>NC_136069.1:562470599-572470599 GCF_964261635.1 Lissotriton helveticus
TTCTTTCGGATGTCTGTGACGATATCTGAAAGGTACGAGAGGAACGTGTATCAGTATCTTGATACCTGTCAGGTTTTCACAAATCATCCCTATTCCTGAGGTATACCTCCTTTCAGCTGGCTCCTTTTGAGAAGACCTACCTCAGGGTTGATAATCTTTCTCTTTTGAATGTTTGTTACTTTCCCACTTCTTTTTAGAAGAGGTAGGAGTGTTTTTAGGAAAGGCCTTTTCAGGACTTTCAGACAGTTGTGGTTTAACTGTGTAATTCTATTAATCTTTGGCTATTACTAAGTAATTAATCGTCCAACATTGCTTCGATGTCAGAGTCTGGTGTCTAAACGGCTAAAATCAGCCATGTTGCTCCTGGTCGCCTTTAAACCAGAGCTCATGCTCCTGGTATGTGAGTGGAATTTCAATATCCTCGAAAGGAATATATTCCTCTGGTGGATCATCTTTTTTGTAGAAGTGAAACATTTCAGTTACTGGATTTGATTCTGGGAATGCTATCCATGAATAGAATACCTCTGTCTGGTGATATTCATGTGCCTCTATCACAAAAACTGCTCTACCTCCTCTTGGTGTTCGACCATGTTTTATAAGTTTTAGAGTGATGGCTCTCCTTAAATTTGGAGGAATGATTATAGCATTCTCATTGGTTTCAGTAAAACCTGTATGATTAAAAGCTGCAGCTCCACCGATTTTGGTGTTATTGGCTTCGTCGGCCATTGTTTAATGAAAGTTGCAGAGCAAGATTCAAGGGAACAAAGATAAGGTGCACAATATTTTGGAAAACTGTATCCTTCAACGTTGAACAAACCAAAAAGCTAATACATAGGTTGTTTGTCCTACTCAGATAAGGCGGATATTATCCCAGCCAACTCCAGACGTCTTATTAGATTTGGGGGTCTCTAGTTGGCACAAGTAGGTACTTGTGACAAATAGGGACCCTCTCCTCTACTCAGGACAAGGGGATAACACTCCCAAAATAACCCATGCTCCCCTTCTAGGGTGCGTGGCGTGAGCAGTCAAGGCTTATTTCAGAGGCGATGTAAGTTAAGCAGTTGTGACCACATACAGTAACCCAGTGACAACCCTTCAAATGGACACCACACAGGTTTTATATAAAAAATAAGTAGACTTTATATAGAGTTACCACAAGACCATAAACGACAAAAATATACACTATGATTACTTTAAGATGGTAGATTTAAGCTTAGTTCAGTTCATTTCTTTAATGCAAAACTCTGCGTCAATGTACCTTGAGTTGCGTTGCGCTTCCACGACCAGCAATGTTGCAGCGATGGGAAATGCAACAAAGTCTGGTGCAAAGAAATAAAGATGTGAAGATCTTCCAGATGCGAGAAGCTCTCGGTTCGATGCGTGGACTACAGTGGCGACATCCAAGATGCGACGGCAGCAGCTCCAGCGGCGACGCTCTTCTCTCACGATGCGTGAAGCTTCCGCTCGATGTGACAACTACAGCGGCGACATCCAAGATGCGATGGCAGCAGCTCAAACTGAGGTGCGCTTCTCGGGGGATGCGACGTGCTCTTGGTTGATGAGGTGCAATGCAACAGTTCCAGCGGCGACTCCCTCCTTCGGAGTTGCGACGGCAGGCACACGACGGCGACACGCTCCAACCTCGTTGGGAGATTCCTCTCCTGATGCAGTTGCAGTGCGACAACTGCAGTGGCGACACCCTCCTTCTCTGGAGTTGCAACGGCAGCAGCAGCGACGGCGACACGCTTCCTCTTCGTTGCGGGACGCTTCTCTCCGATGCGGTGCAGTGCGACAGTTCCAGCGGCGACACCCTCCTTTGGAGTTGTGACGGCAGGCACGGCAACACGCTTCTTCTCGTTGAGTCGCGTTTCCAGCTCCTTGCGACACCCAGTTCCTCAGAAGGCCCAAAACAGCAGCAGGCACTTCCACAAGACAAGAACTCTGGGGAGCTGGGGCGTGAAGTCTGTTGTCCTTGAGACTTCAGCAGGAGGCAAGCTCTTTTCCAAGCCCTTGGAGATCCTTCACAAGTTGAAAGCAAAGTACACAAAGTTTCTTTCTCCTTCCTTTGGCAGTAAGGCAACCACTGCAGGCCAATCCCCCAAGCAGCACTTCAGCTTGGGAATAGTCTCTCCTCAGTTTCTTCAGGTTCCTCTCCTCAGTAAAGGTTTCTTCTTGTCGTCCAAAGTGATCTAATTTCATAGGTTCAGGGTCCCAATATTTATACCCCAAAATCCTTTGTTCTCTGAAGGGAGAGGGGCATTTGCCCAGTCCAAACCAGTTCTGAAGCACTCTATTTACCAGACTTCTCCTTTCCTTTCACAGTGCAGGGCATGCACATCAGACGCCCCCCAGGAGGTGGAGCCAGCATTGTTGAAGGCAAGCACAGTCCTGAAGCACTTTGTTTACAGGACTCCTTCTCTTCTTTCAGTGTGCAGGGCAGAGTCATCAGCCGCTCCCCAGGGGGTGGAGCCAGCATTGTGGAAGGCAGGCACAGCCCTAATCAAGGTTCAGGTGAAACTCCTCCCTCCCATCTAGATGCAGATCTCTCTATTCACCTCTGGGTGACTCAGCCTGTCTCCTGGATTTCCCCAGCCCTGTCACTCACAAAACCAGACATAGGAATACACAACCTAGCAGAGGCAGGTTTGAATGGTTAGACAAGAAAATACCTACTTTCTAAAAGTGGCATTTGCAAACACAGAATATTAAAATAAACTTCACTAAAAGATGTATTTTATTATTCTGAGTTCAGGCATACTAAACTCGAATTTATATCACGTTCTCTGAGACAGTTAGGATTATAAAATGTAATAACTCTAACAGCCCATTCTGGCCTATGGAGAACAGGTAGCCTTGCAATGGTGAAAAACGAAGATGGCTGTAATTCACTATTAGGACATGCCACACACATCAGGGATTGTTCTATCTCATACTTACAATGCACCCCGCCTTTGGGCCTACCATAGGGGTGACTGATATGAAGAAAAGGGAAGGTTTAGGGACTGGCAAGTGGGTGCACTTGCACAGTCAGCAATGGCAGACCTTAGACACATTTTACAAGGCTGATTCTGTGGGTGGCACAACCAGTGCTGCAGGCCCACCAGCAGCATTTGGATTTACACGCCCTGGACACACTCAGTACACTAGACTAGGGTCTGACAAGTAAACCAAATAGCCAAACATGGAACCACTGATTAATACATCAATTTACAATAGGGAGAGCATATGCACTTTAGCACTGGTCAGCAGTGGTAAAGTGCCCAGAGTCATAAAATAGCCAACAACAGGTCAGAAAAAATAGAGAAGGAAGGCAAAAAGTTCAGGGATGACCCTGCAAAAAGGGCCATGTCCAACACGTCTAATGAAGTTTTATGAGTAGGGATCTCTGAGAAAAGCACGTCTGAGTTACTTCAGTATCTAGCCTTAAATTAGTGCCTTACCAAACCGTTGGGCGCAATGTAGTGTACTTCCTATATCCCTGGTAGGCGCTGCGCATTGGAATAATATACACTATAGATTTGACATAGGATTGAGGTCAGTATGTCTCTATCGAGCACATTAAACTTAATTACTTGTGTGTGCCAGCTAACTCAGAGGTCACTAGAAACTTCTCGAATGAACAAGAAGAGATTAGTTTCTGACAACCGCATAAACATGACAACTTTGTTTCCCTTAAAGTCGGAACAATATCTTCAGAGTCGTGGAAACAATAGATAATCGTTTCACTCAGTCAATCGTGCATGCTTCGTTACTACAGAGTTGCACAGAAATAGAGAGACAAGTGTTTCAATAAAAAGGGTTTATTGAACAGTCTTATTTCTCATGCAAGAGATATGAACTGCTACAATCGTAAGACATAATGCGAAGTACAATACGTACAGCGCTAGCAGTAAGATAAAATATTACTGCAAAAGCATGTCTTGCAGCTATGACATTTGTTAAAATACTTACATAAATACCACAGGCTAAAATAATCATCTAGGGCTTCTAAAATAATCCTACCCCAGTGTACCTAACCTAAGTCTAGTACGAGGGAAGAAGTAAGTGCTGTCTTAGTCTGGTTTAGTTATGCCAAGAGTTGCCAAATGTTTCTCTAGGTTCTAAAAAGCTCCATACCTTAGAATGAGAGAGATTGGTATCTCTTTCCCGGGATTCAATCTCTAACACCCCGCAAGGGGATTCAGAAACACATGAGCTGGATTCTCGGTGAGAAGTATGACAGCGTCTGGTCAGTGCGTCAGTTGGGGATGTGGCTTCCTTCGGGACTTGCTGTGGTGAGCCGAGTGCAAGTAGGTAGTTGAACTGCACCGAACCGTGTCTTGCCATAGCAAGTGAAGGTATATTTATTCCTTTAAGGTGTTTAGGAATGCCTGTATTGACGGTTAAGCTGGGCATAAGATCATCATGAATGAACCCCTTAAGGAATAGATGTTCATGCATAGTCAACGAGTTCTTGGAGAAATCAATATCCAAGCAAGAGAAAGTCCTAATACCTTAGGCGTCTGGTTTTTCAAGAACTCGTTGTGACGTAGATAAACGGATGTAAGTAGCCATGCCTGTATTTGGCTAGCATGAGCGTTGCCTAAATAAGGGCTGGATTTACATGCCTATATAAGGGAAATGTGAATTGTACCTATATAAGTGCATGAATCGGGAAATCCATATAGAATCTAAATCGAAAGACAACACCAGTGAAAGTGAGGAAGATGGTTGCGCCATGTCAATGTTTACCTCAGAGAAAAGAGCACATGCTGGACTGGCTGCTTTTGAGGAAAAATGTCAGTCAAAGAAATGCCAACATGCCAAAGCATCTAAGTTATATAAACATTGTCTGAAGATAACTTTAAAAAGAAATGATTGCTTGATATCTTTCATCTTCAGCAGCGTGCATCAATAAATATAAGGCCTTAAGAGAAATATCATCAATTGTTTTCATTACCTCAACTTACACCATAAAACAAGCATTTGCAATGCAATAGGTCTTGCATTAGGAAAGTTTGAGCTATTGGTCTTGTAAATGACAAATATTTTATTTATGTGTCGGTTTTGAAAATAGCGAAATTAATAGCTTTGTCATTTACAATGCCAATACTTTTAATTTTTGCAAATGTGACACCTATAGCATTTGTAATGCAACATGTGTTGTATTTACGTGACTTAGATGTATTGATATTACAAATAACAATGGCTTTTAATTTTTTTAAATAATTAATACTTAAATAAAAGTTTTTGTAATTTATCATGGCAATAGCTTAAACTTTAGTAAATACCTTTTGTGAAGATTATGTTCAGTTTATTTTATTGTGACGAAAATCCAAGAACAGAAGTGAAATATTAACATCTTTTTGTGACATTTGTAATAAAGTTTGAAACATTGAGAGAACATATTTGAACCAGTTGTTGTTGAATAGTTGCACAGATTGATGCTGTGGTGGCGCTGAGTGATGTTGTGGTGGCGACGAGTGATGCTGTGGTGGCGACAAGTGATGCTGTGGCGTTCAGTAATGCTGTAGTAGCGCATAGTGATGTTGTGGTGCCCCTGAGTGATGTTGTGGTGCCCCTGAGTGATGCTGTGGTGCCCCTGAGTGATGCTGTGGTGGTGCGATAGATAGATATACCGAGGGTGATAGATAGATAGAGGGAGGGCGAAATAGATAGAGTGAGGGCGATAGATAGATAGATAAATAGAGTGAGGGCGATAGATAGATAGAATGATGGTGATAGATAGAGCGAGGGCGATAGACAGATAGATAGAGTGAGGGGCGATAGATAGACAGATAGAGTGAGGGCGATAGAGTGAGGGAGATAAACAGATAGAGTGAGGGCGATAGATAGAGTGAAGGCGATAGATAGAGTGAGGGCGATAGATAGATAGATAGATAGATAGATAGATAGATAGATAGATAGATAGATAGATAGATAGATAGATAGATAGATAGATATATAGATAGATAGATAGATAGATAGATAGATAGATAGATAGATAGATAGATAGAGAGGGAGGGGGTTAGATAGAGGGACCGCAATAGAGGGAGGGCGATAGATAGAGTGATGGAGGGCGATAGATAGAGTGAGGGAGGGCGATAGATAGAGTGAGGAAGGGCGATAGATAGATAGAGTGAGTGAGGCCGATAGAGTGAGTGAGGGCGGTAGAGTGATAGAGAGAGGGCGGTAGAGTGAGGCCGGTAGAGTGAGGCCAGTAGAGTGAGGGTGGTAGAGTGAGGGTGGTAGAGTGAGGGCGGTAGAGTGAGTGCATGAGGGTAGGTGGGGGTCTCAGGGTGTGTGGGGGTGTGAAGGGGTGAGGGGGTGTGAGGGTGAGGTGGTGTGTGAGGGTGAGGGGGTGTGAGGGTGAGGGGGTGTGTGAAGGTTAGGGTGTGTGTGAGGGTGAGGGGGTGTGAGAGTGAGGGGGTGTGGGGGTGTGAGGGGGTAAGGGTGGGTGTGAGGGTGAGGGGGTGTGAGGGTGAGGGGGTGTGTGAGGGTGTGTGAGGGTGAGGGGGTGCAAGGGTGAGGGGGTGCGAGGGTGAGGGGGTTTGAGGGTGAGGGTGTGGGGGTGTGAGGGGGTGGGGGTGTGAGGGGGTGAGGATGAGTGAGGGTGAGAGGGTTGTGAGGGGGGTGAGGGTGTGAGTGTGAGGGTGAGGGTGAGGGGGTGTGTGAGGGTGGGTGTGAGGGTGAGGGGGTGTAAGGGTGTGAGGGTGAGTGAGGGTGAGAGGGTTGTGAGGGTGAGGGGGTGGGGGTGTGAGGGGGTGATGGTGAGAGGGTTGTGAGGGTGAGGGGGCAAGGGTGTGAGTGTGAGGGGGTGTTTGAGGGGGAGCGGTGTGGGGGTGTGAAGGGGAGAAGGTGAGAGGTTTGTGAGGGTAAGGGGGGGCAAGGGTGTGAGTGTGAGGGGGTGTGTGAGGGTGAGTGGTGTGAGGGTGTGAAGGGGTGAAGGTGAGAGGTTTGTGAGGGTGAATGGGCGAGGGTGTGAGTGTGCATTAAGTGAATGTAAAGTTTATAAATGTCTGGTCTGGTTTAAGTTGTAAGAAAACGTGTTCTCCTTGTCTCCTGCATGTGGGAAAAGCCTTCAAGGCAGCGCTGGGAGGGGGGCTGGGCAACCATGCCAGCATTCCGATTCACGAGCAGATGGCCCTGTTTATGACCTGCCGAGCGCGTGAAGTGGCTGCTGGCAAATGGCTTTGATGTTCTTATCTTGCTTTGTGGGAGGGGTAGGGGAGCGAATTGCTATGCAAGCGCCAGGCTCTCACATGAACTGTATGAGTTTTGACAAAGACTTTCCAATGCCCAACACCAAATGAAATAGAAGAGCACATGTCTGCAAACTTAAGTTGGTTTAAGCAAAACGCAATTCAAATAGTAGAAAAAAGTTCTAAAATAGGTCAAAGAATCACCAAAAACAAAACAAAAAATACCCAATAACTGATGAACGGCATCCCGCAGTTGCAAAGAGCTTGAATAACATCAGCAGAACTAGCCCTTCCTTCGAGAACTAACAATAAATCCCCATAGCAAAGGAGCTGTACAGGGGCCGTCTTAAGGAGCTCTGGCCTCAAGCTCGATAAATTGCATGACTGCACAGAATAGAAAGTTAAAAGCCCACCTTGTCCATTTTTCAAAAAAAGGAGCCACACCATGAAGAAACACTTCATATAGAGGGGCAGTTAAGAATTCAATTTTTGTGAAGTTAACTTTTAAACAGCAATACAGACACTACCCAGTGTGAAAGTATTTAAGAAAATACACTCATTCAAAAAAAATGCACCTTGTATGTCGCAGCTACCTACACGGGCTGATGCCAGACGCTGTACTGTTAGCACATGACCACTAACAAATAGATAAGTTAGCAGATCCAAGGTCATTCACTTTTTGAAGAGTGAAACAATTAGTATTTCTAATTTTGACCGAATCTTCGAGTAAGACGCGGGGTAGGGCGGAGTTGAACCACGTCCCTACAAACCGTAGCTCCTGATAGACACAGAGCCGTCAACACGCTCTGTGTTATTTACATCAACTAAAGCTGTCAAATAAGGTAAATTATGAAAGAATAGAAAATGTTAAGAGTGAACATTGCCTAAGACTGATAAATAGCATGAGTAACAAAATAAATAGATTAAGTCTATGCTTGTCGTATTTACACAGGAACTTTCCCTTCTGTGAACAAATATATAAGTAACGGATTTACCTACGGCTACAGAACCTGAGTCGCGGCATCATTTAACGCTGAAGACTCATTAAAATTCAAAAACTGAACAGAGGAGGGAGTGAGAAGTTTGCAGTGAATACTGCTATACCAGGTAAAACCTCTAATAAAGATATATCTGTCAAGAAAATAAGGGTTAAGTTTGGAAACCGGTTTAGGTTGAGAAAATTTAAATATGCATCAAAAACTGTCTAAATCCTAAAACGATTTACATCTTCACTAAACAGATATCACATACCGTCCTCATCTAACATAGAGAAGGTGCCTCACTCCCAACTCAAGTCTCCCGAATAGCTGCAACTAAATGATGGTGAATATATACTGTGATTTGCTTTATTATTTAATTAATGCATTTCTAAAAGACTAGGAAGACAAGTCTCATACTGTTCTTTGATCCTGTCCATGAAGAATAAACCCCTAATGATTAGATAACATGTGTAAATAACAATACTCCTGCCTCGCCATATACCTGAATTCCCCCTGTTTCTTCTATAATCTTGAGACAATGGCTACCCATCTGGTCTCTCCAGTACTTTGACATAGGGGAATATAAAGTAATACAGTCACCAGTTATAAAATAAATACGCTCAGTTGGTTTCTACGATTCTGTAGTATCATATATATGTAAACACAAGTCTGGCTAAGGAAATGAATTTAATTCTGATTCTTTAATTATAAATGGACTGTTATGTACTGTTGTAATGTAGTGGTCACTCTCGGTTATTCAAAATAAGAAGTGTTAACTGTAACCTAGAAAGTGTTGGCCTAATATCTATCTAAATACTGTTTTATTTTATCTAGAAGAAAAAAAGTGGCTGCATATTCTAAAAAGTCCTGATGAAGACAAAAGATTGTCGAAACGCGTTGACACAGCCCAAGTTCAACAAAACTTTAGAAAAACATCTCTAAAACTGAATCTTAACTGCTTTCTTCTTTTTGATTTTGATTCTGATTTTATCATTGTACTATGGAATTGTTACTCAATATCGATGCATCAAATTTATAACACCATACTCCATATAGATTCAAGTAATATTTATTAACTCATCTTTTTATCATGTTTTAAATGAATTTGAAATTAAAAATATACTTTTGATATCATAACAGTCTGTTGTATCTATTGTTCTTTTTGTGTATTCATCTTAATGTGTTCATACAAATATTTTGTGACAAATATTTAGATTTAGCCAGTTCTTTGTGAGCCTAAGTCTGCCTGGGTGTGTGCTTTTTCAAAATTGTTGTTTCCCTGACCCAGGAGTCGATCCTTAACAGGGGGTCCCTGATACTTACCCAACATTCACTTTTTGCAAACATCGTAAGGAAAGTGTAAAAATTGCAAAAAATGAGTGATAGGCCTTCAGCACTACTAGAAAGCAAGGGCCATGCATCAGCAACATGTGGCAACTGCGAAAAGAAATGTGTAGAGCGCTCTTATTACACTACGGCAGACCTCTAACTCCGACCCCGAGGCAATTAACGTATACAATGAAGTGATAGGAAACTACAGTGTGAGCGCTCCCGCCAGTACAAATAAGTCGGCACGTGGCACCTCGAAGAGTGCATCTCAAGTTCAGCACCTCCATTCTGATGGGAGCAGTCCTTGATATGTAAATATAAAAGTGTAGGCACCAAGCATTCCAGAGTACATGTCTGTAAAGCAGAAGAGCATGTACTCTAGTTATAGGTTTTGAAACCCAACTACGAGGTGCAAGTACTCTCCCCTCCAATTTAATGAGGTGCGTGTACTGAGTACCTGACCATTTAAACCACTGGGTGGGAAATAATTCAACAGCGACGGCACAATACTCGATACCGCTTGTTCAGAGCCGGATACAAGATGTCAGTGCCAAGAAGTTTACAGAATATCTTCTAGTTGGCGGACGAAAGTTCGACTTCAAGCTGTACAATGTGTGTACAGTTTAGGCAGGACAGAACAATCACGGGAATCCACTGCAGATGAAGGGGTGGGCTTTTGAAGACGAGCCAATATAGTAACAAACGTTGGCGTGCTCAGCAAAAGACTGAGGGCCAGATGTAGGTAGGCATTTACCGGTCGGCAACGGCCGAATTCGGCCGTTACCGACCGGTAAATGCAATTTGAGATGTAGGGCCCTGTATTTTACAGACTCGGTAAATTTACCGATAGGTAAATTTACCGATTATGTAAAATACCGAGTCGGTATTTTTACGGAATAGGGAAAATTGATATGTAGGTGGGACTCTTCTGAGTCCCACAAGCATTAAAAAATCGGTATTTTACCATCAAATACTATTTGATGGTAAAATACCGATTCTGGTGTGCTTGCACATGTGTGCATGCACACCTATGCCATATGACAGGCAGACCTGCCCTTAGGGCAGGTATGCCTGCCACATGGCACCCGAGCCTCTTTTGGGGGTGCCAGAGGGTGTCAAAGTGACACCCCCTGCACCCTTGTGTCAATCGGTATTTACCGATGCGGTAAATACCGACCGGTAAATGCCCAATCATTCCTATGGGCTTCATTGTTTCCGAATCGGTAAATGCACATCTGTATTTACCTACATCTCGGTACTTTTATTTTACCACTTCTTAAATACCGAGTCGGTATGATGCGGTATTTAAGAGGTGGTAAAATAAAATTTACCTACATCTGGCCCTGAGTCTTTTATAGACCATGTTTTCCTGTTATTTAGGTCAGTTATATGAACCGCAATGCCTTTGCACTGTTACTCCAAGAATGCACTGGATTGTAACACGACATCCTTGGTGCCCATCCGCTCCATGTCTCCCCTTAGAAATAAATACCCTCCATCCATTGGTACAAAATACCCGTAGTTTGTAGTTCAGTAAAAAAATATTTATTGACATAAAATAAACTATAAAACTAACCCTGTAATATAGTTAAAACCTGGGAGCGGCCCATTCATTTGAATTTTATGTCTGAAATATGCACGGTCCGTGCGTGGTCACCACTTTTCAAAAGTGAAAACCTAATTAATTGCTAACTTTATCTCGAAAATGAGCTTTGCAAATGAGACCTGCCTGGCCGGTCAGGGCAGCTCGTGGTATTTTGGAAGGGGTGACAAGCAGAGGGTTGGGGTGATGAGGTGAACAAGGAAGGAAGACGTGTTGAGAGGGGGAGGGAAGGAAGAACAAAGGTTAAAAGAGCGCATGTGATCAGAGGAGGAAGATCAGGGTGAGCATGAAGAAAGCGTAGATGAGAATTTGAGGGGGGGGCAGAAGGAACAACACCATGGAAGAAGGACGGGATTTAGAGCTATAAAAGTAGTCATCATTGCCAGATTCCGTGGGGATATAGACAAACGTGGAAGGAAGGAAGGTTGAAATTATAGTGGGATGAGCATATCGTTTGCTCAAGTAAAAGAAACAAAGTTAACCTGGGTTCAGCTTCAGCACGAAACCTCTGCTAGTTGTGGGATATCGACTTTGCGAGTTAGTGAGAGCGCCTCTCATTACATACTATAACCTATTTGATTGGGTGCTAACGCGTTCTTACTCTAGCCCGATGCCACTGCAAACACGCTTCTTCCCCTCAAATTCTCAAAACACACATTTACAAAAATAATTCAGCACACTGTTATGACTTAAGCAAAACCCCTGAAAGCGTTTCTGAATTCCAAGTGTATATGATGTATTGTCGATATTTTGCAGCTTACCCAGCAGGGTAGCTGCATTGGCTGAAGCCCAAGGGGCTGCCGTTCTTACAATACTGTCGGGGGAGGATCATGTAACCTGCCAAAGACAGCCGGTTGTAGAGGAGACCGGCAAGGGGGCAAGCGAGGCAGGGAGACGGAGCATCGCCGAGAGACCGAGAAGAGGGGGTGGTTCAGCAGCAAGAGAGAAGGGAGAGGAAAAGCAAGGAGAGACAGAGGGAGAGAAAGGGAGAAGGTACAGAGAGATAGAGAGAGGATAGACACAGAGAGACAGAGCGCCGACGAGAGGGAGAGTGCAAGAGAGAGGGACGAGAGAGACAGGGACGAAGGAGACAGCGGGAGGGAGGGGAAAGAAGGCAGAGAGAACAAGCTTAAACTTGTTAGCAAGCACCTCATCTGCCAATTCATGGCACTTGGATTGGGCCAGCTGAAACGAAGAGCCCCTGCCAACCACTGAGACCCGGTGCATACTCTGGAAACTGCATGAGGTGCGGTCTGTCCCCTCTATAAAGAAGTGAGGTCGGATTCTGTCTGGGTGACCGCACCGCCGACAGCTGTGTAGGAGATTATGGTCACACACCAATTACTCAGCGATGTATAATCATGAGGGTCTGATATTTGCATATATATTTAATGGGACAACTATGTTGGATGCCTCCGTGTGTGGTTTGTTAGCTTTTAACCGCAAATAAGGTCCCCTTCCCGAAGCAGATTCAATGCCAACAGCTACACTCCCAAGCAATGCGGTAGTCATTTCAATTAGCAACGGTTGTCTTTTTAACGAATAGCGAGAAACTAAGGTAGCTCAGCGGACTAAACCCCTACTTGGAGAGGTGGAGGTAAATGGTTAGAAACTCCGACTCAGCCTTTCATCCTTGGCAAGTCGATAACAGGCTTCCATTAAACACTGATCAGAACACATGTCATTATGATTTATGAGTGACGCCGTGTTATTCTGACACAGTTTTTAAACGCTGCTTCCCTTTGCATGACGCAGAAGCCTGCTGCAGCACAGACGACTTGTAAAGGAAAGTACAAACCCAGTGAACGCGTTCCACTTGTTTGCCCTAAAGCGAATCTAGTCATCTATCCGTACACACGCGAGTCTGACTAGCTATACAAAAGACCTAAATGGCACGAACTGTGTAATGTTTAGAGTATGCGGGGCCAGATTCGGACACGTTTCATGTGGTGATGGCAGAACAATTGGAATGCTGGTGGTGCTCATTATTCAGAGAGCGCAATCAATATTCTTTAAAGATAGAATCCATTTTTTACATTTGCGGTGGCACGAAGCCAGCAACAGTGCAACTCAATTATTTTGCTTCTACAAACGGCAGTATGCAAATCGCCTCAAAAATCCAGCTGCAGAGAGGAGCTGCGGCCAAAGATCTGTTTTCTAATGAGGTCTATGACCCATTGAATTTTTTCTTTGTTATACAGTTTTGCTGCCAAATGAGCTGCACACGTTAACAAGCAAGAAGGGAAGAAATCAAACAAAGAAATGACAGGCAAGGTAAAAGGACAAGCTCTTGGCATTGCTGTGGGGAGGGGGAAGGAGAAATGCGAGTCACGGCCGCCAGGCCGTGAAGTGTGAAGCAGTGGGCGGGGAAGCAGATCCCTTTGAAGTGGCCTGGCGGCCGTGAACAAATGCTGCTGCCAGGGGGAAGGCTCGTGCATGAGAGCAGGTCACGTGATTGTGATTCACGTGAACTGTCCAAAATCCTCTGGAGGAGAGCCCTTGGCCTGAAGTTTGGTTTAACTGCATTAGGGCTCTTTTCCTATTCCTGCGGAATAGGAAAGGGGCGAGCCCTAAAAACAAAGGGGGATATTCACAGGAACGTGTGATAATTACTGCAAAATTAGCTTAACGCAACTCTTCTTATCTCAGTCTATCGCGGTAAAATAACGATGTGTTAACGTAGCATTCACAACACGGTGGTACCATGCGATAGGCCCATGATAACGCATCAACTGTCTATGATAAAGTCAAAGCAACACCGCAATAATGTAAAACACGAATGTAAAAAAACTTGCGATGAGGCCAATCGCGATACAAAAAACAGCCACAACCAGCGACAGGCATGCAATCTCCAAGCGTCAAGCGGGAAAAAGCACCAGAAAAACAGAACAAAAACAAAGGGAAACTAAATAAACCACGTAGCACCATGGATGGACCCGGACCGAGTGCAGAGGTCAAAGCGAACCCCACAAGCCCCACAGACCACCAGCAAAGAACAACGAGTCGGGGAAGGCCAAGGAGAAGAGGGAGAGGAAGACAGGGTGCGGTCCACAGAAAAAACAGATCAGCGTCACAGAGGTGACAGAACACTACCATCGACTGGCCTACAATTAGACTAACGTGAATGAATTTGGAGTGTCGAGGAGGTCAATGGAGAAGGCCAAGAGGCACTGGCATGATGTGAAAAGCAAAACCATGCACAAACCCGCTGCCAACAGGAAGGCAGCAACAGCGACAGGAGGTGGGAGTCCAGCACCACAGGAGGAGCTGGAGAAAAGGGAGGCCACAGTCATCAGTGTGAAGATGGTGTAGGGTGTTGGGAGTCCGGACACAGCTCGATAGGACCTGACACAACAACAACTGGGTGAGTAACGACCAGAGACTGGGGGTGCCGGGGGAGATGGGCACAATGACACACATGCACAACGATGAGTAGAAGACTGCTCACCCACAATGACCCTGGATCATGTCCATGATGCCAGTGGCACACTGCAGCACACACACACTTAGCAATAACAGCACATTCACATTGATGACAATGTGGTACAATGTGCAACCGCGACACTGCAGAACAGAGGACACAACTAGCTCTGCTCATGCATAGAAACAGGCCAACTACATCTAACATAGCAGTAAACTGTGAGATGGAAATGTACAAGTACAACCTCATATCTGTCATGTAGTCCAAATGTCAACTGTCCCACATCAAAATCCAGCACCTCCCAAACAGTAACAATGTACATTGTCATGCAGTCTGCATATAAACAAGAACAAGGCGCTCACCTCCAGCGGAGCAGACCAGACGAATTATCAGTGATGCAGGAGAGGACCACCACACCTACGACACTAACGCCCTACAACAGCTCATGGCCATCCCAGGCAACCCACCACCAGGACCAGGGCAGCCAAGCTACATAGAGGAGAACCCAGCCCCTGCACAGACCACATAGCCCACACCCTTCCTCCCAGCAAAAGACTTCCAAACAGCAGTACAAGCTCTAGTCATCCCTCGCATAGACTATGGCAGCGTGGCCCTCTGCGGCCTCCCCCTAACGACAACTGCACCCCTAAGAGCGTCACTAAATGCGGCAGCGAGACTCATCACTGGATCAAAAAAGCATTCGCATATCTCTCCTGACTTCAAAGCCTTGAACTGGCTGCCTCTGGAAGCCAGAATACAGCGGAAAATTGCCTGCATGACGCACAAGGCTATACACTTGAAATCACCCAGCTACCTCACTCATAAGTTGTCAATCTCTGGTGGGTCCAGAACTACCAGGAGCACGAACAATCTTCTGCTGAAACCGCGAAGATTCCGGAAGGAAAAAACCTACAAACGCTCCTTCTCTGGTATGGCGCCCAGGATCTGGAACGCACTTCCTCCTGAAACGAGGCTCATCTCTTCCTCCCTTCTTTTTAAGAAAGAAGTCAAAAGTATCCTTATGGCTAAATACACTTGAACAATTCGTTTGATTGACATTAAGAACAGTATTACCAGTATGGTGTTATGATATTGCCTATATATTCCTATGCACGTGTGTTTTGACGTATTTTAGTCCTTCTTTATTTTTTACAGCGTTTTGATGGCCTTCGCTCCAACTATGCACTGCTACCTCATACCTGTACTATGCGTACTATACGTACTATTTTTTTATAATAATATTAATCTGTATTATTTACAGCGTGTTGATGGCCTACGCTCCAACTATGCCTGCTACCTCATACCTGTACTATACGTTATATTGGTACTATGTTATATACTATATTGGTGCTATGTACATGAACTTGTTGATGGCCTACACTCCAACTATGCCTGCTACCTCCTACCTGTACTATACGTTATATTGATACTATGTTATATACTATATTGGTGCTATGTACGTGATCTTGTTGATCTACCTCCCTACTATGCCCCCTTGTTCCCCTACCCTCCACCTGCCTTTGTAAAGCGCTCTGTTATCTGCAAAGATCTTGTTCGCGCTATATAAAACTCTCAAAATAAAAAAAAAAAAATAGCATGAAGTACCCACCACCACAGCTTGCTCCCAACACTTCACCGAGCCACACATGGCATTCCAAAGCCAGAAAAGTGTAGACGTGTGTGAAAGTGGGAATTAAAAAAAAGTTAGTAAATCCACGACGGTTATTAATGGTGTGGTTCACTACTTTACTAAAAACAGTGAGTAGAATGTGACAAGCTAGTGCTAGGATACAGCAGTGTCTTAATCTACCTAAAACCCTCATACTCACATGCACCAACTGGCAGGAACAAAAGATCTCCGGTAAATAGCACCTTTATGGGAGCCCGTCAGAAATTGCAGCGCCAGTCTGACGAGGAGAAAAACCCAAATTATGAAGCATGACACCTTGCTTGCTGGGTGTTTGAGGGTTTTAGTTCCGAAAGGGGCATTCCCCTTTCACGCCCATTCCAAAGCCAGATGTCAGAATGCCAAAAGGAGGTGTCTGAAAAGGTGTGGGTGGGGTCCGAACTCATGAAAGATGAACTAGATCACATACGTGGGTGTATAATTTCCTTGAGGGACCACCTATACCCTACAAAGGAGACCCACACTGCGACAGAGACATATGCATTTGCACACTTCCAGTACTGAACCATGCCCAGAGGCACGCAAGTATCATTCACACACCCATGCTGGACCTGCGTATGATGGCCCAGGCCACTCCTCTTACATATTGAGTGGCTGACAACACTGCTACATGTCCAATGTCTAACCCGCTGCCTGCGGTGACATTGCTGTGTAACCTCTCCACAGCAAAAAAATCAATCAGTAACTGGCCATGGGTTGCGGTGCACTGAGTTAGTGGCACCTGGAGTGCTGAGCAGAGTATCAAGCAGATGATGGCATCCATGACAGATGTGAGCAACTCCTTTAGTCTGCCAGTGTGACTGTTTCGACTGTGGCAGTTGGCGGTGGTCCTGGTGGTAGTGCGACATCTGTGCCCATCAGGACTCAATTTGATGTGTGAGCCCTGGTGGACCGCAGTTGACGCCAGAAGCAGCAGACAGCACAGGGTCACATACACATGGCGTGGATGACCCCAAGACCATCGCCTCAGAGGCCATCCAATACCTCAGAAGACAGGGTCCCTGACATGAGCTGCACAGAACTTGTCACCACGGATGCACAGCGTCCGGCACAGGTGCACCGCCATGGGACGGTGACGTGTGGTGCACTGAGGTAGGGCCACGCGGGTCCTCATCGATGTCCGAGGTGAATGTGGCGGTGGGTTGTGGGGGACAGTAAAGGTGTCCTGCAGGGCATGATGCAGAGGGCAGAAGCCATCCGGAAGTGGCAAATTGAGGAGTGGAATACTACCACCTCGTTATTACCACCAATTCGGTATTAGCTACATGAGGATTAAGACAACCCCAGTCCATAAACTCAGATGCCACCAAAATTCAACCAGAGAGTGTCCATGAATGTCGGGAAACAGACTTAGTGGCACCGGGGCTCAGAAGAGATGCCATCTGCGACGATGCCGGTACAATGATATGAACTCAGCCATTGCTAAATCAAGACTCAGTCCCAAATGTGCGACGTACTCGACTGCAGTGTAGGCCGGAGGCAGCAGTCAGTAGTGGCCCACAGCTACATGTCATTGGCTCCAGATGCACAGAGTTAGTGATACCAGGGCAGTTGTCAGTAGTGTTCGATCACCTCTGTAATGATGATCCTTTTTTTACTCCTGACTGAAACGCATCATCCTCTTACACCTCTCCTTGTGAGCAATGATATGTACTCTGCCATTGCTAAATCAAGACTCAGTTTCAAATGTGTGACCTACTCGAGCGCAGTGTGGCTCGAGGGCAGTAGTCTGCGTGGGACCACAGGCATGTGTGGTTGGAATGCAATACACAGACTTGGTGGCACCACATCAAAGGGAGTATAGTGACATAAACTCTGCCATTAATAATGCTCTCTGCCATAGCGCAAGCAAGACTCAGTTCCAAATGTGTGACCTACTAGTCCGCTGTGTAATTCGGTGGAGTACATCAACGAGAAAGGTACGCTGTGGGCCTGTCTCGCGGAGGCTGTGATGGTCTGTGGAGGCTGCCAGGGTTGCAGCCCTCAGGCCTAAAGCTTGCATCAGCACATGTTGGGCCCTCTTTGACACATGCCGGTGTGGGCAGGTGAGCATTGAGGCCTGGGTGCGCAGTTGTGGGCAAGACAGGTTCGGGGACCAGTGGCCTGGGGTGCAGCAGGCACACAGGATTGAAGGCAACACCACTCATGGCGATGACGTCGGCCTCGTGGTGGGGTGAGAGGCTTCGCCCTGGCAGACACATTGGGCATTCCAGAAGAGAACCACACCCAGAGTTACGTGCTTTTTATTCACACCCCTACGCTGGCCTGGCGTAAGCTGGTCCAGCTAACTCCGCTCACGCTTACAGGGGGATGTAACAAGTTACATTTCCACAAGCTTCCCCACTGGCTGGGGTGACATGGTTGCGTCCACTGTCCACTACACTCCAAACACCAGTGGAGTACGTTGATATGGATATGGGTGTGGCCTGTATACTGCAGTCTGACCATCACATCCATGCCACACTGGACATTGTGTACATTCTCATTCATCGGTCACTTGCCACCTTCAAACATACCTGATCCCCACCTCTTCCCACAATTTGCTATTGTGTGGCTGCGGTGCCCTGCCATTGATGGCTTATGTACAAGGCTAGCCCTGGATGTAGTGGCGGTGGGGGTTGTGGCCCTGTTGGGGCTCCCAGCTGCATGATCAGTGGCTCAATGGCATCTGTTGCCCTTTAGGTGTGGCTCTGGGCTGGGCTACCTTTTCTGATGCAGGCTGTCATCCGACTTCACACCAGGTCAGAGCAGGTGTTACCTTCCAGGTGCTAACGCGCCTTATCACCTGTTTTGTGCTCGTATCGCCAATCTGGCTGGTCATTAAGAATGTTGCGGAGTGGTGTTGTTGCGGCTTTTGGCACGGGAACGCCTACTCTGCATCTTATTAGAGATAGTTGTCGGGGTCATCTGTGGCGATGTTTTTTGTAGCTGCTATCACAGGGAAACTGGTGATATGGGCTGTTATCACCAGCTTGTGAATGGGTGGTAGGTTTATTCCGACTTTGGCTGTGATAAAATGCTGTTAACTCGGCGGTAAATACTTGAGAATATGCCCCCAAAGTGTACACTTGGGCTGCATCAATGGTAATACAAAGTCAAGGTTCATTTGGTAATGATATTGAAACACAAGAAAACGAAGGTGCAAGCACCCATACATGTGCTTCAAGGTACAGAAGCAAGTGCCTGTCTGCTCAGTTTCAATACCACTGCTGATATGTGACTGATTTTGGTGAATTACAACCTGAACGCTCACCACAAAATAGTAAGTCAATTTCCTTCATTGTTTCATGATTTGTGAAAGCTAAAGATGATGAAAGTTAAGCTATGCATTAATGACAATGTCCATACTGTTGCTCAGATACATAGATGAGTTGCTTTTTATTTACAAGAGGTTGTTGAAAAAGTACTTGAGTCATTACTTAAACAAGACATAATTGAGTATTTCTCAATGGCCTATGCCATGTCCTATGGCATGAGTATCTCCTATAGTGGTAGTGCCCAAAAAGGACACTTAAGGAGCTGTATGCATATGTAGTGATATGCGCCAAGCAAACAAGACAATTGAACGAGAACGACATACAATTCCACATATTTCAACATTTTCCGTTGGAACTCAAAGAAGATTGCAGGTATATTACAACCTTTTCCATGGTTCACTGACAGAATATTGATGCCCAAAATACCCCCATACAGAAATATTGAGTCATATATAAAGATGTGAAAAATATCAGCATCCTATATTTATAATGTTAAGTATAAACATTTCGTTACAAAACATCGAAGTAAAGAATATAAGAGTGTACAAAATATCAATTTATTTTTACATATCAAAAATAATGGTAAATATATTAACAATGAAATTAACTTTAAAAATGTTTTTGGTTTTAATATACATTTTAACAAAGATAAGAAATGAATGTATCTAAAATTGTAAACATACATATATAAAATGATATATGTATATATATTTAATTTGCCATATTTAAATTTGTATTAATTAAATAGTCATTAATAAACAAATAATTATTAATTAATTATGAATAAATTACTTCCCACCCTAATCCCCTATAAACACCACCACCTGCTCCTAAACAAATAACACAATTAACATAATTAATTACCAATGAATTAATTAATAATAATTAACAAGCAATTAATATATAATTAGTAATACATTAAGTCCCACAATTAACACTATAATAGATTAATTAAATACATAAAAAATATGAATACATGTATTATATTTAAATAACTGTGCACCCTATTCCATGATAAACCCACAACCCACTCCAAAATAAATTACACAAATAACATAATTACATCAATTAATTATTAATAATGAACAACCAATTAAAAATAATTATTAATACATTAATTTCCACAATTAACACTATGAAATGTAAATTAAATAAATATTAATAAATAAAAAAACATTATTAAATTTATTATAATTAAATTACTTCCCACCCTGTTTCCCTATAATCCCACCACACGCTCCTAAAGAAATGACACAATTAACATAATTACCATTTAATTAATCAATAATAATTAACAGCAAATTAATAACTAAATAATAATACATTAATTCCCACAATTAACACTATAACATCTAAATTGTATAAATACAAATAAATAAAAAATAACAATAAATTTATTAAAATTAAATTAATTCCCACCCAATTCCCCTATAAACCCACAACCCACTACCAAACTAAAAACCCAAATATTTAATTAAAATAAAATTAATAAATACTAAAAATGTAATACATATATTAAAAAATAAAAGCAATACTTATACAAAACAATAGTTTACATACTTTTAAAATACATACTAAAATACATAACACTAATTAAAACATCAATATTTTAAACAACTATATTTTTGCAAATGATATTAATGACTTCTATATTTTGAAAAATGATATTTCTTACCTCCAAGTCGATGTTCTTGACCATGACATTGTTGCTGTCGATGTTTCTGCATCACAATATTTCCAACTTGATCCAGCTATTTGCATATCTGCATAGGATCAAGACTGATATGAATATGGCTGGGTCCAAACTCTGGTGGTGAGGTGAGCAAAATAATTATGGATTTCACCCAGATCCTTGTGAATGGGGGTGAATGTTTGCATTGTCCAGAATACCGTCCATCAATTATTTCTTTTGCATGTGTCGCCCTAAGCGGGAAGGGTATACCCAGACGTGGGTCCCGTGCTCACTACATCACTGGATTCAAGCTAGCCTGGCTGATGAAGGATGATGCCCTGAAACCGGTCCGAGGATGCTTTTTTCCAGTCCAGGGAGGACCTGGCTTGGCAGTTTCGGGATGAACTGTTCCCACAAGGAACAGGATCGAGACTGATTTGCATATGTCTGGGTCCAAACTGGGGTGGTGTGGTGAGCAAAAATATGATGGATTTAACCCAGATCCTTGTGACTGGGGGCAAATGTTTGCATTGTCCAGCATTCTGTTCATCAATTGTTTCTTTTGCATGTGTTGCCCTAAGTGGGAAGGGTATACTCAGACGTGGTTTCCGTGCTCACTACACCACTGGATTCAAGCTAGCCTGGCTGATGAAAGGTGATGCCCTGAAACAGGTCCCAGGATGCTTGATCCGGTCCAGTGAGGACCTGGCTTGGCAGTTCGGGTTGGACTGTTCCCACACGGAACAGGATCAAGACTGATTTGCATATGGCTGGGTCCAAACTGGGGTGGTGTGGTGAGAAAAAGATTGATGGATTTAACACAGATCCTTGTGACCGGGGAAATGTTTGCATTGTCCAGCATTCTGTCCATCAATTGTTTCTTTTGCATATGTCGTACTAAGTGGGAAGGCTATACCTAGAGATGGGTCCCGTGCTCACTACACCACTGGATTCAAGCTAGCCTGGCTGATGAAGGGTGATGCCCAGGTTGCTTGTTTCCTGTCCAGGGAGGACAAGGCTTGGCAGTTTGGACTGGACTGTACCCACAAGGAACAGGATCACAACTGATTTGCATATGGCTGGGTCCAAACTGGTGAGGTCTGGTGAGCAAAGGAATGATGGATTTAATCCAGATCCTTGTGACTGGGGGTGAATGTTTGCATTGCCCAGCATTCCGTCCATCAATTGTTTTTTTTGCATATAGCATTTTATACAGCAGTTGGACATTTAAAAACAATTACAAAGTAATTTCAAATGAAGTTTTTAAAAACAAATATTTGTGCATAATATTTGCACGTTTAATAAACTTATTTATTTTATCTATCTTTTTCTATTGGGAGACTCAACAGTTGGGGCATAGATGTTAGTATGGCAAAGCATAGAGAAATGTAAAAAAGTTTATGAAACCTGTAAAAATAATCTGTAAAGTATTTTTAAGTTAAATATCATTATAAAACATGTTTAGATTTCTTATTTTACATTTTTCAATTAACAGGCTGTTTAATGTTTGAGCCTGAAAAAAACTGTGGTTCTAAAGTTTACCTATTGTTCCTACTCACCAAATACTTGACATGGTTATTACAAAGACTACAACACTTACAAAAGACCTAGTAATGAAGTCAGTGACTGTTCTAAACTCCACTTCTGAATCTCCAAATTAAACTCATTTCAACAACACTCCAATCACAGCCAAGCTGACCTCATTAGAAAATAACCCACCCACCTTTGAGAAGGAGGAGAGAGAGGGTTTGCAGGCAAAGAGTCACCATCTTTGGTGAGAAGCTGTCATTGCCAGATACTGTTTCCCACCTCATGCGATCCTGGACTTTGTTGATAACTGAGAGCTGCTGCTGGATTTACTAAAGGACGCTCACAGGCTGTATCATAATACTGGCAGCACTCCATTATGACAGGCAACATCTCCTAACAAATCAAGGTGCCAAACAGACATCGAAATTGGTATTTGTAACTTGCCACTCATGGCTAAATGAGAAAATACGCCAAATAATCTGCTACAACTGATATATTGTAAATGCGGAAAAATAAAGAGAACAACATATACCCAAACCTCTGTTTGCACAACCTAGAAAGAAAAACCTAAATGATTGTATTGTAAGATCTTATATGGAACAGCAGAAGCCCTATATTTAAAAAAGCTTTATGGCAATACCTCTCCAGATGGGAGTTTCAATGTACAATGTGTAAATCATGTGGTTTAGCAATTGAAACTATTGAATACAACTTGAATTTGAAAACCATTACTAATTGTAAAACAAGCAACATTATATACTTATTGGTCTGTCCCTGCCAGCTCGGATATGTGGGTGAAACTTCGTGAACACTGTCCACACGACTAACGGAACATAGATCCACTATTCAAACCACAAGACTGTCTGTACCACTTGTGAAATATTATCTAGAATTACTTCTACACCAGAGGACATCCAGTGGATTATCCTAGAGAAGATAAATACCAGAGTAGGTTCAAAAGCATGAAAATCTGTACACCCTGATAGGTCTTTTGGAGTTTAGCCTTAGATACCCACTCTGGAGGATTGAATAGTGAAATCCCACAGAATCAGGCGATAAGATATAGGGGCAGATTTACAAGACCCATACACCACTTTTGTGTCACTTTTCCCATGTTGAAAATGACGCAAATGTGGCTCACGGCCCTTGTAAATAAGGCCCATATTGTTTAATTTGGGGCATAGGTATACAAGTGACCCACAACTCAATCGTGACCTAGCCACCCAAGATGAGAAACACCAAGAGAATAATTGTAAATCTCCTGTCTACTATATGAGAATCACTCTATCGTACCTGCAAAGTAATTGGTTCAAATTACTGTAGACATGAAATCACACAAGACCATGGGAGTGAGCTCCTGCTGATATTACATATCGTACTTTGTCCAGTATTGTCGGACATCTGCAGGCTTTCTCAGGAAGTTTGTCCTTTTATGTACATTATTCCACTGGTACATACTAAATTGTATGTTAAAAACAGCTAGAAATTTGTATATAAATGAAATTGACTGCTTCATAGTTGTGTTCTTAGTGAGGAAGGATTCAAATTGCATGAGAGGGCTGGTAGCTGCTTCACAGATTTGCGGTGTAAGCGTCCAGTGCATCAATTGGGTATAATGGTGTCACTCTGTGTCTCCAAGGCCATAGTCTCGCTGACAGTTGTCGAAGGTGAGGGGGTCAAAGTTATGAAAAAGGCTTGTCAGAGCAAGGCATCCTCCATCCCTCCAAGCATCGAAAGGTCCCTCTTGAATACCCGGTGGAAACTCTGGATTAAAATGGAGTGGTGTAAATGGTTAAGGGAAAGAGGTCCACCTTTCGTCTCCCGCTAACGTATCCCATACTTTCAGTGTGGTGCGTGTGGGTGTATCAATGTAGGCATTTTTGGGTCTATCTTTTTTAGGGCGTCAGACCAAGTCCCAGATAGTTCTCCCAGTCACACTACGGTCCATGTGCAGCCAATGTTTGTTGGATTCCTTTTTTGACTATTTGACCAGGACTCTTAACTGTGCTGCTTTGTAATATAACTGGATGTCTGGGAGGCCCACTCCTCCCTCCGTGCGGGGGCGACGCAGCAGGGAGAAGGAGAAACGGGCACGTCCCTTTTGCCGGACACTTCGGACATTTTCCCCAAGACCACGGTACAAGTCCATGTGGGAAAACATTTTACAACGTGATATTTCGGACACTGAATGGGGACACCTATGGACAGCCATCACACGATTTAATCATTCCTCTGACCTACGGGAAGCCCACCTAAAGACTATGATGGACTGGTATCTCCACCCCTCTAGGCTCAAGGAAATATTTCCTAATACTTCTGACAGATGCTGGAGAGGGTGTGGGCTGCTGGGAGACTTTCAACATATCTGGTGGGATTGCCCGACTATCTGCCTCTTCTAGGAGGAAATACTTGCGCACATTAAAGATATGCTAGGATACCCAGTCCCAACCACCATGGCGGGGGTCCTTCTGGGACTTCATGACCCTGCGCTAGAACACCAGACTCGAGCAAAACAATCATGTGGCTATGTATAGGTGCAGCGAAAGTTACCCTGGCAGCCGCCTGGTTGCCTTCCTTTCACGAGCTCTACCATCTGCTGTATGCCCTTTGTCCATTATTGCCCTTAATCTTTTTCCAACTATAAAACGTCTGACGTGCTCATAGTCAGACTAGCCGTTTGAACGCCTCCGCCACCATTGTCGGGGAGGGGGGGAGTTGTTATTCTTATTTTTGTTTCCGTTATCCCCCAGTTGGGGATTGTTCCTGCACATATGTAAGCTATTCAAGTGACTCCCTCCGAATGAGGGATTTAATGCGCTTTCCATTGCAAAAGAAAGATGGGACGCACGCAGACATGTTGGCTATCATTAAATGCTGTTTAAGATTTTACCCACACTCTGTCAATACAAGAAAATGTACCCTTTTTTAGCAATCCAGTGATACCGGGGTTGGACTGATACTGATTGTCATGTGTTACTAGCTATCCACAGTCTCATTGAACCCAGCGACCCTCCTGCGAGGGGTGACTTGATAGCATTGTTATAAGATGTAATTTGTAAAAAACTAATAAAAATATATTTGACAAAAAAAACTGCTAGAAAGTAGCAAATTTCACCCTGCGACCTTCCCATTACAGCGACCATTGGATGGCTCTCGCAGGTCCCGTAAGGAAGGTTAACCACTACTCATGTGTATTTTCCAGGCTACCAACAGACCTGACCTTTGGGCCACCATCTTTAACTTACTCCTCCCCGTCTCCAAAACCACCTTCACAGAACACAATCGTAAACTAACAATCTCCCCCCTGAAACATCAGTCCCTGACCGGAGACATTTTTGTGAACGACACCATACTAATTCAGGCAAAAGACGAGAACCTAGAGTTCTTCGACTCTCTCTTCCCCGCACTAAAGATGGCAACTTCTCACTACCCACACCTTCCGAACCCCTCCTAGTGGCTCCTTACAAACTCAAAGTCTTCTGAGCACGCTTTCACCACCACAGCGACCCCACCCTCCCGTGCTTAGTCATTCCGCCAGGCCTACATCACCCTCAGCCTTAGCTCCCCCTATCTCCCAACCCCCCTCCACCACCCATCTCACCCAACCTCCCAGAACTCAGCCCCCCTCTCATCCCCAACTGAACCTCAGCCCCCCATCCCCCACCACCCGAAGCCCTCCTAGATCTCAGTCTCCCGCCCTTAGAGAATCCAGACTCCCAAGCAACTCTGATTCACAGCCCCCCGCTAACCCCCACTCCACAAGTTCACATCCACCCCCCAGTGAAGAAAACTACCACCCACAACTGGGCCTCAACCCCCCTCCCTCTTTAGCCTTCCCACAATCGAACTCTAAACCTGAGTCAGCCCCCCCCTCTTTTTAACCCCCCAGTAGTGACTCGTCCCTAAGCGCCTCATCCACAGGGCTCAGATCCGCCCATCCTCCCCTCCTCACCCCCTCACTCAAGCTGGCGCAATGCCTTGACCTTCTGGAAGCGCAGATCGCTACCCTGATTCATGGCCTGAAGGAAACCCTATCCTCCCTAGGCAAACTCCAGCTGCCCTCCCCTCACTCCGCAACACCCCACATCCCTCCGCTTCTCACTAGGAACGAATCACCGCCCACCAACCGGTCCTTGCCCCCCCCAGGTTCCCGGCCTTCACTCACTAAACCCCGGACTGAGTCGCGAGCAGACAGACCCAGAAGAACAATTCCCTCTCTCTCCCCCCAGGAAGTGATCGCACTCGTCTCATCATACGAACTCCCCTTTAACCAGCTAGCTCAGGCTCCACCTCTAAACTCTACTCCCATCTCCTCGATCCAAGTCATTACTGGAGTGGGTAGGGACCCGCCCCCTCGAAGAGCCACTAGACCCCCAACGTATCTATCCTCCATACCCAGAGCCAAGCCTGACATTCTGAAATCAAAAGATGACCCTCCCGTTAACTGTATGCTTATCAACAGCCGGTCCGCCGTTAAACATGCAACGGAAATAGCAGAAGCCATCCTCTCCCATGACCTGGATGTAGCTTTCATCACGGAAACCTGGCTAAACACCCTGTCCTACCCCATTTTGGACATGCTGGTGCCGCCCGGTTTCTCCATTATCCACAAAGACAGGCCCGAACACAAAGGTGGCGGCATAGCAATTATTCACAAAACTGACTTCTCCATCTCAGAAATTCCCTCCTGCCTGTATAACTCCTTTGAATGTCTATCGGTCAACTTCAAATCGCCCACTCACAGTTCACTTCAATGCCACCTCCTATACCATCCTCCAGGCAACTCCAACGAATTCGGAGCTCAGTTGTTGGACCTGATCACCCAATCCGTACTCAACAGCGACAACAGAATAATTCTGGGCGACCTCAACCTACGATGGAACGAAACAAAAAACCCGCTCATTCAATCTCTCAACACCCTCCTGCAAGACAACGGTATGATCCAACACTGTTCAGAGGAAACTCACCATAGAGGAGCGATCCTGGATGCAATCATTGCGGACGAAAATGCAATCACAATTGACTACATCATTCCGGTGGACTGGTCAGACCACCACGTCATTCTTTTTCATATCAACCATCCGGCCCTATCCCACCCACCCACTCAAGCCTCTCCTAAATGGGTCAGGAATATATCCCGAGTCCTCCAAGACAAACTAGAAGAAGGACTAAGCTCACTCCTCCCTAACACGACGGAGCTCCTCTCAACCACAGAACTCACCTTGCTCTACCATTCCAACTTGGAGCTCACCCTGGATCAGCTGGCACCTCTGAAACTTAAAAAAACCCAGAAGCATCCCCTCTAGGTCTTGGTTCTCCACAGACATAAATGAGGAAAGAAGATACCTCAGAACCCTGGAAAGAACCTGGAGGGACAACCCCTCCTCCCTCCACCGGGATCAACTCAAGGCAGCAGGCAGAAACTACTATAATCATATCAAGAGCAAACATTCAACCTTCTTCTGTTCTGCTTTAGATAATGCTAAAAACTGCCCCAAAGAACTCTTCAACATCATCAGGAGTCAAACCTCCAATCCAGTGACAGCCAACATGGTGGCGTCCACAACCCTCTGTGACAACTTTGCAAGCTTTTTCAATGAAAAAATCGCCAAAATTGACCGATCACTCAGCTCTAAGCCCCCCTCCCCCACGGAGATCCTGACTCCAGCAACTAACCGCAACACCCCAGTAACCACGTCTATCTGTTGGTCGTCCTTCCGGCCCGTCCAGGATGAAGAAGTGATAAGCAATCTAATCGCCTCCGCTAAACACTCGTCCCACTCCCTCGACCAACTACCCTCGAGACTGACTAAAGACCTGAAGCTTACTCTAGCCCCAATTTGGGGCAAGATTATCAACAGCTCTTTGAGCGAGGGAACCATTCCAGACTTCCTCAAAGTAGGACAAGTCATGCCGCTAAAAACCTGGCCTTGACCTCAAGGACATGAACAACTTCAGACCGGTATCGAACCTCCCTCTCTTAACCAAAATTCTTGAAAGATGTGTGCTTTCACAGTTAACCCATCACCTAGAGAACACTAATCTACTAGACCCACACCAATCAGGATTCAGAAAGGGCTGCAGCACTGAAAACCCAATCCTAATTGTCCTAGATGATCTGCACATGTCACTCGACTCTGACCAATGTAGCCTTCTCATCCTCTTAGACATCTCGGGGGCATTTGATACAGTTGATCATACCCTGCTACTCAAAGTCCACCAGGAGAGAGCGGACATTGAAAAGACGGTTCTAAAATGGTTCTCCTCCTTTCTCAACAACCGCACACAAAGAATAGAAATCAACAGCTTTGAGTCGGACCCCCTCCCCGTTAGTAGAGGAGTTCCACAAGGGTCAGTACTCTCCCTGCAACTTTTCAACATCTACATGGAACCCCTCACCTCACTTCTAAGGAACTTCAACATCCCCCTCCACCTCTACGCGGATGACACACAACTCTACCTGGAAACCACATCGATCGCAGACATTCACAGAATTAACGTTACACTCATGGATGTCCATCATTGGCTCTCATCCAACCAGCTCAAACTCAACCAAGAGAAAACAGTAGTGCTCCTCATCTCGAATAGAGATGATAACCCCCAAAGGATGTATGACGTTACAACGCAGGCTATTACAACGCCTTCCTTTACAACGCGGTTTTTACATCGCATACCATTACAACGCATAGCGCTTTTGGGTGTTGGATAGTGAATAGTTTAATTTACTATTCCAACTCCAGTCCCCGTGGACACTAGGGAAGGTTATTGGATAGTAAATTAACCTATTCCCTATCCTAGAGCGCCCCCCAGCGCAATGCGTTGTAATAGTTTGCGTTGTAATGACCGCGTTGTAATGGTAGTGCGCTGTAAAAGTTTCGTTGTAAGTGATATTTACCCCCCCAAATAGTAGAATGGTGCCCTTGCGCCAACGGAATCTGTGAAATCCCTTGGGATTACTCTCGACCCCAAACTGGACATAAAAAAACAAATCTCAAAAAACGCCAAAAGTGCGTTCCTTAACATGAAACTTCTCTACAAAATAAAACCCTTCCTCCCCAGAAAGATCTGAAACAGGCCACTCAGGCACTGGTGCTCTCCAAAATTGACTATGGTATCGCAGATCTGACTGCCAAATCTCACCTGGGGCTTCTTACCACTACCCTCAATGCCGCAGCAAGAATGGTCACAGGAACAAAGAAATATTAGCACATCTCACCGGCACTCAAGGAACTAAAGTGGCTCCCTATAGACCAACGAGCCAGCATCTGTACAGCTTGCCTCACACACAAAGCCTTGCACACAGGCAAACCAGAATATCTGGCCGTCAAACTCAAAAGAGCTGGTCGTCTAGGAACCTCAGAAGTTCCAATACGCTCCTACTCATCCCTCTGAAATCACGGAAACACAAAACCTCAAATAAATACTTTGCGGGAAATGCTCCTAGGATCTGGAACTCCATCCCCCCCCATATCAGAATGACCACCTCCTTCCCGAAATTCAAGATTCTACTCGAAGCCCTCTTTCTCAAGCGCTCTCGATCGTAACGAGAAACCCACATTTGACTGTGAAAGACCGCTATTTCCCCTCTTTGATATCCCAGAGCCAGATGATTCGCTCTTGATCTCCGTTCCATATTGCTCTCAAGTTGATGTTGTGCAGACTTTTACTTCCCGCTTGTGTTCTTTGCTCGTGTTCATCGTCCACATTTATTTATTTATTTTTTTAGGTTCATATCTGTATTTGTTGTGAAGCGCTCTGATACCCTTGGGTCCAGCTAGCGCTGTACAAAACTTCAATAAATAAATATGTGTAACAGCAAAGGCCGCCTCCGCAGGGGGGCCTCGGGGGCTGGCGCCATAACGGCCGCCATCGCCCACAAAGGAACAGATCTGCTTTGCGCCGCCAGGAAAGGACGAATGGCGAAACGCGCCTCAGGCCCTCTCCCCCCTTCCAAGAACAAAGGGAAGAGAGGAAGGGGAGGTGGATATAAAGTGACGCTCCCCCTGGGCAGCTCACCTTAACATCAGGGAGCTGGGGGAGCAGCACCCCATCCTTCAAAAATAAGAAAAATGTAGAATTAAAGGGGTAGTACGTAAAGAAAAAGGTCCAACGTGACAGAAAGTACTACAATGAAATGCGCAATTGAGTTGTATGCTGGAAACTGAAAGTAGCAAAAATGCACTTCCAAGAGTGCTACAAGGAAAATATTCGTAAAATAGTGGACTTGATTGGGGCGCGCTAACAAAGCTTAAGCTAACATTTTTCAGACGCAAATTGTGATAAGAAAGAAGGATTTACAGTGACCCTATTAAGAATATATGAAGGTTATGTTCTCTCTGCCCCCCGGCAGGGCCAACTCGGTATTTCATCATCCCATAGTAAGAAATAATGACAGTTCAGTGGATAGGATGTAAAGAAAATGTTCAATGTGGAAAGTACCACAATGAAATGCACAGTTATGTTGTAAAGGGAAATACGGTACATTGAAGAAGCAAAGGCATTTCAAGAATGTGACAGGGATAATGTGTGAGAACATTGCATTTCATTGGGCGCGCTTACGAAGTTTAAGCTAAAAAGGTCCAATACAAAATATTGGAATAAGTAAGGGTTAGCGGTAAACCAGTTGAGCATGACAAAGGCAAGTTTCTGGTAATAACACGGTCCATGGGGACATTCTGGGTACTGGTTTCGCAGGGGGGCTTACAGGGGGGAGCCTGCCAGGAGCATGCGTGAAGGAGAGGATGGTATTTAAGGAAGTTATCTTGTATCACGCCTCCACAAGCAGTATCTGACTGTCTCCCAATTTTGTTTGATTTCATGTGTGACCCATGGTGAGAGAATACAGTGCCATAAGACTCAGAACAGGACACAAGCGTGCCACTACATGAGGGCAAGGATGGAGCAGAGCACACCATGGCGTTTGTGGGGAAGATTACCATCAGAGCTTACCAGACATCAGCCTCCCGGAGACACAGCTAGAAGTTGGTATCCTAGCGCTTGAGCAGAGCAATGGCATGGGCAGACGTCACTGTAAGAGCAGCGGGAGGCACAAAGAGACGACATAAGGTTGGGGGAGCTGCAGGAAGTTGGAAGCCTTCCTGTCGGTGTGGCGGAAACAAAAGGTGTATTGGTTTGGTTATGGAAACACACTGACACGGCGGTGTGTAGAAGGAGGGCCACTCACTCTGGGATGCCTCACGGCTGGGTGAGTACATCTGACAAAAATCGGGGTAGCAAACGGAGACGGCACTCGAAGCCCAGCCCCCGACAGATGGCAAGGCACAAAAGAGACTAGCAAGGTAGCGAGTTGGGGGTAACTCCGGGGAAAGGCTACCCCCCCACACGCAAAGGGCCATGGAAAAAAACAAAGAACAATCTACGAGTTGTCAGGGTGATTTACGACTCTAGAAGAGGCAAATGAGCAAAAGACATACCAATGATTTATGGCCAAGCAATGATGTATGGCTGATGATTTATGATGTTCATGCAGGATGGTTTATGAACACAAATTGATGACAGATTTGTGACAGAATGATTTATAACATCCCGATGATTTATGACCATGATTTATGGCTGCTGATTTATGATGATCAGGCAGAGTGATTTATGACAACATAATAATGGCCGGTTGCGGCCAAATGATTTACGATATCCAATGATTTATGACCCCTGATTCATGATGTCCAAATAACACTGAGTGATCCCTAATTTCAGATAATGTATAATAATGATTTATGACCCTGGCCCCAAGAAGGTGTCCGGGGAGTTGTACAAATTTGACGTATGTAATGAGCAATACAACTGCGGCACGCAACCACCACAAAATACATTGGCTGTTGGCTGTGATTAGTGATGCAGATACACAAGTATGGTACTGTTCCTGGAACACAGTGCAGCTGTTATAGCAAAGGCCGCCCTTGAAGGGGGCCTCGAGGGCCTGCGCCATAATAGCGCCAGAGCCCACAAAGGAACAGACCTGGTTGGCACTGGTTTGTGCCACCAGGAAAGGACGCACGGCGAAATGCACCTCAGGCCCTCTCCCTGCTTCCAAGAACAAAGGGAAGAGAGGAAGGGGAGGGGCATATAAGGTGACACTTCCCCTGGGCTGCTCACCTTCACATCAGGGATCTGGGGGAGCAGTGCCAACAATTTTCGAGTCCCAACCACCCACTCTTACAACAGCAGCGTCGCAGTGCTGACAGGGACAAAAGGAACTAATGGTACAATGGATGGCTATGGAGACATACCGACGGGCGGTGTGTGGGAGTAGGGGCACTCAATTTGGGATGCCTCATGGCTGGGTGAAGTGGTGCCACTCACTTTGGGAGGCCTCACGGCTGAGTGAAGTTGTGTAACAAAAGGGGGGCAGGAAACGGAGCCGGCAGTCGCAGCCCAGCCCCCGCCAGATGGCAGGGCACAAAAGAGTCTAACAAGGTTGCTAGTTGGGAGTCTAACTCTGGGAAGAAGCTATCCCCACATGAAGAGAGTGCAAAGAGAGCTCAAATCCAACCAAAAAGGACCGAAACAAAAGGTGTATTATTTTGGGTATGGAAACACACCAAGAGGGAGGTGTGTAGAAGGAGGGCCACTCACTCTGGGATTCCCCACACACCGGGTGAGTACGCCTGACAAAAATTGGGTTAGCTAACAGAGACGGTACTCGGAGCCCAGCCTCCGCCAGACGGCAGGGCACAAAAGAGACTAGCAAGGTAGCTACTTGGGGCCTAACTCCGGGGAAAGGCTATCCCCCACACGCAAAGGGGAGTAGAAAACAACAAAAAGAACAATCTACGAGCTGTCAGGGTGGTTTACGACCTTAGTAGATGCAAATGAGCAAAAGACAAACCAGTGATTTATGGCCAGCCGATACCTAATGGCTGATGATTTATGATGCACATGCAGGATGATTTATGACAACTAAATGATGATAGATTTGTGACAGAATGATTTATGACATCCCGATGATTTATGACCATGATTGATGGCTGCTGATTTATGATGATCAGGCAGAGTGATTTATGACAACAAAATGATGGCCAGTTGCGGCAGAATGATTTACGATATCCTATGATTAATAACCCCTGATTTATGATATCCAAATAACACTGAGTGATACCCAATTTGGGATAATGTATGATAATGATTTATGACCACGGCCCAAAGAAGGTGTCCAAGGAAGTTGTACAAATATGACGTATGTAATGAGTAATAAAACTGCAGCCAACAACCGCAACAAAATACAATGACTGTTGGCTGTGTTTCATGATACAGATACACAAGTATGGTACTGTTCCTGGAATAGGCACAGTACAGCTGTTATACCAGTCACCCGACTGATGCCTGGGAACACTGCTAATAACCGTATAAACCTCCCTTGAACCATAATGAAAATATCAGCACTAATTCAGTAACTCAGTGAGATAAGGACATCACATTTTCCCTACCACTATCATTATCGACAACTGTCACCGGTCTTAAATTGAGCTGTCCCTATCTATACCAGAGAGCCGTCTGTTTATTCACGAGAGTGAGCTGCTGCATATATGTGCTTACCACCAACTTTATTCCTGCGCAAGATAATTCAGGGTTAGTGTCAGTAACACATGGTACCAATCATTAAATATGCAACCAAATTATGCTTTCAGCATATTTTCTGTACGCATGACAAGTTGATAGAGACTTGACCTTGTCATTACCTCTCTTTTGAAGACTTAATATAGCTTGACCGACATAACTCGAAAACTTACATCAAAAACAGCTGTGGGACATCTACGCAATTACATATAATTACAGACCATCACCGGATGTGAGGATTTCACCTATACCACATAGGGCAGTATTGGATGATATTCATGCTCCCGCATGTTTTTAATCTTCATCTCTTCCGTATTTTTTCTATATGCTCATTTACTCCCTTGGCTATGGGATGATGTTTGCGTCCTTGCATGTTCTTTATTCTTTTGTTTGCTCCTCTTCTGTTAATTGCCCATTCAGTTTTCCTTCACTTTTCATTGCTTTGGAGCACTAAGAGATACCGGTTTCACACGATGCTGGGTAACCCCTGACCTGCGATTCATCCGACTTACATGCTGTCTATGGACCTATATCTTTATGAACACTATGGGTTGAAAGGTGGCATGAACAAGGTTTTCAAACTGGCACTGCCAGTGTTTTATAATATTTGAGAGGGCAAACATGACTTTGATTCAGATTTATGTTGTTTACAGATACAGGACGTGTTTGCAAATACATGGCCTCCTAACCAAGGCTTCAAGCAGAAACGTGCATAGAGGAATGTACTTCATAGCCATGGATTGACAAAATTGTATGATTAAGAAGGAGGAATATACTCCATAGAGATAGTTAACCCCCAAAAAGGTCTATGATCAAAATTACTTTATATGAATATTATCTGATCAAGGTTTTGAAAACACATGAAAAAAGGAATGTTATATTAATACATGGACTCTATTTACAATGTACGCAGATGATATTCTATACTGTATGGAAGGATGAGAGGATATGAATGTGTATGTGGCTGTGATAATTATGAAATGTAATATGTATGACACAATTTAGATGATATTTAAACTATTGTTATAATATGTATGGACAATCTTATATAGATATACATTTTGATAAATAAATATATTACATTCAGCTTCCTCTGCTATTGTCATTGATGCCCCAATAGTATGAATACTAGTGTTGAAATATATAGTTGCCTAAATTTTTTAAGTACAATTTAGTGATTTGTCCCTGCCTTAGGAACTACCAATGTCAGCAGGGTAACCGCTATGTATTAACACTATGCACTCCATTTCGTAGTCACAGGCTCCTTTCAGAGGGTTATCTCAAACTACGTTGGCATCTCACAGACAATCCAGTCCTAATGCTTGCATCGAGTATTGAGATGCCTCAACAGAAATATGCATCAGTTTATAGTCATGCCACATTTACTGGCAGAAAGGCAAGGAGTGACAAGGGAAATGTATGCCTTTGCCCACTAAGTGTCCTTCTCTGCACCCACTTGGTACTTCAACTTCCTCATCCCACAGCCCTTCTTTTCACAACAGACACCGTTGACGCTTCATCAATGTGCAGGTTGTGTGCGATACTAGGGGCTGCTTCACTGATGAGTATGCTGCCTTTCCTGAAGGCGCTAATTAATTTCATTTCCTGACAGTTGCCATTTTCACGTTGTTTGGTTGCTGATGATTTGGTGACATGTGGCTTCTTGGTAGGTCACACTGGGGTCATATTTGTATCTGATGTGGTATATCAAACAAAGGTCCTAATTTGGCGTTTGGCAAAGAGGGTACTCTGTCACAATTGTAAAGAGGTACCCTCTCCACCAAACCCTTTGTCTATCCATCTCATTTACCAGTGTGCAGACCTTTAATATATAGATGACGGGGTCAACTCAGGGATGTAGATAGTGCTCCAATGGTCCAATTATGTTTTTATGATTCTACCACCTACTCAATTTAATGTGAATTGTTGAATGGCCAGTTTTTACTTTCCTTCACTAGTAGGTAAAAACAGGAGCTAAGGGGCTGTGCAAATGCATACATGACTCCCACGCCATGTAAGACAACTACATGGTGCTGGGGTCATTCGTTTTTGATTTTTCAAAAACAATCTACTGCGTTGGGAGTTCGTTTTTTAAATCAATTTGTCAATATCGCCTGTCAAACTTTCTACATTTCTACATATCAACTGGAACTGCTGTTACAGTGGTTGTTGTAAATGACTAGAGATGTCTGCCCGACCGGCAGATATCTCCAAATGTGTAGGTCGGGTACTTCATTAAGGTGACGAGTATTTTATTATTTTTCCCTGACATAGTACACATCTGCTCTGTGCGATAAATCAGGCCTATAATCATTAATTACTACAACATCAATCCCAAATATTGCACTGGCACACACTGCACGTAAATAGGCATGATGTAGTACAATTGCAAAAGATGTCCCTTTCTTTTTAGCTGATGATGTCGGGTATGCCTTCTCTCACCACCTCCTCACACCTACAGACTTTCAACCACAGTATCTCAGCCGAGGCACACATATGGACCAGAGACATTATTGAAAACACGTTGGCATCCTCAAGACCTTTGCAGCGGGGTGTGTTTTAAGGCTCAGGTTATTATAAGCTTATCCTCCAAGCCACATACAAAGCACCCAGCAAGACACAACTGTATTGGAGGGTCTAAAATACTGCCTGGCCAACTGTCAATGTTCAGCTGGAAGAGTTTGAGCAGCACAGTAAGTACATATATTTTAGTATTTGGCATGTAGATGTGAATGAGTTTTGAGAGTGTCCTCCTTTCATGTGTTCACTGTGAGCTTTGTTATGAAATGAAAGTTTTGAAAGTTCACATTTAATTTCATGCATGTTTATTTTTTGCTTTCTTTGCATTGATTACTAATAGGTTTTTGACATTAAGGAAATGCTTACATTAGTACCATTACCTAACTTCTTCACCACCACATGTTTTCAATGTTTTCCTTTCCTTTTCCTTTCTAAGTTCATGTAATAAATAATGTGCCAAGGTTTTGAAACATTTGATATCCCAAAAATATAGATCAGGCCAACCTCTTTTAAAATGCTTTGTATGGTGATGGGAAAATGTCTTCTAGATGATAATGAATGTGTGGAACCTGTTGTGATCCTACATTTGCATTGAGAAAATTATTTTTAACATAACTCAACTATTACCAACCCTTTCAGCTACGTTGAATGGCTGATACTACAGCTATATTATGAATTAACAATTTAAGGTATTAAAATTCTCAGCATTATGTAGATACCATGATGGACCATATAATTTACTGACGTCTCTTTCCAGTTGATAGGGCTGGCAAGCACAGAACGGAACAGGACCATGGGTAACAACAGACATCCTCGCCTTGGATGCTGGCACAATCTCTTGATACAACCATCAAGGTGGAGGAACCCACTACCATAAGCGTCATGTACATTATATGAATTTGAATTTGAACTGTTCTTAGTTTTAACACACATTGTATGAATTGCATTTTATCTGGCTCCTAATTGCAAATTTTCAAAACTACACTTACCTGTCACTTGATTTGTGAGGGGATTGCCTCTACTGCTAGTGGGGAGTAGTGAGAGTTGCTCTGACCACCTGTCTCAAGTTACGTGGAGACAGCGGCTATTTTTCCACTGGGGACTGCTAGAGCAGCCATCTTGTGTCAGTGCGTGCTCTAGCTTTCCGAAGTCATACATGTACTTAAACCTGGCCGCTGCACCGACACGCCAAAGGCAAGCCAGTCTGCGCCCGTCAGCATCCCAGAAGTGTTCAGTACCAGCCACTATGCAAAATTGAGCGCAACTGGTAAGCATTGCTATACTTACAGCACGTCTCAACTCCTCGCTTTCAACATCTCCTCTAGCTGTACTCCATTTAACTTTGACACCCGTGGTCTCTCAGGAGACTGATGCACATCTTGTAATTTTACATTAAGATTAATAAACCTGTCCTCCATGGCCATTTTGAACAGTTCTTCCCATTTAAAGCGGCATTGATTAATGCACGCTTCCTCCCAAAGCATGCAAAAGATATCTACGACCTGCTAGGGGAGGAAGACTTCAATGCCTTGTTTTTAACTGAGACCTGGCTCCCTGATACCTCAGGTCTGGACATTTGCTCAGCTATTCCCAAGGTCTATAAAATTCTACAGAAGGATAGGATTGGAGGTAGAAGCGGAGGGATAGTCATTATGTTTAAAGACAGCTACACTTTGACCCATTTGCCCCAGGTGAATATTGAGGCGGCAGAGTTTCTGGGGTTCACCCTTTCCCTATCTCCCAAACAATCACTTTTTGGGGCCTTATATACAGACCCCGGGGCACGTCTGCAGGATTTGAATCCGCACTTTGTGAAGCCATATCCCCCTCTGACACTTAGGTACAAACATTGTATCCTGCTAGGGCATTTTAACTTACACATGGACTGTGATCAGCTAAAGGATCGCCACACACTCATAGAGAGCTGCACAGCCATGGGCCTTATGCCTACCATTTTGGGCCCGATACACGTGGCCGGGCATACACTAGACCACATTTTTATGTTGATTCCCCTCAATGCTGACCCACTGTCTCCTCTGCTCCGGTCTGACCATTATATGCTTAGGTTTAGATGGCCTAAACTCTGTAATATCCCTCTCAATGAGTGCAACTTTCCCCGCACAGTTAGGGCCCTCATTAAAATTAAATCTGATGCACTGAATAACATGCTTAATGTCTCTAGCCCCTCTTCAAGCGGCAAAATTAGTGAGGATGTGGATCGGGTTGAGGGTTGGATTGTGTCTACCTGTCTAGCCCTAGCTCCAGAAAATAGTACTAAACAGCAGCGATTAAAAGTGCCTTGCCCATGTTCACATCGCCACTGAAAGAATCTAAATTAGCATATAAACGGAAAGAGAGAGTATGGAGGATGAACTACTGTCCAGTGACCAAAATGGACTGTAAATCAGAGCTCAGAATTTACCGTAAACAAATTAAGTTCGCTAAAAAAGCCTATTTTGAGCCCAAAATCCTAATGGCAAGTAATTATTCAAGAAAACCTTTTAAAATTGTGAAGTCCTTCTCAGCGCCCGAAGTTGGTTCCATCGAGAAACCGCATTCAGAGGAGTGGTGTGAGATGCTTGCCTCATTCTTTCAAGAAAAAATAGTTTCCATTCAGGCCAGCCTCCCTCCACCTATGTTGAGAGATGTTACTTCAGGTCCTGCCTTCGAAGTGAGCAATGATCAGGGAACACCTCACCCGTGCCTACACCACCTCATGGTGACTTTTTCCCTGACATTTTTTGACCCTATTTCCCTGGAAGTCTCTCTGAGGGCCTTAAAGGCCTTAAGTTGGGTTTTCCGATGGACCCCGCCCCTGCTTCTATTCTGGTCTAGGGAGCGGAGGCCATAAATCCATCTATGAACCAGCTATTAAATTGTTCCCTTTTAGCTGCTATGGTTCCTTTTAAATTGAAACAGGCAAAGGTCATTCCATTGTTAAAAAAGGCCCAGGCTAATCCATTGGACCCTGACAACTATCGACCTCTCTCCCTTCTTCCGGCTTTTTCTAAACTTTTGGAGGAACATGTTAATCAGCAGCTATCTTCCTTTCTCGAAGTGAACGGCCTACTTCACCCAAGCCAGTCTGGATTTCGACCTAATCATAGTACAGAAACTGCCCTTTTGGAGGTGTCTGACTCCATTCGGTTGTGCCTGAAGACAGGTGAGAGAGCGCTGTTGGTCTTGTTGGACCTATCGGCCGCTATCGATTCGGTCTCGCACCGTATGCTTCTGCCTCAGCTCCACTCGATTGGCATCAGGAGTCAGACCTGGAAATGGCTAGCATCCTTCCTTGAGCGGAGGAGGCAAGAGGTCTGGTGCCACCCCTACTCTGTAGCCTCACGTTGGCAGAATCGCTGGGGGCTAAAATTGAGTCGTACGCTGATGACATGCAGTTGTTGTTTACATGGCAGAACAAAGAGCCCTGTTCTGGTTTGTCAATCAGTGCCTGCCTTTTGGCAGTCTTCAGATGGCTGGCTGTGAATCAGCTAAAATGTAACGCAAGGAAGGCAGAGTTACTCTTCTTCTGCAAGGGCGCTGAAACACCACTGCAAGTCTTCTGGCCAGCAGATGAACCGGCCCCCATGGCGAACATCAACTCGGTAGTGAAAAATCTGCGGTTCATAATGGACAACCAGTTGCTTTTCCACGCCCAAGTCAACGTGGTGGTAGGCACCTGCTTTTTCCTGTTACATCTCTTGCGTAAATCTTAATTTTTTCCTGTCAAGAGCCACCAGACAACAGGTGACTCAATCCCGAAAATATCCCGGTTGGATTACAGGAATGGTCTTTATGTTGGCATGCCTAGTTATCTGCTGGACAGGCTTCAGCTTGTCCAGAATGCAAAAGCCCGTACCATCTTTGAGCTTCCCCGGAATGCACATGTGTCCCACCTTCTGAGGAGCCTTCACTGGCTCCCAGTAAGGAAAAGAGTAATCTTCAAGACCTTGCTCGTTACCCAGAAAGCCCTGTATGTAACTGGACTAGAGTACCTCAAACGCAAATTCCCCACGTAGAGGTTTCTGTTCCTCTGACCTGCTGCTAGCTGAGTTAGAAAGTTGAGGACAGGGGGCAAGGCTCTTTCTTACCTTGGGCCTGCCCTCTGGAATAAGATGCCCTTCCACTAAAAAGCATTGAATCAACACCTCTGTTTCGAAAGAAAATAAAAGCATGGCTCTACTCTTGCCAATAAACGTTGTCCTCCCCGCTGCTCCCCTTTCAGCTTTCAGCACCAGGACACTCCTTAGAGTAACAGTGTGCTCTATAAAAAACCCTCATAGACATAGCCATAAGGGTACTATGTCTGCCTGGAAAGCTGCTAGATATTCCATCAAGAGGCTCTGGGTAGAGGCTGAACTGCCACCAGGGGATGAGAGAATATGGACAGTCAGGGGCTGGAAAATTGTTGTTTTTTCTCCTGACTATTAGCAAGAAAAAACAGTGATGTCTCAACAACAGGCCAAAGCCCCATCAGGGTCTGCCCGGGCTCCGCCTTAAATCCTTCGGGCCCTATTTTATCATGACTTCAGCTGCACTCCCTGCATCACCTATTATATACAGTGTCCGCCCAGAAGAACTAGAGTCCAGGGACACTTCTGCACTTGACACTCCACATGCATCTTGTACTGCCCAATAGCTTGTCCTAAAATGTGTGGGAATGGCAGCACTCAAGGAGGTCCTGATGCCAATTGTAGAAGCTCAGCTCAGAGAGCACTCTCTTAGACATCCAGGACATAATTGGAAAGTTCTGGCTGCTCAGAGCGTTTATCTCTTGGTAGCTACAAAATGTGATTGGTGCCATGGCCTCCTTGACTTCAGTGAATATGTCTCATCTCCCTCCCCAATCTGCCACACTTCCTGTAATTCCATCTCTCAGTTCCTTTATGCTCACAGCTTTTGCTGCTACTCCTTTTTTATTCTTACTGTGCAATATCTAATCTCACCAAGACAAGAGAATTTACTTCTGTACCAGAGGATGATCTCAATACCATCCAGAAAACTGAGAATGAGGGTAACCTTTCACTTTTGCCCCCATTGCAGGAAGCTGAGTTGGACACATCCTGTAGCCTGGCTGCATGATTTTATTTTGCCAGTAGACTTTTTTTGGTACTCTTTATGGACTATGGGCATTTGGTTTATCCCTCTTTGTATATTGACAAATTCCCTTTATGCATCCTAACATGTTTTTATTATTTGCCCAAACTGTTCCATGTTAGCATATCCCATTTGAATCAAGGGTACATTTTCTTTCTTTTTGCCCCTTCTCAAAGACAGTTTTTCTTTAACACACAATGGATGTTTTTGTCTAAAAATATTACAGAAGCTATAAATCTTTGGCCATTAACACATATATCTTTCTAATATTTACAAATCAAACTGTATGATGCATTGTATGCCAGTCAAAGGAAATGTTTAGCTATCTCAGTGCAATTTCTAAACATCTTACACTCAAAGATGAGCAAAGAAGAAAGCATACATACCACTTTCGAATGTGGCAAATTTATATGAAAAGTTGACACAGACTTGTGGTATAAAAAGTGCACATAGTTTAATTAATCAAAAATGGCTGGAATAATAAATGCATATATTTAATAACGTGGTTTTCTCATACTACTTCTCCTCAGTAATATTGGTGATAAGAGTATTTGAGACAGCTTTGGGTATTTGTACAAGTGGTGGTTCAAGAGGTGGAGGTGGTGCTTATGGTGTAGGGGGTGCTTGTGGTGCAGGTGGTGCAGGTGCTGCATTTGATGTAGGTGGTACAGGTAGTGCTTATGTCTGTCTATATTCTCTTACTTGAGTTGGGGGTAAATATTGATATTGGCATTTATTGAGATTGCCTCTATCATCGTCTTGGCCAAGGCATAGCGGCTTGCTCTCTCTTCCTTAGATTGTCTTAGATGGTCTTGGATCATCTTTTCCATGTCTGAGTAGCATTTCACAACATTGTCCAAGTCACAGGTCTGCATGTCAATCATCTGGGAGAGTCCTTTAAGTGAGTTTGCAATCTACACACAGTAAAAACCATTGCATGAATACCTTGCACACATCACTTTGTTGCTGTTAGAAGGGATCTTCCAAGTGCCTGCTATACGAATCCCCAATGTGTGTGGCCTCTCAACTGACCATCTGATTGACCAACATGGTTAAGGATGGCACAAGAGAGGTTGTGCGGAAAAGATTCATGAATGGGGGAATACCTGCTTCTCACCAAGGGTGTGCTCTTTCTCAGATGACTGAGTGAAGACCAGAGATTCACCTTCAAGGAAGAAGTGTTTAGGAACTTGTAGTAAGACGTCATCTGAGGGCTATATAGTGAGTGATGCATAGGTGGCCGTAGCATATATGGCTGTTTGGCTAATGGCTTGGGGCTGGAAATCCTCAGAAGGAATTTTGGGGGAACACTGCTGCTCATCCAGAGGTGGCCTTTTTTAATCACTTGGGTGCTCAGGACGGTAGAATGGACTTGTCGTCAGTCACGGTGGTCATGTGCTGAGTAGGGCTCCAGGCCATCCTGGCACCTACCCATTTTTGAACTGGTTCTCCTCATGCTCTCAATGACATGTCGCCATTGGGTGTGGTAGCTGAATCACTTCCTCTACCACCTAACACCTAACAGACTATACGATTCTGAGCATTGAAAAACTTGAGAGATTACCATTGACAATGTCAGAGAGACCTGTCATTGAATGGATAATACACGGAATAATTACAAACCCGATAACAACTTTCCAATTTAAATATTGCCAAGAATATATACCAGCAGGCCAGTATGAAAGGTTGGGTAAAGGGTACATCAAGTCAACATGGAAATTACCTTATACACACAAATGTTACAGTGAAAAGAAAAAGGATGTATTTCTTAGTGGCAAAAATTGTAAAAGATCACTAAGCGGTACACTCCTGTGTCAAGGCATTAACCTGCATGGAGCCTGCGAAGGCTCTTCGAATTACCTTTCATGTCACCTGCACAGCACTCCTGCAACACAGATAGAGCCATTCTTTAGACAACTTTCTAACGGGAGCTACATTCTAATAAATGACCACAGCTGTTGTGGCATGGTGCCAGGGAAAGCCTATCTCGTAAGCGTTAGTTCCATGGTCACTTGCTGTATGCAAGTGTTGTATCCAAGTAGCAATCCAGACATAGAGGCGGCAATTTGGCCTTATTTAAATATCTCTTCTATTCAAATTGATACTTTAAGCAGAATGAAGTCTATTCTTTTACAGACAACTGTGCCTTTGACCTCGTCCAAGGAAACGTCTGATCTGCAAGTTGCAAGGACAACGGCAGAGATACATTCCCTTTTATCAACAAATTTCCCCGCGCATTTCGTAGAAATGCTAAGCCAAATCCTAAACATGTCAGATACTAGTGGCATCGCACATGTATTTAAGACAATTTTTTCGGGACTGTTAACACCCTTCGAAACAGTTCTGGGCATTTTTCCCAATTTTGTCCATTCTGTCTTTGGCGGCCTACCTCTACTTTTGGGACTCGTAGCAGGAATTTTATTTATGATTCTTCTGCTCCGATATGGCAAGCCAAGCCGCAGACAAGACTCCAGCAACGATGGAAGAAACGATCCTAGCAATGCGCTACCGGGACCGCATAACTAAAGTCCTTGGATTAGCCCGGCTAAGAGATCTGAATATGACCTGGTTTCTTTCATTCAGACCAATCTGGCAAAATTGCATCTTACCTGTGCTTCGATGTATGCTATGCGGAGAAGAATGCGTGTTGGACGTCTGTCTTACACTACCATCAGCAGTACCAATGGATACAGATACCTTGCTAAGTCCTGTAATGGCTCATGCACCGTGTTGTCCCCAGCGGCTACCTATTCTGATGACGGTATTCATTGAGACTTCACCTCTACGAGTATGTGGCAGTGGAGTACGAGATGAGAGCAGCATCACCCAGGTACAACCTTCTGTGAGCATTGCTGATCCTGACATCGATGATAGCAATCATTCTCACACATGCACTGTTTCGGCATTTTCAAACTTGGTCGAACTTTCACCTGATGTCGTAGACCAATTTTTTGCGAGTCTGTCTGAAATGATGTTCTCCCCTGAACAGAAAGAATAACTTTTAAGCAACAAGCACACAGCGTTCCATGAACTCTGAATTCGGCCTTCAGCTTTGAAAAACAAAAGCTACTGAAAACAATTGGAACTATTTTTCCCTTTGAGAGCGAAATTATTTTTTTTCACTTCCAAAATATTTACCTTTTTCTGGCACATGTACTCTGCTTAAAGTAGAACTATTCTTAGAGAACAGAGCTTCTATTTTTAGGAACTCTAGAGACAATATTTTACCTCAGCCTCTAGCACATGTACAGCATTTGTATAAATATGTGATGGAATGGTCTCAACCTTCTTTTCTGTATTCAGAGCCATTTCATGTGTAATTTTCGCAAATCGTTCAGCTGATATATATTTGCATTTTTTAACTGAATGATACCACTGCTTGAAAAGCGTACAGTACCAATACTCATTTTCGTGTATTTACCATATACCATTTCAAATGCGAATTATGTATTTTGGGGTGGGTTGGAAAACACATGCACCATTATATGTTTACTATTGCTTAGTTTTAGTAAAGAGGGACATTATATTGTGGAGTGGGTGTTGTATTTCTATCTAGGACCCTAATAAATATTCCTAATTTATGCCCTTGTATGGCTATAATAAATAATATCCTTATAAAGGCATAAGAATCAGATCCATATTTAGTAATAGCTCATGCAGTCCAAATACGGCTAGGCTACTCCCCTAGACTCCTAGAAAGTACAATGCGTTCTTTAAACAAACCAAACCTCCAGCAACCCGGGAATTCTCCTTGCTTTTGTTTTGATTTGTCCAAGAACTCCTGTGAGCACTGAAAGAACGGCCAGTTCTTAGTGACATCTTTATTGAAGTCTTATGTCCAACCTTACGTCAAACCCGGCACCTTTCAGGTATAAATATACCAACGTTGCCTTAAGCAAACACACGGTGGTTTGGTGCAGAGCGGCTATCTACTTGCCCGAGAGCCCAGCTGATGCGAGAGCCCACGGACGCCGCCTCACCCTTTTGACGCACTGAGAAAGACGCTGTCTTTTTCTTAAGCCGAGAAAATCCAGCTCCGGTGTTTTCAGCCGCCCTTGCGGGTTGCTGGGATATTGAGTCCTGAGAGAGAGATACCAGACCTCCTGCTTTCTATTACCCAGGTACGGAGCTGACTAAACCCTTAAAGAGAATTCTTGATTCAGATTCTTGGAAAAACCAACTTAACTTAAACTGCTACTTACTTACTCCTTCCCACGTATTAGGCTTAGGTCAGGTACACCGGGGTAGGCGTATTTAGAAGCACCAGTTGAGTACGTTAGTCAATGTATTTATGTATGTATATATTTTATCTATTTTACAGTATCATATGGCTGAGAAACCATATCAATGCTTTTACAGTATTATTTTATAATACTCTTTTTACTGTACGCACTTTACTTTATACTAAGTATTGCAATTGTGGCAATTCATTTCTCTTGCATGAGAAAGAAGACTGCTCAATAAATAACACCTTTTATTGAAAACGCCCGTCTCTCTATTCTCTGCACTCTGATGAAACTAAGTATGCACGATTGACTGAGTAAAATAGCTGTCTATTGTTTTCACACGACTCTAGAGATACACTCTTATTCTGAGGGAGCAAAGTTGTCATGTTTATGGTTGTCAGAAGCTAATCCCTTCTTGTCTATCCAGGGAAGTTAAACTCCTCCTTGTTTATTCGAGAAAGTTTCTAGTGACCTCTGAGCTAGCTGGCAAAACTAATTAAGTCTAATATAGTCAGTACTGCTGTTTATATTATTCCAATGCGCAGAGCCTATTGGGAATATAGGAACTACACTACAGGCTAGTTCTGCCATTTTTTTGGCTGCTCTACTCTCCAAGGAGAGTTAAAACCCATTAGACCACAGGGATTATATTTTATATTAAATTGCAGGGAGCAGCGCTTTGGACAAAGGTCGCTCCCCTTGCAGCAAGAGGAATCTGAATTGCAGCCTGGGGCTGAAATGATTCCCATTGAATGTGCTAAACTATGGGTTGTCACAAACATGTGCGGTCTTTGGTGTCTGCCTTTAGTCGTGTTGCAAGCTGTAGAGTCAATACTAAAACGTATTTGGCTCAAAATTTCTTTCAGTTGTTTATGGGTGATGTATTTTTGGATGACATGTTAACCAGACTAATTTGTATGATGAACAGTATTTGAGGGACAACAGTGCCAGATTTAAGCCCCACTTTAAAGCTACCCAAATCTGAATGAGTTCAAGAAGTTCTGGGGTTGAACTTTTTTGATGTGATTGATAAGGAAACTGTCACTGCCTTCATGTTGGTCTACTAGTCCCTTGATGGCAACTGCTTTATTTCCTGCAACCAAGGGTCATGATCAGTATTTGCTTATGTTTTGAATGCCTCAATTTGTTGATAAGGCTTCAGCATTGTCACAGGATCACCTTGATTGTGACAGTCTCTTCAAGATTTGGTCAGTCCTTGATCAATTTGTAGATCACTTTTCAGAGATATATGTTCCAGGGAAACACACAGCTGTGGATGTGTCTTTCATCATTTTCAAGGGCCATATGTTTTGTAGGCAATACATTCCTAGCAAAAGGGCACACTATGGAATTAACATGTATATGCTATGTGAGAGTAGTACTGGATATATTTATTATTTCAGGTTGTACACAGGTAGGGATTGTTTTATTGATGCCCCTGGTTCTCCATCTACATTTGAAGTCAGTGAGCAAATTGTGTGGGAAATTGCAAAAGAGATTTTTAACAAAGGTCACCATTTATAAGTAGATAATTTCTACACTGGTGTTCAAAGATTTTATGAATGGAAGTGGACACTGTTGCATGTGGCACAACCAGATTTTAATGTAAAGGTTAACCTAAAGTGATTATGAGTAATAGACTTCAGAGGGAACAGTGCAGTGCCTTGCATAGTGATGAAGTTCCAGCTATTTAATCTTTAGACAGGTTAGATGTCCACAAGCTGACAACCATTCATGGTGAAAGTACTTCACATGTGACTGTTTGGGGTCAGGGTGTTGAAGTGCACAAACCTGTGTGCATTTTAGACTACAATAAGCACATGGGTGGTGCAGATTGCGTAGATCAGAGGTTGGTGCCTTACAGTGCTGTTTATTTGTTTCATTTGTCAACAATGAATGCTTTTGTTGTATTCAAGAAATATTCTCCAAATTTAAGGATGACTTTTGTGCAGTTTCAGCTGTCTGTAATGGGCAGCCTTGTTGTAGTTGAGTAGACAAGTGTTCCAGGATTTGGAGTGATGGAGGATGTGGCTAGAATGAAAGACCGCCACATTTCTGTTCACATTTTTCCCACACCGCAAAAAATCTTTCCCTGTAGAGTCTGTGTCTGATGAGGTCTGTAAAAGAAGAACACTACCCAGAGTGTCCTTCTAAGCCTGGGCTATGTGTGCCATCATGTTTTAAAGCATACCCAAGGAACTCAAGTATTGGGAGCAACATAAGAGCAAAAGTGAACCAACAGGTCTGTATCATTATGTATTTTTTTTTCAGTTTCATGGTTGGCAGTATTTCTTGCATTTGTACCTTTCAAAAGTAAGCCAGTTTGTAAAAAAGAAGAAATTTTGAATAAAATGCCCTCAAGTTCAAATGCGTGTATGGGTTTTCACAAATTCAGAAATGGGCAAATAACCACTGTTCTAAACTTCATTTCTTGTGCCCTTTTTGGAAATAACTATGTTTCTTTGATACCTAATCTTATTTCTCTCCTATAATGCCATGTGAATTGCTTTATACTGGGTACACAATGTAAAACCATTTCAAGGTGCAGCTCAGTCATTGGCACTGGATGCCTCGATTTCTTAGAAAACCCACAAACCCCATATATCTTAACAACCAGAAGGGTCTAGCAGATGTAATACTGTATTGCTTTTGTAAATTGGCATTGTGACAAGAAGTTACAAAATAATTTCTTTCTCAAAAATTGACATTTTTTCCTACAATTTTGCAATTATTTTTATTTCAACAGTTACTTTCCTTGGGGAAACCTTGATGTGAAAGTTATCTACTTTCCGGAAAGCTATTTTTCACCAGTATCATGCATTTTACAGTGGTTTCCATCACAAATTGGAAGTAGGTTAAATGCACAAAAATTTGGAAAAATTAGTATTCTTGATTCAGCTCTGAAAGCTGGGAAGATGGTGTCTTCAGAACAGCAAACCATTTGTTGATGCCTTTTTGTAGGAGAAAAAACTGACACTTTTTTTGCAGAAAACATTTTCCTATTTTTCCTCCCAAAAATCTAAATTTAGCTAAATGTTGCCAATTTCTCAGTCCCCTCCAGGGGAATACACAAACCCTGAGTGCCTTTAGAATTTCCAGGATGTTGGAAAAAAGGACATACATTTGGTAAAAATAGCTAATGTGAAAGAAAACGACATTGTGGCCTGAACACAATCTATCCTAAATAGTAAAAAAAAGTCTTAGCACTGGAGGGGAAAAGTCTAGCAGTAAAAGGATTAAGGTTTTATGTCTGGGAGCAATAATGCCTTCAACTTCTTCCAGGTCCTCCTCCACCTGGACCAGCTCCTACTTCTACTCTTTCACTCCTTGGTGAGCAGTGCTAGCTGCAGATAATGTTGCTTGAAAGAGAATGTTATGTTCTCCTTGATTGCTTGCTTCACTTGCAAATGAATTGGCATCATCCTCTGGATCAATGTTCCCAGTACCTGGAAGAAGGACTTTTCAACAAATGAAGTACATCACATCTAGTATTGCTTCAATGTCTCAACACACTACTACAATAAAGATTGTTTTGCAAATAAAGAATACAGGGGCATATTATCAAGCAATAGCCGGATACGAGCGGAGGAACTCGCGGGTCGACAGTGGCTCCAGTAAACACGAAGCTCTTAGAGAAATTATCATTACCCTACAAGAGCTAGAAAACGCCGGTGTTCAGTGACGACATTTACGCGCTGGTCAGCAAAACATACATCGATAAAACCGGTTGGGAGCCCATTGAATTATGACGAACTAGCTGAGATCCAAGATATGTACCGCGAGTACTCTGGATTTTATCACGTTAGATAGAGATTATTCGCCGAATCATTATCTGTTTTAAATTTGAAGGCGTGCTCGAATCTTGGATTTAGAATTTGCGGAGTTATACTTCTCTGCTGCCCTACGGAGAGCGGGCATACCGTCCGTGTGAAAAGTATTTGTTCGCCTCACGTGGGTGACGTGCTTAATATACAAGATTGCTTGGGAATACAGACTATATTTCCTGATGAAGACGGCGATAGGTTAAATGTCCGTCGAAACGCGTTGAATTGAAGGGAATAATACTATCAACATTTGATTTAGGATTTTTTGTGTATTTCCTGCTGTTAGGTGTATGAATTTGATTAGAAGTATTTATGGTTTGATTCATCCCCTTGTTATATTCTCTGTGTTCCCAAATTTATTGTGTTTTTATGTAATTTTTATCAAATTTTATGTATGAATAAACTGTGCTTATTTTGAAATCACTGTTATCTCATGTTTTTAAACATTATGCATTGCTCTTAGTTTCCTAGCCTCCAGAGTTGTAATTGTGTTCGTGTTTAAAATATATGTTATTCTTCTATGTCACTGAGTAGTTGATGTTCGTTAAATTGATTTACCTAAAGGGAATTTTTCTTGACATAAAGGCCTCCTCCACCTGGACCAGCTCCTACTTCTACTCTTTCACTCCTTGGTGAGCAGTGCTAGCTGCAGATAATGTTGCTTGAAAGAGAATGTTATGTTCTCCTTGATTGCTTGCTTCACTTGCAAATGAATTGGCATCATCCTCTGGATCAATGTTCCCAGTACCTGGAAGAAGGACTTTTCAACAAATGAAGTACATCACATCTAGTATTGCTTCAATGTCTCAACACACTACTACAATAAAGATTGTTTTGCAAATAAAGAATACAGGGGCATATTATCAAGCAATAGCGATAATTATCGCTATTGCTTGGTTATAGACAACATTTTACCGCTGAGCTGCGGCGACTTTTATCGCAGATAAACCTTGGTATTACCAAGGTTTATCGCAAATGCGATAAAAAACGGCCGCAATGCATGAATATCACTGAAAAGTCCGCGATATTCATGCATTACCGAGCTAATGCTCTTAGCCATGTTATCCACCTCCCATTGGATAACATGGCTAAGAACTGCTCAGGGCAGGTGTTAGCTTTTGGAGATATTCGCGCTTAGCGCGAATATCTCCAAAAGTTGGTAATAGGAGATAGCGATGTTAGCGACTGTTTCCAGTCGCTAACATCTTGGCACGCCCACTTTGCATGTCATTAGTGATAAATATCACTGACATGCAAAGAGGGGCCCAAGATGGTCGCTATCTCCTACTAGCCGTCGCTAACTGGTGTTAGCGACAGCTAGGTAATAGGGAGATAATTTTATCTCCGCTTTCTTGGCTTTTATTTTTTTTTTGAATGTTTCACATTACCATACACCATTTATTTAAAGTCAGGCCCATTGGCATTTCCAATGCTTGTTTAAACTTATGTATGTTTTCTTTTTTTTTTTCTTTTTTTTATTTTCTGGCAGAGGTAATACATACAAGGATATAACAAAAATAAGAAATCCAACAGAATTCTTTACAAAAAACAACCATTGTGCATTTTAAATCCAATTATCAATTGGTAGCCATAACTTCCGACCAAAAGTCTTCTTTTTGAATCCTTTCAATTTATAAACTGCTTTATCCATTCTATAAACATTTAGCAGCTTTCCCAACCATAACTCAAAAGTTGGTGGATCTACGTCCAACCATCTAGAAGTAATACAGGCTCGATAAATAGACATTCCCATAAACAAAAAATGTTCTTGATCTATAATTAAATTCCGAGAGGGAAAATAAACACCAAAGATAATAATAGTAGGATGGAGCGTAATCCGTACATGTAACACATTAGATAGAAACTTTTCAATCTTCTCAATATATACAGCAAGTTTAGAGCAACTATAAAACATGTGAATTGAGTCGGCTGCTAAAGTTCCACAGCGACTACAGTTAATACCTTTTAGAGCTTTCCATTTTACCAGTTTTGCAGGTGTGTAATAAAGATCTAGGGTAGACATAAAATGTTGACTCTTAAGAGAGCTATTAATTAGTGTCTTATTGCTCATTTCGAACACTTTTACCAAATCAATCCCTGCTATACAGAGCTTTCTCTCCCATTTCAGGGTGTGATAATCAAGATCATTCTGCATCCTATTGTTCATTAACTGGTAAATAATACCAATACGACTGTTCTTCCTAGAACTTTCTAGAATATCGATAGTTTCCATGGTATCGGTTAGTAAAACATTTTTTTTTTCCAGGAAGCTACGAATCTGTAGGTATTTAAAAAAATCGTTCCTAGATAAACCAAATGTCTCTTGTAGTTTAGAAAAGGACATGAGGGACCCATTTTGGTACAGTTGACCAAGAAGATAAATCTGTCTCATGTGCCATCGATAAATTACCATATCTTGAAATATTACGGGTAATAACTTATTATCAGACAGAGGTGTATAATAATTCAATTTTGGAATTATACGTAAAACTTTGTTCATTTGCCTCCAAATTAAACATGCAGCAAGGACCACCTTGAACTTTGTTTTTTTATAATAACTGGGTTCAATAACTTTCAACAGACATTGTCGCGCATGGGTACCCAAGAGCATTTCAAAGATAGAAGGTGAAATGGCTGGGTCTGATACATAATCATGAAAAAGCAAAACCCGAAAAGTTTTCAAAGCGATAGCCCAGTAATACATTTTAAAATTCGGAAGCCCCAAACCAGCACAATCTAATGGAAGAGTACACCATTTTAAAGATCTTCTAGCACGGTGGTACCCCCACAAAAACCTAGACACCATTCTATCTATTCTATTGAAGAGGGACATTGAGAAAAATAAGGGAATCGTACGAAAAAAATACAAACATTTTGGAAAAATCATCATCTTAATGACATTAGTTCGACCATATAATGACAAATGTAAATTATTAAATCTTTCTAACGTTCTATTAGTAGATATGAGTAAGGGGTCTAAGTTTAATGCAACAATATCCTATTTAATTACAGTATTTAATGGGATGTCAGTGGGTTTACCCGTTTCCTAATGTATGATCTGAGTTTTTGTAATGTTTAACTTATAACCGGAGAGCTTCCCGAACTCATTGGCCAGATCGATTATTGTGGGTAGTGCAGAGGAGACATCAGAGGTGACAATTGCAACGTCGTCCGCGTACGCTAAAACTTTATGGTCAACTTCAAAAAGGCGAACTGGTGGAATATTAGGTTCCAAAATAAGTCTACTCAAATAAGGTTCTAAGTATAACGCAAATAAAAGCGGGGAACAAGGGCACCCTTGTCTAGTCCCTCTCGTAATTGGAAAAGGTCTCGAATAGTCAGTACCTAATCTTATTATACCCTTAGGACCAGAATAAAGAGAGCGCACCGCCTGAATAAATTGTAGGGGAAACCCCTTCCCTTCTAACACAGTCCAAAGGAACCCCCAGTCTACTCTATCAAACGCTTTTTCAGCATCGAGTAAGATCACCCCGACTGGGGATTCCTTTGCCTGTGCCCAATCTAAAAGTGTAATAACACGTTTAACGTGATCGGTAGTATCTCTACATCTGATAAAACCGTGTTGAATATTAGACACTAAACTGGACATTACCTGGTTAAGTCTATTTGCAAGAATTTTAGAATAAATCTTGCTGTCTGCCGTAATAAGAGATATAGGTCGATATGACCCTAATTCTTTTGAATCCTTGTTCTTCTTTAAAAACACCACTATAATAGCGGTGGACCAGGTGGTTTCCCTTGAAATGCTGAATTAAAGATCTTTACAGATTCTGATTTCAGCATGTGTCTGAATGTCCGATAAAATTCAAGGGGTATCTGATCAAATCCCATGGCTTTGCCTACCGCAAGACTCAAAATGGCTTGCTCAATCTCATCCCAGCTTATTGGGCGTCCAAATAAATCAGTCTCTCCACGCCCCAATAATGATTGGTTAGTACTGTGAAAATAATTTACAGGATTCAGAGTCTTATCTACTTCATTGTTAAAGTCATTATACAATGTTTTATAAAACTCCATCAGGATTCAAGCAAGCCGGGCCGAAGACGGCTGTAATGCCAGAAACCGGTCCCCGGAAGCTTGTTTCATTTTCAGTAAAGAATTGGCTTGGTAGTTTGGTCTGCCCTGTTCCCATGATGCACTGGGCCAGGGTCAGACTAATTTGCATGTAGCCAGGTTCTGAACTGGGATGGTGCAGTGAGCTAAAAAACGGTGATGGATCAAGCCCTGATCTTTTGACTGGGTAGGAGTGTTCTGCTTAATTCAGATACTCTGTCCATCACCACCCCCTTTTGAATCATTTTGCCTTACCTTGTCAAGCATGGACCAGGGGAAAACTTACCAGCTATCGAGAGTGTATATATGATGGAACCACGCAAGCCATTAACACACATGCCTTAACAACACTGTCATTATAACACATGCATTTTTTACTGTTGATGCCTTTACCACAAGCACCTTTACATCCAAAATGTCAGTATTCTACAGGTAAGTATAAACCGTTTATATGTATTTATAAAGTGTTTATATTTACCAGTAAAATAATTATATTTTCATGGTTAAGGCAAACATGGTTAAGGCATATGCATGGTAAAAGATTTTCAGGTAAGTATAAACCCTATATATGTATATATCATTTTGATTAACCCCTGTGTGGGCCTGGTCCTGAAAGCATGCCAGTGAAATAGGAGGAAGCACAAAGGGTCATCCTCCTAGGGATTATTAAAGCCCCAGGGACAGCTAACTCCCAGGGGCATTTGTTTTAAGTATGTGGAGGGTGTCCACATGGTACCCCTTGCCCCGGGCCGTCACCTCCCTGGGGCAAATGTTTATAAACTAATGTAGGGGGCCTCTGCAGCCCCCCTGTAGCCCCTCTGACCACCATATTCCCAGGGAACTTAAGAATGTATGCGGGTGGATCCGCTTGGCCTGCCAGTGCCCAGGGGAACACCACGTCCCAAGGGACAGCCACCTGCATGATGGCAAATCATGTTAAAGTAATGAGGGTGGACCTACGCAGTCCCCCCACAGCCCAGGAGACCACCACCTCCATGGGGCTAAACTTATTATTAATGTGGAGGGGCCATATGGCCTTCCCCGCAGCCCAGGAGACTGCCCCCTTCCCGGGGCTAAATTAAAAAATAATGTGGGGCCTGTTTGCCCTCTCCCACAGTTTCAGTGACCAACATCTCCCTGGTGTGCCCAATAAAATGAATGCAGGGGGCTTGCATGCCCCATGCAGACCCAGAGAACTCAGACTGCCTAAGGCTTAAATACAATAATGAAAGGGGTTCAGCGTAGTACCCTGGGGACCATCACCTCCCCGGGGTTAACTTATATGATGGAGAGGGGCAGCACGGGCGCACTCGTCAAGCTATGGATGGCCCAGGAGACCACCTAAGCCCAAGGCTGGATCCTGCTACCTTCTAAGGTGCCCACACTTAGGAGGTAGCTGTTTATTTTGCTTTGCGTTGGGTGTCAGCTCCCACGAAGCAAAAACAAACATAACTCTGCATTCTGCAAGCCGGAGCAGTAAACAACTCTGGCTTGCAGAGAGCAGAATTTACGCATGTTTCACTGCACACAAATAGGCATGCAGTGAAACAGATGAAAACATTTGCTTTTACAGACAGGGAGCTCTTTTCAGCAGCCCCCTGAGCAGAGCAATGCTCTTTCAGCCAGAGGCGGGGAGCTGGCAGGGACCACAGAGGCCTTGAGGCTTCCCCGCGGGCCCCAACAGAGGTCACATGGGTGACTGGGGGCAACCAGAATAAAGAGGCCAGGTCCTAGGGGATGGGGTCCTCAGAGTAGATATCAGTCCTAGGAGGGGGCACGCAGACCCCTCCCAATAGTGTAATGGCTGAGAATCAGGTGATGGGGTCCCTGGGACTGAAATCAGACCATGGATAGGTACTGCATGGCCCTCCTCCCAGGGTTGTCTTTGACCCTGTGGACGCAATCCCTGGGCCCTGGCACCTTTATTCTGGGTGCCCCCAGGGCCTGTATGAGTGCCTGCATTGGTGAATATGTTGGTTTGTGAGTAACAGTATGGTTTGAATAAGTGGGTGTGTGAATAGCTGTATGGGTGAATAAGTGGGTGTGAGTCACTGTATGGGAGACTGAGTGACTGTGTGATTGTCTGTGTTGGTGAGTGAGTGGCTGTGCGGGTAAGTGGGTGAATTGGTGCATGAGTGACTGTGGGTTAATGAGTGGCTGTGAGAGTGGCTGTATTGGTGCATGAGTGGTTATGTGAGTAGCTGTATAGGTAGGTGAGTGGTATGTGAGTAGCTGTATGGGTCAGTGAGTGGATGTGTGATTGGCTGTATCAGTGGCTTAGTAGATGTGCGAGTTGCTCTATGGGTGAGTGACTAGGTGTATAAGTTGTATGGGTGAGTGAGTGGCTGGTCCAGTGGGTATGTGGTAAGTGAGTAGGTATGTGAGCTGCACTTCACACCAGTGTCTGTATTAGTGGCTGTATAGGTGAGTGAGTGGGTGTGTGGGTACTAGTGTGGATGTGTGAAAGGGTATTAAGTGGTTTTGTATATGAGTGAATGGATGTGTGACTGGCTGTATGGATGAGTAAGTAACTCTATTGGTAGTTGTATGGGTGAGTGAATAGCTTTGTGAGTGGGTGTATGAGTGAGCGAGTGGTTGTGTGACTGGCTGTATGAGTGAGTATGTGAGTATATGAGAGTAGTTGTATATTTGTGAATAGGAATATGAGTGGCTGTGCCGGTGTGTGAGTGGGTGTGTGAGAGGTAGAATGGTGTTAGTGCCTTTATGGCTGATTTATCATTGATGTCATTTGGTGATTTCATCAGTGATGTGAGCCTAACTACAATGTCCCTGTAACCTTTGTTTTTTCAGTGAACTAATAGGGTTTTATTTTATCTATTTACTAACTATAACGTCCCTGTAACCTTTGTATTTTAAGTGAATTTTTTAAGAGGTTTTTTAAATTTTATCTCCTAACTGTAACATGTACCCTTTAACAGGGTGCATGTGAGTGGCTGTATAGGTTGGAGAGTGGGCCTGTGAGTGAGTGTGTGGGTCTGTGTTTGAGTATGTGAATGATATTTGTGGGTGTGAGTGAATGTATGCATCAGTGAGTGGGTGGTTAAGTAGCTTTATGGGTTGGAGACTGGGTGTGTAAGTGCTGTACGGATATGACAGTGGGTGTGTGAGTTATTTGTGTGTGCAAGTTTGTGGGTGAAAGGGTATCTGAGTTACATACTAGTAAGGTGAAAAGGGCAGCCCCAAATGGACTATGCCTCCAGGCGATTTTAGACTTTTACATTGTAGTCATTGACTCAACAGGAGAGGTCAAAAAAGAACCCATTTGCCACAGTCACTACAGATTGCACTCCCATGGATTAATCATACTTTTGCCTTTACCAAGGATATGATATTGTTTTTCAATGTGGAATTTCCAAGAATACACACTTTGTAGGCCTTTGTGAAGCCCAGGAAGTTAGGATCATTTGTCCTTCACAGAAGTGGATCCTCCACTGAAGCACCTGCTGTGTTTATTTTTGTCAGTGCATTCCGTTGAGGTTTAATTTCTGTGAAATTAGCATTAGGGCCAGAAAATAACATCACCTGCTCCTTTATCCACCAAGAATCCACAGTTTTGAATAAAATGTCTACCCAGCAGGAGTAGTTTATACTGGTTAATTAGTAAGTGCTGCCTCATTTGGTAAATGATAGGTGTGCATTCTACAGTATAGCTGCATAAAAGTTAATGAGGAAATGTTTCCAAAAACCTTCTCTGTGTTTTGGTAATGTTTTTGTTACTCTTGTATCTGTATCGAGAAGTCTGTGATAACATTATTCCTGTTATACAGAAGACAAAAAGACTATGAAAAGGTGAATCTCCACTAAACAAGGGCACTTTATCCTAACTATATGAAGCAAGTGCCTCTTTTTTTGGTAGAGATGTCCCTCAAAAATGCAGCATTATTTTCTTTGGCATAAAAAACAGATGTCCCCAGAAGGCTTTTCCTATTTTAATTTTTTTTTATATTCACTACGAACAGTTGCAATATGTATATTCAGCTACCGCGGGTATTTGCGAAATTGCCATGATTTTTAGAAAGTGTCGAAAACAGACATACAAATTAAGTCATTAATAATTGTGATCACTACTTTACTAATATAACATATAACGTGAGATTTTCCCAAATAATTTTATGATTGAATACTGTTTGAGTTTATTTTCTGTAATTGCGAATACACTGGTGTTCCTGACAAAGTTGCAAATATCACATGACTATGAAAGAAATATATTTCATTGGACAAGGCACTTTTGAGTCCCCATCCAGTTTCCTTTACTTCAGACTTACAATACTGAGATTGGAGGTTCACATTTCAGCACCTCCTCGTTTCAATTTGAAAATAGATTTAGTTTATTTTTGGGAAATTATTTCCAAATAAATTAGCATGTGTTGGCAGTAAAGATCAGGAGCCACACCTTGATAATTGTAGTTGTTTGGAACCCCAGGCAAAGCAGCAATCTATTGCTTGGGAGTTTTTCACTATCCCCTCAATGGAGGAAAAAGTGGTTACTAAGCATGCAATGTGCAAGTATATTGTATCACACGTCCTCATACCCAGCTGCCCTGTATAATGAGCAGAAAGTAACCCTTGCAGTTTCTTCTACACACATTTAGAGAGCATACGTTGTGAAACAGTGGTAGTTTTGTACATATAGGCTTCTTTACATGTGTCATCTAGCCCCTAAAAAGAAAATGACACACTCATTGAGGTCTCTAGAAAGACACTGACACTCAGAAGAGTGGCATGAAAGGAGTCAGCCTTTCATGTTTGCTTAGGCCTGGCAATGTGAGCTCTGCCTCTCTAATGAAACTGGTAGAGAAAAGTGACATTTAAAACATCTTGCCAGATGTATTAACCACTATCGGGCCATATAATTCTCCACAAAGGAACACTAAAGGAACGTCATGGATAGAGAGATGTGTGCTTTAAACTAAAATCATACTCTGTCAAGTTTGAATGTCTGACTGTTACAATGTCTCAGGTATGTCTCAACATGTACATGTAGTCTGACATATGTGAGCAAATGAACCTAACTTAAAAACTATTGGGTCAATCACACCCCTGATGAAACATTGTCAAAGCTACTTCAGCATTAACACCCAGAAGCACAGGTCTGTTAGCTAGGCAGACCTCATGGAAGCACTTGAACACACAGCTTCATGTCAGGCTACCCTGTATAATGAGCAGAAGGTTATCCATGCATCTTCTTTTTCAGAGCATGTGATGTGAAACAAAGTGTTTTTGAATCAATAGAGGGAAGGAAGAGCGAGATAATTTAGCGAGGTCCTACATCCTTGCACCCGGTCAAAAACGGTTCATTTGTTATCAAGATAGGGGTAGTTCCTCTTATGCCAAGTGGATATAAGTATTTTTATTCCAATGGCTAGGGTACGTGTCACTGGAAGATCTGAAAGTCAGATCTTAGTCACCTCACACACCTGTTAGGGTGTCATGCTTCATCAAGTGGAGAAGTGTGGCTCACTGGTTAGAGGAGGCAGACCTGGAAGCAGAGGTCAGCCCGGGACCAGGGTTCAATTCCCGGCTCGGCGGGGTCTTGAGTCCTAAAATGTCCATGGACTCGACAATTCTCGCTCCGGTGCCTACTCGATTCACGGGTTCACACTCTGCGACTCTAGGCAATAGCTTGCTTAATCTCCACAACGGCCCCTCGCGGCGAGATGCCTGGCTTTCACCTTGCGGATACCCTGCCGGGGTTATCTCACAGGGGAATACCAGGACGGGTTCCCTAAGCAAGCGCTTAGAAACCGCTTGGTGATTTGCGCTATATAAATTCCTGTACATTTACATTTATATCATTGGGCGCTCCTCGTCTGGCCGGCGCTGCAATCCCTGATGGGCCTGGGGGGTTCTTTATCGGAGATCTTTTGATCTGGAGATACAGTATAGATGAAAGTGATCTATGAAACTTCTTTTACACACATTTACAGAGCATAAGGTCTGAAACAGAGGTAGTCCACTACCTAGAGGCCACTATATTTGGTGTGGGTGTGAGTCACTGTATGGGAGACTGAGTGACTGTGTGATTGTCTGTGTTGGTGAGTGAGTGGCTGTGTGGGTAAGTGGGTGAATTGGTGCATGAGTGACTGTGGGTTAATGAGTGGCTGTGAGAGTGGCTGTATTGGTGCGTGAGTGGTTATGTGAGTAGCTGTATAGGTAGGTGAGTGGTATGTGAGTAGCTGTATGGGTCAGTGAGTGGATGTGTGATTGGCTGTATCAGTGGCTTAGTAGATGTGCGAGTTGCTCTATGGGTGAGTGACTAGGTGTATAAGTTGTATGGGTGAGTGAGTGGCTGGTCCAGTGGGTATGTGGTAAGTGAGTAGGTATGTGAGCTGCACTTCACACCAGTGTCTGTATTAGTGGCTGTATAGGTGAGTGAGTGGGTGTGTGGGTACTAGTGTGGATGTGTGAAAGGGTATTAAGTGGTTTTGTATATGAGTGAATGGATGTGTGACTGGCTGTATGGATGAGTAAGTAACTCTATTGGTAGTTGTATGGGTGAGTGAATAGCTTTGTGAGTGGGTGTATGAGTGAGCGAGTGGTTGTGTGACTGGCTGTATGAGTGAGTATGTGAGTATATGAGAGTAGTTGTATATTTGTGAATAGGAATATGAGTGGCTGTGCCGGTGTGTGAGTGGGTGTGTGAGAGGTAGAATGGTGTTAGTGCTTTTATGGCTGATTTATCATTGATGTCATTTGGTGATTTCATCAGTGATGTGAGCCTAACTACAATGTCCCTGTAACCTTTATTTTTTCAGTGAACTAATAGGGTTTTATTTTATCTATTTACTAACTATAACGTCCCTGTAACCTTTGTTTTTTAAGTGAATTTTTTAAGAGGTTTTTTAAATTTTATCTCCTAACTGTAACATGTACCCTTTAACAGGGTGCATGTGACATTTTTGTCTTGGTGTCCAAAAACAAGTGAGAAGAAACCTCTATGAGCTTCTGTAAAAAACCATGGCAAAACACATATTGACATTTATGATTTTAGATCTTTTGTATGCTGTTATTAAAAGGTATAGCAAAATACACATTGACAGTTCTGGTTAAGAAGCCAGAAATCATTATTAAAAGGCATGGCAAAAACGCACATTGACATTACTGATTTGGATACCAAAATCAAGTCAGAACATTATTCAACAGGCTGTTATTAAGTCCCTTGCTCACTGCACCATCAGGATTCAAGCAAGCCGGGCCGAAGACGGCTGTAATGCCAGAAACCGGTCCCCGGAAGCTTGTTTCCTTTCCAGTAAAGAAATGGCTTGGTAGTTTGGTCTGCCCTGTTCCCATGATGCACTGGGCCAGGGTCAGACTAATTTGCATGTGGCCAGGTTTTGAACTGGGATGGTGCAGTGAGCTAAAAAACGGTGATGGATCAAGCCCTGATCTTTTGACTGGGTAGGAGTGTTCTGCTTAATTCAGATACTCTGTCCATCACCACCCCCTTTTGAATCGTTTTGGCCACCACAAGTGTGGAAGGGTATGCTCAGATGTGAGTCCCTTACTCACTGCACCATCAGGATTCAAGCAAGCCGGGCCGAAGACGGCTGTAATGCCAGAAACCGGTCCCCGGAAGCTTGTTTCATTTCCAGTAAAGAATTGGCTTGGTAGTTTGGTCTGCCCTGTTCCCATGATGCACTGGGCCAGGGTCAGACTAATTTGCATGTAGCCAGGTTCTGAACTGGGATGGTGCAGTGAGCTAAAAAACGGTGATGGATCAAGCCCTGATCTTTTGACTGGGTAGGAGTGTTCTGCTTAATTCAGATACTCTGTCCATCACCACCCCCTTTTGAATCATTTTGCCTTACCTTGTCAAGCATGGACCAGGGGAAAACTTACCAGCTATCGAGAGTGTATATATGATGGAACCACGCAAGCCATTAACACACATGCCTTAACAACACTGTCATTATAACACATGCATTTTTTACTGTTGATGCCTTTACCACAAGCACCTTTACATCCAAAATGTCAGTATTCTACAGGTAAGTATAAACCGTTTATATGTATTTATAAAGTGTTTATATTTACCAGTAAAATAATTATATTTTCATGGTTAAGGCAAACATGGTTAAGGCATATGCATGGTAAAAGATTTTCAGGTAAGTATAAACCCTATATATGTATATATCATTTTGATTAACCCCTGTGTGGGCCTGGTCCTGAAAGCATGCCAGTGAAATAGGAGGAAGCACAAAGGGTCATCCTCCTAGGGATTATTAAAGCCCCAGGGACAGCTAACTCCCAGGGGCATTTGTTTTAAGTATGTGGAGGGTGTCCACATGGTACCCCTTGCCCTGGGCCGTCACCTCCCTGGGGCAAATGTTTATTAACTAATGTAGGGGGCCTCTGCAGCCCCCCTGTAGCCCCTCTGACCACCATATTCCCAGGGAACTTAAGAATGTATGCGGGTGGATCCGCTTGGCCTGCCAGTGCCCAGGGGACCACCACGTCCCAAGGGACAGCCATCTGCATGATGGCAAAGCCATGATGGCTTTGATTCTTGAGTCTCCTGAGGCGGAAGCCGGGAGTGAGCCTGTGATTTTAAAAACTTATTCTGTGTGATAAACTTGTAATTTTAACTCACTCACCCCTTCTACGAACAGCGGATCTAGCGCTGTAACGAGCCCTGCACTTCGCCATCACTGAGGGCGAGGCGCCACGTATGACACGCCCACCTCAGCTGGCCACGCCCCCTTTTCGACCATATAAGTGCGCGCAGCTGGTGAGCGCGACACTTTGATTCTTGAGTCTCCTGAGGCGGAAGCCGGGAGTGAGCCTGTGATTTTAAAAACTTATTCTGTGTGATAAACTTGTAATTTTAACTCACTCACCCCTTCTACGAACAGCGGATCTAGCGCTGTAACGAGCCCTGCACTTCGCCATCACTGAGGGCGAGGCGCCACGTATGACACGCCCACCTCAGCTGGCCACGCCCCCTTTTCGACCATATAAGTGCGCGCAGCTGGTGAGCGCGACACTTTGATTCTTGAGTCTCCTGAGGCGGAAGCCGGGAGTGAGCCTGTGATTTTAAAAACTTATTCTGTGTGATAAACTTGTAATTTTAACTCACTCACCCCTTCTACGAACAGCGGATCTAGCGCTGTAACGAGCCCTGCACTTCGCCATCACTGAGGGCGAGGCGCCACGTATGACACGCCCACCTCAGCTGGCCACGCCCCCTTTTCGACCATATAAGTGCGCGCAGCTGGTGAGCGCGACACTTTGATTCTTGAGTTTCCTGAGGCGGAAGCCGGGAGTGAGCCTGTGATTTTAAAAACTTATTCTGTGTGATAAACTTGTAATTTTAACTCACTCACCCCTTCTACGAACAGCGGATCTAGCGCTGTAACGAGCCCTGCACTTCGCCATCACTGAGGGCGAGGCGCCACGTATGACACGCCCACCTCAGCTGGCCACACCCCCATGACGCCCTTCCCCTCAGACATAAATTATGTGTCTCGCTAGGAAGCGCAGCGGACGGGCGCAGCGGGCGCGCCGTCAGCGCGCCGAAGGCGCGCCAAAGGCAAGCCCGTCTGGGCCCGTCCGGGCCTGGACCGGGCCCAGGGCAGGACCCCCTGTCACGTCCACCGATTCCACTCGTACGTGTTGGACCAACACTCAACTACACCTACTAAACCCCTCCCCTTGCCCGGCTATCACCCGCTGCAACCCAGACCACTTAGAATCAGTTCCTTTCCACTGCCCTCAATGCAACTTCGCTCTCCCGCCCTACCAATCTTGCTTGCCTCCTCGTCTCACTCCGCAGCACCCCTTGCCTAACCACCGGTCTCTGAAAGCTGGCTTGATTAATTGCCGGTCTCTCCCCCGTCATGCCAACGACATCTGGATGTCTATCTCCTCAGACGAGTGGGATATTCTATTCCTCACTGAGTCCTGGATCACTGACTCCTCCTCTCCGGATATCTATCTGGCCATCCCCCCAGGATACGATATAAAGTGCATGAACCGGGCTGGTGGTAAATCTGGAGGCGGACTAGCCGTCATCCTCAAATCCCATCTCCAGCTGACTTTTACCAAACTCTCTAATATTGGTATAATTGAAGCCATGTACTTTTCTCTATCTGACTCCGCGGCAGTCATACTGGCTGGCACATTAGTCTACAACCCCCCTACCGCCACCTCCCCTTCTCTCACTGCCCTCACACACCAATTGGCTGACCTATCCCTTAAACACCAATATTTCCTAGTCCTAGGTGACTTTAACCTCCACGTTGACAACCCTCTCTGCGCGAAGGCGAACAATCTGCTGGAAACTATGGAAAGCCTGAACCTCAAACAATTCGTCACCGGCCCCACTCATGTGGCTGGTCACACCCTGGACCTCATCTTCTCAAACTTTTCGACTATAACTGTCCTCTCACCCCTTCCCCTCACTTGGTCCGACCACTATCTTATCCCCTTCTCTCTTGCCCTTGGCCGGAAAACTGTCCCCCTGGCCCCCAGGAAGGAGTTGGGAAGAAAGTGGCACAAGGTCACATGTGCCACCTTGGACCCGGTATTCCACTTCCAGACGAAGCACCTCTCCTCGGATATTGATGGAACTGTCTTTAGGCTACATGCTGCCCTTGTTAATGCTATCGACTCCATTGCTCCCCAGAAAGTTATAGCCTCCACAAGATCTCGACCCTCCGCCCCATGGTTCTCCACTTCCCTCCGTGAGGAGAAAAGCAGATGTAAAGCACTCGAACGTAAGTGGAGACTAAATTACGACCTTGAGGCCAAACTTACCTACAGATCTGCACTGAAAAAATTCCTCAAACAAAAAAAAATCGCTATGAAAAATCATTTTTCTTCTCAAATCTCCATCGCCAAAAATTCATCTAAAACCCTCTTCACCATTGTCAAAGATTTCATCAATCCTCCGGCTAGGGCCACTCAGAACACTGCGAGTCAGGCTCTATGCGAGGGACTCTCAGATTACTTCCTCGATAAAATAAACAAACTCTGTGTCTCCTTCCCCATAGGGCTAGTCCCTCTGCCTCCCCCCCTAGTCCCCCAGTTTCTCCGTCTTTTCTTTCCTTTAATAAACTCAACCGGGACGATGCTATTAGGTTACTCACACAGTGCAAATCCGGCGCCCCCTCTGACCCTGTCCCTGCAAAACTCATGGGAGAACTGGCGCCTTCGCTAGCCTGCTCCTTCCTCTCCATCTGGAACGCCTCCCTTCACCATGGCTTCTTCCCTACCACTTAGAAGGAGGCCTTGGTAATTCCAATTTTAAAAAAGGCGGATGCCGATCCCACTGTTTTCGCCAACTATCGCCCCATTTCCCTTCTCCCCAAACCCGCTAAGGTCCTGGAAAAAGCAGTACAGTTGCAACTCACGGAATATCTGGAAAACCACTCCCTACTGCACGATACACAATCCGGATTTAGAGCGGGATTCAGCACCGAGACGGCATTACTGGAAGTATCGGAAACCATTCGGGAATGCGTGGACAGGGGCGAGGAGGCCATGTTGGTCCTCCTCGACCTGTCAGCAGCTTTCGATACGGTCTCCCACCCCATCCTTCTCGACCGACTCAAACAGATAGGCATTGGCGGCACCGCCTTCAGCTGGATCGAGTCCTTCCTTTCGGGAAGAAGTCAGAGGGTACTGCTGCGGCCTTTTAAATCGGATGAAAAACCCCTGTCTTGCGGTGTGCCACAGGGCTCCGCCCTCAGCCCCCTGTTCTTTAATGTCTACCTTGCCCCACTGGCCGACGTTGTGGAGTCCTACGGAGTCAGGGTGGTCTCCTATGCTGATGATACTCAGCTGGTGTTTTCCTTTAGAGACCACTCGGACTCCGCATTCTCCAACTTTCGCCAGTGCCTCAATAACATCAGTGTCTGGATGACTGATAACCACCTCAGATTGAATGCAGACAAAACGGAGGTGCTGTTCTTCAATCAGAAGGATCCCATCCCCTCCTCTTGGTGGTGGCCCATAGCACTTGACCCCGCTCCCTCTCCTGTTCACTCTGCTCGTAACCTGGGTTTCCAGTTTGACGATTCCCTCTCATGCAAAACTCAGGTCAATAAAAAGACCTCTGCCTGCTTCCTGAAGTTGCGCATGATCAAAAAAATACTCCCCTATCTCCCTCTGGATTCCCGCCGCACAGTTACCCATGCCCTCATCACGTCCCACCTGGACTATGCTAACAGCCTCTATGCTGGTGCCCCCCAGTATCTGCTAGACCGGCTTCAGATTGTCCAGAACGCGGCGGCCAGATTGATTGGTAACATTCCCTACCGTCAGTCAGTTTCCGCGTATCGTAGGGAGCTTCACTGGCTACCAGTGGCCAGCCGTATCCAGTTCAAGATCCTTACCCTTACCTACCGAGCCATCAACGACCTCGGACCCAACTACCTGAAAAAACGTGTCTCTATATCTCGCTCCATCAGATCCTTGAGATCCAATGACCTCCGCCTCCTGATCTCTCCCCGTTTTAGACTCTCTAGAATGGGTGGCAGAGGGTTCAGTGTCATTGCGGCAAAACTGTGGAACGCTCTGCCTATCGATCTGAGATTCTGCCCTTCCGAATCCATCTTCCGAGCCAAACTCAAAACTTGGCTCTTCTCTGGACTCTGATTTCCCCCTGCTGCTTCCCTTGCTCTACGTTCCTTACCCCCCCTTAGAGACTCAGGATCTAGCGCCGGGACACCCCTTCGGGGGTAGCTGTGCGCTCTATAAACTACATAAATAAATAAATAAATGTTAAAGTAATGAGGGTGGACCTACGCAGCCCCCCCACAGCCCAGGAGACCACCACCTCCATGGGGCTAAACTTATTATTAATGTGGAGGGGCCATATGGCCTTCCCCGCAGCCCAGGAGACTGCCCCCTTCCCGGGGCTAAATTAAAAAATATTGTGGGGCCTGTTTGCCCTCTCCCACAGTTTCAGTGACCAACATCTCCCTGGTGTGCCAATAAAATGAATGCAGGGGGCTTGCATGCCCCATGCAGACCCAGAGAACTCAGACTGCCTAAGGCTTAAATACAATAATGAAAGGGGTTCAGCGTAGTACCCTGGGGACCATCACCTCCCCGGGGTTAACTTATATGATGGAGAGGGGCAGCACGGGCGCACTCGTCAAGCTATGGATGGCCCAGGAGACCACCTAAGCCCAAGGCTGGATCCTGCTACCTTCTAAGGTGCCCACACTTAGGAGGTAGCTGTTTATTTTACTTTGCGTTGGGTGTCAGCTCCCACGAAGCAAAAACAAACATAACTCTGCATTCTGCAAGCCGGAGCAGTAAACAACTCTGGCTTGCAGAGAGCAGAATTTACGCATGTTTCACTGCACACAAATAGGCATGCAGTGAAACAGATGAAAACATTTGCTTTTACAGACAGGGAGCTCTTTTCAGCAGCCCCCTGAGCAGAGCAATGCTCTTTCAGACAGAGGCGGGGAGCTGGCAGGGACCACAGAGGCCTTGAGGCTTCCCCGCGGGCCCCAACAGAGGTCACATGGGTGACTGGGGGCAACCAGAATAAAGAGGCCAGGTCCTAGGGGATGGGGTCCTCAGAGTAGAAATCAGTCCTAGGAGGGGGCACGCAGACCCCTCCCAATAGTGTAATGGCTGAGAATCAGGTGATGGGGTCCCTGGGACTGAAATCAGACCATGGATAGGTACTGCATGGCCCTCCTCCCAGGGTTGTCTTTGACCCTGTGGACGCAATCCCTGGGCCCTGGCACCTTTATTCTGGGTGCCCCCAGGGCCTGTATGAGTGCCTGCATTGGTGAATATGTTGGTGTGTGAGTAACAGTATGGTTTGAATAAGTGGGTGTGTGAATAGCTGTATGGGTGAATAAGTGGGTGTGAGTCACTGTATGGGAGACTGAGTGACTGTGTGATTGTCTGTGTTGGTGAGTGAGTGGCTGTGCGGGTAAGTGGGTGAATTGGTGCATGAGTGACTGTGGGTTAATGAGTGGCTGTGAGAGTGGCTGTATTGGTGCGTGAGTGGTTATGTGAGTAGCTGTATAGGTAGGTGAGTGGTATGTGAGTAGCTGTATGGGTCAGTGAGTGGATGTGTGATTGGCTGTATCAGTGGCTTAGTAGATGTGCGAGTTGCTCTATGGGTGAGTGACTAGGTGTATAAGTTGTATGGGTGAGTGAGTGGCTGGTCCAGTGGGTATGTGGTAAGTGAGTAGGTATGTGAGCTGCACTTCACACCAGTGTCTGTATTAGTGGCTGTATAGGTGAGTGAGTGGGTGTGTGGGTACTAGTGTGGATGTGTGAAAGGGTATTAAGTGGTTTTGTATATGAGTGAATGGATGTGTGACTGGCTGTATGGATGAGTAAGTAACTCTATTGGTAGTTGTATGGGTGAGTGAATAGCTTTGTGAGTGGGTGTATGAGTGAGCGAGTGGTTGTGTGACTGGCTGTATGAGTGAGTATGTGAGTATATGAGAGTAGTTGTATATTTGTGAATAGGAATATGAGTGGCTGTGCCGGTGTGTGAGTGGGTGTGTGAGAGGTAGAATGGTGTTAGTGCCTTTATGGCTGATTTATCATTGATGTCATTTGGTGATTTCATCAGTGATGTGAGCCTAACTACAATGTCCCTGTAACCTTTGTTTTTTCAGTGAACTAATAGGGTTTTATTTTATCTATTTACTAACTATAACATCCCTGTAACCTTTGTTTTTTAAGTGAATTTTTTAAGAGGTTTTTTAAATTTTATCTCCTAACTGTAACATGTACCCTTTAACAGGGTGCATGTGAGTGGCTGTATAGGTTGGAGAGTGGGCCTGTGAGTGAGTGTGTGGGTCTGTGATTGAGTATGTGAATGATATTTGTGGGTGTGAGTGAATGTATGCATCAGTGAGTGGGTGGTTAAGTAGCTTTATGGGTTGGAGACTGGGTGTGTAAGTGCTGTACGGATATGACAGTGGGTGTGTGAGTTATTTGTGTGTGCAAGTTTGTGGGTGAAAGGGTATCTGAGTTACATACTAGTAAGGTGAAAAGGGCAGCCCCAAATGGACTATGCCTCCAGGCGATTTTAGACTTTTACATTGTAGTCATTGACTCAACAGGAGAGGTCAAAAAAGAACCCATTTGCCACAGTCACTACAGATTGCACTCCCATGGATTAATCATACTTTTGCCTTTACCAAGGATATGATATTGTTTTTCAATGTGGAATTTCCAAGAATACACACTTTGTAGGCCTTTGTGAAGCCCAGGAAGTTAGGATCATTTGTCCTTCACAGAAGTGGATCCTCCACTGAAGCACCTGCTGTGTTTATTTTTGTCAGTGCATTCCGTTGAGGTTTAATTTCTGTGAAATTAGCATTAGGGCCAGAAAATAACATCACCTGCTCCTTTACCCACCAAGAATCCACAGTTTTGAATAAAATGTCTACCCAGCAGGAGTAGTTTATACTGGTTAATTAGTAAGTGCTGCCTCATTTGGTAAATGATAGGTGTGCATTCTACAGTATAGCTGCATAAAAGTTAATGAGGAAATGTTTCCAAAAACCTTCTCTGTGTTTTGGTAATGTTTTTGTTACTCTTGTGTCTGTATCGAGAAGTCTGTGATAACATTATTCCTGTTATACAGAAGACAAAAAGACTATGAAAAGGTGAATCTCCACTAAACAAGGGCACTTTATCCTAACTATATGAAGCAAGTGCCTCTTTTTTTGGTAGAGATGTCCCTCAAAAATGCAGCATTATTTTCTTTGGCATAAAAAACAGATGTCCCCAGAAGGCTTTTCCTATTTTAATTTTTTTTTATATTCACTACGAACAGTTGCAATATGTATATTCAGCTACCGCGGGTATTTGCGAAATTGCCATGATTTTTAGAAAGTGTCGAAAACAGACATACAAATTAAGTCATTAATAATTGTGATCACTACTTTACTAATATAACATATAACGTGAGATTTTCCCAAATAATTTTATGATTGAATACTGTTTGAGTTTATTTTCTGTAATTGCGAATACACTGGTGTTCCTGACAAAGTTGCAAATATCACATGACTATGAAAGAAATATATTTCATTGGACAAGGCACTTTTGAGTCCCCATCCAGTTTTCTTTACTTCAGACTTACAATACTGAGATTGGAGGTTCACATTTCAGCACCTCCTCGTTTCAATTTGAAAATAGATTTAGTTTATTTTTGGGAAATTATTTCCAAATAAATTAGCATGTGTTGGCAGTAAAGATCAGGAGCCACACCTTGATAATTGTAGTTGTTTGGAACCCCAGGCAAAGCAGCAATCTATTGCTTGGGAGTTTTTCACTATCCCCTCAATGGAGGAAAAAGTGGTTACTAAGCATGCAATGTGCAAGTATATTGTATCACACGTCCTCATACCCAGCTGCCCTGTATAATGAGCAGAAAGTAACCCTTGCAGTTTCTTCTACACACATTTAGAGAGCATACGTTGTGAAACAGTGGTAGTTTAGTACATATAGGCTTCTTTACATGTGTCATCTAGCCCCTAAAAAGAAAATGACACACTCATTGAGGTCTCTAGAAAGACACTGACACTCAGAAGAGTGGCATGAAAGGAGTCAGCCTTTCATGTTTGCTTAGGCCTGGCAATGTGAGCTCTGCCTCTCTAATGAAACTGGTAGAGAAAAGTGACATTTAAAACATCTTGCCAGATGTATTAACCACTATCGGGCCATATATTTCTCCACAAAGGAACACTAAAGGAACGTCATGGATAGAGAGATGTGTGCTTTAAACTAAAATCATACTCTGTCAAGTTTGAATGTCTGACTGTTACAATGTCTCAGGTATGTCTCAACATGTACATGTAGTCTGACATATGTGAGCAAATGAACCTAACTTAAAAACTATTGGGTCAATCACACCCCTGATGAAACATTGTCAAAGCTACTTCAGCATTAACACCCAGAAGCACAGGTCTGTTAGCTAGGCAGACCTCATGGAAGCACTTGAACACACAGCTTCATGTCAGGCTACCCTGTATAATGAGCAGAAGGTTATCCATGCATCTTCTTTTTCAGAGCATGTGATGTGAAACAAAGTGTTTTTGAATCAATAGAGGGAAGGAAGAGCGAGATAATTTAGCGAGGTCCTACATCCTTGCACCCGGTCAAAAACGGTTCATTTGTTATCAAGATAGGGGTAGTTCCTCTTATGCCAAGTGGATATAAGTATTTTTATTCCAATGGCTAGGGTACGTGTCACTGGAAGATCTGAAAGTCAGATCTTAGTCACCTCACACACCTGTTAGGGTGTCATGCTTCATCAAGTGGAGAAGTGTGGCTCACTGGTTAGAGGAGGCAGACCTGGAAGCAGAGGTCAGCCCGGGACCAGGGTTCAATTCCCGGCTTGGCGGGGTCTTGAGTCCTAAAATGTCCATGGACTCGACAATTCTCGCTCCGGTGCCTAACGGGTTCACACTCTGCGACTCTAGGCAATAGCTTGCTTAATCTCCACAACGGCCCCTCGCGGCGAGATGCCTGGCTTTCACCTTGCGGATACCCTGCCGGGGTTATCTCACAGGGGAATACCAGGACGGGTTCCCTAAGCAAGCGCTTAGAAACCGCTTGGTGATTTGCGCTATATAAATTCCTGTACATTTACATTTATATCATTGGGCGCTCCTCGTCTGGCCGGCGCTGCAATCCCTGATGGGCCTGGGGGGTTCTTTATCGGAGATCTTTTGATCTGGAGATACAGTATAGATGAAAGTGATCTATGAAACTTCTTTTACACACATTTACAGAGCATAAGGTCTGAAACAGAGGTAGTCCACTACCTAGAGGCCACTATATTTGGTGTGGGTGTGAGTCACTGTATGGGAGACTGAGTGACTGTGTGATTGTCTGTGTTGGTGAGTGAGTGGCTGTGTGGGTAAGTGGGTGAATTGGTGCATGAGTGACTGTGGGTTAATGAGTGGCTGTGAGAGTGGCTGTATTGGTGCGTGAGTGGTTATGTGAGTAGCTGTATAGGTAGGTGAGTGGTATGTGAGTAGCTGTATGGGTCAGTGAGTGGATGTGTGATTGGCTGTATCAGTGGCTTAGTAAATGTGCGAGTTGCTCTATGGGTGAGTGACTAGGTGTATAAGTTGTATGGGTGAGTGAGTGGCTGGTCCAGTGGGTATGTGGTAAGTGAGTAGGTATGTGAGCTGCACTTCACACCAGTGTCTGTATTAGTGGCTGTATAGGTGAGTGAGTGGGTGTGTGGGTACTAGTGTGGATGTGTGAAAGGGTATTAAGTGGTTTTGTATATGAGTGAATGGATGTGTGACTGGCTGTATGGATGAGTAAGTAACTCTATTGGTAGTTGTATGGGTGAGTGAATAGCTTTGTGAGTGGGTGTATGAGTGAGCGAGTGGTTGTGTGACTGGCTGTATGAGTGAGTATGTGAGTATATGAGAGTAGTTGTATATTTGTGAATAGGAATATGAGTGGCTGTGCCGGTGTGTGAGTGGGTGTGTGAGAGGTAGAATGGTGTTAGTGCTTTTATGGCTGATTTATCATTGATGTCATTTGGTGATTTCATCAGTGATGTGAGCCTAACTACAATGTCCCTGTAACCTTTGTTTTTTCAGTGAACTAATAGGGTTTTATTTTATCTATTTACTAACTATAACGTCCCTGTAACCTTTGTTTTTTAAGTGAATTTTTTAAGAGGTTTTTTAAATTTTATCTCCTAAGTGTAACATGTACCCTTTAACAGGGTGCATGTGACATTTTTGTCTTGGTGTCCAAAAACAAGTGAGAAGAAACCTCTATGAGCTTCTGTAAAAAACCATGGCAAAACACATATTGACATTTATGATTTTAGATCTTTTGTATGCTGTTATTAAAAGGTATAGCAAAATACACATTGACAGTTCTGGTTAAGAAGCCAGAAATCATTATTAAAAGGCATGGCAAAAACGCACATTGACATTACTGATTTGGATACCAAAATCAAGTCAGAACATTATTCAACAGGCTGTTATTAAGTCCCTTGCTCACTGCACCATCAGGATTCAAGCAAGCCGGGCCGAAGACGGCTGTAATGCCAGAAACCGGTCCCCGGAAGCTTGTTTCCTTTCCAGTAAAGAAATGGCTTGGTAGTTTGGTCTGCCCTGTTCCCATGATGCACTGGGCCAGGGTCAGACTAATTTGCATGTAGCCAGGTTTTGAACTGGGATGGTGCAGTGAGCTAAAAAACGGTGATGGATCAAGCCCTGATCTTTTGACTGGGTAGGAGTGTTCTGCTTAATTCAGATACTCTGTCCATCACCACCCCCTTTTGAATCGTTTTGGCCACCACAAGTGTGGAAGGGTATGCTCAGATGTGAGTCCCTTACTCACTGCACCATCAGGATTCAAGCAAGCCGGGCCGAAGACGGCTGTAATGCCAGAAACCGGTCCCCGGAAGCTTGTTTCATTTCCAGTAAAGAATTGGCTTGGTAGTTTGGTCTGCCCTGTTCCCATGATGCACTGGGCCAGGGTCAGACTAATTTGCATGTAGCCAGGTTCTGAACTGGGATGGTGCAGTGAGCTAAAAAACGGTGATGGATCAAGCCCTGATCTTTTGACTGGGTAGGAGTGTTCTGCTTAATTCAGATACTCTGTCCATCACCACCCCCTTTTGAATCATTTTGCCTTACCTTGTCAAGCATGGACCAGGGGAAAACTTACCAGCTATCGAGAGTGTATATATGATGGAACCACGCAAGCCATTAACACACATGCCTTAACAACACTGTCATTATAACACATGCATTTTTTACTGTTGATGCCTTTACCACAAGCACCTTTACATCCAAAATGTCAGTATTCTACAGGTAAGTATAAACCGTTTATATGTATTTATAAAGTGTTTATATTTACCAGTAAAATAATTATATTTTCATGGTTAAGGCAAACATGGTTAAGGCATATGCATGGTAAAAGATTTTCAGGTAAGTATAAACCCTATATATGTATATATCATTTTGATTAACCCCTGTGTGGGCCTGGTCCTGAAAGCATGCCAGTGAAATAGGAGGAAGCACAAAGGGTCATCCTCCTAGGGATTATTAAAGCCCCAGGGACAGCTAACTCCCAGGGGCATTTGTTTTAAGTATGTGGAGGGTGTCCACATGGTACCCCTTGCCCTGGGCCGTCACCTCCCTGGGGCAAATGTTTATTAACTAATGTAGGGGGCCTCTGCAGCCCCCCTGTAGCCCCTCTGACCACCATATTCCCAGGGAACTTAAGAATGTATGCGGGTGGATCCGCTTGGCCTGCCAGTGCCCAGGGGACCACCACGTCCCAAGGGACAGCCACCTGCATGATGGCAAATCATGTTAAAGTAATGAGGGTGGACCTACGCAGTCCCCCCACAGCCCAGGAGACCACCACCTCCATGGGGCTAAACTTATTATTAATGTGGAGGGGCCATATGGCCTTCCCCGCAGCCCAGGAGACTGCCCCCTTCCCGGGGCTAAATTAAAAAATATTGTGGGGCCTGTTTGCCCTCTCCCACAGTTTCAGTGACCAACATCTCCCTGGTGTGCCAATAAAATGAATGCAGGGGGCTTGCATGCCCCATGCAGACCCAGAGAACTCAGACTGCCTAAGGCTTAAATACAATAATGAAAGGGGTTCAGCGTAGTACCCTGGGGACCATCACCTCCCCGGGGTTAACTTATATGATGGAGAGGGGCAGCACGGGCGCACTCGTCAAGCTATGGATGGCCCAGGAGACCACCTAAGCCCAAGGCTGGATCCTTCTACCTTCTAAGGTGCCCACACTTAGGAGGTAGCTGTTTATTTTACTTTGCGTTGGGTGTCAGCTCCCACGAAGCAAAAACAAACATAACTCTGCATTCTGCAAGCCGGAGCAGTAAACAACTCTGGCTTGCAGAGAGCAGAATTTACGCATGTTTCACTGCACACAAATAGGCATGCAGTGAAACAGATGAAAACATTTGCTTTTACAGACAGGGAGCTCTTTTCAGCAGCCCCCTGAGCAGAGCAATGCTCTTTCAGCCAGAGGCGGGGAGCTGGCAGGGACTACAGAGGCCTTGAGGCTTCCCCGCGGGCCCCAACAGAGGTCACATGGGTGACTGGGGGCAACCAGAATAAAGAGGCCAGGTCCTAGGGGATGGGGTCCTCAGAGTAGAAATCAGTCCTAGGAGGGGGCACGCAGACCCCTCCCAATAGTGTAATGGCTGAGAATCAGGTGATGGGGTCCCTGGGACTGAAATCAGACCATGGATAGGTACTGCATGGCCCTCCTCCCAGGGTTGTCTTTGACCCTGTGGACGCAATCCCTGGGCTCTGGCACCTTTATTCTGGGTGCCCCCAGGGCCTGTATGAGTGCCTGCATTGGTGAATATGTTGGTGTGTGAGTAACAGTATGGTTTGAATAAGTGGGTGTGTGAATAGCTGTATGGGTGAATAAGTGGGTGTGAGTCACTGTATGGGAGACTGAGTGACTGTGTGATTGTCTGTGTTGGTGAGTGAGTGGCTGTGCGGGTAAGTGGGTGAATTGGTGCATGAGTGACTGTGGGTTAATGAGTGGCTGTGAGAGTGGCTGTATTGGTGCGTGAGTGGTTATGTGAGTAGCTGTATAGGTAGGTGAGTGGTATGTGAGTAGCTGTATGGGTCAGTGAGTGGATGTGTGATTGGCTGTATCAGTGGCTTAGTAGATGTGCGAGTTGCTCTATGGGTGAGTGAATAGGTGTATAAGTTGTATGGGTGAGTGAGTGGCTGGTCCAGTGGGTATGTGGTAAGTGAGTAGGTATGTGAGCTGCACTTCACACCAGTGTCTGTATTAGTGGCTGTATAGGTGAGTGAGTGGGTGTGTGGGTACTAGTGTGGATGTGTGAAAGGGTATTAAGTGGTTTTGTATATGAGTGAATGGATGTGTGACTGGCTGTATGGATGAGTAAGTAACTCTATTGGTAGTTGTATGGGTGAGTGAATAGCTTTGTGAGTGGGTGTATGAGTGAGCGAGTGGTTGTGTGACTGGCTGTATGAGTGAGTATGTGAGTATATGAGAGTAGTTGTATATTTGTGAATAGGAATATGAGTGGCTGTGCCGGTGTGTGAGTGGGTGTGTGAGAGGTAGAATGGTGTTAGTGCCTTTATGGCTGATTTATCATTGATGTCATTTGGTGATTTCATCAGTGATGTGAGCCTAACTACAATGTCCCTGTAACCTTTGTTTTTTCAGTGAACTAATAGGGTTTTATTTTATCTATTTACTAACTATAACGTCCCTGTAACCTTTGTTTTTTAAGTGAATTTTTTAAGAGGTTTTTTAAATGTTATCTCCTAACTGTAACATGTACCCTTTAACAGGGTGCATGTGAGTGGCTGTATAGGTTGGAGAGTGGGCCTGTGAGTGAGTGTGTGGGTCTGTGATTGAGTATGTGAATGATATTTGTGGGTGTGAGTGAATGTATGCATCAGTGAGTGGGTGGTTAAGTAGCTTTATGGGTTGGAGACTGGGTGTGTAAGTGCTGTACGGATATGACAGTGGGTGTGTGAGTTATTTGTGTGTGCAAGTTTGTGGGTGAAAGGGTATCTGAGTTACATACTAGTAAGGTGAAAAGGGCAGCCCCAAATGGACTATGCCTCCAGGCGATTTTAGACTTTTACATTGTAGTCATTGACTCAACAGGAGAGGTCAAAAAAGAACCCATTTGCCACAGTCACTACAGATTGCACTCCCATGGATTAATCATACTTTTGCCTTTACCAAGGATATGATATTGTTTTTCAATGTGGAATTTCCAAGAATACACACTTTGTAGGCCTTTGTGAAGCCCAGGAAGTTAGGATCATTTGTCCTTCACAGAAGTGGATCCTCCACTGAAGCACCTGCTGTGTTTATTTTTGTCAGTGCATTCCGTTGAGGTTTAATTTCTGTGAAATTAGCATTAGGGCCAGAAAATAACATCACCTGCTCCTTTACCCACCAAGAATCCACAGTTTTGAATAAAATGTCTACCCAGCAGGAGTAGTTTATACTGGTTAATTAGTAAGTGCTGCCTCATTTGGTAAATGATAGGTGTGCATTCTACAGTATAGCTGCATAAAAGTTAATGAGGAAATGTTTCCAAAAACCTTCTCTGTGTTTTGGTAATGTTTTTGTTAGTCTTGTGTCTGTATCGAGAAGTCTGTGATAACATTATTCCTGTTATACAGAAGACAAAAAGACTATGAAAAGGTGAACCTCCACTAAACAAGGGCACTTTATCCTAACTATATGAAGCAAGTGCCTCTTTTTTTGGTAGAGATGTCCCTCAAAAATGCAGCATTATTTTCTTTGGCATAAAAAACAGATGTCCCCAGAAGGCTTTTCCTATTTTAATTTTTTTTTATATTCACTACGAACAGTTGCAATATGTATATTCAGCTACCGCGGGTATTTGCGAAATTGCCATGATTTTTAGAAAGTGTTGAAAACAGACATACAAATTAAGTCATTAATAATTGTGATCACTACTTTACTAATATAACATATAACGTGAGATTTTCCCAAATAATTTTATGATTGAATACTGTTTGAGTTTATTTTCTGTAATTGCGAATACACTGGTGTTCCTGACAAAGTTGCAAATATCACATGACTATGAAAGAAATATATTTCATTGGACAAGGCACTTTTGAGTCCCCATCCAGTTTTCTTTACTTCAGACTTACAATACTGAGATTGGAGGTTCACATTTCAGCACCTCCTCGTTTCAATTTGAAAATAGATTTAGTTTATTTTTGGGAAATTATTTCCAAATAAATTAGCATGTGTTGGCAGTAAAGATCAGGAGCCACACCTTGATAATTGTAGTTGTTTGGAACCCCAGGCAAAGCAGCAATCTATTGCTTGGGAGTTTTTCACTATCCCCTCAATGGAGGAAAAAGTGGTTACTAAGCATGCAATGTGCAAGTATATTGTATCACACGTCCTCATACCCAGCTGCCCTGTATAATGAGCAGAAAGTAACCCTTGCAGTTTCTTCTACACACATTTAGAGAGCATACGTTGTGAAACAGTGGTAGTTTTGTACATATAGGCTTCTTTACATGTGTCATCTAGCCCCTAAAAAGACAATGACACACTCATTGAGGTCTCTAGAAAGACACTGACACTCAGAAGAGTGGCATGAAAGGAGTCAGCCTTTCATGTTTGCTTAGGCCTGGCAATGTGAGCTCTGCCTCTCTAATGAAACTGGTAGAGAAAAGTGACATTTAAAACATCTTGCCAGATGTATTAACCACTATCGGGCCATATAATTCTCCACAAAGGAACACTAAAGGAACGTCATGGATAGAGAGATGTGTGCTTTAAACTAAAATCATACTCTGTCAAGTTTGAATGTCTGACTGTTACAATGTCTCAGGTATGTCTCAACATGTACATGTAGTCTGACATATGTGAGCAAATGAACCTAACTTAAAAACTATTGGGTCAATTACACCCCTGATGAAACATTGTCAAAGCTACTTCAGCATTAACACCCAGAAGCACAGGTCTGTTAGCTAGGCAGACCTCATGGAAGCACTTGAACACACAGCTTCATGTCAGGCTACCCTGTATAATGAGCAGAAGGTTATCCATGCATCTTCTTTTTCAGAGCATGTGATGTGAAACAAAGTGTTTTTGAATCAATAGAGGGAAGGAAGAGCGAGATAATTTAGCGAGGTCCTACATCCTTGCACCCGGTCAAAAACGGTTCATTTGTTATCAAGATAGGGGTAGTTCCTCTTATGCCAAGTGGATATAAGTATTTTTATTCCAATGGCTAGGGTACGTGTCACTGGAAGATCTGAAAGTCAGATCTTAGTCACCTCACACACCTGTTAGGGTGTCATGCTTCATCAAGTGGAGAAGTGTGGCTCACTGGTTAGAGGAGGCAGACCTGGAAGCAGAGGTCAGCCCGGGACCAGGGTTCAATTCCCGGCTCGGCGGGGTCTTGAGTCCTAAAATGTCCATGGACTTGACAATTCTCGCTCCAGTGCCTACTCGATTCACGGGTTCACACTCTGCGACTCTAGGCAATAGCTTGCTTAATCTCCACAACGGCCCCTCGCGGCGAGATGCCCGGCTTTCACCTTGCGGATACCCTGCCGGGGTTATCTCACAGGGGAATACCAGGACGGGTTCCCTAAGCAAGCGCTTAGAAACCGCTTGGTGATTTGCGCTATATAAATTCCTGTACATTTACATTTATATCATTGGGCGCTCCTCGTCTGGCCGGCGCTGCAATCCCTGATGGGCCTGGGGGGTTCTTTATCGGAGATCTTTTGATCTGGAGATACAGTATAGATGAAAGTGATCTATGAAACTTCTTTTACACACATTTACAGAGCATAAGGTCTGAAACAGAGGTAGTCCACTACCTAGAGGCCACTATATTTGGTGTGGGTGTGAGTCACTGTATGGGAGACTGAGTGACTGTGTGATTGTCTGTGTTGGTGAGTGAGTGGCTGTGTGGGTAAGTGGGTGAATTGGTGCATGAGTGACTGTGGGTTAATGAGTGGCTGTGAGAGTGGCTGTATTGGTGCATGAGTGGTTATGTGAGTAGCTGTATAGGTAGGTGAGTGGTATGTGAGTAGCTGTATGGGTCAGTGAGTGGATGTGTGATTGGCTGTATCAGTGGCTTGGTAGATGTGCGAGTTGCTCTATGGGTGAGTGACTAGGTGTATAAGTTGTATGGGTGAGTGAGTGGCTGGTCCAGTGGGTATGTGGTAAGTGAGTAGGTATGTGAGCTGCACTTCACACCAGTGTCTGTATTAGTGGCTGTATAGGTGAGTGAGTGGGTGTGTGGGTACTAGTGTGGATGTGTGAAAGGGTATTAAGTGGTTTTGTATATGAGTGAATGGATGTGTGACTGGCTGTATGGATGAGTAAGTAACTCTATTGGTAGGTGTATGGGTGAGTGAATAGCTTTGTGAGTGGGTGTATGAGTGAGCGAGTGGTTGTGTGACTGGCTGTATGAGTGAGTATGTGAGTATATGAGAGTAGTTGTATATTTGTGAATAGGAATATGAGTGGCTGTGCCGGTGTGTGAGTGGGTGTGTGAAAGGTAGAATGGTGTTAGTGCCTTTATGGCTGATTTATCATTGATGTCATTTGGTGATTTCATCAGTGATGTGAGCCTAACTACAATGTCCCTGTAACCTTTGTTTTTTCAGTGAACTAATAGGGTTTTATTTTATCTATTTACTAACTATAACGTCCCTGTAACCTTTGTTTTTTAAGTGAATTTTTTAAGAGGTTTTTTAAATTGTATCTCCTAACTGTAACATGTACCCTTTAACAGGGTGCATGTGACATTTTTGTCTTGGTGTCCAAAAACAAGTGAGAAGAAACCTCTATGAGCTTCTGTAAAAAACCATGGCAAAACACATATTGACATTTATGATTTTAGATCTTTTGTATGCTGTTATTAAAAGGTATAGCAAAATACATATTGACAGTTCTGGTTAAGAAGCCAGAAATCATTATTAAAAGGCATGGCAAAAACGCACATTGACATTACTGATTTGGATACCAAAATCAAGTCAGAACATTATTCAACAGGCTGTTATTAAGTCCCTTGCTCACTGCGCCATCAGGATTCAAGCAAGCCGGGCCGAAGACGGCTGTAATGCCAGAAACCGGTCCCCGGAAGCTTGTTTCCTTTCCAGTAAAGAAATGGCTTGGTAGTTTGGTCTGCCCTGTTCCCATGATGCACTGGGCCAGGGTCAGACTAATTTGCATGTAGCCAGGTTTTGAACTGGGATGGTGCAGTGAGCTAAAAAACGGTGATGGATCAAGCCCTGATCTTTTGACTGGGTAGGAGTGTTCTGCTTAATTCAGATACTCTGTCCATCACCACCCCCTTTTGAATCGTTTTGGCCACCACAAGTGTGGAAGGGTATGCTCAGATGTGAGTCCCTTACTCACTGCACCATCAGGATTCAAGCAAGCCGGGCCGAAGACGGCTGTAATGCCAGAAACCGGTCCCCGGAAGCTTGTTTCATTTCCAGTAAAGAATTGGCTTGGTAGTTTGGTCTGCCCTGTTCCCATGATGCACTGGGCCAGGGTCAGACTAATTTGCATGTAGCCAGGTTCTGAACTGGGATGGTGCAGTGAGCTAAAAAACGGTGATGGATCAAGCCCTGATCTTTTGACTGGGTAGGAGTGTTCTGCTTAATTCAGATACTCTGTCCATCACCACCCCCTTTTGAATCATTTTGCCTTACCTTGTCAAGCATGGACCAGGGGAAAACTTACCAGCTATCGAGAGTGTATATATGATGGAACCACGCAAGCCATTAACACACATGCCTTAACAACACTGTCATTATAACACATGCATTTTTTACTGTTGATGCCTTTACCACAAGCACCTTTACATCCAAAATGTCAGTATTCTACAGGTAAGTATAAACCGTTTATATGTATTTATAAAGTGTTTATATTTACCAGTAAAATAATTATATTTTCATGGTTAAGGCAAACATGGTTAAGGCATATGCATGGTAAAAGATTTTCAGGTAAGTATAAACCCTATATATGTATATATCATTTTGATTAACCCCTGTGTGGGCCTGGTCCTGAAAGCATGCCAGTGAAATAGGAGGAAGCACAAAGGGTCATCCTCCTAGGGATTATTAAAGCCCCAGGGACAGCTAACTCCCAGGGGCATTTGTTTTAAGTATGTGGAGGGTGTCCACATGGTACCCCTTGCCCCGGGCCGTCACCTCCCTGGGGCAAATGTTTATTAACTAATGTAGGGGGCCTCTGCAGCCCCCCTGTAGCCCCTCTGACCACCATATTCCCAGGGAACTTAAGAATGTATGCGGGTGGATCCGCTGGGCCTGCCAGTGCCCAGGGGACCACCACGTCCCAAGGGACAGCCACCTGCATGATGGCAAATCATGTTAAAGTAATGAGGGTGGACCTACGCAGTCCCCCCACAGCCCAGGAGACCACCACCTCCATGGGGCTAAACTTATTATTAATGTGGAGGGGCCATATGGCCTTCCCCGCAGCCCAGGAGACTGCCCCCTTCCCGGGGCTAAATTAAAAAATATTGTGGGGCCTGTTTGCCCTCTCCCACAGTTTCAGTGACCAACATCTCCCTGGTGTGCCAATAAAATGAATGCAGGGGGCTTGCATGCCCCATGCAGACCCAGAGAACTCAGACTGCCTAAGGCTTAAATACAATAATGAAAGGGGTTCAGCGTAGTACCCTGGGGACCATCACCTCCCCGGGGTTAACTTATATGATGGAGAGGGGCAGCACGGGCGCACTCGTCAAGCTATGGATGGCCCAGGAGACCACCTAAGCCCAAGGCTGGATCCTGCTACCTTCTAAGGTGCCCACACTTAGGAGGTAGCTGTTTATTTTGCTTTGCGTTGGGTGTCAGCTCCCACGAAGCAAAAACAAACATAACTCTGCATTCTGCAAGCCGGAGCAGTAAACAAATCTGGCTTGCAGAGAGCAGAATTTACGCATGTTTCACTGCACACAAATAGGCATGCAGTGAAACAGATGAAAACATTTGCTTTTACAGACAAGGAGCTCTTTTCAGCAGCCCCCTGAGCAGAGCAATGCTCTTTCAGCCAGAGGCGGGGAGCTGGCAGGGACCACAGAGGCCTTGAGGCTTCCCCGCGGGCCCCAACAGAGGTCACATGGGTGACTGGGGGCAACCAGAATAAAGAGGCCAGGTCCTAGGGGATGGGGTCCTCAGAGTAGAAATCAGTCCTAGGAGGGGGCACGCAGACCCCTCCCAATAGTGTAATGGCTGAGAATCAGGTGATGGGGTCCCTGGGACTGAAATCAGACCATGGATAGGTACTGCATGGCCCTCCTCCCAGGGTTGTCTTTGACCCTGTGGATGCAATCCCTGGGCCCTGGCACCTTTATTCTGGGTGCCCCCAGGGCCTGTATGAGTGCCTGCATTGGTGAATATGTTGGTGTGTGAGTAACAGTATGGTTTGAATAAGTGGGTGTGTGAATAGCTGTATGGGTGAATAAGTGGGTGTGAGTCACTGTATGGGAGACTGAGTGACTGTGTGATTGTCTGTGTTGGTGAGTGAGTGGCTGTGCGGGTAAGTGGGTGAATTGGTGCATGAGTGACTGTGGGTTAATGAGTGGCTGTGAGAGTGGCTGTATTGGTGCGTGAGTGGTTATGTGAGTAGCTGTATAGGTAGGTGAGTGGTATGTGAGTAGCTGTATGGGTCAGTGAGTGGATGTGTGATTGGCTGTATCAGTGGCTTAGTAGATGTGCGAGTTGCTCTATGGGTGAGTGACTAGGTGTATAAGTTGTATGGGTGAGTGAGTGGCTGGTCCAGTGGGTATGTGGTAAGTGAGTAGGTATGTGAGCTGCACTTCACACCAGTGTCTGTATTAGTGGCTGTATAGGTGAGTGAGTGGGTGTGTGGGTACTAGTGTGGATGTGTGAAAGGGTATTAAGTGGTTTTGTATATGAGTGAATGGATGTGTGACTGGCTGTATGGATGAGTAAGTAACTCTATTGGTAGTTGTATGGGTGAGTGAATAGCTTTGTGAGTGGGTGTATGAGTGAGCGAGTGGTTGTGTGACTGGCTGTATGAGTGAGTATGTGAGTATATGAGAGTAGTTGTATATTTGTGAATAGGAATATGAGTGGCTGTGCCGGTGTGTGAGTGGGTGTGTGAGAGGTAGAATGGTGTTAGTGCCTTTATGGCTGATTTATCATTGATGTCATTTGGTGATTTCATCAGTGATGTGAGCCTAACTACAATGTCCCTGTAACCTTTGTTTTTTCAGTGAACTAATAGGGTTTTATTTTATCTATTTACTAACTATAACGTCCCTGTAACCTTTGTTTTTTAAGTGAATTTTTTAAGAGGTTTTTTAAATTTTATCTCCTAACTGTAACATGTACCCTTTAACAGGGTGCATGTGAGTGGCTGTATAGGTTGGAGAGTGGGCCTGTGAGTGAGTGTGTGGGTCTGTGATTGAGTATGTGAATGATATTTGTGAGTGTGAGTGAATGTATGCATCAGTGAGTGGGTGGTTAAGTAGCTTTATGGGTTGGAGACTGGGTGTGTAAGTGCTGTACGGATATGACAGTGGGTGTGTGAGTTATTTGTGTGTGCAAGTTTGTGGGTGAAAGGGTATCTGAGTTACATACTAGTAAGGTGAAAAGGGCAGCTCCAAATGGACTATGCCTCCAGGCGATTTTAGACTTTTACATTGTAGTCATTGACTCAACAGGAGAGGTCAAAAAAGAACCCATTTGCCACAGTCACTACAGATTGCACTCCCATGGATTAATCATACTTTTGCCTTTACCAAGAATATGATATTGTTTTTCAATGTGGAATTTCCAAGAATACACACTTTGTAGGCCTTTGTGAAGCCCAGGAAGTTAGGATCATTTGTCCTTCACAGAAGTGGATCCTCCACTGAAGCACCTGCTGTGTTTATTTTTGTCAGTACATTCCGTTGAGGTTTAATTTCTGTGAAATTAGCATTAGGGCCAGAAAATAACATCACCTGCTCCTTTACCCACCAAGAATCCACAGTTTTGAATAAAATGTCTACCCAGCAGGAGTAGTTTATACTGGTTAATTAGTGAGTGCTGCCTCATTTGGTAAATGATAGGTGTGCATTCTACAGTATAGCTGCATAAAAGTTAATGAGGAAATGTTTCCAAAAACCTTCTCTGTGTTTTGGTAATGTTTTTGTTACTCTTGTGTCTGTATCGAGAAGTCTGTGATAACATTATTCCTGTTATACAGAAGACAAAAAGACTATGAAAAGGTGAATCTCCACTAAACAAGGGCACTTTATCCTAACTATATGAAGCAAGTGCCTCTTTTTTTGGTAGAGATGTCCCTCAAAAATGCAGCATTATTTTCTTTGGCATAAAAAACAGATGTCCCCAGAAGGCTTTTCCTATTTTAATTTTTTTTTATATTCACTACGAACAGTTGCAATATGTATATTCAGCTACCGCGGGTATTTGCGAAATTGCCATGATTTTTAGAAAGTGTCGAAAACAGACATACAAATTAAGTCATTAATAATTGTGATCACTACTTTACTAATATAACATATAACGTGAGATTTTCCCAAATAATTTTATGATTGAATACTGTTTGAGTTTATTTTCTGTAATTGCGAATACACTGGTGTTCCTGACAAAGTTGCAAATATCACATGACTATGAAAGAAATATATTTCATTGGACAAGGCACTTTTGAGTCCCCATCCAGTTTTCTTTACTTCAGACTTACAATACTGAGATTGGAGGTTCACATTTCAGCACCTCCTCGTTTCAATTTGAAAATAGATTTAGTTTATTTTTGGGAAATTATTTCCAAATAAATTAGCATGTGTTGGCAGTAAAGATCAGGAGCCACACCTTGATAATTGTAGTTGTTTGGAACCCCAGGCAAAGCAGCAATCTATTGCTTGGGAGTTTTTCACTATCCCCTCAATGGAGGAAAAAGTGGTTACTAAGCATGCAATGTGCAAGTATATTGTATCACACGTCCTCATACCCAGCTGCCCTGTATAATGAGCAGAAAGTAACCCTTGCAGTTTCTTCTACACACATTTAGAGAGCATACGTTGTGAAACAGTGGTAGTTTTGTACATATAGGCTTCTTTACATGTGTCATCTAGCCCCTAAAAAGAAAATGACACACTCATTGAGGTCTCTAGAAAGACACTGACACTCAGAAGAGTGGCATGAAAGGAGTCAGCATTTCATGTTTGCTTAGGCCTGGCAATGTGAGCTCTGCCTCTCTAATGAAACTGGTAGAGAAAAGTGACATTTAAAACATCTTGCCAGATGTATTAACCACTATCGGGCCATATAATTCTCCACAAAGGAACACTAAAGGAACGTCATGGATAGAGAGATGTGTGCTTTAAACTAAAATCATACTCTGTCAAGTTTGAATGTCTGACTGTTAAAATGTCTCAGGTATGTCTCAACATGTACATGTAGTCTGACATATGTGAGCAAATGAACCTAACTTAAAAACTATTGGGTCAATCACACCCCTGATGAAACATTGTCAAAGCTGCTTCAGCATTAACACCCAGAAGCACAGGTCTGTTAGCTAGGCAGACCTCATGGAAGCACTTGAACACACAGCTTCATGTCAGGCTACCCTGTATAATGAGCAGAAGGTTATCCATGCATCTTCTTTTTCAGAGCATGTGATGTGAAACAAAGTGTTTTTGAATCAATAGAGGGAAGGAAGAGCGAGATAATTTAGCGAGGTCCTACATCCTTGCACCCGGTCAAAAACGGTTCATTTGTTATCAAGATAGGGGTAGTTCCTCTTATGCCAAGTGGATATAAGTATTTTTATTCCAATGGCTAGGGTACGTGTCACTGGAAGATCTGAAAGTCAGATCTTAGTCACCTCACACACCTGTTAGGGTGTCATGCTTCATCAAGTGGAGAAGTGTGGCTCACTGGTTAGAGGAGGCAGACCTGGAAGCAGAGGTCAGCCCAGGACCAGGGTTCAATTCCCGGCTCGGCGGGGTCTTGAGTCCTAAAATGTCCATGGACTCGACAATTCTCGCTCTGGTGCCTACTCGATTCACGGGTTCACACTCTGCGACTCTAGGCAATAGTTTGCTTAATCTCCACAACGGCCCATCGCGGCGAGATGCCTGGCTTTCACCTTGCGGATACCCTGCCGGGGTTATCTCACAGGGGAATACCAGGACGGGTTCCCTAAGCAAGCGCTTAGAAACCGCTTGGTGATTTGCGCTATATAAATTCCTGTACATTTACATTTATATCATTGGGCGCTCCTCGTCTGGCCGGCGCTGCAATCCCTGATGGGCCTGGGGGGTTCTTTATCGGAGATCTTTTGATCTGGAGATACAGTATAGATGAAAGTGATCTATGAAACTTCTTTTACACACATTTACAGAGCATAAGGTCTGAAACAGAGGTAGTCCACTACCTAGAGGCCACTATATTTTTGCGCCATCTTATCTCTGAGTTTCCCCTAGCGCTGGTACTAAATTTAGCTGCTTAGCAAGAATACAGACACATTTGTAACATAGTATTGCATGGAATGAATATTCATCTCCAAGGAATAATACCATCCTGCACATGAACAATCCCTGATGGCAATTTGCTGTTTCTTCGTATACTGCAAAATGCAGCACACATAGAAACTGCAAAAATAGAAATGGGGCGTTGCCAGCAACATAAGGAGATGGCTGCACACTAGCCGAGCTCTGGAAGACCGGGCCTTCCCACCCCCTGATATCCATTTTTATCATCCACTAAATAAGGTATGCCACATCTCCCCTGATGACTGACAGCTAATGTACCTGCTGGGTGACTCTGAGCGTCCATGGCCTACCATCATCAAAAGCCGGGACCCACAGTGTGGCATCTATCCAGATGTGCACTGGAATGGGGCAGAGTCAGCCACAGACGTGCGACCCAGATAGTTGATCTGCCCTCACGTAATCGGCCCAAAGCAAAAACGCCTGCATAGAGCTGTGGCTACTCCGCACCGCAGCAGATCATCGACAACGGTAACAGAACTGAGGCGCATAATTGAACTGCGCCATCAGGATTAGATAAGTCACTGCGGACTGCGTTGGAGGTGTCGGCGGTGCTGTTGTGAGATTGAATCCATACAGGCGTTGCGCTGAGTGCCGCGGCTGCCTTGCTGCCCCGGCCCTCTTGAGAAGCAAAGTCCCCGGTGGGGGAGAAACTAATAAATGCACAGCGACGCCAGGCACAGTAATTGGTGCACTTTCCCCGGAGGGTGGACGCTCAAGTTACAGAGGGATACTGAATGCTGAAGGGATATACTCCCACAGAGGTGAACTCAACAGGGACACCAGTGCATGTTCGGATGAGCCATTAGGCCAATAGAAAGAACTCTAAATAAACGCAAAATCAACTCTGAATAACGGCTTGTGGCTGTAAAGTATCGCTCTCTGTAACAGACTCAGGGACAGTGGAGAATCAGGGGAGCTGGACCGTTTCCAAGTGACATTATTAGCTCTGCGACTCTCCTAGTAAATAGGAAGTTATTGATGAGCTGTACTATTATGGGCTAACGCGCTGAAGGCATACGGTTACCATCAGGCACTGCAAGTCCCAAAATGGAGACACCATAACCTCACCCGGAGGAAACCAACAGGTCGAAAGGAATTCCCTCAAGCAGGGGGCGTTGAGTACCCGGGTGATTAACTCCAAGCCAGATGCTTCACGGCAAGTAACACCAGCAAGTATAACATGTTGGGCAATAAGGGTGTAAAAGGAACACATCAGACCAAACTGGATAAATACACCCAACAAAAAATTCCCATAGATAAAAGTCAACTGGCCTGGCCGACACCAAGCAAAACTGATCTAATGCTGAACGACATCATGTCCACCATTCATTAAGTACACGACTCCCTGGAAGCCCGCATAGACTCAGTCTCTACTGAAGTTTACCTCATACGAGTGGATCTCTGCAAGCTAGGGGACCACGTTCAAGAGGTCGAAGACACAACTCAAAATCTGAAACAAATCACTGCGAACCTCCAGCAACAAATGAAAGAATTAACGAACATGACCAAAATAATGGAAGCAAAAGTTGATGATTATGAAGGAAGAACCAGAAGGAAAGACATACACATAATTGGAGTACCAGAAGGCGCAGAGGGACCAGCTACTGACCTATTTATGGATTAACTCATAGTGAAACATCGTCAACCTCTGGCCCTATCCAACTACTTCCCTATCGAAAGAGCACATTAAGTACAAGGAAGGAGGACACCCAGACCAAGAACCCCGAAGAGCAATTTTAGCTCAGGTTTTAATTTTTGAGATTTAGATGTCATACTACACACAGCGCATACAGCTCCAACATTGCAATATGAGAACAGCAAAATCACATTATTTCCTGACTTCTCAATAAATGTACAGATACAACAACACAGCTTTCTGGAAGTAAAACAATCACTCAAAGACAAAGTACTCAAATATGCAATGCTGTTCCTGCTAAGTTGAGAGTGGAGGCGGACTGGATGACCTGCTTCTTCTCCAACCCTGAAGAGGCCGCTGAATGGCTGGACGGTTGGCGCATGGCGAAGCACGCAAGGTCTTCACCCAGATTGACAGGAAAGTCCTCAATGTACTTCAAATTCGGCCTCTCTGCTCAGGACTGTTCCAGATGGGGGGAGAAATCATCAATCATGAACTAGAAAAGATTCTTTAACTACGGACTCTGAAGTCCTACAGATGGAACGCAGACCAGACTAATATGGTAACATTGAAGAAGGATAAGGGGGACAAGACAAGCACTCTGCAAGTTGGGGAGGTGGGTAGTTCAAAACCGTCATGAAGGAAGGCAGGGAAGAGCGTAAATCAGGTACACTGGTTAATGTTCGCAACTTCACACAGTTCTTCTGACATGAAACAGGAATTGGTTAGAACTCTTTATCCCATTATAATGACCTATAAGAATTATACAATACCCCACAACCAGCAGCTATTATGATGCACTGCATGGTTGTCACAGTTGGACATGGCTTCACCTGTTATACAAACACAATGGGTAGCTGAGGCCTCACTTCTACTTCTGGCTTCTCTCGTGGAATGTCAAAGGCCAGCAACAGAAGCTGAAAAGGGGAATTGTCCTCCAATTCATCAAAAGACACGCGCCAGATGTCGTTTTTCTGTAAGAGAATCACCTCATATGCAACAAATGCAAAGCACTTAGTAGATTGGGATATGCAATAGCAACACATGCTGGTTTCACAACTAGGTACAGAGGGACAGGGTACATGGGAAGGTAAGCCAATCAACGTTCTCTCTGTCTACATCCCACCAGGCCTACAGAAGTCTACCCTGCTGGCACTAAGTAAATCCATCCAAGATCTCCCGGACGGCGGCTTGATACTGGGTGGCAATTTAAATATGGTACCTTGTGGACAAAAAGACCGCAAACCACTGCGACCCACCCCTGATAATAAATCTACCCTAGTGGACTACATAGCATCTATGGGTCTCCCAGATGTATAGAGGACACATAATCCAGAAACCTCTCAATTCACTTTCCATTCCGGCGCTCACAGTAGCCAATCATGCATAGATTACATCCGAACCGTGACTGACCTTTTACCAGCCTTCACGGAGTTCCACCACCTGGCTCAAGGTATATCGTATCACTCCCCAATATCAGCCACCTATGTAAGTGGCACAAACCCGATTTGCGAAACAATAACCCTACACCCCAAATATCTTAAAATTGCCCACATCTGCAACAACTTAATCCATACTACAGAAAATTATTTCAATTAAAATGTGAATTCAGTACAACCCCAGCAGATCTTATGGGAAGCCTATAAGACTGTAATCAAGGGACAGGCACTATCCTTGACAGCTGGGCACAAAAAAGACAGACAGGCCAATCTCACGAAATTAGAAAGAGAGATCTTGAAGTTGGAAAAAGGCCTACATGGGGAAGAGAGGGAGGTGACAAATCATATTCTTGGTCTTAAACACCAAGAAAAGAAAATCCTGACTGCAGAAGAAGCTAAGAGCAACCGCCTTGCTACACTTTATAGATTCTATGACACTGGAGACAAGGCTGGGAAACTGCTAGCATGGCTTGTTAGACACGAAAACACAAATAGGTGGGTAGCCCAGCTCAGGACCGAAAACCGAGAGACAGTTACAGACCAGCAAACCATAGCAGAGAGATCCGCCCAATACTAAGCACATCTATACTCTCTCTCGACCACTGCGACAGCTAATGACTCAAAAGGCTTACTGAAAGATATTTGCCTCCCATCCCTATCTACCGAAGTAACCACACTTGACAGTGATATCACAGAGGATAAAATCGTGAACGCCATAAATAATATACAATCAGGAAAAGCAATGGGACCCACTGGTACACCAATATAATTATGTAAACTGACTCCCTCTAAGGTTTCACCCCACCTGAAACAAATGAAGATATCAGACAACACAGGAGACTTCAAATAGAACAGAAACTGACTACTATTGTGGTTATTCATAAGCCAGATAAACTGGCAGATCTCTGCAACTCATATCGTCCCATCTCACTCCTCAACCCAGATGTGAAGATATAGGCCAAACGATTAGCAAACAGACTCCCACCAATTATAAGGAAATTGGTCCATCTGGACGAATTTGGCTTCATGCCATGGAGTAATATGACCTCTCTGTGGAGTATTGGCTAGAAGGGATAGTATCAAAAAAGATGCTGTGATCCTATCCCTAGATACGAGCATGGCGTTTGATACCATTGAGTGGTCATACCGAAATGTTGTTTTGGAACGGCTTGGCTTTGGCCCAGAGTACATCAAATAGGTCAAACTGTTATATACAGAAACCCTAGTGCAGGTAATAGTAAATAGACACACCTCACGCACGTTTTCACTTAAAAGAGGTACACAGCCGGGATGTCCCCTGTCTCCTCTAATCATTGCACTCTTATTGGAGCCACTGGCCACCTGGATAAGAGGAGAACCCATGATCCAAGGAGTACACTGGACATGGGAGTGGGAGGACAGAATCTCACTATATGTGGATGACATGCTACTCTATATTGCATCACCAACCACATCCCTCAACAGAATTATGCAGATATTCACTAACTGAGGAAAATAAGCAGATTGCACTATCAACTGGACTAAATCAGTCTTGTTTATATTGCTAGGATGGACACCGAAACTACCACCTGGATGTACACTAGAGAAAACCTCAGAGGGCTTTCGCTACCTGGGTATTTATGTTTCATGTGACCCTGTCATTTTTCACACCCACAACTTACTTGGTCCCCTAGAAAAACTGCGGAAAGACAATCAACACTGGAAGAACCTGCAACTAACTCTACTGGGGAGGGCCGCTCTCTTAAAAATGATGGCACGCCCTTGATTTGTATTCGTCATGCAAAACACCCCCCACCCTATCACTGACACATATTTATTATACAGATGTCAACAATGAGCTACCACTACTATCATGAGGGGGATGACCCCCATGAATAGCCACGCACAAACTGGAAAAGGGATGGTTCGACGGGGGGATTGCCCTTCCCAATATCAAAATGTACTACTGTATTGTCATTAATCAATGGCTCTATGGCTCACAGACTGATCCGGTAATTCAGATAGACAAGATACTCATGGGTCCGAGAGGTTACAAGCGGGCATTGTACACAAATCCAACAAAACAGCTATTAACTGGTCAAACACAGTAAACAGTTAAATTATGGCATACAGTAACAAAAAAGCAGTATGCCGAAACAAGGTGACCCAAGTCACACCATTATTGGATGATGAGCAACTCGGTAACCTGATTAAATGCCCATGATTTGACAAATGGGACATGATTGGCATTTCTAGAGATGGAGACCTATGGTTAAAGGACACTGTGCTTCCATTTACCAAGTTACAAAAAGAACACAGGATGACAGACCATGAAAAATATAGATACTTACAAATTCAGCATGCCCGAGAGTGGCCATTCCCCAGGGTACAGACCTCCCAGAGTCGATGCGTCTAGAGGATAGGCTACTAAGTGAACACATTGACAGTAAGGTGAATTTCCTGACTTAATGGAAGCTAATAATTAACACGTCAGACCCCTTACAGAAACTGCACCAGAAATGGCAGAATCATATAGGAGTACTGGAGGAAGAAGACTGGCAAGAAGCATTAGCTTCCCCCAGAGAGGTAGCCATCTCTTCCAAGCTAAGATTAATTCAACTCGAAATTCTCCATAGAGAATACCTCTCCTGCACCACATTATAAAAAAATAAAAGGAAGGTAGATTCCAGGTGTCATAGACAATGTAAACAGCAGGGCACCTTCTTCCATATGGTATGGGAATGCCCATCCATTCATAAATACAGGGGGGAGGTGACAACACAAATACAAACAGTCACAGGGAAATCTTCAGCACACACCCCATCTTTGTCTTCTAAACATATGGGGGCAAACAGATCTATTGAGAAAAGAACCTGTACCCGTTAATGTGGGGTGCAACAGGGCTCGGCACTCAGCCCAACACTTGTTAATATCTATGTGGCACCTCTGGCCGGTATCATCAGATCCTTCGGTTTCCAGCACACCTCCTATGCTGACGATACTCAAATTGTGCTGTCGCTGACGGAGGGAGCGGAGAAGTAGGCGTGTGAGCGTTTCCATGAGTGCATGGGTACCATCTCAGCTTGGATGTCTTCCAATTGCTTAAAACTGAACTCGGGTAAGACCGAGGTTTTTAAATTTGGTAACAACCCTTTGGTCTGGACACCGTATTGGTGGCCGGTGGATTTGGGCTTGTGTCCTGAACCATCAAGGAAAGCCAAGAATCTGGGGATCATTGTGGATAATAAACTCACCAGGGCGGACTAAGTTAACATGGTGACTTCAGCATGTTTTATGGTCCTCAGAATTATTAAGAAAATAATGGTCTTCCTGAACAAAGATACTCTCAGGACGGTGGTGACAGCACTCATAATGTCGCATCTCGACTATTGCAACAGTCTATATCTTAATGTTCAAAAACAACATATGAACAGGTTGCAATTGATCCGGAACGCGGCAGCTAGAGTGCTGACCGGAACATCAAGGTTTACCTCGGTCAAGGGAGATCTTAAAAAACTTCACTGGCTTCCAATTTCGTTAAGATCACGCTTTAAAACACTGTCTATTGTCTTTAAGGAGGTCAACGGTATTGGTCCGGAGTTCAGGAGGAAGAAATTCTCTTGGTATATTCCAGGGAGGACATTGAGATCTACTGGATCTAAACTCCTTCAGACCCCCCCTTTTTAAAAAAACTAACTGGGGAGGGAGACGTTTTGTTCATTGTGCAGATAAAGCCTGGAATGAACTCCCGTTACAACTTAGAAATGCTCCAGATCTAATTTCTTTTCGCAGGGCCCTTAAGACATTGCTTTTCTCTTACTATTAGGCTTAATGTTATGTTTCTCAGGCAATCAGTACTTGGCGCCAGGACACCCTAGGGTATTTGCGCGCTCTACAAGTATTAATAACATAGCATAACAAATATGGGTAACACTATGTTTCACTACAACTAAATGAAATATAGCCTGGAAATAGGGTGCAGAAGAACCCCCAACCGTGGTGGAATGGGAAAAATATTTAGATTTGAATATGATACCAGAAAAAATATCTATGAGAACAGAGGCTGCCCTCAAAATTGGGAACAAATCTGGAATGGATGGAATGCACATAGGGGACAAATATGCACACTGATAGCACAGGTCAGTGGACCATTCCGGGGAAGGTGTGTCAAAAGGGGAGAGGAGGTGGAATAAAAGGAATAAGTACATGGCGACTTCATAAAATGCATTGAAGTGGAGGATATATTGTAAATCAAATGCTAACTTGTGGGACCTTGACTGTGTGAAGAGACTTTAGGCTTCATTTATGAGGTTTTGCTGTTGTGCAGGGCAGCAGGCCTTCCAACATAAAATCAATCAACTCAGGTAATTTCCATTTTCTATGTGTGCTTCACAAAGCAGTACACATAGAAAAGGGAGAAAACAAGGAGAAATGAAACATTTTTTCTTTGTTGTGCCTCTCTAATGCCACCCCTTTAGTGGCATTAGATACTGAAGCAGTCCCAGGTTGATAATTTCTCGTAAATCTGTGAACGCTTCAGATTCCATGGGTGATGCATGAACACACCCACAGCAACACTCATGGAACACCCCTTTGACACACTGTTCTGTGTAAATTAGGCACATTTTTACAAGGGCATGAAAAGGCACGTAAAGTGGCTTTGGGTGGCCTTGTAAATAGCTGGGGCACCTTGTGCCACTGGAACATGAAAAAAATGACATTCCAACAGTGCAAAAGTGCTCATGAATGAGGCCCCAGGTTTTTCCTGGTCTTTTTTTTTGGAACTACCCCATATCTACACCATACCTTGTAAATAGGGGACATTAGCAAAAAGCAATGGGGTTTGCAGTCCAACAGCAGCTCCCATTGTCTTCCCCTTTGACACAGTAGACTGGTGCAGTAAATGTCATATTTACAAGGTGGCATTAAACCACATTAAGTGGCTTGAAGCTAGGTTGAAAATAGAGAGCAGGACATTGCACCACAAGAACATCATTTAAAGTGATGTTTCTGTGGTGCAATGCCCTTGTAAATATGCCTCTCACTCGTATGTACTTAATCACACGTACACACCTTTCACAGAAACATGTATATATTGTCAGAAACTTATATATAAAAAAAATTTCTTTAACCAGTGTAGGTGGTTCTTGCAAGAACCTTTTTTAATATATTTTTATTGATTTTTTACCCATTTTTAAGTTTTTGGGGAGTTTTCCTATTTTTGCTCAAAATTTTAAAAAAACAGCCACAAAAAAGGTGTTCTTCAATAGAGAAAAAAACACTTAACAACAGTGATTTTTTATTGTCTCAAGCTCCTGAGAAACTACTTGCTCTCACAGTTGAGCACATAGGGCAGAATAGTACAGCATTAGCAAGCTCTAGCTAGTCGAGCAATGTGCATGATCTTGAGATTCATATATATAAAGGTAGTTCCACAAGAGTACTTCCTCTCAGATCTATGAGATGGTGCTTTGCTGCAGATATTGCAAGCTACCTTGTGAGTGTTCACCTTTTTCTCCCCTTCAGGAATTAAAAAAAAATTCCCACGCTACACTTTCTTTCCTTTTCTCTGATGGTTCCTATTCTTCCACCAGGTTGCCTTCCTGCTCCTGCTACAAATCAGAAGAAGATGCCATCTTCTCTTAAACACAGGAAAAAAACATCAAAGAACCTTCAAAATGGTTGCTTTATTTACAAATGATACTATTCAGTACTACACCCAAATTGAAAATCAAATGGGTGGGATTTCTCTCTCTGTATAAGAGAAAGCTCTTTAACCTATTAAATCCTTTTAATTTTGTCACATGGGATCCGCAACCACTACGCGACCCCCTCGCCCATTCTATGCTAATCAGTAAAAGAGTACTACATTTAAATTTGTATGTACTTTTCTTCTAAAATATACCATTCTAAAGATGTTTAAGTATATCTCCTCGTGTAATGTAAACTAAAAACACCAACGCAACACCGGAAATATGTGAAGGGATGATAACATTTGTTTGCGCATAACTAAAACTGTATTATAAAAATAAAGAACATATATATATATATATATATATATATTCACAGAAAAAACATAGGTTTCACACCAGTTATAGTTAGGAATTAGCATTTAAAAAACCTATTAAATTCACTGAAAAAACCATAGGTTTCACACCAGTTATGGTTAGCTGGAAATTTTACTCGCATAAAACCATTGAAATTCCCACGTTATAGTTAGTTGGACTCACTATAACTTGCGCGTGCAATGCACTGCTGATGACGTCACATATTACATCACTCATGACATGGTCAGTGACATCACTCATGACATCACTGATGACACCATCCAGTGAATGTGTGTCTTTCTGAAAAATAAATATGTTTTATAAATGTATATGTAAAGGTCGATGGAAGAATACATGTTTAAATAAGTGTCTAAATGGATGTTTTTCAAAAAAAATGTATTGGTTAACTGGCTTATTAAGTGTATCTTAGTGAATACATATATTAGCGAGTAATGTTTAAATATTTAAATATATGTATTAGTGTTTCACTTTGTGTATAAGTGGCTGCATGGGTTGGTGAGTAGCTACATGTTTATGTATATGGGTTATTAGATGTTTTTCTTAGTATCAGTATGAGTGTTTGTATGGTTTGGTGGGGGTATTACTTAGCACATACATGCATGAATGACTGACTCTCTCTTTGTATGTGTTTTGAAGACAGCATATGTGCAACACGTGCAGGACTGTATGGGTGGATGAGTGTGTATATATGTGTGTTAGTGAGTGAATGACTGTCTCACTAATGTCTTTTTCAGTAACTACATATGTTTTAATCTAGTATATGTGAATATTGATGTATATAAGTGAGTATATGTGAGAGTGAGAGTGAGAGATTGTAAGAGTTCCTGTTTAAATAAGTATGTGTTTCTATAAGTGATTGTTTAAGAGAGTAAGTATGTGTAAGTTTCCTTAGAAGTAAGGTGGTAGAGTGTGTATAGCTGTATATGCAAATAAATGGATGTTAAACAGTTTATTTGCATGTGTGAGTATGTGTGAGAGTATCTTTTGGATGACTGTCGGTGTGTAACAGGATGTATAGGCGTATCACTACATATGATGAGTGAGTATATGTAAGAGTGACTATATAGAACTGTTGGTGAATGAGTGGATGTGTATATAGATAGTGGAATTATTGAATTGGTTGTTGTAACTGGTATGGGTATCTCCATTTTTTTGAAAATGTTAGTTTCTATTATTGAATATGTGTTTCAAGGGTTACATTACAGTGAAAGGAGGTCTGTCACTCTGTCACAAGGATGGTGTCATCAGTGATGTCATGAGTGATGTCACTGACCATGTCATGAGTGATGTAATATGTGACGTCATCAGCAGTGCATTGCACGCGCAAGTTATAGTGAGTCCAACTAATTATAACATGGGAATTTCAATGGTTTTATGCGAGTAAAATTTCCAGCTAACCATAACTGGTGTGAAACCTATGGTTTTTTCAGTGAATTTAATAGGTTTTTTAAATGCTAATTCCTAACTATAACTGGTGTGAAACCTATGGTGAAAAGAGCGAAAAGCTCGTCGTCCTTGCTGGTGACAATCACAAATGCCCCAAAAAACCCTAATTTTTTCCGTTTTTTGTTTTTTGCTCCAGTTGAGCCATTTTCAATTCCCTTTTTTTGTTTCTCCCCATAAAAAAATACAAAAAAAATATAAAACTATTTTGAAAAGCCAAAAAAAGTACAAAATGTTCAAAAAAACAATAAAAAAATATAAAACATCAAAAAGAAGAAAAAAACAGTTCTTTTTAGAACTACCTTTAATTTATAAAAATAAACCTATATTTTTAAAGAATCTCTGTCAATTTTTTTTCCTTAGGGTACGCGTACCGGGGCGCGCACCCAAACATTTTTTTAAAAAAAAATAATGAAGGAGTTAGCATGAGGGAAGAACACAAAGAGAGTAATGCTAAGAGAAAGAGAGCTACAGGGAGAAACACAGAGGGATTGTTTATTACATAGTAAAAAACAGAGAAGGTGTAATAGGGTGAAAGTGAGAAAAGTAAAATGACTAAAGGAGCGAAAGAAAGGAAGAGAGAGGAAGAAGACTAAAGTAGAGATAGTGGGAGAATGTGAATGGGTGTTGAAAGAAAAAGAAAGGACAGCAAAAAATTGGAGAATGAAGGGTTGTGGCGAAACCGGGATAAATGAAGAACGGTGAAGGAGGGTGAGAAAAGACCAGTTAGTGTAAGTAAAGAGGGGTGAAAGAGGGTGAAAAATTGAATTAGGATAAGACATGGGGAGTGACAAAGAGAAAGGACAAAGAGAGTAAAGGAAACAGTGCCTGAATGGGTTTGAGTGAAACAGCAAAGAAAGGTAAGTAATGCAGTGTGTGTGACTTAGAGGGAGTCAGTGGGTGTAGGTCGGGGTATGGGTGTGTAAGGTGTGTCTGTGGGTGTGGGTGTGTGGGGTGTTTCGGTGTGGGTGGAGGTGAGGGTGTGTGAGATATCTGTGAGGGGTGTATGGGTGTGGAGGGTATGTGTGTGGGATGTATGTGTGTGTATGGAATGTGTGTGTGTGTGTGAAGAGTGTGTGTGTGGGGGTGGGGGTGTGTATGAGGTGTGTGTGTGTGGTGTATGTCAGAGGTGTGTGTATGTGTTGGGAGGGGGATAAGGTGTGTGTGTAGGAGTGAAGTAAATAATTAAGAAAAAGAGAATGAGTGAAGAAGTAAAGGAAGGGAACAGAGGGTAAGTGAAGTAAAGAATGGGAACTGAAAGAAGTTGAATATGAGAGGGGAAATAGGGAAAGGGGAGTAAACATGGAGAATAAGTGAGGGAAGCAGAGTAAAGAAACAGGAGTGAGGTTCGTTGAGAAAATATTAGTGAGGTTAAAGCAAAGGGTGATGACAAACTACATTTTTTTAGTCACACTTACCATATAATTAATGTAAACTTAATTACATGTTTTTACTACACTTTGTATCTGTGAAAGAGAGAAGAAAAAATAAGTTACAATTAGTAAAATATGTATTTTAAATTAAAAGATACAAATGAAGATGTTAAAAATCATAACAGTGTATTTAGAAATAAAGTAAGAGTGAAGGACACAGAAAGGGAAATAAAGTAAGGTAGAAGGACAAAAAGAGAGAAAAAGAAATAGAAGGAGAGCAAATTACTAAGAGTAAGGAATATAGATTCACTGACAGAGAGGAAGAGAAGAACAGAGAAATGAACTGAAGGTAAGAAAGATACTAAAACAATGTGAGTTAGCAAAACTAAATCAGGAAACAGTAGTAAGTAAAAAGATAATGACTGAGACAGAAAAGAGGCTAATTAAGGATGCATTTAGAAGAATGAGGAATAGAAGATAACTGAGAGTAAGTGAAGAACAGTCATAGAGTGAAGGGATGAAGGGAGAGAGGATAATATACAACGATTGAGGGAAATGGAGTGAGGAAGTTAGTAGACAGACACACTAAGAGAAAAACTGTGTGAGGTGGAGTACAATGAGTGAGAAAAGGAAATGAGTAAGGGAGCAAAAAAAGGAAAGAGAGGAGAAGACAACTAAAACAGTGGTACTGAGAGAAAATAATTTGGTGATGAAAGTAAAGAGAAGGACATTGAAAGAAAGGAAATGAGGGATAGTAATGGAACCAGAGTAAAAGAAATCGGATGAAGAACGATGAGAGAGGAGCAGTGAAGTTGTTGTAAAAGAAATGATAGAATGTAGATAAACACAAGTGAACATAACACAAGGACAGTGAGGCACTGAGGACATAGAGGTAGTGAACGAAAAATAGAGAGAAGAGGTCAAAAGAAAGGAGCAAACAAAGATAAGCGAGGGAGAGTGGGTGATTTATAGTGATAGAGTGCGATAATACTGCTGAGTGAGTAAACAGGAATTACTAAAAGAGCAAAGGAGGAAAATACGGAAAAGGGAAGTAAAGCAGAGAGACTGAAAGCTGAAAAGTTATGCAAGGGAGAGAGGGGATGCAGACAGTTGAAATGAGAATGAGGGGTTGTCAAAGAAGTGGAGTAAAGGAACATGGGTTACAGAGAGTGAGAGAAAGACATTATAAGTGAGTAAAAAGAGCTGAAAGAGGATGGAAAAAGGAAAGTGAGTGTCAGAGAATGGGAATATAAATTTAATTTACACAATCCAAAGTATAGAATAACGTGTACAACATGTTACATAGTTTATTTTTGCTGTTCTCAGAATATATTGAATTTCACTTAAAACAGTGAGTTCAAATTACTCATCATATGACAGCGGGAAAAAAAAACCACAATCTAAAGGATTGTGTTTTAAAAAAAAACTTAGATACTGACAAATGACAAATGTACACTAATCTTTGATTGACTTACTTTTCCTTGAGGCCAAATAGTATATCAAGGAGGTCCTTTTCCCGTTGCAAAGTACTCTGCTGTTCACTAAAAAATCCATGTCATCAACTTTCTAGAAGAAAAGCTCCAAGAACATCTGAAATATTTTCATTATTTTCATATACTCCTTTTTTTCAGTCATGACACTTTACTCATTCCTGTACCTTTCCTTTTGGCCAAATAGTGTCAGATGTATGAGTATATTTTCAAATTAACTCTAACAAACTCTGAAATTACCTTTTTTCCGACGTTCTGAAAGAAAGGCTGAAACAACATTTTCATAATATTTAAATTTACCTAATTCCATCTGTGACTTACTCATGTTCATCATTTCCAATAATGCTAATATCACTTCCTATAAGATCCACTTACAGTATCTATATAACAAATCAATTATTTATATTATCTTTATCACTTTTACTCTGAATATAGTTTTAAATAGCAAACTAACCTTTATTAACTGCTCCCGTCTTCATACGCCAATTACCTTTACTTAAATTTCGGTTCTAAAAACACTAGATATGAATGTTTTAAGTCAAAAGGCAAACGTTGTTTAAAAGTCAAATGAGTATCGTTACAAAGGGTCCAACCTTTGCAACTTTTTAAATAGCATGTGTAATACCCTGATGTTGTTGAAGGACCGTCATGATAAATAATAGCTACAGTTCCAAATGTTCTTCCAGAAATGGATAACTGAGAAGCCACAACATTTTTAATAGAAGTTGTCAATTTCGTTCCTTCAGGTCTACATCGTTGGAAAATTAAAATGACATAGTGACCGTAACTTTGTAGGAATATTGTGGACAGCATTGCAGACTTACATTGGGTACACACCATATTGTGATCAGCTGCTTTAACTAGATTATTGAAAGACACTGATTTGCAGTCTGGTAAAGTCAAATATATAAATCTTTCAGTGTCTATTCTAGTAGTACTTGATGAAGTACAGTTATCACAGTCATGTTGCGATTGATAAGAAAGGTTAACAAGATTTTTTATATCTACTCCTTCATCTTGCAATACATCAAACATATACATTAAAAATTCCTGACAATCCTGCTGAATATTCTGTGAAAATTGATTTTGACCAGTAGATATGTCTAGAAGATTTCGAATTTCTGAAACACTTTCTATTTTTGCTCTATCACTGGTACATTTCTCAAACACGGAATTCAATAAACAGCAAAATGTTTGATCCCGATTTTCAACAATCTGTTTTTGTAAATTTTGAAGGAAAAAAACAACATTAACTACTACATTAGCATAGCAGTTGACACCAGAACTGTTTTCAAACTGAAATCCAACAACATCTTCAACAGAATCCTTTTTCTTTCTCTTTACAATTACACTTTTATCTACTTTTTGCCTTTTTGCTAGTACCTCACTGCAATTAATCTCATTTCTTCTTTTTCGGCCTACCACACGTTTTTCAAACAGAGGATATTGAGGCAAATGTGGAGCATACTCTCTTCTTAACCTATTGTATTCTTTAACACAATCTAGATCAGCAGAAATCTTTGTTTTTTCACACTCAATCAAGTACAATCCTGATAAAGTTCTGACTCGTGATAATGCCACATATGCCATACCCTCTTTAAACACAGAACTTCCAATGTTCACCAAAGCACTATCTACACTTAAACCTTGAGATTTATGAATTGTCACCGCATATGCCAAACAAACAGGAAACTGTTTTCGGCGAACATATAAGTCTTTCACAACCAAAAATCTAGCTGAACAACGACAAATTTGTTCTATTTCGTCAATGTCATCAAATTTAGTTTTTAAAATTTCAATTCCATCTCTATTTTTGTAATTCACAAAACCAACAACATGACCCATTGCTCCATTTACCAGACCTCTTTCAACATTTAAATTCCTTCTCAAAATGATACAACAATTTAAACACACATTCAGAGTCTTTTTAAAACCAGCAATTTTAGATATACTCTTCTCTAATGAATCCAATTTTGATTTCAAATTTTCAGACAAAATAATTGTTGCTCCCATATGCTCTATTTTATCTATAGCTTCCAGTTTCACTATCTCTTCATTTTCTAACTTCAACATTTTGTTGTTGAACATGGAACATTCTTTCAGAGTAGGTATCAAACATATGCCAGATTTCTTCTCGTTAATTTTCTTAAAAATATTCTCTGGAAGAATGTTTTCATTTGGGTACAAATTAGAAATTAATCGTCCATGTAAAGCTTCTTTCCCATGCTGAGCTTATTTTTCCGATTCTTACATCTTGTAGAATATTTTTATAATCTTCATCCTTTGCCTGCCGCATATTTTGGAGTAGTTCTGCATATTTGAAGTTTAGCCATATGTTAACGTTTCCAATGCTTCCTAGGCACTTCCTGGTATCTTCATGCGTGAGCATTTTGAACACAGGTTGTCCTTTCACTGGAGTCAACTGCAGTAGATCTCCAAAAACAATAATGTGTTTTCCTCCAAATAAGACATCATAGTCTGTTCTAAGAATTTCTTGCATTCTCAAATGCACAAAAGCAAGCATTATATTTGACACCATGCTTACTTCATCAATGATAAGAAGTTACATTTTCTTCAGGACTCTCGAAACTTCGGAACACACATCTCCAGATAGCTTGTGATATTGCAATTTGTTATCATGCTCCACTGGCAGCATCAGTAAACGATGTAAAGTAATTCCTTTAATGTTATGTGCAGCCAGCCCAGTTGAAGCGGTAACAACACAAGACAGCGGTGATTCAGTCCTTTTCTGCAGATAAGTTGCAATTGCTTTAATAAGAAAACTTTTTCCAGTTCCCGCTTCTCCACTCACGTACAGTTGGACAGGCCTAAATGATGTACATGAGCACTCTTTTTTCTCATGACTAAATCCATGTTCAATCTGTTCTGTGACTTCGTCATATATCTGTTTCTGCTCAAGGTTTAGTTGTTTCACCAAATCTTCTAAGTTAACTACATCATCTTGAGCTTGTTCCATAGCTCTTTCCACCTCACCCATGGCAGTGGCAGCTTCATTTTGTATAATTGGTCCTCCAAGTGGATCCTGACTCAATGAAGCAGAACTCTGACTGTCTTGAGAACTGTCTCTAGCAATCTCTGCAGCAATTATGGCTTCTTGCTCTATTTCTTCGTTCAACATTTGCAGATAATTTGGAAAAACAGAGCATTCTATGGTATCCTTGATTGCATTAAAAGAATCTTTGTAACACAGAAAATCTCCAAGTAGTTCCTCTTCTGTACGCCATGGCTTAAAGAGTTGCAAAAGAGCCAAATAGTAAAATTCTCTTTTGTCTGGATTTTCACAACTCAATTTTCGATGATTAATCAAATGACCTTTTCTCTGTTTCACTAGACATCCTTCACATCCAATGACAGCATATATTCCATTATTGATATCTTCTCTGATGTTCCTCTTATAAATATATATTTGCAGTACTTCATAGAGACAAGCGTTCTCAAGATAAGGACTTCTATTTGGATAGTATGTATCCAACATGTTTGTCTTCAAAATATCTGTACTTTCTGGTTCTTTCTCCGCCAAATACTCTATCTCCTGTACAGATTTCAAAACTCGGTTTCGTGTTGCAGCAAGACCTAGCTAGACTCACCCAAATGATGGTTCTAGATTTGGCATAGAGACTTGCTGATGACAATCGATCAGAACATTCATATGCTCCAATTTCTCGATGCGACAACATCTTCAAACTGAAACTGTATAATTTCTTGCTTATACTCTTTTCATGTGAAATGTCCTCCCACATTTCCTTCAGTTCTGTCTTTTCTTTTTTGTGATGTAAGACGTCACATATCGAGCCACAGCACTAGAGTTGTCAGCAACGAATTGAATATCCATGTTAGCATTCCACATGAATCACTGGGTTGTAGTCGTTGATGTACTTGGACTCTTCGTTTCTTTTTAAATTGTATGTATTTTTTGGTGACTTCCTCGTCACAGTATGTCGTAGAGAAGACATCAAATTATTTACTCTTCCTTTAGAAATCACTGGTCGTGGAAAGCTGAAACGACATTTTGTGTAGAACTTGTCCTTGTTTCTGAATTTTCGGCGACAGTACTTTCCACAACGATGGGATTGAAAGCGTAAAACTTGTTGCCTTAAACTGTTTTCTTCGGTAGTTTTCGGAACAGCACATGTAGAATACTCTTCAATGAAGCTCATCACTGTCTCATCCGAATATGTTCCAAATTTGGGTGCATCTTTAATCCACAACAACATATGTATGTGAGGAGCACCTCTCGCTTGATACTCCTTTCTCCAAAAGAAATCCAAAACCTCTCCAAGGGGAGGATTTTTTTCTTGTTGGTAATACAAGACATCATAGCTTCGAATCTATGATTGAAATATCTGCATACATTCACTGGATCCAAAGAACACAGCTCTCCAGGTGTTTTGAATTCTATATTTTGTATATTTGCATTTGCCTCTCGTAGAAATTGAAGTAAGTCGTCCCATGCATACTCGGCACAGCTAAGAGTGAGGAACCATGTAGGAGTTCCTAAGTTTCTTAGCATATATTTCAATTCCCCATGACGACGGTACCAATACTCATTTGTACCACGCTGACATGCCATGAGATTGATTAGATGAGATTCCAAAATATTATCTTGCAGATTCACTTTCTCCATAAAGTCCCTCGCCGAAACATTTTGCAGATGTGCTCCACTTTTCAGTATATGGTTTACTGCATAAGAAAGCCCAGACAAGTCACTTTCATACAGTAGATGAAACAAATAGGGAATGCATTGACAAAACCTTGGATCTTCAGCATATAATCTTACAGTTCGATATTCAGATGCAGGAATTTGAAGTGGACGATCGTCATATCGTCCACCTCGACCTGTTGGAAATAGCTGTGGAAAACAACGAGCTTCCAAACTTTCTTCCCATACACTAATGGGACTTCCTTTTGCTGCTTTAATTTGAAACAATTCAATTGCATTCCCCATTACTTCTTTGGAATGCAAAGGATGAACAGTATAATGTTCATATATTTCTTCACTTCTAGACACATCAACTTTTTCAATTTGGCCGCCTGAACAATCACTGTCTTCATCTGCAGCTGTTTCCTCTGCTGCAACACATACATCTTTATAATACTCATTGTTTTTGACTAAATACAACATTGCCTTTTTTACTTTCCTAACATCCACTAAATCTTGCCAGATTTTCTTACTCTTTTCGGAACCCCATTAACTAGAATAACTAAAGGTTCCTCTTCTACTTTTTCTATACCAATTGTATCAATATTTTTTTTTAAATCAAGAGGCAAATAAACAACTCTTCCCTTTAATCCTCTCTGCAAATCTGTAGGAGGCAATTTCCCTATCTTAGGCTCCATGCGAACAATTGCCTGAAAAGGGTGGACACATTGAATCAAAATAGACTCATATGTATTTAAATCCATCAATTCACGGGGAATGTTTACCAACTCCAGATTATTATGAACAACTCTAGCAGGCATTCTGTTTTGATTTAATTTATCGTAACAATATTTACGCTTATCAGAACTCAAATCAAAACAATTCTCCACCCACAAATAAGTTGCAAAATCCTTCCACTCATAATTATTCATCTTTTCACTTTTTACGTATAAATCAACTAATCTAGTTTGAAGCTTATAATGACTTCGTCGACAACACACACAAGTTCAATTCGGCCTTTCACTTGATTTCACCTTAAACCTGGTAATTTCCTGCTCAAACTTTTCTGTACTTGAAATCTGTACATTGTCTTCCACATTACCTTGAATTGCTGTGTCGTTTTCTACACTATCCTCTTTTTCACCAAAATAACAAATCTCAATTTCTTCACAAATCTTCTTCACATCTAATTCAGTTCCATGCAAAAGAGCACTGTTTAATTGTTTAAGCTTAAGTGCTGGACTTTTTGCATAATACAACATTCTCACTAATTTCCTCATTTTGGTATGATGCACTGCTAACATCCTAAAATGATGAAAAACACTCTGACAGACTTTTCTAGAAAGACAAGCCAGTGAATGGCCTTGCAAACCTGTGTTTTCTCTCACTCTGCAAGGATCTAAGTCTTGCAACAACTTTACTTTCTGCTTTAGACTTTTCTTACTATATGTACGTAAGAAATTACAAAACAAATCAATTGATTCCTGTCGCACACTACAAATACGACTACACTTCCAAGTGTACACTGGACCCTTAGTACATCTCCCTAAAACTTCATCAGTTAACACCTCTTCTGGTTCTCTAGGCACAAGTTTCTCTTTTTCAATCGGACAACCGTCTTTCACTTCATACGCTCGACCACTGGTGTCAACTGCATGCACTAAATCATTCTCCTGGAAGTAACTCTCCTCATTAAAAAATGGCTCACAACTTGAACTGTGCATCCATTCTCCAGAAAAAACTTTACAAAAATTAGTCCGATTAATTTCTCTTTTCCATCTACTGTTTGATTTGAAAACATCAATTGTCTTGTTAAGTGTCCTAATTCTATTGATTATTAAAATAAATAATTTGTTCTTAACTTCAAAAGCCTGATCAACAATCTTCTCTACACTTTTCTTTTTCTTATAAAAAGCAGCTCTCTGTTTACCTTTCCTAATGTTTTTTAACAAATTTATAACCACCCTATTGCGAAACATACGTTTACGAATGTCTCTAAACCTATTCTGCCTTCTATTCCTATACATATTATTCTCTCCTGCTCCAGTTGTAGAATTCTTTGAGGTTCTCTTCTTCCTTTTCAAATTTACTCTCTCATTCTCTTTTTCTACATGCTGTCCATCATTTTTTTGGGATGTACATATGTTACGTAAGAAAGACTTAGTTTTCTTACCAGGAGCTTTGTTCCTGTTTTTTGAAGTATTTGTTGTGGAAGAGTGCTGTAATTCCGTTGCTGTTTTTGTTTTTTGGCGGTTATGTTGTTTTCTCCTCCTTTCCCTTGAGGGCATCTTTGCTTACGCTTCAAATCTTGATTTCAATCTGTGTTAAAAAGAAAATAGAACATTATAGACCACTATTACCAAACAACAAAGCAATGACAAAAAGCAAACAATCTATTCAGGGTTACAGATCAGGTGAGGATTCTCCAGGGATGCACAAAAGGCGAGGCCTGTATTGAAGAGTATAGTGGAAGACAGCTCTGTCCACAGGTACAAAGAAGATGAGACCTGTGTCTAAGAGTCCAGTACGGGATAGACTTCATAAAGTATAGTCCACTGCACTCTTATACACAGGCTTCACCACCTATGCTTCCCGGGAAAGGCCTCTCTCCCACTACAGTCCTGCGTCAGTTTTGTGCTACTGATGCGTCACTTTTTGTGACGCATTGGCGGCATAAAACATGTGCCTTGTTGCACCATATTTAAAAAGTGACGCATGTAGGTAGATGCGTCATTTTTTAAACCTCTGCACCACATTATACCTCTGTCAAGTGTAATGTACACAGAGGGGTCATTTCTCCGCAAAAAGCCACGTAATAATGACGCAGTGAAATCTATGAGATTTCACTGCGTCACTTTTAGGACACTGTTACATCAAAATCTTGCACCTGCCTCACAGCAGGGATAAGACTGAGGCAAACGCTTTCACATGGAGCTTTACCCATGTGATAGGATTCTCACACCTAAGAAGGAGTGCAGATGAGATGAAGACTGTCCAGGGGAGCACAAAAGGTGAGGCTTGTGTCCAAGAGTGCAGTGGACAGAACTAAACTGGAGTAGTGTGCAAAAAAAAAGAAACTCATTTATGAGGCCCTGCGTCAGTTTTGCACTGCTGATGCGTCACTTTTTGTGACGCATCGGCGGCATAAAACATGTACCTTTTTGCGCCATATTTAAAAAATGACGCATGTAGGTAGATGCGTCACTTTTTAAACCTCTGCGCCACATTATACTCAAAAATGTAAAAGCCATTCATTTTCCCCAAAATCGTGTTTGACATCACATTTACGAAACACAGCACAGGTCCTATGTACAAGCATTCCATGTCATTACTGAAACCTCACTATTATACAAAATACAATTCCTCTATGCAAACAAACTCAATATGCTTCCTACACTGAGTTAACACAGGTAACATCATTGTAAAGAGTCAAATTGACGTCTGTGTCTAAGAGTGCAGTCGGGTGTAGGCTTCATGATGCCTAGTCCACTGCACTCTTAGACACACGCCTCACCACCTACGCTCCCCAGGAAAGCCCAAACATGTACCTTTTTGCGCCATATTTAAAAAGTGACGCATGTAGGTAGATGCGTCACTTTTTAAACCTCTGCGCCACATTATACTCAAAAATGTAAAAGCCATTCATTTTCCCCAAAATCGTTTTTGACATCACATTTAGGAAACACAGCACAGGTCCTATGTACAAGCATCTGCCTCACAGCAGGGATAAGACTGAGGCAAACGCTTTCACATGGAGCTTTCCCCATGTGATAGGATTCTCACACCTAAGAAGGAGTGCAGATGAGATGAAGACTGTCCTGGGGAGCACAAATGTGAGGCTTGTGTCCAAGAGTGCAGTGGACAGAACTAAACTGGAGTAGTGTGCTTGTTGCCAATAAAGGTTTGTTGACCTAATCCCTGTGGAGCGGCGTCCTCTATGCACAGGGCAACTTTGGGAAGATATATATATATATATATTACCTACTGGCGGTCGCCAGTAGGTATATATAGTTAGGATTTTTTCCCTATGGGATTTTTGAAAATTCTATGTCTAATAACTTTGGCGTTTGTGGACGGAATTGGCTGAAATTTTCTGGAAAATTGAACATTTTGTTTCTGAGCAGCCCCTGAAAATTTGGGGGGGTTCGTCCAGGGGGGGCCGAGAAAAAAGGGGGGTCCCAAAACGTGTTTTTAACATTGAGTTTTCCATAGGGCGGTTGGCCTCACTTTTAGCCCGAACGGCTGAATGGATTTGCACGAAACTTGGCAAAATTGTAGGGACTGGTAGCCCGATGTGCCTTTTCTATGTCTCAATATATGTGCTCCAGTGGATTTTGAGAAATTAACGTTTAAAAAAAGATATATATCTGTAAGCGCGCTCCGGGCAGCGCTCCGGTCCGCGGACCTTAAGCGTACCGGAACTTCGCGTAGCTAAGCTGATTGGCTCTCCGGTGTCTGTCAACATTCTAAACAGTCCGGAGCGGCCGCCATCTTGTCTCTCGGTAGGATTGAGAGACAAGAGGAGGCCAAAACAAAAGCGAAAATGACCATAAGGGGGCATACTAGATCCTCCCTGACCCCCTAGGTTTAATGTGGAGGTTTTAAAAGGGCCCCGCGGGGCAAAAAAAACAAAAACATTTTTTTGTTTTTTTTGCGTGGGGAGCGCCCGGTCCGCGAACCGGGAAGCGTTCTGGGCAGCGTACTGCAATGAAAAATGAATGATAGACTTTTCAAATGCTGTATGTTAATTGATTGTTGTTTTTGTTGATTATTTTTTATTTTCTTTATTTTTTAAGCATTTTTTTTTAATGTGATTGTGTTTCATAATTTATTAAACTTTCTAACATTTCATTGTCAGAAATTTCATAATTATCATGGAATATACATTGTAGTCTCTGAGGGTGTAAAATGTCCTCATTTGCAAGGAGGTTATCTACTGCTTGTACACATTGCAGTAGTTCATTGTCCCAAGTTTCATCGAAAAATTCAATGTCAATTTGATCAATTGTATCAATCAATTCTTGGCTGCTCTCTTGCAGGTCCATTTCAAAAGAAACTTGGTTTTCGCCTTCCATTTTGCCTGAAATTTGGATTAAAAAAATATATATTAGTAGAGATAGGGCAATGTTGGGAATAATTTTAGATAGGCATTTTTTATCAGTGAATTTATCTTTGGGCAGTGTATAGTATCAGAGTGGAAGTAGGAATATAAAAAAGTGTATGTGATTTAACGTAAGTAAATTCATAATTATACAAGAGAAGCCTAACTCCATCCATAACTATAACAGAGAAGTCTCTCTAAATCTATAACTACTACAGAGGGATAGTATATATCTATCAGAAAAAGTTTACCATATTAACTTATAGTGCACAATATACTTCAGTTTTAAAAATAAAAACTTACCTTTAGAAAGAAGTTGAAGGAATTAGTGAAAATACTATTGAAATGTACAGCAAGAAGTAGTAGTCAAAATGGCTGTGTTTTCTTCTCTTCCTTTATATATATTCAGGTATATAACCAATGAAATGTCAGGTAAAAAAAATAGAAAATTAAAGTAACATTTTCATTGGTTGTCAATTCCAACACTTCAGATGTGTTTTGTGAAGTAATTTACCTCAGGGTATTTAGAGAGGTCTACAGGCTAAATGGCTAAATGGAATTCCAATCAAATTTGTGAAAATGGTAGGGATTGGTATGTAGTATGAGCTAGTCTATATTTGGTGAAATTGTCTCCAGTGGCTTTTCTGTGAACTACTTTCCCACCTTTTTTGATGGTGCGCTTCCCAGGGAGCGACCCGGTACGCGAACCGTTGAGCGCCCCGGTTCGCGAACCTTAAGCGTTCCGGGAGTCCACCATTTTGTGTTTCGGTCGAATTAAGATACAAGATGGAGGGCAAATAATGTTCAGAATGGGTAGAAGGGGGCACGGTAGAGTTATCTTGACCCCCTAGGTTTTCTGAGGGTGGCTGAGGAGGCTTATATGTGCGAAAAAAAAACATTTTAAAAAAAAAATTCGCGAGGTTAGCTCCCGGTTCGCGTACCGGGTAGCGCCCCAGGGAGCGTACTTTGTTGGAAATTAGTGAAAAATGTTAGAGTAAAATAATATTTGTGAGTGATCAGATGTAGGGTAGCTCTGAGAAGAGCTTTTGGGTTTATAGTACATTTAGGTACTTATAAGTAGGTACCAATGCACATTCTTAAATTCAGAGTGAAAACTCTGTTGCCCTCATCTGAGAAGTGAACTCCATCTCCTCTGTAGATATCTTGCATGTAGTAACGCAAGTTATTGTTGTACAGGGAGCCCATTCCATGGTCTCTCATGTAAGCTGAAACAGATTTGTTTACATGCTTCCTCGACTTCTCAATTTGTGGACAAAATTGGTTTGACCACCTCCATTTCTGTCTTTGGCATATATTTGAATATACCAAGGCAGTCTGAGGAAAAAGTGCCATTAATTGCTCAAAGGTGTCCTTTAAAAGCATTTCCAGACCTACACCAGTCAAAGTGCCCAAGTCATTACCTCCACAGTGCACAATTAACAGGTCAGGTTTGGGCAAATGTATAAAGGTTTTCACCAATGGTATCAATTGGTGACATTTTAATCCTCTGTGGCCAAACCACTTAATTTCCACATCTTGTAAATTGAGGTTAGGTAATTTCCTGTTTTCAACGTACCTTTGAGCCCAGTGAATATAACTATGTCCAACAATCCAGACAGAAAACATGGTGAGAGAAGGTTCTCCTGCAGTCAGATGAAGTGTGGTAATGAAATGGCAGTTGAAAAAATGAGAGTTTAAAATGAAAAAAACTGTGGAGTTTCTGTGTTCATGAAGCAGTAACAGTGATTGGTGGATTTTGATTGCTGAAAACAGAAAGTTAGGGTGCACGGATGTGTTCTTTGAAAGATGTATTTTGAATGGTCAATAAAAAATCATTAAATGAAAGAATGCACTGGATATGCAGGTGCACTGAGAGTTCAGAGTTCAATTGCAACAAAGTTGTGTGAACTTGCAAACACCAGAAGTCTTCCAAGAGGTGGTTGCCATGCAGAAAAGACAGAAAGGGCAGAGGGGGGAAGGGTTTTCATTTGAAAAAAAGTGAGGGAAGAGTTTTGATTGGGTGACATGAGAAATATGTGTGAAGAATTACAGCATTTCTGTGCTTTTGATAGCTGCAGACTCTGGAGTGCATACCTTTTGCTCTGCTGAAGACAAATTGGTGTGTTTCTGAGACTGTTTTCAAACTCAAAGTATTTGCTAAGGTGAGAAAATATTTCTTTAATTTAGATAGAGAATAGTGTGCTTTAAGGAGAAAATTATGAATTATGTGGCGCAAATTGCTTGTAAATATGCTCCCACCTGTGCATGGAAAATTTAGATTTTGAATGTTTGTGTTACATAGCCATGTTAAAAGTGACCCAACCATGCAGGAAAGGCAATCAAAAAACGCTTTTATGTGTCTTAAGGACATTTTAAGTAATTTTCCCATGTGCAGTGTTTTGAAATTATGATTTGAAAATCGTTTTTGAGGTAAAGGAATTGTTTTTAAATTTATGACAAGGACATAATGGTGTATGCTTCTTTATAAGGCAATTGACTGTCCCTGATGTTATTTTTCCCATTTTAATGTAAGACTTTTCTCTGTGGCGCAAATTGCTTGTAAATATGCTCCCACCTGTGCATGGTAAATTTAGATTTTAAATGTTTGTGTTACATAGCCATGTTAAAAGTGACCCAACCATGCTGGAAAGGCAATCAAAAAACGCTTTCATGTGTCTTAAGGACATTTTAAGTCATTTTCCCATGTGCAGTGTTTTGAAATTATGATTTGAAAATCGTTTTTGGGGAAAAGGAATTGTTTTTAAATTTATGACAAGGACATAATGGTGTATGCTTCTTTATAAGGCAATTGACTGTCCCTGATGTTATTTTTCCCATTTTAGTGTAAGACCTTTGTCTGTGGCGCAAATTGCTTGTAAATATGCTCCCACCTGTGCATGGCAAATTTAGATTTTGAATGTTTGTGTTACATAGCCATGTTAAAAGTGATACAAACATGCTGCAAAGGCAATCAAAAAACGCTTTTATGTGTCTTAAGGACATTTTAAGTAATTTTCCCATGTGCAGTGTTTTGAAATTATGATTTGAAAATCGTTTTTGAGGTAAAGGAATGTTGTTAAAATTTATGTGCGACATATGCCCCCAAATTTCTTTTTCAGGGGTGCAGCAGGGTGTTATTGAGACACCCCTGCAGCTTTGGAAAAATTCCTAATTTGCGATGAGCAAATTGTTAATCGCAAATTGCACCTTCATTTATATGAGCCTCCTAGCCCATGGAAATGAATGGGTAATTTGCAATTAGCAATTTGCTCATCGCAAATTTGGAATGGTAAAGAATCGCTATTTATTCCTTAAAATTCGCTGTTTTGGAAATGCAAAATAGTTATATGATACATATGGCGGTTGATGTCTAAGAAGATAAGAAGCTTAGGGATACATTTATGATGACTGGCGCAATGAAGTTGACATCACTTACTTCATTGGTAGAGCTTTACATGTATTATGTCCTCTGTATTCTTCATCAAGCGTAACTTTAATCTGCAATCCTGAGTAGGCCTCACCTTAAACAAACCTCTGGATAGGCCACATCTTATTGTCATCCTGAATTAATCATTTAAAATGCTAGGGACAGATTTATGATAGGTGTATGCCTCTTTTGCGCCACTTAGAAAACACTGTCCATGGGGAAATGACTTAAAATGTCCTTAAGACACATGAATGTGTTTTTTTAAAACGTTTGCAATTTTTTTGGGTCACTTTTAACATGGTTATGTGACTCAAACAGTCAAAATCTAAATTCGCCATGCTCAGGTGGCAGCATATTTACAAGGAATGTGCTCCATGGGGAAAGGTCTTATAATGTAATATGGGAAAAATGACATCAGAGACACTGAAATGCCTTATAGAGAAGCATACACCATTATGTCCTTGTCATAAATTTGCAAACCATTACTTTTCCCCAAAAACGATTTTCAAATCATAATTTCAAAACACTGCACATATGGAAATGACTTAAAATGTCCTTAATTCAAAATTTGCTATTCCTTATTTTGCGATTGCACTGAAGGATTTGCAAATTTTACGATTCCTTAAATGCAATGTATCAAATAAAAAATATGTAAAAAATGATATTAAGGATTTGGAAACTACCACCAACTTCTAGTTTGTGGTAATTTGCGAATTCTTTTCAAAAAGCATTTTTTTCTAAAAAACAAAAGGTCCCATATGACGCCCATACATGTCCTTAGGGCATGTATGTGTGCCATATTCCCCCAAATTTCTTTTTCAGGGGTGCAGCAGGGTGTTCTTGAGATACCCCTGCACGCTTGAAAAAATTCCTATTTTGTGATGAGCTAATTGCTAATCGCAAATTACAACCTTCATTCCTATGAGCCTCCTAGCCCATGGAAATGAATGGGTAATTTGCAATTAGCAATTTGCTCATTGCAAATTAGGAATGGTAAAGAATTGCTATTTATTCCTTAAAATTTGCTATTTAGGAAATGCAAAATAGTTTGATGGTACATATGGTGGTTCATCTGTAATAAGATAAGAAGCTTAGGGATACATTTATGATGACTGGCGCAATAAAGTGGACATTACTTACTTCATTGGTAGGCCTTTACATGTATTATCTCCTCTGTATTCTTCATCAAGCGTAACTTTAATCTGCAATCCTGAGTAGGCCTCAACTTAAACAAACCTTTGGATAGGCCACACCTTATTGTCATCCTGGATTAATCATTTAAAATGCTAGGGACAGATTTATGATAGGTGTATGCCTCTTTTCTGCCACTGTGCGTCACTTTTATGATGCAGCGGCGGTGGAAAAGATTTGCTATGAGGCGACAACATTACAAATTGATGCATTTAGGCAGATATGTCATGGTGTAAAAAAAACGTACCACATGAAACCGATGCAGCAGTGATGCAAAAGATGCACCATGTCGCAAGACAGGCCTCACTTGGGGCCATATGTATCAAGCTAATTAGCATTCGCAAAGATCAAAATTCTACGAATTTCGGCCTTTGCGAATGTTAATTAGACAAATGGTATGTATCAAACAAGTTTGATGCAAAATAAGGAGTAGCAAAATTTGCTATTCCTTATTTTGCAATTGCACTGAAGGATTTGCACATTTTTTTGAGACTACTTAAATGCAATGTATCAAACAAAAAATATGTAAAAAATGACATTAAGGATTTGTAAACTATTGTGGTAAATTGGTGGTAATTTGTGAATTCTTTTCAAAAAGCTTTTTTTAAAAAAAACAAAAGGTCACATATGACGCCAACACATGCCCTTAGGGCATGTATGTGTGCCATATGCCCCCAAATTTCTTTTTCAGGGGTGCAGCAGGGTGTTCTTGAGACACCCCTGCACCCTTGGAAAAATTCCTAATTTGTGATGAGCAAATTGCTAATCGCAAATTAAACCTTCATTCCTATGAGCCTCCTAGCCCATGGAAATGAATGGGTAACTTGCAATTAGCAATTTGCTCATCGCAAATTAGGAATGGTAAAGAATCGCTATTTATTCCTTAAAATTCGCTATTTAGGAAATGCAAAATATTTTGATGATACATATGGCAGTTCATCTCTAACAAGATAAGAAGCTTAGGGATAGATTTATGATGACTGGCGCATCACCAGGGATGTGCCAGTCATCCTGCGCCGCTGTTCCGCCACCCATGGTGTGCTGCATTTACAATGCGGCGCAGCATGGGGCAAAAACGGCACAGATGCGTGACGCATCTGTGCCGTTAAGGTGGCGCATTGCTGGAGTTGTATCGCAAGTGCGATGCAGCTCCAGCAACGCTCAAGGGTGCACCATCTCCACAATGTTGCGTCAAGACCTATGCCTGCTTAAAGCAGGCGCAGGGTTTTGACGCAGGTTTCTCCTATCTGATTGTAAATGCGGCACACCATGGGTGGCAGAGCAGTGGTGCACGTTAACTGGTGCATGCCTGGGGATGTGCCATTTAACATAAATCTGCCCCTTTACATTTAAGTATGTGCAGGGGACACAGAGTCGGTGAGGCTTATCCAAGGTTAAGAAGAGATGAGTCCTGTTCAGTGAAAAATTAGACATAGGCTTCACCTGCTCAGCATCGCTGGACATGGCTAAATAATAGCTGCAAAATTTTACTCTTGTTAAACAATTTTACTATTATAATCTCTGAGATTTGTCTCTTACTCTGCAACATCTCATTGTTGTTATCTTTCTTTAAAGATAAAGACAACCTCAACATGAGCGACAATCTGCAATCAGTTGATTTTGACCTCATCATTGAACTTGTAATTGAAACATCAGTGGATGTTGATCCCTTGGATGATTTAAATCCTGAGGATGAAGAAGAGCGTGATGAGGATGCAGATTTGTCGGAATTATATGAAATAGGATGGGAAGCTGACCTGCTTGAGCCTATGGAAATATAAACATTTATTTTTAAAATGTATAATTAATAAAAAGTAAAAAGGTAAACCGTTTAATTTAAAAATAAAGACACCTTCAAAAGCAGGTTATGTGTAGTGTCTTCAATAAAATATTAAAATATGCTCATAAAATTAGATCAGATTCACATATAAAATAGCATAGGTAACATAAATATAAATGTCATTTCTTTTCTGGTATTTCTGTATTGTAAATTTGCAAGGACTAAAAAATCTTCTATTTAAAATGTCAAGTAGTGTGTTAAGTTTTTGATCACTGTTATTGTTTTACTGTTTGGTAATAATGGTTAATAACATTTTTTATTATATTTTACCACAGATTCAACTGCAGATCATTTCAAGATTTCACCATGCCTACAATAGAAAGACAGAGAAAGGCTGCAAAACGTCAAAGACAGCAGGTGAAAAAAAATAAGCAGCAGTCCTCTAACAAAAAGATTTGTCAAGTCACGAAGAAAGCACCGGGTAAGAGCACAAAACAATTCATAAGAAATATGTGTAGAAAAAAAATATTACTACAGAAAATGTTTCAGTCCATAAAACGAGAAGGAAATCAAATGGAAAGGAAAGGCCAATGAAAAATGTTACTGCTAGAGCAAGAGATAACTCTGTGCATGATAGTAGAAGGAAACAACAGTTTAGGGAGATTCGTAAACGAATGTTCCGCAACAGGATAATTGGCAATTTGTTAAAAAATATTAAGAAACGTCAACAGAAACTGGTTTTTTATAAGAGAAAAAAAAAAGTTGAGAAAGTTATTGATCAGGCATTTGAAATTAAACGTAAGTTATTTATTTTGATAATCAATAGAATTAGGAAGCTAAACAAGGCAATTTATGATTTCAAAAGAAATAGTAGATGGAAGAGAATAGTTAATCGTAGTAATTTTTGTGAAGTTTTTTCTGGAGAATGGATGCATAGTTCAAGCTGTGAGGCATTTTTTAATGAGGAGAGTTATTTCCAGGATAATGATTTGGTGCATGCAGTTGACACCAGTGGTCGTGCTTATGAAGTGAAAGATGGTTGTCCAGTTGAAAAAGAAAAACTTGTGACAACAGAGGCAGAAGAGGTGTTAGGTAATGAGGTTTTAGGAAGACGTGCTAAGGGTCCTGTGTACACCTGGAAGTGTAGTAGTATTTGCAGTGTGCGACAGGATTCCATCAATTTGCTTTGTGATTTTGTACGGTCATTTAATAAGAAAAGTTTGAAGCAGAAAATAAGGTTGTTGCAAGAATTAGATCCTTGCAGAGTGAGAGAAGTGACAGGTTTGCATGGTCATTCACTGGCTTGTCTTTCCAGGAGAGTATGCCAGAGTGTTTTTCATCATTTCAGGATGCTAGCAGTGCATCATAATAAAGTGAGGAAATTAGTTAGAATGTTGTATTATGCTAAGAGTCCAGCAATTATGCTTAAAAAATTATGCGCTGCTCTTTTGCATGGTTCTGAAATAGATGTGAAGAATATATGTGAAGAAATTGAGTTTTGTTACTTTGGAAGTAAAGAGGAGAATGTTGAAATTGAGCAAGAAGAAGAGGGTCATGTGGAAGATAGTGTACAGGTTTCCAGTACAGATAATTTCCAGAGGGAAATTGCGACGTTTGAGGTGAAATCAAGTGAGAGGCCTAATTTCACTTGTGTGTGTTGTCAGACTAAGTTAGTGGATTTATATGCAAAAAGTGAAAGGGAAAATAATAGTGAATGGAAGGATTTTGCAACATACTTGATGGTAGAAAATTGTTTTGATTTGGGATTGGATCAACGTGTGTGTACTTATTGTTGTTGCAAATTAAATCAAAACCAGATGCCTGCTAGAGCAGTTCATAATAATCTGGAATTGGTTGAGATTCCTTCTGAATTGAAGGATTTAAATACTTATGAATCTATTTTGATTCAAAGTATCCATCCCTTTCAGGCTATTGTAAGAATGGAGCCAAAGACAGGGAAATTGCCTCCATCAGATTTACAGAGAGGATTAAAGGGAAGAGTTGTTTATTTGCCTCTAGATTTGAAGAAAAACATTAACACAATTGGAGTAGAAAAAGTGGAAGAGGAACCTCTGGTTATCTTAGTTAATGGGGTTCCGACAAAGAATAAGAAAATATGGCAAGATTTAGTAGATGTTAGGAAAGTTAAAAAGGCAACATTGTATTTGAAAAAAAATAATAAATACTATAAGAATGTATATGTTGCAGAAGAGGAAGTAAGTGAGGAAGAGGATAGCGATTTGTGTGCTGGTCAAATTGAGAAAGTAGAACCCTCTACTAGTGAAGAAATATATGAACATTATAGTGTTCATCCTTTGCATTCCAAGGAAGTCATGGGGAATGCTATTGAGTTGTTTCAAATGAAACAAGCCAAAGGGAGTCCCATTAGTGTTTGGGAGGAAAGTTTGGAAGCTCGGTGTTTCCCACAGCTTTTTCCAACAGGTCAGGGAGGAAGATATGATGAGCGACCTCATCAAATTCCTGCTTCTGGATACCGGACTTTGCGATTGTATGCAGGAGATGCTAGGTTTCGACAATGCATTCCTTATTTGTTTCATCTCCTGTTTGAAAGCGATCTGTCTGGACTGTCATATGCAGTGAACCACATCTTGAAAAGTGGTATACACATGCAAAACATCTCGGCAAGTGACTTTATGGATAAAGTCAATGTCCAAGACAGTATTTTGGATTCTCACCTAATTAATCTCATGGCGTGTCAGCGTGGTACTAATGAGTACTGGTACCGTCGTCATGGTGATTTAAAGTGTATTAACTTAGGTACTCCCACATGGTTCCTCACTCTGAGCTGTGCCGAGTATGGCTGGGAAGACTTACTTGAATTTCTACGAGAGGCAAATGCTAACGTAGATAACATCGAATTCAAGACACCCGGAGAACTGTGCTCTTTGGATCCAGTCAATGTATGTAGGTACTTCAATCATAGATTTGAAGCTATGATGTCTTTCATCATGAATAAGAAGAATCCACCTCTTGGAGAGGTGTTGGATTTCTTCTGGAGAAAGGAGTACCAAGCAAGAGGTGCTCCTCATATACATATGTTGCTGTGGATTAAGGATGCACCTAAATTTGGAACGGATCCAGAAGACTCAGTGATGAGTTTCATCCAACAGTATTCTACGTGTGCTGTTCCAAACGCAAAGGAGAAGAAAAGCCTAAGAGAAAAAGTTCTGCGTTTCCAAAGCCATCGATGTGGAAAGTACTGCCGTCGTAAATTCCGAAACAAGGACAAGTTCTACACTAAATGTCGTTTCGGCTTTCCATGACCGGTGATTTCTAAAGGAAGAGTAAACAGTTTGATGTCTTCGCTGCGACACAATGTCATGAAGAAATCACCTAAAAACACTTACAATTTGAAGAGGAACGAAGAGTCCAAGTACATCAACGACTACAACCCGGTGATTTTGTCCATGTGGAATGCTAACATGGATATACAGTTTGTGGCTGATAACTGTATGGCTGTGGCTCGGTATGTGACGTCTTTCATCACCAAAAAAGAGAAGACAGAATTGAAGGATATGTGGGAGGACATTTCCCATGAAAAGAGCCTCAGCAAGAAGTTGTACAGTTTCAGTCTGAAGATGTTGTCGCATCGAGAAATCGGAGCGTACGAATGTTCTGACCGGTTGTCTTCAGCAAGTCTCTATGCCAAGTCCAGGAGTATTATTTGGGCGAGTCTTGGTCTTGCAGCAACGCGTAATCGAGTTCTCAAACCTGTGCGGGAAATTGAGTATTTGGCGGAAAAGGAGCCAAACAGTACCGACATTTTGAAGACAAACATGTTGGATACATATTATCCAAATCGAAGCAGTCACCTCGAGAATGTTTGTCTGTATGAGGTTCTGCAAAATTACATATTCAAGAGGAACATCAAAGAAGATACTGAGAAAGGAGTGTATGCTGTAATAGGAAGTGAGGGATGTCTGGTCAAGCAAAGAAAATGCCACTTGGTAAACCATCGAAAATTGAGTGGCGAATCTCCTGAAAAAAAGGAGTTTTTCTATTTAGCACTTTTGCAACTTTTCAAGCCTTGGCGTGCAGAAGAGGAACTGCTTGGAGATTTCCTCTGTTACGAAGACTCTTTCAATGCCGCCAAGGAGACCATAGAATGTCCTGCTTTTCCCAAATATGTAGAAATGTTGAATGCGGAAATTGAGCAGGAAGCAACGATTGCAGCCGAGATTGCCAGAGACAGTTTTCAGGACTCAGGACAGTCAGAGTTCTGCTTCATTGAGTCAGGATCCACTAGGAGGACCTGTTATCGAAAATGAAGCTGCCACTGCTATGAATGAAGTGGAAAGAGCCATGGCACATGCTCAAGAGGATGCGGTTAACTTAGAAGAGTTGGAAAGACAACTCAACGTTGAGCAGAGGAAAATATATGACGAAGTTACCATGCAAATTGATCATGGATTAAGTCATGATAAGAAAGAGTGCTCATGTACGTCGTTGAAGCCTGTCCGACTGTACGTGAGTGGAGAAGCGGGAACTGGAAAAAGTTTCCTCATTAAAGCAATTTCATGCTATTTGCAGGAAAGGACAGAGTCATCGCTGTCTTGTGTTGTCACTGCTCCAACTGGACTGGCAGCACATAATATTAAAGGGATTACTTTACATCGTTTACTGATGCTGCCAGTGGAGCATGACAACAAATTACAATATCACAAGCTATCTGGAGATGCTTGTTTTGAAGTTTCAAGAATCTTGAGGAAAATGAAACTTCTTATCATTGACGAAGTAAGCATGGTTTCCAATGTCATGCTTGCCTTTGTGCATTTGAGGATGCAAGAAGTTCTCAAAACAGAGTATGATGTGTTATTTGGTGGCAAACACATCATTGTTTTCGGAGATCTTCTGCAGCTGACACCAGTGAAAGGGCAACCTGTGTTCAAAATGCTCACGCATGAAGATACCAGGAAGTGCCTAGGCAGCATTGGCAACGTCAATATATGGTTAAACTTCAATTATGCTGAACTGCATGAAAATATGCGTCAGGCGAAGGATGAAGTTTACAAGACTATTCTACAAGATGTTAGAATTGGAAAAGTGACCGAGCATGGGAAAGAAGCTTTACATGCACGATTACTGTCAAATTTATATCCAGAACAAGATGTTGTGCCTGAGAATATTTTTCAGAAAATTACTGAGAAGAAATCTGGAATATGTTTGATGCCAACTCTTGCAGAATGTGCCAAATTTAACAACAAAATGTTGCATTTAGAAAAGCAAGAGATTGTGAAACTGGAAGCTATTGATAGAGTAGAGCATATGGGATCAACAATTATTTTGTCTGAGAATCTGAAAACAAAATTGGATTCATTAGAGAAGAGTATATCTAAAACTGCAGGTTTTGAAAAGACTCTGAATGTGTGCTTGAACTGCCGTATAATTTTAAGAAGGAATTTACATGTTGAAAGAGGTCTGGTAAATGGATCAATGGGTAATGTTGTTGATTTTGTGAAATACAGAAATAGAGATGGAATTGAATTTTTAAAAATTAAATTTGATGGCATTGAGGAAGTAAAAAAGTCCACATTTGTATAGCGCACAATCACCCGTAAGGGTCTCTAGGCGCTGGGGGGCCGTCGGGAAGATTAAGCGAGCTATTGCCCAGAGTCACATGGTGCTGGGCTAACCTGCCGCCGGAGCCGGGGATCGAACCGTGGTCCCCAGATTCCAGCGTCAGTCGCCCTGGCCGCGGCGCCACACCTCTCCAGCTAATTGCTCGTTGTTCTGCTAGATTTTTGCTTGTAAAAGACTTATATGTTCGCCGTAAGCAGTTTCCTGTTTGCTTGGCATATGCGGTGACAATCCATAAATCGCAAGGTTTAAGTGTAGACAGTGCATTGGTGAATATTGGCAGTTCTGTGTTCAAGGAGGGTATGGCATATGTGGCATTGTCACGAGTTAGAACTTTATCGGGATTGTACTTGATTGAGTGTGATGTCACAAACATTTGTGCGGATCTAGATTGTGTTAAGGAATACAATAGGTTAAGAAGAGAGTATGCGCCACATTTGCCTCAGTATCCTTTGTTTGAGAAACGTGTGGTAGGCCGGAAACGAAGAAATGAGAACAATACTGGGGAGGTTGTAGCAAAAAGACAAAAAGTCAATGAACCTAAAATTACAAGCAGAAACAAAAAGGATTCTGTTGAAGATATTGTTGGTTTTCAGTTTGAAAACAGTTCTGGTGTCAACTGCTATGCTAATGTAGTGGTTAATGTTTTGTTTTCTCTAAAAAATGTAAAAGAAGAGATTGTGGTCAATTCTGATCAAAGATTTTGCAGTTTGTTAAATTCTGTGTTAGAGAAATGTAGCACTGATAGAAGAAACATAGAAAGTGTGTCTGAAATTCGAAATCTGTTAGACAGATGTTCAGGCCAAACACAATTCTCTCAAAATATTCAGCAAGATTGTCAGGAGTTTTTAATGTATATGCTTGATGTATTGCATGCTGAAGGTGTAGATGTAGATCACCTGTTTGGGCTTTCTTATCAATGGCAGCATGACTGCGAGAACTGTATGGTATCAAGTACTACTAGTGAAGACTCAGAAAGATTTATATATTTAACTTTGCCAGACAGTAAATCAGTCTCCTTTAATAAGCTAGTAAAAGCAGCTGATCACAACATGGAGTGTAGCCAATGTAAATCTGAAATGATGTCCACATTATTTATACGAACATATGGCCAGTATGTCATTTTAATGTTCCAACGATGTAGGCCTGATGGAACAAAATTGACAACTTTAATAAAAAAATTTGTAGCTTCGCAGTTGTCAATATCAGGAAGGACTTTTGTAACTGCAGCAATTATATATCATGACGGCCCTTCAATAACATCAGGACATTACACAGCTTATTTAAAGTGTAGAAATGGCTGGTCATTCTGCAATGATTCTGTTTTAATTTAAAAAAAAAAATTGCCGTATGACCTTAAAAACTCTTACCTGGTGTTTTTAAAACCAAAATTTTAGGGAAATAATCTCGGGATGTGCTCTGTGGAATTTCAAGAAGTTCTAATGGCTCCTACACAATTTGGCCTTGAGGATAAGTGTAGTTCAGAGACATAACTTCTAACCATAGGACTGGATGTCATGAAGAAATATGTGCACTTTCAATGAGTTCAGAAAAACTGTTTCTTTTTATAAGCTAATTGAAGCAGCCAATCAAAACATGGAGTAGAGGGAATGTAAGTCTGCAATGCTGTCTACTGTTTTACATTGCTTTGTGATTAAAAGTGATGTAGAGAATTAAATAATTGTAGTAGTCATAGAGGTAGTGTAAGTCTGCTTCATAGTAAGCAGTATCAGTGTCATAGGAAATGTAGAACATGACTGAGCAAGAAGGGGAAGATATTACTATTCCAGGATTGTGAAAATTATCTTCAACATTTTAATTCTGAAAGTTGCGGAAATGCCAAATGACGGGATTGGCTTACAAGAAATCCAAGAGTTATAAATGGCTCTGACCAGATTTGGCCTTGTGGAAAATTGTGGTAGAGAGCAAGAAATCATTTATTGCATGTAACGTGTTTTTAAAAACGATGGAGATTTTCTTTCAGAAAGTGGCGGGCTGAAAGTAATAACAGCACAAAAGAGTGTAAGCTGTTCATAGGACATCCTTGGACGTCATGGAAAGTAAGTTAACTTTAAGGAGTTCTGAATTTTGATTTCAGATGTTGTATGGGTTTTTTTAAACACAATCATTTTGATTGTGTTTTTTTTTCCCCGCTGTTACATGATGAATACCTTCAAGTCACTGTTTTTAGTGAAATTTGATACATTCTGAGAACAGCAAAAATAAACCATTTAACATGTATAATTAATGTTCTACTTTTTGTACTTATGATATACATTTAGAAATGTGAGGTAGATATGGAGAAACAGAGGCTTCTGTAAGTGTCAAAGTTAATGCTTACAGTGCTGCACTTCTGGGTACTTTTTTTTTTTTTGAAAACTGAATAGGCCTCACCTTAAAGAAACCTCTTGAAAGGACACATCTTATTTGTATCCTGAAAGAATCATTTAAAATGTTAGACACAATTTTATGATGACTTTACATCTTTTTTGCGCTGCTATTGCATCACTATTGTGAGACATCAGCAGTGCAAAAGATGCACCATGTTCCAAAATAGGCCTCACTTCATCAGCATCAAGATACTGTTTGTTTAAAATATATATCTTTAGCATTGTGTAGGGGACGTATAGCAGCAGAGGCTTCTGTAAATCTCAAAGTTTTTGAAAAACTGTTTCTTCTTGAACCTTTTCCCTTGTCTTTTCAAATTTTTAAATACATGTTTTAATATTTTTGAAATGTTTCTTCTCTCTTTTACAGATTGAAAGTATGAAAAAATATTTGAAAAAGTTAACAAGAATTATAAGGTAAATGTTTTCTACTCTTTTAACTCGCAATCCACTGCTGATGATGTCATTGACTATGTCATGAATGATGTAATAAGTGGACATGACTTACTTCATTGGTAGGCCTTCACATGTATTAATGCATACACTGCTGCACTTCTGTGTACTGTTTCATATGCTGAACTACATCTGCACTATGAGATACCTAAGCAAAGGCAACACAGGTGATGTGATTTTGAAATGAGCAAAAGAAACTCCACGTTTTTCAATTACATTACTTGTGTTTTCTAAGTTTACGGATGACATTGTGCAGATGAACTTTAGGTCTGTCTATGGACACAGAAGAGGTCTGGCCGTTGTTCAAGAGTGAAGTGGACATGTTTTACTTCAATGGTAGGCCTTCACATGTATTATCTCCTCTGTATTCTCAAACAAGCATAAATTTGATATGCAACCCTAAGTAGGCCTCATCTTAAACAAAATTTTGGAGAGGACACACCTTATCGTCATACTGAATCAATCATTTAATCTATCACATTTAACATCTATTAGTTCTACTGCTTCATTTCTTTAATCCTTACTTTCCTGCGTTTGCTACTTCTCTCATTCCTTTCTCTATTACTTAATTATTCTACTCCTTCCAGTATTTTTCTCAGTCCCTCTCTTCTCATACTTCTTCATTATTATTCACTCATTCTGTCTCTATTAATGTTACTGTTTCTGAATGATCTCAAAAAAATTTTAAAACAAGAACTGTAAGTATAAGGATAGGAAACAGACATTTATGTTACAAGAAAGACAGCTATAGGAAGTAAACAAAAGATACTGTTACTTGCAATCCACTGCTGATGATGTCACTGACCATGTCAAGAATGATATAATATGTGACATGATCAGAAGTGGATTGCGGGTAACAGTATGTTTTCTTTACTCCCTGTAGCTGTCTTTCTTTTAACATAACTGTCTGTTTCCTTCCCTTATACTTACTGTTCTTCTTTTAAAAAATTTTTTTGGGTTCGCTCCTGGTTCGCGTACCGGAGTGCGAACTGGAAGCGAACTATAAGAAATAGAGATTGGCAGAGTTTCAAAAATTCTACCATTTTTTTTTATAATGGGGAGGTAGTTCTGAAAAGAACTTTTTTTTGGTTTTTGTTGTTTTAAATTTTTTTTATTATTTTTCTGAACATTTTTTATATTTTTTTTGTTTTTTCTGAACATTTTGTAATTTTTTTGTTTTTTTGGGGGGGAGGGGGGAAACAAAAATGATTCATTGAGAAGGGCTCAACAGGAGCAACGAAAAAAAGAAGAATTTATTTTTTGGGGCGTTTCGGGCAATCATGATTTCTGATAGCTCTCATTATAAGAATAATGCTTCTTTCTCCGTTGCAAAGTGTTTGGCCGCACCACACGCACACTTGCCTTACTTCCCCCATGTCTATTTGAATGTTCGGGATCACCTCCCTCGCCTCTGGTCCCGATATTTCTTTCACAGCAGATGTTCTCACCATTGCCAGGGGATTTTGTTGTTCATCACGAAGCTGGGCAGCACTATAATTATTTGGGTGCCACCTACTCATATGCCTGTGCATCGTATAATTGCCGAAGCTGTACTTCTTGTCAGTGCCCCTTGACAGTCGATCTTTGCAAATACGGCAAAACACATATCTTGCGTTAACTTTTTTTTGCCCTGCTGGAAATGTAAAAAATTGCCAGATGTAATTTTCTTTTCTATTGTACCTCCTGGGCTCCTCTGGCAAAAACTCAGGCTCTTCCTCCTCTTCCTCCTCTTCTTGATCTTCCTCAAACATTGGTTGAGCAGGTGGTCCTTTCTTCCCTTGAGGAGGTGGGGGTGGTGGTGGGGGAACACTACCTGAAGCAACAATGGAAGCCATTTCTCTATAAAGTAAAAGGGTCTTTCTCTCACCAAGATGAAAGTCAGAGTGAGGAAAGAAGGAGGGGTTTTCATCATTTGGGAAAAGCAAAAGTTCTCAACCAATGAAAAGTGTTATTTTTAGGTCACCTGACCTAGCCTTCCATTATTATGAAACCAAAAGTGAAATGAACCAATGAAAAGTTTTATTACCAAGTCACATGACCTCTCACGCTCATGTTACGCGCTGCGGAACGCTCCCCGGTTAGCTTCCGGTTCGCTGCGCTTCGCGCCTCGGTCCGCGCCCCGGGACACTTCCGGGTGCGCTAACGCGATACGTCACAAGACGCATTACGCGGCAACGCGATACGTCGCGCTTTCGCGACGTGACGCGGATCGCTTCCGGGTCGCTGCGCTTCGCGCCTCGGTCCGCGCCCCGGGGCACTTCCGGGTGCGCTAACGCGATACGTCACAAGACGCATTTCGCGGCAACGCGATACCGTCACTATGTTGATTTCTTACTGGTTCGCGGACCGGGTCGCGGCATCTATTTGAGCTAACGGAAAGCTTCCCGGTTCGGGGACCGGGAGCGAAACAAAAAAAATATTTAAAAAAAATTATTAATAAACATATAAAATATATTTTTATATTTAAAGAAGAATACATTTTACAGCTATAGATATTAGCTTTTAAAAAACCAATGAAATTCATTGAAAAAACCATAGGTTATAGACCATATATAGTTAGGAATTTGCATTTACAAAACCTTGAAAATTCACTGAAAAAACCATAGGTTATACACCATATATAGTTAGGAATTAGCATTTATAAAACCTTATTTTACTCACACAAAACCAATGAAATTCCATATATAGTTAGTGGTACTAACTATATATCACGCACCCGCAATCCACTGCTGATCATGTCACATATGACATCATTCATGACATGGTCAGTGACATCACTGATGACATCACTGATGACATCTCAAATGACATCACTGATGACATCACTGATGACATCTCAAATGACATCACTGATGACATCACTGATAAAATCTCATTTGACATTAATGATCACATCACTGATGACATCATTCATGTGATAATACGATGAACCTCTTCAGACTCTAATATAACCTTAGATACACTCAGTGTAAACAGACACTCACAGACTGTCACTCATCCATGGAGTTACTTACACACCTAGTCAGTCATGCAAAGAATCAATCACAGCTCCATTTTCACAACTATACAGTTATACACACCTTATTTATTCAAACATATACTAAAACATATTTACTCACTTATACAATCCTGGATACAAGAGCACAATGATCCATACAGCCACTCACACATTCACTGGCTCTTATGCACAGTTATTTATATATGTCAACTCTCACATGTACTGTATTTTACATATGTACTTACTTTGACATGTAGCACTGAGATATGTATTCACTCACCAATACAGTCATGCACACAGTCAACCGCCCATACAGCTGTTTCCACATGCACTTTTGAACCCATACATCTATGCACAGAGTCATACACCTCCCAGCCACCCACACACACTCTCAGTCTCCCATACAAATGCTTGGGCAACCAATCAATAACCCATATAGTTACTCATATAGCTAATGATCAACACATGCAGCAGTTTACAGAACAACAGACATAATGATGCACAAATTAAGACAGTTTAGTCACTAACCCATGCACTCAGTGAGACAAATTTAACCACTCACTCATACAGTCAGTCATGTACCTACTAAATCCTTCATCCAGACACTTATACATCCACTCATTCTTAAATATGTAAGACATATTTTAACTTTACAGAAAAATACAGTCACTGGATGTTGTCATCAGTGATGTCATCAGTGATGTCATTTGAGATGTCATCAGTGATGTCATCAGTGATGTCATTTGAGATGTCATCAGTGATGTCATCAGTGATGTCACTGACCATGTCATGAATGATGTCATATGTGACATGATCAGCAGTGGATTGCGGGTGCGTGATATATAGTTAGTACCACTAACTATATATGGAATTTCATTGGTTTTGTGTGAGTAAAATAAGGTTTTATAAATGCTAATTCCTAACTATATATGGTGTATAACCTATGGTTTTTTCAGTGAATTTTCAAGGTTTTGTAAATGCAAATTCCTAACTATATATGGTCTATAACCTATGGTTTTTTCAATGAATATATATATATATATATATATATATATATATATATTCCACAAGTTGTTGCTCAGAAAAGTTCAATGCAACAAAGAGCCGACCCAAAAGAATGCTGGTGCAAATTCAAGGATTTATTTTCGTGAAGCCAGCGCTGCCGCCATGACGCGTTTCGCCTCCAGGGAGGCTTGATCACATGACAAACTACACATGGTGTTTGAGGCTATTTAAAGTGACAGTGCAATTAACTTACATCATAGACATAGACAATATACAATGCAATGAGCACGCCGCTAATGTGCAAGCTGATCAAACCAATACCAATGGTACAACAAAAAATGTCTATAAGGCTGACCGGAGCACAATCCATGACTTCTAATAAAGCAGAGTTCATGGAGACAGAGCAAGATAGTCGGGCAAAAGTACAAGTTAAACAAATAAAGTATTTACATGATAAACAATGTTATCAATGTAACAACAATGTACAATTCCACATTATTTGTGTAAAAAACCCTTAGACAAGTTGCTCAACAATAGAACATAGCAGCGTATTTAACCAATGTCCTATGAAACTATTTCGTAAGAATAAATAAGGTTTTATAAATGCTAATTCCTAACTATATATGGTGTATAACCTATGGTTTTTTCAGTGAATTTTCAAGGTTTTGTAAATGCAAATTCCTAACTATATATGGTCTATAACCTATGGTTTTTTCAATGAATATATATATATATATATATATATATATATTAAAAAGTACCTGGTGTAGTTTCTTGGAGAAAATACCAGAGTCGAAGCCCAGTTTCCTTATTCAGTGCTCAGGTTTATTTAGCGAAAATAAACAGCCCCAACGCGTTTCGAGGTAATCCTACCTCTTGATCACGGGTAGGATTACCTCGAAACGCGTTGGGGCTGTTTATTTTCGCTAAATAAACCTGAGCACTGAATAAGGAAACTGGGCTTCGACTCTGGTATTTTCTCCAAGAAACTACACCAGGTACTTTTGAATTTCTATGGTTTGGCGACCCGGTCGAGCGCCCGCCGTGCAAGCGGCAGAAGCACGCCACTTTTCAAGGAATATATATATATATATATATATATATATATATCCCACTCCCAGCATTCCCTCTACACTTCCATTTTCTGGTGAAAAGAGAGAGACGGGCCACACGGTTCTGGCAGGAAGGTATTTATTTAATCCTCCTCTGTGCGATGCGTCGGGTTTTGAGCACAGCAGTGCTCTTGATCACACCATATATATGTACCACAATAGGATCCTTGTGTGCAGCATGCTCAACAATGGGTGCTAGCATGAGGGGTTGAATCCAAGCCCTGGAATTCCTTTTTACAAACAAGAATACGCTGCAGTCTTAGATATCCGATGTTCTCAGAATTTATTCTATAGCGATTTCACCAACGCGTTTCAGCCCTCCTAGACTTAATCACGGTAAGTGAGTATTTCTTCTAGCACAATTTATACCTTTTTACATTAACCTTCTATACAGCATTGTGGGTAATGTAGTGCCCATATAGCTTAATCAATATTTACAATATTTACACATTACATTTCAACTAATGTTTGTAATCTTTGGAGATTTTTATAATTATTACAAATGTTACCGTTTTGTCCATATAATTGTACTCTTTTGTTGAGTCTATCTCTTATAGTTAAGCTTTCTTCTATATCCATTAGTGTTTTTTTCTAATGTCATTCTGGCCTTTTATTGAAGTCTCCCCCAAATTATTTTGTAATTCCATGGCATTTGACTTAGGGTCATTGTTGGGTTTAGTGCCCATTGTTCCCATATTAAACCATGCAATTTTCTTTGAGTTCAGGACCTCTATACAGTCCTACATTTCTTTTATCTCCATTATTTGACAGTATGGTTGCTCAATTCAATTTTCTTTTGTTCTTTACATTTCTTACTTTCAGTTATCTCTTCTCACCATTATCTTCCTTCATTCTTATTCCAAGTGCACATATAGCTCCTCGTCAATGTTTACATATAGAACATTTCTTAAAACATTTTAATTTATAGTTTTAAATCTACAAAACTCTTTAGTTAATAAAATAAATGTTTACAATATGATACGGTTTTAAAATACATTTAACAAAAATAAGTTATAATTATTTGCTAAGAAATAATATGTTAGAGGAATGTTCTAGTGAGAAAACATAATAAAAAAAAGATTCAATTTGAAAACTAAAGCATAGAGATATCCTATAATTAGAACATATTGTTTTAAAATGTTAGAAATTCAAAAAAACCAAAAGGTTCCTGGCACATTATAGTTAGGAATTAGAATGTCACCCCTTTAATGCTGCGCATATTCAGGGGATGTCGCGTGCACTACCTCGGTAGTGCTGCGCACGTTCGCTGAACGTCACGGCCCCGCCCGCGCAATAGAACGTTCCGCACCAGCGTGGAACGTTCAGCGCGGAGGAGGGGTTACAAAAACCCTTAGAACACTAAAAAAGTTACTAAAGGTTACAGGGACATTATAGTTAGGCTGACATGTCACTCATACAAAACCAGAGAAATTCAGCTGTTATGGTTTTTTGTATACATTTTATTGATGCTTATAGAAAGTACATAGTACAGGAAGCAACCAAATGCAATAAGGATGGTGGCAACATGTTAACATTAAGCAAGATTTCCATTAGCCGTCCTCATTACAGTGATTTACAGCATGGCAAAGACATTTTGGAAACAAGTGGCCTAGTTATGACATGTTGTGCGTGTCAAGGGAGTACACTAAGGGCATCATTAGTTTGGCAGGCGGACTTTGTCCACCCGCCATCCCTACTGTAAAAGGGACTGCCCGCCATATGTGCGGGGGTCCTGTGAGTGACATTAGGATGCCCCTCCTACATTTTTAACATTCGGGAGGGATGAATGCCAAAAATGCATGTACCATAGGTACCCCCCATGTGCCCCCCAACCCCCCCAACATCCTGGGGGCCCGCAACGGGCCCCCAAACTCAGAAACCGCATGTTGCTGCCACGGAAAGGCTCCCTCCTGTCTGCATCCTGATATAGATGGTGGTGTCCAGCAGACACCGCCACCATATCAAACCCTTTTACGCTCGGTCTAGTCGACCGGGCGGAAAAGCGGCGGACAGTCTCCCCGTCCGCCGCGGTCTGCCATACTAATATGGTGGGGGGGAAATGGGTGGCGAGTGGGCTAGGATGTAGGGCGGATACCCACCGCTAGGCGGGCGGTGGCGATCCGCCCTACATCCTAATGGGCCCCTAGGTGCCAAGTCCTGATATCACACAGCATAATAGGTCAGTCTAAGTGTCAGCCAGTGCAGGCGCGGGGCGATCGCTACGGGAGTATCATGCTGATGCAAATATGAATAGAGTGGGTCCCTAATGTCTACCAGTCGGTATCTCGAAGGCATAAAGTCCCAGTAGGTAGTAAGCAGTGTTTGACACTGCACGGCATCATTTATCCATTACAGTTAATGAGCTAGCTTTAATTCTCACCCCCGCAATGCACTGCTTATGACCTCACATATTACATCACTCATGAAATGGTCAGTGATATTACTGATGACATCACTGATGATGTCATCCACAGAATCTATGTAGCACCCACTCATTCCCCGATGTAACCTTTAATACTCCCACTCCAACTTTCGCACTACCCATCTCAAACCCATTCACACACCCATACCAGTGTTTACACATCTACTCATTAATTCATAGATCAACATACACATTCACTCACTTACCCATACAGCCACTCACACACCCACTCACTCACTAATACATTCACTGATGTTTCCACTCACACACTGAGTCAGTCACCCATAGAGCTTCACACACACCTACTCACTCCCCCATACAGTCAAATCACACAGCCACTTACCCATACAGTTGCACACACACTCACTCATTCATACAGATACTAATACATACTCGCTCACCTATAAAATTACTGACACAAGCACACACTCACACATACAGCCACCCTCACGTTCACTCACTCACCCATTCAATCGCTCCTATACCCTATCACCCACCTATAATACATTTCACATACCCCTTTACTCACTCATATACCACTAATACATGCACTCATTCACAGACACAGCCATACACACACTCACTCACCCATACAGCCCTCCCACACATGCACTCACTAACCCATACAGCCACTGACTCACCCACTAACTCATCACCCACCCACATAGACACTATGATATCCATTAAGAGACTCAGAAAAATAATCACTCACCCATAAAGAAACTCACGTAACCACTCACACAGCCTTATAGCCACTTAGACACCAACTGACACACAGATACAGACATTCACACAACCAGTCACTCACCCATACATTCACTGAGACTCCTAATCACTCACTTATACAGTTAATGAGTTAATCACGCACCCACTGAATCATCCAATCAGACACTCTTACACCCAACGATTCCCTAATGCCCCTTGGTATATAATTTAACACTCAAACGTTTTAAACAACACTTCCAGTCACAGGATGATGTCAAATGTGATGTCATTTGAGATGTCATCGGTGATGTCATCAGTGATGTCACTGACCATGTCATGAGTGATATAATATGTGAGGTCAAAAGCAGTGCATTGCGGGGGCGCGAGTTATAGTTAGCTCACTACCTATAATGGCTGAATTTCTCTGGTTTAGTATGAGTGAAACGTCAGCCCAGCTATAAAGTCCCTGTAACCTTTGCTTTTATCATTGAATTTTGAATGTTTTTAATGCAAATTCCTAACTATAATGTTATGGTAACCTTTGTTTTTTTCAGTGAAAAAAAATATTTTATATATATATATATAGTAGAGCAAATGTGCAAGCGCTTCGGGAGGGCTCACCGCTTCATCCTACCCTCCGGTCTGTAATTTGGCTCCTCTGCAATGTTCACAGATTCCCTTGAGTTAAAATTGGGTCCGACGCGTTTCGGGGCCACAAACGCCCCTTCCTCATGGACTGTGTGCAGTTCAACACCATGTTCGCTTCACGCTAGTCAAACACGTCTTAGTTTGAGCAGCTGGGGTCGTCCTCCCTGAGTGGGTGGAATTTGGCAGCACCGGGACTTCTGGTCAACGTAGTCCTGTGAAGTGAAAGAAAATAGTAACCTTGAGTAGGTTGGCGTGTCTGCACTTTCATTACTGTCATTAAGATCCTTAAGTAGGATGGTAGGGAGGCTGCGGGCATCACATTTTATTCAAATTGGATGTTGCGCTGATAGGCGAGTGTGTGTGTTATCGCCTCAGTCTTTTAGGACAGGATACAAGTTCTGCCATCAGAGTGGAGCTCCTTCCACGACCAAGGCTGGCCGCCTGAATATAGTAGAGCAAATGCGCAAGCGCTTCGGGAGGGCTCACCCCTTCATCCGACCCTACTGTCTGTAATTTGGCTCCTCTGCAATGTTCACAGATTCCTTTGAGTTAAAATTGGGTCCCACGCGTTTCGGGGCCACAAACGCCCCTTCCTCATGGACTGTGCGCAGTTCAACACCATGTTCGCTTCACGCTAGTCAAACACGTCTTAGTTTGAGCAGCTGGCGTCGTCATCCCTGAGTGGGTGGAATTTGGCAACACCGGGACTTCTGGTCAACGTAGTCCTGTGTAGTGAAAGAAAATAGTAACCTTGAGTAGGTTGGCGTGTCTGCACTTTCATTACTGTCATTAAGATCCTTAAGTAGGATGGTAGGGAGGGAGGCTGCGGGCATCACATTTTATTCAAATTGGATGTTGCGCTGATAGGCGAGTGTGTGTGTTATCGCCTCAGTCTCTTAGGACAGGATACAAGTTCCGCCATCAGAGTGGAGCCGAAACGCGTCGGACCCAATTTTAACTTAAGGGAATCTGTGAACATTGCAGAGGAGCCAAATTACAGACCGGAGGGTCGGATGAAGCGGTGAGCCCTCCCGAAGCGCTTGCGCATTTGCTCTACTATATATATATATATATATATATATATCCTGAACACAACTGCTTCTCCTGCAACGCTGTGACCCGTGGGAAAGTGGCGTACTCTCCGTTGAAGCACGCCGGTAAGTATTAAGTCCAAGCACAAAACAATATTAGTACGCTCTCAGGAACCACACAACAATCCAAAAGTATTACTTCTTCGGTTTATTCACACAACGCGTTTCGGCGACTTTCCTTGATCACGTGTGATAAATTTGCGTGAGAAATTGTGCTATTTTAAATAAAGTTACACATACATCAAAATAAATGTAGGACTTACACATTAACCACAAAGTGTGTGTCGGCCATCTTATAACGTCTTTTGTATGATTGCAACTGGAGCTTTCCATGCTATTAACAGATGTCACATTAGCCAGTCTGAATATGGCCTAAAATGTGTGCAGCATAACATAGATAATTAGCTGCTACCAATGAAATTACCTTTTTCTTATATTCAATTTCGAAAAAATAGGATATGCACATTGGCAATATAGCGTGTCAGCCATCTTGTAATGGCTTTTTGTTGGAATGCATGTTGTGAATACCCTTTCGTGTATTGAACAGTGTCAAAATTGCTAACCTATATAGTCGTCAGCAAGGAGAACCTAGAATATGCGCCGCATGACATAATTAATAAACATGCTACAAAACACATATACAAGTTATATATCAGGCATCTCCAATGTTTCAAGAATTATTGAATATTGTTTTTTGCTTGGACTTAATATATATATATATATATATATATATATATATATATATATATATATATATATATATATATATATATATATATTTATATTTGCATTTTCATTGTAAAGGCATGCAAGGTAAAGACCTATTCTTTGTAAAAACTTGCTTGGTAAAGGCATGTGTGGTAAAGGCATGCATTGTAAAGCCTATACTCTTGTGTCATGCGTGGTTCTGACCGTGTTGTAAATGCTGTTTCCCATTGAGAGAAGATGGGTGAAGGGATTATGATTTTATCTGGCGCCTAATTAGTGTTGTCCTGAAGTGGCAACCTATATAGCAAGGAGGAAGAGCATGGTGGGGCAGGGTGTCCTCGAGGTGGGTGAGGCAGAGACAGACTTGTGTTTAGCCAGCTCAATCCTGAAGAACTATTCTTTCACCCACCTCCTCTCCTCTTGCCATTTTATGTTAATGTTCCCGCACGGTCTGGACCTCCTACTCTCCTGCATTTACAAAGTAAGTGACCTCTTGCCACTGAGGAAGAAAGGGGGCATTACTTTTACTCTTAAAGCTTTCTCCTCCTAAGTGTTCCTCTCCTCAGCATTGTGGAGTCTCTGGGATGTCGTGAGGGCTGCACAAGCCCAAAGAATAAGAGGGAAGAAACAGATCCTATGGTTAGGAAAGTATTTATGCAGGTGTTAGGGAATGTGCTGTGTGAAATTTCATTCAGGTGAATATAATTTTTCTATTAACTGCTACTCACAGTACAGAGATTTTTATTTACTACCATTGCGAGTCTACGCCCCATAAGTGCGGTTTCCACCGTGTGTGTGATGATGTTAAATACGGTCCTAAATTACATGTTGTAACTATATTGTCATAAATAGTAACTATTATTATTACACCCCCTAAACTGAGGGGGAGCAGGCGGCATGTAAATGTACACTTTTGAGTAACTGTATTTTCTTTTTAGCCATCAGTAGTAAAATTGCTAAAATCTGTAAAAGTAAATAATGTAATAAGCTCAATTTTTCCAAAACACATCGATGTCTATATGGCAACGATTCACTAAAAACTCAAGATAAAGTTACATCAAATATATATCAACTTGGTAGCTAAGAATTGCAACAATGGTAACATGTTCATGTTTAATGTAAGTTATGCAAGTATTGGCAACTTACTCAGTCCTTTTTAGAGAACTACGAAAACATACGGGAGCAAGCATTTATTTTCTTGTGTCAGGTATGACGTGGCAGGGGGTGAGATGAATCCATTTTTCTCTCTTCAAGTAAACTAAAAGCAATTTGAGTCTTCCCATGTGGTCACTTAAGGTGCTTGTCATGTTCAAACTAATGATATCAGGCGCCCTCTGGTTGTTTAAGTATTCATGAAGTAATTAAATACTCATTAACATATAAATAAAATAAAACTGAAAACAAGTTTTGCAAGGAAGAAACATCTGTTCAAATGTTTTTAAGTATTAAAATATGTCACGCATATCAGGAAAAGTGCAGCTTGTTTAGAGACATATTGTGCATAGATTATTAATAGAAAGTGTAATTAAACTGATTTAGCATATTAGCAGAAGTTAACTGTAAAACCAGTATTTAAAAAGCATCTACGTTTTCTGGCATCCAAACAGAGAACAAGATAGAAAATATTAGGCGCATGTTTTTCTTTGTTTTCGCCAGGGGTGCGTAAAATTCATGTAATTTGACTTCATGTAATTAGATGTAAACAGGATGCGTGACATTTACATAGGTAAGGGGTTATGTATCCATGTGCACACATTATTGTTCTAATTTCATATATGAATAAAATTAAGATTATTTCTTTACATTTATATCATGGAAAGAATAGGAAGTGATTATGATTTTTGTTTTGCTTGCTTTCTAGAATCATTCCGTCTATAGAATTCGTGGGAAAGGTTGCTTGATGAAGCAGACTTTAAAATGTTGAAAGTCCTGAAAGGATTCGCAGAACATCCTATACGACTCTGGGATGAGGGCGATATGGCTGCACTGATTTTACTAGATCTCAGTGCGTCCTTCCGTTTGAACTGGGGCTGCAGGGAACAGCCTTCTCATGGATGAAAGCCTTCCTAAAACATCAGGAATACTTCAAGGATCAGCACTGAGTGGGTCATTAAGATGGCGGACGGACTTCTGTCCGTCCACCATCATGCCGGGGCTTAGGACCGTCTGCCTGTAATGTGGTGGTCCTGCACATGAGATTGTGATGCGACCGCCACGGTGGTTGTTGCATCTTGTATCTCTGACATTGCAGAGGGTGCTGCTGGCTGCAGCACCCACAGCAATGTCAGACATGCACAGTTTGATTTTCTGTGCCGTACGTGGCAGGCACCACACGGTGCCTGCCACCTGGTACAGGGAAATGTAGGGGGGTACCATAGGTAGCCCCCCAGTGCACACCCACCTCCCCCAACACAAGGGAGGCCCACTACGGTCCCTCAAATGCAATCCCCGCCAGCCTGTGAATGGCGGTTTCACCGCCATACACCAGCTGGTGAGGAGGCAGCATCATAATATGGCGGACAGTACTTGCTAGGCACCACCACCATTTTGTTGATGCAAGGTGGGTCCGCCAGACTATCGTAATGACTGCCTGTGGTGTACCCGTGGCGGACGGACTTTGCGTCCGCCAGCACACCGCGCGCCATTGTAATTCTGCGGGCGGAAAAGTGCCTTACGATGGTGGTGAAATACACCATTGTAATGACCCCCTAAGTGTAGCACTATTTAACATCTGTGTGCGCCATAGAATACTGGCTCTCTGTACAGTGTATTAGAATGAAGTACACTATGTAAACAATCTGTGGAATCCCCAATGCGTATTTATTTTATTTATTTTATTTATTTATTTATTTATTTATTTTTTTAATTCTTATACCGCGCAGGAATCAATCCCGTAAGGGTATCTCAGCGCTTTGCTCGTCAGGGCCAGAATGTCACAGTTAGCAGGTATGGTGAGGGTTATTTACGGTTGAAATGCCTCACGGAAGAGTAAGGTTTTTAGAGACTTTCTGAAAGACATGTGATTGGTAGTCAGTCTCAGCTCAATGGGGAGTTTATTCCATAGAGCGGGGCCAATATAGGAGAATGCACGGTCTCCCTGTCTGGCTTTTTTTGTGACTGGTGGTTTCAAGAGGGCTTGATTGCAAGAGCGAAGTGACCGGCAGGGTTGATACAGCTCTAGTGATTGTGCGAGATATTTGGGGCTATCTCCATATAGGCTTTTGTGTACCGTGCAACAAATTTTAAAACTAATTCGCTGCCGTATAGGAAGCCAATGCAGTTCCTCCAGTAGGGGCTTGGATGGCGTCCTAGGTGGTGCATTCATGACCAGTCTAGCCGCCGTATTCTGGACTACCTGCAAACGTCCCACTGCATCCGCGTTAGCAAGTGTCAGCAGGGCGTTGCAGTAGTCCAGGCGGCTAGTGACCAGAGCCTGTACGAGAGTCTTCCTGTGGGAATCAGGGAGGTATGGGAAGACTCGTCTTAGGAGGCCGATGGTGTGAAAGCATAATCCTGCAATATGGTTTGCGTGATCCTTGAGGGTTAGTTTTTGGTCAATTTTCACCCCTAAGTTTTTGACATGTGGCTTTGATGTTGGGGCTGGACCCAGGTCCAGCGGCCACCAATCGGGAGACCACAGGAGATTAGCTTTGCCGAAGAGCATAATCTCTGTTTTAGTCACATTGCATTGGAGGCAGTTTGCTGCCATCCAATGTGACACTGCCCTCATACCTTCAGCAAAGTTTTCCTTCACTTTAGGGCCAAGGGAGTTGAAAGGGTAGAGGAGCTGAGTGTCATCAGCATAGGAGACTGGTGTGAACCCGTATTTTCGTACAATCTCAGCAAGGGGGGCCACATAAACATTAAATAATGTAGGGCTGAGACAAGAGCCCTGAGGCACCCCTTTTGTAAGCACCCTCGAGCTGGACCTGTAGGGGCCAATGCTGATTGATTGCGATCTTCCGGAGAGGAAACTCTCCAACCAGGATAGTGCTAAGCCTCCTATCCCCACACCCTGCAAGCGGCTGAGAAGGATGTTGTGGGACACGGTATCAAAGGCCGCAGACAGGTCCAGCAGCACTAAAATCATGGAGCCCCCTCTGTCCTGTGACATTTTGATCTTGTCAGTCACCGAGAGGAGGGCAGATTCAGTGCTGTGGTTGGGCCTGAACCCAGATTGTGATTGGTCCAGGCCCCCTGTCGCCTCGATAAAGCTGGAAATGATGGTGTTAATGTGTTTCTCAGCCAGCTTGCTAACAAAAGGGAGGAGGGAGATAGGGCGCAGGTTGGAGAGCTCAGACCAGGGTAGAGTGGTGTTTTTACGGATAGGGTTCACAACCGCTTCCTTCCAAGTTTGTGGGAGCTTTCCTTCGGCAAAGGAGAGGTTTATTAGTTTGTGGATAGATGGTCCTAAGGATTCTGTCAAAGAAGGGATCAATTTAGCAGGGAGCAAATCATTAGGGGAGCCGGTCTTCATGTTGGTAATGAGCATATTCAGTTGCTGTACAGTTATTTCAGGGATCACATGTAGAGTATTCCCAGAGGTAGTAACAGGGGGTATTTCAGTGACTACATTCTTTGGGGGGCCTGCGACTTGCATGATTTTCTCATATATCCCCTCAATTTTGTTTTCGAAAAACTGGGAGATATTATTACATAGATCCTGAGAGAAAATGTCTGGGGTCTCACACATTGCTGGATTGGTGAAGGTTTTTATGACTCTGAATAGCTCTCGAGTGGAATTGCCTGCCTCGGTGATTTGGGAGGTAAGGCTGATTTTCCTCGCCTTTTTGATATTTTTATAATATAAATTCATTGCTGCCAGGTATTGTTCCTTATCTTCCTCCTTACGTGTTCGTCTCCAACACTTCTCTAGTTTCCTACATTTCGGTTTTTCTATTTTAAGGGCCTCGGTATACCATATTTCCCTTTTGGCCATGATTGGTTGTTTGATGGTTTTCAGAGGAGCTAGAGTATTGATAGCTGATATCAAAGAGGAGTTAAATTTGGAAAGAGATGTTTCTATGTCATCCGAGCTCAAAAGCGCAGGTTCTTCCCAGTTTTGCATGAATTTGGCAGGGGTGATTTTGTGCCATGGTCTACGTTGAATGGACTGAGTGGTAGAGTAAGTAATACGTTCAAGTGGATGCAGGAAAGAAAAATCTAGTAATTTATGATCAGACCAATGGATATACTTAGGAGGATGACAGTAAATTTTTGGGAGGGAAGTGAAAATTAAATCCAAGGTGTGTCCCCCAATGTGGGTGGACCCATTATTACGGAGGTGAAGGCCTAATAAAGCGAGATCAGTTACAAGTGCTATTGTGTCGGAGCGATCTGTGATGTCAATGTGGAAATTAAAATCACCGAGTAAGATGAAATTTTCATTAGCTTTAATGTAAGGGGCTAAAAGCTCAGTTAGGGCTATGGAAAACCCAGCATTGGGTCCAGGTGGACGGTATACTAGTGCACCTTTCCAGTATACTGTGGGGCTAATTTTAAGGTGGAAGATAATTACTTCCATGGTAGGTAGAAGTATCTGTTCTAAAATTTTGATGTTCAGAGTATCTTTATAAATGATAGCGATGCCACCTCCAACCTTTCCAATGCGATCCTGGCGAAGGATTTTGTATCCCAAAGGTAGCCCTAAGGTGATGGTAGGGATAGTGTGGGGTTTGAGCCACGTTTCGGTGATAAAGCAAATCTCAGGATTAATGCTATGTAGGATGTCCCAGAGTTGTACATGGTGTTTGGGGAGAGACCTTACATTCAACAGGAAACTTTTCCACCCTTTAATGATCGGAGGATTATCGCAGGGTGACCCAGTTATAATGTGGGTATGGGTAGCTTGGAAGCCACAGGAAATACAAGAGAGAGGTCCCTCAGGGCAAATGGATAATCTGTTAGTACATGTATGATTTTCCTGAGGTTGTAAGGAAAGAAGATCGTGTACTGTGTACCTTATAGGAGGAATAGGTGGTAGCATGGCCATTATATCCGGGAAGAGGCAGAGTGGAGGGCCCCTAGCCCCGTCCTGTCGCGGACGGGCGCAGACGGGCTACTCTTCGGCTTCACTGCGCGCGACCGCTGCGCGCTCATAGAGGGGCGAGGGCTAAGTAGCCCCTCGAGACCCAGCTGCTAGAGCGCTAACCGCCAAGCAGCTGGAACCAGGAAGTGGTGTCCTCCCTCTTGCAGTCAGAGGGGAGGACGAATCAGAGTTCTGCAATGCGTCTCCAATGGCAACGTTACACCCAATGGTGAAGTGTGGCAGAGTGAGTGTAGGCAATGCGATCTTTTTTTATCAAAATTTAAAACGTTAGATTTCCGTCTTATCTCACGGATTTTAAAAACAAACAATAGATCAACACAACCTGCTTGGCTCAGGGAGCGCGAGCGCGAGCTCTGTACTGGGTCCTGTGGCGAGCAGCGGGTCAAAGGTACTGCCACTACCCCTTACCGCCTCGCGCTGAAGTCAGGCTCAGCCTAAGTAGCCCCTCGAGACCCAGCTGCTAGAGCGCTAACCGCCAAGCAGCTGGAACCAGGAAGTGGTGTCCTCCCTCTTGCAGTCAGAGGGGAGGACGAATCAGAGTTCTGCAATGCGTCTCCAATGGCAACGTTACACCCAATGGTGAAGTGTGGCAGAGTGAGTGTAGGCAATGCGATCTTTTTTTATCAAAATTTAAAACGTTAGATTTCCGTCTTATCTCACGGATTTTAAAAACAAACAATAGATCAACACAACCTGCTTGGCTCAGGGAGCGCGAGCGCGAGCTCTGTACTGGGTCCTGTGGCGAGCAGCGGGTCAAAGGTACTGCCACTACCCCTTACCGCCTCGCGCTGAAGTCAGGCTCAGCCTAAGTAGCCCCTCGAGACCCAGCTGCTAGAGCGCTAACCGCCAAGCAGCTGGAACCAGGAAGTGGTGTCCTCCCTCTTGCAGTCAGAGGGGAGGACGAATCAGAGTTCTGCAATGCGTCTCCAATGGCAACGTTACACCCAATGGTGAAGTGTGGCAGAGTGAGTGTAGGCAATGCGATCTTTTTTTATCAAAATTTAAAACGTTAGATTTCCGTCTTATCTCACGGATTTTAAAAACAAACAATAGATCAACACAACCTGCTTGGCTCAGGGAGCGCGAGCGCGAGCTCTGTACTGGGTCCTGTGGCGAGCAGCGGGTCAAAGGTACTGCCACTACCCCTTACCGCCTCGCGCTGAAGTCAGGCTCAGCCTAAGTAGCCCCTCGAGACCCAGCTGCTAGAGCGCTAACCGCCAAGCAGCTGGAACCAGGAAGTGGTGTCCTCCCTCTTGCAGTCAGAGGGGAGGACGAATCAGAGTTCTGCAATGCGTCTCCAATGGCAACGTTACACCCAATGGTGAAGTGTGGCAGAGTGAGTGTAGGCAATGCGATCTTTTTTTATCAAAATTTAAAACGTTAGATTTCCGTCTTATCTCACGGATTTTAAAAACAAACAATAGATCAACACAACCTGCTTGGCTCAGGGAGCGCGAGCGCGAGCTCTGTACTGGGTCCTGTGGCGAGCAGCGGGTCAAAGGTACTGCCACTACCCCTTACCGCCGTAAGCAGAGGTATTAGATAATACTAACTCTCTTTTTGTGGTAGTTTAGCGAGCAGTTAGGCTTATCAGCGGGTAGTGCTAAGCATTTGTAGTAATCACAGAGGCAATAAATGACACACACACTCAAAGAATATATCAGAAACCAATTTGTAAACATAATATTGATTTTTATATAATTTTTACGACCAAGAACACAGTTCAAGATAAGTACTCTCAGAGATAAAAGTTTGCAAAATTCAATAAATATATCACTTTTATGCTCAATCATGCACCATGGGAAACAATGGGGAAAAAGCAAAAAAATGCTTAGAAATAGAGGCAATGCTTTCACGAAGGTCACCTTCTCACTTTAGATCAATGCCTCAACCAGATCCAAAGTTCCAGCAGGAGAAGGTCTAAAGTCTCCCAGATCAGATAGGAGCAGAGTGATCACATCTTTGAAGCTGGTGAGCAAAGACAAAGGGGGCTACTTGAAAATGCACTGAAAATGCACTGCATAGAGGGACTTACAGGTAAGGTTGGTGAGTCTCTTTAGAGGGAGGAGGTCACAAGGGCCTGGGGACCATGAGAACGGGTCTGCTTGGTCAGTGCTGGGGACAGTGAGGCCTTGTGCAAAGCAAACAGGTCAGCCAGGCATTGTGCATCTAGACGTCCTCATGGTCATGACCAGTCAGCTTGGAGAGGCAATCTCAGGACAGCTGAGCCACTCAGGAAGAGAGTCTCAGGTGTCTGGATGCCCCTCAATGGGTGCTTGCTTCTGGTGTTGTGGGAGTCCGAAGGGTACTCTTCTTCTCAGTGTTTGCTGTTTGGGGTCTGGTACCCTGGGTATTGGTACGCCATCGCTCCAGTAGGTCCTGGTATGTCCAAACTTGGTGGAGAGACAGAACTGACCCACAAGAGCTGTTGTGCCTTCACTTTCTTTGGTGCTGTGTTGATGTTGATAGTTGGCAGTAAGTCGAGAAACCATACTTCATGGGATCGTTGCTTGCGATGTGCAGGGGAGTGAAACCTTCACTCCAAGGGAGCATTTCTGTGATGTCATGAAGGCTGGAGGTGCTCTGGGGCTCTTGAACTCCTCACAGGTGTCAGGACAAAACCAACAGTGATTGTTGAGTCCTAGGAGCATCAGGCAGGGTTTGGTTACTTGTTTCTTCTGCTGCAGGGCTTCAATTCTCGATCAGCGGGTCTTCTTTGTCCCGGTCTTCTCTTGACCATTGAATCTGATGTTCCGGTCTCAGGGTGTCTCCTAAATACTGAATTTAAGGGTGTTACACGGAGACAGGTAGTAGCTAAAGGGCTACCAACCTGCAGGGTGTCTATATCCACTAATGACCACTTTGTGTTGGAAGAGGCAATACCCTAACCCTGATAGGATGTTTTCCCACCATCTAAAGATGCTGGAGTTTCAGGAGAGGGGTTCATATTGCCGGTTCCGACCTAGGAGTGGTGTCGGCTAAGTGAGGACCGTCTTCCTTATCTAACACATTTTCTAGTCTTTCCTCTTGCCAAAAGTGGAGCAGGATAGGGGTCTTGGCCTCCACCATTATCTGGAGATTCATGGGTGACATTTCAAAGTGGAATCACCTTTAAAACTTCCCACCCAGGAAGGTCATCCTGTGCTGGAGAAGGTGTGAAGCATCTCCGCCCAAAATAGGTTTTGAATCTGTCCTCTGAGAGCACTGGCTCTCATCCCATGAGGTCAAACACATGTCTGGTAGTGGCAGGCTGGCGAAAACAGGTTAGAAGCCACACCAGTGATTGGTAGGTGTTCTGGGTGCCCTCTAAACGGGTCTCCTGTGTGAATGTATTGATAAATCCACCACTGGCATCATTGAGGATGTAATATTACAAGATGTTTGACACCAACCACCTTAGGACTCAGTGAAGTCATCATGGAGGTATGAAACTCGAGTTGACAAGTATGGCTTTCCTGTGCACTTACAACATCTCAGAATAGACTGGACATTGCAGGGGCATATCTGCTCATGCTAATATGTCCACACATAGGATATAATGCGCCCTGCCTCTGGGCTAATGCACCGAAGTAGGGGTGACTTACATATATCTTATGCAGTGTATGGGTGGCATGATACACAGGGCTGTGTGCCATGTCGACCTTTTGGATTTCTCTGCATCAAGATATGCAGCCTGCAATGGCTGGGGACATACCCTTGGTGAGGGGTCCCTGGGGTGGCACTACCAGTGCTGCAGCCCCAAAGGACCCTCCACAGTGCCCATGCCCTAGGTACCAGGGGTACCACTTACTGGAGAATTATAGCGGTAACCAAAGTTGTCCCAATTGTGGTACAGATTTTGGGAAAGAATACTGATAGTGGGAACCTGGTTAGCAGTGACCCAGTACTCTACAGTCAAAGTTGCGTCAAAAGCCAGGCAAAAAGTTGGGGGCACTGCAACAGAAAAAAACTCTTTGCAACATGCCCCAATTGGGGGCTTGGTGGAAAGTTACTGTCTTACTTTGATCTCATAAGCAGACGACACACAAAATCATCGTTTTGTTGTCATCTCTGCAGAGACAATGCTCAGTCACAGAAGAGATGAATAAGCACTCGCTCAAGTTCAACTGAGATAAAATTAATAATGTAGAGGCTGGACTACGGCAACATGTTATATCTGGAGGCAGACAGACCATCCATCAGATGGTTGCAGGTGGTCCGAGACTTGGCAGCAAGACTACTATATATATTTCTGAGAAGGACCAAGGCTGCTGCCATGCTATGAGTAACCCTGGGCTATATGCACAAAACAAAAGCAGAAGCTGGTCTACAGTATCTTCAACACTTTGTCAAATGTCATCAACTGGCCGCGGATACCGTTTGAGCAAATGTGCATTGTGCATGGTTCTTTTAGTTTAACGTGAATGTACAGTAGGGCAAAAGTGGCCAGGCACCTTGCAGATTGTCTGAGCATACCCGTCCCACTCGGAGTGACAAATGCAAAAACAACAGTTGAGGGACACAATGCAGAACAATGTCATACAATCACCCCCGTACAGAGATCTGGGCCAAATCCATTGTTTTTTTGCTCACCATACCATTCCAGTTTGAACCTAGCCATATGCAAATCAGTCTTGACCATGTGCCCCATGGGAACAGTCCAGCCCGAACTGCCAAGCCAGGTCCTTCCTGGACTGGAAACAAGCATCCTAGGACCGGTTTCGTGCTTTCAGCCCTCGTCAGCCAGGATAGATTGATTCCAGTGAAAGAGAGAGCACCGGACTCACGTCTGAGCATACACGTCCCACTCGGGGTGACAAATGCAGAAACAACAGTTGATGGACAGAACGCAGAACAATGTCATACATTCACCCCAGTACAGAGATCTGGGCCAAATCCATAGTTTTTTGCTCACTGTGCCGTTCCAGTTCGAACCGAGCCATATGCAAATCAGGCTTGACCCTGTGCCCCATGGGAACAGTCCAGCCCGAACTGCCAAGCCAGGTCCTCCCTGTACTGGAAACAAGCATCTTAGGACCGGTTTCGGGCTTTCAGCCCTCATCAGCCAGGATAGCTTGATTCCAGTGGAAGGGAGAGCACGGGACTCACGTCTGAGCACACCTGGCCCATTCGGGGTGACAAATGCAAAAACAACAGTCGGTGGACAGAATGCAGAACAATGTCATACATTCCCCCCAGTACAGAGATCTGGGCCAAATCCATTGTTATTTTGCTCACCATGTCTCATCCACAGCAGCGTGATTGAGTGAGACTGAGGGAGGCTGAGAGGGTATGCAGGAATGTGCATGAATGTAGAGAGCCATTGGTGGAGATTTTCAGCCAAACTTCCTGGTACCCTTGGAGGGCCACACCTCTGCACACCATATAAATATGTTCCTTAAATCAGAAAAAATGAACACGGGCCAGTGTTCTTCATGCTGATAGTGATTAATCTCTGACTGTCCGCCATAATGCGTTTTGGCCGCTCTCGGCCTTGATCATATGACTGGGCTGCATTGTGGGATCAACTATTTTTTAAGGTGACATGTGCATCGACCCTACCAATGGACACAGACAACAGACAGCTTCCACTACTAAGTCAATAAATCCATGCATATATAAATATATAGATATGTACATAAAAACAACAATGGCTTATAGGAATAAATACATATATGTACAATTTCATATCACATGTAGCACAGTTTTAAAATCACTGTCAAATACCATGTAAAAACCTGTACTATTAGCGTTTCCAATATTACATTATATGTTGTCATCTTGTCATATGTGCACTCCACTACTCTTGTAATATAAATATATAGTTATCCAAGCCACGGTTTCCTGCTGCTGAAAAACTGTGACTCTAGGGATGTGGAGCGCTTGCACGCAGTGCCAGCCGGTATTCCAATGCTTCCACAGAACAATGAAGCGCACTCTCAGGTGGGATTTGTAAATGCAGAAAAAAATGCATTTCTTCATAAATCTGTTGAAGAAATACATCTTTTTTCTGCATTTACAATTACCACCTGAGAGCCCTATTTACTGTTCTGTGGAAGCATATATATTTATATACATGCTAAAGCTGAGTCCCATATTAGCTTCCTGGTTGAAGTGTTGGCAGCCAATCAGAGCTCTGCATCAAGAATGTCATCAATGATGCCATCAATTATGTCACTAACCATGTCAGGGGTGATGTAATATGTGAGGCCTTAACCAATGCATTGTTATGTTATGTTATGTTAATGACTCTTTTATCGCGCATGACTCACCCAGGGGCATCTCAGCGCTCACCAGAAAGGGGGGATATCCTGTGGTTAGAAGGTTCAGAACAACCAAGTTTTTAATTGTTTCCTGAAGGTCAGTTAAGTTGGGGATTTTCGCAGTGCCACTGGAAGAGAGTTCCAGTATTTTGGTGCTACAAATGAGAATGCTCTACCGCCTGTGCGGGTTAGCCGTATCCGGGGGATGTTCAGGAGGGCAAGAGCGTTAGATCTTAGGTTGCTCTCGCTTGCGTGCTTGAAGAGTTTGTACCTAAGATATGCTGGACCTTCACCTCTTAAAGCCTTGAAAGACAGGCAACAGATCTTGAACATGGCGCGTTTTTGGATTGGCAGCCAGTGCAGCTGTCTGAGCAAGGGGAGGGAAGGGGTTCCAGGGGGGCAATTCAGGACCATTCGTTATGGGGGGGGGGGTTCCGACTCATTGTTTAATTGGGTATTATTTATATCAACAACTGGGAAGTTCGCGTAGATTTTAGCGATTTTTTCATGAAAAAAGTAAGCAATAGAGTCGCATAATTCCTGGGATTCTGATGGCCATTGCTTACATACTGGGGGGGAAGCGAAGTCTCTAACAATATCAAAATAGGGCTTTAGTAAAAAAAAATTCATTTTTCTATTTGGGATTGAATATAGAAGCACCGAGCATTCTTAATTTGGTGATGATAGTGGGATAGCGCTGTTTTATATGTTTTCCTGTCTTTCGTGAGCTATCTCTTCCTCCATTTCCTCTCCAGTGCTTTACAAGTGGTTTTCAAGGCTTTTAGTTCACTCGAGTACCAGGGGGTTGATGGGCCTCTTTGTACTAAAGTCACCTTTTTTGGGGGGATCACTGCATCCAGTGTTTTTGTTAATGCTCCAATAAAACTTATAGCAGAGGGATCAAGATCCGTCATATTAATTTTTATGGCCTGTTCAATGTAGGGTTTGGCAAAGCTGTCCATTGTCAGTTTTTGCCATGATCTTTTGTATTTGCCCTTATTGTATGTGGGGTTTGCACTATAGTTTGGCCCTGTTAGGAGATGGAGAGAAAATTGGATGAGATAGTGATCTGACCAGACTAGTGGGAGTGGCTGCAGTACTTTCAGCTGTTCTGAGTTCGTAAAAATAAGGTCTAAAGTGTGGCCTGCAGTGTGTGTGGGACCTGACACCATCTGATTAAGACCCAGATCACCCAGATTTGAGAGGAGCCCCTGCACCTCTGGGATGTCTTCGATTTCACCGTGATAATTAAAGTCTCCTAGCAAGACGAAGTTCTTAGAGTTCATGACTTGCATAGCAATGAGTTCTGTCACGGCTGTAACAAAGTTAGATTTAGATTTAGAGCCCGGTGGTCGATAGAGGAGGGCTCCGTCCCAGGAGACTGTTGGGGATACTAGCACTTTAAAAATGCCTAGTTCTATCATCTCGTTATTTAGAGATGATGTCCAGTGTACCTGAAGTTCCTTTTTATATGCAATTCCTATGCCCCCTCCTGTCTTTCCCTTTCTGTCAAGTTGTATAAATTTGTAGTCTGTTGGAATCGCTATGTTAATGGCTGGTATATTAGTCGGGTTAAGCCATGTCTCTGTAAGAAAACATAGGTCCGGCGAGAGGGTTGAAATCATATCCCAGATTTCTATCGGGTGTTTCGCCAGGGATCGAACATTGCACAAAGCAAGAGTTAGGGTCAGTTCGTGGTTTAGTCGATCTGCCAATGATGGAATGCTTGTCGGCAGACTCCCTTGCATGCTTTGATATTGGCATGTACGGCACGAAAAAGGCCCCTCCAATGAAATAGGGAAAGTGCAACAATATTTACCCACCTCACAGGCTTCTTTGGGCATAGTTCGCTTTATTTCCCGCAGTGCTGCTCCCGAGTACACATATGGCTCCGATATTAGGTCTCTCGGTATCGGAGTGTATAAATGGGAAGCATCTCCTGCCTCCTGTCACGGACGGGCGTGGACGGGCGCAGACGGGCTTGACTTTGGCACGCCGGCGGCGCGCCCGCGGCACGCGGCCGCTTCGCGTCAGGGGAGGAGTCATACTTTTATGGGGGAGTTAGGCTAGGTGGAGTCCCGAGCAGCTAGTCCGCCGACCCTGCACCCTCCCAAGATGGCGTCTCCCCATGCCCGGTCCTTCCCAGTCTCCCTCCAGCCCCAAGGTCGGTTGAAACGGAGGAACAGGAGGATCGGGGATATCAGGTTCGATTTCTGCATGCAGGTAAGTTTTATTACAGGTGCGAGAACCAAACGAGCGAAAATTCAATTTTTTAAATTAAAATCAAGCAATCTGATTTTCGAATAAAACTGCAAGTTATTTAAAATTAGCGTACACATGGGGTCCCGGCTTCCGCCTCAGGAGTCCCCTCAAGGTACTGGCAAGTGCAAAAGCTAGCAATTTATAATCTCGGCCAGGTGGAGTCCCGAGCAGCTAGTCCGCCGACCCTGCACCCTCCCAAGATGGTGTCTCCCTCTTGCCCGGTCCTTCCCAGTCACCCTCCAGCCCCAAGCTTGGCTGAAACGGAGGAACGGGAGGATCGGGGATATCAGGTTCGATTTCTGCGTGCAGGTAAGTTTTATTACAGGTGCGAGAACCAAACGAGCGAAAATGCAATTTTTTAAATTAAAATCAAGCAATCTGATTTTCGAATAAAACTGCAAGTTATTTAAAATTAGCGTACAAATGGGGTCCCGGCTTCCGCTTCAGGAGTCCCCTCAAGGTACTGGCTAGTGCAAAAGCTAGCAATTTATAATCTCGGCCAGGTGGAGTCCCGAGCAGCTAGTCCGCTGACCCTGCACCCTCCCAAGATGGCGTCTCCCTCTTGCCCGGTCCTTCCCAGTCTCCCTCCAGCCCCAAGCTCGGCTGAAATGAAGGAACGGGAGGATCGGGGATATCAGGTTCGATTTCTGCGTGCAGGTAAGTTTTATTACAGGTGCGAGAACCAAACGAGCGAAAATGCAATTTTTTAAATTAAAATCAAGCAATCTGATTTTCGAATAAAACTGCAAGTTATTTAAAATTAGCGTACAAATGGGGTCCCGGCTTCTGCCTCAGGAGTCCCCTCAAGGTACTGGCAAGTGCAAAAGCTAGCAATTTATAATCTCGGCCAGGTGGAGTCCCGAGCAGCTAGTCCGCCGACCCTGCACCCTCCCAAGATGGCGTCTCCCTCTTGCCCGGTCCTTCCCAGTCTCCCTCCAGCCCGAAGCTCGGCTGAAACGGAGGAACGGGAGGATCGGGGATATCAGGTTCGATTTCTACGTGCAGGTAAGGTTTATTACAGGTGCGAGAACCAAACGAGCAAAAAAGCAATTTTTTTAATTAAAATCAAGCAATCTGATTTTCGAATAAAACTGCAAGTTATTTAAAATTAGCGTACAAATGGGGTCCCGGCTTCCGCCTCAGGAGTCCCCTCATTGCGGGGCCAAGTTGTACTTAGCTCAGTTAACTATAACCGCGGAATTTCTTTTTAATTTTTTTAAATTAATTAATGTTTTTCCACTTTAGTATACTGTATATTCACATTATAAAGCATCTCAAGAGCCTTAGTATACATTTCCAACTCTCAGCCCATTCCTGCTTTGTGAATACAGTTCTCTGATTGGGACAAGGTTCACTTTGTGTGTGTAAGGTATTGGGGGTAAGATCACCCTGCGATGTGGTGAAAGCTTAGTCCAGGGGGGCTGTTTTCCGGGGGTTCTAGCTGCTATCCCTCAAGAGAGTATGCTTTAAGGACATTAACGGGATCGTGTGTGGGGGAAAGAGGGGGAAGCTGGATCAGTAGTTCAGGGAGACTTATTCCGAGGTAGGCACTTTTGACCATTCAACCTATTCCCCGGTGACCAGGGGTGTCCCAGAGTAGATATGTACATACGGGTCAAAATGTACATATGGCTGTGGGTCTCGAAGTCGTGGGTATCGGTTCTGCTTATGTCAGTGTCTGCTCTTGCCATAGAAGCAGGTCCCCAATCCAGTCCTTAAATTTGGGCAATCACCCTCTACCCCATATACAGGCCACTCTGCTTTTAGCTAGTAGAAGGCTCAACACCATGAAACCGGGAGTATATCTGCTGTGTTGCAGAGCAGTGCAACCACAGGAGTCTGTGTGATTGTGATCATGACCATGTGCATTAGCGCCCCTAGCACCCTTCTCCAGTAGATTCTACACCTTTTGCAGGCAGCACTGTCCAGCAATTTAAACATAAACAAGTTTGCCGGAGTGTAATATAACCTCTGACGATATTTATAGGGGATAATTCTTAGTCGGCTATTCGCAGATATTTTGACTGTTTGCTTGCAGCAATATTGCCATTTTGTTTACATCCAAGGTCTCTCCTAAGTCTTGCTCCCTATGCTCTCTGGCTCTCAATGCAAGCGGGCCAGTTTCTGCCTGCACAGAGTGGTGTATCTGAGAGACCAAGTGGGCTGAACTTGTGTTTTTGAGGAGGCTATGCAGCTGGCCCATGGTAGGAGGTTCAGCAGAATAGGCAGGGGTTGCAGCCCACAATCTCTATCGTAATCTTATGTACATGAACAGTACTATCGGTGCAGGGTCCTGGTTGGCAAAGAACTGATCTTTGGTCAGGAATGTGCCATTGTGGTACAAATCACCCCAGGTGACCTTAGTGAGAAGACAGTGAAACTGAGCTTCTTGTGTTACTTCTATGGCCGGGTGGCTAATTGCTGGGAGTAGTGGAGAGTACAGCGTATCCATAGTCAATCGCTTTGCAATTTTCGGCCACACATTGACCGTGCCCCTTACCGTGGAAGAGTACACGTCTCTCAACTGTGCCTCCGCTGCTAAAATAAAACAGACAAAGGATTTGGACGCACAGCATCTATAAGGGGAAACGGCAGCAGCAGCAGTCTGATCCTCCTCCGTGGTTTCAGGGTAGCGCTGGTCTCCAGGTATGTATCTGTACACCTGCAGGCTGTTGCAGTGAATGAGTGGGTCCTAATGATGCCTGAGGCAAGGTGCCCAAGGGTGGCCGGTTTCTCATCTGTAAAGAAGGTATCCAGTCTGGTGCAGGTAGAGGGGACAGATACCTTTGATGCGGGCGCATGGTTGCTGCAGGCCCTACGTAGATTACGAGGCCATAGTGATGAGTGGTGGATTATTAATACCAATCGTGGTGAAATATTGGATCCTCATCAGCAAGCAGCAACCTTCTCCAGTCAGAAACAGTTGTAGAAAAAAGCAAACTTCTAAATTATTCTCCTGTGCACTCATGGGAGCTCCTTTTGCTTGTGACATTTGAGAAAGATTAATAGCATCACCAATGACTTCTTCAGAATGTAATGGATGGATGTTGCTAGTATTCATAAATCTTTTCTGATCTTGATTGATCCAGTCTTTCAATCTGTCCGCTTGATGGTAATGTTTCATTCTCTACATATGTTACATCTTGATCAACATCAACATTTTTGTAATAAATATTATTTTGTACCAGGTATAATACTGCTTTATTTACTTTACTAATATCCACTAACTCTTGCCATATTCATGTATTCTTCATAGGCCCATCATTTACTAGAATTACAACTGGGCATGATTTTCTCTGTGTACACCAATAGTTTCAATATTCCATTTAAAATCTAATGGTAAGTAGACACTCATTGTTTAACGCCTTTCTGAAGGTAAGTTGGTGGCAGCTTCTCTGTCTTAGGCTCCATGCCAACTATGGACTGAAATAGCTGTGAAGATTGTATGAGAATGGATTCATAAACATTTAAATCTCGTGGTTCTTGTGGAATAGATACTAATTCCAAATTGTTATGTATTGCTCTAGCTATCATCTTGTTATTCTCTAACTTACCTTAGCAATACATACATTTGACTTGCCATGCGGACAAGTCAAATTGTTCCTCTACAAATTTATAAACCGTAAATTCTTGGAACTTATCTCTCTTCTACTGTTCAGTTTTTAAGAATACAATTATATTGCAAGTTTGACATTTGGCTTCTCAGAAGAAAATCTGTTATGCTTCCTAATTTCTTCTGTAAGGTTATCAACACTTATACTTCTGTTGTGTTCATCTACACCTTAACATATCAACTGCTCATTTTCTCTACACTCCTCTTTAATACCAAAGAAATTAAACTTATCATCTTCACATACATTTTAAACTCTGCTACTGAACCATGTGAAAGAGCTCTATTCATTTCTCTTAAATAGAGCACGGATTTTGACATAGTAAATCTTCCTAACTCACTTTCGCATTATAGAGTGGTAAAACAGCTAACATTCTGAAGTGATTAAGCTGCTTTGGCACATTTTCTCAGAGAGACATGCTAGTGAATGTCCCTGCAAATTGGTATACTTCATTTGCATGGATCTAATCCTTGCAACATACTTATTTTCTGTTTCCACTTTTGCATGTAAACATACGAAGTAAAGTTCTCAATATGTCAAATGATTCTTGGCAAACACTGCAAATACGGCTACAGTTTCATTTGTACACAGGGGCCTGTCTATCCCTTCCCTGTAGCTCTTCAGCTATCACTTCTTCAGGGTTCCTAGGAACCACCTCCTCTTTTGCAACAGAAGTCCCATCCTTCATCTCATGACATCACCAGCTGTTTCAACAACATGCACTAATGTGTTCTCTTGCAAGTAGCTTTTTTCATTAAAGAAAGGAACGGTACTGGAAGTATGTTTCCATTCACTACTGAAAATTCTGCAAAAGTTACTTCTATTCACCAGTCTTTTCTTTTGGCTTCTTTTCACCTTAGACTGCACTGCTTTATCCAGTGTTCTTATGTTGCTCAGAATTTAAAAAATAGCTTCCTCTTGAAAACAAAGGCCTTTTCATCTACAGCTTCAACATGTTCCTTCTGTTTGACTGTTTCTTTTCTTCTTTTGTACTGCTTCATAGCTTTTATGAGATTGTGAATTACCTTACCACAAAACATTCTGACTTTAATTTCTTTAAACTGCCACTGTCTTCTTATTAAACTATCTCCTTTCTTGTATGATTTTTTACTGTTAATGTCATGCACGTTTTGTCCTTTCAAAGCTGATTTACAAGTTTTCTTTTTATTTACTTGCTTTTGCTCACTTTTTCTTTTTCCTATACAGTTTTAAGAAGCTTTATTGCTTTCTTACCAGCAGCTGTTTTCTCTTTCACCACATTATCTCCATTTTGCCCCAGATTCTCCTTTTGTTTCTCAGTTGTGAAGGGATGGTATACTTTCCTCTGTTTCTTTCTTATTTCAGTTTTTGAAGTCATTGTGATTATGTTTGTTTTAAGCGGAAGTAAATATTTTCAAAAATAAAAAAACAAATGGGCACATTTATGTTTTCTGTTCATGCTATTAAATTACATTTTTTAAAGCATTTAACTAGCACCATTCACAGTTATATTAAAATAGTCTAGCCATGTTAACTTTCATTTTTTTCATGTTCACTTTTGTGTGACTTTGTCTGTGTTAGCATATCCATCAGTGTGTGGGTGACTACATAACCAAAGGCATCACTGTAATCTGGTGTCTGAATGGGTCAGCAAATGCACTGTTGTATGTCTAGCTGTATCTCTATCTGCATCACAGTGTATGTTGAGTGTATGTATAAGTGTATGCCTGGGAATCTCAGTGTGTGTGTCTGAGTGTGTGAGTGGATGCATACATGTGGCCCTCGGTGTATTAGTGTGTACATGAGTGTGTCTTTGGGTGTGTCAGTGTATGCACCAGTGTGTGCCTGGGTGTCCTAATGATGTATTTGTATGAGGCTCATTGTGTGAGTGTATGCATCAGTATTTGCCTGGGTATGCTACTGTATGCATTATAGTGAGTCTCAGTTTGTCAATTTATGCATCAGTGTATCTCTACCTACGATCTACCTTAGGAGTGAATTATATGTAGTAGAAGCTCAGTTTAAGCCTGTCAAAGCATTTTAAATGTTAAGTCAACCTGGCTGTTAAACTGCTCACATTCTCTGCTGCCGCAGACCCGACATAGTTTGAAAGGGCAAATTTTCTAAAGTAATGACTCGCACCTGAGTACACATCTGACAGAGCATCATTCACTCGGTGTATATGTCACTGAGTGTGTAAGTAACTATGTTGCTATATGACTGTCTCTCTAAGTAACGGTATGGGTCTCTAAATGTGTATGTGAGTGGGTCTATGGATTGCTTACTGGCTTTGTTCGTGAATACTGGGGTATCTAAGGGTGTATAAAACATGCTATGTTATTGCTGAATGCAGAAGTGCAATATGAATGTGTTAGTGGCACTGTCTGACTATGTGTTTGAGAGACTCAATGATTTTGTAAATAGTAATATTCAGCCACAGCATGGGTTGGAGAATGGATATATAACTAGTCACATGGGTCTCTAAGTGCACATATAACTCACTTGGGACCCGATGTAGGTAATCCCAGATTACCGATTCTTAAATACCTACTCTTACTGAATTGGTATTTCAGAATCGGAAAACGGGATGTAGGAAAAAAATCGGGAACATTTACTGATTCGGTAACACTCTGAATATGTAATCGGTATTTACCGAATCGGTATTTTCCGAATCGGTAATACCCATTCATTCCTATGGGCCTCCTGGCCCATAGGAATGAATGGGATTTACCGATTCAGTATTTACCGATTCGGAAAATACCGATTCGGTAAATACCGATTCGGTAAATATAAAAATAACCCATGTGAGCCTGTGAACCAATCAGGAACACCCACCACACCCCACAACAAAGTCACAGAGGAACCAACCAATCAGATGCAACCACCCCTCCCCAGTACCTGGGAGTGGCCACACCCATGCAGGTGCAGAGAAACTGAACTGCTTTGAGACCAGGAGGAAATACAGAGGAGCAGGCTTCCCAGAGCATACCTGGGTGGCCAGAAGGATGCAACTGAGTGCAGGAGGAAAATCAAGTTAAGACCAGCAGAACTGCAGGTCCTGGTTGAGGAGGTGGTTAAACACCACACCCAAATTTTGGGAAAACAGTCACTGCATGTTGCAGAGTCTGTGAAACATACTACCTGGCTTGACATCCAGTCCAAGGTAAATGCCATAGGGGTCACCCACAGGGACAGAGATTACCTCAAAAAAAGATGGTACGATCTGCGGATCATCACAAAGAAAAAACTTGCTGCACAGAAAACAGAAGCTGCAGCCACAGGTGGAGGCAAAAACAGAGAACCATGACTGACTGACCTTGAGGAGCTGGTTGAACCCACCCTGGAGCCGGAAAGTATTCATGGGATTGGGGACACTGACAGCTCTGCCAGAGCCGCAAGGAAACAAGGTAAGATGCATGGACATAAATCCCCACCCATTTCCCTGTCCCCCTTCCCCACTGTGTGTGTCTGCATCACACTCCAGAACAGGTTTCACTTATGTTCAGCAATGCATCATGGGAGATGTAGTCATAGGTACATACATCAATGCAGTCACCATATAATTCAGCAAGGCATGCGACACACTACTTCCAGAAGCTGAGGGAGACTAGGCAATTGTGTGATAGGAATGTGATTTAATCATGACACACACAGGTGAACTACACCACTGACCCAATGTCCATATCTGTCCACGGGAGAGTCATCGCACAGTACAGCACAGGAGAGGGAGGACAGGCCACGGACGACTGAGAGGAGGGAGAAGACAAAAGACAGAGCAGGTCATAGCGCTGTTCAGCAAGACACAACCACAGCGCATGCAGCCACTACACCTGAGCGACCCACCACACCACAGCCTCAGTCACCTCTGTTGTTCATGACACAAGAGTTGGAACCAGCAGCACTATCCCCCACACGAACATCAAAGTCATCTGTGCAGGGAAGGTCAAGGAGGCTTGTTGTGCCCCCTATCAGGATTCTTGAAACAACAGATGAGGAAGATGAGGAGGCTGTCATGCCAAGTAATCCACCTGATGCTGACAACGCTGGGCAGCAGACTACTTCAGGAGCTGTGCGGGCCAGTGTCCGAGGCTGAAGGGCACGGGAGAGAGGCAAAGGCCAAGATGGTGAGGGGGTCTTCTGCGCTCTTGAGGCCACCATGGTAAAAGTTCAGCGCCTGCAGGCAAAGGCAATATTTGCAGTTCACAGGCAGGTTCGCAGTGTAAATGGCAAGATGTCAAACATAGACCAGGGTATTGGCAACATGACAGAGGCAATGCAGTCCATGGCAAAGGGGATGACGGACATGACCCACTGCATGAGTGCTCTCTGTGACAAATTATATAGAGACCACTCAGAGAGGCACAGGGATCGTCAGAGTATGCAGCAACAGACAAAAGCAATGAACCACTTTGCTACTGCAACCTCCCTGCTGTGCCGGCGTTCTGTCGCCATGCAGGATGCAATTGTGCACTGTTGCACAGATTTGTCAAGGGGGATGGGGAGAGTCAGCTCTGCCATGGAGCTGATGCTCACACAACAGGCAACCACTGCTGGAGACACAGGTGTCGGGGAAACAGAAGACTCCACCAGCAGGAGTGGCTCTAGCACTCCTGTCCCTGAAATGCGTAGGGGTGCTTAAAGTGCAGCAATTGCAGCCTTAGGTTGAGAGCATTGCAGATTGCCTACATCCAGACCTGGCAAGGGTATTATGTTGCCAAGTAGAATTGACAGTTCAAAACTGCATTCTGGCTGCAATGTCAGGCCTGGGATGTGTTTTAAGGTGCTACCTAAAAGTGTGGCACAATACGTGCTGTTGGCCCACTAGTAGCATTTAATTTACAGGCCCAGGGCATATGGTATACCAGTCTACAAGTGGCTTATACATGAAATAAATAAGCAAATTAGGCGTAAGCCTTTCAAACCATCTTTAGGTGAGTTTGCACAAGCACTTCAGCACTAGTTAGCAGGGCTAAAGTGCAGAGAGTCCTATGGTCAACAAAAACCAAATACAGTAAAACATGGAAGGAAAAGGCAAAAGGTTTCTGGGTGACCCTGCTGAGAAGGTCTAGTCCAACATATAGTTATATATATTCATGAACAAAGGAGAAAACAAATGATATCATTGCAAGTCTACATACATGTGGCATGGCAACCAGAGCTGCTGACTTTGGAACTGGGGAACCGGGTCAAGTTTTGGCATTGGCTCAACAACCTGTGATTCTGGGTAAATCACTTAATCTCGCCGTGCCTACCAAAAATGAATATGTCCTAATATATTTAAATTAGTGCTCATGTAAAGCACTCCAATACCTTTGGGTCGAGTACACTCCATATAGATCTGCAAGAAAAAGGACATGTGGCATATTACATTCACTGGGATAAAAGGTAAAAGAGCATACAGGGCAAGAAATGTGGCATAGTGATAAGAAAGAACAAATGACATACACAAAAGTTAGTCTAATAGAGTGGTGTCACTCTATTTTTCTAAAATATAAATGTTCACCGTTCCTTACCCAAAGTTAGGGATTGGTCTACAGTAAAATGTGTTGCCACTTGTTCTTTGGCAAATGTTTTCATTGCATTGTTAAATATTTAATACCTTTTGTGTATAGCAATGGCGTGTAAAAATATTTTAGCTATAGCTTCTCTCTTCTTCCGATTTATGTTTGAATGACATAGGCAAATGATGACATACAGGAGATGATGTCAGATGGAAATAGATCTTCCTGATAACTAAATGCTAGAGGGCTGAATTGTTGCTAACACTTTGCCCCCAATCGCAGTGGGCATCATGGGCTTTTGTACCACTGTAGCTAATAAGGTGGACATATACTGAGTAATGTAAAATCCCACAAGAAATATGAAAGTATTGTGACTTGTGCATGATGCTCTGCACATGATCAATATAGGGTTCTCTCCTTTATAATATCAACTGAGAAGAAGATGTCATTATTGTGTTGATAGTGTAATAATATGTCAGGGTGAAAGCAATATAGCAAAGGATATCAGTTTTATTAATTGACTACATTGTGTATGTTGGTGAAAAAAGGCATGAGTGTCTGGAGACATACACATATCTGAACATCTGAAAAAGTACAATGTATTGAGGGATTTGGCCTCCTGAGGACAGTGATGGCCCATACAATTGCCCATTTGAACAGTTGTTAAATATATAGAAATATGGCATACAAATATTTACTAAATATTTTTTGAAGTTCACATCCTGACAGTAATGTAAAGAGAGAAACGGTTAAACAAGTTCAAATAAGCAAGCAGGAGACTCTAACATAAGTCTGCTGTCTGTGTCAAGTCTACGTGCTGGTGCAGCACCTGAAGAAGAAGTAGAGGTGGGAGCAGTAATTAGATAGGATAAAGAATCATGACCATTTAAGTGGATGTGAATATGTTCTCACATGACATTCTAAGATGCCATTGAGTGAAGGGTCTTACTGTATTTCAACACTAGCAATTAGTGGGAATATAAGGGTTCAACAAAAACATTTAAAAATCTCCTTATGGTAAAAGAGATACATTGATAGCATTGTGACATACTTGTTTCAATTGTAGGGTAACATGTGTCAAAAAGGTCCTGCTTGTTGCCCTGCTGTAATTGTTACTACTACCACCGCCCCTGCTGTTGCAAACAATTAACTTGAAAGGGGGACAGTATGGAAGATAGGAATGTATAGATGAACACAATTAGTTCACTCTCTGAAGAGTGGGGGTTTAAGAAGGTTAGCCGTAGGTACATGTTTGTAATGTATAGATATGGAAGTAGGAAGGAGGTAGGACAGGGCAGCATGAGTATCATTAGAAATGCGAGGATTGGGAGAGGGTTGTTGATTTCATACCTGACCTTATGTTAGCATTCCTTGGACTAGGCAGATCAAATTGCTTGCCAGGGATCATTTTAGTTAAAACATGCTCCTCAAGTGGGGGGGGGGGGGGGAGATGGAGAGAGAATCCAGTTCTTGCTTAAGAAAGCACCTTGGCTATCTGCATTAAGGAAATATTTTCTGTCTCCCAACTACTCTTACCTTCCCATATATTTCTGAGCTACCATATGGTGTATACTTCCACCCAAAATGTGCTCACAGTATTAGTGACCCTCTGCCACATGGCTGTCTTCTCCTTTCCACTGAGGGAGTATGCCGGTAGATCAAGTACTTCCCAGTTGTGATCTATAATAAAGGTAACTGCAAGAATTGTCTGGTCTTTCAATGAAGATCAGGTGTATGTTGTTTCACATTTGTTTCAGTTGATGAGTTCTCTACCCCAAATCCGATGATCTCCAGCCCAAGTGCAAAGATGTACTCGACATTGGTGGAGATCTTATCAAACAGGTGAATAGTATAATTCCGAGGGCAGAATTACTCCTAATAACTCAACTGTTGTAAATCCAATCAAAGAAGAACCCCGCAGCTAATTTAATGGGGGAGTGGAAACTCAGAAGTCTACTTTTAGATGGCGATGTCCACCCGGGACAGGATCATTCCATTCATGCAGAGATCTCCAGCTAAATGTAGGTAAAAAGTATACCCACACAGATACCCTCACTCAAATTTGCATTTGTTAATATGGGGCAATATAATTTCTTTGGGTTTTGTAAGAAATTAGTATATTAGATGGGAGGTATGAGAGCTCACCTTAAATAATAACCACAGTATTTTTCAGGCTGAACCACTATAGTCACCAAAAAAACCTATTCTTGACCCTCTGGTAGCTTGACACAAAGCAGTTAGGCTTAACCTAGAGGCAATGTGTAAAGTATTTACACCACTCAAACACAACAAAATAAAAACCTAGACCAATTAAGAAAGACCAAAAACATTTTAATAAATAGAATTATATCAAATGTCACAAACATGATAGTTTGAATTAAATAGCTCAGAAAATCACAAAACACCAACTGCAGTAATCTGCTCATGCTAGACCGGGTCAAAGTCAAAGGTTAAGGCTGACTGTGATGGAGTGCGGGTTGGATGAAGAGACCAGGTTCATCCTGGTGGAATGTTTGCCTTTTGAACTTAGGGTCTGATTTAGACCTTGGCGGTAATGGTCTGGCCGTCCCTTTTTTGACGTATTCCCCATTGGCCTACTTGGTGGTCTGCCTGCTCTACGTAAATGCTTGCGGTTCGAAGGATGAAAGGCCATTAGAGTACTGTTGACTCCCCAAGTATGTTCACCTGCATGAACGGTGCCATAGGCAAAAGTGGCTGTTAGAGGAAGGACAGCCAGTTCGTCTGCCGGGCCAATCATAATGTGCTGTTCTGCCAATGTGACTGTGGCTTTGAAACCTCCAAACCTGCGTTGGCGGGTTGGAAGGGATTTAAGGCAGAAAATCAGCTTTTACCACCTTCACACTTCTTTTCCACCATTGACCCAATCTTCCAAGTCCTGACTCTGCTGCTTGATGATGAACAAAATCAACTTGATCGTGGCGGAATAAATCAATAGTAAGCTCGAATTTTACATGTTATCTTTTGTCTTGTCTGTTATCATTTGAACTCATTCATTTTTAAACTTCTCTTGGAAGCAATTGCATACCAATGTACATATGCGTGTAATGTGGACTTTGAAAGAAACACACCTGTATGATCACATTGTGTTTCTAAATTTAGTGCAAGGTGCCGTCCAAAAAATGGGATATCAATCAAAAAATATAAAGTCACAAAGCAGGTGTATTTAAATAAATTTAAAAATTGTCGAATTAAAAACATATGCATTACACATCATTGGGATAATGATGTAGACATTGCACTAGACAAAGAGTAACCATTACCTTATTAATTACATGCAAAATCAATGTCAGTCCCAAATTTTAATCATTCAACTTATTTATCCGTGCAACATTTCCCCTTGTATATGACAAATCCTGTGTTTTTATCAAAATGTAATAGTCACATTATTTTTTATGGTGTCATGCATATGTGTCTATTTTTATCAGCAATCAAGGTGAAATAGACACACCTGCTGTAATACTTGAAAAAATATTTTCAAACATCTATTTGTTGCTGCAAGAGTCCATTATAATGATGAATCAATCAATCACTGGTTTGTAAAGCGAAACTACTCACCCGAAACTGTCTCAAGGCACTGAGACGAAAGGGGGAATTGCACAGCTCCTCGATGTTTCTGGTGAGAGCCAGGTCTTGAGGTCTTTCAAGAACAAGGAGATTATAGGTGTCTGTCGGAGGTGGAGAGGGAGGGTGTTCCAAGCCTTGGCCGTGAGGTAGGAGAAGGACTGGCCTCCTTCTCTGGTCTTTTTGATGCACAGCACTGTTGCAAGGGAAATCTGAGCTGAGCAGAGGGATATTTTGGGTGCGTGGAACGAGAAGTGGTGGTTCATGTAGGTGGGTCCGGTGTTGTGGAGTGTTTTGTGGGCATCTGTGAGAAGCTTGAAGGTGATTCACTTCTCGTTGAGGCACCAGTTTAGTGTCCGCGGGTGTTGGGTGATGTGGCAGTGGCATGGTAGGTTGAGCACTAGTCTGGCAGAGGCATTCTGGATGTTCTGGAGTTTGTGGGTGAGGTTCTTGTTGATCACGGCACAGAGTGCGTTGTCATAGTTCTGTCTGCTGCTGATGAGGGTGCGTGATGGATTTTCTGTGTTCGATGGGGATCCAGTTAAGGGTTTTTCATATGAGACAGAGTGTGTGGCAACAAGAAGAGGTGACAGCATTGATTGTGGCAGTCCATGTTGAGCTTGGAGTCCAGGATGATTTTGATGTTGAGCGTGTGGTCTTTGAGGAATGGTGGGTTCCAGGGGGTGGGGGACAACCAGGTATTGGTACAGGCATCAGGGTGTGGGCCCATGAAAAGTACTTCGTTTTTTCCATGTTTAGTTGTATGCAGCTGTTTTTCATTCACCTGGCGACTGCTTCCTTTCCTTCTTGAAATTTTTGTTTGAAGATTTTGGGTTCGTTGAATAGGGAGGAGGAGTTGGGTGTCATCTGCGTACGATACAATGTTGAGTCTGTGTGATCTGACGATGGATGTGAGCAGGGCCATGTAGACATTGAACAGGATGTGGCTGATGGAGGATCCTTGGGGGACTCAGCAGGTGGTCGGTGTGGGGTCTGAGAGGAAGGGAGGGAGTCTGCGTTCTGGAGAGGAAAGAGCAGATCCAGTCGAGGGCTGTGTTCTGGATTCCTACATCATGGAGTCTGCGGGCGAGGATGTGGTGTGAGACTGTGTCAAAGTATGCAGAGAAGTCCAGGAGGATGAGGGCCACAGTCTCACCTCTGTCGAGGAGGGGGTGGATGTTGTCCGGCAGTTTTGGTGCCATTCAGGTGAATGGCTGCACTTAAATGTAAATGACCATCACATGAGATCACATCACATAGTGTATGCCCTTACCAAAGTAAACATGAAAAAATATGTTGTTTTTCCTGTCTTATTGGTAACTAAAAATATGTCCCTCACATTTTAGTGAGAAACACTGCTCGGAATTAAACTATAGCCAAGGCAAATTAATGTCAGGACAAGCTTGGTGAAATCAATTTGTTTATTACACCACCGAGATACATCTCTAAAATAGAAAAATAAAAAATATATGGCAGTCCAATAGGTCACATGTCCAGTGCATTGTTGTGCTGCAGCACTAAGCTTGCCTCATAAATAACTAGCAAGGGGAAATTCTGCAGACCGTCTAGTGGACACAGAGCAGGCACCTCAATAATCTTTCTTGGGAGGGGGGTTTGGGAGGGACGGTCTTGGATTTGGGAGGGGTGCTTTTTGGTGTGGTAATGGTAGCTTTGGCTTTGGGAGGAGTGGTTTTGGCTTTGTTAGTGGTTGCCTTGAGTATGGGGGGTGGGTTGGCTTTTGGAAGGGGTGGCTTGGCATATGGGAGGGGTGGATTGGGTTTAGGAAGGGTTCAAGGCATGGGCAAATAAATAAGCTTCACTGGGAAAATGGGTAGGATGGTCGGGAATGGGTTGTGTTTGGGAGGTAGAGGAAGTGGCAGTGGGTGATGTGTGTATGTCGGTTGACTTTGCAGTGGGACTGGTGTATGTTCTGTACGTTTGGGTGTATGTTTCTTCCTAGGTGTACGTTGTTCAGGTGAGTATGCCCATTTATTTTTTGTGGGTGTTATTAATGTATGTGTGTGTGTGTGGATGAGTGCACTGTTGAGGTGTTGGTTGTGGTTGTGGTGCTTGTGGATGCAGAGTTACATGGGTGTACTGGTCGTGGTGTATATGGGTGTGGCAGTGGGTGTGGTGTCGGTGGGTGAGATAGTAGAGATGCATGTGGGTGTGGTGGTAGGGGTAAGGTCTGTGGGTGTGCTGATAGTAGTGGTGATGGGTATGATGGTGAGTGTGGTGTTTGTGGGTGTTTTGGTGGTGGTGCATATGGGTGTAGTTGTGGTGTCTGTGCATGTGCTGATGGTGGTTGTGGGGATGGAGTGATCTCTGTGTGTGTTATAGTGGAGACAGGCGGTGGTGTTGTGTTGGTATGATTTGTGAGTCTGTCCCTGTGTTTTTTCTGTGTTTGTGTTCATATGTGGATGTGTTGCTTATGTGTGTTGGATCGGGCGAAAGAGTGACAGGGTGACGAATTGTGAATTGGGAAGGGGAAGTGGGCTGAGTTGGGGTGCAAGGTTGAGCTTGTTGGGAGGCTGCTTTCAGTGAACAAGCAAGGCCTGTAAATGACATCTGCAGGCCAGATATAGCACTATGAATGCTTCCAGGTAGGCTACCCTTTAGTGCATGTGGCAACTAAGTCCATGGATTGCATTCAGGAGGGCAGTCTGGCCTGCAGAGATATTCCATAAGAGGCCAATAGCCTTCTCACGTTGGCCTGCTGGACAGGGGATGAGGTGCCTGCAGTGAAGGAGATACCACCCCTTTTAGGGGGGTGGGTTGGCCCAACTGGGGAGAGCAAGAGGTAGGGTGGAGATGGTTCTCTGTGTGGTTGACAAGGATTCTGCTGGTGGCATTCCAGTAGGGTCCACAACCAGTAGGCAGTTCTCACTTGTGGAGGCCTCTGAAGATGATGATGTATAACAGGCAGCCTCCATTGCACTCCTCTCACCCTCCATGCCACTGGGACCCTCAGTGTGTGTGGTCTTAGCACCCAAATCACAGTGGCCAGCTGCATCCCATCCTACGTGGCCAATGTCCCCTCTGCCTGCTCCTGATGATGCTGAAATGACACAGTAGTTTTATTGCATATGTGCAAATAGAACTGATCATGAAATGTGATCACAAAACATTCTCCAGGTTTTTATATTTCACTTCATTTAAGACTCTCAAACTTTTATTCTACATTAGCAGTAGCTCATGCATGTAGGCAACATTTTCGGAAACCATTTGGTCACAGTTTTGTAACTCCCTATGATAGTTCCTATATCATGTATGATCTTTTCTCGTATCTGTTTTTATTTCTCTATAGGTGGGTGTAAAAACCTGCGAATGGTTGGGCTTTGTTATTTAGTATAGTGAATGTATGTCACCAAAAGTGTGTTTACAAGGCCAAAAAATCTGCAGTATTTTCATTCACAAACAGTTAAATATAAATAAATGTGTGTCAGCAAATACTGCAATGTTGTACGAATATTTATTTCAACTGAAAGGCAGTTTCCTTTGCTTGGGCATTTCACGATGGTAACACTTATTCAAGTAACTAAAGTATATTTCAAATGTAAAAAATATGATATGGATTCTGTACTGAAGTAGCTTATCAATGTATCATGCACTGAAAAAATTAAGAAAACAATTTGAGGTGGATTTACAAATCACTTCTATAACAAAGTAAATTAATAGACCCTGATACATTTCCAATCCACTTCAGGACAGAGTGAAATCATTTTTTCATTTAACTTCTAAATATCTCTAGGTATTTAAAGTCTATTTTACCAGTGTGAAATTGTTTTATAAAATATGCTGGTTTTCACTTTAGGCTACAATTAGTACAACCTCACAGTAAATAAGTGATTCATTTATAATTGTTCCTCAAAGATTCAAATGCAATTCCCAATATGCTACAGATTACACCTTGCTGCTTTCTACATTTTCTAAATGAATCATGATTTGGGTCTGATATTGAGTTTTCCAGATGGGATACTCCAACATATATTTGACGGAACATTCCATCTGCAAAGGTCCATTTAAGTATTCCATTTTTCTCCATCATCGAATTACCATCTGGATATAACAAAGGACATTGAAAAATGGTTTTGGGTATGTGGTACTCTGTCACCAATGTATAGGCATTTATGTCTGTGTTATACCAAAATGGTATGTCTATCACAAATATTTGTTTTAAAAACCAGAAGAAGTAAGACATCATGTAAATTGGTCTCTTTTAACATGAATGAAACATTATTTTTAATTTAAAACACATTTGGAAGATTTTTTTTGATTCAGAACTTTAGCTAGTTATTCTGATGTTATTAGTAATTTTGACTCACACTCTTGTTTGTGTATAAAACTAACTTACCAATGTGACGTTGGGAACATTCATTGTATCATAACAGCATTTTATGATATATCACCTGTAATATAGTTAATATAGCATCATTAACAATAGTAAGGGAGCATCTCATCCGACACTATAAAGACTAGTGGCCTGGTTGTTGCAACTGTACCTTATAACCTCAAACTATGTGATGTATTTTTGTTGTTTAGACAGGCATGTGTCTGCTCAAACCAGCCCTTTGATAATGACCACTAATCAGGTGGCATCTTTCCAAAAAAGTAATCTACAAACCACATCATCATACACCTTGTGCAAAACATATCCCTTCAAGAATTCCTCTTCAGGGTTTGACATGTATCAACCTTAAAGTTGAACTCACACTAGAACTTACCTCCTAATGCTGCAATTGGGCTCTCAGCTGCCAATTAAGGCCTGGATAGTCCACTGCAATTATGCAGGCCATTAGGGGGTCAGGGTGCGGTGCACGCGCATTCCATCTTTGGAGTAATTGCCGAGCTGGACTTCTAATCACTTCTTTGTCTAACATCGCAGGTCCTCCCACCTCTTACAACAGTGAATGATGCACTACTTGTAGATTGCAGGGTTTGCACATTCTTGCCAACGGCCTTCCATATCTCCTATTTCTGATGGGCGTTGACCTGTATGGATACGAGAAATCAAAGACAAAAGAATTGTTTTGTGACTTGATGTTTGTCTTTATTGACTACCCTTACCCTTTGTTATTCCCTAAATTCAATAATCCATGCCAGTGACATCATCTAGGACAGGGGGGTTCCAACGTATTCTGTGATGTGAGCTACTTCTCATCAGTGAATATCATTGTGAAATACTAACGGCTAAACAACTTGTGCACTGTCCTCAGACACCCACCCACCAGCTACATTGACTTAATGGCATATGTCCATAGAGCCATATACTATGGGTTGAACTAAATACAATGATTAAGGACACTGCCATTTGTGTAATTGAGAGTATGCTCTTTGGGGATGTATGAAAATGTGTGCGTATGAAGGGGATATATTTGTATGGGTGACTGAGAGCCTCTGAAAGTTAAACTGTTAGTGTGATTTATCACTCTCTATTTCATTTTTCTTCCATTTAAAAACATTCAGATGCATCATTTTGTTCACAACTCCAAACTAGAGTTGACAAGGAATGTTTTCTAACAGTCCAAAACCTCAGTGGTTCAGTTGTTCCCCTATGTGACTCAGCCCCATCCTGGCCCATAAATCTGACTGAGCTCTGCTCAATGTCAGGCCCTGCTACCTGCTGCCTGGTGATCATGATGTCACATGAACACAGTCTTCCCTTAATTTTGAAATGAAAATATGACCTTGCGCTCATTTATAAAAAAACTCAAGTCTCTGAGCTACTCTCAAGGTGCCTTGGAGCAACTCAGAGCTCCCAAACGACTGTTTGTAGGCACCTGATCTAGGCTGATTGATATGTGAGGAAACATTATTTTTAATTTGGTATGTAAAAAGGTATATATATGGACATTTGTAAATGAGATATAATGTGTTTTCTATTTTTCCATAATGCGAAATTTTCAAATTTCACATGAAATGCATACATATACATATATATATCTTAAAATACACACCAAATAAAATGTAGTCCTTAGAATACACACCACATACTACTGTTGTAGTTTTCTTCTACCATAAAGTGCCTACAAATTCACATAACAATTTCTCTATGTAATGTAAATCATAAATGACACTCCACTCAGGAACTCAAAGGGAAATTCTAGCCTGCATATTAATGAAAAACAGATTTGCAAAAACATTTTAAAGATGTACATGTTACTCTGGTGAGCAATACAGCTGGCTGTACAGGGACAGAACCTAAATTGCCTACAACTCCAGCTCCTCTGGTGAAAAGGCTGGAGCCCTGTCACCTGCTCTTCCGGGCATCGTGGGTCCTAGAGGTCAGAAACAGCAGCAAAAGTTGAAGAGGTCTTGTTGGCTGCAGTGTTACGAGGCAAGTGAGCTTTTTTTAAATACCATTGGCTTTTGTACTTTGCTTTCACACACTTTAACCTATGGCTTGATCCCTCTTGGAGTTTCGCACCGCCTATGCGGTCAGCTTCTGCTTCGGTCAACTAATTCCAAATTTCCTGATGGTGAGGTCAGGTGGCTGTCATTTTAGATGGTCATATGTTTGTGAATGTTTAGTGTGTCACCACCACATAAAATGGTGGCAACTTTGTTTACACATACAACATGCTAATGTTACTCATTAATTAAAAAAACAAAAAACACTTATATGCAGTGTGTTACTGAGATTTACTGCGATAGTTGTGCAATGCTTTTAAAAAAAACTATTTGTAAATATTACATATAAAATGTGTTATTAACACATTATTTTCAACAGACATGTAAAAATCGGTAATTGTTAAATATCTATACCAATTTTACATATTTTGTTAAGAAGTGCTAAGAAACCAAATATATTTTTGCAAAACGCAACATTAGTTTCTAAAAGATAAATTAGTAGTTGTTTTAAAATGTTGTGATTTTTTTACGCGGACATATGAACCCAGGGACAGTGAGGAGACAACAGCCTCAGGATTCCCGACCATGTTCAGACCTTGCCACCATGGAAGAATGAGATAGTATTACAAAATTCGGATTGAATAGGCAAACTATACTGGCTTTATGTCATCAGCTGAAGCCAGATCTTCTGCCTCAAAATAGAAATCCCACCTCTATTACACCAGATGTCAAACTCATGACAGTACTTAATTTTGTGACCACAGGATCATTCCAATACACTGTCGAAGTATCTGGTGGAATGTCACAACCAACTTTCAGTGGTGTGCTACAAGAAGTTATTTCTTCAATGATAAACCACATCAACAGCTTCATCCATTTTTTACCACATGAGGAATTTGCCAAAGTTAAGAGCAGTTTTTATGGTTTCAGTCGCCTATTAATGTGGTTGGAGCAATCGATTGCACACATATTGCCTTAGTCCCAATACATACCATGGAAGAAATTTACTGGTATTAGATCCATTAAATGTGCATGTTATCTGCTTACCTGATTTGTACATCACAAGTGCGTGTTTCCCAGGAGCAACCCATGATTTCTTTGTACAATGAAACAGCAGCATACCCCTGCAAATGTCACAACTTGGACCTGAGAGGACCTGGCTTGTTGGCAAATACAATCTGACATAATATTATATGCGTAATTTCAAGTTGAATAATCTGAAATTGTGTTGCATATTTTGGCTCTTTTTCTCTTTTTCCATTTGGGAGACTCAATTGATCCCAACCAACCATGTTTGTTGGCACTGCTAAGGAATTCAACAACACCAGAGGAAATCTGCTTTAATGTGGCCCATGGAAGAATACAGAGGCCAGTGGAGCTGGCTTTTGGGCTACTAATGGCCAGATTTTGCTGTCTGGACAAGACTGGTGGAGCCCTTCTCTGCTTACTGGATAAGGTATGCCAAACATAGTACTGCGACGGAACATCCTGTACATCGCAGAGGATGGAGACCATGAAGAGGCACCTGGTGAGGAGGTTGAAATGCCTAATCAAGATGATATTCGTGAAGAGGAAGGAATTGAGTTTCGTCAAGATGTTTTAGAAAACTTCTTCAGCTGAGTGTAAGAATACATTTACATATTATGACAGTAAGGCAAAACCAACCTTGAATCTCATGAAGAGACCAGCTTGTGCTGGACATTATTTAGAAATGGCAAGTTGATGAAATCCAGGCTAAAGACATTTGCTAATCAAAGAGTTGAAACATTAACTACTGGGTTGATTTAGAATGTTTTTCTTTGATTGTTCTTAGAAAATGCATTCTCAAAGGTACTCAATTGTAACGTGTAATGTGATTAAATGTTTTGTTTATCATTTTGATCTGTTTTAGGATCCTTCACCATGTCATCTTCATTTGAACATTTCGATGTTGGGAAATTAACTGTTATATGCTGCTGTTGTAAAGTACAAAGGGAACATGGGTTGATCCTGTTGAAGACATATACAGACTTTGGGTGTACATCTCTTGTACTGAGACAACTTGCACAGTGATTGAAAAGAAGTTCTGATGATTGCATTGGACTTTTTTCTGTTGAATGTTGGCACCAAGCCAATATTTGCAGCTTGAAAAAGAATAGTTCTTTCTCTTCACATTTCCAAAATGCTCATATTGTATTAAGAGTATGAAGTTGTTGATGTGTCTCATCATTGTAGAAAGGACGCCATGTAGCACAGCACTTAAAGTTGGTCGTGACAGTCCCCCAGAAACTGCAATAGTGTTTTGGAAAAAAAACATCTGGTCACCAAATTGAATACTGCCAGGTTTTTATACTCCTGGTGTTATTATTTTGCAATTGCTATTGTGAGGCAGAAGATCTGGATCTAGCTGATGCCATGACTCAATATATTTGGCCTACATAATTTGATTGTTTGATTGTATCCCCTTCTTCCATGGTGGGAAGGTCCAGAACCAGAAATGAAAAAATGGCACTGAGTATATATGTTATGTATGGTTGGTTATGTTTATGGGAAAATTGACTGACAAATATTTTCAATTTAAATAAAATACTAGTTGAAGAGTTTTATTTTTATGTTGTTGTCATGGTTGAACATTGAGAGAAATAATATCTACTTGCAATTCATTTATTATTTAACTAATATTAGCTTTTTTACATTTTAAATGTATGACAGAAGGAATATTATAAATAATCAGAGCAAAGAAATACATCTGATTTTGACTGTGTTAGGTTTTTTTTAACAAAACTAAATAAACTGACACAGGATGAAAACCAAAAAGGCAACAATATTTGAAAAAGTCATTCATGGGGAATTAAACTATTTTAAAGAGCCACAATTGCTTGAAGTCCAGTGTCCAAAGTACAACTGTCATCAGAAAGTAAAAAGTGTCCAGCACATCATCCACAGAGTGAATGGTAGTCACACACTGGAGGAAATTAGGTTTTGCACCTCTTGCTGCTGGTAGTAACGGTGTTGGTGGAGGCCTTGCCATCCTCCCCTAGTGGCCCAGATTAACGTGTGCTCCTGTGGGTTCTAATGGATCCACAGTTGTAAGGACTGAGGTGGGTGCACGTGTTGCCTCTTGTGGCAGGAAGATCCTTTTTGTGGCTGAGGCAGATGTAGTTAGCCCAGATGTTGTTGAGCCACAGAATGGAGAAGATGGTGCTGGCAAGACCTTTCATATATGGGTGTAAATATCAGTCAGGGAGCCCATATTAGAGTTGTGATATTCCATCAGAGCATTGAGCTCCCTCGGCAACTGCTTAATCTCCTGGACCTCTCTAAGGACCCATCATTTCTTGGGACTGATGGAGGGATCCCAAGACTTGCTTGATGATGGACTGGCTGACAGTTACCACAGTGGCCTCACTTTGCTGGCCAATAGGTTCCCTTGCATGGCTACTACCCCCACTATCCTGTTACCTTGACCCCTTAGGTTCCATCCCACTGGTTCCTGACTAAAATTGAGGTGATGGCATTGTGTTGACTGCCCAGCAGCCAGGACAGCAGGACACAATATTGGGGTGATGTTGCTTTGGACACTAGAAGTTGAGGTATCCATGGCCTCCAATTTAGTAACATCTGGGATGGGAGGTACAGGTGTGGGCTGAGTGAAATTCACTGGAGTTGTTAGCCCAGGCAGTCCAAATGGGCCAGCCAGATCCTCATTATCAGCCAGACTTGCACAAGTGGAGTCCTCACAGCAGGCTTGTTCCTGGTGGGGAGTGAAGGTCTCCTAAGTGGCTGGTGTTTGCCTACGTAATCTGGGGTTTCATCTATTATGAATGAAAACATTTATTATTAAAAGACTAGATTATACATCAAATGTGTTTGAAGCTAAAAAAAAAGTTGCAACCCTAAAGGATAAACTATTTACATATTTATTATACATTTCATTTTTTGTTTTTACTCATATCACCATAGCGTCTGCAAATCTCAGTACATTTTTACCCTCTCCATCCACCTCGCTGAATGTTGTATTCACACTTGGCCCTATTGCACTGAATTAGCCTACTGGGCCATCACCTAGAGTGGTGCTTTGGTGTAGTCATAGGACATCAATGTATTATCAGAGGTTCTTCCCTGGATTCCACTCCACCTGGTGAACTTAGCCCACTCCTCAGGCGGTCTTTACGGATTACATTCAATATCTAGACAACAAGTCTATTTTGCTGCTTTAATCCAGTTCAAAACATTTGGATTAAATGGATTTATCCTTCTTTTGCAGTTCTCCCACCTAGCTAAAAGTGTCAATAAACCATGAGGCCACTTTTCCCCTAATCAGAATGCTAAGTGATGTCTAGTCTACCCCTAATAGGGCTACAATAGGGTTTAATGCTATGGTTACTCCAAGAATGTATATTAGAATAGTCTCAATGTCTGCCCAGAATGCCTTAATCCTGGGACAAGTAAAGAAGATGTGTTCTTCATTAGCATTTAAGAGACCACGGGCCTGCTGGGGTTAGCTGACCACCATGTCTGTGACTGCTTTTAAATAAAGCAGTTTTTTTTAATGCAGCCCATTTTCCTTATAGGAAAACGAGATGCATAAAAAAAAAAAAAAAAAAGTAAACTTTTCAGTTTAAATTCTTAAGGGCAGACAGTAGTCCCTGGGCCAGAAGTGGCCCAGGGAAGGGGAGCTATGCGGCCCCCTCCCACAAATGTAACTTCAAACAATTTTTTCTTTTTTAAAGCTGGCATATCGCCGGAGGCCCCGTCCCTTCCCTGCTCCACTCTGCAAATGCCCCTCCTGGCACCTTCTAAGTTAGGGATTAAGTCCCCTTGAATACTGACATCCCTGGGGGCCACTAGCCCACCAGGTACCTCCAGTAAGCGCCACAAAGCTGGATTGCTGAGAGGTGGTCTGAGGCCACGGCCCTTTTTACACCACTCTACAAACACGCCTCGTGGTGCACTGCTGGTGGGACGATGAGGTCCTCTTGTGTCCTGAGGACATCAGGACTAAAGTAGACTTCATCCCCCAAACAGCAGTGCGCCAGGATGCGTGCCTTCAGAGTGGTGTAAAAAGGGGGCGTAGCCTCGGACCACTTTCAGCAATCTAGTTGTGTGGAACTTACTGGAGGTACCTGGTGGGCTAGTTGCCCCTAGGGACCCTCAGGATTCAGGGGGACTTAATCCCCCAACCCAGAATATGCCAGGAGGCATATTTGCAGAGTGGTGGAGAAAGGGGACATGGCCTGTGTCCACCTTTCAGCAATTACACTATCTTGGACATACTGGAGGTATGGAGGTATGGAGCTACGGACCCCCAGCAGAGAAGGGGTCTTTAATCCTCATCCAAGAGGGCACCAGGAAGTGCGTTTGCAGAGTGGTAGGGAAAGGGGTGTGGCCTGCTGTGAAAACTTAGCAGTCCTGCTGTGTTGGACTTACTGGAGGTAATAGGAGGAGTAATTGGCCTCCAAGGTTCACCTTGGGGGCCTACTACCCCTCTTGTTACCTCCAGTAAGTCCTACACAGTAGGTTTGCTGAGAGGTCTTCAGAGGCCATGCTCACCTTTTTCCACCGCTCTGCAAAGCCACCTCCTGGCACAGCACTGGTTGGGGATGAAGTCCACTTTACTCCTGAGGGACTTTGGTGGTCAACTAGCCCTCCTGGAAGTGTTGGTTGGAGGCCAAGACCCCTTTCTCCACCACTCTGCAAACGTGAATACCAGGTAACCCCATTGGCAGGTGGTGTAATTCCCTCACGGCCCGGGGGCGGGGTGTCCGCGGCCCAGCTGTGCTCATGACGAGCAGTGCAGTGAAATAATGTGCGTAGAAAATATGTGGTTTTTAGTGTAGAGGAATTAAGTAGAGTGGGAGTATGTGTTATGGAGAGTTAATATGTGGTATGGTAGTCTGTGTTGTGGAGTGGTAACCTCAGGTTCAAATGTAAATCCGTATTTGTAAAGTGCAAACTTCTCACCCTTACAGGTCTCAAGGTGCTGGGGGCCGTTGTGGAAATTTAGGCCAGATATAGATGGCTAAATACTGGTATTTGGCTGAGAGCAATATAGGTGAGTTTAACCCGACTAACAAAATAAGGAATCGCAACATTTGCGATTACTTATTTTGGTCTTGCATTTAAAGAATCGCTAATTGCGATTCCTTAAATGCAATGTTGGTAGCACAAAAGAAAGTGCACTTTAGGGTTAAGGAATCGCTAATTACCACCAACTTCAAGTTGGTGGATTAGTGATTTCCTGCAAAAAAACACTTTTTTTTTTTAAAAGTGCCATGTGGGCATGTCTGTGCGCCACATGTGCACACATGCACATTTCAGGGGTGCAAAAGGGTGTCCTTTTAATACCCTGGCACCCTTGAAATAGCTCCTGCTATGTGTGAATCTTTATTACCAAATCGCAAATAGTGAATATCTTCCCATTCATTCCTATGGGCCTCCTAGCCCATAGAAATGAATGGGTAGGTATTCCTTATTACCGAATCTCAATTTGCGATTCGTTATTAAGGAATTTTAGGGAATCACTAATTTTTTTGCGATTCCTACCTATATTTGATTTAGCGAGTCCTTAATAGCGATACGGTAAAAATCGCTATTAAGGACTCGCTAAATTGAATTTACCTACATCTGGCCCTAAGTGAGCTATTGCCCAGAGTCACATGTTGCTGAGCTGAGCTGCCGCCGGAGACGGGCATCAAACTGTGAACCCTGTGCTCCGAAGTCAGCTGCCCTCACCGCTGCACCATATTTCCATAGAAGCTAAATTATAACTCAATAATTCAGAAAAAAGAAGGAATAACACAGGAGCACTCCTGGACCTAGACATGAGGTATGAGCAGGGCCACTGAAATTATGCAACTGTTTGGCTGCATCAACCTTCGCATAGTTGTAGATTTTGCGCTTTAGCCATGTAATCCATCATCTGCTGCCTAATCTGCAGATTTGAACAAAAAAAGCTTTGTTTCTTGCTTAACCGTTGCCAAAAATGCAGCGACAAGTGTTACAGCGCAGTGGAAGTCCCTTTTCAAACCTATAATGTTCACCTGGCACTTATTGCTAAATGTGGGTGTTAAATTGATACTAATGGTGTGCACCCCACTCTTGCTTCTTTCTGTACCTCTCTAGCCACTTTCTGCGCCTCTGTTGTCTCTTTCTGCACCTCACTTGCTTGTTCCTCAACCTCTCTTGCCTCTATCTGCACCCCTGTTCCCTCTTTCTGTGCCTCTCCTGCTTCTTTCTGTACCTCTTTTGCCTCTTTCTAAACTTCTCTTGCCTCTTTCTGCACTTCTCTTGCTTGTTTCTACAGATCAGTTGTTTCTTTCTGCATCACTGTTCCCTCTTTATGCATGTCTCTTACCTCAGTCTGCCCACCTGTTCCCTTTTTCTGTACCCCTTTTGCCTGTTTCTGCAACTCTCTTGCCTGTTTCTGCAGTTCTCCTGCCTCCTTCTGCATCTCCCTTGCCTCGTTTTGCAACTCTGTTGGTTCTTTTGCACTGCTCTTGCTTCTTTCTGTACCTCTCTTGCATATTTCTTTACCCCCTTGCCTCTTTCTGCACCCCATACCTGTTTCTGCCTTTTCTTGCATCTGTCTGCAACCCTGTTCCTTCTTTCTGAACCTCTTTCGCCTGTTTCTGCAACTTTCTTGCCACTTTCTGCAGTTCTCTTGCCTCCTTGTACACCTCTGTTGCTTCGTTCTGCACTTCTCGTGCCTCTTTCTGCACCCCTGTTGCTTAATTTTGCACTTCCCATGCTTCTTTCTGCACCTTTCTTGCTTCTTTCTGTACCCCTGTTGTCTCTTTCTCTGCACTTTTCCCTTTTTCTGCACCTCTTTTGCCTCTTTCAGCCCTTCTCTTGCTTTTTTCTACACCTCTGTTGCTTCTTTCTGCACTTCTCTTGCCTGTTTCTGTACCTCTCTTGCCTCTTTTTGCACTGTTATTGGTTCTTTCTGCTCCTCTCTTGCAAATTTCTACACCCCTCTTGTCTCTCTTGGCACCCATCTTTTCGCTTTCTGTACCACTGTTACCTCTTTCTGCACATTGTCTGCCTGTTTCTGCACCTCTGCTGCCTCTGTCTGAACATCTCTTGCCTCTTTTTGTAACTCTTTTGCTTCTTTCTGCACTTCTCATGCTTCTTTATGCACCCCTTGTGCCTCTTTCTGTACCTCTGTTGCTTCTTTCTGCACTGCTCCTACTTCTTTCGGTACCTCTATTGTTTATTTCTGCTTCTTTGTACACCTCTCTTGCTTTTTTTTGCACTCCACTTGCCTCTTTCTGTACCTTTCTTCCCTCTTTCTGCAACCCTCTAGCCTCTTAGAACATCTCTTTTGCTTGTTTCTGCTATTCTTTTGCCTCTTTCTGTACCCCTCTTGCCTCCTTCTGCACCTCTGTTTTTACCACACTTCTCTTGCTTCTCTATGCACCGCTCTTGCAGAGTTCTGCACCACTCTTGTCTCTTTCGGCACCCCTCTTCTCTCTTTCTGCACCCCTGTTCCATATTTCTGCACCTCTTTTGTTTGTTTCTGTACCTCTGCTGCCTCATTCTGAACTTCTCTTGTATGTTTCTGTACCTCTGTTGGTTCTTTCTGCACTTCTCTTCCTTATTTTTGCACTCTTCACGCCTCTTTCAGCACATCTGTTGCTTTTTTATGCACTTCTATTTCCTCTTTCCGCACCTCTCTTTTTTCTTTCTGTATCCCTCTTGCCTCCTTCTCCACCCTACTTCCCCCTCACTACATCACTGTTGCTTCTTTATGCACTTCTCCTACTTGTTTCTGTACCTCTCTTGCTTTTTTCTGCACCTCTCTTGCTTCTTTCTGTACCTCTGTTTGTTCTTTCTGAACTTTTTTTTCTTCTTTCTGCACTTCTCCTTTTTTCTGTATCACGTTTGCCTCTTTGTGCACCTCATCTACATTTTTCTGTACCACTCTTGCTTCTTTTTGCACCCCTGTTGGTTCTTTCTACACTGCTCTTGCTTTTTTCTGCACCTCACTTGCCTCTTTCTGCACTTCTCTTGCTTCTTTCTACACCTCTGTTGCTTATTGCAAGCAATTATCTTGCCTCTTTCTGTGCTTCTCTTGCTTGTTTCTATACATCTCTTCTGTCTTTCTGCACCCCACTTATTTCTTTCTGTACCCCTCTTACCTCTTTCTGCTCCCCTCTCCCCTCTTTCTGTACCTCTATTGACTCTTTGTGCACTCTGTCCCTCTTTCTGCACCTTTCCTGTCTGTTTCTGTACCCCTCTTGCCTCTGTCTGTACCTCTGTTACTTTTTTCTGTACTTCTCTTTCTTCTTTCTGCACCCTTCCTGCCTCTTTCCATACCTCTCCTGCCTTTGTGCACCTCTTCTACCCTTTTATGCCCCCTCTTGCCTTTTTTTCACATCTGTTGGTTCTTTCTGCACTGCTCTTGCTTCTTTCTGCACATCACTTGTCTCTCCCTGCTCTTCTCTTGGTTCTTTCTACACCTCTGCTGCTTCTTTCAGCAATTCTCCTACCTCTTTCAGCCTCTCACATGCTTCTTTCTGCACTCCTCCGGCCTCTTTCTGCACTTCTCTTGCTTCTTTCTGCATCTCTCTTGTATCTTTCTGCACCCTTCTACCATTGTTTGTACCCCTCTTGCCTCTTTCTGCTGTTCTTTTGCCATTTATGCACCTCTCTTGCCTCATTCTGTACCTCACTTGCGTCTTTCTGTACTTCTTTTGCTTCTTTTCACACCTCTGTTGCTTCATTCACAATTCTCTTGCCTCTTTCTGTACTTTTTTTGCACCTCACTTGCTTCTTTCTGTATCCCTCTTGCCTCTTTCTGCACCCCTCTTTTCTCTCTCTGTACTTCTCTTGCCTCTTTCTATACCCCGTTCCCTCTTTCTGCCCTTTTCCTGCCTGTTCCTGCACGTCTTTTGCCTCTTTCTGTACCTCTCTTGCCTCTTTGTATACCTCCCCACCTCTTTCTGCACCCCTATTGCCTCTTTTTGCACCCCTGTTGGAACGTTCTGCACTGCTCTTGCTTCTTTCTACACCTCACTTGCCTCTTTCTGCACTCCACTTGGTTCTTTCTACACCTCTGTTGCTTCTTTCAGCAATTCTCTTGCCTCTTTCTGCACCTCAAATCCTTCTTTCTGCACCCTCCTGCCTCTTTCTGCACTTCTTTTGCTTCTTTCTGTAACCTCTCTTTCCTCTTTCTACACCTCTCTTGCCTCTTTCTGTACCCTTCTACCCTTTTTGTATCGCTCTTGCCTCTTTCTGCTGTTTGCTTGCCATTTCCGCACCTCTCTTGGCCCTTTCTGCACCTCAATTGCCTGAACCTCTCTTGCTTCATTCAACACATATGTTGCTTCTTTCAGCAATTTTCTTGCCTCTTTCTGCACTTCTTTTGCTTCTTTCTGTACCTATCTTACTTCTTTCTGTACCCCTGTTCCCTGTTTCTGTACCTTTCCTGCCTGTTTCTGCACCCTTCGCACCTCTGTTGCACTTTCTGCACTTTCTGCACTTTTCTTTCTTCTTTCTGCACCCCTCCTGTCTCTTTCTGTACATCTTTTGCCTCTTTGTGCTTCTCTTCAACCTTTTTCTGTACCACTCTTGCTTCTTTTTGCATCTCTGTTGATCCTTTCTGCACTGCTCTTGCTTCTTTCTGCATCTTACTTGCCTCTTTCTGCCATTGTCTTGCATCTTTGTACACCTCTGTTGCTTTTTTCAGCAATTATATTGCCTATTTCTGTACTTCTCTACCTTCTTTCTGCACCCCTCCTGCCTCTTTCTGTACCTCTCTTGCTTCTTTGTGCACCTCTCCTACCTCTTTCTGAACTCCTCTTGCCTCTTTCAGCACCTCTGTTGCTTCTTTCTGTACTTCTCTACTTTCTTTCTGTACCCCTCTTCTGTCTTCATGCACCTCACTTGCTTCTTTATGCACCACTCTTGCCTCTTTCTGCACCCATCACCCCTCTTTCTATACCTTTCTTGCTTCTTTCTACAATCTTGTTCACTCTTTCTACACATTTCCTGCCTTTTTCTGCACCTCTCTTGCCTCTTTCTGTACCTCTGTTGCTGTTTTCTGCACTTCTCTTGCTCTTTCTATACCCTCATGCCTCTTTCAGCACCTCTGCTTATTTTTCTGTACTTCTCTTCCTTCTTTCTGCACCCCTATTGCCTCTTTCTGTACCTCTCTTGCCTCTTTGTGCACCTCTCCTACCTTTTTCTGCACCCTCTTGCTTTGTTTTGCACTGCTGTTGGTTCTTTCTGCACTGCTTTTGCTTCACTGACCATGTCATGAAGTATGTAATATGTGACATCATCAGCAGTGCATTGCGGAGACGCGAGTTATAGTTAACTCAACTAACAATAACGGACACATTTCTCTGGTTTTGTACTAGTGAAATGTCGAACTAACTATAATCTACCTGAAACCTATGTTTTTTTCAATGAATTTCTTAGGTTTTCAAATGCTAATTCCTAACTATAATGTCCCTGAAACCTAAGTTTTTTCATTGAAAATATATTCATTTATTCAATTCATTCAATTATCTTTATTCGGATAAAGGAATATCCATAAAAGTACAGAGCAAAATACCAGCACAAATATACGTTAAGAATCAAGTTAAAACAATAAATACATAACTTGAAACAGTATATACACAGGGACATCTACATAGTGCAAAAACGGCGCGGAGGGTTCATCATAGGCTTATAATTCAGTTGGTACTGATAGTTTAACGGATAGCAGCAAAGTGATATAAAAACACATATTTGATCAAAACCGATAGCAAGGTGTTTCCTAAAATGTAACAGCATAATGTAATAAAGTGCAAATAGTATAACAGGTAGCAGCAGAATAATATAAAAACATTGTCCGATATAGGTAACATGGTACAATAAAGTGTGTGTAATTAGACTATAGGATCCATGTAGAGGCCAGGGATATGAAAAAATGCAATCAGGAATACTTATACAGTACCCCACAAAGCGTGGGAGCGAATATCCATTTCCAGAAAGGTGCTAACGAGAAAGGTTCAATTTTCCCCGTTAAGCTTAAGAATATCCCTATAGGCCACATTAAAGTCAGAAATGGCCGAAGATTTAAAAAAGGGAATCAACAGATGTTTACTATATATCTGGTAAAACTTACAAAAGAATAAAAAGTGTAACAAAGATTGATTGCCATGACTACCACAGAGACATGGCATTTGCTCAAGATTGATGTTAAAGTCTAGAGGGAAGCACAGTAGTTATTTTAGAGTGCCGGCCCTAAGGCGAAATAGCAAGCTTTGGTCCCAGCGGTTGATCACTTTTAGGAGATAGCTAGATGGCAGTTTTGAGAGGGGCCATCAGTGTCCACCATATTTATATACCAGGTGACGGAAGATTTCGAGAGTTCTTGTTTGTATCTCAAGCCGCCATAATATTCATACAAGGCCTCCTGAATAATCTTTTAGTTAATACCCACCATATGGCTTGGGTTTGTAAAGATATGCGCAAGATTTACAGTAGTCAGGCAAGCCTTGACAGCCACCAACCATGGTATGTCACTCCCCTTGTTGCATTTAAGGCAGTCAACTATAATTTCTCTAGTTAACGTGGCTGCTGGATTTTGCTATACTTTTATCACAAAAATGGCCAGGCGGGATCTTTTATATAGGACAATTTTAACTCATGGTGACAGACAAAGAATGAGGAAGAGATCAGTGCTCCTAAAACTCTCCCGCAGAATTTGCTTTCATCTACCTGAATACTATTGCAATTTATATGGCCCCAAACGTCAGCTCCGTATGTTGCGGTGGGTAGACACTGAGTTTTATATATTTCAATAGGGATAACACTACCTCAGTTCTTCTAGGTTGGGGTAGGCACGAGATGGAATTAACAGAAATTTGCTCTGACTATGTACCAAATGAGCTGCCCAAGTACCATTGTCTGAGAATATTAAACCCATATATGGGAAGGTGCGAGTGCATAGCAATTTTTCAGAACCAGAGGTAATTAGATTAGCTGAGTGTTTTTTGGGGCCACCACTCGTTAAAAAAGATTTTTTTAAATGTGTACATTGTCCAACTTGTTCATAAAATCAACAAAGCCCCCAACTAAGATGCGCAATGCATTAGGGGTGCGGCCCATTAGTCCGCATCGTCCGCATATAATAAAGCGGGTGGTTTGTTACAGTTGATCATCGGGATGTCTGTAGTCAGTTTAGACAACTCATTGTGCAGCTCGTTAATGTATAGAATAAAAAGCAGAGGGGCCAGCACGCATCCCTACCTGACCCCTCTGCCGATAACAATGTTCCCTGAGACTGCCCCATCCCTGCTAATCATCACCTTTGCCCCTAAGTGCCTATGTAAATATGCTAAAAAATGCACTAAGGCCTCGTCTAGCCCATATTTTAAGACATAACCATAAACGTGACCTATTAAAAAAATCAAAGGCTAAGGTGAGGTCCAAGAAAGCTAGGTAAATGGGAGACTGCCGAGCTATCGTATATTTGCCAATGACCAAATTTAGATTGAGGCATTGATCCACAGTTCCCAATTTACTTCTAAAACCTAACTGACACTTGTTTAAAATACTTTCCTCCTCAGCCCAAGTCCTAATTTTATTAAATAACACCCTCCCATATATCTTGAGTGTGTTATCGATGAAAGAGATTGGTCTATAACAGCTAGGGTTGGACCTGACCCCCTTTTTAAAAATCGGCACTATGATACTAGTTGACCATGTGCTGGGGATTTGGGAATTTGTTAGGTTATTAAAAACATTGAGTAAAAGGGGTGCCGAAAACTCCGGTTTATGCTTAATAAGATCGATGGGAAGCCCGTCAGGACCAGGGGCCTTATTACCTAAACTTTGGTCATCCTCAACTTCAGATAACGATATCTGGACTCGTGTGGCAGCATAAATGTCTGTATGGTCTTCATTCTGGGAAGAGGCTGTATATATTTTGGAAAAATGGGCTTCCTAAGCTTGACTGGTTATATTACAGCTTAGGGGGGTTAGTGTCAGGCCCATAGTTCTCATGTTTTTAACTGCTGCCCAAATGCTGTTTGTATTATTATATCTTGTGGCACAGGCCAAGTTATCCCATTGTTCTTTCAGGATATCCTCTTTTCTCTGCTTAACCACTTTGTTATATTGGTTAGTCAGTGATCTAATAAGGTTTGCATCCCTTGCTGTAGCTGACAAAGCACAGCAAAGCTCTCTATTTGCCCGTGAGCAAACACTATTGAACCACTTAGGATTGTGGCTGTTGTTAGATGCAGGTTTTGAGAAGTTTAATGCAAAGGCAACAACTGCATCAGGGTTGGGGTCAGTGGACGACAGACAGGTGTCGACAGATGATCAATAGGGTGCTAACCTGTTCGAGAACACATTGCTGTTGTCGATATCTTTCCAGATAACTCTTAAATTATCAGTTGAGGATACTAGGTTACAGGCCCCTGGTTCTACAATAAAAATATTTCTGAGGGCGACCCTAAGCATAAGCGAAGTTGGGTTGTGGTCCCCATACACAGTAGTTATAACCTCGGCTCCAACTAATATTTATTTTAATGTGGCTGATAATAAAACATAGTCTATTATTGAGGCACGGCCGCAACCTCTATAAGTGGGTATTGGACGACTGTCTTTATGATGTATGGCTGCAATGTCCATCACATTTAATAAATTGTGGTTTGACAAATAGTCCAGTAGTTCAGTCCCCCTTTCACATGGATTTACATATAGTTGATGGACAATGACCGATTTATTTGCCCGAAGATCTTAACGTTAAAGTCGCCTCCCAGACAAATTCCAGCTAAGTTGTGATTCCCTGGTACAGTTTGTATATCTAAAACAAAATTAAAAAGATTTGCAAAATTCATATTAGGTACGGTTAGAAAATCGTTATTATAAAAATTAATAAAACAAATAGAGACCCCCCCGAGTATATGTCAGTGCTTGAAAGTTGTGACTATTTGCAAAGATGCTTTTAGAACTGCCACCAGACAAGATGTTAACCAGATAGAAAGGCCACCAGAAGGCCACCCATGTTTAGGGGCAGGTGCAGTGACAATAAAGCATTCAAAACTCTCGAGATATAACTACCTAGTTGCCCAGGTCTCCTGGAACATTAAAATGTAAAATGTATTTACCATCTTAACCCAATCCTCAATATTTTCTTTGGAGGCTAAGCCGGCAATATTCCAGCTTAACACCTGCAGATATCGGTCGAGTGGCTCAGAGACATCTTTTACTGGGGGGGGGCTGGCACTGTTATAGTAGGGACAGGTTCAGTGAGTGTTGGTGTGGGCAACAGTCAATCTAAAGTATCTAAACCAGAAAGGGCGGAAAACCTAGTTTGTGTCAAAAATGAGGAAATAACAGGTATATTTTGCCCAACATTGGGTTTGTAGAAATAGCTGAGTGGCATTGGCCAAATGTGAGTGGGTGGGGAACTATTGTACTCTCTTGACATTAATATTGATTGTACAAGTGCTGGACAGCAGAAGTTAATAACAACACAATCTTCCTCTATGATCTTATCTGAGGGTCCGACACAGCCAACCCTGCACACCATCAAGATGTCATTAATGTTAGACACCTTGAACCCTTTATGTTTAGCCAGCCAGTCAGTACTCTTATTGTGTAGTTGATCCCAAGTCTCAGACTGATTTTTCCCTATGGGGGCACCCCTGATCTTATCTGAGGGTCCGACACAGCCAACCCTGCACACCATCAAGATGTCATTAATGTTAGACACCTTGAACCCTTTATGTTTAGCCAGCCAGTCAGTACTCTTATTGTGTAGTTGATCCCAAGTCTCAGACTGATTTTTCCCTATGGGGGCACCCCTGCTAAAACTAAGACATGAGGACAGGCCTCCAGTGGTAGGCTTAGAACATCTTTTCTTGCCTCAACAGGCCTGCAAACATTGTTCTTGGTAGAAGGGGCCATACTCTCGGGATTATGTGCTGGGCTAGCATTATTTACGAGGGCTGTGCAGGGAGGATGGTCAGCTGGTTGGCTAAATTAATGTAATATATTGGGGTTGCCTGGCTGTAAAGGTTTTACCAAGTGAGTAGGATTCTTGGGAAAAATACATTCTTTGACTTTGCGACAATTTTCTCAAGAACCAATTAACGGAGACTGCACTAAAGTTAAAATTTGCTGTGACATGCTAGAAATTGCTCTGCTCATGGCCTGCAGTTTTATATGTCTCTCCCTGTTGTGATGGTGTCTTGGGTACGTTACTATGCAAACTAGAATTTTCAATTAATATTTCTAAACAATACAAGCGCTTCCAGAGTGTAGCAAAATTATTATCAACAAATTCCTTAACCCGCTCATAAATGGTATCTACAATAATATCAATTGCAGTGTCTCCCAGTTTTAAGTTGTTAAAAAGTGTTCGTATGAACTCAGTCTGAGTCTGGGTGTGAATTGAATGATTTGATATATCGATGAACGTTAAGACAATGGGGGCGCTATCAGTTACTGTGTCAATTGGAACCGCCGGTCCTTGAATCCATGTGCCTAAAGCGGTACGTTGTGGTTTTGAATGTGGCGGTTGGTTTCCTTTTTCTTTTTCCCCTGTAAATTCTAGGTTTGGGGAAATGTACACATTAGCAGCAGTATCCTTGCTGCAAGTCAATGACAAAAGATCCACAACCTCCCTAGGGCCCCTAGTAACCTTTTAGTGCGTATTATGTTCAACTGGCGAATTCAACATCAAGGGGGGGCTAGTATGGTCACCGTTTCTATTTGAGGGAGTTAATTGAGGAACCGTTAGTCCCAGAGACATAGGCCTCTCGGTTAGCTCAATTTAAGTGCTGACAATGTTAACAGCTCTCTTTAACATACTGTCTATAGAGGTAGAGGTGCATGAACTTGGCATAGCAGGACGTTTAAGCCGTAACAAATAATAACCACAGGAGTAGGTCTCCCTTCACTCCACTTCACTCACCACACAGATGTCATGGATGGTGAGGGATGTCAGAGGGGTTGCTCTTCTTAAGCGCCTCCCAGCGCTCCACACCAGTGTGGGCAGTGTGCGCGCCGCTGGGGCTGCTGGGGCTTGCAGTCCCTGACCAACGTCCTCACTCGCGGCCGGGACCAGGACCTTGCAAATGCCCAAGTGACTCTTTAGGCGGTAGCGGCAGCAACTTCAATAGCATATATGGCGGTGAAATTTGCCCGGAAAGGATTGAAAAGCAAAGGTTAGAGGGATGCTATAGTTAGGATTTCACTCGCACAAAACCAGAGAAGTTCAGCCATTATAGTTAGCTGAGCTAACTATAACTTGCGCCCCACAATGTCCTGCTGATGACATCACATATTACATCACTCATTTCATGGTCAGTGATATCACTGATAACATCACTGATGACATCTCAAATGACATCACTGATGACATCATACAGTGACTGAGTTTTTCTAAAACGTTTACGAATGTTATATATATATATATATATGCCAATGTGTATTTGAAGAATGAATGGGTGTATGAGTATCTATATAGATTATTTAGTTGGTGCTTGACTGCCTGTTTAAGTGATTGATTTACCATGTCTTAGTGAATGTATGGGTGAGCGGCTAATCTGTTTGAATGTGTGTATCAGTTGGGGTTTAACGGTCTGCATGGTTTGATGAGTATATACATGAGTGGCTTTATGCGTTATTGATCAATCGTCTGAGTACCTGTATCAGTGCCTGAGTCTCTGTGTGGGTGGGTGAGGGGGTATGTGACTCCCTGCATGAATGTATGAGTAGGTGAATTTCTGGGTGTATGGGTTCATGAGTGTGTGTGTGAGGGACTGTATGGCTGAGTGAGTGTGCCTATGGATGTGTCAGTAAATGAGTGAATGTCTCAGTGGTATATAGGTGAGTAACTGAATATGTGAAAGGCAGTATATGTGAGTGTTAGAGTTTATAAGTGACTGTATGTGTGAGTGAGTGATTGTGAGAGTAGCTGTATGGTGAGTGTGTGTTTGTGGCAGTGACTGTATTGGAGAGTAAGTATTTGTTAGAGTCTATGAATAAGCAAGGTGATGTGCGTGTAACTGCATAGCTGAGTAAATGGCATTATGATTGCCACTTTGGGTGACCGACTAGCTGTGTGAGTAATTGTATGGGTGAGTGGCAGTTTGTGAGTATCTAAATGGGTGTATGAGTGCATATATCAGTGGTTATATTGATCAGTGACTGCATGTATGAGTGACTGTATGGGTGAGTGAGTAGATGTGTGTGTAGACCTATGAATCAGTGAGTGGGTATATACTAGCTGGGATTGGTGTGCCTATGATTTCGAGAATGGTAGTCTGTATTTTTGAGTGGGTGTATGAAAGGTTATATTAGTGTGTGAGGAGGTGCATCAGAAATTAAGTGGATGATGTCATCAGTGATGTCATCAATGATGTAATTTCAGATCTCATCAATGATGTCATGAGTGATGTCACTGCCCATGTCATGAGTGATATAATATGTGACGTCATCAGCAGTGAATTGTGGGGCGCGAGAATAATGGTTGACTTTATCTGGTTTTGTGCGATTGAAATGTCATTCTAACTATAACATCCCTCTAACCTTTGGTTTTTGCTATACATTTCTATGATTTTTAATGGTAATTCCTAACTATAACGTCCCTGAAACCTCTGTTTTTTCTGTGAATTTATACATTTTTTTAAATGCTAAATTCTAACTATAATGTACCTAAAACCTTTGAGGGGTTTTTAAATGCTAAATTCTAACTATAACATCTTTCAAACCTGTGGTTTTTCCAGTGAATTTCCAAAGTTGTGAACAGATATTTCTGAAGAATCTGAAGAATTGCAATGTGTACAAGTTACAGTACATCTTAAGAAGGCTTGTTAAAAATATTTTCTGATTGCGAAAGGTAACATCATTTTTCAACTCTTTTTCATTTATATATTTACTAATGATATATATATATTTTTTAAACTGAAACTGAAAATCGCATACCTATAGTGATGTGTGCATGAATCCGAGCATTGTGCCGCCATATTTTAACGTTCACGTAGAGTGCGCGTACGGTGCACAATGGGTGCATGGTTCACACATTTTTCAATCGTTACATTTACATACATGATATATACTATAACATTTTGAAATCAATTGTATGTATTTTATAGAAATATAAATAATTTGAATATTTGACTTCTGCTGATGAAGTTATGGAAGTTGTGATGCTCACGCATAACCTCCCGCACATATTTCTAGTTGCCCAATAGGTTTGGGACTCCAGCACAAATTATGTAGTTCTAAAAATATATATATATATATATAATTTTATATCATGCATTATACCATTAGATTTGTTCTCATATTTGTAAATCTACTGCATTTATACCTGAAATAGATATACAATATTGCTTACGCATATTTTTCGGATTCGCTTATGGTGAATCCCATGTGGCTTTAAAAGAAGCAATTTCATTGGATAAGAATTTTTCTATCCTACTATTTGGTGGGCTCCACCCAAATTGTTTTTTTTCTTTCTAGAGCTGCTTGAGAATAAACACCTCTTGTGTTCTCTATTTATTCTTTGAGTCTTTCAACTCAGCACTAAGCATGGCATCTGTAAATCCACCCACAGATGAAGTTCAAGATGTGATGAGTAGGAGGAGCCTGTGAAGAAAAGAAAAGAAAGCATTGTCTGGACTTTTTTCTCATTTCCACCTTGGGAGAAAAAAGTAAATGCATACAAAGTGACCTGCACATTGTGTGAAAAGGTTTTATCATGGGGCTCCGAGAAAAGGTACTCCTGTGGACCCTCCTCAATGATGAAACATCTGCAGACAATACATCCTAACCATCTTGCCTGAGAGCAGCACCGGCAAGAACTGGAAGAACAATCACATGATGCTGAAGTTCCTGGACCTAGTACATCTTTAACTTCTACTTTAAATGCTGACACAACCTTGCTCGTATCTGAATTTGCTGCTTTAGAGCAACACTGCTTAATGTGTAAGAAGCTTCTCTTCTCCTGGAAAGCAGTCTAACGGAGCAGTTAATCTTGCTGCCAAAAATCACAAGCGCTAGTTTTTTTTTTGCAATTGCAAGCTGTTTTTACTGATTTACAGTACTTTATTGCCTTGTGTTCAGATTATGTTTTTTTAAAACACCCCCCCAAAAAAAAGATTTAGAAAAACACAAACAAACAGCCTATTTGGGTAAAGATAGACAAACTTGTACGTGTTGTATGAATGAGTGCAAAAGTAGTGCCTGGATTATTGGAAGAGTTTATGGATAGTTACTGTGTGATTGGGTCAGTGCATTGATGGTGCCTGGGTGATTACATGAGTGCATGGGTAGTGCCTGTATGAATGGATGAGTGTATGGATAGTGCCTGGATCAATGGGTGAGTACAAGAGCAGTGCCTTAGAGATTCCATGAGTACATGGGTAGTGTCTGAGAGAGTGAATGAGTGCATGGGTAATGCATGTGTGAATGGTTGAGTAAAAGAATAGTGTTTGAGTGATTGCATGAGTGCAGAGGTACTGCCTGGGTGATTGGATGAGTGCATGGATAGTGATTGACTGAAAGGATAAGTGCATTGCTGATACCTGGGTTATTCCATTAGTACATGAGTTGTGCCTAAGAGAATGGATGAGTGCGTGAGTAGTGCCTGAGTGCATGGGTAGTACCTGGGTGAACGTATGAGTGCAGGTGTAGTGCTTGGGTGATTGGACAAATGCATGTGTAGTGCATGCGTGAAAGGAAGTGTGCAAGGGTAATGCATGGGTTATCCCATTAGTGTATGAGTTGTGCCTGCGAGAATGTATGAGTACCTGGGTAGTGCTTAAGTAAATGGTTTAGTACAAGATTAGTGCCAGAGTGATTGCACGAGTGCATGGGTAGTCCCTGGGTAATTGTATGAGTGCAAGTGTAGAATGTAGCTGATTGGTTGTGTGCTTGGGGCATTCTTGACTGAAAGGATAAGTGCACGGATAATACCTGGATTATTCCATTAGTGCATGAGATTATCGATGAGTACATGGGTAGTGCCTGAGTGAATGGTTGTGTTCATAACTGGTGCCAGAGTGATTGCATGACTGTATGGGTAGTGCCTGGGTGACTGTATGAGTGCTAGTGTGGAGATTGGCTGGTTGGATGAGTGCATGGGTAATGCCTATGTGAAAGGATGAGTGCAAGGGTAATGTCTAGGTCAATGGATAAGGGCATGGGTTTTGCCTAAGAGAAAATATGAGTGCATTGGTAGTGCCTGGGTGAATGGTTGGGTGCAAGAGTAGTGCCTCTGTGATTGCATGAGTACAAGGGTAATAACAGGGTGCTTAGATGAGTGCATGGGTAGGGCATGACTGAAAGGATCCATGCAAGGGTAGTGCCTGGGTCATTGGATGAGTGAATGGGAAGTGCCTCAGAGAATGGATGAGTGCATGTCTAGCGCATGACTGAATGATTGAGTAGAACAATAATACCTGATTGATTGCATGAGTACAGCGGTACTTCCTGGGTGATTGGGTGAGTGCATGGGTAGTGCTAACTGAAAGAATAAGTGGAAGGATAATGCCTGGGTTATTGCATTAGTGAATGAGTTGTGCTCGAGAGAATGGATGAGTGCATGGGTAGTGCCTGCATGAAAGGAGGAGTACAAAGGTAATGCCTGTGTCATAGGATGAGTGCATGCATTCTACCCAAAAGAAAAGATGAGTGCATCAGTAGTACCTGACTGAGTTGCTGAGTGCGAGAGTAGTGCCTGAGTGATTGCATACGTGCATGGGTAGAACCTGGGTGATTATATGAGTGTAGGGGTACTGCCATGGTGATTGGATAACTGTATGCAAAGTACCTGAGTAAATTCATAAACTCAATTGTAATAGCTGGGTGGTTAGATTAGTGCATGCATAGTGCATGAGTGAAAGGATCATTGCCTGGGTAGTGTCTGACAGAATGGATGAGTTCATGGGTATTGCCTGTGTGAATGGTTGAGTACAAGAATAGTTCCGTCAGACGGCGGCCACGGACAGTGTGCCCCAGGGGGATGAAGAGGCATCCCGGTTACTTTCGGGTGTGCCCTGCACCCACCTGGAGGGCCCCACTCACCCTTAAAATCCTGCTCTTGTTCTTGCCACCACTGCCCCCCACTTTGTTGGTCCCAGCTGCCTCCTCAGGTGTTAACCTCCTCACCACTGATATAGGAGGGGAGTAGAGGAAACCTGCCCTCCAGATCGGGGGTCTCCATCAGGCCCGATGCTTCACCCGACCCAACGCTACACCCAAGGGAGGCCCAAGGCAATGCTGGGAAAGTCCAGGCTACGCCAGTGGTTCCAGGACAGAAAGATTCAGGTCCCAGGAGCAGCTTCAAGTGCCTCAAGGCCATAGGAGGCAGGAGGTAGGTGTCCACAGCATGCCAGAGCCCGACCTTGTACTCAGTGGAAGCGTCTCAGAGAGGGAAGTGGGGGCATGACCCAGAACTCCTCTTGCCTTGCCTCAATCCCCCAACTGATCCTCCCCTCTGGCTAGAAGAATGGCCAAAAATAGGCAAAAAGACAATGCTAGTGAGAGGCCAGGGGAAGCTGAAGGGGGCGGCACAGTCTCCAATCAGAACCTCCGGGTACCAATTACGCACAGTTACAAATTCAACCTGTAATGGAATCTGAAATGGAAATTGATAACCTTCAGAGCATGAGAACACCAAAGGAAGGCCCTCCCATCACACCCCCACATCCTCCCCCACTGGGGAAAATTCAAAGCTATTTCTGAAGAATCACATAACCAAGCACCCCAACCTCAATCTTGTGAAGGGCGTGAAGACTTCTACAAGACACTCTCTATCTCTAAATCGGACAGCCTCACAGAGCCGAGAGCTGCTCAGACCTATGGGAGGCAACCTAAGGAGATCAAACTCCCATCAACAGTCCTTCAGGTTTCTGACCCACATAGATTGGTTGCGCAACATTTCTACCTCATAACAACAGCACGATTCCACACAGGACACTCCGCACAGGAAAATGTTACTCAACCAAACCCTTTAGCCACTCCAGAGACACAATATCCACAAAGGGCGAAAATTCGATAGAGTACATCAATTTCGGACCAGGGGTCCCTATCACACGGATTCTTAACAACCCTAGAAGCCCAAATAGATCCACACATGGATGCATATTTAGCCGAAATGCCAGTAATTGCACCAGCCACAAACACTAACTATCACTCACCGCTCCAGTTCAATGAAGGGAGCAATGGTCAAGTCAGACTGGTAAGCCTAGCAACTTCTAACCAGGAGGACTTATCCTTTAATAAACATGAAAAAATAGCCAAAGCCTTACACTGGCAGTTACAAAAAAATGGAGCTCCAGATTGACCTAATTCACTTGATAGCAACAAGTTTAGTGGTCTTAGGGACTAGACTAACTATTATTGAACACTAACTTGATGAAACAGAAGTGGGCCACCTCTGTTCTTGCACCCAATTAATGAACAAACTGACTTCATTACCTGAAATTCTGTGGGCTTTATTAGACAATGTCAATAAGAACTGTTCAATCACGAATACTCAAAAATATAAAGGAGAGGCTGCAATTACTACCCAGATGCCATCAGGGGTACCAGTACATCTGTAGGTAATACCTCGCTGCAGTGAATGCAGGGACGCAAATACCTACACTAATGCAACCTTAAGCTCTTTTTTTTTTTTTTTTTTTTTTTTTTTTCACAAAAAATAATCTTTTATTAAAAGATTAAATTATGCATCAGCAATGGTACCTTCCACTTCTACCCCAGGCTCTATACTGATGGATGTAATTTGCTTCACAATTTCAGAAGGGCTGTGGAGGTCAATCAAGCGCTTGTGAATACGCATCTGGAAACGATCCCAAGTCTTTGAACCTTCACCACAAGGTGTTTTTCGAGTTGTAATTCGCAGAGTCTTGGTAGGCATACGAACTGGCCCCTTCACTTTCAGGTTTTTCTCCTTCGCACCTCTAATGAGATCTGCACACACTTTTTCAAGTGACTTGACATTGCGACTAGTCAGGGTGATTCGAATACGGTGGATAGCTACTTCCTGTTCCACAGGTGCTTTGCCGGCGTCTTTAAATGCCATAGCTAATGTGCTTCCTGACCGACTTATTCGTCCTCAAATTAAGAAACGAACGAACAGCGGTGAGCCAGGAAAAAAGTCAGCAGACCGCGCTGTCTGAATTCGAAAGGGCAACCTTAAGCTCTTATTCAAATCCACAGTCACCCCTGAGCTCCACTCAGCAAGCCCTTAATGCTCACACCTCTGAAGATCCTCTTCTCTCCATTCAGCAAGCCACAAACGCTCATTCCTCTGAGGAGCCTCTTCTCTGGAGAAGAGCAAAATAGAAACTGAAAAAACTTTCTAAAAAAACAGCGCCTACAAAAAAGGTACCTGGCGACAACAGGCCTACGTTCAAGAACAAGCGCTATCAAACAACAAGGAAAGCCAGTTAAATTTTTTCAAATCTTCAACAAGAGTCCTAAACTAGGCACCAACCTCAACGCAAACAACTCAGTCTTGAAGGACATTCGGGTCTGTAACCAGAAAAAGGAACAGCTTTCCATACCAGGAGACATACAGAGCACTCAAAGAATACCAACCATTTGCCGCTGACACCAACTCAAACAACGGCTACACCAGGACCCATGGCCAAAATTCCCCTGACACTACATGCCAGTACAGGAAAACTAATCAGAGTAAACACCACATCCCTAGGGGGTGCCAGTTCACCACTCAAACCACAGTTTCATGATTTTCCTCTAGTGCAGAAACACCGACCTCACTAAACGGAGCACATAGCTTCACCACACTCACAAGAAACATTCCACAGGGCCCAGCGCCAGAGAATGAATGAACAGCCAGTCCATCCCAACACAGAAAACGTTCTGCAGAGAAAAGGGTCAAATGGGAGTAAAGTCATAGCCCCCTCATTATAAACATGGGAGGTCCACTTACAAACATGCACCCAGGACCTCAGTACTTAGGGACTCCAAGCAAGCAGGCCTGCCAGAAAGTGAAAGCACAGTACTTCAAATCCAGCAACCAGGAGAATCTATACATCCCTGCACCAAAGGTGACAGGGAAAAGTGGGTAGAAAACCCCATGACCAGCCTAATATTCATCCCCCACTACACTTGCATACCATCTCTGAATCATCTAACCACAGCGGAACTTCAATCGGTAAAATGTGTCCATATCCCTGGGTCAAGGGCACCCAAATCTACAGTCACAAACTTGAGTCTCAATAGCTACCAGAGGTGCTGTCCTCAAAGAGTCCTCTATCTTTGATGAAAGGGGCATAGAAATAGAGCCCACTCAGCCACAGACATATCCTCATGTCTTAAACGAGGACCACAGAACTCTCCCAGAGGATGCATACTGAAAGGAGCTTGGTGTGTCACCCACGACTGGTTAGTAAGTACATTGCTGGCATCCAACCCCCTAATTGTCCGCTGAGGCAAAAAGGACCGGATCATTAGCTGGCAACCCGTAGCCCAGAACGATGAGGGGGCAACCCCGCATTCAACTCCCAGGGGAAGTGACCTCGATCAAGCCACCTAGCATAAGGGAAATTTCTTCCTTGCCAATTAGTTTGCCCATTCAGACCGGTAAACCGGCATTAAAAGATCAACTTTCTATTATTTCCTGAAATGTGGTGGAGCTGGCCTCAATGCTTCGTTCTAAACAGGGGCACAACTTTCTAAATAGTAACAATATTATCTGTCTTCAGGAGACGTGGTCATTGAACCCCACAGCAATTTATGGGTTCCAAAAAGTCTTTCAACAGGCAATGTAAACAAACATATTCAGCGGCCATCGGGGGGGCCTCCCAATATTCCTAAAACAATCTGCTATAGTATCAATCTCCTTACCCAATCAGCTCTACACGAGTATGCAAGTTTTGTCCATTGAAGGCCTAAAAATCGACCAGAAGACCTTCTCATTGACCCTGATAAATTGCTATCTGAACCTCCGCAAAATTCAAAGGTGTGCCCTAGACCATCTTTGTGCTCGATCATAAAGGTAATCATCAAATCTTATCCTACACATGAAATTGTGTTGTTAGGGGACTTTAACACCAAATACCTGGATCACTGTCAAAATGCTGCACAGACCAACAGTAAACAGGACCAAAAAAACAACCTACTCACCACAGTTGGTCTAAAATCAGCAGAACAGATTTGATGGAGTCAGAGAGAGTGGCTTGCCCTACGTTTAGGAAAATCTCCATAATTGATTGCATTTTTATTTCAAGCGGTTTAATTAACCATCTCCAGAATTTTTACATAGTAACTTGCACAGAAAGTGACCATAATCCTCTGGTCACATGTCTGACTTTAGACCACAAGATAGCTGATACAGGCCAGGAGCTAGGCTATTGTACAGAAGATGAATTAAAAACCCTGGTAAGGAGAATCAGGTGGCAGCCTTATCACTTGCTCCAGGTGGCTAAATGGCTCAACAACGTGAGACTTCAACTACAGTATCAACCAGGGGACCTTCTCATAACAAAGTGGGATCTCATGACCAAAAATTTGGCAGTATCACTACAGGATTAGAGGGGTCCCCCAAAGTGAAGTCAGCAGTTCCCTATTCACCTAAATGTGTTTTTGTCACAATGGAGCATTAACTTCACACGGAAGAACTCTGCAAGAGGAGGAATGAAAAAAATATTTTTATTGCTCAAAGAAGGATCACTAGTTCGATTCTGGCAGTACGTGAACACTCTCAAATCCCTCGGACCTCCAAGATCAAATGCAGTTCCTGCATCAGTGTGGGAGTACCATGTGAGGAGCCAGTTTCTTGCAACACAACCTCATAGTCATCACAGCCACTGTCTTCAAAAGCTGAATAATCTCAAGCCCCGATTTCACCTAGGGAAATAGTAAAACTAATTAAATCGATGAAGACCAGCATGGAGATGGGCCCAAAGCGGCTCCCTGCAGGGATTTTCCAATCCATCCATATACTGGGCAAGACGCCTTAATCTTGGAGAGGTTAAATACTATGACCTCCTAAATCCAAGCAACTACCACCTAATAGCTTTGTTAGACCTGGAAGCAAAAGCATAAGCCTGAATCCTTTTTGAAAATCTGGAAGCTTGGCCAGAAGAAAATGAGTTGCTACCCTTTTTTCAAACAGGCTTCCATGGAGGAGCTGCTACAACTGACATCATAACAGCTTTATTTGCCCTTTGTCATCAGGCCACCCAGCTTTATCAACCTCCACGTTTGTTCTGCTTTGTCGACATAACTGCAGCTTTTGACAAGGTTGACAGACAAACTCTCTGGACGGGACTAGCAAACTGGGGTATTCCATCTTTGCGCGTAATGGCCATAACGTCCCTATACTCAGAAACCTGGGTACGGGTAAAAACAGGCCCTACATCTCAGTCAGCTAAAATCTACATGACCCGAGACCTGAAACAAGGCTGTGTGCTCGCTCCCATCCTCTTCAATATCTATACAGCCAATTTGGGAAAAGCTCTCGACAACAGCTACCTGGCCCCTCCCCGACTAGGCAACTGACCTCTACACATTCTCCAATATGTGGATGACATTGTCCTTATGGATCACACCAAAGTGGATCTCCAACGTGCTTTGACAAGCCTATACAAGGACAGTACAAGATCCTTGTACTTGGATGGCAAAAGCACAAAAAACATGGATAGTACCTGCGTGAAAGGATGAGTGCAAGGGTAATGGCAGGGTCCTTGGATGATTGCATGGGTACTTCGTAAGTGAAAACATGAGTGCATGGGTAGTGCCTGGGTGATTGCATGAGTACAGCAGTACTGCCTGGGTAATTGTATGATTCCATGTGTAGTACCTGAGTGACTTTATGAATGCAAGGGTAATGCCTGGGTACCTAGATGAGTGCATGAGTACTGCATGAGTGAATGGATCAGTGGGACGCTCTGCTGTTAATATTTAAAATCACCGCTGGATCCCTGTGCTCATGACCTCCACTTGAGCTAATCTGTGCTGCGGAAACTTCTCGCGGAACCCGCTTCGCGGGTCCCGCTTCGTGGGGGGTATTGTGTGTTTTCTACGGACTTTGCCCGAGACTTGGATTGTGGACTTTGGGTGTTAAGGAAGCTGACAGGGCTGCGAGTGTGTAGTGGGTCGGGACTACGAGTCCCAGGAGCGCCCGCCAGCCAGGATTGGCAGCACCTGGGCCGCTCTCCCTGCCTGCTCCTCCCCGCCCTTCGTGCTCTTAAGCGCCAGCCTCCATCATCTACTTGGGACGCTCTGCTGTTAATATTTAAAATCACCGCTGGATCCCTGTGCTCGTGACCTCCACTTGAGCTAATCTGTGCTGCGGAAACTTCTCGAGGAACCCGCTTCGCGGGTCCCGCTTCGTGGGGGGTATTGTGTGTTTTCTACGGACTTTGCCCGAGACTTGGATTGTGGACTTTGGGTGTTAAGGAAGCTGACTGGGCTGCGAGAGTGTAGAGGGTCGGGACTACGAGTCCCAGGAGCGCCCGCCAGCCAGGATTGCCAGCACCTGGGCCGCTCTCCCTGCCTGCTACACCCCTCCCTTCTAAGTACCTATATTGCACCTCCTTAGTTCCGCTGCGCGGGAGCTCACGGGAGCGACCGGGAGAAGCCCGGGACAAGGGCGGGGCCGTCTGTGGCCGTCCGTGGTTGGGCGAGGTTGGGTTGGGCCAGTACACCTGGTTAATTATGTATACATTATTATTGGAGCTAGTATAATTTGTCATTGTTATGGTACTAATTAAAACTGCAATGCCTCTACACTCCGGTAAGGAAGGTATAGTACAATTGCAGACTGTTAAGGGGGTGGTTTCTGGTCCACTAGACGCATTTATTACTCGAGCCACTGGGATCTTAGAAAAAGAGATAGAGATGGCCGAGAAAAGGCTTTCTATTGACCTAATTAGTGGGAAGCGTTCCTCTCTGGGTAGGTTGGCAACAATACCCAGCCCCGTAGCACAAACCTCGAGTAACAGTCTATATTTGGTTACAGCAGAGGTGCACCGCGAGGGGGAAGGGGAGGGTATCCCAACCTCCGTGGGGGAAACTGATTCGCATTTGGACGATACCCAAGATAGCAGGGGAAATGAAAATGACAATGAAAGCGTGCTCTCGGCTAGCAATTCTGAGTCGGATTCATTAGGTGACGAGGACCTGTTGAGAATTGCACCTCGCAAAAGGAAAAGGTGTTTGGGCCATCGGGGGGGGGGGAGCCTACAAGATACCAAAGACTATTGATCTGGCCCACATTAGTGCCCCAAACCCCGAGGCCCTTCCTACCCCTTTGTCCTGCCCTGGTACCAATAGATCCACTACGCCCCTCCCACGTCCCCTTTGGTTCCTCTGACCCATGTCCAACCTGTTTTAGCAGTGATGAAAGTTTATTGGTAAAAATGGAGGCTATGATTAAAACTCTTTTACTTCCTGTACTTGAGAGAACAAGGTTGATGACCTCTAAATTGGATGCACTTGAGTCCATGGTTAATATTAATACTGGTTTATTACATAAGTTTACTAGCCCCAAAAATGTCGTGGGGAATCCTTGTTCCACTACGATCAAGACAAAGGGCCAGAAAATTGCATCAACTGGCAAATCAGTAACCTCCGAGACCACCGGTTTAGCATCAAATTATCCTGACCCTAAAACAAATAAAGATTCAGTGGCGGGGGGATCTTCTAGGGTTAAGGATTGTACTCCGGTTGTAGGCTCCTTGTTGCAGGTGCCAAAGAAGGCCACCTCCAAATCTAATCCCCAACGAACACCGGCGTTACGGCCGCATGACCGTGCTAAGGGTGCTCCTAGTATATCGTCTGAGTTTACCCCAGGGCAGGCAGCTAAAGTGATCTTGAACTCTACCACCCCCTTAGGGAAACCCAACAAGCGAGCCCACCCTCGCACAGATCTACCCCCTGAAGCAACCTGGCATACGATAGTCTTAACCGGTGTAGTACAACTTAGGGAGGGTGCCAACGAATCCTATGGGGACCTTCGTAATAAAGTGGTATTCTGGTTTAACAAAAATCGCCCACTTCCCCCATCATCCTCGACTGAAATTTTGTTTGTGAGGAGAGTTGAATGGGTGGGTCATGGCAGTAAGGACTTAGAGGGGGATTGTATCATTATATCTTTTAAAGATCCCTGGGTGGTAGATTTCTTACGTAGGGAAGCAAGGTTTGCAAGATTGGGGGATGTGCAGACCTTAGGTCTTGATTATTTTTATCCAAGACGACTCTGTGAGTTTCCCCCGAGACATCTACCCTCAAGATTGCCAGTCAGGAGGCACCAAGTTGATAGAACACCCTACCTCCCGCAGTACCCATCATTGTTTAACCGCTTTGAGCCCCTCTCTGGCCTGGAGGCCATTGATTGACTCTACCCGGTTGCAGGGAATGCAAAGGTTATGAGGAATTGGGTGAGTGAGGCAGACGGAGCTGGTTTGGAGATGCCTCAGGGGGTTGTTGGGAAAGAGAGAATGGAGGTGCTGTATCCAGGGGAGAGTTTTGAAATACCCATAGGGGGTGCAACAGAAGGTGCAGGTGGGGCGGGGTTTGAGCAGGGGGACACTAGCCAGGTGGTAGTGGCTCGAGATGTGATCAGGGTGGAGAGTCATCAAGTGAGCTTAGCTGCACCCATGCCAGTGCACCAGAGTGGACAACGTAGTGTAACAACAATACAGGAAACACTCAAATTAGCCTCTTGGAATGTGGCAGGGATCAAGGGGCGGATGGAATCTGAGGATTGGTTAGAATACATTGATACATTTGATGTTTTATTATTTCAAGAAACCTGGGCACCCGATCCAATCCATATGGGTTAAGCAGGCAATGGGATACCATCCAACCAGATCTCTTGGGCATTAAATTAAGTAAGGACGGCTACCAGGATCTCATAGTCATTAACATCTATGCGCGAGGCCAACCGGGTGGCCGTTGCCCAAGCATTGTAGACTTTGTGGACATATATCTTGAAGGGATAGGGAGAGACAAGATACTTGTTCTAGCTGGGGATTTCAACTGTACTTTTGAGCCCCTCTATGCCGTAGGGGATAATTGGGGGTCAGCAGAGGATGTGGTTTGGAGGATCCCAGAACTGTCCGTTGATAAAATTATAAAAGGGACTGAGGCAGCTTTACATTGGATGGGCTTGTGCCTGAATTGGGGGCTAAGAGCTACAAATGGTCGTACTGCCTCTGATCAGGGAGGCAATTCCACCTTTGATAATGGGCTAAGGAAAAGCCGAATAGATTATATCTTGTTGAAGATGGAATATTGGCCACTTCTGATAGATATGGAGGTAGTACCCCGCCCTGAAAGCGATCATAATCCTTTGTCACTTAGCCTGAGACTTCCGGGTGCATGTGGAAGGATCCCACCAGTTGTTCACTCGACAGGGGACACTATCCTGACCAACTATAGAAGAAGGCTTAAGTGGACAAGGATTGTGGGGGATGAGTCTATTCTGGATAGTATTACGAATGTGGTTTCCAAGACTGCTAACGACATTTCGACTCTTGTCACCAATAGGGGTGATATTGATAATATTGATAATATCTGTGTACTCCATGAACAATGCTTTGCCCAGCTCAAGGTCCTTTTAACGCTGCCGCCAACTAAAGGCACCTCAAAGGTGCATGCCCCCCGGCAGAAATTGTATAACAAGCAATGTAGGGAGGCCCACAGAAGATTAGTGAAAGCAGTTAAGTCCAGGATTTTGAGTGACATAAAGGAAACTAGGGCACAGTATAAAAACAATCCAGTGGGAAGCAAAAAGAGAGTGGGAAGATAATTATTGGTCTGACCTTCTGGGTGCCTGCACTTCCAATAACCAGATTAAGTTCTGGGAAACTGTAAAGTGGGGCAGAAATCCCAACTCCCAAATACCTATTAACCAAGTATCCGCAGAAGCCTGGGTGGAGTTCTACTCCAGTCAATTCAAGGATTTGAATTTAGAATCCACTTCAGGTTTACCCAGGTTACAAATTATGTTTGCCCATACAGAAGAGCTGACTTTCACAGAACAGGAGACCGAGATTGCACTTGGCCTGACCCAGCGGGGGAAAGCACCGGGGATGGATCTAATTCCAGCTGATCTATATAAAAATAATCCCCAACTTTGGGTTCCATATATAACGAGGATCGCAAATACTATTGCTAAGGGGGCCAAGATCCCCGTGACATGGAAAGGGGCTGAGATTCTCCCAATCTTTAAAAGGGTGATCGTTCGAACCCAGGGAATTACCGCCCAATTAGCCTTATAGACTCATTTCAAAAGGTCATAGCAAGGATGGTCCTTGCAAGAGTTCAGGGCCGGATGGAGCTAGAGGGTATTTTGTCCCCAATGCAGGCCGGCTTCAGATTTGGTACAAGTACCGTCGATCAGATTTTCAGATTTTGTCTGATCTACTGGAAGGTGGTGCTGTTAGGCGGTGGAACTATCTATGCCGCGTTTATCGATCTGAAGTCGGCCTTCGACTCGGTGCCAAGGGCTAAACTTTGGTCCGTTCTTAGAGACCTGGGATTGCCAATTGAATTACTAGATCTGATTGTCAGATTACACGAGGGCAATTTTGCGAGGGTTAGGTGGGGAGGTCAAGGACAGGTGACAGACTGCTTCCCCGTAACACGGGGCGTCCGTCAGGGGTGCGTATTGGCGCCCACGCTCTTCCTATTGTTCATCGATCAAGTGGTTAAGTTTTTTGCTAGTACCCCCACTGATGCACCCCCTTTAGGGGGGACCAGGTTTCCTATGCTCATCTTCGCTGATGACACATTACTCCTCTCCAAGACCCGCAGCGGTTTACAGTTAGCACTGGACCGGTTTGAGGAGTTCTGTTGCATCAATGATCTTAAGATTAATGTGAGCAAAACAAAATTTATGGTGCTCACTAAAAGTCATCCCCTAAAGAGTGCAGTGATTATGAATAGAGAGAGTTTGGAACAAGTCGAGGTTATGACCTATTTGGGAGTAACCCTGGACTATCGTCTCCGTTGGAAAGCGCAGGTGGACACACTACACTTAAAATTTGCGCGTCTCACGGGATGTCTCCTACAAGAGCAAAAAAGGTCCCTTACTAAACGAGTTAAACCTGCACTTCGGATCTATACCACCAAGTTAACACTGCAATTTTGTATGGGGCAGATCTTTGGGGGCATATGGACCTCTCTACCCTGGTGAAAACGCAGTGCAAGTTCATGCGGAAACTTGTAGGTCTACCCCAATCCTCTCCATCTAAACCACTTTGTCTGGATATGGGCTGTAACCCAATAAACGAAATGGCAAGGTACAGACTGGTGGCTTTTTGGAGACGTATTTGGACTTCTCCTGACCTTAGTCTTTTTGCTAAAGAGCTTGCAGAAGTAAGATCGATTTGGGGGTCCGGTGGTATTCCATGGCTGCGTGCAGTAAAATCTATCTTGGTTGAAATGGGCCTTGAACAGTTGTGGGTTTCCCCGGGATCTAATATTTTTCCATCAAAACAGGAGTACAAGGCACTCTACTGGGCCTCTGTTCATCAAGTTTTGGTTACTGCTTCTGGCTTCGTTAGTTTAACAGGAAGGTTCCTGACTCACAAGTTGGATCCCTTCCTAGAGAACTATTGGGACATTATCATTAGGCCACTAGATAAGAAACTTTACCATCAGTTTCGTGTGGGATCCTTGCCCTTGAATTCATTCACTAAAAACTGGTCTAATGGAGTGAGTGAATATTGCCCCTGGTGCCCGGGACACAAGGAGAGTGTGGGTCATTTTTTATTTGCCTGTTCGATTTATCAAGCCCCTCAAAGTAAATGGATAAAACCCCTTTGCCAGCGATTTAAATACAAAGGGTGTGCTGAGGCTATATGGGCACTCAGAACTAACACCTCTGATGTAATTGTTGTGGGTGTAGCCAAATTCTTAGGGTGGGCATGGGTGATCAGAACAAGAAGTAAGCAGAAATGATTAGGATTCGGTGTCTTATTTTACTCCAATGTTTTTAATTTCAACCTTTTAATCTCTTTTAATCCTAGGTCAGGATTGTCTTTGTATTGTCAGGCTGTTTAATTGCAATTTTAAAATAATGTTATACTTTAAATGTATAATTTTCATGAAATTTGAATTTGTATACAGGAATTGAAGCTATAATTGTGTTTGCGGTAATACCAATTTTTTTATAATTATCTGCATATTCAAAAACCTCACGTTTTTTAGAATGTCTTTTATGATTTTATTATCGAAATAAAGACTTTAAAACCTGAAACCTGAAACCTGAATGGATCAGTGCAAAGGAAGTGTCTATATCATTAGATGAGTGCGTGGGTAGTTCCTGAGAGAATGGATCCGTGCATCGGTAATGCCTATGTGAACGGTGGAGTGCAAGAATAGTGCCTGAGTGGTTGCATGAGTGCAGAGCTACTGCCTGGGTAGTGCCTGTGTGAAAGAAAGAATGCAAGGGTAACCCCTGGGTTATCCCATTAGTTCATGAGTTGTGCCTGAGAATAGATGAGTGCATGGATAGTGCCTACGTAACAGGATGAGTGCCTGGCTAATTGAATGAGTGCATAGGCAGTGCGTGAGTAAATAGATGAGTGGCTAGATGAATAGCTGAGCGCAACAGAACTGTCTGCCAGATTTTATGAGTGCATACATAATAATGAATGAATGTACAGGTAGTCCCTTTGTGATTGCATGAGTGCATTCTTAATATCTAGTTCATTCAATGAGTGGATGGGTAGTCACTGTGTAATTCTATTAGTGCATATCTTTTCTATGTATGCATCTGAGAAGTAATTGGATAGGGAGTTCAATACAAACTTGTCCTTTATAACGAGGAGTAAATAATTTGCAATTAAAGCACTTTTATTGCTCTATGCACTTTTGTAAAAAAATAAGTGTTATACTGCTCCTCAGAAACATGATGATAGTTTTCAAATAGTGTAAATGATCACCATTAGAAACAAATAACATATAATTCAATTTTAAACATTTTTCCAGGTTATCATGCATATTATATTCTGTATTCTTATGTTTCAAGTAATTTAGATACTTTACTCAGTAGAACTATTTTAGAGTAGTATTTTATTAAACAGCATTAACACTGTTTTCAAACTTCAACACTAGCTACCATGAAGAAGAAAAAGAAAAACTGTTATTTAATAATAACATACTTCAGAAGTTATAATATTATATTTTTAAGAACACAACATACATTTAGAATTAGATACCATTTTCAGTTTCCCTTTTTTGCTGTTATCAGATTCTACTTAACTTCACCATACACAGTTATTTTAATGTAGTATAATCATTGAACAGCCGGGGTAAAAACAATCACATTGGTTGTAGAAAAAAAAATCAGCATAGAGCATCATTAACAATATGTGTCGCTATGCGTTTTCCTATCTACACTTTGTGAATTACTTCCTTCATCTACATTAACTCTAATATTTATCTCAAATACATTTGCCAAAATGTAGACTCTCATTTACATCTGGTAAAATGTAGAGCACAAATATATAAACTATTTGCTTTCAAACACAATTTTCCAAATGTAATATCAATCAGTGCAAATAAGAATACAAATACTATTTATAAATACTAATAGTTTGCAGTGCTTTCTCCTTTCTGTTTACATCTTCCCAATAGGCCGAATAATGTACTCAAAACTTTGGCTGCAGAAATAGCAAATGCGAATTTGGTAATTCACAAGGCAATCTAGGTTTGAATTCCAAGTGGACATCATTGCAAAGCGTCCATCCTTTGTTACACTTTAAATAAACACTATAGTGTCCAAATGTTGCAGTAAGTACTTCATGAAAAATAGCTGATGTTGTTTAAGTTCTTCCTGAAATAGATATTTGACTTGCTTTAAAATTTGTAATTTTTGTTTCCAATTTTCTTCCATTTTCTACATCATAATATTAAAATGAGAAATGTTCCAAATCGTTCTCTATCTAATGTACACATCTCTTATCTACAATGTGAGCATCTCATACCCTGATTTGCTGTTTTTATCAATTTGTTAAAAGGTACTGATTCACAGTCTGGTATTGTCAAGTATAGGAATCATTCTGTTTCTATTTCAGTGTTAGAAGCAAATGAAAACAATTCTCACTTATGGTTCCACTTGTAACTCAGTCCAAATAAGTTTTCAATGTGTATTTGTTCATATTCTAATACTCCAAGCAGAAGCATTAGAAATTCTTGTGCATCTCGTTGTATGTTGAGAGTAAATGTCAATGAACCAGTACATATATATAAAAGATGCCGAATGTCATAAGCAGTATGCATTTTAGTTCTGCCAATTATCAACTGTGGAAATATATGATGTAGTAAAGAACAAAATCTTTCTTCATGATTTTCCATGATTTCATGACGAAGATGTGGTAAATGAAACAAAACATTCATAATCATATTAGGATAGGCAAAATGGCGCGCGCAGCAGCGGACGCATAGGCTGCCTGTTCCTGCCGGACCTTGCAGAGCGGATCGTGAGGGGAGAAGCGAAGGGAGAAGTGACTTGATGTTGCTGGAGGCACTACTTTGTAGCTATACTGAGATACGAGATTTGCTACTGTGTCATACTGCCTGGCACTCACCTTTCAGAGATCTTGTGGTGCCTCCAGCGGGGTTCCCAGCTCAGAGGCTGCTGAGGACGCTGATGTGGGAAATCCTTCTTGGATTGCTGGTGCCGCTGAACTGGACCCGACACTGTTGGTGGGCGTTCTCACTCGGCAATCAGTGTGGTGCCTGGAGGGTGTTGGTGACAACGTGTGTCGAGCGGGAGGAGAGAACAGGATTGGGAATGCCTCCAAAAGGGACACAGGGGAGACCCCGCGCTCAGGACGAGTAGACCCCTGACGTGACCACGGTGCCAAGTGAGGAGGTGAGAGGGGGCACTTCAGTCGAAGGGGAAAAATTTGGTAAAACTGTAGCTGACGACATTATGATTGCAAAAGCTAAGGAGGGCTTGACTGACAAAAAGAAGATCCCATCAATGTTTGCTGCCACTAAGGACAAATGTAAGGGAAAGCAACATGCCCTCGCCCCAGGAGTGGGGGCTAATTTGGTTGAACAGAATATTGCAGCACTACCCGATGCTGGAGAACTGGCGATTACGGGGAGCACGCACGATACAGTGAATATGGCGGCTATTAGCACTGTAGTAGGTGGGGATGAAGGACAAAAGAGTATTGAGAATACTCAAACCAATATTTTAGCCACCTTACCGCCTACTCATGATATAACCGTGTATATTTATATGCTGGATTAGGAAAGCCATAACACCCATGTTGGTATTGATACAGGGGTATTGGGGGCCAATCAACAACACCTTAATTTATCATCTAATATACAAATTGAGGATCAAGTACTTGGTCCTGAGGCAGAATCAGGGGATTTTTACTTTCTCTCTGATCAATCGACCTCCTCTTGGGAGGATTTGGTGTCACAATATACTACTCAGGTGAGTGTAGCTGATGGTAGCGTCCACAGCAGCCAGTTTTTTGAAGAATCAGGCGATCTCATAGAAGGTGGTCCTCACACGGTTCAGAAGAAACTAGAACTGAACAGCAGTAAGGGGATATGGTAAAGGCATCGCAAGTGGGCGATCTCACACAAAATGTTAGGAAAGACATATTTCTGTCACTAATTTACCAATTGATTATGTCCCGACGCACCAAAATAAGGGAGGAGAGTCAGAGAGTGCAAAATCTCTGTCGGAAATGGCAAAACTCCATCCGATGAATGGCTAAATCTCATGCGGACTTTGTATCAAGATTTAATGAGGCAGGAGCTCGTAAATCCAGTCTAGAAGACGAGCTGGCCCAACAAAAAACTCTGCTTCAATTCAATCAGTTAGGGATGACGCTCAATGGAAGATGGCGGACCTGGAAAACCGAGCACGTAGGAGAACCTGAGAGTGCTTCGGATACCGGAGGGGAAGGAAGGATCTGACCCTAGTAGATTTATTGTTGAGCTGTTTAAGAAGGCATTCCCTGAGCTGTCTAAATTGGAATGGGACAGGGAGATTGAACGTGCCCACCGGTTCCCTTTTAATGTTCGACTTCATGCTGGTCAAGCTAACAATAAACCTAGAGTTTTTTTATTTGCATTTAACAGCTTTTTGGCAAGAGAAGAGGTGTTTAAACTAGCACAACCCGACAAAAAAAGAGCAGGTGCTGATTTTGAGTTTTTTGTGTGGCCGGACTTCTGCCGAGCTACGGTGGAGCTCCGATGGCAACTGCGGTAATTGATCACACAATTCCATGCTAAGGGGGCCCAAGCATATTTACTGAATCCTGCAAAATTCAAACTGATCTTTAAGGAGCACACTCGCTTCTTTACGAGCGAAGGGTCTGCTAAAGAGTTTTTGATGTCAATTTAGGGAGGCTGTTCTCTTTACCTCTTTTTTCTGCTTTCTGTTGGAGTGGTAAAGGTGTTGTCGACCCTCTTCAGATCATTTCATTTTCCCTTTTCTCTTTGTTCTCTCTCTCTTCTATCTATTTCATAGGATACAGGGTTGTATCCTTTACTTTGTGTTGTGAGCTCTACATAGGACGGGAGAGGGGTCATGGGAGCCTGCATCTACAGGACCATTGGTCCTAAAGCCTTTTACAGGCGGGGTGGGGGGAGGGGTGTCTACGGAGCACAGGGTTGGGATGGACGGGGGTCACCTGGGTGGGGTAAAAGGTGTAATTAATTAATTAATTAATTAATTGCGGGTTTATATAGCGCTAGGAATCGACTCCCGGAGGAGTATCTCCACGCTTCGACCGCTGGGGAACCCGTCCTGGCTCACCCCGAGAGATGGTCCCTGATGGGTATCTCTAAGGTGCGACCAAGCATCCCCGGCGGTCTGGGGGGCCGTTGTGAAGATGAGGCAAGCTGATGCCGAGTGTGGTTTCTGACTAGAGTAGGCACCGAGGCGAGGATTATCGAGTCCGCTGACCCTGGTCCACGACCCTGCCACGTCGGGAATCGAACCCTGGTCCCGGGCAGTTCTCTGCTTACGGGTCTGCCGCCTCTAACCAGTGAGCCACACTTCTCCACACAGTAACCAGTAGAGAACAACAAAGGCAAGGACAATTATTTTCTATGTCATATGTGAAGATATGTTTGTTAGCATATTTACTACATCATGTATTAGTTGTTTCTTTTCTTTTTGACTGTTTTGACTGTCATGATGTTACCTAAAGGGATGAAGATTTGCTCATTAAATGTTTCTGGCCTCAACAACTGGAACAAAAGGAATAGGGTTGCCGCAGAATTGCAAAATATTCAGCCAGATTTGGTTTGTCTCCAAGAGACACATATACCATGGAAACAGCGGTCATTGTTAGACACTCTTGGGTTTTCGCTGGTGGTGTCTTCGCAGCAATCCTCAATGATTCGGGGTGTAGCGATTCTAGCTAAATCCAATGTCAAATCAACAGGACGTATACTTTCTGATAAGAGCGGCAGATGGGCTATCGCTGAATGTAATTTTGGGGATATTAAATTCACAGTTTGCACCATCTATGGATCCAATTTAGATGAAGCAATTATTTTGGAGGAGTTAAATATAGAATTTGCAACTCGGGGGACCCCGCTGTTAATCTGCGGGGATATAAATATCAACTTAGCAAATCAAGAGATACAGAATGGACCCAGAAGATATAAAGGTCACAAACCCCGGGTCTTTAATGCCCTATATAATCTTGTAAATGATAATGCCATCCTTGATGTTTGGGGGAAATTACACCAGCTGGATCCAGGGTACACATTCTACTCTTTTCCTCACAAAAAGATGGTGCGCCTGGATTATTTTTTCACATCTGCCTAGGTTTTGGTAGGGGCTTACTGCCAAATTTTTGCTGGGATTGTTTTGGATCAACCTCCAATTGTCCTAGAAATTGTCGCTGATGGTTGTAATTCACATCCCAATGTGTTTTCATTTGATCAGAAACTCTGCTCAAATTAAGATTTTAAACAGCATATGTCCTGTTGGATCACAGAATTTTTTGAGAATAACAGACATTCCGCTCATAGTGCAGTTGTATGGGATAAGTTTAAAGCATGTTTCAGAGGGAAGGTTTTAAGTTTCAGCTTTTATCAGCTAAGAAAGAGAAAATCTGAGATGCAGGCACTATATATAATGCTTTGAGAGCATTGGAGTCTGAATTAACTTGGGGTATAACACTTCAGGCTAATAATATCAACATATTGGGAGAGGCCGTGGCTAGAGTCCGGGCTAAAATACAGAGAGTGTGGAAGATGGAGATTGCTAGAAAATACCTGGCCTATAAAAAGTTGAACCATGAGTTTGGGGAAACAGTCGGCAGATCTTTAGTACTACGGTTGTGCATGAAAGAGTCTGCTTGCTGTATTAAAGCGCTAAAGGATAAAACAGGGACGGTTTGTCAGTAACCCTCTGGGATCCTTTCAATTTTCCATCTGTTTTATACTGAATTGTACACGTGTCAGGTAGAGAAGGGCATTGATATTAGTAGGTGTATGAATGGGGTTATATCATATTTAGATATGGCGGTTGCAGCCCAACTCGAGTGCCCAATCACGATGGAAGAGTTAGAACTGGCTTTCAATAGTTTAGTCTTAGGGAAGGCTGCCGGTCCGCACAAGCTTCCGATGGAGATTTATAAGCTCTTCTTCAACTTAATTAAAGAGGATATGCTGAATACATATAGAACTGCACTGGAGGGATACGCTCCTAAATCTTGGGCAGAAGCCAACATCGTAGTTTTTAGTAAAAAGGGTAATGACCCAGAGCTGGTAGGGTCATACCATCCGATTTCATTACTTATTTGTGATGGCAACATTTATTCGAAGATTTTAGCATCCCGATTATCTAAGATTATCAGCTCGTTAGTCTCTCAAAATCAGCATGGGTTTATTCCATTGTGAGGGACAGTCACGCATGTGAACAAAGTGGTGACGCTCCTTGATGTTGCTCAGACGAAGAAACGAGACCTGGGGCTAATTTTATTGGATGCGGAAAAGGCATTTGACCGTGTGGAGTGGGAATACCTATGGGAACTGATGCGTCTACTGAGCTTTGGGAAAAGGTTCATGACTGACCTGCAGGTATTGTACACTTCACCGGTCGCTAGAATCGCATCAATGGGGCTATTATCGGATCCAGTTGATATTACAAGGGGCTCTAGGAAAGGGTGCCCTTGCTCACCACTGCTTTTCGCTCTTTATATTAATCCGTTTATTGAGCAGTTAGTTAATACCCCTTTGATTAAGCCTTTTGTTGTACAAAATACTCCATATTCAGTGTTTGCCTACGCTGATGATATCGCGGTGATGTCGGCCGATCTACATGCTGCATATCAAGAAATCGAGTGGTCAGCAACAATCTTTGGCCAGGTTTCAGGGTATAAGCTAAACGTCAGCAAAAGGCAAATGTTATGTACTGATAATCTTGTTACTGATGTGTTAGAATTTTAAAAGAAGTGACTTACCTGGGGATCAAAATAAGAGCGTCAATACTCGAAGTGGTGGATGCTAACTGGACTGCACCGGTACGCAACATCAAGGAATCACTAGATAGGTGGACAAGACATTTTATCCTAATAGGTAGAAGTAGCATCATTAAAATGAATGTTTTACCAAAAGTTTTATACCTATTTAGGTCATTACCTTTGGAAGTATCTGCTGCTCAATTGCAACATCTGGAATCCATCTGTGCTAAATTTCTTTGGGCACCCGGTAAACCTAAACATGCCATTAGATTTATGACACTACCAATTGAACGGGGGGGTTTAGCTATCCCTGATTTAGCTCTGTATTTTTATGTATGCTTTCTGTTAAAGATGAGGGTGTTATTGACAGGTGAAGATCCAGTTAATAGGGTACAGGCTACCTCGATTTTTCAGATTTTGTTAGGTTCGGAGGCACGACAATTTCTCTTTAAAGAAATTGATGGCAGCTACTTTAAGCGAACTAGGTTCAAAGTTTTGGAATCTGCTTTTAAAGTATGGAAGAGAATTCACAAGCTATGCTTATTGCAGAAACTTTCTTAGTATACCCCCACGAATGCAGTGATAATTCTCTCCCTATTTTTTCGGATAGCGTAGCCCATGGGTGGAGGAATAAGGGGATTCTCCAATTAGGGGATTTTTTTGTGGTCCGTGGACCTCTTAAATCTTATGAAGATTTAGGGAGACAGTATTACCTATCAAATCTCCAATTTGTCAAATTTCTTCAAATTTGAAACTTTATAAATTGGAGAAATGTTTCAGGCACACCTTATTTAGTTGTTGAAGCTGTTAGGCGGCAGAAGAAGATTGGAGTGTTATAAAAGATATTATTATCCTATAGAGTAGATGACCTAGAAAAACACAACTCCAAATGGCCCTCGATATTGGGGTTTGATAATTTAAGTATAAAGAATGTCATTATAAGATCCAGGGAAGCTCTACTGTCTGCCAATTTAAAAGTGCAATGTTTCGACACTGTTTTAGGTTGTACTATACGCCAGCACATATGTTTAAGTGGGGCGTGGGCATGATGGCAAATGTTTTCGGTGTGGGGATGATATGGCGGATAGCCTTCATAAGATTTGTGCTTGGAATTAAGAATTTTTTGACCATGCTGACAAGGACTCCGATATGTATTACCCCTGCTATTATGCTTTTGAAAATTGGTCCTGAACTAAAAAAGGAGTCTCTCTTGTATAAACATCGATATTTGATTTTTATTGCAATGACGGTCGCACAATTATGTATTGCTACTGAATGGTTACAATCTGAACCTCCCTCTTTTGAATGTTGGTGGGCAAAAATATACAGTTTATTTTATTTTGAATTAAGGGGCCGATTATGAAGGCGGACGGACCTGAGTCCGTCCGCCACCATAGAGTAGGAGGGAACCTCTGCATTGCTTGCGGAGTTCCCTCCTGTGCAATTAGGATGTGACCGCCACCCTGGCGGTCACATCCTCTATTTTTACCTTTGCGGCGGGTGCGGCTCCAAGCTGCATCCGCCGCAATGGTAAAAATGAAAGCTGTGCATTTGCATGCACAAAGCGGCAGGCACCGCGCGGTGCCTGCCGCTCTGTGCACGCAAATGCAGGGTGGTACCATAGGTACCCCCCATGTGCACCCCCCACACCCCCTTCACCCCTGGGGGCCCGCAACGGGCCCCCAAACAAGAATCCGTATGCCTTTGCACGGCGGACATGCCGCCGTGTAAAGGCATGGAAATTCAGACATCCTAATATGGCTGGCGGTGTCTGAAAGACACCGCCACCATACTAGGCCTTTTCCGCCGCGGTTGTAAGCCAACCGCGGCGGAAAAGCAGCGGACTTAAACTAGGACCCACCAGCCATCCTAATGAGGCGGTGGGTCTTTGGTGGGTCCGCAGAGGATTTTCCGCATCCGCCGGGCCGGCAGGGGATTCCGCCGGCCCGGAGGATGCGGAAAATCCTCCATCATAATGGGCTCCTTAGTTTGTACTCTGTAAAGGGGGTGAAGAAACGCAAGAGTGGTTTAGGTATTTGGGGTGTTTTTTGAGATCATATGAATTTGTGAATTCACGATATTTCGGTTAGATTGTTTATTTTATATTTTATATCCGTGTTACTGTAGTATAAATTTAAAAAAAACTGAATCATGTTAGTATAACAGTGATACCTGAACTGTTTTCTAACCGGTATCCTATTATATCAACACACTATTTTTTTTCTTTATACTTTCAACTTTGTCTTCAGTTGCTTTTCTTTTTTGAACCTCAATTGCATTTTTGACATATTTCCATTTTGGACACACTATCTGTTCTTCATATATGGGATATTCATCTAAATAAGGATCATAAAGTCTTCTTGAACAATTGTACTCTCTTACACAATTTGCATCAGCACTAACCTTTTTCTAATCAATATCTATCAATTACAAACCAGGCTATGTTCTTACTCAAGACAATGCAAGGTGTGCCATTCCCTCTTTGAACACCGTACTTCCAATATTTACAAAAGCTCTCTCTATACGTAAACCTTGAGATTTATGAATAGTTACGGCATATGCTAAAGACAGAGTAAACTGTTGTCTGCGAGCATACAAATCTTTTACAAGCAAAACATGTACAACAGAACGCCCAATCTGTCTTACCTCCTTAATCCAATCAAATTTTATAATCAAAAACTCTATTCCATCTCTATACTAAAAATTATAAAAATCAACAACTTTTCCCAATGCTCCATTTACTAAACCTTCTTCTACATCCAAATTGTGCCACAAACATTTTTAGATACAGAGCTTTCCAAAGAATGCAATTTAGCATGTAGTTTCTCTTTAAGAAGAATAGTCAATACCCAGTGTTTGATTTTATCACAAGCTTCAATTTCCACAATTTCTTGTTTTTCCAGTTTCAGAAGTTGTTGATAAAATATAGAACACTCTTGCAGTGTAGGCATTAAGCAAACTAAAGACTTTTTCCAAGCGTAGTGTACATTATTTCACCTGCTGTGTTTCCAGTTGTAAACAAGTTCCTTAGTAGCTGACTTTGTAAAGCTTGTTTACCATGTTCCATCAATATACCAATTATTTTGTCTTGTAGAATATTTCCATAATCTACATCACCTGCTTGTCGGATATTTTTAACAAGTTCCTTATACTCAAAATGTAACCAAAAATTGACATTTTAAATACTTCCCAAAGATTTCCTTGTCTCCTCATGGACAAGTGTTTTAAAAACAGGTTGTCCTTTTACAGGAGTAAGTTGTAGTAGGTCTCTTAATTCAATTAAATGTTTTCCTCCAAACAGAACATCGTAATCTGTTTTTAAAATATGTGGCATTCTTAAATGTACAAAGGCAAGTTTAAAGTTTGAGACCATTCTCACCTCATCAGTGATTAAAAGTTTCATTTTCTTCAGTACTCTTGTGACTTCATAACAAGCTTCTCAAGATAGCTCATGATATTCCAATTTATTATTCAATATTAAGTAATCCCATTAATGTTTTGTGCTGCTAATTCAGTTAGAGATGTTACAAGACAAGATACATGTGATTCTTTAGTTTTGTGTAAAAAACGGTCAAAACTTCAATTAAGAATTTTTTTTCCTGTTCTAGCTTGACCACTGATGTACAATAGAATAAGTTTACATGATGAACATTGGGATTAATTATTTCGTGCAGCAAACCATGTTGTTTCTGTTGTTTGACTTGTAGATATATTTGTTTGTGTTCAATATTTAGTTGTTCTAACATTTCCAACTGAATAATATCCTGTTGTGCTTGTTGCATTCGCAGTTTCTACCTTATTTATGGCTATTGCTGCTTCATTTTCGATAATTAGTTGTCCCAGTGGATCTTGACTCAGTGGACCAGAACTTTTACTGTTGTGTTTGTGGGCGAACCGCGGGTTGGAGAGTGGAAATCCTGCGTCCGGTGTTGCATGAGCGGCGCATCTGTGGTCTGGCGCATTGGATTTATACCTCTCTAAGTGGTCGGCTTGCCTAAAGGTCTTTGTTTTTCAAGATCTAAGTAATGACTGCAAAAAAATTGCGCTCTGGTAGATTGGTGTATTCTAGGGCCTGTACAAAAACCAGAGCTAATCCTTTAAGGAACAATTCATTGCAAATAAATATTCTGACGAGTTTTAATACCATTCGTCTTTTAAAAAAAAAAAAGGAATAAGTCTTAAATCAGCAGAGATGCAGGGATCTCTTCAACAAGATCTTGTTGCTCACGCAGGAGCAAATGATTCCATTGGAAAATCATTGTCAGAAGTAAACTCTAATTTACTGTCGGAAAACAGGGGCCCACGTTCTATAGATCCTCAGCCCATAGACTTTGGGGAGGGTGATTCCTTGCTGGCTAATCTAACCATTCATTCTCTATCAAAAGGAATTGTAGAAACAGAAAGGGTGTTTCGTCCAGTTTCTGATGCAGGTAATCATATTTTAGAAGACTTCACGCTTCCTGATATTAGGTTGGATCAGACCCCTAAGCAGTCCCAAGTTTCTAACTTGGATTCGTCTAGGATAATTATTCCTGCTACTTCTCTTTCTGTCAAGCACTGCCCAGCCAAAATGCGTCTGTTCAGCAGTACACCTAGTGAATCAGGCTCAATCGATACACAGGGCTTTCTAACGCCTGCCTTGTCCCCGAGCTGTTTTGCCTCAATCAACAATCCAGAGTCAAAAATACCTATGTCGGAATCACTATTTTGTCTGGAAAGAGTGCTGTCTTCTAGTCTAGCTTTTCTGGAGAGATCAGTAGGTAACTCCGACCTTATCTTGGACTCTGTGTTGTCATTGACAAAGATTATAGCCTTTGAACAAAAATCTTTGCCAGACAAAGTTGGCAAATCCCCCTCTCCTACCTCTAACACAGGGAAGAGATCTTCTATTTCTCCACTTTGAGAGGATAACTTAGAGGATAACTTAGCCAAGTCAAACTCAATTTTATCTGCCTCTAGCCCAAATGGTAAAAACTGAGACTTTGGTACCCAGGTTGGGAAGCCATTTTTTAGGGGGAAAAATAAAATAAAGGGAAAGAAAACTCGGATCCCGTAGATAATTTACACCTATCCTTCTTGCAGGAGTATTTTGATCCTGAACCGGTAGTTTGAATGGCTGTACCGTTGTCTTGTCCACAAGTCAAGTCTGAAAAAATAAATACAAGTACATCCCAAAAGATGTTTCCCATTTTTCAGAAAAAAATTAAAAAGTCTTTTAAGCATGCGACAGAGACACATTCGAAAGTTGGATGTTCTTCTGTGCAATAAATTGCCACTATGAATTTAAGTAACATTGACTGTAAAAAAAAGAAGAAAAGAGAAAAATCCTGAAGGATTAGCAAAAAAAGGTCAAAACGGCTACGCTTTGATCCTAACCCTACTCAAATAACAACTGGTAAATTGAACTCAAACGTTTTGAAGGAGGAGGATGGCCACTTAGGAAATAGCCAATTGGGCCACTGTTCCTCTCTTCCAATTTTAATGGTACCAAATGAACCACTACAAGAAACAGCGTTGACAGACTTAAATGTTTCCCCCACTGTTCAGAATACTCTGAATCCCAAAGCTTCTCTATTTGTTTATTCTTTAGGTAATGATGTCATTTATAACCTGCACGAAAAATCTCTTGAGGTGACTAGTTTTGTTGATACCGCGCAACATCTTGCCCCCAACATTTTGTTTTTTCAATTCATTTTTGATCTTGACCTACATATGAATAGGTCCTTCTTGCTAGGGTGCTTTTCTGCAATCCAGGTCTTCAATTGATTGAGAGCAATGACATCGCCTTGGTTGAGATCCAAAAATATAATATTAATCTCAGGGGTGCAAGAGTAACATTCAAATCCAAAGCTATTTCATATTTGATTCTGACACATAGTGATAAACTACGATCTAGTGGCATTGATGTTTTAATCCCTGACGAGGAGCAAGCTTCAAACAAAGAGGCCCAACGTAAGCTGCTTAACTTTGACTTAGAATCCTCCAATAGGTTTAAACCTTTGTCAGAGAGAGAAAGTACATTACAGATCGTTGTCGGTAAAGAAGGCTGGAGGGTTTCCCTACATATAGAGAAAAATACAGAGTACATGCTCCCCGTAGAAGAGGAAAATAGGAAATGGAGCTGGCCAGCAGGTGCACCTAACGCAAATAGTTCCCTAACCCTAAAATGGAGGAAACCTTCCTAGAAAGGACATCAGTGTGTTATCCTGGAACGCTGCCGGCTTAAGCACCAGTAAAAACAAACTCTTGTTTTTAAAAGAGTAGCACCCAGATATTATTTGTCTCCCAGATTCGTGGATTACAAAGAATTGGCTCACTGAAGATTACATAGTACTAAGCCGGCCTGCTCTTCCAGTGAATAGAGGTCACACAAAAGGAGGTATTGCCATTCTGTTAAGCACAAGCCTCAATTGGTCATATAAAAAATTCACCATGCCTCCAACTTAACTCAAGCAATCAAGCTAAACCACAAGTATGACCAAGGCAATATGGATTCCTTTGCTGATCGTAAATTCATATCTCCCTCCTGATAGATCTTATTCCTTCCTATTGAACAATTTATTTTGTTTTATTTCCTCTACTTTGGAGAGGGAAAACTGTAAGTAACCTTATATTAGTGGGAGATTTGAATGCCAAATCTCATCTTACAGTATAAAGATATTTGCTAATTCTGAAAAAAATGAGGCCTTAAATATCCCCAAGGCTCAATTCCCGAAACAATGCAGGACTGACAAGCGAGGAACAGTATTACTTGAAGGTTTGAGAAGCCTTGATCTCATAATTGTTAATGGAAGGCTAAAAAAGGATATCCCAGCAAATTATACTCACAAGGCGCCATCTGGGAGATCTGTCATAGACTATTTAATTACTTCGGCAGATTTTTTTTTGTAAACTTAGAAATATGGAGGTCATGGGAAATGCTCTTAGTGATCATATGTTGATTTGCTTTAAATTTGAATTTAGCAGCGCTAAGGTAGATCAATGCGTCTAATGGTAGAATCCACTGGAATAGTCAAGCTACCACTAAATTAAAAGCAGACTTAACGGTTCTAATAAGGGACCAACAGCAAGTATTGCTGGGTGAGCACGATCCTTTTCAATTGGATTTATTTGAAGTCTATTCCCGCAATATAGGTTCCTTGGCCAAATCATGCAAATTACCGCAAGCTTCAACTAAACGAAGAATACATTTCAATCCACTATTACAATTAAATAGGGAAATAAATAAACTAGTGAGAGTCCAGTTTTTGCATTTTTCTCATGAATGATGTAATTTATTAAATTTACTCAAGAGGAAGAGACAGAGGAGAAAACTCTATTTAAGACGAATAAAAGAAGATGTATGGGTGCAATTAAAAGAGGCTGCATCAAAACATCATGCGAAAAGATACTGGGAAATAAACGCCGATTGCTGTGGTACTAGAGTGAAATCGCTTCCTATTCCCATTAGAGAAGAGGACTTGAAAGCTCATTTATTAGATCTGTATTCTGCTAATTTTAATTCTACTAATTCAACCCTTGTGACATCTAGTCGGCTTATAACTCCTGAATCTAACTATGTATACGTAATCAATGATCTAGTCGGAGCAATCAAAAAAATGAGATCCTCTGGAGCAATGGGTCCTGATGAAATCCCCATGACAGTAAATAAGAAAGAACCACTTCTGTGGGTTACCTTCCTAACTCCCCTGTTTAATCAGTGCTATTTCCAGGGAAAGACTCCTCCATCCTGGTCCGGAGGTATTCTAGTCCCCTTATATAAAAGGGTTCTAGAACACACCCTGGTAACTACCGGCAAATAGCTCTATTGGATGCTGTGGGAAAGATTTTCGCCCCTAGCATCCTTGATCATCTCACTGAATGGGTGGAAGAGAAGAAGGTTCTTCCTTCAGTGCAAGCAGGTTTCAGGAAAAATCATTCCACCTTAGATAACATCTTTATGCTAAAATTAATAGAGAAGAAATATACAATTATCCGCAATTCAAATGTATATATGGCGTTTATGGATTTCTCAACAGCATTTGATAAGATAGATCGCCCTTTATTATGGAGAAAATTGCACAAAATGGGAGTGCCCCATCCACTGTTATCTCTAATTATTGCACTACATTCACAAACTTGGTGCAATATACTAATGGGTGGAAATCAAGGCTTATCTGAAGCTATTCCTACTGAAAATGGCCTGAAACAAGGTTGCTTGTTAGCGCCGTTGCTGTTTTCGCTATATATAGCTGATCTGCCTGATTGTTTTAATTGTGCCGAGGGAGACGCCCCAAAGATATGTAACCGGTCAATTGTATGCCTACTTTATGCATATGATATTGTATTAAAGGACCTAACCCTTATTTGGTTGAACAGAAAGTTGATTACCTTGCAGAACTATACAGTCGGTCACTTTTTGAAAATAAATGTTTCAAAAAGTAAAATTTTAGTAATGAAAAGTAAGAAAAATAGAAAATTATGTAATTTCAATTGGCATTGGAGGTTGTAGATTCATATCCTTATTTAGGGAAATTAATAGCAGGTAACACAAAGAACAAACTCCATATTGAACACAGCACAGCTAAAGCAGTATCACACGCCAATGGTTTGCGTATTTTTTATAATGCCATGGGTAGAAGGCATTTCTTACATGTATTTATGGCTTTTAAAGTAAAAATTCCATCAACGCTGCTTTCAGGCCAATGAATCCATCCCCATCAAAGACTGGGAATTTTTGGACAGAATCAAAGGTCAGATATTACGCAAATTGTGTAATTTTAATACTTTAGTTCCATCGGCTGCTATTAGGCTAGAATTTGGCTCAATGAGCTCCTACATTCAAGGTTTAGCTAGGGTTTTATGTTGGGGATACCAGTTGAAAAATTCAGAGAGACTCATTAAGAGGGATCATGTGTCAAGAAGTTTTTGGTGTTCGGGCAACTAATTATTCCTTTTATCATGATTTTTTATTTGCAAAAAAAACCTTCTCTATACAAGAAGATTTAGTGAGTGCTCTTCTTCCTTCAGAATTTATGGGCCATATGTATCAAGCAAAGTCGCATTCGCAAAGGCCGAAATTCGCAGAATTTCGGCCTTAGCGAATGCAAATGTGCTTAACGGCATGTATGAATGCAAAAGCTATTGAATTTAAGGAATCAGAAAAAAATGCGATTCTTTATTTAGCTAAATGTGCCATTCTGCGAAAAATTTGCGATCTTGTACATTTGCGAGTTTCCAGTTTGCGAAATTCGCAAATGGATAATCGCAAAAGCAGGAAGTCGCTTAAAAATCGCAGAATAGCAAATTTTACTAAATAAAGAATCGCAATGATATGTATGAAAAAATCGCAATTTGCGAATTTCAAAAAATCGCAAAATACTGAATCGCAATTACCACCAAGTAGGAGCAGGTGGTAACCTGGTGCAAACTATTTAAGCAGCAACATAATTCAAAAAACTGTTTACCACAATGGTGGGCCTTTACATCATAGCTAGGAGGATGCGTTTGAGAGCTGCTGCACAGAGGAGGCTACGGCAGGAGAGGATATTCCTTTTGCCATCAGCATCTCACAGCGCCTTGAGGAGGAGCTCTACACCCATTACAGGCTTGAGGAAGACAGCATCAATGATTTAATTGTAGAACTCAGGCCCTACCTTGAACACCCCACACGCAGGACAAATGCCATCTCCACTGAAATACAGGTCCTGTGTTCATTACACCTGTTGGCCTCTGGAAGTTTTCAGGGGGTGATTGCTTCAGCAGAAGGGGTGTCACAGAGTGCCCTTTCATGATTCTTCCATGCCTTCCTAGATGCCATGGTTCAGAGGATGCAACATCACATTTACTTCCCCAGCACACCTCAGGCAATAGCACAGACAAAGTAGGACTTTTATCAAATATCGCATTTCCCACACGTGTTAGGATGTATTGATGGCACACATGTTGCTATATCCCCTCCCTCAAGCAATGAATACATCTTTAGAAACCGGAAATGCTACCACTCACTGAACATTCAGGTGGTGTGTGATGCCAAACACATCATTACTGACATTGTAGCAAAGTACCCTGGCAGCACACATGATGCATTCATCTTCAGACACAGTGGGATATATCGTAGACTCTCAAGAGGGGAGTTTGTCGAGGGATACCTACTCGGTAAATACCTTCAGACATAGGGATCATTAGTACCAACTACCATGTGCATGTCACAGGCTAACATATTTTTTTCTAACCCACAGGTGACAGTGCTTATGCAGTACGGGATTTGATCTTGACTCCCTACCTCAATCCCAACAATGCTAGCGAACGCAGGTACAACAGGGCACACATTGCTACCGGAGGCACCATCGAACGGACATTTGGGATCCTGAAAAGCAGATTCCGGTGCCTCCATAAAAGTGGAGGTGCACTCCAATACAGCCCCAATACGTGTTGTAAAATAGTGGTGGCTTCTGCCATGCTCCATAATATTGCCACAAGAAAAGGGACACCAGTGGAGCTGAGTGACTCAGGATCCTCTGACGTAGAGGGGCCTGGACCTGGACGTATGGTAGCTGGTAGAGCTGTGGCAGCGGGTGGGCGCCAGAGGCGTGATGAGATTACGCGCAACTACTTTTAGGTAAGGAAAAACGACACAATGGCAAGTAATGTAAGTGTGAATGTTGTTTTTAATCCTTAATAGCAGGATATGTATCAACAGAAAACGTACAGTAGTCATACAAGATATATTTGGCACATGTTTCATTCACAGTGCTCAGAAAAATAAAGGAGTGACTCAAAAGTGAAATGACGCGCAGCCTAATGTTCATTTGAAGGTGTAGCCCTATTGGTCCTGCCACTACGGCGTCTCTCTAAGGTTGGCGGTGGGGTGGTGCTGCTCCGACCTGACTGATTATCTTCTTCACTTGGAGTCAGTACTCCCTGCCCTGTTGTGAGTACTTGGTGCAACTCATCCACAGCAGTGGTCACTTGCAAAAGTGCATTTGCTATGTCTTGTGCAGCATGTGTGAATTGCCGCTGCATCTCAATGCTGCGCCTGGCCTGGATGCTTGATGTAGCAGCCAAGCGGTTGATGGCCCGGGTGTACCTATCTTGGCGTTGCCAACCTCTGCGCCTAGCAGTACCCTCTGTACGCAATTCCTCGCATACCGCCTGTAGGCCATCCTTCAGGTCATTCCTGAGTCCACGGAAGCCCTCCCTCACCTCCCTTTGTAATAGTTTAATGTTTTTTGCCTGCAGGCGCTGCACCTGCAACATGTTGAGTTCCAGTCCAGAAAAAACTGAATGCTCACCTCACCCTTCAACATTGTTGGCCGTGCGTCATCTGCGCCTGGCTGCACTTCGTGGGACATGCTGGTTTGTTGTAGGTCCCTCTTGCTGTGGCTGTGTGTCCACATTGGTTAAATTTTCAACACTTGCATCTGCGTCATCCTGAATTGGCGCAAGTGGTCTGACAATGTGTCTCCTTCTTTGTCTGTGAGTGGTCACGGGGCTGTCCTCCCCATCCGTGTTCACATCTTGGCCGGCATCTCCTGACTCAATACTCTCAACGACTGTCCCACTGTCTGAGGGCTGTGTTGAAGATGGTGCTGTGGACAGAACAGCACACATTAATTGACTTTACTAACTTGCACTGTATAAATACATTTTTCACACCTATTTGATTTACATTGGTCTCTTGTTTCACTGTCATGACCTGCTGAATATATGTTTGACTATTTTAGCTGCAATTTTCACACTTCGATTTACATGTGACTAAATCTCCCATGATGCATTGCTATGTCTGCCTGTGTGCCTGCTCTGGACTACCTATCTTGTTTCCTGACCCTTGCTCACTGCTGGGGGGTGTTGGGGTGTGTAAGGGGTGTGTGTGAGGGCATGGTTCTTACCTTTTCCAGATGCTGGCTGTTCAGAGCTGTCGAGATCAGCCACTCCTCCAACACTCTCTGGTTGCTGGGTCCCCTCCACCAGTTCCTCCAGGGGTGTGGAATCTGATACAGATGAGGTCCCACCACCTGTTATCATGGACTGCTCCAGCCTGGCAGCTAGTTTTTCTTTGGAGCGCATACGCAGGTCGTACCAGTGCTTTCTGAGGTCCTCCACACTCCGGGGTGTCACACCCAAGCATTCACCTTGTGCTGGATTTCTTCCCAGATCCTCGTTTTGCAACTCTCTCTCACCTCCCTGGATTTCCTTCCAAAAAGTAATTCATGGTTTGACATCATTTCATGAATCAGAGCCTCCAGTTCTGCCTCAGAAAACTTTTGTTTTCTTTTCCTTGAGCTTTCACTCTCCTGCTGCTGGGATTCCTGCCTGGGCGTGGCTCCACTCTCAGCCATGTTTCTCCAGGTGCAGACTGCACTGTCCCAAACACACCTTCACTCTGCCTGTGATTCAGGAACTCAGGTGCAGCATGGGTAGTCAATCACTTCCTGGTTGTGATGTCATCATGCTGCACCAGAGTTCCTGATTGGCTCATTTGCGAAAATCGCTAAATTGCGATTTTCGCACAATTTGAGATTTTTCATAGCGAATTCGCTAATTGGGCGATTCCTACAGGTTAAGAAATCGCATTTGGGGAAATCGCAAATAAATAGCGATTTTTAAGGAATCGCTAATTATTTGCGATTTCTTTCATACATACCGATTTGCGATTCTGAATGTGCGATTCAGTAAAAATCGCAATTTCAGAATCACAAAACGGTACTTTCATACATATGGCCCTAAACCTTTCTTAAAAACCTTTAGTGGTATGATTAGTTTTTTTAGAGACGTTGAATTCTGTAATTCCAAAAAGAGACTTGAGTTAATTGTAAGGACAAACACACCAAAAACTCCCCAAAAATATGTATATTGGAATTTACAGCATGGATCCCGAAGACTTCTCACACTATGTTGCATGAATCTTCTACCTCTAAACGATCTAACTGCACACTGGTCCCCAAATCTGAGTAATGGAAAAATCTGTAACCTTTGCAATCTGAGTGTTCAGACCTTGGATCATGTCTTGTTTGCATGTCCCGCATTGACCTCGAGCCGCCGCCGTTGGCTACGACCATTGTTCTTACAAAATGGCGGCAAAAATTTAACTTCAGCACGCAATTTTCTATTTTGTCCAAAAAATGAAGTTGTGTGTTTAAAACTTTTTAATTATTTTAAGGAGTTCATGTGTATATTTTAATCCTGTTTTCTGCAGCTGTTTGCACAAGAGGGAGATACTGTGTTCTTTTTCCACCTTCCGGTCCGCTGCTAGCTTAAAGTCTTAGATAAAGTGAGATACTGGACTGCGTTTACACAAGTATTGCTGCTACTGTATTCCTTTCTGGTTAGGATAGGATACGCTTTATAAATTCTGTTCGCTGCTAAAATCAAATAGGCTGCTGAAGATGAATTCTACATTTTTATCTTGTATTTTTAATTGTTGATATTTATTGCCCCCCGTACACTGTTCTTTTCAGGATACATCTTGCCATTTTATTCCGTTTACTGTTTGAGGAATGAGTGCTGCTATATTTACATTTTCTTGTATCAATTTGTATGCATTTTATGTGGACTTCATCTGAGTTCCAAATCTTAATAAATATTTGAATTGAATTACTGCCTTGAGAACTTTCTCTAGCTTTTTCAGCTGCAATAGTACTTTCTTGTTCAATCTCATCATTTAACATTTGTATTTATGTTGGGAAAATTTTGCACTGAATGCTGTCATTAGTTGCATTAATAGAATCTTCATAGCAGTCACAATCTCCAAGTAATTATGTTTCACTACGCCAAGGCTTGAACAGTTGCAGAAGTGCTAAATAGAAATTTTCCCCCTCATCCGGACTTTCTCAACTGAGTTTTCCGTGGTTAATAAGCTTTTCTTTGGCATGTTTTACTAAACATCCGTCACATCTAATTACTGCATATTTCTCTTCATTTATATTTTCTGTAACTTTTATTTTAAAGCTGTAATGTTGAGGTATTTCATACAGACATAGGTTATCGAGATATCCTCTCCTTTTGGGATAGTATGTATCCAACATATTAGGTTTAACAATATCTGTACTTTCTGGTTTATTCTGTGCTAGGCATTTGATTTCTTGGAAATAATTAAATACTCTATTTCGTGTGGCGGCAAGACCTAGACTTACTCAAATGATTCTTCTAGACTTTGAATATAAAATGGCCTAGCTCAAGCAATCCTAACATTCATAGGATCCAATCTATCGATGGGAAAGCATTTTCAAGCTAAAGCTCTACAATTTTTTGCTAAGAGTCTTCTCTGCTGAAATTTCTTCCCACATTTATTTAATCTCTGTCTTTTCAGATTTGGTTATATATGATGTAACATAGCAAGCTCTAGCAATTGAATTATCTGCAAGATACTGGATATCCATGTTTGCTTTCCACATTTTGAAAAAAACTGGAATGTAGTTATTAATGAACTTTGAAGCTTCTGTTCTTTTTAAGTTGTATGAATTCTTTGGGAGAAATCTGAGTAATTGTATGCCTTACTGCTGACAAAAAACAATTTACTTTTCCTTTAGAAATTATAGGAGGTGGGAATCCAAAAGGACATTTTGAATAAAATTTCCCTTTACACTTGCATTTTCATCTGCAGTATTTCCCACATCAATGACTTTGAATTTGTAAACCTTGTTGTCTCAAGCTCCTTTCTCCTCCATCTCTTGGAATGGCACATATAACATACTGTTTGATGAAAGGCAAAACAGTTTCATCAGTATCAGTTCCAAATTTTGGTGCATTCTTTATCCATATTAGCATGTGTATATGAGGAGCACCTCTGGCTTGGTACTCCTTTCTCCAAAATAAAACTGTTACCTCTCCAAGAGGTGGATTATTTGTATTGCCGATAAATGAGATCATAGCTTGATACCTATGATTAAAATATCTGCACACATTTACAGTATCCAAGGAGCACAGTTCTCCAGCTGTCTTCAATTCAATGTTTTTAACATTTGAATTTGCTTCTCGTAGAAATTCAAGTAAATCTTCCCACGCATATTCAGCATAGCTAAGTGTTGCAAACGATGTAGGAGTACCTAAGTTTCTTAACATGCATTAATTTCTCCATGACAACAGTACTAATACTCTTTGGTAGCACGTTGGTATGCCATCAAATTAATTAACTGAAATTCTCAATTTTCATTTCTTTGTTTCTTCGTACGCTGCAGTAAAAACTCTTTTGACTCGGACAGAGATTCAGACTGCATAAATCTAAATTGGAAGGGCATTATTCTGTCAGCTTGATGAAGTACTTAGATACTCCACCACAGAGTGAATATGGTAGTCCTTTCAAGTTCTAAATCAGGCACTTATTCATTTGTAGGGATAGAGAGTGGTAGTCGACAAGTTGTCGGTGGAGCAAGGCTACACGCTCAATGCAAATTGAGTTTATTGCAACTGTGAGTTGCTAAAGAGTGGGGTCCCAGTGCAGTCATTAACAAAGACAGGACATTTTTGATTGGGCAAAGTCTGAAGTTTGTGCCTAGGAAAGCCTCAGCAGCGACGGGTTGCTACTCGGCATCAGTCCCAATATAGTCCTCTGTATTTGGACTTAGAAAATTGTCTTAAAGTCTGACCTCCTTCAGCACAGCAAACCAATTACCTAAGACTGACTGGCAATTTAACGTCAACACTTGCAGCTTTTACATGGTCCTTGTCACCAATGGTGCTCTAGGCAGACAATTGTCAAAAAGTTTCTTAGTCCCAGATCATGCAGTTCGGGGAAAGGAGAAGGTCATTATTTATAAGCCAAAGGCCCAGGACCTGGGTGGAGGGCGCCACTTGGGGGTGGGGTAAGACCCACTTAGAGGCAAGGAGCAGGGTGCATGGTGGGTCCTGGATGTATTGCAAAGCCAGGCAGAAGCAGGAAAATGGCCTCTGGAAAATTATTGTGATTCTGTAGCTCCAACATTAGGTCAGCCAACTGATCATTGAAGTCATTTTGGGGGTCCTGGGTTCAAAGCAAGTAGTTCTAGGTTCCCTTAGCTTCTTAAGACAGCAGGTTAGTGCTTTTTTAAATTCTTTACAGGTCCAGGAGTGTTCTTAGGAGAGGTATGTGGGTCCCTATTTTCTGCCCAACGCCAGCCTGTGCATGCACTGCAAGCCTTAGTCCTACCTCAAAACCTGTCATATTGAGCTCATCTATCCCCATTGGCTTTGGTACCATCCTGACTAGAGAAACAAAGGGTAGGCCAGCCTAGGTCTGAGATTCATCTGCCTGTGATAGGGTAAGCATTCTGGAAGCTCAGGAACATAGTGGGAGCCACCTCCCAGGTCATCCTTTTAAGGGATAACTCCCCCTTCACACTTCTAGGGCCACATGTCCACCTTCTGAGAAAATACACATCTCAGCACAGGGGAGACTTTGGGAGAGAGGTGATAGCTGAACAATGGGAGAAAAACACTTTTATTTAGGCAGGAAAATGACAATTTTCTAGAAGATAGGAATATGAAGTTGTAGTGCAGTATTATGCTGTGATGTTGGTTAGACTTCACCATGCAATTCTATCACATGCTCCAATGACGGTCCATGAATGTGGACTAATAAAGACTTAGCTCAGTCCTGATAGTGTGGCAAAGAGCAATGAGGCTTTACTAGAGGAACATATGTTAAGCATTTCAGTGTACCATCATGGAAAATAAGTAATTAACATGAGTCTAGAGAAAGCCAACACAAATTTATACAACTAGAGTCTATTTTCATTGAAATTTAGAGACCAAAATGAATGGAATAGCAGGCATATAATCGGAGTCATAGATTTTTGAAGCAATGTAAAATCAGTTCACAATAATTCTGTGGAACTTTAACATGGCTGTCATTGGGAAAAAAAACAATAGAGACAATCACCCACTTGCATATTGAGTTGTGTGGTACCCTAGCAGGGCAAAGGTGATGCAGGTCCCATGTCCAGGCCATGACAGTTATTTCAAAATTCCCTGGCCTGTTGAATCCTGGTGCCTACGGCCAGAGATTCTTCAAATTTGGAGTGTTTTTCTATCTGCAGTTTGCAGGGGACAAGTGCCATTAGTCCAAGGGAGTCTGAGGGGGATTTAGGCTTTCACAGTGGTCCCTATGTATAGGAAAACCGAACATTAGTCTTGCTCAGGCGCTTCCCGGAGCATTGCCACAGGTGCAGAGTAGCCCTGTATTTCCTTGTGCAAGTCCTGTTCTCTCAGACACAGGTCTCTTCTATAAATATCTTCAAAGTAGGAATGAAGGATCTGGTCAGGGGTTGCCATTAAATCCTAGATGTATGGGTGCAAGTGGCCAATGTGCTGCTTGCCGCAGTGGCTGATACACTCCTGAGGTGACCAAATCCAGGAGTGTAGGTCACCTTTGTTATATTATGTTCTCTAGTTTTATAAAGCAAACATTTACTGAATGGTCTATTGATGTTTAAGCTACAGAAGCGAAGCTATAGTTATACTTTCTTACTGGTTAATCATAAGCCACCCTGAAAATCCAAGCCTTCAGGAGTTTCTTAAAATTGAAACAGCAGGAGGGAAACCTAATATCGGATGGTTTGATGTTCCAGATACAGGGGGCCAGTTGTATATTTGTAGGTATGGGCTGAGATAAAAGCTGGGCTACTTTTCTGTAAAGATTTAAAGACAATGCAGCAAGACTTGAAGACTGAGCATTGCTCAACTGAAAACCAATGCAATTTGGGAGGCAGCAGTATGATATGACACTTCCGGGGTAGTTGATGCAAAAGCCTGGCAGCTTGATTCTGAATCAATTGCAGTCTAAAACTAAACCCCTAGGAAGCCCAAAATAAAGGGCTTTTTACATTTTTTATTTTTTGAAATTTATTTATGTCATTTGTAAAGCGCGCTGTAACCCTGCGGGCATCCTGGCGCTGAGAGAAAGGTTCAATGGAAAGCAGTCAGCTGTGAGAACATGAGAAGGGTGTATCGACAGGAGTCTATTACTATTTCCCCTGGGGGATTATACCCTCAGAAAGAGCCAGGTCTTGATTTTCTTGCGGGACAGCAGCAATTCGTGGATTTTTACTGATTTCAAATGGAAGGCTGTTCCAGAGGTGGGCCGCTGCTACGCTAAACGCTCTACCGCCCTGGGTCGCTTTCTTTATCCTAGGTATTCTGACAAGGTTGGTGGAAGAGGAGCGGAGGGCCCGTGTTGGCTCGTACCACTGGAACTTGTCCTGAAGTGGCTTAGGGCCCTGACCATGCACTGCTTTGAACACGGTGCAAAGGTACATAAATAAAATCCTCTGAGGCACTGGGAGCCAGTGTAAGTCAGCTAATGCTTGTGTTGTTGAAGAGCGGCGGGTTCGTGAGAGTGCTAGCTTAGCTGCTTCCGCCTGGATACTCTGTAGCCTGGTAATCAGGTATCCAGGTGATTCCAGTAACAAGGCATTACAGTAGTCCAGGCGACTAAGAATGGTACTCCTGACTACAGTTGTTCTTGCCTGTAGAGGTAGCAAAGGTAGCAGCTTACGGAGACCTCGCATTAAAGTGAAGCAACTGCCCACCAGTTTGTTGACATGGGTCTACACATTTAAATTTCCATTAAAGCTGACCCCCAGATTCCGCACCGTATTCACTAGTCAGTGGTCCGTCCGAGACTAGAGGCCAGAAGTCTGCTGGCAGGCTTCTGGCGATCCTCCCCACCTTGCATTGTAGGATCTCTGTTTTTCCGCTGTTGAACTGAGCGAGTTTCCCCTCAGCCATTTAGCCATTTCGTGCATACAGGCATGGAAGCTATCTAATGAATCTGCCTGAGAACCGTTAAGGGAAATCATAAGCTGTGTGTCATCAGCGTAGTTAATCACGCTGATGTTATGAGCTTTAATGATACCCAACAGGGGTTGGATGTAAGCATTGAACAGGATGGGACTGATGGATGATCCCTGCGGAAAACCATGTAGAACTTTGGTAAATTCAGATTGGTATGAAGGGAGTGCCACTGCCTGCCATCTGTCGGACAAATAGGATCGTAGCCAGTTAAGCACCATTCCTTTCACTCCAAAGGTCTCCAGCCTTGTCAGCAGAATGTCATGGTTCACCGTATCGAACGCGGCGGACAGGTCCAGCAGAATTAGAATTGCTGACTCGCCCCTGTCCGCCCTCATTCGTAGGTTGTCCAATACCATCACAAGTGCTGACTCAGTCCCATGGGCTGGTCTAAACCCAAACTGTTCCTCCTCTAGAATGTTATTTGTCTCCAGAAAGAGGGACAGAGACCTGCTAACCAGGTGTTCCGTGATCTTATTTGGATAGGGCATGAGCGAAATTGGTCGATAGTTCTTATAGCAACCAGGGTCGAGGGTTGGTTTATTCAGAAGTGGTGTAATAACAGCCTGCTTCCATTTAACTGGTACAGCGCCTGTACTAAGGGATTGACCTCATAGCTGTCGAAGAATAGGAAAGATTTCAGACCCAAATTCCTTCACAATTTTGTGGGGCAGCGGATTCAACGGTAATCCCGAGGAGATGCTAAGGGCCACTTGAACAAACTCTTTCTCAGAAGGAATTGCAAAAGTGTCGAGGGAGGCCCTGGGGGGGGATACTCAGCCATTCCATCTTCAATCTCACTTCTTGTCCTTGTGCTCTGATGTAGTGATGTGAGCGGAGGTGGGTCTTCCATTCTCTCCACTATTTTATTTATTTTATCCTGGAAAAAGGAAGCCAGTCCATCACACAGCTCCTGCGAGGGTTTGATGTTACTGGTAGTGCAAGCAGGATGCGTCATTTCTCTCACTATTTTAAAGATGTCTCTTGATTTATTGGCGCTTTTCAGTATGATGGCTGCAAAATGATCTCACATTAAGCAAACCACAGCTTAAGCCGACCTTTCTCCTTAAGTCGGGTGCTGGCTCAGATGTATTATCAGACAAGATGTGGCTGCATTGATCTTAACTATGTGCCATGACTGCCATATTTCCTAGTGACTTATACTTTGTCTGGTCAGCTAGTGACAGTGATTTTACTGGAAGAGGGTTAATGTGCGGCAGATGGGTCAAGCAGTTTGGACAGCAATTTTAGTCCGTGGATCGTGTATTTGGTGCAATTCGTGGACAGGTTGCATTTCCCTTTAAAGGGTCAAGCTCCATAAGCGATTCCCTGGTGTAACTAATGACCTGTTTGTCTGGGGCAGACCGACCAGGGGGGAGCGCGGACGGGCGCAGACGGGCTCCCTCCACTCAAACAGCACAAGCTGCGGTGGATCGGGGAGAGGCGTCACCCAACAACAGGTAATAAGAAAATGATTATTGTCCGTTAAAATGAGTGAACTGAGGTGAATTTCTTAAAAAATACAGAGTGCTTACTAGACTCCTGATAACGTCTTGAGCACACGGGTAGCTGCAAGCTACAGTTTAGCCACCACGCATGCTTCTACTCACATTCTGCTGGTATTAACAATTGACAGCTTTCTGTCGCGGCCGCGCCGTGATGTTCTTTTTATGTCATGCAGACGGAGTCTGCCCAACACTAGACCTCTACCCCCAAAATGGCCACCAAACTCGGGCCACAGGAAGTGAGGGTATGAAGAGAACTCGGTCGCCGAGGCTCCCTCCACTCAAACAGCACAAGCTGCGGTGGACTGGGGAGAGGCGACACCCAACAACAGGTAAGAAGAAAATTATTATTGTCTGTTAAAACGAGTGAACTGAGGTGAATTTCTTAAAAAATACAGAGTGCTTACTAGCCTCCTGCGGTAACGTCTTGAGCACACGGGTAGCTGTAAGCTACAGTTTAGCCACCACGCATACTTCTACTCACTACTCACCTGGTATTAACAATTGACAGCTTTCCAGGACCCTATCCAGGACCCTATCTTTTGCAACTTCTAGAAATTGCAGAACCATACTTTCATTGCGCAGACTGGGCTGCCCACCCTGAAGGTGTGGCTAGCCTTCTGGTGGTGTACGCCCCCTTCACTATCTAAATACCCACCTGTCCAGGTGCAAATGTGCCTGTGGCAGTGGGACAGATTTTTTTCCTCCACTGGGAGTCAGCCCTAATGCATATCAGAGGCAGTGCAGCCTTTGAAGCAAACTGCCTAGATGAGCCACTTTATTTGCCTTCCAGGGAGGGCAGAGGTGTGACCTCCTTCCTGTCCAGGTCTTTGTTCCTGACTCCGAGGAGTGAGCACACTGCCTGGGAGGAGTTAGGAATTCTGTCTTGGCAAGTGCGGGCTGCCAGCTAGGGCACAGAAACCAGTGGGTAACATCTAAGGTATCCACCTATGTGCATGTCAAGTCACCCTCGAAATGAGATTTATGGTATGTGTGAAGCCACTTTGTTTGATACCAAATATGACATATTCAGATTGTACCGCAATAGAGCTGCCAACCTCAGATTTGCCTGGGTGTCAGTCCATGATATCCTATGGACCAACAATCACTTATAGTATCCTTTAATGATAAAGGCCACTATTGGGGCATATACGCTTGTACATACATGCCCACACCTTTAGTATAATGCACCCTGCCTCCTGAGCTTTAGGACTCCTTCCTTAGGGGTGTCTGGCAAATATTACAAGCAGTACATTTGCTTTGCCACAAACTGTGAGGGGGAAATTGGTTTGGGGCAGTTTACACTGTTCCTGAAGTCTACAATGGCATGTCTGCTCTCAGTAGTTTACATGGGTCTTACAGAGTTGCTAGAACAGGGCTGCAGGCACTGGGGACCTCTTTAACACCCATGCCCTGGGTACCCCTGACACCATATACTAGGGATTTATAAGGTGGGTAAAGTCCTTGTTGATTGGTGTTGCCAATTTACACATAACAGTTTTAGGGAGAGAGCGCTAGCACTGAGGTCTGTGCAGCTGACTCCAGTACACTATCAGAGTCATAATCATCAGCATTGGAGCTAAAAGTGGAGGTTGACCATACAAAAAAGTCACTTTCCTAAAGAAGTCTATTTTACCATTAAGTTGGGTCTTATTATACTAGTTAATTGAGTCCTTGAACCATTTTTCAAACCACACCCATACTGCATCTAGCAGTTACTGAAGATAATAATGGAAACCAGTGTTAACCTATAAGAGAGTCAACCTTGCCACAGTGAAATATGACTTTATTTGCTTTGCTGCTAGGACATTTAAAACACTAAATATGCATGTCTTACTTTTTAAATACCATCCTCACTCCTCTATGGGCATTAAGGGCCTACCTTAGGCGTGACTTATAAGTATAAAAAGGACAGTTGAGGACTGGCAAAATGTTTATTTTAACAGGTCAAATGGCTGTTTAAATCTGAACACTGACTCAGCATTGCCAGGCCTGGAGACATGCTATAAATGGCTACTTCAGTGGGTGGCACAATGACTACTGCAGCCAACTAGTGCCATTTGATATACAGGCCCTGGTACATATGGTGCCATATTCTTTGGGGGGGGGGGATTATGCCAATTGTACATGTTTAGGAAGGAGAGCACAAGCACATCACCACTGGTTAGCAATATTATAGTGTGCATAGTCCTAGTGCCAAAAAACCTTTTCAGGCAAAGAAAGCAAAAATCTGTGAATGCCACACAAAAGATGGTGATTTGCAATACGTTTTCATACCTCATTCAAATGACTTCATACGTGTTTTCTCATGTGGTGCTGTGACGCATATTTTTTTATTTAATTAGGAACAACTGAGTGCCAACATACATTTTTTACTTGAACCTTCTGGAAAACGTTTTCATCCCAAGTAGGGAGCAGCGAGCAGCCACGAATCCTACATGAAAGAAAGCACACCTCAGAATTGTAGTTTAATGGCTTTTCCAAAAACACAATTTCCAAATGGAACTCTCCTTAATCAAGATATTCAGCTTTCAGTTACAGAAAGAAGCAAACTGTTTTAAATCAGCAGCCCCACTGTGCAAGCTTCTTCCTAATGGCATCCAGCCTTCTCCACTAAATTGAATCTCACAGAGGCAACTTTGTAAGAGAGCACTTCTGTCAATTGGATGCACTGAATCATTAAAGAGAAGCTCAGTTGGCATCCATTAACTGCACCCTACCTTAAACCCAAAAATACCCTTTATCATCAATAAATCATTGATTCGGAGACATTTTAAACAACATCTATAAAGTGTAATTTGATTTAGCTGACATATATTGATAGCATGCAGAAAAGGGTACAAATACGATTTAAAGCCAGTGCAAACAGTACATTGTAACCCTCAATCAAATATACCTATAAATTCTAACAGTTTACCACAACACATTACATATATTCGCCATTCTTCATTGGTTCTCAGACAACGAACAAGCATGAGAAAAAAACAGCTCTATATCTATATCTACGAGATATAGGTTTTTTGTTTAAGCCAGTTTCAGCGCTCTTCAGAATGCCATGCGCAATGCACACACCCTTACCCTTACATTCCAGTGCAAAATCTACGCCATAATACTTTTTCCTCTCAAAGTGGAAATATTTAAACTTGTACGATAGCTCGAGGCGCCGGCACGCCATTTTTTCCCATGTTAAAAGTGACATACTGGTGGCACAAGGGGCTTGTGAATAAGCCCCATAATATTGTGGCAAGAATCCCTGGCTACAGATTTTAGTATGGATTTGCATCGAGACCCACGGGAACCACTATGTGCATGTGCTATCAATTGTATACCCCCTTGATTCCATATAGCGCAAAGTAGAATAATGTTACTTTGCAATACTTTAGGCAAATTTCCAAAGCCAATCAGAAAGTAAATCCCACCACAACACTTTGCGCTGAGTTTTCACCACTTTTAGGACACAAGCAAGCAAGTGTTAGTAAATCCGGGTCAATATACGGTTCAGGGATGATACATGATGCGATAACAAACACGCTTGAGCTTTTTTATTACCACCGCGTGAAAAATGTGAGTGCAGTTTTTTTTTTCTATGCATTAATTGAGCTGCAGAGTGATACACCGAGGTGGAGTACCTACTACAATAAAATCACTGAAAAATATGTTACTTTTAACGTTTTTTGTGGCTATTTTCCACGGAAATTATGTTTTTCAAAAATCCATTCACAGCAGACATGTTTTTTGTCAAGGGTCCAAGATGTCTGTTTTACTAGAATTCGTAAATAAAATTCTGTAGCGAAACCTTTCCCCTTACCTCAGGGAGAATAGCTAAAAAGAGCGGTGAGATAAGGAGGCGTAGTTCGACAATTTCAATTGGACAACAAGCTGGCAACACTTAAATATTTGTGCAAATAAGGTCAGCAATAAAACATTGCAAGGAAAAGCATGATGCACACTAGGTTCACTTTTGACTTATTTGCCGATTTATAACACGCTGTAGACCGCGTTCATGTAATATTATTGTCATGACCACAAATGCAATAAATTATATTTTAGAGAATGAACCTTATACGTTGTTGCCTTAACAATGTGTATCAGCACCCAGATAAGCAGAGGACATATGCAAGTGTAAGTGTATGTGGGTGCTACAGGTGAATGCTCAAGTAAATATTGGCCATCCAGTCAGTGCTTTTTCAATGAAAGCCAGGTTCTGCTTTATATATGCTGCCTTCCTGGTCCCTTCACAACTCGCACTTCTCTATTAACCCTTTTGTTCAAAAGCTAACGGCACTCACATTTGTGTTGTAAATTTGTAACCAATCCATGGTAAGCTGGACAATACTATTATCAAATTGTACTCCCTTATCACACACAAAAAGTAAGAAACTGTTTTAATGAGATATTTCTTTATCTCTATATGCACTACCTGAAATGCCAAAACAAACCAAATGTTTAGAAGTTTGTAGATACATTTTGATTGTTGGTTTAACTCGTGCCCTTGGTTTGACTATGAAGTGGTGAAATAGCTTAGCAGGGTATCGTGGCTGCTCCAAATGGCAGTTTATATCTTGTGAGTGAAGAGAGTGTTTCATGTGTTGAGCGTGCCTAGATTTTACACTTCCAAGCACTATGCTACCGTACTTAGAGGCCTATTACGATGGCGGGTGGACAATAACGGAATGCGGGACCGTCCACAAAGGTTGCGGCTGTCCCACACCTGCGATTAGGAAGCCACCACCACCATGGCTGTGGCGTCCCATATTCCCAACATTGTGGTGGACAGTGCTCACAGCACCACCCGCCACAATGCGGAAAATGCAAGTCGTGCATTAGCATGCAAAAGGTGACTGTTACCGCGCGGTGCCTGCCACTTTGTCCATGCCAACGTCACCCCCCCATGTGCACCCACCCCCCCAACTTCCTGGGGGCCCGCTACGGGCCCCCGAAGGCAAAGAACATATGCCAAAGGCTGATCTCTGCAGTGATCGTAATATGAATGGTGGTGTGTTGCAGACACCGCCACCATGTTGCCCATGTTTTGGGACAGTCAATGAGTCGACCGGCGGAAAAGTGGTGGACGGTCTTTCAGTCCACCGTATTCCACCCGCCATCCTAATGGGCCCTATGCGGTCTAGTGCTTTTTTGTTTTCAGTGTTATCTAACAGCACATCATTATCTCCATTATTCGTCATGACTTTTCCTGCTGCCAGACAGCTCTGAGGACTGCTCTGAGGATGACACTTTGTGCTTCCAAGGAATTGCTGGGACCCAGCAGTGCTTCAGCAGTCTTTTGACCTTAGACCCTATTCCAAGCGGGGGTCGTGCAACATGAAAGACCTCGGTTGTCTTTGGTCGCCTGCCTGAGAGTCCCTCTGCATGCATTACGTTTGACACCAAGGGAGCTACTGTTATTAGGCCTCTTGTTCCTAAGTTTCATATTTCTAAACTGGGTGACCATAACATTGATGTAGGGCACTGTCACCAAGTTTCATATTTAAAAAATGTTTCAAAAAAATTGACAAGTGTAGACATTGTCACTAAAATACAAATTAGTTATCAAACCAGAATGAATGTTCTACTGAAAGGAGATGTAAGCGTTTGCTCTCTAATTACAGACACAACCCAAATTTGGAAAAAGTAAAAGGGAACTGGAAACATACAATACAGAAAAAATAACTCTTACATTTCATAGAGATCACATTGACTAACCCCAGGGTAAAAGGTAATCCAAATTAGGCCTGTCTGTTAGCTTCACTGAATATCTGTGAGACCACACTCCCTTGACTTGCGTTACAATCCACATCGGTTATTTCACCGGCAGGATACTCTTAAGGGTGAACAAGTGTTTAAAAACTGACAGCTATTTTAAGTGGCTATCCACTTTTCTTCGTCCAAGCAGTACATTTTGAGCGAGATCTTAATACATTCAAACCTCTTGGAAGAGAAGTGAACTACAACCAAATGTGAGCTTTTGAATGTAATCTACTTATGGAATGCAGCTAATGAGAATTTGATGAGAATCCCCGTCCATCCATTTGTTTGTATTGTGATTCATACCTCAAAAACTGAAAAGCTCCCGAGAGAGGGATGTTCCAAACTTCATGTCTCGCGAGACCATGATGCATACGCCACCAACCATTAGCAAGACGATCAAATTGGGGGGGGGGGGACGGAGCATTACCTGTTACCGATCAGATTTGCACAGACAATTTAAGCCCCTTTAAAATGATTTGATATATTAGAGCGAGGGAGATATTTTTTCCCCCAAAACAACTAAGCAGAAGACTGAGATCAGCAATGACCATGTTTAAAGTATGTAAACTTATTTGAACCCTATATCTAAAAATGCTGGACCATCCAGGTGTACCACATACTGTTCTTAATAAAAGAAGAATGAATAGTCAAAGGAGTTTTTTAAGAGCAGAAAGAGTCGACCAATCCTGAAAAAAATTAATCAATTTTTCATACTTTGAAAAAACAGCCTAAAACATAAAGATAGACATGGTTCGAATGTGAATGCTGCCAAGCCAACCACATTCGCAATAGCAAGGAAGAGATTTGAGTTTCTTAAAAAAGGAAACGTTTTTCCAAGGAGCAAGATAGGCCAAAAAAGAGAGAATGCTAGAGTTCATGTGTTTACTTGCTTGTGGCAAATAGTCATTCAAATATTGCACCTGCCCCTAATTTCTTTTTTGCAGAATAGGTCGAGCATAATCATGTGATATAGCTTTACATGATCAATCATACTCTATGAACAATCCGACCAGAGAATTCTATCTAGGAACGTTTAGCCTTGTCTAATATAATTGCATTTATAGATTTGCTAAAGGTCGTCGGTGCTCCAACAGGGTGCCAAATGTCATCATTAAAAAAGTCTTGTAGATATGATGGGAGTGACAAATGGTATTTTAAGTGGCCTCCATGACTTCTCTAGTATTCTGAACTACTTGTACTGGCAAAACCTATTTACTATGGGCACTGGGATACTTTTATTAGCTGTATAGCATATGTTTTGGTTTTAACTATTTTACTGATGTTAATAACTATTCAATTGACGCCTGTGCACACAAAGATTGCATGACACTAAGGTTTGAATCAAAACCTGTCCCCGTTGATTTTCTGTTGTAAACTTTTAAATTGCTCTAAAGATGATCTAATAAATACTTGCTTAACAGAGAAACTACCATGGCCCATACAAGTGCATTTAAATAAGTGGATCATAAACTCAAATGACGAAGAAGGATTGGAGAGTGCCTACAAGGCTATAAGCCTTATATCAATTGCAAATAAATGCTGAAGCAGTGCATATACATCTAATGCCCTGTGCACAATGGGGAAGATTTACAACAAGTGGCGCATCCTGCATATTAGCAGGGATGCGCCACTTATTGTGCGCCATGCCTCAGCCGCCATTGATGCACCGCATCTACAATGTGGCGCACCATTGGGCAAAAACAGCACAGATGCATGACGCATCTGTGCCGTAAAGGCGGTGCATTGCTGGAGTTGCGCCGCGCTCTGGTGGGCCCTATCTTGGAAATTCTACGTCAATCCTTACGCCTGCTTCATGCAGGCGCAGGGTTTTGATCCAGCATGAGCCCCAAAGTGACTGAGTAAAATCGTGTAGATTTCACTCAGCCACTTTTAGGAGGCGTTCCTGTGCCGGAACACGCCCCTCTGCGCAGGAACGCCTCCTTCTGGCGCAGGGCTTTACAACGTGACGCATCTCCCAGATGCGTCACGTTGTAAGTACCCGGCACCATGGCGCATCCTTTGCGCCGCCGCTGCGTCACAAAAGTGACGCAACCACGGCGTAAAAGGGGCGCAAGGGGCTTGTAAATCTGCTCCAATGTATTTCAAGATAATGCAATCCTTAACCCGAAACCCGTGAGGTACCACCAGTAAAGTCAATTGTAAGCAGAACACTGATCTTTTCCTATCCCAAGCATAGCCACCTGGTTTCGAAAATATTCTATGTGTTTAAGTAGATACTCACCAGAGCCTTGGTAATTTGCTTTAGTATAGTCCAGGGGTCAATAGCACCAACTATCAGTCTTCCTCTTTACTCATTATGAAAGGGAATTATTTTTCTTTTTTTTCTCACATGGGAGGACTAGCTAAATACCGAAGATAAAGTGGATTTGGAGCAACGTTTCACTCAAAATCCACTGGAGAAAGTGTAGGGCCCATCTCACATTGACAATACAGTTACATATTTTAACTGGTGTTACTACCATCATCTCTAACTTATTTGAATTCTCTTTAAACTTATTGCTGGCCAGTCAAACCCAGATCATTATATCTCCTTCATTCATTATATACATTTAAAAGATTCTACTATTTTTTTCTGAACTTAGTGTTGCAAAATATTTTACCTGATACCTTTTTATGAATTTTTCCTTGCGAATGGGTTTCATCAGGTTGACAAAAGTGCATTTCTTCTACATTCGTTTTATCTTTTCAGGTTGACTTTTCTTTTTTTAATTGAGAGCCATCAAAAATGTACAAATTCATCCATGTAGCACAATATAAATAGCCAGTAATGATGTATTTCATAATACTCAAATATAGCATAAAACATAAGCTGAAGAAAAACTAATTAATCAGAATAACATCCAGAATGGCCTTGGACTAGGAAAAACATTAGAGACCAGATACCGTATAATTTCATAATTGAAAAGATAATGACTAAAGAGCGCAAAGTGCATTAAAATGTAAGTCCGGGTAAAGTTTGAAAGTATAGCCAAAGATGAGGCTACTCATGGTGTTTAGGTGTAATAAAGATCAAATACAGCGTTGCCTGCCTGTTTTGGAGAGAGCTAGGTGTCTATAGGGCATTAGGTACATTAGACTGTGCGAAAATATCAACATATATGCCATTGATAATGTTTCATCATGTTAAAACAGCTTCAACTACTTATCAAAAAGATGATCCTCGACATCCCGCGACGCAACCACATCACAACACACCTGAGAGACCTGCACTGGCTCCCCGTCAACAAGAGGATCACCTTAAAACTCCTCATCCACGCACACAAGGCCCTCCACAACGCCGGACCAGTCTACCTCAACCACCGACTCAACTTCCACACCCCCACCCGAAGCCTCCGCTCCGCCAACCTCGCCCTCACCACAGCACCTCGCACACAAAAAACCACTGGCGGCGGCAGATCCTTCTCCTTCCTCGCCGCCAAGACCTGGAACACTATCCCCACCAGACCCAGGACCTGTCAGCCTTCAGAAGACTCCTCAAGACCTGGCTCTTCGATCAGTAGCAGCCCCCCCCCGTGCCTTGAGACCCTCACGGGTATGTAGCGCGCTTTACAAATGCATCTGTATTGTATTGTAGATATTAGATGGAGTATGCCGCATTCCCCGGTCCCTACTGGGTAACATTCAAAGGATACATTTACTATTGCAGTGTTTTGTGAGGAGCAGCGTATACATATCACCAGTTACTATGCAGCAATTTATGCCACCACTACAAGTTGCGCCATAGAACAGGACTCTTTTAAGGTAGTAACCATGGGCTTTTGCATGCAAAATATATCTGGGATTCATAGAGAGCTTGCACAGTATTTGAGGACCACTGAAGAGTAAGTAAAAACCATAGATAATCATCACCCTTCAGATGCAATAACCCTTTACGTCCTAAGTGATGCAAAAGCTGTTATGCCTCACTGCTAGAATGCCTCAGATGTTATCACAATGGGGGATATACCTCTCGAGTTCATGCGACGGGTGACATGCCTGGCCGTCTGCTTGCATGGCTGGTTCGTCAAGAGATTGAGCAGGATGGTGAGCCAGTCCTGCAAACCTGTATTGAAATATCACACGTGTTTATCTCCTATTGCCCTACACAATATTAGTCATTGCCTGTGCCTCCTCAAAAGGTTATTTATTTATTTTATTTATTTATTTATTTAATGTGATTTTATATAGCGCAAACTTTACCCGAAGGTGTCAGAGCGCTTTACATAAGAATCAGTTGCAAAACATAAGGACTTAGGATTACATGCGTTACATAAAAGATGCAAACAGAAAAAATTGCAAATGTACAAGATGTAGAGTCACACAAGGAAGAGATACAAACAGAAAGAAAAATTGCAAATGTACAAGTAATAAAGTCACTCAAGGAAGAGATACAAATGGATATACTCTAAGAGTCACATTGGAATGGTAGCGAGTACAAAGGTCTACTGCATATACTAGTGATTAGAGTTATCTCTATATACATAGGGAAGGGGTACGAATGGATATACTCTAAGAGTCACATAGGAATGGTAGGGAGTACAAAGGTCTACTGCATATACTAGTGATTAGAGTTATCTCTATATACATATAAACACATAGTAGATTTTCTCTGGTCAAGACCCCCCCCCTAAAAAAAAAAATACCCCAGAAAAGCAGAGTTCCATTAAGTGGGGTCGGAGGGGGGACGCAATCACAGCACCAAGGGAGGGTGGGAGGGATACAAGGGTATGGAGAAAAGGCAAAATAGAAAAGGGAAGAAACATTTGAGGATCGTCAAGGGGGAAACGAGGGAAAAGGGTAAAAGACGATTATCATAAGTCCCAGGGCCCTGAACAGGAGGCCACTGCAGCTTGCACCACCCATTGCCTCATCATCCCTGCCAATGATGGTACCAAAACAACAACTGACCATTTCTCTCGCCTACAAGTGCAACAGTTCAGATTTTTCCAGGTGTCCAATGCTAAAGGAATGGCCGGGAGGCAGGTATCAGTATTTTTCAATGTATATTGTATTCATAAACAACTGTTATTCTGCTCATCTCTAAATTAGATGAGTAGCGCCACCATGTGGCAGAGTGTCAAAATTGTGGTGAGACAATTAAGTTCCGGTGATGAACACTGGAAAACAATTAAGTGCCGGTGCAGAGCATCGGAAACTACTGGCACAAATGAAGCAGTGATTATCGCTTTCACATGTGAGGAACTGGATGGCATAATCACTATAGACGAAGTGAAGAATGCTATACATAGTAGGGCCCTAAATAAGATTCAGGGTTTAGATGGTCTACCAATAGAATATTATGATTGTTTTTCAATGTTTCCCGAACCAAAATTGGTTAAAATTTACAATGAAGCCCTTACCATCGGTTCGCTCTCTGCCTCTCTTCATGAATCTCTTCTCGTTCCCTTGCTTAAGCCTGGCAGGGACTCCTCTCTACTCTCCTCATATAGGCCTATAGCCATATTTTTGGCAGATTATAAAATCATTGGTAAGGTGTTAGCAGAGAGGTATGTGCGGTTATTAGCTATGCTGATGTCCTAGGGTGCAACACATCTAATAACATCAGACATTTTTTTAATGTTATTGATCCAGCCTCTCTGCACTACCCTCTAGCAATTTGTCCATTACTAGACCTTGAAGAGGTTTTTGACTCTACTATCAAAGTGGGCTTGGGACGGTGTCTCTTAGCCTATACAAGGTTCCTATAAAGGAACCCTATTTCCCGAATACGCATCAGAAGGTTCAATTCAAGGGGCCAGATGTACAACCCTAATTTGCATGCACAAATGGGTTAGCAACCTGTTTGCTCATGCAAAAACAAATAGGGCCATGTACAATTCCTAATTAGCGAGTCATCATATTTTTTGCGACTCAGTACATTTTTTTTTTTGCTGAGGTGAAAACTTTATTGTTGGTAAATTAAAAACCCTTACAATATAAAAGCACTAACATCATTTTCTAAAATGGATACATTGGATGAAATTGTTAAAAACAACGATTAACTTTTTAATGAAAACTCTACGTGGCTTATTTGCTGCTGTTAAAAGTCTTGCGGACCAATTTGGAATCAGCAATTTGTTTATGACGGACAAGCCGTTGATGTGGCCAATAATGGAGTTTCCCACTGCAGTAATGGGACAGGGTTAGCGGCCCGATAACTTCCAACTGGCTTAATGCTTTAATAACAAATTTGTTAATCCGATATTCAGCTTTGTGTTGTCTGGGTTAAAGGCTGCTATTATGGCTTGGTGGCAAGAGCAGATTCCAAGTCTTATCCATTCTTCTCGCAATAATAAATGTCTGAAAGTGAGCATTGTTGGGCATAGGTAAACTATATGTTCCAACCCCTCGGTGTGGTAGCCGCACAACTTGCATTGGGTGTCGCTGTCTTTCCGGCGCCATTCAGGAAGATTTTTCAAAAAGGCCATTCACCCAGCCTCAGCGCCAGGAACTTTCATTTCAAGTAAAGTGCCGAGGTGCTTGATAAATGAAGGGATTCAACTCCTGGATTAAAGTTAGTATATACTGCCCAGGCGTGTTTTCTTTTTGACAGTATTGCCCTGTCGGAGTAAAAGGAACACAACCTCGCAATCTTCTTGATAGCTAGCTTTAATGCCGACTGGGGGGGGGGGGTTGTTCCCCAAAACTCCTTAATACCAAGTAATTGTAGACTTTGATCCAAGTGGAGCCGATATTTGTGACTGCCTTGACTTTTCTGAATTTCTTGCCAAAGTCTGCCCTCCAGTGAGTCTTCTTGGGCTCGCCGCAGTCTGTTGTGAAATTTTAAAAATGTCCCAGCCTCTACGCCATGGTGGTCAAGTAAGCCAAATTCAAGGCAGACTTGTGCCAGTGATGCTGAATTTGGCAGATGGAATGCTCATTTAAAGATTTTGGTTGTCAGTTTGTTTAGAAGAATGTTTGTGGTTCCCTTCATAATCTCTTGGCCGAACGTCAGAGAGTTCGATGTTTTTGACTTCATTACTTTTAACAGTGGGATAAAGCTGGGACCTAATAGTTTTGGGGACAATTTCGTTGCTCTAGCCTGTAAAGCCAGTGTATTTGTATTCAGTGCTTCTTTTTTGCTTGGCAAATGAGCTTCTAGAGTCTAAAAATATTCCCAGATACTTGTAGTAAGGTGTTGAGTCAATTTTTACATTATTAAAGTACCATCCTCCACGCAACTTCTTAGGTTTCCCAAAGGTGATTGTTTTTGTTTTTGATAGGTTCTGCTCTAAGAGGTTGTTTTTGGTATAGGGGAGCAGTTCATCAAGTAGCCTCTGTAAGCCCACCTTCGTGTGGCTGAGCAGTACCAGACCGTCGGCGTATAGGAGGTTGCTGATACATACTCCATCTAATTGGGTGGCATAACAATTCAAGCTATCAAGGATTGGCGAAAGGTCCGATATGAACAAGTTAAAAAGAAGTAGAACCAGCACACAACCTTGTTTTACTCCACTGCTGGTCTCGATCTTCCTGGAAACATGGGAGCCTTCACCCAGTTTTATTCTTATCCACCTTTTGGAGTGGAGTTAAACTATCTCTAGTAGCAAGGATTGAGGAAACCCCCAGCCCTTTAGTTTTTGCCACAATAGGGCCCGGACGCACTGTTGAAGTCAGCTTTGAAATCCATAAAGCAGCAGTGTAATTGAGCTTGTTGGACAGTTACTTTCTCTATTAAGACCGATAATATTAGTAGATTGGTTGTTGTATCAGATTTGGCCACAAAACCTGTTTGGTTGAATGGGAGGCGCTTTGTTTCGTTGGCCCAGGTCAGGAGATCTTTCAATAGAGTACTGGCATAGTATTTGGACTCCACATCAAGAAGGGCTATCATTCGATTATTACTGGGGTTGTTTCTCTTCCGACTTTTATAAATGGGATGGATGATAGCACCTCTCCTGGCCTCAGGAACTTCGTTGTTTAATCGACATTCCAAAAACAGGGGGGGTTAAATGCTCGGACCAAAATTCAACATCTGATTTGAACATTGCCTGGGGGAGACCGTTTGGACCGGGTGCGCCATCAGCCCTGGATTTCTTTATTGAGAGTAGGATCCTGTGTTTTATTCCTTCAGGTGTCGCTATTGTCTTTTCAGTAAGTGAGTCGATGTTGTTCCTACATGTGTCTACAGGCTTCTTAAATGTGCTAATGGGTAAAGGGCTGGGGCGCGGCCATGTTTGATTCGTGGCCTCTGGTAAGAGTATCATTGCTTTATTTATGCTTGGTGAAGCAGGGCAGTTATCTTTATGATGAGTGCTCTTAAATTGGGAAGATAAAAAGGGGGTCCATTAATCGGCACCGATGTTTGCACTGCCATGGCCGTTTCCGCCTTGCTGGCTCCTGTTCACCAGGGACTGGAATTGCTTTGAATCTGATTTTCTGCTTTCATTAAAGAGCTTCAGCCAAAATTGATCGAAGGCCTCTCATTTTTCCCTGCGTACGATGGACTTGAAGGCTGCTTGAGCTTGCTTATAGTTGAGAAATTTATTTTTGCTGTCTGGGCTCTTCCTAGATTGCCGAAGGGCTCGATTTCTGTGAAGCTTTAGTTTTTTTGTTGCAGGTGAAGTGTATGGTCGAAAAACCTGCCGCCCAGTTATCCTCTTAGGAGGCACTGCGTGTAACAATTGGTTGGTAAAATGTGCCCAGCTGCTAATAGTTGTGGAATCAATGTCTGGTTGTTGACTTAACAGTGCTCTGCATTTTTCCAATAGGGAGGGGGCCTTATTGGAAGACCATTTCAATATTTTTAAATTCTCTTTGTGGGTGCCTATGTGGGTGTAGGTTAGCTCCTGGTGGCGCCGGATTTTCGCGAGAAGACTCGCTAAATAGGAATTTTGACTTTCTATTAGAAAGGGGCCTTTCAAGGGCGTCCCTTCCTAATAGCGACTCTCTACCCCATGTATGAATGTGATGCGACCGCAATTGAAGTCGCAAAACACTCGCAATTTACTGCCCTCTGCAAGAGGGTGGTAATGCACACATAAATAGCAACTTCCCCTTTGCAAATGCAGGGGAAAATATTTGTTAGGGGCAGGCAGTGGTCCCAGGGACGACTACCTGCCCTTAAAAAATGAAGGAAAAATGTTTCCTTTCTTTTTTTTTAAATGCATCCCATTTTTCTTGAAGGAAAAGCGTCTATAATTAAAAAAAAGACCACTGCTTTATTTAAAAGCAGACCCAGACATGGAGGTCTACTAAGCCCAGCAGGCCACCATCCCTGGGAGGGCCAGCCATTCCCAATAGGGTCGCATGCCTCATGAATATTGATGAGGCATGCAATTTGCGACGCCATTGGGAATCGCAAACCGTGTCTCAGACACTGTTGAACATGGCATTTTGTGAGTCGCAAATTGCGACTTGCAATCAAGCACAATTTGCGAGTCACAAATTGTCATGGTCGTACATCTGGCCCAAAGTCTTTTACCATAGGCCGTGGAACACGACAGGGGTGCCCTCTGTCGCCAATCTTATTTACACTTTCCATGGCTCCACTCACAGAGTGACTTCATTTTGGGGGGGCAATAATGGGGCATACAACTGTACGGAGAAATGCATGTGGAGGAGACAACCTTTACAACGCAGTCATTACATCGCACTACCTTTACATAGCAGTCAATACATCGCAACATCCTTTACATCGCATGTCATTACAACGCAGCCATTACATGTCATGTCACTACAATGCATGTCATTACAATGCATGTCACTACAACGCAGGCATTATATCGCAAGTCATTGTAACGCATACCATTACAGCGCATAGTACCCTTACACTATCCAACACTTACCCTACTGTAGCACTCACTTTAGTTAGAATAGTAAATTTTACCCCAACACTCTCCAACACTTACCCTAATATTGCACTCACAGGAGTTAGAATAGTAATTATTAACCCTATACTATCCAACACTTACCTTAAATGCAATGTAATGGTATGCATTGTAATGGTAAGCCTTGTAAAGGTATAATGCAATGTAATGGAACGCATTGTAAAGGTAGTTTCCTAAAATGTGATGTAATGGTATGCTATGTAAAATAATGCGTTGTAAAGGATGTTGCGATGTAAAAACTGTGTTGTAAAGGCATGCATTGTTAATGTGTGCATTAGAACGTCATACATTTGCATGTGGTGGCCCTGTACTCAGATGATGTACTACTATATCTTCAGGATGCAGCAACTACTTTTCCCCCATTTCAGTGGTCTTCCATGGTTTTGAACAGATGGCAAGACTACGGGTGAACTGGGGAAAATCATGCGTTTTCCCCCTTAGCCGTGATGCTCCGACTCGGGTAATTTAGCCAGTTGGAGCGCCATTGACACGGACGGCAGGTGCAGTCCAGTGTGTTTGGGATACACCTTTTTCACTCTCAACAACACCTATTTGTTGGTAACTTACAGCAAGCATTTACGGCCCTTAAATCTCAAATGCAGGTTTGGCAACATTTGCTATTGGCCCTGGCAGGTAAAGTAGCTCTTTCAAAAATGATAGACCTTTCCTGTCTACTGTAATACTTTGTTAACTTTCCAGTGTTTCTTAAGCAACGATTCTTTCTTGACTTAGACCGGGTGTTGGCAGATTTACTCTGGGACAATAGACAATATAGGGTGGCCATAATTAAGCATCAGTTACCAGTGGGAGGGAAGAGGGCTGGGAGTGCAATCCTTCTAGGCTCATTATCATGCAGCACAGCTGCAGTGGGTGTCCAGATGACTGTTTGGTAATAAACTTTTTGAAACTAGTATGGGGATGGCACCCTGTACTGCATGTGATACAATCAAATTCTTCATCCTACTATTAAGCTGCATTGTTCATGGACGCTACATGTTTGGATAGCTCAGAAGTGCTTGGCTCGAGCCTTTCAGCTTTTAACGTGCACGGTCCCTTACTGTCCTCTTACACCATTACAAGGCCTACCAGGACCCCAGGGACACTTTACTGCTAATCAATTAGCAATCTGGTATGAGCATTCCATTGATGTATTGGGGATTTGTTTCAGAGTGCCCACTTACTTACATTTGATCATATATGTCAGGAAAATAGCATTCCTACAACTCAATTTCTACCACATGAGCAGTTATTTGGAGCACTCAGGATGCTGTGGGATGTGATGAACACAGAACAACCAACACACGCAGTGATGTGCATGCTACACACCTTGGTAACAGGTCGACACCTAATCATTTTGTTTTACCGAGCCATTAGGGATCACACTGGGATCGCTATGAGCCACCTCCATGAGGAATGGGAAGAGGATTTAACGCAGTCACTTCATGAGACTGAATAGATACTAGTGCTTGAATCTCCTTAGACTATCTCTAGATTGCACGATTAAAGAACATTCAATTTAGGAATCTTCATAGGGCTTATCTTACACCTTCTTGAATAAACCATATGTTCTCATCAGCTGAACGTGCCTATCCTAGATGCCAAGCGCTGTTGGCTGGTGTTCGGCACATGATTTGGGCGTGCCCGGATTGAGCCACTTTCTGGCTTTCGCTACACGTCCTATCAGCTACAGTTACAAAGCTAACAACACACAACTCACAGGAATCTAAAGCGCTGGCTATATATATATGTATGAATAAATATATATGAATATATAGCTAGTAGGTGGTTATAGTTAGGATCTAGTTTCCATAGGAAAAACATTTTTGACTTACCTATAACGTTGGTGTAGTTGAACCAATCTTCATGAAAACTTTCTCAAAAAGTGTCAAGGTAGGTTCTGATTGTCATGGAGAGTTTGGGGGTGATCCATGCAATGGAGACAGAGAATTTGGTGCACAAAATAAGGGTTCATTTGTAATGCTAATTCATCTAGGAACCTTTAGCCACACGTACAGCCCAAACGGCGGAACTGAATTACACACAAAATTTGGCAGGGGGTAGATGTTGGTTCAAGGAAGTGCCTTTTGCCTATTTGGTGTAAATCTATTCAGTAGTTTTTGAGAAATGTAAGCATGATTGCAGATATTTTGTAATGGTTTTGCGAGCAATCACAAATGAATGCACCAATAGGAATACTCTGATTGGCTGGACGGAACCTGAACAGAATGTTGCGGTTGCCATTTTATTGATTGGGAATGGTTCCAAAGGCTGAACATTTTTGAAAAAGCTAACTTAAGAGGTCAGAGCAGAGGTACTCGCGAAGATGCCCCAACCGTCAATGTGACTGACCATGTACCATCACTGGGACATTGTGACTAGTGAGAACCTTGCGACTGCTACCATTACTAGTCCCACAATACAGGACTCTTTGTCCTTTCAACTACCCGGGTATCCCGACGTCTCAGGTCCGCTCTTCAGCAGCAGGGCGCTTTTTGCGGCTGGCGCGCCGCTACAAATCCATCAAGAAAAGTTTAGCCAGGGTCAGCCGGATGAAGTTTCTGCCATCGTGTATAAAAAAGATGTAACTCCCAAACAAGAGTGCAATTTAACTATCAAGTGTTAACTTCCAAAACTTTTCAAGTCAAAAACAATAGTCTAAAAAACCTGTAAAATAGAGGAAAAAGAAACAGAAGAGAGGAGAAAAGGAAAAAAAAGACTCAAGACTGAGGTTCTATTAAAGGTAGTATTATTAACTCCCCTCTCAAGCAAGCCAGAGCCTGCATAGTGTCCTCCTTGGAGTAGCACATCTGGGTCCACTCATCCTTAATAATCTTGAGCCCCTACAGCCTTCAGGGGATCGATAAGTTGACACATCTTCCATCGATCTATTGTGGATCTACAGAGATGTGACTGGGATACAATTGACATGGTATAAACCCTAACAGGTGCCCTAGGACTTGCATAAGGGAGATCACCTGCCTCACAGGAACATTTTCAACATATATTAAGACTGGGCAAGGCTGCATTGTGTTGGTATTGAAGGGACTGCGATTGAAGGGATGACGGTGGGCAGGCTGAATTTGTGAGTCCTAGTTCATCAAATCAGGGAAAGCCCTTCTGAGCAGATGTACCATGAATTGCCTAGGAGCCGATCACTCCTTCCCCTATGGTATTCCAAATACCCTGAGATTGTTTCTCCTCTGGTGATTTTCCAGGTCTTCAACTGTGGCTTGGAGATATTTCAGCTGAGCATCATGATTCCCAATTGCATTGACTGTTGAGGTTGCAACTTCCTCAGTATGAGAAACTCTTTTCTGCAGGTCTGTAAGCTCTATTAGGGCTGGTGATCTGCACAGAGAACTCATCCAGTGATTGTTGCATTCCCAGATTATCTGCCCTGGCCTGGGAGTAATGTGACTCAGCCTCTAAGCGCTAGGCCTGAATAGACTGCACGATTTCCCTTAACAATGGCTTTTGTGGGTTACTCTCTGATTAACCCTCTTTGGTGGTTGATGGAGAAGAATGATCAGAAAGAGTGTCAGAGAGAGAGTGGTGATCTATAAGCTGTTTGTCCACCCCCATCCCTGGGAGTGTGACAGATAAACAAGGGATAAGTGCTTTCGCCTCCCCCTTTGATTTAACCCACTTCCTGAGTGGGCTGCTTTTTGTCCCTGAGTTGCCTGCCGCTATTTTGCAGATTTAGAAGGCTGATAAGACATTGCCTGGTATGTGGGCTTCTTCCTGTCTGCCAATCATACCCCTGAAAAAATATTGGTTCTTTATAGAGGCCAATGTGTGTGTGAGAGCAAGAGGGATGAGGGGCAGAGACAGTGGGTAGAGATTCAGTCCTGCACATTTCGTTTAGCAGAGAGTTAGAATCAGCACACAGCTGTGCCACTGCACCTGCATCATCCACTATATCACAATCCGTGCTACAATTCGCATCACAGTCCTCTACAGCCTCTATAGCTGCTGACACCACCCCTACCTGGCCTACTGAAGGATCAAAAAAATATGTCCCCAGAACCACTACTTTAGGGCTTTGTTTACTGTTTAGCTCCTGAGGGGGCATATGCAGTGGATCAGAGAGACAGCCCAGCTGATTGCTGCCACATTGTTGAGTAGACATTTCCTAGGAATGTGAAACAAACTTGCCCATGCCTTTAATCTAATCCAAAGTACAGCAACAATAGAGCTCCCCCTTAAAGCAGCTCCTGTTGTAGCTGCTGCCATCAAAGTATCCACCAGCGATTATTCCTCACAATGCTCTGGTAATTATTTGCTAGCCACTTGCATGAATTTCCAAAGGGCTCTGCAGACCCCCTGAGATGCATGTCTTGCTGCTATCCCTCGCCACCGCCTCGCCAGAATGGGAGGTAGCTCCCTCTCTGTAAGGACAGCTATGGCCTGGAACAGCCTGCCTTTTGAGCTCAGGAACAGCCACGACCTTAGGCTGTTCAAAAAGCAGTTAAAAATGTTGCTTTTTTAGTCTTCCAGTCGCATCTCTCACTCTCCTCTGCACAGGTTTTTCGCGCCGGGACACTTACAAGTAGCCGCGCGTGTTACAATTGCTGGCTAACATAACATAACACTCTAGCTGAAACTGCTTTTTAGTGCGGGACACACCTGTTGGTGTAGCCAGGCGCTCTATAAATGACTTATTATTATTTTTATTTTCAGTATATTAAGTTCCTCAATGCTTTTCTCAATTATTTTTTAGTTTGTATGTGAACTAACATTTTCGTTGATGAGATCTTTGACATCGTTTTACTATGTCACAATCATTTTTAGAGCATATTTTGTCATACAACACCGCAATGGAATCCAATCCGATTAAGTGCAATTTGCAACATACCTCATTAGTATGCATGACATATGTCGAATTGTGAACCACACCAAATGCAGGTTTTGTGACCTGACCTATTAATATATATGTCAGTTAGCAAAAAAAAAAAAATTCAACGCTGGGCACAAAAATGCTGGTAGTAGTTTCCAGCCTGTATTTTGTGAGCAGTGTTTTGTACATCAGGGCATCATTTGATTGGCTAGTTAACCTTTCCCGTAAAACATGTCATACACATTTGTAGGCACTAACTAACCAACATAGTGAAGCAGAGGAGGCTAGAATCTGTAGTTTGGTTACTGTTAGCTGATAAAACCTTTTCTATTTTGACTGACTTCCTATGTTTTTAGGGTACGTAAAAACACTTTATTTAACAGAACAATCTCCTTATGAATCCTAGCCCCGAAACGGAGAAATGTAAATTGTGAAGCAAACCGTTCTTTGCATCAACTATACTTCACTGTCCTGAGGTCAGTCTTCTCGTAGGAAGTAACTCCCGGCTAATTTAACATCAATCAAAACCCTCCGAGGGAAAAGGTTGCCATATGTATAATCCAGAGGACACGTGCATGGCAGCCTGCCAACCTGATGGTAAAGCTTGCAGGTCTGGTTTGACCTTTCCGAATAAGAAATGTGATGCCACTTTCATCATGTAAGTCTGTTACCAAGGGAATGGAGGTAGTTCAACTTTTTCCTTTTTGGTGACAAGGCTGTAGCTAGGGGGATTTCAAAAATATTACTTTTCGTGCAGGCAAGAAAAGCAACATGGCTATTATAATGATTTGACATTCATCACTGGTTCCTAGCATCTGCAGCAATAGTTGTCAACCCACTTAGAGCAAATCCCAGGTGAAGCAGAGTCCCGGGCTCGCGAGCTGTTAGTCATGGATATAAAGGGACCTTGCAAACTGCGGGGCCGCTTTGTGAATCATGTGTTTGCATAACGCAGCAGCCTGTCTAACTGGGCTACAGCAGCACTCACCCCTGTTGGAATTTCACTGCATTGTACAAACGTGAGGTGACAGAATAGCATGATATTCCGCGTCAGCAGGTGTGCAGCACCTCATACCATTTCCATATTTTGTAAAAATTCTTCGCACTAATTTAAAATCACTACAAATTACGTGGTTCAGGATCTTTAAAGTGAACATTAAAACATAAATATAAATTGTGTGGTAATAAAAAATAAAAAACACAATAATATTTTCCTTTGAGGAAGTCATGTTGGAATGCAGGTCTTAGGAAGCACGTATCAGCACTGCAAAAGAAGTATGAATGAACAGGTAGGCGTACGTAATGACAATCTTCATGAATGTTGCACCATGCATGCTGGGTGAAATATACAAAAGGAAGATGTATTATTGCCCAGTAACATGTGCCCACTAAAAAACTGAACCAATCCATCCATGAACATATAGATAAAACACTTTACAAATATGCATAGTGTGCTGTTGCGCCACTCCACACTATTCCAAATAGAAATGGTGGAGTCAGTATCACCGATGGGTCATGGAAGGTCCCGTTTTTTGGGATGTAATTGCTCTGACCCACCAAGGTAAAATGCTTCCTCATTGGGCTTGCTCCTCGCTGAGTAGACATTCAAATAACCAGCAGGCAACAATGTCGGGGCTCTTTAGCAGAATTGTTTTTACTCAATCCTGGCTCACTATTTCCTGCTGCACAGGTGGATGCTCTTCAGTATGAGTGAAGGGAAAGTGGTTATTTGCAATGTGGCGTGTTTAGTACTGGTAATGAGAGGCCCCCCGCCGCGCCTAGGGGAGGGGGGCCTTTAGTGGCATTCCGGGCGTGAAGCTAGAGAGGGCTGGTACAGTGTACCACTGTTTAAGGGGAATGGGAGGGGTCGCGAAGAAACATGAGGAGGCAGGGCAGGCTAGTAGAGCGTCCCTTAGGTTACGCAGGCGGCACAACCCCTCCCCTGCCGGGAAGGCAATAAGAGCCCTGGACACAAGGGAGAAGCCCTCTTTGTTCTCTCACCTCGGGAGCCCAGCGGGTAGTAGCCGGAAGCAAGTTGCCCACCCACCCATCCCTATGTTTAAAGGTCGAACTGGCGGGGTCCCGGGCAAGGAAAAGGGCAGGGACTCCTTTTGGCAGGGACTGGCCTAAACCTGGAACAGGGAGGCCAGTACATGGGGCTCCGGGCTGGCGGGAGAGGGGGCCGTCCTGCTGGTGGTCCTGGACTCTCCGGTCCTACCCGAGATGCCGGTGTTTGGAGGAAGCAACTTTGTGAGAGCTGGTGCGCAGTAAAAGGCGCAAAGCAGTTCCCTGGTGGCCGCGTCTAGGGGGTAGACGACGGATAATTACCTCAAATGGAAGCAATGGAGGTGGGTTGTGGCCTGCTGGTACAACCCGCATCCCGAGGGGCTCTGGAGATCCTGCATTGTAAATACTGTAACCTGCGGTTCAAATGAATATTGCTTAACACAATGTTTATCAATGTGTGTTGTTTTGGTAATAAAAGTTGGTTGAATGTTGACAGTGCATCAACAAATAAAGATGGCTTTATGAGAATTAATAAAGACTACGCAGTGAAGACCACCCACTGGTATGGTGCCTTTTTTGTGGGGGTCAAAGTTGTGGGGCGAATCGCACAGGATATGCCTACTATGAGTGTTACATCATAAACATCTTCCATGATGACCCTATGGTCAATTAGTTCATAATATATGGCCCTTAGGGTTTCTCAGAGCTGCTAGCCCTCAAAGCAATTGAGGGCCTTATTTATGAGGTCTTGCAACACTTTTGCACTGCTGTAGTGTCACCTTTTGTGAGCACCGTCGGCGTAAAATTGTGCCAGGTTGCACCCTATTTACAAAGGAAGCATCTAAGTAGATGCGCACTATGTAAAGCCCTGCACTACATTATACCTGCATAAGGTATAATGTATGCGGGGTGGGCATTCCCTCATAATAAGCCTCGTAGAAGTGGCACAGTGAAACCTATCAGATTTCACTGCGTCTCTTGTAGGATGCCTCACAGAAGACGTAAGACTGACGTAGGCCCTTTCGCATGGGGCTTGCTCCATGTGAAAGGACACATTGCTGGAGTTGCATCTGTTTTCAGACACACCCCAGCAATGCGTCACTTTTGCACCTACTGACATATCTGTAATTCCTTGCTACATGAAGCTCTCGTAGATTTATTACAGTGCATCCATTGTGTCATAAATGAGACCCAAAATGTGGATATATATGATATACTCAAGGGATGTATGCTTACCTGAACTCTTGATGTAAACATGAAAAATGGAGCACAAGTCTATTGGCAGACAAACTCTCAATAGAGCAGGAGGATCTCATGATCTGGCTTGCTTGTTAGCCGACAACCTGCTGGACCACCACACACATCAGGGGCAAAGTAGAGCATAAAACAAGAAAGTCAATAAAGCAACTAGAATTCTCTCCAGGCAGTGTTTGATCGTATTTCACCTACAATCCATAGAAATGAATCTCTGAATTTGGAGGGTTTTGGTAGATGTTTGTAAACCTTCATCTCATGGGGACACAATAGAGACTTCAAGCTCCTGAACTGGTTTGGGGCTTTCATTAACATAAGGTCAGCAGAAGTAGGGCAGGCCAGCATGCCATGAAGAAGTGGGGAGCCTGCAGCTTCACTCTTTAAATACACTATAAAAAAACACAGTCTTTATAGGTCTAAGTCCAGAAGGTAATTGTTGGAGTATTTTAGCTTACATGCTCGAAGTCAGGAAATTGATGAGACCCACTGCTGTTTAGTGTCCACTGCTTTTTCGTAATTTCAAAGGGGAGACAAACTGTAGGAAAAAGCTGTATAAATCAGAGAAATCTAGTAAGTTCATCTTCCCACAATACACTGCAGCTGTTTCTCCAGATGTACAGAGCACCAGGGATCCATTCCATGACGAAAACCCCCTTAAGAACAGCAAAGAACATGGCAGTGGAGATAGGGATTGGTTTGTCTTGTGTTGTCTGCAACATTCTCATACTTGCAAACATCATTCTTACACAAACGCAGACTATATCAATGAGCTATGGTTGACCATAGTCATTGGTGAACCAGAAGTGCATATGAAGCATTTACTGTGGAAATGTAGCTTAATGTTTGGGATAGTAATGGCAGTGAACACTGTCTTTAGCATTTGTAAAAACGACAAGAACATAACCATGAAGTTACCCTATTTGAGTCAAGACTATGGAGTTAGATTGCCTGGCTATTCTGTGATTTAAGGGCGTAGGCTCCCATGACAGGGACCAATTTGCAGTTTGAGGGGGTCAGTGGTGCTTAGGATGCCTAAAAACTACTTTTACAAAGGAAAATAGAGGAAACTATAAGGTAGAAATAAAATAGTGTCAGGCAACGCATCTCTGAACAGTGTCTTTGGGCTTTCATTTTTTCGATCCCCAAGTTAGATGTTTCTAATTAGTGTTAATGCAGTTACCTCATGATTATTTAAACTAGGTACATCACTTTCAATGTTAATAAGGCTTGCCAAAGAGGGCAGCCCGGGCTAGCAAATAGATAAGACTTTCTTTTTGCAGAAAGTAACGAACCATTTAATTGAAAGAGTCAGAGCACCATTCTTATGCATAAAGGATGTGTATCCAAAATGCACTAGATGATAAATCATCAGCATTATACCTTTTTTGGCAATTTTTGAAAATGGTGATGATACTGACATTGTCCTTGACACAGTTTCCTAACTTTCAACTGAAGAAAAGGAAGAATGGCGCAGTCAAGCACTTTGAATATTATAGACTTTGGGCCATATTTATGGGGAATTGACGCACGTCACCTTCCTGGGCTGGATCACAAGGAAAGGGCAGGTATGTTACATATGTATCCCAATGCGGCGCACTCCTGTCCTTTCCCCAGTGCTGGTGCACAATAGGCTTCCTTGCGTCAGCACAAGCACCCTTGCACTATGGTTCTAGAGTGCCTCTGTAGCATGCAGGAATATTTTTGTGCAGGAAGGGGTACCTTCCTGCACAAAAACAATCACCTGAGGCCTGTTCTTCTCTTTGTGAGCTTCAAAATGCAGCACACATAGAAAGAGTAAGTAGTGAGGAGAAATAAAGATTTCTCCTTGCTACCCCTTCCCTGGGATGGCATAGCATTTTGGTGCATTTTGAGGTTTGCCAAACCTGAGAGTGTGTCAAAATCATTAGAGTTGTGTGGGAACACCCATGCAGTCCCCATGGAAAGCCTTCCCAGGGCAGATTAATCCAACGCAGCTATTTGTGCTGCATTTGGTTACTCCAGATTTATGAAGTCTCTCGGGGCCATGTAAAGTGTGCTTGTGGGGCTTCATAAAGGTCATTTCTGAGTTGATTCATGCATGCATTACATTGCGTGGTGCTATTGCTCTGCAACTGGATCATAAATATGGCACTTTTGCCTTTTATGCTGTACAGCATGCTGAGATGTAGCTGCAGCAACACTATGGGGTTTTCCCAAAGTTCTGTGCTATGATTTAGGGATGAATTGTGCAGTCTTGGTATGAGCTAGGAAGCCATAACATTCACAACACCTCGATCTAAGTTTACTGGAAAATCATGTTTTCCTTAGGAAGAACCAGAAAATGTTTCCTTAATTCCCTACCGGTGTTCTTTCAGCGTTTTCCACTGATGTCAAGTCAGTGCCAAGACAAAGGGTGCCTTAATAACAACACCCTAAACCTCATTGTGTGCATAATTCAGGGTTGACTCAGCCTTTCATAATTCTGATTATTATGAATTATGTTGTATTTAATAGTGACATCTGCATTTAAAATTTCCTAAAATGGCAGACTGTGATAATACCTACTAGATAACAACTTATCATTTTCTTTATATCAACTTGTCTTTGTTATGAGAGTATGTGCAATATTCATGGGCAGTCCAGGTTTTTAAAACATAATCATATGTACTTAGAGAACTATAGTCACCAGTTGTCAGATGTTAATAGGGAGCTTTGAATTCCATTAATAAGGAATATGTCGAGGGGAAAAATGATATTGGGCAAAAAAACATTTTTGCTTTTAAATCTCTCACTTTCTCGGTTACAATAACCTCTTCCATGCTCATAACGAGCTGAGCTTGTCATGAGCCACGGCGCTCCGGTGCTCATGGCGAGCTCAGCTCATCATGAGCCGTGGAACGCTCGCATGCGGGGATAATTCCCCTGCTGTGCTGAGCGTTCCACGGCAGGTAATGCACCTGTGACTAGCTGAGCTCGTAATGAGCACAGGAGCGCCATGCCACATGATGAGCTCAGCTCGTCATGAGCATGCGGGCGCTGTGCGCGCCCCCTCCCCCCAGCAGAGCGGGAAAATAACCCCCGCAGCGAAGGGGTTAACGTCTCATTTATAACAATAAAGTGCATTCAATTTCCCTTTCCCCACAAAGGAGCTGTCTAGCAGTATGTGGTAAAGTACAAGGCTGTAATGCCTGTGGGGCCAGATGTACATAGATTTGTGTCTGCAATTGCCTAGTAGCACATTTTTGTGATTTGCTATTAGGTAATTGCAAACAGCTATGTACCACAGAGTGTTTTCCACTGTTTGCGATTCCCAGTTGGTCGTAAATAGACCTACCTTATAAAGCAGGAGCCAAAAGTGCTAAATTGTGTGCCAAAAGCTATTAAATCGTAATAAAATAAAATCTACAGACGGTCCAATCATTATGAGTAGAAAAATATATTGGTATGAAGCACTCCATTTAGTAAATGAGCAGGCACTGTATTAGACTATACATGTCCTTAGCCTCAAATATAATTCAGTGTAGACATCAGCTAGCATGTTACAGAACAGTGCACAATGTTAATCGAGTCACATCATAGGATTCCTGTTACAACAGACATGCCATCCCATAGGAAGAGTGACTAAGACCTTTATTATCAGCTAAATGGTAAGGTGAATTTCCATTGGTGTAGTTGTAAGGGAAGGCAAATAATGTGTGCATCAATGTCATGTAGTATTTTCTTAATATGGAAGATTTCTCGGTCGCTCACGGAATCCCTTTTCTCTCTACAACTCAGTTCTATCAAATATGTGTGATTCATAATGCAAGCCACTTCCTCAAAGGAGCTTATACATTTTATGAAATAAAGTTGTATTTTCATCCCAATTTCATCACCCCTTATACTCCCAGTCTTGCTAATAGATCCCTATTGGATCCCTCACATGAGTAGCTTATTCTTCTTCAGGAGTTCCTTTGCGTTTGGGGCAATTTTCTCTCTCTTTCCTTTGTGTTCACTGCCACCTGTAACACAATAGGAAATCACTGTCAAAAAGTAGTGCCCCAGTACTCTGTTTTAATGGATGGGTTGGCCTATTCCATCTTTTACCACACCCACCATGAACCACGCTCAAAAAGAATATATTGTAAGTAGAAAGAAGGATAATTGAGAAAACGAAGACTTTGGATATCACCACTCTGGCATGTCGCTCTGCGGTGGCACTGATTTCTGAAGTTGAAGTGGATATCTGAAGACAAGATGAAATATCAATAATCTATCATGAATGTATTGGTTTTAACCCTAGTAGAAAGATTATACCTTGGGAGTGTCTCTTTGTAATAAACTCTCCATGCTTTGGTTTGAAACTGGTATTTATGAAACTGAATCAAATTAATATGTAAGGGTCTGAATTAAAGACTGGCGGATAGGATACACTGTAGCTAACATGATAGATATGCCATCCTCCATATTACAAATGTCTTTGGATATGATTTACGTGTATTATGACAGACAAGATATCCATCACTTTGTGAGACAGTATCCCATTTGCCAAATGCTAAATCAGACCCTAAATACCTACATACATTAACTAACTATTGGTTCTTATTAACAAGATATCCGCCTTATATCTTGTAGATATGTGCTATATGATTGTGATAGGCTTAGTTTCTAGATTGCCCTTTGTGCATCGAAAAATGTAATAAACGATCATCAATACTCTGCGTATTTTACTGTGAGCAGTAATCACTTTTCTGATTACCACATCTACCTTTGCCAAATAATGAATATTTATCAACCTTTGATGAGAAGGCCCTTTCAGTTTCATTACAAAAACCCAAAGAGTACATGAAAATATTTTTAACATATTGAGACATACTACTGTCAAAGTTAAAATAGTTGTAAGTTCATCTCCTCTAAAATTACTTCATTCCCAGAATTCTTCTCTGTGTAACCAATCTGCTTTCGTGCAAGCTTTCAATGAAAAGACAACTCGTCTTAAGTGATTTGCAAATCCAAGTAACAAGGTCTATGCCCTAACAAGATAGATTCATAACTCCTTAGCAGAGACACTTTGAAAACGATGGAAACGTATTCCCAATGATTAGAAATGATGCAGTTTATCCACACAACATGAGAGTTCAAGCATTTATGGGAAATACTTTTTCGTTGTTGGGCACTATTGCATACTGTATTCTCTAGACATGAAACGTTTTAGAACATGTCACTGACATTTTTAAACGATTGGCAGCCTTACCTTCCTCGAAATGAATTCATCAAGTGCATGTGTGGGTATGGAGCCCATGCAAACCTGAGCACTGAAAGGTCAGCCATAAATCCAATCAAACACCATCAACCACAAAAGACACAAAAGATAGGGGAATTGGGGGCAGAATTATCCACACATAGGCTAACAAGTAGTGTTTTGTACTTTTTAAGCAGTACTACAGTAGTACTATTTCACGTACTACACAATATAGTTAATGAATTCTCGCCTATGTTTCAATGCTGTATTACATCTTTGAAATCATCATCAATGTTGTCTAATTATTATTATTATCCAAGGAGGAGCTGGCTTGTCCCGTTATGCAAAAACCTGGGATTAACACATTGTGCCCAAGCCTTCAGGATTCTTAAGTCTGATCTCTCCCCGGCTGTTGTTTTCGCTGTAACAAAGTTCTTAGCAGCAATGTGGTTTAGGAGGAGGTCTCTGTTGGAACCCCCTAAAGTCTAGATTGATGACTCTGACTGGACCATCTGGGGGTTGATGTACCCTACTTTGTGCTGGGTTCTGCTTAATTGTTTACTATGCACTTTAGAGTTTAAGGCATCAGTTTTAATGAAATGTTTACTGGTTAATTTTTATCCCTGTTTTAGCTCTTTTAAATGCTTACATCTGTAACTGCTCTTTTATGACAAATATATTGTCGAAATAAAGAAACTATGATGATGATATTGGGTTAATGATGATCTGCTTCCCCTCCATTATTGTCACGAGGGAGATTATTTAATGCGAGAAGAGTAAGTCCCTTGTTCAGTTCATTAAACAGTCCTAGAACCATATTCCTCCGGCTGCCATGACTCAACTGCCTATGTATGTGTGCACTATGAATGCTTTCCTACAACAATAATACATGCTAAATAGATTACGTAACTTAATCTTGTGTTTTCCACATCTGTCTATACTTTTTGGCAGTTAATCAAAAGGAGGGATAAGGGATCTGAATCTCCGTTTCATTCCCCGTAGTAAATTATAGATTCATCACTAGAGAAACGGACACTAGTTACACCTTATGACCATTGGTACAAGGAATAAAGATCAGAGTAGCCTCAAAAAACTCTATGTTCTGGTTGGAAAGAGGTGCGGTATATCTGGTTCATCCGCCCCACATTAGAGTTGTGGCAGTTATCATTGGTTACTCCGAAGTGGTAAATTTGCCAGCCTCAACCCGAGGCGCCTCTGGTCTAGGGTGCAGCGTCCAGAGAGATTGACTGAAAAAAGTGTAAAAGTAAATTGTGCAAAAAAAGGAAAAAATAGTTAAAAAATGGTAAACAACCCGAAGGTTTTTTAATGTAGGTTGTTTTAACCACAGACTATAAAAATGAGTAGTACTCCTTTTAGACCAAGTTACTAGATCTAGCAGTATCATTAGAAGAATACGTCGACATGTTTCAGCTCCTTGGGCCTGGATGGGTCTGTGGAGCTTTCGTCGTTGTGTCCATATCAGTGACTCCATTAGTTGTAGTGTTTTCGATACTGTGGTTGTCTTGCCTGCCTAACGGAGTCACTGATATGGACACAACGACAGCATACGAATTGCAACTCTTCACATGTCATCTACATGGTTAGCTGCCCATGTAATAAAAAATACATCGGGATGACTTGTCGAAAAATCAAATTAAGAATTGGTGAGCACAAAAGTAACATTAAGCTAAAAAAGAACACCACTAAACTATGTGCACACTTCGTAGAGACAGGCCATTCTTGCGAAGAACTTCATTGGACTATAATCGAAATGCTCACTGATAAAAGCAATAACTGTGAACGCCTACTGTTCGAAAAAGAACAAAGGTGGGTGGACCGCCTCAAACATGCGATCAGGGATTGAACGATGCCATCCCTTGGCATCGATTTGCCAATTAATTACAGGGTCTGAACTGATTGTAACTTTATAGTTTTCCCTTGTCTCTTATTTATTTCCCATAAAAACTAATCGTTCCCAATATTGGCATGAAGAAACTTTCCCCAGCTCAAATGCCACAGACTGATTAATAAAGTTTACAAACGAGACGCCTTTGAAAAAAACGAGACGCCTTTGCCGCTTGCCAGGGCCCTTTAAAAATCGTGGTTTCCAGTCTAAGCCACACCCCGGGGCAGAGTCAGCACAAGGCAGGAATCCTACCTACATGCGGGTAATGGCGCCGGCCCCCTCGGAATCCTGAAACACCGGTAAGATGCACAAGTAGTTATAGACTAATGGAGTCCTTTCTATAACAGCTCTGGGCTTCGAAATCCTAAAAGCGATACCCCGATGAAGCAGAGCACTTTTGGACATAAGGTAGGCCAAACGACCTTTTTCTAAAACAGCACGTTAGTATATTGCTAATATCGCAGCGTCCGACCACACCGCCTCCCCTAAAAAGCCCCCGCAATAACGCTCATGCTAAATTGGTTGTATAGCGTACTCCCTGTTTACATAATTTAAACTGCCTAGCGTCTCAGAAATTAACAGCGTGGCAAAGTGGCAACCCTTATGACTTCGTAATAACGCCCATGGTAAAGCGACACTATAGCGTACTCTTTGCTGCACACACTCGCGCTTTTTTCCTTAGCGTTTAAGATACCAACATGAGGCTAATACCAGCGAGCCTCTACAACTAGAGTCATGTGAATACACAGTCGGTAGAAAACATACAAGCGCCCACCACAAGTATTTCAAAACAGGGGCTCTTCGATGGCTACCCCTCAGAAAGACTCATTACCAGCATTAGTTAACTCTCCATTGTTCCTGCCTCCCTTGGTCATGTTGTATTGGTAGTAGGAAAATGTCACTTAACCAATCGTGATCATAACTGCAATGCATTAAGAAAAAATGTGTGTACAATTGTTGTGTATATTATTCCATCTCATTACAGATTGTGAAGGAGAAATTCTCAACTACATAACCAAAATAAGTGTGTCCATATCCGAAAAAATACTGCACAAATTGTGTGAGTACGAATTTTTATGTTTGTTAGTCCTGACGAAAGCTCCACAGACCCATCCAGGCCCAAGGAGCTGAAACATGTCGACGTATTCTTCTAATGATACTGCTAGATCCAGTAACTTGGTCTAAAAGGAGTACTACTCATTTTTATAGTCTGTGGTTAAAACAACCTACATTAAAAAACCTTCGGGTTGTTTACCATTTCTTAACTATTTTTTCCTTTTTTTGCACAATTTACTTTTACACTTTTTTCACTCAATCTCTCTGGACGCTGCACCCTAGACCAGAGGCGCCTCGGGTTGAGGCTGGCAAATTTACCACTTCGGAGTAACCAATGATAACTGCCACAACTCTAATGTGGGGCGGATGAACCAGATATACCGCACCTCTTTCCAACCAGAACATAGAGTTTTTTGAGGCTACTCTGATCTTTATTCCTTGTACCAATGGTCATAAGGTGTAACTAGTGTCCGTTTCTCTAGTGATGAATCTATACTTTTTGGCACACTGTGCCACTACACACAGAAAACAAGCATATGGAAATCTTTTTTAAGCCACTCCCAAATGAGGCTATTTGTTTCTAATCAATAGGCCACGTCCTTATTATGTAGATCCTCAGGGCACCATGACTACTACAAGGAATCACATCCAGGCTCCTTGTTCCAGGTGAGGCGCCTATAGATACATGCATTTTCAGTGTCTCTCACCATTGAGGCCTTCAAAATGATTGCATCGTGGGTCTGCATCCTGTTCTAATTACATTAATGCAGCACACTTCCAGGCATGATTACTTCTCATACTCCAATATCTTTTTCAGATAGCACAAAATGCACTTTTTAGAGAAAAACGGAGATAAGTTCTTACTGATATTCCATTCAAGATGCTTGTAAAATAGGGGGATCGAAGAAGGCATGATGGACTCCTGTAAAATGATAATGGATTTGGCAAGAACTGACACAAGACCGGAGACAAAATTGTAGCACAGGAAATCGGCATCAAAGACATAAGAAGTCAAGGAGTTCTGGAAGTATAGGAAGCTATTTCAAGAGGTGGGTTTAGTAAACGTAAGTAGGAAAAAGACAGAAAATTACTTGAGGAAACCTATGGATTTGGGTACTCTGGGAGCTTTGATTACTGCCCCAGAAAGGAAACAACTGTGAAGAACGGGAAAATAAGGTGCTGATTCCTTTAATAGGATCATGAGGCTGCGAATAAGTTCAGGATATGGTCCGAGTTTGGAATAGGCACTAGGGGCCCGATGTAGGTAATCCCAGATTACCGATTCTTAAATACCGAATCATACCGATTCGGTATTTAAGAACTGGCAATCGGGATGTAGGTATAGTTACCGAATTAATTACCGAATCGGTATGATTCGGTAATTAATGAATCGGTATTTACCGATTCTGTAATTGCCATTGATTTCTATGGGCCTTGATGCCCATAGGAATCAATGTCAATTACCGAATCAATAAATACCGAATCGGTAATTGGGGGAAACATTGAAGGGTGGCAGGGTGTCACTTTGACACCCTGTTGCACCCCTCAATTGTGCATGGGTGCACATGTTGCTGACATACATGCCCTTAGGGCATGTATGTCTGCAACATGGCACATTTTTTAAAGCAAAAAAAGTGCTTTTTGAAGGGTTTTCATTATTTACCACCAACTTCTAGTTGGTGGTAAATAACGAATTCTTAAACCCTTGTAGCACTGAAAACAGTGCTACCTACAACTAAAATTACAGAATCGGTAATTTTACCAATTCGGTATTTTACCGAATCGGTAAAATTACAGAATCGGTAAAATTACCGATTCTGTAATTTTACATGCCCCTACATCTCAATATCCACATACCGGTCGGAAACGGCCGGAAATCTGTATTTTCGGCCGTTTCCGACCGGTATTTGCCTACCTACATCGGGCCCATAGTTGTCTAACTAATTGGGTTTGGTAAGTATGCCTTTTTACCAGATATAATGGCTAGCATTTATCAAAAGGTTAAAATGTTCATAACATAATGTTTTGAGTAATAAGACTTATAAATACAGATCATACTACAGGTATGACACATATGTATGGCAAAGGACATTAACAAGCGCAAATTGTTAATATCATGTAAGGCTAAGGAAGGAACAGTATGAATATAAAGAATTGACTGGCAGCTAGAAGCATACTTATCAGGAAATACTGTGAGTAAGAGGCTACAAAATACAAGAAGTAACCTTAAAAATGTTTTGGAAATCAGAACATAATGTTCAGGAGGGTATTCTGTCATAATGGACTGCTGCATTTCTGCATCTAGTTGAATGCCACTTATTTGATATTCAGTGAGGCATCAAATAATAAGGGGATGTTTTTACATATTTGTTTGCTAATGAAAGAGAGTTGTGTAGCACTATTTGTAGCACTATTTCTCAAGGATGAAGTAAAAGTGGTCTTAGCTGTTATCAGGCATGAGTTATTAACTTGGGTATTTTTGGCACAAACAACAATCAATCCCAATAGTAAAATGTGTTAAGTTGAAGCACTACTTGCACATCTTTGAGCGAAAAAACAACACAGCAAAGAAACTGTTCCTCCAACTTCGACACAGGACGCTCCCGCTATATGTATTTTCTAATAACTGGTCTGGAGCTAATAATCCATTATGTCCCGGGTGCAATGAGTCCGAAGAAACAGAGGCCTACGTGATCTTTTTTTGCCCTGCCTACAAGGCTGCAAGATCAAAGTGGGTTCTCCAACTCTGTAGGAATTTAGGAATCAGGAACTTTAGAGAGGTTCTCAGGCTATTCAAGCATGATACACACCCAGTTTTTGTTGCTGCAATAACAAAGTTTCTTTTTGCAGTGTGGTGTAAGTTCAGATGTCTAGTGAAAAGCTAAGGCTGTGAAAGGTAATGATCCTCCCTATTTTTATGTTCTTCTTCCAAATCTTTATAGTTATTAATTGATGCTTGTCTTTTAATTATGTCTTTCAATCATGTTTTGTTAGCTTACTTATTTATAATTTTAAATTAAATGGCCCATATGATGTCTTCCCCCATCAAGATGCGATCTGTTCCCTTAAACTACCATTTGTCTTTTTGACTATTGTACCTTAAGATCTCCAAGAAAAACGTACTACCATTTTGTTCCCAATCCTCACCGTTTTTAACTTCAGTAGCCTATTTTATTGTGTGTTATCATTTATAAAATAGTGCTTTTATGGCAGCAATTGCCGAAATAAAGTTTACATTGACTTGACTTGAAACAACACAGCACAATACAATTCCCAACACACTTTTTGAAAATAGAGAAACATGTACTGAGCAAAATGACTCCAAGATCATTTACAGAGTTTAAGGATAACAAGACGTACATATTTTTGCATTTATTTTGCAAAAAAGTGCCAAGCAGCAGTGGAGCACCAATTATAAGTCACTGTCCATTGATGTATGGGACCTAGACATGATTCAAGCTGACAGTGATGTAGCAGAGATCAGATACACCCTGCAAGTCAGTCTACTCAGAGTGTTTTACCTTTGAAATTAGTGCCTGAAATGAAAGTCAAAACTTTCAAAAGGAACAGGTGCAAGATTGCGGAAAGCGAGGTTGAACTCCCATTCAAGCCCTGAACTGTAGAAGCCTGGATTTCATAGCTCCCAAGGCTGCTTTGCATGTTGGATAAATTCGGTCCAAGATTTATGTCTTTTTTAAAGTTTAAATGCAGAAGTGGGGCAAAGCTATAAGCTAATGCCAAGCAGGATCCTAGGCACCAGGAGTCTCTACAGTAGGGTTTCGTACAGGTTCTAGCCCTATGTGGTGATGTTAGAGTTAGCGCCCTTCTGTGTCTTTGAAGGAGAGGAACAGGAGGACAACCAATTGACCATTGGAGAGCAGGCCCTGACTCGGGATTCCAGTAGGACAGAGAAGTCCTTGAGTCCTTCTATAGTTTTTCCATGAGTGAGAATTCTTCTTCTATCAAGAATCACAAGAGTTCTTCCTTTAGGGGCTTTTTCTTCAGGTGTTGTCTTCTCAAGTCCAAGAATGATGGAAGCAGGTTCTGGTTGAGTATGCAATTGTATCAGGTGCCTAAGCTAGGTACTGGAAAAATACTACAATAAAACAAAACTATGCAGACTTAAGATTCTATTCCTTTATGGGGGTCCTATATTTGTAGTAGTGAGCCTCAGCAAGGCCTACCAGTGTTATGGGTTCTCCCTTCTCTGCAAGAGTCCTCAGACCAATAGAAAGAAGTTGGCACAGAAGCTGGAATAGAAAAGACAGAGTTTATTAAACCTCATGAGGTGGAACTACATTTACACAACACCCTTCGGTAGCACACTGACTGGAAGGAGCTTGGTCCTTTTATACCCACACAGGGGCTCAAATGAAGGCTGTACAAGTACAGAATTCTGGTTTCAAATACATACATGGTCATACTGAGACTGTGCTGGCAACAAGTGGGAGGGGCTGACAGTTAGCTAATTCTGGTGGACACATCCTGACAGTTACAAGTTGGGGACAGCTGTAAGCTCAGCTGAGCATGTGCAAAGCAGAAGAGGCTAAATACATCTCGTCTCTAGGCAGATTTAAAGAGAAGTTGACAGCAAGGTAGGACAGAGCACAAGGCGAGCACATGACAAACAAAATGGCTGCCAGAAATACAAAAAGGATTCCACACAACGGACAAGATAGTCTCTAAATACAAGATGTCTTCAGCTAATGCTTAACCTATTCGCTGCTAAATTACAACATAGTGACAGTGAGAAGAGCACTTCTTATGACCTTGAGTATGTCCAGTCAGAAGGATACAAACATTCACCCAACAACCTACGTTGGAAACCAGAATTTAGATTAAAATGCAAATATTACTAACTTGAGAAAGGGACCACCTAGAAAAATAATTAAAGCACTATTTTAAAAAATTCATAAAATCCAATTTAATGGTAAGTTCAGATTTTCAAGGTATTTCAAGGAAAAAGTAACTTTCATAAAGTTGCCCTACCTGAGATTTGAGAAAGCCAGTTAGCATTAGTCTCTGCCATTTCACAGCCTGAGCTCAGCCCCAAATGAGGAGAGAAATCCCTCCTAGGAGCAACACAATAGGTTTACCTGAATGGGCAGAGATGACTCCTTTGAGCTCTGCGGAATCTTAGGTTTGTGGTAATGGGCTTCCTGTAATCACAATAGTGTTAAATCCTACCTGGCAGGGCAGTTCTATCCACATGTAACACTTTGAGGTACTTGAAATGAAGAAAACAGGATGCCAGCACAACTCTTGTGTATCCCCTATCTGGGTTTCTTAGGATACTGCCTTTATTGATCCAGACATCTGGCTCCAGGCTTGTTGTTGGTTCAGGGCCCACTTCAAACTAGATTTCAGTGTTTATTGTGAGTCAACACTGATGATTTCCATAGTCTACTCCTCTACACAACCCCAGCCTTCAGAGCCAAAATCAAGTGGTGACAAAGTCTTTGGCCATCCTAAATTTGCAGCCAACACATTCCACTTTGGGCCTATTTGTAGTAAGGCACCCACGAAAGCCAGCATCTATCCGTAGAGAGGCATGGAACCAATATCCCTGAGAGGAGTCTTGAAGGTGATGGTAGTAGATGAGGGGAAAAGAACACAAGTCAGATTTATTGTACCAATAAATCAATCAAGGCATTTGTAAAGTGCGCTATTCACCCATGAGGGTCTCAAGGCACTGGCGGGCGGTGGGGGGTGCTGCTACTGCTTGAACAGCCAGGTCTTGAGTAGCCTCCTGAAGGTTAGTAGGTTTTCGGTCTGCGGTAGGAGGATGGGGAGGGTGTTCCAGGACCTGGTGGCGAGGTAAGGGAAAGATCTGCCACCGGAGGTCGCTCTCCTAATGCTGGGGATGGTAGCAAGGGCGAGGTAGGCGGAGCGGAGCTGGTGGTTCGTGCGTAGAGGGTGAGCCGAATGTTGAGGTATCCAGGTCCGGTGTTGTGGAGAGCTTTGTGTGCGTGGGTGAGGAGCTTGAAGGTGATCCTCTTGTTGACAGGAAGCCAGTGCAGGTCTTTCAGGTGGGGTGTGATGTGGCTGTGGCGAGGGATGTCGAGGATCAGGCGGACAGAGGAGTTCTGTATGCGCTGCTCCCAGGATGGTCAGCCACCAGGAGTCGTGCCAGGCTGAAGGGGTGGAGCCGAGGATGGGGACCTCCGTCTTGTCCGAGTTCAGCTTCAGACGACTGTTCATCATCCATTCAGCGACGGATTTCATTCCTTCGTGGAGGTTGGTTTTGGTGCTGAGAGGGTCCTTGGTGAGTGAGAGGATCAGTTGTGTGTCGTCGGCATAGGAGATGATGTTGAGGTTGTGCAGTATGGCGACATGGGCGAGTGGGGACATGTAGATGTTGAACAGCGTCAGGCTGAGGGAGGATTCTCGGGGTACGCCGCAGATGGTCTTGGTGGCTTCGGATCAGAAGGGAGGGAGGCGGACGCTCTGTGTTCTGCCGGGGAGGAAAGAGGTGGTCCAGTCCAGTGCTTTGCCTCAGACTCCTACGTCGTGGAGGCGGGTGCGTAGGGTGCAGTGGCAGACAGTATCGAAGGCAGTTTACAGGTCCCGGAGGATGAGGGCCACGGTCTCACCATTGTCCAGCAGGGCCCTGTCGTCATCGGTGGCAGCAATGAGGGCCGTTTCGGTGATGAAGATGCTGCGGAACCCGGACAGGGACTGTTCTCCTCATGGTAGCAGGTCAGCTGTTTGTTGTTGTTTTCTCAATGACCTTCGCTGGTAATGGGAGCAGGGAGATGGGGCGGAAGTTCTTGAGGTCCTTGGGGTCTGCTTTGGGTTTCTTGAGCAGGGCGTTGATCTTGGCGTGCTTCCAGCTCTCCGGGAAGGTTGCTGTCTCGAAGGAGATGTTGATGGCTTTGCGGAGGTGGGGTCCGATAGTGGCGCTGGCTTTGCTGAAGATGTGGTGGGGGCACAGGTCTGATGGGGAGCTGGAGTGGATGGTGCTTATGATTTTGATGGTGTTGTCGTCTTTGATGTTGGTCCAAGTGAAAATGGGGTTGTCGTGGGTGGTGGCCTTGAGGTTGGAGGTTTCATTGGCTGAAGTGGAGGCCTGGTTGTCGAAGCTGTTGTAGATGTCTGTGATTTTGCGGTGGAAGCAGGAGGCCAGGGAGTCGCACAGGTCTTGCAAGGGTGGGATGTCGTTGGTGCTGGAGCAGGGATTGAAGAGTTCCTTCACAATGTTGAAAAGCTCTTTGCTGTTGTTTGCATTGTTGTCGAGGCGGCCCTTGAAGGAGGTCTTTTTGGTGGATCTGATGAGGTGATGATGTTGGTGCATGGCGTTCTTGTGGGCTGCTTGGTTCTCTGGTGTCTGGTCATGGCACCATTCCTTCTCCACCTTTCAGCAGTTGTGCTTGGAGGTGTGTGGAGGTCCATGGTGAACCAGGCTGCATTCTTGTTGGTGCAGCTGTTAGAGGGATTCTTGATTGGGGCGAGGGTGTTGGCTCAGTCTTCGATCCAGCCTCTGAGGTTGCTGGTGGCGGCGTTGGGGTCCCTGGGGTCTGTGGGTGGGCTTCGGGTGGTGTGTAGCTGGTCTTCGGTGATTTTGCTCCAGCAGCAGAGGGCAATGTGTTGGGTGTGGTGGTGCGTGGTAGGTTTCTCAAAAGGTGAGTGGATGCAGCGATGATCGGTCCAGTGGAGTTCGGTGGTGTGGCTGAAGGAGACATGGGAGCTTGCGGCGAAGATGGGATTAAGCGTGTGTCCAGCGGAGTGGTGGGAGTCGTGATGAGCTGTTTGAGTCTGAGGTTGGCGAGGTTGGCGAGCAGAGTGGTGGAGATGTTGTTGTTGTTTTCTCGAGGTGGAAGTTGAGGTCCCCGAGGAGGATGTAGTCTGTGGATGCAAGGGTGTGCGTGCTGATGAAGTCGGCAATGGAGTCGCAGAACTGTGGCCGTAGTCCGGGGGGGGGGCTGTAGATCAGAGCTCCTCTGAGGGTGGTGTTGGGATCAGTGTGGATCTGGAAGTGCAGTTGTGTGGCGGTGTTGAGGGTGTCATCGGAGTTGGTTGAGACGTTGAGGGTGGACTTGTGGATGATGGCGATTCCACCTCCTACTCCGTTGGTGCGGTCTCTGCGGGTGATCTTGTAGCCGTCCTGGATGGCTATGGTGATGTCGGGTGCTGAGGAGTTGTTCATCCAGGTCTCTGTCAGAAAGGGGACGTCCAGGGAGGATGTGTCGAGCAGGTGCCAGCGTTCGATGGCATGTTTGCTTGCGGAGCGGGTGTTCAGGAGTATGCATGTGAGGTGGTTACGCCCTTTCCTGGTGGGTGGATTGGCGGGTCTGCTGCTGGTGAAGCTGCAGTTCCAGTGAGAGAAGGGTCCTTGGGTGCACTGGAAGCAGGATTGTGCTCCTCTGGTGTTGAGTGCGTAGATAATGCTGGCATTGTAGCGGAGTCAGGCATCGTGGTGTTCGCGGGGGTCAGGCGTTCTGACTCTGGGCACGGCCACCATAAGAAGGGGAAGTGGGAGGGAGGAGCAGCTGGGAGGGGGAAGCGGACGAGTGGGAGGGGGGGTGCGGGGCCAGAGAGGACGCAGCGGTGAGAAAGCGGGACTGGCGAAGGACCAGAAGTCAAAACGTGCACAACAAGCAGGGGGAATGAAAGGAGGAGGAAAATACAAGCATAAAATTAAACAGTTACAGAACAGGCAAAAAAGGGTAAAAACAGGAAGAAAGCAAAAAGCAAACCTAAGGTCACCAGGGATGAGGCGCAGGTGGTAGCCAGAAAGTGGAGGCGGGACTCCAACTCCCAGCAGCAGCTGGGCTAAAGACATGGGCACAGTCAGGTGGAGCCAGCACAAAAGGGGATACCAGCACTCTTCTGTGATGTCACACAGCAGAAGACCTGGGCCTGGTTCTCTTTGCCCGACAGGTACATGAATTGCCCATAGAGGTAAAATGTACCTTGACGGTGTGAATCCCGAGTTAGATTCACTGATTTAACCGATCACAGAATTACACATTTGAAGCAACTTTCACACCTGCCTGAGATTAAAAACATACTCAGGAACTCACTCACAAACTTGAGGGCAATATTTAGATTAAAAGCACTGTATTTATAATCAGATTGTCCCTCACAATAAATCACAGAATGAAGGGAAACATACATCCCAACATTACATTAAATTGAAGTTACATCTGCCAGGCAGAAATTGTATACCCTTACTCTTAGAGGTGTTAGTTACTGTCAAATTCGCCCCAACAACCATGCATGAAAAAACACAAACCTTCTTCTGTGCATTAGTTCACTGCACCATTCTTCTATTTCCTTTGGAGGTAGTGAAGTTTAGTAGCCATGCTGCATGACCAAGTGGCCTTTATCTGCTACAGTGAAGATTGATTGGTCTACAGGCCAGTGTGAGAAGCTTGTAAACAAATTGTACTTTCTAGAGTTTTGGTTTTGCCAACTGTGCAGTACTATCCAATTGTTGTTCAGTGATGGCTGCTAAGTCACCGAGATTTCTTTTGCAAAAATCCATAATATGTACAACACCAGAAGAGGATGGAAGAAATAAGTACAATTAGGGCTCCAAGGAATGCACTCAGGCTTAATTTTATTAATAAAGCTCAGTCATGTATTTTTCTGATGAGGAACATGTATTTTCATAATCTGTAATCTAACTTTCAACCAAACTTTCTTTATGTTCGATGATCTCTGCTCCTTGGGCCTAATTCACAAAGGTAAACTTTTTTGTTGGTTTATTTGGATTTCACAAACTCCAATTTGGTTGTAACTTTATGACTGTGGAGACTTCGTAGTCAAGGTGAAGAAATCAGCTCATGGAAAGATTGGACAATCCTATCTTTTTATGTGTAAAGTAAGCCGCCCCAGCTGCGGACTCTGTGCAGTTGTAAAGTTACTATTAAATCCAAGTTGTGAATTCCCACGTACTCCCCTGGAGGTACGTGTTGCTGGAGGGTCCTGCTGCCGAGGCGGGGGCATACAGTGACAGACCGCAGGCATAATGAGCCCCCCCCAAGCTCCAGACTACATCGGAGGAGCGCTGCAGTAACGCATTGGAGACGGGCCTGGCCGTGAACATAGAAAGGCTGCCCGTACTCCCTTTTAATTAGGACTACCCTGCATTTCGTGGCCAGCAACAGGCAGAATGGCTGAAGAACCGGCAGGCTACCGGGCCCACAACTAAACAGGCGCCCAGCACCTCTCTAATCACTGAGGGAGCACCAATACCACACATTGGACCGTGTCAGACCGGGGACCCGGATGGCCTGTCTGTGCTGCGCATACAGTGGTAACACCCTGCCCACAATAGCGCACGCTGGCATAAGGGGCCCAGGAGCTTAACACGGAATTCCCCCCTTCGCCATATACGTGCAACGGAGGCCTGAGACAGCATAGGGCATATTGTGGACCTATTTAAAGCATGGGGAAGAAGCCCCAGAAAAGGCCTGCCTGATCTTAAGATGGCGGCCCAATCCCTTATAGCTCAAGCTCATAAGGCACCCGAAGGCATACAATAGGCCACAGCCACACCCATGACGCTGCCCAGAGGCCCTGAGGAGCGTTCTCTGCAACAGGAAAGAGACCCTGACCTACAGTGCCACTTGAGAACCACAAGTCTAGTCCACAAGAGGATCTCCTGGCCACACTCAGGGACTTTAAAAGAGAGCTGCGCGACAACATTAAAGCCGACATCAGCGCGTCTCTCGATGCTTTCAAATCTGCCCCTTACCCTTCCTTGCTTCATCCACCTTGTCCCCTATGTTCCCCTTACCCTTCCTTGCTCCATCCACCTTGTACCCTATGTTCTTTAAATGCTTTACGTGATACTAATGTAACTTTTAACTGATGTAAATTGCAACATTATTGTTCCTCATGTAAAGCGCTCTGATTCCTTCGGGTCTAGCCAGCGCTATATAAAACTCATTAATTCATTATGTTCCCATTTAGTACTCCTTTCTATTTCCCTAGCTCCTATCCCCTCTCCCCTAAATCTCTCCCTTTGCCTGCTACTCTGCCTAGTCCCCTATCCTTTGTGCCATTTGACTAAGCACTCCTTCTCCCCTTGTTGGGGAAAGATCCAATATTCATAATCTGGAGTCTCAGCGAACCCGCTGACAGAGTCCCCTGTGCCAAGGGAGCCACTCACAGCTGAGGTATGGTATGGCACCCCTTGCCAAAGCACTCCCTCTCCCCTTTTTCAGGAAGGATCCAGTTTGTAGGCCTTGGAGTCTCAGTGACCCCTCTGAGAGAGTCCACTGCGTAAAGGGAGCCTCTCGCAACACAGATAGGGAAGTGATACCACTTCCCCTGGGATCACAGCTTACTGGACTTTGGATGTTGCTTTTACTCGTCCACCGGTTTGTGTCTCTGTCGCCCTTCCCCTCCTCTTTCCATGCTGTGTCTCTCACCCTCCCCTCCTCTTTCCCGCCTTCATTACCTGTCTACTTCCCCTGCTCCTACCCCCTCCCCTGAATCTCTCCCCTTGCCTGCTTTTCCCCTTACAAATTTGTGCTTATTGTTTATCTCGACCTTACAAGTAACTATGTTTCCATGCTCTAATACCTGTGTAACGTTTGTAACAATTTAACCTGTAACTATGATCTGAAACTCATGTAAAGCGCTCTGATACATCCAGGTCTAGCCAGCGCTATATAAAACCTTTAAAATAAATTGTTAGACCTGGTATCTTTGGCGTGGTTTCCCCTATCTTTTTCCTCTACCTCCTGTATTTTTGATGCTGTGCTGGATTTCGTTTTTGCTGGTTTAGATGCTTTGGACACTCTGCCACTGCTGAGCAGTGCCAGAGTGTAAGTGCTCCCTGTGTAAATTATTTTTCTGATTGAATATACATGTTTGGCATATTTGTATCACCATGAAGTCCCTAGTAAAGTGCACTGGGTGTGCCAGGGCTGGTGATGACAAATGCTACTAGTGGGCCTGCAGCACTGATTGTGCCACCCACAGGAGTAGCCATAAAATGATGTCTCAGGCCTGACACTGCAGTGCCTGTGTGCAGTTTAGAACTGCCATGTCCTCCTGGTCAGTGTCCCCACTGCCCAGGCCTAACCCTTCCCTTTTTGTGCACATCAGTCACCCCTATGGATGGCCCAAGGTATCCCCCTGGGCAGGGTGCAGTGTATGTAAAAGGTAGAGCATGTACTAGTGCAGGTGACATGCTCTGGTAGTGAATGGCAGCCATTTTCGTTTTTCACTACTGTAAGGCTATCTTGCTCCATAGGTTAACATGGGGGATGCTGGCTACAGTGGTTAACAGCATTTCTTCCCATAGGAACAAGATAGGACATAAGTATCTAGTATCCCTGAACTCAGAATTTAATAACACATCTTTTAGGAAAGGTTGTTTTTAAATCCTGTGTTTGAGAACAGCACTTTTAGAAAGTTGCTGTTCTCTTGTCTGACCCTTCTGTGTGCCTGGGCCTGTTTGTTTATTGACTGTCTGGTTTGAGAGTGACAGGGGCTGGGGGATTCCCCAGGAGGCTGGATGAGTCAGCACTAGGCTGAATGACTGCATTTGCAACTGGAGTGGTGGGAGGAGTTAGCACCTGGGCTGAATAGGGCTGTGCCTGCCTTCCACAATGCTGGCTCCTCCCCTCTGCTGGGCGGCTGAGGACCCTGCCCCTCACTCTGAAAGGAAAGATGCAGCCAGCAAAACAAAGTACTCAGGAACCACCCAGAACTGGTTCAGACCGGGCTCAGGGCCCACATGCACCAAGAGAACAAAGACTTTAGGGGTATAAGTACAGGACCCCTGACAACAGAAAATTAGATCATCCTGGAAATCAAGAAGGAACCTCTGCCAAGGAGAAAGCTGAAACTGAAGAAGGAAGACTGTCCTGCTGTTGCTCTGCTGGACTGACCTGTTGCTTTGCTGCCAAGGAGAGGGGAAGGACTTTGCTGCTGAGCTGTGTCCCCTGTCTTGAAGGAATCTCCAAGGACCTGAGTAGAGCTGGCTCCCTGTTTTGAAGTCCCAGGAACAAAAGGACTTCACCCCCAGCTTCTCTGAACTCTGCTGAGAGAGTTCTGTCCTTCCTAGAGTGCTTGATCCAGTTGTGGGGCCTCTGGAAGTTGTACCTGTGCTGGGAAGCTTGAAACTAAGCTTGAGTGACTTTTGAAACAGAAAAGTGTCGCATCGCTCGCTTGCGGAGCGCATCCCCGACAGTGCGAGAAGTTTCCCGCCGCTACGGAGGTCGAGATCGTCGCAGCGCCTGACGCCGCTGCCAGAGACGTCGCATCCTTCGTTTGCGGGACGCACCAGACCGGTGCGGGAGAATTGAACATCGCTGCGAGAGTCAGCGCAGAGCCTGTCGTCGCTGGGTGAAATCGCCGCAGCGCTTGCTTGCGGACCGCATCACGTCGCTGCGAGCATCGTCGCAGAACCATCGCATCGAGGAGAGGATCACCGCTGGACCGCGCATCGTCGCCCCGGAGATCGTCGCAGCCCCTACGAGATCGTCGCATCGTGCCTTTGCGAGAACAGACTTCCTACGGAACCTACGCACCGGAATCCATACAAGTGGCCTTCCTCCCCATACAGACCGGATTCGTCGCAACACGCCCGCTGCTGCAGCGGGGCTGTCGCAAACGCCTCCCCAGGGTCTCAGGAGCAACGCATCGCTTGTTTTCCACCGCACCAGCTTCTTCTTTTGGAACTTTGTTGCAACTAAAAGGTACTGTGAGTAAACGTGACGCAACTGTGAACTTTTCACGCATCAGTAGAGAATTCTATCGCAACGTAGAGAATTCTATCGCAACTTAAAGAATTTTAACGCAACCTTAAGAACTCTTTTGAAACCATATTCTTGAACTGTGTATGTTGGATTTTTGTCGTTTTGGTCTTGTGTAGTTTAGATTAAAATACCTTTATTTTTTTAAACTGTTGTGGAGTCAGTTTGTGGTGTTTTCACTGTGTTACTGTGAGTGTTGGTACAAATACTTTACGCATTGCCTCTGGTTAGCTTAGACTGCTCGTGCCAAGCTACCTAGAGGGTGAGCAGGGGTTATCTCAGAGGGTTATCTCCTTGCCCTGACTAGAAGCAAGGGTCCCTATTTGGACAGTGGTACCTACCTCTGCCAACTAGAGACCCCCAGATCTAACATAAATAAATAAATAAAAGTCTAAGTTCACCTTTGAAAATCAGGCCCCATCTGTTTTCCACGTCCTCTTCACTGGAATTGGACCACCTACAGCACCCCTCTGCTCTTATAAAGTAAGAAAGTAGGTGGCTGATTTGGGCAGTCCACCCACCAGTGCATAATGTGAGCCGGTGATTGAAGGTGTTGTAGTGTAGCTCCTATTTTCCCAATAGGCTCTGCGCATTGGAATAGTACCTACAGCAGTAAAGGCCTAGGCCAGACGTTAACTAGGTCTACTACTGTCGATGCTAGACTTAATTTTTGGGTTTGCCAGCTAAGCTCAGAGTTCGCTAGAAACTTTCTCGAATGTTCAAGGAAGGATTAACTCCCCTGATTAGACAAGAAGGGATTTAGTTTCTGACAACCATAGAACATGACAACTTTGCTCTCCCCTAATCAAGAGTCAATCTCAAGAGTCGTGTGAGCACAAGGCAATTATTTTACTCAGTCAGTACGTGCATTCTTAGTCTCATCAGAATGTAGAGAAAAGGAAGAGACGGGCGTGTTCAATAAAAGGTGTTATTTATTGATCAGTCTCTTTTCTCGTACAAGAGAAATGGATCGATATTATTGCAATACTTATAGTTAAGTAAAGTGTATACATTAAAAGCAATAGTATAAAATAATACTGTAAAAACATTGATATGGTTTCTGAGCCATATGATGTTTTAAAATGATTAAAATATATTTACATACACATATACATTTGACTAAACGTGCTCAACTGGTGTTTCTAAATACGCCTACCCCGTGTACCTGACCTAAGTCTAATACGTGGGCGGGAATAGAAAGTTACAGTTTAAGTTAAGTTTGTTTTTGCCAAGTGAATAACTAAAGAATTCTCTAGGAGGGGTTATTCAGTTCTGTACCTGGAATTTAGGATGAATGAGGAATGGTATCTCTTTCTCTGCTCTCGATATTCCAGGCTGCCTGCGAGGGCTACCCGGAAGCGCCGGTGCTGGGTCTCTCGGCTTGAGATAGCAGCGCGTCTCTCAGCGCGTCAGGAAGGCGGGGCTGCTGCCTGCGGGGTCTGCTTCTGCTCTCGGCTTCGGCAAGTATGGCTGCTCCGTCTTGTCACCACGCGTGTGTTTGCATAGGGCAAGGTCGGCAATATTTATACCTTAAAGGTGCCGGGATTGACGTAAGGATGGACATAGGTACGTCAATAAAGATGACTTGCTCGTTAGCACATTCTTTACTAAAGTTCTCTGTGAAATCAAAACAATGGCCGCACGGATTATCCAGGTTGTCATAGGTTTGATTTGTTATGAGAACGTCGTATGCCTTATCAGGGGCTGGAGGAATGTCGCTTGTCTAATTAGATCTCAAGCGTTATGACCTAATCAGATAACACGTTCCTGTGCCGTAGTGTGACTGCGTCAGATAACGGTATCTGGATCATGGGGGATTTCTTGCCTCATGGGCTGACTGTTAGTTAACTAGCTAGGTAGTTTAACCAGAATAGGGTCAGGAATAGGGGGATCGATTCAGAACCTATAGAAATACACGACACCCACTCCACGCTAACTATGGTCATATCTACTAATCTAAGCATAGTATAACATAGTACAACATACTATAGAGTATAGTGTATACCTTACCACCCCAAAATACATAAATGCATTTTGAAATTTTCAAATATACTGAAAAATTGCAGTCATATATATTGTATGCACTTAAGCTATGAATTAAATGCAAAAGTAAACACGCATTGTTATGCATTGTTGCTTGTTGGTATATGAGAAATACACATGAAATGGCTCTTAATATGGCTATACAGAAAAAAAGTCGAAACCATTTCATCACATAAAATATATTGTGAACATACCAGCGGGCAGCTAAAGTCTATATAAAGTCTATAAAGTATCTAAAAAAATAGAAATCTTAGTTCTCTAGGAATAGTTTCTTACTTTAAGCAGAAGGTCAGTGTCCCGGGGAAAAAATATATAGAAAAATATTTTAAGGGCTTGCTGAAAAAAGTTGCTGTCCGTGAACTGGATTGTAATTGTTCATGTGACTTTATTTTTAAAGTTGAAGGCCGAATTCAGGGAACGCCGTGTGCGAGTTTACTCAAAAGTCTCTATTTCTGTTCCGGAGAGAACATCATATCATTCAGGCTTTCGAAAAAACTGTCAACAGCTTCATGGGAAAGTTCCACTAAGTCGGAAATAAGGGTAACCATGCATTCATGCGCATGATTGTCTGCATTGACATTCTGATTTGCATTGCTGACAGAAGGTCGTACCTGTTCGATGCTGCTTTCATCTCGAACTTCACTACTCTTCAATCGCAGTGGTGAAGATTCCAGGAATGCCGTCATCAGAATTGGCAGCCTTTGAGGGCAGCACAGTGCGTGAACCTTGGTAGGAACCAACAGTGTATCTGCATCCACCGGCGCATCCGATTGTAGCGTCAGACAGGTGTCTAACACGCATTCTTCTCCGCATAGCAGACACCTTAGTACAGGTAAAACACACCTTTGCCACATTGGTCGAAATGATAGAAACCAAGTCATGTTCAGGTCTCTAAGCCGGGAGAGTCCCAGGATTTTTGATATCCGGTCCCGGTATCCAATGGCTAGGATCGTATCTTCCATTGTCGCGAGAGTTTGATCTGTGACATGGGTTGCCATATCGAAAAATAAGGACTAGGAATAGGATTCCTGCAATTAGTCCTAGGATCAGGGGAAGTCCGCCAAAAATCGAATGGACGAAATCTGGAAAAATACCCAGTATGGCTTTGAATGGTGTTAATGCCATCGAAAATACTGTCTTAAATACCTTTGAGACCCCTGTGGTATCAGAAATATTTAAGATTTCGCTCAGGATTTCCGCGAAATGTACGGGGGAATTGGTTGATAATAATGTATGTATCTCTGCAGTCGTCCTTGCGACTTGTAGATCATACGTTTCTTTTGATGACGTGAGCCTTGTAGGCGTCTGAAGAAGCACTGTTTTCATTCTGCTTAAAGTGTCTATTCGAATAGAAGTAATTTTCAAACCGGGCCATGCCCTTGCCTCCCTGTCTGGAAAGGAGCTGGGGAACAAAGAACGTCCACAGCACTTGACCTTCGCCGTCGTAGTGACGAGATAAGGAGTCCCGGGCATAAGACTACAACATCTGCGGTCTACAATAAGAATGTAACTCCCATTATAGAGTCTTTGAAAGAATGGTTCTATTTCAGTTGCAGGTGCGCCTTGCTGGTGACATGAAAGGTTGTATGAATTCCCTTCACAGGCTCCGTGCAAACTAATACCGTTACACAGAAGCGTGCCGCTTAGTGACATAGCACAATTGTTGCCACTAAGAAACACTTTCTGTCCTTTGTTACTGACACATGCATGTGAATAGGGCAGGTTCCAAGTTGTTTTAAGGTACCCCTTTCCCAATTTCTCGTACATGCCAGCCTGTATATATTTTTGGCAGTATTGACAATTTATAATAAAATGTTTCAGCATTACTAGTGTTAAAACCTTGAAAGTATGAATATTTGTCATAAACGGTTCTAGAGCTCCCTTTTGGAGGTGTAGCACAATGTTCCCATTGATTAAAATTTAAAACATTTCTAGGTTGTGCAGATTTATGCAAGAAATGGTTACCATAGTGGTTATAGCAATACATACTATCATAATTTGTAGAACCTTGCAAATAATCATGTTTTGTAAATTTAGCAGACATTACTAAGTCAGACATCATATTGTTTATACTTTCAAAGTCCCAATCATCAGCAAATGAGTTTGGTTTTGCAAAGTCACTCAAAGAGATCTTAATTTGGTGTGGATATTTCAGGATCTCGACCGGACCATAAATTTCATAGTCAGTGTTGTCCCAGGCTACCCCACCAGGTATTGGAATTGCTGTGAAGTTGGCTGATGAAAGTTCTGAAGAAAGTTCTCGTTTCTCGACGTGTGAAGATGTGTGTGGTTTGAGGACCAAGTTGATGTTCTGACTTGCTGTGTCCATTTTAGCATATTTTCCCTCAATGAAGCGTCCCAAGGTAAATACCATGATGAGCCAAAGTATGAGGATAAATGCACCAAAACCCACCCAAAATTCAATCCATGGAGAAATCAGATATGTTTCTTTTAGTTGTTTCAAAAGTTCCTTCGCTTTGTCTTTAAAGGATTTTGATGATGGCTGTGTCTTTTGTTCGCTGAAGCCTTCAGAGGAATCATCGAAGTTGATGAAGTAACCAGATGCAGTTCTGTCAATTGTTCCAATTGGTTCAGGATTTTTGTTTTTTGCATTTTCACTTGGTACTTCAGTATAGATTGGTGTGTCTCTGCTAAATGTCTTTATTTGGGTTTTCAGAGGTCTAAGTTCTATTGCATTGTTGCATAGTCCTTGTTGTTCTTCTGTAGGCGTTTCGAATGTGATGAGCCTCTTTGTTAGGACCTCTGTACTGGTAGCAAACCTTGGTGTTCTGCTACTTATTGGGAGTCCACTTGGCCTACTGTTTGTTATCGGCCACATGTTGTGGTTTTACCAGGTCGATGGATACAACTCGGTTCTCCTTTTTTCCAGCAAGTGGCGGTAGTACAACTGATCTTGTCCCGTTGACAGACAAGACAGGAACTGCTTTTCTGTAAGAAGGCCCAAATTCCTTCTTTACCGCGATCTTCTCCCTGACTAGATCCCCGACTTTTGGAATCCAGACAGGTCTTGCTGGGACAGGTGGTGATTCTTCAGTGGTTGTTGGCTGTTGTTTCAACTGTATGTTGCTCAGGTCTTTTCTTGTTTTGTTTAAGTCCTGCAAAATAGCCAAACGGTCTTTGACATCAAAGCTTTTTTCTGTTACCACTGAAGTCTGACTATCAAGGTCAGAGATCAACATCCTAGTTCCGAATAATAATTCGTACGGACTGAATCCCTTCAGAGAATTTCTTGGCAAGTTATTTAGACTACGTTGGACACTTATTAGATGTTTGACCCACCCAGCTCCCGAACCTAATATCCTTTCTATTATAGATTGCTTTCTGTCTTGGTTTTTTCTTTACACCATCCCATACCCTCAGGAAGGAAGTGAGAAGATTCCCGCTGGGCTGTGCTCATTTGGCCATTCTTTCCCCCCCCAGGCTGGATTGCCTGAGAAAAAGAAAAAAATGGTCGAACGTAGCATGCTCTTAGCGTATATGCCATTTAGACTCGCAAATCTTGTATAACAGTCCGGACGTCAGCTGAGTGCTGTGGATCTACATTATAAGTGGGAACTAGCCTGTATATGTTAATCGCAAGCCATTCTTTTTGCTGGTAATATTATCTGCCTTGATACGACGAGGTATTAAACTGCTTCTCTCCCCACTGCGATCTCTGTTGCAGTTTGGGCAGTTTTTTACAAAGATGGTAAGATGGAGGCTCATGCCTGGCCACCAGTACCGTGATTGTAAATCTTCCAGAGAATCTTTTAATTTATGGTGTCTGTGACCCTCGCCCATGTGTGCGTCTGCGATTAACAAGTTTCTCCTGTCCATGTTTGGAATCACTCTATCCCCCACTCCAGGGATTCGAGCAAAAGGGACGGAGTTTGCATCGATTATGTATGTATAATTGAGTGGATAGTTGATCGGTAACGCTGAGCAGTCGCCTTTTGATGACGTTTTCACCGCCAGCAATGTTTCACCGTCAATGTATTTTAATGTATGCTTTTTTCGATCTACGGGAGCCGATTTAGTGGCTGCCGCTGCGGCTGTCTCAGCCAATGAATTCCCCACAACGTGAACGCCATCACGTTGATGACTCAGTGAGTGAGTCACGTGAGTCTTTGGTAGTTCTTTCTTTAAAAGAGCTACTTGTTCCCAGAGAAGTCTCTGCTTTATTGGTGCATCTGTGTCATCTTTGTAACCGTTCTGAATCCATGTCTGCAAATCCTTGTTATATGCTTTGACGCAGAAATATGAATCTGACACTATAAGTGTCGGGAATTCGCGATCCGCATTATCTAGCGCCATTTTCAAAGCTATTATTTCAGTTTGCAGTTCTGAATTTGTTTCTACTGAGTGTGATTTTGTTAATAGAGGTCTTAGTTTACCTCCGCGCCACACTTCTTTTGTGATCTCACATGTGGGATTGTATGCATGTTCTCCCCAAACGGAGGGTTGAGCATGTCCGTCTGTATAGATTACACAGGCGTAATGTCGTAGAGGCAGAATGTCGATTGGCAGAGGATACGTCTTTTCATATTTTAGATTTTCCAATTCTTCTAGTTCTGGATCAAAGTAGTAGTATACTTTGTCCGTTGTGATTGAATTCACCCATTGTATCCATTCCGGATTCAATGTTGTTGTTGGTAAATTACACGGTGTTGTTAGTGCCTCGAAGGCTGATTCAGCTGTTCTGACTGTGATATGTCTACCGTCAGCTATGTCTTTTTCTCTAGCTATTGCGGTTTGAACTGCTTGAACAATTTTTCCTTTGTTGCTGAATCTCTGTTCAGCTTTTGTGTACAAGTGTGATTTGAATGCAATTGGTACCTTTTCTCCCTCATTAGAGGTCAGGTATGTGAATCCGCATCTCCCTGGGATGACTCGGATCACAAGGTTGCGTGTATTATCACGTGTTTCTAATTTTGTCTTAATTAGCATGTCTGTTTGTAAGGATCTCAAAATGTCTGTGTGTGTTTGAGTCCAACTTGATCTTTTAAAATCTGGTTTAATTAGATCGTAAAGGGGTTTGACCCTTTCTGCGTAATTTGCAATGTAAGTTCTTTCGAAATTTAGGAAGCCTAGAATTGACTGTAGGTTTTTTAGTGTTTTAGGAGCTTGGATTACGGCACATTTCTCTAGGAAATTGTCTGCCAGGCTTTTGCCTTCACTTGATAACTCATATCCTAAGAATAGGACTGTCAGATGGGCAATTCTGGATTTTTTGAAGTTGAATTTGTAACCCTCTGCAGCGAAACCAAGTATTATGGTGTTCACTCTTTTCAAGTGAGTTTCCAAGTCATCATCTGTTAAGTAAATGTCATCGACATAAGATAATGCTTCATCATCATATTGTTGTAGTAATTCTGTTACTCTCGCTGAGAATACCCCCGGGCTGTTCTTGTACCCCTGGGCTAACCGACAGAATTGTTTTTGAGTGCCATTTACTGAGAAAGCTGTTAAATATCTGCTCTCTGGTGCTATGTTTTGACAAAAGAATCCGTTGGAGATGTCCAAGGTAGTTTTGTATTTTTTGCGCACTATGTTATTCATTAGTGCAGCACTGTGTGAGTTTTGCACTGCAAAAGTTTTGCAACATGTGTTAAGGTGTCGGTAATCCAAAACTAGACGATATGAATTGTCTGGTTTGGAGACCGGAAACAAAGGATTGTTCATTTGTGAGGTGCAAGTTTCAATCACCCCCTGGTATTCTAGCTGATCTAGTATTTCATTTACTTGTTTTTTAGCTTCTTGCTTAATTGGGTACTGCCTTTGTGCAGTTGGTTGTGATTTTAACTGGACTTTGTGAGGAGGAGAATCCTCATCCCATCCTACATGATTTTTATATAAAGCAGGTGCTAAGGCCACTGCCCACTTTCTAGCAAGTGTGTATTTTTTATGAATCGGGATTTGATTCGAGAAGGCAGGCATAATTACTTCTTCGCCATGAGGGCACTCCCTGACAAACTCTGGTGGCCAGTCTTTTTCAGCTAAAAGTATGTCATAACCCTTTGAGAGGTTATCCCAAAATAGTCCCCTTATTTTCCTAGTCTTATCTCCCTCTATACGTAATGTTATCTCGTATATTTTGTGGGGCTTGCTAACTCTGGTATCTGCAGATTCCACTTGAAGGTATTCATTCGTGTCCACTGTCTCCAGATGATCCATAAGGACTTTGCGAGCTATGCTCACCTCTGCTGCGCTGTCTAGCATTGTCTGAGCCCACTCTCCGTTTTTCAGTTGTGTCCTCAGTATTCTCGGCATTGTTAACTACCTTGATACTGGCTACCTTCTTTTTTGGAAATTGTGATTTCTTTTTCAGTTGAGCAGGTTTCTTGTCTTTGGACTTGGCGTGCTCTTCTGATCGTCCTCTTCTTTCCGATTTCTGCGAGGAATTCTGAAAAGATTGAGAGGGACGTGTATCAATGTCTTGATATCTATCAGGTTTTTTAATATTATCCCTATTTCTAAGGTTATATCTATTCCCAGAGGGTTCACTCTGGGGTGACCTTTGTCTCGGGTTTGGAGATTTCTCTCTTCGCCTAGGAGACCTTCCTCTGGACTGGAATTTCTTTTCTTTTGGATTGGATTGTTTGTTCCCATCCCAGTTCTTTTTTGGTGAATTATTATTATTATTAAAAAACATTTTTTCTGGACTTGTAGTCAGTTGCGGTTTTACTGGTATTCCACCTAGACTATCTCTGCCTAGTTCTTCATAGGATTTTTCTATGATTCTGGCAATTTCAGCTGGTTGGTCTGCTATATCTGTCTCTTTTAACCTCTGGCGGATCGCCACGTTTGCTGCTTCACCCTTTATGTTGGCTAGTAATATAGCCGAGACCTGCTTGAAGTCTTTTAGTAATTTCATACCAAGAGTTAAAGCAGGTTCTGGACCGTATTCATCTTGAATTTGTTTTAGCACATCTGGTATCACCGAAATGGATGGAACACCGTGCGTTTTTGTATAGATGGAAGCAAAGACTGTACCCCAAGTGTCACAGTCCTCAATGTGTGGTGCGATTCCCATTGGGAGACATATAGTCAGAATCCTGTGTTTTTCTAATGGGGTGGTGTCAGGAAACACCACCTCTATTTGGGTAATTTTCTGTGCCAACCAGAATGGTATTTGTTCCCGTTTAGCTGGAACTTTACCTAGGCAGGATTGGATGTTCTGTGGTGTAATTTTATTTGTGTTCCCCTGGTGAGGGGTCAGCTGTGGTAGTTTAATCGCTGGCTGAATTGTTGAAGTCCGCATTACATACTGAACTAATTGTCTGTGAATTTTTAGTAGTTGTTTTAGCTGTATTAACAGCTCTGCTGCAGGCATTCTTTCGATGTCTGGATATGGTGTGTATCCGGCTAAGACCGGCCACGTTGCTCCTGGTCTTCCTAAAGGACCGAGCCTTGTAATGTGATTATTATGTTTTAGGGCGCCATCAAATAAGAGCAAATGCTCTTGGAATTTGAGTGGTACTTCCACCTCCTCGAAAGGAGTGTACTCATTAGGAGGTTCCTCTACTTTGTAATAGTGGAAGTACTTTGTTATAGTATTAGCTGCTGGAAAATGTATCCATGTATAGTATACCTCTGTCTGCCGATATTCATGTGCCTCGATTACGAATATGACTGTGCCACCTCTAGGTGTCAGTCCATTTTCTATAAGTTTTAAGGTTATAGATCTCCTTTTGGCGACCGGAATGAGTATTATATCCGCGTCTGCCGCTTGCATGGTAGCATCAGCATCTGCTATTTCAGTAGCTAATCTAGTAACCTCTCGTTCTTCATCGCTGTCCATTTTGCTGACAGGATGGTATTATGTTTATTTGCAGATCAGGTTTCTTTATGGAAACAGAGATTAGATGCACAATATTTTGGAACACTGTTTATCCTTCAACGTTGACTAGACCAAGAACCATACATAGGAGTTCCCTCCTGCGAGGTTTTGGAGGATATTATAACCTTTCACCCACTCCAGACGTCTTTGGAGTATTTGGGAAAAGGGGTCTGAGTGAGAAAGCACGACTGAGTTACTCTAAATGTCTTACGTTAGTTTTATCGCCCTTTCCAAACACGTTGGGCGCCATGTAGTGTAGCTCCTATTTTCCCAATAGGCTCTGCGCATTGGAATAGTACCTACAGCAGTAAAGGCCTAGGCCAGACGTTAACTAGGTCTACTACTGTCGATGCTAGACTTAATTTTTGGGTTTGCCAGCTAAGCTCAGAGTTCGCTAGAAACTTTCTCGAATGTTCAAGGAAGGATTAACTCCCCTGATTAGACAAGAAGGGATTTAGTTTCTGACAACCATAGAACATGACAACTTTGCTCTCCCCTAATCAAGAGTCAATCTCAAGAGTCGTGTGAGCACAAGGCAATTATTTTACTCAGTCAGTACGTGCATTCTTAGTCTCATCAGAATGTAGAGAAAAGGAAGAGACGGGCGTGTTCAATAAAAGGTGTTATTTATTGATCAGTCTCTTTTCTCGTACAAGAGAAATGGATCGATATTATTGCAATACTTATAGTTAAGTAAAGTGTATACATTAAAAGCAATAGTATAAAATAATACTGTAAAAACATTGATATGGTTTCTGAGCCATATGATGTTTTAAAATGATTAAAATATATTTACATACACATATACATTTGACTAAACGTGCTCAACTGGTGTTTCTAAATACGCCTACCCCGTGTACCTGACCTAAGTCTAATACGTGGGCGGGAATAGAAAGTTACAGTTTAAGTTAAGTTTGTTTTTGCCAAGTGAATAACTAAAGAATTCTCTAGGAGGGGTTATTCAGTTCTGTACCTGGAATTTAGGATGAATGAGGAATGGTATCTCTTTCTCTGCTCTCGATATTCCAGGCTGCCTGCGAGGGCTACCCGGAAGCGCCGGTGCTGGGCGTCTCTCAGCGCGTCAGCGCGTCAGGAAGGCGGGGCTGCTGCCTGCGGTGTCTGCTTCTGCTCTCGGCTTCGGCAAGTATGGCTGCTCCGTCTTGTCACCACGCGTGTGTTTGCATAGGGCAAGGTCGGCAATATTTATACCTTAAAGGTGCCGGGATTGACGTAAGGATGGACATAGGTACGTCAATAAAGATGTCATACGACTTGCTCGTTAGCACATTCTTTACTAAAGTTCTCTGTGAAATCAAAACAATGGCCGCACGGATTATCCAGGTTGTCATAGGTTTGATTTGTTATGAGAACGTCGTATGCCTTATCAGGGGCTGGAGGAATGTCGCTTGTCTAATTAGATCTCAAGCGTTATGACCTAATCAGATAACACGTTCCTGTGCCGTAGTGTGACTGCGTCAGATAACGGTATCTGCATCATGGGGGATTTCTTGCCTCATGGGCTGACTGTTAGTTAACTAGCTAGGTAGTTTAACCAGAATAGGGTCAGGAATAGGGGGATCGATTCTGAACCTATAGAAATACTCGACAGTGTGGCTCATCAACACTTATTTTTGGAGGCCAGCACTTATTTTTCCTTATCAGATGATGACCAAGCGCAAGAAAAACACTAAAGCAAAAGAAATCGGAAGAGAAAGACTGGACAAAAATCTGATAAAGAGGGAAAACAGAAACGAGAAGAGCCTGCAATGGTGAGATAAAGGAGCAGGGAGTCTCTGTTAATAAATTAAACACACATGAATGGAATCAAGACTAGGCAGCAGTGGAATTTGACTCTTCAACATTTAATAGCTCAAGCCATGGACTTCCGAGGAATACTCTGGACCCTGGCCCTTATCCCTTTACAAATTAAGCACTAACCATTTGATTACCATTTTACATAGCTTTACATAATGGAATGTCACCATTGATGATCTCCTTTGAATTGTCTCAATATCTTCAAGAAAGTTACATTTGGACATTAAACCATGTTTATGAATTTAGGACCAGATTTCTTAAGCCCATGCATTGCCATTTGCATCGCGCAAGATGATGCATGGCAACGCAAGGGCTTAAGTCATCTTTACTAAGCCATGCAAAGCCATCTTGTGTGACTGCGTGGCTTTTTAAATCTGGAGTAACTCAGGGCAGCACAATTCACTGCCTTGCACTACACTGCATTTGGAATGTGTTCCATGTGTGCGGCATAGATGTTCTCACGCATCTACCCATGGATTTAGGCACATTCCCATATTTACTAAAACTTGTGAGCCTGGTATTACGTCAGAATTCTATGCCTCCTGAACACAGGCGTATTGCTCTTTCTACATGTGCTGCATACTGCAGCACACATAAAAAGAGGAAACTGCCTGTGACAATTGTTTTTTCTGCAGGAATGTGTTCCTTCCTGCAAAAAAAACAAGCCTGTCTGTAATTCAGGCACTCTCACATCATGGAGCAAGGGTGCCTGCATTGGCGCTAGGCTGCCCTGTGTGCACCAGTGAAGGCAGAGGACAGGAATGTGCCAGATCTTAGTAGAAATGGTTCATTCCAGCTCTCTCCATTTGCAGCAAGTAGTCTTGCTACATTGGGCCACGTCAAATCTTAGTAAATCTGGACCTAAGTGAATACTCAAATACATTTATTTATTCACTATATTTTCACTATTTATTTTAAGGCCACTTCAGATTTTTTTTTCCCTCTCGGAAAACCCATCTCTGAAAAGGAAGCATTTCAATGTAGTCTATTTGTATTTATAATACAGAATGTGGATTCGAAGATAAACACCGCGGACTCCATGAGACACACCGCAGAATATTTGAGGCTGATGGAGAGAGCATTCCCTGTATGTCAGGGCGATGTATCGTGTATGAATCAGATAATCTAATATTGGAAACTGCTCATAATGCTAAAAGTCTTTAAATTAAAATATATATCGGGTGCTGGCTGACCTAAAGGTTCTTGTACTCCTCCAAACTGCTAACAGTAGCTTCACATTCTCCGGAAACATTTTGCTTCGAAAGTGTATTCTTTATCCATTTATTGTTGTTGATGGCTTCCTTTATTGTATTATTTTTGCTCTCGCAGGTAAAATGTCATCTTCCTCAAAGAGTTTCAGTGTTTTTCTTTACCACAATCTTGCAGGATTTTACAGGCAATGATCCATGACTCTGAGATCAAAAGGTGATTGATGGCTGCCCACGGGTCTGATAATGACATTGTCTGCAATGAAAACACAATTCATCTGGTGTGAAAAATACACTGGTCCCTCAGGCCTCCGGTGTGTCAGGTGAATACCATATCCGGAAAAAGCAACAAAGCCATGACGATAAAGTTCAAGTTTGCCACTGGTAAATGTTGTCTTTCAGCCCTGGTGTGAAACAGTTTGAGAGCTGTCACATTACAGTAACTGTGTCCATAAGCAGAATTCATGGCTAACCGATGAAAAGCAAACTTTTAAGCTAATATATCTACTTCTAAAAGTTAACAAGCTGCCTTGGGACTTATGATTTACTGCGAGTTTAGTCAGAAATGTCAGTACCCTGAAACATCAAGACACGACTGCAATATGGTCAGATTTCTGAACTTTTCACATTGCTAGTCAGGAGACTACAAACAAAAAAAAATAGGCTATAAATGATTTAAATGTTTTTCTGCTGAGAATCTATCTCAGCATGTTAAAGACAATTTTATTCTTGAATTAGCCCTCCGCAAGTAGTAAATATGCCAGATAGCCTTTTAAATAATGCATCATATGCGGCGCAGTATAGGGGAGGGAAGATTTAGTAACACTGTAAGGAAAAGAAGCAGGCACAACGAAGCCACATAAGTCTTGCGGAACGATAGTGTCTGCGCTGTGCACCAGGCTGGCAATTTATGGCAACATAATGCCTTTTAATGATATCTGAAGGACTAACATCCTGAAAGTGTATGAAAATGTAGACTCAAAACTGCCGGGGTAAATAAAATGTTTCCACCTGTGTTTCAAGAATGATTTAGAGCACTGCTCTTTGACCCTCTCCAGTCCTTCAGTGATGTTAGTGGTCTGCAGATATTGTCACTGTCCATTCCTGCTTAAATTATTGATTTGAATTATAGATTTGTAAGAAGAAAAGGTAGCCTATAAAATACTTTCTTTGGCGAACTAACTGATAGCCGAGGGATAAGGGTGAACTAATTATATCTGAATGTGAAACTGAATTGTCTGCAGGTTTCTGAGGGCGAAACACTTGCACATGTGTGACAAGTAGTACTACGTTCTCTCATTGCTAAACGTAAGGGGCAGAGTGACTAAACGTTGATGTATTGCAGCACAGCAAGGGAGGTTGCTCTTCTGCATTGCTTCAAGGGAGAGAGCAGAAATGTGCTATATCTAGTAGGGGATGGTGCAGTTCGATTCTCTCTCAGTGATGGTGCAATCAATACCTTTCTGGGCATGAACAAAAGCCGTGGAAACGGGAGGTTGGAGCCACCAGGGGGTTAGCAGGCCATGTCCTGTGCCCAACTCTATGCCATCCATGGCTATGGATATCTTTCTTTACTTTAAAAAATATATATAGAAATTCACTGAAAACAATAAAGGTTAAAGGGAAAATGTTAATTAAAACATACCATTTTAAACTAACAAAACCACTGAAATTCACCAGTTATAGTTATCTCAAGTGACTATAACTTATGCTCCAAAGTAACTAGAACTTGTGCCATCAACATGCATTTTCAATTACCTCCCATATTACAGCACTGATGACATACTTCATGGCATCATCTATAACATCACTCTAACGTCTGAAATGACTTCCCTGATGACAACATTGTGCATGGCAGGGAACACTGTTTTATCTGACATTTTCAAATTTTCGTCTAATTGTCTAATTGTAAAATCCATTTGACCTTTGTTTTTATATATATATAGATATATATATATATATATATATATATATATATATATATATATATATATATATATATATTACCTACTGGCGGTCGCCAGTAGGTATATATAGTTAGGATTTTTTTCTCTATGGGATTTTTGAAAATTCTATGTCTAATAACTTTGGGGTTTGTGGACGGAATTGGCTGAAATTTTCAGGAAAATGGCACATTTTGTTTCTGAGCAGCCCTTGAAAATTTGGGGGGGGTTCGTCAAGGGGGGCGAGAAAAAAGGGGGGTCCCAAAACGTGTTTTTAACATTGAGTTTTCCATAGGGCGGTTGGCCTCACTTTTAGCCCGAACGGCTGAATGGATTTGCACGAAACTTGGCAAAATTGTAGGGACTGGTAGCCCGATGTGCCTTTTGTAGGTCTCAATATATGTGCTCCAGTGGATTTTGAGAAATTAACGTTCAAAAAAAGATATATATCTGTAACAGCGGACCGGGCAGCGCTCCGGTTCGCGGACTTTACGTGTTACGGAGCTTTGTGAAGCGAAGCTGATTGGTTCTCCGGCGTCTGTAAACATTCCAAACAGTCCGTAGCGGCCGCCATCTTGTCTCTCGGTAGGATCGAGAGACAAGAGGAGGCCAAAGCGAAGGGGCAAATGACCATAAGGGGGCATAGTAGATCCTCCCTGACCCCCTAGGTTTGATGTGGAGGCTTTAAAAGGGTCTCGCAGGGCAAAAAAAAAAAATATCGTTTTTTTAGTTTTTTTGCGTGGAGTGCGCCCGGTTCGCGAACCGGGAAGCGTTCTGGGAAGCGTACTTTCTTGAAAATTAGTGAAAAAAGTTAGAGTAAAATAATAATTGTGAGTGATCAGATGTAGGGTGCCTCTGAGAAGAGCTTTTGGGTTTATGGTACATTTAGGTACTTATAAGTAGGTACCAATGCACAGTCTTAAATTCAGAATGAAAATTCTGTTGCCCTCATCTGAGAAGTGAACTCCATCTCCTCTGTAGATATCTTGCATGTAGTAACGCAAGTTATTGTTGTACATGGAGCCCATTCCATGGTCTCTCATGTAAGCTGAAACAGATTTGTTTACATGCTTCCTCGATTTCTCAATTTGTGGACAAAATTGGTTCGACCACCTCCATTTCTGTCTTTGGCATATATTTGAATATACCAAGGCAGTCTGAGGAAAAAGTGCCATCAATTGCTCAAAGGTGTCCTTTAAAAGCATTTCCAGACCTACCCCAGTCAAAGTGCCCAAATCATTACCTCCACAGTGCACAATTAACAGGTCAGGTTTTGGCAAATGCATAAAGGTTTTCACCAATGGTATCAATTGGTGACATTTTAATCCTCTGTGGCCAAACCACTTAATTTCCACATCTTGTAAATTGAGGTTAGGTAAATTCCTGTTTTCAGCGTACCTCTGAGCCCAATAGATGTAACTATGTCCAACAATCCGGACAGAAACCATGGCGAGAGAAGGTTCTCCTGCAGTCAGATGAAGTGTGGCAATGAAATGGCAGTTGAAAAAATGAGAGTGTAAAATGAAAAAAACTGAGGAGTTTCTGTGTTAATGAAGCAGTAAGAGTGATTGGTGGATTTTGATTGCTGAAAACAGAAAGTTAGGGTGCATTGATGAGTTCGTTGAAAGATGTATTTTGAGTGGCGAAGAAAAAATCATTAAATGAAAGTATGCACTGGATATGCAGGTGCACTGAGAGTTCAGAGTTCAATTGCAACATTGTTGTGTGAACTTGGAAACACCAGAGGTCTTGCAAGAGGTGGTTGCTATGCAGAAAAAGCAGAGACGGCAGAGGGGGGAAGGGTTTGGATTTGAAAAAAAGTGAGGGAAGAGTTTTGATTGGGTGACATGAGAGATATGTGTGAAGAATTACAGCATTTCTGTGCTTTTGATAGCTGCAGACTCTGGAGTGCATACCTTTTGCTGTGCTGAAGACAAATTGGTGTGTTTCTGAGACTGTTTTGAAACTCAAAGTATTTGCTAAGGTGAGAAAAGATTTGTTTAATTTAGATAGAAAATAGTGTGCTTTAAGGAGAAAATTATGAAGAAAGTTGTGTTTTTCAAATGTTGGTTTGTGTCAAGTGTTTTACAAATAGATTTTGTTTCTTTGAGAAATTGTAATTGGAGAAAATGTGAAGTATTAGTACTGACAGGGTTTTTATGTGCATAGGAGCTGTGGAGTGTTTTCAAATTATGACTTGTAAATCGTTTTTGAGGAAAAGCAATGGTTTTAATATTTATGACAAGGACATAATGGTGTATGCTTCTTTATAAGGCAATTGAGTGTCTCTGATGTTATTTTTCCCATTTCAATGTAAGAAGTTTCTCTGTGGAACAAATTGCTTGTAAATATGCTCCCACCTGTGCATGGCAAATTTAGATTTTGAATGTTTGCGTTACATAGGCATGTTAAAGGTGACCGAAACATGCTGCAAAGGCAATCAAAAAACGCATTCATGTGTCTTAAGGACATTTTAAGTCATTTCCCCATGTGGAGTGTTTTTAAATTATGACTTGAAAATCGTTTTTGGGGAAAATGAATGCTTTTAAAATTTATGACAAGGACATAATGGTGTATGCTTCTTTATAAGGCATTTCAGTGTCTCTGGTGTTATTTTTCCAATATTAAATTAAAAGACCTTTCCCCGTGGAGCAAATTCCTTGTAAATATGCTCCCACCTTTGCATGGTAAATTTAGATTTTGACTGTTTGAGTTACATAGCCATGTTAAAAGTGACCCAAAAAAGTTGCAAAGGCTTTAAAAAAACACTTTCATGTGTCTTGAGGACATTTTAAGTCATTTCCCCGTGGGCAGTGTTTTCAAATTATGAGTTGAAAATCGTTTTTGAGGTAAAGGAATGTTTTCAAAATTTATGTGCGCCATATGCCCCCAAATTTCTTTTTCAGGGGTGCAGCAGGGTGTTCTTGAGACACCCCTGCACCCTCGGAAAAATTCATAATTTGCGATGAGGTAATTGCTAATCGCAAATTGCACCTTCATTCCTATGGGCCTCCTGCTCCATGGAAATGAATGGGTAATTTGTAATTAGCAAATAGCTCATCGCAAACTAGGAATGGTAAAGAATCGCTATTTATTCCTTAAAGTTCGCTATTTAGGAAATGCAAAAAACTTTGATGATACATATGGCGGTTCATCTCTAACAAGATAAGAAGCATAGGGATAGATTTATGATGACTGGCGCATCACCAGGGATGTGTTAGTCATCCTGTGCCGCTGTTCCGCCACCTATGGTGTGCTGCATTTACAATGCGGCGCATCATGGGGCAAAAACAGCACAGATGCGTGACGTATCTGTGCCGTAAAGGTGGCACATTGCTGGAGTTGTATCGCAAGTGTGATGAAGCTCCAGCAAGGCTCAGGGGTGCCCTTGTCGCAGGGTTTCTGTTCTCACACAGAACTGTGCACAGAGGATTGAAACCTCGGCGAATTAGGGTGCCCCAAAACTCACCTTAGTACTCAAAAACCCCTTAGCAAGCTAGGTACAGTGTCACATTGGATATAACAAACTCTCAATGTTTAGACAATCCAGAATATGAACTTATAGTACCTCAGGATACGTGGAACTCATGAACACTCGGTCGTTATATATTTATTAGAAACCAGAACATGGAGTTAAGAAGAACACATGTGCATTTGAAATGTTTATTTACTAATGCCGTCTTCTCAGGCGTAGTATCTTAGATAATACAAGTACACATATTATCAGTAGCAAAATTACCAGCATAGTTACTAGTACATAAAAAGCGAATGGTGACAGTATGTTAACATGCTGTAAATGAATAAGAGTTAGCAACACTTATAAGCAGCCGCGGGCCGTGGAGGGAGTTACAGTGGGGCGGGGAGGGGGAGGGGCAGGGTGGAGAGGGCTAAAAAACGGCACCTGGATAATTACAGCTAAGTAAACAATTTGATTAATAAAACGAATTTCGTAGCGCGCACTGCATCGCATTTTGCGATGCAGTGCGCGCTACGAAATTCGTTTTATTATTTAAATTGTTTACTTAGCTGTAATTATCCAGGTGCCGTTTTTTAGCCCTCTCGACCCTGCCCCTCCCCCTCCCCGCCTCCCTGCCGCACCGTAACTCCCTCCACGGCCCGCGGCTGGTCTCTTTGTGTTGGTTTAGGGCGTGCCCATACTTTAGTGTCTTAGATTTGAAGGAATCACATCAGCATACACCAGCTCTCTCTTCATGTGAACCGCATCAAGTGTTGTGTATGTGTGTTCGGCAAAGCAATATAAAACCCGCCTCATGCCCAGAATTGGCAGAAGCTGCACTTATGTTATGAGTACGAAGTCGTGGAGATCAGACCTCATAACAATTCTGTATCGTGTTGTTCTTGAAACTTCAGCACTCGCTGTACAGATATAGTTTAACAAGCAAAGCAGATAGTAGAGCAATAACATATTATTCTCATGTAAACCACGATGAACTACCAGGTTGAAAGCTAAAGCAACAACTAAGTGTCGTGTGCAGAAGTTGCAAAAAAGGAAAAATGGCGTTTAAACCGGTAATGAGCCCATGCTAACTTAACACGGTGTAAAGATATCCAGGATCTAGATGACACCTCCCCATGATCCGGAAACGAACTGAATAAGATAATAGAAGTGCCATCTCATGAGAGCAGATTGCAACTTTATATGTGGACGGTCCGCAAGGTAAAACATTAAAAACTAGGAAAATTTAATGCTAAAGAAAAATAAACCAGCCATCTACTTTATCGAGGCTTAAGCCAATAGGCAAGCTAAATAATAAAAACTTGACAAATAAGTCAATGAATTGTCAATGAAATGCTAGTACTCAGCATATCAAACATGAAAAAGGTCTATGACATAACTGTGTATGCAAAACAAGCTGCAACAGCCTCCAATAGGAAGTCACCGTCTTCATCCGAAAAGAGTTCAGCTATCCAATTTAAAAGCGGAAAAGAACATACGTGCTCTCCCAGCACCGGATCCTCTATCACCATCAGAGGACAGCTCGGTGGGTTTTCAAGAAAGCTCTGTTCCAAGAAAGACTGTGTTGCCGCCAGTAAATTCCAGGGACCAATTAGTCCATGCATCAATGCCACAGCCATAATCCTTTCGCCAGGACAAACCAACTCGTGAGTAATGATAGGACTCATCAGCTGAATAAAGTCGACGTCAGGAGAAACCGGTCCGCAGAGACACAAATCAATGGCCCAATCGAAATCACAGGTCAGGCAGTGAAATACAGGCTGGACACAGGTGAAGTAGGAGAATCGAAAAGATAATCCATATGCCGTGCTTAATATCGCCAACGGCATTGTGCCATAATATTCAAGCATGCGATTGCGGAACAGCGTCAGCAGCTGCAGGGCGGGACCTTGCACAGGAGGGACATCCATATTTAAAAATGTAAAAAAGCACAAGAGCGTCCGCTGCTAATGCAAGTAAAAATGGGAATCCACCAAGCACAGTGGAAAAAATAGAATGAAAGAAAGCAGGGATGACTCCAAAGATTTTCTCAAATGAAGTCACGAGACCACTGGTAACAACTTTAAAAAAATGCGCCAGGCCCTTTGTGGAGGACGCGTTAAAGGTAGTCCGAACCATCTTGCTGAAATGGAAAGGCGAATCAGTATTTAAAAGGGTCTGCACCTCTGTACGGGTGTTCGCTATGTGAAGCACGAAAGTTTCACGGGCCGAACTCAAGGCCACCTCTCTCTGAGACAAAAGAGCCCTTATTCTTGCCATGCCGTTGAAATCTGCTCCCAAGGTTGGTATTTGTGGCCAGATTGAAAACTCCCTATGTTCATGTGTGGGAGGAAATAGAACATTTCTGCAGCAAATAACTCGTTCACTTACTGTTACGATAAAAGGAATACTTTTAATTAACCCAGAACAATCTTCATTATTGAGCATCAAATAACTACCATTTTCCAACAACTGAACGTGGGGATGATAGCAGGAACTGGTGTGCCTTGCAACACGCAAGCCATATTTGGTCGGTCTTTGTTGCATGAACCGTGTAACTGTATGTGCCTACACATTAGTGAATGATCTGGCGTCTCAGTGCATTCCTCTCCATTCAGATAAACTTCTTGATCATCTTTGAAACATCTGTATGTGTATGGAAGCGACCAGACCTCATGAAGAAAACCACTACCACATTGTGTAGATGAGATTTAGGCCGGTTCCTGGAGACAGAGGAGGTTTGACATTTGTTCAAGAGTGCAGTGGACATTACTCACTTCGTTGGTAGGCCTCCACATGTATTATCTTCTCTGTATTCTTCAACAAACCTAAATTCCATCTGCAACCCTGAGTAGGACTTACCTGAAACAAATCTGTGGATAGGTTACACCTTATTGGCATCTTGAAACAATCATTTAAAATGTTAGGGTCAGATTTATGGTGGCCGTGCGCCTCTTTTGCTCCATTGTGGGTCACTTTTGTGTAAAAGATGCACCATGTTGCAAGATAGGTTTCAGTTCATCTCCAGCAAGATACCATCAGTTTAAAATGTATATAATTAGCATTGTGTAGGGGGCATGCAGAAGCAAAAGCTTTTATAAGTGTCAAAGTTGTTGCATGCAGTGCTGCACTTCTAGGTACTGTTTAATATGCTGGACTACATCTGCACTATGAGATACCTAAGCAAAGGCAACACAGGTGATGTGATTGTGAAATGAGGAAAAGAAACTCCACATTTTTCAATTACATCACCTGTGTTTCCTAAGTTTATGAATGACATTGTGCAGATGAAGTTTAGGTCTGTCCACGGACACAGAAGAGGTCTGGCCTTTGTTCAAGAGTGAAGTGGACATGACTTACTTCATTGGTAGGCCTTCACATGTATTATGTCCTCTGTTCTCTTCAAACAACTCGAAATTTCATTTGGAACCCTGAGTAGGTCTCACCTCAAACAAACCTCTCGATAGGACACATCTTATTGGCATCCTGAAGCAATCATTTAAAATGTTAGTGTCTTGCGACACTTTTCTGAGACAACAGCAGTGCAAAAGATGCACCATGTTTTAAGATAGGCCTCACTTCATCTGCATCAAGATACTGTTAGTTTAAAATGTATATCTTTAGGACTGTGTAGGGGGCCTGGAGAAGCAGAAGCTTCTGTCAGTGTCAAAGTTGTTGAAAAACTGTTTGTCCTTCAATCTTTTCCCTTGTCTTTTGTAATTTTTAAATACATGTTTTAATATTTTTCAAATGTTTGTTCTCTCTTTCACAGATTGAAAGTATAAAAACAAAAAGGGAGTAATTTAACGACAATTATAAGGTAAATGTTTTGTATTCTTTTCGTTACATTTCTATCACATTCACCTACTATTAGTTCCACAGCTTCATTTCTTTAACCCTCAGTTTCCTGCCTTTGCTACTTTCCTCATTCCTTTCTCTATTACCTACTTTCTCAACTCCTTCCACTCTTTTTCTCACTCCGTCTCTATTACTCTTAGTGTCTTTGACTGATCACTTTTTCACTACTTGTTCATAATGCTTTCTCTGTGTAGTTGAAGCACACTAAGGGGCATATTATGAACACAGCCAATACAATTATTGCTGTTTTTATTGGCAGAAAACTGGTGCAAAAGTGGTTTTAGCGGCAGTTTTCTGCCGCGAAAGCGGCTTTGGTGACATATTTCTGCCGATAAAAGCTGCAAAAGTTTTATTGCCTATGTTGATGATATGGCTCTATGTTATTTACATTTCTTTGCTGTTTCAATTAATCTTTTTCTGTTATTTTTTGTTTTCTGTTTTCTATTTTTTCTCTCTGTTATTCCCCATGTTTTAATCTTATTTTGAACATTCACTCACATTCTCCAAGAAACTCTTCTTTGTTATTGTTCTACTCTCTTTTTTTTCTTTCACTTCCTTATCTATTTTCTTAAGCAGAAGGACCAAAGCAGCAGACCAGGTCATGCACAACAATTCATTAGTTTCACAATTAATGGTGGTGCAAACACTTCTAACAACCGCTGCCGTAGGATGCGTAATTTACAAGAATATTGAAACAGAAAAAGAAGGTGCACTCTAAGAAAAGTCAATATCCGAAGTCGCTTTTTTTGTATAAATTCTTCTTTATTTTGGATTTCGTTCAAACATCAAAGGCACAGCCAACGCGTTTCGTTCCACTCTTTGCCTTTTGGAACTTCGTCAGGGCTGTAATAATTATAAACATATATACACACATAAATATCCAATTGGCATAGCCAACAAAAAAATGAAAGTACAAACAACAAAAAATTTTTACAAAAATGAAAAGATAATAATTAGACAAATGTATTACACAAACAACAAACCCAAGAAGATACAAACTCAAAATAATACACCATATTTAAAAAAGGAGAAGCTAAAATTTATATCATTTCTAAAGTTCGCCATGACATCTTTACAGTATAGCCAGAACAAATAACAGCCATGATTGTATTGACTTGATTTCTGCACAGCATCCTGTATATTGAAAGAACTATCATGGTATGGTACCTTTCCACTGATGTTAAATGAGAGTATAGAACGGACAAGTGTCATAATGACCGTGAGTAACGCCCTTCTCCTAGTGGGTACCTGTTAAAACCATTTACAAAACCTGTTTTTTTCTATCTAAATAAGATATACATAATATATACAAACTATATACAATAGAGCAAGTCAGGACACCGTCATGATTTACATTGAAATAATGTGAAGAAATAAATACATAAGAGAGAGCAGTCTTTGAAGGGCGGTTTTAAACAAACAGAGGGATTGGGTATTCCGTCCTAGGTCTTAGATTACCTCAGTTACAAGAAATGACGCGTTGCCCTAGTTGGATCCCCTTAGCCCAAAATGTGATTCAAGAGTACTAGGTTAGGAGAACCCCCACCCAACATAAGTGAGAAGTGAGGGAGGATTGATGTGAGTCTGCCCACAACCACCGAGATGTCAAAAAATAATAAAAAGGCCAGTTGTGCTTACCAATAGAGAATAAGCTTACGATTTCAAAGCAGTAACATTCAGACTGCCACATAGATCCACGTATTGCACTGTGTAGGCCGAAAGTACGTTCTAAACAGAAGGGAACAAAATTATATAATAATTAATACACAGAAAAGTCAGCCCATTAGCGGCTTGCAAAAGAAAATGAAAAACAAAAAGATAACGATAGAAACATGACCCGAGGGATCTCGCGTTCATTCATCATTATATGTCAGTGACCATCTTTTTAGGACATTATATTATGAACACTTGTCCCGGATACGGACCTAAGGTAAATTAGATATTTTAAATATTTTAAATATTTTGAAGCTCCATGGTCCTGAGCCAAGAGTTGTATAGCGACTGCACATTACTAATATTACTGCTCAATGTTTATATACCTCATGTGTCAGGATAACGTTAGTCAATCCGTGGCTCCTGGGAAGATCTTTGTCTTGCGCAGATAATATGGGGAACCTATAGAAATTGCAGAAAGCTCAAATCAATGTAAGGTAAAACAAACAGACCCCATTGATTTTTAAGAAGTGAAAGAGGCAGAAATTTAGATAACCAAGGATTCCAACAATAGTTATTATTCGTTTAGAGGAGCCCGCTGCTGGGGGTTTACGCTGTAATGAGTAAAAAGCTCACGATTAGAAACTTTAACGCCGGATCCATGAAGAGTAATTTTAATGGCTCCGTACCCTAGATATACCTGAATTGGCTTAGGGAGTTTAATAACAGCAAATAAGATGCAACTGTACCCGGTTGAAAAAAGTGCCAGCCTCCGTTCGTTATAACAGCTGATAACGTTCTCCCAAGGTGAAAACACAGCCCAAATGCTTGAGAACAGTTATGTGAAGTCAATGTATAGCGCACCGAACCTAGAATGACAAATAAAACCCCCGTCAAAAATTATAGGCAGAATAGTCAAACTATGAAGACCAATAAAATTGCACCCGTACCCGTTTTTCACTAGATGACAGCTTGTATTTGTGTTGCAAGCGTAAAGGTTCCCCGGAGTCAGGTCAGCAACCAAATGCTTGTCAATCATTCAAAACCTCTTAGTGCAGCATACCGAACCTAGGGTAACCATTTAAAAACCCATATAGTTAAAATATCCATGTATTACGAGATATTCCATCCCATATCCCTCTCCTTAGAACATACCTATAGTAGGGTGTCGGCTCTCAGACCTTCGGCGTGTGCGGCGTTCAGCAAACGAAACGTGTAAACCCCTTGTTTATAAAGCGATATGTGAATTGCACACACCTGTGCACCTAGTGGCGGACAACCTCCGCACGTGATAGTGTCCTGGTCGAATTCAAGACGACGAGTGGGCGCCATCATAGAGTGGTGATTCTAACCATAAGCCCAATGTTACAAAAATAACGATCTTTATGAAAGTTTAAAAAAAGGGGAAGAAGACCCCACGAAGTTCGTGGGACGCACTGGTGCCGGGACGTCCGCTAAGTTAAATCGGTTATAACACGCTCTTTTTCCGCCCATGGCAAAGTTCATGTCGGAGTTAAATGACAGCGCCATTTTAAGGTGGTGTTAGTAATCTAAATATATCGCCGAAACGGGAGAATTACTCTAAGGGAATGCGATATGGTACTTTTCAGAGTTCATATTATTTGATACCACAAGCAAGGGAGATTTGTTGAGGATATTCCCGGGACACGCTAATGCTAAAGGTATTTTCATAAGGCATATATAATATCTGTAACAAATTGTTTAAGGCAGTTCCCAGAATATCCTGATATTTAGATACATTCCTATAATTCCTGTGACGGATCACATTCATTATAAAAATGCTCAACAAACATTCCCTAAGTAAAGGGAAATATTTAAAGGGTATACAGACAGTGTTCCTTTTAAGTATCTGAATAGTAGATATAGCAAACTTAAAGAGTGGGATTGGCTTGACACAAGCTATTATAACTCCCAAATTTAAGTGAAAGGTATATCCAATCCCGCCGAATGTTCCTATTATTCTTATTTTTGCTGTTGTTAAGGCCATCCTACTAAATTAAGTGAGAAAAGCCTAGAAACTGTCCCATGACAAAGACAATAACTATATCATAACACATGAATTAATATCATGAGAAAAGGATGCAAATGTCACATGATAAAGACAATGACATATTATCACGATACATAATTGGACGAACAACATATCGGCGCCTCATAACATATATGGTGGATCACCATCCAGTATCTATGTTGAGAAAGGCATCATTTTACAGTTTGGATGGTATCTATACATGTTAATCATATGAAACCTTTATCGGTACAGACAGCACTACTCCAGAAAGAAATGAAGTTCCCTGTCCGTATTATGCCCCATCTGAGTGGCCCTAAGACGACAAATCCATATTGCCTCCCTTTGTCGTAGTGCCAATTCACGGTCCCCACCTCGATTGTCCTGTGGGATGTGATCGATTCCCAAAAACCAGAAAGTTGAGTCTTCTGGATGGTAATCTTTGTAGTGCATGCTGACCGGGTAGCGGCTGTCCTTGTTAATGATCGCCCTACGGTGTTCCTGGATTCTGATCTTCAATGGGCGTGCTGTACTGCCCACATATATTTTATCGCAACTACAACCTAAAACGTATACCACGTAGGGTGTATTGCAATTGATGAAGGCATCGATCTTATATTTCTTAGATGAAATATTTGAAAATTCGCTGGTTCTGTGTCGACCAAAAGGACATATATTGCAAGTCCCGCAAGTAAAAAAGCCCAGAGGCTTCGGTGGGAACCATACTTTCTTATCACTTCTAACATAGCTTTTGCATAAGGTATCCCTTAGTGATCTACCCTTGCGGTATGTTATCTGTGGTTGATTCGAGATGACACCAGATAGGCTGTTGATGTTCTTTAGAGTGCCCCAATTTTTTCTGAGAATATTGTGCACCTTCTTACTGTTGGTATTAAACTGGGTCACAAATCTAACCGGACCATACTTTTTGTTGGATGACTTCGGATTTCTGTTTTTAGTTAGAAGCGTGTCTTCCCTGTCAAGTTTGATTGCTCTTTCAACTGCTGTCCGAACTGTTTTCTCTTTGTACCCCCTTCTGAGGAATCTGTTATTTGCTTCCTTGATGTTAGTGATAAACTTATCCTCCTGGCTACAATTCCTACGTATCCTTACCATCTCGCCATAGGGGATATTGTTAATCACTGACTGCGGATGAGCACTGTCAGCTTGCAACACAGCATTACACGCTGTCTCCTTCCTGAACAGTGTGCTTCTTACTGTCCTTTCCATGTTTCATTGTCAGTTTGACATTACAGTTGTTATCATTGAGATAATCATGAAACGCCTGCAGTTGTTCATCTGTACCAGACCATATGACTATAACGTCATCTATATACCTCCCCCAGAACACGATATGATCGGTCCAGGGGGAGGCATAGTTGCACCATACATGCGACCGCTCATACCAGCCCATGAATAAGCAGGCATACGACGTCGCAAATTTGGAACCCATGGCTGTCCCACGGGTTTGGTGGTACCAGGTGCCATCGTGCAGAAAGTAGTTGTTCTCCAAAATGATATTTATCATTTCGAGGAGCATTTCGTTGAAATCATATAGTTCTGCTCTCTCTTTGTCGAGAAAAGATCGTACCGCAGTTATGCCAAATTTGCTATGGATACACGTGTCCAAACTTTCCACGTCAAAAGTGACAAAAGATAATTCTTCCGACCATTGTAGGCCATTGAATTTTGCTAGAATGTCAGAGCTGTCGCGAATATAAGATGGAAGGTTAATGACGTACTTCTGTAGATTAAGGTCAACGAATTCTGAAATTTTTTCAGTCACTGATCCAATGCCAGAGATTATGGGGCGCCCTGGTGGGAAGGCGCCCCCTTTATGTATTTTCGGTAAAATATAGATACACGGGTATCTTGGTTTATCTACCCGTAAGTATCTATATTCATCCTCCGAAATGAGGCAAGTCTCTCGCCACTCGGTGAGCTTGCCAATAATCAGACTACTGATCTCATTAACCGGATTCGTAGGGATGCGTCGGTAGCAGCTGGTATCATTAAGTTGCCTGAGGATTTCGGCCATATAGTCTTGATGGTCCATCACCACCACATTACCGCCTTTATCGGCTTCTTTGATGACAATCGTGGTATCAGTTCTCAGACTCTCGAGGGCAATTCTCTCCCTGGCAGTGATGTTATGTGCAATGGTATTGTTGCGCTGCACTGAGGTTTCCAATTTGTGTAGGTCACTTGTCACTTGTTCGTAAAAGGTATCAATACTAGGATGGTAGTTATACGAAGGGGTGAATTTTGAACTGGGTTTTAGGTCGCTATTGGTTCCAAGATCTTGTTGTATGCCCAGTTCATTCAGTAACGCCCCCATATCACATGGATCCTCATCATCTAAGTTAAGCAACAGATGTATACCTCTGATGTCTGCTACTGTATGTGTCCCCACACTTCCCGTTCTGATATTATCTTGGGCCTTTGGTGTCTGGCGTGAGAAAAAGTCCTTCAGTTTTAGTACTCTTACAAACTTATACAAGTCTATATGTACATTCACGAGATCCCCTCCCTGGGTAGGACAAAAATTAAGGCCCTTACTCAAGACAGACATCTCATCATTGTTCAGTATTTTATTAGACAGGTTGATGACCTTTAAATCAGAAGTACAATTCGTTTCACAATTGGACATTTCAGTACATGCAGCATTTATTGTTTCGGTTTCGTCCCCATATTGGGTTTGTTTACTGGATTGTTCACCTGGTTCTTTCCTGTGCTTGTACCTGTACCTGCCCTTACCCCTCCTCCCCCCCCTCCTTGTTTTGTTTGGTTTCCATGGGGGCGAGTCGTTTCTCTTTTTTGTTGCAGTCTGTTGCTTATGCGTAACGTGGCCAACTCCTTCTGAAAAGGAGTGGCTCCTTCGGCTAAAGGGATCTCCCGTGTTATGTTAGAGGTTGTGCTACAGGAAGAGGCAGAAGTTATACTGCTTCCAGATCTTGCATCATCATTATCATTCCTCTCTTCCCGTTGTCTTTTTTTGTCCTCATTACTCTGGATATTATCAAATTTCTTGGCGAATGTATATATTCGGCCATCCTGATAGTCTCTATCGTCTCTTCTTATTTTCCTCATTTTTTTCTCTTTTAGATATACTTGATGTTCATTTATTACTTTTTTAAGAATTACAATTTTTTTTTCAATCAGGTCCTTTTGTTCCATCCCGTTAATTTCCAAAATGAGGGCCTCAATCTCCTCTCGCAATTTATCACCCTTTTCCCGGGCATGTTTGATCAATATTTGCATCATGATCTTCGATGCATGCTCCAGGTTGCCCTCCCATTCCGTAAGAAGGACATCACTTAGGTCCTCAAATGTTGGGAAAATCAGAATTCTGAGTCCCCTCGGTACCTTCTTATTGTTAAGATATTGTTCTAAGGTAACCCCATCCCACCATCGGGATAGTTCAAGTTTTTTGAGACGCTCGAGTTTTAAAAACAAAGCCTTTAGGCTAAGTTTTCCAGTGTCAGTTTGCGGTATTGGGTCCTTGGGTTTGTTAGAGCCAAATAAATTGAGGGCCAACTCCTCCCTCCCATCATCGAATGAAGCCATATCTTTTAGTATGTACAAGTAAAGGAAAGAACCGGTGCAAGACGGTCTAAGTTAAACACTTAAGCAGAAGGACCAAAGCAGCAGACCAGGTCATGCACAACAATTCATTAGTTTCACAATTAATGGTGGTGCAAACACTTCTAACACCCGCTGCCGTAGGATGCGTAATTTACAAGAATATTGAAACAGAAAAATAAGGTGCACTCTAAGAAAAGTCAATATCCGAAGTCGCTTTTTTTGTATAAATTCTTCTTTATTTTGGATTTCGTTCAAACATCAAAGGCACAGCCAACGCGTTTCGTTCCACTCTTTGCCTTTTGGAACTTCGTCAGGGCTGTAATAATTATAAACATATATACACACATAAATATCCAATTGGCATAGCCAACAAAAAAATTAAAGTACAAACAACAAAAAAATTTTACAAAAATGAAAAGATAATAATTATACAAATGTATTACACAAAAAACAAACCAAAGAAGATACAAACTCAAAATAATACACCATATTTAAAAAAGGAGAAGCTAAAATGTATATCATTTCTAAAGTTCGCCATGACATCTTTACAGTATAGCCAGAACAAATAACAGCCATGATTGTATTGACTTGATTTCTGCACAGCATCCTGTATATTGAAAGAACCATCATGGTATGGTACCTTTCCACTGATGTTAAATGAGAGTATAGAACGGACAAGTGTCATAATGACCGTGAGTAACGCCCTTCTCCTAGTGGGTACCTGTTAAAACCATTTACAAAACCTGTTTTTTCTATCTAAATAAGACATACATAATATATACAAACTATATACAATAGAGCAAGTCAGGACACCGTCATGATTTACATTGAAATAATGTGAAGAAATAAATACATAAGAGAGAGCAGTCTTTGAAGGGCGGTTTTAAACAAACAGAGGGATTGGGTATTCCGTCCTAGGTCTTAGATTACCTCAGTTACAAGAAATGACGCGTTGCCCTAGTTGGATCCCCTTTGCCCAAAATGTGATTCAAGAGTACTAGGTTAGGGGAACCCCCACCCAACATAAGTGAGAAGTGAGGGAGGATTGATGTGAGTCTGCCCACAACCACCGAGATGTCAAAAAATAATAAAAAAGCCAGTTGTGCTTACCAATAGAGAATAAGCTTACGATTTCAAAGCAGTAACATTCAGACTGCCACATAGATCCACGTATTGCACTGTGTAGGCCGAAAGTACGTTCTAAACAGAAGGGAACGAAATTATATAATAATTAATACACAGAAAAGTCAGCCCATTAGCGGCTTGCAAAAGAAAATGAAAAACAAAAAGATAACGATAGAAACATGACCCGAGGGATCTCGCGTTCATTCGTCATTATATGTCAGTGACCATCTTTTTAGGACAATGTATTATGAACACTTGTCCCGGATACGGACCTAAGGTAAATTAGATATTTTAAATATTTTAAATATTTTGAAGCTCCATGGTCCTGAGCCGAGAGTTGTATAGCGACTGCACATTACTAATATTACTGCTCAATGTTTATATACCTCATGTGTCAGGATAACGTTAGTCAATCCGTGGCTCCTGGGAAGATCTTTGTCTTGCGCAGATAATATGGGGAACCTATAGAAATTGCAGAAAGCTCAAATCAATGTAAGGTAAAACAAACAGACCCCATTGATTTTTAAGAAGTGAAAGAGGCGGAAATTTAGATAACCAAGGATTCCAACGATAGTTATTATTCGTTTAGAGGAGCCCGCTGCTGGGGGTTTACGCTGTAATGAGTAAAAAGCTCACGATTAGAAACTTTAACGCCGGATCCATGAAGAGTAATTTTAATGGCTCCGTACCCTAGATATACCTGAATTGGCTTAGGGAGTTTAATAACAGCAAATAAGATGCAACTGTACCCGGTTGAAAAAAGTGCCAGCCTCCGTTCGTTATAACAGCTGATAACGTTCTCCCAAGGTGAAAACACAGACCAAATGCTTGAGAACAGTTATGTGAAGTCAATGTATAGCGCACCGAACCTAGAATGACAAATAAAACCCCCGTCAAAAATTATAGGCAGAATAGTCAAACTATGAAGACCAATAAAATTGCACCCGTACCCGTTTTTCACTAGATGACGGCTTGTATTTGTGTTGCAAGCGTCAAGGTTCCCCGGAGTCAGGTCAGCAACCAAATGCTTGTCAATCATTCAAAACCTCTTAGTGCAGCATACCGAACCTAGGGTAACCATTTAAAAACCCATATAGTTAAAATATCCATGTATTACGAGATATTCCATCCCATATCCCTCTCCTTAGAACATACCTATAGTAGGGTGTCGGCTCTCAGACCTTCGGCGTGTGCGGCGTTCAGCAAACGAAACGTGTAAACCCCTTGTTTATAAAGCGATATGTGAATTGCACACACCTGTGCACCTAGTGGCGGACAACCTCCGCACGTGATAGTGTCCTGGTCGAATTCAAGACGACGAGTGGGCGCCATCATAGAGTGGTGATTCTAACCATAAGCCCAATGTTACAAAAATAACGATCTTTATGAAAGTTTAAAAAAAGGGGAAGAAGACCCCACGAAGTTTGTGGGACGCACTGGTGCCGGGACGTCCGCTAAGTTAAATCGGTTATAACACGCTCTTTTTCCGCCCATGACAAAGTTCATGTTGGAGTTAAATGACAGCGCCATTTTAAGGTGGTGTTAGTAATCTAAATATACCGCCGAAACGGGAGAATTACTCTAAGGGAATGCGATATGGTACTTTTCAGAGTTCATATTATTTGATACCACAAGCAAGGGAGATTTGTTGAGGATATTCCCGGGACACGCTAATGCTAAAGGTATTTTAATAAGGCATATATAATATCTGTAACAAATTGTTTAAGGCAGTTCCCAGAATATCCTGATATTTAGATACATTCCTATAATTCCTGTGACGGATCACATTCATTATAAAAATGCTCAACAAACATTCCCTAAGTAAAGGGAAATATTTAAAGGGTATACAGACAGTGTTCCTTTTAAGTATCTGAATAGTAGATATAGCAAACTTAAAGAGTGGGATTGGCTTGACACAAGCTATTATAACTCCCAAATTTAAGTGAAAGGTATATCCAATCCCGCCGAATGTTCCTATTATTCTTATTTTTGCTGTTGTTAAGGCCATCCTACTAAATTAAGTGAGAAAAGCCTAGAAACTGTCCCATGACAAAGACAATAACTATATCATAACACATGAATTAATATCATGAGAAAAGGATGCAAATGTCACATGATAAAGACAATGACATATTATCACGATACATAATTGGACGAACAACATATCGGCGCCTCATAACATATATGGTGGATCACCATCCAGTATCTATGTTGAGAATGGCATCATTTTACAGTTTGGATGGTATCTATACATGTTAATCATATGAAACCTTTATCGGTACAGACAGCACTACTCCAGAAAGAAATGAAGTTCCCTGTCCGTATTATGCCCCATCTGAGTGGCCCTAAGACGACAAATCCATTTTGCCTCCCTTTGTCGTAGTGCCAATTCACGGTCCCCACCTCGATTGTCCTGTGGGATGTGATCGATTCCCAAAAACCAGAAAGTTGAGTCTTCTGGATGGTAATCTTTGTAGTGCATGCTGACCGGGTAGCGGCTGTCCTTGTTAATGATCGCCCTACGGTGTTCCTGGATTCTGATCTTCAATGGGCGTGCTGTACTGCCCACATATATTTTATCGCAACTACAACCTAAAACGTATACCACGTAGGGTGTATTGCAATTGATGAAGGCATCGATCTTATATTTCTTAGATGAAATATTTGAAAATTCGCTGGTTCTGTGTCGACCAAAAGGACATATATTGCAAGTCCCGGTATCCCTCAGAAAAAATTGGGGCACTCTGAAGAACATCAACAGCCTATCTGGTGTCATCTCGAATCAACCACAGATAACATACCGCAAGGGTAGATCACTAAGGGATACCTTATGCAAAAGCTATGTTACAAGTGATAAGAAAGTATGGTTCCCACCGAAGCCTCTGGGCTTTTTTACTTGCGGGACTTGCAATATATGTCCTTTTGGTCGACACAGAACCAGCGAATTTTCAAATATTTCATCTAAGAAATATAAGATCGATGCCTTCATCAATTGCAATACACCCTACGTGGTATACGTTTTAGGTTGTAGTTGCGATAAAATATATGTGGGCAGTACAGCACGCCCATTGAAGATCAGAATCCAGGAACACCGTAGGGCGATCATTAACAAGGACAGCCGCTACCCGGTCAGCATGCACTACAAAGATTACCATCCAGAAGACTCAACTTTCTGGTTTTTGGGAATCGATCACATCCCACAGGACAATCGAGGTGGGGACCGTGAATTGGCACTACGACAAAGGGAGGCAAAATGGATTTGTCGTCTTAGGGCCACTCAGATGGGGCATAATACGGACAGGGAACTTCATTTCTTTCTGGAGTAGTGCTGTCTGTACCGATAAAGGTTTCATATGATTAACATGTATAGATACCATCCAAACTGTAAAATGATGCCATTCTCAACATAGATACTGGATGGTGATCCACCATATATGTTATGAGGCGCCGATATGTTGTTCGTCCAATTATGTATCGTGATAATATGTCATTGTCTTTATCATGTGACATTTGCATCCTTTTCTCATGATATTAATTCATGTGTTATGATATAGTTATTGTCTTTGTCATGGGACAGTTTCTAGGCTTTTCTCACTTAATTTAGTAGGATGGCCTTAACAACAGCAAAAATAAGAATAATAGGAACATTCGGCGGGATTGGATATACCTTTCACTTAAATTTGGGAGTTATAATAGCTTGTGTCAAGCCAATCCCACTCTTTAAGTTTGCTATATCTACTATTCAGATACTTAAAAGGAACACTGTCTGTATACCCTTTAAATATTTCCCTTTACTTAGGGAATGTTTGTTGAGCATTTTTATAATGAATGTGATCCGTCACAGGAATTATAGGAATGTATCTAAATATCAGGATATTCTGGGAACTGCCTTAAACAATTTGTTACAGATATTATATATGCCTTATTAAAATACCTTTAGCATTAGCGTGTCCCGGGAATATCCTCAACAAATCTCCCTTGCTTGTGGTATCAAATAATATGAACTCTGAAAAGTACCATATCGCATTCCCTTAGAGTAATTCTCCCGTTTCGGCGGTATATTTAGATTACTAACACCACCTTAAAATGGCGCTGTCATTTAACTCCGACATGAACTTTGTCATGGGCGGAAAAAGAGCGTGTTGTAACCGATTTAACTTAGCGGACGTCCCGACACCAGTGCGTCCCACGAACTTCGTGGGGTCTTCTTCCCCTTTTTTTAAACTTTCATAAAGATCGTTATTTTTGTAACATTGGGCTTATGGTTAGAATCACCACTCTATGATGGCGCCCACTCGTCGTCTTGAATTCGACCAGGACACTATCACGTGCGGAGGTTGTTCGCCACTAGGTGCACAGGTGTGTGCAATTCACATATCACTTTATAAACAAGGGGTTTACACGTTTCGTTTGCTGAACGCCGCACACGCCGAAGGTCTGAGAGCCGACACCCTACTATAGGTATGTTCTAAGGAGAGGGATATGGGATGGAATATCTCGTAATACATGGATATTTTAACTATATGGGTTTTTAAATGGTTACCCTAGGTTCGGTATGCTGCACTAAGAGGTTTTGAATGATTGACAAGCATTTGGTTGCTGACCTGACTCCGGGGAACCTTGACGCTTGCAACACAAATACAAGCTGTCATCTAGTGAAAAACGGGTACGGGTGCAATTTTATTGGTCTTCATAGTTTGACTATTCTGCCTATAATTTTTGACGGGGGTTTTATTTGTCATTCTAGGTTCGGTGCGCTATACATTGACTTCACATAACTGTTCTCAAGCATTTGGTCTGTGTTTTCACCTTGGGAGAACGTTATCAGCTGTTATAACGAACGGAGGCTGGCACTTTTTTCAACCGGGTACAGTTGCATCTTATTTGCTGTTATTAAACTCCCTAAGCCAATTCAGGTATATCTAGGGTACGGAGCCATTAAAATTACTCTTCATGGATCCGGCGTTAAAGTTTCTAATCGTGAGCTTTTTACTCATTACAGCGTAAACCCCCAGCAGCGGGCTCCTCTAAACGAATAATAACTATCGTTGGAATCCTTGGTTATCTAAATTTCCGCCTCTTTCACTTCTTAAAAATCAATGGGGTCTGTTTGTTTTACCTTACATTGATTTGAGGTTTCTGCAATTTCTATAGGTTCCCCATATTATCTGCGCAAGACAAAGATCTTCCCAGGAGCCACGGATTGACTAACGTTATCCTGACACATGAGGTATATAAACATTGAGCAGTAATATTAGTAATGTGCAGTCGCTATACAACTCTTGGCTCAGGACCATGGAGCTTCAAAATATTTAAAATATTTAAAATATCTAATTTACCTTAGGTCCGTATCCGGGACAAGTGTTCATAATATAATGTCCTAAAAAGATGGTCACTGACATATAATGACGAATGAACGCGAGATCCCTCGGGTCATGTTTCTATCGTTATCTTTTTGTTTTTCATTTTCTTTTGCAAGCCGCTAATGGGCTGACTTTTCTGTGTATTAATTATTATATAATTTCGTTCCCTTCTGTTTAGAACGTACTTTCGGCCTACACAGTGCAATACGTGGATCTATGTGGCAGTCTGAATGTTACTGCTTTGAAATCGTAAGCTTATTCTCTATTGGTAAGCACAACTGGCTTTTTTATTATTTTTTGACATCTCGGTGGTTGTGGGCAGACTCACATCAATCCTCCCTCACTTCTCACTTATGTTGGGTGGGGGTTCCCCTAACCTAGTACTCTTGAATCACATTTTGGGCAAAGGAGATCCAACTAGGGCAACGCGTCATTTCTTGTAACTGAGGTAATCTAAGACCTAGGACGGAATACCCAATCCCTCTGTTTGTTTAAAACCGCCCTTCAAAGACTGCTCTCTCTTATGTATTTATTTCTTCACATTATTTCAATGTAAATCATGACGGTGTCCTGACTTGCTCTATTGTATATAGTTTGTATATATTATGTATGTCTTATTTAGATAGAAAAAACAGGTTTTGTAAATGGTTTTAACAGGTACCCACTTGGAGAAGGGCGTTACTCACGGTCATTATGACACTTGTCCGTTCTATACTCTCATTTAACATCAGTGGAAAGGTACCATACCATGATGGTTCTTTCAATATACAGGATGCTGTGCAGAAATCAAGTCAATACAATCATGGCTGTTATTTGTTCTGGCTATACTGTAAAGATGTCATGGCGAACTTTAGAAATGATATAAATTTTAGCTTCTCCTTTTTTAAATATGGTGTATTATTTTGAGTTTGTATCTTCTTGGGTTTGTTGTTTGTGTAATACATTTGTATAATTATTATCTTTTCATTTTTGTAAACATTTTTTGTTGTTTGTACTTTAATTTTTTTGTTGGCTATGCCAATTGGATATTTATGTGTGTATATATGTTTATAATTATTACAGCCCTGACGAAGTTCCAAAAGGCAAAGAGTGGAACGAAACGCGTTGGCTGTGCCTTTGATGTTTGAACGAAATCCAAAATAAAGAAGAATTTATACAAAAAAGCGACTTCGGATATTGACTTTTCTTAGAGTGCACCTTCTTTTCCTTATCTATTTTGTTTTCCACAATTATACCCTCTTCCGTCTTTTCTTCGGTAAATAGATCTATTAAACAGTATCTCTGGTTTACTCCCTATAGCTGTCTTTCTTTTAACATCACTCTCTGTTTACTTTCCTTATACTTACTCTTCTTTTTTTTTTTTTATTTTTTTTTTTTGGTTCGCTCCCGGTTCGCGACCCGGGAAGCGAACTGGGAAGCGAACTAAAAGAAATAGAGCTTGCCAGAGTGCTAAACATTCTAGCAATTTTTTTTGAAAGGGGAGGTAGTTCTGAAAAGAACTTTTTTTTAATGTTTTTGTTGTTTTATATATTTATTTATTTTTGAACATTTTTTGTTTTTTTTGTATTTTTTGAACAATTTTATATTTTTTTGGTTTTTTTTGGGGGGGGGAAACAACAAAAAACAGGCATTGAAAAGGGCTCAACAGGAGCAAAAAAAAAATTACTGTCTGGGGCGGTTAGGGCAATTATGATTGTTATAAGCCAGGTTGATGGAATTAATACTCATGTTACCACATGATATCAATGCACCACAGTGCAGACAAGTAAATTTCATATGCCCAAAATTATCCTGGATGTTTGGCACGGTTTCCCGTGCCTCTGCTGTTGTCAATGATATTAACGATGTTGACCTGGCCACAGGAGTTGCTGTTGGGTTTTGTTCCATGTCACGAATTTCCGCCCGGCTGTAATTGAGTGGATGCCACCTGTTCATGTGCCTATGCATGGTATAGTTCCCATAGCTATACTTTTTATCAGTCCCTCTTGATAATTTCTCTTTGCAAATGAGGCAGGTGACATACCTCGCATTCACTTTCTTCTGCCCTGGAGAGAGTGAAAAAAACTGCCAAATGAAACTGGCTTTCCTATGGGAAACCCGGGGCACCTCTTCCAAGAACTGTGGTCCTTCTCTCTCCTCTTCCTCTATTTCTTCCTCTTCCTCCTCTGTGTTGGTGATGACCTGGGGAGGTGGTCCTCTCTTTCCATGAGGAGGTGGAGGTGGTGGTGGGGGTGCACCAGCTGAAGCAAGTAGTGAAGCCATTGCTCTACTATGAATAAAGGTCTTCCTCTCACAATGATGAAAGTCAGAGTGAGGAAAGAAGGAGGGGTTTTCATCATTTGGGAAAAACAATAGTTCTAAACCAATGAAAAGTGTTATTTTTAGGTCACCTGACCTAGCCTTACATGATTATGAAACCAAAAGTTAAATGAACCAATGAAAAGATTTATTAACAAGTCACATGACCTCTCACGCTTATATTACGCGCTGCGGAACGCGCCCCGGATCGCTTCCGGGTCGCTGCGCTTCGCGCCTCGGTTCGCGTCCGGAGCACTTCCGGGTGCGCTAACGCGGCGCGTAATAAGACGCATTACGCGACAACGCGATACGTCGCGCTTTCGCGAAGCGCCGCGGATCGCTTCCGGGGAGCTGCGCCTCGCGTCTCAGTTCGCGTACCGGAGCACTTCCGGGTGCGCTAACGCAGCGCGTCATAAGACGCATTACGCGACAACGTGATACGTCGCGCTTCCGCGACGCGTCACGATGTTGATTTCTAACGCGGCAGTTGCGCTAACGGAACGTTTACCGGTTCGCGGACCGGGTCAAAATATTAAAAAAAAAATTATTAATAAACATATAAAATATATTTTTGGATTTAAAGAAGAATACATTTTACAGCTACAGATATTAGCTTTTAAAAAACCAATGAAATTCACTGAAAAAACCATAGGTTATAGACCATATATAGTTAGGAATTAGCATTTACAAAACCTTGAAAATTCACTGAAAAAACCATAGGTTATGGACCATATATAGTTAGGAATTAGCATTTAAAAAACCTTATTTTACTCACACAAAACCATTGAAATTCCATATATAGTTAGTTGCACTAACTATATATCGCGCACCCGCAATCCACTGCTGATGATGTCACATATTACATCATTCATGACATGGTCAGTGACATCACTGATGACATCACTGATGACATCTCAAATGACATCACTGATGACATCACTGATGACATCTCAAATGACATCACTGATGACATCATGACACACCAATACCAGTTACTACATACGCACTCACTGATTCCTACGTCTACACACACATTCACTCATTCACCCATACAATCACTCATACATACAGTCACTCATTATTACAACACTATCATATGCACTCATACACCTATGCAGACACTCACACACTGCCACTCATCCATGGAGTTACTCACACACCAAGTCAGTCCTGTAAAGAATCAATCACACTTCCATTTCCTCATCTATACAGTTAAACACAGAACACCATACTTCAGTGACATCACTGATGACATCACTGATGACATCTCAAATGACATCATTGATGACATCTCAAATGACATCACTGATGACATCATGACACACCAATACCAGTTACTACATACGCACTCACTGATTCCTACGTCTACACACACATTCACTCATTCACCCATACAATCACTCATACATACAGTCACTCATTATTACAACACTATCATATGCACTCATACACCTAGTCAGTCCTGTGATGAATCAATCACACTTCGATTTCCTCATCTATAGTTAAACACAGAACACCATACTTTTCACACATATACTAACACATACTTACTCTCTTATACAATCACTGATACAAGTACACATTGATATGCACAGAGTCACACACCTCCCAGCCAGCCACACACACACTCAGTCTTCCATACATCCACTCATTCTTCAATATGTAAAACGTATTTAAACTTTACAAAAACACACAGACACTAGATGATGTCATCAGTGATGTCATTTGAGATGTCATCAGTGATGTCACTGACCATGTCATGAATGATGTAATATGTGACATCATCAGCAGTGGATTGCGGGTGCGCGATATATAGTTAGTGCAACTAACTATATATGGAATTTCAATGGTTTTGTGTGAGTAAAATAAGGTTTTTTAAATGCTAATTCCTAACTATATATGGTCTATAACCTATGTTTTTTTCAGTGAATATATATATATATATATATATATATATATATATATATATATATATATATATATATATATATATATATATTCACTGAAACAAACACAGGTTTCGGGGGCATTATAGTTAGTTGGCCATTTCACTCGCACAAAACCATTGAAATTCCCCCGTTATTGTTAGTTCGGCTAACTATAACTCAAGCGCCCGCAATGCACTGCTGATGACGTCACATATTACATCACTCATGACATGGTCAGTGACTTCACTCATGACATCACTGATGACATCCCAAATGACATCACTGATGACATCATACTTGTGATAGAGTGGCAGACCTCCTCTCACCCTAATATAACCTTTGATACACATACTCAAAAATGCAAACTAACATTTTCAAAACAATTGACATACCAATACCAGTTACAACACACCTATTCAGTAATTCCAAGATCTACACACACATCCACTCATTCACGAACAGTCCCTATACAGTCACTCATACATGTACTCACTCATCATATGTACTCATACACCTATACATCCTGTTGCACACCGCCACTCATCCATAGAGTTACTCACACACTTAGTCACACATGCAAACAAAGTATCAAACATCTATTCATTGGATATACAGTTATACACACACTACCACACTTACTTTTACACAAACTTACACATACTTACTCTCCTCAACAATCGCTTATAGAAACACCTACTTATTTGTACAGGAACTCTTCCAATCTCTCACTCTCACATATACTCACTTATATACACCAATACTCACATATACTAGTTTAAAACATATGTAGTTACTCATAAAGACACTATTGAGACAGTTATTCACTCACTAACACACGAATACACACAATCATCCACTTATACAGTCCTGCACACATGCTGTCTGCAACACATACAAACAGTGATTCACTCATTCATGCATCTATGCACTAAGTAATACCCCCACTGCTGATGACATCACATATTACATCATTCATGACATGGTCAGTGACATCACTGATGACATCACTTATGACATCTTAAATGACATCACTGATGACATCATCCAGTGGCTGTGTGTTTCTATAAAGTTTAAATTTGTATTATATATATTCCAAGGTATATTGAAGAATGAGTGAGTGTCTAAGCGTCTGGATGGAGGATTTAGTAGTAAATGTGTAAGTGGCTTCATGGGTTGGTTAGTAGCTACATGAGTGTCTATATGGGTTATTGATTGGTAGCCAGAGAATTTGTATGGGTGCCTGAGTGTGTGTGGGGGTGCGTGGGAGGTGTGTGACTCTGTGCATACATGTTTGAGTGATTGGTTCACTGGCTGTATGGGTTCAATAGTGCATGTGGAAACAGCTGTATGGGTGGGTCAGTGTGTGTATGGGTGTGTTACTGAGTGAATGGATGTCTCAGTGGTACATGTCCAAGTAACTACATATGTAAAAGGCAGTGTACGTGAGAGTCGGAGTATATAAATGACTATATGTGAGAGTCAGTGATTATGACAGTGGCTGTATAGATGAGTGTTTACTTGTATCAGTGATTGTATAAGAGATTAATTATGTGTTTGTTTCTGTTTGAATAAGTGATCTGTTGTGTGTAGAATAGGTCTGGGCAAAGCACTATGCTATGATCACGTAGTTTGTGAGGTTTGCGCAACATCGCACTACGCGAACTGCACGTAGCACAGTGCAAACACGCGTAGCGTAGTGCAGCGGTAATTGTTTGCTTGCTCGCAGTCCTCAATGTCAAGTTGGCAACCGTGAGCAAGCAAACTGACATCCTGGCAAGACTTTTTCCTCGTTCACGATCAGCAACATCAAGTTGCCGATCGCGAGCTTGGAAAATAAACCTCCCTGCGAGATTCTCAATGCGCGGCAGTCTTGTTTCTCATTGCGAGTGGTCGCGTATGCTCGCAACCACTCACAATGAGAAACTACCAGTTCGCGTTGAGAAAGCTGCAGCTTGAGTAAAAATCTCCTCGAGCGGCAGAAAACTACAGCTCGCACTGTGCAAGATGCCGTTTTCAATGATTGCACAATGCCCGATGCTTGTCCGCACTGTGCAATCATTGAAAACGGCATCTTGCACAGTGCAAACATGCTACTATGCAGTTCGTGTAGTGCTACGTGTAGCTCACGTAGTGCGAAGTGCGCTTTGCATAGCTTCGCGATGCGCTACTTCACAAACTACGCCCAGCCCTTGTGTAGAACTCTATAGGTAAGTAAATGGAAGTGTGATTGATTCTTTGCATGACTGACTAGGTGTGTGAATAACTTCATAAATGTGTGAGTGTCTGTATAGGTGTATGAGTGCATATGATAGTGTTGTATTGATGAGTGTCTGTATGTATGAGTGACTGTATGGGTGAGTGAGTGGATGTGTGTGTAGACCTAGGAATCAGTGAGTGCGTATATAGGAACTGGTATTGGTGTGTCGATGGTTTCGAAAATGGTAGTCTGTATTTTACAATGGGTGTATCGAAGTTTTTATTAGATTGTGAGGAGGTGCATCAGATTTTCACATGGATGATTTCATCAGTGATGTCATTTGAGATGTCATCAGTGATGTCACTGACCATGTCATGAATGTAATGATGTAATACGTGACGTCATCAGCAGTCCATTGCCGGGCGCGAGTTATAGTTAGCTGAACTAACTATAACAGGAGAAATGCTATGGTTTTGCAAGAGTAAAATATCCAACTAACTATAACGTCCCTGAAACCTATTATTTTTTCAGTGAACTTCTAAGGTTTTTTAAATGCTAATTTGTAACTATAACGTGCCTGAAACCTATGTTTTTTTCAGTGAATTTCAATGGTGTCTTAAATGCTAATTTCTAACTATAACATGCCTGAAACCTATGGTTTTTTCAGTGAATTTCAATGTTTTTTTAAATGCTAATATCTAACTATGCCTACAAAGTTAGGACATGTGAAGAAAGAGGAAGAAAAGCGCAGAAAGAAGCAAGACAAATGCAGAAAGAGGCAAAAGAAGTCCAGAAAGACGTTTTAGTGACGGGTACTGGTGGTAACTGACTCTGACTAACCAGGACCGGAGCCGGTTCTATGCTAAAAGACACTTATAATACAGTAAAAATACCTACATACACTAGGGAACACTATGTGTTGGGGTACCCCTGTAATGAGCATGACCTCCTCTGTATTTGCCTTGAGATAGCGCCTGGGTCACTGCATGAGTACATGGGTAGTGACTGGATGATTAGAGTGCTGCAAGGACAGTGCATGGTAATTTTATAACTGCTTGGGTTTTGGCGGAGTGATTGGATTAGTACATGATGCTGGATGGTTGATTTGAGGAGTGCATGGGTAGTGACAGAAGGATTTCTGGAGTGCATGGGTACAACCTGGATAATTGGAGGAGTGAATCACTACTGTGTAGGTGATTAGAGGTCTGCATGGGTAGTGCACAGGAGGAAGTGCATGTGTTAGTGCCTGGGTCATTCCATGAGTATATGGGTACTGACTGGAAGATTAGAGTACTGCAAGGAGAGTGCATGGTGAATTTATAAGTGCTTGGGTTTTGGTGGAGTGATTGGATAAGTACATGGTGCTGGCTGGGTGATTAAAAGAGTGCATGGGTACTGACAGAGCGATGTCTGAACTGCATGGGTAGTGCTCAGAGGATTGTAGCAGTGCATGTGTTTGTGCCTGGGTCATTGCATGAGTACATGGGTACTGATTGGATGATTAGAGTACTGCAAGGACAGTGCATGGTGAATGTATAAGTTCTTGGGTATTGGCTGAGTGATTGGATAAGTACATGGTGCTTGCTGGGTGATTGGAGGAGTGCATGGGTAGTGACCGGGCAATGGCTGGACTGCATGGGTAGTGCTCAGGGTATTGTAGCATTGCATGAGTTAGTGTATGAGTAATTGCATGAGTGCATGTGTAGTGAGCTGATGATTAGAGTGCTGCAAGGAGAGTGCATGGTGAATTTCCAAGTGTTTGGGTTTTGGCAGAGTGATTGTATAAGTACACACATGTCATATCAGGCCGCCCTCTCCCTTCACCACTGTGCAAAAGCGCCCCCTGGTGGGTTTTAATTTGGGGGATTAATTCCACTTGAATCCTGAGGGGTCCAACTAGCTCACCAGGTACCTCCAGATAGCACCCCAGAGCAGCGTTGCAGAGAGGTGGTCCAAGGCCACACCCCGTTTTACACCTCTCTGTAATTTAACTCTGTGGCGCTTACTGGACGTACCTTGTGGGCTAGTTGGCCCCCAGGGACCCTCAGGTTTCAAGGGGACTTAACCCCCAACTTAAAACGTGCCACAGGGCGTATTTGCACACTTGTCACATCGGGCCACACCTACTCCCTGCACCACTGTGCAAACACGTCCCCTGGAGCATTGTAAATTGGGGTATTAAATCCCCTTGAGTCCTGAGGGTCCATGGGGGCTCACTAGCCCACCAGCCACCTCCAGAAAGCGCCGTAGAGCTGTGTTGCAGAGAGGTGCAAAAAGGGGCGTGGCCTCTCATTACCTCTGTTCAATGCAGCTCCCTGTTGCATACTGGAAGTATCTGGCGGGCTAGTTCACCCCCAGGGACTCTCAGGATTTAAGGGGACTTAATCCCACAATTTATAATGTGCCTGGGGGTGCGTTTGCACATTTGCTATGTCAGGCCCGCTCTTTACCTTCACCACTGTGCAAACTCGCCCCTTGGCATGTTTTAAGTTAGGGGATTAATTCCGCGTGAGTCCTTATGGTCCCTGGGGGCCAACTAGCCGACAAGGTACCTCCAGTAAGCGCCACAGAGCTGCATTGCAGAGTGATGTAAAAAGGGGGCGTGGCCTTGGACCATTTCTCTGCATCGCAGCTCCCTTGCACTTACTCGAGGTACCTGGTGGGCTAGTTGGCCCCCAAGGACCCTCAGGATTCAAGGGGACTTAATCCCCTTGATTTACAATGTGCCAGGGGGCGTGTTTGCACACTTGCTATGTCAGGCCCTGCCCCCTCCCTTCACCACAGTGCAAATGCAACCCTGGCATGTTTTAAGTTGGGGGATTAAATCCCCTTGAGTCTGGATGATCCCTGTGGACCAACTAGCCTACCAGGTACCTCCAGTGAGTGCCACAGAGCTGCATTGCAGAGAAGTGTAAAAAGGGGCGTGGCATTCGACCACCTCTCTGCAACGCAACTCCCTGGCACATACTGGAGGTACCTGGTGGGCTAGTTTACTCCCGGGACCGTCAGGATTGAAGGGGACTTAATTCCCCAATTTACAATGTTCCAGGGGGTTGGTTTGCACACTTGCTATGTCAGACCCTGCCCCCCTCCCTTCAACACTGTGCAAACGAGCCCCCTGGCACGTTTTAAGTTGGGGGATTAAATCCCCTTGAGTCCTGATGGTCCCTGGGGGCCAACTAGCCCACCAACTACCTCCAGTAAGTGCCACAGAGCTGCGTTGCAGAGTGGTGTAGAAACGGGGCGTGGCATTCGACCACCTCTCTGCAGTGCAGCTCCCTTGCGCTTACTTGAGGTACCTGGTGGGCTAATTTGCCCCCAGGGACCCTTCAGGATTGAAGGGGACTTAATTCCCCAATTTACAATGTGCCAGGGGGTGCGTTTGCACACTTGCTATGTCAGGCCCGCTCTTTCCCTTCACCATTGTGCAAACACGCCCCCTGGCCTGTTTTAAGTTGGGGGCTATTCTTTCTGTACTACTAATGAGTGATACTATATCTAACATATGTCACCTGAATGGCTGTGTGACTAGCTGTATCCATGTATGAGTAGCTGTCTGAGTGGCTGTGTGAGTGACAGTATGTGTGAATAAGTGGGTGTCTGAATAGCAGTGTGGGTGAGTGGCTGTATAGAGAGTGATTTGGTGTGTGAGTGGCTGTTTGGGTGGGTGAGTGGCTGGGTGAGTTACTTAAGAGTGAGTGACTGGGTGTGTAAGTGAGTGTATGAGTGAGTGAATGGCTGTTTGAGTGGGTATATGGATAATTGAGTGGGTGTGTGAGTAACTGTTTTGCACAGTCAGTGTCTCTGTGATTGGCTGTGTGGGTGAATGAGTTGATGTGTGAGTGGTTGAATGGGGGAGTGAGTATCTATGTGAGTGGCTGTATGGGTAATTGAGTGGCTGTAAGGTTGAGTTTGTAGGTGTGTGAGTGGTGTCTGTGTGTGAGTGGGTATATTAGAAGTTGCATGGGGTATAAGTGGATGGGTGAGTGGTTCTGGAGATGATGTCATCAGAGATGCCATCTGAGATATTAGTGATGTCATCATTGATGCCTATGACCCTGTCAAAAGTGATGTAAAATGTTAAGTAGTAAGCTTCCACCTAACCTTTCCTTTTTCGGTGAATTTCTAAGATATTTTCAATTCTATTTCCTAACTATAATGTCCCTCTAACCTTTGTTTTTCAGTGAATTTATACTTTTTTAATGCTATTTTCTAACTATAACATCCTTGTAAACTTAGTTTTTTGGATGAAGTTTGAAGGTTTTTGTTAATTTAATTTCATAATAGTAACCAGTAACCTTTGAGAGTAGGTGTGTGAGTGGCTGTATAGGTCAGTGAGTGGGTATGTAAGTGGTTATGTGAGTATGCACGTGGGTGTGTAAGTGGCTGTACAGGCCTTTGAGTGGTTTTGTGGATGTGTGAGTGGGTGTGTGAGTGGGTGACTGTAAGGGTGTGCGAGTTGCTGTGTGGGTGGATGTGGGAGTGGCAGAATAGATGTGTGAGTGAGTGCCTGAGTGTCTGTGCAGCTGTGTGAGTGGTTCTCTGGGTCTTTGAGTGGATGTAAAAGTGACTGTATGGGCGTGTGAGTGGGTATGTGAGTAGCCATATGGGTCTGTTAGTGGGCATGTGAGTGTTTATGTAAGTGTGCAAGTGAGTGTGTAAGTGGCTGTATGGGTCTATGAGTAGGTGTGTGAGTGGTTTTGTGGGTGTGTGAGTGGCTGCATGGGCAATAATAAGTGGGTGTGTGAGTAGTTGTGAGTGTGGGTGAGGTAGTGGCTGTGTAAGTGGCAGTATGGGTGTATGGTGGGTGTGCCAGTGGCAAAATGGGTGAGTGAGGGGCTGTGTGTCTGGCTGTATAGGTGGGTGAGTAAGTGTAGGAGTGACTGCATATGTGATTGAGTGGGTGACTGCATGGCTGTATGAGTGAGTGAAAGGGTATGTAAGTGGGTTCATGGGTAAGTGAGTGCCTATGTGGGTCTGTAAGTAAGAGTGGCAAAATGGTTGAGTGAGTTGATGTTAGAGTATCTGTGTGGGTGTGTCACTAGCTGTGTTAGTGACTGGTCCAGGACAGAACCTCATCTGCCCCCTTTCCCAACAGGTGTCCACAGTTTTGGCAAAATGCCTGCCCAACTAGAGTACTTTGTATTGGCTAATCAGTAAATGCTACCTCGTTTGGTAAATATCTAGTGCATAATCTACACTTCAGCCGCGCAATGGATCATGAGCCATTATGTCCAGTGATCTTGTGTGCATGTCATTTTGAAATTGTGATTTTTCCTCAAGGTCTTGATCCACAAATCTGTGGTAACATGATTCCTTACTAGAGAAGACAAAAAAACTACAAAGAGGGTAATCTCCACTGAACAAGGGTATTTCCTCCTAACTTTATGAATTAAGTTCTTCTTTGTTTGGTGGCGATGTCTTCGTATTCCTCTGTATCAAGAATACATCACCAAAATCAGCAGGAAAAACCCTTGGGGGGCTTGTGATAAGCTGTCCATCAACGTGGGAAAAAGAAGGAAGACCTCTGCATATTACTAAGGAAAATGGGGTAGGGCTAAACAAGTGGGGCTTGCAGATGATTTTGGACATGTGCTTACTCAGGGTAATTAAAAGGGAGAATTATGGGCTCTGCTCCCAACAGGAGACAACAAGAAAGAACCCACAAGACACAGTCAACCAACATCAAATTGAGCTCAAATAGATCAATGATGCATTCACCTCGATTAAGGACTTCAGATAATTTTTCAACATGGAATTTAAAAGGAAACACACTTCATTTGCCTTCGCCAAGCCCAAATAGTTAGGACCATTTGTGATTTTCTGTAATGGAGCTTCAAATGGGCTCCTGCTATGTTTATATTTTTAAGTGTTTCCCGTTGAGATTAAGTTTTTGTGAAATAGGCATCAGGACTAGAATAAAGCCTCACTTTTTCCAAGAAGATTAAACAGTTTTGCAGAAAATGTATACCCATATTAAGTACTTTCTATTGGTTAATTAGAAAGTGCTACCTCATTGGGTAAATCTCCAGTGCATATTCTACAGTATAGCTGTTTAAAGGACCTCAAGACATTGTCTCCATTAACTTTGCGTGCACGTAATTTCAGAAATGTGATTGCTCCTCCAGGGTCTTCAACCACAAATCGGTGATAACATGAATCCTCATCAAGTGAAGACAAGAATACTAAATGAGGTGAATCTCCATCAAACAGGAGTACTTCCTCTTAACTATATGAAGTAAGTGCTTTGTTTTTTGGAGATGTCCTTATATTCCTCTTTATCAGGAATACATCACCAAAATTGGCACAAAATGTGCTCAGTGGCATTTTCGAAAGTTGGCCATCAAATTGGTAAAAGGTGGGAAGACTTTTACATACTGCTAAGTAAAACAGGGTGGGCTACACAGATGGAGATTGCAGAATATTTTGGCAATTTACATACTCAGAGTGATTAAAAGTAAGAACAATTGACTCTGCTCTCACCAAGAGATGACAAGTAAGAAACCACTTGTGACAGTTACTATAGATCAGATCACTCTCCAATAGATCAATGATGCATTCACCACCATTATGTATTTTTCGAACTCAGGAACCCTATCGCCGGGTCCAGACTTCTTGATGCTGGAGTCCTGGGGCTATCCAGGGCGATCAGAGTGCAGCATTGGGGACTTTAAGGGAAACCTCAAAGCCCCTGCGGTCCCTGCTGGCTCCCCACCTAGAGCAGGAGCTGGCATTGCTCCTATACGCAGGAAGCAGCCAAAAATGCTACACCCTGCATTTAAGAGCAATTCTTTCATCTGGTTCCCTTCCTACCTAATAACGAGCAGGAAAATAGATGAAAATCCTGCTCCCAGCGAGCAGGAGAAGTTTTCCTGCTCCTGCTTATTGGAAGCAGGCTTACTGTTTGCTCTCACTTGGCGAGAGCTGTTCAAGCTCACACCAAGAGAAAGCAAATGGTTATCTCTCGAGGGTGGGCACCACAGGAGATCGGTACCTGGCACTGCAGCTGAACTGAGAGTCATGCTCATTTACAATTTTTTTTAATTTCCTGAAGATATGTCAAATGGCACAAACATTAACGGCAAAACACAACTTTTTCCACGGAAGCTATATATATATATATATATATATATATACATATATATATTCACTGAAAAAACCATAGGTTATAGACCATATATAGTTAGGAATTAGCATTTAAAAAACCTTATTTTACTCCCACAAAACCATTGAAATTCCATATATAGTTAGTTGTACTAACTATATATCGCGCACCCGCAATCAACTGCTGATGATGTCACATATTACATCATTCATGACATGGTCAGTGACATCACTGATGACATCTCAAATGACATCACTGATGACATCACTGATGACATCTCAAATGACATCACTGATGACATCACTGATGACTACATTCAGTGACTGTATAATTCTGTAAAGTTAAAATATGTCTTACATATTGAAGAATGAGTGGATGTATAAGTGTCTTGATGAAGGATTTAGTAGGGGCATGACTGACTTTATGAGTGACTGATTAAATGTGTCTCACTGAGTGCATGGGTTAGTGACTAAACTGTCTTAATTTGTGCATCACTATGTATGTTGTTCTGTAAACTGCTGCATGTGTTGATCAGTAGCTATATGATTAACTGTATGGGTTATTGATTGGTTGCCCAAGCATTTGTATGGGAGACTGAGTGTGTGTGTGGGTGGCTGGGAGGTGTATGACTCTTTGCATAGATGTGTGAGCAGTTGATTGACTAGATGTATGGGTTCAAAAGTGCATGTGGAAACAGCTGTATGGGCGGTTGACTGTGTGCATGAGTGTATTGGTGAGTGAATGGATATCTCAGTGCTACATGTTAAAGTAAGTACATATGTAAAATACAGTACATGTGAGAGTTGACATATATAAATAACTGTGCATAAGAGCCAGTGAATGTGTGAGTGGCTGTATGGATCATTGTGAACTTGTATCCAGGATTGTATAAGTCAGTAAATATGTTTTAGTATATGTTTGAATAAGTAAGGTGTGTATAACTGTATACTTGAGGAAATGGAGGTGTGATTGATTCTTTGCATGACTGACTAAGTGTCTGAGTAACTCCATGGATGAGTGACAGTCTATGAGTGTCTGTTTACACTGAGAGTATCTAAGGTTATATTAGAGTCTGAAGAGGTTCATCGTATTATCACATGAATGATGTCATCAGTGATGTGATCAGTAATGTCAAATGAGATGTCATCAGTGATGTCATCAGTGATGTCATTTGAGATGTCATCAGTGATGTCATCAGTGATGTCATTTGAGATGTCATCAGTGATGTCATCAGTGATGTCATTTGAGATGTCATCAGTGATGTCATCAGTGATGTCACTGACCATGTCATGAATGATGTAATATGTGACATCATCAGCAGTGGATTGCGGGTGCGCGATATATAGTTAGTACAACTAACTATATATGGAATTTCAATGGTTTTGTGTGAGTAAAATAAGGTTTTTTAAATGCTAATTCCTAACTATATATGGTCTATAACCTATGGTTTTTTCAGTGAATTTTCAAGGTTTTGTAAATGCTAATTCCTAACTATATATGGTCTATAACCTATGGTTTTTTCAGTGAATTTCATTGGTTTTTTAAAAGCTAATATCTGTAGCTGTAAAATGTATTCTTCTTTAAATCCCCCCAAAAATTTTATATGTTTATTAATAATTTTTTTTTTAATACTTTTTTTTTGTTCGCTCCCGGTTCGCGAACCGGGAAGCTTCCCGTTAGCTCATCTTGATGCCGCGACCCAGTCCGCGAACCGGTAAACGTTCCGTTAGTGCAACTGCCGCGTTAGAAATCAACATCGTGACGCGTCGCGGAAGCGCGACGTATCACGTTGTCGCGTAATGCGTCTTATGACGCGCTGCGTTAGCGCACCCGGAAGTGCTCCGGTACGCGAACTAAGACGCGAAGCGCAGCTCCCCGGAAGCGATCTGCGGCGCGTCGCGAAAGCGCGACGTATCGCGTTGCCGCATAATGCGTCTTATGACGCGCTGCGTTAGCGCACCCGGAAGTGCTCCGGTACGCGAACCGAGGCGCGAAGCGCAGCGACCCGGAAGCAATCCGGGGCGCGTTCCGCAGCACGTAACTTAAACGTAAGAGGTCATGTGACTTGGTAATAACACTTTTCATTGGTTCATTTCACTTTTGGTTTCCTAATGATGTAAGACTAGGTCATGTGATCTAAAATTAACACTTTTCATTGGTTTAGAACTATTGTTTTTCCCAAATGATGAAAACCCCTCCTTCTTTCCTCACTCTGACTTTCATCTTTGTGAGAGGAAGACCATTTTTGAGAGTTGAGCAATGGCTTCAGTAGTTGCTTCAGCTGGTGCACCCCCACCACCACCTCCACCTCCTCATGGGAAGAGAGGACCACCTCCCCAGTTTATCAGCCAGACAGAGGAGGAAGAGTATGAACTAGAGGAAGAGGAGACCGAAGGACCACAGTTCTTACAGGAGGTGCCCCGGGTTTCCCATCGGAAAGCCAGCTTTATTTGGCAGTTTTTTTCACTCCCTCGAGGGCAAAAAAAAGTAAATGCTAGGTATGTCACCTGCCTGATTTGTAAAGACCGGTTATCTAGAGGCACTGATAAAAAATATAGCTACGGAAACTATACAATGCATCGTCACATGACCAGGTGGCATCCACTGAACTACAGCCAGGCGGAGATACGTGACATGCAAGATAACCCAACAACAACTCCTGTGGCCAGGTCAACATCACTAATATTGTTGACAGGAGCAGAGGCACGGGAAACCGTGCCAAACATCCAGGAGAATTTTGCACATATGAAATTTACTTGTATGTACTGTGGTGCATTGCTATCATGTGGTAACATGAGCATTACGTTAATCAACGTAGCTTATGTAAATAACAATTGCCCTAACCGCCCCAGACAGTAATTTTTTTTTTGCTCCTGTTGAGCCCTTTTCAATGCCTGTTTTTTGTTGTTTCCCCTCCATCAAAAACAAAAAAAACCATAAAACTGTTCAAAAAATACAAAAAAAACAAAAAATGTTCAAAAAATAAAATAAAAAATATAAAACAACAAAAACATTAAAAAAAAGTTCTTTTCAGAACTACCTCCCCTTTCAAAAAAAAATTGCTAGAATGTTTAGCACTCTGGCAAGCTCTATTTCTTTTAGTTCGCTTCCCAGTTCGCTTCCCGGTTCGCGAACCGGGAGCGAACCAAAAAAATTTAAAAAGAAGAGTAAGTATAAGGGAAGTAAACAGAGAGTAATGTTAAAAGAAAGACAGCTATAGGGAGTAAACCAGACATACTGTTTAATAGATGTATTTACCGAAGAAAAGATGGAAGAGGGTATAATTGTGAAAAACAAAATAGATAAGGAAGTGAAAGAAAAAAAAGAGAGTAGAACAATTACAAAGAAGAGTTTCTTGGAGAATGTGAGTGAATGTTCAAAATCAGAGTAAAACATGTGGAATAACAGAGAGAAAAAACAGAAAACAAAAAAGAAAAAATAACAGAAATAGATTAATTGAAACAGCAAAGAAATGTAAATAACATAGAGCCATATCATCAACATAGGCAATAAAAGTTTTGCAGCTTTTATCGGCAGAAATGTGTCCCTAAAGCCGCTTTTGCGGCGGAAAACTGCCGCTAAAACCACTTTTGCAACACTTTTCTGCCAATAAAAACAGCAATAATTGTATTGGCTGTGTTCATAATATGCCCCTTAGTGTGGTTCAACTACACAGAAGAAGCACAATGAACAAGTAGTGAAAGAGTGATCAGTCAAAGACACTAAGAGTAATAGAGACGGAGTGAGTGAACAAGAGTGAGGAACTATGAGTAGAGAGGGACTGAGAAAAGGAGTGGAAGGAGTAGAGTAAGTAGGTAATAGAGAAAGGAATGAGGGAAGTAGCAAAGGCAGGAAACTGAGGGTTAAAGACATGAATCTGTCAAACTACTAGTAGGTGAATGTGATAGAAATGTAACAAAAAGAGTACAAAACATTTACCTTATAATTGTCATTAACTTACTCACTTTTTGTTTTTATACTTTCAATCTGTGAAAGAGAGAACAAACATTTGAAAAATATTAAAACATGTATTTAAAAATTAGAAAAGACAAGGGAAAAGATTGATGGACAAACTGTTTTTCAACAACTTTGACACTTACAGAAGCTTCTGCTTCTCCAGGCCCCCTACACAGTCCTAAAGATATACATTTTAAACTAACAGTATCTTGATGCAGATGAAGTGAGGCCTATCTTAAAAAATGGTGCATCTTTTGCACTGCTGTTGTTTCACAAAAGTGTCGAAAGACACTAACATTTTAAATATTTGTTTCAGGATGCCAATAAGATGTGTCCTATCCAGAGGTTTGTTTGAGGTGAGGCCTACTCAGGGTTCCAAATGAAATTTCGAGTTGTTGAAGAGAACAGAGGACATAATACATGTGAAGGCCTACCAATGAAGTAAGTCATGTCCACTTCACTCTTGAACAAAGGCCAGACCTCTTCTGTGTCCGTGGACAGACCTAAACTTCATCTGCACAATGTCATTCGTAAACTTAGGAAACACAGGTGATGTAATTGAAAAATGTGGAGTTTCTTTTCCTCATTTCACAATCACATCACCTGTGTTGCCTAGGCTTAGGTATCTCATAGTGCAGATGTAGTGCAGCATATGAAACAGTACCCAGAAGTGCAGCACTGCATGCAACAACTTTGACACTTACAAAAGCTTCAGCTTCTGCATGCTCCCTACACAGTGCTAATTATATACATTTTAAACTGATGGTATCTTGCTGGAGATGAACTGAAACCTATCTTGCAACATGGTGCATCTTTTACACAAAAGTGACCCACAATGGAGCAAAAGAGGCGCACGGCCACCATAAATCTGACCCTAACATTTTAAATGATTGTTTGAAGATGCCAATAAGGTGTAACCTATGCACAGATTTGTTTCAGGTAAGTCCTACTCAGGGTTGCAGATGGAATTTAGGTTTGTTGAAGAATACAGAGGAGATAATACATGTGGAGGCCTACCAACGAAGTGAGTCATGTCCACTGCACTCTTGAACAAATGTCAGACCTCCTCTGTCTCCAGGAACAGGCCTAAACCTCATCTACACAATGTGATGTGTAATGTTAGGAAACACAGGTAATATAATTGAAAAACGTGCAATTTATTTTGCTCATTCCACAATCATATCACCTGTGTTTCCTTTGCTTAGGTATCTCATTGTGGAAGACTACGTAGAATATGAGCACTGTATGCAACAACTTTGACACTTACAGAAGCCTCTCCTTCTCCGTGCCTCCTACACAGTTCTAAATGTACATCATAAATGCAAACAGTACAGAACAGAATTAATTATACATGTTAAATGGTTTATTTTTGCTGTTCTCAGAATGTATCAAATTTCACTAAAAACAGTGACTTGAAGGTATTCATCATATAACAGCGGGGAAAAAAAACACAATCAAAATGATTGTGTTTAAAAAACCCATACAACATAACAAATCAGAATTCAGAACTCCTTAAAGTTAACTTACTTTCCATGACGTCGAAGGATGTCCTATGAACAGCTTACACTCTTTTGTGCTGTTATTACTTTCAGACCGCCACTTTCTGAAAGAAAATCTCCATCGTTTTGAAAAACATGTTACATACAATAAATGACTTCTTGCTCTCTACCACACATTTCCACAAGGCCAAATCATGTCTGAGCCATTTATAACTCTTAGAATTCTTGTAAGCCAATCCCGTCATGTTGTATTTCCGCAACTTTCACAATTAAAATGTTGAAGATCATTATCACAATCCTGGACTAGTAATATCTTCCCCTTCTTGCTCAGTCATGTTCTACATTTCCTATGACACTGATACTGCTTACTATGAAGCAGACTTACACTACCTCTATGACTACTACAATTATTTAATTCTCTACATCACTTTTAATCACAAAGCAATGTAAAACAGTAGACAGCATTGCAGACTTACATTCCCTCTACTCCATGTTTTGATTGGCTGCTTCAATTAGCTTATAAAAAGAAACAGTTTTTCTGAACTCATTCAAAGTGCACTTATTTCTCCATGACGTCCAGTGTTATGGTAAGAAGTTATGTCTCTGTACTACACTTATCCTCAAGGCCAAATCGTGTAGGAGCCATTAGAACTTCTTGAAATTCCTCAGAGCACATCCCGAGATTCTTTCCCTAAAATTTTGGTTTTAAAAACACCAGGTAAGAGTTTTTAAGGTCATACGGCAATTTTTTTTTGAAAATTAAAACAGAATCATTGCAGAATGACCAGCCATTTCTAGACTTTAAATAAGCTGTGTAATGTCCTGATGTTATTGAAGGACCATCATGATATATAATTGCTGCAGTTACAAAAGTCCTTCCTGATATTGACAACTGTGAAGCCACAAAATTTTTAATTAAAGTTGTCAATTTTGTTCCATCAGGCCTACATCGTTGGAACATTAAAATAACATACTGGCCATATGTTCGTATAAATAATGTGGACATCATTTCAGATTTACATTGGCTACACTCCATGTTGTGATCAGCTGCTTTTACTAGTTTATTAAAAGAGACTGATTTACTGTCTGGCAAAGTTAAATATATAAATCTTTCTGAGTCTACACTAGTAGTACTTGATACCCTACAGTTCTCGCTGTCATGCTGCCATTGATAAGAAAGCCCAAACAGGTGATCTACATCTACACCTTCAGCATGCAATACATCAAGCATATACATTAAAAACTCCTGACAATCTTGCTGAATATTTTGAGAGAATTGTGTTTGGCCTGAACATCTGTCTAACAGATTTCGAATTTCAGACACACGTTCTATTTTTGTTCTATCAGTGCTACATTTCTCTAACACAGAATTTAACTGCAAAATCTTTGATCAGAATTGACCACAATCTCTTCTTTTACATTTTCTAGAGAAAACAAAACATTAACCACTACATTAGCATAGCAGTTGACACCAGAACTGTTTTCAAATTGAAAACCAACAACATCTTCAACAGAATCCTTTTTCTTTCTGCTTATAATTTCAGGTTCATCGACTTTTCGTCTTTTTGCTACAACCTCCCCAGTATTGGTCACATTTCTTCGTTTCCAGCCTACCACACGTTTCTCAAACAAAGGATATTGAGGCAAATGTGGCGCATACTCTCTTCTTAACCTATTGTATTCCTTAACACAATCTAGATCCGCACAAATGTTTGTGACATCACACTCAATCAAGTACAATCCCGATAAAGTTCTAACTCGTGACAATGCCACATATGCCATACCCTCCTTGAACACAGAACTGCCAATATTCACCAATGCACTGTCTACACTTAAACCTTGCGATTTATGGATTGTCACCACATATGCCAAGCACACAGGAAACTGCTTACGGCGAACATATAAGTCTTTTACAAGCAAAAATCTAGCAGAACAACGACCAATTAGCTGTACTTCCTCAATGCCATCAAATTTAATTTTTAAAAATTCAATTCCATCTCTATTTCTGTATTTTACAAAATCAACAACATTACCCATTGATCCATTTACCAGACCTCTTTCAACACGTAAATTCCTTCTTAAAATTATACGGCAGTTCAAGCACACATTCAGAGTCTTTTCAAAACCTGCAGTTTTAGATATAGTCTTCTCTAATGAATCCAATTTTGTTTTCAAATTCTCAGACAAAATAATTGTTGATCCCATATGCTCTACTCTATCAATAGCTTCCAGTTTCACAATCTCTTGCTTTTCTAAATGCAACATTTTTTGGTTAAATTTGGCACATTCTGCAAGAGTTGGCATCAAACATATTCCAGATTTCTTCTCAGTAATTTTCTGAAAAATATTCTCAGGCACAACATCTTGTTCTGGATATAAATTTGTCAGTAATCGTGCATGTAAAGCTTCTTTCCCATGCTCGGTCACTTTTCCAATTCTAACATCTTGTAGAATAGTCTTGTAAACTTCATCCTTCGCCTGACGCATATTTTCATGCAGTTCAGCATAATTGAAGTTTAACCATATATTGACGTTGCCAATGCTCCCTAGGCACTTCCTGGTATCTTCATGCGTGAGCATTTTGAACACAGGTTGCCCTTTCACTGGTGTCAGCTGCAGAAGATCTCCGAAAACAATGATGTGTTTGCCACCAAATAACACATCATACTCTGTTTTGAGAACTTCTTGCATTCTCAAATGCACAAAGGCAAGCATGACATTGGAAACCATGCTTACTTCGTCAATGATAAGAAGTTTCATTTTCCTCAAGATTCTTGAAACTTCACAACAAGCATCTCCAGATAGCTTGTGATATTGTAATTTGTTGTCATGCTCCACTGGCAGCATCAGTAAACGATGTAAAGTAATCCCTTTAATGTTATGTGCTGCCAGTCCAGTTGGAGCGGTGACAACACAAGACAGCGATGACTCTGTCCTTTCCTGCAAATAACATGAAATTGCTTTAATAAGGAAACTTTTTCCAGTTCCCGCTTCTCCACTCACGTACAGTCGGACAGGCTTCAACGACGTACATGAGCACTCTTTCTTGTCATGACTTAATCCATGATCAATTTGCATGGTAACTTCGTCATATATTTTCCTCTGCTCAACGTTGAGTTGTCTTTCCAACTCTTCTAAGTTAACCGCATCCTCCTGAGCATGTGCCATGGCTCTTTCCACTTCATTCATAGCAGTGGCAGCTTCATTTTCGATAACAGGTCCTCCTAGTGGATCCTGACTCAATGAAGCAGAACTCTGACTGTCCTGAGAACTGTCTCTGGCAATCTCGGCTGCAATCGTTGCTTCCTGCTCAATTTCCGCATTCAACATTTCTACATATTTGGGAAAAGCAGGACATTCTATGGTCTCCTTGGCAGCATTGAAAGAGTCTTCGTAACAGAGGAAATCTCCAAGCAGTTCCTCTTCTGCACGCCAAGGCTTGAAAAGTTGCAAAAGTGCTAAATAGAAAAACTCCTTTTTTTCAGGAGATTCGCCACTCAATTTTCGATGGTTTACCAAGTGGCATTTTCTTTGCTTGACCAGACATCCCTCACTTCCTATTACAGCATACACTCCTCTCTCAGTATCTTCTTTGATGTTCCTCTTGAATATGTCATTTTGAAGAACCTCATACAGACAAACATTCTCGAGGTGACTGCTTCGATTTGGATAATATGTATCCAACATGTTGGTCTTCAAAATGTCGGTACTGTTTGGCTCCTTTTCCGCCAAATACTCAATTTCCCGCACAGGTTTGAGAACTCGATTACGCGTTGCAGCAAGACCAAGACTCGCCCAAACGATACTCCTGGACTTGGCATAGAGACTTGCTGAAGACAACCGGTCAAAACAATCGTAAGCTCCGATTTCTCGATGCGACAACATCTTCAGACTGAAACTGTACAACTTCATGCTGAGGCTCTTTTCATGGGAAATGTCCTCCCACATATCCTTCAATTCTGTCTTCTCTTTTTTGGTGATGTAAGATGTCACATACCGAGCCACAGCCATACAGTTATCAGCCACAAACTGTATATCCATGTTAGCATTCCACATGGACAAAATCACCGGGTTGTAGTCGTTGATGTACTTAGACTCTTCGTTCCTCTTCAAATTGTATGTGTTTTTAGGTGATTTCTTCATCACATTATGTCGCAGCGAAGACATCAAACTGTTTACTCTTCCTTTAGAAATCACCGGTCGTGGAAAGCCGAAACGACATTTGGTGTAGAACTTGTCCTTGTTTCGGAATTTACGACGACAGTACTTTCCACATCGATGACTTTGGAAACGTAGAACTTTTTCTCTTAGGCTTTTCTTCTCCTTTGCGTTTGGAACAGCACACGTAGAATACTGTTGTATGAAACTCATCACTGAGTCTTCTGGATCCGTTCCAAATTTAGGTGCATCCTTGATCCACAGCAACATATGTATATGAGGAGCACCTCTTGCTTGGTACTCCTTTCTCCAGAAGAAATCCAACACCTCTCCAAGAGGTGGATTCTTCTTATTCATGATGAAAGACATCATAGCTTCAAATCTATGATTGAAGTACCTACATACATTGACTGGATCCAAAGAGCACAGTTCTCCGGGTGTCTTGAATTCGATGTTTTCGATGTTTCCATTTGCCTCTCGTAGAAATTCAAGTAAGTCTTCCCAGCCATACTCGGCACAGCTCAGAGTGAGGAACCATGTGGGAGTTCCTAAGTTCCTCAGCATACATTTTAAATCACCATGACGACCGTACCAGTACTCATTAGTACCACGCTGACACGCCATGAGATTAATCAGGTGAGAATCCAAAATACTGTCTTGGACATTGACTTTATCCATAAAGTCACTTGCCGAGATGTTTTGCATGTGTATACCACTTTTCAAGATGTGGTTCACTGCATATGACAGTCCAGACAGATCGCTTTCAAACAGGAGATGAAACAAATAGGGAATGCATTGTCGAAACCTAGCATCTCCTGCATACAATCGCAAAGTCCGGTATTCAGAAGCAGGAATTTGATGAGGTCGCTCATCATATCTTCCTCCCTGACCTGTTGGAAAAAGCTGTGGGAAACACCGAGCTTCCAAACTTTCCTCCCAAACACTAATGGGACTCCCTTTGGCTTGTTTCATTTGAAACAACTCAATAGCATTCCCCATGACTTCCTTGGAATGCAAAGGATGAACACTATAATGTTCATATATTTCTTCACTAGTAGAGGGTTCTACTTTCTCAATTTGACCAGCACACAAATCGCTATCCTCTTCCTCACTTACTTCCTCTTCTGCAACATATACATTCTTATAGTATTTATTATTTTTTTTCAAATACAATGTTGCCTTTTTAACTTTCCTAACATCCACTAAATCTTGCCATATTTTCTTATTCTTTGTCGGAACCCCATTAACTAAGATAACCAGAGGTTCCTCTTCCACTTTTTCTACTCCAATTGTGTTAATGTTTTTCTTCAAATCTAGAGGCAAATAAACAACTCTTCCCTTTAATCCTCTCTGTAAATCTGATGGAGGCAATTTCCCTGTCTTTGGCTCCATTCTTACAATAGCCTGAAAGGGATGGATACTTTGAATCAAAATAGATTCATAAGTATTTAAATCCTTCAATTCAGAAGGAATCTCAACCAATTCCAGATTATTATGAACTGCTCTAGCAGGCATCTGGTTTTGATTTAATTTGTTACAACAATAAATACACACATGTTGATCCAATCCCAAATCAAAACAATTTTCTACCATCAAGTATGTTGTGATATCCTTCCATTCACTATTATTTTCCCTTTCACTTTTTGCATATAAATCCACTAACTTAGTCTGATTCTTATGATAAGTGCGTCGACAACACACACAAGTGAAATTTGGCCTCTCACTTGATTTCACCTGAAACGTCGCAATTTCCCTCTGGAAATTATCTGTACTGGAAACCTGTACACTATCTTCCACATTACCCACTTCTTCTTGGTCAATTTCAACATTCTCCTCTTTACTTCCAAAGTAACAAAACTCAATTTCTTCACATATATTCTTCACATCTATTTCAGAACCATGCAAAAGAGCAGCACATAATTGTTTAAGCATAATTGCTGGACTCTTAGCATAATACAACATTCTAACTAATTTCCTCACTTTATTATGATGCACTGCTAGCATCCTGAAATGATGAAAAACACTCTGGCATACTCTCCTGGAAAGACAAGCCAGTGAATGACCATGCAAACCTGTCACTTCTCTCACTCTGCAAGGATCTAATTCTTGCAACAACTTCATTTTCTGCTTCAAACTTTTCTTATTAAATGACCGTACAAAATCACAAAGCAAATTGATGGAATCCTGTCGCACACTGCAAATACTACTACACTTCCAGGTGTACACAGGACCCTTAGGACGTCTTCCTAAAACCTCATTACATGCATCAACTTGTAATTTTGTCGCCTCATAGCAAATCTTTTGCACCGCCGCTGCATCACAAAAGTGACGCACAGTGGTGCAAAAGAGGCATACACCTATCATAAATCTGTCCCTAGCATTTTAAATGATTAATTCAGGATGACGATAAGGTGTGGCCTATCCAGAGGTTTGTTTAAGGTGAGGCCTACTCAGGATTGCAGATGAAAGTTACGCTTGATGAAGAATACAGAGGAGATAATACATGTAAAGGTCTACCAATGAAGTAAGTGATGTCCACTTCATTGCGCCAGTCATCTTAAATGTATCCCTAAGCTTCTTATCTTGTTAGAGATGAACCGCCATATGTATCATCAAACTATTTTGCATTTCCTAAATAGCGAATTTTAAGGAATAAATAGCGATTCTTTACCATTCCTAATTTGCGATGAGCAAATTGCTAATTGCAAATTACCCATTCATTTCCATGGGCCAGGAGGCCCATAGGAATGAAGGTGCAATTTGCGATTAGCAATTAGCTCATCTCAAATTAGTAATTTTTCCAAAGGTGCAGGGGTGTCTCAAGAACACCCTGCTGCACCCCTGAAAAAGAAATTTGGGGGCATATGGCGCACATAAATTTTAACAACATTCCTTTACCTCAAAAACGATTTTCAAGTCATAATTTGAAAACACTGCCCACGGGGAAATGACTTAAAATGTCCTTAAGACACATGAAAGTGTTTTTTTAAAGGCTTTGCAACTTTTTTGGGTCACTTTTAACATGGCTATGTAACTCAAACAGTCAAAATCTAAATTTACCATGCACAGGTGGGAGCATATTTACAAGGAATTTGCTCCACGGGGAAATGTCTTTTAATTTAATATGGGAAAAATAACATCAGAGACACTGAAATGCCTTATAAAGAAGCATACACCATTATGTCCTTGTCATAAATTTTAAAACCATTCCTTTTCCCCAAAAACGATTTTCAAATCATAATTTGAAAACACTGCACATGGGGAAATGACTTAAAATGTCCTTAAGACACATGAAAGCGTGTTTTGATTGCCTTTCCAGCATGTTTGGGTCAGTTTTAACATGGCTATGTAACGCAAACATTCGAAATCTAAATTTGCCATGCACAGGTGGGAGCATATTTACAAGGAATTTGCTCCACAGGGAAAGGTCTTACATTAAAATGGGAAAAATAACATCAGAGACACTCAATTGCCTTATAAAGAAGCATACACCATTATGTCCTTGTCATAAATATTAAAACCATTCCTTTTCCCCAAAAACGATTTTCAAATCATAATTTGAAAACACTCCACATGGGGAAATGACTTAAAATGTCCTTAAGACACATGAAAGCGTTTTTTGATTGCCTTTGCAACATGTTTGGGTCACTTTTAACGTGGCTATGTAACGCAAACATTCAAAATCTAAATTTGCCATGCACAGGTGGGAGCATATTTACAAGGAATTTGCTCCACAGGGAAAGGTCTTACATTAAAATGGGAAAAATAACATCAGAGACACTCAATTGCCTTATAAAGAAGCATACACCATTATGTCCTTGTCATAAATATTAAAACCATTCCTTTTCCCCAAAAACGATTTTCAAATCATAATTTGAAAACACTCCACATGGGGAAATGACTTAAAATGTCCTTAAGACACATGAAAGTGTTTTTTGATTGCCTTTGCAGCATGTTTGGGTCACTTTTAACATGGCTATGTAATGCAAACATTCAAAATCTAAATTTTCCATGCACAGGTGGGGGCATATTTACAAGCAATTTGCTCCACAGGGAAAGGTCTTACATTAAAATGGAAAAAATAACATCAGAGACACTCAATTGCCTTATAAAGAAGCATACACCATTATGTCCTTTTCATAAATATTAAAACCATTCCTTTTCCTCAAAAACGATTTTCAAGTCATAATTTGAAAACACTCCACAGCTCCTATGCACAAAAAAACCCTGTCAGTACTAATTCTTCACATTTTCTCCAATTACAATTTCTCAAAGAAACAAAATCTATTTGTAAAACACTTGAGACAAAGCAACATTTGAAAAACACAACTTTCTTCATAATTTTCTCCTTAAAGCACACTATTCTCTATCTAAATTAAAGAAATCTTTTCTCACCTTAGCAAATACTTTGAGTTTCAAAACAGTCTCAGAAACACACCAATTTGTCTTCAGCAGAGCAAAAGGTATGCACTCCAGAGTCTGCAGCTATCAAAAGCACAGAAATGCTGTAATTCTTCACACATATCTCTCATGTCACCCAATCAAAACTCTTCCCTCACTTTTTTTCAAATCAAAACCCTTCCCCCCTCTGCCCTCTCTGCCTTTTTTGCATAGCAACCACCTCTTGGAACACCTCTGGTGTTTGCAAGTTCACACAACAATGTTGCAATTGAACTCTGAACTCTCAGTGCACCTCATATCCAGTGCATTCTTTCATTTAATGTTTTTTTCTTGACCACTCAAAATACATCTTTCAAAGAACTCATCCATGCACCCTAACTTTCTGTTTTCAGCAATCAAAATCCACCAATCACTGTTACTGCTTCATTAACACAGAAACTCCACAGTTTTTTTTCATTTTAAACTCTTATTTTTTCAACTGCCATTTCATTGCCACACTTCATCTGACTGCAGGAGAACCTTCTCTCACCATGTTTTCTGTCTGGATTGATGGACATAGTTACATCTATTGGGCTTAGAGGTATGCTGAGAACAGAAATTTACCTAACCTCAATTTACAAGATGTGGAAATTAAGTGGTTTGGCCACAGAGGATTAAAATGTCACCAATTAATACCATTGGTGAAAACCTTTATGCATTTGCCAAAACCTGACCTGTTAATTGTGCACGGTGGAGGTAATGATTTGGGCACTTTGACTGGGGTAGGTCTGGAAATGCTTTTAAAGGACACCTTTGAGCAATTAATGGCACTTTTTCCTCAGACTGCCTTGGTATATTCAAATATATGCCAAAGACAGAAATGGAGGTGGTCAAACCAATTTTGTATACAAATTGAGAAGTCGAGGAAGCATGTAAACAAATCTGTTTCAGCTTACATGAGAGACCATGGAATGGGCTCCGTGTACAACAATAACTTGCGTTACTACATGCAAGATATCTACAGAGGAGATGGAGTTCATTTCTCAGATGAGGGCAACAGAATTTTCATTCTGAATTTAAGACTGTGCATTGGTACCTACTTATAAGTACCTAAATGTACCATAAACCCAAAAGCTCTTCTCAGAGCTACCCTACATCTGATCACTCACAATTATTATTTTACTCTAACTTTTTTCACAAATTTTCAACAAAGTACGCTCCCCGAGGCGCTACCCGGTACGCGAACCGGAAGCTAACCTCGCGAAATTTTTAAAAAAAATGTTTTTTTTCGCACATATAAGCCTCCTCAGCCACCCTCAGAAAACCTAGGGGGTCAAGATAAGTCTACCGTGCCCCCTTCTACCCATTCTGAACATTATTTGCCCTTGTATCTTAAGTCGACCGAAACACAAAATGGTGGACTCCCGTAACGCTTAAGGTTCGCGTACCGGGGCGCTCGCCAGTTCGCGTACCGGGTCGCTCCCTGGGAAGCGCACCATCAAAAAAGGTGGGAAAGTAATTTACAGAAAAACGACTGGAGACACTCTCACCAAATATAGATTAGCTCATAGTACATACCAATCCCTACCATTTTCACAAATTTGGTTGGAATTCCATTTAGCCATTTAGCCTGTAGACCTCTCTAAATACCCTGAGGTAAATTACTTCACAGAACACATCTGAAGTGTTGGAATTGACAACCAATGAAAATGTTACTTTCATTTTCTACTTTTTTTTACCTCACATTTGATTGGTTATATACCTGAATATATATAAAGGAAGAGAATGAAACACAGCCATTTTGACTACTACTTCCTGGTGTACATTTCAATTGGATTTTCACTAATCACTTCAACTTCTTTCTAAAGGTAAGTTGTTATTTTAAAAACTGAACTATATTGTGCACTATCAGTTAATATGGTAAACTTTTTCTGATAGTTATATACTATCCCTCTGTAGTAGTTATAGATTTAGATAGACTTCTCTGTTATAGTTATGGATGGAGTTAGGCTTCTCTTGTATAATTATGAATTTACTTACGTTAAATCACATACACTTTTTTATATTCCTACTTCCACTCTGATACTATACACTGCCCAAAGATAAATTCACTGATAAAAACTGCCTATCTAAAATTAATCCCAACAGTGCCCTATCTCTACTAATATATATTTTTTTTATCCAAATTTCAGGCAACATGGAAGGCGAACAGAAAGTTTAATTTCAAATTGTCCTGCAAGAGAGCAGCCAAGAATTAATTGATCCAAATTATATAGAATTTATGGATGAAACTTGGGACCAAGAACTACTGCAATGTGTGCAAGCAGTGGATGACCTCCTTCAAAATGAGGACATTTTACACCCTCATAGATTACAAGCTATGTTCAATGAAAATGACGACATTTCAGACAGTGAAATGTTAGAAATGTTATTAAATTTTGAAACACAATCACAATAATAAATAATTGCTTAAAAAATAAAGAAATTAAAAAATAATCAACAAAACCAACAATCAATTAACATACAGTATTTGAAAAGTCTATCATTCTTTTTTCCTCATAGTACGCTCCCCAGAACGCTTCCCGGTTCGCGAACCGGGCGCTCCCCACGCAAAAAATAATTATTTTATTTTTTGCCCTGCGGGGCCCTTTTAAAGCCTCCACATCAAACCTAGGGGGTCAGGGAGGATCTACTATGCCCCCTTATGGTCATTTCCCCCTTTGTTTTGGCCTCCTCTTGTCTCTCGATCCTACCGAGAGACAAGATGGCGGCCGCTCCGGACTGTTTAGAATGTTGACAGACACCGGAGAGCCAATCAGCTTCGCTTCGCGAAGTTCCGTTACGCGTAAAGTACGCGAACCGGAGCGCTGCCCAGAGCGCGCTTACAGATATATATCTTTATTTGAACGTTAATTTCTCAAAATCCACTGGAGCACATATATTGAGACCTAGCAAAGGCACATCGGGCTAACAGTCCCTACAATTTTGCCAAGTTTCGTGCAAATCCATTCAGCCGTTCGGGCTAAAAGTGAGGCCAACCGCCCTATGGAAATTAACATTGGAAAACACGTTTTGGGACCCCCCTTTTTTCTCAGCCCCCCCTTGACAAACCCCCCCCAAATTTTCAGGGGCTGCTCAGAAACAAAATGTTCCATTTTCCTGAAAATTTCAGCCAATTCCGTCCACAAACGCCAAAGTTATTAGACATAGAATTTTTAAAAATCCCATAGGGAAAAAATCCTAACTATAACTACCTACTGGCGACCGCCAGTAGGTAATATATATATATATATATATATATATATATATATATATATATTACCTACTGGCGGTCGCCAGTAGGTAGTTATAGTTAGGACCTAGTTTCCATAGTAAATCCTCAACATTCTATTGGGAATAACTTTGGCGTTGATGGACGGAATTGGCTGAATTTCTCCAGGAATATGGCCAGCTCCGCTCCGCTCCTTCCCTGAAAGTTGGGGGGGATTCATCAAGTGGGGGCCGAGATAAAAGGGGGGTCCCAAAACGTGTTTTCCCCATGTTAATTTCCATAGGGCGGTTGGACTCACTTTTAGCCCGAACGGATTTCCTCCAAACGTGGCAAAATTGTAGGGACTGGTAGCCCGATGTGCCTTTGCTATGTCTCAAGATATGTGCTCCAGTGGATTTTGAGTAATTTAGGTTCAAAAAAATATATATCTATAAGCGCTCCCCGGTACGCGCACCGGGGCGCGCACCAGCGCGCTACGCGAGTTCGCGAGCGGAAAGCTGATTGGCTCTCGGGTGTCTGTCAACATTCCAAACAGTCCGGAGCGGCCGCCATATTGTGTCTCAGTAGGATCGAGACACAAGAGGTGGCAAAAACAAAGGGGGAAATGACCAAAAGGGGGCAGGGTAGACCCCCCCTGATCCCCTAGGTTTGATGTGGGGGCCATAAAAGGGCCCCGCGGGGCAAAAAAAATATTATTTTTTTTCGATTTACACAGGGGGAGCGCCCGGTACGCGCACCGGTGAGCGTACCGGGGAGCGTACCATGGAGAAAAAAGAATGACAGAGTTTTTTAAAAATTTAGCATTTTTTTATAAATTGGAGGTAGTTCTAAAAAGAACTGTTTTTTTAATTCTTTTTGTTGTTTTATATTTTTTTATTCTTTTTTTGAACAATTTTTTACTTTTTTTGGCTTTTATGAACAATTTTATATTTTTTTTGTAGTTTTTATGGGGACCAACAAAAAACAGGGAATTGTAAACGGCTCAACTGGAGCAAAAAAAATCAGAAAAAAATTAAGGTTTCTTTCTGCAGTTGTGGTTGTCTCCAGCACGGTTGATGAGTTTGATGCTTTGCTCACCATAGGAAATTGTAGTCCCACAAAATATACAAACTATTTTGTGATCTCCAAACTGGCGTTGGATGTTTGGGACCATCTCCCTTGTCTCTGGACCCGATGGACTGGGTTGTTTGCTTTTGGAGGTGCTCGGAGAAGATTGGGGAGGGTTTCTGGTCAGTTCTCTGACCTCTGCCGCAGCATAGTTGTTAGGGTGCCTGCGTTGCATGTGGCGAAGCATTGTATGGTTCCCAAAAGAATATTTTTTGCAGGGTTCCCCCTGGAAAGTACAGTGCCACAGATCAGACATGTCACTTTTGGCACATTGACTTTCTTTTGGTCCTTTGGGATTTTAAAAAAACTCCCACACAAAGTGCTCCCTAGGTTTATAGGGGGTATTATCTTCAGGCAGGAACCGCCTCTCCTCCTCCTCCACCTCCTCCTCTTCTTCTTCACCACCAATGTGGTGTTGTGGTGGTCCTTGTGGTGGTGGTGGTGGTGGTGCAGATGCTCCTGCTGCTGCTGCTACTGTAGCCATTTCTCAATGAATAGAAACAGGTCTTCCTCACTCAAAGAACAAAGTGAGAATAAGGAAAAAAGGTGGGGGCTTTCATCATTTGGAAAACAAAACTGTTCTGAACCAATGAAAAGTGTTATTTTCAGGTCACATGACCCGACGCGCTTACGCTACGCGCCCGGGGGCGCGCACTGGGTCGCGCCCGGGGGCGCTTACGGCGTGCGTCACAAGACGCATCACGCGGCTACACGATACGTCACGATGATGTTTTCGTTCGCGGCAATAGCGCTAACGGGACGCTCACCGGTACGCGCACCGGGGCGCGCCGCAAGACTGCGCTTACCGGTGCGCTCACCGGTACGCGCACCGGGAGCGCTCTAGGGCAAAAAAGAAAAAAAAATAAACATGAACAATATACATAAAAAAATAGTATTACATAAATATACAATATAGGATTCATTATAAAAAATATTATATGTTATGTTATGTTATGAGTTTGATTAAGCGCAAACAGCTGCCCCAGCAGTGAGGCGTCCCGGCGCTAAAGAACCTTGAAAACCTGCTGAGAGGGGAGGGGAGGTGAAAACAGAAGGCCTAACACAGTGGGAACAAGTGGGTTTTAATTGCCTTCCTGAAGGCGGACAAATTGTTAATGGAACGAATATTCGGTGGCAGGGAGTTCCAGAGTTTGGCCCCCAGAACTCTAAAGGAACGGCCCCCAACACGACAAAGTTTAGTTCGGGGGACAGTCACAAGATGTTGGCCTAGGGAGCGCAGATTGCGCTGAGGGGTGTAGGGTACTAAGAGAGGGCGTAGAAGTTCAGGGCATTCAGATTTGAGAATTTTAAAAGCAATGGTGAGGGTCTTAAATTTAATTCTGGATTCTATGGGAAGCCAGTGTAGTCTTTGGATAGTAGCTCTGGCGGAGCACCTACGGGGGAGGCCCACCACGGCCCTTGCTGCTGAGTTTTGTACCCGTTGCAGGCGTGCTGTTTCTGATTTATTAACGCCCAGGAATAGGACACTGGCGTAATCCAGCCTGGATAAAATAGTGGATTGGATTATCAGTTGGCGTGTTTTTGAGTCAAAGAATCCGAGTATTGGATTGAGGCTCCTCATCAGGCCCACACAAGTAGCTGCCACTTTCTTTGTGTGGGCCTGAAAGCTGAGTGATGAGTCCAGCCATACACCCAAGTTTTTCACCAGGGTTTTTGGGGACGGGATGGGGCCCAGCACAGAAGGCCACCAGTGGTCACTCCAGAGACTGGAGTTCTTTCCGAGGAGCAGCACCTCCGTCTTTCCAGCGTTCAGCTGGAGGCAGTTGTCCGTCATCCACTGGGCCACTGCCGCCAGGCCATCCCTAAATCTCGTAGCCGAGTTCGAAGGCCCTCAGTGAGAGTGATGACCAGCTGTGTGTCATCAGCGTACGACACCAGCGTGAGGTCCCACTTCTTGGCTACTGCCGAGAGAGGCTGAACATAAAGATTAAAAAGGGATGGGCTGAGTGCAGAGCCCTGGGGAACCCCTTGTCCGATGGAGTGGGACCGGGAAATAAACGGAGGAGCTGAGACCCGAAAGGATCTGTCCTTCAAGAGAGAACGGAACCAGTCAAGGGCGAGATCACAAATCCCTATAGCCTCAAGGCGTCTTAGCAGGATGTTATGGGACACCGTTCAAAGGCTGCGCTGAGGTCAAGCAGAATCAGCGCAGCACTCTGACCGGCATCTAGTATCTTTCGGAGGTGTTCGGTAGTGGATAGAAGGGCAGACTCGGTGCTATGACCAGGCCTGAACCCATTCTGGGAAGGGTCCAAGATGTTATTCAGGGCCATGTGGTGGGACAAGACATTATTTACATGGGCTTCTGCTAGCTTGTACACCCAGGGGAGCAGCGAGATGGGTCTAAAATTTTCCAACTTTGTGGGATCCAGAGTGGGCTTTTTAATAATGGGGGTAACCCATGCCTGTTTCCAGCAATTTGGGACTACAGCCGAGGAAAAGGCCTATAGAAATTAGCTATTAAAAAACCTATGAAATTCACTTAAAAAACCATAGGTTTCACACCAGTTATAGTTAGGAATTAGCATTTAAAAAACCTATTAAATTCACTGAAAAAACCATAGGTTTGACACCAGTTATAGTTAGCTGGAAATTTTACTGACATAAAACCATTGAATTTCCCACGTTATAGTTAGTTGGACTCACTATAACTCGCGCGCCCGCAATGCACTGCTGATGATGTCACATATTACATCATTCATGACAGGGTTAGTGACATCACTGATGACATCTCAAATGACATCACTGATGACATCACTGATGACATCTCAAATGACATCACTGATGACATCACTGATGACATCATCCATGTGATAATACAATACACCTCCTCACACTCTAATCTAACACATGATACACCTAGTGTTAAATACAAACTACCATTCCTGAAACCATTGACACAGTAAAACCACTTACCACATACACACTCACTGATTTCTAGGTCTACACACACATCCACTCATTCACCCATACAATCTTTCATACATACAGTCACTCATCAATACAAGACCAACATATGCATTCATACACCTATAAAGAGACTGACACACTGCCACTCATCCATGGAGTTACTCATACACCTAGTCAGTCATGTAAAGAATCAATCACACTCCCATTTCCACAACTATACAGTTATACACACAAAACCTTGCTTATTTAAACATAGACTAACACATACTTACTGTCTTTTACAATCACAGATACAAGTACATATTTATAGATACAGTCACTTATGCAATCACAGGCTGTTATATATAGTCATTTATATATGACAACTCTCACATGCAGCAGCTTACACAACAACAAACATAATGATGTACACATTCAGACAGTTTAGTCACTAACCCATGCATTCACTAAGACACATTTAATCACTCACTCATACAGTCAGTCACGCACCTACTAAATCCTTCATCCAGACACTCATACATACACTCACTCTTCAATATGTAAAACATATTTTAACTTTACAGAAACACACAGACACAGGATGATGTCATCAGTGATGTCATCAGTGATGTTAATTGAGATGTCATCAGTGATGTCATCAGTGATGTCATTTGAGATGTCATCAGTGATGTCATTTGAGATGTCATCAGTGATGTCATCAGTGATGTCACTAACCATGTCATGAATGATGTAATATGTGACATCATCAGCAGTGCATTGCGGGCGCGCGAGTTATAGTGAGTCCAACTAACTATAATGTGGGAATTTCAATGGTTTTATGTCAGTAAAATTTCCAGCTAACTATAACTGGTGTCAAACCTATGGTTTTTTCAGTGAATATATATATATATATATATATATCAAGAAAGTATGCAGGAAGCCCTTGTGGAGAAAGACCATACACGAAATGGATTCAATTCCTTCTTTATTTTCGTCAGCTTGCCAGCAGGTTATCAGCATCAGTGTCCTCAAACAAATATTCGCCAGACGCGTTTCGAGAGCGAAGCTCTCTTTCTCAATGGCTAAGGTTCCAGTCACTCGAGAATGCTTTAAATTGCGCACCAATTAAACAGTCCCCGCCCACTGGGCGTGTCTCATCACAGCAGCGTTATGGGATTTGTAGTGCCGGTATTTTCCAAGTGGGTGCATTCTCAGTTCAATTGAACCCCATAAAATCCAAGTGGATAGGGCACACATATGCTGGACCCCTGCCCCGCTTTGCAGCTGACGAAGAAGTGAAACGGAGGCCCCCCTGCAGGGCTCCCGGTTCGTTCGTGTCCTTGTTGACCCTAGGTAGGTGTCAGCTCTGGCTCTGCATACGCAGCAGGTCGCTTCTCCCCGACCGGGACGGCCGGATTTAACATCAAGAAAGTATGCAGGAAGCCCTTGTGGAGAAAGACCATACACGAAATGGATTCAATTCCTTCTTTATTTTCGTCAGCTTGCCAGCAGGTTATCAGCATCAGTGTCCTCAAACAAATATTCGCCAGACGCGTTTCGAGAGCGAAGCTCTCTTTCTCAATGGCTAAGGTTCCAGTCACTCGAGAATGCTTTAAATTGCGCACCAATTAAACAGTCCCCGCCCACTGGGCGTGTCTCATCACAGCAGCGTTATGGGATTTGTAGTGCCGGTATTTTCCAAGTGGGTGCATTCTCAGTTCAATTGAACCCCATAAAATCCAAGTGGATAGGGCACACATATGCTGGACCCCTGCCCCGCTTTGCAGCTGACGAAGAAGTGAAACGGAGGCCCCCCTGCAGGGCTCCCGGTTCGTTCGTGTCCTTGTTGACCCTAGGTAGGTGTCAGCTCTGGCTCTGCATACGCAGCAGGTCGCTTCTCCCCGACCGGGACGGCCGGATTTAACATCAAGAAAGTATGCAGGAAGCCCTTGTGGAGAAAGACCATACACGAAATGGATTCAATTCCTTCTTTATTTTCGTCAGCTTGCCAGCAGGTTATCAGCATCAAATCCAAGTGGATAGGGCACACATATGCAGAGCCAGAGCTGACACCTACCTAGGGTCAACAAGGACCCCTGCAGGGGGGCCTCCGTTTCACTTCTTCGTCAGCTGCAAAGCGGGGCAGGGGTCCAGCATATGTGTGCCCTATCCACTTGGATTTTATGGGGTTCAATTGAACTGAGAATGCACCCACTTGGAAAATACCGGCACTACAAATCCCATAACGCTGCTGTGATGAGACACGCCCAGTGGGCGGGGACTGTTTAATTGGTGCGCAATTTAAAGCATTCTCGAGTGACTGGAACCTTAGCCATTGAGAAAGAGAGCTTCGCTCTCGAAACGCGTCTGGCGAATATTTGTTTGAGGACACTGATGCTGATAACCTGCTGGCAAGCTGACGAAAATAAAGAAGGAATTGAATCCATTTCGTGTATGGTCTTTCTCCACAAGGGCTTCCTGCATACTTTCTTGATATATATATATATATATATATATATATATATATATATATATATATATATATATATATATATATCCCATCCAGGGCATTATAATGTATTTAATTATTTCTGCTGCACGTGAGTTTGGCTGCATTCTATATATACAATTATACATTGCCAATAATTACAATAGCTGATGTATGCTATGTATGAACATTTACTTTACTGCCTTATATTTTGCATGTTAAGTAATGGCCGACACCTTTGAAAAAAGTTGCAGGGTGGCCTTTGTTTATGTTTGTGGCCTCTGATGTATGTAATATACTTTAAATACCTGCCTCAGTCCGGGGCGGACCACTATTGATAAAGGCGGCAAGCCGAAACGCGTCTTGTGATGCAGAACTGACCCAATAAATTATACCGGGTGAACAACGTTCCTGAGAGTGCTGAGCATTTTTGGCACAAGTGAGCATTGGAGGATAATTCCACGCAGAGTCTGTCACTGCGGAGCAGCACCCAGCCGTGAGTGAAGGGAGATATGGCAGACATTGGAGCTTTGCATATATATATATATATATATATATTACCTACTGGCGGTCGCCAGTAGGTATATATAGTTAGGATTTTTTCTCTATGGGATTTTTGAAAATTCTATGTATAATAACTTTGGCGTTTGTGGACGGAATTGGCTGAAATTTTCAGGAAAATGTCACATTTTGTTTCAGAGCAGCCCCTGAAAATTTTGGGGGGGTTCATCAAGGGGGGGCCGAGAAAAAAGGGGGGTCCCAAAATGCGTTTTTCCCATGTTAATTTCCATAGGGCGGTTGGCCTCACTTTTAGCCCGAACGGCTGAATGGATTTGCACGAAACTTGGCAAAATTGTAGCGACTGGTAGCCCGATGTGCCTTTTGTAGGTCTCAATATATGTGCTACAGTGGATTTTGAGAAATTAACGTTTAAAAAAAGATATATATCTGTAACAGCGGACCGGGCAGCGCTCCAGGACGCGTACTTTTCGCACAACGGAGCTTTGTGAAGCGAAGCTGATTGGTTCTCCGGCGTCTGTAAACATTCCAAACAGTCCGTAGCGGCCGCCATCTTGTCTCTCGGTAGGATCGAGAGACAAGCGGAGGCCAAACCGAAGGGGCAAATGACCATAAGGGGGCATAGTAGATCCTCCCTGACCGTTTAGGTTTGATGTGGAGGTTTTAAAAGGGCCCCGCGGGGCAAAAAAAAAAAAAATAATAATAATCGAACAGCTGAATGGATTTGCACGAAACTTGGCAAAATTGTAGGGACTGGTAGCCCGATGTGCCTTTGCTAGATCTCAATATATGTGCTCCAGTGGATTTTGAGAAATTAACGTTCAAAAAAAGATATATATCTGTAACAGCGCACCGCTTCACGTACTTTTCGCGTTACGGAGCTTTGCGAAGCGAAGCTGATTGGCTCTCCGGTGTCTGTAAACATTCCAAACAGTCCGTAGCGGCCGCCATCTTGTCTCTCGGTAGGATCGAACAGCTGAATGGATTTGCACGAAACTTGGCAAAATTGTAGGGACTGGTAGCCCGATGTGCCTTTGCTAGGTCTCAATATATGTGCTTCAGTGCATTTTGAGAAATTAACGTTCAAAAACAAGATATATATCTGTAACAGCGCTCCGCTTCGCGGAGATAAAATTATATGTGTATTACCTAGCTGTTGCTAACACCAGTTAGCGACGGCTAGTAGAAGATAGCGACCATCTTGGGCCCCACTTTGCATGTGAGTGATATTTATCACTAATGACATGCAAAGTGGGCATGCCAAGATGTTAGCGACTGGAAACAGTCGCTAACATCGCTATCTCCTATTATCAACTTTTGGAAATATTCGAGATAAGCGCGAATATCTCCAAAAGCTACCACCTGCCCTGAGCAGTTCTTAGCCATGTTATCCAATGGGAGGTGGATAACATGGCTAAGAGCATTAGCTCGGTAATGCATGAATATCGCTGAGTTTTCAGCAATATTAATGCATTGCGGTCGTTTTTTATCGTATTTGCGATAAACCTTGATAATAGCAAGGTTTATCTGCGATAATTTCTGACGGTAAAAAAATCGTTGCTAAGCATCGTTAGGGATAAATATCGCTTAACTTTGGTAATATGCCCCAACGTCTGTTAACGTTCGATTCGAAGGAAATCAGGAAGTGTTGAAAAACATTGTCTGCGCCATCTTGTCTTTTTTCAAATGCCACACTTTTGTCGTGCACGGCAGCCATTTTAGATGCCTTGACCAGACCCACTCTGTGCACGCTGTCGATCCTTAGCATGGCTCCCCACCCTCGCAAGCATCTCCCCCAGGCAGTGGTCACCCCCGCTCTCTGTCTTATGCATGGGTAATAAACCTCCCCCCATCTGCGCTGCTCTTCCCTGAGAATCACACCCTGTGCCCGCCCGACACCTCCCTTTCGCCCTATTCACTACCGCACCCTCTGACACTCCTTTTCCTCTGTGTCCGATTGTCCAGGCTGGTCCTAGGGTATCAGCTAGCCCTGCAGATGTAGTTTATGGCCACAGCTGTAAAGAATCACCCCTCTTCAAAGGAGTTATAGTAGATCAAGGCCCACACTCGATGAGATCCGTCACAGCAGAAGCGTTGCTATTATCTGAAAACCATCCTGTATTGTGATTGGGGAGGGGACCGAGCCTGAAGCGGAAGATTCCAGGGATGACTCTTTGTACATCAAAGTTTTTACAATTATGTGTCACATTAAAAATATATAGCACTCCGACAAAGTAGTAAGATTATAAAACTTTAATAATTTATAAATATATACAAGAAAACAAAAATAGTAATAACATATAAACATTTTTAGGGAAAAACAACGAAGTAGCGGTCGGCTGTGCGAATAGTCCCAACGCAGCACAACGTCCAGATTTCCGGCGTGGGGCGTCGCGGGGGGTGGGTCATCAGTAGCAAACTGTTGTGCGAATAGTTCCAAGGCAGCAGAACGCGCTGAAATCTAGATGACACGAAAGTGATGTCTAGTAAGTTGCCACCCAGCAAATAACGGCGTGGGGCGTCGCGGGGGGTGGGTCATCAGTAGCAAACTGTTGTGCGAATAGTTCCAAGGCAGCAGAACGATGGCACCAAGGTGATGTCCAGTAAGTTGCCGCACTGGTTTTGGTATCCTACAATGCTGCTCCGAATAACGGCGTGGGGCGCCCCGGGGGAGGCGGCGTGAACGGGCCTCTCCAGGTGGAGTGTCATCTGTTGTAGTGGGGCGCCCCTTTACCGTTTCAGTTGCCATTCCGTCCGTTTTTGGTCCACTGTGTCAAAAGCCGCAATTCAGCTGAGTTGCGCCCACTCTTGCGGTGCAGCGATAGGCGGCTGTCACAGGACTCTCAAAATGGCGGCAGGCTGTTTCCTTTTTGGGCCTGGTCCACTGAAATGGCCCTGGGACACCTTGGAAATCGGACGCTTGTCTGCTAGGTCTTGGACCCCATTCTCGAAAGCGTCCCCTCCGCCTTGAGAATTCATCAAAAGTTTTGGGGGCCCCGACTCCTGCAGGCTTCTGGTGGGGAGCGGCTGCCATGATTGCTCGCGGAATGACCACGACTGAGCTACGAGATGGTGGTGCTCTCATGCTGACGCCAGCTTCAGTCTGAAACATCCAGAAACAAGGTGGGGCTTTCATCGTTTGGGAAAAAAAAAAAGTTTTCATCCAATGAAAAGTGTTGTTTTTAGGTCATATGATCAAGCCTTCCATCATTAGGAAACCAAAAGTAAAATGAACCAATGAAAAGTTTTATAAACATGTCACATGACCTGTTATGCGGCATAGGGTATAAAATGCGGAGAAAATACGTTGGCACGTGAGGCGGCGTCAGTAGCGGACCGATGTGCGAATAGGCCGAAGGCAATACAACGCGCCAAGATCCGGATGGCACCGAGGTGGTGTCATAGTTGAGAGTTCTGAGCAGCGGTTGTAACACTGTCTGAAGCTTATTTGCAGCTGCTGCAGCTTCACTACGCGCCAAGATCCGGATGGCACCGAGGTGGTGTCTAGTAAGTTGCCGCACTGGTGTGGCCATCCAACAATGCTGAAAGTCGGCGTGGGGCGCCCCGTTGGCCTGTGAGTTTGCGTCAGTAGCGGACCGATGTGCGAATAGGCCGATGGCAGCACAACGTGCCAAGATCCGGATGGCACCGAGGTGGTGTCTAGTAAGTTGCCGCACTGGTGTGGCCATCCTACAATGCTGAAAGTCGGCGTGGGGCGCCCCGTTGGCCTGTGAGATGGCGTCAGTAGCGGACCGATGTGTGAATGGGGCCGAAGGCAGCGCAACAATATTTTCGGAATAGAAGACACCACTAGGCGCTGAGATGCCAAGATCCGGATGGCACCGAGGTGGTGTGTAGCAAGTTGCCGCACTGGTGTGGCCATCCTACAATGCTGAAAGTCGGCGTGGGGCGCCCCGTTGGCCTGTGAGTTTGCGTCAGTAGTGGACCGATGTGCGAATAGCCGAAGGCAGCACAACGCGCCAAGATCCGGATGGCACCGAGGTGGTGTCTAGTAAGTTGTCGCACTTCTGTGGCCATCCTACAATGTTGAAAGTCGGCGTGGGGCGCCCCGTTGGCCTGTGAGATGGCGTCAGTAGCGGACCGATGTGCGAATGGGGCCAAAAGCAGCGCAACAATATTTTCTGATTTGAAGACACCACAAGGCGCTGAGATGCCAAGATCCGGATGGCACCGAGGTGGTGTCTAGCAAGTTGTGGCACTGGTGTGGCCATCCTACAATGGTAAAAGTCGGCGTGGGGCGCCCTGTTGGCCTGTGAGATGGTGTCAGTAGCGGACTGATGTGCGAATGGGGCCAAAGGCAGCGCAACAATATTTTCTACAATATTTTCGGAGTAGAAGACACCACAAGGCGCTGAGATGCCAAGATCCGGATGGCACCGAGGTGATGTCTAAGTTGCGGACCGATGTGCGAATGGGGCCAAAGGCAGCGCAACAATATTTTCTGAAGAGAATACACCACAAGGCGCTGAGATGCCAAGATCCGGATGGCACCGAGGTGATGTCTAAGTTGCGGACCGATGTGCGAATGGGGCCAAAGGCAGCGTAACAATATTTTCTGTATGGAAGATACCAGTAGGCGTTGAGATGCCAAGATTCGGATGGCACCGAGGTGATGTCTAGCAAGTTGCTGTACTGGTGTGGTCATCCTACAATGCTGAAACTCGGCGTGGGTCGCCCCATTAGCCTGTGAGATGGCGTCAGTAGCGGACCGATGTGCGAATAGGCCGAAGGCAGCACAACGCGCCAAGATCCGGATGTCACCGTGGTGGTTTCATAGTTGAGAGGCACTTCATCTGCAGTGGGGTGCCGAGATCCGGATGGCACCGAGGTGATGTCTAGAAAGTTGCTGTACTGGTGTGGCTATCCTACAATGCTGATAGTCGGCGTGGGGCGCCCCGTTGGCCTGTGAGATGGCATCCGTAGAGGACCGATGTGCGAATGGGGCCAAAGGCAGCGCAACAATATATTCTGAATTGAAGACACCACAAGGCGCTGAGATGCCAAGTTCCAGATGGCACCGAGGTGGTGTCTAGCAAGTTGTGGCACTGGTGTGGCCATCCTACAATGGTAAAAGTCGGCGTGGGGCGCCCTGTTGGCCTGTGAGATGGTTTCAGTAGCGGACTGATGTGCGAATGGGGCCAAAGGCAGCGCAACAATATTTTCTGACTGACACCACAAGGCGCTGAGATGCCAAGATCCGGATGGCACCGAGGTGATGTCTAAGTTGCGGACCGATGTGCGAATGGGGCCAAAGGCAGCGCAACAATATTTTCTGAAGAGAAGACACCAAAAGGCGCTGACATTCCAAGATCCGGATGGCACCGAGGTGGTGTCTAGCAAGCTATGCAGTTGAGTTGTGTGCGCACTTGCGGCGAATAGGTCGAAGGCAGCATAACAATGTTTTCTGAATAGAAGACACCACAAGGCGTTGAGATTCGGTTACCACCGGGGTGATGTCTAGCAAGTTGCCGCACTGGTGTGGCCATCCTACAATACTGCTCCGAATAACGGTGTGGGGTGCCCGAAGGGGGGGTGGGGGGGGGAGCCGGCGTGAATGGGCCTTCCTAGGTGGAGGCTCGTCTGCTGTAGTGGGGCGCCCCTTTACCGTTTCAGTTGCCATTCAGCTGAGTTTCGGCTGCTGTTGATGCTACAGCGACAGGCGGCTGCAAGAGGACTCTCAAAATGGCGGCCTGTTCTTTGGATTTGGGCCTGGTCCACTAAAATGGCCCTGGGACACCTTAGAACTCGGACGCTCGATTTTTTTTTCCTTTCCTGTACATGCAAAAAAAGGTAAATGCCCGGTACGTTACACGCTTCATCTGCCACGATGAACTCTCCAGAGGAACCGAAAAAAAATATAGTTGTGGTAACTATACCATGCATCGTCATATGGAGAGGTGGCACCAATTAATTATAGTGCTGCATAAAAGAGAGATTTGGAGGAGAACCCCTGACCTGCTAGTACATTCATCAAAGAAGTGGCACTGAGAGCTTCAGAGGCAAGGGAAACAGTCCCAAATATTTAGAAGAACTTTGGAAAGATTAAAATGACATGTTTAGATTGTGGTAAATTAATTTCATGTGGACAGATGAGTGTTACTCTAATAAATACAGCATATGAACATCATCATAGTCGATGGTTGGTAGAGACATTTTGACTATATCCTGGACCTGCCCGTCCTCGCCCAAAATGGCGCCGGAATAAATGGGACTCGTAACTCCTTGTTGTGTACTGGTTGCAGAACCTTGAAATCACGAGATACGTATGCAGTTTTGAAGCACATGGCGGGCGGGGACGAGAATTGATTGAATATTTCGACATCCCTATTGATATTAAGTTCTGATGTGTTATTGATTACTGTACTGTTGAAAGTTCGAATTAACGTCACCCATGGTATTTGCCCGCAAATGTATATCTAGATAATTTTATTGTAACTGGCCCTGTCGTATTTTAATTATAAAATGTACGTCCACCGATTCCGTAACTGTTAGACACCTTAGTTCTTGCAACCTAATGGCCCGCCCGTTACGTTCCTCTACAGTGTAAATGTCTATTCATCATATACGATTACAGTTTGCTCCGTGGCAGGCCCACGTGGTTATAGGCTCGTATTTGTATAATGAAATTTTCACAATAAAGGTTTTTAAAAGAAAACATGGTAGTAGTATATACATTGGTAAAGTTTTTAATATTAGTCACAGTTTTAGAATCATTAAAAGGCAAGTGAAATAAAGCAGACCAATTACATGAAGGGTAAAAGGTATAATACGAAGGAACGCAGTAAAGATAAATGGTCAAGGGCTGTTGTGTTTTCTATTCCTGCAACATAAAGTGATCGATAAGAATCTCATATTCAGGCGTATCGGCGACTAAGACAGCAGGTCGACCCTCTTTTGCTCAACGGCTCCGTCATGGGACGAAGAAACGCTCTTTTTCTCGAAAAAAGAATATATTTTACTTGCAGGACAGTTGTAAAATTTCCGGGAAAGTACATTAGCCTGGAACATTATAACATATATTTAAGAAAAAATAATGTTCGGAAGTAATGAAAAGCGTAATTTTTAGGTGATATGACCAAGCCTTTCATCATTACAATAAGAAAAGTAAAATGAACCAATGAAAAGTTTTATTAACAAGTCACATGACTTGTTATGCTTACGTTACGCGCTGCGCGCCCCGGATGACTTCCGGATGCGCTAACGCGGCGCGTCATATGACGCATTACGCGACAACGCAGGTCCAGAATATAGTCAAAATGTCTCCACCAACCAGCGGTCGGAACACAACCCCTTTCAGCAGGCTAAATAGTTCTGTTAAATGACAACAGAAGGGACAGGCAACAAGAACCATCAGTCAAAGAGGGGAGGGCTAGTTCTTCTCTACCGGGTTACATTGGGGCGCTACCGGAACTGATCGAATTGGTAGTCTACAGTGTTTCTGGATGTTTCAGACTGAAGCTGGGGTTAGCATGAGAGCAGCACCATTTCGTAGCTCCGTCGTGGCCATTCCGCAACCAATCATGGCAGCCGCTCTTTATCGTTATTTTGGGCGGGGTGGGTGGCGGAGCCGAGCTGTTTTGCAGCCATCATTGTGTGGAGTTCAGTTCATTTCACTAGTTTTGTATTTGTCATGAGGGGTTGTTCCTAATGTTTCTATTTTAGCGAGGTCAAAAAGAGATCCCATTAGTGGCCTACTGATTTTGCTCGATTCCTTTTCTTTTTTTTTTACACGATTTTTCGTTATCTGCAAAGACTAAACAGAGTATTGCGACTCTGTGTTTGTTTGTAAATAGAGAATGAACCAAAGAGAACCAATTCTAAAACAGTAAATACTTGGATAACAATCAATCAAATGGAGAGAGAAGCAGGCACGACGTATTACAACGGGGGAAAAGGCCTGCGTTAACTACCCTTCACTATGTGCAAAGAGAGAGTACTCCTAATAGAAATGAGGGGGGGGGGGCACCATTGAAAGCAGATCAGTGTGCATAAACACGAAAATGTTTTCACTTACCACGTACTTGACATTCGACAGCTTATGATATTTGCTATTAAAAAAACATTGAAATTCACTGAAAAAAACATAGGTTATAGACCATATATAGTTAGGAATTAGCATTTACAAAACCTTGAAAATTCACTGAAAAAACCATAGGTTATAGACCATATATAGTTAGGAATTAGCATTTAAAAAACCTTATTTTACTCACACAAAACCATTGAAATTCCATATATAGTTAGTTGCACTAACTATATATCGCGCACCCGCAATCCACTGCTGATGATGTCACATATTACATCATTCATGACATGGTCAGTGACATCACTGATGACATCACTGATGACATCTCAAATGACATCACTGATGACATCACTGATGACATCTCATTTGACATCAATGACCACATCACTGATGATATCATTCATGTGACAATACAATGCATCTCCTCACATTTTAATATAACCTCTGTTTCACCCAGTGTTAAATACAGAGTATAATTTTTGAAACCATTGACACACCAATACTAGTTACTACATACGTACTCACTGATTCCTACGTCTACACACACATTCACTCATTCACCCATACAATCATTCATACATACAATCACTCATCTTTACAACACTATCATATGCACTCATACACCTATACAGACACTCACACTCTGCCACTCATCCATGGAGTTACTCACACACCTAGTCAGTCCTGTAAAGAATCAATCACACTTCCATTTTCTTGTCTATACAGTTAAACATAGAGCACCTTACATTTTCAAACATATACTAACACATACTTACTTTCTTATACAATCATTGATACAAGTACACATTGATCTGCACAGAGTCACACACCTCCCAGCCAGCCACACACACACTCAGTCTCCCATACAAATATTTGGACAATCAATCAATAACCCATATAGTTAATCATATAGCTACTGATCAACACATGCAGCAGTTTACAGAACAACAGACATAATGATGCACAAATTAAGACAGTTTAGTCACTAACCCATGCACTCAGTGAGACACATTTAATCACTCACTCATACATTCAGTCATGCACCTACTAAATCCTTCGTCCAGACACTTATACATCTACTCATTCTTCAATATGTAAAACATATTTAAACTTTACAGAAACACACAGTCACTGGATGATGTCATCAGTGATGTCATCAGTGATGTCATTTGAGATGTCATCAGTGATGTCATCAGTGATGTCACTGACCATGTCATGAATGATGTAATATGTGACATCATCAGCAGTGGATTGCGGGTGTGCGATATATAGTTAGTGCAACTAACTATATATGGAATTTCAATGGTTTTGTGTGAGTAAAATAAGGTTTTTTAAATGCTAATTCCTCACTATATATGGTCTATAACCTATGGTTTTTTCAGTGAATTTTCAAGGTTTTGTAAATGCTAATTCCTAACTATATATGGTCTATAACCTATGGTTTTTTCAGTGAATATATATATATATATATATATATATATATCCACAACAGCGTCTCCAAAAAGACAATAAAGCCGCAACTCCAGCGATTTTATTCTTGAAGGTTAGTTTATTCTTAAATCCATTTAGTCTTCGCACAGACTTGACCAATGCGTTTCGGTAGTTCTGTCTACCTTGTTCAGGGTCAATTAATCATCATGTGATCACACTCTGTTTAAAACCATTTCTCTACAGGAAACCCTGATTGCATAGTTTCCTGTTTGTCACTCAAAGGGAAAGGGCTACCCCGAGGATTCTGGGCTCTGTAGTCCATTCCTTTTTTTGCGACATTAATCATTATGAATCCAACAGTTGGTGATAGTTTAAGGCACATTATTTCTTATCCAGATACAACCAACATTTTCATTATTTTACACTTGTTTTCATAAGATATTATTTGTTTAACTAAGCGCATTTGTGCATACGACTCTTATGAAGAAAGTTTTTTTTACTTTACTTCATTTTTGCCCTCCAGTGGGTTCACTATTCTCTTTTTGCTTAGTTTTTATTAGTTTTTCATCAATCAAACCCTCCGGTGGGCATATGTTGTGTAGTGTTGACTGTCCTTGATTTTGCCTAAAAGATATTTCGCTCTGTTTTTCACTCCCTGATGCATGCATACTTTGAAGACAAAGAAGCTAATTATTTAAGTTCACAAATGTATGTACAGTTCTTCCGACTGATTCAGTCCGAACGGTGTCATGGTACGGAAGTTCAAAATGTGATGTGACTCCGTTTTGAGGTAAGATTTTTTCTCGGTGGCCACCTCTGTCGGATGAAGGTATAGTTTCTATTCCAAAGAACTTTAGAAGTTTCCAATTTTCGTTGTGATAGGTTTCCATATGCTTGGCTACTGCGTTGTTTCTGTCTTTATTTACTGTAGCACAAACATGTTCAAGTATTCGTTTCTTTAGCTCGCATATGGTGCTCCCTACATATTTTAATTTGCAGGGGCACTCGATGATGTAAATTGTATACTGACTCTTACATGTGATTAGTATATATATATATATATATATATATATATATATATATATATATATATATATATATTCACTTAAAAAACCATAGGTTATAGACCATATATAGTTAGGAATTAGCATTTAAAAAACCTTATTTTACTCACACAAAACCATTGAAATTCCATATATAGTTAGTTGCACTAACTATATATCGCGCACCTGCAATCCACTGCTGATGATGTCACATATTACATCATTCATGACATGGTCAGTGACATCACTGATGACATCACTGATGACATCTCAAATGACATCACTGATGACATCACTGATGACATCTCATTTGACATCAATGACCACATCACTGATGATATCATTCATGTGACAATACAATGCATCTCCTCACATTTTAATATAACCTCTGTTTCACCCAGTGTTAAATACAGAATATAATTTTTGAAACCATTGACACACCAATACTAGTTACTACATACGCACTCACTGATTCCTACGTCTACACACACCTTCACTCATTCACCCATACTATCATTCATACATACAATCACTCATCTTTACAACACTATCATATGCACTCATACACCTATACAGACACTCACAGTCTGCCACTCATCCATGGAGTTACTCACACACCTAGTCAGTCCTGTAAAGAATCAATGACACTTCCATTTTCTTGTCTATACAGTTAAACATAGAGCACCTTACATTTTCAAACATATACTAACACATACTTACCTTGTTATACAATCATTGATACAAGTACACATTGATCTGCACAGAGTCACACACCTCCCAGCCAGCCACACACACACTCAGTCTCCCATACAAATACTTGGACAATCAATCAGTAACCCATATAGTTAATCATATAGCTACTGATCAAAACATGCAGCAGTTTACAGAACAACAGACATAATGATGCACAAATTAAGACACTTTAGTCACTAACCCATGCACTCAGTGAGACACATTTAATCACTCACTCATGCATTCAGTCATGCACCTACTAAATCCTTTGTCCAGACACTTATACTTCCACTCATTCTTCAATATGTAAGACACATTTTAACTTTACAGAAACATACAGTCACTGGATGTTGTCATCAGTGATGTCATCAGTGATGTCATTTGAGATGTCATCAGTGATGTCATCAGTGATGTCACTGACCATGTCATGAATGATGTAATATGTGACATCATCAGCAGTGGATTGCAGGTGCGCGATATATAGTTAGTGCAACTAACTATATATGGAATTTCAATGGTTTTGTGTGAGTAAAATAAGGTTTTTTAAATGCTAATTCCTAACTATATATGGTCTATAACCTATGGTTTTTTCAGTGAATTTTCAAGGTTTTGTAAATGCTAATTCCTAACTATATATGGTCTATAACCTATGGTTTTTTCAGTGAATTTCAATGTTTTTTTAATAGCAAATATCATAAGCTGTCGAATGTCAAGTACGTGGTAAGTGAAAACATTTTCGTGTTTATGCACACTGATCTGCTTTGAATGGTGCCCCCCCCCCCTCATTTCTATTAGGAGTACTCTCTCTTTGCAGATAGTGAAAGGTAGTTAACGCAGGTCTTTGCCCCCATTGTAATCCGTCGTGCCTGCTTCTCTCTCCATTTGATTCATTGTTATCCAAGTATTTACTGTTTTAGAATTAGTTCTCTTTGGTTCATTCTCTATTTACAAACAAACACAGAGTCGCAATACTCTGTTTAGTCTTTGCAGATAACGAAAAATCGTGTAAAAAAAAAGAAAAGGAATCGAGCAAAATCAGTAGGCCACTAATGGGATCTCTTTTTGACCTCGCTAAAATAGAAACATTAGGAACAACCCCTCATGACAAATACAAAACTAGTGAGATGAACTGAACTCCACAGAATGATGGCTGCAAAACAGCTCGGCTCCGCCACCCACCCCGCCCAAAATAACGATAAAGAACGGCTGCCATGATTGGTTGCGGAATGACCACGACGGAGCTACGAAATGGTGCTGCTCTCATGCTAACCCCAGCTTCAGTCTGAAACATCCAGAAACACTGTAGACTACCAATTCGATCAGTTCCGGTAGCGCCCCAATGTAACCCGGTAGAGAAGAACTAGCCCTCCCCTCTTTGACTGATGGTTCTTGTTGCCTGTCCCTTCTGTTGTCATTTAACAGAACTATTTAGCCTGCTGAAAGGGGTTGTGTTCCGACCGCTGGTTGGTGGAGACATTTTGACTATATTCTGTACCTGCGTTGTCGCGTAATGCGTCATATGACGCGCCGCGTTAGCGCATCCGGAAGTCATCCGGGGCGCGCAGCGCGTAACGTAAGCATAACAAGTCATGTGACTTGTTAATAAAACTTTTCATTGGTTCATTTTACTTTTCTTATTGTAATGATGAAAGGCTTGGTCATATGACCTAAAAATTACGCTTTTCATTACTTCCGAACATTATTTTTTCTTAAATATATGTTATAATGTTCCAGGCTAATGTACTTTCCCGGAAATTTTACAACTGTCCTGCAAGTAAAATATATTCTTTTTTCGAGAAAAAGAGCGTTTCTTCGTCCCATGACGGAGCCGTTGAGCAAAAGAGGGTCGACCTGCTGTCTTAGTCGCCGATACGCCTGAATATGAGATTCTTATCGATCACTTTATGTTGCAGGAATAGAAAACACAACAGCCCTTGACCATTTATCTTTACTGCGTTCCTTCGTATTATACCTTTTACCCTTCATGTAATTGGTCTGCTTTATTTCACTTGCCTTTTAATGATTCTAAAACAGTGACTATTATTAAAAACTTTACCAATGTATATACTACTACCATGTTTTCTTTTAAAAACCTTTATTGTGAAAATTTCATTATACAAATACGAGCCTATAACCACGTGGGCCGGCCACGGAGCAAACTGTAATCGTATATGATGAATAGACATTTACACTGTAGAGGAACGTAACGGGCGGGCCATTACGTTGCAAGAACTAAGGTGTCTAACAGTTACGGAATCGGTGGACGTACATTTTATAATTAAAATACGACAGGGCCAGTTACAATAAAATTATCTAGATATACATTTGCGGGCAAGTACCATGGGTGACGTTAATTCGAACTTTCAACAGTACAGTAATCAATAACACATCAGAACTTAATATCAATAGGGATGTCGAAATATTCAATCAATTCTCGTCCCCGCCCGCCATTTGCTTCAAAACTGCATACGTATCTCGTGATTTCAAGGTTCTGCAACCAGTACACAACAAGGAGTTACGAGTCCCATTTATTCTGGCGCCATTTTGGGCGAGGACGGGCAGGTCCAGGATATAGTCAAAATGTCTCTACCAACCATCGACTATGATGATGTTCATATGCTGTATTTATTAGAGTAACACTCATCTGTCCACATGAAATTAATTTGCCACAATCTAAACATGTCATTTTAATCTTTCCAAAGTTCTTCTAAATATTTGGGACCGTTTCCCTTGCCTCTGAAGCTCTCAGTGCCACTTCTTTGATGAATGTACTAGCAGGTCAGGGGTTCTCCTCCAAATCTCTCTTTTATGCAGCACTATAATTAATTGGTGCCACCTCTCCATATGACGATGCATGGTATAGTTACCACAACTATATTTTTTTTCGGTTCCTCTGGAGAGTTCATCGTGGCAGATGAAGCGTGTAACGTACCGGGCATTTACCTTTTTTTGCATGTACAGGAAAGGAAAAAAAAATCGAGCGTCCGAGTTCTAAGGTGTCCCAGGGCCATTTTAGTGGACCAGGCCCAAATCCAAAGAACAGGCCGCCATTTTGAGAGTCCTGTTGCAGCCGCCTGTCGCTGTAGCATCAAGAGCAGCCGAAACTCAGCTGAATGGCAACTGAAACGGTAAAGGGGCGCCCCACTACAGCAGACGAGCCAGGCCCAAATCCAAAGAACAGCTATCTCACAGGCTAATGGGGCGACCCACGCCGAGTTTCAGCATTGTAGGATGACCACACAAGTACAGCAACTTGCTAGACATCACCTCGGTGCCATCCGGATCTCGGCGCCCCACTGCAGATGAAGTGCCTCTCAACTATGAAACCACCACGGTGACATCCGGATCTTGGCGCGTTGTGCTGCCTTCGGCCTATTCGCACATCGGTCCGCTACTGACGCCATCTCACAGGCTAATGGGGCGACCCACGCCGAGTTTCAGCATTGTAGGATGACCACACCAGTACAGCAACTTGCTAGACATCACCTCGGTGCCATCCGGATCTCGGCGCCCCACTGCAGATGAAGTGCCTCTCAACTATGAAACCACCACGGTGACATCCGGATCTTGGCGCGTTGTGCTGCCTTCGGCCTATTCGCACATCGGTCCGCTACTGACGCCATCTCACAGGCTAATGGGGTGACCCACGCCGAGTTTCAGCATTGTAGGATGACCACACCAACTTGCTAGACATCACCTCAGTGCCATCCGAATCTTGGCATCTCAACGCCTAGTGGTATCTTCCATACAAAAAATATTGTTACGCTGCCTTTGGCCCCATTCGCACATCAGTCCGCAACTTAGACATCACCTCGGTGCCATCCGGATCTTGGCATCTCAGCGCCTTGTGGTGTCAGTCAGAAAATATTGTTGTGCTGCCTTCGGCCTATTCGCACATCGGTCCGCTACTGACGCCATCTCACAGGCCAACGGGGCGCCCCACGCCGACTTTCAGCATTGTAGGATGGCCACACCAGTGCGGCAACTTGCTACACACCACCTCGGTGCCATCCGGATCTTGGCATCTCAGCGCCTTGTGGTCTCTTCTACACCGGAAATATAGTAGAAAATATTGTTGCGCTGCCTTTGGCCCCATTCACACATCAGTCCGCTACTGACACCATCTCACAGGCCAACGGGGCGCCCCACGCCGACTTTCAACATTGTAGGATGGCCACAGAAGTGCGACAACTTACTAGACACCACCTCGGTGCCATCCGGATCTTGGCGCGTTGTGCTGCCTTCGGCCTATTCGCACATCGGTCCGCTACTGACGCAAACTCACAGGCCAACGGGGCGCCCCACGCCGACTTTCAGCATTGTAGGATGGCCACACCAGTGCGGCAACTTCCTACACACCACCTCGGTGCCATCCGGATCTTGGCGCGTAGTGAAGCTGCAGCAGCTGCAAATAAGCTTCAGACAGTGTTACAACCGCTGCTCAGAACTCTCAACTATGACACCACCTCGATGCCATCCGGATCTTGGCGCGTTGTGTTGCCTTCGGCCTATTCGCACATCGGTCCGCTACTGACGCCGCCTCACGTGCCAACGTATTTTCTCCGCATTTTATACCCTATGCCGCATAACAGGTCATGTGACTTGTTTATAAAACTTTTCATTGGTTCATTTTACTTTTAGTTTCCTAATGATGGAAGGCTTGATCATATGACCTAAAAACAACACTTTTCATTGGATGAAAACTTTTTTTTTCCCCCAAACGATGAAAGCCCCACCTTGTTTCTGGATGTTTCAGACTGAAGCTGGCGTCACCATGAGAGCACCACCATCTCGTAGCTCCGTCGTGGTCATTCCGCGAGCAATCATGGCAGCCGCTCCCCACCAGAAGCCTGCAGGAGTCGGGGCCCCCAAAACTTTTGATGAATTCTCAAGGCGGAGGGGACGCTTTCGAGAATGGGGTCCAAGACCTAGCAGACAAGCGTCCGATTTCCAAGGTGTCCCAGGGCCATTTCAGTGGACCAGGCCCAAAAAGGAAACAGCCTGCCGCCATTTTGAGAGTCCTGTGACAGCCGCCTATCGCTGCACCGCAAGAGTGGGCGCAACTCAGCTGAATGGCGGATTTTGACACAGTGGACCAAAAGCGGACGGAATGGCAACTGAAACGGTAAAGGGGCGCCCCACTACAACAGACGAGACTCCACCTGGAGAGGCCCGTTCACGCCGCCTCCCCCGGGGCGCTCCACGCCGTTATTCGGAGCAGCATTGTAGGATACCAAAACCAGTGCGGCAACTTACTGGACATCACCTTGGTGCCATCGTTCTGCTGCCTTGGAACTATTCGCACAACAGTTTGCTACTGATGACCCACCCCCCGCGACGCCCCACGCCGTTATTTGCTGGGTGGCAACTTACTAGACATCACTTTTGTGTCATCTAGATTTCGGCGCGTTCTGCTGCCTTGGAACTATTCGCACAACAGTTTGCTACTGATCACCCACCCCCCGCGACGCCCCACGCCGGAAATCTGGACGTTGTGCTGCGTTGGGACTATTCGCACAGCCGACCGCTACTTCGTTGTTTTTCTCTAAAAATGTTTATATGTTATTACTATTTTTGTTTTCTTGTATATATTTATAAATTATTAAAGTTTTATAATCTTACTACTTTGTCGGAGTGCTATATATTTTTAATGTGACACATAATTGTAAAAACTTTGATGTACAAAGAGTCATCCCTGGAATCTTCCGCTTCACGCTCGGTCCCCTCCCCAATCACAATACAGGATGGTTTTCAGATAATAGCAACGCTTCTGCTGTGACGGATCTCATCGAGTGTGGGCCTTGATCTACTATAACTCCTTTGAAGACGGGTGATTCTTTACAGCTGTGGCTATAAACTACATCTGCAGGGCTAGCTGATAGCCTAGGACCGGCCTGGACAATCGGACACAGAGGAAAAGGAGTGTCAGAGGGTGCGGTAGTGAATAGGGCGAAAGGGAGGTGTCGGGCGGGCACAGGGTGTGATTCTCAGGGAAGAACAGCGCAGATGGGGGGAGGTTTATTACCCATGCATAAAACAGAGAGCGGGGGTGACCACTGCCTGGGGGAGATGCTTGCGAGGGTGGGGAGCCATGCTAAGGATCGACAGCGTGCACAGAGTGGATCTGGTCAAGGCATCTAAAATGGCTGCCGTGCACGACAAAAGTGTGGCATTTGAAAAAAGACAAGATGGCGCACACAATGTTTTTCAACAATTCCTGATTTCCTTCGAATCGAACGTTAACAGACGTTGGGGCATATTACCAAAGTTAAGCGATATTTATCCCTAACGATGCATTGCAAAGATTTTTTTACCGTCAGAAATTATCGCAGATAAACCTTGCTATTATCAAGGTTTATCGCAAATACGATAAAAAACGAGCGCAATGCATTAATATCGCTGAAAACTCCGCGATATTCATGCATTACCGAGCTAATGCTCTTAGCCATGTTATCCACCTCCCATTGGATAACATGGCTAAGAACTGCTCAGGGCAGCTGTTACTTTTTGGAGATATTCGCGCTTATCTCGAATATTTCCAAAAGTTGATAATAGGAGATAGCGATGTTAGCGACTGTTTCCAGTCGCTAACATCTTGGCATGCCCACTTTGCATGTCATTAGTGATAAATATCACTCACATGCAAAGTGGGGCCCAAGATGGTCGCTATCTCCTACTAGCCGTCGCTAACTGGTGTTAGCAACAGCTACGTAATACAGATATAATTTTATCTCCGCGAAGCGGAGCGCTGTTACAGATATATATCTTGTTTTTGAACGTTAATTTCTCAAAATGCACTGAAGCACATATATTGAGACCTAGCAAAGGCACATCGGGCTACCAGTCCCTAATATTTTACCAAGTTTCGTGCAAATCCATTCAGCCGTTCGATTATTATTATTATTTATTTTTTTTGCCCCGCGGGGCCCTTTTAAAACCTCCACATCAAACCTAGGGGATCAGCGAGGATCTACTATGCCCCCTTATGGTCATTTGCCCCTTCGCTTTGGCCTCCTCTTGTCTCTCGATCCTACCGAGAGACAAGATGGCGGCCGCTACGGACTGTTTGGAATGTTTACAGACACCGGAGAGCCAATCAGCTTCGCTTCGCAAAGCTCCGTAACGCGAAAAGTACGCGAAGCGGTCCGCTGTTACAGATATATATCTTTTTTTGAACGTTAATTTCTCAAAATCCACTGAAGCACATATATTGAGACCTAGCAAAGGCACATCGGGCTACCAGTCCCTACAATTTTGCCAAGTTTCGTGCAAATCCATTCAGCCGTAAGATTATTATTATAATTTTTTTTTTTTGCCCCGCGGGGCCCTTTTAAAACCTCCACATCAAACCTAGGGGGTCAGCGAGGATCTACTATTCCCCCTTATGGTCATTTGCCCCTTCGCTTTGGCCTCCTCTTGTCTCTCGATCCTACCGAGAGACAAGATGGCGGCCGCTACGGACTTTTTGGAATGTTGACAGACGCCAGAGAACCAATCAGCTTCGCTTCACAAAGCTCCGTTGCGCGAAAAGTCCGCGAACCAGTGCGCTAACTGGTCCGCTGTTACAGATATATATCTTTTTTTAAACGTTAATTTCTCAAAATCCACTGGAGCACATATATTGAGACCTACAAAAGGCACATCGGGCTACCAGTCCCTACAATTTTGCCAAGTTTCGTGCAAATCCATTCAGCCGTTCGGGCTAACAGTGAGGCCAACCGCCCTATGGAAAACTCAATGTTAAAAACACGTTTTGGGACCCCCCTTTTTTCTCGGCCCCCACTGGACGAACCCCCCCCAAATTTTCAAGGGCTGCTCAGAAACAAAATGTGCCATTTTCCTGAAAATTTCAGCCAATTCCGTCCACAAACGCCAAAGTTATTAGACATAGAATTTTCAAAAAACCCATAGAGAAAAAATCCTAACTATATATACCTACTGGCGACCGCCAGTAGGTAATATATATATGTTAGGCTCACATTTCACTCACATAAAAACCAGTGAAATTCAGCAGTTATAGTTACCTGAGCTAACTATAACTTATGCCCAGCAATGCACTGCTTATGACCTCACATAATACATCACTTATGACATGGTCAGTGACATCACTAAAGACATCACTTGTGACATTTCAATTGACATCACTGATGACATCACTGATTACATCATCATCATAGTGTGTATGTTTAGTAAGAGTTTAAGAGTGTTAAACATATAGCCTACTGCAAAAGATAGATTAGTATACCGGTTGTACTACAAACGAGTGATGCTATTTCTAACATATGTGATCTGAGTTGCTCTGTGACGGTTTGTATAAGTGTGTGAGTGGGTGTATGAGTGGCTATATGGGTATATGAGTGAATGCATGAATGTATGAATGGGTGCATGAGTGGGTTTCTGACTAGCTCTGTAGCTGTATGTATGGTTGTGTGAGTTGTTGTATAAGTGTGTGAGTGAGTGTGTGAGTGGGTATAAGGGTGTGTGGCTGATTGTGTGAGGGGGTTTGTGGGTGTGTGATTGGGTGTGTGAGCACCATTATGTGTGTGTGAGTGGCTGTATGTGTGTATAAGTGGGTGTGTGAGTATTTGTGTTAGTGGCTGTGTGAGTGGCTGAATGGGTGTATGAGTGGGTGTGTCACCGGCTATATGGGTGAGTGAGGGGCTGTGTGACTGGCTGTATAATAGGGTGAGTAGGTGTAGGAGTGGCTGTATGGGTGTCTGCCTTGCTGTATGAGTGAGTGAGTGGGTGTGATAGTGGGTCCATGGGTAAGTGAGTGGCTGTTTGAGTGAGTGTTTGATTGAGTGAGTTGATGTGTGAGTGGCTGTGTTGTACAGTGAGTGTCTGTGTGAATGGCTGTGTGGGGGAGTGAGCAGCTATGGGAGTGGTTGTATGGATGTGTATGAAAGTGATATGTGGGTGTGTGAGTGAGTGTGTGAGTATTTGTATGATTGAGTGAGTGGCAACGTTGAGGGCTGTATGGGTTTGCGAGTGGGTATGTGAGTGGCTGCATGGGTAGATACATTTGTGTGTGAGTAGCTATATGGTTATATGTGTGGCTGTGTGAGTGTCTGTATGGGTGACTGAATGGTTTTAGGAGTTGCTGTATGTGAGTGGGTATGTGAGTGGCTCTATGGAGGAGATATTGGTTGTGGATGGATATGGGAGTGGTTGTGTGGGTGTGTGTTTGGTTGTATGGAAGGTAGTATTGGGGATTGAGTGGTTCTGTGGATGATGTCATCAGGACGGCATTTGAGAAGTTATCAGTGATGTCATCAGTGATGTCACTGACCTTGTCATGAGTGATATAATTTGTGCGGTGCATCATGGGGGGTAAGTTATAGTTAGCTCAGTTAACTATAACTGCTGAATTTCACTGGTGTTATATGAGGAAAATGCAGGCATAGCTATAACATCCCTGTAACCCAAGTCTTTTCCAGTGTATTTCTAAGGGTTTTTAAATTCTATTTCCTAACTATAACGTCTGTGTAACCTTTGGTTTTGTAGTGACTTTCAATGGTTTTTAGTGTTATTTCCTAACTATAACATCCTTGTAACATTTGTTTTTTTCAGTGAATTTCTAAAGTTTTTTAAAATTCTATATGCTAACTGTTATGGCTCTGTAACAATTGCTTTTACAGTGAACTTGTAAGGTTTATCAATTTTTTTTCCATTTGTATTTTATACATTAGAGGTGAATTATGGATCACTGATGTAGAACTTTATCTGTATTACTACTTTTCATTTGTTTTAGTCAATTTATAACAATTTTTGTGTAATTGTTTTTGTTTGTTGCATCATCGTGGTGGTTGTCACATGGACACCGTATGGCGCGATTACATTGCTAACCTCAACAAGTGCATATTTTCTCTAAAGTGTAAACACATACATAGACACATAGTAGTGTGTGCTGGACATTAAGGGTTTATTTGCATAACATTTAAACTTGTGTTTTTTAATTTCAGTTTAATAAAAAAAGCACTTTTAAATAGGATTTTTTATTTCCACTGGGACTCCTGACATCGCAATGATGTTGGTAACAGCAATGAGCACTTGGTGTATTATAAAGTGTAAAACACATGTCTAGACATATTGTAGTCTATGTTAGAAATTAGGGGTTTACTAGCACAAGATTTAAACTTGTGTTTTTGAATTAAGTTTAATAAAAGACACTTTTGAATTAGATTTCCTGTTCTGCGGGGACGCCGGGCATCGGAATGATGTCAGTAACCATGGCGAGCGTGTGTTTTTTATAAAGTGTAAAATACATGTATATACATATTGTAGTGTAGGTTGCATATTAGAGGTTTACTAGCAAAAGGTTTAAACTTATGTTTGTGTACTTATTTTAAAGAAAGCCAATTATATTTTGAATTATCACTTTTTGTGATGTCGCAAAGATCATGTGACTGGGAAAGAAACTAATGTGACTGGACAATACACTTTTGAATTATGTTAATAGAAAGTCCTCACGCATTGTTTTCCCACAGAATTTTCTTTCATTGAACATTATTGTGAGGGGTGGCTGTGATTGACTGGACTGATTGTTTTGCACTTTTTGGATTACAAAGTAGCCACACCAGGTGGAGAGGGTGATCAGTTGGTGCAGCAGCAGGATGTACATGAGCTCCATAGTGGAGATTCGGTTGATGAAGAGCCTCTCCAGAAGAAGGTAAGTGTTTCAAGGGACTTTTTCCAAATACTATCCAGAGAGCCTAAGACAGTGGTCAACTATGTACAATGTACCATCGGTGTAAAGTCCCTTTCTAGAGGGTCCAACAAGAAGTATTCTTGTGGGACCACATCCATGTTATACCATCTGAAGAAGTATCATGGAAATCAACTAAAGAGGGTAAGGAAGTAGCGAGTAGCTGGAGAACCTTCCACATCGTTGGCTGTTGCAACTGTAGTACCGGGCAGAGAGTGACTTTGGCAGTGGAGATGCGTCCTATGGATGTGGCTTCAGAGTTTTCACACATGGCAATATATTGCATGGATTGTGGTATTGTGCTTATCCAGCATATGTTTTGCACTTTTTGAGTGCTGGCTACTGAAACATTTCCTCCCCTAGTTGCCTATTATGTGTGCATCAAAAAGTAAAAGTTTAAAACTCACAAAAACTGTTCCAAAAAAAGGTTATTTTTCGAATCATTTTACAGTTAAAAATGTAAAGCATGCTGTACGAGTGTATGTTTGCATGTACGGGTGAGTGAATGGGTGTATCAATGTCTATATGGGTGAGTGAATGGGTTCATTAATGCTTGCATGAGTGAGTGAATGGGCGCATGAGTGTTTGTGTGGGTGAGTTAATGGTTGCATCAGCGCCTGTATTGGTGAGTGAATGGGTGTATGAGTGTCTGTATGGGTAACTGAATGGGTTTCTAAGTTTCTGCATGGGTGAGTGAATGGGTGTATCACTGCATGTGTAGCTAAGTGAATGTGTGCATGATTGCCTGTAATGGTGAGTGAGTGGCTGCATGAGTGCTTGTATGGGTAAGTTAATGGGCGCATGAGAGTCTGTATTGGTGATTGAATGAGTGTATCAATACTGTATGAGTGATTGAATGAGTGCACGACTGCTGCGTGGGTGATTGAATGAGTGCATGAGTGGTGTATAGATGATTGAATAAGTGCATGAGTTGTGTATGGATACTTAAATGAGTGCATGCCTGCCGCTTGGATGAAGTAATGAGTGTATGAGTGGTGTATGGATGTTAGAGTGAGTACATGAGTGCTGCATGTATGTTAGAATAAGTGCATGAGTCATGCATGGATATTAGAATGAGTGCATGAGTGGTGCATGGATATTAGAATGAGTGCATGAGAGGTGCATGGATAATATAATGAGTGCATGAGTGGTGCATGGATGATTACATGAATGCATAAGTGGTATATAGATGATTTAATCAGTGCATGAGTGGTGCATGGATGTTAAAATTAGTGTATGAGAGGTGAATAGGTGAGTTAATGAGTGCATGGGAGGTAGATGGATGATTGAATGAGTGCATTAGTGACTGATGGACATTACAATAAGTGCATGAGTGGTGCATGGATGTTAGAATGTGTTCATGAGTGGTACATGGATGTTTGAATAAGTGCATGAGTCATGCATGAATGTTAGAATGAGTGCATGAGTGGTGCATGGATTTAGAATGAGTGCATGAGATGTGCATGGGTAAATTAATGAGTGCATGAGTGTTGGTTGGACATTAGAATAAGTGCTTGAGTGGTATATGGATGATTGAATGAGTGCATGAGTGGTACATTGATGATTGAATCAGAGCATGAGTGCTGTATGGGTAATTGAATGAGTGCATCAATAGTGTATGGGTAATTCAATGAATGCATGAGTTTGTGTATAGGTTAGTGACTGGATGCATGACTGACACTTCGGAGCTTTGTTTTTTGCCTTTTTCAGCTTGTTTTTCTGCCCCCGGTTTTGCCTTTCTGCTAACTTCTCTGCACTGTATTTTGCCTTTTCTTCTAATTTTTCAGCCCTCTTTTGCTCTCTTCCCTGTTTTGCCTTTTCGGCTTTCGGGGGAAGCTTAACGCTGTTATTCTGAAGCCTGAGGACCCTTTTTTGACACAGCGCAGGGGGGTACCATACCTTGCCAGCAAATCTTTGTCCAGTCGCCACCGGACGCCACAATGTACCACGCCGCCGCCTCTGGACTACATCTCCCGGCAGCACTAGCGGCGGCGCGCACCTGAGACACGACGAGAGCGCCAGGAGGCGCATTTAACAGCGAGTACCCCCGCATCGCGGGACGAGCCGGGCGAAGTCCGGGCCAAGGGTGGGCCCGTTTAAGCCCGTTAAAGACCGGAAAAGGACGGGACGGGCCACCCCCCTTTCATCTCCAACCACGAGGACTCCATTGTAAGTTTTACATTTATTCCACCTCCTCGATTTCACTGCAATGACTCAGAAGGATGGTAGGCCTAAGGCGCCAAATGTTAACCTAATTGGATCCATGGATAAGTTTATAACCAAGGTTAATACTGCGATTGATCAGAGTATTTCACTGATGGAGAGGCGGGTCTCCCAGGACTTGGCACTTGCTAGGAGATCATCTATAGGGCGTATTGCTAATGCAAGGTCTCCAGACCATCATGCCCCATTATGTACTATTGGTCAACCTGTGATCCCAGAATCTCCATCTACTGGCTTGGCAGTCTGCGACCTGGAAAATTCCTCCATAGGAAATCAGTCTACGGCCTCTGATCTGCTATTGTTACCTTCTCCCAAACTATTAGGTGAAGGTAGCCCTCCTAAGGAGCACAGTTCCCGGCAACTTCGTGAAAGACGTCAAGGGGCTATCCCAAAGCACAAGCAGGGGCTGGCCATTGCCTCGAAAGGTAAAAAGGAGAAGCTGCCCAAACGCAAGGGAACCCTAATGGCTGAAATGGGGCAGGCGTCCACGACCACCCAGGCAATTGTACATACACATAGAGAAGTTCCTCTGGGGGTGGTATCCCAGGCTGAGGGTGGGGCTAGGAGCCCAGAGAGTGGGGTGGCAAAGGAGGATCCCCTACTGGCCAAGATAGGCGACCTATTTAATCTCCTTCTTCGTCCAGTAGAAGACAGGCTATCTAGAATTGAACAAAAGCTAAGTAAGATCGAGTCCATGTCATTGGGAATTGCCGATTGCCTGGAAAAGGTGGTCACTGCTAGGGCTGCAGCTCCCCCAAATGATATGTGATCAGGGGGGAATGCAGCTGTTCTAACAACTCCGCCAGCTCCGATTCAAGAGAAGCAGGCTGCAACCGCTCCCATAGTAAAGGCACCAGCACCAAGCACAGCCGCAACATCAAGCCTAAGTACTATAGTACAATCGAAGGAGGGTAATGGGGTTCCCAAGGGGACTGTTGGTGGGGGGGATTAACATCGACCTACCACCAGAAGTAAGCTCAAGTACAATACTTATGGTGCAAAGGGCTTCCTGGGTGGGTCACTTGGTTAAGGACATCAGGGGGGGACTGTGTCCTAGTTAATTTCAAAGATCCCAGGACAGTGGGACACATCTGTAGCTGGAAACAATTTATCTCTGGTGTTTCCATTGTTTACCTTCCTCTGTCCTATTTTTATCCCCCGGGTTACACTTCACCTACAGGTGATGGCTGGTCATTATTTCAGCGGAATGGGAGGAGACCGTCCACTGGGGGTCGGCTGGAGCCCTTGTCAACCCCGAACCTAGCCTTCTGTCACAACCGGTTTAGTGGTCTAGAGTCTGTTGATTGACTCCAAGTACAAGCAAGTACCCCCGGAACTACCAGCCTCAGCCTCAACTCGACAGGGGGCTAAGTCTGATAATGATTTAGGCCTCATTCCCCCCAGCGATGGGACGATCTCCTGTAGCGACTCCTCTAGGAACCTCAAAATCGTCTCGTGGAATATAGCGGGTTTGTGCAAAAACGTATCCCTACCGGACTGGAATATCTTCATTGACGATTATGATTTGTGTATATTCCAGGAAACATGGAGTCCTGAGCCATTGTATAAGCCCGGTTTTTGTTGTTTTCATGTTCCAGCTATCTCTTCTGGGCGCGGCCGTCCATCTGGTGGGCTGATAATATGGGTTAAAGCTGCACTCAACTGCAAAATTGTCCATCATCCGAATGTTTCACTGGATCTCTTGAGACTGACTATTAAGGACTCCAAGGACAGTGTTACTTTCAAACTTTTTAACATTTATGTCAGAGGCTTGCATGGGGGGGCAAAATCCCCAACTATTTCCATTTTGTCTGAAATACTTACATCCTGCCCCTCTGACAATCTATTTTTGATTGCCGGTGATTTTAACTGTACTTTTGAACCCTTGGTAGTAAATGATGATGTAGGAATAGAGGATGATAATGTTAGATGGGGCATACCGCTTTTGCAGATCCCGCCAGTGAAGAAATGGTCGCCGATTGTCTTACAATTAAATGCATTAACGTTGGAACATGGTCTAAAAGCTGTTAATGGGCGTACGCCCTCGGATTTTTTGGGAGCCAATACGTATAATAGGCTCTCCTGTCCAAGCAGAATTGACTATATTTTGGCGGACAAAAGGTTATGGAAATATCTGATCGATATGTCAATTATTCCATCTATTCATAGCGATCATAATCCATTGTCACTTTGCACGCGGGAATTGTTGCAAAACACGGAGCATCGGACTAGTACTAAGACCTCAGATGCTAACAAAGGCAATAATCCCCTCTAACTGCAAAAGGTTTATTAAATGGCAAAAATTCTCTCTGAATGATAAGAAAATTAGTGCCCTGGAGGAGATTATAAGCAATCAGACTTCCAAACTTTCTCTAGCTTGCACGAATGTGGTGGGAACTCCTGGGGTGGAGATAATTTATACTAAAACTATCGACCTGATAGGCTCTCTCTTTCTGGAGACCCAGGCCCCAAAAAAGTATCCCATGAACAGGACACGAGTATTGCATTGGTTTAATAAGAACTGCAAGAGGAAAAAGTCCTCCTTAATGCTTGCCATTAAAACTCAAAATTCTACTGAGGTACGCCTTGCAAGACATCAGTATAGGCAAGCCATTTCAGAAGCAACAAGCATTTACAATGCAATGGTTTTGCCTTTTGAAAAGTTAGAGCTATTGGCATTGTAAATGACAAAATTTGTATTTATGTGTTGGTTTTGAAAATAAATAAATAAATGGCATTGTCATTTACAATGCCAATAGCGTAATCTCTCGGAAATACGAGACCTAATCAGTATTTCGGTATTGACGTTCTAATTCGTGTTTAATTCACCCAGTTTCATATCGCACCAAAGCAGGGCTAACGACTTCAACGTCTGCGAATAAACCACATGGAGCGGAAGGCGCAGAAAGCCTGGGCGTCAGTGCTTATTATAGCGCAATTGATGTGACACGCCAGGAAAAGCTGTGCGTTTTTAATGCCATGATCTTCGACATCTGCGATCGCCTGGTTTGGAGTCGAGAAAAAAATACACTCCGAAGGCACAGTGTGCTGCTAAACAATTGGGAAATGAGCAGTCGGAGTTTTCTGATGAAGAAAGCAGGCTAGACTTCGCTGCAGCGCGAGTTACGTGGGGTTGGGGCGTCTCACCTGTGCACCCTGGACGTGATCTTGTCCGGCTTACAGAACTACACCCATTACAGTGCCGATCGCAGGTAGTTATTGCTGATTAATGGGTGTGCCTGGCTTGTGGACTGCACTGGCCCGCCGACTGTGCCCACAAAAACGCGCTCTGGTCTCTTGGGGTGCCGCTGCTTCGGGCGGGGCGGCCTGTAGCCCGAACATGTGGTGTGCATTACAGCCTCCCGGTCATTTTACTGCAGCTAGCTGCCGGCCCTCCAGGGGGGATATTTACAGGAAAGCCGTCTACAGATCAGCAGGCTGCAGAGTTTACATCCAGTCTAGGGGATGCTTTCTCAGCACCGGCTGAAGAAAGGCACGCACCCTGTGCCCTGGGGTGTCTTGTGTATGGGGTGGTGGCCGGGGCCAAAATGGTGGCTTCAGGAACTGCATAGATCTATGTGGATTGTCACATGTATAAGGTGTCCTCTCTACTGGAAAGAGGGACTTGACTGTGCTGTGTCACAGATGTAATTGGGAGTCTTCAGGTAGTGCCCCCCTTCACTGGGGGCGTGAGGCACAAAGCCTCATCTGTTAGAGTGCTTCCGGTGTTTTGTAACCTCTAAATTGCTAGCGGTAGCAGCCTCCGTTCCCGGTCATGTTCCTGTGGACGTCGAGGTTAGGTGGGGTCAACAATGTCACAATGTCTTCTCCGTTCCAGCCGAGCACCCTGGAACGCTGCAGTGTGTACCCGGCCTTGCAGCTGTGTGCCACACAGGTCTTCACTATATCTGTTTGCTGGGCATGCACCACTCGTCTTTCTAGTGCCTGTCTACTAGCTCTGCCCAGATATAGCCGAAAGCGCCACCCTCGGGCACTTCTGCAAAAACGCAAAGCACGAGCACACGGACAGCGGGAGGGGGAGCGGGAACGGGCAAACGGACAGCGGGAAGGGGGCGGGAACGGGCAAACGGACAGCGGGAGGGGGGGCAGGAACGGGCTCACAGACAGCGGGAGGGGGGACGGGAACGGACAGCGGGACATCGCGCAACCTACCCCTGCAAACAACACTTCCAAAATGGCGAAAACAAAGCTTGAAAAAAATAAATAAACAACCGCCCACCGCCGCATTACGAGCGCAAGGGGGTGGGATGAGTAAAAATCGCGGGAACGCCCACGACTCTGCTCGCAGAATGACGAGCAGATCTCTCTTCCAATGGCTAGCCTCCATTTATGGAGCTAGCCAATGGAAAGAGAGGGTGGGACAACACACACATACTGTAAACATTAGATTTCGCCTGCGCCGAAAACTGCGCGGTGCGCAGCTTTCGACAGGCGAAACTTGAAAAGGGCATGGGAGGAAAACAGCTAGTCAGTCTAAGAATAGCGAACTCTTTTGGGCTTTGGTAAGGAAATCTAATGGTTGTGATCCGGACCAAATTCCCAATCATATCACTGACAGGGAGTGGTTCGAACATTTCAGTAGACTGTATACAGGGGACGAGGCTTTAGAGAGTAGTGGGCACTCTGGTCACCCAACGGCATTTATGCTGAGCCCATCAGTTTCTTTTGACCCTGTAGGGAAAAACGAGGTGGTGGCGGCCATAAACAAAATTGTATCCACTAAGGCTCCGGGATAAGATGGAATACCAGGCGATCTGTTCCGAGCCAATGCTGACCAATGGGCCATCTTTTTTGCACTTCTGATTAATGCACTCCTAGAGGGATCACCAGTACCAAGCTCTTGGAAAGGGGCTGAGGTGATCCCCATCTATAAAAAGGGGCCCAGGGAGAGCCCTGCCAACTACCGCCCAATAAGTCTTATTGACGCTGGTCAGAAGGTGGTTGGTAGGGTTCTACTGGAGAGGATCCTTCTGTAGGCGGAAGAGAATAACATCATATCGCAATACCAGGCGGGGTTTAGGCCTTGTACGAGCACAATTGACCAGGCTTTTCGGCTGGTACTACTGCACTGGAAGGTTGTAACCATTGGCAAGGCCGGCCTTTATCTCGCATTCATAGACTTGAAGACCGCCTTTGACTTGGTTCCCCACTGGTGTCGGGTTCATTCAGGCCTACATTCTCTGCTAAACTTACGAACACCTTGAACAGAAGTTGGCACGGAAACTGAAAATACAAGAGACAAGTTTATTAAGACCCCATGGGGTGGTGGTACAATCCTACAGCACCCTTCGGCAATGCAAGAAGTATCACACAGAACATCGGTGTACGACCTCTTTTATACAGTTTAACAGCAATAAAAAGAATAGGCGGTATACATTTAAACAACTTTAGGTACATATAAGGGCATTTTTGGAACCCAGCCAACATGTGGGAGGAGTTTAACACTATTGGTCAGTTTGGAAGGACATTCCTGAGAGATGACCAGTCAGTATACAATGCGCATGTGCATACTTGACCAGTACTAAAAATAGCCTGTTGCCGGACAGAGTAAATGACCAGTTGTATCGAGGACGGACGAAGAAACGTGCTGACCACGAGGCAGCATGCTCATAGAAAATGGAAGCCAGCGAATACAAAATGGCTCCCGCACTTTTAGTCAACTTAGAGAAGAGAAACGTGTAGCTGAGCTAAATGCTAATTCAGATACTGCCAAATTACGACAGACGACCCTTATAGCATTTAGCTGAAGCTACCTCATAATGGATGTAATCTGGATGTTCATCGTTTATGTCAATTATCATAATCTTCCTTATTTCGGCATTACTCATTTGTATCTTTGCAGCAAGAGCTCTTTTAGATGGAACACAGGCAGTAATGCATATAGAACATAAGGTAGGACCACATTGGATACATAAACAACAAAAGAAGAGCATCCCAATAATTACACATAGAACCGTTAACAGTTTCCAACCCCATGTACTAAGCAGAGTCCAGAACCAACCAGAAAAGGTCCAAGTACCATTGTCAGTATGAATTTCAGCAGCTAATTTATGTAATTTGGAAATGGCATCATATACAGATGGCGAATTATCTGGTATATAGACGCAACAACTACTTCCGATGATGATACATGCACCCCCACGATCAGCTAACACAACGTCTAAGACCATTCTATTCTGAAGCGTAACAATTCTCGTGATCTGAAGTTCTTCAGTTATATTCCCTAAAGCGGAAGCAGTTTCATTAGCAACAGCTTCCACAACACGTGTCAGCCGCCTTATCTTCCTGCTGTTTAAAGCAGCACCAACAAAAGAGAAGAGACCCAAATTAAAATCTACATATTGCTGTAAGGAAGTGTCAGTTTGACTATCAAGGTCCAATGTTCTCTTAACTCTATTCAATAGAAAATCATGATATAACACAAAATCATTGTGATACATAGGTGGGGCAATAAACACAGGGGGTAATACAAAAGATATATAACATGTTCCTAACCACCCAAGAGGAAGAAGATGGTAACCCTTGTTTCCACAAATAAAATAAGTATTTCGTGAAGCCACAAAAGAAATACCATTGGGTGCATCAAATGTTAAAGTAGTATTACATTCACTTCTCCCTACTGGAATTGTTCCTTTATTTCGCACACACAAATCTGCTTTCGTCTCAATAACTGTAATCATGTGTAAATTAGACGCATTTATAAGTCTCTGATTGGTGAAAACACGAGGTGCAGATACATTGTCCGGTCGATATTCTTCCCATTCGAATTTAGTTCCTTCCGCTTGTGGATAGCCATCTCGGTCATTATAACAAAGTTTATTCAATCGGAAAAGTAGTCCACCTTTTGTTGGCCATCTTAGAGTAAAAAGAAGAGTATACCAAGCATTACATGAACCATTGTGTGAAAAGGGAAGAGGAATAAGCGGAGTTCCTCCTTTCTTTTGGTGTCCAGGCAACATCCCACATACCCAGCAGTTAGACATGTTCGTCATGTCATGCGTATGATGCAGAATTTGAATGAAACTATTATTCAAATAGGTCTGTCTATGTCTTTCTTCATGATAAGGTAAAGTAAAATGGAAATGTTCAGAAGGACTTGGAGTGGTAGGCAGTAAATAGTCCCGTGCAGGAAATAGTCTTTCTATAGTCCAAGCTATTACCGCGATTACCACTATTGTCGCAGCAAAGAGAACTGCACCCAAAATTCTGCTCTTTCTCGATGTCATAGGTGCCATAGTACAAGAACAAACTTCAAGAAATCAAACTAGAAAAAATAAAAATTAGTGCTGAGGACTGAGGCTGCCGCTGGTGTCTTCTCCGAGATTCAAGACGGGTGTCGCTACACTGGACAGAACTGATCCCCCCCCTTGATATTCCCAGCTTCCGTTTTCACAAACCTCAGAACGGTAACAAACCAGTTAAAAAATGAGAGAAAAAATTATTTTCTTGGACGTAGGTTGTACTTCACTCCATGGAAGGCTCTCTCCGACTCATGAGACGTAACAGCTGGGCTCCTCTCCGCGTCCAAGATGTCTCGGTAGTCAGACAGGACTGTAGGGTTCACCAGATCCGGAGAGACACGACGGCAGTGCGTTGAGTGTATCCACCGCTTCTTATTTGTGACGCGCACAGCCGTTCGTGTTGCTAGCAGCACTTGCTCAGGGCCACGCCACCTCGGTTCCAAGCTGCTAGTCCTCTCGAATACGCGGACCATGACATGGTCCCCAGGACGGAGATCATGAGCCTCTCCAGTGGAGTTGTCGGGGAGCGCTTCTCGAACCTGTTGATGAATAGAAAATAAATCATTTGTTAATCGTGCCAAATAATCGTTCATCATTATACAAGGCACATCATGTATTAATCGAGGTTTAGGAACTCCCAAAATATTCATAGGCCTTCCAAACACCACTTCATAAGGTGTGAGGCCAGGTCTAGAATGTGGCACTGATCTAATGGACAGCAATGCCAGAGGCAAAGCATCCGGCCATTTCAAAGACGTGGATGCCACGATCTTTGCTAGCTTCAGCTTCAGAGTTGCATTGTACCTTTCCACTAGACCTGCTGATTGCGGGTGGAATACAGCGTGGAATCTTTGCTTGACTCCCAATCCTTTCAGAACATACTCCACTATTTTCCCAACAAAGTGAGGACCGTTATCATTCCACAAAAATTTACAAACACCATAACGCGGGAAGTACTCTTTGAGTAACACCTTAGCTGTTGTTAATGCTGTATTATCTTTCGTAGGGTAAGCCTCAATCCATTTGCTGAAGGCACACACCACTACTAAGACATACTTGAGGTTATTACAGCGCTCCAGCTGGATGTAATCCATTTGTAGTACTTCGAATGGAGCAGTAGGTGGAACGAACCCTCCTTTAGGAGTATAAGTCCCTTTCCCAGACAAGTTTGCACTACTCTCTTAGCCGTACTAGCAATCTCAGGATGCTCCCAAAGTCGTGCAAGCAATTTAGTAATTGCAAGAGCTCCAACATGTGCCAACCCGTGCGTCATTTGAACCATCGCTTGTAAATACGCAGCTGGTAATTTCCATCTCTCCATATCTTTGCTACGCCAACAACCCTCATCGTCCACCACTCCCTCTGTTGCCCATATTGCAAGTTCTGCTTCCGATGCTGATTTCTGTATGAGTAGTATTTCTTCTCTAGCATCATGCCATCGCTCAGCTTGCGATTTCACCACATACATGGGAGAGGCATTTTGTAACATGGCAGTCTCTCTCGCTATGCGGTCTGCAAAAGCGTTTCCTGCTCCTACTTTGTTTGTCACCTTTTTATGAGCACTACACTTGATTATTGCCACTTTCTTCGGGCATAATAGTGCATTCAGGAGATCAAGTACCAATTCTCCATGCATAATGTGTACTCCGTGTGAGGTCAGGAACCCTCGTTCCTTCCAGAGTAGGCCGAAATCGTGCACTACTCCAAAAGCGTAACGGCTGTCAGTATAGATGTTCACACATAAACCAGCACTTAATTTACAGGCTTTTGTTAAAGCTATCAATTCAGCTGCTTGGGCCGATTTCTGCGGTATTCGTGCTGTTTCTACCACTGTCTTGAGTGTCGTGATCGCATAAGCCGCGGAAGTCGTGCCATCTGGTAACTTTAAGCACGACCCATCAACCCACAATTCTCCATCCACTTCTGAAAGTGGCGTATCCTGTAAATCGATACGACCCTTTGTCTGTTCCTCAGTCAGAAAAACACAGTCATGTTGTTCTTCCTTCTGGGTCTCAGCAACAGGATATGGCAATAAAGTAGCGGGGTTCAAAGTAACACATCGCTTCAGTGTGATGTGAGGCGCCAACAGGGTTAGCTCATATCCTGTTAAACGAGCACTAGTTAGATGTTGTGTTTTCGTTTGATTCAGTAAGGCATCTACCGCATGGGGTACTAACACTAAGAGTTTGTGTGACAAAACTATTCCCTCACTTTGTCGTATAGCTACTGCTGTTGCTGCAACTGCTCGAAAACATCCAGGCAGCCCTCGAGCCACAGGGTCGAGTGCCGCCGAGAAGTATGCACAAGGTCTCTGTTTATCTCCGTGTGTCTGCACTAACACTGACAATGCGCACCCATCTTTTTCGTGTACATACAATGTAAAAATCTTCGTGTAATCAGGGGTACCTAGCACTGGTGCAGAACAAAGAGCTTGTTTCAACTGTTCAAAAGCATTCTGACATTCATCTGTCCATTCAATGGGAATCGGTGTAGCTTTGGACAAGGGTTTAACAATATGTGAAAATCCTAGTATCCATTGCCTACAAAAGGATGTCAACCCTATAAATGCACGGACCTCCTTCTGCGTGCAAGGGACTGGTGTATCTAGAACTGCTTGGATTCGATCTGATGTCAATGCACGGCCCTCCTTAGACAAAAGATGACCGAGGTAGGTCACCTTGGGTCTACAATATTGTAACTTTTTCCGTGAAACCTTATGATTATGCTTAGCAAGAAAAGAAAGCAACGAAAAAGTGCTCTCCTCACATTGTTCCTGTGCATCTGCTGCAAGCAGGATATCATCCACATATTGAATAAGTGCTACCCCAGACTGTAAGTTGAAAGAATCAAGTTGTCGTTTCAAAGCCTGACTATAAATGCTAGGACTTTCTGTATAGCCTTGAGGAACTCGACAAAATCTATACGATTTGTTATTTAATGTAAAGCCAAAAAGATATCGGCTATCAGGATGTATGGGAATCGAGAAAAAAGCATTTTTGAGATCAATGACCGTAAATGTAGTCGCCGTGGGTGGAACCAAAGTGAGCAACGTGGTAATGTCAGACACCACCGGGTACTGGGGCACTACTATCTTGTTAATTTCCCTCAAATCAATAATAAAACGATAGATTTTGGTGTCTGTATCTTTTTTCAGAATCGGAAGAATTGGACTGTTACAAACATTATAGGGGACTTCCTCAACAACTCCTGCAATTATCAAGTCATTTACAATGTGTGTTAATGCAATTTCACCTTCTCGAGAAATTTTATATTGTGGGACACGAGGCAGAGTTACACCCTCCTTTACAGTAATTCGTACTGGAGTAATAATCATCTGTCCCACATCAGTATCAGAAGTGGCCCACAATGTTTTTGGCAAGGAGGCTAGCACATCAGTCTCTTGGAGGAGGCACAATCTCTCAATTTCTGGATAGTTCTCATTTAAAATAACCCGTACCCCTTCCGGGGCACAGCGTATTGTTGCTCGAAAATGTTTTAACATATCCAATCCTACAATATTATCTGGTGTGTTTGGAGATAGTAAAAATGGACATGGGGCAGCAAATTTGTCAATATAAAGTGTAACAGGTTGAGACAATGGGCTAAGAGAAGGTGTTCCATCGAACCCTATTGCTGTAATCGTTTCGCCAGACAGGGGAGCCCTTGGAACCAAGTATTTGGACAAAGCGCTACGAGTAGCTCCTGTTTCAACCAGAAACTGATCAGTAGAACCCAAAACATGTGCTGATATATATGGACCCCTTTGATCGACTGGTACTTCAACCGATTCCACACCCCATCCTACGCAATCCTATGCATATCTATTGTCCTGAGACTCAATATTCTCTCCCTCATTTATCTGATATTGGTTCCGCCGATCAAACGCATTATAATCAGCCTGACCACGACCCCTTCCTTCACCCCTTCCATGATCATTCGCTCCACCTTTTGGTCCTGAATAATTATTCCGTGACCTTCCACTTCCTCGACCCCTCTGACTATGCTGCTCCCGAAGCACCGGACAATCCGCGATCCAATGCCCAAACTGCTTACAATATGCGCACTGATCCTCAAAAATATCTGTACGAGGAGCAGACGCATCATACGTTCCTCGTCTACCCCTATTATTCCCTCTCGCACCGTAAACCTGAGCTAACATTACCTTCGTCTTCAAATCTTTCGCTTTCTTATCACTACTTTCTTTAGCCTCCAATTCCTGTCGTTCATAATATTGAGCCATAGTCAATAAAGAAGCAGGGGTTGCCGTGGTCCATGAACTCTCACTAGTTTTTAATCGTTTTGCAATCTCCGGTAGGAGATTAGCCACATACTTATCAACGAACAAATGCCTGCCTGTATCTTCTGTCAATGATTGACCACTGTAATCATGGAATGCTTCCTCGAAACGCGAAAAGAAGTCGGAAACCGTTTCGTCCGGCTTTTGTTTGCAGGACGCCAATACTGTCCAATCAATCTTTTTGGGAGGAACAAGCGTTTTTAATTTATTCAATATGGCTGTTGGTAACTCTAAAATTAATTGACATGGTTTACACGCAGGTTCCCTATCTAAATCTGCTTGAGCTATGTCTTTCCAATCTGCACCAAAAATTGTTCGATCATCGAATTTCCGAATTGCCCTCCACATATCAGGAGGCAATATTAACCCAAAGAACAAATCAATATCGACTAATGTCATAATACATGAAGAAATAGCGCCCCCACACTTTCAAAGAAAGCTGCTGGATTTTTACGAGGATCAGGCAAAGCATTCTTAAGTGCCATGACATCTGCTCTATTCCATGGCGTGTAAACCCAATTATATATAAAATACCCCTTCGCATCTTCAGACATCTTATTATCGTCTGTGCCTGCCCCTTTAGGAGGGACATATAGTGGCGCAGCTTCTCGCATAGGTTTAACATTAACCGCAGCGCTCTTATCTGTATCAAAAATTGGACACTCTTTTGATCCTCCCACTAATCCAGGCGCAGACGAATCCGATGCCTTTTTCGCCGCTCGTAGCCGTGTCGCCTCATCCCGTAGTATAACCAGACACCGGAAAAATTCATCCGCATCTGAAAGAGCAAAAAGACCTTTACGAAAATTCTCACGACCAACTGATATATCTTTCGGTTCCAACTCATTAGAATGTGTCCTAAACCGCTCAACAACTTCATCTGCAAAGTGGTCTAAAAAATACAATTGTTCCTTTTCGGACCATTTACTCATACAATCATTGACCTTCGAGACATTTATAGTATTTATATTAAGTTTACGAGCAATCAAACGCAATTCCGTCATACGATCAGCAGATAACCTGGTACGCTGTTCAGTTTGATTATCCTCGTCCGATTCCTCGTGCGGAGCTGTAGGCGAAACATACGGAGGCGGGCAGCGATCTAATAATGAAAAACCATCTATTTCATTAGTAAGGACAGGGTAAAGTGGACGCCGAATAGGGAACTGCCCATTAATCTGTAAATTACGTTCCCGAGTCTCCCTCTCTTTCTGTTCCTGCAACTCCTTTTCCTGCAGATGTAAAGCTTTGTCACGAGCAGCCTTTCGCTGCACCTTCTCCGCCAAGGCTTCCTCACGCTTCATTCGCTCACGCACCTCTTTCTCCCACATACGCACACAATCAAACATGTCTTGTCTAGACCTGCGCTGGAACAACCACTGCTCCACATATTGAACCTTTCGTAAATCGAATGACCCATGTAGTGGCCATTGCAATTCACGATCGGCTTTGGTATATTTATGCCATAATGTGCTATACATTATTGGCGGGATGCCAAATTTTACATACATGTCACGATTGGGGGTCCCCTCTGGGGGAGCTGGCTGAGATTTATTTAATCGATAAGCGGTACCATTTCCAAAGCAGCACATTCCTCGGAGCGTGCTGAGAACAGGCATGTTCACAAAATATCACGAAAACGCGATACTACATAAAATGGCACTTAAGTGTACTTACGCACGGTGTGCCGTTCAAACAAATTCAAAATCAGAGAAATATCCCTACATGCCTGCCTATGTGAGGTGCACTCCACATATAATTCAAATCATAGGTCCAAACGTTAGCTAACTCATACAAATTCAAATTCAAATTCAAAAAGCCACAGTAAGTGTCAGTAGACTACCTTACCAATCCAAAGCTTACCAAGTATCCTCAAAACGTCCAGGTTCCAACTGCCAAGTTCTTTAATCGAATCAGCCAAACGGGCATTACACGACAATCCAAACGATCGAGATCTCAGTCGAGGACCGGCGCCACCTGGAAGGTCAGATCGGAAGGAAAGGAAGAAACACCGTGGGTGCCGAGACTCGGGTCACTCAGTGGCAGCGTACGCGTCCATGGCGAGTTTCCAATCCTTCGTCACGACCTCTCCTTTGGGCATCCGAGTCGCCGATGAGTCCCTTTGTGGTCGCCAATTGTGGTGTCGGGTTCATTCAGGCCTACATTCTCTGCTAAACTTACGAACACCTTGAACAGAAGTTGGCACGGAAACTGAAAATACAAGAGACAAGTTTATTAAGACCCCATGGGGTGGTGGTACAATCCTACAGCACCCTTCGGCAATGCAAGAAGTATCACACAGAACATCGGTGTACGACCTCTTTTATACAGTTTAACAGCAATAAAAAGAATAGGCGGTATACATTTAAACAACTTTAGGTACATATAAGGGCATTTTTGGAACCCAGCCAACATGTGGGAGGAGTTTAACACTATTGGTCAGTTTGGAAGGACATTCCTGAGAGATGACCAGTCAGTATACAATGCGCATGTGCATACTTGACCAGTACTAAAAATAGCCTGTTGCCGGGCAGAGTAAATGAACAGTGGTATCGAGGACGGACGAAGAAACGTGCTGACCACGAGGCAGCATGCTCATACAAAATGGAAGCCAGCGAATACAAAATGGCTCCCGCACTTTTAGTCAACTTAGAGAAGAGAAACGTGTAGCTGAGCTAAATGCTAATTCAGATACTGCCAAATTACGACACCCCGCGAGCGTCTTTGGTCGGTCTTGCGGGATATGGGGTTTCCCCAACCTATTCTGAACCTTCTGGCCTGCATGCATGACGGTAACTATGCACGTATTAGGTGGGGTTCCCAGGTTCAAAAAACAGACAAAATCCCTGTGAACAGAGGTGTTCGCCAGGGATGCGTCCTGGCCCCAACCCTTTTTTTGCTGTTTGTAAATGGGGTGGTCTCCTTTCTATCAGAAATCAACGCCTATGCCCCTGTCTTGGCTGGGGTTAAGGTCCCCACACTACTCTTTGCGGACGTTACGCTGTTGGTATCGAAAACTCCGGCAGGCTTACAGAAGCTGCTTGATCGGTTCTGTCTGTTCTGCAATCTGAGGGGCCTAGTAATTAACACCACCAAAAAAAGCTCTTTTACTTTAATCCGAGCAGGTCGGCCAATTCCACGCTCACGCTCGACGGGGAGCCCTTGGAGCGTGTTAAAGTCTTTGATTATCTGGGGATTAGAATTGCGGATAATTTAAAATGGCAGACGCACATCGAAAAAATGGCCCTAAGCCATAAGCGGGTTATGGGTGTTATTGGGATAGAACACCGAGCCTCCATCTCCAGACCTATTGCCCCCGCCCTGGAGATCTATGCTGCAAAAGCAATAGGCTGTGCATTATATGGAGCCGAGCTCTGGGGCTTCAATAATGTAGATGCCCTTGTGACAGCCGAAAATACGTTTTTTAGGGAGCTTGTTTCACTTCCCAGGGGAACCCCTAGTAAACCCCTCTTGAGCGACCTGGGCCATCGCTCAATTGAGGATCTAATTGGACTACGCCCCCTTCTTTACTGGGGTCGCCTTTGGCGTATCCCAGAGCTATCTAGCTATGCCGATGGCCTAAAGGAAGTAATGAATCTCCAGGGATCTTATAAGATCGCCTGGTTAGTTAACATCAAAAGACTTCTTTTGGCCACTGGCCTTAATCCTCTATGGGAGTCAGGGGCCCCGTTGTCCAAAACGGCAATTAAGAGACTATATTGGGCATGGATTGACAATCAAGCTCATAGAGATCCCAACCAGGGCAGACTGACTGATGAGTTTCGCCAGCACAAGACAGTGCCTTGCTTTGAGCCCTACCTGGATTTTATCCAGAAACCTAGAGATAGGGCTCTTTTTATTCAGTTTAGAGTGGGAACTCTCCCCGTCCACGAACGTACAAACAACTGGAAACCTCCCAACCAAACGTCTGCTGATTGCCCATTTTGCGCAGGGGTAGTCGAAACCATCCCGCACTTTTTCTTTGTATGTCCAGCTTACTTTAAACCGAGAATGAAATGGTTAAGACCTGTCTGTCGACAGTTAGATACAAGGAACCATTCAACCGCCCTCAGAATTCTTCAGGCGGATGCAAATACTACGCTAGCATGTGGGGTGGCTAAATATTTAAGCTGGGCTTGGCCGTGAGGATCGAAAGCCTTACGATGAATTGCTAGTCCTCAGGAAAGATGTCATTGGATCTAGATTTTTAATAATTTGTCTACTAATGTATTTTAATGATGTTTATTGTATTGAAACTTTCATCAAAGCTGATTCTTGGTTTAATATCCTTTTACTATTGTATTGTAAAAATGATTGCTAGTTTTAATCTTTTTATCTGATTATTCCCTGTAAGACATGTATTTTTAAGTGTGATGTGCTTTTTAAGATATTTCATATCGAAATAAAGCTTTGTTGAACTGAACTGAACTTTTCGGCTCATTTTTTGGCCCTCCATTTTGCCTTTTTCTCTGCTTTTTCTACCCTCAGATTTGCCTTTCTCTGCTACTTTTGCTGCCCTTTGTTTTGCATTTTCTGCTTCTTTTTCTGCCCTCTGTTTTTCCCTTTTTGCTCATATTTCTGCCCTCTGTATTTTTCTCTTCTGCTCTGTTTTGCCTTTTAAGCTTGTTTTTCAATCCCCCAGGTTTTGGTTTTTCTGCCCCCTGTTTTGCCTTGTCTGCTCTCTAATTTCAGTGGTGGCTGCATATAGCAGTTTGATTATCTGTGTCCATTCCCTCCCCTTCTTTCTGCCCACCTACCCCCACCCCCTTCCCAATTCCCTCCCTTTGCTGTTTTATTTCAGATAATGTCATAAACTACCAGCATGTTGTCTCCTGTCACGTAACTGCACTCAAGAGTTAACAAATGATTCAAGAAAGCATGTCTTCAGTTCATAAGAAGTTAGACAGCTTGACTTCCTCAGGGGTCATTGAGTGTGGTCAGAAGTCTGAGTATCTAATCTTGAGTTGAACAATTGCTGTGCCCTTGAGTCACAGAATATCTCTTTGTGTGAGGGGGCTCACTTTTTTAACTCTTGGCATCACTGACATTGCAGAACACACCTCCTTAAAAATGTAATTGAATAGCACAGTGACATCTAGGAGAATTACTGTGCACTTATCTAATGAAGCTAAATGTATCTTGGTACAGAACAGCATTCCTAGAGCAATATGCCCAACAACACACTTTGAGTTGTTCTGTATTAGCTCCTATTTGATGCACAACTGCTCTTAGATCCTTTTTTAACCACTGACCTATGATAACTTTTCTTACTTTATGTAATCCAGTACAAGAATCTAAAACTAGCAGATCTCATTAAGAATATTTAAAATCTAACCACAATCTAAACCCAATACATAGCCATAAGTTCTTTCATGAATTTGTAGGGTCTTTGAGAGGATATAATAACATTTTGAGGCAGAGGAGCTAATTGCCTAAGGAGACCCAAGAAGGATAAATGGAAACAATGTCCTGAAGTATGGCAAGTGAAAGATTCACTTGTCCTCTGGTATGATACAAGCATAAAAAAGTGAATGGGAAGGAGTAGTTCCTCCTGATAAAGCAGGCTAAATTCCAGGCTGAATGCAGTGTTCAAAGATCAACAATGGATATTCTTCTTCAAAGACGTCACATCATTTCCACTAACATCTTGCCATCATGGAACCCAGAAGTAGAAGCAAGATGGTGGCTCGAAAGGTGTCATAATCCTGCTTTGGTGAAGTTCCTAATTGGCAAAACAGCCAAACTAATGTGTTGGACCCTTCCAGTGGAAATATTTGACTGTCTGTCAACTAGAGGGTCGTTATTAAATATATATCAGAACATCCAACCTTTTTAGTTTGGGTGTTTTTTATATGGGTCCACCTAGAAAATACCCAGTGAGTCAAGGACATTGTTTTTTTGTTTTTCAGTAACAAATGAAATAACTCAGATCTCTGGAAGATCGCTACTGTTAGGTCCATTCCCATCAGGAACTCGGGTTGCATGCTGACAGGGAGCACAACATGTGCCACCCTACATACACCCATAGCACAGAGGCATAAGGGGTCCCTGGACGGCCCTCTTTGTTTTCTCACTGCCATACTTTCCACGGGATTGAACCACCATGCAAAGAGTGGCAGTGAGGTAACTCATAATATATAGAAACAATCGCAATGGACCGCACACCAATAGCCCCTCCTCCGAATCGCCCCTAGGGACTCTGGTACATGAAGTTCTTGAGTGGTTCACCCCAGTGGGTGCAAGTAGGTACTTGTTGAACTGATGAACTCTAGACCCGATACATGTCCCTGGTTTTTGGATATCGCCCGAGACATGGCTCGGGTTTCGGGATAACTTCCCTCATCAGTAGAGAAAATAGTTAGGGGTGGAAGAGAAGGCCGCCAGGCAACCGTCAAAGGCCTCGATGCCCGAACTGGCATGCAGGTGCGTCGTCCAGGAGCTCGTCAGCTCAAAGCTCAAGGGAGCCAATTTGTAGAAACAATCGCAATGGACCGCACACCGCTAGCCCCTCCTCCGGATCGTCCCTAGGGACTCTGGTACATGGAGTTCTTGAGTGGTTCACCCCAGTGGGTGCAAGTAGGTACTTGTTGACGAGCTTCTGGACGACGCACCTGTGTGCTGGGCAACGAGGCCAGTGACGGTTACGAGGCGGCCTTCTCTTCCACCCCTATTGACTTTCTCTACTGATGAGGGGAGATATCCCGAAACCCGGGCCATGTCCCGGGTCTAGAGATCGGGGGTACAACAAGTATCTACTTGCACCTACATAGGTGAACCACTTACGAACTTTCAGTAATTCTTCGAACTTCAGGCACTGCACATACCAGAGTGCTTAGGGGCGACCCGCAGGAGGGGCTAGCGGTGTGCGGTCCATTGCTGTTTTTTATACATAAGGGCTCCCTTGAAGCCCCCAAGCTGACGAGCTTCTGGACGACGCACCTGCGTGCTGGGCTACAAGGCGGCCTTCTCTTCCACCCCTATTGACTTTCTCTACTGATGAGGGAAGATATCCCGAAACCCGGGCCATGTCCCGGGTCTAGAGATAGGGGTAACAACAAGTATCTACTTGCACCTACATAGGTGAACCACTTACGAACTTTCAGTAATTCTTCGAACTTCAGGCACTGCACATACCAGAGTGCTTAGGGGCGACCCGGAGGAGGGGCTAGCGGTGTGCGGTCCATTGCTGTTTTTTCTACATAAGGGCTCCCTTGAGCCCCCCAAGCTGACGAGCTTCTGGACGATGCACCTGCGTGCTGGGCAACGAGGCCCGTGACGGTTACGAGGCGGCCTTCTCTTCCACCCTTATTGACTTTCTCTACTGATGAGGGAAGATATCCCGAAACCCGGGCCAGGTCCCGGGTCTAGAGATCGGGGTAACAACAAGTATCTACTTGCACCTACATAGGTGAACCACTTACGAACTTTCAGTAATTCTTCGAACTTCAGGCACTGCACATACCAGAGTGCTTAGGGGCAACCCGGAGGAGGGGCTAGCGGTGTGCGGTCCATTGCTGTTTTTTCTACATAACAAGTATCTACTTGCACCTACATAGGTGAACCACTTACGAACCTTCAGTAATTCTTCGAACTTCAGGCACTGCACATACCAGAGTACTTAGGGGCGACCCAGAGGAGGGGCTAGCGGTGTGCGGTCCATTGCTGTTTATTCTACATAAGGGCTCCCTTGAGCCCCCCAAGCTGACGAGCATCTGGACGACGCACCTGCGTGCTGGACAACGAGGCCCGTGGCGGTTACGAGGCGGCCTTCTCTTCCACCCCTATTGACTTTCTCTACTGATGAGGGAAGATATCCCGAAGCCCGGGCCATGTCCCGGGTCTAGAGATCGGGGTAACAACAAGTATCTACTTGCACCTACATAGGTGAACCACTTACGAACTTTCAGTAATTCTTCGAACTTCAGGCACTGCACATACCAGAGTGTTTAGGGGCGACCCGGAGGAGGGGCTAGCGGTGTGCGGTCCATTGCTGTTTTTTCTACATAAGGGCTCCCTTGAGCCCCCCAAGCTGACGAGCTTCTGGACGACGCACCTGCGTGCTGGGCAACGAGGCCTGTGATGGTTACGAGGCGGCCTTCTCTTCCACCCCTATTGACTTTCTCTACTGATGAGGGAAGATATCCCGAAACCCGGGCCATGTCCCGGGTCTAGAGATCGGGGTAACAACAAGTATCAACTTGCACCTACATAGGTGAACCACTTACGAACTTTCAGTAATTCTTCGAACTTCAGGCATTGCACATACCAGAGTGCTTAGGGGCGACCCGGAGGAGGGGCTAGCAGTGTGCGGTCCATTGCTGTTTTTTCTAGGTAACTCATAATATGCTTATTGCAGATTATTGCTTATTGCAGCCTCAAAATCGTCACAACACCACCAAGGATCTCTGATCCCAGGCAGATGTTCTGGTGCCAATGCGGTCCAACCGCCCAAGTTGTAATGGGGTGGTTGGACCGCACCACCACTGTGGCTACTGCTGTCCGATGGACCACTGCAGCCATAATAGGGCCCTTTATTTCAGCATCTGTGTGTTAATACTATCTCACACATTTGATACTGGCTTCAAAGGTAATTCTCAGGAATTTTCAGCACTGTATATGGGTTCAAAGATGGATGTCTTCTCACTTACTCGCATTTAGTATGCACGTTAATGACTCCCCATATGTTTTCCAAATTGTATGAGAGAATATGCCTGATATTGAAAGTTGGAAGACAAACATTTATAATGTGCCAATGAGTCAGTTATCTAAGCTGCTAAATTCAGTTGTCACATTCCACTTGAAATTCCATATTCCTTAAATAATGCAAATCCAAAATCATCATCCACTGCTCAGTCTAAGAAATTATTCTTGAAAGTCGGGCAACTGGAGAAGTTGACCAATTGTACTTGCTTTGATATTTGATTATCTTGCAAAATTGTGATGACATATTTGGTTGAGGTAACTGAAAAGGGAAAGATTGTAGTCATGCTTATTTCCGGGTGTCTACTGTGTTTCGGAGCAGGTTCAGTCAATTATGTCCCTGGAATACTGTAAAATTACTTTATTTAACAATGCCCTGGTTAAGTGTAACAACAAAAACTGCAAAGGGACCTCCACAAGAATTTAACAAAGAATAATATGATCCTTTCAAATTACCAGTATCTAGAAAATTAGATCATTAGGAAATTGATTTCATGGTTTTGTTTGGAAACAAGAAAGCACTATTTTATTTAGATATTTATTAATTTAATTATTCATCTATTTATGTATTTATTTACTAATTCATATATCAATCCTATGTAGCGCACCTACACACATTTGACGAAGAGGGAATATAAGGTTACCTAACTGAGAACTAAATTATAAGTCGGAAACAGATTATATTATAACCAATGTGTAGAAACACTAAAAACTAATTCACACTCAATGTTAGTAGTCATTTATAGTCAATGTCTTCAAAATCTTCAAATGTGGTGTTTTCTTTCTTTAGTCACCAATTTCATAGTCAAATATTATTTTTTGACAATACCTTCATTGCTGGCCAACTCAATGTGCCATAATGCATTCTTATTCCTGTGTCATAGGTGATTTTAAGTGAGCAAACACTTTGACAGCATATAAAACAAACGCTTTTACTTGAATGAAGTTTATGATAAAGCCGTAGGCACGAAGACTTCTTTGTTTTTATTCTAAACAACAACATTTCTGAACTGGAATTAAATCATGATTGGTGGAGTACAGTGCCAGATTAGCTCATTCCTGTAACTTATAATGCACGGAGAAGGAGCTTGGAACGAGGGGATAAGAGACATTTTTAAAGAAACCGTTGCAGTTCCCGTGTTACTGTCATTGGTGAAAAACTTCTGGAAATCTATCAGCTAACCAGATTTTGTGCTAATTGCATAGCGTTACTCACGGATAACTATAATCTACAGAGCTGAGCTGTATTTCTTGTTAGTTAAAATGCTCCAACATTTGCTTGTAAAATGTATAATTATGTTCAGCAGGTATGCTTCTTTTAGCTGTATTTACTGTCCAGTTCGTAATATTTTTCTAATTCCAGAGCATCTGCTTGGACGGCAAGGGCATTTGGAAAAATAGGCACAGTTCTGCTGATTTTTATGTAAACTATCAGAGATTTTGCTCTATACATTTTGAAAAAGTACTGATTGGAGAAGCTGGCTTGTAAAACTACCCTGCCATTGTTTGATTTATTTTCTAGTGATATGCTAGTGAAACCTTACCGTTGAGTAAAAATGCTCAATGTTATCCTTCGGAAATGCGTGTGGCATTTTAAATTATGACTGCCAAGACCTTATTTCCAAAAGGTAAAACTCTTGCAGAAATATCTTGAATACCCTAGGCTGTTTTCACAACTCTTCAAAGAGAAAGTTTATAAACGGTTTCTTTTATCCCATTAAAATACGCCCAAATCATGCTACACTGTTTTAGAAAACAGTGCAAAGTTTCAAAATATGTCTTCATTGGAAGCAATACCAGGGCGAAATAGAGACACTACGTTAAGGATTGAGTAGGACATTGTGCACTAATGTTTACAGGAAAAGAGAAGACTGCACAACGTGTGTTTGCACGTAAACAATTTTACCTAACAGAGATTAGAATTTAAATTATTGGAGGACCCAGAGTGTGTTGCAGAACAATACTTCTTACAAATTGATCAGCAATAAACCATGGACCCTTCCAAAATTTAAGTGGTTCTGTCTGTATTATTTTTTTGAATCTTGAGTTATTCGATGCATACTATTTTTACTTGTTAGAACAAAATACAAAATTGGTTTGTATTTGTACATTACATCATTCCAGGGGGGATTGCTAACTTTTTGGTTGTCTTTAAAGCCTATAGTTCTGTCAATGACCATGTCATCGCAGTGGTAAGCAGCTTCTTGATGAAAAACAATTACACTTCCTTCCTGTTTTGTCCATCTTCAGTAGCAACCGAGGTGATATGAGCAGCTGTTAACACTCACGGCTTTACCACAATGAATTATGTTTAGGTACATCTGATACCTAGGTCCACTAACTGCAAGGGACGCAGAAAGCAGTACTTCGAATGGGGTTTGGTCTGAGGAAGAGGCATCCATCACATCAATGCAGAGAGGAATGTCCCGCAATGCTTGCCACCGAAAGAAAGATTTCTGTTTCTTTTTGGCGCTCTGTTGTACAAGTGCATCCAAAACACAGCCCCTTCAAACATAACCAGTCATATTCATGCATTCTTTCCTGTTAGAAAGCTCTGGTGAACTCTTCTGCATCTGGCAGGGACGACCAGTTTCACAATATAATCCATAGGAGGCACATCATTTTAGGTGCAAGGTTCTATTGGCTGGAATGTACTTTTCCTTCACCTTTGGCAATCTGAGTCTCTGACGTGATTCAGCAGAAATTGAACATGCTTCTTTTCCAAATTTCTGGGACATGTAAGATTGTCACCGAGAGACCTGCTAGGGTAAGTCTGTGATATAGTACAGTTAGCCAGGGTATCTTTTAATAAAGTGGAAGTTAGAGGAAGAGACAGAAAATAGCTGGAATGAAGCACTTTTAATAAATACATTTGAAAATATACCCCATAAATCTACTATGGCTTTGATTTTGAGGACACCATTAATATATATTATTTTAGGGCCAGATGTACGAATAGTTTTTTCACAAACGGGTTTGCGACCCGTTTGAGCATGCAAAAACCTACAGGGCACTGTACAACCCCTATTTAGCAAGTCACAATTTATTTGTGTTAGAAATGGGATTTCTGGTTGGCTAAGGCTTGCGCCAAAGCCAGGCAGAAACCACCACTCTAATCAGGGCAAGGGAGTTACACGCCAAAGATAACCCCTGCTCACCCCCTTGGTAGCTTGACACGAGCAGTCAGGCTAATCCCGGAGGCAATGTGTAAAGCATTTGCGCACGCACACAGCAACAACATCCCAGGCACGCCACAAAAGGTACTCCACACAAGGTTACATAAAAAATAGCCTTTGTATTCTCATAACACATTAGAATAGTATTCACATAATATACATGCTGCCACCTGGCACTAGGTCATATCTACAAGGGATTATTTACACCTGACAGGGCCCACTGGACCACTATCCGAACCATCACAAAGCGAACTTAGTAAAAATAAGACATATCATAAACGTACAACCAGTAATCACTGGTAACCACTCTACTCAGCATCAGCCTGTACCATAAACCACATAATGCACAGTATCACATTAGGAGCTAATTACATTCTGCACCAACCTCACCAGCATAAACACATTATGCAGTCCTCTCATAAGTCTAAACGCCTTAGACCCTAACCTCCTAAGCATAACTCACATTAGGGGCATAAATCACAGTGGAGGATAACATCCCAAGCATTAACCATAATATGCAAACAATCTCATAATCATAAAAACCACATTTAGAGGCATCAAACAGGGTGCGTGAATCATACTACATGAATCACATTTCCTAGCACCACATAAATCACATTAGGGTCTGTCACCCTATTACCCTTACAGTCCCCCTGGCCAACTGGCCTTCTTGGAGGGCTCAAATGCCCTATGTCCACAATGTCAGGCCTGCTGCTTATATAGCCAAATCCAGGTGTGCAATTGTGCAGACCTAAACATTGCAGCTGGCACTAAGTGCTGCGCAGTTGTGAACGTACTGGGGTAGAGGAGTGTATCTCACTCTTAACTCAAAAGACATGCCCCCAAAGAAATAATGGCCTAAACGTTGCAACTGCCCACTACTTACTGGGCAGCAGTGAATCTGAAGGTGAGCCTGGCACCTCGGTGCACTTCTGTCCCCCTCAGGGACTCCTGAATAAATGATGACAAACGGTGCAGCTGCCCGCGCTGGTGCGGCGCAGCTGTGGCTCAATATTAAGCCCTGGCACAACTGTGCCCTCTGGGGCCTCACCGGGGATCTCAAAATAACATGCCCCCATCGTTGCAATTGCCCACTGTCATGCGGGGCAACTGTAAAGAAATCTTGCCAACACGGGGAAGTACGGGCATCAATGGCCCTCGGGACTCCCACCGGGGCCCTTAAACAAAATATGGCCCATGTTGGAGCGCACTGGCACTTCAAGCAAACATGCCCGCCTCATTGGAGCGGCATGCTGGCAGATGGGGCCGCTCAGTCTCTGAGTCTCGGTCGGCACCACTGTGCCTCAGGAGAATCGACGAGGGGGTAGGCACCGATCGCGTGCCACGAACACCCCCTTTCCCATCTGGTTCGCTCACCGGACTCTCTCTTCTTCACCCAGGTGGGACCGATAGCACTTCTCTCGCAGCACGGGGCTTCCCTTTCACTCCTGGTAGCCCCGGGCTGCCATCGGCGGCCTCTGCCACCTTTTTCTCTTCATCTGGGCCCCCACCTGGGACCTGGGACTTTTCAGCGGTGACCGTGGAGGCAGGGTAGGCTCCCATCCTCCTTTCTTCACTGGGGCGCTCCTCTGCTTCACCGGAGCCCCAGGCAGCAGCCACGCATCACTCGACCGGCTCCTCTCACCTGAAGCGTGCACAGGACTTCCCTCGATAAACAGGAAGTCCCGCCCGCCGTCAGGCACCATGTTGCCTGACTTCCTCCCGGCCGCAGCTCAGATGCGGGTGGGCCTCCGCAAATGCTGAAAATGGGAGGTATCATTTTAAAAACAAAGCGGCCATGTGGGGTGGGCACCCACTACTTAAACAAAATAATAAGCGGGGTGGGCACCCATAATTACGAATCGCTGGGGAATCCCTACACCTGGGATTCCCTCTTTCTATCTTCAGGCAGCTGCCAAGCTGGCTCGCTCCTCTTCTGGGCAAAATAAGAATCCAGCATAGAGCTCCCAGGGTGCAAAATAAGAAACACGCTCCTCCAAGGTCCTGGAGGATCAGAAAAAGGTCCCAAAAAGTCATTTAGGCATCAAGGGGCAATGCAAGGCAGAGGGAGGCAAGTCCTCATGGCAGCGCCCTGGGCCCCAGCACACCCCAGCAGGAACAGGACACCAAGACTGAACAATTTCATGGGGTCACACCCCCTATATTTATATCACATTTCCCTTTGTTTCACAGCACAGGGCTAGGGGATACCAGTCAGAACTGGTTTAGGGGGGTTTGGAGCATTTACTTTTGAAGCCCCTCTTCCCCTTTGTCCGGTGGGGGCTCAGTGATCAGACACACCACAGTGGGTGGAGCCAGCATTGTACAGCCTGGGCACAGTCCGATTCAGAGTCAGGGTATTTCTCCTCCCACTACTCTCAGCCCAGGTGTCTCATTCGGCCTAGTTGACTCACCCTGCCCCTCCTGGAGCCACCCATATCTCTCAGCTCCTGTCACTCACAAGCCAGAGAAGCAATTCACATCAGGCAGGCAGACACACAGCACACAGAAATGCCAACTTCTAAAAGTGGCACTTCTCCACCAGTCACCATAAATCTGTGCACAGCATTTATCCTCATGAGTTCATACATACTAAACTCGACCCTGCACTCCTCTCATACCAGGAATTACCATGGACACACTTATCCCCCATGCATTCCTATGGGAGGGCAGGCCAATCTCACCAAACGTACACAGAGAGCGCACACACTTTAAACTGGGACACAATGCTAAAGTGCTCAGAGGCCTAAAATCACCAACACCAAGCTACAGAAAAAGGCTAGGAGAATGCAAAAGGTTTCGGGGTGAACCTGCCAAAAGGGCCATGTCCAACAATTTGCAACTCACTAAGTAGGATTTGAGATTGGCAATTAGGATGGGGCGTTCCAAGGGCGTCCCTTCCCAATTGCGACTCGCTCCCCCATGAATGAATGTTTTGCAAAACACTCGCAATGTACCGAAATCTTTAAGAGGGTGGTAATGCACTCGCAGGGGGGACACCTTCCCCTTTGCAAATGCAGTGGAAAATATTTTTTTGGGGCAGGCAGTGGTCCCTGGGACCACTACCTGCCCAAATAAAAGAAATAAAAACATTTCATTTTTTGGGAAAAATGCAGCCTGTTTTCCTTTAAGGAACACTGCTTTATTTAAAAGCAGGCCCAGACATGGAGGTCTGCTAAGCCCAGCAGGCCACCCATACCTGGGAGGGCCAGCCATTTACAATGGGGTAGCAAATTGCAAATGCCTCATGAACAGTGAGGAGGCATGCAATTTGTGACCCCATTGAGAATTGCTAACAGTGTCTCTGACACTGTTGTACATGTCATTTTGCGAGTGACAAATTGCGACTCGCAATTGAGCGCAAGTTGCGACTTGCAAAACAACCTGGTCATTCATCTGGTCCTTAGTATTTGAATGAAAGAACGTTTCTATTTTCTTAAAGACAAAGAGGCAATTATTATGCTTCTTTTTTGTATTGCTTTATTTTAACAGAAGCAGTCAAAAAACTACATTCCCCATGAGGCTTAGCAAGTAGTTGCCGATGGGAAGCATATGGTCGTATTTAAGGAGAAGCAATCCATACTCAGCAATACCTATAATGTCTGCCTTGATTGTGGACAGTCATCTCTTCTTGCACAAGAAATGTAACCAGGAACAGTGAAATAATGGAAGAATGAAAAAAGCAATAGGAACTGATAGTAATAATGTACATTATTCTGGGAAAAGTCATTAAGAGCATTTGTTGGATTTTGATTTTTTCCAGTAAAACTGGATGATATTGAGAGGCAGGTTTTCCCGAAGATTGTGAAGTAATCCATCAGTTCCCTATGAGGAGTTGTTCAGTTGTTGGAAGGAACTAGATAAAAAAAGAAAGGTACATAGGGGCTGATTATGATGTCGGGCGGAAAGCCTCCTCCCGACAATCGAAATCTCCTAGACCGTGTCAGAGCCCTTCTGACAGACTCAGTCAGTTTACAATCTGACCAACCAATTATGATGTTTGTGGTCGAATTGTAAACCGCACGGTCTTTCCAAATCGGTTCCAACCGTCTCTCAACGATTTTGTGTTGGTCGGAACTGCATCATACAGCAGACTGCATCTCGAACCAAGAGATTACGATGTCAGTTTCCAACAGCCTTTCTGAGTCTGAGCCTTTCTGCCAACATCAAGCAGAAATTTAATGCAGCAAATCACCCCCAGTCAGCACACCTGGTTGAGAAGTACAATGGTACTCCCAAACTGAAGTTAGCTAAGATACAAGAAAGCACAGGAGTGTGATGGCCAGATGGGTCACCTTTGGCTTTGTTATCTACTAGGGCAACTGCGCACTCTAGAACAGGGTCGTCCCCGTATGAAGTGGTTTTTGGATGCCTGGGGCGTTCAAAGGCCCAAGCGTTTCTCCGAGATAGAGTACCCTTTGCTTGTGGATTACCTGTATAAATTAACTGAATATCTTTGTTCTATTCATCAACAGATTCAGGAGACACTGCGCCCGTTACCAGAGGGGCCCGGGCATCAGCTACAGCCTGGGGATTATGTGCTCGTCAAGAACTTCCAAGCCTTATTGGAAAGGGCCACTGTTGGTACTCCTTGTCACTTGCACAATGGTGAAGCTCGGCGGCCGGAAGCACTGGATGCATGGAACCCACTGCAAAAAGGTTCCCCTCCCACTATGACTATTGGGTACTTGATAGCATCCCTGCCTTGTCCCCCGTGTAATATGTACTGGAGTGAATTCTAAACCCATTTTACAAATTCTAGTGACAGGTTGACGATATAGCCTTTGCAAAGCAGTAAAAAATGTTTGCTTAAACCCCCGGCGACATAGTACCACCCATAAAAAGCCCCATGTGGCGCGGTCGAAAGCCTTTTCGGCATCTAAAAAAATGAGACTGAAACCATCCCCAATGGAGTTTGCATTATCCAACAAAGTTATCACTCTGTTAACATGATTCGTCGTCCCCCTCTTGGGGATAAAACCATGTTCTCAGATCGAGACCAACAACCGGGTCGCTAGAATTTTAGAATATATTTTTCCATCAGCATTTGAGAGGGAAATTGGACGGTATGAAGCCGGTTGTTCAGCAGGCTTATCTTTTTTTTAAATACTATAATACTAGCCATATCCCAAGTTGAGGGAGGTGCACCAGCCTGGGCTAGTCTAAACATAGCCAACATATCGTCCATCAAAACTCCAAAAAAGGTTTTATAAATCTCAAGTTGGAGTTTTTCCAGCCAGCCACTTTTCCAGATGCTAAATCATTTATGGCTCTTTCCAACTCTTCCATAGTTATAGGGGCCTCCAATAACTCTGCATCCTGCCCACCCAAGTTATTATCACAAAACCGCTGTATCAAAAGCTCCCCCATTTGTGAATCATAGTGTTCCCCCGTATACAATGTTTCCAAAAAATCGTGAAACACCGCAAGGATCCCAGTCTCAGTTTCTACTAAATTACCCCTGGAGTCAGCAATTGCACCAATCCTCTGGGCAGCCTCTTTAGATCTGAGCTTCTGTGCAAGGCACCGTCCACTGGCCTCCCCATATTCATAATTCAGTTGTTTCTTAATGACAAATTTCTTAGCTGTCTGTTTGCTCCAATGAAGGTTAATTTTAGGCTTGCACCTTGCCACTTCCGTTAAAATATCAGCGATGTCTAGGGAACCATGTATACCCAACAAACGTTTTTCTTCTGCTATCGTCAGACCCGAATATAGTTCCTGCAATGTGATCCGCATTTGTTTTTGCTTGTATAAACCAAAACTTAAAGCCTCCCCCCTAAATGCGGATTTAATGGCATCCCAAACACACCTGCTCCCTGCACTACTACGATTATTCAAGAAGAAACGTTCAATCCACTCTTTCATATGAGCTACAGACTTCACATCTAACAATAGTTTCCTATGGAAAGAGAAAACTCGTGGTATAGATCCAGTCTTGGTGAGCGCTAAAGTTAACACCAAAGGGCCGTGATCTGAGGTAACTCTTTGGTACATCTGTATTCTAGCACCCACCAGTAAATGACTTGGAGCTAAGAAGTAATCCAACCTTACACGTTTCTGATGGGGCAAGAATAGAAGGTGTGCCCAGGCTCCTCCCCTCTCAGAGCGGCCCACACATCGACCAGCCCATGAGCACCCAGAAGAGATTGAAGGGCATTAAATACCAGTGGCTTCCTCCCAGTATATCTGTAGCTCTATCCTGTAAAGATTTGGGGCCAAGGTGTATATTTAAGTCCCCACAGATGAATAATGGAGTGGACCATAGGGTCAGTTCTACATTAAGCCATTCTAAAACCAGAGCCTCATCAAAGTTTGACCCATATATAGAACATACCGTGAAACATCTGATAGCCACTGAGACATTCAACAATAGCCCACCTCCCGTGTTTGTCAGCCAATATCCTACCTGTACTTTGAATATGCTTTTTAGCTAAAATTGAAACGCTCCTCGAATTGAACTGGGTCAGACTGATTTGCATATAGCCATGTCTGAACTGCGTTGTAAAGGCATGCGTAGTAAAAGCATGCGTTGTAAGAACGTACATCAATCCTGAAAAGTGCATGAACCATGCCTCTGCCGTAATATGAACAGTTACTTTGTTGGGGGATGTCGAAGGAGATAGAACTGCACTGCCTTCTAGAAGGCTTGGGAATCTTTAAAGCTGATAGGCACCACCCATTGCCTTCCATTTCATCTCCTTAATGGCCAGCTTCCTTTTCTTTAGAGCTTGAGCATGAACATTTCTGCTGGCAGCTATCAAGGACTGATCTATTGGAGACGGTCTTAGTACCCAACGCAAGGATTCATTTGCCGCTCTACAGTCTTTGTTGAACCAGAATTTAACCTGCGCAGAACTCTAGGTTATGGGTCTAGGCAACAGCCCTTTAATCTGGGTTAAAAGGGTGAGAAAGTGGTTTAGTATGGAACTAGGATGATGAGTTTCCAATTCAAAGGAATTCACCACCGCCTTACTATAGCAGCCAAGCTGAGTCATAATAAGCTTCATATTCACAGAACACCATACCACCCTACGCCCTGTATCCTTGGCAGTTTGTACATGGCTGGGCATCGGCTTGGGATTATGATGCTTTAAAGGAGCCACATGCTACATTGCAATGCAGTATGGTTGCTAAATATCTCAACAAGATCCTCACTACCTATAATAGAGGGAGCCAAACTTTGGTAGGTAAAAACATAATCTGTTGTAGTACTGGAGCGCCTTCCAATAAAAGATGGGATCACTGAACTAGAAGGATTTGCTTCCTAATTAGCTAAATCAGCCAACAAAGATAACAAAACATGACCCCTAGCATCTATAGCATTAAAGTCAACTTCCCAAGCTAAAGGGCCAAAAATTCTTGCTGATAAGAAGTGCAAAAAGCCTAACTTGGCATTAAAGTCACCTGCTAAGAGCAAATTAAAAGGTATTTCAACCCATGGCTCTTTTCCAGCTAAAAGATCAATTACAGAGAACAGACCCTGAAAATGAGACTCACCCTTACTAGAGACATTTTTATTATAAATATTCACCATAAAAACCCTGTGTTTCGGACCCCAACAAAGGCTGAATTCCCTGGTCTGAAAGAATGGGTGAGATTGAACAGCTAATAATCACTTGGAACCCGGTTGTCAACACCCTCCTTTGGCACGCCCAGCTGGAGGGGATAGGGTTGAAGGCTGAAACACATACAACCATCAAATGCCACTTCGCTCACTTCTCACGTTTCCTGCATACATACTATATCATAATCTACAATAAAATATTGCCTACCTTCAATTAGTATTTTCGAGGCCAGGCTATCCATGGTACAGCTTGAAAAATTAATAGTTGGACATCCCTTGGCTCCTACAGCTGCGGGTATACCCGCTTCTATCACTCCCTGGGACTTTAGAGAATAGTCTAAGACTAATTCCCCAGCCAGATTACCAGAACTTTTTGGTAGTGGGAGAGTGGTCAAATGCACCCTGGGGATATCTGCACTAGCGGCACCACCAATCCCTGTGGTGTAAGCACAGCCACTATCCTTAGTACTCTGTCAATCATTGTCTTCATGCCCTGCAAGAACTCCAAATCTATTATGCAGAGGGAGTAACAGGCGCAAGGGAGGTCTTAGACGGGCTTGATTGGATGCATTGACCTACAGTCTGCAACGCATAACCATTCCTCCCAAGAACCTCCAACCATGGCCAGAGTGAAAAGTTACCGGCTTAGGTCAAACGTGAACAGAGGAGGCACAGAAGGATGGGCTACCACCTGCTGGATGGGCACACTCTATCACAGTCTCAAGGTTGCCATGCCAGGCCTGGGTGTCTTCTAACATGGGAGCAGAGCTGCACACATGTATAGGTATCAGATAGCAGATTGCTAGCAGATTGCTTTGGAAAGCTAAACTGGCCGAATATAAAGCCTTGATTCACAAATCCAAAGCCGATTACTTTTGCTCTACGATCTGTACTGCGGCTAATAGTTTCAAAAGCATTTTTCAGATTTTGAACGGTCTTACCAACCCTGAATACACTAAAACGTCGACTCCCCCTACGCAGACTCTCTGCAACAACCTTGCTCTGTTTTTTAAAGAAAAAATTGACACTATTATCCAAAATCTCAGCACCTCTCCCATTATGACTTGCTCCATTAGTCCAGGGGATGGGGATGCAGGGGAGGGAGAGGGGAACCCCGGCGGGCTGTCTACTGATCTCTTCTCGGAGTTTTCTCCCATGACGGAGGATGACCTAGGTAGATTGGCTCGGGGAATTTCATCAGGCTCACCTCTTGACTCTATCCCTCATAAAATCTGGAAAGAATATGGGGAGGAACTTTTCCCTACCCTTTGTAGGATTTGCAATCAATCACTAGCGAGTGGCACTGTCCCTGCATCCTGGAAACAGGCTCTTGTATCCCCGCTGTTAAAAAAACCCTCCCTTAACCCAGAATGTCTACAAAATTACAGACCAATTACCCTGCTACCATTCCCTGCTAAAATTACTGAACGCTGGGTGAGCTCGCTTCTTTCTCAACATTTGGAGCAACATCAACTCCTGGACGAAATTCAATTCGGTTTTCGTCCAGCTCATGGGACAGAAACGGCTTTGCTCACTGCCATGGAGGATCTTCGAATGCGTGCAGACACAGGTCAGGCAGTGGCTCTGATTCTGCTTGACCTGTCTGCCGCATTCGATATGGTAAATCATGTGATCCTCCTGGAAAGATTGAGTGAGGCCGGGGTAGGGGGGGTTGCTCTGCAATGGTTTCGCTCCTTCCTATCTAACAGGAAGCAGGCGGTGTCCCTCCCCCTTTTCAATCTGAGTTCACCCCGGTGTCCCAGGGGGTGCCGCAGGGCTCGGCAGTTAGTCCTATTTCATTTAACGTGTATCTGAAACCCCTGGTCACGCTGATAAAATCCCATCAGATCAACGCTATTAACTACGCAGATGATACCCAAATCATCTTGTCGTGGGAGGGTCAGGACTCGATCCCGCTGGAGACATTTCATGACTGTATGCGAGATACGGTGAGCTGGCTGCATAGTAACTCACTGCAGTTCAACGCCAGCAAGACGGAGGTGTTGTTCTGTGCTGGAGGTCGGATTTCTCGTCCTTTTCCGGACAACTTCTGGCCTCCAGAAACAGTAACAAAAACTCAACCGGTCACCACTGTTCGCAACCTGGGCGTCATGTTGGACAATAAACTGAGCATGGAAGCTCAGGTGGCGAAAACGGTGTCCACCTGCTTTGCCCTCTTTAGGCCTCTTCGAAGGATCCTACCTTTACTTCCCTTAAAAGCCCGGGCTCTGGTGGTCAGATGCACCATATCGAGCAGACTCGACTATTGCAATGCCCTCCTGATGAGTCACCGGGTATGCTGCTAGATAGACTACAAAGATTGCAGTCTGCCGCCGCCAAGCTGGCTCTTGGTTGGCCTAGAAGATCCTCTGCATCGGCAGCGCTGGCTGAGCTTCATTGGCTTCCGCTGAGGCAAAGAATATCCTTCAAATCCCTCTGCCTTGTCTTTAAGGCCCTGCATGGACTTGGGCCCAGCTCTCTGCAAGCCAAATTTGCCTGGTATACTCCTACCAGAGCACTCCGCTCTGCAACTGCTTGTTTGGTGAAAGTACCCAGGTTCAAGAGGGTCAGGGCAGGGGGGAAGATCTTTCGGAGTTGCTGCTGCTAAGCTCTGGAACAGTCTGCCCCTGGAGATCCGTCAAACCGAGGAACTTCTCCTCTTTAGGAAACGTGTCAAAACTTGGCTGTTTCCGAAGGTTTAATCCGCTGGACTCCTTTCCTCTTGCTACATTCTTGTTTGCCACTTTGTGAAGCCTAAGCGCCAGGATGCCTGTAAGGTGACAGCTGCGCTCTACAAATTCCCTAAATAAATAATAAATAAGGTATGGCAAGGCAGTGTCATCTCCTCGAGGGAGTGCTGCGGGGCAGTGGGGCAGGGCAGGAGAGGGGAAGGGTGGGGGGTAGTCAACTCTGGCATACAGCTGAACAGTGTTAGGTACATAAATAAATAAATAAAACAAATTACATTGCACGCGCTTCAACCCAATCGGCGATGCAGAGCATGCAATGCAATTTGTTTTATTTATTTATTTATGTACTTAACTCGGTTTGGCCGTATGCCGTAATTTACTACCCCCACCCTGCCCCTCCCCCACCCCACCTCACCACCCTCCAGCACTCCCTCAAGGAGCCGCCACTGGCAGAATGGCCTATTCATTAGTACGTCAGAAGGCAACCTTGAACAGAATAGAAAATAATAACTAAATACGGTGTTCGGCTGAGGCAAGCAAGACAAATAACAGGGCTTATTTCAGACACAGCCTAATGAGGATTGCGAAATTCAAAATGGAGTCACACTCACTAACTGAAGCTCGAACATTACAGGGATAACTTAGTGGGTTGCATAACGTGAAAACGAATGAGGTCTAATTTAACCGCACACTGCTAACATAATATGGTACGAAACTAGCATGGTATTTTCAAACCTAACAGAACCTCCTTTTAGCAGTGGAGGCTAAATGCTTTTTTGGCGCTATTTGGTAGGGTCTTTACAATTCTAAGCAGGGAAGAAAATAATGCACATGTATATCAAACATCTTCAATATTCAGAAATACCCTCATCTATCAGCATCATATCCTGTATGTCTTGCATCATCATAGTGGAGACTTCATTATCTCGCCCTGGCAATTTAGGGGTAGGGGTGAGCTAGCTCACACAATTGCTACAGCGCGGTGGAAGACAGTTGACACATAGGCAGCATGTGAAGATGACACCTGCTATAGCTACTAGAAAAAGAAGTATCTTCCAACCCCAGGATGATATCAGACCCTAGAACCACCCTGTCAAGGACCATTAACCATTGTCCTGATGAATATCAGAAGGAAGCCTATGTAGCTTCTGGATAGCGGAATATACATTAGGGGCGTGGTCAGGGATGTAAACGCAGCAACTGCTACTTGATGACACGACAAGCTCCACCCCTATCTGCAAGGATGATGTCTAAAACTATACGATTTTGAAGAGCAACGAGTCAGCGTAGAGCTCAGCCATAATGTTAGTGAGTATGTCTGCTGTAGTGTTGATAACCCCTTCTACATTTCAGGTGAGGTGACAAATGCTAAGACTGTTATACATAGGTCCCCAGAAAGGCAGAACACCCTTCATGGAATCCGTGAATTGCTGTAAAGTAGTATCAGTCTGATCAATGTCGGCCGTATCAATAACTCTCCTTACTCGAGACAAGTGGACACTCCTCGGCTGCAGTCTATGGTCCTTGTGATAGTTCTATGGTCCTTGTGATAGTTAGACGATGCAATGTAAACAGGAGGTAAAAGAAAAGAGAGATAACACTGGCCAGACCATCCTCTAGGGTGCCAGGTATAAGCATGTGCTCCACAAACAAAGTATACATTAGGGGGTGTGAGAAAAGGTGGGCTATTAGTAGTGTTCAATTTATATGTGTAATTACAGCTGCTTAGTCCCACTGGAATTTTCCCAGAACCTTCAACACAGAAACTAGCTGCAGTATGAATGACAGGTACAGGCATCATTTCATTTTCAGTGATGTTTCATGCACAGAAACATTTAAAGTATTCTGTGACATCGAATCCCTGGAAATCCAGCATTTTATTTTGCAGCCATGTGCCTTTTCTGTTATTCTCAAGCATCTGGATGTAAAGTAACCTCATTTCCTCCTATCCCAGGAGTATAACCCTGGTGTACTACTACATACTCCAATGCTGCTTAAAAATCAGACTCCGTCATATCCGTAGTGTCAGCATGATAATGAATATACACGATAGAAAGCAACTGGAACCATGCATCACAGCTACCTAGATACAACAAGGGTAAAGACACCAGTAAATCATTCTTATGCATCACAGAGGTGAGTAACCCACACACCCAGCAATTCGTGGCATTTTCGTATGGTGTATTTGATGAAGCATTGGCAGGAAAGTATTTTCGACATATGTCTGTCTATGACTCTTCTTGTGCAGGGCCAATGTAACAAACAGGTGTTCAGGTGGAGCAGGGGTAGTTCCTATCAGAGTTTGTGCTGGATGGTTTACTTCTAAATACCATACTACCCCAAACATTATTATTAATAATATGAGAAAGAAGATCACTCTACTATCTTGCTCCTAGTGTACCAGCTACTCAGTCCTAGCGGTGAGGCCGCTAAAGGGCTGCACCTCTTCCACAGCCAAATGGGTACATGTGAAGAGCCTTATCTATTGGAGACACAAATACATCCAACCAGAGCAGCACAAGTCACCCAGCGTCCGTCTAGAGCCTCGCCGGTAGGCTTCTATTGTTCATCAAAGGCACTCCCTAGAGGGGACCGCACAATGGCAGCTCTTGCTCGAGACAAATCCTTCTTCTGGCAGGATAGGGCAACCTCCCTCCTGGGCAAGTACCCTCAGCGATCCTGTCCAGTGTCCAGGGCAGTGCACCAACTCAGCTCACCCTACTCTATCACAGGCACCTTAGACACAGTCCCTACAACCTGGTCTCAAGTCCTTCCCTAGCTCCTAGACTACCCGTCTGGTGCACTGTCCTTCAGCCGGGGGCGCAAATTATACCTGGTATCTCCAGGTACTGTCTAGTCAACAAAAAGGGAGTGAAACTCAGGGTCAGGTGGGCATTGAGAGTCAGATTCTTGTGGATCAGAAGTGGGAGTAACCGGGGCGGCCGTTATCTCTGGGGAGACTGCCTCGAGCAGGGCAGCATTACTTTCTTCATCCGTCTGCACCCACCTCAATCGGGCATCAGAGAAGGGAGCGAAGTCGGGCACCCGTTACCCCTCCTGGTCAGCAATGCTCTCAAGTACCCAATAGTCATAGTGGGAGAGGAACCTTTTTGCAGTGGGTTCCATGCACCCAGTGCTCCCGGCCGTCGAGCTTCACCGTTGTGCAAGTGGCAAGGAGGACCAACAGTAGCCCTTTCCAATGAGGCTCCAGGCAGCTTTTCCTGTGGAAGTTCTTGATGAGCACATAATCACCAGGCTGTAGCTGATGCCCGAGCCCCTCTGGTAATGGGTGCAGTTTCTCCTGAATCTGTTGTTGAATAGAACAAAGATCTTTAGTGAATTTGTACAGGTAATCCACAATCAAAGGGTACTCTATCTCGGAGAAACACTTGGGCCTTTGAATGCCCCAGATATTAACCAGGCGTCCAAAAACCACTTCATACGGGGACAACCCTGTTCTAGAGTGCGCAGTTGCCCTAGTAGATAACAAAGGTGACCCATCTTGCCATCACACTCCTGTGCTTTCTTGTATCTTCGCTAACTTCAGTTTGGGAGTACCATTGTACTTCTCAACCAGGCGTGATTTGCTGTATGTAAAATACTGCTTGATGTGCAAACCTTCACACACCAATTGAAGTGACTTCCGTTGTAACTCAAGATCAAACGCGAAAATCAGAAGCGCAGGAAGAACTCCTTTAGGAGTGCATTTGCCGTTGCCATAGCCGTATTCTCTTTAGTGGGGTAAGCTTCAATCCTTTTACTGAATGCACAAATCACTACTAGCATGTACTTCAATTTGTTAACTCGTTCCATTTCTATAAAATCCATCTAGAGAACCTCGAAAGGGAAGGAAGGCAGTGCAAAGTTACCTGAGGGTGTTGCAGTACCTTTACCAGGATTATGTGTCATGCAAATCATACAATGATTCACTAAATGAGAGGCTGCTTCAGAAATATTGTTGTTCTGCCACACTTTATCCAACACCTTACATATTCCCTTGGCGCTAATGTGGGCTGGGCCATGGGCCATGGTGACCATAGAGAGTACATAGGCATTAGGTAGCATCCATTGCTGTTTCTCTGACTTATTAGTCCAGCACCCATCCTCAGATGCCCTTTACTCTCCTGCCATATTGCCACTTTGTCTAGGGTCACCTCAATTTGTATCTCTTTAACATTTTCTAATGTGTCCTCGAACATTCCATTGTCTGGGACTCACCTAGCAGGACCTGACACAAACATTTTTTTCATCTTTGATCTGGCTGTCTCTTTACATCTTCTGTTATTGCTTTGTGGACACTACATTTTATTATTGCGAACCTATCGGGAAGTGATAAAGGTGACAAAAGTCTATGTATCAGTGGGCCATTATGTATACCTAATCCATGTGAGGTCAAGAAACCTCTCACCGCCCAGAGGCGGCCGAAATGATGGGCGATCCCAAAGTCACACTGGCTGTCAGTGTAGATATTGACAGTTAGTCCCTCACTCAACTCACAAGCCAGAAGAAGGGCAACCAACTCTGCAGCTTGGGCTGATTGGTATGGGACATGGAATGCCTCAACTACAGTGTGCAATGTTGTAATTGCATATATTGTGGTGGTGTCATCTGATAATTTGGAACAAGAGCCATCAACATATAGTTCCCCTTGGGGGTCAAATAGGGAGACATCAGTCAGGGCTACCCATCCTTTTCTCTCCTTTTCCATTCTATGCACATAATCATGTGCATCTGTGTCATTAGTCGTTGAAGGGAGGGGTAGTAACATGGCTGGGTTCAGAGTGGCACATCTTTTGATGGTAATGTGTGTAGCAAACAATGTTAGTTTATATCCTGTCAGACGTGCACTAGTAAGGTGCTGCATCTTTCTCTTATTCCAAAGCGTATCCACAGCATAAGGTACCATTACTGTGAGATCAGTATCAAGAACAAGCCCTGTCGATTGCCTGACAGAAACTGCCACCGCCGCAGCAGCTCTTAGGCGGCTCAGGAGAGCTCTGGCGACGTTATTCAAATTGATAGAAAAATAAGCGCAGGGTCTTTGCTTACCACCGAAAACCCAGTGTTACAACAGAGAGCGCACAACCATCTGCCTCATGTACATAGAGCACAAAAGGCTTCTGGTAATCAGGAGTACAAAGCACAGGAGCAAAGCAAAGCGCAACCTTTATTTGCTCAAAAGCCTGCTGGCATGCAGATGTCCAAGACAGGAGCTCATGCACTTCTTTGGAGGTCAGGTAAAGGAGGGGCTTTGTTAGTAGGGAATAATTGGGTATCCAGGGTCGACAATATGAGGTAATACGCATAAATGCACATACTTCATGATGGGTCTTAGGAACATGCATATTAGTGACAGCAGCTATGCGTTCAGGTGTTAGTCTGCGACCCTCCTTCAACAGTAGGTGACCTAAGTAGGTGACCTCCTGTCGACAATATTGAAATTTGGGACACCTTATGACCATGGTGTGCCAAATGCAACAGCAGTTTAACAGTGGGGTCCTTACAGCCAGCTTCAGTATCAGAGGCCACAAGATGGTTGTCAGCGTACTACAATAGCACATTACCAGGGAGAAGCACCAAAGAATCCAAATGAGTTTTTAAAGCTTAACTATAGATACTAGGACTTTCTGTATAGCCTTGAGGAGCACAACAGAATCTAAAGCTCCTGCCGGCTTGGGCAAATCCAAACAGATCTCTGCTATCTGTATGGATCAGAATACTGAAGAAAACATTCTTTAAATTGATCACAGAAAAGAATTTGGCTGAGGAGTGAATCATTGTCAATATCATGGTAATGTCTGGGACTACAGGATATTGAGGCACTACAATGTTATTAACCTCTCTGAGGTCAATTACAGAGCGATAGACATCAGGATGAGCATCAGAGCAGTCCAATTGTGCGTTCTTGAGAATAGGTAGGATAGGGCTATTACACACATTCGCCACTATCTCCTCAACCACACCAGACTTAACCAGATTCTGTATTATTCACAATAAGGCCTTTTCTCCAGCCTGTGAATTTGTATACTGAGAAAAACATGGCAATACAGCATTATCTTTGATCTTAATAGAGATCAGTGGGATCTGGAGTAACCCCAGTCCGTATCTCCTGTTTCCCACAAGCAATGGGGCACCTCTTCGAATTCAGCGGGGAGGGGTGCATCTTAAGCAAAGCATTGTTTTGCAGGAGCCACTTGTGGCCCAACGGTCATATGAACACCAACTCGGGAACAAAAGATGGTGGCATGTAACTTCATCAACAAATCCAATCCCATCAAATTCTCTCCACAATTTGTCGTTAACAGAAATGGCAATTTTACTGTAAAAGGACCAATAGTCAGAGCAAGATGCTTGGAAATGAGGCTAACAACCGGCATGCCTGAGAAACCTACCAACATTTTTTGTGGGGCAGACAGAGCTGTCCCCGGGACCAGTGAATGGGAAACAGAGCTATTCTTAGCTCTGTATCAACTAAAAATGTCTTGGCCGTACCTTGCAAATCTGCAGTGATATTGGGTCTGCGCTGATCTATAGCCTCCGTAACTGTTCCCTCACCCTGTCCCTGGCTGTCCTAGCTGTGGGACAACCCCGTATTCATCCATGTCATAGTCATTATGATAGTACTGCCTTCCCCGATTTTCGTCAAAGTAGTTATTTTTATGATGATTACACGATGTATTTTCAGACTGCACCTCTCCTTGGCCTCCTCCTCCTCTACCACATCCTCTAAAACCCCTTCCTCTCGGGGCCTCAACTTTCTGCAACAGTTCTGGACACTCACTTCGCCAATGCTCCTCCTTTTTACAGTATGCACATTAGATGTACCCTATGGGCACACCCACAGTACTGTTCATGTCAGGCCGGGACCCCTGCTGGGCCGGACCCAAACCTCTACTTCTTCCATTTCCCCTTATCACTTTCTGTATCAACACCCTCGTCTTCAACTCCTTTGACTTTTTCTCCACCTTCTCTTTGTGTTCAATCTCTCTATGCTCGTAGTAATGTGCCATACTCAAAATTACTGATGGAGATGAGGTGGTCCAAGTACTTTCCAAAGCCTTTAACCTAGTCGCAATCTCTGGAAGCAAATTAGTGACAAATCTGTTAGCGAACAAACAAACAATACCCTCTTGCGACAGATCTTGGCCACTAAAATCCCTAAACACCTCTTCAAACCTAGTAAAGAAATCAGACACACTCTCATCCTTCTTCTGACGACACACAGTCAACTTGTCCAAATCCACTCGTCTTGGCGGGATAAGGGAATGCTTGCAAGAGATAATAGGCCTCGGCAAGGGTAATAGCTCCGCCTTCGGCTTCTCGCCAGGCTTGTATTCCTTATCCCATGCCAATTCCACTACGTGATCCTGTGTATGCACCTGTCTCCATATATCTACCGGTACCAACAAGCCCCAAAACAACTCTATATCAGCCAATGTCATCACTGTAGAGGAGGCTGCTTCCAACAATTCTTTATAGTACACGGTTGGATTTTTCTGAGGGTCCAGTAACTGACCAGTTAGGGATATTACCTCACTCCTCCTCCATGGAGTGGCTTGCTGAATGAATGACACTGCGCACGATCAGAGGCGGAGCAGAGCAGAGTGTCGATCGTGGAGTGGGCGTTTCTCAGCAGCGTTACTGCCTGGGCTGATGTCGTGGAGAAGTTGCCAGTTCAGCAGGCACCCAAACAGCCCTTCCGGCCCCCGACCTCAGGCCTCCGCCCACCCGCCAGCCCTCCCGCTCGCTCACAGTGCCACCCAGTACTACACTAGTGCCCGCACAGGCACTGCAGCGGGTGAAGCTCTGAAGATGAAGGAAGATACTCCGCCAAATATATTACATTGGGCAGGGAGGAAGGTATATGCCAAAAACCGCCATGTAGCATGAAACTGGAAGTAATAACTATACAGCGTGGCTTACCCAATCCAACATCAGCTGAACTCACCACTAAAATCAATAAGTCCCCTAAGACTGCCATCTCCATCATCCAGCCTAATCACCAATCAGAAAGGGTACTCAATTACATGTCCATCGCAGTCTCTACGATAGGAGGGGACGAGCGACTATGAAACGGTTCAGATCCAAAACACAGCAGCGTAAATATCAAGGCCGTCTCCGTGGAGGTCATGGAGTACCTGCTTTGCACTGGGCTGCCCTGTACTGGGCTAGTCGCAAGAGGGACACACAACATACTAAACCGAGGGAACATTCTCAGTCTATTGTTGCATATACCTTTGTTATCAGAGGTAACTTCTACAGACTTGGACTCAGTAGAGTTTGTCAATCACGTGCCCCCCAGGGGGGGGTGAGGTCACATGGACCACCTGGACATTGGCAAGCATCGCACACAAAATATTATTGGAAAGTTTGATGTTCGAAAACTGGAGCATGAAGATAAAACCTACTAGTACACTTGGCTACCCCGCACCGCTAGCCCAGCAGCATGCAGATAGAATGTCAACAGAATGGAACAACTCAAAGTCAGTACTGAGAGAGGCAAGAGGGCATTCGCCGTGCCGCCATGAGGCAGTCACCAGAGACACGGATATATCACCCAGATTATCCACAACAAGGAATTTGCTGTGAGGGTCTGAGATAGCCCACAAGGACAGTTATCAATCAAACAAGAAATAATTGACAGAACATCAGGCAATATTCACCAGGAGGTTAAATACATTTTTTGTGGATATGCTCATGGAATATCAATGGACCAAACATCAAGATGGCAGACCAGGACGTCATTAACTGTCAAAGGTCATTTCATATCATTGCTTTACAGGAGATATGGTTGATAGATCCACCGTACTTTCAAGGATATTTATGCTTCTTTTCACCAGCACTCAAAAAGGCAAGATACGGACACCTGCAGGGAGGCCTGGCAACATATGTGAATAATGCATATACAACCTCAGCCTACACAGTTGGTTTGACAACTCCAGAATCCAATGCCATAAAAATCTCTACCTCAAATGGGCCACCAGGATATTGTAAATACTTATGTAAACCCTAACAGGAAAATTAAGGATACAAAACAACTGCCCAACTTTGTAAAGCTATGTATGAGTGAGGTCAATACTCCAGGTATAATACTAACAGGGGAATTCAATCTTCATCTACTTGGCTCATCAACAGCGGAGGAAGAAACTATACGTAATCAGTTATGAAATATCCCACCACAAGGTAAGAATTCATCACAATTGCCCACAAAAACCAGCCAGCTCCTAATAGAGGATCTTGAACACCTTAACCTCAGAGCTGTAAACAGTACAAGTACAGGCGACATTCCCCCGGCATTCACTCATCATTCACTAACCAAAAATTAAACGCTGGACTATACTGTTGTGTCTCTAACCCTTTTTAACTAAATGTTCTCATTCAGCATGGGCGACACAGCTGATAGTGATCACTGTCCTCTGGAGCTTTTACTTTGCACAAATATGCACAAACTCATGAAATGGAAGGGCCAGCCGGGTATGACCACCACAATCAATAATAGTAAAATAAAATTTGGGCAAGCGACGCAAGAGAACTTCCAGCAAATAGCAACACTCTTATTTGAATCATCCAACAAAACGGTGCAAAAACCAAATCAGAAGCAGTCCTAAAAAACACACCCCACAGTCTGCAGACTGCACCAAAACAAAACAGTTCAGAGACTGCTCCAAGAAAAGACAGTCCGAAGACTGTTTCAAAGCAAGAAGACAGGCTACAGCCCCAGACCTTTTCAATAATAGACCGAATTTCCAGTTGGCCTGGCAGATTGCTGGCAAATAGTCCCAGACCTTTTCAAGAATAGGCGGAATTTCCAGTTGGCCTGGTAGATTGCTCACAAACACTCTGTGTCTTTTAAGGGTCCGCAAACCAACCAAGATCAAGACAAGACAGTCCAAAGACTGTACCAGACACAGCCCGCAGGCTCATGTCGTTCAAACATGGAGTTGTTTATGTGCAATATTTTCAATTCTCAAAGACACACATATTTATTGTAGGTACTGTCCCTGAGGACCTCACCGTCCTGAAATCCATCGGGCATCAAACTAGAAATGGACGAAGAATCCTATGTGTACATAGTTTCATTACATTATTGTATTTCATTTATGTGATGTTTATCAATCCAGTATGATATTTGTTTAGTCTAATAATGTATATGTGATAAATGTGTAATATGTGTGTCTTTGAGAATTGAAAATATTGCACATAAACAACACTATACAAGTGAGTTTATGATTTCTGACTAATTTGTTTAAACATTCGGTTTTCAGGTTATTGAACCCATTGAACAGTGCATGGTACCAGCAGGCCCTCCTGCTGTTCATTGCGTATTCATTTTTAGGCATCTGAATTGACAGTGGAAGCAGTACCATAGCGCCAGTGTTAAAAACTAAAAAGATTTACACTACCAAGTAATTGAACAAAGGTGTGCACCTGTACCCATTTTCCATTCAACCATGGAGCCACATTTTCCAAGAATTGAAATCACTCAACCTGGTGCACTCAGGTTGAGCAAGAATATTCTCCACCTCCAACTCTTCGGACCAAATGGTCAAATTCAAGGTTTCGCCTTCTCAGGACTCCCAGGTGGTGACCACTCGACAAGGAGCCACCCGATCAGACGGGTGGGGCAGCCAAGAGTACCGGCTCTTATCGTGAGGGGATCCCCGATCCGCCCAACCGACCGGAAGCAACCTAGACTCTGCAACCTGATTACGGGTGAGTCGGATCACCTTGCAGGTCACAGTTCGGGTGCCAACTTAAGGAAGTGGCCGTTAAGGGCCACCCGGGTTACCTAAAATCTCCTACTCGCCTTCAACCAAATGAAGAGTCGGTCAGACAGTGGAGAATACAAACAATTGTTTATTAACAATACTCTGCAGAGGGGTCCAATCTGACCTGCACCTTGAGATGTCTGCCGAGGGACTGGCCCCCCAACAGTCTACAATGCATAACCATTTCTCCCAAGAACCTCCAACCACACCCACTGTGGAAAGTTACTGGCTTAGGCCGACGTGAACAAAGGAGGCACAGAAGGATGGGCTACCACCTGTTAGATTGGTACACACTATCACAGTCTCAAGGTTGCTGTTCCAGGTCTCAGCGTCTGCTAACGTGGGAGCAGAGGTAAAAACATGGATAGGTATGCAAAGGCAGAATGGCCTATTCATTAGTAAGTCAGAAGGCAACCTTGAACAGAGAAGAAAATAATAACTAAATACAGTGTTCGGCTGAGGCAATCAAGACGAATAACAGGGCCTAGTTCAGACACAGCCTAATGGGGATTGCGAAATACAAAATGGAGTCACACTCGCTAACTGAAACTCGCACATTACAGGGATAACTCAGTGGGTTTCATAACGTGAACACAAATGAGGTCTAATTTACCCACACACTGCTAACCTACTATAGCACAAAACAAGTATATAACTAGCATGGGGTTTTCAAACCTAACAGTTAGGGGCCTGAGGCAATGTGCTTGATGGTACAGAGTTAGATTTAGCAGCAGCTAGAGGGCAATGGGTTTCCAGAGGGCAAACTGGGATCCTATTAGCGGACATCTTTACCTGTTGGGTCTCGATCGAGGCAAGAATATCAAAAACAGGGCATAGTTTAACATCCAACAATTCATGTAAGTGTTTGCACCCAGGAATCAGCTGGTAGAACTAATATAGACATATGCACAGGCTCAATGCCAGCCTTCCTAGGGGTCACAGGGTTACCCTTTTGTTTAGAGGGCTTGGTTTTCAGGGATTTCTTCCTGCGTTTGACTATTGGCCTAATGTCTAGGTCATTATCTAGGTCAGGGTCAGGAGAACAAATATTAACAAGCTCATTCTCTTGTACTCCCCCCCCTTCCTCGCCCAGCGTGCTACTACAGATAGGCCCCTTTTTGGAAGGGAACACATCAGCAATTACTCCAGCCAGTGGTTTTGATGCAGAGGCACTAAAAGCTCCTAAAGAAGGAAGCTTTAGGGTGCTTTGAGAAACATAACAGATGTCCTGGAAGGAGTGTGGAAGTGGAGCAAATTCCTCAGGCGTAAGTGAAAGAGAACGCTTTGCCAGTCTAATTTTGTTGGATACTAAATCCACTGCCCACATCAAATAATTGTCACTTGTAGAGTGTAAATGCAGAGGAGGGACTGTGGGAGCCTCAGAACCATGCTTCATTTTTCCCATGTTAATATGAGCAGCAAAGTTTCAAAGATGAAAATAAAAGAAAAGCCCAGTGGTCCAAGGGAAAACTAAACAACACACACATTACCTTTAGATGTATTTCTCGTTCAGAATAGCATAAGAAGCCAGATCTCAGGACTACGAGGGGTGGCACAGCCCAACCTATCCTAATCTAAGAAGGGCTAAGACAGGCTTGACTTGGCCCTGTCTTTGCCCAGGCGCACACCCGCGCCTGCCCCGTGCTGTGGGGCTGAAGGAGTGCTTTAGTGCTTGTTGTCCAGACTGGCAGCACTCTGGGGATGTAGTTCCACCCTAGAGACACTGTCCATGTATAAATCAAGGCCTCTGTTGTGCAACAAGTCACGTCTTGAGTATGATATCATCCCAAACAATTGTATTTTGAAATGCCCACCAGAGGAGGCCAAATGAAATCATAATTTCAAAGTGAATAAGCCAGGGGCTCTATGGAGAATGTAAATAAAAAAGGAGACATTGGCTCACCTTTGATGAGTTTCTCTATTGAAAGTCATCTTTCCAATCTCCTTAGAATTAATATGAATTCTAGCAACCAACTAAGAATAACAATTTGTTTAATATGGTAACAAATTGTTGGAGGAAATTAAATGTGATTTAGTTCTGGAATAGAGATGTCATGCTTGATCATTACAATTGTGGCTTTATTATTATTGGCTGTGAAATAATCAATTGCTGTATTAAATAGATGGTATTAGTGGTAATAGATCTCTGTGGCAAAAATCATTCTGATTCTGATGGATCCTGTACTGAGCAATAGGCATAATCCAGCTAGCTAAAATGTTTGTAAAATGTTTGTAATCTGCATTCAAAACATGTATAGGTCTATACAAGTTAGGATTATTAGGTGGTTTATCAAACTGACCATCATGGCTTCAGAAAAGGATTAAAGAATAGGAGTTCCTAGCATAACATGATTCAAAAGGAATGCTTAAACTCACAACTTTGGAGAAAACTACTTAAACACCTCAAAATGAATACCATGATTGCTGCTAGCCTTAGAAATGTGCTAACGTGACTTAGATTGTATCAGTCTCTTTCTGGACCACCCCTCTAATTCTCCTTGTCTTTGGTCACCTCCAAATTTACAGACTAGATATATGGTAATAGTTCTCTAGTTCTTTAAATGTATATGTTAGAGAGGAAACCATGTTAGAATTGGCATTCTTAACAGTAGAGTATATTTCTCGTTGTGAAAGTGCCTGAAGTGTGTTCTGGATAACATATTTGGAATGCTGTAGGATAGCTGTGTGCATAGTCATGATTGCTGTGAGTGAGATACCCTTAATTAAATCTGTTTCAACTCCAGCCATAAAGTACGGTAATGTGGGTTGTCAACAAAACACCCCACCCATGTCTACATAGGAATGCAGTTTGATAGTTTCTGAAGTTTGGGGGACCGGTTACTCCTCCTTTTTTGGCCTTTTTGAGTTTTGCCAGAAAAATTCTAGCTTTCTTCCCTTGCCATAAAAAGTTGGTAAGAACCTTATCAGTTTTTTCATGAAGTCTTCTCACAGAATCATAGGTAGCATACTGATAAGGTAGTTGATAAGTGGTGATATCATCATTTTAATTGTTTCTACCCTTCCCCACCACGTGTGAAACTTTGGTGACCATTCATCAAGAAGTGCAGAGATTTTCTTAGATAATGAGTTTTCATTCTCTTGCAATGTAGTTATGAGATTGTTAGTGAATAGTAGACCCAGATATTTAATTGGTCCCTGTAGCCACGCCATGCCTGTTTCTTCCAAGATGTCACTGTTGCCCTGATGATTCAACAGTTTAACTTCAGTTTTATCTTTATTAAGGGTGTATCCTGATACGTCCGCAAACTTCTGTATCGTATTCATGAGTGTCGGGATGGCTGTTTCAGCCTCTCTGGACACCACCAGAACATCATCTGCATATGCAGTCCCTTTGAACGTTACACTTCCAAAATCTATCCCTGGTATTTCTGCATTTTCTCTCAAGTGTTGGAGAAACGGCTCTATAGCTAGTAGGAAAAGTGATGGTGATAGAGGGCAACCCTGTCTGGTGCCTTGTCATAGTGATAGGGAGGATAAGATTGCACCTCCCACTCTAACTTTATCCCTAGGTTCATAATAGAGAGCCATGATTATTCGTATCAACAAATCTCCTGATTTGAACCTTTCTAGTGCCATGGGTAAGAATGTCCAATCTACTTTGCCTTGCCAGATTTTAGTTTTTAATGACAGGGTCTACTTTTTGGAGGGTAATAGGGCTGTTTATGGATCTCATTTCTTGGTCAGTTATTGTGTTGAGTGAAATTCTGTCTAGGAAATACTTACCCTTCATTTTATTAGCATTTGTATCGTACAATTTTTGTTAGAATTTCTGGAACATATCCGCTATTTTGAGTGGATTCATATGGATAGTGTCTTTGCCATCCGTGATAGCATTGATGATGTTTTATTGCATTTTGAATTTTAGGTATGAGGCTAGGGATTTGCCGGCTTTAATGGCTTTGCACAGGCGCAGGCTTTTATGTTTGTTAACCCAGAATCCTGCTCTGGTGCTAACAGTTTTGTTGTATTCATATTTCTTCTTTAAAACTTGTTTAGCGTTTAGCGTGTTTTTGGTTATGTGTATCTTACCTAGCTCCGGAATTTCCTTCTCTAGGGAGTGTAACTTCTATTTGATTTGATTTTAATAATTATAATCCCTCTGATTGTAGTTTTTAATGCCTCCCATCTGGTGAGATGTGATGTATAATAATAATAATAATAATAATAATAATAATAATAATAATAATAATAATAATAATATAATAATAATAATAATAATAATATAATAATAATAATAATAATCCACATTTGTAAAGCGCACAATCACCCGTAAGGGTCTCTAGGCGCTGGGGGCCGTCGGGAAGATTAAGCAAGCTATTGCCCAGAGTCACATGGTGCTGGGCTAATCTGCCGCCGGAGCCGGGGATCGAACCGTGATCCCCAGATTCCGGAGTCAGTCGCCCTGGCCGCGTCTCATTTTCTTTGTTTTCTAGGAGATAATATCCTCAATAAGTGTTTTATTTTGTTAAAACATCGTCATTAAAAATCCACAGGGGTTCGTTCAGCAGTGGTGTTGAATCTGTAACAGTTAGGGTTATGCAGGAGTGGTCTGATATGACTTTTGGCTCTATGGTTGTTTGATCTATCCTGTCAGCTGAGTTCCTTGAGATTAAGTGATAGTCTATGCAGCAGTATGAGTTATGAGGGTAAGAATAGAATGTGTAATCTCTTTCATCCGTGTTCTGTAGTCTCCATGTGTGTACCATGTTAATTTTGCTGCAGAGTTTTTAAAGCATTTTGTGTGCCTTGTTCGTTCTGTAGTGGCAATTTGAGTTCCTACCTAGGTCAGGATATAGCGGGAGGGTAAAGTCTCCCCACAATTTTGAGTGTGGCTGTATCAGGGATTCAACTGATTTGCTCCCCGATTTCTTCCTGAAACTCTGGAGCATCATTAGTGGGAGCATAAATATCGATTATATAAAGATCAGAGTAGTTTTTAGTTTGTTTCCTTATGACCCATCTACCATGTTGGTCGGCAGTGTGTGATATTAGGTCTGTCCTAGCTTTCCTACAAATGAGCCTACCTACTACTTCTGTGAACTGGTGCCCTTTAAGTGAGCTAGCTAGGTTGGCATCTAGCTTAGTTTTTTGTAGCAGAATAATATCTGCTTTCTGCTTATGTGTGTAACCGAAAATCTTCTTCCTTTTGACCTAGTGGTTGAGGCCTTTAACATTCAGAGATATTATTTTAATGTTTTGCTAAGCTGGAGAGATCACGTTGTTGCTCACTGAGATCTTAGATCATTGATGAACAAGGGATTGTGTGGAAGTTGGGACATGGTGTGGGATATCATTGTGTAATAGACACCGTAGTACATTATTTTCTGAGTGCATTCCGGAATGCTCTTTGATTTACGAACACCATTGGTTGCCAAAAGACATAAAAAAATATATGCAATTGAAATTAAAAGAAAAACAGCAGAAAACAATAATATCCCCCATCCCTTCCGTCCCTCTAACCCACCGTTCCTCCCCCCCAATAGAAACATTAGCCGTAGCGATAGTGAGAAGACTCTTCCCTCTCAGGGATGCTTTTATGTGTGGGAAATGTTTCCCGTCTAACAGAACTAAACTTAATAGTACTTAATAGAGAGCTATAAAAAACTGTTATTAAAAACAAGGTTATTAAATTGACTAGCTGGATATTGGTTACTTTAAATGACATCTACAAGGAAGTACACTAGAGTACTAAACATAAAAACTGCTAACTGATGTGTTCTAGTATTTTCAACATGTGTTTGCATAAAAAATTCCAGTATAGGAACAAATGATCAATAATGGTTAGAATAACTATTTCATTAAATATAAACATTCCATCGACATAAGTCTACTAAGATATACCGTACGGTAGCTGTGACTGTCTGTTCCTGATGTTGTTCGAAATGACTTGCTCTCCACACCACTGGAGTCAAGCTATCCAGGCTGATGAAGGCTGATAGCCAGAAACCGGTCCTTGGATGCTTGATTCCGGTCTGGGAAAGACATGGCTTGGTAGTTCGGACTGGACTGTTCCCATGAGGCACAGGGTCAGAGCTGATTTGCATATAGCCAGTGTCTAACCCAGGGTGGTGTGGAGTGCAAAAAAACAATGGATTTAGGCCCAGATCCTTGTACTGGAGTGAATGTATGACATTGTTCTACATTCTGTCCATCAACTGTGTTTTTTGCAATTTTCACTCCGAGTGGGCTGGGTATGCTCAGACGTGAGTCCCAGGCTCTCCACACCACTGGAGTCAAGCTATCCAGGCTGATGAAGGCTGTTAGCCAGAAACCGGTCCTTGGAGGCTTGATTCCGGTCTGGGAAAGACATGGCTTGGTAGTTCGGACAGGACTGTTCCCATGAGGCACAGGGTCAGAGCTGATTTGCATATAGCCAGTGTCTAACCCAGGGTGGTGTGGAGTGCAAAAAAACGATGGATTTAGGCCCAGATCCTTGTACTGGGGTGAATGTATGACATTGTTCTACATTCTGTCCATCAACTGTGTTTTTTGCAATTTTCACCCCCAGTGGGCTGGATATGCTCAGACGTGAGTCCCAGGCTCTCCACACCACTGGAGTCAAGCTATCCAGGCTGATGAAGGCTGATAGCCAGAAACCGGTCCTTGGACGCTTGATTCCAGTCTGGGAAAGACATGGCTTGGTAGTTCGGACTGGACTGTTCCCATGAGGCACAGGGTCAGAGCTGATTTGCATATAGCCAGTGTCTAACCCAGGGTGGTGTGGAGTGCAAAAAAACGATGGATTTAGGCCCAGATCCTTGTACTGGGGTGAATGTATTACATTGTTCTACATTCTGTCCATCAACTGTGTTTTTTGCAATTTTCACCCCGAGTGGGCTGGGTATGCTCAGACGTGAGTCCCAGGCTCTCCACACCACTGGAGTCAAGCTATCCAGGCTGATGAAGGCTGATAGCCAGAAACCGGTCCTTGGATGCTTGATTCCGGTCTGGGAAAGACATGGCTTGGTAGTTCGGACTGGACTGTTCCCATGAGGCACAGGGTCAGAGCTGATTTGCATATAGCCAGTGTCTAACCCAGGGTGGTGTGGAGTGCAAAAAAACAATGGATTTATGCCCAGATCCTTGTACTGGTGTGAATGTATGACATTGTTCTACATTCTGTCCATCAACTGTGTTTTTTGCAATTTTCACCCCGAGTGGGCTGGGTATGCTCAGACGTGAGTCCCAGGCTCTCCACACCACTGGAGTCAAGCTCTCCAGGCTGATGAAGGCTGATAGCCAGAAAACGGTCCTTGGATGCTTGATTCAGGTCTGGGAAAGACATGGCTTGGTAGTTCGGACTGGACTGTTCCCATGAGGCACAGGGTCAGAGCTGATTTGCATATAGCCAGTGTCTAACCCAGGGTGGTGTGGAGTGCAAAAAAACGATGTATTTAGGCCCAGATCCTTGTACTGGGGTGAATGTATGACATTGTTCTACATTCTGTCCATCAACTGTGTTTTTTGCAATTTTCACCCCGAGTGGGCTGGGTATGCTCAGACGTGAGTCCCAGGCTCTCCACACCACTGGAGTCAAGCTATCCAGGCTGATGAAGGCTGATAGCCAGAAACCGGTCCTTGGATGCTTGATTCCGGTCTGGGAAAGACATGGCTTGGTAGTTCGGACTGGACTGTTCCCATGAGGCACAGGGTCAGAGCTGATTTGCATATAGCCAGTGTCTAACCCAGGGTGGTGTGGAGTGCAAAAAAACGATGGATTCAGGCCCAGATCCTTGTACTGGGGTGAATGTATGTCATTGTTCTACATTCTGTCCATCAACTGTGTTTTTTTGCATTTTCACCTCAAGTGGGCTGGGTATGCTCAGACGTGTGTCACAGGCTCTCCACACCACTGGAGTCAAGCTATCCAGGCTGATGAAGGCTGATAGCCAGAAACCGGTCCTTGGATGCTTGATTCCGGTCTGGGAAAGACATGGCTTGGTAGTTCGGACTGGACTGTTCCCATGAGGCACAGGGTCAGAGCTGATTTGCATATAGCCAGTGTCTAACCCAGGGTGGTGTGGAGTGCAAAAAAAACGATGGATTTAGGCCCAGATCCTTGTACTGGGGTGAATGTATGACATTGTTCTACATTCTGTCCATCAACTGTGTTTTTTGCAATTGCCATTGACAGGATGCATCAGGGCAGCCAGTCTTGACCTACATTAATGCTCCACGAATCAGGAGCCAATCTACCTGAAAAGATGGGCATACAGGCACATATCCTCCGAAGCTGTTTTGCAATTGGCCTTGAGCTCGTGCGATGCATAACTAATTCTGGACATAAGTGGCAGCCTTCAAGTTGTCCAGGCCAGAAATAGCCATCCGTGGTCCAGGAAGTGAGTTACTTTGACCTATAGTTTCCTTGTCTTTTAGCGAATTGAGGCACCTTTTGATGTCAGATAGTTGCTGATTTAAGAACTTAGCAAAGATGACAGTGCTCAGGTTGCTTCATACAGATCCACGTTTGGGTTTCATGGTAGTGTTTTTCTGTGCGGAACCATCCATTGAGTAATCTTGTGCAGCATCCAGGAAATTCTTGAGGGCATCATAGTCTGAGAAGAGGTGAGGGGGGCCTTGAGCGACTACTCTGTACCTTGCAGGCCCTGTGACGGAGAATTGGTAACCAAGAGATATCAATCTTGGTCGGAGTGCAAGAAAACCTTTCCTTGTATCAACTGTAGCCTTAGAGTAGTCTTGTGCTATGAAGATCTTATTAATGCCCCAAAGAATGTGTTATTTTTCCTCACAAAGGCTGAGATAAGCTTGACATGTTGAAATCTCAGTGGTTTGCATACAATGGGTCTAGGGTGGGATTGGTTCAATGGCTTCCGGGTCGGCACTCTGGGAGCTCTGTCGAATTCCAGAGGCTTTTCGAAGGACAGCTTTTTAACTTGTGGTAGCAATTTTTCCAGAAAGGACACACATGATCCCGCTTTGTCCTCACATCCCTCCGGTAAGCCAAAAATGCGAAGGTTACCTCATCTTTTCCTATCCTGTAATTCCAATATGTGTCTGGAGAACGCTTGTGTAGAGGTGTCTAGTTTAGCTACTCACTTAGTCATCTCTGACACTTCATATTCAACATGACTTTCTCTGTTTTCCGCTTCTGCATTTCTGATCTTGGTCTCTATCATGTCTTTACGAATTGCAGATATTTTGTTTTGCATAATGTCTGTGTTCTCTTTGGTGGGCTTTGCCAAATTGTGGAACTTTCTTTAGGATTGTTTCTATTGTGGTATTGATATCTTGTTTGTTTGATCTGAGAGTCTGGATTTGGTGGGTCAGCTTTCACTCTCTTGAGGCTTGCCTTATTTTCTTTTTCAACCATATTTTTGTATACGTGTCTTCCTGTGCTACTTGTTTGCATATAGCTGGGAGTGAGAAATCACATAGGTATTGGCAAAGGGCCCCTTGATTGTTATTATATCTCCAGTCCGTACTAATTTTGTGGTCAGTGTTACTACTTAGGAAGATCTGGGTGATTGTGCCATGAGACTACTAGGGAAACTATGTTTTATTTTATTTTATTTTCAGCAGATAACTTCAGGTCCGTCTTCCATTGATGGGTAAACGGCTCAGATCGAGGCAGTGATGTACCTGCTACACATAATTCTGTATACAATGCTTCTTATAGAGCTATTAAGTTCAAAACATGATTTTATTGAAGTAAAGGATTACATTAACTCAAAAGATATGATAACAGCGAAAAGAAAAGAATTACATACAACATATTAATTCTATAATGAATAAAGAAGAGAAAGTTGAATGAAATACAGTCAGCTAGAGCAAGTACAAATAAAAGAACAGTATTATATGGAACATCGGTATAGAAAGGAAACTTATATGATATACAAAAATTTGCAGTACAAAATATAGTCTAGAATAAACTACATAATATTAACATGAAGGAAGTCATGGAGGTTTAGGCACTTCTTGTTGGCGAGGAGTATGAGACAGAGAACATCTGGCACTCATGTCAATGAATATCGTGACAGGTGACCATAAATCTAAACGTTTTGTTGCCTTGTGTAATGGGTATAAAAATGTCGTATCTAGTCTGTCATTTGGGCATTGCGGTACACAGCGTGCCACACGCCAACAGCGGGGAAAACAAGTCGTTTGATTAAAAAGCCATGGCCGTACCATACCCCGGGTCGCAGATTTATCATATGTAGGCTCAAGCAACTTGGAAAAGGCAAACCGATAGACGACTGTGGAAAAAATAACAGCGCTATCCAGTGGTAAATAGATGATTGCCATGTACGAATAAAGAAGGGTTGTTTTAAAGTTATTGCACTAATGACTAAGAGAGACAGCTTTTAGAACGAACACAGAACTTTTTAAAGATTGTCAACGGTGATATTGAAATATCCCTTTTAATAATATCTAGGAAGACCCTCACACATGTGTGATTGCACAGATAACACCAGTAGTAAGAAGAGTATACTTAATCTGTCCTGATGAAGGTGGTTTTATCGACCTAACACCACCGAAACGAGTCAACGCTTTATTCTTTTGTTAAATTCGGAAGGGTCAGCAGTGTTGTGGTGACAGGAAATGCAAAATTCATGCACTCTGTTGTACTAAGTTAATCTGAATTAACGCCAGTAAGACAAAGTTAACTGTCTGCTTTTCTCCTGTTAGTTTTTGTCAGATATTTATTGTGGTTTTTAATGACATTTTCTCATGTTTTCTATTCTAATGTATTTGAAGATCAGGGACCATGTTTTTTAATGATAAATGAATATTTGTGATAATAAAATTTGGGATTATAACATTTTTTCCTTGTAAGTGCTTTAAAATTTGTTGCTGGTTCAATTAGTGTGTTTGATTTGAGTGAACGGTGCGGCATGATTGGTCTTCAGGTAAGACAACACCAAAAGGGAACCCTTTTCTTCTACTAAGCAAACAGCATGCCACATGCTTGATAAGATAATTTAGTGAAGTCTTTCCAATTTTTGGTCACTTGTGAAAGGCCACTGCTAATAATAAATCTATTATCTTGACATTAGAGTCACTGCCTTCCCAAATAGGGGACAAGCTTCCTAAATAGATATGTGATAAAGAGAAAGGAGGATTGGAGTTACAGATAGAATTCATTTGCGATCATACCTTTTCCCCAAATTTATTAACAAGTTTACATTGGAAAAGCAAGTGACAAAGGTCAGCACGTGGTGACGAGCAGGACCAACAAGTATCCGGAAGATGAGAGTGTTGTGCATTAAGAATTAATGGAGAAAGTTAGAGCCTATTATAAATAAAGAAGAGTGTCTGTGTGGTATTAGCAGCCCTAGAGGACTTCCTGATTTTGAGCCATATGCTATCCCAAAAGTCAACAGAGCAGGAAGATTCTAAATCTCTTTCCCATAATGTTTCTATTTTAGTTTTTTCTCTCAAACTAGATGAATTATGTATACAATTATATATAGTGGATGCCTTAGATTCGTTAATAATGAAGGTTCTTAATTTATCCGTATGACAGAGACCATGGGGAGTGCTTGGTGAAGAGGGTATATAATGTGTGTAAGCATCTTGAACAGCTTTCAATAAAGGAGAGTATTTAGAACTACGATTAGAAGGCAAGGTAAACAAAGTGCGAGCAGGTGTAAAAGATAGAGGTTGGTCGTTATCTTATAATTGATGCATCCAAATCAGGCCCCGTTGTCTCCAAGATTTCCAAAATAAAGGTTTATTATTAATCAAAATATATTTATTATGCCATATAGGAAGATTGAGAAAGGGAGCTATGGAAGCAAGCGGTATTATCTTAGAAGTATACTTGATTACAGGGGTAGATACAGACTGCGGTTTACGTGTGAAAGAGAGATGAGAATGGTGAAAGAAAAGATCATTCAAGCGTGGTCTAAAGAGGACGGTTTATGGAAGGGTCAGAACGCTATTTTGACGCCTGATGTAATAAGAAGGATTTATGGTAAATAGGGAAGTCAGGAAAGTTTGTCCCACCTTCCGACTTTGGACGAATCAGTTTTGATATGGACATACGCGATTTCTTGTTACCACATAAGAAAAAAGATAAGATGGAATAAAGCTTTTTAACAATATTTTGAAGGAATAGATAATGGAATATTTGAAATTATATATAAAACTATGGGGGATAGCATCATTTTTATGGTGTCTAAACGACCCCACCAAGACAAATATAAGGGATGCCATTTCGCTGTCAAGGATGACAGCCTTTGTATGCAATTCTCCAAACAACGAGATATTGTTCCTGATATAGAGGGAGTAAAATGTAAGCCTAAGTACTTAATATACTGAGGACTCCACGTGAAACCTGAAGTAGTAAAGTCAGCTTTGAAAGTGTATTTGGTGATGGGAAAAATCTCACATTTATCCTTGTTTATTTGTAACCAGAAACAGATGCAAATGAGTCAACTTCTTCTAAAAAAGCGGGAAGGGATTTTTGAGGTTGTGAGAGAAATAAAAGGACATCGTCAGCATAAGCCACAATTTTAACAGTGGTTTCTTTAAAAGTAAAACCATGAATATTATCATGCTGGCGAATCCTTAACAAAAAAGGCTCCAGGGCAAGATTAAAAAGAAAGGGGGAAAGAGGGCAGCCCTGTCTGACACCTCTACCCAGGTGAAAGTAGGATGAAGACGCACCATTTGCTGATATAGCTGCCCTTGGATTAGAATACAAAATAGATATTAAAGTAGTAATTTTTGGGCCAAATACAAACCATTGTAGTGTGCGAAAAAGATAGGGCCATTCAACTCTGTCAAATGCTTTTTCTGCATCCAAGGCTATGGCTGCCAGTGGATGGTGAATATGCGAGACTTTAGAAAGAATATAAAAAAATAAGCGAGAGTTGTCTGTGATGAGTCGTCCCTTAACAAAGCCAGATTGTTCGGTTCCTAACAAATCAGGCATGTGAGATTCCAAACGCAAAGCTAGGGCTTTTGAAAATGTTTTATAGTCAATGTTGACAAAATAAATAGGGCGATAGTTTTTACAGTATTGTGGATCTTTGCCCTCTTTAGGTATAATACAAATAAGGGCATCTGAAAAAGAGCCATGAGATTCACCAGATTGCAGGAAGGCAAGTATGAGAGTAGGCAATTTAGGAATAAGTAGATGTGAAACGTGATTAAAGAATTCCACAGTAAAACCATCTGGGCCTGGGGCTTTGTCCTTTTTTAGCATTTTTAAGATGTCAAGAAGTTCTTTCTGTGATAAGTCAGATTCTAAGAGTGAGAGATCTGTGTGCGTAGTGGGATTACACTGGATCTTGGAGAGAAATAGGGAAATAGATTGATCAGAGGAAAGAGTTTCAGATGTATAAAGTGACTTGTAAAAGTGGAGCGATTCATTTAGAATGTCTTCATCTTTGAATTTCAGTTGATGATTTTGGGCAAAGATAGATTCTATATTGAGTTTATTTTGTTTAATCTTTAAATAGTTAGCTAGTAATTTTCCGGCTATGTTCTGACCACCATAATACTTTGCACTAGATTTTAGCAAGTAATTTGAAGCGTTGTTAGTTGTATCCTGATTAAATTGGAATTTAGCTTTTATAAGGTCAGATAAGCAATCTGGAGGAATAATAGGAGTGTTCCAACGTTTTAATTTTGGTTAATAAGGCAGTAGGAGCTTGTTGGGCTTTTTTACTTTTTTTGAGACAAAACTAATAATGAAATCTCTGGCTGAGGCCTTAAAGGCATCCCAAACCACATGAGAAGATATGTTGTCCCCTCGATTAAAAAGAAAATATTCATTGAAGAAAGAGGTAAAGGATGATGTGAAAACTGGATCTAAAAGCAAAGTGTTACTAAAAAGCCATTTACGGGAAGCTTGAGGTTTGTGCAAGACATCAAGATGAATAGTAATGGGAGCATGGTCCGATCTTAAGATGGAACCAATATATGCAGCCACTAGTGATTGAGAAAGATTGTGGGAAATAAAAAAAATAATCCAATCGAGATTGAGTGTGATGCACTGGCGAATAAAAGGAATATTCTCTCAATGTGGAATTGCATAGTCTCCAGGCATCTGTAAGCTTGTGTTGTCAAATTCCTTGTGTGAATGATTTGTGTTGTCGAATTGTTTGTGTGAATGATTTTTGATTTGTGTGATTTTTGAGGGATAAAAGGAGTCGAGGAGTTCCGATCAATGAAGGGGTCCAAATTTTCATTGCAGTGCCCTGCAAAGATAAAGATATCCTCGTATTTCTGTGTAAATTGTTGGGACAGGGAGGTCCAGAAAGAAGGATCTCCAACTGTGGGTGCATAAACATTCAATAAAGAGAGTGGGACATTATCCACCAAAATTTTAACAATTATCCATCTGCCTGTTTGATCTGCACATTATGAGAGTATCTTAATCAAAAGGGATTTTCGAAAAAGAAAAAAGGACACAATTACGTTTACCATCACCCGGAAAAAAGGACCTCACCCACCCAACCTCTCCTCAACTTTGCAGATTATTCAGCTGATAGATGGGATTCTTGTATGCATGCAATATCTGTTCCTAGTTTAGCTAAATGAGTCAAAACTCTCTGTTGCTTAATAGGTGAGTGTAGACCTCTGACATTACAAGATACAATTTTTAAAGGCATAGAATAAAACTGTATTAAAGTAATGAATACCGAATGAAACAGAATGTTGAATGAATTAAACCATTGCTAACAACAAGCCAACTGTATGTATAATGAAACAATTGAAAAAAGCAAGAGAAGAAGAAAAATAAAAAGGTGCACAGGTTGCACAACATTTGAAGATCAAGAAAGTATTGAAAGAAAGAGAAAGATTTTGAGTTAAGTAGAAGTGCAAATAGATCATATAGAACGAGAAAGATAGTAAAAAAGAGATAGAAAATAGGGACAGTGACATAGAAAGTAAAAAGAATAAATGAGATGAAAGACTTACGTATACTCCAAAACATCCCAGGGTGGAAGGGTGTGAGGCCACACAGAACAATGACGTGTCCAAGACCAATGTGGGTAGGCAGGAGAGGAGAACAGTACCAACAGAGTTTAAAACATGAGGGAAGAAAGAACACGCTGGAAACAGCCTGTGAGGAGAGAAAAGAGATTAAGTATATAATTAGAACAATAATAGTAAATGTTTTACTGTGTTTACATATGCAAAATCTACAAACGAGTCAAAAACAAAGTGAGAACTAATGAAAGACGGAGATCCATAAATATATCTAAAGCAGTCTATTTGGAGCTCGATGGAGATGTAGTATCCATTGAAGCAGAGTGGTAAGAATTTAGGAAGCACTTTAGTCTTATTAGGTCCTCATAGGCATCAGTTTTGTTATTGATGGTCACTTTAAATAAACAAGGATGGAAGAGACTGAATCGTGCACCTATTGAACGTAATTGTGGCCTTAGCGCTAGGAACTCCTTGCGACGGTCAGCAGTTGGTTTAGCATAATCTTGAGAAAAAAATAAGATGTTTCCTGACCAGGTGATGCGTTTCATTGCTCTAGCTGCAGACAAGATTTTTAACAAGTCAGTGTATTCAAGAAGGTAGAGAATCACTCCCCTTGGTTTTCTCGTTGAGGAAGACGATGTCAAAGTTACCAGTGGACCCAATCGGTGAGCTCTCTGAATATTTAGAACAGTACTGTTTGGTAGCTGAAGAAAGTTTGTGATAAAAGACTTGTAAAAAGTGATTGGATCAGAACCTCCTCTTCCTTCAGGCAGGCCATATATGCGGAGATTATTTCTCCTATTCCTGTTTTCCAAATTTTCCAGTTGCCTGTGCAGCATCGATACTTGGGTACAAAGTGAGTCCACTTTGGAGCTGGAAGAATTTAAGGAAATAACATTCTGTTCCAATGTAGTTACACGGCTCTCCACAGTTGACCACTTATCAGAAAGTAACTAAAGTTGAGAATTAGTTTCTTCAATAAAAGGTTGTAAAGCCCTAATTTCTTCTAACAATAAGTCCATTGTGACTGAAGTGGATTGTTTGGGAGGAGAGGGAGGATCCTTCTTCAACCTTTTAGTCGATGCTTTGGTAGTGTTATGAGTCAAATTAGTATTAGACGCCAACGCACCTTTAGGTGAGGTGTTTGGTGAGACATCCATGTCTAGACACTGGTAACGTGAGCTACTATGAACCAGGAATTTACGAGATGGAGAAGTAGGTTGTTGTAGACCTTTAGATAACCTACCCATAGAGTAAACAAGTTATCTTTGAAATGAGATTTCAGAAATTACAAAATATTAAATTACAATATCTTAAAGCTTAGCACTCTAAAATAATATAAGTAGGAAATTAATAAATTGCAATATTTTTGTAATTACATCTCCAGCAGTACGTCTAGAGTAAAAGGGGAAAAAGAGCCACGGTATACAGTCATCAAAAAATAACAAAAGAAGGTCATAAGAAAGACTCATACAGCATTAAATCTAGTCATGAGTAAAGTCATGAGTAAACATCCTGAAAAAACATGTCATAAACTATTTTTGAATTCAAGTGAGAATGCCATATACATAGGAAATACGTATTATTTAAACCAAGCCATGACTAAAACAATTAATATAAAATATTCATAAAGCATTGATAACAGCGCAAGTACTTGAATAAGGCAGCGTTAAGGCAAATGAGCAGACAATGCGCTGAGGGTAGATTATTTAAAGAAACATATAGAAATTTGGAGTTGCGGGCTGCACAATGGAAAGAAAGCCAATGAGAGGCAATTAAAGGCACTGATGAGAATGTCACCTCAAATTGATAAGAAAAACGCCCATATCATATCTGTGAGCGCTCGTTGTAAATTAAGTTAAGTCTGAAGGAATAGCATTGGAGTGGAGCTCCGTGGGCAAAAAAAGACAGACAAAATGGCAGTCGCGAGCACAGCAGAGGTGTGAAATACCGCGCCCGCGAGTCAGCAAAGGTCACATTTTCTGAAATGTCCCGAAGTACAAAGGAGTACCTTGCGCCTTGAGGAATTCACATCAGCCAGCTTCAAAGGCGCGACGACCAAACTGTTGAAACCCCGCGTTGGAGTGAAACTCCGTCAGCGGTTAGGACAAAATGGCGATCGTAGATCCAGCAAGGCTGCCCCACGACTCACCCACGATTTATGATTGGGAGTGGTCTTTGAAGCCGTTCAAAGTTGGTTTCCTATGGTTCCATAAGGTTTCCCACGTCTCATCCTTCAATTTGGCATCTGTGCATCGCAGGAATGTCGCGCTTGGTCCCCGTCTCCGCTCCTGTCGTCCCGAGAGAGCTACGGAGCCACCGTCATCTCCTGCGGGCGCTAGCCACGCCCCCCGTTATAGAGCCGTAAAGCATCCATTTAGGTCTTGGACCATGTTGTGGTAACCCTGTGGTACTCCTGTTAAGCTGCGTTAAATGGCTTAACGCTGCCATGTACATAAGGCACAGCCCCTATTGCCACAACAACGTCACTATAGGTGACCTTGTGGTGGCGATACATATGACCCTCAGTTCCTTATTTAGTTTGAAGAAAAAGTGCAAACACTTTGATGTGTTTTTGCCACTGAAAAAAATGTAATGTTGTGGAGGCATCACTATGTCTCAGAATGGAAGCCTTCTGAATAGCTATAAGCACATCAGTGAACGCGTGCAATTAACAAAATGCTAAAAGAAATAGAAAATGCACCATTATGTTCATAGCAAACTTGACTTTCAGCAGTGCACACACATGGTCGACATTTTTAAACTGTGCTGTTGGCAATAAGTAATGTGTGGAGGAGTTTTCAACATAGCCACACCCGGCTCACCTGCACTGCTGGGCAATTTAGCACATTTGATATTTAAATCATTTAAAGACCAAGCTAACCTTACTTTCAGATTTTGAGTGGGAGGTGCTGGAGAAAAATTGCTTTGCTATCTTTAAATGCAGCAATAATGAATGGAGTGAGGTGAGCTTCCTTCAAATGTAATGCAGCGCATGTGAGACACACTGAGTTATCTTTTTTCTCGGCCTTCAGTGTTGTTATATACATACATCTAGCAACCAATGTTATATTGTCCTTTTTTACATATCTTGCATTGTGTGCTGCTAGTTTTCACAGTGTAACTTTCCACCCATAGCAATAGGTAAGTCAGTGAACCATGATGCTGAGTCACCTCATTCTGCACAACTGCCTAATTTCGATCACATACGTAGGTATGACCTCTGAGTACCGTTTGGCTTTATTGATTTGTTTATATTAATTTCAGATTTCAATTAGTAACGGTGTGCAGTGACATTGGTCTCTGCACCCAAGGGGAATTTAAAAATCAGCACTAAGCATTACACCTAAGACCACCAGCGGTTGGCATTTATTTTATTTTTAGTGTTCAAAAATCAAATCAAAACTGCCAAGAAAATCAATATAGTATCTGCGAAAACGTCTTCATTTTTAAGCTTATGTAAGAACTTGTGAAATATGTGTTCTCTATGTCTGCAGTCTATGTGCACATAAAACATGGCATCTATAATGTTTACAATCATGCCAGTTGGTAATGATTGCCCTGCTTTACCCTCCTATGTACAGTGTTCCTATGACTCTTTATCTCTGAGTAATATGGCTACCTCCTCATCTAAACAGTTATCTGAAAAAATCAATCTTGGTCCAAAATAGCCCCTATTAAAAATACTGAGCTTGCAAACTCTTCTCTCAAGTTCGATGCATATTGACATCTTCCCGTCCCTGCTTTTTGTAGTTGTGACACTTTTTTTTGTCTGCCGCAAATGCTTATTTTCGCACTGGTGATCATATGAAATCATCCAACAATATCCTAGTAACATGTGCACTTGAAAGTGTATCCAGTCCTATGTGTTGCTCTCTGTTGAGCAATGGACCGGGTCTGCGCAACATATACACCCTCAATAAATTAAAAAATAAAGAAATGCAGGTATTCAACATACTCACTTGAAAACCACCAATGCTTCTCACAATGTCATATGACAGACCGATGACTGCTGTGGGCCTATATCAGTGATTTTCATACACAAGGCTTCAGTAATCCTAAATGAAAGCTGCAGTCCTGGTCCAAACCACTAGCTTCCAGAACGGAGAGGGGAAGATACACGTGCTCATTGTTCTTCACCATGGAAGTTCTGAAGAGTTTTCTTGCTGGTGTTGTGTTTTTGTTGCAATTCCTCACATTTGACACTGGTAACCAGGGCTGCCGAAAGATGGTTTAGCATTGTACCTGCTCTTAGACCATCCCCCTCTTGTATCCGTCACAAACGGAGTAAAGGCTGATTTCACTGCGCTTGATCTAAAAAAAATACCAATTGAAATGCTAATTTTTATTACATGAATTACTAACTTGGTAGTGCATTTGGGCACAAGCCCCGGCCTGAACTTTGGAAGCCACAATAGAAGACCACAAACCTAAACAAATACTTTCAATTCTTGTTGAGGGCAGACAATAGAGAACAGATTTATTAAGAAAAATTGGGGAGAGGGGTTGGCCTAACGGCTAAGGCGCTCGACCTCGGACCTGGGGAACTTGGTTCGAGTCTCGGTAACGACGCCAAAAACCCCCTGTGATTCTGGGCAAATCACTTAATCTCCCCGGGCCTAAAATGAAAGTGTGTCCTCATGTAACGTAACTGGTGCTATGTAAAGCGCTCTGATAACTGATTCGGTTCGGTTCTGCAAAAAAAAAAAAATCCAAGGATATTAGAGAGTACACACATTCTCCATTATCTGGTTACTCAATGAGCAAGATAGGTAAAAATACCATTTCCCATTTGATCTTCATGTTAGCGCTTGTGAGGCAATAAATCTGTGTCAATTTGGCATGTTTAATCACAAATGAAATATGGGTAAAGCGAGCACGTTGTATCTCAACAATATCTGAAAAGCATACCATTAAGTGCTCAAACAGAAGCGCAAACTTTCCTTGAGAGTCTCTACTCTTTACCATCACTAAGTCACCGACATTTTTGGAACTTATTTTGGCTTTGCGAGTTCGAGGCATGTGCTCATTCCTTGATTGACGCTAATGTAACCTGTCAGCGATTTCCTCCTGCAGTCCTGATGCGCTTTCCAGGTTGGGAATGACATCAGCCACAGTGCGATTCATGACAGAGAGCTCAGAGCTGAGTTGTGCAGTGGGGGGTCAGTCAATACGCCCTCAGAAAAGCATACAGAGCACAGTCTACGTTCTGTCCATTGGCCACAGCAATTCGAGCACCTTATTAAGTGTGCGCATAAAGCGTTCTGCTTCTCCATTGGCTTAAGGCCATCGTGGGGTACTCTTCTGGTGGCAAACACCTCGGGATAGTAGGTACTCTGTTACCTCGTGACTAGAGAAAGGTGGGTAGTTCCTTGAGGATTCCATGAGTGGCCATAATCTTTTCGAAAGGGCATATGGTCTGACGGGCAGTGTTAGATTCCGTTATCGCAACTTCAGAATATTTTGAAAAGTTATCAACGACCAGCAACATTTGGGAACTGCAGTATATCTACAAGTGATGATAGGAGCCGTCGGATACGCAGGCCTGGTAACCTGACATAGGGAGCACTGACAAGCCGGCTGCTCTACTAGGGTATTCAGGCTTGGAAACCATACCTTGCATCTAAAAGGAGACTTCACCTTGACCACTCCTTGAGGGGCCAGATGGGCAAGATCAAACACCCACTGTTGCAACACTCTAGGAAACACCAGACATGACCATTTCAGGGGACAACCCTCAGGAGAGACAGCCAGTTTTACAAACATTGTGTAGGGATGTTAACATCAGCCTTACGTTCTCTGTGTGATATGTGACTTTGTCAAAAAGGTTATGCCAATTACCCGATTGTGCATCCAAGGTGCTCAACTCAAGGCACTCATCGGCAGCAGTTGCTTTAATGATCTTTAAGCAAAATATGGAGGGGCCGGGAGCGTTCCACAACTAGTAGAATGTATTCCTCCACTTCTTAGGCATCAAGCTCCTTGCTCTTCGTGGCGGGACAGGCATGCTGCAATATATAATCTGCAGGTTTCTGGGTCCCTGGATGGTAAACTACTGAAATATGATATTCCTGTAAGTGGAGGATCCAATTTTCGATTCGAGGTGGAGGCTTGGATGATGACCCTATGAACAGTGAGATGAGAGGCTTACGGTCTGTTTGGACCATGAATGGTTGACCGTAAAGATATAGGTGAAAATGTCAGCACCCCCAAGGCACCGCAATGGCTTCCTTTTCAATGTGGGAGTAATGTTGCAACTGGAGCCCAATCCCCATTACACTGCTTCTGGCGTAACTTCATCCCAAGGCCAGGAGGGGTGGCAAAACAGAGAGCTCGGATTCCTTTGCTGGATCAAAACAAACCAAAGTTGTGTCCGCCGACAAAGCCAGTTTGGTGACATGGAACTCATTTTCTTAGTCAAGCCCCCAATTCCAATTCATATTGGTTAATTCCTTGAGGGGGGCGGTAAGGTCATAGAGGTTTCTAATGAAACAGCCACAATAGGTCACCATACCAAGAAAACTTCTTATTCCAGACACAATGGTGGGGCGGGGGCATCTTGGATGCACTGAACTTTGACTGGATGGGGTGAAATATCTTCTTGAGAAAACAAATATCCGAAGAATGCTATCTTTTTCTTGTGAAGGGTCAGTCCGTTCTCTTGGAAGGTTTGAAACACAACCCTCAGATGATCAAAATGGGCCTCGAGCATAGGAGCGTGGACCAAAGTATCATCACTGACATTAAAGACACCCTCTAGTCTTGCAAGAGCACTCCTGATGGTGTCCTGAAATACCTCAGCCATACTTGAGATACCAAAACTGAGATGTTTATACCCCCGCAGTCCTACATAGGTGGGGAAGGTAGTTATGGCTCGGGACTCTGTGTCTAATAGCAATTGGTGGTATCAAGCGCACAAATCCAATGTTTAAAACCATCTGGAGGCACTTCCGTCTGACACAATATCATCTATTGTGGGTGCCAGGTGGCGTTCATGTTTGAAAGTAAGGTTGGGTATGCGCATGTTCATGCATATTCAAACTGCTCCAGGTTGCTTGGGCTTGCGTGCTACAACAATTGGGGACACCCATGGTGTCGGGCCACTCACTTCTTTGATAATATTCACCTGTTCCAGTTTTATTAGTTCCTCCTCCACCTTTTGTCTTAGGTGGAATGCTACGTTACAGTGCGTCAGAACCACAGGTTGGATAGAGTCATCGATAAGCAGGCATATCAAGCGGTCTTTTAGGCAGCTATGCCTTCAAACAGTGATGCGAACTGAGCCAGCAAGTCATCCACACTTTCTTGGTGTATACTAAGGGCAAAAATGACAAGCTGAAGACGCTCACCCGTTTAGCAGCTTCAAATTACTAAGCTGCCTTCTTTGGTGACGTAGACTTTGGTGCAAAGTGGAGAGGTGGACCCATTGGCAAAAACTTTCGTAGTGGTGGTGCCAGTAAAGTGAACATCATAGACTGGGCCATGACATTGATAGATGCGCCAGGAGTATATTACACTTCAGGATGTGCTTCCAAGGGTATCCTTCCGGTTGCAAAGCATATATTACATCGACTGCACCCTGAACATGATCATCATCAACCATGTCTCCTTCATCTACTGAGATGTCTGATGCAACCAGGGTATTGACTGGCTTGTACATCTGACTTCTTAAAGGCGTCGATGAATGACAAACTTTTGCGAAATGGTTTCAGTTTGTTACATGTCGAGCATCACTTACCCTGCACGGTGCATGGCCCCTGGTGAGGTTAAGAACCTCCTCATCCATTGCACCTTCTTGGTGCAGACGTAGTCTTATTGTGTCTCTTCCTTTTGTCTGGGGTTTTCACAACAACATAGTTAACTGGTTCTGTCTTGACCTGTTGTTGCAGTGCTGCCCCCATGTGTGCTGCTCGTTCTTTTGATAGCACTTTTGATCTATCCTTGGTCAACATGTCTGCCATGGATATTCCTGGAACTTGGAGAATGCGCTCCCTCAGTTTTGATAAGTAATAATCCTGAATGAATTGAGCACTGAACTCGTCGTTTTCGTTGGGCAGGGTACAGGTGATTGCTAGCTCTTTCAGGCAGGAGTAGAAAGTGTCCACTGACTCCTCAGGAAGGTGTCTGGACTGACGCAGCAGAAAATGTTTGTTGTCAGGGTTTGCCTGGGGTTAAAGTATGCTATTTGTGCCTGCTTTCGCATGGCATATGTGCGAGGAGAACCTCCTTCTATGACTGACTTCCCCAGCTTATGTATAGCTAGCCCTCCCAGCTGTAGAAGCATAGAACGGCATCTGTCATTGTCTAGGTCTATGGCTGCAAAATAGGTCTCAAGTCGCTCTACCCAGTCCTTCCATTGACCGCCTGCGCAGAGGCGGGGCCATCGATCGAGAAGTGTTTCACTGGGGGAATGGCTGTCATGGTGGTTGCACAAGGAAAAACAGACAAGGTGGAAGAATGAGTAGTTTATTTTACTTAATCCCATCTCTGGATGTAAGGTTACAAGAGATATTGTCTTTTCTTGTCACAGTGCACAGAAGAAGTAGCCCAGGGTGTCACCCAGTTGATTTAATTTGTGCATCCAGGCTCAGATACTGGTATGTCAGTAAATATGTGCACATTTCTCCAACCTGGGTGCTGTCTGGGAATATTGTTGGTGTTACAATGAAACACACACCAAAGAAAGACAGGCTTGGTCCATGAGGAGGGAGTTAAAGCCTTTTGGCCTTGCAGAGAAAACCTCAGCCACGCCCCTTATTGTCACCTGGAGCGGGCTGGATGAGGACTGCACAGGACCCCTCAAGTGTGGCAGACAGGCAAAGTGAACTGCCAAGAACAGCAGACCAGCCCCCAGGATGGGCGGGGCACAGCAGCCAGAAAGGCACACGCAGTTCGTGGCCCGGTAAGAATAACGAGGTGGAAGCATCAGCCATACACCAGCCAGAGAACAGCAGAGCTATGCACTAAAACAAGTGGGCGCAGCACAGCAGTCGGGCTCAGGAGCAGGAAACCTTCAGCCCCTCGGAGCGGTGTCACCATCCTCAATTGAACATCGACGGCCGAGACCAGGCCATGAGACAATTTATGGTGGATGTCGTTCAGGGCAGCGTCAGACTTGTGATGACAACTAACGAGGTACGAAGCAGGGTACAAACTGCCCTTGTCACCAGTTGTTGCGTGGTGCCGATATGGGTACGGCAATCCTAATCAGTGGCAAGTTGTATCCCAACAATATCTGTAAAAGTATCCCTTTAAATACTGTTCAGAAGCGTTTGGGTACTTGGCCTCCTTTGAAGAGAGGGAAATAGAATCAGATGGAAAATAGCCCATACTGAAAGGAATGTCTTACAGCTTGTCCTATGTGTTGTGTGGTGTCGATTGCGCCTCACAGTTATGCAAACTCTCTTGGGGTAAAATGTGCACGCAATAATGACAGTGGACATGGATACTGGGTTACATACTTAGGTCACATCCCAGCCGTTCCTTTGTTAATATCCCCGGTCCCTACGTCACTGGTCGTGACAATCAGGACTCAGATTAGGAGGGGTGGACTAACAAACACCCGTACAGAAGAAGTGGAATGGACTAGGTCACTTCCTCCTACATAACACTCAGTTTGATCCAGGCCGAGCATAGGTCCCTATCAAGAGAGTGAAAAGGGGGGCCCTCGGCCCCCCCGCACGCATGGCGGCGCGGCGACCGTCTCCCCCCCTTTCCCCTTTGTTGTCTCTCGGTGGTGGGGGCGGGCCCTGGTGGGCGCGACTCACCACCGATTGGCCGGCGGCCTCCCTGACCCGGATACCAGGAAGAAGGTCCGGGTCAGGGGGGACGGGTACAGGAGGGGCGGGCCGGGGGGGCGTGCCCCCCCCGCTTGGCCCCTTGAGAATAAAGAGGTGGGGAGCGCCCAGGAGACCCCCTTGTCCCTGGACGCTCCCTCACAGCACCGTGTGCCCCGCGCTCGGGCTTCTTTGTTTTTTAACGATTTCTTGCTTTGTTTTACAGGACCTCGGTCTATAGGCGGGAGAGAGCGGTTTTGTGCGATTCTTATCGGCGGATCAAGATTCAGCACGGGAAACTCTTTGCATATCGCTTTCTTTCTAGGCCTGGGACGTCCGGCGTTTGCTACCCGAGCCAGCCGCACCGCATCCTAGGAGCTGAGAGCTGCCGGGACCATCGCTTCGCCGGTCGCGGAGCAACAAGGGCGAGAGGCTGTTTTTTCGGAGCGTGGTAGAGGCCGCTTGAGGCCTCGTGAGGTATTGTGCGGGGGGGGGGGGTTGTCGGAACAGGGCAGGGGGCAGTGTGCAGTTTGGGGGGCGTTCGACACTCGGCTGAGTGTTCCCAGTGTTATGGTGACTACGATTTCCAGATAGCTCAAGTGTGTTCAAGGATACTTTTAAAAAAGAAAGAAGGGGGTGGGGCGTCCTTGTAGTCATCAGGAAACACGCAATTTTATGGGGATAATGTTACGCAGGTGAAGCCGTTACTGCAGACCTTGAGAGAAGGCTACAATTCCTCTCTCCTTTCCCAACGCGGACATCCCAGTTACTGCCTATAAATTTGGCCTAACATTTGTGACAAATCTGCAGTTTTTGACGCCCGGCTTCGCTCCCTTGTAGGAGGGTAATAAAGTGGTGTTCGGTACTTTCCTCAAAGTACATTGAATACATTTAAGTGTGACTGCACTCTAAATGGATAACGAGACCGCAGTTTTAAGCGTTCCCATGAGGCAAAACTCGAGAACTTTTTCGCATGTATTGCTTATAGATGCTCTTTGTATTCCTTCTGAGTGATACATATGGGAGCCTGTGAAGGAACATCTAATTTGTAATATTTCCTTAAATAAGTGATGGTCAGTGCAAGTTAATTTTGTGTTTATCAAGTTTCGTGTAGTCTGAATGATATGATCTGTTCTTTTGGATGACTTCCAGATTCGTTTTTCCTTGCTCACAGTCCTGATTTCTGGCTCACAGGGAAAGCCTTAATTTATTTGTTGACTTTTCTAGAAGGGAACTGTCCTAGCTCGTTATATATAATTGCGCGCGAGTCTAATTTAAAGAGCAACCTTTTGCAGCATGTGGTATCAGGAAGTATTACTTTTCGGTTTTACTTGGCAGTAGAGTAATCGAATGCAATCTGGTGTGGTGTTAAAAATATCACTTCATAGACAATTTCTCGTAGCATTTTCCTTACAAGGCAACACGTAAAATGGAAGTTGAGAGCAGTGCACAGTTGGATGGTTTAGACGGCATTTTCTCTCCGAAGTTGTAGTTATATTCGAGACATACTCATGTTGTAATACCAAGCGTAACAGGCTAGAGAGGTGACTGTCTCCATTTGCGCGGCAGGATCGTAATAGACTGTTGCTTGGCAGCATGCGGCGTCAGGATCAAAACCATTTCTAAACAACTAAACTAATCACTGCTAGGTTTGCAGACACTTATGATTAAGTTTGCGAAGGTGTCTTAGTAGGAGAATGAAAGTGACTTTAGCTGCAATTTTGTTTTCTAGTAAAAGGAGAGGAGCTGGCCTAATGGCTAGGGCGCTCGATCTCGGACAGGGGGGAAAGCGTTTCGAGTCCCGGCAAGGCTGCTAAGCCTCCTGTGATGCTGGGCAAATCACTTAATCACCCCGTGCCGAAGTCGGGGATATTAATGAGTACAGGAGGCTTCTGTTTACATCCAATTTAGATGTGTAGTATTTCGAACAAAACTGGCCGTTAGTTAAAACTCGTACTTTGCTAGGATGCTACGCGCCAAAACATTTCTGACAATATTTTGTGATTGCCTTGGGTCGGGGTCGGCTGAGAGTTTCTAGGGGGGCCAAGCCTCGCCCAGGTGAGGGGACAAGAAGTGATGCTTAACATGCACTTCGATCTTTAAGCTGTGATTCGAGGAGGAATAGGACAGGGTTCCATGGGGGGGTTCACACTGCCTGGTGTAATTCGTGGGATGCTGGGCAAATCACTTATTTTCCCCGTCCCTGAAGGGATACTGTAAATAAGGTCTACACTTGGTGCTGGGTTGCAACAATTTTGTGATGCCGGCTCTGGGCACGCCTGTATTTTCTGAGAATTTACGTTCTTGTACAGTCACAGAGCACATTGTGTTTTTCCTGCCAGGCAGCAGATCTGAACAGTCTGTCTTCGTATTAAGTGTTTGAATGTGGGCTTCGAGCAAGTTATTCAAGAATGCAGGCTATTTGGTTTATAACAGTGTCACACTACATATATGCTATGGTATGACCACCCATATCACATTTTTGCCACAATACTGGGAAGTCGTAGGGAATTGTAATATTTAACCAGGGACTGCATACGATGGTGAAATGAAGTGCACAGGGATAGAAGCGTGCGATTGGCTTATATCTGAGCCCGACACATGCGGGTGCAACTGGGTACACGGGCGTCATGTAGGAGACACATGTTTGCAGGCTGTAGTCACAGTGCACATAGCAATGTGCGTGAGGTAACCAAATGCAGGATTACATGATACAAACATGCATACAAATTGCTCCTGGGGTACCAACCAGATGCTGAGCTGCAATTCACACCGAGGATTTAGTTAATTTTGTTATTTACGTGTTGTATATAGCGGCGCCAACTTTGCCCGCAGGCATCAGAGCACAGCACAATAGGAACAGATCAGTTATACGAGGAGATCATTACACGTGAACTGAGTACAAGAAGCAGATCTTATGTTACAATGAGGTAAAAGGGACGATGGCGGGCAAACAAAACTCGTAGGGTAGCATAAGTGCGCAGGGGTAAATCGTAACAGGTTTACAGGTTACAAGAGAGAACACGGGACAATTAGAGGTATAACACTGCAATATAGGCTAGTCACAGACGCAGGAACAAAAGTCAGGTAGGCAATGATTACATTTACATTGATATTTTCAGCAAAATGAAAACAATGTTGGGCTAGATGAAATGGGCCAGTCTTTTCACCTGTAACAGTAAGAATAGGTCAGCGTTGTCCTTATCCTGGATATACTGGTGGCATCAACTATTGATGCTCCCAGAAGCCTGACTGCGCAATCATTGCAGGGAATTACGAGCAGCACTGATTTGGTAAAACTGAATGTTCAATGATGCTGCTTCCAAAAACTACAGTGAAGGGTTTCCTTTAGTGAGCTTGTGAGTTACCGCATTTTATGTTTCCACTGTGTGGTATTAGTGGAATACCAGACATAGCTAACTACCTCTTTATTGTATAGACTATTCAATGAGTGGGTCTGTTCAGAGGGTGGCGGGCCCACGTAAGTTCTCCATGCTGATGCCCTCTTCCTTGGGTTCCTCCTTGCGAGTATCGTGTGTTTAAGTGTAGGGCTTGACAATAGTGTGAAAGCCAGTTTCCTAGGTTGCGCGGCACACCAATAGTGTGAAAGCCAGTTTCCTAGGTTGCGCGGCACACAGTGCTCTATACGGGAGCTGTTTGTTATCTAAATTTGAGAACTACCCAGGGTTCCCTGCTTCTTTATTGAGTAATTCATGCACTTGCTGTCTGAAGGGGTTTAGATTAGGGTTGAACTGGGTGCTCCCTTGGTTAACGGAGAGCTATACTTCTCTGAGGGCTTTAATAAGAGGGGAACACATGTCAGGGGTTGTTTTTCCTAATGCCAGCTTGGTTTGGACAGTGGTTTACCAAAAGCCAAAGCTATAACTGGACTGGTAAGGGGCTTAGGGCCAATTTTACAGCTCAGCACGGATAGCAAGGTGCTAATCCTATGCTTTATGACTTTGCTGTGGAACTGGTGAAGACGGTGCCCCCCCCCCTCCTCTCGATCTGAATAATAGGCTTAAAGGCTTTGATAGTGAAAACAGAAATGGTAAATAAGGTTAGGGGTGGGCAAGTGTGAATAGGCCTCTGAGGAATGCTTATATGTATCCTATCCAATTACAGGGCAGAACTGATGGTACCCATGGGGGGGGGGCTATGGCATTCACTGGAGCCTACAGGCTTATTCTTAGCCAGGGTTATATTAATAGGCACCACACGGTAGCATGGAGTTAAATGCGCTACGGGTGTCACAAGCTGATGCTGCGGACCTCTCGCAACGACGAGTAAGGTGGTGAGTGCACCCGGTGTTCATCTCAGCTAAAGCCTAGCATCGGAGGACATTGAATGCAGATGGGTGGGGCAGCTATCGTTAAGAAGCCAGAAACATTACCTGAATATACAATATTATTGCACGGCATTTCACAAGGGGTATTGTTCTGAAGTAACAATGGAGGGGATATTGCATTCAGGGTGGACTACAGGTCTAAGCTGTCATGAAGGTCATACTACCAGGCACCCTTAGGTAGCCCTAATGTAAATGTCAGCAAGTGGCATAAAGCCTAGCATCTGAGTACGTGGAATGCAGGCATGTGTGGATCGACTTGGGGTATGAAGTCAGGAACATTACCTAAATATACAGTACGATTCCACGGCATTTCACACTGTATGGTCCTGGAGTAACAATGGATGGGCTATTGCATTCACTATGGACCACAGGTCTAAGCTTTCATGAAGGGCTTACTACCAGGCACCCTTAGGTAGCCCTAACGTGATTGTCCGCAAGTTGCTGTACTGCACACGAATGAGTAGTCATCTGGCGCTAATGTTATCTAAAACTTAGCAAGTGATGGTAATGTAAGACTGGCACGTGTACAGCAGTTATCGCCAGAAACACTAACGCTTTGTGTTCATCTTTTCCATTTATGTATGACCGGGTCCATGGTGGATGCCTGAGTGCTCCAGTGCTTCACATCACAACAGCTGCAACAGGTGGGCGGCCCACGGGATGCTTACGTCAGTCACGGCTGGGTCCATGGCGGATATCTGAGGGGTGCTCCACACCGCAACATCAGCAGCGGGTGGACGTCAAAAAGGAAGCATACGTCGAGAAAGAGGACACCCAAGGGCCCAAGTAGTGCTGGCAGGTGTAAGTGCTACCCATTCCCTAAGGTGGAAGTGGGATTGTCACCCAGGTTTTCTTGGTCTTTTCCTGGTTCGTGGAGTTTCTCAAACCTGTGACGCAGGGGAGGAACTCACCACTAGAAGTGGAGGAGCTACAACGTCCCAGCACAAGCAACGGGCTGGATGCGGGACAGGGAAGATTTCGTTTGGGGGTCTGTGCCTTGGTCAGTTCAGGAACTTCTTTCAGGGACTCTTAGCTCAGCAGCCCGACCCCCCGTCAGTGGTGATACTTCACCTAGGGGGGAATGACTGGGCCAAAACGTGGGAGGCGAATACTCATTGATGAGTTCATCTCCGCTGCGGGTGGGTCGCTAGGACTTGCCCGGGTGGCACAGTAGTAGGGTCTCAACTTATCCCGCGGTGGCAGGGGCGAGGGGCGGACTCGGGCAGTGCGTTGAATCACTCGGTAAAGAGGATCAACACACAGTGGGACAAATTATTTCAAGCCCCACCGGTTGCAGACGATCCAACATGGGTGTATTTGGGGTGCATAATTCTACCTGGTGAGGGGAGTCCATTAGACGGAGGAAGGGAAGGTCCTGGGTGTCTGATAATGTCAGGGCCTGGTTGGAGGGTTTTTGCTATAGTGAGAACTTTCTAGGGCAGGTCAAGGCAGGGGGAGGCCATATCGTCGGTTAACAATGCTGGCCTGTGGCGGTAAGGTCATTATCGGTGAGCACATATTTGAGGTCTGAGGGGGCGGGCATCATCCTATGGAGGTTCCCGCCCAGGGGGAGGGGCCTGCGGGCCACTCCTAGAACTCCAGGGGCAAGGTAATTGATGCTGCAAAGGAGCGCGGGTAGGAGTAGTTCACGCTTTCCTTAGGCTGGTAGCCACCCCGCGCGCGTGGACTCATGACGTCACCGGATGGCGCAGAGTAAGGGCCCTCCTTTAGTGGGTAAATGGACTTCAGGGCGTAGACCGGGCAATTCCCGGGGTAACACTGCGCATGCGCACGTCTCTAGGGGAGGCGCAGCTTGTAGGACCTGACACCGGTAGTGACCTTGCCATATGGCCAGAAATGTACAAAAATCAAGATGAGGATGTTAGACTCGGTTAGGAAACAACATGTATTAGAGTTTTTGTTAAGGTCAGGCTCTCAAACTTGTTGCAAAAAATTTGTATCTAATGTCCTGCTGATTTTTGTATAAATTGTTGATCATGCAATTAAAACCTTTTTTAATTTCATATCTTAATAAATACGGCCGGGCGACTAGCGCCCGCCTTCCAAAAAGTAAAGAAGTCTCGTGTCCGCGTTTCTGGGTGTTGGGTGCCGGTTAGGGGGGGGGGGCGGCAGCTAGTCGCTGACCATGTGAAAAGGGGGGGCCCTCGGCCCCCCCGCACGCATGGCGGCGCGGCGACCGTCTCCCCCCCTTTCCCCTTTGTTGTCTCTCGGTGGTGGGGGCGGGCCCTGGTGGGCGCGACCCACCACCGATTGGCCGGCGGCCTCCCTGACCCGGATACCAGGAAGAAGGTCCGGGTCAGGGGGGACGGGTACAGGAGGGGCGGGCCGGGGGGGGCGTGCCCCCCCCGCTTGGCCCCTTGAGAATAAAGAGGTGGGGAGCGCCCAGGAGACCCCCTTGTCCCTGGACGCTCCCTCACAGCACCGTGTGCCCCGCGCTCGGGGCTTCTTTGTTTTCCCACCCACCATCCCTTGGAACAAAGTCTTGTGGCATTCATTATGTTATGTTATGTTATGTTATGTTATATAGCTTTTATATAGCGTACGGCTACTCGGTAGGAGTGTCCCGACGCTTTCCACCATCAACTCATAATGAAATAACACAACACAGCTAAAAACAGACATCAGAAAAAACAGAAAAGAACAGTGGGCAGTAAAACAGACTAAGAGTTAAAAAGCCAAGTCTTCAAGCCCTTCCTAAACTGGAGCAAGTTGGCAGTACTACGGAGAGGAAGTGGAAGCAGATTCCAAAGCTGGGGGGCTCTGCAACTAAAAGACCGCCCTCCTGCGCGGGCCTTCCTCACCCGCGGGACCACAGCTTTAAAGAGGGATTCCGAACGGAGGGAACGAACTGGACGATAAAAAGTCAATCTCCGCTGCAGATATCCAGCTCCTGATCTATGCAGAGCTTTATGCATCAGGATCAGGGATTTGAACTGGATCCGCTTCCTAATGGGGAGCCAATGAAGCGTCTGAAGCAACCCAGAAGCTCGAGCTCGTCTCCCTAGGCCAAAGATCGCCCGGGCAGCAGAGTTCTGCACCACCTGAAGGCGCTGGACCAGGTAATCGGGGAGGCCAAGAAAGAGAGCATTGGCATAATCTAGCCTTGAGCCGACAAGAGCCTGCACAGTAATCCTCCTGTGCTCCTCAGACAACAGAGGCAAAAATTTGCGGAGCATTTTTAGTATTCCATAACAAGTGCCGGCCAGGCCGAGAATGTGACTTCGTAGTGACAGCTGGTTATCCAGCTTGACGCCCAAATTTTTGGCCACCACGGAGGACTGTGCAGGAGGGCTCATGTCGGACGGCCACCAATGCTGCCACTCCGGATCGGCAACGCAACCAAAAAATAAAATCTCGGACTTACCCGAGTTGGCCCTCAGACTGTTCCGCTGGAACCAGTCGAAGACCAGCGCAAGGCAGTCTTGGATTCTCTCTCCATCAAACTCCTGATCTTTCCCGCATGTGAAGAGGAGTTGCGTGTCGTCGGCATAAGAGACGATCTGGACCCCGTACGCCTCCACCAAGGCCGCCAAAGGGGACATAAAGATGTTAAATAACGTGGGGCTCAACACAGAGCCCTGTGGAACCCCAACTCCCAATGGCGGCATCTCGGCGGAGCTCTGGGAAACCCAGACCGTCTGGCGGCGGCCTTCGAGGAAAGAAGTAAACCACCTGAGCACTGTCCCCCTAAGGCCTATGTCATAAAGCCTAGTTAAAAGCGCCTTATGGGGGACGGTGTCGAAAGCCGCCGAAAGATCTAACATGACCAGCATGGCCCTACCGCCGACATCCAGAGTCTCCCTGATGATCTCAGTCACCTCTATCAGAGCCGTTTCCGTACTAAAGTTAGGACGGAAGCCCGATTGAGATGGATGGAGCAGATTATTAGCTTCCAAAAAGCTCGACAGAACACCGTGGGCATGTTTTTCCGTTAGCTTCGCTAACGCTGGTAAAGGCGAGATTGGCCTGTAATTCGCCAAAGCCTTGGTGTCGAGCCCCGGTTTTTTCAGGAGGGGGATCACCATCGCTCTTTTCCAAGAACTGGGGACCCTTCCCTCCCTCAGGGAGGCATTGAGGATGGAGTTGACCAAAGGGTTCACCACTGCCGCCATCCCGGCCAAAAATTTGGCAGGGCAGGGGTCAAGTGGCGAGCCAGATTTAATATTGGCCAGCAGCATCTGAGAGACATCGTTGGAAACAGTAGGGAAATCGGACAGCACCGCCGCAGAAATCTGCGGAAGTCTGCAGTCCACCCTCACACCACTGCTTCCATCCGGTTCCTCCGCGAAGGTGGCCTGAATGGCCTTGATCTTATTTTTGAAGAAACCAGCAAGATCGCATGCCCAAGCATCCGCCGAAGCTGGTGGGGGCGGATGGGAACTGGGGGTCGTAAACTCCTTCACAATATTAAAGATCTCCTTACAGGAGTTCGCAGATGCCTCTATCCTCCTAGCCAGATAGTCCCTCTTGGCACCAAGGATATCCCGATGGTAGGCCTTCACCGCCGCCTTATAGGCAAGTTTAGCCTCCCCATCATACAAAAGGCGCCAAGCCCTCTCGGCCACCTTGCACTGACTGCGAGCCACATGGAGCGCCTCCATAAACCACGGTGGTTATGTCTGGTTTAATGGTAAGTTTGCGAAGGTACTGTCCACATGTATTTCATGGTAGTAGAGAAGGATCTGTCGGTATATTTTGATGATGCTTTGGTTTAGGAAATGTTTTCCCTTTTTTGCAAAACTGTATGTGAAGTACTTTTCTTTGATGCCAAGTGTCTTTAGGCCCTTTTTCCCTTTGTAGTTGTACGGTGATGCTGTTATTTGTTAGCCAGTGTAGCTGTCCTTTAGAATTTTTTCCCATAGGTCGTCGTATTTATTAGGTATGGGGCATGCGGTAAGGTCATTATCGGTGAGCACATATTTGAGGTCTGAGGGGGCGGGCATCATCCTATGGAGGTTCCCGCCCAGGGGGAGGGGCCTGCGGGCCACTCCTAGAACTCCAGGGGCAAGGTAATTGATGCTGCAAAGGAGCGCGGGTAGGAGTAGTTCACGCTTTCCTTAGGCTGGTAGCCACCCCGCGCGCGTGGACTCATGACGTCACCGGATGGCGCAGAGTAAGGGCCCTCCTTTAGTGGGTAAATGGAGTTCAGGGTGTAGACCGGGCAATTCCCGGGGTAACACTGCGCATGCGCACGTCTCTAGGGGAGGCGCAGCTTGTAGGACCTGACACCGGTAGTGACCTTGCCATATGGCCAGAAATGTACAAAAATCAAGATGAGGATGTTAGACTCGGTTAGGAAACAACATGTATTAGAGTTTTTGTTAAGGTCAGGCTCTCAAACTTGTTGCAAAAAATTTGTATCTAATGTCCTGCTGATTTTTGTATAAATTGTTGATCATGCAATTAAAACCTTTTTTAATTTCATATCTTAATAAATACGGCCGGGCGACTAGCGCCCGCCTTCCAAAAAGTAAAGAAGTCTCGTGTCCACGTTTCTGGGTGTTGGGTGCCGGTTAAGGGGGGGGGCGGCAGCTAGTCGCTGACCATGTAACTAATAAACATTTAAAAAAATATATAGACATTTGTGTGGGTCCGCAAGAAGACAATGCTAATCAGAGAAATAAAACCACAAGATCTAGTGAGGGACTGGACCTTCTCTGGAAGGTACTGTTGTTAACTCTTCTGTCTTACTAAGAAGGGTCAAAATGCAAGATCATTGAGAGCCAAAGTAGACACAGAAATTCAGCTGCAAAGAATTTCACCACGGGCATCCACCTGGTCCGTTCAAAGTATTAAATGTATTCAGATAATATAATTAATATTAATTGGTAATGTAATTAGCAAACATTAGTACCAAATCATCAGTGAACTCATATGATAAATTGCCAGCAGAAAAATACATTCAAGCCAACTCAACAGAGCCGAGCCTAATAATTAAACTGAGCAACAGAGTGTTTGACAGAACCAAAGTGCGTGTGTGTTCTACGTGCCAATAATTTGAGGCTTCTTATAGGGTTTTGAAATATACAATCAATTTATGTATACTAGAACTAAACATGTTTTTGACATATTTTATAAATAGCATTCTGTTAATAACATGAACTGACATCAATGTTATGACATACAAATGAAAACATTTTTTTATTGTTTTCCCTTCAGACACTTGTATCGTTCTAAACTACATATACAGTACACTATGATTTTCTGTGTCGGTATTCATTATATCCACGTAACTTTCCATAAGAATGAAGATAACCTCATCATTTCTTTGCATATGCGTGGTTAAGGCAAGCATTGTTCCACTTGCATTGAAGTGGTACATGTGATTAAGCCAGGATTGTGAAGTCCGTTTCCCATAGGCCATGGAAAGATACAACTGAGCAGCAATCCATGTAGTATCAGCTAATTCGCAATGAACGTTTCTATTCTATAGAGAAAAACACCTGTGCACATTTCTTTATTGTGCATGGTGAAATCCTACTGTTTTAGCAACTACAGTATGATGCTCTATACATTTCTAATTTGTTAATTAGCCTTCTCACTGTGGCTTCAAAGAATGCCTATCTATGCTGCATAATAAGTACCATGTTGCAGACATGAGATGTTGTACATACAAAATGTGGGCTGGCTACATATGCCCCATTAATTCACCAAGGCCCAGAATTCACTCCAGCTCTGCAGGTCTTGGGATTCTAGAACTAGAAAGACAGAGATTGCCTCACACTATGGACCTCTTAATAAATGGAAAAATCAAAACCTTTCAGCATTGAAGGCAAAATTCAAATAAATTTACTGAAATGAATACTGTTGGAATTTACCATCTTTGGTGTACTATTAGCCTAAAGCTTTCGCTTGGCTGTTTTTGCTGGCCAAAGAACTCTGTACACCTTACCCCTGCCATCCAGTCATAAAGTGCTTGTGCTCCCGTTTTTACAATTTATAAAAATGGCATATACCTGATTGGCACATTTAACTAGAATATGGTGCAAAGTGTATCTAGGGGCTGTAAGTTCAATATTAGTGGTGGGTTCTAGCACACATTGCACTGCCCACTGCAGTGACACAACAAGCACAACCCCAGGCCTACCATTGTAAACTGGAAGAGCAGTTTTTAAACTGACACTTGATTTGACCAAATTAACCCTGTCGGCAGGCCTTAAACTTTACTTTTTAATCATATGTCACTGATGTCGTGACCCGTTGGATAGGGCGACAGGACAGGAGGACGCTAGGACCCTGTGGGTCATGAGGGAGGTGACCAGGTCACCGGACACCACATCCGGTTAGGAGCAGGAAGGGGAGACTGACCAGGACAGCAAGCAGGGCGGATGTGCCTGTAACCAGCTGCGACAATATGCAATAAGGAAAGTATACCAAACCAACCTGTGTCTTCGATTGAGGTACCGTGGGACCGAGTGGGGACACGACAACTGGCGACGAAGGTGACCGAATCATTTTCTGCAGGCCCGTGGATATCGTTGTGCCCACAGGAGGAACAGCAGCAAGTACCAAACAAAGAAAAAGAAAAGAACACAGAAGCGCAGCGATGCAGGAGCCCACCCCGACTGCTGCAAAGGAAATCCGATTGTCCCGGTAAGCGCCGCGTAAAGAAGCGCGAAGTTTAAAGGATTGGGCGCGAGCTCTCGCGAGAGTCGCAGCGGCCATTTTGGAGTTAGGCGCGAGGGCCAATCAACAAGCAGGGTAACATCGGCGGCCATCTTAGAGTCAGGAACCGATCGGATTGGCTGTGAAGTCCCGCGAGACTATCGGCGGCCATCTTGGAGTCAGGCAAATAAGCCAATAGGAAGCCAGGACGACTCGGCGGCCATTTTTAAAGTCAGAAAAAGATCGTGAGCAATGAAAAAGTGCCGAATTTGAAGAGGAAGAAAGAAATAAAGCACAGGCAAAGCCAAAGACGGCAAATAAAGGCTGGACAAAGGAAAAAGAGAAAAAGAAACTAAAGACTTAAGAAAACAAAGCGACAAAAAAAAAAAAAGGAAATAAAGAAAATACTAATAGAAAGACAAGAAATAAATGAGAGGAAAGAACAAGAAACCGCACAAAAGAAGAAAAAGACAAAGAACAGTGGAAAGAAAGAAAAGAAACAGTAAAAGAATAAAGAGAAAAAGACAAAGAAAAGAAGAACAAGGAAAGGAGAGACAAAGACCGCACAAAAAGGCAAAAGTGAAGGAAAAGAAGAAGATAAAAGGAAAGAAACTAAAGGAATAAAGAAAAGAACATACAAAGCAGCGACAAAACAAAAAGAGGAAAGAGCATAAGAACGCAAGAAGGCAAGAATGGCAGACCCAAAACACAGCGCACAATACAGAAGGCCTCTGCTGTTCAACTTATCGGAGCCACAAATAGGAATCAGGTGGGAAAGGTGGATCAGACGGTTTGAAAGATATATGGAAGCGACAGATGTAACAGACGGAAAGAGATTAGGATTATTACTGAATTTAGCAGGGGATGACGTCGAAGAACTGCTGGTAACACTGCCTACCGAAGAAACAAAGACATATGAGAAATTAAAGAAATGCCTAACGGCCAAATTTGACCCACAACGGAATGTTAACTTCGAACGATATACATTCACTATTGCGTGCCAACAAGTTGACGAAATGCTAGATGACTTCGCAACAAGGCTGAGAAAACTGGTGACACATTGTGAGTTCGACAAATTTGATAACGAACAAGCAATAAGGTTACGAATCATAGAAGGCTGTCGCGACACAGGCTTCAGGGCAAGAATACTAAAAGAACCGACCTCATTGGAAAACATCCTGTCACTAGCAAGAGCAGAGGCGAGAGCAACAGAACATGCCAAAGAAATGGAAAGAGGGAAGAACGTCAAAATCGAAAACGCACACCTCATGACAAACAAATAACGCACAGACCGGTGGAAGAATGACTGGAGGGAACAAAAAGAGAGGAGACGACCTGAAGGAACATGCCACAGATGCGGAATGGAATTTCCACACAGAGGCCCGTGCCCAGCGTTTGGCCAGACATGCAAAAGATGTAATGGAAGAAACCACTACGCCAGCATGTGCCAAAGCGTACCATTCAGAGATGACAGGGGAAGAACGGGAAGACAACAAGAGTCGACAACAAGACACGTCAGGTATGTCGACAGAGAAAGGAGAAGTTCATCACGAGAGTCAGGCGAAGAAGAGGAAGAAGAGAAAGTGGAAAGACTATATCACATGTCGGAGATTCACACAGAACTGAGTGGGGGCAGAAGCACCCTAGAAAAGACGGATTTGGCAAAGATAGGAGTAGGAGCACATGAAGCGGAGTTTATACTGGACAGTGGTGCAACATGCAATGTCATGTGTGCATCAGAGTATGAGAAGATGGAAGAAAAGCCGACACTGAGAGTGTCCAAGGTGAATATCTTCACTTGGGGGTCAAAGAAAGAGGTAACAAACCTGGGAAAGTTCACCAGGGAACTGAGGTATAAAGACAAGAAGAACAAAGAGGACATCCATGTGCTGAAAGGCGATGTCCCAGGACCATGTCTGCTGAGCAATAGCACCGCCCAAACAATGGGTCTCATAACTATGACATATAAAAAAAATGAAAGACGCACTGAGAGCAAACAAAGAGAAGACGCAGGGACCAGAGAAAGAGGAAGAGAACGAAAAAGGACAACTGAAACAACAAACAGAACAAAGAATGGCCGGAGAAAGAGAGGAGCCAAGGGAGATAGTGCCAGCTGGCCCAGGACACTGGGCACACAGCAAGGAATGAAAAGTAGACGAAGAGAGGCTGGCAAGGCGGAGAGCAGAAGGAGAACAGCCGACAAACAGAAGAAAAGCCGATGGCAGAGAACAGCGACCGAAAAGGAATGCAAGGGGAAAAAGAGACTAAGTAGAAAAACGTAGGAGTCAGAAACTGGAGAGATGGGTCAACCAGACACCTGGACTATATCTCTCTTTCTCTCTCTCTCTCTCTCTCTCTCTCTCTCTCTCTCTCTCTCTCTCTCTCTATATCTATCTATCTATCTAAGGAGTAAATACCGTAAAGGGTGATGGGACGAAATTGATCAGTAGAACTGTACCATGAACATTTGTTTGCAACAAAGGGGGAGATGTCGTGACCCGACAGATAGGGCGACAGGACAGGAGGACGCTAGGACCCTGTGGGTCATGAGGGAGGTGACCAGGTCACCGGACACCACATCCGGTTAGGAGCAGGAAGGGGAGACTGACCAGGACAGCAAGCAGGGCGGACGTGCCTGTAACCAGCTGCGACAATATGCAATAAAGAAAGTATACCAAACCAACCTGTGTCTTCGATTGAGGTACCGTGGGACCGAGTGGGGACACGACAACCCCCTTAAAAGGAGGACATATAAAACTTCAATGTTCAACATATCCCTACAGTGACAAGCCACTCAAAGCTATTTTCAACTAGAATGGTTGTCTTTATTGATGGAAAGGATTGGCATGCAATTTACATATTAATACTGTACCTCAGAAATGGGAATTACTAGAAAAATATTTAAACAACTATTTCTAATCATTTATAAAAATCCAAATCAATTATGAAGCTGGATTTCGTCAGAAAAGTAACATTTAGAGAGGTACCTTTACTCTGCCTCAAGTCCCTGGGAGCTAAATTTGCTATATGCTCTCCAGCTTCTGCCAGCCAGTATTTAGCATTTCAGTACGTGTGAATAAGGTGTGAACTTATTCCTGGGACAGGGACAAAAGGCCTTGGGAGTGGGTAGGTGCTGTCTAGCCATTGGGAGTTTGGTCTGTGAGCTGGGCCCCAGGGCTCGATTAACCTCTCAGATGTCTGCGGGGACTTTTTCATATTAAATTTGGGACACACATCAAAGGAGGAAAACAGAAGGTTAAAACAATTTGTGTATATCCTCTGTCTGGTTTGCAAACCTCAACCTTGCTCTACAAGACCAGTGTGCCTGAGATTATTTGAGTTACAGGGGATATATGACGTTACCACGCGTTCTTTTACCACGCAGACCATTACCACACATTTTTTACAACGCAGGACCCTTTACTACGAATACTTTTACAACGCAATACACTACAACGCAGGTACTATTACAACGCATACCATTACAACGTAAGTATAGGTAAGTAAATAATATGGAAAAATAATGTAATTATTAATAATATTTTTTTAAATTAATAAATTATTATTTTAATATTTAATATTTTAATTATTTATATTAATATTTATTTATTGATTTTTAAATATATATGTTAAAAATACCCCTGTACCCCAAAACCCAAACCCAGCCCTGAAACCTAAAATTACCCCTGAACCCCAAAACCCAAACCCAGCCCTGAAACCTAAAAATACCCCTGTACCCCAAAACCCAAACCCAACCCTGAAACCTAAAAATACCCCTGTACCCCAAAACCCAAACCCAGCCCTGAACCCTAAAAATACCCCTGTACCCCAAAAACTGAAAACTGACCCTGAACCCTAAAAATACCCCTTTACCCCAAAACTGAAAACTGACCCTGAACCCTAAAAATACCCCTTTACCCAAAAACTGAAAACTGACCCTGAACCCTAAAAATACCCCTTTACCCAAAAACTGAAAACTGACCCTGAACCCTAAAAATACCCCTTTACCCAAAACTGAAAACTGACCCTGAACCCTAAAAATACCCCTTTACCCAAAAACTGAAAACTAACCCTGAACCCTAAAAATACCCCTTTACCCAAAAACTGAAAACTGACCCTGAACCCTAAAAATACCCATTTACTCAAAACCCAAACCTAAAATATTTTAAATAAAATTATATACTTACCAATACTTACGTTGTAATGGTATGCGTTGTAAAGGTATCTGCGTTGTAAATACCTGCGTTGTAATGGTATGCGTGGTAAAGGGTCCTGCGTTGTAAAAGTTGCGTGGTAAAGGTAGGTCGTGGTAAAAGTTGTGTGGTAAAGGTTGTATACCAGTTACAGGGACTGCCTACAACTGGATGTTAGTGTTAGATGTGGGTGCACACAAGGATCGCCATAATAAAATCCCCACACCCACCTATCCTTCAGTGCCCAAATGTAGTGCTACTAAATACCTCCTCCATTATGAAATTGTTCAAAGAGGGTAGGGTTAGCTCCGGCAACCTTACCCATTGGTTAGGGCGTCCCCATTGGTCATTTCCATCAACAAACTTGTGCCAGGCATAAATGTGGCATCTTCAGTCACCCTGTTCAAACCTGTTGAAGATCAGAAGAGGACTGAACCTGCTCTCTGAGACTCAAGAATAGCCCTAGAAGAGTGGACCTGTGCTACCTCTAATATCTACGATAAAGAAGTGGAATCAAAGAGTCATTAGGCCGACCTGCTGTTCACACTACAGGGAAACAAGTATGCTACAAAAGGACGTTCTTGCAACAGCCCAACTCATCACTAGCAACTGGACCTGGACTTGACTCTACCGACCACCCTCTAAGCCACTAGTTCCACCCCTGAGGTCATGGGCTACTTTAGAAGTGTACTCCTAAAGTGGATTGGGACTTAAAGACTAAAGTCAGAAGGTACAATCTTTGACCAGGTTGAACCTAGTTGGTGAATCTGACCCGTGCACAATCGCGGTCAGCGTCAAATTGTACCTAGGTCCTGGGCTAACACAACCATTAATTATCATTGCACTTTGTGATTCTTAGTGGGGAAAATTAAAAAAACTCATATGTCTGTTCCCTTATTGCATGTTTGTATTTTGGTTTAATTGTGTTTATAATATTTCACTCCATTTTTCTCATTAATTTTGGGATTTGGTAATGTTTTTCATTTCAACGTCTTTACTGTTTTAGCACTGCATAAATACTATATATATTGTCTCTAAATAAGCCTGTCTGCTCTGTACCATGGCTACCAGGCTTTTGCACTTGGCTTAATTTAGTGACTAGTGATTCACCCTAACAAAGAGTGTGAATATTGTTTGAGGTGGGTACTCGACCCACCCTCAACTAATAAGCCAATTTCTTACATATAGTCCAACTTATGCACTGGTGAGATACCAGGCCATGCAGCCAAGAATAATAACTCAAAGCAATAAGACAATTTACAGATCTTGACAAACTATGAACAAAATGGTATACAGCAAAAGTGTTTATCTCACACATGTACACATTTCGGAAAATTGAGCTACCAATCTACTTGAGAAAACATCTTTCAGAAGGAAGGTCACTGGCAATGTTGGGAATAATGTATGACCTAAATGAACAATACAAGTTCAAACATATAGGGGAAGCTTTTATATACCATCTCATGAAAATTGAAAGAAACTTAATACGAACAGAAAGACTAAGAGCTTTTGACAAAAGTTGTTAACAAGGTTGCACTCTGAACTATAAACTGATAGAAAAAGGAGTTTTTTTTGTCCTCAATAATGTATACAAATGTTTCTGGCGTGGTGTGCAAAAGGGAACTGGAATGGACAAGGTTGTACGATGTTAATGAGTGAAGATCTATCATATCCTCTTACTTCATGATCACATCATTGTTTCTGTATCCCAGTCTCAGCTAGACCCCTTACAAATAATATTTTTTACAACATCCCTGATTTGAGATGCACTTTATGCAAAAAGAGATTTCCACTTTCAAGTGCTCCTATGCTACCTGAGCAATAGGCTATTTTTAAATATTGAAGTAATACTATGTGTAATGAATGGTATCCTCTAAAGTGCCTGTGTTTCCAAGCCCATTATCATTTACCACAGGTGCCTTATGAAAGTAATTTAGAGATTGTCCGCGAAGATGAGACCTTAGTTTAAGGCTACAGTGTAAAGAAAATACTTACAAATAACATTCCCCCAAAATATGGGGTTTATTTCAGCACTAGGTAGGCCCCAAAAGTAATTTCCAGTCCTCATAGTAGGAATAGTATGGTTTTGATACATGAGTCTCAGCTTGCTGGAACACTATGGACCTGAATCCAAATTTGGCGCAGCGGAGCTGGCGCAACCCCACCTCCGCTGTGCCAAACCCATGTCAGACCACCCAAGGACCGCCAACCGTATTATGAGTTGGAAATGCACAACTCGTAATACAGCCAGCGGTTCTTTGCTATTCCCATGGCAGTGCCTGGAAAAAAAGCACTGCAATGGGAACAGCAAAAAAATTACATTGCGGCATGCACGTGGATGTCCATGCCATAATGGAACTTTGTGGAGGTACAGAACATGTGCCCCCCTGAATGTATCCCAGTTGTGGGGGCCATGGGGCCCTGTGGGGCCCTCTTTGTACCTGCACCTCCGGCATTTTCATGGTAGGGCTCTGCGCCAGTTCCCGCTCAGCATATTGTGTGGTGACGCTCTTGCGCCACCACCATGAAACAACACTTTTCTGGTGCAGCTGACAGTCCACCGCTGCATTGACTTTGGAAGTCGTAATACTTCGGATGGTGGATCGCCACTGCTGCACCACTGCGAGTCTGGGGGTCGGAAGACGGCCAGAATAATGATCAGGCCCTATGTTCCTTGAAGAGTGTATCATCAGTACCCTTTTTAGGACTGCATGACTGTTGTGCAGTGATATATTTTCTAGGTGAAACACAATAACAGATTAAAGCATATCCTTATTGGTCAATACAAAATAGGTAATTTTGTTTTTGGCTCTTCTAGACAAAAATGTTTTGCATCACAGCTGGTGTTACAACATACAGTAAATAAGGGCGAGATGGAAAGAAAGTACTAGTGCACATTTTCTGGTGCCATTTCAAAGCAGTTGTTAATCATTTCGACCATTTTTGGCTGAAAAGTACCATATAGACGCACATAAACTGAATCTCTGCCAGTTACACATATTCGAACAATTTCTGTGCTTCAAACCTAGACACAGATTAATCTAATTCCACAGCAATGGAGAGATTGATGACATGTACACATCCTTACACGTATAGGTGCTACCAAGTAACCCAGTTGATACCTTTCCATGGAGAATCAATGCATATGGAATGAAGGCTCATTTTCCATGCCCCAGAAAGGTAAGAAGCTCTCATATATTTATTTCAATGATAAGGAATGTAACCGTTGCAAACGTAAAGAGGAAAAAGTAATATATTGCTACCCGAATTATAAACGTCCAGATCCTGTTGACGCTCTTCAGATCCCAATAACATCATTAAGGATGTGGGAACTACACTTTATATTTTGAATCGATTAAAGTGAGGGTAAAGGATAGTTTACTGTATAAGGAAAGGTAAAGGGTGGAAACGGTCAAAAGGGGAGATAAGAGAAAAGAAACAGGCTAAGGGTAGGAAAGAGAGGAAGAAGTGCGCAGAGACCTCTTGTTACAATAAGGCGGCCTTAGAAGCCATACTTCATTTATTTTGTATTCTCGGGACACCTCAATGGGGGAAGAAGGGTCTCTCTTTTCTGTGTGGCATTCCTGATTGAACATGCTCTCATTTATTTGAAAACAATCAACGAATAACAGGGTGGGGTGTAATTTCTGTTGAATATGTTATTGTATCTTACATGGTTGTGTATGTTTTCTATTTCCATGAGTATGCGTCACAACCTGTCATCTCCGAATGTTCGGAGACTACATATGTGACGTCACCGCTGTCATCTGTCAGATGCCGTGTTCGCTCTGCCAGTGACTGCGTCCCTTCTTCTGGCTCCCTGTGGGCCCATTTACTTATTTAATAAATATAAATCTGGCTTTACTTAATCGTCCATTCAGTTATTTAAGCCCCCACAACAATTTGGCGACGAGGACGGGGATACGACATGGGCCCACGGGTAATGGATATCTCGTGTGAAGAATCGCGGTACTGATTGGAGAGTCATCGCGGAGATTCGGTAAACGAGAAATGAAGGGATGCGGAATTTATAAATAAAGGAATTGAAGTAAGTGCATCTGGAGATCTTACAGGTGAGGTAAAGGCTGCCGGCGTAAGCGCGCTGAGGAATCCTGTCAGCTGTGTCGCGTGAGGCATGCTGGGAACAGAAGGCTTGGCATCTGTGTAATCATTGGATGCAAGCCGAAAAAACGTCAGCGAGCGTCAAAAGTGTGCGGCCATCTTTGAAAAGAAAATCACCTCAGAATAAACACGATGCCTATTCAATTCATATAGAGCGCGAGTGACGGCAAAAGCGGCGATTTGAACATTGCAAAATTTATCGCGCTGAACACATTCTTTAAGAGAAAATAAGGGTGAATATTATACACAATATAAATATGAGGAAGTAAACAAAGGAGAAAATAAATGATTTAAAATAAGGAACTTTGGCAACAGATTAAGCAACATATGAGGCAGCAAAGGAAGTCTTTTGTTAAAAGTTATAAGGAACAAAAAAAAGACATACAAGGAAAAGATTTGAAAGTAAATATGGCACAAAGCAATAACATATGTGTGCCACCACTCTTTCTTAATGAGCCAGGAAGACCAACCATGAAGTGGAAGAAATGGACTAGGGCTTTTGAGAATTATATTGTGTCCATAGATGGGAAAGGATATGATGCTGATAGGAAGTGTTCATTATTGTTTGGCCTTTTAAGAAGAGCCGGGCAGGAAGTGTTCGATAGCTTACCTGAGTATGAGAGCCCCCCAGGAGTTTTTTTACCATTAAACGAGTACCAGGAAGCAATAAAAAGACTTGAAGTACAATTTGATGAAGAAAGTAACATAATGGTAGGAAGGCACAAGTTTGCGCTAAGAAAACAGCATGAAGGGGAAACAATTGACGAATATATTGCATGTTTGCGTGTCCTAGAAAAAGAATGTGAATTTGAGGACATGACTGATATTTATATCAGAGACCAGATTGTATTTTACTGTTATTCAAAAAAGGTGCAGGAAAGATTGCTGGAAAGATTGCTGGCATGTAAAAAACCGACGCTACAAGAAGTTGTAGACATCGCAAAAGGGATAGAAAGGTCAATGGTATCTACTAAAGAGTTGTCTAATGCATGTGGTAATGCTAATGTATTTTATCTACAGGACAAAAGAAAAAGTGAGAACAAAAGCTATGAAAAAAATTGGAGCGAGAAAAAGGTAGGAGGAAAACAATTAAGTTGTTTTAGGTGCGGATCAAAAGAGCATTTGGCAGACTGCAAAACGTGTCCTGCAATAGGTAAAAAATGTTTAAAATGTAAAAAATTCGGTCACAATACAACCTTATGTAAAACAAAAACAGCGTACAATAATGTAAATGTAAACACTAGACTATGACGAAGAGATGTGTGCAAGTATAATTTTGTATGTAGAAATGGTTGATGGGAAAATAAAAGGACCGATAGGTGATGCAAAAATTGGTGATGTTGAGCTGCAATTCACGGCCGACTCAGGATCACCAATCACAACCATATCAGATAAACTATTTGAGGAGAAATGGCATGATATAAGCTTAATGGAATCTGACGTTAACCCAAAAGCTTTTGGTGAGCAAGACATAAATATGTTAGGATATTTTTGTGATACTGTTACATTTAGAGGCAGAATGATAAATACTAAGATCTATGTGGCTGAAAAAGGGAGGATCTTAATTGGATGGAGAGACTTGGCGAAATTAGGAGTATTGTTAAAACCAGGTGCAAAGGATCCTATAATTTTGAGTGAAGATTGGGTGAATAGTGTATGCTTAGATGACAATCAGAATGAAATTAGGTGTACTATGGAAAAATACAAGGATGTTTTCAAAAACGAAATAGGGTGTGTCAAAGGATTCACACATGAAATAAAGCTAAAAGATGGTGCTGTTCCTAGTAAACATAAGTTGAGAACCATTCCATTGTCAATAAAAAAGGAATTGAAAGAGGTTCTGGATAAATTGAGCAATGAAGGTGTAATTGAAGAAGCTGATGAGTCAGAGTGGGTATCAGCTATAGTGGTTTCTAAAAAGAAAACAAAACAGGTGAAATAAGGTTGTGTGTGGACCTCAGAAGTTTAAACAAGAACATCATAGTAAACTGTCATCCACTCCCAAAGATCCAAGACATATTACAATCTGTTACTGGTTCAAAATATTTCACCTTAATTGACTTGAAAGCCGCCTATCACCAGGTATGTTTGACGGAAAATTCAAAGAAGTTGACAACATTTATCACACCTTTTGGTGCGTACAGATACATCCGCCTACCATTTGGTTTAGCTTCCTCATCTGGCGTTTTTCAAAAATTGATGGACATCTTATTTAGTGGAATGAAGGGTGTCGAAGCATTCCAAGATGATATCCTAATTCATTCAGAGACTGTACATGATCATCTGAAAATTCTTGAAAAGGTATTGGGCACTTTGAAAAAAAAAGGAATGACTGTCTCTAAGGACAAATGTTTATGACAAACAAAATAGAGTACTTAGGTCATGTATTATCTTCTGAAGGAATCACTCCAAAAGTTGATCTTGTGAAGGCCATAAAAGACGCACCAAACCCAAATGATAAGGAGAGTTTAAAATCATTTTTGGGCCTCAGCGAATACCACGCTAAATTCATTAAAGGCTATGCTGAAAAGGTAGAACCACTGAGGAAATTACTTAGAAAGAATGTGGCATACAATTGGTCTACTGAACAAGAACGAGCATTCAAGGTTGTAAAAGAAGAAATAGCGGGTGCTCCCGCTCTAAAACCTTATGATCCTGAGCTTGAAAATGTAGTTACCGTTGATGCAAGCGCCAAAGGGATCTGAGCTGTTTTCTGTCAGCTTCAAGGCAACAGAGAAAATACAATCGCATTCATATCTAGAAGTTTAAATGATACTGAAAAGAATTATAGTACTATTGAACGCGAAACGTTAGCATGTGTCTGGGCCGTGCAGAAATTAAAAGACTATCTGTGGGGTAAAAGGTTCATTTTAGTCACAGACCATAAACCGTTAGTTTACATGATGGATGGTGAGGGACGTGAAAATGGCAGGGCAAGTTCAAGATTATTAAGACTTCTTTCGAAACTTCAAGAGTATAACTTTGGAATAAGGCACATAAAAGGTGGAAAGAACTGTAGAGCTGACTGTCTGTCCCACCTACCAGTAAGTGGTCAAATAGAAGAATCACTCGATGACACTGAGTGTGTGGTGGCATTGGTGGATGCTACGGCCATGTGTAAAGGATCCATTACAGAAAAAGAATGGTTGGAAAACATGGAAAATGATTCTACTTTGCTAAATGTAATGGGTCATGTGAAATCCAAATGGCCCCCTATCAGAAATGTGCACAGTGAATTGAAAAGTTACCTACAGGTAAATGATGAACTGACTATCGAATGTGGTTTCCTGAAAAGAGGTGAATTATTCGTACCGCCAGCAGGTTTAAGACAGAAAATAATTACATTGGCACATGAAGGTCACCCTGGCAGTACTGCCACAAGGAACGTTCTGAGGATGCATTATTGGTGGCCAGGAGTAGACAATGAAATTAAGGACTACATTCACAAGTGTAAACAATGCCTAAAGTCTGACAAGCACTGGAAAGTTTCTAAAAATGAATTGCAGATGGTGGAAATACCTAATGGTCCATGGACAAAAGATCTATTGACTTTGCTGGGCCTTTTAATATATTGCAGGATGACTGTAAAAACCTAATAGTACTTACGGATTATTATTCCAAATGGGTATATTACAAATTTGTGAGTACAGTTACAACCGATGTGGTGATAACATTTTTGGAAAAAATCTTTGCAAGTGAAGGGCAGCCAAAAATCTTAGTCTCAGACAATGGTGCTCAATTAATTTCGCATAAAATGACAGAATTCTTATCAAATGCCGGAATCAAACAGGAGAAGACGCCTTTATATAGCCCTAAGAGTAATGGTCAGGTGGAGAGAGTAAACAAATTCATTAAAGAAGGCATCCAGTCGGCCATTGCATCAAAAAGGGGTGTGAAGGAGTACATTAGGGAGAAAATAAATGCATACAATAACACACCAAATGAAACAACGAAACATACACCTTTTTATCTTATGAGAGGTAGAACATGTAACTCCATACTTACGCCTAAGTTTAGCAAATGGTACAATGAAGAGGTTATTTCTGATGTAATAAATGACAATGTTATCAAGGTTAAAGAGCGCATTGTTAACAAACAGGAGAAGACCAAGAGACATTCAGATATGGTGAATAGAGTCAGAGAGAAGAGTGTGAAACCAGGTGATTGGATTTTAATAAGAAAACCTACCATGGTGTCAAAGGGGGAGACAAGGTTCAGCAAGCCTGTGAAAGTGTGCGAAACAACTGGTGGGGCTGTTCTTGTTGAAGTAAAAGGATGGTGGAGCAAAGATGACATTGTAGCATTGAAAAAAGGGCAGGAAAAGATCATATTGAGAAACATGGATGAAGAAGAGAAAAGTCTGGACGAGAGTATACTTGAGTGGGATAATGTTTCTGGAAACCAAAGCTATTCAACTTTAGATGATGGCATCAACACTTCCATGAACAATGGAGAGAGAGCAAGGGGTTCTATGGCAAAGACAAGTGCCAAAATAGCTGACAATGACAGTTCTGTGGAGGTTCAGTCCATTGAGCGTGATAAACCCCTTTGTGTTTCAATGACTGACGATGTGTGCCCCAGTACCTCTGGTGTTCAGTCTAAATCAGGAAGAGCTGTCAGGATGCCTAAACGCTTTGAAGACTATGTTATGGAATGAAAATGTTTGTGTTCATACATAAATACCTTTCTTGTGTCAGTTGGGAAAAAAGGGAGATGTTGAATATGTTATTGTATCTTACATGGTTGTGTATGTTTTCTATTTCCATGAGTATGTGTCACAACCTGTCATCTCCGAATGTTCGGAGACTACATATGTGACGTCACCGCTGTCATCTGTCAGATGCCGTGTTCGCTCTGCCAGTGACTGCGTCCCTTCTTCTGGCTCCCTGTGGGCCCATTTACTTATTTAATAAATATAAATCTGGCTTTACTTAATCGTCCATTCCGTTATTTAAGCCCCCACAACAATTTCCCATTCAAATAATGTCTAATAAACTGTAAATACAATGCATGTTGCTTGTCTGACTGGACTTGTGTCAGGAAGACTGAAGAGAGACTATTTAGCTTTAATTTTTCTACACTTTTTCTGAGCCAAACATGGGCTGAAAATTTGCAAGTGTACATCTTAGCATGGACGAAGATTCCCAATAGTTTCAAATGTACAAATGCCAGCCTGGAAAATTGTAATAAATGTCCTTTCTAATCGCAAAAATATGAATGTGTATGCTTTTGTAAGTGACCAACAAAGTAGCAAATGAAAATCCATTTGCTAGCTTTTTTACCTCCATGGGATGGTGAAACCATGAAGAACATTCGGGGTTCTCTTCCCCTTCTCACTTGAATTTGAGTTTTACTCAAATGGAAACTAGTATGTGATTAAATCAGTTATGGGTGCAACATCCCTTTCTGTGAATCACAAAGGTCGTTTTTGACTCGTATAAAGACTATCTCTGCATTTAAGCAATGCTTGCACGTGCAAATAGATTATTTCTTACATAAAAAGTATAAGCAAAATAGGTTTGCAAATCAGGATACGCCAGCTTCTAAGTAATGATAGCATGCAGAATGTTTATCAGCAAATTACAAAACAAGTGGCCCAGATTTACTCCATGTATCCTCTCAGAGGCCAGATGTACCCCGATGGTACTGCCAGAAGTGACAGATTAAGGTGCCTAATCAAGTTTTTTTGTACCAGATTTCCGCTTGTAATTATATGGTACTTCATGAGAAAATGTTTCATTCTTGCACTAGACCAAGATCAAGACCCGCAATCTATAGTAAATCCAAGGGTCTCATAATTCCGAATGATCTGGAACGGCCCCAAAGAAATTAAAGGGGCACTCGTAATGATGGCCATGAAAAAAAAACCTGTTAGAAATGTATACATTGATTTAGAATAAATTGTTCATGTTCATATAATCATTCCGAATTCTGGGCTTATATGTACTTTCTTTTCAATAAACCCACATTTTGTAGAGTTTTAAGAGATGCTCTTTATTGTGTGCACGAGATATATCCATTTAGTATACACTTTCCATTATTGAGTCCTTTGTAATATCCTAAGGTTACATTTTGTATATAACTACACTACAATGTAAATAAACTGCATGCACCAAGCTTTCATAATGATACAGGAAGGAACAATGTAAACACTTTTCTTGTAAATAACTTCACAGTACTGCCTAATCGTTGCTAAATGCATTAGCGATTCGAGTTGCTAATATTCCATTCAACAAAATATCTACAACATTTGCAAAATGACTTCCTGATTACTGTGGTTCCCTGCTAGCATATGCAGGTTTCAATCACAATCATATTAATATTGCAAATGAAACAATAGCAATTGGTATGTTTTATTTTTGATTAATAAACATTTTAGGTAGGAAGCCACTTTAAAATCAAATAACCTTCCAAAGAACCATAGGCCTTCAATCACCTTGCCTTTCTGATAAAATAGACTTTAATACCATCTGCTTCGTGGTTTCTTGAAAAATACCTCTAACTATTTTATTACAGAAATAACCATGACATTTGAATGTTCTTCTCCTAAAAGGGGCACAAAAAGTTATTATGCAACAGGATGGAAGGAGGAAGTGGCGCTGAAACGGAAAATGTGAGAGTAATACTTAAAAGAGAAGGTATAAGTGTGAGTGTCTGTTTAGTTATCTTCTATTTTTGGAACCATACACATATTTGAGTCTTTGTAACTAGAAATTATTTACATGTAGTGTTGATCAGTGGTTTTAAAATCATCTTCCATCAAGATCCTAATTCATTAAAATGCCAGTTTAATCAGAATTGGTGTTAGAGACCTCTGACACCCAAGGACTGAACAGAATTGACCCTTTGTCTAACAAGTCGCTCCTCGACACCCTCTTATTTGCTTTGAGTGGTGAGGCAAGGAAAATTAGTTAGAGAAAGTAAAATAATGCTCTCAAAGTTCGGAGAATTTCTGTTCCTTTGACGACCTTTACAAATCCTGTGAATATGGATAGAAAGGTAATTGCTAAAGGCACAGTAGTAGTCAGGGGACGCCAATAGACAATAGCTGGTTCCTCTGACTACATCTCATAGTTGTCTCTGACAGTCACAGGCTGTAATAGCATTCTAGTGGGAACCCAAGAGAAAAACAGAAGGTGTCCACATGTGTGTGTGTGTTGGTGTGCTTTCTTTTTTTTTTTTTGCAGTTTTATAAAGCGGCAACGCAACTCGAAGGTATTGGAGATCTTTACATGGGCACCAGTTAGATTACACATGGACATATACATTTTTTTCGCTTTTAGCCACAAAGAGATTAAACGATTTACCCAGAATATGGATGTGTGTGTGTGTGTGTATGTGCGGTTGTATGTATGTGTGTGTGCGGTTAAAGAAGGATGTATGTGGAAGAGAGGAGCAGATCAGCACAGCAGAAGAGAACAGGGAGTTAAAGAAGGAGGTGGGGCATGTGAACCTTGCAACAAAAATCATCTTCTTCATACTACAAAAATCATCGATCTGCAAACGCGGTTTTATGTACCATGCCTCATGAAGTGGACTTTTCATATGAACAATCTCCTGTGGCAGGCTAATCATCTGATTTCTGTAAGAGGCCGCAGTTAGAATATGATTGGTATACTGAAGATACCATCCCTCCGGAAGATACCTGAAGCATCTTTGACCCATGCAAATTGTTCTTTGCAAACACACAAAATGGGCTTTGAAGGGGATTGAAACGAATTCAGCATGTGCGTTGTGGCAACATATCAGAAATTAATATCTCTCAGTAGACTGGTGACTGCAGTGTATATAAAACATTGACTACAAAAAAGATTTTAAAAAGGTAGAGGTAATAAGTAAAGGGATAAAAATTGTGGCAAATATATGTCTATGGGAAGTGTAAAATAGAAAATAGTAGATGTAAAGAATGCCTGTTGGACTTTGGCCCTTTTTGCAGGGTCATCCCTGAACTTTTTGCCATTCTCCTGTGTTTTGTCTGACCTGTTTTCGTTGGTTTTATGACTATGGGCACTTTACCACTGCTGATCAGTGCTAAAGTCCATATGCTCTCCCTATTGTAAATTGCTGTATGAATTAGTGATTCCATGATTGGCTTGTTTGGTTTACTTGTCAGACCATAGTACAGGGCACTGGGTGTGCCCAGGGCTTGTAAATCCAAATGCTGCTGGTGGGCTTGCAGCACTGGTTGTGCCACCCACAGAATCGGCCTTGTAAATTGTGACTAAGATCTGGCATTACAGATCCTGTGTGCAGTCTGGTACTGTCATGCTGACTGGGCAAATGCACCCACTTGCTAGTCCCTAAACCTTCCCTTTTCTTCATATCAGACACCTCTATGGTAGGCCCAATGGCAGGGAGCATTGTAAGTATAAGGCAGGACAAGCCTGATGTGTGTGGCATGTCCTAATAGTGAATTACAGACATATTTGTTTTTCACTATTGCAAGGCAACCTGTTCTCCATAGGCCAGAATGGGCAGTTAGAGTAATACATTCTTAAAATCCTAACTGACTCAGAGAACATGGTGGAAATTCAAGTTTAGTATGTATGAACTCAGAATGATAAAATACATATTTTAGTGAAGTTGGATTTAACATTCTGTGTTTGAAAATACCACTTTTAGAAAGTAGGTATTTTCTTGCCTAACCTTTCAAGCCTGCCTCTGCTACGTTGTGTATTCCTTGTCTGGAGTTTGTGAGTGACAGGGTTGGGGGCTTCCAAGAGACTGGATGAGTCAGCCCTGTGGTGAATAGAGAGATCTGCATCTAGATGGGAGGGAGGAGTTGCACCTGAACCTTGAATAGGGCTGTGCCTGCCTTCCACAATGCTGGCTCCAACTCCTGGAGTGCGGCTAATGTCTCTGCCCTGCACTGTGAAAAGAGAGAAGGAACCATGTCAACAAAGTTCTCCAGGGCTGTGCTTTCTCTACACAATGCTGGCTCCACCTCCTGTGGGCCTCTGATGTTTCTGCCCTGCACTGTGAAAGGAAAGGAGAAGTCTGGTAAACAGAGTGCTTCAGAACTGGGTTCGACTGGGAAATGGTCCCTCTGCCTTCAGAGGACAAAGGATTTTGGGGTATAAATATTGAGACCCTGATCCCATGAAATTAGATCACTTTTGGACAACAAGAAGAAACCTCTGCTGAGGAGAGGAACCTGAAGAAACTAAGGAGAGACTATTTCTAAGCTGAAGTGCTGCTTAGGGGATTGGCCTGCAGTGGTTGCCTTACTGCCAAAGAGAGGAGAAAGGAACTTTGTGTACTTTGCTTTCATCTTTTGAAGGATCTCCAAGGGCTTGGAAAAGAGCTTGCCTACCTTGCTACTAAACTCCACCTACCCAGAGTAGGCCTTGGACTGCTCTGCTTCACTACTTTGAGAGAGTGTAGCACTACAATAGGGTGCTTGGTTCCCAGTAAGGTGGAATTGTCGACACAGATCTCACATCCTGCGCAACTAATAACCCAATTTCTAATAGTTTCAAATGAGTTGTCTTGTTCGCTTTCAATAGGTCACTATGCAACGTTTTATGTCAGCCTTTAGGGGTATCTGCAGACTAATAATGTATTCCTGTGTGAGACTGTTAACTTTGTGGGCTCAGTAATTAAAGTGTAGGCTAGTGACATTTGTGTGACTGCAGGTCATTGTTTCAATCTCAGCAGAATTTAATCCTTCTTATGTCATTACTTTGAGTACAAGTATACTGATGTTTGGTAACACCGGAGCTCAGAAATGTAAAGAAGGAACAGTCAGCTATGTTATGTAGAAACAAGTTATTCTTCTAATTATACTCTTTCTTCATCTTCTTCTTCATCTTCTTCCTATTGTTATTGTTATTATTATTATTATCATCATTACTATGATCATCATTTTTATCGTTGTCATCATCACATGATCTGGATGTCATTTCCATACTGGAATGAATGTCTGTAGTGCACTCCGTTGACTGATTCTGCAACCACTTCTTAGAGTAGTTGGCTTATTCAGAAATTGTGGTTATGCCACCTACTCGAACCCCACAGACCCTCACCTCAATTAGAGGTTATAGACTCATCTTTTTTTGAATGGAAACCCTAATTTTCTTAATTTCTCCACTACTCTCCTCTATTAGAATTTGGCGCTTTAACATAATAATCTCATTAATCATATGAGAGGATTCTGCCATTCTCCACATTTGTTCTTTACTTCATTTCAATAATTTCTTTTCTTCATGTCTGTTGAAATGAGTCATGTATAGGTTTTCCTGTTTTGAGTTTCTAATTTTGGTAAATTCTGATGGGGTTTTTAAAGTGGTTTTGAAACCATAAAAAATGTGATTTTCAGTGGCTACATATTTTGGTGCCATTAAAAACAACAGAAACTGTGTTTTTCTGATGTTTATGTTTGTTTGCCTTTATTATTTCTTGCTTAATGCACTGATAGTGCCTGGTATATAGACAGTATATGAACAGTGTACATGAGGTCCAAATACATTTTTACAAATCTAAGTTTTTGTAGTATACCACAATACTTCTTCAGTGAGTCTTTTGGTCATGCGCACTTTTTCCTTCATATGTAAACTTTTATCTACGAAATGCCCTCTCAACATTGGCACATAAGATGGGCAAAGCCAAAACAGCCAGTACGTAATTTGCTAACTCTCGACACTGATATAGCTTTCCATGGTAATACCGGTGTACCTAAAGGTTAAGATTCTCTGGAACAGGTTCTGCAACATATGCATTGAACTGGGTGCATGTGTCATCAGAGTAAAAAACGAAGCAGTACTTCAAAGAGCGAAGAAAAATTCCTCTTTATGGAAGTGATCCAGAACTTGTGCAAAGTACCACAGCGAGGCTTCATTGACTTTCAATGCCATGGTTGGTGAACTGACATTTCTATGCATCAATGCAAGCCATTTCTTATACACTGTAAAATAAAATTTCCTGAATTGCTCCTCAACATTTCTTTGTGCACCGAGTGGCAAGCATTCTAACATAGAACATGGTGCAGTGCCAAAGTCACCAAAAGTGTCCCCCAGCCTACTCTCAAGGAGATGTTTCACATCTACTCCAATTACACTTAACACTTGGTAGATAAGAGTGTTTTCAGACTCTAGTTTTTTGTATTATGTCCACTAAAGCAGTCATGTTTTCCTGTAAAAATCTAAGAATACAGTAGAGGGTACTTTTTTCATTTCACTAACAATATGCGACTGAAGATACTCAATTTCCTTGCCCTTAACGTCGTCACTAAGCATACATTCTTTAAACGGTTGCCACACAGAAAATATAGCAATCACAGCCTTTTGGACTGAGAACCACCATCGGATGACTCTTTCTTTGATGCCACACAAAGCAAAAAATGAGGAATATTTGTGTTTTAGTTCTCTAGCATAATGAAACAGTGCACCAGAATGGACAAAGTCAATAGCATTCTTCATGAACTCTTAAGAATGTAAAGACGCTTTCAGCATATCATCTAGCAAGTGACAAGGATCTCTTACAGGAAAGCACTTCAGCTCAGGTAGCAATTTTGGCAGGTCATCACAAAACGTTTTCATTTAATTAGCTGAATCACTGCAAATGCCAACAATATCACTCATCGTGGTAAGAACTTTTGCAGCAGCATTCCAAGTGACACTGTTTTCCATGTTTTCGAAATTTCTGGTGTCATGTTTTCACCACATTCGAAGATGTTTGGTGACAGAACTCTTTTTAGAAATACCTGTCAGTACACCTTGCAGTGAAGGATGTACGACGTTACAACGCGTACTTTTACAACGCGTGCCGTTACTACGCAACTTTTACAACGCAAGTCGTTACAACGACTTGCGTTGGGGGGTGCTGGATAGTAAATTTTTTAATTTACTATTCCAACTCCAGTCCCCGTGGATAGTAGGGAAGGAGTTAGATAGTAAATTAAACTATTTACTATCCTGGAGCGCCCCCCAGCGCAAGTCGTTGTAACGACTTGCGTTGTAAAAGTTGCGTGGTAACAGTACCGCGTTGTAAAACCTTCGTTGTAAAGGTTGTTCCCCTGCAGGCAATGTTTAAAGACTGTAGTGTTTGGCAATTAACCTACTATCAATATTGACTCACTAGAAAATGTTGTTTAATTATTTTGTCCACCATAAGCGTGGAAGGGTATACTCAGACGTGAGTCCCTTGCTCATTGCACCATCAGGATTCAAGCAAGCCGGGCCGAAGACGGCTGTAATGCCAGAAACCGGTCCCCGGAAGCTTGTTTCCTTCCCAGTGAAAGAATTGGCTGTTGTAGTCTGGTCTGCCCTGTTCCCATGATGCACTGGGCCAGGGACAGACTAATTTGCATACAGCCAGGTTCTGAAACTGGGATGGTGCAATGAGATAAAAAACGGTGTTGGATCTAGCCCTGATCTCTTGACTGGGTGAGAGATTCTGCTTAATTCAGAAACTCTGTCCATCACCACCCCCTGTTGTTTAATTATTTTGTCCACCATAAGCGTGGAAGGGTATACTCAGACGTGAGTCCCTTGCTCATTGCACCATCAGGATTCAAGCAAGCCGGGCCGAAGACGGCTGTAATGCCAGAAACCGGTCCCCGGAAGCTTGTTTCCTTCCCAGTGAAAGAATTGGCTGTTGTAGTCTGGTCTGCCCTGTTCCCATGCTGCACTGGGCCAGGGACAGACTAATTTGCATACAGCCAGGTTCTGAAACTGGGATGGTGCAATGAGCTAAAAAACGGTGTTGGATCTAGCCCTGATCTCTTGACTGGGTGAGAGATTCTGCTTAATTCAGAAACTCTGTCCATCACCACCCCCTGTTGTTTAATTATTTTGTCCACCATAAGCGTGGAAGGGTATACTCAGACGTGAGTCCCTTGCTCATTGCACCATCAGGATTCAAGCAAGCCGGGCCGAAGACGGCTGTAATGCCAGAAACCGGTCCCCGGAAGCTTGTTTCCTTCCCAGTGAAAGAATTGGCTGTTGTAGTCTGGTCTGCCCTGTTCCCATGATGCACTGGGCCAGGGACAGACTAATTTGCATACAGCCAGGTTCTGAAACTGGGATGGTGCAATGAGCTAAAAAACGGTGTTGGATCTAGCCCTGATCTCTTGACTGGGTGAGAGATTCTGCTTAATTCAGAAACTCTGTCCATCACCACCCCCTGTTGTTTAATTATTTTGTCCACCATAAGCGTGGAAGGGTATACTCAGACGTGAGTCCCTTGCTCATTGCACCATCAGGATTCAAGCAAGCCGGGCCGAAGACGGCTGTAATGCCAGAAACCGGTCCCCGGAAGCTTGTTTCCTTCCCAGTGAAAGAATTGGCTGTTGTAGTCTGGTCTGCCCTGTTCCCATGATGCACTGGGCCAGGGACAGACTAATTTGCATACAGCCAGGTTCTGAAACTGGGATGGTGCAATGAGCTAAAAAACGGTGTTGGATCTAGCCCTGATCTCTTGACTGGGTGAGAGATTCTGCTTAATTCAGAAACTCTGTCCATCACCACCCCCTGTTGTTTAATTATTTTGTCCACCATAAGCGTGGAAGGGTATACTCAGACGTGAGTCCCTTGCTCATTGCACCATCAGGATTCAAGCAAGCCGGGCCGAAGACGGCTGTAATGCCAGAAACCGGTCCCCGGAAGCTTGTTTCCTTCCCAGTGAAAGAATTGGCTGTTGTAGTCTGGTCTGCCCTGTTCCCATGATGCACTGGGCCAGGGACAGACTAATTTGCATACAGCCAGGTTCTGAAACTGGGATGGTGCAATGAGCTAAAAAACGGTGTTGGATCTAGCCCTGATCTCTTGACTGGGTGAGAGATTCTGCTTAATTCAGAAACTCTGTCCATCACCACCCCCTGTTGTTTAATCACTAGAAAATGTGGCTGGTGTATTAAAGTGTTTCACCCATGTGATGGGACATATTGGGAAATATTCTTATGAAACCAGCTATTCAGTTAAAGAATAACATCTAGCCAAAATATGAAATATGATTTTTATATTTCCTGATTGTCTACAATTTATCAAATAATTATATAAGATCTAAAACATGCTTCTACCCTTCATCTTTATACCAAAGACCACAACACTCTAAACAACAAAACCCAAGAAGAACAATATTAGCCCAGGCTTTCTTGCTGCTACCTTGTATATAAAGTTACATTTGTATTGGCCCCTGTAGGAAGGCATAAAACTGACTCTTTTACTCTCCTTTTCCTTTTTTGACTGCCATTTAGTTTGTAGTTAATCAGGTTTTTTTCAGTGTTTATATGATTACACTGGTAAGGGACAATTCCCTTTTGGTGTGGTTTTATCAGTTACTATAGGTTTAAACATAAAACAGGAGAACCTAGTCATGTGTTACAAGAACAGAAAATTCATTATTTCACTGTGATATTGCAATCTATGAAGCATATATAATCATGCTCTTTTCTCAAGATGATGTATGCTGGTAGGTCAATGTGCCACTGTCTTTGTCCATGAATTTTTTTAAACAATATCTTTATTGGTTTTCTTAATGTTTTCCTCAACCATTAAAATATAAAATACCATTTCAATAATGGGAGACAATAACATTCAAGTGTAAAAGAAGTTGTCAAGGATACGCTGAGATGCTAGGAAAGAAGGAAAATAGAAAAAAAAGAAAAAACAAGAAGACACAAACTGGACAAAAACTGATGAATTAAAACAAATGTATGGGCAAGAAAATCAGATCAATCATTCCACTCCTAGAAGACTGGTGAATTCACATCTTATCTACTAGGTTATTCATGTGGAAGCCCAGGAGGTGTATTTTATTCATCTGTGATTTTTACCAGCTGGCAATGCTAATTTATTATCCTGTAGTGAAATATCCTGATTGCCATGAGGACTGGTGGCCACCAATCAGCGGGCTCGAGATTGGCTGGCCTGGCTATGTCTGGTCTTCCTCAAAGTCTGCTCATTGTGAGTAGCTCTATGTAGTCCCTACTTTCTTATCAAGTCAGGCACATGCTGTGATACTATATACATTCAAAAGATGATAATTCACATAGGCCTTGAAGGGTTTCCATGCTTTCGCAAAACCGTGCATTTTGACTTCAATATGCCCCATGGAGTTTTCCATGGTATATATGAATCATATTTTCAACAACCACAGCCCCAATAGCAGAGGGAACTCTTGCTTCCAGAAATGTCCAAGTGTAAGTCTTCCCACCAACAGCAAGTGCCATATTAATGTTCCTGTGGGAGTTTGCAGAGATATATTCTGCCCTCCCCAGGGTGGGTTTTGAGTATAATAGTTGTATCTAGAGGTAGGGCTATCTCTGTACTTACCTTTATTAGGATTATTAATGCAGCCCAATCAGGCCTTACTTGCAGGCATGCCTACCAGACATGAAGCAATGTGCCCTGCATCTGGAACCACCTCCAACAAATCAGAGTACCCGAACATTGTCTTGAACCAAACTGAGGTTCGGTACCAGCAACTTAGGACTTGTGTTTACTTTCTAATTGGTGCAGAATAAACTTTTCTCCACCGGCTGCCAGATAGTCTTTAACTCTTACTCTCATTTACATATGTAATTGTGGCTAACTGGTGTAACGCATATAAATAGTGTTGTGTGATTTGCCCTGGGAAAAGAAAATAGATTAGTTACAACTTGCATTAACTCCTGAACCTCCTTCTGTTCACTCCACGTCAATGCCCACCAAATGCAGAGCCTGAATTAGACGCTAGCTCTTTTTGGGCTGAATCTGAAAAAGTTCCTTGCATACTGTCTTCGATTTTGGTTATGGTTCATTAAATAATATCCCAGTATCTGGGGCTCATACTTACTTCTATTCAGTTCAGTTCAATACCTTTATTTCAGTTTAGGGAACCATAAAGGTGCACAGTTGGTCACTAATAAATGAAATATATAAAAAAGATGCACAAATCATCATAATATACATCTCAGTAATATAGTAAAAACATACGACTGGTAAAACCGATTATCCAGTAAAGGACAGTGACTCGGCAGCATAAAACAGTTCAGGTAGAAGTGTATAAAATATATTACAATAAATACTGTAAACCGATTTAAAACTATTACCTTTAATGAAAATAAAATGATTATTGAGTACAGCTTTTCTTTTACATCGTGAATGATCTCCCTCCATCGAACCCGACACAGCGCCATAAGACCCTTTTGGGTGATATGTGTGCTTAAAAAATCTTAATAATAATAATAAATAATAAATAACACCACTCCCTTACTACAAATTTCTATGGGACAAGAACCTCCGAGACAACCTACAATTAAATCTAAAACGGGATGCTATTTCCACCATATTTACTGAGAAAGGGCATTAGTCCATGGAACATTCAAGCGTTGTCATGTTACTTTGCCTAAAGTGGACAGTGCTGCAATACAAATATTTTAAAATCCATAGAGCCTTAAGCAAATATTTGCTCCAATGTGCCAACTTGGGCATAGAAGAGGGAAAGGGGAATTATGCGGATAATATGGACCATACATCCTCCTGTAGTTCTCAGAACTGACTATCAGATGACAAGCACTGAAGTCGGCCTAATATTACCAGAGCAAATACTTTTTGCATTGTATAATTTAGGCTAATTAGTCTATAGTTGGCAGGCAACAGTGGGAAATCTTTCTTACGAATTGGTATAATCTCCGCTCTGGAAAAGAGACCGGCAATTGGCACCTCCATAAAAGCAATAAAGATCGCCCACAAGCATGGGGACCAGACTTCTAGTCCAGAAAGGAAAATGTCCCTTGGAATTTTATCAATGACTGGAGCCTTCTGAGGGGCAACCTTACCAATAGCCCTAAGAACTACTGTTAGAGTTATCTCAGAATAGCCCTCCTGTCCTGAAGAAGCTAATTCACTATTTGGGAAGGCTTTAACATTAGATTCAGCTGTTTGGGCCTCCTGTCCATCTGGTACTCCATAAAGGAACTGAAAATGCTCGTTCCACAAATCAGCTACAATGTTGTGTTCTATAATGGTTCTACCCTCACATTTCCCAAACTTAACTATATTGCAAAATTCCTTTGAGTTCCTACGTTTAATAGCATGTAGAATAGAATCCCATTTCTTGTCTTCCCACTCTTTCTTCGCAGAGCTAATGGTGCTTTTATAGACACTGCTTGCAGATCTGGTCACACAGCTATGCTTGCTTATGAAAGCTGATTTGGCAGCTCTGCACTCTTTCTTAAACTATGAGAGTATGTTCTTCCTTGAGCCCCTGTGTCTTATTTCAGGATAAAATAGATCTGTTATTTGCGAGCTAGTGAGGCATTCATTTCAGCTACTCTATCAGGGCAGTCAATTTTATCATCAGGTCCAACATCTTCATTCAGTGCTGCTAAGGAATTACCCCCGCTTTGTTCAGAGCATTGGCTAAGTCTGGGGCCCACTGTGTTGCGGACCAATACATTCTTCATTTAGTCGAGGTCAGTCTCAGTCTGTCATCCAGCATAGCTATAGCAGTTGCTGAGGTACTTCCAAGGGGTAGAACTAAGTCAAGGCACAGAGCATTCTGGTCACTGTTGTGTCTAGGCAATATATCCAAATTCAAAACTAAGGGCCATAATCTTGTATCCACAAGAACAAAGATGATGAAGGATGAACACCGTATCCGGTTAAATATATGAGAGCCCTGTCTATATAATTTAGTTTGCCCATTACATGCCTGTATACAGTGGTCCAACACATAACCTATCCTCAGCACTTCGAGGGTATCATCGTGATTAACATTGAGGGGCTCAAACTGGCAACTGCAGTTACCTCCTACTATCTTAAAGGCATTCTCTGGGAGTGAGGATAGGAATGTTGACAGCTGCTCTACAGTAGGAGATTCCTTTCCAATGCCCATTTGTCTAGAGTAAACATTGATCAAATATTCATCAGTTTTGGAAGGAGGAATTAATAGGATACACAGAATCAGCCGTGGACTGTCACCAGCCAAAGTGGTGGGGCGGGCCAGAGGAGGGGGCTGGGGATAACATAAGAGAAAAAAATAAATAAATAATTTACCTGATTGCCGCTGCCTCCACCATCTGCTCCATTGTGCTCTTCCTGCTTCTGGGACAGGCTCCCGGACTGCACTGCGGCCAATTATGATGCTGAATGAAAACAGCATCAGGATTGGCCTGAGTGCTGGGACTTTGCACTCCCAGGCAGAGTGGGAGCCTGTGCCTGCTTACTCCAGCCCTAGCAACACAGCTGGGGCTGGAGAAAGCTTTACCATGCATGAGAGTTTGGCTGGTCTAAAACGGCTGGCCAAACACCTCAGGCACAGTGAAGGGACAAGGGAGTGCACTACCACTCTCCCACCACAGTGTGATCCCCTGGACCCACCCCCAAGACTCGTCAGAGTCCAGGGGGTAGGCCCAAGAGGATTAAAATAAAATTATAATAAAACAGGTTGAAACCCATTTTATTATCGTTTTATGTGTGGGTGGCTTTGGCGGGCTGGGGGAGGGAGCTGGGGAGGAGGGGTTGGGGGATAACATAAGAATAGGAAATAAATAAATAATCTACTTGATTGCTGCCACGTCCACCGTCTGCTCCATCGTGCTCTTCTTGCTTCTGAGACAGGCTCACGGGCTGTACTGCAGCCAATCATGCTGCCGCATGAAAACAGCGCCAAGATTGGCCTGAGCACTGGGAGTGTGCACTCCCAGGCAGACTAGGAGCCTGTGCCTGTTTACTCCAGCCCTAGGAACACAGCTGGGGCTGGAGAAAGCTTTATTGTGCATGAGGATTTGGCCGGCCTAAAGTGGCTGGCCAAACACCTCATGCACAGTGAAGGGACAAGGGAGTGCACTACCACTCTTCCACCACATTGTCATCCTCTGGACACCCCCCCGAGACTTGTCAGAGTCCAGGGGGTAGGCCCAAAGGGATTAAAATAAAACATTAATAAAACAGGTTTGAAACCCATTTTATTATTGTCTTATGTGCGGGTGGTGAAGCGGGCTGGAGGAGGGACCTACCAAGAGATGATGAGCATGTTTGGTTTCTTAAAATGAATGATAACACCGTCACCAGACCTATCTACAGGGCCTCTCCCAATCCAGCTCACTCTACTGGTCCAAATATGTTGTCAATCATATTAGAGTGGAAGTTCCTATATTTTGTGAGCCAATGTAGACATTTGCTTTTTAGGAACCTCCTGAGATTCCCTCCGGCCCATTTTTAACTCTGGAACCTCTGAAAGCTTCTCACCATAGGAGCATGAGGTGGGGGTAAATTGGTAGTTGGGGGTTTATGATGCCACTGCCTTCCGTATTCAGTGAAGGAACCCCCATGCTGTTGTTGTTTGACCCAAAAATGCCCTGCAATTGCTCCTTCCTTTTTCCTTCGTATTATAAACCATCTGTGCAGCAACAGTGAGAAATAAATCAGTCTGGCTGCTTTTGTCCTTTGTACACTTTGGTCCCCTAGAATCCACACTAAGTGAGCCTCCCCTTGATTGTCACAGCTTGTCCAAATGAGCTAATATTACGGCAAGGACTTTGTGCTACTTTCAAATCAACTTGTAAAGGATCTCCAAGGGCTTGAGATAGAGCTTGCCTCCTGCTGAAGTCTCAGGAACTACAGACTTCACCAACCAGCTCCCCTGCCTTCCCTTGCTGGAAATTGAAGTGCCTGCTGTGGAGCTGGGCCTTCTGAGAGACTGCATGTTGCAGGGAGCTGAAAGTGCGACTCAAGACGAAGAAGCTTGTTGCCACCACAGCAGTTGTCGTCTCTTCACTGAAGAAGAGTGTCGCCCTCTCAGCAGACGCCGTCGCATCACCTGACAAGCGTGCGCTGTAGTCGTCATTGCATCAACCAAAGTGCTTGGAATCACCAGAAAAGAGTGTCACCGTCGCAGCAGATGCCGTCACATCACCTGAGAAGCATGTTGCAGGGCCTGTCAAGGCTCACAAGAATCGTTGAGTCGCGGCACAGCCATCGGGCGTGCATTTATTGTTGTTGCATCAAGAAGAAGATGCCATTTTGTTTCATTGCATCGGATCTTCATTGCATCACGGCGCTGCTAGTCACATCGCCTTGGAAGCGCAGTACGAAACCAATGCATCACCTCCCCACGTGAAGAAGAACCGACTCATAGCCTACGCAGCAGAAGGGACCCAATGCATCACCGCTCTTGCATGTAAGGAACCGACCCATCACCGTCCCTGCAACACTTTCGTTGTATAGCGTTTACGCATCCAAAGGTACATTGAAGTCAAAGTGTCGCATTTAACATCTAAAAAGAGCTGTGCTATTTCTACCTCTTTTTAAGTACAGTGTTGTGGATTTTTGTCGTTTGTGGTCTTGGATTAAGTCTATATAAAAATACTTATTTTTATACTATAACTTGTGTGGTGTCCATCTGTAGTATGATCACTGGGATACTGTATGTGTTCACAAATGCTTTACACACTGCCTCCGGGATAAGCCTGCCTGCTTGTGCCATGCTACCAAGGGATGAGCAGGGGTGAAAATGTTCATGTAATTATTAAGAAGCAGGATTAGACAGTATGAACCACATCAATTGGGATCCTTTTCAGGTATCAGGAGGACCGTAATGGTCAACCCATCCAAGTAAATGCCCTATTACTTACCTGCAATCTTCATTACTACTGGTCCAGTTGTACATAAGTGCACTTACACAGCATCCCCTCTGTTCTTTCTTTTTTTCTGTCTTCCAACAGAATAGGGTGAGTCAGGAGCTGCTGCTACTGGCGGGTTTGCGTCACCTCTGCCATGCGGTGGGGGTGTTGCTGGACTACATGCATCCCTCCCTGCTGGGTTTGGAGGGAGATGTACGTGTTGCCTCTTTGGGTAACTGGAGAATTACAGTGTTATACATATTACGAGTCGTGCCTCACAAGTTGCTGGGCACATCGGCAGGCGCAGAGAATAATGGGAGGGCTAGCTATGTGGAATAGACATGGAGAGTGCAGGGCGCTTTCGGGTCAATTTCCCTGACTTCTGGCATCCTGGCTGTCCAGGAAGTTAGGCGTAATGATGCTGGTTGGCTGCTTGGAGCTGTTTGTCATCATTTATCCAAAAAGAACAATTGATGGACAGAATGCAGAACAATGTCATACATTCACAACAGTACAGAGATCTGGGCCTAATCGATTGTTTTTTTGCTCCCCACGACATTCCAGTTTGAACTCAGCCATATGCAAATCAGTATTTACCCTGCGCCCAATGGGAAAAGTCTAGCCCGAACTGCCAGGGCAGGTCCTCCCTGGATTGGAAACAAGCAACATAGAACTGGTTTTGGGGTTTCATCAATCATTAGCAAGGATAGCTTAAATCCAGTGGCATTGAGACCACAGGCCCATGTCTTGGCATACCCGGTCTACTCGGGGTGACAAATGGAAAAAAAAAATTGGTCAACAGAATGCAGAACAATTTTATACATTCACCTCAGTACCAAGATCTGGGCCTAAATCCATCGTTTTTTTGCTCCCCATACCATTCAGTTTGAACACAGCCATTGGCAAATCCGTTTTGACCCTGCACCCAATGGGAACAGTCAAGCCCACACTGCCAGACCAGGTCCTCCCTTGACTGGAAACAAGCAACGTAGGACTGGTTTCGGGAGTTCACCCCTCATCAGCCAGGATAGCTTGACTCCAGTGGCATGGAGAACACGGGACCTAGGTCTGGGCATACCCGTCCCACTTGAGGTGACAAATGTAAAAAGAACACCAGTACAGAGATCTTGGCTTAGGCTTCCCATCCCCATACCATTCCAGTTTGAATACAGCCATATGCAAATCAGTCTTGACCCTGCGCCAAATGGGAACAGTCCAGCCCAAACTGCCAGGCCAGGTCCTCTCTGCACTGGAAACAAGTATCCTAGAACGGATGTGACCCCTTATCAGCGAGGAAAGCTTGACTCCATAGGCATGGAGAGCACTGGACCCACGTCTGAGCATTCCCGTCACACTTGGGGTGACAAGTTCAAAAAGAACAAATGATAGATAGAATAGAGATCAATGTCATACAGTCACCTCAGTACAGAGATCTGGGCCTAAATCCATCTATTTGTGCTCCCCATGCCAGTCCAGTTTGAACCAAGCCATATATGCAAATCAGTCTTGACCCTGCCCCCAATAGGAATAGTCCAGCCCGAACTGCCAGGCCAGGCCCTCCCTGGACTGGAAATAAGCATGCTAGGACCGGTTTTGGGGTTTCACTCCTCATCAGCCAGGATAGCTTGACTCCAGTGGCATTGAGAGCACTGGACCCACATCTGGGCATACCCGTCCCACTCGGAGTTACTAATGCAAAAAGAACAATTGTTAAACAGAATGCAGAACAATGTCATATATTCACCTCAGTACAGAGATCTGGGCCTAAGTCCATTGTTTTTTTGCTCCTATCCATTCCAGTTTGAACTCAGCCATATGCAAATCAGTCTTGACCCTGCACCCAAGGGAACAGTCCAGCCTGAACTGCCAGGCCAGGTCCTCCCTAGACTGGAAACAAGCATCATAGGACTTTGAGAGCACAGGACCCAGGTCTGGGCATAACCGTTCCACTCGGGGTGACAATTGCAAAAAGAACAATTGATGGACAGAATGCAGAACAATGTCATACATTCACCCCTGCACAGAGATCTGGTCCGATATCCATTGTTTTTTTGCCCCTATGCCATGCCAGTGTGAACCCACCCAGATGCAAATCAGTCTATACCCTGCGCCCAATGGGAACAGTCCAGTGCGAACTGCCAGGCCAGGACATCACTGTACTGGAAACAAGAATCCTAGGACTGGTTTCGGAGTTTCACTGCTCATCAGCCAGGATAGCTTGACTCCAGTGGCATGGAGAACACGGGACCCACGTCTGGGCATACTTTTTCCTCTCAAGTGAAAAATGCAAAAATAACAATTGATGAACAGAATGCAGAATAATGTCATACATTCTACCAGTACAGAGATCTGGGCCTAAATACATAGTTTTTTTTGCTCCCTATGCCATTCCAGTTTGAACCCAGCCACATGTAAATAAGTCTTGACCCTGCGCCCAATGGGAACAATCTAGCCCAAACTGACAGGCTATGTCCTCCCTGGACTGGAAACAAGTATCCTGGTTTCAAACTGGAATGGCGTGGGGAGCAAAAAAACAATGGATGTTCACCAAGGTTGTGGCTCTGTTGGTGTCTTCCTTGCACCTTTGGGGTGTCCTCGTCTACCCTTACCTCAACTGTTGGCTGATCCATGCCCCAATTTGGGATCAGTTGCTGGTCGACCAGGGATTGGTGTCTTTGACTTTGTGGGTTCTTGGATTTCCGATGAACCTTCCCAAGTGTCAAATGGAGCCCTCTTAGGACTTGATGTTTATCGGGCCTGTTTTTGCTCAGATCTGAATAGGCCGTTCATGCTGGACTCTGGAGCTTTAATTTTGAGTTCCCTTGCTCTTTGGTTCTTTAGGGGGTCTCCTTTCCAGTTTGGCTCTGACTGCGTCAACTGGGGTTTATGACAGCAGCTGTGTTCACGGTGTCTTGGGCGCTTTTTCATCTCTAGTCTCTGTGGGTGAATCTGTTGGCCTGTTGGGATTCTTTGGCTCACAATCTTTGCCTTCTGGTTCAATTTCCACCATCCCACTTCCTTGTGCTGTGCTGGCTTAGTAAATAGGCATCTTGTCTGTTCATCACCTTACCTTGGAAATTGGTAAAATAGTAATTGCAAATTGTTTCTAGTATTTCATGTGATGAGCTTAGCTTATTATCATTACTATTTAAAATTGTGTGAATTTAGTTACAGGTATGGGGTACTCACAAATTACAGGTCTATAACCTATGAACCTTGCTCCTCTTGGTGTAATAGTTTTGAACTGTGTATAGCATCTTTCTAACGGTTTTCTCAGATTATATTATGTTTTAATTCACCCCTTGTGTTAGTTAGTGATCTATAATTGATGCCCGTGGTATTCAATTTGTGTTGCTGTTCTGGGGAAACAATCTCGAACTGAAGCTTATGTTTCCAGTCCCTGTCATGCTTTTAGTCGGCTGATGAATGGGAACTTAGCTCATTCAGACTGTATCACTTGGTGCTGATCCATATAGTTCCATCAAGCTAATGATGTAACGATTCAGCCATCCTGTTTCCTAGGGTAATATCTCTGAACTCTATTTCATAAAGTCTCCACATTCTAAGGTTTTGGGGTTTAGAAATAGGGATTCTACTGTCAGAGTAATTGAGGAGTGGTAAGCTAACACTAGCAGGTCTATCGATTAATCAAAGACAGTGCCAAATGTTTGCCTGTTTAACAAGAAACATTTACATTTAGGGTATAGCTTATCTCAATCCTATCCACAAACTATAAAGCCAAACTCAATTGGATCAATCTAAGAACCTGTCAACCTCAAGAGAAAACAATCCTTTGCCTTTAAAGAACTCTCAGCCACCACATGAACCGCTTGGTGACATGCTTCATATTAAAGTTCCTTCCTGCTACGTTGTTCTCTCTCTTTTCAGATACCCATTTACAGACACCAAGTAGGTGGTTTGGGTGTGATTGATGTATATAGAAAATTCACGAGTTACATAAGCATGATGGAATAGTTGTGGATTGTGGTATTATAGTCAGTCCTGACAAAAGCCATGAGCCAGAAACTTTTTGACCCTAAGAAAAAGTAGGGATAACTAGAGCCCTGGGACTGCCTAACTTTTCCCATTTTCAATCATACCGGCTGGTACCCAGATAAAAAAGTTAGAGCTACCAAGCAGGTTTTTTCCAGGAGTAGCACTATCCCCACTCACTACCCTATTTCTTTTCCAACTGACTGCTTCCGCGCAACTCAGCGGTTGTAGCACGCCTGTTCTGATACGCAACAGGAAGTTACGTTATGATGAAGCATACTCTCAAGGGGTACCCCTGGTGAATGAGAGTTTTTTAAATCAACATGATTCATTTCTCCTTAAGTCAATGGGAGGGTTCTTAGATTGAGCCAATCAAGTTGGGCACTATAGTTTGAGTAAAGTTCTGTGTCAGAGGAGGGTTACCTCTTCACCCCCTTGACTACCCTTACTTTGTTTATTGTTCCAATCCTATTCATCAGCTCTTCAGGCTCACTACTACTACTCTACCAAGAGGCTGAACAGCCATCTGATTCATCAAGCACTTCAATAAAATCTCTGCCCACCTCTAGATGGCCACAGTCTAAACTTTCTATTTTGCAAACAACTTGAAGAAAAAACGTTTCAATCCCATAAATATATGCAATGTTGAGGTCCAGGTTCTGAAATGTGCATACATTTCCACTGTCCTCTCATGTGGATCTCTGATCATGACCTCTAACTTAAATGGTAAATCCTTCCTCCACAAGAGTGTGTGTGAAAGTTTGTCAGGTACTAGTAAATTATAAGTCTACTGGCATTTGGATTTGGATTTGGATTTGGATAGGGATTTATAGAGCGCGTAGCTACCCTAAGGCGTCCCAGCGCTGACAGAAGGCCTATCTTACCAAGGAAGAGATGGGGGGCTATGGGAAGAGCCATGTTTTTAGATGTCTCCGGAAGGCAAGAAGATTGTGTTCTTTCCGGATAGAAATTGGTAGGGAATTCCACAACTTCGGGGCATTATAGGAAAACAGTCGCCCCCCTGAACGAGATTTTTGTATTCTGGGGACACTGGCCAGTGAGAGGGAATCCGATCTGAGCTGCCTGTTTGAGTGATGGGGTTTGATCATGGAACTCAGAATCGGTGGCCCTTTCCCCTGCATTATTTTATGCGAGATGCATAGGGTCTTGAAGTTGATTCTTTCTTTGACCGGTAGCCAATGTAGGCTTTTGAGCGCTGGTTTGGCTGAGCATCTGGGTTTGGTTCCTGTCAAGAGTCTTGCCGCGGCATTTTGTGCACATTGCAACCTGTGAATGACCGAGGCGGGGGCCCCTAAGTATAGAGCGTTTCCATAGTCCAGCCTGGAGTTCACTAAACCCTGCATGAGTAGTTTCCTGGATTGGAAGGGGACTAGGTGAAGGACCTTTCGTGCTGTTTTGATGAGGCCAAGACAGGCCCCGGCAGTTTTTCTTGCCTGAGATTTAAAATTCAGGTCCTGGTCTAACCAAATGCCAAGACTTTTAACTTCTGCTTTGGGTGGGGGGGGTGGGCCCATACAGCTTGGCCAGACGAGGGATGGGGGGAGTTTGCGTGGATTTCCCAGGAGGAGGATTTCAGACTTCTCGCCGTTTAATTTCAGCCGTGATTCAGTCATCCACTTATAGATATTCTCTAGACAGGCAGCTAGGTTGTCTAGGCTTTTTTTTGACTGGCTTATTGACACCACCAGCTGTGTGTCGTCGGCGTACATTACTGACTTAACGCCGAACGGGGAGATGATGTCTTCCAAGGGAGACATATAAACATTAAAAAGTGTGGGGCTCAGGGAGGAGCCCTGTGGGACCCCACACTGTAATGGAAGTGCTTTGGACGTGCTCGTACCGTCTGATACCTGGAAGGTTCTCCCTTCCAAGAAGGATTTGATCCAGGACAGGGCGGCACCAGCTATGCCTATCACGCTAAGTCGGCATTCTAGGCATAGCAAGTATTTCACCTGTAACTAGACGATCCAACTCACGAAAAGGGCTATACCTTGGATGGTATATACACCAACAACAAAGACCTAACTGAGACAACGATCCTTCCGATTCCCTGGTCTGACCATTCAGCGATCAAGTTTGGAATCAAACCATGGCTGGCCCAGCCTATAGGCCTGAAACAGAATCTCGAGATAGGCACTAGATCCTGGGGTAAGCTGGATGTGGAACTACTAGGAAATGTCTTGGGGAATTCCAGCTTCCAGCTTCCAATGGATGCGGATGAAGCTACATCAAGCTATAATACCTGCCTCACCAAGGCTTGTGACCAGCTAGTCCCTATTAAAAAATGGGTCCCCAAACGGGCTTGACCCACTGCACCCTGGTACTCGGACGAGCTCAGGGCAAAAAAACGAGTTTGTAAATCGAGGGGGATTGGCGGAAATCGTACTCTGCAGGGATGGAGGAAAAGTATAAATCTTGTATTCCTAACTGCAAGTTAGCTCTTTTTGAAGCCAAGAAGGAGCACTTCTCCCTGCAAATAACTAGGGCGGAATCAAATTCCAAAGAACTGTTCAAAACGATTTGTAAACTTGCCAAGCCCACTACCCCTAAACAACAGGGCACTGTAGAGTTCTGTAATAAGATGGCGGACCATTTTAAAACCAAAGTCGAAATTATCTTTACCTCTCTGGTGGGTCAAATCACTGGTAAACAGATTGATTCAGGTCCTAGGGCATCAGGTTGCCCAATTAACATCGAAGGCATCCTGGATTATTTTACTCCCATTAAGAAGACTGATCAAGTGCTCTCAGCGACCCCTCCCCCCCCCAGAATTCTTAAGTCAATCCCTGACACTATTAGAGAAGCTCTGACCCCCCCTATTAAACTTGGTTCTTTGGACCGGTACATTTCCTAGAGACTGGAAAAAGGCCTCCGTGCTCCATCTATTGAAGAAGCAATCGCTGGACCCCAAGGACCCGAACAACTATCGCCTGATTTCCAGACTTCTTCTGCCAGCGAAAGTACTGGAGAAAGAAATGAATCGACAACTCAGTAACTTCGTTCTGGCTAACAACTCTTTAGATCCCTCACAGTTTGGTTTTGGAGCCTATCACGGTACAGAGCTGGCCTTAATTAATTCTACAGAGGAAATCAGAGAGGCCGTGGATAGGGGAGGAAATGCCATCTTAATCATATTGGACCTATCCGCGGCCTTTGATACAGTCCATCATGGGGTCCTGCTGAACCGGCTCTCGGATATCGGAGTCAAGGGCTTAGCATGGAAATGGCTTCACTCCTTTCTGGCTGATAGGTCCCAGATGGTGGACCTAGATGGGAATGTTTCTGATCCCTTCTCGCTCCCCTGCGGGGTGCCACAGGGCTCTTCTTTGAGCCCCATGCTTTTCAATATCTATGAGGCCCCCCTGGCCAACATCATCCGGTCATTTGGGTTCCAGATCACCTCCTATGCGGATGACACTCAGATGGTGTTGTCACTGACGGAGGGAGCGGAAAGAGAAGCAGGGGACAGGTTTCAGAAATGTATGAGCTCCATTTCCATCTGGATGTTATCTAATTGCTTAAAGCTCAATTCAGCAAAAACGGAGGTGTTAAAGTTTGGCAACAATCTCCGGGTATTGACACAGCATTGGTGGCCTGAAGGGTTGGGAGCCTGCCCTATGCCCTCTAGGAAAGCCAATAATCTGGGAGTCCTGGTGGATATCAAACTCACCATGGGGGACCAAGTAAATCAGGTAACTTCTGCCTGTTTTATGGTCCTCAGGATTATCCAAAAAATCAAGTCTTCCTCTCAGCCAGCAACCTTAGGACGGTGGTTATGGCTTTAATTCTGTCCTGCCTGGACTATTACAACAGCCTCTATCTTAATGTACAGAAACAACACTTGTACAAATTGCAACTGGTCCAGAATGCCGCAGTCAGACTGCTGTCGGACACTGCTAGGTTTGCTTCGGTTAGAGGAGAGCTGAGGAAATTACATTGTCTCCCAATCCCACTTAGATCACGGTTTAAGGCCCTCTGTGTGGTCTTTAAGGCAGTGAATGGGATTGGGCCGGAGTTTCTTAGACATGGGCTCAGCTGGTATGTCCCCGGCAGAACCTTGGGCTCCTCCGGGTCTAAGCTAGTTTGAACTCCCATGTTTAAGAAAACTAACTGGGGAGGCCGAAGTTTCTTTCACTGCGCCTCCAAAGCATGGTACGAGCTTCCGTTCCATCTCAGAATTGCCCCAGATCTTCTTTCCTTTCGGAAGGGTTTGAAAACCTAGTTTTTCTCCAAATAATCAGCTCACTGTTTTCCCCAGGTAACTAGGATCCAGCACCAGGACACCCCAGGGTAGCAGTGCGCTTTATAAGTTTTAATAACATAACATAACATAACATACCCATGATCTTTGTGAAGGAGCCATCTTAGGATCACAAAGAATTTGACTGGGGCGTGCAGACCAACTATTAGCCAACTGTCATTTGGTAGAGGGATAGTGCCCTTTTTAATGATACCAGTGCCCCCATCCTTCCACTCTTGACTCAGAATAACTTGAGACTGAAATTCTATCCTGGGCCCGGGCCCCCTGAAATGTCAATAATGGACAATTGTCCCCCTGAAAACATCTCTCCTGGTCCTTGAACTGTATCCTGTAATAATAGGAACTATAAACCTGTACATAACAAACAAAAAAGTACATGAAATCATAAGAACCAAAAGGTATAGTCTCCACAGATGTGTGGTAACACACTTCAGATGTTTGGTCAGCACGCCATTGCCGGCACTAGATGGGACCCCTCCTCTGCCTACTGAAGGAAAACAAGCCCCACAATGCACTCCATTGATGGCAGATATACAATATAAGTGGGGCATTTAAGGTCTGCAAACAGTTAACCCTGAATATTCAGTAATCCAATGATGATAACAGTCAGAATAATGGCACCTACAAGGTGCCCATTAATAGCTAAAGTTGACTAATGGTTACAGATCCCCTTACCAGCACTTCCTAGTCAGAAATGGTAAAACCGGCTATGCTCTTTGTTTAGCTTTGCATTTTGCTCTGAACGATTTCCCTGTTGGTGGTCTTCTCTTGCAGTGTCGCACTGATTTCCATTTCCAACATATGGAGTTCCTAATGTGTCAGAAAGGTCCATGAGACTCTTCCAGATCTTGAGTTGCTTATGCTTTACCAATCATGGTAAACATGAGTTTTGATGAATATCCCCATCTGTAGGAGATTTAGTTTGTCATAATGCAGCTGTTACAAGGCTAAATTCTTTGTGTTTAATTAAGTCTTCTTTCAAGAATGGTTTGCTATGCGTTTTGTGCATTTTATTCTCATTTAGACAGAAATCCTGTTCTCAAATAGCTAGGATTCAAGCAATATCGATCAAATTAAAAGTCTCCTATTTAGTATTGATCCAGTGCAAGCGAATAAAGTGAGCCTATAGTACGGAAGTGTAATTTACAAAAACAATGTATACATGTGAATGATAGGGACAATGTGAAGTTATCTACAACACTTGTAATACAAGTGTCGAAATCCACAATCAAATTAAAAAGCAGCCCGCAGTAGAATTTGTCAATGTTTCGACCCACAATGAAAAAGTTATTAGAAATGTACCATCATCTTGATGGAATGGTATTGGAGGCATCAGAGACATATGGCAAAAGTCCTACGATCCGAGATGTATCTAGATCTGAGAGTACATCATCCGGCCAGCTTGAGGGAAAAGGCATGCAAAATGGTAAAAAAACAGAATGATAGTGGCAACAGTTCTGCAATCCTTGATGTATCTACATCTGTAGATGCATCATTGGGTTTGCTGTAAGCTAAAGGTAGGACACCTGGCCATCTAACTTGAAAGGCATGGGGCGAGAGTCACAATTTTTAAATCCCAGCATGCCACGTGAAGAAAGTAGGCTCATTGGACATTTGTAGATCCTTCTGATAACTTGGTGGACCCTGGAGTATTGACCAAAGCTCCTTGTATAAGCCATCTTAAAGGTCGGTATTATGTTGTTCTGAATGCGCACCAGCCAGAAGGATTATTTATAACTATTGCCATGAAAGTCAATGGCCACACCTCCCACTAGGGATAATAATTGTTCTACCCAGGCACCCAGGCTACTGGTCTGGCCCTTTTGCTATAGAATACTGTGCATTTAATGAAGATCATAAGAAATATGTACTGTGACAGAGTTATCGAGTAATGCCGACATTGGATCATCTTTATTGCCCTTGCTCCAATCATGATTCTCTCCTTTAGCTGAAAGAAAGGGTGTGTATCACTTACAACGCAACTTTTACGTCGTAATGCTGTTACAACGCAGCTATTACAACGCAGGATCCATTACAACGCATGGCATTACAACGCATGGCATTACATCGCAGATGCTATTACAACGCATACAATTACATAGTAAGTATTGGTAAGTATATAATTTATTTTAATTTTATTTAATATTATATAATTGATTTAATTAATATTAATTATAAATAAAAATAAATAAAAATATTTATTTATGTTTTTAAATATTATAAATTAAATTTATTAATTTAAGTAATTTTTTAAATAAGTATGAGTATAGGAGTATATGTTTTGGTGTACTGAGGTTTTAGGGCAGGGTTTGGGTTTTGGGGTGCAGGGGTGTTTTTAGGTTTCAGGACTAGGTTTGGGTTTTGGGGTACAGGGGTGTTTTTAGGTTTCAGGTTTGGGTTTTGGGGTACAGGGGTGTTTTTAGGTTTCAGGGTAGGGTTTGGGTTTTGGGGTACAGGGGTGTTTTTAGGTTTTAGGGTAGGGTTTGGGTTTTGGGGTACAGGGGTGTTTTTAGGTTTCAGGGTAGGGTTTGGGTTTTGGGGTACAGGGGTGTTTTTAGGTTTCAGGGTAGGGTTTCAGGGTAGGGTTTGGGTTTTGGGGTACAGGGGTGTTTTTAGGTTTCAGGGTAGGGTTTGGGTTTTGGGGTACAGGGGTGTTTTTAGGTTTCAGGGTAGGGTTTGGGTTTTGGGGTACAGGGGTGTTTTTAGGTTTCAGGGTAGGGTTTGGGTTTTGGGGTACAGGGGTGTTTTTAGGTTAAATTAAATTAATTATATTATATTAATTACATTTCTTAATTAAAATAATTAAATTAAATACATTATTTTAAATAATTTAATTTAATTACAATCAAAAAAAAATTTAAATTACATTATTTTAATTATATTAATTAAATAAAATTAATTACAATTTTTATTAAAATTAATTTAAATAAATAGATTTAAATTTATTAAATAAAAATAATTACTATTTTAAAATGTATTTTAATTAAATTAATTTAATTAAATTAACTTAATTACATTTTTTTTAAAAAGGTATACTTACCTATACTTACGATGTAATGCCATGCGTTGTAATAGCATCTACTATGTAATGACATGCGTTGTAAAGGTTTGCATTGTAATGGTTCCTGCGTTGTAAAAATTGCGATGTAACGGTCTGCGTTGTAAAATAACGCGTTGTAACATCATAGATCCGAAAGAAAGGGACACTGGTAAGCACATACAGCTACAGGTTCTGCTTTATATGGTATGCAGCATAACCTATGGGTCTTGTCTAGCTCGATCGCCATGTTGTCGTTCCATAGAGGATATGATGGAAACGTATCTTGACATAGAATACTAGTTCAGGGTTGGGCAGGGTTGGGGACCTTGGGTTTGATGGCCAAGATCTTAACATTGTTGCATCTAGATAGATTTGTATTGTCCTCTAAACTTTCTTTGGGGCAGTTATGTTGGAATACCACTACGATTGATAGGTGTGCTAGGAAGCCAATCCGGCTTATTTGCGCCAATATTCAACTCCTATATATTTGAGCAGCACTATGCACCCTAGAAATAATGCACGACACTAGTCCGCATTAACTCAGTGTGGGATGAATCATGAAGCACAAAGACAGGAGATTTCGTCACTTCACTACGTTGCAGGCATGTAACGAGTTTTCTTGTGATTGATACCTCTTTGTCTCCACAGGTCTTTTTATTTTTAGGATAACCACCTCCGGGTTATACTTTTGTTCGTTTTTTTGCCTGGTATCATGAATTTTGTTACCCTGGCACAAAGGAATGACGGTATGGCAGGGTGTTAGTGTACCCTGACCACCCATTTCTTTGCTTTGGTCCTGAAGAAAAACCGGTAATTCCAATTACGGTTTGAAACATGTAGACCCTCCACATACCTTCAAGATACACTTGGTCATAATCATACCTGGTATTGTATCTACACACATATTTTAACATTGTCCAGTAGTCTTAAGAATACAATTTTTCTAAAATAAGCCATAGCAGGACAATTTTTAACACACCCACTTCCTTTTCTACACTCATCACTCACATACCAGCTCCACTGTATTTCAGGTGTTGTAGCACACCTTGATGGCACTCGGCCATCGAGGTGGCCCCGATGATGAAGCATGTCACCGACCAGGTCGGTGAGTGAGGGGTTATTAAAAGCCAAAGAAGGACTCTCTTCTTTCTGGAATTAAATCATCCTGCCGAAATCGCTCTGTGAGCATCTTTTCAGGTGGTACTCTTTCTTTTTGTTAATTAAGATACCTAACCCAGGGGACCAGGAGTATTGTTCCGTCCACTTCGGTGGATAAAATCCCTTCACTCTCCTTTTGTTTATATTATGGAATACCAGTGCCACCACTTGGATGGACATCAAAAACAAAGTAATGGATGGAATTCTTACATTAATCTCAGCCACAGGAACTTGTTGATGGCTGCATCACAATACATTGTTTTGTGCCCACCACGCCACCTCAGTTTGACCCAGCCATATGCAAATTAGTCTTTACCCAGCCCCTGGGAAGAGTTCAGCCTGAACTACCAGGCCAGGTCATCCCTGAACCGGAACACAAGCAATCAACGCTGTGTCACTGGAACCAAGCTATGCCTGACAGATGAGCACTAACTAGAGCAAAACTGATCCGAGTTTTCATGCATTTCATTTCAGGGAGTACCTGGTTTGGCAGTTCAGGCTGGACTGTACCCATTGGAACAGGGTCAATCCTGATTTGTACATAGTGGGGTCCACACTGAGGTGGCAAGGTGTGCAAAATAATGATGGACTGAGACTAGGCCATGATTCATTATCAGTGGCTGAGATTAATTACATTATACCACCCATCACTTTTTTGTATACTTTGCCATCCTGGATGGGGCATCCTGGCCATGGAACTGTTCCGCTATAGAGGATTCACCAAGTTGTATGGTGACTTTCATTCCACTCAATGCTCCCGCACAAAACTGCCTCTATGACACAAAGTTGTTGTAAGTGAGCAATATTCTACAGTTTCTCGAGCCAGGAGTGGTGAGGGGAGGTGCACACAACTGTGATTAATTGATGACCACTATAATGTCTGAGATTATCAGCCTCATACAATGTGTCAAGTCACTCAGCTGCTCACTCTCTACCAACAAGGTAAGGGCTGGATTATCCCAGCAGAGGATGACAATCACCAAAAAGGATAATAGGATAAGGGGCCCCTATGTCTTGGGTTCCAGCAGGTCAACCTAGTCCTTTGTAGGTCTTGATGAAAAAATTGCCCAGCAACTCACTCAGAGAGGTAAATTCTCCTGCTCCCCACCCTTACTACCCAGGGTGCCAAGTGGAAAGAAGAGAACTTACTGGGGTTTATCCACCCCCGGCTGTACTCCTGGGGAAAAGCATTTGAATAAATTATTCATCAGAGTCACCGCAGAAACCCAGGATTCTTAGGGTGTCAGGAAACACACATGACTCCAGGATTTTTATTTTTATTTTTAATGAGTTTTATATAGCGCTGGCTAGACCTGTAGGCATTAGAGCGCTTTACATCCGGTTAGACAATGTTAAAGAAAATGATAACAATTACACGTTACGTCAACAATAATCAACAAATTGAAAGAGGAAAGAAAGGAGAGAGAAGAAAGGAGGAGGGGGGAAGTGTGAATGGGGAGGACAAGGGAAGAGACCACAGGAGAGATGAAGGGAAGTCTGCCCAAAGACTGACTGGGTAGGTGACGTCTGAGGAGGGAATTCACAGCCCGTCTCCCCTTTAGCTAAACAAGGTAGCTCCATCGGGCATCAGTCAAATAGATAGGTGTCAACTGACGAGGGAAAGTTCAGATAAGAAAGACCGGTGGATAAACAGAGTGGGAACTAAGGGCAAGGACTGGTGAGTGCAGGGGTCAATAGCTGGAAAGATGAGAAGAGTAGAGCAGTAGGGGGTAGGGTGAGGGGGGAGGAGGGAGATAAGGTCAGGAAAGATGCAGGAGAATTTGCTCAAGGACCGGCTGGGTAGGAATAGCACCACAGAGGGGCCAGTTGGTTAGCAGAACACCATCTCTACGCTTCCGGCAATTCTCTTGGAATTTGTCCACATGGTCCATCCGATAACCAAATATATTTCTCCCAGGTATGTCTTTTGGTTTGTGATTCCTTGAGTGTGTTTCAAATTTGTGGCCATTGTACTCCTGCCTATGGTTTCCAGTCTTTGCACACTTTGTGATGATGTCACTGTAGGTTTATGGGGCTGAGAGTTAATATTCTCGTGATTCTTTGAATGGGGTCTGTCTTTGTAAACTGTGATGCTTAGTAGAGGAGGGGATTTTTAGTTCCTTGTTTTATTGTGGCTGGTGATTTTGAAATTGAATTGTATTAAAAAGCATTGACTATCTCTATTTCTGAGCCTCTATGAAATCCCTGATCCTGTGCGTGCTCATGCCAAACTTGATTGCAGAACTAGGATATAGCTTCTGTTTAGGAAATGTTTATTCTGCAGGCTCTCTTTTTTATGTAGTATTTCCCTTTAGTAGAGAATTTATCATGTGTTAAAGAGACTGTGGGGCATATTATCAAGGACCGTTGTTAAAATTATCGCCGTTTTATCGGCAGGAAACTGCCGATAAAACGGCGATAATGGGCTTGATAATACGCTCTTGTTAATTCCCATAGAAGCCCATGTTAACACCAGAACATGGGCTTCTATGGGAATTAACAAGAGCGTATTATCAAGCCCATTATCGCCGTTTTATCAGCAGTTTCCTGCCGATAAAAGGGCGATAATTTCAACACCGGTCCTTGATAATATGCCCCTGTATTTTAATTTAGATCAGCTGTTATGATATCAAGCTTCTTATTTGACCCACCGCTTTTCGCACGACAAAGATTCTATGAAGATTATTAAGAAACACTGGTAAATATAACAAAGGTACAAACATCTATTGCAGCAAAAGTGTATGAAGGTGAACTAAACAGAATGAGAAAGAAGAAAGAATTAGAATACATGAATATGAGTGGAAACAGATTCAAAACACGGGACAAAGGGTAGGAACGAAACAGCTTATTTTTTTTTAAAAAGTGCCCATACCCAACCAGATCTTACCATAAACAAGGAAAAACTATTGGTTAGGGGTTCTTTTGGTTTAAGAAAAAAACTAAATTAAGCATAATCTCAAGTTATGCGATGAAATAACTGCTGCACCTAAGGTTTTACAATGTGCCTGCAAATCCCTAGTCTATTTTCAGCATCTAAACTCTCATCAAAGGAGTGGAAACCAGCCTGCAGAAAGTGACTGCAGTGTTATTTTATTTTTTACAAACTCTTTATTCAAAACCAAAATACTGGACCTGAAGAGCACAGCCATTGTGCGATTGCACACCCTGTGATTTTCAGAATCACAGGGTTTGTGACACCAAAATAACTATTCTGTGTATCTCTATTTATTAAAACCGTTTTCTGAGTTTATATGCCACTCCACTTCCCTAAATGGGTTTTGCAAACTATTCTGAATCTCAGTTATGATGGAGGTTGAAAGGGGTGCCCCTCCTTTTTGTGAGTACAAAATATATTTAACAATGATTTTCAGCTGCAGTTGAGGTCACAAATCATCGATCAGTTATCAACATCTCAAAGGTGGTGGTGGTAACTGATTTGTAAGGAGGAAGGCGTTCTGTTGGGTGATCTCTGGGAGAGCCGACAATATCCAGGGCAGTACTATTTGCTCGACCAAATGCATTCTAAAACACAACACTTTTTTTAAAGCAGCACGGGTTCTTTGAAGGAACACAGACTGCATTATAAACGGACCTGTACTATCGTTTATGTGCAGAGGTCTCTGCCTCGACTGCGAAGTCTCCTTATTGGTAAACGTACTATTACTCTTAGTTTGTGAATACCAAAAAAACATAAGTTTACACAATAGTGTAAAGCTACTTTTAGGAATCAGGCTCATTATTGTTATATGAGGGTATGTCCCTCGGGATTATCATATATGCTTTCATCAGTCATGTAAAATTGTAATGTCAGGTGCACATTTCAGTGAAAATATTTTGATAAAGACAATTCTTTTTTTAAATTATCTAAAATGCACGCCATATTCGAAAGCACAAAGAACTTTGAATCCGTCCCAAATATTTTTTTTTGCTTATCAGAAATTCTAACTCTTTTTTCTTACCTTATTGGGCTGGTTTTAAGTAACCTTTAAGTGACAGTTTTCTGCCCTTTGAAACATCAGAATGAAAGTACCATGGTCAAATCAATCTTATACACAGTTATACAATAAAAATTTAAATAACTACGGGGCATATTATCAAGCCACAGCTATAATTATCGCTGAGCGCGCTTAGCGTGCTTTTCATTATAGCCGGCTATCTGTGGAATATATTGCCAAGCTAGCGCTGTATTATCAATGCTTAGCGCTATGGCAAAAAATATTCCAGCGATAGCGGGAAAATGGTCAAACATCGCTGAACAGTCTGCGATGTCCCTTTTAAAACGGCGATAAGCTGGGTGATAATGCCCTGTGGCCTTGACTCCATAATCCACCGACCATGTTAGGTATGTCTTAGTCAGGAATTTAGCAGACGTTAAATTCCTGCGTTAAGGCAGAGTTAGCGCGATTATGATTATCGCTACGCCTCGTTGTTAATATCGCGAAGCTGCCTTAGCAATATTTTCCCATGTTGTTTTGAAAGCCATGCCTACTTTGCATCTCATTATCGATCTGATGAGAGTAGTGACAAAAACAGGAGCTAAATCAAGGAAACACATGCCAGCGTGTCCTTGTTAATAATGTGATAAAATTATCTCCGCTTTTTTCCCAAAAATGGATGCTAAAGCGCCGATAATTCTATCGCCAGCCCTTGATAATATACCCCAACGTCTTTCCGATTGGAATATTTTGTTGTATCATTTTTTATCAAAGTGACATTGTACCTCCTAACCAGACTTGAGTTTAATCCTTACCTAATTAGGCTATATTTCAATATCACAAATGTCTCAAATCCTATTATACTCTTGATACTATGCTATCCTATCTTAATCAAAAGAAACAATTGATGGACGGAATGCTGGACAATACAAACATTCACCCCCAGTCACAAGGATATGGGTTAAATCCATAATTCTTTTGCTCAATACAGCATCTCAGTTTGGACCAAGTCATATGTAAATCAGTCTTGACCCTGTTCCTTGTGGGAACAGCCCAGCCCGAACTGCCAAGCCTGGTCCTCCCTGGCCCGGAAACAAACATCCTTGTACTGGTTTCAGGGCATCAACCTTCATCAGCGAGGCTAGCTTGAATCCAGTGGTGTAATAGGCACGGGATCCACCTCTGGGCATACCCTTCCCACTTAGGGCGACATATGCAAAAGAAACAATTGATGGCCGGAATGCTGGACAATGCAAACATTCACCCCAAGTCACAAGGATCCGGGTTAAATCTATCAGTCTTTTGCTCACCACACCACCCCAGTTTTGACCCGGCCATATGCAAATCAGTCTTGACCCTGTTCTTTGTGGGTACAGTCCAGCCTGAACTGCTAAGCCAGGTCCTCCATGGACCGGAAACAAGCATCCTCGACCGGTTTTGGGGCTTCACCCTTCATCAGCGAGGCTAGCTGGATTCCAGTGGTGTAGTAACCACGGGACCCACATCTGGGGATGTTCTGCATTCTATACTTCAATTGTTCTTTTTGCATTTGTTACATCGAGTGGGATGGGTATGCCCAGACGTGGGTCCCGTGCTCTCCATGCCACTGGAGTCATGCTATCCTGGCTGATGAGGACTGAAAGCCCGAAACCGGCCCTAGGATGCTTGTTTGCTGTCCAGGGAAGACCTGGCCTGGCAATTCGGGCTGGACTGTTGCCATTGGGTGCAGGGTCAACATTAATTTGCATATGGCTGGGTCCAAACTGGAATGGCATGGTGAACAAAAAAACAATGGATTTAGTCCCAGATCTCTGTACTAGGGTGAATGTATGACATTGTTCTGCATTCTGTCTATCAATTGTTCATTTTGCATCTGTCACCCCGAGTTGGACAGGTATGCCCAGACATAGGTCCCATGCTCTCCATGTCACTGGAGTCAAGCTATCCTGATGGCTGATGAGGGCTGAAAAGCCCAAAATCAGTCCTAGGATGCTTGTTTCAAGTCCATGGAGGACCTTGCCTGGCAGTTCGGGCTGGATGAGGGCTGAAAGCCCAAAACCGGCCCTAGGATGTTTGTTTCCAGTCCAGGTAGGACCTGGTCTGGCAGTTCGGGCTGGATTGTTCCCATTGGGTGCAGGGTAAAGACTGATTTGCATATGGCTGGGTCAAAACTGGAATGGCATGGTGAACAAAAAAACAATGGCTTTAGGCTCAGATCTCTGTACTGGGGTGAACATATGACATTGTTCTGCATTCTGTCCATCAATTGTTCTTTTTGCTTTTGTCAACCCGAGTGGGACTGGTATGCCCAGACGTAGGTCCTGTGCTCTTCATGCCACTGGAGTCCAGCTATCCTGGCTGATGAGGGCTGAAAGCCCAAAATCAGTCCTAGGATGCTTGTTTCAAGTCCAGGGAGGACCTTGCCTGGCAGTTCAGGCTGGACTGTTGCCATTGTGGGCAGGGTCAAGACTGGTTTGCATATGGCTGTGTCCAAACTGAAATGGAATGGTGAGACAAAAAAAATGGATTTACGCCCAGATCTCTGTACTGGGGTGAACGTATGACATTGTTCTGCATTCTGACCATCAGTTGTTCTTTTTGCATCTGTCACCCCGAGTGGGACGGTATGCCCGGACGTGGGTCCCCTACTCTCCATGCCACTGGAGTCGAACTATTCTGGCTGATGGTGGCTAAAAGCCAGGAAGCGGTGCTAGGATGCTTGTTTCCAGTCAAGGGTGGACCTGGCCCGGCAGTCCGGGCTGGACTGTTCCGTTGGGCTCAGGGACAAGACTGATTTGCATATCGCTGGGTCCAAACTGGAATGGCATAGTGAGCAAAAAGGTATGAATTTAGGCCCAGATCTCTGTAGTGGGGTCAATTATTGACATTGTTCCGCATTTTGTCCATCAAGTGTTCTTTTTTGCATCTGTCACCCCGAGTGGGGCGGATAAGGCCAGACAAGTGTCCTTTGCTCTCCATGACACTAGAGTCAAGCTATCCTGGCGGATGAGTGGTGAAAATCCGAAACCGGTCCTAGGATAATTGTTTCCAGTTCAGGGAGGACCTGGCCTGGCACTTTGGGCTGGACTGTTGCCATTGGGCGCAGGTTCAAGATTAATTTGCATATGGCTGAGTCCAAACTGGAATGCAATGGAGAGCAAATAAACGATAGAATTAGGCCCTATCTCTGTTGCGGGAGGCTCCCTTTATGCAGTGGACTCTCTCAGAGGGGACTCCGAGACTCCAAGGCCTACATATTGGATGCTTCCCCAAAAAGGGGAGAGGGAGTGTTTTGGCAAGGGGTGCCATACCATACCTCAGCTGTGTGTGACTCCCTTGGTGCAGTGGACTCTCTCAGTGGTACGCTGAGACTCCAGAGTATACATTTTGGATCTTTCCCCAACAAGCGGAGAAGGAGTGCTTAGTCAAAGGGCACAAAGGACAGGGGGCTAGGCAGACTAGCAGGCAAGGTGAGAGATTCAGAGGAGAATGGATAGGAGCTAGGAGCTAGGGAGGAAGACAAAGAGAGAAAGAGTACTAAATGGGAACAAAATTAATTAATGAGTTATTATATACTGCTGGCTAGACCAGATGGAATCAGAGAGCTTTACATGAGGGACAATAGTGTTGCAAATTACATCAGTTAAAAGTTACATAAGTATTAAGAAAAGCATTTAAAGAACATGGGGACAAGGTGAGTGGAGCAAGGAAGGGTAAGGGGATAGGGTAAAGGGGCAGGAGGAAGATAGGACATAGAGGGCGAGGGGAAAATTTGCTCTAGGTCCGGCTGGGTAGGTGACGGCAGGGAGGGGAGTCCACAACCCATCTCCTCTTTAGCTATATGGTAGCTCCACCAGGCATCAGCCAAATCACTAGGTCTCCACAGTCTGGGGTAAGTTCCGCACGTTCCAAGTCCTGATGGGTAGGCAGGTTAGGGGAAAGGCTCAAGGTCTGGTCAATGTCCAATTGTTGTTGGAAGTAAAACAACGTGTAGGGGTCCACTATGGAAAGCCATCTTGGGGTCAGGCAGGGAACTGTACGGTACACTGGTACTCTGGGGGCCTTTCCTAATTTCAGGCATCATGCAGTTAAAGTCAATATCCAGAACAGCAGCCACCAGAAAATAACAAATCCAACGTTCACACACCATCACACGCACAGACATGCACAAGCACACACCAATGTGAGCACACACTCTCATATGCACACTGATGCACACAGACACACACATAGCCAGAAACATCCAAGCACACATAAAATCCCAAGCACTAATTAAAAAACACCCAAATACATGCACACGCAAACACCATCACATGCACCGACATGCACAAGTACACACAAAGGCACTCACTCTCATACACGCAGACACGCACAAACACACAAGCACACAATACAGAAACTATCAAAAACACAAGCATGCATACAATCACATACTCCAGTACAAAAATACCCAAGGACGTACAAGCAAATACATACACACACACACGGTCACACGCACAGATATGCACAAGCACACAACAAATGAGATCACACACTCTCACACGCGAACAGAGGGCGCACATACAGAAACATCCATACGCACACATACAATCCCATGGTCTAATACAAAAACACTCAAATATATGCACACACCATCAGACGCACAGACATAAGCACACATGATGAAACATCTGCGCGCACAAACACAAGGACACATAGAATCATATGCTCTAATACTAAAACACCCAAATACATGGCCATGCCATCACACTCACAGACATGCACAAACATACATAAATGTGAACATAGTCTTTCATAGACGCACAGGCGCACACACACATACGTGCATCTGCACACACCCCCTTATACATGCACAGACGCACACGCAAAAGCACTACCATGACACATTTCTCCAGGACTGCCACAGCATTATTGGCACACAAAGGCAGAGTCAGTGTTACCGATGTCTTTAGGGCGCCGCCATCTTGTGACCAAGCAGTCGGCCCACGTTTTAGCGCAGTCGGGTGTGTTCCTCATAAGAGAGCAATGGGTGCACACTGATGGTCGCGCTGTTTCTCCCGGGTCCGTCCAGATGCCACCAGGTCTCAGGAGCTCGCAGGGTGGTCAGCGGCGACCGCTGACAAGGAAAGCACCGGGTTCCACTGTACTGCGGCGCAACAGGGTTTTCCTCCGCTCGAGACAAAACGCCATCTCCCGAGTGTGTACCAGACTCTAAAACAGCCCCGAATGGCCCATGATGATAACTGCATGTTACACCCACCTGTGTTATGTCCGTTGTGGTTCCTCCACCTTCTCCTCTCTGGCCTCTGATGGGGAATCGGGAAAGAAAATGGCTGCCAGCCGATCTGTGCCTTCAAAGCCTAATAAAACCGATAAACTTGGTTACCCCTAAAAAACCTGGAGTAATTAGCCCCTGCTATCTTGAAATACAAACAAACCAGCAACAACAAAAAATCGACAAGAGCGGACAGGAAAAGAATACAGGAGTGACTATCCAAGAAAAAAATGCAATAAAAAATTGGCTGATAAAAACAACAGCGCAGGTGCATCACTCATTGGATATACAGGACAAAAGGGAGGAGGTAGTAAAAAAGGAAAGTATTAAAAGACAAAGGAATAAAGAATATGTTGGTCAAACAGAAAAACAAGAATTGGCACAATCCTCAGGATGGTCAAAATTGTTTTCGATTTCTGAGGAAAAAGAACTTATACAAACCTTAGAACGCAATACACAATCTGAAGTGGGACAACAGGTAAATAGGGAGATGGACATGACAGAACCGGATACGTTTCAAAAAAGGACAACGGGAGAAGAAGGGTGCGTAGCTTCAACACCTATTAAATCCAAATTAAATAAGGATCAATGGGATAAACAAAACAACGAGAACAATGGAAGCCAAAAAGAAAGAGAGAAAATACAGTCCCCAATTACCATTTTTTCAGTTAGTGGTATTGAATCAATTTCAGGGATTTCGACGCTAGCCAATAATAATGCAACAAATGTCTGGAGTGAATCTTTGTTAAAAACCCTGCAGCAAGCAATCAATGTTTTAAACCTTCAATCGGATAAACTAGAGGTCCAAGTAGATCTAATGAACCTAATTGCGGTGCACATAGCAGGGATAAATACAAAATTGGACAAAATCGTAGCACAAATTGCAAATGGCAACAATATGGCTACATTAACTAAACACAAATTGTTGGATCAAAGTTGCGGATGCGGCCGAATAATTGACAAACTGGAGTCTCTACAGGAGATATTGACAGAAATCCTGTATGCCGCACAATCTTCAGGAAAGTTAGGAGAAAAAGCACTAACAGAGCAAAATAATGGAAATATTAACACGGGAGGACCCGGAAAGATGCGGCCCTTAGCTCCGCGCGAAGATAGTCCACAATTAGGAAAAGCTAAGAGAATAAATGAAGAAAGCATTGGTCAAGATGGAAACAAAACAACAGACACACAGAGTTTATTAGCCATTCCAATTACAAAAAGTCAACGGAAGAGACTGCGGAAAGCCAGGAAACATGCCGGACAAAAGGCTACTCAGGAAAGAAGCCAAGCTTACGCAATATTCACTCAAAAGGCAAGCAAAAAAAGTAACGGCCAGGATGGAAATCTCATAAAAAGGGAACTACACAGTTCAGGAATAAATCCACATGATAGGTCCAGGAGTCTTAGCATGTCAATGCAAAGTAATCACGAGACAAACATAAAGGTTCAAGGGAAAACATCTATTGATTCAGAGGAGGGAGAACGAAAGGCAAACAACACAAAGGATAATGAGGAACAAGATGACCAAGGGTTGGAGTCAAAACTATTAATAAAAAGTCAAGAACAAGATAAGAAGTGGGAAGATCTAAAGGCTTTTCCAAAAAGAGTAATAAAAAACAAAGTTCAAGTAAATAGAGGTACTGAGGAAGTAGAGATGGAGGCTGCAGATCAGACAAATAGAACAATTTTAAATTGGGAACATACAAATAAACATAAAGAAAATGCGAAAATGTCTGGTAAGAAAATAAAAATCACACTTAATAACGTAGGAAGGACATGCAAGTTTCCTACTGAAAAGGAAAACATAGTGGATAATTCTTGTCCAGAAATAGGGCAAAAAAATTAAAGATAGAGAAAGAAATAACCAATAGCGCAGACCTAACACTACTAAGTCCAACTCCAGCCATACAAGAAAGAGGCAGGGTCGAGTTTACAAGGGAGCAATCACACAAGTACCAAGCACCAAGCAGGGAAGACAGGGAATGAGACCCGGATCAAAATCAATATAGTAAGGCAGAAGTATAAATTGGTTTTCTTGCCAGAATATTCATCTAATGGTAGATTGGATACCTTAAATAGGGGAAAAACCTATTGAGGTTGTTCAATGAAATCCCAAAATTAAAGCAAATAACGACAGCAGACCTTTTGGTGGTAGAATTTAGGGAAGCAGAAAATGGGACAAATCAAGACGCAACCTGCACAACATGGGTGTCAAAGGAAATATTTGAGCGGATATACTCTGCGAAAACAGCCTTTGAAGCGTAGGGCATTTTTTTAACATATCCAAAGTGCATAAAGTATCCATATCCGCTGTTAAATAAGGAGAAAACTTGGACTCAGAAAGTACGTCAAACAGCAACAATTTCGGTGTTGAAGGGGGCAAGAAGTACGAACCCAATAGATCAAGCTAATCAGAATAAGCATTTAAACATCCCCAACACCAGAAGAGAGTTTTTGGGGACCGGAAACCAACAGGATTGGTCGTGGGTCTCATACACCCTAAACCAACGTCGACCCTGATGAAAAACAAAGGGATAGAAGGGAGCAGTCGGAGTAAATCAGGCATCTACAAAAAGTGGAGAATTAATAAGAATCTGCTCCTGGAATACTCTTGGGTTCAGAGAAATGGAACAGGATCAAGACACCATTGCCTACTTGGGAAACTTCGCAATAATCTTACTGCAAGAAACCTGGAATTTAATTCCAAGGCACATAGCAGGATACGAAGAATACCATGTAATGGCAGAAAAAGTTTCAAAATACGGACATCCAGCAAACTGGTTACAAGCATTTAAATTGGAATGTAAAATGCCCTGCCACACTGCTTCGTGGAAAAAAAATATTTTAAATATTTACATCCATTCAGATAAGGCAATAAAATTGGAAAGATTGACAAACCTGATAAATCTAATAAAAACCTTACAAGTAACATATCAAGACTATGTCATGGTAATATCTGGCGACTTTAATAATAAACTAATAGGGGTCCCAATAACTAAGAATGGTCGACAATGTCGACAAGGTATACCCTATGCTCTCAACTGGATGCAAGAACTGGAAGCCCTAGGGCTGGTCACTTTGAATGGGAGTACAAAGGGAGACCAACCGGCGGGAAGCACCTACCTAAGTGGAAAGAACCAATCGATTATTGATTATACCATAATTAGTAAGTATCAATCACATTTAGTGGATTCTTTTTCCATAAAACCTTGACCGGAGAGTGATCATTTTCCCCAAGACATATCATTGTCTGTGAATTTGATGCAAAAAAAAAAGCACAGTATCTTTAGCTGTAATGCCGAATGTGTATAACCAAAGGAAACTGAATTGGAGTGGGACAAACATAGAAGATATAATGAACACAGTAAAACTTCATGTGGGGAATAAGGAGACATTAGTAATTCACTCACTACTACAGGATTGGGAGAGCCTAAGTACATTCCTGTTTGACAAATTTCCAGCAGGCCGAGCAGTAAAATCCCTGTACGGATTAAGAAAGGCACCATGGTTTAACAGAAATCTAAGAGACCAGAAGAGATTAATTACAAAGGAAGCAAGAGTAATTGCCTTAGAGGCCAGACTGGGAAAAGAAATAGACTCTAATAAGATCAAAACAATGAGAAGGGTTTATAAAGAAAGGTGTAGAGAGGCAAAGAAGGATCATATTGAAAACCTATGGGGGAAATTATTATGGGCAAGCAAACTACCAAGTAGCGGTGAGTTTTGGGGTCTAATAAACAAACTGTCTAAAGAAACCGAGACCCTACAAAACAGCGGGATAAGCGAGTCAGTCTGGACTAAACATATAGGTAATTTGTATAACAACAGTCGAACAAGTACGTACAGATGTACATTATCTCAGCCCGACGAAACAGTGGAGGCAAATCAGAAACCAACTTCCACTGGTGATCCGATTCTGAAAGAAGGGCCCACAGTCATACAAGATCAAATAACATTAACAACAACAAAAAACATAAGGGTGCTGATAAAAAAGCTGAAGCACTCTGGTGCAGCAGGGCCAAATGGTCTTCCGAATGACCTCTTCAAGAAAGACCCGGAGTTTTGGGCTAATTATCTGACCCCCCTTTTTAACCAATTGCACTCTGTAAACACGCTCCCAGCCTCCTGGAGAGAAAGTTTGCTCCACCCAATTTACAAAAATGGAAGTAGAATGGAACCCGGGAACTATAGGCTCATTGCCTTAATAGACGTCGAGGCAAAATTGTTCTCATCCTGCATTTTACAACATGTACAGGAGTGGATGGAGGAAAAAAGTATAATCCCAAAATTTCAAACCGGTTTCAGGAAGGGTATGGGCACCATCACAAATCTGGCAACAATGGCGATACTTATTGAAAAAGCCATAAGGAAAAAAATCAAGTTTACTCGCATGTTACATCGATTTGAAATCAGCGTTTGACAGAGTGCCACGAGACCGACTTTGGCGGAAATTAAAAGAATGGGGATTATCGCAGGATGTCTTAAATACGATAATGGCAGTATACAGTGAAACATGGGCAAGGGTGAAGTTAGGAGATGGAAGTAGACTATCGGCAAAGATAAAAATAAGCAATGGCTTAAAACAAGACTGTGTTATATCACCATGTCTATTTAATCTATATTTAGCAGATTTAAACAACTATCTGCAATCGACAAACGGACACCCACCAAATATAGCAAACGAGCCAATTTGGTATCTGCAGTACGCGGACGACATTGTGGTTATGAGCCAAACACCGATAGGTCTACAAAGAACCATAAATAAATTGATTGAATACTTGGATCTGGCAGGCTTGGAGATAAGCAAGAAAAAAACCAAGGTGGTTCGCTTAGCAGGACCAAAAGCAGGGTCAAAATATAAATGGTATGCCAAGGAGACGCAAATTGAGGAAACAAAAACATACAAATATCTAGGCATCAAATTGGGCCAAAGAATGTCTTTTATGGAACAAAAAATGGACATAAAAGCGAAAGCCCAGTCATTGATTTTTACCTATAAACAACTCCGCAAGAAATTGCAATGCCCTTCACATGGACACCTTTTGAAAATAATGGCAGCACAATTGCTTCCGACATTGTCCTACGGCCTGGAAATCTGGCACGGCCAATAAATTATCATATTAAATGAGCTGAAGATAAACACATTTAAAGCTGTTTTTAATCTCCCAAAGGGAGCACAAGTGCGCCTAGAATTCGGCCTCCAGAACCAGGAATATCTTAAAGAAAAGCAACATTCGTAAAACTGTGCTGGAAACTTAGAGCTTCTGAAACTGGGTCGCTGAACTATTTATGTTGGATGGAAATACAAAGCCAATATATTAAAAGAATAACAAACACATGGGGCGATTCCCTGCGAACTGCTCTGGCGGTACTAGACATGGAGGAAGTCTGGAATCAAAAGATGGAGAGAGCTACATTTAATAAAGCATGTAATGCCATGGCCAAAAAACTGTCTTTCCTGGAAGATAAAAAAAGATTGTCCAAACGACGCCATGCATGGGCAGTAATAAATTCGTATACCTCATTAAAACCACAACCCTATTTAATGGCGCATTTTTGGGTATTTTTAAAAAAGAAGTTTACGGAATACAGATTGGGTGACCACAATACAAAGGACTTAGTCCCCACCTGGAAGAGAAAAGAACTATCAAAAAATTGCAGGCTGTGTGGTTATTGTAAGGAATGCTTATGCCATTTGATGTGTGTTTGTGATCATTTAAAAATGGAACGAAGGAAGATGCTACTGGCACACTTCAAGGCCTTACAAATTCGTACCTGCAGGCAGACGGTAATAAGCTGGATGAGTGGCATGTCCAATATTTTAATTTGTCGTGGTGTAAAATGTATGACTAAAGTGGAAACCCTGTTATCAAAAGCAGATATGGAGTAAATGTACGTGGGTTCCCGCTTTGGGATTTTTAGATTTGGTAATGCTTTTAGAAGTTTTACTGAAATATGACGTTTTTATGTGGTGCTATTTATACATATATATTTTCCTGTACTTCATGCTTTATGGTTATGATAAACCAAATAAAGTTGTTTTTTGACTGACTGACTGACTGACTGTGTCTTCTGTGCTTGTAGCTGCCCCAATAGGGTCTGTCTGTTCTCAGTGGCTGAGACGCGACAGCCATCCCTGGGGACTCAGTATACGAGCAGTGCCCATCAGCCAAGGGTCGGCTCTTGCTCCCGCAACCTTAGCCAGGTCGCCCCCTGACTCCTCCTTGGCAGTGAGACTCAGCTCCGGCCCTCTGGGAACTTCAGAGGCCTCACCTTCGATTCCAGGGCAGGAAACTGATATCCGTCGCAGCCGCACTCGGGCAACGTCTCAACCCCATGAAACCTTCAGGATCAGTGGCGGGGTGGCTCAACGGGCACCAGCCGCCAGCGTTGGGTCTGTTCCGGGCTTCGCCCCCCCCTTACCTGCTGCGATGGCGAGTCCCCGGACACAGCAACTGCTCCGCTGGTCTCGGCTCCACGCCTGCTGCACACTCGGATATCAGCCCAAGTCCGCCGACATTGCATTACCGCTATTGTGGATTCTAAAGGTAACCTGGGTTTAAAATTCAGAATATAGTGTAAATATAGCCGCATCTTCTGATTTGTTTGTAAAAATAGGAAAAACCTGCCATCCAAAAACATTTTTTTAATTAGCCTCAACAAAATGTATGCTTTGCCAAAATGACACATGTGGTAACAACATTTTTTTTACATAGTCCTGTGGAAGCAAGATGCCAATGGGAAAAAGTCCTCTCAGTTAATGTTAATGTTGATTGATTTCTCACTCTCCAGGACACCTATGGAATTTTCATGGAGTCAGCAGTCAAAATATCTGTACATTTTGAGCCCTAATTTCTCAAAAACTCCTGAACAGGTTGACACCAAATCACAAAAAAACAACTGCTTTGGCTAGAAATGTACCTTTCTGCCAAATTTGGTGTTCAGCTGTTTTGGCTCGAACACTGTAGAAATATTCCTTATAGAAATTGCATGTAAGGAAAGGCATTTTGGCACTTAACTGGAAGGCTCTGAGGTGTATTGACTTTTTTTTCTAAATGTATATATTGCAATTAGTGTATTCACACTGAGAGAGCTCATGGGCTGCAGTTGGTTTATGTTGAAGGACAACAGAATAAGAAAGTTTAAAGCAGGATAGTTCACCAGGAGCCATATTTCTGGCCAAGACACGCAACACAGCAAGTGACCTTGCTGTGCTGCACTGGGTGACGAGAAAGGACATGAATTTGCTGTATTTTAGTCAATATGGCACATTCTTGCCTTTTTGCACTGAGTTGATGACCTTTTGGCTGCCTTTGGCAGGCACCCTTGAAACATTGTGCCAAGGTGCCTACATTCGAATGAGGATTGTTTTGTGCAGGAAAGGGCATCTTCCTGCACATAAACAATCTCCTGAGGTTTAATCCTCTTACTATGTGTACCGCAGAATGTAGGACACATAGAAAGAGGAAACAATTAGTAGAAACAAATATTTTTCTACTTGTTATGCCTCACCTGGGGAGGCGTAGGTTTTGAGTGCATTCCCAGGTCTTCCACTTCTAGTACATCGGGGAATGTGCCAAAATCCATGGATGCTGCCTGGTAACACCCAAGCAATGCCCATGGAAATACATCCCCGGTGCACTGTAATGCAATGATTTGTGCTGCATTGCCTTACTCAAGATTCATGAAGCATTTCAGGGTCACGCAAGGTGGCCTTGCCTGGCTTCATAAATCTCATTTTTGATTTTCGGCACTGTTGCACCACATTGCATGGTGCAAGAGCAACACAAAAGGGCTTGTAAATATTCCTCCAAGGATATATATTTAAATGATACTTAGTTCAGAGGTTCCATTGAAAATCATGTTTTGCTTTCTTTAATATTTATAGTGGTGTTTGATAATTCTGCATGAAACTTTTCAGTAACAGTATATCTGATCATCTGTGCAATTTACTTATACATGGGAACAAATCTTGAGATGATGAACTTCTTTTAAATGTGCTTTTTGTGTTTTGCAAGGTCTAATTCTGAAGGTGTTTCCATTGAATACACCAAAAGCTCACTTGTTTATATAAATACCAGTCTTTCCCTTTTGTTCATTCTCTAATCTGCTCTACATGTTGTTAATGAAGTTCAGTGAATTGATAACCTTGCTGTAGAAATAAGTGAACCTTTTTCGTCTCCAGTTATAATTGGACAGGAGTGTTGTTATTCTTTCAAAATGGGTTGTAAGAAATTGATTTAACATCTGCAGTGGGTGGAATAATCACAACTCCTGTTAGAGGGCCCCCTCAAAGTTGCTAAATTAAGGTGAACTCACCCCACTTGTAGCTGTGGCACACAGAAGAAAGGCCTAAATTAGTGCAACAAATAAACGAGTTATCCAGTACCAAAACAGTAATAAAGTCAAAACAACAAAAATTCTAAAGTAAATTAGAAAAATGGAACACAATGCAATGAAAACAATGTAAGAAGAGAAAATATAGCATAATGACAAAAATCCAGTAAGAAATAATAGATTTGACTTTTTTTAGTTGTTAACCCCTTCGCTTCTAGGCCTTTTCCCTCCCTGTGCAAAGCCTTTTTTTTGTTGCTTTTTGGGTAGTTTCCTCTAAGGGCCCTGTAACTTTTCAACCACATAAGGTATCCATGCCAAATTTGTGTCCTTTTCTTCCAACATAATGGGTATTCTAAAGGTACCCAAGGTTTGTGGATTCCCCTGGAGGGGACCAAGAAATTAGCCAAAATGCAGCAATTTATTATTTATTTATTTTTAAATTGGAAAAAGTGCTGCAAATGAAAGTGTCTGTTTTTTTCCCTGCAAATATCAACAAAGGATTTGTGGAGCTGAAATCACAATTTTCCCAGCTTTCAGGAACTGAATTTTTTTTACAGTTTTTGCATTTTACTGGGACATAGCCTATTTTTGCTATTTTGTGTGCTTTCAGTCTTCTTCCAGTTAATGGTAAAAAAAGGGTATGAAAGCAATAATGGATCCTGTAAAGCTGTAGCTGTAGATTTTGAACCCTAGCTCTGCCAGCACCTAGGGAAACCTAGCAAACTTCTACATTTTTTAGAACTAGACACAGGATGTGGTGACTTGTCTGGCTCTCATCAGGTTCGGTTACTCAGAATCCCTTGAAAACCTCAAACTTTGTAAAATAAACACAGTTTCCTCACAAATCTGTGTTGGAAAGTGCTGGAATCTACATGGATCCACAAAATTCAATGCACCCAGCATTCCCCAAAGTCTTCCGTGGAAAATGGTATCTCACTTGTGTGGGAAGCCTAATTCCCATGACAGGAAACGGCCCAAAATGCAAAGTGGACACACCACATTTGAGAAAGGTAGACAAAATTCTGAATTCAGCAAGGGTTCATTTGTGTAGATCCTTCAAGGTTTCTTTATAGAAATTATCAGTTGAAAATCGGAACAATTGAAAATAAGTTGGAAAAAAAGACATTTGTGCCAACATTTTCACCTGTAACTTCTTAGTTATGACAGATGTTTGAAAGCAATATACCATTACATCCGCTGGATGTTTTTGAGTGTGGGGATATATAGGACTTGTAGGTTCCAAGTATATAGTAATTAATTTGGGAAAATATATATAGTGAAAAATCGGGATAAGACACCTACGTATTTCTGGAATTGGAACAAAATATAGAGCTTAGAAACAGTAGATATTTGCAAATTTCCGAAATTGTGAGTACTCATACTAGCATGAGAATTATAGGACATTTTTCAAAGTGACTTCTTTTGTATACATTGTCTTTCATTTGGAAGGCAGAAATGCATCGAAAGTCAATAGGTAATAACAGTTGCTCTACAATTCTGTGTTGCCCTAAATCTCCCAATAGAAATGGTACCTCACTTGTGTGAGTATGCCTGGGTCCCGCAACATGAAAGGGCTCGAAACGCAACGTGGAACAGTGAAAACTGGCCCTTTTTTTTCCAAAGTGCCTAGCTGTAGATTTTGAACCCTAGCTCTGCCGGCACCTAGGAAGACCTAGAAAACCTATACATTTTTGCAACACTAGACACCTATGGGAATACAGGATGGGGTGACTTGTCTGGCTCTCACCAGGTTCTGTTACCCAGAATCCCTTGCAAACCTTAAACATTGTAAAAAAAAGATTTTCCTCACATTTCTGTAGTGGAAAGTTCTGGAATCTGTTTGGATTCACACAATTCCACCCACCTCGCATATGACAATCTCTTCCGAGAAAAATGGTACCTTACTTGGTGGGTAGGCCTAGTGCCCATGACAGGAAACGGCCCTAAACACAATGTGGACACACCACATTTTCACAGTGAAAACTGACCCTTTTTTTGCAAAGTACCTAGCCGTGGAGTTTGAACCCTAGCTCTGCCAGCACCTAGGGAAACCTAGCAAACCTATACATTTTTGAGAACTAGACACAGAGGGGAATCCAGGATGGGGTAACATGTCTGCCTCTCCCCAGGTTCTGTTACCCAGAATCCCTTGCAAACCTCAAACGTTGTATACAAAACCACATTTTCCTCACATCTCTGTGGTGGAAAGTTCAGCAATCTGTGTGTATCCCAAAAATTCCACCCACCCGCATTCCCCAAAGTCTTCAGCGAAAAATAGTACCTCACTTGTGTGAGTTGGCCTAGTGCCCGCGACAGGAAACGGCCCAAATTGCAACATGGACAACCACATTTTCCCAGTGATAACTTACCCTTTTTTTGCAGAGTGCCTAGTTGTAGATTTTGAACCCTAGCTCTGCCGGCACCTAGGGAAACCTAGAAAACCAATACATTTTTTAACACTGGACACCCAACGAAATCCAGGATGGGGTGACTTGTCTGGCTCCCACCAGGTTCTGTTATCCAGAACCCCTGGCAAACCTCAAACTTTGTCCAAAAAACAAATTTTCATTACATTTCTGTGGTGGAAAGTTCTGGAATCTGCATGTAACCCGCATTTCGCAAAGTCTTTTGAGAAATATAGGTACCTCACTTGTGTGGGTAGGCCTAGTGCCCGTGACAGGAAATGGCCCAAAACACAACGTGGACACCACATTTTCCCAGTGAAAACTGACCCTTTTTTTGCAAAGTGCCTAGCTGTAGATTTTGAACCCTAGCTCTGCCAGCACCTAGGGAAACCTAGCAAACTTCTACATTTTTTAGAACTAGACACAGGATGTGGTGACTTGTCTGGCTCTCATCAGGTTCGGTTACTCAGAATCCCTTGAAAACCTCAAACTTTGTAAAAAAAACACAGTTTCCTCACATATCTGTGTTGGAAAGTGCTGGAATCTACGTGGAGCCACAAAATTCAATGCACCCAGCATTCCCCAAAGTCTTCCGTGGAAACTGGTATCTCACTTGTGTGGGTAGCCTAATTCCCATGACAGGAAACGGCCCAAAATGCAAAGTGGACACACCACATTTTCTCAGTGAAAACTGACCCTTTTTTGCAAAGTGTCAAGCTGTAGATTTTGATTCCTAGCTCTGCCGGCACTTAGGGAAGCCTTGTAAACCTATACATTTGTTTAAAATAGACACCCAGCGAAATCCAGGATGGGGTGACTTGAATGCCAATCACCAGGTTCTGTTACCCAGAATCCCTTTCAAACCTCAAACTTTGTACAAAAAAACAAATTTTCCTCACATTTCTGTGGTGGAAAGTTCAGTAATCTGCGTGTATCCCAAAAATTTCACCCACCCGCATTTCCCAAAGTCTTCAGCGAAAAAAAGTACCTCACTTATGTGACTTGGCCTAGTGCCGGTGACAGTAAACGGCCCACACGCAACGTGGACACATAACTTTTTCCCTGTGAAACGTACCCTTTTTCTGCAAAGTGCCTAGCTGTATATACTAAACCCCAGCTCTGCCGGCACCTAGGGAAACGTAGCAAACCTATACATTTTTAAAAACTAGACACACAGCGAAATCCAGGATAGGGTGACTTGTCTGGCTCTCACCATGTTCTGTTACCCAGAATCCCTGGCAAACCTCAAACACTGTCCAAAAAAAACCATTTTCCTCAAATTTCTGTGGTGGAAAGTTCTGGAATCTGCATGCATCCCATAAATTCCACCTACCCCGCATTTCGCAAAGTCTTCTGAGAAAAATGGTACCTCACTCGCGTGGGTGGGTCAAGTACCCACGACAGGCAAGGGCCCATAAAATATTGAGGAGACATCAAAATTGCATATTACAAAACAACCTGGTTTTACAAGGGGGGTCACCTGGGTTTTTGGCCCCAGGTTTGGCGGCCATCTTGGGAAACCTACCAAACCGACACATTCCTGAAAACTATACAAATGGGGGAGTCCACGAGGTATGGCTTGCAAGGACCCCCCAACGTTTTCCTAACAAGAATCCCCGGCAAACCTCAAATTTAGCTGGAAAAAATTAAATTTGTCTCACATTTCTCTGTGAGAAAGTTTCCTACCACCCAGCATTCCCCCAGGTCTCACAATAAAAATGGTACCTCAATGGCATGGGTGGGTCAAGTACCCATGACAGGCAAGGACCCAAAACGTATTGAGGAGACATCAAAATTGCCGATCACAAAACAACCTGGTTTTGCAAGGGGGTCACATGAGTTTTTGGAACCGGATCGACGGCCACCTTGGGAACCTACCAAACCCACACATTTCTAAAAACTAGACACCCGGGAAGTATGGCCTGCATGGATCCCCCAACGTTTTCCTGCTCAGGAATATCAAATTTAGCTGAAAAAAAACAGGTTTACCACATATTTATGCGTGGAATCACAGTGCCGACACAAATGTCCTACCCCACAGCGTTCCTATCAGTCGCCCAATTAAAATGATACCTCACTAGTGTGGGTGGGGTAAGGGCCTGTGACTAGGAAGAGCCAAAAACATAGGGATTAAGGGTATAGCCCCAAGAATTCTAAGTGCTACATTAAAAAAAAGAGTTTTTAGCCAATTCTGCATTGGACACCCACACAAGTGAGGTATCAATTTACTCGGAACCATTCCGTTATGAGCATGGAAGGGGTTAAGTAAAAATAGCTTCAAAACGCACTAGACGCTATGGATAGTCAGCAATCCCGATAGACCGGGACCCAGTATAGATTTCAGGCTGAGTGTGGGTTAGATAGATCTACCAGGTTCATCCTGGACAAATATTGAACTTTCTTACTTTTGGGCTGATTGATATGTTGGCAGTGTGTATACTCCAAACACACTGCCAACATGAAGGTCCACCAGCCCAATTTAGATGCAGTCAGACCTTCACTTTGGCTATGGCAGTGATTACTCTGTCACCGTCATAGCCCAATCTGTCTGACAGCATGGCACAATAAGGGCCATCGGAGAAATGGTTATATGTACGCCCCCTCAATATAGATGGCCAGACATGTCAAAATGTTTTTACTGTCCATCACCACCAGGCAAACCCTGCCATTTAGGGACAGTAAAATATAAGTGATGGTCCCCCGCCATGGGAGATCACCAATTTTAATTTCTATCACTTCACTTGCATTTAGAAAAACAACAGAGAGCAAGGCCAGTCACACATTCTTCTTTTGAAGGTTAGCTCACTTCCTGTAAAGACTCCACTAGAGTAAATATTACTGAAGCTGTAGGAAGAAAGGGGCTAGGGGAGGGCTCAAAAGAGAGGGAACACTTGCTCCAGCACCTTGGTGAAAGATCGAGACTGGACCCGCAGGGCTGTGGTTCGGTACCTACAGTTTCAAAGACCACAGTAGAGAAGACCAACTTACGTGTCAATAGAGGGAGATGAGACAGTTAGTATGTGGTCACAAATAATGAATGTCTCTAAAAAGCATCCTTCATATTGAATATGATTGTAGGAAAGTAGGTTACATCTACATGGTTACCCCCACCTTTTGCCTGGTGCTAAGCTGTTTTTGACTAGTCTGATTGAATACTGGGGCACCCTTGTCAGTCCATAGTTTATGATACTAAGGTACTCAGGCCATGTGTATCCCAGAGGTCCCCCATGGGATGAAGCATGCATTATGCCACCAATGGGAGACCATTCAAAATGGAGCAACAGGCCTGCCATTGTAGCCTGTGTAAGTTGGTGCTAGCACAACCTACTAATATATAGGTTTCCTATAAAACCTATATGTCACCCCTATAGTATGCCTGTAAGCAGGGTGCTTGGTTCTAGGTGAGAGGGTGCCCCTGCATGATCAGGACAACCCTACAGGCTATGGAGTCCATTCTCCCGGGTTGTCAGTGAAGGAGCCATATACTATATAGAGGGGCACCAGGTAATTACGCAATGACCATCTCGAAACTTGCTGCAACAAATCCTGCTGGTATCAAACATGTTGGAAACATACCCCCACACCATAAACGGTGTAGGAGGTATGATTTCAAGCACTGGAAGAGCCCTCCGTTAGGCTCTCAGTGTTCCCGGTACTAGCTTCTTGACCCAGACAGCACAAAAGGGTTGCTGCTGACCAAAGACACGATTCAGCCCACCTGCTGCTGAGCCAAGCTCGAGCAGGGGAGGGCAGAACAATGGGCATCCTCTCTCAGGGAGGTGTAACCAACTTCCAGAGAGGATTTAGTGTATTGGGGCAGGTTTGGTGCACTTGCCAGCTGCACTCAGTCTGCAAGTGGGGCACATTTGCAGTCCCGCATAGGCAATTTCCAACCAGCTCTGGGAGCCATTGGTTCCTGTTCTGGTGCAAAACTGGACAATGGCCATGGGAGTAACATCCCCCTGTCCAGACCCTTCCCTAGGAGGTTCCCTGAATCGTCTCAACCATTTCCTGAGGGTACTTAAGGGCTTACCTGTGGGTGGGAACCTAGATTTGTCTTGGGACAAGATTCACATCAGACACCACTTCTACGTCTACCCTGTGGACACTCTGGGCTTTGCTGGACTTTGTTTGGGCTCGACTTTGCCTCCCTTCCAGTCTGCTGCATTGTCTGTGCCTGTGCACCACACAGGAACCTTCCAAGGCCTTTAGGCTTCAAAGAAACGTGAAAGAATCTTCCTTCGAGTGAAGGAGTCACTCCCCTGTATTCGCAGGCACTGCAACTAAGTTGACCGGTCTGCTGATCCTTAGCTCGTCCAGACTCTGTAAGGTTCTGTACTACTGGTCATGGTTTTTCACTCCATCCAAAGCCTGCCCTGCCATCTCACCAAGTTTGGGCCAGTATCCCTTGTGGCGGTTGCAATAACTGAACCCCTGTGCATCGCATCAACTTGCAGTTGCAAAGGCTTGTTGGCTTCCTTCCAAGAAGATATTCTGCTCCATGTAGCCCCAACCTCGAGCACCTCCAGTGCAGCCACACCACATCGTGTGCATCGTGGCATGCATTTTTGGTGAGCTGCTTGAGGTCCTCTCGCAATTTTAGTGCCCCCTGCTTGTGGGTCCATTTGAGGGTCACCTTTTTTTCTTTTGGGCTCCTCTGATTTCTTTGGCCTGCCCTGACTTTACCGCTTGAGGTAAGTGATGTGGGCCTTGCTGGTCCCAACGTTGCTCCTTCTTCAATTCCTGCATTGGTTGCATTTGCCAAGGCTTGTTGGTGACCCCTCAGCACTTGACATCATTCGTGGGACAGCTAGTTCATGGCTCCTGGTCTTCATCAATTAAACAAGTGGTTCTGTCGGGTACCCGACAGAACCACTTGTTGTTTAATTGATACTTACCCAGGTTCTGAAGGACACAGGGTTACCCCATTATTGTCGAATCATTCCTGATCTTCCTCAGCATCACCTGGTCCTCACAGCTGTAGAGTCAAGGTCATAGTCAGCCATTCTGCAACACCCGACATCGGAGGGCATTCGTCTTCCAAGTCTCCTGGTCACCCCTGACTGAAATGATCTCTGTCCCCTCTGCTTGCAGGTTACTCTCATCTAGAATCCATCCTCGGATTCCACTGGGCACTTTCTCCTTTTTCAGCAGGGCACTTTCCTGAAGTCCTCAGTTGGGATCAACGGCGGCTTCCAACACCACTTCACATCTATCCACCTGGCTTCCTTGCTGTAGGTAACGTGGGTACGAGGGTATCTACGGGTGCGGTGGCTCTCCAACCTTCTGTCTTCCACAGGGTTTCTTCAGGGTCCACTGGAAAGGTTCCCTAATCTTTAAAATTCCAACTGTGACTTACACATAGAGTTGTACGGAGCACGCGGTCGTGTTCCCACAATATACACGCTCTCCGTGAGGTCCCTATCTACTCACCTTGGGTCCCCCGCACTTCCACATACTCTCAACACTGTCTTGACCCGAGTCGTGGTTCTCATAACACTTTCCTAGTATATGGTTGGGTCCCCCCGTGGGGCCCACTGTTTATTTGGTGCTATTTACTGTATTTATATGCAAAGTATTGTGTTCATTGTGTTTTTCTCTGTGCAGGAGTTATCTAATTGTGTTAGAGATTATTCTATAATAAATATATATTTTTACAAATACCTTGTGGGATTCTTTTTCACTTAATCTATACTGTAAGATTGCATTCTGGTAAAACAAGCAGCTTTACACTCTTTCTGGACTAAGCCTGAAGGCTGCTCTCCACAGCTACCAGTTTGAGAGAGCCTAAGATTGTCTAAGACCTCCCAAATCATCACAAAGTTGGTCTGTACATGTACAAGGTGCCCACATACATAGTGAACATCATATACCAGGCCAGCTTCTCACAATGACCTTATTAGGTGGGGTGAGAAGTTCCAATATCACTAGACCCAAGGTAAGCCAGGAAGCCTCCCAAGAACCAAAATAGAGAATAGGACTTCGCTGTATCGCTGAAGCAGGGATGTACTTGCGGCAGGGGGAATTAAAAGGATGAAAGTCTGGAAGGTGGTAGCACAGGAAGGCCAAATGCAAACTGAGGAGGGAACAAAACAAAGAAAGAAGCTTGGTGTGACCTAGAATAAAATTGAACTGTGACAACTTCTGCTGCATGAGGTATATCATATATGCGTTCATCAGTAATGTAAAACTGTAATGCCATGTGCACATTTCAATGACAATATTTTGATAAGGACAATTTTTTTATAAAAGTATCTAAAATGCTCCACATATTCTAAAGCACAAAAACATCCGTCCCAAATACATTCTTTCTAGTTAATCAGAAATCCTAACTCTTATGTCTTACCTTATCGGGCTGCTTTTAGGCACCAAACACCTTTAAGAGACAGCTTTCTTCATTTGAAACATCAGAGTGAATGTAACAAGGTCAAATCTGTCTTATATACAGTTTTACAATAACAATTAAATTAACCACGTCTTTCCTATTGGAATTTTTCGTTGTGTCATTTTTTTATCAAAGTGAAATTGTATCTCCTAACTCGACTTGAGTTTTATCCTAGACCTCTTAAGCAATATTTCAATATCACTAGTGTCCCCAAATCCTATTACATGAACTCCTTTTTCTGCTAAGGCTTTTTCAGGGCTGAGAACTTTTTTGATGTTTCAGGCACAAAAGGTATCCTTCTATAACTCCTACTCTAGAGTATGGTAATACCTGGATGCCAGATCTCTCTACATTATGTCGGAAGGGGAGCAACCCGGTGATTTTCCCTACAATCCCTCATACTACAAAGGTTGCCAAGAACAGGAACTGAAATTGAGACAGTGACCACCACGTTTTGCTATACTCCCCAGCATTTCAAATTGCCCAATATCTGCTACTCTCAGTTACTAAAGAACCCACAGTATTGCAAGTTCCACACAAGATGACGCAGCCTGAATTTGGCCACCTATTCCTCCCCAACATCCTAAATTCAGATGTACCCTATCCCTATTATATACATTAATGTACCTTTGTCTGCGACACACAGTACAGGAAACGATTACAGGGTTCCCTGAGGAACCATGAGAGTTTATGCCACTCAGCAGACCACCAGGTGTCAAAAGATGGATTTCTAAACAAAAAATGATTAATTGCAGAACTTAGAGTGGGAAACTCCACATATAGCAAACATGTTTCAGAAATGGGCATTGGAATAGAACTCTATGATGCACAATGGGAATACTGCTGCCCACAGTGTAAATTGGTTCCCATGAATCAAAGAGAAAAATTGCTCCCCTTCAAAATTATACTTGGATCATATTTCACACCTGAATCAAAACATAGTATAAACCAGACTAGATCACACCAGTGCCCACAATGCAGTGAAGAACATGCAAGATTTTTTCCCATTGTTCTGTCTTGCCCTTGCATATCAAAGTGCTGCCATTAAATACCTGCGGTACAAAAGGGGGTGGTGATGGACGGAGCCTCTGAACCAATCAAACACTCACACCCAGTCAAAAGATCTGAGTTTGACCCATCACCGTTCTTTAGCCCACTTTGCCACCCCAGTTCAGACATGGCTATATGCAAATCAGTCTGATCCTGTGCCTCATGGGAACAGTCCAGCCCGAACTGTCAAGCCATGCCTTCCCTGGACCGGAAACAAGCTTCCGGGGACCGGTTTCTGGCATTACAGCAGTCTTCAGCCCGGCTTGCTTGAATCCATTGGCAAAGTGAGCAAGGGACTCACGTCTGAGCATACCCTGCCACACTTATGGCGGCCAAAAGCGGTACAAAAGGGGGTGGTGATGGACGGAGCATCTGAACCAATCAAACACTCACACCCAGTCAAAAGATCTGGGTTTGACCCATCACCGTTCTTTAGCCCACTTTGCCACCCCAGTTCAGACATGGCTATATGCAAATCAGTCTGACCCTGTGCCTCATGGGAACAGTCCAGCCCGAACTGCCAAGCCATGCCTTCCCTGGACCGGAAACAAACTTCTGGGGACCGGTTTCTGGCATTACAGCCGTCTTCAGCCCCCCTTGCTTGAATCCAGTGGCAAAGTGAGCAAGGGACTCACTTTGCCACTGGATTCAAGCAAGCCAGGCTGAAGACGGCTGGAATGCCAGAAACCGGTCCTCGGAAGCTTGTTTCCGGTCCAGGGAAGGCATGGCTTGGCAGTTCGGGCTGGACTGTTCCCATGAGGCATAGGGTCAGACTGATTTGCATATAGCCATGTCTGAACTGGGGTGGTAGAGTGGGTTAAAGAACGGTGATGGATCAAACCCAGATCTTTTGACTGGGTGTGAGTGTTTGATTGGTTCTGATGCTCCGTCCATCACCACCCCCTTTTGTACCGCCATTAAATACCTAGCACGATTTCTGGTTCGATCAAAACCAGACTGGAGTCACGGCCTTCGATTGCCCTGCTAGGATATGTTAAAGTGATCCTAAGTGGGACTGGAAGATGTGCAGTTCTTGCACTGCTGATTGCTTACGGCAGATACCAATCTCATCTTGGGGCTGAGGTGAGGCCGGTGACACTCACCAGTTTCCTGTGTTTGCTGGTTTGAGACTCGGTCTCCCAGCACCCATCACTGCTTCTGCCTAGTGGGAAGGCAGAGCTTCTACCACGCAACAAGAGCATCAGCAGACTCCTGCAGCACGGAATGCGCGTTGGCTCGCTCGCCGCTCCCCACAAAGCCCGGGCAAAGGCGGGCCCTTCTGCCGCCATCCACGGGCGACTGAGGCTGGGCTGGGCCTCCTCCCTTTTGTCCTTCCCATTTGAACCTTTTTGAACCAGGACAGCAACACAGAAGATTGGGTAGGACTGTGTTTCTTCTAATTAGATATTTGTTTCCTTTTGAGAACATTGCCTTATTTTTAGCATATTCCAAACATGGGCTTGTGGAAACTGGCCCAAGCACATGGGAAGGGGGCCCAAAGGCAGTAGCCTCCACTAATGTGATTACTAACTATTTAACTAACGCTATGGATCTTTTAAATAATGAGATAATAAAAGCGGAGGAGAGACTTGCTGCAACTAAATCAGCCCTACATAGTGTAATGGATAATGTTGTTGAAGTAGATGCCTCATCAGAATTAGTGACTTTACCTAAAAAGAAAAACGATCTGACACCATCTGTTTTTCACGACTCACTTCTGATTACTGAAGATGAACTTATAAGTGAGCCATCCCCCTCCCCCGGCAAATAAATGCTGCCAACCATTGGATATCCTATCTCCAAAATCAAAGAATGGGAGAATAGCCAAAAGGGTACATGAAAATAACAGTGTCCCTAAGGTACCCAGAATATTCCATAAAGATTAGACACCAAACCCAGACAAACTAAGAGGCCTGACATTAAAGAAACTGTGGGGCATATTCTCAAGGACTTATCGCTGACTTATCAGTACTTTATCGCAGCCAAAGTGGCGATATATTTTTCACCCCATTCACAAGCTGGTGCTAACAGCCTGTATCACCAGTTTACCTGCGCTAGCAGGCACAAAACAAATCGGCACAGATGACCTCGGCAACTACCGCTAATGAGATGCAGAAGAGTCATTCCCGTGCATAAAGGCGCAACAACACCACTCCGCAACATTCTCAACAACCAGCCAGATTGGTGATAAGGACCCAAAACAGGCGATTAGGCACGTTAGCAGTAGGAATTTAACATCTGCTCTGACCTGGTGTAAAGTTGGACGAAAACCTGCACCATAAAAGGGAGCCCAGCCCTAAGCCATATCTGAAGAACAACAGATACCATGGAGCCACTGATCATCCAGCTCAGACACCCAAGAGGGTCACAACACCCTCCGCCACCACCCCCAGGACCCCACCTGAACAAAGATATGTTACATCAACTTCACGAAATCATGAACAAAACAATTCGTCTGATGTCGCACAAGTACAACAAGTAACATGCATGTGTTGTCACAAAAAGGAGAATCAGTCATTCATCTTCGAATTACCAAATGAAACATTGTATTCGAAAAAAACTCAAACCAACAATTTTGAAGACTCATGGAGGGTCTCCTCAGGACAATCTGTAGGTCACAGCCTGCAAGAGAAAAATCCAGATACGTAGGTGTTACATGCGCTCATCAAAGGACAGAGAGAGAGAGAGAGAGATAGAGGGAGAGAGAGAAAGACGGAAAGAGAGGGAGAGAGAGATAAAGAAAGAAAGAGTGAAAAAGATAGAGAAAGATGGAAAGAGAGGGAGAACGAGAGAGAAAGATGAAAAGAGACGGAGAGAGAGAGAGAGAGAGAGAAAGAGAGGGAGCGAGGGAGAGAGAGAAAGAGAGAGAGAGAAAGAGAGAGAGACAGAGAGAGGAAGACGGAAAGAGAGGGCGAGAAAGACACAGTGAAAAGAAGAGAGGAATAGGGAGAGAGAGTGCCAACACTGCACACCCAGGCCTGTTGGCAACGATGTGTCTCCAAACACATGCTGGTATTGCACACGCCATCATCGTTTGTCCGCCCCTGCGCACCCAGGCTGCTGCCCCTGCACACCCAGGCCTCACTGCTCACCTTCCGCCACTGGCGTGTCTCTCAGAGGGCCTACCACGCGCCGATGCAAGCCCCAAGCCCGGGGACAGCATACATGGGACCCTCCACAGCATGCAGCTCCGCTCCGCAGGCCACCAGGCCTCACTCTTGATTTTGCGATGGCTGAGTTCATATCAGTGCACACGGCATCATCACAGGCTGCACACCCGCTCAGCCCTTTACGTGCCACTAACTCTGTGACCCACAAGGCAACGCCACGGTAGGCCAGCACTGCCCGCTGGCTCAGGCCTACACTGCGGTCCAGAAGGGCTCACACTAATCCTCACCAGTCCGGACCGCCAGGACGGGGCATAATCGCAGGCTGCACACCCGCTGAGAACTTACGGTGCCCCTACCTCAGTGCACTGAAAGTCACTGTCACGTGGCAGTGTGCCTGTGCCAGATGCAGTGTAAATAAATGGTGCCACCAAGTCAGTACCCCACAAGTCATGGACCCTCTATGATTGAGTATCGTGGTGCGGACACCATCATGTCACCTCCAGCCCTGGGGAATGTGATGTGGCATGGCTCTAGGCCCTCATGCATAAATAATAACCACATGGATACACCCAGATGGATAGTGGAAAGGGAATTGAGCACGTGCGTCTGGCCCTTTTTATTGGCAGAGTCACATGTCCTGTGAACCGTGTGCTGGATGGGTGTGGTGTGGGTGTAAACCCCCCATGAGGGAGTGGCTGTGGCATGCCGTCAATTGGACCTGTGATCAGCATATCACTACAGGGAAGACCTGGGACATGTAGCGTTGTCGTCGTCCCTGTGAGCGTAAGTGGAGTGGGCTGGCCTGGCATATATCAGTCCAGCGTACGGGTGTCAACAATGATACTGGGGCTCTGGGCCTGGTTCTGTCCCAGGCTGGACAAGGAAGCAACAAATGCATGTGTCACTGTGGTAGTGTCAGCGGCACTAGGACCGCAATTGGCAATGTGTCACCTTGTGAACCAAGTCCAACGACATGAGCAACATGGACGTAATGGGGAATCACTGACCCCGCATTTATCCATACTTCCACACTTGAAAGATCATAGGCATGACACATCTGTGTGAATATGAATGTTTAATGCACATTCAGTGGAGTGTTGCAACTGGAGCAGTACAGGGATATGCAAACCCCATTATACATTGTTGGCCGGTGGAGGGCCAGCCAGAGTCCTTCAGAGAATGACAAGTCCAAAAGAAGAGGAAGAGTTCAGTCCACAATCTGAATGCTGTGTCATTGGTGACCAAACAGAATAAGGCAGTCCATGTTGAGCTCCAAGGTGAGTGTCGCAGAGTGTATCGGGGGACAGGGGAAGGTGATGATGCAGAGGGCTGAACCAAGCAGAAACCGGCCATGTAGGGGAGATGAATGCTGCTGCGTCCTTCTTACCACAAAGGCAGGTTCATCCGCATCTTCCTCCTACGCTGTTTCATGTGCCTCACATGTGCCTCACATGTGGGTAGTGGTGTTCTGTCTCCAGCACTGTGTGGCAGTGATACCTCTGGGTCCGGAGGTGGAATGTCTGCCGCACTGTGTGGCACTGACATTTCAAGGGGCAGAGATGTGGATGTTGTGTTAGGAGCAGCAGTCATCAGCCCCAGGCCTTGTGGCAGCAATGCCATGAGGATGGTCTTTAGGGCATTGAGGAACCAGCTATCTCTCACTTGTGTGCAGCTGTGGCAGCCGCTCTTTCTGCCTGTGTCCGCTCCATGGTCTCCATTATCCTTCGCATGTGTCCCAACTCCTGAATGACATCGCTAGAGCCACTCTGACTGGACAGTTGTTCCTGTCTCTGAGTCAGGACTCCAGCAATGTCAGCCATGATCCGTTGGAGAGCATGGAGCGGACTGTGGGTGTCTGTTAGGGACTGTGAGTGGTCCCTGATAGGACTTAGACACCCACATATGTCACCTAATTTGGCTGCCATGCGATCGAACCCCACCTGCACCTGTTCAGCCAGCTGCTCCAGGCACCCCAACACACAGCATTGAAAGGCCATTTGGTCTTCTGGGGGGTCCTGGGAGGCAGCCATGGTGGTGGGTGCTGCCTGCTGGGTGATCTGTGCAGTGGGTGGGATCTTCTCATAGCAACTGGGCTGCCCTACTCCTGGAGGTGGGGTGCGGAGGCCGTCCATGAGCTGATGGAGTGCGTTGGGGTCGAAGGTGTAGTGGTGCTCTTTGTCATCAGAGAAGAGAGGTTCCGGCTGCTCTGTAGGAGACGTTGGATCTCCCTCTGCATTGTGAAGGGAAGATGCAGTTTAACATTGTGTTCACATGTATGTTGATGCATTGTACATGTTTACATTCAGACTGCATGACAGTGTACATTGTGACTATTTAGGAGGAGCTGCCTATTTGATGCGGGAGAGTGGACATTTTGACACCTCTACCTGTTATGTGTGTGTGTGCAGCATTTTGGGGGAGTCGCCCCCGCAGCTCTGATTTTGCCGTCCCTTCTCCCTTTCAAGTGGTGTACCTTTGACTTCTGTGCTTATACAGTGCTGATATTTTGCATTCTTGGGTACATTGGTCTCTTGGTGGGAGTTGGGGGTCTGGGGCATAGTTTGTCCGCAAATGTGCTCTACTTAATTGTGCATGTGTGCCATTGTGCATATCTCCCCCCGCCCCCCCCCCAGTCCCTGGTCATTACTCATCCTGGTGCTGTTGTGTGCGGTCATGTCGTGGTGTGTCCGGTCCCCTAACTCCTGCCACCGTCTCCACAATGATGTCTGTAGACACCATTCACTCCATCTCATCCAGCTCCTCCTGTGGCGCTGGACTGGCAGTTCGGGCTGGACTGTTCCCATGAGGCACAGGGTCAGACTGATTTGCCTATGGCCATGTCTGAACTGGGGTGGCAGAGTGGGCTAAAGAACGGTGATGGATTGAACCCAGATCTGTTGAATGGGTGTGAGTGTTTGATTGGTTCAGATGCTCCGTCCATCACCACCCCCTTTTGTACCGCTTTGTTCGCCATAAGTTGGCAGGGTATGCTCAGACGTGAGTCCCTTGCTCACTTTGCCACTGGATTCAAGCAAGCCGGGCTGAAGACGGCTGAAATGCCTGAAACCGGTCCTCGGAAGCTTGTTTCCGGTCAAGGGAAGGCATGGCTTGGCAGTTCGGGCAAGACTGTTCCCATGAGGCACAGGGTCAGACTAATTTGCATATGGCCATGTTTGAACTGGGGTGGCAGAGTGGGCTAAAGAACGGTGATGGATTAAACCCAGATATGTTGACCGGGTGAGAGTGTTTGATTGGTTCAGATGCTCCGTCCATCACCACCCCCTTTTGTACCGCTTTGTTCACCATAAGTTGGCAGGGTATGCTCAGACATGAGTCCCTTGCTCACTTTGCCACTGGATTCAAGCAAGCCGGGCTGAAGACGGCTGAAATGCCAGAAACCGGTCCTCGGAAGCTTGTTTCCGTCCAGGTAAGGCATGGCTTGGCAGTTTGGGCTGGACTGTTCCCATGAGGCACAGGGTCAGACTGATTTGCCTATGGCCATGTCTGAACTGGGGTGGCAGAGTGGGCTAAAGAACGGTGATGGATTAAACCCAGATCTGTTGACTGGGTGTGAGTGTTTGATTGGTTCAGATGCTCCGTCCATCACCACCCCTTTTGTACTGCTTTGTTCACCATAAGTTGGCAGGGTATTCTCAGACGTGAGTCCCTTGCTCACTTTGCCACTGGATTCAAGCAAGCTGGGCTGAAGATGGCTGAAATGCCAGAAACCGGTCCTCGGAAGCTTGTTTCCGGTCCAGGGAAGGCATGGCTTGGCAGTTCGGGCTGGACTGTTCCCATGAGGCACAGGGTCAGACTGATTTGCACATGGCCATGTCTGAACTGGGGTGGCAGAGTGGGCTAAAGAACGGTGATGGATTAAACCCAGATCTGTTGACTGGGTGTGAGTGTTTGATTGGTTCAGATGCTCCGTCCATCACCACCCCCTTTTGTACCGCTTTGTTCGCCATAAGTTGTCAGGGTATGCTCAGACGTGAGTCCCTTGCTCACTTTGCCACTGGATTCAAGCAAGCCGGACTAAAGACGGCTGAAATGCCAGAAACCGGTCTTCGGAAGCTTGTTTCGGGTCCAGGGAAGGCATGGCTTGGCAGTTCGGGCTGGACTATGCCCATGAGGCACAGGATCAGACTGATTTGCATATGGCCATGTCTGAACTGGGGTGGCAGAGTGGGCTAAAGAACGGTGATGGATTAAACCCAGATCTGTTGACTGAGTGTGAGTGTTTGATTGGTTCAGATGCTCCGTCCATCACCACCCCTTTTGTACCGCTGGACTCCCACCTCCAGTCTGCATTGCTACCTTCCAGTTGTTGCCGCGTTTCTGCTTCGTTTTGTGCTTGACGTCGTTCCAGCGCCTCTTGACCTCTTCCATTGTCCTCTTCAGCACTCCACTGCATTCACCTTGTCCACAATGAACTGCCATATCCCATTTTTCGTTGCCAATGACACAGTGGAGGTGGCGGACAGTAGTTGATGGTGTTCTATCACCTCCATTATCAGGATCCTGTTTTCCTGCGGACTGAACCGCGTCTTCCTCTTTTTCTTGTCCTTGCCCTTCCCTGTACTTGCTCCGACTACCTCCATTGTGTTTTGCTGTCGTTTGGCTTTTGTTTGGCTGTTTTTTTCTACTTTGCTAGTTATTTTTCGCACCTGATGTGTGTGAATTGCAGGTCTGGGAAAGATTATCCCTGATTTTTTTATCTCGGTTGTGCCCATCAAAACTTTTTTTTGTGTTGGGGTTTACTTTTTTACCACCGTCCTGATTACATCATCACGGTCATTTGATGTGTTATCGTGAGACTATTACATAGTACCGCCGTGATGAGAATACAACGTTGACACCGTGATATTTTCCAGCAATGGACTGCGATGTGACGAGTTGCGTTAAGCTAATTTTGCGGTAATTATCACACATTCTTGAGAATATCCCCCTATATGGTAAAATGGAATCCTTGGAGGGATCACTAGCAAAGGAACTGGAGAAAATAAAGATTGGGTTCTCCAAATTGGAAGCATCTGTAAAAGAAGTGCTGCCTCTTATTAAAAGGCCAATACTAAACAAGGATAGTGCTACGATTGAGATGGCACCAATTAATATTCCATCATCCTCTTCAATCAGCTTGGCTCACCAATATCTTCCCGTAGTATCTACTGTAAGCAATACTTCTAAGGGCACTGAAGCGCATACATTTGGTTTTGCATCTTCCACCAGAAGCAACGCCCTACATTATTTTATTAAGAAATGTTTCCAAACTAATGCCTCGTATAACTGAAACATGGGTTGAACTAAAAAACTATGTGATACACTGGCTGGCCAAACAGTTTTAGGACACAAACTATTTCAAGAAGGGATAATGGTTAGAATGGTAGATTACTTAGGTCCCTCTAGAAAAATCGGCCAGGGTGACTGTATTGTTGTGAACTTCTGATCCCCCAAGATGGTCAAATCTCTACTTTTTGATCTAAATTGTAGGTCACAACATAAGAATGGTCGAGAGGTTATCTCATCTGAATCCCTTAGTTTCTTCGATAGACCACATATGTTCAATAATACAGGTAGAGTTCCAGTCCAAACAGGGTTCACAGTGAACCAGAGTATTAACCAACAGCAATCAAAATTGTACCTGCGTATGCTCATAACAGTTTCAACTATTAATAGTTTTGCTCCCCTTTCCAACTGTGTTGAACAAGACTGACTACAGGATGGGGATCAGAGGAATGAGAGTAAATCAATAGTCGAACAGAATATAGACTGCGACCACCATGAGGTAGATAGGGAATACCTTGTGTATGGAAAATAAAAATGCGAACCTTGTAATTAGGACATGAAGCATTACAGGAGTAAAACTTAATAGAGAACTCAGAGCGGCTCAAGTCAATGAACCATACTCATCTAGCCTGTTTATAAGGGACCTGGGCAATAAATGACATTTATGTGTTAGGTTTCACCTAATTTTTAACTCCGGCAATTCCCCCACAGGCAGGGCAGGCTAAGGGGGGATTAGCCCTGCTATTTTCCAAAATGATACCACTGAAAATTAAATGATCTTACACAAACTTCACTTATATTCAACTCTTCCAACTGCAAACAGATTAACAGCTAAACCTGGTCTTTGTCAATTTTTATAATAACGTATTCGACAAATCAAGAGCAAAAGCTATTTTAAGGTGATTGAAGTATTCACAAGCAAGATACAGGAGGATTACATACTAATATGACTTGGAGATTTTAATATAAGTTAGTGCAATAGATCAGGATCTAAAAGATGCAGATACCTAAACACAAATAGGGAGGTGATGATCCACTTCCCACAAAATATTTATGGGGAGGCACTAAATGCAATTATTTTTAAGTAATGTTGGAATATTTTAAATAGTCTGGGTCACAACCAGTAGCAACCTTCCACCCGAATGGCCATATCTTTACAATCAACCATATTTTGGTTTCAGAAAATGGGCTGCAACTAAAAGATTCCTTTGAGATTATTTCAAGTGTTTTTAGTGACCACTCCCCTTTGACAGTGGTCGGTAATATACATACATCATGGCTAAAAGGACCACAACCTGTGAATCTTATTGAAATGCAGGGTTGAAGAGGCCCAAGCCTTAGATGGAGTAATATAAATGGTACCGCCCTCACAGAAAAACTCATGGTGGAAAAAATCTCACTGACTTTAATATATGCACGGACTTGAGATCCACTCCACTTTGCATTATGGCAACCTTCTGAAAATTAATAGCTGATAATTTAAGACCAACCAATAGAGATATGGGAAATAAGAAGAAGGGATGGTTTGACAAGGATGGCTCTTTGGCAAACAGAAATCATAGGAAAGATCTACTGGAAACACCAAGCGACAGGGAAAAAATGAGTAACCTGAGACGTGTGTATGAACATGCACTGGCCAAAAGGAAAATAGAGATGCAAGACAGGGTTTGGTCTGACCTAATACAGGCTGCTAATACAAATAATAATATCTTATTTTAGAAGACAATAAATCAGCCTTTCTTGAAAGATATAGCGGATCCTAGGGTAGAAACTCTTGTACAACAGGAAGGTTGGACAGAACATTTTGGTTCTATTTTTAACCTGGATAACCTCGCTATAAGGCTGCTCCCCTCAGCTGTATATACAACCCATGCTGTATATATTTTACCAATGAGCCTAAAGAGGTAACTAATGCCGTAAGCAAAGCTGCTAACGCAAAGGCTCGGGTACCAGACTGGGTCCCAATAGATATTTTTAAGGAACATTCCATCCTATGTGCCACCTTTTTAACACAAGTGTGTAACGCAACAGATGAAGGACTTTTACCTGCTACTTGGACAGAACGTACAATTGTACCAATATTTAAAAAGGGAGAAAGAGGAGACCCAAGATGTTATCGTCCAATATCCCTCCTGGACTCTAGTGCTAAGCTAATGAGTAAAATCCTCTTGGATAGGTTAGAACAATGGGTGAAGGATAATCATTTTCTCACAGATACACAATATGTGTTCGGGAGGGATGTTGGCATGATAGAACAATGCATTTATTTACACCTTCTTGTCAATAAATATACAGTAGCCAAAGAAGGCCATATACACTTGTGCTTTACAAATTTTAGCAGTGCATTCAATCTGGTAAACCATGGTAAGCTTTGGAAAACCATTACCAATATGGATGCCCTGATTGATATTATTACCTATTTGTCACTAATGTATTCCCATTTGACTGCACAGGTACGCTTTTGGCTAAAAGGGGAATGTACCAAATGCTTCAAGGTAGCCTAGGGGATTCCGATGGGGTGCGTTCTTGCCCCTCTGCTCTTCTCACTCTGTATAAATAGGGTGGACAAGATGTTACAAAACGCGAAGGCTGATTCTCTCTGGTCAGAACTCACCCGGTTCCAATATTACTGTATGCAGATGACGCTGTTCAATTATCTAGAACTCTAAACAAGATCCAGATCCTATTTGAGAACTTTGTCTTCTTTATGGAGCGCAAAAGTATGAATAACAAATTAAAGAAAACATATACTATTGGTAACTGGAAAAGAATGGGTAAAAATAGGCTACACCTTATTAAGGGAGTGAGATTAGCCACAAACCAAACATTTTCATATTTAGAAGTCCAATTCACTGCAGAGGGGCACTGGGAAACCCAATTGAATACCTGTAAAATGACATTTTTGAGAGCCACAGAATCAATTTTTAAGACTTGCGGCCAAAGTCGGTCATAAACCAACTAGAGAAATATTGACGCTATATAAAAGTAAATGCCTCTCGAGTGTTAGCTATGGGCTGCACTGTGGGGATGGGTAAACTGTGCCTCTTTACAACCCAAGAGAACCTGTTTTTAGACCAATTGCTGGCTTTGCCAAAATCTAGCTCATCTTTTATCATAAATAAGGAAGTATCAGTTCTTTTCTAGATTTATACGCCAGCCCTGTCTTATTCTGGCATAATCTATGGAGGAAAACTGGGTCAAAGTTCACAAAAGAAATAATACTGGATTGCCTATCCCTAGATGCTGGGAAGAAGATAAGATGGCTGATTTATATGGATGTATGACCGTACAACGCGTGGTATTACCACGCGTACCGTTACAACGCAGGTTTTTCAACGCAAGTCGTTACAACGACTTGCGTTGGGGGCGATGGATAGTGAATAGTTTAATTTACTATTCCAACTCCAGTCCCTGTGAATAGTAGGGAAGGTGTTGGATAGTAAATTAAACTATTCCCTATCCTAGTGTGCCCTCCACAGAAAGTCGTTGTAACGACTTTTGTTCGAAAACCTGCGTTGTAATGGTACCGCGTTGTTAGGGTTTCGTTGAAAAGGATGTTCCCCAATTTATATAGACAGCCACCTGAGAAAAGTGTATAAGAGCATTGGAGATAAGGATACTGTCAGTATTTTCCGACGTAGTAGGACTGAGGTAAAAATTATACTAATAGGAAAGAATGAGGCAGAAAGAGACATTTGTGAGATCAGTATATCTACAGTGCGTTGATAACTCACAGGGCCGGTACAAGATGATTTGCAAAAACTACCTTGTAATCATACACAATACAAAACACAGATTCTGCCTCACTAGATTATGTTTAGGAACACTGCATTTACGGGTTGCTTTTCCAAAAATGGGGACCTAAGGAACAGATATCATCTAAATGCTCAGGTGATGGCATTTCCAATCAAAGCACAAAGCACTTTATCCTGTTTTGTAAATTATACCAGGATCTAAGAAGACAATACTTAAAACCTATATTTAAAATTGGTAAATACATTCGTTATCACTAAGGTTTTAAATATCTATGCACACAAGTAAATGGGGATATCTGTTTTTCTGTCGCCTCATTCATAACATCTGACATTGTTAGAAGTAAAAGACTTTCACATTTAGAAGCTCTAACACATTAGGATGTAGAATGAAGAATAATGTTTAATAAAATGAGATCACTGAAGGGCTTATAAATATATTTGTAATTGTTTTATTAAAAGTTTTTTTACTAGGTAGTACTTTTACTGTATTATAAAACATAATAGGTATTGATACAGTGCAATTTCTGCCTTTTTCTAGTGGTGTCTCCACCTAAAGCCAAGAAATGGACATTACAAGTAACTTTCAACACAACCCCCGAAATGAATATAGTTTGCTTATGTGCATTTCTTTCAGACGACTATAAATGGAATGAGAAAGAGAATGCAATGTTTTATTAAGAATAAATTATCTTTTTAACACTATTTTATGGGTATTATTACATTTGGTCAAAGTGATATTGAATTGAATTGAAAGCTATGAACTTGTGTAGGAAGACTGCACCTAAAAACGAAGGAAGACTGGTGAACAGAATGATAAATGCAAAATGTATGCTGCGCTGCAACCACCGATTCCTAGGCCTAAAAGTGTCCGCGGCCCTCTATTGATTAACCCAGCCCAGACTGACACTAACATTTCACAAGGGCAAGCACAAAGTGCTAAAATGAGTAATGTGGACTCTTGAAAAATGTAATTGCTTTAGATTCATGGTGTGAGAGGCTGGACTGGTATATGATATACACAAATGTAAGTGGGCACCTTGCACCAGTCCAGACAACCCTTATGGTAATTTAAGAGGCCTCAGACAACCTTAGAAAGCTGTCCAAGTGGTAGCTGTTGGGAGCAGCCTTCAGGCTGAGTCTTGAAGGAGTGTAAAGCAGCTTGTTTTACCAGAACGCTATCTTACAGTATAGATTAAATGAAAAGAGAACCACACAGTAGTTATAAAAATATATATTTATTATATAACACTATATAGTGTGTTACAGGATCTGCTCCACAGAGATAGACACAAAGCACACAATACTTTATCAAATACATCACAGTGATTAGCACAAATACAAAGTGGGCCCCAGGGGCAGACCAAAACCATATACTAAGAAAGTGGCATAAGAAGCACAACTTGAGTTAGGACAATGTCGAGAGGACGTAGATTTGCTGGCATCACAAGGAATCACCTAAGGTGAGTAGACAGGGACCCCATGGAGTGCGTGTGCAGTGTGTGAACACAACTGCATGCTACCTACAAGTCTATGTGCAAGTCGATGTTGGAATTTAAAGATTAAGGACCCTTCCCAGTGGACCCTGAAGAAACCCCATGGAAGACAGAAGGTTGGATAGCCACCCCGCTCGTGGATACCGTGGTACCCAAGTTACCTATTCCAGAGAAGCCGGATGCATAGATGTGAAGTGGTGTCGGAAACCACAGTCAAACCCAATGGAGGACTTCAGAAAAGTGCTGCTGTTGGATCAGGATAAACTGTCCGGAGGAATCCAAATGTGGATTCTTGATGGTATGTGAAATCGGAAGGGACCAGGGGATCAGTAGACGAATGCCCACCAATGTTGAGTGCTCCAGGAGAGCTGTTAATGACCTTGACTCTGCAGATGTAGGGACTAGGCAAGGCTGAGGACAACCAGGAGCCAGATATGAGTTGTCCCACAAAGGATGTCGAGAGCTGAGGGGTCGGTGCCCGGCTGGAGCACCAACGAGCCTTGGCAACAGCAACCCAAGCATAAAGTCAAGAAAGTGTACGGTTCGGACCGGCATGGTCCACGAGACTCACCGCAAGCAGGGGAGTCAGGGCAGAGAACAAGCAATCAGGGGAGCCCAACGAAATTAAAGGTGACCCTCAAATGGACCCACAGGCCACCGGCACAGGAGTCACTAGAGGACCTCACTCAGCTCACCAAAAAGAGGCAGGCCACGATGCACACAATGCGGTGTGGCCAAAGATTCTGGTCACAAAAGGTGCTCAGGGTTGGTGCTACGTGAAGCCCAGAGATCTTCTTGCAAAGATGTCAACAATCCTTTGCAAATGCAAAATTGACGAGGTACCCAGGGGTTTGGTTATTGCAACACTCACTCGAGCTGCTGGCCTCAAACTTGGTCAGAGGGGAGAGCAGACCTGAGGAGAACCACCACCTGAGTTGCAGAGCCCACGGAGTCTGGAGGAGCTCGAGATCTGCAGACTGGTTGTCTTCGTTGCGGTGCCTGCAAATGCAGGGGAGTGACTCCTTCACTCCAAGGGAGATTATTTTGGTTGTCCTTGATGCTTCACATGCCTTGGAAGGCTTCTGGTGGCACAGGCACAGAGGATACAGCAGACTGGAAGGGAGATGAAGTCAGGCCAAAACAAAGTCCAACGAAGTCCAGAGCACCCAGATGGTTGAAGTGCAGTGGTTTCAATGCTGAATCTTGTCCACGATGAATCTAGGATCCTACAACCAGGTAAGCCAGTCAGTAACAGCTTTATTCGATTTAAGATTAAAATCATAAAAGCATAACATTCATAAAACATACAATGCAAAAACACAAAATATCTACAAATTAACTTTAAAATATGATCCTCATCCTTTAGATGCAAATTCCTGTCTAATTATGGTCATTTCATTAGATTCATCATTGGGAACTATACCGTTACAGCTGAATTGTCCCTTAAATTAAAGCAATTAATCACAGACAGGGTGGATCTGTTGAGACTTTTCCATATGTAAATCAAGGGTAGCTGTTATACAATGGTTCAAAACAGTTAAAAGTGGAGATATTAGAGCCACTCAATGCCCGGACGCTTCCGTCCATCCGGTGGTTATGATTAGCAGTTGATCTTGTTAAGCGAAAACATGGCATGGTAGGATAAAAGTCATATAGATCCCAGGTGGATATAGGGCCATCTCCTTTTTGGGGCTGCCAAGTCTGAAGAAATGGAACAACGTTTTTGTTCCTGAATTTACTAAAACCAGATCACCAGGAATATCTTTTGGGAGGGATCCTAGCCAGCCCACCCTTCTAACTCTCATGATTCTCCCATCTATGGTGGGAGGCAGGGGTCTATTTTTTGTCAACCAAAAAGTAACCTTATTTAATAGGTCCTGATACCTTGCGGTTTTTCCACTTGTAAGTGCTGGCACACCCGAGAGAACGCAGACAAATGCAGCGGCCTCCGGTGGTAAGTGAATGTGATTAAGTGATCTTAACATATTGCCGTGGTTAGAGACTGACCCCTTATGGAATGTTGGATCTTTACTCCGTCCTACTCTGTCGGAAGTGCACTGTACTGGTGTAGGGTTAATGGATACTCCAGAGGTATATGGCGCTGGTGTGGGTGAGGCTACTGGTTGTATTTGGACCTTAGTAATTTGTGCAGATTGTTTAGACACTTCTGTGGTAGCGAGAGACAGGGGAGGGTTAGATTTTGTAAAGCTTTTTATGAGTGTCGAACTGGCCTTGATTGTTTCCTCTAATCCCGTGAGCCTGTCCCCTAGAATATTCATTTTTTCGATCACTTGGGATATTATAGATTTAACCAGATGCTCAATCTGGGCCAGTAGTTTGTCATTGATGGAAGGTGCCAACAAATTTGAATTGTTTAGGTTCAAATTCAAGTTTGAGTTAGAGGTGACCACTGGGGCTGGCGGAAAAGTGGTAATGGCCAAGGGGGGGCTTGAGCACAATCTCAGTTGTTTCACCTGGGTTCCCTGATTTGGAATTCCACTTTGCTTTCTTTCAGCCGGGGTATCCTGAGGGGGCGCTATATTTGGGGTAATATCTTTTACAGATAGCAAGTGGGGGGTGCATGACAGATTATCATTTTGGTGAACAGATGTATTAGTCTGGGGATTAGAGCTTGCTTTGTGGTAGTTAAATGCACCAATTTGCTTTATTCTTGGTTCCAGCGAAGCATAGTTTGTTTTACATATATTATTTAGTTCCCCCAGTAAAGATAGATTTTGTGCTGAGTCTACTACCTGTAAGGGAGATTGCTTGTTGGGTGTACTGTCTATGAACGGGAATAGTTCTAATCTCTCTGTTTCATGGGGTATGGGTGATATAGTCCTGCTTAGAAAATGATCAAGTGTCCCGTTCACCGAATCCCTCTGGGGGATGGCATTTTTGGTTGCCCCCTTGCGAATCATAATGTAGGTCAATTGAACAACAGTGAGTACCGGAAACAGCAGCAGGATCTGGTATGAACAGAGGTCACAAAGTAAAAGTACCCGTTTAGGAAGTCTGTGAATAAAATAGTCCGAGTCATTACCTCCTCATATTCCGATGCCAAGGGAAGTGGCCCGTCCCGTCCTCCTCAGGCCTCTGAGGGCCACAGAGGGACCGCCCTTTGCCCGGGCTTTGTCCGCTAGTCCCGCGCTGCGGGAACCGGATGTTGTGATGTAGCCCAGTGAGCTGGGGGCGGGCCTCCCCACAGGTGCAAGCACGCACGGGCTCCTGGTCCCTGGAGTCCCGTGCGGCGTGATCCCACTGACAATGTCCCTTCCGTGACGGACCGGTAAATGATGGCAGAATCCCTCCCGGCGCAGCAGCAGCAGACAGGGGAAGGTGCGATGCATGACGCGGGATCCAGGTAAGCCCTTAAGTAGCCACAGCAGAGGGTTGGAAAGATTCAGGGGACCCTGTACAGGTTGGAGGTTACTCACATGTCCTTGTCCAGTTTCAGACCAGAGCAGGAGCCAACGGCTCCTAGGACTGGTTTGAACTGAACTATGCACAGGACCACCAAATTTGCCCTTCCTGCAGGTTTTCAGGCGCTGGCAAGCACACCCGCCGAGCCCTAATACACTAAATTCTGTCTGGGAGGTGGTCACACTTCCCTGTGACTGGATGCCTATTGTTCTGCCTTCCCCTGCTTGAGCTTGGCTCAGCAGCAGAAGGGCAGAAATGCGTCTCTGGTCGGCAGCAACCATTTTGTGCTGGTACCGGGAATACAGAAAGCCCCACAAAGGGCCTTTCTGGTAGGTGGAATCATACCTTCCACACCCGTTACCAGTGTGGGGGTATGATTCCAACATGTTTGACATCAAACACAATAGGGTTTGTTGCAGCCATTTTGGAGATGGTCATCACGCGGTCGTGTAATGCCTCCCTATATTAGTATATGGCTGCTTCACTGACAACCCGGGAGAATGGACTCCGTAGGCTGCAGGGGTATCCTGCTCATGCAGGGGCATCCTCTCACCTAGAACTAAGCATCCTGCCCTCAGGATAGTAAAGAACTGCTATAAGGGGGACTTATAGGTTTTAAGTGCAGTGACCCTTAGATATAGTGAACCTATATATTAAATAATTGGTGCGTGCACCAACTTACACAGGCTGCAATGGCAGGCCTGTAGGTACATTTTGAATGGTCTTTCATGGGTGGCATAATACATGCTGCAGCCATTGGAGACCTCTGGGGTACCTATGCCCTGGATACATGGGGACCATATTCTAGGGACTGACAAGAGTACCCCAGTATCCAATCTGGGGTGTGCCTAAGTGTATTACTTAACAGTTTAGTGAGAAAGCAGATACATTAGGGTCCTGATTAGCAGGATCCCAGCCAGAATAGTCAAAACACAGCTTAGTATCTGCAAAAAGTAGGGGGGACACATGCAGAAGGATCCTACCTTCCTACTTTTGGTATGCATGGAGTTTTGACAATTTGCCTTTCCAAAAGTTTCCATCACTGGGTTGAACCTCTTAGCTGGAAAGTTGAGGGCAGTCTTTTACCAAATGTTCCACTAACCCACAACAGAGACCACATCCTTCTCTGTGTCTTGTCTCCTTTTCTTCTGCTGGTAAACGCTACTCTGATGTTTCCAATATCAATCAATAAGAATCTTTTACATAGTCTGTAGAGATTTGATGTTGTACATCTTGGGGTATCACAGTCTTTCTTGAGACCACTGTAAAATCATCTTTACTAAGGGATGAGAGGAAAATAGTACCTTTATATGATCATTGAAAAATTACTGTGCTTAGCAAAACAATGTACTGTCCCATACTGTGAGCCAACGTCCCGACAACCCCAACCTGAACACCGCCCTACCCCAACCTTACCTCTTTCGTTACCCCCGGGACTGTGTCCCCGGCCTCAGAACGCCAGCATAAGGACCAGACTCGACACTCCAACAAGAGCCCAGAGAGACACGCCCTTCTTTTCCCCACAGGGACCAACCAGAACGTCGGGCCAGACGGACTTAAATCTCGCGGACCCCGGAAGCCCCACCCCTGTGGCAGCGACAGTACAGGATAAAAGAGCGAACCAGGAAGTGCAAGTTGTCGGAGATTTGTGGCAGGAACCTCGGACTGGTGGTCGTGAAGGAGAAGGAGACGGAGAGCAGACGGGTGAAGCAGATGTGTGGAGCGAAGAGTGGTGGAGTCCACAGGAGGTGGCTGTAGAGCGGCCGTAACTCAACGGGAGAGTTACGGCGGACCGCGTGAGTGCCTTTAACCTCACTATTTTTCTACTTGCTAGGAGTCCCCTGTAAAGTCCTTGTATATAATTCCCCTTCTCTTTAGTATCACGCCCCCTGCACTGTATGATAATTGTATAGTACTGCACTGTGTGCCCCGCCATTTCCTTCACGCCCCGACCGAACACTCTTTTCTTCTTCCCGCCCCGTACTCCTTCCTCCCGATACCTTCCTTTCCTCACTGTCTCTTTTCCGCTCCTTCCCCACACGCCCCGGGTGACGGTGACTGTTGCAGAGATCCTAAAACTAGGATAGGACTAACGGTCCCTTGTTTTCTCTTTTGCTCCCTGCCCTCCGTGGATACTCCCCGTCACCGGAGCCGCCGTTGGAACCGCCGAAGACCGCAGCTGCAACGCAGACCCGGCGTGGATCCAGTACCCGGACGCCCTCCTTGTTTTTTCCCTGTGTTCTACTTCTGTGACTCTGCAATAAATCCCTACTATAGCACACTACATACGGCCTCCTCGCTTGCTTTTCCGGCCCGCTGCACACCCACCCTCACACATACACAATTGAAAATGTTGTGGATTTCCTCTCCAGAAAATCTTTCAGTTAGCACTAATCCTGTGGCAGCCAACAAAGGATGAAAACAAACCCCTGACATAGTGTTACTCATTTTAATGTCTTGGGCATCAGTGGCACTAGTAGGTGTGGTAGTTGGCGTATTATGATCTCTCTCTTATTTCAGAGTATCGTCCCTATTATTTGAATAATGCCTTCTAACAGGGATGAAAACTCCTTCTGAGCAACTTGAAGTTCAAATTGTATCTTATTTATAGTTTGTGTCATAGCCTGCTTGGGATTATCTCCAATATCCACATTATGGTCTGCAATTCTGTCATTATCTTTTGATTTAGCAAACACACTAACAGCAAGGAAAATCCAACCGTCTTCCTTTGAAGGTTCCCTCTACCTGAAAAGGCTCCAGTAAAGTGAAGGAAAGCAAACTCAAAGGAAAAAAGGGGGTAGAAGAAAGAGATTGAAAACCTGGACTGGATTCACAGGGGCACAGTATAGAACACCATGACAAACCCCAGGAGGAAAGAACAATTTATCGGTCAGCAGATGTAGAGGAGACAGTAAGTATCAGGTCATACTCTGAAAAAAATCACTGATAACAAATTTGACATTAACTGGTTAGCTGAGAAGTTACACTGTGATTAACACCAGGTAAAACACAAAGCGGGCCCAAGAACTAAATGGAGAAGAGAACTCTGCAGCACCAGTGAAGCTGTGATATATCAGTAGGAAGGGAAATTCACAGGAAGAAAGTCAGGACGATATTAGCACAGGAAATAAAGGAAATCAGGGATGGAACAAAACACTACAAATACAGCAACGAAGTAAGGTACACATCAAACACAAGGAGATGAGGGATGGAGCGCTGACATTTTTCAGACACTCAGCCCCAGTCACAGGCCTGTGTTGAATCCATTATCGTTCTTTAGCTCACTTTGCCACCCCAGTAAAGACACAGCCATATGCAAATCAGTCTTGACCATGTACTTCATGGGAACAGTCCAGCCCGAACTGCTAAGCCATGTCTTCCCTGGACCAGAAACAAGCTTCCTGGGACTAGTTTCAGGCTAACAGCCATCATCAGCCAGGCTAGCTTGAATCCATTGGCAAATGAGCAAGGGACCCACGTCTAGACATACCCTACCAACTTAGGGCAAACAAAGCAAACAGTAGGAGATGATGGACGGAGCGCTGAAATGTTTCAGACACTCACCCCCAGTCACAGATCTAGGTAGAATCCATCATTTTCTTTAGCTCACTTTGCCACCCCAGTTCAGACACAGCCATTTCCAAATCAGTCTTGACCCTGTGCCTCATGGGAACAGTCCAGCACAAACTACCAAGCCATGTCTTCCCTGGACCAGAAACAAGCATTCTGGGAGCGGTTTCAGGCTAACATCCCTCATCAGCCAGGCTAGCTTGAATCCAGTGGAAAGTGAGCAAGGGACCCATGTCTGGGCATACCCTGCCAACTTAGGGCAAACATAGCAAGCAATAGGAGATGATGGACGGAGCGCTGAAACGTTTCAGACACTCACCTCCAGTCACCACATTTGTTTGATAGAACAAAACTGCTAATCCTGAGATATGGAATACAATCATACAAATAAAATAATAATTCAAATATGCAAGGATAACCATTTGTAGGAAGCTGGCTCTCTATATAGTGTACTAAAATGAAGTACTCCGCACAGAGAGCCTAGTGGATCCCCTACTGGTAAACAGAGCATAAAGTACATACTACTAATGCTCTTTTTATGGTAGTGTTGGTGAGCAGTTAGGCTTATCAGAAGGTAGTGCTAAGCATTGGTTGTACTTATGAAGGCAGTAAATGAGACCCACACTCAAGAATACATCTGAGACCAATTTATAGAAATAATATTGAGTTATATGTACTTTTTAAGACTAAGCACTTGACAGTAAGTACCATAGAAAAGCTGAAAAATGCATATAAATTCAGGCAATGCTTTCATGCAGTCAGTTCACCTTCTTATTTTAGGTTAATTAATAGCAAGACCAGGTACAAACTTTCAGCTGCAGAAGATCGGGAGCGTTCTGGATTCGTCCGGAAGCAGGGTGCCGAAGGTGATGGTAGCAGATGCACGACGATGAAGGGGGAAACCTGGAAAGACACTGCACAGGAGGACTTCCCATGGGAAGAAGGAGTTGCAAAGGGTCGCAGGACTCCGGGACAGCGGCTGGTTCATGCTTACAGAAACAGTGGGGCCAGGTGCAAAGCAGATAGGTCAGCCAGCCGTCATGAATCGAGAAGTCGAGCAAGCAACTTGGAGTGGCAATTTTGGAACAACTAGAGCACTCAGGTTATGAGTCTCAGGGTTCTCAATGTCCCTCGATGGATGCTTTCTTCTGGTATCATTGGAGCCTGACATGGTCTCTTTGTCTTGCTGTTTGCTGTTGGGGGTCTTGGGTATTGGTACGGTGTGGCCCCGTAGGTCCTGGTGTATCCAAACTTGGTGGGGAGACAGATTTCACCCTCTAAAGCTAGTGTACCTCTTTTAGAGTGGGTGCTGCATTGGAGTCATCAGGGAGCAGCACGTCAACGAACCAGTGTGCAGGGGAGTTATACCTTACTTCAAGGGAGGTACTTGGCAATTTGTCAAAGGATGGAGGAGCTCTGGAGTTCTTGGAGTGTTCACAGGTTCAGGACAACACAGCACACCACAATTGTTGATTCCTAGAGGCAGCAAGCAGTGTTTGGCACCAATTTCTTCTGCAGCAGAACTTCTAGGGCCGCAAGTCTTCTTTGTCCTTTTCTTCTTTTTGGCCATCAAATCTAGGTTCATGGTCTAGGGATGCCACCTAAATAGGGGGAGGCAGGAAGTAGCCAATGGCCTTCACCCTCAAAGTGACCACTTCTTGTGCGAAGAGGTACTACCCTAGCCCTGGTAGGTTGTTTCAAGATGGTGGCTTTTCAGGAGAGGGGTTCACAGTGCCTGCACACCTTACGGTTGGTGCTGGCCGAATGTGGACACTCCTCCTCATCTAACTAATTTTCCAGCCAAATGGGGAGCAGGATGGGTGCTGACATCCCCCACTATCTTAGAAAGCCTGGGCTGAACTTCAAAGGGAGCATTGCCTTTTAAGATTCCCTCTCTCAAAGGCCATTTTGGCCTAGTTGTGGTATGAAGCACCTCCTCCCAGAATAGGTAGGCTTTGTTTCTTGACTCGTAGAGCATTGACTCTCACCCCATGAGGTGAGAAACATGTCTGGTGGAGGCAGGCTGGCTATGAATAGTCAAAAACCACACCAGTGGTTGGTATGTTTTCAGGGGACCATCTAAAGGGTTTTCTTCATGCATTTATTAATGCATCCCACACTGACATCCCTTAAGGCTTTATTAAGACACAATGTTTTAGTACCAATCATATTAGGGTACAGAGAAGCCATTGTGGAGCTAGGAAACTTGTAATGACAAGTATTCAGCCCACGTACTCTTCATGGCTTCCCTGTGCACTTTGAAATATCCAAGAATGTCCCAGATATTGCAGAGCCCTATCTGCCTATGCAGATATATCCTCACATGGGATATAGTGCACCTTGCCTTAGGGCTGTGGGGACAGCAGTTGAGGTGACTTATCTGTATCTCACAAAGTGTGTGAGGGCATGGCACGCAGGATGTATGCCACGTTGAATCTTTGGTTCACTCTTCACCACAACACGTAGCCTGCAAAGGCAGTTTGCATGGTCTTAGTTAGGGGTCTCTGGGGTGGTAAATTTGTGCTGCAGCCCCAATGGACCCTTCACAGTGTCCATGACTTTTGTTCCAGGTGGACCATTTACTAGGGGCTTACAAGGGTGGATGAACTTGTGCCATTTATGGTACCTTTTAGGTAAAGAGATATGGGACTGGTAACATGGTTACAGTTCCATATCGCATCAGGCATCAAGCAAAAGGTGTGGGCTGACCATGTCATAAAGAGGCACTTTCCTACACTACACTGTTCTTTTTAACTGGGAGAACATCACAATTATTTTATATTTGTGGGTGAAAGGTGTGTGAACTTTGGTCCGAATTCTGAGACATCACCTCACAGATGTGTGAGTCTACATTAATTACACTCAGAACGTATTCGTAGATAGTATTTACTGGAGGAGTGTTAGGCTGGAATATCAAGTACTTGATTTTATAAAATGTATTGTTATGGTTTTAACTGAAAAAATAAACTTTTTCACAGTGGAAGTATTGCACAACCACCTTCAGCCTGATCCTCCAGAGGGTCCCTGGGGTCCAACTAGCCCACCAAGTACCTCCAGTGAGCGCCACAGTGTTGCGTTGCAGACAGGTGTAAAAAGGGGTGTGGCCTGGTCCACCTCTCTGCAACTCAGCGCAGTGCTGCTTATTGGAATAACCTGGTGGGCTAGTTGGCTGCCACGGGTCCTCAGGATTGAAAAGAAATTAATTCCCCAACTTTAAACACGCCACAGGGCGTATTTGCACACAAGTCACCTCAGGCCCCGCCCCCTCCCTTCACCACTGTGCAAATGCGCTCTGTGGCACGTTGTAAGTTGGGAGATGAGTCCCCTTGAAGCCTGAGGGTCACTGGGGTACAACTAGCCCACTAGGTACCTCCAGTAAGCGCCACAGGCAATTTATGGCCCTAGGGACCCCACTCCAGGCCTTTGCTTGTTTTAAAAAAATATTAATAATAATTTCATTATGGGGGAGGGGGCTGCGTGGTCCCCATCCCCTGGGCCTGGAGACTTTGTTGGTGACCATGGGGGGAGCCCCAATGCCCCCACGGTCCCTGCAGGCTCCCCGGCTCCTGCCGGAGCCGGCATTGATTTTCCACTTGGGTAGCTGCTAACATGCAGCTCCCCTTGTGGAAAAACAATCTGGCTTGGTTTTTGGAAGAGAGAGCAGGTTTCCTGCTCACTCTTCCAAAGTCCAAACCACTGTTTGCCGTGGCAGGGCGGGAGCCGTAAGGCTCCAGCCCTGCCATAGCAAACTGCAGTGTCTCGGGGTGGCACCCTGGGACACTGCAGGAGCCGGCCCTGGGGGGTGGCGGTCCTCAGGGCCATGAAGGGCTCCAGGAGGGGGGCAGCACGGCCTCCCTCCCAACTAATGCACAGCCCCGGGGAGGTGGTGGTCCCGGGGTCGAGGGCCCGTAAAAGACCCTCTAATTTGCATTATTACCCGGGGCGTGTGGGGGGGCTCGAGACCCCCACGCAGTTATATATGTATTGTTTAAAAGAAGACCCACGGGTGGTGGTCCCCAGGGTTACGGGGGGCAGTGTGCCCTCCCCAAATAATTCATGAAAACCCCGGGGTGGCAGTCCCCGGGGCTTGGGGGGGACTTGGAGGCAATGAGATAGAAAGCAGTCTAAACTCAATATTATGAATACCAGAATACTGTCGGCCATCTTTTAACATGTTCTAATCAATAAATCTATGCCCAATATGAATATACAATCAATTTTTCATGTGTAAATTAATTTTAATTGCAATATATGTCATTGCAATCCGATAACTGGAATATTTTAGTTTGTAACCATTTGCAAAATCTATTCATGTATTTAAGAATGATTGATTGTCCATATGGTTTCTTTGGTTAGAACATGTTAAAAGATGGCCAACACTATTTTAGTATTCATATGATTGAGTTTAGACTTCTTTTTATGTCAATGTACAACTAGAGTGTTCATAATGCATGCTGTTTTCACTGTAAAAATGTTGTGAACAAGGCTAGCGTAGCCGAAACGTGTGGACGTTTGTTTGTCTACAAGCAATATTTAATTTACAAATAAAACCCTTCTACAGGAGTGCTGTCTCTGAAACATCTGTTCTTTGGAGTTGGATCATTATTTTATGTCCGATTGCTGACGCCAATGTGCACCTGCGGCGTTTAGGACGCACACTACAGATGCCTTCAAGTATATATCCATCAATATTATGCCACCATCGATCTAAATACATGTACTAGATTTTGCATTTATGCTGAAATATCTTGCATTTACACAGATATATTGTAATTGTTAGACAATTGTATATTTGGATGTATCTATCAATATTATGCCATCATCAATCTAAGTACATGTACTAGATTTTGCATTTATGCTGAAATATTGTTGTAATAATTACTGACAGTTGATTTATACGAAAACATACTGCTACTAGTATGTTTTTCCTTTCTATGACCATGTGATGCATGATGTCACTATCTATGGCGAGTACCTGTATGCACACATATAAAAAAGCAACACAAACTTTATTGACTTGCAGCGTGAACAAGGGCTTGTGTATCCTGAAACGCGTAGCTGTTTTTCTCTGTGCTGAATAAAATCACTGCACCTGATCCTGTGGTCCGTCTCCTTTCGCGCTGGTTTTGCTGGACAGCTTGCCGGAGGTGTTGTGGAGTTTCTTTGAATATATATATATATATATATATATATATATCCAACCGGAACTCCCATTCAGAGAAAAGAAGTACGCCTGACGAGACCTTCAGGTAGAAACTTGCACTTTTATTTTTCTAAGGACAGCCGAGTAAAAGTGAAAAATCCTGACGCGTTTCGGGGCTTAGCATAGCCACTTCCTCATAGGATAAACCCACGAAATGCACTGTGATGCTTGTCATGTCGCCATTTGCTGCATGCTCTTGATTTAAATGTTCCAAGTGGGCGTCTCAAGTGAGCAGAAAACATCAAGCATGCTGGTACCTGTAGTTAAGCGCTGTTTCTCCACCGTGGGATCAGTGCAATTTCGAAAGTCTTTAAAATATTTCAAGCTCCAGTGGGCTGTGAATCTTGAAGCTGTCTTTCTTTAATATCGAAAAGCGCTTGAAGCCTGAAGTCCGTCAATGAAATGCAGGGCATTTCACCTTTTCCCTTGCCTCGCAGAGTTCACACACACTCTCCCGGCTGGAAACTCCGTGCCATAAACTGGAATGAACAATGCTGGCGGGCCCCGCTCCTTTTGACAACAATCCAGCCTCCATTCGTCCGCAGGGAGCAGGTACCTCTTTCAGGGCGGTCAGGGCGCAGGGGGCGGACAACCTCCTTATATATCCAACCGGAACTCCCATTCAAAGAAAAGAAGTACGCCTGACCATACCTTCAGGTAGAAACTTGCACTTTTATTTTTCTAAGGACAGCCGAGTAAAAGTGAAAAGTCCTGACGCGTTTCGGGGCTTAGCATAGCCCCTTCCTCATAGGATAAACCCACAAAATGCACTGTGATGCTTGTCATAGCGCCATTTGCTGCATGCTCTTGATTTAAATGTTCCAAGTGGGCGTCTCAAGTGAGTAGAGACGTATATATATATAGCGAAATCCTGTCAGGAAAGCTGCCACGTCTTAACTCACGCGCCGCCGCCAGCAAACAGGACACAGACCCAATATCCGTGCTTCAGTTGTTTATTTTCCCCAAAGTCAAAGACGCGTTTCGCAGCTTCACGCCGCTTGTTCACCCAGGCACTCCACACCACTGGAATCAAGCTAGCCGGGCTGAAGAGAGGTGTTACCTCGAAACCGGGCCGGTCCTCGGATGCTTGTTTCCGTTCTGGGAAGGACATGGCTTTTGTAGTTCGGACTGGACTGTTCCCATGGGGCACAGGGTCAGCGCTGATTTGCATATCGCCATTGTCTAACCCAGGGTGGTGTGGAGTGGAAAAACGATGGATTTGGGCCCAGATCTTTGGACTGGGGTGAATGTGTGACATTGATCCACATTCTGTCCATCATTGTTGTGTTTGCAGTTACCGCTCTAAGTGTACTGGGGATGCTCAGACGTGAGTCCCAGGCACTCCACACCACTGGAATCAAGCTAGCTGGGCTGAAGAGAGGTGTTACCTCGAAACCGGGCCGGTCCTCGGATGCTTGTTTCCGTTCTGGGAAGGACATGGCTTTTGTAGTTCGGACTGGACTGTTCCCATGGGGCACAGGGTCAGCGCTGATTTGCATATCGCCATTGTCTAACCCAGGGTGGTGTGGAGTGGAAAAACGATGGATTTGGGCCCAGATCTTTGGACTGGGGTGAATGTGTGACATTGATCCACATTCTGTCCATCATTGTTGTGTTTGCAGTTACCGCTCTAAGTGTACTGGGGATGCTCAGACGTGAGTCCCAGGCACTCCACACCACTGGAATCAAGCTAGCCGGGCTGAAGAGAGGTGTTACCTCGAAACCGGGCCGGTCCTCGGATGCTTGTTTCCGTTCTGGGAAGGACATGGCTTTTGTAGTTCGGACTGGACTGTTCCCATGGGGCACAGGGTCAGCGCTGATTTGCATATCGCCATTGTCTAACCCAGGGTGGTGTGGAGTGGAAAAACGATGGATTTGGGCCCAGATCTTTGGACTGGGGTGAATGTGTGACATTGATCCACATTCTGTCCATCATTGTTGTGTTTGCAGTTACCGCTCTAAGTGTACTGGGGATGCTCAGACGTGAGTCCCAGGCACTCCACACCACTGGAATCAAGCTAGCCGGGCTGAAGAGAGGTGTTACCTCGAAACCGGGCCGGTCCTCGGATGCTTGTTTCCGTTCTGGGATTGACATGGCTTTTGTAGTTCGGACTGGACTGTTCCCATGGGGCACAGGGTCAGCGCTGATTTGCATATCGTCATTGTCTAACCCAGGGTGGTGTGGAGTGGAAAAACGATGGATTTGGGCCCAGATCTTTGGACTGGGGTGAATGTGTGACATTGATCCACATTCTGTCCATCGTTGTTGTGTTTGCAGTTACCGCTCTAAGTGTACTGGGGATGCTCAGACGTGAGTCCCAGGCACTCCACGCCACTGGAATCAAGCTAGCCGGGCTGAAGAGAGGTGTTACCTCGAAACCGGGCCGGTCCTCGGATGCTTGTTTCCGTTCTGGGAAGGACATGGCTTTTGTAGTTCGGACTGGACTGTTCCCATGGGGCACAGGGTCAGCGCTGATTTGCATATCGCCATTGTCTAACCCAGGGTGGTGTGGAGTGGAAAAACGATGGATTTGGGCCCAGATCTTTGGCCTGGGGTGAATGTGTGACATTGATCCACATTCTGTCCATCATTGTTGTGTTTGCAGTTACCGCTCTAAGTGTACTGGGGATGCTCAGACGTGAGTCCCAGGCACTCCACACCACTGGAATCAAGCTAGCCGGGCTGAAGAGAGGTGTTACCTCGAAACCGGGCCGGTCCTCGGATGCTTGTTTCCGTTCTGGGAAGGACATGGCTTTTGTAGTTCGGACTGGACTGTTCCCATGGGGCACAGGGTCAGCGCTGATTTGCATATCGCCATTGTCTAACCCAGGGTGGTGTGGAGTGGAAAAACGATGGATTTGGGCCCATATCTTTGGACTGGGGTGAATGTGTGACATTGATCCACATTCTGTCCATCATTGTTGTGTTTGCAGTTACCGCTCTAAGTGTACTGGGGATGCTCAGACGTGAGTCCCAGGCACTCCACACCACTGGAATCAAGCTAGCTGGGCTGAAGAGAGGTGTTACCTCGAAACCGGGCCGGTCCTCGGATGCTTGTTTCCGTTCTGGGAAGGACATGGCTTTTGTAGTTCGGACTGGACTGTTCCCATGGGGCACAGGGTCAGCGCTGATTTGCATATTGCCATTGTCTAACCCAGGGTGGTGTGGAGTGGAAAAACGATGGATTTGGGCCCAGATCTTTGGACTGGGGTGAATGTGTGACATTGATCCACATTCTGTCCATCATTGTTGTGTTTGCAGTTACCGCTCTAAGTGTACTGGGGATGCTCAGACGTGAGTCCCAGGCACTCCACACCACTGGAATCAAGCTAGCCGGGCTGAAGAGAGGTGTTACCTCGAAACCGGGCCGGTCCTCGGATGCTTGTTTCCGTTCTGGGAAGGACATGGCTTTTGTAGTTCGGACTGGACTGTTCCCATGGGGCACAGGGTCAGCGCTGATTTGCATATCGCCATTGTCTAACCCAGGGTGGTGTGGAGTGGAAAAACGATGGATTTGGGCCCAGATCTTTGGACTGGGGTGAATGTGTGACATTGATCCACATTCTGTCCATCATTGTTGTGTTTGCAGTTACCGCTCTAAGTGTACTGGGGATGCTCAGACGTGAGTCCCAGGCACTCCACACCACTGGAATCAAGCTAGCCGGGCTGAAGAGAGGTGTTACCTCGAAACCGGGCCGGTCCTCGGATGCTTGTTTCCGTTCTGGGAAGGACATGGCTTTTGTAGTTCGGACTGGACTGTTCCCATGGGGCACAGGGTCAGCGCTGATTTGCATATCGTCATTGTCTAACCCAGGGTGGTGTGGAGTGGAAAAACGATGGATTTGGGCCCAGATCTTTGGACTGGGGTGAATGTGTGACATTGATCCACATTCTGTCCATCGTTGTTGTGTTTGCAGTTACCGCTCTAAGTGTACTGGGGATGCTCAGACGTGAGTCCCAGGCACTCCACGCCACTGGAATCAAGCTAGCCGGGCTGAAGAGAGGTTATACCTCGAAACCGGGCCGGTCCTCGGATGCTTGTTTCCGTTCTGGGAAGGACATGGCTTTTGTAGTTCGGACTGGACTGTTCCCATGGGGCACAGGGTCAGCGCTGATTTGCATATCGCCATTGTCTAACCCAGGGTGGTGTGGAGTGGAAAAACGATGGATTTGGGCCCAGATCTTTGGACTGGGGTGAATGTGTGACATTGATCCACATTCTGTCCATCATTGTTGTGTTTGCAGTTACCGCTCTAAGTGTACTGGGGATGCTCAGACGTGAGTCCCAGGCACTCCACACCACTGGAATCAAGCTAGCCGAGCTGAAGAGAGGTGTTACCTCGAAACCGGGCCGGTCCTCGGATGCTTGTTTCCGTTCTGGGAAGGACATGGCTTTTGTAGTTCGGACTGGACTGTTCCCATGGGGCACAGGGTCAGCGCTGATTTGCATATCGCCATTGTCTAACCCAGGGTGGTGTGGAGTGGAAAAACGATGGATTTGGGCCCAGATCTTTGGCCTGGGGTGAATGTGTGACATTGATCCACATTCTGTCCATCATTGTTGTGTTTGCAGTTACCGCTCTAAGTGTACTGGGGATGCTCAGACGTGAGTCCCAGGCACTCCACACCACTGGAATCAAGCTAGCCGGGCTGAAGAGAGGTGTTACCTCGAAACCGGGCCGGTCCTCGGATGCTTGTTTCCGTTCTGGGAAGGACATGGCTTTTGTAGTTCGGACTGGACTGTTCCCATGGGGCACAGGGTCAGCGCTGATTTGCATATCGCCATTGTCTAACCCAGGGTGGTGTGGAGTGGAAAAACGATGGATTTGGGCCCATATCTTTGGACTGGGGTGAATGTGTGACATTGATCCACATTCTGTCCATCATTGTTGTGTTTGCAGTTACCGCTCTAAGTGTACTGGGGATGCTCAGACGTGAGTCCCAGGCACTCCACACCACTGGAATCAAGCTAGCCGGGCTGAAGAGAGGTGTTACCTCGAAACCGGGCCGGTCCTCGGATGCTTGTTTCCGTTCTGGGAAGGACATGGCTTTTGTAGTTCGGACTGGACTGTTCCCATGGGGCACAGGGTCAGCGCTGATTTGCATATCGTCATTGTCTAACCCAGGGTGGTGTGGAGTGGAAAAACGATGGATTTGGGCCCAGATCTTTGGACTGGGGTGAATGTGTGACATTGATCCACATTCTGTCCATCGTTGTTGTGTTTGCAGTTACCGCTCTAAGTGTACTGGGGATGCTCAGACGTGAGTCCCAGGCACTCCACGCCACTGGAATCAAGCTAGCCGGGCTGAAGAGAGGTGTTACCTCGAAACCGGGCCGGTCCTCGGATGCTTGTTTCCGTTCTGGGAAGGACATGGCTTTTGTAGTTCGGACTGGACTGTTCCCATGGGGCACAGGGTCAGCGCTGATTTGCATATCGCCATTGTCTAACCCAGGGTGGTGTGGAGTGGAAAAACGATGGATTTGGGCCCAGATCTTTGGACTGGGGTGAATGTGTGACATTGATCCACATTCTGTCCATCATTGTTGTGTTTGCAGTTACCGCTTGTTCACTCGACAAATAATCAGGACTTGGGAAGCATTTTTAGAGTGGCAGTGCATAATTTCGGTGAATCACGTGTTTTATAATCTCTATGGAAATGGAAAACATACTCTATCGCGCTTGTTTGCAATGTTCCATGCGCATTATTTTCCAACATTTAGATATTTGTTTTTGTGTAAATGGACGCAGTAAAAAATAAACATTAATTAAATAAATACATATATGTTAGTTAAATACTTAAAACATCATTAAAACTTTGATGGGTTGCCTCGCAAAAGACATATTATTCTGTTCAATCTCTTTCTTTTTCCGATGTCATTTACAAAACATAAATAGTTTGTACAAAAATCCAATGTTGATTTGGCATAACCCTATAAAAATTAACTTGATATGTAACTTAATTGTTGATTGCGTCTCTGAATATTGTTGTAAAATACATACACCTATATCTTGTTGGAAATTTTATATCACCTTCCTTCGAGATAAGTTATAAAAAAGTGCCTAATGTGCTGGTGAAAAATAAAAATTAATATAATTGTATAACATTTATTTATCTTCTTTAACCTAATGTGCAGTAACAGGTAATATTGACATTCTTGCCATGCTGAGTTTTTGACTGTGCAGTTCTTACATCACTTTATCATCATCTGTTTACCTTTGCATTTATATTTTAATACTGGCTATTTGCAGTTTGCTCTTAGGCCGACCAGTCATAGATAATTTCAGGGTTCCTAAATAGGGAGGATATCAGATGTTACCTTGTCTTAACACTACCCATCATTTTATCATAAACATCAACTTTATCTATACACTCCATCTCGTTTAATGTCGTCGATGTTCAGAACACCTAAAGTACAAAATATAAAATATTCTATTTAAAAAATACTTAAAAATATTTGATAATATTTAAAGGTATTTAAAAATATTTGATAACATATCCAAAAATATATCTAATAGTTTTTATATCTAAACAAATCTTTAATATCTTGATATTAAAATTCATCTATTTACAAGATATCTATTCTTTAGGCGATATTGATGTTAAAGACAAATATTGATTTATACCTCTCAGTGCAATATCTCGGGACATGCCTGTGCAATATCCGTTAGCCCAATCAGATTGTGTATTGCTCTAAACAGGTGTACAAGTCCTCCGTTAAATTCAATCCCTGTGGGTGTTTAGAATCTAGCAGTAAAATATATCGTGTCTCCAACTTGCTTAGTTTGCCTTCTCTGTCCCCTCCGCGTCTGTTGGGGAAACTGCATCAATTAAATAATAGGACAACCCTTTGTTATTAGATCCGTGGCGTTCCTTAAAATGCCTCGCCACTGGATAGGTGTTGTCCATATTGGTTATGGTGCGGAGGTGTTGGAGTATGCTTACGTGAGCTTGTAATTTGGTACTGCCCACGTACATAAGTCCACATGGGCATGTTAAGACGTACACTGTGTATTCCGTCTTACAAGTTAACATTTTAGTTATTTTATGAGGTTTAGAGTTGAATGGGCTAAAATAGGTTTTAGTGTTAGTCCCATGAGTACATGCCTTGCACGTTTTGCATTTTCTGAACCCTTTGAGATTTTGGTACCAGATAGGATTCGTTATTATTTCAGGGTCAGATACTACGAGGCAGTCCCTCATTGAGGGAGCTCTGCTGTATGTAATGGATGCCCTCTGCGGTAGCAGGGGTCCCAATATAGGGTCATTAAGTAGAATGGGCCAACTTCCTTGGATGATCTTTGGGAGTGCCCTATGCTGTTTGCTATACCCTATTATGAGGCGAAAACTTTTATCTTCCTCAGTCTCCCTTCCTTCATTGTAGTTGACTTCCTGATTCTTTTTGTTGCTATTTGCCAACAAATCATTTCTAACGAGTGTCTCAGATTTGGCTATGGCCTGATCTACCATTTGTTTAGAATAGCCTCTTTCTAAAAATCTGCCCTTGCTAAGTTGTTGGGCCTTTCTGAGTTCTTCTGATGTACTGCATACCCTCTTGATTCTAAGCATTTCACCTTAAGGTATGCTATTTATTAGGTGACGTGGGTGGGCACTGGATGCGTGCAGTATCGAATTGCCTGCTGTTTTTTGCGGTACAAAGTAGTCTCCAACTTATTGTTACAAATGTACACTTTGGTGTCTAGGAAATTCACACTGATGTCACTTATTTCCGCAGTAAACCTCAAATTTAAATCATTTTTGTTGATTTGTGCCACAAATATATCTGCCTCCTCCCTTGTCCCCTGCCATATGACAAATAGGTCATCAATAAACCTAAGCCACAGTTTTACCTTAGATGACATGATATCGCCATAGTCCTCCATGAGGACTAGCTTCTCCCATTTGCCCATATGGAGGCACGCGTAGCTTGGGGAGAAGCTAGCCCCCATGGCTACCCCTTGAATCTGGCAGTACAATAATGATTAAACATGAAAATGTTATTGTAGAGGCAAAATTCTATCATGGCCAAAAGCATTTTGTTATGTTCTTCATAAATTGATTCTCTATTCCTTAAATAGTACTCCACCGCTTGAATACCATCCACATGAGATATACTTGTATACAATGAAGACACATCAAGTGCCATCAGTATATAATCAGATTTCCATTAAAAAAAATTCACTTTATTTATGAAGTCGCTAGTGTCTCTTATGTAGGAGGGTAAGGATTTGACATAGTCTTGGAGAAAGTAGTCAACGTATACGGATGTTTTTTCCAAAATGCTATTCCTAGCACTGATAATAGGACGTCCTGGAGGTGCTTTATTGTCCTTATGAATTTTTGGTATGAAATATATCGTGGGTACAACCGGATTTTCATTTTTTAAGTATTTGTACTCATTTTCACTTATCAACTGTTTATTTCGCAAGCTTGTTAGTTTTTTTGTAGTAAATTCGATAAATTTCTTTAAGTCTTTTAGCATCCGTGCATGTGTAACATTGTCTATCATTTAGTTGGCTCATGGCCTCCTTTGTGTAGTCCTCATGTGCCCATAGGATTAGGTTTCCACCCTTATCACTGTTCCTGATTACGACTTCTTTGTTATTTTTTAGTTTTTTCATTAATTGGAAATACTTGTGATCTTGGTTGCGGTGTTTCTGAGTGGTCATGCCAATTTTTTTTGTTCAATTTTTTAATTTTTCCAGTGATGATATTGTGAAAAAGTGTCAATAGAATCGTGTAACATGATGGGACAAAATTTAGATTTTGGTTTGAAATTAGTAAAACCGGCTCCTTTGGTGGCTATGTTTGAATTTGGTGGAACACTGATACCGGCCGGATCATTTTCTTGGTTCCATAATTCTTCGAGTTCCTCAACTGTATTGGATCCCGGGTGTGTGGATTCTATTGGAAGGTCAACAGGATCGTCTGCAATAATTTGTTTGTTTTTAATTGCATATAATTTCTTCAATTTCAGTTTTCTTATTCCCTTGTATACATCCATCCGGACGTTGGGATAATCAAAGTTGTTGGGGGGACAATATGATAAGCCAAGGCTTAAAGTGGTTTCTTCATCTTTTGTTAGCGATGTTTTGGAGAGATTTACCACTGTTTGAGTTACTTCTTTCTCCAATAACTCCTTTTCTTTCTTTGCTGGTTTTGATTTCCGTTTTGCTGCTTTGCGTCTTTGTTTGCGTTTAATGTTTGCCCGCTTCAGTTTGTTTGGGATCGAGTCATGGGCCTCAAGGTTGCCAATCTTTGAGCCGCTAAAAGATTCATTTCTTCCCCCGGCGATGGCCTGGTCACACTTGAAACACTTGAGGGGTTTCTTAACTCGGAATCTTCATCACTATTGGATGTTAATTGGTCGCTAGATGTTGTGGCTGCATCTTCATCTGCCCTTCTTTGGCGGCGTATAGATCTAATGCTGGTACCTTGACCTTGTTTTTTGATGTGATTTTCTAACAGCATCGTATTTCCTAGCAAAGGTGAATATTTCTCCCACCTCGTAATCAACTTTGTCATGTTGAAATTTGTGTGTCTTACGATCTTTAATTTTCTCCTCCTCTTTTTTTAAACAAGATGTCATTTCTTTACGTAGTTTATTTACTTCATCTGGCTGCCCCATCGCTTCCAACTCTTCATTCAGAGCGTCTATTTCAGTCAAGAGACGGGCCCTGTCGATATCTGCATATTTTATCAACAGTAAGGTAGATTTTCTTGATGAGTCTAAATTCAGTTCTGCCCACTCTCGCATCAGATCTGTGTGTGGTTCTTCGTAGGTAGGGGCAGTTAAAATACGTAGTCCCCGTGGGATTCTGCCTACCTCGATATAGCTCTGCAGAGACCTGGATTCCCACCATTTACTCATTTCCATTTTCATCTTTTTTTCAAGAATGTTCATTTTATATTGCACCGAATCAGGTTTGGCCGTGTGTGCTGCATCATTAGGTCGTGAAGTCAGGCTCACGTGAGGGATATCTTTAAACATTCCTGTGGCTGCCGCCTCCCTCTCTTTCACGATGTCGCATGACATTTTGGGGTTTGCTCACTAAATATATTATTGGCTTGTACAAGGAATGAGGCCGTAAATAATGTCAAATTCGTTCCTTGTTTTAGCCTTGCACACGCCTCCTCCCCGCAATCCCGGTGTTTCTGTACCTGGCAGTCGTTAGCACTAGAACTTCTTGCTGTGTGGGCGGAAACCTTCCACTCAGCTGGCGTCCTCGTGCTGCTGTCTGAAGGTTTCTTCGGTGTGGGGGGGCTGCGGTAATTCCTTTTTGGATTTGCAATGTTCTTCAGGTTTCCATTTTTCCCCGCTAGCCTGGTTATGGAGGAGGGGTCCGTGTTAAACTGGTTCTCGGAAACACCAGTCGAATATATAGCGAAATCCTATCAGGATAGCTGCCACGTCTTAACTCACGCGCCGCCGCCAGCGAACAGGACACAGACCCAATATCCGTGCTTCAGTTGTTTATTTTCCCAAAAGTCAAAGACGCGTTTCGCAGCTTCACGCCGCTTGTTCACTCGACAAATAATCAGGACTTGGGAAGCATTTTTAAAGTGGCAGTGCATAATTTCGGTGAATCAAGTGTTTTACAATCTCTATGGAAATGGAAAATATACTCTATTGTGCTTGTTCCATGCGCATTATTTTCCAACATTTAGATATTTGTTTTTGTGCAAATGGACGCAGTAAACATAAACATTAATGAAATAAATACATATATGTTAGTTAAATACTTAAAACATCATTAAAACTTTGATGGGTTGCCTCGCATCGAAAAGACATATTATTCTGTTCAATCTCTATCTTTTTCCGATGTCATTTACAAAACATAAATAGTTTGTACAAAATCCAATGTTGATTTGGCATAACCCTATAAAAGTTAACTTGATATGTCACTTAATTGTTGATTGCGTCTATATATATACATATATATATTACGTACTGGTGGTCGCCAGTAGGTAGATATAGTTAGGACCTAGTTTTCATAGGAAATCCGCAACATTCTATTGAGAATAACTTTGGCGCCGGTGGACGAATCTTCTTGAAATTCTCATAGAAGATGGGCCGCTCCGCTCCGCTACTTCCCTAAACGTTTTGGGGGGATTCGTCAAGTGGGGGCTGAGAAAAAAGGGGGTCCCAAAATGTGTTTTCCCCATGTTATTTTCCATAGGACCTTTAGACACGGCTACAGCCCGAACGGCTGAACGGAATTACAAGAAATTTGGCAAAATGGTAGAATCTGATTCACACATCACGCTTTTGCTCAAATGGTGTAAATCCCTCCGCACGGTGCGCGAGTCGGGTGTGCGCAAGCGGAATTCTGATTTGCTGTTAGATGTCTTTCAACATTCCAATCGGTCGAAATCAGGTATTGTTGGCCGCCATTTTGTGTCCGAGGCAGAAGAGAGCCAAAAACAAAAGTGGAAAACGTGAAAAGGGGGCAGGGTAGAGACTCCCTGACCCCCTAGGTCTTCTCTGAAGTCCCCAAAAATATATATATATTTTTTTTAATTTGCGAGGTGCGCGCATGGTGCGCGCACCCTCGAGGCAGAAGAGAGTCAAAATCAAAAGTGGAGAACGTGAAAAGGGGGCAGGGTAGAGACTCCCTGACCCCCTAGGTCTTCTCAGGTGGTCCCTGAAGGACCCCGAAGGCCTAAAAAAACGTCCTTTTTTTTTTAAATCGCGAGGTTCACGCACGTTGCACGCACCCTCAAGGCAAAAATTCACGAGGTGCGCGCACGTTGCACGCACGTCAGAAAAAACAAGCAAAAAAAATACAGTTAAATAACAAGTTGGAGTGTTTAGATGTTGGTTGGCTCTAAAAAGAGCCGTTGTGTTCATTGAGTGTTTTTTGTTCCTACAAGTAAGTACCGATGCAGAGTCTAAAATTCAAGAGGAAGACTCTGTTTCCCGCATCTGTGAAATGTACACCGTCTCCTCTATAAATGACTTGCATGTTGTAACACAAGTTGTTGTGGTATATAGAACCCATACCATAGTCTCTGAGGAAAGCAGACACAGACTTATTCAAATGTTTCCTTGCTTTCTCAATCTGTTGGCAATATTGGTTGGACCAGTTCCATTTTTGCCTTTGGCATATATTAGAATATACAAAGGCAGTTTGTGGAAAAAGTGACAATTGCCCAAAGGTGTCCTTTAAAAGTATTTCCAGACCTACCCCTGTCAAAGTGCCTAGGTCATTGCCACCACAGTGCACAATTATGAGGTCAGGGTGTGAGAGATGCAAAAAGGATTTTACAAATGGCATCAATTGGTGACATCTCAATACTCTCTGGCCAATCCACATAATATCCACATTTGGTAAATCAAGGTTAAGAAAGCATCTATTTGCTGCATACCTTTCACTCCAGTAAATATAGCTGTGTCTTACAATCCACACTCTAAGCATCTTGAAGGGAGATCTGGAAATGAAATGGCAGTTTGAGAAGTAGGAGTTCAGAAAAAAATGTGGATGAGATTCATTGCACTTGAAAAAGAATAAATGATTGGTGGTTTCTGTAAATTCAACATTTAAAATTAGGGTGCATGCTACTGTTTTTTTGTAAGGAGAAATGTTAATGGTTGAGAGAAAGTGATTGAAAGGAACATTGCACAGGATTTACTGCTGTTTTGAAAAGTCAAACACCCTTGCTGGTTAGTTTTGCAGATGAACTTTTGACCTGTGTGTTCAGTTAGGTGTCTATGGAGTGTTACCATGGTAACAGGCAGAGAGAGCAGTGGGGGAAGGTTGAATTTTGTGAGAGATTGCAAGTGTTTCAATGTACAACCAATTAAAATGTTAATTTTGTTTTGAATTTCTGTGGGAAGATATTTGATTGGTTATCTTCAAGATTAGAGTGTAAAATGAGAGGAAAGCTATGCCATTTTGTGCTTGCTGTCACTGGTGCACTGTTCAGAGATTCTGCTTAAGAAAATCTGCTGTGTGATTGACACTGTTCTAAAACGACAAAAGCATTTTTAAAGGTGAGTTGTTAATTTGTAAGGGGGTCAATGTTGTGCAGTTTAAGTTAAATTGAAAAATGTATTCTAATTTGGAAGCAGGAGTTTATTTGAACAGAGTCTAATTTTTAATTTGGCTGCTTTGGGAAAAAATATTGTGAAAGGAGTAATTGGTATGTTGATGTGTTTGAGGAGATATTTTTTTGCAGTGCAGTGCTGTTGTTAAAAATGAGAGCCTCTTTCACTGTAGTAATCATTTTGCTGAATTGCAAGGCTTACTGTCATGTGTCTAAGATCACAGTGTGAGTCAGCCTTCATTGCAGAAACAGGTGGCAGAACAATTTGCTTTGTTGATGTGTTTTAAAATATGGCAAAAGATGTAGTCATGGAGTAAGTCATTCCTTATGACAGTTAGTGCTATAAATTTGAAAGCAGCATGAGTGTCAGGCTTCTGAATTCCCAAATAGTCTCCATGCTGTGTGATAACGATCCTGGGTGTGCTGTAGAAATTGCATACCAACTTTTTCAGTAGCATGTACAAATTATTTTAGTGAATTCTCATTTCTACATTCTTAGTCCCACCTTGTGCCCCTGCATTGCCTGTACTCCACTGCAGTGACCAAAAATTTGAAACAGCACTCCTAGCTAGACTGTTTTTTCACTGTAGTAATCATTTTGCTGGATTAGAGACACTCACACTTGCATCAGTGGATCCTGTGGCAACGGGAGGCGGGAGGAGCAAAAGCACGATGGTGCGCCCCGAGAACCGCCAATCGAAAATTAGCTTTGACAGCGCCAAAAAGGGAACGAAGACGGTCCCCGCCGAGCCAGGGACTAGCGGCGCGAACCTTGCTGACGTAACATCCCCCTCTAAGGAATTGGATATGCAACGCCTATTTCAAGAGATGCAACAGGGCTTTGCCACAGTGGTGGAAAAGGTAGACAGGATTTCCTCTAGGATGGATGCCCTAGTGCATAAAGTGGACCAGCATGAGGAGCGGATCACGACAACAGAACAACGGATCTCAGACAATGATGACGTCACCGCATCCCATACATCTCAACTTGCCCGAATGGATAATCTACTACGAATCATAGCAGCTAAGAATGAGGACTTGGAAGCCTGTAGCCGACGTAACAACTTACGCGTCACGAGCATTCTGGAGTCCACAGACACGGGCAAGATGGAACTGTACGTGGAGAAGCTCCTCAGAGGCTCGATAGGGGAGGATGCCTTCTCACCTCAATTCATGGTTGAGCGAGCGCATAGATCACTGGCCCCAATCCCCAAACCTGGTCTACCGCCTCGGCCAATCATCGCTCGATTGTTGAACTATCGCGATCACGATGTCGCCTTGAGAGCAGCTCGGACTCAACGGAACCTGCACTATAATGGTGTCACTTTTTCCATCTATCCTGATTTCACTCCCCTGGTGCAGGAGAAAAGACGCAAATTCCTGGCTGTCAAAAAGAAGTTGCGTGAGGCCCAACTGGACTATGCTCTGCTCTAACCGGCGAAGCTAAGGGTGACACACCAGGGACAGCAGCGATTTTTCACAAATCCGCAAAAAGCTGAGGACTACTTGAAGACGATCCGCAAAGCACAGAGGAAAGGTCAGGAAGACGTGGTGGACCCCGAAGGTGACCCATCCTCGGAAGCCGACGAACACTGACATGATGCGATCCGCATGCTACTATCTGCTGTAATCCTGCGCTGATGGACTTAATCCTTACTATGCTGTCCCGGAAGGCTTGGACAATATACAGCAGAATGGGACTAATTAACCTCTTCAGTGGTAACGTATTCCAGGAGCCACTATCCCTGCCCTGGCCTCCACCAAGGGTGGTACAATTCGGGAGGCTATCGGAGGGAGAAGTGGCTGTGCGTCCTTAATGTTGTTTCTCTTACGGGTATACCCCATACATGGGACTGAGTTGTGGGAAATGTGGAGGGGTGGGGGGAGGGGGAGGGTCGGGACGGGCGGCTGCTGGCATGATTGGGATGCAGTAGTGGGAGGGGGGCTAAGTTCTTTTGGGGAGGGAAGTTTAATTCATGGAAAGGGCGGACGACTGACAGAGCGTCACGATAATTGGTCTCAATTGAGCGAGAATGGCTTTATTACATTCATGGTAGCAAGCCTCAATAATATGATGTGGCTTACATTATGGCGGGCTCGGGACCTGATGCACAATTGAGATGTATGTCATGGAATATCAGAGGGCTAAATAATGCTAAAAAGTGTCAAAATGTGATTGCCTACTTAAACCGCCATCAAGTACAGATTGCCATGTTACAGGAAACACACTTATCACCGCAGACACGCACCACCTTTGCCAGTAGATGGGCTGGTACCCGAGTCCTCTCCTCTTATTCTACCTATGCGAGGGGAATTACTATCCTCATTAGGCGTACTGTACCATTCCAGAAGTGCGGTGAATTGATAGATACGACGGGACGCTTTGCCCTGCTGTGGGGGCGATTAGGCTGTGACACTGTTACTTTAGTGAATTGCTATGCACCTAACACTGATATGCCCTTCTTTTTTGCAACACTCTGGGGCAAAATTATAGACGTAGGGTCTCGACACATTATCTGGGGGGAGACTTTAATCTAGCACTGGTGCCTCAACTAGATAGAGCAGATGGTGTGATGCATTACAAGCCCATATCCAGAGAGGCACTAAAGGGCGTGGTCTCGGAAGGCGGATTGGTGGACGTGTGGAGATGTCTACACCCTACCTGGAGAGAGGGCGCACATTTCACTTCACAGTCAGGCACATGGGCACGTCTGGATTATTTCCTCACGACTAGGGAGATCTATGCGGGGGTGGCAGGGGTGACACACTTGCCGAGGACATACTCTGACCACAGCCCTGTTCTGATGCACCTGCGAATGCCTGGATGGGACAACCCTAGGCCACACTGGAGGTTCCGGCCGACGGCCCTATTAGATACTGTGTTTCGCACAGAACTCGGTGAGGAAATTGCTGATTTCTTTCCCAGAAACAAGGGTTCTGTTGACTCAGTTGAACACATTTGGGAGGCATTCAAAGTTACGATCAGGGGATATTGTATATCCAAAAGCTTTGGGGTCCTGCGCGACATTCAGCGCACTATTCGCACACTTGATGGTGAGCTGAAAGCCTTAGAAATCCGAATGGTGGAAGGCAACATTGCTGACACCCATGCAGAGTTCAGGGATAAGCTGACACAATATGAGGAAGAAGCCAACAGGGAAACAAAATTTAAGGGGAAACACTGGCAGGCTAGGAAATACTGTGAAGGGGACAGACCGGGTAGGGCCCTGGCGATGATGACACGCACCCCGCACAATCACAATACGATTCTGGAAATTATAGATGACCAGGGACACACAGTCAGAAATTCGGATGAAGTTCTCTCTGCTTTTGTTTCTCATTATCACGCACTTTACACCATCGCCACGGCCACTGATGTACCATATAATGACTTTCTGGGTGATGTGGCCCTCTGCTGGCTTAGCGATGGCGATAGGGCCTTCTTAGCCGCCCCTTTTGAATTGGATGTAATCCGTGATGCCATCATGTCACTCCAGAATGGGAAAGCGCCCGGCTTAGACGGGATCCGGGCCGAGTTTTACAAGGCATATATAGACATCATGGCCCCTGTCCTTCGCAAAGTCTTCGAGGAATCGCTAGCTGACGGCATCCTCCCCTGTTCTATGCGCCAGGTCGTTATTACTTCGCTACTAAAACCTAGCAAGAACCCAATCGCCTGTGACTCTTATCGCCCGCTCTCCCTCTTAAATTGCGATGTTAAATTACTTGCGAAGGTATTAGCTACCATATTGTCCCTTTTGATGGATTGTATTATCTTACCTGATCAGTCCGGATTCGTCTCCGGTCGATCCACCTCCCATAATCTACGCACTCTTTTTTCCCTGCTTCGCACATTGCACCCTGACCTCCCAGTTGCAGCGGTTTTCCTGGATGCCACCAAGGCCTTCGATTCAGTCGAGTGGCCATATCTATTCACCGTTCTGGCAAGAATGGGATTTCCTAAAATATTTATCTCCTTGGTTCAATTGCTCTATACACAACCAACGGCGAAAGTCCTCATCAATGGTCGCCTTTCGCCCTCCATTGCCATACCCAGGGGCACCCGTCAAGGATGCCTGCTGTCCCCGCTCTTATTCGCCATTGCTGTCGAGCCACTTGCCTGTAGGATCCGTCAATTGCATCACGAAGGTGCGATACGATGCTTTCAACGCCATATTGACGTGTCGTTAAATGCTGACGACATGACGCTATTTGTCAAACACCCAGCCCTGAACCTCAACCCCCTACTTAGAGAATTTGTTGTATTCGGTAGGATGTCTGGTGTGCGCATAAACAGGGCCAAGTCACAATTTTATCCACTCACGGATGCGGTTGCCGACTTTCCACTCGACGCCCCCCTGGAGTGGTGTCATACGGATCTACGATACCTTGGAATACAGATCTCACGTGATGAAGATGAAACGCTATGCTCCAATTACGGAGTAGCAGTCACGAAACTTACCGCATCGGTGGACCGCTGGATCGCCTTACCGCTCTCCATGGCGGGTAGAGCATCACTTATCAAAATGATAGTGCTACCCCGATTTCTTTACCTCTTCCTTAACATCCCTTACTATCCGGGAGCTTTCTTCTTCAAAACACTGAAGTCGGAACTATGTCGATTATTTTGGGGGGGTAAGAGCCCACGGCTGAAATGGTCCACTCTGATTCAGCCATACGATAAAGGAGGCTTCGATGCCCCCGACTTTGAGGCTTATTATATGTGTGCACAAGCGCATTATGCCTATCATTGGATGGTTCCCACTCCCTTCATGCCTCAGCTGGCAGTGGAGGCCGCCTGGATTGCACATCCTCTCCCCCTCAATGGACTCCTCCATTGTTCGGAATCATCCATAACGAGACCGTATACCTCTGTCACATGTACTTTGGATGCTTGGCGCCATATAGCTAAGAGACTGCACTGCGGCCTAATATATTCCCCTAGACTACCACTGACATATCACCCTAAACTTGCACTCCTGCAGGAACGTGGCTTTCAACGGCTCTGCGAACGCTTGCAAATCGCCTGCTGGGGTGACCTCTTCGTGACTAGTCAGTTCAAATCTGCGGAACTGTTCTTCACTACTCACGCACACACCCCGCTCAATGTATTTTATTATTTGCGACTGCGCCAAGGGATGAAAGACATCTTGCCTGAGTTCCCAGTGAACCTGAAGTCCTGTCTCCACTTCAATTTATGCTATGTTCACAGGATGGTTCGCACTTAGTATCTGGCATGTATCGTACTCTCAGGGCGAGCGGCCCGATACCTGAAGCCAGGGCTCGATCGCACTGGGCTTCTGACCTAGCAATCGAACTTACTGATGAACAATGGCTATATTGTTGCAACCTCACGGCCCGAATATCGGCTAGTAGTAGACTCAAGATATTACACTACAAATTCCTGCAGAGATTATACTACACCCCGGTTAAAAAACATAGGTTCCCGACTGACTGATAACGACAGATGCGAACGTTGCCACGCAGAATGTGCGGGGTTCCTGCATCTTGCTTGGGAATGCCCCCTTATTTGCCTCTACTGGCAACAAATACACGACACCCTCGTATCAATGACCGGAGAAGCCATACCTACTGACCCGTTACTTATGCTACTTGGGCACACACCAATTGTCCCTAAGACCTGCAGAAAATTCTTAGATATTGCACTGCTTTTGGCGAAACGACGAGTGGCTTGCCGATGGAGTCGGGGCAGAGCCCCTAAATTCAAAGACTGGCTTGCGGATATGACTTATTGTCAGGAGCAACACATAACTTTCACTGAGCTGCTACCGATTTCGAGTCAACCTAAAGATATCTGTGGGCCTCTGGTTAGCTACTTACTAGCTCAGGCAGATGGAGACAACACCCCTGAGGGAGATATCAGTCAGAATCATACTGACGTTTGAGGATGTGGGGTTTTGCCCACCGATACGCTCACCTTTGATTTGCCCCAGATCAAGTTCAACAATCCCTTACATTCTCCTATGCCCTACTGACTAGCGTAGTCCATCTCTACCCGCTATCAGTATGCCCACACCACCAGTTGCTCGCATTCCATATTCCTATACACTGTGTTATGCTATGCCCTACATACCATGCATACTCATCCTCTGACATTACCTCTAACCACTGTACACTGTACTTACCCTGAGAACAAAATGGTGATGCTACTTATGATTTCGAACTGCTATATACTGTCATTGCTCATTGTTGCAAATGATATCTTAATGTCTCGTGGCTCCGTACCCATGTATGTTTGTAGTTCTAATCTGTTTTGTATGTTGCAAAATCAATAAACAGATTTTAAAAAAAAAAGTCAACAAAGGAGTTTATAAGGAAAATAACACAATTTAAAAAAACTGTGGACAATCAGGAAAAAAAACCTGTAACTACAGAGAAAAGCCAGAAAAAAATGAAAAATGATGGAAAAATAAGTGGGAAATATAGACGAAAAAACAGTTTGTTGAGATTCGGAAGCGAATGTTTTATAACAGAGTTGTTGGAAATTTATTAAACAATTTAAAGAATTGTAAAAGAAAAACAGCTTTTTATAAGAAGAAAAAACATATCCAGTCAATTGTGGAGAGAGCTTTTGAATTAAAAAAGAAACTTTTTGTTTTAGTAATCAGTACGATTCGAACACTAGATAAGCCAATCAATGTTATGAAGGTCAAAAGTAAGTGGAAAAGACTAATTAATAGAACTAATTTTTGTAATGTTTTTTCTGGAGAATGGAAACATAGTTCAAGTTGTGAGCCATTTTTTAATGAAGAGAGTTACTTTCAGAGTAATGATTTGTTGCATGCAGTTGACACCAGTGGTCGAGCTTACGAGGTTAAGAATGGTAGCCCAATTGAAAAATAGAAAATTGTCCCTAGAAATGCAGAAGAGGTGTTAGCTGATGAAGTTTTAGGGAGACGTCCTAAGGCTCCAGTGTACACTTGGAATTGTAGTAGTATTTGTAGTGTACGGCAGGATTCAATTGATTTCTTTCGCAGTTTTTTACATAAATATACTAAGAAAAGTGTTAAACAGAAGATTAAGAGGTTGCAAGAATTAGACCCCTGCAGAGTGAGAAAAAAAACGGGTTGCAAGGTCATTCTTTGGCTTGTCTTTCTAAAAAAGTATGTCAGAGTGTTTTTCACCATTTTAGGATGTTAGCAGTGCATCATACTGAAGTGAGGAAATTAGTGAGAAGGTTGTATTATGCAAAAAGTCCAGCACTTAAGCTAAAACAGTTAAACAGTGCTCTTTTGCATGGATCTGTGATAGATGTGATCAACATTTGTGAAGAAATTGAGGTTAGTTACTTTGGTCCTGAAGAAGAACGTGCAGAAATAGATACATTAATAGAAGGAAATATGGAAGAAAATGTACAGAATTTTAGTACAGACAATTTTGAGCAAGAAATTACAAGGTTTAAGGTCATTTCAGGTGAAAGGCCAAACTTTTCTTGTATTTGTTGTAGACGAATTCATTATAAAAATCAGACCAGGTTAGTTGATCTATATTTCAAAAGTGAAAAGAGAATAATAAAGAGTGGACGGAATTTGCAACTTATTTGTTGGTAGAGAATTGTTTTGATTTGGGTTCTGATCAACGTATTTGTAAATATTGTTATAATAAATTAAATGAGAATAAGATGCCTGCTAGAGCTGTTCATAATAATCTTGAGTTGGTAAATATTCCTTCTGAACTGATGGATTTAAATACTTATGAATCTATTCTCATTCAATGTGTTCATCCATTTCAGGCTATTGTTCGCATGGAGCCTAAGACAGGGAAATTGCCTCCTTCAAGTTTACAGAGAGGATTAAAGGGAAGAGTTGTATATTTGCCTCTAAATTTAAAGAAAAATACTGAAACATTTGATGTAGAAAATGTGGAAGAGGAACCTCTAGTTATTTTAGTTAACGGCGTTCCTACAAAGAGTAAGAAAATCTGGCAAGAATTAGTGGATGTTAGGAAAGTGAAAAAGGTAACGTTGTATTTGGTAAAAAATAATCAATACTATAAAAATGTGTATGTAGGAGAAGAGGAAACAACTGTAGAAGAGGTGAGTGATTTGCCAACTGCACAAATTGAAAAAGTGGATGTGTCCAGAACTGAAGAAATTTATGAACATTATAGTGTGCATCCACCTCACTCTAAAGAAGTGATGGGAAATACTATTGAGTTATTTCAAATGAAAGAAGCGAAAGGAAGTCCCATTAGTGTATGGGAAGAAAGCTTGGAAGCTTGTTGCTTCCCTCAGTTATTTCCAACAGGCATAGGTGGATGATATGATGAACGACCTGTGCAGATTCCTGCATCTGAATACCGGACTTCAAGATTATATGCAGAAGATCCAAGGTTTTGCCAATGTATTCCATATTTGTTTCATCTTCTGTTTGAGAGTGACTTGTCTGGACTTTCTTATGCAGTGAACCATATACTAAAAAGTGGAGTACATTTGCAAAATGTTTCGGCAAAGGACTTTATGGATAAAGTCCAACAGAAAGATACTGTTTTGGAATCTCACCTAATTAATCTAATGGCATGTCAGCATGGTACAAATGAGTATTGGTACCATCGTCATGGGGAATTGAAATGTATGCTAAGAAACTTAGGAACTCCTACATGGTTCCTTACTCTAAACTGTGCAGAGTATGCTTGGGAAGATTTACTTCAATTTCTTCGAGAGGCAAATGCTAATATAGAAAATATAGAATACAAGACACCTGGAGAACTGTGCTCTTTGGATCCAGTTAATGTATGCAGGTATTTCAATCATAGCTTTAACGCTATGATGTCTTTCATCACAAACAAAAAAAATCCTCCTCTTGGAGAGGTTCTGGATTTCTTTTGGAGAAAGGAGCATCAAGCAAGAGGTGCTCCTCACATACATATGCTGCTATGGATCAAAGATGCCCACAAATTTGGAACAGATTCAGATGACACAGTGATGAGTTTTATTGAACAATATTCTACATGTGCTGTACCCAAAAGTACAGTAGAAAAGATGGCCGCTACAACGTTGTAGAGGAAAGTCGCACTCTACTCCCTCTCTGGACCTGGGATATGAAGAAGGCTTTATGAGACAGTATGTGGCTGATTTACCGGCTGACTAAGAAGCAACAAGGGCCAAATATTAATATCAGCACCCAGCTTCAGTTGCAGATTCAGCGTGGAGTTTTAACAGTGTTGAGGATTCTGAAGAAGATTGTGAGGGGCCTATACAGCATCAGGACACCCAAAGAAATGGCACAGCGAGGGAGACAGGAAAAGGATAAAGAAAAATTACAGCCAACACCTGTCAGCGCGATCAAGGTACAGACCCAGAGGGACGTGCTCTGGAGCCATTCCTAAGATGCCGCCTCCAACTAAACGATCGACCCCTGCAATAAGCGCGGCTTCAAAAGCTCAGCAGCGGAAGAAGGAGAAGGAGAAAAAGGTGACCCAGACCGCCGCAGCCCGTAGTGAGTCGACTCAGGATTTACATTGGGGACATAAAGACAGCTCTACACTTGCGTGAAATGCTCAGGCATTGAAAAAAACAACGGTAAAGACCCTACCCTTAGGCAGCCTACCTTGACGGAGTCATTTACCACAAAGGGATTAACAGTTACGGCAGGCAAACCCCCGGTGAGCCACCCTCCTCTGCAGGACGCTATGATGGAACCCGCCGTCCTCGAGGACGCAAGCGTCGCGGTTGCTGGGCAAAAGGAGGGAGCAGTCTCGGAGCACACGCTTCCCGCGGAAACGGCTGTAGCGGCAGGAAACGAGCAGGAGAGACTGGACTGCAGCTTCAAACAAACGGTGAGCGAGGGGGCCACTGGGGAGACAGAAAGCCGAAACAATGCCCAGATGATGAATGCACTGATGCAGCTAGAAGCTGAGAGGAGCTCTGATAATGCACAACTTCATTGTGCAAAGTGGGGGAGCCTGGCAAGTCTGGAGTCACAAAAAAGAGCACAGGGAGACAGAAGGAGATAGGTTTTTTTCGGTTAACGAAGGCTCTGATTCTACCCCTGCAAGCAGTGGAGAGGATAAAGACACTACTGATATAAGTTCTGATTCAGAGGGTGGTAGTGGTTCTAAAGGGAAAAGTACGCAGAAAAGGCGTAAATCAGCGGCAAGACGAGGAGGGGGAGGATCCCCTGTTAACACTCACAAGAAGCTGCTTTGGGACTACTCCGCCACCTCTAGTGTGTATCGGGAGGACACCCAAAGGGAAGGAGCAGTAGGGGGGAACGATAAGGGACCCTTACAGCACACCACACTGGACCTGTTGTTCAATACTCTAAAGCAAATGCAGGCGGAAGCCAGGGCTGAAAGCCGGAGAGCCAGGCATGATACTAAAAAAATACAAGCAGCAATCAGAAAAGTAAATAAAAAGTATGAAGAGGTTGAGGAGAGAGTGGAAGTGGTGGAAGAAAGAACGGGCAGGCTCGAGGACGAAGTAATGGACTGGCAAGCATTTAAAATGGAGCAGAAAAAAGCTGTTGAAGATCTGCAATGGAAAATTGAGGATTTCTAAAATTGCCAGAGGCGTAATAACGTGAGACTTCTTGGACTAGACGAAGGGGTGGAGGGGCAGGATCCAAGAGGATATGTCATCAAATTGTTAAAAGGGGCCTTTCCGGAGGCTCAATGGCAATGGGAGCTGGAAGTCCAAAGGGCACACAGGTTTCCATTAACAATTAAAAAAAGACGGGACGGTAATTCAGATACTTTGCCAAGAGCCATGCTAGTGTTCTTTGGTAACTTTTTGGTAAGACAAGAAATTATGGAGAAAGCCAGGCCAGATTCTAAGAAAACATTTGAGGGGGTAACGTTCTTTGCAAGGCCTGATTTCTGCCACGTGACTGTGGAGAGGCGATGGCGGCTTAGGCAATTAATTACCTCTTTTCAGCGACAAGGGGCAGAGGCATATTTAATGTTCCCGGCAAAACTAAAGGTTATTGCGGGAGGTTATACCAGGATGTTTTTTTCAGAAATAAAGGCGGGGGAATACTTAGCAGAACTTACTGAGCAGCACAGGGGGAGAAACAACAATAAGTGATGAGGCTAAGACACTGCTGGTAGTTCAGGGTTACAGTTTGTAATTAGACAGAAAACCAGGTTTAATAAAGGGAAGGAGAGGGAGGCGACACTACAACACATAGCAGTCACACACAGGTCATGTGTGACCTATTTGCCTGTGGAAGGGGGGGAGGGATCTCAGCGGGAGGGGGGCATCGAGGGAGGGGGGCGAGGGGAGGGGGGGAAAAGGGTGAGGGTGTTGGTGAAGGGCGTTTGGAAAAAACAGCACAGAATTTTAAAATACACAGAGTCGAGGAAAATCGGCTAGTTACACTTACAGATGGGAGCATAAAGAGCGGTAAGAGGGTGATTAGTAGGGAAAGTCCTAGCAAGTGTATATGGCATTAAGGATAGCCTCACTGAATATTTGCGGTCTTAATAATGGAGAGAAAAGGCAGAAGGTAGCCGCCATGTTAAGAATGTGGAGACTGGACGTCATATGCCTGCAGGAAACACATATTGTGGGGAAGGACAAGTTCATGTTGGACCAGTTGGGGTTTGAGGTGCTCCCCCACACAGGACAAGAAACTAGGACAAGAGGGGTGGCTATACTAGCTAAGAGAGGGGCTGTAAAACTCAAAAGGAAAAATGCGGATCAAGGCGGGAGGTGGATACTTGTGGAAGGGGAAACAGCTCCTGGTAGTTTTACAATTGTCTCCGTGTATGGCTCTACAGACGATGAACCTGAAGTGTTTGAATATCTTGATTTAGAACTTCCACTCTGGCCAGAGCCTGTAATATGTTGTGGGGATTTTAATATTAATGGTTTGGACGGATTGGGATCAAGGGCTGGGGGAGGATATGGTGGGCGGAAGAAGAAGACCTATAAAGCAATACAGAATCTAGCTCACCACAATGCCCTGGTGGATGTGTGGGCCAAGAACAATCCAATAGGGACAGGGAGCACTTATTATTCAGCTCCTCATAGGATGGTCGCCAGGTTAGACTATTTCTTTATTTCAAGCTCTTTGTTAGGCGGGGCTCAAATAGAACGGCTTCCGAGGATAGTATCGGATCATAATCTGCTGGTATTAAGTATTCCGCTGACTAACAGAAGGGAAAGGAAAATTAACTCATGGACTTTTGAGAGAGGGCTGTTGAAGGAAGAGAGATACGTTATTCAGATGCAGGAATGGATCACACAGTTCTGGGAAATTAATAGGGACTCAGCCTCAGCTGACATGGTGTGGGACGCGTTTAAAGCTGGAGTCAGTGGGGAAACTCTGAGCTATACGCTGCAGAGCAGTAAGAAGGAAAAGATCAGGATGGAGGTGAGAGGGAGAAAGTTGGAGACGCTAGAAGAGGCTTTAATTCTGGCCATAAGCAGGCAAGATCCTATAGAGGGGATTTTGCTGGAAATAGAATTAAATAAAGCAGAGGCAGGGGAAAATTTGGCACGGAAGGCGGCGGGGAATTTCTTAGCGAAGAAAGAAAAGTGCTATGAATACAATGAAAGGATAGGCCACCTATTGGCAATTCGGGCTAGGCAAACCTTAGCAGCAGGTGAAATAAAAGAAATCAAAGACGGCACAGGGAATATAGTAAATAAGGTGGAAGAGGTGCAAGAAGTATTTAGGAGATTTTATGAAAATTTGTATGAGCAAAATGTAAACAATACAGAGGCTAAGATTACGGAATATCTGGCAAATATACCACATGTAGGGTTAAGTGCTGAGGAGAAAGAGAAGCTAGACCTCCCATTAACACTGCAGGAAATAAGAAAGGCGGTGACTAACCTCCCGTCAGGAAAAGCAACAGGGCCGGATCAAATCCCGGCAGAATTTTATAAGACTTTCTGGGATGTAATAGGGGAGGATATGTGGGCTATTTTCAGACAGGCACAGGTAGGTAGGGTTGTACCACACTCTTGGGCAGGGGCGGAGATAATAGTGATATTAAAGAAGGATAAATCCCCACTAGAACCAGGGTCTTACAGGCCAATAACACTCTTAAACGCGGATGCAAAAAAAAAATCGAAATCGCTTGCACAAAGATTGAGTAGGGTTATCGAGGGGTTAGTCATTAAATTGCAGCATGAATTTACCCCAGGGAAAGGGACCACCCAGCATACAAGACAGATGATTACCATCTTAGACGCTGCGGAGATTGCAGGAGACCCTGTCGCGGCTATCTTTCTTGATGCAGAGAAGGCATTCGACAGGGTCTCCTGGGACTATTTGTGGAAGGCTATGGAGTGGTGTGGGATAGGCGAGGGTTACATCAAAGCAATACAGGCCTTATACAAACAGCCGACAGCGAGGGTAAGAATTAATAAAACCTATACAAAGGCAGTGCAGATAAGACGCGGGACTAGGCAGGGTTGTCCAGCCTCACCTTTGCTGGACAACCCTGCCTGGATCCCATGTTAAGGAGACTTGCTAGCAATAATAATATCCCCCCGGTTATGCTGCATGAAAGGGAGTATAAATTATTCGCTTATGCGGATGACGTGGCCATTATAACACGTCATCCGGAACCAGGGAGAGCGATAGCTGAAATAGAGCAAGAGGCAAGGAACTTTGGGTTAGTATCAGGATATCTGATAAATAAGGGAAAGACACAGGTAGTGCAGAATAGGTTTACAATATATCAGGATACTAGGGTGGTACCCGAAGCTGTATATCTTGGGATTAGAGTGACTGCGGACTTAGATAGACTAGTAGGAATAAATATGGAACCTTTGCTAGGGAAAGTAAAAAGAAATACTGAAAGGATTAATAATCTACACCTGACCCTAATGGGTCGCATTAATGTGATCAAAATGGTCACATTTCCGAAATTCTTGTATATCTTCAGAGCTGTTCCTCTCTTCTTCGACTGCATATGGTTTAACAAATTAGAAATAATACTCAATAGACTGATGTTGGCACAGGGAAATACCAGGAGAGCTTATCGATTTATGACACTCCCCAGGGATAAGGGGGGCTGGGGGGCACCTGACTTCAGACTCTACTACTGGGCAGCGGCACTGCAGTACTCTCAAGGGCTCTTAGGTGGAGGAGGCTCTAGTCAAAGGGCTGGCAGACCTGGCGTCTCGAATGTTTACGAAGCACTGGTGGGGAGGGAGGCTGAGAATGGATTATTAAATACGGTGGATTATAGTTACTTCAAACACACTAGGTTAAAGACTCTAAGAGCAGTATACAATATCTGGAAGGCGGCTGCAAAAAAGCTGGGAATAGGTAGATATATTAGATATACGAGATTGTACACAAATCACTCACTCACACAGGAGGTCTTTAGGGATACAGTCCTGAAGAAGTGGGATATCAAGGGGATTAAGAAGGTAGGGGACTTATTGGACACTGAGGGGGGATACTACAATTTCAGGAAATTCAAAGCAAATTTGAGATACCTGGAAGTAATTTTTTCAAGTAATTACAAGTAAGGAGCTATTTCATAAATAAACAGGGAGGACCCATAGGGTTTAGCCACTGCAGAATAATGGATTATATAGAACGGAGTAATCACTGCACAATTAGGCAGCTATATACAGAACTTTATGCACTAAAAAGGGATGACAGGGAAAAACTTGCTAGCAAATAGGTGGAAAAAGTGGGTTCGCGCCCCGAGGGACTACAGGCTTCTTTAGATCTAGGACTGACAGTTCTGTGTTCGGCGACGTTACAAGTGCAGCATTACAAAACACTCTACTCGCTTTACCACACGCCTGCCAAAATCGCACAGTGGGGGGGTTACAGGAACAACTTGTCCGCGTTGTGACTTAAGTAATGCTGATATTGTACACATGTTTGCGCAATGCCCACAACTGCATACACTGAAGTTGGCAATTGAGGAATTCTTGGAGGGGTCCTTGGGGATTAAGACCAAAATGACAGATGAATTAATAATGCTAGGGGTGATCGCAGGAGCTGAAGGCCTCCCCACGGAATTTCTGTTTATGATAACGGCAGTATATAGGATTGGCATTGCAAGAGCATGGCTTGACAGGACTCCACAAACATTTCAAATGTGGGTAGCAAGGCTACTGTCTACATACAATATGGAGAAAGCTATATATGACAAGAAGGGCAGAAGGGCAAGAACATAGGGGGGTAGGATATGGCAACCTATTGAGCAGTGGAAAAACAGGGTAGGCTAGCGGAGGGTCTTCCATTACTGGGATCAGAGGGGAGAATTGTATCTGTTGCATGAAAGCAAATTGGGATGTATAATTAGGTGTGTATATTTGGCGGAAAAATATTTTTGTTTGTTAACGTGTATTTTGAAATATGTGTGATGTACTATGCATTGGAATTCTTGGAAAAAGAGAAAAAATTAAATAAAAAAAAAAAAAGAATTTAAGACATCAAGTCTTACGGTTTCAAACCCGTCATTGTTGAAAATACTGTTGTCGAAAGTACAAATCTAAGGATAAGTTCTACACAAAATGTCGATTTGCATTTCCATGTCCAGTATTATCAAAAGAAAGAGTGAACAATTTTATGTCATCTTTGTGACATACTGTCGCAAGAAAATCACCGAAAAATACCTACAACTTAAAAATAAATGAAGAGTCAAAGTACATAAATGACTATAACCCATTCATTTTGTCCATGTGGAATGCTAACATGGATATTCAATATGTTGCAGACAACTCGATTGCTGTGGCTCGATATGTAACGTCTTACATTACTAAATCTGAAAAGACGGAACTAAAGGAAATGTGGGAAGAAAATTCTCATGAAAAGAGCCTAAGTAAGAAATTGTACAGCTACAGTTTGAAGATGTTGTCTCATCAAGAAATCGGAGCATATGAATGTTCAGATCGTTTATCATCTGCAAGTCTATACTCCAAGTCTAGAACAATCATTTGGGTGAGTTTAGGTCTTGTAAGAACAGGAAACGGAGTTTTGAAATCTGTACAAGAAATTGAGTATTTAGCAGAGAGAGAACCAGACAGTACAGATATTTTGACGACAAATATGTTGGATACATACTATCCAAATAGAAGTAATCATCTTGAGAACATTTGTCTCTATGAAGTACTGCAAAGCTATACTTTTAAGAAGAATATTACAGAAGATATCAATAAAGGAGTATATGCTGTGATTGGATCTGAAGGATGTTTAGTGAAACAAGAAAAGGAAATTTGATTAATCATCGAAAACTGAGTTGCAAAACTGCTGACAAAAGGGAATTTTACTATTTAGCTCTTTTGCAACTCTTTAAGCCATGGCAAACATAACTGGAACTACTTGGAGGTTTTGACAGTTATGAAGATTCATTCAACGCAACTAAAAATACTATAGAATGTCATGTTTTTACTAATTATCTGAAAATGTTGAATGACGAAATACAGCAAGAAGCTACAATTGCAGTAGAGATTGCTAGAGACAGTTCTCAAGACAGTCAAAGTTCTCATTCGTTGAGTCAGGATCCACTAGGAGAACCAATTATTCAAAATGAAGCAGCGACTGCCATGGATGAGGTGGAAACAGCAATGCAACAAGCTCAAGAGGATGTAATAAACTTAGAAGAATTGGAACAACAACTAAATGTTGGGCAAAAACAAATATACGATCAAGTGACTGAACAGATTGAGCATGGTTTATATCATGAGAAAAAAGAGTGCTCATGTACGTCATTTAAACCTGTCCGACTGTACGTGAGTGGAGAAGCAGGAACTGGAAAAAGTTTTCTAATTAAAGCAATTGCAACCTATCTACAGAAAATAACTGAGTCGTCACTCTCTTGTGTTGTTACTGCTCCAACTGGGTTCGCAGCACATAACGTTAAAGGGATTACTTTACATTGTTTATTGATGCTGCCAGTAGAGCATGAAAATAAATTAGAATACCACAAGCTATCTGGAGAAGCTTGTTGTGAAGTTTCTAGAGTCTTGGAAAAAATGAAACTTCTCATTATTGATGAGGTAAGCATGGTATCAAATTTAATGCTTGTCTTTGTGCATTTAAGAATGCAACACATCTTTAAAACAGAGTATGATGTGTTATTTGGAGGCAAACATGTCATAGTTTTTGGAGATCTACTACAATTAACTCCTGTGAAAGGACAGTCAGTATTTAAAACAGTTACACATGAAGACACCAGCAAGTGCCTGGGAAGCATTGGAAATGTAAATATTTGGTCATATTTCAAATATTCAGAAATCATTACAAATATGCGACAGGCAAAGGACGCTGACTATAAAAGTATTCTTGAAGATATAAGAATTGGAAAAGTGAGTGAACACGGCAAAGAAGCTTTACAGGGACGATTACTTACAAATTTGTTTCCAGACGCAAATATTCTCCCAGAGAATATATATAGAAAAATTGCAGAAAAGAAAACAGTGATATGCTTGATGCCAACTCTGCAGGAATGTTTAATATTCAATGAAAAAATGCTAAAGTTAGAAAATCAAGAAATTATAAAACTGGAAGCTATTGATAGAATAGAGTATGAAGGAGCTACTATTATTTTGTCTGAAAAGTTGAAGTCAAAATTGGATTCTTTAGAAAAATCAATATCTAATACGGCTGGTTTAGAAAAGAATCTATATGCATGTATAAATTGTCTGATAATTTTACGACGTAATTTGCATGTGGAAAGAGTTTAGTAAATGGAGCAATGGGTAATGTTGTTGATTTTGTGAATTATCCAAATAGAGATGACATTGAATTTTTGAAAATCAAATTTGATGAAATTGAAGAAGTACAACAATTGAGTCGTTGTTCAGCTCGATTTTTGCTTGTAAAAGATTTATATGTTCGCCGAAAACAGTTTCCTGTTTGTTTGGCATATGCGGTGACTATTCATAAATCTCAAGGTTTAAGTGTAGATAGTGCTTTGGTGAATATTGGAAGTACTGTGTTTAAAGAGGGTATGGCATATGTTGCTTTATCTCGAGTCAGAACATTATCTGGATTATACCTGATTGATTTTGATGACACAAAGATTAGTGCAGATATAAATTGTGTAGGAGAGTAAAATAGGTTAAGAAGAGAACATGCAAATTATTGAAAATCGGGACAAAATATTTTGTTGTTTGTTGAATTCTGTGTTTGAAAAATGTAGTAGTGATAAAACTAAAATAGAAAGTGTTTCTGATATTCGAAATGTTTTAGACATATGTTCTAGATTAAATCAATTTTCACAGAATATTTAGCAAGATTGTCAGGAATTTCTAATGTATATGCTTGTTGTATTGCAAGATGAAGGTATAGAAATTGAAAATCTATTTGGCCTTTCTTATAAATGGCAACATGACTGTGACAATTGTTCGTTTTCAAGTAGTAGTGAAATAGACACTGAAAGATTTATATATTTGACTCTACCAGACTGCAAATCAGTGTCTTTTAATAATCTAGTTAGAGGAGCAAATCAAAACATGGTCTGTACCCAATGTAACTCTCAAATGTTATCAACATTATTTATTCAAAGATATGGAGAGTATGTAATTTTAATGCTGCAACGATGCAGACCTGATGGAAGAAAACTGACAACTTTAATAAAACATTTTGTGGCTTCTCAACTATCAATATCAGGAAAAACTTTTGTAAATGTAGCAATTATTTTCCATGATGGTCCTTCTACAACATCAGGGCATTACACAGCTTATTTAAAATGTACGAAAGGCTGGACTCTTTGTAATGATACTCAATTAATTTTTAAACAATGTTTGCCTTATGACTTACCAAATTCTTACCTAGTGTTTTTACACCCCAAATTTTAGGAAAATAATTGGCCTGGTAAAATTACTGCTGTGAAGAAAGGGTAGTCTGGTGTTGAAAAGTACATTAAGAGTGAGGGTGATGAGGTTCAAAAAATTCTTGTAGTTGATGTAGAGATAGTGTAAGTGTATCAGATAGTGTGTGATGTGGCTATCACAGGAGATGTTGATCATCAGTGAGGCAGAGGTGTTTTAGATTTGTTGTAGTTGTTGGAGATGTTGGTGACATTTTTCATTCCTTTGTAGAGGTTTCTTTTAATGGTATACAGCTCCTTGGTAAGATAAAGGATAAGCAGAGTGTGATCGAATTACCAGATGATGTTGAGGTTCTGATAGCATGCTAGTTCTTTAAGATTCTATGTACATGATAAATAGAATCGGGTGTAGGTATAATCATTGTTAGATGGTCCAAAAGATGTTGGTGCTTTTGGTTCAGAAGGTTGGGAAACCGACGCTTAAGAGTACTATTAAGTAACTTCCAAACTAAGGATTTCACACATATTATTTGGCCATGAGGAATGATGTGTGAAACAAAAAACGACTATTTTGGGTAAATGTTGTTAGCATATGTTTGTACATTACTTTATTTAGAGTGTATAAGAAAGAAGTAATAATGTTTTGTTACTTTGTGATTGTTGATGACATTACTTACTTACGTAAAAAATTGCTGTTTGAAAAAGGCATTTAAGATATGTTTTTTTTTAATTGTTACATTCTTAATGAAAATGTTGAATGGGTTTTTTAAAGACAATCTTATTGATTGTCTTTTTTTTGCCCGCTGTTATATGATGAGTACTATTGAACTCACTGTTTTTAGTGAAATACAATTTATTCTTAGAACAGCAAAATAAAAAAGAAAACGTATTGTACATATTATTTTGCATTGTGAAATATATATTATAATTCCCTCAGTCCCTTTCGCTCACTCCCTTTCCTTTATTCTCTCGTCACTCTCGTTTCCTCCATCTGTCTCTAAGTCTCTTCCTCTGTCTCAGTCACTATAACTGACTTACTCCTTCACACTTCTTCACTCTCCCTCTGTTTGTCTCTCTCACTGTCTCCCTCTCTCACCACCACTCTTCCTTTTTTTTCTCTCTCTTTCTATAAATCCTTCTCTCTCACCTACTTCTTATTCCTTTCTCTTACTATGCTTCTTTTTCCATCACTCCCCTCCCTCACGCTTATATCCCTTCTCTCACTGTCACTGCCCTTCACTCAATCAAAGTCCTCTTCCCCCACTTCATGTTCTCCTCTCTGTGCATCAGTCCCATTCCCTTTCTCATGCTCCCATTCCCTCACTCCCCCTCACTCTCTTTCACTCACCCCCTCTGTCAATACCTTTCCCTTATTCCCATTTCCTCATTCCCTTTTGCTAACTCTCATTCCTTTAGTCTCTCACTCTCCTTCACACCATTTCTCTCTCTGTCTCACTCAGTCTAACCATTTCACTCCCTGTGAGTTACTCGTTCTCCCTCTCTTTCTCTCTCAATCTGTCCCTCTGTCTCTATTCCTCACCCTTCCTTTCTTTCCCTTTCTGTTTCATTCACTCCTACTTTCTTTTGTATTATGAAATATATATTATACCTCAATTTTTTCTTGTCTTCCGCAGATGATATATTTTAAAAACAAATGTACTATTAACTTGTCATTATTTATAAGGTAAGTATAACAAACAAAAAATACTTTTTCATCACTCTCTTACTTCTCTTTCTCTCTTTTCCATTCTTTAATCTCTGTCTTACTACCATTCTTTTACTCATCTTACTCACCTTTCCTCATTTGTATTACTCCACTTCATTCATCTTTACAGTCCTTCTCTCACTATCAGTACTGTTTCTTCACCCTCACTCACGTTCTCCAACTACCTCTTTCCCCTCTCTGTCCCTCACTTTTCTTTGCTTTCTTACTCCATCACTACCTTTGTCTTGCTCTATCCCTTAGTCTCTTCTCACTCCCCCTTACACTCTTTCCTTCACATCATCCCTCACTCACTTTCACTCACTCCACTTCTCTCACTCCCTCACTCCCTTTTACTCACTCCCCTTCCTTTTATTCTCTCCCTCACTCCCCTTTCCTCCATCCGTCTCTAAGTCTCCTCTTCTGTCTGAGTCAGTATAACTGATTTACTCCTTCACACTTCCTCACTCTCCCTCTGTTTGTCTCTCTCACTGTCTCCCTCTCTCTCCACCACTCTTCCTTATCTTTCCTCTCTCTTTCCATAAATCCTTCTCTCTCACTTACTTATTTTTCCTTTCTCTTACTATGCTTCTTTTTCCATCACTCCCCTTCCCTCACCCTTATATCCTTTCTCTCACTGTCACTGCCCTTCACTCAATCTGAGCCCTCTTCCCTCACTTCATGTTCCCCTCTCGCTGTGCATCAGTCCCATTCCCTTTCTCCTGCTTTCATTCCCTAACTCCCCCTCACTCTCTTTCGCTCTAAAGCTGATGTCGATGGAGATCCTGATGAGGTGCTGGGGACAGCAGGTGGAAGTTGTCTCGCAAGGGCTCTTGTGGAAGCTTGTGCATATTGGTGAGGGTGAACATTTATGACATGCCGCAACATGGTATGAATGCTGAAGAAGTATTTCTTCTGTGGATTTCCCCTCGTCAGCACACTCCCACAAATATTGCCAAAAATAGAGATGAACAACAACGAGTAAACACCTTCTCACAAAGCTCTGATTCGGAAAATGAGAATGAAGGCTACTATGAACCAGAACCAAACTATAATCAGGCTCAGGGTAGAGGAGTCCATAGACAACCTTTTTTAGTGAACAGAGGGATGGGGCGAGGACGCCCCCGGGTAAACTTTCAGGGACAATCGAGAGGGAATTACAAACCCCAACACCATCATCAACAACAGGAGGAACCCCAATTTATACGCGAAACCAGAAACAGGCAATATTGGAAGCAGGGAATGTAATTCCCATTTTCAATCTTTCTAAAATTGATCTTGATACATCCAGTATCACACTATTATCCAAAGGTCTCTTCTATGTCCCTCACTCTACCCCTAATCTCTTTGAACTTTATTGTGATATCATTGCCTTTTTTCGTAAAATCCGTCTGAGGAAGTTTTTTGTAACAAACAACCACAGGGATGAAGAAACTGCTATTATTAAGCCTCTGAGTCTTCCATCAACTTTCAGTCCTTCCTTAGAGCAACTGGGACCAGAGGTGGCCACGTTCGAGTTAGTAGTGTTAAAAAAGCTAGATCAGGCCCTGAGATTTATCCCCAAACCCATCTACAATCTAGACAAAGAAGAACATCACTCTTTGCTAACTATTTCCTCCAATAAAGATCTAACTGTCAAAAGCTGTGATAAGGGAGGTGGTATCGTGCTTATTGATACCACCCAATATGAACTAAATATGCTGAAAATGCTGGATGACAGAGTATTCTACTGTCCGGTTCAAACGTATTCTGCATTTAACTTATCCAAAAAAATAATGTCTCTGACAAAAAAAGCTTTAGAAGATGGATTAATTAGCACAAAGGAATTTGAATTTTTAAATCACAACTTGGGCAAAACTGCATGCATATATGGACTTCCCAAAATCCATAAGAATCTAAGTGACCCGCCCAATCGTCCAATAGTTTCGACTATAGGCACCGCTACAGAACCACTATCCAAATACATAGATAACTATTTGCGTCCGTACATACCAAGAATTGAATCCTATGTTCGAGACACGGGCGATATGATAAAAAAGACAGAGGGACTAGCTTTCAATCCTAATCACGATTTACTTGTTACTATGGATGTAGAGTCCCTCTATAGTAACATTCCTCTATCAGAAGCCATGAAAACTACTTCTTGGTTTATTGACCTGCACAATATCCCTTGCCCGAAAACATTTCTCTTGGAATGCTTGGAAATTGTTCTAACAGAAAACTTCTTTGAATTTGGATCTAATGTTTATCGCCAGATCAAGGGTGTAAGTATGGGCGCGTCGGTAGCACCTTCGATCGCAAACATATTCATGGCAGCATTTGAAAGGAAATATATCCAGAATGAAGTGGCCCCCTTTTTCGAGTCTGTCTCCCATTGGTCCAGATATATAGATGACATTTTCTTTGTCTGGACCGATGGGAGGGAGACTCTGGAGGGGTTCATCTTGTGGATAAATGAAGCGGACCCTAACCTTCATTTCACTTCACATATCAGTTGTGATAGAGTGGAATTCTTAGATATAGAAATAATAAATGATGCTGGTAATCTGAAAGTTGACTTACATGTTAAGCCTACAGCTACAAACACACTTCTGCATTATAGCAGCTTCCATCCAAGATCACAAAAGGACAGTATCCCCTTTTCGCAATTTTTGCGAGTCAGACGCAATTGTACCAACTTAGCTGACTTCGATCGACAAGCTCTGATTATGAAAAGCAAATTCATTGAAAGAGGTTACCCTCACCGGCTGGTGAGACATTCCTATAAACGTGCCCGTTATTATGACCGGGACTGTCTACTTAAAACAAAAACCCCGAAATCCAATGATCAGGTTGTTTGTATACCAAAACATTCAACAATTGATGCAAAAATTAAACAAGTAATAAATTCTAATTGGCATATCTTGAATAGTAACTGTTCTACTGAACAGAAACTAGCTAAACCTTTATTTGCTTATAAAAGAAATAAAAACATAAAAGAATACATTGTTCACTCGCGTTTTAAAAACACAGCAATTGGAAGAAATTTGACGCAAAGGTCGATTGTAACAAATAACCCAATCAAAGGAACGTTTCCTTGTTCCTCCTGCTCCTCCTGTACTAATATCTTGAGAGGAGAGGAATTCACTCACAATGGACACAAAACAAGTGCAAAAGAAATGTGGAACTGTAGATCCTCTAATGTGATCTACTTTATCCAATGTCCCTGCCTCTTGGGGTACATAGGAGAAACCTCACGTATGATTCAGACACGTCTTAATGAACATCGCTCCGCAATTAGATCAAAAAAACTTGCTGCACCGATGGTAAAACACTTACTGGACAAAGGGCACAGTGCGGAAGAGTTCACATGGTGAATCTTGGAGAAAATTCACACCTCAGACACCAATGGTGGATTAGCCATCAGAAAGAAAAGGGAGGTGTTTTGGATTTTAGTTTTTAACACCTTTCGCCAGGGAATGAATAGCGAAATTCCATGGGAACATGCCATATGCTAGGTTACCTTTAATCTGCATAGTTCTGTGGAATAATTCTTGATATAATACTGTCCACCCCTTATATTGCTACTTTAGTCATTTAAAATGTGAATTCAGGATAAATAAAATATTTAAGTGCTATACTCATAGAAGGTTTAATTTCCCCCTTTTTTAAATTTTATCAATAGCGAGTCTTTTCTCGATGTCAATTCTCAGTTGCGCTGTCAATCTACGGCAATGCCCGTCTCCCAGCAATATCCGCTCTGACCTTACGGGAAGTATCTTTTCCCGGCTCCCTCATGTGATATAGTCCTCTTTCTATCTCACTGTGGGAGAGAGTTCCTCCTCTCTCTCTACAATGGGCACACCTGATTCTCATTCACTCATCAATCGTATCATAAAAACGCGACTCCCGGCGCGTTCAGGCACTATCCATCTTCGCAAGACTACAGAAACCCCGTCTCCCGCCGCCGGAAGTCGAGAGCCCTGTTGATTCATATTGGGTAAGAATACCTCACTACTCAGCGTGATAATTCCACCCCTGGCAATCCTCGTACTTATACCACTCGTCTTTTTCTATCTTTCAGACAGGGAGTTATTTTAAACCTTGCTTCATCAAAATCAATTTTATTTGGAGGTAAACCAACAAGGTAATTAAAAATTCATACTGCATACGTGTATACTTATGTATAGTTATATTTACCTCTCTAATAAGTATATAAGAATGTTAAAACACAGATTTTTTCTCTTTACTAATAAAAATCTAAAAACATTCTATTTTTATGCACAGGAGGTTACCCCCAATAAGATCCCCATATCAGGAGGATTGCGCATTTTCAGTACCGAGTTACCTAGCCCATCCCTGGCTTAAGTAACCTAAAGGTTCCGTACGGCGGGATTAATCTATATTCTTTTTACTAATCAGGTAATCGACTGATCATTCTGTTTAAATAAAACACAAGAATAACACGAATCCCATATATATTTAGTTATAAAGATAGACATTTATGATCTTGGTATGACTAATATAAACCTATCTCTGCATCAATCAGAATTAGATAAAACTATCGAAGTAGCACTTGTTAATCACTTGATTACTGTACCATTACAAGGGATTCCCAAAAATTGTGAAATTTAAATCGACATTTCTACCTTTAGGAAACAGAAAACCCAAGACTTGTAACTTAACAGCAATTAATCAGCGGAGACCTAATGTAGGAGTCTATCCTGAACACCTTAGGTACGAATCATGAATATAGATGCTTTAATAACGAGATACTAAGCCCTGACCCATATATAATATTGTGTTTATCTTTTATTATTATTTTCAGTGTTACCTCTTGGAAATAAGATACTAGCGTCTAACCTATACTAATCCTTGCCATTGGGCTATACATACTGCATTTCAATATCATGTAAGTGCCTTCAAAACTACTAAAATGCATATTACCAGCTTAGGAAATCTTTGAACTATATTTAGTAAATTCCTACAAAACATTCCTCTTTAAGCTCCTGTATTTGACAGTTGGAACCGCTTACTACAGAGTCTAAGAAAGCAAAGTATATCCTACACATCGAAATAAACAAACATCTCTTGTAAGTATAGACCTCAGCCAGAATTATTATAAAAAGATAAAGCAGACCATCAGCATATTCAATAAGGGTCCTTTAAGACCTACATGGCCTCGTGAGGTTATTCGCTTTTTTTGTTAACTAAGATGGCTCTGTATTTTTATCACTTTGCCATATACCACTCAAAAGTAAGTACTGCAAGGAAATGAAACGATTAGTGTTGATGTGTCACTACACTCTGACTATTGTAAATAGGAAGGTTTAACTATAAGCTACTGAAAAACTGGTAAACTGTTTTTTTAACTTTGTACAATATTAATTTTACTGTGTGTAATTTTTTCCTTCATGTAAATGTATTATTTTCTAGAAACTGCTGTGGCTGCTCCAGAAGAAGGCGCTGGTCGCCGAAACTCGCCACTCCCCCCCTTTTTCTTAATAATTTTTTTTAATTTTATATGCATTTTCATATGTAATGTGATTTATATACCGTGTTTATTTCTTTCTTTTTTGTGCAAATTATACTTTTTAATATGCATTTTAACTCTGAAATTTGATATTGTATCTTGACACTTTTTATTATTAATAAACTGTTGAATTTTCAAAAAAGTATTGTTGTAGCTTAGTTCCCTTCCAATTATTAATCCATATATTGATTTGCTTCTTCATGGTTGCCTAGATTGTTACATATCAATTGCTTATTTTTTCCCTGGTCTAGGAACCTTATTTCTATGAACCCAGGGGGTCCTTGTTAAATATACGCCAACACTCCCACAAATAGTACATGTAACCTTTGGAGCATTCACTTTATCTCCCTCACCCTTCCTGTCTTTCTCTTTCTGTTTCCTTCACTCCTACTTTATCCCTTAGTCCCCTTTCCTCTCTCTTAATCTCCTTCCTTCTCTCTCATTCCCCTTTCGTAGCCCTCATACCCATTCGCTCACTGTTACTGCCTTTCACTCACCCATAGTACTTTCCCTCACTCCCCTTCATTCACTCCCTCACTCACTTTTTTTTCATCCATGTTTCTCTCCCTGTCTCTCTCTGTCTCATTCACTCTAACTGCCTCACTCCTTCTCATTTCTTTGCTCTCCCTCTCTCTCATTCTGTCCCTGTCTCTCCCTTACCCTTAAACTCATTTCCTCTCTCTTTATATCATACCTTCTCTCTTCCTCACTCGCTTTCCCTCTGTCTTAATTTTGTTCCTTCTTTCTCATTCATCTTCCCTCACCCTTATACTCCTTTCCTAACTGTCACTGCCCTTCACTCACCGTCACTCCCTTACCCCCTCTCTACTTCCTCCTGTCTGTATTTCTCACCCTTTCACTTTACCATTCCCTTTTCCTCACTCCCCCTCGCTCTCCTTCTCACACTCTATTCCTTACTCCCCTTCTCTCACTTCCCTTTACTAACTCCTTCCATCCCCTCACCTCACTTCTCTCTCGCTCACTCCCCATCTCTCACTTTCCCTTACTCCTCTTTTGTCATCCTCATACCCCTTCCCTCACCTTCACTCCACTTTTACCTTCACTCCCTTTCCCTTTACTCTGCTCTACTTCTCCCTTTCCATCTCTTACTCCCCTTCCTTGTCTCTGTTCCATGCTCCCCTTTTCTCACTCTTCCTCCCTCACTTTCCTTTCCTTACTGCCCTTCCCTTACTCTTTCTTTCCACTTACCTCACTCCCCTACCATTAGTCCCCTTGTTTCAGTCATTCTTTGACTCCTCTTTCCTCACTCACCACACTACCCTTTCCTCACTCATTCCATCAGTCCCTTCCTCCCCTACACTCAGTCATTTCAGTTATTCATTTATACTCTACGCATTCATTCAAAAAGAGTATGACACAGTATATAAGAGATATAGCTCTTCGTTGAGAAGTGAAGTGAGTTCTGAAAAGAACTGGGTTTTTTTGTCTTTTTTGTTTGTATTTTTTTGTAGTTTTGTAACAATTTTATATTTTTGGGGGATTTTTTAGAACAAAAATAAAAAACAGGTAACAAAAAACTGCTCAACAGGAACAAAAATTATTACATGAAAAAAATTATTGGCGGGAGCATATGTGCTGGATATTTTTCAGCTCCATTAAGTTTAGACTTTGCTCACAATAGCAAAGAATTTAATTGCACACGTTGCAACGGAGGTGGACCTTGCTGAAAAGTGGCCGGATATTGAGAGCTGACGAAGAAGGAGATGCTCCTGCAGTTGAAGTGCTGGGGACAGCAGGTGGAAGTTGTGTCGCCAGGGCTCTTGTGGAAGCCTGTGCATATTGGTGAGGGTGCACATTCCTCACATGCCGCAACATGGTGTGTATACTGAATGAATATTTTTTCTGAGGGTTTCCCCTCGACAGCACACTCCCACAGATGGTGCAGGATACCTTTGGTGCATTGACCTTCTTCTGCCCCTCAGGATAAATGAAGAACTTCCAAATGAAGGACTCCTTTGACTTCTTGGCAGGTGGCTGTTGTTGCTCCAAATTTGACTCAGAAGAGGAGGAATCCTGTGGCTGCTGTCTCTCTGCCATCTTTTCAATTCAAATCCTGGTAGCAAACTCCAAAGCTGGAACAAAGCAGCAAAGGTCCTTCTACCAAGAAAGTGAAATAAATAGTGAGGGAAGTGGGTGGGTTTTTTGAAGATTCTGGAACAGAAACTACTATTAACCAATCAAAAGTTTTGTTTTCAAGTCACATGACTTTACGTGCGAACGCGGGTGCGCGCACGTTGCGCGACCGTTGCATATAAATGGCGTTTTACCCGATTTTTGTAAAATGTGAAAAGGAGGCAGGGAAGAGACTCCCTGACCCCCTAGGCCTTCTCAAGGGGCCCCTGAAGGGACCCCAAAGGGCAAAAAAAACATTTAAAAAAAAAAAAAAGTCACGAGGTGCGCGCACGGTGCACGCACCCCGAGGCACAAGAGTGTGAAAAACAATAGTGGAGAATGTGGAAAAGGGGCAGGGTAGAGACTCCCTGACCGCCTAGGCTTTCTCAGGGGATCCTTGAAGGAGCCCAAAGGGCAAAAAAAACATTTAAAAAAAAAAAAGTTGTGAGTTGCGCACACGGTGCATGCACCCCGAGGCACAAGAGTGTGAAAAACAATTGTGGAGAACGTGGAAAAGGGGCAAGGTAGAGACTTCCTGACCCCCTAGGCTTTCTCAGGGGGTCCCTGAAGGACCCGAAGGGCAAAACAAAACATTAAAAAAAAAAGAAAATCACGAGGTGCGCGCACGTTGGGAATGTTTTTTTTTTAAATTAATTGACAAATTTGACTGTTTATATTTTGATTGAAGATGTAGACAACACTATTCAACTTTATACAAATCATAAAAACTAGCTGTGCCGTTGCATATTATAGGATACAGTCAATGTATTACAATATACAAAGGCAGCTTGTTGAAAAATAAATATATCAAAAATATAAAAATTGATACAGAAATTAGCATTTTAAAAACCTTTGAAATTCACTTAAAAACCATAGTTTTCACACACATTATAGTTAGGAATTAGCATTGAAAAAACCTTGCAAATTCACGGAAAAAAACATAGGTTTCAGGCCTGATATAGTTAGGAATTAGCATTTAAAAAACCTTAGAAATTCACTGAAAAAACTGTAGATTTTACGGGTGTTATAGTTAGCTGGACATTTCACTCATACCAAACCATTGAAATTCCTCCGATATAGTTAGTTGTACTAACTATATCTCGCGCGCCCACAATCCACTGCTGATGATGTCACATATTACATCATTCATGACATGGTCAGTGACATCACTGATGACATCTCAAATGACATCACTGATGGCATCATCCAGTGAATTTGTTTTGCTTTGTTATTTAAATATGTATTATATATATAGCAATTTGCATTGAAGAATGAGTGGATATATAAATATAAATATCTGGATGGAGGATTTAGTAGAAGTGTGATTGACTGTTTACTTGACTAATTTAAAGTGTCTCTCTAAATATATTGGATAGTGACTAAACTGTGTGAACATCTGTAAGCACTGTTTCTCTTTCTTTTAATAGTACAATAACATAAAATGATGAATGAAAATGAGGAGCCTACCAACATCTTCTTTGAAATAACAGCAACGTTTATTGAGGCAACTTATTCTGTGGTGTATATTGATCGTATAGATGAAACAAATCAAGAAGAACACGAAGGAGATACCATGGCAGATTTTTTTGATGAAACACTAGATATGGAATTAATGGAATGTGTAGAGATTGTTGAGTTTGATGAATAATTTTCAGACACTTTTTGATGAAGAAATGCTACAAGTTCTTTTAGATTTTGAAAATTCTGATAAATAAATTTTAATTTAGTAAAGAAAAATTGTTTTGAAAATTATACTTATGTAAATGTAATTCATGAGGTAGTAGCAAAGTGATACAATTTTGTGTTCTTCATGTCCTGCATCCTTTCTCTCACTGACTGTCTCTGATGCACTAGTTTAAAACATAAGTAAGTATATAGAACAGCAATTGTGTTTCACCAGAGTATGAACTCATGACTCCCTACGCCAATTCTGACCACACATTGAGAAAGGAAGGAATCATGTGAACAAATCTGTTTCTGCTTTCCTGAAAGACTACAGTATGGATTCAATATACCACAATAACTTGCATCACAACATACAAGGTATCTACAAAGGAGACGATGTCCATTCTCATTTAGTTTTATTTTTTTAAATAAAAAATTCCAATAGGTCCGCGCACCGTGAGTGCTCGGTGCATGCACTGTGAGTGCTCGGTAATTGCACGGTGCGCGATCCCTATCGCCACCATTTTGTAGTTTCAGAAGAGAGTGAAAAATATAACTTAAAAACGTGGGAAGGGGGTAGGGTAGAGTGTCCCTGCCCCCTTAGGCCTTCTCAGGGGGTCCTTCAAGGACTCCTAAGGTTAAAAATAATGTTTCTTTTTCAAAAAATATCAGAAACCAAGATACGTTCGCACACGGGGAGTGCTCGGTGAGTGCTCGGTGTGCGGACCTCGGTAAAAATTAATTAAAAAAATTAAGTTAAAAATCATATTTGAGTGTTTACATGTTAGTTGGCTCTAAAAAGAGCCATTGTGTTTTTTTGGTACCTACAAGTAAGTACCAATGCAGAGTCTGATGCTACAGAGAAAGACTGTGTTCCCTTCATCAGTGAAATGTACACCATCTGTCCTATAGATGCCTTGCATGTTGTAACGCAAGTTGTTGTGGTATATACAACCCATTCCATAGTCTCTCATGTATGCAGAAACAGATTTATTTACATGTTTCCTTGCTTTCTCAATCTGTGGACAAAATTGATTGGACCAATTCCATTTTTGCCTTTGGCATATATTGGAATAGACAAAGGCAGTTTGAGGAAAAAGTGACATCAATTGTCCAAAAATGTCCTTCAATAGCATTTCCAGACCAACCCCAGTCAAAGTGCATAAGTCATTTCCACCACAGTGCACAATTATGAGGTCAGGGTGTGGGAGATGCATGAAGGATTTCAGCAATGGTATCAATTGGTGACATCTCAATCCTCTCTGGCCAATCCATAAAATATCCACATTTGGTAAATCAAGGTTTAAAATTCCTCCTACAAAACTGTGTCCTACATGCCATACTGAAGGCATCTGGTCTGGTTGTACTCAGATGAGGGCTGTAAATGAAATGGCAGTTGGAAAGCTTGCAGTTTAGAAAAAAAAGAGGAGGACATTCACTGCACTTGAAGCTTAAGAAATGATTGGTGCTTTATGAAAATGGAATAGAGCATATTAGGGTGCATAGTTTTGTTTTTTAAAAGAAGCAATTCTAATGGTTCAGAAAAGGTCATTGAAGGGAACTTTGCACATGATTAGCTGTTATATTGAAAGCTCTAACAACCTTGTTGGATTCAGTTGCAACATAGTATGATGAACTTTTAAACTCTGTTCTTCCTTAGGTGGAAGTTACCATGGTAACAGGTTGAATGAACACTAGGGGGATGGGTGAATATTATGTGAGTTTGAAAGTGTGGGAATGTAGAACCAATTGAAATGTTAGTTTAATTTTGAAATAGTGTGGGAAGATATTTCATTGGTTAAGACCTGAAATATGTGTGAAGAATGAGTGGGAAAGTGTGCCATTGCTGGTTCCAGTGTGTGAGCTGCATTTCAGAGATTCTGCTTAAGAAAATCTGCTGTGTGTTTGACACTGGTCTATATTTTCAAAAGTATTTTAAAGGTGAGTAATATAGAGAGAGTGCTGTTTGCAGTATTGGGAAGCATAACAAGCATATTGTGCGTCATTACTGTTGTATTTTGAAAATGAGTCAGGTTTCTGCATTGTAGTGTAGTGCTCATTTTAATGGGTTGTGCTCTGTGTGTAAAATGATTTACCATGCTAAATGTTTTTTGATAAAATGTGTAACTTAAAGATTTTTGACAAGGATTACAGTGAGTGTCTGTGAGAATGAAGGAATTTTATTTTCACCTTTTTCCATAATGTTAGCTGTGTGTGCTTACAGTTTGTATCTTTTAGTTTATAGGGTAGACTTCTTTTTAAATTGTTTTTCATGCTTGGATTCAATGCTGGTATAGAGATATTGTAATGGTTTCATTGGACTTGTAAACATGCTCCTTTTTTAGAAGCGCCTTGTGCAACCTTTAACATGGGTGCAAGCAGTGAATGTATGGAGAGGGATAGGAATAGCAGATAGAAAACAATATGAAAAGGTGTGGGAGATGCATAAAGGATTTCACTAATGGCATCAATTGAGATGGAATATGAGGTAAAGAGGGCCGTATTTACAAGCCCCTTGCGCAATGTTTGACATGGGTGCAAGCAGAAAATGCATGCAGAGTAATAAAATTGGCACAGAGACAAGAATATAAAATGCTATGAGAGATGCGTAAAGGATTTTACTAATAGCATAAATTGAGATAGAATACACAAAAAAGAGAGGCATATTTACAAGCCCCTTGCGCAATGTTTGACATGGGTGCAAGCAGAAAATGCATGCAGAGTAATAAAATTGGCACACTGACAAGAATATGAAATGCCGTGAGAGATGCGTAAAGGGTTTTACTAATGGCATAGATTGAGATAGAATATACAATAAAGGGAGGCATATTTACAAGCCCCTTGCGCAATGTTTGACATGGGTGCAAGCAGAAAATGCATGCAGAGTAATAAAATTGGCACACAGACAAGAATATGAAATGCTGTGAGAGATGCGTAAAGGATTTTACTAATGGTATAAATGTAAATACAATATACAAAAAAGAGAGGCATATTTACAAGCCCCTTGCGCAATGTTTGACATGGGTGGAAGCAGAAAATGCATGCAGAGTAATACAATTGGCACACAGACAAGAATATGAAATGCTGTGAGAGATTCGTAAAGGATTTTACTAATGGCATAAATTGAGATAGAATATACAAAAAAGAGAGGCATATTTACAAGCCCCATGTGCAATGTTTGACATGGGTACAAGTAGAAAATGCATTCAGAGTAATAAAATTGGCACACTGATAAGAATATGAAATTCTGTGAGAGATGCGTAAAGGATTTTACTAATGGCATTAATTGAGATAGAATATACAAAAAAGAGAGGCATATTTACTAGCCCCTTGCGCAATGTTTGATATGGGTGCAAGCAGAAAATGCACGCAGAGTAATAAAATTGGCACACTGATAAGAATATGAAATGCTGTGAGAGATGCGTAAAGGATTTTACTAATGGCATAAATTGAGATAGAATATACAAAAAAGAGAGGAATATTTACAAGCCCCTTGCGCAATGTTTGACATGGTTGCAAACAGAAAATGCATGCAGAGTAATAAAATTGGCACACTGATAAGAATATGAAATACTGTGAGAGATGCGTAAAGGATTTTACTAATGGCATAAATTGAGATAGAATATACAAAAAAGAGAGGCATATTTACAAGCCCCTTGCGCAATGTTTGACATGGGTACAAGTAGAAAATGCATGCAGAGTAATAAAATTGGCACACTGATAAGAATATGAAATTCTGTGAGAGATGCGTAAAGGATTTTACTAATGGCATTAATTGAGATAGAAAATACAAAAAAGAGAGGCATATTTACAAGCCCCTTGCACAATGTTTGACATGGGTGCAAGCAGAAAATGCATGCAGAGTAATAAAATTGGCAGAGAGACAAGAATATGAAATGCTGTGAGAGATGCTTAAAGGGTTTTACTAATGGCATTCATTTAAATAGAATATACAAAAAAGAAAGGCATATTTACAAGCCCCTTGCGCAATTTTTGACAAGGGTGCAAGCAGAAAATGCATGCAGAGTAATAAAATTGGTACACAGACAAGAATATGAAATGCTGTGAGAGATGCATAAAGGATTTTACTAATGGCATAAATTGAGATAGAATATACAAAAAATAGAGGCATATTTACAAGCCCCTTGCGCAATGTTTGACATGGGTACAAACAGAAAATGCATGCAGAGTAATAAAATTGGCACACAGACAAGAATGTGAAATGCTGTGAGAGATTCATAAAGGATTTTACTAATGGCATAAATTGAGATAGAATATACAAAAAATAGAGGAATATTTACAAGCCCCTTGCGCAATGTTTGACATGGGTGCAAGCAGAAAATGCATGCAGAGTAATAACATTGGCACACTGATAAGAATATGAAATGCTGTGAGAGAGGCGTACAGGATTTTACTAATGGCATAAATTGAGATAGAATATACAAAAAAGAGAGGCATATTTACAAGGCCCTTGCACAATGCTTGACATGGGTGCAAGCAGAAAATGCATGCAGAGTAATAAAATTGGCACACAGACAAGAATATGAAATGCTTTGAGAGATGCGTAAAGGATTTTACTAATGGCATAAATTGAGATAGAATATACAAAACAGAGAGGAATATTTACAAGCCCCTTGCGCAATGTTTGACATGGGTGCAAGCAGAAAATGCATGCAGAGTAATAAAATTGGCACACTGATAAGAATATGAAATGCTGTGAGAGATGCATAAAGGATTTTACTAATGGCATAAATTGAGATGGAATATACAAAAAATAGAGGCATATTTACAAGCCCCTTGCGCAATGTTTGACATGGATACAAGCAGAAAATGCATGCAGAGTAATAAAATTGGTACACTGATAAGAATATGAAATGCTGTGAGAGATGCGTAAAGGATTTCACTAATGGCATAAGTTGAGATAAAATAAACAAAAAAGAGAGGCATATTTACAAGCCCCTTGCGCAATGTTTGACATGGGTGCAAGCAGAAAATGCATGCAGAGTAATAAAATTGGCACACTGATAAGAATATGACATGCTGTGAGAGTTGCGTAAAGGATTTTACTAATGGCGTAAATTGAGATAGAATATACAAAAAAGAGAGGCATATTTACAAGCCCCTTACACAATGTTTGACGTGGGTGCAAGCAGAAAATACATGCAGAGTAATAAAATTGGCACACAGACAAGAATATGAAATGACGTGAGAGATGCGTAAAGGGTTTTACTAATGGCATACATTGAGATAGAATATACAGAGGCATATTTACAAGCCCCTTGCGCAATGTTTGACATGGGTGGAAGCAGAAAATGCATGCAGAGTAATAAAATTGGCACACAGACAAGAATATGAAATGCTGTCAGAGATGCGTAAAGGATTTTACTAATGGTATAAATGTAAATACAATATACAAAAAAGAGAGGCATATTTACAAGCCCCTTGCACAATGTTTGACATGGGTGCAAGCAGAAAATGCATGCAGAGTAATAAAATTGGCACACAGCCAAGAATATGAAATGCTTTGAGAGATGCGTAAAGGATTTTACTAATGGCATAAATTGAGATAGAATATACAAAACAGAGAGGCATATTTACAAGCCCCTTGCACAATGTTTGACATGAGTGAAAGCAGAAAATGCTTGCAGAGTAATAAAATTGGCACACTGATAAGAATATGAAATGCTGTGAGAGATGCGTAAAGGATTTTACTAATGGCATAAATTGAGATAGAATATACAAAAAAGAGAGGCATATTTACTAGCCCCTTGCGCAATGTTTGATATGGGTGCAAGCAAAAAATGCATGCAGAGTAATAAAATTGGCACACTGATAAGAATATGAAATGCTGTGAGAGATGCGTAAAGGATTTTACTAATGGCATAAATTGAGATAGAATATACAAAAAAGAGAGGAATATTTACAAGCCCCTTGCGCAATGTTTGACATGGGTGCAAGCAGAAAATGCATGCAGAGTAATAAAATTGGCACACTGATAAGAATATGAAATGCTGTGAGAGATGCGTAAAGGATTTTACTAATGGCATAAATTGAGATAGAATATACAAAAAAGAGAGGCATATTTACAAGCCCCTTGCGCAATGTTTGACATGGGTACAAGTAGAAAATGCATGCAGAGTAATACAATTGGCACACTGATAAGAATATGAAATTCTGTGAGAGATGCGTAAAGGATTTTACTAATGGCATTAATTGAGATAGAAAATGCAAAAAAGAGAGGCATATTTACAAGCCCCTTGTGCAATGTTTGACATGGGTGCAAGCAGAAAATGCATGCAGAGTAATAAAATTGGCAGAGAGACAAGAATATGAAATGCTGTGAGAGATGCGTAAAGGGTTTTACTAATGGCATAAATTTAAATAGAATATACAAAAAAGAAAGGCATATTTACAAGCCCCTTGCGCAATGTTTGACAAGGGTGCAAGCAGAAAATGCATGCAGAGTAATAAAATTGGTACACAGACAAGAATATGAAATGCTGTGAGAGATGCATAAAGGATTTTACTAATGGCATAAATTGAGATAGAATATACAAAAAATACAGGCATATTTACAAGCCCCTTGCGCAATGTTTGACATGGGTACAAACAGAAAATGCATGCAGAGTAATAAAATTGGCACACAGACAAGAATGTGAAATGCTGTGAGAGATTCATAAAGGATTTTACTAATGGCATAAATTGAGATAGAATATACAAAAAATAGAGGAATATTTACAAGCCCCTTGCGCAATGTTTGACATGGGTGCAAGCAGAAAATGCATGCAGAGTAATAACATTGGCACACTGATAAGAATATGAAATGCTGTGAGAGAGGCGTAAAGGATTTTACTAATGGCATAAATTGAGATAGAATATACAAAAAAGAGAGGCATATTTACAAGGCCCTTGCGCAATGTTTTACATGGGTACAAGCAGAAAATGCATGCAGAGTAATAAAATTGGCACACAGACAAGAATATGAAATGCTGTGAGAGATGCGTAAAGGATTTTACTAATGGCATAAATTGAGATAGAATATACAAAAAAGAGAGGAATATTTACAAGCCCCTTGCGCAATGTTTGAGATGGGTGCAAGCAGAAAATGCATGCAGAGTAATAAAATTGGCACACTGATAAGAATATGAAATGCTGTGAGAGATGCATAAAGGATTTTACTAATGGCATAATTTGAGATAGAATATACAAAAAAGAGAGGCATATTTACAAGCCCCTTGCGCAATGTTTGACATGGATGCAAGCAGAAAATGCATGCAGAGTAATAAAATTGGCACACTGATAAGAATATGAAATGCTGTGAGAGATGCGTAAAGGATTTCACTAATGGCATAAGTTGAGATAAAATAAACAAAAAAGAGAGGCATATTTACAAGCCCCTTGCGCAATGTTTGACATGGGTGCAAGCAGAAAATGCATGCAGAGTAATAAATTTGGCACACTGATAAGAATATGACATGCTGTGAGAGATGCGTAAAGGATTTTACTAATGGCGTAAATTGAGATAGAATATACAAAAAAGAGAGGCATATTTACAAGCCCCTTACGCAATGTTTGACGTGGGTGCAAGCTGAAAATGCATGCAGAGTAATAAAATTGGCACACAGACAAGAATATGAAATGACGTGAGAGATGCGTAAAGGGTTTTACTAATGGCATACATTGAGATAGAATATACAGAGGCATATTTACAAGCCCCTTGCGCAATGTTTGACATGGGTGGAAGCAGAAAATGCATGCAGAGTAATAAAATTGGCACACAGACAAGAATACGAAATGCTGTCAGAGATGCATAAAGGATTTTACTAATGGTATAAATGTAAATACAATATACAAAAAAGAGAGGCATATTTACAAGCCCCTTGCACAATGTTTGACATGGGTGCAAGCAGAAAATGCCTGCAGAGTAAAACAATTGGCACACTGATAAGAATATGAAATGCTGTGAGAGATGCGTAAAGGATTTTACTAATGGCATAAATTGAGATAGAATATACAAAAAAGAGAGACATATTTACTAGCCCCTTGCGCAATGTTTGATAAGGGTGCAAGCAGAAAATGCATGCAGAGTAATAAAATTGGCACACTGATAAGAATATGAAATGCTGTGATAGATGCGTAAAGGATTTTACTAATGGCATAAATTGAGATAGAATATACAAAAAAGAGAGGCATATTTACAAGCCCCTTGCGCAATGTTTGACATGAGTGCAAGCAGAAAATGCATGCAGAGTAATACAATTGGCACACAGACAAGAATATGAAATGCTGTGAGAGATGCGTAAAGGATTTTACTAATGGCATACATTGAGATAGAATATACAAAAAAGAGAGGCATATTTACAAGCCCCTTGCATAATGTTTGACATGGGTGCAAGCAGAAAATGCATGCAGAGTAATAAAATTGGCACACTGACAAGAATATGAAATGCTGTGAGAGATGCGTAAAGGAGTTTACTAATGGCATAAATTGAGATGGAATATACAAAAAAGAGAGGCATATTTACAAGCCCCTTGCGCAATGTTTGACATGGGTGCAAGCAGAAAATTTAAAAAGAAGTCTACCCTATAAGCTAAAAGATACAAACTGTAAGCACACACAGCTAACATTATGGAAAAAGATGAAAATATAATTCCTTAATTCACATACACACACAGTGTGACTCTTGTGAAAAATAATATAGCCGCACATTTCAGCAAAAACCATTTAGATTTAGACACAGAACACAGCCCATTTCAATATGCACTACATTACATTGCTGAAACCTAACTCATTTCAAAATGTCATTTCTAATATGCACCATTCATTTTTTGCATGACTACACTTGTAAATATGTTTCTCTTTTTTGTATATTCTATCTCAATTTATGCCATTAGTAAAATCCTTTACGCATCTCTCACAGCATTTCATATTGTTTTCTATCTGCTATTCCTATCCCTCTCCATACATTTACTGCTTGCATCCATGTTAAAAGTAGCGCAAAGCGCTTGTAAAAAAAGAGCATATTTACAAGCCCAATGAAACCATTAGCACTATCTCTTTACCAGCATTGAATTCAAGCATGAGAAACACTTTAAAAAGAAGTCTACCGTATAAGGTAAAAGATACAAACTGTAAGCACACACAGCTAACATTAAGGAGAAAGATGAAAATATAATTCCTTAATTCACATACACACTCAGTGTGATGCTTGTCAAAAATCTTAAAGCCAGTCATTTCAGCAAAAAACATTTAGCATGGTAAATCGTTTGAGGCACAGAGAGTGAGATGACACATACACACAAACAGACAGATGGTGAAGGCAGAGATTGAGATGACACACACATACAAACAGAGAGATGGTGGAAGGAGAGAGTGAGATGAGGCATGCAAAGAGGGAGATGGTGCAGGCAGAGAGTGATATGAGACACACAAAGAGAGATGTGAACTAGTGTTTATAATGTTCAGTTAATGTAATTGCTATGTGCTATGTTAGTAGTGGTCTATAATATGTCACATTTTTCTTTTCAACAGATTGTAAATATCTACAGAGTCATAATAGATTATGCCTACGAAAGACCGCCAAAAAAAGACTTTATAAGAAAGCTTTATCAACCAAGAGGACTCAATTAGAAGATTCATGCACAGGACAATCTTCAGAGAAAAGAAAAAAACTCTCCTGGTAAGCAAACCAAGGACTCTTTTAAGGAAATTGTTAAAATGCAGAAAAAGTCAAGAAAGTGTTTCTACGAAAAAAAAAAAAGTGTAAATAGAAAGAAAAAGCAGAGGTCACCAAAAAATGGTATAATGGTACAAGGAGATCATAGTGTGTCTGGTAATCGTAGGACAAATCAGTTTATTGACATTCGTAGACGAATTTTACATAACAGAGAAGTTTTGAATTTATTAAAAAATCCTAAGAAATATGTAATAGGAAAACAACTTTTTACAAGAAAAAGAAAATAATAGAAAAGTTTGTTGATCAGGCTTTTGAAGTGAAGAGAAAGCTGTATATTTTAGTAATCAATAGAGTTCATACACTAGATAAGGCAATCAATGATTTGAAATCAAAATGTAAGTGGAAAAGAGTAATTAATCGGACTAATTTTTGTGATGTTTTTTCAGGAGAATGAAAGCATATTTCAAGTAGTAAGCCATTTTTTAATGATGAGAGTTACTTTCAAGGTAATGTTTTGGTGCATGTAGTTGACACCAGTGGTCGAGCATATGAGGTGAAGGACGGTTGTGCAGTTGAAAAAGAAAAAATTGTGCCTAGAAATGCAGATGAGGTGTTAGCTGATGAAGTGTTAGGGAGATGTGCTAAGGCTCCGGTGTATACTTGGAATTGTAGTAGTATTTGTAGTGTGCGACAGGATTCTATTAATTTGTTTTGCAATTTCTTACGTACATATGGTAAGAAAAGTCTAAAATAAAAGTTTAAGATGTTACAGGACTTAGATCCTTGCAGAGTGAGGGAAAACACAGGTTTGCATGGTCATTCACTGGCTTGTCTTTCTAGAAAAGTATGTCAGAGTACTTTTCACCATTTTAGGATGTTGGGAGTGCATCAAACTAAAGTGAGGAAAATAGTGAGAAGGTTGTATTATGCAAAAAGTCCAGCACTTAAGCTAAAACAGATAAACAGTGCTCTTTTGCATGGATCTGAATTAGAAGTGAAGAAGATTTGTGAAGAAATAGAGTTTTGTTACTTTGGTGAAAAAGAGGACACTGCCAAAAATGATACAGTAATAGTAAGTAATGTGGAAGAGAATGTACAGATTGTAAGTACTCAAAACTTTGATCATGAAATTACAAAGTTTAAGGTCATTTCAAGTGAAAGGCCACATTTTTCTTGTGTGTGTTGTCGACGAACTCATTATAAGAATCAGACTCGGTTAGTTGATTTATATGTTAAAAGTGAAATGGAAAATAATAATGAATGGAAGGATTTTGCTACTTATTTGTTGGTTGAGAATTGTTTTGATTTGGGTTCTGATCTGCGTATTTGTAAATATTGTTATAATGAATTAAATGAAAACAGAATGCCTGCTAGAGCTGTACATAATAATCTTGAGTTGGTAAAGATTCCGTCTGAATTAATGGGTTTTAATACCTATGAGTGTATTCTGATTCAATGTGTGCATCCTTTTCAGGCTATTGTTCGCATGGAGCCTAAGACAGGGAAATTGCCTCCTTCAGATTTACAGAGAGGATTAAAGGGAAGAATTGTTTATTTGGCTTTAGATTTAAAGACAAATATTGACACCATTGGCGTAGAAAAAGTGGAAGAGGAACCTCTAGTTATTCTAGTTAATCGTGTTCCTACAAAGAGTAAGAAAATCTGGCAAGAATTAGTGGATCTTAGGAAAGTCAAAAAGGCAACGTTGTATTTAGTAAAAAACAATCAGTACTACACAAATGTATATGTAGGAAAAGAGGAAACAACTGTAGAAGAGGACAGTGATTCATCAGCTGGACAGATTGAAAAAGAAGATGTGTCTAGAAGTGAACAGATTTATGAGCATTATAGTGTTCATCCTCTGCATGCCAAAGAAGTAATTGGGAATGCTATTGAGTTGTTCCAAATGAAAGAAGCCGTAGGAAGTCCCATAAGTGTATGGGAAGGAAGCTTGGAAGCTCGTTGTTTTCCTCAATTGTTTCCAACAGGTCAAGGTGGAAGATATGATGACCGACCTGTTCAAATTCCTGCGTCGGAATACCGAACTTTAAGATTATATGCAGAAGATCCAAGATTTCCATATTTGTTTCATCTTCTGTTTGAGAGTGACTTCTCTGGACTATCTTATGCTGTGAACCATATACTGAAATCTGGAGTACATCTTCAAAATGTTTCGTCGAGGGACTTTATGGATAAAGTCCAAGTGGAAGACAGTATTTTGGAATCTCACCTAATCAATCTCATGGCATGTCAGCGTGGTACGAATGAGTATTGGTACCGTCGTCATGGGGAAGTAAAATGTATGCTAAGAAACTTAGGAACTCCTACATGGTTCCTCACTCTTAGCTGTGCTGAGTATGCCTGGGAAGACTTACTTGAATTTCTTCGAGAGGCAAATGGAAACATAGAAAATATAGAATTCAAGACACCTGGAGAACTGTGCTCTTTGGATCCAGTTAATGTTTGTAGGTATTTTAATCATCGATTTGAAGCTATGATGTCTTTCATCACAAACAAAACAAATCCTCCACTTGGAGAGGTTTTGGATTTCTTTTGGAGAAAGGAGTATCAAGCAAGAGGTGCTCCTCACATACATATGCTGCTATGGATCAAAGATGCTCCCAAATTTGGAACAGATTCGGATGACACAGTGATGAGTTTCATTGAACAATATTCCACATGTGTTGTTCCGAAAAGTACAGAAGAAGACAATTTACGACATCAAGTCTTACGCTTTTAAACCCATCGCTGTGGAAAGTACTGTTGTTGAAAGTTCAAATCCAAGGAGAAGTTCTACATAAAATGTCGTTTTGGATTTCCAAGACCAGTAATATCTAAAGGAAGAGTGAACAATTGTATGTCTTCACTGCGACATACTGTGACAAGAAAATCACCGAAAAATACGTACAACTTGAAAAGAAATGAAGAGTCAAAATACATAAATGACTTCAACACAGTCATTTTGTCCATGTGGAATGCTAACATGGATATTCAATATGTTGCTGACAACTCTATTGCTGTGGCTCGATATGTAATGTCTTACATCACAAAATCAGAAAAGACGGAACTGAAGGAAATGTGGGAGGATATTTTGCATGAAAAGAGCCTAAGCAAGAAATTATACAGTTAAAGTCTGAAGATGTTGTCACATCGAGAAATTGGAGCATATGAATGTTCATCATCAGCAAGTCTGTATGCCAAATCGAGATCCATCATTTGGGTGAGTCTAGGTCTTGCTGCAACACGAAACTGAGTTTTGAAGTCTGCACAAGAAATTGAGTATTTGGCGGAGTTTCAACCAAACAGTACAGATATTTTGAAGACAAACATGTTAAAAACATATTATCCAAATAGAAGTAGTCATCTTGAGAACGTTTGTCTCTATGAAGTACTGCAAAGCTATACTTTTAAGAGGAATATGACAGAAGATATCAATAAAGGAGTATATGCCGTAAGTGGATGTGAAGGATGTCTAGTGAAACAAAGAAAAGGACATTTGATTAATCATTGTAAATTGAGTTGCAAATCTCCTGATAAAAGGGAATTTTACTATTTAGCTCTTTTGCAACTCTTTAAGCCATGGCGTTCAGAAGAGGAACTACTTGGAGATTTTCTCAGTTTTGAATATTCTTTCAATGCAACCAAGGATACCATAGAATGTCCTGTTTTTTCAAATTATCTGCAAATGTTGAACGATGAAATACAGCAAGAAGCTACCATTGCAGCAGAGATTGCAAGAGACAGTCAGAGTTCTGCTTCGTTGAGGCAGGATCCACTAGGAGGACCAATTATCCAAAATGAAGCTGCCACTGCTATGGAAGAGGTGGAAAGAGCCATTGAACAAGCTCAGGAGGATGTAGTTAATTTAGAAGATTTGGAAAATCAACTAAACGTGGAGCAGAAAAAATATATGATGAAGTCACAGAACAGATTGAGCATGGTTTACGTCATGATAAAAAAGAGTGCTCCTGTACATCATTTGAACCTGTCCGTCTGTATTTGAGTGGAGAAGCCGGAACTGGGAAAAGTTTTCTGATTAAATCAATTGAAACTTATCTGCAGAAAAGAACAGAGTCATCACTATCTTGTGTTGTTACTGCTCCAACTGGGTTGGCATCACATAACATTAAAGGGATTACTTTACATCGTTTATTGATGCTGCCAGTAGAGCATGATAATAAATTTCAATACCACAAGCTATCTGGAGAAGCTTGTTGTAAAGTTGGTAGAGTCCTGAAGAAAATGAAACTTCTAATCATTGATGAGGTAAGCATGGTTTCAAATGTGATGCTTGCTTTTGTGCATTTAAGAATGAAACAAATTCTTAAAACAGAGTATGATGTGTTATTTGGAGGCAAACACATCATTGTCTTTGGAATCTACTGCAGCTAACTCCAGTGAAAGGACAACCAGTGTTTAAGATGCTTACGCATGAAGATACAAGAAAGTGTCTAGGAAGCATTGGAATTGTGAATATCTGGTTATATTTTAAATATGCAGAACTGCTTCAAAACATGCGACAGGCAAAGGATGAAGATTATAAAAATATTCTAAAAGATGTAAGAATTGGAAAAGTAACTGAACACTGCAAATAAGCTTTTCAGTCACGATTAATTTCAAATTTGTTTCCAAAGGAAAATATTCTCCCAGAGATTATTTATCAGAAAATTGCTGAAAACAAAACTGTAATATGCTTGATGCCAACTCTTCGAGAATGTTCAGTCTTCAACAACAAAATGTTAGAGTTAGAACATCAAGAGATTGTGAAACTGGAAGCTATTGATAAAATAGAGCATGAAGGAGTTACTATTGTTTTGTCAGAAAAGTTGAAATCAAAGTTGGATTCTTTAGAGAACACAATTTCTAAAACTGCTGGTTTTGAAAAGACTGTGGGCCGTATTTATGAAGGCCTTGCGCTACCGGTGCGTCACTTTTTCCCATTTTAAAAGTGACGCAGCGGTGGCGCAAGGCCTTCATAAATAAGGCCCTCTCTATGTATGTTTAAATTGTCGTATAATTTTACGACGGAATTTAAATGTGGAAAGAGGTTTAGTAAATGGAGCAATGGGTCATGTTGTTGATTTTGTGAATTACCGAAATAGAGATGGAATTGAATTTTTGAAAATTAAATTTGATGGAATTGAAGAAGTACAACAGTTTATTTGTTGTTCTGTTCGATTTTTGCTTGTGAAAGATTTATATGTCCGCCGAAAACAGTTTCCTGTTTCTTTGTCATATGCAGTAACTATTCATAAATCTCAAAGTTTAAGTGTAGATAGTGCTTTGATGAATATTGGAAGTTCTGTCTTCAAGGAGGGTATGGTATATGTTGCTTTATCTCGAGTCAGAACTTTATCTGGATTGTACTTGATTGATTTTGATGAGACAAAGATTAGTGCAGATCTAAATTGTGTAAAGGAATATAATAGGTTAAGAAGAGAGTATGCTCCAAATTTACCTCAATATCCTCTATTTGAAAAGCGTATTCTAGGCCGAAAAAGAAGAAATGAGAAGAATTGTAGCAAGGCTGTAGCAAAAAAAAAAAGTAGATGAACCAGTAATTGTAAGCAGAAACAAAGAGGATTCTGTTGAAGATATTGTTGGATTTCAGTTTGAGAACAGTTCTGGTGTCAACTGCTATGCTAATGTAGTGGTTAATGTTGTTTTTTTTCTCCAAAGTTTGCAAGAACAGATTGTTGAAAATCGGGATCAAGTTTTTGTTGTTTGTTGAATACTGTGTTTGAGAAATGTAGCAGTGATAGAACAAATATAGAAAGTATTTCTGATATTCGAAATGATTTAGACATATGTTCTGGTATAACTCAATTTTCTCAGGATATACAGCAAGATTGTCAGGAATTTCTAATGTACATGCTTGCTGTATTGCAAAAGGAAGGTATAGATGTTGAAAATCTTTTTGGCCTTTCTTATAAATGGCAACATGTCTGCGATAATTGTTCCTTTTCAAGTAGTACAATAGTAGATACTGAAAGATTTATATATTTGATTTTACCAGACTGCAAATCAGTGTCTTTTAATAATCTAGTTAGAGCAGCTGATCAAAACATGGTTTGTACCCAATGTAACTCTGCAATGCTATCAACATTATTTATACAAAGATATGGACAGTACGTAATTTTAATGTTCCAACGATGTAGACCTGATGGAACTAAATTAACAACTTTAATTAAACATTTTGTGGCTTCTCAATTATCAATTTCAGGAAGAACCTTTGTAACAGTAGCAATTATTTTCCATGATGGTCCTTCAACAACATCTGGACATTATACAGCTTATTTAAAATGTCAAAACGGCTGGACTTATTGTAATGATACTGTTTTGACTTTCACAAAACGTTTGCCTTTTGACTTAAAAAATTCTTACCTAGTGTTTTTACAACCTAAATTTTAGGAAAAGTAATTGGCCTAGAAAGATTGGAGCAATTAATAAAAGTTAGTCATCAGGATACTATATGATGTTCAGATTCTAATAGTTTACTGGTTGTTTAAGGTTTTATGGTCATGATACACATCCTTGGGTGGAGATATAAATATTGTTAGGTGTTACGAAAGACGTTGGAGCTTTTCATGCAGAAGGTCGGGAAATGGAAGGTCAAGAGTATTATTAAGTATTTTCCAAACCAAGGAATTTTTACGTACTATTTGGCCATGTGGGAAAGTACATCAATGAAAAATGAGTTTCTCGGGTAAATGTTGATAATATCTGTTTTTACATTAGTTTGTAATGATACTCAATTGATTTTCAAACAACGTTTGCCTTTTGACTTAACAAATTCTTACCTAGTGTTTTTAGAACCGAAATTTTAGTGAAAGTAATTGGACAATGAAGATTGGAGCAGTTAATAAAAGTAAGTGTGTTGTTCAAAATTAGTTTGTGAGTGAAAGTGATCAAGATAATTAGTAAACTGGTAGTTGTCACAGAGGTAGTATAAGTGTATCACATAGTGAGTGATATCAGTATTATAGGAAATGTTTATCAAGAGTAAGTCAGAGTTGCAAATATAATTATTGTTAGATGATGAAATAGATGTTGGACTTTTCATTCCGAAAGTGGGGTAAATGGAAGTTTAAAACTACTATTAAGTAATTTCTAAAAAGAGGACTTTCTGTATACCATTTGACGATGTGGAAAGGTATGTAAATGAAGAATACGTATTTCAGGTAAATGTGGTTAATATATGTTTCTATATCACTTTAGTTTGAGAGTATAATAATGAGATACTGTATCTTAGAAATTGCTGTTTGGAAGAAAACATTTAGGATATGTTCTTCTAAGTTTTATGTTTTTTTTAAACACAATCATTTTAATTGTGGTTTTTTTTGCGCGCTGTGATATGATGAATAGTATTGAACTCACTGTTTTTAGTGAACATCAATATATTCTGAGAACAGCAAAAATAAACCATATAACATGTTGTACAAGTTAATTTGCATTTTGTATTGTGAAATATATATTATAACTGATTTGTTTACTCTCTTCCACAGATATTACATTTATAAGGTAAGTACGACTAATAAAAAATACATTTTCATTACTTTTTTATTTCTGTTTCTGTCTATCCTTCCCTTACTGCCGCTCCCTTAACCTCACTGCTTTCATCCCTTCAGTTTCTCACTCCCTTTCTCTTATGTTGACTCCCTGTAACTCATCCACATTTTGTCACTGTCTTTTTTTTGCTTCTTCACTCAGTCCCCTTCTCTCACTGTTTCCTTCACTCCCTCTATTTCCTCACTCTTTTACTCTTCTTGTCTCATGCTCACTCGCCTTTATTCATCCTCTATCACCTCTGTTTCGTCAAACTTACTGTCATTCTTTTACCCTACGTCACCCCTGTCCCTTTATTTTGCTTCCCTCACTTATCCTCATTCCCTATACTTCACTCCCCTTCTTCTTAGTCTTCTCACCCACTCATGTTAAGTCAGTTCCTCTGTTTCACTCCCCTTCACCTCTCTTTCCTTCCTTTGCTCACTCACTAATTCCCCTTCTATCACTCACCTAACTGCACTTCAAACACACCTTCACAAAACTCCCTGTGTCCTCTTACTTTCTCTGTACTCTTCCATCACTCCCTCTCTCTTAGACTCACTGTTGTTAACGCACCTGCACTAATTCCCCCTTCCCTCTCCCTCATTTCCCTTCCCTAACTCCTCTTTCCTTTTTCTCCTGCTTTGTCTCTTGTATTGTGAATAATGTATTATAACTGATTTGTTTTCTCGTTTCCACAGATATTTCGGGGCAGATTTACAATTACTGGCGCATCCCTGCATATCGGCAAGGATGCGCCAGTAATTGTGCGCCGCAACTCCGCCACCCATGATGCGCCGCATTTACAATGTGGCGCACCATGGGGCAAAAACGGCACAGATGCGTCACGTATCTGTGCCGTAAAAGCAACGCATTGCTGGAGTTGCGTTGCAAGCACGATGCAGCTCTAGCAATGATCAGGGGGGCCCTATGTGTACAATGCTGCGTCAATCCTTACGCCTGCTTCAAGCAGGCGCAGGGTTTTGACACAGCATGGGCCCAAATGTGACTGAGTGAAATCTTGTAGATTTCACTCAGCCACTTTTGGGAGGCGTTCCTGCGCAGGAACGCCTCCCCCTGCGATGGTACGCCTCTGTTGGCGCAGGGCTTTACAACGTGACGCATCTGGGAGATGCGTCACGTTGTAAATACCCCGCACCATGGTGCATCTTTTGCGCCGCCGCTGCGTCACAAAAGTGACGCAACGGCAACGTAAAAGCAGCGCAAGGGCCTTGTAAATCTGCCCCTTAATTTATAAGGTAAGTACGACTGACCCCAAAAACTTTTTTATTTCTCTTTTTGTCTATCCTTCCATCGCTCCCTGTCTCTTAGCGTGACTCTCTCATCACCTCATTCTGTTAGTCCTTTTTCCTCACCTACACTACCTCATTTTCCGTTCTTTGATCCCTCACTGAGTCTCCTTCTATCCCTCCTTCCTTCACTCCCTGTGTGTAGTCAATCACTCACTCCCATTGTCTCACGCTCACTCGACTTTATCCACCCTCTATCATTTGTCTCTCTTCAACTTCACTGTTCTTCTCTCACTCACCTCACCCTTGTTTTGTTAGGCTGCTTCCCTCAGTACCCTTTATTCCTATCCTTCACTCCCCTTCTCCTTTCTTGTTTCCCTCACTTACCTTTTCTCAGTTCATCTGATTAACTCCCCTTCACCTCTCTTTCCTTCTTTTGCTCCCTTACTCATTAACCTACCCTCACTCACCTTACTCCACTTCACTTACTCCTTCTGTCACTCCCTTTGAACTCTGACATCCTCACTTCTCTTTCTTCACTGTCTCTCTGTTAGCCTTACATCCTCTGTCCCTTCACTGTCTCACTGCCCTTCTCTTACACTCACTCTCTTTTAACTCACCCACACTCCATCACTTGTCTTCCTTTGCTCCCTTACTCAGTCCCTTTCTCTCACTCTTTTCTTCACTCCCTCTGTGTCCTCACTCCCCTTGTCTCACGCTGAATTCGCCATCTCTCTTTTGACTGTGCTATGTCTTCCTTTGCTTGTTCCATATTTCTCTGTGTGTGTGCCATCTTACCCTCTGTCTGCACAATATATGCATGTGCGTGTATCATCTTACCCTCTGCTGGCACCATCTCACCCTCTACTTGCTCTATCTCACTCTCTGCCTGCACCATCTTACTCTCAACCTGTGGCATGTGTCCCTCTGCATGTGCCATCTATCTTTCTTGACTCTCAATCTCCTTCCTTCTCTCTTGTATTGTGAAATATACATTGTATGCATTATAATTTATTTGTTTCTTGTGTTTTACAGATATTATATTTTTTAAAAATAATTTCTTTAAGTTTTTTTATATCTTAGAAGGTAAGTATAAGAAATAAAAAAACTTTTTTCGCATCAGTGTCTAAGTTTTCATTATTTATAAGGTAAGTAAGAGAATCAAAAATAAGTTTGTTATCACTCTCTTATTGTGACAGAATAACTGCCTCACTCTTTCTCAGTCCCTTGCTCCCTGATAGTGCTAGAGGCATCTTAAGAATTCGTTATTTACCACTCAATACAATTGGGTGGTAAATAAGGAATTCCTGTGTACATGCACATCTGTGCATGTACACCTGTGCCATGTGGCACACATACATTCCCTAAGGGCATGTATGTGTGTTACATTGCACACAAGCCAAAAACAGGGGTGCTACAGGGTGTCAAAGTGACACCCTGTTCCCCCTGGCAGGATTCGGTATTTACCGATTTGGTAATTACCGAATTGGTATTTGCCATTGATTCCTATGGGCTTCAAGGCCCATAGGAATCAATGGCGAATACAGATTCAGTAATTATCGAATCGGTAATTACCGAATTTTCCGAATCGGTAATTAATTCAGTAAAAACATCTACATCCCCATTGCCAGTTCTTAAATACCGAATCGGTATAAGCAGTTACCTCCTTGCAAGTTTGAGAACTGTCAAATTTGATAATTTCGATCAAAACACATTGGACTTAAGACACCCCCTGTTGCATCTCCATTTCGGACACTGCCATTGGTTTCAAGGGGCCAACTATGCCCTATCAATACCACTAAAAGAAAACCTGACCCTCAATCAATTCAGGTAATATTTTATTCCATTTTTCCATCTCTTTGATAAGACAGGTAGTGGGACACCGTCATTCATACAATTTCCATCATTTCTCAACAGATTGACCTAAAGTGATCCCACCACTCTGCGTGTTAAGTATTTCATCATTATTTTGCTTTCATTTTTACATAAATCTTTACTGGAGGTTTGTAAGGCACCGCATACATCATATCAACGTCGAACCTTATATGAGGTATATTTAGCATCTAGTCCACTAGCTTCATGTGTATGTCACACTCGATAGTATTTAATCTCATTTAGCTACTATTCTTGCATTGTCTTCTATGCAGGTTGCCTCCGATTTTAAGGATGGCATCAAATTAACTCCAACCGTCTAACACTTAACTGAAGGTTAGCTACAACATTCTGTAGATAGATGACCGCGATTCCATTGTGACTTCTCTACCACAAGTCCACAAATAGGTAATTTTAATTAATACTTCATTTGTAATATAAATTTAATTTATGGAGTTTCTCACTCCCCACTGTCTGTCTAAACCTATGTTATCCCTTCGTTCAAGGCCGGCAGACTATTCATGCTCTACCTGATATTGATACCTGTAACCAACCACTGCGTTTATCTTTAAACGTAATTTTAGGTAAGGGTCCCTAAATTCATCACCTTACCGCTACCATCTGGGGTTCCCAAATTCATCAGTATATTTTTCACCCAAATCTAGGGTGGCCACTACATTTTTATCCCATCCTTCTAGTATCAGGGCCTGTCTCCTTAGAAGACACCCCCCTTATATTCACGTTAATTTCGATTGCATTTCCGCACTTATGGGTTTGGTGATTTGGACTTTATTTTCTATTTGGCACTTACCAGCCCCGTCATTCCAGCCTTTTTCTATGCTAATTAGCATATGTGATTTATGGCAGTGTACAATTGTAAGATATGTCTGTTCATACATTTTATTTCTTTTTAGAATTCTCAAGTGGTTCTCCCAAAGAAGGCGTGTTTACCCATTCACCCACTTGATTGTTGTTTTTTATGAATATATGTTTTACTTATGTAACTTGATTTTAAATGTGATGGATTATAAATGTTAAAATTCCCCATATCATTTGTTTCATTGATTGTATGTTATATGTATTTTAATAAATTTATGCTGTATATTTAAAATAAATCAGATTTCTTTGACATTGTCTTTCAGTCCATCTTCCCTGTACACTGCTTCACTTTTACATATTTTTCTTTTGTGCCTATATCATCACTGTGTCAATGTACCTGTCATCCTTACAGGACCCCATCGTTGCCTATGAATTGTTATTTTGATAAATATTGTGCCCTGACCTAGGAACTCACTACTAGTTTCAGGGGGTCCCTTTCCTATATGTTCAAACTTTTACATACAAACATACCAACGTTAAGCGATATTTATCGCTAACGATGCTTAGCAACGAATTTTTTAACTCTAAGCATCGTCAGAAATTATCTCAGATAAACCTTGCTATTATCAAGGTTTATGCGATAAAAAACGTCCGCAATGCATGAATATCGCTGAAAAGTCAGCGATATTCATGCATTACCAAGCTAATGCTCTTAGCCATGTTATCCACCTCCCATTGGATAACATGTCTAAGAACTGCTCCGGGCAGGTGTTAGATTTTGGAGATATTCACGCTTAGCGCGAATATCTCCAAAAGTTGGTAATAGGAGATAGCGATGTTAGCGACTGTTTCCAGTCGCTAACATCTTGGCACGCCCACTTTGCATGTCATTAGTGATAAATATCACTGAAATGCAAAGTGGGGCCCAAGATGGTCGCTATCTCCTACTAGCTGTCGCTAACTGGTGTTAGCGACAGCTAGGTAATAGGGAGATCATTTTAGGTCCGCTTTCTTGGCTTTTAAAGCCAAAAAAGCGGAGATAAATCCCTTTGATAATATGCCCCGTAGTTCTTTTTTTTAACCAGTAGAGGTAGTTCTAAAAATAACTTTTTTTTTGTTTTTGTTTTGCTAGAGAAACGATGTAAAAAATGAAATTTTTAAACTAAACAACTGTTCAACTGGAACAAACTATGAGAAAAAAAAAAGAAAAAAACTTATGGGGTGCACCTGTGGTTCCTGTTCTTTTGTAGGATTACTTGCATTGACTCTTGGCCAAAGGCTATCAGTTTACTGCAATGTATACACTGCATCATTAGATTTTTCAGCTCTGGCTGAATGTTTGCCATCATTGAGGCTGGCATTGGTGGTACTCTAGATGCTGAAGCAGAAGTACTAGGAAGAGAGCCCTCCTCCTGTGATCCCTCCTTCTGTAATCTTTGCGCCTTAGCCTTTAACCAATTATTTGGGTGTAGGTTTTTAACATGCCGCTCCATGCTGTAGGTTCCAAATGAATATTTTTTAGTTGGATCTCCCCTTGACAGCACTTACTGACAGATCTTGCAGGTGACGAATTGCGCATTTACTTTTTTCTTATCCTCCGGAAAACTGAAAAAATTCCAAACTATTGATTCTTTTTTTTTAGTTGTATGAGGTTCCTCTGCAACAAATTCTTCAGATGAAGAATGGTCTGAGTCAGGTTGTTCAGCCATTTAAAAAAAAAGTTCAATATGTAGATGTCTGGAGACTGGAAAACAGGTGTTACTTCTCTGAAAGCCAAAGAAGAATGATGAGCATGGGAGGGGTCTTTCAACAATTGGAGTAGGAAATCGTTTGTTATAAGGTAAAATGGTTGGACGAGAGCTTACGGAGCGTTTACGGAGCATTTACGTAAGCTTACGTAAGCTTACGGTGTGTTTACGTATAATTTACAGAGCGGTTACATCATCCTACGATGCGCTTACGTAGTACGCACCCTCGCGAGATTTATAATTGCTTTAATAAATTTATATATGGTCTTTAAAAGTTTAAATTAACATGTTCTTTATTATCCCAGATATTGTGTACCTTTACATTGTGCAATGAATACGTAGATATAACGATTTAAAGTTTATAAAACTTTCGGGGGTAAGAACTCGAAGCTTTTACGTTGCGCGGACGGAGCTCTTACGTTGCGTGCACGTGCGACGTACCCTCGCGAGATTTGTTACTACTTCAAAAAGTAATATACTGTTGTTAAAAGTTTTAAAAAAACATTTTCTACATTAAAGCAGATATTGTCTACCTTTAAAATCTACGTTAAAAACGTAGATATTATGTTTTAGAAATTTCATAAAAATTGTCGGGGTAGGAGCTCAGAGCATTTACGGTGTGCTACGGAGCGCTCACGGTGCGCGGACCCTGTAATCATGTAAAAAAAAAACTTCAAAATAAAAATTATATATATATTATATTAAATATATATAAAACCATAGGTTTCAAGCCTTACATAGTTAGGTATTAGCAATTGAAAAACCGTGCAAATTCACTGAAAAAACCATAGGTTTCAGGTCATATATAGTTAGGTATTAGCATTTAAAAAACCTTGTAAATTCACTGAAAAAAACATAGGTTTCAGGTCATATATAGTTAGGTATTAGCATTTAAAAAACCTTGCAAATTCACTTAAAAACCATAGGTTTCAGGTCATATATAGTTAGGAATTAGCATTTAAAAAACCTTGCAAACTCACTGAAAAAACCATAGGTTTCAGGTCATATATAGGTAGGTATTAGCATTTAAAAACCGTGCAAATTCACAGAAAAAAAACATATGTTTCAGGTCATATATAGTTAGGAATTAGCATTTAAAAAACCATTGAAATGGCTCCTATATAGTTAGTTGTACTAACTATATTTCGTGCACCCGCAATCCACTGCTGATGATGTCACATATTACATCATTCATGACATGGTCAGTGACATCACTGATGACATCACTGATGGCATCTCAAATGACATCACTGATGACATCACTGATGACATGTCCATTGACATCACTAATCACATCACTGATGATATCATTCATGTGATAACATGATGCACCTCTTCACACTGTAATATAACCTTTGATACACCCAGTGTTAAACACAGACTACCATTCTTGAAACCATTGACACACCAATACCAGTTACTACATACGCACACACTGATTGCTAGGTCTATACGCACATCCAATCCTTTACCCATAGAATCACTCATACATACAGTCACTCATCAATACAACACTATCATCTGCACTCAAACACCTATACAGACACTCACACTCTGCCACTCATCCATGGAGTTACTCACACATCTAGTCAGTCATGCAAAGAATCAATCACACTTCATTTCCTCAACTTTTCAGTTATACACATGTGACGGGGCGGGGCGCCAGAGTGATGTCCACAGTGATGACCATGATGTTGCAATAGACTGGTGGTCGGCTGTTCCCTTTACGCCCCTTTCTATTTCCGACAAACAGCCTACCTCCCCCTGGCCGGAGGAGTGGCCTTGGGCGGACACTGAGTACCGGTGGGAGAAGGAACACGGACCCTTTAAATACGACGTCGAGGGAGACGAGACTCCACCCCCCTGGGACGTCACGGAGACAAAAGGAGGCAGGACCCGGAAGACTGCGGACGGCGTTTCCCGAGGAGAAGAAGACGTGAGAGTTTGGAGAGCGGAGACCTAACCGGAGTACGGCGGGGAAGAGATCCTGACGAGCCCAGCTGTGGACTTCAAGCCAGGAGGCCAACGTACCGGCGATTCGCCCTGCCACGTTCCCGCGGGAGGAGCGTGGCTTACAAAGGTACGGGGCAGAGTGGCAGGCTGGGTTGCACGTAGTGGCCATTCGAACGAGTAAACAGCTAGTGTAAATAGTGTACAGTCTCCTCAACCCTTTCCCTCACGAGCACGAAAGGCACAGAAACGACCGTTGTAAATACACTTCAGCACTTGGTGTCCCTCACTTCCCCGGCCCCCAAAGGGTCCTACGAGGAACATCAGAGTGACTCCTCTCTTTCTCCTTTCTTTTGCCTTCCTGACCTGTGAGGAGCACCCCGGCCCCGACGACCACCGCTGAAGTACTGGACTGGGGGGCTCCCACCCCCTGCGTGGTAGAAGCACCCTGGAACTATCAGCATCCCCCAGAGGCGTAAGGACGGAGCCGGACGAGTTTGCCCGACTGAGACTCTTGAGTAGACGACGAAAAGCATACTTAAAAATAAAGCCTTCTTTAAAATCTTTACTTCAGGTGTCAGACTCGCTCCCTTCTACCTCTCCTGTTCCCGATCCCGTGCAACACACAACACCTTACTTATTCAAACATATACTAACACATACTTACTTTGTTATACAATTACTGATACAAGTACACAATGATCCATACAGCCACTCGCACAATCAGTGGCTCTTATGTATAGTCATTTATATATGACAGCTACCCACACACACACTCAGTCTCCCATACAAATACTCGGAAAATCAATCAATAACACATATAGCCACTCATATAGCTACTGATCAACACATGCAGTTGCTTACACAACAATAGACATACTGATGCACACATTCAGACAGTTTAGTCACTAACCCATGCATTCAGTAAGACACATTTAATCACTCACTCATACATTCAGTTATGTACCTACTAAATCTTTCATCCAGACACTTATACCACCACTCATTCTTCAATATGTAAAACATATTTAAACTTTACAGAAACACACAGTCACTGGATGATGTCATCTGTGAAGTCATCAGTGATGTCATTTGAGATGCCATCACTGATGACATCACTGATGACATCTCAAATGACATAACTGATGACATCACTGATGACATCATCCAGTGAATGTGGTTTTGTTTGAAATTTAAATATCTATTATATATATATACCAATCTGTATTGAAGATTGAGTGGATATATAACTGTCTGGATGGAGCATTGGATTTTGTAACTGTCTGACTGTTTGTTTAAGTGAGTAATTACATGTGTCTCACTAAATATATGGGTTAGTAACCAAACTATGTGAATGTGTTTATCACTTTCTCTGTTGTTGTATAACCTGCTGCATCAATTGGTTACTAACTATATGAGTGTCTATATTAGTTATTGATTAGTTGGCTGAGTATTTGTAAGGGAGAGTGAGTGTATCTGTGATTGGGTGGGAGAGTTGTAACTCTATGCATAGATGTGTGAGTGGTTGATTGTCTAGGCATATGGGTTCAGGAGTGTTTATGGAAATAGTTGTTTGGGTGTCTGAGTGTGTTTATTTGTGTGTTGGTAAGTGAATATATGTGTCAGTGGTACATCTCCAATAAAGTAGAAAAATGAAAGGCATTGTATATGAGAATTGGTGTATATAAATAAGTATACGTAAGAGTCAGTGATTGTGAGAGTAACTGTATGAATGAGTGTATAATTGTAATAGTGATTTTTTAACATAGTAACTATGATTTACTAAATGTATGTATAAATCAGGTGTTGTGTGTATAACTGTGTAGGTGAGTAAATGTAAGTGTGATTGATTCTTTTCATGAGTGAGTAGCATCACTGCATAACCGACTAGGATGACTGCTGATGTGTCAATGTCTATATAGGTGTTTGAGTACAGTGATTCTGTGGGCGAATAGACAGTTGTGTGTGCAGACTTAGGAATCAGGGAGTGTGTATGTAGTAACTGGTAGGTGTGTCAATGATTTCAAATATGCTACTCTGTATTTTCCAGTGAGTGATCAAAGGTTATACTAGTGTGTGATGAGGTGTAGCAGATTTTCTCGTGGATGATGTCATCAGTGGTGTCATTTGAGATGTCATCAGTGATGTCATCAGTGATGTCACTGACCCTGTCATAAATGATGTAATATGTGACATCATCAGCAGTGCATTCCGGGCGCGCAAGTTATAGTTAGCACAACTATCTATAATGGAGGAATTTCTATGGTTTTTGTACGAGTGAAATGTCCAGCAAACTATAACACTAATGAAACCTATGGTTTTTTCAGTGAATTTTAAAGGTTTTTTAAATGCTAATTCCTAACTATAACGTCTCTGAAATTTACGTTTTTTTCTGTGAATTTCAAAGATTTTTTAAATGCTAATTTCTAACTATAACGTCTCTGAAATCTATGTTTTTTTCAGTGAATTTCAAAGGTTTTTTAAATGCTAATTTTTAAGTGCAATAGTAGTTATACCTATTTTTTGTACTGAATTTCTACAGTTTTTTAACTGTTTATTTACAAATATTTTATTTATTAAACAACATTACATATTTTTCTGAAAATTGCACAAAAAGTTAAAATTAATTTAAAACTGAAATATTTAAAAAAAAATTGTATTTTAATATATTTATATAATTTTAAATTGCGCACCCAAAGCGTACCTACCGCAGCGGGTCCGCGTATTCCAGCTGCCATTTTGGAAAAGTCATGAATGATGCGCGTATGGTGAGCGACGAGCGCATGTTTTTTTTCAGTTACGTCATATACGTGCAATGTTACGTGGTGTGCGTGAACGGTATGCAACCGGTCCGCAACTCCTGCTCCTGCGCATTCGCGACACATGTGTATTATGGTACGCGATGGTTACAAGGTGGCGGACCCCACGTGACGAGTGATAGTAGTTGACAGCAGGATAAGTTTATAAGCGCTTATGTTTCAGCAGAGTGATTAGATAAGGACATGCTTCTGTAAGGATGATTGTAGGAGTGGACAGAGCTGCTTTAGAGCCATAGAACAGGTCAGGAGAGCTGCTTTAGAGCCAGAGAACCAGATCAGCAGAGCTGTTGTAGAGTCAGAGACAAAGGTCAGCAGAGCGGCTGTAGAGCCAGAGAACCAGGTCAGCAGAACTGCTGCAGAGCCATAGAACCAGGTCAGCAGAGCTGCTGTAAAGCCAGATAAACCAGGTCAGCAGAGCTGCTTTGGAGCCAGAGAACCAGGTCAGCAGCGCCGTTGTAGAACCAGAGACACAGGTCAGCAGAGATGCTCTGGAGCCAGAGACCCAGGTCAGCAGAGCGGCTTTAGAGGGAGAGAACCAGGTCAGGAGAACTGCTTTAGAGGGAGAGAGCCAGGTCAGCAGAGCTCTTTAGAGGGAGATAACCAGATCAGCAGAGCTGCTTTAGATCCAGAGATCCAGGTCAGCAGATCTGCTGTAGAGCCAGAGAACTAGGTCAGAAGAGCTGCTTTAGAGTCATAGAACCAGGGCAGCAGAGCTGCTGTAAAGCCAGAGAAACCAGGTCAGCAGGGCTGTTTCAGAGCCAGAGAACCAGGTCAGCAGAGCCGTTGTAGAGCCAGAGAACCAGGACAGCAGAGCTGCTCTTGAGCCTAAGAAGAGGGTCAGCAAAGCTGCTCCAGAACCAGAGACCCAGGTCAGCAGAGCTGCTCTAGAGCCAGAAACCCAGGTCAGCAAAGCTGCTTTAGAGGCAGAGAACCAGGTCAGCAGAATTGCTTTAGGGCCAGAGTACCAGGTCAGCACAGGTCTTTAGAGGGGGAGAACCAGGTCAGCAGAGCTGCTTTAGAGCTAAAGAACCAGGTCAGCAGAGCCGCTTTAGAGCCAGAGAAACAGGTAAGCAGAGCTGCCCTAGAGGCAGAGAACTAGGTCAGCAGAGCTGCTTTAGAGGGAGGAAACCAGGTAAGCAGAGCTGCTTTAGAGGGAGAGAACCAGGTCAGCAGAGCTGCTTTAAAACCAGGAAACCAGGTCAGCAGAGCTGCTCTGGAGCCAGAGAACCAAGTCAGCAGAGCTGCTTTAGAGTCATAGAACCAGGTCAGCAGAGCTGCATTAGAGTCAGAGAACCAGGTCAGCAGAGCTGCTCTTGAGCCTAAGAACCAGGTCAGCAGAGCTGCTCCAGAGCCAGAGACCCAGATCAGCAGAGCTGCTTTATAGCCATACAACCAGGTCAGCAGAGCTGCATTAGAGCCAGAGAACCAGGTCAGCGGAGCTGCTCTAGAGGGAGATTACCAGGTCAGCAGAGCTGTTCTAGAGCCAGTGAACCATGTCAGCAGGACTGCTTTAGAGCCAAAGAACCTGGTCAGCAGAGCTGCTTTAGAGCCAGATAACCAAGTCAGCAGAGCTGTTGTAGAGCCAGAGAACTAGATCAGCAGAGCTGCACTATAGCCTAAGAACTAGGTCAGCAGAGCTGCTCTAGAGCCTAAGAACTAGGTCAGCAGAGCTGCTCTAGAGCCAGAGAACCAGGTCAGCAGACCTGCTGTAGAGCCAGAGAAAGCTGGTCAGCAGAGCTGCTTTAGAGGGAGAGAACCAGGCCAGCAGAGCTGCGTTAGAGCCAGAGAACCAGGTCAGCAGAGCTGCTCTAGCTAACACTGACTGATTGACACTGACTGACTGACACTGACTGATTGACACTGACTGACACTTATTGACTGACACTGACTGACACCTATTGACTGACACTGACTGATTGACACTGACTGACACTGACTGATTGACACTGACTGACACTGATTGACACTGATTGACTGACACTCACTGACTGACTGACACTGATTGACTGACACTGACTGACACTGATTGACTGACACTGACTTACTGACTGACACTGACTGACTGACACTGACTGACACTGACTTGCTACTCTCTACTAGTCACTCTCTACTACTCTCTACCACTCTCTCTACTACTCACTCTCTACTACTCTCTCCTATCACTCTCTGCTACTCTACTACTCTCTACTACTCACTCTCCACTAGTCACTCTCTACTACTCACACTCTACTACTCTCTACTATTGACTCTCTACTACTCTCTACTACTATCTTCCTACTACTCACTCTCTACTACTCTCTACTATTCTTTCTCTACTACTCACACTCTACTACTCTCTCTCTACTACTCACTTTCCATTACTCACTCGCTACTACTCTCTACTACTCACTCTCTACTACTCTCTAATACTCTCTACTACTACTCTCTACTACTCTCTCTCTACTACTATATACTACACACTCTATTACTCTCAACTACTTTCTACCACTCACTCTCTACTACTCTACTACTCACTCTCTACTACTCTCTACTACTCTTTCTCTAGTACTCACTCTACTACTCTCTATTACTCACTCTCTACTATTCATTCTCTACTACTCACTCCCTACTACTCACTCTCTACTACTCACTCTCTACTACTCGCTCTTGACTACTCTCTACTACACACTGTCTACTACTAACTCTCTACTACTCTCTACTACTTACTCTCTACTACTCACTCTCCACTACCTTACTACTTTCTAGTACTCTCTCTACTACTCACTCTCTACTACCCAGGACTACTACTCATGCTCTACTATGCTCTCTACTACTCACTCTCTACTACTCTCTACTACTCACTCTACTACTCTCTACTACTCTCTACCACCCACTCTCTACTAATCTACTACTCACTCTCTACTACTATTTACTACTCTCTCTCTACTACTCACTCTCTACTACTCTCTCTCTATTACTCGCTAACTACTACTCTCTACTACTCACTCTCTACTACTCAATCTCTACTACTCGCTCTCTACTACTATCTACTACTCAATCTCCACTTCTCACTCTCTACTACTTGCTCTCTACTACTCTCTGCTACTTACTCTACTACCAACTCTCCACTACTCTTTCTACTACTCACTCTCTACTACACACTCTCTACTACTTGCTCTCTACTACTCGCTCTCTACTACTCTCTACTACTCTACTACTCACTCTCTACTACTCGCTCTACTACTCACTATCTACTACTCTCTACTACTCACTCTCTACTACTCCACTACTCTCTACTGCTCACTCTCTACTACTCTACTACTCTCTACTTCTCTCTCTCTACTACTCACTCTCTACTACTCACTCTCTACTACCATCTCTACTACTTACTCTCTACTACTCATTCTCTACTACTCTCTCTCTACTACTCACTCTCTACTGCTCACTATCTTCTACCCCCTACTACTCACTCTCTACTACTCTCTCTCGTCAGACTGCCCGTGTTTACGGGCGCTGCAGATCCACCAAGTTATGGCAGCGGGGCTCCTCCGCGGCCGGACCAGCCGCAAAACATCAATATACAAGGTCGCCCCGCTGCCATAACTTGGTGGATCTGCAGCGCCCGTAAACACGGGCAGTCTGACGAATGAGGAGGCTATTATATCTGGGGGTACAAGGACATCGGGAGCAGTCTGCCTCTCAACTTACCCACTGGGGATTTATTCATGGAACATTCACAGCAGCATCCATTTGGCGATATTAGGTGCACTACGAGGACCAGCAGGCTTTATTGCAGACGCCCATGTGGGTGGGACCTGAACAGTATTTAACCACGTAGTGCACATCATGGCTGCTGTCCTCTTGCCGAAAGCCTGTGATCAAGGACTTACCTGTCCGAAATGCGTCGAGCTGGCATTTGTATTCAAGCTGAGGGTAGGATGCTGCCTCTGATGTTTCCCAGTAATAAACGGCTTAACTCTTCATGTGTGACTCCTCCTCCTTGGGCGACCTTGTATATTGATATATATATATATATATATATATATATATATATATATATATATATATATATATATATTCACTGAAAAAACCATAGGTTTCACACTGAAATTCCCACGTTATAGTTAGTTGGACTCACTATAACTTGCGCGTGCAATGCACTGCTGATGACGTCACATATTACATCACTCATGACATGGTCAGTGACATCACTCATGACATCACTGATGACACCATCCAGTGAATGTATATATATATATATATATATATTACCTACTGGCGGTCGCCAGTAGGTATATATAGTTAGGATTTTTTCTCTATGGGATTTTTGAAAATTCTATGTCTAATAACTTTGGCGTTTGTGGACGGAATTGGCTGAAATTTTCAGGAAAATGGAACATTTTGTTTCTGAGCAGCCCCTGATAATTTAGGGGGGGTTCGTCAAGGGGGGGCCGAGAAAAAAGGGGGGTCCCAAAACGCGTTTTTCCCATGTTAATTTCCATAGGGCGGTTGGACTCACTTTTAGCTCGAACGGCTGAATGGATTTCCACGAAACTTGGCAAAATTGTAGGGACTGGTAGCCCGATGTGCCTTTGCTAGGTCTCAATATATGTGCTCCAGTGGATTTTGAGAAATTAACGTTCAAAAAAAGATATATATCTGTGACAGCGCTCCGGGCAGCGCTCCGCTTCGCGTACTTTTCGCGTTACGGAGCTTTGCGAAGCGAAGCTGATTGGTTCTCCGGCGTCTGTAAACATTCCAAACAGTCCGTAGCGGCCGCCATCTTGTCTCTCGGTAGGATCGAGAGACAAGAGGAGGCCAAAACAAAGGGGGAAATGACCATAAGGGGGCATAGTAGATCCTCCCTGACCCCCTAGGTTTGATGTGGAGGCTTTAAAAGGGCCCCACGGGGCAAAAAAAAAATACAAATGTTGTTTTTTTGCGTGGGGAGCGCCCGGTTCGCGAACCGGGAAGCGGTCTGGGGAGCGTACTATAAGGAAAAAAGAATGATAGACTTTTCAAATATTGTATGTTAATTGATTGTTTTTTTTTTTTTAAGGAATTATTTATTATTGTGATTGTGTTTCAAAATTTAATAAAATGTCTAACATTTCACTGTCTTAAATGTCGTTATTTTCATTGAACATAGCTTGTAATGTTTGAGTGTGTAAAATGTCCTCATTTTCAAGGAGGACATCTACTGCTTGCACACATTGCAGTAGTTCTTGGTCCCAAGTTTCATCCATAAATTCTATATAATTTGGATCAATTATTTCTTGGTTGCTGTCTTGCAGGACAATTTGAAATGAAACTTTCTGTTCGCCTTCCATTTTGCCTGAAATTTGGATAAAAAAAATATATTAGTACAGATAGGGCACTGTTGGGATTAATTTTAGATAGGCAGTTTTTATCAGTGAATTTATCTTTGGGCAGTGTATAGGTTCAGAGTGGAAGTAGGAATATAAAAAAGTGTATGTGATTTAACGTAAGTAAATTCATAATTATACAAGAGAAACCTAACTCCATCCATACCTATAACAGAGAAGTCTATCTAAATCTATAACTACTACAGAGGGATAGTATATAACTATCAGAAACATATTAACTTATAGTGCACAATATACTTCAGTTTTTAAAATAACAACTTACCTTTACAAAGAAGTTGAAGTGATTAGTGAAAATCCTATTGAAATGTACACCAGGAAGTAGTAGTCAAAATGGCTGTGTTTCCTTCTCTTCCTTTATATATATTCAGGTATATAACCAATGAAATGTCAGGTAAAAAAAGTAGAAAATGAAAGTAACATTTTCATTGGTTGTCAATTCCAACACTTCAGATGTGTTTTGTGAAGTAATTTACCTCAGGGTATTTAGAGAGGTCTACAGGCTAAATGGCTAAATGGAATTCCAACCAAATTTGTGAAAATGGTAGGGATTGGTATGTAGTATGAGCTAATCTATATTTGGTGAAAGTGTCTCCAGTCTCTTTTCTGTAAATTACTTTCCCACCTTTTTTGATGCTGCGGTTCCCAGGGAGCGACCCGGTACGCGAACTGGCGAGCGCCCCGGTACGTGAACCTGAAGCGTTACGGGAGTCCACCATTTTGTGTTTCGGTCGAATTAAGATACAAGATGGAGGGCGCGGTTAGCTTCCAGTTCGCGTACCGGGTAGCGCCCCGGGGAGCGTACTTTGTTGAAAATTAGTGAAAAAAGTTAGAGTAAAATAATCATTGTGAGTGATCAGATGTAGGGTAGCTCTGAGAAGAGCTTTTGGGTTTATGGTACATTTAGGTACTTATAAATAGGTACCAATGCATAGTCTTAAATTCAAAATGAAAATTCTGCTGCCCTCATCTGAGAAGTGAACTCCATCTCCTCTGTAGACATCCTGCATGTAGTAACGCAAGTTATTGTTGTACACGGAGCCCATTCCATGGTCTCTCATGTAAGCTGAAACAGATTTGTTTACATGCTTCCTCGACTTCTCAATTTGTGGACAAAATTGGTTCGACCACCTCCATTTCTGTCTTTGGCATATATTTGAATATACCAAGGTAGTTTGAGGAAAAAGTGCCATCAATTGCTCAAAGGTGTCCTTTAAAAGCATTTCCAGACCTACACCAGTCAAAGTGCCCAAGTCATTACCTCCACAGTGCAAAATTAACAGGTCAGGTTTAGGCAAATGCATAAAGGTTTTCACCAATGGTATCAATTGGTGACATTTTAATCCTCTGTGGCCAAACCACTTAATTTCCACATCTTGTAAATTGAGGTTAGGTAAATTTCTGTTCTCAGCATACCTCTGAGCCCAATAGATGTAACTATGTCCAACAATCCAGACAGAAAACATGGTGAGAGAAGGTTCTGCTGCAGTCAGATGAAGTGTGGCAATGAAATGGCAGTTGAAAAAAAAGAGTTTAAAATGAAAAAAATTGTGGAGTTTCTGAGTTAATGAAGCAGTAACAGTGATTGGTGGATTTTGATTGCTGAAAACAGAAAGTTAGGGTGCATGGATGAGTTCTTTGAAAGATGTATTTTGAATGGTCAATAAAAAATCATTAAATGAAAGATTGCACTGGATATGCAGGTGCACTGAGAGTTCAGAGTTCAATTGAAACATTGTTGCGTGAACTTGCAAACAACAGAGGTCTTCCAGGAGGTGGTTGCTATGCAAAAAAGGCAGAGAGGGCAGAGGGGGGAAGGGTTTTGATTTGAAAAAAGTGAGGGAAGAGTTTTGATTGGGTGACATGAGAGATATGTGTGATGAATTACAGCATTTCTGTGCTTTCTATAGCTGCAGCCTCTGGAGTGCATACCTTTTGTTCTGCTGAAGACAAATTGGTGTATTTCTGAGACTGTTTTGAAACTCATAAAGTATTTGCTAAGGTGAGAAAAGATTTATTTAATTTAGATAGAGAATAGTGTGTTTTAAGGAGAAAATTCTGAAGAAAGTTGTGTTTTTAAAATGTTGCTTTGTTTCAAGTGTTTTACAAATAGATTATGTTTCTTTGAGAAATTGTAATTGGAGAAAATGTGAAGTATTAGTACTGACAGGGTGTTTTTGTGCATAGGAGCTGTGCAGTGTTTTTAAATTATGACTTGAAAATCGTTTTTGAGGAAAAGGAATGCTTGTAAAATTTATGATAAGGAAATAATGGTGTCTGCTTCTTTATAAGGCAATTGAGTGTCTCTAATGATATTTTTCCCATTTTAATTTAAGACCTTTCCCCGTGGTGCAAATTCCTTGTAAATATGCTCGCACCTGTGCTTGGCAAATTTGGATTTTGAGTCTTTGAGTTACATAGCCATGTTAAAAGTGACCCAAAAATGCTGCAAAGGCAATCAAAAAACGCTTTCATGTGTCTTAAGGACATTTTCAGTCATTTCACCATGTGCAGTGTTTTCAAATTATGACTTGAAAATCGTTTTTGAGGAAAAGGAATGCTTTTAAAATTTATGACAAGGAAATAATGGTGTCTGCTTCTTTATAAGGCATTTGAGTGTCTCTGATGTTATTTTTCCCATTTTAATTTAAGACCTTTCTCCGTGGGGCAAATTCCTTGTAAATATGCTCGCACCTGTGCTTGGCAAATTTAGATTTTGAGTCTTTGAGTTACATATCCATGTTAAAAGTGACCCAAAAATGCTGCAAAGGCAATCAAAAAACGCTTTCATGTGTCTTAAGGACATTTTCAGTCATTTCCCCATGTGCAGTGTTTTCAAATTATGACTTGAAAATCGTTTTTGAGGAAAAGGAATGCTTTTAAAATTTATGACAAGGAAATAATGGTGTCTGCTTCTTTATAAGGCATTTGAGTGTCTCTGATATTATTTTTCCCATTTTAATTTAAGACCTTTCCCCGTGGTGCAAATTCCTTGTAAATATGCTCGCACCTGTGCTTGGCAAATTTAGATTTTGAGTCTTTGAGTTATATAGCCATGTTAAAAGTGACCCAAAAATGCTGAAGAGAAATGAAATGAAGAAGCAGACACCATTATTTCCATGTCATAAATTTTAAAAGCATTCCTTTTCCTCACAAATGATTTTCATTTCATTTTAAGTCATTTCCCCATGAATGTAGGTATACAATTGATTTATATGTTGTGTTTAAAAACGTTTTTTGAAATCAATTACATTTCTGGATATGTACTGCTAGAGCTTCATGCACCTTAAACAAACCTCTGGATAGGCTACACCTTATCGTCATCCTGAATTATTCATTTAAAATGCTAGGGACAGATTTATGGTAGGTGTATGCCTCTTTTGCGCCACTGTGCGTCACTTTTGTGACGCAGTGGCGGTGCAAAAGATTTGCTATGTGGCGACAAAATTACAAATTGATGCATCTAGGCAGATGTGTCATGCTGTAAAAAACCTGTGCCACATGAAACCGATGCAGCAGTGATGCAAAAGATGCACCATGTTGCAAGACAGGCCTCACTTCATCTCCAACAAGATAAGAAGCTGAGTTTTCTGTAAATGTGAACATTGTTGTATACACTGCTCAACTTCTGTGTACTCTTTGATATGCTAGACTCCATCTGCACTATGAGGTAGCTAAGCAAAGGAAACACAGGTGATGTAATTGTAAAATGAGGAAAAGAAACTCCATATTTTTCAATTACATCACCTGTGTTTCTTAAGTTTACGAATGACATTGTGCAGATGAAGTTAAGGTCTGTCCACGGACACAAAAGAGGTCTGGCCTTTGTTCAAGAGTGAAGTGCACATGACTTACTTCATTAGTAGGCCTTCACATGTATTATCTCCTCTGTATTCTTCAACAAGCGTAAATTTGATCTGCAACCCTGAGTAGGCCTCACCTTAAACAAACCTCTGGATAGGCCACACCTTATCGTCATCCTGAATCAATCATTTAACATGTTAGGGACAGATTTATGATAGCCGTGTGCCTCTTTTTCGCTGCTGGGCGTCACTTTTGTGATGCAGCGGTGGTGTAAAAGATTTGCTATGTGGCTACATATTTAAAAATGGATGCATCTAGGCAGATGTGTCATGCTGTAAAGTCCTGTGCCACATGAAACCTGCGTCAGTTTTCATATAGGTGTTTTGTTGCAAGGTATGCATTAATTTGCAAGAAAGCCCTGTAAAACTAACACAGTGAAATTTAGAAGATTTCACTGAGTCAGCTTTATAGCATTGCTGAATCAAATCCTTATGCCTGTTTGAAACAGGCATAAGAAGTGATGCACCATGCAATGTGAGGGTTCCTCCTGTGCATTGCAGTAGACATGTCGCGCTTATGACGTGATTCCTGCAATGTGCTGCTTTTGTGGCACAGATGTGTGATGCATGTGTGCTGTTTTTGCTCAATGGTGCTCCACATTGTAAATTCGGCACACTATGGTTGGCAGAGCAGCGGTGCACATTAACTGGTGCATCCGTGGGGATGCGCCATTTAGCATAAATCTGCCCCTCTACATTTAAGTATGAGCAGGGGACACAGAGTCGGTGAGGCTTATCCAAGGTTAAGAAGAGATGAGTCATGTTCACTGAAAACGTGGACATAGGCTTCACTTCCTCAGCATCGCTGGACATGGCTAAATAATAGCTGCAAAATGTTACTCTTGTTAGACAATTTTACTATTATAATCTCTGAGATTTGTCTCTTACTCTGCAACATCTCATTGTTGTTCTCTTTCTTTAAAGATAACGACAACATCAACCATGAGTGACAATCAGCAATCAGTTGATTATGATATTATCATTGAACTTGTAATTGAAACGTCAGTGGAAGTAGATCCCTTGGATGATTTAAATTCTGAGGATGATGAAGAAAATGATGAGGATGCCGATTTGTCAGAATTGTATGATATAGGCTGGGAAGCTGACGTGCTTGAGCCTATGGAACTATAAACATATAAAAATTTATAATAAATGAAAAGTAAAAATGTAAACCGTTTCATTTAAAAATAAAGACACCTTCAAAAACAGGTTATGTGTAGTGTCTTCAATAAAATATTAAAATATGCTCATAAAATTAGATCAGATTCACATATAAAACAGCACAGGTAAAATGAATATGAATTCCATGAATTCTGTATTCTAAATTTGCCAAGCACTAAAAAATATTCTATGTAAACATGTGAAGTAGTGTGTTAAGTTTTTGATGACTGTTATTGATTTACTGTTTGGTAATAGTGGTTAATAACATTTTTTATTATATTTTACCACAGATTCAACTGCATATCATTTCAAAATGTCAGCATGCCAACCAAGAATAGACTTAGAAAGGCTGCAAAACTTCAAAGACAGCAGGTCCATGAAATAATGCAGCAGTCCTCTATGAAAAAAACTTGTCAAGTCACCAAGAAAGCACCGGGTAAGACCACAAAAACATTTATAAGAAATATTTGTAGTAAAAAAAGTATTACTACAGAAAATGTTTCAGTCCAGAAAAAGAGAAGCAATTTAAACGGAAAGGAAAGGTCAATCAAAAATGTTACTGCTAGAGCAAGAGATAACTCTGTGCATGATATTAGAAGGAAACAACAGTTTAGGTACATTCGTAAACGAATGTTCCGCAACAGGATAATTGGCAATTTGTTAAAAAATATTAAGAAAGGTCAACAGAAAGTGTTTTTTTATAAGAGAAAAAAAAAGTTGAGAAAGTTATTGATCAGGCATTTGAAATTAAACGTAAGTTATTTATTTTGATAATCAATAGAATTAGGAAGCTAAACAAGGCAATTTATGATTTCAAAAGAAATAGTAGATGGAAGAGAATAGTTAATCGTAGTAATATTTGTGAAGTTTTTTCCGGAGAATGGATGCATAGTTCAAGTTGTGAGGCATTTTTTAATGAGGAGAGTTATTTCCAGGATAATGATTTGGTGCATGCAGTTGACACCAGTGGTCGAGCTTATGAAGTGAAAGATGGTTGTCCAGTTGAAAAAGAAAAACTTGTGACAACAGAGAGAGAAGAGGTGTTAGGTAATGAGGTTTTAGGAAGACGTCCTAAGGGTCCTGTGTACACCTGGAAGTGTAGTAGTATTTGCAGTGTGCGACAGGATTCCATCAATTTGCTTTGTGATTTTGTACGGACATTTAATAAGAAAAGTTTGAAGCAGAAAATGAAGTTGTTGCAAGAATTAGATCCTTGCAGAGTGAGAGAAGTGACAGGTTTGCATGGTCATTCACTGGCTTGTCTTTCCAGGAGAGTATGCCAGAGTGTTTTTCATCATTTCAGGATGCTAGCAGTGCATCATAATAAAGTGAGGAAATTAGTTAGAATGTTGTATTATGCTAAGAGTCCAGCAATTATGCTTAAACAATTATGTGCTGCTCTTTTGCATGGTTCAGAAGTAGATGTGAAGAATATTTGTGCAGAAATTGAGTTTTGTTACTTTGGAAGTAAAGAGGAGAATGTTGAAATTGACCAAGAAGAAGAGGGTAATGTGGAAGATAGTGTACAGGTTTCCAGTACAGATAATTTTCAGAGGGAAATTGCGACGTTTCAGGTGAAATCAAGTGAGAGACCTAATTTCACTTGTGTGTGTTGTCGACGCACTTATTAAAAGAATCAGACTAAGTTAGTGGATTTATATGCAAAAAGTGAAAGGGAAAATAATAGTGAATGGAAGGATTTCACAACATACTTGATGGTAGAACATTGTTTTGATTTGGGATCGGATCAACGTGTGTGTACTTATTGTTGTAGCAAATTAAATCAAAACCAGATGCCTGCTAGAGCAGTTCATAATAATCTGGAATTGGTTGAGATTCCTTCTGAATTGAAGGATTTAAATACTTATGAATCTATTTTGATTCAAAGTATCCATCCCTTTCAGGCTATTGTAAGAATGGAGCCAAAGACAGGGAAATTGCCTCCATCAGATTTACAGAGAGGATTAAAGGGAAGAGTTGTTTATTTGCCTCTAGATTTGAAGAAAAACATTAACACAATTGGAGTAGAAAAAGTGGAAGAGGAACCTCTGGTTATCTTAGTTAATGGGGTTCCGACAAAGAATAAGAAAATATGGCAAGATTTAGTGGATGTTAAGAAAGTCAAAAAGGCAACATTGTATTTGAAAAAAAATAATAAGTACTATCAGAATGTATATGTTGCAGAGGAGGAAGTAAGTGAGGAAGAGGATAGCGATTTGTGTGCTGGTCAAATTGAGAAAGTACAACCCTCTACTAGTGAAGAAATATATGAACATTATAGTGTCATCCTTTGCATTCCAAGGAAGTCATGGGGAATGCTATTGAGTTGTTTCAAATGAAACAAGCCAAAGGGAGTCCCATTAGTGTTTGGGAGGAAAGTTTGGAAGCTCGGTGTTTCCCACAGCTTTTTCCAACAGGTCAGGGAGGAAGATATGATGAGCGACCTCATCAAATTCCTGCTTCTGAATACCGGACTTTACGATTGTATGCAGGAGATGCTAGGTTTCGACAATGTATTCCCTATTTGTTTCATCTCCTGTTTGAAAGCGATCTGTCTGGACTGTCATATGCAGTGAACCACATCTTGAAAAGTGGTATACACATGCAAAACATCTCGGCAAGTGACTGTATGGATAAAGTAAATGTCCAAGACAGTATTTTGGATTCTCACCTGATTAATCTCATGGCGTGTCAGCGTGGTACTAATGAGTACTGGTACCGTCGTCATGGTGATTTAAAATGTATGCTGAGGAACTTAGGAACTCCTACATGGTTCCTCACTCTGAGCTGTGCCGAGTATGGCTGGGAAAACTTACTTGAATTTCTACGAGAGGCAAATGGAAACATTGAAAACATCGAATTCAAGACACCCGGAGAACTGTGCTCTTTGGATCCAGTCAATGTATGCAGGTACTTCAATCATAGATTTGAAGCTATGATGTCTTTCATTATGAATAAGAAGAATCCACCTCTTGGAGAGGTGTTGGATTTCTTCTGGAGAAAGGAGTACCAAGCAAGAGGTGCTCCTCATATACATATGCTGCTGTGGATCAAGGATGCACCTAAATTTGGAACGGATCCAGAAGACTCAGTGATGAGTTTCATACAACAGTATTCTACGTGTGCTGTTCCAAACGCAAAGGAGAAGAAAAGCCTAGGAGAAAAAGTTCTACGTTTCCAAAGCCATCGTTGTGGAAAGTACTGTTGTCGTAAATTCCGAAACAAGGACAAGTTCTACAGCAAATGTCGTTTCGGCTTTCCACGACCGGTGATTTCTAAAGGAAGAGTAAACAGTTTGATGTCTTCGCTGCGACATAATGTGATGAAGAAATCACCTAAAAACACATACAATTTGAAGAGGAACGAAGAGTCCAAGTACATCAACGACTACAACCCGGTGATTTTGTCCATGTGGAATGCTAACATGGATATACAGTTTGTGGCTGATAACTGTATGGCTGTGGCTCGGTATGTGACATCTTACATCACCAAAAAAGAGAAGACAGAATTGAAGGATATGTGGGAGGACATTTCCCATGAAAAGAGCCTCAGTAAGAAGTTGTACAGTTTCAGTCTGAAGATGTTGTCGCATCGAGAAATCGGAGCTTACGAATGTTCTGACCGGTTGTCTTCAGCAAGTCTCTATGCCAAATCTAGGAGTATCGTTTGGGCGAGTCTTGGTCTTGCTGCAACGCGTAATCGAGTTCTGAAACCTGTGCGGGAAATTGAGTATTTGGCGGAAAAGGAGCCAAACAGTACCGACATTTTGAAGAGCAACATGTTGGATACATATTATCCAAATCGAAGCAGTCACCTCGAGAATGTTTGTCTGTATGAGGTTCTTCAAAATTACATATTCAAGAGGAACATCAAAGAAGATACTGAGAAAGGAGTGTATGCTGTAATTGGAAGTGAGGGATGTCTGGTCAAGCAAAGAAAATGCCACTTGGTAAACCATCGAAAATTGAGTGGCGAATCTCCTGAAAAAAAGGAGTTTTTCTATTTAGCACTTTTGCAACTTTTCAAGCCTTGGCGTGCAGAAGATGAACTGCTTGGAGATTTCCTCTGTTACGAAGACTCTTTCACTGCCGCCAAGGAGACCATAGAATGTCCTGCTTTTTCCAAATATGTAGAAATGTTGAATGCGGAAATCGAGCAGGAAGCAACGATTGCAGCCGAGATTGCCAGAGACAGTTCTCAGGACAGTCAGAGTTCTGCTTCATTGAGTCAGGATCCACCAGGAGGACCTGTTATCGAAAATGAAGCTGCCACTGCTATGAATGAAGTGGAAAGAGCCATGGCACATGCTCAGGAGGATGCGGTTAACTTAGAAGAGTTGGAAAGACAACTCAACATTGAGCAGAGGAAAATATATGACGAAGTTACCATGCAAATTGATCATGGATTAAGTCATGAGAAGAAAGAGTGCTCATGTACGTCGTTGCAGCCTGTCCGACTGTACGTGAGTGGAGAAGCGGGAACTGGAAAAAGTTTCCTTATTAAAGCAATTTCATGTATTATCTCCTCTGTATTCTTCAACAAACCTAAATTTCATCTGCAACCCTGAGTAGGACTTACCTGAAACAAATCAGTGGATAGGTTACACCTTATCGGCATCTTGAAACAATCATTTAAAATGTTAGGGTCAGATTTATGATGGCCGTGCGCCTCTTTTGCTCCGCTGTGGGTCACTTTTGTGTAAAAGATGCACCATGTTGCAAGATAGGTTTCAGTTCATCTTCAGCAAGATACCATCAGTTTAAAATGTATATAATTAGCACTGTGTAGGGGGCATGCAGAAGCTGAAGCTTTTGTAAGTGTCAAAGTTGTTGCATGCAGTGCTGCACTTCTGGGTACTGTTTCATATGCTGGACTATATCTGCACTATGAGATACCTAAGCAAAGGCAACACAGGTGATGTGATTGTGAAATGAGGAAAAGAAACTCCACATTTTTCAATTACATCACCTGTGTTTTATAAGTTTACGAATGACATTGTGCAGATGAAGTTAAGGTCTGTCCACGGACACAGAAGAGGTCTGGCCTTTCTTCAAGAGTGAAGTGGAAATGACGTACTTCATTGGTAGGCCTTCACATGTATTATCTCCTTTGTATTCTTTAACAAGCGTAAATTTGATCTGCAACCCTGAGTAGGCCTCACCTTAAACAAACCTCTGGAGAGGCCAGACCTTATCGTCATTCTGAATTAATCATTTAAAATGTTAGGGACAGATTTATGATAGGTGTGTGCCTCTTTTGCGCTGCTGTGCGTCACTTTTGTGACGCAGCGGCGGTCCAAAAGATTTGCTATGTGGCGACATATTTACAACTTGATGCATCTAGGCAGATATATCAAGCTGTAAAAAACCCGTGCCACATGAAACCGATGCAGCAGTGATGTAAAAGATGCACCATGTTGCAAGATAGGCCTCACTTCATCTGCATCAAGATATTGTTAGTTTAAAATGTATATTTTTGGGACTGTGTAGGGGCATGGAGAAGCAGAGGCTTCTGTAAGTGTCAAAGTTGTTGAAAAACTGTTTGTCCTTCAATCTTTTCCCTTGTCTTTTCTAATTTTTAAAAACATGTTTTAATATTTTTCAAACGTTTGTTCTCTCTTTCACAGATTGAAAGTATAAAAATAACAAGTGACTAACTTAACGACAAATATAAGGTAAATGTTTTGTACTCTTTTCGTTACATTTCTATCACATTCACCTACTATTAGTTCCACAGCTTCATTTCTTTAACCCTCAGTTTCCTGCCTTTGCTACTTCCCTCATTCCTTTCTCTATTACCTACTTACTCTACTCCTTCCACTACTTTTCTCAGTCCCTCTTTTCTCATAGTTCCTCACTCTTGTTCACTCACTCCATCTCTATTATTCTTAGTGTCTTTGACTGATCACTCTTTCACTACTTGTTCATTATGCTTTTTCTGTGTAGTTGAAGCACACTAAGGGGCATATTATGAACACAGCCAATAAAATTATTGCTGTTTTTATCGGCAGAAAACTGCTGCAAAAGTGGTTTTAGCTGCAGTTTTCTGCCGCAAAAGCGGCTTTAGCGACACATTTCTGCTGATAAAAGCTGCAAAACTTTTATTGCCTATGTTGATAATATGGCCCTATGTTATTTACATTTTTTTGCTGTTTCAATTATTCTTTTTCTGTTACTTCTTCTTTTCTGCTTTCTCTTTTTTCTCTCTGTTATTCCACATGTTTTAATCTTATTTTGAACATTCACTCATATTCTCTAAGAAACTCTTCTTTGTTATTCTTCTACTCTCTTTTTTTTGTTTCACTTCCTTATCTATTTTGTTTTTCACAATTATACCCTCTTCCATCTTTTCTTCGGTAAATAAATCTATTAAACAGTATCTCTGGTTTACTCCCTATAGTTGTCTTTCTTTTAACATTACTCTCTGTTTACTTCCCTTATACTTACTCTTCTTTTTTTTTTTTTTTTTTTTTTTTGGTTCGCTCCCGGTTCGCGTACCGGGGAGCGAACGGGGAAGCGAACCAAAAGAAATAGTGGTTGCCAGAGTGCTAAACATGCTAGCAATTTTTCATAAAGGGAAGGTAGTTCTGAAAAGAACTTTTTTTTTATTTTTTGTTGTTTTATATTTTTTTTGTGTTTTTTTGGAGGGGGGGGAAACAAAAATGATTCAGTACAAAGGGCTCAACAGGAGCAACCAAAAAAAAGAAAATTTAGTTTCGGGGACGTTTTGAACATTGATGATGTTCATATGCTGTATTTATTAGAGTAACACTCATCTGTCCACATGAAATTAATTTGCCACAATCTAAACATGTCATTTTAATCTTTCCAAAGTTCTTCTGAATATTTGGGACCGTTTCCCTTGCCTCTGATGCTGTCAGTGCCACTTCATTGGTGGATGTACTGGCAGGTCGGGGGTTGTCCACCAAATCTCTCATTTGTGCAGCACTATAATTAAGCGGGTGCCACCTCTCCATGTGTCGATGCATGGTATAATTACCAAAACTATATTTTTTTTCGGTCCCTCTGGAGAGTTGTTTGTGGCAGATCAGGCAGGTAACGTATCTGGCATTTACTTTCTTTTTATGTGGAGGCAAAGAAAAAAATTGCCAAATAAAATTGACTTTAACATGGGACGTCCTTGGCATTTCTTTCAAAAAACCCCTTGTCCCTTGCTCCTGTTGCTCGTCTTCCTCTTCTTCCTCCTCTTGTTGGAAGATGACCTGGCCAGTTGGACCTCTCTTCTTTGGTGGTGGTGGACGTGGTGGGGAGCCACCAGCTGCAGCTACTACAGATGCCATGAGTAAGCACGCAAAAACAGGTCTTTCTCTCATAAAAATGAAAGTCGGAGTGAAGAAAAAAAGTGGGACTTTCATCATTTGGGAAAAAAAAATGTTGTAAACCAATGAAAAGTGATTATTTCACGTCATATGATCAAACGTTCCATCATTAGGAAACTAAAAGTAAAATGAACCAATGAAAAGTTTTATGAACTAGTCACATTACCTGTTATGCTTACGTTACGCGCTCCGCGCCGCGCCTCGGATCGTTTCCGGGGCTCTGCGTTTCGCGCCTTGGTTCGCGTTCCAGAGCGCTTCCGGGTGCGCTAACGAAGGGTGTCATAAGGTGCATTACGCAGTAACGCGATACGTTGTGATTATGCGACGCGTCACGATGTGGCTTTCTAACGTGGTCAGTGGGGGCTGTTTGAGGATCTGACTGCATTGGAAAGCAATGTGATGCTGTGCGTCGCCCCCAAGATGGAGGTTCCTCGGCTGCAGTGGTGCGCCCCTTGGTTTTTCACTCGCTATGCAGCTGAGGTGCAAATAAGTTTCAGACAGTCTAACAAGCACTCCTCAAAACTTTGAACTATCAGAGTGCATGAGTTTCATGCTCGATCGATTGAGCTAGCCGGATTAGTCAACAAAAAGTATAAAATAGTTATGTAAATAGTTATTTAATAAAATGTTTTACCCTGTTACTTTGCTGGTGTGTTGTATATATTTGTAATATTTGCATAGAGTTTATCGTTATTTTGGGCGGGGTGGGTGGCGGAGCCGAGCTGTCTTGCAGCCATCATGGTGTGGAGTTCAGTTCATCTCACTAGTTTCGTATTTCTCATGAGGGGTTGTTCCTAATGTTTCTATTTTAGCGAGGTCAAAAAGAGATCCCATTAGTGGCCTACTGATTTTGCTCGATTCCTTTTGTTTTTTAACACGATTTTTCGCTATCTGCAAAGACTAAACAGAGTATTGCGACTCTGTGCTTGTTTGTAAATAGAGAATGAACCAAAGAGAACCAATTCTAAAACAGTAAATGCTTGGATAACAATCAATCAAATGGAGAGAGAAGCAGGCACGACGGATTACAACGGGGGCAAAGGCCTGCGTTAACTACCCTTCACTATCTGCAAAGAGAGAGTACTCCTAATAGAAAGGAGGGGGGGGGGCAGCATTCAAAGCAGATCAGTGTGCATAAACACGAAAATGTTTTTTCTTACCACGTACTTGACATTCGACAGCTTATGATATTTGCTATTAAAAAACCATTGAAATTCACTGAAAAAACCATAGGTTATAGACCATATATAGTTAGGAATTAGCATTTACAAAACCTTGAAAATTCACTGAAAAAACCATAGGTTATAGACCATATATAGTTAGGAATTATCATTTAAAAAACCTTTTTTTACTCACACAAAACCATTGAAATTCCATATATAGTTAGTAGTACTAACTATATATCGCGCACCCGCAATCCACTGCTGATCATGTCACATATTACATCATTCATGACATGGTCAGTGACATCACTGATGACATCACTGATGACATCACTGATGACATCTCAAATGACATCACTGATCACATCACTGATGACATCATTCATGTGATAATACGATGAACCTCTTCAGACTCTAATATAACCTTAGATACACTCAGTGTAAACAGACACTCACAGACTGTCACTCATCCATGGAGTTACTTACACACCTAGTCAGTCATGCAAAGAATCAATCACACCTCCATTTCCTCAACTATACAGTTATACACACCTTACTTATTCAAACATATACTAACACATATTTACTCTCTTTTACAATCCCTGATACAAGTTCACAATCATCCATACAGCCACTCACACATTCACTGGCTCTTATGCACAGTTATTTATATATGCCAACTCTCACATGTACTGTGTTTTACATATGTACTTACTTTGACATGTAGTACTGAGATATCCATTCACTCACCAATACACTGATGCACACAGTCAACCACCCATACAGCTGTTTCCACATGCACTTTTGAACCCATACATCTAGTGAATCAACTGCTCACATATCTATGCACAGAGTCATACACCTCCCAGCCACCCACACACACACTCAGTCTCCCATACAAATACTTGAGCAACCAATCAATAACCCATATACTTACTCATATAGCTACTGATCAACACATGCAGCCGTTTACAGAACAACAAACATAATGATGCACAAATTAACACAGTTCAGTCACTAACCCATGCACTCAGTGAGACACATTTAGCCACTCACTCATACAGTCAGTCATGCACCTACTAAATCCTTCATCCAGACACTTCTACATCCACTCATTCTTCAATATGTAAGACATATTTTAACTTTACAGAAATACACAGTCACTGGATGATGTCATCCGTGATGTCATCAGTGATGTCATTTGAGATGTCATCAGTGATGTCATCAGTGATGTCACTGACCATGTCATGAATGATGTAATATGTGACATGATCAGCAGTGGATTGCGGGTGCGCGATATATGCTAATTCCTAACTATATATGGTCTATAACCTATGGTTTTTTCAGTGAATATATATATATATATATATATATATATATATATATATATATATATATATATTACCTACTGGCGGTCGCCAGTAGGTATATATAGTTAGGATTTTTTCCCTATGGGATTTTTGAAAATTCTATGTCTAATAACTTTGGCGTTTGTGGACGGAATTGGCTGAAATTTTCTGGAAAATGGAACATTTTGTTTCTGAGCAGCCCCTGGAAATTTGGGGGGGGTTCGTCAAGGGGGGGCCGAGAAAAAAGGGGGGTCCCAAAACGTGTTTTTAACATTGAGTTTTCCATAGGGCGGTCTGTCGCACTTTTAGCCCGAACGGCTGAATGGATTTGCACGAAACTTGGCAAAATTGTAGAGACTGGTAGCCCGATGTGCCTTTTGTAGGTCTCAATATATGTGCTCCAGTGGATTTTGAGAAATTAACGTTTAAAAAAAGATATATATCTGTAAGCGCGCTCCAGGCAGCGCTCCGGTCCGCGGACCTTAAGCGTACCGGAACTTCGCGTAGCGAAGCTGATTGGTTATCCGGCGTCTGTAAACATTCCAAACAGTCCGGAGCGGCCGCCATCTTGTCTCTCGGTAGGATTGAGAGACAAAAGGAGGCCAAAACAAAGGTGGAAATAACCATAAGGGGGCATAGTAGATCCTCCCTGACCCCTTAGGTTTAATGTGGAGGCTTTAAAAGGGCCCCGCGGGGCAAAAAAAAAAAAATTTTTTTTTTGTTTTTTTGCGTGGGTAGCGCCCGGTCCGCCAACCGGGAAGCGTTCTGGGCAGCGTACTGCAATGAAAAATGAATGATAGACTTTTCAAATGCTGTATGTTAATTGATTGTTGGTTTTGTTGATTATTTTTTATTTTTTTTTATTTTTTAAGCATTTTTTATTGTGTTTCATAATTTATTAAACTTTCTAACATTTCATTGTCAGAAATTTCATAATTATCATGGAATATACATTGTAGTCTCTGAGGTTGTAAAATGTCCTCATTTGCAAGGAGGTTATCTACTGCTTGTACACATTGCAGTAGTTCTTGGTCCCAAGTTTCATCCATAAATTCAATCTCATTTGGATCAATGATTTCTGTGTTGGACTCTGGAAGGACAATTTCAAATGAAATTTTTTGTTCGCTTTCCATTTTCCCTGAAATTTGCATAAAAAAAATATATATTAGAAGAGGTAGGGCACTGTTGGGATTAATTTTAGATAGGCAGTTTTTAACAGTGAATTTATCTTTGGGCAGTGTATAGTATCAGAGTGGAAGTAGGAATATAAAAAATTGTATCTAAATTTATAAGTACTACAGAGGGATAGTATATAACTAACAGAAAAAGTTTGCCATATTAACTTAAAGTGCACAATATACTTCAGTTTTAAAAATAACAACTTACCTTTAAAAAGAAGTTGAAGTTATTAATGAAAATCCTATTGAAATGTACACCAGGAAGTAGTAGTCAAAATGGCTGTGTTTCCTTCTCTTCCTTTATATATATTCGGGTACATAACCAATCAAATGTCAGGTAAAAAAAGTAGAAAATGAAAGTAACATTTTAATTGGTTGTCAATTCCAACACTTCAGATGTGTTTTGTGAAGTAATTTACCTCACGGTATTTAGAGAGGTCTACAGGCTAAATGGCTAAATGGAATTCCAATCAAATTTGTGAAAATGGTAGGGATTGGTATGTAGTATGAGCTAATCTATATTTGGTGAAATTGTCTCAAGTGGCTTTTGTGTGAACTACTTTCCCACCTTTTTTGATGGTGCGCTTCCCAGGGAGCGACCCGGTACGCGAACCGTTGAGCGCCCCGGTTCGCGGACCTTAAGCGTTCCGGGAGTCCACCATTTTGTGTTTCGGTCGAATTAAGATACAAGATGGAGGGCAAATAATGTTCAGAATGGGTAGAAGGGGGCACGGTAGAGTTATCTTGACCCCCTAGGTTTTCTGAGGGTGGCTGAGGAGGCTTATATGTGCGAAAAAAAAAACATTTTTAAAAAAAATTTCGCGAGGTTAGCTCCCGGTTCGCGTACCGGGTAGCGGCCCCGGTAGCGTATTTTGTTGAAAATTAGTGAAAAATGTTAGAGTTAAATAATAATTGTGAGTGATCAGATGTAGGGTAGCTCTGAGAAGAGCTTTTGGGTTTATGGTACATTTAGGTACTTATAAGTAGGTACCAATGCACATTCTTAAATTCAGAGTGAAAACTCTGTTGCCCTCATCTGAGAAGTGAACTCCATCTCCTCTGTAGATATCTTGCATGTAGTAACGCAAGTTATTGTTGTACAGGGAGCCCATTCCATGGTCTCTCATGTAAGCTGAAACAGATTTGTTTACATGCTTCCTCGACTTCTCAATTTGTGGACAAAATTGGTTTGACCACCTCCATTTCTGTCTTTGGCATATATTTGAATATACCAAGGCAGTCTGAGGAAAAAGTGCCATTAATTGCTCAAAGGTGTCCTTTAAAAGCATTTCCAGACCTACACCAGTCAAAGTGCCCAAGTCATTACCTCCACAGTGCACAATTAACAGGTCAGGTTTGGGCAAATGCATAAAGGTTTTCACCAATGGTATCAATTGGTGACATTTTAATCCTCTGTGGCCAAACCACTTAATTTCCACATCTTGTAAATTGAGGTTAGGTAAATTCCTGCTTTCAACGTACCTTTGAGCCCAGTGAATATAACTATGACCAACAATCCAGACAGAAAACATGGTGAGAGAAGGTTCTCCTGCAGTCAGATGAAGTGTGGCAATGAAATGGCAGTTGAAAAAATGAGAGTTTGAAATGAAAAAAACTGTGGAGTTTCTGTGTTCATGAAGCAGTAACAGTGATTGGTGGATTTTGATTGCTGAAAACAAAAAGTTAGGGTGCACGGATGTGTTCTTTGAAAGATGTATTTTGAGTGGTCAATAAAAAATCATTAAATGAAAGAATGCACTGGATATGCAGGTGCACTGAGAGTTCAGAGTTCAATTGCAACATTGTTGTGTGAACTTGCAAACAACAGAGTTCTTCCAGGAGGTGGTTGCCATGCAGATAAAGCAGAAAGGGCAGAGGGGGGATGGGTTTTCATTTGAAAAAAGTGAGGGAAGACTTTTGATTGGGTGACATGAGAGATATGTGTGAAGAATTACAGCATTTCTGTGCTTTTCATAGCTGCAGACTCTGGAGTGCATACCTTTTGCTCTGCTGCAGACAAATTGGTGTGTTTCTGAGACTGTTTTCAAACTCAAAGTATTTGCTAAGGTGAGAAAATGTTTCTTTACTTTAGATAGAGAATAGTGTGCTTTAAGGAGAAAATTATGATTTATGTGGCGCAAATTGCTTGTAAATATGCTCTCACATGTGTATGGAAAATTTTGATTTTGAATGTTTGTGTTACATAGCCATGTTAAAAGTGACCCAACCATGCTGGAAAGGCAATCAAAAAATGCTTTCATGTGTTTTATTGACATTTTAAGTCATTTTCCCATGTGCAGTGTTTAGAAATTATGATTTGAAAATCGTTTTTGGGGAAAAGGAATTGTTTTTAAAATCATGACAAGGAGATAATGGTGTATACTTCTTTATAAGGCTATTGACTGTCCCTGATGTTATTTTTCTCATTTTAGTGTAAGACCTTTCTCTGTGGCGCAAATTGCTTGTAAATATGCTCCCACATGTGCATGGAAAATTTAGAGTTTGAATGTTTGTGTTACATAGCCATGTTAAAAGTGACCCTACCATGCAGGGAAGCCAATCAAAAAACGCATTTATGTGTCTTAAGGACATTTTAAGTCATTTTCCCATGTGCAGTTTTTAGAAATTATGATTTGAAAATCGTTTTTGGGGAAAAGGAATTGTTTTTAAAATCATGACAAGGACATAATGGTGTATGCTTCTTTATAAGGCAATTGACTGTCCCTGATGTTATTTTTCTCATTTTAGTGTAAGACCTTTCTCTGTGGCGCAAATTGCTTGTAAATATGCTTCCACGTGTGCATGGAAAATTTTGATTTTGAATGTTTGTGTTACATAGCCATGTTAAAAGTGACCCAACCATGCTCGAAAGGCAATCAAAAAACGCTTTCATGTGTTTTAATGACATTTTAAGTCATTTTCCCATGTGCAGTGTTTAGAAATTATGATTTGAAAATCGTTTTTGGGGAAAAGGAATTGTTTTTAAAATCATGACAAGGACATAATGGTGTATGCTTCTTTATAAGGCAATTGACTGTCCCTGATGTTATTTTTCTCATTTTAGTGTAAGACCTTTCTCTGTGGCGCAAATTGCTTGTAAATATGCTCCCACATGTGCATGGAAAATTTAGATTTTGAATGTTTGTGTTACATAGCCATGTTAAAAGTGACCCTACCATGCAGGAAAGCCAATCAAAAAACGCTTTTATGTGTCTTAAGGACAATTTAAGTAATTTTCCCATGTGTAGTGTTTTGAAGTTATGATTTGAAAATCGTTGTTGAGGTAAAGGAATGTTGTTAAAATTTATGTGCGCCATATGCCCCCAAATTTCTTTTTCAGGGGTGCAGCAGGGTGTTCTTGAGATACCCCTGCACGCTTGAAAAAAATCCTATTTTGTGATGAGCTAATTGCTAATCACAAATTGCAACCTTCATTCCTATGAGCCTCCTAGCCCATGGAAATGAATGGTTAATTTGCAATTAGCAATTTGCTCATTGCAAATTAGGAATAGTAAAGAATTGCTATTTATTCCTTAAAATTTGGTATTTAGGAAATGCAAAATAGTTTGATGGTACATATGGTGGTTCATCTGTAACAAGATAAGAAGCTTAGGGATACATTTATGATGACTAGCGCAATAAAGTGCACATTACTTACTTCATTGGTAGGCCTTTACATGTATTATCTCCTCTGTATTCTTCATCAAGCTTAACTTTAATCTGCAATCCTGAGTAGGCCTCACCTTAAACAAACCTCTGGATAGGACACACTTTATTGTCATCCTGGATTAATCATTTAAAATGGTAGGGACAGATTTATGATAGGTGTATGCCTCTTTTGTGCCACTGTGCGTCACTTTTATGATGCAGCGGTGGTGCAAAAGATTTGCTATGAGGCGACAACATTACAAATTGATGCATTTAGGCAGATATGTCATGGTGTAAAAAAAACGTACCACATAAAACCCAAGCAGCAGTGATGCAAAAGATGCACCATGCCGCAAGACAGGCCTCACTTGGGGCCATATGTATGAAGGTAATTAGCATTTGCAAAGATCAAAATTCTACGAATTTCGGCCTTTGTGAATGTTAATTAGACAAATGGTATGTATCAAACAAGTTTGATGCAAAATAAGGAGTAGCAAAATTTGCTATTCCTTATTTTGCAATTGCACTGAAGGATTTGCCAATTTTGTGACTACGTGAATGCAATGTATCAAACAAAAACTATGTAAAAAATGACATTAAGGATTTGGAAACTATTGTGGTAAATTGGTGGTAATTTGTGAATTCTTTTCAAAAAGCTTTTTTTCAAAAAAACAAAAGGTGCCATATGACGCCAACACATGCCCTTAGGGCATGTATGTGTGCCATAAGCCCCCAAATTTCTTTTTCAGGGGTGCAGCAGGGTGTTCTTGAGACACCCCTGCACCCTTGGAAAAATTCCTAATTTGTGATGAGCAAATTGGTAATCGCAAATTAAACCTTCATTCCTATGAGCCTCCTAGCCCATGGAAATGAATGGGTAACTTGCAATTAGCAATTTGCTCATCGCAAATTAGGAATGGTAAAGAATCGCTATTTATTCCTTAAAATTCGCTATTTAGGAAATGTAAAATATTTTGATGATACATATGGCAGTTCATCTCTAACAAGATAAGAAGCTTAGGGATACATTTATGATGACTGGCGCATCACCAGGGATGTGACAGTCATCCTGCGCCGCTGTTCCGCCACCCATGGTGTGCTGCATTTACAATGCGGCGCAGCATGGGGCAAAAATGGCACAGATGCGTGACGCATATGTGCCGTAAAGGTGGCGCATTGCTGGAGTTGTATTGCAAGTGCGATGCAGCTCCAGCAAGGCTCAGGGGTGCCGCATCTCCACAATGCTGCGTCAAGACCTATGCCAGCTTCAAGCAGGCGCAGGGTTTTGACGCAGCTTTCTCCTATCTGATTGTAAATGCGGCACACCATGGGTGGCAGAGCAGTGGTGCACGTTAACTGGTGCATGCCTGGGGATGTGCCATTTAATATAAATCTGCCCCTTTACATTTAAGTATGTGCAGGGGACACAGAGTCGGTGAGGCTTATCCAAGGTTAAGAAGAGATGAGTCCTGTTCAGTGAATAATTAGACATAGGCTTCACCTGCTCAGCATTGCTGGACATGGCTAAATAATAGCTGCTAAATGTTAATCTTGTTAAACAATTTTACTATTATAATCTCTGAGATTTGTCTCTTACTCTGCAACATCTCATTGTTGTTATCTTTCTTTAAAGATAAAGACAACCTCAACATGAGCGACAATCTGCAATCAGTTGATTTTGACCTCATCATTGAACTTGTAATTGAAACATCAGTGGATGTTGATCCTTTGGATGATTTAAATCCTGAGGATGAAGAAGAGCGTGATGAGGATGCAGATTTGTCCGAACTATATGATATAGGATGGGAAGCTGACCTGCTTGAGCCTTTGGAAATATAAACATTTATTTTTAAATTTTATAATTAATAAAAAGTAAAAAGGTAAACCGTTTAATTTAAAAATAAAGACACCTTCAAAAACAGGTTATGTGTAGTGTCTTCAATAAAATATTAAAATATGTTCATAAAATTAGATCAGATTCACATATAAAATAGCATAGGTAACATAAATATAAATGTCATTTCTTTTCTGGTATTTTTGTATTGTAAGATTGCCAATGACTAAAAAATCTTCAAATTAAAATGTCAAGTAGTGTGTTAAGTTTTTCATCACTGTTACTGATTTACTGTTTGGTAATAATGTTTATTAACATTTTTTATTATATTTTTCCTCAGATTCAACTGCAGATCATTTCAAGATTTAACCATGCCTACAATACAAAGACAGATAAAGGCTGCAAAACGTCAAAGACAGCAGGTGAAAACAAAAACCCAGCAGTCCTCTAACAAAAAGATTTCTCAAGCCACGAAGAAAGCACCGGGTAAGAGCTCTAAATATTTCATAAGAAATATTTGTAATAAAAAAAATATTACTACAGAAAATGTTTCAGTCCATAACACGAGAAGGAAATCAAATGGAAAGAAAAGGACAATGAAAAATTTTACTGCTAGAGCAAGAGATAAATCTGTGCATGATAGTAGAAGGAAACAACAGTTTAGGGAGATTCGTAAACGAATGTTCCGCAACAGGATAATTGGCAATTTGTTAAAAAATATTAAGAAAGGTCAACAGAAACTAGTTTTTTATAAGAGAAAAAAAAAAGTTGAGAAAGTTATTGATCAGGCATTTGAAATTAAACGTAAGTTATTTATTTTGATAATCAATAGAATTAGGAAGCTAAACAAGGCAATTTTTGATTTCAAAAGAAATAGTAGATGGAAGAGAATAGTTAATCGTAGTAATTTTTGTGAAGTTTTTTCTGGAGAATGGATGCATAGTTCAAGCTGTGAGGCATTTTTTAATGAGGAGAGTTATTTCCAGGATAATGATTTGGTGCATGCAGTTGACACCAGTGGTCGTGCTTATGAAGTGAAAGATGGTTGTCCAGTTGAAAAAGAAAAACTTGTGACAACAGAGGCAGAAGAGGTGTTAGGTAATGAGGTTTTAGGAAGACGTGCTAAGGGTCCTGTGTACACCTGGAAGTGTAGTAGTATTTGCAGTGTGCGACAGGATTCCATCAATTTGCTTTGTGATTTTGTACGGTCATTTAACAAAAAAAGTTTGAAGCAGAAAATGATGTTGTTGCAAGAATTAGATCCTTGCAGAGTAAGAGAAGTGACAGGTTTGCATGGTCATTCACTGGCTTGTCTTTCCAGGAGAGTATGCCAGAGTGTTTTTCATCATTTCAGGATGCTAGCAGTGCATCATAACAAAGTGAGGAAATTAGTTAGAATGTTGTATTATGCTAAGAGTCCAGCAATTATGCTGAAACAATTATGCGCTGCTCTTTTGCATGGTTCTGAAATAGATGTGAAGAATATGTGTGAAGAAATTGAGTTTTGTTACTTTGGAAGTAAAGAGGAGAATGTTGAAATTGAGCAAGAAGTAGAGGGTCATGTGGAAGATAGTGTACAGGTTTCCAGTACAGATAATTTCCAGAGGGAAATTGCGACGTTTGAGGTGAAATCAAGTGAGAGGCCTAATTTCACTTGTGTGTGTTGTCGACGCACTTATTATAAGAATCAGACTAAGTTAGTGGATTTATATGCAAAAAGTGAAAGGGAAAATAATAGTGAATGGAAGGATTTTGCAACATACTTGATGGTAGAAAATTGTTTTGATTTGGGATTGGATCAACGTGTGTGTACTTATTGTTGTTGCAAATTAAATCAAAACCAGATGCCTGCTAGAGCAGTTCATAATAATCTGGAATTGGTTGAGATTCCTTCTGAATTGAAGGATTTAAATACTTATGAATCTATTTTGATTCAAAGTATCCATCCCTTTCAGGCTATTGTAAGAATGGAGCCAAAGACAGGGAAATTGCCTCCATCCGATTTACAGAGAGGATTAAAGGGAAGAGTTGTTTATTTGCCTCTAGATTTCAAGAAAAACATTAACACAATTGGAGTAGAAAAAGTGGAAGAGGAACCTCTGGTTATCTTAGTTAATGGGGTTCCGACAAAGAATAAGAAAATATGGCAAGATTTAGTAGATGTTAGGAAAGTTAAAAAGGCAACATTGTATTTGAAAAAAAATAATAAATACTATAAGAATTTATATGTTGCAGAAGAGGAAGTAAGTGAGGAAGAGGATAGCGATTTGTGTGCTGGTCAAATTGAGAAAGTAGAACCCTCTACTAGTGAAGAAATATATGAACATTATAGTGTTCATCCTTTGCATTCCAAGGAAGTCATGGGGAATGCTATTGAGTTGTTTCAAATGAAACAAGCCAAAGGGAGTCCCATTAGTGTTTGGGAGGAAAGTTTGGAAGCTCGGTGTTTCCCACAGCTTTTTCCAACAGGTCAGGGAGGAAGATATGATGAGCGACCTCATCAAATTCCTGCTTCTGAATACCGGACTTTGCGATTGTATGCAGGAGATGCTAGGTTTCGACAATGCATTCCTTATTTGTTTCATCTCCTGTTTGAAAGCGATCTGTCTGGACTGTCATATGCAGTGAACCACATCTTGAAAAGTGGTATACACATGCAAAACATCTCGGCAAGTGACTTTATGGATAAAGTCAATGTCCAAGATAGTATTTTGGATTCTCACCTGATTAATCTCATGGCGTGTCAGCGTGGTACTAATGAGTACTGGTACCGTCGTCATGGTGATTTAAAATGTATGCTGAGGAACTTAGGTACTCCCACATGGTTCCTCACTCTGAGCTGTGCCGAGTATGGCTGGGAAGACTTACTTGAATTTCTACGAGAGGCAAATGCTAACGTAGATAACATCGAATTCAAGACACCCGGAGAACTGTGCTCTTTGGATCCAGTCAATGTATGTAGGTACTTCAATCATAGATTTGAAGCTATGATGTCTTTCATCATGAATAAGAAGAATCCACCTCTTGGAGAGGTGTTGGATTTCTTCTGGAGAAAGGAGTACCAAGCAAGAGGTGCTCCTCATATACATATGTTGCTGTGGATCAAGGATGCACCTAAATTTGGAACGGATCCAGAAGACTCAGTGATGAGTTTCATCCAACAGTATTCTACGTGTGCTGTTCCAAACGCAAAGGAGAAGAAAAGCCTAAGAGAAAAAGTTCTGCGTTTCCAAAGCCATCGATGTGGAAAGTACTGCCGTCGTAAATTCCGAAACAAAGACAAGTTCTACACTAAATGTCGTTTCGGCTTTCCACGACCGGTGATTTCTAAAGGAAGAGTAAACAGTTTGATGTCTTCGTTGCGACACAATGTCATGAAGAAATCACCTAAAAACACTTACAATTTGAAGAGGAACGAAGAGTCCAAGTACATCAACGACTACAACCCGGTGATTTTGTCCATGTGGAATGCTAACATGGATATACAGTTTGTGGCTGATAACTGTATGGCTGTGGCGCGGTATGTGACGTCTTACATCACCAAAAAAGAGAAGACAGAATTGAAGGATATGTGGGAGGACATTTCCCATGAAAAGAGCCTCAGCAAGAAGTTGTACAGTTTCAGTCTGAAGATGTTGTCGCATCGAGAAATCGGAGCGTACGAATGTTCTGACCGGTTGTCTTCAGCAAGTCTCTATGCCAAGTCCAGGTGTATCGTTTGGGCGAGTCTTGGTCTTGCTGCAACGCGTAATCGAGTTCTCAAACCTGTGCGGGAAATTGAGTATTTGGCGGAAAAGGAGCCAAACAGTACCGACATTTTGAAGACAAACATGTTGGATACATATTATCCAAATCGAAGCAGTCACCTCGAGAATGTTTGTCTGTATGAGGTTCTGCAAAATTACATATTCAAGAGGAACATCAAAGAAGATACTGAGAAAGGAGTGTATGCTGTAATAGGAAGTGAGGGATGTCTGGTCAAGCAAAGAAAATGCCACTTGGTAAACCATCGAAAATTGAGTGGCGAATCTCCTGAAAAAAAGGAGTTTTTCTATTTAGCACTTTTGCAACTTTTCAAGCCTTGGCGTGCAGAAGAGGAACTGCTTGGAGATTTTCTCTGTTACGAAGACTCTTTCAATGTCGCCAAGGAGACCATAGAATGTCCTGCTTTTCCCAAATATGTAGAAATGTTGAATGCGGAAATTGAGCAGGAAGCAACGATTGCAGCCGAGATTGCCAGAGACAGTTCTCAGGACAGTCAGAGTTCTGCTTCATTGAGTCAGGATCCACTAGGAGGACCTGTTATCGAAAATGAAGCTGCCACTGCTATGAATGAAGTGGAAAGAGCCATGGCACATGCTCAAGAGGATGCGGTTAACTTAGAAGAGTTGGAAAGGCAACTCAACGTTGAGCAGAGGAAAATATATGACGAAGTTACCATGCAAATTGATCATGGATTAAGTCATGATAAGAAAGAGTGCTCATGTACGTCGTTGAAGCCTGTCCGACTGTACGTGAGTGGAGAAGCGGGAACTGGAAAAAGTTTCCTCATTAAAGCAATTTCATGCTATTTGCAGGAAAGGACAGAGTCATCGCTGTCTTGTGTTGTCACTGCTCCAACTGGACTGGCAGCACATAATATTAAAGGGATTACTTTACATCGTTTACTGATGCTGCCAGTGGAGCATGACAACAAATTAGAATATCATAAGCTATCTGGAGATGCTTGTTTTGAAGTTTCAAGAATCTTGAGGAAAATGAAACTTCTTATCATTGACGAAGTAAGCATGGTTTCCAATGTCATGCTTGCCTTTGTGCATTTGAGGATGCAAGAAGTTCTCAAAACAGAGTATGATGTGTTATTTGGTGGCAAACACATCATTGTTTTCGGAGATCTTTTGCAGCTGACACCAGTGAAAGGGCAACCTGTGTTCAAAATGCTCACGCATGAAGATACCAGGAAGTGCCTAGGCAGCATTGGCAACGTCAATATATGGTTAAACTTCAATTATGCTGAACTGCATGAAAATATGCGTCAGGCGAAGGATGAAGTTTACAAGACTATTCTACAAGATGTTAGAATTGGAAAAGTGACCGAGCATGGGAAAGAAGCTTTACATGCACGATTACTGTCAAATTTATATCCAGAACAAGATGTTGTGCCTGAGAATATTTTTCAGAAAATTACTGAGAAGAAATCTGGAATATGTTTGATGCCAACTCTTGCAGAATGTGCCAAATTTAACAACAAAATGTTGCATTTAGAAAAGCAAGAGATTGTGAAACTGGAAGCTATTGATAGAGTAGAGCATATGGGATCAACAATTATTTTGTCTGAGAATCTGAAAACAAAATTGGATTCATTAGAGAAGAGTATATCTAAAACTGCAGGTTTTGAAAAGACTCTGAATGTGTGCTTGCACTGCCGTATAATTTTAAGAAGGAATTTACATGTTGAAAGAGGTCTGGTAAATGGATCAATGGGTAATGTTGTTGATTTTGTGAAATACAGAAATAGAGATGGAATTGAATTTTTAAAAATTAAATTTGATGGCATTGAGGAAGTACAGCTAATTGCTCGTTGTTCTGCTAGATTTTTGCTTGTAAAAGACTTATATGTTCGCCGTAAGCAGTTTCCTGTTTGCTTGGCATATGCGGTGACAATCCATAAATCGCAAGGTTTAAGTGTAGACAGTGCATTGGTGAATATTGGCAGTTCTGTGTTCAAGGAGGGTATGGCATATGTGGCATTGTCACGAGTTAGAACGGGATTGTACTTGATTGAGTGTGATGTCACAAACATTTGTGCAGATCTAGATTGTGTTAAGGAATACAATAGGTTAAGAAGAGAGTATGCGCCACATTTGCCTCAGTTTCCTTTGTTTGAGAAACGTCTGGTAGGCCGGAAACGAAGAAATGAGAACAATACTGGGGAGGTTATAGCAAAAAGACAAAAAGTGAATGAACCTAAAATTACAAGCAGAAACAAAAAGGATTCTGTTGAAGATGTTGTTGGTTTTCAGTTTGAAAACAGTTCTGGTGTCAACTGCTATGCTAATGTAGTAATTAATGTTTTGTTTTCTCTAAAAAATGTAAAAGAAGAGATTGTGGTCAATTCTGATCAAAGATTTTGCGGTTTGTTAAATTCTGTGTTAGAGAAATGTACCACTGATAGAAGAAACATAGAAAGTGTGTCTGAAATTCGAAATCTGTTAGACAGATGTTCAGGCCAAACACAATTCTCTCAAAATATTCAGCAAGATTGTCAGGAGTTTTTAATGTATATGCTTGATGTATTACATGCTGAAGGTGTAGATGTAGATCAGCTGTTTGGGCTTTCTTATCAATGGCAGCATGACTGCGAGAACTGTATGATATCAAGTACTACTAGTGTAGACTCAGAAAGATTTATATATTTAACTTTGCCAGACAGTAAATCAGTCTCCTTTAATAAGCTAGTAAAAGCTGCTAATCACAACATGGAGTGTAGCCAATGTAAATCTGAAATGATGTCCACATTATTTATACGAACATATGGCCAGTATGTCATTTTAATGTTCCAACGATGTAGGCCTGATGGAACAAAATTGACAACTTTAATAAAAAATGTTGTAGCTTCGCAGTTGTCAATATCAGGAAGGACTTTTGTAACTACAGCAATTATATATCATGACGGCCCTTCAATATCATCAGGACATTACACAGCTTATTTAAAGTCTAGAAATGGCTGGTCATTCTGCAATGATTCTGTTTTAATTTTCAAAAAAAAATTGCCGTATGACCTTAAAAACTCTTACCTGGTGTTTTTAAAACCAAAATTTTAGGGAAATAATCTCGGGATGTGCTCTGTGGAATTTCAAGAAGTTCTAATGGCTCCTACACAATTTGGCCTTGAGGATAAGTGTAGTTCAGAGACATAACTTCTAATCATAGGACTGGACATCATGGAGATATATGTGCACTTTGAATGAGTTCAGAAAAACTGTTTCTTTTTATAAGCTAATTGAAGCAGCCAATCAAAACATGGAGTAGAGGGAATGTAAGTCTGCAATGCTGTCTACTGTTTTATATTGCTTTGTGATTAAAAGTGATGTAGAGAATTAAATAATTGTAGTAGTCATAGAGATAGTGTAAGTCTGCTTCATAGTAAGCAGTATCAGTGTCATAGGAAATGTAGAACATGACTGAGCAAGAAAGGGAAAATATTACTATTCCAGGATTGTGAAAATGATCTTCAACATTTTAATTCTGAAAGTTGCGGAAATGCCAAATGATGGGATTGGCTAACAAGAAATCCAAGAGTTATACATGGCTCTGACAAGATTTGGCCTTGTGGAATCTTGTGGTAGAGAGCAAGAAGTCATTTATTGTATGTAACATGTTTTTAAAAACGATGGAGATTTTCTTTCAGAAAGTGGCGGGCTGAAAGTAATAACAGCACAAAAGAGTGTAAGCTATTCATAGGACATCCTTGGACGTCATGGAAAGTAAGTTAACTTTAAGGAGTTCTGATTTTTGATTTCTGATGTTGTATAGGTTTTTTAAACACAATCATTTTGATTGTGTTTTTTTTTCCCCGCTGTTACATGATGAATACCTTCAAGTCACTGTTTTTAGTGAATTTTGATACATTCTGAGAACAGCAAAAATAAACCATTTAACATGTATAATTAATTCTGTACTGTTTGCATTTATGATGTATATGTAGAACTGTGTAGGAGGCATGGAGAAGGTGAGGCTTCTGTAAGTGTCAAAGTTGTTGCATGCAGTGCTGCACTTCTGCGTATTCTTTCATATGCTAGACTACATCTGCACAATGAGATACCTAAGCAAAGGAAACACAAGTGATGTGATTGTGAAATGAGCAAAATAAATTGCATGTATTTCAATTACATCACCTGTGTTTCCTATCATTACGAATCACATTGTGCAGATCAAGTTTAGGTCTGTCCAGGGAAACATAGGAGGTTTGGACTTTGTTGAAGATTGCAGTGGACATGACTCACTTCATTGGTAGACCTTCACATGTATTATGTCCTCTATTCTCTTCAACAACTCGAAATTTCATCTGCAACCCTGAGTAGGCCTCACCTGAAACAAAACTCTGGATAGTAGACATCTTATTGGCATCCTGAAGCAATTATTTTAAATTTTAGTGTCTTGCGACACTTTTCTGAGACAACAGCAATGCAAAAGATGCACCATGTTTTAAGATAGGCCTCACTTCATCTGCATCAAGATACTGTTAGTTTAAAATGTATATCTTTAGGACTGTGTAGCTTCTGTAAGTGTCAAAGTTATTGAAAAACTGTTTGTCCTTCAATCTTTGCCCTTGTCTTTTGTAATTTTTTAATACATGTTTTTATATTTTTCAAATGTTTGTTCTCTCTTTCACAGATTGAAAGTATAAAAATAAAAAATGAGGAATTTAACGACAATTATAAGGTAAGTATTTTGTACTCTTTTCGTTACATTTCTATCACATTGAACTACTATTAGTTCCACTGCTTCATTTCTTTAATCCTCAGTTTCCTGCCTTTGCTACTTCCCTCATTCCTTTCTCTATTACCTACTTACTCAACTCCTTCCACTCTTTTTCTCAGTCCCTCTCTTCTCATAGTTCCTCACTCTTGTTCACTCACTCCGTCTCTATTACTCTTAGTGTCTTTGACTGATCACTGTATCACTATTTGTTCATAATGCTTTCTCTGTGTAGTTGAAGCACACTAAGGGGCATATTATGAATGCAGCCAATAAAATTATTGCTCTTTTTATTGGCAGAAAACTGGTGCAAAAGCGGCTTTAGCGGCAGTTTTCTGCCGCAAAAGCAGCTTTAGCGACACATTTCTGCCGATAAAAGCTGCAAAACTTTTATTGCCTATGTTGATAATATGCCCCTATGTTATTTACATTAGGGCTATATTGTCCAGTATAACAATCAAAATTGCTCTCCAAAGACACCAGGCAAAGCAGACGCTCCCTCAAACAGATCACCAAGCGCAATTTACCCTACTTACAATCTAGCCTGTTCTCTGTCGAGATTTTAGCAATCTTTAGAGCACAAGATAAGATCTTTTCACATGGAAGAGCCAGACGTATTGCAATTCTACTTAAGAAACAAGCATTGGCATAGACAATAGGTCTCGCCTTTGGGACCTTATACGTGTTTAGCCATGCAACAGTTGATGTTGCTGCACCAAGGATATTATGCTGCATAACTAAATACTTAGAAGGTCCCAAAGTCGATACCTATTGGCTATGCCAATGCTTGTTTTTCTTTCACTTCGTTATCTATTTTGTTTTTCACAATTATACCCTCTTCTGTCTGTTCTTTGGTAAATAGATCTATTAAACAGTATCTCTTCTTTACTCCCTATAGCTGTCTTTCTTGAAACATCACTCTCTGTTTACTTTCCTTATACTTACACTTTTTTAAAAAAAAATTTTTTTTTTTTGGTTAGCTCCCGGTCCGCGTACCGGGAAGCTAACCCGGGAGCGAACCAAAAGAAAGAGAGCTTGCCAGAGTGCTAAACATTGTAGCAATTTTTTTGGAAAGGGAAGGTAGTTCTGAAAAGAACTTTTTTTTTTATATTTTTGTTGTTTTATATTTTTTTTGTTGTCGTGCATTATTAGCTTGTGGCAACATGAGCATCAATGCACTGAACCTGGCGTATGAACACCATGATTGCCCTAACCGCCCCCAGTAATTTTTTTTTGCTCCTGTTGAGCCCTTTTCAACGCCTGTTTTTTGTTGTTTCCCCCCCCCAAAAAAACCAAAAAAAATATAAAATCGTTCAAAAAATACAAAAAAAACAAAAAATGTTCAAAAAATAAAAAAAAATATAAAACAACAAAAATATAATAAAAAAAGTTCTTTTCAGAACTACCTTCCCTTTCAAAAAAAATTGCTAGAATGTTTAGCACTCTGGCAAGCTCTATTTCTTTTGGTTCGCTTCCCGGTTAGCTTCCCGGTACGCGGACCGGGAGCTAACCCAAAATTTTTTTTTTTTTAAAAAAGAGTAAGTATAAGGAAAGTAAACAGAGAGTGATGTTAAAAGAAAGACAGCTATAGGGAGTAAAGAAGAGATACTGTTTAATAGATCTATTTACCGAAGAAAAGACGGAAGAGGGTATAATTGTGAAAAACAAAATAGATAACGAAGTGAAAGAAAAAAAAGAGAGTATAACATTAACAAAGAAGAGTTTCTTGGAGAATGTGAGTGAATGTTCAAAATAAGATTAAAACATGAGGAATAACAGAGAGAAAAAATAGAAAACAGAAAACAAAAAATAACAGAAAAAGATTAATTGAAACAGCAAAGAAATGTAAGTCACATAGAGCCATATCATCAACATAGGCAATAAAAGTTTTGCAGCTTTTATTGGCAGAAATGTGTCGCTAAAGCTGCTTTTGCGGCAGAAAACTGCCGCTAAAACCACTTTTGCACCAGTTTTCTGCCAATAAAAAGAGCAATAATTTTATTGGCTGTGTTCATAATATGCCCCTTAGTGTGCTTCAACTACACAGAGAAAGCATTATGAACAAATAGTGATACAGTGATCAGTCAAAGACACTAAGAGTAATAGAGACGGAGTGAGTGAACAAGAGTGAGGAACTATGAGAAGAGAGGGACTGACAAAAAGAGTGGAAGGAGTTGAGTAAGTAAGTAATAGAGAAAGGAATGAGGGAAGTAGCAAAGGCAGGAAACTGAGGGTTAAAGAAATGAAGCAGTGGAACTAGAAGTAGTTAAATGTGATAGAAATGTAACGAAAAGAGTACAAAACATTTACCTTATAATTGTCGTTAAATTACTCACTTTTTGTTTTTATACTTTCAATCTGTGAAAGAGAGAACAAACATTTGAAAAATATTAAAACATGTATTTAAAAATTACAAAAGACAAGGGAAAAGATTGAAGGACAAACAGTTTTTCAACAACTTTGACACTTACAGAAGCTTCTGCTTCTCCAGGCCCCCTACACAGTCCTAAAGATATACATTTTAAACTAACAGTATCTTGATGCAGATGAAGTGAGGCCTATCTTAAAACATGGTGCATCTTTTGCATTGCTGTTGTCTCAGAAAAGTGTCGCAAGACACTAAAATTTTAAATAATTGCTTCAGGATGCCAATAAGATGTCTCCTATCCAGAGGTTTGTTTGAGGTGAGGCCTACTCAGGGTTGCAGATGAAATTTCGAGTTGTTGAAGAGAATAGAGGACATAATATATGTGAAGGTCTACCAATGAAGTGAGTCATGTCCACTGCACTCTTGAACAAAGTCCAAACCTCCTATGTTTCCCTGGACAGACCTAAACTTGATCTGCACAATGTGATTCGTAATGATAGGAAACACAGGTGATGTAAATGAAATACGTACAATTTATTTTGCTCATTTCACAATCACATCACTTGTGTTTCCTTTGCTTAGGTATCTCATTGTGCAGATGTAGTCTAGCATATGAAAGAATACGCAGAAGTGCAGCACTGCACGCAACAACTTTGACACTTACAGAAGCCTCACCTTCTCCATGCCTCCTACACAGTTCTACATATACATCATAAATGCAAACAGTACAGAATTAATTATACATGTTAAATGGTTTATTTTTGCTGTTCTCAGAATGTATCAAAATTCACTAAAAACAGTGACTTGAAGGTATTCATCATATAACAGCGGGGAAAAAAAAACACAATCAAAATGATTGTGTTTAAAAAACCCATACAACATAACAAATCAGAATTCAGAACTCCTTAAAGTTAACTTACTTTCCATGACGTCAAAGGATGTCCTAAGAACAGCTTACACTCTTTTGTGCGGTTATTACTTTCAGCCCGCCACTTTCTGAAAGAAAATCTCCATCGTTTTTAAAAACATGTTACATTCAATAAATGACTTCTTGCTCTCTACCACAAGTTTCCACAAGGCCAAATCTTGTCAGAGCCATTTATAACTCTTGGATTTCTTCTAAGCCAATCCCGTCATTTGGCATTTCTGCAACTTTCAGAATTAAAATGTTGAAGATCATTTTCACAATCCTGGAATAGTAATATCTTCCCCTTCTTGCTCAGTCATGTTCTACATTTCCTATGACACTGATACTGCTTACTATGAAGCAGACTTACACTAACTCTATGACTAGTACAATTATTTAATTCTCTACATCACTTTCAATCACAAAGCAATGTAAAACAGTAGACAGCATTGCAGACTTACATTCCCTCTACTCTATGTTTTGATTGGCTGCTTCAATTAGCTTTTAAAAAGAAATAGTTTTTCTGAACTCATTCAAAGTGCACTTATTTCTCCATGACGTCCAGTCTTATGGTTAGAAGTTATGTCTCTGAACTACACTTATCCTCAAGGCCAAATTGTGTAGGAGCCATTAGAACTTCTTGAAATTCCACAGAGCACATCCCGAGATTATTTCCCTAAAATTTTGGTTTTAAAAACACCAGGTAAGAGTTTTTAAGGTCATACGGCAATTTTTTTTTGAAAATTAAAACAGAATCGTTGCAGAATGACCAGCCATTTCTAGACTTTAAATAAGCTGTGTAATGTCCTGATGTTATTGAAGGGCCGTCATGATATATAATTGCTGCAGTTACAAAAGTCCTTCCTGATATTGACAACTGCGAAGCTACAACATTTTTAATTAAAGTTGTCAATTTTGTTCCATCAGGCCTACATCGTTGGAACATTAAAATGACATACTGGCCATATGTTCGTATAAATAATGTGGACATCATTTCAGATTTACATTGGCTACACTCCATGTTGTGATCAGCTGCTTTTACTAGCTTATTAAAGGAGACTGATTTACTGTCTGGCAAGGTTAAATATATAAATCTTTCTGAGTCTACACTAGTAGTACTTGATACCATACAGTTCTCGCAGTCATGCTGCCATTGATAAGAAAGCCCAAACAGCTGATCTACATCTACACCTTCAGCATGCAATACATCAAGCATATACATTAAAAACTCCTGACAATCTTGCTGAATATTTTGAGAGAATTGTGTTTGGCCTGAACATCTGTCTAACAGATTTCGAATTTCAGACACACTTTCTATGTTTGTTCTATCAGTGCTACATTTCTCTAACACAGAATTTAACAAACTGCAAAATCTTTGATCAGAATTGACCACAATCTCTTCTTTTACATTTTCTAGAGAAAACAAAACATTAACCACTACATTAGCATAGCAGTTGACACCAGAACTGTTTTCAAATTGAAAACCAACAACATCTTCAACAGAATCCTTTTTGTTTCTGCTTGTAATTTTAGGTTCATCGACTTTTCGTCTTTTTGCTACAACCTCCCCAGTATTGGTCACATTTCTTCGTTTCCGGCCTACCACACGTTTCTCAAACAAAGGGTACTGAGGCAAATGTGGCGCATACTCTCTTCCTAACCTATTGTATTCCTTAACACAATCTAGATCCGCACAAATGTTTGTGACATCACACTCAATCAAGTACAATCCCGATAAAGTTCTAACTCGTGACAATGCCACATATGCCATACCCTCCTTGAACACAGAACTGCCAATATTCACCAATGCACAGTCTACACTTAAACCTTGCGATTTATGGATTGTCACCGCATATGCCAAGCAAACAGGAAACTGCTTACGGCGAACATATAAGTCTTTTACAAGCAAAAATCTAGCAGAGCAACGACCAATTAGCTGTACTTCCTCAATGCCATCAAATTTAATTTTTAAAAATTCAATTCCATCTCTATTTCTGTATTTTACAAAATCAACAACATTACCAATTGATCCATTTACCAGACCTCTTTCAACATGTAAATTCCTTCTTAAAATTATACGGCAGTTCAAGCACACATTCAGAGTCTTTTCAAAACCTGCAGTTTTAGATATACTCTTCTCTAATGAATCCAATTTTGTTTTCAGATTCTCAGACAAAATAATTGTTGATCCCATATGCTCTACTCTGTCAATAGCTTCCAGTTTCACAATCTCTTGCTTTTCTAAATGCAACATTTTGTTGTTGAATTTGGCACATTCTGCAAGAGTTGGCATCAAACATATTCCAGATTTCTTATCAGTAATTTTCTGAAAAATATTCTCAGGCACAACATCTTGTTCTGGATATAAATTTGACAGTAGTCGTGCATGTAAAGCTTCTTTCCCATGCTCGGTCACTTTTCCAATTCTAACATCTTGTAGAATAGTCTTGTAAACTTCATCCTTCGCCTGACGCATATTTTCATGCAGTTCAGCATAATTGAAGTTTAACCATATATTGACGTTGCCAATGCTGCCTAGGCACTTCCTGGTATCTTCATGCGTGAGCATTTTGAACACAGGTTGCCCTTTCACTGGTGTCAGCTGCAAAAGATCTCTGAAAACAATGATGTGTTTGCCACCAAATAACACATCATACTCTGTTTTGAGAACTTCTTGCATTCTCAAATGCACAAAGGCAAGCATGACATTGGAAACCATGCTTACTTCGTCAATGATAAGATGTTTCATTTTCCTCAAGATTCTTGAAACTTCAAAACAAGCATCTCCAGATAGCTTGTGATATTGTAATTTGTTGTCATGCTCCACTGGCAGCATCAGTAAACGATGTAAAGTAATCCCTTTAATGTTATGTGCTGCCAGTCCAGTTGGAGCGGTGACAACACAAGACAGCGATGACTCTGTCCTTTCCTGCAAATAGCATGAAATTGCTTTAATGAGGAAACTTTTTCCAGTTCCCGCTTCTCCACTCACGTACAGTCGGACAGGCTTCAACGACGTACCTGAGCACTCTTTCTTGTCATGACTTAATCCATGATCAATTTGCATGGTAACTTCGTCATATATTTTCCTCTGCTCAACGTTGAGTTGTCTTTCCAACTCTTCTAAGTTAACCGCATCCTCCTGAGCATGTGCCATGGCTCTTTCCACTTCATTCATGGCAGTGGCAGCTTCATTTTCGATAACAGGTCCTCCTAGTGGATCCTGACTCAATGAAGCAGAACTCTGACTGTCCTGAGAACTGTCTCTGGCAATCTCGGCTGCAATCGTTGCTTCCTGCTCAATTTCCGCATTCAACATTTCTACATATTTGGGAAAAGCAGGACATTCTATGGTCTCCTTGGCGGCATTGAAAGAGTCTTCGTAACAGAGGAAATCTCCAAGCAGTTCCTCTTCTGCACGCCAAGGCTTGAAAAGTTGCAAAAGTGCTAAATAGAAAAACTCCTTTTTTTCAGGAGATTCGCCACTCAATTTTCGATGGTTTACCAAGTGGCATTTTCTTTGCTTGACCAGACATCCCTCACTTCCTATTACAGCATACACTCCTTTCTCAGTATCTTCTTTGATGTTCCTCTTGAATATGTAATTTTGAAGAACCTCATACAGACAAACATTGTCGAGGTGACTGCTTCTATTTGGATAATATGTATCCAACATGTTGGTCTTCAAAATGTCGGTACTGTTTGGCTCCTTTTCCGCCAAATACTCAATTTCCCGCACAGGTTTCAGAACTCGATTACGCGTTGCAGCAAGACCAAGACTCGCCCAAATGATACTCCTGGACTTGGCATAGAGACTTGCTGAAGACAACCGGTCAGAGCATTCGTAAGCTCCAATTTCTCGATGCGACAACATCTTCAGACTGAAACTGTACAACTTCTTGCTGAGGCTCTTTTCATGGGAAATGTCCTCCCACATATCCTTCAATTCTGTCTTCTCTTTTTTGGTGATGTAAGACGTCACATACCGAGCCACAGCCATACAGTTATCAGCCACAAACTGTATATCCATGTTAGCATTCCACATGGACAAAATCACCGGGTTGTAGTCGTTGATGTACTTGGACTCTTCGTTCCTCTTCAAATTGTATGTGTTTTTAGGTGATTTCTTCATGACATTATGTCGCAGCGAAGACATCAAACTGTTTACTCTTCCTTTAGAAATCACCGGTCGTGGAAAGCCGAAACGACATTTGGTGTAGAACTTGTCCTTGTTTCGGAATTTACGACGGCAGTACTTTCCACATCGATGGCTTTGGAAACGCAGAACTTTTTCTCTTAGGCTATTATTCTCCTTTGCGTTTGGAACAGCACACGTAGAATACTGTTGGATGAAACTCATCACTGAGTCTTCTAGATCCGTTCCAAATTTAGGTGCATCCTTGATCCACAGCAACATATGTATATGAGGAGCACCTCTTGCTTGGTACTCCTTTCTCCAGAAGAAATCGAACACCTCTCCAAGAGGTGGATTCTTCTTATTCATGATGAAAGACATCATAGCTTCAAATCTATGATTGAAGTACCTACATACATTGACTGGATCCAAAGAGCACAGTTCTCCGGGTGTCTTGAATTCGATGTTATCTACGTTAGCATTTGCCTCTCGTAGAAATTCAAGTAAGTCTTCCCAGCCATACTCGGCACAGCTCAGAGTGAGGAACCATGTGGGAGTACCTAAGTTCCTCAGCATACATTTTAAATCACCATGACGACGGTACCAGTACTCATTAGTACCACGCTGACACGCCATGAGATTAATCAGGTGAGAATCCAAAATACTGTCTTGGACATTGACTTTATCCATAAAGTCACTTGCCGAGATGTTTTGCATGTGTATACCACTTTTCAAGATGTGGTTCACTGCATATGACAGTCCAGACAGATCGCTTTCAAACAGGAGATGAAACAAATAAGGAATGCATTGTCGAAACCTAGCTTCTCCTGCATACAATCGCAAAGTCCGGTATTCAGAAGCAGGAATTTGATGAGGTCGCTCATCATATCTTCCTCCCTGACCTGTTGGAAAAAGCTGTGGGAAACACCGAGCTTCCAAACTTTCCTCCCAAACACTAATGGGACTCCCTTTGGCTTGTTTCATTTGAAACAACTCAATAGCATTCCCCATGACTTCCTTGGAATGCAAAGGATGAACACTATAATGTTCATATATTTCTTCACTAGTAGAGGGTTCTACTTTCTCAATTTGACCAGCACCCAAATCGCTATCCTCTTCCTCACTTACTTCCTCTTCTGCAACATATACATTCTTATAGTATTTATTATTTTTTTTCAAATACAATGTTGCCTTTTTAACTTTCCTAACATCTACTAAATCTTGCCATATTTTCGTATTCTTTGTCGGAACCCCATTAACTAAGATAACCAGAGGTTCCTCTTCCACTTTTTCTACTCCAATTGTGTTAATGTTTTTCTTCAAATCTAGAGGCAAATAAACAACTCTTCCCTTTAATCCTCTCTGTAAATCTGATGGAGGCAATTTCCCTGTCTTTGGCTCCATTCTTACAATAGCCTGAAAGGGATGGATACTTTGAATCAAAATAGATTCATAAGTATTTAAATCCTTCAATTCAGAAGGAATCTAAACCAATTCCAGATTATTATGAACTGCTCTAGCAGGCATCTGGTTTTGATTTAATTTGCAACAACAATAAGTACACACACGTTGATCCAATCCCAAATCAAAACAATTTTCTACCATCAAGTATGTTGCGAAATCTTTCCATTCACTATTATTTTCCCTTTCACTTTTTGCATATAAATCCACTAACTTAGTCTGATTCTTATAATAAGTGCGTCGACAACACACACAAGTGAAATTTGGCCTCTCACTTGATTTGACCTGAAATGTGACAATTTCCCTCTGGAAATTATCTGTACTGGAAACCTGTACACTATCTTCCACATTACCCGCTTCTTCTTGGTCAATTTCAACATTCTCCTCTTTACTTCCAAAGTAACAAAACTCAATTTCTTCACATATATTCTTCACATCTATTTCAGAACCATGCAAAAGAGCAGCACATAATTGTTTAAGCATATTTGCTGGACTCTTAGCATAATACAACATTCTAACTAATTTCCTCACTTTATTATGATGCACTGCTAGCATCCTGAAATGATGAAAAACACTCTGGCATACTCTCCTGGAAAGACAAGCCAGTGAATGACCATGCAAACCTGTCACTTCTCTCACTCTGCAAGGATCTAATTCTTGCAACAACCTTATTTTCTGCTTCAAACTTTTCTTATTAAATGACCGTACAAAATCACAAAGCAAATTGATGGAATCCTGTCGCACACTACAAATACTACTACACTTCCAGGTGTACACAGGACCCTTAGCACGTCTTCCTAAAACCTCATTACCTAACACCTCTTCTGTCTCTGTTGTCACAAGTTTTTCTTTTTCAACTGGACAACCATCTTTCACTTCATAAGCACGACCACTGGTGTCAACTGCATGCACCAAATCATTATCCTGGAAATAACTCTCCTCATTAAAAAATGCCTCACAGCTTGAACTATGCATCCATTCTCCGGAAAAAACTTCACAAAAATTACTACGATTAACTATTCTCTTCCATCTACTATTTCTTTTGAAATCATTAATTGCCTTGTTTAGCTTCCTAATTCTATTGATTATCAAAATAAATAACTTACGTTTAATTTCAAATGCCTGATCAATAACTTTCTCAACTTTTTTTTTTCTCTTATAAAAAACAACTTTCTGTTGACCTTTCTTAATATTTTTTAACAAATTGCCAATAATCCTGTTGCGGAACATTCGTTTACGAATGTCCCTAAACTGTTGTTTCCTTCTACTATCATGCACAGAGTTATCTCTTGCTCTAGCAGTAACATTTTTGATTGGCCTTTCCTTTCCATTTGAATTGCTTCTCTTTTTATGGACTGAAACATTTTCTGTAGTAATATTTTTTTTACTACACATATTTCTTATGAATGTTTTTGTACTCTTACCCGGTGCTTTCTTCGTGACTTGACAAATCTTTTTGTTAGAGGACTGCTGCTTCTTTTGATTCACCTGCTGTCTTTGACGTTTTGCAGCCTTTCTCTCTCTTTCTTTCGTTGGCATGGTGAAATGTTGAAATGATCTGCAGTTGAATCTGTGGTAAAATATATTAAAAAATGTTATTAACCACTATTACCAAACAGTAAATCAATAACAGTGATAAAAAACTTAACACACTACTTGACATTTTAAATAGAAGATTTTTTAGTCCTTGGCAAATTTACAATACAGAAATAGCAGAAAAGAAATGGAATTTATATTCATGTTACCTGTGCTATTTTATATGTGAATCTGATCTAATTTTATGAGCATATTTTAATATTTTATTGAAGACACTACACATAACCTGTTTTTGAAGGTGTCTTTATTTTTAAATTAAACGGTTTACACTTTTACTTTTTATTTATTATAAATTTTAAAAATAAATGTTTATAGTTCCATAGGCTCAAGCAGGTCATTTTCCCACCCTATGTCATATAATTCGGACAAATCTGCATCCTCATCACGCTCTTCTTCATCCTCAGGATTTAAATCATCCAAGGGATCAACATCCACTGATGTTTCAATTACAAGTTCAATGATGAGGTCAAAATCAACTGATTGCAGATTGTCGCTCATGTTGATGTTGTCTTTATCTTTAAAGAAAGATAACAACAATGAGATGTTGCAGAGTAAGAGACAAATCTCAGAGATTATAATAGTAAAATTGTTTAACAAGAGTAACATTTTGCAGCTATTATTTAGCCATGTCCAGCGATGCTGAGCAGGTGAAGCCTATGTCTAATTTTTCAGTGAACAGGACTCATCTCTTCTTAACCTTGGATAAGCCTCACCAACTCTGTGTCCCCTGCACATACTTAAATGTAAAGGGGCAGATTTATGTTAAATGGCACATCCCCAGGCATGCACCAGTTAACGTGCACCGCTGCTCTGCCACCCATGGTGTGCCGTATTTACAATCAGATAGGAGAAAGCTGTGTCAAAACCCTGCGCCTGCTTTAAGCAGGCATAGGTCTTGACGCAACATTGTGGAGATGGGGCACCCCTGAGCCTTGCTTGAGCTGCATCGCACTTGCGATACAACTCCAGCAATGCGCCACCTTTACAACACAGATACGTCACGCATCTGTGCCATTTTTGCCCCATGCTGCCCCGCATTGTAAATGCAGCACACCATGGGTGGCGGAACAGCGGCGCAGGATGACTAGCACATCCCTGGTGATGCGCCAGTCATCATAAATCTATCCCTAAGCTTCTTATCTTGTTACAGATGAACCACCATATGTACCATCAAACTATTTTGCATTTCCTAAATAGCGAATTTTAAGGAATAAATAGCAATTCTTTACCATTCCTAATTTGCAATGAGCAAATTCCTAATTGCAAGTTACCCATTCATTTCCATGGGCTAGGAGGCTCATAGGAATGAAGGTTAAATTTGCGATTAGCAATTAGCTCATCACAAATTAGGAATTTTTCCAAGGGTGCAGGGGTGTCTCAAGAACACCCTGCTGCACCCCTGAAAAAGAAATTTGGGGGCATATGGCACACATACATGCCCTAAGGGCATGTATTGGCGTCATATGGCACCTTTTGTTTTTTGGAAAAAAAGCTTTTTGAAAAGAATTCACAAATTACCACCAACTAGAAGTTGGTGGTAGTTTCCAAATCCTTAATGTCATTTTTTACATATTTTTTGTTTGATACATTGCATTTAAGTAATCGCAAAATTTGCAAATCCTTCAGTGCAATCGCAAAATAAGGAATAGCAAATTTTGCTATTCCTTATTTTGCATCAAACTTGTTTGATACATACCATTTGTCTAATTAGCATTCGCAAAGGCCGAAATTCGCAGAACTTTGATCTTTGCGAATGCTAATTAGCTTGATACATATGGCCCCAAGTGAGGCCTGTCTTGCAACATGGTGCATCTTTTGCATCACTGCTGCATCGGTTTCATGTGGTACGTTTTTTTTACACCATGACATATCTGCCTAAATGCATCAATTTGTAATTTTGTCGCCTCATAGCAAATCTTTTGCACCGCCGCTGCATCATAAAAGTGACGCACAGTGGCGCAAAAGAAGCATACACCTATCATAAATCTGTCCCTAGCATTTTAAATGATTAATCCAGGATGACGATAAGGTGTGGCCTATCCAAAGGTTTGTTTAAGGTGAGGCCTACTCAGGATTGCAGATTAAAGTTACGCTTGATGAAGAATACAGAGGAGATAATACATGTAAAGGCCTACCAATGAAGTGAGTGATGTGCACTTTATTTCACCAGTCATCATAAATGTATCCCTAAGCTTCTTATCTTGTTACAGATGAACCACCATATGTACCATCAAACTATTTTGCATTTCCTAAATAGCGAATTTTAAGGAATAAATAGCAATTCTTTACCATTCCTAATTTGCAATGAGCAAATTGCTAATTGCAAATTACCCATTCATTTCCATGGGCTAGGAGGCTCATAGGAATGAAGGTGCAATTTGCGATTAGCAATTAGCTCATCGCAAATTAGGAATTTTTTCAAGGGTGCAGGGGTATCTCAAGAACACCCTGCTGCACCCCTGAAAAAGAAATTTGGGGGCATATGGCGCACATACATGCCCTAAGGACATGTATTGGCGTCATATGGCACCTTTTGTTTTTTGGAAAAAAATGCTTTTTGAAAAGAATTCGCAAATTACCACAAACTAGAAGTTGGTGGTAGTTTCCAAATCCTTAATGTCATTTTTTACATATTTTTTGTTTGATACATTGCATTTAAGGATCGCAAAATTTGCAAATCCTTCAGTGCAATCGCAAAATAAGGAATAGCAAATTTTGAATTAAGGACATTTTAAGTCATTTCCACATGTGCAGTGTTTTCAAATTATGATTTGAAAATCGTTTTTGGGGAAAAGGAATGGTTTGCAAATTTATGACAAGGACATAATGGTGTATGCTTCTCTATAAGGCATTTCACTGTCTCTGATGTCATTTTTCCCATATTACATTATAAGACCTTTCCCCATGGAGCACATTCCTTGTAAATATGCTCCCACCTGTGCATGGTGAATTTAGATTTTGACTGTTTGAGTCACATAGCCATGTTAAAAGTGACCCAAAAAAATTGCAAACGCTTTAAAAAAACACATTCATGTGTCTTAAGGACATTTTAAGTCATTTCCCCGTGGACAGTGTTTTGTAAGTGGCGCAAAAGAGGCATACACCTATCATAAATCTGTCCCTAGCATTTTAAATGATTAATTCAGGATGACGATAAGGTGTGGCCTATCCAGAGGTTTGTTTAAGGTGAGGCCTACTCAGGATTGCAGATTAAAGTTACGCTTGATGAAGAATACAGAGGACATAATACATGTAAAGCTCTACCAATGAAGTAAGTGATGTCCACTTCATTGCGCCAGTCATCATAAATGTATCCCTAAGCTTCTTATCTTGTTAGACATCAACCGCCATATGTATCATATAACTATTTTGCATTTCCAAAATAGCGAATTTTAAGGAATAAATAGCGATTCTTTACCATTCCTAATTTGCGATGAGCAAATTGCTAATTGCAAATTACCCATTCATTTCCATGGGCCAGGATGCCCATATGAATGAAGGTGCAATTTGCGATTAGCAATTAGCTCATCGCAAATTAGGAATTTTTCCAAAGGTGCAGGGGTGTCTCAAGAACACCCTGCTGCACCCCTGAAAAATAAATTTGGGGGCATATGGCGCACATAAATTTGAACAACATTCCATTACCTCAAAAACGATTTTCAATTCATAATTTGAAAACACTGCCCACAGGGAAATTACTTAAAATGTCCTTAAGACACATGAAAGTGTTTTTTGAAAGCCTTTGCAAGTTTTTGGGTCACTTTTAACATGGCTATGTAACTCAAACAGTCAAAATCTAAATTTACCATGCACAGGTGGGAGCATATTTACAAGGAATGTGCTCCACGGGGAAAGGTCTTTTAATGTAATATGTGAAAAATGACATCAGAGACACTGAAATGCCTTATAAAGAAGCATACACCATTATGTCCTTGTCATAAATTTACAAACCATTCCTTTTCCCCAAAAACGATTTTCAAATCATAATTTGAAAACACTGCACATGAGGAAATGACTTAAAATGTCCTTAAGACACATGAAAGTGTTTTTTGATTGCCTTTCCAGCATGGTTGGGTCACTTTTAACATGGCTATGTAACACAAACATTTAAAATCTAAATTTGCCATGCACAGGTGGGAGCATATTTACAAGCAATTTGCGCCACAGAGAAAGGTCTTACATTAAAATGGGAAAAATAACATCAGGGACAGTCAATTGCCTTATAAAGAAGCATACACCATTATGTCCTTGTCATAAATTTAAAAACAATTCCTTTTCCCCAAAAACGATTTTCAAATCATAATTTCAAAACACTGCACATGGGAAAATTACTTAAAATGTCCTTAAGACACATAAAAGCGTTTTTTGATTGCCTTTGCAGCATGTTTGTATCACTTTTAACATGGCTATGTAACACAAACATTCAAAATCTAAATTTTCCATGCACAGGTGGGAGCATATTTACAAGCAATTTGCGCCACATAATTCATAATTTTCTGCTTAAAGCACACTATTCTCTAACTAAATTAAAGAAATATTTTCTCACCTTAGCAAATACTTTGAGTTTGAAAACAGTCTCAGAAACACACCAATTTGTCTTCAGCAGAGCAAAAGGTATGCACTCCAGAGTCTGCAGCTATCAAAAGCACAGAAATGCTGTAATTCTTCACACATATCTCTCATGTCACCCAATCAAAAGTCTTCCCTCACTTTTTTCAAATGAAAACCCATCCCCCCTCTGCCCTTTCTGCTTTATCTGCATGGCAACCACCTCCTGGAAGAACTCTGTTGTTTGCAAGTTCACACAACAATGTTGCAATTGAACTCTGAACTCTCAGTGCACCTGCATATCCAGTGCATTCTTTCATTTAATGATTTTTTATTGACCACTCAAAATACATCTTTCAAAGAACACATCCGTGCACCCTAACTTTTTGTTTTCAGCAATCAAAATCCACCAATCACTGTTACTGCTTCATGAACACAGAAACTTCACAGTTTTTTTCATTTCAAACTCTCATTTTTTCAACTGCCATTTCATTGCCACACTTCATCTGACTGCAGGAGAACCTTCTCTCACCATGTTTTCTGTCTGGATTGTTGGTCATAGTTATATTCACTGGGCTCAAAGGTACGTTGAAAGCAGGAATTTACCTAACCTCAATTTACAAGATGTGGAAATTAAGTGGTTTGGCCACAGAGGATTAAAATGTCACCAATTGATACCATTGGTGAAAACCTTTATGCATTTGCCCAAACCTGACCTGTTAATTGTGCACTGTGGAGGTAATGACTTGGGCACTTTGACTGGTGTAGGTCTGGAAATGTTTTTAAAGGACACCTTTGAGCAATTAATGGCACTTTTTCCTCAGACTGCCTTGGTATATTCAAATATATGCCAAAGACAGAAATGGAGGTGGTCAAACCAATTTTGTCCACAAATTGAGAAGTCGAGGAAGCATGTAAACAAATCTGTTTCAGCTTACATGAGAGACCATGGAATGGGCTCCCTGTACAACAATAACTTGCGTTACTACATGCAAGATATCTACAGAGGAGATGGAGTTCACTTCTCAGATGAGGGCAACAGAGTTTTCACTCTGAATTTAAGAATGTGCATTGGTACCTACTTATAAGTACCTAAATGTACCATAAACCCAAAAGCTCTTCTCAGAGCTACCCTACATCTGATCACTCACAATTATTATTTAACTCTAACATTTTTCACTAATTTTCAACAAAATACGCTACCGGGGCCGCTACCCGGTACGCGAACCGGGAGCTAACCTCGCGAATTTTTTTTTAAAAATGTTTTTTTTTTCGCACATATAAGCCTCCTCAGCCACCCTCAGAAAACCTAGGGGGTCAAGATAACTCTACCGTGCCCCCTTCTACCCATTCTGAACATTATTTGCCCTCCATCTTGTATCTTAATTCGACCGAAACACAAAATGGTGGACTCCCGGAACGCTTAAGGTCCGCGAACCGGGGCGCTCAACGGTTCGCGTACCGGGTCGCTCCCTGGGAAGCACACCATCAAAAAAGGTGGGAAAGTAGTTCACACAAAAGCCACTTGAGACAATTTCACCAAATATAGATTAGCTCATACTACATACCAATCCCTACCATTTTCACAAATTTGATTGGAATTCCATTTAGCCATTTAGCCTGTAGACCTCTCTAAATACCGTGAGGTAAATTACTTCACAAAACACATCTGAAGTGTTGGAATTGACAACCAATTAAAATGTTACTTTCATTTTCTACTTTTTTTACCTGACATTTGATTGGTTATGTACCTGAATATATATAAAAGAAGAGAATGAAACACAGCCATTTTGACTACTACTTCCTGGTGTACATTTCAATTGGATTTTCACTAATCACTTCAACTTCTTTCTAAAGGTGAGTTGTTATTTTAAAAACTGAACTATATTGTGTACTATCAGTTAATATGGTAAACTTTTTCTGATAGTTATATACTATCCCTCTGTAGTAGATATAGATTTAGATAGACTTCTCTGTTATAGTTATGGATGGAGTTAGGCTTCTCTTTTATAATTATGAATTTACTTACGTTAAATCACATACACTTTTTTATATTCCTACTTCCACTCTGATACTATACACTGCCCAAAGATAAATTCTCTGTTAAAAAATGCCTATCTAAAATTAATCACAACAGTGCCCTATCTCTACTAATATATATTTTTTTTATCCAAATTTCAGGCAACATGGAAGGCGAACAGAAAGTTTCATTTCAAATTGTCCTGCAAGAGAGCAGCCAAGAATTAATTGATCCAAATTATATAGAATTTATGGATGAAACTTGGGACCAAGAACTACTGCAATGTGTGCAAGCAGTGGATGACCTCCTTCAAAATGAGGACATTTTACACCCTCATAGATTACAAGCTATGTTCAATGAAAATGACGACATTTCAGACAGTGAAATGTTAGAAATGTTATTACATTTTGAAACACAATCACAATAATAAATAATTGCTTAAAAAATAAAAAAAATAAAAAATAATCAACAAAACCAACAATCAATTAACATACAGTATTTAAAAAGTCTATCATTCATTTTTCATTGCAGTACGCTGCCCAGAACGCTTCCCGGTTCGCGGACCGGGCGCTACCCACGCAAAAAAAAACAAAAAATGTTTTTTGTTTTTTTTGCCCCGCGGGGCCCTTTTAAAACCTCCACATTAAACCTAGGGGGTCAGGGAGGATCTAGTATGCCCCCTTATGGTTATTTCCCCCTTTGTTTTGGCCTCCTCTTGTCTCTCAATCCTACCGAGAGACAAGATGGCGGCCGCTACAGACTGTTTAGAATGTTGACAGACACCGGAGAACCAATCAGCTTCGCTACGCGAAGTTCCGGTACGCGTAAGGTCCGCGGACCGGAGCGCTGCCCAGAGCGCGCTTACAGATATATATCTTTTTTTAAACGTTAATTTCTCAAAATCCACTGGAGCACATATATTGAGACCTACAAAAGGCACATCGAGCTACCAGTCCCTACAATTTTGCCAAGTTTCATGCAAATCCATTCAGCCGTTCGGGCTAAAAGTGAGGCCAACCGCCCTATGGAAAACTCAATGTTAAAAACACGTTTTGGGACCCCCCTTTTTTCTCGGCCCCCCCTTGACAAACCCCCCCCAAATTTCCAGGGGCTGCTCAGAAACAAAATGTTCCATTTTCCAGAAATTTTCAGCCAATTCCGTCCACAAACGCCAAAGTTATTAGACATAGAATTTTCAAAAATCCCATAGGGAAAAAATCCTAACTATATATACCTACTGGCGACCGCCAGTAGGTAATATAAACATATATATAATCTGCATATCTATATAAATACAAATATAAATGCATGCATACATATACATATACATATACATATATGCATACATATGAATGTTATGTACATGAAAGTTTGAAAAACACTAATACAAGCAAAGCTAAAAAGCCACCTAATTACAAACAGAATTGCTTTAACTTAAACGAGGGCGAGATCTTTTGCATTTTCAATGCGTTCCATCAAGAAGGCATTCAGATGTGGCACGCATTTGCCATGAATTCTGAATGTTAGCACTCTAGTTGCTCATTAGAGCACTGTAGTAAAGCTACTGCTCATCAGGGAAGTCTGCTTCTGGCATTCAAATTGCATGTTTTAGTCTGCATGTTAGAATTTCATAAAGGGAAGTGGTAGAAGTCGTGAACTTTACTGCTGGCCCCTGATGAGGAAAATAAATTTCCGAAACGCGTCGGGCCTATTTCAAACACGCAACTGCCCATATCAATAAACGCTTTGGGGAAGGCGCACGCAGGTTCGAGTGCAACCCGCTACTTGGACATATATATGTATGTATATATATATATATTCACTGAAAAAAACATAGGTTTCACCCATTTTATAGTTAGCTGGACATTTCTCTCATACAAAACCATTGAAATTCCGTCGTTGTAGTTAGCTCAGCAAACTATAACTCGCACGCCCTCAATGCACTGCTGATGACGTCACATACTACATCACTCTTGACATGGTCAGTGACATCACTCATGACATCACTGATGACATCTCAAATGACATCCCTGATGACATCACTGATGACATCATCCTTGTGGCAGACCTCCTCTCACTGTAATATAACCTTTGATACACACAATCACACAATCAAAAATATCAACTAAAATGTTCAAAAAAATTGAGATACCAATTCCAGTTAGAACAACCTATTGAGTAACCCCAAAATCTACATTCACATCCATTCATTCACCAACAGTTCTATATAGTCACTCATAGATGTACTCACTCATCATATGTACTCATACACCTATATATCCTGTTATACACCGACACTCATCTATAGTTACTCACACACATACTCACACATGCAAATAATCTATCAAATATCCATTTACTTGCATATACAGCTATACACCCACCACTATACTAACTCCTACAGAATCGTAGACATACTTACTCTCTTAAAAAATCACTTATAGAAATACATACTTATTTATACAAGAAGTCTTAGAATCTCTCGCTCTCAGATATAGTCACCTATATACATCAATACTCACATATACTAGTTTAAAACATATGTAGTTACTCATAAAGATACTATTGAGACAGTTATTCACTCACTAACTCACCCATACACACACTCATCCACCCATACACTCCTGCACACATACTGTCTTCAAAACACATACAAACAGTGAGTCAGTCATTAATGCATCTGTGCGCTAAGTAATACTCCCCACCAAACTGTACAAACACTCATTTTGGTACTAAAAAAAAAAACCATTTACACACTCATGTAGTTACTCACCAACCCATGCAGCCACTTATATACAAAGTGAGACACCGATACAGATATTTAAAGATTTAAAGATTACTCGCTAGTACACCTATTCACTAAGATATACTTAATAAGTCAGTTATACAATCAATTTTACAAAAAGAAACATCCATTTAGACACTTATTTACCCATTTATTCTTCCATCGACATTTAGATATACATATATAAAAAAAAAAAAATCAGAAAGACACACATTCACTGGATGATGTCCTCAGTGATGTCATCAGGGATGTCATTTGAGATGTCATGAGTGATGTCACTGACCATGTCATGAGTGATGTAGTATGTGACGTCATCAGAAGTGCATTGAGGACGCGCGAGTTATAGTTAGCTGAACTAACTATAACGAGGGAATTTCAATGGTTTTGTATGAGAGAAATGTCCAGCTAACTATAACATGGGTGAAACCTATGTTTTTTTCACTGAATTTCTAAGGTTTTTTAAACGCTAATTCCTAACTATAACGTGGGTGAAACCTATGGTTTTTTCAGTGAATTTCAAAGGTTTTTTAAATGCTATTCCTAACTATAACGTGTGTGAAACCTATGGTTTTTTCAGTGAATTTCAAAGGTTTTTTAAATGCTAATTTTAAAATGTATCAATTATTGTTTTTTGTGTTATTATACAAATGTTCTATATTTTTATCAATATTAAAATTTAAATTTTGATTTATGTATTATTATGTACTAATTTTTGATTTTTGAAATGATTCTGGTCTTATTTATTTATTTTTTGGTGTTTTTTAAGGTGCACGCAAGGTGTGCACGCATGCTGCACCCCGCGAAAAAATGTTGGTTCCAAAAAGTCATTTCTGTAAATGTAATGTACATAATAACCCAAGACATTCTATGACATTACTGTAAAAATAGTATTTTTGACTTTTTATAACCGTATATTAGCTTTAAAAGCATTTACGAAAATCGGTTAAAACGTCATTCATATGCGACGTGCGAAAACCGTGCGCACATGCGTGCGCGCACCTTGCGCGCACGTAAAGTCATGTGATTTGAAAACAACTCTTTTGATTGGCTTATAGTAGTTTCTTTTCCAAATCTTCAAAAACCCCACCCACTTCCCTCACAAGCTCTTTCACTTCATTGGGAGAAGCATCTTCAGTGTTTTCTTCAAGATTTGAAAATGGCAGATCAACAGCAGCCACAGATTTCTTCATCTGATTCAAATGTTGAGTTTGTTCCTGAGCAGCCACCTCCAAAGAAGACCAAAGAATCATTTACCTATTCAGAGGGGCAGAAGAAGGTTAATGCCTCCAAAGTTACATGCAAAATATGTGGCAGCATTCTTTCAAGAGTTGATACCACCAAGCATTATTCTTTTAGCATTGCTACAATGATTCGGCATGTTAAAAATCTACATCCAAACAACTTTGCTCAGGCATCAACTCAAGCCCTTAGAGACAATACTCCAGCTGCTGTCCCCAGCACCTCTTCTGCGGGAGTATCTCCTTCTGCAACTGCTTTAGATATCCGGCCGGATTTTGCAGATGTACACACACGTTGCAACTACTGCAACAAAATATTGTACTACAGAGAACAAAGCCTAGACTTAATCGTGGCAAGATCAGGCAGCACAAATGCTCCCGCTGTTAATTTGTTTTCTATTATTGTTTTTTGTTCCTATTCCTGTTGAGCAGTGTTTGGTTACCTGAGTTCTTTTTTGTTTCAGAAAACTCCCCAAAAACAAAAGTTCTTCTAAGTATTAACTTCACTTCTCCAAGAAGAGCTATATTTCTTATATACTGTCTCATACTTTTTTTGAATGAATGTGTAGTGTATAAATGAATGACTGAAATGACTGAACGAAGGGGAGGAAGAGACTGAGGGAATGAGGAAATGGGAGTATGGTGAGTGAGGAAAGGGGAGTGAAAGAGTGACTGAAAGAAGGGGACTAAGGGTAGGGGAGTGAGGTAAGGAGAGTGAAAGAGTAAAGGAATGGCAGTAAGGAAAGGAGAGTGAGGGAGGGGGTGTGAGAGAAAGGAAGCGGAGGATGAGGATACGGAAGGGGAGTAAGGGACAGAGAGGGGGAAGTAGAGCAGCGTAAGGAGAGTGAAGGAAAGGGAGGTGGAGTGACGGTGAGGGAAGGGGTATGAGGATGAGAAAAGGGGGGTAAGGAAAAGTGAGAGAACGGGAGTGAAGGAGACCGAAGGGGAATGAGGGGATGGAGGGAGTTAGGGAAGGGGAGTGTGGGAAGGGGAGTAAGGAATGGAGTGAGAGAAGGAGAGTGAGGGGGAGTGAGGAAAAGGGAGCAGGAAAGTGAAGGGGTGAGAGATGCAGATAGGAGGAAGTGTAGAGGGGGATTGGGAGTGACGGTGAGTGAAGGGCAGTGACAGTTAGGGAAGGGGTATGAGGGTGAGGGAAGGTGAATGAGGGAGAAGGAAGAAAATTAAGAGAGAGGGAAAGTGAGTGAGGAAGAGAGGAGGAGTGATAGAAAGAGAGAGGAAAGGAGATTAAGGGTAAGGGAGAGAGAGGGAGAGAGTGAGAGAGAGGGAGAGCAAGGAACTGAGAAGGAGTGAGGCAGTTAGAGTGAGTGAGACAGAAGGAGACAGGTAGAGAAAAATGGATGAAAAAAAAGTGAGGGAGGGAGTGAACGAACTGAGATGGAGTGAGGGAGTGAGGAAAGAGGAGTGAAGGAAGGGGAGTGAGGGAAGTTGAGTGAGGGAAAAGTACTGAGTGTGAGTGAAAGGCAGTAACAGTAAGAGAAGGGGTATGATGGTGACGAAAGGGGAATGAGAGAAAAGGAAGTAGATTAAGAGAGAGGGAAGGGGAGAGAGGGATAACGTAGGAGTGAAGGAAACAGAAAGGGAAAGACAGAAAGGGTGAGGGAGAGAGAGAGAGGGAGAGATTGAGAGAGAAAGGGAGGGAGAGCGAGTGACTGAGAGGAAGTGAGGCCGTTAGACTGAGTGAGACAGAGGGAGAGAGGGAGAGAGAAATGGAGTGAAGGGGAGTGAGGGACTAAAGGAATGGGTGTTAGCAAAAAGTGAATGAGGAAAGGGGAGTAAGGGAAGGAGACTGACGGATGAAGTGAGGGAAAAAGAGTGAGGGGGAGTGAGGGAATGGGAGCAGGAGAAAGGGAATGGGAGTGATGCACAGAGAGGATAATATGAAGTAGGGGAAGAGGAGTGAGATTGAGTGAAGGGCATAGACAGTGAGGGAAGGGATATGAGGGTAAGGGAAAGGGAGTGAGGGAAAAAGAAGCATATTAAGATAGAGGAAAAGTAGTGAGTGAGAGAGAAGAATTTATGGAAAGAGAGAGGAAAAAAACGGAAGATTGGTGGAGAGAGAGGGAGACAGTGAGAGAGAGAAAGAGAGGGAGAGTGAGGGACTGTGAAGGAGTGAGGCAGTTATAGTGACTGAGACAGAGGAAGAGACTTAGAGACGGATGGAGGAAAGGGGAGTGAGGGAGGGAATAAAGGAAGGAGAGTGAGCAAAAGGAAGTGAGGGAATAGGAGAAGGGGAGTGACTGAAAGTGAGTGAGGGATGGTGTAAAGGAAAAAGAGTGAGGGGGAGAGAGAAAAGAGTGAAGGATAGAGCAAAAGAAGGATAGTGATGGAGGAAGAAAGAAAAGAGAAGTGAGGGACACATAGAGGAAAGAGGGAGCAGGAGAAGGTAAGTGAGGGTGAGGGAAGGGTACTGATAGCGAGAGAAGGAGTGTAAAGGTGAATTAAGGGCAGTAAAGAGACTGAGGGATGGGGAGTAGGATGAGCAAAGGAAGTGGAGTAAGAGACAGAGTGAAGAAAGTGAAAAAGGGAAAGAGAAGTGAGAGAGTGATAAGAAAGTATTTTTTGTTTGTCATACTTACCTTATAAGTAATGAAAAGTTATTAATATATTTTTTATAAATATACTATCTGTGGAAGAGAAGAAACAATTTAGTTTTAATATATATTTCACAATACAAAAACATGTATACAATATGTTATGTATCTTATTTTGCTGTTCTCAGAATATATTGAATTTCACTGAAAACAGTGAGTTCAATAGTACTCATCATATAACAGCGGGCAAAAAAAAAGACAATCAATAAGATTGTCTTTAAAAAACCCATTCAACATTTTCATTAAGAATGTAAAAATTTGAAAAAAACGTATCTTAAATGTTTTTTTCGAACAGCAATTTCTTACGTAAATATGGGATATCTCCAACAATCACAAAGTAACAAAACATTATTACTTCTTTTTTATACACTCTAAATAAAGTTATGTACAAACATATGCTAACAACATTTACCCGAAATAGTCATTTTTCGTTTCAAATACCATTCCTCATGACCAAATAGTATGTGTGAAATCCTTAGTTTGGAAGACACTTAATAGTACTCTTAAGCGTCCGTTTCCCAACCTTCTGAATCAAAAGCACCAACATCTTTTGTACCATCTAACAATGGTTATACTTCCACCTGATGCTATTTATCATGTACATAGAACCTTAAACAACCAGCATGCTATCAGAATCTCAACATCATCTGGTATGCCAATGACACTCTACTCATCCTTTATCTTACCAAGGAGCTGTATACCATTAAAAAAACCTCTACAAGGGAATAAAAATGTCACCAACATCTTCAACAACTACAACAAATCTAAAACACCTCTGCCTCACTGAAGATCAACATCTCCTGTGATAGCCACAACACCTACTATCTGATACACTTACACTACCTCTACGTCAACTACAACAATTTTTTTAACCTCATCACCCTCACACCAGATTACCCTTTCTTAACAGCAGTAATTTTCCCAGGCCAATTATTTTCCCTAAAATTTTGGTTGTAAAAGCACTAGGTAAGAATTTCTTAAGTCATAAGGCAAACGTTGTTTAAAAATCAATTGAATATCATTACAATGAGTCCAGCCTTTTGTACATTTTAAATAAGCTGTGTAATGTCCTGATGTTGTAGAAGGACTATCATGGAAAATAATTGCTACAGTTACAAAAGTTCCTCCTGATATTGATAGTTGAGAAGCCACACATTTTTTTGTTAAAGTTGTCAGTTTTCTTCCATCAGGTCTGCATCGTTGCAGCATTAAAATTACATACTGTCCATATCTTTGTATAAATAATGTTGATAACATTTGGGAGTTACATTGGGTACAGACCATGTTTTGATTTGCTTCTCTAACTAGATTATTAAAAGACACTGATTTGCAGTCTGGTAAAGTCAAATATATTAATCTTTCAGTGTCTATTTTAGTACTACTCGAAAACGAACACATGTCACAGTCATGTTGCCATTTATAAGAAAGGCCAAAAAGACTTTCAATATCTATACCTTCATCTTGGAATGCAACATGCATATACATTAGAAATTCCTGACAATCTTGCTGAATATTCTGTGTAAATTGATTTAAACCAGAACATATGTCTAAAACATTTCGAATATCAGAAACACTTTCTATTTTAGTTTTATCACTACTACATTTCTCAAACACAGAATTCAACAAACAACAAAATCTTGTGTCCCGATTTTCAACAATTTGTTGTAGTAAAGTTTCAAGAAAAAAATACAACATTAACCACTACATTAGCATAGCAGTTGACACCTGACCTGTTTTCAAACTGAAAACCAACAACCTCTTCAATAAAATCCTTTTTCTTTTTGGTTACTATTGTCGGAGGGAAAATTAAATGTGGGCAGGAGGGGTCAGGGGGCTTGGAGCAGCAGCTCAGAAGCTGCGCTGGGGAGACCGTGAGAGAGAACTAAGGGAAATGGCACACCTTAATTTGTAACCGGTGCTCCTGGAACGCTTGTTCTAAAAACAGGAAAAAATGGATATATGAGCCTTGGAGACTGTTTCTGAAAGTTGTACAAGTTTATTAGAAGACACAGCTTCTGGGAATATTCAATGATATCACAATAAATCACATAGTACTTGGTAATGCTCCTAGCATTCTCTTGAAAGTCGCTTGGACCAGTTTGGATTTACAAGACACAGTTTACAGCTGCTATGAGAGAGAGAGAATATGCTTTAAGTACACTTGTGAGCTTTGAGGCAGATTGCATAGAGAAAGGTTAGGCACATAGTATTGGGAACACTCACCACTGTGTATAAAGTCATATCCTGCAAGTACAGGTTAAACACCTCTAATGCAGTGAAGATAAAACAAGGTCAGAGAAAACATAGCAAATATAACATTTCAAATGGTGAAGTATAACTTTGAATGCAATAAGGAAAAACCACTTCATATAGCAGAATATACAATAGAGCAGCAGAGTCTTGAGTCTAAGTACAGGTCACAAGGGTTATCGCGAGTAACCCCTGGGAAAAACTCCTGTCCGACACTCAAGTGCAGACGCGGAGTAGTTCAATGATATTCTCGCGGACCACCCTTTTATAGTGACCAAACAATGAGACTGTAACTACGTCATGTCACGCAACCTCGTATCTTTCCATCGTCTCTCACGCCCCTGCTTGGTACCCTCCCATCATAAGTGTAGATGTAGCCCCTTTCTTGTAATTGTGTGTGGCACGTACGCCAGTCTAGGCTGAGTTCCTGGCATCTTGACTGGAGGTTTGTCATTAATTTATCATGCACAACACAAATGTGTTATTATTACTTTGAAGGATTCTATTCATGCGTTTATGTGCCAGTCTGTGATACTGATTTGCCACTTTGTCCTAATTTATCGGAATAGCCTTAGCTGTGGTGGGAACTTCCTCTTTCTCTGTTCTCTGTCCACAGCTTACAGGTGGGGGCCTGGGGTGTGTTGCAAGATTAATAAGGAACTTGAACTTTATCGTTCATGAACCTAGCATACAGTAGGGTGGGGGCCTAATGAGGGGGTGCGAAGCCACGCAGACAAGTGGAGCTGGGTGAAGCATGGTCAGACCTGCTTTCTGCTTCTGCTCTAAGCTAATAGAAAATGGCAGTGCTCAGACCAACGTAACTGAGGCCTATAACACTCAAGCAGCAGGGCCTACACAGGGGTTAATGCTGGCTAAGTGATAAGGGTGTGCTTGGATAACTATGCAGTGAAATTATCTCCCTCTGTCATTCCCCCCTCTGGTTCATATTTGAACCAATCAAACATGTTTAAACATCATACGAACTGTATACTTAGCTGGAAATGGGGGAAGTGGCCAGGGCGAGTTACAAAGAAGTTGTTCCTAAATCCTCACCTGGTCCTCCTAATCTCTTACACATTGTCTCATAGGGACGTACCAAGTCTCTCCCTGAGAGAAGTGGTGGGCCACCATGTACTGGGGACTGGTACTGACTTTCAGAAGGAACCTGCTCTAAGTGAGGGTCGGGGACAGTACGCTCTATGTTCAACACTGCTATCTCTACATCTTCCCCTTGTCCCCTGTGCATACCTGTGTTCACATCTGTGTAGTTCATCTCAACTTTTTTAGACCTTAGTCTTCTAACATAATGCAACATAATCTGTGTTCCGCAATACACAATTACAAGCACACATAATATAGGCATTATAAATTTTAGTACTGCAGATAGCCATGAAGGCATCCAGTCCAAATTGGACCAATTACTTAAAACATCTGCTTTTGCACTTCCATCCTCAGGCATCTGTTGTCCCAAATTGTCCAAGTCCTCAATGGCCTTTGTAAGTGTTCCTTTATCCGCATCATCGGCCAATATCAAGGCACAGCAGAACGACTTTCCCATCCTGGCGCATCCACCACTATTCATCGCAATTAACTGGTCCAAAACATAGTGTTGTTTCAGAACCATGAGTCTCAAAGGCCGTAGTTCTTCTTTCACGGCGTTGAACCCATCACGGGTGTTGTTAACAAGATGAAACATTTCATATCTCATTACTTGGAGCCATCGAGTATTGGCTTTGGTCTGGAACATGGGGATAACTCCCCCAAGGTAAAGTTCAGCATCGTTGAAATCTTCCGGAATCTCCTGAAATGCGTCATCTGAGGAGTACTTTTTGACTTCTCCTTGTCGGTGGTGGAGCAGGGTGACATCACCTGCCATTGGGTGTGCATAGATGTGGGAAATGTTCGCTGCTGGTACGACGAGATGCAATTCATGCATCGTCACGATGGAACAAAGTCCTTGCCATTGGGGGGGCAACTGCAGATAGACATTTTTTCCGCAGATCCAATAGATGCCCATGAGGATGGACGTGCCGTACTTCAAGTCCGAATTAAAACTAGTGCTGTTGCAATTAGTATTCCGACCCACAGGAACCGTTCCATTACCTAGGAAGCAAAGGAGAGGAGACTTTAGCTTGTACGCTCTTTTCGTATTGTATGGTGTACCCTCATTAAAAGTGTATCTTCTACTTTCCCTACCCCATATCTCAGCGCACTCCCTCTCTATATCCTCATTTAAATCATGTTTGTGCTCTTGTCCTACAGTTGTGCTACCTAAGGAGGCTGCCTTACATATTAAGTCATGTGGACCATTCCACTTATTGTTGAAATGAATGTTGGCCTTCAGGTGTAGAATTGGTCTCCACTGACAAGGGCATGTGTCATGGGTATGGTTATATTGGTGATGTTCAGGCGAGTGGCATTTCGATGGGGGTGTGGGGAAGGTGAAGTACCCTAGTTTCTTATAGTGACGTTCCCAAACCTGCATTGTGTCGGCTGGTACTTTCATATCACGATAAACCTCCATTCTCCTTTCAATTTCCAATATATTAGTGATGACCCTAAATGTTACATACTTGTCATCCCATTCTGTGGTATTTACAAATGTATCATCCACTTTGGCTGAGTGGAGCTGTATCTGACCATGTATGCGACAAAGAAACAGGTGTAAAAGACATTTGGCTGTGGGTGGTGGGACTTCTTTAGGAAAGAGCAATCTATCTGCGCCTACAGCGTGAAGAATGTGTGAACATACAAAGCAGGACTCATTTGTGACCTTTCTTCCAACCTCCCTCATGTCTCTATACCACATGTTATCTAATAGAACGTTGTGAATCTCATTATCCTCTGCTCTATTACTAGGGCGCTGGGAGTGGGAATCAGGCATAGAGTGCTGGTCGAAGGTGTAAACAACTGTCTTTTGGAGATTACTGATCCAGTCTGGAATTTGCAAAGCCTGTTCTTCCTTACGTTGGGTACACGAAGTATATCCAACTGGCACTATCTCGCGACTCATTCTATATCTAACACGTCTTTTCTTTTGGTGGGGACGTTCAGGTGTACCTGTCATAGGGGGATTCAGGGTGAGTTCAGGTACCAAGTCCCTATCTGTGGGGTCTGCTTGGGATGACAAAGGTGTCGAGGTGGGTGGTGCATAGGTGTCATAGCTACTGCTGGTGCTTACCCCAGTTTGCTTGTTACCAGGAAGTGTTCGGAACACCGGAAGCTCTGCGGTCGTGACAAACTTAATATTGCTAATAGCTTCTCTCTCTCTCTCGGATCGCACTGCTAACCAGCGGAATGTTGCTACTGAAACTACAAACATAACAAATAACATCATTACAATTGTACATATCTTTTTCATTGAAAGCTTGACATGGAGGGTTGTTCTGTTGCTGCGTCTTATTCCGTAGGCCATCATACGATCTCCACTTCCTTGATCTTGGATCGTTAACTGGCACTTCTTTGCTGTCAATGCTCAGATCTTGGACGGTGACGGGTGGAACCTCAAAAAGCCAATATGCAAGTGTTCATTAGATTGAAGTTTCTCCACTTCCGGTCTGCTTCTTTTTAAAAAGATGTGTGTCCCAAAGCAGATAGGCACTAGTTCGTCAGAAATCGGACCCTTGTTCTTTGTCTTTGATATCTGAATGGAAAGGAACTTTGGAGCACGCATTAGTGCACATAAATGAACAACAATTTATCGCTTACAATATCAGAAGACCAGTGACTTCTTTTAAGTCTGGTGGAGAGAACAACCACATACATTGATCTGTCAGTGACAAGCCGGTGAGATGCGATGTGATGATCAGAGCTGGGAGTGTTCCTTAGTGTAAACAGAGCAACGGAAAGGCAATGTAGCCATTATCTTCCAATTGGGCACTATGACCGTCATTGTCACTGTGAGTCACTGCAGATGGCATCCAGTAATCCTCAGTGACATATGACCTCACAAAGCAGGAATGTAGTTGCGGCCCCTGTGTCACAATGGACACATGGTCCGGCTACCACTACCATGACGTGTCTGTATCTGTGGCATTTGTCAAGCATGTCAACATAGTCAATGTGGAGCTCTCTGAAAGGACGCTTGGGCCTTGGTATTGTTGAGGCCACTATTCCTATAGCTGAAATAGGGGAATACTGTTGATACCATGAGGCATTAATGAACCAAGAGTTGTATATGCTCATGTGCATTGGGGATGGACCACTCTGTCTGCAAAGTGGTGGACATGATATCGCTAGGCACATGTGTAGGAAGGTGTAACTGAGTGAGTGCTATATGCAAATGCCTTCCTGTCCTTGTGTGTCTGAAAATAAAATAAACAAATAAAATCTAATTCCTGAGTACTCCCCTCTTCTTTCACAGCTCTTTTCCTTCAGGTGGGGCACTTCCCTGTATCTCTAAGGTGCCGCTGTGCAATGAAATCATAGTGCTGTGTATTATCAATGGTGTCACATTCTAGTCTGACAACATTGTAATACAGAGCATTGCTTACTCCCTGCATACGTCCTTTAACATTCAGATCTACTTTATATCTGCATTCATTTGCGTTTTCTCAGCACTGGGCATGTGTGACGTAATAGCTGTACACAGGGGTGCATATCTGGAAACGTAATCCTTATCCCTTCTTATCCATCTGCACATACATATGCCTTACTAATTGTTTTACCAAACTGTGTGGTCCTAGGCCACTCATTTCTCTTGCTCATTTCCATAGCCCAACGTATCTATACACATACATTTCCCTTTCTCATCAATCTTATTGTTCACTGCCAACTACAGGAAGCCTGTTTCCTGTTTTGGCTCTACGCCCAGAATATGCAGTCTGGCCAGGAACGCTACTTATGAACATGGCCCGAAAATAAAAAGAAACTCTATTAATTTGTCTGCATTTTATAATATCTGAAAACATGTGTTGTCTCTATTTGCAATATGCAAAATATACGTGTTGTATTATAAAATAAAGATGGCTTATTTGTAATGCACATGTTCACTCAAAATGGTGTATTGGTAATAAACAGCAGATCTTTATTGTATTCCAACTCAAGGTATTCTTTGAATCCACCTTAGAAGGATGAAATGCTCTAGCAGCACATGATCTCGTGACTCGTGATATTTATATATCTAAAAAAGAAATGTTATTCTACTAGTGTGCTTTCCATTACATCGCCTTATCTCTGGCTTATGCTTGTGTCAGCTGCTGCTGAATTTTCGGAGGAAAGTCAAATCATTCTATTCAGTTGCTCAGTCTTGCAATATTTGGTGAAGTTTACAGTGTGAATTATAACTCTCTATTTTTGAATGAAAATGCGAAATAAAATACTCGTCGACAGCGTACAATGAGACACTGAAGAGGGCAGTCTTCAGGCCAACGATCAAACAATACGACATAACTTGAGGAATTTTTGTTTGACAGACATTATTCTGGTTGGTGGTGTATCAGGAATGGAGAACGTCATTGTGTCGTTCTCACTGAAATATATTCTCATATTTATTTTGGCCATCAGATCACGTCCCAAGAGGTTTACTGGGGACTGTGGTGTGTAAAGTAGACGCTGTTGAATACGTTTACCTCCTATTTCTATTTGTACTGACTCTGTGAAAGGGACCCTTAATATCGCCCCAGAGAAATCTAGTGTGTTTGCGCTCTGGTTGGAAATGGGCAGTGCCCCCTCCTTGATACAGGAGAATGTGGCACCTGTGTCAACCAAAAAACTATACATGTTGTTGTTAATCATGACGTTCACAACTGGGTCCTCTCGAATGTTTGTGATACATAACACGGGACACACTAGAGTTATCTGTGGGCTGTCCTAACTTGCCTGGTACTGTTGGGTGGTGCCCTGTGAGACCAAATTGATGGGGGGCAGTACTGTAGCTCCCTGTGATACAGGAGCTTGAGTCTGGGGCACCATTTGGTACACAGGCATGTGTTGCTCTTCTGGTCGTTGTACTGTTACCTGTGTGTCACTTCCTAGTATATTCAAGGCACCTTGTGAAAAATTAGTAACAGTAGTCCCTTGACTCACTGGTGTAGCTATCATAACTGTATCAAGAGCCTTTATTTTCTTTAACTTTTGCTGTTCTAGTTTAGCAGCTGCGTTCTTAATAGCTGATTGCCTTGTTTGTGACATTAGAGATCCAATTTCTGAGACATCGGGAAACTTCCGGCGCAGTTCGTTCCATAGCGCTGATCTTATCTTATTGAAAGGATCACCATCTAATTCTGAATTAGTGGTGGAAAGCCTTGTGTCGATGCGTGAAAACATATCCTCTGCATCCTTTCCAATCAGGGATGTGAGTAGGCTTCTCATGTCCCAAATAGCCAATGACACACCTGTAGTGTCATTTTCAAAGGCTTCTATCCATTTTCCCGCACCCTCTGTGAGGGGTGGGAGTTCTTTCTTCATTTTATCTTTGTCCGTTAGGGACCAAGTGACTGAGATAGGGAGGTCATTGACCTCTTCGGATGGCAGGGGCAGCTGGTGTGTTACCCCTGTCGGTCTTGTGTTCTCATACCTGCGTGCGTATTTCTTCCAGACCCTTAGGCCTTGGCGCATGTAGGTGTAGTTCCAATCATCATCTCCTGCTTCCTGCAAGATACATTCTTCAGCAGTGGCCATTTGCTCTGGCTCAAAATATCCTTCTCGGGGCCAGACATTCTTTTGAAGTGCATCAGCCTTTGTCCAGTCTGCCAAGTTATCTGAGAATGGATTGACATAAAGGTCACTCCCTTCTCCAAGTATTACTATCTCATTTGGCGTCAGACCATTGGTCAATGGCTGTCTTGGCCTGTAAAGGGCAATGTTGTTCAGTTCTCGATATCTTGCTGTACGCAGGCGTGTTGTACCTGATACATCATATTCCTGTGGGATGTTCTCAGGTCGCCCTTCGTTACCTAACACTGCAATACTTTCTATCTCTCTTCTTCTCTGCCTTCTCCTCTTTTCTGCCTGTTCGAACAATTTTGGCAGATCCAAATAGTCTTGCTCTAGCTGTGGTGTCAGGTGTCTACGTGGTGTAACTACTGGAGGTGATGCCTGAGGTATAGGCGTAGGTGGTCGTGTCACCTGAGTGTTATAATTACTGATTGTAGACGGAGCTTGGTGCACACTTAAGTTGGCTGTGAGAGAAGCTGCTGTGTTGCTCTGTGGCGGGGCTGCACTTTGTGCTTCCTGATGCAAGCCTACCCAAGGCCCTTGTTGTGGCATGATAGTTGGGACCCCGCCACTGTGTGGCCCTACCTCCTTCGCACCACTAGCTAATTCATCATTTGGTGCTAGTTTTTTCTTTTTACTAGATTGGCCCAAGTCACTCATTAGCTCAGTCATGCTGTCCCCTATACTGGCTAGGTATAATGACAGTTGCTGGAGTGTTGCTGTATTACCTGTGTGGCTTCTTGAGTTCTGTTTGTGTGACATGTCCCCTGCTTCTCTATCCATTCTTTGGCATAGGTCACTTTTTGTCCTATTCCTGCTAATGTCTCCCTCAGTTACTACCTCAGAGGGATACTGTTCACTGTCTCTTTTTACTTCGTTGAACTGTAGCTGGTGTTCTTTCTCTCTGTTAGAACCTGTGTTAAGGGGCTGCCACTCATTCCAATTAGGGGATCGGAATGGGCCATAATGTCTTGTTCTTGTTCTTGGGGGATTATGGTCCTCAGTGAGCGATGTGGGTGCTGGGCGGTCAAGTCTGGGGAATGGCATGTGGGAGCTGTGCTGCGAACCTCCAGAGGCCTCATTGCTCTCTTTGTTTTCTTCCTGCTGGGGGCTGCAGAGTTGGACACATCTCATCTTTACTGTCAATAGCGTGTCAATTTGACCTGGCATTCCTGATGCTGCTCCTTGCAGTACTGGGCTTTGGGAGCTTAGGGATGGCTGGCCTAATGTATCCTCTGGTCTACTGTCTTGTGAATTATCTGAGATGTCTGGGGCTGAGGCATCGTCACGGCCTATGGCTGTCTGGACATTTGATAAGAGTTCTATGTCAGTCTTAATACCCTGTCCTGCATTAATGTCATCTGCGTCATAGGCTGGTGGATGTGCTGTGGGTGTGGACATTATCCTTCTGTGTTGAGTGTAAGCAGGGGTAAGAGTGTAACGCCACCGGGTGTTATTGTCAGCCTTACCTGCTGCAAGGATGTTACGTCAATTCCTAGGGCTGATATTAATGTCAAAATGACTGTACATGTCAGGTGTGAGACAGACTCAGGGGATGTTGTTGTACCTTCAGAAAGGGCAACAATACAGCCGTTCACTATGTGTACCGTGATCTGTAGTCTTGGGTTTTGTCTGGGCTGTCTCCTCATATCCTAGAGTTGTCTTTGGGCGGCGGGCAATCTGTGGCAGTGAAAGCAACTATACTAATCTCCTTTTAACACGCGGTTTTGTAAATATGCCCACATTTCTGGATAATGTGTTGTGGAAGGGTGTCTTTGTAACAGTTCTGTGAGACTTGGTAATGGCTGCTGCTGCAGCTGGTCATGCAACTCGAGGGCGTGATGCTCACAGCCTAGTGGAGTGAGGGTATTCTGCAAATCTCCCTGCCCCTCCAGGCAGCTGGTGCTTGGAGGAGGCGGTGTGGGTGAACACTGGTTGGCGATATCAGGACTTTCGCTATTAATTACACTACCTACTGTCTGAAGTGTGAGTCGTGTGTTATCAGTGAGGGATGTATACGTTGGCACTGGGAGGCACAGTCTCACTAGATGCAACGTAGATGCCCTTATCTCCGTACCCTGTGTGAGTGGGATTCCCAATAAGTCCCACGCTCTAGATATTAAGGAAATTTGGCTTTTGTTAAATTTCCTATGGGTTTGTGCACTAACGTTCTGTACTGATATAATTTTATTGTCTAATATGTGCAGAACTACCTCAACTGGTTGTTGTCCACTATGGCTCATCTGTACTTTCTTTGGTTATATGTACATATATGTACCGGACATCTGGCTGATCTCCTGTCAGTTGTTTTCAGGAGTGGGGCAGTTTACCACAAGCTCATCACCTAATGCTTCTACAATGACGGAATACAATGCCTCTCTAATTTCTTCTTTTTCTGGGCCGTTGTAAATACCTTCTGGGGAATTGTCAGGGAATTCCAGGGCAGTAGGGTGGTTACCAAAACAAGACTCAAGGACCTTGCTCTTCAATGGTTTGTGAGGCCACAATGATGTCACAATAGCAGGTATCTCTAGTCCCGGTAATGTCATAAAAATCTGCACGTGTATGGCGTGTGTAGTTGTGTATGTCCTATAGCCATGTATCCTATTCATTTGTGTGGTATGTAGTTAAAAAAATAAAAAGAAACACTCCATGCTATACTTAATGACACTCAGTCATCCAGAGAGCGCAGAGTACCTCTCTGTGTCCTCCCTCGTGAAGCCTGCAGTGCTCGTGGAGGGAGGGGTCTATCCTGAATGCCACGTGTGCACGCAGGAGAGTAGCAGCATTAATAAAAAACAATATATCTATGACAATTGTGGTGCTCAATATGCTGTATCTTTGCGGAAACTCTTAGTTTATCAGTGGCAGATCAACACATGGGGATACATAAAAATGCTTTTACAATCTCCCTAGTTATCGAATCTCACTAACAACCCAGTCTTTAATTGATGTTCACAAAATATTTTCAGCAGTATTTAGCAGGCCCTTACCCAAAAATAATAGGATTGGTATGGGGCCATTCAACATAGAAAAATGGCCATGAGGAAAAAAACAATAATAAAAACGAATTACTCCTTTGAACCTTATAAAAGACTCTTTACTTAGACACTAAGCAACAACATACAATCTTAAAAGAATACCTAATAATTAGCAGCCTTAGTACCTGTGTTTCAGAAAGAAAAAGCAATGTACAACAGCGCACGCAAAAGAAGAGAAAAACACAGAGGGTACTTTTAACTGATGAAAATACACTGGCTAAAATGATAAACGTTCCTAATCACACAGCAGGAATTTCCCTGGTCACACAGCAGGGACAAGCGATGTCTGAAAACTGCCGTTAGCTACGCGGACCTTTAGATTAGCTTCTTCTCCCATTAGTACTGAAATGGAGGCCCCCTCTTTCCTTATACAGAGGGGCACAGTGACATGATAAATGCTAGGAAAGCGAATACCCCAAATTCCCTCATCCCTGCGGGGCTATATACACAGGGGAACCTCTTAAAATAAATGCTAGGAAAGCGAATACCCCAACTTTCCTCTTCCCTGCGGGGCTATATACACAGGGGAACCTCTTAAAATAAATGCTAGGAAAGCGAATACCCCAACTTCCCTCTTCCCTGTGGGGCTATATACACAGGGGAACCTCTTAAAATAAATGCTAGGATAAAAAGCTACATGTAAAAAATAAGCGTTGCAAGACGACAGACATTTCCTTCTTGTAAGTACACGAGGCGCAGCAATAACATGCAGCTAGCTATTTACAGAAAGAGAAACACGTAAATCATAGTAGTGACCCTAACTGTCAGGCTCAGTCTCCATTTAGCACACAATCCCTCCTCTGCGCAAGATCAAATGGCGAGGCCAACAGACAGGGAGCATGGATAACCAGGCAGGAGCACTGCTACGTCACAATACTACACACCTCTCCTCTCCGCACCCAAGAGAGAACAATGGCAGCGATGGGCAGTCAAACAATATGATGCTTACCCATGCGCTGTGTTCATCCCAATGGCCCGGCCGGAGAGCGGTGCAGAATCGCTTAACAGCTTGGCACTTCCTCCCTTTAATCCAGATGCATCCTTTTTCAGTTAGTTTCTAGCCATCACGTACGAGGTCACCATGATGTCTGAGGGAAAATTAATTGTGGGCAGGAGGGGTCAGGGGGCTTGGAGCAGCAGCTCAGAAGCCGCGCTGGGGAGACCGTGAGAGAGAACTAAGGGAAATGGCACACCTTAATTTGTAACCGGTGCTCCTGGAACGCTTGTTCTAAAAACAGGAAAAAATGGATATATGAGCCTTGGAGACTGTTTCTGAAAGTTGTACAAGTTTATTAGAAGACACAGCTTCTGGGAATATTCAATGATATCACAATAAATCACATAGTACTTGGTAATGCTCCTAGCATTCTCTTGAAAGTTGCTTGGACCAGTTTGGATTTACAAGACACAGTTTACAGCTGCTATGAGAGAGAGAGAATATGCTTTAAGTACACTTGTGAACTTTGAGGCAGATTGCATAGAGAAAGGTTAGGCACATAGTGTTGGGAACACTCACCACTGTGTATAAAGTCATATCCTGCAAGTACAGGTTAAACACCTCTAATGCAGTGAAGATAAAACAAGGTCAGAGAAAACATAGCAAATATAACATTTCAAATGGTGAAGTATAACTTTGAATGCAATAAGGAAAAACCATTTCATATAGCAGAATATACAATAGAGCAGCAGGGTCTTGAGTCTAAGTACAGGTCACAAGGGTTATCGCGAGTAACCCCTGGGAAAAACTCCTGTCCGACACTCAAGTGCAGACGCAGAGTAGTTCAACGATATTCTCGCGGACCACCCTTTTATAGTGACCAAACAATGAGACTGTAACTACGTCATGTCACGCAACCTCGTATCTTTCCAGCGTCTCTCACGCCCCTGCTTGGTACCCTCCCATCATAAGTGTAGATGTAGCCCCTTTCTTGTAATTGTGTGTGGCACGTACGCCAGTCTAGGCTGAGTTCCTGGCATCTTGACTGGAGGTTTGTCATTAATTTATCATGCACAACACAAATGTGTTATTATTACTTTGAAGGATTCTATTCATGCGTTTATGTGCCAGTCTGTGATACTGATTTGCCACTTTGTCCTAATTTATCGGAATAGCCTTAGCTGTGGTGGGAACTTCCTCTTTCTCGGTTCTCTGTCCACAGCTTACAGGTGGGGGCCTGGGGTGTGTTGCAAGATTAATAAGGAACTTGAACTTTATCGTTCATGAACCTAGCATACAGTAGGGTGGGGGCCTAATGAGGGGGTGCGAAGCCACGCAGACAAGTGGAGCTGGGTGAAGCATGGTCAGACCTGCTTTCTGCTTTTGCTCTAAGCTAATAGAAAATGGCAGTGCTCAGACCAACGTAACTGAGGCCTATAACACTCAAGCAGCAGGGCCTACACAGGGGTTAATGCTGGCTAAGTGATAAGGGTGTGCTTGGATAACTATGCAGTGAAATTATCTCCCTCTGTCACTATCACTGGTTCATCTAGTTTTTTTCTTTTCTCTGCAACCTCGCTACAATTTCTCTCATATCTTCTTTTTCGACATACCACACGCTTTTCAAATACTGGATATTGAGGTAAATTGGGAGCATGTTCTCTTCTTAACCTATTATACTCTTTTCTCATCAAAATCAATCAGGTATAATCCAGATAAAGTTCTGACTCGAGATAAAGCAACATATGCCATACCCTCTTTTAACACAGTACTTCCAATATTCACCAAACACTATCTATACTTAAACCTTGAGATTTATGAATAGTCACCGCATAAGCCAAACAAACAGGAAACTGTTTTCGGTGGACATATAAATCCTCTACAAACAAAAATCGAGCTGAACAACGACTCAATTGTTGTACTTCTTCAATTTCATCAAATTTGATTTTCAAAAATTCAATGTCATCTCTATTTGGGTAATTCACAAAATCAACAACATTACCCATAGCTCCATGTACTAAACCTCTTTCCACATGTAAATTACGTCGTAAAATTATCCGACAATTTATACATGCATATAGATTCTTTTCTAAACCTGCAGTTTTAGATATTGATTTCTCTAAAGAATCCGATTTTGACTTCAACTTTTCTGACAAAATAATAGTAGCTCCTTCATGCTCTATTCTATCAATAGCTTCCAGTTTTATAATTTCTTGATTTTCTAACTTTAACATTTTTTCATTGAATATTGAACATTCTTGCAGAGTTGGCATCAAGCATATCACTGATTTCTTTTCTGCAATTTTTCTATATATATTCTCTGGGAGAATATTTTTGTTTGGAAACAAATTTAAAAGTAATCGTGCCTGTAAAGCTTCTGTGCCATGTTCACTCACTTTTCCAATTCTTATATCTTCAAGAATACTTTTCTAATCAGCCTCCTTTGCCTGTCGCATATTTGTAATGAGTTCTGAATAATTGAAATATGACCAAATATTAACATTTCCAATGTTTCCCAGGCACTTTCTGGTGTCTTCATGTGTAATTGTTTTAAATACTGGTTGTCCTTTCACAGGAGTTAGTTGTAGTAGATCTCCCAAAAATATGACGTGTTTGCCTCCAAATAACGGATGTATGACGTTACAACGCATACTTTTACAACGCCTACCTTTACAACGCGGTTTTTACATCGCATACCATTACAACGCATAGTGCTTTTAGGCGCTGGATAGTGATTTATTTAATTTACTATTCCAACTCCAGTCCCCGTGGATAGTAGGGAAGGTGTTGGATAGTATATTAAATACATTCCCTATCCTAGAGCGCCCCCCAGCGCTATGCGTTGTAATGGTTTGCGTTGTAAAAGTTGCGTTGTAATGGTAGTGCGTTGTAAAAGTTTCGTTGTAAAGGATGTTTCCCCCAAATAACACATCATACTCTGTTTCAAGGATTTGTTGCATTCTTAAATGCACAAAGGCAAGCATTAAATTTGCTACCATGCTTACCTCATAAATAATGAGAAGTTTCATTTTTTCAAGACTCCAGAAACTTCACAACAAGCATCTCCAGATAGCTTGCGGTATTCTAATTTATTTTCATGCTCTAATGGCAGCATCAATAAACAATGTAAAGTAATCCCTTTAATGTTATGTGCTGCCAACCCACTTTGAACAGTAACAACACAAGAGAGTGACGACTCTGTTCTTTTCTGTAGATAAGTTGCAATTCCTTTAATTAGAAAACTTTTTCCAGTTCCTGCTTCTCCACTCACGTACAGTTGGACAGGATGAAATGACGTACATGAGCACTTTTTTTTCATGATATAAACCATGCTCAATCTGTTCTGTCACTTGATCATATATTTGTTTTTGCTCAACATTTAGTTGTTTTTCCAATTCTTCTGAGTTTATTACATCCTCTTGAGCTTGTTGCATTGCTTTTTCCACCTCATCCATGGCAGTTGCTGCTTCATTTTGGATAATTGGTTCTCCTAGTGGATCCTGACTCAACGAAGCAGAACTTTGACTGTCTTGAGAACTGTCTCTAGCAATCTCTGCTGCAATTGTAGCTTCTTGCTGTATTTCGTCGTTCAACATTTTCAGATAATTAGTAAAAACAGGACATTCTATAGTATTTTTAGTTGCGTTGAATGAATCTTCATAACTGTCAAAATCTCCAAGTAGTTCCAGTTCTGTTCACCATGGCTTAAAGAGTTGCAAAAGAGCTAAATAGTAAAATTCCTTTTTGTCAGGAGTTTCACAACTCAGTTTTGGGTGATTAATCAAATGTCCTTTTCTTTATTTCACTAAACATCCTTCAGATCCAATCACAGCATATACTCCTTTATTGATATCTTCTGTAATATTCCTCTTAAAAGTATAGCTTTGCAGTACTTCATAGAGACACACGTTCTCAATATGATTACTTCTATTTGGATAGTATGTATCCAACATATTTGTCTTCAAAATATCTGTACTGTCTGGTTCTCTCTCTGCTAAATACTCCATTTCTTCTACAGATTTCAAAACTCGGTTTCGTGTTCTTGCAAGACCTAAACTCACCCAAATGATTGTTCTAGATTTGGAGTATAGACTTGCAGATGAAAAGCAATCTGAACATTCATATGCTCCTATTTCTCGATAAGACAACATCTTTAAACTATAACTGTACAATTTCTTACTTAGGCTCTTTTCATGAGAAATTTCTTCCCACATTTCCTTTAGTTCCGTCTTTTCAGATTTAGTAATGTAAGACGTTACTTATCGAGCCACAGCAATGGAGTTGTCTGCAACATATTGAATATCCATGTTAGCATTCCACATGGACAAAATGACTGGGTTATAGTAATTTATGTATTTTGACTCTTCATTTCTTCTTAAGTTGTAGAAATTTTTCGGTGATTTTCTTGTGACAGTATGTCGCAAAGATGACATAAAATTGTTCACTCTTCCTTTTGATATTACTGGACGTGGAAATCCAAAACAACATTTTGTGTAAAACTTATCCTTAAATTTGTACTCTGATGACAGTATTTTCCACAACGATGGGTTTGAAACTGTAAGACTTGATGTCTTTAATTCTTTTGTTCAGTAATTTTTGGTACAGCACATGTAGAATATTGTTCAATAAAACTCATCACTGTGTCATCTGAGTCTGTTCCAAATTTGGGGGCATTTTTGATCCATAGCAGCATATGTATGTGAGGAGCACCTCTTGCTTGATACTCCTTTCTCCAAAAGAAATCCAGAACCTCTCCAAGAGGAGGATTTTTTTGTTTGTGATAAAAGACATCATAGCTTCAAATCTATGATTGAAATACCTGCATACATTAACTGGATCCAAAGAGCACAGTTCTCCAGGTGTCTTGTATTCCATATTTTCTATGTTTGCATTTGCCTCTCGAAGAAATTGAAGTAAATCTTCCCAAGCATACTCTGCACAGCTTAGAGTAAGGAACCATGTAGGAGTTCCTAAGTTTCTTTGCATACATTTCAATTCCCCATGACGACAATACCAATACTCATTAGTACCACGCTTACATGCCATGAGATTAATTAGCTGTGATTCCAAAACAGTATCTTTCTGTTGGACTTTATCCATAAAGTCCTGTGCCGAAACATTTTGCAGATGTACTCCACTTTTTAGTATATGGTTCACTGCATAAGAAAGTCCAGACAAGTCACTCTCAAATAGAAGATGAAACAAATATGGAATACACTGGCGAAACCTTGGATCTTCTGCATATGATGTCTGGTATTCAGATGCAGGAATCTGCACAGGTCGTTCATCATATCATCCACCTTTGCCTGTTGGAAATAACTGAGGGAAACAACGGGCTTGTAAGCTTTCTTCCCATACACTAATGGGACCTCCCCTCGCTTCTTTCATTTGAAATAACTCAATAGTATTCCCCATCACATCTTTAGAGTGAAGTGGATGCACACTATAATGTTCATAAATTTCTTCAGTTCTGGACACATCCACTTTTTCAATTTGTGCAGTTGACAAATCACTGTCCTCTTCAACAGTTGTTTCCTCTTCTCCTGCATATACATTTTTTTAGTATTGATTATTGTTTACTAAATACCACGTTACCTTTTTTACTTTCCTAACATCCACTAATTCTTGCCAGATTTTCTTACTCTTCGTAGGAACGCCATTAACTAGAATACCTAAAGGTTCCTCTTCCACATTTTCTACTCTAATTGTTTCAATATTTTTCTTTAAATCTAGAGGCAAATATACAACTCTTCCCTTTAATCCTCTCTGTAAATCTGAAGGAGGCAATTTCCCTGCCTTAGGCTCCATACGAACAATAGCCTGAAATGGATGCACACGTTGAATAAGAATAGACTCATAAGTATTTAAATCCATCAGTTCAGAAGGAATATTTACCAACTCAAGATTATTATGTACAGCTCTAGCAGGCCTTTTGTTTTCATTTAATTTGTCATAACAATATTTACAAATACGTTGATCAGAACCCAAATCAAAGCAATTCTCTACCAACAAATATGTTGCAAATTCCTTCCACTCATTATTATTCTCCTTTTCACTTTTTAAATATAGATCAACTAACCTGGTCTGATTTTTATAATGAATTTGTCTACAATAAATACAAGAAAAGTTTGGCCTTTCACCTGAAATGACCTTAAACCTTGTAATTTCTTGCTCAAAATTTTCTGTACTAAAATTCTGTACATTTTCTTCCACATTTCCTTCTATTAATGTATCTGTTTCTGCACTGTCTTCTTCAGGATCAAAGTAACTAACCTCAATTTCTTCACAAATGTTGATTACATCTAATACAGATCCATGCAAAAGAGCACTGTTTAACTTTTTTAACATTAGTGCTGGACTTTTTGCATAATACAACCTTCTCACTAATTTTCTTATTTCAATATGATGTTCTGCTAACATCCTGAGATGTTGAAAAACACTCTGACATACTTTTTTAGAAAGACAAGCCAGAGAATGACCTTGCAAATCCGTTTTTTCTCTCACTTTGCAAGGATCTAATTCTTGCAACATCTTAATCTTTTGTTTAACACTTTTCTTACTATACTTACGTAAGAAATTGCGAAACAAATCAATTGAATCCTGTCGTACACTACGAATACTACTACAATTTCAAGGGTACACTGGAGCCTTAGGACGTCTCCCTAAAACTTCATCAGCTAACACCTCTTCTGCATTTCTAGGGACAATTTTCTCTTTTTCAATTGGGCAACCATTCTTAACCTCATAGGCTTGACCACTGGTGTTAACTGCATGCAACAAATCATTACTCTGAAGGTAACTCTCTTCATTAAAAAACGGCTCACAACTTGAACTATGTTTCCATTCTCCAGAAAAAACATTACAAAAATTAGTTCTAATAATTAGTCTTATCCACTTATTTTTGACCTTCATATCATTGATTGGCTTATCTAGTGTGCGAATCCTACGAATTACTAAAAGGAACAACTTTTTTTTTATTCAAAAACCTTCTCAACAATTGTCTCAATATGTTTTTTTTTCTTATAAAAAGCTGTTTTTCTTTTACATTTCTTTATATTTTTTAATAAATTTAAAACAACTCTGTTATAAAACATTCGCTTGCGAATCTCAACAAACTGATTTTTTCGTCTATTACTATACACAGTATCTTTACCACATAGTTTTCCATCATTTTTCTTTTTTGTCTGGTGTTTCTTTGTAGTTACAGATCATGTTTTTTTCCTGATTCTCCACACTTTTTTTAGTTTGTGTTATTTTCCTTATAAAATACTTTGTTAACTTACCAGGAGCTTTCTTTGGTTTTTCCACACATTGCTGTTTAGATAAATCTTGTACTTCTTTTTTCTTGGAAAAGTAAGCCTGTTTATATATTTTTCTTTTCTCACTCTTTGACGGCATATTGTTTTTTCTTTCTGTAGATAATTAACATCTGTTGTGAAGAAAAAAAAACCATGTTAACATTTTTTTTTTACAATTGTAGACCAATAGTAGCATTCTACATAGCAAATAGAAGCACTATATGTTGTAAAGTCTGGTTCACTCCATAAGTAATTTTAAGGCACAGCAGCAGTGTTCTGGCAGTGTAGGACATCTTGCAGGGAGTGCTGTTTCAGGGTTTAGGACAGTGCAGTGGTGTTTGAACATTATAGAAGCATTTGCTGAAAATTATGTTTCAGGGTTTACAACAGTGCAGTAGTGTTGAAAGAGATTAGCAGGTTTTGCTAAGGATGGTGTTTCAGGTTTTAGGACAGTGCAGTGGTGTTCAGGCAGTGTAGGTGGTCAAGGTGGGACTGATATTTCTGACTTTAGAGCAATGCAGTTGTGCTTAGGCAGTGTGTGGCGTCATATAAGGGGTAGGAGTATAAAGCACTGCATTTCCTAAAGCCTGACTCACTCCATGAATACATGTATTCCCATGCCTGCAAACACATGCACCGAGCAAGTGATTCTGTCACAATATTCCCAAAAGCACACTGACTCACGTTCTGTTTGTAGACAAATCAAAACATCCCTTGCAATTCACTGTTATGATAACTACGTGCTACTGAAAGATTTTGTATGGCATTTGTGCAGCACACCCAGGATCTCTATTATACAGCATGGAGAGTATTTGGGAATTAAGAGGCCTAACACACATACTACATAGGACTTTCTAGCACTACATGTCCTAAAGCCTAACCCACTTCATGAGTACATGTATTCCCATATTTTTAAACACATCAACTAAGCAAATTATTCTGCCACATTTTTCTGAAAGGAATACTGACTCACAGTGTGATCTTACACAAATGCCAGTATCCCCTGCATTTCAGTAAAATAAACTAAAGGAGTGCAAGAAGAGTGACAGGATGTTTGCTGGAGTGTTTAGATACTGACTGGGGAATTAAAACTGTGAAACACAAGTGCGTAGGTGGTTAAAGGACTGCATTTGAATTGGAGAGGGGTTTGTAGCAGTCTATGTGTTAAGGCCTGGGTCACTGCATGAGTACTTGGGTACTAACTGATTGATTAAAGTACTGCAAGGAGAGTACCTACTGAATTTTAAATAGCTTTATTTTTTTACCACAGTGCATACAAACAGACATTCTGTTGAATACATCTGTACAATACGAAATCAACAATCACAGAGACTTTGCTAAAAGTTAAAGGATATACACCTGGAAATAAAAACTATGCTGTAAGACTCGGTTTATACCACAATAACTTGGCTACTAGCTCAAAGATTACATTTGTACAAGAAGACTCGTTCAAATCATTTTTAATTTTTAATCATAAATTTATTCTTGTAACATGTCATATTGTAATAGAACATCTAGCATGATTTCATCAGGAATTTCATTAGCTTCTTCATCAACTTCAAAACTTGTGACATTAAGCTCATTATCATCTAATGCTTCAATGAAGTCTTTGTCCAACCTTTCATCCAAAAAATCACAGGTTATATCTCCTGCACCAATAGGTTGTTCTTCATTGCTGCTGTCCACAAAAGGTACATTTAAGTCCTCTATCAGAGTGTTAGAAATTTCAAAAGTGACTACAATGTTGTTCTGATTTTGATCCATAATAAATGTTATTATGTTGCTGTACCTTGCAGAAAAATATAAACACTTCATTTTATAATTTTCACTTATAGATAATACAAAACTAGCTTTATCAACTTTATGAGTATATGTATTCCCATATTTTTAAACAGATCAACTAAGCAAATTATTCTGCCACATTTTTCTGATATGAATACTGACTCACACTATGATCTTAGACACATGACAGTATCCCTTGCAATTCAGTAAAATGATTACTACAGTGAAAGGGGGTCTTGCTGGGAGTGCTGTTTCAGGGTTTAGAAAACTACAGTAGTATTCACCCAGTGTAGGGGGTATAGCAGGGTGCGTTCTTTGAGAGTTTAAGGCACATCAGCAGTGTTCGGGCAGTGTAGGAGATCATGCAGGGAGTGCTGTTTCAGGGTTTAGGTTAGTGCAGTGGTGTTCAGGCAGTGTAGGAGATCAAGGTGGGACTGATATTTCTGAGTTTAGAGCAATGCAGTTGTGTTTGGGCAGTGTATGGTATCATGCAAGGGCTAAGACTATAACGCACTGCATGTCCTAAAGCCTAACTCACTTCATGAGTACATGTATATCCATATTTTTAAACACATCAACTAAGCAAAATGTTCTGCCACATTTTTCTGAAATGAATACTGACTCACACTGTGATCTTAGACACATGACAGTATCACTTGCAATGCAGTAAAATGATTACTACAGTGAAAGGGGGTCTTGCTGGGAGTGCTGTTTCAGGGTTTAGAGCAGTGCAGTAGTGTTAAAAGAGTTTATCAGGTTTTGCTAGGGATGGCATTTCAGGGTTTAGGACAGTGCAGTAGTGTTCAAGCAGTGTAGGGGGTCATGGTGGGACTGATATTTCTTAGTTAAGAGCAAAACAATTGTGTTTGGGCAGTGTACCATATCATGCAATGACTAGGAGTATAAAGCACTGCTTGTCCTAAAGCCTAACTCACTTCATGAGTACATGTATTCCCATATTTTTAAACACATCCACTAAACAAATTATTCCGCCACATTTTAGAAAAATGAATACTGACTCACACTGTGATCTTAGACACATGACAGTATCCCTTGCAATGCAGTAAAATGATTACTACAGTGAAAGGGGGTCTTGGTGGGAGTGCTGTTTCAGGGTTTAGAGCAGTGCAGTAGTGTTGAAAGAGTATAGCAAGTTTTGCTAGGGATGGTGTTTCAGGGTTTAGGATAGTGCAGTGGTGTTCAGGCAGTATAAGGGGTCAAGGTGGGACTGAGAATGTAGAAATGAAAATTCACTGAAATGATTACTACATGCTACAGAGAGAGTTGCTATGGCATTTCTACAGCACACCCAGGATCTCTATTACACAGCATGGAGACTATTTGGAAATTAAGAGGTCTGACACACATGCTGCATAGGACTTTCTAGCACAACATGTCCTAAAGCCTGACTCTCTCCATGAGTACATGTATTCCCATATTTTTAAACACATCAACTAAGCAAATTATTCTGCCAAAATCTTCTGAAATGAATACTGACTCACAGTGTGATCTTAGACACAGTATCCCTTGCAATTCAGTAAAATAATTACTATAGTGAAAGGGGTTCTTGCTGGGAGTGTTGTTTCAGGGTTTAGAAAACTACACTAGTATTCAACCAGTGTGGGGGGTATAGCAACAGGTGTTCTTTCAGACTTTAAGGCACAGCAACAGTGTTCAGGCACTGTAGGAGCTCATGCAGGGAGTGCTGTTTCAGGGTTTAGGGCAGTGCAGTGGTGTTTCACCATTATAGGGGCATTCGCAGAGGATGGTGATTCTGGATTTAAAGCAGTGCAGTAGTGTTGAAAGAATTTAGCAGGTTTTGCTAGGGATGGTGTTTCAGGGTTTAGGACAGTGCAGTACTGTTCAGGCAGTGTAGGGGGTCTAAGAATGTAGAAATGAAAATTCACTGAAATGATTACTACATGCTACAGAGAGAGTTGCAATTACATTTCTACAGCACACCCATGATCTCTATTACACAGCATGGAGACTATTTGGGAATTAAGAGGGCTGACACACATGCTGCATAGAACTTTCTAGCACTACATGTCCTAAAGCCTGACTCACTTCATGAGTACATGTATTCCCATATTTTTAAACACATCAACTAAGCAAAATATTCTGCCGCAATTTTTTGAAATGAATACTAACTCACAGTGCGATCTTAGACATATAACATATTTTTAAATACATCAACTAAGCAAATTATTTTGCCACATGGCATGCTATTAAAAGATGTTCTATGACATTTGTGCAGCACACCCAGAATGTTTACTAGACTGCAAGGAGACTATCTGAGAATTTGAACCCTGATATACAAGTGTAAGTGGTTAGACCACTACATGTACACACTCTACAATTTTAACAACAGCACTGTACTGCAAAAAAATATCTCCTCAAACACATTAACATACCAAATGCTCCTATCACAATGTTTTTCCCAAAGCAGACCAAATTCAGAACAACTCACCTTTAAAAATGCTTTTGTAGTTTTAGAACAGTGTCAATCACACACCAGATTTTCTTAAGCAGAATCTCTCAATTGTGCACCAGTCACTGAAACCATAGAATGACATAGCTTCCGTCTCATTTTACACACATATTCTTGTAGATAACCAATGAAATATCTTCCCATACGAATTCAAAACCAAACTAACATTTTAATTGGTTCTACATTGCAACACTTTCAATCTCACATAATATTCAACCTTCCCCACTGCTATCTCTGCCTGTTACCATGGTAACACTCCATAGAACACCTAACTGAACACACAGGTGAAACGTTCATCTGCAAACCAAACCAGCAAGGGTGTTTGACTTTTCAATACACCAGCGTATCCTGTGCAATGTTCCTTTCAATGATTTTTTCTCAACCATTAGCATTTCTCCTTAAAAAAAACAGTAGCATGCAAGCTAGTTTTCAATGTTGAATTTTCCGAAACCACCAATCATTTCTTTTTTTCAAATGCACTGAATATCATCCACATTTTTGCCTAAACTCCTACTTTTCAAACTGCCATTTCATTTCCAGAGCCCATCTGAATACAACCAGATCTCCCTTCAAGATGCTTAGAGTGTGGATTGTAGGACACAGCTATATTTTCTGGAGAGAAAGGTTTGCAGCAAATAGATGCTTTCTCAACCTTGATTTACCAAATGTGGATATTATATGGATCGGCCAGAGAGGATTAAGATGTCACCAATTGATGACATTGGTAAAATCCTTTTTGCATCTCCCACACCCTGACCTCATAATTGTGCACTGTGGTGGCAATGACCTAGGCACTTTGACTGGGGTAGTTCTGGAAATGCTTTTAAAGGACACCTTTGGGCAATTGATGTCACTTTTTCCACAAACTGCCTTTGTATATTCTAATATATGCCAAAGGCAAAAATGGAACTGGTCCAACCAGTATTGTCCACAGATTGAGAAAGCAAGGAAACATGTGAATAAGTCTGTTTCTGCTTTTCTCAGAGACTATGGTATGGGTTCTATATACCACAACAACTTGCTTTACAACATGCAAGGCATTTATAGAGGAGGCGGTGTACATTTCACAGATGAGGGAAACAGTCTTCCTCTTGAACTTTAGACTCTGCATCGGTACTTACTTGTAGGTACAAAAAACACTCAATGAACACAGCGACTCTTTTTAGAGCCAACCAACATCTAAACACTCAAACTTGTTATTTAACTGTATTTTTTTGTCTTTTTTTCCGACGTACGCGCAACGCGCACCTCATGATTTTTTTCTTTTCAAAAAAATGTTTTTTTTTGCCCTTCGGGGTCCTTCAGGGATCCCCTGAGAAGGCCTAGGGGGTCAGGGAGTCTCTACCCTGCCCCCTTTTCACGTTCTCCACTTTTGTTTTTGACTCTCTTCTGCTTCAGGGGTGCGTGTAACATGCGCGCACCCCGCGATTTTTTCAAATTTTTATTTTTTATGTTTGGCCTTCGGGGTCCTTCAGGGAACCCCTGAGAAGGCCTAGGGGGTCACAGAGTCTCTACCCTGCCCCCTTTTCACGTTCTCAAATGTTGTTTTGGGCTCTCTTCTGCTTTGGAGTGACAAAATGGCAGCCAACACTTCCTGGATTCCACCGATTGGAATGTTGACAGACGTCTAACAGCAAATCAGAATTCCGCTCGCGCACACCCGATTCGCGCACGGTGCGCACTTCTAGATATATATATTTTTTTCTTTTGATTTTCTCAAAAACTACTGGATGGATTTACACCATTTGAGCAGAAGCGTGATCTGCGAATCAGACTCTACCATTTTGCCAAATTTCTTGTAATTCCGTTCAACCGTTCGGGCTGTAGCCGTGTCTAATCGTCCCATGGAAAATAACATTAAAAAAACACCCCTTTTTTCTCAGGCTCCACTTGACGAATCCCCCCAAAACTTTCAGGGAAGGAGCGGAGCGGAGCGGGCCATCTTCTTTGAGAAATTCACGAAGATTCATCAACCGGCGCCAAAGTTATTCCCAATAGAATGTTGCGGATTTCCTATGGAAACTAGGTCCTAACTATAACTACCTAGTGGCGACTGCCAGTAGGTAATATATATATATATATATATATATATATATATATATATATTCACTGAAAAAACCATAGGTTTCACACCAGTTATAGTTAGCTGGAAATTTTACTCGCATAAAACCATTGAAATTCCCACGTTATAGTTAGTTGGACTCACTATAACTTGCGCGTGCAATGCACTGCTGATGACGTCACATATTACATCACTCATGACATGGTCAGTGACATCACTCATGACATCACTGATGACACCATCCAGTGAATGTGTGTCTTTCTGAAAAAATAAATATTTTTTATATATGTATATGTAAAAGTTGATGGAAGAATAAATAAGTGTTTACATGTTGATTGGTTAACTGGCTTATTAAGTGTATCTTAGTGAATACATATATTAGTGAGTAATGTTTAAATATTTAAATATATGTATTAGTGTTTCACTTTGTGTATAAGTGGCTGCATGGGTTGGTGAGTAGCTACATGTGTATGTATATGGGTTATTTCATATTTTTCATAGTATCAGTATGAGTGCTTGTATGATTTGGTGGGGGTATTACTTAGCACATAGATGCATGAATGACTGACTCTCTGTTTGTATGTGTTTTGAAAACAGCATATGTGCAGGACTGTATGGGTGGATGAGTGTGTATATGTGTGTGTTAGTGAGTGAATGACTGTCTCATTAGTGTTGATCCATAGCAGCATATGTATGTGAGGAGCACCTCTCGCTTGATACTCCTTTCTCCAAAAGAAATCCAAAACCTCTCCAAGGGGAGGATTTTTTTTGTTGGTAATAAAAGACATCATAGCTTCAAATCTATGATTGAAATATCTGCATACATTCACTGGATCCAAAGAACATAGTTCTCCAGCAGTTTTGAATTCTATATTTTGTATATTTGCATTTGCCTCTCGTAGAAATTGAAGTAAGTCGTCCCATGCATACTCAGCACAGCTAAGAGTGAGGAACCATGTAGGAGTTCCTAAGTTTCTTAGCATACATTTCAATTCCCCATGACGACGGTACCAATACTCATTTGTACCACGCTGACATGACATGAGATTGATTAGATGAGATTCCAAAATATTATCTTGCAGATTGACTTTCTCCATAAAGTCCCTCGCCGAAACATTTTGCAGATGTGCTCCACTTTTTAGTATATGGTTTACTGCATAAGAAAGCCCAGACAAGTCACTTTCATACAGTAGATGAAACAAATATGGAATGCATTGACGAAACCTTGGGTCTTCAGCATATAATCTTAAAGTTCGATATTCAGATGCAGGAATTTGAAGTGGTCGATCGTCATATCGTCCACCTCGACCTGTTGGAAATAAATGTGGAAAACAACGAGCTTCTGAACTTTCTTCCCATACACTAATGGGACTTCCTTTTGCTGCTTTCATTTGAAACAAGTCAATTGCATTGCCCATTACTTCTTTGGAATGCAAAGGATGAACAGTATAATGTTCATATATTTCTTCACTTCTAGACACATCAACTTTTTCAATTTGGCCAGCTGAACACTGCCTTCATCTGCAGCTGTTTCCTCTGCTCCAACACATACATGTTTTTAGTACTCATTGTTTTTGACCAAATACAACGTTGCCTTTTTGACTTTCCTAACATCCACTAAATCTTGCCAGATTTTCTTACTCTTTGTCTGAACCCCATTAACTAGAATAACCAGAGGTTCCTCTTCCACTTTCTCTACACCAATTGTATCAATATTTTTTTTGAAATCTAGAGGCAAATAAACGACTCTTCCCTTTAATCCTCTCTGTAAATCTGAAGGAGGCAATTTCCCTATCTTAGGCTCCATGCGAACAATTGCCTGAAAAGGATGGACACATTGAATCAAAATAGACTCATATGTATTTAAATCCATCAATTCAGGAGGAATGTCTACCAACTCAAGATTATTATGAACAGCTCTAGCAGGCATTCTGTTTTGATTTAATGTATTATAACAATATTTACAAATACGCTGATCAGAACTCAAATCAAATGAATTCTCCACCCACAAATAAGTTGCAAAATCCTTCCACTCATAATTATTTATCTTTTCACTTTTTACGTATAAATCAACTAATCCAGTTTGATGCTTATAATGAGTTTGTCGACAACACACACAAGTAAAATTAGGCCTTTCACTTGATTTCACCTTAAACCTGGTAATTTCCTGGTCAAACATTTCTGTACTTGAAATCTGTACATTGTCTTCCACATTACCTTGAATTTCTGTGTCATTTTCTACACTGTCCTCTTTTTCACCAAAATAACAAATCTCAATTTCTTCACAAATCTTCTTCACATCTAATTCAGTTCCATGCAAAAGAGCACTGTTTAATTCTATAAGCTTAAGTGCTGGACTTTTTGCATAATACAACCTTCTCACTAATTTCCTCATTTTGTTATGATGCACTGCTAACATCCTAAAATGATGAAAAACACCCTGACAGACTTTTCTAGAAAGACAAGCCAGTGAATGCCCTTGCAAACCTGTGTTTTCTCTCACTCTGCAAGAATCTAAGTCTTGCAACATCTTCATTTTCTGTTTTAGACTTTTCTTACTTTATGTACGTAAGAAATTACGAAACAAATCGATTGAATCCTGTCGCACACTACAAATACTACTACACTTCCAAGTGTACACTGGACCCTTAGTACGTCTCCCTAAAACTTCATCAGTTAACACCTCTTGTGGTTCTCTAGGCACAAGTTTCTCTTTTTCAATCGGACAACCGTCTTTCACCTCATATGCTCGACCACTGGTGTGGACTGCATGCACTAAATCATTCTCCTGGAAGTAACTCTCCTCATTAAAAAATGGCTCACAACTTGAACTATGCATCCATTCTCCAGAAAAAACTTTACAAAAATTAGTCCGATTAATTACTCTTTTGCATCTACTGTTTGATTTGAAAACATCAATTGTCTTGTTAAGTGTCCTAATTCTATTGATTATTAAAATAAATATTTTTTTCTTAACTACAAAAGCCTGATCAACAATCTTCTCTACACTTTTCTTTTTCTTATAAAAAGCAGCTCTCTGTTTACCTTTCCCAATGTTTTTTAACAAATTTAAAACCACCCTATTGCGAAGCATTCGTTTACGAATGTCCCTAAATTGATTCTGCCTTCTATTCCTATACATATTATTCTCTCATGCTCCAGTAGTAACATTTTTGGGGGGCCCCTCCTTCCTTTTCAAATTTGCTCTCTCCTTCTCTTTAGCCACATTTTGACCAACATTTTTTTTTGATCTACATATGTTCCGTAAGAAAGACTTAGTTGTCTTACCAGGAGCTTTCTTCCTGTTTTTTGAAGTATTTGTTGTAGAGGGGTGCTGTAATTCCTTTGCTGTTTTTGATTTTATCCGCTTGGCATCTTTTCTTCTCCTCTGCCTTGAGGGCATATTTCCTTACTATTGAAATCTTGATTTCAATCTGTGGTAAAGAAAAAAATAACACATTATAGACCACTATTACCAAACAACAAAGCAATGACAATAAGCAAACGATATAAACACTAGTTCACAACATATCTAAGTTTATATCACAGCAACTATGTAACTAGGAGTAAGACAGAGAAAAAGAGCTAGAGGAACTAACACAAAAAGACAGAGAGACTCAGACAAAGAAACAGGTTGAGGGAGTAAAACATAGAGAAGGAGTAAGACAGAGAGAGTGTATAATATGTTGTAAGACAGAGAAAGAATTTAATAGGGAGAGGGAGTAAGTCAAAGAAAGGGATAAAGGGAGTAAGTCAGAAAAACGGTGTAACAGGGTGAAAGACAGAGATAGGGTGTAAGAGAATGTAAGACAGAGAGAGAGTGTTAGAAGTTGAGAGGATGTAAAAGAGAGTAAAAGAGGGGCTATAAAAGGGGGAGAGAGAGCGTAAGTTTGAGAGAGGGTGTAAATCAGAGAGAGGATGTAACAAGGAGTATGTCAGACAGAGGGTGTAACACAAACAGAGGAAGAGAATACAAAAGTCAGAAAGAGGGAGAGAGGGTATAAAGAAGACAAATGATGTAATAGGGAGTAACTCTGGGAGAGAATGTTACAAAGAGAAAGGTTGTAAGACGGAGTAAATCAGGAAGAGGATGTAAGAGAAAGTATGACTTACAAATTGATGTAAAAAAGAGAGAGAGGGAATAAATTAGAGACAGGGTGTAAGAGAATGTAAGTCAACGAAAGAGTGTAACAGAGTGTAACACAGAGTCAGGATGTAAAAAGGAATAAGTCAGGGAGAGGGTGTTAGAAGGGGACAGGTGGAAAAATAGAGTAAGTCAGGAAGAGAAAATAATACAGACTAATACATTATTAATAATCCTTGGTAAAGAAATGTTAGTACATAAAAGAATTATATTTTCTAAATGAGTGAGGTTTGAGTAGTGTAATCAAATGCTTATACATATGACCTATGCTCTGTTTTGTAAATGTTATTTTAAAAAAGATTTCAGGCACATGAATTGGTTTTACATTATTGACAAGGATTAGATAGTATCTGCATGATTAAAAAAATATATTAGCACATTTCACAATCATGTTACCTGTGTTTCCTCAGATTAGTAAGCAGATTGTGCGGATGAGGTGAGGCCTGTCCAGGGGTGCAAAGGAGGTGAGGCCTGTGTCCATGAGTGCAGTGGAGAGGACTGACCTCCTCTCACCCTTGGACAAGCCTTACCTCATCTGTGTCCTCTGGACAGGCCTCAATGTATTGGTTATAATTGATGATAACTGGGTGCAGATGAGGTGAGGCGTGTCCAGTGGGGTAGATGAGCTGAGGCCTGTCTATGGATGCAGATGAGTTGAGGTCTATTCAGGGTTGCAGATCAGGTGAGGATTGTCCAGGGGTGCAGAGGAGATGAGGTCTGTGTTGAAGAGTGTAGTGGAAGAGAGGTCTGTCCAGGGGTACAAAGGAGGTGAGGCCTGTGTCTAAGAGTGCAGTGGGGGATAGGCTTCATGAAGTCTAGTCCACTGCACTCTTAGACACAGGCCTCACCACCTATGCTCCCCAGGAAAGGCCTCTCTCCCACTACAGTCTTGAACACAGGCCTCACCTCCTCTTTATCTCTGGACATGCCTCACCTCATCTGCACAATCTACTTCCTAATCTGAGGTAACACAGGTGACATCATTGTGAAAGGTTCAAATATATTTATTTAATCATGCAGACACTATTTATTCCTTCTCAAAAATGTAAAAGCCATTGATTTGCCCCAAACTCGTTTTTAAATAACATTTTAGACACAGAGCGCAGGTCCTATCTACAAGCATTCAATTTCACTACTGAAACCTCACTATTTCCCAAAATACAAATCCTCTATCTTGCAAATGTTGATACCAAGCATTATCAAAAAACATGACACAAACCAACAGCAAAGAAGCTCAATCTGCTTCCTAATCTGAGGTAACACAGGTGACATCATTGTGAGAGGTTCAAATATATGTATTTAATCATGCAGACACTATTTATTCCTTCTCAAAAATGTAAAATTCATTAATTTGCCCCCAAATCGTTTTTTAAATAACATTTTAGAAACAGAGCGCAGGACCTATGTACAAGCATTCAATTTTACTACTGAAACCTCACTATTTCACAAAATACAAATCCGCTATTTTGCAAATGTTAATACCAAGCATTATCAAAAAACATGACACAAACCAACAGCAAAGAAGCTCAATGTGCTTCCTAATCTGAGGTAACACAGGTGACATCATTGTGAGAGGTTCAAATATATTATTTTAATCATGCAGACACTATTTATTCCTTCTAAAAAATCTAAAAGCCATTGATTTGCCCCAAAATCGTTTTTAAAATAACATTTTAGAAACAGAGCACAGGTCCTATGTACAAGCATTCAATTTCACTACTGATACCTCACTATTTCACAGAATACAAATCCTCTACCTTGCAAATGTTAATACCAAGCATTATCAAAAAACATGACAGAAACCAACAGCAAACAAGCTCAATGTGCTTCCTAATCTTAGGTAACACAGGTGACATAATTGTGAAAGGTTAAAATATATTTCTTTAATCATGCAGACACAAGTTATTCCTTCTCAAAAATGTAAAAGCCATTGATTTGCCCCAAAATCGTTTTTCAAATAACATTTTAGAAACAGAGCGCAGGTCCTATGTACAAGCATTCAATTTTACTACTGAAACCTCACTATTTCACAAAATAAAATTCCGCTATTTTGCAAATGTTAATACCAAGCATTATCAAAAAACATGACACAAACCAACAGCAAAGCAGCTCAATGTGCTTCCTAATCTGAGGTAACACAGGTGAAATCATTGTGAGAGGTTCAAGTATATTTTTTTAATCATGCAGACACTATTTATTCCTTCTCAAAAATCTAAAAGCCATTGATTTGCCCCAAATCGTTTTTTAAAAAACATTTTAGAAACAGAGCGCAAGTCCTATGTACAAGCATTCAATTTCACTACTGAAACCTCACTATTTCACAAAATACAAATCCGCTATTTTGCTAATGTTAATACCAAGCATTATCAAAAAACATGACACAAACCAACAGCAAAGAAGCTCAATGTGCTTCCTAATCTGAGGTAACACAGGTGACATCATTGTGAGAGGTTTCAAATATATTTCCTTAATCATGCAGACACTATTTATTCCTTCTCAAAAATCTAAAAGCCATTGATTTGCCCCAAAATCGTTTTTTAAATAACATTTTAGAAACAGAGCGCATGTCCTATGTACAAGCATTCAATTTCACTACTGAAACCTCACTATTTCACAGAATACAAATCCGCTATTTTACAAATGTTAATACCAAGCATTATCAAAAAACATGACAGAAACCAACAGCAAAGAAGCTCAATGTGCTTCCTAATCTGAGGTAACACAGGTGACATCATTGTGAAAAGTTCAAATATATTTCTTTAAGCATGCAGACACTATTTATTCCTCCTCAAAAATGTAAAAGCCATTCATTTTCCCCAAAATCGTTTTTCACATCACATTTAAGAAACACAGCACAGGTCCTATCTACAAGCATTCCATGTCACTATTGAAACTTCACAATTGTACGAAATACAATTCCTCTATGCAGTATAAAACTTTTTACCAAGCATTATCAAAAAACATGACACAAAGCAACATTAAAAAACCACAATTTGCTTCCAAATCTTCTCCATAGAGTATACAAGTCTCTATCTATATTAAATGAATCATTACTCACCTTTACAAATGCTTTGGGAGATTGAGAACAGTGTCAGACACACACACCAATATTTCTTTAGCAGAGCAAAAGGTATGTACTCCAAGCACTGCAACCATGAATGGCTCAGAAAACCTCTAATTCTACACACATATTGCTCATGGTAACCAATCAAAACTCTTCCCTCTCTATTTTCAAACCAACACCCTTCCCCCCTCAGCCCTTTCTACCTGTTACCATATCAACTCCCTCCTCACTGAGCTCTCAGGTTTAAAAGTTTATTCTACAATATTGCAAATGAACTTAGCAAGGATGTTTGACCTCTCAATACACCAGCTTATCCGGTTCAATGTTTCTTTAAATGACGTTTTCTTAACCATTTAAATTACTTCTTTCACAGAACAGAACCATGCACCCTAACTTCCAGTTTTCAACTACCTGAATCCACCAATCATTGCTTGTGATTCAAGAGCACTGAAACTCCACAGTTTTTTTTTTTACAAACTCCTACTGTTCCAACTGCCATTTCATTCCCACACTTCATCTGACTGCACCAGAACCTCCTCTTACCATGTATTCTGTCTGGATTATTGGACATAGCTACATCCACTGGGCTCAAAGGTATGCAGCTACCAGACATTTTCACAACCTTGATTTACCAAATGTAGACATCAAGTGGATTGGCCAAAGAGGATTGAGATGTCGATACCATTGGTGAAAACCTTTTTGCATCTGCCACACCCTCACCTGATAATTCTGCACTGTGGTGGAAATGACTTAGGCACTTTGACTGGGGTAGGTCTGGAAATGCTTTTAAAGGACACCTTTGAGCAATTGATGGCACTTTTTCCTCAAACTGCCTTGGTATTTTCCAATACATGCCAAAGACAGAAATGGAAGTGGTCCAACCAATTTTGTCCACAATTTGAGAAAGCACGGAAACATGTTAATAAATCTGTTTCTGCTTACATGAGAGACTATGGAATGGGTTCAATATACAACAATAACTTGCGTTACAACATGCAAGATATCTACAGAGGAGATGGTGTGCACTTCTCAGATGAGGGAATAGAATATTCTTCCTGAATTTAAGACTGTGCATGGGAACCTACTTGTAGGTACCTAAATCAGCCACAGAACCCAAAAGCTCTTTTCAGGGCTAAGCTACCTCTGATCACTCAAAATGATTACTTTACTCTAACTTTTTTCACTGTTTTTCACTAAAGTACGCTCCCCGGTACGCTCCCCGGTGCGCGTACCGGGCGCTCCCCCGCGAAAATTTTAAAAAATTGGATTTTTGGGCCTATATGGGCCTCCTAAGCCCCTTCAGAAAACCTAGGGGGTCAGGGAGTGTCTACCGTGCCCCCTTTTACCCATTCCCAACGTTGTTTATCCTCCATCTTGTGTCTCAATTCTTCCGAAATACAAGATGGAGGACTCACGTAGCGCTGCCGGTGCTCGTACCGGGGCGCGCACCGGTAAGCGCTCCCCAAAAATGTTAAAAGTTAATTTATATAAAAACCACTGGAGACACTTTCACCAAATATAGAATAGGCCCTACTACATACCAGTCCCTACCATTTTCCCAAATTTGGTGGAATTCCATTGAGCCATTTGAGCTGTAGCCCTGTCTAAATATCCTGAGGTAAATTACATGACAAAAACACATATGAAGTGTTAGGATTTACAACCATTTAAAATGTTACTTTCATTTTCTACTTTTTTTTCCTGACATTTGATTGGTTATGTACATGAATATAAATGAAAAATGAGAGGGAAACACGGCCATTTTGACTACAACTACCTGAGGTACATCTTGAAAGAATTTTCTCCAATTATCTTCATCACCTTTTAATAAGGTAAGTTGTTATTTTGAAAGGGGCACTTTAAGTTAATTTGTAAAAACGTTTTCTGATAGTTATTTACTGTCCCTCTGTTATAGTTATAGATTGAGATAGGCTTCTCTGTTATAGTTATAGATTGAGTTAGGCTTCTCTGGTATAATTATGAAATTACTTAGGCTTCTTCACATACACTTTTTTGATATTTCTACTTCCTGCCTGATACCATACACTGCCCAAAAATAACTTCACTGTTAAAAACTCCGAAGTACCTGTCTAAACTTAAACCCAACACTGCCCCAACTCTACTGATATATTTATTTTTAATGCAATTTACAGCAAGAAAATGGAAGGAGAACCAAATATGTCTTTCGAAATTGTTCTGGAGAACAATCCTGAGGAAGACTTTGACTTTATGAATCAGTCTCTGGACGAAGAGTTAGTTAATTGTGTGGAAGAAATGGAATCATGGACTGAAAATGAGGACATTCCTGATGATATAATGTTGGAAGTTCTTTTAAATTTTGAAAAATCACAGCAATAAATTTTTATTTAATAATTAAAAATTGTTCTAGACATTATTCTTTTTTATATGTAATTCATGAAATAGTACCAAAATGAATATAATATAAAGTGAGACTTATAGTATACTGTGCAACTTTTTTGTGTTACATAGTAATTTTGCTCATAGTTACTTCCTTTCTCCCACTATATTATCTCCAATGTGTATTTGACATCTCTTTATCATCTCCTGCCTCCATGTTGTTTCTGCTTTCCTGACAGACTATGGTATGGATTCTATATACCACAATAACTTCTGTAACAACATGCAAGATATCTACAGAGGAGACGGTGTACATTGATTTTAAGACTCTGTATTGGTACCTACATGCTGGTACTTAAATCACCCACACAACACAACAACTCTATGCAAAGCTACCCTACCTCTAAGCACTTTAAATTATTATTTTACTGTTTCACTTGGTTTTCCCCTTGGTACGCTCCCTGGTACGCTCCCCGGTGCGCGTACCGGGCGCTCCCCCCGCGAAAATCGTTTTTTTTTGTTTTTTTTGCCCAGCGGGGTCCTTTTATGGCCCCCACATCAAACCTAGGGGGTCAAGTGGGGGTCTACCCTGCCCCCTTTTGGTCATTTCCCCCTTTGTTTTTGCCTCTTGTGTCTCAATCTTACCGAGAGACAAGATGGCGGCCGCTCCAGACTGTTTGGAATGTTGACAGACACCCGAGAGCCAATCAGCTTTCCGTGCGCGAACTCGCGTTACGTGCCGGGTGCGCTCCCCAGTGCGCGTACTGGGGCGCGCTCATAGATATATATATTTTTTTTAACCTAAATTACTCAAAATCCTCTGGAGCACATATCTTGAGACATAGCAAAGGCACATCGGGCTACCAGTCCCTTCAATTTTGACAAGTTTCGTGGGAATCCATTCAGCCGTTCGGGCTAAAAGTGAGTCCAACCGCCCTATGGAAATTAACATGGGGAAAACACGTTTTGGGACCCCCCTTTTGTCTCGACCCCTGCTTAGCGAATCCCCCCCAAATTTTAAGGGAAGGAGCGGAGCGGAGCTGGCCACCTAATTTGAGAAATTCGCGAAAATTCGTCCACCGGCGCCAAAGTTATTCCCAATAGAATGTTGCGGATTTCCTATGGAAACTAGGTCCTAACTATAACTACCTACTGGCGACCGCCAGTAGGTAATATATATATATATATATATATATATATATATATATATATATATATATATATATATATATATATATATATATATATATATATATATATATATATTACCTACTGGCGGTCGCCAGTAGGTATATATAGTTAGGATTTTTTCTCTATGGGTTTTTTGAAAATTCTATGTCTAATAACTTTGGCGTTTGTGGACGGAATTGGCTGAAATTTTCTGGAAAATGGAACATTTTGTTTCTGAGCAGCCCCTGGAAATTTGGGGGGGGTTCGTCAAGGGGGGGCAGAGAAAAAAGGGGGGTCCCAAAACGTGTTTTTAACATTGAGTTTTCCATAGGGCGGTTGGCCTCACTTTTAGCCCGAACGGCTGAATGGATTTGCACGAAACTTGGCAAAATTGTAGGGACTGGTAGCCCGATGTGCCTTTTGTAGGTCTCAATATATGTGCTCCAGTGGATTTTGAGAAATTAACGTTTAAAAAAAGATATATATCTGTAACAGCGGACCAGGCAGCGCTCCGGTTCGCGTACTTTACGCGCAACGGAGCTTTGTGAAGCGAAGCTGATTGGTTCTCCGGCGTCTGTCAACATTCCAAAAAGTCCGTAGCGGCCGCCATCTTGTCTCTTGGTAGGATCGAGAGACAAGAGGAGGTCAAAACAAAGGGGGAAATAACTATAAGGGGGCATAGTAGATCCTCGCTGACCCCCTAGGTTTGATGTGGAGGTTTTAAAAGGGCCCCGCGGGGCAAAAAAAAATAATAATAATAATAATCGAACGGCTGAATGGATTTGCACGAAACTTGGCAAAATATTAGGGACTGGTAGCCCGATGTGCCTTTGCTAGGTCTCAATATATGTGCTCCAGTGGATTTTGAGAAATTAACGTTCAAAAAAAGATATATATCTGTAACAGCGCTCCGCTTCGCGTAACGGAGGTTTGCGAAGCTGATTGGTCATTCTGTCACTGGGCTATAGTTGGGCTACATCTGGCTGATATTTGGGCTACATTTGTTTTTTTGTGTGTCTGGCGGCCATCTTTGGGCTACATTGGGCTACATTGGGCTTCATTGGGCTACATTGGGCTACATTTGGGCTCCAACATATATATAGGCCAATGTAGCCCAATATATATTTTTCAAAGTTAATTTTCGTAAAAACCACTGGAGCATATATCTTGAGACATAGCAAAGGCACATCGGGCTACCAGTCCCTACAATTTTGCCAAGTTTCGTGGAAATCCATTCAGCCGTTCGAGCTAAAAGTGAGTCCAACCGCCCTATGGAAATGAAGGAAATGAATGGGTAATTTGTAATTAGCAAATAGCTAATCGCAAACTAGGAATGGTAAAGAATCGCTATTTATTCCTTAAAGTTCGCTATTTAGGAAATGCAAAAAACTTTGATGATACATATGGCGGTTCATCTCTAACAAGATAAGAAGCATAGTGATACATTTATGATGACTGGCGCATCACCAGGGATGTGTTAGTCATTCTGTGCCGCTGTTCCGTCACCTATGGTGTGCTGTATTTACAATGCGGCGCATCATGGGGCAAAAACAGCACAGATGCGTGATGTATCTGTGCCGTAAAGGTGGCGCATTGCTGGAGTTGTATCGCAAGTGTGATGAAGCTCCAGCAAGGGTCGGGGGTGCCCCTGTCGCAGGGTTTCTGTTCTCACACAGAACTGTGGACAGAGGATTGGAACCTCGGCGAATTAGGGTGTCCCAAAACTCACTCACGTTAGTAATCAAAAACTCCTTAGCAAGCTAGGTACAGTGTCACATTGGATATAACAAACTCTCAATGTTTAGACAATCCAGAATATGAACTTATAGTACCTCAGGATACGTGGAACTCATGAACAGTCGGTCGTTATATATTTCTTAGAAACCAGAACATGGAGTTAAGAAGAACACATGTGTATTTGAAATGTTTATTTACTAATGCCGTCTTCTCAGGCGTAGTATCTTAGATAATAGAAGTACACATATTATCAGTAGCAAAATTACCAGCATAGTTACTAGTACATAAAAAGCGAATGGTGACAGTATGTTAGCATGCTGTAAATGAATAAGAGTTAGCAACACTTATAAGCAGCCGCGGGCCGTGGAGGGAGTTACGGTGGGGCAGGGAGGCGGGGAGGGGGAGGGGCAAGGTAGAGAGGGCTCCACCCTGCTTCTCCCCCTCCCCGCCTCCCTGCCTCACCGTAACTCCCTCCACGGCCCGCGGCTGCTTATATCTCACCCTCCCTAATACACATATTATATTATTTGCTAAGAAGGTCTCTTTGTGTTGGTTTAGGGCGTGCCCATACTTTAGTGTCTTAGATTTGAAGGAATCACATCAGCATACACCAGCTCTCTCTTCATGTGAACCGCATCAACTGTTGTGTATGTGTGTTCGGCAAAGCAATATAAAACCCGCCTCATGCCCAGAATTGGCAGAAGTTGCACTTATGTTATGAGTATGAAGTCGTGGAGATCAGACCTCATAACAATTCTGTATCGTGTTGTTCTTGAAACTTTAGCACTCGCTGTACAGATATAGTTTAACAAGCAAAGCAGATAGTAGAGCAATAACATATTATTCTCATGTAAACCACGATGAACTACTAGGTGGAAAGCTAAAGCAACAACTAAGTGTCGTGTGCAGAAGTTGCAAAAAAGGAAAAATGGCGTTTAAACCGGTAATGAGCCCATGCTAACTTAACACGGTGTAAAGATATCCAGGACCTAGATGACACCTCCCCATGATCCGGAAACGAACTGAATAAGATAATAGAAGTGCCATCTCATGAGAGCAGATTGCAAGTTTATATGTGGACGGTCCACAAGGTAAAGCATTAAAAACTAGGAAAATTTAATGCTAAAGAAAAATAAAACAGCCAAGTACTTTATCGATTCTTAAGCCAATAGGCAAGGTAAATAATAAAAACTTGACAAATAAGTCAATGAATTGTCAATGAAATGCTAGTACTCAGCATATCAAACATGAAAAAGGTCTATGACATAACTGTGTATGCAAAATAAGCTGCAACAGCCTCCAATAGGAAGTCACCGTCTTCATCCGAAAACAGTTCAGCCATCCGATTTAAAAGCGGAAAAGAACATACGTGCTCTCCCAGCACCGGATCCTCTATCACCATCAGAGGACAGCTCGGTGGGTTTTCAAGAAAGCTCTGTTCCAAGAAAGACTGTGCTGCCGCCAGTAAATTCCAGGGACCAAGTAGTCCATGCATCAATGCCACAGCCATAATCCTTTCGCCAGGACAAACCAACTCGTGAGTAATGATAGGAGTCATCAGCTGATTAAAGTCGACGTCAGGAGAAACCGGTCCGCAGAGACACAAATCAATGGCCCAATCGAAATCACAGGTCAGGCAGTGAAATACAGGCTGGACACAGGTGAAGTAGGAGAATCGAAAAGATAATCCATATGCCGTGCTTAATATCGCCAACGGCATTGTGCCATAATATTCTAGCATGCGATTGCGGAACAGTGTCAGCAGCTGCAGGGTGGGAGGTTGCATAGGAGGGACATCCATATTTAAAAATGTAAAAAAGCACAAGAGCGTCCGCTGGTAATGCAAGTAAAAATGCCAATCCACGAACCGGAGTGGAGAAAATAGAATGAAAGGAAGCAGGGATGACTCCAAAGATTTTCTCAAATGAAGTCACGAGACCACTGGTAACAACTTTAAAAAAGTGCGCCAGGGTCTTTGTGGAGGATGCGTTAAAGATAGTCGGAACCATCTTGCTGAAATTGAAAGGCAAATCTGAATTAAAAGTATTCCTTTTATCGTAACAGTAAGTGAACGGGTTATTTGCTGCAGAAATGTTCTATTTCCTCCCACACATGAACATAGGGAGTTTTCAATCTGGCCACAAATACCAACCTTGGGACAGATTTCAACGGCATGGCAAGAATAAGAGCTCTTTTGTCTCAGAGAGAGGTGGCCTTGAGTTCGGCCCGTGAAACTTTCGTGCTTCACATAGCGAACACCCGTACAGAGGTGCAGACCCTTTTCAATTAACTCAGAACAATCTTCATTATTGAGCATCAAATAACTACCATTTTCCAACAACTTGAACGTGGGGATGATAGCAGGAACTGGCGTGCCTTGCAACACGCAAGCCATATTTGGTCGGTGTTTGTTGCATGAACCGTGTAACTGTATGTGCCTACACATTAGTGAATGATCTGGCGTCTCAGTGCATTCCTCTCCATTCAGATAAACTTCTTGATCATCTTTGAAACATCTGTATGTGTATGGAAGCGACCAGACCTCATGAAGAAAAGCACTACCTAAAGGTTCATAACGACCTATTGGTATATATTTCATACAATTTGAAAACTTATATAAAGCAAAAGGCAGCGTTATTAAACCGTGGATAAGGCACGTTGCCAAAAAACCCGCAATCCTCTGCTGATGATGTCACTGAGCATGTCATGAATGATGTAATATGTGACATCATCAGCAGTGGATTACGGGTAATAGTATCTCTAGTTTACTCCCCTATAGCTGTCTTTCTTTTAACATAAGTGTCTGTTTCCTTCCCTTATACTTACTGTTTTTGGTTCGCTTCTAGTTCGCGTACCGGCGAGCGAACTGGGAAGCGAACTAAGAGAAATAGAGGTTGGCACAGTTCCAAATATTGTACCAATTTTTTAATAACGGGGAGGTAGTTCTGAAAAGAACTTTTTTTTTTATTGTTTTTGTTGTTTTATATTTTTTTTATTATTTTTCGGAACATTTTTTTACTTTTTTTGAATTTTTCTGAAGTTTTATATTTTTTTGGGTTTTTCTTGGAGGGGGCAATGAAAACGATTCATTGTAAAGGGCTCAACAGGAGCAACAAAACAAAAAAAGAAGTATTTATTATTTTGGGCGTTTCGTACAAACTTGCATATGATAGTCAATAGCTCTGTTGATCAGAGTGATGCTTTTTTCTCCGTAGGAAATGAATCCATCGCAAAATACGCAGGTGTGTTTTACTTCACCAAATTTCATTTGTATATTTGGCACCATCTCCCTGCCCTCTGGTCCCGTTACTTCCGGTACAACAGATCTTCTGGCCATAATAGGGAGATTATCTAGGTCGTTCAGAAACTGTGCAGCACTGTAGTTGTTAGGATGCCACCTAGTCATATGGCGATGCATTGTGTAGTTTCCGAAACTGTATTTTTTCTCGGTTCCTCTGGACAGTCTATCTTGACATATAAGGCAAGTTACGTATCTTGCATTTACTTTTTTCTGACCTTTGGGAATTTTAAAAAATTGCCAAATGAAGTTTTCTTTCCGGTGAGACGTCCTGGGCTGCTCAGGCAAAAACTGCCTCTCTTCGTGCTCGTCGTCCTGTTCCTCTTCTTCTTCTTCTTGTTGAATTATAACTTGAGCAGGTGGTCCACTCTTCCTTGGATGTGGTGGAGGTGGTGGGGAAGCACCAGCTGAAGCTACTAAAGAAGCCATTGCTCAGTGATCACAAAGGGTCTTTCTCTCACAATGATGAAAGTCAGAGTGAGGAAAGAAGGAGGGATTTTCATCATTTGGGAAAAACAAGAGTTCTCAACCAATCAAAAGTGTTCATTTTAGATTATATGACCTAGTCTTACATCATTAGGAAACCAAAAGTGAAATGAACCAATGAAAAGTGTTATTACCAAGTCACATGACTTGCTGTGTTTACGTTAAGCGCTTTGCAGGGCCTCCCGGTTTGCTTCCAGAAACCTGCGCTTTGCGACTCGCTTCGCGTACCAGTTCGCTAACGTAGCACGTCATATGACGTATCACGCAACAACGTGAAACGTCATGCGGACGGGAGGCGTCACGATGTTGTTTTCTAACGCGGCACTTGCGGTAAAGAAACGTTTACCGGCTCGCGGTCTATTTCGCGGCATCAAGGTCAGCTAACGGGAAGCTTCCCGATTCGCGAAGCGGGAACGAAGAAAAAAAAATATTTAAAAAAAAAATTATTCATAAACATATAAAATATATTTTTGGATTTAAAGAAGAATACATTTTACAGCTACAGATATTAGCTGTTAAAAAACCAATGAAATTCACAGAAAAAACCATAGGTTATAGACCATATATAGTTAGGAATTAGCATTTACAAAACCTTGAAAATTCACTGAAAAAACCACAGGTTATAGACCATATATAGTTAGGAATTAGCATTTAGAAAACCTTATTTTACTCACACAAAACCATTGAAATTCCATATATAGTTAGTTGCACTAACTATATATCGTGCACCCGCAATCCACTGCTGATGATGTCACATATTACATCATTCATGACATGGTCAGTGACATCACTGATGACATCACTGATGACATCTCAAATGACATCACTGATGACATCACTGATGACATCTCATTTGACATCAATGACCACATCACTGATGATATCATTCATGTGACAATACAATGCATCTCCTCACATTTTAATATAACCTCTGTTTCACCCAGTGTTAAAAAGAGAGTATAATTTTTGAAACCATTGACACACCAATACTAGTTACTACATACGCACTCACTGATTGCTACGTCTACACACACCTTCACTCATTCACCCATACAATCATTCATACATACAATCACTCATCTTTACAACACTATCATATGCACTCATACACCTATACAGACACTCACAGTCTGCCACTCATCCATGGAGTTACTCACACACCTAGTCAGTCCTGTAAAGAATCAATGACACTTCCATTTTCTTGTCTATACAGTTAAACATAGAGCACCTTACATTTTCAAACATATACTAACACATACTTACCTTCTTATACAATCATTGATACAAGTACAGATTGATCTGCACAGAGTCACACACCTCCCAGCTAGCCACACACACACTCAGTCTCCCATACAAATACTTGGGCAATCAATCAATAACCCATATAGTTACTCATATAGCTACTGATCAACACATGCAGCAGTTTACAGAACAACAGACATAATGATGCACAAATTAAGACAGTTTAGTCACTAACCCATGCAGTCAGTGAGACACATTTAATCACTCACTCATACAGTCAGTCATGCACCTACTAAATCCTTCGTCCAGACACTTACACATCCACTCATTCTTCAATATGTAAGACATATTTAAACTTTATAGAAACAAAAAATCACTGGATGTTGTTATCAGTGATGTCATCAGTGATGTCATTTGAGATGTCATCAGTGATGTCATCAGTGATGTCACTGACCATGTCATGAATGATGTAATATGTGACATCATCAGCAGTGGATTGCGGGTGCACGATATATAGTTAGTGCAACTAACTATATATGGAATTTCAATGGTTTTGTGTGAGTAAAATAAGGTTTTCTAAATGCTAATTCCTAACTATATATGGTCTATAACCTGTGTTTTTTTCAGTGAATATATATATATATATATATATATATATATATATATATATATATATATATTACCTACTGGCGGTCGCCAGTAGGTATATATAGTTAGGATTTTTTCTCTATGGGATTTTTGAAAATTCTATGTCTAATAACTTTGGCGTTTGTGGACGGAATTGGCTGAAATATTCAGGAAAATGGAACATTTTGTTTCTGAGTAGCCACTGAAAATTTGGGGGGGGTTCGTCAAGGGGGGGCCGAGAAAAAAGGGGGGTCCCAAAACGCGTTTTTCCCATGTTAATTTCCATAGGGCGGTTGGACTCACTTTTAGCTCGAACGGCTGAATGGATTTCCACGAAACTTGGCAAAATTGTAGGGACTGGTAGCCCGATGTGCCTTTGCTAGGTCTCAATATATGTGCTCCAGTGGATTTTGAGAAATTAACGTTCAAAAAAAGATATATATCTGTGACAGCGCTCCGGGCAGCGCTCCGCTTCGCGTACTTTTCGCGTTACGGAGCCTTGCGAAGCGAAGCTGATTGGTTCTCCGGCGTCTGTAAACATTCCAAACAGTCCGTAGCGGCCGCCATCTTGTCTCTCGGTAGGATCGAGAGACAAGAGGAGGCCAAAGCGAAGGGGCAAATGACCATAAGGGGGCATAGTAGATCCTCCCTGACCCCCTAGGTTTGATGTGGAGGTTTTAAAAGGGCCCCGCGGGGCAAAAAAAATCAAAAAAAAAAATCGAACGGGTGAATGGATTTGCATGAAACTTGGCAAAATTGTAGGGACCGGTAGCCCGATGTGCCTTTGCTGGGTCTCAATATATGTGCTGCAGTGGATTTTGAGAAAATAACGTTCAAAAAAAGATATATATCTGTGACAGCGCTCCGGGCAGCGCTCCGCTTCGCGTACTTTTCGCGTTACGGAGCTTTGCGAAGCGAAGCTGATTGGTTCTCCGGCGTCTGTAAACATTCCAAACAGTCCGTAGCGGCCGCCATCTTGTCTCTCGGTAGGATCGAGAGACAAGAGGAGGCCAAAGCGAAGGGGCAAATGACCATAAGGGGGCATAGTAGATCCTCCCTGACCCCCTAGGTTTGATGTGGAGGTTTTAAAAGAGCCCCGCGGGGCAAAAAAAAATAAAAAATCGAACGGGTGAATGGATTTGCATGAAACTTGGCAAAATTGTAGGGATCGGTAGCCCGATGTGCCTTTGCTGGGTCTCAATATATGTGCTGCAGTGGATTTTGAGAAAATAACGTTAAAAAAAAGATATATATCTGTGACAGTGTCCCGGGTAGCGCTCCGTTTCGCGTACTTTTCACGTTACGGAGCTTTGCGAAGCGAAGCTGATTGGCTCTCCGGTGTCTGTAAACATTCCAAACAGTACGGAGCGGCCGCCATCTTGTCTCTCGGTAGGATCGAGAGACAAGAGGAGGCCAAAGCTAAGGGGCAAATGACCATAAGGGGGCATAGTAGATCCTTCCTGACCCCATAGGTTTGATGTGGAGGCTTTAAAAGGGCTCCGCGGGGCAAAAAAAAATAAAAAAATTGTTTTTTTGGGTGGGGTGCGCCCGGTTAGCGTAACGGGAAGCGGACTGGGGAGCGTACTACAAGGAAACAAGAATGATTGACTTTTAACTTATTGTATGTTTATAGACTTTTTTTTTCTTTTTTTTCTGCTGAGTGACGTCTCGGCCTATCTCCACGGGATGCAGTCCCTACCATCTCGGCGTTTAAGCCCAGGGGGACCGGTAGTGTGGGAGAGATAACGTCTGTTAACGTTCGATTCGAAGGAAATCAGGAAGTGTTGAAAAACATTGTCTGCGCCATCTTGCCTTTTTTCAAATGCCACACTTTTGTCGTGCACGCCAGCCATTTTAGATGCCTTGACCAGACCCACTCTCTGCACGCTGTCGATCCTTAGCATGGCTCCCCACCCTCGCAAGCATCTCCCCCAGGCACTGGTCACCCCCGCTCTCTGTCTTATGCATGGGCAATAAACCTTCCCCCATCTGCGCTGCTCTTCCCTGAGAATCACACCCTGTGCCCGCCCGACACCTCCCTTTCGCCCTATTCACTACCGCACCCTCTGTCACTCCTCTTCCTCTGTGTCCGACTGTCCAGGCCGGTCCCAGGCTATCAGGTAGCCCTGCAGATGTAGTTTATGGCCCCAGCTGTAAAGAATCACCCCTCTTCAAAGGAGTTATAGTAGATCAAGGCCCACACCCGATGAGATCCGTCACACCACACGCGTTCCTACTATCTGAAAACCATCCTGTATTGTGATTGGGGAGGGGACCGAGCCTGAAGCGGAAGATTCCAGGGATGCCTCTTTGTACATCAAAGTTTTTACAATTATGTGTCACATTAAGAATATATAGCACTCCAACAAAGTAGTAGGATTATAAAACTTTAATAACTTATAAATATATACAACAAAACAAAAACAGTAAAAACATTTAAACATTTTCAGGAAAAAAGAAGGAACAATGGTCAGTAGCGGTCGGTTGTGCGAATAGTCCCAAGGCAGCACAACGTCCTGAGTTCTGGATGGCACCCAGGTGATATTGCCTGGGTCCCGCACTGGTTTTGGGTATCCTACAATGCTGCTCCGAATAACGGCGTGGGGCGTCCCGGGGGGTGGGTCGTCAGTAGCGGTCTGTTGTGCGAATAGTCCCAAGGCAGCAGAACGCGCTGAGATGTGGATGGCACCCAGGTGATGTCCAGTAAGTTGCCGCACTGGTTTTGGTATCCTACAATGCTGCTCCGAATAACGGCGTGGGGCGCCCCGGGGGGGGGGGGGGTGAGGCGGCGTGAACGGGCCTCCCCAGGTGGAGGCTCATCTGCTATAGTGGGGCGCCCCTTTACCGTTTCAGTTGCCATTCCGTCCGCTTTTGGTACACTGTGTCAAAATCCGCCATTCAGCTGAGTTGCGCCCACTCTTGCGGTGCAGCGATAGGCGGCTGCCACAGGACTCTCAAAATGGCGGCAGGCTCTTTCCTTTTTGGGCCTGGTCCACTGAAATGGCCCTGAGACACCTTGGAAATCGGACGCTAGTCTGCTAGGTCTTGGACCCCATTCTCGAAAGCGTCCCCTCAGCCTTGAGGATTCTACATAAGTCTTGGGGGCCCCCGACTCCTGCAGGCTTCCTGTGGGGAGCGGCTGCCATGATTGCTCGCGGAATGACCACGACGGAGCCACGAGATGGTGGTGCTCTCATGCTGACGCCAGCTTCAGTCTGAAACATCCAGAAACAAGGTGGGGCTTTCATCGTTTGGGGAAAAAAAAAAGTTTTCATCCAATGAAAAGTGTTATTTTTAGGTCATATGATCAAGCCTTCCATCATTAGGAAACCAAAAGTAAAATGAACCAATGAAAAGTTTTATAAACAAGTCACATGACCTGTTATGCGGCATAGGGTATAAAAAGCGTAGAAAATCCGTTGGCACGTGAGGCGGCGTCAGTAGCGGACCGATGTGCGAATAGGCCGAAGGCAGCACAACGCGCCAAGATCTGGATGGCACCGAGGTGGTGTCTAGCAAGTTGCCGCACTGGTGTGGCCATCCTACAATCCTGAAAGTCGGCGTGGGGCGCCCCGTTGGCCTGTGAGTTCGCGTCAGTAGCGGACCGATGTGCGAATAGGCCGAAGGCAGCACAACGCGCCAAGATCCGGATGGCACCGAGGTGGTGTCTAGCAAGTTGCCGCACTGGTGTGGCCATCCTACAATGCTGAAAGTCGGCGTGGGGCGCCCCGTTGGCCTGTGAGTTCGCGTCAGTAGCGGACCGATGTGCGAATAGGCCGAAGGCAGCAGAACGCGCCAAGATCCGGATGGCACCGAGGTGGTGTCTAGCAAGTTGCCGCACTGGTGTGGCCATCCTACAATGCTGAAAGTCGGCGTGGGGCGCCCCGTTGGCCTGTGAGTTTGCGTCAGTAGCGGACTGATGTGCGAATAGGCCGAAGGCAGCACAACGCGCCAAGATCCGGATGGCTCCGAGGTGGTGTCTAGCAAGTTGCCGCACTGGTGTGGCCATCCTACAATGCTGAAAGTCGGCGTGGGGCGCCCCGTTGGCCTGTGAGGTGGCGTCAGTAGCGGACCGATGTGCGAATAGGGCCAAAGGCAGCGCAACGCACCAAGATCCGGATGGCACCGAGGTGGTGTCTAGCAAGTTGCCGCACTGGTGTGGCCATCCTACAATGCTGCGCCGAAAGTCGGCGTGGGGTGCTCCGTTGGCCTGTGAGTTCGCGTCAGTCAGTGGGGGTTGTTTGAGGATCTGACTGCATTGGAAAGCAATGTGATGCTGTGCGTTGCCCCCAAGATGAAGGTTCCTCTGCTGCAGTGGGGCGCCCCTTGGTGTTTCACTCGCTATGCAGCTGAGTTGCGTGCGCACTTGCGGCGAATAGGTCGAAGGCAGCACAACAATATTTTCTGAATAGAAGACACCACAAGGCGCTGAGATTCGGTTGGCACCGAGGTGGTGTCTAGCAAGTTGCCGCACTGGTGTGGCCGTCCTACAATCCTGCTCCGAATAACGGCGTGGGGTGCCCGAAGGGGGGGCGGCGTGAACGGGCCTTCCCAGGTGGAGGCTCGTCTGCTGTAGTGGGGCGCCCCTTTACCGTTTCAGTTGCCATTCAGCTGAGTTTCGGCCGCTCTTGATGCTACAGCGACAGGCGGCTGCAACAGGACTCTCAAAATGGCGGCCTGTTCTTTGGATTTGGGCCTGGTCCACTAAAATGGCCCTGGGACACCTTAGAACTCGGACGCTCGAATTTTTTTTCCTTTCCTCTACATGCAAAAAAGGTAAATGCCCGGTACGTTACACGCCTCATCTGCCACGATGTACTCTCCAGAGGAACCGAAAAAAATATAGTTATGGTAACTATACCATGCATCGTCATATGGAGAGGTGGCACCGATTAATTATAGTGCTGCATAAAAGAGAGATTTGGAGGAGAACCCCCGACCTGCCAGTACATTCACCAAAGAAGTGGCACTGACAGCATCAGAGGCAAGGGAAATGGTCCCAAATATTTAGGAGAACTTTGGAAAGATTAAAATGACATGTTTAGATTGTGGCAAATTAATTTCATGTGGACAGATGAGTGTTACTCTAATAAATACAGCATATGAACATCATCATAGTCGATGGTTGGTAGAGACATTTTGACTATATCCTGGACCTGCCCGTCCTCGCCCAAAATGGCGCCGGAATAAATGGGACTCGTAACTCCTTGTTGTGTACTGGTTGCAGAACCTTGAAATCACGAGATACGTATGCAGTTTTGAAGCACATGGCGGGCGGGGACGAGAATTGATTGAATATTTCGACATCCCTATTGATATTAAGTTCTGATGTGTTATTGATTACTGTACTATTGAAAGTTCGAATTAACGTCACCCATGGTACTTGCCCGCAAATGTATATCTAGATAATTTTATTGTAACTGGCTCTGTCGTATTTTAATTATAAAATGTACGTCCACCGATTCCGCAACTGTTAGACACCTTAGTTCTTGCAACCTAATGGCCCGCTGTTACGTTCCTCTACAGTGTAAATGTCTACTCATCATATACGATTACAGTTTGCTCCGTGGCCGGCCCACGTGGTTATAGGCCCGTATTTGTATACTGACATTTTCACAATAAAGGTTTTTAAAAGAAAACATGGTAGTAGTATTTACATTGGTAAAGTTTTTAATAATAGTCACTGTTTTAGAATCAGTAAAAGGCAAGTGCAAAAAAAGAAGTCCAATTACATGAAGGGTAAAAGGTATAATTCGCAGGAACGCAGTAAAGATAAATGGTCAAGGGCTGTTGTGTTTTCTACTCCTGCAACATAAAGTGATCGATAAGAATCTGATATTCAGGCGTATCGGCGACTAAGACAGCAGGCCGACCCTCTTTTGCTCAACGGCTCCGTCTTGGGACAAAGAAACGCCCTTTTTCTCGAAAAAGGAATATATTTTACTTGCAGGACAGTTGTAAATTTTCCAGGAAAGTACATTAGCCTGGAACATTATAACATATGATTAAGAAAAAATAATGTTCGAAAGTAATAAAAAGCGTAATTTTTAGGTCATATGACCAAGCCTTTCATCATTAGAATAAGAAAAGTAAAATGAACCAATGAAAAGTTTTATTAACAAGTCACATGACCTGTTATGCTTACGTTACGCGCTGCGCGCCGCGCCCCGGATCGCTTACGGGAAGCTGCGCTTCGCGCACCGGAGCACTTCCGGATGCGCTAACGCGGCGCGTCATATGACGCATTACGCGACAACGCAGGTCCAGAATATAGTCAAAATGTCTCCACCAACCAGCGGTCGGAACACAACCCCTTTCAGCAGGCTAAATAGTTCTGTTAAATGACAACAGAAGGGACAGGCAACAAGAACCATCAGTCAAAGAGGGGAGGGCAAGTTATTCTCTACCGGGTCACGTTGGGGCGCTACCGGAACTGATCGAATTGGTAGTCTACAGTGTTTCTGGATGTTTCAGACTGAAGCTGGCGTTAGCATGAGAGTACCACCATTTCGTAGCTCCGTCGTGGCCATTCCACGAGCAATCATGCTAGCCGCTCCCCACCAGAAGCCTGCGGGAGTCGGGGGCCCCCAAGACTTTTGTAGAATCTTCAAGGCTGAGGGGACGCTTTCGAGAATGGAGCCCAAGCTCTAGCAGACAAGCGTCCGAGTTCCAAGGTGTCGCAGGGCCATTTTAGTGGACCACGCCCAAATCTGAAGAGCCGGCCGCCATTTTGAGAGTCCTGTGGCAGCCGCCTATCGCTGCACCGCAAGAGCGGGAGCAACTCAAGTACATGGTGAGCGAGACGCTGTAGTCGAAAGAGCGGGCGGTAAACAGCTGAATAGCGGAAGAGGCACAGTGTAGCAAAAGCGGGCGGAATGGCAACTGAAACGGTAAAGGGGCGCCCCACTACAGTGTGTCTTTAGGTGAAACGGATTGTGGGACAAGGTCAAGAATGGAAGAGTCACCAAAAGGCAAAAAGTTCCGCTTGACCCCGGGAGCCGGCCACCTATGTCGGGGGCGATCTCAGGCCACACCAGGGCAACACGACTTGGGGAGGGGGCCGGAGCCAAGCGCCCCCTCCGAGTCCGCGCCATGACACCGTCCCTCGGGGGCCTCCGTCAAGCGGTTCAGGGTGGCACCGCATCACATTGTTTACAAATGCAGTCACGTCCTCAAACAGCCCCCACTTACATTAAGAATAGTGAAGATGAAGCAAGTGCAAATAGGCTTCAGACAGTGTTACAAGCACTCCTCAAAACTTTGAACCATCAGAGTGCATGAGTTTCATGCTCGATCGATTGAGCTAGCCGGATCGGGCAACAAAAAGTATAAAATAGTTATGTAAATAGTTACTTAATAAAATGTTTTACCCTGTTACTTTGCTGGTGTGTTGTATATATTTGTAATATTTGCATAGAGTTTATCGTTATTTTGGGCGGGGTGGGTGGCGGAGCCGAGCTGTCTTGCAGCCATCATGGTGTGGAGCTCAGTTCATCTCACTAGTTTCGTATTTGTCATGAGGGGTTGTTCCTAATGTTTCTATTTTAGCGAGGTCAAAAAGAGATCCCATTAGTGGCCTACTGATTTTGCTCGATTCCTTTTGTTTTTTAACACGATTTTTCGCTATCTGCAAAGACTAAACAGAGTATTGCGACTCTGTGCTTGTTTGTAAATAGAGAATGAACCAAAGAGAACCAATTCTAAAACAGTAAATGCTTGGATAACAATCAATCAAATGGAGAGAGAAGCAGGCACGACGGATTACAACGGGGGCAAAGGCCTGCGTTAACTACCCTTCACTATCTGCAAAGAGAGAGTACTCCTAATAGAAATGAGGGGGGGGGGCAGCATTCAAACCAGATCAGTGTGCATTAACACAAAAATGTTTTTTCTTACCACGTACTTGACATTCGACAGCTTTAGATATTTGCTATTAAAAAACCATTGAAATTCACTGAAAAAACCATAGGTTATAGACCATATATAGTTAGGAATTAGCATTTACAAAACCTTGAAAATTCACTGAAAAAACCATAGGTTATAGACTATATATAGTTAGGAATTAGCATTTACAAAACCTTGAAAATTCACTGAAAAAACCATAGGTTATAGACCATATATAGTTAGCAATTAGCATTTAAAAAACCTTATTTTACTCACACAAAACCATTGAAATTCCATATATAGTTAGTTGCACTAACTATATATCGCGCACCCGCAATCCACTGCTGATGATGTCACATATTACATCATTCATGACATGGTCAGTGACATCACTGATGACATCACTGATGACATCTCAAATGACATCACTGATGATATCACTGATGACATCTCATTCGACATCAATGACCACATCACTGATGATATAATTCATGTGACAATACAATGCATCTCCTTACATTTTAATATAACCTCTGTTACACCCAGTGTTAAATATAGAGTATAATTTTTGAAACCATTGACACACCAATACTAGTTACTACATACGCACTCACTGATTCCTACATCTACACACACATTCACTCATTCACCCATACAATCATTCATACATACAATCACTCATCTTTACAACACTATCATATGCACTCATACACCTATACAGACACTCACACTCTGCCACTCATCCATGGAGTTACTCACACACCTAGTCAGTCCTGTAGAGAATCAATCACACTTCCATTTTCTAATCTATACAGTTAAACATAGAGCACCTTACGTTTTCAACCATATACTAACACATACTTACTCTCTTATACAATCATTGATACAAGTACACATTGATCTGCACAGAGTCACACACCTCCCAGCCAGCCACACACACACTCAGTCTCCCATGCAAATACTTGGGCAATCAATAAATAACCCATATAGTTACTCATATAGCTACTGATCAACACATGCAGCAGTTTACAGAACAACAGGCATAATGATGCACAAATTAAGACAGTTTAGTCACTTACCCATGCACTCAGTGAGACACATTTAATCACTCACTCATACATTCAGTCATGCACCTACTAAATCCTTCGTCCAGACACTTATACATCTACTCATTCTTCAATATGTAAAACATATTTAAACTTTACAGAAACACACAGTCACTGGATGATGTCATCAGTGATGTCATCAGTGATGTCATTTGAGATGTCATCAGTGATGTCATCAGTAATGTCACTGACCATGTCATGAATGATGTAATATGTGACATCATCAGCAGTGGATTGCGGGTGCGCGATATATAGTTAGTGCAACTAACTATATATGGAATTTCAATGGTTTTGTGTGAGTAAAATAAGGTTTTTTAAATGCTAATTCCTAACTATATATGGTCTATAACCTATGGTTTTTTCAGTGAATATATATATATATATCCAAATTCACAATAGCTCGGCAGCCGCCGAGCTCCGCTCCGTTTAAGCCGATTTTTTCGAAGGCGGTTCGTGTGTAGGTAGCGAACCTACAAATCAATTCAACTCTCGACCTTTCCCATTCAGTCAAGAACACACGAACGCTCACTTCTTGGAAAAAAGCCTTTATTCCAGTGAAAAGGCAACAAAAACTCGACGCGTTACGGGACTCTCCTCCCTTGCTCACGAGTGAAAGTGTTTCAATTCCAATAGGTTTTAAATGAACATGTGATAATCTTTTTAAAAAAAAAACAGTCATAGAAAGCAGACTAGAGCTGCTAAAACATAAAGTGAATTAATCATAACGGAAACAACAGAATTTTCTCATTGCAATTATTTTGATTGCAAAAATAATTTACATTTATACTCAATCTCTTAACTTTGAGTTCAGCTTATATCATTAAATTTCATCATGTTACTCTCAAGGTGTTGTTTTTTTTAAATTCACTTTCAACAAAACTTTATCCAGCCTTTCGCTAGAAACATCATCGGTGGAATTATGCAATAGAGATAACTTTTTCTTAAGCTCGTAAAACCGAATCTTAGAAACAAATAATCCTTTCTCTGCTCGAGATTTCTAGGTGTTTTGCCCCAGTGGGCTATTCATGCACCACCTACATTATGTCAACAAAATATATACTGCCCCAATGGGCTGGCAGTCTTAACACCCTTTTGGTTTTTGAACATTCAATCTTCATTTACAGCATGTAACTCTTTTCCTTCATTTTAATGCAGGCTATTACTATATTTTCTTCATCTTGCGTTTTCCGTTAGTATCTAAGAAAACAAAATAACACCTCATAAGTTAACCAAACACCCTCTGTGATTTAAAATATAACCAAGAGGTTATATGCGACTTTCAGACTTCATAAATAGTGTTCTTAGTCATAGACACTTTCACAGTACTAAAATGCGGATGCTCCGATGGCAAACAGATCATTAACATTCATCTTTTAAACTTCCAGGTTTTCTTTGTAATCGCCAAACATTTACATTTCCGCAAAACTTTTAGACATTCATATTATTTTACAATTCTCTTACATTTCCTATACTCTCCTAGATATAAAATACACAGAGTTACTGACACTGAATTCTCTATCAGGGTGTTTCATACTAAGTGAGTTTCTAACTCTTTGTCACAGTTATGGCCTATTGGGGCTACAGTCTGATATTTGATGATAAATCTTGACTCCAACCTACGTAATTTTTGTATTCTGTTCCCTCCTCTCTCATCATGTTTCACCATATCCAAAACACAAAATCTTAATAGATTTGTGTTTTGGTTATGTTCTGTATGGAAATGTCCCGCAATCGGGTATGCTTTATCACAGTTCTTAACACCCTGGCTGCTAGGGAGATTTTCCTGCTGTGCTGCAGATGGATTATTTCCATTGTTCATGACGAGCTCAGCTTAGAGCCAAAAGAAACTGTAGCACGGCCCGAAGTTTTGTGCAAATAGGCTTCAGACAGTGTTACAAGCACTCCTCAAAACTTTGAACCATCAGAGTGCATGAGTTTCATGCTCGATCGATTGAGCTAGCCGGATCGGGCAACAAAAAGTATAAAATAGTTATGTAAATAGTTACTTAATAAAATGTTTTACCCTGTTACTTTGCTGGTGTGTTGTATATATTTGTAATATTTGCATAGAGTTTATCGTTATTTTGGGCGGGGTGGGTGGCGGAGCCGAGCTGTCTTGCAGCCATCATGGTGTGGAGCTCAGTTCATCTCACTAGTTTCGTATTTGTCATGAGGGGTTGTTCCTAATGTTTCTATTTTAGCGAGGTCAAAAAGAGATCCCATTAGTGGCCTACTGATTTTGCTCGATTCCTTTTGTTTTTTAACACGATTTTTCGCTATCTGCAAAGACTAAACAGAGTATTGCGACTCTGTGCTTGTTTGTAAATAGAGAATGAACCAAAGAGAACCAATTCTAAAACAGTAAATGCTTGGATAACAATCAATCAAATGGAGAGAGAAGCAGGCACGACGGATTACAACGGGGGCAAAGGCCTGCGTTAACTACCCTTCACTATCTGCAAAGAGAGAGTACTCCTAATAGAAATGAGGGGGGGTCAGCATTCAAAGCAGATCAGTGTGCATAAACACGAAAATGTTTTTTCTTACCACGTACTTGACATTCGACAGCTTATGATATTTGCTATTAAAAAACCATTGAAATTCACTGAAAAAACCATAGGTTATAGACCATATATAGTTAGGAATTAGCATTTACAAAACCTTGAAAATTCCCTGAAAAAAACATAGGTTATAGACTATATATAGTTAGGAATTAGCATTTACAAAACCTTGAAAATTCACTGAAAAAACCATAGGTTATAGACCATATATAGTTAGGAATTAGCATTTAAAAAACCTTATTTTACTCACACAAAACCATTGAAATTCCATATATAGTTAGTTGCACTAACTATATATCGCGCACCCGCAATCCACTGCTGATGATGTCACATATTACATCATTCATGACATGGTCAGTGACATCACTGATGACATCTCAAATGACATCACTGATGACATCTCATTCGACATCAATGACCACATCACTGATGATATCATTCATGTGACAATACAATGCATCTCCTCACATTTTAATATAACCTCTGTTACACCCAGTGTTAAATATAGAGTATAATTTTTGAAACCATTGACACACCAATACTAGTTACTACATACGCACTCACTGATTCCTACGTCTACACACACATTCACTCATTCACCCATACAATCATTCATACATACAATCACTCATCTTTACAACACTATCATATGCACTCATACACCTATACAGACACTCACACTCTGCCACTCATTCATGGAGTTACTCACACACCTAGTCAGTCCTGTAGAGAATCAATCACACTTCCATTTTCTAATCTATACAGTTAAACATAGAGCACCTTACGTTTTCAACCATATACTAACACAATACTTACTCTCTTATACAATCATTGATACAAGTACACATTGATCTGCACAGAGTCACACACCTCCCAGCCAGCCACACACACACTCAGTCTCCCATGCAAATACTTGGGCAATCAATCAATAACCCATATAGTTACTCATATAGCTACTGATCAACACATGCAGCAGTTTACAGAACAACAGACATAATGATGCACAAATTAAGACAGTTTAGTCACTAACCCATGCACTCAGTGAGACACATTTAATCACTCACTCATACATTCAGTCATGCACCTACTAAATCCTTCGTCCAGACACTTATACATCTACTCATTCTTCAATATGTAAAACATATTTAAACTTTACAGAAACACACAGTCACTGGATGATGTCATCAGTGATGTCATCAGTGATGTCATTTGAGATGTCATCAGTGATGTCATCAGTGATGTCACTGACCATGTCATGAATGATGTAATATGTGACATCATCAGCAGTGGATTGCGGGTGCGCGATATATAGTTAGTGCAACTAAATATATATGGAATTTCAATGGTTTTGTGTGAGTAAAATAAGGTTTTTTAAATGCTAATTCCTAACTATATATGGTCTATAACCTATGGTTTTTTCAGTGAATATATATATATATATCCAAATTCACAATAGCTCGGCAGCCGCCGAGCTCCGCTCCGTTTAAGCCGATTTTTTCGAAGGCGGTTCGTGTGTAGGTAGCGAACATACAAATCAATTCAACTCTCGACCTTTCCCATTCAGTCAAGAACACACGAACGCTCACTTCTTGGAAAAAAGCCTTTATTCCAGTGAAAAGGCAACAAAAACTCGACGCGTTACGGGACTCTCCTCCCTTGCTCACGAGTGAAAGTGTTTCAATTCCAATAGGTTTTAAATGAACATGTGATAATCTTTAAAAAAAAAAACAGTCATAGAAAGCAGACTAGCGCTGCTAAAACATAAAGTGAATTAATCATAACGGAAACAACAGAATTTTCTCATTGCAATTATTTTGATTGCAGAAATAATTTACATTTATACTCAATCTCTTAACTTTGAGTTCAGCTTATATCATTAAATTTCATCATGTTACTCTCAAGGTGTTGTTTTTTTTAAAATTCACTTTCAACAAAACTTTATCCAGCCTTTCGCTAGAAACATCATCGGTGGAATTATGCAATAGAGATAACTTTTTCTTAAGCTCGTAAAACTGAATCTTAGAAACAAATAATCCTTTCTCTGCTCGAGATTTCTAGGTGTTTTGCCCCAGTGGGCTATTCATGCACCACCTACATTATGTCAACAAAATATATACTGCCCCAATGGGCTGGCAGTCTTAACACCCTTTTGGTTTTTGAACATTCAATCTTCATTTACAGCATGTAACTCTTTTCCTTCATTTTAATGCAGGCTATTACTATATTTTCTTCATCTTGCATTTTCCGTTAGTATCTAAGAAAACAAAATAACACCTCATAAGTTAACCAAACACCCTCTGTGATTTAAAATATAACCAAGTGGTTATATGAGACTTTCAGACTTCATAAATAGTTTCTTAGTCATAGACACTTTCACAGTACTAAAATGCGGATGCTCCGATGGCAAACAGATCATTAACATTCATCTTTTAAACTTCCAGGTTTTCTTTGTAATCGCCAAACATTTACATTTCCGCAAAACTTTTAGACATTCATATTATTTTACAATTCTCTTACATTTCCTATACTCTCCTAGATATAAAATACACAGAGTTACTGACACTGAATTCTCTATCAGGGTGTTTCATACTAAGTGAGTTTCTAACTCTTTGTCACAGTTATGGCCTATTGGGGCTACAGTCTGATATTTGATGATAAATCTTGACTCCAACCTACGTAATTTTTGTATTCTGTTCCCTCCTCTCTCATCATGTTTCACCATATCCAAAACACAAAATCTTAATAGATTTGTGTTTTGGTTATGTTCTGTATGGAAATGTCCCGCAATCGGGTATGCTTTATCACAGTTCTTAACACCCTGGCTGCTAGGGAGATTTTCCTGCTGTGCTGCAGATGGATTATTTCCATTGTTCATGACGAGCTCAGCTCGTCATGAGCACACAACCAGTGTACTCCATGACGAGCTGAGCTCGTCATGAGCAGCGAAGGGGTTAATAGCTCTCAAGTGTTCTAAGATTCAGATTTTTGCCTTATTTATAGTACTGCCTATGTAGGCCTTCTCACAAGGGCAGAACAAAGTTTTGTTGATTTTTTTTATTTATTTATTTTTTAAACAATTATTTATTATTGTGATTGTGTTTCAAAATTTAATAAAATGTCTACCATTTCACTGTCTGAAATGTCGTTATTTTCATTGAACATAGCTTGTAATGTTTAAGTGTGTAAAATGTCCTCATTTTCAAGGAGGACATCTACTGATTGCACACATTGCAGTAGTTCTTGGTCCCAAATTTCATCCATAAATTCAATATCATTTGGATCAATGATTTCTTGGTTGGTCTCTGCAATGACAATTTCAAATGAGTCTTTCTGTTCGCCTTCCATTTTGCCTGAAATTTGCATTAAAAAAATGTATATTAGTAGAGATAGGGCACTGTTGGGATTAATTTTAGATAGGCAGTTTTTAACAGTGAATTTATCTTTGGGCAGTGTATAGTATCAGAGTGGAAGTACGAATATAAAAAAGTGTATGTGATTTAACGTAAGTAAATTCATAATTATAAAAGACAAGCCTAACTCCATCCATAACTATAACAGAGAAGTCTATCTAAATCTATAACTACTACAGAGGGATAGTATATAACTATCAGAAAAAGTTTACCATATTAACTTAAAGTGCACAATATACTTCAGTTTTTAAAATAACAACTTACCTTTACAAAGAAGTTGAAGTTATTAGTGAAAATCCTATTGAAATGTATAGCAGGAAGTAGTAGTCAAAATGGCTGTGTTTCCTTCTCTTCCTTTATATTCAGGTACATAACCAATCAAATGTCAGGTAAAAAAAAATGGAAAAGAAAGTAACATTTTCATTGGTTGTCAATTCCAACACTTCAGATGTGTTTTGTGAAGTAATTTACCTCAGGGTATTTAGAGAGGTCTACAGGATAAATGGCTAAATGGAATTCCAACCAAATTTGTGAAAATGGTAGGGATTGGTATGTAGTATGAGCAAATCTATATTTGGTGAAAGTGTCTCCAATGTTTCTTCTGTAAATTACTTTCCCACCTTTTTTAATGGAGCGCTTCCCGGGGAGCGCCCCGGTACGCGAACCTGCAGCGTAACGGGAGTTCACCATTTTGTGTTTCGGTCAAATTAAGATACAAGATGGAGGGCAAATAATGTTCAAAATGGGTAGAAGGGGACACGGTAGATGTATTTTGACCCCCTAGGTTTTCTGAGGATGGCTGAGGAGGCCCATATGTGCGAAAAAAAAAAATTTTAAAAAAAAATTCGCGCGGTTAGCTTCCGGTTCGCGTACCGGGTAGTGCTCCGGGGAGCGTACTTTGTTGAAAATTAGTGAAAAAAGTTAGAGTAAAATAATAATTGTGAGTGATCAGATGTAGGGTAGCTCTGAGAAGAGCTTTTGGGTTTATGGTACATTTAGGTACTTATAAGTAGGTACCAATGCACAGTTTTAAATTCAGAATGAAAACTCTGTTCCCTTCATCTGAGAAGTGAACTCCATCTCCTCTGTAGATATCTTGCATGTAGTAACGCAAGTTATTGTTGTACATGGAGCCCATTCCATGGTCTCTCATGTAAGCTGAAACAGATTTGTTTACATGCTTCCTCGATTTCTCAATTTGTGGACAAAATTGGTTCGACCACCTCCATTTCTGTCTTTGGCATATATTTGAATATGCCAAGGCAGTTTGAGGAAAAAGTGCCATCAATTGCTCAAAGGTGTCCTTTAAAAGCATTTCCAGACCTACACCAGTCAAAGTGCCCAAGTCATTACCTCCACAGTGCAAAATTAACAGGTCAGGTTTAGGCAAATGCATAAAGGTTTTCACCAATGGTATCAATTGGTGACATTTTAATCCTCTGTGGCCAAACCACTTAATTTCCACATCTTGTAAATTGAGGTTAGGTAAATTTCTGTTCTCAGCATAACTCTGAGCCCAGTAGATGTAACTATGTCCAACAATCCAGACAGAAAACATGGTGCGAGAAGGTTCTGCTGCAGTGAGATGAAGTCTGGCAATGAAATGGCAGTTGGAAAAATAAGAGTTTAAAATAAAAAAAACTGTGGAGTTTCTGTGTTAAGGAAGCAGTAGCAGTGATTGGTGGATTTTGATTGCTCAAAACAGAAAGTTAGGGTGCATGGATGAGTTCTTTGAAAGATGTAATTTGAATGGTCAAGAAAAAATCATTTAATGAAAGATTGCACTGGATATGCAGGTGCACTGAGAGTTCAGAGTTCAATTGAAACATTGTTGTGTGAACTTGCAAACATCAGAGGTCTTTCAGGAGGTGGTTGCTATGCAAAAAAGGCAGAGAGGGCAGAGGGGGAAGGGTGTTGATTTGAAAAAAGTGAGGGAAGAGTTTTGATTGGGTGACATGAGAGATATGTGTGATGAGTTACAGCATTTCTGTGCTTTTCATAGCTGCAGACTCTGGAGTGCATACCTTTTGCTCTGCTAAAGACAAATTGGTGTGTTTCTGAGACTGTTTTTAAACTAAAAAAGTATTTGCTAATTTGAGAAAAGATTCATTTAATTTAGATAGACAATAGTATGCTTTAGGGAGAAAATTATGAAGAAAGTTCTGTATTTAAAATGTTGCTTTGTGTCAAGTGTTTTACAAATAGATTTTGTTTCTTTGAGTTACATAGCCATGTTAAAAGTGACCCTTAAAAATCGCTTTCATGTGTCTTAGGGCATTGTAAGTCATTTCCCGATGAATGTAGGTATATAATTGATTTATATGATGTTTTAAAATCGTTTTTTGAAAAATATTAGGTTTCTTGTTATGTACTGCTAGAGCTTCATAGGTTGCTTGGGGCATATTTATAAGGCATTTGAGTCTCTCTGATGTTATTTTTCCCATTATAATTTAAGACCTTTCCCCGTGGAGCAAGGTCCTTGTAAATATGCCCCCATCTGTGCTTGGCAAATTTAGATTTTAATCCTTTGACTAACATAGCCATGTTAAAAGTGACCCAGAAATGGTGCAAGGGCCTTAAAAAAACGCTTTCATGTGTCTTAGGCCATTTTAAGTCATTTCCCCTTGAATGTAGGTATATCATTGATTTAGATGATGTGTTTAAAAACGATTTTTGAAATCAATTAGTTTACTTGATATGTAGTGCTAGAGTTTCATAGGTTGCTTGAGGTACATTTAAAAGGCATTTGAGTCCCTTTGATGTTATTTCTCCCATTTTAATTAAAGACCTTTCCCCGTGGTGCAAGGTCCTTGTAAATACGCCCCCATCTGTGCCTGGCAAATTTAGATTTTAATTCTTTGACTAACATAGCCATGTTAAAAGTGACCCAAAAATGGTGCAAGGACCTTAAAAAAACGCTTTCATGTGTCTTAGGCCATTTTAAGTCATTTCCCCTTGAATGTAGGTATATCATTGATTTAGATGATGTGTTTAAAAACGATTTCTGAAATCAATTAGGTTTCTTGATATGTACTGCTAGAGTTTCATAGGTTGCTTGGGGTACATTTAAAAGGCATTTGAGTCCCTTTGATGTTATTTCTCCCATTTTAATTAAAGACATTTCCTCGTGGTGGAAGGTCCTTGTAAATACACACCCATGTGTGCTTGGCAAATTTAGATTTTGATTATTTAACTTACATAGCCATGTATGCCTCTTTTGCATCACTGTGCGTCACTTTTGTGACGCAGCGGCGGTGCAAAAGATTTGCTATGTGGCGACATATTTACAACTTGATGCATCTAGGCAGATGTGTCATGCTGTAAAGTCCCGTGCCACATGAAACCGATGCAGCAGTGATGCAAAAGATGCACCATGTTGCAAGACAGGCCTCATTTCATCTCCAACAAGATAAGAAGCTGAATCTTCTGTAAATGTCAAAATTGTTGTATACACTGCTCAACTTCTGTGTACTCTTTGATATGCTAGAGTCCATCTGCACTATGAGATACCTAAGCAAAGGAAACACAGGTGATGTGATTGTGAAATGAGGAAAAGAAACTCCACATTTTCAATTACATCACCTGTGTTTCCTAAGTTTACGAATGACATTGTGCAGATGAGGTTTCGGTCTGTCCACGGACACAGAAGAGGTCTGGCCTTTGTTCAAGAGTGAAGTGGACATGACTTACTTCATTGGTAGGTCTTCACATGTATTATCTCCTCTATACTCTTCAACAAGCGTAACATTAAACTGCAACCCTGAGTAGGCCTCACCTTAAACAAACCTCTGGATAGGCCACACCTTATCGTCATCCTGAATCAATCATTTAACATGTTACGGACAGATTTATGATAGGTGTGTGCCTCTTTTGCGCCGCTGTGCGTCACTTTTGTGACGCAGCGGCGGTGCAAAAGATTTGCTATGTGGCGACATATTTAAAAATTGATGCATCTAGGCAGATGTGTCATGCTGTAAAGTCCCGTGCCACATGAAACCGATGCAGCAGTGATGCAAAAGATGCACGATGTTGCAAGACAGGCCTCATTTCATCTCCAACAAGATAAGAAGCTGAATCTTCTGTAAATGTCAAAATTGTTGTATACACTGCTCAACTTCTGTGTACTCTTTGATATGCTAGAGTCCATCTGCACTATGAGATACCTAAGCAAAGGAAACACAGGTGATGTGATTGTGAAATGAGGAAAAGAAACTCCACATTTTTCAATTACATCACCTGTGTTTCCTAAGTTTACGAATGACATTGTGCAGATGAGGTTTAGGTCTGTCCACGGACACAGAAGAGGTCTGGCCTTTGTTCAAGAGTGAAGTGGACATGACTTACTTCATTGGTAGGCCTTCACATGTATTATCTCCTCTATACTCTTCAACAAGCGTAAATTTAATCTGCAACCCTGAGTAGGCCTCACCTTAAACAAACCTCTGGATAGGCCACACCTTATCGTCATCCTGAATCAACCATTTAACATGTTAGGGACAGATTTATGATAGGTGTGTGCCTCTTTTGCGCCGCTGTGCGTCACTTTTGTGACGCAGCGGTGGTGCAAAAGATTTGCTATGTGGCGACATATTTAAAAATTGATGCATCTAGGCAGATGTGTCATGCTGTAAAGTCCCGTGCCACATGAAACCGATGCAGCAGTGATGCAAAACATGCACCATGTTGCAAGATAGGCCTTATTTCATCTCCAACAAGATAAGAAGCTGAATCTTCTGTAAATGTCAAAATTGTTGTATACAGTGCTCAACTTCTGTGTACTCTTTGATATGCTAGAGTCCATCTGCACTATGAGATACCTAAGCAAAGGAAACACAGGTGATGTGATTGTGAAATGAGGAAAAGAAACTCCACATTTTTCAATTACATCACCTGTGTTTCCTAAGTTTACGAATGACATTGTGCAGATGAGGTTTAGGTCTGTCCACGGACACAGAAGACGTCTGGCCTTTGTTCAAGAGTGAAGTGGATATGACTTACTTCATTGGTAGGCCTTCACATGTATTATCTCCTCTGTACTCTTTAACAAGCGTAAATTTCATCTGCAACCCTGAGTAGGCCTCACCTCAAACAAACCTCTGGATAGGCCACACTTTATCGTAATCTCGAATCAATCATTTAAAATGTTAGGGTCAGATTTATGATAGGTGTATGTCTCTTTTGCGTCACTGTGCGTCACTTTTGTGACGCAGCGGCGGTGGAAAAGATTTGCTATGTGGCGACATATTTACAACTTGATGCATCTAGGCAGATGTGTCATGCTGTAAAGTCCTGTGCCACATGAAACCTGCGTCAGTTTTCATATAGGTGTTTTGTTGCAAGGTATGCATTAATTTGCATGAAAGCCCTGTAAAACTAACACAGTGAAATTTAGAATATTTCACTGAGTCAGCTTTATAGCATTGCTGAATCAAATCCTTACTCCTGTTTGAAACAGGCATAAGAAGTGATGCACCATGCAATGTGAGGGTTCCTCCTGTGCATTGCAGTAGACATGTCGCGCTTATGACGTGATTCCTGCAATGTGCTGCTTTTGCGGCACAGATGCGTGACGCATCTGTGCTGTTTTTGCTCAATGGTGCTCCACATTGTACACTATGGGTGGCAGAGCAGCGGTGCACATTAACTGGTGCATCCGTGGGGATGCGCCACTTAGCATAAATCTGCCCCTGTACATTTAAGTATGAGCAGGGGACACAGAGTCGGTGAGGCTTATCCAAGGTTAAGAAGAGATGAGTCCTGTTCACTGAAAACTTGGACATAGGCCTCACCTCCTCAGCATCGCTGGACATGGCTAAATAATAGCTGCAAAATGTTACTCTTGTTAAACAATTTTACTATTATAATCTCTGAGATTTGTCTCTTACTCTGCAACATCTCATTGTTGTTCTCTTTCTTTAAAGATAACGACAACATCAACCATGAGTGACAATCAGCAATCAGTTGATTTTGACCTTATCATTGAACTTGTAATTGAAACGTCAGTGGAAGTAGATCCCTTGGATGATTTAAATCCTGAGGATGATGAAGAACATGATGAGGATGCCGATTTGTCAGAATTGTATGACATAGGGTGGGAAGCTGACGTGCTTGAGCCTATGGAACTATAAACATTTATTTTTAAAAATTATAATAAATGAAAAGTAAAAATGTAAACCTTTTAATTTAAAATTAAACACACCTTCAAAAACAGGTTATGTGTAGTGTCTTCAATAAAATATTAAAATATGCTCATAAAATTAGATCAGATTCACATATAAAACAGCACAGGTAAAATGAAGAAGAATTCAATTTCTTTTCTGCTATTTGTGTATTCTAAATTTGCCAAAGCAGTAAAAAATATTCTATGTAAAAATGTCAAGTAGTGTGTTAAGTTTTTGATGACTGTTATTGATTTACTGTTTGGTAATAGTGGTTAATAAAATTTTTTATTATATTTTACCACAGATTCAACTGCAGATCATTTCAAAATTTGAGAATGCCAACCAAGGATAGAATTAGAAAGGCTGCAAAACGTCAAAGACAGCAGGTCCATGAAATAATGCAGCAGTCCTCTACAAAAAAAACTTGTCAAGTCACCAAGAAAGCACCGGGTAAGAGCACGAAAACATTCATAAGAAACATTTGTAGAAAAAAAAGTAGTAGTACAGAAAATGTTTTAGTCCAGAAAAAGAGAAGCAATTTAAACGGAAAGGAAAGGCCAATCAAAAATGTTACTGCTAGAGCAAGAGATAACTCTGTGCATGATAGTAGAAGGAAACAACAGTTTAGGGACATTCGTAGACGAATGTTCCGCAACAGGATAATTGGCAATTTGTTAAAAAATATTAAGAAAGGTCAACAGAAAGTGGGTTTTTATAAGAGAAAAAAAAAAGTTGAGAAAGTTATTGATCAGGCATTTGAAATAAAGCGAAAGTTATTTATTTTGATAATCAATAGATTTAGGAAGCTAAACAAGGCAGTTTATGATTTCAAAAGAAATAGTAGATGGAATAGAATAGTTAATCGTAGTAATTTTTGTGAAGTTTTTTCCGGAGAATGGATGCATAGTTCAAGTTGTGAGGCATTTTTCAATGAGGAGAGTTATTTCCAGGATAATGATTTGGTGCATGCAGTTGATACCAGTGGTCGAGCTTATGAGGTGAAAGATGGTTGTCCAGTTGAAAAAGAAAAACTTGTGACAACAGAGACAGAAGAGGTGTTAGGTAATGAGGTTTTAGGAAGACGTCCTAAGGATCCTGTGTACACCTGGAAGTGTAGTAGTATTTGCAGTGTACGACAGGATTCCATCAATTTGCTTTGTGATTTTGTACGGACATTTAATAAGAAAAGTTTGAAGCAGAAAATGATGTTGTTGCAAGAATTAGATCCTTGCAGAGTGAGAGAAGTGACAGGTTTGCATGGTCATTCACTGGCTTGTCTTTCCAGGAGAGTATGCCAGAGTGTTTTTCATCATTTCAGGATGCTAGCAGTGCATCATAATAAAGTGAGGAAATTAGTTAGAATGTTGTATTATGCTAAGAGTCCAGCAATTATGCTTAAACAATTATGCGCTGCTCTTTTGCATGGTTCTGAAATAGATGTGAAGAATATTTGTGAAGAAATTGAGTTTTGTTACTTTGGAAGTAAAGAGGAGAATGTTGAAATTGACCCAGAAGAACAGGGTAATGTGGAGGACAGTGTACAGGTTTACAGTACAGATAATTTTCAGAAGGAAATTGCCACGTTTCAGGTTAAATCAAGTGAGAGGCCTAATTTTACTTGTGTGTGTTGTCGACGCACTTATTATAAGAATCAGACTAAGTTAGTGGATTTATATGCAAAAAGTGAAAGGGAAAATAATAGTGAATGGAAGGATTTCGCAACATACTTGATGGTAGAAAATTGTTTTGATTTGGGATCGGATCAACGTGTGTGTACTTATTAAATCAAAACCAGATGCCTGCTGGAGCGGTTCATAATAATCTGGAATTGGTTGAGATTCCTTCTGAATTGAAGGATTTAAATACTTATGAATCTATTTTGATTCAAAGTATCCATCCCTTTCAGGCTATTGTAAGAATGGAGCCAAAGACAGGGAAATTGCCTCCATCAGATTTACAGAGAGGATTAAAGGGAAGAGTTGTTTATTTGCCTCTAGATTTGAAGAAAACCATTAATACAATTGGAGTAGAAAAAGTGGAAGAGGAACCTCTGGTTATCTTAGTTAATGGGGTTCCGACAAAGAATAAGAAAATATGGCAAGAAATAGTGGATGTTAGGAAAGTCAAAAAGGCAACATTGTATTTGAAAAAAAATAATAAGTACTATAAGAATGTATATGTTGCAGAAGAGGAAGTAAGTGAGGAAGAGGATAGCGATTTGTGTGCTGGTCAAATTGAGAAAGTAGAACCCTCTAAAAGTGAAGAAATATATGAACATTATAGTGTTCATCCTTTGCATTCCAAGGAAGTCATGGGGAATGCTATTGAGTTGTTTCAAATGAAACAAGCCAAAGGGAGTCCCATTAGTGTTTGGGAGGAAAGTTTGGAAGCTCGGTGTTTCCCACAGCTATTTCCAACAGGTCAGGGAGGAAGATATGATGAGCGACCTCATCAAATTCCTGCTTCTGAATACCGGACTTTACGATTGTATGCAGGAGATGCTAGGTTTCGACAATGCATTCCCTATTTGTTTCATCTCCTGTTTGAAAGCGATCTGTCTGGACTGTCATATGCAGTGAACCACATCTTGAAAAGTGGTATACACATGCAAAACATCTTGGCAAGTGACTTTATGGATAAAGTCAATGTCCAAGACAGTATTTTGGATTGTCACCTGATTAATCTCATGGCGTGTCAGCGTGGTACTAATGAGTACTGGTACCGTCGTCATGGTGATTTAAAATGTATGCTGAGGAACTTAGGAACTCCCACATGGTTCCTCACTCTGAGCTGTGCCGAGTATGGCTGGGAAGACTTACTTGAATTTCTACAAGAGGCAAATGGAAACATTGAAAACATCGAATTCAAGACACCCGGAGAACTGTGCTCTTTGGATCCAGTCAATGTATGCAGGTACTTCAATCATAGATTTGAAGCTATGATGTCTTTCATCATGAACAAGAGAAATCCACCTCTTGGAGAGGTGTTGGATTTCTTCTGGAGAAAGGAGTACCAAGCAAGAGGTGCTCCTCATATACATATGCTGCTGTGGATCAAGGATGCACCTAAATTTGGAACGGATCCAGAAGACTTAGTGATGAGTTTCATACAACAGTATTCTACGTGTGCTTTTCCAAACGCAAAGGAGAAGAAAAGCCTAAGAGAAAAAGTTCTACGTTTCCAAAGCCATCGTTGTGGAAAGTACTGTCGTCGTAAATTCAGAAACAAGGACAAGTTCTACACCAAATGTCGTTTCGGCTTTCCACGACCGGTGATTTCTAAAGGAAGAGTAAACAGTTTGATGTCTTCGCTGCGACATAATGTGATGAAGAAATCACCTAAAAACACATACAATTTGAAGAGGAATGAAGAGTCCTAGTACATCAACGACTACAACCCAGTGATTTTGTCCATGTGGAATGCTAACATGGATATACAGTTTGTGGCTGATAACTGTATGGCTGTGGCTCGGTATGTGACATCTTACATCACCAAAAAAGAAAAGACAGAATTGAAGGATATGTGGGAGGACATTTCCCATGAAAAGAGCCTCAGTAAGAAGTTGTACAGTTTCAGTCTGAAGATGTTGTCACATCGAGAAATCGGAGCTTACGAATGTTCTGACCGTTTGTCTTCAGCAAGTCTCTATGCCAAATCCAGGAGTATCGTTTGGGCGAGTCTTGGTCTTGCTGCAACGCGTAATCGAGTTCTGAAACCTGTGCGGGAAATTGAGTATTTGGCAGGAAAGGAGCCAAACAGTACTGATATTTTGAAGACCAACATGTTGGATACATATTATCCAAATCGAAGCAGTCACCTCGAGAATGTTTGTCTGTATGGGGTTCTACAAAATTACATATTCAAGAGGAACATCAAAGAAGATATTGAGAAAGGAGTTTATGCTGTAATTGGAAGTGAGGGATTTCTGGTCAAGCAAAGAAAATGCCATCGAAAATTGAGTGGCGAATCTCCTGAAAAAAAGGAGTTTTTCTATATAGCACTTTTGCAACTTTTCAAGCCTTGGCGTGCAGAAGAGGAACTGCTTGGAGATTTCCTCTGTTACGAAGACTCTTTCACTGCCGCCAAGGAGACCATTGAATGTCCTGCTTTTCCCAAATATCTAGAAATGTTGAATGCGGAAATCGAGCAGGAAGCAACGATTGCAGCCGAGATTGCCAGAGACAGTTCTCAGGACAGTCAGAGTTCTGTTTCATTGAGTCAGGATCCACTAGGAGGACCTGTTATCGAAAATGAAGCTGCCACTGCCATGAATGAAGTGGAAAGAGCCATGGCACATGCTCAGGAGGATGCGGTTAACTTAGAAGACTTGGAAAGACAACTCAACGTTGAGCAGAGGAAAATATATGACGAAGTTACCAAGAAAATTGATCATGGATTAAGTCATGAGAAGAAAGAGTGCTCATGTACGTCGTTGAAGCCTGTTCGACTGTACGTGAGTGGAGAAGCGGGAACTGGAAAAAGTTTCCTCATTAAAGCAATTTCATGTTATTTGCAGGAAAGGACTGAGTCATCGCTGTCTTGTGTTGTCACCGCTCCAACTGGACTGGCAGCACATAACATTAAAGGTATTACTTTGCATCGCCTACTGATGCTGCCAGTGGAGCATGACAACAAATTACAATACCACAAGTTATCTGGAGATGCTTGTTGTGAAGTTTCAAGAGTCTTGAGGAAAATGAAACTTCTTATCATTGACGAAGTGAGCATGGTTTCCAATGTCATGCTTGCCTTTGTGCATTTGAGAATGCAAGAAGTTCTCAAAACAGAGTATGATGTGTTATTTGGTGGCAAACACATCATTGTTTTCGGAGATCTTCTGCAGCTGACACCAGTGAAAGGACAACCTGTGTTCAAAATGCTCACACATGAAGATACCAGGAAGTGCCTAGGGAGCATTGGCAACGTCAATATATGGTTAAACTTCAATTATGCTGAACTGCATGAAAATATGCGTCAGGCGAAGGATGAAGATTACAAGAATATTCTACAAGATGTTAGAATTGGAAAAGTGACCGAGCATGGGAAAGAAGCTTTACATGCACGATTACTGTCAAATTTATATCCAGAACAAGATGTTGTGCCTGAGAATATTTTTCAGAAAATTACTGAGAAGAAATCTAGAATATGTTTGATGCCAACTCTTGCAGAATGTGCCATCTTCAACAACAAAATGTTGCATTTAGAAAACCAAGAGATTGTGAAACTGGAAGCTATTGACAGAGTAGAGCATATGGGATCAACAATTATTTTGTCTGAGAATTTGAAAACAAAATTGGATTCATTAGAGAAGACTATATCTAAAACTGCAGGTTTTGAAAAGACTCTGAATGTGTGCTTAAACTGCCGTATAATTTTAAGAAGGAATTTACATGTTGAAAGAGGTCTGGTAAATGGATCAATGGGTAATGTTGTTGATTTTGTGAAATACAGAAATAGAGATGGAATTGAATTTTTAAAAATTAAATTTGATGGCATTGAGGAAGTACAGCTAATTGGTCGTTGTTCTGCTAGATTTTTGCTTGTAAAAGACTTATATGTTCGCCGTAAGCAGTTTCCTGTTTGCTTGGCATATGCGGTGACAATCCATAAATCGCAAGGTTTAAGTGTAGACAGTGCATTGGTGAATATTGGCAGTTCTGTGTTCAAGGAGGGTATGGCATATGTGGCATTGTCATGAGTTAGAACTTTATCGGGATTGTACTTGATTGAGTGTGATGTCACAAACATTTGTGCGGATCTAGATTGTGTTAAGGAATACAATAGGTTAAGAAGAGAGTATGCGCCACATTTGCCTCAATATCCTTTGTTTGAGAAACGTGTGGTAGGCCGGAAACGAAGAAATGTGACCAATACTAGGGAGGTTGTAGCAAAAAGACGAAAAGTCGATGAACCTGAAATTATAAGCAGAAACAAAAAGGATTCTGTTGAAGATGTTGTTGGTTTTCAATTTGAAAACAGTTCTGGTGTCAACTGCTATGCTAATGTAGTGGTTAATGTTTTGTTTTCTCTAGAAAATGTAAAAGAAGAGATTGTGGTCAATTCTGATCAAAGATTTTGCAGTTTGTTAAATTCTGTGTTAGAGAAATGTAGCACTGATAGAACAAAAATAGAAAGTGTGTCTGAATTCGAAATCTGTTAGACAGATGTTCAGGTCAAACACAATTCTCTCAAAATATTCAGCAAGATTGTCAGGAGTTTTTAATGTATATGCTTGATGTATTGCATGCTGAAGGTGTAGATGTAGATCACCTGTTTGGGCTTTCTTATCAATGGCAGCATGACTGCGAGAACTGTAGGGTATCAAGTACTACTAGTGTAGACTCAGAAAGATTTATATATTTACCTTTGCCAGACAGTAAATCAGTCTCCTTTAATAAGCTAGTAAAAGCAGCTGATCACAACATGGAGTGTAGCCAATGTAAATCTGAAATGATGTCAACATTATTTATACGAACATATGGCCAGTATGTCATTTTAATGTTCCAACGATGTAGGCCTGATGGAACAAAATTGACAACTTTAATTAAAAATTTTGTGGCTTCGCAGTTTTCAATATCAGGAAGGACTTTTGTAACTGCAGCAATTATATATCATGACGGTCCTTCAATAACATCAGGACATTACACAGCTTATTTAAAGTCTAGAAATGGCTGGTCATTCTGCAACGATTCTGTTTTAATTTTTAAAAAAAAATTGCCGTATGACCTTAAAAATTCTTACCTGGTGTTTTTAAAACCAAATTTTAGGGAAAGAATCTCGGGATGTGCTCTGAGGAATTTCAAGAGGTTCTAATGGCTCCTACACGATTTGGCCTTGAGGATAAGTGTAGTATAGAGACATAAGTTCTTACCATAACACTTGATGTCATGGAAAAATAACTGCACTTTGAATGAGTTCAGAAAAACTGTTTCTTTTTATAAGCTAATTCAAGCAGCCAATCAAAACATGGAGTAGAGGGAATGTAAGTCTGCAATGCTGTCTACTGTTTTATATTGCTTTGTGATTAAAAGTGATGTAGAGAATTAAATAATTGTAGTAGTCATGGAGGTAGTGTAAGTCTGCTTCATTGTAAGCAGTATCAGTGTCATAGGAAATGTAGAACATGAGTGAGCAAGAAGGGTAAGATATTACTAGTCCAGGATTGAGAAAGTGATCTTGAACGTTTTCTTTCTGAAAGTTGCGGAAATAGAAAATGACGGGATTTGCTTGCAAGAATTCCAAGAGTTATAAATGGCTCTTACATGATTTGGCCTTGTGGAAACGTGTGGTAGAGAGCGAGAAGTCATTTATTGTATGTAACATATTTTTCAAAACGATGGAGGTTTTCTTTCAGAAAGTGGCGGGCTGAAAATAAAAACAGCACAACTGAGTGTAAGCTGTTCATAGGACATCCTTCGACGTCATGGAAAGTAAGTTACTTTTGAGGAGTTCTGATTTCTGATTGGTTATGTTATATGGGTTTTTTAAACACAATCATTTTGATTGTGTTTTTTTTTCCCCGCTGTTATATGATGAATACCTTCAAGTCACTGTTTTTAGTGAAATTTGATACATTCTGAGAACAGCAAAAATAAACCATTTAACATGTATAATTAATTCTGTACTGTTTGTATTTATGATGTACATGTAGAACTGTGTAGGAGGCATGGAGAAGGTGAGGCTTCTGTAAGTGTCAAAGTTGTTGCATACAGTGCTCACATTCTACGTAGTCTTTCATATGATAGACTACATTTCCACAATGAGATACCTAAGCAAAGGAAACACAGGTGATGTGATTGTGGAATGAGCAAAAAAAATTGCACGTTTTTCAATTATATTACCTGTGTTTCCTAACATTACACATCACATTGTGTAGATGTGGTTTAGGCCTGTTCCAGGAGACAGAGGAGGTCTGACATTTGTTCAAGAGTGCAGTGGACATGACTCACTTCATTAGTAGGCCTGCACATGTATTATCTCCTCTATACTCTTCAACAAGCCTAAATTTCATCTGCAACCCTGAGTAGGACTTACCTGAAACAAATCTGTGGATAGGTTACACCTTATCAGCATCTAGAAACAATTATTTAAAATGTTAGGGGCAGTTGGGCAAAATTATTGCTGTTTTTATCGGCAGAAAACTGCTGCAAAAGTGGTTTTAGCGGCAGTTTTCTGCCGCAAAAGCGGCTTTAGCGACACATTTCTGCCGATAAAAGCTGCAAAACTTTTATTGCCTATGTTGATAATATGGCCCTATGTTATTTACATTTCTTTGCTGTTTCAATTATTCTTTTTCTGTTACTTCTTCTTTTCTGCTTTCTGTTTTTTCTCTCTGTTATTCCACATGTTTTAATCTTATTTTGAACATTCACTCACATTCTCTAAGAAACTCTTCTTTGTTATTCTTCTACTCTCCTTTTTTTCTTTCACTTCCTTATCTATTTTGTTTTTCACAATTATACCCTCTTCCATCTTTTCTTCGGTAAATAAATCTATTAAACAGTATCTCTGGTTTACTCCCTATAGCTGTCTTTCTTTTAACATTACTCTCTGTTTACTTCCCTTATACTTACTCTTCTTTTTTGTTTAAAAATTTTTTTTGGTTCGCTCCCAGTTCGCGTACCGGGGAGCGAACGGGGAAGCGAACCAAAAGAAATAGAGGTTGCCAGAGTGCTAAACATTCTAGCAATTTTTTTATAAAGGGGAGGTAGTTCTGAAAAGAACTTTTTTTTATGTTTTTGTTGTTTTATATATTTTTTTTAATTTTCTGAACATTTTTTGGTTTTTTTTGTATTTTTTGAACAATTTTATGTTTTTTTTGGTTTTTTGGAGGGGAAACAACAAAAAACAGGCATTGGAAAGGGCTCAACAGGAGCAAAAAAAAAATTTTTGGGGGGGCGTTTAGAGCACTTGTGATTTTTAAATGCTCTGTTTACTAAGTTAATGCTCATATTGGCACATGAGAGTAAGGTACCGCAATATATACAGACAATCTTCATGTGGACAAAGTTTTCCTGTATGTTTGGCACTGTTTCCCGTGCCTCTGGCCCCGACAGAGATATCTGTGTTGATGTCCTGGCCACAGGAGGTGGTGGGTTGTCCTGGAGGTCACGCATCTCTGCCCGGCTGTAATTTAGAGGATGCCACCTCTGCATGTGACGGTGCATAGTATAGTTGCCGTAACTATACTTCTTATCTGTGCCTCTAGATAAGTCCTCTTTGCATATGAGGCACGTCACATACCGAGCATTAACTTTTTTCTGTCCTTCAGGAAAAGAAAAAAACTGCCAAATGAAACTATTTTTACGATGAGATACCCGGGGCTCCTCTTGTAAAAACTGTGGTGCCTGCATTTCCTCTTCCTCTTCTTGATCCTCTTCCTTCTCTGTGTTGGCAAGGAACTGTGGAGGTGGTCCTCTCTTCCTATGAGGAGGTGGTGGTGGGGGTCCACCAGCTGCAGCTACTAGTGAAGCCATTTTCCACTGAGCAAAATAGGTCTTCCTTTCACAAAGTTGAAAGTCAGAGTGAGAAAAAAGGTGGGGGCTTTCATCATTTGGGAAAAAAAATAGTTCTAAACCAATGAAAAGTGTTATTTTTAGGTCACCTGACCTAGCCTTACATCATTAGGAAAGCAAAAGTGAAATGAACCAATGAAAAGTTTTATTAACAAGTCACATGACCTGTTACGCTTATGTTACGCGCTGCGGAACGCGCCCCGGATCGCTTCCGGTTCGCGCTCCGGAGCACTTCCGGGTGCGCTAACGCGGCGCGTCATAAGACGCATTACGCGGCAACGCGATACGTCGCGCTTTCGCTACGCGCCCCGGATCGCATCCGGGGAGCTGCGCTTCGCGTCTCAGTTCGCGTACCGGAGCACTTCCGGGTGCGCTAACGCGGCGCGTCATAAGACGCATTACGCGACAACGTGATACGTCGCGCTTCCGCGACGCGTCACGATGTTGATTTCTAACGCGGCAGTTGCGCAAACGGAACGTTTACCGGTTCGCGGACCGGGTCGCGGCATCAAATTGAGCTAACGGGAAGCTTCCCGGTTTGCGAACCGGGAGCGAACAAAAAAAAATATTTAAAAAAAAATTATTAATAAACATATAAAATATATTTTTTGATTTAAAGAAGAATACATTTTACAGCTACAGATATTAGCTTTTAAAAAACCAATGACATTCACTGAAAAAACCATAGGTTATAGACCATATTTAGTTAGGAATTAGCATTTACAAAACCTTGAAAATTCACTGAAAAAACCATAGGTTATAGACCATATATAGTTAGGAATTAGCATTTAAAAAACCTTTTTTTACTCACACAAAACCATTGAAATTCCATATATAGTTAGTAGTACTAACTATATATCGCGCACCCGCAATCCACTGCTGATCATGTCACATATTACATCATTCATGACATGGTCAGTGACATCACTGATGACATCTCAAATGACATCACTGATGACATCACTGATGACATCTCAAATGACATCACTGATGACATCACTGATGACATCTCAAATGACATCACTGATGACATCACTGATGACATCTCATTTGACATTACTGATCACATCACTGATGACATCATTCATGTGATAATATGATGAACCTCTTCAGACTCTTATATAACCTTAGATACACTCAGTGTAAACATACACTCACAGACTGTCACTCATCCATGGAGTTACTCACACACCTAGTCAGTCATGCAAAGAATCAATCACACCTCCATTTCCTCAACTATACAGTTATACACACCTTACTTATTCAAACATATACTAACACATATTTACTCTCTTATACAATCCCTGATACAAGTTCACAATGATCCATACAGCCACTCACACATTCACTGGCTCTTATGCACAGTTATTTATATATGTCAACTGTCACATGTACTGTGCTTTACATATGTACTTACTTTGACATGTAGCACTGAGATATCCATTCACTCACCAATACACTTATGCACACAGTCAACCGCCCATACAGTTGTTTCTATATGCACTTTTGAACCCATACATCTAGTGAATCAACTGCTCACACATGTATGCACAGAGTCATACACCTCTCAACCACCAACACACACACTCAGTCTCCCATACAAATACTTGGGCAACCAATCAATAACCCATAGAGTTAATCATATAGCTAATGATCAACACATGCAGCAGTTTACTGAACAACAGACATAATGATGCACAAATTAAGACAGTTTAGTCACTAACCCATGCACTCTGTGAGACACATTTAATCACTCACTCATACAGTCAGTCATGCACCTACTAAATCCTTCATCCGGACACTTATAAATCCACTCATTATTCAATTTGTAAGACATATTTTAACTTTACAGAATTATACAGTCACTGGATGCAGTCATTTACTGCTGGCCCCTGATGAGGAAAATAAATATCCGAAACGCGTCGGGCCTATTTCAAACACGCAACTGCCCAAACCAACTAACGCTTTGGGGAAGGCGCACGCAGGCTCGGGTGCTACCCGCTACATAGACAACCCCATGGAGCGTAATACATTAGCGGCGGTCCTGCCGCTGGGTTGCACAACCCCAAAGAAACGGGGGCCACGAGACTCGCTATCCAAGGAGTCTCGTATGTGGAGCTGCGCGATGGATGAGGACAGGAGTGATGTTTGGGGCTCATGGTAGAGCCTTTGGAACAAGCAGTAATTTGAAAGTGCATCCATCCAGGATATATGGAGTACATCTCCCACAAGCACAATGTGTGTTTTCATATAGGGAGATGGTAGACGTTGTGCACTTTACTGCTGGCCCCTGATGAGGAAAATAAATTTTCGAAACGCGTCGGGCCTATTTTAAACACGCAACTGCCCATACCAACTAACGCTTGGGGAAGGCGCACGCAGGCTCGGGTGCTACCTGCTACTTGGACAACCCCATGGAGCGCAATACATTAGCGGCGGTCCTGCCGCTGGGTTGTACCACCCCAAAGAAACTGGGGCCACGAGACTCGCTATCCAAGGAGTCTCGTATGTGGAGCTGCGCGATGGATGAAGACAGGAGTGATGTTTGGGGCTCATGGTAGAGCCTTTGGAACAAGCAGTAATTTGAAAGTGCATCCATCCAGGATATATGGAGTACATCTCCCACAAGCACAATGTGTGTTTTCATATAGGGAGATGGTAGACGTCGTGCAAATTACTGCTGGCCCCTGATGAGGAAAATAAATTTCCAAAACGCGTCGGTCCTATTTCAAACACGCAACTGCCCATACCAACTAGCGCTTTGGGGAAGGCGCATGCAGGCTCGGGTGCTACCCGCTACTTGGACAACCCCATGGAGCGTAATATGTATATATATTACCTACTGGCGGTCGCCAGTAGGTATATATAGTTAGGATTTTTTCTCTATGGGTTTTTTGAAAATTCTATGTCTAATAACTTTGGCGTTTGTGGACGGAATTGGCTGAAATTTTCAGGAAAATGGCACATTTTGTTTCTGAGCAGCCCCTAAAAATTTTGGGGGGGTTCGTCAAGGGGGGGCCGAGAAAAAAGGGGGGTCCCAAAACGTGTTTTTAACATTGAGTTTTCCATAGGGCGGTTGGCCTCACTTTTAGCCCGAACGGCTGAATGGATTTGCACGAAACTTGGCAAAATTGTAGGGACTGGTAGCCCGATGTGCCTTTTGTAGGTCTCAATATATGTGCTCCAGTGGATTTTGAGAAATTAACGTTTAAAAAAATATATATATCTGTAACAGCGGACCGGGCAGCGCTCTGGTTCGCGGACTTTTCGCGCAACGGAGCTTTGTGAAGCGAAGCTGATTGGTTCTCCGGCGTCTGTCAACATTCCAAACAGTCCGTAGCGGCCGCCATCTTGTCTCTCGGTAGGATCGAGAGACAAGAGGAGGCCGAAGCGAAGGGGCAAATGACCATAAGGGGGCATAGTACATTGTCGCTCACCCCCTAGGTTTGATGTGGAGGTTTTAAAAGGGCCCCGCGGGGCAAAAAAAAATAAAAATAATAATAATCGAACAGCTGAATGGATTTGCACGAAAGTTGGCAAAATTGTAGGGACTGGTAGCCCGATGTGCCTTTGCTAGATCTCAATATATGTGCTCCAGTGGATTTTGAGAAATTAACGTTCAAAAAAAGATATATATCTGTAACAGCGCACCGCTTCGCGTACTTTTCGCGTTACGGAGCTTTGCGAAGCGAAGCTGATTGGCTCTCCGGCGTCTGTAAACATTCCAAACAGTCCGTAGCGGCCGCCATCTTGTCTCTCGGTAGGATCAAGAGACAAGAGGAGGCCAAAGCGAAGGGGCAAATGACCATAAGGGGGAATAGTAGATCGTCGGTGACCCCCTACGTTTGATGTGGAGGTTTTAAAAGGGCACCGCGGGGCAAAAAAAATAATAATAATAATAATCGAACGGCTGAATGGATTTGCACGAAACTTGGCAAAATTGTAGGGACTGGTAGCCCGATGTGCCTTTGCTAGGTCTCAATATATGTGCTCTAGTGGATTTTGAGAAATTAACGTTCAAAAAAAGATATATATCTGTAACAGCGCTCCGCTTCTCGTACTTTTCGCGTTACGGAGGTTTGCGAAGCTGATTGGTTTTTCGGCGTCTGTAAACATTCCAAACAGTCCGTAGCGGCCGCCATCTTGTCTCTCGGTAGGATCGAGAGACAAGAGGAGGCCAAAGCGAAGGGGCAAATGACCATAAGGGGGCATAGTAGATCCTCCCTGACCCCCTAGGTTTGATGTGGAGGCTTTGAAAGGGTCTCGCAGGGCAAAAAAAAAATATACCGTTTTTTTAGTTTTTTTGCGTGGAGTGCGCCCGGTTCGCGAACCGGGAAGCGGTCTGGGGAGCGTACTTTCTTGAAAATTAGTGAAAAAAGTTAGAGTAAAATAATAATTGTGAGTGATCAGATGTAGGGTAGCTCTGAGAAGAGCTTTTGGGTTTATGGTACATTTAGGTACTTATAAGTAGGTACCAATGCACAGTCTTAAATTCAGAGTGAAAACTCTGTTGCCCTCATCTGAGAAGTGAACTCCATCTGCTCTGTAGATATCTTGCATGTAGTAACGCAAGTTATTGTTGTACAGGGAGCCCATTCCATGGTCTCTCATGTAAGCTGAAACAGATTTGTTTACATGCTTCCTCGATTTCTCAATTTGTGGACAAAATTGGTTCGACCACCTCCATTTCTGTCTTTGGCATATATTTGAATATACCAAGGCAGTCTGAGGAAAAAGTGCCATCAATTGCTCAAAGGTGTCCTTTAAAAGCATTTCCAGACCTACCCCAGTCAAAGTGCCCAAATCATTACCTCCACAGTGCACAATTAACAGGTCAGGTTTTGGCAAATGCATAAAGGTTTTCACCAATGTTATCAATTGGTGACATTTTAATCCTCTGTGGCCAAACCACTTAATTTCCACATCTTGTAAATTGAGGTTAGGTAAATTCCTGTTTTCAGCGTACCTTTGAGCCCAATAGATGTAGCTATGTCCAACAATCCAGACAGAAAACATGGCGAGAGAAGGTTCTCCTGCAGTCAGATGAAGTGTGGCAATGAAATGGCAGTTGAAAAAATGAGAGTGTAAAATGAAAAAAACTGAGGAGTTTCTGTGTTAATGAAGCAGTAAGAGTGATTGGTGGATTTTGATTGCTGAAAACAGAAAGTTAGTGTGCATGGATGAGTTCGTTGAAAGATGTATTTTGAGTGGCGAAGAAAAAATCATTAAATGAAAGAATGCTTTGGATATGCAGGTGCACTGAGAGTTCAGAGTTCAATTGCAACATTGTTGTGTGAGAGGTCTTGCAAGAGGTGGTTGCAATGCAGAAAAAGCAGAGAGGGGGCAGAGGGGGGAAGGGTTTTGCTTTGAAAAAAAGTGAGGGAAGAGTTTTGATTGGGTGACATGAGAGATCTGTGTGAGGAATTACAGCATTTCTGTGCTTTTGATAGCTGCAGACTCTGGAGTGCATACCTTTTGCTCTGCTGAAGACAAATTGGTGTGTTTCTGAGACTGTTTTGAAACTCAAAGTATTTGCTAAGGTGAGAAAAAATTTCTTTAATTTAGATAGAAAATAGTGTGCTTTAAGGAGAAAATTATGAAGAAAGTTGTGTTTTTCAAATGTTGCTTTGTCTCAAGTGTTTCACAAATAGATTTTGTTTCTTTGAGAAATTGTAATTGGAGAAAATGTGAAGTATTAGTACTGACAGGGCTTTTATGTGCATAGGAGCTGTGGAGTGTTTTCAAATTATGACTTGTAAATCGTTTTTGAGAAAAAGCAATGGTTTTAATATTGATGAGAAGGACATAATGGTGTCTGCTTCTTTATAAGGTAATTGAGAGTCTCTGATGTTATTTTTCCCATTTCAATGTAAGAAGTTTGTGTGTGGAGCAAATTGCTTGTAAATATGCTCCCACCTGTGCATGGCAAATTTAGATTTTGAATGTTTCCGTTACATAGGCATGTTAAAGGTGACTGAAACATGCTGCAAAGGCAATCAAAAAATGCTTTTATGTGTCTTAAGGACATTTTAAGTCATTTCCCCATGTGCAGTGTTTTCAAATTATGAGTTGAAAATCGTTTTTGAGGTAAAGGAATGTTTTCAAAATTTATGTGCGCCATATGACCCCAAATTTTTTTTTCAGGGGTGCAGCAGGGTGTTCTTGAGACACCCCTGCACCGTCGGAAAAATTCGTAATTTGCGATGAGGTAATTGCTAATCGCAAATTGCACCTTCATTCCTATGGGCCTCCTGCTGCATGGAAATGAATGGGTAATCTTGCTGAAATGCAAAGTCGAATCTGTATTTAAAAGGGTCTGCACCTCTGTACGGGTGTTCGCTATGTGAAGCACGAAAGTTTCACGGGCCGAACTCAAGGCCACCTCTCTCTGAGACAAAAGAGCTCTTATTCTTGCCATGCTGTTGAAATGTGCTCCCAAGGTTGGTATTTGTGGCCAGATTGAAAACTCCCTATGTTCATGTGTGGGAGGAAATAGAACATTTCTGCACCAAATAACCCGTTCATTTACTGTTACGATAAAATGAATACTTTTAATTAACCCAGAACAATCTTCATTATTGAGCATCAAATAACTACCATTTTCCAAGAACTTGAACGTGGGGATGATAGCAGGAACTGGCGTGCCTTGCAACACGCAAGCCATATTTGGTCGGTGTTTGTTGCATGAACCGTGTAACTGTATGTGCCTACACATTAGTGAATGATCTGGCGTCTCAGTGCATTCCTCTCCATTCAGATAAAGGTCTTGATCATCTTTGAAAATCTGTATGTGTATGGAAGCGACCAGACCTCATGAAGAAAACCACTACCTAAAGGTTAATAACGACCTATTGGTATATATTTCATACAATTTGAAAACTTATATAAAGCAAAAGGCAGCGTTATTAAACCGTGGATAAGGCACGTTGCCAAAGCAGTGAACCTTTTGGATTTATACTGGAAATGTTAAAGGAAGAATTACGGAGTAGGGCCTGTAAATCTTTAATGGACAACGAGTAAAATTACTCCAACCATAATATTCCTCTAACTCCGGGATAGTAGGGGTGTTTAATTTTTTAGAAGTAGCCAATCCAAAGCATTTGGTCTGGGAAATTGTTTCATTCACAAACAACATATGATTTGGGATGAGACATGCACGGTGGAAAGCCTCAGTGCCTTGTACCTGCCAGGTTCGTGAACCCCAAACTGATGTAGATCCTGGATATTTTTACACTGTGTTACGTTAGCATGGGCTCATTACTGGTTTAAACGCCATTTTTCCTTTTTTGTAACTTCTGCACACGATACTTAGTTGTTGCTTTAGCTTTCAGCCTACCTGCGTCAAGATCTATGCCTGCTTCAAGCAGGCGCAGGGTTTTGATGTAGCTTTGTCCTATCTGATTGTAAATGCGGCACACCGTGGGTGGCAGAGCAGCGGTGCACGTTAACTGGTGCATCCCTGGGGATGTGCTAGTTAATATAAATCTGCCCCTTTACATTTAATTATGTGCAGGGGACACAGAGTAGGTGAGGTTTATCCAAGGTTAAGAAGAGATGAGTCCTGTTCAGTGAAAAATTGGAGATAGGCTTCAGTATATTATATACTTAAGTAGTGTGTTAAGTTTTTGATGACTGTTATTAATTTACTGTTGGGTAATAGTGGTTAATAACATTTTTTATTATATTTTACCACAGATTCAACTGCAGATTATTTCAAGATTTTAGGATGCCTAGCAAAGAAAGAGTAAGAAAGGCTGCAAAACGTCAAAGACAGCAGGACCATGGAAGAATGCAGCAGTCCTCTAACAAAAAGATTTGTCAAGTCACCAAGAAATTTATTAATAGGGGGGTTGACCCAGTTAAAGTTACGGGGCCCTGGGTTAATTACGATATGAAAAGAGAGGGGTCCCAGTAGCAATGGAACTTGTAAACACAAAAATGAAAAATAATCAAAGAAACATGACTTGAATCCACACTGTTTACTTCACAATGGGAATGCGCATTTAAATATGCTGTATTAGTATACACAATAATAAATCGATAATTTACATGGTGCCCCAAGGACAGGAAGGGTTGGAGGTGGTGGTGGTTGTGGGGAAATGGTGAAGGAAGAAGTGAAAATTCAAAAGTGACAGTAAAATCAACAGTTGTCAATCATTTAGCAATGTTACAGACTCTGTACAATGAAATGAGACAAAAATGTTCATGAATTATTCAAAGGACGCCATACTCCAAGTAGTTCAATTAATGAAAATAATGGGGAGTAGAGTTGGCGATGGAAAGTAGACGTGTGTCGACGTTTCGACCCTTTCAAATGTGCAGACATCAATGGTTATCTTGCTGTAGGGTCTTCATCAGGACTGGAGGGGCACACACCCTATTTGGTATATAAACATATTTTGTGAGTACGGGACACTGGTCCCTGTTAATAAATGTACATAAGCAGGCAAAAACACATCACCCCAAAATGGGTAGAATTCAAGGCACTAGTTAAAGTCCCATAGAGTATATTGGGACAGTGGATACATTGGATTATACTAGAGTCAAATGAATTGAAGGTTGATTGGTTATTGGCGCGTGGAGATAGGCCACAACGAACAAGGTGGGCGAGTACACACCACTGCTCAACATTGAGACCGCGTTAGTAGGAGGCCCAGGCAAGATGGGGCTGAGGAATATACAGCGCCAGCCCACCACAGAGTCTGAGAAACGTAGTATGAATTACCACAATTGTGGTAGGCAAAGGGCTGAGTCTGGTAGGTATACAGTGTCCCAGAAGAATCTGTGGAGTGAGCGTTTTTATAAAAATATACAAAAAGTAAAATAAAACACTAAATGGCTGCCAATTCCTGGGTGGTCGTGGATACTAGTAAAGGCAAAACTCACCGTCGTGGGCAACAATGGATGTCAGTGCATTGTTGGTGAGGATCCGGGTTAAAAATACCCTGGAAAGTCGACTCTAAAAAAATGGAATACAAAATCATTGAGGTAAGCTAAAAGGAGTGAGAGTTGCACGAGCAAAACGGAGGGACATGCACTCACCCGGTTGCCGTCGTGAAAGAACGTCCGGCTGGGAGATTAGTCCGTGACGGTGTGGGTCCGGATTAAAAAATATCCGCAATGGTCGAATCTAGAAAAATAAAAGCGGCGCAAGTTGAAACAAACTAATGGGGCTGATGAGTCCAGACTGAGGCAAGCATGAAGGGAGGAAAACGACTTACCCGAATGCCGTCGTGCAAAAGCGTGCGGCTTGGAAACTGGTCCGTAAGGATCAGGCAAAACCTCGTAATGCAGCAAGGAATTTCTTTCAGCTGGTTTTCTGTATAATTTGGTCAACAAATGGCCTTCGTTCTCATAGATGGTGAGGTCCAAGAAGTTGATTTGATGCTTATCAGATTGGATTGTAAATTTTAGAAACTGGGATTGGACGTTCAACCAGTCAAAAAACAAACTCAATTCTTCCGAATTCCCTTGCCATATCAATAGGATGTCATCTATATATCTCATCCCGAGACCAAGATGGTCTCTGAATGGATTGATGGGGTTTAGTACCGTGTCTTGTTCGAAAGCCGCCATGTATAAAATGGCTACATCCGGGGCGAAGGGAGCTCCCATGGCAACTCCAGATATTTGCATATAGAATTTGTCCTTGAAAACAAAGAAATTCTTGGTCATTGCAATGCGGAGCAGATCCACTATAAATTCAGTTGGTACTTGGAACGGAGTAGGTCGTTGGTTCAAGCCTCCATGTTGGTAATCAACCCCACGTCTTTCTTTACACAGCCACATGACGTGTTTACGAATGGGATATGCTCCCACGCGTAACCGGGCGGTTTTAATGTGACACCAGCTATCCTACCACCTATGCAGTGTGTTGACTATGTCTATGGCTTCCATGTCGCTATGCGACCGGCTGCCTTTCCGTATCCCCGCCCACTCGGTCACATGACTCGGTTACCAGGGTTACATTATTATACCCGGAACTAGGCGCCGCCACTTTGACAGCCTGCCGCGATCAAACACGGATTCATTCCGAGAACGGTAAGCCGCTTTTTGGCGTTTCCCTCTAATCCCTACCTTGAAACCAACCCACCGGGTTCTTTAGCTCACGTGTATTTTTACGATTCTACGCTCCTCAGATCCCTGCACGAGCGAGGTTTTGCCTGATCCATACGGACCCGTTTCCAAGCCGCACGCTTTTGCACGACGGCATTCGGGTAAGTCGTTTTCCTCCCTTCATGCTTGCCTCAGTCTGGACTCATCAGCCCCATTAGTTTGTTTCAACTTGCGCCGCTTTTATTTTTCTAGATTCGACCATTGCGGATATTTTTTAATCCGGACCCACACCGTCACGGACTAATCTCCCAGCCGGACGTTCTTTCACGACGGCAACCGGGTGAGTGCATGTCCCTCCGTTTTGCTCGTGCAACTCTCACTCCTTTTAGCTTACCTCAATGATTTTGTATTCCATTTTTTTAGAGTCGACTTTCCAGGGTATTTTTAACCCGGATCCTCACCAACAATGCACTGACATCCATTGTTGTCCACGACGGTGAGTTTTGCCTTTACTAGTATCCCCGACCACCCAGGAATTGGCAGCCATTTAGTGTTTTATTTCACTTTTTGTATATTTTTATAAATACGCTCACTCCACAGATTCTTCTGGGACACTGTATACCTACCAGACTCAGCCCTTTGCCTACCACAATTGTGGTAATTCATACTACGTTTCTCAGACTCTGTGGTGGGCTGGCGCTGTATATTCCTCAGCCCCATCTTGCCTGGGCCTCCTACTAACGCGGTCTCAATGTTGAGCAGTGGTGTGTACTCGCCCACCTTGTTCGTTGTGGCCTATCTCCACGCGCCAATAACCAATCAACCTTCAATTCATTTGACTCTAGTATAATCCAATGTATCCACTGTCCCAATATACTCTATGGGACTTTAACTAGTGCCTTGAATTCTACCCATTTTGGGGTGATGTGTTTTTGCCTGCTTATGTACATTTATTTACAGGGACCAGTGTCCCGTACTCACAAAATATGTTTATATACCAAATAGGGTGTGTGCCCCTCCAGTCCTGATGAAGACCCTACAGCAAGATAACCATTGATGTCTGCACATTTGAAAGGGTCGAAACGTCGACACACGTCTACTTTCCATCGCCAACTCTACTCCCCATTATTTTCATTAATTGAACTACTTGGAGTATGGCGTCCTTTGAATAATTCATGAACATTTTTGTCTCATTTCATTGTACAGAGTCTGTAACATTGCTAAATGATTGACAACTGTTGATTTTACTGTCACTTTTGAATTTTCACTTCTTCCTTCACCATTTCCCCACAACCACCACCACCTCCAACCCTTCCTGTCCTTGGGGCACCATGTAAATTATCGATTTATTATTGTGTATACTAATACAGCATATTTAAATGCGCATTCCCATTGTGAAGTAAACAGTGTGGATTCAAGTCATGTTTCTTTGATTATTTTTCATTTTTGTGTTTACAAGTTCCATTGCTACTGGGACCCCTCTCTTTTCACAAGTCACCAAGAAAGCACCGGGTAAGAGTCGAAAAACAGTCATAAGAAATATGTGTAGTAAAAAAAATATTACTACAGAAAATGTTTCACTCCAGAAAAGGAGACAGAATTCAAATGGTAAAGAAAGGCCAATGAGAAATGTTACTGCTAGAGTAAGAGATAACTCTATGCATGAAAGTAGAAGGAAACAAGAGTTTAGGGATATTCGTAAACGAATGTTCCGCAACAGGATAATTGGGAATTTGTTAAAAAATATTAAGAAAGGTCAGCAGAAAGTGGTTTTTTATAAGAGAAAAAAAATTGTTGAGAAAGTTATTGATCAGGCATTTGAAATTAAACGTAAGTTATTTATTTTGACAATCAATAGAATTCGGAAGCTAAACAAGGTAATTTATGATTTCAAAAGAAATAGTAGATGGAAGAGAATAGTTAATCGTAGTAATTTTTGTGAAGTTTTTTCTGGAGAATGGATGCATAGTTCCAGCTCTGAGGCATTTTTTAATGAGGAGAGTTATTTCCAGGATAATGATTTGGTGCATGCAGTTGACACCAGTGGTCGAGCTTATGAAGTGAAAGATGGTTGTCCAGTTGAAAAAGAAAAACTTGTGACAACAGAGATAGAAGAGGTGTTAGGTAATGAGGTTTTAGGGAGACGTCCTAAGGGTCCTGTGTACACCTGGAAGTGTAGTAGTATTTGCAGTGTACGACAGGATTCCATCAATTTGCTTTGTGATTTTATACGGTCATTTAGTAAGAACAGTTTGAAGCAGAAAATGAAGTTGTTGCAAGAATTAGATCCTTGCAGAGTGAGAGAAGTGATAGGTTTGCATGGTCATTCACTGGCTTGTCTTTCCAGGAGAGTATGCCAGAGTGTTTTTCATCATTTCAGGATGCTAGCAGTGCATCATAATAAAGTGAGGAAATTAGTTAGAATGTTGTATTATGCTAAGAGTCCAGCAATTATGCTTAAACAATTATGCGCTGCTCTTTTGCATGGTTCTGAAATAGATGTGAAGAATATATGTGAAGAAATTGAGTTTTGTTACTTTGGAAGTAAAGAGGAGAATGTTGAAATTGACCAAGAAGAAGAGAGTAATGTGGAAGATAGTGTACAGGTTTCCAGTACAGATAATTTCCAGAGGGAAATTGCGACGTTTGAGGTGAAATCAAGTGAGAGGCCAAATTTCACTTGTGTGTGTTGTCGACGCACTTATTATAAGAATCAGACTAAGTTAGTGGATTTATATGGAAAAAGTGAAAGGGAAAATAATAGTGAATGGAAGGATTTTACAACATACTTGATGGTAGAAAATTGTTTTGATTTGGGATTGGATCAACGTGTGTGTACTTATTGTTGTAACAAATTAAATCGAAACCAGATGCCTGCTAGAGCAGTTCATAATAATCTGGAATTGGTTGAGATTCCTTCTGAATTGAAGGATTTAAATACTTATGAATCTATTTTGATTCAAAGTATCCATCCCTTTCAGGCTATTGTAAGAATGGAGCCAAAGACAGGGAAATTGCCTCCATCAGATTTACAGAGAGGATTAAAGGGAAGAGTTGTTTATTTGCCTCTAGATTTGAAGAAAAACATTAACACAATTGGAGTAGAAAAAGTGGAAGAGGAACCTCTTGTTATCTTAGTTAATGGGGTTCCGACAAAGAATAAGAAAATATGGCAAGATTTAGTAGATGTTAGGAAAGTCAAAAGGGCAACATTGTATTTGAAAAAATATAATAAGTACTATAAAAATGTATATGTTGCAGAAGAGGAAGTAAGTGAGGAAGAGGATAGCGATTTGTGTGCTGGTCAAATTGAGAAAGTAGAACCCTGTACTAGTGAAGAAATATATGAACATTATAGTGTTCATCCTTTGCATTCCAAGGAAGTCATGGGGAATGCTATTGAGTTGTTTCAAATGAAACAAGCGAAAGGGAGTCCCATTAGTGTTTGGGAGGAAAGTTTGGAAGCTCGGTGTTTCCCACAGCTTTTTCCAACAGGTCAGGGAGGAAGATATGATGAGCGACCTCATCAAATTCCTGCTTCTGAATACCGGACTTTGCGATTGTATGCAGGAGATCCTAGGTTTCGACAATGCATTCCTTATTTGTTTCATCTCCTGTTTGAAAGCGATCTGTCTGGACTGTCATATGCAGTGAACCACATCTTGAAAAGTGGTATACACATGCAAAACATCTCGGCAAGTGACTTTATGGATAAAGTCAATGTCCAAGACAGTATTTTGGATTCTCACCTGATTAATCTCATGGCGTGTCAGCGTGGTACTAATGAGTACTGGTACCGTCGTCATGGTGATTTAAAATGTATGCTAAGGAACTTAGGAACTCCCACATGGTTCCTCACTTTGAGCTGTGCTGAGTATGGCTGGGAAGACTTACTTGAATTTCTACGAGAGGCAAATGCTAACGTAGAAAACATCGAATTCAAGACACCCAGAGAACTGTGCTCTTTGGATCCAGTCAATGTATGTAGGTACTTCAATCATAGATTTGAAGGTATGATGTCTTTCATCATGAATAAGAAGAATCCACCTCTTGGAGAGGTGTTGGATTTCTTCTGGAGGAAGGAGTACCAAGCAAGAGGTGCTCCTCATATACATATGTTGCTGTGGATCAAGGATGCACCTAAATTTGGAACGGATGCAGAAGACTCAGTGATGAGTTTCATAGAACAGTATTCTACGTGTGCTGTTCCAAACGCAAAGGAGAAAAAAAGCCTACGAGAAAAAGTTCTACGTTTCCAAAGCCATCGATGTGGAAAGTACTGTCGTCGTAAATTCCGGAACAAAGACAAGTTCTACACCAAATGTCGTTTCGGCTTTCCACGATCGGTGATTTCTAAAGGAAGAGTGAACAGTTTGATGTCTTCGCTGCGACATAATGTGATGAAGAAATCACCTAAAAACACATACAATTTGAAGAGGAACGAAGAGTCTAAGTACATTAACGACTACAACCCGGTGATTTTGTCCATGTGGAATGCTAACATGGATATACAGTTTGTGGCTGATAACTGTATGGCTGTGGCTCGGTATGTGACATCTTACATCACCAAAAAAGAGAAGACAGAATTGAAGGATATGTGGGAGGACATTTCCCATGAAAAGAGCCTCAGCAAGAAGTTGTACAGTTTCAGTCTGAAGATGTTGTCGCATCGAGAAATCGGAGCTTACGAATGTTCTGACCGGTTGTCTTCAGCAAGTCTCTATGCCAAGTCCAGGAGTATCGTTTGGGCAAGTGTTGGTCTTGCTGCAACGCGTAATCGAGTTCTGAAACCTGTGCGGGAAATTGAGTATTTGGCGGAAAAGGAGCCAAACAGTACCGACATTTTGAAGAGCAACATGTTGGATACATATTATCCAAATCGAAGCAGTCACCTCGAGAATGTTTGTCTGTATGAGGTTCTGCAAAATTACATATTCAAGAGGAACATCAAAGAAGATACTGAGAAAGGAGTGTATGCTGTAATAGGAAGTGAGGGATGTCTGGTCAAGCAAAGAAAATGCCACTTGATAAACCATCGAAAATTGAGTGGCGAATCTCCTGAAAAAAAGGAGTTTTTCTATTTAGCACTTTTGCAACTTTTTAAGCCTTGGCGTGCAGAAGAGGAACTGCTTGGAGATTTCCTTTGTTACGAAGACTCATTCAATGCTGCCAAGGAGACCATAGAATGTCCTGCTTTTCCCAAATATGTAGAAATGTTGAATGTGGAAATTGAGCAGGAAGCAACGATTGCAGCCGAGATTGCCAGAGACAGTTCTCAGGACAGTCAGAGTTCTGCTTCATTGAGTCAGGATCCACTAGGAGGACCTCTTATCGAAAATGAAGCTGCCACTGCTATGAATGAAGTGGAAAGAGCCATGGCACATGCTCAGGAGGATGCGGTTAACTTAGAAGAGTTGGAAAGACAACTCAACGTTGAGCAGAGGAAAATATATGACGAACTTACCATGCAAATTGATCATGGATTAAGTCATGACAAGAAAGAGTGCTCATGTACGTCGTTGAAGCCTGTCCGACTGTACGTGAGTGGAGAAGCGGGAACTGGAAAAAGTTTCCTTATTAAAGCAATTTCATGTTATTTGCAGGAAAGGACAGAGTCATCGCTGTCTTGTGTTGTCACCGCTCCAACTGGACTGGCAGCACATAACATTAAAGGGATTACTTTACATCGTTTACTGATGCTGCCAGTGGAGCATGACAACAAATTAGAATATCACAAGCTATCTGGAGATGCTTGTTTTGAAGTTTCAAGAGTCTTGAGGAAAATGAAACTTCTTATCATTGACGAAGTAAGCATGGTTTCCAATGTCATGCTTGCCTTTGTGCATTTGAGAATGCAAGAAGTTCTCAAAACAGATGATGTGTTATTTGGTGGCAAACACATCATTGTTTTCGGAGATCTTCTGCAGCTGACACCAGTGAAAGGGCAACCTGTGTTCAAAATGCTCACGCATGAAGATACCAGGAAGTGCTTAGGGAGTATTGGCAACGTCAATATATGGTTAAACTTCAATTATGCTGAACTGCATGAAAATATGCGTCAGGCAAAGGATGAAGTTTACAAGACTATTCTACAAGATGTTAGAATTGGAAAAGTGACCGAGCATGGGAAAGAAGCTTTACATGCACGATTACTGACAAATTTATATCCAGACGAAGATGTTGTGCCTGAGAATATTTTTCAGAAAGTTACTGAGAAAAAATCTGGAATATGTTTGATGCCAACTCTTGCAGAATGTGCCAAATTCAACAACAAAATGTTGCATTTAGAAAAGCAAGAGATTGTGAAATTGGAAGCTATTGACAGAGTAGAGCATATGGGATCAACAATTATTTTGTCTGAGAATCTGAAAACAAAATTGGATTCATTAGAGAAGAGTATATCTAAAACTGCGGGTTTTGAAAAGACTCTGAATGTGTGCTTGAACTGCCGTATAATTTTAAGAAGGAATTTACATGTTGAAAGAGGTCTGGTAAATGGATCAATGGGTAATGTTGTTGATTTTGTGAAATACAGAAATAGAGATGGAATTGAATTTTTAAAAATTAAATTTGATGGCATTGAGGAAGTACAGCTAATTGCTCGTTGTTCTGCTAGATTTTTGCTTGTAAAAGACTTATATGTTCGTCGTAAGCAGTTTCCTGTTTGCTTGGCATATGCGGTGACAATTCATAAATCGCAAGGTTTAAGTGTAGACTGTGCATTGGTGAATATTGGCAGTTCTGTGTTCAAGGAGGGTATGGCATATGTGGCATTGTCACGAGTTAGGACTTTATCGGGATTGTACTTGATTGAGTGTGATGTCACAAACATTTGTGCGGATCTAGATTGTGTTAAGGAATACAATAGGTTGAGAAGAGAGTATGCGCCACATTTGCCTCAGTATCCTTTGTTTGAGAAACGTGTGGTAGGCCGGAAACGAAGAAATGTGACCAATACTGGGGAGGTTGTAGCAAAAAGACGAAAAGTCGATGAACCTGAAATTACAAGCAGAAACAAAAAGGATTCTGTTGAAGATGTTGTTGGTTTTCAATTTGAAAACAGTTCTGGTGTCAACTGCTATGCTAATGTAGTAGTTAATGTTTTGTTTTCTCTAGAAAATGTAAAAGAAGAGATTGTGGTCAATTCTGATCAAAGATTTTGCAGTTTGTTAAATTCTGTGTTAGAGAAATGTAGCACTGATAGAACAAACATAGAAAGTGTGTCTGAAATTCGAAATCTGTTAGACAGATGTTCAGGCCAAACACAATTCTCTCAAAATAGTCAGCAAGATTGTCAGGAGTTTTTAATGTACATGCTTGATGTATTGCATGATGAAGGTGTAGATGTAGATCACCTGTTTGGGCTTTCTTATCAATGGCAGCATGACTGCGAGAACTGTAGGGTATCAAGTACTACTAGTGTAGACTCAGAAAGATTTATATATTTAACTTTGCCAGACAGTAAATCAGTCTCTTTTAATAAGCTAGTAAAAGCGGCTGATCACAACATGGAGTGTAGCCAATGTAAATCTGAAATGATGTCCACATTATTTATACGAACATATGGCCAGTATGTCATTTTAATGTTCCAACGATGTAGGCCTGATGGAACAAAATTGACAACTTTAATTAAAAATTTTGTGGCTTCACAGTTGTCAATATCAGGAAGGACTTTTGTAACTGTAGCAATTATATATCATGATGGTCCTTCAATAACATCAGGACATTATACAGCTTATTTAAAGTGTAGAAATGGCTGGTCATTCTGCAATGATTCTGTTTTAATTTTCAAAAAAAAATTGCCGTTTGACCTTAAAAACTCTTACCTGGTGTTTTTAAAACCAAAATTTTAGGGAAAGAATCTCGGGATGTGCTCTGAGGAATTTCAAGAAGTTCTCATGGCTCCTACACGATTTGGCCTTGAGGATAAGTGTAGTACAGAGACATAACTTCTTACCATAACACTGGACTTTATGGAGAAATACGTGCACTTTGAATGAGTTCAGAAAAACTGTTTCTTTTTATAAGCTAATTGAAGCAGCCAATCAAAACATGGAGTAGAGGGAATGTAAGTCTGCAATGCTGTCTACTGTTTTACATTGCTTTGTGATTAAAAGTGATGTAGAGAATTAAATAATTGTACTAGTCATAAAGGTAGTGTAAGTCTGCTTCATAGTAAGCAGTATCAGTGTGATAGGAAATGTAGAACATGATTGAGGAAGAAGGGGAAGATATTACTAGTCCAGGATTGTGTAAATGATCTTCAACATTTTAATTCTGAAAGTTGTGGAAATGCGAAAAGACGGGATTGGCTAACAAGAAATCCAAGAGTTATACATGGCTCTGACAAGATTTGGCCTTGTGGAATCTTGTGGTAGAGAGCAAGAAGTCATTTATTGTATGTAACATGTTTTTGAAAACGATGGAGGTTTTCTTTCAGAAAGTGGCGGGTTGAAAGTAATAACAGCACAACAGAGTGTAAGCTGTTCATAGGACATCCTTGGCCGTCATGGAAAGTAAGTTAACTTTAAGGAGTTCTGAATTCTGATTTCTAATGTTGTATGGGTTTTTTAAACACAATCATTTTGATTGTGTTTTTTTTTCCCCGCTGTTATATGATGAATACCTTCAAGTCACTGTTTTAGTGAAATTTGATACATTCTGAGAACAGCAAAAATAAACCATTTAACATGTATAATTAATTCTGTTCTGTTTGCATTTATGATGTACATGTAGAACTGTGTAGGAGGCATGGAGAAGGTGAGGCTTCTGTAAGTGTCAAAGTTGTTGCATACAGTCCTCATATTCTACGTAGTCTTTTATATTTCATTACTTTCACTGTTTCTGACTGATCTAAAATTTTTTTTTTAAAAAGAACAGTAAGTATAAGGGAAGGAAACAGACAGTTATGTTAAAAGAAACACAGCTATAGGGAATAAACTAGGGATACTGTTACCCGCAATCCTCTGCTGATGATGTCACTGAGCATGTCATGAATGATGTAATATGTGACATCATCAGCAGTGGATTACGGGTAATAGTATCTCTAGTTTACTCCCTTATAGCTGTCTTTCTTTTAACATAAGTGTCTGTTTCCTTCCCTTATACTTACTGTTCTTTTTAAAAAAAAAAATGTTTGGGTTCGCTTCCGGTTCGCGTACCGGGGAGCGAACTGGGAAGCGAACTAAGAGAAATAGAGGTTGGCACAGTTGCAAATATTGTACCAATTTTTTAATAACGGGGAGGTAGTTCTGAAAAGAACTTTTTTTTAAATTGTTTTTGTTGTTTTATATTTTTTTTATTATTTTTCTGAACATTTTTTTACTTTTTTTGAATTTTTCTGAACAGTTTTATAATTTTTTTGTTTTTTTTTCGGAGGGGGCAACGAAAACGATTCATTGTAAAGGGCTCAACAGGAGCAAGAAAACAAAAAAAAAGAATTTATTGTTTGGGGAGTTTCGGACAAACATGAGCATGATTGTCAATAGCTCTGTTGATCAGAGTGATGCTACTTTCTGCGTAGCAAATGAATCCACTGCAATGTAGGCAGACTTGTTTTACTTCACGAAATCTCGTTTGTATATTTGGCACCATCTCCCTGCCCTCTGGCCCCGTTACTTCCGGTACAACAGATCTTCTGGCCATAATAGGGAGATTATCTAGGTCGTCCTGTTCCTCTTCTTCGTCTTCTTGCTGAATTATAACTTTAGCAGGTGGTCCACTCTTCCTTGGATGTGGTGGAGGTGGTGGGGAAGCACCAGCTGAAGCTAGTAAAGAAGCCATTGCTCACTGGTAACAAAGGGTCTTTCTCTCACAATGATGAAAGTCAGAGTGAGGAAAGAAGGAGGGATTTTCACCATTTGGGAAAAAAAATAGTTCTCAACCAATGAAAAGTGTTCATTTTAGATCATATGACCTAGTCTTACATCATTAGGAAACCGAAAGTGAAATGAACCAATGAAAAGTGTTATTACCAAGTCACATGACCTGCTGTGTGTATGTTACGCGCTTTGCAGGGCCTCCCGGTTTGCTTCCAGAAACCTGTGCTTTGCGACTCGGTAAGCGTACGAGTTCGCTAACGTAGCACGTCATATGACGTATCACGCGACAACGCGAAACGTCATGCGGACGGGAGGCGTCACGATGTTGTTTTCTAACGCGGCAGTTGCGGTAAAGAAACGTTTACCGGCTCGTGGTCTATTTCGCGGCATCAAGGTCAGCTAACGGGAAGCTTCCCGATTCGCGAAGCGGGAACGAAGAAAAAAAAATATTTTAAAAAAAAGTTATTAATAAACATATAAAATATATTTTTGGATTTAAAGAAGAATACATTTTACAGCTACAGATATTAGCTGTTAAAAAACCAATGAAATTCACTGAAAAAACCATAGGTTATAGACCATATATAGTTAGGAATTTGCATTTACAAAACCTTGAAAATTCACTGAAAAAACCATAGGTTAGAGACCATATATAGTTAGCTGGACATTTTATTGACATAAAACCAATGAAATTCCATATATAGTTAGTTGCACTAACTATATATCGTGCACCCGCAATCCACTGCTGATGATGTCACATATTACATCATTCATGACATGGTCAGTGACATCACTGATGACATCACTGATGACATCTCAAATGACATCACTGATGACATCACTGATGACATCTCAAATGACATCAATGATGACATCATGACACACCAATACCAGTTACTACATACGCACTCACTGATTCCTACGTCTACACACACATTCACTCATTCACCCATACAATCACTCATACATACAGTCACTCATTATTACAACACTATCATATGCACTCATACACCTATGCAGACACTCACACACTGCCACTCATCCATGGAGTTACTCACACACATAGTCAGTCCTGTAAAGAATCAATCACACTTCCATTTCCTCATCTATACAGTTAAACACAGAACACCATACTTCAGTGACATCACTGATGACATCACTGATGACATCTCAAATGACATCACTGATGACATCTCAAATGACATCACTGATGACATCATGAAACACCAATACCAGTTACTACATACGCACTCACTGATTCCTACGTCTACACACACATTCACTCATTCACCCATACAATCACTCATACATACAGTCACTCATTATTACAACACTATCATATGCACTCATATACCTAGTCAGTCCTGTGAAGAATCAATCACACTTCGATTTCCTCATCTATACAGTTAAACACAGACCACCATACTTTTTCACACATATACTAACACATACTTACTCTCTTATACAATCACTGATACAAGTACACATTGATATGCACAGAGTCACACACCTCCCAGCCAGCCACACACACACTCAGTCTTCCATACATCCACTCATTCTTCAATATGTAAAACATATTTAAACTTTACAAAAACACAGACACTAGATGATGTCATCAGTGATGTCATTTGAGATGTCATCAGTGATGTCATCAGTGATGTCATTTGAGATGTCATCAGTGATGTCATCAGTGATGTCACTGACCATGTCATGAATGATGTAATATGTGACATCAGCAGCAGTGGATTGCGGGTGCACGATATATAGTTAGTGCAACTAACTATATATGGAATTTCATTGGTTTTATGTCAATAAAATGTCCAGCTAACTATATATGGTCTCTAACCTATGGTTTTTTCAGTGAATATATATATATATATATATATATATATATATATGTATATTCACTGAACAAAAACATAGGTTTCATGGCTGTTATAGTTAGCTGGAAATTTCACTCGTACAAAACTATTGAAATGTCTCTGTTAAAGTTAGTTCTGCTAACTATAACTAGTGCACCCGCAATCCACTGCTGATTATGTCACATATTACATCATTCATGACATGGTCAGTGACATCACTGATGACATCACTGATGACATCTCGAATGACATCACTGGTGACATCACTGATGACATCATCCAGTGAATGTTCCTTCTCCTGGAACGCAGCCAAGGCCTGGAACTCCCTGCCCAATACCCTTCGCAGCGAATCTAATCTGCTGAAATTCCGGAAGGATTTGAAAACCCTTCTTTTCATTTAACTTGGCTCTCTTGCCCTCTCCTTCAGACAATACAGCGCTACGAGGCCTCCGGGTTGTTTGCGCTCAATAAAACTCAATTAATAATAATAATAATAATAATAATGTGGTTTGGTTCGTTATGTAATATGTATTTTATATATAGATAGCATCTCTGCATTTAAGAATGAGCGGATATATAAATATAAATATTTGGATGGAGGATTTAGTAGCAGTGTGATTGACTGTTTACTTGACTAATGTATAGTGTCTCACTAAATATATTGGATAATGATTAAACTGTGTGGATATCTGTATCACTTTGTCAGTTGTTGGGTAATCTGCTGCACCAGTTGGTTACTAGCTATGTGAAAGTCTATATTAGTTATTGATTAGTTAACTGAGTATTTGTATGGGAGAGTGAATGTGTGTGTGGTTTGGTGGGGGGGTGTGACTGCCCAAAGATGTGTGAATAGTTAATTCTGTAGGTATATGAAGTTAGGACTACATGTTATAACAGCTGTTTTGGTGAGTGAATATCTTTATGGGTGTGGTGATCAGCAAATATATCTTTCAATGGTACATGTCCAACAAACTAGAAAAATAAAAGGCAGTGTATGTGACAGTTGTATATAAATAAGTATACATAAGACTCATTGATTGTATGAGTGACTGTATAGATAACTGTATACTTGTAATAGTGATTTTATAACATACTAAGTATGAGTTACTATCTATATGAATAAATGAAGTGGTGTTTGTATAAATGTGTAGCTGAGTAAATGTAAGTATGATCCATTGTTTGCATAAGTGAGTAGGATGACTGCATAAGTGAATAGTATGTGTGCTGGTGAATAATGTCGATATAGGTGTATCAGTATATTTGATAGTGTTCTATTGATCATTGACAGCATGTATGAGTGAATCTATCGGTAAGTGATTAGATGTGTGTGTAGATCTAGGAATCACTGAATGGGTTTTTAGAAACTTGTATTGGTGTGTCAAAGGATTCAAATATGGTACTCTGTATTTTACAGTGAGTGATGAAAGGTAATACTAGTATATGCTGAGGTGTATCTGATTGTCACATGGATAATGTCATCTGTGATGTCACCAGTGATGTCATTTGAGAAGTCATCAGTAATGTCATCAGTGATGTCACTGACCATGTCATGAATGATGTAATATGTGACATCATCAGCAGTGGATTGCGGTCGCACAAGTTATAGTTAGCAGAACTAACTATAATGGAGGAATTTCAAAGGTTTTGAATGAGCCCTTAAACCAAGGTTCTTTTCAGTGAATTCATAAGGTTTTTTTTAATACTAATTCCTAACTATAACATGTCTGAAACCTATGTTTTTTTTAAATGAAATAATAGTTATATGTATTTCTATATACTGATTTTCTACTGTTTTTTAACTGTTTATTTTTACATATTTTATTTTTTAAATGGCATTATATATTTTTACTATAAATGGAAATAAAAATGCTTTTTAAAATATTGATAGGGGATAGGGGTTTAAAGCAGTCCATGTGCTAAGGCCCGACTCAGTGCATGAGTACTTGGATACTGACTGAATGATTAGATTACTGCAAGGATCGTGCCTGGGTACTTTTATAAGTGGTTGACGTTTGGCGCAGTGAATGGATTAGTAGATGGTGCTGAATGGGTCACTTGAGGAGTGCTAGTGGAGTGACACAGTGTTTGCTGGAGTGCATAGATACTGACTGGGGAATTGAAGGTGTGAAAGACAAGTGTGTAGGTGGTTAGAGGACTGCATGCATAGTGGAAAGGGGTTTGAAGCAGTCCATGTGCTAAGGCCTGGCTCGCTTCATGAGTACTTGGATACCCACTGAATGATTAGAATACTGCAGGAGAGTGCCTGGGTGAATTTATAAGTGTTTGGGTTTTGGCGCAGTGAATGGATTAGTACATGGTGCTGAATGGGTCACTAGAGGAGTGCAAGGGGAGTGACAGGGTGATTCCTGGAATTGTATGTATACCGTCTGGGGAATTGAAGGTGTGAAAGGCAAGAGTGTAGGTGGTTAGAAGTCTGCATGCATAGTTGATAGGCGTTTGAAGCAGTGCATTTGCTAAGCCCTGGCTCAGTTCATGAGTACTTGGATAGTGACTGAATGATTAGAGTACTGCATGGAGAGTGCCTAGGTGATTTTATAAGTGTTTGGGTTTTGGCACAGTGAATGGATTAGTACATGGTGCTGAATGGTTCACTATAGGAGTGCAAGGGGACTGACAGGGTGTTTGCTGGAAGTGTATGGATACTGACTGGAGAATTGAAGATGTGAAAGACAAGTGTGTAGGTGGTTAGAGGACTGCATGCATAGTGGATAGGGGTTTGTAGCAGTCCATGTGCTAAGGCCTTGCTCAGTGCATTAGTACTTGGGTACTGACTGAATGATTAGAGTACTGCAAGGTGAGTGCTTGAGTGAACATATGAGTGTTTGGGATTTGGCGCAGTGAATGGATTAGTACATGGTGCTGCATGGGTCACTGAAGGAGTGCAAGGGGAGTGACATGGTGTTTGCTGGAAGTGTATGGATACTGATTGGGGAATTGACTGTGTGAAAGACAATTGTGTAATTGGTTAGAGGACTGCATGCATAGTGGAAAGGGCTTTGAAGCAGTCCATGTGCTAAGGCCTGGCTGATGAGGAAAATAAATTTCCGAAACGCGTCGGGCCTATTTCAAACACGCAACTGCCCAAACCAACTAACGCTTTGGGGAAGGCGCACGCAGGCTCGGGTGCTACCCGCTACATAGACAACCCCATGGAGCGTAATACATTAGCGGCGGTCCTGCCGCTGGGTTGCACCACCCCGAAGAAACGGGGGCCACGAGACTCGCTATCCAAGGAGTCTCGTATGTGGAGCTGCGCGATGGATGAGGACAGGAGTGATGTTTGGGGTTCACGGTAGAGCCTTTGGAACGAGCAGTAATTTGAAAGTGCATCCATCCAGGATAGATGGACTACATCTCCCACAAGGACAATGTGTGTTTTCATATAGGGAGATGGTAGACGTCGTGCACTTTACTGCTGGCCCCTGATGAGGAAAATAAATTTCCGAAATGCGTTGGGCCTATTTCAAACACGCAACTGCCCATACCAACTAACGCTTTGGGGAAGGCGCACGCAGGCTCGGGTGCTACCCGCTACTTGTACAACACCATGGAGCGTAATACATTAGCGGCGGTCCTGCCGCTGGGTTGCACCACCCCAAAGAAACGGGGGCCACGAGACTCGCTATCCAAGGAGTCTCGTATGTGGAGCTGCGCGATGGATGAGGACAGGAGTGATGTTTGGGGCTCATGGTAGAGCCTTTGGAACGAGCAGTAATTTGAAAGTGCATCCATCCAGGATATATGGAGTACATCTCCCACAAGCACAATGTGTGTTTTCATATAGGGAGATGGTAGACGTCGTGCACTTTACTGCTGGCCCCTGATGAGGAAAATAAATTTCCAAAACGCGTCGGGCCTATTTTAAACACGCAACTGCCCATACCAACTAACGCTTGGGGAAGGCGCACGCAGGCTCGGGTGCTACCCGCTACTTGGACAACCCCATGGAGCGTAATACATTAGCGGCGGTCCTGCCGCTGGGTTGTACCACCCCGAAGAAACTGGGGCCACGAGACTCGCTATCCAAGGAGTCTCGTATGTGGAGCTGCGCGATGGATGAAGACAGGAGTGATGTTTGGGGCTCATGGTAGAGCCTTTGGAACGAGCAGTAATTTGAAAGTGCATCCATCCAGGATATATGGACTACATCTCCCACAAGCACAATGTGTGTTTTCATATAGGGAGATGGTAGACGTCGTGCAATTTACTGCTGGCCCCTGATGAGGAAAATAAAGTTCCAAAACGCGTCGGTCCTATTTCAAACACGCAACTGCCCATACCAACTAACGCTTTGGGGAAGGCGCATGCAGGCTCGGGTGCTACGCGCTACTTGGACAACCCCATGGAGCGTAATATGTATATATATATATATATATATATATATATATATATATATATATATATATATATATATATATATATATATATATATATATTCACTGAAAAAAAACATAGGTTTCATGGCTGTTATAGTTAGCTGGAAATTTCACTCGTACAAAACTATTGAAATGTCTCTGTTAAAGTTAGTTCTGCTAACTATAACTAGTGCACCCGCAATCCACTGCTGATTATGTCACATATTACATCATTCATGACATGGTCAGTGACATCACTGATGACATCACTGATGACATTCGAATGACATCGCTGGTGACATCACTGATGACATCATCCAGTGAATGTTCCTTCTCCTGGAACGCAGCCAAGGCCTGGAACTCCCTGCCCAATACCCTTCGCAGCGAATCTAATCTGCTGAAATTCCGGAAGGATTTGAAAACCCTTCTTTTCATTTAACTTGGCTCTCTTGCCCTCTCCTTCAGACAATACAGCGCTACGAGGCCTCCGGGTTGTTTGCGCTCAATAAAACTCAATTAATAATAATAATAATAATAATAATAATAATAATAATGTGGTTTGGTTCGTTATGTAATATGTATTTTATATATAGATAGCATCTCTGCATTGAAGAATGAGCGGATATATAAATATAAATATTTGGATGGAGGATTTAGTAGCAGTGTGATTGACTGTTTACTTGACTAATGTATAGTGTCTCACTAAATATATTGGATAATGACTAAACTGTGTGGATATCTGTATCACTTTGTCAGTTGTTGGGTAAACTGCTGCACCAGTTGGTTACTAGCTATGTGAAAGTCTTTATTAGTTATTGATTAGTTAACTGAGTATTTGTATGGGAGAGTGAATGTGTGTGTGGTTTGGTGGGGGTTGTGACTGCCCAAAGATGTGTGAATAGTTAATTCTGTAGGTATATGAAGTTAGGACTACATGTTATAACAGCTGTTTTGGTGAGTGAATATCTTTATGGGTGTGGTGATCAGCAAATATATCTTTCAATGGTACATGTCCAACAAACTAGAAAAATAAAAGGCAGTGTATGTGACAGTTGTATATAAATAAGTATACATAAGACTCATTGATTGTATGAGTGACTGTATAGATAACTGTATACTTGTAATAGTGATTTTATAACATACTAAGTATGAGTTACTATCTATATGAATAAATGAAGTGGTGTTTGTATAAATGTGTAGCTGAGTAAATGTAAGTATGATCCATTGTTTGCATAAGTGAGTAGGATGACTGCATAAGTGAATAGTATGTGTGCTGGTGAATAATGTTGATATAGGTGTATCAGTATATTTGATAGTGTTCTATTGATCATTGACAGCATGTATGAGTGAATCTATCGGTAAGTGATTAGATATGTGTGTAGATCTAGGAATCACTGAATGGGTTTTTAGAAACTTGTATTGGTGTGTCAAAGGATTCAAATATGGTACTCTGTATTTTACAGTGAGTGATGAAAGGTAATACTAGTATATGCTGAGGTGTATATGATTGTCACATGGATAATGTCATCTGTGATGTCACCAGTGATGTCATTTGAGAAGTCATCAGTAATGTCATCAGTGATGTCACTGACCATGTCATGAATGATGTAATATGTGACATCATCAGCAGTGGATTGCGGTCGCACAAGTTATAGTTAGCAGAACTAACTATAATGGAGGAATTTCAAAGGTTTTGAATGAGCCCTTAAACCAAGGTTCTTTTCAGTGAATTCATAAGGTTTTTTTTAATACTAATTCCTAACTATAACATGTCTGAAACCTATGTTTTTTTAAATGAAATAATAGTTATATGTATTTCTATATACTGATTTTCTACTGTTTTTTAACTGTTTATTTTTACATATTTTATTTTTTAAATGGCATTATATATTTTTACTATAAATGGAAATAAAAATGCTTTTTAAAATATTGATAGGGGTTTAAAGCAGTCCATGTGCTAAGGCCCGACTCAGTGCATGAGTACTTGGATACTGACTGAATGATTAGATTACTGCAAGGATCGTGCCTGGGTACTTTTATAAGTGGTTGACGTTTGGCGCAGTGAATGGATTAGTAGATGGTGCTGAATGGGTCACTTGAGGAGTGCTAGTGGAGTGACACAGTGTTTGCTGGAGTGCATAGATACTAACTGGGGAATTGAAGGTGTGAAAGACAAGTGTGTAGGTGGTTAGAGGACTGCATGCATAGTGGAAAGGGGTTTGAAGCAGTCCATGTGCTAAGGCCTGGCTCGCTTCATGAGTACTTGGATACCCACTGAATGATTAGAATACTGCAGGAGAGTGCCTGGGTGAATTTATAAGTGTTTGGGTTTTGGCGCAGTGAATGGATTAGTACATGGTGCTGAATGGGTCACTAGAGGAGTGCAAGGGGAGTGACAGGGTGATTCCTGGAATTGTATGTATACCGTCTGGGGAATTGAAGGTGTGAAAGGCAAGAGTGTAGGTGGTTAGAAGTCTGCATGCATAGTTGATAGGCGTTTGAAGCAGTGCATTTGCTAAGCCCTGGCTCAGTTCATGAGTACTTGGATAGTGACTGAATGATTAGAGTACTGCATGGAGAGTGCCTAGGTGATTTTATAAGTGTTTGGGTTTTGGCACAGTGAATGGATTAGTACATGGTGCTGAATGGTTCACTATAGGAGTGCAAGGGGACTGACAGGGTGTTTGCTGGAAGTGTATGGATACTGACTGGAGAATTGAAGATGTGAAAGACAAGTGTGTAGGTGGTTAGAGGACTGCATGCATAGTGGATAGGGGTTTGTAGCAGTCCATGTGCTAAGGCCTTGCTCAGTGCATTAGTACTTGGGTACTGACTGAATGATTAGAGTACTGCAAGGTGAGTGCTTGAGTGAACATATGAGTGTTTGGGATTTGGCGCAGTGAATGGATTAGTACATGGTGCTGCATGGGTCACTGAAGGAGTGCAAGGGGAGTGACATGGTGTTTGCTGGAAGTGTATGGATACTGATTGGGGAATTGACTGTGTGAAAGACAAGTGTGTAATTGGTTAGAGGACTGCATGCATAGTGGAAAGGGCTTTGAAGCAGTCCATGTGCTAAGGCCTGGCTCATAGCATGAGTACTTGGTTACTGACTGAATGATTAGAGTACTGCAAGGAGAGTGCCTGGGTGAATTTATAAGTGGTTGGGTTTTGGCACAGTGAATGGATTAGTCCATGGTGCGGAATGGGTCGCTAGAGGAGTGCAAGGAGAGTGACAGGGTGTTTCCTGGAGGTGTATGGATACTGACTGGGGAATTGAAGATGTGAAAGACAAGTGTGTAGGTGGTTAGAGGCCTGCAAGCATAGTGGATAGGGGTTTGAAGCAGTCTATGTTCTAAGGCCTGGCCCACTGCATGAGTACATGGGTACTGACTGAATGATTATAGTACTGGAAGGAGAGTACCTGAGTGAATTTATAAGTGGTTGGGGTTTGACACAGTGAATGGAGTAGTACATGTTGCTGTATGGGTCAATGGAGGAGTGCAAGGGGATGGACATGGCGTTTGCTGGAGTGTATGTATACTGACTGGGGAATTGAAGGTGTGAATGACAAGTGTGTAGGTGGTTAGAGGACTGCATGCATAGTTGATAGGGATTTAAAGCAGTCCATGTGCTAAGGCCTGGCTCAGTGCATGAGTACTTGGGTACTGACTGAATGATTAGCGTACTACAATGAGAGTTCCTGGGTGAATGTATAAGTGGTTGGGTTTTGGCGAAGTGAATGGATTAGCACATGGTGCTGAATGGGTCACTAGAGGAGTGCAAGAGGAGGGACAGGGTGTTTGCTGGAAGTATATGGATACTGACTGGGGAATTGAAGGTGTGAATGACAAGTGTGTAGGTGGTTAGAGGACTGCATACATAGTTGATAGGGATTTAAAGCAGTCCATGTGCTAAGACCTGGCTCAGTGCATGAGTACTTGGGTACTGACTGAATGATAAGCGTACTACAATGAGAGTTCCTGGGTGAATGTATAAGTGGTTGGGTTTTGGCGAAGTGAATGGATTAGCACATGGTGCTGAATGGGTCACTAGAGGAGTGCAAGAGGAGTGACAGGGTGTTTGCTGGAAGTATATGGATACTGACTAGGGAATTGAAGGTGTGAAAGACAAGTGTGTAATTGGTTAGAGGGCTGCATGCATAGTGGAAAGGGCTTTGAAGCAGTCCATGTGCTAAGGCCTGGCTCAGTGCATGAGTTCTTGGGCACTGACTGAATGATTGGAGTACTGCATGGAGAGTGCCTGGGTACATTTATAAGTGGCTGGGTTTTGGCACAGTGAATGGATTAGTCGATGGTGCTGAATGGGTCACTAGAGGAGTGCAAGCGGAGTGACAGGGTATTTGCTGGAAGTGTATTTATACTGACTGGGGAATTGAAGGTGTGAAAGACTAGTGCGTAGGTGGTTAGAGGTCTGCATGCATAGTGGATAGGGGTTTGAAGCAGTCCATGTTCTAAGGCCTGACCTACTGCATGAGTACTTGGGTACTGACTGAATCATTAGAGTACGGGAAGGAGAGTAACTGGGTGAATTTATAAGTGGTTGGGGTTTGACACAGTGAATGGATTAGTACATGTTGCTGAATGGGTCAATGGAGGAGTGCAAGGGGATTGACACGGTGTTTGCTGGAGTGTATGTATACTGACTGGGGAATTGAAGGTGTGAATGACAAGTGTGTAGGTGGTTAGATGACTGCATGCATAGTTGATAGGGATTTGAAGCAGTCCATGTTCTAAGGCCTGGCTCGCTGCATGAGCACTTGGGTAATGACTGAATGATTAGAGTACTGCAAGGAGAGTGCATGGGTGAATTTATAAGTGTTTGGGTTTTGGCACAGTGAATGGATTAGTACATGTTGCTGAATGGGTCACTGGAGGAGTGCAAGGGGAGTGACAGGGTGTTTGCTGGAGTGTATGGATACAGACTAGGGAATTGGAGGTGTGAAAGACAAGTGTGTAGGTGGTTAGAGGATTGCATGCATAGTGGATAGGAGTTTGAAGCAGTCCATGTGCTAAGGCCTGGCTCGCTGCATGAGTATTTGGATATCCACTGAATGATTAGAGTACTGCAAGGAGATTGCCTGGGTGAATTTATAAGTGGTTGGGTTTTGGCACAGTGAATGAATTAGTACATGGTGCTGAATGGGTCACTGGAGGAGTGCAAGGGGAGTGACAGGGTGTTTGCTGGAGTGTATGGATACAGACTAGGGAATTGAAGGTGTGAAAGACAAGTGTGTAGGTGGTTAGAGGATTGCATGCATAGTGGATAGGGGTTTGAAGCAGTCCATGTGCTAAGGCCCGGCTCATTGCCTGAGTACTTGTGTACTGACTGAATGATTAGAGTACTGCAAGGAGAGTGCCTGAGTGAATTTATAAGTGTTTGGGTTTTGGCGCAGTGAATGGATTGGTACATGGTGCTGAATGGGTCACTGGATGAGTGCAAGGGGAGTGGCTGGATGTTTGCTGGAGTGTGTGGATAATGACCGGGGAATTGAAGGTGTGAAAGACAAGTGTGTAGGTGGTTAAAGGACTGCATGCATACTGGATAGGCGTTTGAAGCAGTCCATGTGCTAAGGCCTGGCTCAGTGCATGAGTACTTGGGTACTGACTGAATGATTAGAGTACTGCAAGGAGAGTGCCTGGGTGAATTTATAGGTGGTTGGGTTTTGGCGCAGTGAATGGATTAAAACATGGTACTGATTGTGTCACTAGAGGAGTGCAAGGGGAGTGACAGGGTGTTTGCTATAGTGTATGGATACTGACTAGGGAATTGAAGGTGTGAAAGACAAGTGTGTAGGTGGTTAGAGGACTGCATGTATAGTGGATAGGGGTTTGAAGCAGTCCATGTGCTAAGGTCTGGCTCAGTGCATCAGTACTTGGATATTGACTGAAAGATTAGAGAACTGCAAGGAGAGTGCCTGGGTGAATTTATAGGTGTTTGGGTTTTGGCGCAGTGAATGGATTAGTAAATGGTCCTGAATGGGTTTGTACAGGAGTGCAAGATGAGTGACAGGGTGTTTCCTGGAAGTGTATGGATATTGACTGGGGAATTGAAGGTGTGAAAGACAAGTGTGTATGTGGTTAGAGGACTGCATGCATAGTAGATAGGCGTTTGAAGCAGTCCATGTGCTAAGGCCTGGCTCAGTGCATGAGTACTTGGGTACTGACTGAATGATTAGAGTACTGCAAGGAGAGTGCCTGGGTGAATTTATAAGTGTTTGGGTTTTGCTGCAGTGAATGGATTAGTACATGGTGCTGCATGGGTCACTGTAGGAGTGCCAGGGGAGTGACAGGGTTTTTGCTGGAGTGTATAGATACTGACTGGGGAATTGAGGTGTGAAAGACAAGTGTGTAGGTGGTCAGAGGACTGCATGCATAGTGGATAGGGGTTTGAAGCAGTCCATGTGCTAAGGCCTGGCTCGCTGCATGAGTATTTGGATATCCACTGAATGATTAGAGTACTGCAAGGAGATTACCTGGGTGAATTTATAAGTGGTTGGGTTTTGGCGCAGTGAATGGATTAAAACATGGTACTGAATGTGTCACTAGAGGAGTGCAAGGAGAGTGACAGGGTGTTTGCTATAGTGTATGGATACTGACTAGGGAATTGAAGGTATGAAAGACAAGTGTGTAGGTGGTTAGAAGAATGCATGCATAGTGGATAGGGGTTTGAAGCAGTCCATGTGCTAAGGTCTGGCTCAGTGCATCAGTACTTGGATACTGACTGAATGATTAGAGTACTGCAAGGAGAGTGTCTGGGTGAATTTATAGGTGTTTGGGTTTTGGCGCAGTGAATGGATTAGTACATGGTGCTGAATGGGTTACTAGAGGAGTGTAAGAGGAATGACAGGGTGTTTCCTGGAGGTGCATGGATACTGACTGGGGAATTGATGGTATGAAATACAAGTGTGTAGGTGGTTAGAGGACTGCATGCATAGTAGATAGGCATTTGAAGCAGTCCATGTGCTAAGGCCTGTCTTAGTTCATGAGTACTTGGGTACTGACTAAATGATTAGAGTACTGCAAGGAGAGTGCCTGGGTGAATTTCTAAGTTTTTCAGTTTTGGCGCAGTGAATGGATTAGTACATGGTGCTGAATGGGTCACTGGAGAAGTCCCAGGGGAGTTGCAGGGTTTTTGCTGGAGTTTATAGATACTGATTGGGGAATTGAAGGTGTGAAAGACAAGTGTTTAGGTGGTTAGAGGACTGCATGCATAGTGGATAGGGGTTTGAAGCAGTCCATGTGCTAAGGCCTGGCTCGCTTCATGAGTACTTGGGTACTGACTGAATGATTAGAGTACTGCAAGGAGAGTGCCTGGGTGAATTTATAGGTGGTTGGGTTTTGGCGCAGTGAATGGATTAAAACATGGTACTGATTGTGTCACTAGAGGAGTGCAAGGGGAGTGACAGGGTGTTTCCTGGAGGTGTATGGATACTGACTGGGGAATTGAAGGTGTGAAAGACAAGTGTGTAGGTGGTTAGAGGACTGCATGCATAGTAGATAGGCGTTTGAAGCAGTCCATGTGCTAAGGCCTGTCTCAGTTCATGAGTTCTTGGGTACTGACTGAATGATTAGAGTACTGCAAGGAGAGTGCCTGGGTGAATTTCTAAGTGTTTCAGTTTTGGTGCAGTGAATGGGTTAGTACATGGTGCTGAATGGGTCACTGGAGGAGTCCCAGGGGAGTTGCATGGTTTTTGCTGGAGTGTATAGATACTGACTGGGGAATTGAAGGTGTGAAAGACAAGTGTGTATGTGGTTAGAGAACTGCATGCATAGTGGATATGGGTTTGAAGCAGTCCATGTGCTAAGGCCTGGCCCGCTGCATGAGTACTTGGATACCCACTGAATGATTAGAGTTCTGCAAGGAGAGTCCCTGGGTGAATTTCTAAGTGTTTGGGTTTTGCTGCAGTGAATGGATTAGTACATGGTGCTGCATGGGTCACTGTAGGAGTGCCAGGGGAGTGACAGGGTTTTTGCTGGAGTGTATAGATACTGACTGGGGAATTGAAGGTGTGAAAGACAAGTGTGTAGGTGGTTAGAGGACTGCATGCATAGTGGATAGGGGTTTGAAGCAGTCCATGTGCTAAGGCCTGGCTCGCTTCATGAGTACTTGGGTACTGACTGAATGATTAGAGTACTGCAAGGAGAGTGCCTGGGTGAATTTATAGGTGGTTGGGTTTTGGCGCAGTGAATGGATTAAAACATGGTACTGATTGTGTCACTAGAGGAGTGCAAGGGGAGTGACAGGGTGTTTCCTGGAGGTGTATGGATACTGACTAGGGAATTGAAGTTGTGAAAGACAAGTGTGTAGGTGGTTAGAGGACTGCATGCATAGTAGATAGGCGTTTGAAGCAGTCCATGTGCTAAGGCCTGTCTCAGTTCATGAGTACTTGGGTGCTGACTGAATGATTAGAGTACTGCAAGGAGAGTGCCTGGGTGAATTTCTAAGTGTTTCAGTTTTGGTGCAGTGAATGGGTTAGTACATGGTGCTGAATGGGTCACTGGAGGAGTCCCAGGGGAGTTGCAGGGTTTTTGCTGGAGTGTATAGATACTGACTGGGGAATTGAAGGTGTGAAAGACAAGTGTGTAGGTGGTTAGAGAACTGCATGCATAGTGGATATGGGTTTGAAGCAGTCCATGTGCTAAGGCCTGGCTCGCTGCATGAGTACTTGGATACCCACTGAATGATTAGAGTTCTGCAAGGAGAGTCCCTGGGTGAATTTATAAGTGTTTGCGTTTTGGCGCAGTGAATGGATTAGTACATGGTGCTGAATGGGTCACTAGAGGAGTGCAAGGGGAGTGACAGAGTGTTTCCTGGAAGTTCATGGAAACTCACTGGGGAATTGAAGAAGGTGTGAAAGAAAAGTGTGTAGGTGGTTAGAGGACTGCATGCATAGTGGATAGGCATTTGAAGCAGTCCATGTGCTAAGGCCTGGCTCAGTGCATGAGTACTTGGGTAATGACTGAATGAATAGAGTACTGCAAGGAGAGGGCCTGTGTGAATTTATAAGTGTTTGGGGTTTGGCTTAGTGAATGGATTAGTACAGGTGCTGAATGGGTCACTAGAGGTGTGCAAGTGGAGTGACAGGGTCTTATTTGAAGTATATGGATACTGACTGGGGAATTGAAGTTTTGAAAGGCAAGAGTGTAGGTGGTTAGAGGACTGCATGCATAGTTGATAGGCGTTTGAAGCAGTGCAAGTGCTAAGGCCTGGCTCAATTCATGAGTACTTGGGTTGTTACTGAATGATTAGAGTATTGCAAGGAGAGTGCCTGGGTTGATTTATAAGTGGTTGGGGTTTGGCGCAGTAAATGGATTAATACATGGTGCTGAATGTGTCACTACAGGAGTGCAAGGGGACTGACAGGGTGTTTGCTGGAAGTGTATGGATACTGACTGGAGAAATGAAGGTGAGAAAGACAAGCGTGTAGGTGGTTAGAAGGCTGCATACATAGTGGATAGGGGTTTGAAGCTGTCCATGTGCTAAGGACTGGATCCTTGGATGAGTACTTGGGTACTGACTGAATGTTTAGAATACTGCAAGGAGAGTGCCTGGGTGAATTTATAAGTGTTTGGGTTGGGCACAGTGAATGGATTAGTACATGGTCCTGAATTGGTCACCAGAGGAGTGCAAGAGGAGTGACAGGGTGTTTGCTGGAAGTGTATGGATACTCACTGGGGAATTTAAGGTGTGAAAGACAAGTGTGTAGGTGGTTAGAGGACTGCATGCATAGTGGATAGGGGTTTAAAGCAGTCCATGTGCTAAGGCCTGGGTCAGTGCATGTGTACTTGGATGCTGACTGAATGATTAGAGTTCTGCAAGGAGAGTGCCTGGGTGAATTTATAAGTGTTTAGCTTTTGGCGCAGTGAGTGGATTACTACATGGTGCTGAGTGGGTCACTAGAGGAGTGTAAGAGGAGTTCTGGTGCAGTTTTTACAACTTTTTCAGATGGGTACTGGTGGTTACTGACTCTGACTAACCAGTCCTAGAGCCAGTGCTATCCTAAAAGACACTTAGAATACAGTTAAAACACCTACATACATTAGGGAATACTATGCGTTGGGGTACCCTGTGATTAGAATGACCTCCTATATAAGCCCCTGGTACATATTAGGGAAGGGGATTAAAACTAGCTCTTAAAACATGTCAGAGGGCGCGTTTGCACACTGGTGAAGGGAGGGGGTCTGAGCTGACATGTGCAAACATGCCCTGTGTCTGTTTTAATTTGGGGGACAAAATCCCCTTGAATCCTGAGTGTCCCTTGGGTCTAACTAGCCCACCAGGTATTTCCAGTTAGTGCCACAGAACTGCATTGCAGAGAGGTGTAAAAAAAGGACACGGCCTGGACCACCTCTGTGCAACACAGCGCAGTGGCGCTTACCAGAATCACCTGGTGGACTAGTTTCCCTCCAGGATCACTCAGGATTGAAGGGGAATTATTTCCCCATCTTAAAACTCGCCACAGGGTGTGTTTGCACACGTCACCACAGGCCCTATCCCCTCCCTTCACCACTGTGTAAACATGCACTGTGGCCGTTTTAAGTTGGGAGATTAAGTACCCTTGAATCCTGAGGGTTCCTAGGCTCAAGCTAGCCCACTAGGTACCACCAGTAAGCGCCATTGCAGAGAGGTGTAAAAAGGGGCAAGGCATGCACCACCTCTTTGCAACGCAGCGCCACTTACTGGAAGCACTTGGTGGGCTAGTTGGCCCCCAGGGGCCCTCAGGATTGAAGGGAAATTAATTCCCCAACTTAAAACACGCCACAGAGCGTGTTTGCACACGTCACATCAGGCCCCGTCCCCTCCCTTCACCACTGTGTAAACACACCCTGTGTCCGTTCTAAGTTGGGAAATTAAGTCCCCTTGAATCCTAAGTGTCCCTAGGGTCAAACTAGCCCACTAGGTACCTCCAGTAAGCCCCACAGAGCTGCTTTGCAGAGAGGGGTAAAAAGGGGCATGGTCTCTGAGCACCTGTCTGCAACGCAGCTCCGTGGCGCATACTAGAGGTACCTGGTGGGCTAGTTGGCCCTCAGAGACCCTCAGTATTGAAAGATAATTAATTTCCCAACTTACAACTCGCCATGGGGTGCATTTGCATGATGGTGAAGGAAGGGGGAGTGTCCTGAGGTGACATGTCTGCAAACACGCCCTGTGGTGTGTTTTAAGTTGGATAATTAATTCCTCCTCATTCCTGAGGGTCTCTGGGGGCCAACTAGCCCACCAGATACTTCCAGTATGTGCCAGAGAGATGCGTTGCAGAGAGGTGTTCAGAGGCCACGCCCCTTTTTATAATACACTAAACGCAGCTCTGTGATGCTTACTGAAGGTACCTGGCAGGCTAATTGGCCCCCAGGGACCCTCAGGATTGAAGAGGAATTAATTCCTCAACTTAAAATGCGCCACAAAGTGTGTTTGCACACGTCACCTCAGGCCCGCCCCTTCCCTTCACCACTGTGCAAATGCGACCCATGGCACATTTTAAGTTGGGGGATTAACTTCCCTTGAATCCTGAGGGTCCCTGGGGCTCAACTAGCCCACCAGCTACCTCCATTAAGTGCCACAGAGCTGCATTGCAGAGAGGTGTAAAAAGTGGCGTGGCCTCAGAAAACCTCTCTGCAACGCAGCCCCCTAGCGCATACAGACGGTTCCTGGTGGGTTTTTTGGCCCCCAGGAACCCCCAGTATTCATAGTGGATTTCGTTCCCCATCTCCAAACACGCCAGGGGGCGCGTTTGCAGAGTGCTGAAAGGAGGGGGCGTGGCCTCCTGAGCGATGCTGGTCTTTTTTTTTTTAGGAAGAGGGGCTGTGTGGCCCCCTTCTTTTCCTTATAATCTTGATCCTGGGGACCTGCCCCCAATTTTATTTTTTAAATGGAAAAAATTGGGAAGGGGGGCTACGTGGCCCCCCTCCCGAGGCCTTAATTGGCCCCGGGGACCCCATCCCCCGGGGCCTGGCCTTTTTTTTGTTTTTTTTAAAAGTGTTTTGGAGGGGGGAGGCATTGCCCCCCTCCTCTGGCCACTAATGGCCCCAGGGACCCTATCCCCCAGGGCCGGCCTTTTTTTTTTTTTTACATTTTGGGGAGGGGACCGCGTGGCCCCCCTCCTGGGCCACTTGTAGCCCCGGGGACCCCACCCCCCGGGGCTGGCCCTCTCCGTTGGGGACTGTGGGAGGGTACCCATCCCCCAATGGTCCCGCTGGCTCCCCGCCTCCTTCGGGAGCCGGCATTGCTTTTCCACATGGGGATCTGCTAAGATGCAGCTCCCCGTGTGGAAAAGCATTTTGTTTTGAATTTTGAAAGAGAGGGCAGGTTTTCCTGCACTCTCTTTCAAAATTCGAACCAAGTTTGCTATGGCAGGGCGGGAGCCGCAAGGCTCCTGACCTGTCATAGCAAACTAGAGTGTCCCGGGGTTGGCACTCCAGGACACTGTAGGGGGTTGCGGTCCCTAGGGCCATGACAAGGCTCCATGCGGGGGCCGCGCGGCCACCCTCCCACGATTTCTAAAGACCTGGGAAGGTGGTGATCCCCGGGGCATTTGGGGGGGCTTGAGCCCCCATACAGGTTTTTTTTAAACAGAAGCCCCTTGGAGTGGCGGTCCCTGGGGCTGCGGGGGGCCGTGCCCCCCGCATATATTACCATTAAGCCTGGGGGGGGTCTTTGAGCCCCCCACCCATGTTTTCAAAAGCCCCGGGTGGTGGCGGTCCCCAGGATCTCAGCCCCCCCACATATTTCAGGAAGCCCCGGGGGAGGTGGTCCCCGGGGCTAATATATTGCGCCCGGACTTGGCCCCCCGGGGCTAATTAGAAACAAAGCGCGGGAGCCCACGCTTCATTTTTTTTCCCAGAGGCAGGGTGCGCGGATCCTACGCGCATCCCACAATTTAAAAAAAAAACAAAAAACATTTCTTGGGCCTTGGGGGTCCTTGTGAGACCCCCTGAGCAGGTCTACGGGGTCAGGGTGTTTCTACCCTGCTCCCTTTGCGTGTTTTGCGAGTTTGTTTTTCTGCTTTCTTGTGCCTCAGTTCTACAGAGGCACAAGATGGCTGCCAACACTTCCTGGCTTGAAGTGCTGACAGTCAATTAGCAAAAAGCTCGTGCTCGTGAGGATCTGTAGTTCTAGAAATATATATGGTTTAACTTTTGATTTTCTCAGCAACTACAAATGGATTTACACCATTTAACAAAAAGGCATGACTCTGAAACAAGTGCTACCTTTTTTGCCAAATTTGGTGTAATTCCGTTCAGCAGTTCGGGCTGTAGCTGTGGTTAAAGGTTCCCATGGGAAATTGCATGATGATTCGTCTAGCGGGGCCCGAGAAAAAAGGGAGTCCCAAAACGTGTTTTCCCCATGCAATTTTCCCTAGGTACAGTTCATCACGGCTATACCCCGAACGGCTGAACGGAATTACACCAAATTTGGCAAAGTTGTAGTCCTTGGTTCAGATTTGTGCCTTTTTCTTATATGGTGTGAATTTGTTCAGTAGTTCCTGAGAAGATTACAATTTAAAGTACATATATATCAATGGCCTCGATGGATGCGCGGATTATAAGCGCACCATCCAGATCACGCGCAGAATGCTGATTGGCAGTCAAGTGGTTGTCAACATTCGAAACCAAGAAGTGTTGGCGGCCATTTTGTGCCTCAGTAGAAGCAAGGATCTACAAATTAGTTGAACAAGTGTTTAAAACGTATAAAGGGGGCAGGTAAGAAATATTTTTACCCTCTAGACCTGCTAAGTTTTTTAAAACTGAGAAATGTGCGCTGGGTGCATGGATCCTCCGTAAAAAAAATTAAAACGTAGCGCTGGCTCCTGTGCTTGTTTAAAAATTAGCTACCTGGGAAGGACCAACCCCGTTTTCTAAAATATTGCATTTGAAGCGGGGGCCGAGAAAAAAGGGGGGTCCCAAAACGTGTTTTCCCCATGCTATTTTCCCTAGGAACTGTTCATCGCGGCTACAGCCCGAACGGTTTAAATGGAAATATATCCAATTTGGCAAAGAGGTAGACCTCATTTCAGACTCGTGCTTTTTGCTTAAATGGTGCAAATACGTTCAGTAGTTTCTGAGAAAATAACAAGTAAAAGTACATGTATATCTATGGCCTCGGTGGATGTGCATATCTTGCGCACATACTAAGCGCACCGTCCCGATTACGCGCTAATTGGCTGTCAAGTGGTTGTCAACATTCGAAACCAGGAAGTGTTGGCAGACATTTTGTGCCTCGGTAGAAGTGAGGGTCTAGAAATTAGTGGAACAAGTGTTCAAAATGTATAAAGGGGGCAGGTAAGAAATATTTCGACCCTCTAGACCTGCTAAGTTTTTTAAAACTGAGAAATGTGCGCTGGGTGCATAATAAATGTGTGAGTAAGCTCAAAGGTCTGTCAAAGCCACGGGGATTACCACCCTCCGGGAATTTTTATATTTTGAGAGGGGGGCTGCGTGGTTTCCATTCTGGAGCAGTCGAAAGCCTTGGGGAACACCACCCCCCAGGCGCGGCTCCTTCTGTGTCTCAGGGTGTCTACCCCCAGGACACTGCTGTTTGCTATGCCAGGGTAGGAGTCGAGGTTCTCGTTGTGTCATAGCAAAATTGAGGGCATATTAAGAAGTGCCATTTAGCCACAATTAAAAAAAAAAAGCCAAAAATGCAGCGAAAATAATATTGCTCTATTTACTAGGTGACGCTAAGATGCATTAATGCATGCTAGCAGCCGGTTTGCTAAGGGGTCGCCTCGTATCTCCAATGAGTTGCAATGTAGGTGTTCTCAGTGGGAAGGTAGGTGTTTCTATGAGAATATAAAAAGGAAGAGGAAGGTTTGACAATAGCGTTGTATTAACAAGGCGGTCCTGGATTTGAGGACCGAAAGCGAAACTCTTGCTAATTGCGGTTTATGTCGAAGCCTAACATGTGTTCTGAAGTAGACTTAAACATGTGTAATATGTGAGGTGGATTGATATGTTAAGTGCACAGTCTTATATTAACAAGGTTTTCACTTGCGAACATGAATTTTTGCTGTATTTATCACGATATTAAGGGCATATTTACAAGGACAGCGTTAAAATTATCGTCGCTGTAGCAATAGGAAAGTGTTGTTAAATTTGTTGTGGGTTCCTGGAAGCATAAGCGGAGTGGGCTGAACTGACGTATGCCAGTGCTGCGTGAGGCTGTGAACCATGATTCCAGAGCTATGGGCGTGGTTCCATCGTGAGCTATGTGAGAAATCAACTGATTCGGGTGTATGTGTTGTAGTGCTGACGTCACCCGGGTCTTAAACGCAAATGAGTCATTATATCTGTAAAGTACTACAGCATGGCCAACATGGAAGGTACGGGGTATCACTGACCCTATAATCATTTTTTAGTTGCACACATAAAAGATGGTGGACATGAAGTATTTCTGCGAATATGAATGTTTGTTGTACATTCAGTGGAGTCTTGTAGCTGTAGTAATACAGGGCTATGAAAGCTTTAGGATGCAGTTTTTGGCACATGAAGGGCAGCTAATATATATACGTATGTGGTCATTCAGGTACACTGTCGAACATGGTGCTGGAAATCAGTGTTCGAGCCTCTGAGTCGGGTCTACATCCTGTTATTGAAGAGAAATTATGTAATCTCCGTCTCCCTGAAAATGTACTGTAAATATGGTGCTCATGTAAATTGCTGATATAGTTTTAGGTCGACTTTGCGCTATATAAATATGCACACACTCCCTTTTTTCTCCGCATACACTATTTTCTATTCAAATCTTTTTAAAAGTGTTGCCCCAAATTCTTATTAATATAAGAGGGCGTGATTTACTTATAGATAAAATAAAATAGAAGTGCTACTACAAACACTCCCTCACTACTACATCATTCTTTTTTGTTTTTTGTACATTTCTTTTCAATTACTCTTTATGAAAACATTGTGACAGTTAAAAAGGATTATTTTATTATTTGTTAATTGACATTAATATTTTTTCCCATGTTCACTGCTTGCAACGATAAACCTCCAGTTCTCCATGAGTGAAAATAAGTTACAGTACTACACAATATAAATACTGATAAACCCCTTTTCACTCTAGAAGAAAAAGAGAACGTCTTTGTAGTATTTTCAATTCGCGACGATAATACATGAACTGTTCTTACGTCATTTCGCTTCTAATGTACCATTATACTTTTAAGCACTACATTTAGAAATCATAGTAATATACTTCCATTAGAAAAATATATAAAGCATAACGTTATACTATTAATTAACCTCTCTTTAAAATACTTTCCTCCTTCCGTCGACATACATCCAACTCCTCTGGAGGGAACATACTGTTTTATAATTACTATTATACATTAACTTTATGTTCCCTCTGAGAAAATGGACGATAAACTGAAGATGAATCTGACGATCGTAAACTTTATCTTGCTCATAGTTTGGTCACCCGTAATTAAATCACAGAAATGAAAGTAATCATCCTAAGGGCGTGGTTTATATACGTTTTGGTTATTGAAGTCACTATGTAACCAATTTCCACTATTTAACATGCGCATGTGTTTTTGTAAAAGTGAAACTTGTTAAACAGTTTTAGTTTTGTTTTATATCCTCATACATATTCGCTCTTTCTTTTTCTTTTAATTCTTTCTTTGTTTTAATATACGAGTATTAAAATAAATATCTTTGTATTTATGTTTTAAAACAAGTATATTTATTGTTTACTATGTACAGTTTCTGTCCACAATTTCAATACACTTCTCCATCCAAAACCCCTATTATCCTTATTTTTAAAAAATGGTGCTATTTGTTTTTTTTATTTATTCGAGCATTAAAATAAATACATTATTGTTGATGTGCGAGTTCCTTCCCTTATACACAATTGATTGCCACATCTTTGAACATCTGGAGGTACCTGGTGGGCTTGGTGGTCCTAGGGACCCACAGGATTGAGGAGGAATTAATTATCTAACTTAAAACGCACCACAGGGCGTGTTTGCAGACATGTCACCTCAGGCCACATCCCCTTCTTTCACCACTGTACCCCATTGCGGGTTTTAAGTTGGAGAATTAATTCTCTTTCAATACTGAGTGTCCCTGAGGGCCAAATAGCCCAACAGGTATCTCCAGTATGTGTCAGGGAGCTGCGCTGAAGACAGGTGTTCAGAGGTCATGCCCCTTTTTACACCTCTCTGCAACACAGCTCTGTGGTGCTTATTGGATGTACCTAGTGGGCTACTTTGACCCTAGGGACCCTCTAAAATCAGCCGAACTACGAATTCCCATTTACTCACCTGTTATCAGGAGATACCTCAGTGCTGCATCTTCGACCCAGTACTGATCCTGAAAAGTAATTCTAACCGTACTTACCAGTAACTTGAATTTCTTTCCATAGGAATCCATTGTCAGGTTTTCACAAAAAGTTTCTAAGTGTTGATTTTCACAAACTACAAATATTCCTTAAAAATTGCCTGTATAACTTAAACGCATTCTTTAACTGTTTACAATAGATGCACCAGTGCTAGATCCATGATCCACCACTGAGTAATAAAAAGTAACGAGAAAACTTTTTACTTGCTAAGTGAATTTCCTTCCATAGGATGACATTGGTGATTCTATGTGAAAAAGTTTCTAAGTGTCAACTTTTAAAATACAATAATATTCCTTAAATATGACTACTGTAACCAAAATGATTTTACTCAACTGTTTACAGGAGATGTCCCAGGACTGAATCTAGGATCCAGTCCTGTGGTTACAAAAGTAATACATAAAGTAACTAATTGCATTTTACTAGAAATTCCCATTGAAAACAATGTTGCAAACGTGTTTGAAATTGTGCTGGCCATTGCAACAACTCTAACTACTGTACTTAAAACTCAATTGCCAATTTGCAAAGTGTTTAAACTAAAGTAATTCATTCTGAGAAAGTATATTTTGTAATGTAATGTATAATGTAATTATAATGTAATTTAAAAAATAAAATATCTAAAAATAAATAGTTTAAGAAAGTGTAGTAAATCAGTATAAAAAAATAAATGTAACAATTAATACATTTAAAAATTGTCATTTAAAAAACCTTTGAAATTGACTCAAAAAAGCATAGGCTTCAGACATGTTATAGTTAGGAATTGGAATTTAAAAACCCTAGAAATTCACTGAAAAAAAACATAGGTTTCAGGGCTGTTATAGTTAGCTGGAAATTTCACTCGTACAAAACCATTGAAATTCTTTTGTTATAGTTAGTTCTGCTAACTATAACTCGCGTGCCTGCAATCCACTGCTGATGATGTCACATATTACATCATTCATGACATGGTCAGTGACATCACTGATGACATCACTGATGACATCTCAAATGACATCACTGATGACATCACTGATGACATAATCCACTTGACAATTAGATACACCTCATCATACACTAGTATACCCTTTCATCACTCACTGTAAAATAAAGAGTACCATATTTGAATCCATTGACACAGCAATACAAGTATCTAAAAACCCACTCAGTGATTCCTAGATCTACACACACACATCTAATCAATTACGTATAGATTTACTCATACATGCTAACAAAGATCAATAGAACACTATCAAATAAACACCTATACCAACAGAACACACCAGCACACATCCTATTCACTTATGCAGTCATTCTACTCACTTTTGCAAACAATGTATCATATTTTACATTGACTCAGCTACACACTTATACAAATAACACTTTATTTATTCATATAGAAAGTAACTCATACTTAGTGAGTGTGTTATGAAATCACTATTACAAGTTTACAGTTATCTAAACAGCCACTCATGCAATCAATGAGTCTTATTTATACTTATTTATATACAAAAACTATCATATACACTGGCTTTTATTTTTCTAGTTTGTTGGACATGTACCATTGAGTGATATATTTGCTCATCACCACACCCATAAAGATATTCATTCACCCAAACAACTGTTTCCACATGCAGTCTTAACCTCATATACCCACTGAATCAACTATTCACACATCTTTGGGCAGTCACACACACCCCACCGAACCACACACACATTCACTCTCCCATACAAATACTCAGTTAACTAATCAATAACTAACATAGACTTTCACATAGCTAGTAACCAACTGGTGCCGCAGTTTACACAAGAACTGACAAAGTTATACAGGTATTCACACAGTTTAGTCACTATCCAATATATTTAGTGAGACACTATAAATTATTCAAGTAAACAGTCAATCACACTGCTACTAAATTCTCCATCCAGATATTTATATTCATATATCCACTCATTCTTCAATGCAGATTGCTATATATAAGACCTACTTAAATAACAAACCAAGCCACTTTCACTAGATGATGTCATCAGTGATGTCATCAGTGATGTCATTTGAGATGTCACCAGTGATGTCATCAGTGATGTCACTGACCATGTCATGAATGATGTAATATGTGACATCATCAGCAGTGGACTGAGGGCGCCCGAGTTATAGTTAGCAGAACTAACTATAATGAAGGAATTTCAATGGTTTTGTACGAGTGAAACTCCAGCTTCCTATACTTAGGCCTGTTATTATTTTCATGAAAACTTTTGAAAAAGTATTGCTCCAATGCCCACCTTTTTTTAAAATTAGTTTTGCCACTACTTTCTATGTGGTCTGTTAACAAAGATCTTTGGAAAAGATATATTACAAATATAGTCTACATTACATAGTGTACTAAAAACTGGTATCACATGTAATGACATGTCTGATGCAATAGCTATAGCAATTATGCTCTCTACTGTAAATCCCCATGTTGCACAGAAACAATAATGTGGATTGACAAATTTGGATGGTAGAGTTAGTTGGGCTACAAGAGAACAACAAGGTTTATTTTAATAAACTAGTCACCCGAAAATCTAAAAGTGTATTTCTTTACTGGGTTTTACACAGTATAACATGGAATACACCTTACATGCTACCGCACAAACTGATGACAACGATTTTACCAATATAGCCTGTAACAAATTGAGGTCAGTTTACATTTCATCACCGGTTTGCTCCAAGCTTTCTTCCATGAACTGCAGAAGGTTTCAATTTACTGAGGCATCGAGGTAGGTATGATCCAATCAAAGTAAGAGCTGAATCAATAGATGCTAACCTCTGAAGGCTAAACAGAAGTGGCATCAGTCACCAGGAGAATATGCTTGCAGCTCTGAAATGCAATGTTCCTTTTGGGTCAGAATAAAAGCAAGCGCTTCAACAGGAGATATAATGTTTTAACAACCATATGCATGACGCTTTAAAGCGCTTCATTTCTGGTCGAAAAATATAAAAAAGAGCACATCATTTACAGAATAGCTCATATTTCAGATTGGTAGTATGTCATGTACAAGGCTCTTTGTTGAAATATTGTTGATTTCCCTAGGAGCCAAACACAAATCATTAAACAGGACCAAATTGAAAACTTATTTAACTTGAGGGAGCAGTGTAATATCAAGTTGAATATTTTTGTGCAAATTATCCGTGACTCTATATGTTTTTATCTGAAATGTGCCACCAGTGCATCAAGACCAGCGTAAAATATAAGTACAAAGCATGCACAAACGGAATTCCACCTTTTGTTATACTAGCACTTCTTTGGACCTGGGCAATAGTTGTGCTCACCCTGATTGTGTGGGCTATTACCATCAGGCAACACTTCTTATGATATTACAGATCGGGTGCACTGTCCCATTCTCTCTGCAGTGCACCTGTAACTCGGTTTGCATGCTGCAACAATGTTCCAGTTAATGTACTGTCCCCATTGTGGGAGTGAACTCATGCTTGCACTGGGAAAAGTGCATTAATAAAAGGCATGCTAGCTGATTAAGACCACCGGTGGATTGTTCACTGAGGTGGCTACTTAGCCTCACTTTTATAGTGGGTAAAGTTCCCTTTTCAGGAAGGTGAGTGAGTATTGCATCTGTGTTTAAGGAGGTGCTGGGTGGGGGAGCCTGAAACCCCGTTTGCTCTGTATGGATGCACAGTTGGTATATCTTCTGACTGCCTCTTTGCCTCCGCACCTGTATTCCATCCTAAGGGAGCTCACCAAGGGAGTGCCACAGGGCTCATGCCTAAGCCCCACACTCTTCAATGTGTATGTGGCCCCCTTGGCAGACATTGCTAGAGCATATGGGTTCACCCCGGGGTCGTATGCTGACAACACTCAGCTCTTATTCCCCTTTCAGACTCTCACGCCCGCAATAAAGAGATCCTTTGCGGAAGGAATGAGGGCTATATCAGACTGGATGGCTTTAAACTGCCTCCAGTGCAACGTAGGCAAGACGGAGGTCATGCTGTTCGGGGAGACCACGCTTCTGTTGTCCCCAGAATGGTGGCCCCTGGACTTGGGACCAGTACCAACTCCCAAACAGACTGTAAAAAAATCTTGGTGTGCGGCTTGATAAGACACTTTTCCTTAACCCCTTGGACGCTCATGACGAGCTCAGCTCGTCATGGAGTGCCCATTAATTTCAATGGAAATGAATATAAATATCCAAAAGTACCTTAGCATCCAAGTGGTTAAAGAACATACAAACCAAGTAGCAGGATCCTGTTTTCATGTCATCGGACTGCTACGACGTGTCTTTCCATTCCTACCTGACAACCACAGAAAAACACTTGTCCAGGCACTGGTAATTGGTAGACTGGACTACTGTAACGGCCTGTTCATCTCGGCCAATGAGAAACAACTACAGAGATTGCAAGTAGTCCAGAATACCGCAGCAAGACTTGTTCTCAATGCCCAGCCAAGGACTGCCTCACGTCCTCTCCTGGACAAACTTCATTGGTTGCCGGTCAGGCAACGTGTAAAATATAAAATCTGTTGCACAATACATAAATGCCTGTTTGGCACAGGACCCAAGTACCTGAAAGAAATATTCAACCCCTACAGTCCCGGGCGCACTTTGCGCTCTAGCAGTCAGCAACTGATACAGGTTCCAAGGATCAGAAAAGCCAGACAGGGAGGCCGAGCTCTTTCCTATAAAGGCCCCATTTTATGGAACTCACTCCCCCATACTCTGAAACAAATCACTAATCTCCTGTCCTTCAGGAAGACATTAAAAACATTTCTCTTTTCGGCCCCATAATAAACTGTAATATTTACTCTTTCACAGCTTATGGTCAATACTAGGTCTCCTGGGAAAAGCACAAGCGCGGAGATACCCCTTTGGGGGTCGAATCCTGCGCTATATAATAAAATAAAATAAATAAATAAATAAAAAGTACACGATCAATTGGGATTCTGCAGGCGAACAATTAGAGCTGGCATAATGCTTATGGACGAAGAGGCCGCACAGACATCTTCTTCCCCTTTTGTAATACAGAATCCTAGTGGTGCAAAAGTAGGTGCAGGTGCCAAATGCACCACTGAAGGACTATGAAAACTTGGGGACCTGGTGGTTATTATCAATTGAAAACATTGTGATAACAGTAATAATGAGTGAAAATTGACTGTAAAGCCTTTTGGCGGTGCAGAAACTGGTATGCATGCACACAGGGTAGGATATGTTATGCCCCCCCTGTGTGCATCCACATGCGGAGGAGGCACATGGGGCCCTGTAGGCCCACCCTTTGTTTCCTCTCTGCCGTGGAGTACATGGAAGAGGAACCACCATGACAACACCGGCAGATCAGATAGAAAACATCTAATATGGTGGTCCTGCCAGGCATATTGCAGCCTCAGACCTCTGCAATACTGCCAGCGAATGGCAGTTTCCTGGCGGCAGTCCCAGGGTGGTCCGACTGCCCAGCCCGTAATTGGGTGATCGTACAGCCAGTGCAAAAGTGGCTGGACCTCCACTGCCCCACCCCTGCAATTTTGGCAGTCTTTGGACTGCCAGACTCGTATTCAGGGCCAAGGTATTCCCCATTTTGTGCACTATCAATAAATCTGTTGTTTCTTTGCATCTAAAGCATGCAAACACGTTTCATGACAAAACAGGGACCTAGTCTAAAAGACGACTTTACCAAATGAACATGGAGTATTTTAAAGGTCTTTCCACAGTTTGACCGATCAGATTGCTTATAGTGCATGGCTACAATATGCCTATTAAAACTTTTTGGGCATTTGATGGTCGTTCTTTTCAAGAAGCTTATTTCTATGGCAAACAACAAAGCTTGTTAACTAATGTTTACATTATGAAGAAACACACAGTTCATCAGTTATTTTTTAAAGGGAATGATTCTCATTCAAGGACAGAAGTAGAATTAAGATCATCTGTGCCTTTCTCCATAATGTAATAAGCAATAGCAGTTAGCATGGAGAAGGACACAGGTCATTGTAGCTCTTATCGCTGCATATCATTAATTTACACAGGCTCCTAAATGTACACTAGGATTCTTGGCAACCGCTTAATCCCTGAGATTAGCGACTAGGTTGATCCTGTGAAACCTGTGAGACAAAGCCCTACACAACCAAGGCCCAGGATACCTCAACAGCCGCCTCAACTTCTACGCTCCCAAACGCCAGCTTCGATCGACCGGCGACGCCCTCGCCACCGTCCCCCGCATCCGAAGAGCCACCACAGGAGGAAGGTCCTTCTCCTACCTGGCCGCCAAGACTTGGAACTCCCTTCCGACCCACCTACGCCTGACCCAGGACCACCTCGCCTTCAGGAAGCAGCTCAAGACCTGGCTGTTCGAGCAGTAGCGGACCCCCCCCCCAGCGCCTTGAGACCCTCCGGGTGACTAGTGCGCTAAATCTTACACACGCTGAAAACTGCGCACCACTATTTGGACTCTCTGCCCCTCTTGCAGCTTTGCAACCTACGCCTCGCGGCCCCCGCTTCGCGGGTGCCGCTTGAGGCAGTCAACTGCAGGATTGCCTGATATACGAGGAGACCGCCGAGGGACCTTTCCAGACTAAGGGACTGCGAGGACCAGCGGGCGCTGCTTCACCAAACTCGCCGCAGCTGGTCCTCTTCCCGCCCTCTCCCGTCTTGCCTTGAAGAGCGAAGGGCTGGGAGCGCTCTGTGTAAATCTTACACACGCTGAAAACTGCGCACCAGTATTTGGACTCTCTGCCCCTCTTGCAGCTTTGCAACCTACGCCTCGCGGCCCCCGCTTCGCGGGAGCCGCTTGAGGCAGTCAACTGCCGGATTGCCTGATATACGAGGAGACCGCCGAGGGACCTTTCCAGACTAAGGGACTGCGAGGACCAGCGGGCGCTGCTTCACCAAACTCGCCGCAGCTGGTCCTCTTCCCGCCCCCTCCCGTCTTGCCTTGAAGAGCGAAGGGCTGGGAGCGCTCTGTGTAAATCTTACACACGCTGAAAACTGCGCACCACTATTTGGACTCTCTGCCCCTCTTGCAGCTTTGCAACCTACGCCTCGCGGCCCCCGCTTCGCGGGTGCCGCTTGAGGCAGTCAACTGCCGGATTTCCTGATATACGAGGAGACCGCCGAGGGACCTTTCCAGACTAAGGGACTGCGAGGACCAGCGGGCGCTGCTTCACCAAACTCGCCGCAGCTGGTCCTCTTCCTGCCCCCTCCCGCTATTTAGAGTGAGTTACAGACGCGCTAGCGGGACGCGCCCGGGCAAAGGGCGGGCCCTCTGAGGCCCTCCGAGGACTGCAGAGACTGGACTGGGTTCCAGACCCAGGTGCGCCTGGGACTTGGGACTCTTGAGTGCTAGGTATTGTTATTAATGATATTTGTTATCCTTAGTTAGGACCATGTGCTGACTTTGATGGTTGCAGCCGTCCTGTTCTTGTGTAAGTTTAGTTTAGAATTTTTCTTATCTATTCGATTTATTTTTAAAAATATTTTCAGAATCTGTTTACTGTTAAGCTTGTATAATGAATAAGGAAAAATTAGATAAAGGGCCTATGGATAATTATTTAATCCAAAAAATTACTCAGATTAACTCTAATAGACGTGCCTCTCTTGGGCAGGTGAATTCTCATGCGCCACAGGATGAGGCACTCTTAATTGATATATCCTCGCCCAAAAAACCTCCTATTCCTGCTGGTAGGTCAGTGACCGTGACTGCACAAGTCCATGTTAAAAATCCCCTTGACTACCCAGATATTGTGGATAAACCAAAGTATACCCCTCCTACAAGAATATTTAAAAAGGCGAAAGCACGAAAGAGAAGGGGGAAGCAAAATTATAAAGTACAATTAGATGTACACACAAAAAGCTCACAAGTAGTTAATATGTTAAACGAAAAAATCAGTGTAGGCAATACAGGGACAGCCTCCTTGGGACTACATGTACATAATAGTGTGGAAGAAATCAGGCCTCCCAATCTGGGTAAAGGGGAGGACGAAACTGGAATTTTCAACGTTTCTATAAAGGAACTTTCAGTACCAATAACTCCGGTTAGTCTGAAATCTCCACACATTAGTCGAAGTAGTACTTATGAGGATGAAAGGCTTTCGGATTCCCCAAGATTCTCGCCTACTTTGTCTACTAATTCCACCCAGTCGTCATCCTTGAAAACTACTACTCATAATATAAAAAAAAGAGGGGGTTGCCCTATGCCTACTAGGGATGCTAAAGTACAGAGGAGGAGTTCGACTCCTGTTGTGACCAAGGTGGCAACTTTGCCTCAACCGATATCTGATTTCTGTACTCCTGGTGAGACAGTTTTATGCGTGAGGCTAGAAAGTTTGCTAAAAAATCTAATTCAGCCATTGCTAGATAAAATAACCTTGTGTAACACTAGACTTGAACAACTAGATGGAAAAGTTGGGACAAATACGCAATTACTAGCTGACCTGATACAGGGGGTGGTTTTAATGAAATCTGATGGCTTACCTGTGCCACCGGCCACTGTTACTGTCCCTAAACTAGTAAAACCTCCTTCAGTTCTCTCAGTAAAATTAGGACCCGCTGGGATCAAACCAACTGGCTCTATACCTAAAAGTGCTCCATTGGTAACTCCGTTACAAAATAAACCTTCCATTAAACCTGTGAATAGTGTATGCGGCCAAGGCAAGGATAAAATGTTGGTAATAGAAAGGCCACAGATACTCCAATCTAAGACTAGTAAGGAGAAGCCCATCGAAAACCCGCATAATGGAAAACGGTATCAAAGGAGAACGGTTGATCTACCGCATGAAGCAGCTCCCTACACTATAGTTATGGCAGGGGTTCCCGAGCTATCTATGGATGTTAGGGAAGATCATCGTGCTTTGAGAAATAAAGTAACACATTGGTTACACAATAACAGACCCCTTCCAGCGCACATTAATGGAGAAATCCGGACAGTGAGGCGAGTAATCTGGGTGGGTTCTAGACCCAAAGATAAGAAAGGGGACACTATCATTATAAATTTCAAGGACCATAGAGCAGTTCGTCATATAGGAGATTGGTATGAGTCAAATGGCAGTGACTCTATCTCTACTCACTATCTCACTTATTTCTATCCTTACTGTCCAGGCCAAAAGTCCGGAGGGAGGGATAGAGTAAGACAACCTGTAGATTGGTCCTTGCCAAACCCCTGTGGATATGGCCCGAATGCTTTACCCCACTTTGGTATCCCTCAGAGACAATTTTTCCCAATTACCACTGGAATGGATTATGGGAATAACAACTATTTCCGAGAGAATAGGGATTCTTTGCGCTCATCTTATCATTTACCAACTTATAACAGATTCGATGTGTTTTCGGGCCTTGATTATGTGGATTGACATGAAAAGGGTGCCGCTCACACAATCCATCGGAGTCTGTTAGAGGCTGACACGCTTAAAAGTAACCCTATAACTCCTTCCATAGGGGAGGGATGTCGAATAACCTCTCCCCCTCAATTGACTATTAACACAAATCCTGATATGGGTGAGGAGCCCTCTCCTTCTAGCACTATTATAGTACAGAAGGATGAGACTGGGAATAACATCGGGGAAGTGAGTTCTCAACGTAAGGAGATAGACTGTGATATTTCTTTGGTCCAAGAGGCAGGAATAAATAAAAAACAGGATTCCTGTACATTCCTGTCTTGGAATGTAGCAGGTTTAAAAAATAAGATAGATAATCCAGCACTGAACTCAATTGTAGGTGACCGGGATGTTGTGGTCCTTCAAGAAACATGGTCCACAGAACCCGTCCATCTAAGTGGGTACAGAACCTTCTTTACCCCAGCTGAGGCCGGCCTATATGGCCGTGCGAAGGGAGGTTTAACAATTTTCATTTCGAATAAGCTTAAATATGAGAAAGTAATTTTTAAATCTAACTCGAACTATTTTCAACTTATAACCATAAGCACTAAGGGACTCACTGTAATTTTGATTCATTTTTACAATAATATCCCGAAAGCTCATATAGTGATTACTTTAAGAACACTTAGAGAAAAAATACAACATGAAATAGATAAATCAAACAAGGAAACTGTGATTTTATGGGGGGGGTGATTTTAATTGTCCACTCTGTATCGGGGGCAAAAATGGGCTCTGTGGTTTAATGCTAGAACAAGATACACATCTAACACACTTTGAACATTCCCTGATTGGGGACCTACTAAATGAACTAGTGTTTATGTTTGATTTGGGTTTTGCGAATGAAATATCTCAGAATTCCACTCCATTTAAACCGACATTTGTTGGCAGAGGTGTAATGTCCACTATTGATTTTGTTCTCGCATCCAATAGTTGTGGTAATAAAATCAATAGCTTATTGACTCTGGAGTTGCCCCTAAGTGACCATCTGCCTTTATTACTAGATGTTGCGAATCTTTTTTGTGAACCCTTTGATTGTACCCCCCCTCATGATATTGCCCCTGATTTAACTTTAGGTAGGCAAAACGGGTATACTCTAAAATGGGGCAAAGTTATGCCTGAGCAATTTCTTGCGAAATTATTAAATACTTGTTCGGATAGTTTTTCTATATGCCTAGGGGAATTAACCTGCCCCACTCAGATTTCAGAGCATTTTGATAAAATAGCCCTTGAAATTAAGAAAAGTCTGTGGGTGGAGCTAAGAAACAAGACTAGGTGCTCTAAAAGCTGGTTTGATACCGCTTGTACTAGGGCTCTAAGTGACTTGAAAAATGCCATCCATAAATCACCTCGGGATCACTTAGTAATAGGAGGCTTAAGGAAACTCTACAATAAGGCCCTGAAAAATAGGAAAAATGTTATTAAAAAGGAGGCCCTCGAAGAACTTTGTGAGGCTGCACAGTCTAAAGATGCATCGGCATTTTGGAGGGCAGTTAACGCACCTTTTCTTTTTGATAAGCAAAAGGCCCGAATTGAGACAGTGATTACCGAGGAGGAATGGGTGGGACATTTTTCAATGTTATATAGCTCGCAGGATGCCCCTTGTCCGACTAATGTTCTTACATCTGGGAATAGTGGAATGGGCGTGGAAAAGCTGGTGGTATCGCTGGAGGAAGTCATTATTGGATTAAATGCCACTAAGGGTGGTAAGGCTGCTGGGCCAGATGGGATCCCCGCAGATTTATACAAAGCAAATGTGGAGATCTGGGGCCCCATGTTGGCACAGCTTTTTAATGCCGCCCTAGCCAATGGCATGCATTTATCCTGGTTCACTTCAATAATTGTGCCAATTTTCAAAAAGGGAGATAGACAAAACTGTGCCTGTTATAGGCCAATCTCCCTTCTTGATTCTTCTGTAAAAATCCTTGGGAGAATAATCTTGGCAAGACTTCAGACTTGGGCTGATAAAAATGAAATTTTGAGTGACCTACAGTACGGTTTCCGGAAAGGTTTGGGAACCTTGGAACAATGTTTAAATCTAATGATCATCCAGCAAAAATATATTAGGGTTAAAGGGGAACGGTTATATTTTACATTTGTTGATTTGTCTTCGGTTTTTGATTGTGTTTCGCATAGCAAATTATGGGATATCTTGCAAGGACTGGGCATCGATGAAGCCATAATTTGCTTCTTGAGAGATCTTTATTCAGGTGCCACGGCATCAGTTCGCTATGGCCGTGGGGGAGAATGCACTAGAAGATTTGGTGTGGGCCGCGGAGTACGCCAGGGCTGCGTCCTCGCCCCGTTTTTATTTCTTCTTTACATTAATGGACTTGAACACCGCCTACTTCAGGAGTGCGGGGATTTGCCTAGAGTGGGGAGGAGGCCGATCCCCGCGCTTCTGTACGCGGACGATGCTGTCCTCATGGCTCGAACCCCCCCTGGCACTGCAGAAATTGTTAGTATCCTTTGAAAAATTCATGTTGAGTTTAGATTTGAAAATTAACTGTGGTAAAACTTACTCCATGAATTGCGGCACAAAATCTGGTAAAAAGTCGAAAACTATGTTTTTAAATAAGCTCCCCTTGGAAAATACTTCGTGTTTTCCCTATTTGGGTATTTTGTTCCATGAGCGGGGCGGTTGGATGAGTGCCATAAAGGCTAGAACTCTTCTGTTTCAAAAAACCCTAATGGCCGTTAGGATTTTCATGAAAAAGCTGGGGAAAAAACCTATAAAAGAAATCCTGACCATATATAACGCTACATGTATATCCGTTGCGCTATATGGTGCGGCACTTTGGGGCTTTTCGAATATTGATTCACTACAGATAGCTGAAAACATTTTCCTACGGGACATTCTATCTGTACCACAGAGTGTTTCTACTTACATCTGCCATGTGGAGTTGGGTCAACCTTATTTGTCAGACTTAATTCGAATACAGCCCATTCTTGTCTGGCACAGGGTGTGGACTTCAAATGAATGTATAGTTAACCGGGCTGTGATACAGGACATTCTGAATAGTGAAAACTCGGCCAGGGTTGAATGGTTAGCAAACATTAAGCAATTTATGTTTGATATTGACCGCTGTGAATACTACGAGGATCCACTATCTATGGGAAACATATCCAGAAGTTTTTTGAAAAAACTGTGTTTGGAATACCTCGTGGATAAAAGAAGAAGAGCAGAAGCAAATAAAAAGACATTTGCTTGCCATAACCAAATACTGGCTGGAGTAAAGGTACAGCCCTATTTGACCCTGGTAATGTCAAACCATGAACGATTTCTCCTAACCCGTTTTAGATTGAACCTTCTTTTTAGACTTCTGTCCTTCCCAAAGATGAACTTATGGACACAGACATTATCCACTTGCCCTTGCGATGATTCCTCGCCCCAATCTGATATTCATATCTTATTTTTTTGTAAATTTTATTGTATTCCCCGTCGAAAATTTTTAATCCCGTGTCTTAAAGATATGAACTTAAAAAGATGTAGATTAGCATTCCTAGAATGTCAGAGAATGGACACTGTTTTTACTGTTGTGGTTCTCTTAAATTATTTTAAATATGTATTGAAATTAAGGAAAAGCATTAGTGTAAATGAAATATAATTCATATGTGTATTTTTAATTCAGTTTCTTTATGTAGTATGTTGTCTATGTTGTTGTTACTTTCATGGTTAATTTTTTAGCCGAATAAAGTACTTTCTGATTCTGATTCTGAGTAGTGCGCTATATAAATGCTTTGATTGATTGATTGATCCTGGGTGCCTCCCAGAGAAACACCACCATGCATGTTTACCTGCAAGTATCTATTCTGATGTTGCTTCACAACAATTGGATGCACCAGGTATGATAATGTTAGATGTTGAAAAGGATTTTAAAGAACTCCTGGGACTGTATCATACATAGTGCCCCGGGGGTGCCAAAAGCATGTGAGCACACTTTGGGCTCCCTGGGGCACAACGTTATTACAGAAGGGGCAGCAGACGCTTTTGTGTCCCCTTCTGTAATACTGATAATGCTGCCGCACATATAGCACCAGCGCTATCATGAGAGGGCATTCCTTCATTTGCATGGGGCAGCAGCCACATACAAATGAGGGAATCATTTTGCCTCTGTACCCACACTGCATTTTTGACACAGGCACAGGTGCAAACATGCCCTTAGGAGGTGCACTGAAAGTGTGCCTCCAAAAAGAAGCCATCTGGAGGGGAGAAAAGGGGTCCCAGGAAACCTCTAGACATCCCCTGCAGGCGGGTTCGTTCAATCACTTTATCTGCCTGCAAGGGGATCTCTCTCTTCTCTTCATGTGTAGGTGGCAAGTCAAATGCACTGAGACACACAGAGTGGCTTTGAAGCAGCCACTCTGTAGTTCAATTGAATGTGTTGCCCCAGGGCAGCGCAAGTTTGCAGCTGTACTGGGAGCACAGCATTCTTTGTAGGGGTGGCTGAATTATTCTGTTCCGCCAGTGGAATTGTTGGAATTTGGTGACTCCTGTTAGTCTTGTAACGTGGAGTTCCAGGCAAATTCCACCAATCACTGCATAGCAGAATTGTTTCTCGAGTCAGGCTCCAGAACAGTAAGTTGGTGAGCACAAGTGAGATTTGGTTTCTCCTTGTGCCATTTCTGGCCGGTAGGAGGCCATCAGGTGAGATGTATCTAATGTGGGCGTGGCGGGCGGTTGCAAGTGTGCAGGGGCAGAAGGTTGCCACTCGAGTAAAAAATTCACCTGGGCTGCAGCAAAAAATCACCTTGTGTAGCTGCGCCCTCTGGCACACCATGTGGTGCCATTTATGCTGATTTCTCAGTGTAGAATGCGCTGTCGGTGCTGAATCACAATGCTAGCAGCATGACATGCCTATTTCTGCCCATTGGCTGATCTCCGATGAAACTTTTGGAGTTCTTATGTAACTTTGTGTAATTCCGACCGAGTCTAATACCACAAGTTCCCTGCTCTCCTAATACTTTGTAATATGGCACACTGTCCCTGTTTGCGGATGGCGCACCTTTTCAACGGTGCACCATGACACAAACAGGGACACTGCGCCGATACATAATATGATCCCAGGTCTTTCCCTTTTGCATATCTTGGGCAGCATTAAATAAATTAATTAAAACCGGCTCCCAGTAACAGAAACGGCCCCCACTGGGCCAAAACCTGCCCCCACCCTTCCAACCCCATGGGAAAAGCCCGGGCCCACTAAGGCCAGTCCGGCCCTGCATCCAATCTTTACATACATATCTCATGGCCAGGATCACCCGCATGGGCTTGCTATCATGAGGCTTTTCAGTCACGGGAGTCCTTATGCAAGGTTGCTCACTTTCACTGTTTTTGTTCATACTATATTTAGAGCCATATCTGCAGCACTTAAACAGCTTTCAGGTGATTCCCCCACTGACCCAGAAAGCCACCTCTCTCCAAAGTTCATGTCTATGCTGATTATGCATTCACATTCACTTCAAATCCCTCCATTGCAATTCTCCACATCAAAAGTGAGCCTGCAAGGTTCGGCACAGTCCCTGGATACTCCTTGCCAGAAATAAACCTCAAATTCATTATAATAATTAATATCCGCAGTCTGACAAACGTTTTGTCTCATCTCTATGTACTAAGGGTTTAAGATCTCAACTCACACCAAGGAGACTTTTTAACATAATTATGAAAATGTCATAACTCATATGAACCGCACTCCGGAACTGGAATTGATTACACTTAGGTATTCAATGCAATTTTGTATAAATGGCTAGCCTACCAGTTTTTTTAATTTGATTCTAGAGCTCTGCTTCTGGTTGTTCCTTTTTTAAAAGGTCGAATCACTATGGTTGAGGATCATTTGGAAATTTCAAAAGCAGCGTAGATCAATTACCCAATTACTATTACCACTGCATAAGGCGGGCTGGTCACTACCCTGTTTAAAATACTAGAACAGCTTCAGTTTCTCTACGACGCTGTCCCAGGTGGTGGGACTATCAAATCAGCGACTGCCCTTTGCAATGAGACTTCGAGTAAGGTGAAGGACTTTTCGAACCGTTCTATATTATAAAAACTAGATTTAAGTTGCTCTATAGAGGACTTCATTACTGCACAAAGGATATACCACGGAAATATAAAGGGATTGTATTCATAGCAATCACAATGGCCTGAATTTTCAGTGCCAAATTCTGTCCGGACAAAAATCCACCTACAAAGAGAGAATGGTGGAACGAATTCAAGAAATTGGTCGCATTAAGGGTAGCGATGCAGTAAACAGCCATGATCGATTACATTAACTAACAATATGGCAATCGATAACTCTTTACTTAGAGTCATTATAGATTTGCTACGTTTTTCCGTGTGTCTACAGCTTTCCTCTTTCCTTCTAATATTATATATCTTTAGAAGTGCTTACTTTTTGTATGCCTCTGTTATTTCAATATATTGCGCTTTCTGTATTTGCACTTGTCTAAATACCACATTTTACGTCTATTTCGAATATAAAAAGGGTCCAATTCATGGTGTTATATTTGTTGATTCTTTATGATATGGTTACAACCTATAACAGTATCTTCAAGGCCATAATTCATGGGCCAAATTAAGGGCCATCTCTAATGGGGTTATAAACGTTCTGTTTCACCTAATACTCAGTAGCACAACAAAGTATCTTGTAAACACATATATAGCCTTTAAAGCAGTAAATGAAGAATTTTGTTGCAAATTGCCCAAACAGGACCATGAGTATTATATACTCAGCTGTTCCGTAAAATACCATCTATAGTTAAAGATTTTGTTGACATGTTTTCTATATAAAAAGAGTGACAAAGGATCAAAAGGAATGTGATTTTTTTTTTCTGTTTAAGAAATTTTTATTGAGTTTATATTTAAAATAGTCACAGTACATACGTTATGAGGCCATAGACATCAGATAAACTACTATAAGAATATATAAACTACATAACATATGTATAAGAAACTAAACAGAATGTGATTTTTTTAATGTAGTAACAGAATACATTTTGCTGACACAGACTGTGACTGCAATGGTACAGACCTGATGGCATTCTTTGGCATGATGGAAAAAGAGTGGTTCCTGATTGGCTGTGAACGCACCTCACTTCAGGCTATTGTGACCACAGATAAAAAAGCAAGGAAATTGTGTGTTCAATTAGAAGCAACGAAGACTTAAGGCAAACCTTCTAGTAGTGACGCATACCAATATTCAGAGCACTTAGGATCACGCTTCCACAGGAAATTAATTTTTTGGGTGTCCCACATTTTTTTTGGGGGGTCAAACAAGCTTTATATCACATTTCAGCCCGACTGGGCTAGAACACAAATCACCACACAACCAGTTACATTGCAGAGAGAGAAAAGCAATCCATGCAAGGTAGGGCATCAAGTAGTCGCTGAGCAGCAAACTTACAAAAGATGCCCCCCTGACACAAACCCACATCCAGTTAAGCCAATTGATACAGAAATGTCCCCCTCACCTGCCAATGTTTGTTTCTGGGGGCAGCCATGAGCTTCAAAAACCACACACTGCTGCTGCGCACACCAGTTCTCTTCCCATCTCCATCTTGACAAAGTAGGGGAGCCAGGCGACATCCAACTTGCAGTGAAGTCCCGTTTCATCACCAGTAGGGCCATGTCCAGGAATACTTTCTCTGCACTTGTACCCCCAATGCCCTCGAACACCCCCAAAAGAATCATAAGAGGAGAAAGAGGAATCACCCATCCCAGCTCCTCCAGTAGCTCCTGGGTCACTTTTGTCCTGTACCTTTGTCCAGTAGCGAGTGACCGCTGGGTAGGTCCATACCATATGATAAAAAAATCAGCCTGATCGGCTCCACACCGAGGACAAGAGGAAGCATGGTGCAAATTCGCTGAGTGCAGGGGGAGCGGGGAAAGGTAAACCGAGTAAAAACAGTTGATCTGAATAAGTCTCAGTTTGGAGGTGGTGGTCAGCTCACGGGGGACATCAGGGCATCTTGCCAGTCCTCAGCTTCAAAAGGACCTATCCAACCCTCCCACCGGGTCTGAAAGAGGTCCTGTGAGCCGGGTGAGTTGACAATGAGTGTGCAATAAATCTGAGTAATCCAGAGCCATTGCAGAGGTGCCCCATAAGTAACTTTGCTTCTAGGGGACTGAACTCCGAGAGGGTGTCGGTGGGGAGGGAATAGCTGAGGAGGGCGTATCTAAGCTGGAGGTACTTCTAGAATTGAGAACGCATGCAACTGTACATCTGTGGAGGTCATGAAATAGTGAAACAATGAAATAGTTATGTCATTTTATTGTTAACGTAACCTGGTTTGAATTGTAAAGGTTGTATGATGTGACTTTGAAAAATGTACATATGCGACTGTGAACTTAAAACATTAAGTGTACATTAATTTGAGTTTTTGTTATTGGCCTATATGTTATTTGCTGCAAACACAGTATGGAAGAATGGATACTTATACATGTGATGTATAATACAGGAATATATGACCTAACAGTGGCATCGCATAAGTGTTGTTGGAGTAATATGTTTGGTCTTGAAAAAGATGGTTTAAGAGGAATTCAGCCATAGAAATGCGTCGACGCTTGAGTACACAATCCGGGTAGAGGCTGGAACTACAGATATTGAATTAGGCACAACTTATCGAGCTCCAGGTCCAAAGTGTCTTTAACACGGATGTGTGGTTTTTCTGACAAATTGTACTGGCTTTTTTAGTGTACTCTCCATGACATATTGTGCTGTCCTTTCTTTTGTATATGTTTTTTGTCTATATAATTTGCTACCTTAATGAACTGTTTATCGATAGATTAGTTGTTTCTCCTTAGGCACATCTAGCAAAATCCTGTGTAATTGATGTATGAGCTTGAAATGTATGTAATGTCTTATAATGCTGTTTTTATTGAGTAATTGATTTTGATATGTTTTTATATATTTTTAAAAAGAATAAAAGAAATATATTTTCTATTTCTTGTGTTTTGGCCTTGGGTACACAGCTAGACTCCCTTTTGTATAATTGGTGTGAGATTAAGTGGTTTGTTGTGTGTTGTTATGCACATAGTGAATTTAGCAAACCAAAGGAACTTTTGTTTTTAATTGTCCATGAGCCTCCCCAGAGGAATAATTTAGCAGCACCGCCTAGCGCCAAGAACCATGCCTGGGGTGAATAAAGTGGTAAGTTTCAAAAGTCAGGCGTTTCGAAAAAGTGTGACTTGTTGAGGTAGATCACACGGAGACGTGCCTGGAAGAGCAAATGGTATTGGGGTCCCATGGCTCTCAATTTCTGCTTGACATCTTCTGTGTACCAGTGCTGATCCTGCTGGACCTCACAGAAGTAATCTGGTAAAAGAAGCACTATGGCGTCTCAGCACCGGAGGTCTGGATGTTGTCGGTATCTCACAGAATAGTGTCCCTGTCTCGATAATTGAGGACCCGGGCAATGATGGGATTGGGGGAGGCCCCAGGTGGAAGCCTAAGGGTCAGGGCAAGATGAGATCTCTCAGTGGCAAACCATGAAGGCCGGCAAGTAGTGGGCCTCCAGCATTTCATCCAACATTCCACTAGGTCCACCACCTGTTGGTCCAGGACTCCAATCAAGCAGATGTTATTACTCCAAGAATGGTTTTCAGCATCCGCAGCACACCTGTGGAGCTCCGCTTTTCAAGTGTTTACTGTGGAGACCTTTCTTTTTGAGATTGGCTATGTTGCCTTTTGTTGAGGAAATTTGAGACTCAGATTCTGGGAATCGTTCTGGGGTATTACGCAGGCACTGGCTCAACAAAGCCACATCCATGCAAACTTTGTAGATCTTGTTCTCCACCGCTATCTGAGAGGTCTGGATCACTTGCAGAATCCCAGTGAGGTCAGCAGCGGAGAAGCCAGTTGTGTACTGGTCTATTTTCATTCGTGTCTGCGATGTACGGGAAACCTTATCCTTCCCCATCAGGACAGGATGATAAATGTCAAGACCAGTGGCATAATTTTAAGCTGGACCGCGTTATGGCTGCTATTGGCAAAGAGACAAGACAATAGGGGGAAGGTCAGGTCCTCAAACGAGCCAACCCCAATCCCAGCGTCAAGAGTGGAGCAGGGTGTTCTGTGAAACCAGGAGGAACCTGGTAGTGGGTGTTAAAGTCCATAGTAGTATCAGCCAGTCAGTGAGAGTCCATGATTAAAATCTCCCTGGCAAGAGGAGACAGGAGGTATGATGACCAGGACAAGCCCTAGCACTGTGCCTGCAAGAAGGGGGCCCCGGGAGCAGCGCCACAGGTGTTTATTGTGTCTCAAGGTGCAGGCCCCGATCTCCTCAGGCCAAGCCCCCAGAACCCACTGGTGCCCCCAGCCCAGTGCCGAGCCCCCACCACAGGAGAACTCAGGGTGCAGGAGTACCCCACATGGCAAGCAAGGTCTTTGGCACTGGGCCACTCCCCCAGTCCAAGGGCCCACAGAGATCAGCAACGCACTTTTGAATCTGGGAGGGAGGCAGGCCGGTCCTCAGAGAAAAGGCCGCAGGCAGGAAAACCCCCACTGAGGCACAGCACATCAGGGAAGCAGGCATGCAGCAGGGCACTCAACTCACTGGCCCTCACCGGACCTGCAGGTCCCTCCCAGCACATGACCTCCAGCATGGCTGGGCTCAGTTCTCAACAGCGTCCTCATTGGCAGGCAGGCCCAACTCCAGAGGCTGCAGTCTTCCACCGATCCTCAGGCCTGCTAGGCCCCTGCAGCAGCACACAGCTTTACCCCCGGAGAAAAGACTGCATCCAGACAACCACCCATGCAGAAATGAGTTGCCCTGGGAAGATGCCACTGCATCTTTCAAAAAAGATCCTCATGGCTGAATTCACCTGAACATATGCAATGGAACTCCTGAGACTCTTCATCTATCCTTTTACTACATGTCTGGACTGTTCTACTATGTACTTTTTACCTTATCTTATTTTGCTCTCCATTGATAATGCTCAGCTCCTCTGTGCACAAAATCATTTGTTAATCACTCGCTTGTTTTTTCTTATCCCAGCTATGTGTAAAGTGGTCTGATATCCGCAAGGATCTTGTTCACGCTATATAAAACCTTCAAAATAAATCAAAATAAATAGTTAATCACCCGGACTTATATGGGAAAAAAGGTTAACGGGACATAGTTATCTACAAATTTCACACAAAAAATAACATTTAAAAATGTAAAACAACATTGAAATGTGCCAATTAAAGCTCAAGGAGTCAACTATACCTTGCACCTCTGCCGTTCACTGCTTATGACCCTAATGTATTATGTCAATCAGGACATTTAAATGACATCATTGGTGACATGAAAAGAACATAATATCTTCTAAATGAGGGCAGTCTTTCAGTCTTGCATATTGAGAAAGGTTATGCGCACTAGCATGAAAAGGTAATGGAAAATTGCCTAAGTTTAGCTGGCAGAATTCTTTCTACTCCTGAAAGCGTATAGCAAGCTGTCACAGTCTTAGGATGATGTCATCAGTGATGCCATCGAAGGTGTCATTTGAGATGTCAGCAGTGATCTCAACAATTATGTCATTTAACTTGACATGAGTGAAGTCATATATAAGATTATTAGCAGTGCATCTCAGGCTTGCAAGTTATAGTTATCTCACTGTACTGTAACTAGTAAATTTCATTGGTCTTTTGTTTTTTCAACATTATTGATGTGAAGATGAAGGAGCCAAAGAGTTGGTAATGACACGGTAAACCTTACACAACTCCAAGTTTCGGTCAACAGTTGTGACTGTCATTCTGTGATAACATTCCAGCACAGAATGTACCAAGGAAGGAACAAGGAATGGGATCTGGCTTTAATTTTACCAGTCGCGGCCGGCATGTCTCGTGGGTGGTGGACTTGCATGGGGAGGGGTTCGCGTGGGAAGGGGGTGTAATTTAACAACAAAAAATAGACTTACCTCTCCGCCGGCCAGGTACCGCATCTTCTCGGCTCCTGCTCTCCTGCCGGAGGCAGGAACAGGAAGTAGGCATCCAGCTCCCTCCCCTAATCCAATCACAACACTGCAAGCAGAATTGTGATCGGTGGGGACGCTGCCCAGCCAGATCCTTATGGGGAGGCCATGTTCTCCATCTAGTCTACATTGCAGCCTGCATGGAGAAAAGAAGAGTCTGCATGACTGGTTTAGGCGGCCGCAGAGGGCCATCCAAACAGTCATTGCATCATCAGGAGTGGGCACACCACTCCTCCCTGCCCTGCCTCCTAGCAGAGCAGGCCCGCCCACACTAGCACCTGCAACCAAACATAAAATGATAATATTACCATGTTATGTTTCCACTTCTCGCACTGCGAGAACGCAGTGGAGCAACGCTCCTCTGCCCTAGTGGAGGGGCCACCCCAGAAAATTACTTTATCATTGTGCATAACCTTGCGCACCACCAATAATTTACAAATGTGTTTGGGGGCGCAGTTAGTCTCCTGGGTCATTGAATGCATGACCCCAGAAGAACTTACCTCTATATTTAAAGCAATACAAGCTGAAGGTGTATGCTCTCCAGCTGGATGGTGGGGTCCCTTGTGGTTGGTTCTGTGGCTGTATTTTGTGGCCTGATGAGTATTAAAGAAAGACTCAATCACATATTTATGGTTGTTTGGAATGCAAGTGATTTATTTTAAATAAGTTGGTGATAATTAATATTATTCATTGCCATTTGTTCATTTTTAAGAATTACTGATCAGTGAGACACTAACACCCGTCCCTCAATGCCTCCATCAACTGGACACCAGAATACATGACACCATCATGCTACTGCTCAAGAAACCATCTGTGGACCCGATTACACTTATGAACTACAGACCCATCTTGATGTGGAACAGGGACTTTTGGCACACCTTTATTGGCTCTGTGGGTCTCGCAGGAGAACTAGGAAGTACAAAACAAATGAAAGCAGCCACCTGAATAGCTGTAATTTGACCAGTTGTCAAAAGAATAGCCATAGGCTGAAGAAACATTTAGAACAAATCATATTTCTCTAAATTGTATTTGACATTGCTAATTCAGACATACTGGTTTCATCAGAAGCAATCTAAAGCCATAATGCCATCTACAGAGACTACAAGAAAGAAGGCATTGAGCACTGTAATAAGCACCCCTAGAACTTTTTCTGACACCCAAGATAGGAAAGTTATTATGGCTGCAACAACATCCACTGCACCACCTACCACTAGACCTGAAAAAGAGCCCACGGTGTGTCAATTTTCATCTACAATGCATGAAGTGTCTGCAATTAGGAGTTGCGCAGAGCCCGGTCTGGACAGTACTCAACGGAGACATCAGGGATTTGGACACATCTTGAATCTATGCATTCAGAAGGGAGAGCCCAAAGGGGTCAACCAGATGAAGAGGTGGAAACTGCTCCAGCAAATCACTTAGGACAGGTAAAAGAAGAGGAGAGAAAATATCTGGATAATTTGTGGCATACTGCAAAAAATGTCACCCAGTGGTCAGTTCAGGTGAGATGAACAAACATGACTTTGGAAAAGTGCTGGAGACCACTTGAAGGAGCATCAAAGAGGCATGTACAGAAACACAACAAATAAAAAATGTTTAGGGTTTCATACATACCTTAACTATAACATCACTTTTAACGTCACCATGGTCTTAATCAAAACATGCCCATGCAGTAGTCCAGCAGGTTCTTCAGGATCACAACTTGCCTATAGCAAGAATATTGGAATGTTGAGAGACAAATTGTGATCCTGAAGAGCCTGATGGAATACTGCAGGGGCATGATTTGATTAAGACCCTGGTGTTAGGGATCTGCAGAAATGGATTGAACATGTTTGCAGGCAGCACAAAAGTACCTACAAGAGGACCAATCATTTAAATAAAAGATCTGGAAAAACTATGTACTATAAACTTGAAAAAATAAATCATGTACGCAGGGCTCAAACACTGGAAAATAGCAGATAAGTACAAAATGGTACTAATTGTCTTGTTAAACTAGAGCACAATGTTAATTTGTCCTTGTTATTAACACTTGTTTGTCTATGCAGCCCCCAGTATCAAATATCTCTGTCCTATCTCCTACACACTCCCCCCATGAAGGTACATTTCTGGTCTTCTGTTATTCATTTGAGGTAGAGTACACCATTGGTGAGTAAAAGGTAACCTCAAATCATCATCCTTCCCACCACATCTGACCAAATGGCATCCCTTTCTGTATTGGGAAACCTGCTAGTCATGCCAGATGGCCACACATGTGGGGTGGGTTGGAATGGTTTAATGCTGCTTTCTAGGAGGATATTTCTTCCAATAACAGTCTATTGTGAATAATAATATGCATACAATGGAGTTAATATCAATAGGATAGCTAGCTGGTCTAAAGGACTAACTCAGATGACTGACAGGCAGACCTATACCTTTAAGAACATTACAAAACCCTGCCAAGATATTACAGGTGCCCCGAGAACCTATTTGACATTTAAGGGATGAGAATGCAAGGAAACATCCCTTGGTCATGGTCTTGGTCATGGTGGTGATAGATAACAATAAGCAAAACATGCTAGTACTTTCACAGCCAGTGCATGCAAGAGATTCTAAAGATGCATGGCAGCTTAGGGAGGACACACCACCTGCGTACCTCACAGCTTAATCCCAACCACTAGTACGAACTCCACCTCCACTAGCTGAACCACCAACTTAACCACTACCAACATAACCACCCACACAACATCCCACCACCTGTATTGCAGAGAAGGAGCAGTATGATAAACCCTCTAAAGTAACTTCTGTTTTGTATTATTTATGTACTCTTTCCCTAATATACTCACTGTAAAAATGCAATTGCTCTGTACATTTTCTATTGAAAACTCATAGCTTTCTTTTATCTGTGTTGAATGTTTGCCATTTCTAACATGGGATATTATTAGTTATGCTATGTTCATTGTTTACCTTCAAAGTGTATTGATTTCAGAATGTCATTATGAATTTGAATGATTCTAATAGAAAATGAAGAAGTGCTTTATTTTTTCCAGAGCATATGAGGTATGTTGATGATATTACGTTAATTAAACAGAATTATCTCACAATGATATATATATATTACCTGTTTAGTCCTCCATTCATTATTGACACTAATGCGAGCAACCCCATAAATGTAACAAACAAACTAGCACGTCAAGCTGATCCCACACCTGAATGTCCTTCCAACTATTCTGTACCACACCTTGGGTACCTAAGGTGGGTGTAATTCAGGGTCATCATCTATATGTAACCCTCACTGCTTATAAATGATATGTAACAGACAACAGGAACACAACAATCCTGTTCACAACTTCTGGGGAGTACACCATCACCTACCTCTATAGTCAAGACATCTGAGTTGGGAATTAAGTATTCCAAAAGTGTTTTCAATACTGGCCCACATACACATGTGTGCCCTATTGCACCTATATTGAGTTAATGTGATTAGACAACTATGGGTGTGAAGAGATTGGAAAAGGGAGCATTCCAGGCATTACTTGCAATAAAGACAGTAGAATTGTTTAGAAAGGGTTCTTCATTCTGAATATAATATGTTTGCCTAGATACATGCAGGGGTATGAGGGTAATATGTTTGTATTGTGTGGTACATACTAATGAATATGGTTTGATGCCACCCTCAGATGCACATGTAGCACCAGTGTGAGGTGTTGTTACTTACCAAAGAGCCACATGTAACCGAAATCACCAGCAACCAAACAACGTGGAGGAGCTGACTGACAGAAGAATCTTATGAGCTTCTAGGAAAAATGGCATACACCCTGGCATCACAGACAGCTATATGTTGATGGTGTGCAAGCTGTGCTTGTTGCTGAAAAGGTTTGCTGTGTGGTGAGGTGGCTGAAGTGACACATGGATGTAGTACTTGGCACCTCCCACTTAAAGGAAGCATGCAAATGCATAAAATTCCCTTGCCCCCCTTTGCCTTTTCGCCGGTGACTGTGGCCTGGCAATAAACCGGTGCACTTTTATTTTAACACATCTCAGTACCTGATGCATGCATTAAGACTAGATTGACTCTGTGAAAACAACTTTATCAGAGGTGACATTCTGGAATGATCCAGTAGCATGAATTGTAACCTATAGTTTGACATAGACAGGGATAGCCCAAGAGTTGGCAGTAGGTGACTCAAGCTCCTACTCCCAAACTGCAACCATGTCAACAATCTTGTACACCACTTCTGGGGTGTACTCCAACACCTACCTCTATAGTCAAGACATCTGAGTTGGGTATTAAGCATTCCAAAAGTGTTTTCAAAACTGGCCCATGCACATATGTGTGCCCTATTGCACCTATATTGAGGTAGTATGGTTAGACATCTAAGGATGTGAGGAGATCGGAAAAGGGAGCATTTCAGGCATCACCTGCAACAAAGACTAGTAAATTCTTTTTAAAGGGTCCTTTATTCTAAATATAATACTTTTGCTTACATGCATGCAGAGGTATGAGGGTAATATGTGTGTATTGTGTGGTAAATATTAATGAACATTGTTGAGATGCCACCCTAAGATGCACATGTAGCTTCAGTGTGAGGTGTTGTTACTTACTAAAGAGCCATATGTAATCGAAATCACCAGCAACCAAACAACGAGGAGGAGTCTTGTTTGCTCTTAGGATAGATGGCATAGACATCAGTAAAGCACACCCTGGCATCGCAGACAGCTACATGTTACTGTAATGCAAGCTGTGCTTGATGCTGAAAAAGTGTTCTGTGTGGAGAGGTGGCTGAATTGCCACATGGATATAGTACTTGGCACTTTCCACTTAAATAAAACATGCACATACATAAATTTCGCCCTCCGCCATTTGCCTTTTCGCTGGTGACTTTGGCCTGGCAATAAACAGGTGCACTCTTATTTTAACGCATCTCAGTACCTGATGCAAGCATCAACACTGGCTTGACTGTGTGATACCAACTTCATCAGAGGTGGCATTCTCGAAAGATCCAGTAGCATGAATGTAACCTGTAGTTTGACATAGGCAGTGAATGCCCAAGAGTTGGCAGTAGGTGACTCAAGCTCCTACTCCCAAACTGCAACCATGTCAATGATCACATTACGTGAGAAGCCACTTTTGGCAATGACTGCTTATCTGGACATGCCAAATATGTTGAACCTTTGCCTGTACACCTTCTCTATCCTCCTCAAATTTTTGCTCTGCAAAATGAAAGGCAAAGCAGCAAACAAAATCGCCACATAGTGAACTCATAAAATGTTGTTTGTGAGTTAATTTCTCATGTTGTCAGACTGGCTGTGATTATTTGGCACTGAAATCTGTTTCACCTACAGATGAGTTGTGGAGTTCAGAACAATCACTCGTTGCATTACCATGTGTGCTACAAGTACTTTAGGTTTTAAAGAATAAAAGGTTGTATGATATAAACTATTGCTACAAAATGTCAACACTACTCCATGTGAGTAGTCGAGGAGACAACAACGCAACGTCTCCTCGACTACTCATATGGTGTCTTTGACATGGACACTTGCTGTATTCAAGGCACTTTGTCAGTGTGACCTGTCTTAGATATTTAGCCGGCCTACCCTCCATTACAGTCGGCCTGAACTTTGGCTTTACCACAATCTAGTGTGACCTCAATTAACCTTTTAGCACTATTGACTTCTAAATTCAAATTTCGGTTTATTCTTTAAATAATCCATAACTCCTGTTCTACTTATTGAATTTTTGCCGTTTTGCTCTTCATTTTCTCATAAAAATATTCTTTAGTTTTCTAAAACTGTGTGGAGTAGTTTTGTGGTGATTTCATTGTGTTACTGTGGGTGTATTTTGCACATTGCTTCTTAAGTTAAGCCTGCCTGCTCTGTGCAATGCTAACAGAGGGTGAGCACAGGTTACTATAAAGTAAGAATCTAGCTTACCCTGACTAGACTTGTGGTCCCTACTTGGTTAGGGAGCATACCACTGGGCAACTAGAAACCCCATTTCTAACACTAGAGTAGAGGTAAAGTGGTAGAGCCCTGTGCAAATCACTGAAATGTAGCACCCCTTCTGAAATTTAAATACAAGAAGAATAACATCAGTATAGTACAAATGTTTCCTGTGTTGATTCTCTTGGGCAGTGTAATGTATTTGAAAGGTGACTTTGAGGGTTGCAGAAGGGCAATTGTTGATGGAATTGCGAAGCTCTACCACATGTGAGGAAATGGCAGGTATATAATTTTGTTTTGATGTCTACTATTTTACAATTCACATTTTAGGCCCAGAACCTGCTTTTTTACCAAAATATATAGGGCAACACTCCTTTTCTTCTTTTGATATCCATGCAAAATGTCCACTAGGACAGAAACTGTTTTTTTCCCACAATTTGATGGACAACACTTCTTTTCTTCTTTTGGTGTGCATGGAATCTTTGCACTATTTCTCATATAGTAGCTGTCTTGCACGTTTCATACTTGTGGTAAATAGTTATTGTTTGTTTCTTTTTATTCCCCAAGCAGGCACATGTTATTGTTATAACCAGGCAACACTTCAACAGACAATGCCACAATGCCACATTTAACTGTTACTTGCCCACCATGAAAGTTTGCATCCACTTGCATGAAGTGATCCATGGCCTCACAGACTTAAAAAAAATTTGAGAAATTCATCGGACCATTCATGCTTGTGCCAGTTTGCATCATCTCTCAGTTTTCTGTGACTTTGTACTGGCACAAAGTGTTGATAAATCTGTCTCTAAATGTCTCAAGTGGGTTGCAGTGTGTATTTGCACTGTACACACATTTAATGCAAATGTATGGCTAGAGGTGGCTCCATTGTGCTTCAGTTTGGATGCAGCTTATTATTTTAAGCAATCGAGTATATACATTTAGAGCAACACAGATGGATTACACTAATCAATCAATCAATCAATTTTTTCAAGCAATCGAGTATATACATTTAGAGCAACACAGATGGATTACATTATTCAATCAATCAATCAACATTTGTGAAGCGCACTACTCACCCATGAGGGCCTCAAGGCGCTGGGGGGGTGCTGCTACTACTCGAATAGCCAGGTCTTGAGGTGTCTCCTAAATGTCAGCAGGTCTTGGGTCTGCCGCAGGGGGACAGGGAGGGTGTTCCATGTCTTGGCAGTGAAGTGGGTGAACGATCTGCCGCCGGCGGTCGCTCTGTGGATGCGCGGAACGGTGGTGAGGGCGAGGTCAGCGGAGTGAAGCTGGTGGTTCGGGCTGTAGAAGGTGAGTCGTTTGTTGAGGTATGCTGGTCTGGTGTTGTGGAGTGCCTTTTGAGTGTGGGTGAGGAGCTTGAAGGTGATACTCTTGTTGACGGGGAGCCAGTGCAGGTCTCTCAGGTGGGCTGACATGTGGCTGTGGCAGAGGGTGTCGAGGATGAGGCATGCGGAAGAGTTCTGTATGCGTTGTAGTCTTATATATATTTTGGCCGTGGTTCCCACCTAGAGGGTGTTGCCGTAGTCCAGTCTGCTGCTGACGAGGGCCTGGGTGACCGTCCTTCTGGTTCCAGTGGGGATCCATCTGTAGATCTTGCGGAGCATGCAGAGAGTGTTGAAGCAGAAGGAGGAGACGGCATTGACTTGCTGGGTCATTAATAGCGATGAGTCTAAGATGAACCCGAGGTTGCTGGTGTCGTTGGTGGGTGTCGGTGCAGCTCCCAGTGTGGCTGGCCACCAGGAGTTGTCCCAGGTGGAGGGGGTGGAGCTGTGGATGAGGACCTCCATCTTGTTTGAGTTCAGTTTCAGGCGGCTGTTCTTCATCTATTCGGCGACGGCCTTCATTCCTTCGTGGAGGTTGGTTTTGGCGGTGATGGTGGCCTTGGTGAGGGAAAGTACCAGCTGGGTGTCATCGGCTTATGAGATGATGTTGATGTTGTGCGATCGGATGATGTTGGCAAGTGGTGCCATGTAGATGTTGAAAAGGGTCAGGTTGAAGGATGATTCTTGGGGTACGCAACTGATGATCTTGGTGGCTTCAGATCGGAATGGGGGGAGGTGGACACTCTGGCCTCTGCTGGTGAGGAAGGATGTGGTCCAGTCCAGGGCTTTGTTGCAGATCCCTGCGTTGTGGAGGCGTGTGCCTAGGGTGTGGTGGCAGACAGTGTCGAAGGCGGTCAAATGGTCCAGGAGGATGAGGGCCGCGGTTTTGCAGTTGCCCAGCAGGGTCCTTATGTCGTCTGTTGCTGCGATAAGGGCAGTTTCGGTGCTGTAGTTGCTGCTGAAACCAGATTGTGATGAGTCCAGAGCATTGTTCTCCTCGAGGAAGCAGGTCAGTTGCCTGTTGACAATCTCCTCGATAACTTTCGCCGGGAACGGGAGCAGCGAGATGGGCCGGAAGTTCTTGAGGTCCTTAGCGTCCGCCTTGGGTTTCTTGAGTAAGGCGTTGATCTCGGCCTGCTTCTAACTCTCTGAGAAGGTGGCGGTCTCGAAGGAGTTGTTGACGATCTTCCGGAAGTGGGGTGCAAGGATGGAGCTTGCTTTGTTGAAGATGCGGTGCAGGCAGGGGTCGGATGTTGAGCTGGAGTGGATGGTGTTCATGATTTTGATGTGTTGTCGTCCTTGACATGGGTCAAGGAGCTCAGGAGGTCGGTGTGGCTGGCGGCCGATGGATCTGAGTTGTCGGTGGTTGTCCGGGGGGCCTGGTTTTTGAAGCTGTCGTGGATGTCTGCGATCTTGCGGTGAAAGAAGATGGCTAGGGAATCACAGAGGTCTTGTGATGGCAAGATGTCATTAGAATTGGAGCTCGGGTTGGAGAGTTCCTTCACGATGTTGAAGAGCTCTTTGCTGTTGTTTGCATTGTTGTCGATGCATTCCATGAAGGAGTTCCTTTTGGCGGTTCGGATGAATTGGTGGTGCCTTCGGATGGCGTTCTTAAAGGCTGAGTTGTTGTCCGGTGTCTGTTTGTGGTGCCACTTCTTCTCGAGTCTTCGGCAGGTCTGCTTGGCAGCCTGGAGGGAAGAGGTGAACCAGATGGCTATTGTGTCGTTGCGTCTGTTTGAGGGTTTCTTGATCGGGGCAAGAGTGTTGGCACAGTCGTCATTCCATTGCTTGAAGTTGTTGGTGGCAGTGTCGGTGTTGGCGGTGTCTGTTGGTGGGTTTCCGGTGAGGGTGGCGATTAGCTGCTCTTTGGTGACTTTGTTCCAGCTGCGGCGGGGGGGTCGATGTGGGTGGTGGTGCGCGGTGGGTTTCTCGAAGGTGAAGTGGATGCTGCGGTGGTCAGTCCAGTGGAGTTATAAACCATTTATACTAACAATTACATCAGAATTAAAGAAAGCAATGAACAAAAAGGGAAATAAGGAGGAAGGGAGAAATGGGACAGAATCATATAAAAAATTAAAATAAACAATTTACTGTTGCAGTATTTACATTTAGGTACATTTCCCATACAGTAGCGACTTGATATTCCATTTCCTAAACTTTGTTTACATTTCTCCACCATTCAGAAAAACATAGAACTATGATGTTTTTTCATGCCTTATCAATAGGCAAGTGAGCAATAAACATTCCATAGAAAATTATATTCTCATTTTGCATGCCTAATACAATTATTTGTGAGTCTAGATTAACTTGTACATATAATATTTAGCTTAGTCCCTGAAAACATGTGGGCCAAAACTCAACTAGCTTTCAACGGGTGCCATATGAATTCTCTGATCTTGGTTAGATATCACCAAGGGCATGAGTTTTTCCAATTGCGACATTTGGAAAGCTTTGAATGAGTCAGACAGAACTCAAACTAAGTATGTCTGGCTTGAGCTAGTACTCTGCTTAGGCTAATAAGTTTACAAGATTAAATATTATAGATATAAGTTGATTCTTATCAATTACTTCTGAAACCAACAAGGCTTGGCGCAGCACAGCAAAATCATCGAGGTTAACCTGTACAAGTCTGGAGTAAAACTCTGACATCAATGGGGAGGAAGAGCCAAAATTTAAATTTTTAAATCTGTTTGTTGTACTAGCAAAGTCAATGTTGTGTCTTCCTGAAAAACGTTGCATTTATTACAAAAAAGTAGGATTTGTAAATATTTACAAAACCCTATTAAATCGACCAAAATCCACTTGTAATTGATTAAAGTATTTTAGTCTAAGACTTTGAAAGAGGTTCCTAATTTAGTAGTTCGTTGTCCGTGCCATTTTAAAACGTACTTATTATGGAATTTAGCAGACATGTCTAAATTGCTGTTTAATGTAGTATATGAATGAAGTTCAGTAATTCGTAAAAATTGATTAGCCTCGTTCCAAATCTTGCCCATGTCCCTAGGGTCTTGAGTCTGGCATTAGAGGAAATCTTTAGTCACCAAATTTACAAAGTGAGTCTCTGCTATTGCCTTTGATTAGAGTACTAATCCTGCATCTGGGAGTAGCATTGCTTGAATTAGGGAATTTTAACTTCATCCTTTGCTCCCCCAAAAGTACAGTCACATAATTTCCATCCTTCCTTGGTTATAGGAAGAGTTAAAGATTTCAGTGATCTGTGGGGGTCATGTTCTCCAATATAAAAGATGAGATCAGCGTGTCTAGCTTGTAAAACAATGTAATGGTAGCATATTGTGGACATGCCGAAAAAAAAAGATTGGTAACATTGATATTTTAATCAGATTTATTCAGACGACTAATGAGATAGGTAGGTGGTTCTATTACTTCAGCTGCACTTTGGTTTGTTAAAGCAGAGTGGAGTAGTTATATTCAAAACATAATTCTAGACTTGAAGTAAGTATAATACCAAGAATAATATAAAGGTCCATAACAAGTGTATTTCTTGGGTCACTAGGCTGGTCGCCTCCTGCCAGAATGGTCTGTGCTTATGTATTATTGAGGTTGTAACCAGATATTTATCCAATATCAATAGACAATTTCAAGATAATAATATTAATGGCTGGAATAAAACTGGAGGGGAAGACTGCAACATTGTCAGTGTAAATAATTATTGAAACTGGAAGTTAAACTCTTTATAGGTAGGACAAGAGTCTGTAGTGGTCTAACACATGACTTCATGTAAAATGTATACAATGGAGGCAAAAGGGGGCATTCCTGCCAGCTGCCCTGTATGATAGCAATTTTTTGTGGAATTAATATATATAGAGGTCTTCCGCGAATGTGATATGAAACCATCTCACATTAACAAAGTGTGAGCCCATTGTTCATAGCATCTCCCGAAGGAATTTCCACGCCACGTTTTTTCAGCATCTAGTTTTACTGTAGTTAGTGGGTTTTGCAAAGTTTAATTCGATCAATCAAGACCACTGCAATTTTGCATAGGAAGTGCTGTCTTTACCATGTATGAAACTAATTAGCGTGTTTGTTAAAAAACTATATTCAGCCTGGCTAGAAGTTTAGCAAGTATTTTAAATTTGAGCTGAAAGAATCCTTACAGTTAAGTGAATGTATTCCATTTACCTGTTAAAGATGCACAAGAGGCAAACGTGCACCTCACTTCAAGAAGGCCCAGTTGTCCTCTGGGTACTGGACCAAGCTGTGGTCTGACGCACTGAAGCGTTGAAGCCTGCACTGAGGACCTTAGGGCTGTAGAAGTGAAAAGTAGGAACTTTCATATCAGTTAGAGAAAAGTTAGACTTAATACTGTTTTCCACCCATTGATGATTGAAATGCTGAGACTTCTCCATGGAGGGCATAACCTAGACAGGCAATGAAACCAGGTTTGTACCATGAAGAGCTTTTTGTTGTTGAAAACTAGTTCAGTGGAGCCACATGGTACTGGTATCTGGCCCCGTGGAGTACAGCTGCAGTTTGCAGCCTTCTCTTTAGGTGAATTCTGAGAAACAGAAAAGAGACTAAGTTCAAAGGTAAAACCATGCACTAGGATCAGGCAGGAAAAATATCTCAGTGGTAAAGTGACCTCAGTAACTACAAAATCCAGCCTGGTTCCACTCTTAGCTTTTCGGCCTAAGTCAATAACAATAACATGAGCTTGAACACAATATATCAGATTTTGAGGAACCCTTGCCAGTGCCAAACTTAAGACCTTTTTCCCGCTGGAAGAGTCTGTGCTTAAAAACATAGCGTAATTCCCAAGGTAAACCATTTGACTGGAAAGACTTGCTTGGTGTCGACGGCCTTTGTGTGGATGGCTTCTGCATCCATCAAGGTTTAAAATCAAGCCGTGGTCCCAGTTCACTGTGAAATTATCTTCATATTTACTTTTCTTTTTCAAGATTCTTTTTTGCTTTCAATTTTTAAAAAGTGATATATCCTGTTCACCTTATCCGATTTTTATTGATGGTGGGTTTTTCTGCTTACTATGTTTGTTTCTATTTTTCTACATTTCTTTAGGAATTTTATTTTGATTTATTCTTTACTTTAATATTGATTACACTGCTTGAACTAAACATTAATCTTTCTAATAACTGTGTTTTAGTTTAATAAGAGAGCGTTTTCTAAGTTGGTGAGGGCCCCTTTCCCAAGTTAACAACTCACTTTCTGAGAATATACAAAACCTGTGCATCCCTTTGCCTCGTCACTTTTGTAATTATTGCTTCCTTTGCACACTTTCACTGTGCATATGGGTATATTTCTGAAATTGTCATATGATTTTACCAGATCTGCAAAGGTTTCTAATCGTCAATGTTACATCAGAAACATTAATCCAATAATAAATTTCATCTGACATAACAATTCCGGAATGCCTAAAAACTGGACAAGTTATTACAATCATAAAAAAAACAATAGAGAACCCCTCTGACCCAAACAATTTCAGACCAGTAACAAAAATCCCTATGCTAGCGAAAGTTTTGGAAAAATGTGTGCAACAACAACTGGGCGATCATAGCTCCGAATTCAATCTACTAAATGATTTTCAATCAGGATTCAGACCTAACCATAGTACTATGACTGAAATTCTGCACATTGTGGAGGACGCTCTACTTGCCCTCGACCATAATGACACAAGTCTCCTAATCCTGCTTGACCTATCGTCGGCATTCAACATGGTAAACCATGCCAAAATTCTAGATCACATGAAAAACAGAATGGGAATAGAGGGTACTGTCCTAAAATGATTTCGCTCTTTCCTAGAAAAAAGATCGCAAAAATTCATAGTCAACCAAACTTTAGCAGTTTCATCCGGAAATACAATCGGAGCTCCACATGCATCCACACTATCCCCTTCGTTATCCAATCTGTACATAGAACCACTCACAGAAACACTACAGCGAGCAAACTTCTCTTTCCACATGTACGCAGTCACATCGACAGAAGAGATATGTATCATGAACCAGGGACTAAAGAGAACCAATCATTGGCTAACCAGTAACCATCTGAAGCTTAACACACATAAAACCGAATTCCTGATGAATCCCCCCAGAAAAGCTCCACGAAAATTTTAGAGTGGACCAATCTGATCACGGCATTAAACTGTACTCCGAACATTGTTGACTCCACTAAATCCTTCGGAATTATTCTTGACAAAAATTTCAACATGCTATCACCTATTAACACAATGGCAAACAACGCCTGGTTCCATTTAAGATACCTCAGAAAACTGAAACCTTTTTTCAATAAGTCAGACCTCAAAACAGTAGTTCAGGCACTTGTCATTTCAAGGATGGAGTATGGTTGCACAAAGCTGGCCGGACTGCTCAAGATCTCAACAGCCCCACTGAAAGCTTGTCGTAATGCGGCCACAAGACTTATAATGGGATCCAGAAAATTCGACTACATTACCCCTCATTTGAAAGCTCTCAACTGGTTTCCTTATGAAGCAAGAGTACAATTTAAGTTGTCATGCATCACTCACAAGGCGGTACATTACCAAACACCTGTGTACCTAGCCCAGAAAATCACTCCATCTAGAGGATGCAGAATCTCTAGGAGCCATGGGGATCTACTACTGAAACCGGCCCGTTTTCGTAAGAAAAGAACTCATGACCGAGCATTTTCTGGCGGTGCTCCTCGAATACGGAACACTCTCCCTCCAAACATTAGAATAATCCTGTCCATCTCTGCATTCAAAAACGAAGCTAAATCCTTTTATATGAGTAAATACCTCCCATGATCTCAACAGGCTCGCCAGCATCATGGATCTTGCCTGATCAGTTACACGCTACCTTTCTTTGAGCATTAACCTTTTTGTGGTTTGTATATATGTACATTAAGCTTAATTTTTTTGCTCTAAATAATTGTACAACAACAGATGACTTGGTAGCATAACTGTTCGGAAATGAAAATGTAAAGCGTTCTGACAACCTGCTCAGGGTCATGTTTGCGCTAAATAAAACACCAAATAAATAAATAAAAAGTACTTAACTAACATTTATGTGGTAAAAAGCAAACATTTACTCCTAAGGAACCGTCTAGGTGACATTGTGGCAGGAGTTTTGAAGGAATATTGGGGATTCTTGGAGATGCGCCGCCCCAGACTCTATCTCACTTTATCTCCTCCTAGAGACGCCAATAGCTCTTCAATTGCAGGGGGTGGGTCGATCCGTACATAGAATTAGAACAACAAGACAGTCTCCGCTCTGTCACTGAGCACTAAAATACAGCTAGAATGTGCGTGGAAGTATGTGGGCTTCATTTTGAGTTTTCTAGAGCGGCAGCACTGCCATAAATCAGAAGTGCGTGTGGTTCCACTCCTCTCTTTAGGCCTGGATTACAAGTGTCTAGGTGTTGAATGCAATCATTATTTCAAAAATATCTGCTCCAAAATGCACATTTACTGCAAATTGTGGCACAGCACAAAGGTCACCTCAAGGCAAATGGGATCTCTCAATAGGGTGGACACTCTTCGATAGTGTTGGGCATGGTCACGGGTGCAACAGGCTGCCCACTCTAACTTAAATGTCCCTTTTTGACATTGAAAGTAGCCACGTTTCCAACTCAACTCGGCGCAGTTTTAGACTGCATCCTATTTGTGAGTGTTGGAGAAGTCCTTTTTTTTGTATACTGCACGATGGTGACCACCATTGCGGCGATTTGAAATGAGCATTGCCTAAATAGAAAGGAATTGTGCCCAGCATACATTATGTTAAAGCAAATGCCCAGGTGTAAATTAGTAAATACCACTGTATAGAGAACATATATAACTTTACAAAACCCAATGTATTACCTGGTGACTTCTCCTAGAGAGCATTATTTAATCTGACCTCTCTATATGAACCTTATAAATCGGGAAATAAGTTGAGATGGAATGTTAGGCTGGCCATTACTCTTCAGGCTGTAAACCTCTGACATTTCAGATAAACATTCCTTAATTCAGTTTAATTAGGAGAGTCAATTCCAATACATGTAATGTGTACACAGTATCGTACTTTTGTCATTTATTTTAAACTATGCTTTACTATTAGATGGTTTTGCAGCACACCAAAAATAAGAACAATGCTTGTTTGCTGGAAGCTGCTAAATTATTCCAGAAAGTCATGAGTTACACACTCCGTTAAAAATAGTGGCATGACAATCACAAATAATGAAACGACAGTGTGCCAATGCAGCTTTAACAAGGGCTATGATTGCAGCAAAACTGTGGCGTTTTCAGAAAGCATATTCATATTATAGTCAAACAATGTACAACTAGAAGCAACTGGATGTATGACATTACAACGCATGCATATACATCGCATACCTTTACAACGTAAGTATTACAACGCAGTCCATTACAACGCATAGTGCTTTGGGGTGCTGGATAGAGAATAGTTTAATTTACTATTCCAACTCCAGTCCCCGTGGACACTAAGGAAGGTTATTGGATAGTAAATTAACCTATTCCCTATCCTAGAGCGCCCCCCAGAGCAATGCGTTGTAATAGTTTGCGTTGTAATGGTTGCGTTGTAAAGGCTCTGCGATGTAAAAGTTGCGTTGTAAGTGTTGTTCACCGAAGCAACTATTTGGCAAAATTCTCTATAAACACTGGAAATCATCCGCAAAATACAAACAAGGCATGCTTTATTTTTCTACTAGTCATTAATAATATTATGCTTTGAATCTCTTTAGAAAAAGACTTGCAAACAAATAGAGCATCCACTTGGCCATTCTTTCTCCTCTAGCTAAACCTAAGCCGGGCAAAATACATGCAAAATCCCTAAATATAAAGGCGTTATGTAGAATATATTGTATATTTGTATTTCTCTCTTATTGTTTTTCGATCCCACTATTTGAATCTTTGAGTGATATCGACATGGCTATAATCCCTAGTGCCTCCAGGGTAAGGGCAATGTGCCAGAGCGCTGATGGTAAACACAGTACTTTACTGGGAAAACAGACCAACTGCAAGTCAGAGGCTCCAATCCCTGTGAAGTAGCCCATGAGTACATCGTGCTTGTCATCGTCACTATCTGTGTGTAAGTGGCAGGTCGCAGCTTCCAGTTCCAATACAATTGCTGATGGGGTTTTTGCACCTGCTGAAGGCATGAGCTTTGCACTAGAGTTGGTCCCTTATAAAGAGCCAGTTCAATGAAGCTTCTTTCCTGAACCCTGCTCCCACCTCTCTGGCTTGTTTGATGTCAGTTGACAACAGTTAAGCTAGGCTTAAACATCAATGTCATTAGAAACAATGTGCCAATCGGTCAATAAGACACTCCTTTCACCCTTAAATCTTGAATAAACTGAACCATGCACTCACACAGGAACACTGCTAACTTGCGACTCACAAAGGCACAACTAATAATACATTCATACAAACACACACTCATACAGCGCCTACCCTCGCCATGCACTCAAATTTAAAGTCCCCTTTAACCTCTTTCCTCATACAGAATAAAATGCTGCACTAGGGCAAATTATTCACTTAGCTATCACAGATCATTTTCATTACTCACACACATCAATCACCCTGCACTCATACAAACAATCCCCTCAATAAGCACTCGCAAACGGCACAACCTGCACTCACACAGATACACTCAAACCACAGTGCATGCACATAGGCACAACTTCTCACCCTACATTCACGCAATTACTCCATAAATGCGTGTAGGGGCAACCAGCACTCACACAGGCACAACTTACAGTATACTCATACAGACATGCCTCTCCTACAGCCCACTACGCATCCATAGTGAATACTGGCATCTGTTTAAGGATTTTGGTGACACCCATCAATGTGCAGTCTTCTGACACCCACCACTCACAAGCTACAGAATATTACCATCACCCACACTCCTACCCTTATTATCTAGTGTTCACTGAGAGTGGTCCGATGTTCCCATTCGTTGCTGGGCACAATCTGTGGTCTTTGGCCCTTCACTGTGCCCGTTGCTACAATACCTGAGACAACAGTACAAAGTCGTTGGCCAGAGTGTTGCTTGGGGTCTTGCATATCATTACTAAGGGATGGGAATTTAACAGAAAAATTTAACTTGTTGAACTCCCTCATAATTACCTCCCCCATTGACCAATGCAGCACTAATGCACGCACTGAGGTACCTGGCAAACTTGCTACTTCACTGTTCCCATATCGACGCGTGAATAGGGTGCGGAAGCGAACTGTGCCAATGCCATCCGCATCACATGGCTCAGGGTGACTTCAAGTATTCAGTATATATAATGTCGTCCGCACAGCAAGACTGTTTGTTGGTGCGGGCCCATCGATTTGGACACAACATTGGCTTTCTTCCTGGTAAGCGTCAAGAGGGATTTTCTTTTAAATTTGTAATGGTTATGTTAAGGATGCAGTATCTTCAGCCTTCGAACACTTGGGTAATATATTACCCTCTTATCTCCATATCTATAGATTGCAACTTATCATGGTTGCAGACACAACCACTGCTTAAATCTCGGTTTGCTGATTGTCAACCAACCGAATGTGTTTTCTACAAGGGACGTATACCGTAAAAGCCCGTTTTTTCACCCATTGAGGTGAGTACTGTCTCTACTTTTGGAGACTGAAGGCGACATGTCATGGGGTTGATATGCCGTGTTTGTGATATTTGTCTAAACTTGCTATTGGGTTCTTTACAGATAATACTAACTATATATGTACGTGATACGCCTGCCCGCTAATATACCTAGCGGAAATATAATAGTGCTAAATATCTGCATCACCAAACTGGTATCCCGTGCTTATATATGGGATGGTATATTATTGTGAATGTGATCCCTCAGCTGCCCATGATATGCTAAGACGATATTAGATAGGGACGGGTCATGATATTCTCTGCAATATGAATGTTATTGATTCATATTTTCTTGCATGTCAAACAGCCTTTCAAGTTCTTTGAGTAAATTCGTAACCATATACGTTATCTTGCATGGTTTAGATAGTGATCCAGCGGGCTATAGAAAATATATCATAAACAACGCTACCCAACTTCATAAACTATAAACAAAATTCTAAACTAAATATGGACCCATTTATGAACCTGATATATTTTGGGCCTACTGAATCAGGTGGTCAGAATAAATCTTTATACACATTATCTACAAACTATATACATATTTATACATTTGTTGAAAGAATATTGTCATTAGAATAAAACCCAACCATTTAAACGACCACCATAGGCGACGTGATCTAGCTAATAGTAACCTACACTTCTGAATAACCAAGACCAGCTTGTTTGTCAAAAGTAAGATTTTATTTACTAAATTATGGTATATAATTTGGAGGTTTTATAAATGAATTTTATAAGCAATAAAGCAAGCATGAATGTAAAGAATTAAGAGAAAATACAATTTAAGCAAATGAATCAAAAATCAAAGTGAATATTTAAAGTTTAGCATTTCTAAAACCTAAGTCCCTAAATAAGCTAAATAGATAGAAATTAAAGTAAAGTTCTTTGAGGATTCTTACGTGCTCCACGCAAAGTCCAGCAGCACTTCGCCCTCATCGGAAAGTCAGAAAGCAGCAGCCAGCCCAACCCTAAGGGCATGACTTTTTATACCTTTCTACGCTAACTAAACTAGCAAAGGAAAGTTTTCAGAAATCCTCGACGTCCCATTGGCTGAGAGTGACAAGTGACATGTCACCCAATTCTCAAAAAGTTCCATAAAATCAAGTCTCATAAGGACCATTGTCTCTTTCACGTGAAGCCAGAAGCTTCCTGAGATTGCAACAAATGTATTAAGTCATTCTCGCAGCGTCCATAGACTTTCAATACAACTTCCGCGGATGCCAAGTTAAGGACTGACAAAATGTTCACTTTCGACCTTGGCCATATCCGACAGAATGATGTCAGCTCATCAGTTTTTGCTTTGTGAATGCAGCTTCAATAAACGCTTTAATTCAGAATGGGCGTCTCGTGACTTTCTGCAGAATTATATGTCAGCTCTTTTTCTGCGGTTCAGATGACTAGGCCCAAAAGCAGGCAACTTATGATTTCTAATATAAAACAAACACAAGAAAAGTATTAATGTAAGAAATAATGTAGATTCTGTATCCACCCCAAGTTTTACTAATTAATTAACCCACCCGATTAATCAAATGTTACCTAGCCATTGCAAACAAATAAAGCAGCGTTTATATCTACCAGTCTCCGTTTCTCCATGAGACCCATATGCATCTAGAATAGTAGAAATGACATCACACAGACAAGGAAAAGCAAAACAAGCACATGCTTCTTTTAAGTTTGCAGCAGATAGTAATGACAAAAACGAAAACAATAAATTAATTTATTATTTTGCACGAACAAAAAGATGCAACATTTATGCACGTTTATGAGCACATATGTTAGTCCCCCCACGTGTAAAGTTTAATCTAAGTTGTATTAGCACGACATATCACAAATCATTAATATTATTATTCATGTTATGGAAATATGACTTTGCGAGTTTAAACAAAATTTTGTTTTCTATCTCGCTCCATCAACTCCCTCATCTGGTGATTAACAAATCACCACACCAGCACTCAAAATTTTGGTAAATTAAATTTATAAGAAATCGATTCAAATTCATTTGTATCAGTAAACCTAAAAGTCTGTTTCTGCATAATCTTTGCAATTAACATGACGCTCTCTATGTAATTCCTGTAATTCGATCTCCCTTTCTTCTTCTTTTCTGAGTTTATAGATTCTTTTCTTTTCTTTCAACTGTTTCTTTCTTTTATGTAACAAACAACCTAATTTGGTCAAAATAAAAATGAATACTATTACAATCAAAGGTGCCAGAATCTTGCCAAGAATTGAACTTCCGATATTATGAAACCAGTTTTTAATTGCTTGAAACCTTTTTGAAAGTTTCCCTGTAAAATCTTCTTCTTCTAAAGGAATTATCTCTGAATGCATTTGTGTAATATTCTTAATATACATTTCAATATTTTTACTTTCGTCAGGTATATATGTACAGCAATGTTGAACATGTAAAATGCCACAGACTCCTCCCTCTTTTGCTAGGAGTATGTCTAAAGCAAGACGGTCTTGAATTACCATAGATCTAATTGCAATAACTTCAACATTCACTAATTGAAATCCATCAGCAGTGTCAGTTGATAATCTATCAACTATAGTGGACAATTTTCTGATTCTCCCTGCATTTAGGGTTATACCAACAAAAGGAATTACAGCTTGAAAAATATCTCCCAGAACTTCAGTAAAAGTTTCTCTTTTAGCTCTATTTACATAATTATGAATTTTAAACAATCCTTCTGAATCTCTGTCAACATGAAACACTTTAGGAAAAACAATTCCCACATAACAAGTTCCATACCAATGGTCTGGAAGGTTGTAGTAGGCCTTGTCACCACAAACAAAATAAATCCCAGGAAAGATAGGATCTTTTCCACCCTTAAATCCCCAACCTCCCATAATCTGATAAGTATCTTCACAGTTACTTGCACCTACAAAATAATTATCAAAAAGTGTGTTATCTCTTCTAATGCAAAGTTTTCCACTAACAGGTTTGTCTATGTGAATTGCAATATTTTCAAGCATTTTACCATTTAACTTCTCATCCTCTTTCTGCCAGAAAGCAGTTTTAGTCTGCTTGACTAATTCATTCCTTTTATAAATTGCTCTTCTCTCTTCAACCATATTCAAAAATTTCTTTCCTTCAGCACTTAATTTACATGTTAGATTATTCTTGTAAGCATACTCATATGTGAGTTCGTTAGTAACAAGGAAATATTCTCTCATTTGTTTTGCTTTCTTATGCTTATTTAAAGCATTATCAATCTTAACATTAGCAAAAATCTCATCATAATTTGAATAGTAATATTCTAAACGTCCATTTTGATAAAATAAACTAGTTAATACACTACATGTTACAGCATAAGTGAGAGGAAGCATATTATATGTTACTCCCTCAGAAACAGAAGCAGGTAACTTAACACAGACATAACAGTCTTTTGCATCCATTACCTTGACATATTCACTCAAAAGCTTTGTGAATGTATTACTTGAAAAATCACCTATTGATTTATCTTGATGAATGTTAGGCTGATGATCAATAACTTTTGCAGATGCACTATGTTTAGTTTGGCTAACCAGAGCTTTGCTTGTTAAATTAACTTTGTGTAATTCTCTATTCATTTCTAAAGGGATAATCACAGCTAGAACCAACCAGAGCAGAACTAAAATGAGCAGACATACCAGAGTCATCTTACAGCATCTTTTAAAAACAGAACATTTTGAAGTGTTCTCCTTAACATAAGGCATTTTTGGTTAAATTTAGCCTCAGAAATAAAAATAAATTTTAAAATTTCTAAATTTATATTTACACCCCCCTTTTAAAATATATTTTTCTTTCTCTTAAAACCCTAAACAAGATTTCTTCGACCTTATGTCATACATAAGTTTCTTTTAACTAAAAACAGTTTTTCTTCGACCTTGTGTCAACTAACAAGATTTCTTCAGCCTTTTGCCAATTTAATATTTCTGTACTTCAATCATTGTCACTAATTTCTTGGATTTCGTTTTCTTCTTCACTACTATCATATATGTCAATAACAGGTGGAATTACTAAGTAAGTCCACTCAGGAGACTTGTATTTTTGATTTGGTCTTATTATCCTCTTCCCTTTTCTTGATATCACTTCAATTTTTCTTCCAACTCCAACTTCTTTTCCAGGACTCTTTTGACTACTGATTTCTTCAACTTGTTCTATTGGCTTTTTGATCAATCTGACTCTCAATCTTCCACCAGGCCAGTAGTCTGCTTTTCTCACGTACTTCTTCTTTGGTTCAGAATTATTTGATTCTGACTTCCAAGTCCTTTTCTTTCTCTTTTCACTTTCACTTTCCACGTCACTTTCTTCAGTTTCGTAGTCTGAAATTTCAATTGACTCAGGAACTTCTCTATTCGGCAATTTCACTCCTTCAGGAACTTCACTTTGTCTTCCATCACTGGTACTCGGTAATTCGTTCTCTTCCTCTTCTTCAATTACCTCTAACTTCCCAGATTTTGGATATTTGTTCCTTACTTCAGAGCTTGTTCTCTGCCTTTCGATACTCTCCTGGTCTGAAACTTCCTTTTGTTCAGCTTCTCTGTCTTCAATGGAGACAACCGAATCCTCAGTTATCTTTCCTTTTAACAGATTCTCTTCACCTTCAGAATCTATTTCAATGATTTCTAAGTCTTTTCTTGTTACATTTCCATTCACAGGCACAGTTTCCAGATGTCGACTTTCTTGTCGATCTTCAGAATCTGGAATTACTTCACCTTCTGTTCTGTCTTCTGCCTCAGAATCAGAATCATCTGTGGTGTCACTTTCAACATCAGAACTCTCAGGAGTTGGTACTGGAATAGTATGACTAGGATGTATCCAACGTTTCAATCCTCTGCACTTTACAGCATTAGTAGTGATCAAGATTATCTGCCTAGGTTTTTGCCATCTAGGAGCTAGACAATTCCTCCTCCGATGTACTTTCGTTCTGACCCAATCGCCAGGTCTCAGATCATGAGTCAAAACCTTTTCATTTGATTGTGCTTCAGTTCCCACCTGATTAGACACAGAAGTTACCATATCAGATAACCTTTTACAGTAATCCAAAATTGCACTGTCATTTATGCTCAACAGTTTACCTACAGGTACAAAAGCTTGCCTCATAACTCTTCCCATTAAAATTTCATGAGGACTCAAACCTGTCTTTTTATCTGGTGTACTTCTTATTGACATCAAAACAAGTGGAAGAGCATCTGTCCACTTAATTCCTGTTTCAAGACACATTTTTCCAATTCTGTTTTTGATTGTTCCATTTATTTGTTCAACTACACCTGATGCCTCTGGTCTGTATGCACAGTGTATTTTCTGCTCAATGCTCAAAGCTTCGCAAATTAATTTCATCAATTTGTTATCAAAATGGCTTCCTCCATCACTCTCAATAGTGACTGGAAAACCGTACCTTGGGATGATTTCTCTTAGCATTAGTTTTGCTACTGTAATTGAATCACAATGTCGTGTAGGGAAAGCCTCTACCCATCTTGAGAATAAGCAAACAATTACAAGTACATATTTCAAACAATTGTGTAAGGGCATTTCAATGAAATCCATTTGTAACCTGGTAAAGGGACCACCTTCTCGACCAATTATTCCTGTCCCCACCACTGATTTTCTGTTTGGATTCATTTGTTGGCATGACAAACACCTTTGACAAAAAGATTCAGCAATAGTTCTAAACTTGGTATTGAACCATGTTTCTCTGAAAAGTCTGACCATAGAATCTCTTCCTAGATGTGCTGGACCATGATATAATCTGGCCATATCAGCAATCAAACAATTTGGTAAAACTACTCTGCCATCTTTGTAAACCCACACTCCATCTTCTTCACGTGGTCTACAATCTGATCTTAACCACAAGTCTTTTTCATCATCTTCTGCTTCGTTTTGTAAATCTCTAATCTCATGCCATGTCTCTACAACAGTTGTTAGCATTAATGAATTTGAATCAGTTTCTTTACTCCTCTCCCGATTGTAAGAATAATTTTTCCTTGCGCAGTACTTTGCTGTTTCATCTGCGAAGGCATTTCCCTTGGAAATATAATCAGTTCCTCTAGTGTGCGCTGCACATTTGACAATGGCAATTTCTTTTGGTAATTGTATTGCTTCAATTAATCTCCTAATGAAAACTGCATTTTTAATTGGTGATCCTGTTGATGTCATGTATCCTCTCTGTGACCAGAGTTGTCCATAATCATGCACAACTCCGTACCCATACTGACTATCAGTAATGATGGTAACTCTTATATCTTTTGATATTTCACATGCACGAATTAAAGCAATTAATTCAGCCACTTGTGCTGAACGAACTCCTTCAAGACATGATGCTTCTTCAACATCTACAACTGTACAAACTGAGTATGAAGCTTTCAAGACACCTCCTTCGGATCTTAAGCATGAGCCATCTACAAAGTAGACAAAATCCGATTCAGACAAAGGTCTGTCTTTGATGTCTTTTCTTGGTTTAGTGCAGAATTCCATGACATCTAAACATTCATGTTCAGTTTCAATGTCATCAACAATTTCAGAATCAGGCAGTAATGTAGAAGGATTCAGATTCAAACATCTTGAAATCGAAACATTATCTGCTCCCAGTATGATTTTCTCATACTTTGTCAATCTGCTACTTGTTAAATGTTGAGTCTTACCTCTTGTCAATAATATTTCAACTGAATGAGGCACAAATACTTTTACAGGAAATCCCATAATGATTCCTTCACTTTGTTCGAGGCTGATACTTGTAGCTGCAACTGCTTTCAAACAACCTGGTAATGCTTTTGCAATTGGATCAAGAACTGCAGAGAAGTATGCAATAGGTTTCTTTAAATTTCCATGTCTCTGTATTAACACAGATAATGCACATCCTTCTCTTTCACTGCAATACAGTTCAAAATCTTTCTCATAATTTGGCATACCTAAAGCAGGAGCTTGACATAAGCTCTTTTTCAGGTTCTCAAAAGATTCCATTTCAGCATCATTTAGAATAATTGGATCTTTTACATCTGATTTGGTCAGTCTTTGTAGTGGTTTTGCAATTACTGAAAATCCACTTATCCATTGTCGACAGTAACCTACCATTCCCAAGAACATTCTGACCTGTCTTTGTGTTCTTGGTGGTAACATTGCTTGAATCATTTTTATTCTCTCTATTGTTACTTGTCTTTTTCCCTTTGCAATTCTGTGACCAAGATATTTTACTTCTTGTTTGCAAAACTGTAGTTTTGCTGGGGACACTTTATGTCCTTCTTCTGCAAGGCGATTTAACAGAATTATTGTGTCTGTTACACAATTTTCTCTTGTCTTTGCAGCTATTAGCAAATCATCAATATACTGCACTAGCGTAGACCTACCTGGTAAATCTAGGTCTTCTAATGATCTTTTTAACAGTTCGTTAAAGATTGAAGGACTTTCTGTATAGCCCTGAGGGATTCTTGTCCATCCAAGGGTCTTACCTTGGAATCTGAAAGCAAATATTTCATAACTGTCTGGATGTAAGGGAACAGTAAAGAATGCATTGCAAAGGTCAATGACTGTATACCATTCAGCATCATGTGGAATCTGAAATAGAATTACTGCTGGATTTGGAACCACAGGACAACATGGAACGACAATTTGATTAACCTTTCTCAAATCCTGTACGATTCTAAATGTTCCATTAGACTTTTTAACTCCCATAATTGGTGAATTACAAGAGCTACTCTTCATTTCCTTTAATACACCTTGCTTGATTAATTTTTCAATTATAGGTGTAATACCTTCAATTGTTTCTGTTTTCATTTTATACTGTGGAGTGTTTGGAAATTCTATTCCTTGTTTCAATGTAATCTTTACTGGATCTACATTTTTCATCAGACCCATTTCATTTCCAGTAAAATCCCATATTTCAGATTTCACTGTTCCTTTGAGTTCTTCAGGTAGATCTTTTTCTTCAAATGTAGGAAACAATTTTGTTTCTTCTGCTTCTATCATCATCATTGTCATTCTGTATAAACCATCTTCCTCCATTGTTTGTAACTCAACTCCATCAGGAGAACAATATATTCTACAATTCATTTTACATAGGATGTCTCTGCCTAATAGATTTACTGGACTACTATTACAAACCACAAATCTGTGTTTATCTTTGTAGTTTCCAATTTCAACTGGTACTGGATCAGTTAAGTCAGTTTTAATTTGTTGATTACTTACTCCGACAACTTGGATGGTATCCCCTGAGAGAGGTAGGTTTTCAATTTCCACTGATCTAACAGTAGAACGGGTAGCACCAGTGTCCACTAGAAAAGTGATGTCTACATCATTAACTTTCCCGTTTACATAAGGACCAGACTGGTCAACCTCAAGAGTGGCTCCAACAACACACTCTTCCTCCTCTCTCGGGCACCGTCAGCAATAATCATCAGAATCGCTGTCTTGACTTTCTGTTAATAAGAATTGTTGTGACGCATTTTGCATTTGAACCCTTTGCTGCTTTTGCTGTTTCTGTGGTTTTATTACCTGTTCACTTCCCTGAAATCCCACGTTTGGATTATATTTTTGAACTCCCCCACAATTCGGAAAAGGTGGTTGTGGTAATTGGTCTTGACAATTATTCACCTGTTGTTGTTGCTGTTGCTGTAACTGTCGCTGAATATTAAATTCGTTTAACCCCTGTTGCATCTGTAGCTGTCGCTGCAGGTCAACACCATTCTGCATCTGTGGATTCAATAAGGGATTCTTTAAGTTTTTAGGAGGATGAGGACACTCGTCCCTCCAATGTCCAATTTCGCCACAATTAAAACAAGGTAATCTTTGTTTCAGCTCTTCTATCTTTGGGCTAAATTTCTTTGGGAAATTATTACCTTTAAACTTTCCTTGTATCTGGTTTGTATTTCCAGTTTGAACAAAATTAGTGTTCTTATTTCCCATGCTGGCAATCTGTTGCTCAGCCACCTTTACCTGAGCCCACATGGCTTTCTCCTTCAGCTTCTTCTGTTTTACTTCTATTTCATCGCTACAATATTTTGCTTTTCTTAGAATATCATCTACAGATAGTGATTGCCATCCGACAATACTAGTTCTGATCATTTCTCCAATTTCAGGTTTTAGTCCATAAACAAATCTATAGACAAAATGACTCATGTCTTTTTCATCTAATTTTTCATAACCACTGTATTGTTTAAAGATTAACAGTAGCCTTTCATAAAAGGAATGAACTGATTCCTTTGTTTCCTGCTCTGTTCTTTCTATTTTAACCCAATCAACTTCTTTGGGTGGAATTTTGTTTTTCATCCAAACAATTACTTTTTCATAGAAGTCCATTACAATTGGATTTGGGGCACCTGTTTCTTTAATTCGCTCAGGTTCTGCTTTTGGCCAACTAATCGATATTTTGCATTCTGTCCAAAGATCAGATGGAACAACGATGTCAAAAAATCCATCTAAATCAATCCACAGAACTTTTGACACTTTGATAAATCTATCAACTTGCCTGTACCACTCAACTGGTTTTTCCCTCAATTTTGGAAAATCATTTGTAAATAACAGAATGTCTTGTCTCGACCACGGGATATGAACATATCCTCCACCTGCAACTTCTCTCATTGGAAATTGTTTTGACAATTTATCCAATCTTTCATCTTCCTTCTTTTTCGTCCATTTTACTCTCCATTTATTCAGTTCTCCTAGCTTTTTGATATAGACAATCAAATCTTTAATATGAACTATTCTTCCCATTGAGTTTAAACTCTCAATGTCACTTTCTGAAAAGTCTAATCTGTAATGTTTTGCAAAATTCTTTTGTTTACTCACATCGATTTCAAGTTCTGCTGCTAGATCCTCTAGTTGATCATATTTGTTTTTCGTTTTCCACTGAATGCTTTTGCAAATGAACAGTAGTTCATCATCTCGATAGTAATTTAAACTATCTGGACCAATTGTTCCAATTATTAATTCTTCGATATTCGCTTTTAATTTGGCCACGTCAAGTTTTGGTGTGGTTACCCTGACTTCAGGACTCCCTATATCTGATACAGCACCCATTGGTGTTTTTGGAGATAAATCCTCATTAAAGGTTAAATCAGGCATTCTCGATTTAGAAGTGTTTATTTCAGATAAATCTGAATAAAATCTTTCAGCAGCCTTTTGAATTTCTGTATTTAAAGGAATAGTTAATCCAGTTTTGTTTGTTTCTCTTTGCTCAAATACGGGTTGAACAGGACCAATCGTTACTGGAACTGTGACAGCTTCCATGCCTTTTGTCATTCTTTTTATTAATTCTTCCTTTGATCTTATATATTCATTATAATCAACATCTTCAACATTTCTTGTCTCTCTTGTATAATCTTTTGGAGGTTCCCTTGCTCTTGGAGTCATTGTAAAATGTCTACCTTCATTTCGAACATTCTCGAATTCTGATCTTCTAGGAGTTTCAGTGATTTCACAATTATTTGGATAAAGTTTAGGAGCTTCACTAATTGGAGGTGCACTCGGTGAAGTTTCAGTAGAAACCACCGGAGTAGACCATGATCTAGGAGGTCTCAAAGGCTGATTAGGCTGATTCTTTCTAGCAGTTGTATATATTTCTTCCATAACTGCATCCTCAGATTCACTTTCCATAGATTTCCCTGTAGGAGTACCCATTACCATTTCATGAATTAAATACAATCCTTCACTCATGTTTCCCTGTCTCCACATTCGCAATCTATCTTCATGAGTTTCTCTTTTCCAAGATGGATTTTTAGAAGGTCTTTTAATTCCACTAGCTTCTCTTTGTAACTGATACATCTCGTCTTCCCACTCAACTAAAGCTTCAAATTGAGTTGGTCTCGGTTTTGGAACAAGAGCATTCATTTTCTCTCGTAAGTTTCTTAAAACTCTTACATTAAATGAACCATCATCAGGCCAAGCTAAAACACCGTCGTTTTTAGTATAGCGTTTCCAATTATCGAACCATAAGACAGTATGATATCCGTATTCACCTTCCATATACGCTGCAGGTGTTTTATACTTATGAAGTAATTTACCACCTCGCGTTTCGATTTTCTTGTCAGGTGAAAATAAATTCTTAAATTTCTGAAATAATGTTGACTTTTTCTCAACATGTTTAAAATGATAACTCATTTTTAAAGTTAAATCTAATTCACAAAATCGTTCGTAAAATATTTCCGGGATGCTCCGTAAAACAACCAATCCGTGCGCGAAACACACCAACAAGCCAATGACAGTTGAGCTACGTCACTTTTCTGCTCAACCAATAAATTTGGAGTTTTTCCGAACTACCAATCAGCTCACAGGCTGTCAGAGACTCAAGAGCCAATCAGAATACAGCTTGTGACGTAGGTCACCCAATCCCAGCGCGGCTCTGTGACGTACACAGCAGCTGCGGTTTCTCGTTTCTCACTCCTTGCGCTTACCCCTCCTTCACAAAATCTTTTCACAGCGCCATTTTAAGAACACTTTTCAGTGTAAATTAATTTTTAACGATGACTATAAAGACAACATCTGTTCGTTTCACTATTTAGGATAGTTTACATACATTCAAGTATCCACACTTCGGAATAGACGGCGCTATTCACACTAAGGATAATATTCAATTGTCAGTAGAGTAACCTTACCCCACTCTTCTAACACGTATAATTATGAACTCGCTTTGCTCTGAACCCACCGCGAAGTGAAAGTTCTAAGAGTTCCACTTGAACATAAAATACAATTCAAACTCGCACTTTTACACGGAAAATTCCCTAATTTCAAACACACATGAAATCCGTACAGGACTCTCACCTGTTTATAGATATCATGCACCGTTAGCAAAACAACGACGTTATCCGTACAGGGCTCTCACCTGTTTATAGATATGAAACATGTACCCGTACAGGACTCTAACCTGTTTATAGATAATCATGCACCGACGTTAATTTTACCCTTCACTCAAGCTCGAATATAACTAATACTCTCATCACAGTGAGTTTTATGGAAGGCGCTTTGTCCCTATTCTCATGCTGCTTTGATTTCTTAGAAAACCCTCACTATACAAGATTCAGACCTAGCCCTAAAACTGTGCTGCTCGGCGACAACACTATGGTACACGGCGATACCTCTTGTGATACTCGGCGATATCACTACAAACAGAACAGATGGCTTGCGTGACTAATTTCTCGCCACACAATCTATACCGGTATAGCTTACAGATAGGCACGAAAAACGAACTTAACATGTGTTAGAACATCGATCCTATTTCCATACCATAACGCAACCCTTAGCAACCAACATATTACCTTGGTTACCTCTTAGCAACCATCAATTTCTGCTACCAGAGAATTGATCCAGCGGGCTATAGAAAATATATCATAAACAACGCTACCCAACTTCATAAACTATAAACAAAATTCTAAACTAAATATGGACCCATTTATGAACCTGATATATTTTGGGCCTACTGAATCAGGTGGTCAGAATAAATCTTTATACACATTATCTACAAACTATATACATATTTATACATTTGTTGAAAGAATATTGTCATTAGAATAAAACCCAACCATTTAAACGACCACCATAGGCGACGTGATCTAGCTAATAGTAACCTACACTTCTGAATAACCAAGACCAGCTTGTTTGTCAAAAGTAAGATTTTATTTACTAAATTATGGTATATAATTTGGAGGTTTTATAAATGAATTTTATAAGCAATAAAGCAAGCATGAATGTAAAGAATTAAGAGAAAATACAATTTAAGCAAATGAATCAAAAATCAAAGTGAATATTTAAAGTTTAGCATTTCTAAAACCTAAGTCCCTAAATAAGCTAAATAGATAGAAATTAAAGTAAAGTTCTTTGAGGATTCTTACGTGCTCCACGCAAAGTCCAGCAGCACTTCGCCCTCATCGGAAAGTCAGAAAGCAGCAGCCAGCCCAACCCTAAGGGCATGACTTTTTATACCTTTCTACGCTAACTAAACTAGCAAAGGAAAGTTTTCAGAAATCCTCGACGTCCCATTGGCTGAGAGTGACAAGTGACATGTCACCCAATTCTCAAAAAGTTCCATAAAATCAAGTCTCATAAGGACCATTGTCTCTTTCACGTGAAGCCAGAAGCTTCCTGAGATTGCAACAAATGTATTAAGTCATTCTCGCAGCGTCCATAGACTTTCAATACAACTTCCGCGGATGCCAAGTTAAGGACTGACAAAATGTTCACTTTCGACCTTGGCCATATCCGACAGAATGATGTCAGCTCATCAGTTTTTGCTTTGTGAATGCAGCTTCAATAAACGCTTTAATTCAGAATGGGCGTCTCGTGACTTTCTGCAGAATTATATGTCAGCTCTTTTTCTGCGGTTCAGATGACTAGGCCCAAAAGCAGGCAACTTATGATTTCTAATATAAAACAAACACAAGAAAAGTATTAATGTAAGAAATAATGTAGATTCTGTATCCACCCCAAGTTTTACTAATTAATTAACCCACCCGATTAATCAAATGTTACCTAGCCATTGCAAACAAATAAAGCAGCGTTTATATCTACCAGTCTCCGTTTCTCCATGAGACCCATATGCATCTAGAATAGTAGAAATGACATCACACAGACAAGGAAAAGCAAAACAAGCACATGCTTCTTTTAAGTTTGCAGCAGATAGTAATGACAAAAACGAAAACAATAAATTAATTTATTATTTTGCACGAACAAAAAGATGCAACATTTATGCACGTTTATGAGCACATATGTTAGTCCCCCCACGTGTAAAGTTTAATCTAAGTTGTATTAGCACGACATATCACAAATCATTAATATTATTATTCATGTTATGGAAATATGACTTTGCGAGTTTAAACAAAATTTTGTTTTCTATCTCGCTCCATCAATAGCATTCCAATTGACGCCGCTAATAAACTGAGTTAATATACTCAATTGCTTAATTCAAATCTATTGCTTCTTTATACGACTATTAGCCGATTGACTGCTATAGGCTTTAGTGTCTTAATATGCATGTGCATACCTTGGGATGTGTTTGACTGTGTTAGAAGCTTTTTCCTATATCCAAGGTTCATACTGTGCTGTGTTTATTATGTAGCTCTGTTGAATGTCTTCTTTCGTCTCTAGGTTGTACAATACATATTTCTTATGTCTAGTAGACTCTGAAATCTAATCAGTCAATTATGGTGTTTTGTGGCTGACTTTGCAATATGCTCTTTATTTTTGCTCTTTCCATATGTACAATTGGGTCATTTCAGTCACTTCTTCGAATAAGGATTGATGGTGCAGCTCTCCAAAATTTCCTAACAAGCATAATATTGCCACGCACTGCAGCCCCAAGTTCTACTGTTAAAACTAGATGGTGAGATAAGAATTATGATTCTTTTTTGATCAATCGGCTTTTGCATGCAAACTCATGCCCCGAGTAAACGTTATATCCCATCTATTATGGCACTTATTGAATAACCCTGTTGACTTTTGCGCGTCCATATCTGAATTGGTTTCTTTGTACGTCATGATTTTCCTTGTCTCTATATATTTCTATTCTGACTTTTATGCAGTATCGCCTCTATTGATCCATTGATCTGGTGGTACATGGTCTCTTGACATTAACGTGTATTTGGTTACAAGATCTCACGTGTTAATACTGGACCTTATTTTCTTAGGTGTTCCATCACTTGGTCACTGCAGTGCGCTTTACAACTCTTTCACATCAACACGACATTCCTTAACCTTATCTATGGTGGGTTTCCACTTTTTACTTATTACTCTTTGGTGTACTCAATAATCAAATGTCCTTGAGTATAGAACTTTAGTTAAGCTAACCACATGTTGTGTTGTATCTATAGTAATCTTTTTTCTTAGGCATTTAGAGCATATCTGTGCTTTGTCCCACCATGATTCGGTATATAACCTCTTTTCTGTCAGGATCATGAACTGTACTAAAATCATGTTTATATATGAAATAAGAATGGACCGATGTCTTGGATTTGTTTGTAGTGTTCATAAAATGTTGATATTGATTAGTATTATGTATTGTGACAACGCACATTACTTCTTCTTTTAATATGTAAATAGTGTATATTTGTGTAAAATAAATATTTGTATTTAATATTTCCAGCCTTGATGAAGTCTCAGTGTGAGACGAAACACGTGTTGGCGATTTACGTGCTGGGAGAACTTTTTATGAAATTTGAATAAAGAATATATTGAAGAGAATTGACTCGGACTTCAATTGAATGTGTCTTGAGAATTGCGGACCCCTTTTTCATCTATTGTGATTCGTGCTCTAGCTTGTTAGACTATTGTATAATAACAGCCTTAAACTGTTTTTTGTGCTGAGGGCAAGATACCGGAGCCCAAAACTGACATATATACATGTATTTGGAGTGCTGTAATTAGAACTTCTTTCAAACGTTTAAGTGGCATGCACATCCTGTGTCTGCCTATAGCACCATTGGGTAGTAGGTGCCTGGAATTTCTTTAGCACCCAAGAGATACTGATTGTTGTGAATGTTCTTTGATAATTCTTCGTGTACCATTTGCAAATATATATATATGTTCTCTAAAGAATAGTGCGGACGTTTCCTTTGGGAACACTACTATCCGAATAGCCTGTAGAATACATTATCAAGTACATAATTTTAATCTTACCATTCTCACATCTGGCATCTGATTATCTCATTATTAAATCAGAACTATAAATCCCAGAATTCTCCGAAAATCCTGAATTAGACAAACTACCCACGCAGAGACCTGGTAACATTGACAGAATTGTTTTGAGTAGTAAGACCCCAAACCAGAGTTCGCAAGTTTGCCATGTCCATGCTTGGGTACTTCATCCAGAAGATGCTTTTTTTATTGCATTATAGTAAAGTTTCAGAATCCAAAGCAAAAACTTGGCCCGGACAAGTGCCTCAATTCATGCACATGGGAAACCTGTGAGCTCTGTCCAAAAGCATCTTCCCATGCAGGGGTATACCAATCACTGGACCGGGGGCATGGGGGCCCGGTGAGCTGAGGATCCCACTGGACCATGATTATTGATGGCTGTTGCAACCCACAAAAGATTGGGATCCAGTTCTTCTTTGACTTTACTAGGACCCATGCCACCTTACCAATACCACCACCCCCACATCACTCCCACATTACAGAGGTAGGCAGGGGGTGAGCCCACCAGCGAAAGTCAGTGTGTGAGCAGTTCCCCCAGTCTAGGAATTTTTCTTTATAATCTTGAATGTGTTGTTCTTTTTTATACCCCATTATAGGTTAGAACTACAAGTCCAGGAACTCAAGAAAAATGGAGTGAAGTTTACAAAAAAAAATGAGCCGTGAGAGGGATGGGAATATTCAGAAACAAATGAAGAAACTTGGAAGCATCACCATCTTAGCGATGGCTATGCACGTCACCAGAGACAAGGGCAGACGCCGCCAAAGGTGGATCTTAGTTTTGAGCAAATCCACCGGCAGGCCAAAGTTGGCCCTCCAGAGTTCGTCCACATCCCGGCTGAGCCAGTTGCCCAGATATCTAGTGGGCCCGACGCCCATACAAATGGATATTCTGGGGTGAAGGGAACAGTGGCGTCCATCAAGGGAAAGAGAATGGATTTACCCCAGTTGACCTGGATCCCAGACAGACCCCCGAATACTAGAATCTGGTCATGTTGAAAGCTCTGCCACTGAGTCACTACATGCCTTGCACTGTGGGTGATAAGAGGTTTTAGGCCATTAGCTGAAGGTCTTCTAGATCCCATTGCCTCTGAGAGGTAGGTGAGGAAGTATGAGGGCAAAACCACATTCCAGTTCGCATGGGGTGCCAGTGAGGCATTACAGATCTTTCCAGCCTTATGCTGTCCTCACCCCCTGGCCCATTTACAGGTGCCAGAGTGGAGATGTGGGAGATAAATTGTTAGCTGCAAAGAAGTAGTTCTCCATTTGCGTAACTGTCTGCACAATACCAGCACAACAGATGCCTCCTTTGACATGAAGGATCCAGGAGAGAATTTAAGAATTGTCACCCTAGACCCAAGACCAGCAAGAGGTCAATGGACTGTAGGTCAGGCCACAAAGGCCTCAGTCGACTCCCCAAGTCCCAACTTGCAGAAGAGAAATGTAAGTCTAGAACAACAGGCCTAGGAATGCAGAAGCCCATCTGCTTTACAACAGACTCAGTTCCCCATATCTATGCCTTCTTCCAAGTCCAGCATCAGGGTGGCCTCGCTACATGTCAATCATCAAAGCTACCAGGTTCTGGTATGCCTCTGAACTACCAATCTTAGTCAAGTAGCAAAGAATACATAATTATCGCTGTTTTTATTTCCATTTTCCAGAAAATTTCTGCACAAAAACAATGTCTGCCATTCTAGCCCAAGCTCTGTTTTACGGTTTACACCACAAGGCAGACAATGGGCATAGGTCTACATGCACAAGAAACGTTGATTAACGGTTATGTGCTTTATTTGATTTTTTCCTTCATTTTTTGTGGTTTTATTCTATGTTAAAGTTTGAATAATTGTATGTGTCATTCAGGATTAAATAAGGGATACCAAACTTCGGTTGAGGAGAGTCAGATCCTTGACAGTCAGCATTTAGCCTGAAAATCGGCAGGTGTTCAGTCCTCCTTGACCTGAGATGAATGATCAGGTTTAAATCAACCGAGGAAGAAAAACACACACATCTGTCATACATTACTCTACTGAGCTATGTTACTGGTATCTCAACCTGAGAACAAGCTACACATCAACTCACTGAACTATGCGACTGGGATTGAGACACAAGAGCAAGAAGAGCAACAGATTATATACAGATCTCTGCAGCATGCAATGTTCTTTTTGGTAAAATGTAAACTTCATGCACCTAAGCAGCGGGTGTGCATCACTAATCGGGCTCTTTGACCTAAACTAGTAGGGTTGGAACACGCTGGCCATGAATCATGCACACACATGTGAAATATGATGGTATGTCAAGTTGATTAAATGCCCGCTTCCTGCCAGAGTGACTTCATGGGGCTACAGACTGTGTATGGAGGTCTGTAGCAGTTGAGACAACAGTTTTAGAAGAAAAGATGTGTCTGCAAGTGATCCTAAAATATTAGATGGCTCTTGACATATTGAATTTGGAAGTATTCCAAAGTGTGAATTCCCCAAGAGAAAGGGATATCTGCTGCATGGCATCTTCACGGATCTTGTATTTTAGACGTCATGAACAACGATACTTCCCTTATTGACTACTAGACATAAGTACCACTACATTTGATGACAATTAACATCTGTTTTTCAGTGATACGATACCCATGAGTGAATGTGTGCTTTAAACTACACATTATGTAGAATGTGGGTCCATTCTAAGCGTAGCATACCACCTTCCTTGTTAATTTACTTTGGATTTATGACGTATTTTGTGTTTTAATTATGTGCTTATTTGCGTTACCTCAATAGACTTTTGTGCCTAGGCAGGAGTGCGCGAGGGCCTTCTGTCTCGGAGTTGGTACTTCATTTTCAGAAAATACATCTGGAAAACTGGGCAAGATCTCCGTCTTTCTGACTCTGAGCTGTGTTACCTGAAAATGAAGCAGTAACTCACAGAAGCATCGGGTTAAATTAATGCCCTTTAAGCACTGCAGGCTGATAAGCAGGCACTCAACTGTACATCATGACCTTACTTCTGTCTCAGAGCAAGCAGAAAAATTGGCTTTTGCAAACACCTCTCCACAACGGACAAGGTGCAGACCTTGTCCATCAGCGTCTGTTTCCTTCTACACTTTTGCAGCACCGATCTTCTCTGGGCTTTTTTTTAAACAAACCACTTGAAAAAGGGAGGGGGCAGCTGTAGCTTTAGGATATGTGTATGTTTCCATATCCCCCGCTATGACTTACACTGCCACTAAACTAAATTTGTGTATCCCCTACCACTGAATGAGAACATTCTATGATCTTTTTTTTAAGTACTACTTTTATTTGATGGATTTCCACAATTAGTGCGTACAAGTACACTTTTCAAACATTTCCATTTTTACCGACTATTTATTAAAAGAAATCCCAATAAGGATCCAATTGAACATTTAAAGTGGAATGTCTTATATAAAGCACAATGGTGGCACCGCATATACAATTGAGGGGACTATGAGGCAGTTTGATTGCGTTTGCAGCATGCAACATGGCACATGCATGACGCAAACCTTAAATGCGATTTATGAATCCAGGATAGGCCACTTTGTGTGTCCCTGAGTGGCTCCATACATCTAGAGTAAAGCAACGCAGTAAAAATTGCTGCACCGACTTACTGTGCCATGAGAAGTCGTTCCATGGACGTTGTTTGGGTTTCCCATGACACCCCCATGGTTATTGATGCTTTCTCAGATTTACCTGGAAAGTAGACCTCGGAATGCACCAAAAAGATATGTCTTTTCAGGGGAGGTGTAATGAGGAGAAATATCTTGATGTCTCCTCGTTACTTCTTCTTTCTATGTGTGCTGCATTCTGCAAACATGCATTGATAGAGGGTATGCCTCTCAGGATTGTTTTGTGGAGGAATGCGTCCCTTACTGCACAAAAATAACCATCCTGCATTCAACACAGGCACTCTTGCACCATGGTGCAAGGGTACCTGAATTGGCACTAGACTGCCAAAAGGACACCAGCCGAGGGGGAAAAGACAGGAATGCACGGTATTGCCTTAAATGTGCCACATTCCTGTAGCTTTTTCTGTCACAGGTGACATTCTCGTAAATAGGCACCTGAATTTTTATGGTCTGCCTTCATCATTTATCGTTTATCACATTTTTGCCACTCTAGATCCACCACATAAAGTCCAAATCAGCACAACAGTCAGAAGGTGGAGTGAGTCACCTGTGAAGGTTAATGCCTCAACATCAACCAGTTCTGGAGGGAGTGGGAATTTAGGATGCTTGATCTATCAGTGCAGTTCGAAAGTTTGTGTCCTGCAAATAGTACAGGACTCCACTAATGCAACTTTGCCAGCTGCCTTCTGACCATCTCATTGTTTCTTCTTTTGTTCAGCTTGTTTTCTGGATTCTTCCCCTGAGACTGAAACTTCTGGTGCAAACATCACAGGAGAAATGTGTAAAGCCTGTTTTTAGGGAGCGGGCCTCATGGGCAAAGCGGGAAGAGAGTGCACAAAGGACAGTAAGCACCCAATGGGGGCTCCAGTACGCACCAGTGCAAACCCTGAACAACAACCACCAAGGAACTCCTTGCCTCCGTAAACTAGACTGAATCCTTCAATAGTGTCTTTCAAAAATGAAGTTAGAATGCTACTGATGAACACTCCTCCCCTGGGACCATGTTATGAAGCTTCCTCTTCGCACTTGTATTTCCTTCTAGTACGAACTTACTATCCCAGACAGGTGCTGCTACATCTTGTTTTGTTCCTGAACATATGGTTGTTTTCAACACCTTAATGTAATCCACGTTTTGTAAAGCGCGAGCAATCACCCGTAAGGGTCTGTAGGCGCTAGGGGCCGTCAGGAAGATTAAGCAAGCTATTGCCCAGAGTCACATGGTGCTGGGCTAATCTGCCGCCGGCGCTGGGGATCGAACCGTGATCCCAAGAGTCCAGCGTCAGCCGCCCTGGCCGCGGCGCCACACCTCTCCCCTTATTTGTTGTTGATTTTATATGTTCTTGCATATTGCCTTTGCAGTGTTCCGATATATCGGTCCTCCTGTGTACTCCTATAGATAGAGCGCACAATGACTAACTAGCTCAGTTTACCATACTCACCTGGGCCCATTCAACATTTACACTGTATACTAGTAGTCCTGCCTATCTAATTACTCAGTTTAATCAGCCTATCAGTGCTTTGAGTCCTTTTAGGACTTATAACTAAAAACCATGACTTACCAATCCTTGTCACCTTTACTATAAGTCCCAGGGATCGAAAAGTAATTGAGTTTAAATAGGCAGTAATTAAAACACATTTACTTTTCCTGTAATAAACCACAGACTCAGGAAGAAGTTTAAAACCTTTATCTATGAGAGATTTTCTGAGTCAAAATGAGAAAGCCACAATCTTGTGACTATGAATTTTACAAGCAAGAATATAACCAGTAGGACATAAAGTTTGAAAGAAATCACAGTAACACCTTTAGACATTGGTACTTGGGAAGGGCGAGGAAGGGAAATAGCACAAGGACATACCACATAGATTATATTTACCTAGAATGGTGCAATGACCAATCCTGGTCACGGGCTGGGGCAAAAAGACCAAGGCTCCCGACTAATCAGGTGCCCACGGGACAAGACAGATGCAGATCAGGACAAGTGACCTCCTCTAAGTGCAACACCAGGTTCACACCCCTCTCTCTAGGATAAGCCAATTAGTACCACGATTGGGTAATCGATTCTTCTGACAGAGCACCTCTGCTCTTGATCTCTTATTGAGTGCGTTTGGTCAGTGACAGGTCAGCTATTCGGAAAAATCGGACAAATTCTCTATCTAAATTTACCTTAGTTATACCATTTTAAGGGCAATGTAGCACCCCTAAATGTTGCAAATCTATGTGTTCCCCTTCAGTGCTTGGTTGGAAAGACGAGGAGAGGTCATCACACCATACTAAGATGAGATCATCTAAATTGACTTGAATTGATCAAGTTCCCACTCACAATTTACTTTCTCACGTTTTTATTCCATCCACCAATATTATTTATTCTTTTAACATTCAATGTTGAAACAATTTGTAAATCTTCTTCCTTTTCCCAGGTCATGGGGTGAGGTTCTCAGGCGCATCACTGTTAAGGCAATCCCTGGCACAATGTCAATGCACAGTTCGAGGTCTCTCATTTCTCCCGGCTCATGCACAGAAAGTGTTTCAAAATGGCGTTTCAAGACACCCCTTAGGCCCAAATACGAGCTAGTAACAAAGTCAAAGAGAAACATATTAGAATACAACAAGAAATGAATGCACTGTATACCACCTATCTCTACTCTAACCCCATTACTTTATCTTAACTTTTGCATTAATGGTTAAGCAAGACGAACAAGCTCAGTACAAGCTGCAGCATTAGCGTTAGCATGTGAGGGTTGAAGCGGCCATTTCTGGCCCTAGTGCGCAGAAGCAAAGCTTTTCCACCAAGCAGAAAAGACGTCACATCACGTGGGTGTGGCAGAACCATGCGCAGTGAAAATACCACGCTGCAGTGGCCATTTTAATGCATTTGAGTTACTGTTAGTAAAAGCACATACGCAAGCTTCCCTAGCTTACTAAATATGTCGTGAAATGCAAATATTAGTGAACAAAACATGCTGATTAATATATTATATGTTATTTTGAGAGGGTTGAATACAAGCAAGTTTCTGTACGTATGAAACCTTGCTCCATCACTATCTTACATATTCCTGTTGTTGTTCTGACCTACATGTCTCCCTCTCTTTGGTCCCTGATCATTTGTAAAGCACTCTGATAGCCTCTTGGGTCATGTTTGCTCTATAAAACTGTATAAATAAATAAATAAGGTAAAAATAATAACAGTGAGCGGGATACTTGAGTGAGTTAAGAGTATTCTTCTAGGGAATGAGAGGAAACTGCTCCAGGAGCACCGTGCCCGGGACCACGATTCTCCCCGACGGCGAGGAGGCAGGGTCTCCCTTCACCACGGCCCAGGAGGGTCGTGGAAGCAGGCGAGTGCAACCAATACGGGGGCTGTGGGTGCGAGGCAGAGGTCACTAATGGCACCAAATGTTTCCCCAACCACATAGGCACATCACGTTAGGAATTTGGTGACGGTGCACGGCCCCTCCCTATTTTTCATGTGTAACCAAAAAGGACAAATAGCCTGAGCCTTGTTTCTTTTCTATTTCTTTTTGGGTCCATGCACTTGCAGAGAGAAAGACGGCGGGAAGAGAGATCCCTGGAAGCTTGCACTGGAAGAGCTCTAGAATTACACAGCGTGTTTTGTTTTTTTTGGACCTAAGAGACTGGCTAAAGACCTGACGCTCAAACAGAATAAAGAGTATAAAACATACAAATTTAGTTTGGGACTGAATCCTTTAGAACATGGAGTAGATAAACTGTAAGAGTGTTAAGAGTACCGCGACCACAGACCCATATTTTTTCAATTGAAGTGGAAAATGGTATATCTGCTGCACGTATCTGAAGTGTATAATCCCAAAATTACAATTTAATGATAGTCTACTCAACAGAGCACAGCAGAGTTCTTAATCAGCTAGTGTCAGTGGATTTTCTAATATGACATTCCATTTATCTAAGTTCAAGGTCTCGAGCTGCTCATGCTGAGGGGAGTTGTATAACTATAATGAGTTTCTTGCGATCAGCAAAAGTGAGAAGAATCTGCAAGGACCCCAGAGTCACAGGTTCCTGCATAAAGAAGGGATTAAAGGATTTCATGCCATATGAAGTCAGTGATATATGAATAACTGAAAAGGGTATGTGGTGTTGAGCACCCAGGAAGTCATCAAGTGCAATGAATATCACCCATCGTCTTCACACCTGCCTCATCCAGTATAGAAAGCACTTTTGGCTCCTGAGTGAAATACAAGGCCGAATGATGTAACTAGTGGCATCACCGGTGCATACAATTGGGTCTTACTTGTCTTCATATAAGGATATGTCTAAAGGACAATGGCGAATGCACAATGTGGCGTCAGCATGTTTTTGCTTCATTACGCAAGCCGGTGGCTCCAGTACCAGTGCAAATAAAATTGGTGATAATGGCCAGCCCTGCCGTGTTCCTCTATAAATGCATAGTGCTTCTGATGTAATGCCATTGATGCAGACTCGTGCTACCGGGTCTGTGTAAAATAAATGGATCTATTGTAGGAATGCCTGTGGCATACCCGTGCAGGACATAACTATGAAAATATAACACTATTGTATAGAATCAAACACCCTAGAGGCATCGAGAGGTGAGGAGTCCAGTTAATGGAGGACTATGAAAAATGTGCGTAGGTTGTGATTTGTGGATCTGCAATGGATGAAGCCTGGCTGGTCTGGTAGCTCTCCCTTGACAACAACCTGTTGAGCTGAGATGTGGGTATGGCAGTAACTAGAATGAGCACCCTATGTGATCTCCCCACAAGTAACCCACTGGCCTCAATTAATTACAAAAAGCAGGTTTTACATGCACTGCCAATGTGAACTATTCCTAATACGTGGATATTTTTGCGCATGCACTATACACTCCTGACTCTTCTCCTGTGCTATTGTTATCTCAACATTGAGGTCTATTGTGGTAATGCCACATTAAACCTTAGGGCAGAAACTGTAGCAACAGACAAGCAGGCAGATGTGGCCGAACATTCCTCACCCCAAATGTCACTCCAGTGCTGCAGGTTACAAAGAGTTGTCAATGTCAGCTCCGAAGTGCTGATTCCAGGGTGTCTCATACCTTGGGAGGGCATGCTTGCCAGGTGAGTTGTCCAGTGTATCAAGTTGGAGCCTTTCAATGGGCAGCCAGATACTGGTCGGTCCTATCTAGGCCACCAATCTACCCCCTTAGTGAGGCACATGCCAATGAAGAGCAGAGGGAAGCAAAGAGGCCCACCACTCAGTCAACACAACAGCATCAATATCGCCACTTGTCCTGCAGTGGAGGCTACGCAGTGCTGAACAAAGTTATTTTCTGGCAGGCTGAAAATTACTCACCACTTCTAATCCATCGCAAAGGCTGTGCGGGCCAGATGTGTCCCACTTTGGGTCCTCCGAGGTCTCCAAGCTCGGCACGTGATCAAACACCACACCAGCCAGGCTATTAGGTGCTGCAGCGCATCCATTACCTACTCCACATGGCACAGGTCTGTCTTTGCTGGGGCAGGCAAACTGGACGCCCTCGGGGCATGATCATATAAATCACCGGCTAAAGCCACTCTTGCCATCAGTAATTGCCCTGCACTTAACACAGCAGCCTTCACGGTCCACACTCAACATGCATGCTATTCCACCCAGCCTGGGACCCTGGCACGAGAGCAGGGTCTCCTGGAATTCCAGCTCTTATTGTTGAAGGCCTTCTGTTCGCGGCAGCCAATAGTAGTACAGTTTCGGCTCACTTCAGCTTGCAAGACTTTCGCTCAGGGCTGTGGGTATGCACGCTATTTTCTAATAGTCTGGCTGGTGCCACCATTTTCTCGCCACAGGAAGGCCTAGTGAAGCTAACACAATTGTCTTGGTCTCAAAGGCACTGCCCAGCCATCCCACAGATGAAATGCCCTTCTAGAGAATAGGGGATGTCATGGGAATTAGCAGATACATTGCAGATTGGAATTCCCGGCCGGCAGACCTACAATAACATGTGGCCATCTTGCTGTGGGATTTCTAACCACCCCCACACCCCACAGATAGCAAAATCATTTCACTGAAATGCTAAAAGATTTTTGGGAGAGAAATGCAAAAAAGTCAATATGTTCTTTGTTGCCCAAGTCTCCCTCTTTACTAGTCATAATGCATTGGCAATTTTGTGTACTGTGTGTGTTTGTCATAGGCTGACATTATGTTTTAATTTTCCATGCCTCCTTCCTTGCTGGCTCTGCTGATGTGGTCTATTTGTGGAGCAAGTGAGAGTGTGGGGGGATAATTTCGGCTTTGTTCACTATGCCTCCTTCATTATTGGTCATGCAGCAACACCATTCTGTAGAGCTAATAAAAGAGAGAGAGAGAGATTGTGTGTGAGTGTCTGTGTGTAGGTGTGTGTGTCTATGTGTGTCTGGTGTTCATTTTGTCTTTATTTCCAATGACCCATTCTTCAGCGGCCATGCGGTGGATCAACAAGTTACCACCATTTTGTTCAGCCAGTGTGTTTGCAATTCCAGTTTTTGGAGCCATTTTCTAGGAGCATTAATAGTAGAGCCCTAAAGCATTTTTGTTAAAAAAAATGTTCATGGTAGATTTATTGTGCGCTTGGCTGATTGTAATTCAGTGTTGTTATTTATTATTAATATATTACATTTTCTGTCTGCCCCTCTGCCTCCCATAGAGCCTCATGGTCCCTGTAGGGTCACCAGCATTATTTGTATTTTTTGTTTTGTACCTGCCCCCTCTCTTCCAAAGGGTTCCCATGAACACTGGAGGGACACCAGTAATTATAGAACTAATTCATTTGATGTCATTTGATTTCTGCCTGCCTCCCAAAGAGGCCCAATGGGCCGAGAAAGGACACCTACAATTATTTATGTTATTTATTAGATATTTGCAGACCCGTGCCTCCCATAGGGTCCCCATGGGCCCTGGAGAAGGGGCAGCAGTAATCTTAATAATTTCTTCAGTTTCAGCCTGCCCACTACATCTTATAGGGTCCTTATGAACGCTAGAGGGACACCAGCAATAATTGCATTAATGTATTCAATGTTTGCTTACATCCCACGGGGATCCCATGTGCCCTAAAGGGACCCCAACAAATATTCTAATAATTCATTACGTTTTTGCCTGCCCCCCACCTGCCAAAGGATCTCTATGGTTCCTGAAAGGGAAACATCAATGGTTTAATTAATCTATTCATTTTTGGCTGCCCCCACTGCCCCACATGGGGTTCCAATGGTCCTAGAGAAGTGCCAAACTAGATGTTCTTGTGTAATGTCTAGTAAAAATTATTTATGCAGGAGTACTCTACTGTTGATTGATTGTGAAGATGACTTATATTACGTTTGCTAGACTGACCACCTGACTTCCTACTTCATTTTTAGAACCTGCAGGTTCACGAGAAGAACTGGGTGAAATTTTAATTCCACCAACATAATTCACATAAATTCGGGAATTTTGCATCACACTTGGTATGCACCATTCATGAAAGTACATGATTATGCATCTTGTACCACCAATGGCATATTTCTCTGTAACTCAGGGTAAAAAGTTGTTGGAGATGCACGGAAAAAACAAAAGACAAGCGGCTGCTGTTTGCGATATTCTTGTTCATATGCATCCTCAGACCAAAATTTGATGCATGGATTCATTCCACACTAAAATATGGCACAAAATGTTGGATTTTGCAGTCATTTTATGTAATTACGTGAAAGTACATTAAATTAATTTTGTATACCCCTATTAAAAAGACATTACACACAATAGTGACACAGAGTCTGAAAGATAATACTGCTAACTGATTCTTCAAAGTAAAGTAACAATAGAAACTACAGCCTGCAATACCTGATATTCTGGAAATAGGAGCAGAGCAGTCACTTGAGCTTGCTGGGTAGGAGGATGTTGTTATGGCTACATGTTAGAATTGGAGGTCCCTAGTTGGCAGGTTTTTACCCTGTCCATGTAGGGACCATTCTTCCTAGTCAGGATAAGGGGGATACACTTCTAAAATAACTCCTGTTCGGCCCCTTGGTAGCTTGGTACGAGCGGACAGGCTTATCTCAGAAGCAGTGTGTAAAGCATTTGCCCATAACCAAATGTAATTCCATGAAAACACTACGTAAGGACACCATAGCAGTTTTTAAATATTATGCAATATATCATCCGTGTGAAACAAGACCAAAAATGATAAAAAAATCCACGATGCAGTTCTTATAAGTATCAATAAGCAACAAATCCAAACATTTCTGGCTGATCGCAGTGTCGTGGGCCAGCTATAGTATCGTTAAAACCTGCAAAGCAGTACCTTTAGAAATGCTGGGTGTTGGCAAACTCTTGTTGAGCTCCAAAGAGCTGGCGTCAGCAGGTGTCAGTTCTGGAGGTTGGCGCAGGAGTCGTTGGAATCTTGAAGTCACACGCATCGCAGACCGAAGTCCTCACGGTTTAAGTTGGGAGTGCCAGCATCAGGGCTGAACAGCGAAGTTCAGCGGTGCGGCATGCAGTGCCCTCAGGTTGCGGTGCAGGCTCCTTGACTATCATCCAGTAGTGGCGGTAAGACCAGGGCTGCAGTGCAAAGTGATGCGATGGTTGTCGCTGTACTGGAAGGTCTCGGTGCAAGCTGTGGCGTCACCATTCCTGGTGTGATGTTGTCAGCAGATGAACTGGAGTCGATGGAGCTGGTATTGGTAGGCCAAGACTGCAATGTGGGATGAGGGCAGTACATTGTGTAACTTGCAAGTGGTGCCCTCAACCACGGTGCAGGCATCAGCATCAATATCACAGTAGAGCGGCATCATCAGGGATACCAGGGAAGTGGCATGAAGTGAGGCGGTGAGAAGTGTGGTACACACAGGTCGATGTGCAAACAGCAGCTTGGTGGTAGCTGCAGGCGGCGGTGAGACCAGGGTTGAGGTGCGAAGTGCGGTGGTGCCCTCTGAGGTCTTCAGGACACGGAGCCAGCAGCAGCATTGCTGACAGTGTCAGGTTGCTTTTTCTTCTGTTTCAGCACAAAACACACAGTTCCCAGTGCTGGCAGCAGATGAACTTGAAGTCTTTCCTGTTCCTGAGACCTCTTGAACAGGGGTCAAGCTCTACCTCAAACCCTTGGAGAAACTCAATCAAAGAAATTGCAGAAAGTTCAGTCCAGCCCTTTCTTTGCCCAAGACAAAAGAAGCCACTGCAGTCTAACACAGCACAGCACACAACACAGTGGTAGTTCCTCCTTACACCTCGTCCAGCTCTTCTTTTTGTCAGGTTCCTTCATCCAAAAGAGTTCAAAAGTCCTGGGTTCTGGGCACCAATATTTATATCACATTTCCCTTTGTTCTCTTGTGGGAGAGAGTCTCTGTGCTTATTCCCAACCAGTTTTGTCCTCTCTGGTCCAGCTTCCTGGCAAGAGGTGGAGACAGCATTGTGAAAAGCAGACAGGCCTATTCAGGTGCAAATAAACCTCCTCCCACTGCTCTAAATTAAGCCCTGGTCTATTCAGCACATCTCTGAGTCACCCAGGAAGGCCAGACACACCTCACCACCCCTCGCGGCTGTCTGCAGTGGTGAATGCAAATCCCCAGCCCCTGTCACTCTAAAACTCCAGACAGTTAGTAAACAACCCAGCAGATGCACACAGTGTGGCTGGGCAAGAAAATGCCCACTTTCTAAAAGTGGCATTTTCAAACATATAATTGAAAAAAAAGATGTGCTGTTAAATTTTGAGTTTAGGGAGGCCAAACTCCATTCCTTCATCTTTTCCCAAAGGGAAGTTACATTTGTAAGATGTCACATGGCAACGGTCACGTTAACCTATGGAACAGATACCCATGCAACAGTGAAAAATGAATTGCACAATATTTCACTATCAGGACATGTCACACACACAGGGCATGTCCTATCTTTCACATGAACTGCACCCTGCCCAAAGTGGTATCTTGGGCCTACCTGAGGGTTGCCTTACATGTAAGAAAATGGAAGGTTTGGACCTGACAAGTGGGTGCGCTTGACAAGTCAACATAGCATTTGCAGTTGCAGGTCTGGGATACCTTTACAGGGCTACTCATGTTGGTGGCACAATCAGAGCTGCAAATCACCTATCAGCTTTTGCTTTATAGGCTCTGACACACCTTGTGCAGTCTACTAGGGACTTGCCAGTAAATCAAACCAGCCAAACATGGAACCACCAATCCATAAACACAACTTACAAGCAGAGCATTTGCACTTTAGCACTGAAATGCAGCCCAAATCCCTAAATCCAATCTAAACAGGGTCAAAAATAGGAGTCCAAAAAGCAAAAGGTCTGAGAGTGAACCCACTGAAAAAGCCAAGTCTAACACAACTCTTCCGCTAGACACATAAGTTTGATGAATTCCAGCAAGGAAAAGAAAGGGCACTCTTCTATCTTCTCCAAGCCATTTTTCAATGATCTGTATATGGATTAGAACCAATCTGAGATCTGACATGAGAGACGAGGGAAAACAAAGTTTCTCAAAAGCCTTGAAAGTGAAGAAAGAATTGATGAGCCTGTGATTTAGTGTGGAGAGTGGCACAAAGGAGGTACAAATGACATCTAATCAGCCTGTTCCCAAGCGCACAGTTCCAACAACTCCTCTTGCTTCCCTCTTTTCATGACCCCAAAAACCTGCAGCAACCACTAGTCCTACAGTAGTCACAGCTTCCTCTAGGGAAAGGTCAGGACAAACACCTAGCTCCATCTCAACAATTTCCTCAAGCTTTGGCATCAAAGAAAAGGTCACCCAAGTTCAGAGCTTTTTTAGGCTCAGGCCAAATAGGAAGCACATCACAGAATGCTCAATTTGCATGAAAATGATTTGTTGTTTTATGCCAGCTGGATTTTATGATACTGCAAGACAACCACCCCACCTGAAAAATCGACACACAATCATGTGGCTGAGAACCTTATAAACATAGCTACTGGTATTGAGAGAAAAGAAGCAGTTCAACTGATAGAAGGATGTACTTGTGAGGAACAATAAGAGGTTGTCATTGTCATGTGAAGCAGTCCTGTGACTGTCACACATAATGTGTTGTGGTCATCCGCGGCAACCTTAGAATGGCACAAGGGATACAGGTACATCTTCATCACAAACCAGTCAATCTGCCTACCTGCTCCCATTTGGCCACTACTACCTGGGGTATCATATAGAAGATAGTCACAGCAACAATCCCATGTGGAAGACCACTCATGCCAGAACACTAACTACCTCCAGGAAAACCTCAACATTCTTCGACTCACTCAACAGGTAAAGGACCTCAACCTCACCTCCAGACATCTTCTAAATCCTGTTTTCACCAGCTTTGCTGAAATCATAGTGGAGAAGCATTCCCTCTTACTTGAACCAACTACTTTCTCATCCACTTTGACCTGCCCATCCCCCAACATGTGGAGTCACAACCGTCAAAGTCACATGATGCCACTAGAAGAGAATCCCAGGAGAAACATGGATCACAGACCAACAAACGTACTGACTGTGACACAAACACGTCCTCTCATGATTCAACACAACTTCAGTGACTGGATCACTTCCTATGCAGATTCCCTGGCTCCACTGAAGACCATCTTCACCCCAAGATCCTGACCACAAGTGCGCTGGCACACAAAAGAACTGATACTCACCAAACTTCATTGCAAGCAGTTCAAATGCTGATGGATACATACCCACAATGAAAATAACAAAAACTCCTACAAATCAGCCCACCTGTTCTACCATTAGCATTAGCAAGTTAGAGCAACCAACCAATTAGCACTGACTGAACAAATTATGAAGAGCTCCAACAACAAATTGTTGACATAGTGAAGGACTTTCCTTCCTCCGATGCAATTTTGACGACCTATACGCCATCACAAGTTCTCTGCGCCACCTCTCCCACTACTTCAGGTACAAAACCAACATCAGCAACAACTTTGCCCCCCACCTTGACCCATCCATCCTTACTTCCTTCCTTGACATTGAGTCAAGCGCCAGAAGCCACAATTTCATTCTGGCCCACATTAATAATAACAGAAACCATGTCAACCGTGTATTCCATTCACTCAGGATCCCCATCAGATCCATGCCCACACTTTAGCTTCACCAAAGGACTTGACCCAATATGCCCCACACTCCTGACACTCATCGACTCCCTCACCACAGCCACCTTCCTGGATGCCTGAGAACATGTCACATGGGGACACGCCGGTGTGCTTAACTCAGCGCTCTATAAATGCCCCTATTATTATTATTATTATTATTATTATTATTATTATTATGCCAGCTCATCTCAAGAAAGCCTCAACATGGTCAAAAACTCAGGCAAACTATAGATTAATTTCTCTGCTTCCCTGCCCAGCAAAAGTCCTTGAAAAACTCTTCAACAAATGACTGACCATCAATCTCATCAACAACCACCACCTCCACCCAACTCAATTCATGTTTATGCCCAACCACAGCACTGAGCCCACCCACATCACCGCCACAGCAACATCTGCATAATCAGGCAACACCAAGACACACATCCTGCTAAACCTTTGAGCCGCAATCAATACCGACTCCCACCCCATCCTCATTAAATAACTCTGTAGAAAACCCACATATCCGGACCTGCTCTCCAATAGATCAGCTACTTTCTAATTTGACACACCCAATCAATCAGCCTGAAACCATGTTTCCCTTGGCTGCTGCCAACCTGGTCAGCGAAGTGTAACAAGGATCCTCACTCAGCCCCACCACACTATTCAATTTCTACACTCGCCAAGATGATCTGAACTCACACACTCAACATCGTCTCATACTACTATGACACCCAGCTCATCTTCTCCCTGTTTGACAACACTACAAATACCCAGATCAAGTTCACTACCTGCATGTTGGAAGTCACCTACTAAATGAAGACCAAATGTCTGAAGGTTAGCTCAGGCAAGACTGAGGTGGTATGCTTCTGAAAAGATAACTCACTGTGAACCTCATGTAGGTGACCAGCAAAACTCAGACCAGCACCGTTCCCATCAATCAAGCTAGGAACTAGGAATAATGGTGGATAACCTACTCTTCATGACTAATCAAATCAACACAGACAGCTCCTCCTGCTTCTATAACCTCAGGATCCTCAGAAGAATTTTCAAATCAATCCCACTCAACATGCATATAACCATCACTCAGGCTCTTATCACCAGCAAACTGGAATACAGCAGTGCACTCTGTCAGCACGAAAGCTCAGCTCACCAAATGTTGGAAAGTCATACAAATGCAGCCGCCAGACTCCTGCTCAAACTCCCACCCTGCACACACATCTCTGAACATCTCAGAGGCCACAAGCGGGTCTACATCCTTCAAACAGGCACTATTCAATGTCCTCATACACATGTACAAAGCCCTACGCAATTTAGGCCCATACTTCTTAACAGCTGTATCAGTTTCCACACCCCTACCAGCAACATCTGCTTGACATTGTCCACTGCATCAAAAGAACCAGCGGGGGTGAGCATTCTTTCTCATACTTTGCTTCTAACTCCTGGAATGATCTACCTCTGCACATCACAGACCCAGCTCAGTCCTTGAATTTCACAAGAAACTCAATAGCTGACTTTTTTATTAGGACCCTGTCAGACTCAGTGTAGCCCTTTCCTTCTAGCACCTACATAACTGCCCAGGTAAGTTAAATGCTATGGAAAAAAATCACATCATGACAGCCAATCATCAAGGTTATGCTCACCAAGGAGTCGCCTTACCACCAAAAACATGAAAAAGTGAATTCATACCCCCATTTTCATTTGTGGAAGGTTAAGGATTTCTTGAATTAGTGGAGACCCTCTGTCCAAAATTGAAGGTTCCAAAACATACCTGTTTTCCACTGTTGCAGTACCAGCTCTATAACATAAAGTGCTGCAATTGGTTGGCAGTGCTATAAAGGACATAGTTGTTCAGTCCATCCACCTCATCATTAACACGTGGGCGAGTTATCAAGCAACAGATGACATGAGTGTCACTGAACACTGGATCTCTTTAAATCATCGCTGTTGTTTTCTGGGCATAGGATGCATGCAACAGTTGGGATGCTCACCATGGAGAAGCTTCATACAGCTGTTAATATTTTGAATGGATGCCATACTAAGTGTATGAATCGCTTCAACCTAGATGTCTTGGCACTGGATTAGTTCCCACTGACAATGGCAGTAATATTGTCAAAGTCATTGCTGATGGTGGATACTTCGGAGTCTTCTGTTTAGCGCACTGCACAAACCTAATTGTGTAGGGCTTCCTAAAAATTGAAGACATAATCAGCAACACATTGGTCACAAATGAAATACTTTACACTCACTTTTGTCATTTGTTCAAAGACTAGAAGCAGTTAAGGATTATTCAGTGTACTAATAAAGTACTTGTAAAAGCACTCATAAAGGAGTTGCTAACATGTTGGAACTCAACCTACTACATGCTACCTGTTTGAGCAGTACAGGTCAATCAATAGTTATATTATTCAAAGGAGAAGAGACTGAACTGCAGATGCCATGACAATGGAGGAAGGCAATTAGGTGCTAGTGGAGTGTCTGATGCAAATTGTACTTCCTTTTGAGATGATGAGATGGTAAGTAAGCAAAGAAGAGAGTGCACTGAGCCAAGTGATCCCGTTTTTGCATCTGCTACAGGAACATTTGCAAAAGGTGAAACAAACATTTACCAATGCCAATAAAGAAGTAGCTTCTTGGGTGAAGAACTGAATCCTTTGCTTGAAAACTATGCTGCAAAAAATGATTGTGTCTTCCCCAGAGAACATATGTGCCACCATATAGGATTCACAAAAGAGCGCCGCCCATTTTCATCCCTTTAACAGATGAACAGACTTGGATCACCTATAAAGTGGGTGATCTTGAAGAAAAACAACTTCAAATTCAAAGCCAGGGCAGAACTGAAGATATCATCCATGTTTCTTTGTACATATTACTCAATAAATTAGTATGGAATTGATGGCCTGAAAGTAATTAAAAAAATAGCTCAGAATAATATGAAGTATCATTAATGTCATCACATATGTTATGTGAAACATTGACCCTATACCATACATTTTACAGGTTAGGCTAGTTGACATTAACAATGAACCATAGATATATGGGAAGCCCTCATTGCACACGGTGTCCAATATTTATGCAACTGTTCAGAGAAAGAAAAGTTTCTCAATATATTCAACGTCTGTGCCAAAAATAATGCCCTGCTACAGACAGCTTTTATCTGTATCAAGGGTCTCACAGTCATGGAACCTACATTAAGAAACAAAATTGATATGAGTAGAAAAGTGGGTGCCGTAAACAGTGTTTAATATCATTACAAACAAACCATAGAGTATTACAATGTATCTACTTAGAACAGTGTACACTCTATGCACAACTTGTCAAAAAATACACTATTTGCTTATAAAAAACAATATCTGAAGGTGCTAAAGATCATACTATATACAACTCTCATACTGTGGTGAAGTATTACAGACAGCCCCTTTCTGTAGAAGCACATGTACATATGTTAGTACCTAAAGCACACAATCTTCTATGCTATATGGACATTGTCATGCAGAGCTGATTCAGTCTAGTAACTCAAGGCTGCTTACAATGCTTAGAATATTTGCCCTGTAGGAAACTTTTTCTGAAGAACCAAACAACTTGTGTGTGACATACTGAACACAAGTCATCATCGGTTGCCTGCACACAGAGTTACTATTTAATACAAAGATTTATAATGTGTTCAGACCCTCTACACACCTATGATGCATTAGAAGCATTTGCGTTTTGTAAACACTTGCATCCATTAGCTGGACAAAGGTTGTACAAAATCAGGTAAAAAAGTAATATGGAAGTTACCCACCACAATGTAAACCACAAAAGAACTAACACAGTCATTGTATTATGTTATCAGTGATGTCATCAATAATGTAATTTAAGGTGTCATCCTTTATGTCATAAATTATGTAAAAGAGCATGTCATGAGTGATGTACTATGTGAGATCATGGGTAGCGCATGACCTGGGTACAATTTATAGTCAACTCTGCTTACTATAACTCATGAATTTCTGTGTTTCTTTGAGTTCAAACGATTAATGTTGTCACTAACATATTCACCTAACTATAACATTACTTTAACCCTTGTTTTTTTAGTGTATGTATATACATATTCACTGAAAAAACGAAAGGTTACAGGTGCGTTATCAATGATGTCACTCATCATGTCATGAGTGATGTAATGTGTGAGGTCATAAGCAGTGCGCTGTGGGGGTACACGTTATAGTCAGCTCAGATACCTCTTCTGAATTTCAATAGGTTTTTGCATGTGTGAAATCTGAGCCAAACTACAAAATCCCTGTAGCCTTTGTCTTGTTCAGTGAAGTTCTAAGTCTTTTTAAACTCCAAATTCTAACTATCGTGTTCCTGTAACCTTTGTTTTCTGTGAATTTCTACAATTTTGTAATGTTATTTCCTAACTATAAAGTCCCTGTTACCTTTGCTTAATGGGTCTGTGAGTGGGTGTATGAATGTCTGTATGGGTGTGTTAGTGCGGGTGTTGTTTTGTAGGTGTGTGAGTGGGTGTGTGAGTAGCTGAATGGTTCAGTGAGTGGATATGTGATTGGTTATATGATTCTCTGAGTGGGTGTATGAGTGCTTGTATGCATCTGTGAGCGCGTGTGTGTGTAGTTTTAAAAGTGTGTGAGTAGATTTGTGGGTCAGTGAGTGGGTATGTAAGTGGCAGTATGGGTGTGTGAGTGAGTGCGCGAGTGGGTGTGTGAGTGAGTGGCTATATGAGTCTGTGAATGAGTGTGTTTTTAGTAGTTGTAGGGGTGCATGAGTTGGTTTGAAAGTGGCTGAATGGATCTGTGAGTGGCTGTGTGAGCAGCTGTATGGGTTTGAGTGGGTGTGTGAGTGGTTGTATGGGTCTGTGAGTGGGTATATGAGTGGCTGTATGGTTGTGTGTGTGGATGTGTGAATGGTTTTATGAGTGGGTGGGTGAGTGGCTGCATGGATCTGAGTGGGTGTGTGAGTGGCTGTATAGGTCTGTGAGTGATTGTGTGAGTTGCTGTATGGTTGTGTCACGCCTGCCTAGCCTCCGTGGAACCGAAGGAAGAACTACGGAGACCGATCCAAAATGGCCTCCTCATTCTACCCATGCGCGAGGGGTGTGAGCCGGAACTTAAGCTTGCTTCCCCGGGCGCTCAGCGCTTTGCGCTCTAGTTTCTTCTCTACGGAGTTGTTACTTCCGCCAGGCCCTTTCTGGTTTTCTCGCACTCGTCTCCGCTTGAACTCACGTCTTTGATCCTAGGCACGGCTTTCCTTTGCTGTGCACATTGTTTATTTGTTTTGTCCTGGCTCGGAATCACGGTATCATACCGTACCTATCAACCGGGCTGCCAAGCGGCGATTGCTGTATCCTATAGCCGCTTTCCAGATTCTTTTTGATGAAGCTCATTCCCCTCCTGTTCACCTTCCGTCGAGAGTTGTCATTCAGTTCACTCTCCCCCTACGTTCCTTGTTTTGTTCCCTCCTTTCCCTCCATGGCACCCTTGTGTCCTAGTGTTTGATAGGCACAGGTGGTGTAGGGGGGAAGGGTTGGGGTTATTGTCGGCTCCTGGCACTCCTGCGGAAACCACATCCAGATCCTTACAGATTGGATGTGTAAGTGGCTGTATAGATATGTGAGTAGGTATGAGAGTGCCTGAATGAATGTTTGAGTGGTTGTTTGAGTATCTGTGTAGAAGTGTCAGTAGCTATGTGAATGACTGGGACAGAAGAGAACCTCTCTACATCCAACAAGAGTCCACAGTTTTGCACAACATATCTAATCAACTGGAGTACTTTCTACTGGTTAATTTTTGAGTAAATGTCTAGTGCATATTTTACACTACAGCTGCATAATGAACCACAAGGAAATGTCTCCAGTGACCTTGTGTGCATTTCAGCAATGTGATTGTTCCTCGTGCATCTTCATCCCGAAATCTGTTATAACATGAATCCGCCTATAGAGAAGACAACAAAGCAAGAAAGATCTAGGGGCACATTAGTATGGCAGGCAGCAAACCATTGGGAAATGGGACCGCCCGCTAAGGGTGCGGTGGTCCCGCACATCCCATTAGGATGCGCCCACCACACTGGCGGGCGCATCCCGTATTTCTGACATTGCGGCGGGCGGTGCTTGACAGTTCAACGTGACAGGCACTGCTCGGTGCCTGCCACGTTGTACTGTCAAATGCAGGTGGTACCATAGGTACACCCATGTGCACCCACCACCCCCTAGAATCCCTGTGGGCCTGCTACAGGCCCCCAATGCTGAGAACTGCATGCCTTGCCACGGAAAGGCATGTCCCCGAATGTATGCTAATATGCATGGCGGTGTCTACCAGACACCGCCACCATATTAACAGCTTTATCGCCCAGTCGACTCTTCGACCGGGCGGAAAACCGGCAGCCCCCGCCATGGTAATGTGGTGGGTGGAATTTACATGCGGGCGGGGAAATATGTTGGGCGGATCGCCACCGCCATGCGGGCGGTGGCGATCCGCCCGACATACTAATGGGGCCCAAAAGCTTCACCAAGCAAGGGCCCTTCCTCTTAACCCCTTTGGTGCTCTGGACGGCCAGGAGCCCTCCAGAGCCACGGTGCTCATGTGCTCAGGACAGCTCCCAGCTGTCTTCACACATGGCACCAGAAATCCCTCTGGTGCCCACACCAGAGGGACTTCCTTTCCCCCCCAACTGCCTTCGGGAGCTGGGGAAGAGCTTCCCCAACTCCGGAGGCTGCTACTCCAAAACTGAAATGAGCCAATAGGCTTTTCACTTTCTATGTGCTCAGGAGGTTAGCTCAATCTCCCCTTTCCAATGATACCCCTCCCTAGTGGATCTCTGCTTGGGTCAAGCCCCAGGAGGGCGATCCCCAAGCAGGGATCCACCCTCTACAAACCAGGGAGGGGGAGTGGCCCTTGGTCAAGGGCCTTTGCTCCCCAAATTTTTGGGGTGCAATTCAGGCTTGTTTGCCCCCAACTGCCCCACCGGTGGCAGAAAGCCCACTAGATCCAAGGATTTTTTTTGTTTATATAGCATTGGGGTGGGAGCTGCCCAAGAAGGGCATGACAATGCCCCCCAGTGAAATTCCAATCTCTATGCCCCTGGGGGCAGATGGAGCATTATCCCCAAATCTAACTCCAGGGTGGGGCAGAAAGCCCACTAGAAACCAGGGATTAAACAAAAAAATAGGTGTGGGGCTTGCCCAGGATGGGCATGCCAATGCCCCACCTTTTCTCAGCAAAATCCTAGTATTTCTGCCCACCCTGGGGGGCATTTGGGGATAGTAGCCCACAATGGGCCTCCCGGGCGGCAGAAAGCCCACTAGGTCAAGGGATTTTGTTTTTATTGCTAAAGGGGTGGGGGCTGCCGAAGATGGACATGGCTCCCAGAAAAATTCCAGTCTTTATGCCCCCTGTGGGTAGATGGGGCAGTATCCCTTAATCTGCCCCGCTGGGGGCAGAAAGACCGCTAGAAGCCAGTGATTAAAAAACAATTGATTTAGAGGTTCTGACTGCCCAAGATAGGCATGCCAATGCCCCCACCCCCCAAAAAAATGTCACAGACGTTCTGTCCCCCCAGGGGGCACACAGAGGCAGTAGCCCCTGATTTGCCCCAGGGGGAGCAGAAAGCCCAATAGGCACGATGAATTATTAATATTTTTAATACATAGGAGTGAGGACTGCCCAGAATGGGCATGCTGATGCCCCACCCCTAAAATATTGCCAAATGTTTCTGCCCGCCCGGGAGGCATAAAGGGTAATTGAACCTTATCTGCCCCCCTCTAGGGGGCAGAAAGCCCACTACACATCAGGGAATATTTTTTAGTAGCACTCAGGGCTGAGAGCTAACCAGATTGGGCATCCCAATGCCCCCACCACAACCCAAAAAAGTGCCACCGTTTTTTCTGCCCCCTCAGGAGGCAGATGAGTGGCATATTGGAGACTGTCTGTGTGAATGGCTGTTTGGGTGACTGAGCGGATGTGTGAGTGCTTTTATGGATGTGTGAATGGGTATGTAAATTGTTGTGTGGCTGTGTGATTGAGTGTGTGAGTATTTGTATGGCTGCATTGAGAGGTTGTATGGGTGAGTCAGTGGGTGTGTGAATGACTGTGTAAGTAATATGTGGGTGGGTAACTAGCTGTATGGCTATGTGAGTGGCTGTACGAGTAAGTGACTGGTTGTAGGAGTGGTTGTAGAGTGACTGAATGGGTATATGAGTGAGTGCCTAGGTGTGTGAGTACCTCTATGGATGAGTATATGAATCATTGCTCTCCAAAGTCATAATTACCATACCTATCGGTAGATAGCCACTTTGACCTTTCACTTTTTTCAGTGAATTTCAATTTCTTTTATTCACGTTCAACCAACTCATCACTGAGCGTACCATTTGACGGTGCGCTGCTAAGGTTTGGACATGGGACTTCTATGAGTAACATGCGTGGGGAAAACATGTTTGGCATCCCACCTTTTTGGGCTCTGCTTGACGGATAACCAAGCAACCTTACAGGAAGGAGTTGAGGTAGATGACATCGTTTAAGAACGTTTTGTGAAGAGTCATTGAACAGCACCAAAGTTGTTAGCAATAGGAAAAAAAGCTCTTTTTATTGAAAATGATCTAACTTGATGACTGATCTTTTCATCATTTCCATCTGTCTTATCATTCTCATCTGTTGACATATTGAAACTATGCATTCAACTATTCCCTACTTTCTTACTTTGCAACACACGGTGCAAAAATCAGGTGAACTATTTGCTTGACAATCATAAAACCGTGTGTCTGAAGTCTCAAATATGTTACAAAGTCATCTTGCAAAGTGAAAATCTAGGTTTACCACAACTCAAAATCATTATAATGTTTTTGGAGACAAATAACAAGCAGTCTGAAAAAGGCAATATTTCAATATTGGGAACATTAGGCGTTAGGTACAGACAAGCATACACCACACAGTTTTGGAATGCAGATACGTTATTTATTAATTAGGTCTGATTTATGTAAGATTTTTTCCTGTCATTTCCAACTGTTTTGCTGGTTTCCTGAATGTTATAATTCAGCTGCCTTGTCTTTTGTTTTCTTCTTATTCTCATCCCTTCAATTATCTGTGGAAATTAAATATACGTATGTACTCACCTGTACATTAGTGGTTTACAAATGTAAATACTTAAGCACATAAAATGTATGAATTCCAGATTCACCATATAAAGATGAAAGTTTGACACACTCAGTGCCACAACTGCTGTAGATTTTTTAAGCCATCGTATTTTTCAAAGGAACATTTGGTCATTTCAAAGCTATGGGATGTGCTCATGACATTGTACAAGAACAGTTTAATGACATATACACTAATTGCTGAATGCAGCACACAAGCCAAAGGCAAAAAGGGTTATTTATAGCAGATAAACAAAGCTGCTGTGAATCTGTTTAATCAGCTTGCGAACCCAATGATGACTTTGGATAATGGTTTAAGCTCTGGGTCCAAGATGTTCGATCTGTTCCACGGTTGCCTTAGAAACGACGAGTGAATTGAAACAGTCTTTCATCACACCACTTTGAATATTGCTGTATAATTGTGAACAGTCATCCTTTCTGTCTTTTATATAGGAAGAAACATATGTTTGAGAAATGTTCTTAGAATAAATGAGTAAACCAATTGAGGTCAACAATTTATAATTTTTTATTTATGCGTAGAGGAACTACCTTATAGTATGTTCTAACACTTATCATCCCATTCAATTAAGGTTAATGATGAAGGAGAGCAGCAAGACAGTTGAAATAAAGTTATGATGGTGTCCCTCAATATTTAATAGAAGAATTATATTTGGCGCTCCTTAATTTTATGTGAACATGTTTTACATGTATTGTGTTACATATGCATTCAATGAATGTGAAAACAAAGCACAGTGATGTCATAATTATATCAATATTTTACATACCAACCAGTGGTTCATCCCTAGTGTGGTACATGCCTTTTTATTTAACTATGTAAATCAATAAATAATGGCCCTGGTGATTCTTTAGAAGGTGCTGAACCTATTGCAATGTATTCCATGTCTGAATACTCATACTCTCAAGATCAAAGGGCCTGACTCACAAAGGTAAACTTACACTTGTGTGTAAGTTTATAAATTTTTGCGATTCAGAAAGGTAATTTAAAAGTAGTATCTTCACAACTGTGGAGTCTCCGCACTCGTATTCGAGACTTTGCACAGCAATAAATAACACTATCCTATCTTATGTGCGGCATCTCTGTCACAAGTACAGAGACTCCACAGTCATAAACATTCTGGGCCTTGTTTATGAAGGTCTTACTCCGCTGTTGCGTCACTTTTCAGTAACTCTGCGGTGGTGTAATCAATGTACCCTATTTACAAAGTGACGCATCTAGGCCAATGTGTCACTTTGTAAATCCCTAATTACATTATACCTGCGTCTGATATAATGTATGCAGGATGGGCGTTCCCACATACAAATGGCTCGTAGAAGTGGCACAGTGAACTCTATGAGATTTAACTGCACCTCTTCTACGACTTAAATGCGTTAAATCCTGATGCCTGCTTCACTCAGGCTTGAGGAGTGACACTAGGCCTTTCACATGGGACTCGCCGATGTGTATTGACACCATTACTGAAGTTGCGTCAGTTGACAGACACACTCCAGCAATGAGTCATTACTGCGCCACCAGATACGTCATGATTCCTGACGTATCTGGTCAGTCGTTGCGACATGGAGCTCTGTAGTGTAAATACGGAGCATCCATGGTGTTACAAGGAGAGCACAATAAAAAGTGTTGCATTGCTGTTTTTCACCAGCCATGCAACACTTTTCATAAATGAGGCCCACAATTTGTAAAGTACATTAGTGAATAGGAAAAAATGAATAACTTAAACAAAAGTGAAAGTTTACTTTTGTGAATCAGGCCTAGAGAAGGTGTGATTGATAATGTCAGTGTTGATGATGTCAGTGGGTTATGGGAGGCACAGAAAATGAAGAATGTCTTCTCCTGGTTCCTGGTTTTGAGGACAGCCATCACCATTGTTTCAGTGTTTCTGAGTGGTGGAAGCCAACATAGAAGTCAACAAGCAGGTTATGTAAGAGGTAACTTTGTAAATATATGCCATGGGTTATATCTTCGAATTTTTGCTGAATTTTATGTTGGGAAATGGGCTGCAATTGATTAAATGGAATTGGTCTAGGTTGTTTTCTGTTTTCAGTGGATTATTATCTTTGTATTTTGGGTCGGTGCTAATAAGTGTGTAGTATTATTGATATGCAGATATGTGATATCTTTCACATCAACAAATCCATTTGTGTATTTGCTTGGGACACATGTTTGGCACAAGGATTCATAGACTGGCAAATTCTCATTTCATGAATAGGTGGATGGGAGACGGAAGGACAGAAAATGGTTTTGTAATAGATGGAAGTGGGGCATCTTCCTCTGAATAATTCACTTCATGGATTTTTTTGTAGTTATGTCTATACATTCCTTGAAGCTGTCTCCTGTACTAAGTACTACGTTATCTCGCCTTATTATGTGGTGAAAAGGTTTGGAATGGGTAAGAAGAGACTTGGAATATATATATTTTTTAAAATAGATTCGTTTTGTTCAGATGATTCTTCAAAGAGGTGAGTCAGTGGGTAAGTATATAAAGGCATACATGCTAGTATAAGTCAACCTTTAAAATAAAATGTATAGCCAATCAGATTGCTCTGTTATTTGTAGTTACGTGCCCATCGGACTGCCACAAGACTCCCATGTATCCTGTTTTCCAGATATCTATATATTCACAAAAAGCACGCTTTCTGCCAACGTTTATGTAATTCTGTTCATCCATTTTGGTTTTAGCAGTCTAAAATTCACTATTGAAATTGTAAGGGGAACTGGGTTTTGGGATTTTTTTTCTCAACCCTCACTTGCTGGATTACCTGGATACTTTCTAGGAAGGAGCTGAGGTGGATGAACTTTTTTTAATGAAGTTTTGTGAAGATTCATCAAATGGCACCAGCTTTTTTACTAGCCCAAAAATCAATTTCATATGGTAACTAGGTCCTAACTATAACTGTACAGTATGGGTGTGTGTAAATTCCCCAAACGTTCACATACTTTCATAAAAGCATAGCACAAGATGTCAGCACACTCTGCTAGTTCTTCCTGAAGCATTCCTTAAAGTGGTTTTATCTAAGTTTACTCACCTGCCTTAGCATAAAAACGAAATTAATCATAACCGCATAAGTAAATTCAGTTTTTAAATTAGCATGCACATCTCATAATATCTAAAAGCATTTGCGTTTCTGAACAGAAGCGTTCTGCAGTTACTCTGTGGATTTAACATCTGTGCCAGATAGGGAATCTCCAAATGAACAGACATTTTAATTCAATTTTCTTCTGGAGACATTGTCAACATTTCCTATTTTAGCCAGCCTAAGACTTTGGTTGATTCTCCTTTTAGGACAGATCAAAATGTTTTTGTGTCCATTTGTTGGTTCTCTAGTAGCTTTCTCATACGTGGTTTTTCATTTGTGAACAGATACGATGTGTTCATTCTCACCCTAACCTCTTCCTCCCAGATATGTCTAGTAAATACAATGTCAATTTCTTTTACAAAATTGAAATTGAATTCTGCAGCACATTTAGCATGCTGTGTTGATTAAGAATGGGTTCCAAATGCTAAATGTATAGACCCTTGAAGAAGCATATGCCAGCAACCTTTCTGCTGCCCTTTGTAGTCACAAGCCGACAGAGGAGATGCTTATTTTCCCAAGTTAAACTAAAGACAATTCTGCAGACTGAGTATTTGCACGTCCTACAACATGCAATATATTCTGCCCCCAGTACTCTTGCCATACCATAGTATTTAGGGCCTAATGATGAGTTTTGCGGTGCAGAAGTGGACCGCAACCCCAGCAGTCTGCTCCCACACCACCAAACCCGGGGTTTGCTTTTATCTGGTGGACTGTTTTTAGTGGTCCCATGGCAGTGCCTCTGAAAATGGGCACTGTGTTTCAAATACCAAAAACAGTCTATGTCATCCATTTGTGCAGGAACTGGGTTGCATGCACACAGGGGGGCACATGTTGTGTCCCCCTGCATGCATTCCATTGCACATGGGCAACAGGAGGCTCAAAAGGGCCCTCTTTATTTCAGGACCACCAGCCCTTTCGTGGAGAAAAGACCTCCCATAATCTATTTAGAAACATGTACTGTTATTGTAATCTGAGAAGTCTATTCCTTTTTGGAGCCTATTATCTTTATGTATTCTTCTCACAAAAAAAACAAGTAGGATGGGTGATAGTGTGCACCTCTGTTTTTCATATCTTCTGTATATCAATGCTTCATTTACATTGATATTGCTGTGGGGTTATTAAAAGCAGTTGTGTTCATCTAATACATTAAGGAATGTTTTCCAGTGGCACAGAACTAATCATTTTGGTTAATTTAACACGTGCTGTCTAGGGTTTTGATTTCACAACGTTGAGCAAACTTAAACACAGCATAACTGAAAGGTTACCATACTCTTAACTTTTTAAATGGTTCTGCCATTGTGAGCTACTCATGTGTGGCACTTTTATGAAAACATTTTACCTGTTTGACCTAGAAACATTTTTTTATTATAGAGGTGATTGTGGATTTATTTATGGCAGGTAAGGTAGATAGAAATTATGTGTAAAAAAAAGTAACATAAGCAGAATCATACTATTCCAGAGGCCTTATGTAAAGAATCCACATGCGCTTGTGATAACTTCTTCAATTCAGTGCAGTTTTTATTTTTCTATTCTTAGAACAGCCTTCTGCTTCCACTTAAGGCCAAGAGGCTGAAGCAGTACTGCACAAGGCTAGGCGGAAATCTACAACTTGGTTGCAGCTTGGAAATGATTATGATTTTTGTAATGATCTTCTAACAGCTGAGGGATTTGAAGGAGCTGGAAGAGGCACCAGCCGATGGGGCATTCTTAGAAAAACAACAATCACTGGCAAGGAACAATCATAGCCACCACTGCCAAAAGATCCACTGCACACCTACCAGTTGTGTAGGGTTTTGTATGCCTGGTTCAGGAGCTTGAACTGACATATTTTTTATACAGGGAGCCAGTGGTAGTTGATGATGTGGATTAATCTAGGGGGATACAGGATGAGTCTGTCTGTGGCATTCTGTATGGTCTGTGGTTGTTGGAGGTGGTGAGACACAATCCCTGCAGAGAGCGTTGCTGTAGTGCAGTCGGCTGGAGATGAGGGCCTGGGTGATGGTGCATCTTGAGCTGTGGGGTAGTCATTTGAATATCTTATGAAGGTTATCTGAGTTCAGACTGAGTGCCAAAGAATACATCCAATGGGAGCTTTCATGTCTAAGGATCAATACCTCTGTCTGGCTTATGTTGAGTTTCAGGCAGGTGTTCTTCATCCAGTTGGTGAGGTCTGTCATGCAGTTGGTTGTGGAAGTTAGTCTTGCTGTTGTCTTCAGAGAGGGAGATGATGAGTTGTGTGTCATCGGCGTAGGATATGATGTTGAGTCTTTCAGTTTGATTATGCTGGCCAGAGGTATTATGTAAGCCTTGAAGAGGGTGGGGCTTAAAAGGAATCCTTGGAGTACTCCACATATGATTTCCCTGGGTTCATGGCAAAGGGGGGAAGCCAGACTTTTTGCATTGTTCTGGTGAGGAAAAAGGTGAGCCATCCATTTGAGAGTGGCTCCTTGTGAGCGTATGGTGTGCTGCCTTGTGATGAGTATTTGGTGGGAGACCATATCGCAGGCTGTCGAGAGGTGTGGAAGGGTCATAGCTGCATTCTCCCCACAGTTGAGTTGTGCTCAGATACTGGCTATAGCCGCTATGAGGGCTGTCTCAGTGATGTGGTTGCTGTGGAATGCAGATTGGGAGGAATCAAGAAGGAGTCAAGTGCGGATAGTTGGCGATTAATGGCTTTTTCCACTGCTTCGGCCGAGAACAGGAGCAGGGAGATCGGTCAGCAGTTGGTGAGTTTGCTGGGGCCTGCCAATAGTTTCTTTAGTAGGGCATTGACTTCTGTGTGTTTCCATTCCTTGGGGAAGGTGGTCATGGCAATTGAGATGTTGAACAAGGTGGTGAGTATGAGGCTGAATCTGGCTTCACCTTGGTTGAAGATGTAGTGAGGGAATGGGTTGATTGCGGTCGCTGAGAGTACTGAGTTCATGATGGAGGCTATGTCCTCTGGGGTGAGCCAGCTTCATTTGGTTATTCAGATGTCTGTGATGGAAGCTGGGTTGTTGTGTTGCTTGAAGAAGTTAGTGGACTTGGACTGGCATTTGAAGCTTCAGTAGATGTTGGTGATCCTGTCATGGAAAAAATTTACAAGATTGCCTGTGAGGAACTAATGTTTTTTGGTACAGTTAAGGGGCGGGCAAATTCTATGACAATGTTGATGAGTTCTTTGCTGTTATTGAAGCTTGATTCAATAAATGAGGCTAAAGCCTTTTTCTTCAATTCTCTCAACTGACCATGGTAGAGGTGAAGGGCTGTCTTGAAGGCAATCTTACTGTTCATGCCCTTGTTGGTGTGCCATCTCCTTTCCAGTTGTTTACAGTGTCAGTTAGTGGTTCTGAGGTCTTCTGTGAGTGTTGTTGCCAATTGGAGCTACGCTGTTTGCTCAGTTTTTTTTTCTGACATTCAGGTCTAGGTTGTTGGAGGAGATGGAGTGGGTGGTATTGAGGGCATTGATCCATGTGTTCTTTCAGATTTTGCTCCAGCTCTGGTGGAGGGCATTGGGCAGAGTGGGAGTGGAGATTTGTGATCTGGTGATTTTTAAGTGGACGATGGGGCAGGCGGTCCCAGTGAGCTCTGTGGTGTGGCTGTACTGTTATGTGCCCGGGTTAGGCTCATGTAGGGAAGCTGCACATTGGCATCTTTTGCACAATACATTTCTGCTGTGACCTTTTGCACACTTTCACGTGCATGAGAATGTTGGATTAGTTTCTTTGAAACTACTTCTGCCCACACATCTGACTTCACATAGCATTATCACGATGCCTCGAACACCAAGTACAAGGTCTTTATGCATGAACGTACAAATGTTGTATCTCCATCCATGGGGCAACAGGCCTATCTACATATCCATAACATTGCTAATGTATGTGTACATCACAAAGATGATTTTACTATAAATATTCAGCATCTCAAAGGATTAACAGAGGAAGCAATTCAGCTGACACCGAGGGTACCTGCATGCTGAGACTTCCCCACGCACCGGTCTGACCTCTCCGTGAGGGGTGTCCATTTCATGACCAAGACAGGGTCCTACATTCTTCACTGCCAGGTCATGTGCTTTGCTCATCCTGCTGGGGGCGTTACACCTACACCCACTCTAGGTATGCACACAGTAGGGTTTGTATAGTAGGAATATGCCTGATTACTACCTTGTAATATATGCCTGCATATATACACTCTATTTTAGCATCCTGGTAGAACTCTATCTGCTATTTACTCTTTTAGTGCTTGTAACAGTTTCATATGCTTCTGTCTACTGATTATCGCAGCACATGCATTTTATACAAGAATAACATTGGTTCAAGAAAAATATTGAAAATGTCCCAGTATGTATTCTCTATATATTTTTCTGAGAACAAAAGAGCATGAGTGACTGAGCGAGAGGCTCTGACCTGTTACCACGATCCCTCAGGGGTCCATGTTGTCATGTTTAGTGGTTGCCAGAAACCATGCACTCTTTGCTCAGGTTAGGAGTCCTTATAGTGGTACTGTGAGGTAGCTGGTCTTTAGGCCAACATATCCAGCGGGCGTGTTCGAAATAAGTCTAGGCACCTCACCCAAAGTTTTGCTGTCCAACAAATGTGCAGATCCTACGGATTAGTGGGAACTACATGACAGATCTTGCTATGGTCCCTGGTGGCAAAGATGGGACATAGCATGTAGCCTGAGGTGTGTGAGGGGTTGTGGACAAGTTGGCTGAGTTTGATGTTGTTCATGCTGTTGAGGAGGTTGGTAGTGTTGATGTTATTGTGGTCATTGAGATAAAAATTGAGGTCACAGAGGAAAATGTCAATTTTGGAGTCTATGACGAGAGAGGTGATAAAGTTGGCAATGATTTGGCAGAAGGCTGGACATGGTCCTGGAGGACTGTAGGCAAGGGTGCCCCTAATAGAGTTTTGGCTCTAATGAAGGCAAAGAATGCCTTTAGTTTCAGTTTCTTGAAAAATTCCGCTAGCTCACAGTGTAAGTTGAATTTATCCAGGCGAGCTGTGGGGACGAAGCCTAGGCCCTTCTCTAGTACCTGTTTCTCCACAGGTGTAAGTACTACCTCCGAGAGGTTTGTTATCAGACTCTCCTGGTGCTTGTTCCTGGTTGCTGTTGGTCCTGAGATTTGCTGCGTGTATGGTTGCCCACCGGGTCCTCTTGTTCCCACCACATCTGGTTCTGCCCTCTTCTTCTCCCTCTGCCTCTGCGGCCTCTCCCCACAAAAGGAGGGCGGTAAGTGTTTTGTTGAGAGGCTTGCGCTGGTAAGTAGGGCGCATTCCAAAAAGGAAAGGGAGGTTGTTGGAAGTGCATGGGATGTACATTTGATCCTGGGGTAGTAAAATGTTCCGTGGAACTCTGTTTTTATAAGATAGCCTTTCATCTCTGTCCGGCACACATGACTGCTCATATTTTCCCAACTTCCAAGTTTACAGAATTATTAATGGGGGCACAAAACTTTTTTCACCTCCTGGTGTCAAATAACCCCCAACTGGGCTAAAATACTGAAAAGTTCTATACTGATAAACATAAAAGCAGTATGCATATTACTGCCAAACTGTGTCAAAAGTTGTCCTTCTATTGTTGGGCCACATATTGACATAATTATAGGGCAACGAACATACTTTATGATGCATACAATATTGCTATCTAACCATGCCGTGGGAACCACACCAACCACACATTTTTTATAATAACCCCCCTCCCGGTTTATATCGGGAGCCCCTGAAAATCTTAACAACATTTTAATAACTATGAATTCGTTTGCACGTTCTGATCCGACTCCCTCACCACGAGATTTCATGGTGTAAGTAATAATAGCAATAAAGTTTCTTCAATACCCTCACAATACGAACTTGGTCAGAACCAAAGTCAGCATTCTAGTTTGCGCTAACTGGTCCGATCACGTCTTTGTGAAGAAACCCGCCGATTGGCTGAGATTAAACGCGCGAAATGACGGGTACAAATCGCTGCGCACACCCACAGCATCCGGCGCGGTCACGGCGGCATCATTTGACTGGCTGACCCCCCTTTTTAAGAACGATTTTTCCTTATCCAAAGTATCGTCGGGGTCCGTGAATTGAGGCTTCATCCAGGTGCCAAGCGGGGGCCTGGCTTTGCTGGCGTGAGTGATCTCATCCCTCCCTACTACGAGACAAATAAGTAATTCGCAGAAAAAGAATGAGCTGTGTTTTTACTGCTTACTTTTCCTCCACAGGGTGAGCCTACTAGCCACCACCCCCTCCCAAGACCCATGGTGTGATTAGGGATCACGCCAGATGTAAGCTCTAACTCTTATTTATTTAACTACGAGTTCTAAAACCGGCCTCTTAACGTTAAACATGGTTTTGAAAGTCATGTTATTTTTGCGGTGCGCCGAATAAACGCACACTTACCATACGACGCCCGAGTGGCGTGCAGGCTCAGTAGCGCTACTGTTAACCACATATTGAGTAGTTCCTTTGTCACGTTTATCTCACGGTGAACCTTGAAATATTGGTGCACTCCCTTAGGCTCACGTTACTGCACTATAGTTCCGTACGCTTCCTGATTAAATGCACCAAGTAAAAGGAGCACTTTTTACCCAATCACCATGAAAGAAACTGACATCAAACGAACCTATGAAGTAATTGTCTCTACATATCTTTGTGTATGTTTGTGGTTTGTTTCTCTTTCAGGTTGTTACTGGGTGCTGAACACTTTTCAGGTACCCTACCCACAACAGATTTTAATAATTTATTTTTTCCTGTTTTGTTTTCTCTTCACAATATGACCGCCAGGTTAGGGTGAGCCTTAACGGCTCATACCGCAGGGGTCTTCACACTGGTCCTGATGAATGCCTAGCAACTTGCATCCAGATAGGCAGAAACATGTTGACCGTTTATAGCGTGGCTTAGCTGAAACATTCATCCAGCTCCTCATCCACCCGCTTGCCACTTTTTAACCGTGCTAGATTGGTCTACGAATAAAAAAATGTTCAGACACAAACTAGTCACTTTTAAATCACATCACATTTTCACCCACACACAAAATAACTAGCTATGCAGTAAATCTGGCGTCGAAGCACATCGGGAAGGTATTAGACGTTTCTGGTGGGGCCCAATGATGAAGCATGTCAACAACCAGGTTGGTGAGTGAGGGCTTTCTAAAATAATCCACTGTGCTTCTTCCCAAACTGCTCCTTTCTGTAGGAAAAGTGCACTCTTTTGTTGTTATGATTATATTTCTTAGGGGGACGAAAAGTGCTTCTACAATTCAAACCCTCTCTCTCTTGTTGTTTAAAGATCTTCAATATCTACAATATGTCAACTGCAATCTATAATTTTGCATCAAAATGATTGCAGATCTCAGAGCACATACTGATCTAGCTCAGACCTTTGTACTACATACATATTTGGTTTGTTCATCCCAATGCATCTGGGGATTTATGATCACTGCAAATCTAGAGGAGTTTTGATAGATTGTGAAAGCCGTCTTCAGGGTTGTCACAGGATAAGACCCTATATCACTTCTCAACCTAGAATTAAAAACAAGACCTTGCTGAGCCACACATATATTAACAAATTAATAACGTTAGACCACACTAGGTACCCATGTACCACCACATGCTCTACATCATCATGCTACTTTCTCCAATTAAGTTGATTAACCTTACATACCCTACAGATGTTGACTGTCGTCTCTATTATTTTCTTGTTCCAAATGTGCATGCATGTTTGTTCCCTATAGCCAATTTTTTCATGATGGAGGAGGTTTTCAGCAATGCCCGCTCCCTTGAGCCTCTTAACCTCGAGGAAGTTAGCGTGAAACACTATGTTGTTCTGAGCAAAGGAGGACCCAATGCTTGATGCTACATTCTCTGAGTAGGAGATGAGCACTGTGGCACATCTTAGGTAGGATGAGGTGGCTGTCTCTAGGCTTTGTAGATTTTAGCTGCCTGTTTCAAATTTAATTCAGCAGACTGATTGGATAGCAAAACAACTATAATAGCATCTGTTTGCGGAACTAAATATGCCCACAGCTGTAAATCCACAGTAGCTAGAGACATTTTCCATATAGAGCCAGTGCATAGAAATGATCCGAAGCATATTTAGGGGCACTGACTGTTTCCATTTCCAAATAGCTCTATAGGAGTATGAAATAGTGAACTTATTTGTGGGTCCCTTTCCCTTGAATAAGAGGACATTGTGATCTATTGTGTTGGTACTAGCACAAAACACTCACTAGATGTGATACCATACTCAGCCCTTTGGTCATTGTGGCCTGGGACAACATAATCTAGACTCTGCACAGTGCCCCGTCTATCTGTCAGATATGAAGCAGTCAAGCTTTTTCTTTATGTGAATCCAAAGAGAAACATAGAGAGCCACTTGAATAGCATTACAACTGGTCTTATCAGAACTATCTTTCATATGACTGTTTTTGTATCTATATTAACAGTACCCCTATGAGATTTTCCACGGAGAAAGTAGACCAAACTCCATAAATGGTTCAAATTTGGCAAAAATAAAGAAGGATATCTTTATGCTGTTTCCTGATTTTAGCAATAAACAGGCATATCTTTATGAAGTAGAACTTTTCCTGGACATTATATATTTGATAACGTCATACTAGGGTTAGGATGGCTTATTCCAATATCAATTAATTTTTGGGGATTTTGGAATTGGGTGAGGAGCATCCTGTTTCACCCATTTGGAGCCATTATGCATTACAGTCTGACAGACCCTCCCATTAGGGTAGGTTTCATTATCTAATGACCTCCCTAATAAGCATGAAAAAACATATATAAAAATGTGCTATAAGGAACAAACATGCATAGGTTTTTAGAACAAGAAGGCGATGTAGAGGAATGCCAACATCTGTACGTTTAATAAACAAATGTTTAATACACTTAATTGGAGAAAGGAGCATGACTATGTAGAGCATGTGATGGCACATGGGCATCTGGTGTGGTCTAATGATATGAAGTTGTTGTGAATATATGTGCGACAGAGCAAGGTCATCATCGTAACACTTTATTTGTTTTTTACAAAAAAAACAGAAAAGAAATAAACACACTAAAAAATCTCCATCTGACATATGGGAAAACAGTATAGAATAACCATCATGGCGCTGTAAATAGAAAGGTAAAAAGAAAACAAGTGCTATATCAAGAACAAAAGGGTCCAAGTTAAAAAAAGGCATTGCCAGGGCACCACAAAATATGAGATTAGTTGTAAGAACTATTTCAGGTGCAGTGAAAACATCCACCATAAACTCATAAGATACAAAATTATGGACAGAAACGATATGAAAACCAAATTTATATTATCACAGTGTCAGGTAATTTGCCCTAAGGGTTAATCACAGCTGGACCTAAGCTTAATGGCAGCCCTTAAAAAGCTAGGAACGTGCAAAACTGAATGTCAAGAAAGCAGTTGTAAAAAGATAAAATCAGGTCTAACTTGACTAAAACTTATTTTTTTTAAGAATATGATTGTTAAAAGACTTTCTAGGTGCCTCATAGAAACAACGGAACATTGAAAAGTGCATCATATCCTGTGGAGACTTTCCATCGCTACCACAGAGTGGGAGGCACTGCCCTCTATAAACTCCACGAGGATGGGCTACGGGAAAATGAAAAAGATCCAATCAAAATCAGGTCAATAAAAAATAATCATTTTTATTGTTTAATCATACAAGATGTTTGATTGATGACCCCATTTTCAGCTCCACTTCTTTTTCGGCCCATGTAAGCTTTTTAAAAAAGTTCTCCTTAACCCAAGTCATATCCCCACTACATATTTCCTCTGGGTTCTCAAATAGATCTGCCCTTCCCAGGCATGAGAAACATTTTCTAACATACTTGGACCAGCAGATCTGGTTCATGTGATCGAGGGAGAGACAATCGCCTAAAATTTCTTTACTAAGGGCATTTTCCTTCTTGCTTCAGATTTTCTTCCATAACAGTACGTGGCAAAAAGCAAGCACATCTGAGAGGAAGGCCATTCCTAGTTCTTCATGCACTACAAATGATGGGATACTCTGCGGTAAGCAGATTATCCCTCTCAGAAAGGTGTTCTCAACAATTTGCAATGCATCTTGCTCAGTGTAACCCAGATATTGCAGCCATAGGCAATTCCAAAATGCATTTACCTTAATAGCCCTTCGAGAGTGTCCTAATTGGTCTACTTCCCAGTCTGGTGGCAAAATTAAAAACAGCAGCAATCGCCCTGGCCAGGTACCCTTTCTTTCGACTTGTCAAAGGGCGTCAATTCAGGGCCTCTTTGAACACCATCAGTCTTAGGGATCAGCATGGCCACTAGAGTGAATGTGTGGGACTTTGCCGGTCGATGACAAGCCTGCATTACAAATGATTTGCTGTGATTGACCAACAAGTCCAGGTCAGCCATAAATTGCGCAAAAGAATTTAACAGGAGTTGTAAACCCCTCCCTGTCCTCGCCATGAGAACATCAGCATACAAGAGGACCGGCAGACTTTGCTTTCCCACCTGGGGGCAATCAGTTTTTAGATTCAAGAAGATCTGCTCCAGATTCTTGATGTACACGTTAAAAAGAAAAGAGCCAAGATGCACCCTTGGTGCACTCTCCTCTGGATGGAAAACTTACAGGCCACTTTATGGTCTTTGGAGTAGCGAACTACAGCTTTAGTATCTTGATGGAGGTCTCTTAGTAACAGGACAATATTGTTGTTTTTTTTATTTTTTTATTTCTGAAATTCTTTATTGTATATAGAAAAATATAATTTTACATACAGGGAAGAGGCTTATACATGAGTGGAAAAAGAAAAAGAAAAGAAAATAGGCTGAAGAAAAGAAAAGAGGGGGGGGGGCGGTGGTCCGTGCTCTTGAGATCATTCACCAGTTCGTAGTCTCATAGTCTCATAGTCCATATTGCGTCCATTGGTGTTCATGGCATTTGTACGTCTCTGTGATCAATCATCTTGTGTGGAGAGAGATATAGATAAAGTAGGAGATGCGTTTTTGATACTAATAGAGAGCTCTTTATCGATACCAATAGAGAGCAAGGTCTCGCTTTTAGGTTTCCGCTTGCCCTGTGCTTGTGTTTTTATTCTATTTCCTAAAAAGGACTTACATCCTGCCTTCACTGTTTAGTGGTCTGGAAGCTTTATTGGTCCGTATGCAGTCTAAGGTTCTCCATTTCTATTGGTTATAGCCTGCTCTTCCTTCTGTTTCTCTCTTTTTAGTTTCCGGTGTACCAACTGTTCATTCCCATCCGCGTAGGTGGTTCGGATATTTTTCTTTTGCTTAATGCTGCATACTGTTTACCGTTTACATTTTGTTATCTTTCCCTCTGAACACCAAATACTGCTATATTTTACTACTAGACAGGCAGTCACAATTGTAGTTACTTTGCAGTTTAAAATAGTGCAGCAGGTGTAGTGGCACTGAGGCCAAAGCTCTATGGACCGCACTAAACACAGACAAGTGCAACCTTTTACCACTAAACAGACAGTCACAAGTGCAGTTATCTAGCAGGAACTCGGGTCATGATTACAATGATTCAGCAGATGCAGTGACTCCGGGATCAAATGCTAAACACTAAACACCTAATAATGCTATATTGTACTACTAAACAGGCAGTCAAAAGTGCAGTTACCTTGTAGGCAATAGGGTCATGATTGATATTGTGCAGCAGGTGCAGTAGTGCCAGGGCTAAAGGTTGTGATAACTCCTCTAAACCCCGAATATTGCTACATTTTATTACTAAAGAGGAAGTCACAAGTGGAGTTACCTTGTAGGCAACAGGGGCATGATTAGAATGGCACAGCATGTACAGTGGCACCTGGGCTGAAAGTTGTCATAACTCCTATAAACGTCAAATATTGCTATTTTTTTACTACTGAAAAGGCAGGCATAAGCATGTTTGTTGTTATACATTATAGAGAACATCGACTGTAACATTGTTAAAAAGGCAAACGCTTTGTCTAATTTAGCTAACTTTACATCTGGTATTTTAGCCTAATAATTGCTAAAAAGAGTTTGAGTTGTCCAAAGAAATAAACAGCCTCCGGTATTTTCGTTGTTATGTAATATGAAGAACACTAACTGCACATTCTTAAAACAATCAAAGTGCAGGTATCTAGCAGGCACTAGGGTCATGATTTCACTCCTACGGTGGGGTGAGCGTTTGGAAGTAGATATGGATTCAAAGCAGTGGGATAGAGAATGGCCGTCAATGGTGGATAGTGCCTAAACTTGACTGATATACAGATAATGGGCTACATGGTAGGAGAGCAAACTCACCATGTAACAGTATCCTCGAAATCTCCAGTGGTAAAATTTGACTGAGAAAACAGAGTGATAGTGCATAGACTTACCACATATTGTATTCTGAAGAGAGACCACCTTGAGGGTTGAAGCCTGTGGGGTAAAAAGGTGGGGGGAATTTTGAGAGGTGAATACATTTTTTTTTTTTTTTTAATATATTTATTAAGTTTTTCCAGAAAATGTTTCCACATATTCCAGCATATGTTTACAGCACATTCCAATTTCATAGGTGATTATATACATTACAGTACAGTATGGCGTAAAGAATTCATCAAACAGACATACGTGTAGTACATGCTACCCATTTTATCACAACAACCAAAAAATAACTATAAAGAAAGAAACGTGTAGCTGCAGTGATTTTATAACGATCTTTCTTACGCTATTCCGGGTTTATCCTACTGTTTTTCCACCTCGTAATGGGTTGCCATATTCTTTTACCTAGTACCTTAGCCCTCCTACCTTTTCTCTCATATATTGCCTTTTCTAAATTGTAAATAGAGAGAAGGCTTGCGATCCATTCTTGAAATAGGGGAGGAGCCTTGCTCAGCCAATTTCTTGCTATGCAAATGCGGTACACTGCTATTGAGACAAAAATAAACTCTACTGGCATATCTTCTGCCGTGTCTGCCACCCCCAAAATAATTTATTCGTCTATAAGTTTAATCTTGATCCTAAGTGACTTATCAAAAAACTCTTCAATGGCAATTTTCAAAGTAAACAATTGTGGGCACTGCGAAAACATATGTACAATATCTGCCGCGTTTGAGTTGCAGCGGGGGCATGTTATTCCTGCCGTACCGCCCCACTGGGCGATTCTGGCAGGGGTATGGTAAAGTGAGAACACTGTCTTAAAATGCTGTGATTGGAGGGTTGCAGAGCATAGCACTGTTCTGCCCAAATCCAAGGATAACTGAAAGGTTTCTAACCCTGACCCCAGTTTTTCTAGCCATTTTTGTGAATATTTCGCCCTCTCATCTACTTTGTTGACTTTCAGTTCCACATATAATTGTATTATAGTGCATTTATCAGTAATTTCTATATATTCCATAATTTTACACTGCCCCATCCCTGCCGGGCCGCCTTGTTTTTGTGCTAGGAAACTCCTGATTTGAAGATATTTATAGAAACTATTGCGCTCTAGCCCAAATTTCATTTTTAGCGACTCAAACTGTAATATGTTGCCCTGACTATCCAGCAAATTCCCTATTTTCACTATACCCTTATTATACCAATCTCTCATGTTGACATCCTTAAAAATCTCCCTTGGTAGTGAACAATTTGTGTACAGCCTCGTATAATTGTTAAATCTCCCCAGACCAAATTTTTTTGCCACTACTTTCCATACCCTATATGCTGCTTTTAAGGTCTTAAATCTTGTGTGTTTAAAATAGGTAAATTCAGTTGTATTTAAAAACCCATTCTCAGCCTCCTCACCCAATAGTGTAGCATAGACATTAGGTAATCCTATCTCGGTTTCAATTATATGGTCTGTACCTCCCCCACCTATTAACCCCCTACTATATTGCAATACAGCAGCCCAATAATAGAGCCTAAAATCCGGTGCCCCCCAGCCCCCTTTTTCTCTATCTACTGTTAGATATCTGTAGGCTCTCCTTGTCTTCCCTTTGACCCAAATAAATTTGTTCAAAATCGCTTCCAGTTTGTTAAACCATATGTTGTCAAAAAATAAAGGGATAGATCTAAATAAATACAAAACTTTTGGGAATGTTATCATTTTAATTACATTAATTCGACCCATCAAGGTCAGGTATAGGTTATTCATTCTTTCTGTATTTGTTTTTATTTTTGCCAGTAGGGGGCTCATATTAATTTCAACTAGCCTGTCTAGATCGGCTGTGATCTTCACCCCTAAGTATGTAACTTCAGGTGCTACTCTTATGTCCTGAAAGTTCACCCAATTGTTTTGTATTATTTGTGTTTTTCCTTTATTCAGTGAGTAGCCTGCGATTGCACCAAAGAGTACAGCCTCATGTTCTATTTCTGAAATGGCCGACCCTGGTTCTGGGGTGACCACCGCCACGTCATCCGCGTATGCAAGTGTCTTATACTCATGTGCATATAATCTAATCGGGAGAATATTTAGATTCCCTTCTAATCTTCGCAAAAGAGGGTCAAGATATAAGGCAAATAACAGCGGTGAAGCCGGGCAGCCCTGTCTTGTACCGCGTTTTATACATATTCCCTCCGTATACCCTCTGTTTATCTTCACCTTAGCTACGGGTTTTAGATATAATGCCTTTATAGCCTTTATATAGCCTGTGCCTATCCCAAACCACTCCAAAACCTTCCACAGGTAGCCCCAGGAGACCCTGTCAAACGCCTTCTCTGCATCCAAGAAGATGGCCGAGGCAGGGTCTCCTGCGGTACCTGCAGCGTCCAATATGGTAACCATCCTTCTTGTATGCTGAGTGGTCCCCTTACCAGGTATAAATCCATGTTGTGTTGTATATACCAGCCCCTCAATTACCCTACTTAATCTTTGTGAGAGAGCTTTGGAATAGATTTTTGCATCTGCATTCATGAGCGTAATAGGCCTGTATGAGCCGGGATCCAAATGCGGTTTATTCTTCTTCAAGATCACAATAATATTTGCTCCGGCCCATGATTGTGGTATGTTTTCCCCCCTCTGTGCATAACTTAAAATTTCCAGCATATCAATCCCCAAAGTGTCCCAAAAAATCCTATAGAATTCCGCCGGAATTTGGTCAGGCCCCGCGGCCTTCCCCGAGGGGAGTTTCATTACTGCATTATGTACTTCTTCCAATGTTAGTGGTAGTTCCAGTGCCTCTTTATCCTCCTCCTTCAATTCCCTATGGGGGATGTCTGCTAAGTAGTCCTCTATCTCATCTTCCCCCGCTCTCAAGTCTTGATCATATAACTCTGAGTAGAACTCCCTAAACACCTCCCTCACGTCTTCTACCTTCGTCACAACATTCCCCCCTTTATTCTTAATTTCTTTAATTTCTCCTGCTGCCAAGTCTTGTCTAATACGGACTGCTAGCATATGACCTACCCGCTCATTAAATTCATAGCATTTTTCCTTTTTTGATAAATAATTGCTCGCCGCTTTATTTGCCAATCTTTCACTGGTCTCTGCCCTTTTCAACTCTATCTCTAATAGGATCTCCTCGAGGGGTTCTTGATTTATGACTGACTGTATAAGCTGTTGTTCTAGCTTCATTAGATCCTTTAGCCTATTGGTTAATTCCAGTTTTTCTTTCTTGCTCCTATATAAGGTATAAGCCAATGTTTCCCCCCTTATGCCTGCCTTGAATGTATCCCAGACCACTCCTGTAGATGCCGTCCCTCTATTTACCTCCCAGAATTGTCTAATCCATGCCTTCATTCTATTGACATAGTCATCTTCTTTAAGTAGCCCTCTTTCAAATGTCCAATTATAGTCTTTGTAAATAGAATTACCGTTCTGAGGGATAGTCAATACCAGTGGATTGTGGTCTGAAAACACCCGCGGTAGCTTTTCTATTTTCAAGTCTGGTACTAAAGGGCTAGAGACTAAGAAGTAATCCAGTCTGGCTATAGCTTTGTGGGGAGCAGAGTAAAAGGTACTACCTGTTCCCATGGGATTATATGCTGACCAAACATCTACCAGCGCGTTGTTAGCCATTAAATTAGAAATAGCCCTTCGTGTTTTCCTCTTGCGGTCTCCCTTCATCCTCCCTCCCAACATACCCAACCCTGATAACCCATTGATATTAAGGTCCCCACATAGAATTACTGGTTCTGACCATAGCGCCAACTCGACATCTAGAAACTCAAATAGATCAGGTTCATCTTCATTAGAGCCGTATACAGAAACAATTGTGTATCGACCTCCAGCAATTTCCCCTTCCACCACCACCCATCTCCCTTCATTGTCTTCCCTCTTTCTCTTTACTGTCACAAATCCTTTTTTTGCAAATATGGCCACCCCTTTCGTTTTTACATCTTGCTGCGTATGTGCTAAGACTTCATACCCTAACTGATGCATAAGATATTTATCTTTCCCTCTCACATGTGTCTCCTGAAAACATATAATATCCAGTTTTAATAGTCTACACATAGCAGCAACTTTCTGCCTTTTCCCACCGTCATTCAAACCACAAATATTTATGGTAGCAAGTCTTATCGCCATCTGCCCCTTAAGAATGAGCCCGCAATCATTTTCCTCAAAATATTTACTGTCACCTGATTATTCCTAGACACCTTCATAACTTGTGCTGTACATTCACTTAATTCTTCACTGTCCCGCCCCCCCCACCTCCCCCATCCCCCCTTATCCCCCCCCCTTGCTAACCCCCCCCCCTGTTACAGGCAAATAGGTCAATCTTGACCTATGTGTGGCTGCTCACTGCTGCAGTGTCGCCTCCTTCTCCCGCCCACCCATCCTACCCGTGTATTACCATACTCAGTACTTCCTTATCTTTTTCAATATAGATCTTATGCTGGTGCAGAATCCTTACTCCTTTTTGCCTTTTTGCATCTCTGTAATTTCTGAGAGATATTCACCTGCCTTTATCTCCGAGAAAAACATTCTGATGCGTCCCCCTGTAATAACTTTCAACTTTGATGGGTACATCAAATAAGCTTCAGAGCCCTGGCGTTGGAACGGAGTAATTAGCTGCCTAAGTTTCCATCTCCTTTCCACAGTCGTGTGGCAGAAATCTGGCCTAGTAAAGAATGTAATCCCTTCAACTGACCTTTTCTTATCTGGTCTAGCAGTCTCCATAACTTCCTGCCTAGCCAAGAAATTTCCAAAGAAAACTAACATCGCCCTAGGTAAGACATTCTGATTAGCGCCTCTTGTTTTCTTCTGTGTCAGTGGGAATCTGTGCGCTCTCTGAATTTCATGCTCCCACTGCCACTGCGCCTCTGGGTACGCGCCTTTCAGCAATTTAATCATAAAGCCCCTTGGGTCTTTCCCTTCCACTCCTTCCTCTAGGCCCACAAATCGCAGGTTGTTCCGCCGCTGGCGATTCTCGAAATCCTCCAGCTTCCACTGTAAGTCCTCGATCACCTTTCCTTGTTCCATTTTAGAGGTCTGCCAGTCTGTAACCTCGTCCTCCAGTCTCCCAGTTCTCTCTTCGACCTGTTCCACCCTACCTTCCACCTCTTCATATTTTCTGTTCATTTTCCTAATACTTGCTTGTATTTTTTTAGTGTCTTGTCTGTCTCTCCTGCTCTCTATGCGAGCCTCCAAATGCATTTGTTTCAACATGGTGAACATCCCTTCCAGAGTTGCTTGAGGTGGATTATCAGTTGAAAATTGAGAAGCATTTAACGGATAATTCTCAGGTGCATCACCTAAATCATGTTCCTGATACATTTTAGAGGTACTACCATAGTCCCATAGCAATCTCCTATTTGTGCTTGATGCTTCTCTGTCTATGTCTCTGTCTCGCCTTATCATAGTTCTTCTTTTTTTTCCTCTGTGTTTCCTTGCTTCTATGTTCACTAGAGTGGGACCCTTCTGACTCCGTCCCTGATGAGAGATCTGTGGTAGTGTCCCCCTCCTCTGAACCCAATAGAGAGGAATCTGAGCCCTCAGTCACAGAGTAGAATTTTTCCACCTCAGGGGAACGTACTCTCCTTCCTTTAGCCCCCTTTGCTGTGCGACTCTCTAGGCTTTTCATGCTCCCCCAGTTGGATTGCCCTATAATATTCCTTCCATCAGGCGTGGGCACTAGGTTTACCTCCAGCAAAGCTTCAAGCATTTGGGCGTTGTTAACGTTTACCGGCTCCTCTATCTCCTTCATCTGCCCATTACTTAGCTTACCCGCTCTGCTCCGGGTCGCGGTCTCTGCGTCCGCGTCTGGAATCGCACCAGTCTCCTCGGCAATCTCCTCTCCCTGTGCCGCTCCCGCGTGAGTCGTGCACGTCTGAGGCCCCAGTTGCTTAGCAACCGCCGTGCCTGCGTCCTCGCGGTCGGCGAGAACAGCTTCCGCGTTTGAGATCGGAGTGCCTTCTGAGACCAAGATCGCCGGCAGGATTCTACCCGCAAAGGCCTCCGTGACGGTGGATTGCCGTAAATCTTTACCAGAGGCAGGTACAGAGATTGTGTGCTTCGGCGCTCCGCCGTCCGACGGAGAGCGCCTCTGTTGTTGCATCTGTCCTTTGCTCTCCGAGGCTCCCGCTTGTCACCATGTAACAGTATCCTCGAAATCTCCAGTGGTAAAATTTGACTGAGAAAACAGAGTGATAGTGCATAGACTTACCACATATTGTATTCTGAAGAGAGACCACCTTGAGGGTTGAAGCCTGTGGGGTAAAAAGGTGGGGGGAATTTTGAGAGGTGAATACATTTGTAAGGAGTATAAACAAGTGGAATAGTGGACTCACACAGCTATTCAGTGTGTGACATACCTTGGTGTATTGTACTGGTTCTAATGATGGGGGGGCAGGTAGGAAATAAAATACCCACCCACTCTAGTTTTGTTCATTCTTTTAGGGCACAGTAACAATTGATGACTAGATCTGAGTTGTTGGGTTGGGATGTAAGCTTTTAATTTATTTTTTAGATAAACTGGTCCCTTCCCCTGCAGACCATACATAGGAGTTTGAACACTGCTCGTTTTTCATGGGCAACCAGTGTAGCAGGAGCAGAAGGCTTCAGATGGCGATAGTGGGCGGCAATTTAGAGCAAGGCGAGCTGCTGTGTTTTGAACTACCTGGAGCCTTGAGAGAAGTCCTTCCCTAATTCCTCCCAGTAGGGAGTTACCATAGTCGCATCGGCTCACTACCAGTGTCTGAATTAGAGATTTTCTAGCTGAGGGGAACACCTTCTAAGCTTTTGAATCAGGCCAAAACATGTCCCCGAGATGCTTTTCAAATGTTCATCCATGGATAAGTTTTCATCCAGTATGACTCCAAAATTTTTCACCCATTTTTTCAGAGTCAGGGAGGCTCCCAGTTCCGGAAGCCACCAATCCACAGACCAAATATTATCTGCCTTTCCAAATAGGATAATCTCTGTTTTATTTGTATTGAGCTGAAGAACGTTTGCTACCATCCAAGCTGCTGTTTTCAACATGCAGTTTTTAAATTTGTCATTTGTGATGCAAGGGTTGGGATCAATTTTGATCATTTATTGTGTGTCGTCTGCATAGGAGATGGTCTCAAAGCCACAAGATCTAATTAGCTTAGCCAGGGAGGACACATAGATGTTAAAACGAGTTGGACTAAGAATTGATCCCTGAGGTACTCCTTTGTCGAGAATCCTGGAATGTGATGTAAATTAGTCCAGCTGCACTACATGCATTTATTCAGTGAGAACATTCTTGAACCATTTTAACACATTTCCGCCAACACCAATCTCCCTCAGTTTATTTGAACCAGGATCCGATGGGGGACTTATTTGTGTTTTTGCACTTTATTCCATTTATCTTTATGTCACTGATGTAATTTGATGATTATTGAATTTAACAGCCCTACATGATTCAAAGAGTAAAAACTATGTTGATATCAAAAATCCTTACCAGCTATGTGTGTTCCATCCTGAAGTCTATAAAGGAATGTATAAGACTCGCTTTCACATGATTAATATTACATAGGTTCAAAGCAATTGATGTACTCGACAGAACCATTTGCAGTTTCTTTGATGCATGCCATGTTCTGAGGGACCAGCGACGGCCCGTAAAGGATGTTCCACTGTGCTGTGATGAAGGACGGGGAGGGGCAGGGTGGGGGGGGGTGTAAAATACGGGAAACGGACGATTACAGGTAGGTAACATACAAAATAAATAAAGCAAATTTTGTTGCGCGCTGCATCGCATTTGGCGATGCAGCGTGCGCAACGAAATTTGTTTTTTTTTACGTTACTTACCTGTAATCGTCCGTTTCCGGTATTTTACACCCCCCCCACCCTGCCCCTCCCCCGCCCCACGCCACCACCCGGTGGAACGCCCTACACGTGCCGTCGCTGTGAGGGACACAGGGTTAACCCATTGTCTCTTTTTATTGAAAAATAATACAAGATTTGTTACAACATGCACACTTCAAAACATATAGCACAATAATAAAAAATGTCACATTGTACTGTTTCAATATGGAAAAAGTTTACATCATAAGTAACACAATGCCAATGACGATGCATATGCAAATATTTTCTATATGCTCATTATTGTTTCAGAATCTATGTTCTAGGTTAAGTGCAATATTAAAAAAAGGTGCAGTGCAAAATAAAAATTGAAACTTCTTAAGAGAAATCTCTAATAAAAAAAATGCCCATCTCAATAAAACAATAATGTCACATTCAGTGTGTTTCCTTCACTTATATTGCACAACTGCTCAAATGTTTATTTGAAAAATGTAAAGATAATTTTCATTTGTTTATCTTAGCAATGGACATTTAACAAACAACACCTTTTTAATTTAATTTTCGTACTCTTGCTTTTTAAGATTTACAAAAACAACTCTTTCTATATTTGTATGGTTTTAATCTATTCTGTACCTATTCATGCAGTGCCCCTACTCACCTCCATGCTCTGTGTGGCATGCACAACATAGCACACTGACATGCAGAATGTGCTGTAGGGAGTCAGCATGTGCTTATATCCTTTATCAAGGCCGCAGCATGACCCCAACAAGTGTGTGACTGCATCCCAGCAGTCACATTGTAATATGGACCGCCCACATGCTTATCAGCGGTTTCCTGACCGCCACAATAACATCAGCTGTCTGCAAATCCCTGAGTTGACAAACAACTCAAATAGTAGCTAAGCTGATTTAAATGGGAAGATAAATGGTATAGTCATGAAGTCTGAATTTGGAGGAGCAGTACACCCTTTAGATACCAAGCAATAATCCGTCTTTCTTTTTAGTGGAGTGATTGTGCTTGAAAATATATTTTCAGGTCATATATGAATTTATTTAGGATATGACACAGCCAATGTCTTGTTGCCTAGAAAACTAGTGGCCCACAAATCGTTACCACACCAATCAGAACATTTTTGGTACTGTAAAACTGATGAGGAGAAAATAGTAAGAAATAAATCACCCTCATAAAAGATGCAACGTCCGATAAAGGGCAGGATCATCAAAGGTGGTATAGGACCTTGTTAGGGGGTATTCGTTGATGTTTTGGCTCGACTTATGCGTCGAGGGTAACTTATGACCTCCGCTTGTGGGGCTTCTTCAGGACAGAGGGGAGTGTAGGGAACCTAATCCTGATGGCAAGGTAGGGTGACCCAGGTCACAATTCCCGTACGTTGAATAGTCCGCAATAATGCAGAGTATCAAGCTAAGAGTGTCCAATTGAATGCACTCAGGGTAAATGTAATTCCCAACCGGGTATCCAAAACTCAAGCAAATATGAGGAATGTCAAATTAATCCATTCCTTTGAAATGTATACCAATACGTATAACACCTGCTGCTCCATCAGAAGTTGCATCTATGCACCTACTGAATAAAGCAACATGTGCTGTATAAAATAATGTTGAGGACAGCTTGTACTGTACTGGTCCTCCTTTCTAACCAGCATCAATCAAAAAGATGAAATATCTTGATATTCTAATGCCTGTGATGCTCACCCCTTTTTCTTTCCAAACACCAGCACACCTCTCCCCCACACCTTTCCCCTTGAGCAACCTGTTTACATCTCTATCTTGTGTGGTAATGTCTTTACCATTTTATTTATATTTCAATTTTGAAAATATAAAAATGATTATATATAACAGAAAAGTGTGGGGGAATTTGTATATATATATATATATATATATATATATATATCTATCTATCACCTCCACGTTGGTTCACAATTCGGGACTTTGCAGCGCTCGCGTATGTGCGTTATCCTGCGACTGAACCCACGCCGCTCAATATTCACCAACTTTCCCCCCAGAGGGAGAAAAACGGGTCGCACAACCAATTGCAGTATTCGCAATCTTCTTTATTTATCTTAGTTACAGGGCAAACAGCGCATTAGATCTACGCGTTTCGGTGTATCGCCACCTTGCTTCGTGAGCAAGGTGGCGATACACCGAAACGCGTAGATCTAATGCGCTGTATGCCCTGTAACTAAGATAAATAAAGAAGATTGTGAATACTGCAATTGGTTGTGCGACCCGTTTTTCTCCCCCTGGGGGGAAAGTTGGTGAATATATATATATATATATATATATATATATATATATATATATATATTCACTGAAAAAAAACATAGGTTTCAGGGAAGTTCTAGTAAAAAATTAGCATTTAAATAACCATAGAAATTCACTGAAAAAAACATAGGTTTCAGGGATGTTATAGTTACAAATTAGCATTTAAAAAACCTTTGAAATTCACTGAAAAAACCATAGATTTCAGGGACTTTATAGTTAGTTCCTGAAACATATGGTTTTTCCAGGGAATTTCTAAGGTTTTTCAAATGCTACTTTCTAACTATAACGTCCCTGAAACCTATGATTTTTTCAGTGAATTTCAAATGATTTTTAAATGCTAATTTCTAATTATAATGTTCATTAAACCTATGTTTTTTTTCAGTGTTTTTAAATTATCATTTCATTCTCAACCTAGCGAAAACAGTCGATATCCCCAGTTTTCCAGCAATAGCTTCCGCAAAAAAAATCGCCAAAAAAGAAAGCAACAACTAACGGTAACAATATGCAGAGTAGGTGTTCCTGTACAAAAATAACACAAAAACACCACTTCCCGATATTTTCAATGAGCAGCCAAATCTATGATAGAATCCAAAAACAGGCAAAAAGCTGCATTAGCAGTAGGAATCTAACATTTGCCTTTTATTGGTGTAAACCAGGTGACTACCTACAGTATGAAAGGAAGCCCACCTCAGAATCACATCTGAAGACCATCACATGTCATAAAGTTACTGGTCATGCAGCTCCGACACCCAAGAAGGCCACAACACACACTGCCACCAGCCTAAGGACGTCCCCCCCGGACCACCCCATCCCTATTACCACGAGGCAGCGCAGAATAGGACAGCGGACCTTCCAAAAACGGCATGGATCCTCAGCCACACAATACTTGAATGTTGGCAGATGTGGCAACCAAGTATGTGTGAGGGACGCAAGTCACCCATCAATAATAATGCACACAATACCAAGTGTAGCGGTGATGTGCTGGACAGACCTCACTATGCAGAGCACAAACATCTCCATGTGGACATATACTGCTTGTTTAGCATTTTTTACTTGTAAAGGTTCTTTCAAAGGTTTTTATTTTAATATATTTTGGATAAGAATAAAGCATGGTGTCATTTTTTTTCTTCAAAATCTATTATTACCCAGCAGTAGTACAGAACGACAAAGGAGATTGTATGATAAGCATTGATTGCTGAATGAAAATACTATCATTTTCACTGAACTGCTAAAGTGTATTCTGACCTAAATCCAGGACCGTGAGCAAGCTCTTTACATGTAGAAGTGAGTCAACATTTTTCATCTACACAATGTTTGGACATTTAAATTGTCATGTTGAACATCTAATTTGTTGAACAATAGAGACCTCATTAAGAGTGCCCTGATACTCCACCAAGTATTTTTTTAACCTGCTTTCTTGATGCTTAACTCAAGGGGTGGAAATCCCGAATATGAGTGGAACCCTGAAGAATCCCTGACAAATTATAAAGTTTATAAGGGTTTAGCAATACCACATCTGTTTACTCCAGTAAATCCTCACTTCTCCTGCAAAGTTTTTGGATACTTTCACCAGCCAAAGGGCATGATTTAGAGGTTGGTGGACTGGTTACTCTCTCCCAAATGTGACTGGTTACCTGTCCTTAATCCTATAAGTGTGTTATATCCTTTGACACTTGCAATACAGTGGATGGGATATCCATCATGCTTGTTCTGGTACACCAAACTCTAAATCAGGCCCAAAATCTTTTGGCAGTACACGAAGGTCCACTGGTGCTTTTGCAGGTCCTGTAATTCTAATGGGGCTGATAATTCTTGTTAACACCTCCATCAAATGTATTGGACACAAAATTGGGCCCATGTTATCTTTCTTGTATAAAAACATTGCATTTAAATGTTTTGTGAGATGGGCTTCTTAATACTATAACATACCAATTAGATCATATAATTGTGGGGAGCTTCATTGAAAACAAATAGAGTGTCTGAGAGAATATAACGGCTGGTTTTGGACTTCTAGACAAACAGAGCCATTTTTCTCCTATGCATCGCTATCGCTACTTTGGAGCATTATCCTTTTAATGGGCGGAATTGCCGTAAGGAATCGTACTTCATCCTGTCTGCGCGAATTTGCTTTTTGATTCACTCCTTGGTGAAAGCTGCAATAGTTCATACAATATCTGTTTGACTCTAGATGACAAGTTTCAATTATTCAAAAAGTATTCAAAATAAAACTAAGAAGTATCCTATTTTAAGGATAGCAGCAAAAAGTAAAATGTTTTAATAAAAACGCACAGACTGCAAGAACAATAGTGAACTTTTTAATTACCAGTAATCTTCATTACCATTAGGAGTCCCCTCCTTTTGTATGAACAGTATGAGGCTTGCTCTGCCTCTGACAGACACTACCAGATCTTTTTTTCTATGTCTATGCATAGTGTGACATAGTATTAAGGTCCCGCCATCCTTGGACACTTCTGGTTAGTACCAAGCTAAGATATTAGTACAGGAGGGCAGGGAGGGAGGGATGTTACTATAACAAGGATGACTCCAAAGGGTATGAATATTATCAGTAAGTAGAAAAGTTCATTAACCCCACATAACCATCCTCATTAAAGTATTAACAGTATGAAGACATACGTAAGTAATCATTGACTGGCACAATCATATGCTGCTGAAAAATCTTTATTATTGTTCACCGCAATGCAGGTTTCAACACAAAAAACCCTAAATTATCAGAGACATTGGAAAAATAGTCCAAATTATGATTGAGAAATGTATAAGAGTTCACGCTAGTTGCAGCATGACATATTTCTGGAAGTGAGACACCTCTCTGCCCTCGAGGCTTCTGCTCTTGTGGATTGATCTACTACATGCCCTGGATCTATTTTGCCCGTTGACTCAGAAGTCTGAAAAATCATTTGTCTAACCCATCTGCTGATAGTGGGAATGGAGGCTTTCTTGCCTTTTTTGGCTGACCCTTAGGACACAACTATAGATTGTGATATCCAAAGTCTATGGTTGAATCTAGATACACCAACAGGGTCCTTCAAACATCCAACAGAGAAGGACTGGTAGCCTTCATCTTGTTTCAAAGGCTGGCAGAATGATTTCCTGAAAATAATGAAAACTGGCTGAAATTTCGGGTCTGGCCTAAGGACAACCTGATCTGGGGAGAACTTTAAATAGCAAAAAAAGATTAATAGAGAAGTCAATTCTCCCAACCTGTGAGCAGAAATATTAGCAAGAAAGAAAGCCAAGTTGTCGAAATCCAAGAGATATTGGTGTGTTCTAATGATTCAAAGGGTGGTTTCATTAAGACTTCCAATACCATGTGAAGACCCCACGAGGGTATTGGAGGTCTTACGAACCCAGAAACTATTAAGTAGTTTCTGTACCAAAGGAAGAATTGGATGCAAATCCCCTTGAGTCTTCCTGACCATTGAGATGACAATTTCCAAACCCGTCCTGAAGAAAATCCATGATTTTAAATAGATCCAATAAAACTGGGTCTAAGCTGAAAAATTAACACCAAGAGAAAAAATAATTCCAATATTTACCATAAGCCTAGTTAGAGGAATCTTTCTGTAATTCCTGAATATCCGCTGACACAGGGCTAGACCATCCTAGTCTTTGCAATCCCATTCATTCAATTTCCAAACTGTCATCTTCAACTGCTGAATTTGCTGAACAATAAACTGGTACACTGAAAGGGACCCAGATCGATAGGAAGAGTCAGAAGAGGTAGAATGGCTAAGGCCTGAGTTTTTGTGCCCCCCTGCTTGTATATGATGTTGCCAACTGATGGACTGTTTGAATCAATACTGCTTTCCTGGCCAGCCATTTTACAAAATGGCACAGAGCTCTCCCTATTGCTGCTAGTTCACTTCAATCCGAAGATAGTATGGACTTTGCTTCTCAGAAATTTCCTTGTCCTTCCTGATTCAACATGTAACCCTTCAACCCCAATGACTGGCGTGTGTTTTGAGCGCCATCAGAAGGGATCCACCATGTGTACCCTTCAATCTAAGTTGAAAGAGGATGGCTACTATGGAAGTTGTTGGATTATGAGTGGTTAAACTGGAATCAACTGGTTGTAGCTCAAAGTGCGTGGAGACCAATGTTTCAGAAAGTACTGAACCCATGGCTTCAGATGAAATCTGGACTAGGGAACCACTGTCATGCAGGAATCCATCAAAACTTGAACTGGGCTGTGAGAAGGGTCACCTTCCTGCCTTGCTGGATAAATACCATGGCCACTTCCATGTCAAGTCGACCACAACAAATTGCTCCTGCTGAGTTGGCTCCAAGTGGGATTTTTCTTTGTTTAAGATTAACCCCAAGGAAAACAATGTTGTACATATTTCCTGGACATCCAGGTGAGCATCAGGAAGAGAAGATGCCAAAATTAGCCAGTCATCAAGATATTGATAGAGATGCATATCTTGTAAATGTAAATAGGCTACATTCAGAGCAAGTACCTTTGTGAAAACTCTGGGAGAGGAGGAAATGCCGAATGGTAGTGGAGTGAACTGATAATGGTCATTGTCCACCGCAAATCTCTGAAATTGATGGTATTCAGGATGCTCTGGAATGTGAAAATAGGTGTCGTGCACATCCAGCATCCTTAAATAGTCCCCTTGAGAAATCAGAATATATTTGCTGAGGGATTTCAGATCCAATACTGATTGAAACCTTCCCTCTGGATTTGATACCAAAAAGAGTATCAAATAAAACCCCAGATGATGCACCACTGTAGGATCATGAAAGATGGTACCCTTCTGCAGCATAGATTGAACCCTTCCATAGGCGCTGCCCTTTCCTGAATCTCTTTTGGATCCGGATGGGTCGGAAATATGTTCTGAGTGGGTGTGTCTGAAACTCGATCTTGTAACTCAGTTGCACGGTGTACCGGACCCACTTGTCTGTGGGGTAGAGTTGCCATGTGGGAAAAAAGTAGCTGATTATTCTTCCCACCATAGATAACAGATTGTAATTGATTCAGCTGCTGCTGAAACTGCTACAACTGCGCCAGTTCGGGTCTGGGTTTTTCTACCAGCTGAAGCTCCCCGACATCGAGCTCTGCCTTGAAAGTGCAGTTTGCTAACCAGCCCCTAAGCATAAGGTTTTTTAATAATAGACTTCTTCACATTAAGAAGACGGCGAGGTTGCACCAGATTTTTCTCCTCTGCAACCTTTTTAATAAACTCATCTGGATGTGATGAAAAAAGTTTATACCTTAAGAAAGGTAGACGAAGAATCAGTGCGTTCCATTGCTTAAGCCATAAGTGCAGACAACCTGCAATTGATGCCATTGCAGAAGAGCATGTAACATCAAAGGACACATCTAACAAATATTGAGCTGATAGTCCCGCATTTGCTAATATCTCAATGGGGTCCTTCTGATTCTGTCGACAATCATATAAGAGCAGGATGTCTTCAAATATTTTCTGTGAGGAATAAGCCACAAAGGTGGCAGCCCATAGATCAAAACTGTAAGCTGTGTATGCCCTTTTTAGTGATACATCCATGGGATTCATGGGATCAGTTAAAGATGCTTCTCCTGATGCCAATAAAAAAGGGGTCACCATGCTTGCCAGAATAATAATAATTTTTAGATACTTGAGGAACTGCTCTTCGAATTAACTCATTGGATATCTTTTTAACTGGAAAGGTGGAAAACTACTTTTATCTACGTTGTTCCATTCTTTCAGCTAGAGGGATTCAATCACCTCTGGACTGGCAAATCATTCACCCCTGGGGGCTCATTTACAAGCCCTTTGCGCTGCCGGTACGTCACTTTTTCCCATTTTAAAAGTGGCAGGTGTTTTATATTGTGCTAGAAACTCATCACTCTGAGTTTCCTTCTGCTCAAACCCTAACGTAGTCCAGACTTGTTTGAGTATATTCTGAAAATGCACACCCTGCACATATCTCCCCCTCTGAGTGGCTACATGGTAATCTTCATCCTGCTGCACCTTTTCTCGCTTTGCAGCAGGTTGTAATAAGGCTGAGGCAACAGCGTCATCAGTCATGGCCTTAAGATCCAACCTGAAGACCGAAATAACCTCTTCAGCTGCTGTAGCCGATGCAGCTGTGCCTGGTTCACCGTGTTTTTTTTTAAACCTAGTCTTGCTCAGCAACGTTTAATATGGATTCGTTTCATTCTTAAGGCAATAAGAGCATGGTTTGGTATGGATAATATTATGCATTTCTTACTCCATTTCAGTAAATGCCCTGCATTCGTTCTAACCAGCATTGCGTGTTCTTCAGCAGTTGAATATTTCTGTTGTGTTTGGATCAGATTACATTTTAGATGGATCATCCAAGCTCAAATTTCAATTCAATTTATTTTCGCACAAAGCATTTTTTGATTTTACAAAACTCAATAGCTGAAAATACACGCTTCCTATACGAAATGCAATAAGTTGGTCGCTGGAAAACAATATGATTCAAACTGAATATGTCAAAATAAATGCTTTCTATGCTCTGTGACCTTTAGTTTTTTCATTATTCTCTTTTGGAGCCATGTAACATGTCAAAACCACTAAACATGATTTCTTTAGTGTCTAGCCATCAAAATATATATTTGCAGCTACTGGTAACCGGATGTACCAGAACAAAACGTTTCCCTTTTTAATAGTTTGCAGGTTGTTCACAAGATAAACACATGGCGGTATTTCTCTCATCATTCAAACTGGCATTTTTACTTTAGGTATTTCTCTCGAAGATAGTCATTTATCCTACACGAGATAACAATAGCGCAGTAGAGAGCTTTACAAGAACATAATATAAACACACAAGATAAGTTTTTCACTTTACAGTTACAAATGAAAACACACAACTCTTTTCCGCTTGAGATCTGCTCACTGTAAAATGAAAACATAAAAACATGCAGACATATGGAGTCCTAAGAGATTTATAAAAAAAAAGAAGGAAGTTCCAGATACTGCCCTGCTGCTGTAGCATGCCAACTGCTCTCTTAGTTTTCTATTTTCTGTCCCCTCCTTCTAACTCGGTGTGGTTTACATTCGCAAGACAACGAGACAAATACGTGCATATATACGTGTGGGTGTGTGTGCGTTTGTGTGGTGGACGTGTGTTCCAAATATCAATTTTCACGTATGTTTTCCCGTTTATATTTGTGTGCGTGTGTGTGTTACACTTAAATGATGGATGATGGTAAAGCTTAATTTGATTTCACTTGGTAGAGACTTTTCTGCAAATAAATATCAAAACTTATAGTGCAGCTCAGTTTACTCGCAAACCGGTAAACATTTACAAACAACTTAATGTAGGTGTTAAGGCCCCGGTACTACTACTAACTCTCAAAAAAATGTGTTTATGAAAAGTAAACTTTTATTTTTAAACACAGCCCCATTTCCTATAAGAAAGACTAGCTGCATTAAAAAACAAGTTTACTTTATTTAAAGATGATCAATTGGTGACCTGCTTACCTTAGCAGACAGTCATCCCGGTTATGGGCTCTAATCTTTATGAGATGTAGTTTGCATCCTGTTGGAAAGTAGGTTATTGGTAGCAGTAAGTATGCACCTACCACTAGTAATAAGGTCACCAACACGGTATAGGGTCCAGTAAAGAACTCAGTAAATTAACTCCTTGCATATACATGATTCTGCAAGAAATTTTCCCCAATGGGAAGGAAGGATGTGTTGTGAAGTCAAATTGTGGTGTAATATAGCATTTGTCTAAGCTTTCAAGATGGACAGTAGAGTTTGCATCATTAATGTTTTGATGGAACAAAGGTGTTGATTCTTTTTTAAATCCTCATTCGCCTCAGACTCCAGTTGATAATAAAGATGGGTGTGTTTATGGTTGCTTGGTTTTAAGGAAACGTACGCGATCGAGGTGTACCCAAGGAGAGGTGTCCACCTACAAGTATACAACTGACCCACAGAACGTCACTGGCCACTTGTTGGAAAGGAGTGGTCTAACTCTCTGCTTGTTAACTATAGCTGAAGACTGTTTATGTTGGCCTAAGGAAGATGGGAGAGGGGCCCAACACAGTCGGAGAGTTTCCAGAGAGGCCTAATCATAGGATCCAAAATTATTTCAAACGTGTTAACATAACAACTCAAACCCCAAAATTAAACCCCTAAAGTATACTCCCCCAAAAACTAGTGATGAGACCAGTTTAGTAAACAATCCCATAATGCTTTCTTCTTGCTATTCTGGAGCGTACCCAAATCAGTTTTAGATGTGTTATATAGGGAGGAAAGCCATTCTGCATGTGTGGGGGGTGTAACTTCTACCCAGCTCTGACAAATTTCTCTCCTGGCCAGCAGGATTGCATAAAAGAGGAACCCCCTGGCAGGTCCTGTTACCTCACTAGCTATGCCAAAGATGATCAAGGCGAGAGAGATTTGGACTGGGGATCCCAAAATGTCAGCTATAGCTGCCCCTACTTTCCCCCAGTATTCTGTTATCACGGGGCAATCTTTAAGCATGTGAACGTCTGACGCATGTACTAAATCGCACTTCTTGCAGCTGACTGGGGGACCCTTGGATAATTTAGACAGTCTTAAGGGAGATAAGTAAGCCCTGCGAGTAGTAAAGTAATGATTCCTCCTGAGCCAGGCTGCTTTTACAGTAACAAACAAGATGTTAAAGGAATTTCTTCAGATGATGGAAGGCGCGCTCATTCAAATATAAGAAAGAAATCTTCTTTAGTCCAAAGTGTTAAATTCTTTATTGTAGCAATTATGCCAAACAAGTTGCACAGCCAACGCGTTTCGTTCGTAGGCGGAACTTCATCAGGGCTGAAACAAACCCAAAGGAGTATTTATGTTACAAACAACGCATTCTACAGGACATACATAAATACAGTACAAAAGTATAACAATGGATGGGATTTAAAACACAGCCTCACAAACCGACTATTAAAAATAAATAGGCACGGCGAATAACCTATACACAATTGCTCACATCAGAATGTATATATATATATATTTAAAAACATATACAACATGAATATACATGCATATGAGACATGAATATATACAAGTTTCTCACTATACACATATATAGGTTCAAAAAATAAAACCATATATTCTAGCACAATCATTGAGCTGATCCTAATTCACATTGGCCATTGGTGACCACCGAGCTAGAGGAACCCAAGTAAGCACCATAGAGGTTATCTCAAAGCTAATAGACTAAGATTAGGGGTGGATATGGCCACCATCTTGGTGGCAAAGGCAAACGAGAGAGAAAGGAAAAGACGGTGAAGAATATAAACCAAAATGCATCAAACCTAATATAAAACAAGATGAAATATTAACCTGAACAATCCGGATAAGTGAGAAAGAAATACAACAGAGCTTGCAGAAATTTATATATGAAGACCCTCAATAAACATAGCCTGTAGGGATCGGAAATTAGAAAAGAAAGCAATCAATGTGCCCATCCCACCTGTGCAGCTAACCCAAAATTCATAATTATAATGAAATACGAATCCAGATCATGGTTGGGCATGCAGCGCACATCAGTATAAAACGGAGGAGAGAAAAAGCGGTGACATGATGGCCATTAGTTTAAGAAGGTCCTATCTATTCAGATGCGTCCAAATTAAAACTTTGAAAAAGGTAAAAGGGCAATCACCAATTCAGAATTTACAGAAGCGTGTCCCAAAAGAGTATAAGTCAGCAAAAGTAATTATGCAGTTAGTCAGACGAAACGTCGTCCCAAAGTATCCCACAGAAGATGAAGATTAACTGGAAAGATAAAAAATAATAATATACACACGGAAGAATTGATCATGAAAAACAACCTGCACCACACTAAATCAAAATATTTATAATCCCAAAGTTTAAGAACCAGACTCCCAGTATGGGGACCGCCATATCGAGCCTGGGAAAGTCATGCAAAATGAAAGAAGTTGGTAAGGCTGGCAGGGGGTATTTCAAGATGTTAAAGGAAGTTTGCCACAAGTCTTCCCCTTGCTCATCTGACAAGGAAGCTCCCCACAGTTCTTTGGCTAACTTAAAATCTCCATCAATAGCTTCCTCTATTGACCAGTAAAAGAAGGAAACCTCTTTCATTCCCACTGGCTTTGACACTAATTGCTCCTCCAGGGTATTTCCTATGCCTATAGGTTTTTTTAAAGTTCTGAAACAACTCTGCAGTTGTAAATATTTAAACCTGGGCTTACCCTCCTCGTGCCTATTGTGGAGTGACGACCATGATATAAGTGAACCATCTGACGCCAAATCACTCCCCACCTTTTGTCCCGCTGTTTGGCACCCCCAAAGTCCATCTTACCCCGATTAAATCTGTCCTCAACCTGGCGGCCAGGCTTATCTCTGATAAGCGTTATGATCACATCTCCCCGGTCCTCAAAAATCTCAATTGGCTCCGAATCGAAGGCAGATCCACCTACAAGATTACCTGTATCACTCACAAAGCCCTTCACCAAAACACCCCCTCGTACCTTTCTGACAAACTCCAAAAAGCAGGATGTACTAGATCTTTGAGGAGCACCAACGCCCTTGTCCTAATCCCCCCTCAGACCAAAAAGAAAAAGAGTCAATCATGTTCTCATGTAATGCCCCATCTATTTGGAATTCTCTTCCCAAAGACATTCGCTGCAACCCTTCCTACCCCCTTTTCTAAAAAAACCTCAAGTTGCTGCTTCTCCCCAAATATTGGGGTCTTTAATTCTTAGTGAACTATTGGTCCATTTACTCTTTGCTGTCCTATACACTCTCCCTTACCCTACATTTCCTACTCTCGCTTTTCAAGAAAAACCTCAAGCTGCTGCTTCATAACAAATATTGGGGTCCTTAATTCCTATTGAACTATCTGTCCATTTACTCGTGGCATTTCTCTACAATCTCTCTTCCTACTACTCTTTCTACTCTCGCTCTCCTTCTTTCTCCCTCTAACTAAATACTTAACTCCCCTATTTTACTTTTTCAACAGCTCTCTTCTCCTTTACTTGTTCTCTAAATTTACTCCTTTTCCTTTTACACTTGGAGGACTTTATCACCTAGTCTATGTTAGAAATGTGCAGTTTATTGATTTTCTTTTTCATGATGTGTTAAGTACCCTGTAAAGCGCTCTGATACTCTTGGGTCCAGTAGCGCTATATAAAACCTTTTAAATAAATAAATACATCAATAAATAAATAAATAAAATAGGTCCATCTCCTTGTCATCACATTTTTGCCAATAATTCTGGTACCCTACTGAAGAATTTATGGTCCCCAAAAGAAATTCCTATCTCCGTCACCATCCTCCAAGGTGTACCTAGTAACTACTAAATGTATGCTGACATCTTCCAGAAACCGAAGAACTTGACACTACCTCCTCATAGGGAATGTAACTGTGCTATTCCGTTGCAACCAGGAGCAACAGTACCATTGGGAAGCATATACTCTCTCAAAGAAACCCTTAGACAGTATCTCGAAGAAAACCTTCAGAGGGTTCTGCTTACCCGGTCCTCATCATCTTCCAGGGCACCCCTCTTCTTTGTACCCAAGAAGACTAAAGATCAGTGGCCATGTATAGACTTCGGGGTTTTGAGCAATTTCACTATTACAGATCGTTATCTGTTGCCCTCGATCAAGGATATCTTGGAGTCTGTTAGTGGGGCACAGATATTCACTAAGTTAGACCTAAAGGGTGCTTATCATCTCCTTTGAGTCAAGGAAGGAGCTGAGTGGAAAACTGCATTTCAAACTCCCTTGGAACATATTGAATATTGAGTTATGCTCTTTGGACTGACCAATGCTCCTTCAATCTTTCAAAGATTTAAGGATAATATGTGCTCAGAGTTTCTAAACGAGATTGTTCTAACATATTTCAATGATATTCTGGTCTATTCTGTGGCTGCTGAGTTGCATCATGCACACGTCACTCAAGTCTTGGAAAGACTATGTCAAAATAGTATTTTCTGATACAACAAAAACTTTTATTGTAGAAACAGGCGCATCAGACAGAGCAGTTGGTGCTATTCTCCTCCGACAAAAACAACAAGACAATGGGCTGGAACATCCTGTTTTTTAGCTATCACACATCTTGTCGGATTCTGAGTGAAACTACTCTGTTTTTTAATTTGAACTATTGACCATGAAGCTGGTCTGTCGTGAATGGAGACAATTTCTAATGGGTACCAAAGAGCTGTTGGAAATCAAAACGGACCATAGAAACCTCCAATGTCTCCGTAACATTCAGTGTCAAAATAGTTGTCAGGCCCAGTGGGCCTATTTCAGGCCCGGTGGGCTTAATTCATATATAACAGGAACTCAGAACAATCTGTCAGATGCCTTGTCTCATGGTTATCCGGAAGGTCCTACACTCCAACAATAAAACATAACCGAGCCACAAAGAATCATTGGCCTAGTTCAAACCCTCCTAGATAGGGTTCAATCACACTATGTATTCCTGAACCAACAAGAGTCGAAGAAGCTAAATGATCAGGTTACGCAACATTACAAATACTAATACTATGTTAGAGCATTATTCCTCTCAACGCAAAAGGTACACCTAGAAGCCTTACAAATGTGTCATGATTCTCCTGTTGCTGGACATTGTGGTTTTAAAAATGCTCTAGAATTATTGCTTTGCTCTTTTTGGTGGCTATAGATAAGAAAAAATACTGAAACCTATATATCCTCCTGTCCTGTCTGTGCTCAGGCAGAGACACATCACACTAAACCTTTGGGGTAACTCCAACCCCTACCTGTTCCACAGGTTCCATGGCATCTCATATTCACTGATTTTATATCCACTCCTTCTGCAGGTAACCAAGTTGTTATGGTGACAATAGACTCTTTCACTAAGATAGCACATGTTACTGTTCTTAAGAAGATACCTACCACAAAAGAACTTGGAAGCATCTATATTCAAGAGATATATCACCTTCATGGTCTTCCACAGGTAATAGTATCCTCCTGAGACCCTCAGTATATATCCAGTTTTTGGAAATATTGCTGCAAATCCCTTCACATTGCAGAAGCTTTTTCCTCAGGGTTTCATTCTCAGACAAATCGCCAAACTGAACACCTAAATCAGGGGCTAAAGCATTACCTCCGTTGTTGTTGCAACTCAACCAAAAGCGATTGGTCCTCCTATCTGCTGTTAGCAGAATAATCCTATAACAACACTGGTCATAGTGCATCCAAGGCTACCCCATTTCTCTGCTTATATGGTTACATCTTAGGACCCTTCCATCAGGTCTACAAGATACTACTTCTGCTTTTATTTTCCATCTCTGAACTGTCAGATTAAGGGTGCGTGGTAATCTTCAGGAAGGCAAAAGAAAATGAAAGACACTGCTGACATCCTTCGACGTCAGTCTCCATCATACCAGGTTGATAGTAAAGTTTGGCTTTCCTCAAAGTTTTTGCCTCATTACCTGTCACATAGTAAATTCAACCCATGCTTTTATGGTCCTTTTAGAACCACCCAAGTGATGAACCCTGTGTCTTTTTGGCTACAGCTACCACATGCTTGGAAAATACATCCTATTTTCCATATGTCACAGTTGAAATCTTATATTTCAGATCCTTATAATGTGGATTCTCGTCTACCTCCTGTTTAGTCAACAGTGTACCAGACTACCAGGTCCAGGAAATCTGTGACTCCCTGTTCTTTAGGAACCGCTTGCAGTTCCTTATCCATTGGAAAGGCTATCGTCTTAGTGATAGGTATTGGGAAGATGGTGACTCAGTTCACACTCCTGTTCATGTCTGCCATTTTTATCTGCTTTTTCCCAATAAACCTGGGGTTTAGAAAGGGAGACCCACTGTTGCACCACGGGCCGTGGTTCAGCCCGCGATGCTGCACGCTTCATTCTCACGGGCCGTGGTGTAGCTCGCGGTGCCTTCCTCTCCTCATCAGGTGTGTCGTGGTGCTGTGCAGCATCCTGCTTTTGCTGTTCTGGTGTCAAGGGTGCATCCTGTGATGCCTTATCCTTTTTGGTGTCTGGCACGCCGCAGACCTATGCTCAGGTCAATTGTATAATATATTTGCATATTAGGAATTCCACAGCTCTAATTTTGGGACTGTAGCATCCTATATAACACTTGTGGGGCACTATTTACTGACCTCTTCACTTGGTATGACATTTTTCTTCACTATTCTTTGGGGCCATCTTGTTACTTGTTCATCTTCCATGCTGCCAAGGTCTTGGTCCCAGAACACCATGGGGAGGTTTGTTCTACCATTCTAAGATGGCAACCTTTTCTATTCTGTTGATCACTCCAAGCCCTATCCCAGAGGATGATGGCTACTTCCTGTTCAGTAACTTCCTGTTCATGAGTATATAAGGGACTGAACCTTTCCTTTCTTTGCATTGCAACACTCCTTGCTCCTGCTGGTGTGTCCTAATACTGTTAGTACCTTTGCTCCTGTTAGGTGTACTTTTCCTTCCAGTTTGCTGCTGGCACCCCCGGTTCTACTTGGGGTCCCTTGAAGCCATCTGTTCCTTCTTGGGATTCTGGTCTTTGCTTGCCATCTCCTTATTTGGTGTTTCCCCTTGCTCCTTGATTTTCTCCATCCTTTCTGTTCCTGGAGTCTCCACCTTCTTAAGAGGTTTTTCCCTACAGGTTTTTTCCGCCTGGAGCTCCATCTGGAAGGCACAATCTGCTTATGTATTTTTAACTGTCAGCAGCACCGTGGCTACCAAAAAAGTGTCACCCATACCTCAGACAGACCAGAACCTTCAAGAACCGAAGCCGAGAACCATCCCAGCACACCGAGACCGGTAAGAAAAATTCCAAACGTGACACCCCTAGGTCTCCCAGGGGTGGGGGGATGTAGCTATAAGCAGGGACCTTATAAAATATTTTTATTTATGTCCTGGTGAGGGATAAACTGCCCTTTTTATATGTTCCCCATTGAAGATACTTAGTTTCATAGGCTAACACTGAAAGACTTAAAAAATTGGTATTGATAAACTAAACAACTTGCCCCTGTTGAATTTAACATAAATAGTACAGAAGAGAAGTTACAGAAATGTCTCTTCTCTAAGCCAGAATCCGGTCTTCTAGTAGTGTTTGCTGATTGGTCAGCCTTAACAGGCTTAGCCAGGCTGCTTTGATTAGGTGATAAGTGGCCTGGCCGGAGCAGAGGTTATCTGATGGAGAGAGGGCTGAAGCTGAGAAGGATAGGTCAGAAACAGGATGCTGGGTAAATCAAACTGACATCAAAGAGAGAGAAGATCAGTAAGGAATGTCAGGTGCACTTACCCCCATACTCTGTGCTCCCAGCCAGATAGCAGTCTCAGGACAGGAATTTGCAGTGATCAGGGGCAGGTTAGCTAATGGAAATGAACCACACTGTGGGTTGCTTTAGACAGCTCTTATTCCTCTGGAAAGAAATGACCCATTTTGGAATTTGGAAGAGCAGTGCTTTCTGGGACAAGAATATACCACACTTTTTTTTAACAGGTTGAATTTGCATTTTCAAATGATAACAAATAAACAAGACACATCACACAGGGTTGCCAGAAATAGTAAATCGACCCACACCTAATGTAAAGAACAAATCACATGCCTCTGTATCCAAAGGGAAGCAGTAGTTAAAACAATTACCCTCCATCCCTCACACAATGCTCACATTTCTACAGGGCCATAATCTGAGTTGGAAGAAGACATATTATGAATGTCAGCTATGCGCAGTCTTTGCAACTTCAAAATATAAAGACCTCCAGTTCTTTGCAGTTTGCCAACATGGGTGGTGAAGAAGGGGAACCAGACTGTATCAAATTTGGCCACCCTATCCCAAATGAAGATGCCACACTTAGGAGGAGGTTTTCCTGCTTTTGGGTGGTACCCTGCTTCTTATTGGACAGAGTTGTTCCCCTGCTTGTCACCCCAGACATTGAATAAATATGTGAGAGCTACATAGCCCTGCCGGATTCTGGATTTGCCCCCAAAGGCCTGCACTCTGACTGACTGCTCCTGCTGCATAATCTGATACTTCAGCCCTGGGAACAACCCCTTGCTTCAAGAATGATTAAGGAGAGTACTTCCTGCAAGTTACAGGTTAACTGAGCCCACCTGCATCATCTCCACCAAAAATGCCCACTATAGAGTACGTCCAGTTGACTTTTAAGGATTTGGCCAGTTGCATTATGGGAACTGTAGACCAAAAAACCCAGAGATGATCTAGAAGATTCCAGACCTTTGGACTGGTGTTTTGGACACTAGGGACCTATAAGGATTCCTTCAGGAAGCAACTCCTGAAGTTTAGAGAACTTTGAAGGACTTTTGTGAGAAAGCTTAATGAGGTGACTGACCCGATACACAGAGTAAAGCTGACCACCTTCAACCGCGAAAAGGCCCGGACTTCAGGTGTGCCCCACAGAAAGCTCTGTAGCTCCAGACTTCCAGTATTTTATCATGGCCTCACAGAAAGTTATGTTACAAAAACACAAGGTAACCCTCAAGGTAATTAAGAACCTTGGGTAACAGTTATGTATGTAGACAGTGGTCCTTAAACAAGTGATCATAACAATGAGATAAATATAGATTAGAATCAATGCTATATTCTGGATGTCCAGCCGGACAAACAATTTAGTAATATAATAGAACCAATAACTTGGACAGAAAACGACAATCAAGTGATACACTGTCCTGTATCCTTTAGAGAACTCAACACTAACAATTATATACAACACACAAGGACATTTCAGGCAAGGCAAATATAGCTTGTAGGATATAGATTAAGTCAAGACTAGAGCGAACAGACAATGCACTTTTGTACACAGTGGATGAATGTGCAAGCTGTTACATGAGGGTCATTGATGTTTCGATCCTATAAAACAATATTAGAATCATCATCAGGACAATGAATAGCACATGCCTGATATAAAGGAAATTGCCTCAAGAAGGTTAAGGATTAATTCTCCAAGGGGATGAGGTGGTCCAAAGCTGATAGATGAAAGCAATTTAAGGAATCTTAACCTCCATTGAAAATTTCGAGAACTACTGGCAGCACACTTCACTCTGTGCTACGCCTCGACTCAATGTGACAACGTACCAATGCACTTATGACAATAGATAAACGTTCTCAATGGAAACAAAACCTTGTTCAATTAACATTTCTCAATGGAAACACCTTTTTCAGTTAACCAGGAGTCGAAGGAGCATCGATCTCCTGCGACTTGACGATGCACAGTTTGCACTCTTTGCTGCGCCTCGACTCAATGTGACAACGTGCCAATGCACTTATGACAATAGATAAACGTTCTCAATGGAAACAAAACCTTGTTCAATTAACATTTCTCAATGGAAACACTTCATTCAGTTAACCGGGAGACGAAGGAGCATCGATCTCCTGCGACGTGACGATGCACAGTGTGCCGCAAAAATCCTCAGGGGAGCATGCCGAGTGACCTAGGTCACATTGAGTCGGTACTTTTAAAGACAGTCATGCCTTGCAGCCTTCCTTTAAAAGTAAATTCTCACAATTGGCATTGACAGAGCATATAAGGCCAAAAACGGCCATTTAAGGCTCATGATAGCCGGTCAAACCATCATGCACACTAAAGGCCTAATTATGAGCCTGACAATTCTTGGACTGCCAGACTTGTGGTGGGGAAGTGGTGGCAGTATTCTGACTGCCACATTACGTTCTTGGCAGTCATGTCACCCTGGGACAATCACTCCCTGGCAGTGGCACAGTGGTCTTGAGGCAGTAATATTGAAATAAATTACGGAATTCGATGAACGTACATCAACTGATGTGTTTATTGGAAGTTGGAGCAGGAGCAAACTCGACCAGCGCAGCCGGAAAGCATCTCTCAATAACGGCCGAGCACAGCTCAAGAACCAAGCGCATGGCTTGTCCACGAGCCCAGGCAGTCCCGCTAGACACAAGGGCGAGTGCGGCAACATGTAACTATTACACATCCCCCTTCTTCCAAAAACAAATGAATGAAAGGTGGAGAAATTATATAGCACAGCATAAGTAAAAAAACACATACCAGAAGAACAGCGATAATGCAGAATTAAAATTAAGACAGTGAATCATGCATTTTTAACATTAAGGCAAAAGAACGACATGACCCCACTCCCTACCTACAGTAGAGCATAATAAAGAAAAAAATATCACACAAAATTTCAGATAAGTAGGTACTCTGCGTTTTCAAACGGGCCTGCCATCACCACCACTAGAAGGGACATCCTTAGAAGGATGTGCTGCTTGCGATTAAGGTTTGCCTTGCTTCTGGTACAAAGCTACCCTGCTGTAGTTCCATGATTGGCCATTCTGTTGCTTGACAACATATTCACCAACAGATTCCACATGAAAAGGCCCTCTAAATTGGTAAAGCCACGATGTAGATCACCAGGTTTGACCTTTACCAAGTCAACCAGACACACACGTCTGTTACTCTTGACAATGTCTGAGCGATGCCGAGCAGGAGAAATATCTAAGTGACACTTAAGTAACCAAGTGGGAACCAACTTTGTACCAGCTAGTCTACCCCTCATCAGTTCAAAAGGGGATTTTGCCATCCCTTGATGCACTGTGGTGCGGTAGGCCCATAACATTTCTTTTAACACATGTTGTACAGAAGACTTGGCCGTCACAGCCAAATGCATCGTGCCTTTTACAAGTTTGTTAAGCCATAAGCCATTTCCCTGGGGATTGTATAACGATGTACGTAAGTGCTTTAAGCCAATAATCTCAAAGTAGTGCTCCATCTCCTTTGATGTGACTTGTGTGCCACTATCCGAAAGAAGGAATGCTGGTACACCTTCCCTACGAAATACCTCACTGAGGACTTTGATGGTGAATAATGTATTAATGTTCCTCATAATTTCAACCTCCATCCACCTAAAAGCAGAATCCACCTGAACCAACGCAAATCCCTCATTGTCATGCAGTTCATTAAAAAAGGACCAATGAAGTCCATACAAACCTTTTGCCAAACACCCTCCTCACCCACATGTTGAGGTGAATTTGGTTTGTCTAATCCCACACGTAGCCACTTTTCAGACTCTTTACAGGGTTCACATTTCTCTATCCACTCCTTCACTTGGGCATCAATCCCTGGCCACCAAACTGTATCCTTGAGCCATCTGGCAGTTAAAGTTTGGCCTAGGTGGCACTCGTGGGCCAACACAATTATCCAAGTCCTCATTGACTCTGGAGCAATGTATTTCTCACCCCTCAACACAACATGGTCGCCTACTGTGGAGATTTGGTCCTGCAATTGTATGAAGGGTCTGAGACTAGGTGATACCGTGCTCTCTCTAGATACACCTTCTCTGGCCATCCTGACCACACCATCCAGAGTTTTATCAGTGCGCATGCCCTCCAACCAGTCTTCTCAGGAAATGGCCCTACCTAGGTCCTCAGTGAGGTCTTCCAAACTGGTCACAACACTTTCCGTGAAGAGGTCAGTACAAACTGCTTTCACTTCGGGCAGTCGGGACAAGCATACTCAACTTTGCACACCAGATCTTGCACATTGACAGCTAGATTAGCAAGTCTGCCAGAACAGTACTTTAGGCCATTTCAGCCTAAGATTTTCCACAGGGGCTTATAATCTCTTCTAAGCGTGAAAACAACACCCCACAAAAAGACTCTGGCCTGACCCTCAGGTGCTACATAAACTTTGCCTTCAGTGGATCATCTCTCAAAGGTAATGCATGCCTCAAAATAACCCAGAACACCAATATTGGCACCCTGGTAGCCATTCAAAATGACATATGAAGGTATCAAATTGGCATTTTGACAGAAAGAGTCATATTACACCTTGGGAATAATGGTGTACAGTGAGCCAGTATCCAGCATTAACGACAAAAGTTGTCCATTGAAACCAAAATCAGTCTTTGGGTGAGTCAAACTCCTCCCCTAATCCATAAGACCTTCCTCATCAGCCTTAACCACCATAACAGAGATATCATTTTCATCCTCCTCATCTATCACTGCAACTTTCTTGCTTCTGGTTTTACATATTCGGGTGTAATGTCCCTTTTTCCCACACTTAAGGCACTCTTTGCCTAAGGCAAAACAACTCTTGGAGTCTGCTAATTGGAAAATTCTACCACACTTATGGCACATACAGGCACTACTTTTGTGGGAAGAGGAAGTGGGGTTGTAAGATTTGGATGAATTTATCTTTCCTGCAAAAACCATTCCCTTAACTTGGTATTTGGACTGCTTTCCGGAGTTGTTGGAGGCGGAGCGATAGTGCGGGTTGAGCTGAGCTGCTGTGGCGGAGCTCGGGAGGCCGGAGCTTGGGAGCTGCGGCGGAGCTACTGCGGAGGAGCCCGGAGCCCGGTGGCGGAGCCCGCCGTACTGCCCACCGTACTGTCCGCACTGGTTGTGGAGCTTTGTACCCGCACTTGAATGAGGAATTGAGGGGTGGTGCGGTGTGAGCAGGTGAGCGAGTGGAACCGGGAGGTGCTGTCTGCATTCATCTCCCGTGATCAGCCTGTGTGTTTGACCCGCCCCCGCTCCGGTTCCCGCTAATGCCTTTGTGGGTCTCTTGCTCAGCCCCGTGTGTGCTCCGGACCTTGTTTCTGGACCCTGCCGCTTTCCAGTGGGCTATGCTAAACAAACAAAGGGGCCAGACAGATTTTTTTATATAACATTTATGATCCCAAACAGCAAATTAATTCTGAAAGGTCATCTATTTTATTTTAGATTTTTGTATTTTTAGAAAAACATTTCAATATTTGAAAAATGTCATCGAATAAACAGTCATCAAACAGTGAAATATATATACAAACAATGAGAATGTGCAAGAAATATGTACAAGTGCTATACAAGTGGTCAAAAATAAATACTATATATTGACACACATGACACCAAACAATAGTGAATCAATTGCCTAACGAAACTTAAACATTAGGAACCAGTCCTTTCTATTGGGTACAAAAAAGACAAGCGGACCTCTAGTCACAGAGAGCTGCCTGCCTGTCTGGCTGAGCCAATGATAGGGGAAACAAATTTACAGGGTTGCACAACAAGGGGTAACACTGTGTAAGTCTCAATGGTCCTTGCAGCACCCAAATTCTTTTTTCCGAGGCTCAGAGTCAACGCGTTTCGAACCTCAACGCTAGTAAGGGTTCTCCTCAGGACGTGGACTGGATGGAGCCGAAACTGTAAATAATGGTGAGGAAAAATAGGTGTGAGTGTTGTGTACTATTGTGAACTAAAGACTCAGACTCGTAACTCATATCTCGAAAGAGAAATGAATAATACCTGGAAATGACAGTTAGTTGTCACTTGTAAATAGATGCAATATTGTTGAGCCAGGATTTCAGTCAGGCGAATGTTGCAGATTACTGAAACACCTCTCATGTATCGTGGTTCTGAAACCAGATGGAGAGGGAAATCAATACCACCGAATTATACACAATTTAGTACGTTAGCGCTTGTTAAGATAAGGGCCTACCTGTTTAGGAGGGCGTTTTTCACACTGATTCGCAGTAATGCAATTGTGCTTAGCGGAGCTGGTAGTTTTTTGGGGGGGCAAGTCTGAGCTGGCGCTAACCTGCAGAAAAAATAATAAATCAAGGTATAGCGTTTGTGTCCATGTGTGACGAGGCTGTTATTTCTACACATGTGGCACAGTTCGTGGTGGGCCAAGACTATTACAGGCTCGATGTTTTTGAAACTCACTGTTTCAGAGGACGCCCTGCGCCGTGGCTCAGCAAGCGCTCTCATTTGATTTTTCGTCAGCACAGTCGATCATTCTAAAATAGTGAGAAAACCAGGTGTCAAAGACCCAGACCATTATCGCTCTAACCGCGCCGCACGGCAGCGCTAGAAATCATGATCAAACTTACTCGAAGTACGATCTGACGAAGTGATCAGTTTCCTGCATTCACGTGCGGCGTTCGGCGTATACACGCCGAGCGCGTTTGAAGTTGGCTTAAAGGGGCCACTACAGGTCATGTGTACCTACAAGGTTTCTGGTACATGTAGTGCATCTAAGTAATGACTGAACGTGGGCACACCCTTTGCAACTGATTGAAGGGGGCCAGATTTTTCAATGTATGCCAGAGACATTCAGACTACTTGGAACAAGACTGCGCCGAACACGCAACGGACATTGTTGCCAGAGTAAAAGGGAGATTCTGAATGACAAATGTCTTGTGCAGATCAGAGGTTGCTTGATTCTGGCATGTCATTGAGACCTGAGTTCGCAGTGTCGAATTTCAGTATTAGATACGCTTCCCTCTGAGAGAGGCGTAAGTCAGGATCACCACCTCCCCCAGTTTTGATCACGGAGAGCACAGTCCATTTAAATTCGTCTGCCTTGTGATTCTTCTGCAAATAGTGGGCCACAAGCGGAGCAGTAAGTGTTTTATTATTGATTCTGGACCTATGTTGCATTATTCTTTGTCTGACTTCTTGTGTGGTTTTACCGATGTACACCTTTTGGCACGGGCATGAAATCGCATAGACCACGTACTTGGTTTTGCAGTTTGTATGTTCGTCATACCGCCAGATTTTCTTGCCGTCCGTGAAAAGCGAGCCTTCCACTGTAAAGTTACACACCGAGCAGGTGCCACATTTTCTGTGGCCCTTAACTGGATTTGCGCCAAATATTGTACTCTGGGTATCACGCTTCTTTTGTGGTCTTGTGGTGGTGATCAGTTGTCCTATACTGCGAATCTTTTTTAGTGCAAACAGGGGAGATCCCACATCGGGGAGCACTTCTTTAACTAGATGCCACGCATTCCGAATGATTTTTTGTAGGGGGTGTGTTTGGGGTCCGAATGTAGACACACATACCATGCGTTGAGTTGGCAGTCTAAGTCTTTTTTCAAGCAGATGCGCTCTAGGTGTCCATCTTGCCCTCTTCATCGAATGCTTGAGAAGCTTTCTCGGGTATCCTCTGTCCTGTAATTTTTTTGCCAGGGCCTGGCCGTGGATATCATAGTCTTGAATTCTGGAACAATTCCTCCTGACCCTGAGAAATTGTCCATAGGGCAGGTTGTTCTTGAGGCTCCTAGGATGGTAACTTTTGAAGTGCAGGGCATTGATTTTGTCAGTCTTTTTTTGATACAGGGAGCAAGCGAGCCCCTCCGAGGTAGCCTTGACTTCCACGTCTAGAAACTGTAGTGTTTTTGAGTCGTAAGTAAGGCTGAACTTGATGTCTGGACTGCGATTGTTCAGCCAGATGTGAAATGACTCCAATGCTTCTATTGATCCATTCCAGACACACCAGACGTCATCTATATATTGCAGCCATTGCTGGATATGTGATTTGAACGGGTTGTTGTTGTGAACAAACTTCTCCTCGTATTGCCCCATGTACAGGATCGCCATTTCAGGAGCAAACGGACAGCCCATCGCTGATCCTTTCACCTGTAAAAAGAAATCGTCCTCAAATGTAAAGTAATTTCTTTTCAAAGCAAGTCCTGCAAAGGCTAGAATTAACTCAGTTGGGACCCTATGTGGTCCTGGCCTTTTTTCCAGTTATATCTCAAGAACATCGAGTCCGTCTTGCTGAGGGATTTGCGTATAAAGTGACGCAACATCCATCGTCACCATCAGTTGCTTGGTAGGGTCAAAGTCTAGCAGTTCCACTTTATTGATGAAGTCCATCGTGTCACGGAGATATGATGGCACTTGTACAACTAGAGGCTTAAGTAAGACATCGACGAACTGAGAGATTGGCTCCAGGACCGAGTCGCAGCCGGATATAATAGGCCGCCCAGGAGGCGTCTTGGCATCCTTATGAAATTCGACACTGCGAACTCAGGTCTCAATGACCTGTCAGAATCAAGCAACCTCTGATCTGCACGCGACATTTGTCATTCAGAATCTCCCTTTTACTCTGGCAACAATGTCCGTTGCGTGTTCGGTGCAGTCTTGTTCCAAGTAGTCTGAATGTCTCTGGCATACATTGAAAAATCTGACCCCCTTCAATCAGTTGCAAAGGGTGTGCCCACTTTCAGTCATTACTTAGATGCACTACATGTACCAGAAACCTTGTAGGTACACGTGACCTGTAGTGGCCCCTTTAAGCCAACTTCAAACGCGTGCGGCGTGTATACGCCGAACGCCGCCCGTGAATGCAGGAAACTGATCACTTCGTCAGATCGTACTTCGAGTAAGTTTGATCATGATTTCTAGCGCTGCCGTGCGGCGCGGTTAGAGCAATAATGGGCTGGGTCTTTGACACCTGGTTTTCTCACTATTTCAGAATGATCGACTGTGCTGACGAAAAATCAAATGAGAGCGCTTGCTGAGCCACGGCGCAGGGCGTCCTCTGAAACAGTGAGTTTCAAAAGCATCGAGCCTGTAATAGTCTTGGCCCACCACGAACTGTGCCACATGTGTAGAAATAACAGCCTCGTCACACATGGACACAAACGCTATACCTTGATTTATTATTTTTTCTGCAGGTTAGCGCCAGCTCAGACTCGCCCCCCAAAAAACTACCAGCTCCGCTAAGCACAATTGCATTACTGCGAATCAGTGTGAAAAACGCCCTCCTAAACAGGTAGGCCCTGATCTTAACAAGCGCTAACATACTAAATTGTGTATAATTCGGTGGTATTGATTTCCCTCTCCATCTGGATTCAGAACCACGATACATGAGAGGTGTTTCAGTAATCTGCAACATTCGCCTGACTGAAATCCTGGCTCAACCAAATTGCATCTATTTACAAGTGACAACTAACTGTCATCTCCAGGTATTATTCATTTCTCTTTCGAGATATGAGTTACAAGTCTGAGTCTTTAGTTCACAATAGTACACAACACTCACACCTATTTTTCCTCACCACTATTTACAGTTTTGGCTCCATCCAGTCCACGTCCTGAGGAGAACCCTTACTAGCGTTGAGGTTCGAAACGCGTTGACTCTGAGCCTCGGAAAAAAAGAATTTGGGTGCCGCAAGGACCATTGAGACTTATACAGTGTTACCCCTTGTTGTGCAACCCTATAAATTTGTTTCCCCTATCCTTGGCTCAGCCAGACAGGCAGGCAGCTCTCTGTGACTAGAGGTCCGCTTGTCTTTTTTGTACCCAATAGAAAGGACTGGTTCCTAATGTTTAAGTTTCGTTAGGCAATTGATTCAATATTGTTTGGTGTCATGTGTGTCAATGTATAGTATTTATTTTTGACCACTTGTATAGCACTTGTACATATTTCTTGCACATTCTCATTGTTTGTATATATATTTCACTGTTTGATGACTGTTTATTCGATGACATATTTCAAATATTGAAATGTTTTTCTAAAAATACAAAAATCTAAAATAAAATAGATGACCTTTCAGAATTAATTTGCTGTTTGGGATCATAAATGTTATTTAAAAAAATCTGTCTGGCCCCTTTGTTTGTTTAGCATAGTTCAGTGGTCCAAGCCAGATCAGATACAGGACCCAAACCTTGGTATTGACCTTGTTTGTTGAGCGGGCGCTGGCTCGCAAGGTTCACACATATAAATGGTGTGTTTAAATCATTTGGATTGATTGAACTCAGGCCCCCACAGCCCTGAGCACTCGATATGTCTGAAAGAGACACGTTGTCCTTCAGTGAGGATCACATTCAACAATTGCTCTCAGACTCCACACTATTCTCATCTGTTAAATTGAGTAATACAGCAAAACAGCTTAATGTATCAGACAAACTGTTAAGACTACAAAAGAAGCATGTCAGAACCGAACTGCACCGACATTTCCTACTTGCCAATTTAAAAGCTAGGGTTATACCCTGGGGCTTACAGATAAAAAACGTCCCCGTCATTTTCACTGACGATCCAGTCTATAGAAAAGGGTTCAGCTGTATCAGTACAAAGTGCAGTAGAGACTTGATGGTACACACCATAGAAATGGCCCAGAGAATCTGCAAAAAGGAAGAGGAGGAAATTGCAGAACAGCTTCAAGCCATCAAAGATAATCACACTGAAACAGAAGCCAAATCACTGTTAGAAAAGATTGAAAAAGAACTGGCAACGTTCAAAGATCACACTATTAACTTCAAAACAACCAAGTTTGAAAAAGATCTCAAAAGTTTCAGCGTTGAGGCAGTATATCCGTATCTTAAAGATGATTTCTATACTCGCCAAGACTCCACTAGGTTCCTGAATACTTACCAAGGTAGATCCAGAAAGAAATTCTCCACGTTCCCGGAAACATCCTCCTCAGAATCCACTGGAGATTCGGACGCTAGAGAAGGTCCCTCAAATAGAAACCCCCCAAAAGACCTTTTTTTAGGACAGGGCCAGCAACAGAAAAGAACCAGATTCAAGCCACAATGGGAGATGACAACACGCAAACAGCACTACAATTCTTAAATAAATCTTCGATCATTAACATCTCTAATAAAGTGCTAACTGACGCGGAAAGAGAGGTCCTCGAGTTGGGCCTCTCGTTCGTACCAGGTACATTCATGGATTTTACTACGGTCAAGCTTGAAATGACCGAATTATTCAGGAAGGTGCGTCTCAGATGGTTCTTTCGGGAATCACCTGAACAAGTACGAACTGAAGCATCCGGATTGAGGAACAAGTCATCGTTCTGTCCCTCCAACCATAATACCTCCAAAAACATCATCACTTTTGAACGGGTGGTTATGTCATCATTGAATGTCCTGGAAAAGAAACGCCCTTATGTACCATCTAATATAACCAAAGAACAAAAAGAAGCAATTCTTCAGCTGAAGAATCAACAGGACGCCATCATCAGACCTGCGGACAAGGGAGGCGCGGTTGTACTTTGGTCAAAGGAGTTGTACAGAGCTGAAGGAAGGAGCCATGTTGATAACTGTGAGTGGTACCGTCATATCTCACAGGACCCTACAAGTCAAATATCACAGGAAGTGAAGCTATTGGTCAATGAAGCCAGAGAAAAGGGGATACTTGGTCCTAAAGAAGCAGAGTACTTAATCAAGAAATATCCGCGAGTACCGAATCTGTACTTCCTCCCCAAAGTCCATAAGGATGCCAAGACGCCTCCTGGGCGGCCTATAGTATCCGGCTGCGACTCGGTCCTGGAGCCAATCTCTCAGTTCGTCGATGTCTTCCTTAAGCCTCTAGTAGTACAAGTGCCATCATATCTCCGTGACACGATGGACTTCATCAATAAAGTGCAACTGCTAGACTTTGACCCTACCAAGCAACTGATGGTGACGATGGATGTTGCGTCACTTTATATGCAAATCCCTCAGCAAGACGGACTCGATGTTCTTGAGATATATCTGGAAAAAAGGCCACGACCACATAGGGTCCCAACTGAGTTAATTCTAGCCTTTGCAGGACTTGCTTTGAAAAGAAATTACTTTACATTTGAGGACGATTTCTTTTTACAGGTGAAAGGATCAGCGATGGGCTGTCCGTTTGCTCCTGAAATGGCGATCCTGTACATGGGGCAATACGAGGAGAAGTTTGTTCACAACAACAACCCGTTCAAATCACATATCCAGCAATGGCTGTGATATATAGATGACGTCTGGTGCGTCTGGAATGGATCAATAGAAGCATTTGAGTCATTTCACATCTGGCTGAACAATCGCAGTCCAGACATCAAGTTCAGCCTTACTTACGACTCAAAAACACTACCGTTTCTAGACGTGGAAGTCAAGGCTACCTCGGAGGGGCTCGCTTGCTCCCTGTATCAAAAAAAGACTGACAAAAACAATGCCCTGCACTTCAAATGTTACCATCCTAGGAGCCTCATGAACAACCTGCCCTATGGACAATTTCTCAGGGTCAGGAGGAATTGTTCCAGAATTCAAGACTATGATATCCACGGCCAGGCCCTGGTAAAAAAATTACAGGACAGAGGATACCCGAGAAAGCTTCTCAAGCATTCGATGAAGAGGGCAAGATGGACACCTAGGGAGCATCTGCTTGAAAAAAGACTTAGACTGCCAACTCAACGCATGGTATGTGTGTCTACATTCGGACCCCATACACACCCCCTACAAAAAATCATTCGGAATGCGTGGCATCTAGTTGAAGAAGTGCTCCCCGATGTGGGATCTTCCCTGTTTGCACTAAAAAAGAATCGCAGTATAGGACAACTGATCACCACCACAAAACCACAAAAGAAGCGTGATACCCAGAGTACAATATTTGGCGCAAATCCAGTTAAGGGCCACAGAAAATGTGGCACCTGCTCAGTGTGTAACCTTACAGTGGAAGGCTCGCTTTTCACGGACGGCAAGAAATTATGGCGACATGACGAACATACAAACTGCAAAACCAAGTACGTGGTCTATGCGATTTCATGCCCGTGCCAAAAGGTGTACATCGGTAAAACCACACAAGAAGTCAGACAAAGAATAATCCAACATAGGTCCAGAATCCATAATAAAACACTTACTGCTCCGCTTGTGGCCCACTATTTGCAGAAGAATCACAAGGCGGACAAATTTAAATGGACTGTGCTCTCCATGATCAAAACTGGGGGAGGTGGTGATCCTGACTTACGCCTCTCTCAGAGGGAAGCGTATCTAATACTGAAATTCGACACTGCGAACTCAGGTCTCAATGACCTGTCAGAATCAAGCAACCTCTGATCTGCACGAGACATTTGTCATTCAGAATCTCCCTTTTACTCTGGCAACAATGTCCGTTGCGTGTTCGGTGCAGTCTTGTTCCAAGTAGTCTGAATGTCTCTGGCATACATTGAAGAATCTGGCCCCCTTCAATCAGTTGCAAAGGGTGTGCCCACTTTCAGTCATTACTTAGATGCACTACATGTACCAGAAACCTTGTAGGTACACGTGACCTGTAGTGGCCCCTTTAAGCCAACTTCAAACGCGCGCGGCGTGTATATGCCGAACGCCGCCCGTGAATGCAGGAAACTGATCACTTCGTCAGATCGTACTTCGAGTAAGTTTGATCATGATTTCTAGCGCTGCCGTGCGGCGCGGTTACAGCGATAATGGGCTGGGTCTTTGACACCTGGTTTTCTCACTATTTCCGAATGATCGACTGTGCTGACGAAAAATCAAATGAGAGCGCTTGCTGAGCCACGGCGCAGGGCGTCCTCTGAAACAGTGAGTTTCAAAAACATCGAGCCTGTAATAGTCTTGGCCCACCACGAACTGTGCCACAAGTGTAGAAATAACAGCCTCGTCACACATGGACACAAACGCTATACCTTGATTTATTATTTTTTCTGCAGGTTAGCGCCAGCTCAGACTCGCACCCCAAAAAACGACCAGCTCCGCTAAGCACAATTGCATTACTGCGAATCAGTGTGAAAAACGCCCTCCTAAACAGGTAGGCCCTGAACTTAACAAGCGCTAACGTACTAAATTGTGTATAATTCAGTGGTATTAATTTCCCTCTCCATCTGGTTTCAGAACCACGATACATGAGAGGTGTTTCAGTAATCTGCAACATTCGCCTGACTGAAATCCTGGCTCAACCATATTGCATCTATTTACAAGTGACAACTAACTGTCATTTCCAGGTATTATTCATTTCTCTTTCGAGATATGGGTTACGAATCTGAGTCTTTAATTCATAATAGTACACAACACTCACACCTATTTTTCCTCACCACTATTTACAGTTTCGGCTCCATCCAGTCCAAGTCCTGAGGAGAACCCTTACTAGCGTTGAGGTTCGAAACGCGTTGACTCTGAGCCTCGGAAAAAAGAATTTGGGTGCCGCAAGGACCATTGAGACTTATACAGTGTTACCCCTTGTTGTGCAACCCTGTAAATTTGTTTCCCCTATCCTTGGCTCGGCCAGACAGGCAGGCAGCTCTCTGTGACTAGAGGTCCGCTTGTCTTTTTTGTACCCAATAGAAAGGACTGGTTCCTAATGTTTAAGTTTCGTTAGGCAATTGATTCAATATTGTTTGGTGTCATGTGTGTCAATGTATAGTATTTATTTTTGACCACTTGTATAGCACTTGTACATATTTCTTGCACATTCTCATTGTTTGTATATATATTTCACTGTTTGATGACTGTTTATTCGATGACATATTTCAAATATTGAAATGTTTTTCTAAAAATACAAAAATCTAAAATAAAATAGATGACCTTTCAGAATTAATTTGCTGTTTGGGATCATAAATGTTATATAAAAAATCTGTCTGGCCCTTTTGTTTGTTTAGCATAGTTCAGTGGTCCAAGCCAGACCAGATACAGGACCTTGCTTTCCAGTGGGGGCAGGAGGGGAAACTGCCGGCCCCCCAGAGGTGGGGCATCGAGGTTGCTACCGGTGCAGTGAGCCCAGGGGGATCAAAGGAGCTCTGGCATGGAAGTGAAGGTGGCGCTGCTGAGTTAGAGTTTGTTGCCAAGTCGAAGGTGTCAGGCGAGTCAGCTCTCAGGAGTCGGGAGCCGCTCAAAACCCGAAGCCTGAAGCCCGTCTTCCTCTTGCAGCGTTACCGATGTGGTGAGGTGTGGGGAGGCAACAGTAGGGCAGCGGCAGCCGGCAGCTGGCAGCGACGGGGACATACGACGGGGGACATACAGAGACAGATACCAGAGACCAGAGACTGCAGCAGTGGCAGCGGTAATCGGCAATCGGCAGCGGCAGCGGTAAAAGACGTGAGTAACCTAAGCCACAAAGCCGCGATAAATATTAATAAACACGCACAACATTTACGATAAAGGATTTTGCGGAGTAAATTAGGGGGAGCCGGGCGGTGAGAAGCCAGGGGAGACCATCGCCTTTACCACACAGGCACCATACTGGAGTAAAATGGAGGCGCTGACGAGCTAGTACCCCGGTAGCATTACTGTTTGAACTGCAATCCTTCTCTTAAACAAGTATACCTGCTTTAGACGCCCAGACCTCTGGTACTCTAGCCCTTTAAATCCCCAGTCTCCTATTCCCCCTGCCTCACAGGTCAATTGGGGAGCCATAGAAGCCACTTCAGAATAGGCAGCAGGAGTGCAGTGGGAGTGGGAGTGGGTCAGAGTGAACCGCAACATCGTCAGAGGGTCAGAGTGAGCCGCAAACATCATACAATATTGCCTACAGCAGCAGGAGGCATTTGAAATATTCTAAACATTGAGAGATATTTGAGAAAATTGGCGTTTCAAGCCGGGCCTCCAGAAAGTCGGAGTGAGCTGTAATATCGCCCATACCTGCAGGAGGCATTTGAAAACTTTTGAAACATCTGTAACATTTGAGAAATTGGCAGCCCAGGTCGGCCCACCAGAAGGCAACAAGACTGATAAAACGAACTAGGACCATGCGGTCAGGAACAATTCGACAAGCACCTATACATAAAAACAAGAGAAGAGCGGCTACAAAAGATCAAATCAAGCGAGTAAACAAAAACAAAACAAAGGAGATTTCCGGTACGGAGCAAAAGAGCTTGATTCCAGCCCCTACGCCAGAACCATTTAAGTTTGGGGAGAACAACTCAAGGCACAAATTTCAGTTCCTAAAAGACCAAATGGCGGCAATTTATGCACCAACGGAAGAAGCACAAAGCATACAAAGCCCAATAAAACCGATACATTTAATTACACCGAACAAACTGGAAGGAAAAGGTCAGGCACAGCGGGATTCATTGACAGAAAAACCACACCAGTCACTACGACTACAACCACAATACAATAAAAGAAACGAATTGGAAGGCAGCACAGGCACACTGAACGAAGAAAAATTAGAAATCAAAAATTGGTTGTTAAAAACCACAGCACAGATTCATGCACTCATTTGCCAACTCATGTCCACACCAGATAAGGCGAACAAAGAAGAAAATGGAAAAAGTCTAACTTTAAAAAACAACCAAAGTCAAATTGGGTGTCAAACAAAATCCCAAAGAAATGTACAAAAGATAGACTGGACAAGATCCTTCTCAATTTTTGAGGAAGATGAGCTCATGAAGGTGCTAGAATTAAACACACAAAATGATGAGGAACTGGGGGCGAACAGGTAAGCGAAAAACACAGATATGGACCCACCGGAAATAAGAGAAAAGGGAGAAAAACGTGAAGCTACCTTTACCCCCATAAAATGTACACCTAGCCCAATCAGATGAAAGGAACATAAAAATGAGAAAAGTGGCCATCCACAAGGAAACACAAAAAAACACTTGCCAATTACAATTTCCTCCGCCAGCGGTTTTGATTCTGTGACAGGGGCCCCGATGCAACCAAAAAATATACAGTCCGTCCCCTGGAGTGAATCATTACTAAGAAGTTTACAGCAAGCAATTGATGTCCTAAACTTCCAATCTGACAAACTAGATGTTCAGGTGGATCTAATGAATTTAATCGCAACACATATAGTGGGAATAAATACTAAATTGGACACATTTTCAGCCCACATCTCAAAAGAAATAAATAAGGAAAACCAATCAAAAATTAAATCAATGGAGCAAAATTGTGATTGTGGGAAGATAATAGACAAACTGGCTTCATTACCAGAAATATTGTCAGAAATCCTATGTGTGACACGGGACAAGGACATCCGGAGAAATCTCCACCCAAGAAAATAAGGGTGAAGTTCTGAAGATCGAAAAGCAAAATAAAATGAGTTCAATCATCGGGCTTGAAAACGCCATAAACTTAGCTGAAGCAAGTGAAACAAATGAAAAAGGACAAGGTGAAAGTAAAGCATTCTCGTCACCGGGCATAATAGAAACTCAAACTAAAAGACAACGTAAACGAGCACGGAAAGCTAGGAAGAATGCAATCAAAAACAAACACCAAAGTCAAAATTACGCCATATTTGCACAAAAGAGGAACAAAAGTATAATTGATCAGACAGAAGAAATTGACATTACAGAAACAAATAACCAAGAGGCAAACATAAAAGGAAATACGGGGTCACCGAACAATCCCAGGTATAAGACGACAACGTTAAATACCCAATGTAAATTAAAAAATGAAGAGAACGCAGGAATAAAGTCAACAATTAAAATAAAAAGTACAGTGGATGAACCAGTAAATAACCAAAGGGGATCAGCCCACAAACAGCAAAAACCACTTGAAAATGTTCAAACACAAAAAATCCAAGCTGAATTAAAGGCACTAGATCATACAAAATTTATCACAGGGGGAAATGACGAAAAACAAGTAAATCAAATTAAAAAAGAAATTAGCTTCAAGGCTCAAGCAGAACAATTCATAAGTATGAACACCCAATTAATAATCTAGGTAGGAAATAAAGGAAGGATATGTAACGCATCTTCTGGAAACACACAAAGGGATATTGAGAGGCCAACCACGAGTCATAGAACAGTCGAGTCAGAAACATGGCACCACAAAGAAGCGGCGACAACATTAGGGTCCAGCCCATTAGAAGTATCCATTGTCGAACGCTCAGGACAAAAAAAAAACGGGATCAAGTAGAGGAAAAAAGTGAATTTAGTCAGAACCAGAAACATCAAACGGTTTCAATAGAGACAGGTTGCAAATTAATATTCAGGCCAGAATAAAAGACAAAAGGTAAAAAGGACATGCTGAATCGGGGGAACATACTGCGGCTATTTAGAGACATTCCCAAATTAAGGGGAATAACATCCAACGACCTCATAGTAGTAGAATTTGTTCAAATGAATAAAGAAACAGACTGGGAAATAAGTAGCACAACATGGGCATCAAAAGAGATAACCGAGCTTATCTTCTCCACAAGAGCAGTCTTTGCAGCATGAGGCATAATACTGGCATACCCTATGCCCATAACGTACCCATACCCACTATTAAACAACGTGGCACCCCAATTTACAAACATAAAAGGAAAAACATCCTCCATTTTAATAGGAGCAAGAAACAGGACAATCAATCAACAAATAAGTAGGGAACCCACGTTTAACAGTACAAAAGCCGGACAATTAAACTATCAGCCGGAGGGAGATCAGGATTGGCCTTGGATACCCCATGTATTGAACTCACATCAATCGTGATGGAAACAACTCAGACTGCAAAGATCAAGAGCAAAACACCGAGGAATGCAAGAAAAGTGAAAGAAGAATAAGAATTTGCTCCTGGAATGTCCATGGTTTCAAAGAAATGGAACAAGAGCAAAAGACTATTTCCTTCTTGAGTAAATTTGACATAATTCTCCTGCAGGAAACATGGAATATTACCCCAAGACATTGCTGGATATGAAGAACATCATGTAATGGCGGAAAAGATCGCAAAGTATGGACATCCAGGGGGGGGTCTATCTACATATATAACAAATGAATTTGATTGGAAGACAGAGACAATGGATCCAGGAGTAAATTGGATACAAGTCACAAAACTAGAAAATAAACAGCCCATTAATTGGAGCTGAGTGGAAGTTACTGGTTTTAAACGTATACATCCACCCTGAGAAGCATACAAAAATCAAAAAACTGTCAGAGCTAATAAACATAATAAAAACATTACAAATAACACATCAATATCACAAGATGCTCATCACAGGTGATTTCAATTGTAATCTGACAAGAGCCAAGGGCAACAAAAGTAAAATCCAAACAACATGGAATGACCTGGAATCCTTGGGACTAGTGACTCTAAATTGAAATATGAAGGGAGATCAACCTGCAAGAACCACTTTTTTTGTGTGGAAATAAAAACTCCACAATAGATTATACAATAATTAGGAAATACCTCATACAGCTTGTCGATCACTTCGGCATTTTAACACGACCGGAGAGCGACCATTTCCCACAAGAAACTATACTAAATTTAAACATCCAACGAAAAGTGAATATAGCGTCACTAGCTATAATCCCGGAAGTATATAATCTAAGGAAACTCAAATGGAGAGGAACCATAATTAATGAGATAATGGAAACAGTGTAAATGCACGCAGAGAACACAGTGGTTCTGGAATCCCATTCACTGGCAAAAGATTGGGAGAACTTACATACATTTGTGCTAGACAAATTTCCAGCAAACTTAGTAGTGAAACGTGCACATGATCCCAACAAGGAGCCATGGTACACCACCAAGCTATGAGACAAAAAAAGGAAAATTGCAAAAAAATTAAGACTAAAGGCTGCAACAAACAGAATGGGAAAGGAAACAGACAATAGTGAGATACAGAAAAAGCTAAAAGAATATAAGGAAGAATGCAGAAAAGCAAAAAGGCTACATACAGAAAAACTATGGAAAGAACTGCTATGGACAAGTAAACCACCAAACAGGAGTTAATTCTGGGGCATAATCTACAAATTATCAAAAGGAATAGGATCTCAGCTGAACATAGGAATAAGTGAAATAACATGGCTACAATATATTGATAGCCTGTACAATATCCACACGGACCAACTCCCGTGCAAAGAATTAAGTAAAGACACTGCAAAAGGAAAAGAATTGGGAAGTGTAGTAACCACTCACAAAGAAGATGAACGGGAAGAAGAAACAACTAGTTGGGAACCTGAAGATCTATTCCCATTCACAACAGTGAAACAAACAACCTTTTTGATAAAATAAATTGAAAGCCGAAGGTGCCGCAGGTCCCAACGGGCTACCAAATGCCCTATTTAAACAAGACCCTGAATTCTGGGCAAATTATCTCACACCACTTTTTAAACAACTGTTTTGTGACAACAAGATGCCACGGTCCTGGTGCGGTAACCTCTTCCAACCCATTTATAAAAATGGGAGCAGAATTGACCCCGGGAATTACAGGCTGATAGCCCTCATCGATGTAGAGGCAAAGCTTTTTGCATCTTGCATATTACGTCTTCTACAGGAATGGACAAATAAAAACAAAATAATTCCAAAGTTCCAAACAGGCTTCAGGGAAGGCATGGGTTCCATCACAAACCTTTCAGTACTGGTGATGTTAATAGAAACAGCAGAAAAAAAGAAGGCAGGATTACTGGCATGCTATATCGATCTAAAATCCGCTTTCGATAGAGTACCACGAGACCGACTGTGGAAAAAATTAGAATCATGGGGCCTCCCACAGAAACTAATGGACACTATATTAGCTTTATATAGCGAAACATGGGCCAAAGTAAAGCTTGGAGATGGGAGAAGAATATCATCACAAACAAACATACGAAATGGCCTAAAACAGGGCTGCGTGCTCTCTCCAAGCTTATTCAACTTATATCTAGCAGATTTAAACAGCCACCTGCAACACGTAAACGGTCATCCGCCAAAATTGGCAAACAAGCCAATTCAGTTTCTGCAATATGCAGATGATATTGTGGTAGTAAGCCAAACCCCAATAGGCCTGCAAAGGGTCATAAATAGGCTAATCAACTATTTAGACCTACTAGGCCTGGAACTTAACAAAACAAAAACCAAGGTAGTGAGATTGGCGGGCCCAAGCCGAGGAAAATTTAAATGGTATGCAAAGAATATACAAATTGAGGAGATAATCACATATATATATTTGGGTATTAAACTGAGCAGAAACATGTCCCATGGACCAAAAAAGGGATATCACAGCCAAAGCCCAATCGCTCACCTTTGCCCATAAACAGCTCCAAAAGAAACTACAATGCCCTTCAAATGGACATCTTTTAAAAGTAATGGCAGCTTAACTGCTACCAACCTTGTCTTACGGGTTGGAAATATGGCACTGGAAAGAAACTGATATCCTAAACAAACTACAGATAAAAGTTTACAAATCAGTTTTCAATCTTTTTAAAGGATCATCCCCAGCGCAAATATGCCTAGAATTTGGTCTAAAAAATCAAGACTACCAAAGGAAAGCAATTTTCGCAAAATGGTGCTGGAAACTTAGAGCATCAGAAATAGGATCACTGAATAACCTATGTTGGCTGGAAATTAAGATGCAAGATGACCAAAAAGAACCAAACACTTGGGGTGATTACCTGCGAATTGCCCTGGAGACATTAAATATCGAGGAAGTTTGGAACAGCTACTTTGAACGAACATCATTTAATAAAATCTGTAACATAAATGCAAAATCACTATCCTTGGTGGAAGACAAAAGGAGATTGGCCAAACGCCGCCATGCATGGATTGTAATCAATTCGTATAAAAGAATAAAACCTCAATTTTATCTTGAAGTTCACTTTCGGCTATCTCTAAAAATGAAATTCATGGCATATAGATTGGGCGATCATTGCTCAAAAGACCTGATTCCAACTTGGAAAAGCAAACAGCAAGAAAAGACATGCCGCCTATGCGGGTACCATACTGAAAGTTTGTACCATCTAATTTGCACGTGCGAGACAGTAAAAGATGAAAGAAGAAAATTGTTGAAATCAGTCTTAAATACCTTAAAAATTCGTACCTGCAGACAGGCGGTAAAAAGCTGGATGGGTGCCACTTCGAACATTTTTATATGCCGTGGTGTAAAATTCATGACTCTAGTTGAGACTTTACTCTCGAAAGCTGAATAGACCAAGAGTTGGGACTGGAAAGAGAGCTTTTTTAGAAACTGTAAATATTTTTAAGAATATGAATTTTTAATTTTTTTATCTTGATTGTTATTTTTACATGTATACTTTAGGGTTGTGATAAACCAAATAAAGTTAATTTTGACTGACTTGACTGACATTCCCTTAACTTGTTTAACCTGTTATACCCTTTATGGCATTCACCTCTTCCTCTTGTAACAACACTACTTCCGAGTTCCTCTCCTGTTGAATAGTTTTTAAATCTCTCATATACTTCTCTGACTCCTCTACCACTTTAGCGATAGTAATGGCTTCTTTTAAGTTGGGGTTTCAAGCCGCCCATAGGCTCTCTTGCGCCTTCTTGCTGTAGCACTGTACTATCAATTGATCTCTAATCATCTCATCCTGCATGGAACCAAATTGACATTTAATAGCTAACTCTCTTAATCTTGAGACAAATTCATCAACAGTTTCATTCCCCTTTTGGAGTTGGGTATAAAATGTGTGTCTACGCATAACTATATTCTCTTGCTTTGCAAATCTAATGCACAATCTGATCATGGCATCTTTATACACATCATCAACCTCCTCTGTTGAAGAAAAAAGGGGACTTAAAAATATCCTGCGCCTCCTTCCCCAAAGCACCTAACGGCAAAGCCCTGCTATGAACTGCCGAAAACTTAGACCCATCAAGAGCCACCAGATCATTTTCAAAACAATCACACCAATCCTCTCCTTCCATGGCATTAAAAATATTCATTTTAGCTTAGATACCAATCAGTAATGAAAAAAGTAAATACCAATAATAACATGTAAAGAAATACTGTAGCAAATTAGTCAGTAGTCTGATATGAATGATAGCAACGTGGCGCTGTGATACACAATACAGGTAGAGAGGTGTGTGTATCACCAGCAATGTGTTTGTGTCACAGTGTATTGGTGTGCACACAAGTAAATAAGGTGTGTGTAGCACCGAAACGTTAATGATGGTGTGAATGGGAGCCAACGGAAAATGTAGACTTGGCACACAATGAGGCAATAAGGTGTGGATGCCACCATAGAGTAAATAAGGTTTCCCAGCTGTTTGTAAAGTAGAGAAGTTGAATGTGGGGCCTATAATTGCAGTTGCCGCTTTAACTGTATATGTTGCTCTAAGAAAACTTGAATGTGGGGCCCAGAACTACCGTTGACCTTAACTTGTTTAAACTGTTCTTTTGTTGCTGAATCAGGATCACCCAGACAGCTTTGAGTGAAAACACCCTTGCCGCTTTAAGAAGAGCCTGTCTCTACTAATCACCGCCCACCGTTGAAGTGAGCAGTTGGAGCGGTATGTTCACATAGGAAGGGTACGTCACGTACCTTGCTGAATTCGACTGCTGCTATTGATACATACGTCGATGAGCAGGGGGTCCTATTTTGCATGGCGTGGGTTCGTTTGTTTGGCAGGTTGCTCCATGGATATCGTGCATCGTTGCCAAATTAAATAAATTACAGAATCCGATTTACTTAGATCAACTGATGTGTTTATTGGAAGTTTAAGCAGGAGCGAACCCGACCAGCGCAGCTACAAAAACCGTCTCTCAAGAATGGCCGTTGTGGTCCAGCCAAGCATTTTACAGCTTTCCTCACCACCACTGATTTCATGGAGGCCTTTCTGCCATGAAAACAGTGGTGGTGAGGAATGAAAGGGGACCCTACAGGGCCCCCTTGTGCCTCACTCCATGTGGATGCACATGTTGTGCCACCCTGTGTGCATGTACCACCAGTTGCAGCACAGCATGGACTTCACAGTCTATGCTGTGCTGGAACTTCCTTTTTACATTCACATTGTGGTGCCTATTTTATAGGCACCGCTGTTGGAACACCAAAAGAACAGCCTGTAGTGTAGTTCCTATATTCCCAATTGGCTCTGCGCATTGGAATAATATAAACAGCAGTGTAGACATAGGACTGAGGTCATCTAGGTCTCTACTGACTATATTAGACTTAATTAGTTTTGCCAACTACCTCAGAGGTCAATACAAACTTTCTCGAATGTCCAGGAAAGAGTTGACTCTCCTGATTTAGACAAGAAGGGGTTAGCTTCTGACAACCGCATAAACATGACAACTTTGCTCCCTCAGAATAAAGAGTGTATCTCTAGAGTCGTGTGAAAACAATAGACAACTGTTTCACTCAGTCAATCGGGCATACTTAGTTTCATCAGAGTGCCGAGAAATAGAGAGACAGGCGTTTTCAATAAAAGGTGTTATTTATTGAGCAGTCTTCTTTCTCATGCAAGACAAATGAATTGCCACAATTGCAATACTTATCATGAAGTAAAGTGCGTAGAGTAAAAAGGAGTATTATGAAATAATACTGTAAAAGCATTTTCTTAGCCATATGATACTTTGAAACGGATAAAATATATACATACATAAAAACATTGGCTAACGTACTCAACTGGTGCTTCTAAGATATGCCTACCCCGGTGCACCTGACCTAAGCCTAATACGTGGGAAGGAATAAGTAAGTTGCAGTTTAAGTTAAGTTGGTTTTTGCCAAGAATCTGTATCAAGAAATCTCTTAAGGGTTTAGTCTGCTCCGTACCTTGGTTCTTGAATGTAGGAGGTCTTGTATCTCTCTCTCAGGACTCGATCTCCCAGCAACCCGCAAGGGTGACTTGAAACACTGGAGCTGGATTTCTCAGCAAGAGAAAAGACAGCGTCTCTCTCAGTGCTTCAAGGGAGGGTCGGCTTCCTTCGGCTCTCACATCAGCTGGGCGTCAGGCAAGTAGATAGCCGCTCTGCTCCAAACCACTGTGTGTTTGCTTAAGGCAACGTTGGTATATTTATACCTGAAAGGTGCCGGGTTTGACGTAAGGTTGGACATAAGACGTCACTAAGAACTAACAGTTCTTTCTGGACTCCAGGAGTTCTTGTGCAAATCAAAACAAAAGCAGGGGGAATTCCCGGGCTGCTGGAGGCTTGGTTTGTTTAAAGAACGCGTTGTACTTTCTAGGAGTCTAGGGGAGTAGCCTTGCCGTATTTGGACTGCATGGGCTATTACTAAATATGGACATGATTCTTATGCCTTTATAAGGATATTATTCATTATAACCACACAAGGGCATAAATCGGGAATATCGAATTAGGGTCCTGGATAGAAACACAACACCCACTCCACGTATTAATGTCTATCATTACTAAAAAACTAAGCAATATTAAACATATAACGATGCATGTGTGTTTTACAACCCACCCCAAAATACATAATTCGCATTTGAAATGGTATGTGGTAAATACACGAAAATGAGTATTGGTACTGTACGCTTTTCAAGCAGTGTTATCATTCAGTTAAAAAATGCATATATGTATCAGCTGAATGAATTGCGAAAATGACACATGAAATGGCTCTGAATACAGAAAAGAAGGTCGAGACCATTTCATCACATATTTATACAATACTGTACATGTGCTAGAGGCTGAGGTAAAATATTGTCTCTAGTATCTCTAAAAATAGAAGCTCTGTTCTCTAAGAATAGTTATACTTTAAGCAGATTACTGTGTGCCAAAACAGGTAAATATTTTGGAAGTGGAAAAAATAATTTCGTTTTTAGGGGAAAAAATAGTTCCAAATGTTTTCAGTAGTTTTGTTTATCAAAATTGAAGGCCGAATTCAGAGTTCAGGGAACGCTGTGTGCTCGTTGTTTTAAAAAGGTATTCTTTTTGTTCAGGGGAGAACATCATATCAGACTGGCTTGCAAAAAATTGGTCTACAACATCAGGTGAAAGTTCGACCAAGTTCGAAAATGCTGAAATTGTGCATATGTGAGAATGATTGCTATCATCGATGTCGGGATCAGCAATGCTCACAGAAGGTTGTACCTGTTTGGTGCTGCTTTCCTCTCGTACTTCACCGCCACCTAATCGTAATGGTGAAGTCTCAACGAATGCCGTCATCAGAATAGGTAGCCGCTGGGTACAACACGTTGCATGAGTCGTTACAGGACCTAGCAAAGTATCGATATCCATTGGGACTGCTGATGGTAGTGTAAGACAGATGTCTAACACGCATTCATCTCCGCATAGCAGACATCGATGCACAGGTAAGATGCAATCTTGCCAGATTGGTCTGAATGAAAGAAACCTGGTTGCACTAAGATCTCTTACCCGGGCCAATTCGAGCACTTTAGTGATGCGGTCTCGGTAGCGTATTGCTAGGATCGCTTCTTCCATTGTAGCTGGAGTTCTGTCTGTGGCTTGGCTTGCCATATCGGAGCAGAAGGATCAAAAATAAAATTCCTGCTACGAGTCCCAAAAGAAGAGGCAGGCCGCCGAAAAAGGAATGGACAAAATTCGGGAAAATGCCCAGAACTGTTTCAAAGGGTGCTAACAGTCCCGAAAAAATTGTCTTAAATACATGTGCGATGCCAATGGTATCAGACATGTTTAAGATTTGACCTAACATTTCTACGAAATGCACGGGGCAATTTGTTGATAATAGGGAATGTATCTCTGCTGCTGTCCTTGCAACTTGCAGATCATACGTCTCTTTGGACAAGGTTAGAGGAACAGTTGTCTGTAAAAGAATAGACTTCATTCTGCTTAAAGTATCAATTCGAATAGAAGAGATATTCAAAGAAGGCCATATTGCGGCCTCCATGTCTGGATTGCTGTTTGGATACAATACTTGCATACAGCAATTGACCATGGAACTAACGCTCACGAGATAGGCTTTTCCTGGCACCATGCCACACAGCTGTGGTCACTTATTAGAACATAACTGCCGTTGGAAAGTTGTCTGAAAAATGGCTCTATTCATGTTGCAGGAGTGCCGTGCAGGTGACATGAAAGGTTATTCGAAGACCCTTCGCAGGCTCCATGCAAGTTAATACCTTGACACAGGAGTGTACCACTTAGTGATTTTTTACAATTGTTACCACTAAGAAATACCTCTTTTTTCCCTTCACTATAACATTTGTGTGTATAAGGTAAATTCCATATTGACTTGATGTATCCTATATCCAACCTTTCATACAGGCCTGCTGGTATATATTTTTGCCAATACTTAAACTGGAAAGTTGTTATTGGGATTGTAATCGTTCCATGTATTATCCATTCAATGACAGGTATCTCTGACATTGTCAATGGTAATCTCTCAAGTTTTTCAATGCTCAGAATCGTATAGTCTGCTCCTTTTGGTGCCAAACTGATTTGTTTATCAGTAAGGTTAAAGATAGAGAATAATGACGTTGTGTTGATTAAACGCCATGGCACGTAGCCTGAACGCAGATTTTGCAACGTCCAGCCGAGCTGTACAATAGAACGTAATTGGGACTGACCATGTTGTAACATTAGTAAGTCCTGCTCTATTATATCAATAGCAGATGATACAATGCTGTCCAGTGAATATATTCTGGAGGACAGAGTCGTTAACCCATTGTCCACAATAGAAAGTGATTTTTCCAAATTTATACGATCAATTTCTCTTATTTTTCAGCTGTTTCAATTTGTGTTACTTTCCAAGCCTCGTTGTAAGCAGCGTATATACCGGCGTATATGAAACGTTTTTGATGCTGTTTGCGTGGTCCCAGTATGAAATCACGCAAGTCAGCACCGTCTTTTTGCTTAATTTCAGCCAGTGTGGATTTCTGTAGCCATTCGAGGCAGAGTTTCCCTACACTGTATGTTGTAACTATCCCTGGATGTTGTCTCTGGGAATATCTTGGGTCTGGCCTGGTCTGTTTAAACCCCTGTGTTTTGTTCAGGAATCTATCTTGACAGTTATTTGTGTCTGTGGGGCAGATCAACCATTTTCTCCAATCGGGATTTGTTTTGTTTTGGTGTAAAATATGGGATACGTCTATCTCCACATCTGTAGTGCTATTACTATCAGGTATGGGCTTCGGAATAGACGGTTTGTTTAAGTCTTTTATCTTGGCTAAACCAAGACAGGTTGTTTGCTGAATGGTGTCATTCAGGAATATTATCTGTTCTGGGATCACGCCGGCTCTAAAAAATGCTTCTAGACCTTGTACCTGCCAGTCTTTTGAGCCCCAGATGGTTTTTGTTTCAATGTTGTTTTTCCAAAATTCAAAACCAAATGTAGTCATTTTTTCATAAAATGTTTGAGAATAAATCAATTTAGTATTTGCCAACATTGTTTTCATTCTTGTCTTATTTAACATTTTAAAATAAAATGTTTCTTCATCACTTGTGTTAAACCCTGAGAAGTAAGGGAATTTCTCATAAAAATGTTTTCGAGCTGCCTTTAGGCGGTGTTGCACAATGTTCCCATTGGTTATAATTAAAAACATTTCTAGATTGAGCAGATTTATGCAAATAGTGATGACCATAATGATTATAACAGTACATTTCTTCATAATTTGATGAACCCTGCAAGTAATCATGTTCTGTGAATTTAGCTGACATTAATAAATCTGACATCATATTATTAATATTTTCAAAGCCCCAATCATCAGAGAAAGTACTTGGTTTCACAAAGTCACTTAAGGAGACCTTGAACTGGTGTGGATATTTCAAGAGCTCAATCGGGCCATAGATTTCATAATCCGTTTCGTCCCATGCTACCCCACCGGGTATTGGATTGGCTGTGATGTTCACTGATGACAGTTCTCTTTTCTTGAGGTCAGAGGATGTGTGAGGCTTTAGGACCAGTTGATGTTCTGGCTTGCTGTGTCCATTGTACTATATTTTCCATCAATAAATCTACCCAAACATAAAAGCATGATGAGCCAAAGCAGGAGAAAAAGTACACCTAACACAATCCAAAATTCAATCCATGGTGAAATCAGATATGTTTCTTTTAGTTGATGAAAGAGTTCAGTCATTTTTTCTTTGAAAATTTTTGTTGCTGGCGTTTCTTCATGTTCACTTGGATCATCAGAAAAGTCATTGAAATTGATGAAGTAGCCAGATGCAGTTCTGTCAATTGTTGGAATTGCTTCTGGATTCTCATTAGTCTTTGCATTTTTTTTGTTTCATTAGCATAGTCTGAGGCTACATCATTGTAGACAGGTGTTTCTTGACGAACTGTTGCAATTTGGGTTTCAAGAGGCACAAGTTCCATGGCTTTGTTGCGTAGTCCTTTTTTATTCACTGCAGGTTTATCAAATGTGATTAGTCTCTCAGTTTGAACCTCTTGGATTGTAGCAAGATTTGGCCTTCTGCTATTTCTTGGGAGTCCACTGGGCCTACTACTTATTATTGGCCCCATGATTGTGGTTTTACCAGGTCGATGGATACATCTCGGTTCTCCTTTTTACCAGCAAGGGGCGGTAGTACAACTGATCTTGTTCCGCTGACAGCTAAGACAGGTACTGCTTTTCTGAAAGAAGGCCCAAATTCCTTCTTCACCGCGATCTTCTCTCTGACTAGATCTCCAATCTTTGGAATCCAGACAGGTCTTGCTGGGACAGGTGGTTTCTCTTCAGTGGCTGTTGGCTTTAACTTTATATTACTCAGACTTCTTCTTGTTTCATTTAAGTCCTGTAAAACAGCAAACGATCTTTGATATCAAAGGCTTTTTCTTCTACCACTGAAGTCTGACAATCTAGATCCTGGATGTGCATTCTAGTGCCGAACAATAGTTCGTAAGGAGTGAAACCTTTCAGAGAATTTCTTGGCAGATTGTTAAGACTACATTGGACACTTGTTAAATGTTTGACCCACCCATCACCCGAACCTAATACCCTCGCCGTTATAGATTGCTTTATGTCACGGTTTTTTCTTTCCACTACCGCATTACCCTCAGGATGGAAGGGAGAAGAGTACCGCAATGCAATGCCCATGCTGGACATGGCCTCTTTGTAAGCTCGAGAGCTAAATGCAGGACCCTGGTCAGAATGTAGCATGCCAATTGCGTATGTGCCGATAAAGACTCGCAAATCTTTTAAAACAGTTCTGGCATCAGCCTAGCGCTGGTGTCTGCATTTTAAGTGAATCTAGCCTTAATATTTATGGGATCGCATTTCTCCTGCTGGATTTTTGCGTATAGATAGCCTTATGCTTTCTAATAGGGGTGTCCTGGCAGTAGACTGGTCCGGTTCACGACTGCGATCTCTGTTGCAGTTTGGACAATCCTTTGCAAATTTGTAATTTTGCAGGCTCATCCCTGGCCACCAGTATTCTGATTGTAATTCTTTTAGAGATTTCACGATCTCTCCAATATGTGTGTCTGCAATTAATAAGACTCTCCGGTTCGTGTTTGGAATTACTCCATCCCCCACTCCAGGGATTTGAGCAAAAGGAACGAAGTTTGCATCAATTATGTATGTATTATTGAGTGGATAGCTGAGAGGTAATGCTGCATAGTCGCCTTTTAATGAGGATTTTACCGCTAGCATGGTTTCCCCGTCTATGTGTTTTTTAGAACGCTTTTTGTGGCTACGGAAGCCGGTTGAACCGCTACCGCCGTGGCTCTGTTAGCCAATGAATTCCCTGCAACGTGAACACCATCACGTTGATGACTCAGTGTATGTATCACGTGAGTCTTTCGTAGTTCTTTCTGCAAAAGAACTACTTGTTCCCAGAGCTTTTTATGCTTTATTGCGGCACCTGTGTCATCTTTGTAACCGTTTTTTATCCATGTCTGCATGTCAATATTGTAAGACCTGACGCAGAAATGCGAATCGCACACTATTAGTGTCGGGAATTCACGATCTGCATTTTCTTGCGCCATCTTTAAAGATCTTATTTCAGCTCGCTGAGCTGTACAGTTTCTGAGTGATTAAGTTTTGGTGCTTATCGGTCTGAATTTACCTAAGCGCCAGCGACCTTTAACTATCGCGCACGCTGTGTTGTAGGATTTTTCCTCTACATCGTAGTGTTGTGCAAATCTGTCCATGTAGATTACACATGTGTACTGTTCGAGAGGCAGAATTTCGATTGGCAGAGGATATTCTTCTTCATATTCTAGATTTTCTAGTTTTTTCATTTTCGGGTCAAAATAGTGCTTCACGTCTTCTGGAGCAAGAGAATTTTCCCATTGTATCCATTTTGGATCTAATGCCACTGCGTTTAGATTGCGTGGGCTTGTTAATGCCTCAGGGGCTGAATCTGCTGTTAAAACAGATATCCTCCTGCCTTGGGCTTGGGTTCTTTCTATTGCTACAGCAGTTTGAACTGCTATTAGAAGTTTTTCAGTAGAACTGAATTTCATTTCAGTTTGTGTGTACAAATGTGATTTGTAAGCTATTGGTACCGTTTCTCCCTCATTAAAGGTCAGGTACGTGAATCCGCATCTTCCTGGGATGACTCGGATTACAAGATTGCCTATGTTTTCACGTGTTTGCAGTTTTGTTTTAGTTAACATGTCTGTTTGTAATGATCTTAAAATTTCCGGGTGTTTCTGAGTCCAATTGATTGGTTTGAAATCAGGTTTTATTAATTCATAAAGAGGTTTAACCCTCTCTGTATAATTTAGAATGTATGTTCTTCCGAAATTCAGGAAACCTAGTATTGATTGTAAGTTCTTCAGCATTTTTGGAGCTTGGAGTACTGCACATTTCTCTAAGAAATTGTCTGCTAGGCTTTTGCCTTCACTTGATAATTCATATCCTAAAAACAGGACAGTTAGATGGGCAATTTGTGACTTCTTAAAGTTGAATTTATACCCTTCAGCTGCGAACCCAAGTATTATGGTGTTCACTCTTTTCAAGTGTGTCTCCAGGTCGTCATCTGTAAGATAGATGTCATCGACATATGATAATGCCTCATCATCATACATTTGTAGTAACTCCGTTACCCTTGCTGAGAATAATCCTGGGCTATTCTTGAATGCCTGTGGGAGTCGGCAGAATTGTTTTTACGACCCCATGCAGGAGAAAGCGGTCAAATGCCTGCTTTCAGGTGCAATGTTTTGACAATAGAAGCTATTTCAGATATCTAATGTTGTTTTATATTTTTTGCGCACAATGTTATTCATTAGTGCTGCAATGTGTGAGTTTTGTACTGCAAATGTTTTGCAGCAGGAGTTTAGGTGTCTGTTGTCCAAAACTAGACGATATGAATTATCCGGCTTGGAGACAGGAAACAAAGGATTGTTCATTTTTGAGGTGCATGTTTCAATCACCCCCGATATTCAAGTTGATCTAAGATCTCCCTGACTTGCTTTTTAGCTTCTTGTTTAACTGGGTACTGCCTTTGTGCAGTGGGTTGATTTTTTAACTGGATTTTGTGAGGAGGAGAATCCTCATCCCATCCTACATGATTTTTATATAATGCAGGAGCTTGGGCTACTGCCCATTTTCTTGCAAATGTATATTTTTTAGGAATTGGAATATGATTTGAGAAGGCAGGCATAATCATTTCTTTGCCATGAGGGCACTCCCTGACAAACTCTGGTGGCCAGTCTTTCTCAGCTAACAGGATGTCATAGCCTTTCGAAAGGTTATCCCAAAAGAGACCCCTTACTTTCCTAGTCTTGTCCCCCTCCATACGCAATGTTATTTCATATAATTTATGGGGTTTGCTAACTCTGGTGACTGCAGTTTCCACTTGAATGTACTCATTCGTGTCCACTGTCTCCAGAAGATTCATCAAGATCTTGCGAGCTATGGTTACTTCTGCTGCGCTGTCTAGCATTGTCTGGGCCCACTCTCCGTTTTACAGTTGTGTCCTCAATATCCTCGGCATGTTTTATTTTAATACTAGCTACCTTCTTCTTTGGATATTGTAATTTTTTACTTTGATGAGCAGGTTCCTTGTCTTTGGACTTGACGTGCTCTTCTTTGTGTTCTGACCGTCCTCTTCTTTCCGATTTCTGTGAGGAAAACTGAAAAGATCGAGAGGGACGTGTATCAATATCTTGATATCTGTCAGGTTTCCTCAATTTATCCCTATCTCTAAGGTTGTATCTTTTCTCAGAGGGCTCCCTCTGGGGAGACTTGCCTCCTCGTTCTGGAGATCTATCTCTTCGTTGAGGAGACCTGCCTCTAGACTGGAATCGTTTTTCCCTGGGAGCGGATTGTTTATTACCCTCCCAACTCTTTTTTGGACTGTTTAGATTATTTTTAATAAATGTTTTTTCAGGATTTTCAAGAAGTTGGGGTTTTACTGGTTTCCCACCCAAACTATCTCTACCTAGTTCTTCATAGGATTTTTCTATGATTCTGGCAAGTTCAAAAGGTTGTTCTGCTATATCTGTTTCTTTCAATTTCTGGCAGATCGCCACAGGTGCTGCTTCTCCTTTTATGTTGGCTAGTAATATAGCCAAGACCTGCTTGAAGTCTTTCAGTAATTTCATACCCAGAGTTAAAGCAGGTTCTGGGCCGTATTCATTTTGAATCTGTCTTAGTACGCCTGGTATAACCGCCGTGGATGGAACACCATGTGTTTTTGTGTAAATCGAAGCAAAGACTGTGCCCCAAGTGCCACAGTCCTCCACATGTGGTGTGATCCCCATTGGAAGACAGATAGTCAGAATTCTGTGTTTCTCATGAGGTGTAGTATCAGGAAATACCGCCTCTATTTAAGTGATTTTCTGGGCTAACCAGAATGGAATTTGTTCCCATTTTGCGGGAATTTTTGCCAATTGCCGATTGAATATTCTGTGGTGTAATTGTATTTGTGTTCCCCTGGTGAGGGGTGATCTGTGGAATCTTTATTGCTGGCTGGACTGTTGAAGTCCGCATGACATATTGGACCAATTGTCTATGTATTTTGATTAGTTGTTTTAGTTGAGCTAAAAGTTCCCGGTCTGCCATTTTTTCAATGTCGGGATATTGTGTAGCTGGCTAGAACCGGCCACGTGGCTCCTGGTCTACCTAGTAGACCGAGCCTGGTGATGTGATTTTGATGTTTTAGGGCGCTATTAAACCAGAGCAGGTGCTCTTGGTAAGTTAGTGGGATTTAAACGTCCTCGAAAGGAGCGTATTCATCCGGAGGTTTCCCTATTTTGTAATAGTGGAAATCTTGTGTTACAGCGTGTGCTGCTGGAAAATTTATCCATGAATAGAACACCTCTGTCTGCCGATATTCATGGGCCTCTACCACGAATATGACTGTACCACCTCTTGGTGATAGTCCATTTTCTATAAGTTTAATAGTTATAGTTCTTCTTACATTTACCGTAATGATTATAGCATTCGGGTCATCATCTTGGAGACTTGTGTCATCCGCTATAAGTTGACCTGCTAAAGCATCTCTTTCTTCGTCACCCTCTGGCATTTTACTGACAGAAAGTTTTTTGTTGCAGAGTAAGTTTCAAGGAAACAAAGATTAGGTGCACAATATTTTGGAACACTGTATCCTTCAACGTTGACTAAACCAAGAATTAATACATAGGAATCTCTTCCTACTAAGTTCCGGCGGATATTAACCTTTTACCCACTCCAGACGTCTATTGGAGATTTTACGGGAAAAGGGGTCTGTGTGAAAAAGCACAACTGAGTTACTCTAATGTCTTGCGTTAGATTATCGCCTTACCAAACGTTGGGCGCCATGTAGTGTAGTTCCTATATTCCCAATAGGCTCTGCGCATTGGAATAATATAAACAGCAGTGTAGACATAGGACTTATTGTGTATTTATCTAGAAGCCTAAATCGATATTCCTATTTTATGCCCTTGTCCGGTTATAATCAATAATATCCATACAACGGCATAATAATCATATCCATATTCAGTCGTAGCACATGCTGTCACATTTAGCAAGGCTACTTCCCCGGCCCCCTAGAAAGCACAACGAGTTCTCTAAACAAATCCAAACCTCCAGCAACCTGGGAAATTCCCCTTGCTTTGTTTTGATTTCATCCTAGAACTCCTGTAAAGCACTGTAAGAAGGGCCAGTTCATAGTGACATCTTTATTGACGTCTTGTGTCGAGCCTTACGTCAAACCCGGCACCTTTCAGGTATAAATATACCAACGTTGCCTTAAGCAAACACACGGTGGTGGTTTGGAGCAGAGCAACTATCTACTTGCCCGAGAGCCCAGCTGATGCGAGAGCCCACGGACGCTGCCCCTCCTTTTTGACGCACTGAGAAATCCAGCTCCGGTGTTTCCAGATACCTTCGCGGGTTACTGGGATATTGAGTCCTGAGAGAGAGATACAAGACCTCCTGCTTTCTAATACCCAGGTACGGAGCTGACTAAACCCTCAAAGAGAATTCTTGAGTCAGATTCTTGGCAAAACAAACTTAACTTAAACTGCTTCTTACTTACTCCTTCCCGCGTATTAGGCTTAGGTCAGGTAAACCGGGGTAGGCGTATTCAGAAGCACCAGTTGAGTACGTTAGTCAATGTATATAAGTATGTATATATTTTATCTATTTTGAAGTATCTTATGGCTAAGAAACCATATCAATGCTTTTACAGTATTATTTCTTAATCCTCCTTTTACTGTACGCACTTTACTTTACTATGAGTATTGCAATTGTGGCAATTCATTTCTCTTGTATGAGGAAGAAGACTGCTCAATAAATTCCACCTTTTAATGAAAACGCCCGTCTCTCTTTTCTCTGCACTCTGGTGAAACTAAGTATGCACATTTGACTGAGTGAAATAGCTGTCTATTGTTTTCACACGACTCTAGAGATACACTCTTATTCTGAGGGAGCAAAGTTGTCATGTTATATGGTTGTCAGAAGCTAATCCCTTCTTGTCTATCCAGGGAGGTTAAACTCCTCCTCGTTTATTCGAGAACGTTTCTAGTGACCTCTGAGCTAGCTGGCAAAAACTTAAGTCCAATATAGTCAGTAGAGACCTAGATAACCCCAGTCCTACGTCTACACTGCTGAATATATTATTCCAATGCGCAGAGCCTATTGGGAATATAGGAACTACACTACATGGCGCCCAACGTTTGGTAAGGCGATAAATCTAACGCAAGACGTTAGAGTAACTCAGTCGTGCTTTTTCACACAGACCCTTTTTCCCGTAAATACTCCAAAAGACGTCTGGAGTGGGTAAAAGGTTAAAATCCGCCGGAACTTAGTAGGAAGAAATTCCTATGTATAGTTTTTGGTATAGTCAACGTTGAAGGATACAGTGTTCAAAAATATTGTGCACCTAATCTTTGTTTCCTTGAAACCTGATCTGCAACAAAAACCTTTCTGTCATTAAAAATGTCAGAAAGTGAAGACGAAAGGGAGGCAGCTAGAATAGCAGCTCGACTCCTAGCGGATGACACAAGTCTCCAAGAAAATGACCCGAGTGTTATACTCATTCCGGTCAACATAAGGAAAACTATAACTCTTAAACTTATAGAAAACGGACCAACACCGAGAGGTGGAATAGTCGTATTCGTAATTGAGGCTCATGAATATCGGCAGACAGAGGTATTCTATTCATGGATAAACTTTCCAGCAGCAAACGCTGTCACACACGACTTCCACTATTACAAAATAGAGGAACCTCCGGATGAGTACACCCCTTTCGAGGAGGTGGAAATCCCATTAAAATACCAAGAGCACCTGCTCTGGTTTAAAGGCACCCTAAAACATAATAATCACATCACCAGGCTCGGTTCACTAGGTAGACCAGGAGCAACGTGGCCGGTTCTAGCCAGCTACACACCACATCCCGACATCGAAAAAATGTCAGTACCAGAACTTTTAGCACAGCTAAAACAACTGATTAAAATACATAGACAATTAGTCCAATGTGTAACGCGGACTTCAACAGTTCAACCAGCTATTAACATTCCACAGCTGACCCCTCATCAGGGGAACACAAATAAAATAACACCACAGAACATACAATCATGTCTTGGTAAAACACCCGCAAAACGGGAACAAATTCCATTCTGGTTAGCACAAAAAATCACTCAAATAGAGGCAGTATTTCCGGATACTACCCCTACTGAGAAAAAACACAGAATTCTGACTATCTGCCTTCCAATGGGGATCGCACCACATGTGGAAGACTGTGACACTTGGGGCACAGTCTTTGCTTCCATTTACACAAAAACACATGGTGTTCTGTCTATGGCGATAATACCAGATGTGCTAAGACAGATTCAAAATGAATACGGTGCAGAGCCTGCTTTAACTCTGGGTATGAAATTCCTGAAAGACTTCAGGCAGGTCTCGGCTATATTATTAGCCAACATAAAAGGAGAAGCAGCATCTGTGGCGATCCGCCAGAAATTGAAAGGAACAGATATAGCAGACCAACCAATTGAACTTGCCAGAATCATAGAAAAATCTTATGAAGTACTAGGTAGAGATAGTTTGGGTGGCAAACCAGTAAAACCCCAACTAACTGAAAATCCTGAAAAGATATATATTAAAAATAATCTAAACACTCCAAAAAAGAGCTGTGATGGAAATAAACAATCCACTCCCAAAGAAAAAAGATTCCAGTCCAGAGGTAGGTCTCCTCGGCGGAGAGAAAGATCTCCGGACCAAGGGCACATGTCTCCCCAGAGGGAGCCCTCTGAAAAAAGATACAACCTTAGAAATAGGGATAATCTGAAGAAACCTGATAGATATCAAGATATTGATGCACGTCCCTCTCGATCTTTTCAGACTTCCTCGCAGAAATCGGAAAGAAGAGGACGGTCAGTACACACGAAAGAGCACGTCAAGTCCAAATACAAGGAACCTGCTCATCAAAGTAAAAAATTACAATTTCCAAGAAAGAAGGTAGCCAGTATTAAAATAGTTAAACATGCCGAGGATACTGAGAACACAACTGAAAAACGGAGAGTGGGCCCAGACAATGCTAGACAGCGCAGTAGAAGTGACCATAGCTCGCAGGATCCAGATGAATCATCTGGAGACAGTGGACACAAATGAATACATTCAGGTGGAAACTGCAGATACCAGAGTTAGCAAACCTCATAAAATATACGAGATAACATTACGTAGAGAGGGAGATAAGACTAGGAAAGTAAGTGGTCTATTTTGGGATAACCTTTCCAAACACTATGACATCCTTTTAGGTGAGAAAGACTGGCCACCGGAGTTTGTCAGGGAGTGCCCTCATGGTGAAGAAATGATTATGCCTGCCTTCTCAAATCATATTCCAATTCATAACAATATACATATGCAAGAAAATGGGCAGTCGCCCGAGCTCCTGCATTATATAAAAATCATGTAGGATGGGGTGAGGACTCTCCTCCTCACAAAATCCAGTTAAATTGTGAACCAACTGCACAAAGACACTACCCAATTAAGCAAGAAGCAAACAAACAGGTCAGGGAAATCTTAGATCAACTTGAATACCAGGGGGTGATTGAAATATGCACCTCACAAATGAACAATCCTTTGTTTCCTGTTTCCAAGCCAGACGATTCATATCGTCTAGTTTTGGACTACAGACACCTTAACTCGTGTTGCAAGACATTTGCAGTACAAAACTCACACAGTGTAGCACTAATGAATAACATTGTGCGCAAAAAATACAAAACAACATTAGACATCTCTAATGGATTCTTTTGTCAAAACATAGCACCTGAAAGCAGGTATTTGACCGCTTTCTCAATAATGGGGTATCAGGAACATTTGTGTCGACTCCCACAGGGATTCAAGAATAGCCCAGGATTATTCTCAGCAAGGGTAGCAGAGTTACTACAGATATATGACGATGATGCATGATCATATGTCGATGACATCTATCTGACAGATGATGACTTGGATACTCACTTGAAAAGAGTGAACACCATAATACTTGGGTTCGCAGCAGAGGGTTACAAATTGAACTTTAAAAAGTCACAAATTGCCCATCTAACTGTCCTGTTTTTAGGATATGAATTATCAAGTGAAGGCAAAAGTCTAGCAGACAATTTCTTGGAGAAATGTGCTGTACTCCAAGCACCAAAAACGCTGAAGAACTTACAATCAATACTAGGTTTCCTGTATTTCGGAAGAACATACATTCTAAATTATGCAGAGAGGGTTGAACCTCTCTATGAATTAATAAAACCTGATTTTAAACCAATCAATTGGACTCAAAAACACACAGAAATTTTGAGATCATTGCAAACAGACATGTTAGCTAAAACAAAATTGCAAACTCGCAATAACACACGCAACCTTGTAATCCGAGTCATCTGACCTCTAATGAGGGAGAAAAGGTACCAATAGCTTACAAATCACACTTGTATACTTGTATACACAAGCTGAGAAAACATTCAGTCTTGCAGAAAATGTTGTAAATACGGTTCCAACAGCTGTAGCGAAAGAAAAAGCCCAGGCCCAAGGCAGACAGATTACTGTATTAACAGCAGAATCAGCCTTCGAGGCATTAACAAGCCCACGTAATTTAACTACCGTGGCATTAGATCCAAAATGGATACAATGGGAAAATTCTCTTGCAACAGAAAAAGTAAAATACTATTTTGACCCACAAATGAAAAAACTGTGGGGGATAGAGTAATTCCAAACATGAACAGGAGAATCTTCTTAATACAAGAAGAACATATGGGATTAGGTCTAAGGCATCAGATGATCAAAGAATCTGTGACAGAATTACAATCAGAATACTGGTGGCCGGGAATGAGCTTGCATAATCACAAATTTGCAATAAACTGTCAAAACTGCAACAGAGATCGCAGTGGCGAACCGGCCGAGGTAGTGCCAGAACACCTAATAGACAGCATAAGGCGATCTATACGCAAAATCAAACAGGAAAAATGCGTCCCAATGTATATTATTTAAGATTAGATTCACTTAAAAATGTAGACACCAGTGCTCGGCTGACGCCAGAACTGTTATAAAAGATTTGCGAGTCTATATCGGCACATACGCAATTGGCATGCTACATTCTGACCAGGGTCCTGCTTTTAGCTCTCGAGCTTATAAGGAGGCCATGACCAGCATGGGCATTGCATTGCAGTACTCTTGTCCCTTCCTTCCTGAGGGAAATGGGATTGTGGAAAGAAAAAACCGAGACATAAAGCAATCTATAACGGCAAGGGTATTAGGTTCGTGTGATGGGTGGGTCCAACATTTAACAAGTGTCCAACGTAGTCTTAATAATCTGCCAAGAAATTCTCTAAAAGGTTTCAGCCCGTACGAACTATTGTTCGGTACTAGAATGCATATTCAGGACTTAGATAGTCAGACTTCAGTGGTAGAAGAAAAATGCTTTGATATCAAAGATCGTTTGGCTGTTTTACAGGACTTAAATGAAACAAGAAAAGACCTGAGCAACCATAAAGCTAAAACAGCAGCCAACAGCCACTGAAGAGAAACCACCTGTCCCAGCAAGGCCTGTCTGGATTCCAAAGATTGGGGATCTAGTCAGAGAGAAAATAGCGGTGAAGAAGAAACTTGGGCCTTCTTACAGAAAAGCAGTACCTGTCTTAGCTGTCAGCGGAACAAGATCAGTAGTACTCCCGCCCCTTGCTGGTAAAAAGGAGAACCGAGTTGTATCCATCGACCTGGTAAAACCACAATCATGTGGCCAATAATAAGTAGTAGGCCCAGTGGACTCCCAAGATGTAGCAGAACACCAAAACTTGCTACAATACAAGAGGCTCAAACGGAGAGACTAATCGCATTTGATAAACCTACAGTGAATAAAAAAGGACTATGCAACAATGCCATGGAACTTGTGCTTCTTGAAACTCAAATTGCAACAGTTCGTCAAGAAACACCAGTCTACAACGATGTAGCCTCGGACTATGCTAATGAAACAAAAGATGCAAACGCAAACAAAAAAACCCGGAAGCAATTCCAACAATTGACAGAACTGCATCTGGCCACTTCATCAATTTCGATGACTTCTCTGAGGATCCAAGCGAGCCTGAAGAGCAGCCAACAACAAAAACTTTTAAAGACAAAGTAACAGAACTCTTTCATCAACTCAAAGAAACCTATCTGATTTCTCCATGGATTGAATTTTGGATTGTGTTAGGTGTACTTTTCCTCCTGCTTTGGCTCATCATTGTTTTTTGTTTGGGAAAATTCATTGAGGGAAAATACAGTACAATGGACACAGCAAGTCAGAACATCAACTTGGTCCTAAAGCCACACAAGTCATCTCACATCGAGAAAAGAGAACTATCATCCGTGAATGTCACAGCCAATCCAATACCCGGTGGGGTAGCTTGGGACAAAACAGATTACGAAATCTATGGCCCGGTCGAGCTCTTGAAGTATCCACACCAGTTTAAGGTTTCATTAAGTGACTTTGTAAAACCGAGCACATTCTCTGATGATTGGGACTTTGAAAGTATTAATGATATGATGTCAGATTTAGTTATGTCAGCAAAATTTAAAGAACATGATTATTTACAGGGTTCATCGAATTATGAAGAAATATACTGCTATAACCACTTTGCACATCATTATTTGCATAAATCTGCTCAACCGAGAAATGTTTTTAATTATAATCAATAGGAACATTGTGCAACTCCACCAAAAGGCAGTTCGAAAACATTTTACGAGAAATTCCCATACTTCTCAGGGTTTAACACAAGTGATGCAGAAACGTTTTATTTTAAAATGTTAAATAAGACAGGAATGAAAACAATGCTGACAAACACTAAATTAATCTATTCAGAAGCATTTTATGAAAAAATGACTACATTTGGTTTTGATTTCTGGAAAAACAACGTTGAAACAAAATCCATCTGGGGTACCAAAGATGGGCAGGTCCAAGGTTTAGAATCATTATTTAGAGCCTGCATGATCCCAGAACAAATTATATTCTTGAATGACACCATTCAACAGACAACCTGTCTTGGCCTAACCAAAATTAAAGACTTAAACAAACCGTCTATTCCAAAGCCAACACCTGACAGTAATAGCACTACAGATGTTGAGATAGACATATCCCATATTTTTAACCAAAACAGAACACATCCTGATTGGAAAAAATGGCTGATCTGGCCAACAGACACAAATAGCTGTCAAGATAGATTCCTGAACAAAATACAGGGGTTCAAATTGACCAGGCCAGACCCTAGAGACAACATCCAGGGATAGTTACAACATACAGTGTAGGAAAACTCTGCCTCGAATGGCTACACACATCCACACTGGCAGAAATTAAGCAACACTTGACTTTACTTAAAGACGGTGCTGACTTGCGTGATTTCATAATGGGACCACGCAAACAGCGTCAAAAACATTTCATAGCGGCCGGTGTATACGCAGCATACAACGAAGCTTGGAAAATAATGCAAATTGAAACAGCAGAAAAAATACGAGAAATTGATCGTATCAATTTGGAAAAATTACTTTCTGTTGTGGACAATGGGTTAATGACTCTGTCTTCCATAATATATTCACTGGACAGTATTGTATCATCTGCTATTGATATAATAGAGCAGGACTTACTAATGTTACAACACGGTCAGTCCCAATTGCGTTTTATTGTACAGCTTGGCTGGACGTTGCAAAATCTGCATTCAGGCTACGTGCCCTGGCGTTTAATCAACACAACGTCATTATTCTCTATCTTTAACCTTACTGATACACAAATCAGCTTGGCACAGAAAGGAGCAGAGTATACAATTCTGAGCATTGAAAAACTTAGGAGATTACCATTGACAATGTCAGAAAGACCTGTCATTGAATGGATAATACATGGAATAATAACAATTCCGATAACAACTTTCCAATTTAAATTCTGTCAAGAGTATATACCAGCAGGCCAGTATGAAAGGTTGGGTAAAGGGTACATTAAGTCATCATGGAAATTACCTTACACACACACACATGTTATAGTGCAAAGGAACAGAATGTATTTCTTAGTGGTAACAATTGTAAACGATCACTAAGTGGTATACTTCTTTGTCAAGGTATTAACTTGCATGGGGCCTGTGAGGGGACTTCAAATAACCTTTCATGTCACCAGCATGGCACACCTGCAACTCGAATAGAGCCATTCTTCAGACGGCTTTCTAACGGGAGCTATATTCTAATAGTGGACCACAGATGTTGTGGCATGGTGCCAGGAAAAGCTTATCTCGTGAGCGTTAGTTCCATAGTCACTTGCTGTATGCAAGTATTGTATCCAAACAGCACTCCAGACACGGAGGCAAAGATTTGGCCTTTTTTGAATATCTCTTCTATTCTAATTGAAACTTTAAGCAGAATGAAGTCTGTTCTTTTACAGACAATTGTGCCCTTGACGTCATCAAAAGAAACGTATGATCTTCAAGTTGCAAGGACAACGGCAGAGATACATACACTTTTATCAACAAATTCCCCCCTGCATTTCGCAGAAATGCTAAGCCAAATCCTAAATATGTCTGATACCAGCGGTATCCCACATATATTTAAGACAATTTTTGCGGGACTGTTAACACCCTTCCAAACAGTTCTGGGCAATTTTTCCTAATTTTGTCCATTCTGTCTTTGGCGGCCTACCACTTCTGTTGGGACTCGTAGCAGGCATTTTATTTTTGATACTTCTGCTTCGATATAGCAAGCCAAGTCACAGACAAAACTCCAGCAACGATGGAAGAAACGATCCTAGCTATACGCTATCGGGACCGCATAAATAAAGTCCTTGGATTAGCCCGCCTAAGAGACCTGAATATAACCTGGTTTCTTTCATTCAGACCCATCTGGCAGAATTGCATCTTACCTGTGCTTCGATGTATGCTATGCGGAGAAGAATGCGTGTTGGACGTCTGTCTTACACTACCATCAGCAGTACCATTGGATACAGATACTTTGCTAAGTCCTGTAACGGCTCATGCATCGTGTTGTCCCCAGCGGCTACCCATTCTGATGACGGCATTCGTTGAGACTTCACCACTGCGATTAAAGGGTAGTGAAGTACGAGATGAGAGCAACATCACCCAGGTACGACCTTCTGTGAGCATTGCTGATCCTGACATCGATGATAGCAATCATTCTCACGACTGTACAGTTGCGGCATTTTCCAACTTGGTCGAACTTTCACCGGAAGCGGTAAACCACTTTTTTGAAAGTCTGTCTGGAATTATGTTTTCCCCCGAACAAAAAGAATAACTTTAAAGCAAACTAGTACACAGCGTTCCCTGAACTCTGAATTCGGCCTTCGGCTTTGATAAACAAAAGCTACTGAACATATTTTGAACTATATTTTTTTCTCTCTCCCCTTTTCCCGATTCCAAAATATTTACCTTTTTTCTGGCACATGTACTCTGCTTGAAGTAGAACTATTCTTAGAGAACAGAGCTCTTATTTTAGGAACTCTAAAGACAATATATCACGTCAGCCTGTAGCACATTTACAGCAACTGTATTTATATGTGATGGAATGGTCTCGACCTTTTTTTCTGTATTAAGAGCCATTACATGTGTAAACTTCGCAAATCATTCATGCCGATATATATATGCATCCTTTTTAATGAATGATTACACTGCTTGAATAGCGTACAGTACCTGTAATCATTTTCATGTATTTCGCATACACCGTTTCAAATGCAACAAAAAAAAAAAGTATTTTGGGGTGGGTTGAAATACACATGCACCTTTAAATGTTTACTATTGCTTAGTTTTAGTAATGATGGACATTAGATCGTGGAGTGGGTATTGTGTTTTTATCTAGAAGCCTAAATCGATATTCCTATTTTATGCCCTTGTCCGGTTATAATCAATAATATCCATACAACGGCATAATAATCATATCCATATTCAGTTGTAGCACATGCTGTCACATTAAGCAAGGCTACTTCCCCGGCCCCCTAGAAAGAACAACGAGTTCTCTAAACAAATCCAAACCTCCAGCAACCTGGGAAATCACCCTTGCTTTGTTTTGATTTCATCCTAGAACTCAGGTAAAGCAGTGTAAGAACGGTCAGTTCTTAGTGACATCTTTATTGACGTCTTATGTCCAGCCTTACGTCAAACCCGGCACCTTTCAGGTATAAATATACCAACGTTGCCTTAAGCAAACACACAGTGGTGGTTTGGAGCAGAGCAGCTATCTACTTGCCCGAGAGCCCAGCTGATGCGAGAGCCCACGGACGCTGCCCCTCCCTTTTGACGCACTGAGAGAGACGCTGTCTTTTCTCCTGCCGAGAAATCCAGATCCGGTGTTTCCAGATACCTTTGCGGGTCACTGGGATATCGAGTCCTGAGAGAGAGATACAAGATCTCCTGCTTTCTAATACCCAGGTACGGAGCTGACTAAACCCTTAAAGAGAATTCTTGAGTCAGATTCTTGGCAAAACAAACTTAACTTAAACTGCTTCTTACTTACTCCTTCCCACGTATTAGGCTTAGGTCAGGTACACCGGGGTAGGCGTATTTAGAAGCACCAGTTGAGTACGTTAGTCAATGTATATAATTATGTATATATTTTATCTATTTTAAAGTATCTGATGGCTAAGAAACCATATCAATGCTTTTACAGTATTATTTCCTAATCCTCCTTTTACTGTACGCACTTTACTTTACTATGAGTATTGCAATCGTGGCAATTCATTTCTCTTGTATGAGGAAGAAGACTGCTCAATAAATTACACCTTTTATTGAAAACGCCGTCTCTCTTTTCTCTGCACTCTGGTGAAACTAAGTATGCACATTTGACTGAGTGAGATAGCTGTCTATTGTTTTCACACGACTCTAGAGATACACTCTTATTCTGAGGGAGCAAAGTTGTCATGTTATATGGTTGTCAGAAGCTAATCCATTCTTGTCTATCCAGGGAGGTTAAACTCCTCCTCGTTTATTCGAGAAAGTTTCTAGTGACCTCTGACCTCTGAGCTAGCTGGCAAAAACAGGATAGAATAGATGTACTTCCAAAAGGACACTATCACCCCACAGGTCCATTCCAAGTGGAGGAAATCTGCATGGTCCAGCTGACATTTAGGGCACTGGTGGGATCTCGTAATCAAATTTCCCCAGTGTATCATGGGTAGTGCAGGCTCTGGGGAGATATTTCTAATGTAATAGTTTATGATGGTCATTTCGGGAAACAAGTTAAGTCTGCGTACAGCAGTAATAACAAATCCTATCCAAAATAGGGATACCCAGGTCGTGTTCCCATGCAGCCCTGGCTCTCTCCGCTCCAGTGGTCTTTAGTTGTAAGGAAGTGTGATATAATTTAGAAACAAGATGGCTGCCTTCTAGTTAAGCGATCATTAATGTGAGTGGTAGGACGTTTTTTTTGGGTCAGTCAGGTAGGCGGACAGCACAGCCCGTATTAGACTGTGTAAATGATGGAATATACACCTGTCTATAGTCATCAATTGTCCTTCCTTAGTCATAGTGGAACTGGGCTTGAGTACACCACTTATAAACAGGTCACCCATGACCCACAAGTCATATGCTTAAGCAGAATGCAGTACCAAGTTGTTCCAGAGTGAGTGAAAGCTAAGGTTTTTTTATAAATGGGAGATGCAGGGAGTAAAGCCTATCTCCACCAAGGTAGCACAGGAGTTTAAACCATGGCCAACTAGTAGTGGCGAGTGTCTGCACTGTATTAGGGTCACACTGGAGAACTTGAGGCAATTTGGTGGCAAGTGGGAGATGCAATAGATGCGCCTTTTCAGGTTTAAGAAGTGGCACCTGGGTGATACCAGTAATAAGTGTAGTGCAATTGGGCTACGTAGAAATAAAATTGGAGGTCGAGGACTATAAATCCACTGCGTTCATAGGGCAGTGTGAGGACACCCCAATAGAATCAATGTCGGGAACTGCCCCATATTGGCAGAATGAGTAGCCCATGCAGGGAGTTGAAAAAACTGCTGGTATTTGCCCGACCATGCCCAACAGGAGCCTAATCTATCCCTCCACTTGTATTTAGAGTTTCTCTAGGGCCAGTGCATAGTTGTGGCAGATTACTTCTGAATGATCTCAAAGAATATGAATGCCTAAATACCTGGTGGAGTAGATGCACCTTTGTAGAGGAAATTCAAAGTTGCAGGGCACACTGGCATCTGTAAGTGAGAATACTTTGTATTTACTCCAGTTAATATGCAGACCAGAAAAAATGCCGAATCGTTGCACCTCTCAAACAAGTGGAGGTAAATTAACAGCAGGAACACAGATGAACAACATTATGTCTTCCGCATAAAGGGAAGCTTATAGTGTACCATGTGGGAATCTAGGGCCCCTAAGGAGATGTTTTTCCTGTAAATGATGGACTGAAGGTTCCATGACAATTATAAACAAAAGAGGAGAAAGGGGGCAGCTGTGTCGGGTACCACGCTTGAAGAGCAAAGGCTCTGTAAATGTGTGATTGAGACGTAAATGGGCCAAATGATATTGGTAAAACAGGCAAATCAGATTGCAGAAGCTATTAGGCATGCCCAGTTTTGCAGGAGTAGTGTGGGGAAAGCACCATCCAAGTGAATTAAATGCCTTTTTGGCATCTAGGGTGAGAAGAATAATTGAAGTGTAACGGTGCAATATAAAACCAGACAGCACAGGTGAAAATATGCGGAGCATTAATAAAGAAAGGTGGATAGCTAAAAACTTGGCCAATAATTTGATATCATAATTTATAAGGGACAATGATCGATACAAGGAGCAGTGATAGGGAGGCTTATTATGTTTGAGTAACAATTTGATGACAGCATCCTGTAAAGTGGTAGGGAGGGAGCCACATTCAAAAGACTCAGCATACATTTCCAACAAATGAGGGACCAGAAGGGTTTATAAGCTTTAAAAAAGTCACCAGTAAACCCATCTAAATCAGTAGCCTTAGAGCCACTCAAGTCATCTATGGCCGTTGAGAGTTCCTCACATGTTAAGGGGGAGGCAAGGAACTACTGTTGGCCCGTTTCAAGTCAAACCATTGCGATTTTAGATAAATAAGTCATGCAGGAGAGTGGAAACACTGAGTCTGCACAAATATGTGAAGGTGTAATATCTGAGAACGATATAATATAAAAGTAAGGTTGTAAGGGTAAACCTGTCATGTACCACAATGATGGAAAAGCTTCATCAAGTAAAAAAAGTACAAGAATACAAACTATTTCGACCCCCTACCAAAACAGAGGTTGGAGAACCCAATCAACCCTAAAAGAAAACGAAATTACAAACACAGTGGTATACACCTCAGGGAGATGACAAAGCATGGAGGATAAAAGCCCTGAAAACGCAATAAGTATATAATGGTATAAGTCATCAAACAAGTTAGCACTGTGAGAAAATATATAAAAATAAAAAAATCAATTCAACGTGGACCAAAAGGCTTGTACCGATTGAGGGACAGACACATCTGAAAGCTATGGGGGAAGCAGGCATCAAATAAGTAAGCAAAAATAGCAGCATCAAGAACCCCGCCAAGGGGGGATATGCCAGATGATTGCTCCTTGCAAACCGGTACAGCATCTGAGGCGGTGTTGAAAATGAGGTGACAGCCGTCTAGTTCCACGCAGAGATGTGCAGGATAGAACACTCCGTATTTTAGTGGCAGCTTTGGTCGAGTTCGTTTAACATCAGTAAAAGTCAGATGAGTCTCTTAAAACATTGGAATGTAGTCTGGAAAAAGCGAAATTGCGGATCTCTGATACTGCAGTGGGCCTTGGTCTCAGGACAAGAGCAATGCAGTCTCTAAAATGTAGGATCCTGGTAATAATATGCTGTGGCAGTGCCCCATGAATTGGCAGGGGATCAAGTGTGCGATGAGCCCTTTCAACCACTAAGGTATCAGTAAAAGACTTCCTGTCAAAAAGTTCTGCTAAAAGATTTTCCACAATGACGTCCATATGTCCTGTGTTGGTAGATTTTGATATTCCACCTAAGACTGTTAATACAAAGGGATTTGCCTCTAAGACCTCTTTCTTAGCTGCTGTAGTTTTAAGGATTCATTCAGCGCGTTCAAGGCGTTTAGCTGTTTAGACATTACTGTCCTCTATTTCCGAGATACTGCACTCCTCACCCTCAATCCTACCATTCTGATATTCAAGGTGCTCAGTCATTGCATCGAGACAATGTGTTAGAGTATCAAATCTGGAGTCAATGGCCCTAAAGCCGGATGGAAGATCGGTCATAATTACAACAGTGCCATCAAATGGGGGATTAGCCATTGTGTGTTCTGAAGTGCCACTAGAACCAGAGGGTGAACATTGTTGGTGTGAAGTTCTAGCTAGTTCAAGGGAGTTGTTTTTGCTTAAGGATTCAATGTCACATTGTAGCATACACACAGTGTCTGCCTTGGGAACAGTAATAGAGTGAAATGCATCGCCTGGTATCATGAGTAGTAATATCCAAAGGAGTGGTGCTGGAGGGGGAGTAGCCAGACAGAAGATCGGAGTAGCAGTAGGAGGAACAGCAGTCAATGGCAATAGACAGAGCTAGCCCAAGTACAATTTATTGCATCCAACTCATATGGTCAATATGGCACAGACAATGTGAAGAGAAGCACCCTGCAAGGCTGAGGAAAGTATGGAAGTCAGTGGGGTAAGAAGGCATCATTGTAGGTCATGAGTTGACAATAGATATGGGAAGGAAATAAAACTACTTAGATCCAGAGGTCCATAGTCAGCCGCCCAAACCCATATTGGTGGTGCATGTGAATAGAGATGCCCCTAAGCAGTCCAGACAGGTAGGAGAAGAGTAGGCTAGAGATTAAGTGCCCAGAATATAAATCAGGTTGCTCATTATATTATGAGCAAGGCCTGCCATAACCAAATTTCGACAAAAATAGGCAGGGTAGTGCATGACGGTGTGGCAGTGTAGAGTGCAGCACTCCAGTACCAACTGCCTTATATATAGTAGCCCTGACTCCTCACCTTTGAAATGGCATAGCGTGAGGGACAGGTTTCCCATGATCCGCAGCTTGGCTTGCTGCCCAGTGATTGGCAGGCACAGGCAGGGCTTAAGTGGTCATGGCAGGTTGTTCGCAGATCAGGCCCAGCGGGGAGTTCTCAGATAATGACGGATTAACAGCAGGGTCAGGCACGGGATGCACGCCGGGATTGCATCATGCAGCAGGCTGAGTGCATGTCAGCAGTGCGGAACCCTGCAGGTCAGTCTCACCAAGGGTGCAGCCAGCAGGTATGGTGCCGCCTAGCAATAATACAATGAAAGCACTGGTCGCCGTCACCGGTTGTGCCATGACCCTGCCCTCAAGCTCACCCATGGGCCTTGTCTCCATGGATCCTCCGAAGGACGCAGCAGGTGGACACCTTAGGAAGGAGCTAGGCGGGAGCCACATCGAACCCAGGATCAGTTGATTTTTCCCTCAGTATAGGTAGAATAGGTCTGGATGCAGGGAAGAACCCATATTGAAATCAGGAAATGCTCAATGAAGTGGATGCATTGGGCAATGCTCTACAGAGCTTCAATGCCATGCGGCCATCTTGGTCGCTGGCTTGGCCACACCCCCAACAAACACAGATTTCTTATGTGTCAGATAACAATGGGTATTCCCCTCTCAGTCACTAATTGGTGCTTGTGTCTTTTAAATTATTGATCAATGAGCATTACATTTAAAAGCATTTGCAGCTGTAGTTGTGCAATGGAGTATTTCCTCTTTGCCGGTACATAAGCATTTCAGTGGTGCAGCAGGTAAATTAGCTTTAGCTGTCTCACTACCGTCAGCTAACTACACATATTCATCAGCAGAACAGACAACACTACCTAGAAGTGTTTTGTGTCTTCTTCATCCAGTGCTTTGTTTAAGTGTAATGTCCACTTCAGCGACATAGCTGTGGGCCAATAAATGACTTTTTTCCCATTCTTAGTTCTCTTCATATTGTGCAGAGAAGCAGATGTGCCAAGAAACCATGTGTGCTAGGAAGTCATTCGAGGTGATGAGTATCTGGGCTGGGGAGTTGTCTTTATTGGTAACACATTTAATTGGTGATACACAAAACTAGTAGCATATACCACATGAATTAATTAAAAGATGGTGCTTGGTTGACTAAGAAAAAAAGAAGGTTCTTGTCCCATGACATGCTGCGTCATGAAAACAAAAGGTTACATTCAAGGAGACGTTAAACAGTACAATCATTAATAAAGGTAATACATATTGATTGCTGGAAGTACAGTTTGTATAGTCAGACCACTTTATTATTTGAGAAATGGTAATTATCACACTGTCGACTCTCCAGCTTGATTTGGTGGCTAATGAGCTGGATTCTCTATCTAATTGGATTTCGTACACCTAAAAAACTTCTCTAAAACTTTGGTCCATTACATAGACAAGTTAAAGTTTGCAGATGTAGTGTCTTATGCAAGACCTCCATAGGAAGGTTTGTGTGCATATATACTTTTGAAAACTGAGGATTTAAGAATTAGCAAATACATGCTCTCAGACAAAAGGAGTGAAATAAGGGGAACATGATGAGAGGGAGATAAATGTACAAGAGACAGGGATATGATCATACCATGTCAGGACAAAGAGGTGTTCAATAGCATATTATACCATAACCATCTGAAAGGAACAATTATTTCATATGGTTCAGCTGACACTGATAATTCTACTAAAAACATACAAACACATACAAACAACACAATACCACAGGGTGTTACGGTTATGTAATCTAAAGTGCCTCATAAAAATGATGCATTGGACAGGCTTTTGAAGTTAAATAAAAGTAGTACAGGCCTAGATATGAGTAGGAAGATTGTTCCTGATTGTGTCAGGTTGATAGAGAAGCAAGGCTTTACTATGCATGACAGTTTAAATTAAGGGGTCCAAATAAATTTGCAATCAGAACTGGAAAGAACCACAGAAGGAGTATTAGGTGTAATTTCTAACAAGAACAAACAAAGAACTGACTGCCCACTCAAATGAACCGGATCTCAATCCTAATATGTTTTAGTGGGAAACTCTTCATGGCTAAGGACGAAGGCCCTCACCTACATAATGGGTGGCATGCTTCATGATTGGGCTCCTCATGCTGGGTCTGGTGGCTCAGTGGACTAATGCGTCTACTTCAGGGGCCTGTGTTTGACCTCATGGTCACAGGTTCAAATCTCGGCGGCCAACTCAGACTTTCATCCATCTGAGGTTGATAAAATGAGTACCATTGAGTTGGGTAACAACAAACATCTATTATTCAGCGCCAAGATACCCGTAGTGGTGAACGTGCGCTTTACAAATACACATGTTATGTTATGTCATGTCATCACTTCCAAGGAACAGATGTAATCTACTAACATTTAAGATATAGGGGAGCTATGGGAAATAGTATATATAGCAAATAAGGTATGCCACTCATCTTGTCTGGGAGGGCATACAGAGGGGAAAATTGTGTGTAAGGAAAAAATTAATAAACCTATCTACTAGGTCCCTTGTGTCAAACTAAAAATAGTGGGGAATATTTCTACTCACTTGGTATGGTCAACATGTGTCGGCCCATTTTAACCCTATAAACATGTGTCATCCTCCAAGCTGGAGTTTGTTTTGGGGTCTTACCAAGTTTAGCTGATCAGCTAGCATGGAAGTATAATGGTCCCACGATATGTAACCTATGTGGTACAGGGAAGCAAGATTTTATTTACCTGAACTGCTTATGTCCCTCTTTAAAAACTATTTGGTGTGGTTATTATAAAAGGCTTTTAATGAGAGAGGGATTCGGTCTTGTAGACCGGTAATAATTAAAGGCCTGGACCCAATATATCCCTATTTGAACTGTAAGATTATGACATTTCGAACATTTTATAAAAAGTAATTACTGAACAAGAAAAACAAGGCTCTGTTTCACGGATGAAATAGCGATTATGGACATTCGAATGCTGAGACCTAGTTCCATGGACGATTACGTAGATGTAGCATTAGTTAGAAAAGCAATTAACAGACAGGCTTTTAACTGCAATAATGTACTTTATATTGGGATTGAAAATTATAGCAATAGAAGTCTAATTAATTAATATGTTAATAGGAACTGGATGATCATGTCCATTTTTTAAATGTTCCAGGTATGAAAAAATTATCCACAGACTGGTTTTAAACTGATTTAATGCATTTTATACTGAGAGCAGAAATGATAGCAACACTGTAGACTTTGACCTGAAATTCAATTTTAATAATTTTATGATGTGGAAATAGTTGTCCTTTGGAAGATTGTTATGGTTTTCGCTAACTGAAACCAAAAACGTTTGATTGATTGGAGGTAGTTTGGTTCAGAACTACCATGTCTCCGCCACAGCAATCTTGTGTCTCCTAATCCTCAAGGGCAGGTATACTGGCCTATGGTTACCCCACCCCTCCAAAGCTCTGTTATATCTTAAAGAGTAGCATTTTACATCTACTCCTTAGGAGAGATTACAGGAGGGACCCAATGATGAAGCATGCCACCTGTTGGGCGGGTGAGGGCCTTCATCTTTAGCCACAAAGGGTTTCCCAATAAAACATACTAGGTTTGAGATCTTTTTCATTTGTGTGGACAGTCAGTTCTTTGTGTGTTTATGTAGATGCCAGGGAGGTTGAACCGGCTGACTTTTAATCCTCTCAACCTTGATGTGTATTGTAATTTCTACAATGACCAGGGCAGTCCTTGCCAATACCTGAACGTAAGACTGTGGCCTTCAATAAAACAATAGACTTAACCAGAAAGCGCTTGAGGATCTTTTTCCTGTCACTGAAATCGTCTGTTTTGTGAAGTCAAAAAATCAGTATGACAATGGTGAGTTGGTAAATTTACAATTTGTACAAACGTCTGTGGACTGTCTGCATAACAAATGTTGGCATATTTCAACGAGTCATGACTGCCACAGCTACAAGAAACTTGAGATGAAAAAAGGAGGTGTTTTTTCAATAGACAGTTGCAAAACACAGTACTTAGGTCCATTATAATTTGAGATTCAAGCCTGTTTGTCATCAAACATAAAGGACGGTTGTAAGAATTTAGGCAATTGAGATACGTTTTGGTCAAGTAAGGAAACATGTTTGCTGTTGCTCATATGGGATCTGCTCTTCTTGCCAAAAATACTAACATGACTTTATCACTAATGTTATCCCTTAAGGATTGTGGAAACAGTTGAGAACCTTTTGCTCAGTCACTCATGCTCACTTACTCTCAGAGGATATACAGAGAATACACAGTGGGACATTTTCAATAATATTTATGGAACCAAAGTTATTCATACATAAAATATGTGTGCTGAAATGATTAGGAGGCAGAAGCAGCTAAACATGATTACAAGCGTAAGTAGTAGGTAGAGTTCTTCCATGGTGCTAAAACAATGTATATATGTGTACCTAGAGTGTGTGTAGGTGTAGAGCCAAGCATCCCCCGAGGGATGATCCAACCCTATTACCTGATGGCTTAGAGTGAAACACCTCGTCTTGGTCACAAACTGGACACCCCTAATGAGATGTCAGACCGCTGTGTGGTAATTTCTCAGCATGCAAGGACCCTCGGTGTCAGCGGAAGTACTTCCTTTACTAATATATCGGGATGCTTATCTTTTATGATATTAAGCAGCCTTGCGATGTACGCCTAGATTAGGGATGTTATGGATATAAAGATAGCCCTATCGCCTTCTGGATAAAGATAGTATGAAACAAGACCTTGTACATGATGTTCAGGGCATTGTGATGATGTTGTGCAAAGCTAGGTGTAAAAACAAGTTTATTTTGGGAGAAACTAATCCAATATTTTTGTGCGTGCAAATGAGTGCTAAAGGTCACTGCTGCAAATGTTATTTGTGAGGAAAATGTAAGAAAATGAGCTGCTTCGCTACATGGACCTAACTTGGGAATATAATGCTAGAAATGCCAAAATACTGGTATTACCATTTCGTTTGCAAGGCTTAATCTATATATCATTTTCCTCAACTTGCAGTGCTGCATCAAAGGGAGAGAGCTGGGTTGTACCATATTCAATAATATATGAAAAATTCTGGCACTCTGCCTGCAGTGACGCACAACCTTTTTCTGCACAACAACAATCATTAAAGGCCTGTTGTGCCCTCTTGGGAACGTGTAGAATTTTGATCCATTTCCTGGCTTACCAGTCTTGGTAAATCTGAGAATTCTCCAAAATCCATGGGTGGATGTGTGAAAATACCTGTGCTCCACCCATGGAATGCCTTACCTGGGCAGAGTAATGGAAGGCAGCACCATATGAATAAGCCTCTTTTTTTCTGCTTGCCGTCCCCCGCATGTTGTTACAGCGCGGTTGTTACAACAACCGCTTTGTAACAATGCATACCATTACCCCGCAAGTCATAATATCGACTTGCGGAGGGGGCGCTGGATGTTGGAATAGTATAATTTACTATTCCAACTCCAATATGTGCGAACAGTGGGGAAGGTGTTGGATTTTAAATCCAACACCTTCCCCCACCTCCGCAATTCGTTGTAACCCCTTGCAGGGTAATGGTATGCATTGTTACAACGCAGTCTCAGGTACAGCAAGGCAAGATGGACACAATACATTAACCACCACATTTACCCAACTGCTTCTCCTTGTGTTTAAAGGAATTGTGCCATATCTAGGGGGCCGATTATGATCGCCGACGGACTTGAGTCCGTCCGCGACCACTGAGGAGGAGGGACCATCCGCAGGGGCAGCGGCTGTCCCTCCGAGCAGATTAGGATGTGACCGCCAGGGTAGCGGTCACATCCTCTATCTTTAACATTGCGGCGGGTGCTGCTTGAAGCAGCACCCGCCGCTAGGTTAAAAATGAAAGATTTGCATGCACAAAGCGGCAGGCACCGCGCGGTGCCTGCCGCTTCGTGCATGCAAAGGCAGGGGTGTACCATAGGTACCCCCCATGTGCACCCCCCACCACCCTTCACCCCTGGGGGCCCGCAACAGGCCCCCAAACAAAAGTCCGTATGCCTTTCCACGGCGGAAATGCCGCCGTGGAAAGGCATAGAAAAGCAGACATCCTAATATGCCTGGCGGTGTCTGATAGACACCGCCAGACATGTTAGAGCTTTTCCGTTGCGGTCGGAAGGCAACCGCGGCGGAAAAGCAGCGGACGGTCTTCCTGACCCCCCAGCCATCCTAATCTGGCGGGGGGTCTTTGAAGGCTCCACAGCGTTTTTTCCTATTCCTCGGAGCCTGCGGACACTTCCGCCGTCCCGGAGGATACGGAAAAACCGCAATCATAATCGGCCCCTAAGTTGGGTATACAGAGCTCGTGCCTGTGGTGGCTCGATGTCGTCCAAGAAGAACTCAAAGCCATAGCTGTCTTTCACATTTAAAAACCTCTCGGTTAAAGTGCCATGCTCAAAATTTTCAATGCTTTCTTATAACGCAGTCATTCTAACAACCGCATTGTAACAACATGCGGGGTGACGGTTTCGTAATAAGGGCTGTTTACTGCAACATTTGCTGTCTTTCATTACTCCAGATTTATTAATAGACGCAGGGCCATGCAAGGAGCTGCTTGGTAATTCTGATTGTTGCTGCATTGTATTACCCTTGCAGCACCATGAGTAATGGCAATACAATACAATGTGAAATATACCCCTGAGCATATTGTAGCCTACCCTTGAATAATTTCGATTGTAACAATAGTCCCCTTTGAATGTGGTTATATTTTCGACTCTTGATGCCAGTGATGAGAATTTCTGGTTAGTAATTCTTTGGTCTTGAATATACAACACAAATTAGCAGTATGTAACCATGCTGATTGAAGGCGTAACCCTGGACAAAAATATTGAGAAATTCGGAGTCCAGGGATTCCAATGATTCAGAGAACAATAGTGAAGTACCTCCAATTCTGGATGAGATCGGACAACCCCCATTCCCTCTACGGGTGCGGCACAGGGAGGTCAGCCGAGACTCATAGAATATGGGCGAGGGATAGTCAGGATAGAGGAGGTGAGAATACATCCCCCCCACCGAGATTGTGGGGGTCACTACATTGCACCCCTGTTCCCCTGTGATGTATTCCTATAGGTTCTGAATCGATCCCCCTATTCCTGACCCTATTCTGGTTAACAAACCAACAAGTTAACTAGCAGTCAGCCCATGAGGCAGCAAACCCCCATGATGCAGATACCGTTATCTGACGAAGCCACACTACGGCACAGGAACGTGTTATCTGATTAGGTCATAACGCTTGCGATCTAATTAGACAAGCGATATTCCTCCAGCCCCTGATAAGGCATACGGAGTTCTCATAACAAATCAAACCTATGACAACCTGGGAAAAACCCTGCGGCCATTGTTTTGATTTCACCAAGAACTTCAGCAAAAGAATGTGCTAACGACCTGGTCGTATGACATCCTTATTGACGTATCTATGTCCATCCTTACGTCAATCTCGGCACCTTAAAGGTATAAATATTACCGATATTGCCCTATGCAAACACACGCGGTGGTGACGAGACGGAGCAGCCATACTTGCCGAAGCCCAGAGCAGAGCAGACCCCGCTGGCGCAGCCCCGCCTTCCTGATGCGCTGAGAACGAGACGCGCTGCTTTCTCCTGCCGAGAAATCCAGCACCGGCGTTTCCGGGTAGCCCTCGCAGGCAGCCTGGAATATCGAGAGCAGAGAAGAGAGATACCATCCCTCATTCATCCTAACTTCCAGGTACAGAACTGAATAACCCCTCGCAGAGAATTCTTTAGTCAGTCACTTGGCAAAAACAAACTTAACTTAAACTGTAACTTTCTATTCCCGCCCACGTATTAGGCTTAGGTCAGGTACACGGGGTAGGCGTATCTAGAAACACCAGTTGAGTACGTTTAGTCAAATGTATATGTGTATGTAATATATTTTATTCATTTTAAACCTTCATATGGCTTAGAAACCATATCAATGTTTTTACAGTATTATTTTATACTTCTGCTTTTAATGTATGCACTTTGCTTAACGATAAGTATTGCAATAATATCGATCCATTTCTCTTGTACGAGAAAAGAGACTGATCAATAAATAACATCTTTTATTGAACACGCCCGTCTCTTCCTTTTCTCTACAATCTGATGAGACTAAGAATGCACGTACTGACTGAGTAAAATAAATTGCCTTTTGTTCACACGACTCTCGAGATACACTCTTGATTAGGGGAGAGCAAAGTTGTCATGTTCTATGGTTGTCAGAAACTAAATCCCTTCTTGTCTAATCAGGGAAGTTAATTCCTTCCTGAACATTCGAGAAAGTTTCTAGTGAACTCTGAGCTAGCTGGCAAACCCAAAACTTTAAGTCTAATATCGACAGTAGTAGACCTAGTTAACGTCTGGTCTAGGCCTATACTATTGAAGGTATTATTCCAATGCGCAGAGCCTATTGGGATAATAGGAACTACACTACATGGCGCCCAACGCGTTTGGAAAGGGCGATAAAACTAACGTAAGACATTTAAAGTAACTCAGTCGTGCTTTCTCACTCAGACCCCTTTTCCCATAATACTCCAAAGACGTCTGGAGTGGGTGAAAGGTAATATCCGCCAGACCTCGCAGGAGGGAACTCCTATGTATGGTTCTTGGTATAGTCAACGTTGAAGGATACACTGTTCCAGAATATTGTGCATCTAATCTTTGTTTCCATAAGAAACCTGATCTGCAAACAAACAAAGTAACCATCCTGTCAGTAAAATGGTAGACAGTGATGAAGAAAGAGAGACAGCTAGATTAGCAACTGAACTCGCAGCCGCTGATGCTGCTATACAAGATGCAGACCAGGACATAATACTCATCCCGGTCATCAAAAGAAAATCTATAACCTTAAAACTTATAGAAAATGGACTGACACCTAGAGGTGGTACAGTCATATTCGTAATTGAGGCACACGAATATCGGCAGACAGAGGTATACTATTCATGGATAAATTTTCCAGCAGCAAATGCTGTAACAAAGTACTGCCACTATTACAAAATAGAGGAACCTCCTGAAACGTACACTCCTTTCGAGGAGGTGGAAGTACAACTCAAATTTCAAGAGCACCTGCTCTTATTTGATGGCGCCCTAAAACATAATAATCACATCACCAGGCTCGGTCCCTTAGGTAGACCAGGAGCAACGTGGCCGGTCCTAGCCGGATACACTCCACATCCAGACATCGACGGGATGTCTGCAGCAAACCTTTTAACACAGCTAAAACAATTAATAAAAATACATAGACAATTAGTCCAGTATGTGATGCGGACTTCTACAATTCAGCCAGCAATTAAAATTCCACAGCTGACCCCTCACCAGGGGAACACAAATAAAATTACACCACAGAACATACAGTCCTGCCTAGGTAAAGTACCAGCTAAACGGGAACAAATACCATTCTGGTTGGCACAGAAAATAACCCAAATAGAGGCGGTGTTTCCTGATACCACCCCGTTAGAAAAACACAGGATTCTGACTATCTGTCTTCCAATGGGAATCGCACCACACATTGAGGACTGTGACACTTGGGGTACAGTCTTTGCTTCCATTTACACAAAAACGCACGGTGTTCCATCCATTTCGGTAATACCAGATGTGCTAAAACAAATTCAAGACGAATATGGTCCAGAACCCGCTTTAACTCTTGGTATGAAATTACTAAAAGACTTCAAGCAGGTCTCAGCTATATTATTAGCCAACATAAAGGGAGAAGCAGCAAACGTGGCGATCCGCCAGAGGTTAAAGGAGACAGATATAGCAGACCAACCAGCTGAAATTGCCAGAATCATAGAAAAATCCTATGAGGAACTAGGTAGAGATAGTCTAGGTGGAATACCAGTAAAACCACAACTGATTGAAAGTCCTGAAAAAATATTTTTTAATAATAATTCAACATCACAGAAAAAGAGCTGGGATGGAAACAAACAATCCAATCCTAAAGAAAAGAAATTCCAGTCCAGAGGCAGGTCTCCAAGGCGAAGAGAAAAATCTCCGACCCAAAGACACAGGTCACCCCAGAGTGACCCCTCTGGGAAAAGATGTAACCTTAGAAATAGGGATAATATAAAAAAGCCTGATAGATATAAAGACATTGATACACGTCCCTCTCAATCTTTTCAGACTTCCTCGCAGAAATCAGAAAGAAGAGGACGATCAGAACAAAGAGAAGAGCACGCCAAGTCCAAAGACAAGGAACCTGCTCAGCTAAAAAAGAAATTACAATTTCCAAAAAAGAAGGTAGCCAGTATCAAGGTAGTTAACAATGCCGAGAATACTGAGGAAACAACTGAAAAACGGAGAATGGGCTCAGACAATGCTAGACAGCGCAGCAGAAGTGAGCATAGCTCGCAAAGTCCTTATGAATCATCTGGAGACAGTGGACACGAATGAATATCTTCAAGTGGAAACTGCAGACACCAGAGTTAGCAAACCTCACAAAATATACGAAATAACATTACGTATAGAGGGAGATAAGACTAGAAAAATAAGGGGACTATTTTGGGATAATCTCTCCAAGGGCTATGGCATCCTTCTAGCTGAAAAAGACTGGCCACCAGAATTTGTCAGGGAGTGCCCTCATGGCGAAGAAGTAATTATGCCTGCCTTCTCAAATCACATCCCAATTCATAAAAAATACACACTTGCTAGAAAGTGGGCAGTAGCTCTAGCTCCTGCTTTATATAAAAATCACGTAGGATGGGATGAGGACTCTCCTCCTCACAAAATCCAGTTAAAATCACAACCTACTGCACAAAGGCAGTACCCAATTAAGCAAGAAGCTAAAAAACAGGTAAAAGAAATTCTAGATCAGCTAGAATACCAGGGGGTGATTGAAACTTGCACCTCACAAATGAACAACCCTTTGTTTCCGGTCTCCAAACCAGACAATTCATACCGTCTAGTTTTGGATTACCGACACCTTAACTCATGTTGCAAAACTTTTGCAGTGCAAAACTCACATAGTGCTGCACTAATGAATAACATAGTGCGCAAAAAATACAAAACAACCTTAGACATCTCTAATGGATTCTTTTGTCAAAACATAGCACCAGAGAGCAGATATTTGTCTGCGTTCTCAATAAATGGCACTCAAAAACAATTCTGTCGGTTAGCCCAGGGGTACAAGAACAGCCCGGGAGTATTCTCAGCGAGAGTAACAGAATTACTACAAATATATGACGACGAAGCATTATCATATGTCGACGACATATACTTAACAGATGATGACTTGGAGACTCACTTGAAGAGAGTGAGCACCATAATACTTGGGTTCGCAGCAGAGGGTTACAAATTCAACTTTAAAAAATCCAGAATTGCCCATCTGACAGTCCTGTTCTTAGGATATGAATTATCAAGTGAAGGCAAAAGCCTGGCTGACAATTTTCTAGAAAAATGTGCCGTACTCCAAGCACCTAGAACACTAAAAAACCTACAGTCAATTCTAGGCTTCCTAAATTTCGGAAGAACATATATTGCAAATTACGCAGAAAGGGTCAAACCCCTTTATGATCTAATAAAACCAGATTTTAAAAGATCTAATTGTACTCAAATACACACAGAAATATTGAGATCCTTACAAACAGACATGCTAATTAAAACAAAATTAGAAACACGTGATAACACACGCAATCTTGTGATCCGAGTCATCCCAGGGAGATGCGGATTCACATACCTGACCTCTAATGAGGGAGAAAAGGTACCAATTGCTTTCAAATCACACTTGTACACTAAGGCTGAAATGAAATTTAGCCCAACGGAAAAAATTCTTACCGCAACACAGACAGCTATAGCAAAGGAACGAGCCCTGGCACAAGGTAAACGAATAATAATCGTGACACCGATACCAGCCCTAGAGGCTGTAACAAAAGCAAGCATTCCAAATGCTAAAGCTCTCCATCCGAGATGGATACAATGGGCTAATTCTCTTGCTGCAACAGACGTGGCGTACAAATTTGATCCTTACTTAAAAACACAAGAATTTCTCCAATATGAATTTGAATGTCCTCCGCCGACCGAAATTCTGCCTCTAGAACACTACGGCTGTATAATATATACAGACGGATCAGCACAACCCGCAGTGGGGGGTAAGCAAGCTTACAGTGCTGCGTGCGCGATCGTTAAAGGTTGCTGGCACGAAGGAAAATTTAAACCAGCAATCACTAAAACACAATCTCTAGGAGATTGTACAGCTCAGCGAGCTGAACTACTGGCATTCAAGATGGCGCTTGAAAATACCGATTGAGAATTCCCCACACTCATAGTGTGCGATTCGTATTATTGCGTTCAGTCTTACAATGAATACTTGCAGATCTGGCTTCAGAATGGTTTCAAGGATGCGAAAGGTGGCACAATCAAGCATAAAATGCTCTGGGAACAAGTAGTTCTTTTACAGAAAGAACTACCAAAGACTCACGTGATACATACGCTGAGTCATCAACGTGATGGCGTTCACGTTGCAGGGAATTCATTGGCTGATGAGGCCGCGAAGGCAGCTGTGCAAACGGCTTCCGTAGCTGCCATCACCCGGTCAAAAACAAAAATAGACAGCGAAATATTACAAGCTGTCAGCGCTTCGGAAAAGGATTCGATAGAAACACTCCCGAAAGGCTTTCCAGTAAAATATTCATACATAACTGATGCAAACAATGTTCCTTTTGCTCGAATCCCTGGAGTGGGGGATAGGGCAATTCCAAACATGGAACATAGGTTAGGACTAATATTAGCGGCACACGAAGGGCTTGCTTCTATACATGCTGGCGTCTCAGCCACAGTATCATTATTAAAACAGAGATACTGGTGGCCACAAATGAGAAGACAAACAAGGAACTATGTTCTAGAATGTGAAATATGTCAAAGAATGAAAGTATCAACGGTGAGACGTCCAGCGCAGACGCCTCTTCTAATCTCGGATAAACCATTAGCCTGTGTTTACCTAGACCACTGTGGTCCCTTACAAAGGGATGGTAACTATAAATATATCTTGGTTGCAGTGGACTCATGTACGAGATTCATATGGATGTGGCCCCAGCGAACGGCTGACGCCAGAACTGTTATAAAAGATTTGCGAGTCTTTATCGGCACATACGCGATTGGCATGCTGCATTCGGACCACGGTCCTGCTTTTAGCTCTAGAGCTTATAAGGAGGCCATGGTCAGCATGGGCGTGACATTGCGGTACTCTTGTCCATTTCACCCTGAGGGGAACGGAATTGTTGAAAGAAAAAACCGTGACATAAAGCAATCTATACCGGCAAATGTATTAGGTTCGGGAGCTGGGTGGGTCAAACATCTAATAAGTGTCCAACGTAGTCTAAATAACTTGCCAAGAAATTCTCTGAAGGGATTCAGTCCGTACGAATTATTATTTGGAACTAGGATGTTGATCTCTGACCTTGATAGTCAGACTTCAGTGGTGAAAGAAAAAAGCTTTGATATCAAAGACCGTTTGGCTATTTTGCAGGACTTAAACAAAACAAGAAAAGACCTGAGCAACATAAAGTTGAAACAACAGCCAACAACCACTGAAGAACCACCACCTGTCCCAGCAAGACCTGTCTGGATTCCAAAAGTCGGGGATCTGGTCAGAGAAAAGATCGCGGTAAATAAGGAATTTGGGCCTTCTTACAGAAAAGCAGTTCCTGTCTTGTCTGTCAACGGGACAAGATCAGTTGTACTACCGCCGCTTGCTGGTAAAAAGGAGAACCGAGTTGTATCCATCGACCTGGTAAAACCACAATCATGTGGCCGATAACAAATAGTAGGCCAAGTGGACTCCCAATAAGTAGCAGAACACCAAGGTTTGCTACCAGTACAGAGGTCCTAACTAAGAGGCTCATTACATTCGAAACGCCTAGAGAAGAACAACATGGACTATGCAACAATACAATGGAACTTAGACCTCTGAAAACCCAAATAAAAACATTTAGCAGAGACACACCAATCTATAATGAAGTACCAAGTGCAAATGCAAGAAACAGTAATCCTGAACCAATTGGAACAATTGACAGAACTGCATCCGGCTACTTCATAAACTTCGATGATTCCTCTGAAGGCTTCAGTGAATCAAAGACACAGCCATCATCAAAAACCTTTAAAGATAAAGCTAAAGAACTTTTGAAACAACTGAAAGAAACATATCTGGTTTCTCCATGGCTTGAATTTTGGGTGGGTTTTGGTGCATTTATCCTCATACTTTGGCTCATCATGGTACTAACTTTGGGACGCTTCATTGAGGGAAAATATGCTAAAATGGACACAGCAAGTCAGAAAATCAACTTGATCCTCAAACCACACACATCTTCACACGTCGAGAAAAGAGAACTTTCTTCAGCCAACTTCACAGCCAATCCTATACCGGGTGGGGTAGCATGGGATAACACTGACTATGAAATTTATGGTCCGGTCGAAATCCTGAAATATCCACACCAAATTAAGATCTCATTGAGTGACTTTGTAAAACCAAGCTCATTTGCTGATGATTGGGACTTCGAAAGCATTAATAATATGATGTCTGACTTAGTAATGTCTGCTAAATTTACCAAACATGATTATTTGCAGGGTTCTACAAATTATGATAGTATGTACTGTTATAACCACTATGGTAACCATTTTCTACATAGATCTGCACAACCTAGAAATGTTTTAAATTATAATCAATAGGAACATTGTGCAACCCCTCCAAAAGGAAGCTCAAGAACCGTTTACGACAAATATTCATATTTTTCAGGTTTTAACATAAGTAATGCTGAAACATTTTATTTCAAATTGTCAAATAAGACAGGGATGAAGACCATGATAACCAACACGAAATTGATATATTCAGACTCATTCTTTGAACAAATGAATACTTTTGGTTTTGATTATTGGGACAAAAATGTTGAATTGAAAAGTGTTTGGGGTACAAAAGAATGGCAAGTACAGGGTATAGAATCTTTGTTTAGAGCCTGCATGATCCCAGAACAAATTATATTTTTAAATGACACTGTTCAACAAACCACCTGTCTTGGCCTAGCCAAAATCAAAGACTTAAATAAACCGTCTATTCCAAAACCAACAATGAACAGCAATAGTTCTACAGAAGAAGATCTAGACGTAAATTATGTATTAAACCAAAACAGAACACATCCAGATTGGAAACAATGGTTGATCTGGCCCACAGATACTAATAACTGTCAAGACAGATTCCTGAACAAAACACAGGGGTTCGAAATGACCAGGCCAGACCCTAGATATCCTCAAAGACATCACCCAGGGATAATAACCACCTACAGTGTGGGCAAATTATGCCTTCAATGGCTACAAACTTCCACACTGGCAGAAATTAAGCAACACCTATCTTTACTTACTGATGGTGCTGACTTGCGTGATTTCACTATGGGACCACGCAATCAGCGTCAAAAGCGTTTCATAGCAGCCTCAGTATATGCAGCATACAATGAGGCCTGGAAGGTTACTCAAATTGAAACAGCAGAGAGAATACGGGAAATTGACCGTATTAATTTGGAAAAATCACTTTCTGTAGTGGACAATGGGTTAATGACTCTGTCCTCCAGAATTTTTTCTTTGGACAGCATTGTGTCTTCAGCAATCGACATATTATCGCAAGACTTACTGTTATTACAACACGGTCAGTCCCAATTGCGTTCTATTGTACAGCTTGGCTGGACGTTACAAAATCTGCGTTCAGGCTATGTGCCTTGGCGTTTAATCAACACAACGCCACTATTCTATATCTTTAACCTTACTGATAGACAAATCAGTATGGCCCAAAAGGGAGCTGATTATACAATCCTGAGCATTGAGAAACTTGAGAGATTACCAGTGACAATGTCAGAACGACCTGTCAGTGAATGGATAATACATGGGATAATAAATATTCCAATTTCAACCTTCAGGTTTCAATACTGCCAAAAATATATACAGGCTGGCATGTACGAGAAATTGGGAAAGGGGTACATTAAAACAACATGGGACCTGCCCTATTCACATGCATGTGTCAGTAATAAAGGACAGAAAGTATTTCTTAGTGGCAATAATTGTGCAATGTCACTAAGCGGTACACTTCTGTGTAACGGAATTAGTTTGCACGGAGCCTGTGAAGGGAACTCAAATAACCTTTCATGTCACCAGCAAGGCGCACCTGCAACAGAGATAGAACCATTCTTTCAAAGACTCTATAATGGGAGTTACATTCTAATTGTAGATCGCAGATGTTGTAGTCTTATGCCCGGGACTCCTTATCTCGTAACTACGACTGCGAAGGTCAAGTGCTGTGGACACTCATTGTTCCCCAGCTCCTTTCCAGACAGGGAGGCAAGGGCATGGCCCAACTTGAAAATTACTTCTATTCGAATAGATACTTTAAGCAGAATGAAAACAGTGCTTCTTCAGACGCCGACCAGGCTCACGTCATCAAAAGAAACATATGATCTACAAGTCGCAAGGACGACTGCAGAGATACATTCATTGTTATCAACTAATTCCCCCATACATTTCGCAGAAATCCTGAATGAAATCTTAAATATTTCTGATACCAGTGGGGTCTCACAAGTATTTAGGACAGTATTTTCGATGGCATTAACACCATTCAAAGCCATACTGGGTATTTTTCCAGACTTCGTCCATTCGATTTTTGGCGGACTTCCCCTCATTTTAGGACTGATTGCAGGAATCCTATTCCTAGACCTTATTTTTCGTTATGGCAAACCATGTCACAGACAAAACACCTGCGACAAGGGAAGAAACAATCCTAGCCATTGGATACCGGGACCGGATATCAAGAATCCTGGGACTATCCCGGCTTAGAGACCTGAACATGACTTGGTTTCTATCCTTTCGACCTATGTGGCAACGATGTGTTTTACCTGTATTAAGGTGCCTGCTATGCGGAGAAGAATGCGTGTTAGACACCTGTCTGACGCTACAATCGGATGCGCCAATGGATGCAGAAACATTGTTGAGTCCGATCAAGGCTCATGCTTGTGCTGCCCTCAAAGGCTACCAATCCTGATGACGGCATTCGTGGAAGCTTCACCACTACGATTAAGGGGTAGTGGAGTACAAGATGAAAGCAGCATCGATCAGGTACGACCTTCTGTCAGCAATCCAAAACAGAATGTCAATGGAGACAATCATGCGCATGAATGCATGGTTACACCTATTTCCGAGTTAGTGGAACTCTCCCAGGAAGCTGTTGACAACTTTTTCGAAAGCCTAAATGATATGATGTTCTCACCAGAACAGAAATAGGGACTTTTGAACAAACTTGTACACGGCGTTCCCTGAATTTGGCCTTCAACTTTAATAATAAAGTCACATGAACAATTTTCCCTCCAGTTCACGGACAGCAATTTTTTGAGCAGCCCCAAATTATTTTTTACGATTTTTCGGGACACTTATCTTCTGCTTAAAGTAAGAAACTATTCCTAGAGAACTAAGATTTCTATTTTTAGACTGCTTATAGACATTAGCTGCCCGCTGGTATGTTCATTGTTATTATATTCTGTGATGAAGTGGTCTCGAACTTTTTTTCTGTATTAAGAGCCATTTCATGTGTAAATCTCATATACCAAATAGCAATAATGTATACAAATGCGTTATTACTTTAGCATTATTCTACAGCTTGAGCGCATAATATACATATGACTGCATTTCTTCCGTATATTTGAAAATTTCAAAATGCATTTATGTATTTTGGGGTGGTAAGGTATACACAATACTCTGTAATATATTGTACTATGTTTTACTATGCATAGATTAGTAAATATGACCATAGTTAGCGTGGAGTGGGTGTGATGTATTCCTATAGGTTCTGAATCGATCCCCCTATTCCTGACCCTATTCTGGTTAACAAACCAACAAGTTAACTAGCAGTCAGCCCATGAGGCAGCAAACCCCCATGATGCAGATACCGTTATCTGACGAAGCCACACTACGGCACAGGAACGTGTTATCTGATTAGGTCATAACGCTTGCGATCTAATTAGACAAGCGATATTCCTCCAGCCCCTGATAAGGCATACGGAGTTCTCATAACAAATCAAACCTATGACAACCTGGGAAAAACCCTGCGGCCATTGTTTTGATTTCACCAAGAACTTCAGCAAAAGAATTTGCTAACGACCTGGTCGTATGACATCCTTATTGACGTATCTATGTCCATCCTTACGTCAATCTCGGCACCTTAAAGGTATAAATATTACCGATATTGCCCTATGCAAACACACGCGGTGGTGACGAGACGGAGCAGCCATACTTGCCGAAGCCCAGAGCAGAGCAGACCCCGCTGGCGCAGCCCCGCCTTCCTGACGCGCTGAGAACGAGACGCGCTGCTTTCTCCTGCCGAGAAATCCAGCACCGGCGTTTCCGGGTAGCCCTCGCAGGCAGCCTGGAATATCGAGAGCAGAGAAGAGAGATACCATCCCTCATTCATCCTAACTTCCAGGTACAGAACTGAATAACCCCTCGCAGAGAATTATTTAGTCAGTCACTTGGCAAAAACAAACTTAACTTAAACTGTAACTTTCTATTCCCGCCCACGTATTAGGCTTAGGTCAGGTACACGGGGTAGGCGTATCTAGAAACACCAGTTGAGTACGTTTAGTCAAATGTATATGTGTATGTAATATATTTTATTCATTTTAAACCTTCATATGGCTTAGAAACCATATCAATGTTTCTACAGTATTATTTTATACTTCTGCTTTTAATGTATGCACTTTACTTAACGATAAGTATTGCAATAATATCGATCCATTTCTCTTGTACGAGAAAAGAGACTGATCAATAAATAACATCTTTTATTGAACACGCCCGTCTCTTCCTTTTCTCTACAATCTGATGAGACTAAGAATGCACGTACTGACTGAGTAAAATAAATTGCCTTTTGTTCACACGACTCTCGAGATACACTCTTGATTAGGGGAGAGCAAAGTTGTCATGTTCTATGGTTGTCAGAAACTAAATCCCTTCTTGTCTAATCAGGGAAGTTAATTCCTTCCTGAACATTTGAGAAAGTTTCTAGTGAACTCTGAGCTAGCTGGCAAACCCAAAACTTTAAGTCTAATATCGACAGTAGTAGACCTAGTTAACGTCTGGTCTAGGCCTATACTATTGAAGGTATTATTCCAATGCGCAGAGCCTATTGGGATAATAGGAACTACACTACACCCCATCCCTCCTCCCCCTCCAAGCTAGTCGGACAGAAAGCAACAGATTTGAAGAATACAGTATCCTGACTGGAACAATAAGAGGGACCCCAAGCAAGGAACAAGCGGCATTTAATTGTTATAATTGTTTATTACTTAGTTATTAAGCATATAGTGAAAATCTGTAAGAAAAATACAGAGAGCACTGCAAGCCACAAACCAAGACTGTACACGAACCTGGAAAACAAAGAAAAATAGACAGCACTGGTATAACCACATACATTATAACACAGTTAAAATACTTTCAAACTTAGTGGGAAATCAATTAGACAAGGAGGTATTTGGCCGACTGGATAATGTAATGCATTTATTGGCTGTGTTGAGATATATATATGCATCAATAGGAATATGTATAATGTGTAACCTGTGGTGGACTGTAGATTTTCTTTCAAAACTTAAAATGCAAATAAAAAAGATTTTTTTAGAAAAACCTTGCTGATTAAAGTAAATACCCTTTTTGAGGTATCAATACTTGAAACAAAATAGTCACAATGTAACCATTATAAACATATTGTGCGTTAAGGATGTTAATTTCAAGTAATCTGGATTTATATGCGCCAAGAAACAGTACTACAGAAATCCCTTTAAATGGTAGGTTTGATTCTAGTTCAAAACGTATTAAATGGAATAGTGTCTGGATATAAATGTTTGAGGTCACAATTGCATCCTTTGAATACTTCTCATAACATAGTGACGGATTTCCAGAATGTATTGCACATGTAGAAAAAACACCCCTCAATTTGTCATGGGTTTCAGATTGCGACATAATGGTTGCGGCATCCAAATGTCTTGATTGCTTAGCACGTTTTATGGACTATGAAAGCTCAAACAAGATTCCAAAGAGAGCCTTCGAATTCTACACAAGTTAAAGCTTTACAAATATGTACATTGAAATGACTGTACACTTGTGCAAAGGCACAAATATTTTTGCTTTTTATTCTCATTAAGTGAAATATTTTTAGCAGTTCAAAAAGATCTTTCAATACACCACTACAAATTCTGTCAGTGTTCTCTTCCCATTAAAGCCATGAAAATGCATGAAACTTGCCCTTAATAGGTGTACATCTATGGCCATATATACATTGTTTGTAGGGGGAACAAAGATCAGTTCTGATTACCAACAAACTCAAATATATGGAATTTCGGAAAATTTAGAAAAAGGAAAGAATTTGTATTGGAACTCCGAATTCATGCACCTTGCATGAAATTTATACCCGCATACTATTGCACCACTGTTGGGAAATATCATGCTTGAACAAAGGGATTTACTATATAAAGGTCAAGATTTGTAAATTCCTTGTAGTTGGAAACCCAATTATTTTTATTTGCAATTTAGGCTTGTTCGCACAAATGGCTTTGTGCATAGCATCCTTATTGCCTGATCTGATGTTGTTGGTAATGGGAAATCCCCAGAATTTTAGAAGGAGTTTTAAATGCAGAAGAAGATACACGTTTAGAATGTATTCTTTCATAGAGATAGAATAATTTAAACCAATAATGCTGTGTATTGTAGAAATTTAGCGCTCATTCAAGAACTCAAGGGAGGTTCCACTACAATTAAACCCCAAATCTGACCCTTAATTAAATTTTTTCCATATTAATTGTGTCCTTAGTGCATGCACACATACATATATGTAATACACTTGATAGTGGTGCACCCTTACAATATGCTGTTCTGAATGTGGTTCCCATGCCAGATGAATATACCCTACCTTTAAGTACTGTGGTTAGTCATAAAGGGACATTTAAGAGACCCACGTATGAAATGTTAGAATCATTAGAAGACACATAATTCAAAAATATCATATTATATACAATTCATCAGAACACACATCTCAGTGGCTAATGTGTACATCCAACTACTCATAGATACTTCTGTGTTGTTGTCAGCTGAAGAATTTACTGAATCTCACATTCAACAGCATGCATCATGTCTGCCTATGGTGCTTTAAAAAAATGATGCAATAATAAACATTTATGGGCTGCATAATGAAACTTAAACCTTTCAGAGCACAGCCCCAGCTTAGCACTCCTATTGTGGCCTTCGTATAACAGAAAAGCCCACAGAAATATTTGTGACCTCATCAGCAGTACCCGCTGGGTTTGTGCAAAGAAATGAACCAGTCATTGAAAAACAAGTACCAGTGACATTTAATAGGGATCTAATGCATAGGATTCTGTAATCCCTCTGTAAATGTCAGTCTCTAATTTCTTTCTAATTAGCTACTTGTGACACACACAGTCACCAATTATAAAGGCAAGACGTCAGAACTCAACTATTATAGCCTTATAACCCACTGTAGCAGGCTACACCGGGCCTTAAAGGCCTGCTGCAGCGTTTGACAACGGAGCTGGACTTTAATGGCTGGTATAGCCCAGCCACAGAGGGCTAAAAGGCTATTAGGGCATTCTGCCACTAGAGGGCCAAATATTGTAACAAATAAAACAAAGGCATTTCGTAGCCCGAGGGGGTTTATATCCCCTCAGGCTATGAGAGCTCTTTGTTCGCAGCAACAACTGTGAATAAACATAATGTGGAATGTTGCTCTGCCAGCTTTTACTGGCCCATAGAGGCACAGAGCACTCCATTATATTCAAGGGAGTGCTCCAGATTCCGATGTTCTAATATAAGTTATTACAGTTAAGTTCTGAGGTCACAATGCATGCTGCCAGAGCAAGCAGCCGAGGTGAAAGGCAGGTCTGATGGGGTCAAGAATAATAGAAACAGCTGTTCAAAACAGCAACAAACGGAACATACTTTTCTTTCTTCTGCTCTACTTTTCTAGCTTACAATGACAAGGAAAGAAAACGTTTTTTTGGGTACTCTTTATATAGTCGGAGAAAAGCTAGACGAATTCTGCATGTTTCTACATAATACCACACTACTGCAGCTTTTTCTTTTTTAAATTAAACCTGACTTGTAGTAAACAGTTTCTATTATCTGTTTGCAACAAATATCTAACAGGTTTTTGATGTGTTTAATTTTGTACTGGGGTTTTTATTTGTATTCTTCATGTTTGCACACTTGCTTGCTCTTTCATATAAAGGTTATGGTGTGATCATGTATTATATGGTTTAAAGTACCCCCAGCCAAAATAATGAGAATATTGCAAGTCACCATGGGGCACCATAACCTTGAAAGGAATAAGGCCTTTGGCCTTGTTCCTTTATATGGTTATGGAACTCCTCATTGACCTGCAATATCCTTGTAATGTACTGCAGGGGGTACGTTATCCCTTATGTAATGTGTCTCTGCATAAGAGGAAAAAGTATATAGATGTACATTTTCACTGTGAGCAAACCATTATATTCTCTATAAAAAAAAACAAAGGAAATAAGTATGGAGGATCTTAGAAACACTGTAAGCAAACCATTGTGGCATGTTGCAGCAGCAGACTGCAAAATCTCCATTCAAGATTAGCTGTCCCTCACAATGTAGGTCTGGATTGCAGCTGCAGAGACACCTGTGCATTCAGTAGAATCCACAAAGTTAATGTCGGTGCTCTTGTGCACTCATTCACACAGTGTTTCTATAGGCAGATTTGAACAGGTTGTTGTAGATGTAGGAGTGGTCCAATCTATGCACAACATTTCTATTGACTGTATGTCATAGACTTGCTTTTGAAGTGGTGGTCGTTGGGTGAGAAAGTGCATTGTTGAACATGTAGTATCGCTATTCAAGCATGTTATAATGGTTTAGTACTTTTGAAACAGACACAAACACTGCAATACATTTTGTCATGTATTGTGCTTGCTGAGTATTTATGCATAACAGCATCTGATCATATTGTTAAGGCCTGATAAATGGCAATATTCTTCCTCTCAAATTTGCACTCACTCACTGAAACATGCTGCACTCAATTCCAATCACTCATCAATATATGCTGCACATGCAGTTTCACTATAATTATGTTACGGCTGATCTCCTGATAACCAGGCGGGTCAGGGAACCCTTTTCAGAGGAGTTGCTTGCTAATAATTGTTAGTAGATCACTGTGCTGTCAACAATATATCTCACCCCAATCATTTCCCTACTAAGAGGATGATGTTTTGTGGTGAACATTTATATTTCTGCATGATCGGAATTTCTTTACTTCTCAAATCCCCTATCCTGCTATGGATTGTTTCAAATTGGATTGCATTAGTGGACAGTTCTCATATATAGAGGTGTGCACTACTGTAGCAACATTAATGGTGTATTTTGAATATATACTGTCATATTACTTACTGAGATGGATGGTATACATGTGGACTTGCAGAATCCCCTGTGTCTGTCTGTTGTAGACCCCAGGCAGTGCATGCATACCAATTCGCTGTTTGCATCAGGGAAAATAGGCTGGTTTCCGTTGAGCCTCTCCCAGTTTACCTCAAATTAATCAGATTAGGAACGGACAAATCTGCCACTGAGGACTGATGTATATTTCTTGCTTCTACTTTCTCCAAAGATAAAATATACACAAGGCTTCTGGGCTGATGAGCCCATCCCAATTAAAGGCTTAAATCAGGCCTTGCAGGATTTCCCAGGCTTTTTTTATCCTAGGGGGGATTTTAATTTCCTACAATAGCCAGAGGTTGAATCATCCACAGGAAAATGCAGGCAGAATAAACCACGAATGGCAGCCGCCATATTAGAATGTAAGGGGAGAGGATTTGGCCTAATGGCTAGGGCGGTCAACCTCAAATCTGGGGAACCAGGTTAGAGTCTAGGTTAGGAAGCACAACATCCTGTGATTCTGGGTATATCACTGAATCTCCCCATGCCTAACAAATAAGAATGTGTTGTCATGTAACGCAACTGGTACTTGTGTAAAGCCATCTGATACCTGATACCTTCAGGTAAAGTTTGCGCTATATAACACTCTGTTAAAAAAAATATAAGAGGGTTAGGTCTATTAGATCCATGGAGGACGAAGTTTCCAGATAACTATGAATACTCATGCTATTCAGGTAGACACTATTCAGCTTCCTGACCTTTTTCTCCCGACACAATTAAAGGAATATTCTTATATTCAAAATGGATTTTCCGATCATAGCTTAGTAAAAATGGAAATAACAGGTATTAAAGTAAAAGACGAATAGAAGGTGGGGATTTAATAAAAAAAATCTTGAGTATGAGAGATGGTGTAATGAAATACAGTAGCTCAGCCAGTATTGAAAATACATGGAAAGCATATAAAGCCACCATGCATGAATGTAGTACACCCAAGGAGAAAGCACGATAGTCAGGATGGAGCATGAGAGAGAGTGTAAAACTTGGCAAGTGCAGAGGTAAAAAGCTCACCTACAATAACCAATAAAGATGAGCTTAAGAAAGCTAGATCTCGCATGCAAGAGTACTATTATGCACGGGGATATACAGCCAATTACGCATATCTAGAAAAGTTGTTTGCAGAAAGTGAAGATACTGGAACGTTTTTGGCTTGGCAGATGAACATTTGTCAAGAGAAAAATAAGATAACGTCAATAAAAAACTCAGTGACATAAAGGAGCATTAAAGACTCACAACAAAGTCAGGAGAGATTTGGTAAGCATTATGAATCCATATATAGTAATAAACAACAGGAGAATCTGGAATTTCTTACTGAGTTTTTAGACAAATTAGATATTCCTAGCCTAACGCCAGGCCAAACTCAAACTCTGGTGGCAAAATGTACCCTTACCGGGATAGAAACAGTGGTAAAGCCACTAGCTAAAGGAAAGGCCTGTGGGGAAGACAGTATTCCAGTAGAAATGTATAAACAATTTCTCATCAGTACAAAACCAAGAATTATTTAAATTGTCCAAACATGTATTGGAAGGGGGTGAGATTCTGGCTTCGTTCCGTCTGGCAATGGTAGTTAGCTTTTTTTTTTTAAAAGAAAAGGATAACAAGGATATCAATTCATATAGGCCTATAAGATTCATGAAGGAAAAATAGGCTTGCAAAGGGCCAGATTCTGCAAATCTGGCCCTTTGCGAGCGCTTTTTTTGCATTTGGGATTCATCATCCCAAATGCAAAATTCGCAAATTCTGAAATCGCTAAATTGCGAAGAATTGCATTTAAGAAATCTCTATTTGAGATTCCTTAAATGCAATTCATGAACCATTTTAGAATTGCGAATTCGCAATTTTTGGCCGCTATTTACCGCGAAGTCTGACTTCGTGGTAAATAGCGAAAACTTAGAAAAATGCACTTTAGTGCATTTTTCTAAGTTAGATGTTACACACACACATGTCCTTTGGACATGTGTGTGCGCAACACCAGTGTAAATCACCATTTCAGGGGTGCTACAGGGTGTCCTTTGGACACCCTGGCACCCTTGAAATCGCTTCCTTATTTGCGATTCGCTAATTGCTAATCGCAAATAAGGATTGGCTCCCCATTCATTCCTATGGGCCTTTGGCCCATAGGAATGAATGGGGAGTCAATCCTTATTTGCGATTTGCGATTAGCAATTAGCGAATCGCAAATAAGGAAGATGTAAAAATCGCTCTAAATTTTGCGATTTCTACATGCATCCCGTTTTGCGAGTCTTTAATAGCGATTCCTTAATAATCGCTATTAAGGACTCGCAAAAGAGGAGCATGATGAATCTGGGGGTAAGTCTTTTAAATGTCGATTATAAGAATATCACAAAAAATGTAGCTACTCGGATAAGTTAAGGGGGTGATAATATATCAAGGTCAGTGCGTATTTGCACTTAACAGACAGCCATCTTTTAATAAATTTTTTTATCAGTAACCCTGGATCTTTTTACACAGAAGTATATACCTGCTCATCTATATCACATAATATACCTTTCCATTTAGTGAACTGGGAGAGCCTTTTTATCATTCTTAAAAAATGTGGATTCCCTAGTCAGCTGATTCACCTATCATCCAGTCTATATAAAGGAGCCGGAACTCAAATAATGATAAAAGCGAAAAATATAGGAACATGTGCACTAAACAGGGGGACAAGACAAGGGTGCCCCCTATCCCCTATATTCTCTGCTCTTTTTATAGAGCCTCTAGCCATCGCAATTCGTACAACACCCAATAGAGGATTTACGCGCCTCAAACGTGAGGCGGGGTTGTGATTTGTCAGTCCGACCCATTATAGCCGCTAGTGAGAGCACTCTGATGCACAAAGGGAGAGAAAACCCCCCCAAGCCAGGAACCCACAACAGTGCGAGGTAATTGACCGCTGTTCACCCGACGGACAATAACGGGGCCACCACACAACTCAGCAGGATCAAGATAAACGCTGCTCACTAAAGGGGGTTACAACGCGAAGATGGCCAACTAACAAGGGCGGTACAGGGCACCACATCTCCCAATAGCAGAAAAAGCAGTTTGCCAACGTACCAAAACATCAGTAAGTTAACAAGTATATAGAGCCAGTAAGTCCTGATAATACAAAGCGTGAGGGAAGAAGTGCTGAAGGAACAAGCCGGGTTCCAGGTCACTAGGAGATACCACTGGGGGTCGCACAGACTTCTCAAGCAGGGCTGCAGGCCATACACATGAGGCGTAAAGAAATGTCACCAGGTGGTGAACAGAAAGTTACACACTTGCATTCATCTTAAAGTGCTGCAGCTAGAAAAGTGGCGTGAGCTTGCAGGCAATAACAATGCCTCAGACTACATGTATTCAGGTCAGGCGCTGCAGGCGAGAAACTAATGGCAGGGTGGCATCGAAATATCAGTGAGGCCGCCTACGGTGTGTATCTGTGGCAGCCATCAATCCGGTCAGCAATGCCACTGCAGCAACCCGCGCATCCCTGGGTCCATCAGCAGTACCCAGGTCGCAGACCGCGCCAGGCCCACGCCCGCCTCCGCAGAAGCAGGCCCAACACCAGCCGCGCCACACTCACCACCGCCAGCACCGGGGGCATAGGCGCTGTCCTCCGCAGTCTTTTTTCCTAGCAGCTCTCGGTCTCCAGGGGCCCACTTGTTGCCATGTGCCGTCGGAGCTTCTTAGGACACGAAGCCCATGGCAGTGCCCCGAGACCAGTGAACCACTACCCACCCCGTGTAGCTGGCACAGAACATGCCGCCGCTGACACAGTAAATGAACAGAAAGGCTGCTGCACTCATCTTTAAATGTCTTCAAAATGTCTTACCTTTATAACACTGTAACTTGCATCACACCACAAAAGCAACCTGGCAATGTAATCATCGTCAGAGTGCTTGCAAATTATTAGTCCTCGACAGGATTTCAATTACATCGGACTAATTGGACTTTTTTAGGTGATTGCGCATTACTCTTTGATTGATAATTACTGATGATAATGCAGTTACTTCTGCTTGCACAACTAAGAGTAATTTGGTGGGAAAATCCTACAGTGAAAGCATCTTTAGTGAAAGTGAGTTGCGTCTTACTCTAACTGTACGTGTTCTGATGCATTTAGCCCTATTTTGTAGGGCATATTGATTCCTAGTATCAAAGATGGATGCAAGAATGCATTTTACACTAAATGCCGGGAGTAATTTGGGAGAAAATCCTGCCTCAAGAGCGCATTTAGCAAGCAGCTTCCCATTCCTACTATTCATATTCATGTTCTGTTGCATTTAGTGCTATTTCTTAGAGCATAATGCATCATTACATCCATTCTGTTGCGAGGAGGCATTTTTGCGCTAAGTAATAGCACACATGCAAAATTACTTTTCTTGCATAATTCAGCATAATCTTGATTATGCTACACAGTATTATGCAAGTTACACCCACCCCTACACACCACATGATAACAGTGATATTAAAACCTAGGAAACTGTACAAATAGACAATATCATGGCATGACTGTTCACAAACTTCATGAGAACTGTTTGACTGATGAAATGATGACATTTCTAGTGTGGCAAGTATCTCAGGGATAAATTAGGTATTTGTTCACAAAGCGCTTCAGCAAATGCAACTTCTCAAAAATAATGTATTACTGAGCTGAGGACATCATAGTCCATGATTTAAAGTAGATTGAGGATTAATGGCTTCAATTATATAATCCACAGTGAAATCAACTTTAACTTTCCTTAAGCATGCTTTTCAACAGATGTCCTTTTTGTGTTGTACATATATATATATTTTTTTACCTTTAAACCTCATTAAACTATAAAAATAGACACACTGATATGTTTCAACATAGTAGTTATCATGCAGTCAGTTATCATCAGATATTTGTTATGGTAATTTCTGACAGGTGGTATTTTTTTCTGAAAATACACATTGAAGAACACTTCAACTCCCAGGGTATTAAGACGTTAAATGTTTAATCATTTACTTCACATGTGATGCATATGCTGTGCGAGTGTGACATTTTGCTTTCCCTAAACAGATTTTAATAAATGCGAAGGTAGAATTAGGAAACAATTGCCAACAAAAATGATTGTTAGCAGCAAAGCGATAGCATGAGATATGTAATTTTAGGAAAGTTCCAAACTTGCATTTAGAGTCAGCTTTTAGACCAGCCTTTGTTCATAGGTTGACTTGGTGACTTCCTGAGGTAGATAAGGATCAGGAACCCCTGGCTTAGTGGGCATCTTCAGTATGGTGCAACTTGAGTCGGATGGCAAAGTGTGCACAGAATCTCATCTGGGTTTACCAGTCACACTAAGAGCATCATACTGCTAGTACCCTAAAGGACTCTCCTGAAATGTTCCAATTTATTATATACCCACTTCCAAGATGCACCATGGAGAAAATTCCAGGCTTCTCAGAGGTCAAATTGACCGTTTACACAATGCTCAGAATTTAGAACTCCTTGTAAAAATAAAGTTATTAATACATCTTTTATTATTTCCGATGAGATAATGATGAGAGGGTTAGAGGTTTTATTTCTTTGATCAGTTCAGTAGTTTATAGAAATGATAATAAAGATTAGACATCAGCAAATATGTGTTCCATAAAGAAACCCTGTAACCTAACTACGGGTCTGATTCTAAATGCAAACCCATAAAGGGTTCTATTGGAAAAGAGCATTATAGGGGACTAGAACTTCTCATGAAGAATATTTCCTGGAAAACTATTTTAAATAGCGATCTGTGCTATAGCATTGATCACCAAAAAGTATAATCATAGAAATCACCTCAAGATATCTAAGGAAAGAAATCAACTCCACATGAAGAAGAGTCTCAGGTAGAGGAGAAATTCAGCAGCAAGTCTACTGGACGGGTAAAGGGAAATAGAGGTGTGTGTCTACCTAGCTAGGAACACTCATAATTATAACCTTTAAATACATTAATCCAATATTGTTGATGCCTTCACTCAATGTCCAGTCAGAAGAGCTCGTAAGGTGGTGTTGTCAGTCATAGGATGCATCTTCTTCCAATTCCCACAGTTGGCACTCATGTCATCTGGATTGATACAGTTTTTTGATATATTTGTTACATGAGAGAGAGGTTCCCATGAGAACCCTCTTACCTAAGCTACAGACTTATTATGAATTTCAATGCAAAAACAAAGGCTAGTCAGCAAATATGAAAAATATATATCAAGTTAATTCTTAAGCAACATTCAGAAGTCTACATCAACCATTTCTTCTTCACAGTTTCAACGAGGCAAATAGTCGTATTGGAATCGATCTAACAAGAAGTGAGAGGAACTAAATGAACACAATAATAAAGTCAGCACATTTCTAATATGACATCAATGCTAAGCTGTTGCACAGAATACTTTACTATGAGCAAAGGTCGAAAAGAAAGCCTGCGGCCTAGTCACTGCAGAGGTTGAAGTATAGTTGCTTGGTGCAACATTTTAAGACATGCATATATAAACAAAGCACTTCTAATAATGTTATTTGTCTAACATTTGTCACCATTCAATATATTTCAGTTCTAATTATTTGTTCGACTAAAGTTATTCAGACGATATGTGAGTAATTTCTAAATTGTGCATTTCATTTGGAATTTAACATGTCCTAAAATGCATTTGATATAGAATAAGATAAGTTGAATTCTAAATATATGGTAATTTATCTCAAACTCACCCATTTTGATGATGTATATCATCACAATAATTATTGGTCTCACCCCTACAATCAAATCCAAAATGCAGTGTTCCCCTTCAATGTACCCTTGTGAGTTGTAGTGTTTTCATGTAGTAATCATTCATTATTCCCATGTCCTTTTCAAAACTTCTTTGTTGATAAGCATCAGGTCACTTAGGGAGTAGAAATCCATATGGAAAATATGGGACATATAGAAGTATGAGGCATAATCTGACCATTTGCATGGGCATTAATATTGCTTTTATTATTCTCTTCCCAGCTGTTGAGAACCAGTTACCAATTGTATTTACACCTTTCCCAAAATTATCATATAGACTTGGTGTTCCATGTTCAAGTCTCACATTTGTGATGTTTCCTGCAAACTCAGCTATTTTACTACTCTCTTCATCAGTGAGTTAGTTTCAGCATGTGACAGACCCCCACCCCTTTCTCAGTCAACAGGATGTCTAATGGGAGACAGTCTTGCATAACAATAGACCGTATAGCAGTTAGTTCTGTATTATTTAGTAATAAGGCTCTAGATATACTAGTTGCCATTTTGTACACTACTGTTTGTAGTTTTTGGATCTTTTCATAATTTAGAATTATACCTACTGGTGATATTGTCGTGCAGGTCTCAGCCAGACCCGCTAGTGCAAGGGGTTCGCCCTTCTCTGCACGAAGTCCTCAGACCAAATAGAAAGAAGTTGGCACAGAAACTGGAAATAGAAAACGTAATATTTATTACACCTCATGAGGTGGTGCTACGGTTCAAACAGTATCCTTCGGCATTGCAAGAAGTAGCACCACGAGCAAAGAAAGCATGGTTTATTTATACCCGCACAGGGGCTCAAAAGAAGGCGGTACAAAGCACAAGAGCACATTTTATGTACATATAAGGTAATATAGAGATGCATAATCGATCAGTGGGAGGAGCTAACAGTCTTGGGGGCTTGACAAACACATTCCAATCTACAGCTAATCACTACCAGATGTGAACCCTAACGGACAGCGGCAAAGTAGGGGACGCTAATAATAGCCTGTTGCTGGGCAGATTCAAGTGCCATGAACAGGAAGATAGGACAAAGCACATGGTCGACACGAGGTAGCATGTAGCAGACAAAATGGCTGCCATGAATACAAAATGGAGTCCGTTGAATGTCAAGATAACGGATAGAACTAAGATGTCTTTCGCTAATGCTCAATCTAATCGCTGTTAAATTACAACAGACGACCCTTTTAGCATTAGCTAAAGACATACGCTCTTTTGGGATAATCTAAAGATTCATCCTATATATCTATACGCATCATATCAGCTACTTCTTTATCTAGCATGTGTTCTGCTTTCACGTTCACAGTATTCTTCTTGGATGGTATACAAGCAGTTATGCACATAGAACATAGCATTGGGCTACAGTGGATACACATACAACAGGTGAAAATCACTGCAATTGCAATACAGAGAATAGTCAGTAATTTCCAACCCCAAGCAGAAACTAGAGCCCAAAACCAACCAGCAAAAGTCCAGGTGCCATTTATAGTATGAATATCTGTAGCTATCTTATGCAGTTTAAGAATTGCATCACACACTGAGGGCGAATTATCAGGGATAAAAACACAGCAACTACTACCGATAATTTTACATGCACCTCCTCTATCTGCTAACATAACATCTAACATCATCTTATTTTGGAGAGCTACAATCCTAGCAACTTGTAACTCTTCAGTAATATTTCCAAGAGCTATAGCAGTTTCATTAGTGACAGCTTCTACAACTCTAGTCAATCGTCGCACTTTCCTGCTATTTAATGCAGCACCCACAAAAGGAAACAGGCCTAAATTAAAATCAACATATTGCTGCAGACTAGTGTTGGTTTGGTCCACTTCATCAATTCTTATTGTCCTCTTATACCGGTTTATTGAAATATTTCTAAACAGTTTAAAATCTTGGTGGTATGAAGCAGGTGCCAGAAAGACAGGAGGCAATAGAAAAGAAACATAACATGCACCTGACCACCCTACTGGTAGTCTATGATATCCATGACTTCCACATACTAGATATGTGTTATGTGAAGCCAAAAATGAGCTGTTATTCATTCCATCTATATTTAATACAGTAACACAATCACTAATTCCAACTGGGATTCGTCCAGTACTTTGTACACATAAGTCTGCTTTAGTCCTTGTAACAGTAATTACAGATTGGTTGCTTGTGGTAAAGTCTCTCGTGTGGATGAAAACATATGGCGTAGAAGCATTGTCCGGTCGGTATTCCTCCCATTTCCATATAGTTCCATTTGTTTGAGGATACCCATGTTTGTCTTGATAATACTCTTTATTCAGACGAAAAAGAAGTCCACCTACTGTAGGTTTCCTAGTTGCAAACAAAAGAGTGTACCAGGCTCGACAAGAACCATTATGCGAGAAAGGAAGTGGAATAAAAGGGGTTCCACCTTTCTTTTGATGTGCTGGAAGCATACCACATATCCACCAATTAGTGGTATTCGTTGCATTATGGGTATGGTGGAGAATCTGGACAAACGTATTATGAAGATAAGATTCTCAATGCTTCTGCTCATGATACGGAAGAGTGAAATGCTGGTGCTCTTCTGGGACTGGAGTAGTAGGAACCACAAAAAACTCATGAGCAGGAATCATCATTTCAATAGACCAGGTGATCACTGCTATAATTGTCAGAGCAGCAAAAACACCTATAACTTCTAATACCTTTTTCTTAGTGGTAATCATAGCAACAAAATCAACTTTCTCAAAAAACAGAACTAAACAAAAAAAATGATCGTAGGAGCTCTTCTCCCGTGGGTAGACGTTGTTTTCTTCACCGCAGATCAAGACGGGTGTCACTACACTACGCAGGGCTGATCCCCCTCCCTTGTAATATCGGCATTCCGTTTCCACTACCCAGGGCGGTTCTCTAAAAAAACTGTAGACTCTTTCCTCGGTCTCAAGTTGTATCGCGTTGCTCCAGGAATCGTCTGGCCTGGGAAGAACTCCGCAGATTCGTCAGGTGATACAGCAGGGCCTTTCTCCATAGTCAAGATCTCTCGATGATCAGTCAGCACAGCAGGTTCCACCAAGGTCGATGATACCTTCCAACAATGGGTACAATGCACCCAATTTTTCTTGTTGGTGACTCGAACCGCTGTTCTCGTGGCAAGGAGCACCTGTTCTGGTCCACGCCATCTCGACTCCAAGCTGCTTGACCTCTCGAACGCCTTAACCATCACAAGGTCGCCAGGACGGAGTTCATGGCCTTCACCTGTAGATCTGTCAGGAAGTGCTTCTCGAACCTGTTGATGAATAGAAACCAAACTGTCGGTTAACTGTTCCAAATTGTCATTCATCAAGACACAAGGTACATCATACACAGAATTCGGTTTTGGAAATCCCCAAATATTCATAGGCCGTCCGAATACCACGTCGTACGGGGGGAGACCCGTTCTAGAATGTGGTACTGACCTGATGGACAACAATGCCAATGGCAACGCATCTGGCCATGTCAAGTGTGTAGAAGCTTGAATTTTCACAATTTTCAGCTTCAGAGTAGCATTATACCTTTCCACCAATTGTGCTGATTGTGGATGGAATACTGCATGGAACTTCTGTTTAATTCCTAATCCCTTTAAGACATACTTGATAACTTCCCCAACAAAATGAGGTCCGTTATCATTCCATAGGAGTCTGCCAACACCAAACCTCGGGAAGAATTCCTTCAGTAGCACCTTAACGGTAGTAATAGCAGTTTTGTCTTTTGTGGGGTATGCCTCAATCCATTTACTGAAGGCACAAACCACCACTAGAACATACTTTAAGTTATTACAACGCTCAAGTTGGATGTAATCCATTTGCAAGACTTCAAAAGGTGCAGTTGGTGTAGCAAAACCTCCAGATCCTTTTCCATGATTATATTGTAAACAGATCAAGCAAGACTGTACTACTCTCTTAGCTGTGCTAGCAATTTCTAGATGTTCCCAAACTTGCGTAAGCATTTTCATTATTGTGGAAGCTCCAACATGTGCTAGCCCATGTGCCATCTGAACCATAGGTTGTACGAAAGCTATAGGCAGCTTCCATCTATCCATCTGCTTATTCCGCCAACAACCTTCATCATCTAACTCTCCTTCTTTAGACCACTGTTCACGTTCTTTGTCAGAGGCTGTCCTCTGTATCTCTCGTACTACTTGCCTAGCATCATGCCATCTCTCAGCTTGTGACTTCACTACATACATGGGAGTAGTGCTTCTTTGCATTGCAGTTTCACGTGCAACGTGGTCTGCAAAGGCATTACCTTGTCCAATCTTATCTGTCACTTTCTTGTGCACACTACACTTCACTATGGCCTCCTTTCTTTGGGCATGTCAATGCAATCAAAAGATTATGCACTAATTCTCTGTGCATTACTTGCATTCCGTGAGATGTAAGAAAGCCTTTTTCCTTCCAGAGTATGCCAAAATCATGCGCTACTCTGAAAGCATAGCGGTTATCTGTGTAAATGTTCACACACAAATCAGTACTAAGCTCACATGCTCGCGTCAAAGCTATCAATTCTGTGGTATGCGAGCTGTCTCCATTATTGTTTCAAGCGTGGTGATTGCATATGCGGCTGAGGTCGTACCATCTGGTAATTTCAAACCGGACCCGTCAACCCACAATTCACCATCCACATCTGGAAGGGGCGTATCTTGCAAATCAATGCGACCCTTTGTCTGTTCCTCAGTCAGGAATATACAATCATGTGTTTCTTGTGACTGAGGCTGAGTCACCGGATACGGCAACAAAGTAGCTGGGTTCAAAGTTGCACATCTCTTCAATGTAATGTGAGGAGCTATCAATGTCAGTTCATATCCTGTCAGACGAGCGCTAGTTAAGTGCTGCATCTTTGTTTGATTCAAAAGAGCATCAACCGCATGGGTACCAACACTAACAGCTTATGTGACAAAACTATTCCCTCACTCTGCCGTATTGACACAGCTATTGCTGCAACTGAGCGAAAACACCCAGATAATGCTCTAGCAACAGGGTCACGAACTGCTGAAAAATAAGCACAAGGACGTTGCTTATCGCCATGTAACTGGACTAAAACTAACAATGCACATCCATCTTTCTCGTGCACGTAAAGTGTAAAAAGCTTCGTGTAATCTGGTGTACCTAACACTGGTGCTGAACAAAGGGCTTTTCGTAACTGGCAAAAGCACTTTCACATTCATCTGTCCATGGAAGGGGTATGGAGGTATCTTTCGTCAAAAGTGCTGACAAAGGCTTGAAAATATATGAAAACCCCAAAATCCATTGTCTGCAAAAGGAAGTAAGACCAAGAAACGCATGTACTCCTTTCTGTGTAGTAGGTATTGGCGTGTCTAAAATTGCCTGTATACGATCTGATGTCAATGCACATCCCTCCTTAGACAAAAGGTGACCTAAGTAGGTTACCTTTGGTCTACAATATTGAAGCTTCTTTCTCGACACTTAGTGATGATGTGAAGCAAGAAAAGAAAGCAAAGACAGAGTACACTTTTCACACTGCTCTGGGGTGTCGGTTGCCAGAAAGATGTCATCGACTTATTGTATGAGAGCCACACCTTCGAGCAATACAAAAGAATCAAGTTCTCTTTTCAATGCTTGACTGTAAATACTCGGACTCTCAGTATAGCCTTGAGGAACTCTACAAAATCTATACGATCGATTATTCAAAGTGAAACCGAACAAGTATCGGTTGTCAGGATGAATAGGGATTGAAAAGAAAGTGTTCCTCAAGTCTATAACCGAGAACATAGTAGCAGTCGGGGGGACCAAAGTAAGAAGTGTTGTGATGTCAGAAACCGCAGGATACTGCGGTACGACAATCTTATTTACCTCCCTCAAGTCTCTGATAAACCTGTAGACTTGAGTGTCAGTGTCTCTTTTCAGAATTGGAAGAATCGGGCGGTTGCAAACATTATATGGGACTTCCTCAACAACTCCAACTTGGATGAGATCATGTACAATTCGTATGAGTGCTTCTTCACCCTCCTGTGAAATCCTATATTGAGGCAAGCGAGGTAACACAGCTCCCTCCTTGACACTAATCTGTACTGGTGAGATAACCATTTGACCCACATCAGTATCTGAGGTAGCCCACAAAGTTTTAGGAAGGGAAGCCAATGCAATATCTTCTTTAACAAGACAAACTCTTTCAGACTCGGAATTATTATCATTCAAAATGACACGCACTCCTTCAGGGGAACATCGTATTGTGGCTCTGAAATACTTCAGCATATCAAGGCCCACAATATTATAAGGTGTGTTTGGGGAAAGCAAAAACGGACATGGAGCACTAAATTTATCGACATATAATGCAAGTGGCTGTGACAATGGGCTAAGGGAAGGTGTTCCATCAAAACCTATCGAAGTAATAGTTACGCCAGACAGGGGAGCCCTCGGAACCAATTGTTTAGACAAAGCACTACGAGTAGCTCCTGTATCAACCAGAAACCGATCATTAGAACCCAAAACACGTGCTGTAACATAGGGACCCGTCTGATCTACTGGAACCTCAACTGATTCCATACCCCATCCTAGGCAATCCTATGCATGAGCAGAGTCGTAAAGGTCAGGCTGGACATAATCAGACATTTGATATTAATTTCGTCTATCAAAAGCATTTTGTCCATTCTGCGCTCGTACATTAGTATCAAATCAAGCACGATCATTCGTATTTCCCCTAGGCCCTGAAAAACCTGAACGATTTCTCATTTATCCCCGCCCTCGTGAATTCTGTTGGGTACGCAACACTGGGTAATCAGCCATCCAATGACCAAACTGCTTACAATACACACATTGATTGATATACAAATTCGTACGAATATAGGGGGTATTGAAAGATCCACGTCCGCCTCTATCGTAAGTTCTATCGTAGCCTCTATCATAGCCTCTAGAGGGCGGACCATAAACTTGGGCTAACATGACTTTTGTTTTCAAATCTTTAGATTTCTTTTCTTCGCTACCTTTTGCTTCTAATTCCTGACGCTCATAATATTGAGCCATTGTTAAAACAGATGCTGGAGAAGAGGTAGTCCAGGAACTTTCACTGGCTTTTAAGCGGCTAGCTATCTCTGGCAACAGATTCATAACATATTTATCGACAAACAGATGTCTGCCTGTATCATCCGTCAAATACTGAACGCTAAAATCATGAAAGCCTTCTTCAAGCGCGTAAAGAATTCAGAAACCGATTCGTCTACCTTTTGTTTACACGATGCTAAAACAGTCCAATCTATCTTTTTAGGGGGAATAATTGTTTTAAGCTTAGTTAATATTGCTGCGGGGAGATCTAATATTAACTTGTGTGGCTTTTTGGCGGGCTCCCTATCCACATCCAATTGTTCTAAATCCTTCCATTCTGCACCAAGAATAGCCCGATCATCAATTTTATGAACATTCCGCCACATATCTGGCGGTAAAATTAAACCGAAAAATAAATCTATATCACACAGGGTCATAGTACAAGAATGGATTTTTATGTGGATCGGGTAATGCTGCTTTAAGCGCCATTACATCTGCTCTATTCCAAGGAGTGTACACCCAATTATAAACGAAATATCCTTTAGAATCAGTAGAATTTTTATCATCACTGTCATCCGTTCCTTTAGGAGGAACATACAAGGGTGCGGCTTCCTGCATAGGCCTCATTTCGACTGGCATTATCTTATCTGTTTCGAAGATAGGAGACTGCGACACTCCGGACGGATTGGGCTGCGCAGCTGCGTCCGTACGCTTTTTCTGCTCCTTCAAGTGAACCGCATCAGTTAGTAATTTAACCAACCGTCTAATCGTGTCAGGCACCTGAGAGAAAAGAAAAAGACCATCACGCATGGATTTACAATCAGCTGCTACATCATCAAGTTCTATTATTGGAGAGAATTTTCAAAACAATTCCATAACTTCTGCAGCAAATGTCGCAGTGAAATATATCTGCTCCTTTTCCGACCATCCCTGTATACTTGCTAAAAGATCGGAAGCAGGATCAGTACTACGTAATGCTTTACGAGCAGCTTGTCTGACCTCGGACGCACACTCAGTAGTCAGCATGGACCGAGTGTCCTGCGCTTTTTGTCGCTCTGTGTCAGAATCCTCGTCGCCTTCGGCCGGAGCGGACGGAACGGCATACGGAGGTGGAGGTCGATCTAGTAACAAAAAATCATCTTGCGGTTTATTAAGGACAGGATAGAGAGGCTGTCGGATAGGATATTGGCCAGATACCTGCAACCTGTGTTCTTTCTCCTCTCTCTCTTTCAGCTCTTTTACTTCTTTCTTTCTCAACTCCAGCGCTTTCTCATACACATTCTTTCGCTGTTCTTTCTCAATCAACGCTTGCTCACGCTTCTTTTGTTGTCGTACTTCTTTCTCCCCCATTCACACACATTCAAACATATCACGTCTAGACCTTCGCTCAAACATACATCGCTCCACATACTCAACCTTCCGTGCATCAAATGACCCATTCAGTGGCCACCGTAACTCAGGATCCTTTTTGGTATATTTATGCCACAACGTGCTGTACATTATGGCAGAAAGACCAAATTTCACATACATAACTCTATTGGGCGTCCCCTCTGGGGGAGACGGCTGCGATTCCTCAAGTCATAGGCTTGTACCATTACAAAAGCGACACAACCTTCGAAGTGCGCTAAAAACAGGCATGCCAGAAATAATGCAAAATATGTAGTATTATACACAAAGTAGCACTTAAAGTACCTTTAGTACGTTGCGCCGTTCAAATAAAATAGTTGAAGAAAAATCTTCACATTGCCTGCCTATATGGGTTGCAACACATATATATACCAAATTCCAAATACAAATTAGACTAGTCTTTTCCAAATACAAATATGCCACAGTAAGTGTTCCTAAAACTATCTTACCGTACAAGGGCATCCAAAACCCACAATAGGTGCCGCAAAACGGCTCTTACCAAACATAGGGTGTCCAGATTCCAACTGGCAAGTTCTAAATTCGACCAAACGGTTACTGCACGGTGAACCAACAGAAGAGATCTCAGTCGAAGACCGGCACCACCTGGATGGTCAGATCGGAACGAAAGGAAGAAACGCCTTGGGTGCCAAGACTCGGGTCTCTTCTGGCAGCGATCGCGTCCTCAGCGAGGTTCCAAACCTTCTTCACGACCAATGCTTTGGGCATCGAGTCGCCGATGAGCCCCACGTGTCGGGCGCCAATTTGTAGTGCAGGCCTCAGCCAGACCCGCTAGTACAAGGGGTTAGCCCTTCTTTGCACGAAGTCCTCAGTCCAAATAGAAAGAAGTTGGCACAGAAACTGGAAATAGAAAACGTAATATTTATTACACCTCATGAGGTGGTGCTACGGTTCAAACAATACCATTCGGCATTGCAAGAAGTAGCACCACGAGCTAAGAAAGCATGGTTCATTTATACCCGCACAGGGGCTCAAAAGAAGGCGGTACAAAGCACAAGAGCACATTTTATGTACATATAATGTAATATCGAGAGGCATAATAGATCAGTGGGAGGAGCTAACAGTCTTGGGGGCTTGACTAACACATTCCAATCTAGAGATAATCACTACCATATGTGAACCCTAACGGACAGCGGCAAAGGAGGATTTACGCGCCTCAAACGTGAGGCGGGGTTGTGATTTGTCAGTCCGACCCATTATAGCCGCTAGTGAGAGCACTCTGATGCACAAAGGGAGAGAAAACCCCCCCAAGCCAGGAACCCACAACAGTGCGAGGTAATTGACCGCTGTTCACCCGACGGACAATAACGGGGCCACCACACAACTCAGCAGGATCAAGATAAACGCTGCTCACTAAAGGGGGTTACAACGCGAAGATGGCCAACTAACAAGGGCGGTACAGGGCACCACATCTCCCAATAGCAGAAAAAGCAGTTTGCCAACGTACCAAAACATCAGTAAGATCACAAGTATATAGAGCCAGTAAGTCCTGATAATACAAAGCGTGAGGGAAGAAGTGCTGAAGGAACAAGCCGGGTTCCAGGTCACTAGGAGATACCACTGGGGGTCGCACAGACTTCTCAAGCAGGGCTGCAGGCCATACACATGAGGCGTAAAGAAATGTCACCAGGTGGTGAACAGAAAGTTACACACTTGCATTCATCTTAAAGTGCTGCAGCTAGAAAAGTGGCGTGAGCTTGCAGGCAATAACAATGCCTCAGACTACATGTATTCAGGTCAGGCGCTGCAGGCGAGAAACTAATGGCAGGGTGGCATCGAAATATCAGTGAGGCCGCCTACGGTGTGTATCTGTGGCAGCCATCAATCCGGTCAGCAATGCCACTGCAGCAACCCGCGCATCCCTGGGTCCAGCAGCAGTACCCAGGTCGCAGACCGCGCCAGGCCCACGCCCGCCTCCGCAGAAGCAGGCCCAACACCAGCCGCGCCACACTCACCACCGCCAGCACCGGGGGCATAGGCGCTGTCCTCCGCAGTCTTTTTTCCTAGCAGCTCTCGGTCTCCAGGGGCCCACTTGTTGCCATGTGCCGTCGGAGCTTCTTAGGACACGAAGCCCATGGCAGTGCCCCGAGACCAGCGAACCACTACCCACCCCGTGTAGCTGGCACAGAACATGCCGCCGCTGACACAGTAAATGAACAGAAAGGCTGCTGCACTCATCTTTAAATGTCTTCAAAATGTCTTACCTTTATAACACTGTAACTTGCATCACACCACAAAAGCAACCTGGCAATGCAATCATCGTCAGAGTGCTTGCAAATTATTAGTCCTCGACAGGATTTCAATTACATCGGACTAATTGGACTTTTTTAGGTGATTGCGCATTACTCTTTGATTGATAATTACTGATGATAATGCAGTTACTTGTGCTTGCACAACTAAGAGTAATTTGGTGGGAAAATCCTACAGTGAAAGCATCTTTAGTGAAAGTGAGTTGCGTCTTACTCTAACTGTACGTGTTCTGATGCATTTAGCCCTATTTTGTAGGGCATATTGATTCCTAGTATCAAAGATGGATGCAAGAATGCATTTTACACTAAATGCCGGGAGTAATTTGGGAGAAAATCCTGCCTCAAGAGCGCATTTAGCAAGCAGCTTCCCATTCCTACTATTCATATTCATGTTCTGTTGCATTTAGTGCTATTTCTTAGAGCATAATGCATCATTACATCCATTCTGTTGCGAGGAGGCATTTTTGCGCTAAGTAATAGCACACATGCAAAATTACTTTTCTTGCATAATTCAGCATAATCTTGATTATGCTACACAGTATTATGCAAGTTACACCCACCCCTACACACCACATGATAACAGTGATATTAAAACCTAGGAAACTGTACAAATAGACAATATCATGGCATGACTGTTCACAAACTTCATGAGAACTGTTTGACTGATGAAATGATGACATTTCTAGTGTGGCAAGTATCTCAGGGATAAATTAGGTATTTGTTCACAAAGCGCTTCAGCAAATGCAACTTCTCAAAAATAATGTATTACTGAGCTGAGGACATCATAGTCCATGATTTAAAGTAGATTGAGGATTAATGGCTTCAATTATATAATCCACAGTGAAATCAACTTTAACTTTCCTTAAGCATGCTTTTCAACAGATGTCCTTTTTGTGTTGTACATATATATATATTTTTTTACCTTTAAACCTCATTAAACTATAAAAATAGACACACTGATATGTTTCAACATAGTAGTTATCATGCAGTCAGTTATCATCAGATATTTGTTATGGTAATTTCTGACAGGTGGTATTTTTTTCTGAAAATACACATTGAAGAACACTTCAACTCCCAGGGTATTAAGACGTTAAATGTTTAATCATTTACTTCACATGTGATGCATATGCTGTGCGAGTGTGACATTTTGCTTTCCCTAAACAGATTTTAATAAATGCGAAGGTAGAATTAGGAAACAATTGCCAACAAAAATGATTGTTAGCAGCAAAGCGATAGCATGAGATATGTAATTTTAGGAAAGTTCCAAACTTGCATTTAGAGTCAGCTTTTAGACCAGCCTTTGTTCATAGGTTGACTTGGTGACTTCCTGAGGTAGATAAGGATCAGGAACCCCTGGCTTAGTGGGCATCTTCAGTATGGTGCAACTTGAGTCGGATGGCAAAGTGTGCACAGAATCTCATCTGGGTTTACCAGTCACACTAAGAGCATCATACTGCTAGTACCCTAAAGGACTCTCCTGAAATGTTCCAATTTTATTATATACCCACTTCCAAGATGCACCATGGAGAAAATTCCAGGCTTCTCAGAGGTCAAATTGACCGTTTACACAATGCTCAGAATTTAGAACTCCTTGTAAAAATAAAGTTATTAATACATCTTTTATTATTTCCGATGAGATAATGATGAGAGGGTTAGAGGTTTTATTTCTTTGATCAGTTCAGTAGTTTATAGAAATGATAATAAAGATTAGACATCAGCAAATATGTGTTCCATAAAGAAACCCTGTAACCTAACTACGGGTCTGATTCTAAATGCAAACCCATAAAGAGTTCTATTGGAAAAGAGCATTATAGGGGACTAGAACTTCTCATGAAGAATATTTCCTGGAAAACTATTTTAAATAGCGATCTGTGCTATAGCATTGATCACCAAAAAGTATAATCATAGAAATCACCTCAAGATATCTAAGGAAAGAAATCAACTCCACATGAAGAAGAGTCTCAGGTAGAGGAGAAATTCAGCAGCAAGTCTACTGGACGGGTAAAGGGAAATAGAGGTGTGTGTCTACCTAGCTAGGAACACTCATAATTATAACCTTTAAATACATTAATCCAATATTGTTGATGCCTTCACTCAATGTCCAGTCAGAAGAGCTCGTAAGGTGGTGTTGTCAGTCATAGGATGCATCTTCTTCCAATTCCCACAGTTGGCACTCATGTCATCTGGATTGATACCGTTTTTTGATATATTTGTTACATGAGAGAGAGGTTCCCATGAGAACCCTCTTACCTAAGCTACAGACTTATTATGAATTTCAATGCAAAAACAAAGGCTAGTCAGCAAATATGAAAAATATATATCAAGTTAATTCTTAAGCAACATTCAGAAGTCTACATCAACCATTTCTTCTTCACAGTTTCAACGAGGCAAATAGTCGTATTGGAATCGATCTAACAAGAAGTGAGAGGAACTAAATGAACACAATAATAAAGTCAGCACATTTCTAATATGACATCAATGCTAAGCTGTTGCACAGAATACTTTACTATGAGCAAAGGTCGAAAAGAAAGCCTGCGGCCTAGTCACTGCAGAGGTTGAAGTATAGTTGCTTGGTGCAACATTTTAAGACATGCATATATAAACAAAGCACTTCTAATAATGTTATTTGTCTAACATTTGTCACCATTCAATATATTTCAGTTCTAATTATTTGTTCGACTAAAGTTATTCAGACGATATGTGAGTAATTTCTAAATTGTGCATTTCATTTGGAATTTAACATGTCCTAAAATGCATTTGATATAGAATAAGATAAGTTGAATTCTAAATATATGGTAATTTATCTCAAACTCACCCATTTTGATGATGTATATCATCACAATAATTATTGGTCTCACCCCTACAATCAAATCCAAAATGCAGTGTTCCCCTTCAATGTACCCTTGTGAGTTGTAGTGTTTTCATGTAGTAATCATTCATTATTCCCATGTCCTTTTCAAAACTTCTTTGTTGATAAGCATCAGGTCACTTAGGGAGTAGAAATCCATATGGAAAATATGGGACATATAGAAGTATGAGGCATAATCTGACCATTTGCATGGGCATTAATATTGCTTTTATTATTCTCTTCCCAGCTGTTGAGAACCAGTTACCAATTGTATTTACACCTTTCCCAAAATTATCATATAGACTTGGTGTTCCATGTTCAAGTCTCACATTTGTGATGTTTCCTGCAAACTCAGCTATTTTACTACTCTCTTCATCAGTGAGTTAGTTTCAGCATGTGACAGACCCCCACCCCTTTCTCAGTCAACAGGATGTCTAATGGGAGACAGTCTTGCATAACAATAGACCGTATAGCAGTTAGTTCTGTATTATTTAGTAATAAGGCTCTAGATATACTAGTTGCCATTTTGTACACTACTGTTTGTAGTTTTTGGATCTTTTCATAATTTAGAATTATACCTACTGGTGATATTGTCGTGCAGGTCTCAGCCAGACCCGCTAGTGCAAGGGGTTCGCCCTTCTCTGCACGAAGTCCTCAGACCAAATAGAAAGAAGTTGGCACAGAAACTGGAAATAGAAAACGTAATATTTATTACACCTCATGAGGTGGTGCTACGGTTCAAACAGTATCCTTCGGCATTGCAAGAAGTAGCACCACGAGCAAAGAAAGCATGGTTTATTTATACCCGCACAGGGGCTCAAAAGAAGGCGGTACAAAGCACAAGAGCACATTTTATGTACATATAAGGTAATATAGAGATGCATAATCGATCAGTGGGAGGAGCTAACAGTCTTGGGGGCTTGACAAACACATTCCAATCTACAGCTAATCACTACCAGATGTGAACCCTAACGGACAGCGGCAAAGTAGGGGACGCTAATAATAGCCTGTTGCTGGGCAGATTCAAGTGCCATGAACAGGAAGATAGGACAAAGCACATGGTCGACACGAGGTAGCATGTAGCAGACAAAATGGCTGCCATGAATACAAAATGGAGTCCGTTGAATGTCAAGATAACGGATAGAACTAAGATGTCTTTCGCTAATGCTCAATCTAATCGCTGTTAAATTACAACAGACGACCCTTTTAGCATTAGCTAAAGACATACGCTCTTTTGGGATAATCTAAAGATTCATCCTATATATCTATACGCATCATATCAGCTACTTCTTTATCTAGCATGTGTTCTGCTTTCACGTTCACAGTATTCTTCTTGGATGGTATACAAGCAGTTATGCACATAGAACATAGCATTGGGCTACAGTGGATACACATACAACAGGTGAAAATCACTGCAATTGCAATACAGAGAATAGTCAGTAATTTCCAACCCCAAGCAGAAACTAGAGCCCAAAACCAACCAGCAAAAGTCCAGGTGCCATTTATAGTATGAATATCTGTAGCTATCTTATGCAGTTTAAGAATTGCATCACACACTGAGGGCGAATTATCAGGGATAAAAACACAGCAACTACTACCGATAATTTTACATGCACCTCCTCTATCTGCTAACATAACATCTAACATCATCTTATTTTGGAGAGCTACAATCCTAGCAACTTGTAACTCTTCAGTAATATTTCCAAGAGCTATAGCAGTTTCATTAGTGACAGCTTCTACAACTCTAGTCAATCGTCGCACTTTCCTGCTATTTAATGCAGCACCCACAAAAGGAAACAGGCCTAAATTAAAATCAACATATTGCTGCAGACTAGTGTTGGTTTGGTCCACTTCATCAATTCTTATTGTCCTCTTATACCGGTTTATTGAAATATTTCTAAACAGTTTAAAATCTTGGTGGTATGAAGCAGGTGCCAGAAAGACAGGAGGCAATAGAAAAGAAACATAACATGCACCTGACCACCCTACTGGTAGTCTATGATATCCATGACTTCCACATACTAGATATGTGTTATGTGAAGCCAAAAATGAGCTGTTATTCATTCCATCTATATTTAATACAGTAACACAATCACTAATTCCAACTGGGATTCGTCCAGTACTTTGTACACATAAGTCTGCTTTAGTCCTTGTAACAGTAATTACAGATTGGTTGCTTGTGGTAAAGTATCTCGTGTGGATGAAAACATATGGCGTAGAAGCATTGTCCGGTCGGTATTCCTCCCATTTCCATATAGTTCCATTTGTTTGAGGATACCCATGTTTGTCTTGATAATACTCTTTATTCAGACGAAAAAGAAGTCCACCTACTGTAGGTTTCCTAGTTGCAAACAAAAGAGTGTACCAGGCTCGACAAGAACCATTATGCGAGAAAGGAAGTGGAATAAAAGGGGTTCCACCTTTCTTTTGATGTGCTGGAAGCATACCACATATCCACCAATTAGTGGTATTCGTTGCATTATGGGTATGGTGGAGAATCTGGACAAACGTATTATGAAGATAAGATTCTCAATGCTTCTGCTCATGATACGGAAGAGTGAAATGCTGGTGCTCTTCTGGGACTGGAGTAGTAGGAACCACAAAAAACTCATGAGCAGGAATCATCATTTCAATAGACCAGGTGATCACTGCTATAATTGTCAGAGCAGCAAAAACACCTATAACTTCTAATACCTTTTTCTTAGTGGTAATCATAGCAACAAAATCAACTTTCTCAAAAAACAGAACTAAACAAAAAAAATGATCGTAGGAGCTCTTCTCCCGTGGGTAGACGTTGTTTTCTTCACCGCAGATCAAGACGGGTGTCACTACACTACGCAGGGCTGATCCCCCTCCCTTGTAATATCGGCATTCCGTTTCCACTACCCAGGGCGGTTCTCTAAAAAAACTGTAGACTCTTTCCTCGGTCTCAAGTTGTATCGCGTTGCTCCAGGAATCATCTGGCCTGGGAAGAACTCCGCAGATTCGTCAGGTGATACAGCAGGGCCTTTCTCCATAGTCAAGATCTCTCGATGATCAGTCAGCACAGCAGGTTCCACCAAGGTCGATGATACCTTCCAACAATGGGTACAATGCACCCAATTTTTCTTGTTGGTGACTCGAACCGCTGTTCTCGTGGCAAGGAGCACCTGTTCTGGTCCACGCCATCTCGACTCCAAGCTGCTTGACCTCTCGAACGCCTTAACCATCACAAGGTCGCCAGGACGGAGTTCATGGCCTTCACCTGTAGATCTGTCAGGAAGTGCTTCTCGAACCTGTTGATGAATAGAAACCAAACTGTCGGTTAACTGTTCCAAATTGTCATTCATCAAGACACAAGGTACATCATACACAGAATTCGGTTTTGGAAATCCCCAAATATTCATAGGCCGTCCGAATACCACGTCGTACGGGGGGAGACCCGTTCTAGAATGTGGTACTGACCTGATGGACAACAATGCCAATGGCAACGCATCTGGCCATGTCAAGTGTGTAGAAGCTTGAATTTTCACAATTTTCAGCTTCAGAGTAGCATTATACCTTTCCACCAATTGTGCTGATTGTGGATGGAATACTGCATGGAACTTCTGTTTAATTCCTAATCCCTTTAAGACATACTTGATAACTTCCCCAACAAAATGAGGTCCGTTATCATTCCATAGGAGTCTGCCAACACCAAACCTCGGGAAGAATTCCTTCAGTAGCACCTTAACGGTAGTAATAGCAGTTTTGTCTTTTGTGGGGTATGCCTCAATCCATTTACTGAAGGCACAAACCACCACTAGAACATACTTTAAGTTATTACAACGCTCAAGTTGGATGTAATCCATTTGCAAGACTTCAAAAGGTGCAGTTGGTGTAGCAAAACCTCCAGATCCTTTTCCATGATTATATTGTAAACAGATCAAGCAAGACTGTACTACTCTCTTAGCTGTGCTAGCAATTTCTAGATGTTCCCAAACTTGCGTAAGCATTTTCATTATTGTGGAAGCTCCAACATGTGCTAGCCCATGTGCCATCTGAACCATAGGTTGTACGAAAGCTATAGGCAGCTTCCATCTATCCATCTGCTTATTCCGCCAACAACCTTCATCATCTAACTCTCCTTCTTTAGACCACTGTTCACGTTCTTTGTCAGAGGCTGTCCTCTGTATCTCTCGTACTACTTGCCTAGCATCATGCCATCTCTCAGCTTGTGACTTCACTACATACATGGGAGTAGTGCTTCTTTGCATTGCAGTTTCACGTGCAACGTGGTCTGCAAAGGCATTACCTTGTCCAATCTTATCTGTCACTTTCTTGTGCACACTACACTTCACTATGGCCTCCTTTCTTTGGGCATGTCAATGCAATCAAAAGATTATGCACTAATTCTCTGTGCATTACTTGCATTCCGTGAGATGTAAGAAAGCCTTTTTCCTTCCAGAGTATGCCAAAATCATGCGCTACTCTGAAAGCATAGCGGTTATCTGTGTAAATGTTCACACACAAATCAGTACTAAGCTCACATGCTCGCGTCAAAGCTATCAATTCTGTGGTATGCGAGCTGTCTCCATTATTGTTTCAAGCGTGGTGATTGCATATGCGGCTGAGGTCGTACCATCTGGTAATTTCAAACCGGACCCGTCAACCCACAATTCACCATCCACATCTGGAAGGGGCGTATCTTGCAAATCAATGCGACCCTTTGTCTGTTCCTCAGTCAGGAATATACAATCATGTGTTTCTTGTGACTGAGGCTGAGTCACCGGATACGGCAACAAAGTAGCTGGGTTCAAAGTTGCACATCTCTTCAATGTAATGTGAGGAGCTATCAATGTCAGTTCATATCCTGTCAGACGAGCGCTAGTTAAGTGCTGCATCTTTGTTTGATTCAAAAGAGCATCAACCGCATGGGTACCAACACTAACAGCTTATGTGACAAAACTATTCCCTCACTCTGCCGTATTGACACAGCTGTTGCTGCAACTGAGCGAAAACACCCAGATAATGCTCTAGCAACAGGGTCACGAACTGCTGAAAAATAAGCACAAGGACGTTGCTTATCGCCATGTAACTGGACTAAAACTAACAATGCACATCCATCTTTCTCGTGCACGTAAAGTGTAAAAAGCTTCGTGTAATCTGGTGTACCTAACACTGGTGCTGAACAAAGGGCTTTTCGTAACTGGCAAAAGCACTTTCACATTCATCTGTCCATGGAAGGGGTATGGAGGTATCTTTCGTCAAAAGTGCTGACAAAGGCTTGAAAATATATGAAAACCCCAAAATCCATTGCCTGCAAAAGGAAGTAAGACCAAGAAACGCATGTACTCCTTTCTGTGTAGTAGGTATTGGCGTGTCTAAAATTGCCTGTATACGATCTGATGTCAATGCACGTCCCTCCTTAGACAAAAGGTGACCTAAGTAGGTTACCTTTGGTCTACAATATTGAAGCTTCTTTCTCGACACTTAGTGATGATGTGAAGCAAGAAAAGAAAGCAAAGACAGAGTACACTTTTCACACTGCTCTGGGGTGTCGGTTGCCAGAAAGATGTCATCGACTTATTGTATGAGAGCCACACCTTCGAGCAATACAAAAGAATCAAGTTCTCTTTTCAATGCTTGACTGTAAATACTCGGACTCTCAGTATAGCCTTGAGGAACTCTACAAAATCTATACGATCGATTATTCAAAGTGAAACCGAACAAGTATCGGCTGTCAGGATGAATAGGGATTGAAAAGAAAGTGTTCCTCAAGTCTATAACCGAGAACATAGTAGCAGTCGGGGGGACCAAAGTAAGAAGTGTTGTGATGTCAGAAACCGCAGGATACTGCGGTACGACAATCTTATTTACCTCCCTCAAGTCTCTGATAAACCTGTAGACTTGAGTGTCAGTGTCTCTTTTCAGAATTGGAAGAATCGGGCGGTTGCAAACATTATATGGGACTTCCTCAACAACTCCAACTTGGATGAGATCATGTACAATTCGTATGAGTGCTTCTTCACCCTCCTGTGAAATCCTATATTGAGGCAAGCGAGGTAACACAGCTCCCTCCTTGACACTAATCTGTACTGGTGAGATAACCATTTGACCCACATCAGTATCTGAGGTAGCCCACAAAGTTTTAGGAAGGGAAGCCAATGCAATATCTTCTTTAACAAGACAAACTCTTTCAGACTCGGAATTATTATCATTCAAAATGACACGCACTCCTTCAGGGGAACATCGTATTGTGGCTCTGAAATACTTCAGCATATCAAGGCCCACAATATTATAAGGTGTGTTTGGGGAAAGCAAAAACGGACATGGAGCACTAAATTTATCGACATATAATGCAAGTGGCTGTGACAATGGGCTAAGGGAAGGTGTTCCATCAAAACCTATCGAAGTAATAGTTACGCCAGACAGGGGAGCCCTCGGAACCAATTGTTTAGACAAAGCACTACGAGTAGCTCCTGTATCAACCAGAAACCGATCATTAGAACCCAAAACACGTGCTGTAACATAGGGACCCGTCTGATCTACTGGAACCTCAACTGATTCCATACCCCATCCTAGGCAATCCTATGCATGAGCAGAGTCGTAAAGGTCAGGCTGGACATAATCAGACATTTGATATTAATTTCGTCTATCAAAAGCATTTTGTCCATTCTGCGCTCGTACATTAGTATCAAATCAAGCACGATCATTCGTATTTCCCCTAGGCCCTGAAAAACCTGAACGATTTCTCATTTGTCCCCGCCCTCGTGAATTCTGTTGGGTACGCAACACTGGGTAATCAGCCATCCAATGACCAAACTGCTTACAATACACACATTGATTGATATACAAATTCGTACGAATATAGGGGGTATTGAAAGATCCACGTCCGCCTCTATCGTAAGTTCTATCGTAGCCTCTATCATAGCCTCTAGAGGGCGGACCATAAACTTGGGCTAACATGACTTTTGTTTTCAAATCTTTAGATTTCTTTTCTTCGCTACCTTTTGCTTCTAATTCCTGACGCTCATAATATTGAGCCATTGTTAAAACAGATGCTGGAGAAGAGGTAGTCCAGGAACTTTCACTGGCTTTTAAGCGGCTAGCTATCTCTGGCAACAGATTCATAACATATTTATCGACAAACAGATGTCTGCCTGTATCATCCGTCAAATACTGAACGCTAAAATCATGAAAGCCTTCTTCAAGCGCGTAAAGAATTCAGAAACCGATTCGTCTACCTTTTGTTTACACGATGCTAAAACAGTCCAATCTATCTTTTTAGGGGGAATAATTGTTTTAAGCTTAGTTAATATTGCTGCGGGGAGATCTAATATTAACTTGTGTGGCTTTTTGGCGGGCTCCCTATCCACATCCAATTGTTCTAAATCCTTCCATTCTGCACCAAGAATAGCCCGATCATCAATTTTATGAACATTCCGCCACATATCTGGCGGTAAAATTAAACCGAAAAATAAATCTATATCACACAGGGTCATAGTACAAGAATGGATTTTTATGTGGATCGGGTAATGCTGCTTTAAGCGCCATTACATCTGCTCTATTCCAAGGAGTGTACACCCAATTATAAACGAAATATCCTTTAGAATCAGTAGAATTTTTATCATCACTGTCATCCGTTCCTTTAGGAGGAACATACAAGGGTGCGGCTTCCTGCATAGGCCTCATTTCGACTGGCATTATCTTATCTGTTTCGAAGATAGGAGACTGCGACACTCCGGACGGATTGGGCTGCGCAGCTGCGTCCGTACGCTTTTTCTGCTCCTTCAAGTGAACCGCATCAGTTAGTAATTTAACCAACCGTCTAATCGTGTCAGGCACCTGAGAGAAAAGAAAAAGACCATCACGCATGGATTTACAATCAGCTGCTACATCATCAAGTTCTATTATTGGAGAGAATTTTCAAAACAATTCCATAACTTCTGCAGCAAATGTCGCAGTGAAATATATCTGCTCCTTTTCCGACCATCCCTGTATACTTGCTAAAAGATCGGAAGCAGGATCAGTACTACGTAATGCTTTACGAGCAGCTTGTCTGACCTCGGACGCACACTCAGTAGTCAGCATGGACCGAGTGTCCTGCGCTTTTTGTCGCTCTGTGTCAGAATCCTCGTCGCCTTCGGCCGGAGCGGACGGAACGGCATACGGAGGTGGAGGTCGATCTAGTAACAAAAAATCATCTTGCGGTTTATTAAGGACAGGATAGAGAGGCTGTCGGATAGGATATTGGCCAGATACCTGCAACCTGTGTTCTTTCTCCTCTCTCTCTTTCAGCTCTTTTACTTCTTTCTTTCTCAACTCCAGCGCTTTCTCATACACATTCTTTCGCTGTTCTTTCTCAATCAACGCTTGCTCACGCTTCTTTTGTTGTCGTACTTCTTTCTCCCCCATTCACACACATTCAAACATATCACGTCTAGACCTTCGCTCAAACATACATCGCTCCACATACTCAACCTTCCGTGCATCAAATGACCCATTCAGTGGCCACCGTAACTCAGGATCCTTTTTGGTATATTTATGCCACAACGTGCTGTACATTATGGCAGAAAGACCAAATTTCACATACATAACTCTATTGGGCGTCCCCTCTGGGGGAGACGGCTGCGATTCCTCAAGTCATAGGCTTGTACCATTACAAAAGCGACACAACCTTCGAAGTGCGCTAAAAACAGGCATGCCAGAAATAATGCAAAATATGTAGTATTATACACAAAGTAGCACTTAAAGTACCTTTAGTACGTTGCGCCGTTCAAATAAAATAGTTGAAGAAAAATCTTCACATTGCCTGCCTATATGGGTTGCAACACATATATATACCAAATTCCAAATACAAATTAGACTAGTCTTTTCCAAATACAAATATGCCACAGTAAGTGTTCCTAAAACTATCTTACCGTACAAGGGCATCCAAAACCCACAATAGGTGCCGCAAAACGGCTCTTACCAAACATAGGGTGTCCAGATTCCAACTGGCAAGTTCTAAATTCGACCAAACGGTTACTGCACGGTGAACCAACAGAAGAGATCTCAGTCGAAGACCGGCGCCACCTGGATGGTCAGATCGGAACGAAAGGAAGAAACGCCTTGGGTGCCAAGACTCGGGTCTCTTCTGGCAGCGATCGCGTCCTCAGCGAGGTTCCAAACCTTCTTCACGACCAATGCTTTGGGCATCGAGTCGCCGATGAGCCCCACGTGTCGGGCGCCAATTTGTAGTGCAGGCCTCAGCCAGACCCGCTAGTACAAGGGGTTAGCCCTTCTTTGCACGAAGTCCTCAGTCCAAATAGAAAGAAGTTGGCACAGAAACTGGAAATAGAAAACGTAATATTTATTACACCTCATGAGGTGGTGCTACGGTTCAAACAATACCATTCGGCATTGCAAGAAGTAGCACCACGAGCTAAGAAAGCATGGTTCATTTATACCCGCACAGGGGCTCAAAAGAAGGCGGTACAAAGCACAAGAGCACATTTTATGTACATATAATGTAATATCGAGAGGCATAATAGATCAGTGGGAGGAGCTAACAGTCTTGGGGGCTTGACTAACACATTCCAATCTAGAGATAATCACTACCATATGTGAACCCTAACGGACAGCGGCAAAGTAGGGGACACTAATAATAGCCTGTTGCTGGGCAGATTCAAGTGCCATGAACAGGAAGATAGGACGAAGCACATGGTCGACACGAGGTAGCATGTAGCAGACAAAATGGCTGCCATGAATACAAAATGGAGTCCGTTGAATGTCAAGATAACGGATAGAACTAAGATGTCTTTCGCTAATGCTCAATCTAATCGCTGGTAAATTAAAACAGTATCACTACTCCAAATATATCTCATGTTGATGAAGCTGCCTTTCCAGCGTTTCGCTTATGTCTATGAGGTGGTGTTAGAGTTAATGCTTGATATAATGGCATGATGCATTTTTGTAATTAGTATATCTAAATAGCATGTTCCTTTCTGGTCAGAAGGTAATAAAAGTAAACATATTTTCAGCAAATGTAGTATACCCCACAAATATTGTTCTCAACTCCCTGTAATATTTGCCAAGTTCCTACCAATAATTCAAATGTGTGGTCACAACTGCTAATTCCTACATGTCTTGGTCATTTTTGTGTTTGTCTCTTGTAAAAGCAAACCTTCCCTTTATGTTAGGAGTTCAATCTGAGTTTTGGATATGTTTATTGTCCTCTAAATAGATTTTCTCCTTTTTCCATACATCTTCTAATACATCTTCCTTTTGGTCAGCAGAATTTTTGCAGGGTAAATTCCTGCTCTCCCTCAGGGGCACTTAGGACAGCACTAAATCATAACTGGAGTAAAAATATTTACAATGTTTTTGCCTATAAAGTAATGAAAGCAAAACGCTACATGAGATTGCATAGGATATGGGTAAGTGAAGGTAGGTTACTTCCTCTGAAACTGAATACAGCAAATGTGCACAAACAGAACAATCCTTTATATCTAAATAAGTTGTGTATTCTTGTACTAATCTTGAACAAATATTAGTAGAGTAATCTTCTCCTTTAATATTACTACTTTTTAATTAAGGTTGTTTCTGAAACTCTGTACATAATCCATGGTAATGATAACTCTATATGCTTCAGGTTCAGGGGTCAAATAAAACTCTATTAGTACTATTGATGGCATGATAACTGTTACTATGAAAATCACACACATAATGCATTTACAATGCCTACTAATGAAACTCATCCTTCTTGAGTCAGTAATTTAAATTGCTTTTTTTCTCTTCTTTTTTTTTCTGGATTAATACCTAATAGACAATCTTTCACCCTACTCAGTGTTCTTATAATATGTAATCCCTATTCCTCTGTAACTTTCTTCATGGACCTAGGTTAGTCTTCTCTAAAACAAATAACTAACAAAACAAACATCTAATAGACACAGTTCAATGTTTAATATTGTATCCATGAACTTCTTCTTTGTGTTTGTGAAACATTTTCCAATAGTTGTTTAATTTTAATATCAGCAAGATTATAACAGTTAGGATGTTCCTTGCATATTTCTTTCACAATCACATTCAATGCTGGGTTCACATAGTATGACCATTTAGGATCGAATATCTTCTGCAAGGAATTTGCGTTTCATTTAGATCTTCTCAATACCCGATGATCTGGCTCAAAAGATTAGTCATACTCTGTTTCACTTTCTTCAGGCACTTTTTCTAGAATGCATGCAATTGCTGAACTTCTTTTATTTAATTTTTATTTAAACTCTTTGACCATTCAGCTTGTAGATATTGTATTTTAGCTTCTTCACTGGAGATTTTGATACCACTTTGTGATATTTCAGACACTTGTACTTATCTTTCGTCTTCACCCTTACTCCTTTGTGTACCTCTGCCTGTTCTGCTGCCTGTTCTTTTGCCTGCTTTCTCGCAGGTGCCAGCGGTCAGTCTGTTCTTCCACTGGCGGTGTAATCACTAGTGCTCTTCTTTCAGGATCATAGAGCAACAACCCTTCCTCTAGATTGCTCACTTTCCAGGTGTGAAAGGCATGAATTACATTTGAAACTCCAGCACAATTAACAGCAGCGTTTATCATAAGCAGAACTTGGTTGGGGCTTTCCATCTAGGTTCAAGACAAGTCTTCCAAACGTGCTTCTAGATGACGACCCAATTTCCAGGACTGAAGTCATGGTACTGTTCGTAATGGGGATTTGGTGGATCAGTTGACATCTGATGAGAAACAGAACAAACCACATCAGCGAGGTCTTCACAGTAGTCCATAATCATATCATCAGTGATGTGAACTAAGGCATTAGTTGGAACAGCAGGTGACCTCTTGGCCCTTCCCATGAGAATTTCATGTGGAGATAACCCACTCTTCCTGTCTGGAATACATTGGACACTCATCAGTACCAAAGGTAATGCATCTTGCCATTTCAATGATGTCAAAGCACAACCCTTCGCCAATCTGGACTTTAAAGGTTCTATTCATTTGTTCAACTATGCCTGGCACCACGGGTCTGTAGCTGCAGAGTAATTTTTGATCAATCTGTAAAGCAGCACATAACATGTTCATCACTTTGTTATTGAAGTGTGTTCCTCTATCTGAAATAAATAGGACTAGCATTCTGGACCTTGGAATGATTTCACTTAGCAACAGTTAAGCTACTATGAGGCTGCAATTTCTCCTCATTTGGGTATGCTTCCACCCTTGGGAGAATACACAGATAATCAAAAGGATATATCTCAGCCTGTTTTCAACAGACATCTTGATGAAATCCATTTGTAACTTGTTAAAGAGACCACCTGATCTCACTAAGTGTGCACCTCTGACTGTTTTCTTATTCCCTACATACAGTTGGCATGTGACGCATCACCTGCAATTTTCTTCGGCCATTCATAGAAATGTTGGATTAAACCAACTTTTTCTGAAAACCCTCACCATTGCATCTCTCCCCAAGTGTGTGTACTCATGAAAGTATCTAGCCTCTGGAAACTACAAGTTATTGGGCAACACTGGTCTCCCATCCTCTGACATCCAAATGTCATTGGTATTTTTGGTACAGCCTGCTTTGATCCACCCATTTTGTTCAATTTCAAGTTACAGTTTCTGGCACTACCTTCACTTCTTCGTATGTGTCAGTTATTTCCATCATCATGCCAAAAGCACAGTCTTTATTTACCATAAAACCACCATTGATTTGCATTAGCATATCGGTTACCAATGACAACATCCACTGCCTGTTTGATGTCCCAGACACTAGACATTGGCAATATCCTTATGGAACTGTAATTAGGGCTCCCGGTTTTCCGTTTAAACGGATTTTTACATATAAATACAGACGGAAAACAAGTTTTCCTTTATCTGTATTTATATATAAAAATGGGAAAATACTATTTTATTTTGTCATGAACATCAATAGAATCACACCCCCAACCATCTGGTGTCTCCCCCTCCTTAGAGGGTTAAGAGGTGTCAGCCCGGCTGAGACAGCTTCCCACAGCTGCACCCGAGCACTTCACAGGTCTTTGAAAGACCGTTTACTTGTTAATGAGGCTTTGTTCTTTCACCCCTTAGCCCCTGCCTCTTCACTCTGCCGATTGCACCAGCACCCGTCTTTTCCTCGCAGACTGGGTTTTACAAGGGCACCTTCCCAGGACAATCCATGCAAAGGCTGCGCTGCTTTTTACGGTCTCTTACGGCCTCCCACATATGGCTCCCACATATTCATCACGTGTGCTCTTAAAATATTATTGTAGCGTCTATTAATGCGGTTCTAGAGAATGTCTGTCACCGCCACCGAATTCAGCGTTGGCATCCTCACTGCCAAGAAATTAAGAGTGGATATATTTACCAGAGATATTCCTTTTCACTGCGTGCTCGGGCTTATTTTGCAGGACACAAAATCAATCGATTTATACGCAGATTCATAAGACGTGTCAAGTAAATCATAAATATTTAATCAAATACTAAAGTGTTTTAAATGGGTAGGTACTATCCGGTACTGAGTACCCGCACCTCTTTAATTTGATAGGGACAGTACCAGTGCTTCTCAGCACTGCTGCAATACATTTGACGTGAGAGTAGCTGCACTTCTCAGCAGCAAACTGGTACTGTAAATAGTGAACACTAGCACTTCTATATTTTCAGTGAACATGAAAGCACTGAATACAATCAGTTTCGAAGTCAGGTGCTGCCGTTTTATAAAACGTGCAACTCAACACTTGAATGAAAATATACTTGCATTTCATTAGCCTTTATGTGTTTCACATTTTACTGCCTTATAATTTCATGTGCTACTATACCTGCTTATTTTCGAATCTCTCAGGTCAGCTTTCCTGGCCTTCTATCGGCACCTAGCCTCCATGTGCCTCATCTGGGCTTCAAACTTTTGCTCTCTTGTGTCTCGCAGACTGAGTAATGACTCACTCGTCGTCATTATTACAATGATTCTTGCTCTTCCTCAGTACTGTCTTTACTAAAGGTCCAGAGGCTGTCTACAATACCTAACTTCAAGACAAAACAACCTCATTTTCTTTTTTTTTCTCACATTCTAACAGGGCTTCAGCTCCACCACGTCACACAGTTACCCCCAGCAGTGTTCTATTGCGACACCAAGGTTGGGTGTTATGATATCCCAGGAAAGGAAGGCTCATGCACTGAAGGGTCTTAGTAGGAAATCGAGCCAATACTACGTCATCACTCTTCCTCCCTCCAAAAAGTCATTATGATACAGTAGAGTCGGCAATACTCACAGCTTATTCACTCTACTGGGGCAGAACATCCTTCAGATAGCAACTGACCTTATAAGTGCTGCACTGACGGGTGTGGGGTACATTCAATGCTTGTACCGGAGTTGTGGTGAGAGGGATACCGGGGGAGATGTGGAACGATAGTTGGATTCTAGAGAGCCTGTTATGCAATGGGCCGATCTTGGCCCATGGACAAGCTGCAATAAATTGAAGGGGCCACAGGCGGGCTTTGCTCTGAGGGACCATGTACAGAGATGAGCTTGAAGAGCAATGTGTGTGCTGAAATGAGTCTACCTATGTCATCTATATCTACATTTGCTGTCTTACAGTGATTAGTCTGGCTGTGTCCTCAGAAAGAGGTGTAATAAGAGGAAATTATGGGTGGGCCTGTAGTTTTATGTCCGAGGGAGCATTACACACCTCTGTGACTCTGGCATATACTTCACATGAGTGAGTACATCCGGAGAAGTTGAAATTGGGAAAATAACAGACTGCCAAGTCACACCAAATATCACAAGGAGGGGTGAAAGGGTAAGTGTAAAGTAATTTATTGTCATTCGACAGGGGAGGCCAGCCTTCTGTTGATATCTTGCATATGTTTTATGAATGTAGCAATCCTGGTCTCAAGTGTGGGGATTCTTTTTCTACATTATGAAACCTAAAAGACCCTTCTTATTTTGAAGTATTTTTCCGGACAGCTTGGAAAGAACCTGCCAAACAGAGGTCGATTGGTGGATTTGTTAATATCAATAGCTTTTCAACAAATTACTTTATATTGGGAAATGTTAAAGAAACTTTCCTTTAAAAGTTGTTGGAATAGCATTTGTTTACAATCATAGGCTGGTCATTTCTCCATCTCTTCCAACAGAGAAAACTCATAAAAGAGCAGAGACAGGAGGTTCATTCTCGTTTTGTTTGTCAAACACTATTACTACATTTAGGGCCCGATGTAGGTAGGAATCATTTACCAATTTTTAATTAACGAATTTTACCGATTCGGTAATTAAGAATCGGTAAATATGAAGGGTGGACATGTAGGTCCATCCAGATGTTTTTTTTACCGAATCGGTAAAATTCTGTATTTACCGAATCGGTAAATACCGACCGGTAATGCCCCATTCATTCCTATGGGCTTTGAAGCCCAAAGGAATGAATGGGGCATTACCAGTCGGTATTTACCGATTCGGTAAATACCGATTTTGACAAGGGTGCAGGGGGTGTCACTTTGACACCCTCTAGCACCCCCAAAAAAGGTTCGGGGGCCATGTGGCAGGCATACCTGCCCTAAGGGCAGGTCTGCCTGTCATATGGCACAGGTGTGCATGCACACATGTGCATACACACCTGAATCGGTATTTTAACATCAAATTGAATTTGATGCTAAAATACCGAATCGGTAAGGCTTGTGGGACTCAGAAGAGTCCCACCTACATACCAAATTTACCTAATCGGTAGAAATACCGATTCGGTATTTTACAGAATCGGTAAATTTACCGATCGGTAAATTTACCGATTCTGTAAAATATGTGTCCCTACATACAAAAGCTCAAATACCGGTCGGTAACGGCCGAAAATACCGATTTTCGGCCGTTACCGACCGACCTACATCGGGCCCACAGTCTCGCTACTGTTGAGTAAGGTTACTTGTCTCTACGATTAGTTGCCATCTCAATTTCTCTTTATAGGGTGATGATTGTCGGTAAATTGCAGTTTATATTTTAGCTTATTTTAAATGTGATTTTTTGCGATTAAGAAAATTACTTTAGCACCTATTCAGATGATTGTATAGTGTTGACCAATAACAACAGAGCGCATGTGTGCATTGTCAAATTAAATAAATGTGGAAAAATACTAGCTGTAGCGTTGTCTTTTGCTTGTGACAAAAATAAATGTGGATAAATACAGGAAAAATGCCCAAAAAATAAATATGGATAAATACAGACGGAAATGGCACAAAAAAAAATACCATAAAACCGGGAGCCCTAATTGTAATGCTTCCATTTCTGATGGGAGATCCCATTGAAGTGAGAAAAACCCTTTGCATCCAAAATTGCCCAAAGTTGTGAACTACACAAAAGCCAAATTGGCTATCTGTACATATGGTGACATTATATTGTCATGATAAACCGCAGGCTAGTGTAAGAGCAATCAGTTCAATAACTTGTGCAGATAAGACAGATTGAAGCCAGGAGGCTTCAACACCATTGTTTATAGTGCACACAGCATATGCTGCTCTCAGTCTGCCTTCATTACTTCGCAGGCAGGAACCATCAACAAATGTGACATGATCGGGCTCAATTAGCGGTTCATCCTTTATATCGGGAGGTGACTTTGTACATAGTTCAGTGACACTTTGACAATCACGTCACAATCATCCTTATCTTCTTGATCAATTGCAGGCAAAAGAGTTGAAACATTCAACACATTAAATGTTCTATGGTGACGTTCTTAAGTGGAAGAAGACTTTGTTCATATTTACTAAGTCTATTATGTGTCAAATACTCTGTCTTTGTTCTGTGAAGTAATAATTTGACAGAATTATGAAGCAATCACAAATCAAAGGGTGTCCTATTACTCTGATTTTGCTCTTTTCTACACTTTCACTCACAGCAGCCACCGCCTTCAAGCAACCCGGGAGATGCCACAGGGTCAAGGGTAGTTGAAAAGTAAGCCACATGCCTTCAGGCTCCTGTATGCATCTGTGTTAATACTGAAAGTGTGCACCTACCTATTTCACTGCAAAAGAGGGTGGAATAATTGGTATAATCTGGCATTTATAGAGCACTGCACAATGTATCTTTCAGACCCAGATAGGCTTTGGTACATACTCCATCCTCAAGATGGGTTTAGCAGTGAGGGAAAAATGTGATATCTATTGTCGACAGTCGCCAACTAGTCTCATAACCATTCTAAGCTCTCTTTGTTTCAGTGGTGGATTCATCCGAAAGATGGCTTCCACTCCCTCTGGTGACACCTTTCTAACTCACCAATTAATTATGTGTCCCAGTTAGTAAACTACTTTTTGACAATACTGAAATTTACCTGGAGGAACTGTGTGTATTTGCTCTGCCAGGTGATTCAATAATACAATGGTGCCATTTTTGCATGCTTCTCAAGACTCTAAGGCTATCAACAAATCATCGATTTACTGTACAAGTGCAGAATCACAAGGCATTTGCAAAGATTCAAGATTATTCTTAATATTCTGGCTAAAAATGGAAGGACTCTCAGTGTACTCTTGAGGGACACAACATCACATGATTTCAATCTCTTGGAACACAAGTGAGAACAAAAAGTGTCTATCTTTGTGCAAAGGCACTGAGAAGAAAGCTTGACATAAATGACCACTGTAAGCATTTCTTCTGTACATGGAATCTGGAAAAGAACAGTAGCAGGATATGGCACAATCGGGGAAACAAGGCAGCATAATCTCACTAATTTTTCGCAAATCCTGTACTATTCTATATTTCTTGTTTGTTTTTTTATTCCAATTATAGGAGAATTGCATGGACTGCCAATTAATTCTTTCAATATACCTTCAGTACCTGCCGATAAAACGGCGATAATTTTAATGAGGTTCCTTGCTAATATGCACCTAAGTTCTTTCTCCATTTATCAATGCTGGTAAGTTTTGAGAGGTCTCCACAGCACTAGTTGTGTGATCCATATAGTTGTTATTATGACCTCTGGTCTTCACTGAATCTGTGGTGGTCCAGTAGGGGTCTCTTGTGACACAACAGGGTCAATGTTAATGAGGACCACAGTTATGGGTCACCTCATTACTGATAAAGCAATTTGAAAAACTTGTAAAGGACATTCAATTGAGGCATGTTCTGTTTGTACCGGAGCAGTAGGCAAAATTTGACTCACACTACTACTTATTTCTCCAGGATCAGTGTAAGACATAGGAGGTGGTCCGGATGACATAATGTCTTCAATATCTCATCTCCTGAATCAGTATCTGATTCATCCCCTTCTTGCTTCACTACCTCTTTATCCTTTACCTTAGCCTTTGATGTAAGAACTCCATACAGTCTAGTGCCCTCAATATTGCCCTTTCTCCCTTTACTCTGTTCTTCGTCCCATTGTGCATTTGAAAAATTCTTCTTTTACCTGCCTGCTCTCCTCTGATATTTTTCCTTCGCTTTCTGTCTTGCTATTTTTCCCAAATTTGTAAAGCTTCATATTGCACGGGTCGAGGTGGTGGCTTAATTTCATCCAATTTTCCCCGTAAATGATCTAAACTTCTGGTGTTAAAAGTTCCATACCTAAGAAAGTGCAATGCACCCTCATTCACTGTAATTGTAAAATGTAAATGTAAATGTATTTGAGCTTGTAAAGCGCACTGCTACCCGTCCGTAGGTTTCCTGGCGCAGTATAACTCTGGGGAACCCGTCCTGGCTTTCCCTGTGGGATGGTCCATGCTGGGAGTCCCCAAGGTGGAGCCAGGCATCCCCGGAATTGATGGGGCCGTTGTGGAGATTAGGCAAGCTAATGCCCAGAATTGCCGAGTGGAACCCCTGATTAGAGTAAGCACTGAAGTGAGAATTATCGAGTCCGCTGACCCAAGTCCCCGACCCTGCCACGTCGGGAATTGAACCCTGGTCCTGGGCCGACTTCTGCTCCCGGGCCTGCCGCCTCTAACCAGTGAGCCATACTACTCCACAACCATTGTTTCAACCAGAAAGAAATGTTCCAAATTGGTTTTATGAAACTGAATGTTTTGATTTTGTTCTGTGTACTTCAGATTTCAATGATGAATCAAATAAATTCCAATTTTAGTAGCTCTTTATCCAATTGCGATCCAAACTCAAACTCACTATGTCCAATACGCAGGAGCAAATCTTTAGGACTCTTCTTCACTGGCATCAAACAGGACATCACCTCAAAGATAAAGAACGTTCGGCATGAGGTTGAGAAGCTGAACCAGAAGGCAAACTTGGAACAGGGGGAGGATGGGGGGTGAGGAGGTTTTAGAATGCCATTGCTGTTAGCTACTTGAATGGCAAATACAGAATCAGTAGCTATCACCTTGAAGATCTTGAGAACCGGTCCTGGCACTTGAACATACACATTAAAGGGATACCCCTGCAGGCCATCCCTGGTAACCTCAAGGACTTTGTTGTTCATCTATTTGAACATGCGACTTCATCACTTAAGGATCAGGAGATAATACTCAACCGCACTCACCGTGCTGGACGCCTGGCTAACACACCAGGTCAATATCAAGACATACTGACTTGTCTCCACTATTATCGCCAGAAGGAAGCTATTATCACTGTAGCACGTAACAAAGCAGTTATTAATTTGAGGGCCACAGACTGTGGTTATATTAGGACCTTTCCATGCTTACTCTACAAAGACAGAGGGACCTCTTTCCACTAACGGATCAATTCCAGGAGCAGAACGTCCACTAGGAATGGGGTCACCTCTTCCACCTTCAATTTGTTTGTAAAGACAAGACACATATTGTCTGCATGCTTTAAAATGCCTGCACCCTACCAGATATTCCCCCTTTGGCCTGATGTGAAGGCCATCTCGCCGCCCCCTGGACCCACAGCTGATGGTGCTGGCCCTCGACATATCTCCCCCCACAGGAAGAAAACTGTGACCATATCATCTGAAGCTGATACTCGGAGCGAACATACCCAGATGCCGGACTCGGCTCAGATTCACTACTTCTGCCTTGTGGTCAAGCTCTTATTGCAGCTACTCCCCCATGCTCCAACTTACAGCAATAGACGGCAAAACTCCACCACCCTATAGAGCATTTGATCGCTTAGTGTTTTTGCCTACAAAATGGACCCTCTTCTCTGCACTTTTAGTGTCCCCAGGCGGGTGAAGTTTTTGGTTTGTTGTTTCTCACCTCTGCTAGATGTCCTTTTCCCCTGAGTCTCTCTCTTTACCCATATACGGACTATAATATTCCTTGATGTACGTGCCATTTGGACTTGTTTGATCTTATTTCACATTCCCTACATTACGTTGTTACATGTCTATTAATGGTAATATCAATTCTTAGTCTTAATGTTAGAGGCCTTAATGCACCATCTTGGCGCTCCTTGCTCTTCTCAGGGATGCCAATTGTGACGTACGTTTGTTGGAGGAGATACGTCTGTCCCACGTGGATTGGCAGGGAATGCACTCTCGCTGATTTGACTACCAATATCTTTCCTCTGGGTTGGGCAAGAGGGTGCTACACATTTGTACGGGAAGGATGGTGCAGGTATACACTAAAATACAGGGTAGATTTTTGGCCCGTCATATAGAGGTGGGACGTACTGGGTACACTTTGGCACCCAATGACCACCAAGAAGTACTTATTAGGTATACATTGCTTCTGCTGCTGGCTACCTCAGACAGGGATGCTATTATTGGTGGGGACTGTACTATAGTGATGGATATGTATAGATACTAATCCACATCTGAAATCAGTCAGGTTGGTGGCCTTACGTTGCCTGCTAGACTGTGGATGAAGGAAGCAGGACTGATGGATATATGGAGACATACTCATCCCACAACCACTGAATACACTTTCTTTTCAGCTGCACACCCTTCATACGCATGTATTGACTACTTTCTCACTTCAGAGCGAATTACCTAAGAGTCGGTATCAGTGGATTTTGGGGTAGCGGCATTATTGGATCATTCCCCCGAATGTTCAGATATGTACCATGTAGCAACCCACCGGTGCCCAAGATTTGGAGACTCAACACTAGCAATGTGCAATAAACTCTGCTCTGCTTTGCAGAGTTTTAGCAACTCCGTGCTCCACTTCGAGGACAGAGTTTGACAAAAACTCAGTCAACCCCTGATGCATACTGGAGTTTTACCGGCACGCTTATTATTTTAAAAATAATAATCGGAACATGGTAGTGCCTGTTCCTAATATGGCACCGGAGAGGGCACTGCAACTCATTGGTTGACTTGCACAGATCAAGGTAGACTTGGGGTATTTTCTGCCAGCCAAACTTGTCCCTTTTCAGTTTCTCCCCCTGGCACTGAGCTGGTTTCTGGCTTTTCGCTGTGGTTGGTTCCTGGAATCCTGGGGAGTGGCGCTGCCAATGGTCAGAAGAAGTCATCATTTCTGTGCTCCACAGTCCCCTAGCCGCTTGCCTGGCTGAATTTGCAAGTGCAACCTTGCTTCATCCCTATGTGCTCAAGCAACAAGAGTAGAGGAGACCCGACCACCGTCATGACTTCCAGTTCTTGAGCGTACTGCATATTTTGCTTAAAATCATGTAAATTGTTAAGGGATGTGACCTCCTTCTCATTCCAGTGCATATGTGCCCTTTGCTTTGTGCCCCTCTAATCAGAGAAGACACTGATTTATAGAACTGAGACTGAGACTCTATATAACCTAACACTATGCACTCTCTTGGAAGTCTGTGTAATGCAGCAGAGTTTTCAACACCCACCCTTAGCTTAGAAAACTGCTTACTTATGATCACATACTCACTGATATCTTGGCAACCCTAACCTTCTAAACCGGACATATTCGTCCCGAACTTATGGGAATCTCTGAAGGTGGTTCTATGTGTGCATCATGTCCTGCATCTTTTGGTGAGCTGCTCGAGGTACTCCCTTGACTCCAGTGTCTCCGGCCTTCTTCTGCGTTGATTAATTGAAAAACCATCACTAATATTAGGCACATGTTATGTTATCATGTTACGTTATCATAAGCTTATAGAGCGCCTTATCACCCCGGGGTATCTAAGCGCTATCAGCGGACACATAACACTAGTGAAGCACACAGCCACCCGATCAGAGAGGCCTCCAGGAAAAGCACGGTTTTCAAATTCTTCCAGAAAGGTAGAAGATTGGTTTCTTTCCTGAGGCTAGCTGGAAGGTGGTTCCATGCCTGAGGAGCAGTATTAGAAAAGACTCTGCCACCCTTAGACACAAGGTTAAACCAGGGGCAAACCAAATTACATGCCTCAGCAGATCGCAAGGTCCTACTTGGCACGTAGGTAGTAAGTCGTTCCTTAATATAGCTTGGAGCCGAGCCATACATGGCCTTATGTACAATACAAAGGCTCTTGAATTTTGCTCTTTCGGCAATTGGCAACCAATGAAGCTCCTGTAATAGGGGCGTGGCCCGAGTTCACCTGGGTTTGTTGAAGATAAGTCTAGCGGCATCTTTCATTATGAATTGTAGCCTATCTAAGAGATATTTTGGTAGGCCATAGTATAAAGAGTTCCCGTAGTCCAGGCGAGCCAATATCAGGGCAGAAACCGCGAGCCTAAGGGTAGAGAATGATAACAGAAAGGATAGTTTCCGAAGCTGGCGCAGTAGGCTAACACATGTGCCCACCACCGCCGACACCTGCTGAGTCATGGACAGTAGGGCATCAATTCTGATGCCCAAACTTTTTACTGCCACTGCAGGTTCTGGGAAGGGTCCCAGTTCCGCCGGCCAGAACAGATCACTCCATGGGCTTGCAGCTGTCGTGACCGCCAGGACTTCGGTTTTCTCCGGGTTGATTTTCAAAAAATTATCCGACATCCAGTTGATGGTAAACTTGAGAATGTCTTGCATCCTCAGGTGAGCAGTAGATGAGTGCTCAATCTAGATCAAGATTTGAGTATCGTTGGCATAATAGTAAACCCTGCAGTCCATCTGGTTCAGTGCGGCTATCAACGGCTGTAGATAGATATTAAAGAGCAGGGGTGAGAGGGCTGACCCCTGGGGCCCACCACAGGTCAGCTTGGCTGGTTCGGAAACTAGATCTGCTAGTTGGACTCGCTGAGATCGATCTCCAAGAAAGGAAGTCAGCCAGGCCAAAACTGTGCCCTGTATCCCTAGGTCCTTAATCCGCGATAGTAGTTGGCTATGATTAATGGTATCAAACGCCACGAATAAGTCCAAGAAGACCAGGGCACCCAGCGTTTTTTTATCAGCCCTCAATCTCAGGTCATCCAGCACGGAAAGCATGACTAATTCCGTGCTGTGATGAGCTCTAAAGCCGGCCTGATTGGGCTCAAGCAGGTGATTGCTTTCGAGGAAGTGGGTGAGAAAATGTAGAACATATTGCTCCAGAATTTTGGCCAGAAAAGGCAGTTGGGAAATTGGCCTAAAATTCTTTAGAACTTTTGGGTCAGCGCCTGATTTTTTTAGGAGCGGGACCACCCGTGCTTCCTTAAAATTAGAAGGAACAAATCCCAACTTCAAGGAGCGGTGTAGAAGGGTGAGGACTTTATCCTCCATTCCAGACCATCCCAACTTAAAAATTTTGGGGGGGGCAGGGGTCCGCTGGAGAGCCCGATTTCACCCGACCCATTATAGTGACTAAAGATTCCTTGGTGAGGGCGGGCAGTTGAGTCAAAAGGTCCATTATCGGCCTAGGAGGTATAGGGGGAGGCTCAATGGAACATGGTAGATTTGGGGTGTGAGTAATTTCCGTAATTATGTCCTTAATCTTATCCATGAAAAAGATTTGAAAATCTTGACAGTCCTTCTGGTTGAAAGTCGGACTTGGCCCCTTAACTGTCCGCAGATCGTTTAAAACTTTAAACACTTGTTTCTGCAGATTAACTGCCTCCGAAATTGTTGCCTCATAAAATTCGGCCTTTCTCTGGCGGATGGCTTTTTTATAAATTGCGAACTGCAGTATATAAGCAGCACGTGCACAGGGCATATGGGACTTACGCCAGGCTCTTTCGCGTTGGCGGAGAACTTGTTTTTGTTCCCTAAGGATATTATTAAACCATTTTGCTCCCTTGCCCTTATCTATCAATCTGATTTTATGGGCTGGAGCTACTACCTCAATGGCCTCCTTCAGTATGGATAGCAGGGAGTTACTTTCAGCTTCCAAGTCATCCATCTTCGCAGAGGGAAAATCAGACTGTGCTAGAATAGTTGTCAGGTCTGAAGCCTTGACCTTATTCCAACTATGCAACAATTTCCAGTCTGGTTTAACTTTCGGTTGTCGTGTAAGGAGAGGGTAATGGCCTTCAATTAAATAGTGGTCCAACCAGGAACATGGGGAGACCGCTAACGGGGCTGTGAGTGGGAGAGACGACCAAGCCAGGTCCAGAGTATGGCCTTTCTCATGTGTGGGCTCCCTCACCCACTGAGTGAGTCCCAGAGATACCATAGCCTCTTCAAAATGTTTAATCTGGCCATCCTTCAATGAAAGTTAAAATCCCCCAGCACAACCAAACCTTTGTAGCGGGTGCGGAGGACATCAACCAGTTTCAGAAAGGGTTCCATGAACCTACTGGTTGTACTAGGTGGACGGTATACTAAAAGGAATACCGCGCAGACTATGGGAGAGCAAAATTTCACCCCAAGTACATCCGCACCTTCAATGCATTCTGAACACAGTGTTTCAGTTTTTAGGGTGTCTCTAAACAGAAAGGCGACGCCTCCCCCCCTGTTGTTATCCAATCGATTGGCATAAATAGTGGTAAAGCTAGGTGGCAAAGCTGCCCCCAGATCTGGCATAGATGAATGATTAAGCCAGGATTCGATAATGCACAGCAGGTCCAAGTTATCCTCATGTAAAAGGGAGAAAACCTCAAGATGGTGCCTTTGTAGAGAGCAGGTATTAAGCAAAGAAAACCTACACCCTTGATCGCTCTACTGATTTAGAGGAGTAGCCAGTAATAGGGTTGGGGTTACATTCGTGGGGGTCACAAGGTGTCTCAATAGCCCCTCCTGCGCGAGTGTAAACTTCACGCTATCAGGTAGCAAATAGGGAGCAGATTTCTAGCGTAATTAGGTATGTTTTGAGTATACCAAAGGAGGACCAGGGGTCCTGGCCCCGGGACCCGGCCTGGCGCTGCGCGACGGCGCCGTCATTCCCTGATGTAGTGTTGACACGGGAAGGCCCGCCTGCCCCGTTCCCGGAAGTGCGTCACTCCGAGGGGAGACCCAGCTATAGGTCAAGAAGCCCTCCACTCAATCGGCAAAGGCCGTGGTGGAACGGGGCTAATGACCACAGTGATTACGTAAACAGCACACCCACAATGAATTTTAAAAGACAAAATTTAAAATAGCGAACTCGGAGTGATATTTAAAATAATAGAAGCAACTGTGCAAAGAGGCAGATAACGTGCAGCTCAGGCGAATAAAAGAATTATCAGCAGGCTGTGCAAATTGGCAAAGGTAAAACAGGGCGCTCGGGTGAAGAGCAGCTAGCGCCTCACCAGGTAAGCGCGTCCGCGCCGCCATTCCCTGATGTAGTGTTGATACGGGAAGGCCCGCCTGCCCCGTCCCAGGAAGTGCGTCACTCCGAGGGGAGACCCAGCTATAGGTCAAGAAGCCCTCCACTCAATCGGCAAAGGCCGTGGTGGAACGGGGCTAATGACCACAGTGATTACGTAAACAGCACACACACAATGAATTTTAAAAGACAAAATTTAAAATAGCGAACTCTGAGTGATATTTAAAATAATAGCAGCAACTGTGCAAAGAGGCAGATAACGTGCAGCTCAGGCAAATAAAATAATTATCAGCAGGCTGTGCAAATTAGCAAAGGTAAAACAGGGCGCTCGGGGTAAGAGCAGCTAGCGCCTCACCAGGTAAGCGCGTTCGCTGCACGACGGCGCCGCCATTCCCTGATGTAGTGTTGACACGGGAAGGCCCGCCTGCCCCTTCCCCGGAAGTGCGTCACTCCAAGGGGAGACCCAGCTATAGGTGAAGAAGCCCTCCACTCAATCGGCAAAAGCCGTGGTGGAACGGGGCTAATGACCACAGTGATTACGTAAACAGCACACACACAATGAATTTTAAAAGACAAAATTTAAAATAGCGAACTCTGAGTGATATTTAAAATAATAGCAGGAACTGTGCAAAGAGGCAGATAACGTGCAGCTCAGGCGAATAAAATAATTATCAGCAGGCTGTGCAAATTAGCAAAGGTAAAACAGGGCGCTCGGGTGAAGAGCAGCTAGCGCCTCACCAGGTAAGCGCGTGTAATACACGCTTTATATAAGTAAGTTCTACTGAACTTAGGGTTGTTTAGTTAAGGGTATAGCACACCCTTTCTCCAACCTCAGAGAGTTTAGTTCCCTCTAGGTTAGGTAGGTGCAACACCACACCACATTTAGTATGTCTTCCAAAGGAGAGGCCAGTGGCTCTCTGACTACTAGATACAGGTAACTTTCATTCCAAGAACTGAAAGCACCATGTGCTTCTAGAAATTTGAAGACAGGCAAAGGAGCCAACATTCAATGGCTCCTAGAGGTGTTTCTGTTAGATGACCTCATGAAAAGCAGTGGGTCAGATGAACAGGAAAGTGTGGGTGGGGCAAGGAATGAAAATAGGCCAGGAGGGGAGCACCTCTTTGCCATAGAATCTAACCCTGACCAGATGGAGCCAGATGACTCCCACCTGGACAATTCAGACCTCCCAAAGTAGAACACAGGTGGCTTAGAGGATGCTCCCTTTGATCCTCCTGGGAAGGTGCAAAGAGGTCTAGATCCTCCTCTGCAGAATCCAATGACTCTGGACAGTCAGCAGGGGCCTACATTTCTAGTAAGCACTTTTGAAAGAGAGTTCCATCTTTTTGAGCTTGAGAAGCTAGGCTTAGGCTCAGGCAAGAGCAGTTGGCCCTTGACAGAGCGTCCCTAGAAGTCCTGAGAGCAAGGACGAAATTAGGACTAGAGACCCAAGATCACAGAGGAACACCTCAACACCACCCTTGTCCACAACCCCCCTCCACCACAAGCGACACCAACTCCGCAGCCAAAGAACTACACTGCTGGATCTCCAGCTGCACTGACAAGCTCGCAACCCTCTGCCACCCTGCCAAACATCGCCCCCTGAAGGCCGCCTAGTTCACCACCGAACTCCAAGAAGCCAGGCGCTCCTGCAGATGCCTCGAGAAACTATGGCGGAACAGGAAAACCACTGAAGACCAGAACAACTAGAGGAATGCCATGAATGAATACCACCAGAGCATATGAGCCACCAAGCTGACCTTAATCATGAGTAAAATCCACACCAACGCCAGTAATGCGAAGGAACTCTTCAACATCATACAGTGGTTAACCAAACCCCCCAGGGAAGCGACAGACATCACACCTTTCCAGGACCTCTACAACAAGCTCAGCTCCTACTTCCACCTGAAAATCAGGGCCCTCTACAACAACTTCAGCAAACAGTCCCAGGTAACCACCCCCCTTCCTACCACCGACAACCAAACCGACCATCCCCACCTAGAAAACTGCTACTACCGAAGATACCACCACAACCATGAAGAACACCCACTCAGGAGCCCCCACAGACCCCTTCCCACCGCACATCTACCACATAGCCACCACTGCCATAGCACCCAAACTAGGCTGAACCGTCAATACCTCCCTTGAATCCAGCATCTTCCCTGACGACTGGAAGCAGGCAGACATCAAGCCCCTCCTCAAGAAACCCTTGACAGACCCGACAGACCTGAAAAACTACCAGCCCATCTCTCTCCTTCCCTTCGCAGCCAAAGTCACTGAGGGATTCATCAACACCCAGCTATCCACCTTCATTAAATAGAACGCTATCCTTGACTCCTCCCAGTCCAGATTCTGCAGCAACACAGCACTGAGTCGGCCCTCCTTGCCGCCACCGATGACATCAGCATGCTACTCGACCAGGGACACACTGCGGCCCTCATCCTACTAGACCTCCCTGCAGCCTTCAACAACGTCTCACACCACACTCTTGCAGCCAGACTCCACAACACCAGTATACGATAAACCACACTCTCCTTTTTCTCTGGCAGAACCCAAAGGATCACACTCTCCCCTTCCTCTCCGAACCTACAGAGATCAAATGTGAAGTACCCCAAGGATCCACGCTCAGCCCCAGACTCTTCAACATCTACATGGCCTCCCTTGCCACCATCGTCAGACAGCATGGACTCAGCATAGTATCTTATGCCAATGAAACTCAGCTCATCCTCTCTCTCACGAAGAACCCCGATGACACCAAGAAGGAATGAAAGACATTGCAGCATGGGTGAGCAACAGCTGCCTAAAACTGATCTCAGAGAAGACTGAGGTACTCGTTCTCGGACCCTCCCCCACTGCACCCGACAGCTCCTGGTAGCCCCCTGCTCTCGGACACCCACCCACCCCGACGGACCATGCTCAGAACATAGGCATCATTCTAGACTCCTCCCTCACTATGGCCCACCAGACCAACGCTGTTGCAGCCACCTGCTTCAACTCCCTCCGCATCCTCCACAAGACCTTCAAGTGGATCCCCCCGAATGCAAAAAGTCCATCACCCACACACTCATAACCAGCATACTGGACTACGATAATGCCCCCTACACAGGTATCAACAAAACCCTGCTACACAAGCTCCAAACCATCCAGAACACCGCAGCTAGACTCGTCCTCGGAACCCCACAACACAAGCACATGAACCAGCACCTACAAGACCTACACTGGCTCCCCAACGAGAAGAGAGTAACATTCAGCTACTGATCCACACCTACACATTCCTCCACAACATCGGACCCAAATACCTCAAGGAAAAAGTCTCCTTCCACATACCCAAAAAGAACCTCCACTCTGCAGACCTCTCCCTGGCAGAGACCCCAAGCATCCGCAGAACCAGAGCAGGTGGGAGGGCCTTCTCCTACCTCGCAGCAAAGACTTCCCACTCTGCACACCTTCAGGAAGAGCCTCAAGACATGGCTCTTCAAATGATCTGGAGCTGCACCCCCCCTCAGCGACTTGAGACCCTCACGGGTGTGTAGCGTACTGCATAAACCCCCTGACTGATTGATTGATTGATTCATGGTGGCAGCACAAGTGTTCCTGGAGTTAAAGTACATTCTTTTGAACTCTGAAACATGAACAAGAAAGTCCCTCCCTACTATGTCAGGGAAGACATCTACAAATGGATAACTGCTTTAGAAAGGGCATTTTCTATCGCACGTCGCAGTTTGCGTAGTGCTACAGGTAGCTCGCGTTGAGCGAAGTGCACTTCCCGTAGCTACGCGTAGCGCTACTACGCAAACTACGCCCAGGGTTACTGTAAAGTTCAGAGGGTCCCTCAAGAGCAGTGGACTGCTATCTTGTGGTGCTCCTTTGCTGACAAAGGTAGAGACAAGCTACTCACTGTTAGAGAAGAGGATGCTGATAGTTACTCAGTTTTGAAGAGTGCTCTTACTGGTGGATTGGCTTATCCACTGAGCAATACAGGATTAAGGTCACCCAGAAATCACAAACCCAGGACTGGGTAGATTTTGTGGATAGTGTCATTAAGAATCTGGAAGGCTGGCTATAGGGAAGCAAAGTGCATGACTATCAAGGGAGCAGATCCTTAATAATTGTCAGATCCAGCTTTTAAATCAGTACCTGGTAGACTCTGTTCTGACTTCTCCCCAAGACTTGGGGAAGAAGGCAGAACCACGGTTAAGCAGAACAATCAGAGCTGTTGTGGTGACCAGAAGAAGCAGGATTCTTCTAAGACTCAAGATAAGGGTGGGGACAAGGGAAAAGATAAAAAAGAGTCTTCCCAAGGACCCCAAAAACCTGCATCTGGGAGGGAGTCACAAATTCCAGAAAGGCATGAAGAAACCTTGGGGTTACTTTTGTAAGGTGATATGACATTTGACAAAGGATGTTGATTGTCCAAAAGGCAAGAAAAATACTCCTACTACCACTGCCTCTATGGCATATGCGCCCCTTGCACAGTTACTATTGGTAATGAAGGAAACAAGGGATTAGTGGGGTTATCCTTGGGTTCTGAGGGGGTTCTGACTTAGTCAGAAGTCTAACTCAGGCTACTTTTTTCCGTGTTGGTGACATAGATCTTGCCACCTCACTGTTAAGTCTGACTAACTTGGGCAGGTACAGGCAAAAGCCTTTGATAAATGGAAAAGAGGCCATGGCCTACAGGGAAACAGGTGCCAGTTTCACTATGGTGGCAGAGAATCTTGTGACTCCTGACCAGATCATACTTGGACAAGTGTACCAAGTGACCAATCCTAGCAATGTCAGGATTGACCATTCCTTGGCTGTTGTTAATCTCAGCTGGGAGGGGGAACTGAAACTAAAAAGGCTGTGTGATCTTCAGACCTACTTGGGGATTGTTTGTGGGCAATGGTTTGGAAACTTCAACCTTGGCGGAGGTAGTGTTCAGGACTCATGCAGAAATGTCACTGTCACAACAATAGGCATCCTGTCACTGGGAGATGTGACCACCACCCAGACAGGACAGGATGTATTGGGACTGGGTGGGTGTGCTTGCCAGTTCCACTAAGTCTGCATGCGAGGCACATTTGATGTCCCAGTTCATAGTCCATTTCAAACCAGGACACTGGACCGAAACAGGACAAAGGACAGCAGAATAACCTCCCCCTTGCCCAGGCCCTCCCCTGTGATGGTCCCCTGAATCATCCCAACCCTTTCCCTAGGGTACTTAAGGGCTTACCTAGGTGTAGGTCTTCAGATTCGTTGTGGGATAAGATTCAGATCAGACACCAGTTCTTCTTCTACTGGCACTTTGGACTTCGCTTGGGATCGACTTTATCCCCCTTCCAGTCTGCTGCATAATCTCTGCTTGCACCATATAGGAACCTTCCAAGGCCTGTGGACATCAAAGACACCTTTAGGAATCTCATTGTGTGCATCGTGGCCTGCATCTTTGGGTGAGCTGCTTGTGGTCCTCTCGCAACTCCCGTGCCTCCAGCCTGTGGGTCTATTTGAGGTTCACCTTTGCTCCTCCTGGACAACCTTTATTTCTTGGGGCCTGCCCTGATTCCCCTGCTTGTGGTGAGTCTCCTGTCCTTGCTGGTCCAGATGCTGCTCCTGCTTCAATTCGTGTGTTGCTTGCATTTGCCAAGGCTTGTTGGTGCTCCCACCGCACACTGACCCCCTCATCACTCAACATCCTTTGTGGAACAGCTCGTGTATGGCTCCTAGCCCTCCTCACCATAGTCTGGTCCTCACAGCTGCAGAGTCAAGGTCAACGTCACCCTTCCTGCAACACCTGTCATCAGGGGGCATTCATCTTCCAAGTCTCCTGGTCATTCCAGAGTGACATAGACTCTGTCCCCTCTGTTTGCAGGTACCTCTCATCTAGAATTCTCCTTCAGATTCCACCGGACCCTTTCTCCTCCTTCAGCAGCGGAACTTTCCTGAAATCCTCCATTGGGTTTGACTGTGGTTTTAAACACCACTTCGCACTAATGCCCCCAGCTTTCCTGGTGTAGGTAACGTGGGTACTAGGGTATCCATGGGTGTGGTGGCTCTGCAACCTTCTGGCTAGCACAGGGTTCCTTCAGGGTTCATTGGCAAGGGTCCTTAATCTTAAAAAATCCAAACGTGCCCTACACGTAGAGTTGTATGGAGCACAGAGTCATGTTCCCACACTGCACCCGCTCTCTGTGCGGTCCCTATCTACTCACCTTAGGTGGTTCTGTGGGTCCCAAGTACTTCTACGTCCTCTCGTCCTTGTCTTGACCAGAGTAGCGGTTCTTATACCACTTTCCTAGTATTTGGTTTTATCCTCCCCCAGGGCACACTGTGTATTTTGTGCTATTTACTGTGTTTCTTTGCTAAAGTACTGTGTGAATTGTGCATATCTCTGGGTAGGAGATATTTCTATCTGTTCAAGAGTATTATATAATAAATACATATTTGTATAAATACTTTGTGTGGTTCGTTTTCACTTTATCTATACTATATCATTGCATTCTGGTAAAACAGGCTCTTTTACGCTTCTTTTAGACTAAGCCTGAAGGCTACTCTCCACAGGTACCACTTGGAGAGCTTTCTAAGGTTGTCTAAGACCTCTTAAATCACCATCAGGGTTGTCTGGACTGGTGCAAGGTGTCCACTTCCATAAGCGTACATCATATACCAGGCCAGCTTCTCACACATGGGCTTCGGCACATGTTTCTGTTACTGGGTTCATTGCTGTTACAAATCCCCTAAATATAGATGAGGGTGAATGGGCTGCTATCTGCCCCCTTTGCCATAGCTTGTGGAACGAAACAAGGTTGTCCTCTCTCGCCCTTACTTTTCGCTTTATGTATGGAACCATTTGTGGAGTGGATTCGCTGCACCCTTCAAATTGCAGAGGGTGGTAGGAAGAACAAATTTATCTTGTACACATATGATATCCTTCTGACATTAACTGGCCAACACACCTTGCTAGAGGCAGTAATAATAGAATTGGAGGCCTTTGGGAGAGTATCTGACTTCAAAACTAACTTACAAAAATCTTCAATAGTTAACTTAACCCTCACCGCCAATGTGCAAGTTTATCTTGCTTCCCAATTCCCCTTTAAGTGAGCAGACCATGGACTTTCATATTTAGGCTTTCAGATACACTCCACTGTCGAATGCACAGCAGCTCACAACAATGACGGCCTCCTGGCAAATGTGAGGTTGAACCTCACTAGATTGAGGGGTCATGTCTTATCGTGGCTGTGATGCCTAGCGGCAGTCAAGATGATGCTACTACTCAAAATCTTGAACATAATGCAAATTCTCTATTTACAACCTCCCCTGCAAATATTGGATAAGCTGCAATCTTTTATTTGAGACTTCATCTTGGAGAACAAATGGGCGAGGATGGCTAAGGCCTGCGCATACCTTCCCCAATTGGCTAGTGGGCTAGGGGTCCCAAACCTGAGGTGCTAATTCCAGGCTGTGCAGCTGGGGTACATGGTGACATGGTCCTGAACATGCACCAAAAAAACATGGTACTTCATTGGTCAAATCAAATCAAATAAGGACAAAAAACAACAGAAAATGATGATTTGGTATTAAGTGCGCTGAGTTGTCAGTAGTTAGTTTCACATTATCAGGATGCTCATAGGGATAAGGGTGATGTCCATCCAACCATCACCAAATATGTAGAACAAGCCCACACTATTAATGCCAAGTTTGTTGTATCCTGAGCAATAAAGGTCCAAAGTATTAGATTCATTCAAGTTATTAATCTGTACAGCAAATCTTTGTCCAATGAAATGACGTCTGTCTTGGGGAAAAGGACGATTTTTTGTCCAACGATGATTTGTGATATTAATGATGATAGAATTGATATCTATAAATTTGTGGGACAGCTCAAACTTAAAAAATTATTTTCAACTAACAATAAAAATGAGTCACCTATGAATACTATATGTGGGTACCTAGCCATGTGCATGACACTAAGATGTTATTCTCGATCACAGAGAATGAGAATGATCCTGTGACGCTACATCAGATTGTACAAGATCTTGATTGTTGGACGAATAGGAGTCTAAACAATGGCCTAAAGGAAAAGCCAAAAGGGACCTCACAATTACCTAGTTGAAACAATATTGATGCATTTTTTAAAAGTGTCAATAGGGAATTGGACATAATGGAACAGAATATGAGATGTACTAAGCCATCATGCCTTAGGGGTAATTTAAACGATAGAGAGACGGAAGCTCTCAATCGGTTAAGATAGGATGACACCCTTATCTTTAAGGAGGCCGATAAGGGAGGTAACATCGTAGTAATGGACAAAATAAAATATGATGCTGAAATTCTCCGGCAATTAAGTAACATCAGTTGGTGCAAAGAGCTGACATATAATCCCATCTTTGAGATCTCCAGCATCATTAACACCTTAAGGAATGGTTTACTCTTGGGATCATCAGTGATGACGAATATAAGTACTTATTAGTTGAACGGCCTTGCTTCCCTTGTATTTATGCATTACCTAAGGTCCATAAAGATGCTACTTTCCCTCCTGGCAGGCCAATTGTGTCAGGCATAGGGGAACCGACTGAGAGAGTGGCAGAATTCGTTGATTCATTTTTACAACCCTATGTAGTCAACTTGCTGCCCAATATAAAAGATACCGAACATATCTTAAATATGCTGAATGATTTTGTTTGGGAGACAGATATGATGCTCGTAACAATGGACGTAGTATCATTATATACAAATATCAGTCACCAACATGGTCTCAGTACCCTACCACATTTTCTTTATCGCAGACCTATTGAGCTGCTGGAACATACAGAGATGTTGATCACTATGTCTAAACTCATATTGGAACACAATGTATTTTTGTTCAATAGCAATTAGTACAGACAAACATGTGGAACTGCCAGATTTGCGCCGTACTTTGCCTGTCTCTTTATGGGATGGTTTGAAGCGGCGCATATCTGGGGCCCTAGTGGCATACAGTGGCATGATTACATCTGCTACTACGGGATATACATTGATAATTGTTTGTTCATCTGAACAGGTGGGGAGACAGAACTAATGACATTTTTTGAACATCTTAATAGAACTGCTTTTAATATGACCTTCAATATGACTCATAGTAGAGAAAAGATAGTGTTTCTAGACATTGAGCTATATGTCAATCAGGGAAAGATCTGTAGTAAGCTATATAGAAAGGTTACATTTGCAATGCGGTGCTACATGCACAGAGAGCTCACCCAAGATCCCAAGTAAATGCATTCCTTTCGGCGAACTCGACAGAGAACGTTGTAATTGTAGTGAGGACACTGAGTTCACAGATTGTGTCAAAGATATTGAGAATAGATTCTTGATGAGAGAATATTATAGGAAGGTAGTTACTCAGGCTAGAAATAGGGTTGTTAAACTGCCTAGGAGTCAAACTTTGCAGTCCAAGCATAAGACAATGGATGTGGAGGTTCACTGGTTAGATTGATTACAGGTTACCATACCTGGTCCTCTAAAATATATGGTATTCTCAAAAGCTACTGGTTTTTACTCACATCAGATTCAAGCATACGGCCATATATTGTGAGTCATCCAGCCATTACATACTGAAAAGGGAAATCAATCAAGAATATTTTAAGTCCTAGTTACCCAAGACAGCACACACAGAATCAGAGTTGGCTACACAGAATTAGCATCTGATCTTTCAAGTGTGGAAATTGCAGCATGTGCAGAATGATGATACAAGGCATACGCAGTTTTAGCTATAATAGCTCGCAAACTTTTCAAATCATGACACATATTGACTGTAATACAATATATGTTGTATATGCTGTTGTTTGTAAATGTGATAAAATGTACGTCGGGAGCACTATCAGGAGACTTAGGGACCGTATATCTGAACACTTCAGGGCTCTGAAGAATATAGCTATTAGATACCCTATTGCGGCTCATGCAGTCGAATGTAATGCACAGGATTCTCATCTTTCCTTTACATTCCATTGCAAAGCAAATGTCGTACCCGATATAAGAGGACAAAATCATGAGTTGAGACTACGGCAGAGAGAGGCTCGTTGGATTTTACAGTTGCGGGCAGTAGATAAGGGTTTGAACTTTGATAATGAACTTCAGTACTTTCTGGGGAGCAAGATTGTATTTTGTATGTCAAACTAATGTTGTCTTAGTGTCTTCTCAACATGTTACCATATGTATGCAATGTTTCCAACTCCTCTCTACCTTTGCTTACCCTTCTTTCTAAAGATGGAAAATGTCAATGTAAACATGGGGTTGGGAACATCCAAATTAACATGGGAAGTTTTAAACAGATGATACCTTCAATGTGGAGATTTACATTTCATGAAAATGCGTTCTTACTGACTGGTTGCAAATAATTGATGAATCAATTAATTATTCTGTGTATTAACCCTATACATATAAACTATACATATAAACTATATGGGTCTTGAGTTCTTATTGTGATGGTGATCTGGGCTGATTTGCCTTTGGCTTACTTTTTTTCTTTTTCTTTTTCCTCCTTTGGTCTGTTTTTCTGCTCACTTTTGTTTAAAGTTAGTACTTTAGTTGTAACATATAGAACAACCTTCCTTTCATGTTTCTATTTGGCCGCATAGGTACCTCCCTCAACATTGACTATTGATATGTATAATACTCCATGCCGTTTGCTGGGCTTCATTTTGGAGACATACATTTATGACCAAGGCTTGGTAACAATAGATAGGGTGTTACCCTAGAGTATATACCTACTTTGTCATTAAGTATGATGTACATGCCTCTTATTAGGCTTTATGTTATTTATGACTTTTGTGTCGACCAATTTGGATTACACAATATTTTTCGTTATTTTTCACCATAGGCTTCAGGCCACTGATGCACCTCGTAATAATGGTGGACGTTTTGGAATTTTCTCTTCTGTGGTTTATGTGTCCTACTTTTGTTTTTATTTGTGCTCTACTTAATGTTAGCTCAAGATGGCGTTTGTGTTAGACGCCTCACATTGTATCACTTTATTTCTGACTTCTCCACGGGTACGCGTTTACACGCTTTTCTAAAATGGTGATTTGGGACATTTGCTAGTGTGTTTTAATGCTTTAATGTGAAATGTGGGGCCATGCCACGCAATTTACGGGTCCGAGTTATTTTGGTTAATGGTGTTGCGATAGATTATTGAATGCTAAGAATAATATGGTGCCTGTGTTAATGCTTCCACATGTTTCTCCCAAAATAGTTGTTTGAAATTTCTGTTGCGGTGTCATAATGCTTGAATGTGGTATGTGTATTCAGGTGATGCGATTTATGGGGCTAGCTTTTCCGGTCAATGGCTTTTAAATATATTTTACTTTATTATTGTTCTAGCGTGTGAGGCTTAATTGGTAGTTTTAAATACTCGACCACACTTGATCTTGCTTGAGATACTGACGAAGAGTATAGCATTTCAGCAAAGTGTATTGCTTAAGAGCACTTTCTTTTCTGCCAGTTAAAACTCAACTTTACTGTTTGTTTTTTACTTAATTTGTGGTTTGTGCTTTATACTGTAGTAGCGCACTGTATGATTGTGGTCCTTTTAGATTAGATCTGAGGCACGAGCCTTTTGCTCTCCTGTTGCTTTTTTGATTAGTTTTATTATTCGTGTCCTAACAGTAGCCTTTAATTATGGGGCTATTGAGTATATTCTCACCATATCCATGGAGACTGTGTCTTTTTTTATTATGTTATGTTTTATCGAGTTTCTGAGTGGAATGACAAATCATAATATGTCGTTCTCGTAGTATGATATTAACTGATGCCTTCAGATTGAGGCTGAATATGATTGCTCACATAGGTTGGTTTTTTACAGATCTCATGATTGTGAGATCAGTCCATTGACACGGGGAGATCTTCTGTGAATACGCGTTACACAGGAGGTCATTGGACGTTTGCTTTTATCCGTATTGGATTCTTTCTATTTAAGTTAGTATTTTATATAAGATATTTATTCATGGATAGGGATTCGTGAGACTATTCACTATGGGAGAAGATTGAGTTATAGATGGTCTATATTCTCTTATAATGATTTACTGATTCCTCACTGAAGCTCTGTATGATATATTGCAATATACAGTATGACTATTGAATTATGGCCTATGGAAGTATTTTGTGAGACCATTTGGTGAGTCTTTGTGAGCAACCTACTAGCATTATGGTGGTAGTCAAAACGTACTTTATTCACATTACGTTTTGGGTAGTTCTTTTTTTTCTTCTTTCCTTTTGGTCCTTTCTGGTTCCTATATCTATTTAGCCTTTTTTTATAATTTATGTTTGGTGGAAATAAAATTTCTCCCAAAAGATATCCACTCATTCTTGTCACACATATTAATTTTCTATCACGCTCTGGTGATTTATCTATGTATACTTTGAGGAATAAGGGGAACATCAATTTTCCTTAAATTGTGTTTACACGTGGTGTAAGTTTTTTTGCCTCTGTTGAGTCTATTTGCTGCTTTAATTTGAGGTTGTAATATTGGTCTTTTGTTGCATATTTTAGCCATGAAGAAGTCTTTGGAGTATTTCGCTCAAAGACGAAACACGTGTTGGCTAGGATCCGATTGAAAGTTGTTTGAGAGAATGCTCTCTTGAGAAATAAAAGAAGAAGAAAACATACATTTTATAGACATACTGTAACTTTGGACCTTTATTGCTCTGGATACAACAAACTTGGCATCAAATCAAATAAGCTTTATTTGGTGCATAATATACAGCCATAACAGCATTCTAGTCTGAAAAAATGTAACATTCCTCATAATCATAAAAATGTGTACTACAACAAAGTATTTTACTTTCATACCAACAATCCAAGTATAATTGATAAAGTAAGAACAATTCATCAAGTCTAAATTATAGTATAAAATACGCATTTAAAGATGTTTTTAATTCCGTACAGATATTAAAAACATTATGTTTCATGATTGTTTAACTTATTTGAGTAAGGTGCATTTTCATGAAGTGCATAAAGTGCAAAATAATAACTTTTGTCAAGATAAAAAATAATAGGCCATCTGAAAATCAGTTGTCATTTGGACAAAGAATATTTTCCTGAAGTGAATAAAGTGCAAAGGAATAACTTATGTCAGGATATAAATTATTGATACTTCTAGGTTTAGGTGTCAGATTTTTCGTACGTTAGAGCCTCTAAATGAGAGTTATCCTTTCTTCTCCTGAGTGCCATTTGTGTAAAGGCGTTAACTGCATTCATAATTGTTACGTTTTCCAGACTACAGATGTAATTTAAAGCATATTTATGATAATAAAGCATGCTGGCTAAAAAGAGTGGTTTTAACACAAATTTCCGAATGTCCCGATATTAACTACAAAAGAGTATAAAATGCATTGTGGACTGGGTGGATTTACCGTCACAAGGACATTTTGGGAGATTGTGACTCCACTTTCCCAATCTAGGGAATGCTATTATGTAGTGTAGGGTGCTAGGCCTTAGCTTCATTAAATAAAATCTGTGCTGAGTGTTTCTTACCGAGATAAGATTAATTGGTCAAATCAAATCAAATAAGCTTTATTCGGTGCATAATATACAGCCATAAAAGCATTATAGTCTTAAAAAATTTACCATTCCTCGCAATCATAAACATTTGTACTACAACAAAGTATTTTACTTTCATACCAACAATCCATGTATAATTGATAATGCAAGAACAACTCATCAATTCTAAATTAGAGTATAAAATACGCATTTAAAGACATTTTCAATTTCGTACCTATATTAAAAACAATATATTTCATGATCGTTTAACTCATTTGGGTAAGGTGCATTTTCATGAAGGCCATAAAGTACAAAATAATAACTTTTGTCAAGATAAAAAATAATAGGTCTTCTGAAAATCAGATGTCATTTGGACAGGAATATTTTCCTAAAGTGCATAAAGTGCAACGGAATAACTTATTAGGATAAAAATGAATGATACTTCTAGGTTCAAGTGTCAGGTTTTTCAGATGTTAGAGCCTCTAAATGAGAGTTATCCTTTCTTCTCTTGAGTGCCATTTGTGTAAAGGCGTTAACTGCATTCATAATTGTTATGTTTTCCAGACTACAGATGTATTTAAAAGCATGTTTATGATAATAAAGCTTGCTGGCTAAAAAGAGTGGTTTTAACACAAGTTTTCAAATGTCCTAGTAAAACTACAAAAGAGTATTTTTATGTAGTGTAGGGTGCCAAGCCTTAGCCTCGTTAAATAAAATCTATGCTGAGTGTTTCATACCGAGATGAGATATGGTTCAGTTCCCATCAATAGTGGGTGCTCACAGTAAGCAGTAACGCTCTGTTTTAAGCTAACTTCATCATCTCTTATGCATTCCCTAACGGTAATAAGTCTTGTCTTTAGCTTACTTTTACTATAATCCTTAATAGACTATGGCTCCTTTCGGTCAGAGTCCACCTTACAGCATTTTTAAATGATTATAAATATACTCTAACCAGGGGAATGTCCAACTATAGTCAAGGGCAAGGCAATCCATGATTATGTCCTTAGTGAACTTAGTCTCATCTTTCGTCCAAATCCCATGCCAAAAAGTAAGTCCTACTGTACATATGAAGTCGCTAATATATGGTACGGACAACTCTTCATGTACTATGTAGTTGGCAGTGGAACTTGGGACTGCCAACACTATTTTTAAAAACGTACTTTCTTGAGTGTGTAAGGAAGTTATGTTGACCCTTCCCCATATAGCTGCCCCATGACATGCACCAGTGATACATTACTCCTGTAAGGGGCAAGAATTTCCTGTATTGGTTTATTACCTATTTTAGTAGAGAATCTAAAAATACCCTCCGTTGATCGCAAAGGTTTCAGGTTACATAATTCTATATGTGTGCCCCAAGTACAATTCCTGTTAAAAAGTAATCCCAGATAAGTAAAACATGTGAATCGTTAATTAAGGCACCTCCCACCTAATGTTGTCAATTCTTCACCCTGTTTTTCCCGCCTGTCATGACAAAGGATTTGTTAAGGTTCAACTGTGAGTATCTTTCGGTTATGTATTGAGTGAATTTTTATAGTAGACATTGCAGGCTGTTTGCAGCCCGCGACAACAAAACCGCGTCATCTGCATATAAGAGTACTGAGGTGGGGCGTGTGACAACTCTAGGGGCATCTACATTTACATTTTGTATAAAGGGGTCAACATTGTTCATATATAGGGAGAACAAAAGGGTGCTAAAGCACATCCTTGTCATATCCCGTGTGTGACCCTGAAATCTGGGGTGCGTTAACCCTTTGTGCGAAACTGTACTCTCGAGGATAAAAAAGTGTAGATCTGGATAAATAAATAATAATATCATTTGGAGCACCTAGCCCTTTCAGTGTTTGCCAGAGTTTAGCATGGTTAACTAGGTCGAAAGCACTGGTGAGGTCGGCAAAGCAAAAATGTGATAGGCCTCCTTATCTAGGGTATATTTCCCTTTCAGTAGCTCCAGGTTTACGCATTGTTTCACCGTCCCAATACCCCTTCCAAATCCATACTGAACCTCGGTTAGGATGTTATTCAAAGTGACTCAATTTTCTAGTCTTCCCAACATGATTCTGCCCATCAGTTTGGATTTAGAATCGAGAAGATATTTGGGACAGTAGCATTTAGCCTTCCCTTTGTCCCCTTTTTTAAAAATATGTACGATTATGCTTTCTACCCATGATGCTGGTAGCGCTCCTTCTAAGGTAGCATTAAAAAACACTTAATAAAATAGGTGACCAAAAATCAATGTTATGTTTAAAAATATTGTTAGGTACCCCATCCGGTCCTGCGGCTTTGCCATTTGCACTTTTGTTTAGGGCATATTTAATTTCGTCCAGGATTATTGGGGGTATTTTAACAGTTTCTACAAAGAGAATGTTACTTTTATCGTATTTAGTAACAATAGCAGCTTCTATGTTAAAAATACTCTCAAAGTGCTTTGTACAATCGTCCGTTGGAACTATAGTATATATTTTCACATCTGTATTATCCTTGAAAAAAGGGTGCTCTATCGTTTTCCAAAATAAGGCTGCATCACGTGTCTCTGCAGCTTGAATTATCTCAAGACCTCTAACGTATCTCTATTTTCCTTAGGTTCAGAGTATTTTCATAGTTTTTCTTTAAATTGCTAATCATTACAGTATCACTGGCTCTTACTTTTAGGGCTGTTTCTAATTCCCTGTTTAGCCTTGACTACTCCTGATTAAACCATCTTATGTTATGATCACAATTTTTTCTTTTTTTCACTTTTAAATCGCTGGCAATTTCAGACGTGATATTATAAAAAGCACTTACGACGTCTGAATTTAAGGAGAAACTATCCAAACAAGTATTAATATCTTTTTGTATTTATCCTATAAGGTTATCCATAAAAATAGTTGGGTTCACACCCTACCATTTAATGGAGACTCCATTGTTACCTTGTTTCTCTATATTTATATCAGCTGCCTTCCCCCTTTCTTGCCGTGACAGCCCAAGCTTCAAAGTCATAATAGGCGGCTGATGGTCACTAAACAAGCCTGCAAAGATAACAATCCTGTCTGCTAAACCCTGTAATACTGTGATACACTAAAAATGTCAATATTCAAGGAAGATCTAGCCCCTACATATGTTTGGATGGTTATCTCTCCATCAAGTTAATCGGGTTCCACGACTACTAAATTATATTTATAGATAGCGGTGTTAATTGCTTCCCCGTAGGTATCATGTGGGAAGTGAGGGATTCGGTCACCAAAGCGGTCACAATAACCACATTTTTCTCCCGCTAAGACTTCACATTAAAATCAACAGCCCAGATAAGTATGTAGTCTCCCCGCACCCCCTTTAAAAAATCATCCAAATGTCTTAATTACCCTAAATCTTGTATCATCAAAAATATAATTATAGAAGTTTATTACGATGAGACTGTTTCCCATCTGAATAAAGATGCAAAAACTGATAAAACTGCAATGAGGTGTGGGCTTTCCCTAATGTTAAATGTGAAGTTGCTGAAATTAAGGTAGCTAGGCCGCCTTTAGCTCTCTCCAATCTAGAGGGGAAGGCCTGTGTGCAAATCATTTGAAAGCTATTAATAACAAGCATTTACAATGCAACGGTTTCGCCGTTGTAAAAGTTAGAGGTATTGGCATTGTAAATGACACATTTTTTATTTATGTGTTGGTTTTGAAAACAGATAAATAAATGGCATTGCCATTTACAATGCCAATAGCTTAATCTCTCGCAAACAGTAACAAGCACTGATAATTTGGTGGCACAGGGCCTGTTAAAATTTACTCGATGAATAGATTTATTGGGGAAAGCGTTTGTTTTTTGGTTTTATCTAGCTTTCTATGCAACTCGCCACTTCCATGTGGGCGTGTAATATTAAGGGCCACACAGCTCTTCCTACCACAGTTAAGTTGACTATAAACCCTGCATAGTAGAGATGTTATTGTAAAAAGGACCCTGCATATGTGTGTGCACAGTCATGAGGAAAGGAGGGCGCTTCTTTATCTTGGGGGGCACTGGCGTCTCTAGAGGGGAACCCGATGGGGACCGTGCCCTCCTGGCCCACATTGTGTCCCACAGCTGCTGAATGTGCCAAGACCTGACACAGGAAAACAACCATTGGCAAAGCGAAATGGGTATCGCCAATGAGAATTATTGACTTTGTCAATGTGTTTTTAGCTATGCTATACAGCAGAGCGGCTGCTGTGCAGCACGGCTGGGAAAAAAGCCCCGATGCAGCCAGGGAATGCAGCGCCATAGTGTGTTTTTACTTTATTGCTGAGGGGGGGGCATTAGGACTGGGGCGACAGGAAGGGAAGGCGAGGGGGAAGAAACCCTGAGGCAGCTAGCATGTTCATGTTTATTGCAAGAGAGGGGCTGGGAGGCGGCAAGGAGCAAGGGCGGGGCAAGGGGGGCAGACATCAGAGGATAGTGCTGATGGTAAGCTCACGACAATGGGGAGTAGGAGGGAGGGGCTGGGGCGGGTAGACGGGCAGCGGCCGGCTGTTAAGAGCATTGTTTTAAATGTGTATACATCTATATATGCAAATAAACATGTGACGTCCCATTTAAACATTTCAAGCAACCAGGGAGACATTATGTAAAGTCCAGTCACTAAATATGATATTGAGAAAAGAGCGGGCAGCGACTTTACCCGAGGTGGCCATCTCTCACTCTCGATGATGCCGAGTAGGTTCTTAAGGCGGTTGTACTTGTCTCCAGGGCCCCTCTGGACCGGGCTGCGGGGGCTGGCACTGAGTGGGCTACCGTTGGGGCTTGCTGCAGGGCTCTGCGGATACGGGCTGGTGGCAGGACTTCTGGGGGTGGTAGAAGCCCGCAGCTCCCTGCCTGCTTCCTTCTGCTGGGGGTGTCAGAGAATGCATTACACTCGGAAATACCACACAGGGGCATCACTTAGGAGTGACTGGCGTCGCCATTCAATGTTAACTAAAACACCGGCAGTGAGAGGGTTAATTCCATATGTCAGGTCGCCTCCAAGCTCACTGCCAAATTCAAGGGGGTGTACATTAAACTACATCCTAGGGACAGAAAATGCGCGCAGGCCTCATACTCGATGGCGAAGTGAGGCTATCTGTCACAGGCTCAGTGCTCCACACAGTAAACAGAGGCTCGAGCATGTTTCGTCATACTTTGAACACGCATTTACGATGCATTTACACACGGGCTCACGGACAGCGGGAGGGGGGACGGGCTCACGGACAGCGGGGGGGGGCGGGCACACAGACAGTGGGGGGGCGGGCTCACGGACAGCGGGAGGGGGGCGGGAACGGGAATAAAATATGCCGCTTACCTGCTAGCCGATGCCAGGCAGACGTCCCTCGTTGCGGTGCCTTCCAGGAGAAATTACCAAAAAAACCTTCAACAAAAAAAAAACACCGCCCACCGCCGCATGACGTGGGCAAAAGCCTAAAATTCTCGGGAACGCCCACGAATCTGCTCCAGCATTGACGGACAGATCTCTGTTCCAATGGCTAGCCTCCATTTATGGAGCTAGCCAATGTAACAGAGGGGCGGGACTACACACACATACTCTACACAAAAGTTTTCGCCTGCGCGAAACGCTGCTTGCGCAGCTTTCGACAGGCGAAACCTAAAAAGGGGCTCAGTAGACAAGTTTTCCTGCATCAAGTTTCAAGCACAATCCACTATCATTTTTAGCCCTTCCCCATCATTTAACTTATTTTTTACCCCTGCCACATTCCAGGACATAATGAAGAAAGACCCATGTGTTGGTGTAGTGGGAACTACATTTGTTGTATTACAAGTAGAAATATAATACATGTTACAATCTAGTGTCCCACCAGCATCCTACCCCTGTCAATCAATTTCGCTACAGCATCCTAGGGGAGCGTACTTATTGTGTGACGGGGCAATCAAGATTGGGTCATAATTGTGAGGTTTGTTCACTATAATGTGTATAGGCTCATTTCGAGGCCAATAGAAAAAAAATCAACTAGAACAGCAACTATATAATCATCATGTTGAAAAAAAAGGCTCAGTAAATTTGTTTGATAGTATTTCCATTAGTTTCCCTACCAAATCCCTACTATGAAAATTCACAACCACGCAGTCTCCCTGGGAGGATTTACTGGAACTATCCACCCAGCTCACTCTTCTTATCATTATGATATTCTGTTGTAGTAAGTTAATGCCAAGATTAGTCTTTACGGAAAACCAATGTACAACTTGGTTTTTCAAAGTCTCATATGAGTCCGTATTATTATCCATTAATTTGGGGACATTTTTCAGAACAATGACGTATGGAGTCGACTGGGGGGGATGGTGTAGTGAGTCCTCAATAATGTTCGTGGGTTGCGGGGTCCTGATCATTTTGTTCGCCTGGTTGGCACTTGCAGTCCCTGGAGAGTTAGTAATGCTAACTTTACTGGCCCTTGGTTCTCACACAAGTTGTGTGGGCAATCCTTTGAAGGTGGTACTGGGAATGTCGGCCTCTAATTGATTTTGCTAGCGGTAATTTGGATACCTAGTTCTTCTTTTGGCCTCTCGAATTGTTAAATTGCAGTCGATGCCTTATTTACTGATTTAAGTGGTAGTAGTTCTGTAACCAAGACTGTTACATAGGTAACATCCTTTTGGACTAAATTGATTTCCGACATCAAACGTCACCATACAATTTTTTAAAGAGCGTTTCAAGGTTTTGCAGGTTTTGCACTTGAATTGTAGTATTGCTAGCCCCAGCACCTTTTACCACCCATGAGTTTTTTCCTCCCTTTTTTGGCTTGGTTTTATTTTTTATTATCTGTTTAGCTGGAAGTTCATTCATCAATTGAGATGATTGTTTCGATTTTTTAGCTGGAGGAGAAACCATATCTGAATTATTAGATAGAACCGAAATGTCCAAAGAGGTCGTTAAGATACACGGGTTGGCCATTTTCGGTACATTATCCTCGTTAATTGCACATGGGCTAGGTGTCATGCACGCACCTGTTGTCTCGGGAGTATCCTGGAATCTCGATGCTAAGCTCTCTGCCTCCCCCCTATCATCCTCGGGAGTCAGAAGACAACACTAACCCCCAAGAAGTGACAAGGGGGAAACAGGGAAACAAAACAAGGATAGAGGGAGATGAAAACAGCTCTCCTCAATCTTCACCAAAGATAGAGTCGTTTCAATCTTCTCTAGTCTGGTACTGCAGAAAAATAAACAAAGGTTAGTGAAAACAATCCCTCCCCACACTATTCCCAAATGACTGATGTGTGATAACTTATATACCTTCAGAATGCTGAAGAGATGCTGGTTATGAATGACAGGAAATAATGGTGCGGGAGAGCGGAGTAATAAACCAGGTTGCCTATTTCCTGTAGACAGAAACACACCGTAAATACTAACAAGATTTCAAAGGATATGAATTACAGCTTCTTCTAAGAGCTCACCTAGGATGTCCTGTAACCCGCTTTATCTCAATCAGAAGCAATACCAACGGGCAGCAGGAGAGCAAGCCTTGTTCTAATCACAAGGAAGCTATCACAAGTGTGGAAACTCCACAACGATAAGGAAATGATAAGACGAGAAGCCTACCATGCAAGTGAGGTAAGTCTCGCGTAATATGTAGGAGAAAATAAAGAAATACGAAACGGCAACAAAAGATAGCCTACTAGAAGCTAAACTGCTTCTCGAACTCACACGACAAACGAGTAGGAAGATGCAGGATACTAGGAAACACGGGATCCAAACATTAACTCCTCGGACGCCCGTCACCGTGACCCGGAACGAGATCCAACAAGCTGGCTAAACGCGAAGCGTTTCCTGTGCGTCTTGGGCGGGATTAAATAACACGAGCAGGCTATTGTGCATGCGCTACTCTCTGCACATGCGTTCACTGACTATCTACCACATTTTGCCAACCATTGCCAACCCCGAGTTGAAGAGTGACGGCCGAGGTCAGGAACAAACAATCTGCAGCGCATGTAAACATGACATGATTAGATGAGGTAAGCGGGCGTGCCGGTCAACTGGGCATCGGATCGCCAATGAGCGCAGTCACAGGCATGACAGAACACCCCTCCCATAACACCCCCCACCTTTTTGGGTTTGTGAGGGTATCGCCTGTGGAATGCTCTTACCAAACGTGGAGCATGCACTTGACTAGCCGGTTCCCATGAGCGTTCCTCAATACCATATCCCTTCCAATGTACGAGATACTGAAGGCGACGTCGTGCACGTCTGGAATTAATGATAGCCCCTACCTCATATTCTTCACTAGCATCTATCAAGGTAGGAAGAGGGGCTGTTGGAAGGCGGGTACCTGGCACAACAGGTTTCAGTAGGGACACATGAAACACAGGATGTATCTTCATGGCTGGTGGTAAACATAATCTCATTGCCACCGGATTGATGACTTGCATAATAGAAAAAGGACCAACATATTTGGGCCTGAATTTGCAAGTCCCTTTCAAAGCCAAATATTTGGTAGAAAGCCATACCTTGTCGTCTTTCTTATAGGCAGGTTCTGCATGTCTACGTGCGTCTGCTCTCTTCTTATAATCTGTCTTAGCTCTGTCAAGATTGTCCTGGATGTTAGAATGAACTGTCTGAAGGTGGGCGACTAGATCTTGTACAGCTGGAGTATCGCAGTGTTTTAGAGGAGAGAAGGGCAGGACTCGAGGATGAAAACCATATGACCCATAAAAGGGGTCTTGTAAGAATTGGCATCTAAGGATCTGCTCAAAACATTGGTTCACCCTCTTGGTTTGCCCGTCCGTTTGAGGGTGATGACTAGATGAGAGACGAACGTCAATACCCAAGGTTTTACAGAGTTGTCTCCAAAAGCGTGATACAAATTGTGTCCCTCTATCAGTAATCAAAACGGATGGTAGCCCATGTAGTCTGACTATGTTCTGTAAAAAGACCTTTGCCAATATAATAGATGTAGGTAGACACTTCAGAGGGATGAAATGAGCGGCTTTAGTGAACATGTCCACTACAGCAAGGAGTGTGGTATTCCCTCCCTTAGTGCAAGGTAACTCCACTATAAAGTCCATGGAGACTGAATGCCATGGTGCTGGAGGAGTGGGAATAGGATGCAATAGACCCACAAGCCCCTCATGTGATATCTTCCCTTGGGCACAGACGTGACATGTTTTAACATATTGTTGTACATCACTGGCCACACAAGGCCACCAACAAAATCTCCTCACCAATTCCAGTGTCCTCTTATATCCAGGAAGACCAGCAACACCATGGGAATGGCACCAATCTAACACTTGTCTCTGAAGGGGTAACATAGGAATAAACAACCCACCCTGTACGTAATGTAGACCTGACTTAACAAGAGATTACTGTTGCTCAAACATGGGTTGCAAGGAAGGGTCTTGTTGAGCGTTCTTTACTTGCAGTATGAAGTCCTCTTCAGTAGTGAGCATCCCTATGATCTTTTGGGACTCTATGATACAAGGAGGCTTGTCTTCAAAGGGGAAAGGCTCAAATCCTAGACGAGACAGAGCGTCTGCCTTTCCATTTTGTTTGCCTGCCCTGAAATGAATAACAAAATCATATTCGCTAAAGAACTGTGTCCATCTCAATTGTCTCATGGACAAAGCTCTAGCAGTCTTGAGGTATTGTAGGTTGTGGTGATCAGTTAATACAGTTACAGTGTGGTGAGTGCCCAATAAATATTGTCGCCATTCTTCCAGAACTTTCTTGATAGCAAGAAGTTATCTTTCTCCCACTGCATAATTGGCTTCAGCAGGGGTTAATTTGTGAGAATAATAGGCCACCGGATGTAGTTCCCCTGTAGCAGAATCAGCTTGCGAAAGAATTCCCCCTACAGCCACCTGAAAGGCATCGACCTCCACTACAAAAGGACTTCTAGGATCGGGATGCGTCAATATGGTGGCCTGTGTAAATGCCTTCTTTAGAGTGTTGAAAGCAATATCTGCTTCTTCAGACCAACAAAAGGGGATACCCTTTCGTAATAGACGGGATATAGGGGCAACAACATCCGAAAAGCGATGGATAAAGCGTCTGTAGAAGTTAGAAAACCCTATGAATTGTTGAACTTCTTTTACGCTTTTAGGGGGAGGCCATTGCAACACAGCATTGATTTTTTGGGGGTCCATCCTTAATCCTTGGGCTGACACTATGTACCCCAAAAAGGCGACTTGATGACGATGGAAAAAACATTTATCCAATTTACAGAAGAGATAGTTCTTCTGCAACTCATGTAACACATTCTTCACATGTAGTATGTGTTCCTTCAAAGTTCTGGAATAAATGAGTAGGTCATCTATGTAAGCGATGACGCTTTTGTCAAGATATTCCTTCAGCACCTCATTAATAAAATACTGAAATGCTGAAGGAGCATTACAAAACCCAAAGGGCATGACTAAATATTCATACAAGCCGAACTTTGTACAAAACGTGGTTTTCCACTCATCTCCATCTTTGACGCGAACAAGATGATATGCTCCACGGAGATCTAGTTTCGTGAACCATTCAGCGTCTTTAATTTGATCTAACAAAGAGGAGATGAGTGGCAAAGGGTACCTGTTCTTGATGGTAATCCTATTCAATGATCTGTAGTCTATACAGCAGCGTAAGCCCCCCTCCCGTTTAGGGATAAAAAAAGGGCTGAAGAGGCAGGGGATCTGGAGGGCCGGATGTATCCTAACTCTAACATGGTAGCGAGATACTCCCTCAAGTAGAGATTTTCTTTTTCAGTTAGAGAGTACACTCTGCTAGTAGGTATACGAGCCCCAGGCTGTAAATTGATTCGGCAGTCGTATTCCCTATGGGGAGGCAGAACGGTGGCTTGCTCTTTGTCAAAGACTGCACTATACTCTTGATACTCAGAAGGTAAGTCAGTGTCAGGTTGTTCTACGGTGTATTGTTCCTCTGCAGTGGGAGAGACTGACGTGATGGTTTTTTGCCTTGGTGATTCAAGGATGGAAACCATAGTATTGAGATGTTCAGTACTACTTTCACGTATGTGTTCATTGCACTCCTTTCTGAATATGATTTGGGTTTGCTGCCAGTCTATTATGGGAGTGTGTAAACGCAACCAAGGAAGTCCTAACACCACAGGGAACTGAAGAGACTCAATTAAATCAAAGGTGAAAGTTTCCCAATGTGTAACAGCGACATACAAGTCCAGAGGAATGGTAGAATGAGTAATTGGTCCGGATTTCAATGGACTACCATCTATGGTGTATACTTCCTTGGTTAATTTCTTTGGTAGTTCAGGAATGCAATGGGCAGCCGCCCATTGTCGATCCGTAAAATGTCCTGAGTCCCAGAATCTATCATGATAGATTGTAATATGGAGTTGGTAAGCCAGGACAATTTCGAAAAGACAAAAAAGTGTCTGTTATCTGTTAACAATGAAGAGACCATATGACGTGCAGGACCCGATGGTGCGGTCTCCGTTACCTTCGGGTCCACTAGTTTTCCGATTCACGGAACTGTTTTAGTTTTACCGGACATTCCCTTAAAAAGTGCCCTGCCCTGCCACAATAAAGACACAGGCGGTTTTCACGTCTTCTTTGTTTTTTTACTTCACTCAGGGGTCCTTTAATGCTGTCTATTTGCATAGGCTCAGGATCTTCTAATTTGACTTCGGGTTCAGGTTTTTTATCTCTGATTCCGATTCTAGGATACTCATATCGGACCCGATCTCTACGTCTCTCTCCCAACCTACGGTCCAATTTTACCACCAGATCTATTAATTCAGGGCAGGTTGCAGGAGGGTCCACTACATGAGCCAAAGCATCTTTTAATTCATCACGCAGGCCTTTGTAAAAAAGCGCACTGCGTTTCTCTGTAGGCCAATCTGCCTCTACCACTAGTCTATTAAAAGTGGAGATGTATGTAATGAGGTCTTTGGACCCTTGCTTAAGGTTCAATAGTTCTGTATCCGCAGCATGCGTGAATGTATGTTTATCAAACATTTTCCGCAGTTCTCGTCTAAAGGCGTTGTAATTTAGTAACAGGGGATCATTTTTATCAATTATGGGGATGGTCTAATTCGCAGCTGAACACCCCAAGTAAGAAAGGACAAAGGCTACTTTAGCCTGGTCATTTGGGAAACACGAGGCCTTACACAAGAAATGCAATTGACATTGCGTAAGAAAAGTGGCACATTTAGAGGGATCACCATAAAAATGCTCAGGGGGAGCTAAGGGAATGGTATGTGGTGTCACTACTTGAACTATTTGTGTGTTAGCGCTGGAACTAGCTCCTTCCTCTCTATGGATGCGTAAAGACTCTACTTTGTCTGAGAAGGTTTGGGTTTCTCGTTGGAGATTCCCCACCATACTGGCCACATCCTGTAGTGTGAGGTCCATGGCAATCGGGAGACATTTATAAAAGGCTTCGCGTTCTGTCATGCACGCACCTGTTGTCTCGAGAGTGTCCTGCAATCTCGATGCTTAGCTCTCTGCCTCCCCCCTATCACCCTCGGGAGTCAGACGACAACACTAACCCCCAAGAAGTGACAAGGGGGAAACAGGGAAACAAAACAAGGATAGAGGGGGATGAAAACAGCTCTCCTCAATCTTCACCAAAAATAGAGTTGTTTCAATCTTCTCTAGTCTGGTACTGCAGAAAAATAAACAAAGGTTAGTGAAAACAATCCCTCCCCACACTATTCCCGAATGACTGATGTGTGATAACTTATATACCTTCAGAATGCTGAAGAGATGCTGGTTATAAATGACGGGAATGACAGGAAATAATGGTGCGGGAGAGCGGAGTAATAAACCAGGTTCCCTATTTCCTGTAGACAGAAACACACCGTAAATACTAACAAGACTTCAAAGGATATGAATTACAGCTTCTTCTAAGAGCTCACCTAGGATGTCCTGTAACCCGCTTTATCTCAATCAGAAGCAATACCAAAGGCAGCAGGAGAGCAAGCCTTGTTCTAATCACAAGGAAGCTATCACAAGTGTGGAAACTCCACAACGATAAGGAAATGATAAGACGAGAAGCCTACCATGCAAGCGAGGGAAGTCTCGCGTAATATGTAGGAGAAAATTAAGAAATACGAAACGGAAACAAAAGATAGCCTACTAGAAGCTAAACCGCTTCTTGAACTCACACGACAAACGAGTAGGAAGACGCAGGATACTAGGAAACACGGGATCCAAACACTAACTCCTCGGACGCCCGTCACCGTGACCCGGAACGAGATCCAACAAGCTGGCTAAACGCGAAGCGTTTCCTGTGCGTCTTGGGCGGGATTAAATAACACGAGCAGGCTATTGCGCATGCGCTACTCTCTGCACATGCGTTCACCGACTATCGACCACATTTTGCCAACCATTGTCAACCCCGAGTTTAAGAGTGACGGCCGAGGTCAGGAACAAACAATCTGCAGCGCATGTAAACATGACATGATTAGATGAGGTAAGCGGGCGTGTCGGTCAACTGGGCATCGGATCGCCGATGAGCGCAGGCACAGGCATGACACTAGGTATCTCTACTGCAGATTCCTTTTCCCTCCTGTTGCTCACAGATACTGGTGGATCTAGCCCGCCTCCAAATGCAAACTCTTTTAGGGCCGCGTCCAAAGCAGTTTTAGTGGCCGCAAGTTGTTCCTCAACTTGAATGATCTCGTCATCCCCACTGCATTTTTCAGATATTTAGTAATGGGGGCACTTTTTATGGATAACTTTCCAACAGTGGATGGTAGTTTTCTTTTACCCATTTTCCCATAGTTATATATAATCATAGGAGGTAATGCAAAATGTTATGTTTCCTTACCAGTAGTTAGCAGCTCATAAAAAGCCTTATCCTGCTGTGGACGGGAGCAAACGGGCCTTCATTGGTCAAGCTATCACTGGCATACCTATTTGGAAATTACCCTGGCTGCCCAAGCCCCACAGATCTGCTGGTGTCTATATCTCTCCGGTAGTCCGAGCCACGGTGGGGGTTTGGGATAAGGTACAACTAAAGCACGGCCTTTCCACCCCGTTATCTTCCCAAAGGCCCATAATAGGAAATCAATTTTCCCTCCAGCTCTTAATGGGAATACATTTATAGTTTGACAAGATTCTAACTGCAAATGGGTGGGAAACCTTTTTCATGAGGAAGGTCTTTTGGACTTGCCTAAGCTTCAATACACATTTGGCCTCCCTGCCGCGGCTTACTGTCAAAACATGGATATTTCTCATTGGATAATGCTGGCTTGGCTTTGTACCCATATTAGCTGAGTGCTGACACCCTTTGAGAAATGACAAGAAGATACTGTAAGACATATATAACGTTCTTCTCATTCCTCCCACCCCGTTGAAATCTACGGCACGAAGTAGGTGGGAGGGGAATGTGGATGTCCTTTTCTCGATCTTGAATGTGATTATATTTTACACCACACTTGTGCTACTGCACTTAACATCACTACTAAGTAGAGGTTCTTAAAGATGGCTCACTCCTGGTATTTCACCCCAGCTAGGATTGTTCATTGGGATCTGAGCAAAGACGGATGTTGTTGGTGCTGATGAGAACAGCAAGGCACTCTCACACATCTTTCATGGCAGTATACCAAATTGGAAACATTTTGGTATGGGGTCTTGGAGGCAGTAAATACCATATCCAACACTGACATCCTTAGATTTAATGGCTATGTGCTATTGGGTCTTCCCAACTCCCTTACATATCCCCTGAAATAATGTAGAGGCATAGCAATTGCACTGGCATTGGGCACCGCAAAACAAGTTCTTCTCTACAGATGGGCCTCTGAGGTCGTCCAGTGCATTCAGACTGGCATCATAAATTATGGGAACTATTAGGAATGGAGAAGTTAATAGCTGTCAACACACATGTCCTCCCCATATTTAATAAGACATGGAATCATTTATTTAATACCTATCGAAGGAATTCTGCGAACTGACCTGCCCACTTTATTTGCGGATTCCCAGACTAACATCTTCAGATGACTCACCTTTGAACCTGACGCAACCGCGCTAACCACAGCACTCTCTCAGCCAGTAACCTTCCAGCATAGTATCACATTCCTTTCCCTCCCCAATATTTATATTGTCACTTCCTCTGTCTCTTTAGTCTTGTGCTATCCGTCTCCACTATTACATATATTTTTCTCAACTGTTTAATCAACACCAGCCACTGGATGTAGGTGGGACATTGTTGTACATGTTTGTTTACAAACAGTAAAAAGATCTAAAACCTAAATGAGAACCCATAAAGAGTTCCATTGGAAAAGTGCGGTAAAGGAGAATAGAACTTCTCAAAAAGAGTAGTTCTTGAAAAACTTTCCCACAATTTCAGTAACAACAGTTTAAAATAGCAGTCTGTGCTGTAGTATTGACATAATAATCATAGGAATGACCTCAGATATCTAAAGAAAGAAATCAACTCCACATAAAGAAGACTTTTGGGCAGAGGAGAAATCCAGCAGCAAGTTTACCGGACGGGTAAACGGAAATAAAGGTGTGTGTCTAACTAGCTAGGAACACTCATTATCATAACCTTTCAATACATGTATCAAATCTTGTAGACTCCTTCACTCTATGTCTAATCAGAACAGCCGGTAAGATGGTGGTGTTAGTCATAGGATGTATCTTCTTCCGATTACCACAGTCAGCACTCTCGTCATCAGGACTGATACATTTTTTTTAAATAACTGTTCCATGAGAGAAGATTCCCATGAGAACCCTCTTACCTAAGCTAAAGACGTTTTATGAGTTTCAATGCAGAAAGAAAGGCTAGTCGGCAAATATGAAAAATATGTATCAAGTTAATTCTAAAGCCACATTCAAATGTCTACATCGCCATTTCTTCTTTACAGTTTGAGGGGAATTAAATGATCATAATATTAAAGTGAGCACATTTCTAAGATGAAATCAATGTTATGCTGTCGCACAGAATACTATACTGTGAGCAAAGGTCGAAAAGAAAGCCTTGGGCCTAGTCGTTGCATAGGTTAAAATATAGTTGCTTGGTGCAAACTTTTAAAACATGAAATTATAAATGAAGCATTTCTAATAATGTTACTTTTCAAAAATGTCATACTACAGTATAATCCAGTTCTAATTATTTGCTTTACTAATGGTATTCGCACAATTTGTGAGCAATTCCTTTATTAAGCATTTCATTTGGATTTTAACATGTCCTAAAATGCGTATGAAACAGAATAAGATATATCAAATACTAAATATAAGGTCATTTCTCTCAGTATTGAGGAAAACTATTTTTTGTGTAGAATGATTGAATTAAAATTTGCCAGAAAGAACTGTTGTGTGGCGTTTTAGGCTCCAATTGAATTTTCCCGATTCATGCCCTTATATAGGTACATTTCACGTTGACCTTTATATAGGCATAGAAATCCAGCCCTTATTTAGGTATAGCCATTCTACCCAAATACAGGCATGGCTACTTCCATCCGTTCACCAAACATCACAACGATTTCTTGGAAAACCAGCTTAAGCCGTTAGGAACTTACCCTTGCTTGAATATTGATTTCTCCAAGTACTCAGTTAGTTTTACTATGAACAACTATTCCCCAGGGGTTCATTCATGACGTTCATATGCCCAACTTTACGTCAAACATAGCATTCCTAAACACCTTCAAGGTATAATTATACCTTCACTTGCTATAGCAAGATACAGTGGTTCGGAGCAGTTCGAAGACCTACTTGCCCTACGCAGCTTGCTACAGCGAGTGCCGAAGGAAGCCGACTCTCCAGCTGACGCACTGATCAGGAAGCTGCCCTTCTCTGCCGAGAATCCAGCTCCAGTGTCTCCGGCTCCCCTTGCGGGGTGTTGGGAAATCGAGTCCCGAGACAGAGATACCAGACCTCCTTCATTCTAAAGGTATGGAGCCGATAAGATCGAAGAGAAACCTTTGGTAGATTCTTGGAAAAAACAAAACCTATGCTAAACAATACTTACTTCTTCCCTCGTACTAGACCTAGGTTAGGTACATTGGGCTAGGCGTATTTTAGAAGCACCAGTTGAGTATTTTAGTCTATGTTATTTATGGATGTATTTTTAGATGGCTTAGAAATCATACAATGCTCTTACAGCATTATTTCATATTACTGTTTACACTGTGCGTATTATGCTTTGCAGTCTGCATAACGATTGTAGCAGTTCACCTCTCTTGTATGAGAAAGAAGACTGTTCAATAAACCTTTTATTGAAAATGCCCATCTCACTATTTCTCTGCAAACTCTGTAGAAACGAAGCATGCACGATTGACTGAGTGAAATACTTATCTATTGTTTCTACGACTCTGAAGATATTTTCCAGTCCTAGGGAAACAAAGTTGTCATGTTTATGCAGTTGTCAGAACCTAATACCTTCTTGTGTATTTGAGAAAGTTTGTAGTGAATTCTGAGCTAGCTGGCACTCACAATTAAGTTTAGTATATTCGATAGAGACCTACTGACCTAAGTTGTAGGTCAAATCTCCATTTATTATTCCAATGCACAAAGCCTATTGGGAATCAAGGAACTACACTACAGAACTTGTCCTAGAGTAGTCTCAAAGTTGATTTGAGTATGGCGGTTATTTATCTGTGAAATGGTGGGTAAAAAAGTGATGGAATGGGTTACAGACATTAGTAATTATGAGTGATGGGGTTCAATAAAAAAATCCACCCTCCACTATTTGATTATCTCATATTACACTTCTACTGCGCATCACTGAGCGTTTGTCTAAACAACATCCACTGTTTCTCCTCTTCTCAACAAGTTACCAGCCCCATCACAATGACAATTCTGATTTTTTGTTACTCTCACCCAAAGTTTACTTCATCCTTGAGTCCATTTAGTTGCGAGGGGGAATTGTTGCTCTAAGTAATAGCACTAATTAGGAATGACTTTTCTTGCATAATTCCACATATTCTTGATTATGCTGCACAAAATTTCGCTAGTTACACCCACCCCTACAAACCACATGATAACTCTGATATGCAATCTTAAGAAACTGTACAAATAGACAACATCTTGGCATTACTCTTCATGAGAACTGTGTGACAGCATGACAGACTATCATTTCTAGTGCATGATGACATTTCTAGGTAACCCTTCACAAAGTGCTCCAGCAAATGCAACTCCTCAAAAATAATGTATTGCTCTGCTGAGTACACTATGTTCTATGAGGTAAAGTTGACTGAGAATGAGTGGGCTTCATTTATATAATCCATAGTGAAATGCACTTCAACATTACTTAAGAATGTTTTTCAACAGATGTATTTTTTGTGTTAAACAAATATATATTTTTACCTTTAGACCTCATTAAACTATAAAAATAGACACACTGATATTTTTCAAGATAGTTCTTATCACGCAGTCAGTAATGAGCAGATACTTGTTAACTTAATTTCTGACAGGTGGTGTTATTTCTGAAAATACACAGCGCAGAACACTGCAAATCCCAGGGTATTAAGCTGCTAAATGTATTTCGTTTACTTCACATGTGATGCCTATGCTTTGCGAGTGTGACATCTTGCTTTCCTTAAACAGATTTTAGCAATGCCGAAGGTAGGTTATTAACGAAATACTCACTAACAAAAATTATTGTTAGCAGCAAAGCTATAGCATGGTAATTTTAGGAAAGTACCCAATTTGCATTTAGTGCCAGCTTTTAGACCAGCCTTTGGTTATAGGTTGACTGGGCGACGTCCTGAGATAGAACGGGATCGGGAACCTCAAGACAGTTTCAGCCTATCTGGGATTCTTCAGTAGGTGATTCTGAGGGCAAAGTGTGCAAGGAATCACGTCTGGGTTTACATGTCACTTAGAGCATCGAACTGAGGAAAACAAAAAATGATAGGTAGTGTGGTTGAATTAATGTTAGCCAGAGAGAACATGTCCTAGGGCAGTGTCAAAGTTGATTTCAATATGGCGGTTTCCTATCTGTGAAATGGTGTGTGTGGGGGGGGGGGGGGGGGGGGAGGGGGGGGGGAGGGGGGGGGAGATGGACTGGGTTATGGCCAAAAGTGATTATGAGTGCTGTGGTTCAGTTAAACAATCCACCCTCCACATTTTGATTATCTAATTTTACACTTATACTGCGTGTGTGTGATGAGAGAGTGCCTGAAAAACATCTACTGTTTCTTCTCTTGTGAACTGAAATGTACGCACGTTTTCTAAAAGCCCTACAAAAAAGTTCTAACTATTAAAGAATTGCTCCACGTTCTTCCTCATGAGACCTACACCAGGAATGGGTTCTGACACAAAGACACTTATTCTTGATGGGCCAACATTGTAACGATGTGTTTCAGTTTTTGCCAATGCAGGATTTTGGCACTGATTGTGATTAGCCTCTTAATTCAGATGGAGCTGTTAACAAGTTACTAGGCCCATCGTAATTACGAAGTTGTCTACTCTCACCCAAAGTTTTCAGGTGCAGAGGGCAGCAGACACATCTTAGTGAAAGTCTGGCACAAAATGAGGAATTATCAGTGAAATCAAACACTGAACCCAGAAAATTCATCCCACCTCGTGGTCTTCTCACGATGAGGGTCTTTGAGCTCAGAAGGTTTGTGGCATAACGCAATAATAGTGTATGTTCTCAGGCCTTTCCAAGCTGCATAATCCACGAAATTACACATTCTTCACACGCAAATTTCACCAGGTTCTACCTGTCGAAAATTCTGAACAGAAAAAAATGCAGGGTCGAGCAGCAATTTCACACAATTTGTTATCCCATTTCAGGTTTTAATTGGCTGCCATACTACACAAGACTGAACGTTTGTTTAGTACGGCAGTTATGATGACAGAGGCTCGGCAATGGAGGAGATCAAGGTTTTTAATGAAACATGCATTGCCAGAAACATATGGCATGGACATGCCTTTTCTGAAAACATGATTAAGGTTAGTTTAATAAGGTAGGAGTAGCCGTGTTCCCATTGGTGGCATATGTTTAAAGGTGGCCTAGCTGTGGACACAAGCAATGAGCATGCCGAAGATGAATCAAAGGAAAGCATTGCTCCTACGCCTGTCTGCACTTAGTTCTTGTGATCTGGTGGAAAAAGCTGAGTCTTACTCGGGAAGCCTCCATACAGCACAATTGAAGTTAATCCTGATGGCTTCCATAACTTTTTGTCTACATAAGGCATCCACGCCAAATGTGTGGCCTTTTCTTCCAACATCCTGGTGGTGTAAAGGTATCCAGGGTCTGTGTATTCCCCTGGAGGGGACCAAGAAATTAGAAAAAAATCAACAAACCATTGTTTTTTCTGGGAAAAACGGGAAAAAAGTGTTTCAGAAGAAAGCGTCTGTTTTTTACTGCAAATGGTAACAATAAAGGGTTTACAGTGCTAAAATCAACATTTTACCAGATTTAAGGAAAAGACAGACATTTGTCAGAAAACCAACTTTTTCTGCACAGTTTTGGCATTTTAGTGGGACATAACTAACCCTGGGCAAAGCACTACGCTACGCTCGCATAGTTTGCAAAGTTTGCGCAACTTCGCACTACGCAAAGCATAGTGCAGCGGTCATTTTTTGCTTGCTCGCGGACCTCAACGTCAAGTTGGCGACCGCGAGCAAGCAAAATGACATCCTTGTGAGACTTTTTCCTTGTTCGCGATCGCGAGCATGGAAAATAAACCTCCCGGCGAGATTCTCAACGCGGCGAGGTCTGGTTTCTCATTGTGAGTGGTCGCGCATGCTCGCGATGAGAAACTAGCAGTCTGCGTTGAGAAAGCTGCAGCTCGAGTAAAAATCTACTCGAGCAGCAGAAAAGTACAGCTAGCACTGTGCAAGATGCCGTTTTCAATGATAGCACAGTGCCGAATGCTTGTCCGCACTGTGCAATCATTGAAAACGACATCTTGCACAGTTTGAACATGCTACTATGCAGTTCGCGAAGTGCTATGCGTAGCTCACGTAGTGCGAAGTGCACTTCGCATAGCTTCGCGTAGCGCTACTTCGCGAACTACGCCCACCCCTAGACATAACCTATTTTTCATATTTTTTTAGCTTTTTACCTGCTTCCAGTCAGTGGTAGAAATGACTGTGTAACCAATAATTGATTCCAGAAAGCTACACATTTCATTTGTGCCTATGTTTTCACCTGTAACGTCTAAGTGTGGCAAATTTTTTAAAGTAATATACTGGTAAGCTTGCTGGACCCTTCTAGTTGTGGGGATATATTGGACTTGTAGGTTCACCAAGAACCCAAGGTACCTAGAGCCAATATCTGAGTTATGCCTTTCAATATTTTTTACTGGGAATACAGCAATTCCTTTGGTAAAATATAAAGAGTGAAAAATATAGTTATCAAGAAAACTTGTGTATTTCCGAAATGGGAACAAAATTTGGAGTTTAGACGCAGTGGTTATTTGCACATCTCTAATTTTGTGGGTAGCCATACTAGCATGTGAATTAGAGGGCATTTTTTTTTATTATGTCTTTTTTTACACAATCTCTTATATTTGGTAGGCAGAAACGTATAGAGAGTCAAGTGATAATAACACTTGATAGACTATTCTGTGTTACCCTAAGACTCCCAGTAACAATGGTACCTCACTTGTGTGGTCAGGCCTAGAGCCTGTCCCAGGAAACAGCCGATATAGCAGCATGGACAGATCACATTTTTCCAGTGAAAACTGTCTGACCAACCATGCACGCTTACCTTTGATGTACCCAGTTGAGTTTCACAAAGACGTTATGGACCAATGTCCCAGTACCCTACCTTATAACCAGTGTTTTAAGTTCACTAATGTCACCTAACAGGGTCCAGGGAGGAGGGCCGAATACTGGACGCTGATGGGCTATTTGTTGTTGACCTGCAAGGCAACAAGAGTCTAATTAGCTTCATAAGATTGGTCATATTGTAGATTTTAACGGGTGCTTTTATGTTAAAGCATACCTGGGTTAATTATCCTACCTGTGAACTTGAGCTGGTATGGACTGCGTCCTAGAAGTCTTGTGATGGCTGGATATTGCGATGTTTTGACAGGGCTTTGAATGAGGGTTTTCTTAGTCCTCTTTTTCTGAAGCAAATAAGTACATAGGGCTCAATTAAATCAATGCTATTATCATGCTATGGAACATTCTTCAATCTCACTTAAGCTATAATGTCTTTCATTTGTTTTCACTAATACACTTACTTTTCAAAGTTGCCCCCAATGTATTCCATCACTAGAGAATTATAAATACACAAAAGAGCAAGAAAACAATCAAGCAAATTCTACAATTTCACAATTGTTATGAGTTCTTGGTAACAATATTGTGGCTCGTTCTTGAAAATCCTTAACTTGCAAAAAATTTTCCAAAATGCTTTTCCTTGATGAAAAAGACTGTCCAAAAATTGTTCTCACTTAATTACTCAAGTCTGGTAGCCTGCATGCACTGTCTTGCGATGGGCGCCATAAGTATGATTGAAAATGTACTTAACTTTCTTTCTATTTTTCTCTCCACAGGAGTTGTGGCTGACCTGCAATCGAGTTTCCCCAGAAGCTGAGATGATTCCGGAAACGGAGTCTGAAGGCTGTAAAAGAGTTGCGTGGCTTTCAGCTAAGGTGTCCTTGGACACAGGTCCTTCCGTGGAGACAGACAGAAGGCTCAGCAGGTTCTAGAAGTCGGGTGTGGCAATATACACTCTTGCCATACCCTAGATGGCCGCCAAGCTACCGCACACTCTACGTGACACGGCATGTGACGTACAGCAATGCTCAGTATCGGCGCTGACTCTTTGTATTTCACACAGTCATGAGGCTGCTTTCTGATTCAAGGCTGTTTCTGAAATGGTACAATGTTTTTCTGGAATGTTACAATGTTTCAGCAATATGTGGCAATCCGTATCTTGAACTCTAAGAAAAGGTCTAAGTCAAAACACTTGCATTCACGATAATACAATTGCGTTCACGATGATACAACTGAGCACTTAATTGGTAAGCATATAGCACATATAAATGACATACTACAGCACTAAGGCACATATGTCTGATACATAACCATTTATCCTACAGAACAGGTCGTGCTGGTTGCACTGGAAAGGGGTGGGTTTTTATATATATGAATATCTCTGCAATCTGCAGAGAAATCATGACAGTACTCCCCTCTCAAAATCCCCCCTAAAACCATAGGGATTGTTTTTGGTTTATTAGGGTATTGAATATGAAAACTTTTAATAATTGTTGGGCATTATTTAAATGAGCAAGTGACTCCCAAGACCAGTCTTCTGGTCCATACCCTTTCCAATCCACCAAATAATATAACTTTCCACGTACTTGTTTTGCATCAGGCACTGTATTTACTTCAAATTCGGGGACTCCTCCAATATCAATAGGAGGAGGGGATATCTTTGTGCGAGTCATGGGATTGTAAGATTTTAGAAGGGATACATGGAAGACATGGTGAAAATGATATTTTGATGGGAGTGTTAATTTTAGACTTACTGGACTGATACGTTTTTCTATGGGAAATGGTCCAATGAACCAGGGACTCATTTTTTTATTAATTTAAATCCGCAAGTGTTTTGTGGACAACCAAACCTTATCTTCAATGGTATACAATGGTTGTGCAGTACGATGTGCACCTGCAGAACGTTTTTGACTTTCTTTTGCTTTTGCCAAGTGAAACTGAGCCTTTTTTGAATGGATATCAAGATATTCATATAATCATGTGTAGAGGGTATCATTAAAGAAATACACTTTGTCCAAGAATATTTTTGGGATGAAAACCATGTGCACAAAAAACAGTGACATAGTAATGGAGGAATGATCCATATTATTGTAAGCAAATTCTAAGGCCCATAAAATGTCTGACCATTCTTGATCACAATCCACGAACATACATCACAAGAATTGTTCGATAGTTTGATTAGTGAGTTCAGTTAAACTATCCATTTGAGGGTGATAAGTAGAGGAGGTACGTACATGTTTAATGATTTACTTAGGTTTTGCTAAAAATGGGAAATAAATTGAGGGGCTCTATCAGAAATGATAGTAGACTGTATTCCATGTAACCGAATAATTTCTTTCATAAACATTTGAGCCATCTCTATTGCGGATGGAAGTTTTTTCAAGCGTGTAAAATGAGCCATAAACATGAAGTGGTCAATTACTGTCAGAATGGTAGTAAAACCAGTCTTGGTGAGTGGTACTTTTACAATAAAATTATGGGAAACAGTATGCCATGGTTGTGGAGGTATTGGTAAAGGGTGTTATAAACCCATTTGGGGCTTGGTGTACAGTTTTATTTTGAATAGATATGACACAGGTCTCTACAAACCCTTGAATATCTTTAAACATGGAAGGCCACCAACGTTTTTGTTCAATTAATTGGTAAGTTTTTGTGAATCCAGGATGTGGGGACAAGAGGGTGTCATGATGTAGTTGTATAACTTGAGTTTTTAAAGTCTTGGATGGTACAAATATTTGTTAATTCATTAACAACACATTATCTTTCCACTGAAGTGATGGAAACAGGTCTTGCCACTCTTGTGATGTTTTTGTTTTTAATTAGTTTTGTTTGCTTAATTCCAGATCTGTATTGGTGATGTTGGCTTGAAAACAATGTGTAGGTAAAATTGTTTGTGCTTCCTCTTGTTGTTTACATAGTCCACCATCCATGCCAATACGTGATAAAGCATCTGCTTTATTACTTTCTTTACCTCGATATGTAATAATAAAGTTGTAAAAATTGAAAAACAATGTCCAACGAAGTTGACGAGCTGAGAATGCATTAACAGATCGCAAGGTTTAGAGATTACAATGATCTGTGTAAATTGTAATTGGATGTCTTGCTCCTAACAAGTAATGACACCATTCTTCAAAAACAGCTTTCATAGCCAATAGTTCTTTGTCTGCAATCACATAATTTTGTTCTGCAGGGGAAGGTTTTCTAGAATAATAAGCAATGGGTTGAATTTGCCCTGTATCTTTATGTTGTTGTGACAAAATGCCTCCCAAAGCAAATTGAGAAGCATCAGCCTCAACTATGAATGGACGTGAAGGATCAGGGTGCATCAGTATAGGAGCTGATGTAAGTTGTCTTTTTAATTCTTGAAAGGCTTTTTCTGCTAAATCATTCTATTCAAATGGTATGCGTTTGTGAAGAAGCTTAGTGAGCGGAGTTATGGTATGTGATAAATTGCTAATAAATTGCCTATAAAAATGTGCGAATCCAGGAAAGCTTTGGACTTGTTTCACAGAAGAGGGACTAGGCCAGGTAAGTACAGATTCTATCTTTTTTGGTTCCATTTCAATTCCAGAGGGGCTGATAATGTATCCCAAAAATTCTACCTTGGACGTGTGAAACAAACTTTTTTCTAATTAAACATATAAGGAATTGTGTCAAAGCTATTGAAGAATGTCTCATACTTGTTTTACATGATCCGTTTCAGAGTTGGAATATAAGTGTATATCGTCAATATAAAGAACACAACATATGTCCAAAAAGTCTTGCAAAACCTCATTTATGCAAAATTGAAAAGCAGCTGGAGTGTTGCAGAGTCCGAAGGGCATGACCTGATATTTGAAAAGGCTGAATTTTGTACGGAATGCTGTCTTCCACTCATCACCCCCGGACTTGTACAAGATGGTATTCTCCACGCAAATCAAGTTTTCTATAAATGGTTGACTGTTTAATTTGATCTAACAAAGTTGGTATTAAAGGAAGCCGGAAGCAGTTTTTAATAATGACATTATTTAACGTGCGATAGTCTATGCACAGCCATAACTCACCCCCTTTTTTGGTATAAAAAAAGAGGGGAGGATACTGGGGATTTTGAATGCCTAATAAAACCGTTAGCAAGATATTCATCTAAGTAAGTTCTTAAATACTCATTTTCATTTTCATTGAGGGCATAAATACGACTGCATTTTGGGTGGCTCCTGGAACCAAATCTGTACGACAATCGTAATATCTATGAGGTGGTAAGCTGTATGCCCTCTTTTTATTAAACACAATCAAGAGATCTGAATATTCTTGCGGGACACCCTCTAGGAGTATAGGAGTAATACACTCTTTGAATCTTTTGGAAAATCATAACCTTGTACACTATCATTCATTACTCATTGTTGGAAACATTCGGCACAACAATGTTCTTACTCAAATAATACTGTTTTCTTTTTCCAGTCAATTTTGGGGTTGTTTTGAATCAACCACGAAATTCCTAAAATGAGGCGAAATTGTGGTGCATATATAATATCAAAGGTAATATTTTCACAATGTGTAGATGAGCACATCATAAATAAGTCCTCGGTTTGATCTTGTATTAACCTTGATGTTAATTCTTTATCATCGGCCGCTCGTACTATTTCTGGTCTGTTTTTAAACCTAAATTCTGTAAGAACCTTGTGTCAATGAAATTACCAGTAGCCCCAGAAACAATTAAGGCATCTATGGACTATGTATATTCACTGTTATCAACTGATTTTAGGGTTACTTGAATACTGAGATGATGAAAAGAGACCGTAGGAGCTATGGAGACCAAACTAGAAAACTCACTCAACAAACTGACCTTGTCTTTCATCAAGCTTTTTAGTTTTCCGATTGTTGAACAGTAGCTACATCTGTGACCTTTGATTTACTCTTATTTGGACATTCTTTCACAAACTGTCCAGTTTTTCCACAATAGAGGCATTGATTCATTTTATGACGTATTTCTTTTTCTTGCTCGGGGAGGGGTCCTCTAACAGTTCCAGTGTTCATTGGTTCCCGTACTTCAGGTTTGTTAGTGGATTCGACATTAGGACTATTTTGTTCCTTAAACAAAAACATTTTATGTTCAGTCTTACCTCATTCACCTTTACATTCAAATAGATGATGGTGTAATTTAGGCACCAAATCGATGAATTTACTCCAATAAGCTGGTGGATATAAAATTTGGGTGACCATATTGTTAAGTTCATCTCTTAAACCTCTATAAAAGAGGTATACCCTTTTTTCCTCAGGCCATCCAGCTTCAATTACTAACCTATTAATCAAGGAGATATAAAGGAGTAAATCTGACGAGCCTGGTTTTAAGTTGAGTAATTAATTATCTGCTGATTGCACAAATAGCTGTTTGGCAAAAAAAAAATCATGGTGTTTTTGAATCATCTGAAGTCATAGAGCAATGGGTCATCACAATCTACCAAAGGGACTGACCACAAAAATGCATCTCTACCTAAATAAGACAGGATTATTGCTATCTTAATAGAATCTTAGGAAAAGCTGTGGGTTTCGCAATAAAATATAGATGACACTGATTTAGAAAAATAGTACATTTGTTACTATCCCGATGAAACCTCTCTGGGGTGCTAAGAGAACTGAAACAGGTGTTACTACTGGTACTTGAGTAGGTGCAGTGGCTGTAGGACCATCCGGTGTCTGTGTTGCTGACGGAAAACTAGGCTGAAAGCTAGGTGGGCTTAGCCTTCTGTCAGACTAACCACGCACTCTTACCTTTGATGTTCGCAGTTGAGTTTTGCAGAGACTTAATGGACCAACTTCCCAGTACACTACCTTATAACCAGTGTTTTTAGGTTCACTAAGGCTACCTAACAGGGTCCAGGGTGGAGGGTCAGATACTGGATGCTGATGGTCTCTTTGTTGTCAACCTGCGAGGCAACAAGAGGGTAATTAGCTTTAAAAGATTGGTCGTACTGTAAATTTTAACTGGTGCTTTCTTTCCTTTTATGTTAAAGCATCACTGGTTTAATTATCCTACCTGCGAACTCAAGCTAAAAGTCCTAAAAGTCTTGTGATGTCTGGATTGTGGGATTTTTTGACAGGGCTTCAATGACCTCAATGCTATTATAATGCTATGTAACATTCTTCAATCTCACTGAAACTATTATGTGTTTAAATTGTTTTCACTCATACAGTTACTTTTCAAAGTTGCCCCCAATGTATTCCATCACTAGGGAATTATAAATACACAAAAAGAACAAGAAAACAAACAAGCAAATTCTACAATTTTACAAATTGTTAAGTTGATTGCCAATTCCCAAATGCCTTTGATTTCTGGGTAACAATATTGTGGCTCGTCCTTGAAAATCCTTAACTTGTAAGAAATGTTCCAAAATGTTTTTCCTTCATGAAAAAGACAGTCCAAAAATTGTTCTCACTTAATTACTCAAGTCTGGTAGCCTGCATGCGCTGTCTTGCGATGGGCACCATAAGTATTAATGAAAAAGTACTTCACTTTCTTTCAGTTTTTTCTCTCCACAGGAGTTGCAGTTGACCTGCAATCGAGTTACCCCAGGAGCCGAGATGATATCGGAAAGGGAGTCTGAAGACCCAAGAAGAGTTGCATCGATTTCAGGTAAAACGTCCTTGGACACAGGTCCCTCATTTGAGACAGGCAGAAGGCTAAGCAGGTTCTAGAAGTCGGTGTGGCAATATATATTCTTGCCACACCCAAGATGGCTGCCATGCTACCGCACGCTCTACGTGACACGACGTGTGGCGTACAGCAGTGCTCAGTATAAGCACTGTCTCTCTCCATTTCACACAGCCGTGAGGCTGCTTTCTGATTCAAGGCAGTTTCTGAAACGGTACCATGTTTTTCTGGAATGTTACAATGTTTCAGCAATATGTTACAATCTGTATCTTCAACTCTAAGAAAAAGTCTAAGTCAAAACACTTGCGTTCACGATAATACAATTGCGTTCACTATAATACAACTAAGCACTTAATATGTAATCATATACCACATATAAATAACATACTTCAGCACTAAAGGACATATGTCAGATACATAACAAATGACACTACTAAACCGGTCATGCTGGTTGCACGGGAAATGTGTAGGTTTTTATATATATGAATATCTCTGCAATCTGCAGGGAATCATTAAAAAAAACTGGCCTTTTTTTGTAAGGTGCCCAGCTATGGGTTTTGGACCCTAGCCCAGCATTCCCCAAGTCTACTGATAAAAATGGTACTTCACTTGTGTAGGTATGACTATTGCCCGTAAAATGCAACATGGACACATTACATTTTTCATCACAAAACTGACACTTTTTTTTCCAGAGTGCCTAGCTGTTGATTTCAGACCATAGATCAGCCAGCACCAAGGGAAACCTTGCAACCCTGTAAATTCTTTAAAAGTAGACACCCAGCAAAATCCAGGATTGGGTGACCTGTGTGGATCTCACCAGGTTCTATTACCCAGGATACCTTGCAAACCTCAAACTTTGAAAAAATAACACATTTTCCTCATATTTCTGTGATGTAAAGTTCTGGAATCTGTGGGGAGCCACTAACTAACACCCACCCAGCATTTCCTGAAGTCTTCAGATAAGAATGGTACTTCATGTTTGTGAGTAGGCCTAGTGCCAGCGACAGGAAATGGCCCAAAGCGCAACATGGACACATCACATTTTTCCACTGACATCTGACCTTGTTTTTTGCAATGTACCTAGTTGTGCGTTTAGGGCCCTAGCTCAGTCGGCACCTGGGATAACCTGGAAAACATTTTTTTTTTAAACTAGGCACCCAGGGGAATTAAGGATGGGGTGACTTGTGTGGCTCTCATCAGCTTCTGTTACACAGAATCCCTTGCAAACCTCAAACTTTGCAAAAAGAAAAAAACGTATTTTCCTCACATTTCTGTGATGCAAAGTTGTGCAACCTGTGGGGAACAACAAACTTTCACACACCCAGCATTTCTCCAAGTCTCCCTTTACAAATGGTACCTCACTTCTGTGGGTAGGCCTAGTGACTGTGAGAGGAAATGGCCTAAAAGGCAATGTGGACACATAAGATATTTACAATACTGACCCTTTTTTTGCAATGTGTCTAGCTGAGGATTCTGGACCCTAGCTCAGCCAGCTCTTAGGGAAACCTAGAAAACCTGTACAGTTTTTAAAACTAGACACCCAGGGGAATCCAGGATGGGTTGACTTGTGTATCTCTGACTAGGTTCTGTTACCCAGAATTCCTTGCAAACCTCAAACATTGTAATAAACAAATAGATTTTCCTCATATTTCTGTGATGGAAAGTTCTGGAATCTGTGGATAACCACAAATGTCCACACACAAAGCATTTCTCCAAGTCTCCCTTTACAAATGATACCTCGAATTATGGGTAGGTCTAGTGCCGCAAAAGGAAATGGCTCAAAATGCAACATGGGCAGATCACAGTTTTCCACTGAAAACAGACTTTTTTTGCAATATGTCTAGCTGTGGATTTTGGACCCTAGCTCAGCCAGCACCTTGGGAAACCTAGAAAACATGTATATTTTTTAAAACTAGACACCCAGGGAAATCCACGATTGGGTGATATGTGTGACTCCCACCCGGTTCTGTTACCCAGAATTCCTTGCAAACCTCAAACAGTGAAAAAAAACACATTTTCATCACATTTCTGTGATGGAAACTACTGGTATCTGCAGGGAGCCACAAACTTCGACCACCCAGCATTCCCGCAGGTCTCCCAATAACAATGGTACCTCACTTGTGTGGGTAGGCCCTAATGCCTTCAACAAGAAATGTCCCAAAAGGTAGTGTGGAGACTTCAAAAATGATCGATCACAAAAAGACCTGGTTTCGTGAGGGAGTTATTTGCGTTTTTGGTCCCAGGTTTGGCGGGCATCTTGGGAATCCTACCAATCTGAAAACAAGACATCTGGGGGAGTCCAGGGAGGTGTGGCTTGCATGGATCCCCAAAGTTTTCCTACCTAGAATCACCTGATCACTGTGCTGGCCCCAATTTCCTACTACCCCGCATTCCTCTTGGTCAACCGATAAAAATGATACCTCACTTGTGTGAGTGTCCAATGCAGAGTCAGCCTATAAACGCATATTAAAAATTTTTAGTGCTTAGAGCTTGCTGTGCTATCCCCTCAAATCTCCACGTTTTGGCCCTTCCCAGCCACAGGCCCTTGGCTTACCCACAAAAGGAGACTGAGGGCAAAGCTGGGTGGTAAGACACTTTCCAATGATAGCTTTCCCATCTGCTTTGGTGCTCGGGGGCCGAGATAGTCATGCAAGAACGTAGGCAGTAAAAGTGTAATGATGTCAGCATGCCGGCATGATCATCATTTCACTAGAAAAAAATGCATCGGCTGGTTGAGAAGCTCTTCCCCAACCCAGATGTTGAAAAACAAACAAGGAAATCCCTCTGCTGTAAATAGCAGAGGGATTTTCTGGTTGTGCGCCGAGGACGGAATGGTACTCTCCTTGGCACAGGACCACCGTAGCTGAGGACAGAATCATTCTGTCCTCAGCACTGAATGGGTTAACTAGCAGTATGCAAATCAGTTAAGGTCCTACTCAAATAGGAACAATCCATCCAGAAATGCCAGGCAGGAGACCTAAGAACAGGAACACAAGAAACACCAGATCAGTTTTGGGCTACATGGACCCCGTTATTAGGGTGCAGATTACGTCCTATCGCACATTAAGCATTTTACCATTTTAATGTTGGCATTTGTCTAAATCTTAATGAGGTGGTTCAAGAATTTTATTTGCTTTTATGACTCAAATCGGGGACACATTTTGCCATACATTGTCTTAAACATCTTTGTGAGTTTAAAAGAGTTAAGCAGACTTGTTAAATACCCAAAGTTAAAATAAATACACTTTTCTCAAGAGCGAAAAACGTAGCTGGTTCATACATATTATGGTTAGAGAGTGTTCTCTTTTGATTAAGGGACATTCCATTCTCTCTGTTTAAAACCACAGTAAATTGGTATGACCTACCAATTCCAGGTACTCATTATGTGCTCCTTGATCTTTCTACAAAGTTCTACTCAGCTTTTGGTAAAGCTACTAAAAAAGCTACGTTTTTGGAATGTTCTTATAGTGAGTATTACGATTCAAATGTTATCCTCCATACGTATGAGTAAGATTGTGTAGCCCTCCATTCTATATCAGAGCCTCATTCTCTGTAATCCACTTTGCAAAATGTCAGTAGGTTTATTTTGAGGTCTGGCCTGGAGAAAGTTTGAGCTGTTTTGCCATTATTGCACAGTAAAATTATTGTCAGACCGCTTGAGCAAGAGGACGGTTCATCTGTAAATCCCATTTAGCTTTAGCCCACCAAAGTAAACAGCATGGGGTAATAGGTCTGCTCAATGCAGACACTGGCTTTCTTTCACACTTTCCGATGGCATTTTACATGATCACATGTGAACATCAACCTAAAAAGTAGTGTACTTTAACACCAAGGCTGGTGAGCTGAAAGTGTGCTTTTACAATATTTCTTTCCTTCTATTCAATAAACATTTGAAATTTCTTTTTAGCTGTCATCCTGTATTGTATGCAATTATTCAAAGTCAATAATACATTTATTTATGCCAATAATTGTGATATTTTTTCTGTAACATGCATTAAACCTAATAACAGTTTGCAAATGTTCAAACTATGTTGTCAGAGGACAAAATTTAAAATCCAAAAGTACTTTTTCTTTATGCCAATAAGAAATATATTTTTCTAGGATATCAATAAATCTAATAAGGGTTTATTTACCTGTTTACATAGAGCATGTATTTTTCTATTACAGTTGTAAACGATCATAAAGTTTTTTTTTTAACTGTTATACTTGATTTAAAAAATTTTTATATGATACAAACACTATATATTAATGCAGAATATTCTGAACGTAAAAATGTAGAAAAGCGGCTGCTACATTCAGTCAAACCGAACACATATACATCGCAAACAATCAAGCAAATCACTGAATTGTTAACTGTCAAAGTTGCACTCCCTATTTTCCTCCACCTATTGAAAGAGAGATTACGATCCGTACAAAATCTTGCCTCCTTTCTTTACACCCTGATCTATTAACTCTGTAGAATTCCAGAGTCAAGGGTGTGCGGGGTAGAGTCTGATATTTTTTCATCATTTTAGACCAAATGGTGAAGTAGTCTGTCACTTTAATTTTCTTATCCAGAGATTTATTATATGGGTTTCCTTTTCAAAGGTCCATTGAAATAATAACCACTCAAGCACCTGACTCATTGGGCCCCAGGATGCAGTGAATAAATGGCAGGTTAGAACTTTTTCCAAATTGACCCCCAACATTGAGAATTGCTATCTTATCCTGTCTTTTGTCCACATCAGGATCATTCCCAGCAGGCAATCCTCAATTAATATCTCCGGTTTATTGCCTTTTATGGACTTCAATGTGGATATGACTTCTCCCCAGAAACCTGCTAGTGACTGACAAGACTAGGTCATGTGTTTAAACATTGGCTCCATCTTGCTGCACAGGACCTCTTTAATTCTATAGGGATCAGATAAGACCAGCATAGGTAGTCAAAGTATGGAGGATTTAAACTTGAGTTGCTTGATACAGTCCTGATCTCGCTTTCTAGTTTTGCCGACATGATATATTGGATGAACAGCCTGCTCTCATGATAAAGGTCTTTTGTACCTCTGCAATTGAGACAAAGGCTTCCCCAGAATATAGATCATCCATTGCCCTTAACCCTCTCTTCTTCTATCATGCTATCAACATAATCTCGCTCCTGATCTCAAACAGCTGTAAAATCCTTAATTCCAAATCTCCACCATGTTGGAGGTGGGTTACCGGCAGGCTCACCTCACTACCATCTTTCTGGCAGAACAACCTTGCTGACTACATACGGGTAATGGACCAGGATGATACTAGTCTTGGGTTGCTTGTGTTCCAGTCAAAGAATACCTGGCCTGGCAGTCCAGACTTGCCTCCTCCTTTTGGAGCAGGACCAGGGCTGATATGCATATGACTAGGTCTTTCTACCCCAAGGTGGAATGGTGGTTAAAAACAATGGCTCCCAGAGAAATTACCAGAAGTTAGATTATTTGCAAGCATTCCTCCCATCACTTCTTGTGTGTTTGATATAGCTCCAGAGGTGGCCAGGGCCTACCCTGACATGGGTTCTGTGTTCACTGTACCGCTGGAAGCAAGCTGCACCTGATTGAAGAGACCAAAATAGGCTGGAAGTGGTCTTGGATTGCTTGCGTTCTGGTTCAGGGAAGACCTGGTATGGCAGTTTGGGCTGGTCTGTTGCTATTGAAGCAGGACCAAAGCTGATATGGATACAGCTGGTTCTAATCTGAGGTGGCATGGAAGGCAAAAACACGATGGTGAGAAATGTTATCCATCATGTGCAGTTACCCTAGAATAGGTCTTTCATGAGTCTCTTTCAACTGCCTCTTTTGACAGTTGTTGCATGTTGTAAGTGTGCTGCTATGCAGTAGAATTCCAAACCTAGAAGGTTTAGACTTCCTGTTTCCCAGTCTAATTTCAGTGTTTTTAAAAAGACCCTAATCCTTTTTCTGGCCGTACCATGGAGACCATCAACTTATCTGACTTCTTGAAAATATCTCCTCTATTGGGGTACATAGAGTTCTGCAATATGTGCAAATATTGTGCAGGAGTATTATTTCATCTATTAGCATCCTGCCCATGATTTAAAGCGGCACTCCCTATGTTATATGTCAGTTATTTTTTGAATATGTCAGTTCTTTGTGTGATGTGTTCCATTTGCATTCCAAGATATCAAAAGCAATACAAGTCCAATTGCAGGCACCAGTCAGTGTCAGTTATTTGGGTATTCCTATAAAATTTCTGAAAAGGACAGTCTGGATTTTCCCTAATTAGTGTGTAAACCAGAGGCCAAACCAAATTGTGATGGCCAGGGTTTGAAAGAGAGCCAAAAGGAGTCCAATGGAAAAGGTACGAACCAGCCTTTTCCCCTTCCTACTGACTCTCTTGTCTCTCTCTACTCTCACTTTCTTCTCTCTTTCAACTGAAACCCACTCCCCACACCTGCTGTAATTAACGGCGGGAGCTGGAGAAAGTGACAGGGGTGCCAATAGAAGCCCTGTGCCCTAAAAGCAGCCTCCAAAGGTCAAAGCCCATTTGGGAAAGACCTAGTCAAACAATCAAGCACTCCAGGCTGCCTCTTTCTACTGTATAAGGAGCTGTGTGGAATCTCAGGGCTTTGGTAGATAGAAAAGTATGTCATCTTGGTATATTAGCATAATGTGACTGAGGAACCCACTGTAATGCCACACTGATAGTACTATCACCCTGAGTCTAGTTCCTAATAGCTTGACTGTGATACAAACAGCAGAGGTGAAAGTAGGCAGCACTCCATAGTGCCTCTATCAACCTCCCAAACAGCAGGATATGACACTCCCTCAATACAGCATTCGGACACAACTCAGAACAGTGGCACCAAATCTCATACTTACAGGACCAGAAGCATATACTTTCAGCTTTATGTGTCAAAAGTCTATTCTATGTCTAACACTGTCAGTGCATAATGTGCATGCAGCACATGCACAACATTAGTCTGGGGATGAAATGGCACTGATCCTTATGTACGAACTCCCCACACAACTATGAATAATCTGTTGGCTAAGACATTCCTTAATATCTTAACATTGTGTTGATCAATGGTTCTTAACATTTTGACTTCTAAGGAACTTCACTTAAATAATTGGAAGCCGGGGACCCCCAGTGTATATCTATTTGAATCTAGGGACCCCCAATGAGTCAATACTGGAAACTGGTGATCCCAGCCTATGTATTTTTAATTATTTGAACTGCAATTTTTATTTTTTTTTAAATACAGAAACAAGCATTCATCAGGCAAACACACAAATGGTGAAATGTTATTTAATTCAAAAACAAATAAAAAATAAATCAAACGTATAATTCCAATAGGAAGGTTGGAGCATTTCTAAATTCAATTTAGGCCACTCATCGTCCACACTGGACCCATGAATCAATATGACGATACTAATTTATTAATTAGTATTCAATTTAAATCATTGATAGGGGCCCATTAGATGCATAATCATGTGAGACCATGTCAGTTGAATATTTTTTTATTACGATTTAATATTGCTAGCATAGGATTTAGGAAGTGGAAAATTGTCTTTCTTCTTTATATTTTTGTGACATTAGCTTACAATAAGAAAGAAAAGAAGCCTTTGCACTAAACCAACTGGCTTTGTAAGGGTGTTATACCTATGCATTGTACCTTGTCCGATAAAAGAATATTCTGTCTCCAGCTCCTGTGATTATTCAATAACATTCAAAATATCTCTATAACCAGATTTAGGTCTCATCCAATTGTATCACCTTTGTTTCCTCACTTTGTTCCCTCACGAAACACAGTTATTTCCATACCAAAATTCATATTTCAATGAAGGTGTTGACTAACTCAAATTACCAGCAGACAGCATCACTGAATGTGAGTCAAACAAATGAAAATGATCACGTAGGCCACTTTCTAAACAAACACTCTATCAGTTTTTTAAACACTTTTACAATGTAGATTCTCAGTCCATTTTAAGGCTTTTTGAGCCCTAGGCAAGACATGTTAAAGGACCCTTTTTCTGAGCAACTTTGAATGTATTACTCATGTTAAGTTCATTGAAGGCCTCTTGATGCCAAACAATACTGAATTATTGATTAAACATAATGTCTTTTTTGCTCTTTGAGTTATGTTTTTAGTCTTACAAGAACAATTTTTTTTACTGAGAATCCAGTGCCTAAACTAGTCTGTTCTTCCCATTGTAGGAAAGACAAACTAAGAGTGACTTGATGGGTTTTTAGTGTCTTGGTGTATAAAAATATATACTATTGTATGACATTGTAGCAATAATTGTTATTGTTCATAATCATAAATAAACCCCACCCTATTCATAATGGTCATTCTCCATGAAAGAGTAAAAAGGTAAACTATGCTCTGAGGATTTTACTATACCTTATGGTGAAATCTGATACCTTTCTCTTTAATCATCATCACTGTTTTGTCCATATTCTCCTCTTTGCATATTTCTCTAGATGTTGATTTCGGGCTCTACTGATTAATAGAGGCTGGCATGGGTAGGAGACAGGAATATGAAAAAGTGAAAATAGGTATGGCATAGTGAGAGTTGTGAAGTATTAGGTTAAAGGAGGTGGAAAACACATGAAGGACAGAGCTGGGTGAATTAGGGAGAAATGTATGATAAATAGATAAAGATGAGATAGCCAGAAAGAAAGATGCAGAGAGGTAGGAAGAGGAAGACATTCATATCACCACCAATAACACAGCCAGTACCACTACCAATAATAGTACACCCGAATAATGTCAACAAAACTACACAAATATCACCTATGCCATAAATATGATTGCACTACTAGTAACAACAATACCACCTATAAACCCACCTCTAGCACCACCACAAATAACAATAACATAGTCAATAATGCCGTAAAAACTACCACTATCCATAAAACTACCACCAGTAGCACCTAAACCACCAATACATCCACCAATGCATAAATACTATTATACGTAACACCACCAGCAGCATCTCTAACGCTGCCACCAACACTGCCACCAATGCTTCAAACACCAATAATACCACCACCACAAATACAATACCACTGCCAACAATGCTTAGTAATAACACCATCACCATTGTTAGAAATTGAGTTTCTGGTTGGCTAGGGTATGCACCTATGCCAGGCAGAACCCACCACTCTCGTCAGGGTAAGGGAGTTACACAAACAAGATAGCCCCTGCTGTAGCCTGGCAGAGCAGTCAGGCTTATCCCAGAGACAATGAGTAAAGCATTTGTGCAACACATACTCACACACCAGTGATATACTATGCACACCACATAAAGAGACTCCACACAAGGATATGTAAAAATATCCTTTGTATTGTTCATAAAACACATTAGAACAGAATCACATACGTTACTGTGCCACTAGGCACTCGTCATGACTTCACATAGACCAATCATTACTTTGTTAATCAGGCAGTTGTCATGACAGTATAGATAGTGCAATCAAGTAATTACTCATAATTTGCACACGTCACGGACATTTAATGAAAACATCACCTTACACCATCACTGTACATATCCTGCTGTTCTTGGAAAGTTTTCAATATTATGGCCAGTAGAAGGCATCAACAACTGTCATACCTCCATATCAGAACACAGACGTGCAGTATGTGAGGGAGAACCATATGTGATCTCACTGTTACTATTCCTGCAATATGAGAGATTACATCAGTGCATAACACATACGAATTACTGGCATACACATCACCATGCTTTACAGCAACACTAAGAGCAGCACCCGTGCTCCTACGATGGGACCTGGGGTGCTTGTACCCCTCCCGTTGGCTTCTGGGCCACGTGCCCACCTACAACAGGGAATATGGTAAGTATACGAGGGCTATGAATGCACCAGGATCAGTTCTCCCCATATCCCCTGGGGCCAACGAAAAGCAGTGTGGCAGGCGTTCAACAAAAGTGTAAGTCCGAGCTGGCCCCTTGGGACCGGGAGGACAACTGCGGCACTTGCAGGCCTTCTTGGCAGGCCGGAGCTGCGATGCAGGACTTTGTGAAGGAAACCGCCTCTGTTGGGGCAGAGCCTTCTGCCCCAGTACTGCCAGGTTTATCATCACCAGGACATGCCACACAGTTAAGGCACATGTCCTACCTTTTACCTACACAGCACCCTGCCAATAGGGCTAGCTAGGGCCTACATTAGGGGTGCCTTATGTGAAGTATAAGGGGAGTTGCAGCTGTGGCAACCAATTTAAATGCCACGTCACTGTGGCAGTACACTGCACATGAAGACCCTGCAGCGGCAGAGCCCTGAGACAGGTTTGAAAGGCTACTTCAGGGGTGGGTATATGGGATACCACTGTACAAGGGACTTACAGGTACATTAAATATGCCAAACCGGTGTAGACCAAGCTTACCAAGTTTACAAGAGAGAGCACGTACACTTTAGCACTGATCAGCAGTAGTAAAGTGCCCTGAGTCATAAAACCAACAAAAACAGGTCTGAAACAATACAAGTCGAAGGCAAGAAGTTTGGGGATAACCCTTCAAAAAGGCCCAATTCCAACAACCATTACTACTAATACCACATCCAAAAATGTTTAACAAGATCATTAATTCCACACCATCACCACCTAAACCACAAGATCAACACCCAACCACTACTAATACTACAAACACAAAGCACATCAATATCAATCATCACCACAACAAGCAATACCACCAATGCAATATATTCTCATTAATACCATACCACCACCAGTCCTGCCACCAGTATCAGCAATATCACCAACAACAATACCACCATCTTCAGCAATACCACCATCAATAAAACCTCCATCAGATTGCCTTGCATAAATTTGCTCTGGCATAGAAATACATGCATGCATGCCTGTTTTTGTATACATTGCTCCAATTAATGTAGAACTGTTGGATTTGACAATGCCTGTGATCTGCAATGATACTGAAAATTGCATTTTTTCATTTCTTTTAAATGACTTACATTTTATATTTCTGTATTTCTCTTACTAACAGTTGCTCGTAATTGAAAGTATTTTTAACGTTGTTCATATTATAAAACTGCTTTGTTTTGCCCCTTTTTGTCACACTTTGTTCCATGCACACATCCCAGAGGCTGTTCAGCTTGTCAGCCTAGTGTCTAGTTTGAATGTGCTAATGATACATTACCTCTGCTTTTGTTTAACTCAGCTCAGTCTTTTTCTTCTGCCCCCTTTGGATGCTTTCTACTTCTTTTATCACAATTACAATTTGGCCTGTCTAGGTTTTTGCAGCCACAAAATGGGCACTATCACTTTTTGATTTGACATCACACATCCCTGATATGTGTCCCAAAAAGTTCTTGTGTGTATTATTATGTGTGTATTATTATTTATTTAAGCAATTTGTAGAGTGCACAAATACCCTTGGGCGACTCGGCCTGCAGACTGTGTGGAAGATCGAGCCAAGAGTAGGTGGCTATTGATTAACAAGCCATGTTTTTACCAGTTTCCTGAAGGCAAGTAGAGTCGGGCAGGATTTAATATGCATGGGGAGGGTGTTCCACAAATTGGCAGTGGCGACAGTGAATCTTCTGTCACCCCAGGAGACTTTTTTAGTGCGAGGTACCTTCAAAATGTTGGCTTCTGATGAACGCTAGGGTCTATTGGGAGTATACACACAGCTTATTATAGGTAGCCAGTGAAGTTTTCGAACTACCGTTGAAATTGGTTGATACTTGAACATGCCTGTTAACATTCTAGTGGCCAAGTTCTGCACCATCTATTAATGACCTTTTTCTAGGCTTTGAGGAAGAGGCCTTTACAGTAGTACATTTTTGACATTACTAGGGTACTGATAAGGGTTTTTCTGGCGCTGGATGGAAGGAAGGGTAGGACTTTTTTATCATCCTAAAAGTGTAAAAAGATGAAGAGATAACTGCATTGGCATGGCCTTTCCTATGGCTGGATTGCGTCTCGTCCAGAAGGTTATTATTTTCAATGTAATGGGCCTGTTGCGAGTTCATTATTTTCTCAAAATGTTTTGCTGGGAATGGAAGGTTTGCGATAGGTCTGTAGTATTTTGTTTCTGAAGGATCAAGGTGCTGCTTCTTCAGCAACGGCGTGATGATAGCCTTTTTCCATGTAGAAGGGTAAATGCCTGTGTGAAATATGGCAATTGCAGATATTTGTTAAATTAGGGGCTATTAGATCAGGGATCAGTTTTAAAACAGCAGTGGGGCAGGGGTCGGTGGGGCAGCCTGATTTGATGTTGAGGATAAGGTCCTTGATCTGTTTTGGTGAGACTTGACTAAAATTCGGAAAGGAAGGGGTGGCCGTCAAATAGTCAGCTTTAGGTTGGGCGGCGAAGTTGACATATATGTTGCTAACCTTGTCTTGAAAAGAGCTGGCCAGTGCGTTGCAATGGTCTTGGGTGGGAGCTATTGGAGGATTCGTCACCGACCCTGATAGTTTTTTGACTACCTGAAACAGCTGCTTGGTGGAATCTTGGGCGGATTCTATCTGACTGAGGTAGTATTTGCTCTTCTCCGAGATAATGAGATGCTTATTCTTGGATATTGCTCCCTTGTAAAAGGTATTGTCAATAATTTCATAGTCTCTGCGCAAGCGTCTCTCGAGGTTCCTGTATCGTTGTTTTTCAAGTCTGAGTGACTCTAAAAACCAAGGGGCCGAAGGAGCAGGTCTGTTTTTTGAGACTTTTTTTAGTGGTACTAAACAGTTGAAGGCCTTATGGAGCCATTCTGAGTAGTTGGATGAGGCAAGTACAGAAACTTCTTCCAGCTGAGTGAGTGGAGCTAGTCACCAACTGGGGGAGGTCCACTGCCTCAAGTTCTGCAATGAGGGTTGAAGTGTCATTATCGTTGAGGGTTTCTAAGTGAAAATTAAAATCCCTCAAAATGGTGAAATCAGATTCTCCTTGCTAAAGGTTCCAGTAAGCTACCTAAAGCAGAGAGAAATTCAGCTTGAGGGCCTGGAGGATGATAGAGGGTTAATTTGAAGGTTTGTGAATGACTGAGCGTTAGTGTGAAAGTCATGGCTTAACAGACCGTGGAGGGAATTATCTCTGTCCTCACTAAGTAATTGTCGTGATATATGATTGCACGTCCTCCTCCTTTTTTAATGATTCTATCATGCCTAAATACACAATACCCTTCAGGGGTTGCAATGCAAAAATCAGGTCCGGATGATGGGTCCCCCCAGGTTTCTGTGATGAATAATATGTCAACATGTTGCTCTTTTAAAAAATCCGATGTTTCATATTTATGTTTGGGAAATGAACGTGAGTTTATGAAAGCTAGGTGAATATTGTCCTGATTTGTTAGCAAAGGGTGGGTCAGAGAAGGTACTGATTTGTTGTGGGTTTCCAGATCAAAAGAACAATTGGAGCAGCTAAAAAATGAATTAGTAGCTAATGAGCATGTGTGTGGGTAAGGACAAGTATGTATTTTAGTAGCGAGGTGAATCTTTTTCCGCTGATTGCTGGAGTATGTTATCATCGTGTCAGGCAATGCTGGTGTAAATGGGCCAGGGTTGGTGGCCCTATGCCCAGTCCAGGAGCGGACAGGCGCAGACAGGCTTGCCCCAGGTGCTCCCGCTGCGTGCGTCTGATGCACATTGATGCAGGAATCCGTATTTATGCAGCCGGTTGAGCAACTAGACTGCTAACTGCCGCTATGCCTTGTGTCAATGGAACAGCACTTCCGGTCTGAGTTGCAATTCCCTCCACGCAGTCGGAAGAAACCATTGTGCACCGGGGAAGACGCCGAAGTGACCGAGTTTAGGTACAATGTGCACAGGTGAGTTTAAAAATGATTGAAATTTACAATGAGGTGAGTTTAAAAACGAAATTTCACAGTTGGATTTACAGCTTGAAAAGAGAGCATAGAGAATTGCTTGAAGTCCTTTACTAGGCGCTTCGTTCACTAACCCAGATACAATGACTTGTATCCTTCAGCGCGTCCGCTGGGCGTTGAAGCAGGCATCCATATTTATGCAGCCAGTTGAGCAATTAAACTGCTAACCGCCACTATGTCTTGTGTCAACAGAACAGCACTTCCGTTCTGCGTCGCAATTCCCTCCAAGCAATCACAATGTACTAGCAAGACCCTGATGGATGGCCTGTGGTATTTACTGGACCATCTGAATGATTTTTAATGTTATTTGCTAGTATCTACTTTCTTTTAGGGCACCTCATCTATTTCCCAGTGTTTTCCCTCACCTTGCTGCAGACTGGAATCATACCCTTTCTCCATACATACCCATGACAAATTCCATTCCAGAGATAAGAGCTCAACTTTTGAGTTGCCCTCGTGGCCATAAGTGGGGTCGAAACGTTGATGCCCCCTCAAATAGCCTGGACCAGGAGCCCATCCCCAACGTGCCACATAAGAATACATTTCTGTGTTAACCAAATTGTATATGAATAAGGTTGTTTACTGTAACCGTGTCCAGGCCAGGAAGGACGGTGAATTATAACCAGTCCAACTTTTGAATGTTCTCTTTCACTACCTCTACACCAGAGCACTTTCTTTTTTACACGTTCCCTCTGGAGCAATCTACCTTTCCTCCTATTAATAATAATAATATACAGTCAATTTATTGAGTACTCACCATATGATATGAGGATAAAACACTTGGTGAAGTAGACCATGGTTGTTGCACTTCTTCCTTTACTTTTAAATACTGTATTGAGTCTGTGGAGCTGATAAATCGTTTTACTGATGCTCATGTAATTATCTAACACATATACTAGCAGGATATTTGATTTGTGTCTTTTTCCAAATGAATGTCTAGGGCCATTGTTTTTTGTATCGTAGTGTACCCAGGTCCGTGAACACTATTGGGTTACCCCTTTTTTGTAATGGCTACCTTTGTGCAGGTACCACCTGCGAGGGTTTAAATGTTAAATGTTTAATGTTTGTTGTCAAATAATTGTTTTGATAGAGTTCTATATTGCTGTCTAGGTTGTCTAATCAATATTACAGCAGGATTTGATACATCTGTATAGAACAAACTATGTCTGAAAGAGAAACACTGTCATACAGTGAAGATTATATAGACAAACTCCTACAAGAACAGGGTGGTGGTAATTTCTTAGGAGTGACTACCACCAAAATAGACCTCACGCTCAACAACAAAAATAACTGAACTTGAGCACCTAGAGAAGAAACTAATCAGAACAAGACTGCATGAGCACACCTTAGCAAACTATCTACAATCTAATGTTATCCCTGTTGGGTTACAAGTTAGAAACAAACCCGCAATCTTTTTGGATAATCCAAAATTCAAAGAGAATTTTAATTTCGTCTCCAGTAATTGTTCCAGGCACTGGATGGTGCTTGGGATTGAGATTGCGGATGAAGAAGTACAACGTTTGATAAAGGAAATATCTGATTAAAAAAAAGAGATTATTGAGGATAAAGTCCTAAATAACACTAAGGATGCCCTAGAACGATTAGAAAGAACAATTCCAGAATTTGACCTCTACAACCAGACAACTAAACTAGACAAGGTGGCACGGGATATTCAATTCTATGATAAAAAAACATCTACCCATATCTACAGGAAGGTTACTATGTAAGAGAACAGGGGACATTCTCCAGTAGGGGTAAAAGTGGATTTAGGAGGTACACAACATTCTCTTGGTCATCGATAGGAAGCAGTTCAGAGAGTGACACTGAGCGCCCAGGCCCCAGTACAGTCGCACCCAATCAAGGCCACACATATCCAGATCAGCAACCTTTTTTAGTAGAGGAACCATGGTGGGGACAGTGAGGGCGGGGATGCCCCTGGGGTAGACCCAGGGGGATGAGAGCTCCAATATAGAACTAAGCAGAGGGAAGGCGAGGAAACAAGCGCACTTCCAACAGGAATCACACAGAGACATACAGACGCGACGACAACACTACAGAAGGTAGTTCCCACACCAGAAAACCCAGTAGTCAACTTATCGGACTACATACTCAATCCCACCGAGCAAGAAATCGTGGGAAAGGGCCTATCATTTGTCCCTACCTCCATGCCAAACAACTTTAATTTGAAAGTGGAACTCCACCAATTTTCAGCAAGATCAGGTTGAAACATTACTTTCTTAAGATTCCTCCTAACCCGACCTTCTCAGGTAGCGGACTGAGCCCCCCCCCCTCTAAGTTTAACCCCCCCCACACACCTAATGCCACACAAACTTTTGGCATATGAACAGGTAGTCATGAGGGATGTTGACACAATACTTGCTAATCGGCAGTATGTTAAAGACAACATAAGTAAACAGGAAGAGAAAGCATTGGAATCACTAAAGACAAACACCAGTATAGTAATCAAACCCACCGATGAGGGTGGAACGATAGTCATACAGAACTCCGAGGACTATAAAAAGAAAATCCTCTCACAGTTATCCGTTATAGGAAACTATGAGAAACTGAGAATGGACCCGACTAAAGAGATTAGCAACATCATAGCATGTGTGACTCATGAGGCACTTGAAGCAGGACACCTTAGTAAACAGAAACATGACTACCTCAACAATAAACACCCCAGGTTGCCCACAATCTACACCTTGCCAAAAATACATAAGCGCATGCAGGACCCACCAGGGAGACCAATAATTTCTGGCTGTGGGTCAATTTAGAAGCACTATGCAAGTATATTGTTGTGTTTCAAAGACCCATCGCGGAGAACACTTCAACTTACCTCAAGAGACACGATGCAGACAATCCAACTGCTGGACAAACGTCCACATAATTCCAACACTAGCATACTAGCCACTATTGATATAACTGCACTATACACTAACATTCCCCAGGCTGCTGCTTTCATGTGCATTAAATCAGTACTGAATAAAAGACCAGAACCACACAAGGTCCCAACAGAATTCATTGTTGAACTTCTGAAGATTGCTATGACCAGGAATTACTTCTAAGGTCAATACTATGTACAAACAAAGGGTGTGGCTATGGGGGCAAGTTTTGCCTCGGACCTAGCAATCATTTACATGAATGAATATGAATAGCAGTATGTCCTCAACAAGCACAATCCACATAGAGAATGCATAGCAGTTTGGCGACGCTACTTAGATGATGTTCTGATCATCTGGGATGGTAGCAAGGAACATCTTAGATCATTTCACCTTTGGCTCAACACATGTTCTACTGACATTCAATTAACCCTTGAATTTGACAGAGAGTCCATCAATATTCTAGACATTATGGTCAAAGCAGAGTCTGGCAAACTACACAAATAGTAGTGAGCGGAATACGCTTCTAAGATACACTTGCCAACAACCTCATAACCTCAGGGACAATTTGCCCTTTGGGCAATTCCTGAGGTTACGCAGGAATTATTCGAAAAAGGAGGAATACTTTGAGGAATCAACAGGTCTCATGTCCAGACTTATTGAGCGAGGGTATCCGATTAGACTTCCAAAGAAAGCACCAAAACCTGCATGGCATAATCACAGGGAATTCCTACTGGTTCCCAGAGAAAAGAAAAATACAAGTGAGGAACGGTTGGTCTGCGCCACTACTTTTAACACAAAAAGCAATGAAATAAAAAAGATCATTAACCAGCATTGGCCTTAGTGATGGACGAACCGGGGAACATGGCACCCCCGCTACTTGCCTTTAAAAAAGCAAAAATGTAAGGGACCACGTGGTCAAATCACTGTTACCAACACTACGTACTCCTGGCCAACCACACTCTGGGGGATCCCACCGATCAGAGGCCACCACAAATGTGGGCAATGTAAAGCTTGCCAGTTGACAGAGGAAATCACTGAATTCACACATAATGACCAGACGCACATACTGCAGGACCACAGTAACTGTAATACCACTGGGGTAATTTATGCGATCAACTGCCCTTGTGGTTTCTCATACATAGGTCAGACCATTCAGAAAGTAAAATGCTGCATTCTACAGCACTGTAGCGGCATACGATGCAAAGTACAAGGTGCACCATTAGTGGAAGACATCACCACATTTGGACACGCCACTGAAAGTTTAAAATGGTGGGTCATCGAGAAGGTCAAGTCCAACCCAAGAGGGAGCGATTTCACAAACATACTGCACAAATGGGAGTGCAGATGAATGCATTTACTAGACACTGCTGCACGGGCCTGAACGAATTTGAATACATTAGTAGACAGGTTGGCTGTGTTGAGCTATGGCTGACTCCGTAATGAATTGGTATAGGCTTGTGAATACCTTCTGTTTGTGACACTAGGGAGCTAGTGTGATATCACATGCATGTTTCCTATGCTACAATGTTGCTGTGTAGCATGATAAAGGATCACCTTGAATGTAGTGCTATCCTTTTTTGAACTGTAACACCACGAGGTCAGCAGCACATGGCCAATACCTCAGGAATATTGGGTACATATGAGCCAACATGTTTCCTTTTTTTTTGTTTTAAATAGAGGTACAACTGTAAATTCAACCATGAACTCTCATGTGCTGTCATTATAAATGCAGGGCGCACTACACCACTGTAAATATGTGTGGTTAACTAATGACAAAGTGGTTTTTATTACCGATTTTAAATATTCCTGTTGCACAGCACTTGGTTTGCCTTGGGCAGTACCACTGTTATATAAATCACTGCATGTTTTCTTTATGTCCATTGTCATCATGCATCTTTGGTGTGTTACAATAATCTAAATACGCTCAAATATATATTTTTAACTATGACATGCCCACATCGTCCATTAATTATGTCCATACAGCACTATTATTTACACATTGTACTAGACAGTACACTCTGAAGTGGCAAGTCTGTCATCTCTGTCACCACACACACACTGCTGGCGTGAGTTCAACGCCGCGCTAGGTTCTATTTTTAAACGTCCTCGCGGCAGCCGCCTTCTAGCATCCAGCCGTACGAGGCGGAATACGGACGTCGACTCAGCCGCTCAGACTGTTAGTAGAGCTGCCTACACCTTACTAGGTTGAAGGCTAATTTCTCCCTACATGAATTCCATTCCAGCTTTGGCATGGATTGCATTCTGCTGCATTTACCGATGGCAATGTACAACGTTAACCTAACTACGTACACCGCCTTCGCCTAGAATCCTTAATTTTGGGACACAACTACCAGTTTAGCGGACTTGAAGGTAACCTTACCCTGTTCATTTGACGAGTCCCCCACACTCTAAATACAGCGGTCAAAGCTGCAACAGGTGGAATGCTTATTCTCCCCTTGGTTATTTTAATTCGAGTTTCGGCAATCCTTGCCTGCATGTGCAATTACCCACGGAATTGCTCACACGGTGAGGTCCTGGAACCTATGATGACTGTTTCATCCTTAGATTGACAAGGAATTCACATCCCGCAAGTCACTGAGGGTAAGCTAAACATGACTCTAATGGCCAATTTCCATGTTTTAACCAATAAGTACAACATCCTGACCCCCCGCCTCTCCCATTTTAACCCATGGGTATGTGACAAGGCCCCACACCTATGCAGGTTGCCCCAGACCGCTTTGAAGAAGACCCACAAGGCAAAGGTGCAAACCACCCTCGTGGGCATAAGACGGGTCGAAACGTCGGCGCCCCCTCAAATAGCCTGGACCACAAGCCCATCCCCAACGTGCCACATAAGAATACATTTCTGTGTAAACCAAATTGTATATAAATAAAGTTGTTTACTGTAAACGTGGCCAGGCCAGGAAGGACGGTGAGTTATAACCAGTCCAACTTTTGAATGTATTACTTTTTTCTCTATGTCACTGCCTTGAATATTCTCTTTCACTACCTCTACACCAGAGCACTTTCATTTTTGCACGTTATTATACAGTTAATTTATTGAGTACTCACCATATGATATGAGAATAAAACGCTTGTGAAGTAGACCATGGTTGTTGCACTTCTTCCTTTACTTTTAAATAATGTATTGAGTACTGTGAAGCTGATACATCGTTTACAGATGCTCAAGAAATTATCTAACAAATATATACTAGCAGGATATTTGATTTGTGTCTTTTTCCAAATGAATGTTTAGGACCATTGTTTTTTGTATCGTAATTTAGAGTTTGTCGTACACGATATTATTTTAAGCGACTACTATAAATTAACTTGTAATAAGGCAGACGGTCATACGCCATGTTGAGACAAATCATTCCATCCACCAAACTCTGAATAAAGCCCTAAGTGTTAAACAATATAACCTGTGCCTGTGCTAATTGAGTAAAAGGTATGTGCACACACCAAAGATTATGTGTATAAATCACAGAAATACAGCTACAGATGTGCAAACTGAACTCACTTTTCTTTGTGCTTAGGCGCACTTTGTATGTTTTAGGGCCCAACGGGATGTAACATGATCCTGTTTTGTGCACTGCACGGTTCAACTCATGTAAACTCGACATGGTCAGCGACTAGCTGCCGCCTCCCCCCCAAACCGGCACCCAACACCCAGAAACGTGGACACGAGACTTCTTTACTTTTTGGAAGGCGGGCGCTAGTCGCCCGGCCGTATTTATTAAAATATGAAATTAAAAAGGTTTTAATTGCATGATCAACAATTTATACAAAAATCAGCAGGACATTAGATACAAAATGTTTGTCAACAAGTTTGAGAGCCTGACCTTAACAAAACTCTAATACATGTTGTTTCCTAACCGAGTCTAACATCCTCATCTTGATTTTTGTACATTTCTGGCCATATGGCAGGGTCACTATCGGTGTCAGGTCCTACAAGCTGCGCCTCCCCTAGAGACGTGCGCATGCGCAGTGTTACCCCGGGAATTGCCCGGTCTACGCCCTGAACTCCATTTACCCACTAAAGGAGGGCCCTTACTCTGCGCCATCCGGTGACGTCATGAGTATACGCGCGCGGGGTGGCTACCAGCCTAAGGAAAGCGTGAATTACTCCTACCCGCGCTCCTTTGCAGCATCAATTACCTTGCCCCTTGAGTTCTAGGAGTGGCCCGCAGGCCCCTCCCCCTGGGCGGGAACCTCCATAGGATGATGCCCGCCCCCTCAGACCTCAAATATGTGCTCACCGATAATGACCTTACCGCATGCCCCATACCTAATAAATACGACGACCTATGGAAAAAATTCTAAAGGACAGCTACACTGGCTAATCAATAACAGCAGCACTGTTCAGCTACAAAGGGAAAAAAGGCCTAACAAGACATTTGGCATCACAGAAAATACTTCACACACAGTTTGCTAAAAAAGGGGAAAAATTCCTAAACAAGTCATCATCAAAATATACCGACAGATCCATTTCTACTACCATGTAAGACATGTGGACAGTACCTTCGCACACTTACCATTAACCAAACATAATGAATGCCACAAGACTATTGTTCCAAGGGATGGTGGGTGGGAAAACAAAGAAGCCCCGAGCGCGGGACACACCGTGCAGTGAGGGAGCGTCCAGGGACAAGGGGGTCTCCTGGGCGCTCCCCACCTCTTTATTCTCCCAGGGGCCAGGCGGGGGGGGGCCACGCCCCCCCCCGGCCCGCCCCACTTGTAGCCCGCCCCCCCTGACCCGGACCTTCTACTTGGTATCCGGGTCAGGGAGGCCGCCGGCCAATCGGTGGTGGGTCGCGCCCCCCAGGGCTCGCCCCCACCACCGAGCGACACAATGGGGAAAGCGGGGGAGACGGTCGCCGCGCCGCCATGCGTGCGGGGGGGCCGAGGGCCCCCCCTTTTCACATGGTCAGCGACTAGCTGCCGCCTCCCCCCCAAACCGGCACCCAACACCCAGAAACGTGGACACGAGACTTCTTTACTTTTTGGAAGGCGGGCGCTAGTCGCCCGGCCGTATTTATTAAAATATGAAATTAAAAAGGTTTTAATTGCATGATCAACAATTTATACAAAAATCAGCAGGACATCAGATACAAAATGTTTGTCAACAAGTTTGAGAGCCTGACCTTAACAAAACTCTAATACATGTTGTTTCCTAACCGAGTCTAACATCCTCATCTTGATTTTTGTACATTTCTGGCCATATAGCAGAGTCACTACCGGTGTCAGGTCCTACAAGCTGCGCCTCCCCTAGAGACGTGCGCATGCGCAGTGTTACCCCGGGAATTGCCCGGTCTACACCCTGAACTCCATTTACCCACTGAAGGAGGGCCCTTACTCTGCGCCATCCGGTGACGTCATGAGTATACGCGCGCGGGGTGGCTACCAGCCTAAGGAAAGCGTGAACTACTCCTACCCGCGCTCCTTTGCAGCTTCAATTACCTTGCCCCTGGAGTTCTAGGAGTGGCCCGCAGGCCCCTCCCCCTGGGCGGGAACCTCCATAGGATGATGCCCGCCCCCTCAGACCTCAAATATGTGCTCACCGATAATGACCTTACCGCCACAGGCCAGCATTGTTAACCGACGATCTGGCCTCCCCCCTCTAGCCCCTACCTAAGGAATGCTCCTACTTGCAAATCCCTCTAACCAAGCCCAGATATTGTCAGACCACAAGACATTCCCTTCTTCATTTAAATGCACCCCATCCCTCAAATAATACCTGTCGCCCCAGATACACCCATGAGGTATTGACTGTAACAGGGGGGCTCGAAACAACTTATCCAACCGTGTGTTGATCCTCTTTACCGAGTGATTCAACGCCCTGACCGAATCCCCCCCCCGCCACTGTAATCGGGGTATGAGTTGTGACCATACTAGTGTGCAACCCGGGCAGGTCCTGACCATCCACCCCGCTGTAGAGATAATCTCCTCGATCATAATGCGCCTCCCCAGTGTGGCCAAATCATTCTCCCCCAGGTGAAGTATCACCACTGACGGGGGAGATTGCCGGCGCGCTAAAAGCCCCTGGAAGAAGCCCCTAAACTGGTTGAGACACAACCCCCCTCTCCCGAAGAACGTGATGTCCAACCCTAGTTGTGCCGCCCTTTTCCCCCTGTCACCTGACATAAATACACATTCTGCTCGTCTTACATAGGAGTGACCCACAATCCAAACACTTTTCTTCATTGTTTCCTGGCTGCAGCTCCGTGCTGATGTATGTTGTTGGTGCCTGACGACAAATTCCTCCCCTGCGTAACAGGTCTGAGAAACTGTAAAAGAGCGGAAACAAACCAAGCGTGAGCGCCATGTAATCACAACATGTCAATTCGTACATAACGTTTGTAGCATTCTGAGGACCATCTCCCAATTGTCTTCACTCTTTCCACTGGGAGGCCCCCTGCCACCGCCTCAGTTGCTGCCCCAATCCTAAAGGAATGAGAGCCAAACTCTTTAGGGTCAAGACCTGCTTTTCTGACCACCATCTCCAGTACCCTCCTGAATTGATACCTGGTCAAGGGATTACCGTCGGCATGACAGAGCAGTGCCCTGCCCGCTGTGCCCACCAGAAGCCCGTGCAATAATTCCACGTGCCTCAATGGGCAGCAAGGGTTGGCGGGGGCCCGTTGGAGGACTATAGTGTGGCCCCTAGACTCCTGGTCGGTCTTTGACTTCTGAATAGTCACCCACATGGTGTCCTCCCTTATCGTCACACTAGCCCTTTGCAAGCCGCCCAGTAGGTCTGACTTGGAACCTGCTACAAGTTCGCTAATTCTCAGTGCCCCATAGAATGCCAAGGAGAATGCTGCCTTAAAAAGAAGCACCTCCCACTCCGAGCTACAAACTGTGGCCAGCGCGCCCAGTAAAGCTGTCAGCCGCGCTAATCCTATGGGCTTTCTCTTATCTTTATGATGGCCCTGAATACGGCGCCAACCCCTCAAAGCCTTACGCACCATAAAGGTATTAGTGGGATCACGCAAGCCCCTAGCTTGAGCGTAGAATGATACCGCTGCCCTATGTCTGTTTGCCGCTGCCACCGAGCGCCCCTCCTTATGCATCCATTCTAAATAGGCCGCAAAGCCATCCTCCTGCGCCCATAGCACCTCCCATTGTTGCCCCAAAAAAGAACAGTAAGACAAAAACGCCCCTTCGTAAGCCGTCTTGGTCCTGGGGGCTAGGCTAGCGACCACGAGGTCCTGTAATCTGGGGCACCAATCTGCCAAAGTACTGCTGGGAAGTGCGCTGGCGAGGGGTCTGCTGTAGGAAGATGCTCCCTGAAAACCTGCATTTTGAAGCGAGAGAGGGAGTCAGCTGCATTGTTCAGAACACCAGGGACATGTTTGGCCTTAAAAATGACATTCCATTTAAGGCACTGCAAAACAATTTCTTTGATCAGACGAAGTATGAAAGGACACCGTGCCCCCTGTTGGTTCATACATTCCACTACTGTCATGTTGTCTGACCAAAACACCACTGATTGATTACATAGGTGTTCGGGCCAGACCATCAATGCCACCCATATTGGGAAGAGTTCCAGGAAGCCAATATTGGTGGTCAGACCCCATGTTCTCCATACCTCCGGCCACTGTTGAGCAACCCACCTGTTCCCTAGGATGGCGCCAAAGCCCACACTACCGGCGGCATCGGTCCATAGGCCCAACTCTGCCGATGTTGTGAGCGGGCCGGGCCAGACCACCCTGCCGTTAAAATCCTCCAGGAATGCCATCCATATAAGCATATCCTGGCGAATTTCAGACGATAGCCGAGTGCGGTGGTGTTTCTCCCTCAGCCCCTTCATTGCTTGAGCAATGGAGCGAGAGAAAGGGCGAGCCATGGGGATGATCCTCAATGCGAAGTTCAACTGCCGTACCACCTCCTGTAATTGCTGCAGTGTGACCTTATCTTTCCGTAGGCATAAACGTAGCGCTGTTTTGAATTTGTCCACCTTGTCCCTAGGCAATCTAAAACATCCCTCCACTGAATCAATCTCAATGCCGAGGAATTCCAAGCAGGTGGTCGGGCCAACAGTCTTCCCGGGCGCAAGCGGGACCCCAAAAGCCCGCATGAGCACGCAAAATTCCTGCAATGCTAGTGCACACTCCTGAGATCCCGCCGTACCCAGGAAGAGGAAATCATCCAAATAATGCATGACCTGCTGGTGGCCCGTCGCTTGTCTCATGGCCCATTCAAGAAAAGAGCTAAACATCTCAAAGTAAGCACAAGATATTGAACAACCCATGGGCATGCATTTATCCATGTAGAACATATCCCCAAAGGTGAAGCCTAAGAGATGTTGATCCGCTGGGTGTACTGGGAGGAGGCGAAAGGCTGATTCTATGTCTGATTTCGCCATCAGCGCCCCGTGTCCCGTGGCCTGTAATAAGTTAACAGCCTGATCAAAAGAGGCGTACTTCACACTACAGATACCCTCGTCAATGGCATCATTCAGTGACGTCCCCCTAGGTGCTGACAGGTTGTGGATCAATCTGAATTGCCCTTTCTCTTTTTTGGGGACAACTCCTAACGGGGAACACACAAAATTGGGTACCGGCACTTCAGTGAAAGGGCCAGCTATCCTGCCTAAAGATAGCTCCTTGTCAATTTTGGCGGCCACCACAGCCGGATTGTGCTTTACTGACAATTGGTTTCTACAGTGCGCGCTGCCTGTGTATCCTGCCGCAGGGATCCTAAAGCCTTTAGAAAAACCTTCCTGAAGTAGTGTGGCCGATGTGTGGTCCGGGTATCTGTTCAACCATGGAATCATTGCCACCACATCCACTGGCGTGGGGGGGCCTAACCGGTTCGTCCTACAGTGGCTTCCCCCTACCCCTCTATCCCGTGTTCCCATGCTTGGACCTACAGGCAGTTTCTGGATGTGAGGGGTGACCACAGGAGGAACATGCATGTCTAAACTTACACGCGCCCCTTGTGCAGGTGCGCCTATTAAAATCCCAGCACACCCCTTTCTTCTCTGCCCCACTGGCCCTAAACTTCCCAGGTACCTCACTCGTTTGGGGGGGCCGAAAGGGCTGTTGGGGTCTAGCGGAGAACACTTTGACCGAACCGGAGAACTGAGGGGGGGGTGCGTTATCCGAGAACTGTTTATGCCAAGACATGGAATCCACCGTGTCCCATGCCATTGATCTATTAAATTCCAATGCCTTCCTGAAATTCAAATCATACCCTTTCCATGCATCCCCAGAATATTGTTCGCTCCACCCCACAATCCTGCTCGAGTAGCATGCCAGTGGTGCCTGTAAATCTGGAGGTCGTTCCGCCTTAATAGCAGTGAATACAGCCCAAGCCTTCATCCAGTTGATCAGTGTTTCCTTTACCCTAAATCTAGCACACTGCACCCTCCATTCGCTTGGGTGCATCCACTCCTTCAGTGTTTTTGCATGCTCCATTTCCCTATTATCTAATAACAAAGAATAAATATATACATATCTATCTGCCCAAACCATCTCCTTCACAGCTAACGACACATGTTGAGCCAAATTCTCACTCCTGGAAGGTAGAACCCCGTCCCCCAAGAGCGGCAATGCCACTTCCTTACCAAGTGCGGGCACCAGGGCAGACTGCCCATTAGCTCCATCCGGCTGGGGAAGACTTGGACCTGTAAGGGGAGAAGATACTGGCAATGCAACACTGTCGGGGACCGCTGCCGTTTTGATCTTTTCTACAAACCTCGCCGCCTCTGCTGCATGATCTGCAGAGTTTGGGAAAGCTCCCCCTTTTTGGAGCCAGGGCATCAAGGCCGTTATCTGAGACAACAATTCAGGGGGCATTGAATCTACAACAGGTACCACTGGGGTTATGCCCAATGGTACTGGCGCAGTGGGCAAGGCGGGTGCCGGTTGTGGCAAGCCTGTAGCCGGGATTGCGGCCACCGGTTGGGGTGGAGACCCTGCGTCTCCTGGCGGCACGACAGGCACCGGCACCACTGGGGCTGGCGGTATAGGCATAGGTGTAAGCGGGGGTGGAATGACCGCCAGTGGCACGGCAGGTACCGGCTCTACTGGCTCTGGGGCGGGTGCAGCATACCTGGGTCTCTTGGACTTAGACCTCCTAGGTGGGGTAACAAATTCCCCCCTAGGCAATGGCGCCGCCCTCTGGCGGACAGGCCTACCCGATGGGCCAGGGGCATCACCATGCCTCTCATTCAACCGTGCTTCCAGCTCATCTACTTTCCCTAGCCGCTGTTTAATTTCACCCATCTCACGCATCATGGCCCGCATCATAGCCTCCATGTTGAACCCACTTTTACCACCCCGCGGACCTGGCATGATCAAACCCCAACAAACCCCTGCCTACTCTCCTAATATCGCGACAGGCCAACTTTGTGTACCTTTCAGATGGAGGGTCACCAGGGGGCTTTCAGCACCATGCAACGGCGACCGCAACACTAGCGGCTTGTCCGCTTATGTAAGGGGTGAGTAAACCTAATGTAGACCCACCCGGCGGCCACCAGGAGCGATGAATGCCAGCCCCCCGTACCCCTCGTACCGACCAGTCCGGCGTCCTCGCCGGCGATAATGATCGGCGGTCCCGGTCCACACCACGTTGCGTGCTGAATGCCCTTAGGTCCTGTCCGCTAGTGAATTGCACCCAAAATGTCGTTAAATTGCCTGGAATTGAGAAATGTATTAGCACCGTGTAATGAAACAGGAGCAGATTTAAGAAAACCCAGTTTGAATACAAGGAGACAATTGAACCCCCCTGTTAACCTCACTGTTGCTGTGCGCCACTAAAAACACATTATATCAGCAAAATTCAAAATATCCCTCCTAAAAAAGACCAGGATAATAATGCACCTGTAACTGCACTTATTCCCCTGCACTGTACACTTTGTGTAATGACATGAACAACAAATCACTCAGTAATTAAAGCACAACCATTGAAGAAATGTCACCTCGTTTTTCATACAATTGTACACTTTGTTTCTAGTCATGAACCTCAATTACCTATTAATAAATGCAGTGCAGCCGTGAAAATGGTTTTTTCCTTACAATTGTACAATTTTACATAGGGTCTCCCATCCAGGTGCTGCCCTGGTGGACCCTGCTTTACTTCCTTTAGGCGCGAGTGAGAATGCGCGCCAAACAATTGCCTATTACCAATTCAAACACAGCTGTCTCTTAGTAACACGTAAGGCCACAGAATGCGAGAATGCGCGTGAATGCGCGCCAAACAATTGAGAATGCGCGCCAAATATTTGCCTATTCCGACTTCAAATAGCGCTGTTTCTTTGCAACACGTAGTGCAACAGAATGCTAGGGCAACAATTGCCCGCTCCAGATCCCTCTTTACCTGCCGGCGCGCTTACCGTTTAGTGAAGTCAGAGCCTCGTTACCGGCTACCCCCGTCCCCACACGATACCTTACAGGCCTCTACAACGGGCCGCACCACGCTTCCTCAGCCGCTCCCGGCACCTGCGGCGTGGATTCCTCGGTGGATCCTCACCCGCTTCAGCAACCCGCGAAGCGATGTTCCTCGTCTCGTGACGCGACTGACCAGGAACCAGGACCCCCGCTCCACAACGCTAAAAGAAAAGCGAAATTATTTAAAACACAAAAAACGCTCTCAGCCCTCACAACGCGGCTGGCCCTACGCGGCGGCTCCGGAGGTTGGTGCTCGATAGTTCCGCGCTGCTCAACAGGATTCAGCCTCAAACCTGCAAAATAAAACGGAGAAAAATTACTAAACAAAGAAGCCCCGAGCGCGGGACACACCGTGCAGTGAGGGAGCGTCCAGGGACAAGGGGGTCTCCTGGGCGCTCCCCACCTCTTTATTCTCCCAGGGGCCAGGCGGGGGGGGCCACGCCCCCCCCCCCGGCCCGCCCCACTTGTAGCCCGCCCCCCCTGACCCGGACCTTCTACTTGGTATCCGGGTCAGGGAGGCCGCCGGCCAATCGGTGGTGGGTCGCGCCCCCCAGGGCCCGCCCCCACCACCGAGCGACACAATGGGGAAAGCGGGGGAGACGGTCGCCGCGCCGCCATGCGTGCGGGGGGGCCGAGGGCCCCCCCTTTTCAAATGTATCCGAGTTAAGGCATGTTTTGCTGAGGGCAATTACTGCCCACAGGCAATTACTACCCTTTGGTTCTGAGCTCTGCTGTCCACAACTCATGTACTAACTTGGGGATTTTTTGAGTTAATGTAAGCGCTCAAGACACGAAAAAGAAATGCACAAAAAAAGGATCATGACACAGCCCAGATCCATTAAAACTGAAAAAACAATACCATTTACTTGCCCCCATTGAAGATTTAGCGCTATACGAACGCACCTAATGATATACAGCGCACCATAACGGGTCAATTTAGAATTACGAGTTGTGTAGTTGAATGGGCACATGGATGTTCTGTCTTTGCTAGTATGTCTGTGTTAAACGTTATTCAAAACGGAATTCTAACATGAAAGGATAAGGGTGAAAACAAATAAAAGAAGATATATATATTTCTAGAAAGAAAAGCATTAACGGAAACTGTTACGAATGGCCTCGTAAATGCAGGCCAGTGCAGACTTTCCTTTCTCTGAACAAATGTTCTTTGACATCCCATTTCACACACTGTCACTGAAGCTAGTACAAGACAAGTCAACCTCTTCCCGCCCTCCCCTTAACTTATCCATGAGTGGGCGCGCTGCAACAGCAGCAGGAGCCGAATCGTTATGGAGTTGCCTTTAAAGATACTCAGCAGCAGACTGCAGGAAGCATGATTCACAAAATGTTCTCAGTCATCTGTCCTCCACGTCTTTTTCTCACTCCAGTGAAAGAAATTGAAAATGCACAGGAATGGAAGAGCTTGTCAAGTAATGAGTAATATGCTTCATCTTTCTAAGAAATGACATGATGCATCTCAAAAAGTATATACTACAGAGTTAGGCATTGTAACCTATTTATGATTAAGCTACACTTTTAGGGTTACATCTAAAAATACATGTTTTGATTTGGTTGTAACTTTAGTAGCATTTGGCAAATCAGCAAGAAATATGACTTACAAATTACCACATTCAGCTTAGTTTCAGTCTGTTAAGTTCCATGCAGATCCTTCATTGGGCAAAGTTAAAAGAGGGTGTTAAATCCTATAGACATTTTTTTGCTGTTCACTATAGCAAAAATTGCAAAGCAGAATTACACAGCACTGGTTATAAAAGTTCATTTGATTCAGTTTAGGTTCGTTTGCTTTTTGCTGCAAACCTGTTTCATAGCTTTTATGTCACCAAAAGCTGTCAGTCGGGCTTCACAATGCTAACATTATGGACAGCTGGATGGTTTAAAATGCTTGAATAAAACAATGACACAATTGGCTATTTTTGTTGTGGCAAACCTCATTGGGTGTCGCCTCATAAATAGTTCTGTAGCAGCAGTTTTTCAATGTATGGCTTCATTGCCGAAAAAAAATAATGCAACTATATAGGGTTTAGGTGAGAATTATCAACCTAGGGCTGAAGAATGCACACAACTTGGGCTGGAAAATGGCTAAGGAAAGAGGAATCATTTTCAGTGAAAGTCCTAAAGCGTTTATTATAAAAAATGTAATTAAAACAAACATTGCAAAATGTATTAATATGAGTGGGAAGAGGCAGAACTGGGATTGAATATAGCCAAGTTGTTAAATCTAACAGCCTTAGGGTGGTCGTCCCCCTTAGGACTCTGAGCACTTTACCACTGCTAACTAGGACTTCAGTGCACGTGCTTCTCCCCTAAAACATGGTTTGATTGACTTGATCAAAATTGACATATTTCAATTTAGTTCCTAGTAGAGTGCTCTATCCATGCCCAGGCCTGTAAATTAAATGCTACTAGTGGGCTTGCAGCACTGATTGTACCAGTCACACAAGTGCCACTTTAAAACATTTCTCCAGCCAGCCCTGCAGAGCCTCTGTGTGCAGTTTACCCACACATGTCCAATTGGCATGTGAAACACCTCGCCAACCCATAAATTATCCTTTTATTACATACAAGTCACCTGTAAGATAGACCTTAGATAGCCCATGGGGCAGGGTGCTATGTAATTGAAAGGTAGGACATGTACTTTTATGCTTTGCATGTCCTGGTTGTGAAAAATATCCAAGTTCGTTTTTTAGTACTGTGAAGCCTACCTCTCATACATTAACATTGGGAAATTCTTATTAGGCTTCCAAGCTATAATTCCTGCTTGAGAAGGAGTATCTCTGTCATGTTTCATATCTTTGGAATGGTAACAATACATCCTTCAAACTGGTAAAGCTGAATTTATCACCACACTTTTTGAAAATACCACTTTTTCTGCTTTTACCCCAGTTTGCCTGTAGCCTGTCTTCAATACACTTCTGCAGTGGGTGACACCTTTACTTTGTGCATTCCCTCTAGACAGCAGCACACAAAAGGAGTTTAGGTGTGACTGAGTGGCCATCCACATCCTGATAGGTCATCTTTGGCAGGATGGTAGGGAGGCTGTTAGATCTGGGGGTCTCTAGTTGGCAGAGGTAGGTACCACTGTCCAAATAGGGACCCTTGCTTCTAGTCAGGGCAAGGAGATAACCTCTGAGATAACCCCTGCTCACCCTCCAGGTAGCTTGGCACGAGCAGTCTAGGCTAACCAGAGGCAATGCGTAAAGTATTTGTACCAACACTCACAGTAACACAGTGAAAACACCACAAACTGACTCCACAACAGTTTAGAAAAATAAAGGTATTTTAATCTAAACTACACAAGACCAAAACGACAAAAATCCAACATACACAGTTCAAGAATATGGTTTCAAAAAGAGTTCTTAAGGTTGCGTTAAAGTTCTTCAAGTTGCGGTAAAATAAACCACAGATGCGTGAAAAGTTCACAGTTGCGTCACGTTTACTCACAGTACCTTTAGTTGCAACAAAGTTCCAAAAGCAGAAGCTGGTGCGGTGGAAAACAAGCGATGCGTTGCTCCTGAGACCCTGGGGAGGCGATGCGACAGCCCCGCTGCAGCAGCGGACGTGTTGCGACGAATCCGGTCTGTATGGGGAGGAAGGCCACTTGTAAGGATTCCGGTGCGTAGGTTCCGTAGGAAGTCTGTTCTCGCAAAGGCACGATGCGACGATCTCGTAGGGGCTGCGACGATCTCCGGGGCGACGATGCGCGGTCCAGCGGGGATCCTCTCTCTCGCAGCTCCTCGATGCGTTGATTCTGCGACGACACTCGCAGCGACGTGATGCGACCCGCAAGCAAGCGGTGCGGCGATCTCACCCAGCGACGACAGGCTCTGCGACGATACTCGCAGCGATGTTCGATTCTCCCAAACCGGTCTGGTGCGTCCCGCAAATGAAGGATGCGACGTCTCTGGCAGCGGCGTCAGGCGCTGCGACGATCTCGACCTCCGTAGCGGCGGGAAACTTCTCGCACTGTCGGGGATGCGCTCCGCAAGCGAGCGATGCAACACTTTTCAGATTCAAAAGTCACTCAAGCTCAGTTTCAAGCTTCCCAGCTCAGATACAACTTCCAGAGGCCCCACAACTGGATCAAGCACTCTAGGAAGAACAGAACTCTCTCAGCAGAGTTCAGGGAAGCTGGGGATGAAGTCCTTTTGTTCCTGGGACTTCAAAACAGGGAGCCAGCTCTCCTCAGGCCCTTGGAGATTCCTTCAAGCAAGGGGACACAGCACAACAGCAAAGTCCTTCCCCTCTCCTTGGCAGCAAAGCAACAGGTCAGTCCAGCAGAGCAACAGCAGGACAATCTTCCTTCTTCAGTTTCAGCTTTCTCCTTGGCAGAGGTTCCTTCTTGATTTCCAGGATGATCTAATTTTCTGTTGTCAGGGGTCCTGTACTTATACCCCTAAAGTCTTTGTTCTCTTGGTGCATGTGGGCCCTGAGCCCGGTCTGAACCAGTTCTGGGTGGATCCTGAGCACTTTGTTTTGCTGGCTGCATCTTTCCTTTCAGAGCGAGGGGCAGGGTCCTCAGCCGCCCAGCAGGGGGGTGGAGCCAGCATTGTGGAAGGCAGGCACAGCCCTATTCAGCCCAGATGCTAACTCCTCCCACCACTCCAGTTGCAAATGCAGTCATTCAGCCTAGTGCTGACTCATCCAGCCTCCTGGGGAATTCCCCAGCCCCTGTCACTCTCAAACCAGACAGTCAATACACAAACAGGCCCAGGCACACAGAAGGGTCAGACAAGAGAACAGCAACTTTCTAAAAGTGCTGTTCTCAAACACAGGATTTAAAAACAACCTTTCCTAAAAGATGCGTTATTAAATTCTGAGTTCAGGGATACTAGATACTTATGTCCTATCTTGTTCCTATGGGAAGAAATGCTGTTAACCACTGTAGCCAGCATCCCCCATGTTAACCTATGGAGCAAGATAGCCTTACAGTAGTGAAAAACGAAAATGGCTGCCATTCACTACCAGAGCATGTCACCTGCACTAGTACATGCTCTACCTTTTACATACACTGCACCCTGCCCAGGGGGGTACCTTGGGCCTTCCATAGGGGTGACTGATGTGCACGAAAAGGGAAGGGTTAGGCCTGGTCAGTGGGGACACTGACCAGGAGGACATGGCAGTTCTAAACTGCACACAGGCACTGCAGTGGCAGGCCTTAGACACTATTTTAGAGCTACTCCTGTGGGTGGCACAATCAGTGCTGCAGGCCCACTAGTAGCATTTGTCATCACTAGCCCTGGCACACCCAGTGCACTTTACTAGGGACTTCATGGTAATACAAATTTGCCAAACATGTATATCCAATCACAATAACAATTTACACAGAGAGCATATGCACTTTAGCACTGATCAGCAGTGGTAAAGTGCGCAGAGTCCTATTGCCAACAGCCACGGGTCACGAAAAATAAGGGAGGAAGAAGCAAAAAGTTTGAGGATGACCCTGCAAGAAGGGCCAGTTCCAACAGAGGCACTAACACTTTGCACCTGAACAGGTTGTGTCCTGTCCCCACAATAAGGGCTGCATACTCCCTTTTAGTGAGTCTGGTGAAAAAACTGGGAGGGAGGACCTCCATGCACTTCAATGCATCTCTTAGAAGTCACCTCCACTTCAAAGGCACAACTGGGTGTAAGTGCTGGGTTTCTGTATCCACCAAATCAGACACTATTTGATCTGTGAAGAACTCTGCCAGGAGGAAGGACTACTGTGCAGGTGCAAGGACTGCCACCCTGTCGGACTGCTGCTCTGGAGAACTGATTTTCTGTTATGTTGCCTGCCTGTCTGCTACCATCTGTCCTGCTGAATAAGAACTTAACCCATCTCCCTTTAACTCAGAGTGACTCCCAGGGCATTTTGGCTTGCCCCCTGTTCTAAGTCACAGGGACATCAAAGACTTTTCACCAACCTGCCACAGTACCTGCACTTTATTTGCTGCAAAATTTGCCCTGCCAAGTGATGCCAATCCAGCCCTTGGCCTTGGCAATGGGTATAAAGTGCTGCAAATGCTAAAATCCATACATCTACGATGATGCACCAATTGGAACTGGCACATCCCACTCGACGACGGCTCATCGCCAATGCTGCACGGATTGTGGACCTCACAGTGCCGACCAAGCGGCGCATCATCTCCTGTTTCCAATGCATCTCTGACTTTGCGTGGCTCAGACCGAATGCGCTTCAGTGGTTTGACACAGATGCATTACTTGTGATCCAGTGGTTTGACGATGACGCATCACCCTTCGATTCTCGCATCTCAATGACGTATCTCAGGTACTTTTCAGGGAGCCAAGGCTGGTCCCTGAATTCGACCCAAGTGCCTTTGCATTTGGCCTGAACTTTTGAATTTACCTCAGTCAAGTGTGAACAGATGTCCTAGGTTAGTGCTTTAAGCTTTTAAGCACTTACTTTTAATTTACTCTTGAAAAAGTCATATCTTCCGTTATACTCATTACTGTTTTGCTTTTTTGTTTTTAATTTGTTCATAAAAATACAATTTATTTTTCTAAACTGGTATAGAGTCATTTTGTGGTGATTTTACTGTTTTACTGTTTGAAGTGTTGCGCAAATACTGTGCACATTGCCTCTTAAGTTAAGTCTGACTGCTCTCTGTAAGCTACCAGAGGGTGAGCACAGGATAATATAGGGTGTGTTGTGACTTATTTTGACTAGGATTGTAGGCCTTGCACTAAGAGACGGTGACCGTTCCCAGAGATTTCACATCATGCTACACCTAACCTTAGTCTCAGACTATTGATTATACAATGTGTCAATTATAGTGCTTGAATAAATTGTGAGAGCAACTGAATTCAATGCAATAGTATTATGAGAGAATCTTCAAATGTAAATTGCAGTTAAAAGTTACTACTTGAAGAGGGACGGAGAACAAGGCGGCTGGGTAGCCGCGCCATGCGGAGGCTCCCAGAGTCATGAAATCTTTCTCGCTATCCGCTACGGTATATTCCATGTGTTTCCCAAATTGAAGATGAGAAGAATGCCTACTATGTGCTGGGGTTGATGGGCAGTACAGCCTCTCTTTTGTGTTTCATGTCTGCGAGTCCGACTAGGGAAAAAAATAGATATTCAATTGCAGAATCTAAAAATCACTCCTTCACTGCGAACTTTCTTTAAATTGATGTCAACAACTCTAACGCTAAAAAAAACAATGATATCCTCTCTGACCAACCTCTCATAGTCCACAGAGGGGGAGGTCTTCGTAAGTCTGAATAGGTTGCAAGCTTTGGTAGATGATCCCCAGTCCCTAGAGGTGGTCCTAGTATCCAGAGGTTGGAGGAGGAAAGTTCACTTTCAGCCATAAGCATAAACCCCATTTCCCCTCAGGCAGACGTCAAGGTTGTTCACCGTCTGGACTAATAGCACAAGGGGATTTGAATCATCAGTCTGAGCGGGTCGTGGGAATTAAGCTGGTGGTCTAACCACCAATCGAATCATCATCTCAATCAGTCTCTGACCTAATCACTAAAGTCAGGAGCAGATTTGAAACCTCAGAGAAGAACCAAATGGAGATCAAATCTGCTTGTGATAAGCTGAAAAGGAAATTGTATGATCTCACAGCTAGGACTTCGGTGTTAGAAACCTCAGTGAGAGAAGTGACCCTTCAAACTGAGGCTAATAAGAAAGAGATTATTCTCCTAAGGGGCAATGCAGTGGGTATTCAAGAAAAACTGGAATCCTTGGAGAACCACCAAAGAAGGAACAACCTTCATTTGTTAAAAGTACCTGAGGGGCCAGAGTAAAACTGGTCAAAGCAGAGACCCAAGTCAACCGCACGGAACAAGACCTTATGAATAACATCCAGAGGGTTCACAGTGATCCCTTCAGGTTAGCCCCAAATAAAACAAAGCCTAGGAAAATCCTGGTCCACTTCCATACGTATAAAGTGACGGAAGAAATCCTCACTAAGGCCCTAAATATGAAGACGCTAACTGTGGATGGCATTATTTTTTAGATAAGGTGTGATGTGTCACAGATCACAGCAAACAAGCAATGGGAGTTAGGCAAACTGCTTGACCCTTTAGGTAAATTAGGTGCCATGGTGCAACTGAAATTCTCAGCTACTTTGCGCGTGATGTATAACAACAAACTGCAGAACTTCCGACGTGAGGAAGATTTGGAGGAATTCATAAAGTTCATATCAGACACAGGGATGAGTTAGAGAGGGATTGGGGTAGTGGCAATCATCAAATGTCTCCCCTCTATTACCTGTCCCTTTCTTATGTCTTTTCTCTGTTTTCTACTTTTTATTTTAGTTGATTTCCTGAGCACATTAAGAAACTAGAATAGCTCTAGCGGGACAATATAGCAAGGTGTTATGTATTTTCACAACTCTGGGGCCTCCATAGGCCTAGACCATGGAGGAAGTAGAAGGAGGGTTCTCCAGGGTGGGGTGGTTTAGGGGTCATAGGAAGGGTGGGGGTCACCGGGTGGGGAGCAGTTGGAGAAAATATAAGAAAATATGTCCTCTCGACCAATCATGTTTTTTTTGCATCCCCGTTGCACTCAGTTCACGGTGTAAGGGATGAATATTGGCCATAACGCTTGGATTGAGATTTTATCATTGAACGTGAATGGGCTAAGAGTTAAATACAGGAGGAAAAATATCTTTCAATATGTGAGAGATGTCCCAGCCCAGATTATAATTTTACTGGAAAGTCACTTAACTAGTGTGAAAATGAGAGATATTTTTAATTTTGGAGGTTGGGTGGAAGAGGTCATTGACACCAGTCAGTAGCTAACTATATATATATATATATATTTCCAACAAACAGGTCGGCGCGAAGCATAAATGGCCACTTGCAGCGGCGGGCCAGGACGGGATCGCCACTCCCAAAGTATTCCACAACACTCGTTCACCTTTCTTAAAGAACAACGTCCAGGCCAGCAAATTAGTTCAAAACTGGTGTTTTATTTCACAGCCCACTCAACGCGTTTCGGGAACCACTTCCCTTGCTCACGAGTAATTGTGTCTGTTTACAATCCAGTATTTAAAGGTGTGTCATGTGATCGTAGTACACAGCAAACATAATAGACAGACGACCGATTCATTGCTCATCTGGAGCTGTGAAGACAGATTCGAAGTGCTTGTCAGCAATGCGTGGCTATATTAACAGCGTGTCTCATTCATTTAGCAATATATATTGGTAATCACATTCAATATCTTTGTAAATTATTGACATCTTATTATAGCAACAAAATTAATTGTTAGGCAGTACAAACACCGGAGCTTAATATTCAGTCCAAAATTATTGCTGTTACGACAGGGTCTCTGTGCTTACAGCGTATTTGCCGCTATTAAATCTCATAACGGTAATTCATCATATTCAAGCGTTTGCGTGTAGTTGCGCCCAAGTGGGCTAAAACGTTCGAATGCATCCATTCCGGCTTTAGTGCATCATATAATTCCACACAATTGGCTCTTGCCAGTCACTTAATAGAAAAAAAATCATACTTTTATTCTAGGAGTTTATGAAAGGAGCGATGATCCTAGAATCAAAGTATGATTTTTTTTCTATTAAGACCTCAGCCCAGACCCTCATTTTAAGTCTTTAAATCTTTGGGAGCAGGTTGCAAGCAAAAAGAAAGCTAGAAGTTTCTATTAAAATATGCAATAGGGTTTATTTATGGATAAGTCACAGGAAGATGAGAGGCAGGAAATGTGAAGCTAAGACGTAAATGAGACCATTGGAGCTTACCTTTTGATAGAGAGCGAGGAAATAGCTAAGGAGAAACCTGAGGGGAAAGTGAAATCTAAAAACAAGACAGAAGCAGAGAGGGGTATGCCTTCATAGATGAACTCTCCGCATAAGACCAGATCTGGTGGCAAAGAAGACTAGAACATGCACCAAAATCCCTACAGAAGCTTGCACACTACCAAGTTATACAGAAACCTCCATTTCCCCTCTGCCGTGGACAAGCACACTGCTGTGAAATGTCCCAATGGACATATGGGCGGAATGCTAGAGAGTGGAATGGCCATACCAGGAGGCACCTAGGGTAGCAGGAACTAATGCACCTTCACCCTTGGTAAAGACCAAATACAAGAAAGTAATGAAACATTTAAAACCTAAGGTTACCCAAAAGGAAATAAATTGGCCCAAGATTTTCTGAACATCTCAAGAACCCAAAGAGAGCATGCATGCATATTTTGCGAGGTTGATGTAGGTGAACATGGAGCATAGTGTACCAAATGACCCATTTAACATGCAAAGGTTCTTCTTTTTTTGTGCAAAGGCTACAACCTGAATTCAGCAACCTGATTAGCCAAGGTGTTCTACAGTATTTCAAAATAATTCTACAGTATACAAAATAATGCAGTGACAGATTAGAAACCAAACGGAAGGCACTCCCGGGAACATTTATGATCTCCCAGACCCATTTAGAACAGGATAGAGGTATGAAGAAACTTAAAGTACTCAATGAAGTACCTGAAATGGTCCCCATTAATGGTATAATCATACGGAGCGTTTTTATGGCATATGGAGGCACAGGAATGGGCAACGGTCACATCATCACACCAGGAACAAGCATAAGTGCCCTTAAAAAGGATACCCCTTTCCACATCTGTAACAATATTGGGCACTGAAAGAGGGAGTGTTGTGACAATCCTGATTGAGCCATGATTGATGTCCAAGTTGTGAATTTTGTGAGTCTTCCAAGCCCAGTGACAGTGCCTGAGGGGGGAGGAGTAACGTGTATTTGGCGCACTCCTAGAGGTAGACCAGGGTGGACCATACAAAGATGGAAAGGTCAAATTTCATCCAATACCTTTATTGATAAGCACAGAGGAAAGAGGCAAGTCACAACCCGCAACCCAAAAGATTCTTCTCGCTTGTGCAGAGGGAGCCGTGGCGTTTAGCGGCAATTTTACTTGCTTCAACAGATTTGTCATAGGAGCCCCTACCTCTGCCGGAGCCCCCTGCGGCAAACGCGGCTGCCGTTAGTCGGTGGCCTCAGTGAGTGTGTGCCCTTGGCGACTTTGTGGAGATGGCCTGATTAGATCAGGTGCAGCCTGCGATCCCGCCTCGAGTGCTTCAATTGCCTCTTCCCCTCACTCGCTCCCCCTGTCCAATTCAGCTTGCCCCCCCATTACCTCGTCATCCCCATCAAAGCAGCCTGCGGAGCTGGTGCTCAGTCAACTTTTCAACTCGCAACAAGAGGAGCCTGGAGCTACAGAACCTTGAATCCCGGGTGAGCATTCCAGGGTTGATCAGAGGGGAGGCGGCCCCTGAGCAGGGCTGACGAGGACTTGGAGCATGGTTCTGAGGCCCCTGTGTTTCTCCCCCTCCCTCCTTCTCTCCCTCTACATTTGTCTACCGCCTACTGTCCACTGCCCACTGCTTACATCTGCCCCCCCCCAATCGCTTTACTGGTGCAGAGTGTCGGGCCAGGGAGCCACGGCATCAATCTGGCCATAAACCTGGTCAGAAACCTTCAACAATTAATAAAGGGGCATGTGATTCAGGGCAAGGACAGTACGGCCAGCTTAAAGCTCCCCGTTACTCCCCATCGCTCCCCGTTGCCTTCTCATATAATAGTACATCCAACGGCAGACAGAATTCTTAATTAGCCATAATTTGAGATTTGGGAGAGTCAGGAAAGATCCCGCTAAACCTCCCAAAAAAATCTAAATACAAGGATCACCCACGCACCTTTGGATGCAGCAGCTATGGCCCTAATTCCATCACCAAAATTAGCGATATTACATTCCGGTCCAGTCTTTGGGCAAATTCCAGCAATCTTCAATCCATTCCTAGTCCCCCCAAGGCACCTGTGCCCAACAAGCTGCATAGGGGACCGGTAAGCATCAGGCAAATCTTACCTACAACTTCGGGACATCCAGCAATTGCAGCATCCAAGTTAATAAAGGTGTAATTGAAGGATTATTTCAGGAGCTCCGTCATCACTGCAAAGCCAAGATCAAGTTCACTTGACACACCACTGACTCTCTCTTTAACCACTACGGTCATAGTTCCGCTTTAAAAACTGGTTCAGACTATGATCCACGCGGCAGCTGGTGGGTCAGGCCCCAGCTCATTATCAGGTTCCTCGATGAGGGCGGAACTACAATCAAAGAAGTCCCTGACGCCCTCCTGCTGCACCAGGCCCCTCACCAGTTTTTCATCAACACACAAGACACACATGACTCTAACTCTTTCGTAGCGCCGGCCTCTCCATCAACTTTCTCCGCAAGCAAGGCCCCCTTGGCAACTTTTCAGCATGTTCAGAATCCAAGTCAGTTCTCTCTCTTAGCAACCAAGGGGCATATTACCAACCAATAGAGATAATTTTTGTCTCTAACTTATTTAGAGACGAAAATTATCGCCGCAAATCGGCGATTTTTATCGCAGATAAACCTTGCTATTAGCAAGGTTTATCGCAAATGCGATAAAAAACGGCCGCAATGCATGAATATCGCTGAAAAGTCAGCGATATTCATGCATTATCGAGCAAATGCTCTTAGCCATGTTATCCACCTCCCATTGGATAACATGGCTAAGAACTGCTCATGGGCAAGTGTTAGCTTTTGGAGATATTCGCGCTTAGCGCGAATATCTCCAAAAGTTGGTAATAGGAGATAGCGATGTTAGCGACTGTTTTCAGTAGCTAACATCTTGGCACGCCCACTTTGCATGTCATTAGTGATAAATATCACTGACATGCAAAGCGGGGCCCAAGATGGGCACTATCTCCTATTAGCTGTCGCTAACTGGTGTTAGCGACAGCTTGGTAATAGGGAGATAATTTTATCTCCGCTTTCTTGGCATTTAAAGCCAAAAAAGCGGAGATAAAGCCCCTTGATAATATGCCCCCAAGTCCCCAATTTCTACGGTCCACTTAACAGGGAGCTCCAAAGTTCTCATTCCAGTAGTTGTGGCTTCGGAAAGCACCCAACCAAGGAACTACATAATTTCGTCCCCAATAAGTTTAACAACCACGGGCAATCAGTGCCATCAAAAGGGTTATTCAGATGGGGGCCACAGAATTAAGAGGAATGCCTCTCTTGATCGGTCTTTTTTTACCAACAAACTCAAAAGGTCCACAGACCAGGAAAGACTCCCAACGCCAGATTTAAATGTGCTCTGGGCACAACTTCTCCAAACCCTCCAATCCACGGTGTCAGCACTGACCTACCATTCAGACAAAATAGACCTGCAGGTGGATCTTTTAAACACTCTCGCTGTGTTCACTGCTGGGATTGATCACAAATTTGAGGCGCTCAACTTGCTGATAACAAAATCCCAATCTCAAGTTCAATTAGTTCAATCAGTATGTTGTTGTTCCCCCATCATTGACTCCTGTCCTCACTACCTCAATTCCTCTCGTCAGTACTAACAGAAATTAAGAAGCTGACAACATCCGGGCATCCTGCCCCTCTGCCACAGGCATCCCCTTTGGTGCAAGGCCTGGTGGTCTGACCCCTCGACCGATAAAAACCTGATCCCCCTCTCCAACAATCAAGGAAAAAGCTGATTCTAATGCAACCACCGACGTAACATCTCATCGACAATACATCCACCGACTGACCAAACTGGAAAAAAAAAGACTTTGGTAATCCCGAAATAGGCAAACAGCCGAAACTACAAATACAATTAGCAGTTATTTCTCAAAAAAAAAAAACTGTGACGCCACAGGGTCCGCTCACAGCACCCAGTGTTTCTACCAGTTTGTTATCTTCAGCTCAGACTTAAACGCCTCAAAGAGCATCTTTAAAACAGAATTTGTCACCAGTAGCAGAGCGGCTTCAAGTTTCAAGGCACTCTTTGCAGTCAACTCATCATGCAACTCTCGGAAACAGTCAACTACAAATTACTGAGGAGCTGGCAACTGTCAACACGTCAGCCATGATCACATCTCTTCAAAAGTCATCCCCTGTTACCAGAGCCCTTCCCCCATTTCAAGTGGGGAACAAGAGATCAGGCTTGCATTATACAGCCATTTATAGTAAAGGCCCTGTTGGACTGCATTCGCCAACTCCACCTAGCCAACTCCCTTTGGCATCCTTGTGCAAAATAGCACATACCTAATTAATAACCAACCATCTCTGTAAGCAAGTTCCCTCCTACTCCCTACATTTATTCCTCATCAGACATTAGACGTAAACCTTAAGCCATCTAAGTCCCTAATAGCAGTGGAAGAGCACACCCTATCCACCAACAGCATTGAGACCAACTTGCTGTTAACTCCAGAATACGTCTCCCAATGCCCGCACAACATCTTAAAATGCAGGATCATTTTCAGACTCTTCAAATCGACCCCAGATATATGGTCTCAGGAATCAAAAGACATATTTACCATTAAATTCAAACCTTGCAATTTTACTCAAATAGGAGTATCAACCTTAATTACATTAGTGTCTCTGCCATACGGGAGCTGGTTCAATCAAAAGCTGATCACTCCACGACCTCAAATAATAACCCTATCGTTCAACATTCTACGTCACAAGGTTTTTGCACATACGCTACCAGGCTGCCACTCTGAGAACGTAAGGAGAATAAAAAGGTCGTCCAGTGCTGTCTTCTCCATAATGAAAAAATGCAGATTCTTACTATGTTTCTTGACCAAAAGCTAAGTTGCCGTTATTGATGGCTGGGGAGTTCTTTCAAATCGATTAATCAACTAATTTCCATCCACTAGTCATACCCGGCAGCACACAACACAACCTTGCATTTCATATGGGACAAAAAAGTTAAAATCTCAAAGAAAGTTTGCCCTACTACCGGTTAGGAAAAACCCAGGAAACGCAAGCTTATTTAACAACTACAATGAAGCACAAAAATCTTTTAAGTCAGCCAATCACAGGGACAAACAAACTGCATCCTATCAGTTTTGGCTGAAGCTGTTTCATGCAAGGAAGAATTCCAGCGCAAAGATATTTTGGTCTCTAGTGAACAGGGGTCCCTTAGGTGGAAGTGGGAATGGCAACACAAATATAAGTGCAGAAGAACGGACACCGTTTTTAACTAAACATTTCAGCGAACACACAAAAAGGGATGGTGATTCTAGCGCCCTTCCATTAACTGATTTAGAGTCATCACCTTCTGAAGCCAAATGCACTGGAAAGTTTTGACCAACTAACTCAGTTCATTACATTTTGAATGCAATATAAGTTGATGGAAAGGAGAAAAGTGAAGATCCTATGATGGAGATCGCGTTGACACCTGAAGCGTTAAGAAATTACATTGCTCGTACAATTAGGAAAGCTAGGTCAGAAGGAGCTCCTGGCCCCAGCGATCTTCCACAGGCCCTGTTCAAATCGGATGCAGACCATTGCTCAGAACATTTGGCCTGGTTTATAAACTGCAGGCTTAACCACAACATACCGGAGTCCTGGAAAGGCGCTATTATCCACCCAATCTATAAAAGTGGTAAAAGAAATGACCCTAAAAATTACAGGATGATAGCTCTCCTTGACGTTGAATCTAAATACTATGCCAGTATTTTATTGGAAAAGCTGTCGGCCTGGGCCGAATCAACAAAGCGCCTCCCCTTTAACCAGACCCGCTTCCTGGATGATTACGGAACAACTAGTAACTTACTCGCATTATCTGTTTGGATGAAGAAAGTAGCAGTTCAATGTAACCAACTTCACTGCTGCTTTATTGACTTCAAGGCGACTTTTGACCTGGTGCCATGGGCTGTCTATGGCAAAAATTAGAGAGCTGGGGCATACCCCCGGCCCTCTCAAAAGTCATAATTCAACTCCACTTGAAAACCTGGATCAGAATAAGGTTGGGAGAAGGATCTCATGTCTCAAAGAAAATTCAGACCAAAAGCTGTGTTAAACAAGGCTGAGTGTTGGCTCCACTCCATTTTAATTTGTTCATTTCTGATCTATCTCCCATGCTTGACAAAGTCAATTCCCACCCCCCACAAATAGATGGAACCTGTATTAGCAATTTGTTATATACTGATGACCTCGTGTTACTAAGCCACACAAAAGTAGGGTTACAGAGGTTGCTCGATCTGCTGCTTCCCTACACATCAAATAACTCCCTCGAATTGAACCTGTCAAAAACAATTTCTTTTGGGAAGCAGAAGCAGTAGAGAGGAGAGTGGTTTTTCAATAACAAAAACATTGAAACGGTATCCAATATAAATACTTGGGAATTTTTCTGGACTCCAGAAGCTCCTTTGTGAAACAGAAAGAGGCAGTAAGGCCAAAAGCACTGTCACTTGAGGTCGCTTCAGCAAAACTTTCAAAACAGTTACTAGGCCCAAGCCTAACACCACTGCTAAAGGTGATGAAGGCCAAGATTACCAATTATGGGCAGGAGACCATGATGGGAGCAATAAGTATTCCACTAAATAAATTAACCACCAACATTTTTAAGCGAGCGTCACGCCTGTCACGATCCTCATTTCCAGCCAAACTTAGATTTGAACTTGGCCTACTAGACCATCACAGTGTTGAGGCCGGTGCGTTTATCAAGCTCTGCAAGAGTTTGCGCAATTCCCGAGACGGTACCCCGGAGGCTAGACTTTGGAATGAAATATTGACCAGCCCAAAACATTAGCAACATTCCGTGCAGCTACTCAGCATCTAGGCATGCTGGGGTACAAATCCATCTCAGCTGGTGTTAAAATCTGTTATTAAGAGATGTGTCTGGCTGTGGTCCTTTCATTCAGATAGGGCAACACTGTCCAGAAGGAAACATACTTGGGTGGTCATCTCTGACTTCAAACCGGGGGTTGAATCACCTTGTTTATCAAGCATATTTACACTTTTTTAGAAGTTAAAGTTTATGGCCCGAGGTTGGGAGAGTGGCCTTTTTTAGAGCATTTACCTGAATGGCGGCACCCTAGTGTTAGCACCAAATGTTAGGAATGTGGCTACTACTCTGAAGCAATGGACCATACAGACTGCTCATGTCCCGCATTGCTCACCGACAGAAGGACCTTATCACAGGATGAATGGAATAAACTCAGAACTAACATATGTCGACAGGTTATAATAACCTCCTTGTCCTCAGATAATACGCAGTTGAACATTCAGCTCACCAAATTTGTCACCAGAGGGGCCAAATTGCTGGAGAAAAACAGGGCTGCGAATCACCCTCCCTCAGGCTGCATTACTACATCGCCCTACAATCAACTCATGATCTCTTGATTATCCAGTATAGTTTACATGAACATTGTTTCTTGCCTAATACTTGCTGTTTATACTTTTCTATATGACGTCTTGAAAATGTATGTCTAGCCGTCCCCCTTCAGTTTATAAAAGCAACGCTAAGATTGTTTTGTCAACCAAGGTTTCGTACATCACAGGCAATTAATCAATAGCCGGTTATTTTAATCACACTCCATTTTTTAGCAAGATCATTGCACTTTTTCAGTAATAATTATGCGTCTTTTTATAATTTCGTATTTTGTATACATGAATTACATGGTTTTAAAAAATTTTTTATGGTTTTAAGTAACACACAATAATTTTGAAATTTGAATTTGAGTTTGAATTTGATAATCACAGGAGCCGCTTACTTGACTGTTAAAACAGTTGAAGTTCCAAACCTACCCCTCTTGGGAAAAGAAGTCCAAGTTGTCGGCATTCCAAATCAGCAGCATCAGTGTACAAATCAGACTACTGCCCCTGCCCTAGTAAAAATTGGTGTGTGATTCGACTCCTGTAAAGTTGCTGGGAAGGAATCTCCTTTGCAAACTCAGCTGTGTCATGTTCAGCACACTAAATGGAGTTGGGATAGAGACTGAAGCAGCAGATGCAGACTTCAAGTTACAAACACCGGGACCTGTTGTCAGGTTGTATCCGGTCAATACCAAGGAGGATCTATCTATTTATTGGAAAGAGATGGTCAGAGAGGACATTTAGCATTTTATAGGGAGTGAGACTGGATTGATTAAAGCTGCCAAGCCCCTAATGATTACTCTTCAGCCCAATGCAGTTTTTCCTCAAACGCATCGTTAGAAGAAGACCCCAGAGGCCATAGCAGGATCCTTCTCCTTCCTCGCAGCCAAGACTTGGAACACTCTCCCTACAGACCTACGACATACTCAGGATCTGCTGGCCTTCAGAAGACTTCTCAAGACCTGGCTCTTCGACCAGTAGCAGCTCCCCCTCCCAGCACCTTGAGACCCTCATGGGTAAGTAGCGCGCTTTACAAATATATCTGTAATGTAATATAATGTAATCAACCATGTCATTGAGAGCATGATAGAACATGGCTTTCTAAAGCAACTCATCGGGAGTCCATGTAACTCTTGGATAATGGTCTTACAAAAAGCCAACAAGAAGTGGAGGATAGTGCACAACATACAGAACATAAACAAAATAGTTGTTCCATGCTATCCTGTGGGACTGAGCCCTGCTGTGATTTTGTTCCAGACTCCCCCAGATGCTAAATGATTCATGGTCATTGACCTTTGCCAGGCATTCTTTTCAGTTCCTCTTCATGAAGATAGACAGTTTCTCATTTGCGTTTTGGTTCCAAGAGGGTGTTGTGATTCTCAAAAGTACATCGAAAACCAATCCTATCTTAATCAGATACTTAAAAAGAATCTAGAGTCTCTGCAGTTACCATGCAGCTCGACCATGATCCAGTACATGGATGACATTCTGATTGCATAAATGACAAAGGGCACTATCGGTCACCAGACAATTCCCGTCAAGATCTTTTCTCCTTTTCGGGTCCTTTACACAGGTACAAGAGGCACAAGCGTCCGCTCACTAGCTCACCTGTGCAGAGAGACTGGAACACAGGGAAACCAGCCGCGCTTCGGGGATTAGCCGCTGCGCCTGGAGTGGCGCTGGACTTTTTGCGGCCTTTTTTGCTGGACTTTTTTGTGGGAGAGAGGCTGTGTGATCTCCTGCCTTCCCGGTGACCGGAGGAGACCCGAACTTCTACCGGCCCCGTCCGCCTCCCAGGTGAGGCCCTGTGTGTGTGCGCAAACCCTCCAGCGCCTGTTGCCGACTTGGGTGGGATGCAGGAGCTGTGTGGGCCGTAGGGTGAGGCACAGTAGCGGGCCAATAGCGGGACAGCCGGGGCCTTTTTGTTGTGTTCCCTAAGCTCCGGGGACAGTGCAGAGTTAAGGGAGGGCAGCCTCAGACTTCTCAGGCATTCCTCCTAGGATCAGGTCTGCCCCCCAACTCCTTTCCATGGTGATTATCCTGGGCCACATCTGCACAGGAGAGAGTTGCGGCTCCGAGTCTTTCTAAACCTGACACTCTTGGCCTCCAAATAGACCAAAAGCGTATCATCAACAGCAGTACAAATCGAGTGGAAGTAAGCTCGTTATTAACCTGACTGACACTACTCGCATTTTGGAGGTACTTTTGGAGGTACTTTGGAGGCATTAGTTGGAGGCATCCTGATAACAGCAGCACGCCGTCCGTTTCTCTGGCGACTAGGGGACTTCAACATCTGTCGTCCCTTGCGCTACTGGAGCGTCATCGCGTGTAATCTGCGCCAGGTGGCGCATAAATGCAGCTGCGGCTGGCCAACCCCTCTAAGCCGGGCTACTGTTAAGTGGACTGTGGACAGTGGAGTCCCTGTATGAGTAAGGCTTTACTTTTCCTTTGTTGGGGTGTCATAAACTGTTATAAGTATGAGTAAAAGGAAGTTGAGACATGTAGTTAAAACTTCACTCGGAACGACAAATACAAACGAAAAACCTGTGGGACAAACGTCCTTACTGGCTTATTTGACTGGTGCAATGGGCACCATTGAAGATCAAATCAACACAGTGGAGGAGACCATTACGAAAGGGAAGCGGGGGCCCAAATGGAAGGCTCAGCTCGTTCGAACATATTAAATCTCTCTATTACCCTCATAAATGAGAAGCACACTGTCCAGGGTAGTTAGAACGGGTGTATACAGGAAATCTCCGACCACCTAGAGGTGAACGAGTTAAAGGAGGATCCCCGACCACCATCTAAATGCATTAGAAACCCGACCATGGGCAGTACATTAGTAAATGAACCCGTAGGGGACAATCAGGCAAATCAGTCTAAAAAAATTAACAACTAACAAAAAGGAAAATCACTGGAAAACAATCAGCAGCTAAAACACCAGCACGCAGAAATATGGTCAGTACTGGAAAATCCACTCTGAACGTGCCAGTTGAGGAACAAACCCTGGCACTAGAAAAAATATCTAAAAAAACTGATGATGTGTATTCCTAAATGGTCTCAGCCCTGGGGAACCTAACAGACAGAGTGGCGAATTTAGAGGGGTATTTAAAAGGAAATATTAAAAACACAATAAGAGGTGTAAACACGCAATATGATGGCGTCATATTAGATACTGACCCCGCAAATCGCCAAAGTGGTGCTAATGATATCAGACCCACTGTAATTTTGGATTTAGATAACCTACAGATCGTATCTAGACCCATTCCCCGAAAACCTATTCACTCTGGAATGGGACAGAAAGCAAATAATGGACCAACCAAGTGTGGAGCTGGAAATAATAATACTTATACTAACGATGGGCCACTGGCGACCAAGACGGGGTTTTCATCAGGGTCTATAGCGGGTGATCGCCTCAATTTACCGCCGGCAGCATCACCTTATATAGTAATTTTAGCTAATGTCCCTGTAATACACACAGAAACAAGAACTATAGGAGGAACTCTGAAATAAATCTCTGCATTGGTTGGGAACACACACTGATCTTAGTGATGTACTACATGACAAGTTCAAAATGGCCAGACGGGTTAAGTGGGTGGGAAAGGAAGAAAAAATCCTCCAGGGTGATTGTATAGTTTTGACGTTCAGCGATCCCAGCTAGTGCACCTAATCCTCAAAAGGATAGGGAATTTATCCTTTAACTACATTGAAATTAATGTATTACCACTAGGGGCTTTTTATCCCTCACAATCGAGACACCCCCAAAAAACTCAAACAAGGTACCCTGGTCATGACATAATAAAACCATGGGCTATCCCACTTTATTATCAATTTGACCAGTCAGGGTCAATGGAAGACCTAGATTGACCAGATGTACAGTATGGGAGAAGTGATGGTGAAAGTGGGGAGGAAGGGTTTCTTAAAAAACACAATACCCTTAGAATACAGTGAAGTGGTTACATCTCTGCAAATGATGTGATTTTTTGATTGCATGGTGTATAAAGAGGATAGAATAGAGAATGAAGAAAACTATGGACAGGTATCCAAAACGAATGACAACAGTAATATTAGACTAGTTAAAACATTAACCTTGAGTTTGATGGGGGATAAGCTAGGAAAAATTATACCTACTACTGCTACAGGGGAAGGGTTGTTAAAGGATAAAACAAGTAAAGTATGCAAAATCCTGTCTTGGAACGTTGCAGGGCTTTTATCCAAGGTGAGAGACTCTCAGTGGTTAACCTTTATAGAAGACTACTCTTTAATTTGTCTTCAAGAAGCCTGGGTAACCGAAGAAATACATATCAATGGCTTTAGAACATTCAGCACCCCAGCCAGTTTTAGTAAGCAGGGGAGAAATAAAGGGGGTTTATGCACCTATATTTCTAATACGTCGGGGGTGACAAAAGTGAAGATTGTTTGCGAGACTGAGTTTTATCAGATATTTTCAGTGAGTCTGGAGGGAGAAAAGGGTATAGTCCTAATCAACTTATATAATAACATCCCCAAACCTAAGATAGTAAAGGTCTTAGGGGATTTATGTCAAATGTTGAACCATATGGAAGAAGTAAGGTCTGTGGATATGTACATTATATGGGTAGGTGACTTCAACTGTTTTTTATTTCAACCTAGTAAACATGGTATTTGTGGTCTCGGTAAGGACTGTGAAGACACTCTGACACATTTTTCTGACACAACTGTGGGGGATTCACTAAATGAAATAGTCTTTCATTTTGATCTGGGGTACGCGAATTAATTGTGTACACCCCCTGTACCCTTTGAGCCAACATTCAATGGGAGGGGATGTAATTTGATAATTGACTTTGCTTTGATGTCTAACAGGTATTCTTGTAATGACTGTATTTGTAAAACTTGTGAAACACTGATGAGTGACCATTATTCGATTACCCTGGAACTTTTTGTCGAAGGGACTGCTAGAACCTCTAACAAGAATGAGATGAATTATAATTTCAACAGGAATCTCGCTAGCGCAAATGGATAATCCATAAACATGGACTACAGTGGACCGAGTGGTCTTTCTTAATACACTGGTTAATAAGACACTAGAGAACTTTGAAATCTGTCTCACTCAGCCAGAGGATGACGTACACATTTTTTAAGCCTTTCTTAAAATAACTGGGGAAGCACGAAAATTACTAACCAAGGAACGGAGACAGGGGACACATAAGGCACGGGGCTGGTTCGATAGGGCATGGAGCAAAGCACACACCCCCTTGAAAAATGTCCTTTGAAATGAAAACAGAAGTAGCGAAGAACTTAGACAGGCGAGATACTCCTATCGATTAGCAATAAAAAAACGCAAGTTGCAATTGAAAAAGGAAGCCTGGCAGGCCCTCCATAAGGCAAGCATAAAAAAGGATAATATTGGCTTCTGGAGAGCAGTAAATGCCCCCTAATTTGTAAATAGTGAGATTGATGTCATAGACGTAGCGATTACTGAGGAAAAGTGGGTTGAATTCTTCACAGGTCTTTACAATGACGAAACTCTGGACCAAAGCGAGCCACCCTCCGAGGTAGGGGGAAGAGCAGTTAATGTACAACCAACAGCATTTCCTCTATATATTGACATTTCATATGAGGAAGTTAGTAGGGCCATAACCGAGAGTGCCTCAGGGAAGGCACCAGGACCAGACGGCATCCCAGTGGGCATTTACAAGTCGAACATTGGTTTATGGGCACCGCTCTGAACCAATGTTTTAACAAGTTGTAATCACCATAGGTTTATCCCAACATGGTCAGATGCAATTGTTATCCCCAAATTTAAAAAGGGAGCTAGAGATGATCCAAGCTGCTCCCGCCCAATTTCCTTATTGGACGCTCTAATGCAAGTTGCTGGGAGAGTTATTCTAAATAAATTACAAATTTGGGCAGAAGACACTAGTGTTTTATTAAATTTTCAATACGGGTTTCGAGCAGGTCTGGGCACTATATAGCAGGAACTAAATCTGGCATTAATTATAGGTAAATATTCATTAGCCAAGGAGGCTAACCTTTACTTGACGTTTGTTGATTTAAGTTCAGCCTTCGATTGTGTAAAGCATGACAAATTATGGAGTATCCTCACAGACATGAATGTTTACCATCCCTTACTATCCTTTATCAAGGAGTTGTATAGGGATGCAGGGGCGAGGATTAGATATGGGCTAAAGAGGAAATGTTCAACCAAGTTTTGTATAAAAAAGGGGTGAGAGAAGGCTGTATGCTTGCACCTTTTCTTTTTTCCTTATATATTAATAATATAGGACAATATTTGATTGATTGCCGAAAAGATTACCCTATTATTCGTAATACTCCAGTCCCTATTTTATTGTATGCGGATGACGCAGTTATCATGGCACGTACACAGATAGGTCTACAAAGGACAGTCACTAATTTTGCTACCTACATGCAAGAAAGGGGTTTGAAAGTAAATATTAGCAAAACTTATACCATGAGCTGTGGCATAAAAAAGAGTAAAACATGCGACATTTTTATTGAGAAGAAAACAATAGAAAGTACGGCTAGATTCTTGTATTTCGGAATTAATTTTGATAGGACTGGCTCGTGGAAAGCAGCCATGCAAGCCAGAAAATTGACTTTCTCAAGAGCTATAGGCGCTATCATTAATTTTTCAAAGAAATTGGGTGGTAGACCGGACCCAGAGCTACTAGACATTTATAAATCAAAATGTGTATCTACTGGCGACATATGGCGCAGGCATCTGGGGCCTAACAAAAGGTTGAAAATATACAACATTGCGAAAATGCTTTTATTCGCTATCTTTTGGCGGTCCCCAGATCAACTGCGACTTTTAGCTGCCATAGGGACCTTGGCTTGACATATGTATCTGATGTTATTAAATTAAATCCACTTTTATTGTGGCGTAAGATGTGGGTAACCATGGAAACAGGCCTGAATAGAGATGTAATCAGGGATTGCCTTAAACTGGATGGGGCAGCAAAAATACCTTGGATTAGTTATGTAAAAGAATTGTCACACAATATGGGTCGTCCTGAATATTTTGATTCCCCTATAAGTTTGGAAACAATATCAAGAAAAATGATAAAATTAAATTGTTTACAGCAACTAGAAAACAAGCGTTGGCTCATTGAAAAAGGACAAAGAACAGTCATGGAAAACCATTTGATTAGTGCATTTTTAGGTATATAACCTTATTTAATAACGGTACAGAGAAGTTTTAGTCGCATGTTCCTATCCCGTTTTCTCTGTGGTTCTTTTTATAGAATCGTAACCTTCTCTGAAACAAATGATTGGTCTCAAAATTTGACGTTATGTCCTTGTGACGACATCTCAATACAATCTACATCACATTGCATTCTTTTTTGTAAATACTATGTTTTACCAAGGAAAATGTTTTTAATTCCAATTTTGAAGATGTTGGGCCTTAGACAATGTAGACTAGCACTTTTGAGGCTACAATTTTTAGAAAATTAAATGATTATTATATCCATCTCTTCTTTTTTAAAGGAGATTATCAGATACAGGAACACAATGTAAAGCTTGAATAGAGTAATCATGAGTTTGATGTATTTTTCTATTTTTATTAACGGATTGTTTTAATGAACTGGCAATTTTATTATATCATGTGAATTATACTTGTGCTTGTTATCCTGTACTGTGCTTTTATGGTTTTTACTGTACAAAAATGGAATAAAGCTGTATTTGATTTGATTTGACAAAGGAAGTCGGTAGTCAAGCCGATATTGCTCTGCTCAATCAATTGGCTGAGAATGGACACAAAGTATCCCCCAAAAAAGTACAGTATTGTCAAAAAGAAATCATGTATTTAGAACATTAGACAGAGAAGGAAGTCAGACTGGTGTCCCATGAACCCACTGAAACTGCCCTTAAGGTTAAGGTACCAACCACACAGAGAGAAGTGCAAGTGATATTGTGAATGGTTGGCTATTGCTGAAAATTGACCCCAAACGTTTCCTTTTTGGCAAAGCCCTGACACACACTGATTTCAATGACCTGGCACTAAAGGATGATGAAAGCATAGACGCATTCCAGGATCTAAAAAAAATTACATTGCAGAACACAGATTCTTGGAATGCCAGACTACGCTTTAGAATCTGTGCTCTTTTGCCATGTGAGAGATGGGTGTGCTTTTTCCATGCTAATAAAGGCCCATGGAGAGACAAAGCACCTTTTCAGGCTTGTGTTGCAACTCTAGTAGCTGAACCATTGCCTAGTTGCCTTAAAGTGGTCATAACATTAAGTCTTAGCATTCAGCAAACAGGAGGGTTAGTAACGGGCTACCCACTAATTGTAATGATCCCCCATTTCATTTAAATCCTCAAAACTCATACACATACTCAGCATTTGACAGACAGATGCTAAGCCCGCTGTGAGAGAATCATTCTCGTGCCCAGAATGTCTCTATCAGAAGGTGAAGCACCCTAAATCCTACTTCCATATTTCCCACTCCAGGGGGAGATGAGGAGGGAGACTGACCAAGACTTTGCAATTTTTAGCAAATTATGCATAAAACCAAGACCCAACAGACTGGATGTACCGCTTCCTGAATCCAATCATACCCTTTTTGTCCATGGTTCTTGTCTGAGAAACTGACTTGGTATTCTAAGAGAAGTCTATACTGTGTGTAGCCTAACTGGGGTTGTTGAAGTATCTTACATGTGCCATGTAACATCTGCACAGCAGCTGAATTGATTGCCCTTACCCGAGCCTGTTGTACACTGGAAGACTTACGAGTTACCATTCACAGTGACAGCAGGTATGGGTACGCGTTGTGTACAACTTCGGTCAGTATTTGTCACAGAGGGGATTCATGACCTCTACTGGGTCCCCCATCAGGAATGGGTTGTATGTTACCAATCTATTGGAAGCTCTTTAATTGCAGAAAGAAATTGCAGTGGTAAAGTGTGCTGTCCACAAGAGTGTCAATGATTTTGTCAGTAGAGGCAACGACTAAGAGGACAAAATCACCAGATATTGTTCTCTTAGGTCCAGCACCTTTCACATTGATAAGCCATGCAATGCAGAAAAAGAAACTGTGACACATATGCTGTTAAACACTCGACACACATTCAATGAGATGTAGAGATCTGCAACACATTGCCCCAGAAGTAGAGAAAGTCAAATGGGAGAAGATGGGCTGTTCAAGGGATGCCAGTGACATTTAGATGAGCAGTGACGAGAAACTGATGCTCCCAGACTCAATGTTATCTGCCATGGTATGACATATTCATGGTCCAACACATGTGGGCAGAGATGAGATGGTGTCTACTTTAAACAATATGGGTACAAACTCCATTTTTAATCAATGGCAAAAAGTTTGTGTCAATGTTGCTCAACACAATGTAGACAAAAAGGTTGTAGTGATCATGAGCCACTTAGGGAAGTCTGATGGTTCATTCAACTGTTTCCAGATCAATTTTGTGGAGATGGCCCTATTGAGAAACAATCTTGTGATTTATGTTCATCTTACCGCTGGGTCGAAGCAAATCGCACCAAGAGATGTGACAGTCTGGCAGTCACCAAACTATTGTTCCAGAAGTTGAAACTGTGATTCGGGATGCCAGTTCATCTTGAATCAGGCCAAGGGAGTAATTTCAAGACAGAAAACGCATTTACTATGCACAGCACTACAGTTAAAACAGAGGTTCAATTGCAGTTTGTTAGAAATGGGTTTTCTGTTTGGCTAGGGCAAGGGCCTAAGCCAGGCAGAAACCACCACTCTAGTCAGGGTAAGGGAGTTAAACGCTGAAGATAACCCCTTCTCACCCCCTTAGTAGCTTGGCATGGCAGTCAGGCTTACCCCACAGGCAATGTGTAAAGCTTGTGCGCAACACACTCACATAGCAGCCACACTCTAGGCACACAACAAAAGTAACTCCATACAAGGTTATATAAAAATAGCCTTTGTATTACTTATAAAACACATTAGAACACAATCACATATATACACTGTACCACCTGGCACTAGGTATGACTTTACAGAGGATTATATACATTACAGGGCCAATCGGGCCACTGTCATCACCATTTGGACAAACAAGTAGTTGAAATCACATCCAGTAACTACTGGTAACATTGCATGTAACATAAACACATTATGCCTCACATTTTAGGCATACATTCTAAATTACCAGTGCACCACAGTAACACTCATGAATTTCACATATCACCAGAGCCCTTTGTGCACATCAGGCCCCTCTTAGGCATAAACAAAGTACGGGGGCTTAGCAGAGCACCTTACTCACAGCCATAAGCAGTAGTACACCATGCTTACTTATTAGGCCCACATTACCACCACAGCATAAACATAACACTTTGGGATAACCACTACCCATTGGTAATCTTCCACTTTGGCACAACACATTAGGCATAATTCATATGACGACACTGAGCATAGCACATTTGCTCATACGACAAAATTAGCCACAGTGCACCAAAGGAAACACTCATAGTAATGTACACGTAAGATCTCAGGTTCCAGTAATCACATCAGCCGATGAAACATGTCCTCATCCGATATTACAGGTGCCCCCACATTGCAGTGTTCCCAAGCTCGGTGTCTCCCCTCACACAGGCCTCCAACCTGGCCCCTCCCGGCTGCCGATGAAGCAAAAACAATGAGCATAATGCATAGGGGTGGGGGATGCAACTTACCCCTGTCTCCTCCAATGGTGGATGACCCCCGGTGCTGGACATGAAAATGCAGTTGCCCGCGTCGATGCGGCACAACTGCGATAAGGCCCTACTCACTGAGGCCTCGATAGACTCTTCCGGTCTCCTCACTGGGCCCTGCAATCTCCAGGGACCACTCTCTCCCTCTACCCGGTGGGGGGGAGGCAGGAAGATGTGGAATGGAGTCTGCGATATCCCGGTCCGTCTGATGTCACAACCTCGGCGTCTGGCACCCACTTGGTGCCGGTTCTAGCTTCGGCTGGGCCCCGCCCACAATCAGCCAACCTCTGCCTGTCTTCTGGCCTCTGAAGGGCCTTATGCCTATGGAGTGAAGTCTCTGTCGACTTAACTCCTTCCCGCTTCCTGGACTCAGGCCCCGCCTGCAACCAGGCATCCTCCGCCTGACTTCCTGCTCTCGGCACGGCTGCTCTAGCCATGTTCCCCGTCACAGTCTACTTCTCAGGCTTAGAAGTTAAAGTTCGAAGCGCCCTCCCTGTGCTGCAATAAGCAGGTGCACACACCACTGGGCCAGAAGTTTTTCAGCGCTTTCCCAGCGCACTACGATGCGGGCAAAAATGCCACACAAGCCCACGTCAGGGCTCACCTACACCGGCCACATAAATCCTAGGTCGCTCCACAAGCTGCTCCGGGCACTTCAGGGCACCAGAAGAAGTGCTTGCATTGCTCTGGGGTACAGGGCCATAAGAGGAATCTAAAGCACTCAGCCTGTCCCCCACTTAAATTGATACCAAAGGGGATGATGGGCGGAGCGTTTGAGCAAATCAAACACTCACCCCAGTCAAATGATCTGGGTTTAATCCATTATCATTCTTTAGCTCACTCCTCCACCTCAGTTCAGACATGACCATATGGAAATCAGTCTGACCCTGTGCCTCATGGGAACAGTCCAGCGCCGAACTGCCAAGCCATGTCTCCCCTGGACCAGAAACAAGCATCCTGGCACCGGTTTCGGGTTCATAACCCTCATCAGCCAGGCTATCTTGAATCCACTGTCCATCAAATGTTGTTTTTGCATTTGTCACCCCAAGTATGATGGGTATGCTCAGACGTGGGTCCCATGCTCTCCATGCCACTGGAATCAAGCTATCCTGGCTGAAGAGGGGTGAAACCCTGAAATCAGTCCTAGGATACTTGTTTCCAGTCCAGGGAGGACCTGGCTTGGCAGTTCAGGCTGGACTGTTCCCATGAGGCACAGGGTCAAGACTGATTTGCATATGGCTGGGTTCAAACTGGAATGGCATGGTGAGCAAAAAACAATTAATTTAGGCCCAGGTCTTTGTACTGGGGTAAGTGCCTTTTGTGGTTTCGTTCCCAGACAATGTACTCCCATTGCTGAATGATTGATGAGGATGTGGTGATAACCCGATGGATCTGGTGGTACATATCCTAGTGAGGTAGGACCTTAGTGTAATCTGATAATCAATACAACCAAGGGAACCATTTGTTTTTACTTGTTCTTTTACCCTGTTCCCCTGTGGTTGATCAAGGGTGACTCTCTCTCTTTTTCCATTGTCTTGCCCCAGACATACCACGGGGGTGGAGCCAGCATTGTGGAAGGCAAGCACAATCCTATTCAGGCCTAGGTGCTACTCCTCCCTCTACTCCAAATGCAGATCGGCCTATTCAACCTAGCGCTGACTCGCCCAGCCCCTCTGGAGCCACTGCACCACCCCTGCCCATGTCACTCCAGAGCCTGACATGCAATACACATCAGGCAGGCACAACATACATAGCACACATAAATGCCTACTTCTAAAAGTGGCATTTCTAAAATAGTCATAATAAATCTGCAAATATCATTACACAGCATTTATTACCACTATTCCAAACCTACCAAACTTGATCACACTACCCCTCTCATATCAGGAACTACCACCGACACACATATCAGGGAACACAATGCATTTCTATGAGAGGGTGGCCTCACAGTAGTGAGAAACCAAAATGGCTGTTTCTCACTACCAGGATATGCCAACCAGTTAAGGCACATGTCCTACGTTTTACCTACAGTGCACCCTGCCCATAGGGCTAGCTAGGACCTACCTTACGGGTCACTGATATGTAGTAAAAGGGGAGTCACAGACGTGGCAAACACTTTAAGTGCCACATCACAGAGGCAGTAAACTGCGCGCAGGCCCTGCAATGGCAGAGGCCCGAGACAGATTTGAAAGGCTACTTTGGTGGGTGGCACAAGCAGTGCTGCGAGCCCACCAGTAGCATTTCATTTACTGGCCAGATTTGAAAGGCTACTTTGGTGGGTGGCACATGCAGCACTGCGATCCCACCGGTAGCATTTAATTTACTGGCCATTGGTATATGAGATACCACTTTACAAGGGACTGATAGGTAAATTAAATAGGCCAAACAGGTGTAGACCAATTTTACCACGTTTACCATAGAGAGCACATGCACTTTACACTGGACAGCAGTGATAAAGTGCTCAGAGTCCTAAAACAACCAATACCAGGTCAGAAACAATACTAGGAGGAAGGCAAAAAGTTCAGGGATGACCCTGCAAAAAGGGACAAGTCTAACACTGTTGTAGACCCGCAGCTTCAGGCATCGTAGAGAGACTAAATGGGATGATCAAAGCCAAATTGGCCAATGTTTGCACCTCTATATCTCTTAAATTGCATGATGCACTCTGGTATTGATGAGCATACAAAAGCACCCCTGTAGGTGAACGTGATTGTTTACTCACAAGGTGTTGATGCGTAGAGCCATTCAAATTCCTTCTTTTCCAAAAACTGCTCTTGTGAATATCACAGATGATCTCGTTCTCGAGTACTGCAAGGGATTTGGTGACGTGGTGCATTCTATATTTCTATTTTTTTAGAGACCTCAGTAGGCAGAGATCCAGTAGTCTATTCACAAAGGTACAAATATATTGGCTACCATTTGTCTATGGGTACGTCAAAAGAGGGTGAAGGTTCATCTTTGAGTACAAATAGGATAAGGGCAGGATTTGGTGACAATTTGTTTTCCAAGAATTAAGTCAGCAGCCAATTTTAGGCCAAGATCACAAACTGCAGAAACTGTCAGAGGACATTCTCCCAGCAAGATTGGACATAAGGAGGCATCCCAAACAATTTGTTTTTTTGGACAAAGTAATTATCTAAGCCTTGGAGTGAATTTTCCATCATCAATGACAAAGTGATAGTGAGAATGGCTGAGAGACCTGTGATAGGGTTGTAGGGATTAGCATTCAGGTTAGCGATGAGCTAAGCATCACCAAAGTGCAAGTAGGTTGTGACCTTAAGATGCCTAAGTAGAGTGGCAATGATGACATATAGAGATTGAAAAACAAGGGTGAAAATGTCAAGCTCTGGGAGTGACCCACAGTAAGGGCCTGGCCTCTGACGAGAAGGTTCCAAGCTTTAATTGTTGTGCTCTTTCTGTCAAAAAAGAATGTGGTCACTGGAGAGCAGCATCTCTAATATTAACCCCTTGAGTGCTGGCCACGTTCAGCGGACTTCGCGTGCACTACCTCGGTAGTGCTGCGCATGTCCATTGAACATCGCGGCCCCGCCCGCGCAATAGAACGTTCTGCACCAGCGCGGAACGTTCAGGGCAGCGGAGGGGTTAAGAGTGTCTAGCAGTTTATGTAGGATCTTATGATCTTTTGAATGAAATGCTGCATACAGGTCCAGGAGAATCATTATTACTGAAGTATCCCTGTCTGCAATATTCCATTGGTCATTTCAAGCAGAGGTAATGACTGACTCAGTCGCTAAACCAGGTCTGAAGTCTTACTGAGAATTGTCCAAAATAATATTCTTTTCTACAAAGGTTTGTAAGGTAGGAGAGAAATCGGGTTTTCAGTTTGTGAGTTCTTTCCAATCAAGGGTATTTTCTTAAGATCAGTTTAAGTTTAGCCTTCTTAAGGCAAGCGAGCACCTTGATAGAGCTGAGGTAAGAGTTTATCATTTGGGTAACTACCAGAACAATGATGTGACTCGTTTCTTTAAGGAATTGGACTAGGCTAGGACTAAGTGGTGAGCCAATAGGTTTACCACTAGTCATTATCTCAAGAAAGGCCTGTTATGAGATAGAATCAAAGGCAATTAGTATAGTTGTGGGATTTGAAGGTAGAATCTTTAAGCAATCAGACGTGTCCATAACTGTTATGGAGTTTGCAATAAGTATTCAGGTGGCACCCTCTGGAATGAAAAAGAGAACCAAAAAAATGCCTTGGGTTTGAAGGAATCTTATGTCACCATCACAATAAACACACCGGCCACAAAATGGAAACAGAATATGGGGCCATATTATCAAGGAAGCTGCGGTAGTTTATCGCCGCTTTACCGGCAGGAAACTGCCGATAAAGCGGCGATAATGGCCTTGATAATATGCGATTCGAATTTCAATCGATGCCCAGGTTAGATGTGTGAACATCTAACCTGGGCTTCGATTGAAATTCGAATCGCATATTATCAAGGCCATTATCGCCGCTCTATTGGCAGTTTCCTGCCGGTAAAGCGGCGATAAACTACCGCAGCTTCCTTGATAATATGGCCCATGGTTCCTTTGAAAAAAGAATTTCTTCATACACACGCCTGACCTGCCCAGTCCTGTGATGTGGCTGTATTAAGTAACCTTGACCAAGAGCATAAATCACATGAGCACCCCTCTTATTGGATCATACCCCAGAGAGGAAACCTTTCAAGATAGTCTTTAAGGCCTCAGCGTTCCCAATATCCCAGGAGTCACTCAAGAGGAAATGATAGCACAAAGCCATTCAGCCAACAGGCTTTTGTGAAGAAATAAACCAAATTTACTAGCATTAGTATACCTGTAATGTGCTTCATCCATGTTTTCTTCCTCAGGATAACAAGTGTCAACCTTTGACGTGATTCCCCTTTTGCATTGTTTTCCACTTGGCATGAAAAACTAAGAAGAGCTTGCTCAGTTGAAACTGTTTACATTTCTGTTCCTATCTAAGACCCGCCTTTCTAATTACAATGATCTCAGGCTAGGCACATGCTTGGCTTCTTTTTAAAAATGTATCACAAGTTCTGCCGCAAACTTGTGTACATGCAGGGTACAAATTGGTCTCCTACCATCTGTCTATAAAGTTGCTTTATCACGTTTTTCTGGGGGAGCATGTGGCCAATTTTATCTGTGATTCATGGTTCATTATTATAATTTGTTGTCAATAAACCCTTTCATAATCGGATTGATGTATGAGCAGATGTCTTTGACAGTACTTAGTGCGATGTTCGGAAAAACCCTGCATTCGATCGGTTGCAGTGAAAAGTGCTTGATAAGACTTCAACACAACCTTCCCTCGTGCATGGGTAATACACAGGACTCTCTATTAGGAAGACTGGGTTGAGGACAGCTCACTGGATGGCTCACCAATCAGATCACTGCTCAGAGCATGTTACAATTTTAGAATAAGAGTGTGAATGCCTGTACTGTCTGAACTAGGTACATTTATTGTTTGAAATAAACACAGTTGGGGTCTTTATAGATATGTCCCAATATTTAAAATCTAATAGTATAAATGGAGCCAATGGTTACAGAAGGGGAGAGTCTAAAAAGAAAGGCAATGGCTGTCTAGGACCCCAAGAAAGGCTTGAGCAGATAAGTATGTGGGAAATTAATCTGGACTTTCTGTAAACTACACAGGATTGTGTCCAATCGCATTTCAACTGAAAGGAAGTTAGTGGACAAGTGTGAACGCAGTTTCTGACCTCCCTCCATGTTAATTGGTCGAAAAAGAGCAATCTGCCCCTCCCTAACTTCTATCACCCTTATTATCTATGCGCTCCAGAGGATGAGCTGCTGCACAAGGTAGCAGTACCTTGGTGTTTTCTTTGCTGTGAATAAAAGTACACCAGAACAAAGGGAGACAGAAAATGGCAGTTAAATAAGAACACATCTAGGGTGTTGTAATTTAGCAGCGATTAGGTTATGCATTAGCAGAAGACATCTTGTATTTAGAGACTATCTTGTCCATTTTGCGGAATCCATTTTGTATTGTTGGCAGCCATTTTGTTTGCCATGTGCTCGCCATGTGCTCTGTCCTACCTCCCTGTTAACTGCTCTTGAAATCTGCCTAGAGACGAGATATATTTAGCCTCTTCTGCTCGCACATGCTCAGTTGAGCTTACAGCTGTCCTCAACTTGTAACTGTCAGGATGTGTCCACCAGAATTAGCTAACTGTTAGCTCCTCCCACTTGTTGCTTGTACACTTTCTGTATGACCTTATATGTACTTGGAGAAGTGTGGCTCAATGGTTAGAGCAGCAGACCCTGATGCAGAGGTCTAGCCCGAACCAGGGTTCAATTTCCCGCCTCGGAGGGTCTTGAGCTAAAAAATTCCACAGACCTGATAATTCTTGCCTCAGTGCCTATTCCAATCATGGAGTCCCACTCTGCAACTCTGGGCAATAGCTTGCTTAATCTCCACAACGGCCCCCACAACGCTAAGGATGCCTGGCTTCCACCTTGGGGGTGCCCAGGAGTGGACACCTCACAGGGAAAGCCAGGATGGGTTCCACAGCGGTATTCGTACAAACGCCTTGAGACCCTTGCGGGTGCGTAGTGCGCTATACAAATATCAATTTACAATTTATTTATTTACTTACAACCAGCATTCTGTACTTGTACCGCCTTCATTTGAGCCCCTGTGTGGGTATAAAAGGACCAAGCTCGCTCCATTAAGTGTGCTACTTCATACATTACCGAAGGTTGCTGTGTGAATGTAGTTCCACCTCATGAGGTTTAATAAACTCTGTCTTTTCTATTCCAGTTTCTTCCTATTGGTCTGAGGACCTTGTGCAGAGAAGGGCAAATCCCTTGCACTGTAGACCTTTCTGAGGCTCACCACCACAAGGGGACTGTATCCCATGTCAGGTACTACTAGCATGATAAAAGCACATTAAAGCATAGCAGGCAACTGGGCAAAATCCACTAACACTGATGTGATGGTAAAAAGTATTTTTAAGAAGTCACCATTGATATTGAGAGTTTGGATAATCTTAAAAAGAGATTTAAAGACCTTAAGTACAAACATAGTGCAGAGTGTTATGGGGCCTGTTCTGGGGTAGGTGTATGGCTCGATGTCTGTGTGGACACCAGTACTTTCTTACCTATGCTCCCTTGATTCTAAATACCTTTATTTTTTCTCAAGGGAGCAACATTTAGTGAAACCCCTTATAATCTGACCCATGGCGGGCAGAAAGACTGTTGCACCCATTCAGGAGTAAAGGCATGCCCATTCCTGGACATTTCAACCTCCTCCCCTTCTCTGTTTTGCCTTTTTTCCTTAGTATCTTGTAGATTTATTGCCCGCAGAAGCAGCAGAAGACTGCTCCACATGTTCTAGGGTGGTGCATGACCCGATGTCTGGGTGGCCCATCCCCATCCACAATTGTTTTTGCATACTATTTTCTTGGTGTCTACTGGGTGCTGTGCCCCAAGGTAAACACCTAATCCACCCTTCAAGAGTAGAAAGACTGGTACTCTTGTTTTTGAGAGAGGGGATATGGCCTGATAACTGGATGGACTTCCCTACTGTTTATTTGTTTATGCATTTTTCCATGATGTATTGAATGCCTTATTACTATCCATTGGATACACCCCCAATCTACCCCTAGGGACAGAAACACTTTTCGTCCCATTCTGGAGTATGGACATGACCCAAATCCTGGGTAGCCCCCCCCTCTTATTTTTTTCTCATTTATGCTTGGTGTCTAGTGGGATTTCTGCCCCCCCAAGGGGAATAGTTTTAGGTTAACCCCTCACTCTGACTCCAAGGAGGCAGAAGGACAGTTGGGCCAATTCTGGGGTGGGGACGGAGCCCCATGTGTCAGCAGGACTCCCTGGCCCTTTCTTTTTTGACCATTTTTCCATGCTCTCTAATGCGCTTTCTACACCCCACCTGGGATAGGTTGGGGTAGATCTTATCAATCTGCTCCCAGGAAGGACAAAAGAACTGGTGTTGGGGAACAGCCTTATGCTTTTAACTCCATCCTTTTTTGACTATTTTACCGTGGTGTCTAGTGATCTTTCTGCCCCCTCGTGGTGCAGATTAGCAGTAAATCCACAATCTGACAAGGCCTGGGCACAATTTACTTTTGCGTAATTTCAGGAATTCCAGTTGATGCTTGTTACATGAAGTTCCCGATAGGACACATTGTCACACTTGGGTAACTATGTGTGAACGGTGGTAAGAAATGAATGAAACCAGCCCAATTCTTTGTAAATGTTACGACAAATTCATGGGAGCAACATAGCACAAGCAGCATTTGTTCACTGTACTTTTGTTTAAATGCATCCCCACACTAAAAAATGATGTGAGGATGCTCAAATATAGTTGAAAAAATTAGAAATTTGAATTTCATATAATTTCGCAGAATTCTGCTGAAATTTGGGGTAATGTGAAAGCAAATTAAAATTATGTGAATTTCACTCAACCCTAAATCCGACCCAAGTGGGAGGAGGAGGCAGGAAACATGTTGGGCCAGTTATAGATGAATGGAAGTGTAGCTTGATGTCTTTGTGAGTTACCCCAACTCCTTATTTCGGCCTTTTCTTGAGGAAGCTATCTGCCACACGGGGGCAGCAGGACAGTTGCTCCCTTGATGGGGTAGTATTTTGACCTGTTACCTGGGAGGGCCATCCCCACCCCTTCTTTTTTTAGATATTTAGTCCCCTGGTGTCTAGTGGGCACATTATGGGAGGGCACATTATGACTAAACATTCAATCAGCCCCCCCCCAAAAGTTTGTTGCCAACAATAATAATAACAAACCATGAATCACAGATACAATTGGCCCCCAGCAAAACTTAATAAAACAAGTTTATAGATGGCAGGAGACCAATTTTTAACCTACAGTACACATGATTGCAGTAGTACTTGTGATAAAGGGGAAGAAAGTCTGTTGCAACCAGTCTGGGTACTTTCTAACGTTATATGCAATTAAAGGCAAATGTTTGTTGTGTGATATATATATATATATATATATATATGTTTTTGGTCTTACCACACTCCACATATTAAATGATAGAAGCAATGTATGGTAGGTGTGAGTACGAGAGTAGTTTAGTTTAACACAAACACACAATTAATTTTGGTTCTTTCTCGTGTGTATGTTCTCGAACGTTCATCTTATTCTTTGAGTTCTCGAACATTCATCACGTTCTAGGGTTTGTACCTATGTGTAGCATGTCTTCCAGTGCTTATTGAGCGCGTGCGAATTAAATGATATACCAGACGAGGCTCAGCCAGCAATTCAAATGCGACAAAATAAACACGACGAGAGACTATATTGTGCATTGAAGCACTCGAAGGAAAATAGTAATTATCTGATAGTTCGCTAATTAACCGCGCACCGTACAACCCCAGAATTTGTATCTCTCAAGTGTGCGGGAACATACGTGTAAATTGTGAGAAGCCTCTTCTCGTCAAGGGATGCTCCGAGACACTTTATTTGTAAAGACAAGAGATTGCTGCGAGTCTATCTGTAACCCGCGACCCTTGGAGAGCACTCGAGGCACTCGAGCATCTATCAGCATAGCCAGCAGTGGAGTCACACACACAGTGGAGATTTTTGAAGGAGACAGCCAAGAAATGAGCCCAGGGCTCCGCAGCAGACACAGATGTTACAGCTAAAATATGTATTCCAGGCCTTGGCATTTGAGGCCTTCATCTCTCAGACGCGTCCTCTGTGTGGCCCCAGCTGTTGACTTTGCCACTAGACGGAGGAGAAGGAGAAGGGCGTTTGGATAAGTTAAGAACTCGAAATTTAAGTTCAATCTTCAATCAAATACGTGTCATTTTCTGCGTGGCGAGCGTTAGAAATCCGCCGAATGTGGTTCGCCGTTCAATAGCTAGGTGCACAGCATGCTTATAAACGTGTACACACATTGAGGAATGTCGACTTCACAAAGCTGAATGTATTACATTTATTATAGCATCAATCGTCAATTTTAATTAGTTGCTCTTTCATAAATCGTCTATTTTATCATTTTATTTACATTTGAAGGGTTATTTTGTTAATTATTGCGGCATCGTTGGCTGCAACATCTGAGCCAGGAAGCAAAACATAATTTTCCTCAAAATGTATTGGAAAACGTACTTTAGCACTCAGTCCTGCGAAGTCTTTAAATATAAATTAAATATAGATTGTTTCGCAGAAATTAGGATCCGTGTTTTTGTATTGTATGCATATATTTCGTGAAGGTGGCATACACATGACCAATGGAAATACTTTTTGCAATTTTCAAACGTGTTAAATATTACTTAAATTCCACAGCATAATATCCTATTTATACTGCAGAACTATGGGCGCGAATTCAGTGTAGACATGACGCAATCAAAACAATCGAAAATGTAGACATGTTGACTACTGACCAAGGGTCTCATTTACAATTTGTTGGGGGGATTTCAGTGTCTCAGGCCTTCTTGCTGCGCTGCCCTACGTCAAAAGAAAAGTACAGGAATCTGCGGTATCTATAAGATTCGGCGCGTTCCTGTCCTTTCTACCTGCGCTGACGCTCAAAGGGCGCCTGGCGCCAATGCAGGCACACTTGCATCATAGTGTAAGGTTGTCTACCTCGTAGGGATAATTGTTTTTGTGTAGAAAGGGACACCTTTCTGCACAAAAACAATAATTGGAAGCAATTTCATCTTTCTATGTGTGCTGCTGAATGAAGCACACATAGAAAGAGGAAAAAATGAGGGGAAATAAAGTTATTTTTCCTCACAGCGCCTCCCCTACGTAGGCTTTTGACGCATACCCATGTTTACAGAACTCCCACCGTAATGGCCATGGCATTCCTCTGCATTGTAGTGTGAAGCAATGCAGCGACTTGTGCTGCATTGCCTCACTCCATAGCTACAAGGCCACGAAAAGCCATTCAGGGTGACTTTAGGTGGCCTTGTAGATATGGTTAAGCCCAGTAAACCACTGGAACATCACATAAAATGATGGTCCAACAGCGCCTAGGGCTTGTAAAAGAGCCCCTCAGTGCCTACGGTTTTAGTTGCCTTAGATTTGGCAGAAACAACATTGGAAAAAGATGCACTTAAGAAAATATTACACACAGAAGATTTTACCTCATCAGTTATCAAATAAGACTCTTCAAACATATAGGAATACATTCCAGAGCTTAGGCTGAAGTGCATTTTCACTCACCAGCAGTGAGACAGAAAAACAGGAGGAACGTCATCCCTCTAGGGATGTGGTTTCATGCATGAAAAACTCCAGGGTTTTTTTGGTGGGGGGAGTCTGAATGTTGACCTCTGACGTATGGGTGGCAATCTCCCACACCCACATTTTACTATAACATCAGATATCTGTAGACAGTTCATTAAGGTTCTTTGGGTAGGTTGTATGTGACAAATGTTACATTTGAAAATGTGTAGGCTGGGCAAAGATGGCTGTTGTGTTAAGCAGCCTGACATATGCGCACAGGTAAACATACATGTACAGGGTCACAGCCAAACTTAAGGGCCGACACATAGTGATTCTAAGACTTTATATTGCCATTGTCTATCGATGAGAGAGTGGCCTATTAGTTGGGGTGGATGGTGTTCCACCATAAGCAATAAGGTCACTATTCTTGTTGGGTTTACTCAGCTGCCTTACATGGTGTATCCTTCAAAGATGGGAATCAGCTCTCCAAATGGTGCCAAAGGTCTTCACATACTATTAGCTTTTCCTTCCTCCGAATGAGTGCAGGACTTGCAATTTCAAAGTACTGCACTTATGCACCATCCAAACACAGAAAGATAAGTGCAGGCCACAGTTCATGAAATCACCCACACCTATAGACCCCAATCTTGGCTGTCGATCTTCTGATTTATCTGGATTATTAGAATGAAATATGATTACTCCTCTGGGCAGAAACACTACCAATCTAGCAGACACAGCAATTATTTTCTAACAGTTCGTACATCTAGATTCTGATGTAAGTTGGAAGAAAGTGATTTATTAATTGGGGCTGTTGAAGTCCACCTTAAGTAATACAATCACTGATCTGTAGGTCTAATCAGAGATTTCAGTAATTTAAACTTGAGCTCAACCTCTGGTAGTTATGGCACTGAAGAATAAAAATGTAAAAAAGTCAAAATCACAACATTCAAATTCATAAAAATAGAGAACAATTTATTGTCCTAGCTGAGAAAATCCCCCAAATTCTTCTCAATTGAAAGGGCACACTAAGTCCAAGGGCAACCCCCACCGCCACGAGCACCCCTGCCCCCTGTTGTCAGCAGACTGCTCAATTACAGGAACCATGATCTCATCCTACAATTCTTCTGACCTAAAGACACATGAGCGCATGAGGAAGCAGCCATCATTGCCTACCTGGAATATAGGACTACAGTACAAAGAGTTGCAACTCTTACATGACTGTGCAACTGCAACTACATCGTATAGGTCTAAAATATGAACTCCTTTTCTTGGATTGTGAGCAACGCACTTTTTCCAATTGCCCAAGGAGATATCAGGCTGGCTACAATCGAAAGGCACACCAGTCCCTTTGGGAAGTTAACCAGCCAGGTGTGGATGGGAGCAAAAGAGAAGGAATTGGCAAGCCCAGACCTGCCACACCACGGAGCAAGCAGAAGTGTAAAGGGCACAGTAGTGGCAGTGGTTCTACAACATGACAAGAACTCTTTCAAGGTACTGTTGTCGAATTAGGGATCAGAATCTGACTCAGGAACTAGTACAGCAGGTGCATGTAGCGAGTTACAGCAACACAAGCCTATATTGAGCCCCAGATCGGCGGGCTACATAAATTGACAAGTGAGAATGTCTTTCAGCTCTCAGAGGGCACACTTGATATGTCTGTGTGAGAATCACCGATACCATATATGCAACATGATCTGTTCAGAGGATCTACATAGGGGCCGTACTCATGGGAACAACAACACTGCCTCAATGTTACACAGTGTAAATGCTCTTTGTATTCAATTGGTACGATACATGGAAGAAGACATGCCGGGAATAGGGTAGTTGAGATAGTTGTAGTTTATGTCACTAATGTTTCAATTGTGGTATCTAACAAGTCACTAACAGGTGTCAACATAGCCCAAAATTTAAAGCAAGTGAGGGACACACGCAGTAACATGGGGAGTTGTGTCACACACTTACTGAAAGTAAACTCCTTAATGCTCAAGACACCACAATGACAAGGAGTATGCCTAAGATTATGATACTCATGGGTTATCAGAACGTGGGAGGGTTAACACACCTAAATATAACATTTAAAGATGGAACATAATGTTAATGGCCATGCCCAGAAAACCACAGATGGTCTATACAAGCTTCAGATGGTGACACTCACATTACCTGCTTGCAAGAAAAGCACCTGACCCGAATAGAATTTGAGAAACTGTATAAAAGATGTGACGATTTATGGAATATCTTTTTCAGCTTATTCAAGAGGGGCATTGATTGGGATTGCCCTAGGGGTACTATTCACAGTATATGCAAATAGGATAGACCCAGAGGGTAGATATATCATGGTGGAGACCACAACACTTTGTTAACATTTTATGCTTTGAGTACTGATCACACATTCTTTCTAGATAGATTAACGCTGAGTCTAATTCAGAATTCACTGGCACAATGTGTATGGGAAGGAAACCTTAGTTGTGATCACAATGATGATCTGACCATATGCACTCCACCCATGCCAGTCACCAGGTGCAGCAGACCAGCGCACTATTTACAAGTCCTGGATGGAGAACAGGTGGATACATGATGTGTGGAGGTTGATGTACCTCACCCTATGAAAATACTCATTCTACTCCCCAGTGCACTACCCCCACAAGTGAATAGACCTGTTTCTTTGGAGCGAAACACTATACAAAAAAAACTAGACATGGAATACCTACCTGAACCAATTTGGAGCATTGTCCATTCAAAATGATTCTTCAGTGGGCCAGACGTCTTGTAAAAATACTGACCTGGAAGTTACGCTCAGAGACGCTCCAAGAAATACCTCTCTGTGAATCTATAAGCACATACATTTCACAATATTCTACCACGAATGAGAATTTGACCCAAACTAGGCTAATGTAGTGGGAGGCCTTCAAAGGGGTGATGCAAGGCCATTGCATCAGTCTGACACGGGGAAATAAACAGTCCCTGCTTAATGATATCATGGATACTGGGTCGAACATGCACAGCACTGCAGTTGATACTCCCTCTCAACCTGAAAAGGCTGCCCTACTTAGTGCACTAAGGAAAAAAATGCAGACACAAAACACAGACTGTGAACACTCAACTACAGCGAAAATACGATCTGATTTCACCAGGATGGAGACAAAACAGGCATGATGTTAGCATGGCTTTTGTAATGGAGAAACTGGCTTTAGCTCATAGTGACTATATTTCACCTACAAATGAGGCAGTTCCCTCTCAAGTGGACATAAACTCAGCCTTTGGCGACTGCTACACCAACCTCTAGACAGAAGGGCCTAAAAAAGATAAAATATTATGTAGATTCACAGTCTTGGCCGTCGTACTCCTCAAACGACACATTGTGATGACATGGAAAGCTTGAGCAGTGCCACAAATGAAACTGTGGTTGCAACAAAAATGGGGCCGAACTGAAATGCATACAATAACATGACCAGATATAGGGAGAATAGGGGGCTAATTGGACTAATCTGGGATGCATACATCACAAACCTGGAAGCAAAAAATTATACCAGACCACCTTAGCTAAACACAGGTGTTGAGCAACCGGTGATGAAACTGTAAGTGGCAACACACACAACACCAGGGCGGCACATGGCTGGGCCATCATTGACCCACATGGATCCAGACCACACACAAGAGGTCAAATGTAGCTGACACTGTTTGTCATAATTACAATACCCCACCTCATTTGTGAAATTACAATGGGGGAACTCCATTAGAGGGAAGGATGGCTCAAGAAGTTTCAAATACATTTGTTGTAACTAAGTACATTGACAAATTATTAACCTGTCTACATTACCACTGCTGTTTAATGCTGGACATTTAGTGATGATCACCCCCCCAAAAAATATATTCTATTAAGTGGACTAGACCCCTACCGAAATGCTGACCTGCCTTTATTCCCTTTGCATTGTAAGCATTATTTGACTGTTGGTGAATATAAGGTAATATGACTATTCCTCTAAACCAAATGTTCCTTGCTTATGTCAGCACAATTGCATTACTGTTGAACCTAATAAAGACATTTTAAAAAACCTACAATTTTGACTATGTAATCCATTGAGCTGATGACATAGAATCAACTTGGAATAAATAACCTGTGAATAGGAAATTTTGGTATATTTAAAAAAGCATCAAATCAATTTAGGGCTACTTCAGGATTCCTAGCTAAACTAAAACACTGACGGGGATATTCACAAGGACTTATCTCTGATTTATCTCCACCTTAACGCATCAAAAGTGTAGATACATTTAACACCCCATACACAAGCTGGTGCAAACTGTAGACATCGTCAAAATTCCCGCGATAACTGCCCCAAAATGTATCTCCATGGTGGACACCCCCAACCAACCCTAATGAGAGGCAGAGTAGGCATTCCCCTGCAAAAGCACACAAAAAACCACAACACCACTTTCACAATGAACTGCCAGATTTGCGATGTGAGTCAAAACCAGACGATAAGCCACAGTAGCAGCAGGTATTTAACACCTGCCTCCTACAGGTGTAAAGCCGGACGATTACCTGCAGTAGGTAACGGAGCCCCACACACAGTCACACCCGAAGAACAAACAACCCCAACAGGGCCACAACACCCAACCGCCACCTCCCCCAGGACCGCCACCACCCCCAGGACCCGGACCAGCCCCCCCGGACCACCACAGAGTCAGCGCAGAGTAAGACAGCGGGCCTACCGAAAACGCACCAGTCTCACAGACCTAACGCCCGAAGAAGTCATTGCCCACCACATGCTCAAAAGGACAACCATCATATGCATTATGACCCACACCACCCACAGGTTGACAGTCCCAACACAGCGGAGAACCAACATCCCTCCACAGGCCAGGCTGCTGGCTGTGCTGCACCTGTTGGCCTCAGGTACGTTCCAACCAACAACTGCCAGAGTTAGAGGGTCTCACAGCCAGCCCTATCAAAGTTTCTCACACCTGTCCTGGAAAAGATCCTCAGCTTCATACCCTAGTACCTTTACTTCTCCCACACTGCACAGGAACAGCAGGAGACCAAGCAAGGCTTCTATGCCGGAGCTGGATTCCTGGCCGTGTTGGGGGCAATAGACTGCACACATGTCCCACTTGTGCCCCGTGAGGATATTGCACACCACTACTGCAACAGAAAGCACACGCATTCCATCAATGTTCAGGCAATAGTGGACCACCGGGGAATGTTCACCAATGTCGTTGCAAACAACCCTGGTAGTATGCACGATTCCTACATCTTTGGACAGTCCATCATCAACCAGCGCTTCCAGGATGGCACATATGGAACTGGACTGCTCGTTGGTAAGGGCCAAATCAACACACCACACACCTGAAATCCACCATCACACAATGCACAACTTTGGGAATGCACACGTGACCAAACCACATACAACATGTCAACCAACATGTCCACCTACCAGACACGACAACACTACTCCATGGTGATCCTGGGCTACACCTGCACACAATACATCCATATCATGCCACCCAAGCCACACAACAGCTGAACGTGGGTAGATGCGGATGCAAGTGACCTGTGAATGGGAATGTACACAACAAGTGAGGCGTGGATGTGCAGGACAGACATGGGTATGCAAACCACAGATATGCACATGCAGACCACAAATGCTGGCGAACAGTGGACGCAAACATGTCACCTCAGACCTTGGCTCAGATAGCGTAAATGTCACTCGCTGTGTCCCCCCCGTGTGTGTGAGCGTAGTGGTATGGCCTTGAGTGCGCCAGGGCTGTGCAGAGGTGTGGACAAAAACCCTGTGGATTATGGCACCCCTCCGAGACCTGAACACACCCACCCAGAGGCAGTACAATGCAGCCCACATACACACCAGGGGCATCGTTGAATGCACATTTGGCGTGTTGAAGTCACGTTTCAGGTGCCTGGACGGCACAGATGGAAAGCACCTGTGCAGCCCTAACATCGTGTGCGAGATGCTCGTTGCATGTTGTGTGTTGCACAATATCTGTGGACGCATCAATGCCCCATGGATCCCAGTTCCTGAAGTACCGGACGATGGCGGGGACGATGGGGCAGCTGCAGCTGTGGCAGGAATGGCCCGTAGGAACACCATCATTGACAATTACTTTTCATGAGCATGTGACCTTGTGGCCGTCCCTGGCAATCATGGGACAGTACAAAATGTCCAAAGGCACAGCATGTGTGAATTAAACATATTTGCAGGTTACAGGTTGTATTTGTCCATTGTCATGTCACAGTTTTCTGCTGTGCCAGATGTGATTTGCCATGTCGGGCACATTTGCGGCACCAGTTATGGGCTTTGTTCTGTTGTGGAGGTGTTGCTGTTTGTACCGGGATATGGTCAATGTCAAGGTGCACTTATACTTATATGCGTATTCTGCACGGTGGGTGATTCGCTCCTGCAGCTCTGATTTGTCTGCCACTGGTCCCTTTTATGCGGTGTGCCTGTCAGTTCTGTGCTTCCACGGTGCTGGGATGTTGCAGACTTCGGTAACTTGTGCTATTTGTCGAGTTGAGACTCTTGGGCATGGTTTGTCCACTGATGTGTCGTTGACAACTTGGCTCTTCCATTTTCCTCTTCTGCCATGCGACGGCATTCACATGGTCAGAGGTGGTGTGCCATTTTTGCCTCTTTGTTGCCAATGACACGTTGGAGGTGACGTACAGTTGATGGTGGTGTTCTGGCTCATCCGTGACGATCATCGGGTTTCCCAGGCGACTGTAACTAGTCTTCCTCTTACTCTTCTCATTGGCCTGCCATGGGCCCTGTATTCTGGGGTGTTCCTCCGTGGGAATTGTGGGGTTCATGTTGTCCTGTGCAGTCGGTCAGGATGCATCCATGGTACTCCGCAGTTGATGTTGTTTTTTAGTGGCATTTTCCGTATGCTGTTCTTGTGTTTTTTCCCGCATTACTCGTGAGTATTGCTGGCCTCTTGCTGCATAGCACAGATTTTCTTATCGTGCTTTGGCCCATCACAGGTTTTTTCACGTTGAGGTTTGTGTTTTTATCTCCATCGAGGTGGTTGTATCGCGGACATTGGCCGCGGTTTTGGCAGACTGTCTTAAGGTACCGCCTTGTTCTGAATTACACGTTGACACAGGGTTATTTTGCCGCAATAGGATGCGATGTGTATAGTTGCGTTAGCATTTTTTGTGATGTTTAGCACAAGTTCTTGTGAATATAGTCCTGAGTGAAGTATTAGATCTAAATGGATTGGGTTCCAATAACATTTTTCCTTTCTGATCATACATGAGAAGTGTTGAAATCACAGTAAGAAAAGGGTTATAGTTCTGCTGTCAGTAGTTTACTGAAGACAGACTATTCTGGATTCTTCCTAAACATGTAGGCCACTCTACCTACTGATGACCTTGGCCACAAGGGGGTAAGAGTAGGTAAGGGCACAGCAGTGCCTAGTGGGCCCTGAAAACTATCTGCTGCACAGACTATGTAACACTGGACTATGTAGGGGCTGATGCAGGAGGTCTCCCTACTTCTGAATTGATAATAGCTGTCTTTGGTGCACGGTTGGACTGCTCGTGCCCCCTGGGAATGGTGGTCTCTTGATGGCCCAGGGCAGAGGTATGTCCTACTGTATGAGTGCACTAGAGTTGAGAGAAGATCTGCATTAAGTGCAATAGCACCCTGGCCTTGAAGGGTAATGTAGTGCCTGTGACTACTACAGACTCAAAACCCAGTGACTGAGGGCCAGAGCCTCCTACCTCTGGGATAGCCCATGCCACCCCACCACACAATCTAGTCAGTACATGCTGGGGGTCATGCGGTACTACGACAACCTCATAGATTGATTGATGTGACCCTTGAGTACAGAGGAGTTAGATTACAAGCGTCGGAACAACTTAATAGTGGCAACAGGTCATGGGGCATAGAGAGGGAGCAGGACCCCAGCCGCAGGGGCACCCCAGGGCTACTATGGAACAACGCTTTTACCTGGAGCCCACAATGTTCACCTGGGTAATGACACACACTGACACTAAACTGGACAAGATACTGGCGGCCATAGCAGATACATGGACGACCTGCGAGCTAGAGTTCAACAGTAGCTGTTGAACTAAGCATGCTGAGAGATTATCCCCAAAAACTGGCAGACCACATTACACACACTGAAATGGCGATAACGGAGCTATGACCATCAATAACAGACTTAGTAGACCAAGTTTGCTTGCTCACCACTAAGGTCCAAGCTGGAAGCTAGGGAAGAAGCCTCAGAGGGGTGTTCTTGCCAAAATAACCTATGCATAGTGGGCTTCCATAAGGGAGCTGATGGTGCAGACCAAGTGAAATTCTTTGAAAACTGGCTGGCGCAGGTGATGGCCCCAGACAGCTTGTCCCCCCGTTTTCTGGTGGAGTGTGCCCACCAAGTCACAGTGCAGCGGCCACCAGTGGGAGCATCCCCTAGATCTGTGGTGGCATGGATAATTAATTACAGGGACAAGGAGGCTATGCTGCATGCAACATGCATGGCTGACGCTTTCCACTATGAGAATGCCTACATATTCGTTTTTCCGGACTATACTTTGCCCGTGCAGCATCGTAGGGCCCCCTTCTTGGGAGTGAAGTGCCAGCTAAAAAGATTGTACTGACCTGCTTGTTGCTTTTCCCAGCTAAACTCATCATAGTCAGAAATATGAGCTACTTCTTCACTAAACCAGCAGATACATGGGATTGGGTGGAGCAGTGCCATTAGGAGTTCTCTGTTATATTTACCGGCACCTCGATCAAGTTCAACTCAGTGACAATGTTGTACCAAATACACAGCCCAAAATGTCAAAAGAGTTGGTGTCCAGGGGGCACTGATCCCAGAACAGGAGAAAGAAGAGCAGATACAAGCACTCTCCACAATGATCATGCTATGGGCGGATCGGAGGTCTCTGCTGCCTAAAATTCAGGACGATCAGACAATGAGTCCCACCAGTCCGCAAGCAGTAGGTCATCGATGATACTCCCTGACGTGACTCCCCAGGCAGCAAATGGTTTGTTGTAAAAGGCCAAGGAGGGTACAGGTATCAGCTGTTTCAATGTGATATATCATGAATCAAGGGAATAAAATGCTCAGAATGCCTATGAACATATTTTTATCCTGAAAAAAACTCTGAGAAGAAATGACTATCCCATATCCCAACACTAGAGAGACATGCCGTTCATCCAGAAATGGTGAAGACTTCTATCAGCCGACCTTCCCTCTCTCCCTGCTCCTGGGCGATTATAGTGCTTACCTGCATGCAGTTAGGAGCAGCCCATCTACGGGAATGTTTATTTGATGTTTAGGAGACCACAAGATTTGGGGCCTTCCTGGGAGGGGAGTTGAGGGTTCTAGTTCTACAGTTCACAAAGTCATGTAGTAGGTATTGTCTTATTCCCACACAAAATGTACCTCGTGATATTTGGCATATGGACGCAGCTGTTCAGCCCACTGGTCCCTGCTGCGCCAACCTTATGTCAGTTATGATGTAATGATAAGAGTCAGCATATTAAAGTGGAATGTCTACAGTATGGGTACGATGCCTAAGAAAAATGCAGTGCAACACTACATTAGAAGGAGGGGCACTCAGATTACACGGTGCATGAGACACATACTGCGGGAGAGGAGGGCACCCGGCTGCAAAAGCACTGCAGAGGCCAATGCTTCTGCACCACGCACTGAGGTTTTGCCAGAGGGGTACTTATTAGGGTCAGGCTAGGTAACCCTTTCTGCTATCTGACATCAGAGGTAGACCAAGAGGACTGATATGCATTGCTTGAAGGACAATTGGATGGAAGACCTCTCATACTTGCGATTAACATCTCTGCTGGATGCCAGATACCTATGGCCTCTCACTAACTACGTGAAGAGAAACTGTCCACCCGGGCCTATAGCACTTTCAACTGCACATCACTTTTAAATGCACAGCGTGTTAAAAATGTTTAATTGCTTCAAAGCTATTTTGCACTTGCCTCTTGGACAGCCTGTTTGTATTCCTCCCCCACTTGCCCTCTTTCTGAGCCCTCCCTGTTCCACCACAGCTTGTGCCGTTTGAGTGGAGAGACGTGCTAAGCGGGATTCTCCTCCTTGAACCGGAAGTGAGTCTCCTGCCGGTCGGAGGGTCTGCCCTCCAGCTGTTGCCTTCTCTCTCTCTTCTTCCTGCCCAGCCTATTTAGGGCAGTAAAAGGCGTGGACACACAGCGGATGTGTGCAGCAGAGCACCGGCAGCGTGCCATAGACAAGCCCGTCTGCCCCCGACCGTGCCTGACTGCCGCCAAGACCCCTCCCTATTTTGTTCCCCAGTTATCATTAGTAGGTGCATTGTCCCCACATCAAATGGCAGTCTACCACTGTTGTAAATGGCCCTTTTTGCAGGATTATCCCCAAATTTTTATCTTCTTCCGCCTATCTTTTCCTGATTTGATGTTGTTGATTTTAGGACTCTAGGCAAGTTACCACTCCTGATCAGTGCTAAAGTACATATGCTCTCTGTGTAAATTGTGTTATGGATTGGTGATTCCATGATTGGTTATTTGATTTACTAATCAGTCCCTAGGACAGTGCACTGTGTGTGCCCAGGGCCTGTAAATCAAATGCTGCTAGTGGGCCTGTAGCACTGGTTGTGTCACCCACATGAGCAGTATCAGACCTGCCACTGCAGTATCTGTGTGCAGTTTAGTACTGCCATGTCAACTTGGCAAGTGCACCCACTTGCCAGGCCCTAACATTCTCATTTCTTACATATTAGTTACCCCTAAGGTAAGCCCAAGGTACCCCTGTGGGCAGGTCTCAGTGTAAGTGAAAGGTAGGATATGCCCTGATGTGTGTGGCATGTCCTATTAAGGAAATACTGACAATTTCATTTTCCACTATCGGATCTCTATTGAATGGCTGTCTAGCCCATAGGAAAGCATTGGAGTTAATTTATAACATCTTATAAATATAACTTCCCATTGGGACCAGATTGGAAAATAAAGTTTAGTATGCCTGAACTCAGAATCTAAAGATGCATCTTTTAGTAAAGGTGATTTTTACATTCTATCTTTGAAAATACCACTTTTAGAAATAGGTATTTGCTTGCTTAGGCATCCTGTGTGCCTATGCTAGGATGTGTATTGACTGTCTGGAGTTGGAGTGACAGTGGTTTGGGATGTGCAGTGGCTCCAGAGAATGTGGATGAGTGAGGGCTGGGCTGAATAGACATGATTTGCATTCAAAGTAGTGGGAGGAATTGTCACTAGCACCTGAATAGGCCCGGTCTGCATTTAGAGTGCTGGAGAAGATTTCCCTTGCACCTGCTGGGAAGCTGGTCCGGAGAGGACCAAACTGGTTCGGACTAAGCACAGACACTCTCTGCCTGAGAGGATATAGGAATTTGGAATATAAATATCGGGGCCCACACCCCTAAACTTTAGAACTCTTTTAGACCAAGAAGACTGCCAAGAAAAAGAGCTGGAGAAGCTGTGAGGTGGAACTACCAGTTTGCTGAGTGCTTTGCTGTGTTAGCCTGCAGTGGCTGCCTCTGTCTTCACCAGTGAAAGGACTGGACTGAACTTTCTGCGACTTCTTTATTGAGGATCTCCAAGGGCCTGAGATAGAGCTTGCCCCCTGTTCTGAAGTGTCAGGTACTGCAAAGACTTCACCAACCTCTGGGTACTGCTTCTGGAACTGCTGTTTCAGATGCCACAGAGAAGGAAAACGCAACCGACTCCATCACCTACTCCATCACCTGCTCAGTGTCCTGACGGCACCGCAGACGGCACCGTCCACATCTCGCACGCAACCCTGGTCTCACCAACGACGACGACATTCGCTGCACCACCGAGCCATTGCTTGCACTGCACTCCGCACCGCCTCGCTTCCCTTCTTCATTCTGGTCTCATCTACGCCGTTGCTGCTTGTGACTTCGACACCTGTGACCGCATCGTGGCTGGGTCACCGCTCATAAGTTTCATGAGTGCACAAGACCTAATATGGAAATGGGCTGAGTTACCTGACCAAGAAACTAAACCGGTATCTTCCTCACAGGATCTTGGGTCTAGAACTAAACATCTTCTCACTCCACTGCTTTTGATACGAACTCCCGTTGAAGCTTCACACAATTTCTGATCACAAACAGTTCTGAAAAAGGCTTAAAACCTGGCTATTTTGACTGCCTACCCTCCTCCTATCAGCCATCTAACTTCACCTTCACCAGCATTCGCTACAGCACTTTGAGACCCCTCCGAGTGATATGTGCACTCAATTAAACACTATTACTATGACCATATACTCACCAAGTCAGCCTACTTGTCCCACTTGTCAGATGTTAATACAAGGTGGGCACATATTTTCTGTAGATCGCTCCATCCAAATGCTAGAGTACTCCTATTTCTCGTCCCCTATCATTTACAAATGAGGCTTGAGCAGATGCTTTGTGACCCAGCCACAAGGCTTTTGACTGTGGGCGCAGAGTATCTGGGAATAATCTTCTCCGACCATAACCCCCTGAAGGTGCAGTTAGATAGGGAGCATCAATAGCACTGGTTACCACATAGCGATTGCAACCCACAATACTTGAAGACCAGGTCTTTTGAGCGATAACCAGTGAGGTGCTGTCACATTAATTAACAGAACATTGGGACATGCCTCCTCTATACGAAAAGGTTGGGAGGCTCTAAAGGTAGTGCTCAGGAGGCATTGCATATGCCTGATGGTAGGAGTCAGGGCAGATCTGCAGAAAGACTTATTGCGCATTGAAGCAACACCAGGGGCTACAGAAGTGGCTTTCCAAGCTGACCGTGCGAGACATCGAGAACTTGCTGAGATGTGAAGGCAGCATGCACAGCTAATAGAGCAACTACATTATCTAGACTTCAGGGAAAACCAGGTAAAGTGGCATGCAGAGGGTGAAAAGTCAGGACTGTTATTGGCATGGCTTCTGTGCAGCACTCAGTCAACCATGCCCATCACTATTATACAGACAATCTCGCTGCAAGTGGCCTTGAACCAAGTGGACATACACCAAGCATTCACTACCCACTATCAGCCTCTCTAAAACCCTCCTTTCATGAATTGCCTACCGTCTATACAAAATTTCCTTGACACAATTACACTACCTTCCAAAGAACCCGAGGACAGGGAGGAACCTAATGTACCCATCACACTACGGGAAATAATGGGGGCAATACGGGTCGCTGTCCCATAGAAGACTCCAGAGTAGATGGGTTCCAAATTGAATTCTATAAGGCATATGAGAATCTATTGGCCCCCAAACTGCTGGTGTTGTGTGTTATGTTAATTTAAGTTATTATCTGCACAAATCAGAGGCACATTGGCACCTCACAGCACATGACTTTAAATAATCAGACTACTTAGGCCATAGAAAGCAGCGTTTTAAGATATTTTCTGTATTTGAAGTGGTGAACGCATTGACAAATGTGGAGTGGGAGCTTGTGCCAAAGCAAGGGGCCTATGTAGGAAAAGGATCTAACTCTTGAATGAGATTTAATGATGTGTTGTACTGTCAGTAAGGCTTTATCACTAGATTTTAAAGGTCTGCTTAGATGACAGTGGATGAGCTTAGAGGAAAAGTAATTCAGACCTTTTCCATACAGGGAATTATGGGTCAGATAAATAACCTTGAAGATGATTCGTTTAAGAATCAGCAACCAGTAAAGCGCATGCTAAAGCGGGGCCAAGGCCATCCTGTCTGGGAGGTTGTTGATGAGAGGTGCCGCCATGTTTGCATGACTTGCACTTATTTTAAGACAGTCTCATGTATGGAAGCCAATAATGCATTGCAATAGTCCGGGCAGGTCATGACCATTGTATGGACTAGTGTTTTCCTTGCTGAATGTGTAAGGAGGGGGAAACTCCCCATAACAGAAGTAACATATGAAAGCAGGTGCCAGTGGTATTAGTAATTTGTTGTTTTACAGTGAGAGCTTGGTCAACGCTTATACCTACATTTTTTACAACCAATTTAGAAGTAGGGGCAATGCCAAGCTCAGATGGCGACCCATTATCTGAACACCCACAGAAGCTTGGAAGGCGACATAGTCAGAGAGCTCACAAAGAAGGAATGGTAAACAGTGATTATGTACCCTAGGGACTGTCATGGAACACTAAGCTTCAGTACATACAGCATAATATCTTGAACAGAACCTACCCAACACCAAAAGCACTACACCAGATGTTTGGGTCATCTAGTGATGGCTCCCTCTGCCAGCAAGCGGGGTAGATATGACAGATGTTTTGGAGCTGTCTGACCACTGCAGCATTATGGGAAGAATTCTCAACAGCATTAGCAGAGGTGGCTGGCTACACAAATGTCTCCACCATATACGGCTCATGAATAGGGTTATATAAGCACATGAAAACTGCAAAAGCCACAAATCATTTAATTGACTCGGCACTATTAATGGTCGGCAGGCTAATTGCCATTCACCTGAAAGCTCAGACATTGCCAGATGTGAACCACTGGTGTGCGGCAATGCTTAAGTGGGGAAGGGTGAAAGCAGTAGCATTGAGACAGTATGAGGCACGCGCATTATGCAAGATCCCCAATGTAATGGATTGGGAGGAACTGATACAGGACCTACAAAGTTACAAAGAGGAACTAAATATCTGAACTGTTATGTCATGAACATTCTGACAGAAGGTTGGCTCCCACTTTCATTGATAGAATCTTTACTGGTGTCACTTCCAAAAGCTGAGAGGGATCCTTTGGAGTTATTCTCATATCACCCACTTTCCATGTTGGGATTGGATTAGAAGATTTGACCAAAGTCATTTCGGGTGGACTATACAAGCATATGCTGAGGCTGATACCTTCCGATCAGAATGGCTTTGTCCCGGGGAAGTTACCATTCTCAAGATCCGATGCCTATATAGGGTGATGGATCTCTCTTTGGTCCAGTGGCCCTAAGCTGCGTGCATGGTACTGGGCATGGAGAAAGGTTTTGAAACCATAGACAAGAGCTATCTATTCTTAGTCCTGACCAAGTTTCGCATCACGGGCAGTCTGCACAGGCTCATCCATTTATTATACTCCAAGCCCACTGCCAGAGCGAATATTGGCTAATCCCACTGTTTCTAGTGAGCAGGGGTACACGGCAAGGCTCTCCGCTGCCCCCGCTGCCGCCTCTTTCCGATTCACCTACCCTTCACAGTGACATACCCCGTAGTTCCTGGTTTACTCCTCTATGGTCCATGTGTACACCTCCGAGATTGTTTCTTTATGTTTTTTTTCTGCACCAGTTGTAGTCTCTACGCATGCGTAGCCTCGTTTCCAACACTACACTTCTTTCTTTTTCAAGTTCGTAAAGCCACCCTCTCCTAATTTCAGGTATTAAATTGTCGCTTTGTTCTCCTGGGCTGTGTGCCTAATCCGCTGCTACAATTTTCTAATATATTAATATTAATAATCATATTCTATCTATATTTTTTTGAAACGTGTTGCCTGGGGGCGGCCCATTGTCGATTACATACTCTGTCCTCAGCCATTTTAGTAGTTTTCCTCCGTCATTTTTATTATACTTGCCACTTTCATATTATTTTACCTCCCGTCTACCTTCTCTGGGATCCATGAGAATTCCTGCCACAGACACCACATTGTTTGTCCTTGTCCTTATCAGACTTGAGCACACGCATACCTAAAAATTAATTTGAAGCACGTAAGCCACAGCCATTACAACGCGTGAACGTCACCACAAAGCCATTACCAAGCTTATGCCTTTATCATGCGTGGTAAATGCATACTCGTGGTAAAGGCATGCATGGTAAAGCCATATGCATGCTAATGGCTTCGTGGTGACAGTCACTCATGGTTATGAACGCGTTGTAATGGTTGTTTCCCCCCAAGGACACCGCTGGATCCGGGTCTAGGCGTGGCGGACTCCAGGGCTCTCAAGGGCACCAGGCGGAGGGCCACGCACCCCCCCTTACACAATATAGAAATCTCCGGGGAGTGATTGTTTCCGGGGTTAGAGGGGCGTCATTGAGGCCCACACACTTTTAATTTAGTGGGGGGTGGCTTTGCACGCGAAAGTGGCGCAACAGGGGTGTAAATCTGGTGCACAGTGTTTTGTTTTAGTTTGCTTTTCTTTCTGTCATGTAGAGGATCCAGAGTAAATATAACTTTTTGTACAACCAGTACTTTTCAACCCTACTCTCAAACAGATTATCATACTACTTCTAATTATAAATATCATTTCTATTGTGGACCGTCACCCCCTCCCAAAAAAAGACGTATATCGTTTTTTTATTAACTTTTATTAAAACAACAATAACTGGAAATGTAACTTAAACATAACAATATAATAAAGAACTACAAAAATAACTTTAATAAAACAATATTATGAACAAATTATGATATAGACTCCAATAGAAGTACGATACGTAATCTCCAAAACAAAAACAAAAAATAGTGTTTAAAATTATGTTTATGTGACTAAATGAGGTCAAACATTACAAGTCAAGGAAACAGTAGGGGCCATATTATCAAGCAAGGGCGATGCATTATCGCCGCTTTAATTGACAGGAATATGCCGCAAAAGCGGCGACAATGAGCTTGAGAATATGCCCTTGTGAATTCCCATAGAAGCCCAGGTTAATACCAGAACCTGAACTTCTATGGGAATTCACAAGAGCATATTATCAAGCCCATTATTGCCGCTTTAGCGGCAGTTTCCTGCCGATAAAAGCGGGGATAATGTATTGCCCTTTCTTGATAATATGGCCCTCAGACATTCTGTGTATATTAAGGAATTTAGGTCCATATTATCAAGAAAGAGCGATACATTATTGCCGCTTTTATCGGCAGGAAATTGCCGCTAAATCGGCGATAAAGGGCTTGATAATATGCTCTTGGGAATTCCCATAGAAGTTCAGGTTCTAGTGTTAACCTGGGTTTCGATGGGCATATTATCAAACCCATTATCGCTGGTTTAGCGGCAGTTTCCTGCCCATAAAAACGTCGATAATGTATCGCCCTTGCTTGATAATATGACCCTAGGATTTTATGTGTGCAGTGTGCCTGGAACATTTCACTTCTGTTATAGTCCTGCGTTCAAGTGGTGTCTATATGGAAGTGCCTACTGCGTTAGTGACTCAAAAGTGGTGCAACGGTTTTGTAAATATGCCGATTTTTTTCTAATGCATTTAATTGGAGGCATTGTATACCTAGGTCGCTGTGCTTACCTTGTATAAACACTGCGGCCAACAGAATTCACAACTTGAATTTATCTCTGCTTCTACACGTCAAAGTAGACAGCAGTGTCTATAACTTTAAAAGAGAAAGAGAAATGATTTAACAGAGAGTGAGAGAGAGAAAGAGAGAGAAAACAACATTAAAACTGTGTGAGAAAGTTATAGATGGAGCAGTTAATACTGGAGAAAATACTCATAGTTCACCTTTTGCCTCCGCTGTGTGTCCACGGATGTGCTGCTTCAGAGTGCACGCTCAAGTTTACTGATCTGAAAGATAGTATAAAGAGTTATTATAGCATAGTCATAGTCCATACAACTGCACACGTACATGTTTGCTTTATTTTTAAATATACTCAGGATTCTATATTACAACAAGTTCTACTGTAAGGAGGTGTCTGTGTGTTGTTTTTCTTCCAAAGTAGTATATCCCATACACTCCCACTGCATAGCATTGTGTTCTTAATATTGTGTACCTACACTGTTGCACCGCATTGACTCGCAGAGTCTGGAGTTGAGAGTTTTTCCTGAGAAGTCAGACGCAGATTTACAAGCTCCTTGCGCCACTTTTCCCATGTTAAAAGTGACACAAAAGTAGCACAATAAGCTTGTAGGTCTGTTCCTCAGATTGTTGTAACCAATCTGTTGTCACTACTCAGAGGTAATTGTATATTTCTACTCAGTCAAGCTGATGCACACTACCCACTCTCTCCTTTCACAGATAACTTGTTGTTGTTTCAGAAACAAGTTTCTTTGCTCACCTAGTGCCGTAGGCATGATTAAAAGAGGGTGCTCTATGTCTCAAAGCAGGCTTCACTGTAGCCAACAGAGTTCACCACTTAAACTCAGGTAAGGTTTTATACGGCACAGTGGAGACAGCAGCGTCCATAACTGTAAAAAAGAAACAAAAAACGATGTGAGAGACAGTAAGAAAGAGAGAGAAAAAAGAACATTAAAACGTGGAAGAAATACACACGACGGGTGGGGGGGGCTGAAGCCCCGTTAGCCTAATGGGTATTGCGCGCCTGCTGCATACTACATATTCTCTCCTTTCACAGATAACTTGTCGATGTTTCGGTAACAAGCTTCTTTGCTCACCTTGTGCCATTGGCTTCATTCAAAGAGGGTGCACTACTTGTCGAAGCAGGCTTCTCAGTCGTTGTTACAGTGGCCATGCATCATCGCAGAATACACAAACATAGAGCTTTGTAGGTTTTTTTTGGGGGGGTTACACCAATTTGTGAAACACAACCTGTATGATAAAAAGGAAGTTAACATTGTGTGTAATTTGTTTATGAAAGGAGAGAGGAAGTGAGATACTAACTGAAAAGAATATTGGCAGCTCACCTTTCTATCACCGGTGTGTTTTTCACCACGTGCCGGACATAATCCACCCTGAAGTTCTACATCTAAAAGATAGTAAAAGAAAGATGTTATGATTGGTAATTGTTCGTATCTTAATGTGGAGTTGGATAACATCGCCCTTTCATACACGTTCCTTCTCACATTTAAAATAACTATTTGTATAGTTTATATTCTGGACATATGAGCGATTAAAAAAACGTTCCTGCAATTGGAAAACAAGTATATACATGTAATTTGATACACTATATAGGAGTGTATTCGTCCAAATCGCTGTGTCTAGTCTGCTACAGCCCTTTGACTCCCTCCGATGCGGACCAAGGCCTCTCTGCTCACCTTTTCGCGGACAGGACACCTTCTGTATCATGTAGTCTCGATCTGCTACAAAGAAGTGTCACATATGGTGTTGAGTCTTGATAGCTCTATGGCTAACGACATACTCGTGCTCCCATCATCATCATCGCAGGTTCTTTAATCGCTCAGTGCTTCGGGTACCACTAACTCAGTGACCAAACAGGCCAATCATGTGGTAATGAGCCTCCTTCTTCGGTAGTTTGGGCCTACAAGAGGCGTTTGAACCACCAGGATGGGCCATCACAGCGCTGGTGATGGGAGTAACTCAAAAATGGCATACAGCATGTGCGCCCCGTCTTTTTTATTGGTAGGGTCATGTGTGTTGTGACGTATGCACTGGATGGGTGTGGTGTGGGTGTATACCAGCCATGAGGGAGTGTGTGTGCCGTTCTGACAACTAGACCTGGAACTAAGAAATCACTCCAATGGAAATCTGGGCCATGTAGTGTTGTTGTGTTTTCCTGGTAGATTAAGCAGAGTGGGCTGTACTAACCTCATCAGTCATGATTAATTTACCACCTCCCCCCGGGGCTTTTAAATATTGGTAGGGGGACCACGCTGCTCCGGGACAGTGCAGGAGCTGGTCCTGGGGCATGGCAGTCTCCAGGGCCTTCGAGGGCTCTGGGCATAGGTTCACGCAGTCTACCTCATACAATACACTAAAAAGGAAGAGAAAATGATGAGAGTTGATTTCTGACGTGTTTAATCTTCAGAGCCTAGATAATCATTAAATGGGGTTTTGCAGTGAAGTGCGTACTTATTCTGGAAGAAGTCTTTTAGGGTCTATACGATATCTGTTTTGCTCGTATGTTAACAACAGAAACTTTCAACACCTCAAAAAACACGTATTAGCGACCAATCCCTTTCCTTGCGCAGATTTTGAAAAAAATTTATTTAGCTGTTGTGTACTTACGTCTAACTTCCTGAAGCTAATTTTGATTGGCTTTCTTTCTATTGCATGTAACGTTACGATACACTCACCATGTATGTAGCCCATTTTGTAACGCACTTTATTTTACTATGCATTTCAAAAACTAGCTGTGCTAGAGTGTTTTTAACTTAAATAGTGTACTCTACTTATGAGTTTGTTGACTGTAAAGGTATTTAAAAATAATATTATATTTTCTATTCTATCTTAATTGTGCTGACTTTTCTCCTTTAGCGTGGAGTACTATGTTCTTTTATAAAAATGTATAATTCTTCAAACCATCCTTGAAAGAAAAATGCTCATGTTTTCAAAATATGTTTATTGAGTCTTTTATATTCATAATATAGGTGAAATGCTAACATTATTTTACATTCATTGGTATCACGCGTTGGACCACTTTTTTTTATTTTATCATAAGCACTCATTCCTTATGTTTACATTATATAGGTGTTGCCCCATAATCTTTTTATAAATGTTTGGGCTTTTTTTACTTTCAGATAAAGTAGAATGGAAGTGCTACGACAAACACTCCCTCACTACTTCATCTTTCTTTTTTTATGTACATTTCATGTCATAATTACATTTAACAATCACAACATTTTAAGCCACAATTATATTACTTTTTTCAAAAGATAATCCTCCTATTCTTCACGAGTGAAAATTGCAAAAAGCACTACTTACTATAAATACTTTTAGTCCAATTTCTCTCTAGAAGATAAAGAGTTTTGTTTTTAGTAAATTTTTCAATCATAAAGAGATACTTGCATACTAAAAAAATATCTTCGTTGAAAGTCAACCAACTCCAGTTAAAGGATCATAAAGTTATATATAAATTAAAATATACGTTAACAATATGATCCCTCTGTGGAAATGAAAGATAAATTAAAGATTATGACATCACTCCTAATCAATACTTTGCACGTACTAATTAGTTAAATAACCTATATTTGCATTCAGATAATTTACCTCTCTTCGATATTCTTTCCTTTCTCTGTAGAAATTCATCCAACTCTTCTGGAAAGTACATACGATTTTATGTATTTTTAAATATACATTAACAATATGTACTCTCTGAGGAAATGAAAGCTAATGTGAAGATTTTTCCGCAGTTCCGAATCATTCCTTTGCTCGTAGTTTCTTCGCCCGTATTGATTCTCTGAAACAAAACTAATTATCCCAGGGGTGTGGTTTATATACTTTTTGGTTACATAACAGTCTATGGGATTAATTTATTGCTCCTCCCACTATTAAATCACGTTTTTCAGTTGACAGGTGTTCTCATTTGCACCCGTTTTAGAGTGTCACGTGTTTATGTAAATGTGCCTCTATCCATACTATTTAACTTTCGTATAGGTTCTAAAATTCGTTATTTAACCTCGTTTCTATTATTAAAGCATTTCTATAGGTATTTTTTTTTAATAGGAGTATTAACATTAATTCCCCTTTTTTCGACTTATTATTCTAGTAACTTCCCTTTTTTTAAAACTTTTTTTTATTTCTCTTTATTACCAAATATTAATGTAATCATTCACTCAGTAAGCATGTACTCATGCAGTGAGGCAGGCTTTAGGAAATACAGTGATTCAAAGTGATATGTATTATGCATGTAGTGTTTTTTTCAGTTAATTTCAAAGGTTCTGTAAATGATCATTTTTTAATGTATTATTTATTATATTTCTTTGTTTTTATATTAATTTCCTCAATTTTTATTATAAATATTTGTATTAATTTATTTTTTAAGTTTTATTTCATATTCTTAATGTAAAATAATAACAAAACTAAATTCACAAATAATTTTTTTAGATTTTTTTTTAATATATCATAATTAAATTCTATATAATTCCTTTTTCATTCTTTTTGGTAATCGTACCGTACGCCTATGGTGATCGCACCATACTTTGTACACGTAATCGTACTCTGCGTGCACCGGCGCATACGTTACGAATACGCTTTGACGTTATGCGTCGCATCAACGCTTCTGTGCGATGTCATGTACGGCACCCCCTATGCGTATGGTGCGAAAGTTTCTAATTGTTTAAAAACATATATTTATATATTTAATGTACATATTAAGGGAAGACATTATCTGGGATATTCATGAAAATAGTTTTGTTTTACTTTTAATAAGCGTATATTACTTTTAAATGCAATTACGGAAATCGCGGCAGTACGTCATCCGTACGTCGTCCGTACATGCTTCGTAAGCGCACCGTACGCAAAGCCATGTCACTTTAAAAGATCGGGTTTGATTTGTTCATAATACTTCCTATCCCACCCATTTTAATCATTCTTCTTTGACTTTCTCAGGAGAAGCATCTCTTTTGTGGAGCTCATCAATTTAGAAGGAAAGTTCACCATGGCTGCAGTTGTGGAGTTCTCTTCCGACAACTCTTCTGAGGAAGAATTTTTTCCTGAGCAGCCTCAGAAGAAAAGAAAAGAGGCTCTCATCTGGAATTTTTTTACCTTACCTGAGGGAGAAATGAAGGTCAATGCCCCAAAAGTGACATGTAAGATCTGTGAGACAATCCTCTCCAGGGGCAACCCCACAAAGAAATACTTGTTTGGGACAGCGAGCATGGTGCGTCATGTTAAAACTCTGCACCCTAACAACTATGCAAGAGTTGCAACACAAAGGTTGCAGGACAATCCTCCACCTGGTATTGCAAGCACATCGATTGCACCACCACCTCCGGCAAGCAGTCCGCACCCGAACATCCACACCGATTTTGCGGATCTGACCACTCATTGCAAATTTTGCAATGAATTATTATGTTACGGTGAACAATCGATAGACCTCATTATCTGCAGGAAACGGGAGCACCATTGTTGATACCATTAATTTCTTTTTTTACTGTTTTGTTCCTGTTGCACACTTGTTTTGGTTGCACCTTCATTTTTTTCGTTAAAATAAAACTTTTTCAAAAACACCAAAAAACAGTTATTTTCAGGAACTACCTTCACTGGTCAAAAAAAGAGCTATATTTCTATAATAGTGTGTAAAACTTTGTCTGAATGAATGTGTAGTGCATAAATGAATGTAAGAATACATTAGTAGTGTATGGTGAATGTGAAAGTGCAGAACTACAAGGAAGTGCTACAGCATAAATCTATAAGGTGTTTACTTATAGTGTACTTTCGAAGCACTTGAATGTAACATATGTGCATAAATATGTTACAAGTTTATGCTTCCCTTTGCACTGCTGGTGAAACTGCCTGAGTGAATTTGTAAGTGTTAGGAGCAGATTTACAACCTCCTTCTGCATCTTTTACACCGACATTGCATCACTTTTCTGACACAGCAGTGGTGCAAAAGATGTGCCATGGTGTGTGGTATTTACAATGTAATGCATCTGGGAGGTGCGTCACATTGTAAATTCCTGTACCAGAAGGAGACTACAAGATTTCACTTTGTCACTTTTGTGCTCACACTACGTCAAAACCCTGCACTCGGTTGAAGCAGGTGTAAGGATTGGCATAGTATTCTGAGCACAGGCCCCCAGAGCATTGCTGGAGATGCGTTGCACTTCCAACACAACTCAAGCAATGCGCCGTCTTCACGGCACAGATACATCACACATCTGTGCCGTTTTTGCCCCATGGTGCACCACATTGTAAATACGGTGAATCCATGGTGGTGAAGTTACAGTGCACAATAACTGGCATATCCCTGGGGATGTGCCAGTTATTGTACATCTGCCCACTAGTGTTTTAATGTAGTGAATGGATTACTACACACTGATCAATGAGTCACTACAAAACTATAACAGGAGTGACAGCGTGTTTGGGGGAAGTGTAAGGCTACAGGCTGGGGAATTGAAGGTATAAAAAGCAAGTTTGCAGGTGCATAGAAGACTGCAAGGACAGTCTACAGGGGTTGGAAGGAGTCCATGACCTAAGTCGTACTTTGCTCCATGAGTACTTGGGTACTTACTGAATGATTAGAGTTCTGCAAGGAGAATTTTGAGCTAAATATATAACTGCTTCACTTTTAGCACAGTGCATAGATAAGCAGATACTGCTGAATACCTCACTACAAAACTGAAACAGCAGTATAAAAGTGTTTAGTGGAACTGTTAGGATACAGACTGGGCAATTGAAGGTTAAAAAGGCAAGTTTGCAGGTGGATAGAGGAGTGCATACATACTTTATAGAGGTTAGATGCATTCCATGCTCTAAGGCCTACTTTGAATGATTACATTTCTGCAAGGAGAGTGCCTGGCTGAAGTTATAACTGCTCCATTTCTAGCACTGTGTATAGATAAGCACATACTGCTGTATGGCTCGCTACAATATTGAAACAGTAGTGGCAGAGTTTTTGGAGAGAGTGTAAGGATAGAGACTGAGTAATTAAAGGTTTAAAAGACAAGTTTTCAGGTGCACAGAAGAGTACATGCATAGTCTATAGGGGTTTAAAGCAGTCCATCCTGTAAGGCCTACTTTGCTGCATAAGTACTTAGGTACTGACTCAAATATTACAGTTCTGCAAGGAGAGTGTCAAGCTGAATGTATAACTGCTTCACTTTTAGCACAGTGTATAGATAAGCACATACTGCTGTATGGCTCACTACAATATTGAAACAGTAGTGGTAGAGTGTTTGGAGAGATTGTAAGGATAGAGACTGGGAAATTAAAGGTTTAACCCCTTCGACGCTCATGACGAGCTGGGCTCGTCATGAGGTAGCCTCCTCGCACGCTCATGACGAGCCCAGCTCGTCATGAATAATGGGTTTTTTAAAAAACAAGCACAGGGGCAGAATTTCGCTAGCGCTCATGTGGTTAAAAGATAAGTTTTCAGGTACATAGAAGAGTACATGCATAGTAAATAGGGGTTTGAAGCAGTCCATATGTTAAGGCCTACTTTACTGCATGAGTACTTGGGTACTTACTGAATGATTCCAGTTCTGCAAGGAGAATCTCGAGCTGAATATATAACTGCATCACTTTTAGCACAGTGCATAGATGAGCACATACTGGTGAATACCTTACTACAATACTGAAACAGCAGTATGAAAGTGTATAGTGGAACTGTTAGGATACGGACTGGCCAATTGAAGGTTAAAAAAGGCAAGATTGAAGGTGCATAGAAGAGTGCATAAATAGTCTATAGGGTTAGAAGCAGTCCATGCCCTGAGGTCTACTTTTCTGCATGACTACTTAGGTACTGACTAAATGATTACATTTCTGCAAGGAGAGTGCCTGGCTGAATTTATAACTGATCCATTTTTAGCACAGTGTATAGATAAGCACATACCGATATATGGCTCACTACAATACTGAAACAGTAGTGGCAGAGTGTTTGGAGAAAGTGTAAGGATACAGACTGGGCAATAGAACATTTAAAAGACAAGTTTTCAGGTACATAGAAAACTGCATGCATACGCTATACGGGTTTGAAGCCGTCCATGCCCTAAGGCTTACTTTGCTACATGAGTACTTAGGTACGGACTGAATGATTACAATTCTGCAAGGAGAGTGTCGAGCTGAATGTATAACTGCTTCACTTTTAGCACAGTGTTAACATAAGCATATACTGCTGTATGGCTCACTACAATACTGAAACAGCAGTGGCAGGGTGCTTGGAGGAAGTGTAAGGATACAGACTGGGAAATTGAAGGTATAAATCACATGTTTGCAGGTGCATAGAAGAGTGCATTTATTATCTATAGGGGTTTGAAGCAGTTCATGGCCTTAGGCCTACTTGGCTCCATCAGTACTTGGGTACTGACTGGATGATAACAGTTCTGCAAGGAGAGTGCCTGACTAAATTTATAAGAACTTCAGTTTTAGCACAGTGCATAGATAAGGACATTCTGCTGAATGGCTCACTACAATACTGAAACAGTAGTGTGAGAGTGTTTGGTGAAAGCGTAATGACACAGACTGGGGATCTGAAGGTATAAAAGGCAAGTTTGCAGGAGCATAGAAGACTGCAAGCATAGTCTAAAGGGGTTTAAAGCAGTCCATGGCCTAAGGCCTACTTTGCTCCATAATTACTTGGGTACTGACTGGATGATTACAGTTCTGCAAGGAGAGTGCATGACTGAATGTATAAGAGCTTCATTTTTAGCACAGTGCATAGATAAGGACATTCTGCTGAATAGCTCAGTACAGTACCGAATCAGCAATGACAGAGTGTTTGCTGGAAGTGTAGGATACAGTTTGGAGAATTGAAGGTTTATAAGACAAGTTTGCAGGTGCATGGAAGACTGCATGCATAGTCTATAGGGGTTTGAAGCAGTCTATGACCTAAAGCCGATTTTAATGCATGAGTACTTAGGTACTGAATGGATGATTACAGTTCTGCAACGAAAGTGCCTGCCTGAATTTATAACAGCTTCAGTTTTAGCACAGTGCATAGATAAGGACATTCTGCTGAATGGCTCAGTACAATACTGAATCAGCAATGACAGAGTGTTTGCTGGATGTGTAAGGATACAGACTGGGAAATTGAAGGTATACAAGACAAGTTTGTAGATGCATGGAAGACTGCATGCATAGTCTATAGGGGTTTGAAGCAGTCTATGACTTAAGGCCTGTTTTAATGCATGAGTACTTAGGTAGTGAGTGGATGATTACAGTTATACAAGGACAGTGTCTGGCTGAATGTATAACTGCTTCACTTTTAGTACAGTGTATAGATAAGCACATACTGCTGTATGGCTCACTACAATACTGAAAAGCAGTGGCAGAGTGATTGGAGGAAGTGTAAGGATACACACTGGGCAATTGAATGTTTAAAAGAAACGTTTGTAGGTCCATAGAAGAGTGCATGTATTGTCCATAAGGACTTGAAGCAGTCTATACCCTAAGGCCTACTTTGCTGCACGACTACTTGTGTACTGATTGAATGATTACAGTTCTGCAAGGACAGTGTCGAGCTGAATGTATCACTGCTTCCCTTGTAGCATAGTGTATAAGTAAGCACATACTGCTATATGGCTCACTACGATACTAAAACAGCAGTGGCAGAGTGTTTGGATGGAGTGTAAGGATACAGACTGGGAAAAGAATGAAAAGAATGTATAAGTGAATCTAAAAGTGCTACACTTTTAGTACAGTGAATGTTTTAGTACATAGTACTCAAACCATTATTATTATATAACAATACATTTATTCTTCTAACATCTCATAATTTAACAGAGCTTCCAAAATAATTTCATCAGGTATTTCATTGACATCAATTTCCTGGTTATCAATTTCGGAATTTATATGATCAAAAAACTCGATTTCATCTAATGCTTCCAGAAAATCAGCATCAAAGCTTTCGTCGTCGAATTCACAGCTGATATCTGCAGCACTAATTTCTTGATCTTCAGTCTCGCTGCCTGTGAAAGGTATGTTTAGCTCTTCTATGAGACTGTTGCTAATTTCCAAACTGTCTTTCATATTCTTCTGTTGTTTTTCCATAATCAATTTCTTATATTATATGTCCTTGTACAAAAAACATAAACACTTCATTTTATCAGTTTTCCTAATACATAACATAAAACTAGGTTTATCAACTATTTTGCCCTTAAATAAGTATTGTATGAATACCATTCTCTACTACTTTATAAGGTTATACAAATATAATTATTTATAAGAATGTCCTGTTTTTTAATTGTCTTACATTTTCAAACCAGTCACTCCTTATGACTATAGGAAAAGACTCAGGCTGTTATAGTAAAATGCAGTACTAAAAAATGTACAATATGTCTATTCACCTTACCTGTTCCAAACTAGTAAAAGTGTTTTAGTAAAATGCAAGGGATACTGTTGGTTGTCCAGAATAACACTGTGTATCTGTGTATATTTAGGTACCATTATCACACTAGTTTCCGAATACTTCATGTGTTTTCACACATATTAATTTTTAAAAACCTATCCAGTAGTTTCCTTTTAACATAAAAAGAAAGTAGTGATCCTTATATAAGTTGACAGCAACAGGTATAGAACAACACTTCAAAACAAAGTATTGTCTATAATGAGGACATATTTACATAGAGAAGAAAAACTACACACATAAATAGAGTATTTGAAAACACTCTCTGTGACATATTTTATGAGAATAATTTGATCTCTTTCAATCCTAAAACTCTCTGGTCTCTACTAGTCCAGCATGTCTTTCTATTCAATACCATAGTGGTACGTTGCAGAAAGCTGTTCTGAAGCCATGTTTCATTTTAGAAATCTCTATAATAAAACTCTCCGGCATTTTTTTAATGAATGGTCAACGATAGTACGTCCTCAGGTACACTCAGTATATATGTTAACTTTTTCAAATGTTTTTAAAAGATACAAACCATCTTTACACAGATATGTACTCCATCCATCACTTGTTACTTCACCTCTGTAGAAGCACATCCCATCAACCATTTTTAATAGTTACTTATACTTACCTTAAACATAATAAATAATTAAAAAAATATATTATAAAATTAGCATCTGTGGAAGGCCAAAAAAATACAGTTACAATATATATTTTACAACACAAAATAATTTGTAAAACATTTCATTTGCCTTTTTTGCTGTTCTCAGAAAATATTGAATTTCACTAGAAACAGTGAGTTCAATAGTACTCATCACATAACAGCGGGGAAAAAAAAGACAATCAATAAGATTATCTTAAAAAAACATTCAACATTCTCAATAACAATCTAAAAAATAGAAATAAAACATATGTTAAATGTTTTTTTCTAAGAGCAATTTCTTACATAAGTATGAGACATCTCAAACAATCTTAAAATAACAAAACACTATCATTAATTTTCATACACAGAAAATTAAGTTACTTACAAATATATACTGACAAAATATACAACAAATAGTCCTTAATGGTTTTACATACTTTTCCTCGTGGCCAAATAGTATATGTCAAATTATTAGTTTGGAAGTTCTTCAATAGTAATCCTCAGCACCCACCTCCAAGCCTTCTGTTCCAAAACCACCTACATCATTTGCGGCATTCCCCAGGGCTCATCCCTCAACCCGATGCTATTCAACATCTACATGGCCACCCTCACACAAGTGGCCCGCCATCACAACCTCTACATTATCTCCTAAGCCAACGACACCCAACTCATCTTCTCCATCACCAAGGAGCCACATACCACCGAAAACCGTTGCCAACTGCATAAGGATCAGATCTCTAAATCTCAAGTCGGATAAGACAGAAATATTCATTCTCGGACCCACCCCCTCAGCCTGAGATGACTCCTGGTGACAGACTACACTGTGAACAGTACCAGCACCTACTGACCATATACACAACCTAGGATTCATCTTCAACGCCTCCCTCCCCATGTCTAAGCAAGTCTACACAGTCTCCTCATACTGCTACAACACCCTACGCATGCTCCGCAACATTTACAAGTGGATCCTAACAGAAAGAAGAAGAACACTGACGCAGGCCCTCATCAGCAGCAGACTAAACTATGGCAATACATTCTACACAGGAATTCCAGCCAAACAGCTACAACAAATACAACAAATCCAAAAGACCTCCGCTAGACTGATCATCAATGTCCCCTGCTGCAGCCACATCACCCACCACCTGATACACCTACAATGCCTCAACGTCAACAAGAGGATCATCTTCAAGCTCCTCACCCTCACTCACAAAGTACTCTACAACAGCAGACCAACCTACCTTAACTGCAGTAATCATGAAAGGCCAACATTTGTTCCTAAAATTTTGGCTTTAAAAATACTAGGTAAGAATTTGGTAACTCTTTAGGCAAACATTGTTTAAAAACCGATTGCCTATCATTACAATGTATCCAACCTTTCAGACATTTTAAATAAACTGTGTAACGTCCAGATGTTGTAGAAGGACCATCATGAAAAATAATTCCTACAGCTACAAAAGTTCTTCCTGATATTGATAGTTGAGGAGCTACAACATTTTTAATTAAAGTTTCCAATTTTCTTCTATCAGCTCTACAACGTTGCAGCATTAAAATTACATACTGTCCATATCTTTGTATAAATAATGTTGATGACATTTGTGATTTACATTGGGTATTCTCCATATTTTGACTTGCTCCTCTAACTAGATTTTTAAAAGACACTGATTCACAGTCTGGTAAAGTCAAATATATAAATCTTTCAGTGTCTATGTTAGTGCTACATGCTACATGTAAACAAACAATTTTCACAGCCATGTTGCCATTTATAAGAAAGGCCAAAAAGGTTTTCAATATCTATACCTTCATCTTCCAATACAACAAGCATATACATTTTAAATTCCTGACAATCTTGCTGAATAATGAGTAAATTGAGTAGAACCAGAACATATGTCCAAAACATTTCGAATATCAGAAATACTTTGTATTTTACTTTTAACACTACTACATTTCTCATAACCAGAATACAACAACAAACAGAATCTTTTTTCCCAATTTTCAACTATTTGCTCTTGCAAACTTTCAAGAAAAAAAACAACATTAACATCTACATAAAAACTACTGCAAAAACCGAGCTGAACAACGACTAAATTGTTGTACTTCTTCAATTTGATCAAATTTGATTTTCAAAAATTCTATACCATCTCTATTTCCGTAATTAACAAAATCAACAACTTTACCCATTGCTCCATTTACTAAACCTTTTTCTACATTCAAATTACGTCGTAAAATTACCCTACAGTTTACACATGCATATAAATTCTTTTCGGAACCAGCAATTTTACTTATCGATTTCTCTAAAGAATCCAATTTCCTCTTCAACTTTTCTGTCAAAATAATAGTGATTCCTTCATGCTCTATTTTATCAATAGCTTCCAATTTTATAATTTCTTCACTTTCCAACTTTAAAATTTCTTCATTGAAAATAGAACATTCACACAGCGTTGGCATTAAACAGATTACAGATTTGTTTTCTGCTATTCTCATATATATATTCTCAGAAACAATATTTTCATTTGGAAACAAATTGCAAAGTAATCTTCTCTGAAACGCTTGTTTGCCATGTTCAGTCACTTTTCCAATTCTTATATCTTGATGAATAGTTCCATAATCAGCATAATTTGCCTGTCGCATCTTTGTAATCAGTTCCTTATACTCAAACTTTGCCCAAATATAAACATTTCCAATGCTCCCCAAAGACCTTCTGGTATCTTCATGCGTCAGTGTTTTAAACACTGGTTGTCCTTTAACACGAGTAAGTTGTAGTAGATCTCCAAAAACTATGACATGTTTTCCTCCAAATAATACGTCATACTCTGTTTTAAGAATTTGCTGCATTCTTAAATGCACAAAGGCAAGCATCAAGTTTGATACCATGCTTACCTCATCAATATTGAGAAGTTTCATTTTCTTCAAGACTCTTGAAACTTCACAACAAGCTTCTCCAGATAGCTTGTTGTATTCCAATTTGTTTTCATGCTCTACTAGTAACATTAATAAACGATGTAAAGTAATTCCCTTAATATTGTGTGCTGCCAACCCAGTTGGAGCAGTGACAACACAAGACAAATGCGACTCAGTTGTTTTCTGTAGATAAGATGTAATTACTTTAATTAAAAAACTTTTTCCTGTTCCAACTTGTCCACTCACGTACATTCGGATAGGTTGAAATGATGAGCAACAGCACTCTTTCTTTTCATGAAGTAATCCACGGTCAATCTGTTCTCTCACTTAGTCATATATTTGTTTCTTCTCAACATTTAGTTGTTCTTCCAAGTTTCCTAAGTTTGTTACATCTTCTTGAGCTTGATACATTGCTGTTTCCACCTCTTCCATAGCAGTTGCTGCTTCATTTTGGACAATTGGTTCTCTTAGTGGATCCTGACTCAACGGAGCAGAAGTTTGACTATCTTGTGAACTGTCTCTAGCAATCTCAGCTGCAATTGTGGCTTCTTGCTCAATTTCGTTGTTCAACATTTTCACATAATTAGCAAAAACAGGACATTCTATAGTATCTTTACTTGCATTGAACAAATCTTCAGAGCTCTAAAAATCTCCAAGTAATTCCAATTCTGAATGCCACGGCTTGAAGAGTTGCAAAAGAGCTAGATAGGAAAATTCCCTTTTGTGAGGAGTTTCACAGCTATGTTTATATGTGAATAATCAAATATCCTTTTCTGGGTTTCACCAAACATCCTTCAGAACCAATCACGGCATATATACTATTATTGATGTTTTCTGTGCTACTCAGTTTAAAAATGTAGTTTTGCAGCACTTGATATAGACAAATGTTCTCAAGATGATGACTTCTATTTGGATATGATGTATTCAACATATTTGTTTTCACAATATCTGTACTTGCTGGCCCTTTTCAGCTAAATATTCAATTTCCTGTACAGATTTAAGTATCGATTTCGTGTTGAAGCAAGACCTAGACTCACCCAAATGATTCTTCTTGATTTCGAGTATAGTCCTGCAGATGATAAGCGATCCAAGCATTTATACGCTCCAATTTCTCGATGACATAACATCTTCAAACTGTAACTGTATAATTTCTTACTTATACTTTTCTCGTGGGAAATCTCTTCCCACATTTCCTTCAATTCCGTCTTTTCCGATTTTGTTTTGTAGGATGTTACATATCGAGCAACAGCAATGGAATTGTCCGCAAAGTATGGAATATCCATGTTAGCATTTCACATGGACAAAATGACTGGGTTGTAGTCATTTATGTATTTTGACTCTTCATTTCTTCTTAAGTTGTAAGTATTATTTGGAGACCTTCTTGTGACAGTATGTCGCAAAGGTGACATAAAACTGTTCACTCTTCCTTCTGATAATACAGGACGTGGAAATCCAAAACGACATTTGGTGTAGGATTTGTCCTTAGATTTGTACTTTTGATGACAGTATTTCCCACAAAGATGGCATTGGAATCGTAAGACTTGTTGTCTTAAATCCTCTTCTTCTGTGCTTTTAGGTATAACACATGTAGCATATACTTCAATAAAAGACAACACAGTATCATCCAAATCTGTTCTAAATTACGGAGCATCTTTGATCCATATTAGCATATGTATGTGAGGAGCACCTCTTGCTTGATACTCCTTTCTCCAAAAGGAATCCAGAAGCTCTAAAAGAGGAGGATTTTTTTATTGGTGATAAAAGACATCATAGCTTCAAATCCATGAATGAAACACCTGCATTCGTTAACTGGATCCAAAGAGCACAATTCTCCAGGGTGTCTTGTATTCAATATTTACTATATTTGGATTTGCCTCTCGAAGAAAATGAAGTAAATCATCCCAAGCATATTCAGCACAACTTAGAGTAAGGAACCATGTAGGAGTTCCTAAGTTCCTTAGCAATCATTTAAGTTATCCATGACGACGGGACCAGTACTCATTAGTACCACGCTGACATGCTATCAGATTAATCAGCTGAGATTCCAAAACATTATCTTACTGCTGTCCTTTATCCGAAATATTTTGCAGATGTACACCTGTTTTCAATATGTGATTGACTGCATAAGAAAGTCCAGACAAGTCACTCTCAAACAAAAGATGAAACAAATACGGAATACATTGTCGAAATCTTGGATCTTCTGCATATAATTTTGATGTCCGGTATTCAGATGCAGGAATCTGCCCAGGTCGGTCATAATATCGTCCGCCTTTTCCTGTTGGAAAATACTGAGGGAAACAACGAGCTTCCAAGCTTTCTTCCCATACACTAATGGAACTTCTCTTTGCTTTTTTCATTTGAAATAACTCTATAGTATTCCCCATCACTTCTTTGGAATGAAGTGGATAAACACTGTAATGTTCCTAGATTTCTTCAATTCTGGACACATCCACTTTTTCAATTTGTCCACATGACGAGTCACTATCTTCTTCTCCAGTTATTTCTTCTTCTCTCACATACACATTTTTATAATATTGATTGTTTTTTACCAGATACAACGTTGCCTTTTTCACTTTACTAACATCCACTAATTCTCGCCAGATTTTCTTACTCTTAGTAGGAACGCCATTAACAAGAATAACTAAAGGTTCATCTTCTACATTTTCTACACCAATTGTTTCAATATTTTTCCTTAAATCTAGAGGCAAATATACAACTCCTCCCTTTAATCCTCTCTGTAAATCTGAAGGAGGCTATTTCCCTGTCTTAGGCTCCATACGAACAATAGCCTGTAATGGATGCACACTTTGAATACGAATAGACTCATAGGTATTTAAATCCATCAGTTCAGAAGGAATATTTACCAACTCAAGATTATTATGCACAGCCCTAGCAGGCATTTCATTCTCGTCTAATTTGTTATAACAATATTTACAAATACTCTGATCAGAACCCAAATCAAAGCAATTCTCTACCAACAAATAAGTTGCACAATCCTTCTACTTGTTATTATTTTCCTTTTTACTTTTCAAATACAAATCAACAGTCCTGGTCTGATTTTTATAATGTGTTCGCCGACAACAAATACAAGAATAATTTGGCCTTTCACCTGAAATCAATTTAAACTTCATAATTTCTTGCTCAACATTTTCTGTACTTCAATGTTGTACATTCTCTTCCACATTTCCTTCTATTAATATATCAGTTTCTGCACTGTCTTCCTCAGGACCAAAGTAACTAACCTGAATTTCATCACAAACATTCATTCCATCTGATACAGATCCACGCAAAAGAGCACTGTTCAAGTTTTTTTAACATTAACTCTGGACTTTTTGCATAATACAATGTTCTGACTAATTTCCTCATTTGAGTATGATATACTGCTAATACAAAGCTACCCCTAATGAGAGGTAGTGCCTCTGTGCACAGCTTGAAAAAACTCAAAGTTTTATATCAATTGTCAAAATCAATAAAGTTTGTTTAAATCCAAAACGATTTTTGCTTCTTAGGGGCCGATTCTGATCCTGGATTTTTATTTTCCATACAAATAGGATTTGTATTTTTTTCCATACAAATTGTAAAAGTCCCTTCCAACCCGTGTAGTACGATTCGTACGGGAAAAATACATACAGATCGGCCCGATCCTTACAAATCGGATCGGGAAAAGCTGTACGACCCAGACTTGTAATAAAGACCATACAATTTGTAAAAAGGCTGTCCAACCCGTCAAGTACGATTCGTACCGGGTTGTCAGCATACGATTTGTATGGAAAATGGCCTGTATACGGGGAATGACTTGTACCGGGCAACGAAGCGAACCCCTATACGCCTTGTACCCTGGTATGACTCGTTCTGGGGGTACGACTCATACCGGGGTACGGGTCGTATAGGGGTATGAGGCGTACAGGGGTCCCCCACATGCAAGACGTGTGTATGGTGCGTACCCCAACATCGCGCATGTACGCAAAGTACGTACGTGATTTTGGGGTACTGATCATGTACGCACCGTACGCCAAATTTGCGTATGTACGCACCGTACCCCAAAATCGCATACGTATGCACCGTACCCCAAAATCGCGTACATACGCACCGTATCCCAAAATTGCATATGTACGCACCGTACCCCAAAATCGCGTATGTACGCAGCGTACCCCAAAATCGTGTGTGTATGCACCGTACCACAAAATCGCGTATGTACGCACCGTACCCCAAAATCACGTTTTTGGGGTACGGTGCGTACGTACGCGATTTTGGGGTACACTGCGTACGTACGCGATTTTGGGGTACGGTGTGTACATATACGATTTTGGGGTACGGCGCATATGTACGCGATTTTGGGTTATGGTGCGTACACACACGATTTTGGGGTATGGTGCGTACGTACGCGATTTTGGGGTACGGTGTGTACATACACGATTTTGGGGTACGGCACATACGTACGCGATTTTGGGGTACGGTGCGTACATACACGATTTTGGGGTACGGTGCGTACATACACGATTTTGGGGTACGGCGCATACGTACGTGATTTTGGGGTACGGTGCGTACATACACGATTTCGGGGTACGGTGCGTACGTACGCGATTTTGGGGTACGGTGTGTACATACACGATTTTGGGGTACGGTGTGTACATACACGATTTTGGGGTACGGCGCATACGTACGCGATTTTGGGGTACGGTGCGTACATACACGATTTTGGGGTACGGTGCGTATGTACGCGATTTTGGGGTACGGTGTGTACATACACGATTTTGGGGTACGGCACATACATATGCGATTTTGGGGTATGGTGCGTACATACACAATTTTGGGGTACGGTGCGTACGTACGCGATTTTGGGGTACGGTGCGTACATATGCGATTTTGGGGTACGGTGCTTGTACGGTGCATACACGACCAGTACCCCTTCATCGCGTATGTACGCAACGTACCCCACTTTCCGTGCCATCCGTACGCACCGTACATACGCACCGTACCCCTGTATTCATGGGGTGTACGACGCGTACATGAGGGGTCTGTCTCGTATTGTTTTCGGGGCGTACAAGGTTTTTCCGGCACTTTTTGGCTCTGTAAAAAAAGAGCTGTATGGAGTGCCGTTTGTATGAATCGTACTTGCCGGGTTGTAAACTGCTGCCGGGAATACATGGGAACGTTGTGTACAGAGCAATCCGAATCGGAATTGCTTGTATATACGAGTTGTATGGTCTTTTTTACAATTTGTATGGAGTGCTTCTATTTGTACGGATCGTACTTCCTAGGTTGTAGAGGCCTCCTTACAAGTACGAGTTGTATGGGGAAAACGCTCCATACCATGATTTGTACAGCGTTTTGCCAGGATCGGAATCGGCCCCTTAGTCTCTTTATTTTTAAACTCATTTGCTTCATGGTTGCATTTCACAATTCATGTAAATCCTCCGATATATCATGTCAATTGCATCATCACCAATTATTTGTTTTCCCAATGCATTTCGGGCCTAAATAACGCCCTTCGTCAGGGGTTCACTCTAAAAGTAAAGAAAGTATATTTGTGTAAATTTCTGTTATCTCGCTATCTGGCTCAAAACAGACGGTGCAAAACCGTTCATGCTAAATAAAAATCATGCGTCATAAACCAAATATAGTGAAGACTGCTGCCTGTGATGTTAACTGAACAGGTGCCATGCGTTAATTGTCGATGGGTAAGTGAGGCATTCGAAAAAAATTGTGATGCAGGACGTTTAATTACTGTTTGACCTTTGTCGATCTGCACGCAAGTGTGGGGAATTAAACGCTCGGCTAGCGTGTGTAATGAAGATCATGCACGATATTGGGTGCTGCTTACATTTAACTGGGCGTGAACTTCAATTCATAACATGCAGAGTTAAAAGAAACCATGGTTCACTCACGCGAAAACGCCGTGAGTGTCTGATCGGCCTGTCAATTAAAAATAAGTGTTAAGTGCTGCCAGAACCAAAAACTTTACAAAAAATCGATATCATGCCGCTGGCATGTTCTCGGAAAAGATACTTACTTGGGCAATGGAATAGCGCTGCGTTGTGCCGGGGCACCCGCGTTTGCTGGTTTGTCAGTGTGGCTCGCTCGTGGGGTTGGACTGAACCGGGGCTAACATGGTGAAAATAATGAAAATAAACGACGGACTGCTTTGGGAATCCCTAAGACGTTCGCCATTTTGGAAGGTAGTTTGTATAATGTAAACCTGCTGTAATGTGTGCCTATCACTCGAAATGTGTTCAATGAGATAACATTACCCTATCAAGGAATAAATGTGTACAAGCAATATATCACATACATATGAAAGTATATTATGGTATCTTATGTTCGGAAATGAGGCAGAGAGTAACCAATGTACATTCAAGTCAGTTAAAGATAGCATAAGAACTCCATCCTGTCATTCAATCCGTTTGGTTGCATCGTGACCATATACCGGATCCAGTAGTTTTCTCGTTTAAGAAGTGTGTTTTTATTGTTCTTTGTGGGTTGGATTTGTTCTAAGATGAGGAACTTCAATTGTGCGATGGTGTGATTTTTTTCCAGAAAGTGGGCTGCTACGGTTGATTTGGTATTTCTTGTTCTGATGTTGCTCTTGTGCTCCAGTATTCAGACCCGTATTTTCCTCTCCGTGTGTCCCACGTAGCAGCAGCCCACTTTCTGGAAAAAAATCACAACGTCACACAATAGAAGTATGAGGAGAGAAGTAAGAGTATGAGGAGAGAGAGGAGGAGTGTGAGGAGAGAGGGGGAGTATAACGACAGAGGGGCGTGTATAAGAAGAGAGCGGGGAGTATGGGGAAAGAGGGGGAGAATGTTAAAAAAGAGCCAATATAAATTTTAAATGTACACACACACAATCTGATTCTAGACAAAAAAATAAGACCTTACATTTTACCAAAATATATTTACAAGTCTAAAACGATTAAGTGATTGCACACATTCCATGTATATAACTACTACATTTCAGTGGACAACCCTGACTCATTTTGCAAATACATATGCAATTTTCTCTATTACTTTTGCCAACATTACATCAAAAAAGTGACACAATACAACAACAAAGAGGCGCAATGGGCCAGAGTGTATGCAGCAGTCTATATATAGTAACTGAGGAATTGTTAAAGGAGGGGTATGAAGAGAGAAGCAGAAGTAAGAGTAGAGAGGGCGGAGTATGAGGACAGGGGGAAGTATGACAACAGAGAGGAGAAATATGAGGAAAGCGGGGAATATGCCTAGAAAGGCATTATGAGGAGATAAGAGAGAGTAAAAGGAGAGACAGAGAACTCTGAGGAGAGGGGGAAGTATGAAGAGAGAGACAAATATCAGGAGAGAGGAAGGAGTATAAGGAGAGAGAGGAGGAATATAAGGAGAGAGCAAGGAGTATGAGGTAAGAGAGGAGGAGTATAAAGAGAGAAGGAGGAGTATGAGGACAGTGGGGAGTATAATGACAGGGGAGTATGAGAAGAGAGAGGTGAGAATAACAAAAGAGGGGAAATATCAGAAGAGAAGGGAGAGTATAAGGAGAGAGAGGGAGAGTGTGAAAAGGGAGGGGGAATATGAGGAGACAGAGAGGAGTATCAGGAGAGAAGTAGAAGTATTTGTAAAAGAGAGAATATGAAGAGAGGGAGGAGTATAAAGGGATGGGGAAGTATAAAAATTGAGGGAGGTATGAGGAGAAAGGGACGAGTATAAGGAAAGAGAGGTGCGTATGAGGAAAGAAGAAAGAGGAGAGAGTATAAGGAGAAACAGGGAAGATTGTGGAAAAAGGGGCGAATATAATTGCTAAATGCAGAGAGATTCTAGACAAAAAATATAAGACCTTCCATTTTACCAAAACACATTTACTACTCTAGAAACGGTTAACTGACTGCACCCATTCCATGTCTACAACCCTGATTAATTTTACAAATACTTAAGCAATTTGCTGCATTGTGTTGCCAACATTACATCCAAAAAGTGACAAAAAGGCACAAGGGGCTTGTAAATGTGCCCCACAGTGTATGCAGCAGTGTTTGTATACTTGGAAATTTTACATTTAGAACAGAAATCTAATTCTAGACAAACAACACTATTAATTACTCTTAAAGGGCTAATATCACTGCACACATTACAAAAATATAATTATTGCATTTTACTGTACAACAATTAGTCATTCTAGAAATACAAAACCAATAACCGTTTTTTCATTCTATAAAAACTAGAAAAAAGGATTCCTTTATAACCTGTTATATATCTGTAAACACAAAACATACACAAATGCTTCTCTTAGAACAATTCCTAAATCCACACAGACGCACAGTGTGATTCTAGACAAAAAATATAACACCTTGCATTTTACCAAAACACATTTACTAGTCTATAAACAATTAAATGACTGCACACATTCCATGTATATAACTACTACCTTTCAGTGGTCAATCCTGACTCATTTTGCAAATACATAAGCAAATTGATGCAATATCTGTACCAACATTACATCAAAAACAGACACAATACAACAACAAAGAGGTACAAGGTGCTTGTAAATCTACCCCAGAGTGTATGCAGCAGTGTATGTATACTGACTGAAAAAATTGTAGATTTAAAACACAAGTCTGATTCTACAGAAAAAACACAATGAATTACTCGTAAAGGGCTAATATGAGTGCACACATTACATAAATATAACTACTGCATTTTACTGTACACCCATGAGTCATTTTGCAAATACATAAACAATTTGCTGCATTATTTGTGCGAACATTTAATCAAAAAAGTAACACAATAGCAGCCCAAAAACGCACAAAAGGCTTGTAAATATATCCCAGAGAATTTACAGTAGTGTATGTATACTGACTGGAAAATTGTAGACTTAAAACCTAAGCCTAATTCTAAACAACCAACTCTATTAACTACTCTACAACTGAAAAAGTGACTGCACACATTCTACATTTTTTAGTACTGCACTTTATTGGACAAAGCTTACTCACTAAACACATTAACTTACCAAATGGTTTTCTCACTATACTTAACCACATGCAGACAAACTCAGAATGTGATTCTACACACTTTAGAAGGATAATCACATTATTCTTATTAAAAGGAAAATGCACCACATACATTCCCTTACAAGTTATGAACTCACCTTTAAAATTGATTAGTAGATTAAGAAGAATGCCAGTCACACAGTAGATATTCTTATACAGAATCTCTCTACTTCAGTGTTCACAGCAAAACCAAGAAATGGCCCGTTTTCCCTCTCAATTTACACATATATACATATTAATAACAAATCAAATTGCGTCACACATTAATTCAAAACCAAACACACATTTCTATTGGTTCAACATTTAAACCCTTTCCAACTCACATAACTTTGAACCTTACCCCCAACACATCATGCAAAAGTCAACTGTCCACAGAGGTCAAAAGTTCAGCACACTGTAAAACACTCTTCTTCAACAAGTTTAGACTCTGCAAATGGTTCTTACTTATAAGTACCAAAAAAGAAGAAAACTACTCTAAAAAGCAACAAACATCTAAACACATAAGCTTAATAGATATCTGTGAAACATATTTTTTTCATTCTTTTTTTCTTTCTTAGGTACGCGTACGAGATGACTTATGAACCTCGCACGGTACGTCGTACTGTAAATTTACCGTACGAGAAAAACCCTATCACTAATTTTTATAATCCCCGGAGATCCCATTCCCGGGGCTCAAATAAATCTTTGGGGACCGTGGGGGGAACTCCAACGCTCCCATGGTCCCAGCCGGCTACTTGGGAAGGTGGCTGTCCCCTGGGCATGTGGGAGCAGGATTTCAGCCACACACGTTTTTTTTTTTTTTTTTAAAGAAGCCCCGGGGGTGGCGGTCCTCGGGGCTACGGGGCCCCTCTTTAGAAACAATCAATTGCCTCCAGGATTTGGCCCCATCCCCGGAGGCTAAAAAAAAATAAAACATTTTTTCTGGGCCTTGGGGGTCCTTGTGGGACCCTCTAGCAGGCTTAGGGGGTCAGGATGTTTCTACCCTGCCCCCTTTTTGCAGTTTTCCCAGTTCTTGTTCTGTTTTCTTGTGCCTCGAGGCAGAAGATGGCTGCCAACACTTCCTGGTTTGGAGTGTTGACAGACAGTCGAGAGCCAATTAGCATGCAGCTCGTGCTCGTAATGGTACGCATACTATCCTCGGTCAGTACGCGTATGGTACTTCGTCTATAGATATATCTATGATTTTACTTTAGATTTTTATCCATAGGAAAACTGTAACATTCTATTGCCAATAACTTTGGCGTTGATTGATGATTCTTCTTGACATTTTCCAAACTTTTGGCCAGCTCAGTTCCGGTGATTGGTCAAGCGGGGGCGAGAAAAAAGAGGGGTCCCAAAAAGTTTTTTCCCCATGCAATTTCCAATAGGACCTTTAGACAAGGCTACAGCCCGAACGGCTTAACGGAATTACACCAAATTTGGCACAGAGGTAGTCGTCAGCCTTTTGCTGATATGGTGTGAATATGTTCAGTAGTTCCTGAGAAAATTATGGTTAAAGTCATTTATATATCTATGGGTGCGGGGGATCAGCGGATTGTGCGAGGATTGTCATCGTATTATAAGCGCACCGTCCCGATCACGCGCTCAATGTTAATTGACTGTGAAGCAATTGTAAACATTCGAAACCGGTAGAAGCGAGGCTGAGAAAGTCAGTGGAATATGTGTTCAAAACGGAGAAAGGGGGTAAGGTAGAAATAATTTTACCCTGTAGACCCCCAGTCCCAAACGCATACAAGTTGTGCATCAAAGGCGCTGGAGTCGGGCACCCTACAGGTTATGAGTCGTGCATCCAGCGGGTGCACACCAGACTTGGAATTTTACCATAAAAAATAGCCCCTATTAGTAATTTTTAATATCTCCGGGCACCCTATCCCCAGGGTCTTATAACAAATGTTGGTGACCGTGAGGGGAGCTACAATGCCACCACGGACCGGTTGGCTTCCCATGTTTTTCGGTAGTCGGCATTGCTTTTCTGCAAGGGGAGATGCTAACTTGTATGTGGAAATGCAATCTGCTTTTTATTTTGAAAGTGAGAACAGATTTCTCTGCTCTGTCTTTCAAAATGCAAACTAAGTCTGCTATGGGAGGGCAGGAGCCGTGAGACTGCGCCTTCTCAAAGCAAACAGCAGTGTCCCGGGGTAGGCCCCCTGGACACTGCTTGAGCTGGCCGTCAGGCGTTGCGGGCCCCAGGGCTCTCAAGGGCTATAGGCATAGGGTCACGTAGTCTGTCTCTCACAATACACAAATTTCCAGGGGTGGTGGTTCCCGGGGCTTGAATAGGGTTGTTGAGGCCCACACACTGCTAATTTTGTTGGGGGGGGGCCTTGGACGCGAAAGTGGTGCAAGGGGGTTGTAAATCTGGTACATAGTGTTTTGTTTTAGTTTGCTTTCCTTTTTGGTCTTGTAGAGGATCCAGGGTTAATATAACGATTTTTGTACAGACAGGAACTTTTAACTCTACCCCAAACGGCTTTCTGCCTGTTACCATAGTAACAGTTCATGGAACACTTAAATGAGCACAAAGGTTAGAAGTTCACTACACTATGTTGGTAATGGAAACAAATTACTGTGCTGGAGTTTTTAAACTTTTCCATAGGTACTGTTAGTTGTAGGTATAGACTCTGGTAAAGATCTGGTAAAGAGTTAGCCTCAGAATTATACTTCAAATTATAAACATAATTTCTATTGGGGACCGCTTACTCCACCCAAAAAAAATATGTATATACTTTTTTTATTAACTTTTATTAAAACAATAAATAACTGGAAATGTAACTTAAAGATAACAATACGATAAATAACTAGAAACATAACTTTAACAAAACATTATAATAAACAAATTGTGATATGGAGTCCAATAGAAGTACGGTAGGTAATCTGCAGAACAAAAAGATAATTAGTGTTTAAAATTAGATCGATGTAACTAAATAATGTCAAACATTACAAGTCAAATTAACAGTTGAAGATATTTAATTCTTTTAACGTGTGCAGTGTGCCTGATACATTTTACTTGTATTATTGGCTTGCGTTCAAGCGGTGTCTGTATGGAAGAGCCTACTGCGTCAGATTTACATTACAGATCAACAGGTCTTTAAAATAATTCAGAGATGCGACAGAATTAGGTGGGAGATCAAGTCATTATGCAGGACAATATTCTTTAGGGCTCATTTACAAGACTCTTGCACCAGTTTTGTGTTACTTTTCTCATGTTGAAAGTGACGCAAAAGTGGCGCAAGGGACTTGTAAATAAGGTCTTTCATTTCTAAAGCTTTTAATCAGAGGCATTGTATATCTAGGTCGCTCTGCTTACCTTGTGTAAACACTGTGGCCAACAGAGTTCACAACTTGAACTCAGCTTTGGTTGGTCACAGCACAGTGGGCAACAGTGTCCATTACTTTAAAAGAGAAAGAGAAATGATGTGAAAGGGAGAGAGAGAAAGAGAGAAAACGACATTAAAACTGTGAGAGAGTGAAAGTTATAGATGGAGCAGTTAATAGTGGAGAAAATACTCGTAGCTCACCTTTTGCCTTGGTTGTGTGTCCAAGTATGTGCTGGTTCAAAGTGCACCCTCCAGTTTAGTGATCTGAAATATAGTATATAGATTTAGTCATAGTATAGTACATACAAAAGTGGCGTAAGGGCCTTTTTATTTATTTTCTTTTTTTTTGTCCTCATCTCACATTGTCAAGCCGCTGTGGAATTTGTACAGCTATGTTTGCTAACTGGGGACCACTCGGCTGGCCGCACTCGCTTGGGTCATGTGACCCATTCCCTTTTTGTATATGAACTTTGAGGGGGGAAAAAAACCTGCAATAATGGTTATCAATTGCTGTGAAAACTAGGTGTACTGATTGCTCCTCATAACAAATTACATGATTCCTCTTCACGCAGTACATTGTAACTTTCACAAATTGAGGACGTATGTCTGGTGGTGATGTTGAGGGTGATACCTCAGAGGTACTTGGTATTGCTGGTGGTGGAGGTACATTTTGGCGCAAACTTGTACATTGTTTGTTATCATAGTTCACATGATGCAGCTATTGAAGGTGCTTGCACATACTTGCAGTGCAACAGCACTATTTTTTTCTCTGCTTTAAATAAATCGAGGCTGAATTTAATGCTATCTGTAGTGTAGATGAAAAAGTAATTTTAAGTTGAGAACCCTACTGTGCACAGTGTACATAGAAGCTAGTAGTCGGAACAGTTATAGAACAATGTTTTTTTCACTTATTTTAACAAAATCTGAATACATACAGTATAATTGTCTCTGCAATAAATAAATCAAGGTTGAATTTCCAACTGTCTATAGTGTAGATGCAAAGGTGAATTCAAGTTGTATACCCTGCTGTCTACAGTGTTGATCTTAGGGTGGAGTGCATCATCAGCAATCATAGTGGAAGTGGAAGATCGAACATGTATACAGCGTGCATTTTATTATTCAACTAAATGTAAAAGTGATATAAAATAATTTTTTCAAGGAAGCATAATAAAGGGATATTGCGTAGGGTGTGATAGGTGTTATACTTAGTTTGGTTTCTATTGAGTTAGTGGCATCTAAAACAAGAAGGTTCTGTGAAGCCTGCGATGATGCGTGGTCCGGGCAGGCTGTACTGATAGTACTATTTTTTTGTGTTGTGAATGGTGCCTTAGTAAGGCCACGTGATAATCATTGTTGGTGCACTGAGTTACTAGTATCTTTGGTGATTAGCATGTAGATATTCTGCGATGATGCATGTTCTGGGGGAGGGGGCACAGTAATTGGAGTAATGTCTTTTGTCGATTGGATTCTGCATGAATTTCACTTAAAAGTGATAGTATGCCTCATTGCTGACATAAAACTGTTCACTCTTCTTTCTGATGATTTACGGTGCACTGAGTTAGTAGTATCTTTGACGCTGAGCTTATACGTACCCTGTGACAATGCGTAATGCAGGGGGGCTGTACTGGGAGCAATGTTTTTTGCCTAGTGAATTCTGCTTTAATAAGGCTACGGGAAAATGACTTGTGGTGCAGTGATTTAGTGGTACCGAAAGAAGTCAGCGTGTGTGTACCCTGTGATGATTTGTGGTACAGGGGGGTTGCAGTGGTATAATGTCTCTTGTCTACTGTAGTATGTGATGTGCAATCATCATTCTATCTGAAATTATCTGAGCACATACAATACAATTGTCTCTGCATTATAGTAATCAAGGTTGATTTCCCTATTGTCCGCAGTATACATGCAAAAGTGACTTCAAGTTGGGAACCCTGTTGTCCGCAGAGTACATCGAAGGCTGTAGTTGATACACACATCAAGGAATGCTTTTTTTGTTACATACTTTAACAAAATCTGACGACACAGTACTATTTTTCTGCCTTAAAAATATTAAGACTGAATTTTATGTTGTCTGTAGTGCTTATGTGCCACTGGTATCAAGCGGTAAACTTTTTTGATTGCAGTGTACAATTGAAAACAGAACTCACTACAGTCATTGAGGAATGTTTTTTGTGGCATCCTTTAAGAAAATAATCTTTGCCTTACATAAATCAAGGATATCTTGAATGCTGTCCGTAGTGTAGATGGAAAGATGAATGCAAGTTGTGAACCCTGTTGTATGCAGTGTAGATTTAAGGCAGTAGTCAAAACAAAGATCGAAGCATGCTATTTTATCACAGAATCTGAGGACACAGTACAATTGTCTCTGCCTTAAATAAAGCAAGGCTGGATTAAATTCTGTCCGTAGTGTTGATGCAAAGCTGAATTGTAGTTGAGAACCCTGTTGTACGCTGTGTAGATTGAAGGCAGTAGTCGACACAAAGATCGATGAATGCTATTTTGTCACAGTTAACAGAATCTGAGGACACAGTACAATTGTCTCTGCTTAAAAAAAAGCAAGGGTGGATTCAATGCTGTCCGTAGTGTTGTTGCAAAGCTGAATTCAACTGGTATCAAGTTGTCAACTCTACTGACCGCAGAATAGATTGTAGGCACTTCTCAGTACAGATACTGAAGAAAAATGTAGATCCAAAGTTGAATTAAAGTTGTGAACCCTGCTGTCCGCAGCGCTGATGGAAACCACAAGTCGATACAGACATAAGTCTGCTGTGCTGTGGCGCTGAGTTCGCAATCGGCCTGTATCAAGGAAGCATGCAGTCATGGTGGCAGCCACGTGGCAGGGCGCGGACCTTCACTGCGGCGCATTCTGTTCTCTTTGCAGAAGTGAACCACGCCCAAGATGTAGACTAAATATTTATAGTATTACGTTGACTTTGTTTGCGTTGGACTAGCCTACTCCGCTTCTGTTTCAAAGGAGGGGGGTGAACACAGCTACATGACCAAAATATTTCCTAGTGTCTAAGATAATCTGGTTGCATCCACTATTCAGTACACTACACGTACGTATAGTATATGTACACAATAAAAAGTTTTTGATTTCTATAGTGAATTGTGTATAGTATTTCACCGGTACTCTTAGCATTGTGTACATTATTGTTGATGTTCGAGTTCTTGCCCTTATATATACTTGGTTGCCACATCTCTGTAGATTGAGCTAGTGTACTGTTGAGGAGATATATTATTTTGGAAAGGTCCGTAGTACTGTTTTGCGCTGCCTCAGAGGTAGTAGGAAGGAAAGGTCTGTGGGGGTGGCTGTAGTGGTAGTGACGCTGAGTATTGTGATTTTGTTTGGTGTCGGAAGTGTATAATTACAATCTCTAAGACATATTGCTCTTTAAACATGGGTGTGAATTGGATGTAATTCACGTCGTACATGTTCGACATTCTTAAAGTAATTAAATATTGGTGTTAATTTGTTAGTGGTAAGTGGAACTATTACCTGATTTTTTACGTAGTATTGCAGGTTTGGTTTCTGGTTGAAAATATGGGGAAGTGGTCAACATAATAAGTAGGAATTGTCTTTGAATTTGAACCTTTGTAATTCACTAAAAAAACCATAGGTTTCAATCAGGTTATAGTTAGGAATTATCATTTAAAAACCTTTGAAGTTCACTGAAAGAAACATAAGTTTCAGGCAAGTTATAGTTAGGAATTAGCATTTAAAAAACCTTAGAACTTCACTGAAAAAAACATTGGTTTTAGGAATGTTATAGTTAGCTGGACATTTCACTCATACAAAACCATTGAAATTCCTCTGTTATAGTTAGTTGTACTAACTGTAACTCTCGCACCCCCAATCCACTGTTGATGATGTCACATATTACATCATTCATGACATAGTCAGTGACATCACTGGTGACAACACTGATGACATCTCAAATGACATCACGGATCTCAACGGGACCACGTGGAGCTCCGACATAGGTAGTCCGGTGGGCAGAACGGTTGAATGACAATGCCTTAGCAACCAGCCCCTTCACGGTATCCATGAGGCATTATTTCTATTAACCTCCCCATCTTTACTTACACAGAATGCTGTAAGGGTGCCTATTCGTGAGTATACAATCAGGCAAGGATACACCTTAGCGTGCGTAGACCTCCCGTTTCACACACTTGGTCCTGATGAATACCTTGCGACAAGCGACTGAAGGTTGAAACATGTTGACCATAATTTCACTTTAATTACTGATACTCGTTGGTCAATTTAGCCACACATATAGTATCACACCTGCTTTTTATATATCTTATGACTCCAGAATAAAATGAAGGACCATCACGGAGATAATTTTGAATTCACTCACTGAACACCCTATCCCACAAAAAAACAGCTCTGCTGCAGTTGCAGGCGTCGAAGCACACCCGAGTGGCACTCGGCCGGTTGGGTGGACCCCGATGATGAAGCATGTCACCAACCAGGTTGGTGAGTGAGCAGTTTCTTTTTATTTTTTCTTCAGCGACTGAGTAGAAGTTATTCCCAAAGTCCTGAGTATCCTCGGGGCCACTAGGGCCACTGCTAGCAGTAATCTCCTGTACTAGCGTATTCATAGTCAGATGTTCTCCACCTATGGGGTCTTTAGGGTCTGTTGGCGTGCTTTCTCCCACAAAAGACTCCTGTTGACCTTGGTGTTCTTGAGCAGGTTCGTGGGATTGAACAGTGTTTTCACCCCCCATCTTTCTCTAAATTGTTTTCACTGCCTTCTCTGGCTTCTGCTGCCTCCCCCCACCGTGTTCCGTGGGTGGTAGCTCTCTGTCCTGCCCCAGTAGGAGCTGTCTGGGCCACTTGAAATTCTTCCCTTTAGGGAGTGCAGCATTTTTCACTTGGACCAGTGAGCCTTTTTTCGGGGGGCTGACTGAGTGGGCGGAGAAAGAAAGCCGGTTATACTCTTAAGACCCCCAGTGTTCACTTCCCCTGGTTTTGGCCCTCTCCCCCGTGTATTGCTACAAGTGCCAGTCTCGTTTTTTTTTGTATGTCAGAGCTCTCACCTGAAGTCTGCCCGGCACCTTTACCAGCTTCCTTCCCAGCCTCCTTCCCAGCAGGCTTTCCCAAATCCTTTGCCTGAGATGCGCCAAAGCCTTTCGGGGGCATTGATCCTTGTTCAAGATCTGCAGCTTTCCCCCGTCCGCCGTGGGTTACTTTCGGCGGCATCCTCGCAAGATCAGCAGCTGTGGACACACCAGCCGCCTCGGCTCGCGGCACCTTTGGAATCTCCAGGAGAGCCCTGCTTGCGGCGCTCGGGGCTCCGCTATCCTGACTGCCTCTGCCTCTGCCAATTTTGCCGATCCGTCGACTCCGCAGGCTCTCCTCTGCTGCGCACGAAAGCCCCGTAGCTCCACTAGCACCGCTGTTACTGTGAACAGGATCTCCGTGATTTGCTCCTCGGCTGCCACAAAGAAATCGCCGTCGTATACCACTGACATCGAGGGTGAGTTTCCTTTTGGTATACTGCCTTTCAACTCTTATCAGCACCTCATTTTCATGTATTGTATTCTGTCGGCATCAGGAGTGATCTTTGTCGCCGTTAGTCAGATGCCATCTTGCCTCTCCCCGTATGTGGAGTATTCCTAATTGAGTGAGCGGTTTTTAAAACAAAGTAAAGACTCTTTCTGCACTGTGTGCGACACACTAGGACACTCCGTCCTGGGAAAAAACTGAGCTACCTTTCTTTGGTGTGAAGGCCCCTGAGCCGTGGCAGTCCTATTAGCCGGCTGATGCTCCTCTGAAGACACCAGGCTACCTCAGTAGAAAATGTAGGTGTTATATTTGATGACTGTCTTGTACCTCAGGTTAATGTGATGGTGGGGACTTGTTTTGAACTTCTGCATGTTCTAAGAAAGTTTCAACTATTCCTTTCTTTTTCAGCTAGGAAACAGCTAGTGCAGGTTCTCTTGACCATGGTAGTGCCTGTCTGGACCATCTTACCAATAAATTGCTGGTAGTCCAAAACACAGCAGCTTGCACCTTTTGGGACTGCCACTGAGAACACGTTTCCATATTTGAGGGCATTGCACTGGCTCTCTAATAAGAAGCAGATTATTTTCAAGACCGGGTACTGGTACATAAGGCCCTCGATCAATCTGGGGCGGGGTACTTCAGAGCAAGGATGTCTCTTTATCCTCTGTCTGGATGTTTTACTTCAGCCAACACTTTGTTGACCAAAATTCTGCGAATTCGGTGCTCAAGAGCTAGTGGGAGGTCCTTTTCCTTCTTCAGACCATCGGCATGGAACAGACTACCTCTGGATTTGCGGGCCATCTCAACCACCTACGCGTTTTGGAGGACATTGAAAACGTGGCTCTTTAATCAGGATTGATGATTTGATCTTTTAGTCTGTACATATTTGATGTGCAGAGGCAGTACAGATGAGCAGCTCAGTAACAGGGAGTTACCACATTATGCTCCTGCAGTCCCTATCACAAGTAACCTGCATTGGCTGCTCGCTAACTGTAAGGCAAGTTTCATGTATGTATGCCATGCCCTCACTGATTATATGTGCTCTATCATTCTAAATGGTTTGTATACTCAGGATGTCAGTATTCTGACACCATGCTGCATTATCATTGATATCTGTACTATATGGTATAACTAATGTGCACAATCTATTGATCTATAGCGTTACGTCATTTTAATTGTTACAACTCTTCATGAAATTATAAAAAAGGTTCACAATACTGGCAAAATGCTGCGTGCAGATGGCACAAAGAGAAACAAGGCCAAAACCCATCTTTTGAATATTCATGTTGATTGTAGTGTTATGCAAAATTTGTGTAATTTGTTTCAGCATATTTTCGCGACTTTTTTGCCAAATTACCCTCATGTTACCCATAATTATACAAAATGCAAATCTATGATTTTGCTCTATGTTTTTGCATGGCAGGTGTGGTTATATCAATTTTTTTGACATGCAGGACTATTTCACTGTAAACAAATAGTGCAAAGAAACAAAACACAGCAAACAACAGTCACGTTCCACTGACCTTGTGCATTCACTCTAAACGTTTACTGTGAGTGTGGCATCCATGGTTAATTGGAACTTTGAATGACACATAATTACATGAAGAGGCATAATTTCATGAATTTGTCGCACGGGCATTACCCGAAATGAATGAAATTTCACAAATCTTGCTGGCGTAATTAAAATTTGACCCTGGACTAGGGGATGACTACTTGCGCCATGTTGGGCGCATCTACTTAGACTACGTAATAAACTAGGTGCAAGCCGATGGAACAACCCTGTAGTAAATGTCTCAGAAGCCCTAGTGGTGGCACGTCTGCCCCAAACTGTTTTGAAACTTTGGAAGGACTCACTGTGATTTTATATTGTCATGTACAAGTTGTTCACATGTCACAACTGCCGGTGAGTAAATTACTTGTGGTCATGTATATGTAGGTTTCATTTTGCAATTACTTAATAGCAAATGTTTGTGATTCGCTAATAGATAATTACAAACACCTATAAACTAATCTGTCTTTGACACATTTAGCGATTCCTAATAGGGTTGCAATTGACCTACTTATTGTATATTCCTTAGGTTGGTCGCAATTTGCGATCCATGGGGATCTCTAAAAAGACAGGGACGGTGGCTTGCTGGGGACAGCAAACCACCATGACTGTGTTTGCTTTAAAAGAAAGCAAGATTTTATTTTTAAAATGCAGCCCGCTTTCCATAAAGGAAAATCGAATGCATTGCAAAAACAAAAATTAAAAGTAGTTCTCCTAATATTTTTTAAGAGCAGGCAGTGGTCTATGGGATCATTGCCTCCTCTTAAAAAACGTTTTCACATACATGCCGAAAGGGAAAAGGGTACCATGGGGACATCTTCACATTTGCAAATTAGTTGGTGGTAAAATGTGAATGTTTTGCAACCTCATTTCAGTCGGAAAACAATTTTTATATGGCACTGCGAGGCACTATTAGGAATAGACGCCCTTTCCTAATACCGAATCTCGAACCCATTTTGCGATTCAGTAATAATCACAAAATAAGCTTTTCACATAGAAAAATGCTTTTTTCCTGTTGCAAACGGTCTGATTCTGCGAATTGGCCCATTTACGACATGAACAAATCTCTATCTACATGTGGCCCTTACTTCATATTTTCATTTTTCAGCAATATTTTGTGTTAAACTTAGCATGGGTGCTGGTGTGTTGAGGGTTTGGATGGAAATGTAGTCATTTATTTTAGCGCTACAGAAATACACTGGTTAAACAACGGATTCGTCCCTGCATTGTGACATTTTTGAAATACAGACATTATTTCAAGAAACTAAAATTCAGTCCTCGTTCGCTGCTATATTTCTATATTTAGAACCATGTAATGTCATTACAAGTAGAAGTATAATCCAATTACCCAAGTAAAATAATGTGGCATTAAGCAGCTCAAACACTGTTAATGTGTGTCTTTGGAGATGATGCTTCCAAACCACGTCAAACGTCTGTGTGAGTCTACGGAGACTGGATTTTGCATTGCAGTGTCAGCTTGTGTTTGGGAAGGATGTCAGCATAAAGCTTTAGAGACTATTTTACGAAACCTGCATGATCCTGAAACAATGTTAAAATAATTCTGAAGCGATTAAAGTACATCGTTCAATTACAATGGAAACATATTATGAAAACACCTGGTTTGATGGAGGATAATGTGAAGGTGAAGTTGAATGAAGTTTCTGCCTGTACAAGAAGTATGCAATTAAACGCTGTCATACTGCGGCAAAGTCAAGGAACTTTGAAACCAATGCAGTGTTTGCAAAAGAAGGGCACATGTCTTAGCGGCCATTTTCCATAGTACTACAGGGGAAATTCAGAAAGGTGGTCTAACTTCAAATATTCCACAGATTAGGACTATTAGACATTTGAATATATGAACAATTTATTATGTTTTTGCAAAAGATGATTTTAGTTCTGTGCCCTGGTATTAGGGCTTTAATTTCTGAATGTCCAATTTTATTTATTTATTTAATTTATGCGATTTTATGTAGCGCAAACATTACCCGAATGTGTCAGAGCGCTTTACAAAAGCACCAGTTGCGATACAGGAGGATTTAGGATTACATGAGTTACATAAAAGATACATACAGAAAAAATTGCAAATGTACAAGTTGTAAAGTCACACAAGGAAGAGATACAAACAGAGAAAATTGCAAATGTACAAGTTGTAAAGTCACTCAAGGAAGAGATACAAATGGATAAACTCTAAGAATCACATACAAATTGTAGTGAGTACAAGGGTCTACTACATATACTGGTGGTTAGAGTCATCTCTGTATTCATATATATACAAATAGTAGATTTGCTCAGAATTACATTTTACTAGCGATTAGGCTGGACAAGTATATATCACATATTTACAGAGTTAACGGGGAAATAAAAAAAATAAAAAGGGGTAGAGAGCGGGAGGTGGGGGAGAAGAGTCCGAGGCTGAGATTGGTGAGAGGAGAGAGGGGGACCTGTGGGGGAGAGGGAGATAAGGCAGTCCAGCAAAAGAGAAATGACTGAAGGTCGGCAGGATGGAATCGAATGGACCAAAGGAAAGGATAAGAATCCACAAAATGGTGGACCCGGGTCGTGGGCATCGATGGAAACCATCTCAAAATGGCAAGATGCACCCAGGTCAGAACCCAAAAACCATGAGAGCAGAGTTCCATAAAGTGGGGTCGGAAGGGAGGGCAGTAGAATGTATGCTGTTTGCGTGCAAAGGCACAGCCCCACATGGGCATCAGGCTGACGACCCGTGCAACAAGGAGTGCCGAGAACTGGATTGAGCCTCAGAATAGGTAGGGACCACAGAGACCGAAATAGAAGAGGGTCCCACACCTTGCCTGCCCCACTGGTAACAGTGACGAATTCAGGCCAAAATCCATGAACGAGGAGGGAAGCCAAAGCCACCGTTAAACAGCAAGCGCTGCTGAGGAGCACTCCGCCATCTTGTGCTCAGCAAGCGCGCATCTGACCCGGAGAGTTTAAGGCCGGTGGAGGGACAGGTCATCGGAGCCTCCCATCATCAATAACAGAACATCTGGGGGAACACCAGGGTGATTAGCAGTGCCCCCGCTCACCGTCTACCATCCTGCGGTGCGTGACAGCAGACAGTGGAGAGACCCCATGCATCCAGCGTTGCGCCAACCCTCAAGAAGCACATCGCCAGCCGCCTACTCCGCTCCGATCTCCCGCAAAGCGAGTGGCTAGACGAGGCTTCCCTTTACTATCTGGTCTGAGCAGGTGGTAAATAGGAGCGGAGAGTGGGTTATGGGGCAAACACCATGGGCAGAGAAGTGGGCGGGGCTGTGGCCCATTCAGTGCTGTATTTGTTAAAAATAAGTCCCAGGGTTCTCGTCATTAGGCCACTGCAGCTTGCACCACACATTGCCCCTGCCACTGCTGCCAATGAAAGTACCAACAGAATTACTAACCATCACACTCCTACAAGTGTGAAAATGTGGACTATTCCAGGCCCCCAAACCTTTAAGAATGACTTGGGCGGCTGCTAATAGTTTTTTTTTAATGTATATTGAATTAATAAACATCTGTTGTTGAGCTCATTTCTAAATTAGCCAGGCAGCGCCACCATGTGGCAGCCTGTCACAAGTGCTGGTGTTGACCATTAAGTACTTGTGCCGAGCACCGGAAACCACAGGCTCAAATTAAGCACTGGGACCAATGCATGCTCCCCTGTGCCATAGGAAGGGGTTAGGCAGGTGTCGGGATGCACTTTTTTGCCTGCAGGTCATGTCACCAGCTGCCTTTTCCGGTTGTTAAAAGCGAACCAGATGTTGCCTCTGTTTGTGAACCCTGGTGCAGGAATAATGGGGCACTTGTGCTCAGGCGGTATTGCATTTCTCACTATCTCTTTATCAGCGGTAAGACAAAATGGTCTGAGGTTATCTGGTGCCATATTTTTTCGGGCGGATGTGCCGTAAAGTATTTTGCATGAAAAATAGACTGAAAAATGTTGTGCCAAAAATGTCACATACTGCAAAAATAGAATTAATACAATTGTAGCAACAAAATAAAATAATAAATGCAGTTCCTTATAATGAAAAGAAATGAAATGAAACAGTATTAAGTGTTTTTTGAGTTCAGGGAAAAGAAGCAATAAAAGATATGCTGCAGTTCTTAGGGCTCAGCAACAGGTAGTCTAAAGGAGTAGTATGGATTTTTAGTGTTCAGGATAGTGTAGCATTATGGGGTAGTAAGAGTTTTTAAGCTAAAGGGAAGGCCAGCGATAAGGGGAAATAATCGTTTATAGGGTAAAGGGAAGGTTATCAGTAAGGGGTAATTAGATTATTTTAGAATTCACAGAAGGATAGTGATAAGTGGTAGTTAGGAGTTGTAGGTGTGAGGGAAAGGCAGATATATAGTGTAGTAAGGGTTTTTTAAGGTTCATGGAAGGGTGAGCATTGGAGTAATATGTGATTTAGGGTTCAGTGAAGGGTGGTTGTAAAGGGTAGTAAGGTGTTGGTAGGGTTTGAGGATTGGTAGCATTAATGGGCCGCTAGGGTCCATTAAGGGTGCAGTTAGATACTTTAAAAAAGATTGTCATAATTAATTATGAAGGTCAAAACATTCTTGACTCAACAGTTTCAACTTACCTTTATTGTAGTAATTATTTTAAAAGTTGTCTTTATTAATTACACTTGCTTTTTGGTCTCCTGGACCAAGTAAACAAATATTGTGTGAGTGGGAGCGCATTGGTTTGAGCAATCAATAGTTCTGAACGTCCATGACAGAGAAACAACACACTTGCATCTCTATATCTGACACAGTCGTATTCAAACTAATTTTGGCATGTTTACTAGGTGAGTAATAAAGGTATCCAAAATTGGAAACATGAAGATATTTTTAATTTTGAGGTTTTGACATTTAGGAAAGTTAGTCTTCAAAATGTTATACTCAGAAATATATTGACATTTACAATGTAAGAATTCAACATTTATCTGTGCACTCCTCCAGAAATATTATGGAAACACTGTGCCATTCTTCAAAGTAATGTGCTGCACCATGCTGTAAAAGATTGTGACCCAGGGTTTCCCTTACCTGCTGGACTTATCATGGCACCATACTGTGTGGAGTGCATGGAGTTTGGAGATATGAATGCTTTTTAATTTGGGTTGTGGATGAAACTTGGTTGAGAAATGGAACAGTAAGTAGGGAAAGCAAATCCTCAGTCTTGATACAAGATGTGGAAAAGCTTGCAAAACGGTGAACAATCTAGTGCCTAAAAGATAAAAGGATGTCTCTTGTGTTGAATCCTCAGCTTACTCCTGATAGCTATGGATACAATGATAATAATTGGTTCAGGGAATCAGGAGTTACTGTAAAGGACTGTAGGTTCAAAGGTCGTTCTGGTTTTTTTCTTGATTGCCCGAGTAAAGGGCAATTCCTCTCGGTAGCCAAGGCACCATCTTGCACACACCGGCGGCTGGTTACATTTAGACATGGTGGCGCAAGTGAGGTGAACATTTTCACCGACTGACAGGCACTGCAAAGAAACATCAGTGTCTTTAGGCTTAATGCCAAAGCTCTCCATCGTGGGTCATTATAAGTATAACGGAGAGTGGCGGCTTGCACCTTAAATATTTGGTTGGCTGGCACCCTGAATGGTGGAGCAACCAAATACTTAGGGTACAAGATGCCCAAGTTTTACCAACATAATTACATTCCTGCCATGCCAGATTCGCTAAGAGTCAGAACAAGAAGTTCCACGTGTGTGTAGGATGAGAGCCTTCCAGACCAAACCTCTTTCATTTACGGATACCGAAAGGCAAAAGAGAGCACTGGAAGCCCGTGATATCACAACCAATAATACATGCTGCTACCAAAAACAAAAATCACATAATGTAAAATAAAATACTTTCAAATGCAAATAACATAATGAAATGATAAATGAAGATTGCTGGTGAGTCGCATACCTTTGTCTGTACTCTGCAGGCTCCTCACCAGTCCCAGCTCCTGGGTAAGCGGCAGAGCCCCCGGGACCATGATATCTTCGTCCACAAAGATGCTGAGGCTCTGACAGGAGACACAGCCTTCTGGTAGGGGAAACTTGGTGCCCGACATGCCCGACTCCTTGCGCTGCAGCCCGCGTCTGTAGCCTGGCACGTTCTGCCAGTGTCCAGTAAAATCAAGCTCCACAGCCAATCCAAGCGCTGCTCTTATGCTGCATAAGAGCAGTGCTAGGATTGGCTAGGGAATGCAAGGACAGCGCTCACTAAAGACTGATGGGGCTGTGTCTTTGCTGATGCAGGTCCATGGTAGCCTTCAATGTATATGCTGAACTGCACATGTGAGGCTGGCCACAGCACACACACCGGCCAATCTAACATGCGCAGCTCAGTTTAAGCCTCAGCTGAGCTCCGTACGTAGGCCCACCTCATAAGGAAATAAAATGAATTGAGGAAGTACGAGGCTAATTTATATTGTGAAACAGAGCCTGCGAAGTAATGACTTGCAGCAGTAGGGGGTCAACGCCTCTACGCCCTTATGAACGCTCTGCTGCTGATAATGGAACATGTCTGAGAGGAGTTGAGGCTGAAGGCATGCAGGCTTTGCACTTAATATACATGTGAAAAAGTGACGAGTGGCTCCTTAAGATGGCTCTATTTAGGAGGAAAGAGCAACATCAGACAGAAAAAACGTTATTGGCAATATTGGCAGTGATGAACGATGCAGGAATTGACAAACAAGTAACCAACGCAATCCTGACTGAAGGTTGAAAAAGAGCCCTGTATATAGACTTCCTAATGAGAAAATTCAATAAGGAATAGGGCTACAGAAAATGGGGAAATGATCAGGGGTTTAAAGCACCATAGAAGGCAGCTAATATAATGCAAAATAGAGATTGGAAGCATTGCGGTGCATTTATCTCTGACCAAACTCCAAAGCCTTAGGGGTAGATTTATGTCGGGAATGCGCCACGTTTGCGTCACGCAACTGCGGCGTAAACGTGGCGCATCCCTATGACCCATTTGCAACGTGACGCATCTAGGCAGATGCGTCACGTTGTAAAGCCCTGTGCCACTTGTGGGCGTTCCAGCGCAGGGTGTGCGTTCCAGGGCAGGTGCGCCTCGCAAAAGTGGCTGAGTGAAATCTATAAGATTTCACTCAGTCACTTTCAGGCCAATGCTGCGTCAAAACCCTGCGCCTGCTTGAAGCAGGTGTAGGTCTTGACGCAGCATTGTAAAGATGGGGCACCCCCGAGCCTTGCTGAGCTGCGTCGCGCTTGCGACACAACTCCAGCAATGCACCAGCTTTACGGAACAGATGCGTCACGCATCTGTGCCGTTTTTGCCCCATGGTGCGCCGCATTGTAAATGAGGCACACCATGGGTGGCGGAGCAGCGGCGCAAAATATCTGGCGCATCCCTGGAGATGCGCCAGTTATCATAAATCTGCCCCTTAATGTTCATGGTCCAAGCAGGAAACTGCATCACTTCATGCATACTGGATATATGGATAAGTTGTATAGAAATGGATTTGAGTCCATCCTTAAGCGTTTAGTTGCCTTGAAATGGCAGGTACAAGAAGTATCGCATTCCTGGCACCCTTTTATTCCCATGATTGGACTTCCCTTATTCGAATCCTGCACAGGGCAATGATGAAGAAGAAAATAATTGAAGGGGCGGTATTACATAAACAGCCAGGTCTCTGTCACTTGTTTGAGCTGACTGGTGCCTATGCAGCATAGTGTTAGCAACTTAGACAGTATAACATTGTTAGCTGTTACTTTAATTCGAAAAGAATGTCATCCCTTTGACTGCTCAGGTTGACATATTTAGGGTAAATAATAGAACACAGTGCAATGCCATAAGATAAAGCAATATAACAACACAACAGAAACATAACAGAGCAAAACAAAACAGTCAAAACGGAATGCATCACAACAACCACAATACAACAGAACAACAACAAGAATAACACAATGAAGTAATGTAGTACAAAACTACTAGTGTAGCATGAGTATCCTGAGATATCATGCAAGCAAGTTATATGGGCCTTCTAGCCACTGTTTGATAGCAAAATACAGCCACATATTTAGTCCAAAGGGTCCCGCACAAGATGCCACTACAGCTGCTACACTATTGATAGCTATGGCGCTGACAAAAAAGTATAAGCAAAAAAACAAACACATCACTAACACAAAAAAACGCAACCCTACCAATAAACATAAAACGTTCTGGTCATAAATTATACCCTACATATATCTGCTTTCATAATATTTGGTAAACACTTTGCATCAACGACTTACAACAAAGAGTACGTATTGGCGCCAATTAAAAATGTTCTGTGATCTGGTCTGTGATGCTACGTGACTGCCTATTGGCTTACCAGAAGACCACAGATTGAGCTAAAGATGCAACGGAGGCATGTGTTGAACTTTTTTGTTAGTGTAAACGTGAGACCCATTCCACTAGAAGTGAACACAAGAAGCCGCTGTCAGGTATACGTTCTGGAGCCTGCAGTTTTACACCTCAGATTTGCCCTCTCCTCTGCCTGCAGAGTTGTGCGAAGTTCGGTGTTTCAATCACCAGTGAGAGGGTATTCCCCAGGCACTTCCTTCATCGTCCCTTCTTGAATACAGCGTGTTCGTAACATGATTGGATTTTCGGGCACAGTTCAGGGCTGAGTGCCTGTACTGTACTCCTGAGCGCGTAAAGTGATTTCATTTGCCCCGATTATTTTTAGAGTGTGCGCTTTATGTTTGCGACAATACAGCTCAGAAACACAAATAAGAAAAGCTTGTAGACTGTTAATGAATGTTTCAAATATTAGGGAGGAAAATTCAACTACGGAGCTGTTTAGAACGATTTAAAATATTGAATCGAAGCACTGTTTTGCTAAGTTTCTTCCTGTGGTGCTCAGTTCTGCAGAGTGACTAAACTCAATGTTCATGATTTGTTTATGTTTCTAAAATATGTACATGGATTTTTTCCATTACAACAGAGCACTGAGTGCTATAAGAAATACATTGAGCAAACTCCCAATGATAGGTGATAAGGTGATCAATTGCATTTTAGTGCAAAGAAGCACAATCTTGGAAGTTTCCGCCATCTGGCCCATACAGATGTAGGAGCACTTTTCTCTACAAGCATTAGATGCTTACCATCAATATTCCAAAGATTTGCTCAATGACACCTCAAGTGGGTATAAGTGTCATCGTATAGCTCTTCTGTTTGTAGTGGAGTGGTTGAATACTCTTAACTGTGTGAAAGCGGCAGGGATTAATGTTGAGGTGGTATTCATCATCAATTCACACATATTCAGATTAAACTTTTACATTTCATAATTAGATGAGTATAAGACAAAAAAAAACAGTTCAGCCATTCATCCCAAATATGTGTACAACCTGTACCTACATGTGAGGCTATTCACAACTTAGACTCATGGAAAAAGACACAGAATTACACATTTTATTCACCAAGCAGCCGCCTACTGCCATAGTCACCAGTTTGTTGCTGAGCAGCAGTTGCTGACCAGAGGAATTTGAAGCATTTTGGAGGTAAGTCTATGCTGCAATGACATGAACATGGGAATTGCTAATCACTTGTACACTGATGAACTATTAGTCATTTTGAGATTAATTTCGTTTTTCCTCCACTTGCCACATACCTTCCTATCTGTCATTCCTTTTTTCCCATTTCATGCAAATCAAGCATACACTCCTTCATAACTCAGTTAAATATCTCTAATAAGCAATTATATCATTCATGGCTCTATGCTTTTTTACCCCTCACTTCTAAGAAAATTTGCATATTTTTGGAAGTGAGTTGAACACCATTATTGCTAAGTTGCAGTTTGGGGAGCCAATCTCGATCAAACATTTATTCCGAAAATCAGATTACTTTTTTTGTTGTCACATCATTCACGCACTATTTCACAGACAATCATGAGAACTTGTTGTTTAGTGCTAGAGTATATAGGGCCTCATTACGATGTTGGTCGGAAACTAAACCGCCCAACTCCTTCACGGATTTGGTTCGGACCGAATCGTGGTCAGCGGTCCCGCCCGACTGATGGTGATGCTTCTGAATACTGTTCGGAAGGTCTCCCGTTGACTTAAATGGGAGCCTGTGTTATGACCGACAACACAGTTTTATAAGGGGAAAATGGGTGTTTGCAGCAAACCTTGCTCCTTGCCGCGGTGCCTGTCACACTGTGCATGGTTTTACAAGGGGGTCCCTTGGGTACCCCCCTCGACCCCAAACCGGAGGACTCAGGATGAAGTGGGGCCTGCTAAGGGCCCCAAAGTCAGTTTCCAACAGCCTTTCCGTGTCAGACAGACCAAGTCTGAAATTCTGTTGGATTTGGACATAGTAATTGGTTGGTCGGAAACACTGTCTGTTGAGCTGTACAAATCGGCTCTGACTGACTCGGATTCTCTGAATGCCGGTCGGAACTGATTCAGGATGACAAAACGGTTCCCCTTCCGACCACGAGCATTGTAATCAGTCGGGCAGAATTGTTTCTCACAGAGTTGAGGGGGATCGGTTCTGACACGGTCTATGGGAATCCGACTATCGGTCGGAGGCTTTCCGACTCATCGTAGTGAGGCCATTAGTGTTTTATTTTCCACAGCATTGGCTCAAATAGATTGGAAGCTATTGTATCCCGGGGGCTCAAGAAAATGTCCTGAACCCATAGGATAGATTATTACTTTGCAAACATTATACTCATCACAGCAATCGCTGTACTGCCTCACTTATCTCTCCACTTCTAATTCTAATCAAGACTGCCAATAGTCGGACCTTAACCATGCCTTAGTTTTCACAATACTTGATGTACTATTTCCACAAACTTTCTCCTAATACTTGTTAATATCGAAAAGTTAATGTCAATGTTAAAAATGAAAAAGACAATATAGGAGGCCCCCTAATATAAAGGTCTGGGACCAGGGGAATAAGGTTAAAAACAATTGAGAGTGTCCCTGAGGTCAAATCCTGTCGTGGGAATGATCGTAAGGACTTGATTGCCCACCACACTTGATTATCGGCACAGCCACCACATATCCCTAAAGTGTCATCTAAATAAAAAGCATTTCATTTGTATAAGGACCCTGAATTGAGTAACAGCATGCACATTTAACACTGCCTAGGAACTTGTGCTATTTAGATTTGTGACAACCTGTTAAAATACTACAACAACTAAATTTTAAAGTAAAATAGAGCAAAAAATGTATTGCACTTCATAGGTTAAAATTTTTTTTTTACATACAATTTGTTAAACAATAAGCACAACCTAATTACAAAAAAATACAATATAATACACAATGAATTAAAAATTGTAAAAATGATACATTCATATTTAAGAAATAAATTGCATCTCTATCATGGAATTCAACATTCATGAACTTTACATCAACCCAGACTCAGAAATACGTGGTCAGGCAGGCTCTGATATCAAGACCTGAGGTTACTGATTGACAGGTCACAGGTGGGGTGACACATAGCTGGCAGACAAATGTGTGAACAGGAAACTCAATCTCATAGATAGGCAGAGTGGCACCACAATGGTCCAGGGATATTGGCGCCAATAAAGTACACATGGTCGAACTGGTACGCGCATTCCAAAAACACCATAAAGTCAGATATCACATGAAGTTAGGAACACATAGCCAATTCGGACACAGCACACACAGTACATGCACTGTTCACATGCCCCTCATGCTGGACATCTGGACACGTTACTCACTGACCCCCTACTCTCGTCCACGCAAGTTCGAGACCCACCTGTATTTTTTATCAGGGGCCTTTTTTATAACTTCAAAGACAGTGGCCACATTCTTTACAGAAAGGGATTGGAAGAAGTATTTTATGATACCCAAAGAAATGTATAAAACCTTGCTCAGATCGGTTGTACTTTGAGACAGTCCTCAGACTCGCTTCAGTATTTGTACTCCCGGCCAAAGCGTTTTGTTAAAAAAACTGTTCCTGTTTTACCAAATGTTTCTTGCCTTTTGTTTTTTCAAGGTAAATTCATATTCGAGCAACATTTTGGTGAGCCAGATAGGAGTGAATGTTACCTCAGACCTGACTGCACCCTAAGGAAGAGACCCAACCCGGACAGATTCACATTTACCTAGCAAGAAAGATGAGCAGACACCGCAATTGGCAATTGATTCGAAAATTCTGCTGAATCCGTGGGCGGAGGTCCAGCCTGAAGTTGCTGTCACAGTGGTTAAGAGACTACATCAGATCCTTAGTCCCAGCTTTTGGCACATGGCAAACTAGGAAAAAGCACACAAATGTAACCTGAGCACCCAGCCACTGACAGAAATTCTGCCATGTTACCTATTTTATGTGTCGGGTAAATATTATTTGTCGCTTGGCCTGCTGGGTGTGACACAGATGGTCGACTTGTCCCCTGGGCGTGCTACAGGGTTAAGGGCTCACCACTTGGACCACTGGGCGTGACCCCGATGATACTCTTGGATGCTGTGTGTGGTATAGGGCCAGCACATCAATCTTTTTTTTAGTCCAAAAGGGTTTTCTCAGTGCTACCAGTTACTCAACATTATTGGTATCTGAAAGAAGTGATAGGTGGTGTTTTCTTGGACTCCTGGGAATGACACAGATGGTACTCTTGGCCAGTGGGTGTGATACAGGGTGCGATTAGAATAGTAGGGAAGAATATTTGCATCTGGTAGATAAGGTTTAGCTTGTGTTTTGGCCAAGAGGGGCCTGTGGTTTATCAAGTTATTCTTTTTTCTCCACAAAACAAATTTGTTATTATCCGATGTTGACACACTTTCAGGCTCCCTTAGTTCCATATACCGCACAGTATTTCCCATGGTCACAGTATAGCATGCGCTAGAAGTGGGCTAAGGTATTTTTGCAAACTCATCATTATTTTTGTATCAGTTTATTCTTATTATAGTTTAAAATTGATGCATGGCATTTTTGATATTGTGAAACTGGTAATTAATGCAACGGTGTCTTGTCTTAAATGTTGTATTTTGTTGATTATTCAATGTGGTATATGACAGTGCTTCTATTTCTCATTATTGTTATTTGATGCCAAAGCAAAAAATTTATCATTTTATGCCAAGTTCAAAATTCACTATTTGCTGCCAAATTTCATATTGCTTGCTTAATAATTGCACTTTCTTCTAGGTTGTGACCCTTCATATGCATTGTTATTTGTGTCATGTTGATGCATTTGTAGATAGCACTGAGCTCATAGTAAGTAGTTAGAACCTGTAAACCCCGGTGTATATAATTTCTCCATGATTAGAGCAAAACTAAAGATACCCTAAATAAAAGAAACAAGGACGCATCAATCCTCTAAAACTACTCAAATATCATCGAGTCACCATGACAGCACATGCAAACCAGGTTCCCTACACAGACTAGATACCATAACAAGTTTAGCCAAGAATGGCATGCACACACTAAGGCACACATGTTTCCCTGGGTACAGGAGGAAACATTTGACACTAACACAATCAAACACATGAGAACACACATACTAACCAAATATGCAGGACATAAGAAGGGCAGGAGAGAGGCACTATTAGAACTAAGGCCATATATAAGGAAGCCAACACCGATAATCCTGTCCCACAGACAACACTTAAGGTATCGCTCCTCCCACGCCATATGCAGGTATTGGGGTGCTCTCCCCGATGCCTGCTCTCCTCGCATTAGGATGCACTAAACCGCCAGTTGATGGAGCCGGAGGGTCCCCTACCAAACAGCGAACCGTCCGGTTCCGGCATGACAGTCTAATAGGCCAACAGGCACAGGCAATACCAGTGCAGCCCCCAGTCGAGTGCACAGGCTCCCTGAAGTTTGACCCCCACGTCCATACCATTCTGCCCTCTAAACTCCAGCGGAGCAGAGAACATGCACTTTCATCGGGTCGGACGAACACACTCGAGTGACAGGGAAATGCACAGGTATTCTGGAAAATGATGCAACTAGTAGAGGTGAGGAAAAGGGTCCTAATCCCCCCGGGATACAATGGCGAGAATGAGGTTACAGGGTTAGCCCAACTAGCCCAGGGGTCAAATTGGGAATCAATGTCTGAAGCTGGCACTCAAAAACACACACACCCTACTGTCCACTCTGGGCCAGTCAGGGAAACAACCAGTAGTCACAATACTTGTGAACAATACACCATACAGTTTCCTAATAGACACGGGGGTGACAAGATAATCCCTAAGGGAAGGGATAGTCCCCTTGTCAAAAAACACTGCAGTTATACAGGGGTTCCCAGGTACTGTGATAGGGATTCCCTTCATGGAACCCCAGGAACAAGAGGTACTGGGGTATAGTATGAGGGAACATTTATTGGACTTTCCCTCATTTCTGATTAACATACTAGAACAAGACCTGATGAAAAAGCTACAAATGTCCACCCAGTTTGCAGATGATGGGAATATAGCCTGCTCCTCCCCTGAATCTCTTTCCCTAGAGCCAGAGGCATTAAAAAACTCCCACATCATATGTACACAGGTGAGGACAACACCCACGAATCAGAACCCCTTCACAGAGGCGGTCTTAGAATATAAGGATAATTTCTTTGAGTTCTGCAAACTTGATCAGCAGTGGGCATATAGTTTAGACCGCTAAAAAGACAAGGACCTTGATAGCCAAAAGGGCATGTAGGGAGGAGGAGAGTCAGGACTGCCCGCCAGATCCCTAGGCCGTGGTGGCCTGACGAGGAAGTACTGCGGGGCAGTGAGGCAGGGGGCAGGGTTGGGGGTAATAAAGTCCAGCATACGGCGGAATGGAGTTAAGTGAACAAATTAATAAATAAAAAAATTACATTGCATGCGCTGCATCGCCGAGTTGGTGTTGCAGCGCCCGTAATGCAAATTGTTTTATTAATTTATTTATTTAGTTAACTCCGTTCCGCTGTATGCTAGAGTTTACTACCCACCACCGTGCCCCTCCCCCGCCCCACAGCACTCCCTCGGCGAGCCGCCACTGTCCCTAGGGATGAGGTGGGAAGCAGGGCTAAGGCACACTGGGGCAATGGCGGTAACAATTGGAGCATACGTGCCTCTAGGACCACCAAATCCAGCCTCTGACGCCATCTTAGCACCTCTGTGCACAAGGACGTGGCACTATATGATGCATTCTCCATGCATGAAGACTCCTTAGTGCTGCTGAATGTGGTACCTAATGCATAGCTATTGCAGAAGATACTGCCAGTAAGGTAGATGGGAAACCACCGTAAGAAAGTGTCCCTACCAACCACAAGGGGAAGGAAGCTGAGCATTAGATGGTCATGCAGTCACATACAACCCCACTCAGCAACCCACTAAGAAGACTCCTAAACCAGAGGAAGCCCAGAGAGACACTGCTCAGTTGGTGCCACACAAATTGAAAAAGACTTACCTTTTTGTTTATAATATTGCATGACACTGTCAGAATATAGTATTTCAAATTAGTTGCAGAATTCATATCTTATTTAAGTTCATTAAGGTCCTTTTTACAATATTCACCCCAATTGTATATGATGTTCTTTTTTTTAGCAATTACTTAGACTACCCATTTTCCTTGCAATATATTTTATACATTTCACATAGAATTCTGTCATTCCTGAGACATGGAAAAATACTTCCTTTTTCTGGTGCATGTGATCTCTGCTAAGTCTGCTTTGGGTTGAACATCGTTGGCTGTAATAAGATGTCCCAGCTTTTCAATTTCTGCGCAACAAACTTATATTATTATTTCCTTAATGTCAAGTTTGGCTCTGTCTGGTAGGGGAGTTACCTAGAAGCTGGCGACCGGCTTGTCTCATTGCAGCTGGGTCCTGCCAAATTTTAAAATGAGATTCTGTGTAATTTTACACAGAGTAAAAGACGTCCATTCTTCTATTTCCCTGGCTTTGGCTTCAGTCTGTCTATTGAAACATAGGGCACACAAGCCTAGGTCGGAGCTGCACTTCCCACTGGCAGGATAGCCATCTTCGGTAGACAGAAAGGGTTGGTACGACACCTAGCCTATCCGTTGAAGAGCAATCAGGACATGTGCATGGCTCCTCCCAAGCCATCTTGTCAGGAAGCCCTCACCTCCCCACACCCTAGTCCTTTGTCGACTATCTGGGAGGAAAATACATAACACCACGGGAGAGACATTAACGGTCATATGACCCTGGACAATACCAGAAAGGCACATTTGGTTTGCGCTGGAAACTGCCAACTTTCTAAAAGTGGCATCTTCAAAATAGTAATTTACATCTGACTTCACAAGCAAGGAGATTTTACAATTACAATTAAAATGAGCAGAATACGTATTTGTGTAGCTTCTTTCATACTGAATTCATCACTTACTAAAGAACAAGAACTTAGACACTTCTTTGGGGGCTATACTTACCTGGTCAATGCGCTGCCAGCATTGTGGACAGTCGGCTGTTGGTCTCCCCCGCCGCCGCTTCTAAAATCACCACGCGGCTGCTGAGGGGGGGACTACAGCCCCCAGAACTCTTCGCGTCCTTGACCACGCCCACCTGCGCCCACTTCCGCGCCCGGAGGCGCTCAAAGGACCGGCGCTCCCTCGGTGGAGCGGGAGCGGTCACAAGAACTCGGGCACTTCTTTGGGGGCTATACTTACCTGGTCAATGCGCTGCCAGCATTGTGGACAGTCGGCTGTTGGTCTCCCCCGCCGCCGCTTCTAAAATCACCACGCAGCCCCTGAGGGGGGACTACAGCCCCCTGAACTCTTCACATCCTTGACCACGCCCACCTGTGCCCACTTCCGCGCCCGGAGGCGCTCAAAGGACCGGCGCTCCCTCACTGGAGCGGGAGTGGTCACAAGAACTCAGACACTTCTTTGGGGGCTATACTTACCTGGTCAATGCGCTACCAGCATTGTGGAGAGTCGGCTGTTGGTGTCCCCCGCTGCCGCTTCTAAAATCACCACACGGCCGCTGAGGGGGGGACTACAGCTTGCCACTGTTTGCGTCCTTGACCATGCCCACCTGCGCCCACCTCCGCACCCGGAGGCGCTCACAGGACCGGCACTCCCTCCGCGTTGCGGGATGCGCGCGGGTGGCGCCGGGAGAAGCCCGGGGCAAGGGCAGGACCGTCTGTGGCCATCAAAGGCCACAAGAGGCTCGGCTGGGCCACCCCCCTAACACCTGCACTCCCAGCCTGGACTCTGAAGTATTGTGCAAGGTACATTTAATTGGACAATTGTTTGTCTAAGTGTACATAACCGATCACAGGACTGTTTTCTTAAAAAATCTCATCTAGTGTGGGGTGGGAATTACGTGCTAAGTGTGATTTTCCGCTTTAGATCTACAATAATGACTGATACGGGTAAAAAAGCTAAACCCTGTGCTTCCCGTCCTATGACTAGGCACAAGGCTGCCACGACACAACCCCTACGGAGCCTAACAGCCATTGACAAGATGATTCAGAAAACGATCGGGGTAGTGGCATCAGCCATAGAAAATACGGAGAGGCGATTATCAATTACCCCTGCCGGTCCTCAGCTACAGCTACAGCAAGCAGGGGATTTATCTGTAGCTACAGCTAATCCTCCAGACTGTAGTTTTTTCCTTACGCCTTACGTCCTCCTTTGCTGAGTTGCCCTGTGCACAGGCTGCTATTGGTGATATTGATAGTTCACCGGTCGCAAATCCCCCCCTCACACTGTAGGGAAAGAAGTTCTCAAACCCTGCCCTAGAAGCAAGAAAGTTAAACCTAAAAAAAAACTAACCAAAAAAACACGCATATTTATGATTCTATACTGAATGCTCCTGGTTCTTCTTCTTCCCCAGTAGGAACACCTGTCTGGGTTACCCACCTACTCGCTGACTTCCAGGCTCATATTGAACAGATTATTGGCACACACTTTAAATCTCCGGCCTCTAAGATGGATAGATTAGTTTCTACAATTAATAACATAGGTGTAGGGAAAGCACAGCCCATCAGCCCACTGGGAAAACATCCTAATAAGGGTATACCCATCATCACCAAGCCCACCCCCTGTTCTAAAACCATCCGAACTAATAACGGTGCCGCTGGGAAACCTGCTACCGGGCCGATTCCTGACACCACTAAGTTATGTTATGTTATGTTATGTTATAAGCTGTTTTGTAATGCGCTCAATTACTACCGGAATATCCTGGCGCGGTATACCGCTGGGGAACCCGTCCTGGCTTTCCCTGTGGGATAGTCCCTACTGGGAGTACCCAAGGTGAAGCCAGGCATCCCCGGCGTTGATGGGGCCGTTGTGGAGATTAGGCAAGCTAATGCCCAGAGTTGCTGAGTGGGACCCCTGGTTAGAGTAGGCACCAAGGCCAGAATTATTGAGTCCGCTGACCCTGGTCCACGACCCTGCCGCGTCGGGAATTGAACCCTGGTCCCGGGCCGACTCCTGCTTCCGGGTCTGCCGCCTATAACCAGTGAGCCACACCACTCCACTACGTTAATCTCGGATGCTAGAAGCCCGTCTAATAGTAATTATATCCCTGCCGTAAGCTCTCAGGCAATTGGTAATTCAGAGCCCGGTACAGCCAAGCCTTTGCCTAAGGATGCGAAAGTACTTAGTGGAACCTGCACGGTCCCGAGGGGAGGGTCTGAAGTGGGGACAAGTCATTTGGACCAACAATCCCTAGTTAGTAGAAACATCTTTGCAAAGAGCCCTTTAATAGAGCTGCCCTCCATTTATCTCCCTCCTGAGTCCTTGTCATATGTAGTGGTGTTAGCTGGAATTCCTCCCTTAGGCCAGGGAAAAAGCGAGGACCACAGTGACCTTAAAAATAAATGCATACAATGGCTTAACACCAACAGGCCTTCCCCCCCTAATGCCTCAGGTGAAATATTGTGTGTCAGAAGAGTAGATTGGATTGGGTCTGGACCTAAAACCATTGCAGGAAATTGTGTGGTAATCAACTTTAGGCATACATGCGCTGTAGAACACATCTGCAATGGGTTGCCAACTTGGTCGAATACCCAAATTATTTTCCTCCATTTGTCATATTTCTCTCCTACTCCTCAAATGAAAACTGGCCAGAGTAGAAGTCTTCAGTATCAAGGGGCCCAAAACAAACCTTCATATAGAACCCAACAGGGGATAACATCCTGGGAGGGCTTGCATCCCCATACTCCTTTACTCTCACTATTTCCCCAAAGAAATAGGTTCAGCCAGCTGGAGCAAGTGGATTGACGCCTTGTGGGGCTGAATTCCACACCATCAATTGGGGAAACACCAATTACATCGGTGTCAATACATCGCGGTGCCATCGCACCGCGATATTTACATCGCAGGATCGTTGACATCGCAGGCGTCTACTACGCATGCTATAACGGCGCGATGGCATTCACATCGCATGCAATTACAACGCATGCCACAGGCCTCGTGCACTTTACAGGCCTTGCCCTTTACGCGTGCGATGGTAATTGCAGCCTGCAGATGCTACAAGATATAAACAATCTGAGTTATTCAGGGCATTCACCTAATAAAAAGCAAAGCCTCACGTTCAACCGAAGAAGGCAGAAAGGCAGGAATCCCTGAAAAGTAAGTCCTGCAGCCGCATTTAAAGGCGACTGTTATTTAATAATCTGAGTAACAATATTGCGGCATAAAACAAGGACTTGAAAAGTGAATTACAGATTAATCAGAAACTAGACTCGGGTGACAAAGCAAATGTTTGCTTATCTAACCTCATTGTGCTCGTCACGACCTGGATTTAACGTGTTGTGTTGTATCAGTTTCTTGACGCATGTTCAGCTCATTGGGGCTTTAGAAAGAACACAGTGCCAAAGTTGCCAAATGCATGTAAAATACTTTACATGAATAACCACAAACGCGCAGTAAGCTACAACCCAGTGTTTGCTGCAGAGCAGCGACTGAGCACAAATGTGGGCACTCATTATGCAGAGGGAGAGGTGTCTTTTATCCAAGCGTGCCGCTTCATTCGCTACTGTAACTTAGAATGACACGACCACCTACCCTTGTTAGCATCGCCGACTGCGCTTACCGTCTGACACAGCATTTGAGAACAAAAAGCACATTTTTTTTTACTTTGCTTTCTTGCTGGTGCGAAAAAAGAAACATCACGGCAAGTGCATTCATTTGAAGTGTGATGCATTTCCACTTCTTTCTTTGGGCTCAAACATCGCGTTGTCATGTCGCGCGATGTAAAGTCGCCAATGTGACAAGCTAACTAATTAAATGCCCGCATTTGCGTCGCAACAACGTGCGATGAGAAAATTGCCGATGTTGCTGCTGTTGCGATGTTATCACCGCGATGAAAACTCCCGGCGGGCTTTGTTTCCGATGGATCGTCATACAACCCATCAATTGAGAGTAGTACAGGTACCCGAGCAGTCATTCTTGAGGGTAATGATGTCAACATTGGCCATGAAAACTTAATAGCAGATCAACACTGGATTAATGAGGGTAGGACGGAATTGGGGGAAAATACACAACATGTGGGGCCCTGTGCCCCTAACGAGGCTCTGCTTAGTGTAAATTAAGGGCAAGGACATCTGAGCCTAGAACTATAACTTATGGTATTGGCTCTGATACAGGCAAGGATAAACCATCACCCAGTCCTGGGATAGTGGATGGAAGTATAAAAATTCTGTCCTGGAATGTGGGCGGGTTAAAAAATACACTGCCCCTGCCTGAGTGGGGATCCTTTATGGCAATGCATGCTATTTGCTTGATGCAGGAAACATGGGCATTGGAGGAGACTGTAAGGCCTGGTTATGCTACCTTTGACATCCTGGCAACAACTGGGGGTAGGGGGAGACCATCTGGTGGGCTCTCAATGTGGGTGGGCACGCATTTGGGTGCCCAGGCTGCCCAATTACCAACTAATTCCCTAGATGTCCAGTGTGTACTCCTAACCCCCAAAACATGCCGCAGGTGGCTATATTCAATATTTACTCAAGGCCAGCTAAGAGTGGGCGGGAATCTGACACAATCGATGCATTAACAAACTTCATGCAGACCCTTGACCCATCTATTGTTTTAGTGCTTGGAGGAGACTTTAACTGTCAGTTTGAGCCCCTTGTGAGTCCAGGTCAGGATGAGCAGGACAATGAAGTTCAGTTCTGGCATGTTCCTGACCCACAGATCCCTTCTGCCAGGGCATGGACCCCATTGGTTCTTCAAATAAAATCACTCTTCCTTACAACGTCTCTGCGGGCGTGTAATGGGAGGTTGGGGCCCGATAGACCGGGGTCAGCTACATTCAACAGACTAGAACACATCTCCATCATTGATTATATAATGATGGAGGTTAGACATTGGGACAGGCTGCTGGAATTCAGGGTTCACCCAAGACAAGATAGTGACCATAATGCCTTTGTTTTAACATTGAAACCTGGGAGTTTTGGGCTGACAAACCCGGCGCTTGAATCAACTTGTGCAATCCTTCCTCTCATGATAGCAAACAATAGGCAAAGTGTAAAATGGCCACATCTTCAGGACTCCCCCACAAAACTTGCCGAAATATATGATAGAGCAATACCGCTGATTTCTGCCATGGGGGATACTGGCTCCCGTGGTAGAGCCGTGGAAATTCACAAGCAGCTGGTTGCCGAGCTAGTGGATATGTTCTGCCCTGTGGGTGGGAAAAACCCGCTGCGGGTCAGGGCACGTCCCTGGTACGATACCTCCAGTAGGAAGGCAAAAAGAGATCTGCTATCTGCAATTAAAACAAAAGACAGAGCAGGTGTTACGGAATTCTGACTGCTCTATAAAAAGGCAATCACTAGGGGAAAGAAGGACTGGAAGGAGAAGACATGGGAGGAGCTCAGATCCGCACTAAAAAGGAAGGATTCTAAGTCATTTTGGGCTATTGTTAGCTTGTGTGTGTGTGGGGGTGGCCCGGCACTTGCTCCGAACATAGCCCCCTCAGTGTGGGAAGCACACTTTAGCGCACTATACGCTGGTGTTGTGTTAGAGACCATATCCCCTCCAAATCATGAACCCACTCAGGAGTATGGAATGGTGGGCTCGGTAGACTTGGCTCCAGGGGCTGATGTGGTGCCTCCTCTGCCAGCCGCCCCGGATTCCCACCATGAGTATTGATTGGTGGATATCTTGGGCGACCGGAGGCGGCAGGAGTTCCTGGAGTTTGGGGTTGAGTTCCACCATGAATGCCACGAGGTTGGCGGAGGTCAAGTCAGCAATAGCAAGGCTACTTTCTAACAAGGCCCCCGGCCTAGACAAACTGCCTGGAGATCTATTTCGCTCCCAACCTAAAATATGGGCCCCATATTTGGATGTCCTATTCAATGAGATCTTATTGGGGACTGATCCGCCAGGCACTTGGCATGGAGCTGAGATCGTCCCCATTTACAAAAAAGGTTGTCCGCTAACCCCATCCAATTATAGGCCCATTAGTCTCATAGACACAACACAAAAACTAATGGGCAGAATCATTTTGGATAGGATCATTGGGTGGATAGAGGAAAATGAAATATTGACTACACTCCAGGCTGGCTTTAGGTCAGGCATTTCTACTCTGGACCAAATTTTCCAGCTGCAGAGTGTATTCTGGAAAACGGCAAGTTTGGAGGGTGGTAGCCTCTACCTTGTCTTTGTCTATCTGCGGGCTGCTTTCGACCTTGTTCCCAGGGAAAAGCTGTGGAAAGTTTTGGCAGACTTGGGTCTCCCGCCCTACTTACTGGCTATTCTGGTTAGACTAAACACTAGAAATGATGCCCAAGTTAGGTGCGGGAGTCATGGAGATCTGTCAGGGCGTTTTCCTGTTTTGAAGGGCGTACGCCAGGGGTGCGTCCTGGCTCCAACGCTATTCTATCTTTACATCAATGGTTCTGTTGACCATTTAGCTGGTGTAATAGACAGTGACGCACCTAGGTTAGCGACTGGGAGAGTGCCCGCTCTGATGTTTGCGGATGACACTCTGTTGTTATCCAAAACATCATCGGGAATTCAGTGCGTAGTGGACGGCTTTGCAACCTTCTGTGCTTCCCGGGGATTGGAAATAAACCTGGACAAGACCAAGTTTATGATTTTCAATCCCCCGAAGCAGACCTGCCCAAACCTTATTCTCAATGGTATTCCCCGGGAAAGGGTTAAGACATGTGTCTATCTTGGTATTACCCTGACGGAGAACTTTGATTGGGGCTCTCAATTTTCCAAATCAGCCCTTAAGCTATCTCAAGTAACTGGGGGTATTAGCAAAGTCCATCGAACATCCGACCTCAAACCGGCAGCTCCAGTTCTTGAAATATATCGACTCCAAGCCAGAATGGCCACAACGTATGGTGCTGAACTTTGGGACCATGAAAATATATCTAATCCTCTGAGGGTGGAGACAAACTTCATGAGGAATCTGACAGGTTTACCACTAAGTACACCACTTATTCCTCTGCGATTGGATCTGTTCTTGGAGTCAATAGAAGAGCTTGTAGCTGCACAGCCTATGCTCTATTGGAAGAGGTTGTGGTCAACCCCAGAAATGGCTTCCTATAGAGCGGAATTCCTGGAGGTTTGGGCTCTCCTGACTCCTGAGCTGTGCTGCCTGGGGATAACCAAATCGGAACTTCAAAACTTGATGAGGCGGCAGAATCAACTTACTAAATGTAATGAGGCAAACCTGTCGTAGTCTATGAGAAACTAGCCTTGCCACAGTGCAAAAACACTTGTGGGGGGTTTTCACTGCCAGGACATGTAAATCTTAAATACACATCTACTTTTTATATAACAGCACCCTGCCCAATGAGCCTTTATGGCCTACCTTAGGGGTTACTTATAAGTATTAGAAAGGAAGATTTAGACCTGGCAAAAGGCATATTGTGCCATGTTGAAATGACAGTTTTTTAAGACTGCATGCACAGGCTACAATGGCAGGCTTAAGACATGTTTTAAAGTGCTACTTTAATGGGTGGCACAATGAGTGCTGCGGCCCACTAGTGGCATTTAATTTACAGACTCTGGTACATACAATACCATATAAACGTGCTTATAGGAATTTAGAAATACATTAAATCCTCCAATCTTGTGTATACCAATTTTACCATGTTTGGAAGGGAGAGCACACACACGTTTCCATTGGTTAGGGAGTAAAATGTGCAGAGTCCTAAAGCCAATATAACTGGTACAATAAAATAGGGTAGGAAAGTAAAAAATCTGGCGGAATATCATGCAAAATATGGTCCTTTTCAGCTCTAAATTGGTCTACTATTTAAGTACCTAATATAATAGATAATTCATGCATAAATAATATGAATTTTGCGACGTTAACAATAACTTTAAATTGCATAATTTATAATAAGGTAAAGTTTATTAAATGTCGTACTAGATGCCATTGTGGATAAAATGATTGCCTGTGATTCATGCCAGTTGCTTGTGTGCTTTTACTTCTGAAAAACATTAACGTTTCTGTGCCATTGTTGACAAAAGCCGGTAAAAGCAAACTGTGAAAGTAGACATCAATATGTCTTTATTTAAAAGCTATTACGGTTCGTTGTTTGTACTTTCAACTGTTGGAAAGTGGTATTTATTTTAGACTTCAAAACAACTACAGCTGCCTAATTGCTTAATTTTGTCTCCACTCCAACACAAACTAGGATTGGTAGAGCCAAAGAATCAGAATATAGTCCTCTACTAATGCTCCTATGCTGCTGCAACCACTCTCTGAAATGTACATTTGTTCAAGATTACAAAGAACGTTGTGGCGTAAATTGAATTTTCAATGCAACATATGAACTCTGAGTGATTGGTGTCACTGTGATTTGTTCTGCTACAGTAGCCTTGAACACAAAACGGTGTGTTTCCATAACCTGAGCTTTGCAAGTTACAGAATTGAATAGAAGATTGTGTAATGTTGATTTATGGCTGTCTACGTTCACTGTGACCAAGATGTCTGTAGTCTTTAAAACCTAAAGTGGGGGGGAGAGACATAGAGAGAGAAAGGGAAAGAGGGAGATAGAGACCGACAAAGAGAGAGTGTGTGTTTTAAAAAAATTGGTTTCAGATTGTCCTTATTCTGAATTTACAATCCCAAATTTACATGAATTTTTCAATTGTATGTACTTTTTGCCTGCAAGAGACTCATTCGGACAGAAAATATCTCTCATGAGACTTTATTTGCTTGAATCCCTGTCCTGTTGGCATCTTTAGAGCCTTTTTTTTAACCACAATGTGTACTTGAATGATAACAGCCTTACGAAATGGCAGCAAACCACATTTTGCTCTCAAAGGTTAATTTTAGGAACTTTTTATGGGAGTTCACAAAAATGATGTGATTTCTCCCGCCTTTAGCAGTAAATCTTCTGCACGAGATTGCTACAGTTCGAAAGACATTTTGTAGGTTTATTGTTGATTTTTATGTATGCTCAAACACATAGCCAATGTTTGCACATGGTGAGTAAACAATGAGGTTTAGTTAAAGCACTTAGGGCCAGATGTACGACCATTAAGCAACAAAGGGCCTAGGCTCATAACCAGTCAGGCTGAACCACATCAACTGTAAATAACAAAACACGTGCCAGGACTGGTAATTTCTTGACAAATAATAATTCAATTACGGTCTTTATGAATAAAGCATAAACACCTGCTTAGATATTTGCATCATTTAATGATAGAGTTCATTTATTTACTTTTTAGAATTTTCTGAAAATATATTGCTGTGTGAAACAAACTTTTTAAGACAACACTATATACAAATATTTACAATGATATATGTACAAAAAATTAGGACACACGAACAATTCACTTACACCACATTCATACCTCTCACATACTAAACATTCATACTAGAAAGAAAACCCTAGGAACACCACCATACTTAATGAAAAAACAAAACTTTAACAGAAATGTAACACACGGTTCTAAAAATGATTGCGTCAAAAGTTTTTTGCTAGTTGCACAAACTAAATTAACTGTCCATAGATGACCATCCAGACACTGATCATTTCATAGTGCAGGTGACCCGGGGTGAGGTCGACGCGTTTCAAACCCACAAATTCATTGGGTTCTCATCAGGACCGAACAAGACTCTTAAGTCTTACGCAAAAAACTCCAATGCGGGCGTGGTGGAAGTTGGAGTCCTAAATGCCAGGTGTGCGTGGTTCGGGAAATTCGAACGGGAGCCAGGCAGCGGAGTTGATCTGGCCCTAAGCCTCCATGCTTCAGGCTTCTAATTTCAGGATCGTCTGTAAAGTATTGTTTTGCACAGTCCAGGGCGACAAGGCAGCAAACGTCCTTCAGTCTTCAGTGTTGCTGAATTATTATTTGTCAAGAAATTAACAGATGTACGACCATAGCATTTTGCGACTCGCAAATGCTATGTACAACAGTGGCTGAAACACTGTTTGCGATTCCCAATGGGGTCGCAAATTGCATGCCTCATGAATATTAATGAGGCTGTCGCAATTTGCGAACCCATTGGGAATGGCTAGCACTCCCAGGGATGGTGGCCTGCTGGGGTCATCAGACCAACATGTCTGGGACTGCTTTGTCAATAAAGCAGTTTTTTTTCTTTAAATGCACCCCATTTGACGTAAAGGAAAACGGGATGCATTTAAAAAATAAACATGAAACTTTTCCGTTTAATTTTTTAAGGACAGGCAGTGGTCCCTGGGACCACTGGCTGGCCTTAAAACAATTATTTGCACATGCGTTTCCAAAGGGAAAGGGGTCCCCCTGGGGACCCCTTCCTGTTTGCAAGTGCCTTACCACCCTTCTGAGAAGAGTGGTAAACTGCGAGCGTTTTCGACCGCAATTGCAGTCGCAAAACATTCATACATAGGTTTTGGAGTCGCTATTAGGAAGGAACGCCCCTTCCTAATAGCGAGTCACTAATGCTGTTTTGCGAGTCGCTGATTGATTAGCGACTCGCAAAATAGGGTTGGTGATTGGCCACATGTTTCTTGCATTCGCAAGTGGGCCTAAAACCGCTTTGCGACAGCAAAAAAGGGTTGTACACCTGGCCCAAATAGCCTAACCTGTATTTGAGAAACATCCCTATTGGGAGTAGTCCACCGTTATAGTCCACAATATAAATACATTTTGCATCATTTTTCTCTAGAGGATATGGAGAATGCTAAGGATCCCTACTAAGTAACACAATGCAAGGTTTGCTTAATTATGTCTTGACCTACCTTGTAGACATGTACAACGAGTAGGCCTAGGTTAAAAAAACCAAAGTTGTGATAGTGGCAATGAGAATATTATTGGGCAGCAGGAGGTACAACAGCTGCAGACTTCCAGGGATCTTAAATGTGTCTCACGGGAGTACTATCGCAGGTGTCTATTTACAAACATTTAAATAAGCTCAATCGTGCATGGAGAAATGTGCACTTTTATTTAGTCATAACTGCATAGCAGCCTCTAAAGCTAGAAACACAACAAGACTGAGTGCTATTTGGCAACCATCATTATAATTATTCTTCATCAATGATTCTAGCCAATTAAGCACATCCATTTGGTATCAGAGCCGGGCGAAGAATAGGTGGTCTGATGTTTCGCTGTCACATGCATTATTATAGCATCCATCATAATTCAGTTCATCAGTGACCCCATTTTGATAAGTGAAACCTCTTTTTGAAAATGTATCAAAAGGGACTGTGATTATGTGTGATCCAGCTCTCACAATGGATATTGAAATAGTAAAACTATCCTTTTCAATGAAATCTTTACTAAAGGCCTGTTGAAACAGGAGGGCCTTGTTAATTCACTTCAGCGGTGGGATCTTCAGATTACCAAAATAGGGGGCATATCATCAAGCGACTTATCGCCACGTTAGCGTCATTTGTTGTAGATAAAGCGGCGTTAATTTTATCGCCCTATCAACAAGGTGCCGCTAACCCCCTTTACCGCTACTTTTTCAGCTATAGCAACTGGAAATGTATCGCATTTTACGTTAGCGATAATCACCACCAATGATATGCAAATTAGGCGTTCCTGACTAAAACTTCACGGAAAAAGTCACTAACACAGCTTATCACTATTATCAATGATATCGCTAACCCGCTTAGCTACAAAAAAAGTCACGCTAATGCCTGTTATCTCCAGTTATTAACCCCTGATTAAAACCTGACTTACACTGGAGATGAGTGGGTGTATATAAGGGACACTAGGCCAGAGCTCCCTCAGAACAGCCACAGAAGCCATGGAGGTAGTCATCATGCAGATTGGAGTCCCACCAAGGCAACAACAACAACCACCGTCAAGGCCACCCCTCGGACCACCACCACCGATGCAGTGAAGAAGAAGACAGCGGGCACTGCACAGACGTGTCTACCTCGCAGACTTAAGGCCAGAGGAAGTCATAGCCCACTACAGGCTCAAAAGGACATCCATCCAGCATATCCTGACCCTGATTGCCCACAAGTTGACGCCACCAACACAGCAGAGAACCAACATCCCTCTGTAGACAAAACTGCTCGCTGTGCTGCACTTTTTGGCCTCTGGGACATTCCAACCAACAACAGCCAGAGTCAGTGGAGTGTCACAGGCAGCCTTTTCAACCTTCCTCCCCACTATCTTGGATGTCATACTCAGCCTGATTCCCCAGCACCTTCACTTCCCCAACACTGTGCAGGAGCAGATTGCCATCAAGCAAGGATTCCATGCCATCGCTGGCTTACCGCAGGTGTTGGGTGCAATTGATGGCACACATGTATCATTTGTGCCCCCTGCAGACAGCGCAGACATATAACGCAACAGGAAGCACACCTATTCAATGAATGTGCAAGCAATAGTGGACCACCGCGGACTGTTAACAAATGTAATTGCAAAATTTTCAGGGAGTGTGCATGATGCATTCATCTTCCTACACTGCATCATAAACCAGCACTTCCAGGATGGCACATATGGAGATTCATTGCTTGTCGGTAAGTACCAACTGAACACACCACATGCCCAAAAAACTTAATCATATTGACCCATCAAGAGGGAGGAAGTAAATATGTTGCCTAGGTACTGATAGGGGGCACAAAATGCATGGGCACATCACATTCTGCCACATGCCAATGTACTGTGTACGAGGATGAGGTGTACTGGCTCCACTGCGTATAGCATCGTACCTGGGTGTGCTTCATCTTAAATTTTTGTTGAGTGACAGCAAACACCACCGCAGAAACGCAGACTCTGCAAGACTCTGCTCCATGGGTGCTAGCCGATTCCAGCGATAGTTGAGTAGAGATGCAGGGGTGCTAAGAGGTGAAATATAAAAAAACCTCAATAACAAGTTTATGGTCTATTGAAGACCTGTGAAGTACTGGGGTGCTGCTGGGTATATGCCCAGGAAGATGGCTCAGCCCAGGCTGCCAGGGGTTGGGGTGGTGACAGAGGGTGACAGAGGGAGATAGAGGGAAAGAGACAGAGGGAATGAGACAGAGGGAGACAGACAGAGGGAGGGTGACAGAGGGAGGAGGGCAACAGAGGGAGGAGTGCAACAGAGGGAGGAGGGCGACAGAGGGAGGAGGGCAACAGAGGGAGACCGAGGGCGACAGAGGGATGGAGACAGAGTGCGACAGAGGGAGGGAGAGATAGAGTGAGGGAGGGAGACAGAGAGAGGGAGGGAGAGAGAGAGAGAGAGGGGGAGGGAGGGAGAGCGATTGAGCGAGAGCAAGATAAAGATGTGTGTATGCCTGTTCTTGTGGCTCAGTGAACGAGGGTGGTCGCTGCAGGGGCCTGCGTTCAACCTCTTGTTTTTTTCTTATTCTCTCTAGCCCCGCCCCCTTCCCCTCTGACCCTGCACCCATTGGTGCGGCCTCTGCCACAAACCACACTGTAAATTTGGGCCCATAGAGAAAGTTTGTTAGTACCCATGGTGTAGGGTAACCCGCCGCTCCGGACCATCTATGTAGCAAATCAAAGTCATCCTCACTGGTATCCCAGTCCGGTGTGGGGTCGTATTGTTGAGTAAAATGATTATGTTGCTGTTCTTGTTGTTGTTGACCTATTCGGGTGACCCAATTTTGCATAAGTACTCACAAATGTAAAATCACTGTGTCAAGTCAGAGGTTTGTTGTGGCCAGGGTTGTAACAATGCATTCCTATTGTAGGAAGTGCATTGTGGGGCAAATGTGCATGTGTAGGCATTAAAATGTGTCATGAAACAACCATCTAGCGCCATTGGCGTTGACTGCAGTGTTGGGGGTGCTGCTGTTGATGGGGTATAGTAGCATCTCCTCTCGGACTCAACTACACATATTTCTCATTGACACACCGGTGATATGGAGTGTCATGTGGTTGCCCGATGAGTAAGGGGATGTGTATTTGGTCACTACTTGTGTGTTGAAATAGATTTGTTAAATGGTAATTCATTACAAATGCCAAGAAGTGTGTAAAGGTGAGCTAGCCCATGTGCATCAGTGTGGTGAAGTGTGTGGACAGCCTGATCTTGTCATCTAAAGTGTGATGCACCGAGTTTAACTGCACATTGTTACACATTTGCAAATCAGCGTAGCCACATAGCATTGTGAGTCTGTCAGAGTTGCTACAGTTATCCATCATGGAGATGTATGTATGTCCCAGCTAACATATATGGCATGAGAGAAATACACATCCGATGCTCCAGGCTCGGAGTTCATCTCCACTGCACAGACCTTGGAACACTTGATGCGTGGTCCAGTGCATCAGCTTGCTTTGCCTTCCATGTTCATGTGCATGGTTGACCATTCTTGTTTACATGCATGATGTAGGTCAAATGTGTGTCCATTGTTAATGTCACATGGCACACCAGTGGTTTGTGAATCACATGAGTCATGTGGTACAGACTCATGACTTTGGAATTGAGGTCATTCACAGATGCCATTCATCATTTGCTCTGTTAGGTAGACAGACGTAACTTCTACTATCTTCCTTTTGTGACACCCTTAATAAGTTAAGTGATGCTTTAGTCACTGATGACGTTTTCTTGCAGGCACACTGTTCTGCATCGCCAAGGTGGTGACTTGTTGCATTGCTCCCCGTGCCAACAGTGTCATAGCCACTCATCCCAGCTGTTTGTTTTGGCATTGGCTCATAGTGATGATATCCTTGAAATGTTGCAACAGAATCACACTAGATGTAAAATGCAGTTCTACAGACATCCGTGGACACATTGGTCAATATGCTGAGAGTGTGCACAGCATGAGAAGGCTCAGAATTTATTTGGCATTGTTTGTGCACAGGTAGGGACAGTATGATGCTTAGCACTTTGGCTACAGTCACTTTTGTGGACTCAAATATAGTGTGGCTGACTTTGTAGTACCATATATGTATGTTACACATGTGACCTTAGGTCTCCTCATCAATGTGAATCTGCTGTGCAACATCTAGGGATGTGATATGCAATGTGCAACGTCACAAAAACCTTCGTCCACCATGTCCAGTGTAAGTAGATGTGCCAGAAGAATATGGTTTGCAATCCTTCTGGGGGACGATACTTGTGTACTGTGACTGACTTGTACATGTTATCAGACATGTATTTATCAACAATGGACGTGGGTCAGAGTTGGTACATTGCTAGTTTTCTATATCTGATAAATGTGGGCACAGCATCTTAGCCCATGTACTCTTGTTTTAACCCCTGTGCACCTTCTCCACTGTCTGCCTTCTGAAATTTCTTTGGTACCTTGTTTTCAAATGTAACATTATTTTGACCACTGTGCCCCCTTCAGCTTGATTTGGTGGTATTCCTCCTTTTCAACATTTAGCCATGTATTGTTTACATCTTTTTCACACACATCTCCGCTCTCACTTCTCGCTGCCGCATCCCCTGCGTCAAAGCTTCCATGCATGGCGATTTTACCCGCTACCCCTCACAACTGCTCCTCCCTCCAACCTCCCCTTCTTATGGCAGCCACTGTGTGTCCACATAGCAGGGACGCTAAAGGTGCACATAATGCAGGCCCATCTGTGCCCATGTGCGCCTGGACCGCGCACAGTGCCAGCACGCCTGGCACACAGAGATTCCACAAAACACAATGCCACTACGATGCCTGCAGCCTCCACACACTCAAAAGAGGACAATCACACACCTACTTCCGAGCATCACCGGAACATACACAAGGACCCTTCTCATGTTGGATCTGCAGCTCCACCAGCTTCCGATCCACTAATCCACCAACCAGGTGAGAACCCAACTACCTCAGATCCCTTCTTCTCAACACACACTCTGCCTACACACACGCTGTTGAACTCTGGGACCAACTTGTCACAACATCCCCAGACATAGCCTACCTAATGTAGACCTGCCTGAACCCCTCATCAGCACACAACACCGGTTTTCCATCCTGGACGGCAACAAGAGCATCTGCAGGGACCACACCAACAGAGTAGAAGGACAAATTGCCATCCTCCACAGGAGCACTCTCAGAGGCTCAAACAACACAAACGACATACTCAGCCACACTGAACACCTGCACTTTATGATCCACACTGATCCCAACACCACCCTCAGAGTAACAACTGTGTACAGACGCCCCAGACCCCGATCACAGTTCAGCTACTGCATTGCCTACTTCGTCAGTACACACGCCCTTGCCTCAACAGGCTGCATCCTTCTTGGGGACCTGGAGTTCCAGCTGGGGAGCAACACCAGCACCAACTCCATCGCCCTGATTGATAGCCTCGCCAGACTCCAACTCAGACTACTCCTCACAACACCCACCAACTCTGTCGGCAAAAGGCTTGACCACACCTTCTCTGCAACCTCACATGTCTTCTTCAACCACACCACCGAACTCCACTGGACTGCCCATCTATGCATCCACTTCCCCAGCCGGCACCCCACCACACACCATCACACACAACAAATCCCCCGCCACTGCTTGGGCAAAGTCACCGAACACCAACTAAACACCACGCTCGCCCGTAGCCCAAACAACTACCACGCCAACCCCCACCCCACCGCACTCAACCCCAGACAATGGCTCGATGCCTGCACCAACCAACTCCCCCCAACCACAAAACCCTCAAACAGGCACACCAGCAAGTAAGCCCTCAGGTTTACTCAGGACCTTCAGGACTCCATGCAAAAGTCCCAGAAGCCAGAGGAGGAATGTCACCATGTACCGACAACAGACAGCTATGCAGCACCCAAGAATGCCACCCGCATACACTGTCACCTCATCTGATCCTCAAAAGGGCCTCGTTCTAAGACTACCTAGGTGACTAAAGCAACAAAACTGCCCTCATCGCCACCAACAATGACATCAGGGCCCTGCTGGTCAACGTAGAAACAGTGTCCCTGATCCTCCTGGACCTGTCAGCCAACTTCGACACTGTGCCACTGCACACTCCGCACACGCCTCCACGACGCAGAGATACGAGACAAGGCTCTGGAGGGGAACACCTCCTTCCTCTCCGGCATGAACCAGATCATCCGCCTCCCCTTTCAGCTATGATTCCACCACAATCATGTGTGGCGTACCCCAGGGCTCATCCCTCAGCACAACATTGTTCAACATCTACATGTTACCGCTTACCCACGTTGCCTGACAGCACGACCTCTACATCATCTCCTACGCCAACAACACCCAGCTGATCCTCTCCCTCACCAAGGACCCCCTCACCTCCACAACCAACCTCCATGTAGGAAAGAGAGCCCTCACTGAGTAGATGGAGTACAGGCAACTGGAGCAAGACTTTGACAAGACGGAATTCGTCTTCCTCGGCTCCGCATCCTCAGCTTGTGACAACTCATGGTGAAAAAACGCAGTGGTAACAGCTCCAACACCAACCAACCACGCACATAACCTGTGCTTCTTCCTCAAATATACTATCTCCGTGATAATGCAGGTAAAGACCATCTGCTCCTCCAGCTTCAACACCTTCCGCATGCTCCCCAGGATCTACAGGTGGATCCCCACCAAAACAAGACGAAAGGTCTCCCAGGCCCTCAGCAGCAGCAGGTTGGAAAAATAAAATGCCCTCTCTGCAGGCCCCTCAACCAAACTCCTGAACCAACTTCTACGCATTTACAAGGCCTCTGCACACCTGATCATCGACATTCCTTGCAGCAGCCACATCACACCCCACCTGTGAGACCTGCACTGACTCACCGTCAACAAGAGGATCACCTTCAAGCTCCTCACCCACGCACACAAGGCACTCCACAAAACAGGCCCAGCATGCCTCAACCGATGACTGAGCTTCTACACCCCGAACATGCCAGCTTTGCTCCGCCAACCTCGCAACACTCCCCCGTATCCGGAGAGCGACCTCCGGTGGCAGATAGTTCTCCCTCCTCATCGCGCAGACCTGAAGCACTCTCTCCATCCTCCTACGACATGCTAACCTTCCGGACACTCTGCAAGACCTGGCTTTTCATGCAGTGGTAGCATCCCCCCCAGCGCCTTGAGACACTTATGGCTGAGTAGTTTGCTTTACAGACTGTTGTAAATAAATCTAGGACCCTGGTGTAAATTTTCCCGATTCATGCCCTTATATAGGTATGGATTATCCTATCCTTATTTAGGCATTGAAATCATTTCCATATCTAGACTGAGCCTATGCAACCCAAATACGGCATGGCTACTTCCACTATGTTCCAAGAATCAGCAACGATTTCTTAGAGAAACCCGCCTTCAGCAGCTAGGGACATTCCCATGCCTGAATACTAATTTATCTAGGAAATCATGGAGTTTTCGAAGAACTGAATCTTCTATGATGTTATTAAGTCCAATCACACGTCAAACTCGGCACCTTCATAGTATGAATATGCCTAGATTTGTCCAAGCAGACACACGGTGGCTTGGAGCAGATTGACTAACTACTTGCCCGATGCCCTGCAGCAGCAAGTGTCGAAGGAAGCCGACCCTCCAACTGACGCACTGAGAGACTCTGTCTTTTCTCGTCTATGGCGAAAAAACTATGATCCAGAGGCCAAAGTTGTTTATAAATCCGCTCTGAGAAAGTTTCTCTCCTTAAAACGGTCAACTATGAGAGATTTTTTTGTCCTCCAAATCGAGAAATCTAGGAATTCCTCCAAATCCCTTTTTAAAATTGTGAAGGACTTTTCGCATCCTGCGGCTTTATCTTCTCAGATCCCGGCCAGCCAGGTACTGTGTAATGGTCTCTCCGAATACTTTCAGGAGAAGATCGTGACCATCAGGTCCTCCTTCCCGGCAGAGGGTATCTCTCCAGTCCCTAGTGAGATAGATGGGGACATCCCTCTCCTCGAATCTTTTAAGGAGATGACTATTGAGTCTTCTCAGAGACTAATTACACAGTGCAAATCTGGCTCTCCTCTTGATCTGATTCCGGCTACTATGATGGGTATTCTTGCCCCTATACTGATTGAGCCCCTCCTTGATATCTGGAATTGTTCTCTGGGTTCAGGCCAGTTCCCCTCCATATGGAAGGAGGCCATGCTGGTCCCGATCCTTAAAAAGGCGAATTCAGATCCTAGCCTCTTCTCAAACTACCGGCCCATTTCCCTTCTCCCCCAGTCAGCTAAGATCTTGGAGAAAGCAGTTCAACTGCAATTGGCTGAATTTCTGGAGACTAATCTGCTTCTCCATGACTCTCAGTCGGGATTCAGAGCAGGCTTCAGTACGGAGACAGCTCTCCTTGAAGTCTCCGAAACTGTCAGAGAGTGTGTGGATAGGGGCGAGGAGGCCATGTTGGTCCTCCTCGACCTATCCGCCGCCTTTGATACGGTTTCCCACACAATCTTATTGGATCGCCTGTGCCAGTTGGGCATAGGAGGCACTGTGTTGACCTGGATCAGTTCCTTTTTGAAGGATCGTTCTCAGAGGGTCTTTCTGAAGCCTTTTACTTCGACTGAGAAACCTCTTCTTTGTGGTGTCCCCCAGGGCTCGGCCCTGAGCCCTTTATTATTTAATGTGTATCTTGCCCCTCTGGCCAAGGTGGTGGAATCTTGGGGAGTCAGAGTGATCTCCTATGCTGATGATACCCAGCTGATGTTTTCTTTTAGGGATCACTCTGACACCTCTTTTGCCAACTTTCGTCAGTGTTTAAATAACATCTGCAATTGGATGACCACCAACCACCTTAGGCTTAATACTGATAAAACGGAGGTTATGTTTTTTAATCAGAAAACTCCTATTCCATCCTGCCTGTGGTGGCCAGTGGTCCTTGACCCCCCCCCGATACCAGCTATTACAGTTCGCAATCTGGGCTTCCTGTTTGATAATACCCTTTCTTGTGCTCCTCACATTACTAAGACTACATCTGCCTGTTTTGCGAAATTGGGTATGATTAAAAAGATTTTGCCTTACCTCCCATTGAATGCTCGTAGAACGGTGGTTCAGTCACTGATCACGTCTCACTTAGACTATGCGAACAGTCTCTACGCAGGTGCCCCTCTATACCAGATTGAACGTCTGCAAATCGTGCAGAATGCCGCTGCCAGATTGATTGGCAATATTCCGTTTCGACAATCTGTAGCACCCTATCGTAAACAACTGCATTGGCTCCCTATTACTAAACGGATCCACTTTAAGATACTGATTCTTGCTTTTCGAGCCTTGAACAATCTTGGCCCAGGCTATCTGAAAAAACGTCTTGTTCTATCATACTCTGTGAGATCCTTACGATCCAATAGTTTACGTCTCTTGGTTGTCCCACGCTTCCGCCTTTCTAGAGTAGGCGGTAGAGCTTTTGGAGTAGCAGCAGCTAGACTTTGGAACAACCTCCCCTTGGAGCTAAGATTTGTCCCCACTGAATCCATCTTTCGCCGCAAACTAAAGACTTGGCTGTTCTCTTCTTGATTCTCTCCTCCTTCTCAGGGCTCATTAGTTGTTAGCGCCGGGACACCCCCTCGGGGGTAGCCGTGCGCACTATAAAATTCAAAAATAAATAAATAAATTCTCCTGCCAAGAAATCCAGCTCCAGTGTTTCCAGGGTACCCTTGCGGGTTACTGGGAAATCGAGTCCTGAGAGAGAGATACAAGACCTCCTTCATTCTAAACCAAGGTACGGAGCTGATTAGACACTTAGAGAATTCTTGATTAGATTCTTGGCAGAAAATACTAACTTAAACTACTCCTCACTTACTTCTTCCCTTGTGCTAGGCTTAGGTCAGGTACACCGGGGTAGGCGTATTTTAGAAGCACCAGTTGAGTACTTTTAGCCATCATTTTAACACTGTATGTATTTTATTCGTTTTAAGGCAATTTATGGCTTAGAAAACATATCATGCTTTTACAGTACTACTTTATAATACTGTTCGTATTATATACTCTGTACTTTATTACCAGTATTACGATTGTAGCAGTACATTTCTTATGCTTGAGAAAGAAGACTGTTCAATAAATACTTTTTATTGAAAACGCCCGTTTCTCTATTTTCTCAGCACCTCTGGTGAAACGAAGCATGCACGAAAGACTGAGTAAAATAGCTATCTATTGTTTTTGTGACTCTAGAGATTGATTTCTTATTCTTGGGAAACAAAGTTGTCATGTTTATGTGGTTGTCAGAAACTAATCCTATCTTGTGAATTCGAGAAAGTTTGTAGTGACCTCTGAGCTATCTGGCACTCACAATTAACTCTAATAGATTCGGTAGAGACCTAGTCGACCTCAGTCCTACGTCTAAACTACAGGATTTGTTATTCCAATGCGCAGAGCCTATTGGGAATAAAGGAACTACACTACATGGCGCCCAATGTTTGGTAAGGCGATAATTTAACACTAGATACTAGAGTAACTCAATCGTGCTTTTCACACAGACCCCTTTTTCCCGTAAAAACTCCAATAGACATCTGGAGTGGGTGAAAGTATAATATCCACCAAAACTGAGTAGGACGAAGAATCCTATGTATTAGTTTTTGGTTTTTTCAACGTTGAAGGATACAGTGTTCCAAAAATATTGTGCACCTAATCTTTGTTTCCATGAAACTTGTTCTGCAAAACTCTTCAATCAGTAAAAATAATGGTTACTGACGAAGAATTAGCTTGAGCTGCAGCTCAAGCAGTTTTAGAAGATAGAACACTCCTACAGAATGACCCGGATGCTATAATCATCCCGGTAAACGTAAGGAAAACTATAACTTACGAACTCATAAACAATGGAGTATCATCGAGATGTGGTAAAGTAATATTTGTCATAGAGGCACATGAATATCAGCAGACAGAGGAAAATCACATTACCAGGCTCAGTCCACTAGGTAGACCAGGAGCTACATGGCCGGTACTAGCCAGCTATACACCACATCCTGACATAGAAAGTATGAGAGGTAGATAACTGCTAGCACAGCTGAAACAGTTAATTAAAATACATAGACAATTGGTTCAATATGTTGTGCGGACCTTAACAGTACAACCTACTGTAAGAATTCCACAGCACACCCCTCACCAGGGGAACACAAACAAAATCACACCATAGACTATACAATCAGTCATTGGTAAAATGCCTGCCAAAAGGGAACAAATTCCGTTTTGGTTAGCACAAAAAATTACTCAAATTGAGGCAGTATTCCCTGATAGTACACCTCATGAGAAACACAGAATTCTGACATTCTGTTTACCAATGGGGATTGCACCACATGTGGAGGACTGTGACACTTGGGGTACAGTCTTTGCTTCAATCTACACAAAAACACATGGTGTACCGTCCATGGCGGTGATACCAGATGTTCTGAGACAGATTCAAAATGATTACGGTCCAGACCCGGCCTTAAATCTAGGTATGAAATTACTGAAAGATTTCAATCAGGTCTCAGCTATATTATTAGCAAGCATAAAAGGTGAAGCAGCATCCGTGGCAATCCGCCAAAAGTTAAAACAAACAGATATAGCAGACCAACCATATGAGCTTGCAAGAATTATTGAAAAATCATATGAAGAACTAGGAAGAGGTAGTTTGGGAGGGAAACCATTAAAACCCCAGCGAACTGAAAATGCTGAAAAGATATTTATTAAAAATAATCTCACTACTCCTAAAAAGAAGTGGGAAAATACTAAACAGACACTTCATAAACAGAAACATTCTCAGTCCAGGGGAAGATCTCCCCTGAAAGGAGATAGTTCTCCCCAATAGGAACCCTCTGAAAGAAGGTATAACCTTAGAAATAGGGATACTTTAAGAAAGCCTGATAGATATCAAGATATTGATACTCTTTCCTCTCGTAGCTTTCAGACTTCTACGCAGAAATCCGAGAGGAGAGGACGATCAGAACATGAAGTCCAAAGAAGAACAGCAAGTTCCAAAAAATAAGAAAACCCAATTCACAAAAAAAGAAGGTAGCAAGCATAAAGATCAGACATGCCGAGGATCTTGAGGACACAACTCAAGAATAGGGAGTGGGCCCAGACAATGCTAGACAGTGCAGCAGAAGTCACAATAGTTCGCAGGATCCTGATGGTTCATCTGGAGACAGTAGACTTGAATGAATGCATTCAGGTTGAAACTGCCGATACCAGGGGTAGTGTACCTCCCAAGTTATATGAACACTCTGGATGGAGGGGGACATAACTAGAAAAATAAGAGCACTCTTTTGGGAGAAGCTGTCTAAGGGCTATGACATACTTCTAGCTGAAAAAGACTGGCCACCTGAATTTGTTAGGGAGTGCCCACATGGCGAGGAAGTAATTAAGCCAGCCTTCTCAAATCACATTCCTATTCATAAAAAATACACCTATGCCAGAAAATGGGCTGTGGCCCAAGCTCCAGCATTATATAAAAATCATACAGGATGGGATGAGGATTCCTCTCACCATAAAATCCAGTTAAAAAATCAACCTACTGCACAAAGGCAGTATCCAGTAAAGCAAGCTAAGAAACAAGTCAGGGAGATTTTAAATCAACTTGAATACCAAGGGGTGATTGAAACATGCACCTCGTCAATGAACAATCCTTTCTTTCCTGTCTCCAAACCAGACAATTCATATTGTCTAGTTTTGGATTACAGACACTTAAACTCCTGTTGCAAAACATTTGCAGTACAAAATGCACATAGTGCAGCACTGATGAATAACATCGTGTGGAAAAAAATATAAAACCACATTAGACATTTCAAATGGGTTTTTCTGTCAAAACATTGCACCTGGGGGGCGTGGCCAAGGAAGCCAGCATGGCGGACGCGGCCTAGATGAGATCAGTCCCGCCAACATTAGATCCGAGAGACTATCCTGTCCCTCTCCCGCCCAACACATACCCAGTGGGGCGCCCGAGCCGCCGAAACCAGTGGTGACTCCTGCCAGCGATTTTGAAGCGCGGCGGCGCTTTGATGACCGATATTTGAGCCCCGAGGCAGAGTGGCCCCGAACCGAGCCCCACAGCCGGGACCTCGAGTTTCGTGAGGCCCGGTGGCTGCGGCAGAAGTGTGCCGAATTGCGGAGGCGGGCGGCGCGGGAGCCGCTTGGTCCAGTGTGGTGCCCCCGGGGGCTTCTGAGGGTTTCCTGGCCCCGCCGTGCGTGGCCTAGTGACCAGGGCCGTGAACATCGGCTGTGCATAGGGGCATCGGTGACGGCGCGGCCTACCCAACGGCCTGAAGCCGGGGACTAAATTTGCGGCGCTCCAGCAGAGGTGAGGAGGTGTGCCCCCCGGGTGTGCAGCGTGGGCCCAAGTGGTGCAGAGGCGGGTCGGGACTTGCACTAGACAGCTCGGCGGCCAATTCGGGCCGCGGAGGGGCAGTGGGCCAGGGTGAAGCAACTGTGGACAGGCGCCGGGTGCAGGGCCTAATCGGGACCCAGCCACATAGACGTGATCACCACAGTGTGGTGCGCAGCAGATCCCGACGGCCACACGCCCGGCTCTCCGTACATCCTGCGCCGAGGAGGCTTGCCCACTGAAAGTCGGGTGGAAGGAAGGGGCCCACGTCGCGGAACGCCTAGATAGCTGAGGGGCCAGCAGAGAGGTCCCGGAGCGATGAAGAGTGGTGGAGTGTGTGCCCCAGGCCGCGGACGGGGCTGCATGGTCCTGGGGGTGGACCCCGAGTTGACAAGGCACCCGGGTCCGTAGCTGAGTGGCAACAAGTGTGGTGCTGTGGGTGACAATAGCCACAGGCAAGGAGAGTCAGAGCGGGCTAGTGAGGAGCCAGGAGTGGTATAGACCGAGTGCCTGACAGGTCCGCTGGGCCTCGTAAAGGAGCGACATATTGGTGAGGTGCCCCCCCCGACAATTTTGCGACAAGGACTGGGAGACACGTGCAGTGGATCCAGGAGTGGGATCCCCAGTCGCAATCAACTATGACCAGAGGCGGGAGCGGTGGAGGAAACAGGGCACAATAGACAAATTCACCGGGCCCAGTGGGGGCGCCGGGGGCCCGGGGGGCCAGCAGCCGCCGGGGCCAGACAACGCGGCCCTAATGGCAGCCATCACGCAATTCAGGGACATGCTGGATGCGAAGATCGGGGCAGTCGGGGCGGACGTTACACTGTTGCGCCAGGACCTGAGGAATGCCGTGGCCTGTATAACAGAGGCGGAGACCAGAATAACAGGAGTGGAGGACGATGTGGCGATCTTGAAGAAAAAGGTAGTCAGCATGGAAGGGATTTAAAAGAACCTAGCACTCTGGGTGGAGGACGTGGAGGGGCGGGCCCGGCGGAATAACCTGAGATTTGTAGGTTTTCCGGAGGGTTGTGAGAAGGGCAACATGGAGGCATTTCTAACTCAGTGGCTGGAGGGATGGCTTCCGCCGGACTCCCTCTCCCGCTGCTTTGTGATTGAACGTGCACATCGAGCGCTTGTCCAGAAACCGCCGGTTGGCGCTCGCCCCAGACCGGTGATAGCCAAACTACTAAACTACACGACCGGGACACCATCCTACAGCAAGCGCGAGCAAGGGAACCTCCGAAGTTCGACAACCAGTCAATCCTGATGTTCCCGGACTATACTAGACTGGTACAGCAAGAGCGGCAGTCCTTTACAGCGGCCAAGGCACGCCTACGTGGCCTCAAGATCCCCTATGCCTTGCTCTATCCGGCTCTCCTACGAGTAGAATTTCAATCCCGCACCCTGTTCTTCACTACTCCAGAGGAGGTGTTCAACTGGATGGATGAAACGGTCAGAATCAGGGTACACACTCCACCGGGTCGGGATTCGGACTCATCCTCCACGACGGCGCCGCCGCGGACCCCCGACGATCACGGAGTAGGAGTAATTGGAGAACCCGACCTAAACAACAATCTCCATCTAAGGAAGACACAGCGGACACTGCAGATGCTCCCAGCACTCAAATGTCCGACCAGTGAAGGATTGATTTATGCTGACAAACTGTGGGCGCACGGAACTATATGTGATTCATGAGAAACCCTGAGACTTCAGGCTACGGACTGAACAACATATGAGACTCAATGTTGGAAGTGCCTTGAAGAATTTGGGTTGGCGGCAATGGGAAGAGTGGGGGTGGGGAGGGACAGCAGGGAGGCCGAACTCACTCCCCAAGTTCGTAGGAGTTCATACCCTAAGGGGATAGAGTTGGAACTGGGTGGGTAGTTCATGGGGATCCATTGGGATAGAGGGTCCTCGACCCCCCGTTGGCGGTCGACGATAACCCATGCCGCGACAGGTACTTCAACGTTTCTGAGGTACGGGGGGGAGGCGGGGGAGTTGAGGGGGAGTTGGGGGGTGGCAGGGGGTCTTGAGGGTGGAGGCTGGGAAGGAAGGGAAGGTGGGATGGGAGTTGGGGGGGCTAGTGGAGTTATTTGGCACAGTGTCGTTGAGATCTTCATTCCTGCCCTGTGCATGCCCATTGCGCCCGCTGTGGGGCCCTGTGATGTGTCGGCGGCTGGATGGCGGTTGAGAGTGTTGGATTACAGGCTCCTAAGGCCTCTGTGCATGTGCTGAGTTGGAATGTGCGGGGGATGCTGGACAAAATAAAGAGAGGTGCAGTTCTAAGATTGGGGGAAAGGGAGAGAGCTGATATTCTCTTGTTACAGGAGACGCACCTGCTGGGCAACAAAACGCTTAGACTGCAGAGATACGGGTATGATCAAGTTTATTACGCTGGGTTTGTGAAGGGGTCTCGAGGAGTGGCCATATTGGTTCACCGTAGATTGGCCTACGTCCACTCGTCACAGTGGGTGGACCCACAGGGCCAATATGTATTTATTAGAGGGATGATTGGTGCGGAAGACCTGGTGATTGGAAGTGTGTATGCCCCACCCCCGCTGCAGTTGTCACTAGTGGAGAAGCTGTTTACGGTGTGGGCGGAGATTCCGGAGGGACTGGCTGTGATTGGGGGCGATTGGAATGATGTTATGCACAGCCTCATGGATAGATGTAGACCTGGAGATAACCAACCGGTAGACACACCTACTAAACTAAGCAATAAGGTGCAAGGGATGGGTTGGGTAGACACATGGCGGTATCTGCACGCCCACAAGCGGGAGTATACCTATGTCTCAGCGGTCCACAAATCGTTTTCTAGACTCGACTACATCTTTGTCCCTACAACAGCGATTGAGAGACTTGACTCCGCGGCTATCCAGTCACAGTAAATATAACTCTAGACAGGACGAGACAGCCGTTTAGATGGCGCCTCTCAGTATGGAGCTTACAGCAGGAGGACTACCAAACTCACATGGGGGAGGCTATAGCCCACTATTGGGAAGACAACTTAGGCTCAGTGGCGGATGTAACGACGCTCTGGGAAGCTCTAAAGCCCACACTCCGTGGAGTAGACATTGCCTGCTGTGCGGCGGCCCGTGAGAAGCACAAGGAAGAACTGGTGAAGGCAGCTGCGGCGGTCGAACTATTGGAAACACGCTGCGGAGCGACTGGAGTTGGTGGGGAAGTGGGGCAGCTACTCTTGGCCCAGCAGTCTTATGCATCCTTGCTGCTCAATGAGGCCCGACAGTTGTGGTTGGCGATACGGAGTAGAATCTACCAGTGGGGCGACAAGTCGAGCACGATGCTGCATAGACTCTGCCAGGCCCCAGCACAGACACCGGTGCTACCGGCTCTTAGAGATGATACTGGGGCCCCGATTTCGTCACCAAGGGAACTGGCGAACAGCTTCGCTCAGTACTATGCAGCCCAATACGCCCCACGGGAATGCCTATCGGCGCCGGACATAGATAAATTTATCACAGATCTCCCGCCACGTGCACTCCCCGAAGAGGCGCGGGAGCGTTTGGAGCTCCCATTGTCCGCGGAGGAGCTGGGTACGGCCCTGGGGGAACTTAATACCGGCAAGGCTCCCGGACCAAACGGGTTCCCGAGCGAGTTCTTCAAGAAGTACCATCTCCAACTAGGACTCCACTATCAGAGTGCCTTGGAGGCAGCGAGGGAACGAGGACTTCTACCGCCCGATTGGAGACATGCTGAGATTGTAGTGTTTTGCAAACCCAGAAGACCTCCGGACCGTCATGAGTCGTATCGCCCGATCTCACTTCTAAATATTGAGGGCAAGATCTTGGCCAAGGCACTTGCGAACTGACACCTTCCCCTAATAACAGACCCGATCCACCCAGACCAGGCTGGGTTTATGCCCCACAGGTCAACAAGACATAACGTCAGGCGCGCGCATATAGCAGTCGAGACCATTGGGGGCATCCGGGCCCAGGCGGCGCTGTTCCTAGCTGATATAGACAGGGCCTTTGATTCCCTGAGCTGGGTTTACCTCTTTGCGCTCCTCTCGCACCTTAACCTGGGGCCAAGGTTCACGTCCTACCTGAAGCTACTATATACGGATCTGACGGCCTCAGTGAGAGTGGCCGGGGCTACGTCAGCGGTCTTCTCCATACAACGGGGCACTCAACAGGGATGTCCCCTCTCGCCATACCTCTTCGCTCTTGCCATAGAGCCGCTGGCCGCTTGGATCCGAATGGACGCCCTAATAAGGGGCCTCGAATGGGAGGCGGGTCCGTCGGACGGGATTGCGCTCTATGCGGACGATGTCCTGTTTTTCCTTACAGACCTGAACAGGTCGGGACCTCAAGTACTGGAAATTATGAGAGTATTTGGTGAAATATCGGGACTGTACCTAAACCGGCGCAAATCCACCTTGTGGGTGCTGGGCGACCCTGAGGGACTCGGCTCATGGACCTCACCACTACAGATGGCTACCGGAGGTCTCATGTACCTGGGATTCTTTCTGACGAAGTAACCAGTTATTGCTTGAGAGCGCAACGTGGTTCCGGTTTGGGACCGAGTCCGGATGGACATGAGGTCTTGGTCTCGTATGCCCCTCAATATCTATGGCAGGTCGGTCATCTTTAAAATGGTTGCTCTTCCACGCCTGCTATACCAGCTTCAGTACCATCCATATTTGATCCCGCCACAATGGTTCCGACAAGTAAACTCGGCGCTAAACCAATTCTTGTGGGCGGGGGGAGCCGTGAGAGTGGCCCTACGCACTTGCTTTCTATCTACGTACTGCGGAGGGCTTGCGACGTCCGATATTCTGTCCTACTACCAAACGTCCCACCTCCTTATCCTGAATGAATGGTGGTATGGGGATAGAGGAGACCCGGCATACGCCCTCGAGAGATACCTCATGGAACCGAATACGCTGCATATCATCCTATACTCTGCACGGCTAAGGAATGGGCTGCCCAGGGTCACTCAGGTGGTTTTCCAGATTTGGAGGCAGACGCTGCGCCGCATGGGTTGGTGAGGTAGGCTGACGGAGGAGACCCCGCTCTGGCACAATGGTCGATTGCCGGCACTGGCGGCACTGGAGGGCTTTCGAGGCTGGGACTCCATAGGGATCTCCAATCTAGGTCACGTTCTGAAAGGTACAACACACAAATCCTTTCAAGAACTCAGTGGGGAGTTCCATATGCCCTGAACGCAGTTTTTCAAGTATGTGCAGTTCCGTCATGCCATTACACCTGCTCTGGAGGGCTTGGACTCCTTGCCGGAGTTTAGTCCAATAGAGGCCAAACTGTTCATGGGTGACCTGGAAGACAAGAAAATATCCCGCATCTATCAAACCTTAGTCACACATTGTTCCTCTTCACTGCAGAAACTGCGGGATTCTTGGGAAAGAGATGTGGGGGAGCTGGAGTAAGAGGATTGGCGAGAAGCCCTTGAGGCCCAAAGAGGGGCGGCTATTGCTGTGCGCCTGCGCTTTATCCAATTTAAGTACCTACACAGGGCTTACTATACCAGGGAACGACTATGGCGTGCTGGATTGATTGAGTCCCCTGATTGCTTGCGCTGTGGACATGAGCTGGGCACCTTCTTACATACGGTGTGGAACTGTGCCGGTTTAGCTAGATTCTGGACCGGGGTGTGGGACTGTCTGGCCGAGGTGTTGGGCTGGGACCTCCCGCGCACTTCCAAATGAGGGCTTCTCCACGTCTTTGATGGGGTGGGAGGCGACATCTACAAGAGGCATCTGCTCAAGCTGGGCCTTGTGGTTGCGAAGCGGGATGTGGCTCAGGCCTGGAAGGACCCTCAGGCTCCTAAGATCGGGGTGTGGAAAAAGGGCCTCGATTTTTGCATGGGGTTGGAGCGGCCAATTTTTGAGGCCAGAGGCTGCCCTAGGAAGCATTACAAAATATGGAAGAGGTGGGCAGACTACAGGGCCATATGGCTGGAACCACCAAGACTGCCAAGAGACACTGAAGGACTGTTGTAGAGGGCTTCTAAGGGCGTCATGCCATGTATAGCACTGTATATGTAACTCTTTATTTCTTTGCAGGATGTAGATGAAACTGTGCCGGGGGGAAGGGGGGATCCGGGTTGGGGGGAAGAGTGGTGGTGGGAGGGGGTGTAGATGGGTCGGGGGTTGAGGGGTTTTGTTTTAAGATAAAATATGGATTGCTGTCTCTGATGATAATTACTTGCTTGCAGCTCCTCCGGGGTACGGAGTGCTGCCGACTACTGACTATGTGCGATCTATCAATAAAAAAAAGTTTTGAAAAAAAAAACATTGCACCTGAAAGCAGGCATTGACCGCTTTCTCGATTATGGGGACACAGCGACAATTTTGTTGTCCCCCCCAAGGATTCAAGAATAGTACAGGGCTATTTTCAGCCAGAGTAACAGAGTTACTACAAATGTATGATGATGAAGCATTATCATATGTCGATGACATCTATCTTACAGATGATGATTTGGACGTGCACTTGAAAAGATAGAACACCATAATACTTGGGTTTGCTTCTGAAGGGTACAAATTCAATTTTAAGAAATCACGAATTGCCCACTTCAACGTCCTATTCTTAGGATATGAGTTATCAAGTGAAGGCAAAAGCCTGGCAGCAAACTTTCTAGAGAAATGTGCGCTGCTCCAAACTCCAAGAATGCTGAAGAACTTACAGTCAATTCTAGGTTTCCTGAATTTTGGAAGAACATATGTTCTGAATTACGCAGAAAGGGTTAAACCTCTCTACAAACGAATCAAATCTAATTTCAAACCTACTAATTGGACTAAAACGCACACAGAAATTTTGCGTTCAGTGCAAACAGACATGTTAGCAAAAACACAATGAGATACACGTGATAATACACGCAACCTTGTGATCCAAATCATCCCAGGGAGATGCGTATACACGTACCTGACTTTTAATGAAGGTGAAAAGGTACCAATAGCATACAAATCACACTTGTACACACTAGCGGAAATAAAATTCACTTTTACAGAAAAAATTCTGACAGCGGTTCAAACTGCAGTAGCAAAGGAGAGAGCGCTGGCACAGGGTCAACGCATAATGATCGTTACACCTGTACCTGCCTTAGAGGCAGTGACAAAAGCAAGCATTCTTAATGCAAAAGCTTCAAATCCAAGATGGATACAATGGGTTAACTCTCTTGCTGCAACAGACGTTGAATACGTGTTTGACCCCTACTTAAAAACACAAGCATTCCTACAATATGAGTACGAATGTCCTCTGCCAACCGAGATTCAGCCTCTAGAACATTACGGATGTATAATCTATACAGACGGATCAGCGCAGCCCGCAGTTGGGGGTAAACAAACCTATAGTGCTGCGCGCACGATTGTTAAAGGTCGCTGGCGCGAAGGTAAATTCAGACCTATGGTCACTAAAACTCAAACTCTCGGAGACTATACAGCTCAGCAAGCTGAACTACAAGCTTTCAAGATGGCGCTTGAAAATACCGATTGCGAATTCCCCACACTAATAGTGTGCGATTCGTAGTTCTGCGTTGTATCTTACAATGAACACTTGCAGAACTGGGTTCAAAACGGTTTCAAAAATTCAAAAGGTGGCACAATTAAGTATAAAACGCTTTGGGAACAAGTAGTTCTTTTGCAGAAAGAACTACAAAAGACTCACGTGATTCATACACTGAGTCATCAACTTGATGGCGTTCACGTTACAGGGAATTCATTGGCTGATGAAGCCGCGAAGGCAGCTGTGCAAACGGATTCCGTAGCTACAATCACTCGTTCGAAAAGAGTAATAGACAGTGAAACGTTACTAGCAGTAAAAGCCTCAATGGAAGGCAGCTATGCAGCGTTACCTCTAAAATATCCACTCACAAATACATACATAATTGATGCAAACTCTGTTTCTTTTGCTCAAATCCCTGGAGTGGGGGACAGAGTAATGCCAAACAGGAATCGGAGAGCTGCTTTGGTACATGAAGCACATATGGGAGATGGTCTGAAACATCAAGGGATCTTGAAATCTCTAATAGAATTAGAAAAGATGTACTGGTGGCCGGGACTGGGAGTTGATGTGTACAATTTCACAATTTATTGCCCTAACTGCAACAGAAATCGCAGCAGCGAAAGCCACCAGATACCTGACTACAGAGTAGCCAGCCCAATTCAGATACCATTGCTAGACAGCATTAGACTATCTGCACGCAAACGTTATATTGAACGGATGCGGTCCCACAACTACTAGGACAAGATTTATTTGGATGTGGCCCCAGCGCTTGGCTGACGCCAGAACTGTTATAAAGGATTTGCGAGTCTTCATCGGCACATACGCAAAGGCACGCTACATTCTGACCAGGGTCCTGCGTTTAGCTCTCAGGCTTACAAGGAGGCCATGGCTAGTTTGGGCATTGCATTGCGGTATTCTAGTCCCTTCCATCCTGGGGGTAAGGCGGTAGTGGAAAGAAAAAAACGTGACATAAAGCAATCCATAACAGCTAGGGTATTAGGTTCGGGTGATGGGTGGGTCAAACATCTAATGAGTGTCCAACGTAGTCTTAATAATCTGCCAAGTAATTCTCTGGGTGGAATCACTCCGTATGAATTACTGTCTGGTACTAGAATGTTAATCGAAGACCTCGATTGTCAAACTTCAGTGGTGGAACAAAAACCCTTTGATGTCAAAGATCATTTGGTTGTTTTACAGGACTTAAATGAAAGGAGAAGAAGTCTAAGTAACACATCACAAAAGCCAACATCCACTGAAGAAAAACCACGTCCCAGCAAGACCTGTCTGGATTCGAAAGATTGGGGATCTAGTCAGAGAGAAGATCGTGGTGAAGAAGGAATTTGGGCCTTCTTACAGAAAAGCAGTACCTATCTTGGCAATTCAAGGAACAAGATCTGTAGTACTACCACCCCTTGCTGGAAAAAGGGAGAACAGAGTTGTATCCATCGACCTGGTCAAACCACAATATGTGGCCAATAATAAGTAGTAGGCCCAGTGGACTCCCAAGATGTAGCAGAAGACCAAATCTCGCTACTATCCAAGAGGTTCAAAATAAAAGACTTATCACCTTTGATAAACCTGCAGTAGCAAATGAAGGACTATGCAACAAAGCCATGGAACTCATGCCTCTTGAGACCCAAATAACAGTTCGTCAAGAAATACCTGTCTACAGTGATGTAGCCTCTGACTATATAAATATGACAAAGGAAGAAGCAACTCCAAAGATTAATTACAATCCTGATGCAATTTCAACAATTGACAGAACTGCCTCCGGCTATTTCATCAACTTTGATACATTTTCTGAGGATCCCAGTGAACTAGAAAATACGCCAGCAAATAAAACTTTCAAAGTAAAAATAAAAGAACTCTTGCATCAACTTGAGAAAGTATATCTGGTTTCACCATGGATTGAATTTTGGATTGTGTTAGGAGTACTTTTCCTTCTCCTCTGGCTCATTCTGGTTTTGAGCTTGGGAAGAATGAGAGATGGAAAATATAATACAATGGACACAGCAAGTCAGAAAATCAATTTGGTCCTGAAACCTCATAAATCTTCCCATCATGAAAGAAGAGATCTGTCATCAGTGAACATCACAGCCGTTCCTATACCTGGTGGTATAGTATGGGACAAGACTGATTACGACATATATGGCCCAGTAGAGCTTCTGAAGATTCCACACCAGTTTAAGATCTCTTTAAGTGACTTTGTATCACCAAACACATTTTCTGATGATTGGGACTTAGAAACTATTAATAATATGATGTCAGATTTAGAGATGTCAGCTAAATTTACTGAACATGAATACTTACAAGGTTCATCAGATTATGAACAAATGTATTGTTTTAATCATTATGGTCACCATTATTTGCATAAATCTGCAAACCCTATAAATGTTTATACATATAATCAATGGGAACACTGTCCAACGCCGCCAAAGGCAGCTCAAAAACATTCTATGAAAAGTTTCCATACTTCACAGGGTTTAATGTTATAAATCCAGAAACGTTTTATTTCAAAAATGAGAATACGACAGGAATTAAAACAATGTTGACCAATAATAAACAAATGTATTCTGCAAACTTTTATGCTCAGCTGTCTACATTAGGTTTTGAATTTTGGGAAGACAACATTGAGTCAAAAACTGTCTGGGGCACAAAAGACTGGCAGGTGCAAGGTTTAGAAGCCCTCTTTAGAGTCTGCATTATACCAGAACAAATAACGTTTTTAAATGACACTGTTCAACAAACTTCTTGTCTTACTTAGCTAAGAGAAAAGATTTGAATAAACCGTCTATACCTCAACCCACATCTGACAGTGATAATACTACAGAAGAGGAGGTGGACGTACCGTATATTTTACAACAGAACAGAACTTATCCTGATTGGAAAAAAATGTTAATCTGGCCCACAGACACTAATAACTGTCATGATAGATTCCTGAAAAAAACACAGGGGTTGACAATAAATAGGCCAGATCAAAGATACTCCCAGAGACAACATCCAGGGATAGTAACTACTTATAGTGTAGGAAAGCTAGGCCTTGAGTGGCTACAGAAATCTACACTTCCGGAAATCAAACAACACTATTCTTTACTTCAAGAATGCAATGATTTGCGAGATTTCCTAATGGCGCCTCGCAAACCACGTCAAAAACATTTCATATACGCCGGTATATATGCTGCCTACAACGAAGCTTGGAAAGTGACACAAATAGAAACTGCAGAAAGAATACGAGAAATGTATCGTATTAATTTAGAGAATTCTCTCTCTGTAGTAGACAATGGGATAACAACTCTGTCCTCCAGAATATATTCATTGGACAGCATTGTATCATCTGCAATTGACATAATAGAGCAGGACTTGCTAATGTTACAACATGGCCAGTCTCAATTACGTTCTATAATGCAGCTGGGCTGGACGTTGCAAAATCTGTGTTCAGGCTATGTGCCATGGCGTCTAATCAACACAACGTCATTGTTTTCTGTATTTAACCTTACAGATAAACAAATATCTTTGGCACAAAGGGGAGCAGACTATACGGTGCTGAGAATTGAAAAACTGGAAAGATTACCATTAACAGTTTCCAAGAAGCCTGTAATTGAATGGATAATACATGGCACCATTACGATACCAGTGACGATTTTCAAGTTTGAGTATTGTCTACAGCATATACCAGCGGGCCTGTATGAAAGGTTGGGTAAAGAATACATTAAGTCGACCTGGACTTTACCTTACACACATAAATGTTGGAATAAGGGAAAAGAGGTATTCCTTAGTGGTAATAATTGTATGAACTCACTAAGCAGTATGCCATCTGCACGGGACACCCTCCACAGTGATAGAACCAATTTTCAGGCAACTATCCAATGGCAGTTACGTTATGCTGAATGATCACAGCTGTTATGGCATTATGGCATTATCTGTCTTATGGCCTTCACTGAATATCTCTTCTATACGAATTGATACTTTAAGCAGAATGAAAGTCATTCTTTTACAAAACAATGTGCCACAGACCTCGTCTAGAGAAACGTATAATCTGCAAGTTGCAAGGTCTTCTGCAGAGATACATGCAGTATTATCAACAAACTGCCCAGTACATTTCGCAGGAATGTTAAGTCAAATCTTAAACATGTCTGATACCAGTGGCATCGCACATGTTTTTCAGACGATTTTTTCGGGACTGTTAACACCATTTGAAGCAGTCCTCGGCATTTTTCCAAATTTCGTGCACTCTGTGTTCGGCGGCCTGCCTCTCATCTTGGGACTAGTAGCAGGAATTCTATTTTTATTCCTTCTGCTCCTATATGGCAAGTCAGGCCACCAGCAACACCCAGGCTACCATGGAACAATGCCTCCTTGCCATGAGGTATCGTGAGAGAATTTCACAGATTCTTGGCTTGGCTCGTTTAAGAGATTTGAACACAACCTGGTTTCTATCGTTCAGACCAATCTGGCAAGATTTCATCTTACCTGTTCTTCGATGCCTGCTTTGCGGACAGGAATGCGTGTTGGACATTTGTCTTACACTTCCATCAGTACTGCCACCGGATGTTGACGCTTTCCTAGGTCCAGTAACAGCTCATGCATCGTGTTGTCCCCAACGGCTGCCTATTCTGATGACGGCATTCATTGAGGTCTCACAGGCAAGTCTAACTGAGGGTGAGATACGAGAAACTACAGGCATACAGGTACCATCTACTACAGACATTGCTAATGCATCAACGCTGACGGCGATGATCCACACTTGTGCACTTTTGATCTGCTAACTGAAGTTGTTCCACTTTCACCTGCTACGGTAGACGGTTTCTTTGCCAGCCTAGACGATCTGATGTTTTCTCCTGACACTCCTGAGAATAACTTTTGATTATTTCACACAGCGTTCTCTGAACTCTGAAGTTCGGCCTTCAGTTTTCAAAACAATCTACTAATTTGAACTTTTTCCAAAAATTGAACTTTTGGCACAGAGTAATTTGCTTAAAGTAGAACTATTCTTAGGGAACAAGATTTATTTTGAAAAACTTCCTAATGACTATATTTGGCCTAATAATCAGAACAAAAATGTCTTATAAAGTATGATATGGGATGGTCTCGAAAATTTATTTTTCCTTTCTGTAAAACTTCAGAGACATTTCATGAATATATTTTACAATGATAGAATGTATACTGTGCTTCATGTCTGTAAATACCTGCTTATTCTATACTCATTACATTCAAACAAGCCTTTTCAAATGCAATTTTGTGTGTTGTATTTTGGGTGGGATTGTATACACCAGCTTTAGATATGTTCAGTGCTTACAGGTTTAGTTTTATTGAACTTAAGATCGTGGAGTGGATGTTGTAAATGAATCTAGGACCCTAGTGTAAATGTTCACGATTCATGCCCTTATATAGATACGGATTATCCTATCCTTATATAGGCATAGAAATCATTTCCATATTTAGACTGAGCCTATGCAGCCCAAATACGGCATGGCTACTTCCACTGTGTTCCGAGAATCAGCAACGATTTCTTAGAGAAACCCGCCTTCAGCAGCTCAGGACATCGCTTTGCCTGAATACTAATTTATCTAGGAAATCATGGAGTTTTTGAAGAACTAAGTCTTCTATAACGTTATTAAGTCCAATCACACGTCAAACTCGGCACCTTCATAGTATAAATATGCCTAGATTTGCCCAAGCAGACACACGGTGGTTTGGAGCAGATCGACTAACTACTTGCCCGACGCCCTGCAGCAGCAATTGTCGAAGGAAGCTGACCCTCCAGCTGACGCACTGAGAGACTCTGTCTTTTCTCCTGCCGAGAAATCCAGCTCCAGTGTTTCCAGGCTACCCTTGTGGGGTTACTGGGAAATCGAGTCCTAAGAGAGAGATACAAGACCTCCTTCATTCTAAACCAAGGTACAGAGCTGATAAGACACTTAGAGAATTCTTGATTAGATTCTTGGCAGAAAATACTCAACTTAAACTACTCCTCACTTACTTCTTCCCTTGTGCTAGGCTTAGGTCAGGTACACCGGGGTAGGCGTATTTTAGAAGCACCAGTTGAGTACTTTTAGCCATCATTTTAACACTGTATGTATTTTATCCGTTTTAAGGCAATTTATGGCTTAGAAACCACGATATGCTTTTACAGTACTACTTTATAATACTGTTCCTATTATATACTCTGTACTTGATTGCCAGTATTACGATTGTAGCAGTACATTTCTTATGCTTGAGAAAGAAGACTGTTCAATAAATACTTTTTATTGAAAACGCCCCTCCCTCTATTTTCTCAGCACCTCTGGTGAAACGAAGCATGCACGAATGACTTAGTAAAATAGCTATCTATTGTTTCCGCGACTCTAGAGATTGATTTCTTATTCTTGGGAAACAAAGTTGTCATGTTTATGCGGTTGTCAGAAATGAATCCCTTCTTGTGAATTGGAGAAAGTTTCTAGTGACCTCTGAGCTAGCTGGCACTCACAATTAAGTCTAATAGATTCGGTAGAGACCTAGTCGACCTCAGTCCTATGTCTAAACTACAAGATTTGTTATTCCAATGCGCAGAACCTTTTGGGAATATAGGAACTACACTACAAGACGTGCTGCTTGATAACTTGATCAATATATTTAGCACATACGCGGTCATCTCACTCAATCAATCAATCAATCAATCAGGTCATTTGTAGAGCGCACTACTCACCCGTAGGGTCTCAAGGCGCTGGGAGGGGGGGGGGGTGCCGCTACTGCTCGAACAGCCAGGTCTTGAGCTTCTTCCTGAAGGAGAGGTGGTCTTGGGTCAGGCGCAGATTGGTCGGGAGTGAGTTCCAGGTCTTGGCGGCCAGGTAGGAGAAGGATCTTCCTCCTGTTGTCGCTCTTCGGATGCGGGGGACGGCGGCGAGGGCGTGGTTGGTTGATCTGAGGAGGCGCTTGGGAGTGTAGAAGTTGATCCGGTTGTTGAGGTAGCTCGGGCCTTGGTCGTGTAGGGCTTTGTGCGCGTGGGTGAGGAGCCGGAAGGTGATTCTCTTGTTGACCGGGAGCCAGTGCAGATCTCTCAGGTGTCCGGAGATGTGGCTGCGTCGGGGGATGTCGAGGATGAGTCTCGCCGAGGCGTTCTGGATCCGCTGGAGTCTCTTCTGGAGTTTGGCAGTAGTTCCGGCGTAGAGGGCGTTGCCGTAGTCCAGTCGGCTGGTGACGAGGGCTTGGGTGACCGTCTTCCTCGTCTCGGTGGGGATCCACCGGAAGATCTTACGTAGCATGCGCAGGATGTTGAAGCATGACGAGGAGACGGCGTTGACTTGCCTGGTCATGGAGAGGGAGGAGTCCAGGATGAAGCCCAGGTTGCGTGCGTGGTCCGTCGGTTCGGGTGCGGTGCCCAGGGCGGGGGGCCACCAGGAGTCGTCCCAGGCGGAGGGCGTGGAGCCCAGGATGAGTACCTCCGTCTTGTCTGAGTTCAGTTTCAGGCGGCTGGTCGTCATCCATTCGGCTACGTCTCTCATCCCTTCGTGCAGGTTGGCTCTGGCGGTGGCGGGGTCGTTGGTCAGGGAGAGGATCAGCTGGGTGTCGTCGGCGTAGGAGATGATGTTCAGGTTGTGTTGGCGTGCGATGGCCGCGAGGGGGCTCATGTAGACGTTGAAGAGGGTTGGGCTCAGCGAGGATCCTTGGGGTACGCCGCAGATGACTTTGGTGGCCTCTGACTTGTACGGTGGTAGGCGGACTCTTTGTGTTCTTCCGTCGAGGAAGGAGGTGATCCATTCCAGTGCCTTCTCCTGGATTCCGATGTTGCTGAGGCGCTGTACTAGGGTGCGGTGGCAGACAGTGTCGAAAGCCGCGGAGAGGTCCAGGAGGATGAGGGCCGCTGTTTCTCCGTTGTCCATCAGAGTTCGAAGGTCGTCGGTGGCGGCGATGAGGGCGGTCTCGGTGCTGTGGTTCGCTCGGAAGCCGGACTGTGAGGGGTCGAGGGATCCATTCGTCTCGAGGAAGGCGGCCAGCTGTTTGTTGACGGTCTTCTCGATGACTTTGGCCGGGAACGGGAGGAGCGAGATGGGACGGTAGTTCTTGAGGTCGGTGGGGTCTGCTGTGGGTTTCTTGAGGAGAGCGCTGAGTTCGGCGTGCTTCCAGCTCTCAGGGAAGGTGGCGGAGTCGAAGGAGGTGTTGATGATGTCCCGCAGGTGGGGTGCGAGGACAGCGTCGGCCTTGTTGAAGACGTGGTGAGGGCAGGGGTCAGTCGGAGATCCGGAATGGATGGAGTTCATGGTGCGGATGGTGTCTTCGGTGCTGATCGGGGTCCAGGTGCGGAGGGTGGTGGATGGTGGCGTCGTAGCGGTTGTGGCTTGCGTTGGTTGGTTGTTGAAGCTGTTGTGTATGTCCGTGATCTTGTTGTGGAAGTAGGACGCGAGGGAGTTGCAGAGGTCTTGCGACGGTGTGATGTCGTTGTTTCCGGCGTTGGGGTTGGAGAGCTCTTTCACGATGTTGAAGAGTTCCTTGCAGTTGTGTGCGTTGTTGTCCAGCCGGTCCTTGTATGCATTTTTCTTGGTGGCGCGGATCAGTTGGTGGTGTTTCCGGGTGGCGAGCTTGAGGGTGGTCATGTTGTCCGTCGTTGGTTCCCTTCTCCAGGCTTTCTCGAGGGCTCGACAGTTCTTCTTGGAGCACTTGAGTTCGTCGGTGAACCATGGTGTTTTTCTGCTGCAGGGTCTGCTGGGCGGGGTCCTTAGAGGGGCGAGTTCGTCCGCGCAGTTGCTGATCCACTTCGTGAGGTTGTCGGCGGCCTGGCTGGGGTTCGCTGAGTTGGCGGGAGGGTGCTGGCTCAGGGAGGCGGTGAGCTGGTCGGCTGTGATCTTGTTCCAGCTTCTTCGAGCAACCTGTTGCTGGAGGTGGTGGATCGTCGTTCTTCTGAAGGTGAAGTGGACGCAGCTGTGGTCCGTCCAGTGGAGTCCTGTTGCGTGGCTGAAGGTGACGTCTTTGCTGGATGAGAAGACGGCGTCGAGTGTGTGTCCGGCGAGGTGGGTGGGGGTGGTCACCAGTTGCTTGAGTCCGAGGTTGTCGAGGTTGTCGAGCAGGGTGGTGGTGTTGCGGTCGTTGTTGTTCTCCAGGTGGAAGTTGAGGTCCCCCAGGAGGATGTAGTCGGCGGAGGGGAGAGCGTGCGGGCTGACGAAGTCGGCGATGTCCTCGCTGAATCGTGTGCGCGGTCCCGGGGGTCGGTAGATCAGGGTGCCTCTGAGGGTGGTCTTCGGGTTGGTGTGGATCTGGAAGTGCAGGTGTTCCGCGGTGGTGAGGGTGTCGTCGGTGTTGGTCGTGATGCGGATGGTGTCTCTGTGGATGATGGCGATGCCTCCTCCGGTCTGGTTGTCGCGGTCCCTCCGGGTGATCTTGTAGCCCTCTGGGATGGCGATGGCGATGTCAGGGGCTGAGGAGGAGTTCATCCAGGTCTCGGTGATGAAGGCAACGTCGGGAGCGGTGGTGTCGAGCAGGTTCCAGAGTTCTACGGCGTGTCTGTGGATGGAGCGGGTGTTGAGCAGGATGCACTTGAGGTGGGTGCTGCTGGAGTTCGGTTTGTCGGGTGCAGGGAAGGTCCGGATGCAGGAGAACTTGCAGGCGAGGCAGCTGAAGGGTCCGTGGGTGTGCTTCGGGGCGGCTCACTGCCTATCCGTGTCAGATTACACATGTAGATTGGTTCTATTTCCCTTGGTGGACCTTCTTGTGGATTCACAGCCCCTTATTGCCTCAGTTAAATACTTGATTGGTCATGTAAACAGGCGGCATCTGTGTGAATTAAGTGAATTTATTTATAATACAAGGGGGAGACTGGACCAGTACTGGCCCATACAACGCAAGATTGGATGGATGTTAGAGTGGCAGACAGAGTCCATTGTGAGTGTCAGAGCCAAGGGCAGAGGAGGAGTTTGCTCTGCCATTGTCAAGGAAAATAAGATTTGCTGCAAGTCCATGCGTGGGTTCCAGGTGAGGGTGTGTGGACATTGGAAGACAGTGAAAGAGGAAGGTCAGTGGAATTATGTTAAGAAGAATACTAAGGTGAGACAGGCCTTTGTACGTCACTGTTTGGTGTACTTGCCCCTTACCAGTGTGGCAGTTTCATCCTCAGCTTCGTCCTCTGAGGTGTAATGTGTCTCACATGTGGGTGGTGGTATGGTGGGAGCAGCACTGTGAGGCACCGGCACATCAGGGTGCGGAGCTGAGGATGTGGATGCGCCAGCAGCAGCATTTTTTAGCACAAGACCGTGGGTAGGTGCAGATGTGATGTGACGTAGCTGGGCCTGGCATATCCCTGCAAGATTTTGCTGGTGTTCAGCCGCGGCCATCTGTTGGAGTTCCCTCCGCTTCCTGGTCTCCATTATCCCTGCAAGTCGTGACAATTCAGCACAGACACTACTGGAGCCAGCCTGCTGGGCCAGTGTGTCAGCTCTCAGGATCATGACTCCAGCAATGTCATCCAGGGAGCATTGGATGGCACTGAGGGGGATGTGGATGTCTGACATCCTCTGCATGTGGTTGTGGATGTGAGTCAGTCACCTAGGTAACTCGTCAAATTTGGCTGCCAGACTCTCCACCTGCACATAGTCACGTGTCTCACACTGGACCACAAGCACCATGCGGTGAAAGGCCACATATGGGCCACCAGGGTCATGTGAGGCAGCTGTGGTGAAAGGTGCTTCCTGCTGAGTAGTTTGTACAGGGGGTGAGCTTAGCGCAATGCTACTGGGTGGCCCTGCTCCTGGAGGTGGTGTTTCAAAGCAATCCAGGATCCGTTGGAATTCCTCCACATTCGTGGTGGGGTTTTCGGACAAGTAATCGTGGCAGAGTGCGTTGTTCTGCTGTCCAAGAGGTATTGTCTCTCCCTCTGCATTGTTCATGGGATATACAGTTCAACAGTGTGTTATATGTATGAGCATGCATTATTTGACTTAACAAGCAGACTGCGTGAGACAGTACATTATTGATATTTTGTACAAGATGCATGCTATTTTATGGATGGTGATTGTTTCAGAGACATCACGGATGTGATGGTGTACTTGTACACTGTAATATTACACGTTACCTATGTGAGATATGTGCCTTGAGAGTGTCTACACACAAATGCTACCTGTTGTGTCCTGTGTTGTGTTGTGTGACTAATGCAGTCCAGAACATGTGATAGGCAATGTTCATGTTCTCAGATTTGTATGTGTGTGCACTGCATTGTATGATGGTGGCACCTGCTGCATTTGTTTGGCAGCCCCTTGTCCCTTTCTTGAAATGGGCCTTGGACTTCTGTAGATGTACAATGCAGACTTGTGGAAAGCTGTGGGGATGTTGTGTCTTGGTCAGGGTTGTGACACTTGTGCATAGTAGGTCATCATGTGTCTTGTTCACATCAAGGGTTGTGCGTACATAAGGTTGTGTTGGGGTGTGACATGCTCCTTTGAGGATGTGTTCCACACTGCAACATCAGTAAGGAGTCCTGCACCATGTAAATCTATTTGTCCTGCATGCATGCCATTCATCATGCCCTGTCACTTGCCTTGTCAGTGTGGCTCATGGAGCTGCAGTTTTGCAGGGTCTTGCACATGTGCTTGTGTTTTGTGTGTGATTGGTTATGTGTGAGGAGGGCCCACATTTGACACATTGGCAATGAGGGCCTACTTGCTTTTTCAACAGAGCTGCGCTGTGTAGGACACATGTGCCTCTAAGTTTCTTTTGCTCCTTGTGATTTGTGTTATGTGCTTTGCGTCTGTCATGTTTTATCGTGCATGCTTTGCTTCCTGCACTTCTGTTGGATTACCCTTTCTGAGTATGGTGCGGCATGTATTGCAATTTTTGTTGCTGTCTGAGCAGACAGTGCCCACACACATTATCCACAAATTTGGGCCCACATGTGGAGTGTGTGTGGCATGGTGGGCCTTTTTCTGTGTCGTACTAGGCGGAGACCTTCTGTACTCTGCATAGGCGATTTTATTTAAGAGGGGGGACTTCATACTCCATGCAGTGATCACTGCGGCTATTTGTGCGCATTGTAAAGGGGACCAAGCAGAACCTGAGGTTTCTTTAGGGTGCCAATACATATTGACAGCAGCGGGGAAGTTTATGGCAGTCACATGCCTGTACATGCGCATGACTCTTGAGAAGCTGCCCCCTTTGGACAAACTTAATTGAAAATAGGAGGTAGATGTAGGGAGAGAAATACCGGAATGGGCTTGGGCTGACATTGTAGAGTAAGCATGGAGGAGCACCAGGAACGCCCACTTTCAATGGCTTCTTTTGAATGTTTTACATCGCGACCGCGAAGAGTCAATGCATGTTTCAACACTGACTCAGACGAATGCCCAAGGTGTCGGGGAGAGTGGGCAAACTTCCCTCACAAGATTTGGGGGTGATCACTTTTGGCTACTTATTGGACCAGAGTGATGGCACTATTGAAGGGAGGTAGATCGGGCGTTGGGGGCTTGTATACTGCATTGCATCCCACACACAGCTCAAACTAGTATCACAGCGAGTTTATAGATATGGGATTGGTAGTGGACCATGGGAGAAATTATGATGCACTGGAGGGCGAGTGGGGCCACGAGTTTGGATCAATGAAGAGAGAGTTCACCAAATGGGCAGAGTGTGTTGGGATAGTTGGGCTACTACTGGTCAAGGGTACCGTGAGCAAGGAATCCATTGACGCGGCTAGGGCATGTGAACATTTGGTTGGTCTATTGGTAGACCAAGACAGTGAGAGCGATGTCAACACTTAGCCGGGAGAGCTGGTAACAGGGTAGAGCCTTTATAGCAAGAAGATGTGACCATTCGACCCCATTGGCGATATGCGTGATTAGTGAATCTGAAGCGTCAGCCTGTATAATGGGTTTTTATTGTTTACCTTCTGGGGACCACAGATTATGCACTGCTGATGGATATGAAAGAGTACAGACTAACATGGGTTGTGACATGCCTTGGGTGAGGGGTGAGGGGAAAATTGACTTTATGATGGAGTTATTTGTGATGCTGATGTTTGTTTATATGGCTTGTGTTGAATATTGGTTGTTATTTCCCTTCTTACATGGTTCTTTATCTTCAAGGTAGTGGAGAAGAAATGTTATAGTGACGAGCCAAGGATCCTATGCTCGTACACTTGTACATCATAGTGAGGGGAGAGGGACTAGGTTGGTGATATTGGTAGATATCATGATCTTGCTTTCTCAGACCTAATGAATTTTTAATTTGCAAGAGGAAATAGTACATGCCAGGCGTTGACATGGGGAGGAGGAGGGTTGTGGGTAGTATGGACTGGAATACAGGTGAATGCAGGTAAGTAGACTTTAAATGACTGAAAGGATCTTGTGGTGCGCCCTGCATTGCATTTTGCAATGAAGGGCATACCGCAAAATCTGTTCTGTTGTTGTGACATTGCATGTGTTGCCGGTATGCAGACTCACTGGTTGCAGTCCCATCTTGCTGAACGCAGTACTCCATAGCAGGTGCAGGCAAAGGGGAACTTTTTGGGGCAATGCATGGGGTTGTCACAATGTCCCCCTTGCCTCATCACCACACATATCCAAATCTTCTTCACTAGGCCACATCACCCATGTTCCAAAATGAGTATGCAGTGTGAATATAACTGATCCCGTGCATGAGTAAGCTTGCCAACAACAAGCTCAGCACACCTGCAACATTGCACATGTGTCTGGCTCGTGTGCAAGGTTGTGCGTGGCCATCAAGGGTGACTTGGAGGGCCACACACAACCTTGCACACGAGCCAGACACATGTGCAATGTTGCAGGTGTGCTGAGCTTGTTGTTGGCATACTTACTCCTGCACGTGATCAGTCACATTCACACTGCATACTCATTTTAGCACATGGGAGATGCGGCCTTGTGAAGATGATTTAGATATGGGTTGTGATTGTCAAGGGGTGCATTTTTGCAGCTTGCAGCATCTCTATGTGATGTGGAATTTTGCTATGTGATGACGCACTTATTTTGTGGTCTGATGTTGTACCTGGACTGTGTTTTGCTGACTTTTCAGAGCACATTTCAATGTCAGTGTGTCCTGCAATATGTGTCTTGCAATGTTTAGTTTGGATCAGGTGATGCGTGTGCATGCCACCATGCATAGGGCTATATGGGACCTGAACCACAGTAATTGTGGGTATGCAATGCAATATATTGTACATGTGTGCCATTGTGCCCATCCACCCCCGTCCACCCAATCCATAGTATTTACTCACCCTGTGGTTGTGTCTGCTCACATTCAGCAGTGTTCTGACCCGGCACTCCGACCACCGTTTCCTCAGTGATGACTTGGGCCATCATTTCTTCCTGCTCATCCAGCTCCAGCAGGGGCCCTGGACTACCACCTCCAGTCGCCATAGCTGCCTTCCTGTTGGCTGCTATCTTCTCCTTAGTATTCTTCTTGCTGTCATCCCAGCTCTTCTTTACCTCATCCACTGTCCTCCTCTTGCTCTCTCCCACAGCATTGACCTTCGCTGTGATGTCATCCCATATTTCTTTTTTCCTTGACAATGGCAATGTCTGTTTGATGAAAAGCTCCTGCTGATGTTCAGCCACCAGGGCATACAGGACCTGATTTTCTTGGTGGCTGAACCTGGGGTTCCTGTTCTTCTTGGCCTTCCCCTGGCTCGCTCTCTGGCTTGCTGGGGTGTTGGTTGTTGGCTCAGCACTGGTCCCAGCTTCCTCTATGTCTCTCCTGCCCTCTGCTGTGCTCTCCATATTGTTTTTATTATTATTTTTTTTTCCCTGCTGGGAGGCCTTTTATAGTGCATTTTCCCGCTTCCTGCATGCAAAATGAAGGCCTGATAGCAATTAGCAGGCCGCTTTTGGCTATAATTGGTCCATCGCGACTTGTCTTGCGTTAGCGTGTGTTTTTTTATTGCCGGCGCTCAGGATTTATCGCCATCCATTAGCGCCGGTATTGCTAGCTATCACCGGGTAGCAGTGCGTTGTTAATACGTCACTGGCATGGTGATAAAAACAGGACTTCGCCGGCAATAAAAAAGAAACACTAACAGTGCTTGCCGATAATTTATCTCAATTTGTTGATTATATTCCCCTACTGTAATAAATACACTTCACAAGGTAAAGAGTTCTTCAGGTTTAATCAGTAAGATTCAAATCAGGTGCTCCCAGCTGGGCGGAAAATAGAGTCTGTCAACATTCTAAGACTGCCTCTAGCCTGACAGCTGGACTAAACCACAACCTGGGAAAGGGAGGGGAGGACGGCCGGGGGGAAGGGACCACTGTAAAGTTACAACACATCTTCCTCCCTAAGGGCACAGGTGGGGAAGAAGAAGGAGACAGGATGGGGAACAATAAAGGTGGGCAAACATTGGTCCGCGGGGCGGACAATCATACAAGGACCAAACCTAGTTAACAGATACAAGGCAAAACATTTCTGTGGTGAGGGATCATCTCATGCTATACTGCCTGTGCCAGGACGGAGTGGTCTTCTTCCTGTGACTTTCCCTACGCTGCCCCAGAATAGCAGCTCTGTCATCTGACTGTGCCCTATCCTCCCTCGACTGATCTCTCCTGGAAGTGACAGGAACCACTCTATCTTGACTCCACACTCTACCGTCCTGCATAACTACGACATTGCTCTTGACCTCCCTTATCCTTCCTGGGGCATAAAACCTGTCCTCACTTTTCCCCACTCTGTCTGGTCTCCTGATGTACACCAACTGTCCTCTACTGAGGTTCCTTTCCTTCACACCCCACTTCCTGTCGTACCACTCTTTGTACTTGTCTTGCTTGTCTTCAATTCTCCTCTTCATGTCCTCCGAATCTACTTCTATGTGATTTGCTCTCCCCATCCACTGTGGGGAAAGCTTAGAACCCGCTTTTCTTCCTCTCATTAGCTCGAAAGGTGAACATTCTGTGGTGGAGTTGGGGGTAGTATGGTAGGCCCACAATGTTTCCATTACCGCTTCTTCCATATGTTTCCCCGATTTTCCTGCTAACTTGATGCTCTCCTTAAGTAAACGGTTCGCCCTTTCCACTTTGCCATTGGCCTTGGGACAGTACAACGGCGTACGGATATGGGAAATTGAACAGTCTCTCAAAAATTCTTTCATTTCGTCCGAAGTCAGCTGGACCCCATTGTCCGTTATTAGTGTTGCGGGGATCCTCTCTCTCGAGAACACCTCTTTCAAGAAACAAATAACGGACTTGGTACTGATGTTCACCACAAATTTGTGAGTAATCCAGTTGGAATAGTAGTCTATTAGTACTAATAGGTACCAATCTTGTGAGCCTCTTCCATGAATGGGTCCCGTGATGTCAAATCCCAGTTTTTTCCAAGGGGCCAGAGGTACTTCCACTGGTATCAGAGGGGAATGCTTGGTAACTTTGGACTTGTCACTGATGCTGCATGCGTAACAGTCGCGTACCTTCTCTTCCATTTCTCGGTCCATCTCCGGGAACCAATAGTCTGCTCTTAATCTGGATTTGCACAGGCTTCTGCCCAGATGACCCTCATGGGCTAAGGCGATGACATGCTGTCTCACTCCCTCCGGAGGAACTAGTTTTCCCGACTTCATGACATAGTTCGCCTCAACTGATAGATCTTCTCTCACATTCCAATACGGTTGGATCTCCCTTTCCAACTCTTTGCACTTCTTTGGCCAACCCGTGACAATGTGCTTCTTCACCTTCTTCAAAGTCTCATCTCTTTCCATGTGATTATCCCAATCATCCTTCATTACTGCTGCTATACTTATCTCCAGGATGGTGTCTTCCACCTTTTCCTCATCTGTTTCACTGCGAACCGGAGCTCTTGAGAGGAAATCCGCTGCTCTATTCTGTTGTCCTGGTATGTACACTGCCCGGAAGTTATAACCCTGTAGGCCCAATACCCACTTGGCAATGCGCGGGGTCATTTCTTCCATGTTCTTCTTTGAAAACAGAGGAACCAACGGCTTGTGGTCCGTGTGCACCTCAAATGGTACTCCCCACACATAGAATTTGAAGTGTTTGATGGCCCAGTATACGGCGAGTGCTTCCTTTTCCACTGTCGAATAGTTATTTTCTGGAGAAGTAAATGTTCTTGACGCGAAGGCAATTACCCTAAGTTGCTTCTCTCCTCTCTGTGACAGGGTTGCTCCAATTCCCCTGTTGCTCGCATCGGTGGTTATTATTATTTCTTTTTCTTGGTCGAATTTGCCAATGGAAGTTGCCTGAATTATGGCATTTTTTATGTCTCTGAACGCCATTTCTTGTTTCTCACCCCACTCGAAGTTGCTGTCTTTCTTCACCAATTCTCTCATGGCATGTGTCCTGACAGCAAAGTCTTTTATGAACTTCGCCATGTATTCTGCTAGTCCCAAAAACGACAGCACTTCCTCTTTGTTGGTGGGTGTAGGTGCATCTCTGACGGCATTAACCAAATCACATTTTGGTTTGATCCCTTCTTCGGAGATGGTATGGCCCAAATAATCCACTGAACTCACCCCCAATTTACATTTGCTCAACCTGGTGGTGAATCCTACTTCCTTCAGTCTTCTTAGCACCTCTCTTAAGTTCTCACTATGTTCTTCCACGTTGGAGCCATAGATAAGTATATCATCCTGGAAACACATAGTCTTACTGCAATCCCTGAGGACGTGTTGCATCACCCGTGGGAAGGCCGCTGCCGCCGACACCAAGCCAAAAGGCATCCGTAGAAATTTGAAATTGCCAAATGGAGTAGTGAACGCTGTCAGAGACTGTGACTCCGGATGTAGCACTATCTGATAGTACGCCGAGGACAAATCCAGCACGCTGAAGTACCTGGCACCCTGTATGGTGGTCAACATCTCTCCAATTCTGGGGAGTGGGTACTGGTCAATCAGGATGTTTGCATTCAAGTCCCTTAGGTCTACACACAACCTAATGTTCTTTCCTCCATCCTTGGTCGTGAGAACGACCGGAGCCAACCAAGAAGATGTCTCTATTTCTTTAATCACCCCTTGTCTGACCAATTTGTCTAACTCGATTTTCAACGGCTCTCTCATGCGTAGGGGTATGGAACGTGTTTTGTGTATCACTGGCTCAGCATCCTCCTTGAGTGTAATCCTGTGCACATAGTTCTTTAGCACACCCAGCTCCTCACTAAACACCTCCTTAAATTCTTGAGTTACATCTTCTGCTACACTGGTGGGTTCCACTAAGAGCACTTGTTCTCTGTTGTTGGGGTCTAGCTTAATGCCAAGTTCCTTCTGATGTTTCCAACCCAGCAGATTAGAACCTCTCATGGAGACATACACTTTCCCTACCGTGTGCCTATCTTTAAAGGTTATTCTCATTTTTGTCATACCCTCAAGCGGTATACGCTCCTTGAAGTATCCTACGGGATTTATGTCAGCCTTCTCTAACACTACTCCTTGTCCTGCAAACTTCTCATCAAACTCCCTCTTGTCTATAAGTGTGTAAGGGGAGCATGAATCTGCAAAAGCAACAATTTTCTTTCCATCCAAAGTAATTTCACATGTAGGATAATCATTACATTCATTTTCTTCCTCATCCCCCACCTGGAAGATATATGTTTTCTCTCTCTCCTCTACAATTTCTACATTTTCCACCATATGTACTTTCTGGTTGAAATTTTTACACACCTTAGAGAAATACCCTCTTTTGTTACATTTCCTACACAGAGTATCCCTGGCAGGGCACTTCCAGTTGTTCGCTAAATGACTTGGGCTGCCACATTTGTAACAAAATAATCCCTGAGGGTTGCTGCGCTGATCACCCTTAGCCTTCTCTCCCACTTTACAAATGGTCTCCCCCTCATGTGATCCTTTGCTCTCTACTTTTTCTCTGATTGCTCCCTCATGTATTTTCATCTCTTTCATACACATGGCTGTATGCTCCAACCCTTTAGCTATACTCAATGTTTCTTCCAGGTCAGGGTTCCTAGTAAGGAGTTCCTCTTGTATTCTTGGGTCATTAGTGCACCTCACAATCTGGTCCCTTATCATTGAATCAGTCAGTGCCCCAAAATCACACGTAGCTGCTAAACCCCTTAGAACCGCTACGTAATTAGTCACTTTTTCATCTTTCTTCTGGGCTCTTTTGTAGAACTTATGCCTCTCCAGCACAACATTTATTTTAATTTTAAAGTGTTCCTCTAGTTTCATCAAGGTATACTCATATACATTCACCCCTTCAACTTCTTCTTGTTCATCATCAACTAGCCTGCCAGTTATATCCTCAAACACTTTTCTCCCATGTATGCCTAAATTGTGTAACAAAATGTGCTGTTTTCTCACATTGTTATAATTCCCTCCTCCTATTGCTATGAGATAGGACTTGAAAATCCCTTCCCATCTCTTCCATGGTATTTCGGGCTCCCCCAGATCGTTTAGGAATGGTGGGGGCTGGCTCATTCCTGCCCCTGCCATGGCCATCCACTGGGTTACACTGAATGTGAAGGAAAAAAAAAAAAATGACCCAGGAGTTAAATGTGGGAAGGAACAAATTCACTATTGAAGGAGAAAATATTGCTCGGGCACTAAACCTTAATAAACATAGGAGTATACGCCACCCCACCAAAACAGGATATAAAACGTTGAAACTCAATGCTGGCTATCTTTTCTCTTTTCCTGAAGAAACAACTCGAGTCCTATTTCTGTCTCTTCATTTCCCACATAGCTTGGTTGTGGGCGGGAACTTCCTGTGGAGATCGAAGGTTCCTCTCCAGGGATCGTCGAGGGAAACCCAATGGTGCAGCCCTTAACCACTCTAAAAGTTAAGCCCCCCTTCACACCCAGCCAGCGTGAGGGGACAGGATTAATGATGCGCTGCTACAGACCACCGCAGTCACTTCGAAACAGCAATTGAGGAAAAACGCGCAGAACAGGCACTGCTCACACGGGCCGCTACGCCTCCGTCACAGCGCTGACAGGCACAAGCTTCACCTGACACGTAGGCGGTATGGAAACCTCCACCTCAACGGGCAGCACTGTACGCCCGGCCCAGCACCGATCGCCTCACAAGCGCTGGCTGACTCACTGCCGGCTTCGCCACCCACACTCGCTGTGAGGGGTTCCTTCGAAGCTTGCCTCAGACACAACTCAGCACACCACAGCTCACCTCCGACAGTCCCTTGAAGACAGTGGACGGACCTCTTAAGCGGTGATTAGAAATCACGGAGTACCACAAAGTGGGCAAAAGGCGGCCCCCGCTGTAGTATTTTCACGATTACCACTCTTCTTCTTCAGCAATATTTTCTTGAAAACTGCGACGCAGTGGCACGAAGAAGATAGAAAACGCTGTGGTGATGCCAGTTCAAGCTCCTAACGCAGGGTAAGTTGATCGTCCTGCAAATTATTCCGTCCCAGTCAAATTTCATCCACGGGGGGGCACCACGCTGACCCTGGCTCAGCTCCTTGACCCTCGTCGCCAAAAAAGTGTAATAAATACCTTCACAAGGTAAAGAGTTCTTCAGGTTTAATCAGTAAGATTCAAATCAGGTGCTCCCAGCTGGGCGGAAAACAGAGTCTGTCAACATTCTAAGGCTGCCTCTAGCCTGACAGCTGGACTAAACCACAACCTGGGAAAGGGAGGGGAGGACGGCCGGGGGGAAGGGACCACTGTAAAGTTACAACACCTACGTTTTAACGAAGTGAACTAGGGAGCACTTACATGCATTGAGGAAAGTCAATGCCCAATTCATATCTAACAGAATTGTCCAGGCACACTCAACTTGAAAGTGAAGCTAGAGGTATTATATCCAACACCAGTGTGAAGCCCAGCTCAAGATATGACAGTTTATTACATGGTGTGAGAGGTACATTAATTCATTGAGTCATGATTCTCTATGAATATGCCACGTTACAATGGATGCATTTACAACGCATCCCATAACAACGCATTCATTACAACGACCGCGTTGTTACATCGCAGACGCAAGTCATTACAGCAACTTGCTGTAGGGTGGGCTGGATGTTGGTATAGTATAATTTACTATCCCAACCCCAGTCTGTGCAACACCTTCTTCCCCCTACAGCAAGTTGTTAGACGGACTTGCATTGCAATGGCATGCGATGTAACAACACAGTTGTTGTAATGGCATGCAATGTGTAAACATTGTTGTAAACAATGTTTACCTTCTCTAAACTAGCTGATATTTGATGTACACAGGGCACTTGCAGATATTTTATAAAGCTGAAGCTAGTAGACTAAAAGCTTTCTAAGAGATTATGAGGTGATTAAAAACATAACAAAGACATAAATTAGCTAGAATAAAAATAACTGTTGCCAATGTTGTTGTTTGCCCTGAGTGTTAGATTTGGTCCTCTCTTCAGGGTCACTCCAAATATTTTACCTTCCCCCTCCTATTTTGCTGAATTCATTTTTGGTGTCTCTAAATCTCTGTGCACTTTACTATTGCTAACAGTGCTATACCTTTCGTATTTTGGGTGAGGTGTGTTGTGCGGCCCGAGCTCCCATGTCCGCTCTGCCTTCAAATTGTAGGGGGTGAGCTGGTCAAGCTGCGTGCACACCCGCAAACAAATGCTGTTTCCTACTCAAGGGCGGAAGACACCTTACTGCCATGCCCAATCTGTCTATACGCCCCTCATGTTGTTGCCTCAAATATATTTGGGGGTCGATCTAGTGGAACTGCAAGCTAAACATCCAACTGTATGATAAGGTGGCCAACTCGGATGCCTCTGCCACCCCACCTGCTTGATCTGTGCTCCCGTCCCTTGTGGGTCTCCACCCTGCCGCTCGTATTCCCCAGGGACCCACTTTTGAGTGTGCGTCTTTTGGAGCTCGCCCGGGCATCCTCACTGCCTCCCTCCGTTTGCGCTCCTTGCCGCTGCCGCTCACCTCCGCCTGGCGTCTCCACCTCTTACAGGTCGGGAGAAGCAGACCATTGCAGGATATCCGGATCCCCGAGCCTCTCATCCTCACTCAGCTATTTCCCCTTCCGTCCCATTTCCTGAGATCCACTTTGGGTGCGTCGAACACGGGCAATGCCTAGCCCCACTGTGGGTCTCCATGTCTCTCGGCTGCACAGGCCAGTCACTGTCCCGCTCACTGATATCGGGAAGTGAACCCATCCACTGGTTGCCAGCTTCAGGCTCATGGTGTCCCGCCGCCATAGGCATGTGTCCTTTACTAGGGACTTACCAGTTAATCAAATATGAAATACATGGAAAACCGATCAATATAAACTTTACAGTAGAAGCACTTGCACTTTAGCACTGAATAGCAGTAAAAACGTGCGCAAAGTCACTAAACCATCAAAAATGAAGTCCAGTATACCATCAAAACAGGAGGTCAAAAAGAAAAAAGACAAGGGAAACATGCCAAAAGTTGCCAGGTCCTCAATACACCCAGTCACATGACCCAGGAACAGGCTGTAGGCACCAGATGTTTAGGGTAGAATTATGCCAACTTTCCAAAGTGGCAATTTCAAAATTGTGGTTTAAAAATCAAAACTTTACCATAAAGAGGATTATGCATTACAATTACTCAGAAACCAAGCATACATTTCATCACCTATTGGGCACAGTGTCCTGTGACTTCTTCAAGGCTAAGTAAATGATATACAAGAAAAACAATATGTAGATGGACTTTAAAAGAAAAACAATCCAGCTTATCAAAGCACTGCATAGTACTGAAACCTTGTATACAACACCACGTCACAGTGCAAACCGTGAGAAAATCAGAAAATTAAAAAACATTCACAGACAAACTCCCATTGTGGCGTGGAAACCCATGCATTTTCAATACTCATCAGCCATTATTGTTCAATTACATGGAATTGATCACCCTAAAAGGAAATGTTCATCTTATATGGTCACCAGCGGTCACCACATATATATTAATAACCTCCTAAGTGTACAATTTTCAGTCCCAGTTGCAACCATCCTAACCATCAATGTAGTGAAAATGAGCCAAAAGTCAACAGCGAGAGTGCAGAACACACAAGGCACATAAAAAGATGGTCATGCTTAAATTAAAAAAATCCCTATGGTGAAAATACCTTAATTATATGTATTCCAAACCTAGTAACAAAGGACAAGAGCAACACAATCAGTATGTGGTAATAAAAACCATGCAAAGAAATGGCCATTGCCTCATATCCCCTACTTCCTCATTCGGTGATAATTCTGTCCCAAAGGATAAAGGTTCTCCCAGACCTCACAGTATAAAGGTCGGTAATAAATTCAATACAGTTGTCGATAGTTAATCAGCCCCAAGTGTGGGGAATATTTAGCCCTCAGAACCTGTCCCTATGGTTCAAAGTTTGTAAAAAGTAAGTAATACGAGATTCCATGGTCCCAACTCAGAACACAATCAAAATCTAATTGGCATGTCAAAGTAGATCCCAATCACATCATTTTCTTACCAAGGTAAATTCCCGGCGTGTGCGTTGTAAATATAATGTAGGTGTTCCACCAGATCCATCAGGGTGGCCCCAATAAAAATCCAAGTCAACCACGTAGCGTGCTAAACAGTCCCCACAAGGTCACTCAATCCCTAACTCACCAGGACACAGGAAGTATCTATCCTTCCTTCGCCATGCGTGTGCAACCTACTAGTGTGGCGGACACCCCTCGCCCATCCCCAGTTTTCACACCGGACCCACCGGAAGTGTTCATATAATTAGGACTATAATCCTGAGCAAATATGTGTCAAATACAATGCCCATCTTTAAATATACCAACTGGCGGCGCCACAAGAAGCATAGACACCAAAAGCGCCAAGAATACTTATCAAATCACAATAACAAAATTAAATTGTCAGTACTATTCTTTGCCTATCAATAATAAGTGTGACTTTGAAAAAAACAACTATTAATCTGCACGCTTATAGGCAAGTATCATAAATATGTAGAGAAGATCAGTCATGCAAACATCTAGGAGAAGGACCGCTACCTATGTCATACAGTGCCCTAAAACCCGAACGCCGTCATCCCGTTTATTATGTATTCCTGACCCGAATATGTATGGATAAATATGTATGTCCTGAGACAGAGAACAATGTTCGAAATTCCTATCAGCTGGAGTCGAGTTTGGACACAATTAAGCAAATCACCTATGGGGCATAAAACGTCTATTAAAAAAAATATAACAATATTAGTGCACATTTTCACCTGTGTGTAGAGCACTCTCACTGTATGTCTCAGAGCATACCTGTTAGGTACACCATACTCGTGGATGGATCACATCAAGTACATATCACTACCAGTCCTGGTATCAAATGATGCATTGTCGTAGCATATTATAGACTGTAAAAATCAGCTCATAACATTGTATATATCACATCCTATACACTGCTCCTTTACAGTGTATGCACAACATATATTGATTATCCATCCCGTATTTTATGTTTCTTAGCATTGGACAGAAAATTCACATTATTGTCATTTGCCAGAGTAAAGCACCAGTCCCAACAATCACCTCCCTATAAAGTAATGTAGTTCATGATCTATGTTAAGTCCAGTCTCTATACACAACAATTTCAAAATCCATAGTGCCCTCGTCTACATCGTCTACCTGTTTTTTTCCTGCATCTCTATTAGCACCCCCTCTCTTTCCCCTCCTGGTCTACCTCTAGCTAAAGTGTCGTGCAGTTCCTATTTTACTCATACAGGATCTGCATGTTCGTATAACATAAACTGTAGGATTGGTGGCAAACTGACTCTGTACACCCTCACCAAGAATGTTAGCCTTTCTGTTTTAGCTAGCTCACACTGCCGCTACAATCTCCCCACCCACCCACCCACCTCAGAACATGGCAACCTTGATACCTCAGAATCGTGGAAACAATGTACTTCTAAACAGTTGCGTGTGTTATAATAAGAGTTTATTGCACAGTTGTTCTTCTAGTGGAAAATAGATGTGCTGCAACAACCGTTAGACAGTAGCAGATATATATGATTAGCAGTACAGTAAAAATAAAAGGATAGAACAGTTCTACCATCTTTAAATAATCATGAATACATGCATGATTATAAAATGCATGATAAAAAAGAGAGGGCATACTCTTACAATGCCTGTCTAGATGTACCTAAGTGTACCTAACATGTGTGTAGGTTTGAAATCTAGAATGTTTCTAGGTTTTATTCTAACCCCATTACTTGAAGTGAGAGAGTGTGGGACCCCGTCCCGGTCTTGCTTTGGACAACCTGCAAGGGATGTGTTAGACCACTGTCAGCTGGAGCATCTGCATACAAGAGCCTCAGTGTATCTTCTTTGTGTTGGCAGGGAAGTCTTGGTCTCCTCTTGTTAACCCTAGTAAGATGTGCTGTATTTATCCAAAAAGTATCTAAGGTTCTTTTGTCCCATGTTTCTTTTACTAGCCATTGTTGGATTTGAGGATGAGGAATGGGATGAACCTTGTACGTAGATATTATGCTGGTAGTGTAGCCCAGGCTGGTTTCCAAGAACCCTTATAAATATTCGTTCATACTGTATGAGTCCATTGATGAAGTTATAGGACGCTATTGTTCTGGGAAAATCCCTCCTCCTGCGCCCAGGACTAGTACTAGGTAAAGGTTCAATCCTAAATGCTTCTTTCTGTGTAGTGTAAGGAAGATAATGTAGGTGTAGGTATATGATATTGCCCGGGCCTATATTAGTGTGCCTATATGGAACATAATACCCACTCCTCTTCCGAACAGTCAACAAAAATAAAATGCTAGTGAACTACTCTTTTTCCTACGTAGTAGCGCACAAAAATATCAGTGAGCTCTGTAAAATATTCTAAAACCATTAAAAAAATTGTCTAAGAGGGGAGAAAAAAAATCTTTTAAAAGTTAGTAACGGAAATGTCACTTTAAGCTACAGTCCTAGTGGAGTTTGTTTATATAAGTCAAACCACTACCAAGTGTCAGAAGGCCATGCTTTTCCAGTGAAAGTTTCAATTTTAAGAAATGCTCCAAATTTAGTTGTGTTTTGAAACAAAAAGGAAAAAGGCTGAATTCTTTCCCAGCACACGATGAATCAATTGTTTATTAAGTGTCCTGGCTGAATGAAGCAACATTGCTGTTGCTCGCCGCTGCAGAGGACGATCCCTGTAATACCTCACAGATTACATCAATTGAGCACAGATGATATTCAGAACTGCCAATAGCTGGTGCAGAGGCAGTCAGTGCTGTAGTCAATACAAGAGTGCTAATGGAAGAGCTGATGCTCAACCAAGTTGTAGCAAAAGGCACCTGCGGGTTCTCGAGGAATGCAGCTATCAATATAGGAATACGCTGGGGACATTGCAGAGCATGGGCCCTCACACGTTCCAGCCTGCTATTCATGTCTGTAGGCGTGGCCAATGGAAGTGTCAGACAGAGATCCAACATGCACTCTTCTCCGCAAACAGACATCGAAGAACAGATAAGATGCAGTACATACGGACTGGTCTAAACGATAGGAACCAAGAAGTGCTCAGTTCCAGTAGGTTAGGTGTGCCCAGATGTTGTACCAAGCGTTCACGGTATTTGCACTCCAGGAGTGCTTTTGCCATCTCGTTGGTGATTGGGCCATCCATTGCGTAGAAGAAAAATAACAATCAGGGTACCTGTGATTAATCTGGAGTGTATGAAATTTGGAATAACTTCAAGGACTGTCTGAAAGGTCCGTAGAAATCTTGCCCTATGGTCTTAAATAGGTGTACAATACCACTTGTATCGGACATATTAAAGAAAAGACTCACCATTTCTGCAAAATGAAAGGGGCAGTATGTACGTATAAGTGCCTGTATCTCAGCCAAGTTCCTTCGATTTGAAGATCAAAAATCTCTCGGATGGAAGTTAAGGGTACTGTTTGCTCTAAAATCATGGCTTTTATTTTGCTCAAAGTATCAAACTGTATAAAGGAAACATTAAACGAAGGCCACAACGGCGCCTCTCTGACTGTATTCATTGGGGCAAACAATACTTGCATACAGGAAGTGACCCTGGAGTTCACAGTGACCAAATAGGCAACACCAGGAAGCATTTCACAGCAACCATGATCGATCAGCATCAAGTAACTCCCACTTGAGAGCAGCTTGAATACTGAAGTAATCACGGCTGTGGAGTCCCATTCAGGTGGCAGGACAAGATTGCTACTGAACCATTACAAGCTCAGTGTAGTGAAATATCCTGGCACACGAGAGAACGGCTTAAAGCGTTCTTGCAGTTTGTACTGCTTAGAAACACTTCTTGATCCCCACTCCGACATCAAAATCTGTATGGTAATTCCAATGTCCCTAATGTATGCCTTACTCATTTTTTCATATTTGCCTGCCTGCTGTTGCTCAAGGCAATATTGAAACTGAAAAGTAGTGAGCGGTAGAGTTATGTGGCTATGAATTAGCCATTATGTGGACGGTGACTCTGCCACTGTAAATGTAATCCATCCAGTTTTTCAATATGCAGCATTGTATAGTTTGCTCCCCTTTATGCTATTTCTACCCGTTTGTCTGTAAGATTGTATTCATAAATGTACTGTTGATGAAACGTCAAGGCACAAAGCCTGCACGCAAAGATTGCAGCGTCCAGCTTAACAACATAATAGAACATAACTGAGATTGCCCGTGTTGTAACATGGCCAAATCTTGTTCCAGTATGTCTGTTGCAGTAGATACAATGTTGCCCAAGGAATATATACTGGAAGTCAAAGTTGTTAACCCATTGTCTACTACAGCTAATGCCTTCTCTAAGTTAATACGATCTATTTCCTGTATTCTCTCTGCGGCCTCTTGTTGGGATATTTTCCAAATTTCATTGTAGGCAGCATAAAGGCCAGCATATATTAAACGTGTCTGATGTGATTTTCAGGGACCTAGTTAAAAATCCCTTATATCCATGTCTTGTGTGAGTAAGGATGTGTGCTGTTTTACTTCTGTGAGTGTTGAGGTTTCTAGCCAATCAAGGCATATCTTCCCAACACTGTAGGGTGTCACTAACCCCGGATGTTCTGTTTGTACATAGCTTGGGTCTGGCCTATGGAAACTGAACCCTTCTGTGGTCATGAGAATCTTTTCTGACATCTGTTTGTGTCTATGGGCCAAACAAACCATTCTTTCCAATTAGGGCCTGATCTATTGGAGCCTAAAATGTCATCTACTTTTGCCCCTTCCTGTGATGATGAATTTTGGCACCCCTTCAGCTGTGAAGATGTTGGAAACCGAGGTGTGTTCCGGTCCTTGTTCTTAACTAGTCTATTGCACAGTGTCATTTAGAAATATCATCTGCTGTCGAATGAGGCCTGCTCTAAATAGCTCTTCTGTTCCCTAGACTTACCAATCCCTAGAAACCCAGACTGATTTCAAGTCTATTGTGTGCTTCAATAGGTCAAAACCCCGTTCAGACAATTTGGCGATAAAGGAAGCAGAGTAAATCTGTTTAGTGTTTGTCAACATAATTTTCAATGCTGATGTGGATACGACTTTATAATAAAATGACGTCAGCTCAGATGTGTCAAACCCTGAAAAATATGAAGGTTTCTGTGCAAATGTTTGCGAACTACTTCTTGGTGGTGTAGGGCAATGTTCCCACTGGTGGTACTCAAAAATATTTCTAGGTGTTATAGATTTGTGCAAGAAATGATGACCATAATATTTGTAACTGTACAAAGTGTCATAGTCTGAAGTACCTTCTAGCATTTCAGTGTTTCTCTAACTCAGACAGCATGCTATTAACAGTCCCAATCATCAGAAAGTGTACTGGAGGTAATGATATCACTTAATGAAATTCTAAATAAATGAGAAATCTTTAATAGTTCAGTTGGACCAAATATATTGAAATAAACCATGTCCCGAACTATACCGTCCAGTATAGGAACTGCTGTAATGTTCACTGACGACAAATCTCTTTGCTCACGATGAGAAGATTAATGTGGCTACAGAATCACATTAACTTTTTGGGCTATAGAGCTTTGTTGAAGGTATCGTCCATTAATAAGCATGCCAAAAGTTATAACTAAGCCTAGCCAGAAAAGAAACAACAGTATTCCTGTAATTACCCAGAGTTCTACCCAAGGCGATACCCGGTAAGTCTTTTTGAGAAAGTTCAGAAAGTCCTTAGTCTGCTGCTTGCATGTTTGTTGGCTGGAGTTGTTTATTGTTCACTTGGATCCAAAGAAAACGTGTCAAAGATTATGAAGTAGCCAGAAGCAGTTCGATAAATTGTTGGAATTGCATCCGGATTTGTTGAAATGGTACTTTGCTCTTGTCGAGGCATGATGACGTAGACATCTGTATTTGGTTGAATTGATATTTGAGTTTCATTTTGAGTTATTTCTTGTTCAAGTGGAACGAGTTCCATAGCATTGTTGCTTCGTCCTTCATTCCTTTGAGAGAACCCTTCTAACGTGATCAGCCTTTCTGTTTGAACTTATTGAATTGCAGCAAGAGGGGGAGTCTGCTACTTTGGAGTCCACGTGGCATGCTTCTCAGTATTTGCCACATTGTGTGATTTGATTAGGTCAATTGAGACAAATCGTTTCTCCTTTTACCTGGCAATAGGCGGCAAAAGCACAGTTCTTGTTTCTCGAATTTCTAGGACTGGTACAGGCTTTCTGTATGATGGTCCAAATTCTTTTTTATCTGCTGTTTTCTCTCTGACCAGATCCCTGACTTGCCAGACAAGTCTTTCTGTGACTGCCTTGATCTCCCCAGTGGCTGTTTGTTTCACCTGCACATTACTGTGCAAGTCTCTTGCTTCATTCAATTCCTGTAAGATAGCCAAACGGTTATGGATGTCAAAAGATTTTTCATCCGCCACTGTGCCTTCACATTCAAGATCAGGTACCCACATTCTCATCCCAAATAGGACCTCTTAAGGAGTGACACTCCCATAGAGAACTTCTTGGCTGGTTATTGAGAGCTCGCTGTACCCCATATAGATGATTGATGCAACTACTGCCCTTGCCTAATACCCTAGCTGTTAAAGGTTGCTTTAGGTCCTGGTTTTTCCTTTCCACAATCAAATTTCCTGCCAGGTTGGTACGGAGAGGAGTAGGGCAAAGCTACTCCCATACTTACCATGGCCTCTTTGTAAGCCCAAGAGCTAAACGCCGGGCCATGGTCAGAATGTAACGTGCCAACTGCGTACGTTCCTATAAAGCCTCGCAAATCTTTGATAACAGTTCGAGCTTCAGCCGAGCGATGAGGCCAAACCGATTGGAATCTTAAGCATGATTCCACCACCACCAAGATGTATTTGTAAGCCCCATTGGATTGTAAGGGACCGCATGGTCCAGATAAACACAAGCAAGAGCTTTGTCTGATTTTAATAATGGTGTCTGTGCTGGGCATGTTATGGTGGAGCCTTTCATCTGCTGGCAGATGTCACATTTCGAGACATAGGGCCATATGTATCAAGAAGTCATTTTGCGATTCTCAAATAGCGATTTTTTGCGAATCTCTATTTGAGTATCGCAAAATGCTATGTATGTAGGATTTGCAATAAATTTTGCGAATCCTACATATTCCTTAATTGCGATTAGCAATTAAGGAATACTTTCCCATTCATTTCTATGGACCAGGAGGCCCATAGGAATGAATGGGAAGTTATTCTCAATTTGCGTTTTGCAATTTGAGAATTGCAAATTGAGAATAATTTCAAGGGTGCAGGGGTGACAAAAGGACACACTGATGCACCCCTGAAATAAGCATGGGTGCACATGTGGCGCGCATACATGCCCTAAGGGCATGTATGTGCTTCACATTGCACTTTAAAAAATGCAAAAAAGTGAATTTTTCAAAGAAATCACAAATTACCACCAACTTGAAGTTGAGCACTGAGCTCCAGGAGCCACACCCTGCAGTGCCAATACAGGAGTGGAAATCAAACCACAATGTCCCAGGAAGCTGCAGGACCAAGTGAAAAACCCCGGCAGCGCAAAATAAAGTTTAGTGAAAATTAACCTGAGTACCTGATTGAAGGAGTGAGCAGGGACCATGACCAACTGTTCGGGAAGCTGTCCCGGAAGGTGCCCGAGGCAACCAAGAGGCGCATCTGGGTGCGCATCAAGGCAAAGATGAGCGCGGTGGGAGTCACTCACCGGACCATCGATGACTTAAAAAAGAGGTGGTACGACCTCAGAGGCCGTGCCAAGAAGCAAATAGCTGAGGGACTGGGGGAGACAAGGGGTACGGGAGGGGGACACTCCACAGTCCCTGCAAACACCCCCATGGAGGACCTAGTGGAGGACACTATACACCCTGAAGCCTGAGTGGGCGTTACCCAACTGGACACCTCCCGCACCACACACCAATCTCAAGGTAAGAGGCATGCTACTGCGGCCCCATACCCTAACAATGCCCATGCCCCTAGTGCAATCCATATTTGTAACCACAGTATTCCAGTCCCTGCTCCTCCCAAACGCCCAAATGCATTGTGGAACCTGTAGTGTGTAAAAGTGCCTTGATAGCCACACACAGCCAGAATAGTCAAGAAACACAGACTCCTAAAGCCAGCCAGGGAATGCAGACATTAACCAATAGCGAGCCTGCATGCATGTTGCAACATCCCAAGTGCCTGATTCATATCAGTAATCATGCACTTATCCACATCACAGGTGCTGCGGATGCTGACACGTCCGACAGTGACATCCTCCACATCGCGGAGACACCTGAAGAGACGGAGGGGGAGAGTCAGCCTGCACCTACACCTGCACCGAGACCCAGGGCCACCCCTGCAGCTACAGGCGGAGCACAACCTCTCGGCTCGGCACATATGGCAGTGGAGAAGACCCCACCCCCACCCAGGAGGCAGACAAGAAGCACAGCAAGTGTGCGGGCCCACGCCAGCAGCAGGTCAAGGCAGTAGCGCTCTGTGCCCACCATAGCAGCCACGGAGCAACACGCACACAACGTGGGCCTGGGCATTGAGGCTCAGATGCTGCGTGTGCACTGCAAACAGGCAAAGCACATGGCAGCAATGCAGCTGCAGCTATTTAAAACAGCACGCAACATCAGTCTCCTCACAGAGAGTATGCAGGAACTGACCACGGCGGTGAAGGAGAGCAACTAGCTGATGGTAGCGCAGCAGGACGTCACTCGCAGACGCCAAAGGCAGCTGCTCACATGGCTGTCAGCCTACACCTGTTCCAATCACCTGATCGGGAGCGCCACTTCTCAGCTCTCGCGCAGATCATTGGCCATGCAAATCCAGATGGTCAGATGCTGTGCTGACATAGCAAGGGCCCTGGAGCAGGTCACCAACGCTGTGGAGCACCAACAGGCGGCAGACCATAGCAATGCAAGGGGGGGATGATGCCAGCGAAGGGACATCTAGCCTCAACAGCCTGTCTGTGCCGGTGCAAACAAACAGGAGGCGCACTGCCCGGCCCAACACTGCATCCCGACAGAACCAGCCTAACGTGGAGGGTGGAAAACGTCAGGGTGCCTGCGGCAGGAACCGCTAGTTGCATTACATTTCAGGCTGTGCTGTGGTGAGGCAACCATGCACGCCAGCTCAGGTTACATGACCATGGATGTTTAAAAGCCGTACCTCATTTGTGGCTGATGGAAGCACATTGAGACCTTGTGAAATAAACACAAGCTTTATTTTGCCAACAAATCTTCCTCATGTCAATCATTTTTGTGGCTTGCATTAATGCAGTGTTGTGTGAGGGGTATGGATGCACTAGAAATAGTTCTGTGTGATGTGCGCACAGCGCCTGTGACCTTCAGCAGGATTATCCCCGTGTGCATGATGCACTTGTGCAGGTGGCAGGCCGTCCCCCTCCAACTCACTACCAGAAACCACAACAGGTATCCTCCGCTTGGTGGCAATATTGTGTAGCATGGCGCACACAGCAACGATGCAGCATCAGATCTCGGGCCGGTATTTGAGGGCCCCGCCAGTCTTGTGGAGGATGCGGAATCTACTCTTTAACATGCCAAATGTTCACTCAATCACATTTCTGGTGTATATATGCGCACCATTGTACCTCCATTCCTGTGGTGTTGCTCGGTTGAGGTATGGGGTGAGGAGGTATTCACAGAGGGCGTAGGCGCTGTCACCTGAAGGGAGGAGCAGAGGATCAGTGGCATTTATGCGCGGCAACATGGTCTTAACATACTGTATGTGGGCATGTGTACTTACCTTGGAGATGTCCTTCGCCAAAATAACCCCTGACCAAGCGGGTGTGTATGCCGCTGTGCCGGAAGATAAATGAATCATGCATTCTCCCTGGGTATTGTGCCACAATGTCTGTAATGATGGTCTTCGAATTGCAGACCACCTGAATGTTGAGGGAGTGATATGACTTGCGGTTCCGGTACATGTATCCGATCTCTGCGGGTGGACAGATGTGTATGTGGGTGCAGTCAATGCAGCCAATTACATGGGGGAAATGGGCCGTTTGATAGAAGTCCTGTTTAGTCTGCATTAAGTCCTGTTGGGTTGTTGGGAAGGTGATGTGGTGATGGATCTGGCTCAGCATGGCGTCCAGGAAACTCTGTAGGCAGCCTGAAAGTGTACTCTGGGATACACCCCCTGCAGCTGCAACTATCCCCTGGATGCTGCCGGAGGCCAGGAGGTGCAGGCAGCACAGGACCTGGAAATGGGTGGGCACGGCATTGGTCCTCCGTGTTGGGTGCTGCATCATTGGCTCAAGGTCTCTGATGAGCTTCAGGAACATTGCCCCATTGAGCCTGTATTTGGAGTAGATCTCATCTTCAGTCTGTCCCAGTAGTGTAATCCGCAGCCGGAAGATTCGTTCATGGATCCTGCGTTTGTTCTGGGCTGCAGCCTGGAGCCTCAGCCGCCTTGCCACGATGTATAGACCTGCCATTGTGACTTTCCTCATGCTCCTCATGAGTCTCCTTAAGTGTGTTTGATTTAGCCACCACCTGTTTGTAATTTCCAACTTTTTTTTTTTGCCACTGTGACTTCATGGTTGCCATCTGGTTTAGCTTCTCCTTAATTTGCGACTTGTATTGTGCGAAAAATTGTGTTTTCGCTATTTGCGATTATTAATGCATGCGGATAGCGAATTGTTTGCTATTTGATTGCAAATTTGCTATTTAATTCGCAGATTATGTGGCGATTCGCTTTTGAGGAATCGCAGTGGGGATTTCCATGGGTTTAGCGATTCTTTATTTTGCAAATTTGCAAAATGTTGCTTTTCCACTTGATGCATTGCGGAAGTGGAATTTGCAATCGCAATCGCTGTTTCGCAACGATTGCGATCGCTAATTCGCTTGATGCATCTATGCCATAGTCTTTAGTTTGGCCACCAATAGCGCTGTTTCAATAAAGAGATAGTCACTGTAACACCTGTATGCACAGAGCCCAAGCCCTCGTGTGCTGCAATAGTCAAACCATGTCTACGATCCATATTTGGTATAACTCTATCCCCCACTCCAAGAATCTGAGCATATAGAATGTTGTTTGCATGTAACATGTAGGAGTACTTGATTGGAAAAATCTTTGTTACTTGAGATGCCCTTGCTTGAAGCAATGACAGAAAGCATAATGTCACCATCTATCCTAGTTTTTGAATGATTGATTGCAGCTATGGAAGCTGTGCGTACAGCCCCCTTCGCGGCTTTATCAGCCAATGAATTCCCTTCAACGTGAACGTCATCACATTGATGACTCAGTGTATGAATCACGTGAGCCCATGGTAGTTCATTTCTCAACTCAACTACCTTTTCCCATAGCATTGTATGCTTAATTGTGCCACCTTTTGCGTCTTTGAACCCGTTCTGTTCCCAATGATGTAAATATTCATTGTATGATTGCACACAGTAAAAAGAATCACACACTATCAGAGTGGGGTATTTGTGATCTTTATTCACCAGTGCCATTATCAATGCTTTTAATTCTGCCAACTGTGCCGTACAGTCTCCTAGAGACTGTGTTTTCCTGCAGCCTGGATTGATTTTTCCATCCCGCATATGACCTTTATCGATTGTGCATGCAGATACTGATCTAGAGGCAAGATTGTATTCAGTAGAGGTTTTCCTTGTTCGTATTGTAGGAATGCTTGTGTTTTTAGACTTGGATCAAATCTGTATTCAACATCCGTTGCAGTAAGAGAATTAGCCCATTGTATCCATCTTGGATATGAGGCTTTTGCATTAAGAATGCTAGCCTTTGTAACAGCTTCTACAACTGGAACGGGTGTTACGACAATTATGGGTTTTCCTTGAGCCAGTGCTCTTTCAATTGCTACAGCAGTCTGAACTGCTGTCACTATTTTCTCTGTTGAAGTGAAACGGATTTCTGCGTTTGTGAACACGTGTGATTTGTAAGCAATTGGTACTGTTTCGCCTTCAGTGAAGGTTAAGTAAGTGTACCTACATTGACCCACTATTACACAGATCACTAAGTTGCGTATGTTTACCCGCATCTGTAAGTGGTTTGAAGCTATCATGTCTTCTTGTAGTGAACGTAGGATGTGTGTGTGTTCCTTTGTTCATTGTCTAGCTAAAAAGTAATGTTTTATTAAGTCGTAAACATTTTTTATTCTTTCCGTGTATTCCAAACTGTATGCTCTGCCAAAATATAGGAATCCCAGTTTTGATTGTACAGTTTTTTAATGATTTTGGAGGTTGGAGAAGCTCACACATTTCTCTAAAACATTAGCTGCCAGACATTTCCCTTCACTTGATAGCTCATATCCTAAAAACAGGACATTGAGGTGGGGGATTTTAGATTTTTTTTTATTAAATATGTGGCCCTCAGAGGCAAATCCCATATTTATTGTGCTCACTCTGGTCAAGTCCCTTTTTAAGTTGTCGTCCAACAGATAAGTATCATCCACATGGGTGTATAGTAGGGATTAGAGCAATTGTTCCTCCTTCCAAAAGGTAGAGGAGTTCAATCAATAGGATAGTTCCTTTATATAAAGAACAATGATCATCCTGTGTTGTTTTTTCAATGAAGTTACTTTATTTGCATCAGCATCTGAGAGCGCAACAGCTGACCCACGTTTCGCCCTTCGTAGTCAGTCAGACCAAGGCTTTCTCAAGGCCAAGGTAAATTCCCGAGTCATTAAGAAAATTATTAAGAGTATAGTCCAACGATCCACGAGGAAAATGTAGATGTAGCTGAAATTATTAGCAGCAGCAAATCGTCCCAGGGTAATCCCACTTGTTGAACGAATGGGCAAAACCAGGACCTCTGGACTTTTCTCTTCACCCCTGAGCATCATCCACATAGGACAATGCTTCGTAATCAACATTTTGGAGTAACTCAGTTTCTCTTGCTGAAAGTACCCTTGAGGAAAATGACAAAATTGTCGCTGAGACCCCAACGCAGAGAATGCGGTCAAATACCTGCTTTCAGGTGCTATATTTTGGCAGGAAAATCCATTTGAGATATCAAGTGTAGTTTTGTATTTCTTCCGCACAATGTTATTTATTAATGCGGCACTGTGTGCATTTTGGACAGCGAATGTCTTTGTGCATGTGTTTAAATGTCTGTAATCTAAAACTAGACGATATGAGTTGTCTGGTTTCTTTACGGGAAACAAAGGATTATTCATTGGTGAGGTCCCTGACCTGGTTTTTAGCTTCTTGCTTTATTGGATATTGTCTCTGTACATTTGGTGAAACTTTTAACAGGCTCACATGGTGGGTTGAATCCTCATCCCATTTGGCATGATTTTTGTACAATGCTGGGCTAGGGCAACTGCCCACTCCCGCGCATATGTGTATTTTATTTGAATGTTGAACTAGGGGCCATATGTAGGTAGGCCAATACCGGTCTGTAACTGTGAAATTCAGTAAATTTCACCGTTACCGACTTTTATTTAGGCAATTGAGATGTAGGTAAGGATTTGGTCATTATGAAGTGGTAAATAACGATTCATCATTACAGAATTCAAATTTACCGAATCGGAAAAACCGATTCCTTATTTACCCAATCGGTAAATAAGAAACGAAAAAATGAGAAAAGAGATATAGGAAAAATCGGCAATACCAAATTTCATGAACTTTGATATTTAGGAGTCGGTAATTAACACTGACTGAAAGCAGGTGGTAATGAGCTACAGTGTATATAAGCAATCCCAAAATGCAACAGTGTGATCCCTATGGCGGCTTTCTATGTGATTGCAAGGCGGCTACGGCTACAGGCAGCACGAGTGAGGATCTGGAGACGGGAGGAGCGCATTTACAGACAGCGCATCACACTCTTCCAACAGACTGAGGCTGAGATCCATGAAAGGTACAGGCTACACCCCACACCATCCTGGACTTGATAAGGGAACTGCACCCACTCCTAGCGCACCCAACACCAAGGGCGCATGCCATACCACCACATGTGCAGGTGCTCTGTAGCCTACATCTACTTGCATCTGGCAGTTACCAGGGGGTAATAGCTGTGGTAGGCGGGGTGTCTCAAAGTTGCCTGTTCCGTTTCTTCAGAAAGTTCCTGGATGCCATGATGCAGAGAATGCATCACTACATTAGCTTCCCAAACACACAGGCGGAACTGCTGAAATCCAAGACAGACTTTTACCAGATGGCACAGTTCCCGCATGTCATAGGGTGTATTGATAGCACACACATTCCAAGCTGCCCACCTGCAGCCACTCCGTATATCTACAGGAACAGAAACTCCACCCACTCCATAAATGTGCAGGTAATCTCCGATGCTGCCAACATAATCACTGACATTGTGGCCAAATTTCCTGGAAGCACCCACGACTCATACATCTTCCAGAACAGTGGGATCCACACACGGCTGGCTGCAGGAGAATTTGGAGAAGGATACCTGCTAGGTAAATCACAGTGACACACCCTTATAGTTACTGCAGATGAATGTGTTTTGGTGTATGTAACTAATGGCACTCTCTTTCTCACCTAGGCTGCCTTCACAAAAGCGGAGGCGCACGTCAGTACACACCAATCATCTGCTGAAAAATAATGGCAACTTGTGCTATGCTGCACAACCTTACCACAAAGAAAGGTACAGAAGTGGAATTAACTGATTTTGAGGACAATGATGATGAATTTGCACAGCCAGAACCCAACGCAGCAGGAGTGGTGCCAGCAACAGATGGGAGACAGACGGGCAGAGATCACACGCAACTATTTTTAAGTAAGTACGGAGACACAGCCAGTTGTTGCATGTAATGACATAGTTTTAATATCTGGGCACTACGCCACAACACAAACGGCCAAACTTGGCAGTCCAATTTGTGACATCCATGGAAGGAAGTCATGGGTTACAATACCCAATTCAGTTCTGATAGTGTGGGCTGCATCAGCGTCTGCGGCCAAGCAGACGCAGTGCTGGATGTCATCAGCAGATTGTCATCACTGGCTGTGAAACCAGTGCCAGCCCCATGGGCTGGCACTAGTTCCACTGCTTCTGCGGGTGTCTGTTACAGGGGAGTAATGCTGCTCCGACTGGTCGTGTCCTCGCTGTCTCCAACTTCCACAGCACCAGTAGTGGCAGACTGAGTCGTCAGCAGCACTTTAAGTGCAGTAGTTACCTTTACCAGCCCCCTAGTGACATCAGTGCTGCAGTGCACCAGCCCCTCCTGCATGGCCACAGAGTGCCTGCAGAGCAGAGAAGTGGCAGTTGCTAGGCAGTTCACTGCCCTCGTATGGTGTTCCATTTTCTGCCTCTCCCTGCGCCGTGTTACCCTGTTCTCATCCATTTTGCTGCACAGCAGCATCACAGACTGGGACATGTCCCGCATGCCCGCAGCCATCTCCTTCATGCCCTCAGCCATTGAGCTAATGCCCTTCTCAATGTTAACCATGTTGTTATTGAGGTGCTTCATTTGTCGCTGTACCGACTGGATTGCCATGCCTTGTGGGCGCTGCACCTTCACCATGTTGGCCTCCAGCCTGGCAAGACACCAAGACCCTCACCCTATAGAGGTGGACTGCTTTCCTGGGCCCTGCGGTGGCGTCTGTCACCTGTGTGTGCTCCCTCAGAGGTGGAGAGCAAACCCGCATTACTGCCATCCAGTGGCACAGTTGATGTGTCCCCCCCTCGTGTCTTCTGAGGACGACTCAAACTCCTGCAGTGTGGCACCAGCATGCCTCCTGGGTCTAACCACTGCAGGTGATATTGCTGCTGGTGAGGCTAGCAGTAGTGGCGAGGCTAGTAGTAGTGGCGAGGCTGGCAGTAGTGGCGAGGCTGGCTCTGGTGGCGAGGCTGGCTGTGGTGGTGAAGCTGGCTGTGGTGGCGAGCAGCTCTATGGTGGTGTGGTGTGCCCTGCACTTGTACTTTCTTCCTTGTCCTGAGCAGTCCTGTGCGATGTCTCGCCTGTGGACAGAAATTGTACATTAGCTCAGTGTTCCTGCAGCCCTGCATTGCAATAATAAATATTAATTTCTGCCACACTATCTTATTGTCCTCTGCCTGCTTATCGCTGATGTGTGTCACATGCCTTGTTGTTCAGTGCGATTACTGTCATGATAGGGTTTCACTGACTACATCTCCCATAATGCATTGCTGGTCTTAACAAAAACCTGTACTGGAGTGGGATTCACACAGCCCAATTGGGGATTTAGGATAGGGGAAGGGGGGGGGGCGTGCACAATGCTGTGCATGCCTCTTACCTTGTTTTGTAGCAGCTCTGGCAGAGCTGTCTGAATCCCCTATTCCAGGGACACTTTCTGGCTCTATCGTGGACTCCACAAGCTGCTCAAGTTCTGTCAGGGCAGGTGCCCTGTTCCTTCCTCCTCCTGTCTGTCTGGATTGTTTTTTTAGATCAGCCATCTTCTTTTTGGTGATGCTCCTGATATCATACGACCGTTTCTTCAGCACTTCAATTTCCGGGGGGTCACTCCAATGGCATTCACCTGTGACTGGATTCCAAGCCAGATTTTTTGTTTTTCCGATTCAGCCACTTGCAGGGACTGCTTTCCAAACAACTTTGTATTCTGTTTTACTATCTCCTCCACAAGGACCTGCAGTTCCTTTTGGCTGAATTTTAGTTTCCTCTTCCTTTCACCTCCTTCTCTTTCTGTGTCCTGGCTAGCCATTGTGCAAGTTTTCCTGGAACAGTTCAGGCAGTGGCGCTGTTGCTCTCCTCTGCACTCCCAGCCTCTCCAGAAGGTTATGATTGTGTGCACCTGCCTGCGTGTGGCCACTTCCTGGTTGGGAGGGGTAGTGGATGCACAGGCTTGGCTGATTCCTCAATTGCTGTTGTTTTGAATTTCCGATTTAACCACTTGGCTGCTAAGGTACTCCCTCTTCTTCCCATTGACTTTCCATTGAAATCAATGGAAAGTCCATGACGAGTTACCCTTGTCATTAGCGCTGAAGGGGTTAAAGCCCTAAAAAATGCAAAATAGTACATTTTTAAGTGAAATCGTAATTGAAGTTGGTGGTAGTTTGTGATTCCTTAAGGCCAATTTGCACGTTCTTCTGTGCTTCTTACATTGCATTTAAGGAATCGCAATTTGCGATTCCTTAAATGCAATTGCAAAAAGAGGAATCGCAAAATTTGAACACTGCTAATTTGCAATCGCAAATGCTGAAATTCTGTGAATTTCAGTGTTTGCAATTGCATTTGGCCCATAAACATTTGAGCTAAAATATATTTTCAAGGAACCATTGTGTAAAAATCTGTCATTCATATCGATGAAAAATGAACCATTTCTCTTTGTAGCTTGAACAGTACCAGTAAGCTTTGGATTTCTCACAGAAACATAATGTGGCAACATTAGAAAAATAAGCATTGCAACTAATACCAAGATGATAATAGAGAGACTTGCAATATATACACATTTGTGTTTGTAATTAATTCCAGAATCAGTCTGCATGGTTTTCAAGATTCAGACCTTTAACTAAAAGAAAATCCAAAAATAGAAGCATTGGTTTGAGCAATTTCAGCAAGAGTATCTGCTTCAAAAAATGTACGGTAAAGGTAAACATCTTCTCAAGTATGTAAAAACTCTCATATCAGCTTCAGTGATGAGTAAATCCAGAAATAACTGTGTCAGTCCATTAGTTGGTACATCCACATTGAAAATCCAAATTGATAACACAGTTTGCTTCAGGAAGGTTCATATGAACTTGTATTGTTAGCACAAAACGAGTAGAATTTCTAGTCCCACTTATTAGCAGCAAGATAAGTCCATTCAGGAGATGCATACCTCTGACTTAGTACTTGTGCTCTTTTTGATCTCCTCACAGCTGTTGACTCATCATCTGTGTCACTTTTGTCTGAAGCTCAGAACTTTCAGCAACCGTTGGTGATACTTGTCCTGCAGTCACGCAGCTTCTCAGAATTTCACCAGGTACAACTCACTTTCTCTGTGTATTATGCCCTTCCCTGGGGTCTATAACTATGGTAATCAACTCTCTCGATTGTGACCCCTTTGTACTTACAGTTGACTCTCTTAAACCCCCCTCAAGCAAAAGAAGTGCTCCACCAGTAACTTGTTGATTACCGACAACTTGGCTAACCTGATCCCTCTGTCTCAATGGTACCATCGGCACATTTGGAATGGGGGCTGTTGTATCAATCAGGGGATTTGGTACTCTATGAGTGTGAACAGTGTGCACTCAGTTCTAGAGACCCTCATACTTCAATGGAGTGTTGCTGACAAGGATTACTTGAAAAGCCCACTCCCATACAGGTTCCAGGCATGGTTTTAACATGTGCTTCTTCACCATTACCCAGTCACTGGGACTGAGGTCATGGAACTGCCCGTGTCATTCCTCAAGGGCAGCTTTTCCAACTTGGTGAGAGGCAGAACATACCACATCAGTGAGGCCTTTTCAGAAGTCCAAAATAAGATCATCTGTGATATTAACTTGTGCATGAGCCGCAACAGCTGGCACCCTTATCATTTGTCCCATGATCACTTCATGAGGCGATTGTCCTGCCCACCTATCTGGAGTACTTCCCAAACTCATAAACACAAGAGGCAATGCATCTGGCCATTTCAAAGATGCAGAAGCACATACTCTTGACAATCTGTACCTCAACATGCCGTTTATCTGCTCCACCAGCCCTGAAGTCTCTGGTCGGTAACTGCTATGAAACGTTTGCTCAAACTGTAGTGCTGCACATAACATTTGAAGGGCCTCACTGTTGAAGAGAGTTTCACGGTCTGACTCAGGAGAAGCTGGATATCTGAAACGTGGAATCAGTTCACAGGACAATAACTTTGCCGCATTCAACTGTCATTCCTATGGGTCTGATAGGCTTCAACCCATTTAGAAAATATGCAGACTAATGCCAAAACATATCTCAAACCATTAAAAGGTGGCATCTCCATAAAATCCAACCGCCGCATTTTATCAAAAGGACCTGCTGATTTACCAATATGACTCATAACAACCTGTGCTTTTCTTTTGACATGTCACACATCGGTGACATAGGGACTTTGAGTTGCTCGACATTTGGGATTGTACCACATCTGTTGAAAAAGGCGCATCACTGCATCTCTCTCAACATATCCAACACCATGGTAATGTCTTGCCATTGGTAATAATACTCTGTCAGGTAGTACCCATCTGCCATCAATGAAAACACAAACTTTATTGTTTCATTTGGTACAATATGCTCGCTCCCAAACTTATCGCTCTGTTTTTGTCACCTCATCCTGCAACTTTCTAACTTCCTCCCATGTCTCTAAAGCTGATTACATTAAGGTACAATCAGTAATATCTGATGTGTTTTTCAAAATCTCTTCAATGAATGTGTGTGCATTCAACACAGTATCTCGCCATCTCATCTGCATGCATGTTACCAACTGTAACATAGTCAGTACATTGACGAGGAACAAGACATTTCACAACAACAATTTGGGTAGGCAATTGTAGAGACTGCAAACGATTTCTCACACACTCTCCATTTCTAATGGGCAAACCAGAAGATGGCATGAACCCACGTTGTGACCACAATTCCCCAAAGAGATTCATGACTCCAAAGCCATACTGACTATTGGTGTAAATTGTAACTTGGAGCTGTTCTGAATAGTGCATGCTTGTGTCAAAGTTATAAGCTCTGCTCCTTCGGCAAAAAATAGTGCTTGCATCCATGGTACTTCTACCGTGCCTCCAACAGCACACACAGTATTAGAAGCTTTCATATTTCCTTCATTGTCTCCCAAACAGGAACCATCAACAAACTACACATAATCAGATTCAGGCAGTGGCTCATCGGAAATATCTGGCAGGGCTTTGTACATAACTCAGCCACATTCAAACAATCATGTTGAGCTTCCTCCATTATGCTCTCATTTCCAAGCAATGTCATTAGAGAAGCTAGATTCAACATTTTACATCTCTTCGTTCATATTTTGTCTGATGGGTTTTGGTTAAATAATGTGTGTATGTACACATCAACCGTATCTCCACTGAATGGGGAAAAAACACTGTCACTCATCATACTACTTTCATACTGCTCAAGCCTCACACACGTAGACATAACCGCTTTCAGACATCTAGGCAAAGCAGCCACAACAGGATCAAGAATTGCTGAGAAGTAGGGGAAAGACCTACAATTGCTTCCGTGCATTTGTGTCAACATTGAAAGACCCCAACCTTCCCTTTCATTTCAAGCAACACAAACACTTGTTATAATCAGGGATTTCCAGAGCTAGTGCTTTACAAAGGCCTTTTTTGCAGCTCTGTGAAGGCCTTCATGTAGCTGTCATCCCAGAGTACCGGAACTGACACATCTTTGTGTGTCAACATCTGAGGAGGTTTTGCATTCAATGAAAACTTGGAATCCACTATTGCTAAGAACATGCAGACTTCTTTTTGTGCAGTTGGTGGATTCATATTAAGAATTGTTAATAATCTATCTTGTGAAATGTTCCTCATCCCTTTCTCAATGTGCTGTTCTAAGTACAGGCACTTAGTCTTGCAAAACCTTATCTTAGTTGTAGCCACTTTATGCCCATTTTCTGCCAAATGATTCAATAAAGCATTAGCATCAATCTTGCAAGCGCCTCTCTTAGTCAACACTATTAATTGGTCATCAATACACTGAACTAACACAGAATAGTTGGGTATTCTGAGAGTTTCAAGATTCTTTGTCAGTATCTGATGAAAGCTTGAAGGACTGTCTGTATATTCTATTCCTCTGGGTGCGCAATGAGTCAAAAAATGTAGTTTACAAAGTAAATTACGTTCAAGCAAGTTTACTGGACTTGTCTTACACGCCACAAACTGATGACAATCCTCGAAGGATCCAATCCTAACAGTCACTGGCTCTGATACTAGTGTTGGCATCTTTCTATTAGTAACTCCTACTAACTGAATCATTTTTCCCGAGACTGGTACATTTGGAACCTCTGCTGTCCGTACAGTAGAGCAGATAGCACTAGTGTTGACAAGGGATGATATTGCATTCCCATCTACTTCTTCATCCACATATGGACCAATCTGGTCTACTTCCAAGGCTGCACTAAGCATGTAGTCCTCCTTCCTCCTCAGACACCGGTATACGAACCGGTCTGGATCACTGTCATTCAGCTCAATCAAATATTGCTGAGCTACATTGTGATAAGAATTTTGATTCGCATTGTAATTTGGTACCGGAACATTCTTTTGTTGCATAGGAGTTTGGGAAATTTGCATTTGTTGTGTTACACTAGAACTTTGCATTCTCTGTCCTTGTATCTGTTTAGTCTGCCCCATGTTATTTCTTTGAGACTGTACATAATGCACATTCTGCATCTGAGTTTCCATGATATTCAAAACCGCCTTACGCATACATCACCAGTGTCCCAGCTTATTGCAAGCAAAGTATTGATTTGACTTTTTCAAAAGTGATACCTCAATACCTGTTTTAGGATCCACTGCACAACCTTGACCTCTGCATTGGAATGGAAAATTCTGCTGTTGGAAACCATTAACATCATGCATCATCTGAACTTGATTTAAACTTCTCTGTGCCTGTCCTGTATTTTCGAAGTTCATTGGATTCAGTCCTTTCTGCATGGCTTGTATCTGTGTAAGCATTCATTTCTCTTTACGTTTCTTGTGTCTCAGATAAATATCATCTGCGATATATTTAGCAAAATGTAATATTTTGTCTACAGATTTACTCTGCCAACAGAGTATCTGTTATCTGATCCTTTAAAAAAACTCAGGTCTCAAACCCATGACAAATGTGTCAACACATTTTCCTACATCTCTTTCAGCAATAGTGTCTCAGCCACTATGCTGTCTAAAAATCTGTACTGATCTCTCACAAAAAGCATATACTGAAACTTTCATCTCTTGGGTTTTTCTGTAAATCTGCATCCAATCAATCTCCTTAAGAGATATCTTACTCTTTAGATGAGTTATCTCCTGATGATATTTCGTCATTACATCTGAAGAGGGTGCACATGTTCTAGTATCTCTTTGAGGTTCTCCTTCTGGCCACTCAACATCTTTCTTGCATTCAGTCCATAAATCTACTGGAACCACTATTTCAAATAAAGTATTCAAATTTATCCACAAAACCTTCAAGATTTTAACAAATTGTTGCTTTTGTGGTGATGTGGGGAAATCGTTTGTAAATGCCAAAATATATTGTCTAGTGTATCGTACATGAATATACCCTCCTTCAGGTACTTCTCTCATAGGGAGTATTTGTGTATACCCTTCATCTCTACCACACGAAAGATCATGTGGGTACTGCATTCAAAATTGTTTTACCTGCTTCTTCTTTGACCTTCTCCCTTCCCATTTGCCTCTGTCTTCCCATTTTCTAATTAATGTCACTAAGTCTTTTATCTGTAATGTCTTTCCGAAACCCTCATGTTTTCACTGTCCTTATCAAAAAAAAGTAAAGTAGAGTTTATCCCTTGGCACAATTCATTCGTTAAGCCCACATATTAATTTTGAACACTTTGACATTGAACAAGATAAAACAAACCAATAAGTGTATAAAAAACTTTTGACAAATTTATTATTTTTGTTAAAAACAAGGAGAATCACATGTTGAAAAATATGGTGGTACCATATTACAAGTAATATAAAAGCAAGAGGGGAAAAAAAAGGGAAACCTTTTTCTTTGACAATATAAAATCAAACCCAACACAATATGACGAAAAAAATGACAATTAAAGATCCAACTGACAATACAAAGTGGATTGGTCAAATTATACTACAACACATAAGAGAGAGACACATTAAGACAATACAGTTTTGTCATTAGAGCTATAGCACACCGAGTGTCTTAATCTCAGACTGGCAATCTTGGGCACATATACTTATTGCACTTTACAAAATTGACACGGTTACTCGGTTATGCAGTTTGTTTTGCGTCGACGCGTTTCGATGGCTTATTTCATTTTCTTGCCATCTTTTTCAAGACTGTTATGTTAAGTCTCTCTTTATCGGCGGCACTGGATGGTTGCCTTATAATTTGGAAGGTCCTATGAACAAACATATTGCTGTCAGTATATGTTTTATATATTGCTGATTTTACCGTTCATTAGAAAAACCACCCCACAGTACAACTGATATCTGTGCATCTAGGGCACTATACATCTTATTTGTACACATCAATTCGAATTCTATTGTACTGTGTCGACAATCAATATTCTTAGCTACCATCTGCAACTTAATAAGGTTAACATAGGTCTCATCAGTTCTAATCATCGTGGCACCTACAATTGTCCAATATTATCATGTGTGCTTATAAGTTCAATATTACCCTCCCGCTTCTAAGGGCCAAAAACTTCCCCATGGATTTGAACTTTCTTGTCAGATACCCGGAGATTACCATATTGAATCTTCCGCTGTGAGGCTCTTTTTTATTTTCATTATTGCCTAGTTGTCATTTTTAACCAACAAAGCACGATATATTATTGACAGTTGTTACCTTTTATTTCATACTCAGGGAGGACTTCTCTGATTGTCCTGCATGGGCATATTATAAAGCAGGGCTATTCTGAAAAGCAATGAGATATTTTTTACTATGCCTGTTGCGCTGACACAGATCTATTCCTTAAGGCTACTGGTATTAGCCTACTTATTACCTTCGTTCCTGCTATGGGATTCCTTGTTGTTATTTCTTTTCAGGTGATGAAATCTTGCATCAAGCGTGCAAAGGGGATATCTGTAATAGAGTTTACTAATTTATTTTTGTCCTGCATTAATCTCTTACTAGCACGTGTTATTCGGACTCTTTTGACATTTAGTTTGTTCTATGTGTTCTAATTTTCTAACTCGATACCCGGATTTACCTGTATTTGTTGATGTCTGTTAACAAAAACGCACTGGTCACGACTGCTGAATAGAAAGCCCCCGCCGTTTTATATCTTGGCTTGTATCTGGAGACAAATAACAAGCGTTGCACAATTATATGGACCACAGTTTATTAAAGGTATTTCATCATTTTTACCTATTGGGCCTATTCAAAGAGACCCACCTTGCTCCTCGTGTGGCAGAGTTTCAAACGGAGTGGATACTTGGCTGCGCCCAATCTTTTGTTTTCTGTCTCTATGGAGTTAAAAGGTAAGCGGGGGCTAGAGTTAGTTTGTACCCATACAGTTCGGTATTATCGTTAACCTAAGCCCCAAGGACACAGCATTCTGCACCCTCTTACCTTATAAGTCTACAGCTATCGCGTCTCCACTCCCGGCCGGCGTTTCTGTGTCGTACGTCCAATTGCCCCGTAGGATTTCAAGTTACCCGCTCTTTTTTCCTCTTTTATATCCCGTTGATTGGTTAGATCTATATCACCTGGTTCACTTTGACTTGCGGGCGGATGTTGTTACTATGCCATTTCCGCTTTGTCCTATGCGTACCAAGCCTCGTTGTCATATCTTTTACGCGACCCCACCTCGCGGGCGGATATTGTTAATATTCCATTTCCGCTTTATCCTATGCGTGCCAAGCCTCATTTTCATGTCTCTTACGTACCCCCACCTTTTCAAGGTCCGCTATTGTTTATGTATGTCGACATCGTTTTAAGATTGCCGGTCTCACCTACTGATGTTTTTATTGGAAAGGCACACGTGCTTATACTGTTACACTAACCTCACGTATTTCCAAAGCACAATTCCAATATGCTTGTCGACATCGTTTTAAGATTGCCGGTCTCGCCTACTGATGTTTTTATTGGAAAGGCACGCGTGATGTATATTCTTATACTTATACTATTACACTGACCTCACGTATTTCCAATGCACAATTCAAATATGCAATTAAAATAAAAAAAATTTTGGTTTTTCTTTTTTGCAAGGGCTAGATGGCCAGTGGATTTTTAACCCCTATTTTCTGCATAATACCGTAACCTGGTGTTTATTTTCTAACCCCCTGTTATTTGCACATTGACCTAACCAAATAATTTATTTATGGATATTAGTGACCAGTTGCTAATGCCTTATTACCAGTGTCTCACCGTTAAATAGATGCCACTTAAGTTTTTTCAATTATTGGCTGCTATTATTCTCCCAGTCTTCTTCTTTTCAATTATAGGCTACTATTTTCATCCAGTCTTCTTTTGAGTTCAACCCCTTGTCGACTGTATCTAGAAAACACATGTACCATTGTTCACGTGTTTTTCTTAGGGCATCTACATTCCCTCCTCTTCTGCTTACAGTTATTTTTTCTAAAATGTACCATGTGAACTCATTGCAGCCATGGTTTTCCTTTTGATAATGATACGATAGGGGTGCATTTTATTTTTTATTTTTTATTGAGGATCTGTGCTCTAATAGTCTTATCCGGAGCTCCCTGCCTGTCTCCCCTACATAGCCTAAACCGCAGGGGCAGACAAGCAGGTAGACTAAATTTATGCTCCTACAATTGTTTAGAGTCCTAGGAACCAGAGTTTTTCCATTAAATATCAGTTTCTTTGTTTCTATACAATTGGAACAAATTGAGCAAGCCCCACATTTGTGGTTGCCTGTTGCTTTGTTCTTGTTGACCAGAGTGGTTTGTACAGAATTAGACGTGTTTTTGTATGTTTTGACCAAAGCATTCTTAATTGTTTTATTCCGCCTGAACGAAAACAAAGGCTTCGGTATTGGTGCGGGCAGGCCCGTGTTAATGATCTTCCAATTCCGATTCACTATATTTTTTATTTTATTACTGAGGCCAGAGTATTGGCTTACAAACACAATTCTATTGTCCGCCTTGTTTTTCTTGACCCTATCTACCTCTAATAGGTTGTCTCTATTATAGAATCTGGCCCTCTTCATGGATTGTTTTATTAGCCTCTTTGGGTAACCTCTCTCGCCCAATTTTTGGCTCATGATTTCAGCATGTTGGTAAAAATCTGTTAGACTTGTACAATTGCGACGTAGTCTTAAAAATTCTCCAAAAGGAATATTATCCTTTTGGGATTTCGGATGGTTGCTTTGGTACTGGAGGAGGGTGTTTTTGTCTGTCGGCTTTGTATATAATTCGACTTCCAAAAACCCCTCAACCTCTTTGATTTTTATATCTAAGAAATCTACACATTGGGCACTGTAATGTGCGGTAAATTTTAGGTTGCTGTCACCCAGATTTAACCACTCCAAAAAGGTCAGTAGCTCCTCACTGGCACCGTTCCAGACAAAGATGATGTCGTCTATGAAACGGTGCCAATGGGACACATTTTCGTAAAAAGGTGCCAATTCATTATAAATGTGTTTTTCTTCGAAATATCCAACATATAGGCATGCCAGACTGGGGGCACATGTGGCCCCCATGCTGGTCCCTTTGACCTGCTTAAATAGCTCGTCCTTGAATAAAAAAAGGTTGTTTTTTAAACCAATTCTACACAGCCAAGAATGAAGTCTTTGTTTCCACCTCCAAGATCCTTCCCTTCGAGGATGGATGACAATACTTGGATGGTATGATCTTGGGGGATGTTGGTATACAATGCTTCGATATCTAAGGTGACCAAAAGCTGGGTCACCTTATCGAAGCTCATTCCTTCCATTATTGCAATGGTGTGTGCAGTGTCTTTTAAATAGGACCGTTGTTGTTGAACTAAGGGCCTTAAAAAGAAATCAGCATACTTGCTGAGGGGCTCCAATAGGGATCCCAGACTACTCACTATTGGCCGCATGGGCGGGTCCAATGTGTTTTTATGAATTTTGGGCAACCCGTAGATTGCTGGAGTGATAGGGTTATTGTTTAAAAGAAATTTGTATTCGTCTTCACAGATCCAATCATTATCTTTGCCCTCTTTTAAAAAGGTGGCTACCTCACGTTTTAATCCCTCAAACGCTCTGAATGATGCGGGGATGTAATGTTCTTTAACATTTAGCAGTGACTTCATTTTGTTGTCATAATCACCAGTGTTGAAAACCACAACACCACCGCCCTTATCTGCGGGTTTTATTGTTACACATTCAGAGTCTTGTAAATTTTTCAGAGCAATTCTATGTGCTTTGGATACATTGTTGGACTGTGGTTGGATGTTGTCAAAGCTGTTTTTAATCTCTATTTCTACTATTCTTTCAAATAGTTCCACATTTTTATCAACTTGATTTAAATTTGGGGTGAAATTCGATTTAGGTTTAAAGCCTGTTCTGTTATACCTGGGTTCATAAACCTTATCTGCAAAGTACCTATTAAGCCTAATTTTTCTAAAAAAACATTTAATGTCCTTCTCTAATTCGAATTTATTTGGTGGAGCAGTTGGGGCAAAACTAAAACCAAATTTTAAAACCTCCTTTTCCTCTTTCGACAGCTCTCTGTCGGAGAGGTTTATAATGGGAAATTGATTTACCTCCAGTATTTCGCATTTCTTGTTTTCAGAAAGTTGGGAGTATTCTGATTTTGAGGTGCATGGTTCCTCATCGGTTCTTCCCTGGGGAAATTCTTCCGGTAAGTATTTATTCCTCTTCTTGATAAGTCTCTAATCTTGAAGAACTAAGTGAACCTTGAATCATTTCTCCTAATTTAACTTTTAATCAACTAACATCCATGAGTGGTTTAATCATCTGAACTGAATGTTGGAACTAATCTTGGACCTGCAACTGACTCTAGACCATCCACAGTACTAGGTACTATAGGATGAAACAGGATTGCATTTATTTGGGAAACTGGTACTGATCATGGAACAACTGCAGAATTCTTGTCCTTCAGAGTACTGTGTCCTTTAATCCATTCTTCAAATTCCTGAGGAGTAAACCCTGATTGTTCTCCAGTATTATTTACATTTAGACTCCCATTTGTAATACTCATTACAGATTGCACATTTAGCACAAAATTATCTGTAACAGGAATACCCATTGGCACAGTCACATCAGAAGCAAAAAAAGTTGCTTGAGCAATTCCACTTGGCTTGGGACAGTAAAACGTTGGAAATCTCTGCTCCATTCTCTGTAATGAATCAGCTTGTCTCTGATTTGGGAACAATTTGCAGCAGCGACATTATTAATTAGATTAGAAACCATATGCATATGAATTAATGGTTTTACTATTAAATCTGCAAAGCTTTTATGTACTGCATTTAATCCAATAGGTACAGTCAAGTTATGAATCACATTCACCTCCAATCCAGACTTTAAAAAACGTACAACTGCCCCAATAGTAATGGGAACAGTTAGAGCATTTGGGGTATTTCATTCAGTCTGATTCATAGGAAATGCCATTTCTGTTCTCCCATCTACAAAGACAATAGTTTTCAGTTCCTTTGGTACTTCATGCATCAAGGGAGCATACGGTCCCTCATGCCTATTTACTTGCATCATTGCTCTCTGGGCAAATAATTGTAAGGTGGTGGACTATTCAAAAATAGGTCATTAAAAAGTTAGTCATCAATATCACTGCCTTTTTCCTCATTTACTACCTCTTTCTTATATGTTTCCAAATGCTTCGTTTTCTTGCCCTTAGCATCTTTCTCCACCTCTAACACTAAATACAATCCTGTTCCATGTATTACATCTGCTTTCCACATTTTATGGTGTGCATCCCATCTTGCTTCTGCATAATGATCCATGGTTCTCTCATACCTCCCTTGGTATTTTGCCTTGTTTTTTTATGAGCAATAAGCTCCCATGTCTTTAAGCCCCAATCACAGTGGCTCTAGCAGGAGCTTTTATTTAGTATGTTCCCCTTATTAGAATTTTTCCAAATTCTCAAATGAAATGTCCCATTGAAGGGAATTGTAATTCCTCATCCTTTTCGGTAAGTGTATGCCAGAACTCAAGCCACAGACATGGATTGTATCCTTTGTCTATCATCACAATATTTCCTGGTGTACCCTTGGGTGGTACTTCTACCTTCTTTTTGGCAAATGAAGTCTAATCTTTCATTACCAATTTTCATAAAGCTTGGAAAAATGTAATCTTTATTCCATTTTGTATTCACTATCGATTTTGGTAAATTCAAGAAATGTTATCCTCCCACAATCCACTTGTTCTATAATATCAACTAATAACACAACTTTTAAGACATAGTCAGCCAATTCCAGCGCAAATTTACGCCAATTGTCCAGTCACAGTGCGACAATCCGTGACATCAAACTCATTCTTCGCAGCAGCTCACCCTCCTTATCAATATCTCCTGCACATTTTCCTCAAAATGATAATACAATGCAAGCAAAAAATAAACTGGCTGCTCCGCTAAAGGATATCTGTACTCACAAAATAACTAAATTGCCTAAACACAGTATAACCTTGACTAGCAGGATTCCACCCTTATATTATGATACAATTAGCCCTTGTACACTTGAGACCAATCTCGCCAATCGTTGACCATGAACATACTAGAAAACCCTTACCAAAATGTTTTTGACTACTTCTCACTATCAACACCATAAACCAGCACAACTTCAACTCTGCAAATAGCTACCACACTCATCAATGGACTGTAAGTATGCAGGGGGATTATTTACAAGTCCCTTGCCCCACTGGTGCATCACTGTTAATATGGGAAAAAGTGGTGCACCGGCAGCGCAAGGGGCTTGTAAATAAGCCCCATGGCCTTTAACCACCTCACTATGCAGATTGTCTCTAAGTCACTTAAAAAAATCTTTAAGAAAAGCAAATAGCAACATGCATCCCTATAAATACTCACCCTCCTTTGCTGCTATGTGATGTCTCTATCAAGAGCGATATTCCATCCATGCTCTGTCAACCCTTCCCCCGGCCGCACCAAAAATTGTGCACCCTTTGGGATTGGGCTAATTAGTATTTTGTCCGCTCTATCTACTCTCATTTAATCCTCCAACCAAACTGGGCCCTTTACGATGAGATGATCAATTTAATTCCATTTACTACAGAGGTATTGATCCTCTGATGAATCTTTCTCCATCAATGGGAGGGGTGGAAAATAGGGTTACCAAACTCACTGTTAGCTGTCCAATGAGGACTATTAATTGACAGCCAATTCACAAATTCGAAATCATGAATGTTGGAGATAGGTTGAGCAGCTGGCAGGCTGCTCCTGGTGGGGCTGGTGAGTGTATGATGTTACTGCGACATACATTACCACGCAATAGGTTACAACGCGGACGTTACATGGTCCGCATCGTTACCACGCATGGCTTTAAATCGCAAGTCTTTTCTAAAACTTGCACTAGATGGCGCACTGGACTTAGGAATAGTATACATTACTATTCCTACTCCAGTTAGCTCAACAGTAGGGAATGTCTAGATTTAAAATCCAACAGAAATGACTTGCGATGTAATGCCATGGGTGGTAACAACGTGGACGATGTAACGTCCGTGTTGTTAACTACCCGCATGGTATTAACAGTGTTATAAACACTGTTTCCCGGGGCTAGTGTATGACCAGAAGAGGCTGTAGGATAAGGATAACCAGAACTATAGACTGATGTATACATTTACCTTCTTGCAACTAAGAAGTTAATAAAGAAATACATAAAATATTACTCATCTACATCTGGTAAGATACAACATATTTTTGTGACAACCTGGACTCAAGGGTGCATCAAGATACATGATTTCATGGTATGGACATGAAGAACCAGAACCCAAAGAAACCAAAAGAAACAAAGATTCAAGCCTCAAGAATAGAGTTCCAGGCAAGGCAGCCCCACCAGTGTCCTTGCCAATGGACTAGCCCAGCCTGGATATGCTCCATTGGACTCTTACAAATGACTGTGATCCACGTGGGCAAGTGGTATGAGGCTGTTTGCTCTCACATATTAATTGTGGTACATTCTACTTTAATTTTATTGCGGCACACATTGACAATGTTATTGCATTGGGTGATTTCTGACAAGCTGCACCTCACTGCTGCAAACTCAAAAGTACATTTTGTGTCTGTTTCTCTCAACAAGAAAGGCATACTGTTGAAGAGAGTTGTAAATATAGGAGTTTTCTACATATTACAACTACATCTCTACACAATGTTCAGTTCAGTATTACAGTATGTTCTATTTAGCATGGTTGTGATGCTTACTGCTGGAGCTGCTCTTTTGCAGTGAGGGTATCTCTGTGTAAACTATACAGACAACCTGGTGGACTATTTTACATGCAGCGTTAACATGAACAGTTGGGCACAAGTAAGAAATGTCACTGTGCTGGAGGACGTACACATATGGTGTCTGCATTTGGCTTTATCGTCATGGGAAAGTAGGAGTCTGCCGCTTTGTGCTGTCCACAATGGCAAGTTACTGCATGTGGTGAGACTATCTTTGTTTTTTAATATTGTCCCTAGCAGCCCCCTGGACGGATGGCAGTTTAACCGCAGCATTGCTGTTGGAAACAGACGCATGTTTCGTTTACAGGACACACGCTTACTTTCACGAGGACTCTCTAGTCCTGCATTCACGACGTCGTTGCTACACAGCTCCTTGAGCTGCTTTGGGAAATTTTTGAGCACCAGTGCGCCGTGAGCCATAGGGCATAGCATCAAGTGTGTGCTGCCATCTTTGATTTCATGGGAATTTTGTTTGCTGCCAGCGTCTGTTTTTCCTCTACGTGGATTTCTTGTGCTTTTTGTAGGTCCTTATACGTACTGTGATGAGTTTCTATTTTCTTTTCCACAAATTTGGGCTTCCACCTGGTTGGCAACTTTACTTGTTACTGTGTCATTTTTGTTGGTCCTGCCGCCTACCAGGATGTGCTTGGTGATACTGAAAGTCTTGCTATGCCTGTCTGCCTGTCTTCAGTGACACATACATCCTGTCATTTGGTGGAAGTTTACCTGCTATTTTCTCCAGCTTGTGGCACAAGTTTGTGGTGACAGACACTACATAGACATATGCTGTCAAGCTGTACCACTTAGCACAGTTTCCTAGTCGGCAGGCACCATCTTGGCAATGAGCCTAGGAGTGTGGATCACTTTTGGTTGAAATGAGGCATGGGGCTTAAAACTGTCTGTGCTATGCACCTATCTTACTTTGATTTGTTGTTTGTGGTACCTTTGCATGTCATTATAGTTCAACAAGATACTGGTGGTGTGCACAAGACAAGTGTGTGCCCAGAGTTCCTCTACTCAGGTGTGGGGTTGCTCTCCGGTATTTAGGTTACAGTTAACAAATTTACAAATGGCAAAGGCAAGTTGCTGTATGACTTAAGTTTTGATGTTCTTCTCTACCATACTGTCTTAGTGACGCCACAGTTTTTGCTTTCCTACACAACAGAGGTTCTTTCAGTGGGTTGTGGTCACATTACTCTACCTTTCATGAGGAATGGGTTTGGTTTTAGGTTCCATTTTTACACTGCACTCCCTTAAGCAAGGGTTTTCTTAGTCTTTGTGGGTGGTTTCCGCTTCTCTGTGTTGTAGTTACACTATTTTTCTTTTTGTGTTTTATTGTTTGTTTGTGGGTAAGTCACCATGCACTACACGTCTTGTCCGTTCATTGTGTAAGTCGCCATGCGCTACATGTCTCGTCTTGTCGGTGTGTAAGCCACCATGCGCTTCATTTCTTGTTTGTCTAGTGTGTAAGTCTGCCTTGTGCTGTGTTGTTTTTGTTTGTGTAAGTCGCCTCGAGCTTCATGTTTCACACATATGGTGTGTAATTCACCTGGTGCTACACATGCACTTTGGTTTTGCACCCTACACAGGGTAGGTCTCATGAGTCATGTCCCATTTACATTTAGTTTTCACCCTTTCAACAATTGTTGGTCATGGGTGTTGGTCTAGAGGTGTGCTCTACCTTTTGCTACATTTTACATTTTTTTCAGAATTGTTTTATTGGGGAGGATGGGTTTATTATTGCTTGCCAATATGTTTACCTTTCCTTTCTGATTACTTAGTGTTCAGACTCTTACAAAGTTGTATTTTAGTTTGCTTCCCCGAGCCTTGAACTTTTTCACCGCTTATGTACATGCTTGTTTATAGTTCCCCCCATGTTATATTGTTCTTTATATATTTCATTTAAAAGGAGAGGTATATGTTATATCTTGATTGTATTAGTATATGTCTCCCAGCCTAGCTGTTTTCCTGCTGCTCAGCCAGAGTGAGAGTTGGTATTGGAATGTTGGTGTGACTATGATGCATGGAATGCTTAGGTGCCTGTGTGGATGGATGAATGGTGACAGTTGGAGATGGGCTGAACAGCAGGCAGGCTGCTCCTGGTGGGTCTGGTGTATGACCAGAAGAGGCTGGAGGATAAGAATCACCAAGCCGATGGACTGTTTTACATAATTACCATCCTGCAACCGAAACTTTAAAAAGAAATACATAAAATACTACTTAGCTACGTCTGGTAAACAAATACATTTAAGTCATGAATAATTATCAAATGGCGAATCAAGAAGACTCAATATTAGTCTCAGGAAAGTCTTAAATTATGAATTGTTTTAGCAAAGCAAAGTTCTTCATAATCAGCAGTTGCTTCAGCAGTTTAGTGATCCATTAGCATAATGCTTTGAAAATATTAAGGAGCAGTATGGTCCATATGTCACCGACTGAAGCATAGACTAAGCAGTCCAAAGTTAGTAAAAATTATAAAAGTCAAATAGCATCCAAATCCGTCGCAGTCCGCAATGCAATATAGCATTCTCCTAAAATAAAAAGTCTGTTTAGTGACTGCACAAAGGCAAAATAATTCAGCATCTGCAAGAAAGGAAAAAGGGACGTATTATGAATAAATGGAAAAATAATAGGTATGCATTGCCCCTCCCTTGGGTTTTCTTCTTTTATAAGTTCTTTAGTAAAGTCCTAGTGGGTTAGTATCATACCACCATCAAAAGAGCATCACATGGCTGTGGTCACATCATGTCACTTAAAATGATTGAAACATTAAGTTGGTTTTCCATGCCTGTCATGACAAATGAAACTTAGAAAGTCCACATGGGCCTAACATTGCTAAAAGTTACAGTTCACGGCCAGAGTTAAAATTCCATCCCCACAGGAGCATTTCATTATGAACATTCAGAAGTACATCAACGAACAGTAATGTACAGAACAAATAAGTTACATTACTCTTGTAAAGAACGTTCCATTGTATTACATTTAGGGGAAAGGTCAATACTAGTGAAAAAGGTGTCTCGAAAGAAGGAAAGAAACGGAGAGAAAGGCCTTTAAGTTAGCATTGCATGGTTAAATGAAATAAGCTTTAACTCTACCATACTTTAAATGAATTTAAACCAATTCACATAAAAATGTATGAACTTTCATGAGTATTATTAAATGTAATGTCTACTGTCATTATAACCGACTTGCACAAAATATTTCACATTAATCTTGTAAAAGCACATTTTTCAAAATATTAAATTCTATTCTTGTTTGAAATTTTTCATGTTCTTTAGCATTTCCAGTAACAGTCTGTAAAATATCAAGTTTATATATTTAATTTTTACACATTATAGCATTGATTTTCTAAATGATGCATTTAATGACCACATTACTAAGTCACTCCATTTTTTGCACAAACTCCCATTAACAAGCATATGTTTCATTAGTAAAACTGTGTTTATATGCATAAATATTATTCTTCTTGTGCATTCTTCATCTTATTTTTAAAAGCACACTTTTACCACGCTTCTACTACAGTAATCTATATTTTATGTTTCCCTACTTATCGTGTGTAATGTAAAATGTATGTATAAATGTGTCATATATCATAATTCCTAAAATCTCACTGCATCACTCTAATTGAGCAAACCAAATTGCTGCCATAGCAATTCAAAAAAAGTCTACGGACTGATATTATTTTGAAACAGTTAATTTACCATATGGTACTAAACTATCGTTTTCAGAATATCGTCTGACACAAGCATCTTTTTGTAAATGTTTTGACATCTTGTAAGAGACACTAATAAAAGAAAATGTACACCCGTTGAAACAATATTTGGGATAAGATATCAATATTATTGTTAGGCCTGGGTGTCAAACTCTCCTCTGCTGCACAATTTAGAGAATTTGAGTACTCCATGTCTGTGTAGAAGTGTGGAGTTCCTGAATTCTACCTTCATGGGAGTGAAGTAGAGTTTCTTTTTCTGTTCACACATTTGAGATTTGTTTTGGTGGTCGCTTACGAGTACCATGATAATCTCATGCTGCTAGCAAGCTCACTCAATACTTTTCACTCATCTACCCTGATGGTCCACTGAAGTGTTGATCGCTAACGTGCCGTTTGAGCATTTTTTGTGCTCTAGACGCAACTGAGAGCCTTTTCAAGTGGATTTTCTTCTCCAACTGTCCACTGGCATTGTTTTTTTGTGTTAGAAGCCTCTTTTTCGATACAACAAAAAGAAAGTGCGCCAGGGACTCCAACTTCCCATATTCCTGTCCAGCAGGTTCCTTCTAGTGCTTTGTCCATGTCCTGGTCACTTTTCATTGGGATTTAGAGCTGGAATGACCACTCTCCTTGTCTGCTGCGTATATGCAAATGGATTTAAGGACTTTGTATTTGAGATTTCACAATTAAGTTAAAGAACTGGTGTATATTGTGGTTTTGTTATTGGCGGCATGCACCAGGATTTATTTGTACTTTCATTCAATTTTTAAAATGTATTGTGGTAGGTGGCCTGTAGTTTAACTAGGGCCCTAGTTATTTTTTAAATGTAATTGTTCTTCTTCTTTATACAAAAAATGCTGCACAATTTAGTATATGTTCTCACCTTTTTTAAAATAACATTGCAATATTCATTTAATTCACTATGTAGCAAAGTCTAACAATAGGCCTTCCGGGCAGTAGGCCCAGTAGTAGTTATGGGTCCATTAAACAACTGTATATGTGGTGTCTGTTGAATTGAAATATCATTTAGGCCACGGAAGGCATTGAATTAAAAGACAAAATTTGAATTTTTTCTGCAAACAGTGAATAGGTTTGGTAGTTATATTTGATGTCTTTTTAGAGTGTGTGTGTTGTAAAAAAAAGTTGCCTGGTCAATTTTTGATTTAGCCTTTGCTAATTAATGCTGCTTTCTCTGTTTTACCATCCCTACTTTGTCTGGCCAGGGTGTGATTGTGTTTGCCAAAGTCCCCCATTTGTCTTTGTTCCCCAGGCCATATGGACAGGGGGCATTATTTTTTGTATATAGTCAGTGTCCACAGGCCTGTATGTGGTCTTGTTTTCCATACCTTCTGCTTGTTGTTGTTTTACCATGAGGCTGGTGGCAATTTTGTGTAGGCAGCCAGGGTGCTTTGCTATAGGCATGCATGTGTTCTTTGTTGTGGCATGCCTCCTTGTTGGTTGTTGTTGTTTAGTGGTCATGTGGCTGCCTGTCACTTTGTGTAGGCACCCAGTGTACTTTTGCCATATGACTACATGTGTCCTGTGTTTTCTAGGCCGCCTGCTTCTTGTTCTGATCATGTGACTGGTGGCCATTTTGTGTAGGTAGCTAGTATGCCTTGTTTTTCTATAGACCTGCATGTGTTCTTTGTCTTCCAGGCCTCCTGTTTGTTGTGGTAACAATATGGCTGGCTGTCATTTTGTGTAGGCACTAGACATCCACTGTGCTTTTGCCATAGCACCGCATGTGTTCTTTGTATTCCATGCCTCCTGCTTGTTGTTGTGACCTTGTGGCTGGCTGTCATTCTGTGTAGGCATCCAGTGCACCTCTGTCATAGGCCTGCATGTGTTCTTTGTGGTGGCCAGCTTCCTTGCTGGTTGTTGTTGTGATCATGTGGCTGGAGGCCATTTTGTATAGGCAATCAATGTGCTTTTGCCATCCACCTGCATGTGTTCTTTGTTGTGGCCAAGCCTCCTTGCTGGTTGTTGTTGTTGTGACCATGTGGCTGTTGGCGATTTTGTGTATGCAGCCAGTTTGCTTTAGTCATAGAACTGCATGTGTTCTTTGTTTTCCAGGCCTCCTGTTTGATGTTGTGACCAAGTGACTGGTGGCCTGTTTGTGTAGGCAGCTAGTTGGCTTATGCCATAGTCCTGAATTTCTTATTTGTTCCCCAGGCCTTCTTGTTCATTGTTGTAGTTGACCATATGGCACTGGCTGGAAGCTATTTTGTTCATCCAGCCAGTGCTCCTTTGCCATAGGCTTGTATGGAAGGATGAGATATCAGTTTAATAATATGCATGATGATAATTTCTAGGCCCAGGCTTTAAACTCTGCTGCACTCATGCAGTTTGCAGAATTTGGGCACTCCGTGCTCCAAGGAGGAATGTAGAATTCTGCCATTTGCGCACAAAGCAGAGTTTTTTTCGTTTGTGCGCTCGAGTTTTCTTTTGCTTCTCAAGCACAAGCACCAATACTTTTGAGCCGTTGCAAGTGTGCGTGAGACTTCTCACACCACTGGTGAGCTCACATGAGACTTTGCACTCACTTGAATGGCTTTCAGTCATGATGCTACCAATCTAGCATCCTTAGTGCGAATTGCAATCGCAAGCAGAGCGGTCAAGCAGCTTTCCTGCTTCAGAATGCAGCTGAGAGAATTTTTGAGGGGATTTTCTTCTCAAACTGCCCATTAGAATTGTTTTTTGTGCATGAAGCCATTAAAAAAAACAAATTCAAACCAGCAGGACGTGCCTCAGAGACTCCAACTTCCTGTTCCTGGCCAGCAGGCACCTCCCAGTGCCTTTTCCCTCTCCTAGTCACTTTTCATTGCAATTTGGAGCTGGAAGGATCACTCTCCCTGTTTGCTGCATATACACTATTAGATTTAGGCACTTTATTTTTGAGATATCACAAGTAACTTGAAAAACTAGTGTATTAGGGTGTTGTTTGTTTGACCAGGGACATTCACCTGGATTTCTTTGTACTTTTATTCGATTTTAACATTTATTGTGTTGGGAGGCCTGCAGTTTTAGTGGGGGTCTATTTATTTCTTTGCATTTGTTTTTTCTTCTTTTGTTAATGAAAAATGTTGCACAGTTTACTATATTTTTCTCACTGTTATTTGATAAATTTGCAATATTGATTTAATTCACTTTGTGGCCTCATCTGCCAATGGTCCTTCAAGCCAGTCAGCCCTATACTATTCATGGGTGTATGAAACAACTGCTTCTGTGGTGTCTGTTGTATTAAAACATAATGTTGGCCATGGATGACATCTAATTAAAAATACTAAATGTGTTTTTGTGGAATTTCACATTTCCCCCTTGCAAACTGTTTTTAGGTGGGGTAATGCCTTTGGGGAATGTGTCTTACTGTGAACATGTGTAGCCCTGTTAATTAACATTTTTGGCATTGCTCAATTAATGCTGCTTTCTCTGTGTTACAATGCCTCTTTTGTCTGGCCAGTGTGTGTGTGTGTTTGTGTGTGTGTTTGCCATAGGCCACCATTTGCCTTTGTTGTTCATGAAGCCTGGCGACCATGGGCCATTTTGTATAGTTAGTGTCCACGCTAGGCCTGCATGCGTCCTTTGTTTTCCAGTCATCCAACTTGTTGTTATGACCATGTGGCTGGCGGCCATTTTTGTCTAGCCAGTCAGTGTGCTTTCCCCATAGGTCTGCGTGTCTTCTTTGTTTGTGGCCATGCCTCCTTTCTGGTTGTTGTTATTGTAACCATGTAGCTGGTGTCCATTTTGTGTAGCCAGCCAGTGTTCTTTTGCCATAGGCCTGCATGTCTTCTCGGAAACTTTGACCATGCCTCCTTGCTCAGTTAGTTGTTGTTGATGACCATGTTGCACTAGCTGGCAGCCATTTTGTGAGTCCAGCCAGTGTGGCCCTTTGCCATAGAATTGCATGGATGTTTGACAATGATAGCAGTTTGATAAATGAATATGCTTGTGGATTTTATTTCACTTATCTTTCATTTGTTTTGTTTGATTTTTTGAATTTTAGTTGTTTTAATTTGCAGATTTTTAGTTTGATTTTCTTGTATTTTTTTAATGCGTTTTTAAAAAAACACATTTTTAATGCAGTTGTATTTTTTAGATTTAAAATTTTTTTTTTTTCAAATGTTTACTTTTTTTCTTCCAAAAATATAGTTTTCATTTTTGTTAAATTACATTTTTGTAATTAAATTTTTTCTATTTGGATCCAATTTTTTTCCATTTTTCTAATATCTGGCATCAACTCCATGACTGAAATAGGCGCAACAGAGCAGCATTCATTATTTAAGCATTATTCCATTGTTACCTGCACCTCCCTAAGTGCCACATCCCAACGTGATGCACATAAAGCAAAATGTTATATCTGTATGTTGTTGTTGTTGCTCTTTCTGATCCTTCCTGAGTTTACTGCACACCTTGGAAGATTGTGGTGTGGTTTTACGAATGGATAGGTACTGCTAAGTCACTACATTAAATTATATTTTTTGTGTGTACTACTACTTGAGCTGCAACAATGCTACGTTTCACTGAAGTTTTTCTTGCTTGTTTGCTTTTATGTGCCCAATAGAAAAGACATCCCCCACAGTACTACTAGAAAGAATCCCTGTTCATAACATGACCCATGACTGACTATGCAACACGGTCATATCTTCAGCTTGTTGAGGAGCTAAGTTCCACTGTCAACTGACAGCTTCAAGATTGACTCAGAGAAAGGTGCTGCCTAGAAAGTGGCTAGAGGGGAGCAGATGAAGCAGATTTCCACCACTGGCGTGACAACTGTAACCCTTTTCAGGACAATTGTGCCTTCCGCACTGGCCTTCAGAGAGCAAGCTGAGAGTAGCACTTATGCATCAATAGCACCCCCTCAACCTAAGCCCAGGACCATGTCTGTCAGTGAGGCAGCCAGTGCAATCATGGCGACGCTGACATATAGTGATGTTGAATTGGATTTGTCTCTTTCACAAAGTAGTACACAATCATTTCAGGAAAGAAGAGGGTGACATCTTCATGCAAAGCAGCCTTGTCCCCAGAAGTGTGCCAACAAATTCACCCACCTCAGCAACTTCACAATGGCACAAGAAGACTCAGAGTGAGATGATGGATATACCATGACATACAGTGACTGCCCCACCACCACAACGCACATTGAATCTACCATTAGCATCTCCTTCTCAAATGATGCCTCTGTCAGTGACCCAAGAAAAGACGGAAATCCAGGCTACTGTTACAGGCATGTTTAGGTAGGAGGGGTCCTATGAGCAAAACCACTCAGCCCCACGTTTGTACAATGGGAAGCTGGCAAAACTGTTAGACCTGGACCTCCTCCCTTTTTCTTGTGTGAGAGGGGTATAATTCCTAAAATTTGTGGAAACCATCTGCCCAAAATGAAAGGTACCAAGTAGGACCTATTTTGCTAGAGTGGCTGTTCCAGGGCTGCATCATGATTTGCTGCAGTTGGTTGGACAAGCTTTTCTGCAAAGTGCCTTAAAAAACATCCAGCTGATGACCGACGTGGACCAGTTGTTAGGCAAATGATTACATGTGCATCACTGCAAACTGGATCTCTTTTGCAGGGGTAAAGCAAATCATATCTTTAGTTCTTGGCCCTGAAGAAAGTTTGTGGAGTATTTGGCTGCATGCAACAGTGGCCATGTTCGCGATGGAGAAATCACATACAGCTCTAAACATCTTGGATGAATTTAACAGCAAGGTGTATGAATAGCTGCAACCCAGAGATCTTAGAATTAGATTTGAAATCACATACAGCTGTAAATATCTTAGAGGAATTTAACAGAAAGGTGTATGAATGGCAGTGACCCAGAATTCTTAGAATTGGATTTGTTGCCACAGACAATGGCAGGAACATTGTCAAGCCGATGTCAGACCGAGGCCACTTCAGGGTCCTGAGTTTAGCCCATTGCAGCAACCTGGTGGTGCAAGACTTCCTCAAAAAGGAAGACATAGTCAGCAACAACTGACACCTGCAGAAGAATCTGCATTAATTTCAGTCATTCTTTCAAATCCTGGACACAGCTGCAGAATATTCAGGTTAATAATAGAGCACCAGTTAAACCCATCATACAGGCGGTGCCAATACGTTGGCTATGACCATGAATACGGACACATGGGAACTAATCAAATGCCAGACACAGATGCTACTCCCCTTTGAGGTTTTCAAATGGGAAGTTAGCAAGGCGCACAGTATAATGTGCCAAGCTAAACCATTCTTGCATCTCCTAAAAGGCCAGATAAAGAGGGTGTTTGAAAGGTTCGCCCCTGCAGGTGTAAATGAAAACACATAAGAACATACCTTGGTTGAGACCTTAGTCCTGTGATTGACTACTGATATAAGGCTGCAACATGACATTGTTGAGTTCAAAGAGTACACATGTGCCACTCTGCTTGATGCCCACTTTCATTCCTTTCTCTGAAGAGGATTGTAGAGTAAGCTGGAGACTTGGAAGAAAAATGGCTTAAACTTCGAGTCCCATCCTGCAATTCTGGGGTGTCAACTTCAACCTCCAGAGAGGGCAGTCTTGTCTTGCAGCAGCCAATAGCACCATCAACTCAAACATGGGCAACAACAGCAAAAGAAAGATCGGACCCACCCCCTGCATTGTATTAGTTGCAATTGGTAGGGATCAAGTCTAGTGCAGAGGCGATGACAAAACAGGTTGAGTAATGGAAGCACAAATGACTTTTCACAGGATGTTCCTGGAGTATCTGAATGATCCAAAAGAGGTCTGTGTAGATCAAAAAACAATGATGTGATGGTATGGGAAGAACCACCAATGGCCAGAGCTCAGCAGGCTGGCAATAAAGTATCTGGCTTTTCCTTTTGCCAGTGTTTCTTCTGACTTGCCATTACAGGTAGGTTTGGGAATTTACTTGATGAGCTAGTAAGAAAACAAATTGTGATGTATGCAAAAAACAAATCCATTCAGGACAGACTGTGGGTAGAAGGAGAGTCTAGTCTAACATCATTGCAATTGTAAAAAAAGAAGAGTTGTCTGAGAGGCGTGCTAAAGTTACAGTAGCACAGTAGCACAGGATAAAAAATATGGAGGTGATTTTCATAGTAAAACATCTGATGAAAGAATACATTTGCACAAAATTAAGGACAATTTAGCATGTGAAAAGACCAGGAAGAAAAGAAGGCAGAACGTCTTCTGGTTTCAAGATTGTTAATTATGCATGTTACCGGTGTGGTAGAATTGCTCATTCTGCTAGGTATGACAAGTGTCCTGACAAATCATCTTAATATATGGGCAGGGGTTTGATAGGGCATTTTGCTAGGGTGTGTAAACGCTAATAGAAGAAGGAAAATAAAGGTAGTTAAGTAGCATGTATCAAAGAGAGGAGACTTCACTTCGAATGATACTGTTAAAGAAAATAGTTCCAAATGGGAGCACAAAAAAAGAATGGTGCTAAAATTATCTGGAGAAGGAGATAAGAAACACCGTTGTTGGTTCTCTTTTGGTGGTGTGGTGATACAAGTGGATGCTGATTCTAGTTCTCCGTACACCACTGTGACAGAACCATTTTATTCGAGTTATTCGGGAACATTTGGAAACACTGGATATTAATCCTGAAAGTTCTACTGGTGAGAAGATTGATATGCTAGGCATGAGACAGCAAGTCTTCAGACATGCTATGTGTAATTTGTATGTGGCTAGATATTGTCTGTCTGCACTAGGATGGAAGTAACAGAGAAAAGTTATTCTAGATCTGAATAGCCCTGAGCAAGTGTTAGGACACCAGGAATTGAGTGTTGGAGGAATTTCTGGTTGTGTTCCGCAGAAAAATTGGAAAATTAAAGGGTTTGGCGCATAAAATAAGATTGACGATTCAGAAAAGGGGGTGGTGATGAACAGAGTGTCTGAATTAAGCAGACCACTCTTACCCAGTCCAAAGATCAGGGCTTGATCCATCACCGTTATTTTGCTCACTGCCCCTTCCCAGCTCAGAACCTGGCTATATGCAAATTAGTCTGTCCCTGGCCCAGTGCATCATGGGAACAGGGCAGACCAAACTCAGATGTGAGTCCCTTGCTCATTGCACCATCAGGATTCAAGCAAGCCGGGCCGACGACGGCTGAAATGCCAGAAACCGGTCCCCGGAAGCTTGTTTCCTTCCCAGTGTAAGAATTGGCTTGGTAGTTTGGTTTGCCCTGTTCCCATCATGCACTGGGACAGGAACAGACTAATTTGCATATAGCCAGGTTCTGAACTGGGATGGTGCAGTGAGCTAAAAAACGGTGTTGGATCTAGCCCTGATCTCTTGACTGGGTGAGAGTATTCTGCTTAATTCAGAAACTCTGTCCATCACCACCCCTTGTTGTTAAATAAAATAAGATTGAAGCATGATGCTCACCTGAAAATTCAAAAAGTTTGCAACATATCATTTATTGTAAGGGAGGAAGTCAAACTGCAATTGGATAAACTTATTGAAGCCAGAATTATTGAACCTGTGGAGACTTGTGAATGGATTTCTCCCTTAGTGGTAACTAGATAAGCAAATGGCAAAGTTTGTTTATGTGTGGACTTAAGGGAGCTTAACAACAACACAATTGTTTCCAGTACAATGTATTGATGAAATGTTGTTGCTTCTTAGAAACACCAAGTGTTTTTCTACCTTGAATGTTTATGCTGCTTATCGCTAGGTGGTGTTAGATCCTGGCAGTAAACACAGTACAGCATTTTGCATGGCATTTGCATGCTACCAATTCCAATGCATGCAGTTTTTCAGAGGCTCATGACGCAGTTTTTGAGCAAATTTGGCAATTACATTTTTTGCAGAATGACATACTAATCAAGGGAAAGAGCAGGAATAACCACGATGAAGTCCAGAGAAAGGTGTTGGACATTCTAAAAGGAAAAGGGCTTACTGCAGAAATTAATAAATATAGATTTGCAGAGCATACAGTTCATATTTGGGTCCTGAAATTGGCAATAAAATGATTAAACCCAATGAGAAATGAGTACAGCTTCTTCGCCTAAAAACAGGGATGAGCTTTGTTCATTTTTGGAATTAGTAGAGTTCTACTCCAAATTCGTGTAAAGATTTTCAGAAAAAAACACACCACCACAATGTCACATTTAGTAACGTTGTGATGGCGATAGGAGCTTTGCCTTATTTACAGGGTAGCCTTAAGTCACCTATCATGGCTTAAAGCTGCCTTGTAAATAAGGATCCCTTTTTACGCTACATTTAGCGTGAAAGGGACGGACAATGGGTGTTGTGGTGGGTGTTCCACCGCATCACCCATTGATTTTGACACTGCCCCCTATTTACAAAAGAAGCAAAAATAGGAGGTAGCACCGACATTAAGATCAAGGAAAACCTGGTCTTATCAGGCGAAAATAGGAATGCTTTATTTTTCCTAATTATTTCTGTTTCCATGTGTGCTGCATTAGGCAGCACACATAGAAACAGCAAAGCACCATTATGCAGCACACATAGAAGATGCAAAACAGCATTTAAAGATTGTTTATGTGCAGGAAGGGGGACCTTCCTGCACATAAACAATCTTCCCCTCAACACAGGTACCCTTGCATTATGGAACAATGGTGCCTGCGTTGGTGTTAGGCAGCCTAATTTAGCACCAACGCAGGAGGAAACGTGGTGCTGCACCATATTCTAGTAGATATGGTGCAGCTCTGTGTTTCTAAAGTGGCGAAGCGTGTCTTTAGAATTCTTGGCTTAATGACACGGTTCACCCATTTCTTGCAAATATGCCCCGAAATGTGCATGTACCTGAAAAATAAACGTACATTTGATTAGTCTGTTCAGTGCCAGAAATACTTTATGGAAATTGTTAGATTTGGGGGTCTCTAGTTGGCAGAGTTAGGTACCTTTGTCCAATAGGGACCCTTGTGTCTAGTCAGGATAAGGGGTTACACTCCTAAAATAACGCCTGCTCACCCCCTTGGTAGCTTGGCACGAGCAGGCAGGCTTATCTCAAAGGCAGTGCGTAAAGCATTTGTGAACACATACAGTAACCCAGTGACAACACCACAGAGGGACATCACACAAGTTGTAGTATAAAAATAAGTATTTTTATATAGACTTAACGCAAGACCACAAACGACAAAAATCCACAATACTGTACTTCAAAAATGGTAGAACTAGCTCAGTTCTCTTTAGATGTAAAATGCAACACTTTAAGTTCAATGTACCTTTGGATGCGTAACGCTACACAATGAAAGTGTTGCAGGGAAGCTGATGCCTCTGTTCCTTACACGTAAGAACGGTGATGGGTCGGGTCCCTACTGCTGTGTAGGGGATCCGTAGGTTCTTCTCCGCGTGGGAAGGTGATGCGTCAGTTTCTAACTGCACTTTCGTTGCAATGCAACCAGCAGCGCAGTGATGCGATGAAGATCCGGTGCAATGAAACAAAATGGCGTCTTCTTCTTGATGCGACAACGATGCGTGCACGCCTGACAGCCGTGCGGCAACTCAACAATTATTCTGAGCCACAAAAGGCCCTGCAACACGCTTCTCCGGTGATGCGATGTTGTCTGCTGCAACAGCGGCACTTCTCCGGTGCTGCCAGGCACTTCAGGTGATGCGATGGCGACAGTGTCAGCGGCGGCACGCTTCTCCGGAGATGCGATGGCGTCTTCTGCGATGGCGACACTCTTTTCCAGTGATGCAGTGAAAATTGCTGCGGCAGTGACACGCTTCTCCGTCTTGAGTCGCGCTTCCAGCTTCCAGTGACACGCAGTCTCTCAGAAGGCCCAGCTCAACATTAGGCACTTCAATTCCCAGCAAGGGAAGGCAGGGGAGCTGGTTGGTGAAGTCTGTTGTCCCTGAGACTTCAGCAAGAGGCAAGCTCTATCTCAAGCCCTTGGAGACTCTGTACATATGATTTGAAAGTAGGAAATGTCCTTTCTATGGCAGTCAGGCAACCACTGCAAACCAATCGCCCAAACAGCACTCATCTTAGGGATAGTCTCCTCCTCAGTTACTCTGGTCCCTCTCCCCAGAAAAGGTCTTTTTGTTTCCTAAAAGTGATCTAAAGTTCGTGGGTCTGGGTCCCAATATTTATACTAGCAAATCATTTGTCCTCTGAAGGCAGAGGGTCCTCTACTCAGTCCAAACCAGTTCTATGCAGTCCTGGAGCACTTTGCTGATAAGACTCCTTCTTTCCTTTGACAGTGTGGGTCAGGGACATCAGACGCACCACAGGAGGTGGAATCAGCATTGTGGAAGGCAGGCACATCCCTATTTAGGTCCCAGGTGCAACTCCTCCTACCCATCTACATGCAAATAGCTCTCTTCAGCCCTGTGCTGGCTCACCCTGTCTCCTGGAATCCCCCAGCCCCTGTCACTCAAACTCCAGACAAGGAATACACAACCTAGCAGAGGCAGGCCTGGATAGTTAGGCAAGAGAATACCTACTTTCTATTTGCAAACACAGAATGTTAAAACCAACCTAACTAAAAGATGTATTTTAACATTCTGAGTTCGGGCATACCAAACTCGAATTTCTACCTAGTTCCCTGAGTCAGTTAAGGTTATAAGATGTTATAATTGAACTGCCCATTTTGGCCTATGGGGAACAGGTAGCCTTGTAATAGTGAAAAACAAAAATGGCTGTAATTCACTATAAGGACATGCCACACACATCAAGGCATGTCCTACCTTTTACCTACAATGCACCCTGCCCTTGGGCCTACCATATGGGTGACTATTATGTTTAAAAGGGAAGGTTTAGGGACTGGCAAGTGGGTGCACTTGTGCAGTCAACATGGCAGTACCAGACTGCACACAGGCTCTGCAATGGCAGACCTTAGAAATACTTTACAGGCTGCGTCTGTGTGTGGCACAACCAGTGCTGCAAGCCCAACAGAAGAATGTGATTTACAAGCCCTGGGCACAAGTAGTGCACTATACTAGGGTCTGATAAGTAAACCAAACCAGCTAATCATGGAGTCACTAATCCATACATCAATTTACAATAGGGAGACCATATGCACTTTAGCACTGATCAGCAGTGGTAAAGCGCCCAGAGTCATAAAACAGCCTACAACAGGTCAGAAAAAAGACAGGAGGAAGGCAAAAAGTTCAGGGATTACCCTGCAAGAAGGGCCAAGTCCAACAGAAAAAATAAACAGGCAATTGGCAGTGTACCCACCCTGCAAGGTTTCGAGCTTACTGCAGAAACGTTTGTGCCTATGGATGCTGGTGGAAAAGGGTTAGGTAGTGGACTGTCACAAAAGGTGGTGTGAATTTGTAACTATTTTTGCATCTAGGTCTTTGACACCCAAAAAGAAGAAGTACTCTGTGATAGAAAGGGAGACATTGGTGTGTGTGAGGGCACTTGAATATGTTTGCAAATTCTTGTGGAGTAGAACATGTATTGTCTACTCTGATCTAAACCGTTTTATTAACAACAGAGCTTTATCCAGAGCTTCTGCACATATTGCTAGACTATCCATGAGGTTACAATATTTTCTGTATGAGGTAGAACATGGCCCCGGGAGGTAAAATGTTACAATTGATTTCTTAAGCAGGCTATCATTGCCTCCCAGGAAAGTAGATAATTACCCTTGGAATAATGCATGTATTGTAGGAATTTTCACTTCTGGTTTAGCGAAATGTTTACAGAAGGAAGAGTGGATGGCAATGTATATCGATGGATACAAGTTGTTCAAAGGTGATCAAGTTCATCAATTAAATATTTTTGGGAGAAGGTGTCCCTACATCTATGCTCATGGACAATAGTGTCCAGTTTAAAACCGAAGAAATTAACATGGGTAACTTATCATGGAGAAAGTTAACAGAAGTATTTAAGGTATTGTGGAGATGGCTGGTCAGACAAGGAAAAATTGGGACAACGAATTAAGGAAAATGGTGTGGACACATAGAGTTACCATTCATGAGTCAGTAGCAGAAAGTCATTTTGGTATTATGAGAGGATGCATGCCACACTCTAATGCTAATCCAGGGTGGATGAAGAGAGGACAAAAAGTAGAATGGGATGCAGAGAAAGTTAAAAGAAGTATGTTTGCATCCCAGGAGAAGAATACAAAGTATTTCAATACCAAACATGATGTACGCAATGTTTACTTGACAGTGAGTATGTGTGCAAGTAATGAAAAGTATGGTGCAATTGTAGGATGGTAGTATTTGCCATATCATTAGGTTGCCAAGGGTCAGACATGTTTAGTGTGTTGTTGAGGGCTGAAAAGCTGAATTTTCTTGCTGTGACACGTATTGGGTGGATTGATACCAGTCCTGAATGTAGTATTGATGAGAATGCCATAATTAAGGAGTTGCAGGAAGAGGGGGATGTTGGTGGGTGTAAAGAGAAGAGGCAGGAGGTGTTGAGTGAATGTAGAAGCACAGATTTTCTGGAAAGTGAGGTTGTGAATGGTGGCACTGTGAGTTTTGGAGTTCAGACTGTAAAAGACAAGTCCTTCAGGTAGGAATTTAGAGAAACTTAAGAAGTAAGAAGATTACGTTTACAATGTGCAAATGGTGTAGCTCTTATTGTAGAATTTATTTATATCCTAATTATGTGACATAGTTATAGTTTGGTTTTATTTGTTGTGTGATATTTTAATTTGCAAAGAGAAGGCATGTGTTCTTATGGTATTTATTTGTAGAATTTTATTGGTGGAATGTGAGGAATAGAATCAGAATTAGGTATATGCTCTAAGTATTTAAGGTGATGGTTAGACTGATAGTACTAAATGATGTTGTTGTTCACCTCTGTGTGAGCACGTTCACTAAGCTGTATGAGGTTGCTCAATAATTTACTATTAGACTTAACTGGTGCCATGGAAATTCACTACGGAATTCAAACACTATTACTAAAACTAAAGAAACATGATATTGGTAACCAGTGTTGAGGCATGAACAAGGGAAGCAAAAGTCTTACAAGATTCCTACTTTTTTCTGCCGCCGGCTTTTCTATGTCTACTATTATCATGTGTTTCTAGCAAATCATTTTCATGTCAGTAACTTAAAGCTAAACTATACCCCCCTGCAGAATGTGATGAGTCTCTCATATCTCACAGATATTCATTGGCTTTGACTGAATCAAGACCCTGAAGGTTTGGGGGCCCATTGAAGGCTTAGGGGTCCCCTTACCTACAAGAGCTGCATTGGCCCTTGCTATGCCCTCACTTTATGTTCAGGGTTGATTAGCTCTGAGAAATTGCCTAAAAACATATCAGGTCTTCGGTGGTCTTATTGTCAATTGACAAGATGTAGAAATACTACCACAGGCTGGTGTGGCCACCAGGATTGCAAGTTAGGAGCAGTATATTTCAGCATCAAGAGTTATGGGCCAGATGTATAAATTGCAAATAGTGTGATTCATGAAATCACAGGGTTTCTGATGGCACAATCTATATTTCTTATGTACACAGCCCACTTTAAGAGTCTGAACAGTTTTCTGACTCGTTGTTAGAAAAGGGATTTAGTGTTGGCTAGGGCATGTGCCTATGCTAAACAGAAACCACCACTCTAGTCAGGGCAAGCGAGTTACAGTCTGAAGATAACCCCTTTTCCCCCCTATGGTAGCTTGGCAGAGCAGTCAGGCTTATCCCAGAGGCAATGTGTAAAGCACTTGCGCAACACACTCACACAGCAGCAACACACTAGGCATACCACCATACCACAAAAGAAACTCCACTCCAGTTTATATAAAAATACCCTTTGTATTACTCATAAAACACATTAGAATGTAATCACATATGCAACCTGTGTCATCTGGCACTTAGTGGGACTTCACAGGGAGTGTATACATTACAGGGCCTATTGGGCGACTGTCATCACCATTAGAACATACAAGCAGTTAAAATAAAAACAACCCGTATCTACTGGCAAGAGGCACTTAGCATAAACACCTTATGCATGGATCATGAGGCATAAACATCAAAGTGTACATCCTAAATCAATAGTGTACCACAGTAACACTAATAAGGTGCACACATCACCTCCGGGCCTTACACCCAACCAAAACATGCAGGTGATCTCCAGGCCATCTGGCCTTATCCTTAGGGCCCGTCTTGGGCTTCCCTGCAATGCCTTTGTCCAAAAGTCAGGGCCCTTCTAACACAAGGCCTCCACCTGGCCTGTACTATAATGGTTGCAAGGGTGCAACTAACCCGTGTCTCTGTTCAGTAAACGAAAATTCCCCGACGTTGCAGCTGTCACATGTAAATGTCCTACCTTTTACCTACAGTGCACCCTGCACATAGGGCTAGCTAGGGACTACCTTACGGGTGACTGGTATGTAATAAAAGGGGAGTCACAGACGTGGTATCCACTTTATGTGCCACGTTACAGCGGTAGTAAACTGTGCACGCAGGCCGTAAAATGGCAGAGGCCTGTGACAGGTTTGAAAGGCTACTTTGGTGGGTGGCGCAAGCAGCACTGCGAGCCCACCTGTAGCATTTAATTTACCGGACCTGGGTATATGAGATACCACTTTACACGGGACTGATAGGTAAATTAAATTAACGACAAACAGGTGTAGACCAATCTTACCACTTTTACCATGAAGAGCATATGCACTCTACACTGGACAGCAGTGATAAAGTGGTCAGAGTCCTAAAACCACCAAAACCAGGTAAAAAAAAATACCAGGCGAAATGCAAAAAGTTCAGGGATGGCCATGCAAAAAGGCCCAAGTCCAAGACAACCCCCTTCCCGCCTAAAGTCAGAGTGAACCAATCAATACCTTGATGGGCTTCCCTGCTCAGGCGATAGAACACGGACGTGGGCCCACGACTGCAGGGGCACACTCCAGTTCTACTCCAATCTGAACCCATGTAATTCCCTCTGTCTAAGCTCCCAGGACCAACTAAGCTACCCCCTTGGGACTCCTTAGCTGTCCGCAGCCAGGACCAAGCACTAGGCCATCCAGAGTCCCCTGATCCTTGCCATCTCACAGAGTGGGGGCCAGTAGCCCCAGGTACATAGTACCCATTCTCCACTCTACCTCTAATCAGTGCAGTTATAAACTGCCACTGATCCCTCAACCCAGGGTCTGCACACTCTGGCTGATCAGGAGAAATGGGTGAGGCTCTCCTCCCCCTATTGCTCCTTCTGGGATTCCTCACTCTCCTCCGAGGAGAGGCAGCCTCAGAACCAAAAACTGTCAGGAAGCTGGAATCAGACCTTCCAAACCATTCTCCCACCAGTTTAGGACTTCTGCCCTGCAACTGGTCTCCCAACCTAGGGTCTAAACCCTCAGGTTGAACCAGGTCAGAGGTGAGGACTTGTTTCCTCCGTACCCCGTTCCAGAGTTCTACGTCCTTCCACCTGGAGTGGTACCCCTAGAAGACAAAGCATCCCTCCCATACACCGGGACCAATCTGGGCTACTAAGAACCTTTTCCACTACCCTGAGCTGGGAAATACCTGAGCCACTCCTCTTAGGGTCACTTCCAAATGCCTCCTCAGACCTTCTGGAACTCACCCAGAGGTCTGCCTCCTGCGCAAGCTCCCTGGTATCAGAGAACTCACATTCCAACAGGTGTTGGTGTAACCCTGGAAATAATGGAAGATGTGCTCTCTGACAATCAGATTGAACAGCCCTTCAGAATTGTTTGCCATGCTACCCATCACCCAATCTTCCAGTGCATCACCACATGTATCCACAAACTCCCCCCAAGACTGGTGAGACAGTTTTCTACTGCCCCTGAACCTCAACCTATACCCTTCGGGTGTGACACCCTTTTCCTGGGAACTAGGCACCATGGTCTTGGATCTAGGAGTGGGACTTCCTACACTGGACTCACTTTTGCTGCCACCACTGGACCCCACCTCCACTGGTGAATCCATACCACTAAAACTACACTCAGGGGACATATCCTCAAGAGCTAGTTTTTGTCAGGCAAAGGCCCTCTCTGCCTCCCCATCCTCTCCTGCGCGAAGACCCTTTCAGTCTCTAGCTTTTTCTCCTTCACACCCAGCTGTGTCATCTCCAACCTGAGCCTTTCCAAAGCCAGCTGATTTTACCTTTCTTCCCTCCTATCCACCCACTCCTCTGGGGATTGGGAAAGGGATGGGGCACTGGCGCCGGCACTGGACCAGCCAAGGGACTCGCTCTCTCAGGGGTCTCACTATCTACCGGCATCCCTGCCCTGTCATTTTCTCCCTCCTGCTCAAACTCTCCTTGGTCATTTCCCTCTAGGGGTGCTGGTTGGGGACCCTCCCTCTGAGAGACCCCACTGATCTCAGGGTCCTCCTTCCCAGACTCCTCCCTCACTCAGTTTTTGGATATCCAACAGGCCAACACGGCCTCCACCAGTTCCACCTTCATGGCTGACACCCAAGATCCTGACAGAATCTCTTTAGGTCCTTCACAGTATACCTGTTAAACATCCTTACATTAAATGCACTTTCCATCACAACACCTAAGCGTTGTCACCGACATTTTAAGAGAGCATGAAAACACAATTACACATGACACTTTGAAGAGCTATTAAACAATCAGGAGAAAAATCCCCAAACATGTGATTAGTCTAAACTGCAGAGTTTGAAGTGCACCCATGCATCACTGTGGTACTGCTCAAATTCAAGTCCTATCCTCACCACTGACAAACAATGTTAGAAATTGGATTTCTGGTTGGCTAGGGCATGCGCCTAAGCCAAGCAGAAACCACCACTCTAGTCAGGGCAAGGCAGTTACACGCTGAAGATAACCCCTGCTCACCCCCTTGGTAACTTGGCAGAACAGCCAGGCTTATCCTAGAGGCAATGTGTAAAGCGTTTGCACAACACACCCACACAGCAGCAACTAGGCACACCTCAAAAGAAACTCCACACCAGGTTATATAAAAATAGACTTTGTATTACTCATAAAACACATTAGAATGTAATCACATATGTACACTGTGGCAGCTGGCATTTAGTATGACCTCACACTGATTATATACATTACAGGGCCAATCGGGCGACTGTCATCACCATTAGAACAAACAAGTAGTGAAAATAAAAACAACCAGTATCTACTGGCAAGAGGCACTTAGCTAAACGCCTTATGCATAAATCATGAGGCATAAACATCATAGCGTACATCCTAAATCAATAGTGCACCACAGTAACACTAATAAGGTGCACACATCACTTCAGGGACTTACACCCAACCAAAACATGGAGGTAATCTCCAGGCCAACTGGCCTTATCCTCTGGGGCACGTTTTTGGCTTCCCCGCAATGCCCTTTGTCCAAATGTCAGGGCCCTCCAGCTGGCCTGTACTATAATGGGGGCGAGGGTGCAACTCACCCTCACCTCAGTTTACTAAAGAAAATACCCCAACGTTGCAGCTGTCACATGCACATGTCCTAACTTTAACCGACAGCGCACCCTGCCCATAGGGCTAGCTAGGGCCTACCTTAGGAGTGACTGATATGTAGTAAAAGGTGAGTCACAGACATCACAGCAGCAGTAAACTGAGCGTGCAGGCCCTGCAATGGCAGAGGCCTGAGACAAGTTTAAAAGGCTACTTTGGTGGGTGGTGCAAGCAACGATGCGAGCCCACTAGTAGCATTTAATTTACTGGCCCTGGGATATGAGATACCACTTTACAAGGGACTTAAATACGGCAAACAGGTGTAGACCAGTCTTACCACGTTTACCATTGAGAGCACATGCACTCAATGGACAGCAGTGATAAAGTGCTCAGAGTCCTAAAACCATGAAAACCAGGTCAAGTAGCAGTTTGGTAGGGAATTAAAAGGGAAATTCCTTGCAAAATCTGATTAGGCATGCAATGTATCAATGGATTGAGATTGCAGTTTCAGCCATGAACCATTCAACAGTTACCAACACCTCAAAGGCAGTTGTAACTGATTTGCAAATGGAAATGGATCTCCTTTGAGAATCGTGTTGGCAGCCTTAGGTGGAGTAGACAGTGGTCCAGCGAACCACTGGCTGCTCACCCTGATTTATCCCAAATGGAATTTTACTTTTTTAAGGAACTAATGCTGCTTACGTTTCTTTATTTTATTTTTTTACATACCATGGGGCTCTTTATGGTGCATTCTGTGAACTGAGCAACCTCTAGGCATATATTTGCGTTCAGGTGTGGGTGGGACCACATCACTAGGCTTTACTGAGAGCTCTGAAGAGAGATGAATTTAAGCTTTTGACGGAGAAGCCCGTAAAAAAACTGATGACTTGTTCTCTTATGAGCAAAGGTCAGGGCCTTGGACAGAAATTGAGAAGGATAGAGGGGTTGGTGAGGTTTCATCCAGAGGTATAGGAGCCTTGCATTGAATGGTTGATGATTGGAGGTTAAAAGACATGATATAGCACATGGAGGGGAGATTTACAAAATCTCCACGCAATGCAGCGCAGTCCCCGGCTAGTCTGTACTGCATTACGCGACAGGGAGGGAGCAGGAGCGCACCATATTTTCAAAGCTATGGCTCTCTCCTCCCCGTTCCCTTGCGCCGGCATTGATTTTTGCTGCCGTGAGCCTTGCACACACCTTAGTGCCATAGAACTAGGGTGTGTGCATGAGTGTAGCATATGTGTTGCACAGGAAGTGTATCCTTCCTGTACAAAATACTATGCTAGGCAAGATGCAAAGCGGTTCTCACTTTGCATACGTGCTGCACAGTGCAGCACACATGAAAAGTCGGAAAAGGAAGGAGAAATTAACCCCTTCCCCGCTCATGACAAGCTCAGCTCGTCATGAGTTGTGCCGCTCGCACACTGATGACGAGCTGAGCTCGTCATGTAACGCGGCTTTTTAAAAAAAGCCACGCAGTGCGAAAAAAGCCACCGCACGCATGCGGTTAAAGCATTTCTCCTTTCGTGCACCTAGTTGAAAGGAGCACAGTTTTCTCATGCTAATCCCAATCTACTATTTGTAGTAAATTGGGCTTAGCGTGAGAAACCTAGGGTGGTTGCTTGGGAATGCCCATGCACCAGCCTGGTACGCCCCCATAGAGCAAAGTAATGAGAACTTTACTTTTACATTATTTCCAGCGCTAAACAAGTTTAACGCTGGAAAGTTATTTTGAAAAAAAATACATTGTGCCATTTTGTATCACTTTTGTGATGCAAACATGTCGCAAAATCTTAGTAAATCTCCGCAAAGTGTGTTGATGAGCTTGAGGAGAGTATATTTTTCTTCATGCTTGAGTTGTCTGGGAGGTTAAAGTTGTTAAGGATTGTGTTGTTAGTGTACCTGAGTCGATGAGCTGATAAAGAGGTCTGGAAATTTGTCTATCAAGTCCTTTTTCCTGTCCATGAGGCCTGTAGATGCGATAGTAGGTGACAAACTGAGTTGTGGTGAGTTGGAGCTGGTACGTGATGAGCTTGCGTGCCAGCAGTGCATGGCTAGGAGGACTTTAAGATAATAGTGAGACCTCCTCCTGTCTCATTAATGGGGACCTAGTTCTGGATGCTGTCTGTTGTATGTGGTAAATGGAACATCTAGAATGTGCAAGGATGTGAGCAATGTTTTTATGGTGAAGAATGTCGCATATGTGATAGGTGATGAGGTCTGCAATTTCTGGCGATTAGACTATTGCGGAGCCTATATTAATGTGCATAAGATGGAGTGACTGATCAATAGTCTGTGTGAGTTCTGGTTTATGGAATGTGTATGAGGTGGGTGTATGTGTTGTTAGGGTGTTCTGTGAGTGTCTGCGTGATGTAGTTCTGAGAGGATTGTGTACATGGCCATTAAGAGGTAGTAGGTGAGGAACATGATGTGATCTGATATTATAGGTATTCTGTGTGTTTGTAGGGAAGTAGTGCTTCCGTCACAAGTGCCTTCGTGGCCATGACAGGGGGGGAAATGTAATGCTGAGAAATGCAGTGATGTTACTTTCTTGCAAGATGAATGCTTTGTAATGATTTGTACTTAAATGGCTTGTTTGATTTAAAGATGGCTTTATCAAGAATATAGTAATGTCACCTCCTTTAGAGGTGGATGCTTGCAATTGATTGCAGAGACATCACTTTCTACTGAGATGGATGCTGTGAAATTACATTTTTATTTGGCTTCTACTTTTTAAGCTGTTTAGGGGCGAAAGCAATGATCTCCCTTCCTGTAGAGAAGGGTGCTGAGAAATGCAGTGATGCCATTTCCCAACAGAGATGATGCTGGAGAATGAGGTCCACTTAAAAGGCTTCCTCTTTTCAGTATATTTTTGGTGGGAAACCACTAACGTCACTACTAGTAGACATGGATGATGGAAAATGTATTGAACATACTTTCTGAGGAGCACCATTCCGGGAAACGTTGCTGCCTTGTCTTGCTCTTTAGCAAAAACCATTTTGTACGGACAGGCGAGATGTTACTTCCTGTAAAGATGGTTGCTTAGAATATTAGTGATGTCACTTACAGGGGGAATGATGCCCAGTTGTCTGGATTCTTCTTTTAAAGATGTTTTTACAGGGATCCAGTGATGTCATTTCATGCAGAGATGAATGCTGGGTCCATGTCCAGATTTATTCCGAACTATAACATCCATCACGTCACATCAGACTCTTCTACGGCATGCCTTTTCTTGTTCATACATTCTTTATGTTATCCTTTCTCACATTTCCCATAGTGTTTGTGAACAAGCAAACATTAACATTGGTGACTTTGAAATAATAGTAATTAGAAGAGTTTTAAAAAAAAACGCTACACTGCATTCAATGTGCCATGGGTGGCATCATTTAAAATATTGGTTTATCTCTCTCCAAGGCACATATTACAATTACAATATTGTACTATCTGATTGCCAATTACTGTAATTGTGTGAATACATTTGATAATATTAATCGATAACACATCAGCTGATAAAATAAATATTTGTCAGTTTTGGGGTGCCAACAGCTTACCTGTTTTGTCAATAAATTAACAAATAGACATTTGAAAGGCAACTATTGGTGAATTTCATTATATTGGTGTTGGAAATCGGGTTTCTGGTTGAGGTCCTACTCAAGCAGCAACCACAATTCTTGCCAGGATGAAACACAAGCAAACTTCAAATTGGCCTTTGCTTACCTCTGCAGTAGCTTGTCACAAAGCAGTCAGGCTTAATTCAGAAGCAATGTGGAAATTATTTATGCAGCACTTTAAACAGTAATAAAGTGAAAACACAGCTCAAAACAAATCAAACACCAATTTTGAAAAATAGAGTAAAAATGTAATACATTGTTTCAGGCCAAACCGATAATAATAATATTAATATTAATAATAATAATAATAATAATAATAATAATAATAATAATGATAATAATAATGATAACTTTTATACAGTGCACAGTTACCTCGACTGAGGTGTCCCAGTGTCAACGTGGGAATTAACAAATAGAGCAGGTGGAGTGCTAGTCCCTATGCCTGAACAGCCAGGTCTTCAAGGCCTCTCTGAACTCCAGTTCAAAGTGCAGCACACGTAGATTAAGAGGCAAGTCATTCCAGCACTTGGAAGCACCCACCTCAAACGTTCTACCCCGACCCTTGCTTTAACAAAACGGGGGCTCTGTCCTGCTCGTAAGGTTTGAAGTCTCTTCCTCAGATAGCTAGGACCTCTGCCCAGATACGCCCAAAACATGAACATAAGGGCCTTGAATTCAATTGAATTGTTGTTGTCTTAGGTGGGGAAAGATATGCTGGCAGAGTGGGACCTTACAGACCATCTGTGAGGCCGCATTCTTCACTATCTGCAGCCTTCAAATCAAGCCGCAGGGTAGGCCAGGTTAAAGTCTGTTGGTGTAATGGCAAGGAGTTGATACATTTTCTAATAGTTTTCAACTTGGGAAAGCAGGCAGCTGACACATGATGGACCTGGGCTGACAGGGACAAGTCTTTGTTCCAGCGGACCCCAGGATTTTTAACCAAGTCCTTAGGCACAGTGGGAGACCCCAGTTCAGGAAGCCACCACAGGGCTGCTGGGTGGGGGGGGCTTCTTTGTTAACAAATGGGACCTCCGTTTTATCAGCATTAAGCTTTAAAAAAGAATTGCTCATCCAGACAGCAATGCTTTTGAGGCAGTCTCTGAAAGAATCAAAGACTGATGCTGACACGTCTCTGAAGGAGAACATCAGTTGGGTGTCATCTGCGTAGGATATCACCTTGACCCTCATTTTCACGATGAGCTTTGCCAGTGATGTCAGATAGATGTTAAATAGTAAAGGGCTTACGGCCAAGCCCTGATGCACCCCCCATCTCAGTGGTTTTGCATCTGAGTTAAAAGGGTGGAGAAAAACTTGTTGGTGCCAACCATTGAGGTAGGAGTTGATCCAATCCAGTGCTATCCCACGGATGCCTATTTGTTTAAGTCTATCAAGCAAGATGGTGTGGGACACCGTCTCAAACGCAGCCTATTGAGATGGCTGATTCCATCTGCCCAGCGTATGGAATCAGCCATCTCAATCAGAGCAGATTCAGTACTGTAACCAGTGCAAAAGCCAGACTTAGAGTCATGCAGCAGCTCAGTCATTGGTTTCAATAAAGGCAGCCAACTGCTGATGGACCAGTTTTTCCAAAATCCAAAATTTTAGTGGGGGCTGAAAGAAGAATGGGCCGGAAGTTGCTGGCAACTTCAGGGTTAGGTTGGATTTCTTCAGTATCAGGAGTAAGAAAGCATGTTTCCAGGCAGAGGGAAAAATCCCAAGCCTGAGTGAGGAATTTCAGATGGAATTAAAGGGAGGATTGAGGAACTCTGCCAGTAAACGATATTGTCTTGCTGGCGAGGGATGCCCCGGTGATGCCGATTTGCATTTCAGCAGTTCTGCGAGCGATTCCTCGCCTGGGCTAAAGGAAAACGTAGTGAACACCTGCTGGTTCTGGGTATAGCCATGCAAGACATCCTCCCTAGGACAGGAGGCATAGAACTGAAAGATTCTATCCTCAAAGAAGTTCAAGAGGCTGTTGCACTGTTCCAATGAAGGCATAGCTGGGTGCATAAGTGCCGTGGGGTTAGTAAGGAACTTCACAATCCTATAAACTTCCCTTGAGGAATTACTAGCATTTGAGATGCGAGCAACCAGGAAATCTCTTCTCTTATTGTTCAGAAGTTTATGATATTCATTTAGAGCCACTCTATAAATAATTTTATCCTCGATTGCATATAATTTTCTCCACTTGCATACCATTTTTTTGCAGTCTCTATTTTTTAGCTCTGATGTCCTCGGTGAACCAAGGGGCGGAGGGGGTAGCTCAGGCAGAGCTGGCAGGCCTCTGCGGGGCGGTTTTGTTGACGGCCTCCATGAACCAGGCATTCAAGTTCATGATGGTGACAGCAGGGTTATTTGAGAGGGAGGGCTCAGAATCCTTGAGAAGAGGGGCTAAAGACTCTGAATGTAAATGTAAATGTAAATGTGCTGGACTTGTAAAGCGCACAGCTGCCCGTAAGCGTCCCGGCGCTTGCTTAGGGAACCCGTCCTGGTATTCCCCTGTGAGAAACCCCAGCAGGGTGTCCACAAGGTGAAAGCCAGGCATCCCGCCGCGAGGGGCCGTGGTGGAGATTAAGCAAGCTATTGCCCAGAGTCGCAGAGTGTGATCCCGTGAGTTGAGTAGGCACCAGAGCGAGAATTGTCAAGTCCGTGGAATTTTTGAGCCCGAGACCCGCCGAGGTGGGGAATCAAACCCTGGTCCACGGTCGATCTCAGCTTCCGGGTCTGCCACCTCTAACCACTGAGCCACACTTCTCCCTGAAGAAACCCTGCTCCAATTCCTGCTCGAGTCTTTAGGGAGAGAGGGGACCCTAGCATTCACCTAGAAAGGGAGCAGGAAATGGTGGTGATGGACTGTTCCCATGAGGCACAGGGTCAGACTGATTTGCATATAGCCATGTCTGAACTGGGGTGGCAGAGTTGGCTAAAGAACGGTGATGGATCAAACCCAGATCTTTTGACTGGGTGAGAGTGTTTGATTGGTTCTGATGCTCCGTCCATCACCACCCCCTTTTGTACCGCTTTTGGCCGTCATAAGTGTGGCAGGGTATGCTCAGACGTGAGTCCCTTACTCAATTTGCCACTGGATTCAAGCAAGCCGGGCTGAAGACGGCTAGAATGCCAGAAACCGGTCCTCGGAAGCTTGTTTCCGGTCCAGGGAAGGCATGGCTTGGCAGTTCGGGCTGGACTGTTCCCATGAGGCACAGGGTCAGACTGATTTGCATATAGCCATGTCTGAACTGGGGTGGCAGAGTGGGCTAAAGAACGGTGATGGATCAAACCCAAATCTTTTGACTGGGTGTGAGTGTTTAATTGGTTCTGATGCTCCGTCCATCACCACTCCCTTTTGTACCGCTTTTGGCCGCCATAAGTGTGGCAGGGTATGCTCAGACGTGAGTCCCTTGCTCACTTTGCCACTGGATTCAAGCAAGCCGGGCTGAAGACGGCTGGAATGCCAGAAACCGGTCCTCGGAAGCTTGTTTCCGGTCCAGGGAAGGCATGGCTTGGCAGTTCGGGCTGGACTGTTCCCATGAGGCACAGGGTCAGACTGATTTGCATATAGCCATGTCTGAACTGGGGTGGCAGAGTGGGCTAAAGAACGGTGATGGATCAAACCCAGATCTTTTGACTGTGTGTGAGTGTTTGATTGGTTCTGATGCTCCGTCAATCCCCACCCCCTTTTGTACCGTGTTTCTAATAGTGAGCAACTAATTATGGACAGCTTCGTTGAATTTTCCTGAAGCAACTAAGAAGCACATCTGTAGCCGGATCCAAGATCGTATTAATGCTGAGGGGGTTACCACACACAGTGTGGGTTAGATACCAAAAAGGTGGTATGACTTTCAGCCCAGAACAAAGGGGGAGCTAATTTAGATACACAAGTACCTTCTAAGCCAAACTTTACTTAGATTAGTGTGAGAGTGAACTGAATGTTTTAAATCAATTAGTAACTTCATTAGATCTTTAACATGTTTGTGTGAAACAGATGTTCACAAAGGCACATTTCAAATAAAAAAGCCATATGTTTTAGCTTGTCTGTTGAAAAAGTCTATGGATTTGTAATCCATTACAAGTAAAGAGTATTTGATATTTCAATATATGATTTGCTAATAAGAATCTGTAAAGTAAAATATGCAAAATATGCAACTAACTTAATTTTTGATAATTATGTAAAACTATGTTATCAGAAACATGCACATACTGAACTATTACTTGTACAAGTGTCCATATAGTGTAAACACAAACATATGTTTTTTAACATACCATATTACATACGCTCCCTAGAGATATATAATCAAATATTTCTGAGGGCCATGATGATCACAAGATGGAAAAGGAAGGAGGATCAGAACGACCATGAATGATCTGCCTACACCAATGAAGAATAAAGTACACCTGCCTTTTCTAAAACAACAATGGCTCCAAGAAGACCAGCAGCTATGCAACGGAGAGCAAAGTTTTATATCAAAAGGCTTAGGAGGCAATAGCTTACTCTAAGGCATGATGAGACAGGTGCAACACCGTCTAGAGAAGAAAGTGTGGATATAGAGAAATTCATGCCAGAAGTTCGAAATAAGCAATTGGATGCTATAAATAAGACTGTCAGCAACGTGGGTGAAGGCTTGACTGCTATGAATAATAGCACTACAACCTTTTACGAAACCATTATGTGGTGCTATTCTCAGGGAACTCAACAACAAAGTAAAACACACCTCCATATAGTGTTTAAAAAGAAATACTATGGGAACAATGTTGACAAATCGACAATTTCTAATGGTGTATCAGTAAGAGAACCATACACGTTCAGAAGAAATGGCACACAGTAGCAAGGATGTTGCAAAACCCTTGAGGCAGGTAACATCATTACTGGAATTGCTGCACAATATGCAAACATGTTCCAGTGACCTAGCAACCCCCGTCCTAGAAAGTCAGGCGGCTTCTAGCCAAAGTAGGATGTATGTGTCTAATGTAATAAGATGTAGCCTTACCCGTAGTCCCACTGATCGAATGGAAGGGGACATTTTGCAGACAACTATAGGGAGTCCCACACTTAATAAGCTAAGTAAGAGGCCTTGAAATCATTTTGTGATAATCATAAAAGATATTTTTATATTTTTATTTCAGTTTGCATTTGTAAACATGCTTAAAAATGTTCCTTTTTAGCCTTTGTGTTTCTTCAAATATCCTGTGAGTTAACATGGAAATAAGAATTTCTAATTGACATTATGACTTTAAGTGTTAAACTTTTAGATTAAGTTTACTATTTTTAACACACATATCATGAAAATAATTATTTGTAACGTGTTTCTTTCTTTCCATCCCCAGTTCCGCTGGCATCAATTTATGGGTTTTTGTGGCAGTACCTCTGCCTTCTCGTCTGAGATGCCTACCTCAGGCTGCATAGAAAATTCATTACCGGATGCAATGTTGTGCAACATAATGCAAACTTTGACTATCTTTCAGGCCATTGATGGGGAATATAGGAGCTCCACCACATATGTGCACACAGTGAAACATAGCCTTAAGAAGACAAAACGTATGTTTAATGGCAGCCTTAGTTTGCCTGTACACAATGACACCGACATTGGTTAAGTGTAGTAGGAATGAAGTATAAGGTCATAATCCAAATGATCAGAGGATACGCACTGTCACTTAACACAAAAATAATGAAGAATTTTAGAACTGTGCAAAACAAAGTATTACTAAAACCTAATCTACATTCATAAAAATACATATAAGAAAGTCACAACCACACTCTCCCTTTGAAAGGCGGTTGTATAGGCCACAGTGGCTAAGGATATATAAGGGTCATATGCTGATCCTGGTAATACTATTTGTAGTCTTAAAGAGTGCTACAATATAAAAATTAGCATTAGCCAAATTGAAACGTGTCCCACCCACACAGCTGATATATCGTCTGGGGCAAATGTTTTAAAATAATATTAGGCAGCTTTGCATCAAAAACAAAATCTAAAAAACGGAACCTGAGCTTTGTGTAACCCCTCCTTATGTGGCAACAACCCCCCTGATACCTTTGTGAGGGAAAATGTTACGGCAGCAAAATACTTATTTCCCACGCTTTGATAGCTTGCACCAAATTACCACCTCCTTCCACTTGATGTTAAAAGTTATTTTGGAGACTTATTCAACAATTGTGATCCATTAGTTCAATCCAAAATAAGAAACGCAGACTCACTATTTATAGTGAGTCTATAGGTGTGGTGCAGCAGCCAGGGCAGCTGACTTCAGAACATGGGGCCCACGGTTCGGTCCCCAGCTTTGGCGGTAGCACCGCTCAGTGTCATGTGACTCTGGGCAATAGCTCATTCAATTTCCACAACGGCCCATCAGCACCTTGAGACCCGTAAGGGTGAGTAGTTTGCGGTTGACATATACGGATTTACATTTGCGACTGTTTAATGTTTCACACATGTTTACACCTGGCCTCTACATATAAAATAGCAAGGGTGATAAAGCACCCACTTGTTTAAAACCATTGTTTGTGTCAGATTTCTGTGACAAGCATGGCCAATATTTACTTTAACTCTAATCTAGGCGTCATGCAGGTTTCCAATCAAACTTAAAACATCATCATCAATCCACTAGTGTGTTATATTCAGAGCTCCTTTTGATGAATGTACGAATGAAGGCAGATATGTAATCCACAAAATGTTTATTTTAGGATGATTTCTTGGTGGTGCATACATGTTGAATAGCATAATACTGTCCATTGCAGAATACCCTTTTTGATAAGCTTTGCTATGTTTAATAGCTGGTATTGTTCTTGCAGCCAAGTTTCGAGAGCTGCTTCCAATACTTTTGCATACTATTGGTCATCAGCATCTAGAAATTGTACAATGCAGCTACAGGGATCAAATGTTGGGCCTGTTATGTATTGGTTGAAGTATTCAGCCTTTCTGTTCAAGTGGAATTTTACTGGTATAAACAACGCTATTAAAAAAGACAGTGTGACCTAGACCAATTAATACCATTAGGTTGAACAACAGTGATATCATATGCTTGTGAAGCATATGATTGTTTTATATAATTGCTAACCTCAGTAATTGGCAAATTAGCTTCATTCCCTGTTTAAAAGGTCTGCTGTGTGTGCCTCTTTTATATATATATTTCCCAACTATCTACTCAAATGTGAAAGTCATGGTAACCTTCATAATTTTCTTTTTTTTTTTTTTTTTTCTCCTTTTTCCTTTTTTTTTTGTCCTCATATTTCGCCCTTGGCGACCAACTTGTAGCATGTAGAGCTAAACTTACTGTCACAGATAGACTGGTAGGGGCTCTCAGAAGGGCCGCCCAAATTGCCCCTTAGTAAGTGATATCAGACTCCACCTAAGCTACTTTGGAACAACCGTCAGGGACACATGCTGCGTTCATATACCCATTCTTATACCGATTCAACTTTGGTGGGTATAGTCAAACGTGAGAAAACGTGAGAAAAAGGTGCCAAGCAGCGTAATCATTGGACCTTGAGGAAAACACAAACAAAAAAAAACCCCAAGATCAAAAAAAAAAAAAAACATCATCAGTCTAATAATCTCCAGAAGTTTGTCTTGCGCGAATTTCCTGATCTTAGAAGGTCTAGCTTCGATGTTTGTAGCACAGAGATACGCCAATCAAGTAAGGTAGGAGGTAGCGGATCTTTCCATTTCCTTCATATTTCCCTCCTGGCCAGCGAAATACCAAAAAAAAGTAAATTTTTTGCCGGCCCGTGAAATTCTGGAGAAACACCAAAAATAACAAGAGCAAGACATAATGTAACTTGGGAACCCAGCGCGGTGGAAAGTGATAGGCAAACTGAGTTCCAAAAAGGTGATAAAAGTGGGCAATCTAGGAACATGTGTACATCTAAAGCTTCTATCAAGCCACATTTAGGGCATGAAACAGGATTATCCGAGAACTTCGATAAACGCTGGGGCGAATAGTAAGCCCTATGTAGTGTAAACAAGTGGTTTCGGCGTAGCCAAGATGGTTTCACAATGTTCCACATGGTCTTGAAGGATTCGAACCACAGGTTCTCCAGACTGATGTTTGCAATATGTGCGGTCCCCAGTTTATCAGGCAACTGAAACTCACCCTCAATTCCGTCCAATAGGAGGTTGTACCAGAGTGAAACCTCCTTCTTAGATAGAGGTTTATCTATTAATAGGGACACTACGGTACTATCACCCCCTAGTTGAAATCTACTTTTAATAGAAATATGTGAGTGTGCCCAACTTTGTATTTGTAGGTATTTGAACCTGGAGAACCAGGTCCCTATTTTTAGACTCAATATCTCCCACGGAAGTAGGGTACCATCTACAAAAAGATCCCCCCCATACTGCTAATCCTGCCTCTCGTAGTGGTACTGCAAGGCTATCCAAAAGCCAGCTCGGGGACCCAGGTGAATTCCATAATGGAGCCTTACAGGAATAATAGTCAATTTTAATAGTACACCTAAGTTTAGCCCATGTTCTATATGAATCTCTTAACACCTTCAGTTTAACTTTTTTTTAAAACTTGGGATCCCCAAACTTAAACAAAAATATATGATCTGCAACCTTTTCCCCTCTATGTAATGCTGCAAACATAAGCCCACATCCCGAGTTTGTCGGCGATTTTAATAACATCCTGACATGGGACATCTGGAAGGCCCACCCATAGAGTTGTAGGTCGGGCGCCGCTAAACCTCCCTTCTCTCTACGGCGCCTAATCTTCTTCCAGGCAATTCTAGGGTTACGATTATTCCAAATAAAAGAACATATATCCCTTTGGAGTTTGGCTATCATTGAGGGTTAAAAAAAAAGGGGGATGGTGTTAAATAAGAATGTAACTTTCGGTAAGATCGTCATTTTAACCAGATTGGATCTGCCTAATAAAGATAGTGGGAGTGAAGACCATGATTTCATTAGCCTACGGAATTCTTTAGCAATGAGCGAGAAATTTGCTGGAACTATCTCATTTATGTCCTTATATATATTTAAGCCCAGATATCGCAAGACTGGACTTAGCTGTACCCCTGCCACAGGCACAGGATCATTCCAGACCATTATATCTGACTTGGCCGCATTAACTTCGTAGCCAGATACGGCTCCGAACTCCTCAGCCAACGCAATTACCGCTGGGAAAGCCGACCGTAATTCAGATGTAAAAATTAGAACATCGTCCGCATATAAGGCTACCTTCCTCCCCCACCCTTCATATACAAAAGACTTGATGTCACTATTGTCTCGAATCCGCTGAGCAAAAGGCTCTATATACAGATCAAATAAAAGGGGGGAGAGGGGGCAGTCTTGGCGGGTACCCCGAGAGATGTTAAATGGGTCTGATAGTTCTCCGTTGACAAGTATTGAAGCTGAAGGATTCCTATACAAAAGATTGACTACGCGCCTACATTTTTTACCGATGTTAAATTTTCCCAAGACCTCCGATAAGTAAAACCAGTTAACTCTATCGAAGGCCTTGGTGGCGTCCAAGGTCATCACTGCAAGAGGGAGCGACGCCACCGTCGCCATATCGATGGCACCTATAAGGTCATAGGTCAGCTCGTACAGCTGATGCCCCCTTACAAAGCCCTTTTGATCTATATGCAAGATGTTTGTTGCTATTGCCCCCAACCTATTTGCCAGTACAGCTGTAAAGATTTTGTAGTCTGTGTTTAAGATATAAATTGGTCTATGAGACCCACAGCTCATTGCTGATTTTCCCGGTTTTAAAATCAGTGTTATTGAGGCACTATCCCATGATATAGGAGGGGGCATCCCTTCAAGAAGAATCTGATTAAATAACTCCATCAAGAAGGGGAGAATTATTGGATTCAGAGCTTTATAAATTTCAGATGGCAGACCATCTGGGCTTGATGCCTTACCTTTTTTACTACTGGCTACTGCTAGCCTGACCTCCTCCTGTGAGATGGGATCTTCCAGCCTATTACTTTGTTCTAATGACAGTGCCGGAAGGGAAACACCCGCCAGCCAATCCTCAGCCTGCTTTGACTCAACGTTCTTATCCTCACAGTATATTTCACTGAAGAAATCACGAAGCGCTCTCCTAATGTCAGCATCAGTGGAGAATGTTATTCCACCGGCCGTAATTGAGTTGATGTTATTACGAACTAACTCTGTCTTCGTCTTCCAGGCCAGCAGTTTACTGGCACCCTCACCATACTCAAAATGTGACAGTTTGCTGGCTTCCCATCTCTCTAATACCCTAGCATTTAACACTGAGCTTAGCTCTCCTTTTAAGATGGTCACTTTATTCTGCCACTCATGTACTGTAGATGGGAGGGCATCTGGATGACTAGCAACTTCTATTTGGAGTTTAGCCAACTCCAATTCAAGGGAGGCCACTGTTTCTCTATAGACTTTATTCTTATACGAAGCTGTATTATTTATGTGACCCCTTAAAAATGCTTTAAGTGCATCCCATATAACACCTGGAGAGGCAGAACCTATATTTTCATCCAGAAAAAACTGGACCTCCACCTTAAGAGCATCGATGATATCAGGTGAGGACAATATTGAACGATCAAAGGACCAGTTGCTTGATCGACTCTTGGGAAACCCTTCCAGATCCAAGAGTATCGCCGCGTGGTCTGATAAATGAAATGGTAAATGAGATACCGATTTAACCAAGTTAACTAAGGATTGGCAAATCAGAATAAAATCAATTTGAGATTGGTGGTGAAATCTGTAATTTCAAAATGTGACTCCTCTTTGTGTTCCATGCATTGATCTCCAGATGTCATTATATCCTAACTGCTTCAGGTTGTCTTGGAGGTAAGACCTGGTTCTAGATAGAACTTTAGCTCTATTAGAAGGTGATTTATCCACTAAGGGATCCAGGACTATGTTGAAATCCCCTGCTAAGACAACAGGATCAGGAAATAGATACAGATGTGAGAAAAGAACCTTCAAAGCCGAGGGATCATCCTGATTAGGGCCGTAGTATCCCACTATCGTGATCGGAGACCCAAATATTATAACTGGCGCTATTGCCCAGCGACCACTAGGGTCCACCAATTTAGAAATCAGTCTCGCTTTAATAGATTTTCTAAATAAGATTGCCACACCTCTAGTGTGTGTCAATTGTGACGTGGTTATACAAATATCGATCCATCTATTCCTTTTAACCAATACCAGCATTTCAGGCTCTGCCAAATGTGTCTCCTGGAGTACCATGATCTGCGCAGTTGAATCTCGGATGTATTGCATTATATTGTTTTTCCTCGGGCTTGTTCACAAACCATTGGTATTCCAGGAGAGAATAACTAATTTACTCATTAAACTGATTTTTCCACATCTTTATTTTTTGACTCCCCCAGGTTTAAAGGAACCGATACACTGTATGCCCCTATAGAAAAAGAATTGAACGAATTGAACAGGGACACCTCCTTTTGAGAACAACAATGACAAATTCAGGTATAAAGCCAATCTACAACGAAAATGCAGACTCTTTTTTTTATTTTTCCCCCTGCAATCCCCCCCCAGTGCCCCTGACTACCCCCCCCCCCCCTCCCCAGGGAAACCCTTGTTCTATCTATCTGGAAAAACCAGGAAGATAGCACTCTGTCGTGGACTCCCATCTTAATTTTGACCGGGAATATAATAAGAGAATAACAAGGAGAGAGAAAAGAGTGTGAGAAAAATAGAAGTGAGGAAAAAAATATATCTTTCCAATGTAAGGTGCACTCTCTGGATGAACCATGATATATTAGGAAACATAGAAAATACGATTCTTAAGCGCAATGTTATATATTGCAGAAAATAATGACAATATAACTATCTGGCAAATTACTAACTTAAGATGATTGTTTGAAAATATACCATTCGTGATTACATTATTCAAACAGTTGTCGCCATAATTCATTGCAACAAAAAAAGAGAGAGAGAGGAGCGAAATGCCTGTGCTGTACATTGCAATTGATCCTTTTCAACATCAGAGGGGAAAGGTTTGTTTAACACTGTCTGCGAATTATTTGACATTGTTACAATCACCCCTTATACATGCAGTAAATCGGATTAGCCATCGTATCCCCAAAAGCAGATTCGTTTCTATCTGTGTGCACTAAGCCATACGTTAATGGATGAATCTCAATATGCGCCCATATAAACCAATTCATGAATTATGGATTCTGACAATCAATGATTTGCTACTAGCAGTTTGGGCATAATACATGTTCGATAACCAATTCCCAAGTGGGTTAATTCCAGACAAAGTCTGTGGGGGTGGGACCTATATTTCTTTAACTTATATACTATGGTGATATACACATCTCAATCATAATTCAGTGGGCTAAAGCGGTGCAGCTACACTAGTCACTTGATCTGTTAGGCTGGAAACAGAGACTAGACTTATGCTGCCAATTTCCAATATCTAGTCGACCATAATTAATAGGTCCATTTATAAGTGAGAAAAACTCATCGTAAATTGCAAAACAGAAAATATATTTCTAGAGTTAAGTACAAAAATAAATAAAATAAACATCATGCCCAAGTGGGTTACTGTCACGAGAGTTTCTGTGTTTCTGTGTTCCAACCAAATTTTCACGTAAAGTCCACATAAATGTCTTTCAATGTTCTTATTTTCATGAGGTAGGTTCCTTTACCCATTATTCAATTTTATATTTCACAGGGTTTATTTTATCCCAATCTGCAGAGAAAATGCCCAAGGCTCATTAATAATCGTGCAAAAAGTTCACCACCAACCATAAGACTAGATGAGACTTTTGTTCTTCATTCATTAAAAACAAGTGCAAATGAGTGAACGTTAAAAAAAAAACTTTAGGGGATAGTCAGACTCAGTATTATACATATTATCCCAAACCAAAACAAAGCAAATAGAAACAGCCAAGGATCTGTCAGTAAGAGTTCTTAAATAGAGGCAATGTTAACTGTCAATTCAATGATTATGTAATTTAGTATGCAAATTAATTATTCTCCCAGAAACCAAGCCATTTCCTCCTCAGAGTTCAACCCTTTGGGGATCTTGGAATCCAAGTTTAGAATGTATTGGGATTCTAATTGTCTTAATTTGCGAATTCTATCGCCTCCTCTGTTGTTGGATGGTATTCTGTCAACAACAAAGAAACGTAGCAGGTCACGATTACTGTGACGGAATTGTTCAAAATGGCGGGCAAGAGGTGATAGTTTGTCCTTGTTTTGAATCGCCCTCATGTGTTCCAGCACACGTTTTTTAGCAGCAAACATGGTGCTGCCCACATATTTTTTAGAGCATGGACAAGTCAGTACATAGATGCAGTGATCTGAAACACAAGTTAGATGTTTATCAATCGGTTTCTCCACATTTTCCACAGGATAGAAAACTTTCTTGATGTTGCAGCTGAATTTGCAGGCCTTACAGGCCATGCATGTATAGAATCCCTTGATGTCCAAAGAGGAGTCTTTTTTTCTTGCAATGTCATTACTGCACATCTTATCTTTAAGGGATAATCCCTTTCTGAAAGTAATACTGGGAAATTCTGTTATCGCATCTTCCAGGGTTGTCTCAGTTCTTAATACACATATATATAATTTTTTTCCCCTACTTTATTCCCTGTTTCTCCTTACTTTATTCAACCTCTTTTTTTTTTTATCTTTTCTGTTACCCACTCCCTCTTCCTCTCGATCTTCATACACTTACATTCCACTTTATCTCTCTTTTAATTTTTCTTTTCCTTATTCTTATTCCCTTTTTTTTTTCTTTTTTTTTTACGAAATGCTGAGCATTATTAGGTAACCACTCAAGAAAGCTTCACCTAGCTAGCCGCTCCCTTTTCCTTACCTATAGTCAGAAGTAACTCGTCCGCTGCCTGCACTGATCTAATATTATGCATGCTGTTATTATACATAACTCTCAATGCTGCCGGGAAAACTAGTTGAGCCACTGCACCATATCTTCTGAAAGCCTCAAGCCTTTTCCCAAACTCCCATTGTTTGTCCAGAGTTACCCTGGACAAATCAGATCGAATTTGGAAGTTAAATACCTTCGCACTGACAGATTTCTGCTTTAGGGCGAGATTTAGGATGGTTTCTTTAAGGGAATATGTATGAAAGTTAACCAAAACTTTTCTGGGCTTGGTTCTTTGGGGATTTTTTCTAAAAGGCTCTCTATGGATGCGTTGAATGTCTTGAGCTAATTCTTCCTCTGATTGGTCTAATCGCAGCGCTTCTTTCAGAAGTGAGATAACGTACTGTTTAATGTCCGAGCCTTCTTTATCCTCGGGGATATTCAAGATGCGGAGGTTATTCCTTCGGGCATTATTCTCCAGCGTCTCCATCCTTTCCGCTAGGATTTGATCATCTTTCTTAAGCATGGTAATATTGGTCTTAGCTTCATCGAGATATAGGGACATACCGGTTACCCTGTCCTCAAGTACCTCTGTTCTTAGTGTGAGATCACTTAATTTTCTATCCAGGGATTCACAAAAAACCCTGATATCCGCCTGATTAGCTGCTGAGGTCTCAAAACCCTTTTTAATATCTGCAGACAAAGAAGCAAACATACCCTGAAATGAAGCTTGCAATGTGGTAATCAAGTCTGCGTTACTGTCATTGGACGCCCCCACGTTAGACAGGGGATCTGGATCCGGTAGTGTGGCTGATGCGGCTAGTAATGGTGCTAATGTTGATGGTGTCGCGCCTTGCTGCACAACTTGTGAGCTTCAGCTGGCTGTTAAAGACAAAGGGGCCATCAAAAAAGGTGAAGCCAATGGGGGTGCCAGGACTAAGGCCAAAGGTGGAGGGTGTCCGTAGTACAGACAGCAGTGTCTCCACCTCCACTCTCTGTAACTACCACTCGTTCTATTCGAGCACCCACACTAGCGCCCAAATGTACGGAACTTTCTTCACCGCCTCCCCCTGTGGCCATATTAGTCATATTAGTCATATCAGTCATGGTGTTACTATGATTGGACGAATCCTCCGTGCCCTCTCCCCCTTCAAAAGCTGTATCCTCAGTTGGTGGCTTTTCCGAATTACCGGGGAGAGCGCTATTAACCTCTAATAGAGCCATATCAGTCAAAGTACACTTATTAATAGGTGTAGCCTCAGTGTTTCCTCCCCTCTCAAGGGCTGTGGCCTCTATTAATGGTTTTCTGAGATTATCCAAGGGATAGATTTTATCTGGCAGTAAAACCACTTGTGGAACCACTTTAAAGAAGGATCTCAATGACGGCGTAATTTTTGACACAGAACTAGAATTTTTACCCTTGGACCCTTTCGAGGACTTACATGTATAAGCTCGTTTTGCTTTAACCTGGCCTGTCAAATAAGAGGAGGGCTTCCTTTTGCTACTCGTGGTAGGTTTATCAAAGATATTATTACTATGCCCCGGAGATTCCACCTGTTTAAACACAGACTCTGCTTCACCCAAACAAGAAGCCGTAGGTAAGCTTAAACCAACATCAACCAAAAGCGTGGTGTCTAGAGTGCACTTATTCTTTACTTTCTTTATCTCGCTTTTGCTGCTTTTATGCTTATTACCTCTCAAATTATAGTGCCCTTTTGACCCTTTACTTGCTGTTTACTCCGGAGCCTCCACCTTCTTGACCCTGCTCCTGAACTGAAATCGGCTCATCTTCCAGTGAGTCCTCCGTGGCAGCTCCAATCTCCTCCACCCCCAAGGCGGGGGATGCAGCTGCACCACGACGCCCAGGAAGAAGTGCACGAGTCCGACGACCCCTTCGGAGCTCCAGGGCGGCCAGGCTCCACACAGAAAAACCAGATGACTGCTGCGGAGACCTCCGGTGTGCCTCACGCCGACATAGAGAAGCCTCAACAGCCGGGGAATCCACTGCAGCCTTAGCGGACAGGCACGCCCCCTGCAAACACATGGAATCCCTGGCCGCGCGGGTGAAGGTAATAAATCACTCGTTCTTTTTTGTTTATCGTGTGGAAGCAAGCTTCGTTTTTCACTCTGAAAGAGGTATTGGTAACATATTCAGTCCGTGTTCGTTCGTGCTTCAGCCCGGTGATATTTTCTTTTTTTACCCGAACGGGAGCCCACGAACGGAGCGCTGCGGCAGCTCAAGCGGCTGCCGCCATGTTTCCCCCTTTGAACCTTTATAATTTTCAATGCTGAAACCTACTAACATACATTTTCCTATAGTCATTATGTGAATGGCATCATAAAAGCTAACCTGTATAAACCTGTGGTTCTAAAATACTATTTGACCTAATTCTTTTTTTGAATGTTGTTCTAAATATATTTATCCTATCTACTATAGAATGAATCATCCTATTTTATACTTATTGATGTCCTTATATTCTTTATATATATATCGTTTGTTAATAGCTGCAATTTTGCACTTATTTCTATCACATCTAGCCCAGTGCTATTATAATGCAAAGTTACTTTCTAGAGCAAAAGTTGTTCTCTACCCTCCAGACTGGTGATAGGCTGCTCTTGCCCTGTGCTGATTAGTCATTAGCAGCCAGCCTTGTTACCCAGATGTCAGTTTTCTTTATTTAGTTTTATTTTCTGCCATTCTTTATGCCTGCATCATGCTATTCCTGCTGCCCACCGCCCGAGTGCCCCAGCAGTGCACAGTGGGTGCGCTGCTGGCATGCCGAAGGCACACCAAAGGCAAGCCTGTCTGCATCCATCTTTCCAGGACTTTGAGCAGTGCTAGGAACTCTGGTCCCCCCAGGCACCCTCAGGTACTCCACCCCAGATCTCCGAGTCCTGGCTCTCTGGTGCCGTAACAATTGCTGCCTCACATCGCCGCGTTCTACAGCAGCACTGTTCACCTGCCACCAATTTAGCTTCATCTGCAACATCGGACCTCCCGCCCTCACAGAAACCCATGTCACTCCCACTCTGCCGACCAAGACCACCCCTGAACCAATCTGATGCCTCCTGATCAACACCAGATTGCTCTGCTAACACGCCATTGAAGTCTTTGACACCCGCCTGACCTTCATCACAGAGACCTGGCTCAACCCCCCCTCCACTCTCAAAATCGTCACCGTAATGCCCAACAGCTACAAGATGAGACACCGGGACCACACCAACGAATACGGCGGGGGCATCGCCATCATATACAAAGAATCAAACCACAACACTACCACCGAAGACAACACCACATCTATCACGGAACACCTTAATTTCCAACTCTACACCAATGACAAGACTACCGCGACCATGCACAGGCATCTGCGACACCATTACAGTCTTCATCGCCCCACTCACAATAAAATCCAAGCACTACATCTTTCTTGGAGACCTCAACTTCCACCTGCAGCACACCCACAAACACTAACTCCATCAACGTCCTGGAAGAAATAGACAACAATGACCTCACCTAGCTGGTTACAGACTCCACACACAGAGCAGGACACACACTGGACCCTATCTATACATCCAGCAACAGATTAAAATATAACCATGCCACAGAACCCTCCTGGACCGGCCACTCCATTGTCCACTTCACCATCGCAGGCTCACCTCACACCCCATCCAACCCCCAACATCTCCTTCTGCAGCGGGAGCAAAGTGACGCAGACCTGATAAATGGATGCCCTCAACACCACCCAGCCCGATGCTGCAATCAACCTGGAACAAGCAGTCCAGAACTTCAACACCTGATTCACCAACACACCAACGAAATTGCTCCCATCATACCAACCACAACCTGCAGATCCACCAAATAAGCCAACTGGCACATGCCAGGACTTAGCACAATGAAATGCAGCTTCAAACAACTAGAGAGAAGATTGTTCACCAGTAGGGATGATACAGACCACGCCACCTTCAAGTTAGCCCTCAACAAATACCACCGATGACTCAAAGACGCGAATAAACACCCATGCAGAGTGCATCGAGGCAAGCGCCAACCACACCAAGGAACTCGTCACCACAGTCAGAGTTCTCCTGCCCAGTAGCCACAGAGATCATGATGCCTCCATCACAGAAACTTTGCAAAGCTCTAGCTAATCACTTCACACAACAAGATGTCCACCATCCACAGATACTTCGAGTCTCAAACCAATGACTTCCTTAGCCTTCTTACTCCAACGGATACCTCCTCAGAAAGAACATCTCACCGCATAGGAACAGCTCACTACACAAAACACCACAGCCATCATGAACTTCATCCACTCAGGCGTACTGACTGCCGCCTGTCCCCACCACTTCTTCATAAAGCAAGGAGGTCAGCCACCATCTCACAACCATTATCAATGCATCCATTGCCACAGCCACCTTTCCCAAAGCTTGGAAACACAAAGTCAGACCTTCATCAGAAAACCCTCCACAGATCCCAGTGAACTCCAACACTACTGCTCAATCTCACTGCTCCGTTTTCCTGCTAATGTCCTGGAGAAGGCCATCAACCAGCACATCACCAAACACCTGGAGAGAATCATCCTGCTAGATACCTCTCAATCTATGATTTGCATCAACCACAGCACCAAGACTGCCCTGATCACCACCAGGGACAACATCTGCATCCTACTAAACAGAGGAGAATTAATGGCCCTAATCTTCCTCAACCTCTCTGCAGCTTTCAATACCATATCACACCACACACTCATTAAGTAACTGTGCCAGATTAGGATCTGGGTAGATGAACTCAAGTGGATTACATCATTCTTCATGGAACATATGAAGAGAATCCACCTACCTCCCTTCACCTCGGAACCCACAAGCACCGTCTGCAGTGTTCCTCAGCCTCACCCTTAACACCTACATTATATTATGTCTCTAGCTGACATCATCAGAATTTACAATCCCAACATCGTATCCTATGCCGACAATACCCAGCTCATCCTCTTGCTCTCAGCAGTCTCCAATACCACTAATACCAACTTCCGCAACTGCATGGAGAATGTTGCGGACTGGATGAAGGACAACTGTCTGAAGCTCAAAACGGACAAGACTGAAGTGCTGATCTTTGGCAACCACGCCTCCTTCTGCAATGACACCTGGTGGTCGGCCAAACTCTGTCCCACCCCCACACCAAAAGACCATGCCGAATCCTCTGCATCATTCTGGACAGTGAACACAATATGAAACAACAGATCAATGCAATCTCCTCTCCCTGCTCACATACTCTCTGCATGCTCTGAAGATTCCTCACATGGCTCCCCATCAGCATGCGAAGAATACTTATGCAAGCCCTAATCCCGATCCAGCTGGACTACGCCAATTCACTGTACGCAGGAACCATCACCAAACTCATGAGAAGGCTCCAAATGATACAGAACTAGGGGTCATATTATCAAGAAACAGAGTTAAAATTATCGCCGCTTTAGCGGCAGAAAACTGCCGCTAAAGCGGCGATAATGGGCTTGATAATATGCCCTTGAGAATTGCAATAGAAGTCCATGTTTTGGTGTCAAGATGGGCTCTATTGGAATTCTCTACGGCATATTATAAAGTCCATTATCGCCGCTTTAGTGGCAGTTTTCTACTGCTAAAGCGGCGATAATTTTAACTCTGTGCTTGATAATATGCCCCCAAGTGCTCAGATTGATCCTCAACCTGCCTAAATGGACCCACATCACCTAATACCTGGGGAAGCTCCACTGGCTCTCCATACAGAAAAGATAACAATTCAAGGTACTGACACACACCTACAAATCCCTCCACGACCAAGGACCAGCATGCATGAACAAATGACTGAACTTTCACCAATCATCCAGAAACATTTGTCCCACCTTCCTTGGATACCCTCACAGGTTATAATCCATGCTCTACAAGTAATGATTGATTGATTGATTGATTGATTATTCAACTCCACATAATTTCCAGTGAATGCATGGGAACAACAGAACAAGAATGGCTTTTAAGCCCAAAATACATCCTGTTGTAAAAAAAAATGCTGAATGAATGCTTTTAATGCTAAAATAAAGTGCAGAATGTCAAATCCACATTTTGCGCAATTTTACCAAAACTAGGTATAATTGCATGAAGGCAAAATACTAAAGTTTTGCACACTATTCCTTTGAATCAAAAAGTAACACATAGCAGAAGCAGGCTCATACAAGAGGGAATGCATTGATTTCCCCCAGGAACTGAGATTGCAAGTGCACTGTTGTGCTCAGTCAAAAGAAGGGGCACAGTGGGCTTTTGGGGAGATCCAAACGTACATGCCGTAATATACTGTGAAAAATTGAGTACAGAGTTCCTCAGTGGGTCATGGAACACAATGGAAGGGGATATGTGATGAAAGGTTGGTCGGAAGTCCTCTATGGAGGGGAATTCCTCCTTTTGGAACTAGGGCCCTCACACACCCACCAAGCTAGGTGTCATGCTTCATCATATGGGCCTGCTCCTCTTTGGGTGCAATACCCAACGGGCACCCATAAAAGGGCTCTTTAGCTGAGATCTTTTGTTTCTTGACGTATAAGTGCCTTGGGTGTGAGGGACCTAGTATGCAGAGATGTAATAGTGGAATGTGCAGAGTTAAACAGGGGTGGGATTCCTCTAAATAACTTTATTCAGGGAGGATCCTAGCCTGGTTAAAAAGAATACAGGAGAGGCGACAATCTGGCTACAATGTGTCGGAACTGCGCTCTACTCCTAGGTGGTCGACATGTTTCTCGCCTGATAGTCACAAACGATATGTGGCGATTTCTCAGGACCGTATGTGAAAAGTTATCTACAACTAGTGGTAATGTGTGCAACTACTACCATACAGTGGTTCTACGGGAACTGTACCCGCAGGTAAGAAGCCAACCTATGAAGAGAACATATTTAGAAAAACATCATATATTATTTCTGCATTAATCATCATACATTAGACAACAATTCAATAAGTATATCCATGACTTCTATACAGATCAACTACGTCTTGATCAATGCAGCTTGATACTTCTAGTTATCAAGCGTGGAGAATAAAAGTGTGCAGTGCTATTGGTGGTATGATTATAGCACAGCCGTGACTTAAAATACAATCAAACCAGAAGGAGTGATGAAGTAGTCTGTGATAGGGTTGTTATTGAAACTTATCTAAACCTCACCTCAACTATGTAAGATTGGGGCTCATCAGTTGCAGCAGGAAAAGGACACACATATTATTGTGTCTAAATAAAAATAAGTTTAAAGGCAGTGATTAGCAGGTATGTAAGAAAACCACTTATCAATAATTATTGTGGCCCCGTTTAGTCGCCAACAAAGTCGTGCAGTGGTGCTAGGAGGCCAAGGCAGTATGTGAGGTAGACCGCCCGTCCTACTCGTGTATTTCAAATTACCCCTGTTTATCTTAGTCTAGGGCTCCGGTGGTAGCTCGGAACGCACTGCAGCTGGTGGGGGGCCCAACTGGGTCAGGGCTTGGTACTACAGTGCAGCCGAGGACCTTCGTGAGCCCATGTGAGTAAGCAGAAGGATTCGATAGCGGTAAGGACTGAGTTGCATCTCAAAGCGAATTCTCAACTTGCTCCAAAAAAAAGCAGAGTGGTTGACCAACCCCGCACCGCTGCAACCGGCATGGTAATGTCCCTCGGTGTGGGCTGGTCTATATACCTCTCCTGATTGCAAACGGGCGGGCAGAAACTCAATGGTTTTCACCAGTGATGGAGCTAGTCATGCGGTGAACAATCTAGATGGGCGGAAATGAGGAGTATTATGCAGGCCATCTTAGAGTGTCTCAGATGCCCTGGAAAGGGCACTTGTTAGCTCAAGCGTGATATGCATATTCGTAATAAAACAGCCAAATTTCCTAGTAATTGGATGACATTGTCAGCCCGGCAACAACTTCTGGTTATTGGGTTGTAAAGCGGGTCTTGGATGATAAGTTCATGTGTCATTTGGTGATAAGGCCGGAAGTATAATCACCAAATGACAAGATAAACTGTTTGCCAGGCCTAAGCCTTCTTTTTTAATACATATGTCACCCCTAAAGTAGGCCCTAAGGGCCCATGGGGCAAGATGTATTGCATTTAAATGGTGGGGCAAGTGTGTTTAAGTTTTACATATCCTGGTAGTAAAAAACTTCTAAATTCGCATGTCACCACTGTAAGGCCTATCTCCCTCATCAAATAACATTGAGTTACCTTATTACATTTAAAAAGTGTTAAAGTTTGACTGAGATCTGGTAGAAGTACCGTGTCTGAATTTGCATTTTCTTGCTCTAACCATTTGGTGCATGTTGCCAGTGTCCTGATTCACGTAACTGAGAATGACTCTGCTGTTGGGGTTTTTGAAGTCAGCCAGACGCTGATACAAAGGGGACTAGTTCTATGTGGGCTGGGCCATCCTGACTATCTGGCTGGGCGAAGCTGTTTCTGTCCCACTGACAGAACAAAGGGCTTGCATCCAGCACATTCGAAGGAACCTGACTCTAGTTCTTTGTCACCCCAGATGTCCTGGACCCTTGATATGGGAAGGAACTAGATGTGGGGGTAGTATAGGGAATTCCTCAATTCAAAGTTTGACACCAGGTATAAATATTGGACCCTCAGACCAAATTTTAAATTCCTGGACTTGTGGACATTACAGAAGAAGGTGTGCCTTGTTCCCAAGAGGACTGCCCTGCTACATGAGGCCTGCAATGCTCAGCAAAGGACTGCTCAGCTGCTTCCACAGGACTGCCCATGCCTGAGGACAGCCTTGATCCTCATATGGTTGTCCCGCTGCTTGAGGACTGCCTTGCTGTCTCAGAAGGAAGACTGGAGCTGCAGGTGAACCTGTCTGTGGACTTCTAGCCTTCTCTAGATCCCCAAGAGGTGCCTCTCTTGGACCCTTGGCTTGCATCAGTTTCTCCTCAGAAGAAAGGTGGCATTCTGAAATGTTGAGTTCTTTGCACTTGTAAAGAGGTTAGTGCTTGCTGAGACACTGCTGCCTGTGATGACCATCAACACGAAGATCTGGTTAACCTGAATATTTGCACTACTGCGACTGCCAGTGACGACCGTTATCATGAGATCTGCACTTCATGCTACAGAAACAACAGCTTACAGTCACCACCAATGCAAAGCTCCAACAATGACCATCTGCGGTTCCCAACATGATCTTTGCACTACAGGGATTACTGCCAACAGCGGCAGGCCTGCTCCTGGCACTGCAGCAACAACCTTCCTCAACCCTCTATCTGCTCCTTGCCGCCTCCTCCACCACCAATGGACCTCTTCATGCTTGAATTTGAAAAGGTCATTTTAATAGATAAACGAACCTGATCTCTGCATCCAGCCCGCATTCCACCATGGTCATCCTGAACTTCTGACTTTCCCCTGGACTAGCATGATTAGATGACCGCGAGTGACCCTTTGTGGTTTTAGGGACCTTATCTACCTAAATCTTTGAAAATGCCTATCTCTGGTTCTTCTGATTAGATTTATTTCTTTCTCATATAATTTAATTTACAATTCAATCTATTTTCTAAATTGGTTTGGGATTTTTATTGTCTTGTATTTTCACTTTATTGTTGTTTATGTGATGCATAATACTTTACACTTCTCTACTCCCAGTTAAGCCCGACTGCTTGGAGCAAAACTTCCAAAGGGTTAAGCCCAGGTTCATTTAGTTACTTTTGCGGCTCACCCTGACAAGGATTGTGGTTGTTGCCTGTGTGGGGTGTTCACCCTATTCACCAATAACCCAATTTCTATCACTCTAATCACAATGCTCCTATTAGGGTCTTTAAAGTAAACCTATCCCCGAACTATTCAGCAGGACTCAGATTCCTAAAGTGTGTCCCTCTAAGCACTACCCCTCCCATTGTTGTTTTCTTTATTAGCAGAGTGGGGAGTCCCATCTGAGGGCACAGTAAGAGGCAAGGAAAGTCAGTGTTATCCTTAACGCATAGTCTATCCAGACTAAGTTATGCTAAATAAAATGCTCAGTGCTTTATTCTTTATATCAGCTACTAGGTAATGGTCTTTATGTTGTTTTCATCGTTGATCTTTTTTAAAACAGCTATTTCAATTAAATTGACCAAGAATGAACTATTGGAGATTGAATTGTTGTGACAAGGATTTGCCATATCAAGATTATTCTTCATTGTGATTGTTATGATGTAGGAACTCTTAAGGACCGAGTGTAAGTCCCCAGTGCTAGACAATGCAAGGGTCCCTACAAGTATAGCAACAATCATTGAGAGTAGGAAGTCCATAAAGTTTTGAATCGTCCATGGCCTGGCAGTGAGCCGACTCTGCCACTTTCCTTGATTGATTCCTTCAATTTAGAGACTTGCCAGTGTTAGTGCCGGTCAAACATCAGAATTTTCCCTTACCCTAACAGCCATGCTAGGAATGTAGAGAAAATGCACAAAGGGGCTGTGCATCATCCACTGCTTCTTTGTTTTCTGAAAACAAACTCCTGCTGCCTGTACTGAGTGGGCACATCAAACATGGTACCCACTTAGCAAGGCATTAATGTTTTCAGGTGAAAGGTTGTAGTAGCAAAGGCAGTGTAGATCATAGTCTCCACTGAACAAGCTGTCAAGTGGGCTCTTGGCTTTCCACAAGGTTCCAAATATGCATTTTATAATTGATGGGAAGAAGACGGGAAGAGACTCATGTCTTTTGGTTGGTCCGTTTTTCAAACCACAGAAGATGAGACATTCAAGAGCCACGAGTCAACTTTACAGTCCCAGATTTCAAAACTACTAACTCTCATAATCTGGAGACTTTTACATCTCCTTCATTGCCATCTTTCCCATACAATGAACCTGACGGTGCGGGCGCGTACGGGGGCTCACATCTCCCAGCAATAACAGGCCTGCCCACTCTCGCCATCATTATTTATCTTTGCGCTGGAGCCTCTATTGCATAAGCTCCAGGTCCCGGCGCACAATAACGGAATACATGTTATGGTAGGCAACATATAGTGTCGGCGTATGCGGACAACCTCATTTTATATTTTTATAATCTAGACGACAACTGCGAACAAATCCCGACTCTTTTTACCACATACTAGAAGCTTTCAGGGTTCTCTATTAATGAAAATAAATTGTATTTACATTTTTTTAATGACGCAACCAGGACTGCTCCAATTCACTATGGTAACTGGACATTTCAGACTGTGACTGCCACCTTCAAATATCTGGGTGTTCAAATATATATAGATGTGGAAGATATGCTGGATGGCAATTTGACTAGGGCTATAACAACGCTTAGAAAACAGGTCCGCTCTTGGACATCATTGCCCATATCGGTGCCTGGACGGGTGGCAATCTCTAAAATGGTAATGTTACCAATACTGTTATACAACTTTGTAACCCTGACCGTGGTAATCCCGCTCCAGACGTTTAAATTACTTGATACTCTTCTCATTGAATTGATATGGGGACCGGGACGTAGACGCATAGGTCTACCTAAACTACAGCTGTCCTCTAAACAAGGGGGACTGGGAGCCCCGGATATGAGAGCCTATTGTTATGCGGGCCAGTTGCAATGGTTGGCGCACTGGCTCATAGGCCGCAACCTTGGAAAAACTAATATGACCCTCCGGGAGTGGGAAAATGGGGCATTGCACACACTGTTGTTTCCAGGCGGCAAAATTCCTACGCAGCCGTCAACACTCCTGCTCGTGGCCTTGCTATATTGGAGGAGGGCAACAGGATATATTAAGGCAGTGGCGCCATATGCTACCAATAGACCTCTGCTGTAAATTTCTCTCCCATCAGGAACAGTGACCAGTAGACATATTGAAACATGGGAGGAGGCTGGGGTGTCTATGATAGGCACATTTTTTCAACAACGGAATCTTAATGGATCACGAGGCATCTGTGAGAGAAACAGGAGCGCCAGCTGGACTATTCTTACTCTATGAACATATATCTTGCTACATATGGCAGATATGTGCTCCGGAAAGAGAGGAGCCGATAACACACACTTTAAAACACATGCAATATTTAATGGGCTACGGTGGCCATTTGACGAAATTGTTATACCGGGAATTTGAGCACACTCCAGGTAACCCGGAATAAATGGGACATTGATCTTGGCCGGGCAATCACAGATAGGGAGTGGGAGACAATACTGGAAAAAGGCTCCACTAATCCAAAATGTAAGTTTACCCAGCTTATGATTGTTCACAGAGTGTATTTGACTCCACACACACTAAGCTTAATGTTTCCGGACGTACCGGATAGTTGCCCCCCATGTCACTCGTCAAACGTCGGATTACTCCACATGATCTGGGACTGTCCAAGATTGACTCATTACTGGATGGTAGTGCACAAAATAGTGAACGATTTAGCTCCGACACGGAATATCGAGACGCTGGACTGTAGTTTACTAGGTCTAGGGCCGAAAGGCAAGAAGGGTTCCAAGTTTGCGAACCTAGCATTGATATTAGCTCAAAGAAATGTCACTATGAGATGGAAGCTGGCGAGACCGCCCTCCACCTTAGAGTGGTACAATGAAGTGGTCAGATGGGGTAGGGCGTAGGGAGCTGAGCTTCAACGGGAAGAACAAAGGGGACTGCGCAAGATACTCATCTTGCTAGAATGGCTTGCAATGTTGGAAGAATTTACAAGCATAGATTTGCAGATATAGGAAGAGAATATAACAGTTTATGGTGTGGCTGAGGTCCCAATGATGTGGGTGATATGGTATGGTAGGGTATAAGCTCTATGGAAGGCTCATGTGTTGTGCCGTTTGCCTGCTATTGTAGATAACTGCCTAATATTACGTTGTACCATAAACCACTAAGTAAGTACACAATGTCAGATTGAGTCCGGGTTGGGATGCGGGGGGAAGTTAGACACTCTTGATTTTGTCATTAGATGTATCTTATGATGTATAAATCGAATACTGTGGATTATAAGAATTGTAATGTTACGAAAACCAATAAGATTATGTAAAAAAAAAAAAAAGAAGGCAAGATCCCAATCTAACACATCAGTGCACTCACATCAACATACCGCTGCCAATTAAGGGATCATCGCATTCATATGTCACAGGGCAGAATCCCCAATCAAACCACAGCTCACCCAGTAATCAAAGAACTTTCATACAAGCACTCCACAAGCATACCTCTACGCAGATATGGCCAGACATGTTAATGGTTGGTGCCTCAACAACCTTCACACATGAAAAGAAAGTTTCACTAAGTTGTACTCCCTACCTCAAGCAATATTCTGGGCATTATCAAACACATGCCTAGTGAACTTTTACAAATGTTTCCCATGAGAAATGTTTTAGGCTCAGGAAGATATGTATTTTTTGCATCTTTAACACACTCACTGTTAGGTGCAGAGTTCTGCGTAATGTTATATGTATTTGTAAATGTGTGTCATCACCCGGGAGTACATCCTGCCTCTGACACAGGAGCAGTCTGGACTGATCCATGGACTCACCTAGTTGAAAGGTCATGTGTTAACTTCTTGTGGCATGTAAGAATTTTAGAGGTGGTGCAGATGTGACTGGGTAGGAGAAGGCACTAATGTATGTTGTGGTGGTGCCTATGCTTGGGATGTCTTCAAACAGGAGTTCAGATTAGCGAGGTGTCTGGAAGATTTCTGACATCTAAAGCGTTTTTTGTGGTATGGTGTGTCAGTGTTGTCTAAAGCTGTAAATGTGTGTGTCCTACTGGTTTACTAGCACGAGGGCCTGAAATTTCTTTGCCTCCCCGAGTGAAGTGTGAGTCCACTGATGTGCACTAGAATGAGGCCTAAGACTGCTGCCATGCTCCCTCAGAAACTATTTGACACATAAGTTTACTTGGTGCACAATTTCCTCAAGGAAGTCAACATCCAAAAAGAAATGGAAGCAATTGTTAGGCAAATGTTTGCTAAATCGACTTTACAGCCAGTGTCTGTAGTGAACATGGGTATTTGGAGCTGCACTAAATTGGGGGGCTACCAAGAGAGAACTTGGGACCTCATTACGATGGCGGGGGACCGCCAACGTCAGGCTGTCGTTGGATGTCCAACCGCCATCAGACCCTGCAGGACCACATGCCGCATTATGATGTCACGTGGATGGAGGACGGGAGTAAATACCGGCCACCACGCATTTGTCAGGCTCCTTGTCAAAGGGACTGTAATCCCTACAACAGTGCCGGTGCCTGCTCAGACACTGCCATAAGGATTACAATATCCCTTTCCGCCTGCTGTTTCATGGCGGTTAACCTGCCATAAAAAGGCAGGTGGAAAGTGACTTGAGGGCCCGTAGCAGCCTCTCTCCCCCCCTGGCCCTCTGATATGGGTCCTTGGGGGCACCTTATCTCTGAACAATGTGGCAGGCATTGCAAAAGTGCAGGGATATGTCTGATGTGTATTTTTTGTACTGCGGCATGTGCTGCAGCCTGCAGCACATGTCGCAATACAATGACTACACATTGTGACGTTATCATAATGTGGCCAGCGGGATCTCCCACTCCTAGTCGGGTGGTCCTGTTCCGCATCGGTGCCGGCGTAAGTCCGCCCAAAATCATAATCAGGCCCTTTGTCTGTGCTTGCTGCCACATATGCCTGCTCTCTGGGCTGGTCTACCCTGCTAGTGTCTCCCAGCTGCACAGATTGTGCTTGTGAAGGGACATCACAACTGCTGTGACCATATTCCTCAGAATCACTGGAAGATGAGTCATTGCTTGGAACAATACTGACTGAACATTCGCTTCTACATACCAGTCAATTTGTTCTCCCTCAGATGTTGTCTTATGATTCGATTCTTCCTCAGAGCTGTACTCAGTGTGTCAGTTAGCAGTCCAACCGCCGAATTATGATTTCAGCGGTTGGAGCATGAACCAGTCTGTCATTCTGAGGCAGTTCCGACTGGCTCTTGGAGTCTTCTAGCCGTCGGGACCACACCGTAATTCACTATGGATGTTGTTTCTGCTGTCGGGATTACAATGCCAGTTTCTGACAGCCTTTCCATGCCGGCCTTCCTGACACGGAAGGCTGTCGGAAAGCTACTTTGGGGGGCCTTGCCTCCTCAGCCTATGGCTGGTGGCCTAGGGGGTACTTAGGGTGCCCTCCTGTAAATCCATTCAATGTGTGGCAGGCACCATGTGCTGGTTTTTACATGCACACCCATTTCTTTATGGGAGCCTGTATTCTGGCTAATTTGTGGCTGTAACACAGGCTCACATAGAGAAATGTGAGTATCTGACCAAACAGTGTTCGGTCGCATCATAATGAAGCGGTTGGAACCGCCAACCCGAGGTTGGTCGGTCTCGAGACTGAGACGGTGTCTGTCAGAGGCAACAATGACCAACATCGTAATCAGCCTCTAAGTGTAAAAGCAAAAAAGCACTTAGCTTATCAATGCTGCTGCAGCTTTACCACAGACACAAAAAAGACAAAAAAAGTATTACTTCATATGCCACATACGCTCCGAGCAATATCTTCAAAGAAATGGTACAGCTCTACTCTCTACATGTTGTTGTAGTCAAGAGAGTTTTTGTGCAGGAAGTATCTTCTCCCTGCACAAAAACTACCCATTTGTGGCTTTCTACTCAAAGACAAAGATATTTCTTTTTATGCTAACCTCAAGTAGGAGCCAGATTTTGGCTCAAATTCATGTCTACAAGACTTTGCATCAAACACCATGGGAATGCATCTGCACCACCCATAGAACTCATTCCTGACACAAAGTAATAGAAAAGAGCACAGTGCACTGCTACTTTTCTTTTTTTTACAACACATCACAAATAGCCATTTTCATTGCTTTGTAAAATTCCAACAAGGATTTTGCGTTGCGCATGTGTGAAAAAAGTATTGCAAACAGTCTGGTCATTATTTATTAGGGTAAAATAAAAAGTAGCCCACATTTCAACATTAGGTAGTTTTCATTTTTCAATTGACAACATTAAAAACATGTCCATTACAAGAGGCATCACAGTCCCTGGTGGTCCAGTGGACCACGGCCATTTGTGTTACCCTGGGAGGCACGAGTGTCCAGTCCTCAGGGTGTGATTGAGGAAGCATGGTAATATCTACCTCTAAATAAATATAATCTACCTGGGGGGCTCCCCAAACTACAGAAAACTACCATTTGTTTTCCCCTGGGAATCACATCCATGCAATTCTTATGGATGCAATTGCACGGCCAAAGGGGACAACAAAATTAAAGGGGGGGGGCATTTCCCAGGGTGACAGACACCCACCAAAATCAAGATATTTATGTCCGGTATTGTTTTCTCTTGGGAGACGACATTGCACTCCATGGGAGAAAGCATACATCAAAAAATATTTATTGGCCCCCTTGGGGTGATCATCCCATTTCCCTGAGAGGGGCAATATCTCAAACACAGACAATCCCTGGACACAGAAACTTTTTTAATGTACACCATGTGATACGGGCAAACTCTTGGTGTGTCACAGACTTGAGTTATGTTGATACTTGAAATGAATTCCCAATGTGGAAGTCAATTTCCAGTCCTCGTATACACTGAAGACAAGTCCTACATGCAATCAGACGTGGTGGAGTTATCAAATCAGCCCCATTTTCTCCCATCCCCTAAAACTTCCAGCTCCCACCCCGAAGGGGCTCCTGCTTTGTAGATGGGTATGGTTTGAGTGAAAAATGTCTGCCCTATTAGCGGACTATGAAATTTGGTGGACCGGCTGCTGCGAACATGGGTGAGTCACTCCTTCTGGCACAACTGCAGTTTAGTTGTGAAACTGAATTGAAGTTTGTATAACTAATGCAGTACTTCATTCGAGAGAGAAATACAAGTATGATTTGAGTGCCCCGTAGAAAGATAGGTAAGAAATAGCACAGCCGGCAGGGTCCCTACAAGTCGTTGCACGCACTGCCTCCAGTCCTGAACTTTTCACCTACACATCATTCATTTCAGATGCGTTAGTCTAATTTGTTCAACTAAAGCAAAGAAACACTGCAGGAGGCATTGGCCTGTCACACAAACACCCAGCACTGGAAACTGTGCACGTAATGACTGGAGGGGATAGTCATCATATGGACACATCACATGTGCTACTAGTAAACATATATTTTGCAATTGTTTCATTGGATTCCGTACGTTTCGAATATTCTTGATGTTCAGAAATTAACCGAATTAGACCAGATTGAGGAGAGGAATATTTCTCTGAGAATCTTTTGTGGTGGTCATGTGACACAGTTAACTGATGAAAGTAAGTACATGAGAGTCAAATATATGGAGAAAGGCCCTGGAATAATAACTCAAAGTCTGGGTTGTTGCTGGGTGTTGCATCAGATGTTTAAAAAACATAAATAGCAAATGGCATCTCAATATTTCACTTAAGAAAAAGTATGAACTGAATGATGTTTAGTTACGGCAGTGGAAATCCAAAAGGGGCCCTAGGATGTTGCAGCTCTGAAGAATATGGCATGTTATGTTATGTTAAATCAGCGTATAAAGCGTTCGTTTACCCGGAGGTGTCTTGGCGCTATCTGGAAAGGCAGCCTCATCTAGGCTCAAGAATCAAGTGGCCACGGTATAAGATGTAAGTCAAGCGGAGGTAAATTACCAGGTTTGTAAGGCTTTCATGAAAGCCAAGAGATTGTTTATATGTGTAAAATGAGGAGGCAGGGCATTTAAAGAACGAGAAGCGCTATTCACAAAGAGAGTGAAAGAAAGAGGTACTCTCCACCAACGGAGAAATCCAAAAAGGAAAACCCAGAGGTTTCACATGGGACATTTTCTTACAAAGGCATCTCTATCCTTCAGACCAATTACTGCCCTTGCGTGTATTATCGATGGCGGGATCACCTTCCCTTTAAGCAGATTTCATATGCGGTAACTACTGACATGCGCAACTGATTATATTGGATACAGTATAAAACAATAGGAACTAATTGTGCGCGAGATGCGTTTCCTCCGTACAGGACAGGCACATTATTAATTGTTCAGGCATTGTTTCTTCTTTGCAAATGAAAAAATAAACTGTGAACTTTGGGTTATACAAAGCAAATGAAGGTAGCAGGCATTGGGTGATGGTACTGCACAATTCACCTGACTATGGCTTGCATTCCAGCATCTCATCACAGCAGGTCCCACGAAGCACTAGAAAAATGCAAAATCACATCACATCTAAACTTCTGACATGGTATCAATTCAACTATTGCCTCCTGAGAGTCATTTCCCAACGTTGACAGACACCGCACTTGCACTGAGTAGGATCCCAAGGTATCTGTGAGTTCATTGGTCAGATCACAACTCCGAGATGACGTCTGTGAGCAGTGCTCAGGAACGTGCCACACTCGGTCTCTGCTTCAAATGAAAACAAAGAAAAGTAAACGCGTGCAGCGAGGTCGCGCTTTTCATCCTTACTTGTTAAGGACACAAACAGCTTCCATTAATAGTAAATGTGTCAGTAAATATGATAAACAGAATTGCAGTTATATTTTGAACATGGCCAAAAAACAAAAAACAATGCAGTGCAACTTTGTATTTTCAAGGGCATGGGCAATTTATTTATTTATTTATTTATTTATTCAAAGTTTTATATAGCGCGAACAAGATCCTTACAGATATCAGAGCGCTTCACAATGACAGGGTAGGGGCAGTAGGAATGAACAGAGGTAATGGGAGCAATGTAGTAGTCACTAACATGAATGGATAATAATAACATACATAAAACATATCAATATACTGTCAGGTAAACAAGTAATATAAGACGGCACAAGTCATTGATCCCACTCCAGAGGTGTTCAGGTACCAAGAAAGTAGCATAGTAGTGTCTCCCTCAAGTAGAGGTATAGTGCCAAAGGAAAAGGTGAGCATTGATACAAGGCAATGCAGAGTCTCTGATCCAACACCTATAACGTTTAGGAGATCTTGGCCAGAAGGATGGTTTTCACCTCTTTCTTGAAGAGAGCAGTGGAGGAGATACGCCTGGTTTCAGGAGGGAGCGCATTCCAGATCCTGGGTGCCATACCTGAGAAGGAGCGCTTGTAAGTTTTCTCTTTCCGGAATCTACGGGGTTTCAGGAGGAGATTTTTTGAGCTTCTATTGGATCTCGAACCTCCTGATATAGACAACTTTTGAGCGAGGTAGTTGGGTGCATTGTGGTGCACGGCCGCGTGTGTCATAACTGCAATTTTTAGTTGTATTCTGGCTTCAAATGGCAGCCATTTTAGGGACTTTAAGTCTGGGGAAATATGTGAATGTTTTCTTGAGCCAGTAATGAGTCTTGCGGCAGCGTTCAGGGAGGCTCTTAAGGGTGCTGTTGTGGATAGCGGGAGTCCGCTGAGGGCCACAATTCCGTAGTCTATTCGAGGGATGACTAACGCTTGTACAGCAGTTTGGAAGTCTTCAGCAGGGAGGAAGGGTTTAATTTTCTTCAGTGTGTTGATATGGAAATTAGCTGCTTTTGTGGCTTTGCTGACGTGCTGCTGCATGTTGAGCTTGGCGTCCAGTGTAATGCCTAGGGATTTCACTGAGTCCACGATGGTGGGTTGGACATTGAGTGCTGTTAGGTTGTTGAGCCATGTTTGGGTGGTTGAAATTTTCGCCGGGGGTGAGATGAGAAGGAACTCAGTTTTCAGAGCATTTAGTTTGAGGTGATTATCGGCTAGCCAAGATTGAGTGTTAATAAGCGTGGAATTCAGATGTTTGATATCTTCCGGGGATTGAAGCTTTAGGTACAGTTGTGTGTCGTCGGCGTACATATGGAATTGGACATTAGAAGCTTGGAGCAAGGTGGCGAGCGGTTCCATGACGAGGTTGAACAATGTGGGGGAGAGGGAGGATCCTTGTGGAACACCTAGATCTGCAGGCACAGGTGAAGATAGCACATTGTCGATCTTGAACTTCTGAGACCGGTTGTGAAGGAAGGACGAAAACCATTTGAGAACCGTTCCCGATATACCCATTCTAGTGCTTAGCAGCTCCAGCAAGTTCTCATGTTTGACCGTGTCAAATGCTGACGAGAGGTCAAGAAGGATGAGGAGGCAGGACTCATTGCGATCAAGAATTTGGAGGGCGTCATCAATTATGTGTGTCATAGCTGTTTCCGTGCTATGTTTCGCTCGGAAGCCTGATTGATGAGAGTTGAGGAGGTCAAATTGGTCAATGTGTCTTGTTAGTTGGAGTTGGACACATTTCTCCAGCAGTTTGGCCAGGGTGGGGATATTGGTGATGGGCCGGTAATTGTTTAGGTCAGACGGATCAGCTGTAGGTTTCTTCAGTATAGGCGTGACTTGCCCCACCTTGAGGGAGTCTGGAATGAGGCCTTGTTGCAGGGAGCAGTTGATGATTTTGGTCCAGAGAGGGAGGAGCAAGGGGATGAAGTCTTTTACAGCATTAGCAGGTAGAGGGTCTGTGAGGTGATTAGAGGGCTTCAAGGTGCAGAGCAGATTGTGTATTGTTTCTTCCGAGTAGGTATCGAAGTACAGCCAAGATGCCATGTTTTTAGGTTGAGTGTTAACCATTCTGGTGTGGTTGGGGAATCGGCTTACATCTATGATGAGGTCATTTCTTATGTTGTCAGTCTTGAGCTTAAAGAAAGCAGAGAAGTCTTCACAGTGTGGGGTGTCGCTTGTTGTGCTATTTGATTGTAAAGGTTGTGCCTTTGTTTGGGTCTTGATTAGTTCGAACAGTTTTCTTGGCCTGTTTTTTGCTTGGTCCAACTGGCGGCTGAAGAAGTCCAACTTTGTGCGCTTTATTTTCCTGAAGTAGGCATTTCTCTTGTTTTTAAGCCTTTTGAGGTGCAGTACTGAAGGGTCCGCTCTCCAGGTGCGCTCTGCCATTCGCATCGAACGCCTGTCGTCATTGAGTCGGTCGTCATACCAGGGGTTAGAAGTTTTGGTGGAGACTCTCTTCAGTTGCAGTGGGGCGACTTCATTGACTAATGTATTCATAGATTCAAGGTAGTGGTCAGTCAGTGATTGAACATCCGAGGCACCTGAAGGGGGAAGGAGGAGATTGCCGACGTGGGGAGGCAGAGTAGAGGGTTTGAGATTCTTCATGTCCCTTTTACATGTTTTGGATTTGATTGGTTGAGCCGGGTTAGGTTTAACTTTTTCATTGATAAAGAAGGTGATAATGTGGTGATCTGACCAGTCGCAGGGTAGAATCGTCTCCAGTTGTGTAGAATTCTCTTTGGCAATGATGAGATCAAGTATCGAGCCTTTGTCGTGTGTTGGTCTATCGCAAATTTGGGTGAGGTCAAGCGCATTAAGGAAAGTTTTGAGACTATTCACCACTGTGTCTTTCTGATCGTTCCAGTGGAGATTGAAGTCACCCAGGTAGACTTGGGTGGTCTGCCGACCGGCATTGGAAGTGATCATGTCCATGAGTTGTTGGGTGAATATGAGATTGTCACCAGGCGGGTGATAGATGAGATGTAAAGCACAAACTTGTTTGCCCTCGCTGGTGATGTCAAGGCAGAGGAGTTCACAGGAGGAGAGGGAGGGGGAGGTGACTTTAGTAACGGAGAGGTTGCTTCTAAAAATGCATGCAATTCCCCCGCCCGTCTTGTCTGAAGACCTGTCTAGCCTAATGATGTGATAGTTGGGGGGACTAGTATGTCCATAATCGGGGTAGAGGCTTCAGTGAGCCAAGTTTCTGTTAGAATGGCCAGGTCCAGATCCCTAGCTGAGACGAGATCAGCGATGTCGGAGGAGTGTCTCTGGGCCGATCTGCAGTTGAGTAGAATGCATTTGAGTTTGGGAGAGAGAAGGGTGGTCGAGCTTTCTAGAGTGAGTGGAACTTTTCTGAGGTTGTTAGGGACGGAACCTCTGTTGTTGAGTGTTGGGAGCCTCAGAGGGTTTGTAAGAATTGTGGGTATGGGGATGTGCGTGCTGGATATGTGTTTTACCGGACCTGGGCCATAAGAGCGTAGGAGAGAGCATAGGTCGCGGTCCGACAGTGAGTTGAGGACACGGCGGGGGCGGTGGGAGTTGTTGCGAACGGGGATAGTCGGCAAGTGCGGATGTCGTCGGAGGCGAGGGTATGTAGGGAGGGTGCGTCGTTTGTAAGGTAGGGGGGTGGTGGGAGGTAGACTGGGCTGTGAGGAGAGAAGGTCTTTGATTGCGTGGACATCTTTTTTGATTTGTAGAATATCCTCTTTGACTTGTTGGAGGGTGAATAACGTCAGGTCAGGAGGTGCATTGGGGATGGGGTTGGTGGTGAGAGCCAATGGTGAATGGTTGAGTAGTGAGCTGGAGAGCGGGCAGGGTATCGTGGGGGGGATATACTAGCGTTGTTGGAGGGTTCTGTTGTGCTAAAGAGTGGGATGGCATTCAAAGTGTGGGCGTGTTTGTGGGCGAGGGGTGTGGGTGAAGTAGGTGAAGTAGGCGGTGGGTGGGAGGCAAAGGTAGTGACGTTAGTGGGGGACGGTGCCGGTGAGTAGAAGAGCGAGTGAAGGCTGAGGATAGTGGGGGAGACAAGAGGGTAGTGAGGGCTGAGAATAGGAGGTGGGAGAGAGGGGGATGCTAAGGTAGGGGAGGTGGTATGTTCTGTATCTTTTGTTGGGAGAGTGAGAGTGTCGTGGGTGGGAGTGGGGAGGGAGCTGGGGAGGGAGAGGTGTCCGCCGTGGGGGGGATGGGAGGGGGGGGTGGATAAACACCGAATGGTGGTGTGTACAGATGGTGGCGTGTTGTGGGTGAGAGTTGTTGTGTCAGGTGTGAGAGACTCGTGGGTGGGAGTGGGGAGGGAGAGGGGTCTGCCGTGGGGGGGATGGTAGGGGGTGGTGGTGTGTTCAGATGGTGGCTTGTTGTGGGTGGGAGTTGTTATGTCAGGTGGGAGAGGGATGGAGGGGGTATGAGTAGGGACAAGAGGGGTCATGATAGAGGGATGGCTAGTATATGAGGTGGAGAGATTTGTGACTGTCCTTGGGGAGTGTGGGGTGTTAACAGCAGGTGGGCCATTTACTGGGGTGCTGGGGGTAGAGGTGTCGTAGGTGGGGGCTGCGAAGTCAGGGGTGATAGTGCTGGTGGAGTTCTGGGTGGGGGTCCGCAGCTTGGAAAGGTGCTCTTTGAACTTGGGGAACAGGTTGTCTAGTAGTTCCAGGTTCTTGTCCGTGGATTGAATTAGGACAATCCCGTTATTGTAGATAGTAATGGTAGTCCTGCCAGGGAAGAGGTGGGAAGGTGTGATAGAGAGAGTTAGGCCATGAGTTGTTTTCCTGGTGGTGGAGACGGTGAGTAGGGAGAGGAACACTTTTCTCCATTGGGCTCTGCGTGAGGTGTGGAAGATGATATCAGTATTCAGGGCTCCATTGCCCGGTGAGAAGTAGGTGTCGGTAAAGGGTGTTTCAGGGTGCGACCTCAAGAAGTTATGTTTAAAACGTTTAGTGGCTTTTTTGGTGAGAGTGGAAGGGTAGTTAATTCTAAAAGTGTGCTTGCCGTTGAGCTCCATTTTAGAGAGGCTGTTCTAGAGAGGTGCAGCTTACCTAATGCATCCTATATGCGAGGTAGCAGTCAGTTTACACCATGTACAAGATATGAGAGGTAGAACCGGTTAGGTGGAAACCAATTTATACATCAGAATGTACGAGGTAACAGCAGTGTAGTCTAGGTGTAAAAAGTGGCTGGGTGCAGCTTACATGACTAAGTGAAGTGAATGAGGTAGAGATAATCAGTGCAATATCGTGAAGTAGTTTACATCGAAGAACCAACAAATAAATGAGGTAGCAGCTTACCACATCTATAGTATAAAAATAGGGCTAAACTACTAATGATTTACTGGATCCAGTATATGTGCAAACAAATTACTGCAATAGCAAATATGACACTCGAATATGAGGTAGTAATCAGTGCACTGTCGGTGGGTGAAAGAGAAGATGGGTGTATAATACCTAAGATGTAGGATACCAATAGTAATAAAATACTGCAGTAAAAGGCAGATACCTAAGCGCACCAAGAGCACCAGGTTATATAAAGTGTAAAATACAATAGTAATAAAATACCGCAGTAAAGGACAGACACTTAAGAACACAAAGAATTAAATACAAAGCTATGCGAAGTCTTTGGTACCGATAGTAGATAATAGTCAGAGGATTAGTCCATGATGGCCGCCAAAGAGAGCAAGAGTAGTTTAAAAATGGCCACCAAGTAGGGAGGATGAAGTCATTAGTCCTCTTTTAGTTGTTGCTGTTTTGATGTTTTAAAAATGGCCACCAAGTAGGGAGGATGTAGTCATTAGTCCTCTTTTAGTTGTTGCTGTTTTGATAGCAGGGCAGAGCAGTTTCACATTCAGTTCCGGCAGGCTCAGGGTCCTGCATACCGGGGGAGTCTTATCTCTGATTTGTTATCTAGAGAAGGAGCTGCTGAGGGGCCTCGTGTGTTCATGCGGGGGCTGAGTGTTCAGTTTATGGCCCCGGCCATTTTGAGGAAGAGAGGTTTTTACAAAACGAGTCAGTAAGAAAATCGTCGACAAGAACCTCCAAGTTATGGGGGTAGATTATAAGCAGACTAATTATGTGTGCTTCAGGTCAGAGAACGTAGAGCCAGTAGCTTGTGAATATCAAGTAAAAAAAAAATATGCGTGCAAATACCTTCAGGGATGTCAGGCGATAATGAGGCTGTTTAGTTTAGAACGTGGGATATAAAGCAGACTCAAGGGCGATCATCCGGCCGATGCAGAAACTGTAGTCCAGGGAGGGGGGGGGCAGTTTGCATCTTCCTCACTTTCTTGCATCTTCTTCTTCTCCTTTCTTTGCTGTCCTTTACTTTCCTTTCCTGCCCAGTCGAGATGTCATCGATGGGGGGTGGTGGGGCAGGACGATGAGCCATCTCGTCAGGACGCCCGAATTCCCCTTGTCCCACCAGCGCCAGGTCCCATGCGCTGCGCCCAGTTCTAGTCCACAGGCTGAGCGGGAGCGCTCAATGCATCACAAGTCACAAATCTAGCATTCACGAAGCTCCCAGAAACAGCAAAGAAAAGCAATGTCATCCCTAGTGAGATAAAACAAGCATTTGCAATGCAATAGGTCTCGTATTAGGAAAGTTAGAGCTATTGGTAATGTAAATGACACATTTTTTATTTAGGTTTTGTTTTTGAAAATAGCGAAATTAATAGCTTTGTCATTTACAATGCCAATAGTTATAACTCTCGCAAATGTGACACCTATAGCATTTGTAATGCAATATGTGTTGTATTTACATGACTTACATGTATTGATATTACAAATAACAATGTTTTTAAATTTTTTTTAATAATTAATACTTAAATTAAAGTTATTGTAATTTATAATGGCAATAGCTTAAACTTTTGTAAATAACATTTGTGAAGATTATGTTCAGTGTATTTTATTGTGACGAAAATCCAAGAACATATGTCAAATATTAACATCTTTTTGTTACATTTGTAATAAAGCTTGAAACATTGAGATAACATATTTGAACCAGTTGTTGTTGAATGGTTGCACAGATTGATGCTGTGGTGGAGCTCAGTGATGTGGTGCCATTGAGTGATGCTGTGGTGGTGCTGAGTGATGCTGTATGCTATTCTGTGTTTTGTTTTGCTATCCTATGTTTTGTTTTGTTATGCTATGCTATGTTTTGCTATGCTATGTTATGTTTTGCTATGCTATGCTATGTTATGCTATGCTATGTTTTGCTCTGCTTTGTTATGCTATGCTATGTTTTGTTGTGTTTTATTATGCTATGCTTTGTTTTGCTATGCTATGCTATGTGTTGTTGTGTTGTATGCTATGCTGTGTTTTGCTATGCTATTATGTTTTGTTATGTTTTGTTCAGCCATGCTATGTTTTGTTTTGTTAAGCTGTGCTGTTTTATTGTGTTTTGTTATGCTATGTTTAGTTATGTTATGCTATGTTTTGTTAAGTTATGCTATGTTTTATTATGCTATGCTATGTTTTGTTTTGCTATCCTATGCTTTGTTTTGTTATGCTATTGTCATGTATTCCTATAGGTTCTGAATCGATCCCCCTATTCCTGACCCTATTCTAGTTAAACAAACCAACAAGTTAACTAGCAGTCAGCCCATGAGGCAGAAATTCCCCATGATGCAGATACCGTTATCTGAGCAGTCACACTACGGCACAGGAACGTGTTATCTGATTAGGTCATAACGCTTGCGATCTAATTAGACAAGCGATATTCCTCCAGCCCCTGATAAGGCATACGGAGTTCTCATAACAAATCAAACCTATGACAACCTGGGCAAAACCCTGCGGCCATTGTTTTGATTTCACCGAGAACTTTAGTAAAAGAATGTGCTAACGAGCAAATCGTATGACATCTTTATTGACGTATCTATGTCCATCCTTACGTCAATCTCGGCACCTTAAAGGTATAAATATTACCGATCTTGCCATATGCAAACACACGCGTGGTGACGAGACGGAGCAGCCATACTTGCCGAAGCCGAGAGCAGAGCAGACCCCGCTGGCAGCAGCCCCGCCTTCCTGACGCGCTGAGAGACGCGCTGCTTTCTCCTGCCGAGAATCCAGCACCGGCGTTTCTGGGCAGCCCTCGCAGGCCGCCTGGAATATCGAGACCAGAGAGAGAGATACCATTCCTCATTCATCCTAACTTCCAGGTACAGAACGGAATAACCCCTCACAGAGAATTCTTTAGTTATTCACTTGGCAAAAACAAACTTAACTTAAACTGTAACTTTCTATTCCCGCCCACGTATTAGGCTTAGGTCAGGTACACGGGGTAGGCGTATCTAGAAACACCAGTTGAATACGTTTAGTCAAATGTATATGTGTATGTGATATATTTTATTCATTTTAAAACATCATATGGCTTAGAAACCATATCAATGTTTTTACAGTATTACTTTATACTATTGCTTTTAATGTATGCACTTTACTTAACTATAAGTATTGCAATAATATCGATCCATTTCTCTTGTATGAGAAAAGAGACTGATCAATAAATAACATCTTTTATTGAACACGCCCGTCTCTTCCTTTTCTCTACATTCTGATGAGACTAAGAATGCACGTACTGACTGAGTAAAATAATTTGCCTTTTGTTCACACGACTCTCGAGATTGACTCTTGATTAGGGGAGAGCAAAGTTGTCATGTTCTATGGTTGTCAGAAACTAAATCCCTTCTTGTCTAATCAGGGAAGTTAATTCCTCCTTGAACATTCGAGAAAGTTTCTAGCGAACTCTGAGCTACGCTGGCAAACCCAAAACTTAAGTCTAGTATCGACAATAGTAGACCTAGTTAACGTCTGGCCTAGGCCTTTACTGCTGTAGGTATTATTCCAATGCGCAGAGCCTATTGGGAAGATAGGAACTACACTACATGGCGCCCAACGCGTTTGGAAAGGGCGATAAAACTAACGTAAGACATTTAGAGTAACTCAGTCGTGCTTTCTCACTCAGACCCCTTTTCCCAAATACTCCAAAGACGTCTGGAGTGGGTGAAAGGTAATATCCTCCAAGACCTCGCAGGAGGGAACTCCTATGTATGGTTCTTGGTATAGTCAACGTTGAAGGATAAACAGTTCCAAAATATTGTGTATCTAATCTTTGTTCCATAAGAAACCTGATCTGCAAACAAACAAAAAAACCTTATTGACAGTAAAATGTCTGACAATGAGGATGAAAGAGAGGCAGTTAGATTAGCAGCTGAAATAGCAGCAGCTGATACTGCAGCACTAGATGCGGACGGGGATATAATACTCATCCCGGTCACCAAAAGGAAATCTATAACCTTAAAACTTATAGAAAATGGACTGACACCTAGAGGTGGCACAGTCATATTCGTAATTGAGGCACACGAATATCGGCAGACAGAGGTATACTATACATGGATACATTTTCCAGAAGCAAATGCTGTAACAAAGTACTTCCACTATTACAAAATAGAGGTACCACCCGACATTTACACTCCTTTCGAGGAGGTGGAAGTACCACTCAAATTCCAAGAGCATTTGCTCTTATTTGATGGCGCCCTAATACATAATAATCACATCACCAGGCTCGGTCCTTTAGGAAGACCAGGAGCAACGTGGCCGGTCTTAGCCGGATACACACCACACCCAGACATCGAAGGGATGTCTACAGGAGAGCTGTTAATACAGCTAAAACAATTACTAAAAATTCACAGACAATTAGTCCAGTATGTAATGCGGACTTCAACAATTCAGCCAGCGATTAAACTTCCACAGCTGACCCCTCACCAGGGGAACACAAATAAAATTACACCACAGAACATCCAATCCTGCCTAGGTAAAGTACCGGCTAAACGGGAACAAATACCATTCTGGTTGGCACAGAAAATTACCCAAATAGAGGCGGTGTTTCCTGACACCACCCCGCTAGAAAAACACAGGATTCTGACTATCTGTCTTCCTATGGGAATCGCACCACACATAGAGGACTGTGACACTTGGGGTACAGTCTTTGCTTCCATCTACACAAAAACGCACGGTGTTCCATCCATTTCGGTAATACCTGATGTGCTAAAACAAATTCAAGACGAATACGGTCCAGAACCTGCTTTAACTCTTGGTATGAAATTACTGAAAGACTTCAAGCAGGTCTCGGCTATATTATTAGCCAATATAAAAGGTGAAGCAGCAAACGTGGCGATCCGCCAGAGGTTAAAAGAGACAGATATAGCAGACCAACCAGCTGAAATTGCCAGAATCATAGAAAAATCATATGAGGAACTAGGTAGAGATAGTTTAGGTGGAATACCAGTAAAACCGCAACTGACTGAAAGTCCAGAAAAAATATTTTTTAATAATAATTCACCAAAAAAGAACTGGGATGGAAACAAACAATCCAATCCTAAAGAAAAGAAATTCCAGTCCAGAGGAAGGTCTCCTAGGCGAAGAGAAAAATCTCCAAACGGAAGACAGAGGTCACCGCAGAGTGACCCCTCTGGGAATAGATATAACCTTAGAAATAGGGATAATAATAAAAAACCTGATAGATATCAAGACATTGATATACGTCCCTCTCAATCTTTTCAGAATTCCTCGCAGAAATCGGAAAGAAGAGGACGATCAGAACAAAGAGAAGAGCACGCCAAGTCCAAAGACAAGGAACCTGCTCAGCTAAAAAAGAAATTACAATTTCCAAAAAAGAAGGTAGCCAGTATCAAGGTAGTTAACAATGCCGAGAATACTGAGGACACAACTGAAAAACGGAGAGTGGGCTCAGACAATGCTAGATAGTGCAGCAGAAGTGAGCATAGCTCGCAAAGTCCTTATGAATCATCTGGAGACAGTGGACACGAATGAATATCTTCAAGTGGAAACTGCAGACACCAGGGTTAGCAAACCCCACAAGATATACGAGATAACATTGCGTATAGAGGGTGATAAGACTAGGAAAATAAGGGGACTATTTTGGGATAATCTCTCCGAGGGCTATGATATCATTCTAGCTGAAAAAGACTGGCCACCAGAGTTTGTCAGGGAGTGCCCTCATGGAAGAAGTAATTATGCCTGCCTTCTCAAATCAAATTCCAATTCATAAAAAATACACACTTGCTAGAAAGTGGGCAGTGGCTTTAGCACCTGCTTTATATAAAAATCACGTAGGATGGGATGAGGATTCTCCTCCTCACAAAATCCAGTTAAAATCACAACCTACTGCACAAAGGCAGTACCCAATTAAGCAAGAAGCTAAAAAACAGGTAAATGAAATACTAGATCAGCTAGAATACCAGGGGGTGATTGAAACTTGCACCTCACAAATGAACAACCCTTTGTTTCCGGTCTCCAAACCAGACAATTCATATCGTCTAGTTTTGGATTACCGACACCTTAACACATGTTGCAAAACTTTTGCAGTGCAAAACTCACACAGTGCTGCACTAATGAATAACATAGTGCGCAAAAAATACAAAACAACCTTGGACATCTCCAATGGATTCTTTTGTCAAAACATAGCACCAGAGAGCAGATATTTAACTGCATTCTCAGTAAATGGCACTCAAAAACAATTCTGTCGGTTAGCCCAGGGGTACAAGAACAGCCCAGGGGTATTCTCAGCGAGAGTAACAGAATTACTTAATCTATATGATGATGAAGCATTATCTTATGTCGATGACATTTACTTAACAGATGATGACTTGGAGACTCACTTGAAGAGAGTGAACACCATAATACTTGGGTTCGCAGCAGAGGGTTACAAATTCAACTTTAAAAAATCCAGAATTGCCCATCTGACAGTCCTGTTCTTAGGATATGAATTATCAAGTGAAGGCAAAAGCCTGGCTGACAATTTCCTAGAGAAATGTGCCGTACTCCAAGCACCTAGAACACTAAAAAACTTACAGTCGATTCTAGGATTCCTAAATTTCGGAAGAACATACATTGCAAATTACGCAGAAAGGGTCAAACCCCTTTATGATCTAATTAAACCAGACTTTAAAAGATCCAGTTGGACTCAAATACACACAGAAATTTTGAGATCCTTACAAACAGACATGCTAATTAAAACAAAATTAGAAACACGTGATAACACACGCAATCTTGTGATTCGAGTCATCCCAGGGAGATGCGGATTCACATACCTGACCTCTAATGAGGGAGAAAAGGTACCAATTGCATTCAAATCACACTTGTACACAGAAGCTGAACAGAAATTCAGCAACAAAGAAAAAATTGTTCATGCAGTTCAAACCGCAATAGCTAGAGAAAAAGATCAAGCGGACGGTAGACATATCACAGTCAGAACAGCAAAATCAGCCTTTGAGGCACTAACAACACCGTGTAATTTACCAACAACAGCATTGAATCCAGAATGGTTACAATGGGTAAATTCTATCACAACGGACAAAGTATACTACTACTTTGATCCAGAACTAGAAGAATTAAAAAATCTAGCATATGAAGAAACATATCCTCTGCCAATCGACATTCTGCCTTTACGACATTACGCCTGTGTAATCTATACAGATGGACATGCTCAACCCTCCGTTTGGGGAGAACAAGCATACAACCCCACATGTGAGATTACAAAAGAAGTGTGGCGCGGAGGTAAACTAAGACCTCTATTAACAAAATCACACTCAGTAGAAACTAATTCAGAACTACAAACTGAAATAATAGCATTGAAAATGGCGCTAGATAATGCGGATCGCGAATTCCCGACACTTATAGTGTCAGATTCATATTACTGCGTCAAATCATACAACAAGGATTTGCAGACATGGATTCAAAACGGTTACAAAGATGACACAGATGCACCAATAAAGCAGAAACTCCTCTGGGAACAAATAGCTCTTTTACAAAAAGAACTACCAAAGACTCACGTGATACATACACTGAGTCATCAGCGTGATGGCGTTCACGTTGCAGGGAATTCATTGGCTGAAACAGCCGCAGCGGCAGCCACTAACTCGGCTCCCGTAGTTCGAAAAAAGCGTACATTAAAATACATTGACGGTGAAACAGTGCTGGCGGTGAAAACGTCATCAAAAGGCGACTGCTCAGCGTTACCGATCAACTATCCACTCAATTATACATACATAATCGATGCAAACTCCGTCCCTTTTGCTCGAATCCCTGGAGTGGGGGATAGAGTGATTCCAAACATGGACAGGAGAAACTTGTTAATCGCAGACGCACACATGGGCGAGGGTCTCAGACACCTTAAATGAAAAGATTCTCTGGAAGAATTACAATCACGGTACTGGTGGCCAGGCATGAGCCTGCGTCACACCATGTTTGTAAAACGCTGCCCAAACTGCAATAGAGATCGCAGTGGGGAGAGAAAGAGTTTGATACCTCGTCGTATTACGGCGGATAATATCACCAGTAAAAAGAATGGCTTGCGATTAACATATACAGGCTAGTTTCCACTTATAATGTAGATCACCAGCACTCGGCTGACGTCCGGACTGTTATACAAAGATTTGCGAGTCTAAATGGCATATACGCTAAGAGCATGCTACGTTCGACCATTGTTTTCACTCAGGCCCACCAGCCTGGGGGGAAACATGGCCAAATGAGCACAGCCCAGCGGGAATCTTCTCACTTCCTTCCTGAGGGTACGGGATGGTGTAAAGAAAAAACCAAGGCATAAAGCAATCTATAGCGGAAAGGATATTAGGTTCGGGAGCTGGGTGGGTCAAACATCTAATAAGTGTCCAACGTAGTCTCAATAACTTGCCAAGAAATTCTCTGAAGGGATTCAGTCCGTACGAATTATTATTTGGAACTAGGATGTTGATCTCTGACCTTGATAGTCAGACTTCAGTGGTGAAAGAAAAAAGCTTTGATATCAAAGACCGTTTGGCTATTTTGCAGGACTTAAACAAAACAAGAAAAGACCTGAGCAACATAAAGTTGAAACAACAGCCAACAACCACTGAAGAACCACCACCTGTCCCAGCAAGACCTGTCTGGATTCCAAAAGTCGGGGATCTAGTCAGGGAAAAGATCGCGGTAAAGAAGGAATTTGGGCCTTCTTACAGAAAAGCAGTTCCTGTCTTGTCTGTCAACGGGACAAGATCAGTTGTACTACCGCCACTTGCTGGTAAAAAGGAGAACCGAGTTGTATCCATCGACCTGGTAAAACCACAACATGTGGCCGATAACAAACAGTAGGCCAAGTGGACTCCCAATAAGTAGCAGAACACCAAGGTTTGCTACCAGTACAGAGGTCCTAACGAAGAGGCTCATCACATTCGAAACGCCTACAGAAGAACAACAAGCACTATGCAACAATGCAATAGAACTCAGACCTCTGAAAACCCAAATAAAAACATTTAGCAGAGACACACCAATCTATAATGAAGTACCAAGTGAAAATGCAAGAAACAGAAATCCTGAAGCAATTGGAACAATTGACAGAACTGCATCCGGCTACTTCATCAACTTCGATGATTCCTCTGAAGGCTTCAGTGAATCAAAGACACAGCCATCATCAAAATCCTTTAAAGACAAAGCTAAGGAACTTTTGAATCAACTGAAAGAAACATATCTGATTTCTCCATGGATTGAATTTTGGGTGGGTTTTGGTGCATTTATCCTCATACTTTGGCTCATCATGGTACTTACTTTGGGACGCTTCATTGAGGGAAATTATGCTAAAATGGACACAGCAAGTCAGAACATCAACTTGATCCTCAAACCACACACATCTTCACACGTCGAGAAAAGAGAACTTTCTTCAGCCAACTTCACAGCCAATCCGATACCTGGTGGGGTAGCCTGGGACAACACTGACTATGAAATTTATGGTCCGGTCGAGATCCTGAAATATCCACACCAAATTAAGATCTCATTGAGTGACTTTGCAAAACCAAACTCATTTGCTGATGATTGGGACTTCGAAAGCATTAATAACATGATGTCTGATTTAGTAATGTCTGCTAAATTTACCAAACATGATTATTTGCAGGGTTCTACAAATTATGACAGTATGTATTGCTATAACCACTATGGTAATCACTTTTTACATAGATCTGCACAACCTAGAAATGTTTTAAATTATAATCAATGGGAACATTGTGCAACACCTCCAAAAGGGAGCTCAAGAACCGTTTACGACAAATATTCATATTTTTCAGGTTTTAACACAAGTAATGCTGAAAATTTTTATTTTAAATTGTCAAACAAGACAGGAACCAAAACCATGATAACCAACACAAAATTGTTATATTCAGACTCATTTTTTGAACAAATGAATACTTTTGGATTTGATTATTGGGACAAAAATGTTGAATTGAAAAGTGTTTGGGGTACAAAAGAATGGCAAGTACAGGGTATAGAAGCTTTGTTTAGAGCCTGCATGATCCCAGAACAAATGATATTTTTAAATGACACTGTTCAACAAACCACCTGTCTTGGCTTAGCCAAAATCAAAGATTTAATTAAACCGTCTATTCCAAAGCCAACAATGTTTAGCAATAACTCTGATACAGATGAAGAGATAGACGTAAACCATATATTAAACCAAAACAGAACACATCCTGATTGGAAACAGTGGTTGATCTGGCCCACAGATACTAATAACTGTCAAGACAGATTCCTGAACAAAACACAGGGTTTCAAAATGAACAGGCCAGACCCTAGATATCCTCAAAGACATCACCCAGGGATAATAACCACCTACAGTGTGGGCAAATTATGCCTTCAATGGCTACAAACTTCCACACTGACAGAAATTAAGCAACACCTAACTTTACTTACTGATGGTGCTGACTTGCGTGATTTCACTTTGGGACCACGCAAACAGCGTCAAAAGCGTTTCATAGCAGCCTCTGTATATGCAGCATACAATGAGGCCTGGAAGGTTAATCAAATTGAAACAGCAGAGAGAATACGGGAAATTGACCGTATTAATTTGGAAAAATCACTTTCTGTAGTGGACAATGGGTTAATGACTCTGTCCTCCAGAATTTTTTCATTGGACAGCATTGTGTCTTCAGCAATCGACATATTATCGCAAGACTTACTGTTATTACAACATGGTCAGTCACAATTGCGTTCTATTGTACAGCTTGGCTGGACGTTACAAAATCTGCGTTCAGGCTATGTGCCTTGGCGTTTAATCAACACAACGTCACTATTCCAAATCTTTAACCTTACTGATAGACAAATCGGTATGGCGCAAAAGGGTGCTGATTATACAATCTTGAGCATTGAAAAACTAGAAAGATTACCAATGACAATGTCAGAACGACCTGTCAGTGAATGGATAATACACGGAATCATAAATATTCCAATCTCAACCTTCAGGTTTCAATACTGCCAAAAATATATACAGGCTGGCATGCACGAGAAATTGGGAAAGGGGTACCTTAAAACAACATGGAACCTGCCCTATTCACATGCATGTGTCAGTAATAAAGGACAGAAAGTGTTTCTTAGTGGCAACAATTGTGCGATGTCACTAAGTGGCACACTTCTGTGTAACAGAATTAGTTTGCATGGAGCCTGTGAAGGGAATTCATACAACCTCTCATGTCACCAGCAAGGCGCACCTGCAACAGAAATAGAACCATTCTTTCAAAGACTCTATAATGGGAGTTACATTCTTATTGTAGACCGCAGATGTTGTAGTCTTATGCCCGGGACTCCTTATCTAGTCACTACGACTGCGAAGGTCAAGTGCTGTGGACGCTCATTGTTCCCCAGCTCCTTCCCAGACAGGGAGGCAAGGGCATGGCCCGATTTGAAAATTACTTCTATTCGAATAGATACTTTAAGCAGAATGAAAACAGTCCTTCTTCAGACGCCTACCAGGCTCTCGTCATCAAAAGAAATGTATGATCTACAAGTCGCAAGGACGACTGCAGAGATACATACATTATTATCAACTAATTCCCCCGTACATTTCGCGGAAATCCTGAGTGAAATCTTAAATATTTCTGATACCAATGGGGTCTCAAATGTATTTAAGACAGTATTTTCGATGGCATTAACACCATTCAAAGCCATACTGGGTATTTTTCCAGATTTCGTCCATTCGATTTTTGGCGGACTTCCCCTGATCCTGGGACTAATTGCAGGAATCCTATTCTTAGTCCTTATTTTTCGTTATGGCAACCCATGTCACAGACAAAACTCTTGCGACAAGGGAAGAAACAATCCTAGCCATTGGATACCGGGACCGGATATCAAAAATCCTGGGACTCTCCCGGCTTAGAGACCTGAACATGACTTGGTTTCTATCATTTCGACCAATGTGGCAAAGATGTGTTTTACCTGTATTGAGGTGTCTGCTATGCGGAGAAGAATGCGTGTTAGACACCTGTCTGACGCTACAATCGGATGCGCCAATGGATGCAGAAACATTGTTGAGCCCGATCAAGGTTCATGCTTTGTGCTGCCCTCAAAGGCTACCAATCCTGATGACGGCATTCGTGGAAGCTTCACCACTACGATTGATGGGTAGTGAAGTTCAAGATGAAAGCAGCATCGAACAGGTACGACCTTCTGTCAGTAATGTAAATCAGAATGTCAATGGAGACAATCATGCGCAAGAATGCATGATTACACCTATTTCCGAGTTAGTGGAACTTTCCCAGGAAGCTGTTGACAGTTTTTTCGAAAGCCTAAATGATATGATGTTCTCACCCGAACAGAAATAGAGACTTTTGAGCAAGCTCGCACACGGCGTTCCCTGAATTCGGCCTTCAACTTTAAAAATAAAGTCACATGAACATTTTCGCTCCAGTTCACGGACAGCAGTTTTTTCAGCAGCCCCAAATATTTTTACATATTTTTTCGGGACACTATCTTCTGCTTATAGTAAGAACTATTCTTAGAGAACTAAGGTTTCTAAATTTTAGATAGCTTATAGACATTAGCTGCCCGCTGGCATGTTCATAAAGATATTTTATTCTGTGATGGAATGGTCTCGAAACTTTTTTCTGTAAGAAATCATTTCATGTGTAATTCTCATATACCAAATAAGCAATAATGTATACAAATGCGATTAGTTTGGCTTTTTTCTACAGCTTGAGTGCATACTATATATATATGTCTGCAATTTTTCGGTATATTTGAAAATTTCAAAATGCATTTATGTATTTTGGGGTGGTAAGGTATACACACTACTCTATAGTATGTTGTACTATGTTATACTATGCCTAGATTAGTAAATATGTCCATAGTTAGCGTGGAGTGGGTGTCATGTATTCCTATAGGTTCTGAATCGATCCCCCTATTCCTGACCCTATTCTAGTTAAACAAACCAACAAGTTAACTAGCAGTCAGCCCATGAGGCAGAAATTCCCCATGATGCAGATACCGTTATCTGACGCAGTCACACTACGGCACAGGAACGTGTTATCTGATTAGGTCATAACGCTTGCGATCTAATTAGACAAGCGATATTCCTCCAGCCCCTGATAAGGCATACGGAGTTCTCATAACAAATCAAACCTATGACAACCTGGGCAAAACCCTGCGGCCATTGTTTTGATTTCACTGAGAACTTTAGTAAAAGAATGTGCTAACGAGCAAATCGTATGACATCTTTATTGACGTATCTATGTCCATCCTTACGTCAATCTCGGCACCTTAAAGGTATAAATATTACCGATCTTGCCATATGCAAACACACGCGTGGTGACGAGACGGAGCAGCCATACTTGCCGAAGCCGAGAGCAGAGCAGACCCCGCTGGCAGCAGCCCCGCCTTCCTGAGGGCTGAGAGACGTGCTGCTTTCTCCTGCCGAGAATCCAGCACCGGCGTTTCTGGGCAGCCCTCGCAGGCCGCCTGGAATATCGAGACCAGAGAGAGAGATACCATTCCTCATTCATCCTAACTTCCAGGTACATAACTGAATAACCCCTCACAGAGAATTCTTTAGTTATTCACTTGGCAAAAACAAACTTAACTTAAACTGTAACTTTCTATTCCCGCCCACGTATTAGGCTTAGGTCAGGTACACGGGGTAGGCGTATCTAGAAACACCAGTTGAATACGTTTAGTCAAATGTATATGTGTATGTAATATATTTTATTCATTTTAAAACATCATATGGCTTAGAAACCATATCAATGTTTTTACAGTATTACTTTATACTATTGCTTTTAATGTATGCACTTTACTTAACTATAAGTATTGCAATAATATCGATCCATTTCTCTTGTATGAGAAAAGAGACTGATCAATAAATAACATCTTTTATTGAACACGCCCGTCTCTTCCTTTTCTCTACATTCTGATGAGACTAAGAATGCACGTACTGACTGAGTAAAATAATTTGCCTTTTGTTCACACGACTCTCGAGATTGACTCTTGATTAGGGGAGAGCAAAGTTGTCATGTTCTATGGTTGTCAGAAACTAAATCCCTTCTTGTCTAATCAGGGAAGTTAATTCCTCCTTGAACATTCGAGAAAGTTTCTAGCGAACTCTGAGCTACGCTGGCAAACCCAAAACTTAAGTCTAGTATCGACAATAGTAGACCTAGTTAACGTCTGGCCTAGGCCTTTACTGCTGTAGGTATTATTCCAATGCGCAGAGCCTATTGAGAAGATAGGAACTACACTACACTATGCTATGTTTAGTTTTGCTATCCTATGCTTTGTTTTGTTATGCTATGTTTTGTTGTGTTTTGTTATGCTATGCTATGTTTTGTTGTGTTTTGCTAGGCTATGCTTTGTTATGCTATGCTATGTTTTGTTATGCTATGCTATGTTTTGCTCGGCTATGCTTTGTTATGCTATTTTTTATGCTATGCTATGCTTTGTTGTGCTTTATTATGCTATGCTTTGTTTTGCTATGCTATGTTTTGTTATGCTATGCTATGTTTTGCTGTGTTTGGTATGCTATGCTGTGTTTTGCTATGCTATTATATGTTTTGTTATGTTTTGTTAAGCCATGCTATGTTTTGTTGTGTTTTGTTAAGCTATGCTGTTTTGTTGTGTTTTGTTATGCTATGTGTTGTTGTATTTTGTTATGCTATGTTTTGTTATGTTATGCTATGTTTTGTTATGCTATTTTTGTTATGCTATGCTATGTTTTGTTATGCTATGCTATGCTTTGTTTTGTTATGCTTTGTTTTGTTATGCTATATTATGTTTTGTTGTGTTTTGCTATGCTATGTTTTTTATGCTATGCTGTTTTGCTCTGCTATGCTTTGTTATGCTCTGCTATGTTTTGTTGTGTTTTATTATGCTATGCTATGTTTTGTTATGCTATGTTTTGTTATGCTATGTTTTGTTATGCTATGCTAAGCTTTGTTTTGTTATGCTATGTTGTGTTGTGTTTTGTTATGCTATGCTATGTTGTGTTTTGTTATGCTATGCTAAGCTTTGTTTTGTTATGCTATGTTGTTTTGTGTTTTGTTATGCTATGCTATGTTGTGTTTTGTTATGCTATGCTATGTTTTGCTATGATTTATTTTGTTATGTATGCTATGTTTTGTTATGCTATGGTTTGTTGCGTTTTGCTATGTTTTGTTATGCTATGTTTTGTTATGATATGCTATGTTTTCCTATCCTATGCTTTGTTTTGTTATGGTATGCTATGTTTTGTTATGCTATGCTGGTGAGGGTGAGTGAGGGTGGGTGGGTGAGCGTGGGTGAGTGAGGGTGGGTGAGTGAGGGTGGGTGAGTGAGGGTGGGTGGGTGAGGGTGGGTGGGTGAGTGAGGGTGAGTGTGTTAGAGCGAGGGTGAGAGGGTTGTGAGGTTGTGTATCCTATGCTTTTTTTGTTATGCCATGCTATGTTTTGTTATGAGGGTGAGTGAGTGAGGGTGAGTGAGGGTGAGTGAGGGTGTGTGAGGGGGTGTGAGGGTGAGGGCGAGGGTGTGATGGTGTGTGAGGGTGAGAGGGTTGGGAGGGTGAGGGGGTGTGAGGGTGATATTCTCCCAAACCCTGATGTGCTGACCTCCTGATTAACACTCGACGATGAGTGGCGGAAAAGTGAATCAACCAATATGTGCACCATGTGCAGGAAACAAAATTGTAGAAGTGCCAAGATAAGAACGGTCAACAACAGTCCTAGTGCTACAATATGGCAGTGAACCATATCAAATCAGTCACTCAACATGGCCTTGTATGTAATAATGTGACCAAAACCCAGTGTCACAATAAACAAAAAAAGTGCCATCCATTAAGCCATCATTAACAACCGAAAATGTGGGAAAAGTAAAAACGTGTCGCAGTGCTTCCACGTGGTAATATAGGGCTCAAGCATGCATAATTGTGAAACTAAAAAGAAACGGGTGCATAGGCACTCGCATTACGATGTCAAACGGTAAACCCGAACTGCGCTGGTCATGCGAAAGTGTTTCCAAGTCGGAGCGTTAATGCTGCAAAGAAACAATGATAAATGAAACGTCACACTCTGTATTGCAAAGTGAGAGTGCTAACTCATGGATATGCCAATTACGTCAAGAAGCGCACGGCTGACAAATGTGCGGAGCATCTTTTGAGTACTGAAATAACATTTGTAACGTCAGGTGGGTCAGCTGCGGAAGCTCGCCCCTGTTCCTGCACACTCGCCCGAAGGGGGTGTTGTTTTAGGGACATCTACCAAGGGTTGACCCTGTCACTGAGGGGGCGGCATTAGCGGTGCATTACCCAGAGATCTGAAGGAAGCGGGGACAGGAAGGGCTCAGATGCACTCTGATCGAGAAAAGCAGGTTTCACTTAGGACAATAATAGTTGCCGCTCAAGAGTATTTCGTGCGTGTTTGTAGAGCTAGGCGCGGTGAGGAAATCCATGTTTGTAGAAGCGAGGCACGGCCTGCGGCCGTGAATAAGTGACGGCAGGGGGCGGGGCAGCTGAAGCCTTTGATGTGGCAAATGCTGCTGGCAGGGGGAAGCCTGAAGCGAGGCACGGCCTGCGGCCGTGAATAAGTGATGGCGGGGGGCGGGGCAGCTGAAGCCTTTGATGTGGCAAATGCTGCTGGCAGGGGGAAGCCTGTGGGGAAATGCAAGCTCGTGCACGAGGAGCTTGTGGTCACGTGATTTCACGTGAACTGTTGAAAACCCGGATCGTAAAAAGTCAGCTTTGTGGATGGACGGCTAAAGGTCTCTCTACGAGACCTAAAAAAAACTGGCTTGTTCTTGTGAAGACATAAAAGAAAACCTGGTTTTCATTTACAAAATGTTTACGAATAAAAACAACAAAAATAAATAAATAAATAAATGTGTTCATTTGGGTTCACTTCCACATTTGGAACAAATTCATGAATATTCAGGAGTCTCAAGCGTTTTGAGGCTAGCTGTTGCTACTAGGAGAACTCACAGGCGGAACAAGCATTGGCAAAGCCAAATGACCGTTCCTATGAGAGCCATTTGGTAAGGATTTTTAGCCACTCTGTACAAAAACACGCGGAGAGACACATGGCCAATGGAGGGTGGGTGGTAGGTGCTAGGGAATCATACAAACAATGGATGGCAGTTTGGCAGAATTGGAGGAGCAAATGGACATGGGGTACTTGGAAAGTAAGAACGGCAAGGCTGTGAGAGGCGTACATGCTGAATGCATCGCGTCTTGAAAGCGAATGGGGAAGTTGGAGCTCAGCTGAAGCATCTGACGAGCAGCAGCAGAGAACCGGGTGAGCCCGGTTTCCACCTGCCCACCTCCCGCAGCAGCCAGATTGGTATCAGGGCCTACTAGTGAGGAGCGGGACATGGTCGGCCACTCGGCCTGTCAAGTAAGACTGTGGCTGCAGAGCAGTGAGAGTGATCAAGAGACGGCCAGGCCCAGAGAAGGACACCCCACAAGGCCGACAGCGCCCAGAGATACACAAGAGGGGGGATAAAGTTGGCCCTGGGTAGACTGAAACGCGAAAGGTGCACCGGACAGAGTCGCTAGAGAAGATAAGAGGCTGAAGGTACCCTGTAGCGTCCGGCATTGAGGAACGTGCACACTGTGAGATCAGCATTCAGGAACGGGCGGCGGGGGCGAGAGGGTGTTGAGAGCGAACAGCAGGGAACTGTCAGTACCGCCTAAACGTGCCTCTCCCCCTCTGCTCTAGCGCTCCTAGTCAGTCGGGGGCGACGTGCACGAAAAGTGCCTGACTGTGCATCAGCGAGGCAACTGAGTGTGAGTGTGCTGACAGGATAGTGCAACTCGGTGAAGTAGACGGTGAGGGAAGGGTGAGGAAACAGCACAGAATACGGGCCCGAACTAGCACCCAGATTGACAAGCCTTAAGTTGTGTGCGCGACCGCACAAAAAAAATAGCACACGCGCGGCGTCGTCAAAAGTGAGCCTCGTGCTCAAAGTTTCAAAAAAGAAGCAAAGTAACGGTGAAAGCGAAAGTAAAAAAAAGCACACGTGTGGCATTGGCAAAAGTGAACCTCGCGCTCAAAGTTTAAAAATAAACAAGAAAGGTGAAAGCGAAAGTCATTGCGATTGCGGTGAAAGCGAAAGTGATTGCGGATGACATGCTCATGCAGGGGCTGAGCAAGGCGCGTGCTTGTGTGCGCGTAACTGAAAGATGGTGGCCGGCAACAGCCTTTGGAACCATTTCCAAAAGCCACTGACTAAGTGTCTCGCAGATAGCGCATGCACTGACTCAGGGAGACCTAAAAAGAAGGGAAAACTTTGGTTTCCTTTAAGCCTGCCTCAGCATCGCCCAATGGCTGACAGACACACTGAGGAGGGGGTGTGGGCATCGCACCAAAAGGATTTATAGACATAAGAATTCTGACAGACTCACCAGCACACAAATTATGTCATATGGTTTGATCATGTTATTTCGTATTTCAGAGGATGGTTGATGAACTTATTTTTTTAATTGGAGAGTAATGTAGGATATGGTACTTCCTTTGTGCAAGACGCATGCTTCTGCTCTGTGGAGTTTTTCTTATGGGCTTACTATGGCATGATGAACACGTTAGTGAATTTTTCTACAAACATTTGTGGCTTCTTAAAATCTAAAAGAAACAATGTGATTCCTCCAAATGCATGCATCATAAACTCTACACATTCAATCAATGTTTTACAGATTTGATTACTCTTTTTTTGCCTAATAAATGATTACACTACTTGAAAGGGAAATTACAAGTGCTTATGTTCAACTTTAATGATTTCAAGAATCAAATTACAACGTATGTGTGAGTGAATGTAATGCAGAAAGTTTATGCAAAGGAAACATGAAATCAGACTACCGCTGTTGCTTGACAGATTCTATTATCTCGGGTGTAATGCTGTTAAATATCTACTAATTAATGCTACATTGTTGTAATTAAATCCAGTTCTAATTGCTGGTTTTAAATAGGACAAATACGCAATATACACTTTATATGACAAAGGCAAAGTGATTGAATATGTGGGATGGTGCTTTTCCTGGAGTGTAAATTAAAATGAATATTTAATTGCACCTGTCTAACCTATTTCGTTAGCAGTGTGTTTTTCATAACCTAAAATAGGTAGTACCATACATTGCATTCCAGATTGTGCATGTGCCTTGTATGTCTGCCCATAGTGGTGGTTAGAAGTATACTTCGTTTATCAATAGTAGCGTTTCAGTTTCACTTGTGAACTGTATATGATACTATTTGCAATTGGTCGATACTTCTGCTTGTCACGAGCTAGCTCCTGACTCTCCATGCTAATTCCTTATCTGCTCCTCCATATGAGCGTCACTGGGAGTGCCTAATACTTGAAGGAAATTATATAGAAGAGTCCAGGATGCCTTTCATCAGGTGCCTTCTTTGGGCTATAATGCTGGCTCATTCCAGCATGGATTTCTACTCAGAACTGTGGAGCTGAACCTCTGCTGCTTGACTTTCATAATCTCAGTCCACCAATAGTGCCTTTCTCTTTGCGTGCCAATACAGTTCCCTTGGTCAGAAGCAAGGCTGGACTGACCATAGCGGGCACCTAGCATTTCCCCACTGTGCTGGAGGGGTGGAGGCCGTTTTTTGTAGGGGGCCAGATTTGCAGCTGTGCTGCAATATTGCCCCCTATAACAAAAATGGGATTGGTGCTTCTCACTAGCATTTCTCTACACCCGCCACCCTGCCCTATTCCCGGGGGCCTGTCCGAGCAGCAATCTGCCAGGGCTGGTTGCTGCTCCCAGTCTGGCTGTGGTCAGGCGACAAAAAAAAGTGAAGAAACCTCTAACCAGAAGGGGGCTATGAGACACATGGTGACCCAAATGTGATCTGTCTTTGCATTACATTTAACGTCTGCAGTGCCAAGCATGGGCTTTTTGAACACCTATTCAGGGGCCTCAGAAGTAAAGAGGAGATGATTTTGAATGCTGCCCAGTAGAACACGTTTAATCCCATTTACTTCTGAAAATAGTAATTGGCTACTTCAAAAGCTTATATTGATTGACTGACAGGTTTGTGTTTCTACGAATCTACTGCACTTTTTTAGCCAGCAATGTTGGTTAATGGTAAAAAAGAAGAGAAATAAGGGTGATGAGCAAAACATTTTTCAAAGAAAGATATATCAATCCCGTAGACAACAGACATGAACAAACTATATGGATTAGATGAATCATATGGATAATCCTGCCCCCTCTGCATACTACAGTCAAAACATGCTATATTAGAAAATATTTGTTTATAAAATATTTGCAAATCTGAAATAGCTATAAAAACATAATATGTTATCTTCTACTGCTGTTATGTTATTGTTAGAAAGTGGGTTGTTGGTTGGCAGAGGTATGCACAATGTCCAATCAGGGTATTCAGACAAAATATTGAAGTAAAAATATTGCCATACCAAAATATCATGTCCGAAATATTGTGATGTGGAAATATTGTCAGCAAGAATATCGGTCATTAATATTATTTGCAAAAATATAGTTGTTTAAAATATTGTTTTTAATTATTGTTTGTTACATTGTTAGTAATTATAATACATGACATTATTATTTTGTAATATTATTTATTTAATTGATAGTTAAATATTCTAATTGTGATATCATTATTTCTTCATGTAAATATTATGTTCTATGAGATAAGGGGTGAAAAGTTCCGGATCACTTACTGGCCGTATATGGAGCAAAGATTTTATACTTGTTATGATACCTGCCCTAGACAGGGGGAGAAAACCTATAGCCCCCTAATATAGACAAGGTTCAACAAGGTTGTCAGGGCAAGATTTGCTTCCTGTATTCTTAGGGAACACTTCCAGTCACACAATGGTTCACTTTGTAAGGTATTTATAATGAATGGTGTTGTCACTCTATCATTAGAGTGAGTGAATGAACAGCCAACACGTGTTTCACCCATTTACATGGCCATCCGGCCTGGGGCTTCCTTGGGGTCGTGTTATAATTAAATTTCGATGAATCTGTCTCAGTCAACGGTTCCTGAAAATTCTCTTCAATATGGGGCCTAATGCCGTTTCTGAAACAGGAAGAATCTTTTAAAAACGGATGGCCATGTAAAGGGGTGAAACACGTTTTGGCTGTTCTTTCACTCAGTCTAATGAAAGAGTGACAGCACTATTCATTATAAATACCTTACAAAGTGAACCATTGTGAGACTGGAATTATTCCCTAAATAATACAGGAAGCGAATCTTGACCTGACATCCTTGTTGAACCATGTAAATATTATGTGCAGGTTGTGGGCTTTATGGGGTAAAGGGTGGGAAGCAATTCATTTGTAATTGATTAATATTTAGTTGTTAATAGTTAATTAATTAATAATTTATCATGCAAAGTGCGTAATTTTATTTTTAGGTGCCGGTTATGGGCCTCATAGTAGTAAAGGATGGGAAGTAATTTATTTTCAATTAATAATTGTTTATTAATATCAAATAATTAATTGATGATTAATTATGTTAATTGTGCAATTTTGTTTTAGATGAGAGTTATAGGTCTATAGAGGTAAAGGTTGGGAAGTTAATTAATTTTAATGAATTAATATGTAGTTTTTAATGAATAATATTAGTTTTATTGATTTTGTTTTAGGATTTTAGACTATGTTGTGGATTTTTTAGGGGTATCGGTGGGAAGTAATTTAATTGTAAGTAATTAATAATAAATGTTTTAATTAAGATACATTTTTAAATTGTTATTAACTATGTTAATGTGTAAATCATTTTCTGCGATGTGTGTTTTGTGAGAGTATATTGTGAGAAGTGCATTCATTAAAATTATTAATTATTATGTAATTAATAATAATTTGTTTGTTCATATTTATTTTGTGTACATATTTTGCTATTTTATGTTAAGTTTTAGTTGCAGGTTGTGATTTTTGTGGGGGAGTTTTTTTTTCTAATAATTGTATTTTGTTCAAGATATTTTGTTTGTTTTTAATGTTTTCAATGTTACACTGCCTGGAGTGGGAATAGTACATGTTATCCCTCTGTAATACAACACTTTCCCTATTGTTGTACTGAGTGGAGTGGGACTACTACATTTTAAGAAGGAAAGAGTCCGCTGCACTCCAAGATAAAAATGAATGGCTAGCTAGGTACTCCAAGAAACTTAATTCTCTTAGGGTGCTCAGGATGCTGCCCTTACTGTCCAGGAAGGGCGGAAGGATAAATTACAATGCAAGACCTTGTAAGCACAAGGTGGATAACCTGAGCATTCCTGAGTGCTAATAAGGCAAAAGTTTTCAAGTATAGTATGATAGTTGAAAGTTTTATTCACTTTGTCTTCAATCTTTTGAGTGAATATATGCTTATTCTTCGACAATTAAAGCAATTTTCATTTCCAAAGTAACCAATTGTCGTAACTTGAAGATATCCAAGGTATTCAGAAATTCCAGAATTTACATCATGTACATGGTTGAAATCCCCAATGCATTTCGAGCTACAAGCTCTTCGTCAGGGGGTTCGGTGTGTACTGTAAGTAAGTGGAAAAAGAACGTGTAAGTCAGGAACCGGGTGTAAAACAAGAACTTGACGAACTTACAGTGCTAATCATGCAAATGTGAGAGGGTCAGAAACGAATTAAAAGTGCCAATGGTGTTGGGTGGAACAAATCGGACGGACTGAATAATGGAAAAAATAAAGGGGGGAGTGGGAGAAGTGGTATTGACTAGGCTTAAAGGTGCAAATTCGGCTGGACTTGGAAAGTGCGCCCGTGATCGTGAAAAGAATGGATGGTGGTCATGCGAGAAACAGTCCTGAAAGCGTACCAAGTTGTACGTGAAACGAGGTGATTAGACCAGTGGATAACCACGAAAATAAGAAGACCAAGGAGTGAGTTGCTTACCTGAAGAATCAGGGTTAATTCGAAATGGTGCCGGTGAAAAGACGCCATCCGGTGAACGCGGAAGTCGGTGTTAGCAGTGCGCATGCGTCTATATGCGGTTAGATATGTGAAAATGGAAAACGGGCTAATCCCGTGGACCGCAGACGTGAAGGGAAATAGAAAACGGACTGGAGAATCAAAATGACGGGAGAATGATGGTGTGGTAAAAGTTGTGATGTGATCAAAAATAAAACGGGTATACGAGGAAACTGGTGCGAGGAGTGAAAATGAAATGTGGTACAAAATATAAAACATGGTACAAGAAATAAAGCATGTCGAAAGATGTGCAATGGAGAGGTAAACAAAGTACGAAAATACATAAAATGAAAGTGCAGGATGAAAAAGCAGGATGAAAAAATCGGTATGAAAAAAATTAGGATGAAAAAAATAATATATCGATATTAGAATAATACAGTATGACAATTTAAGTATGCTGGCACAAAATTGTGAACAGCCAACGTATGCTAGACTATTTCAAAGAGAATACGAGTTAGAGAAAGCTGCTGTATTCCAAACGTTTGTTGAGACCTTTTGGGACGGTGGTACCAAGTTTGAAAATCCAAAAAAGTTCACGTTGCAGCAAGTATTTTTTCGGGTCCATGCCTTTCGGTTTTTCAACCACCTCAAGCACTAGAAAGCGTATTTGGCTATTGTTGTGATTAGACTGAGTAAAGTGGGCTGATACACAAGACTTTGTAAATTTTGATTGCGGATGTTACTCCTGTGTTCATTAAGTCTCGTCTTTATTTTTCTTTCAGTTTTCCCCACGTAAGGGAGCCCGCAGGGACATTTCAGAAGATATACCACTTTCATGGTGTCACAAGTTGGGTTGGTTTTTTAAGAGAAATTTGTTTTCCAGAGCTGGGATGGTTTATGCAATTGCCTGAAATGATGTTGTGACAGTTTTGACAATTATGACAGGGAATAGTTCCTTTGTATATGGCTGGTTCAATGATGCGTGGTTTAAGGAGTGATCGCAGGTTTTTGGATCTTTGGTATGCAAAGATTGGTACTTGATTGAACAAATTGTCGAAATCAGGTTCTAGTTGTAGTTTTTACCAGTGAGTTTTGATGCTTCTTTTGATAAGATGACTTTTGGTTGAAAATTTGCTGACAAAAACATTGGGTTGATTACTTGAACTTTGCCTGATTTTTTGTGTGAGTAATGAAGAGCGGTCTATGGGACTCACTCTTGTGTAGGCTGATGTGATGATTTGTTGTGGGTATCCCCTCTTGGAAAATTTGTCCATGATGTTGATGCTATCCTGTACAAACGACTCTTCAGTAGAGGCAATTCTTTACGCTCTTAACAATTGGGAATAGGGTAAGTGCTTCTTTAGACTGGGTTGGTGGAAGCTGGAATAGTGTAGGTAGTTGTTTCGGTCCGTAGGTTTGGTAAAAACAGATGTTTCAAGTTTGTTGTCTTTGATGGTAATCTTGACATCTAGAAAGGATATCGTGGAGCGGTTGAAATTGTGTGTGAATTGAATTCTTTCATTTACACCGTTGAGATGATTGATGGCTTTGGTCAATTGTGCTTCTGTTCCGGTCCATATTAAAAAAATGTCATCAATGTAACGGTAGTAAATTTGGAGGTGATTTTTCCAATGCGGTACAGTTAAGATGTTTTCGGTTTCGTAGTCTTGCATGAAAAGGTTGGCGTATGATGGGGCTGCGCAATTGCCCATAGCTACTCCTGAAAGTTGACTGAAAAATTTGGTCTGGTAGCTGAAATAACTGTGCATTAGAGTGAATTCAATCAATTCCATAAGAAAAACCTGTAGTTCATGTGGTTTAGTAGTTTTGAGTAGTGCTGCTTCTGCCGCCTGAATGCCAAGGTTGTGTGGGATGGAAGTGTATAGTGAATTAACGTCTATTGTACAGAGTAAAACTGGTGCGTGAGGATCGATCTTGATGAGTATGAGTTTGGATAAGAAATCGGTGGTATCTTGGAGGTAGCTTGCCATTTGTTTCACAGATGGTTGCAAGTGACGATCAATGTAGGTGCCAATCGGTTCGTGAATGGAATTGCACGTGCTGACGATGGGTCTGAATGGTGGTCTGGTCGGATGTTTGTGGATCTTTGGGATCATGTACAAGTATGGAGTGCTGGGATGTGTTTTAATGAGATAGTTTCGGTCTTTGGTAGTGATAGTGCCTCTGGATACTGCTTTATCAACGATGGTTTGGAGAACTGCAGCGTATTCTTTAGTGGGGTCTGAATGTATTTCCACATGGACGTTAGACTCTGTCAAATGATTGCTCACGCTGTCCAGATAGAATTGGGTGTCCATGATGACCAGCGAGCCACCCTTGTCAGCAGGGCAGATCATGATCTCATTGTTAGTCGCTAATTGCTTCAATGCAATTTTTTCTTGTCTTGTGAGGTTTTGTCTGTGTCGAACTGTGGTCTGTTGGATGTTGTCTAGATCTTTTTGTACTAGGGCTTCAAATATGTCAAGAGTTTTATGGCTCACAGGGGCCAAGAAGGTACTTCTGGGACGTAAATCCATGATGGTGTTATCTTCAGTGGTAGTGGAAGTTGTACACACGTTGGAAAAAAAGTGTCGTAATCGTAGAGTACGCATGAATTTGTAAAAACTTACTTGAGACTCAAGATCGTTGGTATTGTAGGTGGGGACAAATGAGGTCCCTTTTTGCAAAACTTTATTTTGTGTGTTAGACAGGTTGGTGTTGGAAATATTTATGATCAGATTCTGTGGCTCCTCGTTGATTGTGCGATGGGTCGCTGTTGTTCTGTTAAATTGCGTCCGCCGGGATCTCCTGTTGCGTCTGTGCCTACCCCTAAAAAAGGCACCGGTCCAGTGCTTTGAATTGTAGCATGACTAGTTGATGCATCGCTTACGGAAGGTCCACTGGAGGGGATTCCTCCTTGTTGCGATGAGACTGGACGTGATGTTTGTCTGGAATCTTGTCTGGGTTGACGATTGTATGAGGAACGATCTGAGGAAGATGTTTCACCTGCGGATGATTTGTTATATTGTGATCTTTGTTGTCTTCTGGCTGCATAGATTTTGGCCCAATTATATACCTCGCCAAGCTTGTAGTCTACTGTATCACGTTTGAACTTACGCAGTTTGCGTTCATTAATCTCTTTTGTATATTTTTCGAGTTGTGTGTTTACGTCTTCCAAAGTTTGGCTCAATTCCTCTGGGGTCAATTTGGAGGTCAATTCGTCTTTGAGCTGAGCTACTTCTGTGGTGAGGTCTTCAAGCATTTTAGATAATTCTTCAACATATCTAACTGCATATAGACGCATGCGCACTGCTAACACCGACTTCCGCGTTCACCGGATGGCGTCTTTTCACCGGCACGATTTCGAATTAACCCTGATTCTTCAGGTAAGCAACTCACTCCTTGGTCTTCTTATTTTCGTGGTTATCCGCTGGTCTAATCACCTCGTTTCACGTACAACTTGGTACGCTTTCAGGACTGTTTCTCGCATGACAACCATCTATTCTTTTCACGATCACGGGCGCACTTTCCAAGTCCAGCCGAATTTGCACCTTTAAGCCTAGTCAATACCACTTCTCCCACTCCCCCCTTTATTTTTTCCATTATTCAGTCCGTCCGATTTGTTCCACCCAACACCATTGGCACTTTTAATTTGTTTCTGACCCTCTCACATTTGCATGATTAGCACTGTAAGTTCGTCAAGTTCTTGTTTTACACCCGGTTCCTGACTTACACGTTCTTTTTCCACTTACTTACAGTACACACCGAACCCCCTGACGAAGAGCTTGTAGCTCGAAATGCATTGGGGATTTCAACCATGTACATGATGTAAATTCTGGAATTTCTGAATACCTTGGATATCTTCAAGTTACGACAATTGGTTACTTTGGAAATGAAAATTGCTTATATTGTCAAAGAATAAGCATATATTCACTCAAAAGATTGAAGACAAAGTGAATAAAACTTTGAACTATCATACTATACTTGAAAACTTTTGCCTTATTAGCACTCAGGAGTGCTCAGGTTATCCACCTTGTGCCTACAAGGTCTTGCACTACTACATTTTACCCATCCGCAATCCAACACTTTCCCTAATGTTGTAATGATTGGAGTGGGAATAGTAAATTTGAGCCCTCCGTTATCCAAAACTTTCCCTACTGCTGTACCGACTGGAGTAGGAATAGTACATTTTACCCCTCTGCAATGCAACACTTTCCCTACTGTTGTATTGACTAGAGTGGGAATAGTAATTTTTAACCCTCTGCTATCCAACACTATTCCTACTGTTGAATTGACTGGAGTGGGAATAGTGAATTTTATCCCTCCGCAATCCCTACTGTTGCATTTACAGGATGGAGATTTCTAAATTTTACCCAATTTTATTTTTTTTGCTTTGTGTGAAGTGGGAGTAGTAATTTGTTTATATATTTAACATAATATTTCATGTAGTTTTGTATAAATTGTAGTGGGAATAGTATATGTATTACATTTTATATTTACTATTTCATGTTATATTGTTATAATTTAAATTATTATGTTTTAGTTTATTCAATATTATAATATTTTCTATTATTAATGTGTAAAATATTTGTACTAAATTCTAAGTTGTTTACTTTTTTAATTTAGTTAGAATTTTTTTTTTAAAGACTAAGGTCGTCATTGCAATGTGTTTTGGAAAGCAACCAACGGCTTGTCGGTTGTGGTCTGAACAGCATCTACTGCTGAAGTCTGATCAACGCATTAGAATGCGTATGATCGGAGGCAGCAGTTGGAGGGACCAACCAACACCTTCCGATAGGCTCATGAAGCCTGCCTTTGGTCGGAAACTCCTCATAATCCCATAAGGACGGCATTTCTGCAATTGGATTATGATATTGATTTCGGACAGTCTTTCCATGTCGGCCAATCCGACAAGGAAAGGCTGTGCAAAAATGACATGAGTGGCCCCTAGCAGGGTTCCCCTCCCCCTGGCCCTCCGCATCTGGGCTTGGGGGCATCTATGGTGCTCCCCTGAATCTCCCTGCACAAAGTGCCTGCCAAGCGATGCAGAGATTTTCACAAACTTACATTTCTCAATGGGAGTTTGTGCTGCAGGTGGTTTCTGGCCACCGCAAAAGCTCCTATTGAGAAATGGGAGTTACCGACCAACTATGTGCAGTCAGATTGTAATTCGGTGTGCAGAACCTCTGACACTCTGCCGGTCAGGGGCAACACTAACCAAAATTGTAATCAGACCCTTTATGTTATTGGGGTAGGACAGAGAACTTACCGCGATCTCGCGGAGCTACCAGAAAGACTGCAGTGTTTTGTTTGTTTTAAACTGTGTGTTACAAGCGGTCTGCTCATTTTAATCTTTTTTTGTATTTCGTCTGATTTGCGAGACTTAATACTCTCACTTACCCGCACTGTAAACATTACATCTTCACCCGCTGCTCGAGCGGGATCAATCACAGCCCACACTTTGGCCGCGCCATTGTGGATAAGGAAAACTTTGAACTATCATACTATACTTGAAAACTTTTGCCTTATTAGCACTCAGGAGTGCTCAGGTTATCCACCTTGTGCCTACAAGGTCTTGCACTACTACATTTTACCCATCCGCAATCCAACACTTTCCCTAATGTTGTAATGATTGGAGTGGGAATAGTAAATTTGAGCCCTCCGTTATCCAAAACTTTCCCTACTGCTGTACCGACTGGAGTAGGAATAGTACATTTTACCCCTCTGCAATGCAACACTTTCCCTACTGTTGTATTGACTAGAGTGGGAATAGTAATTTTTAACCCTCTGCTATCCAACACTATTCCTACTGTTGAATTGACTGGAGTGGGAATAGTGAATTTTATCCCTCCGCAATCCCTACTGTTGCATTTACAGGATGGAGATTTCTAAATTTTACCCAATTTTATTTTTTTTGCTTTGTGTGAAGTGGGAGTAGTAATTTGTTTATATATTTAACATAATATTTCATGTAGTTTTGTATAAATTGTAGTGGGAATAGTATATGTATTACATTTTATATTTACTATTTCATGTTATATTGTTATAATTTAAAATATTATGTTTTAGTTTATTCAATATTATAATATTTTCTATTATTAATGTGTAAAATATTTGTACTAAATTCTAAGTTGTTTACTTTTTTAATTTAGTTAGAATTTTTTTTTTAAAGACTAAGGTCGTCATTGCAATGTGTTTTGGAAAGCAACCAACGGCTTGTCGGTTGTGGTCTGAACAGCATCTACTGCTGAAGTCTGATCAACGCATTAGAATGCGTGTGATCGGAGGCAGCAGTTGGAGGGACCAACCAACACCTTCCGATAGGCTCATGAAGCCTGCCTTTGGTCGGAAACTCCTCATAATCCCATAAGGACGGCATTTCTGCAATTGGATTATGATATTGATTTCGGACAGTCTTTCCATGTCGGCCAATCCGACAAGGAAAGGCTGTGCAAAAATGACATGAGTGGCCCCTAGCAGGGTTCCCCTCCCCCTGGCCCTCCGCATCTGGGCTTGGGGGCATCTATGGTGCTCCCCTGAATCTCCCTGCACAAAGTGCCTGCCAAGCGATGCAGAGATTTTCACAAACTTACATTTCTCAATGGGAGTTTGTGCTGCAGGTGGTTTCTGGCCACCGCAAAAGCTCCTATTGAGAAATGGGAGTTACCGACCAACTATGTGCAGTCAGATTGTAATTCGGTGTGCAGAACCTCTGACACTCTGCCGGTCAGGGGCAACACTAACCAAAATTGTAATCAGACCCTTTATGTTATTGGGGTAGGACAGAGAACTTACCGCGATCTCGCGGAGCTACCAGAAAGACTGCAGTGTTTTGTTTGTTTTAAACTGTGTGTTACAAGCGGTCTGCTCATTTTAATCTTTTTTTGTATTTCGTCTGATTTGCGAGACTTAATACTCTCACTTACCCGCACTGTAAACATTACATCTTCACCCGCTGCTCGAGCGGGATCAATCACAGCCCACACTTTGGCCGCGCCATTGTGGATAAGGAAAGGCGCTCTAGTGGCTGGGCAGGGCTCTCTGGCCAGTGTATTTATCAAAGGAAATGCAAGCACGCAGCACGCGCGCACGGCGGGCATGCCTCTGGCGCGCCAGAGGTGCGCCAGAGGCAAGCCCGTCTGCACCCGTCCGCGCCATGACGGGGCTAGGGGCTTGAACCCCTGGCCGAATTCTCCCGGGCAGCATCTGCTATAGCAGGGACCTGCTTTTGGGGGTCAGAGATACATTGGGGGATATTTGTACGCATCCCATTCCATTTGAGGTTGAAGCCAATCACTGTCCTCACTGTACTTTCGCACTTATGCCTTCTGAGCCTCCTCCCTTACACACGAGAGAAGCTAAACCCTTTTCCCTCCTATATCTCAATTGTAGATCCCTGCCCAAGCATGCGAGCGAAATCCATCTGCTGCTTGAAGAGAAATGTCCTGATGTTCTCTTTCTTACAGAGACCTGGACTAATATGGCTTCTGATCCTGATGTAGTTCAAGCTCTTCCATCTAACTACACCATGGTCAGACAGGATCGGGAGGGCGGTCGCGGAGGGGGAATCGCTATTATTCTTAAAACTATTTATAGTTGTAGATTGGCTAAGTGCTCTGTGTTGGATTGTGGGATCTTCTCCTTTGCCATTGGCTTCTCTCCCACCTGTACTCTCTCTGGAATCCTTCTATATTGCCCTCCAGGGGAACATGATAATTTTTGTAATGATCTTCCAGGTATTGCCGTAAATCTGGCTAGCTGTGCCCCCAATTTTCGATTCTTGGTGATTTTAATATTCACCTGGACGACCTAGATTCCACCTATTTGCAAGACTTTGTAGCAGGCCTTGAAGCCTTTCAATTTAGACAAATTGTAACTGGTCCTACCCATAAATTTGGTCATCTGCTTGATCCTTTCTTTACTAACCTGAACAATATTATCTTGAAGGAAACCATTCTAGTCCCTTGGTCAGACCACTCACTACTATCTTTTATCTGGACCCCTCGTGATTTGCCACAACTTTCTTCAAAATCTTAAAAACTGGGTCGGACCTGGTCTAAACTTCCAGTGGACGAATGGGAAATCAATCTTAATAACTGCATCCCCTTACCTTGCCCTAATCCCATCAAAGTCAACAATGATTTCAATAGGTGGTTAGAATCCTCTTTGGATCCTATCCTTCCTAGGAAAGAATGTTCTTATCGTGCTGGATACAACAAGAAAGACTGGTATACTCTTGAGCTCAGAGTGCTCAAGCAATCTTGCAAGCAGTCCGAACGGAAATGGAGGATGGATCTCTCCGATTATTGTAAGGCGGACTATAGAGTTGCACTTAGGTTGTACAAGAACAAAATAAAAGCGGCTCAATCCAGCTACTACCAGGAAAAGATTGGGTTGGCCTCTAATTCTCCGAGGGAATTTTTAAAAATGTTTAAATCCCTTATTACCCCTCCTAGTTCTCTCCCTGACCCAACGAATGCGCAAAAGCGCTGTGACGAGATTGCAAATTTTTTTGCCACTAATGTCGCTAATATCTATTCGCTATTTCCACAACTGGAGGTTGATGTACAACCCTCCCCCCCTCTCCCATATGCAAGGCTGGAGATGTTCACCCCCCGCTCCTTATCCGACACATTGCGTCTTCTAGGAAATCTTAAGTCCGGATCCCGGCTGATGTCGCGCCCCCTTCGATTCTTAAATCGGTCACAGAGATTGTTTCCCCAGTTATTCGGGATGTAATTAACTCTTCGCTTGCGGCCGGAGTGGTTCCCCACTTTGGAAGCAAGCAAGAATTAAGGCACTTTTAAAAAAGCCAAATTTAGATCCTGGGGATTGGGCTAGCTATCGCCCAATCTCTTTATTGCCAGGCGTCAGCACACTGGCCGAAAAACATGTAAACTCTATATTGGCTGCCTATGTTGAGAATAATAATGCTCTACACCCCACTCAGACAGGATTTCGTAGTAAGCAGGGGACGGAGACGGCCCTCATTGCTGTGATGGAGGAGGCGAGGAAAATTGTGGATACCGGAGGCTGCGCTGCTATTATTTTATTATATCTCAGCGCAGCCTACGATACGGTAAATCACTGCATCTTGATCCAGAGACTTAGGGATGTGGGAGCGGCGGGGACTGCCCTTAAGTGGCTGCAGTCTTTTCTCACTGATAGATCCTTCATGGTCTTTGAAGAGGAGGCTCTGTCACAACAGACCCCCCTACAGTATGGTGTCCCCCAGGGTTCCTCTTTAAGCCCCACAATGTTCAACATCCACATGCGGCCCCTGGAAGACATTGTGCTTCCTTGGGGGGTCCAGCTGGTCACGTATGCTGACGATACCCAGTTGGTGGTGTTGCTCTGCAAAAGTGACACGAGTGACAAGAATCTTACCTCGTGTCTGACCAAAGTAGCGGAGTGGATGGATCTTTCCTTCCTCAAATTGAATAGATCCAAGACGGAAATCATGTTACTTGAACATGCAGCCCCTCCTAACCTGGACCCGTGGTGGCCTAGCTGTCACGCCCCACCTCCTTTGCCCAAGAAACAAATCAAGAGTTTGGGTGTATGGCTGGACTCCAATTTTAGTCTATTCGTACAATCACGTAAAGTGGCTGCTACTTGCTATGGCCTGATCAGACTAATCAGGAAGATTCTGCCACTCCTTCTCTTTGACGCTAGGCGGACGCTAGTGCAGGCCCTAATCTTGTCAAGGCTTGATTACGCCAATGCGGTCTACTTGGGTGCTCCTCAGGGGACTATCAATGTCTTACAAGTCTTACAAGTGGTCCAGAATTGTGCTACCCGACTTCTGATGAATGTCCAGAGGCGCACCTCAGCTAGGTCTGCCCTTTGTCAACAAAGAATTTGGTTTAAGGCCATGTGCACTCTGCATAAATCGATCACTGGTAATGGCCCCCCGGTGATCGTGCCTATGCTGCAACCCTATCAGGCTCCTAGGACACTTAGATCTAATAACAAACAACTTTTGACGGTTCCCAGGATTCGTCAGGCACGTACGGGTGGCCGACGTTTCGCCCTTCATGCTGCAAACTTGTGGAATCGTCTCCCCAATCCCATCCGCCTGGAATCTAACCATCTTCTTTTTAGGAAACTGCTGAAGACCTTTCTCTTTCCTTGAGTAGTGGAGACGTTCTCTTGTCCTAAATGCGCTGGGATGCCCTTGGGTAGCCATGCGCTATAGAAATGCGTATTCATTCATATATTCACCACATTATTATGTCCATTGCACACGTTTTAATTTTTCGCAAGTGAATTCACTTTGAAGCACGGATTGTAACGTAAGGGTGCGCTGGACGGTGTGATTCAAGAAATTGGATGTTAAAATACAAAGTCCCATTACAATCTTGAAAATGCACAACTAATCCCTGATACCATGATTTTGGAATGTAATTTCTAGCCTTGAGAAAGTCCTGGCTCTATCTGCCACATAGGGCAAAACATGTGTCGGCTGTTCACTTTCCCTAACAATTAACTTTGTGAAAAACTAAAAACAAGTGAAATGGACATAATAATGTGGTGAATAAAAAGCTCAAATCAACCTGAATTATTGTGTTATATTGAAGCAAGGAATTACCTCTTTGATCAGAATATACCTTTGGAAAGGAGGAACACCTGCTTACCACCCCTCCCTTAAATGAAATAAGGGTGCGCCAGATTATGAAGTCTGGTAGTCAAAAGTAGTGGAAAAAACAGTACTTTATTAGAAAAACATAAACTAACAACACAAAAACTTCAAACAACAAGTAACATTGCCAACGGGGAACATCAACTTGTGGATCGAAATACCTCTAGATCGTTCCAGAAATCCCAAAACTCCATATTTAGAAACCTGTTGGATAAATGAAGACAATGGTCAAGCGTTAGTATGGTTACAGACATAATATGGTACAATGTATTGCACTAGGACAAAGCAGAAAGCTTACAGGTATGATCAATCCTGCACAAAATGACCGTAACAGAAGTTTGTGTGGTTGTAACCTTCCTAGGAAAGAAAAGGAACGTTACAACCACACAAACTTCTGTTACGGTCTCATTATGCAAGATTTATCATACCTGCAAGCATCACGTTTCTTTTCAGCTTGATACACCTGCAAGTTCACTTCACCCACACTGCGCAGGAACAACAGGAGACCAAGCAAGGGAATCACACCATAGCAGGCTTCCTGCATGTGTTGTGGGCAACCGACTGCTCACATGTACTTCTTGTGTCCCCTGCTGACACTGCACACAATCACTGCAACAGAAACCATTTGCATTCCAACTATGTGCAGGAAAAAACTGGACCACCGGGGCCTGTACACTAATGTTGTCGCATACTTCTCAGGCAGTGTGAATGATTCCTACATCTTTCGCAAGCATCCCAGCCCTGATCCCCAGACCAGTCCGCCGCCCAGCAATCACTGCCCAACCCTGCGCACTCAGACCTCAATGCTCACCTGCTGCCACCAGCGTTTCTCCAAGAGGGCCCACCACGTGCCGGAGCAACCTCCTCAGCCATCACTGAATTCTGCAGCACAAGCCCCCAGTGCATCCTGCTGCACCGTGCTAAGGAGTTATGTCTGTACAGCCAGCTGCCTTTGCCGTACACGCGGTCCAGCTGAGCTCACAATTCAAATCGGGTCTTGATTGCCAGGATGATGTATCGAGGCCTACGCATCATCACATGTTGCACACCTGTTCAGCTCTGGTGGCACTAACTCAGTGCAGCCCAAGTCATCGCTACATGGTGGCCAAAATGCCTCAGCTGCGACCAACTCTGTGCACCTCAAGTCATCGCCACGTGGCAGGAGGCCAGTGTCTGGCAAAGTGCTTTGGCTGCCACCAATTCTGTGCACCTCAAGTCATCGCCACATTGCGGGAGGCCCGTGTCGGCCAAAGTGCCTCGGTTGCCACCAACATAATAAGCCCACGGATACACCCAGATAGAGAGTGGAAATGGTGTCGAGCAAATGCGCCCGCTCTTTTTATTGGCAGGGTCACATGTCCTGTGACGTCTGTGCTGCTTGGGTGTGGTGTGGGTGTAAACCAGCCGTGAGGTAGCGGCTGTGGCATGCTGACAACTGGACCTGTGATCAGCAGATCACTACAGAGAAGACCTGGGACATGTAGCGTTGTAGTTCTCTCCATGTAAGCGTAAGCGGAGTGGGCTGGCTGAAACGCGCATCCTTCATGACTTTACCAATATGGCTGTTTGAATCCCCACATCCCCGAGATAAGTACACGATGGGTGGGCGACTTTACTTTTTTCGAAGAAAAAAATAAACATATGTATATATATATATATATATATATATATTTATATTTATATTAATATTTAAGAAAACAGAAGACATTATATTTTAATAACAAATGAAAAATTACAAAAACTGATTTTAGGATATTAAAGTTACAAAATATCATTTTTCAAAATTACTGACAAAAGCATAGGGTTAATGAACATTATAATATGAAATTAGCATTTAAAAACCTTTGAAATTCACTGAAAGAACCATAGGTTTCAGGCATGTTATAGTTAGAAACTAGCATTCAAAGAACCTTAGAAATTCACTGAAAAATCCACAGGTTTCAGGGACGCGTAGTTATTTGGACATTTCTCTCGTACAAAACCATAGAAATTGCCCCGTTATAGTTAGTTCACCTAACTACACTCTCGCCCCCCCCGCAATGCACTGTGGATGACATCATATATTATATAATTCATGACATGATCAGTGACACCACTGATGACATTACTGATGACATCACTGATGACAATATCCCTTTGGAAAAGAGGAACACCTGCTCACAACCCCTCCCTTAACTGTTTATTTAAGGCTGTAAAGGTCCAGAACCATGAGCAAAGTACCTCCAACTATGCTAGGGTTTCATATCCAGTATCAGGATCTCTGGGTTGTAAATTTTTCTTCTCACCCCATTTCAGTGACTACAATATTGGATCTGGAGCATTGAGGCATCAAGCAAAGACTGGGTTTGGTTGTGCAGGAATACTTCGAATTGGGACTACTGGGTGGTGCAGACACAGAGGACCTACGTTGCTTTTTTAGACATGCATGCAAGACGTGTGAGGACGTTTAATAGGGCTGGCTGAGAGACTCCTCAGACTCTCGCAGTTGTTAGTTGGAAGGTACCAAAGGCCAACAGGTGCAGCACAGCCAGCAGCTTTGTCTGCGTAAGGATGTTGATTGTCTACTGTGTTGGTACCGTCAGCCTGTGGGCAATGTGGCAGTGTGCACCAACTTGAGAATGGGTCAATAATTCTTTCGCAACTTTTGCTGCGCTAAAGTGCTAATAACTCGGCGATAAGTCCCCACTGCTGGGTTATAGGGTGACTCTAAAACAAGCCCTTGTGTTTATTAGGATTTTGTTGTAGCTACATGTGAATCTCAAGAAAAAATATGAAAAACAAGAAACTTGGGCAGGGTACAAACGCCCTGACCCCCTAGGCCTGTTCAGGGGATCCCACAAAAAGCCACAGGGCTAAAAATGCATTACTATTTTTTTTTTTAAAGCGGCTGGGTGAATCCGGGCTAACATTTTTTTTAAATGATAGGCTTTCCAGTGCCAAACAAATTATGAAAATATCACTTCCCGATATTTTCAACGACCAGCCAAATCTGTGATGCGATCCAAAAACAGGCGATAAGCTGCTTAAGCAGTAAGAATTTAACATCTGTCTTTCAATGGTGTAAAGCAGGACGACTACCTACAGTATGAAAGGGAGCCCAGCCCAGAGCCACATCGGAAGACCAACACATGCCATAAAGCTACTGATCATGCAGCTTCAACCCCCAAGAAGGCCACAATACCCACCACCCCCAAGACCTCCCCCCAGACCACCCCCACTACTACTACTGAGGCAGTGCAGAACAGGACAGTGGACCTTTCCAAAATGGCATGGTCCCTCAGCCACACAATAGCTGAATGTTGGGAGACGTGGGAAGCAAGTATGTGTAAAGGAGTCAAGTCACCCATCAATAACAATGCACATAATGCCAAGTGTAGTTCTGAAGCACGGGACGGACCTCACTATGCAGAGCACAGACCTCTCCATGTGTACATTTACTGCTGGTGTTTGTAGTGTTGTGGACGGGGGACGCAAACATGTTATCTCAGGCAGTGGGGAAGATCGCAGTCATGTAGCTGTGTCGTCCCCGCGTAAGCAGAAGCGGAGTGGGCTGGTCCAATATACGCCACTCCAGCATAGGAGTGTGAATAAATAGGCTGGGGCTCTGGGCGTGGTTCACTTCTGGAAGCCAACCCCTCTGCCAGAGCGGGGGCCCTCACCCTGCCACGAGGCCACCGCCATGACGCTGGCCTCCTCGACACAGGCCCCCTGCGAACTCAGTGGCACAGCACCGCAGAGTTATGTCTGTACAGAATTCTGCCTTCGATGTACACTGCGAACAGCAGGGCTCACAATTCAGATTGAGTCGTGATTGCAGATAGCGCAGTCCAGTAGGCAACAGACATTGCTCCCAGTGCGGCCTGCCCCGACCACACATCATCGCATGCTACGCACACCGCTGAGCGCTTCAGGTGCTACTAACTCAGTGCACCACAAGTCATCACCACATAGCCTTATTAAGGCAGAATTCATTAGGCAAAAGACATTGTTTGTAGTGCAGCCCACCTGGACCGCGTATCATCGCAGGCTGCGCACACGCTGAATGCTTCTGGTACCACAAACTGTGCAGATCAACTCAACTCCACGTGGCTGTGGGGCCTTGCTGACCGCTGACTCCGGCCTATACTGCGGACAGTAGGGCTCACAATTCAGAACGAGTCGCGATTGCAGATGACACAGTCCAGTAGGCAACAGACATTGCTCCCAGTGTGGCCCTCCCGGACCATGCATCATCGCTGGTTGTGCACACCCTGAGTGTTTCACGTGCCTCTAACTGTGCACCACTAGTCACTGCCATGTAGCCTTACTGACACAGAATTCATTAGGCAAAAGACATTGCTCCCAGTGTGGCCCGCCCGGATCACGCATCATCGCTGGCTGAACACACGCTGAGTGCTTCAGGTGCCACTAACTCTGTGCAGCTCAAGTGAACGCCACATGGCTGTTGGCCCTTGCTGACCGCTGCCTCTGGCCTACACTAAGGTTAGCAGGGCTGACAATTCAGATTGAGTCGCGATTGCAGATGACGCAGTCCAGTAGGCAACAGACATTGCTACCAGTGCGGTCCGCCCGGACCACGCATCATCGCTGGCTGCGCCCACTCTGGGTGCTTCAGGTATCACTAACTTTGTGCAGCTCTAGTCAACGCCACTCTGCTGTGGGCCATTGCTGACCGCTGCCTCTGGCCTACACTGCAGTCAGCAGGGCTCACAATTCAAGATCAGTGCAGATGCAAATTTTGTAAGAGAGTATAATCGGTTAAGATGACCAAATGCTCCCAATCTGTGTAGCTCAAGTAAACGCCACATGGTTGTGGTCCGTTGCTGACCGCTGCCTCCGGCCTACACTGTAATAAGCAGGGCTGACAATTCAGATAGAGTCGCAATTGCAGATGACACAGTCCAGTAGGCAACAGTAATTGCTGCCAATGTGGCCCGCCCGGACCTCGCATCATCACTGGCTGGGCACATGCTGAGTGCTTCAGGTACCACTAACTCTGTGCAGCTCAAGTCAACGCCACGTGGCTGTAGGCACATGCTCACCACTGCCTCCGGCCAACACTGTAGTCACCAGGGCTCACAATTAAAATTGAGTCTTGATTCATTAATTGCAGATTCCAGTAGGCAACAGACATTTGTCCCAGTGTGGCTCGGCCGGATCACGCATCATCACTGGCTGTGCACACGCAGGGCTCACAATTCAATTTCGGTTTTAATTTTTTAACTGACAAGTGAATTGTACTCAATGTCCTCGGATTTTGTCAAGAGGAAGTGACAAAAAGCATTCCCCAATGTCTGTGCTGACTACTGCCTTCGATCAGTGAAGTTCAGGGATTGCCATCAATGTTCACTGTTGGAGAATGGCGCAGTATCAGGGGTCTGGTGTGGTCACAACTCTGCAGTTGACATGGTAAATGATCCTGGTAAGGAGAAACATAGAATAGGGTTAGTAATTCAGGAATGATGTTGCTTAAGGTTGCCAAATGTCTCATCTAAAGCATACAAATGTCACTGTGAACACAAGCTAGTATGGAGTGTAGCATTGTACATGTCACATGAAAAGTTTTATTAAGCAACTCAGCACCAAACTTTTGAAGAATAACACACACTCAGCAGCATACATACTCATAGGACAACAGCAACACACCTACAAGCATTTGGGGGTTGACACCTCTCATTGAATACTTAAACTCAGGTGAAGAAGTTGCGGATAAGTTGTTGTCTAAAATCCCCAACATCATCCTCATCATCACTGGCATCATGTCCCAAGCCTGGATCCTCCGTTACTAGTGGCTGCTGGTCTCCGTCATTCAGTATAAGTGGGATTTCCCTTCAAGTTCCCTCCAAGTTGCAAGGTTGTGGAGCATGCCTGCGGCTATGATAATCTTGCATACATTTTGGGGTCCATATGTTAGTGCTACTCCTGTGTGATCAAGAGTACGGAACCTTGTTTTCAGGAGACCAAATGTATGTTCCACCACTTGCCTGGTAAGATCCTGTGCCTCATTGAAAAGCACTTCTGGGTTGTGCAGAGGGGTCAGCGGCCAGGGAAGGTTGGGGTATCCAGAGTCAAATACATAGAACACAGAAAAAAGTTAAGTTGACTGACAACACAGCACTCTGTGACATGCAATCAACACACACTACAAAATACACAGGAACAATCACCTACCAACAATGCAGGCATGGTCACTTTGCAACTGAGATATTATATGGGTACAACGCTGTTCTTCAGGATGTAAGCATCATGTGCTGAGCCAGGGAAACATGCACAGATGTGGACTATCAACATGTCCACCTGGGCATTGATGGAGTGAAAGTGATTCCTGTTGCGGTACACCTGTTCATTGGCTGAGGGGGGTACCAAAGAAACATGGGTTCCATCAATTGCGCCAATGATGTGGGGAATATGTTCAAAGGCATAGAACACGCCCTTGATGTCAGCTAACACTCCTGGTGTGGGGAACTTGATGTTTTTGTCAAGGCAATGGAGCAATGCCTCCAACACATCACACAGGACATGGCTGAACATAGTCTGTGACATGCCACCAGATGTTTCCACAGTATGTTGGAAAGAACCAGTAGCAAAGAAATGTGAGGTGGCCATGACCTTGACCTTGGGGGTCACTGCAGTCAGATATGTGCGACCAGGCATCAAATCTGGTGTCAACTGGTTAGTCAACTGTTCTATTATTGCCCTAGTGAAATGATGTCTGTGAATTTGGTCACGTTCCTCCATGGTCTGCAGGTCTGGGAAGGGCCTGTACACCGGTGGTTGTCTGCGATACCTATGTGTGGAGTGTAAACACAATTGTCAGATTCAAATAAACAAAAACACGTGCATCATTCCAAACAGAACATGACATTTTAGCCCAAAATAGAGTATAGAATATTTGTAATACATGTTTGAATGTATACAGTTGATCTTGGGTACGTATCACAGCATTCTGACCCTTGCCAGATCGGTTACCACGTTATGGTCACACAGTAATTTGTGTGCCATACTGATCAATCCAAGACTGTCTGTCACTGGTCATGTCAATCAGGCATCACACACAAAACAATTCAAAACAATATGATCTGAGATATAGGTGTGTGACAACAAATACATGCTTAACATGTACACACAAAAGGATCAAGATTGGACAGGTATGTGTGGCACAACATACATACAGCGTCTCTGAAACTCAATCACACCACTGTCCAGGATGGCCACTGTCATGTTGTCAGGTCAGCATCACACATGCAATCACATACACAAACCATGAACTATTTGGGGGTTGAATATATGAAGCCTTCATACACTTGAGTCAGGGACAACAAAGATACACAATTAAAACACCCAACACACACATCTTATGTTTGGGTGCATATTGTCACAGTCCAATCATTCAAATGTAAATGCTTGAACCATGAATCACACACATAATAATAATAGTCAGTAATCACAGTGATTGCACACTGGGTCACAGACTCACCTGATGCCATGACAATGTTAAAATATGGACTTGTACATGCCCATGGAGTCATTGGCACTGTGACCAAGCCAAGAAGGGTACATGTAAAACCTGTGAAAAATGTTGCTATTTGCCCATTTACAGTGGGTTATGTGCCCCTCTAATTTAGCTCCTCATGGTTATGTGAGCTGTGCATATCATGGTCCATTTTAGCCTGTAAATGTTGGAATATACACATTGAATGCTCTAAACAGACAACAATCACTGAAGTTTCTGCCCTACAGAATGAACATGCAGAGGACAAGGTCGCCACATCGTAACCAAATCGGTCACATCCATTTGCTGAAAGTTATTATGGTGATAGACGCAGGTGAGTATTCAAATGATGCGGTCGCTGCATCGTAAACAAATCGTTCACAGCCATTGGCTGAAAGTTATTATGGTGACAGGCGCAGGTGAGTATTCAAAGGATGCGGTCGCCGCATCGGAACTGAATCGGTCACAGCCATAAGCTAAAAGTTAGTATGGTAATAGACGTGGATGAGTATTCAAAGCAAGCGGTCGCGGCATCTGAACCAAATCAGTCACAATCATTGGATGTTGGTTGTTATGGTGACAGACCTGCACTTCTATTACAATCGTCATTGCATGGAAACCGACTCGGTAACCTCCCATCAACAACGTATCAAAGTCATTCGCGGTCTGATGATACGTTTTTGAACGTTGCGGTAGTCGTGTTGTTTGCAAGCTATGTAATGCATTGGACCATTTTGGATAATGCGACTGACGCAAACCTATCACTTTTGAAGCATAGATTTGAGTCTGCCTCTGTCTGTTCTCTAGAGATTTCACTTGCCTGCATCTACCTGCATCATTCCTGCTCCTCCCTATTTATCTGCTGCTTTTACCACATCCTCTGTGAGCTACTTACCATGGCATGTACAGTGGGCGCAAAGCCAGAATATTGAGTTTGATATGTCGAAATACACAAATATCGAGTTTTAAATATCGTGATACAGAAATATCAATAGGAAGAACATTGTGATCAAGAATATCAACTTGCAGGTGAGAAATATTGTTTATGGAAATGTCAAAGTTGTTAATATCGTTTGCAAAAATATAGTTGTTGAAAATATCGAAGTTTTATTTAGTGTTATGTATTTTAGTATTTATTTTAAAAGTATGTGATCTATTTTTTATATCATATTCGCAGGGATCAATTAATGCTCAGTTATGCCCTTTTCTACAGGGAGATTTGATTCAGTATTGTTCAGAGACGTGACTGCAGTGCCATGCTCATGTGATCACCACAAATCACAGAAACATGTGCATTGATGTAAGCTTCTGGAGTAATGCAAATGCCCAACATGTGCCAGCACATTGACTAATGTATGACCTGTTCTCAGTGTGGTTTCCACAAATGTGTGGGGCATGTTGTAATTGGAGCAAACAAGTGTGAATAGGCCATGCTATATATCCCTGCAACAGGTGGCATCAAGATTGAGGCCTGGTGAGTTTTGCTTGCTCATTGTGCCACTGTTAGATCCCAGATGTGCTGCTCTGTGTAATCAAATGTATACCATGGGCCAATTACAGGTAAGCTAACTATGGTCATCTGTCACACTGGACTGTTACATTATTGTGTGAAAGATTCCACTATCTGCATTCAAAGGAGTGAGTCCTTGTGTCTGACTCTGTAAAAGTGATAACACATGCCATTCTCTGACAAACAGATAGTCACTGTTTGAAACATGGCTGAAATTGTGAGGTCTGCTGTAAATACACATGTACAACAGTAGCTATTTGAGCATCTGCTGTTGACTATGCATACTTGGGGCTTTGTTAAACATGTGTATGATGCATCATTGTCAGCCTGAGAGGGGAGAAATATGCATCGGACTGAAGAAAATCAACAAAGTGGGATGGGCAAGAAGAGCAATGTAAGCTGTAGAAAGTGTGCAATATGTCTAACGAAAGTTTGGTACAGTGAGACTTGGGCCATACAAAGGGGGACCTTGGTAGTCTAGTCAAGATTGGGACAAAGTGTTGACTCGACTCATGAAGGGTGGAGGGTCAGTACTGATGGTCTTCTACAGACAGTGCACCCGGACGGACCATTGGCATGGTGTTCCATCAGAAGCGACGTGAAGATGTAGTCATCACACTTGGAAGTGTGTAGACCATTGTTCACATCTGTTTTTGGTGTGCTTTTTAAAATGTGCACAACATTCAGATGCATCCTCATGACAATTTACATAGCTGACACAAGACAGTAAGGCACATGCCTCTCAACCTAGATATGCCTACTATCTTGGTGAATGCTCAATCAGAGTCAGATATGTGACCTGACAGTCCCAATTTGATGACTAGCGATTTTAGAATGGATACCATGTCTCACCACATCAATTGTGTGAATCCTATTCAAATTGTGAGCCTACACTCTCTTGCAGGAGATGAGACAGGTATGGCAGGACACAAGACCGTCAGGTGCAAAATACAATACATCACCTGCTACATAGTGAAGTGGTTGCCAATGTGATTGTGTCAATTGATGTTGATGAACGCAATATTGTGGATAACCATGTGTGACGGAGCAATGGTTAACTTGCAGATTGGCAAGTGCCATGTGTGTCAATGTATGACAAGTCGATAGCACAAGTCAAAATGATGTAGTTGGTTGAACTGTGAATATTGGCAATGTTACCTATGTGTCAAGGACATACAGATGACTTATGTGAATCTTTTGCATTTTTCTTTACAGCATCAGCACCGGCCAATGGAGGAGACAGTGCCCCAGGCGTAGTGGGAGCAGTTTGCCAGTCTGGGTCCAGTGCTGAATCGGATGTGGAGGCATCGACTTGTGGCGAGGATGAGGAGACAGACACTGAGGGCAGGTCTTCAACTACAACTGCACCATCCAAGGATCAGAAAAGCTCCAGTGATGACTCCCTGGTGGCGGAGGAGAGAGGAGAGAATTCCTCAACATCAGAGTCCACCACCACCACTCCCATAGCCATCCTCCCAACTGTTCCCAGTGGCCGTGGTTGATCATGTGGCAGGGGACAGCTCTCCTTTGCACCAGGTACCTCACCCCCTGCCCTGCCTCCCCTGCTGCCTTGAGTGCAGAGGTAGTTACAATCCTGAGGCAGATCTCCGTGGGGCAGACATCCGTGCTGAATGTCCTCCATGCACATACCACCCTTTTAAAACAATTGGTGTCATACATGGAGGGAATTCACTCTGACATGTCTGCCCTTCAGCGATCCAGTCAGGCTCTGGCCTCCACACTGATGGCAACAGTGTCCCAGCTCCAGCAGTCCTTTACCCCTCCTGCCTCTTCCCCATCCACAGTCCCAACTCCCCTATCTGACCCAAACACACGAAAACATGCACATGCACACACCTCAACAGCCACACACAGCACACAAACAAACAGTCACAAGCACAAACCCACACACATGCACACTTAGGAGACAGACAGCACACACCTTGCCAGGGACATGCCAGAAAAAGAAACGCATGCATCTAAAGATACTCCACACACATCAAAACCCTCTGCCTCCACAAGACCTACCCTTGACTCTCTTGTATCCCCCTCTGCCCAGGGACCCTTCCTCTGTGACCTTGATCTCTTCCCTTCCAACACATCCAAACCCCCTTCCAGAAGGAAGAGCCAATCCCCTGGGTCTGACATCTCACCAGCCCCCAGTTCACAAAGAGGTAGAACCCAAAGCCCCCACCCACAAATCCTCCTGTTCTCTCAAGACCAAACCCCCTCCACAACCCATACTTCCCCAGAGCAAACCAGTACATCCTGCACAAAGAAAACACCACCCAAGGAGTCTGGGTCACCCTCATCCTTGTTTTTCCCATCCACCACTACACCATCCCCAAAAAGGTCAAGCCCAGCCCCCCCTCCATTGAGCAATCCCACTACAACTGCCCCCACTCTGTCTGTTCATACCACTGCATTGGACCAACCAAACCCTCCATCTGCCCCATCCACTGCTGTGGACCAACCACACCCTCCATCTGGCCCATCCACTGCAGTGGAACAACAATACCTTCCATCTGGAACATCCACTGCAGTGTACCCAGCCACCACTCCGGATCCATCCCTGCCAAATCCCAACCCAATACTCCCTAGTCCTGTTCCTCTGGTACCTGGTAAGCCCCCTAGATGCCCCTCTGTGGGGAGGTGACTCCTTGCAATCACAGTTAGGCAAGAGTCGATGGGTATGTTTCTTAAACCCATCTGAAGCTGCACTTTATGGACTGGCATTTGTTCGGATGAACCTTTGCAGTACATGCAGAGTGACGCATGTTTAATGTTTTTGAATGCTGATTTCCGTGTCCCCCAAAAATTATAAGTCAACTGTCATTCATGCATGTAATATCATTGATGTGAGTGCACGAAGATGATGGTATGTCATGGGTTGCATGTGGTCCATGGAGAATGTGAGCTTTTACAGTATGTATTCCAGGTTTACTTGTCGACAATTGCTGGGTGTTACCACCCACAACAGTTTTGGCTATGAGGGTGACATGCATTTGCCATCCTTATATCTGTTTCCGTCACAATTGAACATAGGTCATGCTACCATATGTCAACAGAGTGCAAGTTTTGCAAAGTGCTACAGTATAGGAGGAGCACGCAGAATATGTTTGTGATGTGTAGAGAGTCACCTGTCTCATCAATCCATCTGGGTACATATGGAGTTGGAATACGTGGTGGTGACTTTGGACAAACTATTGCACACAAGGTGAGGCTACAATACTTGTATGTGACTTGATAGTGCTTGAGCCATGTCTGTGCCTCCTTTTGGTCTGGTAGACCAGTGGGAATGACAAGCTTGAAACAGGCGGCATTCCACTGTAGGCAGTTTTTAATCATGGCTGTGGGTTCATCTGATACATTTCCTGAGCCCATAGTGAGTGTCAGGTGAGATGGATACTCACAGTCTTCACACCCTGTTGCCTCAAAATAGTTAAGTATCTGCAGATTTTCCTGTTCGGTAAGGTGTGTGTGGTCTTACAAGTTAAGGGATTTCTAATTCTCATGTGAGTTGTGCCAGCCTACTTCTGTCTGGCTATATCATGTTGATGTTGTGTTTGGTCTGTCCAATATGGAATTTCATGTTTACAGCCATGCATCATTCTTAGTAGAGCATAAGATTTGTGTGTAGGTAGTCATTTTTGCTACACTGATTATGGTGTCCTTTTGAGCTATGCGTGATGCTGTGCCAGGTCACAGAGAGCTGACCTAGGGGTGCTGTGATCTCTGATTGATTGGCCAGTGCTACATGTGGTAAACTGAGTGTACAGTGGATGCACAGAAGTGTAATGGGACTGTCTGCCATTCTGATGACACTGGAGCCAGCGTCACATCCATGCTCTTAGTTGCCACACAGGGGAGTATGTGCAATTTTAATTGTGAGGCCTAGCTGCAGATGTGTTTATGAAGGTTAATGTTGCATGTGAAGAGATGGCATACACAAGGGTATAGGTGAGTGAGATTGGTGTTTCAAACTTTGTCATGTAGTGGAGACTCCTACATGATGGGAGCTGGACAAATATGGAGAATGTCTGAAAGTTTGTGGTATGACTTTGGTTCATAGGCAGTTCTTGTGCATGAGACGGGGATTGTCCAATTCATCCCAATGTGGGTTCTTTACATGCGGGGTGAGTCAGAATGTGTTAGCTTGTTAAACTGCTTTCATCCTGCACAAGGTAAGGTAGGAATCAGTAGATGTGATAGGGGTATATCAATATAGACAAGGTTGGATTATTGCATGTGACGAGAGCTGTAGTCTGTGGCATTATTGTGAGATATGACTGTAACAGTGCATTTTGGATGAGTGAGGTTAGTTGTTACTGTGCATGAGTTCATTAGGCCATTCAGCATGGAAGTCATTTGTGGATGTGACAGGGCCACAGCGAGATCGGGTTATTCTGGTCATATGTGACAACGTGTATACGTGTATGTGAAGGGATTTGCACCAGTTGTGTAAATTAGGGTATAGTATGTTGACATTGTATTGTATAGTTGATGTACGGTGTGCTCAAATCTGTGGATGCATCTTTTTTTAAAGTGACAAGCTGTAGAACTTGAGCAGAGTTGGGTGGGTGTATGGTGATGTGCGAACAACTGAGTACATATTCATTGAACTATGTAATTGTCTTGTTGTGAGATGTGGTGATGTCTGAATTGTGCATATCCAAGTGGGATGTGATGATGAGTACAGCACATTTTGTGCATGACATGTATGTGAGAGCTGTTGTGGACTAGATCAAACATGGACCCCCTAAAACTACTAGGAGTTCCTAGGACAGGGAAACAATTCTTATAATAATAGCATTCCTAGGCAACTAAAGACCTGGCAAAAATCAGGTCCTATACATACCGAATGATAAATAAAGGCTCAGTGTACTACCAAAGAGCTGTTAAAAACAATTCATTTTATTCATACACATTTTAAAAAAATCGGACATTAACATTCATAGTGACCGAACAATAACATCACATCCAATATACCTATACATGTAATAAAAATAAATTCACATACATTGTTATGGCTTGTTGGGTACTGGGGAAGTGAGTCAGGATATTGGTGTGGTTTACAAAACCCGCAAAACCGTGGCCCCAGGTGGCCCTGGTGCACCAGCCCATCAACCGATGACCAATTGCCAGCAGGGCCAATCCAAGGGTATGCTAGACACTTTCTGATTGGACTCAACACCCAGAGTGCTATATGGCCTTTGGCCGCCCGTCATGTGTGCCAGTCCAGGCTGAGACAGCTTCCACACACACACATACAGTCCTTGAGCTGCTGTAGGAGTCTGGTCTGTCTTGTTTGCACATCAGCCCCCAGTATTTCACAGGTTTTTAAGGGACCATTTATTGGTTGATGAAACTTGGTTTGTTTTTTAACAGGTCCTAGAGCACTTGCATCTCCACTCTGCCCATTCCTCAAATTTGCTTGTTACTTTTGGTGCAACTGTATGGGAATGTATTTAATGGGAAATGACTTTTGTGTTTGTTCATTTAGACATTCCTGCAGCATGTACTCCACCTGTGGGGATTGAGGCACGTTGCATGTGCACTAGTTACATTGTTCACGTACACATTGCTGGGGTTATTTGCCCCCAAAGCCCAGATTGGCATCAAATTTAATGGGGGGTTTGACCCACAACTCATAATATGCATCAACATTGCTGGGGTATTTGCCCCCCCAAAGCCCAGATTTGCATCTACTTTACTAGGGGTATTTGCCACCTCCAACGCCCAGATTTGCTTTTACATTACTGGGGGTATTTGCCCCCCAAAGCCCAGATTTGCATTTAATTTAATGGGGGGTTGCCTCACAACCCACAATATGCATCAACATAGCTGGGGGTATTTGCCCAACAAAGCCCAGATTTGCATCTACATTACTGGGGTTATTTGCCCCCAAAGCTCAGATTTGCATCTACTTTAATGGGAGGTTTGCACCACAACCCACAATATGCATCAACAATGCAGGGGGTATTTGCCACCCAAACCCCAGATTGGTTCAACATAGAGGTAGCTATTTGCCCTACCACCCACATATTGCCTATACATTGCTGGGTGTATTTGCCACCCAAAGCCCGGATTGCGTCAACATAGATGTAGCTATTTTCCCCTCGACCCTCATATTGCCTATACATTGCTGGGGGTATTTGCCACCCAGAGCCCAGATTTACATCTACCTTCATGGGGGTTTGAACCACCACCCAGAAGATGCATCAACATTGCTGAGGGTATTTGCCACCCAAATCCCAGATTGACTCAATATGGATGTAGCTATTTGCCCCACCACCCACACATTGCCTTTACATTCCTGGCGGCATTTGCCACCCAAACCCCAGTTTTGACTATGCATTGCTGGGAGTGTTAGTCATCCACCTCCCAATGTTGGCTGGATATTGTTGCAGCATTGGCCCCCCAGAACCCCCCCTTGTGTCTAATTTGCTGTAACTATCGCCCCCACCCCCTTGTCTCTACAAGTATTCCCCCCACGCCAAATGTTACTGTTGTTTTGCCCCTGCTTTATATTAAGTTTACTTTTGCAGCATAGTGATGTTTTTGTTTTGTGGTAGGTGTCGGACTTAAGATCTGCGACAACCGCGTCGGTTGGGGTTGTAGTATTAGCTGTAGGCATAGAGCTATAGGATACATGGCTGCACCATCTCATTCACAGGAATCGTGTTAAGCGTGAATCGGAGCTGAAATACTCCCCGTCCTGATGCTCTGACGTGTTGGTTGCCGTGACCGGTTCGGTAAGTGAAGGAGTTTGGGAGTCGTACTTCATCGTTTGTAGAAACCGGCTCCTAGTACGAGTCGGTTGTAAGGTCAGGTTCTGGACAGCTCTGGGAAGGCCTTCCTTACGGGATCATAATAGGGCCCTATGTGTTCTAGGTCTGGCCCATGTACATTGCTCCATTGTTTTGCACACACAATTAATAATATTTAAGTTACATACATCTATGCAAACAACACATGCAGAAGTGGAGAAGTGTGGCTCACTGGTTAGAGGAGGCAGACCTGGAAGCATAGGTCAGCCCGGGACCAGGGTTCAATTCCCGGCTCGGCGGGGTCTTGAGTCCTAAAATGTCCATGGACTCGACAATTCTCGCTCTGGTGCCTACTCGATTCACGGGTTCACACTCTGCGACTCTGGGCAATAGCTTGCTTAATCTCCACAATGGCCCCTCGCGGCGGGATGCCTGGCTTTCACCTTGCGGATACCCTGCCGGGGTTATCTCACAGGGGAATACCAGGACGGGTTCCCTAAGCAAGCGCTTAGAAACCGCTTGGTGATTTGCGCTATATAAGTTCCTGTACATTTACATTTACATTTACATGCAGTGTTGCCAGTGAGAGGAGCATAGACAATACCCATTGAGATGCATTGCCATTCTTGAAAAAACATGTGGCCAAATATGCTCCCAGCTTCTGCTATAGAATACTCAACTACCCAATCACAATGTAGACGTCATTTTATATAAGGCTACAGTATATTACACCAAATTTACTATCTTGTGGCAGGGACAGTCAGGGGTTGAGGGGTGTACAACTCATCAGTTACAAAGTATTTGCCACTTTCCTGGGAGAACCACAGATGCCCAACCATGCCAGAGCACTTGTACCGCAGATCAATTAGGTATTGGCTGGATTCCCCAGGCTCAGTTTGGAAAAAGTAAGTACCCACATGTTTAAAACAGAGATCATAGGGCCTGATTATGATGACGGTGGGGCAGCCACTGACAGCCCGTCGGTGGCGGTCCCACTGCCATCGTAATACTGATTACTGCCCACCAACATTAGGATGGTGAGAGGACGGTTGGCATCCGTTGGTCCACCGGAGGGACTTTTATCCCTACAACAGTCATGGTGCCTGCCAGGCACCGCTGTAGGGATTACAATGTACCTTCCAGACAGCCTTTCCATGGCAGTTTACCTGCCATGAAAAGGCTGGCGGAAAGTGACATTGGGGGACCTTAGCGGGCCCCCCTTCCTCCCTGGCCCTCTGACATGGCCCATGAGCAACATATTGCTGCTCCATAAGGCAGGCACTGCATGGTGCCTGCCAGATAGTGCAGGGATATGCACTGGTGCATATTTTGTACTCCAGCGTGTGCTGCAGCCCGCAACAACTGCCGCAATACCAAGTCCAGAATAATTACCAGTGGCTCAGCTCATGTCCCATATCTGGCTCTACCTGCTTGCCCTACTTAGGGAGAGGTGAGCATATTTACTTTTCCTAGCCTAACATTGCCATGCCAGCCACTGGCAAGTCCTGGCAAGTGAAATCACTCAAATCCGCCTCACACACAGGGAGAACATGTCCTGTGCATCAGCATCATTGGTATGTTTGCTTTTCAATATTAAGCCCCCGCTTTGGAAGCCTATTACCAAGTATCAAAATAATTTTTCAGTGGGCATATCAAACATGGTACTTGCTTGGCAAAGTTCCACTGCCCTTAATGGAGCCACCACAGCAATGGCTAGCAGGCAAGAAGATACCTGTTGGTCATTTTTGATGCCCTTGCTGAGCATTTATTTTTCAATAGCAAGATTTCAATGTTCTCACCGTGCATGAGGCTAATTTATTTCTTTTATTCACAGGTGGTCCAAACAGCAAAAATATACAGTGGAACTTCTGTCCTAATCAGGTCGAATACTCTGACATATGGTCCCAGGCCATTAATCAAAGATTGACACCAGTGGAGATAGCTAAGGTTCTGCCGATGGCAATATGTGGTTTGCCCATCTTTAAAGTGGGAGGGCTAAACACCTGATTGGTGGATGGGGCATCCACCAAATTCTAAATTACCCCATCTATTTATAAGAACATCCAATGAGGGACACAAAACATCAAATTCTGCAGTCACTTTTACCATTATTTTCAAAGCAACGCTTTGACATATGATATTAGAGGAAACAATTTCAGTAATACATAATAGAAGAAATACTACCAGTGTTGACATTTGTATAACAATGTATAACTCCAAAGTACAATTAATAAAAAATAAATCCCTTAATGCCATGATGCAAAGAGTAAAACACAATTAAAACGAGATTTTAAAATATTTCAAAGTATAAAACACATGCAACTTGTCTTTAATTAATCAATAAAGATCTTAAAGCAATGGGTGTGATCAAGATATTGGAATCTGACACCCATCATCTAAAACGATGAAAACAATCCTTTATCCCATATTATGCAAGTCTTGAAAATCTATTTTGCTATACATTTAACTCACATAGCCCAGTGAAAAGAGTTTCCATTCAGAAAAATCAATACCTGCTTTGATGCCCTTATATCACCCAGGCTGCACCATTAATCTTTATTACTTTAAAACATGGGAAGACAAAATGAAGAATTACCACTGTTTGGCAAAAGGTTTCTAAATTAATGATTGTATGAATATACTAAACAGTTCATAGGCAGTGGTCAGAAGGTGGGGACACCATTCGAACAGAAAATGTGTGCAATAACCCTTCAGGGACAAGGAATACTTGTATGTGCACTTAAAGGAAGCTGCTGAAAATGGAAGGGGGTGATTCTGTTTTACCTGGTGGTAATATATGACTAGTCATCCAATTTAGAGAACAGCTGGAGAGATAAAATGTGCAATATTCCTTTCTACCTTTTCTTTTTACCTTTTGTACTCATCATCACTACTGTTGCAATGCTGATTTGCTCCCAAGACTTTAACACCAAGAAACGTCTGATGTCTGAAGCAAAGTACAAACATGCATAAAAATGTGTTATACAGCAGATGACGTGATTATTCGTAAAGATTCATAATATGTTGGTATTATAACTTCCGTTTGAGAGTGGTACTTCCAGAAACCTGAGCCTTCAGAGCACCCTGGGAGGCCACCTCTCCTTGCTTCCCTGACACTGGGGACAACTCATTTCCCAGAATGCAGTTGAAGGATTTTATACCTGGCATCCGCAGCATGGTTTTTGCCTTCTGTCCTTCTGTTTTGCTGACTTTATTTTTGCTGGCTTTAGAATTCTGTGCACTTTACCACTGCTAACCAGTGCTAACATGCATATGCTCCGTACTCTACGCATGGCAACTTTGGTTTAACCATGATTGGCTCATTTAATTTACTTGTAAGTCCATAGTAAAGTGCACTGTATGTACACAGGGCCTGTAAGTTAAATGTCATTATTGGGCCTTCAGCACTGATTGTGCCACCCACTTTAGTAGCCCTGTAAACATCTCACTGCCATTACTGAGTGTGTGTGTGTAATCTTAAACTGCCATTTTGATCTGGAAAGTAACCTGCTTGCCAGGCCGAAACCTTCCCATTTATTTCATATGTCACCCCTGAGGTAGGCCCTAGGTAGCCCTATGGACAGAGTGCAGTGTGTTTAATATGTAGAACATGTACCTCTGAGTTTTAGATGTGCTGGTAGTGTAAAACAGATACAATCTTTTTGCACTACTTCAAGGCATATCTCTTCGATAGGTTAATATTGGTATTGCTTTCAAACATCTTTTAAGTGTAATTTATAATTAGGAAAAGATAAAGATTTAGATTTTGGTGTCTCTGGACTCACAATTTAAAATCGCAACTGATGGTGAAGTCAGACTTTAAATTGCAAATCTGAAAATGCCACTTTGAAAAAGTTGGAATTTTCTGACTTTAAGCATTCTGTGCCTCGTCCTGCTTCTGAATACAAATTGGGTGCCAGCTGGGCTTTGTGCCTTCCTACTAGACAGTCATACACATAGGGACCAGGACAATTCCACCTGAATAGGGCTGTGCCTGTCCCCACACAAAGAGCTGCGTAACGCCCTGTAGAGAGTTTGGATCCAGGACAGCAAAGGCAGGGACCTTGTGATCTTCAAAGACCTCTTTGATTCCCCCCCCCCACTTCAAAGGCACAACTGGGTATAAGTATTGGAACCCTGACACCACCAACTCCGAAATTTGCTGGAACTAAGGACATTTGGCCTGGAAGAAAAGCTGCTGTGCTGTAGGAGGGACTGCCACTCTGCTAACTGCTTTACTGTGTTGGCCTGCTGCCTGCTGATTACTGTGCTGTAGGAGGAACTGATACTTTGCTACCTGCTTTGCTGTGTTGGCCTGCTGCCAGCTGCTTTTTACATGGGAGTGAGAAGGATGGGACCTGGTCCCTACATCCTTAAACCCAAGTTTTCCTACGGGCATGTTGGCTTTCCCCCTGTCCTTGAAGTCTCAGGGCCATCAAAGACTTCCTTCAACTTTACTTCAGCTTCTTGACTCTGTCAATTCTGTCAAGTGGTGGCAATCCAGTCCTGGGTCTTGAAAGTAGGTCCTGCAGCTGTTTTCCTGAAAACATTGACGCAGTGATGGCTGATTGGAACTGACGCAAGGCTCTACGACTCTGACCTGAAGACAACCCTGCGCCTTTCCACAAGCACACAGGCGCAAGGTGTGAGGTTTGATGATGACGCAGTGCCATACTGAGGTCTCGAAAGCGAGGCTCCACGATGATGCAGCATCTGCATCGTAAGGAGTTCGACAACGACATTGGACCCAACTGCGACCCTCAACTTCAACACATTAACCCAACATGCATGAATCAGAATAGACACACTGAGTCTTTGAAGCCGATACTTACTCCATCTAAGGAACTTTTCCAGCAGTCCCTGCATTGTCCTGTATTCAGCCTGCCCTCCATCGTGGTCGGCCTGAAAAGTTGGATTTACCCCAGTCTAGCGTGACCACAAGTAACCCCTGAGCAAAATTGAGTTTTAAGCACTACATTGCAGTTTATTCTTAAAAAATGTATACCCCAAGTTCTACTTATGAGATTTTTGTCATTTTTGTCGTGTTTTACTCAGATAAAAATGATGTATTTGTCTAAGCTGTTGCAGAGTATTTGTGGTGTTTTCACTCAGTTACTGTAATCAAAGTGTACACAAATACTTTACACATTGCCTCTTAAGTTAAGCCTGATTGCTCTGTGCCAAGCTACCAGAGAATGAGCACAGGATAATTTAGATTGTGTATCTGACATACCTTGACTATGATTGCAGTCCTGACTCAAACAGAATGCAAATCTCTGCCAACTAGAGACCCATTTTTGAACATTTTGGGACTATACAGACCCTCCTCTAGGTCACCTCCCCAACCCATCCCGGAATACCAGAATCATGAGGTGGAAAAGGGCCTGCCTCTGGGCCTGCATCACCCTAAATACCTGGCAGGTGTTCTGCTCTGGGGAAACCAATCTTCCCACTACCATGGTCTAGCTGGCCCATTGTACCTTAAAGCAGTGACAGCGATCCCATTAGCTTTGACCTGGGGGAAGTGATGACTTCCTCCCAGAGGTTGATCACATGCTCAACCTCTGAGTCTATCTCCCAGTTAAGGGAGATTAGGGGATGGTCTATTGCCCGCCCATTTGGACTATTTTCCGCTAAAGCTCCACTGGCCCCCTCTGGAGTGGTCTCACCAGTAAGTGGTTTTCTAAGATAGAGTCCCACTACTTATGTCCTAATTGGGAACACACAAAGCAATGGAGTTGGTAATCGGGTACCCTCAGTCACTGCCCAACAGAATCCCCTCCATATTTCTCAGAAGGTGCTTGGGAACACTTTACCCCCACCTTAATATGGCACCTGTCTATGTTGCCCTGGACCTCCCCCTCACTCTGCTGGGGGGGGGGGACCTGAGCCACCCTTCTTGGGGTCAATTTCAGGTACCTCCTTCGAGACTCTAGTGCTAACCCAGAGGTCCACCTCCTTAGCAATCTCCCTTAGGGCAGGGAGATTACTATCAAGTAGATGTTGGTGCAGATTTGTACAACAAATATTGAGCATATGCTCTCTCATAATCAGATTGTAAAGCCCAATGTAATCATTAACATTGTGGCCCCATCTCTCACCCACTCAGTATCTTGCTGGAATTGTCTAAGAAATTCACTTAAAACTGGCTTGGGAGTTTGTGGCCATCCTTGAACCTAAGGCAGTACCTTTGAGTGGGCCAATCCAAACTTAGCAAGTGAAATGGCCTTCCTGGGAGCATACTCCATTGTTACATAAGTTACGACTTTGGTATAGCTCTACAAGGTATGCTTTTCCACCAATGGGTGGATTGGTGAACTTAATGCAGTGCACCAGTGCAGAATGTGAAAGTCTGATTATTTTAGCCCCACAGAACTTGATTCAATGTGTAATTGACTTAGAAGGATTGCTTCTGGGATGCTGACAATCCCATATAGGGATCAATGGCACCACAGTAACAGTAGCAACCCTTATTTTAATATTCACAGTATTAAACACAATTTACTAAGAAGAATTAATACTTTTATGTTAATAAGTAATTATCATTATGGGAAGAATCTGTTTCTCATACATATACAACAATTACTCAGAATATTATAAAAAAACGCGAAAAGAAACATTCTAAATAACAAGAATAGAATGAACCTTTCCTACATGGTTAAAACCTAATACCCTACTATCTACTTCTATGCACTATACTAAGAGAGCAGGGAAGGCAGAGAAACATGCAGTCTAAAGTTTCCTAGGAAGAAGAGAGTACTGCATACCTTGTTGACAGCAAAAGGCTGTCTTTATGAGCCGAGGTGTGAAGACAGTGTTCCCTGCGAAGAACAATTCCATGCTACATTAGCAATCATGTCTATCTCCATTACTCAACTTTATCAGCTTCAGGCTTTAGGCAAGATGTAACATCTGTGAATTGTGTTGACATTAAGTGAGACCGTCTCTGTCAGATTCTTGGGCGAAAATCGGAGCAAGGGACCTCTCCTGACAATCGGCCTATTGGTAGTCCTTATATGTTAAATATTATAGGAAGTAGGATTTCTGACAGAAGTTCAAAAATGCCTGACAGAGACATGGACTTCCACCTTGTTTTCTTCCCTTACCCTTCTTCCTTTTATCTTGCCCTTCTTCTCTTTTGCCCCCTCTCCCTTTTGTTTTTCCCAACTGTTTCTGATGGCTATTAACTTTGGATCTTATTACCTAATCTGTGTTGAGCTCTCAACAAATGTTTTTTGAATATCACTATTTCTTTCTTGTAGGAGGTACAATTTAGATGCTATATTGTCTAATGTTTTATCACATATTATCTTTGAGAAATAAAAAAAAATTATTATCATATTTCTTGCAACCTTGAAGAAGTGACAGCACAACCGCAAAACACATGTTTGCATCCTCAGTGCCTATGGTAAACATTATATATATTATATTTTATATAAGATATATCAAGTATGATATATATACATACTAGATAATGATGTACAAACTTATACAATGGTATATATGACATATGCTTTCTAAATTGTGAATAACCTATCTATGATGTTAAACATACGAACTACCAATGGAACAATTTTGGGGAATTTGTGCTTTTTCTTTGGATTGTGTTTTTTATCCCTACTCCCTACTAACCTTTAGTGTTAAATGAAATGTGCATCCCCTATTTTTGTATCCAGTGCCTCAGTTGATTTTTCAGAAGCTTCTGAAGCTGTCCCCCCACACAACTGTCTGGAATTCCCTGCCTCCCTGCCCTGGTTGTCTGGGGACACAATACCTTGGGGGTCATTAGAATAGCATGTGGATCGCCACCGCCGGTAAGGTGGTGGTGATCCGCCCGCCAAAACCACTGCCTGCCTAGACATCTTCGCCCCACATTATCATGGCTGGGGGGACCCCGGCGGACCGCCTTTCCGAAGAGTCGACCGGGCGGAAAAGCTGTTAACATGGTGGTGTTTCTGGGAGACACTGCCAACCATATTAGCATATCTGCGTTGACATGGCTTGTAGCTGCCGCAGAAAGGCAGGTGGTTCTCACAATTGGGGGCCCGTAGCGGGCCCCCAAGGTTTCTGGGAAGTAGGGGGTGCACCTGCAGTTCTATGCACAACATGGCAGGTCCCACACGGTGCATACCACATTGTGCATGGAAGTGCACAACATGCCTTCATGGAATTTGCTGCAGGCGGTGCTAAGAGCACCGCCTGCCGCAATGTCAAGAATGCAGGATGCGCCCGCCAATGTGGCGGGTGCATCCTATTATCACCAATGGGACCCCTGCACCAATGGCGGGTGGTCCCAATTCCACAAAAGGATGGCGAGCGGACAAAGTCTGCCCGCCATACTAATGACCCCCCTAGTGTGAAGCCCTTTGTTAGTGTGCTGAAGCAGCCCCTTTGAAGTACAAATTTGGTAGGTGACAGCGCTGCCTCCTGATTCTGCCTAGAAGGCCCACCCAGCCACCATCCAGTCTCTCTATTGTGTGGCTCTCTGGGAGGAATACAGAAAGGCAAACTGTCATTCACACCTAGTCATGTGACTCAAGATACAGGTTGCAGGCAGCAAATGGTTAGGACACGATAATGCCAACTTTCTAAAATTGCCATTTCCAGAATTCTGACTAAAAATCTGACTTTACCATTTAAGAGGGTTTTGAATTACATTTCTATTGAGACCAACATTGACATTCCTACCTACTTCCAATTACTTATTGTACTAAGGTAACCAATGTTATCCTATGGGAGAAGTAGGTCTTGCAGTAGTGAAAAATGTTTTCCACTACCAGGGCATGTAAAAGTTGAAAGTACATGTGTAGTTTTTAATTGCGCTGCACCCTGCCCTATTGGCTGTTTAGGGCCTACAATAGGAAAGTTATTCTTGGATATCACTTCACTAGTGTATAGTTTTTTGTAATATTGAGGACATTACTTCAAATATTTATCATTCCTAAAAATAAGATCCTTATCATCTTTTAGAATGGAACCAATTTTAGTATGTTTTTTTTTCGTTTCAAGTACTTATTCAGCAATTTACCTGTTGTATTCTACCCAACGTAATGTCTTGCACTGGATTTAAGAAAGCTAGGATATGATTTTCTGTGCATATTTTGTGAAATTGAAATTCAGCGTGAACTACATAATCTGGGCAAGTTTTGGACTTGGCTGAATAATATACATGCTGTAATCAATCAATCAATCAATCAATCAGAGTACTTGTGGAGCGTGCTACTTACCAGTGAGGTTCTCAAGGCACTGAGGGAAGGGGGGGGGGGGTGCTGCTACTGCTAGAAGAGCCAGGTCTTGAGGAGTCTTCTGAAGGAGAGTAGGTCTTGGGTCTGCTGTATGTGGGTAGGGAGGGTGTTCCAGGTCTTGGCAGCGAGGTAGAAGAAGGATCTGTCGCCGGAGGTTGCTTGTTGGAAGCGGGAGACAGCGGCGAGAGCAAGGCTGGCGGAGCGATGGGGGTGTAGAAGCTGAGTCTGCTGTTCAGGTAGGCTGGTCCAGCGTTGTGGAGTGCTTTGTGTGCGTGGGTGAGGAGCTTGAAGGTGATCCTCCTGTCAACGGGGAGCCAGTGTAGGTCTCTCAGGAGGGGGGTGATGTGGATGTGGTGGGTGACGTTGACGATCAGTCGGGCGGAGGCGTTTTGGATGCGTTGTAGTCATCGTAGGTGTTTGGCTGTGATCCCTGCATAGAGTGCATTACCGTAGTCCAGTCTGCTGCTGACGAGGGCCTGTGTGGCCTGCGGAGCAAGCGGAGAGTGTTGTAGCAGGAAGAGGAGACGGCGTTGACCTGCTTAGACATGGAGAGGGAGGAGTCGAGGATGAATCCTAGGTTGCGTGCATGGTCGGTGGGTGTTGGTGCTGTTCCCAGTGTGATCGGCCACGAGGAGTCGTCCCAGGCTGAGGGGTGGGTCCGAGGATGAGTACCTCCGTCTTGTCCGAGTTCAGCTTCCGATGGCTGCTCCTAATCCAGTCGGCGATGGCCTTCATTCCCTCGTGGAGGTTGGTTTTGTCCTTGTGTGGGTCCTTGGTGAGGGAGAGGATGAGCTGGGTGTTGTTGGCGTAGGAGATGATGTTGAGGTCGTGCTGGCGGGCCACTTGTGCGAGGGGGGGCATGTAGATGTTAAACAGCATCGGGCTGAGGGATGAGCCCTTGGGGACGCTGCAGATGATGTCGGTGGCTTTGGAGCGAGGGAGGCAGACGCTCTGGGTTCTGCCGGAGAGGAAGGAGGTGGTCCAGTCAAGGGCCTTCTCTTGGATTCTGGCTTCTAGGAGGCGCGTCTTTAGAGTGCGATGGCAGACCATGTCGAAGGCAGCGGACATGTCCAGGAGGATGAGGGCTGATGTTTCGGCGTTGTCTAGTTGGCACCTGATGTTATCTGTGGCAGCGATGAGGGCTGTTTCAGTGCTGTGGTTTCATCTGAATCCGGACTGGGACGGGTTCAGGATGTTGTTGTCTTCCAGGTGGCGGGCCAATTGCCTGTTGACGATTTTCTCGATGACCTTTGCGGGGAACGGGAGCAGGGAGATGGGTCGGAAGTTCTTAAGGTCCTTGAGGTCCGCCTTGGGCTTGTTGAGTAGGGCGTTGATTTCGGCGTGCTTACAGCTTTCTGGGAATGTCGCTGTTTCGAAGGAGATGTTGATGACCTTCCGTAGTTGGGGTGTGATGGCTGCGTCTGCTTTGTTGAATACATGGTGTGGGCACGGGTCTGACGGAGATCATGAGTGGATGGAGTTCATGACCTTGCGTGTCTCGTCGTCATTGACGTTGGACCAGGAGGTCAGGCGGATGGCGCTGGTGGCGTACACAGGGGAGGTGGAGTCTGGCGTAGTAGGGCAGTCATGGTGTTTAAGATGTCGTGGATGTCAGTGATCTTGCGGTGGAAGAAGCTGGCTAGTGAGTTGCACAGTTCTTGTGAGGGTGGGATGTCGTTGGCGTTGGTGCTGGGGTTGGAGAGTTCCTTTACGATGCTGAAGAGTTCTTTGCTGTTGTGTGCGTTGTTATCCAAGTGGTCTTTGAACGATCTTCCTCACATATTTATTAACCACGCAAGCATCACTCCCAATTTTTGCCATTTTAGGGGATTTTAATATTCACCTTGACGAACCTGACACTCCTGCCTCTCAAAATCTTTTGGCAGGCCTAGATGTGCTTCACCTGAAACAAATTGTCACTGGCCCCACCCACAGAGCAGGCCATCTGCTTGATCATTTCTTCACTAATCTTGACAGCATCATTTTGAGGGAATCCACTGTAGTTCCCTGGTCAGATCATACCCTTTTTTACTTTTCTTGGTCCCTCCTCGACCAGGCACCTCCTGTTATGAATACAAAAAAATGGAGTCGCGTCTGGTCTAAGTTATTAGTGGAGGAATGGGTTGCCAATCTTAGTCTGTCTGTTCTGGTTCTTAGTGCCAATCCTATAACGGCAAACGCATCCTTTAATAATTGGCTGGAGTCCTCCTTAGACCTTACCCTGCCAAAAATTGAACTGTGCCACCGCATTGGTGCCAATAAAAAAGCGTGGTACACTCCGGAATTAAAAACACTAAAGCAATCCTGCAAACAGTTGGAAAGGAAATGGAGGAAGGACTTCTCAGAGGCCAGTAAAAGCAATTATAGATCAGCCCTTCGGATCTATAAAAATAAAATAAAAACAACACAATCCAGCTATTACCAAGATAAAATCGCCTCTGCCTCCAATTCACCTAGGGAATTTTTTTTAATGTTTAAATCACTGGTTACTCCTTTGGGCCCACTCATTGAACCATCTAATGCTCAGAATCGTTGCGATGAGCTAGCAAATTTCTTTGCATCTAAAGTTTCCAACATCTACTCGCGGTTTCAGCAGGCAGAACCTACAGTACTCTGGCCCACCCCCCCGAGGGGTTGGTTAGACTGGAGGAATTTGTTCCCCTTGACTTACCCACTCTCCAGCGACTATTGGGGAACCTTCATTCTGGATCTCCGGCCGATGCCGCTCCGCCCACCACCCTTAAGATGGTCTCTGAGACTGTCTACCCAGTGTTACGGGATGTAATTAACCTCTCCCTCGCAGCAGGGTTGGTACCACCTCCCTGGAAACAGGCAAAAGTGAAGGCACTCTTAAAGAAACCAAACTTAGATCCGGAGGATTGGGCAAATTACCGTCCCATCTCTCTGTTTGCTGGCATAGGTAAACTGGCCAAAAGTATGTCAATTCCCTATTATCCACTTTTCTGGAAAACAATAATGCCTTACATCCCACCCAGACGGGCTTCAGATGTAAGCAATTGCAAAAACAACAGTTGATGGACAGAATGCAGAACAATGTCATACATTCACCCCGGTACAGAGATCTGGGCCTAAATCCATCGTTTTTTGCACTCCACACCACCCCAGTTCAGATATGGCCATATGCAAATCAGCCTTGACCCTGTGCCTCATTGGAACAGTCCAGCCCGAACTGCCAAGCCATGTCTTTCCTGGACCGGAATCAAGCATCCTAGGACCGGTTTCTGGCTATCAGCCGTCTTCAGCCAGGATAGCTTGACTCCAGTGGTGTGGAGAGCATGGGACTCACGTCTGAGCATACCCATCCAAATCGGGGTGACGAATGCAAAAACAACAGTTGATGGACAGAATGCAGAACAATGTCATACATTCACCCCAGTACAGAGATCTGGGCGTAAATCCATCGCTTTTTTGCACTCCACACCACCCCAGTTCAGACATGGCCATATGCAAATCAGCCTTGACCCTGTGCCTCATGGGAACACTCCAACCCGAACTGCCAAGCCATGTCTTTCCTGGACCGGAATCAAGCATCCTAGGACCGGTTTCTAACTATCAGCCGTCTTCAGCTAGGATAGCTTGACTCCAGTGGTATGGAGAGCATGGGACTCACGTCTGAGCATATCCATCCCACTCGGGGTGACTAATGCAAAAACAACAGTTGATGGACAGAATGCAGAACAATGTCATACATTCACCCCAGTACAGAGATATGGGCCTAAATCCATCGTTTTTTTTACACTCCACACCACCCGAGGTCCAGGAAAGACATGGCTTGGCAGTTCGGGCTGGACTGTTCCCATGAGGCACAGGGTCAAGGCTGATTTGCATATGGCCATGTCTGGGTGGTATGACATTGTTCTGCATTCTGTCCATCAACTGTTGGTTTTGCATTTGTCACCCCGAGTGGGATGGGTATGCTCAGACGTGAGTCCCATGCTCTTCACATCACTGGAGTCAAGCTATCCTGGCTGAAGACGGCTGTTAGCCAGAAACCGGTCCTAGGATGCTTGATTCCGGTTCAGGAAAGACATGGCTTGGCAGTTCGGGCTGGACTGTTCCCATGAGGCACAGGGTCAAGGCTGATTTGCATATGAACATGTCTGAACTGGGGTGGTGTGGAGTGCAAATAAACGATGGATGTAGGCCCAGATCTCTGTACTGGGGTGAATGTATGACATTTTTCTGCATTCTGTCCATCAACTGTTGGTTTTGCATTTGTCACCCCGAGTGGGATGGGTATGCTCAGACGTGAGTCCCATGCACTCCACACCACTGGAGCCAAGCTATCCTGGCTGAAGACTGCTGATAGCCAGAAACCGATCCTAGGATGCTTGATTCCGGTCCAGGAAAGACATGGCTTGGCAGTTCGAGCTGGACTGTTCCCATGAGGCACAGGGTCAAGGCTGATTTGCATATGGCCATGTCTGAACTGGGGTGGTGTGGAGTGAAAATAAACGATAGATTTAGGCCCAGATCTCTGTATTGGGGTGAATGTATGACATTGTTCTGCATTCTGTCCATCAACTGTTGGTTTTGCATTTGTCACCCCGAGTGGGATGGGTATGCTCAGACGTGAGTCCCATGCTCTCCACACCACTGGAGCCAAACTATCCTGGCTGAAGACGGCTGATAGCCAGAAACCGATCCTAGGATGCTTGATTCCGGTCCAGGAAAGACATGGCTTGGCAGTTCGGGCTGGACTGTTCCCATGAGGCACAGGGTCAAGGCTGATTTGCATATGGCCATGTCTGAACTGGGGTGGTGTGGAGTGCAAATAAACGATAGATTTAGGCCCAGATCTCTGTATTGGGGTGAATGTATGACATTGTTCTGCATTCTGTCCATCAACTGTTGGTTATGCATTTGTCACCCCGAGTGGGATGGGTATGCTCAGACGTGAGTCCCATGCTCTCCACACCACTGGAGCCAAGCTATCCTGGCTGAAGACTGCTGATAGCCAGCAACCGATCCTAGGATGCTTCATTCCGTTCCAGGAAAGACATAGCTTGGCAGTTCGGGCTGGACTGTTCCCATGAGGCACAGGGTCAAGGCTGATTTGCATATGGCCATGTCTGAACTGGGGTGGTGTGGAGTGCAAATAAACGATAGATTTAGGCCCAGATCTCTGTATTGGGGTGAATGTATGACATTGTTCTGCATTCTGTCCATCAACTGTTGGTTTTGCATTTGTCACCCCGAGTGGGATGGGTATGCTCAGACGTGAGTCCCATGCTCTCCACACCACTGGAGTCAAGCTATCCTGGCTGAAGACGGCTGATAGCCAAAGACCCGTCCTAGGATGCTTGATTCCGGTCCAGGAAAGACATGGCTTGGCAGTTCGGGCTGGACTGTTCCCATGAGGCACAGGTTCAAGGCTGATTTGCATATGGCCATGTATGAACTGGGGTGGTGTGGAGTGAAAATAAACGATGGATTTAGGCCCAGATCTCTGTACTGGGGTGAATGTATGACATTCTTCTGCATTCTGTCCATCAACTGTTGGTTTTGCATTTGTCACCCCGGGTGAGATGGGTATGCTCAGACGTGAGTCCCATGCTCTCCAACCCACTGGAGTCAAGCTATCCTGGCTGAAGACGGCGGGTAGCCAGAAACCTGTCCTAGGATGCTGATTCCGGTCCAGGAAAGACATGGCTTGGCAGTTCGGGCTGGACTGTTCCCATGAGGCATAGGGTCAAGGCTGATTTGCATATGGGCATGTCTGAACTGGGGTGGTGTGAAGTGCAAATAAACGATGGATTTAGGCCCAGAACTCTGTACTGGGGTGAATGTATGACATTGTTCTGCATTCTGTCCATCAACTGTTGGTTTTGCATTTGTCACCCCGAGTAGGATGGTTATGCTCAGACATGAGTCCCATGCTCTCTACACCACTGGAGTCAAGCTATCCTGGCTGAAGACGGCTGATAGCCAGAAACGGTCCTAAGATGCTTGATTCTGGTCCAGGAAAGACATGGCTTGGCAGTTCGGACTGGACTGTTCCCATGAGGCACAGGGTCAAGGCTGATTTGCCTATGGCCATGTCTGAACTGGGGTGGTGTGGAGTGCAAATAAACGATGGATTTAGGACCAGATCTCTGTACTGGGGTGAATGTTTGACATTGTGCTGCATTCTTTCCATCAACTGTTGGTTTTTCAGATGTAAGCAAGGCACTGAGACGGCCCTTATTGCCGTCGTCAAAGAAGCGAGGAAAATAGTGGATTCTGGAAGCTGTGCTGCTGTTATTTTATTAGACCCCAGCGCGGCCTTCGACACGGTTAATCACTCGATAATGATTCAGAGGTTGAGTGATGTGGGGGTATCAGGGATGGCTCTTATATGGCTTCAGTCCTTTCTCACTGACAGAACTTTTGCTGTCTTTGAAGATGAGGTAATTTCAAAGCATATTCCCTTGCAGTACGGCGGCCCCCAGTGATCTTCTTTAAGTCCTCCATGTTTAACATTTACATGAGGCCCTCTGGCTCAGGTGGTACTTCCCTGGGGGGTCCAGTTGGTTACCTACGCCGATGATACCCAGTTGGCAGTCTCCCTCTCCAGACATGGCACCTCTGGCATTAATCTTTCCTCATGCCTAATGTTAATGGCTCCAAGACCGAAATATGATGTTGGGACACTTGGCCCTTAACAATATTGATCCTTGGCGGCCTAGCTGCCTTGGGTTGCCCCCGCCCCCCAAGAAGCAAATTAAGAGTCTGGGTGTCTGGTTAGATCCCAACCTTAATTTTCTGGTGCAAGCGCGTAAAGTTGCGGTAACTTGCTATGGTCTGATTAGACTTCTAAGAAAGGTCTTAAATCTTCTCCCTTTTAAAGCCAGGCGTCTGTTGGCCCAGTCACTCATTTTGTCGCGACTTGACTACGCGAATGCAGTATACCTGGGCGCCCCTCAGGGAACTATTAAAGTCTTGCAGATAGTACAAAACTGTGCTGCACAAGTACTAATGGAGGTGCCTAAATGGAGTTCGGACAAATCTGCATTACGCCAGTTGCAGTGGCTTCCAGTGCAGCACAGGATTTGGTTTAAATCTATGTGTACTGTCTATAAGTCCATCTCTGACTCAGACCTGCCTTGATCCAACCCATGTTTCAGCTCCATAATATTTCCCGGACCCTCTGATCGAACCACAAGAAACTTCGTTCAGTCCCTAGGATTAAAAGGACACGGACGGGCGGCTGTCGTTTCTCCCTACACGCTGCAAAATTCTGGAACCAGCTCCCTGATGCCATCCGACTTGAACCAAACCACCTTACGTTCAGGAAACTTCTTAAAACCTTTCTGTTTCCCTGAGCCGGAGTATTGACTAGGTACTTATGCGCTTGGATGCCTCCGGGTAGCCATGCGCTATATAAATGCGTAATCATTCATTTGAAGGAGGATCTGATCTCTTGGCTAATCTGATGAGGTGGTGATGTCTGCGGGTGGCGTGCTTGTGGGCTGCGTGGTTGTCCGGTGTGCGTTCGTGGAGCCATATTTTCTCCAGTTTCCGGCATGCGCGTGGCCGGGTTTCTTGAGCTGGGCGAGGGTGTTGGTGCAGTTGTCGATCCACTGTCTGAGGTTGCGGGCTGCAGCGTCTGGGTTGATGGGGTCGGTGGGTGGGTTTTGGGCAAGGGTGGTGGTCAGCTGGTCTTTGGTGACTTTGCTCCAGCAGCGGCGAGGCAGCTGTTGGGTGCGGTGGTGCGTGGTTGGTTTCTTGAAGGTGAACTGGAGCAGCGGTGGTCGGTCCAGTGGAGTTCGGTGGTGTGGTTGAAGGCGACGTGGGTGCCTGTGGAGAAGACTGGGTCCAGCATGTGGCCGGCGGCGTGGGTGGGTGTGGTACCAGTTGTCTGAGGCCGAGGTTGGCGAGGTTGGTGATCAGGGTGGCGTAGTTCACATCGGTGTTGTTCTCGAGGTGGAAGTTCAGGTCCCCGAGGAGGATGTAGTCTGTGGAGGCGAGTGCGTGGGTGCTGGCGAGGTCGGCGATGGAGTCGCTAAACTGAGCCCGGGGTCCTGGGGGTCTGTAGATGAGTGTTCCTCTGAGGGTGGTGTTGAGGTCGGTGTGAATCCGGAAGTGAAGGTGTTCGGTGGTGTTGAGGGTGTCGTCTGCGTGGGTGGCGACCTTGAGGGTGGACTTGTGGATGATGGCTATTCCTCCTCCGATTCCGTTGGCACGATCCCTGCGGGTGATCTTGTAGCCATCCGGGATGGCTATGGCGATGTCAGGCGCGGAGGAGTAATTCCACCATGTCTCGGTCACAAAGGCCACATCTGGGGCAGAGGTGTCGAGCAGATCCCAGAGCTCGACCGCGTGTTTGCGTGCGGAGCGGGTGTTGAGGAGTATGCAGCGGAGGTGGTTTGGTCCAGTCCTTGGAGGTTTGGTGGTTCTGTCGCAGGTGAAGTTGCAGGTGCGACAGGAGAAGGGTCCATAGGTCCGTTTAGGGATGGCTTGGAAGCAGGTGTGGTTTTGGCCGGCGTTGAGTGCGTGGAGGGTGCCGGCGTCATAGTGGAGTCTGGTGTCGTGGCGTTCACGGGGTCCAGGGGTTCTGGCGCTGGGAGTGATCCAGGCGGATGGGCGCAGACGGGCTTGCCTTAGGCGGGCCTTCAGCGGCGCAGCGTCCGGCATTTATGGGGAGGTGGGAGGGAGGAGCAGCTGGGAGGCGGGAGCAGCGAGTGGGCAGGGGGCGGGGCCACAGGGGGCACAGCAGCAGGGAGACAATGGGACCGAAGGCAAAAGGGGCACAAGGGGGGGAAGAAACCGAGTGGCAGAGGAGAAAACGGGGCAAAATGAGGGGGAGACAGTGGCACAGAAGCGAAGAGGTGGAGGACACTATTCAGCGGCGGAGCAGCGGCAGCAAGGGCACAGTCGGAGCTGGTGTGGAGGGGGAGCGACCTACCAGGAGGGTCATCATGTATAGTATTTTGCATTTTTTGCCATCTCTTTTTCTTGAATACACAATAAATACATAATACAACCTCTGACCATTGCTTTAAAGGGATTCCTGATAATGTGTACTGCAGCATCTCTAGTACAATTTGAAGAATTAAGTAACAAAATATTGAAAGTTCAGAGTGAAAGAATCACCTAAAATTCAAGTGCTATAACGTTTCTACCAGGGGTGTGAATCAAGGCCATGTATAATTCAATGCTAACAGTAGCATGATCTGATATCACAATTGTTCATTTTTTTGTATTATTTAAACTTTATATTGGGGCTTAGATATAAACAAATTATCAATGCTGGATTGCAAGTGATGAAAATGAGAGAAAAATGTGCATTTCTTTAAGGTATTGTTGCAGAGTCTCCGAGTATATATGATCTCAGAAAGAGGCACCATCCAGGCAAGGAAGATAGAGGCAAGGAAATATTCAAGCAAATTTCTACATAATCAAATAAGACATGCATTAGACCATCACACAATTAGATAATATAGTGCAAGCTAGATCTTATTGAATCTAAATCAACAATTTCAAGTGCGTGTTCAATCCAACATTGAATAGTGTATGTGCTCCTGTTTTATACACTATATATGTTTGTGAGCATCTGCCTACACTGTTAGCTACCTTTCCATACATAAAACGCAGCTTCCTATATACGTTACATTTGCATCAATAGTGACAAATAATAAACAATGAATCTCTGGGGGCATGGCCAACCCACATGGCCGACAAGATTTAAGCCGCAGAGCTCCCTGCCAGCCAGGATCATTTATCCAATTCAATCTTGTGCAATCATGCATTGAAATGACAACTCAGCCCGGGAGCCCTGATTGTCTGGGGGCTCGAGTTTTGCTGATTTTGGCGATAATTAATGCACAGGGCACCCTGCTAAATGAGTAGAGCGAGCAGTGCTGACGCCTCAGATGGGGATTACGTCGCGCGGCTAAGTGGAGAACCAGGATCTCCTGTAGTGTCAAGCAGCGGCGATGCAGTAGAGTAAGTGGCTTGCCAGTAGCAGAGTGCCCAGGGGCTGCAACGTTTCCCACAGTGCCTATCCAGTGATTTGCCTGGGTACAGTGGGAGACGGTGAGAGGCCCTACTGGGGAGAAGCTGACATCCACAGTTTTCTGATGCCTGGGCGCTCAACCATGACCCAGAGGCCAGCACCAAGGGGAGAAGCCCACAAGTGACTGAGAGACAACGATTGAGCCCCCTTGGAAGCAAGTGTAATCCTGATCACAAACATACAATCATGAACGCTGGTGTGTGCCCAGCAGTGAGGATAAAATGGCAGACAAGGCACGGAGGCCTGAGAGAGAGTGAAATTCCTGTCCTGCTGTGGCTGTGGGTCACATGCCTGAGATGCGCTGGGGATGCAGTAGGTGTCTCCCGGGGAGTGCTGCACTGACCAGCTAATGGATTACTAATGTGCATACATTTATATTCAAGTGCATGCCATTATGCATACCTGCAGTAACGTACACAGAACCTGGTTTTCTTGATGTCACTGGAGTGGTGCACGACGTGAATCACTCTGCGGATCTGAGTGGTGAACTTGGCAGCATGATGCAGGGGATTGTCCTCTGCTGCTGACCCTCCCCTGCCACCCTCATTGCAATAATAGAGCACGCAGGCTGGGCTGATGCGCCCAGCACCAGAGCGAGAAAGGTCTAGGCAGCTGCTGTAGACGCTTTGAGTTGATACTGAAGTGCCACCCACCTGCACTGTGTCAGGCACCCAGCAGTGAACCACATATCTGGCCTGCTGCTCCTGGGCTGGAATCACGTTGTGACACACACTGTCCTCTGGTTGGGGCACACAGTTCACTATCCATTGCCCCACTGCCTCTGGCCTACCAACACCAACCACTGTTGAACCAGACAGCCACCCAAGATTCGCACTAACATGTCCGAGGTGTGCGTGCCCTCATCTTCGCTAGCCCTTAGCGCTGCACCGATTGAGCCTGAAGAGAGGGAGAATCGATTGTGGTGCTAGAACTAAAGCAGGGGCTTGACAGTGGAGGGGACCCACAGCTGGGATTTAGGGGACAGACCACACTTGCTAACACAGGTCAATGTGGTCAACCAGTTAAGATGGTATCCTGGCTCATGTGGGTGATGCTCTGTAAATCAATTCTCCTCACTGCACAGCGTACCATGGGTAACGACAACGCAGCCCACTCCACATCCACTAACACCATTACCCAATACACCACACTGCAACACCCCACCCAAATGACAATGAGACAAACGGGGTCTAAAGATGAAGGGTAGGGAGACAGAAATTCAGAGCCCTCTGAGTGGATCTGATAGCTGCAATTCATGTCTCCAGGACAGCAGTAGAACATCAAATAGAGAAAGTGCCCATTGATGTAAATCTGCTGCGTGTTGACCTGCGAAACGTAGCAGATAAAGTAATGATGATGGAGGTTGATAGTGTGGAATTGCACAGAGGTGGCTACCCTCAAGCAGCAAATGGCACAGATGGGCACAACCACAAAAGGCCTGGAGCGGCGAGCAGAGGATGCTGGAGGCCGATCCCGAACCAGCAATATTCGTGTTTTGGGATTCCCTAGAATGGATTAAGGTGGGGGGGTCTGCTGAACAATACCTGGAGACTTGGGTCCGCACTGAACGTTGCCCACAGGGTTTTTCAGATTTCTTCCTTGTGGAAAGAGGGCACATGGCAGTGGTGTCGCTGCCACCTCCTGGGGCTTCAGTGAGAGCCATTATTGCTAAAATCCTCAACTGCTGCAACATGGATTGAATAGTACATGCAGCTCAGGAATGTCCAGCCCCTTACTTTGGTAACAGTAAGCACCATATACCTGGACTACACCAAGCAGGTGCAGGACCTTTTGTATGTCCTTCCTATGGTCAAGCAGTAGATGCGGGCACTTCAACTCCAGCAAATGCTCCAGTAATCTGTTATGCTGAAAGTGCTGACATAGGGGAAGGCACCCTTTTTTGAGACTCCAGAAGAAGTGTGGGAATGGTTAGAGATCAGGGGAGATGTGATGCCCCCACACAGGGCATACAGCCAACAACAAATATGAGGCACTCATTTTAAAAGAGTTTCTCGTCGCTACAGTCTGTCCGGAGATGATACTAACAAAGTCCCTCTGGGAGAATGGATGTCATAGTCAGTGAGGATTGTACCATGCAGGCCAGCGCTGTGGAGACACAAGGAACTGTGCAGAATGCAAATCGATCACAGGCAGCAGATGGAAAAGCCGCTATGACTATGAGCCCCACACTGGACTTTGTGTCGGGCACCTTGGCTGCCCTGAAACTAGGGTGTGATGATGCCTGAGCGATTAAATGTTGCAGCAACTCTACTGCAGACATGATGGTGTATCTGTGCATGGCTGTAGAGTTGAGTCAGGGAAAGAAAGATGTTGTTGAGATGCAAGACTGCCTGGTACATTCCTTGATAGCTCATCTTGTTGTCCAGCTAGAAGAGGTTTAATGGCCTGTGTTAAATCCTTGTAGAGCATGATTGCTCATTGTTAGATACTGTAATGATTTGATTACAAACCCAATTGGCCTATTTGGAGCAGTGTAACTGGCTAGGGAGCTGGCTGACGAAGTGAGTTTTCTAGTCCCTGTTAGACTGGTTGGGATGCTGTGCATGTCCTAGAATGAGCTTGGGGTGAGCATTGATAGTCACATAGTTGTACTATGTCTGCACGTGGATGGGGAGAAGGAGGTTCGATTAGTCAGAGGGTGCAGGCGGAGGGTGGGAGGATTGGTGATGGCCAATAACCTTTATGCGCCATAATGGGGACTGATCTTAACTCCTGACTTGGAACGTCAGGGAATTAGGTACCTCCACTGAGTGATATAGATACCTTTTTAAAACAACACAACAATTCTATAACATGCTTGCAGGAAATAAACCTAGACGATGCAGATGCCGCACGCTTTGCTAAGAAATGGCATGGGCAGGTGTTCCACTCTTCCTAATCAACATTCACCAGGGGCATGTTAACATGGGCGGCACCTGGGATCCTCTCTGACCCTACATACTTAGAGGCTGATGTGAGTTGCTGCTTTGTACTGCTAAAGGGTGCATTGGGTGGTTGGGGCTTGGGTATACTGAACACATATGCCCTGAATACTGATAACCCCCATATTTTTCCAAAATATGCAGGATCTGACATAGATGAGCCCCTCCTGTGACTTGGTGACTTTAATTGCATGTTGGACACTGACTTGGTTAGGCTACCACTCAGGTTGGGTACTAAACCCTTGATGACTAACATGCTTTGTGGGGTGATTCACAACCTGGGCATTCACTGTGTTTGGTGACTGAACCACCTAGCACAAATGGTATATGCCTGCTATTCAGCTACACACAGCTCACACAGTAGACTGGACAAGATACTGGTGGTGGAATTCCCTTGAGTGTAGAATATTGTGGTGACCCACTTGGCATATTTTTTGTCTGATCACTCTCCAGTCAGTTGTGTTGTGTGGTGGGGTCAGCCAGCGCAGAGACTTGATCCTGGATGATGCCAGCTGATGTCCTGGAGGACCCAGCTGGGAGGGAGTCACTGTTGCGTACATTGTCAGAATACATGACGTTTAAGTGGGGTACAGTGGCCAGTAGGCGTACGGAATGGGAGGCCCTGAAAGCATTGATGAGGGGCACTTGTATGGGCTTAGCGTGCATTTTACACAGGCAGCTCCAGCGGGAGCCCGGTAAGGAGGAGGCGGCCCTGGCCTCATTCAATATACGTTTTTCAAAAAAGAAAAGCGTGATCAGCTGAAAAGAAAAACGAATGGCAACAGGTTTATTAGTTTCCATATTATGAGTTATTACAACAACAGTTAGACTATTTCCATGTTTCTACACAATTTGAGCCATACCAGTTTTTAAGATGGCTTACTTGACTTACATTTAACTGATTATAATATCTTTTTTTTGCAACAAGTAACAACATGGTTTTGGTATGTTAAATTTTGCAGTACAGATTCTACTTGTATTCTTCATGTCTCCAAATATACCATCTCTTTCATATGAAAGAGCAACAAACCAAGGATTTAAGTGGTTTGTGAAAAGGGTGAAGGTGTGACCATATACTATAAGGACTAAAGTACCCCCTGCAGTGGACATAGAGAAATTAGAAGTCACCTCAGATTTCCATGACTTTATAAAGGAACATCTTGGTAGCTTGCAATATCCTTATAATCTGCGACAAGGGGTCCCTTATGCCATGTATAGTAATAAACGTACGTGTTTATAACACACAGAAGTCTCTTTTGAAAGGGAAAACTGTTGTATCCGCATTGATAAATACCGTTTCAGATGCAAGCGTTATCAAAGCTAAATATATTGACATATGTAATGGGGATAAAAGAGATCAGTGCTTCTAGGGAGACGCACATAAAATGTGTTTTGCTGATCAAAATAATGCAAGGACAATTTTGCTGAAATCCTCTTTCACCTTGAGCCAGAGCTAAATATACCGCACAACTAACATGCATTAAAATGAATTTCCAAACTGAACATTATCATTTAAAAAGTGAATTTAAGTACCACAATATTATTCCGATTTCTAGAAAATCATCTCCTTAATGTAACTGACAACGAATAAAACAACGAATGATTCTCTACATGCGGTCGAAAACTATTACGGTCAAAACACCCACGAGCTGGACAGACAGCACATTTAAATGAGTTTACAAAAAAAAGGTAAATGATTTTTCTTGGCTGCCAAGTTTCAATGCAGCTTTTATTGCCTCCAGGCGAAAATACTGCAGTACAGTACTGCAGGAGACATGGGGTTTTCTATTCTTTTCACTTACAGTTTGGCTCAGTGTCAGTCACTTTTGACAGCTGAATTGTATTTGGTAGTGTTGAAATCGGTTCATGAATAACGAAAGCCACCGAGGAATTTCGCTCACCTATTTCCCTTGACCTTCACTCTTTCTTTCTGTCTTTGGTTGTCCTTTCTCAGATCCGTCGCTGCTCGGAGGAGCTTGACCTCTCACTGTTGAATCAAAGATGATGCGCCTCCCGTGCTCCATACGTGCTGTGCAAAAGCAGACTACTCTGCATAGTTAATACCTAGGCCTCTGGCATGCCGCGTGCATAAAGGAATCATACTGTCTGATTTATTTGAGGAGTTGGACACAGAAGCCTCTCTGGTGTGCAAAACGGCTGGGAGAAATATTTCCAACAGTTTTCATTACCAAGTTGACAAGCGCAGTTTGAGCTTTTTAACCCTGTCTCGTTTCTTTAATATTAGTTAGAATGTCACCTTCAAAAATGAACTTCTCGGTTTAATTAGGGTATCCTGAGGAACGCTCAGTAGGTTGATCTTCCTGCTGTGACTTCACGGGGGTCTCAGCCGGAAAATTAGAAATGTCGTAATATATTTTGTGCAACAGCTTATTTTACGAAGTAAAAATTAAATTAAGTAATAAACAAGCATTTGCAATGCAATAGGTCGTACATTTCCAGGGATTAGAGCAATTGGCGCTGTAAATCAAAATGTCTTTTACTTGTGATTTGCTTTGCAGTGTAGTAGATGTGGAATTATGTGCGTTGTATTGGACATGTTGGGTAACAAATTGTGTGGGGGGGTCTGTGTAGAGTGTATTTGTGTAGTGGAATTAAGTGGCATAGTAAATAGATAGGAGTGAGAGCTGCATAGCATAGATATAAAGGAAGATATGATGAAGCAAAGCTTCGCATATTTTGCGGCTTGCCGAAGTCAAGAACCTCGTTTATGTGTAATAAGGTAACAAAACGTATGTTTTACTAACATTTATTTTGTTTAGGCAAAAGTTCCCGAAGCTTGCCTATGTGTATTTCTAATGAATTTAATCCGTGTCCTCTAATATGGCCGCCGCTTGTATTTTAGTTACTGCGCATGCGTCAGCCACACTCACGTGTCCTGACGCGTCTGCAGAAGTGGAGGGAAAGTTATGCGCATGCGTAATTCATAGCTGTGCTTATCATGTGGTACTGCTCGTGCCACTGCTCTTGTGATTGTGTCAATGTAGCTAACATTTAATACAATAGTTTTATTTCTTGATGATGAGTTAAAAGTACAAACCCTATGATGTATTTTCATAATGACATTATTATGTATTAACTTGTTTTCGCTTACTTTTCATGTACCGCGGGAAATGGGGGTCTGAGTGAGAGGAGAGCCATATTGGAGGTCCCTTCTGCGCCTGTGCGACATTCGGCAGCACGAGGGACCTTGACAGATGGAACACCGCCAGTTGGCAGTGATGGGCAAGATGCTCCTGAGAAAGTCACCTCTGCCCTGCGAGAACAGCGAATGTGGCTTATTATATGATACAATGTAAATGTATTGCTGCTTGTCGTGTAGTCTCTCATGGGAACCCCTAGCTCAATAGGCGGTACCAGAAAATGTTAATGTGGCATACAAATAGACTGTTTTGATTGGTGTGTTACCCAAATCCTACCTTAGGACCAATCCAAATTGAGGGATTTTGACACTTTGCAACATTGGGGGGTGGTACACTGTCCCAAACTGTATATCTACCCTGGGTTCACCTAGTGAACCGTCCGACTTGTCTGGTTTAGCTGACCTGTCACTGACCCAACGCACTCAATAGGTGACTGAAGATACAGAGCGCTGCGAAGCACTCTGTCCGAATTTGACCATAGACTGAGGTTCTACTGAACTTAAAGTGCTGGCGAAGCACTTTGCTGGGAGTTCGCTGACCCAATCGGGGTCTTGATCGATAGCTGCAGAGCGGGTGGAGCGCAGGCGTTGCTTCCGAACTGTGGGTTCCGGTCCTGTCCTGAAGAGGGTCCTGTCCTGAGGGTTTGCTGTCCTGTCCTGAGGGTCCTGTCCTGATTCCTATTTCGAGGGTATCCTGTCCTGTCCTGGGTGTCCATTCTGCACCTGCTGTCCTTTGAGGGTTATCCTTCCTTGAGGGTTTCCTGTCCTTAACTGACCCGTGGCCAGGGTTTGGTTTCCACACCTTTCTAGGTAAATATTGCTCTGAACCTCTTGAAATTCTTGCACCTTCTGAATTTCTAACTTTTGCTTTAATAAAGTTCAACATTGCATATGTGATATTTTCCATGCCTTTCTGCAACTATTGAAAGTCATTTATATTTTCCATAAGTTTATTCCTATGTCTTCTCATTTGTTAGAAATTATATTTTGCATAGCAGTGTGTCATTTCCTGATATGGTCTAGAACTTCGTTGCCTAGATTGTTCAAAGGCCCCTTCACCTTAAGTGAAGCGTGTTATTCATTATAAGCTCTCCTATAGTCACCCACACTTAGGGTATCCCTGTTTAGATAATACTGACTTGCATAGTATCTTTTCTCGTTACATTTTATTAGTACCTTGATGATTACTCTGTCATTATTTCTTTATGCATATATAATTTACGTTATCTTGGTTATTGATTGCCTTGTTTTATTGTACCTCATGCAAGAAAATAATGAACTTTAGATAAACATTTTAAAACTTCCAGTTGTCCGTGGTCATTTAAACAGTATTTGAATGTTATTGGTTGGATTTGTATTTTGCTGCCTTTCCTTTACAGCTAGCTCCCTGATTCATTGTGGTCATTAGGCACCCGCATCGGTGGATGGTAAGTCGGGTGCACCGAAAATTGGTAGCAGGGAACACACACACATCAACTTGGTAGAGCTCGTGAAGTCACCCGATCGATGTATATGGTGATTTGAAAAGTATATGGGCCCTGAAGCCGGAAACGGCGAAAACTATTGGTCGGGTGGCCTCGCGCGCTCTATCAGTTTTCTGGTAGCTAGAGGATGGTTAGGGACTAGTTGAGAGTAAGGCAGGGATTAGTTGGACTAGTTGAGTCGGAAGCTGCTATTATATTGATGCTGCTAGAAGAGCGGCTGTTCTAAGAGACCTGATCATTCTCTTGTGAATACGCTGCTGAAACTCATGAATTTTTGCATTTTTATTATTCTTGTTCTTATATTGTTATATGTACTAATCCATGCATTTGTCAATCGTTTAGTTATATGTTGTCCGAACTCCCCGGGGAATTGAAAGGGCAAGTGGTGAATAGAATCCATTGTCCTGAGGTCACAGGTTCGAGGAAAGTTAGGTGCAGGTTAGGATAACCGGGAAGCACTAACTAGGGTTTTCTGAATACATGTGTGAATAAATGACAGTAACGGGGTTCATTGGCAAAATTCCCATAGTGGCGTAACCTAGTAAGGGTCACATCGGAAGAGTAGCAGGTTCCTCGGAGCTAGCGTGAAAGCAGAGGGGTCCGCTGAGAAACCTTAAACTCGGAATATATCCCGGAAAGAAGTGGATGAGTTTGGGGGAATAACAGGTTCACCGATGCTAGAGTGAAGGGTAGGCGGAAGAGATCTGCCCGCAGCGAGTGAAAAGTAAATGGAAGTAGTTTACTTGCAGTAAAACAATTCTTTCTCTGTCTAGACACTTGAACACTGTGGCGAATGTGTATTTGTTGTAAAATAACCAAGCACTGAGCACTTTAAAAGAAAGAAAGTTTCCGTTACCTTGTGAAGGGAGGGAGTCAGTCGCGAAGCGCCTCTGACGTCACTCTGTGCCGCGCTGGGATTGGTAGAAGCAGCGGGCGGGTAGCGGAGCTGGAATTGTAAAGGAGGGGTGAGCGCCGGAGCGTGGGAACTGTCTCACGAAGGGGCCGCGCACCCATTGGCGGAGCTTATTTAGTGTCGCGCACCCATTGGTTGCACGAATTTTTGAAGCGCGTTCTGATTGGAGGTAGTTTGTAAACAAAGTTTAGCGCAGAAGTCGTATGTGGCACTCGCAGACTACAGGAACTCGACCTGATCCAAGGCACCTAGGGTTTGAAAGGGATCAGTGGAAGACTAATAGATACGATATTATGTACGGAACCAAGAGAAAAATGTCCCTTGTAAGTAAGGTGAAAAATTATTTCAAAACGGACAAACCGATAAAATCTAGAGAAGGTGTTCTTGTCCCAGCACCCAATACTCCTGCCTCATTCATGATGTTTGACCGAGGGTACAATACCTGTGTGTGGTTGGAGAATTGGGTGAAGTACACAAGAGATGACGGAGTATTGGCTTTTCCGTTAGATGGTACTTTCAATGGTAGGATCTTATTTAATTTAAGAACCCGAATGAATGAACTGCATCCCAGACCGAGACTAACGCAGTATGAGGCATTAGAGGAATGGGAGATTGAGGCTTTTGAAAGAGAAAGACCCCGAATGGACAAGGGTTTGACCAAGTGGTACCCCAGGCAGAAACAGGAATCCAGGGATAAAAGGATGAAACAGTGGAGGCAGAGCATGATTGTTGAGGGTCTGTTTCCCATGATGCCGGCATGTCATAACATTGGAGCGGGTGAGAAAAGTACTGAAAAATGTAAGCATTGGGGGGCCCTGGGGGATTCAGATGATGAACTAATAGATGACATCTGTACCAGAAGTCCGCCACCTTACAATGAGGGAACCCGACCTTCCAGTGTAGGAGATGTTCCCCGACGCCACTTCCTAAAGGAAGAAGACAGGTCCCTGGGACTGGGAGGGGGTGGTCAAGTATTGCCCTATCCTGAAAAACCCGAACCGACGGAAACAAGGGATATATATCCCAAAGTGCCCGCAAGCCAGGAAGAAAAATATTCACGTCCGAAAATCTTTTTTCCCAGACCCTTGTATGAAAGCGAAGAGAAACCATCGAATTCAGGACTGCCTTTTGTTCAACCTCCATATGGGGAAGAGCGCAGGTCCTTTAATACTGGAACTTTATTCCCGAAACCTAATTATGGGGGAGGACCAAGTGAAACGCATCCTACTGCCCCGAGTTTTACTCCTCCGTTGACCCCACAGATATTACATGACACAACTTTAAGAAGGGTACTAGTGGAAAAGGAGCAAGAGGCTCTAGCTAGACAAAGGACAGAAATAATTCAGAAAATTTCCCAGTTAAATACCAGTCCTGAGGCATTGACTATTCCCGTAACTATTGGACCGGTGGTCCCGTTATACGGAAATGGTCAGGGAAATCCGATTACTCCAGTTATGACCCCAGTCATGGCAACCCCGAGACAGGAACCGATCATCATAGATGATCAGTCCAGTGAGTGCGAGTCTGAAGTTGCGTTCTTGGAATTGCCAAACAAACAGACTGGAAAGGGAATACAGCAGAGGCATAACCCTTTTAATACAAAGGAAATTAAATTAGAGACAGCAACAGGTACTAGGAATGTCTCTCTGGTAACTCCGGATGAAATTGAGAGTTGGAGTCGTGAATTAGAGAAGCAGACTCCGCAAACAAAACCTTTAGACCTCTACAAGCTGAGGGTCGAAATAGAAGAATTAATGGCAGGAAATGTGGGGTTGGATCGATTGAATACCTACTCTGAAGAAGAATTGTCGTTCATATGTAAAAGCTTTACAAGGAACACCAGAGTGCTCCACGAAAAACTGACCGAAACAGCAGTTAGTATGGGGGTAGATATCTCAAAATCCAAGCCCTTACAGAAACCGTACAGAGCAGACTTCTCAGACAAAGATATAGAACACCTGAATGTGGCAGGGAAGAAGTTGCAGATTAAAGAATTAATGGGGGTACTGCAGAAATGGGGAGATGTGGAAAGATGGAGAAGCAGGTGGGCGAAAAAGAGAGAAGAGGTTCGCTCCCGACAAGTGACTCCTGAGTTTGCTTTAAGGGAGGTAGAAAAACCTGAGCAGTTATGCCCCATGCGCGAAGTTCCAGGAGGGAAATATGTGCATGTCCCCTGGTCTAGGCAGGATATTGTGTCCTTCACGAATGATTTTCCAAAATTACGAGAGAAGCCAGTTGACTGGTACAGGCAGGTGGAAAGGTTCGTGAAGGTACAGAAATGTCTGTGGAAAGACCTGGATGGGTTTTTCGACATTGTGGTTCCAGTAGATTTATGGACCCAGTGTAAAATAAACATAGACTGGCCGAGTGAGGAGTACCCCAGAAACAAGGAAACTGGAGAGCCATCAAAGGATGTCATGCGAAAATATGAGCAGGTAATTCAGCATTTGAAAGAAAAGGTGCCCGCAAAGGAAACTGATTGGACAAAAATAGATAGAACAACACAGGAAAGGGACGAGACAGTGCACTCCTTCTATGAGAGGTTATTGCAGGTATTTAAAACATACAGCGGTATTGATAACATCGACCTGAAGGATATGACGCACTTTATTTACAGGTTTGTAAATGGTTTAAGACCTGAAATTTGTCAGTGGATAAAAGATAATAAAATCTGTTGGCATACTAAGAAAATGGATGAGGTCCTGCGGTACGCTAAGTACTGCGAGGACGAGATGGCAGAGAAGAAAAAGGCCCTTAAGGAAAAGGTGATGTGGGCTCAGGTGAAGCTCGCAGAACAGCAGGAAAAACAATTGAGTAACATGGTTAAAAATGCTGAGAACAAAGGTCCTGGGGGAGGGGGTGGAGGAAAGCCCCGGCCCAAATTTAGCAGGGAAGAGGCTATGAAGAAATTTCCCTGCCATCAGTGCGGCGAAATTGGACACTGGCGAAACGAGTGTCCTCAATTAGTCGATGTTAATGAAAAAACTCCTGATTTAACTCCACAGACGCAGAAAGAAAGACCAAGAAAGACTCAACCCCAGGTAAAAACAGTTCAGGTGCCTCGAGCACCCAAGCAGGTATACAGGGGAAGACAGGCAGAAGATGAAGAGATAGAGGTTTGGGAAAGCGGGGAGAACAGAAATACAGCAACTTCGCAGTATCTGCTGAATGATACCTTCCTTTGTAATGGTCAGGACTGACGGGGCCTGAGAGGGGAGGACGAGGAGTGCGTACTTGGCGCTTCCTTGCCGGTAGACCAGTCTGGACCATATATTGAAGGAAAGGTTGACGGAAATGATGTCACCTTTCTGTTGGACACTGGCGCTACCCGTTCTACTGTAAGAACAGTGGACGTTCCAAACCTACCCCTCTCGGGAGAAAATATCCAAGTAGTGGGTGTATCTAATCAATTGATTAGTACTCCGGTTACCGAACCAATGGAGATTTCAATTGGAAATTTTAAACAGATGCATAGATTTGTCGTCTGTGACACCAGTGCAGTGAATCTACTGGGTCGTGATTTGCTGTGCAAAATGAACTGTACCATCTTTTGCACACCAAAAGGGGTTGAAATACAGACCCCAGATGAAGATGGCATTTATAAATTATTGTTACTTAGACCTGACTCAGAAATTAAAAGATTGACCCTGCAGGACTTGCCCCAAGAACTCCAGGAAGCCGTAAAGCCAGAGGTGTGGGATTTTACTGGAAAAGATGTGGGGTTGATGAAAGATGTGGACCCCATACAAATAGCCATCAAGGACAACGCAGTATATCCTAACACTAGGCCTTACCGAATGAATGCTGAAGTGAAAGCAGGTGTCACTCTGGAAATACAAAAATTATTAGAAGGAAACATCATACAGGAAGTGATGAGCAGCCCATGCAACTCACCGATTATGGGCATCAAAAAGCCTAGTGGCAAGTATAGGGTAGTGCAGGACCTGAGAAAGGTTAACAAAATTGTAGTTCCTTGCTGCCCTATTGTCCCGAACCCTGCAGTGATATTGTACCAGATTCCTTGGGATGCTGAATGGTTCACTGTGATTGATTTATGTCATGCATTCTTTTCGATACCCCTGCACCCCGACAGCAAATTTCTTTTCTCATTTGCCTTCGAGGGTCACGTGTATTGTTGGAACCGGGTCCCTCAAGGGTATACAGAGAGCCCCTCTATCTTTAATCAGATCTTGAAAAAATGTCTAGAGACTTTGATCTTACCTGGGAACTCTGTGTTAGTGCAGTACATAGACGACCTTCTACTGGCGTCTAAAAGTCACAGGGACTGTGTAGTTGACACCATTGCCCTCCTAAATCATCTGTGTGAGAAAGGGCATAAAGTGGCCCCTGACAAACTACAGTTCTGTGCGAAATCAGTGAAATATCTAGGACACCAGATAGAAAAGGGTGTCAGAAAAGTCACATCAGAAAGAGTGAGAATAATTCAAAAGATGCAGTTGCCCCGTACTCAAAAAGATGTCAGAATGTTTCTGGGGGTATTAGGGTACTGCAGACAGTGGATTCTGGGATTTGCAGCCTTAGCCAGGCCCTTGATAAAAATGACCACGAGAGGAATGCCAGATGTTGTAGAGTGGGACGATGAAAGTCTAATGGCTTTCACAAGACTGAAAAACTGTCTGTGTACAGCCCCTGCGTTGGGAATGCCAGATTATTCCAAAGAGTTTGCCCTTTTCTGTGACACTCGCGATAATTGCGCATTGTCAGTCCTGACTCAAGAACATGGCACGACCAGAAGGCCTGTGGCTTATTTCTCTGCCACTTTGGACCCAGTAGCTGCTGGGTTACCAGGCTGTCTGAAAGCAGTAGCTGCTACCTGTGCAAGTTTGGAACAGAGTGAGTCCATTGTCATGGGACATCCTGTGACCGTGTATGTTTCACATGGAGTGGTAATTCTATTGACCAGAACTAAAACACAGTATCTCACCCCTAGTCGGCTGACTAAATACGAGAGGATTCTTGTGGGTGCAGCAAATGTAAGCATTGTTAGGTGCGGTATTCTGAACCCTGCCACCTTACTCCCCGACCCCTTGGAAATAGAAGGTGGGGATGATGATGAACATGATTGTATTGACCTGACAGAGTTCAGTACTAAGCCACGCCCAGACATAAAAGAAGTACCATTGCCTGAGCATGATAAAGAACTATTTGTGGATGGTTCCTGTCTAAGACATGAACTAGGAGGCTTGAGTGCTGCTTATGCAGTAGTGTCTTTCACCAAAATTGAAGAAGCAGGTTACCTATATAACATCAAGTCTGCACAAGTAGCCGAATTGATAGCCATGATAAAGGCTTGCAAAATTGGGAAGGACTTACGCATAACAGTGTATACTGACAGTCAGTACTGTTATGGAGTTGTGCATGACTTTGGCCAATTATGGCTACAAAGGGAATTCATGACTTCCTCAGGTACTCCCATTCGGAATGCAAAGGTTGTTCATGACCTTTTAGAGGCCATCCAGTTGCCCAAAGAACTGGCAGTGGTAAAATGTGCTGCTCATCAAAGGAGCATGGACAAAGTATCACTGGGAAACGATTATGCTGATCGAGTGGCCCAATGGTGTGCCAAAGATCGGTATATTGTAAATCCAAAACGAGGGGGGCCAGGAACCAGCTGCCAGCTTCAGGTGTTTGAAGAAGTGCCTACGTGGGATGAAGTGAGAGAGTGGCAGGAATCGGCTCCTTGGCAAGAAAGAGAGAAATGGAAGGAGGATGGGTGTAGACCGAGACGTGTGGATGGTGTGATTTTGGGCCCCACTGGTATGCCTGTGTTACCCCGACACTTGCTTGGCACAATGGCAAGATTAATACATGAAGGATCACACATTGGTAGGGATGCCATGATTCTGGTATTTCAACAGACTTGGTACAGTAAAAAGTTCAGGAAGGTAGCAGAGTCCCTCTGCCAGAGGTGCCTGTCATGTCAACAGATGAACCCAGGCAAGAGGACAATGGTTGAACTGAGCAGGATTGGGAGATCAGGGGGTCCCTTTGTAAGGATACAGATTGATTTCATCACCATGCCCGTTGTGAAGGGAAACGATATGTCCTTGTCATTGTTTGCGTATTTTCAAAATGGGTAGAAGCTTACCCTACTCCTCAAAGTGACGCACTGACAGTAGCGAAGTGTTTACTAAAAGAACTGATACCTAGATTCGGAATACCATACATTATTGAATCAGATAAGGGTGGACATTTCCAGAATGAAATACTGGCTGAACTGTGTAAGGCCTTTGGAATAAGGCAGAAACTCCATTGTGCATACCACCCAGAGGCTTCTGGAATAGTGGAACAAGTAAATGGAACTATCAAAAACAGACTAGCAAAGCTGACAGATGCTACTGGCATGACCTGGGTGAAGGCCCTGCCCCTGGTCCTGATGGGACTGAGAAGTGTTCCTGACCGCAAGACAGGCCTAAGTCCCCATGAAATCATTATGGGAAGAGTGATGAGGCAAGCATGGGTGCCAGGAAGCAAACTGTTGAGTATTACTGATGATTTGGTGCTTGAATACTGCAGAAGATTGGGTGACCAAGTGCGTTCTATCTCTCGCCAGATTGGAGACGACGGCATCCTCAATCCAACGACTCCTCTCCACAGCTTGGTTCCAGGAGACTGGGTCAAAATAAAGAAGCACACTCGATCAAGCTGTCTGGCACCAAGGTGGGGAAAGAAACGCCAAGTAATCCTGGTAACAACCACTGCAGTGAAAGTCGCAGGTGTTCCACAGTGGATCCACGCTGGACACACCCAGAAGGTATTACCAGACAAAGGATTTGAAGAAGAAGGTCAACCAGCGGAGGACCCTGAAGGAGCCAGACCAGAAGCAGCTGACAACGAGCAGCCCAGCACCAGTCAGGTTGCAGGAACAGCAGACGTTGGCACAGGAGTAGTTGACTACGAACTGCCAAGAAACCAGCCTGTGGAAGAGGTCCAGGAAACTGAGCCAGGAGTAGCTGAAGACGAGCTGCCAAGCATATGGCCAGAAGAATGGATACCGATGATTGATCTGACCGAAGATCCTATCAGAACAAGAGAACGACTTAGTGAAGGTAGAGAGTGGACTAGTCAGGAAAAGCAAGGCACAGGCGAAGAACCTCAGCCGCTTGAGATTCACATCAAAACTGAGGAAGGAGAAGGTCAGACAGGGACAGAGCAGGTATTCGATACACCACCGCTAACACCTGATGCAGATAAGGGAGAGACTAGAAATAGAGTGATAGTTCAAGCAGAAGAAAATCAAGAGATCGAAGTGCTTGAACAGGATCAGAGAGGGTTAAAAGAACGGGTTCAGGAAACAGAAACAGAAACAGAGACAATCGAAAGCCAAAAACAAAATATTCCTGAACAAGGCCAGATTAGCAACCAGGCAGAAGAATTTGATGCTAGCCCTGGAACTAGCCAGATAAGGGAAATAGGAGAAGAAAGTGGAGAAGAATTACCACCAGATAAAGAGAACAAGAGAATAAGAAAAGAAAGTGAAGTCCAAGTACCGACTAAGAGACTAAAGAAAAGAAACAACCTTGAGCCTAGGTTTGTAAAAAGATTGAGACTTAGGATAAAGACAGTGGAAGAAAAACGTGCAGAAGCAAGAAGAAGTGCTCGGATAGCAGAGCAAGAAGAAGACTCTTCCAAAAGAAGGAGTGAACGAATAAAAAGACAAAACAAAAAGTACAAGTCTCCTGAATGGACACTGGTTTTGGAGGAGCTTGAAGATCTTGATATAACTGACGTGAGCGACGGAGAACCCGTCCCAGAGTACTCAGCTGAAGAGGAAGACGAACCACCGTGAATTTGCACAAAGTAAGCTAATTGTGTAAAGCCAAAAAGAGGGGTTCGAGAGACTCCTTCTGAGCCAAAATGTCTGATTCAACAGTGAATGGTAGACCTAGTTGCAGCCGTTTTAAGACGTGTTGCAAGGTGTGTATATGTAGTGTAGTAGTACTGATAGTTATCTGGATAGGATTAACAATTTTCATTCCCTTTGCTGTAAGTAAAGATACTAACATTGTCCCTACTGAAGTTGTAAATACTGACAATGAGGAGCTAACAACACAGAGTGTAGCACGACATGAGAGAGCTTTGAGACAAACAAAACAGAACTTAGAAGCATCAGATGAGGGAGGACTACATTATCATGGAGTTAAGAACAAGACACACTTAAACGTTTTCGCAAACTTATTAATACACTATGTAGAGACTATGGAAATTGAAGATTGCTATGTCTGCATGAAGCTACCTACTTCGGTGGCTGAGGGCGTGACATACCATCATCTGCCATTGACATATGGAATGTCCTGTAGCATTTTAGCTAGTTTATTCTATAAAAGAGGACCGTTACAGTACTATTACTCTAACAATGACGTGATCTTTTCTGAACTTCCTATACGAGGGAACTTGAATCCTGTACATACCAAAAGTGACACCATAAGATATATGGGAGACTACTTTCTGACTATAGGTAACATTGACATAGCAGACGCACACAGAGATAACTTGACTTGTTCTTTGCGTGAGCAGGAAAAGATGTTCCTGAACATGGCAGAGAAAAGGAGAATTAAAATTCAGAAGAAGGCTAATGACGAAAGTCAGAAAAAGCCAAAGTGGGCAGAGAACATGGAAGGCACCTCATCTGGTGGAGCGGGTCCTGCTCTGTTGCTGGATTTTGAAAAGAAAGGCAAGCTATGTCTTCACCGCGAGAAGACTAGCTATTATAATAATGTTTTCATTGGTTCCAGTGAATGCGAACATAATTACAAGGTAATTGGAGGTTGGGGTTTCAAAAATGGGTCAGAGCCTGTGTTTCCTGGAATTTATTATATTTGTGGGGACAAGGCTTATTTCAAATTGCCGGATCACTGGTATGGAAGCTGCTACTTTGGCATTGTCTTCCCGAAAATATACCATGTGAATGGAAAAGCTGGAAGCAATGAAGATACTAATGGCTTAGTGCGTAGTAAAAGAGAAAGTATAGGTGAAATTATGGGTAGTATTTTCAGTGCACTGATACCTGGAGTGGGAGTGGTTCTGAACACTCACAGAATTTGCAAATTGTCTACTATAGTAGATGTGCTGTCTACTGAAACAGCTCATGGATTTCTGCTGGTCAATACCGAAATGGTTGCGATCAGATCAATGGTTTTACAAAATCGACTTGCTCTTGACACCTTATTAGCGAAAGAGGGCGGAGTCTGCCGGATGTTGAAGGCGCAACATTGTTGCACTTATATTCCGGATAAAAGTGTACAGATCAAAAGATATGTGAAAAACATTACTAATTTGGCAAAGGAACTCAAACCACTCGAGGTTGATAGTGCCTGGAAGAGACTGGTAGATGGTCTCTCAAATGTAGGTCATTGGCTTGCTAGCATAGGTAAAAGCTTATTATTCAAAATTCTGATGCCAATTGGTATTATAGGTCTTATTATACTTTCCATTTTCTTATGCTGTAAATACCGCAAGCGCACCAAAAAGCACGAGGTAAATGCAAGAGGAGTGAAACGAAGTGTGGATGAGATTGAATTAGAGGAAGTGAATGATCAGATATACAAAAAGGTGAAGACTTCTCACCCTGCTAAAACTGAGAGAGAAAAGTTAGAACGGTTGCTGGAAGAAATAGAACTTTATAAAGTATGAAAGAAAGTTGGCATCTGGTTCCATTATAATTTGTGATGATAGTAAATATCATCAAAGAGGGGATTGATGAAGCAAAGCTTCGCATATTTTGCGGCTTGCCGAAGTCAAGAACCTCGTTTATGTGTAATAAGGTAACAAAACGTATGTTTTACTAACATTTATTTTGTTTAGGCAAAAGTTCCCGAAGCTTGCCTATGTGTATTTCTAATGAATTTAATCCGTGTCCTCTAATATGGCCGCCGCTTGTATTTTAGTTACTGCGCATGCGTCAGCCACACTCACGTGTCCTGACGCGTCTGCAGAAGTGGAGGGAAAGTTATGCGCATGCGTAATTCATAGCTGTGCTTATCATGTGGTACTGCTCGTGCCACTGCTCTTGTGATTGTGTCAATGTAGCTAACATTTAATACAATAGTTTTATTTCTTGATGATGAGTTAAAAGTAAAAACCCTATGATGTATTTTTATAATGACATTATTATGTATTAACTTGTTTTCGCTTACTTTTCATGTACCGCGGGAAAGGGGGGTCTGAGTGAGAGGAGAGCCATATTGGAGGTCCCTTCTGCGCCTGTGCGACATTCGGCAGCACGAGGGACCTTGACAGATGGAACACCGCCAGTTGGCAGTGATGGGCAAGATGCTCCTGAGAAAGTCACCTCTGCCCTGCGAGAACAGCGAATGTGGCTTATTATATGATACAATGTAAATGTATTGCTGCTTGTCGTGTAGTCTCTCATGGGAACCCCTAGCTCAATAGGCGGTACCAGAAAATGTTAATGTGGCATACAAATAGACTGTTTTGATTGGTGTGTTACCCAAATCCTACCTTAGGACCAATCCAAATTGAGGGATTTTGACACTTTGCAACATTGGGGGGTGGTACACTGTCCCAAACTGTATATCTACCCTGGGTTCACCTAGTGAACCGTCCGACTTGTCTGGTTTAGCTGACCTGTCACTGACCCAACGCACTCAATAGGTGACTGAAGATACAGAGCGCTGCGAAGCACTCTGTCCGAATTTGACCATAGACTGAGGTTCTACTGAACCTTAAAGTGCTGGCGAAGCACTTTGCTGGGAGTTCGCTGACCCAATCGGGGTCTTGATCGATAGCTGCAGAGCGGGTGGAGCGCAGGCGTTGCTTCCGAACTGTGGGTTCCGGTCCTGTCCTGAAGAGGGTCCTGTCCTGAGGGTTTGCTGTCCTGTCCTGAGGGTCCTGTCCTGATTCCTATTTCGAGGGTATCCTGTCCTGTCCTGGGTGTCCATTCTGCACCTGCTGTCCTTTGAGGGTTATCCTTCCTTGAGGGTTTCCTGTCCTTAACTGACCCGTGGCCAGGGTTTGGTTTCCACACCTTTCTAGGTAAATATTGCTCTGAACCTCTTGAAATTCTTGCACCTTCTGAATTTCTAACTTTTGCTTTAATAAAGTTCAACATTGCATATGTGATATTTTCCATGCCTTTCTGCAACTATTGAAAGTCATTTATATTTTCCATAAGTTTATTCCTATGTCTTCTCATTTGTTAGAAATTATATTTTGCATAGCAGTGTGTCATTTCCTGATATGGTCTAGAACTTCGTTGCCTAGATTGTTCAAAGGCCCCTTCACCTTAAGTGAAGCGTGTTATTCATTATAAGCTCTCCTATAGTCACCCACACTTAGGGTATCCCTGTTTAGATAATACTGACTTGCATAGTATCTTTTCTTGTTACATTTTATTAGTACCTTGATGATTACTCTGTCATTATTTCTTTATGCATATATAATTTACGTTATCTTGGTTATTGATTGCCTTGTTTTATTGTACCTCATGCAAGAAAATAATGAACTTTAGATAAACATTTTAAAACTTCCAGTTGTCCGTGGTCATTTAAACAGTATTTGAATGTTATTGGTTGGATTTGTATTTTGCTGCCTTTCCTTTACAGCTAGCTCCCTGATTCATTGTGGTCATTAGGCACCCGCATCGGTGGATGGTAAGTCGGGTGCACCGAAAATTGGTAGCAGGGAACACACACACATCAACTTGGTAGAGCTCGTGAAGTCACCCGATCGATGTATATGGTGATTTGAAAAGTATATGGGCCCTGAAGCCGGAAACGGCGAAAACTATTGGTCGGGTGGCCTCGCGCGCTCTATCAGATAGAGAGGGATAGGTAGTTTGTGTAGGAAGTGGTGAACAACTTCAGCATTTGTGTGAATGAGGTGCAGAAGTAAAGAAAGAATGTCCACTTATATGTAGAAAAGGTGCATTGCTGCAGCTGCCCGAGTGGCGGTAGAGGCCTGGCTTAGTAGTGAGATGGATCCCGCCTGTGGGCACAGAGGGAAAACAGAAAAGAGGAACACTGGCATTCTTCACAAAAAGGCCTGCATGGTTTAAAAGGAACACAGCCGTTTTCATAGAAATCTGAATAATGTGAAATCATAGTGAGCTCAGGGGCTAAACAAATTACACACACTGGAGCATGCTTTGAAAGTATGAAAGGGTCTTTATGCACCCCTACCCCTGGGAGCTGCCATCGAAGGGCTTTCCATTCAGCTCAGGTACATTTGAAAGCTCAGTGATTCATGTTGTAAGCAGGATTAGCTAGTTTCCAGCACACTCACAACATACATCTAATTTAACAGCCTAGCCGCGGCCGTTATTTCGCGGCAGTGCGGCGGTTCCGTGAAGTGGGCGGGGCCGAGTCGGCCTTTGGACGTTTGCAGCACCAGCGAGGTAGTGCTCGCGACGGCCAACGGCCGACGGCAGCAGGGAAGGGGCTAAATGGACCGAGGGGCACTGATTTGAGTATAAACAAACACATGCAAAGAAGACAGGTTTCCAATTCAGAGTGTGAGACCTGGATGAAGGGGGCTCCTTCCATGCTATAAAAGACAGCGGTAGAGAGGTGTTAGAGAGTGATGGCAGGTAAACACTAGGAAGCAGCAGAACTGTAAGAGTGCCCTCCCACCCAATAAGAAGGTGCCATGTGAAGCTGACACAAACTTTCTCTTCAGAACAACCAACTGCATTCCTCAAAAGGAGTTAACTGGGGGGGGGGGGGGTGGATCTCATCCAGCATTAGAAACGTGTCTAACTAGGGATAGTCCCTGGTGGAAACGGAAAATACTTGCCTGGCTGCTGCACAGCGCTGTTCGCCACTGTCTAGGTGAACACCAGCGGCCCCATCCTGCCACCAGGTGTTTAACACATGTGAGGTTATTTAGAGTGGTCTGAATCATTGTACAACCAAATCAATGAAACAAAGAAACAATGGGATTCAGGGAAAACAGCCGCGCATAAACGCCCCCAGAATACAGCAGGTGGGAATGGTGGACAGTCAAAATATCGATTTTTAAATATGGAAGCACAGTTCTATCAAGTTTTTAATATCGTAGGGACCACAAATCGAAATTAAGAATATCTACAAACAGAATATAGAAGTTAAGGCAAGAAATATCGATGTCGCAAATATCGATGTCAGTAATATCGATAGTTAAATTATCGATGTTAAAATCGATATTTATATGATTGTTATGTATTTTAGTATGTATTTAATATGCATATGTTCTATATTTTTTCTTAAGTATTGTACTGTTTTTAAAAATATATGTATACATTTTTTAGAAATTAGTAATTTTTATTAAAGAAAATTTTGCGTTTTTGTGCTGTAGCGGGTTGTGGATTTATAGGGGAATAGGGTGGGAAGTAATTTAATTATAATATTTTAAATACATTTTTTTACGAATTATTAAATTATTTTAATGAAATGTGTTTTATTTCAGTAGCAGGGTGTGGGTTTATAGGGGAATAGGGTGGGAAGTAATGTAATTTTAATTAAGTAATTAATAATTTGTAATTATAGTTATTAATACTTATTTATTGTTAACTAAATATTGATTGGTAATTAATTATTATTAATTGACACATTATTTTATTTGTATTTATGTATTATTGTAGTGGATTGTGGGCTTATGAGGGAATAGGGTGGGAAGTAAATTATTTGTAATTAAGTAACTAATTAAGACAAATTGAGTATTGATAAATAATTGTTTTGTTAATTGATTATCAATTGGTTATTAATTTGTATTACATATCATTATTGGTATTGAGTTTTTGTTCATTAATTATTAATTTGTTATTCATTGTTATTAAATATTATTTATTGATATTGATAATTAATTCTGTGTTAAATATTTATTATTTGGTTTTTAATGTGTATTACATATTATTTATTGTTTTTGATAATTATTTTTAATTTATTTATTAATTAATTGCACATTAATTTGTATTAATTGATTAATTGAAAATTATTTTACTTGTGTGAAATTTTATGTAGAGTGTGTTGTGTGTTTTTTGGGGAATAGGGTGGGAAGTTTTTAATAATATTAAAGTAATTATTATTTTTGATATTCAGTTTTTTTTCTCAATTTAATAATAAATTGTTATTTTTAACATCTACGTTGTCCAACGCTTTCCCTACTGTTGCACTCACTGGAGTGGGAATAATAATTGTTACCCCTACACTATCCAGTGCTTTCACTACTGTTGCACTCTCTGGAGTGGAGATTCAAATGTTTACCCCTACGCTATCCAACGCTTTCCTTTCTGTTGAACTCTCTGGAGTGGGAATACTAATTTTTACCCCTACGCTATCCATTGCTTTCCCTACTGTTGCACTCACTGGAGTGGGACTGCTAATTTCTACCCGTACGCTATCCAGTGCTTTCCCTACTGTTGCACTCACTGGAGTGGGACTGCTAATTTCTACCCGTACGCTATCCAGTGCTTTCCCTACTGTTGCACTCTCTGGAGTGAGAATAGTAATTTTTACCCCTACGCTATCCAACGCTTTCCCTACTGTTACACTCACTGGAGTAGGAATAGTAGTTTTTACCCCTACGCTATCCAGCGCTTTCCCTACTGTTGCACTCTCTGTAGTCGTCGGCCATCTAGGGAAACCTACCAAACCCACACATTTCTGGAAACTAGACACCCGGGGGAGTCCAGCGAAATATGGCTTGCGTGGGACCCCCAAGGTTTTCCTACCCATAATGCCCTGCAAATCTCACAATTCGCTGAAAAAATAACTTTTTTCTCAAATTTCTGTGTGGGAAAGTTCTGGAATCTATGTGGATCCACAAATTTTCCTACAACCCAGAGTTCACCCAGGTCTCCCGATAAAAATTATACCTCACTCGCGAGCGACAGGGAAGGGCCTAAAACATTGAGGAGACATCAAAATTACCTATCACTAAACAAACTGGTTTTGCAAGGGGGTGACCTGGGTTTTTGGCCCCGAGTTCAGTGGCCATCTTGTAAAACCACCAAAGCCACACATTTCTGAAAACTAGACACCCAGGGGAGTCCAGCGAGGTATGGCCTGCATGGGTCCCGCAATGTTTTCCTACCCAGAATGCCCTGCAAACCTCACATTTTAATGAAAAAATCACTTTTTCTCAAATTTCTGTGTGGGAAAGTTCTGGAATCTTTGTAGATCCTGAATTTCTTACTACCCAGCGTTCAGCCAGGTCTCCCGATAAAAATGATATCTCACTTGCGTGGGTGGGTCAAGTACCCGTGACAGGTAAGGGCCCAAAACCTATTGAGGCGACATCAAAAGGACCTATCACAAAACAACCTGGTTTTGCAAGGGTGGTCATCTGGGTGTTTGTCCCCGGCTCGGCGGCCATCTTGGGAAACTCCAAAAGCCAAACATTTCTGAAAACTAGACACCCAGCGTTCCCCTTATTCTCCTGAGTAAAATGATACCTCACTTGTGTGGGAGGGCAAAAGGGATTCTGAGTAACAGAACCTGGTGGGAGGCAGTCAAGACACCCCATCCTGGATTCCCCTGCGTGTCTAGCTATTTTAAAAATGTATGGGGGTGCTAGGTTTTCTTAGGTGCCAGCAGAGCTAGGGTTAAAAAACTACAGCTAGGTACTTTGCCAAAAAAGGGTCATTTTTCACTGTGAAATTGTGGTGTGTCCACGTTGTGTTTTGCGCCATTTCCTGTCGCGGCCACTAGGCCTACCCACACAAGTGAGGTACCATTTTTCTCAGAAGACTTTGGGGAACACGGGGTGATTGGAAATGTCTGGATCCACGCAGATTCCAGAACTTTCCACCACAGAAATGTGAGGAAAATGTGTTTTTTTGGCAATTTTTTAGGTTTCCAAGAGATTCTGCGTAACGGAACCTTACGCAGAAATAATTAATAACTTTATGGTTAATAATTAATATTGCTAATTAATTTTAGCATATATTAATTCCGTAGTGGGTTGTCGGTTTATAGGGGAATAGGGTGGGAAGTAATTTAATGTAAATTTAAAAAATAAGAATTAATTAATAATGTTATGGTTAATAATTAATATTATTAGTTATATTAATTAATTTATTAATAAATCTTTTAAAAGTTATTAATAAAAGTTTTTAATTAATTGATAAATAGGTGAATTGTGTACAATGTTATTATTTGTTAATTAAACAAATAGAAATATTAAGAATTAATGTATTAATATGTAAATTATGTTAAGTTTTTTGAGGAGTGTGTTGAGTGTTTATAGGGGAGTATGGCGTTTATTAAAATATTTGAAAAATCATTTTTATTAATATTTATATAATATTTAAACAAAGTTATTTTATACTGTTAATTGTGTTACACATTTTTATCCCTACGCTATCCAACACTTTCACTTCTGTTGCACTCTCTGGAGTGGGAATACTAATTTTTACCCCTATGCTATCCAACACATTCCCTACTGTTGCACTCTGTGGAGTGGGAATAGTAATATTTACCACTTCGCTATCCAACACTTTCCCTACTGTTGCACTCACTGGATTGGGAAAAGTAATTTTTACCACTACGCTATCCAACTATTTCCCTACTGTTGCACTCACTGGAGAGGGAATAGTAATTTTCACCCCTAATCTATCACACTCTTTCCCTACTGTTGTGGGTATAGGCATTTTTACCCCTACGCTATTCAACACTTTCCCTACTGTTGCACTCCTTGCAGTAGGAATAGTAATTTTTACCCCTACGCTATCCAATGCTTTCCCTACTGTTGCACTCATTGGAGTGGAAATAGTAATTTTTACACTCCCGCTATCCAACAATTTCCCTACTGTTGCATTCACTCGAGTGGGAATAGTAATTTGTACCCACCCGCTATCCAACACTTTCCATACTGTTGCACTCTCTGTAGTCGGTAAATATATGTTCAATAATGTTTTAAATATTTTATAATTAAGATTATTAATTATGTTATAATAGTAAGTAAATATATGTTAAAAAATATATTTCTTTACATTCCATTTATTATTTTGACTTTTTTAAGCTTTTTTACATTATTTTAACTATGTTTTATTTAATTGCGTTTATTATTTAATGACTTTAATATTATTTTTAATACATTTAAGTATTCAATATTTTAGGTAACTATATTTTCACTATCGATATTTTGTACTCAATATTTTAGTACTTACCTTTTTGTATATAGGGATTCTACATAAAGCTTTGGACAATCGTATAGATTTCCCTGGAGTCATTATTATTGGCAGCTTCAATACGGGCTGAGTCGAATTGCTCTTTAGCCGTCGTGATTGCTGCATAGTACAGCTTCTGCTTATCTCTATGCTTGCTCTTGTCCAGTGGACAGTAGCCACCCCTCCTCTTCGTCCGTGCAAGAAGCATCATATCGCAAGGAGTTACAGATAGGTCAGTATTTCTGACATATCTGTAGGAGCAAAAAATGACGCATTGCTGGAGTGTGTCACAAAAGTAACGCAACTCCATCAATGGGTCATTTCACATGGACAAGTCCCATTTCAAATCTGCCTGTGTTCGTCTTACGCCTGCTGTGAGGCAGGCATAAGATATTGACGCATTTGAGTCCTAGAAGTGACCAGTGAAATCTCATAGATTTCACTGCATCACTTCTGCGAGGCTTACTTGCGTCAGAACGCCCACCCTGCATACATTATACCTGGCAAAGGTATAATGTGGCGCAGGGGTTTACAAAATGACGCCTCTAACTAGATGCATCACTTTGTAAATATGAAACATGGCACATTTTTTGCGCTGCTGGTGTGTCACTAAAAGTGACGCACTAGAGGCGCAAAAGTGACACAAGGGCTCATAAATAAGCCCTTATGTTCAAAAGCCAGCAGCATCAGGTACAGTAATTCCTATTAATAATCAATATATCACTCTGAAGTTAGTGGGGAGGTAATTGTAAACTCTCACAGACAAAGCATAAATATCAATTTACTGGCACGTTAAGTCTTAAGCTACATGGTCACATCGTGCCAGTGTTAAACATCAGTAATGCTTACTTATGCTAGACACCGGCCACAGTCTTCCACAACATGTAAGAGAAAGTACACGATGTCATCCCACACTTAAAAAAAGATCATTTCTTTCATACACCAATGCGGAAGCACACACAAAAGGTAGAAATGTCCATCTTGATCAGTCTCAATACTAGTCAGTTCTACTCTTCTAGTACATCATATTCAAACAGACATTTGAAGATCCTGGCTAAAGGGTTGAAACTCTAGACCTTTCTCACCAGCCTACAAAAATGGTAAAGGCTGCACATGGGAAGTATGTGCAGGGTATTTCCCTCAAACACGGGTATCTTGATCCGACCGCAAATCATCAAGCCTATTTAAAACCTACTATCCGCTCCAGTGTTGTATTTCCTACTAACACTTTTCTCAGCAAAGCAGCACAGCTTCGCCAAACAGTTCTGAACATTTCAGGCAGCTTACAGCCTTTGCTGATGCCTGACATCGCTCCTGCAGAATCATGCCTAACTTAAATAGATATGTCTTAATTATTCATTTGGATCTAGAATTTGGCAAATGCTCTCTACTTAAGGTATTATAGCATACATGTTTTTGACTAGCAGACCTCAATTTGACAATCATATCAGAGTTAACTAGTTTCGTTTTGATATTTTTGAAACACACGATATATTATGCTTGGGCCATCTTTATTGGCTCACTGATATTCAACTTCATGGCAGGACATCTTCAATTCTATTGACAAAAAAAGTTACAAATATGGTGGGAGATCATGGCCGACCAGCGAACCCCTTACATGCTCATGACGAGCTCAGCTCGTCATGAGGCACACTGGAGCTGTGCTAATGACGAGCTGACCTTGTCATGAACAATGGAAAATCATGGAATGCAGCACAGGAGGAAAATATCTCTAGCAGCCAAGGTGTTAATTATCAAATGTCGCAGGCTGTCCGACTTTTATGCTGACAGACAGCAATATGTATCTTTACTTTCATATGCAGCAAGTGCAGGATGTGTGGACAATTTACCTGCTTTGTTGTCTCTTAGGTAGACCTCGAGAATGGACTACAAACTGGGGGGTTAAAGAGTTCATGGGCCCTTACTAGAGGTGATGCATAGTGGAAATGCTGCCAGAAATGCCGACCAATCCACTTCTACCATGTTACAGAGCACAGGCCACCAAGTGGTTTACAGGTAAAGATCACGGCTAGTGTGTGATTCCTGCAAAGTTTTAGAATGAGTCATGGGCATTACCCATCATTCACCATAAGAATGAACAGCCTACCACGGCAATGTGAGTGTTGCAGATGGAGGTCATTGATGTGGCCCAGTGTTGGGTGGGTCCCCAGGTCCTCTTAAGAAAAATTACATACGGTATACGAAACATGAAGGACTTGGCCCTTGTGGAGCCAAGTTCAGTGAGATGGAGGTAGACTTTCTGCCATGGGGAAAACTGAACAACTGGGACTATTAGCACCTTGGGTGAGTTAGGAGTTATCATGGACAATGGACCATTTCTAGGTCTATTGATATTGTGAAGATGGAGAATTAGTTCTGATTAGAACCCCTCTCATTAGAAAGTGAATGAGTTGGGGCAGAAATTGAATGATAAATCAAGAGTAGAGATGCATGACTGACATTCACGCCGTCCTTGTATATTGTTTTTTCATGACCCATGAGGATTTCCTACAGCCATGATTAATGTGAGGTGATGAGCAGTAGCACGCTATGACTAATGGAGTGTTAGAGGTAGAGATTATAGTAGAAGTACAGTTTTTTTTTAATATCGTTTTTATTGGCATGTATTCCTATTTCAAACAGACATTTCATAGATTTGTTGGGTTGATACTTCTTGTTTTTAACTCTGCACATGGGTATCATACATTATTCCCGGGATTTTATCACAGTGAATTGTACAGCATGTAACACAATCAGTTATCAGTACATAGTATCAGTTTCCTGCAGTAAACTATAACCTCTTACTTCTGAAAAATTGACAGTGTTCAAATTCCACATCCGTACAACTGCTCCTACCACAAACTGGCAAGAGAATAGTAATAAAAGAAGGAAAACAGGAAGTTCCGGTCACATAATCCCTTTGTTTTAGGATAATCCACCACCTTCTTCCTCAGTGCTGTACAGTAGTCTCACTAACTCACAATTGCATCATGTAAACAAGAATACAGTCTGAGTGCAGATAGCAGTGACAGCCATACATTTATATAAAACGAAATAATGGAACACAAGTGTACACACTTCATGTCCCTCCTTATATATATAAAACAAAACTACATAACAACCTACCAGGGGTCCTTAATCACTTTAAATCGCTTAATCTCCTCGGGCTAATAACATCTACAGGATCATGGGTAGACCCGAGCAGTGGATCGACCTTGCCTTCCTATCTCTACTTACCTCTACATAGCCACCCAGGTGCCCTTCTTCAACACCTACCACCCTCAAGCAACTCAATTGCAGTGGTATATGATGAGTTTCCTAGGCTGTAACTATGTCCGCCCAGGGCTCTGCAAGTGGTTTATGCCGTTTAGTGACTCTGTCTTTCCTCAGCTCTCGCCCAGCAGGTAATATCATCCTCCCATTTAGTCACTAACAGAGCCTGCTGTGCCTTTCATCGCATAGCTATTTGCCTCCTAGCCAGGAGCAATGCCAAGTCTACAAATCTAAGCCCCATCCGTTTAACTTTAGGCCTTGGAAATACTCCCAGAAGGCAAACCTCCGGCACACATGCCAGACTCAAGGACAGTACCTTATTGATAAATTCCACTACCTTCATCCAATAGTCATGGAGTTGCGGGCAGGACCAGACCATATGGTCATGGTCTGCCTCCCTCTGTGCACATCGAGCGCATGCCTGCTCCTCTGCCTTGTACATCACGTTTAGCCGACACGGCGTAAGGTAAATTCTTTGAGCCAGTTAAACTGCAAGTATTTAAATACTGCATTTCGGGACACTTACTTGGGACCACCAAGAGCCTTTCCCCATTCTTTATCTGTCAACTGTTTAGTTAGAGTACCCTCCCATCTCTCCCTGAGCCGAGGTAACAAATGATTTGACATCTCCATTATCGCATGGTAGAGCCATTTCACTAAATGCCCAGCCGAACCCAATGTCACCATCGCCTGTAGTATCTGACTCGGCTGTCTCTACCCCATAGCTCTGCTATCGCCCCTCGTATCTTATAGTAATTCAGGAATTGTCCCGGAGGCAACTCGTGGTAGTCCAGGAAGTCTTCAAGGGGCAGCAATTCCCAGCCCCTATAACAGTCCCCCACTGTCTGTACTCCGGGCGCACTCCCAACCCTGTAACCAACTCCACTTGAGAGGCGGGCCCCTTCATATCTGTGGCAGGCCCACTAGGGGGACAGAAGGCGATTAGAGCTGCACGTCCCTAGATCTCACCGTACACCTGTCCCAGCACGCCATTGCGACAGAAAGTAGCACCCCCCATATGCTTAATGTTCTGGCGACGATCTAGCATCCTAGGAAGCAAAGTCTCCGTTGTTAAGCCGGTAATCGAAGCCAATACTTCCAGTCCCCTCCCATGTAACCACGAGCCAGCCATTGCAATTGGGCCGCCAAATAATATGCCTCGAAATCCGGGGCCCCCTGTCCCCCATCCCAACAATGGGAGCCGCAGTGTCTGTAAAGACACCTCGTTCCGGCCACTGTCAAAACTAGGTCTCTAAGTATCGTATTCAACTGCTTGAACGAACTCTGTGGTATGATTACTGGCAAATTAATGAAATCCCAAACAAAGATTGTTTATGCATCTGTAGTGTGTCAGGAGCCAGGAAAGGAAGGGAGAACCTCTGTGAACTACAAAGCTTTATTTGAATTCTCCCCCACTTCAAAGGCACCACTAGGTATAAGTACTGGACCTCTGGCACTACCAAATCAGTACACTTCAGAACCTGTGAGTACTCTGCCAGGAAGGAGAACTGCTGTGCTTCTGAAAGGACTGGCACTCTGCTGGACTGCTTGCTTTGCTGGACACTGCCTTGCTGTGCTCTTGCTTTACTCTGCTGTCCTTTTGCCTGCTATTCCCCTCCCCAAGTGAGAAAGTCTGGACCTGCATCACTTGAACCCAGCGTGACTCCAAGGGCTTGCCTGCTGTTGGCTAAGTATCAGGGACACAAAAGACATAGAACCCTGCTGTTACAACCATTGGGCTCATCTGCTTGTGAGTCTGTCCTGCCAAGTGGTGCTACCCAGTCCTAGAACTTTGGAAGTAAACCTAGGGGATTGCTCCAGTAGAACCAATGCATCCTCTGCTGCAAGAGCAGAATCAACACATCGTTGCTGTTGCAGGAACCAGACCGGCACTTCACACTTGGAACTAAGCATCCCATATGATATCCCCTGCCTCCAAACCAGTGCATTACCTCTGGACCCACTGCACTTGGAACCGGCACTTCTGTTACAACCGCAGTAACATGGAGAACTGCAATGGAACACTCCAAATGCATGGATATTAACAATGCATCTCTTATTGCAAGAAGAATTACAGTACTTTTGTTCAGCGGGCACTGCATGTGACCTGTAGCCAACATGCATTCCATCGCAGGTTGCCTGAACTCTTGATTTTATCCTGACCAGTTCGACCAATTAACTCTTTGAGCGCTACTTACTTCTAAGAGGGTTTTTGCATGAAATCCCTGAAATTCATTCCTCAAATTCTACTGGATGGATTTTGTTGTTATGATCTTGTTTTATTTATAATCTCATCATCTATTTTTCTAACCTGATGTGGAGTTTTTCTGTGGAGTTTTCTCTGTGTTATTGGGTCTGTTGTGACTTACCCTGACTAGGACTGTGGTTCCTGCTTGGAAAGGGTACATACTTCTGCCAACCAGAAACTCAATTTTTAACACAGACTGTTAGAAGCGGCTGTCTCTAGTTGGCAGAGGTATACACTTCTGACAAATAGGGACACACCTTTTCTAGTCAGGGCAAGGGGATCACACACTTAGATAACCCCTGCTCACCCCTTTGGTAGCTTGGCAAAGCAGACAGGCTTATCTCAGAGGCAGTGCGTTAAGCATTTATGACCACATACAGTAATAAAGTGAATACACTACAAATGGACACAACACCGTAGTATTATAAAAATAAGGATTTTTATATAAGGCTTAGCACAAGACCAAATAACGACAAAAATATACCACAATCTTAATAAATACTCTTGGAAGGAAAAATAATAGTTCAAGCGTAGTTTCTTCTTAGCACACAGTCTTTAGTATCAAAAGCAACTCTCCTTCTCTAAAACACAGTTCTTGGCAACAATGTAACCCACACGGGAGTCACACGACGTCGAGGCAAAGTTAATCCAAAGGTTCGGCGTCGACCGCGAGGAGCGCTACGTCGAGCCCGGAGTCGCACAGACCCCCACAACACAGTACCTTGGAAAAGTGAAGCACTTGATGATCAGCGGCGTCGAGATGTCCGGCATCGCGTCTTCGGCGTCGATCGGGCCTCGGAGTCGGGGCGATCTGTAGCGGCGTCGACCGAAGTCAGGCAGGAGCAGCGCTCACGAGGTGAAGCAGGATACGGCGTCGTCGATGTCGATGTTGCAAGAGTGAGCAGCGCTCACGGCGTCGAGAGGGCTCGAAGTCGATGCGATCAGCAGCGGTGCCGACACGAGGTCACTTGGAGCTGGAGCCGAACTCACTACTCACTGGCGTTGTTGCTGGCGTCGATCGGGCCCGGCGGCCGGCGTCGAGGAAGCGGGACACTGGAGCCGTTACTCACGATGTCGAGCTGGATTCGGCGGCGTCCGTCGGCGTCGAGATTGCTGGATTCTTTCAGAGGTGCTGGAGTCACAAGTTCCAGCAAACAGCACTTTAAGCAGATGAAGCCCTTTAGCCCTGTGACTTCAACAGGAGACTGGCACTCTTCCAGCCCTTGGAGATTTTCTTAGCAAAGATTGAGAGTACACACACAGTTCCTCTCTCCTGGTTTCTTGGCAAAAATAAAGAAGCAATGCAGGATTCCCCCAACAAACAGCACTCTGGCAGAAGGGGTAGGCAGTCCTTAGATCAGCAGGCTTCTTGTCCTTGGTTCAGGTTTCCTTGTCAGAAGTGATCTAAATTCTTGGTTCAGGGGTTCTTCTCTTATACCCCTTTTTGGCTTTGATCCCTTTGTCCATGCAGGGGAATTTCCCCCCATCTTGGGTTTGTTGTGGGTGTTGCCAGGCCGAAGCACCTGGCCTATTCACTGTGCAGGGCAGAGTCTTCAGCCGCCCAGCTGGAGCGGAGCCAGCATTGTCACTGGCAGGGGCAGGGCCATCAGTTGCCCGGCAGGAGGTGGGCCAGGAAAGTCCCAGGCAGGCACAGAGTCATCAGTCGCCTGGCAGGGGGGCGGAGCCAGCATTGTATCAGGCAGGGCAGGTTATCAGGAGCTACTCTTCCCCTACTCTCAATGCAAATGCCCCACTCACCCCACACTGACTCATTCAGACCTCTGGAGCCACCCAGCTCCTGTCACACGCACACCAGAACCAGCAGAGACCGGTAGACAGTTAGACAAGAAAATAGCTACTTTCTAAAAGTGCTATTTTCAAACACAGAGTCCAAAAACCATCCACCCAAACGGATGCGTTATTAAACCCTGAGTTCAGGGATACCAAACTCGACATTGCACCATGCTCCCCGAGCCCGCTAGGATTATAGCATTAATAATCCTGGCAGCCCATTCTAACTGATGGAGAGCAGGTTACCTTACAATAGTGAGAAAACGAATATGGCTGTAATTCACTATTAGGACATGCCAACCTTTCTCAGGCTTGTCCTACCTTATGCTTACAATGCACCCTGCCCGTGGGCCTACCATAGGGGTGACTAACATGAAGTTAAGGGAAGGTTTAGGGACTGGCAAGTAGGTGTACTTGCGCAGTCTGCGTGACAGTACCAGACTGCACGTGGTCTAGCAATGGTAGACCTTCAGACATACTTTTACTAGGCCGCTCTTGTGGGTGGCACAACACGTGCTTCAAGCCCACTAGCAGCATTTGTATTTACAAGCCCTGGCACTCCTGGTGCACTCTACTAGGGACTGACAGTAAACCAAATAAGCCAAACATGGAATTCAATCAATACAGCAATTTCACATAGGGAGCACTTGCACTGTGGCACTGATCAGCAGTGGCACAGTGCCCAAAGCAATTACCAGCAGAAACATCGTAAACAGAGGAGGCAAACAGAAAAAAATGGAGTAGAGACTCATGCCAATGATGTCAGGTCTAACACAGACCAATTTAGAAAAATAGAGTACATCTTCATAGATAAAATGACAACAAAATAATACAAATCGAATATGTATAAAAGAAGTTATTGATTTCAAAAGATTATGGTTCAAAATAACGATAAAAAACATTGACCACCAACAACGGCTATCTGTGTGCAATTGACTGGGCCAATAATAAGGTTTAAAGCTTACAATGAAGGACGTGGGTCCGATCCGTGTACTAGGTTTGTGCCAGTAAAGCATTTTATCTTCAGAGTTAGTCTCTGCAATTGAGTAAAATATCTACAACAAGGCAAAACATTGGACTGTGGCAGAAGATGGTCCACATCATCAGATAACTACTAGACAAGTTTACAGTGAAGATGTTGACTTTTGGTGGGAGAGCTCTGAGAAGCAGAAATATTAATTTTGCAGCCAGAGAAGGTCCCTTTTCGGCTGTATACTTTTAGGGCATTCACCTGTTGGAGATTTCTACCTTCTGACTTAGTTGCTCTTTTGGAGCATGGATTATTTCAGTGGGGCATGGATGCAGGTTGTTGCTGTAGAGGGCTCCACATGGCTGGATACTTTCTACACGAGGTCGCTCCTAATGGGTTTTGCTGTTAGGGAAGAGTTGCAACTAGAATCTCTGGCCCAATAGTTATACATCCTTTTTGGATCAGCTTAGCAGATTGGTCCTGGTTTCACGTCGTATCTCAGAGCAAAACATTGGTTACAAAGTTGAAGGCTTCAGTAAGCTTCTGGAGTAGACTTTGATAACAGCCAAGGATCCTGGACCTTGGGGACAGCAGAGGCAAGCATCAGGGTATGTTAATGTCCTCATAGGATTCGTTTTCCTGTCTTGAGCTTATCTCAGGGAACGCAGGATTGGAGAGTTCGGCAACTGCTGTAAGATTGTGAGGTCCGAGTAGCATGTGAAGAAATGATAAACAACTTAGGGGGTGATTTGTAGTTTGGTTTAATGGGAACCTCTAAATGATTGCAACCACATTTAGAAGTGGGGAAGCCACTTAGTTTGTCTGAGCTATCCCTGCAAGAAGATAACAGTGAATGGTGGTCTATTTACCACTGGCCTGCAAGGTGACCGACAAACTGTGCTGCAAGGCACAACAATCTTGGGTAGAAAATGTTCAAATTTCTTTGTGGTACAGGGAGTAAAGTCTCAGCACATCAGGGATAATTTTCTTTTACTATGTAGCAACAACACATATGTGGGAGACTTTTGGGTGTAAAGTGAAAGAGATTGCCAATGGGGCAACTTCAAAATATGTTTATTACTATTGTTGGTCTGCTATCTAATTGACGTTTGGCTAATTGACACTTGCTCGGAACAAAGGTCAGGCAAATCAGGCACTTTGGACTTACCAATGCACATATGAGGTCATTGAGTGAAAGCAGGAGTTCAGCATTACAATAACTAGTGCTTTCAGCATCTGACCTGCACCAGCTCTCACATGATGTTTACATTTTTGCAGTAATTGCGTTTTTGCATTGTGGACACGGGGTGGGCAGGCTGATAAGACCATTCAAGACACCAATGCTCAATGAATATATCCTCCAGTATTTTACTATCCACCGCATCCTTATCGACAGACTCCACGACATCGGCATACAGCAACACCCCCTCAGGTGGGTCACCTCCTTCCATTCTGGGTGCTAATAGAGCATCCGTTAACCTCCTTTCACCTCTGTTAAACATCTACATGACCCCCGTCACTGATATCATCATATCCATGGAATTAACATGATCTCTTATGTTGATGACACTAAGATCATCCTTTTGTTAAGAAAAGACTCCTCCAACGCCGAAACCAACTTCCGCAATGCCATGACTATTCTCATAAGGATAGGAAACAGCTCCCTGAAATTCAACTCGCACAATACAGAGGTAGCAATATTTAGAAAAGACACCTTTGCATGGGACCAAAGCTACCCACACCGACAGACCATGCACACAACCCAGCATCACCCTCGACAGCCAACTAACCTTTTAACAAGTAAACACAGTTGCCTCCTTCTACTTTCACACCCTGTGCATGTGCCACAGAATCTTCGGATGGATCCCAATCAATGCCAGAAAAATTGCCTCACAGGCCCTTGCTACCAGCCACCTTAACTATGGTAACTCTGTGTATGTGCCAACCAATCTTCATATGGATCCTAATCAACTTGATAAAAATTGCCCCACAGGCCCTTGCTACCAGCCGCCTCAACCATGGCAACTTTCCATCCAGCCCCTCAAAAGACTCTATACTATGCAGAGCACTGCACCTAGACTCATTTTGAACTTCCCAAAATGGAACCGCATCACTCCTCACCTCAGAGACCCCCACTGGCTACCCATCCAGAAGAGATGCCAGTTCAAAATCCTCACACATGCATACAAGGCTCTACATAACCAATGACCTTCCTACATCAACCATCAGCTGAACTTCTACCAGCCCACAAAACACCTGTTCTCCACCTCACTAGCCCCCTTACACACCCCTGCATCCATCACAGCCACTGCAGGGGAATCTACTTGGCCTAAATCATTGCCAAAACCTAGAACGACCTTCCTCTCCACCTCCAAACACACTCGCTGGTGGATTTCACAAAGTGACTCAATACCTGGTCTAAGACTGTGACGCAGCATCTTCAGCACCACCAGATACCCCTAGGGGTGACAGTGCCCTCTAGAAATACTTAAGGACTGATTGATTGACTATTTCCTATTAGAGGCTGCATGCTAGTCCAGTGGCTGTTTCTATTAGTGGTCTGAGCCGTTCTAATTTCATAGAGTTATGGATGGTAATTGCTTTGAGCAATTACCAACCATTTTCCGTTATAGTAAATTCAAAATGTGCAGAGCTGCCTCCTGAACAGACGTCAGGCAGCCAGGCATATTTCATTAGGCACATGTGCTAGTGCGCATGTGTCAATGATGCCATTTTTTGGGATAACTTTAAGTGTATTTTAAGCAGCCTTCGGGCTGACATGCTGCCAGCCAATGTCATAATCACTTTGGGGTCCCCAGAGACCGACCAGTAATGACGCAATAAAGTCTTACATTCTGAAGCAGCCCCTGGTGTGTGCAGTATGAGCCCTGTACTCCTGGAGCTGCTTGTCAGTCACCTGGAGCTGCTTCTCACAACCCCTCCTCCCTTTCTCAAATGTCACACGTTGATGAGTTTGGAAAGGGAGGTGTGAGCGCCTTTTGCATGAGGCCTTGCAGGTCTTGAGAGACCTGTGATGCCAGGGCAGCTCACAAACTGGCTCCTTGTGGTAAAGAAGCTGACCTCTATTGACACCAACCAGATGGATTTGAGGACATTTCGGAACGAGACTATTGGATAATTTGTTAGCCTGTCTCTTTACCTTTCCTCCCGCTTTTCTTTTTCCCTTTCACTGCTCATTCAAAATGCCTCACGCCATGGTTCACTCCTCCCTTACCACCTCTTCCCCCCCTTTGCTATCTTCTTCATTTTCTATTTTATCTCTTTCTGTGTAGGAGGTGCAGCAGCATGCAATAAATCCGACATGTTGCAGCATTGTCAATTCAGAATGACTGAGAACAAACAGATGATTTATTCAGCATGTTCTATGTCTAGAAAGCAAGTTGCATAATTACATTATGCAACTTTATTTCTAGACATAGAATGTGAGTCTGTATCCGATGTTTCTGAAATTTAGTCATTTATCACGGAGGCATATTTTACAAATTGTCTTCAATTTTAACACTGTTTTGTGACACTCACAGGCACTATGAGAAATGGGAAGCCTGAACTCCAGAGCTCTCTATCATGGCCTATAATAAAAAACATGGAGGTGACTGAGTTTAAAGTATGCACTAAAGAAGCGTCTTATGCTACATGAAAAAAGCACGAAAAAATAGCATCTTCAAAATGGCTAGCACGCTTAGCTAATGTAAATTAAGTAAAATGTGAATTAAAAACAGGAACTAAATCACTAACATGGATTACCTTAATGATTTTTCTTTTCAGAAATTGATAACTGATTTTTGCGTTTGAAATTAGTCATATGGATATAGGGTCCAACTGGAATTAATTTTAATGTTTGTTTTCAATTACTGTTGGACCTGAGAGCTAGAGTGTCCCACAGAGGGACCCCGCCTACTTAAAGCCGGCATAATGACAAGCGCCAGATGAAAACACAGTGCTGGGTATTAAGGCATTAGGGGCCAGATGTAGGTAGAACTTATTTATCGATTCTTAATTACCGAATTTTACCGATTCGGTAATTAAGAATCGGTAAATAAGAAGGGGGGGTATGTAGGAACATCCAGATGTTCCATTTACCGAATCGGTAAATATCTGTATTTACCAATTCGGTAAATACCGACCGGTAATGCTCCATTCATTCGTATGGGCTTTGAAGCCCATAGGAATGCATGGGCATTACCGATTCGGTATTTACCGAATCGGTAAATACCGAATGACACAAGGGTGCAGGGGGTGTCACTTTGACACCCTCTAGCACCCCCAAAAAAGGTTCGGGGGGCCATGTGGCAGGCATCATATGGCACAGGTGTGCATGCACACCTGAATCGGTATTTTACCATCAAATTGAATTTGATGGTAAAATATCGAATTTGTAGGGCTTGTGGGACTCAGAAGAGTCCCACCTACATCTCAATTTTACCGATTCTGTAAAAATACCTGTCGGTAAATTTACCGACCGGTATATTTACCGAATCGGTAAAATTACCGAAATGCCCTGTTGCAATCCCCCTACATGTCGAAAGCCAAATACCGGTCGGTAACGGCCGAATTCGGCCGTTACCGACCGGTATTTGGCTACCTACATCTGGCCCTTGGAGAGCACAGATTTTCCAATCCATAACACTGGTATTGCATGCATATTGTGCCATGAGATTTGTCAGGAAACAATGGAAACATGTTTGTGTATATTGGGTTTGGTTTCCCATAGAATTGGCAGGTAATTTGTGCTTTAGATCCCACAATGTGTATTGCTGCTTTGATATCTGTAAACTAGCTTCTATCTCGGTTTGCCAGTGTCTAGAAGTGTTGAGCAATTTGATAGATCCCAAATGCTCTGTTTGATTTGTTACTAATAGTTGGTGTTTTCTGAAATAACCTAATACAGTCATAATTGATCATAATGTACACAATCCAACCTTGGCAAGCCCTCTGTTTAATCCATGTAGTGTAGGTTGTTTAAGCAAATACAATTCTACATGCTCCTTCTGCTTTTCAGAGGAATTTTCTTAGTGTTCATACTCATAGGAAGTCTAGCAGTCAGATCAGAGCCTCCATTGGACTGCCCACCTGCGACTGAACCTGTCACCCTATTACCAGCCTCTCAAAAATTCCCAATAATTTTCATAGTGCTACTACCTACCCTAACCAGAGATAAACCAATCCTAAAGGTTATTTTCACATACTGCTGTCAACAGGCCTAACATCAAAAGTGTACCTGTTAACCAGTCCTACTTTTTCAGATAAAGATATAAAGATAATGGGATTTGTAGTTTCACTTTATCATAGGTAGGGATGTGCAACTCTTAATTACTAATTACAAATCTTGAATATCAACCACCCATAGTGTTGGAAATGGCCCTTTTGCAGGGTTCTCCCCAAAGTATTTGCTTCTTCCTCCTTTTTTTCTTGACCTGTTTTTATTGGCTCCGGGAATGCTAATCAGTGCTAGAGTACATATGCTCTCTGTGTAAATTGTTATCATAATTGGTTATCCATGATTTGCATATTTAATTTTCTGGTGAGACCCTAGTAACGTGTATTGAGTGTGCCAAGGCCTGTAAATCAAATGCTACCAATGGGCTTGTAGCACTAGTTGTGCTACCCAAAGGAGTTGCCCTGCAAATGTGTCTTAAACCTACCACTGTAGTGTGTGTGCATGCAGTTTTCAACTGCCATATTGATCTGGCAAGTGCACCCATTTCTCAGGCCCAAACCTTTCCTTTTCGTACGTGTAAGAAACCTCTCAGGTAAGCCCAAGGTACCTCCATGGGCAGGGTGCAGTGTATCTGAAAGTTAGGGCATGCACTGGTGTGTTTGACATGTCCTGATAGTGAATACTGCCAATTTTGTTTTTCACTATTGAAAGGCTATCTGTCCCATAGGATAACATGTGAGATACTCTGTAAAATCTTACACGTATACCTACCCATTGGGTTGAGGTAGGGAAAGGATGTTTAGGCTCTCTGAAGTTCGAATTTATTAATACACATTTCAGTAAAGATGGTTCTTAAATTTTGTGTTTGAAAATGCCACTTTTCGAAAGTAGGCATTTTCTTGTGTAACCATTATGTGTGCCTCCTCCTGATTGTGGATTGACTGTTTGGTTCTGGAGTGAAAGGGGGTGGGGATTTGCATTTACCCTAGGCAGCCACTGGGGGGTTGAGGTGTGCCTGGCCCTTCCTGGATGACTCAGAGCTGAGCTGAATAGACCCTGGCTGCATTCAGAGTAGTGGGAGGAGATTTCTTTGCACCTGAATAGGGCCTGTCTCACTTGCACAATGCTATCTCCCCCACCTGTGTTGATACTGCATCAGTGATGAAAGAACTGGGATGGACTTGACTCAGAGACCCTGGCACAAAGAAGAACAAAGACAAAATGTTGTATATGTAGTGGACCTTAAACCCCTGAAATTTGAATCACTTCTGGACTCAAAAGAAACCCTTTGATAAGGAGAACAGCTGGAGAGCTGTGAGGAGGAGTGCTGCCCCTTTGCTGTTTGCTGCGTGGGGTTAGCCTGCAGTTACTGCTTCTGCCAAGGAAAGGACAAAGACTAGAACTTTTCTGAGAAACCTGCTTAAAGAATAATCTCCAAGGGCTTGTGTGTGCTGTCCTCCTGTTCTGAAGTCTCAGAGAGATCACCACCAGCTCCCCTGAACTCTACTGCTGAGAGTTCTTACCTGACAAGAGGTGCATGTTCTAGTTTTGGGCCTATGGAGGTATTTCCTGCTTCTGGGAGCTGGATGAAACCTAAGAGAAGCAAGAAACCCTTCTCCGACTCCATCAGCAAAGCAGATGTGATGCTGCAAACTGCACCGATGCCAGGGGCACTGCTCGTGAGGTGCACAGAGTACCCCCATGCATGCACCGCAGCTCCAACGCCCTTCGATGCCCTTCGACGACTGCACTTATCGGTCTTCCTGATGCCAGCACTCGCACCGACTCTGTGACCGCCTGCGCCTGCATCCAATTATTGCAAACCGATAACCGCCTAGGGTGACTCCACAGCCTCACCGGAACTGACGCCTCATCGCCGATGCAACTAACTTCCCTGTCCTGGATTCGACATGTTACCTCCACGCGTACATGGTGCCTTGCCTCCTAATTGGCAACCAGAGAGCCACTTCGGCATGGACGCCTCACCTCCACGATGCCATGCATCATCATGGACTTCGTTTTCCAATGGTATTGTTTGTTTGGGGTCCATGTGACTCCATGCCTAACACCGCGCACATTGCAGTCGGTGCCGTATTTTGGATATATTGCTGTCACGACATCGTAATAGTCCCAGGTGGAGGTATTTGTTTTCTACAAGCTTCTTTTTTGAAATTACAGTTTTTAACTGCTATTTTATTACATGTATGCTGGATTTTTGTTGTTTTGGTCTTGTTGCGTTTAGATAAAGATACTTGAGTTTTCAAAACTGGTGTGGGGTCTATGTGTGGTGTAATCACTGGGTTGCTGTGTGTTTTGAGAACAAATACTTTACACATTGACCTTGGGATAAGCCTGTCTGCTCTTGCCAAACTACCATTTGGGTGAGCACGGGTTATCTGGAGTGTGTATCCCCCTTACCCTGACTAGAAGCAAGGGTCTCTACTTGGACCAAGTTGCATACCTCTGCCAACTAGAGATCCCCAATTCTAACACATAGTTTATAAACGTTCCTGCTATTCTTACACGTACACCTTGACATAATTAACCCAGCACATTACTAGCAATACTGACAGGTCATAGTACCTCACACAATGCAAGGTAGCTCAGTTGTAAAGTTACAATAATGTCTTGTTGGAACTATAGCTGCCCTTCAGCAAAAGGCTGGTGCAGAAAGAAAGGTAGCTTCGCTTGGGGAAGGTGGAATAGATGTTCAATTTGTGACAGTAAAAAGGCAGGTTAGATCTACAGACTGAAATTCAGTGCCTAGTCACAAAAGCAGGTTTTGTGTACTTTTCCATGTTCAGTGCCACTCCTATATCATGCTACTTATGTAGATATTTCTGCATTTATTTGTGACACCTAGCCTATGATCAGTAGCAAGAGGAATGGGAGTGTTCCATGCATCAGCATCCCCAGAGTCATGACAGAACAGACATTCTAAAACACTACCCATGACCTTAACTCATTGAGTCTTGAAAGTAGGAGAGGATGTGCTGTTAGACCAGGGCTGCCAACTTTGGAATTGGGGAACCAGGTTCAAGTCTCAGTGTTGTTTCAATATCCTGCAATTTTTGGCAAATGACTTAACTCCCCATGCCTAAGAATAAATGTGTGCAATGTAAGTGATTAGGTATAAATTTCTCAGATTGTCTCCTTGCATTGTTTCAAAAATACTGATTTGAGGCTTTAATGCAACCCTTTGCCTGTTGGAAGATGGAAGTAATAGAAAAAATAGGAAGAAGCAGCCTGGAATGTACTCACTTCCTATGGTTACTGCCTGTCAGATAGTAGGATAAATAGGGTGAAATTGCCACTCTACACATTTTTATCATTCAGTACTTGCTTGGATCTCTCAAACTAGTAGGATGAGGTCAAAAACACATACAAAGCCGTCTAAATTAATTATTTATGAAGGCCTATAGGAACAGTATTTTTGAAACATTTATTACAGAAATAATTTTGTAAATTGCAATCAAATATACCAAATTCTTTAGATTTTCTCATGGGGAAACCGATCCACCTCATAAATGTCAGACTAGCTTGCTTCACTCATGTTGCTGGAATGTGTATTTACCTCAAAAAAACAAGAGACAAAGGTGTTGGACTTGGCCATTTTTTGCAGGGTCATCCCTGAACGTTTTGCCTTCCTCCTGTATTTTTTCTGACCTGTTGTTGGCTGTTTTATGACTCAGGGCAATTTACCACTGCTGATCAGTGCTAAAGTGCATATGCTCTCCCTATTGTAAATTGATGTATGATTGGTGACTCCATGATTGGCTGGTTTGGTTTACTTGTCAGACCATAGTACAGTGCACTGTGTGTGCCCAGGGCTTGTAAATCAAATGCTGCTCGTGGGCTTGCAGCACTGGTTATGCCACCCACAGAAACAGCCTGTAAAGTGTGTCTCAGGTCTGCCATTGCAGAACCTGTGTGTAGTCTGGTACTGCCATGTTGACAGGGCAAGTGCACCCACTTGCCAGGCCCTAAACCTTCAATTTTCTGCATATTAGTAACCCCTATGGTAGGCCCAAGGGCAGGGTGCATTGTAGGTAAAATGTAGGACATGCCCTGATGTGTGTGGCATGTCCTGACAGTGAATTACAGCCATTTTTGTTTTTCACTATCGCACGGCTAGCTGTTCCCCATAGGTCAGAATTGGGGTTTGATTATAACATCTTATAATCCTAACTGACTCAGGGATCTAGGTATGCCTGAGCTCAAAATGATAAAATACATCTTTTAGTGAAGTTGGTTTTAACATTATGTGTTTGAAAATTACACTTTTAGAAAGTAGGAATTTTCTTGCCTAGCTATCTAAGCCTGCCTCTGCTAGGTTGTGTATTCCTTGTCTGGAGTACGAGTGACAGGGGCTGGGGGGTTCCAGGAGACAGGGTGATTCAGCACAGGGCTGAATAGAGCTATCTGCATGTAGATGGGTGGGAGGAGTTGCACCTGGGACCTGAATAGGGCTGTGCCTGCCTTCCACAATGCTGGCTCCACCTCCTGTGGTGCGTCTATGTCCCTCGCCCACACTGTCAAAGGAAAGAAAGAGTCTTGTCAACAAAGTGCTCCAGAATTACACAGAACTGTTTTGGACTGGGTACAGGACCCTCTGCCTTCAGAGGACAAAGGATTTGCTAGTATAAATATTGGGACCCAGACCCAAGAACTTTAGATCACTTTTGGGAAACAAGAAGAACTTTGCTGAGGAGAGGAACCAGAGAAACTGAGGAAGAGACTATCCCTAAGCTGAGTGCTGTTTGGGAGATTGGCCTGCAGTGGTTGCCTGACTGCCAAAGAAAGGAGACAGGACTGTGTGCTACTTTCAAATCAACTTGTAAAGGATCTCCAAGGGCTTGAGATAGAGCTTGCCCCCTACTGAAGTCTCAGGGACATCAGACTTCACCAACCAGCTCACCTGCCTTCCCTTGCTGGGAATTGAAGTGCCCACTGTTGAGCTTGGCCTTCTGAGAGACGTTGTGTCACTGGGAGCTGGAAGTGCGACTCAAGACGAAGAAGCGTGTCACCGCCACACCTGTTGTCGTCGCATCACCGGAGAAGAGTGTCGCCGTCGCAGCAGATGCCTTCGCATCACCGAAGAAGCGTCCCGCTGCTGCCGCCATTGCATCCTCCGAAGCGCCTCCCATCACCGGAGAAGAGTGTCGTTGCAGCAGACGACGTCGCATCACTGGAAAAGCGTGTTGCAGGGCCTGTCGCAGCTCAGAAGAATTGTCGAGTCACCGCACGGCCGTCAGGCGGGCACGCGTTGTTGTTGCATCAAGATGAAGCCGCCATTTTGTTTCATTGCACCAGTTCTTCATCGCATCACGGCACTGCTGGTCGCATCGCCACAGAAGCGCAGTAAGAAACCGACGCATCACCACCCCATGCGGAGAAGAACTGACACATTCCCTACGCAGCAGTAGTGACCCGACGCATCACCGTTCTTGCATGTAAGGAACCGACGCATCACCTTCCCTGCAACACTTTTGTTGTATAGCGTTATGCATCCAAAGGTACATTGAACTTAAAGTGTTGCATTTTACATCTAAAGAGAACTAAGCTATTTCTACCATTTTTGAAGTATTGTGGATTTTTGTCAATTGTGGTCTTGTGTTAAGTCTATATAAAAATACTTATTTTTATACTACAACTTGTGTGGTGTCCATCTGTAGTGTTGTCACTGGGTTACTGTATGTGTTCACAAATGCTTTACACACTGCCTCTGAGGTAAGCCTATCTGCTCCTGCCAAGCTACCAAGGGGGTGAGCAGGGGTTATTTTAGGAGTGTATCCCAAACCCTGACTAGATGCAAGGGTCCTTATTTGGTCAAAGGTACCTACCTCTGCCAACTAGAGACCCCCACATCTAACAAAAGACATTTGTCAAAACAGGACTATGTGTGCTGTGTTCTGATTGGTTGTGTGTTCCTAACTTTATGTGGCATCTACCTTTATGGTCTTTAGGGAACATGTGCCCCCCCTCCGGCTATATGTGCTTTATTGGGGCCAATCCCCTGGGACCATTGTGGTGTTGCTGCCTATCTATGGGACTAACCTGGGTTTTCCCTTTTGGCACATTTGCCTGGCTATTAAAGTGTGTGAGGACTGTGTTTCTACAGCAGGCAACCTCCAATTATATGAAACCACTTAGAAATAGTACAAGAATGAGAACCAAAAGCAATGACGAACACAGTCATGCAAACCACCAGGGAAGCCAGGCAAACCAGCCTTCCTACCACTTCTGCTCCATGGCACCTCCCTCCTTTCGAATGTCCATTTGTAATCAATGCAGTGTTTGGATGGCAAGAGTGAGTGTCCCGTTATCCATGTCATTGCCTGGGATGAAAGTGCTACAGGACGCTTTGATCTTGGCACACACCCCTCCTCCATTGCGTTCATCAAGTCCAATACATACCGATGATGCATCACTAGGAGGCGGATGGCTCTTAGTTCTTCCTTGATTGCATTAAGGTTGAGCTCAGTACAGTTCATAATTTTCAGCAGCTCCCATCTGGCTATGTGTAATCAGTGGGTGTTTGCTTTCGTCTGCATGGTGTAAAAGGGTAATGACCCTCCTGCATTTACTTGTCTGTCAGTAAACAGTCTGGATTCTTCTAGAATGTCTTTGTGCTGAGTCCATTTAAAACAATCGGCAGTTCCTTTTTTCTTGAGCCTGATGCAATAGAGTTGCTTTCTTCAGTCGTAGATGTCGAAACTATTCTGACAGATCTTCTCCAGGGAGGACCAGGTTTAGGGTGTGTCTGCTGATGAACGAGCAAAGGCCACGCCATCCGGGGATGAGCTAAGCAGATGCAAATTTCCCACACTGCCAGTACATATCTATCAGTGTGGAGATGCTCCATTGCATGTCTGGTTTGTGAAGTATTGCTCTGCAGTTCTCATTCATGCTGAGTGGAATAGTTCCTTCACCTCGGAGACACAAGGAATACATTGGAAGTTTCAATACAATTAGGGGTGGCCCCTTCTCCTCTAACGACGTACACCAAACTGTCTCAGTATCCCATATTTCCTGACAGCGGTTATCTATGCTGGTATTTAACTCTCCCTAATGTGGCTCATTTTCCTTTATATCATGGAGGTAGATGGCCCTACACTGGAACTCCATGTCCGGTGTCCATTTGTTATAGAAGAAGACTACACTAGACACAATGAAGGCCAACCTGGGGCCACAGACAGAAGCAAGAGAGGATATGTGTGTGCTCTGGTGTGGTGGCGTTGCTACCACCAAGAATCTCTTTTCTGGAATGTCTCAGGGCCAAACGGTGTCCTCCACTATGGTGCCCCAGCTGTGCATCCTATCTAGCTCTGCTTGAATCTCGCTAGGCTCGATAAAAAGGTACAGTGTTGTGGGATTGGTCTCGTATGGAGCTACATTTACTGCTGCTCTATGGGGTTCTACTCTGTTGGGTTGTATCTTGGCCCTAATCCTACATATGTACAGGTGGAGGAGACACTTTGACTTCTCGGGGGCTTCCTATTGAGATAAATAAAGCCTGTCTGCGCCTACAGCATGTGGTATCAGTGAACATAAATAATATGATCTGGCTCATGTGTGTGTGCCTACAGCAGTCATGTGCTGATACCATGTATTGTGTAAGAGCATGTGTTGTAGTGCATGTGGCATATTAGCATTGGGTTCAGTATAATTGTAAGTGGTGTGGGAGAGGTTCCTGTGGAAGTGCTGTGGAAAAGTTGAGATAGACTCTATTTGACTAGCCAGATTTCTGGCTACGGGTGAATGTGAACACACCCACACTAAAGGGTATACAATGATACAATCATACATAACTTTTGAAACATTGCAGGTCTTGGGATGATATCCAGAGGAGACATCTGTAGTCTTCTGGTAATCTGGGGTTCGATTTACTTTGGTTAAAGTGTGAAAAAGTTAATTTGCAAATGCCTGTAAAAAAACAGTCTGTGGTCTTTGATTTGCACACTTGGGCCTTGTTTGGGTTCTGAAAGTAATCACTGAGGAGGTGGTGGGCCGCTGTAAATGTCATGCACTTATTGCTTGACTGCAGAACTATTATATCAGAGCTGTTGTTTGTAGGTTAGTTTGGAAAAACGCGCATCCGTATGTATCATCATAAATTGTGGTATAGTTCCTATAGAAAATATACAGGATCTGCATGTTTAGACAACACTTACTGTAGGTTTGGTGTCAGACGAACTCTGATCACCCCTACTGGGTATGCTGGCCTTCTTGTACCAACTAGCTCACAGTGCCCCTAGAATCTCCTCTTACCAGGGAGAGAATAGTTCTTGGCAACCATCGAACATGACAACCATGATCCCTCAGGACCGTGGAAACAATGTCCTACCTTTCGCTCAGTCACTCATGCTTACTTAGTTTCTCTCAGAGAGATACACCGAATAAAACAAGCTGGGCGTTTTTCAATAACATTTATTGAACAGTTATTATTCAGGTGTAGAGTAGATGTGCTGCAATAACCGTTAAACAGTAAACAATATAAATGATTAACAGTACTATGTAAGTAAAAGGAAGGTATAGTTCTACCATCTTACTAAAATCATGAATGCATTCGGGTATATAAAACACATGATCATAAAAGATGCATACTCCTACTATGCCTACCTATCTAGATGTACCTAAATGTACCTAGCATGGGTGTAGGTGTTAAGCCAAGAATTCCTCTAGTCAAACCCATTACCTTAAGTGAGATTGTGAGACCCCATCCTGGTCTCAAGTTAGACACCCTGGCGAGGGATGTTATACCACTGCGAGCTGGAGCGTCTGCATGCAGGAAATTCAGCGTTTCTGGTCAGTCAGTCGGGAATTCTCAATCTCCTCTATCAATCTTAGCTAGATGTGATGTATATATACCCATAGGACTCCCCAGGTGTCCTACCTAGCTGTGTCACTGTGTGGGCCTGAGGATGGCTTTGGGACTGGACTTTGTATATAGATTTTATACAGGAGATGGCAGTCCTGCTGTGCTTCCAATAACCCTCATGCATAATGTATGAGATTTTGAACTAGTGAAAACCTGTGTTCTGGATGCAGAGTAATATCTAGGTAAAAGGTCAGTCCCTGTAAACCATAACAATTGTAATGTAGGGAGAGAATATAGGTGAAGGGTAACGAGTTTACCGAGGCCTATATTATATTAACAGATATGGAATATAACAAAATCAATTTCGGGGGATCCTGTACCATTCCTTTTAGGGGTTTGCTCTTTATTCATTCACACAATTTTATTGGGGCACCAGAAGGTTGCTCCAATTGAGTGGTTATTCATGGATCACCCAGGTCTTTAATCCTGGGTCATTGTCTCTCCCCCTTCACCATGGTGGGAGAATACGTTTTAGTATGTGGGTGATCTCGTCTACTTAGCTGCTGTTTTATGGGCATCATCAGCCTTCTAATCTCCTACCTTCCCTAATGTGTGTGGAAGTAATTTATTGATGCAGGCAGTGTCTTTTGACCTATCTGTGCATGGGGCGATGTAGAAGAGAGGGTGTTTCACAAGTGGGTGTTTGTAAATGATCGCTCAGTGCTCTGAGGTCACATCTTTGCGCCTCTAACTCCGGCATGCAGTGTGCAGTGTGACTCTACCTAGTGGCGTTAGTTGTCCTAGCCACACCCTATTTCTAGAGACTTCTTTTGGGTTAGTTATGGGCTTCTTTTGGTCTCTAGATCTAAATGTGATTTGCTGTCCCTACTGTTGTGTACTGGAGGAGGCTGGAGAACTGCTCCCCGGCCCTTGTGATTCTTTTGTGCCACAGTCTGAGAACGAGCCTAAGGGTCATTCCCATACCGTGAGTGTTAGGCTTTGTGCTGTGGTTAATCACTAGGCTACGCAGCAGGCTATTATTTCTGAATCTCTTGCATGGAGCTGTGATGGACATTCATGGACTCTCTACTTCCGGGCACCCACTTTTCCTTTGGATCTAGGATATTTGGGCCTGCCACCTCAAGCTTTGCCAGGGGCCTCTGACGACCTGAAATACGCTACCCTTGTTGGTTGGAAGGAAATGGCCCACCGAGCAGGCTTTGGATGGTTGGAAAATTTTGAAAGGAGGAGGCAACATTTCGGTGAGGGTACGGTGCAAGGCTGAACTGCATCAAAAGTCACCCGGAGTGGATAATGGACTGAGATGGATAGTGGTTTTGGTAACCCCCCCCACCGAAGCAGAACCATGCAGTGTCGTGCAATCTATCACTCTGAACTTGGACTTCGGAGTGTTATGGCAACACCATTATCCCTAGTGCACATGAAATCTGGCTCCCGATACTGTAACAGCAACTCATTTTGGAACCAAAAGAGGCCTTCATTAGCCTAGAGGCAGTTGAAGGATGGGGTTCTTTTGACTTGGGGTCCGTCCTAGTGACTTTGGTGAGGAGACCTGGGGGCCTGCTTTTATGTGCTGGTCAAGGGAGCCACACTACCCGCTCATCAGACTGACCTCTCCCAGGGTGTGGCCAGCCAACCCAGCCCCCAGGGATAGCAGCAGAGTGGGTCCTTGTCGCCACAGGCGCCTGAATGGTGGACTCTAGTGCAGATTCCCAATCAATAAAGCATACGGCATCCCTGAATGTTTCCCTAACAGAAGTAAAGGTTTGAGTTTTCTCCTATTATTGTGTCACTAACGTTTATTGGTGAGATGAGTTCTGAAGTGCTCATCAAATCAGGGTTTTGTGTTGGGAGTTTGGCCTTACTGTATACTTGGGTTGGGTTCTATGTCTGCCGCTGCTATTGCCAGGTTATTTTGGCCGACCACCTACTCCTTGTTGCTGTGGTATTGTTGCTAACTGATTTCCCTGCATCTGAATGCAAGGCGCATTCAAGTTGGTCTAGGCTTGAATTTATGGATGGGGTTTTGCAGGGACTGGCCTATGCTTATTGATCTTTGCTCATGATGCACCTTTAACGGGCATCAGTTGGACATGTGGCCCTTTCTGTGGCAATAGAAACATTCTATGAGGTCTGGCTGCTGCCATACTCTCTGACCTCTGCTATTACGAATTGCTGGAAACTCTCTGGGGTTCTGAGGCTGGGCTCCCTTCAAGACTAGTGCCATTTGCACACTTGCGACTATAGCGCCCCCCTCGAGGGCAGTCTTTTTCAATTTGTGTTGAACCAGCTTAGTGATGTCTCACTGGGCTTGCTCCTAATTTTCCCTGTTTGTTTCCTGTTTCTTTCTGTGGAAGTGTAATATGTAGACATGTGTTTCTCGCCAGGGTTTGATGTTTAATCCTACTACACTGTCCAATCCACACTATATTTTGGTGAGCAGCCGCTTTTTGAGGATGTTATAGAAGAATGCAACATAGGGGCCTGTGTCAGTTCATGGCTTTCCTGTCTCTTGTCCTCATCGTTCCCTCATTCTGTCTAGACAGATGGGTGCAGTCTCTTCAGGTCTCATGCTTTCTGCAATCAATCCACCTACATCTAGGCAGTCAGGGAATATTTCCCTCAGGGCCGTCCATATCTGGTGCCTGAAAGAATTGAATGGGCCCAGTCATGCTCGGAGTTGGTCAGCGTGACTGCTAGGGATGCGGAGTCAGGTTACATTACGATGGTCAGTTCTGCCATGAGGCAGCTGAGCAGTCTCTTGACGTCGCTATTGCTAGGTTTATTCCGATGGTGTTTTTCTCAAAATACAAGATCCATTTTCTTGCCCCGTCCATCAATGGGGCAGTTTAGTCCTGAGCCCTTCTTTATCCATCTGAGCCCATGGCACATAGATTATGTCTGATGTGCCATTCTGCAATAAGGTGCATATTCTGGCTTGAAGCAGCTAAGCTAGTTTCACCTCAACCTAACTCTCCCATCTTCACAGACAATCCTGCATAAATGGGAAGTTCCACTTGGGATCTCCCCTTCCGTGCTGATGCAGTCTTCTGCAATGGCCATGTCCTCTTGCCTAAATGATCCCTCCTCCGACCTAAGTCTTTCATACTGACCTTTCCTTTCAGTCCAGCAGGTGCTATAATGGTGGTCCAAAGACCTCGTCCTCTTCTCCAGTCACTCTCTGACGGTCAGTTTGTCTGACAAGTGCATTTGGGGGGAGCGGCAGACGTCTTTGGTGCTGCTCTCCTTGTGTGTGTATAAAGGGGCCAAGATAATTCTCCAACATCTGAATTGGATTTAAACTAGGCTACCTTGATCTCCTATTTTCTGGTAAACCCCTCTCCGATGCTGATGATCTGGTACGTTTTGGGTTCACAGTAGGGGCCTACCCTCTGGTTCTACTTGGACTCCTCCCCACGTGGAGCCCTGGGCCTGACCATGCTCTCCCCGGGGGAGGGCGTGCTGCTCTGTTTTCAGTTGGTGCTTCCACGGTGCGAGCTTTCTCTCTTTCCATTCTTAAATCCAGCCTCTCCTCTAACTCTGTCCTAGGATGCTTACTTCATTCTGTGCAATGCATACTTCTCCTTTGTAGGAATTTGCCCTCAGACTCACGGTCTGTCATCTCTTTCGATTCCTGTTCATATCCTGGGAGAGTATACCCTGTGGCCCCCTCCTCGATGTCGGACCCAGGAAGATTAGGACTTTTTTCCACACTCCAACTAGTGATGTCACTATCCAGAACCACTATGAACCTCCCAGTCACCTGAGAGCATTCTACTGGTTGGGTTGGAGTGCAGGCTTCCTGCAATACTGGGGCTTGATAGGTTGAATACAATGGATACGGGGGATCAAACTTCGGGGTGAACTTCAAGCTCGCCTGGTGCTTTTTTTTCACTGTACATGATCATGTGTGCACTTCAGCTTCACTGATTCGTCTGCACTTTCTGACGTTACACAACTAATGTATATTTTTTCACCTACGTGATGGTTAAAAAATATATATAAAGAATTGCAATTATATGATGAAGGCCTGTATACTTTATTAATTACTACAATTGAATAGATTGTTTCAACCAGGGGACCTCCAATTGAGTCAGTGTAGCTACCATCATAAAAAAAGAGTCCCACAGGACTGTTGTGATTATCCTTATAGAATATAACAACAAAGAACACAGGGTGAATTTGCTTTCTAAGATCAGCACATCATTGATAAGTATTTCCCTTGTTATAAATATATACAGTCTAAATTAGATCACCATTCTAGGAGTGCTAAACCGATATCATGCTTATTCACCCTTAAGCAACTCATCCACGATATCCTACCCACTCTAGGTGTGGTAGAGTATCATAAACAATATGTAAAAAGAATACCAGTGCACATCCCTGCTCGTTGCTTTTATCCAATTGGCATTCAGCCACGACAATCCAATAATTTCAATGTTCTTGTAGTCCACAGAAATATTAAATAAGTACAATGTCCATTTGTATTCAATATTCTTTATTATTGATTCCTTTCTTGCCACATCGTCACAGCCGACGCGCGTTTCGCCCTCCGCGGGCTTTTTCAAGGCAATAGAATGGTATGGTGAACGGTGTATATTCGCACGAGTCAATAATTAAAGCCGGGCCTTTAACCAATAATCCTTTAAGCCTCTAGTATTGTAAATCGAAGATTTGTCAATGTGATTTCTATGCAAATGATCCATTCAAGTGTCGGTTGCACACGTTACTAAGCGCGTTTTGGAGCCATGATAAGTTCCATCGCCAGAGCTAGATATGTTCAAAAGTGTGCATTGTCTTAATTGTGCATTAGACCTGCAGACCTCCATTTAATTGACCTAGGCTTCTCATAAGCATTTGTGTTTTACCTATTGTGTTTTCTGCCTCTGATTTGCAGCTTTAAAACCCTTTTTTAACCGATATTTCTACTTTCTAACTCATTTAAATATCCTCATGAGAACAAGCCTTCATAAGTTTTGCCCACTGTGAATTTGCATGAGCACCAGATGCCTTACAGATTAACCCATTCGTTTTGAACACAAGGAGATTACGTCATGTGCCCACAATTACAAGATGTTAGAGCCTCCCACCATACTAGAGCCTGGTACCCCAGCTTCAAGGTCAGCCACTCTAGCCATTTAGTCACTGTTCCTGTCAATGCTTTTTGCAGTGGGCTGTAGGGTTCCATCAACCTGACAGATCCCTTCACCAATTGTTTTTCTTTTTTCTTTTCCTAAAGAAAATCCGGCTTGGGGATGGGGTATTCTGTATTCTGGTACATATAGAGTCAGTTGCCCACTGGAGGGATACAGGAGCCCAGAATGCAGACAGGCAAGGCAAGAGGGCTCCAATGTAAGTCTGCCTGCAGCATGACTGCACTGTTGGCACACCAACACATGAAGGTGGGCCATAGGCAAGCACGACTGCGCCCTTCTGCACACTTCCAGGGCAAAGCATCAGGCATGCTTCTCGTTTGACCACAGACTCCAAGACATTGCCTGAGAGAAAGAAAGAAAGAATGAGCATCTTGCTTACTCAGGCAAATATATGTTAAACAGTGAGGCACGGATGGTTCTGGACAGTTAACATTCAAGTCTGAGCAGGTGTTAAGCAGAGCAAACCTTTGTGAGGTGGACATTGGGGAACCTGTTGCCTATATTAAGCAGAGCCCATCCAGTCATCCTCTAGTACAGAAGGGAGCAGGAAAGATGTGTGCTTTAATTAATGCACATTCCTTGGTTAAGCATGCACTGGAAATACATTATGTTGTGAAATCTTATATGTGGACACGTTCATTGTTATTGAATCTTGGACCTCGATGGAATCCCCACATGATTAGGCCTTTGCTTTTCCCGAGTGCTACCAAAAATTACTTTTCCCTTGCAACAATGGGAAATATGGCTGGCTAGCAATTATTTTAAAAAAATGTCTGAAGGTTAAACTCATAAAATTGAGTCCTTTTTCTTTGGCAGAAATATTAGGGTTTTCCACCTCACTTTCCCCTGCAGCCTACATTGGCGGTACCTTAGGTTATCGTCACCACGGGGCATGTACTAACTTTGCAGACACTCTCACAAATTTTCGGGCCTACTTATTAGCTAAAGTGCATAAGAAAGAGGTTCTGTTTTTTCTAGGACTGGGCAGAATTCCAAATACACCGGATTAGTCAGAGTAATTTCAGTAATTCTGCATTACTCTTTTTCTTAGTTAGTCCTTTGCTATTCATGTGTTGCTGAATTTAGCACTGTTTATTCGCAAAAATACAAAATACACCCTTCTGCCCATTTTGGGCACAGAGAGTGCATTTTGGCGAAGAAAATATCACTAACTGCTGCTAGTAAATTGGAGAAAAATCTCAGAGCAAGAGCTCATTTAACACGCATGAGCAACCGCTCGAGCAAGCTATTCATCTTCTGTTGCATTTGGCAATATTTCTTAGTTCAAAATGGATCCTTGTGTCCATTTTGGATGTGAGGGAAAATCATTGCTAAATAGCGCTAAATGCGGAATTACTCTACTCTCATAACTAGAGCGTAATTTTGTGGAATTCCTATGCAATTTCGCATGATTGTGCTACATGGAATGACATAGCTTTTTTCCTAGTTTTTGCTCTTCCTGTTCCACTCCCTGAGCTTTTGCCAGCATCACTACGCTCTCCTCCAATTCTGGTGATGCAAAGTGAAATATTGGCTTTTTTCTAGAAAATATGCTGTGTTTCACTAGCCAAGTCAACACTTTATCAGCTACCTGTTTCTTTGCTTACCACTTTTTGTCTCCTTTGGTGCTCTAAGCAGCCACTATTGCTTGCTTGGATTATTGTAATTCTTTGTGCCTCGGTTCACCAGATGGGCTCCTAAAACAGGTCCCAGGAATTAGGAATGCTGCTGCACAAATGGACTTGCAGTTTTCATAGTTCACATCTGCAGCTGAAGCTTTCAATACAATGCATTGGTTTCTGGTAGTTACAGTAAATATTGAATGTGTCCTGTCCACATAGCCTTTAAAGAAAATGTACTTTGTTATCTCCAACAGAAATATATTCATAATATTCCTGCTCTCAGATTGCACTCTTCTGATTCTCATCTAGTTGTAGTGCCTAAATATCAGCTGGTGAGATTGTGAGGTAAATCCTTTTTGGTCAAAGCTGCCCTTCTCTGGAACTCAATATCCTACTCTCAGCATGCGTTAAAAGATTTATTATAATTTAGAAAATCCTTACAAGCCTGGCTTTATATACGAAATATGCATTTTTTCCCTTATCTTTTAATGGTGCAACTAGCTAGCTTTTTTTCCTTAGCTCAACAATAATTTAAAATTAAAGTGCACTCAAAATGCCTGATGAACAAAATATAACAAAGTACAGAATTCTGCCTATGGGGATGGGAAATTATAGGACCTAAGATTTAACCATAAACTGTAAGACTTACCGAAAACCCTCCATTTCATTTATTAAAGAGGGGACAGGACAAATTGAATCAATAAATAAAACCATGATGTTGTCTACATACATGCTGATTTTAAACTTTTCTTTCCCTATAAGGAACCCCTTTGATGCTCTCACTCATGCACACTTTTTAGCCATATACTCCTAGACTCATAGACTCATTAGTAAGGGCAAATAGTGAAGAGGAACGGGGCAACCCTATTTTGTTCCCCTACCGATTACACATGCTGGTGATGATCCCCCATTTAGTCTAGTGCTAGAAATAAAGATAGTTATCCTCGTTGGGACTCCCCTGAGTAGGTGCATCTTTTTGGCGCATTCCTATGTCTACCACATTTGGTAAATCTGGAAATGCATAAATAAACATGGGAATTGCGTGAGAACACCACGCAATGCCCATGCAATGCCTTACAAGAACAGAGTAACTCAAAGCAGCAATTGACGTTGCTTTGGGTTACTCCTGATTTATGAATCCACTCAGAGCCACACAAGATGGCCTTGCATGGCTTAATAAATAGCATTTTAGACATGCATCACTCTTGCACCACGTTTCATGGTGCAAGACCGACACAACTCCTTTCATAATTTTTCCCTTAAATGTTTTGGACCCATAACAATGGCATAGAGCTTGGACCTTACCCAATTTTCAATAACATTACTCTTAACTTTCCCTTCAGGAGTGTCCATTCATTGTTACGACCTCTGTAGCCATTTCACCCTAAGCCACATTCCTCCTTCTTCTTATCCATGTCCTTGAACTGTGAACTGATTTCTGTGAATTTACACTGAATCTTTGTGAAGGGTGGTATTTTATATATGCCTGCCAATTACCTTATCTTTGTTTCCAATCATTCCCTCTCTTCCTATCTCATTATGCTTCTTTTGGCCTAAGACAAGATCCTGCTTGCTCCAATCATCAGTTTTTATATATCTCACTGGATGTCATCAGTCGAATCGCCCTTATCCTTTTCAATCAACCAATCACTGGTATTTGTATAGCGCAGCACTGTCACCCCGATGGGTACATGGGTACAGGGGGTGTTTTGTCTCTGTGAAAAAGCCAAGTCTTGAGTCTTTTTTGGAAGTCCGCCAGGTTGGGTGTACTACATACAGAGAAGGAAAACCAGTTTGTTCCAGGTCTTGGCTGTGATGTAGGAGAGGGAGCAGTCACCACTGCGGCTGCTATTGATATGAGGACTGTGTGCGAGGGTGAGTGAGACGGATCACAGGTGTCTTGCAGGGAAGTAGAAGCCTAGTTGATGGTTGATGTAGGAAGGTCCTTGGTTGTGTAGAACTTTGTATGCAACCATGAACATCTTGAACTGGCACTTCTTCTGAGTCAGTAACCACTGGAGGTTTTTTGAGGTGAGGGGTGGTGCTGGTCAGTTTGGGGAAGTACAGGATGAGCCTGGCTGCAGTGTTCTGTATGGTCTGGAGGTATTTGAGGAGCTGGGTGGAAATTCCGGCATGGAGAGCATTCCCATAGTCAAGCCAGCTTGCTGAAAGGGTGTGTATGATTGTCTATTTGGTGTTAGTTGGATCCATCTGAAGATTCACCATAGCATGTAAAGGGTGTGGAGGCAGGAGGAGGCTACTGACTTTACTTGCCCTTTTCATGCTCAGTTGGCTGTCAAGGATGATGTTGAGGTTGCGGGCTGTGGTCCCATGTGGAGGTGCTCTCCCTAAAGATCAGAACACTTCAACCATAAAAATGCCACAGGAGCCATATATTTGTTTTAGTGATGTCATCATATAGCAGGACATCTTGTTACCTCCATTATATTTCTGTACATAACCTTGTAGAGTTTTGAATGTCAGGAAGATAGGAGAGTTTTAGGATGAAGTTATGTAAATAATGTCAGAGTTTCATACCCTGGGCATTGACAACTCACTCATTAGGAAATGATTTAGCTTGCACAAGTGTGATTAGCTGTTGAAAATATGTTAAGAAGGTTGCTGTGCATATCAGACTTCACAAACCACAACTATTCCTGACCCTTCACTAAGTTGTGATCCTCTCTAGCCTGACATCATGGACGACCTATCTGTAGTGCAACTCATGAATATGTTAAAGTTTCCAATAATCAATTTGCCTCATGTAAGACAACTGTAATGACACTCCTAAGAAATCCCTATTATCTCACAGTTGGAGCACATGAATTACCTACTTTGAACATGCCTATACTAAGCATTAGTGTTTACTCATGGTATTCACCATCACTCTTAATACCTCACATGAAGTCCCTAAAGAGAAATATTTTACCTCATATGCTTTTGAAGGTCCTAAGGAGAAATACTGTTGTAGGACCCACATTTATTTGAGCAAAAAACAGTCTTTGTTCCAGAAAGGACTTTCAGGAAAGAGACACAACTTTCTCCCCGACTTTAGTACTGCCAAGTGTTTTGGTGGAGTGTTCAGCTCTTTAGCAGTAAAACCTTACAGTTTCAACATGGGTGATCATCAGTCTTAAATTTCATTTATAAAATGCTTTAACGTCGTTGACAAATATTACCAACAAACTATTGAAACAGCGTGATTACATCACATACAGTAATATTAATAACATAGTACATATACATTTTAAAAACCCACAGACAAATATTTTATTGGATGCATTTAGTCGTCATCCCAAAGCATTAGTGGCAAACCGCGAATATAGCCAATTAATAGATCTACACATAATATATGCTGACAAAATCAGAAACCATATAATAGCAAAATTGGAAATTCTGAAGATGTTAATATTCCAATAGGATACTGGAAAAAGAACAAGAAAGAGTTTGAAGCATTAGAAACAAGACAATAGCATATACCCTCCAAAAGATCCTAAACCATCTAATAAATATAGATATAATAATACCTAGAAACAAATAGCCTGCTAGACCCATCACAGACGGGATTTAGGACAAAAAATAGCACAGAAGCAACACTGCTGGCTGTATCAGACAATATTAGATCCTGTACTGACCAAGGAGGGGCAGTCGCGCTGATACTGTTGGACCTGTTGGCAGCGTTCGACACGGTCTTGCACAAGAGTTGGTTAGAAACCCTCTATGAAAACGGAATTCACTCAAAAGCACTGAGCTGGATCAGCTCCTTCCTAAGCAATCGTACACAATCAGTTCACCTCGGCCAATATCAATCCAAATTGAACCTCATCAGCTGTGGCGTCCCGCAGGGAGCATCATTAAGTCCCACCTTATTTAATGCCTATGTCTCCTCACTGGCCACAATCAGCAGGAAGTGGGGCATTGGCATTTGCTCCTATGCTGACGACACACAGCTGATGGTGACCCTGGAAGAAAAGCCTGAGGTCACTAAATAAAGTTACACAAGTGCCTCACGGAAATGGCTCAATGGATGCATGAGCACTATTTAAAGCTGAACGCAGGGAAATCGGAGATCCTACTTTTTGGAGGCGCCAAATCAGTCTGGGATCCTAATCAATCAATCAATCAAGCAAATTTATATAGCGCGCTACTCACCCGGGAGGGTCTCAAGGCGCTGGGGGGGAGGGGTCCGTTACTGCTCGAAAAGCCAGGTCTTGAGTTGGAGAGATGGTCCTGGGTCAGCCGTAGGTGGATGGGGAGGGAGTTCCATGTCTTGGCCGCCAGGTAGGAAAAGGATCTTCCTCAGGAGGTGGCTCTGCGAAAGCGTGGTACGGTGGCAAGGGCGAGGCTGGTCGATCGCAGCTGGCGGGTGGGCGTGTAGAAGGTGAGGCAGTTGTTGAGGTACTTGGGGCCCAGGTCGTGGAGAGCCTTGTGTGCATGGGTGAGGAGTCTGAACGTGATCCTCTTGCTGACGGGGAGCCAGTGAAGGTCTCTCAGGTGGACGAAGATGTGGTTGTACGGGGGATGTCCAGGATGAGTCGTGCGGAGGCATTCTGTATGTGCTGGAGTCTTTTCTGTAGTTTGGCAGTGGTTCCCACATAGAGGGTGTTCCCGTAGTCCAGTCGGCTGGTGACGAGTGCCTGGGAGACCGTCTCCCTGGTTTCGGTGGGGATCCATCGGAAGATCTTACGGAGCATGTGCAGGGTGTTGAAGCAGGATGACGAGACGGCGTTGACTTGTCTGGTCATCGAGAGGGAGGAGTCCAGGATGAAGCCCGGGTTTCGTGCGTGGTCCGCTGGCTTGGGGGTGGTGCCCAGGGCGGGGGGCCACCAGGAGTCGTTGGTGAGGGAGAGGATCAGCTGGGTGTCGTCGGCATAGGAGATGATGTTCAGGTTGTGTTGGCATGCGATGGCTGCGAGGGGGCTCATGTAGATGTTGAAGAGGGTGGGGCTGAGTGACGATCCTTGTGGTACGCCGCAGATGACTTCGGTGGCCGCTGATCTGAACGGGGGAGGCGGACTCTCTGCATTCTCCCGGCGAGGAACGAGATGATCCATTCCAGTGCCTTCTCTTGGATTTCGATGTTGCTGAGGCGCTGTATTAGGGTGCGGTGGCAGACAGTGTCGAACGCTGCAGAGAGGTCCAGGAGGATGAGGGCAGCTGTTTCCCCGTTGTCGAGCAGGGATCTGATGTCGTCGGTGGCTGCGAGGAGGGCGGTCTCGGTGCTGTGGTTGGCTCGGAAACCTGACTGTGAGGGGTTGAGGGATCCGTTCGTCTCAAGGAAGGCGGCGAGCTGTTTGTTGACGGTCTTCTCGATGACTTTGGCAGGAAAAGGGAGGAGCGAGATGGGGTGGAAGTTCTTGAGGTCGGTGGGGTCCGCTGTCGGTTTCTTCAGGAGGGCGCTGAGCTCGGCATACTTCCAGCTCTCCGGGAAGGTGGCGGTGTTGAAAGAGAAGTTGATGATGTCCCGGAGTTGGGGTGCGATGATGGAGTCGGCCTTGTTGAAGACGTGGTGGGGGCAGGGGTCAGTTGGGGATCCGGAGTGGATAGTGTTCTTCGTGCGGGTGGTGTCTTCGGTGCTGACCGGGATCCTGGCGCAGAGAGTGGTGGTGGGGAGCGATGGTTGGGTGGTTGGGTGCGTGGTTGCTGCGCCAAAGCTGTTGTGAATATCGGCGATCTTGCGGTGGAAGAAGGAGGCGAGTGAGTCGCAGAGGTCTTGCGAGGGAGTGATGTCGTTGTTTCCGGCGCTGGGGTTAGAGAGCTCTTTGACGATGCTGAAGAGTTCCTTGCTGTTGTGGGTGTTGTTGTCCAGTCGTTCTTTGAATGTTGTCCTTTTGGTGGTGCGGATCAGCTGGTGGTGTGTGCGGGTGGCGTTCTTGAGGGCAGTCATGTTTTCTGTAGTCTGGTCGTGGCGCCAGGCTTTTTCAAGGGTGCGGCAGTTTTTCTTGGATGATTTGAGTTCGTCGGTGAACCACGAGGCTTTCTTGCTGCCGGGTCTGCTGGGAGGGTTCTTCAGTGGTGCGAGGTCATCGGCGCAGTTGGTGAGCCACTATGTGAAGATGCGGGCTGCTTCGTTGGGGTCCGTTGCGCTGGCGGGGGGTTCTGGCTGAGGGAGGTGGTGAGCTGGTCGGCGGTGATCTTGCTCCAGCTCCTGCGGGGAACCTGTTGCAGGTGGAGGTGGTGATTCTCCTGAAGCTGAAATGGACGCAGCTGTGATCAGTCCAATGAAGTCCGGTGGAGTGGCTGAAGGAGATGTGCTTGCTGGAGGAGAAGACTGGGTCAAGCGTGTGGCCGCGTAGTGGGTGGGGGTGTTGACCAGTTGCTTGAGTCCGAGGTTGGCGAGGTTGTCCAGCAGTGTGGTGGTGTTGCTGTCCTTGTTGTTCTCCAGGTGGAAGTTGAGGTCCCCTAGGAGGATGTAGTCGGAGGAGGTGAGGGCGTGCGGGCTGATGAAGTCTGCGATGGCTTCGCTGAATTGTGTGCATGGTCCCGGGGGTCTGTAGATGAGGGTGCCTCTGAGGGTGGTCTTGGGGTCGGTGTGTATCTGGAAGTGGAGGTGCTTGGCGGCGGTGAAGGTGTTGTCGGAGTTGGTCGTGATGCGGATGGTGTTCCTGTGGATGATGGCGATGCCTCCTCCGGTCTGGTTGACGCGATCCCTCCGGGTGATCTTGTATCCGTCCGGGATGGCTATGGCGATGTCGGGTGCTGAGGAGGAGTTCATCCAGGTTTCCGTGAGGATGGCGATGTCTGGTGATGTTGTGTCGAGCAGGTTCCAGAGTTCGACGGCGTGTCTGTGGACGGAGCGGGTGTTGAGCAGGATGCACTTGAGGTGGTTGTTGCTAGTGCCTGGTCTTTCGGGTGCGGTGCAGGTCCGGAGGCAGGTGAACTTGCAGGCTTGGCAGGTGAAGGGTCCGTGGGTGCGTTTCTGGGTGGCTCGGTAGCAGGCGGGGTTCCGGTCGGGTTTGAGTGCGTTGAGGGTGGCGGAGTCGTGGGTCCGTCGTGTGGGCTGGCATCGATGGGGGCCAGGGCCATGATGGCCACACACACTTGGCATTGCTCCAACTCCAAAACACTGTGCCAAAAATCTGGGCATCACCATTGATGACACCCTGTCCATGAAGGACCATGTACGGGCCCTTTGCGGAAAAGGCTTTGCAACCCTGAAACTCCTGGGCAGGCTCTTCCCCTGGATACCTCTAGACTGCAGAAGGTCTGTCACACAAGCTTTGCTGGTCAGTCAAATGGACTATTTGAATGCACTATTTGTGGGCATGAACAAGCTCCTGTTCACGCGACTCCAAGTACTTCAGAACGCAGCCGACAAACTTGTCTGCAACAAAGGCAGGCTAAGCTCGGCCACCACGTGCTTGAAGGACTTATACTGGCTACCCATGAGACAAAGAGCAGCTTTTAAGCTACTGAGCCACGCACACAAGGCTCTGTACCAAACCGGCCCTTTAATACTCCAGGAGAAAATCGAGTTTTATGTCCCTACTAAGAGCCTTCGCTCACTCCATTTAGCTCTGGCCAGGACTAAGCGCATCAGGAAAGTGAGAACCGGTGGGCGATCATTCTCCTATCTGGCAGCTAAGAAATGGAACGAGCTACCTCTTGATCTATGGCTCACTTCCAACAACACATTGTTTCAGAAAAAAGTCATCTGTTCCCCAAGCACTAATTCCTAAACCTGCCACCGTACCAGGATAGCCTCTACCAGAGCCTTGATATCCCTCGGGATGAGTGCAGCGCTTAATAAATAAATACAAATACAAAGGCAGATTTCCAAAACAAAAAAGCCCATTTCAAGCACAATGAAAACGTCACATATACATGCTCCAACATATCTACTGGAGGGGAAGTAAGAATATTTCCCTCATGCACCATCCCAAACCCACCGAGTTAATGCTCATCTTGGGTTATTACACTGCTATTTTGCCGTGTTAATTTCGCTAATAAAATGGCTATTAGGTTTAGAATATGGAGGGAAGGTCTCAACAAAATTGTAATTTACATGATTATTATAAATCAAAACAAATGGGCCATATTTAAAAATCTTCCAAGCAATGCAGCAAGACACCTTGCTGTGCTGTGTGAAAGCAAGAGGACAGGAATGCGCCATATCACTTTTGTCTGCCTTGCACAAACTCAGACACCCTTGCATCATGGTGCAAGGGTACCTGCGTGTTTATTTGCAGGAGGGGGCATCTTCCTGCACACAACAAACCTCTGAGGCTGTTTCCTCATTCTACATGTGCTGAAAAATGCAGCACACAAAGAAAGAGAAAGAACAAAAAGATATAAAGTTATTTCTCTTCATTACATCTCCCCTGGAAAGGCATAACATTATGACTCATTCCCAGGGCTCCCACTCAAGGTAAATCTGGGAATGCACCAACATCCATGGGTGGATGTGTGGGAAAACCCATGCTCTTCCCATGTAATGCCTCCCTGTGGCAGAGTAATGCAAGGCAGTGACCTGTGCTGCCTTATTTTACTCCAGATTTACCAAACACCACATAGCAACATATGGTGGATTGTGTGGCCTGGTAAGTCTCAACTAAGTTTTGCATCACTTTTGCATTACCTTGTGAAGCACAGGGTGGCACAAAACTTTAATAAATCTATTCCCAAATCTAGTGTAGACAAATAATCGTTAGAACTGTTTACAAATGTTTAAAGAAAGAAAAATATTTGTGTATAAAAAGTCATTATTAAGACAAAGCCTTGACATTTTTTGTTTTCCAGTTTTATCCCTTCAGATTTTTGGGGTAGTCAATTTTGTTTCTGATATGAACTTATATTATATTCACTACTAATAGCTCCATTCCTTGGCAGAACGGAAATTGCCTATGGATAACCCATCATTTGCCTTGAGGCAAAATAAAGAAACATTGGACCAAGTTTATCATGGTTTCACGTCATCCTAGCTCCGTGCACAGCGATGAAGGGCACGGAAAATCTAGAATGAGATTCATTAAGCCACACACGGCCACCTTGTGTGACCCTGCATGGCTTGGTAAACCTGGAGTAACGCAAGGCAAAGCCAGTTGCTGCCTTGCGTTACTCTGCCCTGGGTGGAGAGTGGGCGTTCCCAAGCATTCACCTAATGATTTTGGCGCTTTCCCAACTTTACCAAGACAGGTAAACCTGGGAATGTGTAAAATGCTATGTCTTACCAGGGAAGGTGTAGCGAGGAGAAAGACACCTATTTCTCCTCATTCTAAGTGTGCTGAATTCTGCAGCACATTTAGAAAGGGTAAAAATCACAAGAGGTCGTTTTGGCCAGGAAGGTTCACCTTCCTGCACAAAAGCAATCCTGCCTACAATGCAGGCACCCTTGCTCCAAGTTCAAGAGTGCCTATATTGTCTCAAGGCAGCACATTGTGCACCAGCGCAAGAAGAGGACCGGAGTATTCCATATAATGATAAATAAGGTGCATTCCTGCTATATTCCTTTTATGCAGTGCAGCACAGAAAGTGTCTTCATTCATTGCATTTCATGAAAGTATGATAATTCTGGCCATTGTGCATTAAGGAACAACATGTGAACTACATGCATTTATGTTGAATTTTTTTCTTATTGAATTTGTTTCAAATCACAAAAAATGTATGAACACATTTAGAAAGTGCAAAAACTTAGAATAGCATACATTATGTATACCATTTTTTAAAGTTTAGTTTGCTACATATATAGTTATTCTTTTAGATGGATGTTTTGAGATCCTTTAATCTTCTTGAGAAGGATTTAATCCAAAACATTTAGAGAGGATGATATATGTTTCAATCAAACATTAATTAATTTGAAATAAAGAAATTCATTACCCTTGAATAAAAAAGTATTTATATTTGGGAATAAATAGTTATTAATTAGTTTTGTCAATATATAACTGATAGACATGAAGACCCTGCTTGTTGGATTACCCCATTTATAAACTTGGGCTCTCTACAGGGAGGGGAATCCGGGAACATTTAATTTATGGTTACATATTGTTTCCGAAGGAGATGGGACAAAGTATCAGCATCCTGTAACTTTCAAAGACTTGGAGTGTAAATTCAAATATTTCTGATTTTCAGAGACCAGTACCCATATATCTATATTTGTGGCAATACATATTCATTAGCACTGTAATTCAGATTGTAATTCATATTAAAGCATATCACTTTAGCCCCACAACAGTAAATCTCCACCCGCATCACCAACAAAGAAGAACATTCAAACTAAAAATTATAGTACTGAAATGGACATGCCCATATGTTCTAGATCTGTTCTAGAGCTTCAATCCGAGGGTTCTTTTTAGCAGTATGTAAAGTTGAGGGGAGAAAATTATTAACAATGCTGTTCAATTCAACAGAACTTTCTCTAGACACATAGTAACCACAGACAACTACCTAAGGTCAGTTAATGTATTAAATAGCCAAAATTAACTGGACATAAAGACACCTCAAAATGACATTGGAATCAACATAATGCCAAATCTGCGAACAAAGTTGAGTTGGTGCAACATGCACTAGACAATTAGCTCAAGAAATGGGATGCAGAGGATCAAAAAGCATGATTCCAAATTTCTCTGCATCGAGGTTTGTTGAATATAAAGCCGCAATCTATCCCTACACTAGTGCTAAAGTGACAACCCTACTTAAACATCCTCAGAGGAAGGAATTAAGATGTCAGCAAAGGGGAGGGGCTCCTAAGAAGTCTATCCACCTTAAATAAAGGCAGAGAAAAAGTGGGCTACTTTACCTACTTGAAATGTCCCAATATTACAGGTATATACCTAAGAGTCCATGCGGATCAGCCATCCACTCTGACCAAGATCTCATAGGTTCTTTTCCATGGGACATCAATGTTTCTGAACTGTAACATGCTGGCCTTGATTCACAGGCCTTCTCTTGTGTGAAAAGACAACAGTTATCCTCATCAGCTCACAATGGATCCCCCTTTTCTCCTTACCTAACTCATGAAAAAAATACATTGTTCTAACTAACAAGGTTGCTTCTTCAACCTGCAACACAAATGTGAGAAAGAACAAAATCCACAGCACATATGAAATTCAAACTGTTAATTCTAATTGAGAGCTTCTAGGTAAATTATATTTCAGGCCTGCAAGATTTAGCTAACATAAGAGAAATGACATACCAGCTTTCCCAATTGCATAGAAAATAAGGCACATTCAGTTAATTTCCCTACCAACATATAAAATGACACGATTAAGAAACACAATTAATAATAAATGAGTGTCAGTCGCACAACATGAGTTCCTCCCATTAGTGTTTTCTGCTTTTCACATTTGCTTTCCACATTAACTCTTCATGTTTACTATTCAAGGACCTAAATACATCACATTTGATGTTATTACATTTCAAGGTCCTAACACTTCATGTTAACACGACAAAAGATTATATGCAGGTGTGCTCTACATGTGTGATTATAATGCACCTCTACAAATAATTTGAAATGACACCAGTACAAATGAGATCCATACAGTGTAATTTATTGACAAATGTATGATCCCCTACCTACAGACCGGCTCTTAAACTGTACTTTTTCCTACTCCTTTTACACTCACCCCCTTCATCTCTTTATTCCCCCAGGCACCAACCACTAGTGCTCACCACAAGTCTAAAATTAGACTTCCTTCATATTCTAAAACACTTCGAGCCTTGGTCACTATTATGTTCTCCTGCAAAGGTTTTGCTCTCCTTCTCTATAGCTCTACTCATTGCCAGTTAGGCTTTATCAAGTGTTGACTCTCTCCCACAAAGTTGATGTCCTAGTTTGTGTCCTCAGGGAATTTCAGTTCCATTACTTTGTCTGCCTCTTTCAGGGTGTTGATGCGTTTTCATTCATTCTATTTAAAGATCATTCAGGATGTATGCACCCACTGGTAACGGATTTTCTGTGAATGAAGGAAATCTGTAATAGGTGTAAATGTTCTCCTCCTCTGCAATGTGAGGCCTTGAAACAAATGCAATGTATGGCCCTGGAGACAATTGCCTTATTAGCAAAGGAAACAGCCATCAGTTCCTCAATTTGGCTTAAGTAGTGAACCTGAGGATATCTGGGGGAGTGTCCTCTATCAATCAAAAAGTCCCACCTACTATGTTCAGTCCACTTACGAAGTTGAACCATCAGGTCTGTTTTTAAATGATATGCTAAAAGTCACACACCTATTCTTAGTATATCCAGGCTCTTGTATTCCCCTTTGAAGGGCTCAGATGCATATATTGCTTCTTGTAAACCTGTTTTCAAGATATTGGTGGTTTATTTGAAAGTCTTCCATTTACACTTACAGAGGTAGGAAGTGTTTCCTACCCTTGATCTTTTGTCACCTGCTCTCCAGATGACATACATGCCAAGTCACCCTTGAAGCATTTGAAGCAGGTTCTAAAGTCACCCTATATCACACTCACTTTTGAATTATTTTTCACTAAGAAATTGCTAAAGAAGATCCTGATTGATTTCAACATGTGAATCTGAGTAATTTGTGAAGGTATTTATTCTTATTTGTACCTTTGAACATTAGTAACTCTCTCACTGAGGGTTTCACCTTTTGCCTGCTATTGACCATTGTGACTCCCTTTCTCTTGTTAAGCAATTTCAGTGCCAGAATGAGTGTGCATCAGTTTATTTTGAGTCTAAAGGACTTTCCAGGGAAACCTTTCCCCACCACTTCAGATATGCTATTAGGGGTTAATTCTAAAAGAGTGTCGGACACACGACTACAGCTATAAAGTGATATAAAGAAGTAATTCTTTAAGCAATGCTTCTTTTTTCTAGATAGTCTATAAATGCCTCACTTGACCCTTTAGGGTTATGTGAACTTGACTTCTACTAGGGGTGAGGCTTAAGAGCCGTCGATGGTGGACCCGTGAGCTGAGAGCTCTGCGCCAGCATATTCATATATCCTTATTTGCGTGGAATCCACCCGCGCCTGGGGACCTGCATTCAAGGGCCTGACCCGCTAGCAATGTTGGGGACCCAATTCTGGCCCCCTGTGATGGAACAGAGAGTGGAGTAAGCTGCTTGGGCGGTGAGAGGCGGGTGCTGCACCGGCAAAATGGTGGCCTGAGGGAGCGACAAACCAGCGGCTGTGGAGGAGGCCGGGCCCTGCGGCAGAGACCAGCCTGTAGCGAATGAGTGGGGAAAATCAGAGCCCTAGCACTGTGCCGGTAAGCTGGAACCCGGGGCTTGTGAATCACATCAGAGAAAGGCAACAGACTCAGCTGCTGTCTTTGGGGTAACCCCACTGCAGGTAAGTGGTGGCAGAAACGGTGGAGAGAGCGTGTGGGGAAATCTGTGACCGCTGCATCAGAGACTTGATCGGGAGGTGTGGTGAATGGCACTGTGGAATGGCACTGTGCATTGTTGGACAAGGTTGAGGGGTGCCTGCCTAGGCGTCTTTGGGTCCGTGCCACCGGGCAAATGATCAAGGAACACAGCACATTCTGCTGCGCAGGGTGGGCGAGGCCTAGTGGAGGAGGTGAGGCTGACGATTTCTGCATGACGACAGCCATGGGGATATGCGACTGCTGGGGGCTCTTGACTCCGGTCCCCCTGGGCCCCTGCATGATGGCACAACAGCCTAGATCTGGGCTCTTTGCTGGAAAAGACAGAATACACCCAACGACAATCAGGCATTGTGGAAGAGAGCCCCCCTGTAGCCATTGGGAGACAGGGCATTCTACTATCATAGTGCCGCTAACTGAGGCAGAGGTCAAGCGAGCACTGAGAGATGAAGGACTTCCATACTCGTTGATGTTCCCGGCCAGGCTTCAGATTGTGTTGGACGGGAAAACACACTTATGTGATGATCCTAATCTGCTTGGGAATGGTTTGAATATTACAAAACGGAAGGCCAAGAGATACCCAGACCCAGTCAGCGCAAGACAGAAGCGGGAGAGCCCGGAACACGGTCCCGGAGATAGCAACGATGACAAGCTGCTAAGAAAGCGAGGCCGTCAATTACGGCAGCGGAGAGGGCTAGTGCTCTACAAGTAGTGGCGGACATGCTAGGGAGCTGAGAATCATTGCAGAAAAAAGGTTCAGACTCTTCTCATGGGACTGAGAATTCTGGCATTGACACATCTCATAGTGATGCGAATGGCATTCCAGAAGTGACTCCACAGACGACGGATGAGGTCTTCGGATAAATAACTGAACATTTTTCCTGCTTCCCAACCCCTCTTCTTTTTTTTCCTTTCTCTCTACGGCTCCCCTTCCTTCTCCTCCGATGTTCTATCTATTGGTATGATTGAAAAGATTGCATAGGTATGTGGGTGTCCATGGGTGGCACATTTTGGGGGGATCGAGGGGGGTGGATGGAGTGACGGTGTGGGCTGGGGGGGCTCCAGGGTGCAGGTTGGAACGTCCGCTTTCGGCTGTGAAGTCATGCATATTGCACTAAATTTTGGTAGATACTAGAGGCTTTGGTCACGCTCCTTTGTAGGCCCTTAGTTGGTTGCTTGGGGCCTTATTGTCTTGTTTTAAGATTGTGCTATGCAAAGGTTTTGCAAGATTGGGCAGCTGATCGTTGTCAGTTAGCTCACAGGTGTGGGAGTTAAATGGTTGGGGTTGTTGTTACATACCAGGAGGTCCTTGTCAAATAGACGGGCTGATGGAGTGGGGACCAGGGTAGGGAGTATTATTATACCTGATGGCACACCAGACAGATCAGATTGAGGGGTTCAAGCTCCTTACATGGAATATACGGGGCATGTACTCTCCTGCAAAACTCTATAGTATATTGAACTATCTCAGATGTAGGGGTATCTAAGTAGCGCTGTTGCAGGAGACTCACCTTACGGAGACGGAGGTGGTGCATCTGAAATGTAGATGGAGGGGGCAACTTTTTGCAACTACCTATTCTACCTTTGCGAGGGGAGTGCTAGTGTGGATTCGTCCAGGGGTTCCTTTCAGGTTTGTTGTGATTACTGGGAAATTGGCAGGGAGAGAGATAACAATAGGAAATGTGTATGCCCCTAATCAGGAACAGATTTCTTTCTTGGAAAGGTTTTCTGGGGCCCTGGCGAGGGTGGCCATTGATGGCCTGATCCTGGGTGGGGATTTTAATTGTGTGTGTGATATGGAGTGGGACAGATCTACACCCCCACTGCAGGGTACTCTGGCTGCTAAAATGGCTCAGGGACTTAGGAACTGGGCTGGGGCTGGGGACTATTGGATATGTGGAGACTTCATAACACACAGCAAAGGGCATATTCCTAATATTCACACTTATATGACTTATATACACGGCTGGATATGTTTTTCTGTTCTACCTCATTGGCCCCCATGCTATCTGAATCGGAGTGCTTGGGAAGAGCCATCTCTGATCACAGCCCCTTGCTCATGCAAATTGCACCTACTCGAGCGAGAGCCCCAGTACCTATGTGGAGATTAGACCCTGCCTTGATGGAAGATGAGGGCTTTAAACAGATTTTAGCAGCAGCACTGGCTACCTTTTTTTTACAGAACCAGGGTACGGCCAGTTCCCCATTGGTAGAGTGGGAGGCGTTCAAGGTGGTCACCAGGGGACAATGTTTGGGACAAAGGGTGGGACTCAGACGAGAGATAACCAGAGAACAGGACTTGGATAGAGAGATGGCCAGAGGTCTAGCAGTACAGGAGAAATGGCCAGAAATCAGGAATCGCTATAATGCCACGTGGGATAGGCTGCGGACAGTGGACTTCAATAATTATAGAACACAGCAACATTAAGAAGGGGGCAAGGCCAGAAGGTTGTTAGCCTGGCTGTGTCGGCCGGAGAGTAGGGGAGTGCTGATCCCGAGTGTCACTAATAATATGGGGCAGGTCCTATGCTCTCCAAGAGTTATTAATAAGGCTTTCAAGGGTTATTACCAAAAATTGTATAAACAACCTAGGGTTCTCCAGAAAGAGGTGATTCTAGCGTATCTTGCTGCGTTGAGGCTGCTGAGCTTGGAGGACAATATCAGAGACTCTCTAGCATTACCGATTTAAGCATTTGAGCTCCGGCAGGCAATTAGGGGCAAGGCGAGAGGAAAGACGCCCAGGCCAGAGGCCTTCTGGCTGAATTTTATCTTGCATTTATAGACATCTTAGATCCGAGGTTGGAACACCTCTATGCAGCTGCACTTGGAGAGCGGAGGCTTCCATCCTCTATTAGGGAGGCAATGTTGGTCCCCCTACCAAAAACTACGAGCACCCCGCAGTAAAGGACTATCGGCCCTTGTCCATGCTGAACAAAGATTTTAAAATTCTAAATAGAGCATTTGCCACTAGGCTTCTACCACACATGCAGCGTTTGGTCCATACAGATCAGAACAGTTTTATCCCCGCACGATCCACGTCCACTAACCTGCGGTGATTATATCATGTGATGTTCCACAGGGATTTGGGTAATTATCCAGCTGCATTGGTGATGCCAATCAACATGGAGAAGTCCTTTGACTCCTTGCATTGGGACTTCCTATTAGCGACAATGGAGAGGATGCAGATTGAAACTCACAGTGATGGCCAGGGTGGCACTGTCTAATATGGTGATCTTGCCCCGCCTACTGTACTAGGGGACAGGACACAGTCCTTTCTGATATAAGAGTCAGATTCTCTGTTCCATCCTTCTCAGGATGGGTCATCTGTATGCAGATGACTACTCAGGCACACCTACTCTTCCTTTGTGTACGACTGTCCAGAGGAAATGCAGGAAGTCAGCTGTCACCCACCCAGATGTGTACTCCAGAGACAGACAGAAGGCACCATATTTCTAAAGTAAGTACATAAATGTCAGCTTTCTAAAAGTGCCATTTCCTAACCTGGAATTTAAAAGCTCAGTGATACTAACATTGAAAAGCCTGTTTCTTCACAATTGGTAATGACATTAAAAAGATGTACTATGGTAATCCCAATGTTATCCAATGCGAGAAATAGAATTTGCAATAGTGAAAACGAAATTGGTAAAAGTTTTAACTACCAAGACACGTAAAGTTTAAAAGTACATGTTCAACCTTTTAAATACAATGCACCCAGCTCTGTGGGTTATACAGGGCCTACCTGGGGAGACTTAGATGTTTAAAAAGGGAAGGTTTAGGCCTGTCAAGAGGGTTTACTTGCACGGTCAACATGGCAGGGTGAAACGGCACACACAGGCTCCAGTGGCAGGCGTGCAACATGGTTAAGGGGCTACATATGTGGGTGGCACAATCAGTGATGCAGGCCCACAAATAGTGTTTATTTTACAGGTGCTGACCACATGTTTTGCACTTTACTAGGAACTTATGAATAAATTAAATATGCCAATTGGGGATGAGCCAATATTAACATGTTTACAAGTGAGAGCACAAGCACTTTAGCAATGGTTGTCAGATTTACGTGTGCAGAGTCCTAAAACCAGCAGAAACAGGGTCAGAAAAATGAAGGGAGGCAGGCAAAAAGTTGGGGGTTGACCACCGTGAGGCTGCCATGTCTAACAGTCTGGGCTTTGTTTTTGTGATGTATTTTCATTGTATTACTGTTTGAGTATTGAATGAATACTTTACACAGTGCCTTTATGTTAAGTGTGGCTGCTTTGTGTCAAGCTAAGGAGGATTAAGCAAAGGTTTATTTTGTGGCTTCTGTAGTTCACCCTGACAGTGATTGTCCCAGATTGACAGCCTGGTTCATATAAAAGTAGACATTATTAGCTTTGTGTTTGCTCCAGGCTAGAATCTAAAGAAAATCACCTAGCAATCCTTACTGACTTTGACCAAGTTACCACTAATTTGATAGCTCATCTGGAGGCATAGATGACATGTGAAGACTTCAAAAACAGATCTGTGACAGAAAATATCTTGATCCACAATATACATGAGAAGACAAAGGGAGAAAATGCTCTTGTTAAATACATTTTCTGGTATATTGAAAGGAGCAATTTATTATTTTCAAATTGCTCACTGAAAGGAAAAAAGGTTTTAAAAGGGTTGGTTTGCCCTCAAATGTACTTGGTAAAATGCATCCTATTTCTCTAAGAAACACATTATATAAAGAGGGACACTCTGCTGGCCCAGTTCCACACTGAAACATTCAGGTAATTTTGAAACAGGGCCTGCCTTAAGTTACACTCATTAAAATGAAGATTATAACATCGGTGTTACTAGAAATGAACAAACACTAAATCAGGTATCGATCGATATTCCTGCAAGACATGCATTTTAAATGGAATACAGAAAGTACTTTAAACTTTTCACCTAAGTTAGCATGTGCTGTGTTTTGCATGGCTGAAAACAAAGATGTGGATGGCTTGTCAGACGCTGAAGTATACAGAGTAAAAAGCAGACTAACAGAGGTACTCAGTGAGGAATAGCAGACCAAGTGAAAAAGTGCTCAAATCCAAGACGATGGGGTGGAATTCTAGATGAAAGCTGATTAATGTCTCTACTGAGTCTCATCAATCCTTCAAATACTACTTATACATGCCTTACAGTATGTAAGCAGAGGACTAGATTGAAACTAGCTTGGAAGATATCCCTAAGTTGCCTCTTTTAGCACAGTTCCTAACCAGATGTGCATAATGACGTTTTGAATAGTATCAGTTTATGTAAAAGAGAGACTGGAGCGCCACACTAAAAGGGGAATACAAACCAATGGAGCTTCAAGCTTAGTATTGGAATATGTTTTCTCACCATGCAAGTTACTGCTAGCCTCATGTGCCTGAAATTGGAAAACAATGACAGCAGCAAATAAGTATATATTTGGCGGGGTTGGTTTGTGTGTCTTTTTTTACCGGAGTTATTTGGGGTACAACATTCTTACAGCAGAATTTTATATCCAACTAGGGAAAGGGAGAACTTGCTCTAATGATGGATCAACTTTCAGACTAATTTTTCTAAATGTAAAAGGTTTGAACTCTTCAGGTAAATAGCATAATGTTAGGAGCTACTGCAAGGCGCAAAGATAAATATGATGTTTCAAGAGAGTCTCACATACAGAAATTCTAGGCATTTAACAAAACAAAAACATTGTCTATGGCTTATTAAACTATATTCTGCAAACACAGGACAAGATCACTTCCTACAGACCACACTAAATCATACCAAAAGAGGTAGTAGGTATGGTGGGCTTAGACCTAGACTGAGTTATCTACTAACCCCAACATGAAAGATATTGGGAAGAAGACTAAATCACTATTTATTTACCTAGAAGTGACAAAGACCTGAAGATACTTGCATGTAGGTTAATCAGAAATTTCTGTTTACCTGCATGTCCATAGAGTCTACACATAAATCTATTGTTTGATCACCAACAAAAGGTAAGGCTTGAAAATGCAGAAACCAGATGTTTGAATTTCCTGAAAAGCATGCACAGTGCTGGTGTAGCTGTGGGTGGGGAGTATGGAGGGGACATGTACTTGGAACCTATATATATATATATATATATATATATATATATATATATATATATATATATATATATATATATCCAAATACACCTTTCACCAGCCACCGCTCCTCATTGTTGCGGGTTCATCCTCTGCCCGCGGTGAAACGCGCCAATTAATTGCACGACTCCCGTCTCTTAATTCCAAAGAAACTTTTCAAAAGAGTGCACTTCTGAGCCATATAAAGTTTTCAAAGTGAAAGATGTATTTATTCAAGCCGTTACAGCAAAAGTTGACAAACGCGTTTCAGCGTTACCGCCTTCGTCAGTGTCAACTAAAACTTTACTCAACAGTGTTTAAATACACAGTGAATTCATTTCATTGACCTAGAAAGTGTTTGTGCGAATAAACAAAAGATAAAAATAAAAAGTGGACTTATTTTCATCGGCCATCTTAGAATGGGTATACCTTCGCAGTTAAAGTAATCATGTAATGCATTATATACAGACATTGATTAGTTGAGTCATATGTATAACGCCCATTATTCAACATTATAATTTCATGTTTCTTATGCGCTAGTCATACAATTATGTGCTAATCATTAGCCAGTGTCTAACCCAGGGTGGTGTGGAAAAAAACGATGGATTTAGGCCCAGATCCTTGTACTGGGGTGAATGTATGACATTGTTCTACATTCTGTCCATCAACTGTGTTTTTTGCAAATGTCACCCTGAGTGGGCTGGGTATGCTCAGACGTGAGTCCCAGGCTCTCCACACCACTGGAGTCAAGCTATCCAGGCTGAATGAAGGCTGATAGCCAGAAACCGGTCCTTGGATGCTTGATTCCGGTCTGGGAAAGACATGGCTTGGTAGTTCGGACTGGACTGTTCCCATGAGGCACAGGGTCAGAGCTGATTTGCATATAGCCAGTGTCTAACCCAGGGTGGTGTGTAGTGCAAAAAAACGATGGATTTAGGACCAGATCCTTGTACTGGGGTGAATGTATGACATTGTTCTACATTCTGTCCATCAACTGTGTTTTTTGCAAATGTCACCCCGAGTGGGCTGGGTATTCTCAGACGTGAGTCCCAGGCTCTCCACACCACTGGAGTCAAGCTATCCAGGCTGAATGAAGGCTGATAGCCAGAAACCGGTCCTTGGATGCTTGATTCCGGTCTGGGAAAGACATGGCTTGGTAGTTCGGACTGGACTGTTCCCATGAGGCACAGGGTCAGAGCTGATTTGCATATAGCCAGTGTCTAACCCAGGGTGGTGTGGAGTGCAGAAAAACGATGGATTTAGGCCCAGATCCTTGTACTGGGGTGAATGTATGACATTGTTCTACATTCTGTCCATCAACTGTGTTTTTTGCAAATGTCACCCCGAGTGGACTGGGTATGCTCAGACGTGAGTCCCAGGCTCTCCACACCACTGGAGTCAAGCTATCCAGGCTGAATGAAGGCTGATAGCCAGAAACCGGTCCTTGGATGCTTGATTCCGGTCTGGGAAAGACATGGCTTGGTAGTTCGGACTGGACTGTTCCCATGAGGCACAGGGTCAGAGCTGATTTGCATATAGCCAGTGTCTAACCCAGGGTGGTGTGGAGTGCAGAAAAACGATGGATTTAGGCCCAGATCCTTGTACTGGGGTGACTGTATGACATTGTTCTACATTCTGTCCATCAACTGTGTTTTTTGCAAATGTCACCCCGAGTGGGCTGGGTATGCTCAGACGTGAGTCCCAGGCTCTCCACACCACTGGAGTCAAGCTATCCAGGCTGAATGAAGGCTGATAGCCAGAAACCGGTCCTTGGATGCTTGATTCCGGTCTGGGAAAGACATGGCTTGGTAGTTCGGACTGGACTGTTCCCATGAGGCACAGGGTCAGAGCTGATTTGCATATAGCCAGTGTCTAACCCAGGGTGGTGTGTAGTGCAAAAAAAACGATGGATTTAGGCCCAGATCCTTGTACTGGGGTGAATGTATGACATTGTTCTACATTCTGTCCATCAACTGTGTTTTTTGCAAAAATCATTTTGAACACATTTTCACATCAAAATACATTTTCTATTCATTGGCCGATTGTTCAAAATTGAGCCCTGAATGGGCTACCTTATATACAACTGATCTTACAAATTTACAAATTCTCAATTCATGAGCATATTTTGTGAAGTTGGACAATTCCTACTCTTTGCAGTTGGTCCTAATGTATGTCTACAGAAAGAAGTTTGGACATTTAGTTTTACCCAAATAGATTTTTGTAATGGGCTCTAGCCTACATTAATCCACATTTCTTCCTCATTATTCAGTCCCTTTGGTACTTTTGTTTGTAATTTTATAAATGTACCTGGACTCTAATGTGTGGAGTTTCCTTACATTATCTCCTCCTCTCTCTGACATGTGCAATAATTTAGCAGTCAGTTAAAATGGGACATAGACTGTTGTTTACATGTTTCATACTCAGTATTGAGATCAGCAATTATCAAATATTGTCATTGTGTTTCTAATGGCTACATAATTGACAGTTTACATCCATGTATAAACACATAAAACATGTCTTAAAACCAATTTACAATTGACTTTTAAATTGATTTTAAAGCAGCATATCGTTGTTGTGATTTACATTGCTTGATGTACACATACCTTTGTTCACAAGATAACATTTGTGGAAACTTGCATCAGAATCTCTGTATAATGCAAAATGAGCAAAACCGCAAATGAGTTCTCACTGCTGAAAGTCCATTGTATGTAAACATTATGACTGCTTACAAAGTGCTATGTGCTTTGTTAATTTATCGATAAAGTGTCAGTGCCTAACCATAGTGCAAAAAATGATTAACCCCTTGTGTGCTCCTGTCGGCTGTTGGCCGACGGGAGCACTCCCTCCCTGGTGCTGCGAACGACCGTTGGCCGTCGCAGCCCCGCCCACCCTTCAGAATGCCCACACTTCGGCAGAATTGCCGCCGCGGTTAAGGCTATAAAATCTAGGTAAAACTATGAAATGGATGGGGAGGGCAACTCAAATCTACAAATAATTTGCGAGTTATCTGATTTACACATGATTGTTCCTATTAATGTCCTGTGACTGTTGATGACCCTCCCGTTACTTCTGTATAATATTGTGGCTATGCCTAGAGACAAGTGTAGATATCCTCTGTAGCGTTGAGACCACCCGGAGACTGGGAATTGAATTCAAGAATGTATCATGTTTCCAATCTCAGTAGGAATCTCTACTGATTCCCTCCTCTCCTATTTTGTGGCACAAAATCTATCAAATAATATGTTACATCCTTCGGGTCTGAGCTGTGGCATTCCCCAAAATGACGTGCTACAGGATATGTTGTGTCCTGATTTTTGATTGTCCGAATGTGCTGGAGTATTCTTTTGTGGCTCTGAAGTATAGTACCTCCTACATATCGTAGGCCACAAGAACACTCCAGCAATACACAACGTGATCAGTCTTGCAGATTAGTGCTTTGGTGATAGTCCTTTCTTCATTGCCGAACATGGTTTTATAAGATATTTTATTAGTCCCGTACTGATCCGCTTTGCACAGCTTTCATTTGTAGAAACCTTTTCTTGGTGAGAGCCATGATGTTCTGGTCTGGTACTCCAAATTGCTCTTGACCAAATTGTCTCTCATGGGAGGTGCCCTACTATGTGTGATGGACACCTTTTTTGGCAAAAGGTGAACTATAACCGGATCATTGAGGATTATGGGTCAATTTATTTTGATAATGCGCTTAATGGCCCTCTCCTGCTTGCTGAACTGTAAACTCAATCTGAACTCCTGTCCAATGACATTAGAGTCGGCAACAGACTATAATTGTTTCCTTTCCTTTTGAAGTATTTAATAAGACGGATCTGGCTAGGGTATTGCTTTTTGTAATTACTGTATTAATACATTTTTTAGAATAGCCTCTCGCCAGAAATCTCTTTTTGCTAGTCTGTTGTGCCATTTTTAAATCCTCTTCATTACTGCAGATTCTTTTTATCTTAGCTTCTCCCCGTATGGGATGCTCTGTATAAGATGGCAAGGGTGTGAGCTGGATGTGTGCAGCACTGTGTTGCCTGCAGTTTCTTTTCTGTAGGCCCTATTCTCTTTTTGGTTGCTTCTTATATAAACTTGTACATCCAAAGAGCTCACAATTTCTGCACTAATGGTTGGGGTAAAGTTTAGGTTGATATCATTGTTGTTGAGTTCTTTAATAAACTCCTGATCACCTGGCGATGTTCCTTGCCAAATAACAAAGAGATTTATTATTATTGCGCTTATAACGCGCTGCAGCTACCCAAAAAGGGTTTCCCGGCGTGAATTTGTGGAGTTGTGTAAGTAGAGTTAGATAAAGAAAGTGTTTAGATGTTAAATAGCCAAGTTTTTAAAGCTTTACGAAAGTTAATAAAATCAATCTCGTTTCGTACTGAGAAAGGCAGAGAGTTCCATAACGAGGGCCCTAGGTAGGAAAATGATTTGCCGCCCATACGAGAGAGCTTGATTTTGGGGATGACAAACTTCTTTAACGTAGAGGAGCGGAGAGAACGAGATGGACAATACGGGTAAACAAGCGAATGAAGATATTTCGGGGCCTTACCACCTTTAATTTTATGCATGAAACAGAGTGCTTTAAATTTGATTCGGTTTTCGACTTTAAGACAATGAAGGTCACAAAGATATTGAGTAGTGGAAGTGGTTCTAGGAATTTTACATAGCAGTCTGTCCCCTGAATTTTGAATCACCTGTAGTTTGCGAGTAGTTGCTTTATTTGAGCCCAGATAAGGCACATTACCATAGTCAATCCTAGAGGTAATCAAGGCATTGACTACGGTTTGCTTGGTTGACTCAGGCAGCATCCAGCAGATCTTTTTTAGCCATTTTAGGATGACAAAGCACATGGCCGAGGTTTTTACAGCTTGCTGGTGCATATTGAGAGATTCATCGATGATGATGCCTAAGTTACGTGCCTGTGAAACTGGGGCGGGAAGCGTGCCCATTTCCAAAGGCCAGTGATGTGGGCCCCACAAATTCTTGTTTTTGCCGAGAATAATTACTTCAGTTTTTTCTCCATTTAATTTAAGAAAATTGTCCTGCATCCATCCTGCTATTTTAATGAGACCTTCTTTGAGTGGGGAGGAAGTATCAGTGTTCTCAGAAGAAAGGGATAAAATCAACTAGGAATCGTCGGCATAGGAATACATCGATAATCCCGAGTCTTCCACCACCTTAGCTAAGGGGCTCATATACAAATTAAACAATAGAGGACTGAGTATAGAGCCCTGTGGTACACCATGTACAAAGACATGTGTGTCTGAGGAGGCTGTTTGAGAAAAAACTTGAAAAGTGCGTTCTGTCAAAAAGGAGATGAGCCAATTAAGAACAGAATCGCGGATACCTAAAGAGCTAAGGGTGCTAATTAATACAGTGTGTGATTCCATATCAAAAGCAGCACTTAAGTCCAATAGTATAAGGGCCACTGTCTCTCCCTTATCTAATTGGCAGCGTATGTTTTCTGTGACTCCTAATAAAGTGGTTTCTGTCGAAAAACCAGCTCTAAAGCCTGATTGACAGGGAGGCAACAAATCTTGGGCAGTTACAAATTCCGCTAGATTTTGATGAACATGTTTTTCAAGTATTTTGGAAAACACAGGTAACAGGGAGATGGGCCGAAAATTGGAAGGTTGATTTGGATCAGTCCCTGCCTTTTTTAGGAGAGGGTGGATCATTGCATGCTTCCAGTCTGCTGGAACGGTATCTTCCTGAAGGGAGATGGTAAGAAGATCCGTAATAACGTCCAGTGACAGAGAGTCAAGTTGTTTAAGTATAGTACAAGGCAGGGGGTCTTTCGGGGACCCAGATTTAATAACATTGAGTAGTTTGATTAGAGCCTCGGTGTTTAATCTGGGCCAGCTATCCAAAGTACCTTTGGAGTTCTGAAAGACTCCTGTGTCAGAGTTGCAAATGTTATTGTGAGTGGGAGGGCACAGTGGAATTGCTGCAGAAGAAAGACAGTTATTCTGGGCTGCTGCAATTCCTTGGTAGATATTGTCTACTTTTTGTATGAAAAAAGTAGCCAATGTTTCACATTGATGCTTATTTAAATCCGGTGGCATGGCTAATGTTTTAGATCCCGCAAGTTCTTTCACCATCTTAAATAGGGTTTTGTAATGATTTAGAGCATCTGAGATAATGGAGCACACATATTCAACTCGAGCCTTACTACAAAGGGTGTGATACTTATTTAGTTTATTTTCGTAGGCTTTTTTCACTTCGGATGTATAGTTTTTTCTCCATCTGCGTTCAAAAGTTTTACATTCAGATTTTTCTTTTTTCAATAGTTCCGTGAACCATGGGGCGGGGGTCGGTGGCCCTTACGTTTTATGTTGGTCAGAGGTAGGCAAGTGTCAATTGCCGTCAGGAGCCGTGTCTGTACTGATGTAGATAGTAAGTGTACAGATTGCTTTGAGCAGGGAAGATGTGTATTTAAGAAAGTGTTTAATGTTTCAATGTCTAACTATTTCCAGTTCCTTATTAGCGTGGGTTGATCAGAAGGGAGTTTAGACTCATATATTACTACTTGAAGTGAGAACATAGGGGCCGATTATGATTGTGGTTTTTCCGCATCCTCCGGGCCGGCGGAAGCCACCGCAGGCCCGGGGGATGCGGAAAAACCGCTGCGGAGCCTCCAAAGACCCACCGCCATATTAGGATGGCTGGTGGGTCTGGAATTCCGTCCGCAGCTTTTCCGCCGCGGTCGCCTTCCGAACGTGGCGGAAAAGCTCTAACATGGCTGGCGGTGTCTATCAGACACCGCCAGCCATATTAGGATGGTGTGACAGTCATGCTTTTCCGCGGCGGCTTTTCCGTCGTGGACAAGCATACGGACTTTCACTTCGGGGCCCGTTGCGGGCCCCCTGGGTGAAGGGAGGGTGCCCATGGGGGGTACCTATGGTACCCCCCTGCATTTGCGTGCTCAAAGCAGCAGGCACTGCGCGGTGCCTGCCGCTTTGTGCATGCAAATGCGATGCATGCATTTTTAACCTTGCGGCGGGTGCAGCTTGAAGCTGCACCCGCCATAATGTTAAAGATAGAGGTGGCGGTCACATTCTAATATGCTCGGAGGGAACGCCGCAGCCCTTGCGGACGTTCCCTCCTCCTCAGGGGTCCTTTAATTAGGTAATGATTTGACCAGTAAAGTGGCAGCGCGGGAAGGACACTAATTGCCTTAAGATTAGAAAAAATAGGATCAAGTAAGTGACCTGCTATATGTGTGGATCCAGAATTTAGTAGGTTTAAATCGAAGGCGGCTAAATCAGAGATAAGCTCAGAAGTTGCTGTACAGGTTAGATTTTCTAGATGTATGTTTAAATCCCCTACGAGGGAAAAATTGTCCGCCTTCATCACCAAGGGACTTATAAGTTCCGGGAGGGCCGTTGCCCATGCTGCAACAGAGCCAGGTGGACGATAGACAAGTATGCCAGAAAACATACAATACAATTGGTGTTAAGAGCAAGCTTAAATATTGCTGCTTCACAGTTGGGATTTGGTAAGTGAGTAAAGTCACAGTTGTACTCTTTTTTAAAGAGAATAGCAATACCGCCTCCTGTTTTATTATTGCGATCAATTCTTTCTATTGCATAATGGTCGGGTACTGCCACCGCAATGTCCGGGCCTGAGTTCTCATGGAGCCAAGTTTCTGTAAGAAAGAGTGCGTCAGGCTTCTCATCCATTAGTAGGTTAAAAATCTCAAATTTATGTTTTGGTAAAGACCTACAATTCAGGCTAAGAAAAGAGAATGTTTTGCATTGGGATTGACTTTGGTTGCTATTATAGCTTTCTCTGCCCATGGTTAGATTGCGATTGGAAGCAACTGTAAAACCGCAAATAGGACAAGGTGTAATTTCGCCATCCAAATGCAGTTTAGTACATTCCGGTGGTGAAGGGAATCGTAGAGCCCAAAGCTGCTCTGAATTGTACCTGAGTGATGGAACATTCCTGTTATAGGAAGTATGAGAGGCCTGAGTCTCAGCATCTAGCACATTTTGTATAGAATTTGTAGAAGTAAGACCAGGGTTCCTGGCCCTGTGCCCGGTCCAGGCACGGAGGGGCGCAGACGGCCTTGCTGATGTCAGCGCTCCACTTCCCCCGCCTCCACCTGTAAGGAAACCAAGACCGCTGCTCCCTCACAACAAGCGGGCGTACCCGTGGTGGACCGGGGAGCAGTCAATAGCAATGAAAGCAAGTGGTGAGTGAAATTAAAAGTTCTTAGATTTCTAAGCGTCGCAACAGTGATTTTAAAAATATGCAGCTAGCAATGTAAGCGCCTACTCACACGCGTCTGCTGCGCTGAGTGCGGGCATGGGCTTTCTAGCCTTGCTGTCAGCTGACTGCTGATGTCAGTGCTCCACTTCCCCCACCTCCACCCGTAAGGAAACCAAGACCGCTGCTCCCGCCACAACAAGCGGGCGTACCCTTGGTGGACCGGGGAGCAGTCGGTAGCAATGAAAGCAAGTGGTGATTGAAATTAAAAGTTCTTAGATCATCTATGAATCTCAAAAATACTTTGATATGCTCCCTGAAGTAAGCCTCATGCGTGGTTTTGAGTACCAGCTCATCCCACCAGCCCATGTGGAGACAGGCATAGCTGGGGGAGAAGCTGGCACCCATTGCCACCCCTCGTAGTTGCTGATAAAGGGTTAGCTGAAATATAAAAACATTGTTGTTAAGGCAGAATTCTACCATGTTGACCAACATTCTATTGTGCTGCAGCATTTCATTGGATCTAGATAATGTTGGAGGGCCCTCAGTCTATTGTGGCTCAGCTAACAGTAACTGATGAATTTCACTGATTTTGTACAAGTGAAACCTGAGCCTAACTATAACGTCCCTGTAACATTTGTTTTTTTCATCGTCACTTGGCTGCAATTTGGATCATCCTGTTATTAACAGAAAAGAAGCATAGAAGGGGAAAGACCTTTGAGAAAAATAAACTCCCTCCCACCCTTCATATTTTTAGATGAAAGATATGAAACTCGGAGAGCAAGGTGATAAAATTATCCCTATGAGGAGGAAATAAGAAACTAATAATATGAAGGGTGAATAAATCAATCAATCAATCAGGGGAATTGTAAGCCTGCTACTCACCCGTGAGGGTCACAAGGTACTGGGGTAAGCAGCTTTGTTCAGTCGAAATGCCAGACCTTGAGCGTCTTACTGAAGATGTTCAGGGAGGGGGCGCATCTGATGTTGACCACCAGCTCGTTCAAGGTCTTGGCAGCAATGTAGGAGAAGGTTCTTTTACTTGTTCTGGCTCTGCGGATGCAAGTGGTTTCGGTGAGAGCGAGGTCAGCGGATTGGAGGTTTCGCTTGGGTACGTGGAAGGATATTCTCTCGTTGAGGTATTGGTGTCGGGTGTTGTGGAGACATTTGTGGGTGAGTATTTTGAAAGTGACTCTCTTCTCAACGGGGAGCCAGTGGAGGGTCCATAGATGTAGGTGTTGAGTGGTGCATTTGTGTCGAGGAATGGCGAGGATGAGTCTGGCTGCGGTGCTCTGTATGGTCTAGAGCATGCAGAGCAGAGACTTGTTGATCCCGGCATAGAGGCAATTTCCGTAGTCCAGTCTGCTGGTTATGAGTGTGTGGGTGACAGCTTTCTTTGATTTGGGGGGATCCACTTGAAGGTCTATCAGAGGGTGTTGAAACAGCTGAAGTCGACAGCGTTGACCTGTTGTCTCATGGAGAGGGAGAAGTCAAGTACAATGCCGATGTTTCAGGTGTGGTTCGTGGGTATGGGGGGCTGTCGAGGGCAGTAGGCCACCAGGCGTTGTCCCATGTTGAGTGTAAGGGTCCGAGGATGAGGACATCTGTCTTCTCTGAGTTTAACTTCAGGCAGTTTCTGCTCATCCAGGATGCAATGTCCTTCATTCCTTCCTGGAAGTTGGGTATGGTGGTGATTGGGTCCTTGGTGAGGGAGAGTATGAGCTGGGTGTCATTGGCATAGGATATTATGCTGAGTCCGCGTTGTCTTACGATGTAGGCGGGGGGTCCATGTAGATGTTGAAGAGCGCCGGGCTGACCGATGATCCTTGGGGAACTAAGCAGTTGATTTCAGTGGTTTCAGAGAGGAAAAGTGGTAGTCTGATTATTTGGGTTGTGCTGGTGAGGAACAAGCGGATCCAGTTGAGGACGGTTCCTTGTAGGTCGGTGTGATGGAGTCTGGCGGTGAGTGTGCAGTGGGTGACAGTGTTGAACGCTGCAGAAATGTCTAGTAGGATCAAGGCCGCTGTGTGTCCTTGGTCGAGGAGGGTGTGGATGTCGTCTGTGGCGGCGAGTAGAGCAGGTTCGGTGCTGTGGTTGCTGCAGGATCCGGATTGGGAGGGGTCGAGGATGCAGTTTTCTTTGATGAGTTTGGTTAGTTGTGCATTGACGGTCTTCTCTGTGACTTGGGCCTCGAAGGGGAGGAGAGAGATGGGTTAGTTTTTTAAATCAGTGGGTCTGCTTAGGGCTTCTTGAGCAAGGGTCTGACTTCAGCATGTTTCCAGTCGTCGGGAAAGATGCAGGCCTTGAAGGAGGTGTTGATGATGTGTCGTAGTTCAGGAGCGATGGCGGCTTTGTGGAAAATGTGCAGGGGTCCAGGGGGGGCCCTGAGTGGATGCCTTTCATGGTCGAGGTGGTGTCTTCTGTGGTGACAGGGGTTCAGGAGGAGAGGATGGGCTGGATGGCGTTGCTGGAGCAGGAAGTGGTTTCGGAGTTGGTTGTCAGGTCATTGAAGTTGTTGTAGAGTGCCTCAATTTCTAGAAGGACTTAGGATTCGAGCTTGTTGCAGAGGCCCTGGGAAGGGGTGATGTCTGTGATTTTGCTGGGAGTCTTGGTGAATACCTGGATGACACTGAAGAGTTTCTTTGGATTGCCGGCGTTGGCGAGGATCTTCTTTTCGATGAAGGTCCGTTTGGTGGATCTGATGAGTTGGTGGTATTCCGTCATGTCATTTTTATAGGTGGTTCGATCTTCTGGCATCTTACTGTTTCTCCAGTTCTTCTCAAGATGTCTGCAGGTGGGTCTGGATTCTTGGATGTCAGCGGTGAACCAGGTGGGTTTCCTGGAGCGTTGTCTGTCGGGGTTGCGTAGCGGTTCAAGCTTGTCTGCGCAGCTGGAGAACCATCTGTCGAGTCCTTTGGCTGTGAGGACGGCGTTGGTCGACATGGTGGGGGCATAACGGTTGAGGGTGGAGTTGAGTTGTTCCTCAGTGACTTTGCTCCAGTTCCTTCGTGGTTGGTGTGGTGCAGGTTTGGGCGGCGTGGGTCTGCTGAAGTGGAAGTGTACTCGGTGGTAATCTGTCCATATGGGTTGCCTGGTGTGACTGACGTGGATGTTGTTACCTCCTGAGAAGATGGGGTCGAGGGTGCGTCCTGCCTTGTGGGTGGGTGTGGTGATGAGCTGTTTCAGTCTGATATTGGTGAGGTTGTCCCGGAGGGTGGCAGAGTTGGGGTTGCTGGGGTTGTCGAGATGGAAGTGCAGGTCTCCGATCAGTATGTAGTCCATGGAGGCGATGGCGTGGGGTGCGATGAGGTCGGCAACAGTGGTAGCGAATGAAGCATGGGTCTGGGAGGTCTGCAGGTGAGGGTGCCGTGGAGTGTGGTTCTGGGGCTGGTCTGGATCTGGAAGTTATGGTGTTCGGTGGTGGGGAAAGTGTTCTTTGTGGTGGAGGTGGAGAGTCGGAGGGAGCTCTTGTGTACAATGGCGAGTCCTCCTCCTGGGAGATTGGGGCTGTCCTCCCTATGGATCTTGAATCCAACGGGTATTGGCGGTGGTGATGTCGGAGACAGAGGAGGCGTTGGTCCAGGTTTCTGTAAAGAAGACGATGTCTGGCGAGAGTGTGTTGAGGAGGTCCCAGATCTCTACTGCATGTCTGTGCAGGGAGAGCACATTGAGGAGGATGCATTTCAGGGCTTCGGTGATGTTGGTGTTCGTTGCGGGGGACATGGAGAAGCGGTCGGAGGCAAAGGATTTCCAGCAGTGATGACAGGGGAACTGGCCGTGGGTGGTGTTCGCTATTGACCGCTGGCAGTTGTTCCTTCCGGAGTTGAGTGCGGGGAGGACAGCAGAGTTGTAGCAGTGGGAGTTTGCAGATCCAGGGTTCCTGGTGCTGGCCACGGTCGGGTTGCAGACTGGCGCAAAAGGTCTTGCCTTTGGCTTGCCAAAGTCACACCAGCGTCGCTGCCACACAGTGGCTGCCATTAAGTAGGGGAGGGGGAGGGAAGCGCAGCAGTATGCAATGTTGTTTTCTTAAGAACGAATGCACCCTGCACAGAAAGCACATTTCAATATATAATAATGATCCACTTTTGACAGACCACTCCAATAACTATAGACATTTTTCATAAGCACTGCAAATAAATATGTTCACTGAGGTCCAGAAGTTCTGTGGCCTGGGACCTAGAGACACAGCGAAGATTTGTTTAATATCCGTATCAAACTTGAATGATGGGACAAAGTGTTTATTTTGGAATCTCATGATTTTAATACTAATTTGGAACTGTGATTGTAAGCATCTATGTTACACATGTTTCACTGTTCTCTAAAAACACAGAACATACTAACACAATTTTGACTCGCAAAAATTCAATTCTTGTTTTGGTAAATCAAGACAGTGCTTGGGTCAAACAGCTTTTACTCCTGTAGCCTGAAAGCAGGTTTATGCAGGTGTTTATGTGCAACAAGGATGTTTTGTACAATTTTTGTGTGGCGTTTATGCTATGGTGATAATAACTTTTCTTGTTTTTGGTGTTGCTGCGTTTTTGTACTGCATTGTTGCAACGTGGTGATGAGTTGTACTGCTGCTGTTTGGATGCATTCTCTTTTAACTGTATTGTTGTCCTGTGCCCTTTCATGCTTTCATTTTACTTTAGAAACGGTAAAAAATGCGGCAATATTTCCAAAGAAAGGCAGCACATGCCTTTAAAAGCCCTATGACCAGAAACCCTTTTTTTATTGTTTAATGTTTTAACCCTTTCGACGCTCATGACGAGCTCAGCTCGTCATGAGTTACGCCTCTCGTACGCTCATGACGAACTGAGCTTGTCATGAACCGCAGGTTTTTGAAAAACGTAGTGCACAGCGGGAAAACGCTTAGCGCCCATGCCGTCATGAGTTACGCCTCTCGTATGCTCATGACGAACTGAGCTTGTCATGAACCGCAGGTTTTTGAAAAACGTAGCGCACAGCGGGAAAAGGCTTAGCGCCCATGCGGTTAAATTAGCACTACACTTGCTCTTCAGCTTTTCAAGATGGGAATAGGATCCTCAGTCATATTAAATGATATAATTGCAGTGTTCACGTTATGTAACACAGCCTTTGGATATATATATCCTGGCAAGTCTGGCAAATTTAGACCATTGATAAAAATTGTTGGGTGTACATTTGAAAAGACTGGGTACTAGCAGCAGGCCGGAGTGGGAAGTGCACTTTATAAATCAATGATTCATATTCTCAATCTGAACTTTTGCTGCCTGTGGCGCAAGTGCCGACAATATGCATTGGTCGTCAGAATAAACAACCACAAGCTCCTAATATCCAGCTTTGTCATATCTCGACCAAACACAGATCATGTTCTCAAGCAGCTGCATCCCACAGATTGTTCAAAAAAATTCAAAAAAACTTTTTTGATGTTCTGGCGTGTTGAAATGTCAACTTGACTTAATCGTATTTATAACACTGTTTACCGATTCTAGAAATATGGAGCATAATATTTTTTTCTAAGACAATCATAATGCAGCTTTCATAATTTTTATGTTTTTTGACAAATGTCAGATGCTGCCCTGATGTTGGGGAGAAATATTAAAAGAAGAAAACATATATACTGATTTACTATGGAAGATATTGTGAAGTAAAAACGAATTTTGTTTTATGAAACCTTTTAAGGTGATCTCTGTGTAAGAATTGGATTACTGGTTGATGGCGGTGAAACCCCACTCAAGCAGCATTCACAATCTTTGTCAGGGTGAAGTCACATGCAAACCTCAAATTAACCTATCCTTAACTCTTTGGAAGCTTGGCGCAAAAGCTGTAAGGCTTAACTTAGACAATGTGCACAGCATTTATGCATCACTTCAAATAGTTATAGAGTTAAAATACTGCACATGAAAACCCCATACCAATTTAGAACCATAGAGCATAATTGTATAAATAATTTGACAAAAATCCAGTAAGTAGAACCAGAGATATGCAATGGTAAAGATTTAAGCGGAAATAGCACCAAGAAGCTCTAAGCTCCACACGGGGCTGTCTGATCATGTAAGACCTGGTGAAAATCTCAAATTTAGGCAGACCGCGATGAAGCGTAGGCGGGAATACAGGTGACAGGTTAGTCCCACTGAAAGAGTTACTTTCACAGAGCAGCACAAAAAGTTCAGTTTGTGTTGGAAGGGGCCTCGAGGTGCAAAGAGAGCACCGTGGATGGCAGTCAAGTTGGTGCAAACAGCAGGCTAGGCATTACGGACGGTTATTGCTGTAGCACATAGATCCTGTTGGGCATTGCGGATGCTGTTGCTGGAGCTTTGCATTGCCAGTCCCTGAAGCTGTTGGACTGTAGCAAGAAGTGCCAATCTCCTGGTAACACGTGCCGCAGGCAGCTGCTGTAGCAAGAAGAGTTGGGTTCGCTGGAACTTTATTTTGGTAAGCAGTGAAGAGGCAAATCTTGGTACAAACAGGCCCGTTCACGGAGAGCCCAAAAATGTCAGGGGATCTCACCTACAACCTAGCCATGGGTCCAGGACCTGAGGGGCAGTACTTGGTGGTTATGAACCCACTGCAGCAGAGTCCAGCAGGGTTTAGGCACATCTATTAGCAATTCCAATGGTGGGTCTAGGAAGCAGGTCAGCTTGGCAGTTGCACAGAGCATGGTATGCCTCTGTAGCTCAGAACAGGAGGACAGTTACTGATCTGTGGAGTCACTTCACTTTATCTCGAGATGAAGGGTGCAGGTCCAGTCTTTCTTCTCAGCCAGCAGGGCAGCAGGCAGCAGAGAAGAAGACTAGAGGGACAGCAGAGTAGTAGTCCTTCTAGAAGCAAATCAGTCCTTCTTCTGTAGCATCCCAAGGTCCAGGAGTGTATTTAAAAGTTGGGGTATGAAGTCCAATATTTATACTGGTGCCCACTTTGAAGTATGAAATGCTTCTAGAAGCTTGCACCCCTTTGAGGTATCAGGCATCTCCTTCCTCCCTGCCCTGACTCCAGCTTGTTGGGGACTCAACACACTAGTCAAAAGCCCTTTTTGAGAGTTCTCAGGCAGAGCCTGGTAGGTGACAGCTCCTCCCTCATTTTAAGTCAGATATGGCAAGCCTGCCAATACCTAACTTCCCTTTGTCTCACTGTCTGGGAGCAATACACAAAGGCCAACTGCTAGCTACTCCTAGTTGTGTAAACACAGGAACAGGCTGCATGCAAAAAAAGGTTAAGACAAGAAAATGATAACTTTTTTAAAGTGGCATTTGCAGAATTGTGGCTAAAAATCTGATTTTACCATTAAAGAGGTCTCTGTTAAATCTCTTTAGACACCAAACTCAACCTGTCTATCTGCTACCAATTAAAAGTTATCACTTATTAAATGTAATAAGGTAACCCAATGTTTTGCTATGGGAGAGGTAGGCGTCTCAGTAGTGAAAAATGAATTTAAGAATGTTTCACTACCAGGACATATAAAATAATGACTTGCCCCCTGGACAGCTCAGATTTGGGTCTGGTAAAAGGTTCATTTTGCCAGGTCGTATGGCAGTTTAAAACGACTTACACAGGCCACAATGGCAGGCATAGGACATGCTTGACAGTGCTACTTAAATGAGTGACACAACCATTGCTGCAGGCCCACTAGTAACATTTAAGTCACAGGCTCTGGGTCTATGGGACACAACTTCACAAGAACTTACAAGTAAATTAAATATGCAAATCGGGTGTAAGCCAATTCTAGCATGTCTAAATGAGCGACCACACGCACTTTAGCACTGGTTAGCAGTTGGAAAGAGTCCAGGGTCCTAAGACCGACAAAAACGACATCTGCACAAATAGGAAGGCTGAAGGGAAAATGTTTCGAGGTGACCTTAGAGAGAGGGTGAAGTCCAACTCTCTGTGTGCTCTATACTGATGTAAGATTGTTCAGTAATTTCCATGCAATAAAACGATCTCATAACTATGATCATATATTAAGGAAGAAAGCATGTTTTGAGTACTTTAAACCTTTTACCAGTTTATCTCACCTTCCCCAAAACAGAAAACTCAAACACGAGAGTACACAAGCTGTTTTTTGCCTTATTTGCAAATATTTAATCAAACGAGACATGCAGTAGAGCCACTAAAAGTTTCTACTAAATAGAACTTCATGATAATCACAAATTCCTGTTTTATGGTCTGAGTTCACAACTCAGCGGTCACCAGACAATTATGTAAGTATCACTAGAGAGAGGTTTTTGTTCCTCCCATATGTTGCCTGCCATAGGTACGTTTTGATTGGGAAGAAGTTGTGTTCTTCCACAAAACAGTTCTTGCCCTTCAAGTAACTTTGACCATTTTATGTATTTATCCAGATGTCTAAGCTTTAACTCTCGGCAGACACATGACATTGGAATGCTATTAAAGTGCCTTAGTTAACTAGATAATATATGTTGTTTTAAGCTGACAGCAGCACAGATGGGAGGAGGGCAGTCATAACCCTAATGATTTTTAGATCTGGATTGACACTGCAACTGTCCCCAGAATATTTTTTACCTACACCACAGTTATTCTACAGTTCATTTGTTTCCAAACAAATACATATTTTTTCCAGTGCCATTTACTTATAATGCTTCATATTACCATCAATCATTTCTTTCTGAACTGTAAGCCAAATTTCATTGGTCAAACCTAGCTAAATATACGAGAGAAAAGTGACAGTAATTACCGGGAGGTGGATTTTGGAGGAAAATGCATCAAAATCTACAAAGTATGTATTCTTTATTATTAGGAGAATACTTAGAATATATGCTATTTACCACATCTGGAACATTCCAAACAGGAGGGATCCGATTTTTGGGATACAAACAGTGTTGTAAAACCTTCCTGGACACTCCTAAACAGGGAATTAGTATGAGACAGAGCACATGTTATACTATAACTACCAATATTCCCGTCAGACAATATACATAGCCCAGTGGGAATTTACATTTTACATTTTGGTCCTAATTTAGTGTCTAATTTTTAAAGTAAGAAGTATAGACAGTGTCATGTTGGCAAATAAACCCTGTTTGTCTGAATCTGTGTGACCCATGGAAAAACAGATCATTATAATACTTTACAACAAGTGCGGAGAAAATCCCCAAAGTCCCATAGCCTTCGGCAGATTAGGGCCCTTTACTAACCCTGCCCATGGACGGATTGAAAACACCAATTAAAATGTTAACAGATTTTCCATGACAAATGCTTCTTTGCTGCTGTGAATTTCGATAGAGCTGGATGCATGCAGATGTGCTAAAACTGACAGAGGTATTAACATACATCGATCAGTCTGACATTTGCGCTTCCTTCAAAACACCCTTCAATCATAGTAAGCCGAATGTCATACAATTTGAATATTACATTTTAATGTTCCTTTTCAATTACTTATTCATGGTTTCCCTGATTTGACGTTTTCATTTTAAACCAAAAAGGTTGACGGTTTGCTCGTTAACAAAAACAATTGAACTAACAATAGTTCCTTAAAAAAGATATGGAATCCAAATATCTCCCTTCACTCAATTAGGTTTGCACAATTTGTTGAAAACCATTAAGAAATGTTAATATTGATTCAGAGTAAGAAAGATACGTTTTGATGTGAATGTTTTTCTCCTATATCAACCATCCTTTTGTTACACATATTGGCATGTCGAACACCATATAACTCAAACTACAACAAAGAGATCTGATTTTCAACCTACCGCTCTTTCTATCTCTTTGTTAATCTCCTAGTCTTCCACACTCTGTGTCTCATTGTGGCCCCAATTCAAATTTCTGTTAATAAAAATCAGATTCACAAGAGCAGAGCTGGTTTGTGAAAGGAAGTTCCTTGATGCTGACTAAGTCGGTTTTACACAATATTTGAGAACAGGGCTTTCTCTCCGACTCGCTTTCTGATTCTCTCTCTTTCTCCTTTTCCCTCGTCCCCTCTTTGTAAGGTTCCTTTTCTTCTAACCATACTCTGGGCCTTACTTCCAAAAGTATGCAAATCCAAACAGCACAGATTTAGATGCACACCTTTAATTTAAACTCTCCCAGCCGTCACGCGTCTCAGTGGGCGTGTGCACAGGACGGCCCCCGGCTGTCCGAATCCCCGCCCACTAATGAAAACTCCCGCACAGCGCAGAAATTTCGCACGCACGGAAGGGGTTAAGTAGATATATCTATTTTAGTGATTCATGAAACCCTAGGGAATTTACAATGATTTGTTACAATCCTAGGTTTTCTCACATATTCCTAAATGTTGAGGCGTACTCCAGCAGTTTCATCATCGTTCAGCTTTGTTTCGGTTGGAGACTATACAAGTGCAAGTGCAAAGTATAGTATACAGAGAATATTAAAACCAGATCTGTACATTGGGAACCAAAAGGGGTGGTACACAACATGAGGTAGAATACAATGAACATTAAAACGTTGGTAACTAATTGGAAGTTAAGAAAAAACAGTAGGTTAAAAGCAGAGCTAAAAGTATCCATAGGAACACAAACTAATAGTTCATTCTGCTTTAGGGGGACACAGGTATGAAGTAGGAGCCATGACAACAAAAGTATTTGCCCAAACCACTTGGGCGACAAGGCCCGCTATGCTGGCAGGTTTCTATGCTTTTTACATGCTCTGAGCTAATAAACGGCTGCCCAGTAGACCCAAACCAATAACACGAGGATAGTTTAAAACTACATGGAATGGTGGATAAAAAGTTAATAATCTCTGCAGAGGTTTCACACTTTCGACAGAAGTTATCTTAATGTCAACATGTGGAACAAGGAACTTGGCAACAGCACAAATAATTGTCGATCTGGAATCTGATCTTAAGATGCAAAGAACCTCGACATGATGGCGTGTACCCAGCTGTTTAAAGATTGGTTTCAGCCATTTACGTCTTGGGCCAGAGTACCTGGGACAAATGAAAAATATGTGGGCAATGGACTCTATAGCAGATTTGCCCCTGGGGTAATGTTGTGAGGAATTGGATGTCTGCCTCCAGGTGCTAGTATATGAGTTAAGAAGAAGTGATCCAAAGCGGAATTGCATATAGAGTTTGCTGTCGAGGGGAATGGTGGTGATTTCAAAATATTGCTCATAAAACCCAGCGGTTTTCAAAATTCATAAAATCCAAGGTTAGGTGTCCCTATGAGAAACTGGTGACTGAGTCTTGGGCTACCCATTCACAATAGTACTTCCTAAAGCCATCTTTGCTAAGGGGCGGTAAATGGTCCTTATTGTACCAAAGGGTCTCTAGACCTAATGCTCATAAAGAGGTTTTCACAATGCAAATCCAGCCAATCTTGCTAGAAAGTTCGAGAGCGAGCACCTCATCAAGAGCGGAAGCATACAAGGCCAACTCTGGGGTGGTCCTAATACGGAGCCAGAATAGTAGGGTTCGTAACTTGGCCTTTTCCTCAATGGATGGTCTATTCAAGTCAAGTCTTAATGGATGGAGTGGTGTGCTCTGCAGTAAGGAAACAAGAGACCTGAGTCTTTTTGGGAGAGTAATTTACCCCCTAGGAGATATAGTGTTCTATCTACTCCTACCTCCACATCAAACAGTTGTTACCACTGATCTTCAGAGAAGTAAGCTTACAATGTGTGAACACATCTAAAAAGTCACAGTGATACAAATTTGGTGGTTAAGAGCAACACTCTGAAGTTCGCTTCTCTTTTGGGCAAGAGATTTTCCTCCTCTTCCAGCAGGCAATCTGTAAAACAGGCAGATTGCCTATTAGAGTAAATCGTATCTGTGGGCATCAGTGTCCAAAGATAATGAACTTCTCAATGACAATCAAATTATTTTTTCTTGTAAGTCAATGATTAGTTACAAGTGAGCATCTATTGTGTTTCAAAACACATTGTGAATCGAGTTCTTGTTTCTCACACTCTCTCGGATGATTCCCTCTTGCTCTTCCTATCGAGGTCTCACTCTTTCCCTCTCTGTCTTGCATTATGTGAGCTAACTTCATCAGTTGTTGAAGGCTTCGCTTCTATGTCAAACCTTTTGGGAAACAATGGAGAAAAACACAACCTGTGATCGTTTTACATACAGTGCCCTGGATAGAAACAGGCATGTGTGCCTGTATTCTGTACCCTCTGGACACTGTAGAAATATAGAAGAAGGCAAATTGTGTCCTCTTCTTTAATACAGACAGTACTTTGTACATATAGCACCAGGGCTATTTTCAAAACACATTCCCTCATTAACATTAGGTGCATGGTCCCATCCTAATAAGGGAAACACGTTGCCTCTAAGTTCGTACCTTTATATGGATGAAGGCACAAAGGCAAAGAGGGCGTCAGGAGGCTCACTGATTGAGCGCCACAAAAAGGTGACGCAGAGTCAATGCGCACCCCAGTGAGGCTGCTGCAATGGGAGAAATGGGGTACCATAGACCCTCCAGATGTCCCCCTCAGGCGGTTTCTGTCACATGAAGGTTGAAGCAGCATTTGTTTTTTCCATGAACCGTTGCTCATAGAAACATTTTTGTCTTAAAAGCATAAAATAAACTTGCTGGACGAGAGTAATTAGGCATTACTTTAAAAATCTTTTTCTTTGCTCCTGGCCCATTACAAAGATACACTTCAAGGGGCTAATTATATGCAAACATAAATGCAGCAAATCTTTAGATAGATGAGAATATAAATAGAAAAGTATAATCTACTGTGTTGCATAATATCACAAGAATTGGCATAGACAATATATCTCACCTTTGGGACCTTATAATTGTTTAGCCATGCAGCATATTCACTGGCTCCCCATCATCAGAAGATCCACCTTAAAGTTCCACTGCATTATACAGAAGGCCACAAACAGTAAGGGCTCAATTTTTCTACAAGTAAAACTCAAGAGATGCCCTCAGAAAAGGCAACCCAACAGTTCCTTAGGTAATCATAAAGAACACTTACAAGAATGGTCAGTAGATGCTGAAAAAACTCTAAAAACTCACTTCTAATTAGATTAAAATCAATTCACAACTACCCAAAATTCAAAACGACAGCAAAGACCTTGATACAAATTGACAGACCAGACAGAACCATTATTACCCATATTAGATAGGATACATTTGCAATACAGGCGAGTTACACAACACACATTCTTGCACATGAATGATATCATTAATCCATACAAGAATTGGAAAAGGTGGCAAATAATTTATTAACCTCAGACTCCAATCAAGAGCCACTCAAGGAGAAAGGGCCATACATGGCTGAAATCGATTCAGCGGAGTGGCTGAGGTTATGGCATGTCATGAATAATGGTACTCCACATCAAGCATAAGAATTTATCATTAAGAAAATTCAGTAACATTCTACTAGTGTTCAAGGTAAAATATGTGAATATGTGAATTATTAGTACCCCATGCAAATTACACACAAGACAGAATTGCACATGCCCATGAGACCACTAAGCTTCAGCAATAAGTATTTCAGTGGAACAGTAGCATGGATAACCAAGCACTTATTCTAAATCTGTTATCGTGCATGACGTTCTCATGACATTTTATAACAACCGTACTACTCAAAACACATGACAGTCATGTAACATCCACGTAAATTAAATTACTATACTAACAGCATGATACATTGTTTCCAACTCCTGTGACAAACGGTGAAATAATCAACATGACTGACTGTAATATCTTATGCAAGTCTATAAGGCAGTGAGCATAGTCAAAGCAGCAGGTTACCACTCCAAAAAGTGTTTCAGTGTCAACCAGGGGTAGTAAATGCTGTATGAAAAGCAGTACTAATCTTTGCACAATGCCTCGGTTTTCTACTCTGAATTGTGTTACCTACTTTTATAACTGCACCTTAAACTATGTCAATGTTGTCTATCTTTGTGTATGAGTTTTTTATTCAGAATTTCAGACCTCATACCAAAAACAAATGAACTCACACACTTGCTCTGCTCTGTGTCTGAAATCCCTGACCTTTACACCTCTAACCACACAAACATGCACACAATAAATGGGATGCTCTTCTATAAACACAGTATTCAGTGTCCCCTTTCTGCTGTCCCAGTTACCGGAAAGGAATTCTGCACCGAGACCAAGATGAGATATAAAGGTTTATCTGCAATGATAGGAATGTTAAAAAAAAGTGGGGAAGAAAATATACACTGGAACCAACACACACACTCAGATAATAATAAAAAGAGCAAATGTGCATCTGAAATCTGTAGGTTCATAATCCATATGCGGTCAACTGGATGCATCAACTACCACCTGCAACTGTCACATAAAATGTACACAAGAAATCTTCCCATGCACACAACAAATGTCCTGCCTCCCCCCTTTTAAACCGTGAACTGGCTGCCACTTTCAGGATTTCACTAAAAATGTTATGTAACGCTCCCAATTCATAGGCTCTTTCTGTATGAACCAAACAACTTTCATCATAAAGGGAATAATCTTCTTCTTACCTACAGCTCTCTTCAAGTCTTGGTTCTAAAATCCTAACTTCTTCACAATGTTAAACAACAATAAACTAAACAAGCAGGAGGGGGAAGGAAGCTGCAGACCAAGAAGAGAGATCGAGCATTGGAGCGAGTGTTAGCACATGTGAACAGCAAAAGTAAATAAGTTGAAGGGAGGGGAGGCAGCTGCAGCCGAGCAGAGGGAGCGAGCATGGGAGTGAGCATTCAAGTATGTAAAGAGCAGTTCTGAATAAAAAAAAAAGTTCATGAGCTGGTAGTTAAATAGAATAAAGCGGTGCCCCATGGGAGTAAACAAGTTCCAAAAAGGAGGAACCCGGCAGAGGAATTGAACACTGGCCCGCAAGGAATTTTAAAAGACAAGCAATTAGAGAAATGAAAAGTGATGTATGGAGTCCAAGCACACAAATTATATACAACTGATTATCCTGACAGCCCAAGCACCGTCTAGGCTCGACCTAAAAATGTTATTCATTTGAATGTTTTTTCTTTTGAAAGCAAATTTATTGCCAAAAGTTAAACTTGGTAGTTTCAACTCATGTAATTGCAGCATGCAAGGCAAATTGATAGATCTACACTTATTTCCAAAAACTATTTTTCAAAGCCTCAGTTTTGTGTGAAATATGGGCAATGTAAGGCCTTATTTAGAGTTCTTGGATGGGTCCATATGCCACAAAGCATTGGTGGTTCCGTACACCTTAGTAAGTTATGGCGGCCTATCTGCACTCTAAATAAGGCTGATGAAACATCGGCCGCCTTTTGGCAGATGTCCTGCGTCCACTACACCAAATCAAGGCCAAAGTCATTGAACAGTTGGATTAAAATACTTAAAAAAATTGAATTCTTAAAGGAAGGCTCAATACTTGAAGCATCATTTAGTAAATTGGGTGATCAGACAACCCTAAATCTGATACACTTTAGTCCCAGAAACCTGCACATACCAATCATTCGGGGTGCTCCATATGTTTGCTAATAGCACAAAAAAATCCATGATTAAAATATGCATGCATGGAGGACTAGGACTAGATAGGCATGATACTATGATTTTCCATCACTAAGCAGAAGTGAATTCTCCAATCAGAGGGCAAAGATTGCATTGGAGTTGATGCTCAACTACCGTCCTCAGGTAACATATTATTTTGTCAGAATGGGGATACATTTTACAAGGAGGTGACATTGAATCTAATGAAGAGACTGCTAAAATGTCATAACATACCTGTTTTTATTAAGGCAAAAATCAAACTTTGATTTAGCATACGTTTGCCCCGACTCTGCAAAGATGTTATTAGTTTAAAATTGAAAGTATCACCAATTTTCCTAGGAGTACACAGCAAGACCTGTCTAGGAAGGGGAAATGCTTTCACCACAAAGTAAAAAGAAAAGTAAAAAATGTACATTGCAATGGGTGCTAGTGCAAAGCCCTTCTTCATTTGCATGGTGTGATATCCCATGAAAATCAGGGTACACCCCCTCGAAACCAACCATCTCATATTTAGCAGTGGTGTGAACCATATTACAGAACAGTCGGCACAAGCCACTGTGGACCTTTCATTAAAAATGTAGGGGCAGATTTACAAGCCCCTTGCATTATTTTTACTCTGCCATTGTGTCGCTTTTGTGATGTAGCGGTGGTTTAAAAATGCAACTAGGGAGATGAGTCAAATTGTAAAGCCCTGCGTCACATTATTCCTGCATCAGGTATTATGTATGCAGGGTGGGTGTTCCCACACAAAAAAAAGCCTTGTAGAAGTGACAGAGTGAAATTGTGCCACTTCTAGGGCGCCACTGTGTCAAAACCTTAAGCCTGCTTTCAGCACAATGAGGATTAGCCTCGCCATGCATTGCTGGATTTGAGTCGTGCTTGCAACACAACTCCAGCAATACGTGACATTTGCATCAACAGATGCGTCAGAATTTCTGACGCATCTGTCAAACCTTGTGCCATGGTGTGCCGTATTGTAAATACGACGCATCCATGGTGGCACAATATTTTCTCAGGGTGGCACAGGGAAAGTGACACATCTCTAAAGATGCATCACTTTCTTGTAAATCTGCCTCTCAGTCCCGCTGGGCTGAAAAAAACAAAATACTTGTTGCACCCGAGAGCACTATGTATTCGTTTATTTGCTCAGGGCTTAACATTTTACGCTCACTAAGAGGGCCTATAATTTTCTTCTTTTACGTTCTCAAATGATGAATGGATGGGCATTCGGAAAATTAAATGTATACAGCCTGATTCATGTACGGGCCGTTTTGCGTGTCCCTAATAGCGATTTATAGCGACTCGCTATAGAGGAAACGCAAAACGGCATTCATGTACTTTTCGGGGAAAAAATAGCGACTCGCACGCGGGCTCTAAAGCCGTTAGCGACCTACTAAAAACGCAGAAAAATCGCTATTCCCGGCTACCTGCGATCGGGATTGCGACTCGCAATCCCGTGCGATCGGGAATGCGACTCGCATTCTCGCGCGATCGGGAAAACGGGAAGACGCATTCCGAGCACCGTGATGACATCACAACCAGGAAGCAGCCAGTTCCCACCCCAAACACCACAGTGACGCTAACCTTCGAGTGTGCACGTCGGAAAGCAGACGCCAAACCACCGTTAGCGACTCCAGAAACGCCAGAAATAGCGACTGCCATGTCTGAGGAACCTGTCCCTGGCCCCAGCAACAGCGCCGGACGAAAGCGTAAGCTCAAGTTCTCCGAGCAGGAGCTCGAGAACCTCATTGAAGGGGTGGTGGCCAACCATGATAGGCTGTTTGGCCTCAACTCCAGGAAGGTCCCAGAGCAGGACAAGCGGAGGATCTGGCTGGGGATAGCCTCCAGCGTAAACTCGGTGGGCGTGGCGGACAGGTCGTTGGAGGAGCTGAAGAAGCGCTGGTACGACCTCCGAGGTCGTGCCAAGGAGAGGGTGGCGGAGCGCCTTGGTGAGGCATCGGGCACTGGAGGTGGCGGACCGACTGTCCCACCCAACACACCCCTGGAGGACCAGGTTGAGAACACGTTGGAGAGGGAGGCGTGCGTTGGCGTGACCCCTCTGGACTCCTCCCGCCCCACCCAAGACACCCAAGGTAGGTGGCATGCGACAGCGACCCTGTCCCCTATGACCGTCCCTGACCAAATAGGCTCACTCATTGGCCCTTAGTCATGCCTATGTTGTGCATCAGGAAATGCCCTGAAGCATTGTGGGAGATGTAGTATGTCCACAATGTAGTAGTACCACAATGCAGCCAGAGAGGTTCCAAAGTACACAAATCCACAGCCATCCAGGGAATGACACCCAGCATGCATGTAACATCTGCACGTCTGACAGTCACATGCAACTAATGAGTATCCACTTACCCTCACAGGTGGCGCTGATAGCAGTGACAGCGAGAGGCTGCAGATTGATGAGGAGGCCCAGGAGGAGGAATCACTACCCGAAACGCAGGCACCAGCCCCTGCACCAACACCAGCAGCCAGGCCCCCCACCGTACCTGCTCCTGCATCTGCCGCTGCACCAACACCAGCAGCCAGGCCCCCCACCGTACCTGCTCCTGCATCTGCCGCTGCACCAACACCAGCAGCCAGGCCCTCCACCGTACGTGCTCCTGCATCTGCCGGCCCACCGGCTGCCAAGTCCAGGCCCCCCACCGTACCTGCACCTGCAACTGCCAGCCAACCGGCTGCCAGAGCCAGGCACCCCACCAATGTGCCTCCAGTTCCTGCCGCACCAGCAACACCTGCTGCAACAGCACCTGCAGCTCGTGCAACGAGACCTGGGCCTGCCACAGCGGCAACACAGCGGCCGATCAGCAAGAGGGGCAATGGGCATCTCCATGCCTGCATGAGCGTCGAGCGGCGCATGCTCCGAATCCACCAGCGCCAGTCGCAGCAGCAAGGAGCCATCCAGCTCCAGCTGCATAAAATTGGCCGCAATGTGGCGAGAGTTGGAGAGCGGATGGACCGCATGACGGCGGCCATGGGCCGCATGACTGCAGCCATGGAGGAGAACACTGCTGCGCTCGTCAAGCACCGCAGTGTTGCAAGCAGGCGCCACCACCAGCTGATGAGCCGGCTGTCGGCCTATAGTAGGTCAAATTATGTGGCAGCAAATGCCACCACCCAGCTGTCGCGGCGCTCTCTCACCCAGCAGCACCAACTGGTCCAGTGCTGCGAGGACATAACAAGGGTCCTAGAGCACCTGACCACCGCCGTGACGGCACTTCACACACCTGTGCTACCCGCCACTGTAGGGGGGGACGATGCCAGTGAGGGTGCCTCCAGCGTGAGCAGCCAGTCTGCCACGCAGGTCCCGCCACCTAGGCGCAGCACCAGGGCTACGCCTGGTACAGCTGCCCAGGATGAGGATGAGCCTCACAGGCGCCTGGGCATTACGCGCCGGAGGCGCCTTTGACACTGTCTGAGGGACCCGGACACAGGCTGACGCTAAGCCTGCCATGAACCTCACACTGCAGTATGCAGGAATACTGTAATTTGTAAATAGTTGAAACCATAACCTTTTTCCTGTGAATGAAACAAATACATTTATTTTGCTGCACACATTAGCCTTGTGTAATCATTACATTTTGCATGCAATTGTGATATGTGGGGTGGGGGAAGAGGGTGGGCTAGAAATTGTTCGCTGCGATGTGGTTGCGACGTCTGTGGCCTTCAGCTGGGTTCTCCCCGCGTGCATGGTGCGCATGTGGTGGTGGCCGGTCGTCCCCCTCAGATTCACTGCCTGAGATGTCAACTGGTATCCGGCGCTTGGTTGCAATGTTATGAAGCATTGCACAGACAGCCACAATGCGGCAGCACGCTGCAGGACTGTAATACATGGCCCCACCTGTCTTGTGCAGTATACGGAACCTGCTCTTGAGCAGGCCAAATGTCCTTTCTATACAGTTCCTTGTCCGGATGTGCGCAACATTGTAGCGCCGTTGCTGAGGTGTGGCAGGGTTGAGGTAAGGGGTCAGGAGGTATTCCCGTAGGGCGTAGCCACTGTCACCTGAATGAGAGGAGCAGATGTTGATTGCCTGTGCAGCGCAGTTACTTCATAGCAATGTGACATTGTCGACAAAGTGTACTTACCAAGTAGGTGTCCTTCCCCAAACTCTCCCCTGAGCAGTCGTGTGTGGAGTCCGCTGTGCCTGAAGATAAAGGAGTCATGGGTACTCCCTGGGTACTGGGCCACAATGTCAGTGATGATGGTCTTGGCATTGCAGACCATCTGTATGTTGAGGGAGTGGTAGGACTTCCTGTTGCGGTACATATACTCCGTGCCAGCTGGTGGGCAGATGGCGACGTGGGTACAGTCTATGCAGCCGAGGACATGGGGAAAATGGGCGACATTGTAAAATTGTAGTTTTGTCAGGTCCAATTCCTGTTGGCTCGTGGGAAATGTGATGTGGCGGTGGAGCTGGCTGAGCATGGCGTCAACAAAAGTGTGGAGGCAGCGTGACATGGTGGGCTGGGATATCCCCCCAGCAGCGGCTACTATACCCTGGAAACTGCCGGAGGCCAGGAGGTGCAGGCTGCACAATACCTGCACATGTGTGGGCACAGAATTGTTTCGCCTTGTTGGGTGCTGCATGATGGGGTCGAGTTCTTGTATCAGCCAGGTGATCATTTCCCCATTCAGCCTGTATTTAGCATCAATCTGTTCTCTGGTTTGGCCCAGCAAGGTGACCCGCTGCCGGTAAATCCTTGCCTGCCTCATGCGTCTCCTCCATGCTGCTCGCTGTAGCCTTCGCCGCCTCACCACCATGTACATCCCTGGCATTGTGGAACGCCTAATGCTGCTGCTGAATGTCCTTATGTGTGATTGGTCAGGCCTGGACCTGTTGGTGATTGGCCAACAGTTTTTAAAATTTTACTTAATCATGGCTTTTATGGTTACCACCTGCTTTGAGTTGTCCTTAAATTGCGCCGCGCAAACGTGCGATTTAGCGCTTTTTCGCTATTGTATTTTTTTCATGAATGCCGATTGAGACAATATTGCGTTTCGCTATTCATTTCGCAGATTCCGTGGTTGGTCGCTATTTCCGTATCGCTAATGCGCGACTACCCGGAGTCTGCGACTAGTATTGCGTTTCGCTATTGTAATCGCTATTCTGTTTTAGCGAAATGGCTTTTTTGTTCTTGAATGCCGATTCCGTATTTTGCACCCGCAATTCCTTTTTCGCAGCCATTGCGGGCGCAATTTTGCTTCATGAATCAGGCTGTTAGTTCTGAACCACCGAGGCAAGAAACTGCAGAGTTAATCTTATAACAATTTGCTGTGAATCAGTTTGGACTAAAACATAGACATGTTTATATTTGCAAAGTGAAACAACTGACTCCTAGTTTAGCAATTTCTAACAATGTGTGTCTAGTAGTGAGTTTCAAAAATCACACTGGACATGCTCATTATTAATTTCCCCAAAAATGTTCTTGTGTTTCTGACTGCATGGAAGAAGTAGAATATGATTGGCATCTGCTCCATAAATATTCATGCTTTTCAAGGGGAAACATTTCAGTAAAAAATGCATCCTTTTCTTGGGAAAGTTCTACTTTGTAACACAATTGGTCCAGACATTCAGCTATATTGTTGCACAGAGGTCTGATTAAATTCATTAAATCATTTCTGCTCCACCAGCTTGAAGACTACTTTCAGAATTTAGTGTCTGGCTTGGTTGTGTTCCCAGCAGGTTATTAACAATTAATTAGCTGCACTTGGAAAATGTTATCTATGATCGCTTTCTAATTGCTTAGTCGAAAAATGGGGCTTTGTCTTTTTCTATGAGTTGCATTCATAGGTATTTGTTTCAGAATATAACGGAGATTGTAACACAGATTTCAGAAATGGTATGTTTTTGTTCTAAGTCAATACACCTGAATTTACAGCCAGCGGGCACGGACAAAAATGTAAACGATTATGAGAATGCTTTTCTTTTGCTAGACAGCATTTAAGAAAAAATAAAATATGATCTTCGACAAAAAGCTGACTATCACATTGAAAAAACCAGCGTCTTTGGATTTTCATTGTCTGATTTATGATGTGTTTTATTTTTTTTATTTGGGACTTCACAAGCAAAAAACAATGTGCTCTATTAAAACAATCTAAAGGAATAGGTGGAGATTTGGGGCCAGATGTACATCCATTCTAAATTGCAACTCACAATTTCAGCTCGATTGCGAGTCGAAAATTGCGAGTTGCAATTTAGAATGTACAACAGTGTCAGAGACACTGACTGTGATTCCCAGTGGGGTCGCAAAATGCGAGGCTCATGAATATAAATGAGCCACTCGCAATTTGCAAACCCATTTGGAATGGCTGGCCCTCCCAGGGATGGTGGCCTGCTGGGCTCAGCAGACCTCCATGTCTGGGACTTCTTTTCAATGAAGCAGTTTTTAAAAAAAAATGCAGGCCAATGCATTAAAAAATGGAAAATTAAACGTTTTCATTTCATTTTTTAAGGGCAGGCAAAAATATTTTCCCCTGCATTTGCAAAGAGGAAGGGGTCCCTTTTGCGAGTGCATTACCACCCTCTTGAAGAGGGTGGTAATTTTTTAGTGTTTTGCAACTGCAATTGTGGTTTCAAAACATTCATACATGGCTTTGGGGTCTCTATTAGCGACTCTCCAAACACTATTGTGCGAATCGCCATTTATTGGCGACTCGCAAAATAGTGTTTGTACATTCCCACAAGGATTTAGAATGCGCAAACCCGTTCACGCATGCTAACTCCAGTCGTACATCTGGCCCAAAGATCTCTGCTTAAACATACTTTTTAATTTCTTAGAATTCACTAGGTTTTTCAAAAATACTCCAGAAAAGCTGTGTCAAATGCAGATTTCCAGACGTACTTCTGTTCATGGCATGTAACCTGTTACCCATGTATGGAGCTCTCCATAGCAGCGGACTTGGCCCAGGGGATAAGGAGCATCTTATGAAAATGCACATTTGTTTTCTAATAAGAGATAACCATTTTCCCTGTTAAGATAGCCTTTCCAAACTACACCATTATAAATGATGTGGTTGATTTGTTTTGTGAACTAACAAAGATGAGTCCCAGGTAAGTAAAGCTGACTTTATTCGATGACATCCATCACCCACAAAACGGCAGTTAAACTGACCAGAGCAACAGTTAGAATGCTCAACACAACGTTCTGACAAAGGTTTATGGTAAGTATGGAAGAGGGGGGTACAGAAGAATCTAAGGGGAAAAGAAGTTGAAAGTGGGAAATAATTAGGACGGCAATTACAACACATCAATGGGGAAGGAATCGCTTGTCCTGAGTATCCAGGGTTATTTTTACTTGTCGTTCCTGTACCGATAAAAAACCCTCATTCACGTAATTGATAAAAAGCCTTGATAACCATAGAAAAATTAAATTTATTGGGTCTTGGTGTCGAGGCTGGTTAAGATTATATTGGCGTTCCTTGGAAGAGTTATTAGGGATCCTTCGCATGTTTCAGCCCTTGTCTGCCCAGGGAGGGTCAAGTGGGCTTTCTTCAGGACCTAGACAAACCGACTTCAATATCGTGGAGACACAGCTCTCCCAATAGTATAGACATTTCGCAGTTATACGCACATGGGCAACACAGGATAATATAGCCACCATACGAGGCATCGCACTCATCACGAGACTTTATGTGCCAGAGGGTACAGAATAATGCTTAATGAGAGTGAAGCTTTGCCATTATGAATAGCAAAATCTTGCCAATGAAGAATTGCCATTTTTAAAGTTTGCTTATATATGTTTCTTCCGTTGTCTTAGTGACAAGAGAATGTACCTCTCTATTTAGGTCGTTTGTGTCTTCTTTCTCCCCCTTTTCTTGCATACAGGTACTAATAGACCTCTAAACTGGTCAGGAACAATACCTAGACCCGTCCTGCTCAATACAGCACAAACCACGATTTTACCCACTTCTAGGTTCTGAAGAAAGCCCACTTGACCCCCCCTGGGCAGACAAGGGCTGAAACATGTCGACCTTTTTACTGGACATAAAATAGTGCAGAGGATCCCTAATAACTCTTCCAAGGCACGCCAATATAATCTTAACCAGCCTCGACACTAAGACCCAATACATTTAATTTTTCTATGGTTATCAAGGCTTTTTATCAATTACCTTTTCTTTAAATGCACCAACTTTATTTTTCCATTTCTATATCGCTACTGTACTAACCAGTGGTTGACCTCCGGGTGGAGGAAGCACAACGAATGACCTTATGATGATGCTATCACGTAGCAGGGAAGGCAGAGAAACAAGAAATACCGCCAATCGAGCCTAAGTACGTGAATGAGGGTTTTTTATCGGTACAGGAACGACAAGTAAAAATAACCCTGGTTACTCAGGACAAGCGATTCCTTCCCCATTGATTTTTTGTAACGAGCCTAGGAAGCTGAAGGGATCGCCAACCTCCCCCCCCCCCTTGATTAAAACCAATTACAACACATCTCCTTTCCATACGGGGAAAAGAAGAGACTCGAAATGAAAGATACAGATGAGCACAAAAATGTATTAAATAATTCATAATGTTACATCGGACAACAGTAACTTAAACATGGCAGTGGCTGCATTAGTGCATTTTATAATCTTTGTGCCAGAACGGTTTCCTGTGACAACTTCTCAAAAACTCCCTCTCACATTGGGTACGAGAGCCATTGCTGAATTGAGCACGATGCTCAATTTCACCCTCAGGTACACCCTCACTGTTATCTTTCACAATCCTGTCACAGCTCCACTTCTGACCATCATCTAAAACTACTACATTCTTGAAAACTTTGCACATCTTTTTTGGTGCAGAAAATGTAGAAGAGCCAGAGCACACAGATCTAGACAGTTTTACTCTCACTGCATCTCCAATCTTCCAACTTAACACTTTTTCTAGCACTCTACAGTTGTAGTCATTACATACTTCCTTTGATGGTTGTGGATTGTTTCCAATATTTTCCCTCTGTCATCCATTTCACCATTACTGTCAACCAACCATAGAGGCCTTAATTTTGTATCTGGTTCCCTTCCTTTAAGGGATTTGAATGGAGAAACATCTGTGACAGAATGAGGAGTCACGAGATAGGACCAAATCATTTCATTGAATGCTTTCTTAAGGTTTAACACTCTGATACTATTCAGCTGGATGCATTCTTTAATCAGACGGTTGACACGCTCAGCTAAACCATTTGCTCTTGGACAATGTCTCACCGAGAACTTTTACAGAAAATCTTTCATTTGTAAGGATGTACATTGAACACCATTGCCCATTACAAGGGTTTGAGGAACTCCCTCATTACAGAAGACCTCTTGTAAGAATGTAATAACAGTGCTGGTAATGACATTGTCAACAGTTTTGATAACTACCCATTTGGAATGATAGTCAACCAATGTCAAAATGAATCCTCCACCTAATCCTCTTGCATTTATGGGACCGACAATGTCCAATCCAACTTGTACCGAGGAACTGAAGGTACTTCTACTGCAAAAATGGGACTCTTTGTCACCTGTTTACTTTTGTCACTGTAAGTACATCTTACATACTGTCTGGTATTTCTCTCAATCATAGAGTCCATACATGCCAATAATGAAGTGTTGTTTTACTTTTACTTAGGCTACACCCTAAATGACTTTTGTGAGTTACAAACATGATTTTCAGATGTACCTTTTCCAGACTTACCAGTGTGTTACTTCTGTTAAAATTTTGATCCCACATTTACAGTTTTTTTCTCACTTTCCAAAACCCTTTCTCATCATTCTTTAAATTGGTACATTTCTTCGTCCAATCCTTCAAAATTAGATCCTTCACGCTCTTGATTACAAGATCCTCTTTCATACTGTCTTCCCATTCTTGTTGGTTTACACAATCCATGATGGCTGCTACCACAAATGCCTCCACTATGCATTTTTCTAAACCATTGTTAGGTGACGGAAGTCTGGACAAACAATCTGCCACTTGATTCTTAGGTCCTGGAATGTATACAATTTTAAATTAAAGCATTCTAATCCTAGGAACAACTGGGAGATTCAAGGTGTGGTCCTTTTAGTCAATCTATCAATCAATCAGGACACTTGTAAAGCGCACTACATACCCGTGAGGGTCTCAAGGTGCTGGGGGGGTGCTGCTACTGATCGAAGAACTAGGTCTTGAGTAGTCTTCTGAAGGCCAGTAGGGGCCAGATGTAGGTAATTCTATTTTACCGACTCATAAATACCGATTTTTACCGATTCAGTATTTATGAATCGGTAAAATAGAAGGAGGGAGATTTAGGTAAAATCGGTAATTGAATTACCGAATCTGTAAAAATCGGTATTTACCGAATCGGTAAATACCGATTCGGTATTGCCCATTGATTCCTATGGGCCTTTGAAGCCCATAGGAATCAATGGGCATTACCGAATCGGTATTTACCGATTCGGTAAATACCGATTCCAGCAAGGGTGCAGGGGGTGGCACTTTGACACCCTCTAGCACCACAAATACAGGCATGTGTGCCATGTGGCACACAGACATGCCCTAAGGGCATGTCTGTCTGTCACATGGCATAGGTGTGCATGCACACCTGGATTCGGTATTTTACCACCCAATTGGATTGGGTGGTAAAATACCGAATCTGAAAGGCCTTTGGGACTCAGAAGAGTCCCACCTACATCTAGAAGTTACCGAATCGGTAAAAATACTGATTCGGTATTTTACAGATTCGGTAAATTTACCGATTCAGTAAATTTACTGAATCGGTAAAATTGGCCCCCTACATCTGAAACCGCAAATACCGGTCGGTAACGGCCGACTTCGGCCGTTACCGACCGGTATTTGGGCTCCTACATCTGGCCCTAGGTCTTGGGTCTGACATAGGTTGGTGGGGAGGGTGTTCCAGGTCTTGGCAGTGAGGTGGGAGAAGGATCTGCCTCCGGCTGTCGCTCTTCGGATGCAGGGTACAGTGGCGAGGGCGAGGTCAGCAGAACAGAGCTTGCGGGTGGGGTGTAGAATCTGAGTCGTCTGTTGAGGTATGCTGGGACGTTGTCGTGGAGGGCTTTGTGTGCATAGATGAGGAGCTTGAAGGTTATCGTCTTGTTGACGGGGAGCCAGTGTAGGTTTCTCAGGTGGGGAGTGATGTGACTGCGGCAGGGGATGTTGAGGATCAGATGTGACAAGGTGTTCTGGATGCGTTACAGCCGTCTCAAGAGTTTGGCCGATGCTCCTGCGTAGAGGGCGTTACTGTAGTCCAGCCTGCTGGTGACGAGGGCCTGGGTGACTGTTCTTCTTGTTTGAGTGGGGATCCACTTGAAGGTCCTGCTTGGCATTCGGAGGATGTTGAAGCAGGAGGAGGAGATGGCGTTGACCTGCTTAGTCATGGTGAGGGTGGAGTCGAGGATGACCTCTAGGTTGCGTGCGTGTTCTGTGGGTGTCGGAGCAGTTCCCAGTGTGGTCGGCCACCTGGAGTCGTCCCAGGCTGAAGGGGTGGACCCAAGGATGAGGACCTCCATCTTGTCCGAGCTCAGTTTCAGTCGGCTGTTCCTCATACAGTCGGCGACGGCATTCATTCCTTCGTGGAGGTTGTTTTTTACTGTTTGGGGGTCGTTGGTGAGGGAGAGGATCAGCTGAGTGTCGTCGGCATAGGAGATGATGTTGAGGTCGTGTTGGCGGGCAACGTGGGCGAGGGGTGCCATGTAGATATTAAACAGTGTTGGGCTGAGGGACGAGCCCTGGGGTACGCCGCAGACGATCTCGGTGGCCTCGGAGTGGAAGGGGGAGACAAACACTCTGAGTTCTGCCGGACAGGAATGATGTGGTGCAGTCCAGGGCCTTCCCTTGGATTTCGGCGTCATGTAGGCGTATGCATAGGGTGCGGTGGCAGACCGTGTCGAATGCGGCTGACAGGTCCAGGAGGATGAGGGCTGCTGTTTCTCCGTTGTCAAGCAGGGTCCTGATGTCATCTGTGGCAGCGATGAGGGCGGTTTCGGTGCTGTGGTTGCTGGGGAAACCGGACTGTGATGGGTCCAGGATGTTGTTGTCTTCGAGGTAGCAGGTCAGCTGTTTGTTGATGAGTTTCTCGGTGACCTTAGCCAGAAATGGGAGCAGGGAGATGGGCCGGAAGTTCTTGAGGTCCTTGGGCTACGCCTTTGATTTCTTGAGTAAGGCCTTGATCTTGGCATTTTTCCAGCTTTACGGAAAGGTTGCTGTCCCGAAGGAGATGTTGATGGCCTTGCTAAGATGGAGTGCGATGGATGCGCTGGCTTTGTTGAAGATGTGGTAGGGGAATGGGTCTAGCGGTGAACCGGAGTGGATGGTCTTAATGGTCTCGCTGGTGTCCTTGTCGTTGACACTTGTCCAGGAGAGTAGATGGTTGGTGCGTGTGGTGGTGGTGGGGGCGGTGGTCGTCGGTGCAGTCGTGGCTTTGAAGCTGTTGTGGATGTCGGTGATCTTGCGGTGGAAGAAGGTAGCCAGTGAGTCGCGTAGGTCTGGTGAAGGCGGGATATCATTGGCGTTGGAGCTGGGGTTGGAGAGTTCCTTCATGACGTTAAAGAGCTCCCTAATTTTGTGTGCATTGTTGTCAAGGCGGTCCTTGAAGGAGGTCCGTTTGGCGGCTCCGATGAGTTGGTGATGGCTGCAGGTGGCCTTCTTGTGGGCTGTGTAGCTGTCCAGTGATCGTTCGCAGAGCCAGTTCTTCTCCAGTTTTCGGCATATTATTTTGGAGGCCTGGAGGTCTTTGTTGAACCAGGTGGTTTTCATGCTGGTGTGGCTGTTGGAGGGTGTCTTGAGCAGGGCGAGGGTGCTGGCGCAGTCGTTGATCCATTGTTGGAGGTTGCGGGCAGCGGTCTCGGGGTCGGAGGGTGGGTTCTGGCCGAGGGTGGGGGTGAGCTAGACCTCGGCGACTTTGCAACAGCATCGTCGGGGCTGCAGTTGGGTGCGCGGTGCGTGGTGGGTTTCCTGAAGGAGAAGTGGATGTAGTGGTGGTCGATCCAGTGGGGTTCGGTGATGCCGTTGAAGGAGATGTGGGGACTTGCGTTGAAGATGGGGTCAAGCGTGTGGCCGGCGGTGTGGGTGGGTGTTGTCACAAGTTATCTGAGTCCGAGGTTGGCGAGGTTGTCAAGCAGGGCAGCGGAGTTGGTGTCGTTGTTGTTCTCGAGATGAAAGTTCAGGTCTCCTAGGAGGATGTAGTCCATGGAGGCGAGGGCGTGAGTGCTGACGAAGTCGGCGATGGAGTCGCTGAACTGTGGTCGGGTCTGGGGGGTCTGTAGATGAGGGTTCCTCTGAGGGTGGTGTTGGGATTGGTGTGGATCTGGAAGTGCAGGTGTTCGGGGGTGCTGAGGGTGTCGTCGGTGTTGGTTGATACTCCGAGGGTGTTTCTGTGGACGTTGGCGATTCCTCCTCCTGTTCCGTGGATGGGGTCCCTACGAGTGATCTTGTATCCATCCGGGATGGCAATGTTGATGTCGGGTGTGGAGGCAGGGTTCAGCCAGGTCTCTGTCAGGAAGGCGACGTCAGGGGAGGTAGAGTCGAGGAGGTCTCAGAGCTCGACGGTGTGTTTGCAGGCGGAGTGGGTGTTGAGGAGGATGTATCTGAGGTAGTTGGGTTCTTTGGTGGGTGGTTTGGCTTGCCGGATGCTGGTGAAGTTGCTGATCCGGCAGATGGTGGGGCCTTGGGTGCGCTTTGGAGTTGCCCAGTAGCAGGTGTGTTCTCGTCCGGGGTTGAGTGCATAGAGGGTGCTGGCATCGTAGTGTAGTCGGGTGTTGTTTCATCTACGGAGTCCCAGGGTCCTGGCTTTGGGTATGGTCCAGGCGTGGACAGGCGCAGACGGGCTTGCCTTTGGCGCGCCAGCGGCACGCCAGCGGCACTCCCGCTGCGCGCGGCTGATGCACGGCTGCTGCCCGGCCGCTGCTCGGCCTCTATATGAGAGGATGTGGGAGGATGGAGCAGCTGGGAGGTGGGAGCAGGGTGGCCAATGAGATTGCGGGGGGGGCTGCAGGGGACGCAGCGCAGGAACCATGGCGGGGAGAGCGGGCGAGCAGGGGTCACATAAGGCAGAAAGGGAGACACAAAACGAGGGGTCGAGGAAGCAAGTAGTATAACAATACAGTAGCACAGATTACAGTTTACTGACTCCAGAGTTATGGCAAGTAGGAGGCAGGCACCAACCTAACAGCGGCACACTCCAGAACGAGCTACAGCAGTGGCTGGGCGCCGGGCACACAGGGGGGCTGTGCGGTGGTGAGGGGAGCGACCTGCCTGGTGACAGGGTCAAGGGTCGCTTTCAATGTTTTTTACAGGGAATGCTTTTACAAAAGGTTTATGGTCTTTCCTCAAAATGAAAGGAATGCCCCACACAAACACCCAGAAATGTTGCACTGTCCAAAAATAGGCCACTGCTTTTCTCTCCACCACCGAATATCAGGATTCAGCTTCAGTCAATGCCCTAAATGCAAACGCTACAACCCTCTCTTGGCCTTCCACAACTAGGCTAAGTGTTGCACCTACTCCTTTTGTACTGGCATCAGTAGTGAGCATCATGTGTTTACACGTGCCAAATTGTCCTAAAAAGGCGGCATTCACAATTAAACTCTTAAGTCTGTTAAACGCTTCATCACATTCTTCACTCCTATTGAATTTTTCACCCTTCTTTAATAAATGTCTAAGAGGATGAGTAATATTAGCATCTTTTTACAAATGTTGAGTAATATTCCGATAGTCTAAGGAAAGACTTTACCTCCTCCTTAGTACTCGGTACAGGAGCTGATTTAATTGCCTCCACTAAGTTAACTTTTGGTTATATCCCTTCTTTGGCTATGACGTGCCCTAAATACGTTGCAGATCTGACCCCAATTTGACACTTTTCTCTTTTCCACTTTAACCCTGCATTCCTAAGTTTGTTTAGTACCATGCAGAAAGTACTATTGTGCTCTTCTTCAGTATTTCTGAAGACTAATAGATAATCTTGGAAGCACAAAACATGATCTACTCCTTCCAGAATCTATTGCATTGCTCTCTGGAAGACCGCGGCAGCAGAGGCTAAGCCAAACAGCATTCTACAAAACCTGAATGCACCACAAGGTGCAATGAATGATGTTAACACTCTACTCTTTGGATGGAACTCCACTTGGTGGTAAGCAGAAGATAGATCAATTACAGATAAGAATTCTGCTTTACCAACCTGACTCAACATCTCATTTATGTTTGGCCAAGGAGGCCTGTCAACCCAGATGTTTGTATTTAGTTCTTTCAAGTCAATGCATAACCGAATAGCTTTAATATTTGATTTTGACGTGATGATGATGGGTTCTACTCACTCAGCACATTCTATTGGCTCAATCACTCCTTGATGAATAAACTTATCTAGCTTCTGTTTGAGGGGTTCTCTCATCATTACTGGAATATTCCTACACTTATGCAAAACAGATTTGTCAACATCTTTTAACTTAGTTTTATGTTGGAATTCCTTCATATACCCAAGCTTGTCAGTGAATACCTCTGGGAATTTATTCAACAACTCAATGGCACATACAGATCTCTCAACCATCATGACTGGAACTTCCGCTGTGTGATCCAGTTTTATGCCCAACTCTTTTTGATGAGACCATCCTAGAAGATTCGACCCTTGTCTTGCTTTATACACCTTTCCTACAGTACTCCTGTCTTTGAACGTAATCTTCATGATTGCTACATCCTCCAGCGGTATGGGGTCTTTATTGTACCCTACCGGGATCCCATCAGGTTCTTTAAAAGAGGACACATAATCTCCAACTTTTGCATGCTAATGAAAATGAAAGGTGGACAAGAGTCAGCATAAACTTCAACTTTCTGTCCAACCAACCCAATCTCACATTTAGGGAGATCAATCATGTCTACTTCCCTATTTCCCTTTACAGCTACCTAAAGAACACCTTCCTCTATCATCCTCAATGATTTCAGTTGTATTCACAGTTCTGCCTGTCATATCCTTGCATGCACGTGCAAAATGTTCTTTACAGTTGCATTTTCTACACAAAGCTGTTCTAGCTAAACATTTAACATTATTCACTAAATGCCCTGTATGGCTGAACCTGAAACACTTATGACTGTGTTCAGAATTGTACCTTTCCCTGTTTGGTTCTATATACAAATCATTGTTTTACTCTTAATTGCACACACATTTTTTAATTCCCCCTAATTTCATTCACTCCTTGTTCCGTTGTCACACTCCTCTCCTTAATGCATTCAGCTGTGTGTTCAACACTTTTTGCGATGTCAATAATATTTTTCAGGTCAGGATTACCAACTAACAGCTTTTCTTGTATCTTTTTGTTATTAGTACAACGTACTAATTGATCACGTATGAGTGAATCAGTTAATTCATTGAATTTGCATGTATTAGCCAATCCCTGTAGTATAGCAATGTCATTTCCTACTTTCTCCTACTTTCCTTGACTTCTACCAAAGAATTTATGTCTCTGTAAAACAACATACATTTTATCCTTAAACTATAACTCCAATTTTTTATTAGTGAAACAGTAAACATCCATCTCTTCAATTTCTTCAGCATCCTCTCCTAAATCTGGAAGACTGTTGAAAACGTTCCTTCCTTCCGCACCTAGGTTATGTAATAGAATATGTTGTCTCCTAATGGCAGAAAACCCAGTGGCACCTATAGCAATCAAATACATTTCAAACAATATTATCCAATTCTTCCAAGCAACAACTGGTTCCCCAGGCATCAGAAAGGAAAGGTGGAGGTTGATTTATACTAGCTGCTGCCATAGTGAACATGCTAAATTCCTATATGTAAGGAAATACAATCTGATCCAATGCAATCCTGTGACAATGCAAACTTTAAACAGAGAGAAGAAGGAATGTATTACAAAGCAAAAAGAAAATAAAAAAACTGTGGAAAAAAGGGTTAATAAAATAGATGAAACATCAATAAAAAACTTTAATTGAAACATTATCAATAGTTATGATGAAGTTCCATGTAATGTGGTGCTGCGAAAGAAAGGGGTTGATCCAATGATCGATCCTGACAGGAATGTGAGGGAAAAATATGTCAGAGTTACTTCCAAATGAATGTATAAATTACTGTTCACACCAACAGCTGCCATCAACAAAATGCCAGAACAGTTTCTCCCACTTTGGCAATTGTTCACTTACCGGCGGACAGAAGCGTAGAAAACCACAGCCTGGAATCCTCCTCAGGCGCCGAACATGGAATCATTAATTGTGCACTAAGCGCCTCAGCGAAATCTGCCCTCACCTCAGGAATTGTTCCACACGATGTGCGCGTACACAAACACTTCCGAAATGGTGAACTCTGCCCAATGTGAGGTTGCGCCCCAGAAGAAGAACAGCTACCTGACCGGCAACAGCGTCAAAAGAAGCCCGTCTGTCTGCCAGTCAGCCACAGCCTCTGCCTCTGTCTTATCGGGACTCTAAGATCCAGGTCCCAACGCGGTCCAGGGCCGCCATCATCACCAAAAGTGCCTGGAGTCGCAATAAAAACCATTGCAGGCTCCCACAACGTGGGCAGCCCATATGCCTGTCAGCCAGCCACTGCCTCTGCCTTATTGGGCCCACGAGCTCCAGGTCTGAACGTGGCCCGGTGCCGCCAGCGTTACCAGAAGTGCCAGGAGGTGCCATAAAAATCATCGCGTGCTCCCGCAACGTGGGAAGTCTGTCTGTCTGCTAGCCAGCCACTGCCTCTGCCTCTACCATATTGGATCCAGAAGAACCAGGTCTTAATGCAGCCCAGAGCTGTTGTTGCCACCAGAAGCGCCAGGAGGTGCCATAAAAATCCTTGTGGGCTCTCACAATCCGGGAAGCCCGTCTGTCTGCCAGCCAGCCACTGCCTCTACCTTTGCCTTATCGGGACCACAAGATACAGGTGCCAACGCGGTCCTGAGCTGCCGTCATCATCAGAACCATGTGGACTCCAGCGACGCAGGAAGCCCATCTGTCTGCCAGCCAGCCACTGCCTCTGCCTCCACCTTATCAGGACCACAAGATCCAGGTCCCAATGCAGCCCAGGGCTGCCGTTGTCTCCTGAAGCGCCAGGAGGCGCCATTAAAATCATTGTGACACCCGCAACGCAGGACTAGCGTGGGTGTGCCTGGGCCATGTTCGGGACAAAGGACGCCCCCTCTGTACCCGTCAGAGACCGGAGGAAGCTAGGCTGGGCAATACTTCTGACATGCAGACCTCTGGACCTTTGCAAAGGTGATCATTTGGCAGTTTATAATTTTGTAGAGGCTGTTCGGCAGTCAAGGGCCAATTAGTGCCAATAAAGTGCATTGACAACATTGGTCACTGGACATTGGCACAATCTTTGAAGATTTATGGACAGAGTGTTACGCCTATTATTATAATTGTCATCTTTGGGGCTAGAATGGGAAAGAGAAAATCCTGTGAGGGGGGCATGGGTGACTGTAAAAAAAAAAGGCGACAAAGGGGAAAAAGAAAGGCCCAGGTCCTACTAATGATTCTGGGGGTGGTGTAATGGATAGAATAGACAGCTTATTATCAGAATGCGAGGGCCTCTTGGACTCCTCACTCTCTGATACGACACCCAGGAATAACACACAGCCGGCCCCAAGTAGTAAACCATGTAAAGGGTGTATACCAGATATGTTTAAAAAGCCAGTCAATAGGATCCCTTCTCCTAACCCTTTAAGAGAACCCAAGGCAAGTGATGTAGTAGAGGGTGTTCCCCATAATCAATCAAACTCCTGCTAGACCATCCAGATTTATCCACAACTCTCCCCAACAATATAACCCAGGTATATAGTGCAGGCTTGGAAGGTACAGAGAGTGACATGTATTATAACAATCCAGGGTCAGATAAAGCAGGTGAAGTCAGTAACAGCAGTATAACATCTGACATAAGAGCTGAGCAACATAGTAGGTTCACAGAGGACTCATTTCAAAGATCAGCTTCCACTCAGCTAACAGCCCTGGTAAATGAATTTAGCATTCTCAAAGTGTTGGTCAGTAACCTTACTGACTAACTGAGTAAGGTGCATTTAGCTGTAGAGCAGGTAAAATCCACTTTCGAGTATACCATAAGACAAAGAACATCTACACAACAGGATATGGGTTCCGGCTACTGCCAGGCGCCACATAGCAAAGCTCAGGTACCACACTGCATAAGAGCTAGTGGGCTAATCGGGGTTCCAACAATAACTAGCTGTTGTAACCTTATCTTGGGCCAATGGTACGTTCCGTACTCCCCTCCCTCCCCTTCCCTTGGTTTTTGCCACTGGGAGCTAAGAGTAGAATGTTGACATATGCGGTCAGTTGTGGAGAGTGGATGACCAAATAAACAGGACTTCTTTTCACTCTGGTTCCTGTCATCAATTCTTTTTAACACTGCTCATTCCAGTCAAAGATTCCTGTGAGGTTGTACCAGCTGTCCCCAAGCACTGCATTTTCTCCTGGGAGGTATATCTTGTGGAAGATATCAAAGGACTGGCGAGACATGTGCCAGTAGCACTGAGGTAATGGGCACTCATTATGCATGAGCCGTCAGCGACCTGTTACCGTGCCGGAAATCGTGCTGTTATCGCATGCCTGCGGTTGCCTGTTGAGCGAGGGGAAGTGTCTGACAAGATTGTGAAGGCTCCAGAGTGAGACTGGGAGAAGATTCGGCGATTTAGAGCCCTTCATTCATCTCAACCTGAGCTGAGGAGGCCAATAACCCCAATCTAAGAGTGGCTGTTGCCAAAGCTCAATCAGTGGAACATACCGCAAAGTGCATTAAAGAAATGAGGAGCTCAACTGATGTAGTGGCCAGTATACAAGAAGGGGAAGAGAATTGTGAAGTTTTAAAAGTAAATAGTAAAGAAAAGCTATACAATAAGAAGTAGGAAGAGAAGCCTAAGGTGTTACAGATGTGGCAGTAGCAATCACCTGGCTAATAATTTCAATTGCCCTGCTAATAGTGTTACTTGCAAAAAATGTAATAGAAAGAAACATTTTGCCAGAGTGTGCAGAGAAGGTGACCCCCACGTCAAGGAGGGTGTAGTGCAGAAGGATCTTGGGGGAAAGAAATAAAATGTGTACTGCCTATGGAAAGTAAATATGTGTTGCAGGTTTAAGATTGCTCAGGGTGTGTCAATATTATGTAATGTAATGTAATGTAATGTAATGTAAAATCACACTTATATAGCGCTGCTATCGCTCCAAGGAGCATCTTGGCGCTCAATTATCTATCCTAAGTGTGATTTATCCTTGAATAACAATACATTAAAACCATGTTTGCAGATTCATGTTCACCTTTTACGTTGTTGAACATGAACAATTTTGAGTGTTTTAGAAAAAAATATAAGTACACATTACAGGAAGCAGACATTTCACCCACAGGCTATACCAGGGAGCCCATACCTCTGCCAGGTATGAAGGAGATGCATATTGAATTCAAAGGCAGGAATACTTATGGGAAGGTATACATAGTAGAGTCGGAATCCAACCTGTTAGGTTGGCAGCACCAAAAGGAACTGCGCATGATTCTGGATCCCAACAAGGAAAAACAACTCCTACTGACGGCAGACAAGGTGGAAGGGGGAGGCATTTATGACAAGTTCCCAGGTTTGCTTCAGGAAGAGCTGGGCCTTTTACATGATTTCCAACATAAAATAAAACTGAAGACCAACGCAAAACCAGTAGTACATAAACTGTGCCCTGTGCCGCAACAAATGAGAGAGCCTTGGAGAAAGAACTTAACAAACTGTGTGACATGTGGAGAGTGGATGGCCAAATAAACAGGACTTTGACCCTGTTTATTTGACCCTGTCCTCAGGTAGGTCGCCCCTCATCCGCCACATGGTCCTCCTGTGACGCTGCCCCCGCTGTCGCCTCGCCCCTGCCGCTGCCTGGTGCTGCGTGAGTCTTGCCCCTCGTTTTCTCATTTTGCCTTAGAGTTTGTTTTGCATTCTGTACTCCCCCTTTTTCACTTCTGCTGTGCCCTTTGTACCCCTTTTGCCTTCTGTGCCCCCTTCCCCCGCATTGCCTTCTGTGTCCTCCCCGCTCTTTTCCCCCGGTCTCCCGCTGTGCCACCTCTCCCGCCGATGCGTCCCTGCCCCCCGCTGTTCCCATTCGCCGCCCCACTCCCGCCTCCCAGCTGCTCCTCCCTCCCACTGTCCCTCATATGGAGGCCATGTGGCGGTGAAGGGAGCGACCTTTGACCCTGTCCTCAGGTAGGTCACCCCCCAGCCGCCACACGGTCCTCCTGTGACGCTGCCCCCGCAGTTGCCTTGCCTCTGCCTCTGCCTTGTGCTGTATGAGTCTTGCCCCTCATTTTTTAATTTTGCCTTAGAGTTTGTTTTGCATTCTGTACTCCCTCTTTTTCACTTCTGCTGTTCCCTTTGTACCCCCTTTTACCTTCTGTGCCCCCTTTCCCCGCATTGCCTTCTGTGTCCTCCCCACTCTTTTCCCCTGGTCTCTCGCTGAGCCACCTCTCCCGCCGATGCGTCCCTGTGGCCCCGCCCCCGCTGTTCCCATTCGCCGCCCCACTCCCACCTCCTAGCTGTTCCTCCCTTCCACTGCCCCTCATATGGAGGCCGCTGGCGTGCCAAAGGTAAGCCCGTCTGCGCCCGTCCGTGCCTGGACCGCGGCCAGCGCCAGAACCCCTGGCCCCCGCAGGAGCCAGGATACACGGCTGAGATACGACACCGCCACCCTCAACGCACTCAACACCGGACGCTCACCCGCCTGCTACCAAACCGAGCCGCCCCGAAACAAACCCACGGACCCTTCGCCTGCAAAACCAGCAAATTTACATGCCTCCGAACCTGCACCCTGCCCACTGAACAAAGCAACAACAACAACCTCAAGTGCATCCTACTCAACGCCCGCTCCGTCCACAGACACGCCATCGAACTCTGGGACCTCCTCGATACTACAGCACCCGGCATCGCCTTCCTCACGGAAACCTGGATGAACGCCTCCTCGGCCCCCGACATCGCCATAGCCATCCCAGATGGCTACAAAATCACCCGGAATGACCGCGTCAACCAAAACGGAGGAGGAATCGCCATCATCTACAGGAACACCATCAGCATCACAACCAACGCCGAAGAGACAATCCCCGCCGCCGAACACCTACACTTCCAGATCTATACCAACCCCAAGACCCTACTCAGAGGAACCCTCATATACAGGCCCCCGGGCCCGCGCACACAATTCAGCGAAACCCTCGCCGACTACATCGGCCCTCACGCCCTAGCTTCACCCAAATACATCCTCCTAGGGGACCTGAACTTCCACCTGGAGAACAACAACGACACCAACACCACCACCCTGCTCGACAACCTCGCCAGCCTCGGACTCAAGCAACGGGTGAACACCCCCACTCACCACGCCGACCACACGCTCAACCCCATCTTCTCCACAAGCAACCACATCTCCTTCAGCCACACCATCGGACTACACTAGACAGACCACAGCTGCATCCACTTCACTTTCAAGAAGACTACATCCCACCACCACACGCAACAGATCCCCAGCAGATGCTGGAGCAAAGTCACCACAGACCAGCTAACCACATCGCTGAGCTAGAACCCACCAGTTGACACCCCTGACACCAACAACGCAGCCCAGAACCTCGCACAATGGATCACCAACTGCGCCGACGACCTTGCTCCTCTCAGGAAACCCCAGGCAAGACCAGCAACAGGAAAACCGCATGGTTCACCGACGCCCTCAAAACCTCAAAGAAATCCTGCCGAACCCTCGAAAAAACCTGGCGCCACGAACAGACAACAGAAAACATGACAGCCCTCAGGAACGCCACTCGTGAACACCACCAGCTGATCCGCACCACCAAAAGGACATCGTTCAAAGACCGGCTGGACAACAACACCCACAACAACAAGGAACTCTTCAACATCGTAAAAGAACTCTCCAACCCCAGGGCCAGCAACAACGGCATCACACCGTCGCAAGACCTCTGCAACTCCCTTGCCACGTTCTTCTACCGCAAGATCGCAGACATACACGACAGCTTCAGCACCCAAACCCCGCCTCCAGCCACCGAACCAACAATCACACCCACCACCCTCAGCGCCTGGACCCCCGTCAGCACTGAAGACACCACCCACGTCATGAACACCATCCACTCTGGCTCTCCCTCCGACCCATGCCCACACCACATCTTCAACAAAGCCGACGCCATCATCGCACCCCACCTCCGGAACATCATAAACAGCTCCTTCGCATCAGTCACCTTCCCAGAGAGCTGGAAGCACTCGGATATCAACGCCCAACTGAAGAAACCCTCAGCCGACCCTAAAGACCTCAAGAACTTTCGCCCCATCTCTCTCCTTCCCTTCCCGGCTAAAGTCATCGAGAAGACCGTCAACAAACAACTGACTGCATTCCTTGAAGCAAACAACTTGCTCGACCCATCCCAGTCCGGATTCCGAGCCAACCATAACACCGAGACCGCCCTCATCGCAGCCACAGACGACATCAGGACCCTGATGGACAACGGGGATACAACCGCTCTCTTCCGCCTGGACCTATCGGCCGCCTTCGATACCGCCTGCCACCGCACCCTAATAACCCGCCTCAACAACACTGGGTTTCAAGGAAAAGCTCTGGACTGGATCACCTCGTTCCTCTCCGACAGAACCCAGAGAGTCCAACTCCCTCCCTTCTGCTCCACGGCCACCAAGATCATCTGCGGCGTACCCCAAGGCTCCTCGCTCAGCCGAACCCTCTACAATATCTACATGAGCCCCCTCGCCGCCATCGCTCTCAATCACAACCTCAACATCATCTCCTATGCCGACGACACCCAGCTGATACGCTCCCTCACCAAAGACCCAGGCACCGCCAAAACCAACCTCCAGGAAGGAATGAAAGACGTTGCGGAATGGATGAAGCTCAGCCGTCTGAAATTCAACTCAGAGGAAACGGAGGTCCTCATCCTCGGACAATCCCCATCCGCCTGGGACGACTCCTGGTGGACCGCGGCGCTGGGCACCGCACCGCCACCCACAGACCACGTTCGCAACCAAGGATTCATCCTGGACTCCTCCCTCACGATGACCAAACAAGTCAACGCCATCTCATCGTCATGCTTCAACACCCTGCTCATGCTCGGAAAGATCTTCCGGTGGATCCCCACCGAAACAAGAAGGACAGTCACCCAGGCCCTCGTCACCAGCCGACTGGACTACGGGAAAGCCCTGTACGCAGGAACCACAGCCAAACTACAGAAACGACTCCAGCGCATACAGAACACCTCCGCACGACTCATCCTCGACATCCCTCGCTGCAGCCACATAACACCCCACCTGAGAAACCTGCACTGGCTCCCCATCAGCAAGAGGATCACGTTCAGGCTCCTCACCCACACACACAAAGCGCTCCACAACATGGGCCCCGAATACCTCAACAACCGCCTCTCATTCTACAACCCCACCCGCCAGCTCCGCTCCGCCAGCCTCACCCTCGCCATCGTCCCACGGATCCGCAGATCCACAACCGGAGGAAGATCGTTCTCCTACCTGGCCGCCAAGACATGGAACTCCCTTCCCGCACACCTACAACTGACCCAGGACCACCTCACTTTCAGGAAGCACCTCAAGACCTGGCTATTCGATAAGTAACAGCACCCCCCCTTCCGCGCCTTGAGACTCTCACGGGTGAGTAGCGCGCTCTATAAATGCATTTATTGATTGATTGATTGACATGGGGATCATACAACCTGTGAAATGTTCTGAATGGCTGGCACCAGTGATGATTGCAGCCAAGGCCAGTGGAGAAGGCATCCGTCTTTGTGTGAACTTGAGGAGCCTCAATGAGAGCATATGGATAGAAAGACACCCACCGCCCAACATAAATGAGGTGCTCAACACCATGTCCTTAGCTAAATACTTCAGCATCATTGACCTATCGATGGCCTACCACCAAGTGGACCTACACCCAAGAATCTATACCACTCACCGCATTCATAACCCCTCACGGTGTGTACATGTTCAGACGGATGCCTTTTTTGATTAGCGTCCGCTGCAACAGTTTTCGAGAATGTCATGCAGCAAATTTGTGTTTCCAAGATGATATCTTGGTGTATCTCCGCAACATGGAGGACCATGATAATGCCCTTAGGCTTGTTTTCAAAAGGCTCATGGACGCTGGGTTAACAGTACAGGAGTCTAAGTGCAAAATAAGGGTGATGTTGGTCGACTACCTAGGATATTCAATTTCTGACGAAGGGTTTAGACCAAAAAGCAACCTTCTTGATGCAGTGAGGAATGCCCCGTATCCGAAAAACAAGGAGGAACTTAAATCCATCTTAAGGTTGATGGAATATATGGCCAAGTACATTAAAAACTTTTCGGCCATATGTGAACCAGTGCAAGAACTATTAAAGAAAAACAAGGAGTTGAAAGGGAATGTGCAACACAACAGTGTGGTGGATGCTCTCAAGGAAGAGATCTTAAGTTCGCCGGCTTTAGGGGTATTTGATCCAAATTACAAAACCATCCTCATCACAGATGCATCCAACAAGGGTTTGGGGGCCACCTTGTCCCAAAGAAACAGGAAGGAAGAAAGAATAATTGCATTCGCATCACGTTGCCTTACAAGTGCACAAAAGAATTACTCCATAATTGAAAAAGAGGCCCGGGCATTTTTCTGGACAATGAAGAATTTTTACTACTTCTTGTGGGTGCTGAACTTCACCATTCGTATGGACCACAAGCCTCTCACTTCCACTTTCACTGTGAAGGGTACGGAAAATTGTACTCCATGCATTGGAAGATGGATTCTGGGTTTAGAGAATTTAAATTTCAAAGTGGAGTATGTTTCTGGTGAAAATAACAAGATTGCAGACTTTTTATCTAGAACACCCTTAAATGTGGAATAACCTGAGGAAATGCTTGACAGCCCCTTCATGGTTGTAGACAACCCTGCCATCACAGAAGAAGAATGGAAGAAATACAGAGAGGCCTACAAGGATATAGACAGATTAAGAGTTGTGTTGAGAGAAGGGTGTCCTAGCAAGTGCAGTGATCTAAAGGCAGACCTTAAAGGCTACTGGGAAGTCAGGAACAAATTGAGCTTCGTAAAGGACAGAATCTATCATCAGAACAAAGTTGTACCACCTGCTAAGGACATTTAGGACGCAACATAACCAAAAATAAAGTTCGGGCAAATTTTTGGTTCCTCTGTGTGACTTCCATGGCAGAACAGCTAGTGAAAGACTGGGTCAGCTGTGCCAGAAGCAACACATCTAAGTCTTTGCGCAAGGCCTGCCTGTCCCCTGGCACTGTACCCGTTAAACTGTGGTGTAAATTAGCCATGGACATAATTGGACCTATGGACAACCTGGGTGTGCAAAGGAGGTTCATGTTGGTCCTAGTGCACTACACCTCCAATTGGGTTACACCGAAATTTGTACATCGTGTAAACACCAATACAGTCCTGGAATTCCTCAAAGACATCTTCTCAATGGAGGGCATACCCTCAATCCTTGTCACCGACAACCGTGTGCAATTTACATCCCAATCCATGAAGGAGTTCTTAGAGAACTTGAGCATCAAACATGAGTTGACAGCCCTATATTGTCCAAAGGCCAATGGCCTAGTGGAGAGGAAAAACAGACTATCTAAGAGCACATCAAACTGGCCATTGCAAATGGTCATGACCTGGATCCCTATGTAACTGTTTGTGGGCATACCACGCCCAACCTGGTAACAGGGATCTCCCCTTTTGTCTCCCTCAGGGGGAGAGAACTAGGCACCAAACCTAACCCTAGTTGGTTGGGTGGAGGTAGGGTAACCCTTAGGAGGTAGGTACAAGGAATGGTACGACAGAAAGAATGGGGTAAAAGCTCCCATCTGGAGAGTATGTGACGTGGTGTAGATCAAGAGAAGTGTGAAAGAACCCCACAGCCTAAGTAAATTCTACCCTCCATGTCGCATCATAAAGGCATGCAACAATGTAGTACAACTTGACGATGGGCAATGGTGGAGTTGTGACAAAGTTGTTAAGTCTCAAATGTTTCATTGAATATGTATCAATATATTGTGTCTGTTTCATCATATAGGGGGGGGTTTGTGTTGTGACATTTATTTATTTATTTTTATTTTATTTTATTGTAGAGCGCCTGAGTAGACCCCCGAATGGGTATCTCCGCGCTTTGCCAGTAGAAGGGACATAGATTGTGCAATTCATGTTCAAGAATGACTGGTTGGATGGATGAGTGTTTACCTGCTTGTGAAGAGATAGGTTTTGAGGGTTTTTCGGAAGGATAGATGAATGGTGATTTGTTTTAATGTCTGAGGCAGAGAGTTCCAGAGAACAGGTCCAGTGTGGGCCAGGGCACGACCTCCCTGCCTAGATTTTTTAATTCAGGGTACCTGCAGTAACTGGAGGTTGCTGGAGCGTAATGAGCGCCCTGGGACATAGGGTTGGAAGGCTTTTGTTAGGTACATAGGCCCCGTACCTGTCAGACATTTATGGATGGTACATAAGATTTTGAACTTAATGCGTTGCCGCACTGGGAGCCAGTGTAGTTTAGCCAGTAGAGGGCGGGAGGGAGTCCTAGGTGGAACGTTGAGGACTAGCCTTGCCGCAGTGTTTTGGACTATCTGCAATTTATTAAGTTGATCTTCATTTGTTGATAGTAGAAGACCATTGCAGTAGTCCAATCTGCTAATGACTAATGCCTGGACCAAGGTCTTTCTGTGTCTGTCAGGTAGAAATGGAAACACCCTTCTCAACAGTCCAATGGCTCTAAAACATGTACCGGCAACTTGGTTAACATGATCTTTAAATGTAAGGGCTTGGTCAAATAGCACTCCCAAGTTTTTCACGGTCTGTTTAGGGTTGGTAACTGGTCCCAGTTCTAGGGGCCACCATTCGAGGGACCACAGTGTCACTGCCTCCCCGAACAGCAGTACTTCCGTTTTGCCTACATTACACTGTAGGCAATTCTTGGCCATCCACTCTGACACTGCCCTCATTCCATCTGCAAAAGATTTTTTTAGAGCAGGTGTGAAGGTTTTGAAAGGGAACAGAAGTTGGGTGTCGTCGGCGTATGACACCGGGGTGAACCCAAAGGATCTCACTATTTCAGCCAGGGGGGCCACATACACATTAAATAATGTGGGGCTTAGGCATGAGCCCTGTGGCACTCCCCTGGTGAGCTCCCTAGAGATGGATTTATGGGAGCCCAACCTGACTTCTTGAGAGCGGCCTGAGAGAAAACTCTCCATCCAGGACAGAGCAACACCCCCCAATCCCACATCTTTCAGACGACCGAGAAGCACTTCGTGTGATACCGTATCAAAGGCAGCGGATAAATCCAACAGCACCAAAATCATTAACCCTCCACCGTCCAGTGTCATCCTGATGTTATTGGTCACTGCTAGGAGGGGTGATTCGGTGCTGTGGTTCGGCCTGAACCCAGATTGTGAGTGGTCCAGGCCTTCCGTTGCCTCGATATGATTAGATAAGTGGGTATTCACGTGCTTCTTAGTCATCTTACCGATGTGCGGCAAGAGGGAGATGGGCCGAAGATTTGAAAGATCTGTCCATGGGGAGGCCGCTTTTTTCCTTATTGGGTTCACCATCGCTATTTTCCACTTCATTGGGACTTGCCCTTCTGTCAATGAGATGTTCATCACTGACTGAATGGAGGGTCCTAGGAGGGAGATCAGAGGGGCAACCATTTTTGCAGGGAGGAGGTCATTGGGGGACCCAGATTTTATGTGGCTGATGAGAGGTGGCAGGTCTAAGTCACTGACTAGTGGAAAGGTCAGTAGTGGGTTTTTATTTTGAGTAGGTGAGTCATTAGGGAGGGAGACCGTGGTTCCTGCACCACTAGAGACCGTAATTTTATTATAAATAAGATTAATTTTGTCCTCAAAAAACATTGAAATCTCATCACAGAGTGTTTGGGAGAATTCATCGGGGCTCTCACAGGCTGTGGGTTTAACGAAGCTCTGCAGTATTTTAAACAGCTCCCTTGAACAGTTACCCGCCTCTGCTAGTTGTAAGGTAAGACTATTTTTCCTAGCTTGCTTTACGTTTTTATAATAGGTTGACTGGGCCTCTTGGTAAGTTTACCTTCTCTCCTCAGTTTTCAATTTCCTCCATGCTTTTTCTAGTCGCCTGCATTTCTGCTTCTCTGTTCTAAGGTCTTGAGTATACCATTTTTCTTGCTTGGTGGGAGGGTATTGCTTATGGAGTTTTAGTGGGGCCAGGGTGTCGATAGCTAGCTTAAGTGAGTTATTAAATTTTTCTAGTGCAGTGTCTGCTGAGTCTTCATTTGTAAATGTTGGTAATATCCAGTTTTCCCGCAATTTTTCCACCGATATTTTGTGCCATTGACGGCGCAGAATTGGCGGGAGCGGCGCCTCGTGCAAGGATTTAGTCGGGCCCATCAGAAGAAACTCTATCAAAAAATGATCTGACCAATTGATTTCTTTAGCAGGAAGGCATCTTATTTTAGTGCGTCCAAAGTGTGACCACCTGTGTGGGTAGCACCGCTATTTATAGCCTTTAACCCCAGGTTAGACAAGTCTGCAGTTAGTGAGATAGTTTTGGGGTGTGTCAGATTGTCCATGTGTACATTAAAATCTCCGAGGAGGATGAAAATGTGGAGCTAGTAACTCCAGAAGGGAGAGGGCAAAGTCCGGATTGGATCCTGGTGGGCGGTACGCTAATGCGCCTTTCCAGGAGATGAGGCCAGCCGAGCTGAACTTGAAGATCATTATTTCCAATTGAGGACTGGACCTTTGTTCTAATATTGTTACCTTTAGTATGTCTTTATATATGATGGCTAAGCCACCACCTGTTTTATTAATTCGGTCAAAGTGTAGAATCTTGTAGCCTGATGGAACCCCAAGTGTAATTGCTGTGACCGTATGGGGTTTCATCCATGTTTCGGTTAAAAAACAGATGTCAGGCTGCGTGGTGTAGACAAGATCCCATACCTGAAGCTGATGTTTAGGGAGAGACCGGACATTCAAGAGAAAACATTTTAGTCCCTCTGGAAGTGATATATTTGGAGCGTTTCCATTTGTACTGTTCCTTACTACTAATGATTGGTAGCGACATCTTAGACATGAAAAACAGCCCTCAAGATTCTGACAAGGTATTCGAGTGCCACAATCTCCAGTAGGTTGTAAATCTAGGAGGAATTGGGCGGGGTATGTGATATTTCTCGTACCTGAGATGTCATGGTCCGTAGGGGTTGAGCCCATTGCCCCTATGCCACGTACTGTCGCGAACGGGCGCAGACGGGCAGCTCTTTGGCTGGTCTTCGGCGACGCTTCGGCGACGCTGCGCGCGATCGCTGTGCGCTTGTAGGAGGCGATGGCTAAATAGGCCAGCAAAAGGCATCCACTAGAGCGCTAACTGCTCAGGAAGTGCCCCCGCAGGAAGTGCCTGGCTCTCCCTGACCCGCCCTCCGCGCAACAGTATTGGCTACCGTGTCGGACTGGGGCGGGCAGGAGTGAAAGACGAGCACAGGCTTCCTTTACCAACAGTGAGTGTTTCCTCCCCCTTTTAATCAGGATAGGAAAGGTGGTACAGATAGCGCCAATCCAGAAAATGCGGCGTTTTAGCAGTGCGTGCTGATTAAGTGAGTGAGTGAGTTTTTGAGTTTTTTAAAAAGAGCAATCAAGATAAAAGTTCCGTGTTTAAATCAACAGAGCAACATCGTTATTAAGTCAACAATGAGGTTTAAAATTTCAGGCAGTTCAATTCTCTCACATGCAGCAGTTCTCAACACAGCAGAGGGCACATTCGTGTCTTGTGCCAATGGTACATACCGTACTCACCTCCCTCTACCCTTCCCATGGCTTCTCCCACCGGGAGATAAGAGTAGAATGTTGACATCTGCGGTCAGTTGTGGAGAGTGGATGGCCAAATGAAATGAAATGAATGAATGAAATGAATTCGTACTTGTACAGCGCACTTATACTCTGAGGTGTCTTGGCGCTGTACGCATACCGCTGTGGAACCCTTCCTGGCTTTTCCCTGTGAAATGCCCACTCCTGGGCACCCCCAAGGTGAAGCCAGGCATCCCAGCGCTGTTGGGGCCGTTGTGGAGATTAAGCAAGCTATTGCCCAGAGTTGCAGAGTGGGACCCATGATTAGAATAGGCACCGAGGCAAGAATTATTAGGTCCGAGGAAATTGAGCCCAAGACGAGGCGGAAATTGAACCCTGGTCCCGGGCCAGACCTCTGCATCAGGGTCTGCCACTCTAACCATTGAGCCACACTTCTCCACAGTTCTCAAATAAACAGGACTTCTTCTCACTCTGGTTCCTGTCATCATTACTTTTTAACAGTAGCACTAGCAAGAACCACCTGCAGACTGCCTGAGAGAATAACTCTATGCCTACTCCAAGGCTTTTACCATCTCGTGTTGCAGCTTCCGCACTGCCCACAGCCCCCCAATTCAGTCGAAGTGGTGGGCAGAGAGTGGTTGAAAAAGTAAGAAATGTGCTAGGTACAACAAATATTATGTACATGATCAATGTCCCAAAGCATATGGGAGATTCACCTAGAGAAGATGAGGGCTCCCTCTTGAATGAGTGTATTAAGTGGATTTGCCTCGGTAGGGGCTGTTGGTCCTTAATAAGGGATGATATTATTACAGTGAAAAGAAATACTCACCCTAATACCCCCCTTGACTATAATGCCCTGACACTCCCTCACTACCAATTGGTGAAAACCTTGTGATTTTTTAAATTTTCGCATCCAACACCTCATCCTCTCTAACAACAGATTTAAATATAACCCCCCTGAGTTGGACACACATTCCAGTTTGTCACCACTAAGGGAGGTAGATTGAAGGTTACCCTCACTTGCTGGCACCCCTACAGAGCAAATAATACAAACCTCAGCCAGCGAGAGTGAAGATCTTGTAAGACCAACTCTTTCACTAACTATGACAAGAAATACACCCACAACACTCCCCCCGCTGCCAGGAAGGATGGACAATTGAGGAAAAACAACCAAGTATGAGTAACGGGCAGATCACACCTCATTCCACCTCACAAAGGCTAGCCATAATATCATGGAACATTGCGGGGTTGAGGGCAAAGGTTGTATCCCCTGATTGGCCGGCTTCCATTGAGCATTATGATATCTGCTTTTTTCAAGAAAAATGGCTGCTGGACCGTCTCCATTGTCCCAGCTACTTAAATGACCATATTCCAGCTGCCAGTGGAGGAAAAGGTCGTCCATCGGGGGGCTAACAATCTGAATTTGCCAAGTCATCAGTTATACCATCCTGGAATGCCCGACCCAGAGCAATGATATCCTTGCAATTCGGATGAGGTCTGGCCCGCAATGTAACATTGACATTAATAATGTCTATGCAAGGGGAACAACCAGGGGGAAGAAATCAGAAGTTTTAGTGGCTCTTGACGATCTCCTAGACCTGCAGGGGAGGACAGTCATTACCGCCACAAAATCACGTAGCCCAATGTGGCAGTCATTTTAAACCCCAATGTGCAGGTAGCGTAGATGAGGGAGACCTTGTTGTACCACCTCCTTTGTATTAGCAAGACACAGACTTTGTCCTGACCGATGTCTTTGCTGCCCTTGGAGCAGTAACGGGGGGAAGAGCACCAGGCCCAGATGGCGTTCCGGCTGACATCTTCCTCCATGACAAGCCCAAGTGGCAAAAGCAATCACCCTAGGTGCTCCAGTCCCCAATTCCTGGAAAGGGGCCGAGATCATCCCCGTGTATAAAAAAGTGGATAAATCTTCTCCAGGCAACTATAGGCCCACCAGCCTAATAGATTCTATGTAAAGTTGATGGGTTGGTTGGTATTAAATAAGGTCCAAGATTGGATCGACGAGCAGGGCATCCTATCACCACTAAGGGCGGGTTTTCGGGATCACACTAGCCCCATCGACAGGTGTTTTGGTTCATATTAATACATTGGCGAACCGTGGTCTTAGGCAAGGGCAGCTTGTATGCTGCCTTTGTCGACCTTAAGTAAGCATTTGATCTCGTTTCTCGCAGTAAACTTTGGGTAGTGTTGCAGGAGTTGGGGATGTCACCAGAATTGCTTTCCGTTATTGCTCGCCTCCAACAGGGCAATTTTGCCCATATACGGTGGGGCACACAAGTAAACGTCACCAACCCCTTCCCTGTAGAGAAAGGAGTGCACCAAGGCTGCGCAATGGCCCGTACATTATTTTCCCTTTTCATCAACGGGATCACTAAGTTTTTAATGTCGGCCCCCACAGATGCTCCAGTTTTAGCAGGTGTAAAAAACCCTATTATAATGTTCGCTGACAACACTCTAATTATCTCAAAAACCCCTAGCGGTCTTGAGCGTGCTCTGTTACTTTTTGAGGAATTTTTTCTTCTTTGAGGCTTGGAAATCAACGTATCTAAAACAAAATTCATGACCTTTATCCAGCATAGAGCTTTCAGAGGAGGCATACTTATGAATAATTGACCACAGGAACAAGTTAGGGCCTTTACCTATTTGGGTGTTATCTTGCAAAACTACATGAGGTGGAATCACCAGCTGGACATGGCCACATTGAAACACCGGCAACTATCAGGTGCCTTACAAACTGAGTTTAATACCTCACTCACCAAGCCAGTTAGTCCGGTGTTGCAGATAAAAAGCATGAAAGTCGTAAGCTCCGCTCTATATGGGGCGGAGCTTTGGGGGTACGAGGATCTTTCCCAACTAACTGTTGCAGAAAGTAGGTCACTAGCCTCCCGCAGAGCACCCCAGTGTGACCTTGCTGTATGATCTAGGCAAAAAAGCACTGGCCGACAAAGCCAGGCTACGTCCCATCCTATACAGGTGACTATACGGACACCTGGGAGGATATCTGGGCAGTCCAGGGGCAGTCTTAAGTACTGCCACAATTCACAATGTAATAATGGAAAGGGAAGGAGGAACGCGTCTGTGTAGTTCAAAAGCGGCGCTGTATTGGAATGGGGAGAGATCGGCTAAGGGAGGCAGCAACATGATTGCCATCTTTGAGTGGAGCTTGGGACTGGAAACCAGTGGTATCTAGACTGGTGAGGTCATGGATGTCCCAAGGAAGGGGCATGTTTGCTAGCTATAGGGAAATAGGGTACATACGGAATGGTTGGAGGCCATGGAGGAGAGGGCCATCACAGCGAGGTGCGAACAGGGGTAAAGCTGGGTGTCCAAAGGGGCTGGTGGGAGCACGTTGGGTGCCCGTAGGGTACCCTGCTAGGGAGTGTGTTTATTCATGAAAGTGGGGGTTATGTCTTACTTACAAGAGGAAGCGCTGGAGTGCTTTGGGGTGCCTCTGGGCTCCTGTCTTGTCAACTAGGGTGTGTGTACGATATCAGAATGTGGAATTACTCATATGGCAGGTACTCAGCGACCCACCTCAGCACACGGTATGTCCTCATTAAGCCCGTGGTGTGTGTAGATAAGAGGAAAATCCAGCGTTGTTCTTTATTAAAAAGAGCTGGTTGGTTCTTATTGGTAAAATATTCCATTATCATCCATTGTATCTCGTCATGTGTGTGATGCATCTTGATGCAGTGGGAGAGCATCTTGGATGTGGATCTACTGCACCTAATGTTGCTGCGGTGTTCTGTGATTCTTATCTTAGCTGCTCTGGTCATCATCCCAACATATTTCTTCTGACAGGGGCACATGGTAAGATAGACACAGTTGCGGGTGTTGCAATCGGTGTGGTTCTTTTGGGTCCAGCTGAAGACTGGGCTCAGTGTTACTTCCTCGAAAGGGCGAGTGAATGGACATCTGCTACAAGACCCCCAGGGGTAGTGGCCTTTGATGGGCGGAGCCCCCAAAGTAGTTGTTTGGATGGGGGCATATGGGTAGTGGTTCTGTGTGCACAATTTTGTCTTTTATGTTGGTGGCACGTTTGAAGGAGAAATGCAGGGTGGCAGGTGTCATCCTTCGAGTGTGTAGGATGGGCCAGTGCTTCTTGATAATCTTTTTCATCAAGTTTAATTGCAGGGTGAAAGAAGTGACGCAGGTAATCGCATCACAAGGTGTTTGTTCATGGTGTTCAAGGAGACCTTCCCTATTGTTGTTGCGTGCTTATTTGAAGGCTATCTGTACCACAGCCTAAGGGTAGTTTCAGGCTACTAGGTCTGTATTTAGTGGTTGTGCCTGTTCTTTGTAGTCATTAATGACACTGCAGTTGCAGTGGAGTCGCACAAATTGCACAAATGGGAGTTTGTCCCACAAGTTTTTGGGATGATGGCCATCATACCTAAGGAGACTGTTGCAGTCAGTAGGCTTCTTGTAAGTTTTGGTGGAGGTTTTGCCATCATGAAGGGTGATCAGTAAGTCAAGGAAGGCGGGTTCAGATGTGGAGAGAATGCTGCTGAACTTAAAAAAACGGTTCAGGGTATTCATCCATTGGCAGAACTCAATACAAATTGTGTGTGAGCCCTGCCACAGGATTAGGATATCGTTGCTGAACCTGCGCCAAGCAATGATATTGAGTTAGTATGGGTTGCCATTGTGGAGGATACACCTCCGCTCAAAGTCAGCCATGTGGAGACAGGCTAGGCTAGGAGGAAAGGTGCTAACCATTGATGTACCCTGGGTCTGGTGGTAAAGTGTGTCCTTGAATTGAAAGAAGTTCTCCTTGAGGGTTAACGTGTCACACTCCATGATGTAGCTGATCGGGGTGGCTGAGGATCAGGCTTCAGCCCTGAGGCTGGTCTCAATAAACTCCAAGGTTGCATCTTAGGGTATATTAGTGTAAAGTCCATGAAATTACTGATGTCAAAATACATACAGGTCAAGTAACAAAAGTATCACTGCATGTGTTATAAGTAGAGTAGTTTGGTTGTATATCGGCTGCTCATCCCCCTTCCCATAATTTAGGACTCATGTACACAACAATAAACATTTGATGCGCATTTCGGCAGCCTCTTATATTCTAAAACAGTCTTACCTTCTAAGAACCGCCCCCACCTTCCCGCCCACCAGTCGTGTCACATACAATCAATAGTTGGTCTAGAGTCTGGGGTACTGTAGGTTAGCTTTGCAAATGTAAAAAAAGTAATGCTTAGGGATCCAATCCTTAACGGGGCGGGGGGCACCTTGTGGGCAGTGTCTAGTTGCGCCTTTACATACAGTGCACAGGGGTAAACTTATCTAATCTATCTCACCAGGAGCTTATGCCATGGGATCTTCGTCGCTATCATTGTCCAGGAACTCTAGTAGTACCACCAATGTTTGCCATGCCCTTGCTGCCTCCAATGCCCTCTCATTGCCTGCTCATTTTGCTAATTGCAGCCAAACTATTCCTTCACATTCCGCCCATTTGATTATTTCTGTCTTCCATCTTTTTACACTTTTGCCCCTTTTTGCTTTCCAAGGCATAGTGATATCCCGTTTAGCTAATAATAACCCCATATATAGGAATTTACATGTTTATTTATTTAAAAGGTTTTAAATAGCGCTGGCTGGACCCGAGGGTATCAGAGCGCTTTACAAGGGTCTAGGCAGGCAAGATCGCATTGAACATTTGGACAATAAGTAAAAATACAAGCCATGGGGACATAAAAAACAATACGGAAAAGACAGGGGGAGGTAAAATAAGGAATTCAATGGGTAAACATCCAAACCAAAGTGGATTTAGAGGGCGCAGTAAATAGAGATGGGAAGGAGGAGGGGAGTAACGGTTGGGGAGACAGTGGAGGATGATGGATAGGAAAATAGTATGAGTGCACAGGCAAAAACAATTAGAGAAATCAAAGGGGGAGAGAAAGTAGTATTGGAAGATAAGTCACGAGGGGAGGGAGAGGGAGTCAGAGCATCGAATGGGGGAAACTTATACAGTAGGGAGGGTGGTGGGGAATAGAGTCCAGATAAAAGATTTAAGAACCCCAATATTTGTTGAAAAGGTGCAGTTGTAGGTCCTTTCGAAGCTAGGGTAGGAGGGGTTGCTGCCTTTTTCATTAGGGAGGGTATTCCAGGTGGTAGGTGCTCTTCCAGAGAAAGAACGTGATTGAGTAGATTTCTTGTTTAACAGAGGTGGGACTAAGACAAGAGCGTTTGTGCTCCTTAATGCTCTAGAGCAGCCGGTTTTGTGGAGTTTATCAAAGAGGTACTGAGAGGTGTTTAGATGGAGGGCACTGTGAGTAATGCAAGCAGTCTTGTAGATGGATCTGCCTTCAATGTGAAGCCATTTGAGGGTTTTGAGAGCGGGGGAAATGTGTTCAGTACGCTTGCAGTCCATAGTGAGCCTGGCCATACTGGGGATGGGTTGGAGACAGCTTTAATGAAATAATTACGTCATAATGCATTTCGGTTAAGGATGGTTTTGATTGGGGCTAAGCGGATTTTCGGTGTTCCAGAAAGAGTGGCGTTACCATAGTCAATTCGGGACTGGACCAGAGATTGAACCACTAATTTAAAGTCATCTATAGGAATGGAGGGTTTGATTTTCCTAAGGTGATGAAGAGTGTAGAGTGCGCCTTTAGCCACCTTTTTGATGTGGGAAGTAAGACTGAGGTTCTGGTCAATACTGATTCCAATTGATTTCACTGTGTTGGATATGGTGAGAAAACAGTTGAGGGCTTTAAGGTCAGTGATCCATTGTTAAATTGGGAGTGGGTTACTTTTAGGGGAGAAAAGAATGACTTCAGTTTTTTAGGGTTGAGTTTAAGGTGGTTGTGATAAAACCAGGTTTGAATCTTGGACAGGGTCTCATTTAGATGAAGAACATCCACACGAGATTTAATCTTGTAGTATGGTTGGGTGTCACCAGCATAGAGGTGGTAATTGATTGCCGCTTGCTTGAGGATGAGGGCGAGGGGTTCCATGAAGAGGTTCAATAGAGAAGGAGAGAGAATAGAGCCCTGGGGGACACCTAAGGAGACTAACATGGGGTTAGAAAGGCAGTCAAGTATTTTAATGTGTTGGGATCTGTGCTGGAAAAAGGAGGAGAACCATTTGAGGACTTAACTGTTAAAGCTAAAACTATCTTTCAGAATGTTAAGCAAGGTGGAGTGGTTGACAGTATCAAAAGCTGCAGAGAGGTCAAGAAGAATAAGAAGGGTGGATTCCCCCTGATTAAGGCAGTGATGAAGGTCATCGATTATGTTAAGCATGACAGTTTCTGTACTGCAACCCTTTCTAAAGCCAGACTGAAATGAGTCCAAGAGGTTGAATGTATCAATTTGTTTGTCCAATTGGAGTAGGGTGCATTTTTCCAGGACTTTAGATGGTAGAGGAAGGTTAGAGATAGGACTAAGATTGTTAAGGTCGTTGGGGTCAGCTGTGGGGTTTTTGAGGGTAGGGGTGATTTGTCCAAGCTGAAGGGAGACAGGAACACAACCGGAGGCAAAGGATGAATTGATGATCGAGGTCCAATATGGAGCAATGGTGAATTTTAACTCTTAGACCAGGTTAGCAGGGAGAGGATCTCTGGAATGGGATGAAGGCTTAAGTTTGGTAATAATGTTGAGGACTTCAGGTTCAGTGACTGGGCAAAAGAAATGCCAAGAGGAGTTATTTTTTTGCTCGAGATTGGTAGAGTAGGAGTTGGGAGGGGGGACAACAGGAGGGAGGTGCAAAGCGCCAAGGGCTGAGGTGGGTAGGGTGGGTGCATTGCCTGGTGGGTCATGGGAGGAGAATTGGTAAGGGGGAAATAGAGATAAAGTATTGATCAAGTTCGCAATTTCTTTGCATCTCTCAATCGTCGCTGACAACTTAGGAGGGGCTGAGGCTGTTTGATTTTTAACTATATTAAATAGTTCCCTCTGTTTTTCACCCGGTCGAGTTGCGAGCGGACGAAGGAGGTGTTTTCATTGAGACTGTGTTTTTTATAATTGGCCCTGGCAGCTCTGAGGAGTGGACGGATGTTGCCTCCACTTGCGTTCAAACAACCTAAGAGAGCGTCTCTCATTGTTGAGATCAGTGTTAAACCAAGATTTTGAGGCATTGTTTTTTTGTAGTGTTAATTTAGCAGGGGTGATTTGATCAAGGACCTTGATGATAGATTGGTTGAAATGCTCGGTGAGGTCATTAGCATTTTGGGAGGGAGGAGCAAGCAGAAGTTGACTTTTAACCTTGGTCTCCAGTTCCCTCGGAGGAATAAGATGAAGATTTCTAGTCAATTACCAGTGTTTACTTGCTTTAGGGGGAGGGAGAGGCAGTAAGCCAGAGATCATGAAGAGGATAAGGTGCTGGTCAGACCAGTCTATTGGGACGATGCGGAAAAGGGAGGCCAGATCATTGCTAGTGATGATGGCGTCAAGTGTGGCCCCTTTAATATGTGTAGGAGAATGGCAGAGTTGTTTCAAGTCATTAAATTAATGTTGATTAAATCATTGAGGAGGCGGATCGATGGTTCTTAAGTTTTGTTCCAGGGGAGGTTAAGGTCGCAGAGGAAGAGGTTTTTGGAGTTGGAAAGAGAGGATTGGGTAAGTAGGCCAGATAATTCCTCAGCAAAAGTGAGTGACCTCTTCAATCTGCAGCCTTTCTTGGTTTAGGCCCATGTAACTCCTCTGTCTCCAGTCCGTCGAAAACACAGGCGCAAGTTCAAGCAGGGCGCGATGCCCCTCGCAAAAATGTAGCACCGTTCCTTCACTTGCAGGGAGGATGGATCACTCCGCCAGGAACCACTGGCCCATAGAATCCAGGCCGATGCCCCCCGTGGCAGCCAGTGCAACGATAACACCGGAAGGGTGTCCCAGGGTGGTAACACAAATCCAGTCCTGCAAAGTGAAAGTGTTTACCCCCAAATTCCCTGGTGTAGAAGCATCCAGTGGTAGGGGTAGCAGGTCAGATCTCCACCGCCAGGGGGCTACAAATCATTCAAGTGCCATTGAGCTCCACGAAAGCAATCTGCCGAGCAGCTCCCCAGACATGCCGGGGCACACTTAGCCACCAATCAGTAGCACGGGGCTCCCATGCACAGGTCCACCCCTCAGTGTTGGCTCCCATGCTCTCATCTCCAGTTCGGGACCACACAGTTATTCAGATCCCTGCCACTGTAGTTCCCTCTGCCACGTTCATCACTGTTGTTTGCGGCCTCCCAGCTTCGACTCCTCTCCTCCTCCAGCAAGGCCTCAGAACTCTAGGGTGCCATATTTTTCAGATTGTGCCAGCACTCCACTCTAAATTATTCTGCCCACCACTGCATCCTAGGAGCTCGGGGGCACTCAGGTATGGTCTGGGACTCTGATATAGCTCAGGGGTCCCCTCGGCGCCTCCCCAGGTGTGGGCCGACACGATGGTAATCAGGATAAATGGTCAGGCCAGCGCGAAGCTCTCGGCTCACACGTCCACCATTGTTGGCTCACAAGCCACGCCCCCCAACGAGGAGCTGCCCTATGATGAAGCATGAAGTATGACACCTCTCCCTTCCTTCCTTCTCTTACCTCGAATCCCATCTCCCTTTGATCTTCTAGACTACCCCCATTGCAACTGCATACCTGATGGTTCACTTCTAGGTATATGGGCATGTATGCTGGAACTCCACTTCAAAAGCCCTCGTCCCTCCTATTGTGTATACTATGGAGAATTATTAACTCATGCATAGACTACTCATTTGAAGTTAGACATGTGGAAATGTTCACTGTTGAGACGGCGACATCTGGGTCTTCAATGCCCTTCAGACCTGTGTGAGTTCCTCATTTAAGGCTTCTGAATGATCTATTGCCATTTCTGTAGGAAAGGTAGAAGCGAAAAATCTCTCACTGATACTCATATACTGTCCTCCCTGCTTCGTGCTGCTGCTGATCCAAGGAATACCACCTGTTATCCTAAAGTAAAGTTCCACTGATGGAGCAAGGATTCGCATGTAATGCGACTTGCTTCCAATCAGTCTTCTCAACATAACGTTAATGTACTAATCAACATGTTTGTCCTGTTAATATTGCATTATACGACATCTAAGTGAAGCTTGCATATGTGCTTTTACTAATGTTAATCCGCTTGCAATAATATGATCGCTGCTACGCGGGATTTCTTACTGCACATGCGTCTGTCACACTCACGTGACATGACGTACTCTTTGCTTTGGAGGGAATCTTTTGCTTCTGCACAATAAAACTAAGATGGCTGCTCTGTGTTACAGCATGCATGAAGCTTGCACTGCTGCTTTTTCTAAGCTGTTCGTTTTGCCTAAATTCTAATGTTATCGTCAAAATAAAATAATGGGAATAGAGTAGAGATAAGTGGTATACAGTACATTCAATTATTATTTGTTCTAAAATTGTTTCTTTTCTATTTCTCATATGTATCGAACTTCGGGCCTGACATGCATTTCTGAACTCCATCTTTGGAGGAACTGCGACTGCGCAGAAAAGCTCAAGTCCATGAAGCACTGACATTTGAAACTAAGCCAACTCCTGACTTGCTAGAAGATGTCCATTGGAACGTCAACTCCTGACTCCTGTGAAGGAAGCTGAACTAAAATATGAACTACATTTTAATCATTATTGATACATTCACTGCCGGGTGGAATAAAAGTGCATGGGAAAATAAATTGATGGCTGGGAACGCAAACATTAAATATTCAAAAGTAAAAGTGTCATTTTAGTATGGTGTAATGACCTCTCCTCATCCTTTTGTCCAATCGAAATTGGGGATCCTTACAATTGCAACATTGGGGGGTGGTACACTGACCTGGAAAATAGTATAACTTTGGTAGGCTTAGCTAGTTAATTTGTCCGACATGTCCGAATAGCTGACCTGTCACTGACCAAACGCACTCAATAGGTGATCGAGAGCAGAGGTCCTGGCGGAGCCCTCTGTCAGAAGGTTCGAAACCCAGATCGGGTTTGAAAGCTGAAGGGCTAGCAAAGCACTTTGCCGGAGAATCGATAACTTTTACCGGGTTCTGGCTGTTAGCTGCAGAGAGGCAGTAACGCAGGCATTGCAACTTTAACTGCGGTGCTGGTCTTAGCCCTTGGTGGTCCTGTACTGATCCAATTTGGCTTTACCTGTCCTGATTCCGATTTGCACCTGCCTGCCTTTATGGTGCCTGCACTTTTGGGGTTCTGTCCTTTAAACTGACCCGTGGCCAGGGTTAGTTCTTCACACCATTCTAGGTAAATATTAAATGTGGGTATTGTCATTGTACTGTTTCCTTCTCTCTTTCCACCCTCTGGTCAAATGAGTATAGACTGCTTTATAAAAGTTCTGCATGTTTTCATTTTAATCATTATTTTCCTAATTGAGAATATCCTAATATTCAATGCTTGGATCATGACATTTTAAAGATTTTAGATAAAGAGTTTAAACCTTTTCCGAGTTGTGGTTATTTTATGAGTGCAAATGTTCTTTTCCTACCTATTATTCGAACACCTTTGATCCCTTAGGACTTTAGGTACTGATGACAAGAATTGGTAAGACAATGGTATAGGTCCTAAATGAAATGTATAAATCACTGATTAGAGAAAGTGCACAGGTTACCTGATTAAAACTCATCATATGTTGTTTATGGGCCCAGGTGAGTATAGTAATCTGAGTCAGGGTGACCTGCACGCTCTATCAGTATTTCTTTTGGTAGCAGAAGTATGGTTAGGGTTTAGTTAAGATAGGTAGTTAGTTGTAGTTAGTTGGTTAATGAAAAATATTTTTTGCATATTTGAGATTGTATTATTGATTGTATTGATTTATGTAGTAACCAAAATAATTTGTTCGTACCTGTTATATGTTTTGTCTGGAATCCTCGGGGGCAGAATAGTGGGTGGTAAATGGAAGCCACACTGCAGTGAGTTCACTTACCTGTAGAAAATAAGTGCATGGTTAGGTAAAACCGGAAGCACTATTTAGGGATTTTCTGTATGAATGTGTGAATATATGATAGCAAAGAGTCCGCTATCAAAACATTTTGTGTGATATCACCTAGAAAGGGTCACACCGAAGGAGTAGCAGGTTCTTGATTGATAGCACAGGGGTTTACTGGTGAAACTTTGGCCTTAGTATATCCCATAAGGGATAAGTCTAAAGGAGTAGCAGGTTCTCCAATGCTTGTGTGAAGGGTAGACGGAAGGGCTCTACTCGTAGTATATGAAGAGTAAGCGGAAGGGATTTACTCGTAGTAAGTGAAAATGTATCTTTCCTTTAATTTAGTCACTCAGGTACAGTGGCAAATGTTTTTACGTTGTTGAATAATAAAATCTGTATTTAAAGTGATAGAAATTAAGTTTTCCTATTATCTTGCAAAGGAGGGAGTCAGTCGCGGAGCTGCGCTGACGTCACTCAGAGCTGCGCTGGTATTGGTTAAGACAGCGGGTGTTTAGCTGAGATAGTAATTGTAAAGGAGGGGTGAGTACAGGAGCGTGAGAACTAGTCTCACGAAAAAAGCAGCGCATTTATTTGAATTCTAAATTTTGATTGGTCATTGAAAAATAAAAGACGTGCTGGTATTGGAAATAATTTTGTAAACAAATTGAGAATATCCAAACATTTGCGTTCAAAATATATGTGGCATATAGGTCCGCTTGTAGGAAATAGAACGATAGGAGATATTTAGGGTTTGCACAAGAACAGCATATAGGGGGAAGACCTTTTATCATGTACGGAGGGAAAATGGCATTCATAAAAAGAATTAAGAAGTATTTCAAGAAAGATAAAGCAATTAAAACAAGAGAAGGCATTATTATTCCACCACCAAATACGCCTGCATCATATATGATGGTTGAAAGGGGCTATCACACTTGTGTGTGGTTAGAGAATTGGATGGAGTACGCAAAAGATGATGGTGTTTTAGCATTTCCCGAAAATGGTACATTTAATGGTAGAGTTTTGTACAATTTAAGAACTCGCATGAATGAATTAGACCCCAGACCTAGATTAACGCAGTATGAGGTATTGGAGGAATGGGAAACTGAGGCTTTTGTGCGAAATAGACCCAGAAGTAATGGTAATTGGAGTAAGTTTTATCCCCGAGTTCCAAAAGATACAAGAGATAAATTAATGAAACAATGGAGACAGTCCATGTTAGTGGAAGGGTTGTATACTGTATTAACTTTAGAAGAATCCACTGGAAGTAAAAGGACTGAGAAAACGAAACATTTAATGACTAGTGGTGAATCGGATGATGATTATTTGGAGGATTTGTTATTGAAAAATCCACCACTTTATAATGAGGAACCAAGCACAGTTAATCCAAATGCTCCATTTCTGAAACCACCTCTGATTCCACAAGTGGTACATGAGACTTCGTTAGAAAAAGTACTGCAAGACAGGGAAAGAGAAGCATTAAATAAACAGAGAAGTGAGTTGATTCAGAAAATTTCCTAATTAAATACAAGTCCTGAAGCCCTAACAATTCCGGTAACTATTGGCCCAGTTGTTCCTTTGTACGGAGATAAGCAGGCTAGTCCTAAAACTCCCGTTCTGACTACACCTGTAGTTCAGCCAAGAAAAGAACCCTTAATAATTGTTGATCAAGCAAGTGAATGTGAGTCAGTGATTTCCCTGATGGATTTGCACATAAGAGAACCAGAGGGTGACTCGGTCAGAAAAACCACTCCTATAAATTTGAGAGAAGTACAGATGGAGACATACTCAGGTACAAGAAATGCCACAGTAGTCACCCCAGAAGAAATAGAGAGATGGACACGAGAAATAGAGAAGCCAAAGTCACAGCCAAAGGAATTGGATATATTTAAATTAAGAGTCGAATTAGAAGAAATGATGGCTGGAAATGTGGGAATGGACTGATTAAATACATTCAGTGAAGATGAACTGTTGTTCATATGCAAAAGTATTACTAGAAATACAAGAGTGTTTCATGAAAAATTAATGGATATGGCAGCTAACATGGGAACTGATATTGGTAAATCTAAAGTGTTACAGAAACCATATTGAGCTGAATTTTCTGACAAAGATTTGGAAAATATGAATGTGTCAGGTAGAAAGGTACAGATCAGGGAGCTTATGACATTATTACAAAAATGGGGTGACATAGAAAAATGGAAAACTAAGTGGGCAAAGAAAAAAGAAGAAGCCCCATCCAAACAAATTGCATCCGAATATGTGTTAAAAAAAACATACAAAGTGGAAAGGTTATGTCCCATGGGAGAGGTACCAGGTGGAGGTTATGTACATGTCCCATGGTCCCGACAGGATATTTTGTCATTCACAAATGATTTCTCAAAACTTCGAGAGAAGCCTGTAGAATGGTACAGACAAGTCGAGAGATTTGTGAAGGTTTCGAAATGTCTTTTGAAAGATTTAGATGGACTATTTGACATTGTTGTTCCTGTAGATTTGTGGACAGAATGTAAAATTGCTATTGATTTGCCTAGTGATGAGTATCCTAGAGATCCGAAGACATGGGCACCTTCTGATGAGGTGATGAAGAAGTACAACCAGGTAATACTCTACCTCAAAGGAAAGGTGCCTGCAAAAGAGACAGATTGGACTAGGATAGATAGAACCACTCAGAATAAAGATGAATCTGTGCATGCATATTATGAACGTCTGTTACAAGTATTCAAACAGTATAGTGGTTTAGATAATATCGATATGAAAGACATGACGCATTTCATCTATCGGTTTGTGTCAGGATTAAGGCCAGAAATTTCGCAATGGATTAAAGACCATAAAATTTGCTAGCAGGCCAAACCAATTGATGAAATGCTTAAATATGCAAAATATTGTGAAGATGAACTCGACAATAAATGAAAAGAATTAAAAGAAAAGGTAATGTGGGCACAAGTGAAATTAGCAGAGCAACAGGAACTCCAGTTAAGCCAAATAAACAATAACCAGACTCAGAGTGATGGAAATGGGGGTAAGCCAAGAGGTAAATTCAATAGAGAAGAAGCTAAAAAGAAGTTTCCCTATCACGGGTGTGGCAAGTTGGGGCACTGGAAGAACGAGTGTAAGGATGTGCAAAATGGTAACATGCAAAATAATGATTTAAATCCACAGACGCAGAATGAGGTGCCACAGAAACAACAGCAGCAGGTAATACAAAACCAGTTACCCCTTGCACCTATGCCAAACGTTAGGAGCAAAGCACACCAGAGTGTGGATACCACAAATAGGGAGGGAAGTGAAAGGAGAGACACAGCAACATCACAATTTCTTTTGAGTGATAAGTTTTTCAGTGAGGACACATACTGACGGTGCCTGAGAGGGGTGGACGAGGAGTGCACACTTGGTGCCTCCTTGCCGTAGATCAGTGAGGTCCATACATTGAAGGAAAGGTTGAAGGAAATGATTACACCTTTCTATTGGATACTGGTGCTACCCTTTCTTCTGTAAGAACAGCAGACGTTCCAAACCTACCCCTGTCGGGAGAAGCGATCCAAGTAGTGGGCGTTTCTAATAAACATATTAGTACCCGAGTCACAGAACCAATGGAAGTTAGAATAGGCAATTTTAAAGAAATGCATAGATTTGTTGTATGTGATTCAAGTCCAGTAAACCTGTTAGGTAGAGACTGGTTGTGCAAAATGAATTGCACCATTTTTTGCACCCCAAGTTGTGTTGAAATTCAAACCCCAGATGAAGACGGAGTTTATAAATTAATGTTAGCATAACAGGAAACAGAGAATAAAAGGTTAACTATAGAAGACTTACCAGAAGAATTACAACAGACTGTAAATCCTAATATATGGGATTTTATCGGAATGTAGATCCAATAAAAGTGACAGTAAAAGAAGGTGCAGTTTACCCAAATATTCGACAGTACAAAATGAGCCCAGAAATAAAAACAGGTGTTGCAACAGAAATAAAGCGTTTGGTTGAAGCAGGCATTTTACAAGAAATAATTAGCAGTCCTTGTAATTCGCCCATAATTGGCATAAAGAAGCCAAGTGGCAAATATAGGGTCGTACAAGACCTCCGCAAGATTAATAAGATTGTTGTCCCGTGCTCTCCAGTTGTGCCAAATCCTGCAGTGATTCTGTATCATATACCGTGGGAAGCTGGATGGTTCACCGTAATCTATCTGTGTCACGCATTTTTATCGATTCCATTGCATCCAGATAGCAAATTTCTTTTCTCTTTTGAATTTGACAGTCATGTGTACGTCTGGAACCGCGTTCCTCAGGGGCATACAGAGAGTCTATCGATTTTTAATCAGATTTTGAAAAAGTGCCTTGAGTCTTTGGTGCTGCCCGGACAGTCAGTACTGGTCCAGTATGTAGACGACCTATTGGTGGCGTCTAAAACTCTAAATGACTGTGTTGTAGATACCATTGCCTTTCTGAATCATTTGGGTGAAGGAGGGCATAAAGTGTCACCTGAGAAATTACAGTTTTGTACCACATCAGTGAAATATCTGGGGCACCAGATAGAAATAGGTGTCAGAATGGTTACCTCAGAAAGAATCAGAATAATCAAAAACATGAATTTACCACAAACTCAGAAAGAGATCAGAATGTTTCTTGGAGTTGTAGGTTACTGCAGGCAATGGATTGTGGGATTTGCAGTCCTAGCAAAACCATTGATACAAATGACAAAGAAAAGAGCAAAAGACCCAGTGGAATGGGATGATGAAAGCATGACTGCTTTCTTGAAATTACGAGAATGTTTGTGTACAGCTCCAGCATTAGGGATGCCTGACTATTCAAAAGAATTTGCACTATTCTGCGATACACAAGATAGTTGTGCACTTTCAGTTCTGACCCAAACTCACGGTCTGATGAGACGTCCTGTGGCATATTTCTCTTCCACACTAGACCCAGTGGCATCTGCATTGCCAGGATGCCTGAAAGCAGTAGCTGCAACCTGCATGAACCTTGAGCAAAGTGAGTCCATTGATATGGGACATCCAGTGACAGTGTATGTTCCACACGCAGTTATGATTTTTTAACAAGGACCAAGATTCAGTATCTCACTCCTAGTCAGCTGACTAAGTATCAGCGAATCCTTGTAGGTACAGGAAATGTAACCATTGCTAGGTGTAATATTCTGAAACCAGCAACACTGCTACCTAATTAACACTTTGTCGAAGTGAAGGGAGAAGTCGAACATGATTAAATCGACTTAACTGAATACTGTACAAAACCACGTCCTGACATAAGAGAAGAGCCGTTAATTGATTCTTAATATGAGCTATTTGTAGATGGCTCATGTATGAGACATGGGGAAGGAGGTTTGAGTGCTGCCTATGAAGTGTGCACATTGGGGGTTCCAATTGAAGCATCCTATTTACCTGGAATCAAGTCTGCACAAGTAGCCGAATTGATTGCATTGACAAAAGCCTCAAAATTTGGGAAAAATTGGAAAGTAACCATATACACTGATAGCCAGTATGGTAACGGGCTGTGCACGACTATGGCCAATTATGGATGCAAAGAGAGTTTCTGACTTCTTCAGGTACTTCTATTAAAAATGGTCATTATGTAAAAGATTTGCTTGAAGCAATCCAATTGCCAAAAGAAGTGGCTGTGGTCAAGTGTGCTGCATACCAATCTGGAAATGACAAAGTGACAGCTGGTAACCAATATGCTGACCAGTTAGCCCAACATTGCGCAAAATTTAAAATGTCTGTAAATAAGAAAATTGAAGTGGGCGGAAACAGCTGCCAACTTATGTTGCTTGAAGGTGTGAGAACGTGGGAAGAAGTGAGAGACTTGCAAAACGAAGCAGAACCAAAAGAAAAGGAAGAGTGGAGAAAGATAGGTTGTCAGAGAAGGGTTGAAGATGGTGTCATTGTTTACCTTGATGGTAGGCACTGTTTGCTTGCTCCTATGGCTAGGATGTTCCACGGAGATTCCCATTTGGGAAGAGATGCCATGATACCTCTGTTCAGACAGTCGTGGTTCAATGCGAAATTCAGGAACATAGCAGAAGCACTTTGCCATAGATGTTTAATTTGTCAACAAATGAATTCTGGAAAGAAAACTGTAGTGTTACCAGGAAAGATTGGGAAGGCAGAGGGTCCCTTCATACGATTGCAGATTGATTTAATTCAGTTACCCCCTTGTTGAGGACTAAAATACATTCTAGTCATTGTCTGCCTATTTTCAAAATGGGTGGAAGCTTACCCCACACGTAGGAATGATAGCATCACTGTAGCCAAACTCCTACTCAGAGAACTCATACCACGTTTCCCTTTTCCAGTAACGATTGAATTAGACTGAGGCTGCCATTTTAATAATGAAATAATTGGCCTAATCTGTGAAGCATTCAATGTTAAACAAAAGCTACACTGTGCATACCGCCCAGAGGCCTCTGGAGTGGTAGAACAACTGAATGGCACAATCAAGTCAAGATTGGGAAAGATGTATGAATCTACTAGATTAGAGTGGCTAGATGCTTTACCTCTTGTTCTGATGGGCCTCAGAAGTATTCCAGACCGGAACACAGGCTTGAGTCCTCATGAAATACTAATGTGAAGAGCAATGCGGGAAGAATGGATGCAAGGACACATGCTGATAAATATATCTGATGATTTAGTACTGGAGTACTGCAAAGAACTTGCTGACCAAGTGTGTTCCATCTCTCACCAGGTTGGGGGAGACGCTGTTGCCAGACAAGCAACTCCAGCACATGACCTGAACCCAGGTGACTGGGTAGTGCTAACGAAACATACTTGAAAATCTTGCCTTGCACTGAGGTGGGGGAAACCACGACAAGTAATTCTGGTTCCCACCACAGCTGTAAAGTGCAAAGGAGTTCCACACTGGATCAATGCCAGTCATACACAAAGAGTGACTGAACCTGATGAAACTGAAGCTGAAGGTTGTGCAGCTGAGGAGTCTCAAGATATCGACCCTGAAGTAGCTGAAGAGGAACAACCAAGCACCAGTCAGGATGATTGGATTCCAGTAGTCGACATACCTGCAGAATACGTGAGAACCAGAAGTCAGACTTATTTGGATAGTCAGAGCGATAGCGAGGACGAGATAGGTCTAGAAGAACGTACTCAGATTACAGAAATCCAAGCCAGTAGTAATTCTGTGGAGGACCAGACAAGGAAATATCAGAATACTCAGACAAGCAACACTTCACCAAGTACTCATGAGTCTGAGGAGGGACAGATAGGTAATAGGGCGAGAGCTCAGGCAGAAGAAAATCAAGGGTTCGAAGAGCTTGAGCAGGGCCAGATAGAAGTAGAAAAATGTGTTCAGGAAGAAGAAGGTGAACAAGGACAGATTGGTAACCAGGCAGAAGAAACAGAAATAAGACCTGGACCTAGTCAGATAGAGAGGAATACAGAAGACAGCATTGAAATAGATGTGCCAAAACCGAATGAAAATAACAGAGCACTGGAAGAAGGCCAGAGCACAGTGCCAGCTAAAAGACTCCGAAAAGGAGACAAGTGGCCTAGGTTTGTCAAAAGACTGAGAATTTGTCTAAAAACAATAAATGAAGAACCAGAACAAGTAAATGAAATAACAAGTCAAGCTCAACAATTTGTAATACAACCGAGAAGGAGAAGTCCACGACTGAAAAGACTGAATAATAAATTCAGAGGCCCTGAATGGACTTACATCGTTCTTGAAGATTTCGAAAACTTAGAAATAAGTGACGAAAGTGATGACAAATTGATTGCTGATCAGACTGACGGAGAAGTGAGACCCACTTGAAAATTTCACAGGGTAAAAGACTGTGTAAAAGCTACAAAGAGGGGTTAAGTATCCTTGGTCAGAAATGGCTGATCATAATGTTAATGGAAGACCGAAAAAAACTGTTTAAAAATATGCTGTATTATATGCACATGTGGTATAGCGATAGTACTCATAGTATGGTTAGGACTGACAATAGCTATTCCTTACATAATGTGTAGAGACAAGAATAATGATACTAATGAGCTACAAACGATAGCTACACCTAGAAGAATGGATACACAAGAGAAAGCACTTAGCATTAAACAACAGAAGGTAGATTTAGAAGCATCAGATGAGGAAGGACTACATTATACTGGAATTTAAAACAGAACTCACTTAAATTTATTAAAAAACCTATTAGTACACTATGTAGAAGCTATGGAAATAGAAGATTGCTATGTTTGTATGAAGTTACCTACATCGGTAGCCAAAGGTGTGACTTACCACCATTTACCGCTAACATATGGTATTTCATGTAGTATTTTAGCTAGTTTATAAGAAAGGACCTTTGCAGTATTACTATTCTAATTCGGATGTGATATTTTCGGAACTTCCTATACGTAGAAACTTGAATCCTGTACACACTAAGAATGCTGTAACACGTTATATGAGTGAATACTTTCTAACTATAGGTACAATAGATATAGCTGAAGCACACAAAAATAATTTAACATGCTTATTACGAGAAAAAGAGAAAATATTTTTTTAATATGTTTGAGAAAAGGAGAGAGAATTTCCAAAGAAAGGCAAATGATAAGAATCATAAAATTCCTAAATGGGCTGAAAATATAGGATTCACCCCAAATGGCAAGACTCATGCTGCTATGTTGCTGGATTTCGAAAAGAAGGGGAAACTCTGTCTCCACAGGGAAAGAACTAATTATTATAACAATATATTCATTGGTTCCAGTGAATGTGAAAACAATTATAAAGTAATTGGGGTTTGGGGTTTTCACGATGGAATTGAACCTGTGTTTCCTGGAATTTATTTTATATACGGAAACAAAGCTGATTACAAATTGCCAGATCATTGGTATGGGAGCTGTTATTTTGAAATAGTATTCCCAAAGAAATATCATGTAAACAAAATCACTGAAAACAATGAAGAAACTAATGGATTAATATATAGCAAAAGAGCTAGTTTTGGGGAAATAGTAGGTGATATATTTAGTGCATTGATACCTACAGTGGGAGTGGCTCTGAATACGCAAAGAATTTGCAAATTGTCAACAGTAGTGGATCGTTTATCGACTGATACTGCGGGAGGGTTCTTAATGGTCAATACCGAATTGGTTGCGATCAGATCAATGGTTTTACAAAATCGACTTGCTCTTGATACAATATTAGCAAAAGAGTGCGGAGTCTGTAGAATGTTGGAAGCGCAACATTGTTGCACTTACATACCTGACAAAAGTGTTGAAATTAAAAGGTATGTAAGAAATTGTCATGGTTCAATTTGTGCGCAACGGAGCTGGGGGTTGAGATATGCAAAAGAACCACATCTCCCATAAGGCTTTGCACATTGGGGGGATCATATGACGTCTATTTAACCACATGATAGACCAGGAAGTGGGTCGAATATTCTGCTGGCTGGCCGTAGTTGCTAGCTGTGTTCTTTCATCGACCTGCTGTTCTGGGTTTAACCTTTGTTCTTGATTCCTGGATTCTTCGTGTTTGGGTACATTCCTTGTTTGCTGGAATTGGCCTGATTCACTGAAGTGCGGCTGCACTCAGGAGAAATGATCGGCAATTCATTCCTTATTGCCCTCCGTTGGTGAGCCGCTTCTGTGCTCGTGCGGAGGATGATCATTATTTCTTTTGAAGGTTCTCTCAAGTCCTCTGTTGGTGAGCATTTCAGTCAATTGCTCATTGCGGGGGAAGGTGTTTATATATATTATCGGACGGCATTTTCCGCCGTCAGGAAAGACGGTCCATTGCATTGTGTACTTCACAAATCTATTGGACCGCATTTTCGGCCGCCTTGGGCACAGGTCCTCCGTTGGCGAACTCAAAAGATAGGAGTTCATGCGGAGGACTAATTTTTGTTATTTATATACCGGATGGTATCGCTTTAAGTCTGGAAACCGTTTTGTGCATTCCTGGGAACTCCAGTCACGGAATACATTACAGGTACTAGTTGAGTGCGTTTAACTCAATCTGTGGGATTACAACCTTTTCTTATGCATCAGACTGTATCATAGTTCTAGTCCTGAAGCATTTATTTACGGGCAGAAAACAGGAAGGCAGGTAAGAGAGAGAAGCATCACAGCCTTTTATATTTGGGCCATAGTTGTTTTTTCGGGGCTCATTGTGGGTTTTGTCTTCCCTGTACAGTGTCGCACAGCCTATCCTGCCTAAACCAGGGACAGCAACTTTCCTTTATTGCCGTTATACACAGAGTTAGTAACCCGCAGTTCAGGTACATGGTGATAGGGGTGTTTCATTGTCAGCATATGAGGTACGTGATATCTGTGATAATAGAAGTGATCATTGTTTATTTGTCATTTCAGATCTCCCTCCATGCTGTCCCTTTCCCTTCCTTCCCTCGCTTGATCCTTCTATCGTCCTGTGTCGTTATGGCAATCAGTCGTGGTTAGGTCAAGAGGTGGACCCCATTGAGCAACAAACGATCCTGAGGACTGAAGTAGTAACAGAAATATTACTAATTTGGAAAAAAAGCTTAAACCTCTGGAGGTTGATAGGGCATGGAAGAGACCTACCGATGGTTTCTCCTCTATAGGTAGTTGGCTTTCTAATGTAGGAAAAAGCTTTGTAGGTAAAATACTGATGCCAACGGTCGGAATAGGCTTATTGATTTTAGTGATAATAATTTGTTGCAAATGTCGGAAGCCCAAAAAGACATATACAGTAAATAAGAAAGGGAAAAAGAGAAATATTGATGAGCTTTAATTAGAAGAGTTGAATAGAAATATATACAAGAAAGTGAAAAACGTTCACACAAACAATGAAAAGAAACAAAAAAGAAAGTTTGAAGAAATTGAGCTGGGTGAAATGTGAAAATTTGACATCTGTTTCATTAATTGGTGATGATATAAAATATCATCAAAAAGGGGATTGATGGAGCAAGGATTCGCATGTCATGCGACTTGCTTGTAATCAGTCTTCTCGACATAACGTTGATGTACTAATCAACATGTTTGTCCTATTAATATTGCTTTACACGACATCTAAGTGAAGCTTGCATATGTGCTTTTACTAATGTTAATCCGCTTGCAATAATATGGCTGCTGCTACGCGGGATTTCTTACTGCGCATGCGTCTGTCACACTCACGTGACATGACGTACTCTTTGCTTTGGAGGGAATCTTATGCTTCTGTGCATTAAAACTAAGATGGGTGCTCTGTGTTACAGCATGCATGAAGCTTGCACTGCTGCTTTTGCTAAGTTGTTAGTTTTTCCTAAATTCTAATGCAATAGTTAAAATAAAATAATGGGAATAGAGTAGAGATAAGTGGTATACAGTACATTCAATTATTCTTTGTTCTAAAACTGTTTCTTTTCTATTTCTCATATGTATCGAACTTCGGGCCTGACATGCATTTCTGAACTCCATCTTTGGAGGAACTGCCAATGTGCAGAAAAGCTCAAGTCCATGAAGCACTGACCCTTTGAAACTCGCCCAACTCCTGAGTAGCTAGAAGATGTTCATGGGAACGTCAACTCCTGACCCCTGTGAAGGAAGCTGAACTAAAATATGAACTACATTGTAATCATTATTGATACATTCAATGCGAGGTGGAATAAAAGTGCATGGAAAAAAAAATTGATGGGCGGGAACGCAAACATGAAATATTCAAAAGTAAAAGTGTCATTTTAGTATGGTGTGATGACCTCTCCTCATCCTTTTGTCCAATCGAAATTGGGGATCCTTACAATTGCAACATCGGGGGTGGTACACTGACCTGGAAAATAGTATAACTTGGGTAGGCTTAGCTAATTAATTTGTCTAACTTGTCTGAAGAGCTAACCTGTCACTGACCAAACGCACTTAATAGGTGATCGAAAGCAGAGGTGCTGGCGGAGCCCTCTGTCAGAAGGTTTGAAACCCAGATCGGGGTTTGAAAGCTGAAGTGCTGGCGAAGCACTTTGTCAGAGAAATTGATAACTTTTACTGGGTTCTGGCTGTTAGCTGCAGAGAGGGAGTAACGCAGGCGTTGCAACTATAACTGTGGTGCTGGTCTTAGCCCTTGGTGGTCCTGTCCTGATCCAATTTGGCTTTACCTGTCCTGATTCCGATTTGCACCTGCCTGCCTTTATGGGGCCTGCACTTTTGGGGTTCTGTCCTTTAAACTGACCCGTGGCCAGGGTTAGTTCTTCACACCATTCTAGGTAAATATTAAATGTGGGTATTGTCATTGTACTGTTTCCTTCTCTCTTCCCACCCTCTTGTCAAATGCGTATAGACTGCTTTATAAAAGTTCTGCATGTTTTCGTTTTAATCATTATATTCCTAATTGAGAATATCCTAATATTCAATGCTTGGATCATGACATTCTAAAGATTTTAGATAAAGAGTTTAAACCTTTTCCGAGTTGTGGTTATTTTATGAGTGCAAATGTTCTTTTTCTACTGATTATTCCAACACCTTTGATCCCTCAGGACTTTAGGTACCGATGACGAGAATTGGTAAGACAATGGTTTAGGTCCTAAATGAAATGTATAAATCACTGATTAGAGAAAGTGCACAGGTTACCTGATTAAAACTCATCATATGTTGTTTATGGGCCCAGGTGAGTATGGTAATCTGAGTCACGGTGACCTGCACGCTCTATCACCACCATGACATTTGTGTCTCCTCCTGCTAGGAACAGTTTTCACCCCACATCCCCATTATGCCTCATTCCCATTAGTCTTTCACCAGTCCCTTGTCTCTATCCCATCATTGTTCTTTACCCTCTCACTGCCTCTTGACACCTGATAAAAAGAGTGGTCCCCGCTTTGAGCATCATAGATCAAATTTTCCATTGTCCTGTGTCAAAGGTCTTCCCTCACTATTCTGTAAATAGAGTTTATTTCAGTGACACACCAGAGATTGTCTTGTCAATGCACAGATTTATGTTGTGTATTGTCACCTAATTCCATCCAAGTGCATGTTGTGTATGTTACTATTGTGGTATATATAGTATATGTATAGTAAAGCATAGTGATGAAGGCTGTTTCTGTGCACAAGTTGAGGGTGATTTTGTTTCCCCAGACTGTGGAAATGTATAAAGATGAGGGTGGGAGAAGCCCTCGACAGTGAATTGTGTACAAAGTAGACTCAAATCCTATGAAAATTTGATTAGGTGCTTCCTTTACCACTGCCACTTGATTCATTGGGAGGTGAAGAGGGCAGCAGTCTGTCGTTCAGTGTGGGAAGGGTCCTTTAGGTGAGACTAGCCTTTTACTCTTTCCTGATCACTTTCTTAGTGACTTTTCATAGCTTAATGGAGATAGCTCACACCTCTTTGTGACTCTGTTGTGGGTACTCACGGCGTGAGACAACACTACTGTGAGGGGACATCACCCCATGCGCAAAGAGAGGTACTTGAAAAGGAAGCCACACTGAATCAGTTCTCCTGCCTCCTCCTCTTGTTTTGATACTTTTAAAATCTTGTCTCCATCACATCGCAGAACAACAACAAACAGTAATATTTCCACCAATAAATCTTCACTAAATCTGTAGCCAGTCTCACTGTTCACTTTGAAATGTAAATACATTTTACAAAAAAAATGCTGATATGTTTAAAATATGTCTAAGTGTAATACATGTACTTCAAGTAAAAGTACATTATGAGCATGCCTGGATATTAAAAGTTAAAATAAATGCAAAAAGAACAGATGATTGAGAGAAAGCTGAGCAATGCAAACATTCACCCCGATCACAGATCTGGGTTTAATCCATTGTTTTATTGCTCACCACGCCACCCCAGTTTGGACCCAGACATATGAAAATCAGTCTTCTGGGGTCTGGGCCCCAATATTTATACTGCCTTTCTCTTTGTTCTCTTATGGCAGAAAGGCTCTCTGCTCAGTTCAAATTATTTCTATGGTCCAGCTTACCGGCAGGAGGTGGATACAGCACTGTGTAAGGCAGACCAGGCACATTCAGGTTCAAGGAAATCTCCTCCCCCTACTCTAACTGCAGCACTGGTCTATTCCGCTTAGGCATGACTCATTCAGGAAAGGAGGGAGACACATCAACCCCCCCAGTGGCTGTCCAAGATATTGCACATCCCCAACCTCTTCACTCCAAAGCCAGAGAGTCAATCCACAAACCAGCAATGGAACACAGGATGGCTAAGCAAGAAAATACCCACTTTTTAAAAGTGATATTTTCAAACACACAATATAAAATCATCTTTACTTAAAGATGCATTTTTATATTGCGAGTTCGGGCATACTAAACTCCACCTTTCCATTCTGTCCTAATGGGAAGTTATATTTATAAGATTTTCTAAATAAACTCCCATTCTATCCTATGGGACAGATAGCCTTTCGATAGGGAAAAACCAAATACTCTGTATTTCACTATCAGGACATGTCACACCTCAGTGCATGTCTTACCTTTCACACACACTGCACCCTGCTCATGGGGCTACCTTGGGCCTACCTTAAGGGTATCTTACATGTAAGAAAATGGAAGGTTAAGGCCTGGCAAGTGAGGGCACTTGCCAGGTCGACATGGCAGTACCAAACTGTGCACAGACACTGCCGTGGCAGGTCTGAGTTACATTTGCAGGCTACGCATGTGGGTGGCACAATCAGTGTTACAAGCCCACTAGCAGCATTTAATTTATTGGCCCTAGGCACACACAGTGCACTGTACAAGGGACTTAACAGTAAATCAAATATGCCAATCATGGAATCATCAATCCATAAAACCAACAAAAACAGCGCTCAAATACCCTCAATAGAAAAGGACACTACATCTCTCAACTAGTTCAATGCCAGGCAGCGCATTTGCAGAGTGATGGAGAAAGGACGTCCTTGATGGGCACTAGTCCCAATATCGAAAAAAAGTATCGAATTTATTTTCTTTATTTATTTTCAAAGTTTTATATAGCGCGAACAAGATCTTTGCAGATATCAGAGCGCTTTACAGAAGGAAGGGGTAAGGGGAACAAGAGGGTGATTGAGCAGATTTTTGTTACAATAGTAGTAATAGTTAGTGCGTGAGTAACACAATAAGAGCGCAGTCATATAAAAGCATAATACAAGTAGATAATAAAATACACAGCTAATAAAGAGTTGATTTAAAGTCTTAGATCGGAACAAAATAGAGTTCAAGTGAATTTAGCCATTAGGATGGCTTTTACTTCTGTCTTAAAAAATGCAGTGGAGGAGATCAGCCTCGTTTCGGGAGGGAGTGCATTCCAGATCATGGGTGCCATTCCTGAGAAGGAGCGTTTGTATGTTTACTCCTTCCGGAATCTTCGAGGATTCAGGAGGAGATTTTTTGAGCTTCTGTTCGTTCTCGAGCCTCCTGATACAGTCAGCTTTTGGGTGAGGTAGTTGGGTGACTTGTGGTGTACAGCCATGTGCGTCATGCAGGCAATTTTCAACTGTATTCTGGCTTCAAAAGGCAGCCAGTTCAGGGGAGATATGCGAATGTTTTCTTGATCCAGTGATCAGTCTCGCTGCAGCGTTCAGGGAGGCTCTTAGTGGTGCGGTTGTAGATAGGGGGAGACCGCTGAGAGCCACAATTCCGTAGTCTATGCGTGGGATGACTAGGACTTGTACTGCGGTTTGGAAGTCCTTAGCTGGGAAGAAGGGTTTAAGTTTCCTCAAAGTGTTGATTTGGAAATTAGCTCCCTTAGTTGCTTTACTGATATGCTGCTGCATGTTTAGATTGGCGTCAAGTGTGATGCCTAAGGATTTCGCTGAGTTCGCGATGGTGGGTTGGATATTGAGTGCTGTTAGGTGCTTGAGCCAAGATTGGGTGGTGGAGATTTTCGCAGGAGGTGAGATCAGAAGGAACTCAGTTTTCTGCGCATTAAGTTTGAGGTGATTATCGGCCAACCAAGATTGGGTGTTTCTGAGCGTGGAGTTCAGAAGTTTGATGTCTTCCGGGGATTCTAGTTTGAGGTAGAGTTGAGTGTCATCAGCGTACATGTGAAAGTGCACGTTCGATGCTTGGAGCAAGGTGGTGAGTGGTTCCATGATTAGATTGAACAAAGTGGGGGATAGGGAGGATCCTTGTGGGACGCCTAATGTTACGGGTACAGATGAGGACAACACGTTGTTGATCTTGAACTTCTGAGACCGGTTATGTAAGAAGGAAGTGAACCATTTGAGAACAGTCCCAGATAGACCCATTCTGGTGTTTAACAGTTCAAGTAGATTCTCGTGTTTGACGGTGTCAAATGCCGAGGAGAGATCAAGTAGGATGAGAAGGCAGGAGTCATTGTGATCAAGGATTTGGAGGGCGTCATCAATTATGTGCGTCATAGTCGTTTCCGTACTATGTCTTGCTCGGAAGCCTGATTGATGAGGATTGAGGAGGTCAAACTGATCAATGTGTTTCGTCAGTTGGAGTTGTACGCATTTTTCCAGCAGTTTGGCCAAGGTGGGGATATTGGTGATAGGGCGGTAATTGTTTAGGTCGACCGGATCAGCTGTAGGTTTCTTGAGTATAGGCGAGACTTGTCCTACCTTGAGGGAGTCGGGGATGAGTCCTTGTTGTAGGGAACTGTTAACGATTTTAGTCCAGAGTGGAAGGAGCAGGGGGGTGAAGTCTTTTACAGCATTTGCAGGTAAGGGGTCTGTGAGGTGATTAGAGGGTTTCAAGGTGCCGAGCAGTTTGTTAATTGATTCTTCTGAGTAGGTGTCGAAGGACGACCATGCCGCGTTATTTTTAGGTTGAGTGGTAGTTCTGCTGATGGGGCTGGAGTATCGGTTTACATCATTGAGGAGTTCGCTTTTTATATTATCAGTTTTTTGCTTGAAGAAAACAGAAAAGTCTTCACAGGATGGTATATTACTTGTTGTGCTATTAGATTGTAGAGGTTGTTCCTTGGTTTGAGTTTTGACTAGTTCAAACAGTTTTCTTGGTCGATTTTTTGCTTGGTCGAGCTGGAGGCTGAAGAAGTCTGTTTTCGAGCGCTTGATTTTCCTGAAGTGGGCGTTCCTCTTTTTCTTGAGCGTTTTAAGGTGCAATGCCGAGGGATCTGATCTCCAGGTGCGCTAAGCCGTTCGCATGGCACGCCTATCTTCATTGAGTCTGCCGTCATACCATGGGTTCGAGATCTTGGTGGAGGCTCTCTTTAGTTGCAGTGGGGCGGTTTCATTGATTATTGAGGTCATAGAGTTGAGGTATTGGTCGGTCAGAGATTGCACGTCAGAGGCGCCGGTGGGGGGAAGGAGGAGGCTGGTGCTGTGGGAAGGCAGGGAGTTGGGGTTAAGCTTCTTCAAATCCCTTTTCCAGATCTTGGGTTTGTAGGGTTGAACCGGGTTGAGTTTGACCTTTTCCTTTATGTAGAATGTGATAATGTGGTGATCTGACCAGTCACAGGGTTGGATTGCCCCCAGTTGGGTAGAGTCCTCTTTGGCGATGATAAGGTCGAGGATAGAGCCTTTGTCATGAGTCGGGCTGTTGCAGATTTGGGTGAGATCAAGCGCATTAAGGAAAGATTTGAGACTATTCACCACTGCATCTTTCTGATCATTCCAGTGGAGGTTGAAGTCACCCAGGTAGATTTGGGTGTTCTGCCGTCCGGAGTTGGTTGAAATCGTGTCCATGAGTTGTTGGGAGAAGGTGAGGTTGTCCCCGGGTGGGTGGTAGATGACATGTAAGGAGCATACAGGTTTGCCCCCGCTGGTGATCTCGAGGCAGATGAGTTCACAGGAGGTGAGTGAGGGGACGGTGCCTTTAGTCACAGAGAGGTTGTTCCTAGAAATGCATGCGATTCCCCCGCCAGTCTTGCTGTTCCTGTCGAGTCTAATGATGTGGTAGTTGGGGGGAACTAGAATGTCCAATATAGGTGTAGAAGATTCGGATAGCCAGGTTTCGGTCAGAATAGCTAGGTCAAGGTCCATTGAGATGATGAGATCCGCGATGGCGGAGGAGTGTCTAGGGGCCGATCTGCAGTTGAGTAGGATACATTTGAGTCTGGGGGTGAAGAGGGTGGTGGGGGGTTCTAGTGAGAGAGGGATTTTTCTGAGGTTCTTGGGGACGGAGCTTCTGTTGTTTTGTGTAGCGGACCTAAGGGGATTTGAGAGAATCGTGGGTATGGAAAGGTGTGTGGTGGTTGTGTTGTTTAGGATAGCTGGGGCATATGAACAGAGGAGGGTGTGTATGTCGTGGTCCGAGAAGGGATTGAGGGCGCGTTGGGGGCGGTTGGTGTTATTGCGAGCAGGGATAGATAGCCAATGTGGGGCGTGTTGAGTGAGCGGGTCAGTGGAGCGGGTGAGGTGCTTTTTGAGCGCGGGGCGGGTGGGGTGCTTGTTGAGGGCGGAAGTAGAGGTGGGTCAGGGATGTCTGGGGTGTATGAAGAGGAGTTCTTTGATGGTGTGAAGATCTTCTTTGACTTGTAAGAGGGTAGAGATAATCATGTCCAGTGTGGGATTAGGGATGGTGTTGGGGAAGAGAGCAGAGGGTGAATGATTGGATAGGGAATTGTCAAGGGGGGGAGGGTTGCGCTAGTGTTGGTGCAGGGTTCTGCGGAATCAGTGAGTGTTATGAAATTCGGTAGGTGAGGGAGTTTGGGGGTGAAAAGTGTGGGTGAGATAGGGGGACGTTGGTGGTAAAGGTGAGGGCATTGGCGGGAGGCAGTGAAGGCGAGTTGGGGGATGAGTATAGGCTTGAGATGGTGGCGGTGCATGGAGGGAAGTGGGGGCTGAGAATGGGGGGGAGAGAGGAGGAGGGGATAGGGTAGAGGAGGTGGTGTGTTCTGGGCAGCCGGTTGGGAGGGTGGGGAAGTGGGGACTGAGCGTGGATAGTGAGATAGGGTGGGAGATGATACTGCTGCGGGGAAGGGGAGATGAGTTAAGGGAAGTGAGGGGTTCTGCGGGACTAGTAGGAGGTTTGAGGTGGGGGGTGGGGGGGTGTGGGTGTGGAGAATGTAAGAGGAGGAAGAGGAGTGCTCGATGCCTGTGATTGAGGGGTGTGTAGTGGTTACAGTGGGTGGGTGAATGACAAGAGCGTTGTGTGGGGGGGAGAGTTGCGTGTCATTCTGATGCTGTGCTGGGTTAAGAGAGTCAGATAGGCGATTAGAGGTGGGGGGTGTTGGGTAGTCGGAGGGGCTCGGATAGGCGATCCGACGGTTAGAGATATGATCTTTGAGGGTGGGGAACACATTGTCAAGTAGTTCAACATTCCTATCTGTGGATTGACAAAGGATGATCCAGTTGTTGTAGATAGTGATGGTAGCTTTGCGTGGGAAGAGCTGGGATGGCTCCATTGATCAGTGAGTAGTAGGTGTCCACGAAGGGGATTTCCGGGTGGGCCTTAAGGAAGTTGTGTTTGAAGCGTTTGGTGTTTTTTTTGGTGAGCTCGGGAGGGTAGGTAATTTTATAGGTGTGTTTGCCCGTGGGTTCCATGTTGGGAGAGGTGGTGTAATTATTTATGTAATTTTATGTGGCGCGGACTTTACCCGAAGGTGTCAGCGCGCTAACCACCAGGAACGATTAGAAGACAACATTAAGTTACAAAGATAAAAGTGACACTAGTGCGCGACCAAAATACATGAGGTAGCAGTCAGTGCATTACTGCAGAAAAGTGATACGTGTGCAGGTTACAAAGAAAAGCGTATAAAATACAAATAGGGGGTAAAATACTGCAAAGATCGGCAGCCAATCCAGCACAAGAGCGAACGTTACGTAGGCAATGGTGGCACTTATGCAATTATCTATAGCAGGTAAAATGTGTGAGGTAGTAGACACTGTGTTGCACTGAAAGTGATGAGTGCAAATTGCAAAAGGGAACAATACAGGTATTGGGATAACGCTAAACGAAAATATCAAACTACCAGAACATACTGGGGTGGAAGGTAGAGGAAAATATCAAACTACCAGAACATACTGGGGAGGAAGGTGTAGGTAGGTGAGGGGGGGTATGAGCAGGTAGGTATAGAAGCGTTCTGTGGGAGTAAGATAAGATAATGATATAATCAGGGTGGAAGACTAGCCTAAGATAAAAATAATATTATATCCAGGGTGGAAGACTAGTCTAAGATGGCCTCCAAAAAGGGGAAGGGGAGACAAGAATAGAAGTCCTCTGTCTTTTGTAGTTACAGTTTAGTTTCCCTTTCTAATCAGAGGCAGGTCGAGTTAGTCCAGATGCTAGGAGGGGAGGAGAAAGTCTTATCTGTGTTTGGTGAATCCTGGCCGAGATGTTGTGCAGCCACGTGGGCATCTGGGGGACATGGAGGCGATTTATTGCTCGACGTTTATGACCCCGTCCATTTTGGGCCGTGGAGAGACCAAAAATGAAATGGGACTTACAGTTTACCGGTAGAATGTAAATACCTTATGTTCTTAATAGTTTCTGACCTCGGGGTAGACAACAAACACGATGCAACGGTACCAAGGTGAAGAGCCAGGCTGTAGGTCTGAGTAGCAGGCGGGCACCCCCATGCCGCAGTACCGGCTTTTCAAAGCAGAGCTGCACCGCAGCTTCACCAGCAGGGCTGGACTGTAGTTGCCCAGTCGTGCATGCAGGGCATACCGGAGAAGCCCTGAGAGCCACCAAACTCAGCAGTGTAGCAGCGGGCAGCTGGGGGGCTGTGGGGCGTTGTGAGGGTCTGCGAGGCGAAGACCAAGACGGCAATCTAGACAGCAGTGCGCCGAATGGTCGCCTTCAGCAGAGGGTTTGCAGCACCGAGAGACACATGATGAAAGAACTTCTCTCGGGGTCAATAAGGGATATTACCGAGCTCCGATGGTTTGCGTTCCACTGCGGCAGCCATTTTTAGAATTTCCGAAGATCGGTGGAACGCACGCCGAGGGTGCTGTATTTCTTTCTTAATCGTATCCCCAGGCGCTTCTCAATACCTTCGGATATCCAAGCCCTGATAAACCGGCACTGAGAGAGGCTAGATGTTGGCGGCGGGCAGCCGATGGGGCCGGGACGAAGGTGATGTCATCGTCCAGAATCCGGCAGCCGGTGGGGCTGGGGCGACGGAGTAGGCTTCGGGAGTAGGAGCCCTTCCAGGTATCCAGAATCCGGTGCAGCGGGGAGGGGGTGAGCTACAGATCGTCCGCCGACCCTCCGCAGGCACAAGACTCGTCGGGAGCAGCAGTCCTTCAGTGTGTCCACAATCCGGTGCAGGGTGGGGGGAGGGGGTGAGCTACAGATCGTTCACCGACCCTCCGTAGGCACAAGACTCGTCGGGAGCAGCAGTCCTTCAATGTGTCCACAATCCGGTGCAGGGGGGAGGGGGGAGCTACAGATCGTTCACCGACCCTCCGTAGGCACAAGACTCGTCGGGAGCAGCAGTCCTTCAATGTGTCCACAATCCGGTGCAGGGTGGGGGGAGGGGGTGAGCTACAGATCGTTCACCGACCCTCCGTAGGCTCGAGACCTCCGTACCGATGGTCAGCAATCGTCCGTCGAGAGTGGTGATGTCTCCAGGCGACCCGGACTGAGACGAGTGGCTAGTAGGTTCCAAGCACCCGCCGGACAAGGTAGGAAGAGATGAAAAAGATGCTGGTTACAATCCTGTTACTTTCATGTATACGGTTCCACGGCGCGGAGGGTGCTGACAGGGATAAGTCCAGATGTGGTATCCCAAGCATTAGGAGCTCTTAGCAAGCTCCTGCTCCGGCGGCCATCTTTTCTTAACTTGACTTAACTCTAATTTTGGACGAATGGACAGAATATCGATTTTGTATATAGAATGGACAGAATATTGAATTGCCAAAATATAGTGGTGCAGAATATCGAAACTCAGGTAAAAAATATCGATTTTTATATCGAAGTTAGTAATATCGACAATCATAATATAGTTGTTAAAAATATCGAAATATTTTATAGTACTTTAAGTGTTAGTATATGTGTTAAAAGTATGTAATATTTTTGTAATGTATGTTTGAATTTTTTTAAGTAATGAGTTATTTAATTTGTGCGTAATTTAATTCTGTTGCAGGTTGTGGGTTTATAGGGGAATAGGGTGAGAAGTCATTTAAATAAAGTACATTAAATATACATTTTTAGGAATTATTAATTATTTTTGATTTAATTTTGCGTTTTAGTTCTATTACGGGTTGTGGGTTTATAAGGGAATAGGGTGAGAATGAATTGAATTGTAATTAAGTAATTTTTTATTTTTATTTATTGATATTGATAATTAATGTATTGGTAATTAATTATTAATTGGTAATTATTTTTATTTAATTGGTAAATAATTTGTATTAATTATTGAATTGATAATTATATTAATTGAATTAATTTATTATTCGGAGTGGGTTGTGTGTTTATAGGGAATTAAGGTGGGAAGTGATTTAATTGTAAATGCGTAGTTATACTTTTTTATTTATTGATATTGATAATTAGTTTATTGTTAATTGTTTATTAATTGGTAATTAATTTTTATGAATTGGTAAATATTTTTTATTAATTGATTATTTGGTAATTATATTAATTGTATTAATGTATTATACGGAGTGGATTGTGTGTGTATATGGGATTAGGGTGGGAAGTAATTTAATTGTAATTAAGTAATTCTTTATTTTTATTTATTGGTATTGATAATTCTGGAAACATCACATGATCGGGAAAGTATGGAATATCATTGGATAATATACTTTTCAGTAAAATGAATCAGAACTGGATTGTGAGCAGGTGCTAGATTTTGGCTGGAGACTTTTTTCGGACTCATATGGGATGACGTTCATGTTGTATCGTTTTAAAACTTATCATAAAAAATGTCTCTAACTGCCTATCAAGCGGAAGGAAGCTGGAGGACCATCTGCAACTGTAGTGTTGTTCCTATATTCCCAATAGGCCCTGCGCATTGGATTAATATATCCTATAGATTAGACGTAGGACTGAGGTCGACTAGGTCTCAATTGAATATATTTAACTTAATAGTGAATGTCAGCTAGCTCAGAGGTCACTGGAAACTTTCTCGAATTCACAAAGGGATTCGTTTCTGAAAACTGCAAAAACATGACAACTTTGTTTCCCAAGAATAAGAAATGTATCTCTAGAGTTGTGGGAACAATAGATAAGTATTTCACTCAGTCACTCCTGCATGCTTCGTTTCTACAGAGGTGCAGAGAAATAGAGAGACGGGTGTTTTCAATAAAAGGTTTTATTGAACAGTCTTCTTTCTCATGGAAGTAAAGTGAACTGCTACAATCGTAATGCAGACTGCAAAGTATAATGCGTACAGCGAGAACAATATTATAAAATAATACTGTAAGAGCATTGTATGGTTTCTAAACCATATATAAATACATACATAAATAACAATGGCTAAAAGTACTCAACTGGTGCTTCTAAATACGCCTACCCTGATGTACCTAACCTAAGTCTAGTACGCGGAAAGGAGTAAGTGTGGTGTAGCATAGGTTTAGATTTTCTTTGCCAAGAATCTATCCAAGGTTTCTCTAGGTTCTAATCAGCTCCATACCTTTAATTTAGAATGAAGGAGGTCTGGTATCTCAGTCTCAGGACTCGATTTCCCAACACCCTGCAAGGGGAGCTTGAAAACACTAGAGTTGGATTCTCGCTGAGAGAAATGCAGCCTCTCGATCAGTGCGTCAGCTGGAGGGTCGGCTTCCTTCGACACTTGCTGTAGCGAGCTGCTTCGGGCACTGTGTCTTGCTAGAGCAAGTGAAGGCATATTTATACCTTGAAGGTGTCTAGTTTGACGTAAAGTCTGGCATAATAACGTCAGGAAAGAAACCCAAGGGAATAGTAGTTCTTTGTAAAGTACATTAGTTCTTGGACAAATCAATATTCAAGCAGGGGAAGGTCCCTGACTTCTTAAGCCGATTTTCCAAGAAGTCGTTGTGATGTTTTTGGTACGGATGGAAGTAGCCATGCCTGTATTTGGTCTGCATGGGCTATGTCTAAATAAGGGAATGATTTCTATGCCTATATTAGGGCAGTGTGAATTGTACCTATATAAGAGCATGAATCGGGAAAATTCACTTGGATCCTAAAACGCCATACAACACAACAGCTGCAGCAGCAACAATTCACAGCTAGACAGTCCCTTCAGAGGTACAGATTACTACAACAGATATGGCTCAAAAGTTTTCAAGAATGGGAGCGTATTGCATGGACTGGACTGTTGTTATAACAGAGCGTGAGCAGTGTGTTACATCTATTTGAAATGCTGCCAAAAATCATACATGGTAATTTTTCCCCTCTTTTATATTTTTTGCAGATTTCATAAAACAAGTTCATAGTGAGCAGCAAGAAGCCAACGCAAAGTTGAAGGACCCTCAACTTCAAGAGAGCACTACAACAACGAAGCTGAGAGTCCATTCAAAAGTCCAATATCAACTTCAATATTTGGCTCCACAGTTTTCCCTAACTGCATCGTACTGCATGGATTGCAGTGCTGCAAAGAATAGTAAATATTGATGTTTTTTAACTTTTTGTCCTTTCATAATTTTTCTGCATTAGTAGGCATTTTATTATCTTACAATTTGGGTATCTAAGATCTATGTGTTGTTAATTTTATTATCTTCTAATTTATTGTAACACTACTTACATATTACCTGCAGTATAAACAAGTGAAACCGTCCCTCTACAAATAAATAAACAGGTAACTTTTGCCAGATGTCATGATTTAGATTTTCCCTTTTTAAATATATGTCAAAAGTCTTTTTTTAAGTCTTCTAGTAAGTGCCTTGACATCATATACAAACATACTCTGTTTTTTAGACAATAATGTGTTGAATTTTGTCATCTCTTCTGTAAAACTATCAACTGTAATATATGTGTCTTGTTATGCTCCTCTTAACAACTCTTCATTTTACCTAGAATCTGGCTCAGGACCAAAGAAACAAAACTGCACGTCACCACAAACCGTTTCTGAATCTGACACACTACCATGACCAAGTGCTCTATTAATTTCTCCTAAACATATAGCAGAAGTTTTCACATACTACAGACGCCTACCTAAAGTTTGCATTGTTGAGCAGTATAACTTATTTTGAGTTTCAAACTTAACCTTGTAAAGATACGTAGGAATTTTCATAATATATGAATGGATTGCTGAAACACTACTACAATTCCATTTGTATACAGTACTCGCACTACACCTTCCTTGTACCTCTTCTGCAATAACTTTTTCTACATTTCTAGGTACCATCACTTCTTTTGCTATAAGACTACCATTCTTTATTTCATAACATCGTCCTTTTTAATCAATAGCAGGAACTAATTTATTATCCTGGAGATAGCTTACTTTATTAAAGGAGGGCTCTGTATAGGAAGTATGTATCCATTCTCCAATAAACACTGAACAACAGTTACTTCAATTCACTAATCTTTTCTTCGGTTTTGTCTCCTCATGCACAACACTATTTTGTCAAGAACCTGCATTCTATTTAGAATCAAAAATGAAAAGCTTCCTCTTCAAAGCAAAGAATACTCTGCTGGCTTTGTGGATGTTATCTGAAAAACTTATGTCACGATTTGAAAAATTGATTACGAATTTTAAATCACTTATGTTGTGTTATAATTGACTACTAATTTTAATACACTCACCCTCTGTGCATCACGCTCATTCACGGAGCTGCCAGGGGCTTTAGGACTCACGTAGGAACTCTGTGCTCAGTGTTGTAGCCCGCCCGCCCCGGTCCGACTCGGTATCCAATATTGTTGAGCGGAGGGCGGGACAGGTACGAGCCAGAGAGACACACCCAGACACTTCCTGATTGTCGAGTCGAGCGGTTGGCGCTCTAGCCTTTAAGCACAAAGGGCTATTTAGCCACTCGTCGGCACTAGCGCGCAACGGTTACGTGCAGGGGTGCGCCTTCATACGCGCCGAAGACGAGCCAAAGACCAGCCCGTCTGCGCCCGTCCGCGACTGGACGGGGCCAGGGGCCAGGGTCTATGGCTCTCTCCACCGATGCCCAGTTTCTTGCTCCTAGCATACCTAGATTGTACACAGCACAGGCGTTGCTAGGTATACGCAACTGCCTTCCAAGAAGTTGTAGCAAGATGGCAGATAATATTTTAGAAGGTCTGTTCTCCTGTATTCATTGTAAAACCCAGTTCAATACACTACTGGAAGATCTAACCTCCAGGGGTAGCCAGCCTCAGCTACTCGAGAGGGAGCCGGCACACTGTAACACCGCTCATAGCGACAGGGTAGATATGGATATCTCTTTAGGGAGTAAGAAGTTGCTCTGTAATATCAGATCCCTGCCCAAACACTCCACGGAGGTTTGGGACCGTATCACCTCTGAAAAACCGGACATATGTTTCCTGACAGAAACATGGTTAAAACCCCACTCTGTCCCAGCCATAACCCTAGGAATTCCAGCAGGGTACAAAATAGTTAGATTAGATCGGCCTATCAAGACAGGAGGGGGAATTGCTATTGTCCATAAGGAAGAAATAGACATCCTGGTGATTGAAGGAATATGTACCTCTGAACTAGAACTTTTGATTTTTAAAATAAAAACTATGCCTAAAGGGAGCAGGAAAGGAGCATTGGTACCCCCCCCCCCCCCCCGGTTCATGTACCAATTTCTCCACTCTACTCTTAGAAGCTCTGGCTCCTTACATACACGAACATGAAGATTTCCTGCTTGTAGGGGACTTCAATGTTCATAGCCAATTAGCAGAAAACAAGGAGGCACAATCCTTATTAGCAGATCTGTCTTTACTGGGACTGAAACAAGTCAATGACGGTCCAACACATAAGGCAGGACACACTCTAGACCTGGTCCTGACCAACTCTCTGCGGATTAAGGGCCAGATGTAGGCGGCCATTTACCGATCGGTAACGGCCGATTTCGGCCGATACCAACCAGTAAATGGGTTACTGGTATGTAGGGGGCTACATTTACTGATTCGGAAAATTTACCGAATCGGTAAATTTACCGAATCGGTAATTTTACCGATTTGGTAATTTCGGGATGTAGGTGGGACTCTTCAGAGTCCCTAAGGGCTTACAGATTCGGTATTTTACCACCCAATTCAATTGGGTGGTAAAATACCGAATCCAGGTGTGCATGCACATGTGTGCATGCACACCTATGCCATGTGACAGACAGACATGCCCTTAGGGCATGTCTGTCTGCCACATGGCACACATGCCAGTATTTGGGGTGCTAGAGGGTGTCAAAGTGACACCCCCTGCACCCTTGCTGGAATCGGTATTTACCGAATCGGTAAATACCGATTCGGTAATGCCCTTCGATTCCTATGGGCTTCAATGCCCATAGGAATCAATGGGCATTATAGAATCGGTATTTACCGATTCGGTAAATACCGATTGTTACAGAATCGGTAATTCAATTACCGATTCTTCCTACATCTTCCCCCTTCTATTTTACCGATTCATAAATACCGAATCGGTAAAATTCGGTATTTATAAATCGGTAAAATAGATTTACCTACATCTGGCCCTAAATGTCTACCTCATTCCCAGGTAGAGTGAGGACTGAGCATTTTATTATTGAATTTTATATTCCCATGGTTAAACTCCTGCCAAATAGTCACGTCTCCTTACCTAGTAAACGAAGACAATGGCACAAAATGACTCAGGAGTCCTTCACAAACAGTTATGTTGAACCTACCATGATTCCTAGTGAAAACATTGAGACTGCTGTGGCCAAATTTGAAGAGGCAATCACCACAGCAGTAAATGACATTGCTCCATTAAAACACTTTAAAACTCGTCCTGCGCAAAAACAAGAAGTCTGGTATTCAGAGCACCTAAGATCATTAAAACGAGCAGCCAGAAAACTTGAAAAGAAATGGAGAAAATCCAAGCTGGCTGAGGATAAACAATGTTACTGGCAGTCTCTTACCACATATCACAAAGCCATTCGTGTTGCACGGAAGAATCACATTGCATCCCAGCTTATGATCGAGGGTAACTCTCCCAGAGTGCTTTTTCAAATTCTACAATCCTTCGTGAAACCTATGGCTTGTGAAAGTCCTGAGATGGCATCGCAGCAACTCTGCAACGACATTTCGCAATTTTTCACCCAAAAAATTGATGGAATTTATGATAAGATTATCAGTCTTATGCTACCGTCTGGTGGAGGAAAGCCGCCTCTCATTCCAGCTGTAGGGATAGTGGCAGAAACCCCTCTCACCCTTTCCCTTGACATGTTTCCCCCTCTCTCTCTAGAGGAGGTAACATCCTTAATCTCTCAGATTAGGAGTGGCTGCCCAGCTGACAGTATCCCGGCAAGACTAATACCCATGCTCGCCAAGGAGCTAGGCCCTGGGTTTCAAAAACTCGTTGATCTCTCCCTTAACAACGGAGAGGTCCCTAAGGAATGGAAAAGAGCCCTGGTCCGACCTATTAGGAAAAATACCGCGCTCCCATGGACAGAACTCAGTAATCTTAGGCCAATATCCCTTCTTCCCTTCTTGGGTAAACTTATTGAGAAATATGTCAACCGCCATCTATCTAATTACATCGAATTAGCTGGAGGATTGGACTATTCTCAGTTAGGGTTCAGGCCTAAGCACAGTACCGAGACCACTCTGATGTCAGTCGCAGACGATCTACATATGTATCAGGACAAGGGTTTTTCCGTGGTCCTGGTACTATTGGACCTGTCTGCGGCGTTTGACACCGTGTCTCATAACATCCTGACAACTCGGCTGGCCAATATTGGCGTGGAAGACACAGCCTTAGATTGGCTTAGGAGTTTCCTGTCTAATCGGACCCCAACATGTGTCCATGGGGGCATACTGCTCAGAGGAGGTTGAGATCTGAAAAGGGGTGCCACAGGGCTCCCATCTGAGCCCTACCCTCTTTAATATCTATGTGGCACCCCTGGCTAACATCATGAGAACTTATGGGTTCATTCCGGTGTCTTACGCCGACGAAACCCAGCTCCTCTTCCCCTTTAAACATCTTACCACCGAGACTAAGAAATCTTTTTCCCAGGGCATGAAGGCGGTGGCAAATTGGATGTCTTCCAATTACCTTCAATGTAATGTTGGGAAGACTGAGATCATGCTGTTTGGAGAAGCTAAACTCCTATGGACCCCGGATTGGTGGCCACAAGACCTTGGCCCAGTCCCAGAACCAAAGCAGGTTGTAAAAAATCTAGGAGTCCGACTAGATCAGGAGCTTTCTCTAAAGCAGCATAGCAATTACGTGGTGGGCTCATGTTTTCACGTAATTGGGCTTCTGCGGAAAGTCTTTCCTCTGCTCCCTGACGCAGTCAGAAAAACACTGGTACAGGCTCTTGTCTTAAGCCGTATGGACTACTGCAATGGCCTGTTTCTAAACACCAATGAAGAAGTTGTACTATTTAGAACAACAACAGTCAAATGCATACAAGTTTATGCGAAACAATAAATATAGACAAAATCAAATCTATATTTGGAGCGACGTATCCAGCCGGACAGGGGTCTTCAAATTTACTCAACGAAGAATTGATTCATACAGAAGGAATACCTTCAACAATTCACCAGTGTGGGTCACAAGCCTGTACCCAGACACTCTCAGATCCAAGACAGAACAAGGAAAGGGCTTTTTAAGGCAAAAGTAACGTTTTCTGTTTAAAAATTCAAGTGTACAGAAATATCAAAAAGCACCATTTACATATACATCACATATAAATCAAGTTTTGTATAAGGTGCAAGACAGGTCGACGGCGTTTCGGTCCCACTACTAAATCATGGGGACCATCATCAGGACATTAATTAATGCCTTAACGTTTTTTAGCCTCTAAATGCCAAGGTAGTTAACCGGTCGATTCAGGCAATGGAATAATGGCCTATTGAAGGCGGAGAAGCCCACAATCGGGCATGATGAGTTAGACCGCGTTACAATAGTGTAATCATGCGGTGCCAGGATTCTACCGGATCAGTCGGTAGTTCGGTCTGTTTCCTGGCTTCCTCGTGGGGAAGGAGGCGGTGAAGATAAAAAAGTTGTAGCAAAACTCCAAGTAGTTCAGAACACGGCAGCCCGGTTAGTCCTAAACGCCCCTCCCAGAACGCCCTCCAAACCTCTGCTGGCAAGACTTCACTGGTTGCCTATCAAACAGAGAATTAAATTTAAAACTTGCTACCTGATTTATAAATGCCTTAATGACTATGGACCTGAATATCTAAAAAAACAAATGTATCCCTTATATTCCTACACGCTCCCTGAGGTCCAGTGATCAAGGTTTACTGTGTGTCCCTCAGATTAAGAAGGCCAGACACGGTGGCAAGGCACTGTCTGTGGCTGGACCATATTTATGGAACAGTCTTCCCAGAGCTCTCAGACAATGCTCAGAACCTTTACGCTTTAGGAAACTACTTAAAACCTTTTTGTTTCCACTTTAATTTTCCATTTTAGCTACTCCCTTTTGTTCTGCTGTTTGTGGCTGCTAAAAGCGCAGAGATACTCCTTCGGGAGTCGAATCAAGTGCTATATAAACCCGCAAATAAAATAAATAAATAAAGGCCTTATAAACTACTCTCTCATTTTGTTCTTTCTGTTTCACTGCATCTCTCCGTCTTCTACACTTTTTAAAATGCATCACTAAATTTAGAAGGTTGTAACTATGCAATCATTATTCAATATGCCCAGAACCTATGCAGGCATCTAAACACCCACTAAAAACCTATGCAGTCCTTGAAATATTGAGGCACACAAGTGCACTGATATGACCCTCAGGTTCTACTCATGCATTCATTTAATTATGTAGCGAGTACCATTGTAGTAAAGCTATCACTCATATTGTCTAAAGGCTACATATGTCTCATTAAAATGTGTGAATACATAGATTTGTGGTTGAATAAATCAATACTTCCTGGATGATTGAATGACTGAATAGGTAGTGCCTAGGTGATTCCCTGAGGATACAAGTAGTGCCTAGATGATTCCGAGACTACGTCATAACCCCATGGGTCATTCCATAGTTGCATACATTCTGCCTGTGTGCTTGCATGAGTATACCACAAGTATCTGGGTGTTTGGAGGAGTGCATGAGTATTGTGTTGCAATTGCATTTATATAGCGCTTACTACCCTTAACAAGGCGTCAAAGAGATGTTTTGTCGAGTAGCACACTACTCCGGAACCCATAAAGGATTGGTTTTTAATTAGTATAGTGAAATATGAAAGTAAATTGAGTGGTGGACGGATTAGTCAGTTATTTGGATTGAGAAGGATGACCAAAAGATAGAAGAGGGAAAAAGGTTTGCATTTATATAGCACTTGCCCTGATGTGGTGTTGAATCGCTTTTTCGACGAGTAGCACGCAACTCCAGAACCCATCAAGGATTAGTGGTGAATTAGTATAGTGAAATATGAAAGTAATTTGAGTGGTGGATATTAGTCAGTTATTTGGATTGAGAAGGATAAACATGTATCAAGCCAGCAAAAATTGTCACATAGGCAGAAATCAATCTAAATGTCAGTCAAGTAGCAAACTAATAAACCTGTAAACAGGAGCAAGTCAACTGAACCTCTCAGATAAACAGTAAATCAATGAAACCTATTTACAAACACTAAGCCAATTAGACACATCGTAGAAGCCGTAAGCCAGCAGAATTGGCCAAATAGGTAGCAAAGTAAAAGAAATGTCAAAAAGGCAGGAAGCTATAAATCTTAAATTGCAATGATTCAAGCTGATCTTTTCCAAAAGGGACAAAGAAAGGAGTAAACCAATATCATCATCAAAATGTATTGTTTAGGTAATTAAAACCATGACAATCATTTATCGCAATAAAACATAAAACACAATAAAATGGAATTCATTGTCAAGAGAAGGTTAGCAATATTAAAACTATGTGCGGGAGTAGTCCATACAACATGTAAGTGACTTGAAGCTGATAGTGGTTTAAGTCGCTAGCTTCATTATCAACAATGAGTAAAACATTAAACAGTAAACCAACAAAACTCATTTTATGAAGAAAAAAAAACAATACCAGTTATCGAGTTCTCAGATATTCATATGATAGTCCTTGGTCCATGAAAGTGGCCCTGATCAAGCGTTACCTTGTACCATACTCTACTCGCCCTACCATTGATTAAAACACCAGTAAAATAAATGCTCTTCCTACAGCTGAGCCATCTCATGAGCCATTGCCACTTGTCCATAACCTAAGCACACCCTTTCCTTCTGTTGCTCTCAAATAAGTTGCGCACAGAAGTGCCGACTTTCATTTGTCAGTTTATCTAACTCAGGATCATGTTCATCACCTCTTAGTCAAACTCTCCTCCCCCTCTCCTCCCACAGCATCCTTCCTTTCATCAACAACACATTTCTCGATGCCTCAGTATAAACTGCAATCAGGTAAACAACAATTTTGTCCAAACATGGATTTCGCTTGAACTAGTTCTACACCCTTCTGGTAAACAACTCTCCTCCCAAAATTGCTACTGACATTAACAGTCCTTCTTGCACTCACGTCTTGTTTAAGATGATCAAAGCGTCCCATGAATGGCACTCTGTAACCCTTCCTCCTAACTGACAGACCTCTTCCTCTTAGTGGTAGGTCAGAAGCACACTGCAAAACTGTATGCTTACCATGCCCATGAATTATATAATTTCCCATTTGTGGGATTGCGGATGGGGAAGATTTAGGAGTAAAGAATAAAAATTAATTCCTAATTTCAAACTTTGAGCTTCCACTTTATGTAACCTTTGCTTTTAATATGATCTGGAAAGGTATATAAATGAAATGATGTACTATTTATAATAAAGATCATTTTCACATCACGCACCAAATCTAGTGGAGTACCTTCATGTGGCACATCACTAATCATTTCACTTATCTAGACATATTACTAGGGCATTGCACATGGAAACTCGGTACAGTTGTGTCTCAGCTACTTCTAAATGGGTGTATTCGGGTACGTATAGGGAGTAAAACGGGATAGCATGCCGTTTACCAGTTGAGCTGCTCTTATCATTTCAACAATAAACACTACGTAGTAGTTGCCAAAAGTGAACACTTGTAGATGTATACATAAATAGAAGAGGTAGGATGGGACAGTCGAGGGAGAGCAACATACGTTTGTCCTGGGTAACATAGTAGTGGTGGGAAGAAGTGAATTATAAGAGTAGTTAAGGGCATGCCTCATTAATAATGATGACAGTCTACTATAACGACCTGCTATAGGTTCCTACTACAAGTACAGAAACTGTACACTTCAATCTCTCTTCGCCATGCTACATAAATCACTTCTGCCATTAATATTGATTTCTACGGTAACCTCAATACACTCCCAACCACCTCACTTCAGTAGTAAGGAATTCTCATTGAAAGCCATTTACCCCCTCACTCCATCTATTTTCCAGGATACTCTCCTTGTCTACCCTAAGTGATGGTACACTACCAACACAGGCCCCTCCATCTCCAACCCATAGTGAAGTCATACTTCACACCAGCAATGGTACACTTGGCCCCACCCCTACATCCCCATCCATAATATACTCCTTGCCTCTCCTTTCTACATGAAGTCCCACCAGCACACCTACCACCTGAGGCACCCCATTGCCACCGTCTTGCTACAAATAGAGCTTGAATGATTATACAAGGGCCTGACTAATGATTCAATAATTCAATACATGCATAGATACTGGTGGAATGAATAAATGAGTGCAATTCTAGTGCCTGGATGATTAAAAGAGTGCATGCATAGTATATAGGTGATTTTTACAGTGCATGGTTAGTGCCTACATGATTGTTGAATCCCATGCATTGCATGGAATGAGTGGATGAACAGTGTTTCAAAAAATTGAATGCTGCCCATTACTTTTTGTTGAGTGAACAGTTAATGCCGGGATGCTTAGATTACTACATGGGTAGCGCCTTGAGAATTGAATAAGTGCATCAGTAGTGCTTGGATAATTAGATGAGTGCATGCCTTGTGTTTGAGAGGCTGCATGATTCTATTGTTAAAGCTTGACAGATTGTCTGAAAGTAAGTGTACTGCTGGGGTGATTGTATTAGTGCAAGACTATTGCCTCAGTAATTAAATAACTATATAGGTACCGGATGGGTGATAGGTTTACTACAATGGTGCTCTCTACGTAATTAAATGAGTGCATGAGTAGAGCTTGAGTGTTTCATCAGTGCACATGTGTGCCTCAGTATTTCATTGACTGCTTGGGTTGTAAGTGGGTGTTTATATGGCTGCATATGTTCTGCTCAAATGTTATAATGATTGCCAAGTTACAGCTGTGTTAATTGCATGAGTCAATAGTTAGTACCTAGGTGATTAGATGAATGCATGGGTAGTGCCTGCATAGTTCACTGACTACATAATGTCTGTCTGTCTGATTGCAAGAGTACATGTGTAGGTTATTAGTAATTGAATAACTCCATGGATAGTGAATCACTGATTTGATGACTGCCTGGGCAGTGTCTGGGTGATTGCATGAGTACCTAAATAATGCTGACTTACTGTGATAGTACCATCATCGCTGTTAGATGCATAACAGTTGTCACTATATCTCTGACTCATTGGGGACGCTTTGCAGAACTTTTTATTACCCGTTTGGGATTGTCTTGCCTTCAGACCTACTCCTCGCGGAACCCGCTCCGCGGGTCCCGCAGCGTGTGGAGAATTTGTCTGCAGCTTCTTGAAGGGAAAGCAGAGGGAAGTGTATTTAGGGGGCTGCGAGCGAGTGCGTGTGCTCACCAGGGACTGCAACTCCCAGGAGCGCCCGCCAGCCCGGAGCAGCAACACCTGGGCCGCTCTCCCCGACCCCTCCTACCCTTCCACCGAGCCCTTTTAAACAGCACTCTCTGTGACGGCGAGTGGGACGCTTTGCAGAACTTTTTATTACCCGTTTGGGATTGTCTTGCCTTCAGACCTACTCCTCGCGGAACCCGCTCCGCGGGTCCCGCAGCGTGTAGAGAATTTGTCTGCAGCTTCTTGAAGGGAAAGCAGAGGGAAGTGTATTTACGGGGCTGCGAGCGAGTGCGTGTGCTCACCAGGGACTGCAACTCCCAGGAGCGCCCGCCAGCCCGGAGCAGCAACACCTGGGCCGCTCTCCCCGACCCCTCCTACCCTTCCACCGAGCCCTTTTAAACAGCACTCTCTGTGACGGCGAGTGGGACGCTTTGCAGAACTTTTTATTACCCGTTTGGGATTGTCTTGCCTTCAGACCTACTCCTCGCGGAACCCGCTCCGCGGGTCCCGCAGCGTGTGGAGAATTTGTCTGCAGCTTCTTGAAGGGAAAGCAGAGGGAAGTGTATTTACGGGGCTGCGAGCGAGTGCGTGTGCTCACCAGGGACTGCAACTCCCAGGAGCGCCCGCCAGCCCGGAGCAGCAACACCTGGGCCGCTCTCCCCGACCCCTCCTACCCTTCCACCGAGCCCTTTTAAACAGCACTCTCTGTGACGGCGAGTGGGACGCTTTGCAGAACTTTTTATTACCCGTTTGGGATTGTCTTGCCTTCAGACCTACTCCTCGCGGAACCCGCTCCGCGGGTCCTGCAGCGTGTGGAGAATTTGTCTGCAGCTTCTTGAAGGGAAAGCAGAGGGAAGTGTATTTACGGGGCTGCGAGCGAGTGCGTGTGCTCACCAGGGACTGCAACTCCCAGGAGCGCCCGCCAGCCCGGAGCAGCAACACCTGGGCCGCTCTCCCCGACCCCTCCTACCCTTCCACCGAGCCCTTTTAAACAGCACTCTCTGTGACGGCGAGTGGGACGCTTTGCAGAACTTTTTATTACCCGTTTGGGATTGTCTTGCCTTCAGACCTACTCCTCGCGGAACCCGCTCCGCGGGTCCCGCAGCGTGTGGAGAATTTGTCTGCAGCTTCTTGAAGGGAAAGCAGAGGGAAGTGTATTTACGGGGCTGCGAGCGAGTGCGTGTGCTCACCAGGGACTGCAACTCCCAGGAGCGCCCGCCAGCCCGGAGCAGCAACACCTGGGCCGCTCTCCCCGACCCCTCCTACCCTTCCACCGAGCCCTTTTAAACAGCACTCTCTGTGACGGCGAGTGGGACACTTTGCAGAACTTTTTATTACCCGTTTGGGATTGTCTTGCCTTCAGACCTACTCCTCGCGGAACCCGCTCCGCGGGTCCCGCAGCGTGTGGAGAATTTGTCTGCAGCTTCTTGAAGGGAAAGCAGAGGGAAGTGTATTTACGGGGCTGCGAGTGAGTGCGTGTGCTCACCAGGGACTGCAACTCCCAGGAGCGCCCGCCAGCCCGGAGCAGCAACACCTGGGCCGCTCTCCCCGACCCCTCCTACCCTTCCACCGAGCCCTTTTAAACAGCACTCTCTGTGACGGCGAGTGGGACGCTTTGCAGAACTTTTTATTACCCGTTTGGGATTGTCTTGCCTTCAGACCTACTCCTCGCGGAACCCGCTCCGCGGGTCCCGCAGCGTGTGGAGAATTTGTCTGCAGCTTCTTGAAGGGAAAGCAGAGGGAAGTGTATTTACGGGGCTGCGAGCGAGTGCGTGTGCTCACCAGGGACTGCAACTCCCAGGAGCGCCCGACAGCCCGGAGCAAAGTTTCAAAGTTTATTTATTATGATAAGGAACTCTTTATGAGGTCCACATAAAACAGCATATACATACAAAGCAACAAATGTGTAAAAAAAAAGTTTCCATCACAAACACATGAGATAACTTAATACAGGTCCAAAAAACATTTTAAAAAGTTGTACAGTTTAAAAGCAAACATTTCATTAGGTGGGTTAATCAAGGCTGCCTTAAACAAAGATGCTGATAATATGTTAAGTTGTAAGCAAATTGGTCTTAACCATCTACGCCTGCAGGGCATCAGTGTAGGGCAAACGAACATGACGTGATCTAGATCCTGATCATACAATTGGCAAAGATCACAGCGTGCCGAACAACCAAACCAGCTGGCATGTAGAACTTTTAGCGGAAGCAAATTGTGTCTTAATAAGTACACCAGGCGTCTCACGCCATGGGAGATGTTCCAGTACATATACGGTTGAGCTTTCCGCAAGGTATAAGATTCAATAACAGGCGTACAACCTTTTTTCGCTAGACAAAAGTCTCTATCAAGACAAAACCCCAATTCCCAAGAAGCTGACTTCAAAACAGTTTTTAATTGATGAGGGGACAATAGAAATAGAGTCTCCTCATCTAATTTCAATTGTAACACAGCAAATCTGAAGTTTTTTACAATCGATGAGAAGTCATTAAAAGATCCTAATAATTCATTTTTTATGAGGTTTCTTAAGGTATTGGGTTCACCTTTAGATAACGCTACTACCCAGCGTATGATACTAGCCAGACCTTGTACCCTGCTGCTACGTAATCCCAATTCCTGTCTCAAGGAAGCAGTCGAATTTGCTGTGCCTACAGACATTAAACTCCGTAGAGTTTTTCCTTCCGCAGAGTTTAAAAAACTCCATTTTTTTGGATCAACTAACTCAATTCCATATAACAGGGAGGCTGGAACTTTCGCTCTGAAAACATCTAAAAGAATAGAAAAATGCCTTCTACCTGTGGCTTTATACAGGGAAACTAAGCTCTTTCCCTGAGAAATAGCCTTCCGAGAGTTATTGTCTATGTGTGGTTTGTCACTTAAATTATGAGTGACAATTTTACCTAAAAAGGTATAAGAATTCACACATTCTAGTTTTTCCCCCCCCACAACCCATGAAAAGTTAAAACATTTAGGCTTCTTTCTACCAGAGAAACAAATCACCTTGCTTTTTGCCGTATTTATAGATAAAAAATGACTTTCAGCATATTCAGAAAGTGCATGCAACCGATTATTTAGGCCCTTTGGGGTGAGATCCAAAATTAGGATGTCGTCTGCATACATAAGGCATGCAATTGGAACACCCCCCAAGGACGGGGCAATACCGGCGGAAGCCGAAAGAGCGATGGGTAAATCAACAGTATATAAGGAAAATAGCAACGGAGCCAAAAGGCAACCTTGCTTCAACCCATTAGATGTTGGAATTAATCTCGATACGCCGCGATCACCTCCAAGTAATACTCTGCACCAAGTGTCAGAGTACAGGGCGCGAATTAACTTAATAAGTGATGCAGGCATACCTAGGTTAAATAACTTTCTCCACAGCAAATTTCTGTCAACTTTATCAAAAGCGGTGGAGAAATCAATAAAAGCGCCATATACCTGACCACCCCGAACTTTCACATATTTTTCATTGATAACTTGTAATGCAGTCAGGTTATCTAAAGTTCCATGATTTTGTCTGAAACCAGTTTGCTCCAAGGGAAGGATTTTATGTTCAGATACCCAATCGTTAATTAAAGAAAGCACACATTTTGCAAACACTTTACCAATGGCGTCAAGCAAGGCAATTTGACGATAATTTTGTGGTAGATCTCTTGCCCCTTTTTTATATAAAGGGACAATGATGCTTCCTTTCCAGGAGGGGGGGACTGTTCCGCTAAAAAAGCAGAATTTAAACACTGGAAAGAGTATTTTACTCCAAAGTTCACTCTGGTTTTTTAATACTGAAATTGGGATTTTGTCAGGACCCATCGCACCAGAGGAACGCATATTCTTAATGGCACATTCAATTTCCTTTACTGTTGGACAGTCCAATTTAAATGAAACATTATCAGATTCAACATTAAACTCATAAGAATTATTATTACTGTACAACTTCTCGATATAGTGAACCCACACCTGTTCCTCAATGGCAATGGGCGTAGGACTGGCTCTAGTACCACAGCCTTTGCCAATTAAGGACCAAAAGGTCTTGGTTTGGCGATTATAAGAAGCTTCCCTCAGTTGAATCCAGAGGGCATCTTCCTTAGAACGTTTTAAACGGGCCTTAAGCCAGACTCTCCTTCTTTTTAGACAGCCCGGAGCAGCAACACCTGGGCCGCTCTCCCCGACCCCTCCTACTCTTCCACCTATTGTGTCCACACTCTATAACAGCCACCAGTACTCCCGCAGCGCGGGAGAGCGCGCAGGAGAAGCCCGGGACAAGGGCGGGACCGTCTGTGGCCGTCCGGGGCCGTAGGAGGCCGGGCTGGGCCACGGTATTGTTATTTGTATTTCAACATTGTATGTCATTTTAATTATTTATATTTTATATTTGCCCACTGTCTTGCCGTTGTTAGTGTGTTTCAAGGTATAAAAAAGGAGTAGATAATATTTCCTTTTCTACCTTATATCTCGGTAGATATGAGCCACTCTGCCCCCCCCTGGTGTGGGTAGTTTTCTACTTGGCCCCCTTGACAAATTTTAAAAAAAAACATCCAAGGACGTTGACAGGGATCTCCTCCTTGCCGAAAGAAGAGCTGTGCGACGACGCTCAATAGAGCAACTGAAGAGAAGCCAATTGCCTCTCCCATCAGACTCAAATCTTACTCAGGCCACGGACGTCCGGGGGCTGAGCTCGATTGAGGATGATGGTACTGATATTACTCAAATTCCCAGCATATTTAGGTTTCCTATTATCTCGCCACCATGTGCTAGTGTAACCAGTGGTGACCAGTTAGTTTGTATTCCTATTGATCACTCGAGCTTTGCGGATGCAAATATTTTAGATAGCCAACCTAAGGATAGGGGGCCCTGCCCCACGCTGCCCAACCCCTCACTGGTCTGTATTGAACCCAGTGAGAACATACCTCTGAAGTGTGTGGGCACCGTTGTTATTGGGCCTGATGATGTTAAGAGGGTGGTGAGTTCCCCTCCAAGGAAAAAAAGGAGAAAGGGTGGGGTAAAAAGGAAAGGCCAAAATTGTCGAACTGTAATTACACCGCCTCCAAGTGTTAGCCCAGAACAACCAATCCCTTTTCATGTAGAGTTACCGACGCCTGAAATACAAACCTTCCCTATTCCGGATTTGGCCCTTGATGGACTTAGTGAGGCATCTTGTGTCATCATTGAGAAGCTCATTAAGTCTTACATGTTACCTTTGCTGGAGCGTGTTAGGGTTGTGAGTGAAAAACTGGATCGCCTCCTGGTGACCTCTGAATCAACACAGCCTTCCACCTCTGTTAAGGGCAAGGGTGTTCCTAGCGCCCCCCAATCTACTAAGCCCATGACAGGTATCTTTATTACTAATACCAGTAAAAATTCTAATAGTGTCACTAATGCAGTCACCATTCCAGTTAAAGTGCCGGCTGTGGCTGCTAAACCCCCAAGACCAGCCAGCACGGCCAATGCGAATCCCAGGGCAGCTGTTAGTAAACTCCCGCCACAGGGAACTGTGAAACAACTAAGGAAAGGGGAGGGCACACTGGCTTCTTCTACTGGTAACTTCCACAAACCCCCATCAAGGAGGCAAAATGTGGACTTGCCGCCGGTCTCTATGAATTTTGTTATTGTAATGACTGGTGTGCCACCTGTCTTGGAAGGGGATCGGGAAAACAATGAAAGTTTAAAAAATAAAGTCATCTTTTGGCTAAAGACAAATAGACCCCTTCCTGCACATCTCAATGGGGACATTGTCACGGTCAGAAGATGCCAATGGGTGGGGGTACGCCCAAAGGATATAGAGGGTGATATAGTTATCATCAACTTTAGGGACAACAGAGTAGTTTCTTACATTTCAGATTGGTTTGTAGGGAAACAAGAGGGAGGGGTCTCTACTAGGAATCTTAGTTATTTTTATCCTGAGACCCTGATTAATCCATCTGAACGACCCCATGTTTCTAATACCAAAAGCCTCCTCAAATGGTCCAACTTTACACCTAACTTTCATGGTCCTCAAATTAATCCTGAGGAACGGTATCGTTCCTACGCCCAATCTACATATAATTGTCCCCCGCAAACACCGGGTTGGGCTAAAATTAAATTTCAACCTCCCGGCCCTCCAGTTATACCTAATAACTCTGTCACAAACTATCCTCTGTATCCCACAGTTCCTTTCAATCATGTCTTTCCGCAGGTCCAGCAACCCCATAACCTCTTTCCAGTATATCAAAATCCAACTAGCTTTAACCCTAAAGACCACTGGAATATACCGCTGAGGAACCTTTATGACCCCTTATCAGGGTTATCATCAAATGATTGACCAGTATCGGCAATAAGGGATGATGGTTCTTATCCGGATTACTTGGGAGGGGGGGCGGTTTATTTTAATTCATCCAATAATCCTGGAATCTCTGTTGAGCACCCATGTAACTACATGGAGGGGGGCATGTCTAATGAAGTGGAGATGGGTACTTTGGATTTGTTATTATCCCCTCTACCTACATTGAGTGTTACTATAGCGGGTACAAACCAACTCCCATGTCCTAAAGTTGGGTCCGCAGGGTTGACGTTGTTGGGTATGAGCTTGGTTGCTCCTGGCCATGAAGAATCTCCCCCCCTGTTTAATGTTCCCCACGTTTCTGAGAATACTTACCTATGTGATCAAATGTACAATAAGGGTACTGTTATGGGTTGTTGGAACATTGCAGGGTTGGAATCTCGAATTTGTATCCCTGATTGGGTTGAGTTTATCTCATTAGGAGATATTTGGTGTTTTCAGGAGACTTGGGCAATCCCCCCAGTGTATCTCCATGGTTTTCTGAATTTTTATAAACCCGCGATTAAAGGCCTAAGAGGTCGGGCTATGGGTGGCCTCACAATATGGGTTCGTCAAACCGCTGGCGTAACTGTCAATGAAATTTTTATTGATTGTTTAGATCTATTGATAGTTAGCATTCGAACATGTAGCGGACTGGACATATTGTTGATCAATGTTTATGCTAGGGGAATGACGGGTGGCAGAGTCGCACATACCCTTACCTGCTTGGATGAGTTTTTATGTTCTAATGTAAATTCTGGTCATGTAGTGCTTATGGGTGACCTTAATACCTGCTTTGAACCATTAAGTAATGATGATGGCCTGTTAACAAATGCAGAGGACGAGATCTGGGGAATTCCACAACTTGAATTACCCCCGATAAACAAATGGTCTCAAGCAGCTTCTTATATTAAAGGTCTTTGTCTGAACTGGGGGCTTCGAGCACTTAATGGTCGGACTAGCTCGGATAGGGTGGGTAATTATACCTTTTTTAACGGTAGACACAGTAGTCGTATTGACTACATTTTAGTTGACATAACAATGTGGCCGGTGGTTTTGGATATGGCTGTTAAACCGCGCCAAGAAAGTGATCATGATCCCTTGGTGGCAGAATTGAAGGACTTTAGTTTCCATGGGTTGGTTGCACGACACTCTAATCCTGTACAGGAGGCGGTAGTACTTTCAAATGATATGAGGAGGGTACGATGGCCAAAGGTCTCGGTAGATGTGGAAGCTCGCAATAAGATCAGAGCTCTGGTCTCAAACTCCCTGGCAGAAACTGATAAGTGTGATGCACAGAATTTAGATTTTGCAGCTATTCATGCCAGTTTGTTTTTGTCCCTAAAATCTTTTTTTGTTAAATATGTTGCAGATAAAGGGAGAGGGAAGGGTAAGAAACCACTAAACTGGTTTAACGAAGTCTGCAGAAAGTCTCATGCAGATCTGTTTAAGGCTCTAAAATCAAAAAACCATGCCCTAATTAAAGTAAGTAGGAAGGCTTTTAATGAAGCAAAGCGCCATGCCAAAGCTGATTGGGATAATGAGCGATGGACATCGCTATCGGAGGCTTGTGGGAGTAGGAACTTACAGCAGTTCTGGCACCTTCTTAGGTGGGGTAACTCACAGGACGATCGCCCAAGCCCTGCTTCTGTGGAACCACAAAAATGGGTGTCTCATTTTGTGGAACAATTTAGATGTTGTAATACAGCGTATGTTTCTATAAGATGGCCATTATCCTTTGACACTCTTGTGTTTTCGGCTAAGGAAGTTGAAGCAGTTTTGAGAGCTATCCCTAGGGGCAAAGCGCCTGGTCCAGACTGTATCCCTGCGGATATTTTTTTGGAGGATCACGACCTTTGGGTTCCATACCTGGTGCGCTTGGTTAATGCATTGGCAGCGGACGCCAGAGTACCCGACTCCTGGGCTGGTGCCGAAATATTGCCTATCTTCAAGAAGGGCGATTGGTCGGTTCCATCCAACTGTGGAAAAGTAAATTTTGCCATGTTCTGTGTCCCTACGCCCCATCCATCATATGTTATGTATGCATGACCAATATGCATATGTTATTCCCCATTTCTGATTAATGACGCAATTACAGTTGTGTCCACCTCTAATATGTTAGTTTCCAGTCCTCGTGAATACTACGAATATCAGGCCTATGTAAAATAATGTTGCCACGTTTCTCAGTGTGCACGTTATTCCATTATAAAGTCCCCGTTTCTAGGCCTCAAAAGGGCCCGGACCCTGGATTCAGCTCCTGTCTCCTGAAAGCCTCGCTGAGGAGCGATACAGCCCCCACCTGTATCCTCGACCTTTCACTTACTTCCTGCCTCGCACTGCCCGGTGCAGCCCGGCCCTGCCTCTAAGTCTGCCAAAAGTATGTTATAGTTCCAGCTATCAGTTCAGTCCTCCTCCTTTGCATTCCTAAGCTACTGAACTGCATCAATAGTTTCCGTCGTTGTCTAGCCTTCTCGTCTCCCTGTTAGAGAAATACTGTATTTAATGGTCATTTAGTATTCTTCATCACGCATTTCATGTAGAATAATGCATGGTCCAGTCTTAGAATCAAGTTAGCCTCTCCCCTCATGACTTCTAGTTTATATCAACATGTTCCCTAAACATTAGATACCAGATAGGGTTTAGGTACATGTCGCTCCGACCCTCCAGACTCTAGTCTCTGCTCCTAGCACAGAGTTCGTAGCCCCCAGCTTCTCCTAGTAACACGTCATTGCCAGTTTTCGCGCACCATTAGGTTAGAGGTCCCGGCTCCTTAGGTAGCCCCCTCCTATGTGTCCGCCCATTCATGACATATTCTGTTACGTTTTACTTCACATGTCTAAGTAAACTCCCAGTTACACCTCTTTTTACTGTTATCTCTCGCGACTGCTACACGTCATGCCTTCTGCTCCACCCACTGCTACGCCTACTGCAATGTAATGCTATGTGTTTGCGTTATGTATATAAATGAATGTCTTGTTATTGAATGTTAGCGAGCTCATCCCAGACCAAGCCCCGGCAGCTGCCGGGCCTCTTTTCCCCTGTCATCCTGTTCCTATGCAGGTTGTCCTGATCCTGTCCTTATGCTGTAATAAACCTACAGAAACTCCTACTACCTCGAATCTTGACTCTTATTTATTGAGCTATCTGTTATTCATTCATTCATCCAAAAATAGGGTATTATTTATTTATTTACCACATAATGGCGCCCGAATAGGGACTTGCCCTTTCCCCACGCGTCGGTGAAGCCACGCCGACCCCCTGACCCTCTGCAGTCGTGACGGAACCATACCGTGCACCTGGCAGATATTTCTGCTTCAAGTATCCCTCAGGCCCACGGAGGAGACGGAGGAGGCGGTCCAGCATCCGAACGAGACGGTGGAGGAACGCGGCGAGTCCCGACCAGAGCCCAAGTCGAGAGTCCAAGGTCCGAGGTATCCGGAGGTCCACCCGTAACTGAAGTCCGAAGTCCGAAGTTCGTCGTCGTAGTCCAGTCCCGTCCGAGGCCTTCCGTTCCGTGCTGCCCGGTGAGTACCATTGCTGGGGTAGTGTCTAGACAGGGTCAGTCTAAATTGACTCTGGTCCGTGGGTTGGTGGTACCCAAGCTCACAAACGAAGTGTTCACCTAGGTGGATACGGGTCTTGATGTGTTCCTTTATGGGACCGGTATGTTCCGTACTGTTATAGCAGTGCATCCAGTAACTCTAGTCTGTTCCGTTCTCGAGAATTCTGTTCTGTTTTCAGTATTTTCAGGTAGTATTCTGTTCGAACTGTTATTTATAATGTTGTTTAATGTATTTCCAATGTCGTGGTATGCCTGAATTGTTTCCCCAATTGTTATTGTTTTTCGTGTATTGTATTGTGTTCCGATTCAAGTTTAGAATGCCGCTCTTTTCCAAGTTACGTCAGTTAAAAACTAGAAAGGGTCTGCTGGAAGCAGCAGTTCCTGTTCCGCCTAGGGACAGTCCAGGTCACTTTATGTATCAGAAACATGGCATAAGCGCCATATTGTATCTAGATTTATGGGTAGAGTATACCAAACAGTTAGAAGAAAAGTATAGATGGCCCGTATCGGGTACATGGGATGCCGAATGTATCATGCGAGTAGAAGAAGCATTATGGAAAAAGAAAGCCAGACAGTCACAGAAAGATGCCATCGAGTTATGGCGTAAGGAAGCTCATAAAAGAACGGAAAAGGAAGTCAGAAAGTCAGAGTTAAGTAGAGAATCCCAAGAACGAACCCAAGAAAGAGAATTAATCGAGATAGGTGAACAAGTTAAAGCCGAACAGTCAGACAGACAGAGGCATGCCCTTATTAAGGGTATGTATCCTCTCCTTGCCGAAGGCTCGCCAAAAGCGACCCCAGAGGCACCCAGTAATTTCCCGCCACCATTAGTTCCGACCAAGCTACGTCACAAACCGACCGCTGCTGATATTTTTATTTCGTCCTATTTGGACGACACAGTCCCAGAATATGCAAATCCTGTTCGCGCTCCGCTAGTCCCTGTAAATCAGGCACTTCCCGTTCCTCCAGACACCGGAGTACCTGTTACGGTACCCCCGGGTCAGCCTGCCATACAAGTTCAGCCCACGTTACAATTACCGACCCTGCAAGCACGAAGAATGTCAGTCGACGATTCTAGTCTAGGGGCCGCAGGAGGAGGTCCTCCTCAAACCCCGCCGCCACACAAACGTTTATCAGCACTCGAATTACATGCTCAAGCATCACAGCGTACTCCTAAAAGTAATAAGTCTGTTACAGAAATCAGACAAGCCCTTGCCGAATGTGTTTATGATCCAGTTCCAGGCGAATATAATATGGTTTTATATTCCGTACGCGTAAGAAGGGTGACCGAGTATCTAGTCACCTTACCAAATATGAAAGAAGATCTAGACAGAATATATCGTTTCATCCGTACAGGGGATGATCCAGAAAGTATTGGCGAGATCATGTCTCAAAGGAAAGCCGAGATTCAGCTCATGATATTAAAGTTCCTGATCAATTGTCTAATAAGAGAACAAGATTACCCGTCTAAAGATCCCGCCGAAATGAGAATCCTGACAAGGTGGAGTGATAATATAGCCGAGGGTAAGCACAAGACCATTAGTGCCATGGAAAGTATGTACAAGAAAATTCGTAAAGAAATAGTAAGGTTACACGAACAGCGTAAAGCAGCACAAGTAAGTGAAAAAGAAAGTATCTCTGATCCTGAAGAGGAAGACGAGAATCCCGCCAGAATAGCGTATGTAGGGAAATCCAGATTTCCAGATCGCCATTTACGTCTAGAACCCAAGTCTATTTTTCATCATCCAGCACCAGAACGAGAGCCTTGTTCTCTAGAACAAGTATTTCAAGCTACCGATCACATTCTGAAATCACGAGTCGGTTATAGCGAGTTAAGCACCATGCATGAACAAGAATTAGCCCGATCAGCAGTCCGATGGATTACTGATTCTACCACTTTTCCAGACGAAATAGTGGCACAAATGTTTCTGAAACTGCCCCCAGCCGAGCAACGACTGGTGGGTATGTATATGATCCAGCACCTCATTACTCAGTATGAGGGTCAACACTCTGATCCAGGCCCGTTACACGATATCCTGAACGAGTTACTCCAGTACAGATGGAGAGGTCTAGGTACCGATTTAATTAGTGTTATTCTAGAACAGCGTCACAAGTATAGAACGTTCCTGAACCCGCATTTTGTTCACGTCTCACCCCCAGAAAGTAAACCATTCTACATAGACAGACAGAATCCGTTACGAGAAGTCCACCCAGTCCAAGGGACGGGTGGCGAAATGCAACGAGTGTTTGTATACACTCCGATTTCAAAGATGGAACTCCTCGAAATGAAAAAGCTAATTCCCTGTCATGACAAAGATCCAGCAGGGTTCCATAGAGAATTAAAAGACATGCTCCGTATGGGAGAATACACGTACCCAGATGTCATTAAAATGTTAAAGGTTCTGCTACCCGCAGGGGTGTATGAAAAGTTAAAGGAAAAAGAATGGGAGGTGGGAGAGAAAAAGATCGATTGGACAGCTCTAGAAGCTGAAGACAAGGCACGAGTACCAGGTACCGGTCTTGGAGATAAATGTAAAGAATTACCAGAATTATTGATTCAAGTTTTACCCAGATTATTGACAACTAGAAAAGAAGACTGGGATGCCATCTCAGCCTGTAAACAGAAACAAGATGAAGACATTAGTGATTTTTATTCTAGATTTGAGAAATGTTTCAGTATTAATAGTGGTCTCAAGACAAGTAGTGAGTCATACCCTCATCTTTTCGTTACCAAATTAGTCGAGAATTCAAGTCCACAAATTAAAAACCGAGTTTTGAAAGTCGAAAGCACCTGGCAAGCAAATACTCCGTCCCAGATGCTCCAGATGCTCCAGTATCACCAGAATAGAATTAGAGAAGAGCAAGAACACGAAAGAAAACGTATGAAAGACACGAAAATGAAAGTGCTAGTTGCACAATCTATTCCTCAAGACAGTCAGAAGAGGGGTCCGATTCAAGCCAGTCATCCTGCGGCTCCCGTTAAAGGGAACTGCAATTATTGTAAACAGCCAGGTCATTTTATAAACGAGTGTGCAGTTCTGAAACATAACATAGCTACTGGTAAGACTAAAGAAAGACCACGTCCGCCTAGACAAGAACAAGTTTCACAGATTCCTCAGTCACAGAATGCACCACAGACAGTTACAGTACCGCAGCCTATTGCTGCAACACAGCACGTTACATCGCAGATGTACCAGTATGCACAGTCCGAGTATCCAGAATACCAGTCATATTCATGAAACAGCCTAGAGAGGGAGGTAGGCTTGCCTCTCATCGAGATACCTGTAGACCAAGAAGGTCCCTATGTACACAGTCAAGTATTAGGGAAAGACAGAAAGTTTCTGATCGATACAGGGGCAAGTAGGACCACAATTAGTCACGCCGAAGTTCCAGGGGCTCCGCTCTCAGGCTCAAGAAATGTTTCCCTTGGATTTTCAGGAAAACCCATAGTTAATGAAATATCTCAGCCAGTTACTCTAGAAGTAGGTCCATTGTCCCGTACTACTGATCTGTTACTTACTAAGGCATGTCCAGAAAATCTGTTAGGTATTAAGACACTGAAAGAGTTAGGTGCAGTTATTTGCTGTTCCCCAGAGGGAATACGTCTGTTCCTACGTGACTTTAAGGGTCACTATGTATTACGAGATTTTGATTCCAGATTGTCTAATGTTCCGCAGCATTTATGGGCGCAAGGTCCAACTGATGTAGGTTACATGCAAATCACACCCTATCGTGTGACTCTCAAACCAGGTGTAGTGTTACCCCGAATCCGACAGTACAGATTGCCACCTGAGGCTGTAGCAGCCTTATCCAAAATTATTGACGAGCTCATGGCTCAAGGAGTAGTTGTAGAAACTGACTCCAATGTATGCAATTCTCCGATCATTCCAGTCATGAAACGTACTGATCCAAATGCACCCCCAGTATATCGATTAGTGATTGATTTACGAGAGCTTAATAAATGTATTATTCCTCAGTATCCAGTTGTTCCAGACATTTCTTCCCTGTTAACTGCCATTGATTCCGAAGCCATGTTTTTCACTGTTATTGACCTCAAGAATGCATTTTTTAGTGTTCCAATTCATCCAGACAGCCAGTTTCTTTTCGGATTTTGTTTAAATGGAAGGAGCTATATGTTTACACGCGCTCCTCAAGGTTTCACAGAAAGCCCTAGTATTTACAGTCAAGCACTCAAGAGACAACTAGACAATATTCACATGCCAACTGGCACTGCCCTGCTCCAGTATGTCGATGATCTACTGATCACAGCCCGTTCTGAACGTGCTTGCGAGCGAGCATCACTTACAGTTCTGTATTTTCTAGCCGAGATGGGGCACAAGGTGTCACCTTCAAAGCTTCAATTCTGTGTCCAGCAAGTGGTATACTTAGGACACTTGCTGTCCAAGAGGGGTAGGCAGTTGACACCCGACCGTATCCAGTTAATAGCGAATCTTCTCCAGCCCAGAACCCAGAAGGAGGTACGTGCTTTTATCGGCCTTACTTCTTATTGTAGACAATGGATTCCCCAGTATGCATTTCTAGCCAAGCCACTGATACAGTTAACGACACAGGAGGCAGCCGTATCGACTGTCCTCCCTTGGACATCTGAACATACACTTAGTTTCAACGAGTTAAAGAAAGCCCTATGCCAAGCTCCAGTTCTAGCTACACCGAACTACAGTAAGCCTTTTACACTTTTCGTTACAGAACGCGAAGGTACAGCATTATCTGTTCTCACACAAGATCAAGCAGGTCAATACAAGCCCTGTGCTTATTTTTCAAGCACATTAGATCCAGTCGCCCAGGCGTTGCCTGCGTGCCTCAAGTCAGTTGCAGCCACAGCACTAGCTATCAGACAAAGTGATTCCATAGTTTTAGGACATTCCCTGACGGTACAAGTTCCACATTCAGTAGAAGTTCTTTTAAACCGAACACAAACTCAGCACTTGACAATTGCACGTTTAACAGGTTATGAATTGACACTGTTCCAGCCACACATAGAAATTAGACGCTGCAATGTCCTGAATCCTGCTACACTGTTACCATCAGTTAATTCAAATCCAGGCACACATGACTGTGTGGAAGTAGTTAACGTTACGACAAAGCCAAGACAAGACCTGACAGACATTCCGTTACCAGATCCTGACCTGACACTTTATGTGGATGGTTCATGTATGAGAACTAGTACAGGAGAACTAGTCGCCGCATATGCAGTGACTACTGACACTGAAGTTATTGAAACACACCGTATTGATACCCTGTCCGCTCAAGCAGCAGAGCTAGTTGCTCTGACACAAGCCTGTATACACGCCAAGAACCTGAAGGTTAATGTTTACACAGATTCACGTTACGCATTCGGAGTTGTACACGACTTCGGAGTGCTCTGGCAGGAGAGAGGTTTTATGACTTCTCATGGAACCAAGATTCAGCATGGTCTCCTTATTCAAGCTCTGTTAGACGCCATACATTTACCGACATCTATTGCTATCATGAAGTGCAAAGCACATACGAAAGTTACTGACATTATTTCCCAAGGTAATGATCTAGCAGACCGCACAGCCAAGCTTACAGCACAGACACCAGACATTCCAGTAAACATGACACATACTCCAGATCTGATTACATGCATGACAGTTAAGGACCCTACACAAGATGTCATAGATATTCAGTTACATGCTACTCCCGATGAAATCAAGAAATGGTCTGTACAAGGAGGGGTCCAGACAGATCAAGGATGGTTAACGAAGGGTAGAGCCACATGGTTTCTCCCCGATTCTATGGTTCAAGTTATTATCAATACCGCACATAGTCCAGCACATTTAGGAGAAAAAGCTATGTTAGACAGTATCCAGAACATTTGGTTCAACAAGCATTTACGAGCTGCAGCCAAGCAGAAAGTCCGTACCTGTATGATATGTTGCCAGTTTAATCCAGGTAAAAGTGTCCCGGTGGAACAAGGTGGTTTCCAGCCCCCTGACCACCCTTTTGAGGTCCTCCAGATGGATTATATTCAGATGGAGCGATGTCGAGGTTTCAAGTATGTCCTTGTAGTTGTATGCGCTTTGTCCAGGTGGACAGAAGCATATCCAGTCCCAGATTACACAGCCGCGACCACTGCCAAGCAGCTGGTTCGTGAATTCTTCCCTAGATACGGACTCCCTAGAGTCGTATATTCTGACAACGGCCAGCCATTCTCATCCGAACTCATGAAACACGTTTCCCTGTTGTTAGGGTACCAGTGGAAGTTCCATTGTGTACGCCATCCAGAAGCAGCTGGACTAGTCGAAAGACATAATCAGACTCTGAAAATCCGTATAGCAAAAATCTGTAAAGACAAGGGTGTGGACTGGTTAGTAGCTTTGCCAGTCGCTCTATTTTACATGCGTATGGTCGCACATTCCAGATCAGGTCTGTCCCCGTATGAGGTCGTATTCGGCCGCCCCCCTAACATGTGGGGTACTCCTAGACCCCGAAGTATTACCGATGTTTCATGTAATATGCTGACAGATTACCTAGCTTCCTTGATGTCTGCCCTCAACTCATGTCGTTCACAGGTTGCCGCCGCATTTCCAGACAATACAGAGGTGGCACCGCACGAGATCGTTCCAGGATCCTTGGTGATGGTCCGCAATTTTGACAGATCAAGTCCGCTGGAACCACGTTGGAAGGAGCCACGTCAGGTCCTCTTGACCACCCGAACTGCCGTCAAGTTAGAAGGCAGGAAGGGGTGGGTCCACCTCTCTCATGTAAAACTTTTCAAAGGACCAAAGCCAGACTTCAAAGACATTGCCAAGAACATTTCCCCGGATTCGAAGGATTGCCAGAACACTGTTTTAAAGGACTGTCCCGCACCAGACTTTATTACAACCCCTCCCTTGGTAGAGAAAACTCCGCAACAGGAGTATAAGTTAAAGCTCAGGTCTAATAAGTCAGCCAGTTTGATTGTATAAGTCCTCCCCTAGGTGAAACGGTTAGACTGTTTCTGACATGTATAAAATAGACCCCCATAGTGAGAGAGTCAGTCGAAGTTCATTTCAATGCATCGTTTTTCTGAGTTTCATACTATTCATCAGCATAATGATTTCCTGCACCAGTTATGCTTTCTATCTGTGTTTTCCAGTTCCTCATGTAAATATGTCTGCTCATGCTACAGTAGAGCACACGTTTAGTGATCTGCCTCCTCACGAATATTCATACCGCCTCGCCATGCGTAATAACACATTCATCCGTATGTTACATTATTCACACCAGACCAGCAATGCCACTAATTGTTGGGTGTGTGGTCGACTCCCCCCTTTCCAGACATCGAAGGGAGTTCTGCCACTGTTTCCTTATCCATTTTCACACAATGGTTCGTGTGGAGCATGGTCCACGCTAACGTCATCCTCAACAGATATGTCTTTTCTTAACAGTACATGTTTCCCAGACAAGCAAGGTTTCCCCCATAGAACAGGTTTAGATCTAGAAAATGAAGTATATAATTTAGGAAATTATTCGTCGAATTTCATGGTTCTGAATGTTCAGTCTGATACTACTCCAGATTCACCCGCTATTTCAGTACTACCAGTCAAAGGCGAATTATGTGTCCGTAGTTATGGTTCTGTACATATAGGTCATAGTGAATGTACTACTGTTATCCAGTATAGTGACAGTAGGAAATCTATTTTTAAAGCTTCACGTCATTCTTATTTTGTTTGTGGTCAAACTGCATATGTCCGTCTGCCCCTCGATTGGGAGGGAACCTGTTACATTGCTTTCCTACTGCCACCTGTTTTTCTAGCCCCACCTGATTATCATAGGAATTCTTTCTTAGTACACACTAGACACAAGAGAAATCTCCCGATTGTCGATTATACTGAAACCGCCGCAGAGCAATTCATTGATATAGATAAAGGTGTTTTCCCTTATTTAGGTACAGTTGTAAATAGTAAGTTAATTCGTAGGTTAACAAGAACCCTTGAAGCTGTAGTAGATGAGACTGCCTCTGCTCTAGGTAACTTAACTGAAGAACAATCCTTTATGAGAATTGTCGTTTTACAGAATCGTCTCGTCCTTGACGTCATACTGGCCGATAGGGGCGGGGCCTGTAGAATTCTCGGATCCAGTTGTTGCATTTTCATTCCAAATAACGCGCCGTCTGTTTATTCAGCTATAACCAGACTCCATAAAATTGCCCATCTGTTACATCAAGATCCAGGCACCTGGACATGGTCCGGTTGGTTCTGGAATGTAATTTCCGCATGGGGATGGAAAGTCCTGTCCTTTCTAGGTATTGCAGTAGCGATCATATTTAGCTGCTGCCTCTGTATACAATGTGGCCCTGCGATTTGCAGCATGTGTGCTACCTCTTGTATTCCTAGTCCCAAGCCCCGTTCTAAATCCCGTTCCAAGACAATTCGAGACGAGCAAATGGTACTGTATGAAATGATAGACGGTATCATGAATATTGATGTTTCCTGATGGAAACGTAGTGACAAGGAGGGAATGTGGAAAAGTAAATTTTGCCATGTTCTGTGTCCCTACGCCCCATCCATCATATGTTATGTATGCATGACCAATATGCATATGTTATTCCCCATTTCTGATTAATGACGCAATTACAGTTGTGTCCACCTCTAATATGTTAGTTTCCAGTCCTCGTGAATACTACGAATATCAGGCCTATGTAAAATAATGTTGCCACGTTTCTCAGTGTGCACGTTATTCCATTATAAAGTCCCCGTTTCTAGGCCTCAAAAGGGCCCGGACCCTGGATTCAGCTCCTGTCTCCTGAAAGCCTCGCTGAGGAGCGATACAGCCCCCACCTGTATCCTCGACCTTTCACTTACTTCCTGCCTCGCACTGCCCGGTGCAGCCCGGCCCTGCCTCTAAGTCTGCCAAAAGTATGTTATAGTTCCAGCTATCAGTTCAGTCCTCCTCCTTTGCATTCCTAAGCTACTGAACTGCATCAATAGTTTCCGTCGTTGTCTAGCCTTCTCGTCTCCCTGTTAGAGAAATACTGTATTTAATGGTCATTTAGTATTCTTCATCACGCATTTCATGTAGAATAATGCATGGTCCAGTCTTAGAATCAAGTTAGCCTCTCCCCTCATGACTTCTAGTTTATATCAACATGTTCCCTAAACATTAGATACCAGATAGGGTTTAGGTACATGTCGCTCCGACCCTCCAGACTCTAGTCTCTGCTCCTAGCACAGAGTTCGTAGCCCCCAGCTTCTCCTAGTAACACGTCATTGCCAGTTTTCGCGCACCATTAGGTTAGAGGTCCCGGCTCCTTAGGTAGCCCCCTCCTATGTGTCCGCCCATTCATGACATATTCTGTTACGTTTTACTTCACATGTCTAAGTAAACTCCCAGTTACACCTCTTTTTACTGTTATCTCTCGCGACTGCTACACGTCATGCCTTCTGCTCCACCCACTGCTACGCCTACTGCAATGTAATGCTATGTGTTTGCGTTATGTATATAAATGAATGTCTTGTTATTGAATGTTAGCGAGCTCATCCCAGACCAAGCCCCGGCAGCTGCCGGGCCTCTTTTCCCCTGTCATCCTGTTCCTATGCAGGTTGTCCTGATCCTGTCCTTATGCTGTAATAAACCTACAGAAACTCCTACTACCTCGAATCTTGACTCTTATTTATTGAGCTATCTGTTATTCATTCATTCATCCAAAAATAGGGTATTATTTATTTATTTACCACACAACTACCGGCCGATCAGCTTAATAGACGCGGTACAGAAGATTATTACCCGTCTTTTGCTCACTAGGATCCAGGCATGGATAGAGGAGTATGATATCCTCACCCCTCTTCAAGCAGGGTTCCGTTCCCATGTGAGCACTTTGGATCAGGCATTTCGTTTTATGCTTTTGCACTGGAAGACTGTTACCTTGGGGAAAGGCAACCTGTATGCGGCCTTCGTGGATCTTAGGTCAGCATTTGACCTGGTCCCGAGGGTAGGTTTATGGAACTCCCTATTGGATATGGGTATGCCCCCTATATTGGTACGCCTCATAGTGAATCTTCACGACCAGACCTTTGCGTATGTGCGCTGGGGAAAGCCGGGAGAGGTGACGGAAAATTTTCCACTGGATAAGGGTGTCAGGCAAGGCTGTGTCATGGCCCCTACCCTGTTTTCCCTATATATCAACGGGGTTACCAAATACTTTGATAACTTCTCCACGGATGCCCCAAGCCTGGCCGGCCTGCGAATCCCCCTGCTCATGTTCGCAGACGATACTCTCTTGATTTCACGAACCAGACAGGGTCTGCAAAAGGCTCTGACAAGGTTCGAGAGTTTCTGCAGCGACCATGAGCTGGAGGTGAACGTGTCGAAAACCAAATTTATGGTTTTGAGGGGGCACAAGCAAATAAACGCCAGGGTCTCCATGGGGGATATCCCCCTGGAGCAAACAAAGCATTTCACCTACCTGGGTGTTACCTTTAGTGACACGTTGAGCTGGACCCATCAGATTGAGCTCATGACTTTGAAACACCAACAGTTGGGCGGGGCGCTGATTAAGGAGCATAAAGGCTCATTTACGAGGCCAATGTCCCCGCTTATGAAGATCTATGGTGGGAAGGTATTATCAGCAGTCCTCTATGGTGCGGAACTATGGGGTGGCAGTAATTTGAATCCATTAACACAAGCTCAAAATAAATTCCTAAGAACGTCTACAGGCCTACCGCAGTCGACCCCTTTAACTCCTCTTCTTTATGATCTTGGGTGCCACTCGGTGGTGGACCAAGCAAGACTTCGTCCATTGACATTCTGGCGTCGTTTGTGGACAACACCTGAACTCCACTATTATGCTGAAGCATGTCAGGAGGTTAAAAATAGTCTTGGTGCCATGAATATTGGTTGGTTCAGAGACCTTAAGGCTACTTTATTAGCACTGGGCCTTGGCATTCTGTGGTCCTCACCTGAGTCAGCCACTTTCCCTTCCAAAAGGGACCTTAAAAAATGTTATTGCGACTGGGTGACTCTTAATATGTACCTGAAATCAAGCACCAGCAGCCTTACCGGCTTGTTTATTGTACATAAGGATGTGCCCAAGTTAGAAGGGTATTGGGACACTATAACTAAACCCCTGGACCGCAAAATATTTTTTCAATTCAGATGCGGCTCGCTTCCCCTTGGGGAGTTTACTAAAAAGTGGGGAACAGAAAGGACGGGGTTTTGTCCCAAGTGTTATGGTACTGGGGAGAGCCTGAATCATTTTTTGTATGTATGCCCTCTTTATTCTGCTCCAAGAGCCAAATGGCTTAAACCGGTCTGTAGACATTTGGGTACCCGAATGGCTGTGGAAGCAACTAGACTGTTAAGAACTAACCTAGATTCCCTTATTGTTGTTGGGGTTGCTAAATTCTTAGGTTGGGCTTGGGTGCTTAGAAGCAGGCTTATTAAAGGTACTCAAATGGTGACAGCCTAGTTCTTGGTAACCGCCTGACCTATGGTTGCATTAGAGTCCTTATGTAGAATTTAACATATTGGTTTAAGAAATTGATTAGTTTCAACTGAATTACATACTCGTTCCAAATTGATTTATGGTTGTATTAAAACCTTGTTATAAAACGTTTGTATACTTGTACAAGAAGCTGATTAGTTATAAATGATTTAATACTTGTTTCTTAACTGTTTTACATGTATGTATATATTGTATTTTATGTCTTTTATGATGAACTAATCGAATAAAGACTTCTTGAACTTGAACTTGAAACTATATCTCTGACTCATTGGTTAGCTCCTTCTGTCAGTATCAAACTACATATTTTACTCTATATATGATTTTCTTCTGAGCTATGTGTGAGTGAAATACAGCTACCACACTTGATATATAATTTCATACATCACTCTCTAGAAACATGCATTGCTGTGTTACTGAGCATGCACATGCATCAGTACATTACTAAAATGGAAAACAACATTTTGAAATTTTTCAAAGCACTAAACCTTTTGCGAATGCCATAAATACATTCATTCTCAAATACCTAATCTGCTTCCATAACATATATTCAGCATATCTCAAACAAAAAGTTACACTCAAAATGAAGCTATCACAAGAACTCTCTAGGCAATCTGAACTATTAATCCTTCTCAATTTTGAATAAACCATGTTTAAAGAAAAACACTACCCTCACCATCGACATGAAACTTTCATCAGCCTTACTGAACATACATCACCATGTTAAAATAAATGTGATTGATTAATAAATGTACACCTTCAAGCAATCTTTCCAAAATTACATACCTATCTGCATCTTTAGGTAAACTCAAAAGTCCCACCTTATATATAGCTATGTGCAAGTACAAAAACCGTATCTCACCATCTAAGTGCATGCAAAGCAATCATAGAAGATAAAAACACATTGCAAAACACTTCCCAATACACACCTAACAAGTATTACTTCTTTCTGATTCATATGCAGGCAGACAACATGTTCTCATCTTTTAACTCTCGCTACACTATTTCTGTTTAATAATGTTACTTAAAGTACTACAACTCACAGAATGCAAACTACGAATGTATCTATCTGCATATAATGTTTAGACATTTGAAAAATACTTAGTTCCTCATTGCAACTTTCCACAAGACAATACTGTTATATTTTCAATAAAACATATTAGAGGCACTAATTCATTTTTCTGTTACCTGCCAAAAAATTCACCACTAAACTCTTAAACACATAACCTCTAATAGATACATTCAGCTCATATATTATTTCACATCACTGTGATACTCCTTTTAATCAAACCCCGATATACATTTATATTTCTAATTTACATGTTTAAAATAATTCCAAAGTTAATTACATACCAGTAAATTGAGTTTGTAGATTATATTGTTGTTTTAGCTCTTTCTGGATAGTTTTGACACTGTTAAGATTGATAAAAACTAGGCACAAGAATGGTACACCACTCTCATACAAAGCCACTCTAAAATGGCAACCTCTTTAACTTTACACTCTATCATCATAAGAAAGGCAGCCAATGAAATCATGTCTTTCATTTTAGACCACTGCACCTCCACAGGTGAAGGGTTAGCATCTGTTAACCCTGTCTCTCTCTTTCAAAGCGAGGATCCTGTCGGCACATTTTCTAGATGTATTTGCGATGTTTGTGGAGTAATCTCAAAAAAATGGGAGTACAAACCGATATTTAGCTTCATTTTTTTTTCAATTTAAATAATGCACAACAGTTTATTACCTAGTCCTGATTTGGAAATGAAAACTTCCCATTACTTACATTGTGTCATCACTCCTCAAATTTTTAAAAACTGTTCTGTCTTTTTAATACCTTCCCCCACAATACATTCTTAGCTCAGGGTACCTAGCAACCTTTTAGAACTAGTAGGTCACAAGTTCACAGCACATTCTAGAAGGAGCATGCTGCTTCCAAATAAGATACAGTTAGTGTGATTTACTCCACAAATTCAAAAGCATACCGATGTCTGTATTTCATTTATTTTCTTCAACAACAGCAAAGAATAAGACTTCTTGGTAAGGCATCCAACACACCACCCAATGGTATTCACTTTCATGCTGACAGCTTCCAATTAAATATATCTTTAAAAAAATAAAAATGAACCTCCATTTTAAATGCTTTATCTTTGGAAAATTACCTCATCCAGCTCCAGCCATCTCCACTCTACTATTGCTCTTTCACTTCAAAATGTTTAGAGTATGGATTGTGGGTCACAGCTATATCTATTGGGCTGCAAAAAAGAGAGGGAAAGGGACTTGGGTTTGCCAAATGTGCAGATTACTTGGTTTGGCCAGAGAGGGTTATCAGTTGGTGTCTTTGGTTAAATCCATTGTGGATTCCCAAGTTCCTAACCTCACTTCATGATTGTGTACTGTGGTGGCAATGACCTAGGCACATTGACTGGGGTAGGGCTGGAAAGCGTAATGAAACAAACCTTTGCAGAACTGATGTCGATTTTCCTTCACTCTGTCTTGGTGTACTTTGATATATGCCAAAAACAAAAATGGAAGTGGTCAAATCTATTATGCCCACAAACTGACAAAGCCAGGAAACATGTTAATAAAACTGAGACAATCGCATGGGCTGTATCTATAACAACAATCTGCGTTTTGATATACATGTAATTTATTGAAATGATGGAGTGCACCTTACAGATGAAGGCAACAGGGTGTTTCTAAGTAACATGAAACTCTGCATCCAGTCTTATGTATAGCAGCCATATATAGACAACTAACACAACAGCTCTTGTCAGATCCTCCCTAATATCCGAAATATTGTGAAGCTTTTTCTAAAGGATTTTTTTTCCTTTAGTTTTTGACAATCTTTGCGATGAAGTCACGATCCCCCCAGACACATCACGAAAATGGAAACAAAGGCACACATTTAATGGCAACGAACACATCCAAAAGTAATATGTAAAAAAATCCATTCTGAACATTGCACTACACGTATTACTATACACATACTTCTTTCACAGCATGTTTAAACTCATATTTTTAAATTAAGTTTCTTTAAAAACCATCTTTCCGACCTATTTTCCATTTTTATTGTGGATGTCACGATTATGTAGTTAACCACAACGATCATGCCCTTTTCATAAAGTGAAAACACATATATGCACACATATTACAGTATTTTACAGACTATGGGTTTATTATTGTACACTTCAAACTGATGTTTTTCTAGTGTATTTCTAGATCAACCATCTCTAAAACCTTTTACAATTTTTCGCGGTAAGGCCAGCGATCGCGATGACGCCGGCAATCATGATCCCCGCGGTTATGTTGTGAACTCAAAAAGCAAAAGCAGGAATTCAATAGCCACCACCACATTAAAAAGTTATAACTATATAATTAATTCACAGTAGATAACTCACTATATAAATAACTCTATAAAACATCTATAAATATCACATCTCTATAACAATGCATATTAATGATTTATTGATATATTTTTTATATTTCCACCAATATTTTCAACACAATGTCTCCGCAATGGTACATGGGGGAGGAATGGGACGGTTTTGCAAATCGATCATGGTTTAACTCAATTTCATAAATGCTTTTGAGACAGCATGAATCATGGAAAAGTTTCACTACACTTTTCAGCATTTACGCTCATGCGTCAAGGTAAGTTGTTTCATTTATTGTTTTATTTTGTTTCCTTCTTCCGTTGTCTGTCGACTTACTCTACCCCCACCCCACCCCACCATCTCACCGCTCTTACCTCCACCATACCTGAACAGACTGGAAGGAGCAATGTCTGCTCAAGAGCCACAAAAAAGGTGACCTGAGTAACTGTGCAAACTACAGAGGGATGTCTTCTATCAACCCCAGACAAAGCGTTCAATTGAGTCATCCTGAACAGAATAAAGGAAAAAGTCAACACACAGCTACAAGTTCAGGAAGCTGGCTTCTGCAAGATTGATCCAGCGCAGACCAGATTGCAACACGGAGCTTCAACATTGAACAGTTGATGGAATGGAAAGTCCCCCTCTAGGTCAGCTTTGTCAACTATGAGACGCCTTTAACAGTTTACCAGCATTGACAGGGAGACCCTTTGGAAACTCCTCCATCACTAAAGTGTGCCAGATAAACTTGTTAGTATTATAAGGAACTCTTATGAGGGAATGATCTGCAAGATGGTCCATGAAGGACAACTCACAGAAGCTTTTGAAGTGAGCACCGGAGTCCACTAGGGTTGGTTGCTCTCACTGTTTTCACTTCCTGCTGTCCACAGACTGGATCATGAAGACATCCAGAGCAAGGAAAGAAAATGGGATCCAGTGGACACCTTGGGCTTAGCCACATGCAGATGCAAGAGAAGGCCAACGCTAAGGCAGCCACATCAAAAAAACTTAGCCTCAACCTCCACAGTAGAAAAACCAAGATCAATAGGGCTAACATGACTGGAACAGCTGCAGTCACTCTTGCGGGCGATGCACTGGAAGAGGTTAAGGCCTTTAACTACCTACACAGATGTCAAGGCTAGAATCAGCAAACTAAGGGTTGCCTTCATTCAACTAAAGAAGATCTGGTACTCCAAGGACCACACACTACAAACCAAGATTAGGCTTTCTAACATCAATGTAAAAGCAGTCCCTCTTTATGGATCAGAAAATTGGAGAACAACGTGGACCAACACCAACAAAGTCCACACCTTCATCAACACATGTCTAAGGAAAATCTTCCAAATCTGCTAGCCAAGCACCATTAGCAACACCAACCTATGACAGCAGTGTTTCCAACTCCCTGCTCATGAAGAAATTAAAAGACACTGGGGATGGATCACACCCTCTGCAAGCCGGCATCAAACACCACCAGACAAGCCCTCATCTGGAGTACTCAAGGTGAAAGGAATAGATGAAGGCTTAGAAACAACTAGTGTCAAGCCCTTGAGACTGCAAGGAGGTGGGTTACATTTGGAGTCAGATTGAAATAAAATCCCAGGACAGAGATGGTTGGAGTGTCCTGGTTAATGGACTATACCCTAGGAGGGGTAGTAGGCATAAGTAAGCACATAAGTACAGGCAGGAATATGAAATGATTGGTGTAGCAGTTTATTTCATATTCACTGCTGTGGGGAGCACCCTGTAATGCCTTGCAAGGACTTTTTTGTGTATATATTTATTTCTCTGTCGAAGGGGTAAGAGCACCGCTAAATATTTTTCAATGTTTTTGGATGCTGCAGGTATCACAGATGACACCTAGGCACATAAAAAATAGCATTATGTCAACTGGGCTATTAAATACATGGCCCAAGGAGAACTTGCAAATATATAAAAATACTTCAGATATGGAGCTACATGTTCTTCCAGTGTGCAGGCATCCCATGTAGTTGGTCCTATGGCTGCATTTTGTGGCCTAAAGTGTATTTAAGGAAGACTAAAGCACATGTTCAAGATTTTGAATAGCCATTGATATGTGTCTATCAAAACAAATATATTTAATTATGCTTGTTGATGAAATATGGTGGTACATTTTTAACAAAGTGAATAGAGCTGTTTTATTTGAGGTGCTGTGCTGAGTAATCACTAGATAAAGCTAATAGGCTTGCCTTGTTGTGTTGTGATGTCTCTTCCAGGTATTATCAGATGATTGGTGAGCCTTTATCCCTAATGTTATGGAATTCATGTTTTTTCCTGTTACACTATTACAGATCAAGGATAGGTTGCATATTTGTAACCCATAATGTTTTGCAATCTATGGTATAGGTTAAACTCATTTCTATCCGTGTTTCTGATTATGCACCTGTTCTAGTTAGCTTAAATATCCTGCTAGATGTCTAACATTGTAATAGATGGAGATTCAACAATGGATTTTTGACAGATAACATTTGACAACTTTAATATGGAATTCTTTGAGCTCAATATTACTACTGATTCTGCAAGGGAACTTATTTGGAATGCATTTAAAGCAGCGACCACTGGTGTTATTATTGAATATTTGCATCTAAATACCTACCTCACTTAAAGAAGCCTTCATGTTACTAAAAAATATTGAGATTCTGGAACACATGTGTTTTTCTTTTAATTGCAATGGCACTCTTACCCAAAGCTAAATTAGATTTTAATAACAAAATCTCTTGAGCAAGCAAGTGTATCTTTCCTAAAAGTCAATGCAAAGTTTTAGGGCTGCTGTAATAAATCATGTAAATTGTTTGCAAATTACCTTAAAATTAAGACACACAAATCTCAATGAAATGTAATTTCTGACAGTTCTGTTAATAGACTCTGTAAGGATAGAAACATTTTTTTATGCTTTATGGAGTATTTTAAACAACTATATACCCCAGAACCAACTTCTTTTTAATGGACATATCAGTAGGTGGGATTCAGGCACCTAGCACTAAACTACCTAAAGATAAGGCCCCTGGTCCAGATGTATCTTTTGTAGAGTTTTATTCTTAATTCCCTCCCATATTAATCCCAAAACTTTTACTATTAATTCAACAATTTCTAAACACTGCACAAGGCACATTTGATAAAGCTATGTTCTTAAAAACCCCTACCAAAGATAAAAACCTCTCCTTATGTGGAAATTCCAGGCTCGTCTCTCTGATTAACACGGATTGCAAGATCTTCACAAAATTCTTGGCTCATCATAACAACGAAGTCATCCCTGATTCAGATGGAATGGACGAATCTGGATATGTTAAGGGTAGGTATATTACTGATAATTGTAGGACATTTTTAACAATATTCTCTAGGCATCCGAGTGTCACAACCCACACGCAGTCATCACACTTGACAAAGAAAAAGCTAAGCATGGGCATAAAATCCGTTCCGCTTGCGGATTTTGTGGATTTTCGGCAAATTCGCAATCCGCGAACTCGCGCGAATTTGCCGAAAATCCGCAAATTCGCACGCAGCGGATTTTTTTGCTTGGTGATACAATTTTGCGGCGCGCGGCGTTCACTTACCGTCATTCAGCGTTTGCATAGTTGTTTTTTCTCCATATTTTGCGTGTGCTGCGCCATTTTGGATCTTGCTGCGGTATCCCGCGGGAGTTTGGCGACCGCGATTACGTCATCGCGGCTTGCCACCTTGCAAAACACGCATCGCGAGAGTTCACAATTGCGAACACGTTAATGCGGCGAGCAGCAACAATCGCACACTCGCGAAATTTCAAAATTTGCAATTTTGCACAAGAATCCACCAGCAAGCAGCATAAACCTTCTAAAAATGATTATTTTTATCAGAATAACTCCTAAGGTTGACATTTGCCTGCACTTTTTTTGCAAGGAGTCCATTTTTTGGGGGGTGCGGAGGAAGGATGTGCCCCACAGTCTCCAACTTCCTGTTCCTGTCCAGCAGGCTCCTCCCAGTGTTTCTTCATGTGCTGGTCACTTTCATTTGGATCTTGACCTGGAAGGATTACTTTTTGTGGATGCTGCTGGATATTTGGATTTGAGGCCTTTTTGACTTTCTTTGGATCACTTTTGGATTAGAAATCAATTTTCACAAGTAAGTTTGTTTGGGGCATTACAGTTGCTGCAACTACAATTTTGGAACTTTTTCAGAACATTAAATAAAATATATTGTGGGTAGCCACAGTATCCAGTAGGACCAGGGTTAGTTATGGGTGCATGATACAACTGTTTTGTTGAATTTAAACACCATTGAGGGCATCAATGGCATGGGATTGTGCTGATTTTTGTGTGTTTTTCGATTTTTGGAGCTGCTGTGGGGGCCTTTTGCCCAGGGGTAGTGAGTGGTGCATGGACTGAGTCTTTCTGTGGGGTCTCTTTAATGTAAACATCATGGAGGGCATAGATGGCATGGGATAGTGGTGATTTTTGTGTGTTTTTTGTTTTTTTGTGGTGTACTGTTGATGGGGACTGGCCATGTGGGTGGGGGCCATTTTGAGTGCTGGTACAGGCAGGCCCTGGCCATGTGCTTGGGGTGCAAGGGGCCATTTTGAAGGCAGACGGTGTTCTCAGGCCTGCACCCATTTTGCCTAGCTTTCATCCATTATGCCCAGGGGTAGTGAGTGGTGCATGGGCCTAGAATTTCTGTTGGGTGTCTTGAATTTAAACATCATTGATAGCATGGGTTTGTGCTGATTTTTGTTTTTTTTTCAATTTTTTTGGCTGCTGTTGGGGCCTTTTGCCCAGGGGTACCCAGTGGTGCATGGACTGAGTCTTTCTGTGGGGTCTCTTTCATGCAAACATCGTGGAGGGCATGGATGGCATTGGATTGTGGTGATTGTTGTGTGTTTTTCGTTTTTTGGGGGTGTACTGTTGATGGGGACTGGCCATGTGGGTGGGGGCCATTTTGAGTGCTGGTACAGGCAGGCCCTGGCCATGTGCTTGGGGTGCAAGGGGCCATTTTGAAGGCAGGCAGTGTGCTTTGTTTTGTCATAGGCCTGCACCCATTTTGCCTAGCTTTCATCCATTATGCCCAGGGGTAGTGAGTGGTGCATGGGCCTAGTCTTACTGTGGGGTGTCTTGAATTTAAACATCATTGATGGCATGGGATTGTGCTGATTTTTGTGTTTTTTTCGATTTTTTTGGCTGCTTTTGGGGCCTTTTGCCCAGGGGTACCCAGTGGTGCATGGACTGAGTCTTTCTGTGGGGTTTCTTTCATGTAAACATCATGGAGGGCATGAATGGCATTGGATTGTGGTGATTTTTGTGTGTTTTTCGTTTTTTTGGGGTGTACTGTTTATGGGGACTGACCATGTGGGTGGGGGCCATTTTGAGTGCTGGTACAGGCAGGCCCTGGCCATGTGCTTGGGGTGCAAGGGGCCATTTTGAAGGCAGGCAGTGTTCTCAGGCCTGCACCCATTTTGCCTAGCTTTCATACATTATGCCCAGGGGTAGGGAGTGGTGCATGGGCCTAATCTTTCTGTGGGGTGTCTTGAATTTAAACATCATTGATGGCATGGTGCTGATTTTTGTGTTTTTTTTCGATTTTTTTGGCTGCTGTTGGGGCCTTTTGCCCAGGGGTACCCAGTGGTGCATGGACTGAGTCTTTCTGTGGGGTCTCTTTCATGTAAACATCATGGAGGGCATGGAGGGCATGGGATTGTGGTGATTTTTGTGTGTTTTTCGTTTTTTTGAGGTGTACTGTTGATGGGGACTGGCCATGTGGGTGGGGGCCATTTTGAGTGCTGGTACAGACAGGCCCTGGTCATGTGCTTGGGGTGCAAGGGGCCATTGGCGTGTGCTTTGTTGTGTCATAGGCCTGCACCCAGTCTGCCATGCTTTCATCCATTATGCCCAGGGGTACTCTGTCAGTGGTGCATTTTATTGGTCTTTCCATTTTGGGGGGTGGGTATAATAAAATTGCTTACTTGCAAACTATTAATTGAAGCGCTACATATGCAACATTTATTTAACTGATGTTCCTTTGGCTTCGTTTGCTTTTAGGTGCAGAAAGACGAATCATCAGCCTCATCGTTCCTCATCAGTGCCAGGAAGAAGTCCTGCTGCGGTGTTTGCAGCACAACGTCACGTGTGGCCACAGACAACTCTGCAACTTGTGCAACTGCGGCCTGCTGTTCTGAAATCTGAAGAAGATGGCCCCAAAAAAAGTTGCCCGTAGCTCCTCTAGCAAGAAAGTTGCCAGTAAGGAGTAGAAGAAGCAACTGGCGCCACTTACCAAGGAGACTGGTGTGACGACCGCCACATTTTTTGGGATAAAAAAAAGTACGCCTGCAGCAGCGGGGTCTGCTGGGGACCAAGCTGGGAGCAGCACCTCTGCTCCATTGGGCTCAGTGCCAACCACCACCACGCCAACTTAGGTCCAAGCCCTTGAGTGCTGCAGAGGCAGCCAGTATAGTTGTTCAATCACCATCGACCAGTGATGTTGGCTCATCGCAAGAAAGTAGCAGCATCCCTCAATCAACACAGGTTGTTGTAACTCATCTGACGAGTGTTGAACAACCACAGCCGCAACAACAACCACATGTGCAAGTACAAGCCCAAGTACATGTGGAAGGAGAGGCGGTGCAAGGAGAGGAGCAAGCAGAGGTGCATGGAGCGGCACAAGTGCCCACAATAAAAATAAAAATCGACATTCAAGCCGAGGTATCACATGAGGAAGCCACTCCTCCTGATGATTCATTGTCTTCCAGATCCCCAGCAAGGAAAAGATCAAGGATGGAGTCTACTTCTTCTTCAAGCCCCCTTCCTTCTGATGATATGGATCAAACTTGGGAACCACCACGGCCGTCTGAGAGTGAGGCACACCATGATCTGACAAAGGTAGCTAAGCGTAAAAGGAAGGTCCCCGAAAGTCTCAGAGTCATGGAGTGTGATGATGACGCTGAACAAGAAGGGGCGTATACTGCTCCTGCTGATGAAGACTCTCACGACGACGATGCAGTCATCATAGGCGTCACTCCAGCCTCAGCGGGCATACAGCACACAGACATTTTCACCCTAGCCCGAAATGCTGCTGAGCGTGATGATGATAATGGCGACGCGGGAATGGGACTACCAGGAATGCAGTTAACTAGTACACCAACACCACCACCTACAGCTTCCATATTTTCTCGCCAGAAGGGACCTCCATCCACCTCGACCTCCATGTGCTCAATTAGTGGTGCTGTAAGGGCACAACGTACTAAATTTCGGCAACACACATCCTCCAGTTCATCTGGCAGTAGCAGCATTCCCAGTATCACCTCCTCCGCTCCCCACAGACATTTGAAGTCCGCAGTTTGGAACTTCTTTAGTGTTAGCCCAACAAGGGAAAACATAGCCATTTGTACCATTTGTAAGGTTCAAGTTAGCTTGGTACCAACTATGGTACCGGAGGCCAGAGAGGTCATCTTGAGAGACAGCACACTGTCAAATGGCTGGAGCACCTAAGGGAGATCAAGGATGCCCGAATTGCAAGTCAACAAATAGTATCTGTTGATGTTTCATCTGCTGATGACGAGGAGGAAGAAGAAGCGTCAGACATTTCTTCACTTACACCCAGTACCCCTGTCAGCAGCAGATCTATGAGCCACACTAAGAGTGTGGGAGAGAGTGAGACACCAACGCGAAAAAGTTTATCACGGAGCATAACTGGGTCGCAGAAGTCATCATCATCCCGTAAATTGGTCCAGCCCACCATTAGAAGCATGTTGTTTTCAGAAGCGCCATATGAACGCAACCACCCAATGGCGCATCTGTATAACAGTAAGCTGGCTAAAATGCTAGCGCTGGACCTTCTCCCTTTTTCTTTTGTGGAAGGGGTGGGTTTTCTTGAAATGGTGGCAATGCTCTGCCCTAAATGGAAGGTTCCTAGCCGGTTCTATTTTGCCAGAGTTGCGATTCCAGCACTACATGAAGATGTGCTCGAGGTGATTGGGGCAGCTTTGCAGAAGAGTGCTGTTCACACTATACATCTGACAACAGACATGTGGAGCAGTTGTGCAGCCACTGATTACATGTGCATCACTGCACACTGGGTCTCTTTTTCGGGGGTTAAAGGCAAGATAAACGCAGGTGTTGATGAGGACAAAGTTTAAAAAGCTGCTCGGAAACATGCAACAATAGCCATGTTTGCCATGGAGAAAAGTCATACAGCAGAAAACATTTTGCATGAGTTTAACACAAAGGTCTTTCAATGGCTGTCCCCAAGAAAACGCATGATTGGTTATGATTCCACGGATAATGGCGCCAATGTAGTTAATGTTGTTAAGGCCATGGATATGGGTAACTATTTCAGAGTGCCGTGTCTGTATAAACCTGGTTGTTAAAAAATTCTTGAGTGAAGAAAGTCCAGTCTCCGAGTTACTGACCACCTGCCAAAGAATGGGCACACATTTCAACCATTCTTTTAAGGCCCGGAAGCAGCTGAGGAGCCTGCAATATGAACGTAAATTGCCAGTGAAAGCACTCATCCAGGAGGTGGCAACACGTTGGAACTCAACCTTCTACATGCTTGAGCGTCTGTATGAGCAGTATGCGGTAGTCGATCAGTATTTCTTTAAACTGGGTACACCTATGATGGACATGAGGATACAGGTGGAGCAATGGCACCTAGTTAAAAGCCTGACAGACATGCTTCGTCCTTTTGAGGTCTTCACACGTGCAGTCAGAAGGGAGGACTGTAATTTGGCAAAAGCTATCCCATTGTTGAGCATGCTAGAGCACCGACTGAAGGCGGTGTGTTCTAAGTTTGAAAAAGATGGAAAGGAAGAAGCATTAGAGTTGGCGGAGAAGTTACTACACCGCCTACTTGGCGATGATCGTCTTGAAATGATCAAGACAGAACAGCATTACATTTGTGCTACTATTCTGGATCCACGGTACAAAAAGGCAGTGGCATGCAGAGTATTCTTTCCTTTTGATGACGCAGATGTTACAAAGTACAAACATTGGCTAGCTGTGTCAGCCACTCGGTTTGAAAGAGAACGGCAGGAAATTGAAGGAAAAGGCAGTACATCAGCATCAGCAGGCCGTCCGCAGTCAAAAAAATCCCCTTCTGCATTTGTGGCTGTGGCAGAAGTGAGTGATTTGCCCTCTCAGCCGTTAACGACACCAGCAACCGTATCATCTGCACCAGACACAACAGTAATATCGGGTTATGAAGAGGATTGGCTAACTGAACTTGGGTTTGCTTCTGAAATGGTCCCAGAAAAAAGTAAGCAAAGTGGAGGAACCCGGGAGAACCTTGAGTTGATGGTGCAGGCCTATCTGAATGACTCAACAGAGGTCCATCTTTCTCATCATGACCCATTGGCGTATTGGCATGGGAAAACAGTTGCTTGGCCAGAGATCACCAACCTGGCTATAAATTACTTGTCTGCCCACTTGCAAGTGTGTCTTCTGAACGTGTTTTCAGTGCTGCTGGTGGCATTGTAACTTCCAAAAGGACCCGCCTCTCACCCAAAAATGTGGAGAGGTTAACAATGATCAAGATGAATCAGTGTCAGGAATGGCTTCTTGGTGGGGCATTCACGGTTAGTTTCCCCCATCATCAAGTATTCTATGTTTACAAAGACCCCTTGCTCCTCAATAGGTTGGTGCGCCTTGGTTACCAATTATCGCTGGAAGCAGGTCAGGCACTTCCCTGTTGCCACTGATCGCCCTAGTGGTTAGCGTTCTAGGGCACCCAGTGATTTTAGGCACAGCTGTATTGTGAAGCGCGAGCGTTTAACTAACGTCGCACTTCAACCGTCCATTTTCGTGAGGCGGACGTCTGTTCGCGCTCTCCTGTTCCGTTTGGCCAGAGTATTCTATTCCCCGTTATTTCCCTGGCTTCGACAGTTCTTTGTAGTCAGGCTCCTGCGAGCTGTCAGTTTAGTTTGCTCTTCGTGAAGAGCTTCTGAGCAGGCGTTGACTTGCGCTGCATCCCGTTTCAGCCTCCCAGAGTTTGCCGGCAGAGAGCCTCGTCAGAGTGAGCCAGCAGCGGTGACAGCGTTCCTCCCCTCAGGCTCATTATTCAGAGGCATCATTCACCGAGCAGTTTGGTGAGACCTTTCCTTTTTAAGAGCGCTCGCTATTTATAAGGAATTTTTGCCTAAGCTACTTAGTATACAAAGACTAGCTATTCAGAGACTTGTTATAGTTTTGTTATTTCGCTGCAGTTATGACTTTGAACCAAAAAATTAAAGTCTCAGTCATGAAGGGTTATTTGCTCATGAGGAAATTAGTATTTCGAGAAGTCCTTCATTATTGTGAACACTTTGACAATTCATTCAGGAGTTGAAGCAGCAATTCGTTAATCTGGAGCGCCCTCTGCTGACCTATATTGGCACCACATTTGGAACTGAACATTTTTAGACATTGGCATTTGGAATTTAGTTGGAGCACAGAAACCAGTGAAGTCTTCTTCTGACAGTCTCAGCAAGTAGATAAAAATATATATATATATTCTTGTGTACCACCTTTATTCTGCAGACTTCTCATCTATTCCATATTCGCTGATGTTCTTTGCAGTAATGTTCCATCTAGAGATTCACTAGAGAGAGGCTAACTCCCACACTAAGTCAGGTAATTGAAAAGAGAGAGAGAGAGTGAATTTTAGATTAAACTGTGTAACTATGTGCAGGAACTTAGTAATGTTTTGTTAAATCTCGTAGGAAGAACATTCATCTCATCAGAACAAACGAGGTGAAGATTCTTGTGTGTGCAGTCTCTCTGTTTTTCTCTTCCACTTCCCCTTTCCCCCGCGTCACTGAGGCAAGAGAAATCTGGCGCAGTGGTGTGAGGGAGTTGGGAGCACGCATCTTCTTCAGCCTGGCATTCCCGCGGATATCAGGACATTTCAGGTACTTGTCTGACAGATTGAAGTGCCCGCGGTTGCTTTCCGCTTGGGTGCCATGGCTGAAGGATTTGATGTTAAGGCCCTGGGGTCCATTTTGGAAGGCTTACAGAAGCAGTTGATAGAGACTAGAGAAGAAGTTAGGAAATCAAATCAAGAAACTAGTTTCCTTCGACAACGTTTAAATGAACTCACAGTTAGCCCTAGACCAGATTTTGGGGGTCAGAAATCTCCAACCTTTAATCCATCTCCATCTTCTTCTGAGCTTACTACTCAGGTGGTGCATGCCATGTCCCCTACCATCCCGCTAGCTCCACCAGAAAGGTTTATGGGAGATCCTAATAAGGCACAGGTATTTGTCACGCAGTGTTCTTTGCATTTTCTTTGCAAACCTATAATTTTCAAGGAGGACCAATCCAAGGTGCCGTTCATGCTGTCGTACCTGAGTGGGGATGCTGCTGCTTGGTCTTTGCCACTTGTGTCTACCAATGATCCCAAGTTATACAACTTTGAAGAGTTCAAGATGGAATTTTTACGAATTTTTGATCGGAGAGCAATCTCTCAAACCACAGACAATGAGCTCCTTGATTTGAAACAGGGGAATCGTGAATTAGTGGCATATTTAGCACAGTTCAACAAACTTATTGTGGAAACGAAGTGGCCATCAGAGAAAAGAGCGGCGATTTTCTACAGAGGTCTGAGAGATTAACTAAAGGATGGCCTAGCTCAGATTCCTAAAAGACCCACTGATGTTTCAGAATTGATTGACCTGGTTCTTCAGATTGACCAGAGACAATCTGAGAGGCGGTCAGAGCGGCGTAAGGAAAATCGACCAATTCCTCCCAGGTTTGATCGGATTCGCTCTGAAGGAATTAAACCTAAGGATGAAGCTATCGTTGAAGAACCGATGCAAATAGGAACAGTCCGAGGTCCATTGAGTAAGGAGGAACGTGAAAAGAGAAGAGTCGGAAAATTATGTATGTACTGTGGAGGTTCAGGCCATTTTGTCAAGGAGTGTCCTCGAAGACCAAAGACGTCGTCATGGGTAAAAGAGAAGCTCCACCAGTAGACGGAGTTGCTCTGGTAGATGCAGAATCTAAGTCAACTCCTCTAGTACAGTCCTTGTCCAATACTATGCAGTTCTCTGCTCAGCATCTCATTCTTTCTTGTCAAATTCATTTTGGAAAAGATCAACGTGCAACTGTCGCAATAATGATTGATTGTGGAGCCACCGGAAATTTTTGCGATATTTTATTTGCAAAAAGTTTGGGAATTAATTTTGTAAGAAAGACCAAACCTGAGCCTGTGCGAGCAGTTGATGGTACTCCGCTATCCTCTGGTCCGATTGCATTCGATACAGAAGTAATTTCCGTTTTTGGTCCAGGGAAACATTGCAGTTTCATCTGCTTCAGTTTAATTGATGCCCCTCAATTTCAGCTAAATTTTGGGCTTGCCCTGGTTAACCGAACACAATCCGAAGATTGATTGGGCCAAGAGAACTGTAGATTTGAATTCTGGGTATTGCCTAGGACATTGTTTTCATCCTCTTCCTCAGGAGAAGGAATGAAGTGAATCTTATTGTTTGGCAAATCAACCGCAGATGATTTGTTTGGTGGAACTTCCAGATGTCCCTGTGCAGTACCAAGATTTGAAAGCCGTTTTTGACGAACAAGAAGCGCAAAAGCTTCCTCCTCATCGGGAGTATGACTGTACAATTGAATTGGAGCCTGGAGCATCACTGCCTTGTAGTCGCATTTATTCTCTTTCCGAATCTGAAAATTTGCATTTAAAAGAGTATCTTGACAAGAATTTGGCAAATGGATTCATAAGACCTTCTCAGTCTCCAGTTTCCTCCCCTCTTTTTTTTATTCCTAAGAAGGACAAGAGCTTGAGGACTTGCATAGACTATAGGGCCTTGAATTTGGTGACTAGGAAAAATCGGTACCCGTTGCCCCTCATCTCTGAGCTTTTGGACCAGGTGAAGGAAGCCCATGTCTACACAAAATTAGATCTCAGGGGGGGCTTATCACCTGGTTCGGATGGCAGAGGGGGATGAGTGGAAAACGGCGTTTCGCACCCGATTTGGGCTTTTTGAGTACCAGGTGATGCCCTTTGGTTTGTGCAATGCTCCTGCGGCTTTTCAGCATTTTGTAAATGATATCCTTCGGGAGTTTCTGGATCGATTTGCAGTCGTCTATATTGATGATATTCTTATTTTTTCCAAGAATATTGAGGAGCATGTTTTGCATGTTAGAACCATTTTTGAATGCCTTTTAAAAAATCAACTTTACGTACAATTGGAAAAATGTGTGTTTCATACAACCAAGGTCGAATTTTTGGGGTTCATTCTTTCCCCAGAAGGTGTGTCAATGGACGAATCTAAGCTTAAGGCAATCCGTGATTGGCCTGCTCCAAGTACTGTGAAAGAGATCCAAAGTTTTTTGGGATTCGCCAATTTTTATCGGCGTTTCATCCAGAATTTCTCTGAGAAGGTGAGCCCAATCACCCGTTTGCTTCGAAAAAATGAAAAGTTTGAGTGGGGATCTGAGGCTGAGAAGGCTTTTCAATTTCTTAAAGAATCTTTCATCACAGCTCCTTTTTTGCAACACCCGGATCCTTTGGAACCATTTTTTTGTGGAGGCAGATGCTTCCAATTTGGCTATTGGAGGAGTTTTGTCTCAACGCAATAAGAAGACTGGGCAGCTTCATCCGGTTGCTTATTATTCACGAAAATTATCCTCCGCAGAGCTCAACTATGCCATTGCAGACAAGGAATTGTTGGCAGTCAAGGATGCCTTCCTGGAGTGGCGACATTATTTACTGGGGGCCAGACATGTGGTCACTGTGTTTACTGACCATAGGAATTTGCAATTCCTTAAATCTGCTCGGACCTTGACACCGCGACAACTTCGTTGGTCATTGTTTTTTGCTGATTTTGATTTTGTACTTACTTACAAACCTGGAGTGATAAATGGGAAGGCTGACGCTCTTTCTCGTTTTTTTCTGCCTTTTAAAAAATCAACTTTACGTACAATTGGAAAAATGTGTGTTTCATACAACCAAGGTCGAATTTTTGGGGTTCATTCTTTCCCCAGAAGGTGTGTCAATGGACGAATCTAAGCTTAAGGCAATCCGTGATTGGCCTGCTCCAAGTACTGTGAAAGAGATCCAAAGTTTTTTGGGATTCGCCAATTTTTATCGGCGTTTCATCCAGAATTTCTCTGAGAAGGTGAGCCCAATCACCCGTTTGCTTCGAAAAAATGAAAAGTTTGAGTGGGGATCTGAGGCTGAGAAGGCTTTTCAATTTCTTAAAGAATCTTTCATCACAGCTCCTTTTTTGCAACACCCGGATCCTTTGGAACCATTTTTTTGTGGAGGCAGATGCTTCCAATTTGGCTATTGGAGGAGTTTTGTCTCAACGCAATAAGAAGACTGGGCAGCTTCATCCGGTTGCTTATTATTCACGAAAATTATCCTCCGCAGAGCTCAACTATGCCATTGCAGACAAGGAATTGTTGGCAGTCAAGGATGCCTTCCTGGAGTGGCGACATTATTTACTGGGGGCCAGACATGTGGTCACTGTGTTTACTGACCATAGGAATTTGCAATTCCTTAAATCTGCTCGGACCTTGACACCGCGACAACTTCGTTGGTCATTGTTTTTTGCTGATTTTGATTTTGTACTTACTTACAAACCTGGAGTGATAAATGGGAAGGCTGACGCTCTTTCTCGTTTAAATGTGGGAGAAAATCCAAAAGCAAGACAAGAAGAATTCCTCATTCCAAAGGAGAAGATTGTGGCAATCTCTGTAGTAGATGAATTGGAAGAAAAGATTCTACTGGAATTTCAGAAGGAAGACTATTTGAATTGGGAATCTGAAGGTCCTAATCGTTCTGTAAAAGATGGGAAAACGTTTTTTCAAGACAAGAGGTTCATTCCTGGGGAAAAGCTTCAAGTAGAAACCATTCAAATGTTCCACGATCAGCCATTGGCTGGACACAAGGGAGTGGCAAAGACCTTGGAGTTGGTGAAGCGGAACTTTCTTTGGCCAGGCATGGAAGCTCAGGTTCGACAGTATGTTGCCACTTGCGAACAGTGTTTGAAAGGGAAAAGTCTCAGACAATCTCCACAGGGACTCCTTATACCGTTACCGGTACCTCCTTATCCTTGGCACACCGTGTCGATGGATTTCATTGTTGAGTTACCATCTTGTCAAGGGAATTCAGTCATTTGGGTGGTGGTAGATCAATTTTCCAAGATGAGTCATTTTGTCCCTCTCAAAAAGCTTCCTAATGCTACTGAATTAGCCTCTTTGTTTGTGCAACATGTAGTTAAACTGCATGGAATTCCAAAGGTAGTCATTTCAGACAGGGGCCCCCAATTTGTGTCTCGATTCTGGCGATCCTTTCTTAAGAGTTTGGGGGTTGACACTCGTCTGTCCACCGGTTATCACCCAGAAACCGACGGACAGACGGAGAGAGTTAATCAGGATCTTGAGCAGTACCTTCGTTTGTATCTTATGGAACAGGAGGGAGATTGGCCTTCATTGCTTAGCCCAGCAGAATTTGCATACAATAACTCTGTACATTCAGCCACAGGATTTTCCCCTTTCTTTTTAAATTCTGGTAGGCATCCTAACATGTTGGTGGGCAGAGTAGATGTGGATGTTCCAGCAGCTGGGGAGGTCATTCAGAAGTTGCAACTAGCCTACCAAGGTGCCTCTTCTAATTTGGTAAAGGCAAAGGCAGCTTTCAAGAGACAGGCTGATAAGGGTCGTAAGGAGAGTCCAGTCTTTGAACCAGGGGATCAGGTTTGGATCTCCACACGCCATATGCGTTTGCGTGGAAATCGAAAGTTTCAACCCAGGTTTGTGGGTCCTTTCCCGGTTATCAGAATGGTAAATCCAGTGAGTGTGAGGTTACACTTACCTAAAAGCTTAAAGATTCACCCAACCTTCCATGTCTCATTAATCAGGAAACATCCCCCTAATCTTCATAAAGTACTTCCACCCGCACCATTGCTTGTAGACTCAGTTGAGGAATTTGAAGTAAAGAGGAGAATCCTTGACTCCAAGATCAGGAAGGGGCAAGTTTTCTACTTGGTCGACTGGAAGGGTTATGGTCCTGAAGAACGATCTTGGGAGCCTAGCTCCAATATCCATGCTCCAAGGTTGGTGAGGGAGTTTCACAAGACTTATCCACACAAACCTAGGGAGGGGGCTTTGGTGGGGGGTACTGTCAGGAATGGCTTCTTGGTGGGGCATTCACGGTTAGTTTCCCCCATCATCAAGTATTCAATGTTTACAAAGACCCCTTGCTCCTCAATAAGTTGGTGCGCCTTGGTTACCAATTATCGCTGGAAGCAGGTCAGGCACTTCCCTGTTGCCACTGATCGCCCTAGTGGTTAGCGTTCTAGTGCACCCAGTGATTTTAGGCACAGCTGTATTGTGAAGCGCGAGCGTTTATCTAACGTCGCACTTCAACCGTCCATTTTCGTGAGGCGGACGTCTGTTGGCGCTCTCCTGTTCCGTTTGGCCAGAGTATTCTATTCCCCGTTATTTCCCTGGCTTCGACAGTTCTTTGTAGTCAGGCTCCTGCGAGCTGTCAGTTTAGTTTGCTCTTCGTGAAGAGCTTCTGAGCAGGCGTTGACTTGCGCTGCATCCCGTTTCAGCCTCCCAGAGTTTGCCGGCAGAGAGCCTCGTCAGAGTGAGCCAGCAGCGGTGACAGCGTTCCTCCCCTCAGGCTCATTATTCAGAGGCATCATTCACCGAGCAGTTTGGTGAGACCTTTCCTTTTTAAGAGCGCTCGATATTTATAAGGAATTTTTGCCTAAGCTACTTAGTATACAAAGACTAGCTATTCAGAGACTTGTTATAGTTTTGTTATTTCGCTGCAGTTATGACTTTGAACCAAAAAATTAAAGTCTCAGTCATGAAGGGTTATGTGCTCATGAGGAAATGAGTATTTCAAGAAGTCCTTCATTATTGTGAACACTTTGACAATTCATTCAGGAGTTGAAGCAGCAATTCGTTAATCTGGATCGCCCTCTGCTGACCTATATTGGCGCCACCTTTGGAACTGAACATTTTTAGACATTGGCATTTGGAATTTAGTTGGAGCACAGAAACCAGTGAACTCTTCTTCTGACAGTCTCAGCAAGTAGATAAAAATATATATATATATTCTTGTGTACCACCTTTATTCTGCAGACTCCTCATCTATTCCATATTCGCTGATGTTCTTTGCAGTAATGTTCCATCTAGAGATTCACTAGAGAGAGGCTAACTCCCACACTAAGTCAGGTAATTGAAAAGAGAGAGAGAGAGTGAATTTTAGATTAAACTGTTTAACTATGTGCAGGAACTTAGCAATGTTTTGTTAAATCTCGTAGGAAGAACATTCATCTCATCAGAACAAACGAGGTGAAGATTCTTGTGTGGGCAGTCTCTCTGTTTTTCTCTTCCACTTCCCCTTTCCCCCGCGTCACTGAGGCAAGAGAAATCTGGCGCAGTGGTGTGAGGGAGTTGGGAGCACGCATCTTCTTCAGCCTGGCATTCCCGCGGATATCAGGAAATTTCAGGTACTAGTCTGACAATCAGCACCTCATACCACCAGATTACAAAATACGAGAATGCACGCAGGAAGAAGACGAGCAGGACACCAACTTAGATGAGGGAAGTTCTTCTCTGTTAAGTGACCTACTCCCGTATGAATTCGCAAAGTTTGAGGACGAGCTCTTCTTCCCTGACACCGAGCCTTGAAAATAAATGAGTCAATGAATAACTAACTTTCTGTTTCGTCCTTATTCACTTTTATTCCTGTGTGTCTCTTTCTTTCTTTTGCAAAATCTATATAACAAAAACTTTGATCACCTAATCACAAAAAACAAGCCCATCAGCAGAACTGTCTTCACTTATTTGCTTATTGATTTGACGGTGCCGCAGTCTGCATTCCTCAGGTTCACAAGTTCACAAGAACATGCTCCTCTATCCTCCTCCTCCAGACTCCTATTTCCCTCAAAGCAGATGGCTGGATTACGCCTAATGAAGAAAGACTCTGCACTTGTGGGGGTGTTCTACTTCTTTGCGGGTGAGTAGACGGCTCTGGGGCCATTGCTGGGAAGGTCTAGTACCGGATAAAAGTGTTTTGGAGAAAATCGGAGCAAAAAAAGTTTTTGCCTTTTTGCTCACTAACATGTTTTCGGTGGCCTGTTTGGGGGGGTTCCTGGTGTTTGTGGGTGGGTTTTGGGGTCTGGGAGCAACGCTGGCACAGTCTAATTTTGATTGCATTTGTTTTCCAGGACATCCATGGTGGAAAAGTCGAGTTATGACCTTGCTGCACAGAGCGTTTGGACAGAATTGAAAGAAGGCCGAAAAATAATTCTAAGTATGAGATTTTCCATTTTTGCTTTTTGCCTGTTTGGGGGTGTTGTGCTTTTTTGCGGGTGGGTTGGCGGGTCTTGGGGCATTGCTGGGAAGGTCTAATATCGGATAAAAGTGTTTTGGAGAAAATCCATGAGGATAACGTTTTTGAATTTTCTGACATTTTGCTCTCTACAGCGTTTTTGGGGGCCTGTTTGGGGGCTTCCTGGTGTTTGTGGGTGGGTTTTGGGGTCTTTGAGCAATGCTGGGTATGGATACTTTTCATTGCAAGTGGTTTGAAGAAAATCCGTGGTGGCAAAGTGGAGTTAGGGCCTAGCTGCAGAGCGCGCGTGGAGTGATGTAGCAAATTTTGTAGTTTAGCTTTTTGGCTGTTTGGGGGTCTTCTACTTGTTCCCGCTCAGTTGACGGCTCTGGGGCCATTGCTGGGAAGGTCTAGTAGCGGATAAAAGTGGTTTGGAGAAAATCCATGGTGGGGAAGGGGGGATTTGGCCTACTTAAAGAAAGCGCTTGCCACTATTCTTAACTTAGGGCTCGTTAGGGTTAGCAGTACTGTATTGCATATGTTTGGGCGGGGGGCTGTTTGTGGGGGGGTTTGCGAGTCTTGGAGCGATGCTGGGTATGGATACTTTTGCTTGCTTGCAAGTGGTTTGAATACAATCCACGGTGGGTAAGGGGGGATTTGGGTCTACTTTACTTTCAAAGTACGTTTTGTCACCATTTTCTATTAGACCTCGTTTTTTGAGATCTGATTGGGGGTCTTCTACATTTTTGCGACTGGGTTTAGTAAGGGTCTGGGAGCACTGCTGGGAAGGTCTAATTTTGTTCTAAAACACAGTTTACAGTACACCTAGCTTGAGGGGAAAGATCCGCTAAATTAATTCGCCCATACTTATTTATCCTTCAAAAGGAGACTCAGACAGGGTACGCACTTTCAAAAATATTGTACTGTCTATTAGGAAACTCAAAGTGTGACTTTTTGCACTACACAGCGTACATACCTTATATTTATTTGTCAGTGGTGTTCTAATATCACTTCCTGTTTTTCCATCAATAATTACAGGCCGGGTTTCAACCTGTGCAATGGGAAAAGGATGAAGTCAGGCTTCACATTAGCGAGCCACAATTCAGCATCCGCCAGTCAGGCAGTGGACAGGCTGTCTTCTGGTCACCAACATTGATGGACGGAGCGTCAGATGAAATGGAGGAGCCCCGCTAATAAGAGGAATGGTTGGATGCATCTTACAACTTCCCAAATTCAACAGGACAACTACAACAACATACAGATACAGTATCCGTTCTTTTCTAATTATCTTTTAAGTAATGTTATTGCTGTGAACTTCTATGAGTGTGACTCTGCATTTCTTTGATCTCTGCTACTAAATTCATCCCTACAGCCATTGGATAGGTTTTACTTCTGCTATTTTTCAAACCTAATTTAATGTACGAAGTGTTTCTCTGAGTGCAGAGATAGGCAAGTGAAAACGCATAATTATTACTGCAGCCCTGTACTGTCGCATTCTTTCATTCACGGTTGTCGAAAGTACTAGTTACTTTTCAGTAACCATGCATGCAGTAGTGCATGCACTTCCTTTATGTCACTTAAAAGATTCATGGTTAGCTTTGTACCCAAAGATTTTTTATCTTCAATTATTGTTTGTCCATGCTGTGCTTTTTTTTTCTTCTCTCAACAAAACTTTCCCAAAAAACCCCATTCCCATCCATTTTCCAAACCCTAACCCTCTTCCCTCGGGCTGTGTGGTTTTGATTGATGTGTGACTAAATGACAGCAATAATTCCACACACTTGCTGGGGAGGATAAGGTCATTGCAACAGGATGGTGAAGGAATCCGAGGATATATTCTTACTCAGCTTGACACCGAGTCACTATTGGCAAATGAAAGCAGATTTTCATGTGCGCCATTAACTTGATTGGTCATCAAGAACATCCTCCTCCTAGACTTGGCAAATGAAATTATTACGCTGCTGTGTCCTTCACCTTCAGTACTATTTCTTGTAATAGTAGCCAATGTCAAAGAAATTCAACGCAAGTAGTAGTTATACTTTAAATACTTTACCATTTGTTAGGCTACATTGTGGCACTGTTCTAGTGTACTGTCACTTGCTATATTCTCTATCGTACCGTTCTAATGCTACGGTAAGGACAAACAAGGTTTCATTTTCTTTTTTTTCAGATGCTGCAACTGCCACTGTGTAACACCACAAGTACCACCGCAATGATGACATTTCATCCGCCCAGGATTGCCAACCTTAATCGCCATTTCGCGTGCAGCCAGCCCTGTGCCTAGCCCTATTTCCAAACACAAATTACAGGTAAGATAAGCGTTTGGGGGGAGGTAGTATAATGAAGTATTAGGAGAGACGAGAGACTGACACTAGTCCTAGGACTATTGAATTCACTTACTCTGTGAGAGGCACTTAGTTTTGAAAACATTTGGGCCATTAGAACTTACACAACTTGAATCAAGATGCCACTTAAGTTTCAGGACTGTTAAACCCCCACCCACCAGCCTCAAAAGCAGTAAAAAACACGTATGCTAAGATAAAGTTTAAAGTATATTTATATATCCAGTAACATAAAACTCCCGCAAGACCCAACCCCCCCCCCCGGACCCCAACGAATGTCCCTGAAAACGAAGTCCAACTCCCAACTCCCAATTCCCACCCCCCAGAAGTCTTTAAAAAAGGGGCAAGGGACAGTCTCCTCCTACTGGCTGCTGTTGACTTTTCGGGCCAGGTCAGCATGCTCCTTGCGGAGGGTCTCGAGCAGGGTCTTGGTGTTGAGGAGCTCCTGCTCGAGGTAGGAAACCCTCAGGGAAAGGCGGTGCATCCTTTTTTCGCAACTGCTGTGGGGGGCCGCTGATTTCTTTGCTGCTCGGTGGTGGTGGGTTGCTGGGGTACCCCGGCTCCGTACCGCTGGAGACCTGAGCTGACTGGCTGACCCAGGGAGCGCGGAGGAGGATGCAGGTGTCGCCGTGGATGTTGTTGACGTGCTCTGCGTGTCCTCCTCCTCCTGGGCCACCAGCCGCCGATATTCGGTGACAGTCGCCTCCAGCCTCCATTGCCAGGCCCTTTCAGCCAGCTCCTTCCTTGTTGGTTTGGAAGGAGCATCTATATGAAGAAAGAAAGACATAGTCTGTAACCAATGCTCTTTAAGATTAACACAAAATGATTCAGCAGAAAGTTGTGTCACAGTAGAACTAGCAACTTGGAAGGGCAGTACATACTATTGTGGCCAGTATCTATCTAACCTCCCACTTCTTCATCCTTGCTCTAACATTAATGGGAGTTTAAGGAATCAATTCTACGAGCACTATGGACTCACTCCATTAGAGTCGACTATGACAGTACACCAGTCTTATTCTTCTTCTTCTCTCTTGTTTAGCAAAATTGGTACGTTAACTTCTGCAAGCCGGCATAATGCCAGCGCAGTCAACTTGCACCCGAGAAAAACAGACGCCCGCCATGAGGAGTGAGACAGACTTGCGTTACTGTACCAGTCCAGTACATGCAGGTGGTGATGCTCTTACTTTTCTATTACGGGTGGCACTGAGAATACTCTGTTACAAGGGCTACTGCTTAATTAATTTAACTTTCACCCTACAGTGCCAATGAATAGATACTAGAAAAGGAAAATGAAGAAGATAAATAATCTGATTATCTATCACTGCACATGGTATGTATTTGCTTACATATGGGATGACTTTAGGTGCTTTGCTTTGTATTGAGTGAACAGTGATACATCCACACAAGAATGACCGAGTTCTACTAAACTTATTAAAAGATGTAGTGAGCGGCCATCGTAAGAGCCGGATATATGCTGTGCTTGCAATACAAACTACTGCTACTATTCATGGTAGTATTCGGACAAAATTACAACTTCTTTTGTAATGTATTTACTATGGGAACTGTATCGATATTCCTGTTTCTGACCCTTGTCCGGTTAATAAATCACTAGTGGCCATACAACGGCACAGAAACCCGTTTTCTGATTAGGTCATAGCGCATGCTATCACATTAGGCAAGCACTATCCCTCCAGCCCCCCTAGAAAGCATACCGAGTTCTCAAAACAAATCAAACCTCCAGCAACCTGGGAAATCCCCCGCAGCTATTGTTTTGATTTAGCCAAGAACTCCAGTAAAGAATGTAAGAACGACCAGTTCTTATGACATCCTTATTGACGTATTCATGTCCATCCTTACGTCAATCTCGGCACCTTTCAGGTATAAATAATACCGACATTGCCCTAAGCAAACACACGGAGGTGACGAGATTGGAGCAGCGCAACTTGCCGAGGAGCCCAGCTGATACAGAAAGCCCACGGACGCTGCCCCTCCCTTTTGATGGGCTGAGAGAGAGACGCTGCCTTTTCTCTTGCCGAGAAATCCAGCTCAGGCGTTTCCAGCCGCCCTCGCAGACAGCTGGGATATCAAGTCCTGAGATAGAGATACCAGCCCTCCAGCCTTCTAAATCCCAGGTACTGAACTGAATAACCCCTTACAGAGAATTCTTGAGTCAGACCCTTGGCAAAGCAAACTTAACTTAAACTGCTACTTATCTACTCCCGCCCACGTATTAGGCTTAGGTCAGGTACACTGGGGTAGGCGTAGTTAGAAGCACCAGTTGAGTACGATTAGTCAATGTATATATGTATGTATCTATTTTATCCATTTTAAAGTATCATATGGCTAAGAAACCATATCAATGCTTTTACAGTATTATTTTATAATTCTGCTTTTACTGTATGCACTGTACTTAACTATAAGTATTGCAATAATAGCGATTCATTTCTCTTGTACGAGAAAAGAGACTGATCAATAAATAACACCTTTTTATTGAACACGCCCGTCTCTTCCTTTTCTCTACAATCTGGTGAAACTAAGAATGCACGTACTGACTGAGTAAAATAAGTTGTCTTTTGTTTTCACACAACTCTAGAGATATACTCTTGATTAGGGGGAGCAAAGTTGTCATGTTCTATGGTTGTCAGAAACTAAATCCCTTCTTGTCTATCCAGGGAGGTTAAACTCCTCCTTGCCTATTCGAGAAAGTTTCTAGTGAACTCTGAGCTAGCTGGCACACATAACTTTAAGTCTAATATCATCAGTAGAAGACCTAGTTAACCACAGTCCTACGTCTATACTATTGAAGATATTATTCCAATGCGCAGAGCCTATTGGGATAATAGGAACTACACTACACTTTTTCTTGCCTTTCCTACACTGGGACGGACGTGCGGGTGCGGTGTTACATGCTCTTCAAAGTAACACTTAGTTCATCCAGTGACCGTTTACTCTCTTGAGATACACATATGCTATCTAAGAGTCATATAGTACCATGATCCAGGCATCCATCCATTCAAACTATATATCAATCATTCTTCTTCATGTCTCTCATCTGGACAAACCTTACGTTTTCTCACGGGGAGCACACTATGCAGTCTGCAATCTCAATAAGTAAGGAATATAAGAGCTTACCACTGCCCGCCACTACCGTGGCAACCCGCACAGCAGTTTGATCCGGCACTTGCACCTCCTCCTCCCCAGAACTTTCCTCCTCCACCTCCGCGCTGGGCCCAGCACCAGATGTTCCCCCTACAAAGTACATTTAAGAATGGCAGATGTCATAGACATACACCAATCACTAGTATTTTGTCTACGAATGAAGAAATGTGAATACCGAAAACAAGCTAATAATTTGTGACTGTCTACTCTAAAGTAAAAATGTCCCTTTTTCCAGGGAAGGGTGTTGTCTTGCAGCACTTTTTGGCACACCTGATGAATGCTTGCTTTTTAAAACGCACCATTTGTCTCATAACAGAGAGAATCTTCACTTCTAAGAACAAATCATCATCACTAGGACGGAGGGACCAACGATTCAGCACCAAAAAGAAAAAGTAAAGTTCAAACCAGGTGAGGGCTCGGCTCGCCCACAATAATTGTGTGAAATAAATCACTATAAGCACTTTTCCATTTTTAATCAACCGTTTATGTTTTATGACAAGCTTGATTTCAATAAATATTTTTCCTTTTAATAAAGCTTTAAAACTTAAATAGACTCTGTGGTTTTTGGTCATGAGTGAATGAGCAAAAGGTTTTGCAATTTGCAATGCATGAGCCCGTGCCTCTGACACTTCTGGACTCTGACTCCGTACTCTTGTCCTGCGTTGGATAATCATCATTGGGGATCAATCATCGATGAATTCGGGAGCTAAATGACTCTGCCACACTATCTAGTCAGTAAGGAGATTGGGGGTTCTTCAAAGTCTGATATCACTGAGGTATGTGGAAAGTCGACCTGTGCCTATTATAATTGATAAACAATGCACTTTAGTGTCCATAGTTCTGTTTGTACAGATTTGTCCCTGCAACAGTAGTAGTATGGATTGTCCTCCTATCCAAACCAAAAGTAAAGTAGTATCTTATTCTTTCTTGGTGGTCATTCACCTTTTTATTGTTGGTAATTGTCAAAGCATAAACATTTAGAAGACTTGAAAAGACATTATGGACAATCCCAGAGGACTGCACTCAGAGCATAGAGCTATTGCTGACTAGAATGGGAGTGTCGTTTTACACCTTTTGCCAAATGTTCAATCTCAGTTATTTTTTTTATTTTTTTTTTAACGACTTGTAGAGCGCCTGGTGACCCGAAGGCATCCCCGCGCTGTAATGATTTTGATATCCAGATGAGATGGAGGAGAGAAAAGGAAGAAAAAAAGGGGGGGGACGTTATTTCGGAAATAGAAGTGTTTTCAATTTTTTTCTAAAAATAAGATAGCTGGGTTCCAGTCTGAGGGAACGGGGGAGTGAGTTCCATCTGGTGGAAGCTTTCACAGAGAAGCGTCGGCCACCAGTGCGTGTCTTTTTAAATTTGGGGATGATGGCTAGATGTTCATTCTCGGACCGCAGGGATCTGGGAGCTATATAAGGCGTTACCAGGTCGCTGAGAATCGGGGGGCCAGCTCCATTAATCAGTTTGTAAGCCGTGCACATGGCTTTGAATTCCACTCTTTGACGCACCGGGAGCCAGTGCAGGGCTTTGAGGGCAGGTTTAGCTGACACTCTGGAGGGAAGGTTCATGAGTAGTCGGGCTGCAGCGTTCTGTGTTCGTTGTATTTTAGCCAAGGTGACCTCAGGGGCACCCAGGTAAACCATGTTACTGTAGTCCAGCCGTGACAATATTAGCCCTTGGACTAGGAGTTTTCTGGAGGTGGGCGGGAGTAGGGGAAGAATCTTGCGGGTGGTGCGCATAAGCCCAAAACAGGTTCCTGCAGTTTTGGCAGCTTGTGTTTTCATTGATAACTCGGGTTCTAGCCAGACTCCTAGGGTCTTAATTTCTTTTTTCGGGGTGGGAATTTCCCCGAACACGTCTGGCCAGGCTGATGGGGGGATGGTCACCCATTGCTTTCCCATGAGCATCACTTCGGTCTTCGACCCGTTTAATTTGAGTGAGGATTCACACATCCAGCTGTAGATTTTCGTAAGGCAATTTGCCAAATTGTCTGGGTGATCGTCTAGTTGGGATAGGGAGACGACCAGCTGTGTGTCATCCGCGTAACTCACAATTTTGATGCCGAAGGGTGTCACCACGTCTTCAAGGGGGGCCATATAAGCATTAAAAAGCGTAGGGCTTAGAGAAGATCCCTGGGGGACTCCGCTCGTGAGGGGGAGGGTGGACGAGTGGTGATTGCTGTCCCATACCTGGAACGTGCGCCCGTCAAGGAAGGACTCTATCCACCTGAGCGCCATCCCGGTGAGCCCTGCTGCCGCCAGCCGTTGGATGAGGACACGATGGTTGACTGTGTCGAAGGCTGCACTAAGATCCAGGAGGATCACTGCCACTGACCCTCGCTACACAGACAGACAAATAAGAATAATCTAGTAATACCACAGGGAGTCATAGTCGAGGCAGGATAAGAATTTAGCTACAGTGTACAAGAAGATCAAAGACGATTTAGAAAAAATCGAATGAGGAACGCTAGGAAAAAATAGGTACTCTATATTAAAATTAAAACTTACCGGGGCCAGCAAAGGAGCCCTCGCCTGACCGATCCTAGCCTGGTTCAGCAGCAGCAGCCTCCTCCAATGTCCTCTTGCCCATGGGGGGAGCTGATGTACAACATGAAAGAAAGAAAGACCCAAAAACATGGATGATTGTTGTCAACCAAATCAAACATTTCAAAAGAACAATAACAAAATCTTTTGGCGAAATTGCAAATAGACAACTATTGAACGGGATATATTGACCTATCTCATGTGGTCTACTACGATATTAGTATTGCTTGATTTGCGGACTGTCGACTTGGAAAGTTATGCAACTCACTAAACAAACTACTAAAAAGGTTTGCCTAGGACTGGCAGGCAGCAGTCCGCAGCACGCGAAGTGACAGACAAACTCCATCGTGATTGCAGATCAGCGACAACACTAAAAAGTTTCCTACTACATTAACCAGTCATTAAAATACTCAAACTATCAATCCACCACCACTATTTCTTCTTATTGCCAGGTGTACAAAGGAAGGACTGGACTGGAGTCTGTAGGGGCAGATTTACCAGCCCCTTGTGGCTCTTTTGCTCCATTGTTGCGTGACTTTTGTGACGCAGAAGCATAACAAAAGAGGCGCCATGGTGCGGCGTATATTAACAACGTGACGCATACGGGAGATGCATCACGTTGTAAAGCCCTGCGTCATCAGGGGGCGTTTCGGCGCAAGGGAGGGCGTTCCTGCGCAGGAACGCATCCTAAAAGTGGCTGAGGGAAATCTACAAGATGTCAATCAGTCACTTTTAGGACAATGATGTGTGACTTCAACCCTGCGCCTGCTTGAAGCAGACGTACGGCTTGATGCAGCATTGGGGAGATAGGGCACCCCAGAGCATTGCTGGAGCTGCGCCATCGTTGTCACGCAACTCCAGCAATGCGCCGCCTTTACGGCACAGATGCGTAAGGCTTCGGTGACGTTTTGGGCCCATGGTGCGCCGCATTGTAAATACGGCGCACCATGGGTGGTGGTGGCGTGGCGCACAATTACTGGCGTATCGCTGCTACTTTGCAGGGATGCGCCGGTAATTGAAAATCTGACCCTTAGTATCTAGCATTACGCAGTTCTTTACACTACACTCATACATAACTTCTCAGGCCAATGAAATGAACACAAAATAGAAAACAAATAAGCATAGTAGCAAGGCTACTGAGAAGGAGAGCAGTGCACCTGAAATGCACAGAAGATTTTGTAATATAATTTACCTACAATGTAATCGGCAGCATTATTGCTCTTGGTAAAAAAATATTTGCAATATAATAACACACAGAGCGGGAGAAAACAGAGTAGTGATGAAATAGCTAGAAATAGCTACTACTACTCACCAAGCCCGGGGATCTCGACCCTGAGCACGTCCAGCAAGTCGCGTTCCCGGTCCATGAGATCCGTCCAGCGGTGGGTGGCCTGGTTGTAGGTGCGCCGGACCCCAGAGCGTTCAAACATGGCCCGGCACACCTTCTCCCACCGCTTCCGGCGCTCCCAGATCCCGTAGCCGGTAGCGATCTTGCCGCCTCCCATGATGGTCTTGGGGAGGCGGCGCTGGACATGAAAGACTAGTGCGGCCACCTCCTCCGCACTAAAAATCTCCCGAGCTATAACTTGCTCCCCCCTCAAACGCCCGCACTCAGCAGGTGCAAAAGTTCAATCTTATCATTAGTAACCATTCCCTCTAGTGCTTCCTGAGGGGCCCCTCCAGAGTTCAGTTGCCTACTTGCAACTATTCTATGACCCTGCTCTGACCCTCACAGCAGGCTCAGAGAATAGCTACAAGTACGCCAAAGGTCCTACTAAAAAAAATTAGACTGCAACAGAAAGCAATTACAGATAAGGAAGCAGGTGCCAGACTAGAAGTTCAAATTCAGTAACACATTAATCAATCAGCCCCTAATTCATTCATGTCAGTTGAGGCAGGGCAGGTGTGCTTTCCCCCCCATAATCTACAGTGATGAAACAGAGGGTGGCATGGGTGAGCCAGAGGGTGGCAGTGGTGAAACAGAGGGTGGCAGTGGTGAAAAAGAGGGTGCTGTGATGAACCAGACGTAGAAACAACATGGTCGCGACCGTTGCTACCCGACAAGTAAGTTCGCGTTTGCGAACTGGTAAAAAACCCTCGCGAAACGGCAGAAACACTTGCGAAACCCCCCCAAAAAAACGCTAAATTCACGAGAGTTCGCGGATTTTGCGGATAGCGAATCCGTAAATACGCAAGTTCGCGGATTGCCAATTCGCAAAATCCGCCCAAGCTTAGAAAAAACCTTTCACAGTGTTCATTGGAATTTTATGTTCCGAGCACCACAAATGCTAATAGTTACAAACCCCTTATTTTCATTTGCATAGAGTAAGAGCAGAGATGCCCATTATCTTATCTCCCTTACATTTTATACTCTTATAAAAATCTGTTTCTATTGACTGTTCTCAGGATACACACATAGAGATACTGAAGTAAAATGTACTGTTTAAGCAGACAATGTTTTACTTGTTATATCCCACCCACATGCACTCATTCACAAATTCATTAAGATTTTACAAAAATACTCTACTATAGCAGGGTATATGCTGTATACTAATATATCAGAAGTCATTCTCCTAAAAAGCACTGCCACAAAGAGATGTTAAATGATTTGGTTGTGAATGGAATTTCAATCATATTGAATGTCTTGGCATCTTATTTGCGAACTCCAAAAAAGACACTATGGGCCTCATTATGATGTTGGGTGGAACCTAGACCGACTGACCACAGTATTAGGATACAACCACACATGGTGCTAACGCACACTCCCATTTATCTATGGGAACTTGTGCTGTGGTCAGAAACCGTAGGCTGCTGTTGCAAGGGGGCCCTGCTATAGCAAACCACTTCAATGATCCATTTCCCGCCAAGTTCTTCAAAGAGCTTATATCATCCATTATCCTGCTCTAGTTTAAGATTGTGCATGAATCTATAGAGAAATGTATTATTCCTTAAGATAGGACAAGTCACCGCTTTCCCCAAAAAAACAAAACCAACAACTTGTGTCCAAATACTAACATCATGACTCTAGACATACAACTATGTAACCACGTCAAACAATCTCATCTCCTTGACCAATACTAATAGGGTATCAGATCAGGTCACAGCACTGAAACGGCTCTTACACACATTGTTGTTGACGCTCTGAGCCTACTTGACCAGAATGAACCTTGTCTGCTTATACTTCTTGATCTATCTTCGGCGTTTGATACGGTCAAACATGACAACATGATTATTCTTCTTGAAAAAAGGATGGGGTTATCAGGTCCAGTTTTAAGCTGGTATGCCTCTTTTCTGCACAATAGAATGCAAAGAATCAAAGACAACCAATCCCTTTCTAACAATACGCTGGTCTTAATTGGAGTGCCACAGGGATCTACGCTTCCTCCCTCACTTTTCAACATGTTCATGGAACGTCTCACCAAAATCTTGAACCACTCAAACATCTATTATCACATGTACGTTGATGATCTATAATTGTACATGAAAATTTCTTCACCTGATGATAACAAAACAATTAACAGCATCCTTTTGAAAACTTAACAATGGTTAACTAACAGCCACCTTATGCTAAATACACTCAAGATGATATTTCTCCTTATTGCCCCTCACAATCACCATGCCCTCATTCAAGATTGGCTAAAACAACTAATGGCTCTCAACTGCACTCCATATGTTGTTGACTCCACTAGATCATTAGGCATAACACTCGACAAATACCTGAATATGCAAGACCACATCAATGGAACCACTAGAGGAGCCAATGACCTACTCAACACATTAAGGAAAGCCAAACTGCTCCTGTTTCCCGATGACATGAAGCTAGCAGTCCAATCCATAGTTATCTTCCATTTAGATTACAGAAGTGTGACCCTAGCAGGACTACCCAAAGCTACACTGGCCTCTCTAAGGGCTACATAGAACCCTGCTGCCATTCTCATCCTGGGGATCAAGAAAACATGATCACATCACTCTCGATCTAAAACAACTCAATTGTCTCTCTCTCGAATGAAGGATTCGGTTCAAGATAACCTGCTTGACACACAAAGCTCTTCATTACAACACTCCGGATACTTGGCAAAAAAAAACACAAACTATCTGGTAAGAATTGGGCCCTAAGAAGTTCCAACAGTCTACTTTTGAAACCACACGCCTACTCCGGTCTTGCCTCGACAATATGGAACACTCTCCCTTCTAAAATCAGATCCAATCTTTCAACCTTCTCATTCAAAAAGGAAGCCAAATGGCTGCTCCTGAATAATCACCTACAACTATAGGCCTGTTACCACTATTTGGGTACTCTATATCACCATGTTGCCGGCTGTTCTTTATTGCATTTATGTATTTTTATTCTCTTATATGTGCAACGTTCACTATTTACATCGTTATTTTGTTTCCAGTGGCGGTTTTTCCATTTGGGCGTTGACCCACTAATAATTATTGGGCAATTTATTGAGCGCACGGCTTTAAATGAATATCCAAGTTCTCACCTTTCACCCACACCCACCGGGTGTGGGTGAAGATAGAGTTGCTGATCCCAGTGTAAGAAGAGCACACGGGATGTCATGTCTTTTCCCTGCATTTGTTGGCATTCATCCTCGATGTTACTCCTGTGAGTCGCATTTAGCTCCCTGAAATCTTCCCAAATGTGCGTGAGAGTGCTCAGGTTTACCGTTTCATGTGTAATACCCGTCATTGAGGAGGGTAGGTGTGGTGGTGACAACATAACATGAGCTAGGAAGAAGGTAAAATTAAGATAGCTATTCAGTGCGGATGGCTTCCCTGGAGGCATGCAATAGCTAAATTGATAGCACCGGCTATTGGGTAATAATATATTATCGCTGTTCCACTGAGTTCAATTGAATTATGTAAACCTGTAAAAATGTCTGCAAATGGAGGGGGCCGACTCGAGAACTACAATGGCTCACAGAGGAATTAAATAGGAAGTGAATTATTTTGCTCAGGCGGCAAAGGTGGCACTCTTAATTTCACCTACGTGTTTTCCAAACCAAATGTTTGCACAGTTGTGCTTTTTGAAACAGTTTTTTTCTTTAAAGTGGCCCCAAAATGTTACTGTCCTTCAGAAGAAATGGACATCTATTTTTCCAACTGATTCCTCTGTTCAGCAGTACTTGGCAGCCATGTTGTGACTGTGACAAACACAGCCCCTTAATGAGCCCTATCTATATGCCATGGGGGGATCACAAAGAAATAGTTGAAATAAGTTGAATAAAAAGCACCGAAACCAGAAGCGCTGGGTGAGCAGACAGACGCAGGCTTAAAGGATAAGCAGTGTGGCGAATATCAGATGTGTGTGATTACTCTTCTGCTTAACCTGGTTAAGTCATAATTATATTCCCTAAATGTGAAGGGGAAAATAGGTGTGATCTATTGAAAACAGGCAACACCACTGAGACCGTTTTGTTTTTGTTTTCTGACCCATTAAGTGACAATTATGGGCCTGGTGTTTGTTAACATCTTCTGAGCAAGGTGAACTTGCCAGAACTCTCTCCTCGTTCAGTTTGAAGTGCGGATATTAGAAGATGCTCACTGTTCAGCTTTGTTTTAATGGGGTACAGGTTTTGAGCAACATTTGCAGTTCAAAGAAATATATCACGGCACCAACAATTTATTCTATCCAGAGTCTGGTGAGTTGCTTGCTAATTTAAAAAAAATACAGAGTATAATGGCATCCTTTCCCTCTTGTGCCGCCTTCCCCCAGAGTCCAGTGTCGAGAAGCTGCCTTTGACCCATGTAGCCACTCTCAGTGTTGTTAGACCTCTGACTGCAGAGGAATCCTTTAATATCATTGCCCTCATCTGTCATTCAGTCCCTAGAATCTGCGCCTCTATTCTTTCCAGTTTATGCAGCTTTGTAATTTCCACTTCTTGTGTGCCTACTGATTTTAGCTATTTATTTATGTTGAGGCTTGCACCGGGCCCAAATGTCAACTTTGCACACTTTAGAGTGCTTCAGGATCCGAAGACAGAGGAGGAAAGGTTGGAGAACAACAGACAGCAAGGGCGTTACAGGGGAGCGGTCTCCATGGCCTCTTTGACCGTGACTGGATGGGCCAAAGGTCGTGTCTGGGTGACGTTGTTCATATAAATGGGGAGTATGTTTTTTATGATTGATTAGATTGTGTTGGTGGCATTTAGGATCCGAATACAGTCAAGTCCTGGGCCTTGTTTGGGAATGTCTTTAGTTAAGATTGTGCTGACTACATGTACCACGAGGTAGTAGGAATTAGGCACCACCACCTCCGCTTCCCACAACATGCCTTCCCTTAATTCCTGCCTGGTGTCACCCATCAGCTCTCTCGAATCCTGTGGGTTGATGGAGGTACACCAAGGCTCTCACGCGGTAGAGACAGGCCACTAGTATGACCATTTCCTGCAGCTACTGTCCTCTAAGTGCTGCACTAGGGAGACCGTTTTCACTCACTGTCAGAGTGAAGGTCTCACACCCTGAAGACCAGTCTCACCAGCTGAGGTGAGTTTGTTTCACATCTCAGAGCGCTGTGCAGTACTGGTGCTGTGTCACTCAGCATGTCTCATTTCAGGGAATGTCTTGTTCCCCACCATCTGTTTGAGTGTGTTGGGTGATCTTCGATGTGTGTTTCCGTATGGTGGACACCTTGTCTGGGGTACTAAGCGCTATATAAATGCAATGTTGTGTAATACAAATTTCAGTAAATCCAAATTCCCAGCACGTGTACTTTCGGTGTGATGCATGTGGTTTAACATCACACACCTCCACACATTGAGGGCCTAATATGAGTTTTGGAGGTATTATTTCCCTGTTTCACAGAAGAGCACACACACAGCCCCCGGTATCCAATGTCTTTTCCTGATGCCTACGCACAATAATACTGCTCTAAACTGCGCATCGCTGCATGGCAGGTTCAATGATTCCTTGACTCCTGGGTTTTTCAAAGGCCAGAGTTGTTTGTTTCTTTCACTCAATCCAGGGCCATCCAGATCCCGTGTAGGCTGAAGGCGCGCGGACTTAGAAACCTGTAGGCCTTGAAACACATCAGTGAAGGCAATTAGTCGACAATGGCTTCACTAGCAGTGTTCACTCCATGACTTTAGAAATTGTATACAAAATACATTGAGCTGGTTTCTTGCATGTCGTGTGTATGCAAGGGCATAACTCACAAACAATTTTCACACATGCAACTGCTCAGGGAAGTGTGCATATTATGATAATGTAAGGCAAGTGGATATTTGGCAAGGGAGTACCTATATCTTCCTTCATTTTCTTTTTTGGACATATCCCATTTTCCTTTTAGGAAAATGGGCTTTATTTAAAAAGAAAAAGATTGCTTTGTTTAAAATAAATGGGCATTAGAATAAAGGATAAATTACACCCTCAATAGCATATTTTTGGGCATCTGTTGCCTGGATCGATTCCGAAACAGATTTCTTACATTCCAATTCCAAGACTCACTAAGATCTTACATTCATTCGACTCATACCTTAACAAATAAGACAATGTGCAATGATGGTGGGTAGAAACGTCTGCACAACTTGACTCTGAAGTCACAGGATGAATCTATTTTATGTATGATCCGAGGCCTGGGGTTCTTTACAATTTCAGTCTGTGTGTTTGGTTGACACAACTACATTTTGTTGTATTTGCTTTTCAGCATCTGGTAAAGCCTCAGGCTGCCAAACTAATTTTTGGGCAAATAAGGCAAAGAAGAAGAGCCATCAACCTCCTATTCTGCAACAACACAGCCAACAACCCCAGTGTTTAAGGTAAGGAAAATGCTGCTATATTTTACATTCTAGTAGTCAAGGGCTATGCAAGTTGTCTACATGGTGGGTGGCATCTAAATACATGCACCAAACCTCATACGTTGTACTTTGATTATTGACAGGTGACATTAACATTGGTAACACCATGAATACAGTAGAACAACTACTTGCAAAGCCGTTCATTGGACTGAAACGTGAAGAGAAACTAATTGTAAAACAATTAGGACCTCACCGGCCAGACCCAAACTTACAACAAAGTTCCCTAGACTGAGGGAAGATTTACACACTTTCTTTCTCTAACACCTGGTATACAAAAGTTGATTGGCTTACGGGATGTTCTTCAAAAAATACTCTGTTCTGCTTCCCCTGCCTGCTGTTTGGTGGTGAAATTCCTTGGACCAAAAAAACTAGTAAAAGACTTAAAGCATTTGTCAGATAAACTAAAGAAGCATGCACACACAAAAATACATATGGAAACAATAAAGAAACTAAAAGAAGCTGTTGATAGGATTAAACACATACTATCAAAAATCATTGATTGCATTCGTTTCTGTGGTGCTTTTGAACTGGCATTACGAGGGCATGATGAATCTCAAAGTTCCGCAAATCCTGATATATTCAGAGGCCTTGTGGATCTAATAGCAAGCATAGACCGTGAAATGGAAGCACATCTAGCAAGTGCTACAGTCTTCAAGGGCACCTCTAAAATGAACTACTTGAGTGCATGCTAGAGATTGTAAAAAGCCATATTGTGCAATAGTTGAAAACACCAACTTTGTGGCTATTCAAGCTGATGACACCACTGATGTGGCCACTATAACACAGTCTGTGCTGATCTTTCAGTACCTTGACAATGACAGCAGATTTGTGGAGAGGTTCTATGGTTTCACTCATTTAAGAGACTCTAGTGCAGAAAGCATTTCTTCAGCTATTCTACAAGAACTAAACTTGATTTTTCCAGAGCAGCTTCAAAAACAAAAAATAATTGCCCATTGCTATGATGGTGCTGCAGTAATGAGTGAAACCTCCGGTGGAGTACAAAGAAAAATTAGAGATGTGTACCCTAATGCCCATTATGTGCACTGTTCTGCCCATCAACTTAATCTGATTATACAACAAACAGTAGGAAAGATCTCTGATGCACAGAAATTCTTTATGGATGTAGGAGGAATGGTAGCATTCTTCTCACATTCCCCCAAAAGAACGGAGGTACTTCATACAATTGTCAACAGAAGAATTCAAAAGGGAGGCCCAACTCGTTGGAATTTTCACATACGTACAATCAGCCTAAAATACCAACATAGGGTTGATCTTGAGAAATGTTTCGACACCATAGAAGCCAATGATGAGTTTGAATATAAAACTCGGTGTGAGGCCCGTGGCTTTGCTAGAACACTGCAAGACAGGGAGTTCCAGTTTTTGCGTTTTTTGTTTTATGCCATAATGCCGCATGTTGACGTACTATATGAGATGTTGCAAAAATGTGAAATAGATTCTGTCTGTGTGGAAAGAGCTACCACTGACGTTGTCACCAGCATTAACAAAGTCAGAGAAGGGGTTGACAATTTAGATAGCAGACTGCCAAATGATTCTACTTTCTCCAACCGCAGAAAAAACATCAGAAGTCTGGTCCGAATTTCAAAAAAGATATGTGACACTATAATTGTGCAGGCAAAGAAATGTTTTTCTTTTACAAACCATTTGGTGAGTGCCACATTACTGAAAAGTGATCTGTTTGCAAACTATGATAACTACATCCCTGCGCAAGCACTGAATAAGGCAGTGGAAGCATACCCTATGCTCAACAAAGAGGATCTGAGAACTGAATTAACTGTACTCTACAGTATGAATGTATATCGGCATGCCACTGGTGCAATTTTGTTGCTTGCTTTAATTCAGAACCTAAACATGGAAAAGTCACTTACAGAGACAGTGGCTTTAACAAAAATAGTCATTACCACTCCAATGACAACAGCAGAGGCTGAATGATGTTTTTCCACTTTGAACCGAATAAAGACATTCCTGAGGAACACCATGATTCAGGAAAGACTGAATGCATTAGCTATGCTCTCTACAGACATGCTGATTTTATCTACAAAAAGTGAATATGTTGAATGCTGCTAGTTTGCGACCTGTTTAGTTGTTTGTTAAATAAAAAACATCTGTGAGGTACTCAGAAATGCATTGTATCTCAAAGTCTGTTATGAAGCTCTGTGGTTATACTGAATAAACAGCTACCTATGTTATATGACACCTCTTTATTAATGTAATAACTGCACTTTCACACCTGCCTGTTTTCTCAAATTTGCGTGAAAATGCATCATTTGTCCACTCTTTTTTCAAAATTTTCTTGGGAGGAAACCCCCCCAAAACCCCCCTTAGGTTGTGCGGGCTCGTTCCGTACGCCCGCTCGCTACTGTGCAGTATGACAATCATTTTACGCCTCGCCACTTTCAAATGTCACTAGCCGCCACTGTTTGCTTCTCTGTACAGAGCTCTGATACTCTGATGGGTCATGTTTGTGCTATATAAAAGTTCTCAAATAAATAAAGAGGAATTGTTGGAAAAATGATCATTGAGTGTGTGTCCCGCCTGGTGTGTGAAGCTATCCATGTGTGTGCTGAAAAATGTATAAAGAAAGACTCAGAAACATGTTGGTTCTGTTTTTAAACAAAAACAAGAAACACCAATATGTCTCTGAGTCTTTCATTTATCATTTTTTAGCCCACAAAATGTAATATAAAAAACTATGTTAAAAGAAATACTCACTAACATTTTTTTTTAATGTAATCAGCATTTTTATCATAATCACTATCATTAACAATTGCAAGGTGTGAATCAGTGAACCATATATTGGATTAAAAATATTCAGATTTGCATATATTGACATGCTCATCCCCTGAAAAAGCCAATAGGCTCACTTTTTTAATTTATTTTCTCACTCTTTGACAAAGTGGGTAATTATGACCTGAGTGCAGCCACGACCTGTGAGACCAACTTCATGCATGGTCATGCCAGAAGGCTGAGCGTGGTGTGTGGTTGATTGCTCACAAGTAGTTGGAAACATAGCTTGGGTGCAGGCCAGGCCCTACAACCAAACCCACCAGTGTGCTGGACCTGGCTGCGAGCCAGACCATGTAGCCAACCCCAAACTTCACACAGCCAATGGACATGCGTGGCAAAGGATTGACTTTACATATAGTAATAGAATATTACTTCATGTTAAAAAACAAATAGAAATTCTCTAAAAATACCAATGGTTAAAGTGCCATTAAAGATAGGTGAAAATGTCAGTGACAATGTAAAACCACTGCAATTCACCAGTTATATTTATCTTTAGTAAATCATGCCATGAAGTAACTATAGTTCATGCTTTGGCCATGCCCTCCTAGTTACCCACATATTACATCATTCATGAATCAACTATGACATCACTTATAATATGACTGCAACATCTGAAATGGCATCAACAATGACAAGAATGTGCATGGTGGGGGGCATGCCTCTTTCTCCAAAACATTGGGCAACTCTATCTACCCTCTTCACTATGCTTCTGCTGTCATTTCTTAACCTCATTTAAAACCTGAAGACCACTAAGGTGCTTAGACTGGGCAACAAGATAGAAGTATCCAACTCACCTGCTACTCAGTCTGTTGCTTTAAATAACTGATCCCCTCTCTCACTATGGGCTCCACAAACATGATTAAAGAAGGAATGTATTGTTTCTGGCCCTTGAAATCACAATATCATCACTCTACTCGTACAAAGGCCCTTTGAAGGTATGAAGATAATGACAAGCTAGCAACATATTTGAAACAAAGGAGACAATTCATCCAATATTTAATTGTTCTTGGATATAGTTCTTGCCTCACTATATAAAGGAGAGCTTCCACTACAAGAGTGGAGCCAAAACTGAGATCTTAGTAATGGGAAAAATAGAGCATCTTATATTACCCTTTAACTGACTCTTCTCCAAATTAAAAAAGTAAGGAACGTGGAATCTTTTTCACTATGAACTCTTACAGCTTGCATTCAACAGTTCACTGCAGTGGATAATGCTACACATTTTCATCTTTCCATATTCTGTAACATAATCCTGTTACTCCAACATGATGGCACAGTTGAATTGGAAAGAACCCTTGCCATGGCACACAAAGACTACTACAATATAATTTACACCAGCATCTCCAAAGACAATGGCCAAGATTAACGTTTGTGATGCAAAGACAGTGCAAAGTGTTGGGGTGGGATTTAGTATCCAAAGCAAATTAGATTTTGTATTGGAAAGTATCCCAAAGTAATTCAAATTTCTGGTATGTGCTTTGAGTTACTTGAGTAAAGAGGGTGTTCCATGAGTGGCACCTAAGCATTCCTATGCAACCACACATTAGTTTTGATGCAAATCCCTATCTATTTACATTCTGAGATAGGAATGTGTGCCAAAAACGTAAGCCTCCTTGTGGTAGGTGTACCAAGGAAAAATGTTATTTTGTAGTGTGCTCCATTGTACTAGACGTATGCAAAGTGGGAAAAGTCTTAAAGGATAGTTTATGTACAGGAAGTGTCTATTTACAGGATAAATCCCAAGCTTTATAGAATGCACACACCCTTGCACTATGGTTTAAGGATGTGGGTGTTGGCGCAATACATCCACATGTGCACCAGTGCTGGTGAGAGAAAAAATTTGCTATATATTAATAGACATTGTGCATTTGTTCTCTCTATATTTGATTCAATGCAGTACAGCAACTTTGGTTGCTGAGCAACATTGCGTCAAAAATTGGTAAGCCTGGGTCAACTTATCTAGGTGTGCTTAAACATATGTAAACCTGAGAATATCAAACCAGAAGGCAACCATGCTAACCTGAAGTCTACAAATAGCAAGTTTGCGACAAGAATTTAGTCATGTCATTGCCTGGGCAGGTGCATGGTAGTCACCCATGTTAAATAAATACTTTTTGAGTTGAACCTTTTAGTGCAGACAGGGGTCTCTACTGTAGAAACAACAGTAATAATGTACAGCATTTTCATGGTAACCTGAGAAGCAAATCACCAATAATGGAAAACATAATGGCTGTTAGATCAAACAGAGCTATTGTATCAGAGACATTTAGCCTGGCAAATCTCTGACTTTTTCCCTACTACGGAAGAGATATATGTTTTTTAGACTAAGAGCCAAGACGTTTTGTCAAAGTATATGATATGAGCATGGACCTGTGCCAGTGTTGCAAGTCAAAATGTAAACCTGTATGAGTGAATCAGGCCCATAGTGTTTTGAGGCTTCTACAACAATTCTTGCATTCTCCTTTTTTTCAAAAGTGAAATATTTGTATGCCTTTTAATGAAAAGAGATACATGTTAATTGTGATACATCACTGATGATTCTGTTGTTGCTGTAGAAAACACAAACTTTAGGTGTGAGACAGACAAAAATGGGTCATGAAGTATTGATCAGGATTGAAAATACGGAGAATCAAAGAAACTAGCAAAAACTAAAGATAAAGGGGCTGATTATGAAGTTGTCAGGAAAGGTTCCGGATGGGATTCAGTATTTTAGAATCCGATTTAGAACCCTTGTATCCGACCGATAGTACAGATTTCTCAAACAACCGATTACAATGCCTGGGTACCGTACGGGCAGTCTGAATTGGTTACAAAAGGCATTAGGACAGTAAGAGTCTTTTGGAGCCGAATTGTACAGCTTTATGGACATGGTTTAAAGGTGAGCAATTACGATGACCGATTCGGACAGCCGTTCCGAATCGGTTTGTCCGAGTAGAAATGGCTGTCGAAATCGGTGTTTGAGGGCCCGTTTGGGCGCACCGTCACCCAGAGGAATACAAATGTAGCATTTGGGGGTAGTCAAGGGACCCTTCTTCCCAACCATGCAAACTGTGTTAGGCAACTTAGGGTGCTCGCCACAATGAGCAAGGTTTTCCCCAACCACCCCTTTTTCCAATGGGAGCCCTTGTTCATGTTCGGAACTCTGCCTTCCATTGGAATCAATGTGAGTTTGACCAAACGATGGTGGGAAGCATCATAATCGGTCGTCCGGACTGGCAGGACCCGATTTGTTTGGAAATGAGTCCGGAACCGATTTGATCTGGACAGTTTTCTAACAAGATCGTAATTGCCCCCAAAGAAGGTAACCTCTCTAACTGCTACATCTTCTCCAAATTTAGGACAATATTTATGACCTGGATGGTGTTGCGCTTGCACAACACAAGGTGGTGCAAGAGCGGCAGAAATCTAAAGTCATATATTTGATGCCAAGCAATGCCACTTTGAGTGGCATTGAAGGGCTTCAAAAATATGGAGCAATGCAATGAAGCGCAAATCACTGTGTTGAATTATTCTGTGCAAGGTTGATATTTCATGAACTTTTTGTGGGTGTTCGCACGCTACTCCCATATTTATGATACATTCTCAGAATTAATAAACCAGGTAAACTTGGGAATGTACTAAAAAGATACGCCTCTGCAGGTGAGGCGTAATGAAGAGCAATATCTTTATTTCTCCTTGTTCTTACCTCTTTCTATGTGTGCTGCATTCTGCAGCACACATAGAAACCAATTCTGCGTAAAAAATGTACCTGTGCACTATGGTGCAAGGGTGCCTGCATTGTGCTAGGCTACCAAAATGGTGCCAGTACTAGAGAAAAGGACAGGAATGCTCAATACTGGATACATACAGCACATTGCTGCCCTTTGCCTGTGACATAGGGTAGCGCAGCAAGGTGACATGCTGCGCTGCCCTGCACCACAAGAGTCATAAATATGGCCCATAGTTTTCTCAGTTAATTTGAGCAGATTGTTTCAGACTCTAATATCTCTTCGATATACATTTAAAGCTAAGCCATACAAGCAGAACGTACCCACCATTCCCAATGTACCTAATCGTGCACCGATGTATAAAAAAGAAGAAGAAATCATTACTTGATCTGAACCATTTACTCCTGGAAAAAAATGGAAAAAAAATAATTTGCAGTGTAGATCTTCATAATCTCTGCTGACAAAACATGCACACTACAAATCTCATCAATACTCTCTGGGAAAGTGAAAGAAACATAAACATCAAGCAAATCTTCCTCTGCTAATAGTTTCCATGGTTGTTCATTAAAAAACGAGATGATTTCGCTACTTGTCCCTAAAACAGAACACAGTACAATATATTTACAATAATTTAGTCTTTCCTTTTGTGTTCAAATCAGCATGAAATCAAGTTGGCTTGATTACATAAATTGTACTTGTCCAGATAAATGTGTAGCTCCATTAAATCATGCAGTGGTAGTGCTTTGATACCTTTTTCACTGAATATTTTATGGAATATATTTAGATTGTGCTAATATGTAAAAACGTATTTTGTACAGCTAAGATTTTTCGAAAGAGGATATACTTTTTGTGCTTTTATAGATATGTTAAACACTGACCATGTGCACTTTTGAACAAGAACTCTTTCGCATATAGACATGCAAGTAACACGCTTTTAGATGTGTGTTATTTGAGGTAGAAATGGTCAAGCTTGGAAATTGACCCATTATGCTTTTATTGAATCTGAAATGCTGTCAACATTACTTGAGTTAGAATTAAAAAAGGGAGAGACGTTTGTTGTGTTATGTTATTGGAGCTTGTAGCGCGCACGGATACTCCAAGGAGTGTCCCGGCACGCGCCAGAAGGGTGATGTCCTGGGTGATGCAAAGAGCAAATGGAAGTGAAATCCAAGCTGTAGCAGCCCTGAAAGCAAGAGAGCTGACCCCCATTCTCGTAAGTCAAAAGCGAGGAGTGTGGGATAGGAGATGTGAGGCTGAGCGGAGGTGTCTGTTTGGAGAGTAGAACATAAACGCTTCCTTAAGTAGATAGGACCGGAGGCATGCAGGGCACAATACGCCAGGATCTGGGCTTTAAACTTAACTCGTTTGACCACAGACAGCCAGTGAAGTATGTGCAGATGCTGTCTTACACTGCTTTTATTGGGATGTTAAAAAGAAGCCTGGCCGTAGCATTCTGGACGGGAAACGGCCACCACAACGCGGCCGTTTCCACGAATACATTAACCACGCATGCATTACAATGCATGCGTGGTTAACACGAAAGTCTTTACCACGCATACCTTTACTACGAGGTATGTAGTAAAGGCATATGTGGTAAAGGTTCTAAATAGAAAAGGGGGGCTTGGGGGGGTCTCCCCCCCAAACAAAAACCTCACCTGAAATCACGTCAGAATGTGCAGGCAATCGGCGTCGTTTAAGAGGAAACGGAAAGAAACTTCCGCTTCCTCTTAACGACGTACAACGTCACCACGCAAGAATTAGAGGAAAAGGTTATGGGTTGAAAAACCATTCCGTTGTAACGCATGCGTGGTAAAGGCATGCGTTGCAATGTAATGCGTTGTAAGAACATACAACCATTCTGGACTAACTGCAGTCTGTTAAGTAGGTAGCCCAGTAGGCCGTCGTACAAGGCGTTGGCGTAGTCGAGGCGCAAGACTATGCGGGCACCGAGTAACCGTTGCCTTAGCTGCCCTAGGGAGGAGCGGAAGACATTTTCTGAGGGATTTAAGTATCCCAAATCAGTTCCCAGCAAGCTTTTTAATCCGAGTGGAAAAAGATAGATTCTCTTTGAACTAAATTACAAAATTCTTAGTCGGTTGGCCCATGAGGCTGGCATTGGAAATTCGGCCTGCCAAAGTGCTTGCCTAAACCAGGGGGGGGGGGGGGGGACTCCCATGAAGGAGGATTTCCAATTTGTCCTCATTGCATTTAAGCTGCACAGAGGAAAGCCATTCAAAGACTGCTGACAGACAGTTTCTTGCCGAGAAAGTAGAGCACTCATATTTTTCCCTGCTAAACAGAAGCTGAGGGTCATCGGCGTATGCTACAATTTTGTCTCCAAGCTCTTCTGCAAGGAGAATCAAGGGAGTGACGTATATATTGTTGTCACCCAGTGAGAAATATTATTTTAATTTCCTGTGCTGGATTTCATCTTGCTTAATGTTTACTGTACACAAATCAGTTCAGCTTATTTAGTACACCAGGATTTTTTGAAAACTGTTAATCTGTTTTCGGACTTTTACTGTGAAGGGTTCTCACTACCTGTGTTTCAGAAAATCTAAGGGGCAGATTTATGATGACTGCCGCATCCCCAGGGATGCGCCAGTCATCCTGCGCCACTCCTCCACCACCAATGGTGCGCCGCATTTATAATGCGGCGCATCATGGGGCAAAAACGGCACAGATGCGTGACGCATCTGTGCCGTAAAGGTGGCGCATTGCTGGAGCTGCGTCGCAAGCACGACGCAGCTCCAGCAAGGCTCGGGGGTGCCCCATCTCCACAATGCTGCGTCAAGACCTACGCCTGCTTCAAGCAGGCGCAGGGTTTTGATGCAGCATTGTCCTGAAAGTGACTGAGTGAAATCTCATAGATTTCACTCAGCCACTTTTAGGAGGCGTTCCTGCGCAGGAACGCCCCCCCCTGCGCAGTAACGCCTCCTTATGGTGCAGGGCTTTACAACGTGACGCATCTCCTAGATGCGTCACGTTGTAAATAGGGCGCATTGTTTGCGCCGCCGTTTCGTCAAAGAAAGTGACGCACCGGCGGCGCAAGGCCTTCATAAATCTGCCCCTAAATACGTAATAATTGGACTGAGCATGCTAACCGCCGGTGTATTCCTTTTAAGATAAGTGGGCCCCAGGCAGAATTATAATTCTGCTTGTGGAATTGGTGGAATGTGGTAACTCCGCGTTGTACTTGTAACACGGAGTTTCTGCGAAATTCTGTCAATTCCAATGTGGTTGATTTATTCTGCCATTCGAGTAGCGCAATGTTTATGGGAACAAAGCAAGGCTCCATCGTAGCACACTTGTGAGTGCGAGCGAGATATGCTAGCCCCTGGTGCGATTTCCTGTTGTCAGGGAGCCTTCTGGCTCCAGTTTGTAATGCCAGCTAGCGCAAACAGCAGGGGTTGCTTCCCAAGTAGATTTGTCATACAAGAAGCTGTTAAATCAGCTCGAAAAAAACCTATTTCAGTGAATATTCTACTCAAATGGACAGTTTTGATTAGTCTTTTTTAGTGCACAGAGACCTTCTTTCAATTGTATTTTATTTTTAGGCAGGAAGGAAGTGCTACAGAGACTCCAGCGTCCTCTTCCTGTCCAAAGGGGTCTTGTCAGTGCCTTGTTCATGGTCATTTCTAATTTGCATTTAGAGGCGAAAGGATAGCTCTCTTTTCCTGCAATTCCTGCTGCATATACCATTGGATTATAAGGACTTTGTTTTTGTCATGTTAGTTAAAAAATGTTTGGATAAGGGTGTTGTTTTATAGAGGGAATGCACTAGTATATATTTGTACCTTTTATTAAACGTTTTAAAGTAATTGTGGTTTTACTGGGCCTACTGGAGTTGCAACAGGGGCCTATTGTTTGGCATAACATTTTTTAGCTTTTTTAAGGGAAAAGGTGGCACCTTGTTTGTGAAATTTGCACTATTTATACATTTTACCAAGTGGCCTAGTCTGCCCATGGGCCATCTAGCAAGTACAATGCATTGGGTATATGAAACAACTGGTTCTGTGATATATGTTGTTTTAAAACATCTATGATTTCGAGATTTCATTGAATTAAATGCAAAATTTCCCTTTTTTGTAGCTCACATTTTTTGGGCAAGAAGTGTTTTTGCTGGAGTAATATTTTGATGCTTTGGGATGATGTGGAAAATATTTATAGCTGACTTAATTTTCTTTTTAAGGATTGCTAAATTAATTTGTTCTTTGTTTACCATGCCTCCCTTGCTCACTTTGCCACTGGATTCAACCTAGCCTGGCTGATTAGGGGTGTTACCCCGAAACTGGTTCCAGGATGCTTGTTTCCAGTCCAGGGAAGATCTGCCTTGGCAGTTTTGTCTGGACTGTTTCCATGAGGCACAGGGTTAAGACTGATTCGCATATGGCGGGGTCTGAACTGGGGTGGCGAAGTGAGCTAAAGAACTATGATGGATTCAACCCAGATCTGTGACTGGGGGTGAGTGTCTGAAAAGTTTCAGTGCTCCATCCATCATCTCCTTGTGTTTGCTTTGTTTGCCCTAAGTTGGCACGGTATGTCCAGTCGTGGTTCCCTTGCTCACTTTGCCACTGGATTCAAGCTAGCCTGGCTGATGAGGGATGTTATCCCGAAACCGGTCCCAGGATGCTTGTTTCCGGTCCAGGGAAGATCTGTTTGGCAATTTTGTCTGTTAATTCCCATGAGGCACAGGATCAAGAGTGACTTGCACATGGCTGGGTCTGAAATGGGGTGGCAAAGTGAGCCACAGAACAATGATGTATTCAACCCAGATCTGTGACTGGAGGAAAAGTTTCAGTGCTCCGTCCATCAGCTCCTTGTGTTTGCTCTCCTTTTTTTGTTAGCCAAGTGTTTCTTTTTTTTCTTTGGCCTGTGTATGTGTGTTTGCCATAGGTCACCATTTTGTTTTTGCTCTCCATGCCATGTGACGGGCAGTCATTTTGTGTAGCCAGTGTCCATAGACCTGCATGTGTTCTTTGTTGTCCATGCCTCCTTGTTTGTAATTGTATGAATTTTTGGCCGGTAGCCATTTCGAGTACCCAGACAGTGGGCTTTAGCCATAGGACTTCACGGGTTCTTTGTTGTCCATACCTTCTTGCTTGTTGTTTGAACATGTGGCATGTGGTTGGTCGCCATTTTGTGTAGCTAGCCAGTGTGTTAAATCCCTTTTGCAGTTTTCAAAGCCTTTCTCAGGACTTTGATAGAAGAGGGCTTTGTTTTCTATTCATTTTTTTTTTACTTTTTCCCCTCATTTCAGTTGAATGTGCTTCAGAATGATTATAGTATTTATGTACAGTGTTTATATAATATTATCTGAATTTTATTCATTTTGCCCTGCACCTCCTTGCCTCCAAAAGTATTTCTCAAAGTGCTTAGTGAGACACTGGGTTTCATATTGTTTTATTTTCCCCCTTACCCTCTGCCTGCCATAGTTCTCTTAAGCAATAGGTGCACATCAGCATTATTTTTTTAAGTATTATTAAATGTTTCCTGCATCCCCTGCCTGCCATATATACCTTAGGCCATCAACACACACCAGCATAAATTTTTAAGGATTATTTTGCTTCCCTCTGCACAAGCTGCCTCCTATAGGCGCACAACAGCATTCATTGTTTTAAGGATTATTCCATTATCCCCTGCACCCCTTGCCTGCCATAGGTCTCTATGGCCATAGGTGCTCATCAGCATTCAGTTTTTTAAGGATTATTACATTTTTCCACATACCCCCTGCCTGCTAACGTGTCTCATTGGCCTTAGAGGCAAATAAAGTAAACTTATAAATCTGTTTCGTGTTATTGAAATCCTATGTTAAGGTTTGGATTGGAATGGATACACTATTGTTAATTATTTGGGATAATATTACTAATATTATATTGTCTGTATGAATATTCAAGCTGCAGAAATGCCATTATTCACTAAATGTGTTCCTGTTTGTTTGCTTTTAGTTGTACAAGAGACATCAGTACTGCCAGACAGAAGGCTGGCACAAAGTGACGCCACAAGAGTACTCCTCTGCTTACACTTGTCCAGCTAAGTGCCAAAGAGAAGAAAAAGGATATTGCCACCACTGGCATGCCATCCTACACCTTTTGTCAGGAAAGGTGGTATGCCAATTGCACCCTCCTACGGGCAGCAGAAAGCTGGGAGCAGCACTCCTACATCAATGGCGCTACCCCAACCTAAGCCCACACCCATGTCTCTCAGCAAAGAAGTCACTGTAGTCAAAGTGACAAGCTGTGAGTGTCAATGGGATTTTTCTGGGACGCAAAATACCCAATCATCGCAGTAAACTGAGCAAAAAGTACAACAGGAGCCACAGGCAGCAACAGTTCTTCCTGAAGTAGGAGCAGAACAGAAGGTTGATCTTCCTGCTGAGCAAGACTCTTGAACTATTGACTTGACGATCTCCAGCAGGAAAGAAAAAGGTTATTCCACCATCTTTTCCAAGCCCCCTTTCTGATGAACTGTACATCATTTGGATGCTGGTTGAGTCCGAGACCCGCCATAAAAGACAAGGGAAAAGCAAAGTTCCTGAAAATCTTACAATTATGGAAAGCGACAGTGATGAGGGGGAGCCAGAGGTTGTCAGTACAGAGGGGGACTCCAAGTGCAGTGCAATGAACCCTCCTATTCAACCTGCTCAGAGGAATGAGGCACTGGTTTCACAACCACCACTACCCGCTTACATGTTTGTAAGGCCCGCTCTGAGAACTGGATCTACCACTACCTCAGTCAAAGCATGGACTGCAGAGAGACAAACAGCACACCTACTTACCTCCATTTCTTCAGGCATTGGCAATGTTGCACAAAAAGGTTCTCCTTTACAGTGTGGTGCTTCTTTATTATCAGCAAGCACAGGGATAACATTGCAGTATGTTTCATTTGCTTCACAAGTGTTCCTCAAGGGAATCCTGGTTCACACTATGCTACTGGAAGCCAAACGTCCCATATGGGAAAACATCACTGCATAACCTGGTAGGAGGAGCACCTTAAAATGGTAGCTAGTGGTGGTGATGAGATAGGGGATGCATCGCGTATCATGGTGATAACAGGAGGTGATGAGGAACAAGAGGATGACATCTCCACACATAGTAGACCTGTCCCCTGCAGTGTACCAGCATCACCTGCTTCAACAACCTCCATATGGCTCAATACTAAGATGCAGACACCACAGCATATAGTGATTCCCCCAGGATGCACATTGAGTCTACCACCTCCTGGTAGTTTTGGACATGTTTAGGTACAAGGGGTCCTACGAATGCAACCACCCAACTGAATGTTGGTACAATGGAAAGCTGTCTAAACCGTAGCGCTGGACCACCTCCCTTTCTCTTTTGTGGAAGGAGTGGGATTTTTAGAAATTGCTGCAGCCATCTGCCCAGAATGGAAGAATCCCAGCTGGACCAATCTTTCAAGAGTTGCTATTCCAGTGCTCCACCATGATTTCCTGCAATTGGTTTGCCATCTTATGCAACAGATGTTCACACTATCCACCTGACAACAGACATGTGGACCAGTTGTCAAGCACCTGATTACATGTGTATCACTACAAACTGGATTTCTTTTGTGGGGGTTAGTCAACATCTCTCTGCAGGTCTAAGCGCTGAAGAAGGTTTATAGGGGGATGTATGAAACTACAACGCATGCTTTTACATCGCATGCTTTTACAACGCGGTTTTTACAACGCATACCATTACAACGCATAGTGATTTTAGGCGCTGGATAGTGAATTGTTTAATTTACTATTCAAACTCCAGTCCCCGTGGATAGTAGGGAAGGTGTTGGATAGTACATTAAACACATTCCCTATCCTAGAGTGCCCCCCAGCGTAATGCGTTGGGATGGATTGAGTTGTAAAAGTTGCGTCGTAAAGGCACTGCGTGGTAAAAGCTGCGTTGTAAAGGTTGTTTACCTTTATCGGGTATTTGGAGGCAGGTAACTGTAGCGATATAACCATAGAGAAATCCCATATAGTTGCAAATATCTTGGAAGGCTTTAACAGCTAGGTCTTTGAATCCCTTTGACTCTGAGATCTCTGAATTGGATTTGTTGCCACAGACAATGTCAGTATTATAGTCAAGGCCAGAACAGATGGTGAATATTTCCAGTGTTTGGTGCATTGCATCACAATAAGTGTGTAGGACTTTCTCAAAAATGAAGACATAGTCAGCAACATACTGGCCACCTGCAGAATATTCTGCACTCATTCCATTCATTCTTTTGAAGCCCAGAGTCAGTGGAGGGTCATTCAGTGTGCTAATAGGGTGTAGTTTAAATCCCTCATACAGGAGGTGTGAACACGTTGGAACTCAACCTACTACATGTGGCAGTATTTGTTTGAGCAGTACAGATCAATCACTGCCTTTGTCCTATAAAGATTAGGAGATGCAACTGGGAAAATCATGACCATGGAGATGGACAAATGGGGGCTAGTCAAATGCCTGACACAAATGATACTTCCTTTTGAGGCTTTCAAATGAGAAGTCAGCAAGGAGGACAGTACATTGAGAGAAGCATCCCATTGTGGCATGTGATATGGGACCATTTTACAAAGGTGTCACTAAGGTTTGCCAGTGTGAACAAATAAGCATATGAGTTGGTTCAGGGCTTAATCCTTCGCTTGGCTGTTGATACAAGGCTATTAAGAGAGATCATGCTCTCCAAACGGTATATCTGAGCCACCATACTTGATTCACATTTCAAAAAAATGCAGGCCACTTTCATTACTTTTCAGAAGGAGAAGATTCACAGTGCAAAACTTGGATTTTTGACAAAAGTGAGACACCTGGAAGAACAGCTGGTAGTTAGGGGCCCCGGGCAGAAGTTCTGTTGTGTAGCATTCAATCTCTAGAGACCAGCAACAACACCAGCAGCAGAATAATCGGACCCAACCTCTGCAATGGCTTGGTTTCAAGTGACAGGGCTTAAGTCAAGTGCAGAGATAAAGGCAACAGAGGTCCATCAAGTAGCAGCACCTATGACTATTCAGAGGATGGTCCAAGACTTTCTGCATGGCCCAAAAGAGAGGTTTACTTGGATCAAAACCAATTGGTCTATTGGTATGGGAGGATGCTTCAATGGCCTTAGCTCTGCAGGCTGGCAATAAAGTATCTGAAATTGTTGGGTAGCCAGTGTGTCTTTTGAGCATGTCTCCAGTGCAACTGGGATTCAGAAAAGGGGGTGGTGATGAACAGAGTGTCTGAATTAAGCAGACCACTCTTACCCAGTCCAAAGATCAGGGCTTGATCCATCACCGTTATTTAGCTCACTGCCCCATCCCAGCTCAGAACCTGGCTATATGCAAATTAGTCTGTCCCTGGCCCAGTGCATCATGGGAACAGGGTAGACCAAACTACCAAGCCAATTCTTCACCAGAAAGGAGACAAGCTACCGGGGACCGGTTTCTGGCATTTCAGCCTTGTCGGCCCGGCTTGCTTGATTCCTGATGGAGCAGTGAGCAAGGGACTCATGTCTGAGTATACCCTGCCACACCTATAATGGCCAAAAACGATTCAGAAAAGGGGGTGGTGATGAACAGAGTGTCTGAATTAAGCAGACCACTCTTACCCAGTCCAAAGATCAGGGCTTGATCCATCACCGTTATTTAGCTCACTGCCCCATCCCAGCTCAGAACCTGGCTATATGCAAATTAGTCTGTCCCTGGCCCAGTGCATCATGGGAACAGGGTAGACCAAACTACCAAGCCAATTCTTCACCAGAAAGGAGACAAGCTACCGGGGACCGGTTTCTGGCATTTCAGCCTCGTCGGCCCGGCTTGCTTGATTCCTGATGGAGCAGTGAGCAAGGGACTCATGTCTGAGTATACCCTGCCACACCTATAGTGGCCAAAAACGATTCAGAAAAGGGGGTGGTGATGAACAGAGTGTCTGAATTAAGCAGACCACTCTTACCCAGTCCAAAGATCAGGGCTTGATCCATCACCGTTATTTAGCTCACTGCCCCATCCCAGCTCAGAACCTGGCTATATGCAAATTAGTCTGTCCCTGGCCCAGTGCATCATGGGAACAGGGTAGACCAAACTACCAAGCCAATTCTTCACCAGAAAGGAGACAAGCTACCGGGGACCGGTTTCTGGCATTTCAGCCTTGTCGGCCCGGCTTGCTTGATTCCTGATGGAGCAGTGAGCAAGGGACTCATGTCTGAGTATACCCTGCCACACCTATAGTGGCCAAAAACGATTCAGAAAAGGGGGTTGTGATGAACAGAGTGTCTGAATTAAGCAGACCACTCTTACCCAGTCCAAAGATCAGGGCTTGATCCATCACCGTTATTTAGCTCACTGCCCCATCCCAGCTCAGAACCTGGCTAAATGCAAATTAGTCTGTCCCTGGCCCAGTGCATCATGGGAACAGGGTAGACCAAACTACCAAGCCAATTCTTCACCAGAAAGGAGACAAGCTACCGGGGACCGGTTTCTGGCATTTCAGCCTCGTCGGCCCGGCTTGCTTGATATCTGATGGAGCAGTGAGCAAGGGACTCATGTCTGAGTATACCCTGCCACACCTATATTGGCCAAAAACGATTCAGAAAAGGGGGTGGTGATGAACAGAGTGTCTGAATTAAGCAGACCACTCTTACCCAGTCCAAAGATCAGGGCTTGATCCATCACCGTTATTTAGCTCATTGCCCCATCCCAGCTCAGAACCTGGCTATATGCAAATTAGTCTGTCCCTGGCCCAGTGCATCATGGGAACAGGGTAGACCAAACTACCAAGCCAATTCTTCACCAGAAAGGAGACAAGCTACCGGGGACCGGTTTCTGGCATCTCAGCCTCGTCGGCCCGGCTTGCTTGATTCCTGATGGAGCAGTGAGCAAGGGACTCATGTCTGAGTATACCCTGCCACACCTATAGTGGCCAAAAACGATTCAGAAAAGGGGGTGGTGATGAACAGAGTGTCTGAATTAAGCAGACCACTCTTACCCAGTCCAAAGATCAGGGCTTGATCCATCACCGTTATTTAGCTCACTGCCCCATCCCAGCTCAGAACCTGGCTATATGCAAATTAGTCTGTCCCTGGCCCAGTGCATCATGGGAACAGGGTAGACCAAACTACCAAGCCAATTCTTCACCAGAAAAGAGACAAGCTACCGGGGACCGGTTTCTGGCATTTCAGCCTCGTCGGCCCGGCTTGCTTGATTCCTGATGGAGCAGTGAGCAAGGGACTCATGTCTGAGTATACCCTGCCACACCTATAGTGGCCAAAAACGATTCAGAAAAGGGGGTGGTGATGAACAGAGTGTCTGAATTAAGCAGACCACTCTTACCCAGTCCAAAGATCAGGGCTTGATCCATCACCGTTATTTAGCTCACTGCCCCATCCCAGCTCAGAACCTGGCTATATGCAAATTAGTCTGTCCCTGGCCCAGTGCATCATGGGAACAGGGTAGACCAAACTACCAAGCCAATTCTTCACCAGAAAGGAGACAAGCTACCGGGGACCGGTTTCTGGCATTTCAGCCTCGTCGGCCCGGCTTGCTTGATTCCTGATGGAGCAGTGAGCAAGGGACTCATGTCTGAGTATACCCTGCCACACCTATAGTGGCCAAAAACGATTCAGAAAAGGGGGTGGTGATGAACAGAGTGTCTGAATTAAGCAGACCACTCTTACCCAGTCCAAAGATCAGGGCTTGATCCATCACCGTTATTTAGCTCACTGCCCCATCCCAGCTCAGAACCTGGCTATATGCAAATTAGTCTGTCCCTGGCCCAGTGCATCATGGGAACAGGGTAGACCAAACTACCAAGCCAATTCTTCACCAGAAAGGAGACAAGCTACCGGGGACCGGTTTCTGGCATTTCAGCCTCGTCGGCCCGGCTTGCTTGATTCCTGATGGAGCAGTGAGCAAGGGACTCATGTCTGAGTATACCTTGCCACACCTATAGTGGCCAAAAACGATTCAGAAAAGGGGGTGGTGATGAACAGAGTGTCTGAATTAAGCAGACCACTGTTACCCAGTCCAAAGATCAGGGCTTGATCCATCACCGTTATTTAGCTCACTGCCCCATCCCAGCTCAGAACCTGGCTGTATGCAAATTAGTCTGTCCCTGGCCCAGTGCATCATGGGAACAGGGTAGACCAAACTACCAAGCCAATTCTTCACCAGAAAGGAGACAAGCTACCGGGGACCGGTTTCTGGCATTTCAGCCTCGTCGGCCCGGCTTGCTTGATTCCTGATGGAGCAGTGAGCAAGGGACTCATGTCTGAGTATACCCTGCCACACCTATAGTGGCCAAAAACGATTCAGAAAAGGGGGTGGTGATGAACAGAGTGTCTGAATTAAGCAGACCACTCTTACCCAGTCCAAAGATCAGGGCTTGATCCATCACCGTTATTTAGCTCACTGCCCCATCCCAGCTCCGAACTGGTACAGTTGTCTTAGTTAGTGGGACCAGTCTCTTGCCTCAAAATGTGGAGAGATTGATCATGATTAAAATGAACCAACACTTCATACCGCAAGATTACATTGTTCCTGAAATTGCAGAGGAGGAGGATGAGGGCAATTCATCAGTGCGTTAACTGACCACCTTCTGGGCAAACTCCCTGAGTTTGAGGATGAACTCACCTTTCCTGAATGTGTGGGCCACAATAGAATGTTCACATTATCATCAAACTGATTTGAAAACATAAATGGATATAGCTAGAAGAACAATTATATATTTAGTGTGTGACTATTTGAGCCACATCATTTATTCAGATGTGTGCTTAAAGGACATGAGGACAATGCCTTCTATTCTTCTATTTTTGTATTCCCTACTTGAGCTGCCCCAGTAAAGATACTTAATTTACAAGACTGCCACTGTTTGTTGCGTCATGGGAATAGAGGAGATACAACAGACAAATGCATATTACCATGCTTGAAGAGGTAGCTATTGCACCAATGAATTATATTTGGAGTGAGTGAGATTGATGATGAATCATGTGATGGCAGATAGGGAGGGTGTTGTTCATCTAATTTGTCAACTTGATTTTGGTTTGCTATGTTTGTGGGCTTATGCCTGAATGTGATTGCCCCTTCCAAACTTGGCTAGAAATACTTACATGACCACTACTTGCTGTACTTTTTTCGGGGTCCTTCAGAGACAAGCCCTGTGAGTTTAGTAAACAAAACTACATAAAATACTCACTTTCAATTGCTCTTCTTGTTCAGCAACAGCACCAGAGGTCTATCTATCTCAATCTAATTTGAGTCTGGAGTTGGGGACTCGGTGTCAGGACTCAGGACGGGACCATCTCAACAGCCAGAAAAGGGAAGTTATGAACAATGCTTGTTTACCTCCAAGAGAAACCAACATGACTCAAAGGTGTCTACTTAGCCCTGTGGACTGGTGAGAGGTGCATTGATTTGGAAAAGTGTGCAGGTTCAAATGTCAAACTCCTCTAATTAAGTGGTTGTGGGGGCTGTAAATGGAGACATGTCAAATGATGGACACACTCAGCTAAGTTTTATGACATTCGTGAGATTGATCAGCCAGGTACATGCAGCTACTTCTCTGGGATTGGTTGTAAACTGGTTCTCACTTCTCAGTTCATTGCACATGAATGCAGCAGCCTATGCTCTTGTTATTCCCTCTTGGTCCTCATGTACCATGAAGCTCACCTTTTCCTTCACTCTGCAATATTGACATTTACTGCTTTCTAAACCACTGGCCTTCTCTTCATCTGCACAAAATCGCCATAACACTCCTGCTCACTTTACTGGACCAGTTCAGCCATCCACTCAAGAGGGACATTCCGAGAAGAATAATGCAATTTTCAGAACTGTGTGGGTCCTCACAAATTTGTATTTCTCATGCCTAGGTTACAGAACAATTAGATTTTAACTTGGGTCCCTGGGGCTAAAGGACCGTTTGCAATTGCAATGCTTTTATTAACTGAACTGTATCATTCCTTAATTTTCTCCTACAATAAATTTGATGAATGTTTCTGTAGTGTTTGTCTTCTTCACACCTTTCCTCACATTCCCAATTCCATCCATTCATCAACTCCTAACCCTCTTCCCCAGGTTGTGTCATATATTGAGGTGTGACTGAGACATTTGCATGAGGGGAAAGAGACACCAACTCACATTGGGATCTTGTTACTCGAACAATACCCCAAACCCGCCGCATTTAACCGCCCAGGCATAAAAAGGGACAACAATATCATCATGGTGTGGAGTCTTAGTTGAATAATATCTGTCCCACAAAAGGTAGTATTACTGTGCACTATGTCTCCAGATTCACAAAGGTAAAGTTACACTTTTGATGTTAGTTCACTCTTGCAGTTTAACTGAACTACCAGAAACTTTGAGGCAGATGTATCAAGATAGGCATTTGCGATTTCTAAATAGCGATTTTTAAGGATTATTTAGAAATCGCAAAATGGCATGTATCAAAAAAATCGCTATTTTTTAGCGGTTTCTTAATCTTCCTTATTTGCGAATTCGCAATTAAGGAATATTTTCCCATTCATTCCTATGGGCCAGGAGACCCATAGGAATGATTGTGAAGTAATTCTCAAATTGCGAATTCGCAATTTGCTAATCGCAATTTGAGAATTATTCCAAGGGTGCAGGGGTGTCTCAAAGACACCCTGCTGCACCCCTGAAATGTACATGTGTGTGCATATGGCGCACATACATGCCCTATGGGCATGTGTGTGCGTCACATGCCACCTTAAAAAATGACAAATTGTGCTTTTGTAAAAGAATTCGCAAATTACCATCAACAACAAGTTGGTGGTAATTTGCGATTTCTTATCCAAAATTCGCAAATTGAAATTGCTACACACATAGCATTTAAGGAATCGCAAAAATTGCGATTCCTTAAATGCTATGGCAAAATAAGGAATCACAATTTTTTGCGATTCCTTAAATAGCGATTTTTTGATACATTCAAAAACATGCAAAAAGGCCGTTTGCGATTCGCAAAGGCCGAAATTCTGCGAATTTCGGCCTTTGCGAGTCGCAAAAGGCTTGATACATCTGCCCCCATACTCCTCGTAAAATGCTAAACATTACTTACTACACGCAAAGTTATCTCTTGTAAAGTTACTGATGGAAAAGTTACTAGTAATAAAATTACCCTGCAAGGGTGAACTGACACCAGAGGTTTAGTATGCTTTAATTTCAGAATCAGGCCTCATGTGTCTTACAATGTTTCTCCTTCTCCTGTGGCCTGGCTCTTGACTCGAGGATTCATAACTTTAGTTTACCAGGTTTTTGTACTATGATATTTTTGTGATGGTGGTGGTCTGGTCTCAGTCTTTGATAAGTAGTGCTAATAACCCACTAACTCTATGTTTTCTTTCAGTTTAGTTACCTATGATGGATAATCCTTCTGACTAATCCTCGATTGATTGTCTTCCATGTTAACGCTAGCCCACTACTTCCACTACTACCACCCCCAATAAGGAGGCCCTTTGGGAAACCCTACATAAGGTTTTAACCCCTTCGACGCTGATGACGAGCTGGGCTCGTCATGAGGTAGCCTCCTCGCACGCTCATGACGAGCCCAGCTCGTCATGAAACATGGGAATCAACAAATCTCAGCACAGGAGGGGAATACCATCAGCATTGATGTGGTTAAAAGACTGAGAGAGGTAGCAGGCTTCATTTCATCTATTCAGGTAATATAACTAAAAAGTGAACTAGTTGCATTGTTTTGGCAAGCAGAGATACATAAGCACAATTAAGATGTTTGTGTATTTTGCAGGCATATGCATAACCCCCTATTGGTCAATAGTTACAATCAATCAATCAGCTAATTTGTAGAGCGCGCTACTCACCCGCTAGGGTCTCAAGGCGCTGGGGGGAGGGGGAGTCGCTACTGCTCGAACAGCCAGGTCTTGAGCTGTTTCCTGAAGGAGAGATCATCCTGGGTCAGCCGTAGGTGGGTGGGGAGGGAGTTCCATGTCTTGGCCGCCAGGTAGGAGAAGGATCTTCCTCCGGCAGTGGATCTGAGAATTTGTGGGACGGTGGGGAGGGCAAGGCGGGCAGATCGGAGCTGGCGAGTGGGTGTGTAGAATGCGAGGCGGCTGTGGAGGTATTTGGGGCCCATGTCGTGGAGAGCCTTGTGTGCGTGGGTGAGGAGTCTGAATGTGATCCTCTTGTTGATGGGGAGCCAGTGCAGATCTTTCAGATGGGCAGTGATGTGGCTGTGACGAGCGATGTCCAGGATGAGTTGTGCAATAGCGTTCTGTATGCGCTGAAGTCTTTTCTGGAGTTTGGCTGTGGTTCCAGCGTAGAGGGTGTTCCCGTAGTCCAGTCGGTTGGTGACGAGGGCCTGGGTGACGTCTTCCTGGTTTCGGTGGGGATCCACCAGAAGATCTTTCGGAGCATGCGCAGGGTGTTAAAGCAGGATGACGAGAATGTGTTGACTTGCTTGGACATCGTGAGGGAGGAGCCCAGGATGAAGCCCAGGTTGTGAGCATGGTTTGTTGGCTTAGGGGCGGTACCCAGGGCAGGGGGCCACCAGGAGTCGTCCCAGGCAGAGGGAGATAGTCCCAGGATGAGGACTTCCGTCTTGTCTGAGTTCACTTTCAGACGGCTGAGCTTCATCCATTCCGCAACGTCCTTCATTCCTTCCTGGAGGTTGGCTCTGGCGGTGGCGGGGTCGTTGGAGAGAGAGAGGATCAGCTGGGTGTCGTCGGCGTAGGAGATGATGTTTAGGTTGTGTTGGCGTGCGATGGCTGCAAGGGGGCTCATGTAGACATTGAAGAGGGTGAGGCTGAGCGAGGATCCTTGCGGAACGCCGCAGATGAATTCGGTGGCCGTGGATCGGAACGGGGGAGGCAGACTATCTGGGTTCTTCCGGCAAGGAACAAGACGATCCACTCCGAGGCCGTTCTTTGGATTCCGGTGTTGCTGAGGCTTTGTATCAGGGTGCAGTGACATACGGTGTCGAAGGCTGCTGAGAGATCCAGGAGGATGAGTGCAGCTGTTTCCCTGTTGTCGAGCAGGGACCTGATGTCGTCGGTAGCTGCGATGAGGGCTTTCTCGGTGCTGTGGTTTGCTTGGAAACCGGACTGCGAAGGGTCGAGGGATACGTTTGTCTCGAGGAAGGCGAAGAGTTGTTTGTTGATGGTCTTCTCGATGACTTTGGCAGGAAAAGGGAGGAGCGAGATGGGGCGGAATTTCTTGAGGTCCAAGGGGTCCGGGGTGGGTTTCTTCAAGAGGGCGCCGAGCTCGGCATGTTTCCAGCTCTCCGGGAAGGTGGCGGATGCAAAGGAGCTGTTAATGATGTCCCGGAGTTGGGGTGCGATGATGGAGTCGGCTTTGTTGAAGATGTGGTGTGGACAGGGGTCAGTGGGGGAGCCGGAGTGGATGGTGTTCATCGTGCGGGTGGTGTCTTCGGTGCTGATCGGGGTCCAGTTGCAGAGGGTGGTGGTGGGGGGCGCTGGTTCGGTGGTTCGGTGTGTGGTATGTTCCCCGAAGCTGTTGTGTATGTCGGCGATCTTGCGGTGAAAGAACGAGGCGAGAGAGTCGCAGAGGTCTTGCGAGGGTGTGATGTCGTTGTTGCAGGCGCTGGGGTTGGAGATCTCTTTAACGATGTAGAAGAGTTCCTTGCTGTTGTGGGTGTTGTTGTCCAGACGTTCTTTGAATGTTTACCTTTTGGTGGTGCGGATCAGCTGGTGTTGCTTGCGGGTGGCGTTCTTGAGAGCTGTCATGTTCTCCGTTGTGTGGTCGTGGCGCCAGGCTTTCTCAAGAGTGCGGCAGGTTTTTCTTGGAGTTTTTGAGGTTGTTGGTGAACCACGAGGCTTTCTTGCTGACGGGTCTGTTGGGAGGGTTATTCAGTGGCGCGAGGTCATCGGCGCAGTTGGTGAGCCACTGTGTGAGGTTGCGGGCTGCTTCTTTGGTGTCCCTCGTGTTGGTGGGAGGGTTCTGGCTGAGGGAGGTGGTGAGTTGGTGGGCGGGGATCTTGCTCCAGCTTCTGCGGGGAACCTGTTGCGGGTGGTGGTGGGTCGTGGTTCTCCTGAAGTGGAAGTGGACGCAGCTGTGATCTGTCCAGTGTAGTCCGGTGGAGTGGCTGAAGGAGATGTGCTTGCTGGAGTTACAGAGGGTAGTAGGATAAGAGCATTTTTAGCTATCTAGTGTACACTTTGAGAAGTTGCTTGGAGCTTCAAATATGGGAAAACTTCTTAAACCAATAAGTGAAACAGACCTCATCTGTTGCTCCCACTCAAAGAATTATATGGCAAGGGACTTCAGGTAGGAAAAGTCTTGGGGGAAAGTCAATGTACAGTACGCGACTATTTCAGAGGATAGCATTTTGTCGATAAAAAACACAATGCTATGCTACAAATCAGTGCAAAGATAAAAGACAGATAGCAAGTGATATGCATTAGAAAGAAAAACTATTTTTTTTTCAAAGGAAACTATCCCACAACTGGCCTACCTCTCCCCCCAAGCAAATACCCCCAAATGCCCTGTTATATCCGACGCATCCCCAACTTCCCCTGCCAATTCCCCCTCTCTCCACCCACAACACAGTCCTACCAATAAAAGGCCACTTTATAACAGGTTTCCATATGGGCGTGTAGACGTGTCACTTCCTGGGGAAGGTTCTACTGGCCACACCAAAGCAGTGGATGCTTCCATAGCGTGTGGTGGAGGAGGAGGTCTGTCATCGATGTTGATGATGAGGAAGCCTGGTATTCCACTGGGCAGCAGTGGACTCCTGGCGCCAGTGGCACTGGGTTTGGTGTAACCGGGATTGAGGTGGGCAAGGCACTTACACAGGCACTTACTAGCTACAAGAAGGCGATTATAGCTAGGAAAGCCGAGTTTTTCGAGGAGAGGATTGTAACTGCCACGAACCCCCAGAAAGAAATTTTCAGAGTCCTCACCGAACTCAGAAAAAACAAGGAGCAGATTACGGAGTTCATGCAGGAGGACTGTCAAAAATTTCAAGACTTCTTTACTAACAAGATTAAGGATCTTATCTCTGAAATTGTTGTGACCCCCAAGATTGATTGCCCTTCACAGGCTATGCCTGCTAGGACGCCAGTGACTAACCCATTAACGGCCCTACCCTTGATTACGAAGGAGAGGCTGACATCGCTTATGGGGAGGGTCAAATCGGGCTCTCAGGCAGATCCGTGCCCACCAGAAGTGTTCAAATTGGCACTACCTGGTATAGAAGAGGACGTGTTGAGCCTTTTGAATTTATCCCTACAGACAGGACAAGTCCCGTCCTCCTTTAAGGAGGCTCGGTTGATTCCCCTGTTAAAAAAAACGGGGGCGGACGTGAAATGTCTGAAGAATTTCAGGCCAATTTCTCAGCTACCGTTCCTAGCGAAGGTGGTGGAGCAACATGTACTTACCATTTTGTCAGAGCACTTGGGAAGAAATGCCCTGCTTGAGCCGAATCAGGCTGGGTTCCGTGCGAATCACAGCACGGAGCTCGTTATGTTGTCTATTTTGGATGAATTGCGGAACAGAGCAGATAAGAAAACTCCAGGCGCCCTGATGCTGTTGGACCTCTCCGCGGCATTTGACACCGTTTGTCACATACAACTATTGTCGCGGTTGAGGGACTTCGGTATTCAGGGCACAGCACATGTCTGGCTCTCCTCTTTCCTTCAAGGGAGGACACAGAGAGTGCAGCTTGGTGACCTGCTTTCTACCACAACATCGATCACCTGCGGAGTGCCGCAAGAGTCTGCTCTGTCACCCCTTTTATTTAATATCTATTTACAGCCTTTGATTCGGCTGCTAAATCAAATGGACTGCCAGGTGTACAATTACGCGGATGACACCCAGATCATCATCCAACTGGACGATGGTCTGGATGCTTTCGCAAGATTGCAAAACATCTTGAAGCACACAGCAAATTGGATGTCCTTGAACTCTTTAAAGATCAACCCTGATAAGACCGAGGTGTTGCCAATCACCATCGCTGGCAACCCATGGAACGATCAATTTTGGCCAAGGGAACTAGGGTCACCCCCGGAACCGGCGGCCGTCGTTAAGAGCCTGGGCATTCATGTGGATGGGAAGCTGTCCATGCAGAAACAAGTTGGGGCTGTGGTGGGTACTTGTGTTGGCCTTCTTCGACAACTGAGGAAAGTTTCCTCGTTGTTGTCCTTTTCCACCTTGAGGCGTGCGGTCTCTGCCATAATTTTAGGCAGGTTAGACTACGGCAACTCGCTGTACATAGGGCTGTCGCAAAAACATTTGAATAAAATGCAAGTTGTCATGAATGACGTGGCAAGACTTATTTTTAAAAAACCGAGGAACACGCATGCATCCCCCCTCATGCAAGAACTGCACTGGCTGCCAGTCAAGCAGTGGGTGATGTTTAAAGGGTTGTGCATTGTGCACAAAGCCCTCTATGGCAGGGCGCCTAGCTATTTGAAATCTCGCCTGACTCCTTACAGGTCAGGTAGTGCGTTACGATCTGCAGAAGCTACCCTCCTCACTCAACACGCTGCAGACTGGCTACCGTTGGTGGTCGCGCCTTTTCCTCTACTCTTCCTGCTTTTTGGAATAAACTGCCAATGGAACTGCGGAAGGAAACCAATCTGATGTCCTTCCGAAAGAAATTAAAAACAGTGCTCTTTCAGCAAGCGTGGGGTTGTCTGTAATTTATGACCAGCTGCTGTTCTGTACTCGTATGTGTGGATCCTGACAAAGCGCTTAGAGACCCCAGGGATATAGCGCGCTATATAAATCAAATAAATAAAATAATAAATAAGGCTGGTGAGAAGAACTGTAGGTATGTGATTTCTCCTCCTAGGCCTCCAGCCTGCTGTATTCAGCCATGACAGCCTCCATCCTTCGGCAGTATATCCGGGCAGAACTTCTGCAATAGGAGTAGCTATATAAAGAAAGAAAAATGCAAAATGTCATGCACATTGCAAACACTTGTTTATAGTGGCACAGTAGCAACATATTGATGGTCCCCTGGGCCATTGGAACTTTTGATGTGACTAGTCACAGGGTAACATTTTTCCCACACATGCATCACATACCAATAGCATTGACTGCAAGGAATATCATTTGAGATGTCATCAATGAGGTCATGAGTGATGTCACTGACCATGTCATGAGTGATGTAATATGGGAGGTCATGAATATTGCAGCGGCACGAGTTATAGTTAGCTCAGCTAACTATACCTGCTCAAATGTCGGCCCAGCTATAACATCCCTGTAACCTTTGTTTTTTTCAGTGATCTTCTGCTGTTCTCCAGCAGGTAGTTATAGTTAGGACCTAGTTTCTATAGGAAATTCATTTATTGACTTGCATATAACTTTGGCGTTGTTTAACCTATCTGCATGAAATTTTCCTAAAAAGGTTTCAAGGTAGATTCTGCTTGTCTTGGAAAGTCTGGGGGTAATTGGTGCCGTGGTGATTGAGAATTTGGGGTGTGAAATAAGGGTGTCTTTGTGATGTTAAATTCCCATTGGAATCTTTGGCCACACCTACAGCCCAAACTGCTTATTGTACTTACACCAAATTTGGAAAGAAGGTAGATGTTTGCTCAAAGAAGTGCCTTTTGCATATTTTTTGTAAAGCCATTCAGTAGTTTTTGTTAAATTTAAACCAAAAATTATAGTGATATCTCGGGTCGCAGATCGCAGATATTTTGTGGTGGTTTTGTGATCACTTGTGAATGCACGCACCAATGGGAATGCTCTGATCGGCTGGATGGTACCTGAAAAGAAAGTTGTGGCAGCCATTTAACTGACTAGGAATGATTCCTGTGGCTGAAAGGTTCTGAAAAAATTAACATAAGGGGTCAGAGTAGAGGGACTCCGACCCTATGTTTGAGAAATTTGTCCAAAATGACACACGATTATTCACAACAATGCTGCAACTGCCAGTGTGGCCCCCTATATGTCCTGTATTGTACACACTAGCAAATGACTGTCACAGACTTATGTACCTACTCACATATTCACTCAAACACTTATACAGCCATTCACATACCCACTCACACACCTATATACCCAGTCACATACCCAGTCAGATACTGATGTACCCACTGTGAAATCCATTCAGGTACTCATGCACACACTTTCCTTGTCACTTGGAGAGTGACGCACCCATGTACCAACACAGTCAAACATCTAATACAACCCCATTATTGTCCCAGTGTGAGACTTTTATTTCCACTGACACACTCATTGATAGACAGACCTACTCAAACACTTATGCACCAACTAATAGATCCAGTCACAGGCTCATGTACCCATTCACATACGCAGTCAGCAACTCATACACCCACTCATGGACCTATTCAGACACTCATGCATCCACTCAGACACTCATACACCCAGTCAGAGGATCGCTATGACATTCATGCATCGACTCATAGACCCACTGTGAGACTTATACTTCCACTCACACACCCATTGAGCGATTGATTGACTTAGGGCCAAATATAGTTAGCGTTAGCATTTGTAAAGCAATTTGGGCAGTTTGCTATGTAGCACACAAAAACTTGGCATATAGTGGAATAGGATAAAGTGGAGTGGCATACAGTGAATATCACATAGTGGAATAGTATATACTGAATTAGAATATCACTGAGTGGCATACAGCGAAGCATTTGTAAGGTGTAGTGACACAGATGAGTGAGAGTCCATACCTAATAGTTTATCACACAACGTACCGCAGTAAGACATCTTGCTGCACTGTGTTAAGGGAGAGAGCAGCCATTCACCATATCTATCAGGAGGTGGTGCATTCCTCTAACCTCCTTGTGCTGGAGACATTTTGGCTGGCTAGTGCCCGCGCAGTCAACCTTTCTCAGGAAGGAGTTGTTGGAAGTTGTGTGCCCACATTGACACAGCCCTTCCCCAGGTGGTACCTATTCCTGAGGAAGAGGACCCTGTGCATCAGTTAGACACTTCTGTTAGGGATTGTTATCCAGAACAGTCAGATGGCTCTGCCTTAGCAGACTCCTGCGTGGTGCACTTTAGACTTAGAGTGTGGCCTTGAGGCCCCTTGGAAGTTTTTGTTTTCTAGGCAATGACTCAGCAGATCGGGGCAGACCCTCAGCTCAGTGTGGTGGAGGCAGCTACAGGGTGACCTGTCAAATTTCACATAGGGATATGTAGGTTACCTAATTGGTCTTTACATTGACTGCTTGGAGGCTGGGAAGTGGGGTGAGAGCCTTTGTGAGGCATGGCCTACATAGTGTCCAGTCACACTTCCTCTAGATTTGGCAGGGGTTGAAATTCCACTGGTGGGAGGCATGGACTTTGCTCTTGTGGAAGACGGGGGCAAAGTTCCCAGGGTGGTTCATGTGGGATCCACAGCGCAGTAGTGACCCTCCATCAGGAAGCACTCTGGTTTTGAGATGGCTGGCCCTACCTCTGGAAAGTCAGTCATCGTGCAAGGGTGGTGGCAGCTTTAGAGGTCCAGTGGGGGAGCCTGCATCAGCATTTGTAAGGTGTAGTGACCCAGATGAGTGAGAGTCATGTGGTTGTGTTTTCTCCAGCGGTAGAAAAGACCTTTTGAGACAGGTCTGAAACCTGTCTGTTGTGAATGCATCCGTTCTAAGGAACTGAGCCCTTGCCAGAAAGAGTGCGGTCGGTGCAGGGTTGCATGACCCAGGTCAAGTGTGGGCTTAGACCTGCTGAGGCAAATTTACTAAAGGTTTTGTGTCACCCTGCACCACACACGGGGATGCAGGGTGACACAAAATCTAAAATGAGATTTACCAAGCCACACAAGGCCACCTTGCATGGTCCTGCATGGCTTGATACATCCACAGTAGTACAAGGCAGCAAAAATGGCTCTGCAGCAGGGAGGCATGTCTTGGGTTAAGCATGGGTGTTCCCATGATTCATCCATGCATTCTGACACATTCCCAGATTTACCAACACAGGTAGACCTGGGAATGCATCAGAATTATACACCTCTGGTATCTTTATATCGCCTCATTGTTTCCTATTTCTAAGTGTGCTGCATTGTTGAGGAACATGCATAAATTTGGGGTGGGTCTGACTTATTTGTTGCAGGGCGATATATATCATTCATGCTCAAGGTCACCAACAATGGGAAAAGTGCATACCTTTATGTGGTGCCAGATTTCCTTTTTTCACTCCAATCTTACAAACATTGGGGAAAATGCATATACTCAGGGCAGTACCTAATAGTTTATCACACAACGTACCGCAGTAAGACACCTTGCTGCACTGTGTTATGGGAGGGAGCAGCAATGCACAGTATCTATCAGGAGGTGGGGAATTCCTGCTATCTCCTTGTGCTGGAGAAATGTTAGTTGGCTAGTGCCCGCGCAGTCAACCTTCAACCACATGTGTGTGTATGCATGCAGCTTGCACTGCTTCTGCCATGCTGTATCAGAGGGATAGCAAGGGAGTCATAGGGCCAAAAGCATGCATAGAAAAATGGACTAGTTGTCCCAATGTTGGTGTTGAAATAAACCCATAATTAAGGTGCAGAGAATCCCTCACATCCCTGGGTATCGATTTCACTGCAAATGCTGCACTATTGATAGCTACAGCCCATGCTACACCAATTCTCTCTATATATATTTACCCTTACCATGATCTTGTCATTCCGGGCAGCTCTGCTATGTGAGAAGAAAATTACTGCTTCCTGTACCATGACTGGACTGTATGCAGATGCAAGCTTAGTCTGTTGTTAACAAGATGTTACATGATCTGTATGTTTGCCAATCATCCACCCACACTGTATGTGGTTCTCAGAAACTTGCACTGCTGCTGCTGGCAGGTCTTTTTCTGTTTAAGTTGTAGTGCAGAAGCCACAAATGAATAAAGGCACACTGTAGTAAAATTAAAAAGTAGCTTTATCATTTAATAAATGCAAATAATGCTGCAAAAAAAGTGCAGGTTCCTGTTTTGCCAGGACCTGGGAGACAGCTAAAAATCTAATTTAATGGGACGGCACACCTGTACCCCCTCTCCAAGTCTCTGGGACATCAAAAGAAAGGGAAGTAGGATGCTTAGTCCCCCCTTCCAGAGCCAGAAATGGCCCTAGGGACCCCAAACCCATGGCTAATCTGAATGAAAGGGGGAGGGTCACATGGCCTCTTTTCTCAAGCCCCAATAGTACCCCAGGGAACCCACCCCTGGGGTCTCCAATCCCAAGGACCAGCTCTATAACTGTGTCCGGGGGAGTGCACCCCTGGGATACAGTAGTTTGCCTGCCCAGAGGGCGGAATACAGTCAAACATCGGCAGGAGTATTTTTAAAGCAGGATGGTGTTTCCATAGGAAATGCCTTTTTGGTTTGCTGATATCATTGGCACCGTTTGATGAATGTTATTCTTTTGCTTCATTAATTCTCACGAGGGGCAGAGAAAAGGGGGGGTGGTTCCAAAATGCAAAATCCCTATGTAATTTCTATAGACATTTTTAAAAAGGGCGGCAGCAAAAACAGCTGAATGGAATGACACTAGATTTGGCTGGAGGCTAGATTTTGCCCAAGAAAGTATGCTTTCGTGAATTGGTGTAAATCCGTTTATATTTAGTAAATTAAGGTTCACATTATTTTTATATCGGGCAGCTCAATTTGCAAGAGTCTTGTGAAAAGTGCGCAGTTGTGCAAATTAAGAAAGTTAACCATGCCTTCACTATGCACTGCTAATTACTTTCCATATTACTTCAATCAAGAAATATTCTATGACATCATTAACTAATGACAAGTCTGTAGCATCATTGATGACAACACCGTGCATGCAAGGGGTTGGAGTTAAAGTTTCTTTACTCCACAATGTATAATTCTTTGAGATAATGAAATTGATATATTTTAGAGTTTTATTTGTTTAAAATGGTATGTTTGAATTGAACTGTTCACCGAACAACAATGTTCATTTATCCTTTGGTGCTCTCAGTAAAATAAATGCTGACTTTTCACAAAACGTTCCCAAAAAAGCAGATTCACTTAAGCTTATTCCTGGAATGTTTTGGGGTGATTCGTCAGGCAGGTGCCGTAAAGAAAAGGGGGATCCCAAAAGCACAATTCCCTATGCATTTTCCATAGACTTCTTTAGACAGAATTCTTGCAAAATACTGCTAAACTGAATTACACCAAATTTGGCAGGAAGCTAGAACTTGGGCGACAAAATCGGTATTTTGTGATATGGTGTTAATCAGTTCAATAGTTTTTTGAAAAATTAAGGTTACAAAATATTAATGTATCTGATACGGTTGGGCTCAAGGGACTCTTGCGAAGGTATTGTTCATTGGAGTGTCATACATTAAAATGAAGGTGAGTGTTGTACAGTCGAGTGTCGTAGAGTGGAGTTTTGAATAATGGAATTGAGTTCAGTGCAGTAGAATGTAGTGGGGATGATTGGGAAACAGTATAGTAGAGTGTTGTATAGTGCAGTTAATTAGAGTACAGTATTGTGTTGTACAGTGGAGCTGAGTAGAGAGGACAATTGGACAGTGGAGTAGAGCAATGTCAAGTCTCATACAGTGGAGTAGAGTGGAGAAGAGTTCAATAGAGAAATGCAACATAGTGTGGAGTAAATTATAATACAGTGTATTAGCATGTCGTAGAGTACCTCAGCTTGGAGTGGATTATAGTGTAGCTGCAGAGCCGATAGTCAAGTAAACTTGAGTGGCGTCACATATAGTAGAGTGGAGGGCTCTATTGGACAGTATTGAAAAGAGTGTTTCATGGAACAGAGTGTTGTTCAATGATGTGCACAGGGATAGATTGGATTGTAGAGTTAGATAGTGGAGTGTACATGGATAAAGTCAAGTAGAGTTGTCTACAGTGCCATAAAGTGCAATATAGTTGTATAGAGTGCCGTTCTAAATAGGGGAGCAGAGTGGTGTACAGTGGTGCAGCGTAGAGTGCAGTAGCATACACTGTAGTGGAATACCATACCTTGGAATACCATACAGTTTATTAGTGCATAGTGGAGTGCAGAAGAGTGGATTGGCAGGAAGTCGAATTGCATACAGTGGAGTGCCATACACTGGAATAGATTACAGTGTAGTGGAATACCATACCGTTTAATAGTGTATAGTGGAGTGTAGAAGAGTGGATTGGCAGGAAGTCGAATAGCATACAGCGGAGTGCCATACACTGGAATAGATTACAGTGTAGTGGATTACAGTGAAGTGGCATAGAGTGGGTTAGCGCAGAGTGCAGTAGTGTACAGCGGAGAGGTGTGCAGTGGTGTGGTGTAGACTTTGAGTGGTGTACAGTGCAGTGTGGTGAACTGGAATACCACATTCTTTAGTGGCGTACAAAGGAGTGGCGTCCAATGCAATACTGTAGAATTGAGTGACATAGAGTGGTTTGTCATACATAAGAGTTGTATACAGTGTAGTGCTACACGGTGCAATAGTTTAGAGTGCCATGGCATACAGTGGAGTGGCTTACAGTGGAATATTGTATACTCAATTTGCGTACAGTCGAGCTGGATACAGTGGGGTGGTGTAGACTGGATTGCTTAAAATACAGTGCGTACAGTGGAGTTGTGCACAGTGAAGTAGCATAGAGTGGAGTGGCACACAGTGGAGTGGTGTAGAGTATAATAGCGTATAGTGTAGTAGTGTACAGTGGTGTGGCATGAATTGTAATAGCACATAGCTTAGTAGCATACAGTGGAGTGGTATACTTTGAAGTGGTGTAGACTGGAGTTGTGTATCGTCGGGTGGGGTAGATTTTAATAGCATACAGAGGAGCAGCAGACAGTGGAGTTGGGCAGAGTGGAATACCATACAGTAGAGGGGCAATGATTGAAATTGTATAAAGTGTAATCTTGTAGAAGGGAGTGGCGTATAGTGTGATAGCGTACAGTGGAGTACAGTGGAGTGGTGTAGAGTAGAATAGCAGAGAGTGGAATAGCATGGAGTAGAATAGTGAAGAGTGGAGTGGCATTGAGTGAAGTGGTGTAGAACGGAGTAGTGTCCAATGGAGTGGGGTAGAGTGAAATAGATTATAGTGGAGTGGCGTAGAGTGGATTGGAGTGGTGTCCAATGCACTAACATTGAATGGTGTACACTGGAGTGGTGTAGAGCGGAGTAGTGCATACTGAAGTGGCATACTATGGAATAACGCAGAGTGGAGTGGTGTACAGTAGATTGGTGTGCAGAGGAATAGCATATTGTAGATAGCGTACAGTGCCAGTGCAGTGGTGTACAATGACATGGTGAAGACTGAACTAGTGTACTCTTGAATAGGGTAGAGTGTAATACCATGCTGTGGAGTGGCATACAGTGGAGTGGCATCCAATGGAATAGCATAGCATAAATGGAGTGGGGTTGAGTGGGTGGCATACACTGCAGTGGCATACAGTGGAGTGGCATAGAGTGGAATAGGATAAAGTCGAGTGGCATACAGTGAATGGCATAGAGTGGAATTGTATATACTGGATTAGTATATAATTGAGTGAAATCCAGTGAAGTTACCAAAGAAAAGGAGAGAGGGGTCCTACTCAACAAAGGGACAGGACACCAAATCAGGAGTCAAAAACAGATTCCCTTTGAGATTTCTCAATAGCATACCATACTGTTCACTACCACATTCAAACTATCATTTGATTAATAAAGAAAATAGTTGTAGCCAAAAAATTACCATTATAAAAATGCTTTATAAATAGATCTATTCAGTAAAAAAAAAAATTTAGAATACACACTATTGGTTGTAACAAATAAAATCAACAATTCACATAAATTCATTACATGTCATACATAAATTGGGAAACATACAAATAATATTCAATTGCAAACAAGTATGTACAATCCAACCACTAATTATAGCAGGTTAACTAAATGAAAGGTTTTTGTTCATAAGAACCTCTAAATAGCTGCAGGGCAAAAAGGACCAGATCAAAGAGTTTTGTGGTATCTTTTAGAATATAACAGAGTGGCAAACAGTGAAGTTATGATATTGAAATGGGTTCCAACCTGCCCAACTGATTTAGAAATTATATTCAAAGATTTTAAAGTAATACCAACCTTTTAACAATGCATGCTGCTGTGGGCTTAGGGGCCTGCCTATGGCCCTGTGTACTAAGTACACTGAAAGGAAAAGCGGAGAACCTTCAATTTGACTCACAGTGCACTGCGTGAAGTCCCTCAGGTTTCTTTTTTAAAGTGAACCTAACCTGAATTCTAACCTGACCAACTTGATTGTAAGAAATATGTTAAATCCACTCTGGAACATAAAGAATAGTGATTAACCTGCTGCTTTGAAACAAGGGTCTCCGAGTGTGCCCTAACAAACTACTCTGATATACCAACTAACCTGTGTTTGGCGTACGCGCGTCCTGACTGGTCACTTGACTTCGTGCTGCTTGATCCATGATTCTCTGTTCTTCTGTATTTAAAATGGCACCGTGCTGGAATATATCTGAAAATGGCTTAACTTTATTGACCAAGGTAAGCGCGGGCAATGCATTCTCGCAAGTAAAAGACTAGCTGTTATTCCGAAACAAACACAAGCAAATCCACTGTGGATGTGGGAGAATTCCCTATAAGGTCTCCATTAAACCAACATCCTCTCTCTACCAAGATTAATATGTGTGTGTGATGTATAAGTTAATATAAATATTTTGATTTTAGAAGTTCTTTTAGATTCTTTGAACGTGTGTGGGCGAAGAGAGGTTTATTCAAAAAGATTGTTGCGAAATCAGTTTCCTATTCCAAAACTTCCCATCTCCTTATAATCATTTCCCTAGGGTTTCTTTTTTAAAGTGAAGACATTTCCAGTTTGTTGCATCAATAATTAAACAAAGTATACATGTTTGATTCAAAAAGATTCTTTCATTTGGGAACTTTTTTCAGGAAATTAATTACAGTTAAAATATTTACATTATAGAAATATCAGCAGTTCAAAACATGGGAACGCAGTTTACCCCTAGAACTCGTGCGAAGCATGTCATCTTTTTATGCAATCTTTTTAGTAATGAGGAAGCAAGAAGCAGTATAATTTATGTGAGTAAAATACCCAGGCAAATCCTCAGTAGAACACTAGCACATTATTATTATTATTATTATTATTATTATTACATTTCTTGAGCGCTCAGCTACCCGTAGGTTTCCCGGCGCTATGGGTGTGAAACAATATCGAAGTGAGAAAGGAAAAGAAGTCAGCGAACTTACAAATTAAAAAGCCAGGTTTTGATTCCCTTACGGAAGGTAAGGAAGCACCTTTCAGAGCGCAGAGGGGGGGGGGAAGAGAGTTCCAAAGAGAGGGCGCCAGCAGAGCAAAAGAGCGACCTCCCATTTTTGCTCTCTTGATGCGTGGGATCTTGAGCTTATTCTGAGTGGAGGACCTAAGTGTGCGAGGTGGAAGATATTGCTGCACCAAAACAGATAGATAGAGAGGAGCTTTTCCGGTCAGGATTTTATGCATGAAACATAAAGCCTTGAATTTAACCCTGCTCTCGATCCGAAGCCAGTGTAGATTGCGCAAGTGGGAGGAGGCTGAGGATCTGGCGGGTAGATTACAAATCAGGCGGACCGCCATATTTTGCACTACCTGGTACTTATTAGTGACCTCCTTACAGGCACCTAGAAGTAAGCTGTTGCCGTAGTCCAGGCGTGAGATGACAAGAGCCTGGACTACAGATTTCAAGGTGTCAGCCGGCAGCATCCATGAGATTTTCCTAAGCCACCTGATGATGGTAGTACAGGTGGCAGAGACTTTCACGACGTGCTGCCTGAAGGACAGTTGATTGTCCAGGAGGACCCCAAGGTTACGGGCAGACGAGGTTGGAATAGGAAGAGGGCCCATCTTCGGAGGCCAATGTTGTGGGCCCCAGAGCGAGGTGGCATGAACAGTGGCATTAGCCCAAACATGGTTTGGAAAAAAATAATCAAAAAATGTTTTTGCACATTTGGTGTATTTTAATTTCTGTTGTAAAACATGATTAAATGATAAAAAAAGTTTTAAGTACATTTGTATCGATACATGATAAAATGTTCCAGCATTATAGCATATGCATGGGTCTAAACATACATCAGGTACATATATATTACAATAAAAAGATGGTTTCCTGTCTACGCATTTCGACACAACTGTGTCTTCCTCAGGACTGTACCATCATATTTCTATAAATACCAACACGTGGTACCGGAATTAAAGCCAGTGTAGGAGCAGATACACACAGTAAAAGGTCCCAGGGTAAAGTGAGAAATGGTAGGTTCTCCAATGTTGGTATTCTTAGAACATCAGCTTTTTAACGTTTAACAGCAAAATTTACCGCCTGTTTTGATGACAATTTATGTGAACCGGCTGCATATGGTTCCCGGCGTCTTTATTTCGTGATCTGCACCCTCTCACTCGGTCGACTAGTGTGGCCCGGCTTTAGAGGTTAATTGACGTAGCCTGGCTGCACGCGGTTCCCAGCGTCTCTGATACATGAGATAAAGAGCTGAACGCGGACCGGTGGCAAATGGATCCCGGCGGTTTCTAGTATTTCGGCAAAGAAGCAGTATATGCATCTCCAAGAGTTGCATTTCGGCTTAAGAAATCTATTGGTTGCACGTGTGGGTTTTCTACCAAAAACTATATGATGAAGAGGGTGGCGGGGTGGCACCGAATCAAAATTTAAAAGATGAAGGTCCTAAACTAGATGAAAAAAGCAGGGAGATATTGGAATCTGACCTGACATTAATGGAGGTAAAAACAGCGCTACAGGAACTAGCTGCTGGTAAAGCAGCAGGACCTGACTGCATCCCATTGGAGCTGTATAAGTGTCTAGAGGAAGAAATCGCCCCAATATTGCTGGATTTAATTAATGGGATAGTGTGCTCAGGGGTAATTCCCGAAACGTGGAAAGAGACAAATATTGTCGTATTCCACAAAAAAGGAAAACCTACAAATAATCCAGGCTCCTATCGCCCGATCTCCCTTATCAATTCTGATACAAAACTATACTCTAAGATAAGGGCGATAAGGTTGGGAAGGATCATAGGTCGGTTGGTCTCCCCTTGGCAGCATGGGTTCGTGCCAGGCCGTGACACTACAGATCATATAAGACGAGCTATAGCTCTGTTCGATGCCTATGCTACCAGGGGTGAGGACATGGCCATGATCCTTCTAGATGCTGAGAAAGCATTCGATAGGGTGACATGGGATTGCTTATGGGGGATCTTGGTTGGTAGGGGGTTTGGTAAGAAGAGTTTGAAGGCAATTAAGGCTATGTATAGAGATCCGGTTGCAAGGGTCATGGTCATGGGGCAAAATTCGGACAAAATAATAATCAAAAGAGGCACCCGACAAGGTTGCCCATGCTCCCCAATACTATTCTCACTGTATATAGATCCCCTAATCCCAAAAATACTGATGTCCTAACAGATCATTCCGGTGAAACTCCATAGCTACACAACCAAAATCTTGGCATATGCCGACGATTTGGCAATCATTACAACTGCTCCCCAACAAGCAATGGTGGAGATTAGTCAACTGGCCAAGGATTTTGGTGCACAGTCAGGATACCGCTTAAATGAGGAAAAACACAGATCATCTGTACAAATAACATAATAAAACTGGATCATAGATATGTGGACTCAGTAGTATACCTAGGGGTAAGAGTAAACACTAATGTCAACAAGATCATTTCGGATAATTACTATCCACTGTTAGAGTCAATTGAGAGGGAGCTAAGGAGGATTGATGTGCTACATTTGTCATTGATCGGTAGGGTAAATGTTATAAAAATTACTATGTTTCCCAAGCTGCTCTACCTATTCCGCTCTATACCACTGCTGTTGGAGGAGGGGACGATTAGGAAGATTGAAGGAACACTTATCCTATTCATTTGGCAGTATGGGAGAGTTAGAAGGTCGTTGGCTCGTCTGTCTCTACCACTCATGAGGGGTGGCCTAGCTATGCCCAATATCAGGTTGTATCATTGGACGTGCTTGTTAGTTCAAATGAATATATTGTTTAAACAGGATGATGGAATAGTTGAACCTCCACCTGATATTCGAACAATCCCCACTATCTACGAGCTTTTAGTTGGTAGGAAGGCAGTGGGATTACTGATGCGAGAGGTCGAAAGGAGATTTTACAAGAGATCCAGATGCAAGATCTTGTTGGCTGTATGGGGAATTTGGAAGTCAGTGGGGAAATATCTAAAGATTCCAAAAATTCACGCAAATATAGATATATGGAAATCTAATACCTTTGCACACCTAGGCCAAAATATTAATAGCCAAATTTGGAGGGAGAAGGGAATTAAGTGTCTAGGTGATGTCGTATTAGGCGATGAGATCATTGATTTTAATACATTACAACAAAAATTTGGGCTCCCATCTAGCCATTGGTTACTTCATGTACAATTGGCCCAAACAATCAGATCACTTAGGCCCAGGCTATTTCCTCTGGTGAGCCATACAGTAGTCGAATATCTGAAAAATGGAGGAAAGAAAATTTAAATTTGTTATGGTAACCTGCTGCAGGAGTTAGACGATGACATGGATAAGGTTGAATCCACTCTAGCTCATAAATTAGGGGACCCGGACGTTGACCTGGATCTAGCTGTAGTATTAAATAAAAAGATTTTTCGCTCCTCAAATCTAAGGGCTCAGCACTATAAGACCCTGTTTAACCTGTATTTCACTCCATCAAAGCTGTTTTCCTGGGGAGTGAGAGATAATGATAGATGCCCTAGGTGTAATATGGGACCGGCAGATTTACTCCATATGTTTTATAACTGCCCAAGCTTGACACCAATTATTAAAGAGATACAGCTATTTTTAGAGGGGCTGCTAGAACAAAACATCGTTCTATCCCCAACAATGGCTTTAGTGGGAATTGATGGAAAAATGAAGACATATGGCGGTGCGGAAGCTCTTGTCTTCATTTCTGTCGCTGTATTTCGTCTTTTAATTTCAGCGGGATGGAAAGATCCTTATCCACCCACCTTCCAACAATGGCTCTCAAGATTTTTAGGAATGCACAACATTGACACAACATTGCACAACCAGCGCCGAGACACCTTCGGGTATTTGTTGCGCTATAAAAATTACGTAAATATAAAATTACGTAAATTGAAGAATGTCTTTATGAGTTTAAGGGGAGGAAAAAATGTGAATTTGGTAAGAACATCTGTGCTCCAGTTAGAAAATGGAGGAAATCTAGATATTGATAAGATGAAAATAATTTATAAGACTGTCTGGTTCATATGAAGATCGTGTTTTCTTCTAAATTCTGTTTTATTATTCCCCCCCTTTTATCTGAGCACCCTGATCCTAATATCCTTCTGAATAATTACCCTTATTGTATAATGACTGTATAATGAATTTGATATGTGCAATAATTTATGGAATGTAACTAATTTAAATACTTGAATCATCTCAATAAAAAGGGTTTTCACCTGATGGTAGGGATATTACATATGGACATTTTTGGAATCACCATGCACTTTGTGAGTTTAACTGTTATGATCACATTTTGTCACAATGGCAGCACACACAGATATTTTCAAGTCAGATTGATTTTTTCTACTCTGTGCTGGCAGGAGGCTGCAGACCATACCGAAAATCATCTAAATATTTCCCTCTGATGAAGGGTTTTTTACAACCCGAAATGCATTGGGTCCGCTTCAATTAAATGATACAAACAATGTGAAGAGTATGTATTTTTCAAACGTTGGATGGCTATTATGTTTTGAGCTGCTGATATTTCTGTAATGTAAATATTTGGATTGCACACAGCTCTCCTGAAAAAAAGTTCTCTAATGAAAGAATCTTTTTGAATCAACATGTATACTCTGTTTAATTATTGATGCAACAAACTGGACATTTCTTCACTTTAAAAAATAAATCCTAGGGACTTCACACATTGTAGCGATTACCAGCAGAAGGATAGGGAAACAGGGTGGGATAAGAAGGGCACACATGTATGTAAATGTAATGTAAATGTAAATGTAAAATGTAAATGTATTGCGACTTATATAGCGCACGTATCACCCGAAGGTATCAAGGCGCTTGCTTAGGGAACCCGTCCTGGTATTCCCCTGTGAGATACCCCGGCAAGGTATCCACAAGGTGAAAGCCAGGCATCCCGCCGCGAGGGGCCGAAGTGGAGATTAAGCAAGCTATTGCCCAGAGTCGCAGAGTGTGACCCCGTGAGTCGAGTAGGCACCGGAGTGAGAATTGTCGAGTCCGTGGAATTTTGAGCCCGAGACCCGCCGAGGCGGGGAATCGAACCCTGGTCCACAGCCAATCTCAGCTTCCGGGTCTGCCGCCTCTAACCACTGAGCCACGCTTCTCCACATTACACCCTTCTTAGTCTCAATAGTGCATGAAAAATGCAGCAGCAATGCCCCTGGGACTACAGCTCCCAGAAAGCTTAGGGACGATGCAGGAACAGGAAGCAGACGTCTGACCCCTGCTGGCTGCCAATAAAGCACTGCGTTGAAATCAAACCGGTGCTTGACAAACATTCCGGTGGCTGAAAGCGGATGGTGCTTCCCCGCTGGAGGATACAGCCGATACCTAGCCTGCCTGCCAACTTCAAGAAGCTGTTCAGAACCCGTGCATCTTCGTGGCAAGATAAAGTAATCCACGCTGTTCTGAGAGTGGTAGACTGCTCCAGGAAGAGCTCTCCTCTCGGGAACGGCGCAACTTGAGTTTTCTTTCATGTTTTCTTTGCCGAGGAGCAGCCCGTAGCTAGGGGCTTCCGGCAGTATTTAACTTATTGATTTTCCGTTCCGAGACATTGAGACCGGCAATTTTTCCAGGTACTTTCTCGAGCCGGTAGCTGTTCACAGTTAGGAGCTGCCAGTATTTTCTTTGTCCCTGTATTTATTTATACTTGGGGAAGGCTGTGTGTATTCCTTTACGACACCTGGCAGCCAGCAGCAACGGAGCTTTTACGGGTAGAGAGTCCCGTCTTGTAAACACTGTTGTTGGTTTTGTTTACACTCAGATTGAAACCTACGAAGCAAGGCTCATCGAGGGGCAGTTAGAGCATTATATATTCAATTACTTACCGTGGTGCTGCCTAATTCTGCAAGTCCTATTTGTCTACACTTGTGCTGCTATTTGTACTGCTATCATTTACGAGACACTGCTCACTATTTTCATTTCTTTTTTACTGAAGGCTTCAACCTGATAACGTGGCATATGCTTAAATAGGACCACACACTTTGCCTTCCATGTGGATTAGTATGCCTATGTGACTACCTCGTGGCCTATGCCTAAATAGTACCACGCATTTTGCTTTATGGGAATGTTTAGTATGCCTATGTGATTACTTTGTATGGAATATGGTGTACTGCTGAATTCCCTCCAGCAACTATGAGCCAAAGCTTAAATGTAAGTGTGCCATAGTCATTGATCACTGAAGTATTACTATGTATGCCAGTGCTTCCTGGACCTTACTTTTTCTTCTGCCTTTTTTCTTGTGCACGCAGACTCCCAGATAGAAGCAAGGGCTCTTGACCAGACCTGTGAGACTACAGCACCATTTATTATTTTATCCACTTCCCTTTTCCCCTGGGGACTCCCTGTTTTCGCAATTTCATAATTTCATTGTGGGAGAGGAAGTGTCTAGGGCAAGAGGGGGGCCTCTCTTCACGGCATCGTTCCCGCTGGCTGTTACTGACAGGTTAGTGGCGTACCTCTTACCTGGAGCTGCTGACATTCACGACACACAGTGCGCTGTGAGTCAAAATGGGGGTTCTCCGTTTTCCTTTCAGTATACAGTGAAGTTGGGCACACTGAAGATGTGTAGAGTGGAATTACGTACTGTGCAATAGTATAGCGTGGACTGGCATTGGGTTGACTTTAGTACAGTGTAATAGTGTAGAGTGGAGTGGCACAGAGTGGAATGTTATACGGTGTAGTGGCATAGAGTGTTATAGTGTATATTGAAGTAGCATACAGTTGAGTGGCTTATAATGGAGCGGTGTAGACTGGAATGCCATATAGTAGTGTGGAGCACATTATAATAGCATACAGTGGAGTGCCATTCATTGGAATAGGGTCCAATCAAAGAGCACTGAATGTAGCAGCATAGAATGGAATGCCATACATTAGAGTAGCATAGAGTGAAGTAGTATACAGTGGAGTGGCACACTGTGATAAAGCATAGAGTGGAGTGGCATGCATTGGAATTCCCTGTACCTTACAAAATACATACCTTACTTAACAGCGGTGCCCAAGATGCATCATCTCTGCACCATAATGTATAATCCTGCCAAATTTCATCTAAATCCATTCAGCAATTTTTGAGCTACATCAAATAGAATAATCTATGGGAAATGCGTTGGTGGAATAGCTCAGACCGCTTTTATCTCTTTCCACTCCCTTAGTTAGGTAAGATGGCGGAGTGAGGACGCCGTAGAGCACAGCTACCGCCGGGGCTCCCATGGATCTACCCGTTTTTTGATGCTGGAAACGATTTGGTCACATTTATATACAACACGTTGCTGTACCTGAGGTCCGTGGAGCTTGGGAAATCTCCGGTACTATCGTCCAGAGCAATTTGCGGCAATATTCAGCGATCCTGATCCTGATAGAGGGTTCTGACGCTTACAACGGAGTGCAGTGGAGTGAGGCGGAGGCGAGACGGAGGTGGAGGCAAGACGGATTCTGGGGTATAGCCGTCTGAGAGAAGCCGACCGCGAGACGTGAGACACTGCTGATGAGTGAGAGTGAGAGCAGAACACATTCATGATCGGATACGGGTGGTTTCTAAACCAGATAAAAAGCACCTCCACATATTTACCTAAGCAGAGTGTGCGCTCTGTCTGTTTGTATAACGAAACGTCATTGCAAGTACCAGAATGCAACTGGGAGTTGCTTAATGAGCTCATATTTTTTCTTTTTCACTTCTCACTTCTTTTGGTAAAGAACACACTGACGTCTCATCAAGCTTTGTTTTATTGTGGACTTGCTGGCATGTTCTTAGCTTTGAACTGAATTTAAGAGACGGTCGTTACTCTCGGGGGGGGGGTGATGTCGCCTTATTATTTCCACTACAGAGGAAAGGCTTGCTGAAGGGGGCTGAATGCTTTGGCTCTGGCTGATTCGCCGTTTGGTGCAACAATCCACCCTGCACCTGGTCTATCTAAGTAAGGGATAGGCACATGGCTGGGCAGTCTGTCGGCCTAGTCAAGGACGTGCACCTCGGACCATGGAAATTGGGGAGGAGAAGAGATTACCAAAAATACAGAAAGCGGATGAAATGGCTCCTAAAAACGTACCTAGGTCCACTCAGACAGCTAAAAATGTGGTGACCGACCAAGTAGCAGTGCCATCGACGCCATCGGCGGCACGAGTCACAACTGTGGCCCCTTCTACAGTGGTGTCAGCTTCTGCAAGCCCGCCGAACACCTTAGCAAAACCATCAGTAAAGTCACCAGTCGGAGCCATCGGAATGAACAAACAGGTGCTGCGCCCCCCTATTTTGATTATTGAGGGCAGCTGTTCTGCTAGTGCGATTGAAGCAAGCAACTTGCACACTATCTTGGAAAAAAAACAGAGGGTTCCTACAGACTTAGAAAAGGAAGAAGAAGGAATCAATTTAACTTTACTACGTGATAAAACTGATCCTACCTGTATGCCGGCACAAATGGAAGGAGCAGAGCTACGAGGGGGGTTGGATCATACTTCTCAAGGATCCCCTATTCGGGAAAACAGTGCTAGTTCAGCTATTATGACTGTGACTGTGACTTCGACATTTCCTGTAGTGGGGGAAGATCGGGATGGTGAGGATGGAGGTGAAGGGGCAGGTGGCTCCTCTGACGAGGACTCGGAATACGAGGAGACAGAAGAGGAAGAGGAGTATGGGACAGAGGTTAGAATCTCCACAGCTAAATACATGGCGGATCGGAGGGGCAAAGCTAAGCAAAAGAAAAAGGCCAAAAACAAGAAAGGCAAAAGACCAACAGCAGAGGGTCTATCCCTGAACAACACCGCTTTAGCTATGAAAAAATATATACATTTGGACAAAAGTCCTCTAATAAAGTGGATTCAGGCTAAGGGACTAGTGAAAAATATGACCCTTCGATTGTCGGGCTCCACTATCCCTGTTGACGAATCTCAGGAATCTCAGGAAAACAGTGTGGGCCCCCGCTTATCTCCCCCAGCTCCCCCTGCTCCAGTTGTGGACACAGATACTGCTCCACTACCTGACCCTACCAATGGGGCATTAAGCTCAGAACTGATAACTTCTCCTGTGAGGTTTGCAGCATCCAGCCATGGTCTTGACTTACCGACATCCACGCCTTCTGATAACCCGGATTTTCCCTATAACATCTCGTCAGACAGCACGGAGAAATGCAGCTCTGAAATGTCACCTTTTGAGGTTATTTTACATACTTTAACTAGTCATTGTGCTGAGGCGCAGGAACACTTTCTGCAACTACGGGGAGATAATACCAAGCTCCAGAATTCATTGACTTCCAAGCTAGGTGGGATGTCACAGGAAGTAGAGGATCTTCAGCAGAGAGTTGTCGGTATCGAAGAGAGCGCAGCTCACACTGAAACAGCTCTGAATGATCATGAGAGCCAGATCCTCGCTTTACAGCTGAAAGTCGAGGACTTGGAGAACCGCCAACGTTGATCAAATCTGAGACTCTTTGGTATTCCGGAGGGGGCTGAGGGGCCGGACGCAAGGACTTACATGGTGAAACTACTAAGCAAAGCTCTACCTGATCTAGTCGATTGGGATTGGGACTCTCAGGTCCAGAGAGCGCATCGCCTTCCCCCATTTCAGAAGAATAGGGAAAGCAAATACCCAAGGCCCTTTATTATTTATTTTGGGAATTTTCTTTTAAGGGAGGCAGTAGCTTTAAAAGCACGTCCAAATACTCCTATCAAGTTTGAGAATATGTCTTTATTTACACGCTCAGACTTGAGCAAACATACAATGGATAGGAGGTGGAGATTAAAAAAATGTATAGACCCCTCATTAAAGGAGCTCATACTTATTACTTCTTGGACGAAAAGGAGGCAGAGCTAATGCTGTCTAAGTTGAGCTAAGCTCTGAGTTAAAATCTGACTTTCTTAGCTCTGGGGGTAGCAACTAAAGCGCATCTTTTTCTGGTTTTTTTTTTGGATGTTTGTAAAAGTAAGGTGGGTGGCCTGGAAGCCCTGGTGCGGCTGTGTTCTGAGCTGCCCCTTCAACGGCAGCAGTCACGTAGGGGGCTCCCTCTCGTTCTGGTTTGAGGGAGGGGGGAGGGGGATGGGCCCAGACTGTCCGAGGAGTAGTTGTTTGGAGAAGGGTAAAAAAATTCAAAAAGACAGCACTCTGTGAGGAAGGCGTAAATCTGAAAAGAAGAGATTGTTGTTTGTTATTATACTTTCTGGTTAATAATGTACGGTATGGCAAAGCCGGTTTAAATCATCGATTAAAATGCATGTATTAAAATGTCTAGCATGGAACGTATCGGGCCTAAATAGCAAGAACAAAAGAAGACTTATCTTCGAAGAATTAAGGTTGTACAATCCCCAGCTAATTTTTTTATCTGAGACACATATCTCTTATAAGGATAGAAAGCTACTTAACCACTTGGGCTATGATGTTTTAGCGTGTTCTTCTCAGAAGATTTCGTTAAGGGAAGTTGCTATATTAAAAGACAAAAGATCTAGAATTGAAATGATTAAATCTGGTACTGATAAATTGGGTCGCTGGGTGATAGCTCAAGTCTGTATCGGCAATCATAAATATGTACTCTGTGGAATTTATGGCCCAAATACGGATGAAGCTTCTATTTTTGATGAACTGAACCTGGAACTGTTGGGGTGGGAAGGAGAACTTATTATGATGGGGGATTTTAATTGCATAATGGATTACAAGCAGGATACAACAAGGTTGGGTACCTTTCAACGTATGCATAAAGTAAGGGCTGCTATTTTAGATATCAGCAGGGTACATAATGTTAAAGACGTATGGCGCTCTCTTTATCCAGACATACCCGGCTATACGTTCTACTCATCCCCTCACAAACTTTGTTCACGCATTGACATGGCATGGGTTACGGATCAAATAATCCAGAATAGCTCTATGGAAATCTGCCCCCGGGTGTCCTCGGATCACAACCCTATTTTATTAACTTATAGCTATTCTGAGGGTCAAAATACTCCAAGACTGTTTTCATGTCCCCGTTATCTACTGACTGATACGGCCTACATCTCTCAGCTCAAGCTGCACTTGAGTGAATTTATTAAAATTTATTAAAATAAATCTTAATACGGCCCCCCACATTTGCGTATGGGACATGTGCAAGGCCAGTATTAGAGGCCACGCTCAACAATATATTTATAAACAGAACTCCGAACGTCGTAAAACTAATAATAAACTAATAACAGATATTAGGGAACATGAGATTCTGTTGGCAGACTCGCTGCGTCTGTGCTCTACTAACATCGTTGAAATAGAGCTTACACTTGCAACTTTAAAATCTGACCTCAAGACAACCTTTATTGAAAAAAGCTGTGCTAAATTGCATAAGACCAGAATTCAGTATTATGAAGGGGGGATAAAATTGGTAAGCGACTGGCCTATCAAGTGGCAGATGATAGAGCTCAGACCCGTATTAAATGCAAAAAAGGTGCGAATCAAATTACTCACACTCAACCAGTGCAGATACTGATGCAATTTAAAGAGTACTATAGTACCCTCTATACCCCAGAGAACCAACCACTTACATCTGATATTCTGGATTATCTGGAAAATAATTTTAAGGAAAAACGCAATCTATCTGGCTTAGAACATCTGTCGGATGATATTACCGAGCTAGAACTGAGGCAGGCTATCCTATCTCTACCTAAGGGGAAAGCTTCAAGGGAGGATTCAATTCCGATGGAATTATATAAAATCTGTATGGAGGAAATAATTCCCCTTTTACTCCTAGTTATACAACATATTGGGGTAACAGGGAAGGCCCCGAAATCCTGGAACACAACAAAAATAATTTTTTTCTTAAAAAAAGGGCAAACCAGCCAAGGAATGTGGGTCGTATAGGCCGATCTCCTTGATTAATTCAGTTGCAAAGGTTTTCACTAAGGTTCTGGCAAACAGGCTGGCCGTGGTTGTCCCTCGGATTGTTAGTGAACAGCAACACAGATTTGTCCTGGGTAGGGACACTACGACCCACATTAATACAGCTATCACAGCCTTTGATATAGCAGAGACAGAAACCTCCCCACTCTGCATGATTTTATTAGATGCCAAAAAAGCTTTTGACCGAGTGGGGTGGGACTATCTCTGGGCCGTGTTGTCCTTCATTGGTTTTAGGGGCAACGTGGTCAGCTGGATTCGGGCCCTGTACGACCAACCCAAGGCAAAAATTAGCTATTCAGGTATGCTATCCTCTGCTTTTCCAATTGCACGGGGCACTCGGCATGGGGGGCCCGTTGTCACCCTGGCTCTGTGCCCTGTCCATGGAGCCATTCCTGCTAGCACTCCTTACACAACCTAGGATAGTTCCATTTTGCTCAGGATCCCATTGCTTGAAAATAACCGCATATGCGAATGACATCGCAATATACTCCCCCAATGTCACATTAGCACTAGAGGGCATCAAGGTCGAAGCAGAAAAATATGGCAATGTTTCCGGCTATAAATTAAACGTGAACAAAACTCAGATAGTGGCCAACTATAAACCTTTGGGGGTAACTTCGGGGATATTTCAGGCTGCTAACTATTTAGGAGTTAAAATTTGTGACATAATCCCCATCAACTACAACGTGCTAGTTAAATCAACCAAGCTGCTTCTTAAAAAATGGCATAAATTACCACTAAATATCATAAGTAGATTAAACATAATCAAGATGAAAATTCTTCCCAGGTTTCTTTATCTTTTTCGTTCTATCCTGGTGGCACTTAATAATATTTTTTTTAAGAAACTTGATGGAATTTTTTGTAGCTTCATCTGGGGCTACCGGAAAGCACGAAAAAGCTTATCTTCATTAAAAGGGCCTATTCATATGGGAGGACTCAACTTCCCAGACTCTAAACTTTATTTCTGGGTTACCTTTATTGGCCGTCTTCGTTCCTTGCTTAATTCCGATTCAAAACATTTGTTTTTTCATACCATTATGCTGAACTCTGATACTTTCCCGCTGGTGGATACAGCCGATACCTAGCCTGCCTGCCAACTTCAAGAAGCTGTTCAGAACCCGTGCATCTTCGTGGCAAGATAAGGCAATCCACGCCGTGCAGAGAGTGGTAGACTGCTCCAGGAAGAGCTCTCCTCTCGGGAACGGCGCAACTTGAGTTTTCTTTCATGTTTTCTTTGCCGAGGAGCAGCCCGCAGCTAGGGTCTTCCGGCAGTATTTAACTTATTGATTTTCCATTCTGAGACATTGAAACCGGCAATCTTTCCGGGTACTTTCTCAAGCCGGCAGCTGCTCGCAGTTAGGAGCTGCCAGTATTTTCTTTCTGCCTGTATTTATTTATACTTGGGGAAGGCTTTGTGTATTCCTTTACGACACCTGGCAGCCAGCAGCAATGGAGCTTTTACGGGTAGAGAGTCCCGTCTTGTAAACACTGTTGTTGGTTTTGTTTACACTCAGATTGAAACCTACGAAGCAAGGCTCATCGAGGGGCAGCTAGAGCATTATATATTCAATTACTTACCGTGGTGCTGCCTAATTCTGCAAGTCCTATTTGTCTACACTTCTGCTGCTATTTGTACTGTTATCATTTACGAGACACTGCACACTATATTCATTTCTTGTTTACTGAAGGCTTCAACCTGATATCGTGGCATATGCTTAAATAGGACCCCGCACTTTGCCTTCCATGTGGATTAGTATGCCTATGTGACTACCTCGTGGCCTATGCCTAAATAGTACCACGCATTTTGCTTTATGGGAGTATTTAGTATGCCTATGTGATTACTTTGTATGGAATATGGTGTACTGCTGAATTCCCTCCAGCAACTGTGAGCCAAAGCTTGAATGTAAGTGCCATAGTCATTGATCACTGAAGTATTACTGTGTATGCCAGTGCTTCCTGGACCTTACTGTTTCTTCTGCCTTTTTTCTTGTGCACGCAGACTCCCAGATAGAAGCAAGGGCTCTTGACCAGATCAGTGAGACTACAGGACCATTTATTATTTTATCCACCTCCCTTTTCCCCTGGGGACTCCCTGTTTTCGCAATGTCATAATTTCATTGTGGGAGAAGAAGTGTCTAGGGCAAGAGGGGGCCTCTCTTCACGGCATCGTTCCCGCTGGCTGTTACTGACAGGTTAGTGGCGTACCTCTTACCTGGAGCTGCTGACATTCACGACACACAGTGCGCTGTGAGTCAAAATGGAGGTTCTCGGTTTTTCTTTCAATATACAGTGAAGTTGGGCACACTGAAGATGTGTAGAGTGGAGTTATGTACTGTGCAATAGTATAGCGTGGATTGGCATTGGGTTGACTTGTGCACATAGTAATAGTGTAGAGTGGAGTGGCACAGAGTGGAATGTTATACGGTGTAGTGGCATAGAGTGTAATAGTGTATATTGAAGGTAGGCAGGCACCATAATTACTTTTTAAAATTGTCACCCACCACTCTGTGCACTATTTTAATCTTTTATACTGCCAAAATCATTTTTTTTACATTTTCGCTCCTCCTGTGGCCTCCCTCGCCCCGTTCCACCGCGGCTGACTGTGCCGTTTGTGTGGAGGGCGAGGCGCCATCTTGGGCTGTGTTTTTCCTGGAGCGCGGCCGGTGTTAGCGGTCTAGTGCTTCTGGGGAGGCAGAGCATAAAGGGACAGGCAGCGCAGGGCTCGAGGTGAACTCTCAGGTTGGTGGCAGCTCCTGAAGTTCACTGGGGGGACTTTGTGCTAGTGTGAGCAAGTTATTCTTGGAGCTCGCTATTACCAGCTAAGCTTGTTCAGTCACTACAGAGAGCGTAGGCATGATTTAGATGCTGGCGCCATAATTACTTTTTAAAATTGTCACCCACCACTCTGTGCACTATTTTAATCTTTTATACTGCCAAAAGCATTTTTTGTACATTTTCGCTCCTCCGGTGGCCTCCCTCGCCACGTTCCACCGCGGCTGACTGTGCCGTTTGTGTGGAGGGCGAGGCGCCATCTTGGGCTGTGTTTTTCCTGGAGCGAGGCCGGAGTTAGCGGTCTAGCGCTTCTGGGGAGGCAGAGCATAAAGGGACAAGCAGCGCAGGGCTCGCGGTGAACTCTCAGGTTGGTGGCAGCTCCTGAAGTTCACTGGGGGGACTTTGTGCTAGTGTGAGCAATTTATTCTTGGAGCTCGCTATTACCAGCTAAGCTTGTTCAGTCACTACAGAGAGCGTAGGCATGATTTAGATGCTGGCGCCATAATTACTTTTTTAAATTGTCACCCACCACTCTGTGCACTATTTTAATCTTTTATATTGCCAAAAGCATTTTTGTACATTTTCGCTCCTCCTGTGGCCTCCTTTGCCCCGTTACACTGCGGCTGACTGTGCCGTTTGTTTGGAGGGTGAGGCGCCATCTTGGGCTGTGTTTTTCCTGGAGCGAGGCCGGAGTTAGCGGTCTAGCGCTTCGGGGGAGGCAGGGCATAAAGGGCACATGTGTTTTCGGGAGCGCAGCGGACGGGAGCAGCGGGCGCGACGATGGTGCGCCGAAGGTGCGTCTAAGGTAAGCCCGTTTGCGCCCATCCACGCTCCGACAGCGCACAGGGCCAGAAATGCTGGCTCTACGAGGGCCGGTTCTGGGGACCCACTGATTGTCTAGAGTCACTACTCTCATTCAATAAAAGTCCCTGCAGTAATAGCACGCAATGGAAGGTATTATATTCAATGTCCCGAATCTGCCCTGACTGCCATTTTCAATTCAGGAGGTCATGTCCATCCTCATCCCCTCCGTCTGATATCGACTCTCATTCCAACATTCGTGCAGCCCTCATCAATGCACGCTCTTTGGTCAAACATGCGGAGGAGGTTTATGAATTGATCATCGATGAGGCACTTGACCTCTTATTTATAACAGAGACATGGTTGCACGAATCCTGCGCTCCGGTGATAGAACTAGCGACCCCTCGAGGGTATAAGATAACCAGGCTCGACCGCAGTTCCTGCCGAGGTGGGGGCTTAGCAGTAATTCTTAGGGACAAGTGGTCTCTATTAAAGGAGAGTACAGGGGAAATTTCTGAGGGAGAAGCTATGGAGTTCTCCATTGCTTTTTCCCCACATTTTACATTGGCAGGAATACTGGTTTACCGCCCCCCTGACCCCCCAGGTAGGTTTCTTAAATCTCTGGAGGAAGTGGTGACACAGAGAGCACTGAGGTTCCCCAAATTTCTGATGCAGGGGGATTTCAACATCCATGTAGACACCCCTTCTGCACCTGGAGTGAAGGACCTGTGTGACCTCTGCGATCTTACTCTCCTATCCCAGCAGGTACTTAGCTCCACCCATTCTGGGGGCCATTGTTTAGACCTTGTCTACTCCAACTTCAGTCTGTCACTAGAAGCTCCGCGCCCTGTCACCTGGTCGGACCACTTTTTGGTCTGCCTTACCTGGGACATTGGTAGTCCACGCATATCGAAAAAAGAGCATCTGGGTCCTCCCCCCTTAAAATTAGCATCCCCGCCCTGAACACTGCATTGGCGCAATCTTGTCCCGCCATGGCCACTAATTTAGAAGGGAGCAGTCGAACTTTTTTCAACATGGTTGAGCTCTAATATTGAATCTCTCCCCCAACCTCTAGGAAATCGGTGCTCTAGAAACTCCCCTTCCTCTCCCTGGTATACGGAGCATTTAAAAATGTTAAAACTTGGCTGTAAGTCCAAGGAACGGGCCTGGCGACGGGACTATTGTCCCTTAGCCAAGATGAAACTCCGAGCAGCACAAAAAGAGTATTATGCTGCTATCAAGTCTGCCAAAGGTGATTTCTTTGCGGCTAGAATCTCCAAGGCTAAGAATAATAGCAGAGAAATCTTTGCAATAGTACGGAGCTTTACATCCCCAGTGGCAGAAACCGCCTCGGCAGCTTCTTCTCCTGGCTGGTGTAAAAAGCTGTCCACTTTCTTTATAGAAAAAATTTAAAACATTCAGGCCAGCCTTAAGCGACCCGCCCGGGCTTGGTCTTCTCCCACTCCTGCGGTCCAGGACTGCAATAACCCTTCCCAATTCCTAAACACCTTTGATCCAGTTGAGACGAAAGATATGCTGTCTATTTTAAAATCATTAAAATCTGGATCCCCTGTGGATCCCTGTCCAGCAAGGGTCCTTAGTGGAGTGGCGGAAGTTATTGCTCCTAAGGTGGCGGCCTTGGTCAACGACTCATTGCAACCAGGTGTGATGCCCCACCAATGGAAACAGGCTAAGCTCCTCCCCTTGATTAAGAAACCCTCAGCTGACCCGCTTCTCCCCTCCAATTACCGTCCTATTTCCTTGCTCCCAGCTCTGGCTAAGGTCTGCGAGAAGTCAGTTTTCAGACAGCTGGAGAAGTTCGTGGAGTCTTTGGGGGCGTTACATCCCGCCCAATCTGGCTTCCGAACTTCGTTTAGCACGGAGACTGCACTTACCGAGGCCATAAGGGTATGTCTGGATGGGGGCGGCAGGGCGGCTCTAATTTTATTGGACCTCTCTGCCGCATTCGACACGGTACCCCACATCCAGCTTCTCTCCAGGCTGTCTGATATTGGCATCTCGGGCACGGCTTTATGCTGGGTTAAGTCATTTCTTACAGACCGCTTCCAGCAAGTATGGATGCCTCCTCACCACTCTTCAAACGTTTTAGTGGAAACAGGTGTCCCACAGGGGTCGACTTTGAGCCTTCTGCTTTTTAATGTTTACCTGACCCCCCTTATTTATCTGGCAGAAGGTTTGGGTGCCAAAATAATGGCCTATGCCGATGACACCCAACTTCTCTTAACCTGGGAAGGCAGCGACTTTGGTACGGTCGGAGTACAACAGTGCCTGTCCGCGGTCTTTGCCTGGCTGGCCCAGGCCATCCTTAAGTGCAACGAGGATAAGTCCGAGATTCTCTTGTACAGACAATTCCCGGTGGACTTCAAGGATTCACTCTGGCCTAAAGATACACCTTGTCCTAAGGGAGATTGCGGGATAGCAAAAAACCTGGGGATCTGGTTTGGTGCAGATCTATGCTTTCGCGACCAAATCATGAGGTTGGCGGGAACATGCTTTGGCACACTGGCGACCCTCAGGAAGTTTTTTCCCCTTCTTCCCCAAGTTGCTAAGGAGGCAGTAGCCAGGGCACTTATTCTCTCACGCCTGGACTATTTAAATTCCCTATACATCGGCGCCCCTGACTTTCTGATATGCAAACTGCAAGTAGTTCAGAACGCGGCAGTGAGACTCCTCTTTGATATACCTAGGAGTTTAAGTGTTCGTAAACAGCTGCGTGAGCTTCACTGGCTACCCGTGGCCCAAAGAGTGCGTTTTAAGGCTCTGGTACTGACTCACAAAGCCTTACATGGCCTCTGTCCATCCTACCTGAGGGCCAGATTCACATTCTACCAGCCAACTCGTGAGCTTCATTCAGCTACGCTCCGAAGTCTAGTGGTCCCCAGATTCAAGAGGGTGCGCCTTGGGGGTCATTCCCTGGTGGTTAGAGCGGCCACCATGTGGAATGATTTACCTGACCTACTCAGATACACTACGAACTTGAATAGTTTAAAAAAATTACTCAAAACACATCTTTTTCAACAAGCGGCCTAGCTACCTTGTCTGTCTTACACGCATGTTGTTCCCCTACGCGCCGGACAGTCTTGACTAACAGTGCGCGATACAAATCTAAATATAACATATAACATAACAGCATACAGTTGAGTGGTTTATAATGGAGCGGTGTAGACTGGAATGCCATATAGTGGTGTGGAGCACATTATAATAGCATACAGTGGAGTGCCATTCATTGGAATGGGGTCCAATCAAAGAGCACTGAGTGAAGCAGCATAGAGTGGAATGCCATACATTAGAGTAGCATAGAGTGAAGTAGTATACAGTGGAGTGGCACACGGTGATAAAGCATAGAGTGGAGTGGCATGCATTGGAATTCCCTGTACCTTACAAAATACATACCCTACTTATGAGCGGTGCCCAAGATGCATCATCTCTGCACCATAATGTATAATCCTGCCAAATTTCATCTAAATCCGTTCAGCAATTTTTGAGCTACGTCAAATAGAATAATCTATGGGAAATGCGTTGGTGGAAAAACACAAGCTCGGACCGCTTTTATCTCTTTCCACTCCCTTAGTGATTCAACATAAAAATGTACATAATCTCAAAATGTTATAGGTCTGGAAAATGTTCTGGTGATTTCTTAAAAGGGTGGAAAGTTATTAGGAAGGTAATATCCAGGAATTGCTATCTTTGGTAATGCAAACTATAATTAAAGAGTGCCAATCAGTTTTATGTGATTTCCTTCTTTTTATCTATTGTAATTGTTTATGCATGTGTTCATTGGGTTACATAATCATATGACCATCAATGTGTCTTTTAGTTGTTCACGTAGCAATTGTGAAATTTTACATATGCAGTCTAATTCATTTTTGTACTTCCTTCTAATAGGATTGTGATACTTATGAAGCCCAAAGTGATTTGTTTACTAATGGCCAATAGCCATGACCTCCATTTAAACTAGTATATACTATAGCTCAAAGCTAGGTCACTTTTTCATTTTGTTGAACAAGAGTACATAAGGAACATGTTTTTTGTCTGGCTTGTTGAGCACAGTTTTAGTTTGTGAGCCTGGGAGCATGCATATCTAAATTAAGATGTATTCTATTCATTATATGTTTGTTTGCAGGTTTCCATTAGCTTGTGACCATAAATGGGTCTTTCAGATATGCGTGTGGTAAATCTGAAACTTTACATATGCAGTCTAGTTTATTCTTTGGGCTTTCTTGATACTTTTAATATGAATGTGCACTAAAAATGAAGGCCAAAGTGAATGAAAGCTAGTCATTTTTATTGTTATAGAAATTGAGATTATTATTTCTTTCCTAGTGGCCATTATCATGTCCTCCAAACAGTTTTTTGTGTGACTCACAGATGTATGAAAGACCCATGCATGTCATTACCACACGTCTTTCCACGTGTCCACTACCACACACATGCCTTTGCCATGTATGCCTTCACCATGGAAGTCATTACCATACATATGACTTTACCACAAAAATGCTATGTCATATGCCATTACCACGCATACCATTTAACATGTTTTTTTTTTTCATAGATATGTAGGTAAGCAGTCACCAGTAGGTAGCTATAGCTAAGACCTAGTTTCTATTGGAATAGCATTTTTTTTTTATGCTAACAATTGTGGTGCCCTTTGTTAAATCTGCATGAAAGATGCCACTCATTCATCTTCTGTCTGGAAAGTTTCCGGGAGATTTGTCAAGTGGGGGCAAGGAAAATGAGCGGGTTCAAACCCCTTTTTCTCCATGCTATTTCCCATAGCAATTTTAGACATTACTACAGCCCGAACCACTGAATAGAATTACTTCAAATGTGTCAGCAAGCTACATCTTGGTTCAGACAGATCTCTTTTTATAATATGGTGTAAATCCATTCAGTAGTTTTGAAGGTATTTTAAAAAAATGATTTCTACATATCAAGGGATGTGGAGGGTCCGCTTACCCGATATATCTCATACTGAGTTCTGATTTGCTGCCATTACTTTCGCCAGGATGTGTTGCCAGCCATTTTGGGACTCTGTACTCAGCCGGTGTCCCAAGAAAATGTAAATAAAAACAGAAGAGTGCATGGTAGGACTACCCTGACCCCCAAGGCCTTGTGGTGAGGAACCCCACAAATGTTCTTTTTTAATTATGGTAAGAATTCAGGAAGGAGCTGTAGATCCACAGTGACTGCAATACATGTTTTTAAACAAGAACAGTGGGCTGGGTCCAGGGGGAATTATTTGTATTAAATGGGGAAGGGAACACACAAGGATCCCTTTCCTTCGATGGCTTTGGCCCAGGGAACCCATCCCCCAGGGCCTGGGTGAAGAAGCAAAAGGGAGGGGTGACACTCAGCCCCCCTCCAGGACCCATAAATGGCCCTTGGTACCCCGTCTCCCAGACTGGATCCTGCTATGTCCCAGGGTGCTTACCTCTGGTACATAGCAGTTTCCCTGTCCTCACTGGCATGGGCAGTAAAACCTGTATTTGCTCTGGCCTGGTGTTACCCAGAAACCGGTCCCAGGATGCTTGTTTCTGGTTCAGGGAAGACCTAGCTTGGCAGTTCCGGCTGGACTGTTCCCATGAGGCACAGGGTCAAGACTGATTTGCATATAGCTGGGTTTGAACTGAGGTGGTGAAGTAAGCTAAATAATGATGATGGATTCATCCCAGATCTGTGACTGGGGGTGAGTGTCTCAAATGTTCCAACGCTCCATCCATCATCTCCTTGTGTTTGCTTTGTTTGCCCTAAATTAGCAGTGTATGCTCAGACGTGGGTCCCTTGCTCACTTTGCCACTGGATTCAAGCTAGCCTGGCTGATGAAGGGTGTTACCCAGAAACCAGTCCCAGGATGCTTGTTTCCGGTTCAGGGAAAACCTGGCTTGGCATTTCGAGCTGGACTGTTCCCATTAAGCACAGGGTTAAGACTGATTGCACATCGCTGGGTCTGAACTGAGGTGGCGAAGTGAACGAAAGAATGATGATGGATTCAATCCAGATCTTTGACAAGGGGGTGAGTGTCTGAAAAGTTTCAGTGCACCATCCATCATCTCCTTGTGTTTGCCTAGAAAATGATTCCCATGATCAACCCTTAGAAGCTTGGCTGCAAGCAGGCAGGCTTAACTTTAAAGACAGGTATGCAAAGCATTTAAAAACGCCAATTCAGTAAATAATTAAGACACAAAACACAATATAATTCCAAAACCAATTTATAATAATAGGAAATATGCATATCCTTAAAATTACACCAAAATGAAAAACATCCAATTTAGGGAACCAGAGATATATATATATATTTTTGATTTAGCACTATGTAGCAGATGAAAACCTAAAGCGCCTATTGGGACATCTTGTCACGCTAGACCTGGTCAAAGTCAAAATTTGAGGCTAGCCACGATGAAGCCCTGCATGGTAGGTCTCGATCAAAATTTTACATTCTGAATTAGAAACTTTTCTGGAGCTTTTCTTCCCGGGGACCCTCAAAGCTCTCAGCCAGACCGGATTCGGGGAGGGTTCGCCGGCTTGCCTTGTAGCTAACTACAAACTACAAATGTATATAAGTCCAACTTCTAGAGCTTTTCTGTGGGACAAACCATGGATCCAGGCCAGCTTGGGTTGAAAGTGGGCGGCTTGGCTCTCACGGTTGGATCCAGTCACCTTTTCTACGTTTGGACTTAGAAACTTTTACTGCGATTTTTCTTGCGGGGTCCCTCAATGGCTTCACCAAGCTGGATTTGGTGAGGGTTCGCTGGCTTGGGTATTAGCTTACTCCAGGTCAAACTCTGGAAGTCGGGCCTCTGTAGCTTTTCAGTGGGACGAACCTGAATGGCAGTTCGGCTCGTGGTTGAGGTTCGCTGGCTTGGCTAGCCAAGTCGTGTGGGTCGACTTATGGAGCTGTTTTCCAAAGTTGCTCCAAACATCTTTAATCATCTGGAATTTCTTCCTGTTGTTCCCCAAAAGGTCCCAAAATGTCCAAAACATATTCCAAGAGTCTGAAAGCTCCAAGATGGTCCAAAAAAGTTTGGGATTTAAGTTCCCACAACCCACTTGGAAAACATCCTTACAAATCCACTGTCAGGGCTTTAGGCTGAGAAATCATGGTGGTGGTATTTCAGATGAGCTCTACTAACCTGTAGCTTGCAGGGACTCCACTCTTTAGTCCTTTTGAAGCCAGTTAGGTGCACAGGGCTGTAGTTCAGATTGTGCAGCAGGCACAATCTTCAGAGTGCCGTGCCTGGTTGGTGCCAATCAAACTCCTCAGCATGGACACTTCTTCTCTCTTAAGTTTCAAGCAGCAGATCTGAGATGCTCTGCCCCTCTCAGATACGTATTCAAAGTTCTCTGGGTTAAGGATGAGGACACTCCTGTCCAATGAGGTGCAGGGCAACACACCAGGGTATGACCACATCTTCCAAAGTGTGGCACTATTTTCTCCCAGATAGCAATAATTTCTCCAAACTTCATCATAGCTGATTTTCTAGCAGGGATAGAAGAGCTGGCTAAACACATCCCCAAGATGTTTAATCTCCAAAGTCTCTCCCCATTGCATCTGCTCATTCCTTCCATATCCCACCATCTGCTTGGGTTTAAAGAGGAGAGGTATAAATTAAACTGACTTCTTCTGCCTGTCTCCTCCTTCCATTGAATAATATGGTTTACAATCACTCCCCTGTTCTGATATTCCTTTGTAATATCCCTTTGTAGCAGAGCCCTCCCCTCCCAGAAGAGCTGTCTAACCACAGGAGCTAATCCACTTAACTTTGACCTATCTGGATAGACCACTGGTAGGCAGAATTTTGGCTCACAGACAAGAACGTCTTATAACTTCTTGTTTGTACACTTTAGGATAAATTCAACAATGCCATATTATTGGATTTATCAATACCATTCTAGGAAGTCTTTGAATGGCATGTTTATGAATTTCCTAGCAGGATTTATTGGCCTTCTTGCCACGCTCACCTATGTGGCAGGGGATTTGCAATGGGAACAAATGATTTAGGCCAGAGCTTGTAAAATATATTTGATAAGGGTCCTGCCTATATCTACAGGACCTCACTCACCTGGGATACCCAGGGGAGACTTTAGGGGTTCTGAATATGTAAAAATATTGCACATCATCACCCCACAGAGCTCCTAGAAGAAAAGTCGCTTTTGTGAAGCACTATATATAGAGTCTTCCTATAAATGCCTGACCCCACCCCCCACACTTGGACACCTAGGGGAGACCCTGGGGGTATCTAATATGCCCAGATATTGTAGGTTATCAATTTTTAAGTACCCCAAACACCAAAGTCGAGTTTGGGTACAATTTGTATTTTGAAAGCAGTGTTGCAAAACAGGGCTGCTTTTAAACTGACCTCAGGCTACAGCAGTGTACATATATAAGTGCAGAAAGTGCTGCCAGCCTCTAAACTGACATACCCTATTACATAGTAGTGAATTAAAGGTAGCTTCAATCCCCTTGCCCTATTATGTACTTGCGCCGTATAGGGGAGGTCATGCCAATCATAGGGGTACCCTAACCCTTATTGTACTCTAGTGTAGGGGTTTTGCACTGTATTCTACATGTCTTTTACAGCATAGTACTGGCCCTGTTGTTGTAAATCTGGGAATGCATCAAAATCCATGGATGTTTCATGGGAACACTCACGTAACAGCCATAGAAATGCCTCCCTGGCACAGAGTAATGCAACACAGCGATTTGTGCTGTGTTATATTGCTCGAGATTTATGAAGCCTTGCAGAGCCACACAAGGAGGCCTTGCATGGCTTCATAATTCAAATTTTCCATTTGCGTAGCTCTTGCACCACATAACGTGTTGCAAGAGTGATGCATAGAGGCTCATAAAAATGCCCCTAAGTTTAGACCTAAAGTCTAAGGGCTCAATTCACAAATCTTAACTTGAGTTTCTTTATAACTCTTCAATATCATCAAGAACAAGATCTGGCAGATGTTTGTAGGTGGACCTTCCCCTAAATCTGCATAAACCATTAGCTCCTACATACATTTAAACCACTGCTTCCATTGTATGGATGGATCACCAAGAGCCCGGAAAAAGCAGCAGTAGATTGACAGTCTGCCAGACACTGTGCCTTGAATAAAGAACTAAAGTCACAATCAAAGTGCATGAAACAATTTAAACTGTAATCTCCTTATCAAATAACTAAAGTGTGTGTATTACTGTTATATGCACATACTAGAAAGGAAGGAGAAGAAAGAATCTCACACATGTAACTGAAGAAACTTTTTTAAAAATCCAAGTAGACATGTAAATACAAAAGGCATACCCACCTGTGATAGGTACACAGTAGCTTAATGTGGTGCGACGTGTTTTCTTCTAACCTGAGCTCCAAAAAGGTTCAGTTGTTGCCATAGGCTCACTTGTGCTGATTTTCTCAAAGTGTTTTTGCCAGAGTTTCCTTGCCCTCAAAATGGCCATTGAAATGGAGTGTGCACACCCTTGCAACACACTTTGCACTACGCATTTTTAATGTTTGATGCAACACTCTAGAAGGGACTGTGAACTTCAACTTCTTTGCCATGCTTGGCACTACCTCACATCATGTGGGTTATTATGTTTGGTCTCTCTTTTTGTTATTGATCAGAGATGACATCGCTACTTTCCACTTTGTGGCCTGGACTGTGAAAGGTACTTTGCTTTTTAATAATAGGAGAAAGCATGTACCGAAGGTTTGGAGGCTTGTAGAATGAATCCTCAAGTGACGCCTCATTGAATGGACACTGGGGGCTGTATTACTGCTGAGCACACCTTTCAAAAGGTGCGCTCTGCTCAAACAAGGAAAGTGTGCCGTATTATATTAAATGCACTGCCCCCAGGCAGGCACGAAGTCATGCTGTCCTGGGGGCAGCACATCAATTGAAACATGGAGCGGCTTTGATGCAGCCGTTCTGTGTTTCACTGTGCAGAAGGCAACCTGCCTGCAGTTTTAACAGGGATTAGAGTGTGAGTGACTACACACCCCTACAAGGGGATGTCTGGGGGGTCCATAGGTCCCCTGTACCCCTTCAAGAGGGCTGCTATCAGGGGTCACACTGTCAGTGCGCCTCCTGGAAGCTTCTTTGCCACTGCACGTGCTTCTATAATGCATCAGGGGCATAGACGAAAAGGGATTCCCTCATTTGCACGCGACCGTGGTCTCATAACAATTATAGAACACAATCTGGGGGTTGCACTCACCAGTTGCGGCCACCATGGCTCACAGGTGGGGGGCGGGCGCAAGGTCTTGGGGGGTGGGGGGGACAGGCGAGTGGTCACAAGAGAAGGGGGGTCGATCTGGGAGTTTTATTTTAATAATAATAAAAATTAAAAATTTACCTTTCCCGGGTCCCGTGTTTTCTCAGCTCCAGCTCTGGCTTCGGATTTCCTGCCTCTGCAGGAACAGGAAGCAGGCAGCCTCCCACCCCTCCTCTAAGCCAATCACAACACTGCAATGGCAGCAATGTGATTGGGACGCCGACCACACAGGTGTCTATGGAGAGGCCATTTTCTCCTACATGGAGAAAAGGGAGAGCATGCAGGACTGGTTTGGTCGGCCTCTTTGTAGTAATCCAGGAAAGGAGATGCCAGGAACAGTCATGAAGGTATTCTTTAAATTAATAGATTAAATTAAATTAAATTAAATTAAATAGCAGCGACAAACCGCCCTGACTAACACATGCTGGAGTCATCTATTAACTGTCTCAGAATGCTCAACAGAGTTTGAGAATTATAGCATATCATAGAACACATGTACTATGAAAGTGACAACTCAGCTGACACAGCAGGTTCAATTTCACAAAAGAGTTAGATGATACACAGGGGCAGGCAATCCTGACCCTATATAACCATCAGAAGTGCAATTTACTAGCAGAAAAGTGAGAAGCCTAGCTAGCTGAAGTTGGATTAGTTTTGGTCATGGAGCATTGTTGTGTTTGTGCTGATAATAGATGCAGTCATGGTTTAGGTGCTACTACCTTTAGTACTCATTACTTTATTTTGGGTTCATTATTTTTATATAGTGAGTGGTGTCTCTTATGGTGGGTGGTGTTTCGTAGGAGTGGGGCCATTCCCTGCATAGTTTTGTGTTTATAAATAGTGTTGCTGTTATTACAAATAGAAATGGTATAAGCAGCTACGGTGCTTAAGTTCTCTACCTTCTTCCCACACCTATGTTATTGTATCTCTTAATGCTTTGTTGTTTATGTCTTGTATTCTTTATCTCATGGTGACATTTTAATATATTTTATAATCCAAATAAACTAGGAGCACTTACAATAATGATGAAAAAGGAAACATAAACTTTTAAACCACTTTGCTAATAGGCAATGTTAGGAGGCAAATGCAGCTATAATGTTTTCGGAGAGATGTATCTGAAATATTAGGGTAATGACAGGGGAATAAAATCCCAAGGTGCAGTATTGTCCCAGGGTTTCAGGTCTTGTGCTTTTCAAGGGCCTTAAGCCAAGCACACAACTTCACACACACGTTTTACTTGACTTAATTGCACATACAAGTCTCTCCAATTTTGACAATAGAATAAAGTATGATTTTTGTCTATCACAAGAAATGAATGCACTTTTTTGCGAAAGAAGGAAGGTTTGTTCACTTTTAATATATAACTCAGATTTAGTTTTGAATATGTTACTATTAGTGTTGTAAACCTTGAAGCATCAGTTAAGAGCTGGGAAAACACAGGGCTGCACCATATGCACCATATTCTTGTAAATATGGTGCAGCCCTTTGTTTCTGAAGTGGCGGAGCGTGTCGTTAAGCCAATGAGGCTAACAACTTGCTCTGCCACATCTTCTTGTTGTATCTATATATAATAATGGTAGTTACACATCTGCAAGCAATCAAAAGACTACAAAATATCTTAAAAATGAATTTTGACGATGAAAGAGAGAAGTTAGCCAAGGATCTCATCACCATGGGAAAATCAGATAAGTCAGGAATAATGTCTCATCCTTAGTAGGAGAAGGATTGAGAGTTACATTTATAAAACTTGAACGCCTGAAAAAGGCAGAGCTCTCAAAATGGTGGATGGGGTTACCCTTAAGAGGTATTTGGATAATAAGAAAATACCTCATGGACTCAGAATTTTAACGTTCCCTACATTTGATGATCTCGAAGCAGACTTACTTAAGGATTGGGAGGAATATTTACAAAACACCTCCTTCGTAATGATGAGGGTCTTGATAGAACACTCGGATAGGAAGTGTCTTAAATTAAGAGAGGCGATATGCAAATTGGAAGAAGAAATTAAGGGGTTGAACTTGAAGGAGGCAACTGACAAAAATGTTGCCATCCTCAAAGAACAGATTGCGAGTCACCAACGTTTCATCAGACAGAGGAAACTCAACAAAAGAGCAAGGGATGACAGAGATTATGCTCAGGGACGCATCTTTACTTTTGCACAAACATTTGAAAACATTCAGGTTCCTAAACAGGAAGAAGTGGATACACAGAGATTAGGTAGTGTATCAAGTTTACTAAGTAGCTCCAATGCATCCACTATTGAAGAAGCGGGTGCCTCTTGTACCAACACGACTGAACCAAATATTGATGTGAATGGTTCATCCTCATCTTTCTTAGACGAGGTATTGAGGTACCGCATAGGGAACAAATAACAAAAGAAACCCGTAAACAGACAAGACGGGGCGAGTAGAGAAAGAACAGACAGAGATTCTGGTGGCCTAACAAGAAATCAGAAAAAGAAAATGAACAACTAAATGGGGAAACATGTATACGATCTGTTAAAAATTGCTCTTGTTGTTAATCTATCGGATCGTGTTTTGAGTGATACTGAATTGTGCCTTTTGAATAAAGGTTTAGGTTTCTGTGCATCGACTAAGGGTGTGTTCTCTGAATTGTATGCTGATCTCTTTAAATTTTCAAGAAGAGCTCTACTGCAATGCCATTTTTATCTTAATCAGTTTCAAAAGCCGCTGTCCATGACAGGTGGAGCGGAGGTGTCGAATGTATAATTTGAACATTTAAAACAAGTGTCTTTGCTGATGTCCCTTGATAGTGATATGGAAATCCTGTTGGAGGGCATTGCTCAGGAATTGGATATACACCAAGATTTAAAATTGGATAGTTGTTTGGGTCCCAAAAGTAAATTTATCCCGCAGGGACTTCACTTAACTAATATTGATGTGTTCCACAAACTTGTAACTGAAGATTTATATGGCTTAGAGGACAAACTTGCAGAGGGGAGAGGTGGTTGGTGCGCTGATAACCTGACCCCTGCAGAGAAGAGAGCTCTGTACAGTCTGAAGAAAGAGTCCTCCCTTGTCATCCGTGAAGCTGACAAGGGAGGAAATGTGGTCGTTATGAATAGGTCAGACTATGATCGTGAAGCCATGAGACAACTGTGCGAAGAAGACTGTTACAGGAAAATGAGTGGCAATCTGTGTCCTGTGTCAATGATGAAGATTAAAATGTGTTTGTCGCATTGGAAAGAGATCGGACTTTTGACTGATGAAGAATATCAATAGCTCAAAATTCAACATCCAAGGGTGGCATGTATGCACCTTCTACCGAAGGTCCATAAAAAGGAAAAATTACCTCCTGGACGTCCGATAATTACCGGAAATGGCTCCATGACTGAACATCTGTCAGAAATCGTAGACCTTCTTCTCAAACCAATTGTGGGGAATCTTCCTTCATATATTCAGGATACATAAGATTTTCTGAATAAAATAGATGATGTACAGTGGGATGATACGATGTGGCTGGTGACCATGGACATAGAGTCCCTTTATACTTGCATTAAGAAAGAGTTTGGTCAGATGGCCAAGGATTATTATCTCTCTACCAGGCGAGCCAACCTCTTGGAACGCAATGGCATGATCATAGAAATGATCGACTTGATTTTTAGCAACAATTTCTTTCTATTCAATCAGGATCGGTACCATCAAGAAGGTGGTAATTTGATGGGTTCAAAATTCGCACCATCCTATGTGAATTTATACATGGGATTGTTCGAGAAAGTGTATGCAGCTGGACAGATGATGTGTTTTTCTGGGGACTTTACATAGATGATATTTTTAATGATTTGGACTGGGTCTGTATGTAACTTGTTTCAGTTCTTTGATTATTTAAATCAAAACTCCTTTAATGTACGCCTCACCATGAATAAGTCTAAGACTAAAATCCAATTCCTCGATCTTGAACTATATGTTGAGCATGGAAAATTACAGACCGCTCTATATAGAAAAGAAACTGCTGTGAACAGTACATCACACTTTGAGAGCATATATTCAGCCAGCACTAAACGTGCGATCCCATGTGGTGAATTGATTCAGATCCGCCGCAATTGCAGTGAAAATATACTTTTTGAAGAGCAGGCATGTGTAACCTTACACCGATTAAAGAACAGGGGTTACAGGGACCAGGATCTTAACCAGGCCCTGAATAAAGTAAGACATGTCAAGAGAACTGACATCTTGAAAGTGAAAACTAAGACGAAATCTTTTAATAAAGAACGTCTTACTTTCATTACAAAGTATTCACAGCATAACCAAGATGTGTTCAAAATACTGCACAAACATTGGAAAATACTGAAGGGAACACCTGGTGTGGGTCCCCTCATGATTGATAAACCATCTATTAACTATAATAGATCAGGGACTCTGAGGGAAATGTTGTGCCCTAGCTATATGGCCATTAAATCAAACATGGAGGATACATGGCTGAAACGTCCATAGGGATTTCACTTCTGTGGTAATTGCAATGTTTGTAGTATGGGTCTGAACAAAACCATGAGCTTTACATACAACAGTGGCTATACATATAATGTAAAACATTTCATGGATTTTCACTCTACATTTGTGATTTATGTATTCATCTGCAATTGTCGGAAAATATATATTGGGAGCACGGTGCGCAGGCTGCGTGTGCGCATACAGGAACACAGACGAGCTTGCTCCAGAAACGATGACACCAATGCCCTTGGGGCACATGTCTGTGATTCTGAGATTCCAAAGAGTAATTTTAAATTCCATGCTATTGACCATGTTGTACCTGATAGACGAGGAGGCAACAAGGAACTACCCCACAGGCAGCTAGAGGCATTCTGGATTTGTAAATTGAGAGCAGTAACTTCTGGTTCAGAGTCAGATAATGAAATGCATTACCTGTTATAATGTAGGCTTAAGATATATTCGATTATAAACATCTTGGTGTTTATTTAAATCGAAGAACTTGAATGTTGAAATATAATGAACATGTGGGAACAGTTTCTCCAGATCTAATACTAATTGAGATTGTAAACCTAATGGAAATTCGTTCAATCTGATTGTTAATCAAATGAAAAGTCTAATGTAGGGTGAACTTCACCGCTTTCCCCTTCTTCTGTAGTTTTGTTGTTTTGTTATATTTTTTCGTCATGTTTTTCCTTATTCATCCTCTACTGTTTGCCATTCGAATCACGTTGTGTTATCTCCCCGGGTCGTAAAATTGGTTTTGGCCTGGTGAGGTTAATACTCATGCTTAGTGATCACTACTTTGAAAAGTGACACCTATACAACTAATCCAATATGACTGATGAGGTATATGGTCCGAAGACACTGTAAATTGGATTTGCTTGCTAAAATTGTGTATAACACATAGGTATAACACATTTGATGTAGTGTTCGGCCAAATATTGAAAATAATATCAGAAATAGCTTATTGCGCTACCTTTTTTCACTCTGGGTGCACTTTGTACTCTCCTTCTCTCTTGCTATACAATCAACTAAGGACAAAATCCTTGCACAAAAGGTATTTTTCACAGGGAATATTAGAGCCAGAAGTTGGAATGAAAAGAGGATACATGTGTCCTATGACGATATCCAGGTTGATGAGAATACGTGGGGGCGCCAGGATTGTCACACTGTCAATGACAGGATCACGTAGCGGCGCCTACCTAACTGACAAACTACATGCCCCATAATGCCCTGTGTGTTTCCCTGGTGTATAAAATAGGGCGGGACCGGGGGACCTTGTGCGTGATTTTGGATGATTTCCTGTTTCCAGTGTACCAGGTTAGGAGGGAGGCTCCTCGCTGTACTCTGCCCCTTTTTGACTTGGAGATTCTCTTGTTACCTGCCCTGCTTTCAGCTCGGTTCCCGAGCGCGGTGCTTGCCAAGCATCTTTCCTCTGGACCCCGTGCTTCCGGGTCGATTACTTTTCGTCCTTCCGATTTGGCTAGTGAGCAGGCTGTTCACTACTGCATCCTGAAGTTTGGAACCGAGGATTCCAATCGTTCCAAGCGTGAGTAAACGCTAGCTGCCTTTTTTGTTAAAACTGTACTTTACACGACATGGGTCTTTTCCATTGGTCACGTCAGGTATTCATTTGTTGACTTGCGTTAGAGAGCGGAGCGCCGTGGCTTCGCTACGCGTTACCGTTACGAAGACCCACAATATCTGGGGGGAATTGGAGGTATCTTTTGCAAGTGCCAAAGCGGGATGTGGCGGATGGCTCTACACTTTACCGTGTTTGGAGTCTGGTTTTCAAGTATGGTCATTTACAACTGCTAAAGGATACATGAACTGAACTATTAATGGAAGGTAGTAGTAGGAGGCTACATCTTACCGTTTGTGTAACTATTTACTTTGTTGTCTTCGTATCGGGTGAAGGAACCCTTTTCTTATGATTTCGAACATAAGTGTTTTCAGACAATATAAGGAGAAGACTTCTTTTTCATTCTGGGAATATTTTCAAAGGAGCACCTTTACAGTATCAACATAATACTAGGGGGTGCGTTTTGTTTCCCATTACTAAGTTCCTATTAGTATTGCAAACTCATGTATGGGTCTGTGGAATAACTTGTCTTTTCTATCATCAGGGAACAGGAATGTATTCCATTATATATATTACCTACTGGCGGTCGCCAGTAGGTATATATAGTTAGGATTTTTTCTCTTTGGGATTTTTGGAAATTCTATGTCTAATAACTTTGGCGTTTGTGGACAGAATTTTCAGCAAAATGGAACATTTTGTTTCTGAGCAGCCCCTGAAAATTTGGGGGGGTTTCGTTAAGGGGGGGCCGAGAAAAAAGGGGGGTCCCAAAACGCGTTTTTCCCATGTTAATTTCCATAGGGCGGTTGGCCTCACTTTTAGCTCGAACGGCTGAATGAATTTGCACGAAACTTGGCAAAATTGTAGGGACTGGTAGCCCGATGTGCCTTTGCTAGGTCTCAATATATGTGCTCCAGTGTGTATTGAGAAATTAACGTTCAAAAAAATATATATATCTGTAACAGCGCTCCGGGTAGCGCTCCGGTTCGCGTACTTCGTGAAGCGAAGCTGATTGGCTCTCCGGTGTCTGTCAACATTCTAAACAGTCCGGAGCGGCCGCCAGCTTGTCTCTCGGTAGGATCGAGAGACAATAGGAGGCCAAAACAAAGGGGGAAATGACTAGGTTTGATGTGGAGGCTTTAAAAGGGCCCCGCGGGGCCCAAAAAAAAAAGAAAGAAAAAATCTTTTTTTTCCGTAGGGTGTGCCCGGTACGCGCACCGGAAAGCGGTCCGGGAAGCGTACTATGAGGAAAAAAGAATGATACTTTTCAAATATTGCATGTTTAATGATTGTTCGTTTTGTTGTTTTTTTATGTTTTTGTTTATTGATTGTTCGTTTTGTTTTTTTGTTGTTTTATTTTATTTATTTATTTATTTTGGTTGTACTTAATGAATTAGATACAAAAATGAATAATATCGCAAAGAAAATGTATTGGTCAGAATGTTCAAAGTTCAATGAAACTTCCAGCATTACATCATCTGGAATCTCCTCAAACATGCATGTTTCTATGTCTTGTAAGCATTCAATAAATTGTTCATCCAAAGACTGATCCATAAAATCTTCATGTAAAAATTCTTCATTTAAAATCTCCTCAGATGTAATGTCGAAGGAAACATTGATTTTTTCGTGCTCCCCTTCCATTTTTTTGCTGTAAATAGCATAAAAAATAACTATATCAGAAGAGTTAGGGCACTGTTGGGTTTAAGTTCAGACAAGTAATTCTAATTTTTTAACAGTGAAGTTAACTTTGGGTAGTGTATGGTAACAGGCAGGAAGTAGAAATATAAAAAAGTGCCTGTGAAGAAGTGTAAGAAAATTCATAATTATAGCAGAGAAGCCTAAGTCAATCTATAAATATAAAAGAGGAGCCTATCTGTATCTATAACTATAGCAGGGGGACAGTAAATAATTATCAAAAAACGTTTTTACAAATTAAGTTAAAGTGCTCCTTACAAATTATCAACTTACTTTACAGAGAGGTTAAAAATGCTATTGAAATGTACTTTAGGAAGTAGTAGTCAAAATGGCTGTGTTTCTCTCTCTTTCTTTATATATATATTCAGGTACATAACCATTCAAATGTCAGGTAAAAAAAGTAGAAAATGAAAGTAACATTTTAATTGGTTGTCAATTCCAACACTTCAGATGTGTTTTGTGAAGTAATTTACCTGAGGGAATTTAGAGATGTCTGCAGGCTAAATGGTTAAATGAGTTAAATGGAATTACAACCATATTTGTCAAAATGGTAGGGATTGGTATGTAGTATGAGCTAATCTATATTTGGTGAAAGTGTCTCCAGTGGTTTTTCTGTAAATTACTTTCCCACCTTTTTTATGCGATCGCTTCTCACTGCGCGCCCCGGTACGCGAACCGGCAGTGTTACGGGAGTCCTCCATTTTGTGTTTCGGTAGAATTGAGATACAAGATGGAGGGCAAATAATGTTCAGAATGGGTAGAAGGGGTCATGGTAGACGTATCCTGACCCCCTAGGTTTTCTGAGGGTGGCTGAGGAGGCCCATATGTACGAAAAAAAACCTTTTTTTTCTCAAATTTTCGCACGGTTTGCGTCCGGTGCGCGTACCGGGTAGCAATCCGGAAATTGTAAATTGTGAAAATTAGTGAAAAAAAGTTACATTTAAAATTTGTTTATAGTGATCATAGTTAGGGTAGCTCTGAGAAGAGCTTTTGGGTCTGTGGTACATTTAGGTACTTATAACCAATACACAGTCTTAAATTCAGGATGAAAACTCTGTTCCCCTCATCTGAGAAGTGAACTCCATCTCCTATGTAGATATCTTGCATGTAGTAACGCAAGTTATTGTTGTAGATGCATCCCATTCCATGGTCTCTAATGTAAGCTGAAACAGACTTATTTACATGCTTCCTCGATTTCTCAATTTGTGGACAAAATTGGTTCGACCACCTCCATTTCTGTCTTTGGCATATATTTGAATATACCAAGGCAGTTTGAGGAAAAAGTGCCATCAATTGGTCAAAGATGTCCTTTAAAAGCATTTCCAGACCTACCCCAGTCAAAGTGCCCAAGTCATTTCCTCCACAGTGCACAATTAACTGGTCAGGTTTTGGCAAATGCAAAAAGGTTTTCACCAATGGTAACAATTGGTGACATTATAATCCTCTGTGGCCAATCCACTTGATTTCCACATTTTGTAAATTGAGGTTAGGTAAATTTCTGTTATCAGCATACCTTTGAGCCCAGTAGATGTAACTATGTCCAACAATCCAGACAGAAAACATGGTGAGAGAAGGTTCTGCTGCAGTTAGATGAAGTGTGGGAATGAAATGGCAGTTGAATCAGTAGGAGTTTATAATGAAAAAAACTGTGGGGTTTCTGTGCTAATGATTCAGTAGCAGTGATTGGTGGATTTTGATTGCTGAAAACAGAAAGTTAGGGAGCATGGATGAGTTCTTTGAAAGATGTAATTTGAATGGTCAAGAAAAAATCATTTTATGAAAGATTGCACTGGATACGCAGGTGCACTGAGAGTTCAGAGTTCAATTGAAACATTGTTGAGTGAACTTTCAAACACCAGAGGTCTTTCAGGAGGTGGTTGCTATGGAGAAAAGGCAGAAAGGGCAGAAGGGGGAAGGGTGTTGATTTGAAAAAGTGAGGGACGAGTTTTGATTGGGTGACATTAGAGATATGTGTGATGAATTACAGCATGTGTGTGCCATTGTTGGTTGCAATCTCTGGAGTGCATACCCTTTGCTCTTCTGAAGACAAATTGGTGTGTGTCTGAGACTGTTTTCAAACTCAAAAAGTATTTGCTAAGGTGAGAAAAGATTCATTTAATTTAAATAGAGAATAGTATGCTTTAGGGAGAAAATAAAGAAGAAAGTTGTGTATTTAAAATGTTGCTTTGTGTCAAGTGTTTTACAAATAGATTTTGATTCTTTGAGTTACATAGCCATGTTAAAAGTGACGTAAAAATGGTGCAAGGGCCTTAAAAAAACACTTTCATGTGTCTTAGGGCATTTTAAGTCACTTTCCATGAATATGGTTGAATAATTGTTTTACATGATGGGTTTAAAAACGTTTTTTGAAATCAATTAGGTTTCTTAATATGTACTGCTAGAGTTTCATAGGTTGCTTGGGATATATTAACAAGCAATTGAGGGCCCAATGTAGGTCGGTCGGTAACGACCAAAAATCGGTATTTTCGGTCGTTACCAACCGGTATTTGAGCTTTGGTATGTAGGGACACATATTTCACAGAATCGGTTTATTTACCGATTGGTAAATTTACCGATTCTGTAAAATACCGAATCGGTATTTCTACTGATTAGGTAAATTTGGTATGTAGGTGGCACTCTTCTGAGTCCCACAAGCCTTACCGATTCGGTATTTTAGCATCAAATTGAATTTGATGTTAAAATACCGATTCAGGTGTGCATGCATATGTGTGCATGCACACCTGTGCCATATGACTTAAGACCATAAGGCTTCAAAGCCCATAGGAATGAATGGAGCATTACCGGTCGGTATTTACCGAATCGGTAAATACAGATATTTACCGATTCGGTAAATGGAACATCTGGATGTTCCTACATACCCCCCCTTCTTATTTAGCGATTCTTAATTACCGAATCGGTAACATTCGGTAATTAAAAATCGGTAAATAAGTCCTACCTACATCGGGCCCTCGAGTCCCTTTGATGTTATTTTTCCCATTTTAATTTAATTTATTTCCCCCGTGGTGCAAGGTCCTTGTAAATACGCCCCCATGTGTGCTTGGTAAATTTAGATTTTGATTGTTTGAGTTACATAGCCATGTTAAAAGTGATGGAAAAAAAAAAGGTGCAAGGGCCTAAAAAAAACGCTTTCTTGTGTGTTAGGGCATTTTAAGTCAGTTCCCCATGAATGTAGGTATATAATTGTTTTACATGATAGATTTAAAAACGTTTTTTAAAATCAATTAGGTTTCTTGATATGTACTGCTAGAGTTTCATAGGTTGCTTGGGGCATATTTACAAGGTCTTTGAGTCCCTTTGATGTTATTTTTCCCATTTTAATTTTAGACATTTCCTCGTGGTGCAAGGTCGTTGTAAATACGCCCCCATGTGTGCTTGGCTAATTTAAGTACTGATAGGGTGTGCTTCTACATAGGACCTGTGTTGTGTATTCAAATTTAGACCAGAAAATCACATTTTTGAGAAGGTCATATTGGTGTCTGTTTCTTCAAATAAATATTGAACTGAGAAGTATTAAACTGAGGCTAAATTTCATGTGCAACCCTGAGTAGGCCTCACCTCAAACAAACCTGTAGAAAGTCCACACCTTTTCGTCATCTTGAATCAATCATTTAAAGTGTTAGGTGCAGATTTATGATGGCCGTGCGCCTCTTTTGTACTGCTGTTCCGTCACTTTTATAATGCAGCAGTGATTTACAAGATGTACCATGTTGCAAGATAGGCCTCACTTCATTGGTAGGCCTGCACATGTATTATTTCCTCTATATTCTTCAACAAGCCTAAATTTCATCAGCAACCCTGAGTAGGCCTCACCTCAAACTTTTGTGACGCAGCGGCGGAGCAAAATATGCGCTATGTTGTGACATATTTATAACTTGAAGCATCAAGGAAGATGTGTCATGCTGTAAAGTCCTGCCCCACATGAAACGTGCGTTAGGTTTCATGTGGGCGTTTTGTTGCAGGGTGGGCAGTCATTTGCATGAAAGCCCTGTTAAACTAACACAGTAAAATTAAGAAGATTTCACTGAGTCACCTTTATGGCATTGCTGAATCAAATCTTTACGCCTGTTTGAAACAGGCATAAGGAGAGATGCACCATGCAATGTGTGGCTTGCCCCTGTGAATTGCAGTAGATATGTCGCGTTTATGACGTGATTCCTGCAATGCGCCGTTTTTGTGGAACAGATGCGTTATGCATCTGTGCTGTTTTTGCTGAATGGTGCTCTGCATTGTAAATGCGGTACATCATGGGTGGCAGAGCAGTGGCGCACGTTAACTGGTGCATCCCTGGGGATGCGCCATTTAACATAAATCTGCTCCTTTAAATTTAAGTATTAGCAGGGGACTCAGTGGTGGTGAGGTTATCCAAGGTTAAGAAGAGATGAGTCTTGTTCACTGAAAACTTGGACATAGGCCTCATCTCCTCAGCATCGCTGGACATGGTTAAATAATATCTGCAAAATGTTACTCTTGGTAAACAATTTTACTATTATAGTGTCTGAGATTTGTCTCTTACTCTGCAACATCTCATTGTTGTTCTCTTTCTTTAAAGATAACGTGAACATCAACCATGAGTGATAATGAGCAATCTGTTGATCTCGATCTTATCATTGAACTTGTAATTGAAACGTCAGTGGAAGTAGATCCCTTAGATGATTTATATCCTGTGGATGATGAAGTAGTTGATGAGGATGCTGATTTGTCAGAATTGTATGACATAGGGTGGACATCTGACCTGCTCGAGCCTATTAACCTATAAAGACTTTTAAAAATAAATTTAAGTTACTCAAAATGAAAAGTAACCATGTAAACCGTTTTATTAAAAATTAAATACAACTTCAAAAACAAATTGTGTGAAGTGTCTTTAATGAAATAGTAAAATATACTAATAAAATTAGTTCAGATTCACATATAAAAGATCACAGGTCAAATGTAGAAGCATTCCATTTCTTTGCAACTATTTGTGAGTTTTAATTTTCATAATGCACTAAAAATTATTGTATGTAGAATTTATAACTAGTATGTTAATTTTTTGACGATTATTATTGATTTACTGTTTGGTAATAGTGGTTAATAACATTTTTTATTATATTTTACTACAGATTCAACTGCAGATCATTTCGAAATTAGACAATGCCGTCTAAGGATAGAATCCGAAAGGTTACAAAACGTCAAAGACAGCAGATTAATAAATGTTCACAAAAGTCCTCTACAATACAATCTCGTCAAGTCACCAAGAAAGCTCCGGGTAAGAAAACAAAATCATTCCTTAGAAACATTTGTAGAAACAAAAGTATACCTACAGAACAAGTTTTAGTCCAGAAGAAGAGAGCCAATTTAAATGGAAAGGAAAGGCCAGACTAAAATGTTACTGGTAGAGCAGGAGATAACTCTGTGCATGGTAGTAGAAGGAAAAATCAGTTTAGGGACATTCGTAGACGAATGTTCCGCAACAGGATAATTGGTAATTTGTTAAAAAATATTAAGAAAGGTCAACAGAAAGTGGTTTTTTATAAGAGAAAAAAAAAGTTGAGAAAATTATTGATCAGGCTTTTGAAATTAAGCGAAAGTTATTTATTTTGATAATCAATAGAATTAGGAAACTAAACAAGGTAATTTATGATTTAAAAACAAATAGTAGATGGAAGAGAACAGTTAATCGTAGTAAGTTTTTTCAGGAGAATGGATGCATAGTTCAAGTTCTGAGGCATTTTTTAATGAGGAGAGTTACTTTCAGGATAATGATTTGGTGCATGCAGTTGACACCAGTGGTCGAGCTTATGAGGTGAAAGATGGTAGTCCAGTTGAAAAAGAAAAACTTGTGACAACAGAGGCAGAAGAGGGGTTAGGTAATGAGGTTTTAGGAAGACGTCCTAAGGGACCAGTGTATACCTGGAAGTGTAGTAGTATTTGCAGTGTGCGACAGGATTCCATCAATTTGCTTTGTGATTTTGTACGGACATTTAATAAGAAAAGTTTTAAACAGAAAATGAAGATGTTGCAAGAATTAGATCTTTGCAGAGTGAGGGAAGTGACAGGTTTGCATGGTCATTCACTGGCTTGTCTTTCCAGGAGAGTATGCCAGAGTGTTTTTCATCATTTCAGGATGCTAGCAGTGCATCATAATAAAGTGAGGAAATTAGTTAGAATGTTGTATTATGCTAAGAGTCCAGCAATTATGCTCTTTTGCATGGTTCTGAAGTAGATGTGAAGAATATTTGTGAAGAATTGGAGTTTTGTTACTTTACAAGTAAAGAGGAGAATGTTGAAATTGACCCAGAAGAAGAGGGTAATGTGGAAGATAGTGTACAGGTTTCAAGTACAGATAATTTTCAGAAGGAAATTGCCACGTTTCAGGTGAAATCAAGTGAGAGGCCTAATTTCACTTGTGTGTGTTTTCGACGCACTTATTATAAGAATCAGACTAAGTTAGTGGATTTATATGCGAAAAGTGAAAGGGAAAATAATAGTGAATGGAAGGATTTTGCAATATACTTGATGGTAGAAAATTCTTTTGATTTGGGATTGGATCAACGTGTGTGTACTTATTGTTGTAACAAATTAAATCAAAACCGGATGCCTGCCAGAGCGGTTCATAATAATCTAGAATTGGTTGAGATTCCTTCTGAATTGAAGGATTTAAATACTTATGAATCTATTTTGATTCAAAGTATCCATTCCTTTCAGGCTATTGTAAGAATGGAGCCAAAGACAGGGAAATTGCCTTCATCAGATTTACAGAGAGGATTAAAGGGGAGAGTTGTTTATTTGCCTCTAGATTTGAAGAAAAACATTAATACAATTGGAGTAGAGAAAGTGGAAGAGGAACCTCTGGTTATCTTAGTTAATGGGGTTCCGACAAAGAGTAAGAAAATATGGCAAGATTTAGTAGATGTTAGGAAAGTCAAAAAGGCAACATTGTATTTTAAGAAAAACAATAAGTACTACAAGAATGTATATGTTGCAGAAGAGGAAGTAAGTGAAGAAGAGGATAGCGATTTGTGTGCTGGTCAAATTGAGAAAGTAGAACCCTCTAAAAATGAAGAAATATATGAACATTATAGTGTTCATCCTTTGCATTCCAAGGAACTCATGGGGAATGCTATTGAGTTGTTTCAAATGAAACAAGCCAAAGGGAGTCCCGTTAGTGTTTGGGAGGAAAGTTTGGAAGCTCGGTGTTTCCCACAGCTATTTCCAACAGGTCAAGGAGGAAGATATGATGAGCGACCTGATCAAATTCCTGCTTCTGAATACCGGACTTTACGATTGTATGCAGAAGATCCTAGGTTTCGTCAATGCATTCCCTATTTGTTTCATCTCCTGTTTAAAAAGTGATCTGTCTGGACTGTCATATGCAGTGAACCATATCTTGAAAAGTGGTGTACACATGCAAAACATCTCGGCAAGTGACTTTATGGATAAAGTCAATGTGCAAGACAGTATTTTGGATTCTCACCTGATTAATCTCATGTCGTGTCAGCGTGGTACTAATGAGCACTGGTACCGTCGTCATGGTGATTTAAAATGTATGCTGAGGAACTTAGGAACTCCCACATGGTTCCTCACTCTCAGCTGTGCCGAGTATGGCTGGGAAGACTTACTTGAATTTCTACGAGAGGCAAATGGAAACATTGAAAATATTGAATTCAAGACACCCGGAGAACTGTGCTCTTTGGATCCAGTGAATGTATGCAGGTACTTCAATCATAGATTTGAAGCTATGATGTCTTTCATCATGAACAAGAAAAATCCACCTCTTGGAGAGGTGTTGGATTTCTTCTGGAGGAAGGAGTACCAAGCAAGAGGTGCTCCTCATATACATATGCTGCTGTGGATCAAAGATGCACCCAAATTTGGAACAGATCCAGATGACTTAGTGATGAGTTTCATAGAACAGTATTCTACATGTGCTGTTCCAAAGGCAAAGGAAGACAAAAGCCTAAGAGAACAAGTTTTATGCTTCCAAAGCCATCGTTGCGGAAAATACTGTCGTCGTAAATTCAGAAACAAGGACAAGTTCTACACCAAATGTCGTTTCGCCTTTCCACGACCGGTGATTTCTTAAGGAAGAGTGAACAGTTTGATGTCTTCGCTGCGACATAATGTGATGAAGAAATCACCCAAAAATACATACAATTTGAAAAGGAGCGAAGAGTCCAAGTACATCAACGACTACAATCCAGTGATTTTGTCCATGTGGAATGCTAACATGGATATACAGTTTGTGGCTGATAACTGTATGGCTGTGGCTCGGTATGTGACATCTTACATCACCAAAAAAGAAAAGACAGAATTGAAGGATATGTGGGAGGACATTTCCCATGAAAAGAGCCTCAGTAAGAAGTTGTACAGTTTCAGTTTGAAGATGTTGTCGCATCGAGAAATCGGAGCTTATGAATGTTCTGACCGGTTGCCTTCAGCAAGTCTCTACGCCAAATCAAGGAGTATCGTTTGGGCGAGTCTTGGTCTTGCTGCAACGCGTAATCGAGTTCTGAAACCTGTACGGGAAATTGAGTATTTGGCGGAAAAGGAGCCAAACAGTACAGATATTTTGAAGACCAACATGTTGGATACATATTATCCAAATAGAAGCAGTCACCTCGAGAATGTTTGTCTGTATGAGGTTCTGCAAAATTACATATTCAAGAGGAACATCAAAGAAGATATTGATAAAGGAGTGTATGCTGTAATTGGAAGTGAGGGATGTCTGGTCAAGCAAAGAAAATGTCAGTTGGTAAATCATCGAAAATTGAGTGGTGAATCTCCTGAAAGAAAAGAGTTTTTCTATTTAGCTCTTTTGCAACTTTTCAAGCCTTGGCGTGCAGAAGAGGAACTGCTTGGAGATTTCCTCTCTTACGAAGACTCTTTCAATGCCGCCAAAGAGACCATAGAATGTCCTGTTTTTCCCAAATATCTAGAAATGTTGAATGCGGAAATCGAGCAGGAAGCAACGATTGCAGCCGAGATTGCTAGAGACAGTTCTCAGGACAGTCAGAGTTCTGTTTCATTGAGTCAGGATCCACTAGGAGGACCAGTTATCGAAAATGAAGCTGCCACTGCCATGATTGAAGTGGAAAGAGCCATGGCACATGCTCAGGAGGATGTGGTTAACTTAGAAGACTTGGAAAGACAACTGAACGTTGAGCAGAAGAAAATATATGATGAAGTTACCAACCAAATTGATCATGGTTTAAGTCATGAGAAGAAAGAGTGCTCATGTACGTCGTTGAAGCCTGTCCGACTGTACGTGAGTGGAGAAGCGGGAACTGGAAAAAGTTTCCTCATTAAAGCAATTTCATGTTATTTGCAGAAAAGGACTGAGTCATCGCTGTCTTGTGTTGTCACCGCTCCAACTGGACTGGCAGCACATAACATTAAAGGTATTACTTTGCATCATCTACTGATGCTGCCAGTGGAGCATGATAACAAATTACAATATCACAAGTTATCTGGAGATGCTTGTTGTGAAGTTTCAAGAGTCTTGAGGAAAATGAAACTTCTTATCATTGACGAAGTAAGCATGGTTTCCAATGTCATGCTTGCCTTTGTGCATTTGAGAATGCAAGAAATTCACAAAACAGAGTATGATGTGTTATTTGGTGGCAAACACATCATTGTTTTCGGTGATCTTCTGCAGCTGACACCAGTGAAAGGACAACCTGTGTTCAAAATTCTCATGCATGAAGATCCCAGGAAGTGCCTAGGGAGCATTGGCAACGTCAATATATGGTTAAACTTCAATTATGCTGAACTGCGTGAAAATATGCGTCAGGCGAAGGATGAAGATTACAAGAATATTCTACAAGATATGAGAATCGGAAAAGTGACCGAGCATGGGAAAGAAGCTTTACATGCACGATTATTGTCAAATTTGTATCCAGAACAAGACGTTGTGCCTGAGAATATTTTTCAGAAAATTACTGAGAAGAAATCTGGAATATGTTTGATGCCAACTCTTGCAGAATGTGCCATCTTCAACAACAAAATGTTGCATTTAGAAAACAAAGAGATTGTGAAACTGGAAGGTATTGACAGAGTAGAGCATATGGGATCAACAATTATTTTGTCTGAGAATTGGAAATCAAAATTGGATTCATTAGAGAAGACTATATCTAAAACTGCAGGTTTTGAAAAGACTCTAAATGTGTGCTTAAATTGCCGTATAATTTTAAGAAGGAATTTACATGTTGAAAGAGGTCTGGTAAATGGATCAATGGGTAATGTTGTTGATTTTGTGAAATACAGAAATAGAGATGGAATTGAATTTTAAAAAATTTAATTTGATGGCATTGAGGAAGTACAGCTAATTGGTTGTTGCTCTGCTAGGTTTTTGCTTGTAAAAGATTTATATGTTCGCCGTAAGCAGTTTCCTGTTTGCATGGCATATGCGGTGACAATCCATAAATCGCAAGGTTTAAGTGTAGACAGTGCATTGGTGAATATTGGCAGTTCTGTGTTCAAGGAGGGTATGGCATATGTGGCATTGTCACGAGTCAGAACTTTATCGGGATTGTACTTGATTGAGTGTGATGTCACAAACATTTGTGCGGATCTAGATTGTGTTAAGGAATACAATAGGTTAAGAAGAGAGTATGCGCCACATTTGCCTCAATATCCTTTGTTTGAGAAACGTGTGGTAGGCCGGAAACGAAGAAATGTGACCAATAGTAGGGAGGTTCTAGCAAAAAGACGAAAAGTCGATGAACCTGAAATTATAAGCAGAAAAAAAAGGATTCTGTTGAAGATGTTGTTGGTTTTCAACTTGAAAATAGTTCTGGTGTCAACTGCTATGCTAATGTAGTGGTTAATGTTGTCTTTTCTCTAGAAATTTTAAAACAACAGATTGTGATCAATTTGGATCAAAGTTTTTGCTGCTTGCTGAATTCTGTGTTAGAGAAATGTAGCACTGATAGAACAAAATTAGAAAGTGTGTCTGAAATTCGAAATCTGTTAGACAAATGTTCAGGTCAAACGCAATTCTCTCAAAATATTCAGCAAGATTGTCAGGAGTTTTTAATGTATATGCTTGATGTATTGCAAGATGAAGGTGTAGATGTAGATCACCTGTTTGGCCTTTCTTATCAATGGCAGCATGACTGCGAGAATTGTAGTGTATCAAGTACTAGTAGTGTAGACTCAGAAAGATTTATATATTTAACTTTGCCAGACAGTAAATCAGTGTCCTTTAATAAGCTAGTAAAATCAGCCGATCACAACATGAAGTGTAGCCAATGTAAGTCAGCAATGCTGTCCACATTATTTATACGAACATATGGCCAGTATGTCATTTTAATGTTCCAACGATGTAGGCCTGATGGAACAAAATTGACAACTTTAATTAAAAATGTTGTGGCTTCGCAGTTGTCAATATCAGGAAGGACTTTTGTAACTGCAGCAATTATATATCATGACGGTCCTTCAACAACATCAGGACATTACACAGCTTATTTAAAGTCTAGAAACGGCTGGTCATTCTGCAATGATTCTGTTTTAACTTTAAAAAAATAATTGCCTTTTGACCTTAAAAATTCTTACCTGGTGTTTTTAAAACCAAAATTTTAGGGAAAGAATCTCGGGATGTGCTCTGAGGAATTTTAAGAGGTTCTAATGGCTCCTACACTATTTGGCCTTGAGGATAAGTGTAGTACAGAGTCAAAAGTTAAATGTGGAAATGTGGAACATGAGTGAGCAAGAAGGGTGAGATATTACTAGTACAGGATTGTGAAAGTGATCTTGAACGTTTTCTTTTCTAAAAGTTGCGGAAAAAGAAAATGACGGGATTTGCTTAGAAGAATTCCAAAAGTTATAAATGGCTCTTACACGATTTGGCCTTGAGGAAATGTGCTGTAGAGAGCGAGAAGTCATTTATTGTATGTAACATATTTGTCAAAATGATGGAGCTTTTCTTTCAGAAAGTGGCGGGCAGAAAATAATAGCAGCACAACAGAGTATAAGCTGTTCATAGGACATCCTTCGACGTCATGGAAAGTAAGTTACTTTTGAGGAGTTCTGATTTCTGATTGGATATGTTATATGGGTTTTTTAAACACAATCATTTTGATTGTGGTTTTTTTCCCCGCTGTTATATGATGAATACCTTCATCTCACTGTTTTTAGTGAAATTTGATACATTCTGAGAACAGTAAAAATAAACTATTTAACATGTATAATATTTCTGTACCTTTTTGTATTTATGATATTCATTTAGAACTGTGTAGGAGGCATGGAGAAACTGAGGCTTCTGTAAGTGTCAAGGGAGGTGAGTAATGTACATTGCTCTGTTGCATACAGTCCTCACCTTCTCCATACTCTTGGATATGCTAGACTAAACCTGCACAATGACATACCTAAGCTGAGGAAATACAGGTGATGTGATTGTGAAATGAGCAAAAAAAATTGCAAGTTTTTCAATTACATTACCTGTGTTTCCTAACATTATGAATCACATTGTGCAGATGAGGTTTAGGCCTGTCCAGGGATACAGAAGCGGTCTGGCCTTTGTTCAAGAGTGCAGTGGACATGACTCACTTCATTGGTAGGCTTGCACATGTATTATCACCTCTGTACTCTTCAACAAGCTTAAATTTCATTTGCAACCCTGAGTAGGCCTCACCTCAAACAAAGCTCTAGATAGTCCACACCTTATCGTCATCCTGAATCAATCATTTAAAGTGTTAGGGGCAGATTTATGATGGCCGTGCGCCTCTTTTGTGCTGTTGTTCCGTCAGTTTTATAATGCAGCAGTGATTTATAAGATGTACTATGTTGCAAGATAGGCCTCACTTCATCTGCAACAAGATACCGTCAGTTTAAAATGTATATATTTAGGACTGTGTAGGGGGCATGGAGAAGCTGAGGCTTCTGTAAGTGTCAAAGTTGTTGCATACAATACTCACCTTTTGCGTAGTCTTTCATATGCTAGACTACATCTGAACAATGAGATACCTAAGCAAAGGAAAAACACAAGTGATGTGATTGTGGAATGAGCAAAATAAATTGCACGTTTTTCAATTACATTACCTGTGTTTGATAACATTACGAATCACATTGTGTAGATGAGATTTAGGCCTGTTCAAGGAGATAGAGGAGGTCTGATGTTTGTTCAAGAGTGCATTGGACATGACTCACTTCGTTGGTAGGCCTGCTCATGTATTATCTCCTCTGTACTCTTCAATAACTTAAATTTCATCTGTAAATCTGAGTTGGACTCACCTGAAACAAATCTGTGGATAGGCCACAACTTATCAGCACTTAGAAACAATCATTTAAAATGTATGGGGTAGTTTTATGATGGCCGTGCGCCTCTTTTGCGTTGCTGTTCCGTCACTTTTGTGACGCAGCAGCAGTGCAAAAGATGCACCATGTTGCAAGATAGGCCTCACTTCATCTTCAACAATATACCCTCAGTTTAAACTGTATACATTTAGTACTGTGTAGGGGGCATGGAGAAGCGGAGGCCACTAACTTTATTTCTTTGTAAAATTGGATGATTGTCAATCTTTTCCCTTGTCTTTTTTAATTTTTAAATACATGTTTTAATATTTTTCAAATTTTTGTTCTTTCTTTCACAGATTGAAAGTATAAAAATAACAAGTGACTAAGTTAACGAAAATTATAAGGTAAATGTTTTGTACTCTTTTCGTTACGTTTCTATTACATTTAACTTCTATTAGTTCCACTGCTTCATTTCTTTAACCCTCAGTTTTCTGCATTTGCTACTTCTCTCATTCCTTTCTCTATTACTTACTTACTCTACTCCTTCCACTCCTTTTCTCAGTCCCTCTGTTCTCATAGTTACTCAGTCTTGTTCACTCACTCCGTTTCTATTACTCTCACTGTCTCTGACTCATCTCTCTTTCACTACTTCTTCATTATGCTTTCTCCCTGTAGTTCAAGCATACTAAGGGACATATTATCAACACAGGCAAAAAAAATATTGCTGCTTTTATCGACAGAAAACTGCCGCAAAAGCAGCTTTAGCAGCAGTTTTCTGTCGCAAAAGCGGATTTTGCGGCAGATTTCTGCCGATAAAAGCAGCGATAATTTTATCGCCTATGTTGATAATATGCCCCTATGTTATTTACATTTCTTTGCTGTTTCAATCATTCCTTTTCTGTTACTTCTTCTTTTCTGCTTTCTGTTTTTTCTCTATGTTATTCCACATGTTTTAATCTTATTTTGAACATTCACTCACATTCCCAAAAAACTCTTGTTTATTATTCTTCTCCTCTCCTTTTTTTCTTTCATTTCCTTATCTATTTTGTTTTTCACAATTATACCCTCTTCCATCTTTTCTTTGGTAAATAGATCTATTAAACAGTATCTCTGTGTTACTCCCTCTAGCTGTCTTTCTTTTAACATTACTCTCTGTTTCCTTCCATTATACTTACTCTTCTTTTTTTTTTTTTTTTTGGTTCGCTTTCTGTTCGCGTACCAGGAAGTGAACCAAAAGAAATAGAGGTTGCCAGAGTGCTAAACATTCTAGCAATTTTTTTATAAAGGAGAGGTAGTTCTGAAAAGAACTTTTTTATTTATTATTTTTGTTGTTTTATATTTTTTTTTTATTTCTGAACATTTCTTTACTTTTTTTGTATTTTTTGAACGGTTTTATATTTGTTTATTTTTTTGGGGGGGGAACGAAAACGAATCATTGTAAAGGGCTCAACAGGAGCAAAAAAAAAAAAAAGATAATTTATTTTCTGGGGCGTTTTGGACAATCATGATTGTCAATTGCTAAGTTGATTAGATTGATGCTACTTTCTCTGTAGCAAATCAACTGACCGCAACCCACGCACACTTGTTTGACTTCCTCGAACCTCATCTGTATATTTGGGACCATGTCCCTCGCCTATGGTCCCGTCACTTCCTGTACATTTGATCTACTGGCCACAGGAGGAGGGTTATCCTGCAGGTGACGTACCTGCGCAGCACTGTAGTTGATAGGGTGCCACCTGTCTATATGGCGATGCATTGTATAATTGCCATAACTGTATTTTTTATCTGTCCCTCTGGACAGATCTTTCTTGCAGATAAGGCAAGTTACATACCGGGCATTCACATTTCTTTGGCCCCGGGGATATTTAAAAAATTGCCAAATATAATTTTCTTTGACATAAGACCTCCTGGGCTCCTCAGGCAAAAACTGCCTCTCTTGCTGCTCTTCCTCTTCTTCCTCTTCTTCCTCCTCTTGCTGAATGATAACTTCGGAAGGTGGTCCTCTCTTCCTAGGAGGTGGTGGTGGTGGTGGGGGTGCACTAGCTGAAGCTACAACACTTGCCATTGCTAAGTGATGAAAAAAGGTCTTCCTCTCACAAAGATGAAAGTCAGAGTGAGGAAACAAGGAGGGGTTTTCATCATTTGGGGAAAAAAAATGAGTTCTAAACCAATGAAAAGTGATATTTTTAGGTCACATGACCTAGCCTTACATCATTAGGAAACCAAAAGTGAAATGAACCAATAAAAAGTGTTATTAACAAGTCACATGACCTGTTATGCTTACGTTACACGCTCCGCGCCGCGGCCCAAATTGCTTCCGGAAGCTGCGCTTCGCGCCTCGCTTCGCGTACCGGAGCACTTCCGGGTGCGCTAACGCGACGCGTCAAATCACGCATTACGCGACAACGCGATACGTCGCGCTTACGCGATGCGTCACGATGTTGTTTTCTAACGCGACAGTTGCGCAAACGGAACGTTTACTGGTTCGCGGAACGGGTCGCGGCAGCAATTTGAGCTAACGGAAAGCTAACCGGTTCGCGGACTGGGAGCGAAACAAAATTTTTCTTTTTTTTTTAAATGTATTAATAAACATATAAAATATATTTTTCCTTTAAAAGAATAATACATTTTACAGCTTTTGATATTTGCTATTAAAAAACCATTGAAATTCACTGAAAAAACCATAGGTTATAGACCATATATAGTTAGGAATTAGCATTTACAAAACCTTGAAAATTCACTGAAAAAACCATAGGTTATAGACCATATATAGTTAGGAATTAGCATGTACAAAAACTTATTTTACTCACACAAAACCATTGAAATTCCATATATAGTTAGTTGCGCTAACTATATAGCGCGCGCCCGCAATCCACTGCTGATCATGTCACATATTACATCATTCATGACATGGTCAGTGACATCACTGATGACATCACTGATGACATCTCAAATGACATCACTGATGACATCACTGATGACATCTGAAATGACATCACTGATGACATCACTGATGACATCACTGATTACATCACTGATGACATCTCATTTCACATTACTGATCACATCACTGATGACATCATTCATGTGATGATACGATGAACCTCTTCAGACTCTAATATAACCTTAGATACACTCAGTGTAAACAGACACTCACAGACTGTCACTCATCCATGGAGTTACTCACACACCTAGTCAGTCTTGCAAAGAATCAATCACACCTCCATTTCCTCAACTATATAGTTATACACACCTTACTTATTCAAACATATACTAACACATATTTACTCTCTTATACAATCCTTGATACAAGTTCACAGTGATCCATACAGCCACTCACACATTCACTGGCTCTTATGCACAGTTATTTATATATGTCAACTCTCACATGTACTGTGTTTTACATATGTACTTACTTTGACATGTAGCACTGAGATATCCATTCACTCACCAATACATTCATGCACCCAGTCAATCAATCAATCAATCAATCAAGGACATTTATAGAGCGCACTACTTACCCGGAGGGTCTCAAGGCGCTTGGGGGGGGGGGGGCTGCTACTGCTCGAACAGCCAGGTCTTGAGCTTCTTCCTGAAGGAGAGGTGGTCTTGGGTCAGGCGCAGGTCGGTCGGGAGGGAGTTCCAGGTCTTGGCGGCCAGGTGGGAGAAGGACCTTCCTCCTGTTGTCGTTCTTCGGATGCGGGGGACGGCGGCGACGGCGTGACTGGCTGATCGGAGGTGGCGTTTGGGAGCGTAGAAGTTGATGCGGTTGTTGAGGTAGCTCGGGCCTTGATCGTGTAGGGCTTTGTGTGCGTGGGTGAGGAGATTCTCTTGTTGACGGGGAGCCAGTGCAGGTCTCTCAGATGTCCGGAGATGTGGCTGCGTCGGGGGATGTCGAGGATGAGTCTGGCTGAGGCGTTCTGGATCCGCTGGAGTCTCTTCTGGAGCTTGGCGGTGGTTCCGGCGTAGAGGGCGTTGCCGTAGTCCAGTCGGCTGGTGACGAGGGCCTGGGTGACCGTCTTCCTGGTCTCGGTGGGGATCCACCGGAAGATCTTCCGTAGCATGCGCAGGATGTTGAAGCATGACGAGGAGACGGCGTTGACTTGTCTGGTCATGGAGAGGGAGGAGTCCAGGATGAAGCCCAGGTTGCGTGCGTGGTCTGTCGGTGTGGGTGCGGTGCCCAGGGCGGGGGGCCACCAGGAGTCGTCCCAGGCGGAGGGCGAGGAGCCCAGGATGAGGACTTCCGTCTTGTCTGAGTTCAGTTTCAGGCGGCTGGTCGTCATCCACTCGGCTACATCTTTCATCCCTTCGTGAAGGTTGGCTCTGGAAGCGGCGGGGTCGTTGGTCAGTGAGAGGATCAGCTGGGTGTCATCGGCGTAGGAGATGATGTTCAGGTTGTGTTGGCGTGCGATGGGCGCGAGGGGGCTCATGTAGACGTTGAAGAGGGTGGGGCTCAGCGAGGATCCTTGAGGGACGCCGCAGATGACTTCGGTGGCCTCTGACTTGTACGGTGGTAGACGGACTCTCTGTGTTCTTCCGTCGAGGAAGGAGACGATCCATTCCAGTGCCTTCTCCTGAATTCCGACGTTGCTGAGGCGCTGCACTAGGGTGCGGTGGCAGACAGTGTTGAATGCCGCGGAGAGGTCTAGGAGGATGAGGGCCGCTGTTTCTTCGTTGTCCATCAGGGCTCGGATGTCATCGGTGGCAGCGATGAGGGCGGTCTCGGTGCTGTGGTTGGCTCGGAAGCCAGACTGTGAGGGGTCGAGGGATCCATTCGCCTCGAGGAAGGCGGCCAGCTGTTTGTTGACGGTCTTCTCGATGACTTTGGCTGGAAACGGGAGGAGCGAGATGGGGCGGTAGTTCTTGAGTTCGGTGGGGTCCGCTGTTGGTTTCTTTAGTAGAGCGCTGAGTTCGGCGTGCTTCCAGCTCTCCGGGAAGGTGGCGGTGTTGAAGGAGGTGTTGACGATGTCCCGCAGGTGGGGTGCGATGACAGCGTCGGCCTTGTTGAAGACGTGGTGAGGGCAGGGGTGGGTCGGAGATCCGGAGCTGATGGAGTTCATCATGCGGACGGTGTCATCGGTGCTGATCGGATTCCAGGCGCGGAGGGTGGTGGTGGGCGGCGTTGCTGCGGTCGTTGTGTGCGATGGTTGAATGCTGAAGCTGTTGTGTATGTCCGCGATCTTGTTGTGGAAGTAGGAGGCGAGGGAGTTGCAGAGGTCTTGCGATGGGGTGATGTCGTTGTTTCCGGCGTTGGGGTTGGAGAGCTCTTTCACGATGTTGAAGAGTTCCTTGCAGTTGTGTGCGTTGTTGTCCAGTCGGTCCTTGAATACAGTTTTCTTGGTGGCGCGGATCAGTTGGTGGTGCTTCCGGGTGGCAAGCTTGATGGTGGTCATGTTGTCCGGTGTTGGTTCCCTTCTTCAGACTTTCTCGAGGGCTCGGCAGTTCTTCTTGGAGCTCTTGAGTTCGTTGGTGAACCATGGAGCTTTCTTGCTGCCGGGTCTGCTGGGCGGGGTCCTCAGAGGGGCGACTTCGTCCGCGCAGTTGCTGATCCACTTCGTGAGGTTGTCGGAGGCCTGGCTGGGGTTCGCTGAGCTGGCGGGAGGGTGCTGACTCAGGGAAGCGGCGAGCTGGTCGGCTGTGATCTTGTTCCAGCTTCTTCGGGCAACCTGTTGCTGGTGGTGGTGGGTCGTCGTTCTTCTGAAGGTGAAGTGGACGCAGCTGTGGTCCGTCCAGTGGAGTCCTGTGGCGTGGCTGAAGGCGATGTCTTTACTGGATGAGAAGACGGCGTCGAGTGTGTGTCCGGCGAGGTGGGTGGGGGTGATCACCAGCTGCTTGAGTCCCAGGTTTGCGAGGTTTTCCAGCAGGGTGGTGGTGTTGCGGTCGTCGTTGTTCTCCAGGTGGAAGTTGAGGTCCCCGAGGAGGATGTAGTCGGCTGAGGGGAGGGCGAGCGGGCTGATGAAGTCGGCGATGTCCTCGCTGAATTGTGTGCGTGGTCCCGGGGGTCTGTAGATGAGGGTGCCTCTGAGGGTGGTCTTGGGGTTGACGTGGATCTGGAAGTGCAGGTGTTCGGCGGGTGCGATGGTGTCGTCGGTGTTGGTCGTGATGCGGATGGTGTTCCTGTGAATTATGGCGATGCCTCCTCCTGTCTGGTTGACGCGGTCTCTCCGGATGATCTTGTAGCCGTCCGGGATGGCGATGGCGATGTCGGGCGCTGAGGAGGCGTTCATCCAGGTTTCCGTGAGGAAGGGGACGTCTGGGGCTGTGGTGTCGAGCAGGTTCCAGAGCTCGACGGCGTGTCTGTGGACGGAGCGGGTGTTGAGCAGGATGCACTTCAGGTGGGTGCTGCTGGAGTTCGGCTTGGTGGGTGCTGGTGCAGTGCAAGTCCGGGTGCAGGAGAACTTGCAGGACTGGCAGATGAAGGGTCCGTGGGTGTGTCTCGGGGTGGCTCAGTAGCATCCAGGGGTTCGGCCGGCGTTCAGTGCGTTGAGGGTGGCGGCGTCGTACGTCCGACGGGTGGGCTGGGGTCTGCGGGGGCCAGGCGCGGACGGGCGCAGACGGGCTTACCTTTGGCGCACCTTCGGCGCTCATTCGGTGCTCCCGCTGCGCGCGTCCGCTGCGCGGTCGCTCTGGGGACGTCATAAGAAGGGAGCCGGTCGGGAGGGTCTGCGGGGAGGCGGGAGCGCGAGCCAATCGGCTGTCGGGGGGCGGGGCCACGGGCTGGGGCGGCGGGAAAAGCTGGTGTGGGCTCGGCGGCCCTCGGGAGGCTGGGGCGGCGGGAAAAGCTGGTGTGGGCTCGGCGGCCCTCGGGAGGCTGGGGCTGCGGCAGCGGCAGCAGGCACAGGAGCGTGGGGGTGACCAGGCCGTAGGCGCAGTGGTCACTCCCTGGATCTTGCTCTGGCTCCCCTTAAGAAGGGAGCCGGTCGGGAGGGTCTGCGGGGGGGCGGGAGCGCGAGCCAATCGGCTGTCGGGGGGCGGGGCCACGGGCTGGGGCGGCGGGAAAAGCTGGTGTGGGCTCGGCGGCCCTCGGGAGGCTGGGGCGGCGGGAAAAGCTGGTGTGGGCTCGGCGGCCCTTGGGAGGCTGGGGCTGCGACAGCGGCAGCAGGCACAGGAGCGTGGGGGTGACCAGGCCGTAGGCGCAGTGGTCACTCCCTGGATCTTGCTCTGGCTCCCCTTAAGAAGGGAGCCGGTCGGGAGGGTCTGCGGGGGGGCGGGAGCGCGAGCCAATCGGCTGTCGGGGGGGGCGGGGCCACGGGCTGGGGCGGCGGGAAAAGCTGGTGTGGGCTCGGCGGCCCTCGGGAGGCTGGGGCGGCGGGAAAAGCTGGTGTGGGCTCGGCGGCCCTCGGGAGGCTGGGGCTGCGGCAGCGGCAGCAGGCACAGGAGCGTGGGGGTGACCAGGCCGTAGGCGCAGTGGTCAACCGCCCATACAGCTGTTTCCACATGCACTTTTGAACCCATACATCCTCTGACTGCTGCCTGGTTTTCGTGCAGTCCGTGTGGCCGAGTGCAGTCCGTGTTTTGTGCTCCGAGGGCTGCGAGAGAAGGCAGGGAAGGCAGAAGCGGTTGTTGCAGCGGCAGCGGGCGGGGTGTAGTGTGCTGCCTGCACAGACCAACCCTCCCATCGAGTCGCCCCCGCCGCCGCCAGAACCACCGCCAAGCCAACCTGCTGCCAGCTGCCAGCTGCCGGCACAGGTCAACTCTCCTTCGAGTCTCCTCCCGCCGTACCAAGCCCACCTGCCTACCGTTTTTCCTGAGCCATCCTGCGATACGTAGCAGAGGAGGCGGGTGAGGTCTGAGCAGGGGGGGCTGAGAGCACTGCCTGCCGTGTCGACTCCGGCACTCCAGTCCCGTCTTGCGAACCGGACGGGCCACAGCAGTGGAGAGCAGAGCAGAGCGGAAGACGAGGCCACCTGTTCCACGCCGCAAACGCCTGAGCCTGAGCCGCCCGCCCCCCCGCCTGCCCTGCCCTAGACTGAAGCTTGTGCAGTCTATCCCCTCGTGGCCTTGGATTGGGCCCCAAGGCTGAAGGAGAGATCCAGCGCAGCTCAGCAGTTCACCAGCATGGGCAAAGGCTTTGGCTGGTAGTGTGAAACACCCGAGTGAGCCAAGCAAGCCAAGGAGCGACAACAGTGGCACAGCAAACAGCGAGTGAGTAAGCATTTTCCCTTGCTCCCAATCCCTCGCTCCTACTCCTGCACTGGTCCCTACTACCCGGCTTCTGTTCCAGGTCAGAACTGGCACCGCGATTGCGGACCACCATCTGTACCCTGCCCCAGTGAGCAAGGGGGGGAAGCCTGCACTCAGGAGGCAGCAGGGGGAGCAAACCGTGAGCCGCAGCGCAGTGCAAGAGCTTGCCGCAACGTGGTATAGGGTGCCAGGGTCGCCTGGACTGCTGCACACATACCTGCTACCTTACCTACAACCACACCTAGGTCTGGAGGACTGGAGGAAGGGGAGCAGGGCCACGGGGGCTACAGGGCTAACCCGGGATTCTCGAGGCTACCTAGGGGGTGTGCGAGCGCGGTTGCCGATAGAGGCGGCCGCTAAGTAAGAGCCCGGGGGCTGACTGTGAGGCAGCCGTACTAGGTCTTGCTGACCCGAGGTCCTCCCTGCGCGCTCCGCTTGCCGCTCCTTCACCCACCGCGCCCCTCCCGTGCCCCTCGTCGAAGCCTAAAAGACTGACTCCAGTAAAGCAGGCACTACCATCCCGTGGGCAGTTACCTGCGACTCAGCCAGCCTTCCAGTCACCCAGTCACCCAGCCACCATCAGCTTTCTCTTAAACAGGCACTAAAACACCGGATCATCAGATCATCACATTACTGGGAGCTACAAACATACACGGATAACTAAAAAAAAAAAAAAATAATAATAATAATATAATAAAATAAATAAATAAATAAAACTTCTTTTAGAACCGAAAGCTCCCAGCAATCTTCTCCCATCAATCATCATTAAGACTAGCGACTGGACGCAGGGGGAGAGGCCTGACCCTCACGTGTCCACTCCGCAATCTTGTTAGCCTACTGAAATATAAAAACGCACTAAAGTCAAACAAAAAAGGGAGTGCAATGAGATCTGGCTTGATCAGGCAACAACCAAAACCCAACTCTACAGTGAGATCGCGGAAAAGAAAATTGGGGAAACCTGAGTCAACACTCGGTTCAAGTACAAACGACCAAGAAAACGCAAATAATACAGAGGCTTCACCCCTTACAGTAATGGAAACATCAAATTTACCGACAACTCAACCGACAAACAAAAACGAACAAGTCAAGGTCCCTGCTGCCTCACCTTCCCTAATTACTGCCTTCCAGCAACCACAACAGTCTCAAAGACCGGCACAGCTTGGACTATCTCAAGTACCTCAAATGAAAAAACCTTCACCAACGGACCCAGTGAATCTTGTATCCATCGACGGAATTCCAGCAAAGAAAAGGATTTGTTCACATCAACCTAAGATTTACACAAAGTTTGCCTTTCTTAAAGATCCTGGAACAGCGATATTCTCTATGACTGGGAACATTAGAGGTCTTCAATCTCCGCTTTTAAAAGACGAGCACGACTCCAGCCGCAAGAACAGCAGCCAAGTAGGTTTACCCACCTCAGCAGAATTTCTGTGTCAACCCACTCTTGAGATAGCGACAGTCAACCCCATACCATCTTCGCCAAAAGCAAGAAGAGCGGTAGTATCTACCTTTCAGGCAGAACACGTATCAACCTCCTCCAATACCTGGGAACTGACGTCCGCTAGTAAAGCCACCAAAAAAGACTGGAGCATACCAACTGAGGCCAAGTCTCCAAATATAGGGGCTGACCTACATCCAATACAGCAGAGTGAGACCCACCCTAGCAAGATCAGCCCCCGCCACCTCGGTAAACAAGACACGACAATGGAAATCAAGGCTTTGATACACAAAGAGGATGAAAGGGAAATTCCACCACCGCCCCAGCTAGTTAGCAGTTCTCCAAACTGAACAAAAGAAATTAGAGACATTCGAGCAAAGCCATCATCTGTAATTGAAGAGCAACAACACGGTATCAAACCACCGCCAATGCTAAACACCTCACCGGCTCCATCCAAGTCACACCAGTTAATCCTCAGTAGCACCATCGAACAAATAACGGCGATCAATAAGCCTGCAGTGCAAGGGGCCACCCAGGGCGGCACTCTACTATTGAACAATGATTCCCTGCCCACAAAAAACTTTCCAGACAATGACAATGACAATGACATGTCTTCTATAGCAGCACAGGAGTGGGAAGAATTAGTGGCTACCTATAATCGTCATCCATCTGAATGGAAACCCACTGCCGATGCCTTACCAAGATCCGAGAGAAGCTACAGCCCAGGAAAAACAGTTCCCGAATCGATTTGGGTGACAATCTTAAACACACTGCAACACTCGGCTACAGCCCTGGAATTCCAATCTCAAAAAATGGACATACAGCTTTGTGTTCTGCAGACAATGGCTGACTCAATCTCAGGAATTGACTGGAAAATCTCGGAACTAAATGGCCTCATAAGGAGGGGTCAAGATGCCGTCCTTGCGGCCCAACCAACTTTATCACAACCACTACCTTGTGACCCAATTTTAGATAAACTATCATCCCTATCTACGATGTTGGGGGCATTGATAAGCGACCTAAAATTAGCAGTTCTACCAACCCAAACCTCGCAAAATTCTAATCCACCTTCAGACGTCCCAACTACACCAACGGACTTATTGATTGAACACCCAATCGAGCGGAGGTCAGATATCATCGCATCCTCAACCGAAACACTACTATACAGACCAGGGGCAACTGAGCTAACCATCACGACTGCTACTACAGTCACACCTTCCTCAACAAACGCTCAGGAATCTTCAAAGTCTCGGAGAAAGAACAAAAGGAAAGGAAGGAATCGGGCTCCAAGAAGCTCAAGTAAGAAGATAGAAATATATTCTAACTCCTCCCCCTTAGTAGCAACTGTCACTGGGTCTCAAACAGCCAATGAAGTACAATCCCCTCAGTATAAGGCTTCTGAAACTGCATCGTCAGCATCCCCATCGGCACACTCAAAATTGACAAGTATTGTTACTAAGAAACCTGCACAAAAAAAACTCAAGCAGAAAATTTTACAATTCACAAAAACTCAAGTGGTACACAACTCTATTAACCTGGAAACAACACCATCTGAACCTGCCCCAACACGAGGAAGAGTGGATACCGCCACGGCTAATAATACTGAGTCCTCTCTACATTTGACACCTATACCGGCTAGTACCACTGGGAATCTGCAGATAGCCACCAACCAACGCGAGCAGTTAAATGCCTTAGTCATAGCAGACCCAAGCAACCCTTCTCAGCCAACTCAACAGGGTGTCAAGAGACCACCGCCGGACCCAACCAAACCATAGTTTCTGAACAGTCCAACATCAATCCTTTTCATTCCGGAATACACATCCCGTGGCAGAAGTGATATACTGAATAGGGGAAACATACTAAGGCTCATGCATTCAATAACAAATCTATCAAATATCAGTTCATCTGATCTTTTGGAAATAGAGTTCCAGTCAAACACCGAACCACATCGCCCAGAAAGTACAAAAACAACTTGGCACTCACTTGAGACAGCACTTAAAATCATGGAAGAAATAGTGACGTTTCAGCTATGGGGGATAGAGCTGAGACTCGAAGAAAGACCTCGCTATCCTACTCCTTTTCTTCCTTTAGCCAGACCCCCAGCACAAAAAAGTACTACCTCAATACTAAAAGGAGCAAGAAGCAGCTCGCCTGGGACGTGCCACCGAGACTTAGAAAACCACAACTCTGAACAAAATCAAAAGCTTAGCAGCTCTTCATCACGTACAACTGGTCAAAATTGGAACTCAATTCAACGTACATTCGCAAGTTCCACTTTCAACAACTGACAGAAAGGGAAAGAACTCACCAACCCATCAGAAGGACATATGGATATTAGAATTTGTTCCTGGAACATCAACGGGTTGGCGAGCAAAAGATACGATCCCGAGTTTCTAGAATATCTGACTACATTTGACCTTATCCTGCTCCTAGAGACTTGGGAAGAAAAAGCATTCGAGCTCCAAGGGTTCACGTCCTGCTGTATTCCAGCAAATAAAAACTCAACCTTTGGCCGAAGATCAGGCGGTCTGATGCTTTTCGCATCAATATCGACAATAGGTGAAATCGAGGCAATGGACGTACATATTCCTCCCCCAAGCGTTATTCAGGTGGCAAAGGTCCCACTTTGGCTAAAGAAACGGCCTCAAGCTGTAACTATAATTAATACATACATCCACCCCAAAGACAAACAAAAAGGTGCGAAAGACCTAGCCAAACTGGTGAAAAAAATAATGGAAGAAAGCGTGTCTGACTCATTCATCTTGACAGGGGATTTCAATATGCTTCTAATTAATAAAGAGCAACTTAGCGACCTTACCCAGGACCTGAACGCAGCATGGGGCGTGCCGACACAAGGCCATATAAAAACAAGAATCCAACGAAGCATTCTAAAATCTTACTTCGACACTTGGAAGAACTCAACTTAAGGGCCCTGAACGGCCGCTACCCTGGCGATGATCCACCAGTTGCCACCTTTCATGCGAATAAACAATCCTCCCATCTCGACTACACGTTCACATCTCTAAACATGCTTTGTCGGGTAAAGTCCTTTAGAATAGGCACGAGCGACCTCAGTGATCACTTGCCACAAGAGACCATAATAAAAACTACTTCCCATCTGGAAACCAAAACCTTTATAGGCCTCGAGACAGATATTGCCCCAAATTTAAGGCGGCTTCGCTGTAACGCCAGGAACATTGACTCAATTAGTTCCATGGCGAAAAATCTCTTCTCCCAAGCCACCAGCTATGCATCCAAGGCACCGGACGTCTGGGAAATTTTCATTAAAACCATTGGGGAGCAAATGGTAAAAAAGGCTCCCAGCAACCCACGTCATCAACAGCTGCCCCTTTGGGGGATTCACTCATGTCCAGTAATGAAACTACAAAAAAGATTAGTAAATCAACTACTAAGACAGTTGCGAAAGGATCCAACAAATTATAGCTTGCAAACTGCCCTACGGGAAGCTAAAACAAAGCTGAAACGGACGAAATGGGGCAACCAGAAGCGAAGGAACGAAGAACTATGGGTGAAGCTAGTTCACGAGGGGAAGCAGAAGAACAGCTCCAGATTCTGGCGAATGATTAAAAGAATACAGAATCCTGACCTCCCTTGTCAAAACTCGCACATAACTGAAGAAGTATGGTCGAAATACCTCCTGACGCATTTCAACAACGATGGGACTATAGACAAAGCGAGTATAAACAAACCTCCTTTAATAACTACAAAGCATAACAAAAAACTAAACCTCAACAATTATACCCTCATAAATCCCCCTAAAACGGGGGAGCACATCGCCATGAATACACCAAAAATCGATAAACCAAAAACGGGAAAAAAACCAAAAAAGCATTTGAATCAGGGCCTAAGCCAATTCTCCCATCAGACATCCAACGACAAATATCAAGGGGGAGACCAACCGGTGCTCCTGGGCCGAACGGCTTACCACCTATGCTCTACAAATCAGATGTCGAATTTTGGAGCGCATCTTTAGCACCAGTGTTCAACAGTATCAGACTTTCACAGACCCTTCCTGAGTCCTGGCACGGCTCAATTATCAGCCCGATACATAAACAAGGTAGCAAGAGGCTTCCAAACAACTACCGCCTTATTGCTCTCCTAGATGTGGAGGCAAAATACTTTGCTGGCCTTATCTTGGAGGAGTTAAGATCGTGGGCAACTGAAAATTCCATCATGCCAATCAACCAAACGGGTTTTTGCAAAGGCCAAGGGACCACAACCAACCTAATGGCACTATCACTGCTGATGGAAGCAGCAAAAGAAACTAAGTCATCTCTATTCTTTTCATTTATTGATTATACTGCTGCATTCGACCACGTAGACCGAAACAAACTTTGGCTGAAACTGGACAATTTGGGAATACCTAAATACCTATTAGACGTCCTGATACTGCTCCACTCAAACACCTGGATTAAAATCAAACTTGGGGCTGGAACACACCTTTCAAAACCCATAAGGACAACAAAAGGATTAAAACAGGGATGTCTACTTGCACCGATCCTATTTAATCTTTTTCTAGCCGACCTACCTGGGCAACTAGACAAATGTTCCATCCATGCACCGAAATTAGGGAAAATCATCCTCTCAAACCTGCTATATGCGGACGACCTGCTGTTGATAAGTCGGACTCCAATGGGTCTGCAACATCTTTTGAACACAACCCATGCCTTTTCAGTAGAAAATGCACTACAAATAAACTTCAATAAATCAAAGGTGATGGCAGTGAATTATAGGAAAAAAAAGAACCCCTGTTGGTGCTTGAATGGCGAAAAGCTCGACCAGGTCACTACATATAAGTACCTGGGAGTAATCCTGGACTCAAATAATACCTCGAGGGCGCAGCTCAAATCTTTGCAAGGGAAGGCTACAATGACCTATTTGGCTCTAAAATCATTGAAGGTCAAACTACCTGACCTTACACTCAAACCTCTTCTCGAAATATTGAGTGCCAAATTAAAACCGACTCTCACTTATGGGAGTGAATCACACCACGGTAAGGATGCGGCGTTGCTGGACACACTCATTGCCAACTCATACAGGGCTATTTTTAATCTTCCCAAATACGTCTCCCCGGCTCAGATTCGATTAGAATTCGGCATCTTGAAACAAACTCTAGAGAGGCAGAGCGTGTATGCAACAAACTGGCATAACATTCGCAATGCAGATGCTGGATCTCTATGTGCAAACCTATGGGAAGAACTACTTCGGCACCGCAACTTCCCGCCGAGAACCTACCTATATGAATCACTCAAAATTCTAGGCCTGACTGATACCTGGGAAACATCAATAGATCTCTTGTCTTTTAAAAAAGTAGCTAAAAAATCAGCTAGCATCATCTCAGCGATAGAAGACAAGAAAGACCTAGCAAACAGAGCACACGGATGGCTAACGGTGGGTGGCTATGAAAAACTGCGGCCACAAACGTACTTCAGCATCGGCATGAAAATAAATGTTAAAGAAAAATTCTTAAAATTACGCCTCGGGGTAATTCACATACTTCCACATCTTCCACCTTGGGAGAGAAACAATCCTTCACAACAGTGTCGCATGTGCAAAACCGGCAAGGAGGACATAGTTCAAGTCATTTGCATCTGTCCTAGCGTAAAGGACTTGAGGTTCAATCTCTTACGTCCTTTTTTTAACCTACATGCCGTCCGGACCTGCAGACAGGCAGCCAAACTGTGCTTCTCTACTAGCGACATCAAATTGAACTGTCAAGTGGTGAAGTTTTTTGACCTAATAAGAAAGAGACTTAACCATGCTAGATGAACCTTTTAAATCCCTCGAGGGTGACCTTAAAACTGTTAATAACTCTGTAATTTTAATGCATCCTATTTTTATTATGTTTAAATAACAATAACTATGGACGTTTTTACAATTTTGTAAAGATTTTAATTAATCATATACAAATAAAACATTTACTTACTTACTTACTTACCATACATCTAGTGAATCAACTGCTCACACATCTATGCACAGAGTCATACACCTCCCAGCCACCCACACACACACTCAGTCTCCCATACAAATATTTGGGCAACCAATCAATAACCCATATAGTTAGTCATATAGCTACTGATCAACACATGCAGCAGTTTACAGAACAACAGACATAATGATGCACAAATTAAAACAGTTTAGTCCCTAACCCATGCACTCAGTGAGACACGTTTAATCACTCACTCATACAGTCAGTCAAGCACCTACTAAATCCTTCATCTAGACACTTATACATCCACTCATTCTTCAATATGTAAGACATATTTTAACTTTACAGAAACATACAGTCACTGGATGTTGTCATCAGTGATGTCATCAGTGATGTCATTTGAGATGTCATCAGTGATGTCATCAGTGATGTCACTGACCATGTCATGAATGATGTAATATGTGACATGATCAGCAGTGGATTGCGGGCGCGCGATATATAGTTAGTGCAACTAACTATATATGGAATATCAATGGTTTTGTGTGAGTAAAATAATTTTTTGTAAATGCTAATTCCTAACTATATATGGTCTATAACCTATGGTTTTTTCAGTGAATATTTATATATATATATATATATATATATATATATATATATATATATATATATATATATATATATATATATATATATGTATATACCTACAGCAGCAGGAGGCACCTTTGGATAATCTGAACCAGATGAATAGAGAGGCGTTAGCGAGAATGAATTGAGAGTAGCATTTCATATGTGTATTATAACAGTGATGTGTTTTCTTTTTCAGCTATCCCTTCCCTGCTATTCCCTTCCGTCCCTCCCTGTTTTCTTTATTTCCCTCGCCCGATCACTCGAACACCCTGTGTATTTAATTATCAGGGTGTTGGGGAGGTCAGGAGGTGGAGCCTATATTGCTGCGATTGGACCCTGCGGAGTGCACCCTGACAGTCAAGATGAATGCAACTGTGGTTTTGATCTATATGATAACAGGTTTGAAATGCAAAACCCATTCGCGTGTACATAGGCTAATGAGGAGTACGCTGTAAAATCACGGGGCGCCCAGATCGCTCAAATTCTTTAAATGAACATAACGGTGGCTTTTCTGTATTGCCCTATAACTGGCTTTAAGTGTTAACTAAGTTGCGCGTACACAGGTTAATAAACACTTTTTTTAATGGCTTCATGTGACATGGGGTGTGTCTCTTGTCACTGATTGGTTTAATCAAAACCATGTGACCAGTGATGTGCTTTCCGTTTCGCTTTTTTGAGGCTGACGGCGCGCGGAATAACACAGTGGTTTTGTGGAAATTGACTTTTGGGAACGCTGACATGCAGCAATGCTGGTGAAGCATGCATGTCTGTAAATAAAATATCTTGAGTATACTGGAGGCTCTCTTGGGTTGATGGTCTTGTGGAATGTAGTTCGATGTCAAGGGGCTAACAATGTTCTGGGCTTTTTGATGAACAGGCACTCACGCTCTCTGTTCTTACGTGGCCTTGGGCTGTGCCCAAAAGATGGCGTTGTGAACGTCTACTATTGTCGAGACGTCTTCAGTAATTGGAAGGATGGGATGTTATTTTCATCCTTCATTATATGCCATCCCTTTTGCTTAACGTAAATGAATAGGTGCTGTTGATTACATCCAGCGATACACTGTGTAATAGCTTGGGGATATGATAATACTGTTTATTATCTGAGCCTTTGGATTACGAAATATTGAGCATATTCTGGTGCACGTTATTCCTGCCAGGAAACGTGTTGTAACATATGATTGTTGGGCCGTCTTATCACGGACATTGGGAATATTGTCACCATCGGAAAAGACTAAAACTATTTCCCAGAGTATATCGAAACACGAGCCCTCCATTTTTCATGGCTTTTTATAATTTTTGAAATGATATATGGCTTCTGTTAGAGATAAGCTGGACGTGTAACAGAGGCTGGACTGATGTGTTATATGATTTTATTAAAAGCGTGACTCTTTTTTAACACTTAACCAGCATCCTACATCCAATATTGATATGTGCATGACCCAAACCTGGTATTTAATTAATATAATTATACAGAGATATGGGTTACTCTGTTTTGATCTAAATATTTGTCTGGAAACGGTGCTGGCAGTGTGGACAATTTTTTAAATATTGTTCGCATTATCGTTTAGGGCAGTCACCTATCATAGTGACCTGAAGAAACTATTGGGATTTTTGGAATGTACCATACACATTGAGCCCCTAGTGATACGTTCCAATGTAAAATGTTGTCGGCTCCCTCTGATTATATTTTTTATTTCTATTTGTATACCCTGATATGGTGGTGACTAGGGTTGTTATATTGCAGAGACAGTGAATCTTTCACGAAAAAGTGGGTTAACCATCGTAAACGTTTCTTTGAGGATATTCGTAGTTAATGGATTGATGCCTTATATTCTTTTAAAGGTATTTATGGCTTGACAGTTAACCATAACTGTACATGGTTGGCTATCTTTTAATTAAGGATATGGTCATATTACAGACAGTGTATCTATATGTTTTGTATATTAGTGTTGATACATTATGATCCTGGGACGACATTGATTGATTCAAAGATTTGTGTGTTGTGGAATTTGGTGAGGATCTAATACAGATACGTCTCTATGGGTATAAGTGGCAGACACTTCTGGGGGGCTTTTGCTCCTAAACTAGCTTTCTGAGCTTACAGCAGCAATTTTGGCAATAATAATTATATGTTTGTCCTTGCTTTTAATGCATGGCCATTATAATATGAGCATGACTAAATATGGGTGCTTAATGTCGGGCTTTCTTCTTTCTTGAGTCTTTAAGAACTCATTGGGTGTTGTACTTACGTTTCTGTTTTTCTTCCTATTTGGGTTCTTTCTTGATTCCTGCTTTATACAGAGGCAGTTTTCTGATAGGGGTGATTATTACACTATGAGTAATATTTTAAAGCGTAACACCAGGAGTGTCACTTTATGTTTGTATATTGTACATTGCTGTCTTTCTTTTATAAATGTTACAAATCAAACATGTGATTATACATATATTTTGTTTGCAGCCCTGAGGAAGCCCCTTGTGGGGCGAAATGTGTTGGCTGTTTTAATCCATCATTACACACTATCTGTGGCCCAAAGAAGCTATTAAAGGATCACCACTTTGAAATCACGGAATAATCCGTACTGATTTATGTGCTGTGCATTTATGCTTTATAACTCCTATGTTGCCTCTCTGTGCATTTTGTATTGTTTTATAATTGTTGGGTCCCCCGGCAGTGGACTGAAGAGGTGGGCAACACACATTTGAGTACATTTACGATTAGTGTATAGCTAGGTGGTGCGGCTCTTAAGTATCCCTTACTGCCGTTGTTTTCTTGTAATATCCCCTTTGACTGTTACCTGCCTCCCTTAATTACTGATTTGTAATAAATGCTGAATGCTGAACTTCAACTCAGCAGCACAAAATATATTTTTGTACTTTGTGAGAAAAACATTCTAAATATGTTATATACCATAACTCGTAAAACTTAACCCAGCCTGTGGTGATGCCTGCCTGGAGGTTTGCACTCGTGTTTTAGCTGAACACCACTCTGATTTCCTAAGATGACTCTTAGTTAGAGGCCATTTTGTACCTTGCTATTAATTTTATTGGCCGATATATTGCTAATAAGGACAGTAAGATGGTGTGTTTAACCATGGCTAAAAAACACCATAGGGCCATGAATGCAGGATGTGACGTTCGCCCAGCACAAATTATCTAATGATCTAAAGCCATATTCTACTTAGAAATGTGACTGGGTGAGAAAAAGTATTTGAACTACAGAGTGGAGTTATAAACAAATGTCACTTGGTGCTTCGAACATATTTGGATTCCAATAGTGATTCTTGTTTGAAAGAGGCTCTCTGCAGACACTTTAACTCGGCAGAGATTGATCTATATCATCTTCTTGAAAAGAACAGCTGGATTGTCTAATTTTCCTATTGCATCCCACACTAAGACGTGTATTTTCATTATTTTGCAGTATTTTTATGACTTGTTTTAAACTAACCAGAGGTGATTCCTCTGGAAAAGTATTTTCTTCTTCAACTCTCTGAAAAACTCAAAGAAAATGATTCAGTGTTATTTGTCTTCACTTGCTAGAGTATCCTGGCATGAGTCCAATTATACCTGTAGCAAGTCAAGGCCCCTGGAAATTGAAATCTTCACACAGTGTACCCAGGTTCCCAAATCACATCTACATTGTTGTTCAGATAAAGCACAGTACGTTTAATGTTTGCTCCTTAATCTTTTAACAAAATACTTTCTTACAATGTTGAACACTAAAACAGCAGGACCCCTTCTCATTTCCCAATAATGTAGCAGTGAATATATCTGAGCAAAGAAACACAGAACTTATATACAAAAATAGTCTAGTCCTCTCCTGTCTTTTTTTACTCGATTTACTGCATTGTAGATACATTGTTTGCCTTTTACACTCCCCCTGGGGAATAACAGAGCAGTGTATGAGATGTTTTCCTACTGCCAACATGCACTATACTTTCAGAATGTTTAGGGAAGATTGTGTGAATTAAAATGTTTGCAACATACAGAAAAGGTAAGATAATTGCTGTAATAAAATCTAAAACATCACTGCACTAATAAATGATTTAATGCAAGTGATTAAGAGACAACATAAACTAACGCTGACAGGTGATTTGTGGATATTAACCCAGATCAGTTGACTGGGGTTGAGTGCTTGCAAAGTTTAATACTCCGTCCATCATCCCCTTTGGTTTTGCTTTGTTCACCCTAAGTTGGCAGGGTATGCCCAGACGTGGGTCTCTTGCTCACTTTGCCACTGGATTCAAGCTAGCCTGGCTGATGACTGCTGATTAGCCAGAAACCGGTCCAAGGATGCTTGTTTCCAGTCCAGGGAAGACATAGCTTGGCAGTGCGGGCTGGACTGTTCCCATGAGGCACAGGGTCAGATTGGTTTGCAAATGGCCATGTCTGAACTGGTGTGGTGGAGTGAGCTAAAGATGTCTGAACTGGTGTGGTGGAGTGAGCTAAAGAATGATGATGGATTAAACCCAGATCAGTTGACTGGGGGTGAGTGCTTGCAATGTTCAACACTCCGTCCATCATCCCCTTTGGTTTTGATTTGTGGATATTGTCAAATGTGAACAGTGACTATAAGACAAAAAAACGATCTGAGCTAGAAAAACGTGTCATCTACTATCATCTAATGTGTATCAAACAAACATACCGAAGCAAAAAAGGAGTTCCAAGGTTATGGTATACACTCCAATATATTAATTTTCTTTTACAATCTTGAGGTTATATGATACATAATTTATTCTTTCCACAGACATTCACATTCTTCAGTACAAACAGGCAACTGTAACATGTTTCATTAAAAGACTTATCAAGGCTGCAAAACGATATACTTATACACATGAAAAGATGACATAGGGCATTGCCAAATAACATTCATGAGACCATTCCCAACAGAAGATATAAGCCACACCAAAGTGTAATTGAAAGAAGGATGTGGAGAGTCAGAAAATGAATTTATAGAGAGAGGAAACCCATCACCTATATCCATCAGTGCAATGCAGAGACAATAGTACATATAGTGATGTTGGAAGTGTGGTGTCCAGAAAAGCCAATAAAAGGTTATAGTGAGGACCATAGTTAAAGAAAATACCTGTAGAAGATAGTGCAGGCAATAGTAATGCTGACCAGCTCATGGGCAAAGAAAGCTTCACTGCAATATAGAAGCATGTGTTCTGTAAATGATCTCACATATACATAAAGTAGAGCCATACAGTGAGTCATGTAGGTCAGGAATGCCATGCACTACTACAAAGTAGTACGATAAAAAAATGACAGCATTGCACACAAAGATATCCTGTATATCAGATAGCTGTAGGTAGCAACCTGGTCAGTGGATAAATCTGATCTACATCAAAGTACAAAAAACACAAAAAAATATCTGAAATAGGGGACAGAATGGAAAGGGGCGACCGCTCGGTCCCCCCGAACGTATGATGGGTGCCCCGAACCCCCCGGGAAACCAGTTTTGGCGGGGTGGGCGTAGCCCGGCTGGTATGCCCAAAGCGGCGTAGCCGGGGCGCGCCTTCCCCCGCCCAAGAGGGGTTGTCCTAGACACCTCGATGGAAGACCACGCCCAGTAGGCGTATCGGGGACGGGTACACGCCCTCCCGCAGAAGGATAAAGGAGCGGGAATCCAGAAGATCGTCCTCTTGTTCCTCGGATCGGAAGGCTGCACCCACTCGTTGCTCGTGAGCCTTCGACGGAACAAGCAGCAATTTTGAATGTGGTAATCTTGTTTTTCTCTTTCAGTTTCGAGGGCCCACAGATTTCAGGACCTCGTGGATCGACCAAGGGCGGAAGACTCGAAACCATGCCTAGCAAGAAAGCAGGAAAGGGTTCCGAGACAGAGAGGATGTTACGCCTGTTGTCGAATCGGATGGCTTGTATGGACCGAAAGCTCGGACAAGTCCAATCGCTCGGGAGAGGTTTAGCGGAGGTAAAGAAACAATTGGCTGCATTGAACGACCCAGGTCAGCCTAAAAAGGTTATAGGCCCGGCTTTGCCGGGGATATTCCCCGGGGGAAGAGGGAAGCGGGTCAAGGAAAGGGCGGTTTCGGGGGGGGTCCCAGTTCCAGAGGTACCTCTCATCGCCCCCCTCGTACCGGTCGATAATCCGGTTCAGAACCTAGATGTAGGCCAGCCTATCCCGGTGGTGAACACCTCTGTCGAGGACGATGAAATACCCCCAGAATTGGCCGCACAGTTGACGGCATGGCTCAAAACAAAGGTGGGGGGCACAGTGACCCCGGGAGATCCGGCTGAAGAAGCCAGAGTGTTAATGAAGCAGTTGCGGCAATCGAGAGATGTCGCGAAAGCGAGTGTTCCTCTTGTTCCCCCACAGGTGGCGCCGGGAGTACCAGCAGCTGGTCAAGAAAAGACGGCGGCAACAACAGCCGATCCGGGTAAGCTCACATTGCCGATGGTGGGGGAGGGCTCGATACCCTCAAGGCGGGAAAAGGTTGCACAGCACATTCCCTTGCCCACGAAAGAGTTAATATGGGGAGACAAGTATGTCAACATGTTTTCATTGTTAACGGACCATCGTGAGATGGAGTATGCTAAAACGCAGAAAGATTTGTGGCACCCTAGTGTCTGGCGCGCCAAGATGGCCGAGTTCAGGGTGGAAGAGACAGTGACGAACTGGGTTAAGGCCTTCTCTATATTTACCGCAGTTATGGGTGAACGTAAACCTGAGGTTATGACTGAGTTGGTTTGCTATCAGAATCGCATTCTGGATTTTTATTCAATGTATGAGGGGGAAGAATGGAAAGGCTATGACATGAAGTTCCGTAAAGCAAAAGAATATGATGCTTCTTTGTCTTGGGATTGTTTGGACTCGGTGTCATGGCACAAGCAACTCCTGCCAGGGGCGACAGGTACGTCCTCGCCAGGCGGGAGCGGGTCCGGAGTGGTCCGCCAAAAGCCCGGGGTGCCCTTTCGAGCAGGCACAGGTGGGGGCTATCAGCCTAGAGTTGGCGCGAATGGCGGAAAGGGAGGGGTCTGTTGGGGCTTCAATCGAGGCAATTGTAACAGACCGCAGGGGACATGCAAGTTTAAGCATGTGTGTGCCGGCTGTGGGAATTCCTCACACCCGGAAAGTGCATGTAGATCGAAAAATGGCAGGACGGGAGGAAAAGGTGGACCTAAGCAGGAGTGAGGTAGACCTTTGTAACCGATTGCCTACACCCGTTGACCTCATGGTTATGATTCCGTGGTTAAACAAATACCCTGATCATGTATCCGCTGGGGTGTTAAGGAAGGGATTCTTACATGGCTTCCACATCCCGGCGGGGGAAGTTCGGGGGAACTCCTTTTGTAGAAACCAGTTATCGGTACGGCACAACCCAGGCGTGGCAGAAAAGAGAATAGCAAAAGAGGTCAGTTTAGGACGAGTGGCTGGCCCCTTTTCCTGCCCGCCGGTGGCCGAGTTCATCTGTTCCCCGTTAGGGGTTGTCCCGAAGAAAGATCCGGGGGAGTTTAGACTCATACATAACCTTTCTGCTCCTAGGGGTTCCTCGGTGAATGATGCCATTGACCCAGAAGTTTGTTCGGTACGATACGCATCGTTCGACGATGCCGTGGCCATATTGAACCACCTAGGCCCTGGGGCGCTGATGCCGAAATGTGATATCGAATCAGCATTCCGGTTGCTTCCGGTGCACCCGCAGGATCAGCGCCTGCTAGGTTTTGCATTTCAGGGAAGTTATTACATGGATTAATGCATGCCCATGGGTTGCTCCATTTCATGTGCATATTTTGAGATGTTTAGCTGTTTTTTGGAATGGGCATTTACCAAGGCTACAGAGCATAGACATGTTATGCATTATCTTGATGACTTTCTGTTTTTGGGGGCAGCCGGTGATACGAACTGCGCACAGGCGCTGTACGATTTCTGCATCCTCATGAATGAATTTGGTGTCCCATTGGCACCAGGTAAGACGGTCGGACCATCTACTTCACTGGAGTTTCTGGGAATTGAGCTCGATTCTGTGGAGGGGTGTTTCCGACTACCAGTAGACAAAGTGATCAAGTTCCAGGCTTCCTTGATGCAATGCCTGGGTGGGGAGAAAGTGACCCTGCACCAGTTACAACAAACAGTGGGTCAGCTTAATTTTGCCTTGAGGGTGATTCCTATGGCCCGCCCGTTTTCGCGCTCTATCGCGCAAGCTATGGGTGGTCTCAAAGAGGCTCACCACCGTACGAGACTGTCTGGAGAGGTTCGCCAGGATATGCGTATTTGGTTGGCATTTCTGGCGGACTTCAACGGTCGAGTCGTCTGGAACTCCCCGCCAGAGTCTTCGGAGGAATTAGGTCTATGGACCGACTCGGCAGGGAGCGTGGGTTTTGGCGCCATCTTAGGTGATAGATGGTCGGCACAAACATGGCCAACATGGTGGCACTCCAACGGTCTCACAGGTAACATTGGGTTCCTCAAGTTATTCCCCATCTGGGTTGCTCTGATGACATGGGCTGACGACTTCAGGGGCTGCTCAGTGGTTTTTTGGTCCGACAATATGACTGTTGTTAATTGCATTAACCAACAGGCAGCACGCTGCAAAATGATCTTGAGATTGTTGAAAGAGATTGTACTGCTTTGCATGAGATTGAATGTACTGTTCAGGGCGAAACATGTGCCAGGTGTACTGAATCATGCGGCTGATGCACTCTCTCGTTCACATATACAGGCATTCAGGGGTTATCTGCCCACAGCAGACCTAGAGGCAGCACCATTCCCAGAAGCAATGTGGCTAATCGGTGCCTCGGATTACAAGACCTCGTGGCAGCGAGTCTAGCCCCCAGGACAAGGAAAGCATACGAAGGAGCGTTTCATTCCTATTGCACATATTTAGGTCCCACGGGGAGTCAGAATTGGGGTCAGGAGGAATCCTTCCTGGGGTACCTGGTTGCACTACACAGAGAGGGCCGATCAGTGGCAACGGCCGGTAGGCATAGGGCGGCCATTTCCTTCATGGCCCAGGTACACGGCATAAAAGACCCTACAGGTTCTTTTTTGGTGAAGAAAGCCCTTCGCGGCTGGCAGCGCCTTGAGGGTTGCAAGAAAGATATGAGGCACCCGATTGGCTTAGACAGACTGTCTCTGCTTTTAGCAAAGCTGGATGAGACGTGTTCCTCCCATTACGAAGCAGTTCTGTTCCGGGCAGCGTTCACATTGGCATTCCATGGGGCCATGAGGGTGAGCGAACTTGTCGCAAGGAACAAGAGAGATATGGAGGGAGGCTTGTGCAGGGATCACATCCAAATAAGGGGTGATTCAATGGTAATCACGATAGCCAGGTCCAAGACTGACCAGGGGGCTATGGGAGATAGTGTTGTCATGCAGCGCAGACGTGGGTCCCCCGTTTGCCCGTTGAGGGGTGTGGAAGACTATTTGGCGCTGAGAGCGGCCGCATGGGGGGGGGAGTTTGCTCCGACACAAGGATGGCACCCCACTGACGAGATTTCAGTTTCAGAGGGTGCTAGCACTGGCAATCGCTGACGCGGGCATGGACCCGTGCGATTTTTGGACCCACTCCTTTAGGATAGGGGCTGCTACTGAGGCTACAGCCAGGGGTCAGAGTGCTGAGGAAGTGAAACAATTGGGCCGTTGGTCCTCGAATTGCTTCAAGAGGTATGTGCGCTTGCACATGTTGTAAGTGATCAATTGACATGCACTCACGTTTTCTGTCTTTTGTTTACTTTGCAGTTTCGCGAGCCTGCCACGCAGGGCGGAATTGGAGGTCGACCCTGCATCAAGAGACCAGCGGTCAGAGGTCACCGACTGGAGAGAGGATGGTATGGGTCGTGGGCCACTCATACGTGAGGCACGCCGGTCACGTATTCAAGGAAGGTGACGCGATTCACGCACCTGGGGAATACGGGTTCAGAGTGGCCTTCCATGGGAAAGGTGGGCTCGTTTTTGACAAATTTGAGTCATTTTTCGAGGGACTTTTAGGGCGGCACAGGTCAGCGCCATCTGTAGTCATAGTACACCTGGGAGGCAACGACTTGGTGACACTGGGTAGACGAGTGTTACTTGAACGAGTCTTGTCGGCTGTTAGCTGGTTGGCTAAAAGAGTCCCGGGGTGCACGATTGCCTGGTCCCACATGATTCCTAGAAGGAGGTGGCAGGGGGGCCTTTCGGTGTCAGCTCTGAACCATTCGGTTAAACGGGTCAATAATAAGATTAGTAGATTGTTCCGTTCTGCACAGTTGCATGTCATTCCTCATGGGTGTATCCGGGGTGACCATATGTATCTGAACGATGGGGTTCACCTGTCCAGGGAGGGGAATGATTTACTCATAGGAGACTTTGTTGCATGGCTAAGAGGTTTGAGGAAGCATGACCTATAGGAGGAGTTGGGGGGGACCGGATCGTCGGTCAACTATCCGGTCTGTGGCGGTAAGGTCATGATCGGTGAGCAGTAATTTCAAGGTCCCTAGAGTGGGGCGCCACCCACAATGGATGGGAGCGCCCGGGGGAAGACGGCCATTGGCCCCTTCCACGGGGAGGCGGCACCCACTAACGATGGGGCGCCTAGGGGGAGATGGCCATGGGCCCCTCCCAGGGGGGGAGGCGGTTATATGCCCCTCCTTACTAATTTCCCGGGGGCCGGATATCCGCGACGGCGGATAGAGAGTGTGGGGTTGGGGGGGAGAGTCCATGCTGTCCTTCCTACAGAGACCTCATACGGGAACTCGGACGACCCTTAAGATGGCGTCGAGTAGAAAGGGGGCCCCCACCACGACAAGGGAAGTTACAGTTGGCAATGAGGGTAGAGCCCTCTGCGCATGCGCCGCTCACACAGTGAGGGCGGGAGTTTGGTAGTAGGGATCTGACACCGGTTAGGACCTTGCCGTTGGCCCTTAATGCTAGGATGTACAATTTGAATTAGAGTATATGCATTTTCAGGATGTTAGCCAAAAGTACATGTCTGCATCGAAATGTAATAAAATGACAAATTGCACATAATGCATAATGATGAAACTTTTATTTAATGTTTTAAAACTTTTTAAAATATATTTTAATAAATACGGCCGGGAGGGTGACTCCCTCCTGTCTTCCAAAAGTTCAACTATTGTCCGACTTCCCATCCTTGGGGATATGTGTTGGGAGGGGGTGGCGGGCATCCCGGCCATACGTTAAGTGACCAGTTTGACAAAACACTGTATATCCACACTTTGTATGAAGCAAGTGACGAGCCGGATTGGGAACCACTGGCCTTAATAAGCCTGAAAAGGAAAATATTAGGAGGATTAAGTATATCTCATAATTAAAAGTACCAAATACTAATAATTATAACATCAGCTGAATTGCAAGCTAAAACATCATATTATGAGTGATAGTACAAGGAAGAACGCAATTCAGTTTTGTACTAAAAGAGTATAAAGAATTGTAAAATACGAACTGAGTTGATACATTAAAACAATTGATAGCACACACAAAAATTGGCTTAATAAATAGCAGTCAGGGTCTGTGCATGACAGGATACACTATGTTCTAGACATATGTTCTGGAGCGTACCTCCGATAGATCCAAAAGAAGTGTTTTGTAAGAGTAGTCAAGAAAGTTAAGCACATCAGCGCAGGACCTTGCTAAGCCTATAGAGCAAAAAGAAATCTGTAGAGTTAACTGCGCACATACTGGCAGAATGCAATATATTTTACTTTATAGCACGGGATGGAGATTACCTCAAATATAAGCTAGGCCTCCGGGGAGTCTGTGCCGGAACAGGAGAACAGGCATGTATCTTGACCCCAGCTCTTCAGGTCTAATAGGTCATTGAAAATAACATAGGACTATAAGCAAGTCCTCAGTTTGAAGTGTCAAAATGGTGGTCGCTATCTTGAAATGTGGGCCTGTATCTAATTAAGATTATCTAATACAGGCCTCTTGTTTCGAAGATGTAAGGTTTGAAACCCACAGAAGTGAAACACCAGCATATTTTATAAGGAGAGAGACATAGCCAGAAAAGGAAATGCACATGTGTCATACTAATTGAAGTAATCAAAACTGTGTATAGAATTATTATAAAATCTCTTGTGGGCACATGCATCAACCTATTTAGGAAGTGCAAACGGTGCGAATCGGTAAATTCGGCCGTTTGCACTTCCTAATACGTTTTTGGGATGCATCAAACACTTTTTCAATATTCGCATTTTTTTGCATTTCTTAAAAATGTGAATGCATTTGTGCGATTCCTTATATGTAATGCATCAATTTAAAAAAAAATGTGTATTTTGAAATTGGAAGTGCAAATTAACACGAGGTTGACCCTCTTGTTAATTTGCGAAAATCTTTCAAAATGCAAAAAAATGCATTTTTTACACTGTCATGTTACAGACACACATGTCCTTAGGACATGTGTGTTTGAAACATGCACTTTCAAATACATTTCAGGGGTGCAGGGGGGGCTCCTTTGGCATTCCCCCCCTGCACCCTTGGAATGCATCAACAAATTGCGAATTCGTAAATGCCTTACCATTGACTCCTATGGGCCTTTCGGCTCATAGGAATCAATGGGATTTGCGAAAAAGCAGTTAGGAATTCGGTATTTATTTGCGATTCGGTAAAAATTGCGATTTTTACCGAATCACAAATAAATACCGAAAAAAATGATGGATAGCATTTTGCAATTCTTAATTTGCGATTCGGTAATTTTCGCAAATTAAGAAATGCAAAATGTATGAATGATGCATGTGCCCGTTAGTACGTTACTTGTCATAAGTACTTGTTAGAATTGGTGTGAAAACAGCACACGTTCTACCTGGCATGAGAGGAGAATATATCACAATGGTGATTCTATGTGCATCCGTTACAATTAGCTGTAAAGCAAATAGACCATAGTAACCCTTTATGTGTTACAAGGTGTAAACTTATAGACACATAATATCACTTTCATGTTTTATGAGTGCCAGTATGTATGTTCAGTGCCCTCATGGTATAGCATATTACATTCTATAGATACTGGCATGTTTTAGATTACAAATTCCACACAGGTGAAATAGCTTTAGTATTCAAAGAAAACATGTAGGTCACTATCAACATTAAGGCCCTCTTCCACTGCTTGGAGTTGAGTGATCAACCTACTCTTCAAGCATCTCAATGTACGGGCCCTGCCTCCACCCGTGGACAAGGTTCCAACCGTATCTATACCATTGGACCCTATCTGAAATATTTTCTTGAGTCCATGTACTGTGTTATATTGTACTGCTAATGGGTAGCACTTCTTATTGTTTCCTATGGCCAAAACGTTTTCTTGAATATGTTTTCTCAGGGTTCTAATGGTACTAACAATTCCACATTCATAGATAATGCAGTACACAACAGACTTAGTATTGCAATTGAACAACCTAGCAATCTGGGGTATCCTCTATGTATTATATTGAAAGGTGATTGTTTTATCTATAGCATAGCAACAAATATTGCAGGGACCACACTTAGAAATGCCTTTGGGTTGGTCTGGTAACCAGATGTGCAGTGTGTCAGGGTTTACATAGCAGTGGCATAATGCAAGTTATAGCACCTATAGTGATGATGACCTCTTTTAATGTATGGTAAGCATGTAGGAAATGCTTCCATTTTTGCATGAGCCTATAAATATGTGGTCCAAGTAGACTGTATGGGGTACTAAGGCATTGTTTTGTGTTTGGTTGCCCCACCTCCACCATGTCGAGAAAGGTTTCCCATTTAATCCTACTAATCTTATGTCCTCGCCTCCTTTGGTGTACTCGTTGGGTAACCTCTGATTATAAATGTGCTTTCCATCTTCTGTAGTTCAGTCTTGAAGATGGAATCTGAGCTCTAGTTCCGTCTTCTCCTCGTCATTTTCCCATAGGGAATTGCTTTTATTTGGGGAGCCCTGACAAGCAGGAGGGGACCTGCTTTGCCCAGCCGACACCGCCAAGAGTCACGAATTTGAAAGGGGGACTCACCATTGCTTGCCGCCACCGCCGAGAGTCCATAACGCCAGCAATTGCGCCATCGCCGCCCACAGGACTACAATTCCCGGCAGCCCCAGCTGTAAGGCGAATACCATCGACGAGGGCAGTAAGCGCCAGGAGGAGCATGAAGCCAGCTCAGGGTTCCCGCGTCGCGGGATGCGCACGGGCAGCGCCGGGAGAAGCCCGGGACAAGGGCGGGGCCATCTGTGGCCTTCAGGGCCCAGAAGAGGCCGGGCCGGGCCACTCCCTTTGTGTTCTTTAAAAGAAACAACGGACATAAAGGTACTGTTGCTATTTATTAGGCCCTATGAGACTGATAATTACTTCCCCAGTTAACTGCTAATTTCATCTTAGCCTGGACACGTAAAAAAATGTAAACATATTTGTTAAGTATATGTTTGGTTTGAATCTGCCAGTTTTGTTTTTTTAATTTTAAATAATACTTTTTCTCTACTCCTTTTCCCTCCTGGAACATCATAAAATGGGTAAAAAGGTATGTCCAGCTAAGACACTGCCACCACCTCAGCATACACCCGTTCCTAAACCAACATCAATTGATAGGATGCTAGTGAAAGCTCTTGGGGCTGTAGCTTCTGAAATTGAAAGAACGGAAAGGCGTCTATCGATTGCATCTAACTTAGATATTAACCCACTGATTCCCCACTCCCCTGATGAAATAGAACCATCATTACTCGAGGTGTCAAGTGGCTTACCGATAAATGTAGATACTACAAGTAGGGAGTCTCAGATTTGTAGTACCCGCCCAAGGCTAGATAGAAACACCAAAGCCAAGCTAAGACCAAAAGCAAAGCCGTCATCCAAACGGAACAAAACACATGATAGCACTGTAGATACAGAAAAATCCCAGATGTTTAACTCAGTAGCAGACGCTACTGTGCAAACTGATGAACAGCCTGGGTGGGTGACATCTTTGTTAATTAATCTACAGATTCAGATGAGAGCTATTATCAAGGAGGAACTTAGGCCTATACTAGAAAGGCAGGAGGGTCTGAAGTCAGCAATGGATGTTGAGGCATTAACTAAGAGCAAGACTAGTCAGGAGAATAAAATAAGCAAACATATTACTAATACTCCTACGAGAGACAAACCTAATACCCCTATAAATAGAAGTGTATTATCCCCAATAATTAATATAATTCCAGGTGCCCAAAAATTGGCGAGGACTACTATGGAAAAAGGAGTAGCAAGCAATCAAGCAAAGGAAAAAACGGCCCAACCAGTAGTAACAGGAAGTGCAGGGGAAATGGAAAAGATTATTGGTCAAGGACCTACAGTAGCACGTCCACTTCATGAGCAAAATGACCAACTATTTAACCCAACAAATATAAATCTACCGCGGGCATCAACACTGTATGTGTTAATTCTGGCCGGGGTACCTGGGCTAAGGAAGGGTCAGTCAGAATCTCACCAAGAGTTAAAAAACAAAAGTGTTCACTGTTTAATCAACCATTATGATTTTGGATACGAAAACTCAGAAGAGATTTTATCTACTAGAAGGGTGGGCTGGATTGGTGCACGTCACAAAGATATTCATGGTAACTGTATAGTTATTAATTTTAGAAATCCTGCAATTACAGATAGAATTTTAGCATCAGTGTCTGGTATGAACACGGGTAATATCCTCTTACTTCACTTGGGTTTCTTTTACCCTCCCAGAGCACTACAGCGGTATGAGCACTGTAACCAAATGAGATGGAGATCCCTAAATAATAATCACTTCTCGCTAAATAAAGGCCAAAACTGGAGAAAACAGTCCAGCTTTAACATCTCTATTGGAAACAGGTTTAGCCCATTGAAGGGGTAGATTGACTGATGGTAGACCCAGTAGTGGCACAGGAGGTTAGCCTTGCCAATTTAGATAATTCTGATAATGGGGTGTGCCTCTCTGAGCCCCATACCCCTAGACAGGAAGGTCTGGTCAAAGAAGACTTGAGTGATTCCTGAACCAGCCCATTAAAAGGGGTTGGGTCAGCATTGTCAGCAGGCCCCCTCTTCCTATAGTCGTGAGAAGCACTGATAAGGTGATACAAGCAGCTTTACACCCAGGACCTAAGAATTGCTATCCCCTGTCTCTGAAGATTGGTAACAAGAAAACAGCTAACCAAGACATTACAAAAGTCTTATCCTGGAATGTAGCAGGAATTAACAGTAATTAGAGGACCCTGAGTGGAGAACATTTATTGTGGAACATTACATATGTATCCTACAGGAAACATGGGCAAGAGGAGAGGTTACTATGCAGGGGTTTGCCTCTTTTCACATTCCGGCAATCTCCGTTGGTGTAGGAAAATCTTCGGGGGACTAATCATATGGGTAGGTGTCCATTTAGGCTGCACGGCAGTTCAACTAGACACATCCTCTAGAGATATACTATGTGTACAACTGCAGTTCCCTCTCCATAGTCCTATTATATTAATCAATGTATATTCAAGACCTACACTCAGAGGAAAGGAGTCCACTACTCTTGAGGAGCTTGATATAGTTCTATCTAGCACTCCTGCAAAATACATGGTTATATTAGGAGGCGACCTCAACTGCCAGTTTGAGCCCCTCGAGGGCCGGTATTGTGATAGTATTCCTGAAGAGGACCTCCTTCTTTAAATCCCAGAATCTAGTTGCCCATCGGTGACGAAATGGACACCCTTGGTAATTCAGATGAATTGCCTTACCCTAAAGCAATCACTTAGAGCATGCAACGGCAGATCGCCTTCACGTTCCATAGCAAGGACCGAGGGTTTCTATTGGTTTACATCCTGTTAAATACCAATTTCTGGGATAGGATGTCTGATTTTAGAATTCTCCCATGTATTGATAGCAACTATGATGCGTTAGTAGTCGACCTCCTTACTGTTACCCCTAAAGTATCGCACTGTGTTGACTCCCCTGACGATCCTGGGATAACTGCCTCAAACTGTGGAGGCGCATACGATGGGTTAATTGTATCCAATCGCAGGAAAACATGAGCACCTTGGATGATGCTCTACTACCGGTGTTTTTAGAAGCCTCTACCCTATATAACTCTTATAGGGACCTCATGGATAAAGAGGCGATTGGGCTAAACCTTGAAAAATGTAAAGAAATTTTATTGGAACACTTTTTCCCAAGCAAACTAAAAAAAAACAGTAGGCCTGTGCCCCACCCCTGGTATGACACATACTGTCGTAAAGCTAATAGTGCATTGGTGGCCTCAATTAAATCAAAGGATCGCCCCCAAATTAAAACCCTGAGAAGGGCATACAGAGTAGCTATCCAGGGAGCTAAATACAGGTGGGAAATAGAAAATTGGGACCTACTAAAATCTTCCCTTGGGGAAAGAGATATGAGAACTTTTTGGGGAGTTGTTAATACAGGCTCGCCGGTACCCAAAAGAGGGCTAGAACCTACTATAGGAGAAAAGGTCTGGCGGGAACACTTTGAATCCCTGTACAAGGAAAATGAGAATTCAGAGGTGCTCCCATGTGACCATCACTTTGTTGACACCCCAGGGCCGAATATAACCCCACAGGAAGTAAAGGCTGCAATAGATAAAATAGCGCGAGGCAAAGCCCCTGGTCTGGATAAGATTCCTGGGGATCTTTTTAGGAGCGAGCCATCCATTTGGGCCCCTTATCTTTGGGTCCTCCTTAATGCTATTTTGATGGGTATGAAGATCCCTGCAAGTTGGGCAGGCGCAGAGATAATTCCAATCTTTAAAAAGGGTTACCCTCTACTACCAAGTAACTATAGGCCAATCAGTCTAATTGATATCCCTCAAAAGAAATTTGCATGAGTCCTACTCCTCAGACTTCAATCCTGGATGGATGATGAGAGTATTCTTTCTCCGCTCCAGGCAGGGTTTAGGGAAAAATTGTCAACCCTGGATCAAGTATTAAGATTACAATTACTCCATTGGAAGACGCTTTGCCTGGAGGGGGGTAGTTTGTACTTAATATTTGTGGATCTGAGGTCAGCTTTTGACTTGGTGCCAAGGGAAAAAGTATGGTCTGTCCTACTTGAGCTGGGGGCCCGGTGTATCTTATATATCTCATTAGACGTTTGCATGATAACAACTTTGCACAAATAAGATTTGGCAGGGATTGAAAACTGACAGCACCCATACCAATCAAACGTGGTGTACATCAGGGCTGCGTACTCGCTCCAACATTGTTCAGCCTTTATATCAGCGGTCTGATCAACGAACTGTCGCAAGAAAGAGACCTTGATGCCCCCAAACTAGCTTCACGTAGGATCTCCTCTATGATGTTTGCCGATGACACGCTCCTGGTGTCTAAATCTCCCATGGGGATTCAAAGGGTTTTGGACAGATTTCAGTTGTTCTGTGAAGAAAGAGGGCTTGAGATCATCCTCTAGAAAATGAAATGTATGTTTTTTTGCAAACCAAAGAGTACTCGTCCAAATCCTTTACTTAATGGTGATCCCTTGGAAAGAGTAACATCCTTTATGTATCTTAGCATTACAATCACGGAGACCATGGACTGGGGGACACATATAGTGAAGTCAACATTAAAACTAGCCCAGTCAACAGGGGGAATTTTGAAGGTCTTTGTTAAATCAGACATGAGCGCTGTTAGCCCGGCACTGGAAATGTATATGGTTCAGGCACGTGGGGGTGCACTGTACGGCGCAGAACTCTGGGGCCACTGTAAGCCTAAACCTTTACTGCAGGTCGAGAATCAATACATCAGGAATCTATTTAGATTGCCACGTAGTATTCCTCTAATTCCATTACATCTAGACCTGGGATTGATGGAATTGAAGGAAGTGCTATGTCTCAGACCCCTTTTATACTGGAGTCGCCTATGGTCGACACCTGAACTCCTCCCATATAGAGAAGAATTGTCAGAAGTTCTCGAAATTAGGGGTGCTGCTAGACTTCCCTGGTTCTCCCATATTAAACATCTGTCAGTTGACATGGGTCTGGGGGGATGCTGGTCTGATTCAGAGGTAACTTGCCCCCAAATTTCTAAGAAACAAATTAAGGCCAAATATGATAACTACAGAATGGCCTTATTACACTCTGATTCCAATATAGGTAAATTAACTTTAACCTTTTTGGAAATTAAGGACAATTCTGTCTTTGAAAAGGTTCTCGACCTTATTAATCCCTCGACAGCTAGAACACTTTATTTGCAATTCAGATTTGGGGTTCTGCCTCTCCGTTATTTTACCCAAAAGTGGAAAACACAAAACAAGGATAGGTGTCCTGCTTGTGACTATCCAGAGGAATCTGAGTTACACGTTTTCTTTGGTTGTCCGGGATACAGTAAAGTGAGAAAAAGATGGCTGGCACAGATCTGCAGAAACCTGGGCAGTAGACGTTACGTTGAAGTGTTTAGGATATTGAAATATGATCTCAATATCCCAATTGTCTATTCAGTTGCGGAGTTTTTGTTTTCTATGTGGTGTGCAAGAAGGGTCTTCCTTAAAACACTTAACGAGCCACCAGATTAGAATTGGTAATTGACAGGTCTAATTTTATCAATACTTAAAATCTCCCCCCACAATGTAACATATCATTTAATTGAAGGGTTTTTGCTCCTTTTCCTTTTTATGAACGTTTTAGCTTGACCAATCTATTTTTCAAAGCACTATGCACTTTAAATGAAATTTTCTATGGATTTGTGACGTGCCTTTATTGTATACTATCCATTCTCCTTGTTAAAACAAAAATCCTTGACCTTAGGTATTTATATAATGCTTTTTTTAAGTGCCTTTTTAATTGTTATAAATGTTATGAGTTTTTATTCCAACTCTTCTGATGTATTTTCGTAAATGAGCGCTGTAAATTCTGCACTTTCTAGGTCATGTTGGCCGAAATAAAGTTATTTTGACTTGACTTGCTTTTATTTGAGATGGAGGATGTGAACTAATAGCATGCAGGATGGCATTGAAAGCAGTGGGTTTTCTGAATAGTCTATAGCATATCTGGTTCGCCGCTATGTACTGGGTGACATCCAGGTAACAGATGCCGGTAGTATTATGCTGGTGCGGTAACCTGCTGTTGAAAGCATTGTCATTAAAGTACTGTGTGAAAAGTGATAGTGACTATGTATCTCCAGACCAGAACAACAGCACGCCATTTATGTACCGTCCCCAATAAACAATGTGTGCTGTCAGTTCGGGAGGGCAGAGATCCCAAATATGTTGTCTTTAAAAAAAAACATGTAAAAGTTAGCAAATGACCTGGAACAGTTGGCCCCCATGGCAACCCCTTGCGTCTGTCAATACCACTCTCCATTACGGTTGAAAACATTATTTTCCAAGACAGTCGTGATTAAGTCAACATGCATTTCTAAATACTGTAGTACGGTAGCATCTCCAGTGTCCAGAAGTTGTTGGATAGTGGCAATTCCCTCATTTTTCGGGATGCTAGTATATAGTGAACATACATCCAAAGTGACCAGCAGGTTGCCCCCAGTCCACTCAAAGTCTGATGTCTTGCTCAAGAGGTCCTTCGTATCTTTTATGTAGGATGTCAAATTACACACAAAGGGTTGTAAATATAGGTCACTGTATTCCGAAAGTTTTCAAGTCAGGTATAGAATAGAATAGAAGCCATTTATAAAGCGCCTGGTTACTCAAAAACAGAGTGTCCCCGTGCTGAAAACCGCAAAGGAGCTCAGAGGGATAAACACAGGTAGAGGGAGGGAATTAGATGCGGGGGAAGAGGAAAGTTTTCAGTTTTCCTCGAAATCTAATTTCAGAGGGTTCCATCCGCATCTCAAGAGGAAGTTCATTCCAGCCCTTGGCAGCCAGGTATTTAAACGAGGAGCCACCCATCTTAGCTCTAGTGACCTTAGGGATTTTGAACAGCATCGTACCAGAAGATCTTAGGTTCCTGGTAGGACGATGTATAGTGAGTAGACAGTGCAGATAATCTGGACCGGTGCCATGGGCTATATGGTGGGCAAAGCATAAGGCCTTGAATTTAATTCGCTCCTTGATGGGGAGCCAGTGGAGTTTGGACAAAGCCAATCTCCCTGAGGCTCTTCGAGGGAGCTTGAGCACAAGGCGCGCAGCGGCATTCTGAGCGCGCTGGAGTTGGTGGATGCCCCTCTTGCTCAACCCCAGTAGCAAGGCGTTCCCATAGTCCAGATGGGGGGTACCTTGGGCATGGACAATGGTCTTTCTGGAGTCCATGGGAAGAAGGTCTAGTACCTTCCGAAGGACCTTCAGTACGCTGAAGCATCTTGCTGTGACTTTGTTTACATAAGGTTTGTATGACAGCTTAGAGTCCAATGTTATCCCCAGGTTGCGCACCGACGCCACAGGACAAGGCGGACTGCCCAGTTCCGCAGGCCACCACATGTGAGACCATGCGGAAGAAGATTTTCCTACCACCAACAGCTAGGTTTTGTCGCCATTAAGGTGAAGGCAATTGTTGTTCATCCAAGCTGCCACGGAGGAGAGGCAGTTGGAGAAATTGGTGGCATCTTCACTGTGGTCGGGCGTAAGTTTGAACATCAATTGGGTATCATCAGCGTAGCTGACAATGCCCACCCCATAAGTCTCTACTATGTGAGCCAGGGGTTCCATATAGATATTAAACAGGGTGGGGCTCAGACTCGGGCCCTGAGGAACCCATGGCTCACCTTTCTGAGAGAAGACTTAAAGGGGGGACAGTGCATCTGAAAGTTCCTGTTGGCCAGAAAGGACTCCAGCCACGCAAGGGCTGACCCCTTTACTCCCATTCCAGATAGCGAGATAGCAGCGTTGAGTGCAGCACGGTGTCAAAGGCTGCACTTAGGTCTAAAAGAACCAACGCTGCTGTCTCACCCTCATCCACTATGTGTCTAAGACTCTCGGTGGAGAAAAGTAGGGCTGACTCAGTAGAGTGGGCAAAGCATAGTGCCAGATATTAAAGGTTGTCCGCATGAGAAGGCATCCTGTTTATGTTTTTTTGGGAGAATATAAATAGAGGGCACGTTGGGCTCAGGAGTAAATGTGTAAATATATTTCCTATCGATGAGGAGACACTGTCCATGCCAGCATTTTAACCTATCATCAATTTTGATGTTAGTGTCTTTGAAACAGGTAAATGAAGTTTTTTGGTATGCCGTGCCGTCTGCTAACTGTCAAACAATCTATGCAATGTAGTCCCATGTATTCATAACAAAATGTTTCAACCTGTGTCAGCCACTTTAATGGTGATCTTGTGTTTTCAATAGTTTCAACAGTGCTTGTCTCTTCCTGGGTGATATTGTGTAGTAAAGACTCAGGAAACGAATGTAAGTTGAGGATTTATTCTTTAACTACATGGTTGTGGAGATAGCTATTCAAACCTCCACCATCAACTTACAATAACAAGAACTGAACACTATTTCAAAAGTTAATATTCCCGGAATATTAGAAAAGCAGAGAACTAAGCAGTGCAAAGGTTCCAAGGTAGAATGTATCTCCTCACAGCCATAAAGAAGGCCGTAAAGAGATACAGACCCACAAAATATAACAAGATACAACATATTGGTACGTATGTACTTATGTTGTGAGTTGTACTCATCCTCCAATTTGTACAGTTCTTAAGTAGTCTCCTTATAAAAAATATCTATTAGATTATCTGAAGGAAAAGATGGCGTACATTTAGACTTAATGTTAAGGCTGCTATCCATGTCTAGATTGGGACTAATACCCATATCATCCAAAATAGGTGAAAGTGAGGGAGTAGTGTCTGATGTAGGCTTCAAGTCTTCAAATGTGTATTGTCTGTCCTGTCTGGAATAACTAAAGCAAAGTGACAAAAAGGGACTATTGATCTGCAAGAAGCATAATGCATACACATCATCAACTGCTTAAATATGTGACCTAAAGATTTTTCAGGAAAAAGTCCTACCTTTTAGTTACATATTGCCCTGCCCTATGGGCTGCCTAGGGCTTGCCAGAGGGGTGACATATGTACTAAAAGGGAAGTTTAAGGCTTGCCATGGGATTGTACATGCTAAGTCGGCTTGGCAGTGTAATGTGCACACAAAGGCTCTGCAATGGTAGACCTGAGAAATGTTTGATGGCTATGTGAGTGGGTGGAACAAACAGTGTTGCAGTCCCATTTGTAGCGTTTAATTTACAGGCCCTGGGCACAAGTAGCATGCTTTTCTAGGTACTTATAAGTAAATTAAATGTGGCAATTATAGCCACTTCAATCTAACCCTGTTTAGGGAAGAGAGCACATACACTTTAACTTTGGGTAAAAGGGGTAAGTGCTTAGAGTCATATGGCCAACAAAAAGGAATCAGTAAAAATATAAGGCAAGCAGGTAAAATGTTTGTGGGCTAACATACATTATTTGCAATTCTATGTGGTGATTCTTAGGCATCCTTTCTTATAGCTAGTGTAACTCATTGATAAACAGTTATGCAAATCCATTGTAAAAACATATGCAGGCTTTCAAAGTGCACCTGTGCATGTAGTTTACACGACAGTCTGTCTACTGCACTTGTTTGCCCACAAATGCATTCCCCTTTTCCTATAATTTTAATGAATTATATATAACCTGAATTATTCTAACATATAGATGATGTCTCTTGCCTATCTCTCCCTCTCTGCTCTCTCTCTCACGGCCACATATACAACACACTCCCACACGCACACAAAACACTTCAAATGTTCTTTTTTCTTTGAAATCATTGGATTTTGCAGTTCCATTACAAAAGTAAATAAGCTGTCATTTTGTGTTCATTGCAGCCTTCTAAATATTCATGCACCGCAACTGTAGTAAACATGTGACAAAAATGAAATAGGTTATAGTCAAACGAGAAGACATAAACAATAGCTTGATAACGAGAACAGATATTGAAAACAATCAGATATTGACAATCCTGTGTATCTTATGAATCTTAATAGTGATTCAAAACACACAGCAATAAAAAGGTAGATGCACATTTGTACTGTTAATATTGCTGGAACAAGAAGCTGGTTCATAAGAGGCTGGGCTTACAACTACCATTATGAGTTTGATGTGTGTCAAGCTATGTTCAAAGGAAGCAAAATAACCGCAAAAATATGGTGCAAACGGTAGATGCAGCAGGTCTGACATTAAGCAAGCTGGATCAAATCTGAAAAGCACACTTTACAGAATTTACTCGCAGGACCATTGTCGGCTAGGCTATTTATCTCACAGGGCATTGACCCGGGTGAGCTGGGGTAATTCCCGCTGGTTTTTGAAGGGCAGGAAGCCATTGTTGGCGCCTCTTTCATTTTTTCCAGCTACTCGAGGTAATTTACAGGTGGGCTTAGTGGGTGTTTCAGAGGAGAGAGGGCATGAGATAAGGAGGTAGTGAGATGGCTCAGAGTGGGGATTGATGGATGGAAAGAGGTAATAGAGAGAGTGGAGGGAGGCAGAGGGCTTCTTTGAGCATTAGTCCCAGCGCTGGTTTTGATTCCCAGTCTGTCCTTGCACAGAACACTATTACACACTGGAGGATTGTATACCCTACTCTAACAACAACATTTATAATGGGTGGCTTATTATTTAAGTTGCACAAAAGAGGAACATATAACGGTTTTATCTGTAAGTTACATGATGAGTTTTCTTGTGACTGACTTCGAGTTCACTAGAAGGGAATGGGGAATAATATTTAGTGCTGTTGTTTTACCTGATAAAAATGCATAGTAATTCATGATACATGCTGTTTTGGGCGCACACGTTGCTTGAGGAAATATATGGTATGGCTTAAAGCTGGCAGTTCCCTGTCTGTCCTAGCTAGGCCATCCATGTAACAAGAAGTGAGGTGGGATGAGGTTAAGTTGAGCAAAGACTTCAAAATACTAGTCTACTAGGACTCCTGAGGCGGAAGCCGGGAGGATAGGGCCATTATTTTAAAAGCAGCACTTGTTATAAATAATTATTTTGCGCCGATTTTTGCTTCATCAAATTGAATTACCTGTGTTCTTAATTCACCCCCTACTGCCGCATTGTGCCGCATTTTACCCCCTGAGCCACCTGCAACATCGGAAGCCGATTTGGGGCTCCCGGTGAATTTTGCACTTATCTCCCTCGAGGTGCAGATTTTGGGCCTCATCTTGAGACAGGAGAAGGACAGCGCTCTAGTGGCTGGGCGATTTGGGCCCTGACACTACAAAATGAACGCCCCTCCCCGTACGCGCAGCGGGCGCGCCGCTGGCGCGCCAGAGGCGCACCAGAGGCAAGCCTGTCTGGGCCCGTCCGGGCCAGGCCGGGCACAGGGCCAGACACTATGTCCATTCCATTTGAACATCGCATTGGGTACTCGCGAGATGAACTCCTTCATCTAAGGACTAGATCTATCCCGTCAAAATTATTAACATTCTACCCGGATGACCCACTTCTGAAAGATAATCGCCCGATGCCGAGGTATGTAAGCCTGGCCTTGCTTAATTGCAGATCCATACCTAAACACTGTATAGAAATCAATCTGCTAATTCAGGACACTAACGTGGATATACTATTCCTTACTGAAACATGGCTGTCCTCTAATACTGAGGCAGACATTGTCAGTACGTTACCCCAGGGTTTCCTGATACAGCTTCATAACAGAACCCAGGGAAAGGGAGGTGGGCTGGCCATAGTCCATAGGGATAAATTCATTTGCAGGATACATGAGGGAGGAATCTCTGACTGTGAAAGTGTTAATTTTAGCCTTCAAATTACGCCAAACAAATCCTTATCTGGTCTTTTGGTATATCGTCCCCCTGGTAGTCTAGGGCAATTTGTAGGCTCGTTACTAGAAACTACAATTACCTCCTGTGCCGCGACACCTAACTTCATTCTACTAGGGGACTTGAACCTTCACTTTGATGACTCCTCCGACAAGATAGCGTGCGATCTTAAATCGGAGCACAATGCATTTGACCTCCACTTAAAAAACTTCGAGGCTACTCACACGAAGGGACATCTTCGAGACCCTATATTTTTCTAATATCCCCCAGCTAGAAGTATCTCCCTCGCTCCCCTTACCTTGGTCTGACCACTTTTGTGTCCCGTTCGCATGGCAAAGTAACACTGACTGCCCACAGGTACAGGTGCCTCGCACTCTGGAGAGAGCATGGTCCAAACTCTCCTCTGAAAGCTGGACCCGTGAACTAGAGCACACTGCCCCTCTTTCTGACCCTGACCCATTGAAAGCTGACATTAATTTCACCAATTTGTTGACCAACACCCTTGACTCTGTAGCACCTAAGAAAAAAATGGAAAAGAAGAGTAGGATCTTTAAATCACCATGGTACTCTCAAGAACTTAGAGATCTAAGAAAAATGTGTAAAAACCTGGAACGTAGATGGAGAAAAGATTGGGCCCACCCTAATAAGGAGAAATATAAAGCAGCCATGAGGACTTATAAAACAGATCGGAAAAAAGCTCAAGCTTCCTTCTTTGAAGGGAAAATTAGAACGTCCTCGAATTCATCTCGAGAGACATATAAAATAGTTAAAGATCTTCTTAAAATCCCTAACCCCCGACGGCGCAAGATACATCCGACACCAGATGTAATCAATTAGCGTCATTCTTTGAGAGCAAAATTTTAACATTTTACACTCCTTACCGCAAAAGTCCTATACCTCTGTCTCTGCAGATTTCACCGGCGCTATCTCTGGTCCCTCCCTGGATTCCTTAGCCCAGATATCCAGAGAAGATTTTCAAACTGCTCTGTCCGCCATGAAGAGTGGATCCCCTAATGATCCGGCACCCATGTATATTCTACAGCATGTGGGACCTACCATCTCCCCCTTGGTGACGGATCTCATTAATGCCTCGTTTGATCAAGGGGTGGTTCCCCCTGGTTGGAAGCATGCAGTAGTGAAGGCGCTACTAAAAAAACATGAACTTGACCCCCTTAACTTTGCCAACCTCCGACCAATTTCTCTGCTTCCAGGGCTTAGCAAGATTACAGAGAAAATTGCAAATCAACAACTCTCTGCTTTCTTGGAAACCAATAGGTTGCTTCGCACCTCTCAAACTGGTTTCCGCCCGGGCCAGGGCACTGAGACCACCCTATTAGCAGTGGTCGAGGAAGCAAGGTGCATCTTGGATTCTGGGGGATCGGCTGTGCTGATCCTCCTGGATCTAAGCGCGGCATTTGATTCTGTGGATCATAAGATCTTAGTCCAGCGCCTCTTCAACTTAGGGGTAAGGGGCACAGCATTGCTGTGGCTCACATCCTTTCTGAAGAACGGAACCTTCCAGGTTTGGGAAGGTAGTGCGCGTTCCAACCCATTTCCCCTCCAGTGCGGAGTGCCTCAGGGCTCTTCACTGAGCCCTACCTTATTTAACATTTATATGGCCCCCCTGGAGGATGAAATGAAATGAATGAAATGAGAATGAGATTTGTAAAGCGCTGCAGCTGCCCTCAGGCGTCCACTCGTGTGGTCACTCCCTTCAGGTTTAGAGTCGTTACGTACGCAGATGACACCCAATTGGTCGTCTCGCTTTCCCTGGATAAGGGCAACTCTGAAAACCTGCATAACTGCCTCTCTGAAATCCACACATGGATGTGTGACTCTAGACGTAAATTAAACAGCACAAAGACAGAACTCATGCTTCTGGGCCAGCAAATGACATCTCTTCCCACCTCCATCTGGCCCTTGTGCCTAGGGGACCTCCCTACATCGAAGAAGGAACTTAAAAGCTTAGGGGTGTGGCTTGAGCAGGACCTCTCCCTTAAGACACAGGCTAAAAAGACTGCTGGCACCTGTGTGGGCTTACTCCATTCAGCCCGTAAGATTCTCCCGCTACTTCCGGCACAATCTAGAAAGTTGCTCATTCAGGGTCTAATCCTATCCAGGTTTTCTGTTTTGGCCCCCCGTTTCTGGAACTGCCTCCCCTTGTCCATACGCTCTATTCCCATTTATTCCCACTTCCGCAAAGCTTTAAAAACCTTCCTATTTTCTCAGGCGTTCTCCTGTTAAATCTCAGTGGCCCCTTCTGTGATTTGTGGCTTAGTCCCCAGCGCCAGGAAGCCGCTAGGCCACAGTGCGCTTTATTAAATACTTTTTTCATTCATTCATTCATCCAGATTAGACTATAGCAATGCCCTCTTTCTAGCCGCCCCAGAATCAACCATCAACATCCTTCAGCGCATTCAGAACTCAGCGGCTAGGCTGCTGACAGGCACCCCCCGGAGATCATCGGCTAAACCAGCACTCAAGGCCCTCCACTGGTTACCAGTCCGGGAAAGGATCAAATTTAAGTCCCTGTGTATCACCCATAGATCCCTTCAGGGCAAAGGGCCTCCCATCCTGGTAAATATGCTCTATCCCTACAAAGCCACCAGGACTCTGCGCTCCTCCGATAGAAACCTGGCCACTGTTCCAAGAGTTAGGAAGGCTCGAACTGGAGGGCACCTCTTTTCGGTCAATGCCGCGACCCTGTGGAACTCCCTTCCGATTAGTCTTCGATCCGAACCGAGCTACCTGAAATTCCGTAAACTCCTGAAAACGCTCCTGTTCCCACAGGATCCATAATAACACCCTTTGCCCCCCCCCAGCTCCCCTCAGCCTTCCTCTGTACCCCAGCGCTGGGACGCTCCCGGGCAGCGATGTGCTTTATAAATCCTTTTTCATTTCATTTCATTTCATTTCATTCAATATTGGAGGAGAGAAATCGCAAAATGTAAGTTAGCGGATAGAGGCAAAGATAGAGTGTTAGAAATGGGGTCTCTAGTTGGCAGAAGTAGGTGCCTTTGTTCAAATATGGACCCTTATATCTAGTCAGGGTAAGGGGGATACACACTTTAGATAACCCCTGCTCCCCCCTTGGGTAGCTTGGCACAAGCAGAAAAAAATCCCTAAGGCAATGTGTAAAGTATTTGTACTCAAAACACACAGTTATACAGTGATAACACCACAAATGGACACCACCCCCGTTTAGAACAATAAAGTATTGTTATCTAAACTCAACAAGACCAAAACAACAAAAATCCAACATACATGTAATAAGAATATGACTTTTCAAAGTTTTAAAGCCACTGGGTCCATAGAAAACTATGGATGCATGATTCTACACAAAGTACCTGGAGATGCATGAAAATTCACAAGGCCAAACAGACGCATATATGAGACGCATCGAGAAGCAAAGAGATGCGTCAGTTTGTGATACCTTGGGGAGGGTATGCAACAGTTCTGATGCATGCAGGAGAAGTGATGGGTTGAATCCGGTCTGTGGGGGATGTGATGCGTTGACTCCAAGACGGTTCTGGTCCACGGGTGATTAGTCGGGAAAACATGCCGCACTGGTACGATGCATGGATTTGCAGGATGCAGCGGCGCTGCATTGGTTTCTTCAGCTGGGATCCCTCGATGCATCAGTTCTTGCTGCTGTGACAGGTGTTGCTTTGGTTCTGCAGCAGCACGGCGATGCATGGAGATTCTTCTCGCTCAGCAGTACTGCGTCGGAAAAACAGCTGCAAGAAGAGCAATGTGTTGATTTTTTCAGTTCTTTAGGTTTCTCCAGCTCCCAGCAACAGGAGCAACCTCCGGAGGTCCGAAGCTGGAACATATACCTCCTAGCAGGTCAGAACTCTCACAGCAGTGTTCATAGAAGCTGGGGGTGAAGTCTTTGTTTCCCTCAGACTTCAGAACAGGAGGTCAGCACACACAAGCCCTTCTTCAAGCAGGTTCAAAGCAAAGTTCCAGTCTTTGTCCTCTCCTAGGCAGAAATAGCAACTACAGGACAGAGCACACACCACACAGCAAAGGGGTGGTACTCCTCCTCACTGCACTTCAATTCTTCTCCTTGGCAAAGGCTCCACTGGAGTCCAGAAGTTCTGGGGTTTTAGATCTAATTATTTGAATGTCTTTGTTCACTTTGTGCAAGGGTCTCTGAGCCCAGTCCCAATCAGTTCTGTCTTCACTGGTACAGTATGACCACATGTGGTGGAAAGAGTACTGTGCAAGGAAGACAGGCCCTAGTCAGGTGGAAGGAAATCTCCTTCCACTACTCTAAATGCAGCCAACCCCCTTCAGCTCAGCTCTCAGTCATCCAGGAAGGGCCAAGCACACCTCACCCCCCCCAGTGCCTGTCTACAGTGAATGTATATCCCCAGCCCCTGTCACTCCAAAACCAGACAGTCAATACTCAAACAGACAGGGGCACACACAATGGTTTAACAACAAAATGCCTACTTTCTAAAAGTGGCATAGTTAAACACACAATTTAAAAACCATCTTAACTAAAAATGATTATGATTACATTCTGAGGTCAGAGACTCTAAACTATATGTCTCTATCTTGTCCCAATGGGAAGTTATATTTGTAGGATGTTAAAAAGTATTTCCCATTCTATCCTATGGGACAGATAGCCTTTCAATAGTGAAAAACAAAAGTGTCAGTATTTCACTATCAGGACGTGACACACACACACCAGTACATGTCCTACATTTCACATTCACTGCATTCTGTCCATGGGGTACCTTCGACCTACCATAGGGGTGTCTTACATGTAAGAAAAGGAATGGTTAGGGCCTGGCAGGTGAGTGCACTTGCCAAGTCGACATGGCAGTTAACAAACTGCGCACAAATACTGCAGTGGCGGGTCTGAGATACCTTTTCAGGGCTACTCGTGTGGGTGGCACAATCAGTGTTGGAGGCCCACTAGCAACATTTGATTTACAGGCCCTGGCAGACTTTAGAGCATGCTACAAGGAATGTTCCAGTAAATCAAATATGCCAATCAGGGAGAACCAATTGTAACAACAAATTACACAGGGAGTTCTTGCACTGTGACACTGATCAGCAATGGAAAAGTGCCCAAAGCATCTAAGGCAGCAAAAAAGAAATCCAGCACAGCATTAAGAATACAGGAGGTAGAGGCACAAAGTCTGAGGAAACCATGCCAAATATGCCAAGTCTAACTTAGAGTTGTAGTGCCGCTGCTGCATGGTGCTTGCCCGGTGTTTTGCTTGGTGCATGCTTGGTACCTTCCTGGCATTTGCATGTGCAGCTAGTGTGCAGGTGACCATGTGTAACAATATATGGGCACCGTGGAGTCCTTCACCTGAAGCGGAAATCTGTGAACTCTGCATTGACCTTCATTGTAGTATCCTGTGGAAACACAATACATCAAGAAAACAATGTGAAGTGCATGCACTGATTTCAACTTTTATTTGCTTTCACATATGTATGCAGTATTTTGTCATCGTGTAGGGTGCCATTACGCTGCTTAAGCAGGTCTATTGCGAAGCCCTACATTTATGAAGGTACAGGCAGATATTCAACAAGTAGAAACCACAACACTGAACCAGACTCGGTGAAACTGTGGAATGTGTCAGTCAAGTCTGGACCTTGTCCTGGACGTCAGCTATAATTTATTTAATATTCATTCATTCTCTAATACTTGTATACCCACTTTCAGATTCAATAAGGCTTCAGAATGTGACAGATGTGAAAAAGTGTTGGGGTGACATGAATAAGGTGTGCACCCAAGGCGCGATGTTACAGGATCTACAGACCACCTAGTGGATGTCTTGGACCTTGATGTAATATTTCCTTTGACCATTTGCAGTTACACATAAAACACATAAAACAAAAATACCTTCAAGTATGATCCAGAAGGAGGTATCTGGCTCAGTTCAGAAGTCTAAAAAGACACCATTAAAAGAAATCTTGAATACCCAATATTTGGTTAGCAACACTGCCACACGAATGGTTACCAAATCTTAAATTCAAATACTTTCGCTAAAACCAACTTGGTGTTGAGATAAGCTGAAGTGCTTTAAAGATGCAGTCAAATTATAGAATGTAAACAATAAATATCCAGCTTGCAAACAAGCAGCAGATACATCTGAAACTTTGTGGTACCTCTCCTCCAGTACTGCATAACACCTTGCATACAACGTCTACACTAAAGAAGCAATGTCTGGTAAGTAAGGTGGTACTCTCTGTACATTTGTGTATATCTGGTATAAGGGAGATTACTATTGTTTTGCATTCTAAAAATATTGGTAATCTCAATAAAAGAAAGGCTTATGTAAATCAAGAAACATCTTGCCAGATCAGGCATTTCATGACAAATATTTAACAGCAAAAACCAGGACAAGGAATGTCAAGAAATAATCTATGCATCCTGGCCCAAGAATAATATGAATGTTGTTCTGTCTGAAAATGCTGCCAGTGATAATGAAGTTAATACAAACATTGGCTTTAATAACACACACACCTTGAGAGACGAAATCGCACTTCAATAGCACTACCGCCTATAAATACAACTGCAAAATATCAGGTCAAGGCAAATAACAAGCTGAAAGAATCACCTGCACATGTTCCAGTATACAGTCTGTGAGACTGTGGATCACTTGATCACAGCCCTTGATAGTGAAGTATCATTTGGAAATGTGATCAACTTGTCTAGCTGCTGCGTCTGAGATGACGTTTTTAAGCCCTTAAATGACGATTCTTTGATTATTAAATAACATTAGGAAACAAATAGTCAATAACAGATGTGCTTCATTTTTTTTGCGACTTCCGTTGTTGCAGAATTTACAACGCAGAGCAACATTTAAGAATGATGTTAAAACTGGCTAATCTCGAGACTAATATAAAATATTTGCAGGCTGTCAAACGAAAATGCAAATTTCTCTAGTATTTTTAAGCTATTAATGCCCCTCATGAACATTTTGGGATTTTGTCAAAGAGACATACAATGCAAGCATTCCTCCCATTGCCTTTTGTGTGTTTTAGTGGCTCCCGTGCCTACCCTGGCACAGAACCAAGCTACACTTGATTCAAAAGCGCCAATCGGGGCGAAACCGGTCTTAGGTTGCTTGTGCTCTGATTCAGGGAGTTCTTGGTCTGGCATTTCAGGCTGGGCTGTTTCCATGGGAGCATGGTCAAGATTGATTTGCATATTGATGGGTCCAAACTGAGATGACATGGTGAGCAAAAGAATGATAGATTGGATTGCTACACTGAGCAATTGCCTGTGGTTAGAAAAGGAGACTGGGGCAAGGGAGTAGCAGGAGGCAAATAAATGAGTAGACATCTACACTCCTAATACTATCAGTAGGCATCCAACTTTTGGAGGACAATTCTATGGGGGTGTGGGGAGAAAATGTACCTCAAAATAAAGAAGCTGTTGTCCTTAGTCATGAATTGAGGAAAACACAGCAGATATGCCATCAGGATGTATTAGCTGGGCCAAAAAATAAAATAAATGAAAGCATGATATTGTAATGGAAACAATTAGGTCTACAAGTTGGAATACTCCATTCAGTAACATCAGAAGATGGCTGTCTGCAACACAGAATACAACTACAATCATTACAAACCCCCCGTGGCACAAACAAACAGTAACATTATCAACACATTAATAGGCTTAGAGCAAAAACTGCTACAAAGTAAAAAACTTGGGCCATAAATGGAGCACTAATAGGAACAAAAAATCGAAAGCACACAACTGATTAAACCTAAAACAAACTCCATACCAGGGGAAACCTTCCACCAAATCAAATTAAAACAAAACATAGCTTTATTCGATTTCTGTTTAGAGAATCATAAAAGTGCATAAAATCACATAAGTATTACACAAGATAACACAGCAAAAACATGAAATAAATAGACATCGTACATTAAATCGTGCAGTACTCTGACGATAAAGGTCACTTGTTTCGAGCCCCTTACATATTTAGATGTTTGGACAATTAGACAATCACATTGAAATCGATTTCCTACATTTTACTACACTTTTTAAAGTGTATTCATTTTCTAAAAACTGTAATGCTGTAAAGGTGGAGCGAAATTGTCTAAAACCCAGCGTTTTTAAAAGGGGTAACATCAATTTTTTCCTTTGCACATTATAAATTTGACAGAATAAAACCATGTGAAGTGTTGTTTGCTCTGAACGATCATCCCAGGGACACAGTCGCATAGCTATCAACCAATCATTTATATTTGGAAAGCTTATTAGTCTGTGCAGTATCCCTGGTCTAAATGTTGTCAATAATAGTCTGTCATAGGTGCTGCAGACAAGTGTGAGATAAGGTTGAATGCTATGCGTGGTTAGGATCGTTTGGTTATACAATACTCTGGGCTTTGATATTTCTACTGTTCATCTGAATGCTTCAAGTAGGGTTAAGCTTTTCACTTTTAACACTTTTCTTGTCACGGTGGTCATTCTGCTCGGCTCAGTTTAGAACTCTGGGTGGCCTAGATTGTGCATAAAATCCTGCACGTACTTTAGCCATGCAATTCTTAAAAGTCATCCAGTTTAAAAATATTGTTTAAAATGTCTTTGTTAAGGTTGGTTTCCACAAATGTCCATATCCTTGTGCATAACAGGATTGGATCCACTTTTATAAGACCTGTAATGTATATGACCCAATTCAGAGTAACAGACATATGAGGAGGTAATGCCGGTGGTGTTGTGTAATATGTGGTATCCCCACGATAGCCTGTATCCCCTGCTCTTCGGCACTTTTCGGAAATGAAACTCAGCCCGGGCAGGTTCAGACAGAAGCAGTTGATCACTGCTCGGGCTGAGTGCAGGGATACACGATTCAACAGGAAGCCAAACTCGGCTCTGGCAATAAATAATCAGAAACTTTTACACGAAGAGAGACAGACAGAAATAAATAGAATGAACCGTAATGGAAATGGCAATTAAGTTAATAAATGTGAACGCAAAGAAACTATTGCTGAAGCACATCGAATTGTAACGAAATAACATGAGAGGAAGAGAATAAAAACTGGCAGAGGTTCAAATAAGGGGAAAAATAATATCAAAACGAGTGAAAGATTAAAGGGTAAAGGTAAAAAAAAGGCAATGAAAAAAGCAAAGTATTAAAATATGGAGAAAAAAAACGGTTTAGCCTAACGGCCAAGGCGCTCGACCTCGGACCTGAACAGGCGCCCCCCGCGACTAGGGGAGGGGCGCCCTTAGTTGCGCCACGGGGCTAAGCCTCCGCAGTGGATCAGAGGAGGTTGGGCTGGATAGTTAATGAAGGGCTGGCGGTGTGGAAAACGAAACTTAGCAGGAAACGAAACTTAGCAGAGGTATTTAAGGCTGCGGTCCAGAGGTTTCGTTCTCTTTGTCCCCTCGGACCACAGCCTGGTTACAGGAGCAACGTCGATGCGGAGTCCTGGTAGCGACTGACGTGGTGTAGCGGGCTGAGTCAGAGGGGGCCATGGCGTAGTAGAAAAGGTTTATTATATTAAATTTTGCGTTATACATTTTATAAACTATAGGGATCGGACATTGCTATGTGGAGAGCATGTTGTTTAACGACCAGAGTTTCAGACTTTGCAACAGGTGGCCACCTGTTGAAATGAGTTTAAAGATTGCCTATTTGTGGCAGTCGAAATAGGATGGAGGTCGATTTTGGAAGGGCGAGATTTTGATCGATACCTTATCACTATTGATCTAAACCCCGATCTGGTCGACTGAACCTTTGTTGCCTGTCATTGAAGGAAGAAAGTGCCTCTCTCCCCAAGTTAGTTCACCCTATAAAGGACCCCGCTCCAAAAGATCACAAACAACTTCTAGCTTTCAAAAGTTTATTGTAAGGATAGGATAAGCTGCAAATACAGGCATCTCAGAATGAGATTCACGAGATACACAGGTCCAACTACATACATGTGCTCTCTGAAAGCCCTCAGACGAGCAACGGAAATTACTAACACAAGTTCTAAGAATAATAAAGCTATCAGCATTGACGCATATCTCTCCTTCATTTAAGTTGGAGGAAAACACACAGGTTAGGCTGTCCCTACCCTGCTCTAGATGGTATCCCTACTTAACCAAATCCCAACCTAACAAAGGTGTCAGCAGTGAATGACCCCCAAGGGAAGTCACTCACTCTAAGTCTCTTGGTGAAAACCTATAGTTCTCCAGTCATGACCCCTCTCTGCCTACCCATCCGCTCTCTAAAGGGTCCTCAGGTATCTGCTCTAACTCCACCCAGGGGTGCTGTCCCTAATACAAAACAGTCAACAACATTTGAGACGCCCCTCATGAGACGCCCCTCACGTGGTGTAGCTTCTGGCTTTTTCCATGCTGCTTTGTATTGGGCCTCATACGTTGGAGTTGACCTTGCTTCTCAGACTCTTCTCCGGCCCGCTGATACCCCTTAAACATTCCGGAACCCTCCTCCATGTCTGGGCCGTCTACTGAACAGACCTCTATTCATATTATTTATAATCGGATCCTCCCTTTCTCTTGCAGACAGACATCTGCAGCCAAGAACCCAACTCTCATAGACTTCCAAAAAGGTTCGCAACATTTCTCGGCCCAGACATGTACGTGTAAATCAATGTTAAAGCATTTCAGGCCTACAACATTTCTCATAATGATTATAGCATTCAACTTCTTCATTAATTAAAGCATGTTAATACTCTTATTCTATTATTCAGTAAACACATCTATAAATCATGGCCCATTAATGCAATGACCAAAACATTAGTTCATCTATGTCGTGAAAAGAAACACCTTCCCCTTCCCTTCTAGCTCTGGCCCTGAGGCCTACCACATTCTGCGTTTAACCACATGCCATCTTACATTTTAATAGCTACACGACATGGATTCAGGAATAATCATATCTAATAAAATCATATAGTGTCACACATTTCTGTATTAGTTCCACTTCTACTTAAATCTCTACATTAGCTATATATTCAGAATATAATTGCAGATACTACTAGCACTCATGGCATTTCTCCTCATGATTTGTACTTACTACAGGTAAGTGTGATGCACTCATACATTTAGGTCAGTTTGCGCTCTCTCAGTTCCCCCCTTTGATGACCTCTCGGGGTCATCACTAACATTTAAACTGTAGTTATTGCTAGCATAACTTGTCTCTGCGCTTCCAGAGCCCTCAGACTCCTGTACTGATTATCTTGTATGGCAGCCAATCTCTGCAGCTGCTCTCTTTGGGCCCTTTCTGACCTTCTTGCTCTGTACCATTTGAATACCCTCACCAATCCCCACAATATGATCCCACAGATCAATATTATGATGATAGGTTTTAGGATATACCACACAAAGCTTTTGCCTAAGGTGGAGATCCACCCTCCAACTTCACTCATTCCGTGGCCCACCTTTTCCCAGATATTTTCTCTACTCAAGTCTTCGATCTCCTTGTGAATATCAGTTATATTCCTAATAACTTTCTCAAGGGGCTTCGAATTGTCTGGAATGTAAGTACAACATTCCTGGACCTTCAAAGCCTTACAGACTCCGCCCTCTTTTGCTAGTAGGACATCTAACGCAAGACGGTTCTGAAGAACCATAGCCCTTATCGATTGCATCTCTCCTTCTACCAGCATTAAGGACTGAGCAGTGCTGGCAGACAACCTGTCGACGACTGTTGCCAGTCGTCTAATTTTAACATCATTAAGGATTAGTCCCAAAAGAGGGAACATAGCTCCAAAGACATCTCCAACCATTTCTGCATCTCCTACATCTCTCCTTCCCCTCGATGATGTCTTGCCCTCGATGATCACTAAGTCTTGTGCATGATATATTTTGGGGAAGACAATTGCTAGGTAACATGATCCATACCAGTTGTCAGGTAGTCTCACGTAGGCATTTCTTCCACATACAAAATACACATTTGGAATCACTTGCATTCCCTTCAGGAAATCTTTAGTATAGTACTCTATATTGAAAGCATGTTCACAGTCGACTTCTCCCACGTATACATTTTCATAATACGTTTTGGCTCGGTGAAGACATAGCTTTCCTCTCTGCGTCTTATCTAAAGCTATTGGACCACTACTACCCTTTCTCTTGTGTGCCTTCTCTTCCTCGGTCCAATCTGTTTTCCATTGTCCTGATTTTTTCAAAATCTTTTGTCTCCTGTAACGATCATCCACCTGCCCTATGAACTTCTTCTCGACTTCTGACACTTTGCATGTCAGGTTATTTCTACGGGCATGTGAAGTATCTAAGGTAATCCAAGGAATGAAGAACTTAGCCAATCTGTCTTCACTCTTCCAGTAGTCCCATTTGTTCATCTGCTTATAATTTGGGACTTCTGGCAACACTGAATCATAGTTGGAGAAATAGTATTCAAAACTATCTCTCTCATAAAATATACTAAGCAATAAGCTACATGTAATGCCATATGTCAGCGGGAGGTGATGATATCTAATGCCTTCATCTACAGACGCCGGCAACTGCATGCAGACGTAACAGTCCTTAACCTCCATGGCATCCACGTATTCATATAAGAGTTTGGCATAAGCATTTGACCTAAAGTCTCCTTGGGACTCATCTACGTGTAACCTGCGGGCTTCTGCAGCTAATAACGCTTTCTTTTGAGTGTTTTCCCTTTTCTCACCAGCAACAGTGGGTGTAAGCGTTTCTACAGATTTCACATCAGTTACCTTCGCCTCTTCCTCATGTCCCTTTACATAAGAAATTGTTACCACTAAAGCTATTAATATTATCACTCCTACTATTAGTGTACCTATTATACATTTAGCTCTGCGGTTCTGGGTGCCGGCTTCCATTTCGTCAGACAATATGGCTCTCTCTTATCTTGGCACAAAGTTCCTTTCTTCTCGTTCCTTTACAGTCTCTTTTTAATCCTTTTGTCTTTTAGAATCACACAACCGGAAGCTGACAACCTTTTTCGCAAAAGTCCTTTAACAGTTCAATAAAGACAACCCTAGCCCTTCTCCATCAACTCAAGGGAAGTTCCCTAATATTCTCTGCTTCCTGGGCGCTAGGTAATCTTCTTTGTTTCTGCTTGCTTTATTTACAAAGTCCTTTAAGCATCTACTATCAAGTTTGTACCTGCAGCTTCGATAGCAAAGTTCAGTATTTCCAAACGAAGATTGTGCTCTTCATGGGCTGTTATCGTTGTACCAAAGTCGGGGAATTGCAATTCTGAAAGAAACATATGTTTTAACTTGCTGAGGCGGGGAGGTCTGGGGAGCATGAATGTTAGTGACCCTTCTTGTTCGACTCCGGGTACCAACAGTCGTATTTCCACGGTGACGATGGGCTCAGAACTGGACACCACCACCGCTCGAATCCTCCCTGTCTCCTGTTTCAAAGACATTTGTCGCCAGATATGTCCACTCAGGTGTGGAGTATCTTCTGTTAGGCACACGCACTCTTCTTGACCTTCTTCGGTCCGGTGCTTCAGCGCCCTGAGCACCTTCTTCCGGGTCTGAGTCTTCTGATATCGGAGGAAGGGTTACCTCTGGAGTTGACCTCAGGCTAGAGCTCCTTCTTTGCGGCCAATTAGCTTCTCCACGTGCCCTTCTACTCCTTCTCCTTCTTGTCTGTTCTCGCTCCCTGTCAGACCTGTCAGTGTCTGACTCGTACTCCCAGCTACTTTCTCCTTCTGTAGCGTCGTCTGTTTCGCTGTTGTACTGACCGTCCTCAGCTTGGTCAGACTCGTTCCCTGCTTCCGCTGGCACCTCTTCAGCTTGACTAGCCCCCTCTATGGCTTCTCGGTCCTCTGCTGGACGTCTATCCGAGAGAGGAGCTGTTTCTTCCCGAGGTGCTGGAACCCTTCGCGTATGTGACGCGTGGATCCAATTGGGCAGGCCTCCCACCTTCACAGCCGTATTCGCAATCAAGATGATCTGGAAGGGCCCACGCCAACGAACATCCAAGCAGCTTCTTCTCACATGTTTTTTCACCAGGACCCAGTCCCCAGGATACAGGTCATGGCACGGGCCCTGGCACGATGGAACCTCGGCAGCCTGCACCTGAAGGGACACAGAATGAATGGCGTCAGACAGCCCCTTACAATAGTCCAGGATCATATCATCTGTGATATTTAACAGTGCAGTCGTTGGGACAGATGGCAGCCTCATTGCTCTCCCCATTAACACCTCATGTGGTGACAACCCCGTTCTTCTGTCTGGGGTACTACGAAGGCTCATGAGGACCAATGGCAGGGCGTCAGGCCAACTCAGGGTCGTTGAGGAGCACACCTTTGCAATTCGGGCTTTGATCGTGCCATTGATCTGCTCCACAATTCCTGAGGCTTCTGGTCGGTAACTACAATGCAACTTCTGATCGATATTCAGAGCTGCACAAATCATCTTCACAAGCTCGCTGTTGAAATGCGTTCCCCTATCTGATTCCAAAGAGGCCGGCACCCCGAAGCGCGGAATGAGTTCCCTAAGCAGTAACTTGGCCACTGTGAGGGTGTCGCACCTACGTGTAGGGTATGCCTCAACCCATCTGGAGAACACACAAACAACCACCAGGACATAGCGGAGGCGGTTGCATCTCGGCATTTCAATGAAATCTATCTGCATTCGATTGAATGGACCTCCAGACCTTCCTATGTGACTCAGTGCAACTGGTGTTCTTTTTCCTACGTTCAGCTGCTGACAGGTCACACAACGCTGGCACACTGCTTCTGCTGCTATTCTAAACTTAGGATTGTACCAAGTCTGTCTAAACACTCTCAGCATAGCGTCTCTCCCTAGGTGTACGGGACCATGTATGTGTCTGGCCATTGGGCTCACCATCTCATTTGGCAACACTGCTCTGCCATCTGCTGAGACCCAAAAATGGGACTCCCCCATTACACATCCTGCCTTTTCCCATGTTTCTTTTTCAAAATCAGGAGCATTTTCTTGCATGTTTGCCAATTCGTCCCAAGTATCAACAGTTTCCAATATCATGGCTAATTCAGTCCTTACATTTATTCCACCCACTTCCACCTCTGTGAAAGAGTACCCTTGCTCCGCGCAATACCGCGCAACTTCATCAGCATATCTATTGCCTTTCGAGACGAAGTCCTCATTTCTGGTATGTGCGGTGCACTTTACAACTGCGATACCTGCTGGGCATTGCAACGCCTCTAACAACAGGCGCACAAACTCTCCATTGCGAATGGGAGAGCCTGAAGAGGTCATGAACCCTCTTTGAGACCATAACTGCCCGTAATCATGAACCACCCCATAACCATATTGGCTGTCGGTGTATATGGTGACTCGAATTTGATTGCTTGCCAAGCAAGCACGTGTCAAGGCAATAATCTCGGCTACCTGAGCGGAGTGTACTCCTTCCAGGCACCCAGCTTCTACAACTCCAGTAATTGTACAAACAGCGTAAGCTGCTCTCAACTGCCCAACTTCGTCTCTTACACATGAGCCATCGACAAAGAAAATTTCATCTGGGTCGGTCAGTGGCTCATCTACGATGTCGGGTCTGGGTTTGGTGCATAGTTCAGTCACATCGAGGCAGTCATGGTCTGTACATTCATCATCATCCTCGATATCATTTGGGAGTGGCATCAAGGTGGCAGGGTTCAAAACAGAGCATCTCTTGAGGGTCACATTCTCTGCAGCAAGAATAACTTGCTCATAGCGCGTGAGCCTGCTGTTGGTCAGATGCTGTGTTTTGGTCCTGGTCATCAACAGTTCAACAGAATGGGGCACGCACACCTCTAACGGGTGCCCCATGACGATATTTTCACATCTCTCAATGCTGACACCCGTTGCAGCAACGGATTTGAGACATCCGGGCAACGCTGCGGCTACTGGGTCTAAAGTAGCCGAGAAATAAGCAACTGGTCTACGGGCATTCCCATGGATTTGGACTAACACAGACAACGCGCAACCTTCTCTCTCACAACAGTAAAGCAAAAATGGTTTATTGTAATCAGGCATTCCCAATGCCGGAGCACGACACAGGTCCTCTCTCAGCTGTAAGAATGCCATCAAACAGTCTTTGTCCCATGGTACCGGATCGCTCACCTCCTTATGCGTCAGTTTTTGCAAGGGCTTTGCTTTCAGTGAAAAGTTCGCGATCCACTGTCGGCAATAACCCACCATCCCTAGGAACATCCTGACCTCTCTCTGTGTCTTAGGCGCATTCATTTTCATGATCGCCTCTATCCTGTCTGGTGACACCTTTCGTTTGCCTTTCTCTATTCTGTGTCCTAAGTACTGCACTTCTGTCAGGCAGTACTGCAACTTTCCCGGGGACACCTTGTGCCCATTGGCAGCTAGGTGATTTAACAAAGCAATAGAGTCCTCCCTGCAAGCTTCTTCTGTTTCTGACGCCACGAGGAGGTCGTCTATGTACTGGACCAGAACTGACTTCTGGGGCAGCACTAGACTTTCAAGATTTTTCTTCAAAAGCTGGTTAAAGATCGATGGGCTCTCTGTATACCCCTGAGGAATACGACACCATGTTAGGACGCGATTTTCCAGCTTAAATGCGAAAAGAAAATGGCTTTCTTCGTCCAGAGGGATCGAAAAGAAAGCCTGACAAAGATCAATCACAGTGAACCACTCAGCTTGGAATGGAATCTGAAACAGTATCACTGATGGATTCGGTACCACTGGACAACACGAAACGACTATGTTATTAATCTTTCGAAGGTCCTGCACTATCCTGAATTTCCCATTTGGTTTCTGCAGACCCATAATCGGGGAGTTGCATGGACTACCCACGATCTCTTTCAGTATTCCCTGTTTAATCATGGACTCGATCACGGGTTTTATGCGTGCAATCGTTTCTGGAGTCAATTTATATTGGGGTGTTCTTGGGAACTCAGCATGCGGTTTCACTACAATTTTCACTGGGTCCACCCCTTTGACCAATCCAATCTCTTCCCCAGTGAAGTCCCATACTTCTGGTGCCACTGTCTCTCTCAAGTCCCAGGGGAGCTCATCTACTGTCAAAGTAGGGTACAGCTCCACGCATATTCTTGAGTTTGCAACTTTGAAGTCTGCGTCATCATCATTGGTCAATACCTCCACTCCCTGAGGTGTACAGTATATAGTACAATTCAATTTACACAACAGGTCTCTGCCTAGCAGACACACAGGACTTGAATCGCAAACCACAAACTGGTGCTCATCGCTGTACTTCCCTATTTTCACCTGTACCGGTTCTGTCAATTGGCTGGTTATTCTCCTGTTTGCGACCCCCACCACTTGTATGGTCTCTCCAGACATGGGCAGGTCTGGAACTGCAGCTGATCTGATCGTGGACCTAGTGGCTCCTGTGTCCACCAGAAATGTCGTGGGGCACCCTGCTACTTCTGCTTCGACATAGGGTCCCCTCTGGTCCACCTCCAAGGCTGCCCCGAGGGTGCAGTCTTCTCTTTCCACTCTCTGTCCGGTTAATGGGTCCACATAATAGCACTCTTCTCCTTCTACAAACAGGGGCATCTGTCTATAGGTCTTACCCATAGTCCCTACTCGAGGAGGTTGCGGGAACTGGGCTCGGGGAGGAGCCCCCCCCCCCTTTGAGCACCTTTCCCTGGTATGGCGTCACCCCTCTTGTAGGCGCGCTCTGGACCTCTTCCTCCTCTATCTCTTGTTCTCCTATCTCTACATTGTATGGACACTCGCGTTTCCAATGCCCCACCTCGTTACACTGGTGGCACCTAGTCGTTTTCTTCAAGGCAGCTATGTCTATTCTGGGTCTAAAGGTGGAACTCTCCTCATTGCCCTTGTTCTGACTGTACTGCTTCTTTCCTCCTGTACCTGTTCCTTGCTGCTGTTGCTGCTGTCCCCCCTTCCCTGCTGCCTGCATCTGTACCACCATCAACTTTTCTTTTAGTTTCTTAGCCTTGGAGTCTATCTCATCACAGCAGTACCTGGCATATCTCAGTATTTCGTCTAGGGGTTTACTTTGCCAACAAATCGAGTGTTGCTGAATCATTAAACTAATATCCGGTCTCAGTCCCAGGACGAACTTGGACACGAATTGCCCTATGTCTTTTGGATCCATTACATCCAGGCCGCTATACTGTTTAAACGCCTTCAGCAATCTCTCGTAATATTCGTGGACGGTCTCTTTGGGTTCCTGTCTGGTTCGGTCTATTCTGACCCAATCTATGTCTTGCATTGGCACTTTCTCTTTCAGCCAAGTCATCACTCTCTCGAATTTTGCCATCACAATCTCGGACGGCCCATTAGTCTTAGCATCTCTCTCCGGCTCCGTTGTGGGCCACTCAGCGCTAACCTTGCATGCTGTCCACAGATCTCCTGGTACTACAATGTCGAACAGCGTGTTCAGATCTATCCATAGGACCTTTGAGATTTTTACAAATCTCTCGACTTGCTTGTACCACTCCACTGGGTTTTCCCGCAATTTGGGGAAGGAGGTGGTAAAAGCAGCTAAATCTCCCCTACTCCAAGGGACATGCACATAGTTCCCATTGGCGACTTCACGCAAAGGGTATGCTTCTATTCCCTGCAGCCTTCCTGGTGTCGTCCCAAGCGTGCTTCTCCTGACGGTCCCTTTCTTGGACCACCTCTCTTCCCACTTATCTAGTGCCCTCCATGTCCTTATTCCAGTGATCAGTTCCCTTATGTGCGTTTTCAGCCCAATCGTTCTCCTCTCATCTAGGTCTCGATCTGTGTAATGTAGCCTGTGGTTACCCTGTAATGCTTTGGTTCTTGACAGGTCCACCATATATTTGCCTGCTAGTTCGACTAACTTCTCATGGATTGCTCTCGCCTTTCGAGTGATGTCCTTTGCCATATACAGTATTTCATCCTGCTCATACATTTCCATTCTTTCTAAAGGCAGGGTACCATCTATCATGTCATCCAGGTCTGACCTTAAGCTGGCGACATCGAGTCTCTTAGCTTTTATCTCAGCTCGCAATATGTCTTTCGAAGGGGGCTCACTGGTCTCCCTACCATCCCAACTCCGAGCTCTACGTTTGGGCTCGGGAGAGTTAATGAGTGCTCTCCCTTGCTCCCATCTCTCCAGGTCCCATGCTCGGCCATCCGATCTTGGAAGGTGATGGAACACGGGCCTGTTACCCCCACTCTCTCCTGCTTCTCTCCTTTCACCGTACGCCTCTCTGTTATTTTCCCTCTGGTCGCTACTCTCCCTTTGCCTAGTATCGCTCAGTATCCGATACGATCCTTCCTGGTTCCCCATATTCCCTGGGCTGCGCTCATTTCCGTCATCACAGGGACTATGGTGCGACCTCTCACAACTCCCATTCTGTTCTCTGGTGCCGGGCACACAGTGTGGACACTTAAAGCTGTTTCTGTACTCTTGCGCTCTCCTCTCCCCTTCACTGAGTATTGGGCACGCCACCCCTCCACTCCCGGGGCCCCCGTTTTCCAGGTCTGTTCTATCTCCACTCCGGGCCCAATGGGTGACTCCCCTACTATCTCTCTCTCTACAGTCCCACTCCGGGCTGCTCTCCCCAGCCCCGCAGTGAGTCCGAGCTCTGCTGTCCTGACTTTCCCTTTCAGCTTCTGCAGCTATGATGCTCTTGTGAGCCTCCACTGCCTCATCCCACTTCTTCATGTACTCATTTAGCTCTTGAAAGGATTTTCGTCCAGATCCCCTCAGATCCACTGGCCATCTAGGGCCCCCAGGGTCCCCTCCTGGATCCCCTGCTGTGTGCATCGGGGTGCTCCACTCTCTTGGTATCGGCATCTGACTTGGGGAATTAATCGTATCGTTCCTCCTTGCCGTCCCTGCTCTTTCTCTGTCCTTCCGTACCCGTTCTTCCCCTCTTGCTCTCTCTGGGTCATATATCGATACTATAGGACCTATGGTAACAGGTACCTGTAGTGCAGCTGGTAATCCGTAGGATGTGGCGCACTCCGTTTCCGGCGCTCTTTGTACCACAAACCTCCCGACTACCTGTTGCACCTGACTAGGCTGGGACAGCTCTTTCTTTGCCTCAGGATCCCACTCTGAACTGGGAAGCGGTCCATGCTCTCCTGCATTGCCCCCCTTTTCTCTTTCACTATGCTCGACCTCCCCCCCTGCTCTATTATACGGGGGTGGCCTGTCTGTCAATAATCTGTTTATCAGGCTGTCCTCTGTTTCGCTCTCATCATCTTCTTCTAGGGGGCTTTTATTACCGGGCACCTCTAACACTGGGTACAGTTTATTTACTTCCATGTTATGCACTCTCCATCTTTTAGCATCCGCATCCCACCTGGCATCCTGCACTGCCCTTACCGATCGTTTCACCCTTTCTTGTCGTCTGTTCATATTCTTTTCATGCGCTGCCCTAATCCATGCATCAAGAGCTTCAAACTGGGTCGGTCTAGGCAAGGGTCTCATTGAGGTCATGACTGATTTTAATCGATGTAACACCTCTAACCTGAACGTCCCGTACTTCGGGAACGTCAGTTCCTCGTTTCCTTCAGTAATCTTACTCCACTCTGATATCCAAAGGATCGTATGCAACCCAACATTCACTGCCATGTAACGAGCTGGCGTACCCTCCGGCGGGGCTTCTTCCCCTTCATACGATCCCCGCTTCTCTTTTTTAAACACCGCTCTCAGCCATTTAAAACACTTCATAATTATGCGCACAATATCCAGCCTCGCTACTCTGTTTACTTCCTGATGACAATCCACCAATCCTGTCGCGGCTTTGCTAACTTGGCCTATCGCAGCGCGGTCTTTCTCCGGTCGGCCAATCACGTCGCGACACTTTCTGACGTCTTTGCTAGCTGGCCTATCACAGCGCGGTCTTTCTCCGGTCAGCCAATCACGTTGCGACACTTCCTGACGTCACTTTTCTCCGCTTCGCAGCAGCACCCCTCCTTTCTCAACTCGTCTCCCGGTCATGCATGCGTCCCATTCATACACCGAAAAATGACTACTTCCGACCAAGCGGTCACTTCCCTCGACTGTACGTCCACAGTCTATATGTAATTGTCAACACAACTGACGAAATGTCTATCGTCTCTCTGATAGGTTGCTTACACACACAGTAACCTCCGACCAGCGTCCGTTACTCACGCACTCACTCTTACGTTCCCCCTATCTCGGTCTTTCGGGTGATCAATGGTACCTCATGACCCCCTTCACACTATTTGACAATTACTCTGGGTGTCCGATACACCCGAACCACTTAAGCTCTCCTTGAACTTAAGATTTCCACCGGTTGCGCGCGCTCACAACCTGTTCCACAGTCACTCTACAGACATTCAACTCCGCCAGACATTACAACATAGATACAATACAAAAACACCGCAATCTAACACGCATGACCCTTTATACTCACTCTCGACCGATACTGCTGCTTTTTCTGTCTCACGTCATCCGGATCTTCTTCGGCGGGCGGTTCTTCCGATCATCGATCTCTAGGGGCCTTGGGGTAAGCTAACCTGGCCTAGGTCACCGTCCTCAAGAAGGCAACCATCCTCTATAGCTACCAACTGGAAGGGCGAGATTTTGATCGATACCTTATCACTATTGATCTAAACCCCGATCTGGTCGACTGAACCTTTGTTGCCTGTCATTGAAGGAAGAAAGTGCCTCTCTCCCCAAGTTAGTTCACCCTATAAAGGACCCCGCTCCAAAAGATCACAAACAACTTCTAGCTTTCAAAAGTTTATTGTAAGGATAGGATAAGCTGCAAATACAGGCATCTCAGAATGAGATTCACGAGATACACAGGTCCAACTACATACATGTGCTCTCTGAAAGCCCTCAGACGAGCAACGGAAATTACTAACACAAGTTCTAAGAATAATAAAGCTATCAGCATTGACGCATATCTCTCCTTCATTTAAGTTGGAGGAAAACACACAGGTTAGGCTGTCCCTACCCTGCTCTAGATGGTATCCCTACTTAACCAAATCCCAACCTAACAAAGGTGTCAGCAGTGAATGACCCCCAAGGGAAGTCACTCACTCTAAGTCTCTTGGTGAAAACCTATAGTTCTCCAGTCATGACCCCTCTCTGCCTACCCATCCGCTCTCTAAAGGGTCCTCAGGTATCTGCTCTAACTCCACCCAGGGGTGCTGTCCCTAATACAAAACAGTCAACAACATTTGAGACGCCCCTCATGAGACGCCCCTCACGTGGTGTAGCTTCTGGCTTTTTCCATGCTGCTTTGTATTGGGCCTCATACGTTGGAGTTGACCTTGCTTCTCAGACTCTTCTCCGGCCCGCTGATACCCCTTAAACATTCCGGAACCCTCCTCCATGTCTGGGCCGTCTACTGAACAGACCTCTATTCATATTATTTATAATCGGATCCTCCCTTTCTCTTGCAGACAGACATCTGCAGCCAAGAACCCAACTCTCATAGACTTCCAAAAAGGTTCGCAACATTTCTCGGCCCAGACATGTACGTGTAAATCAATGTTAAAGCATTTCAGGCCTACAACATTTCTCATAATGATTATAGCATTCAACTTCTTCATTAATTAAAGCATGTTAATACTCTTATTCTATTATTCAGTAAACACATCTATAAATCATGGCCCATTAATGCAATGACCAAAACATTAGTTCATCTATGTCGTGAAAAGAAACACCTTCCCCTTCCCTTCTAGCTCTGGCCCTGAGGCCTACCACATTCTGCGTTTAACCACATGCCATCTTACATTTTAATAGCTACACGACATGGATTCAGGAATAATCATATCTAATAAAATCATATAGTGTCACACATTTCTGTATTAGTTCCACTTCTACTTAAATCTCTACATTAGCTATATATTCAGAATATAATTGCAGATACTACTAGCACTCATGGCATTTCTCCTCATGATTTGTACTTACTACAGGTAAGTGTGATGCACTCATACATTTAGGTCAGTTTGCGCTCTCTCAATTTCACATTTAATGCAGAGTCTGAGAACATAAATATCAGTTCAAATTGGATGTGTAGCAATGTAAGGTTTTGGGGATGCATAGTTATGCACACATCAGCATGTTCGGTAGTGCAATAATTGTAAGTGGCTCCATATTGCAGATGCCCTATGAATCTGGTGCACTTTTCCACTGCGGTTAATGTACATTAGTGTGCATAGCTAATGCTAAGCCTCAGCGGTCTCAAGGAATTGGGTTTGAAGTCATTCTGTGATGGCATGATGCCACTTAAAGTTTCTTAAAGTGAACATTGGATGTAATTTCCTTAATATGTCCAAGGGCATTTTATTGGGGTGAAAATACGATCATTTCACCATTCACCAGGGGCGCTTACTTAATGTTAAGGGGCAGCAACACAAGTTTTGCATGGTGTTATTAAAACTCCTTGATTGAAAATAGTGCAGTGTTTGTTGAAAATACTTTTTATCGCTGCTCTTGGAAAACGGATTTGTGGTGGTGTTAATAGGTGACAATAGCTGCATGTTTATGCAGACACCTTCAGTTGAGTTGTCCTAACATAATAGCAACCCAGTACCAATGTACAATAGCATTAATGACCTCAGATAAAATATCAGTTCAAATCGGATGTGTAGCAATGTAAGGTTTTGGGGATGCATAGTTATGCACACATCAGCATTTTCGGTAGTGCAATAATTGTAAGTGGCTCCATATTGCAGATGCCCTATGAATCTGGTGCACTTTTCCACTGCGGTTAATGTACATTAGTGTGCATAGCTAATGCTAAGCCTCAGCGGTCTCAAGGAATTGGGTTTGAAGTCATTCTGTGATGGCATGATGCCACTTAAGTTTCTTAAAGTGAACATTGGATGTAATTTCCTTAATATGTCCAAGGGCATTTTATTGGGGTGAAAATACGATAATTTCACCATTCACCAGGGTTGCTTACTTAATGTTAAGGGGCAGCAACACAAGTTTTGCATGGTGTTATTAAAACCTTGATTGAAAATAGTGCAGTGTTTGTTGAAAATACTTTTTATCGCTGCTCTTGGAAATGGATTTGTGGTGGTGTTAATAGGTGACAATGGCTGCATGTTTATGCAGACACCTTCAGTTGAGTTGTCCTAACATAATAGCAACCCAGTACCAATGTACAATATCCTTAATGTTCTTCCAGCCTGGTGGGCGAAGTATCGAGGCAATGAACAGCGGAGGGTCACTGTCATATAACTTGTGCGCCATATAATGACTTAGTTTTCTTTTGCTCTTTAGGTTTTGAGCATGAGTAGGTCTTCTTTCGCTGGCTTCTTTCACCAAGTCAGCGCAAGAAAAAGGCACATACATTGAGTATATTCTACTTTAGTCTCAATTGAGCGAGGTGAGCTACAATGTGAGATAATGTCCCTTGTTTACCAGGAGTGAGCTGAGAGGTTCAGTCAGGAGTGAGCTGAGAGGTTCAGTCATATTTTATTTTCTTCACAATCACCGGTTTGGCTATGGATACATACACGTGTAACAGTTCTCCAAACCCTTGTTTTCAATCCCAATACCAGATGGGGCACTTACATTAAATGGCTGGCAGGCCAGCAGATTACTCCCAACACCGGTTGGAGCTCTGACATTAAATGGCTAGCAGGCCGGCAGAGTAGATTTTGGGCCACTAGCAGTTCTTGAAACAAAATGTCTTAATAGCTGCAGTGCAGGAGGCGCAATAGCTACAAGGGGGTAAGGCATTCCAATTATGCAGTGGGATGTTTTCATAGGTGTGATTTAAGCACAGGTGTACGTGATGCAGAATGTGCTTACTTAGCTCACGCTTGTTGATGAGGAGCTTCAGAGACTAAGGAAACTACAGCCGTGGTACTGGGGTGCTTAAAATGGTTTTTATTAAGCTGTACTCTCTACTCTATACATAATTGCAACTTCAAAGTGGTACACCACCAAACACTAACTGCTTGTTTTCTTTTCTTTATTGCTGGTGAGAGGTGCTCTGCGCTAATATGGCGGTAACATAATCTCCGGACGGAATCTAACAGGACCTTCAGGATGGCCAACATATCAGTACCGGCACACATGGGTGGAGAAGTCCAGGTTCTGTGTGGTAGCAGTTTAACAGTGGGTATATGTCATGCCATAGAATAGGCCTTTGTGGTGGAGTAATCGCCAGATCGGCATACTTGGAGGATCGGAAGAGAATTTTAGTCTTGGTGTGGGCTCAACATCGTAAAGGAACAAAATGAAAGAGGTTAGTGCTTACCGCTGAGTGGGGTAGGAGCGTTGCAAGGTAGCCACTCGGGGCATTGCCACATATAGGTCGTCCTGGGGGACCCGGTGAATGGAGCAAGCTCAGCCAGCCCAGTGTTTTTGTGTTGGGATTTCCCATGGATGTTGCAGCTTATAGGTGTAATTGGTATGAAGACGTGACAAATCCTGGAAGCTTCAACCTTGGCGCTAACACATTAACTGTTCTGTTGTGGCTATCCTGTATGAGGAATCATCCTGGGGGCCCGGTGGACGGAGCACACATTAAATGTTCTGTTGTGGCTATAACGTATGGGGAATCATTCTGGGGGGCCCGGTGAACGGAGCACGCTCAGCTAGCCCAGTGTTTTGGTGTTGGGATTTACCATGGATGTAGCAGGTACCAGTACTAGTAGCACGTCATCTGCACTTTCTTTATGGTTTAAGCATTCAAGGGCATTACCTATAACGCAGCAGTGATGGTGCAGCTTTGCTGTATTCCATTGGTGCGAGATGTGAGAGGCTAGGTGCTCTGTCCAGCAGGCCTCATTAGTTTTATTCTGTACCAAGTGCAAGCTAAGGGCAGGTATTGGTACAGTGGGCGGAAAACTCAATACATTGGTCAAGTGTGGTTCAGGTTAATTTCGCACACAGTGGTGCAAGTGTATATATCAATGACGGGTAGTTGGTAACACCTGGAAGGTGTCACTTGTTTAGCATCCATTGTAATCACAGTACATTGCCTTGTAGCAGGAGGCACTATCCATAAAGTGGCCAACTATAACAGTTTGGGGGGGACCTCCATAGTTAAGTACAGAAGTCTCCAATGATCAGGTTTCCTGGTAGCGTGCACAAATTTCGTCAAACATAAGTGCCGGTCCATGTCAATAACTTACTCACAGTACTGGGGACCGGGCAGATAATTCACGAGTGGATCCTAGGGGAAAGGCTGTGGAATAGTATAATTTTCCTTTGCCACTTAGGGACTGTGGTGACTCTTGGGGAGGTGGCCTGTATTCAGGTACCCCGGAGGGCCGGTGCGCTATGCAGTGCCCTGGATTCCAAGATTGGTTTTCAATTTGCTGCTGTGACATAGTATATTTTCCATTGCCACGTAAGGACTGTGGTGCCCTGGTTTTCAAGTGGGAGGTTACCTGGGTTCAGGTATCCCAGAGGGCCGGTGCGCTACGCAGAGCCCTGGATTTCACATGGGTATGCTGATGGAGGGGTTTCCCTTGTAAACAGTGAGTGCAGGTACACAAATTTTGTCTGCTCCAAAGCCCCTTTTCATCAAACATAAGAACCGGTCTAGGTAATAACTTAGTGCACAGTACTGGCTTGATCTGGTGGTGTGTAAGCACTACTCAGTGGGACAAGGTGGTGTTCAGTGCTCCCTCCTTCCTGATGGTGGATACTGACGGCGGTGCGTTCCTTGTAAACAGCGAGGGTAGATGCGCAAATTTCCTCTGATCTGAAGCCCATTAGTCAAACATAAATGCCGGTCCATGTAAACCCCCTCCTTCCTGATGGTGGAGGAGTTGGATAGGTGGTGCAGACTTATTTCTCGGCAAAGTCCCTTGGGGGCGGGGTAGCGGACATCTCACAAAAAGTGTCCTCCTTGGATGTAGGAGGACATGGACATGTAGTGGAGTTATCCCGTGTATGTGGTATTGCAGTGCTCCCCTCCTATCTTATGGTGGAGGAGTTGGATAGGTGGTGCAGATTTATTTCTCGCCAAACTCCCTTTAAGACAGGGCGGATTAATCGCGGGTCTTGCAACTATGTTTGCCAATAATGGTCTTGGGAAAGGCTGTGGCAAGGCGGGGCATGTCGGCACGCTGCGCATAGCAGGCATCTCACGAAGTGTATTTTCCTTGGATGTAGGCAGACATGGAATATGTGCGAGAGGTTCTGGAAATGGAAAAGTGATGGTTCACTTGGGTGACACTACAAAGGTCACATTAATATGTGTTAGAGGTTCTGGAAATAGGAAAAGTCATGGTTCATTTGGGTATTCAGCTCATAGCATGTGCATCAATTACTTCAGCGTTATAGGCTGGGGGGCTCCCAATCCAGGATGCACAAATAACAAACTAATCAAGGGAAGGTGTCCTGGAGCGGTGTCAGCGTCAGGGAGGGGGAGGGCGAGTGCGCCGGGGAGCTTCTCACCCTGTGGCAGAGCGCTGACAGTTTACAACAAAGGGGGATGCACAACAATGGAGGTGCAGCCATTCGATGGACCCCTGGAAGGGGTAGATTCCACGAGTGCAGTGGGTAGGCGTTAGGAGGGACTGGCCTGCCGGTAGTCCTGAACTCTACTGCCCTAACCCACCATGTATGGACTGAGTAGAATCTTAAGGAGGATGCCCGTGTTCAGGTGGGGCCAGTGCGGTATGCGGTGCCCTGGATGTCAAGTAATGTAACTGTTGGCTGTAGCGCGTTGGGGCCTGCCGGCGCAATGTGCGCAGTCGAGTTAGGGATTGTGGGGAGAATGCCTATGTTCAGGTACCCCGGTGGGCCGGTGCGGTATGCGGTGCCCTGGATGTCAAGTAATATAACTGTTGTCTGTAGCGCGTTGGGGCCTGCCGGCGCAATGTGCACAGCCGAATGGGAGATTGCCGGCCTAGATGGCCAAGTTCAAATGTACGGCCAAGTTCTTGTGTACGGCCGAATTAAAAGTTAATGTGTACGTTCGAAATGTACGGCCAAGTTGTGCTCGTGTACGGCCAAGATAAATGTTAAAGTGTAATGTCGTACCTGATTTCTTTACTGCCGTTGACATGTTGATGCAGATAAACTGTGATGCTGTGATTAGTCCTTATATATCCAAAAAGGATACTTTTATTTGGTAATGGACAATAATGATTCACTTGGATTGATGTGAATAAAAAGGCTACGCCGTAGACAACATATCCTGAGTCTGAGAGTTCTTGGGCGTAGCGGGCAGTAAATGGAAGGAATTTGGGGAGGAGGGAATGTCCCGTTGTGCGCATACTATGGGGATCTGGGTTCGAGTCTCGGTAAAGACGCCAAAACCTCCTGTGTTTTTGGGCAAATCCCTTGATCTCCCCGTGCCTAAAAATGAAAGTGTGTGTCCTCATGTAAAAAAAAAAACGTAACTTGTGCTGTGTAAAGCGCTCTGAAAAAAGTGTTTTGATTTTCATATAATAAATATGTCAGAAGGTGTTAATGACAAACATAATGTGCACAATAAGTTAAATAACAGTGCATGTTTAGTTTGACTCATACAACATAGTTGGCATTTTACCAGCTGCTCTATCTTTTTGTGTCCATGCTAATTAAACAAGCATTGGCAACACAATCGGTCTCATAATTTGTGAAAGTTAGAGCTAATGGCATTGTAAATGGCAATGTTTTTTACTTATTTTTTAGGATGAGCCTGAGCAGCAGCGCATGCGCTACTCTGTGGCAGGATGTATTGGAGCATGGAATAGAAGCCGCGCCCACTCTCCTCTCGTATTTGCCATTAGCTTTTGTCATTGTCCTTCGTATTGGCTTGTGTCATTGTCCTTCGTAAATGGTGGCTTCTGATTCGTTATTAGGCTTGTAAGTCCCTCCTTAGCACCGCCTTGTCTTCATTTGTAAACTCCCATGAGGACTGGCCCTTTTACTTCAGTTGTTACACGCTACGTATTTTTTAGTCTTGAAGCTCTATTTTCTTTAATGAGTTTCCTCTACGTCAGGCACAACACGCTTTCCTGCTACATTCAGTGCGCCATGCATGTTTTCAGTTTCCGAGCAGCCAGGGATAATGGGGACCGCTTCTTTGAATAGGTCTTGCATTTACAAGAGTTTGAACTATTGGCATTGTAAATGACGATGCCTTTTATTTATGTGTTAATTAGCAAAACAGATAGATAAAAGTTATTTTCATTTACAATGCCATCAGCTTAAACTCTGGCAAATGCGACACCTACTGCATTGCAAATGCTTGTCATACATGGTTCCTGGTGCACACTGGTGGCACACATTCTGATGTTCGTTTCTCACCTTGCTGGTTTTCTAACCCAGATACTGGCGTACGCTCGTGTCTCAGGCTACACAGCACATATTCTGGGACTAGTTCCCCTACTGTCTTTGTTTGTACACGGATCCTGGTGCATGCTGGGGGCTCACAGCATCAATTCTGGTGCCAGCTACCTACGTGGCAGGTTTTTGTACAGGAATTCTGGTTCACGCTCATGTTACTCACTGCACAGCACATTCTAATGCTGGTTTTCCACATAGCACGGCAGGTTTTCCTACACAAATCCATGTGCGCGCTTGTGTTGCATGCTGCACAGCACACTCTAATGCTACTTTTCCACATGTCTGGTTTTTATGCACAGATTTTGGTGCACGCTCATGTCTCATGCTGCACAGTACACACTAATGCTGGTTTTCCACAGGGGTATTTTTGCATGCACTTATCATGGTGCATGCTCGTGTCTCATGTAGCACTGCACATATTTTGATGCTGGCTTTCATACACGGATCCTGGTGCACGCTTGTGTCTCGCGCATCGCAGCACATTCTAATGCAGGTTTCTCACATGGCTGGCTTTCGCGCACGGATCCTGGTGCACGCTCGTATCTCACGTTGCACAGCACACACTAATGCTGGTTTTTCACACGGCCAGTTTTAATGCTAGGGTCCTGGTGAACGCTCATGTCTCGTGCTGCACAGCAAACTCTAATAATAGTTTCCCACATGGCTGGGTTTTGCATACGGAGACTGGCGCATGCTCATGCCTCACGCTGCATAGCACACTCTAATGCTGGTTTCCCACACAGCTGGTTTTCGTGCACAGATCCTGGTGCACGCTCATGCCTCACGCTGCACAGCACACTCTAATGCTAGTTTCCCACACGGCTGGTTTTCGCACATGGATCCTTGTGCACTCTCATGCCTCACGCTACAAAGCACACACTAATGAAAGTTTTCATACATGGACCCTGGTGCACGCTCGTGTCTCATGCGGCACAGCACACTCTAATGTTGGTTTTCCATAATGCTGTTTTAAGGCACAGGTCCTTGTGCACACCTTAATGCTGGTTTCCCACATGGCTTTTTTTCATGCACGGAACCTGGTGCGCGCTTATGCCTCATGCTGCACAGCACAATCTAATGCTGGTTTTCAAATGAGTTTCTCCTACCGCAGACAGAACAGGCTTTCCTGCAACATTCAGCGCGCCATGGGTGCTTTCACTTTCCAAGCAGCCCGGGACAATGGCGGCTGATTCTTTGCAAGGGAATAGGTCTCGTATTTACAAGAGTTTGAGCTATTAGCATTGTAAATTACAATATTTTTTATTTATGTGTTAATTACAAAACAGATAAAAGAAAAGGCATTTTCATTTACAATGCCGATAGCTTAAACTCTCGCAAATGCGAGACCTATGGCATTGCAAATGCTTGTTTTTGTTTGCAGTGGAGTGATCACTTGGAAAAAGAGAGTTAGAGCTATTGGCATTGTAAATGTAAATATTTATGTGTTATAGAGTAAAGTCAGTGTATGTGGTTTGTAGTGGAATTATGTAGCTACCATCCAGGTAATGTGAGCATTTACAAAGCAGAGGTGCAGTTAGGATAGATGGGTTGGTGGAATGATGGCTATTTGTATAAATGCTTGGATGGATGGACAGCTGTATGAGTACATGCATGGATGTCTGGGTGATCAGTTGAATGAAAAGATGGTAGGTGATGCATGGGTAGGAAAGTTAAAGATGGTTGGTATGGAAAGAAAAAGATGGATACATATAGAAAATATTTATAAAAAGGAAAGGTTTGTACAATATTGGACCTTTGGTCAAGACTGTATGATATATCAGGCTACATTGTGGCCAAGATCTCATTAAACATAAAATCCCATTTACAATTCAGAAGTTGGTGGTGGTTTGGTGCCGTGACGCCGAAACTATGCTTCATTGTCAGCTTCTTGGATGCCTGCTTAATCTGCAGTCTTCCAACACAGTATTACATTTGGACGCTGGTTTAACCCATTCAAATCTTAAATGCTGTGTTCCATCAAACCTTATAAGAGACAGTTACTAATTATGACTGATGAAGTAAAAGTCTGATGACTGGTCCCATTGATAGAACTTGCATGTGGTGTTCTGCAAGTTGCAAGGACACATTGACAATGCCCTGTTGATGAACACAATTATGCCACTCTGTGGCATTGAGACTGCTAAATATAGGCCTATATGTAAACTCTCAGGTGCATGTCATACACACAAAAGGCATGCTACATGTTTCCGGAGCCTTGCAACTTGTACCCGTGTGAGGCCAAAGAAGGGATGGCATGACTGGCACAGCAGGGGCAGCATTACAGTCTTTTTGTTCTGAGGACTGCAACATTTCCGAGTGAGCCTTCACAGCAGCAGCTTCCCAGTATCTCTGTTGCTTACTCGATTGTAAGACCAAACAAAAGATATCATATTCCGGGGCCGCATTACAGATGACTGCGCCAGCACTAATTGTCACTGTGCGCCAGATTATGCTCCCAACGGCCTTACAGAGGATCAGTCTGTGGGGGGTGTGGCTGGACGCCGATGGAGCGGGGAGCCTGAACCGGAGCTCCTGCGAGTGATCCCCCATCACAGCCCTTCCTGCCCGATATAGAGGGGCCCTTCACCTAACAAAGTCATCCCCGGACAAGTGAAGATCGGGGGAGCAGGCAGGAATCGAAAATCGGGGCACAACAGCTCACCTTCACTGTGAAATGAGCTGAAAGGAGGTGACGCGGGATAGCCCAGTTGGCGCTCGCTCTTCGAGCTACAACTCTGAGGGAGCAATGGGTGACCGTCTCCCGCACAATGGAGATTCGAGGGGTGATCTGAGCTGGTGGAGCGCTGGATGAGCAGGACTTCGCGGTCTCCAGAATGAAGAGGCAGGAGCTGGGCTTAGGTGGAGAGGGAGAAGCGGCCAGAGAAAATGACACCGAGGACCTGGGGGTGACCTCCGTTGCGAAGCCAGGTACCGAACGGATAACCGGCGCCAGTTTGGAGCGGGGGCCACTGGGACTAATGCACGTGCTGGGGGCTCCGGACAGTGAAGAAGCAAGGAGGGGAGGCAGAGGTGTCCTGAGCCATTGAGGGTCCGTGTGTGGAGTACTGCGGGCAGCCGACTGAGAGCGGGGGCCCACCTACCAGGGTCTAGGTGCCCGGGATACTCAGTGGAGCTGGTGGAACTGGCTGCATATCTGGGAGCCGGCAGTGTCGCTAGTGGAGGGAGCACACCTCCTAAGCCTGGGACTGAGAGGTGGGTCGGACCGCCTCAGCTGAGATCACAACCCCCACCATTCAAGCGACTTGACAGATGGAGAGCAGGGGGCTGCTGCGCATGGAGCTGTGAGGAGAGGTGGCAGCGGGAGGTCTAGAGGATATTGGAGTGGCGAGGATGGCCGGGACACTGTGACTTTGAACTTCTGGTGGAGGTGCTCTACGACTGCAGCAGGTGACGAGCTAACACCCACACCGATGCGGGCTGAGTGAGGGGAGTAGGCCCAAGAGAGACAGGGACCGGGGTTGGGGGCTTTGCCCGTACCGACATACTGAGCAGCCACATGACCTCCGGCCACATTGATCGAATGCCACTTGTGTGGAGAGTGGGGAACAGGTGCCGGGTTAGATTGTTCCCTTTTCGGGAACTCCTTGCGGCATCGCTTCTGCGCTGCCCCCGTGCATCGCATTTGGGCTCCACACCCCACGTGCTTGGACTCGACTGCCCTTGCCGCAGGAGAGGACTATATAAACCCGAAGTGGGTACCCGCTGGTGCCTTTACTGATCGGCCTGCTCCACACTGTTCCAGGTATGGGGAGAGTCAACAAAATACGTACGTGAGGTGGAGCAGCGAGAATCAGTGGGCGAAGACAATTGGGAGTCGTGCATCGCCAGTCCACTGGATAAGGATTGGGAGAAATTACTCGAACATGCAGCCAAAGTCTCCAGAAATGCCCGCTATGACCTGATTAGCTTTTATACATTCCACCATGCTTATCTCCGTTAAATCGGGCTCCTTCACCGACCCTTGTCCTCCAGCTGTACTTTTACCAGACATTGAACAGGTTGCACCTGTTCTATCTAGCATCTGTAATGCTATGTTTATTTCAGGTATATACCCCGCAACCTAGAAGAAAATCATTATAAATCTGTTGCTAAAAAAAACAAACCTAGATCCATCTGACACTAAGAATTACAGGCCAATAGCCAGCCTGCCTTTCCCAGCCAAAATCTTTGAAAAGGTGATGAATACTCAACTCTCTAAGTACATTGAAGATCATCATCTGCTAGACGACACTCAATTCGGTTTCCGTAGGGACCACGGAACCGAGACTGCACTTATCAAAGCGTCTGAAGATATCAGAATCACTCTTGATGAGGGAGGTGCGGCCGTTCTCATGCTACTGGACCTCTCAGCAGCATTTGACACGGTCTATCACACCATCCTGATCGACCGTGTCACCAAAATGGGCATCCAACATAATGCAAGAGCCCGACTGACTTCTTTCCTCATCAACCGCACCCAGTCGGTAAACCTTGGCACTTTTTACTCTGCCCAATTGTCCCTCCCGTGTGGGGTGCCGCAAGGATCATCCCTAAGCCGGACATTTTTCAACATACATGTGTCTGACTTAGTCAGAGTCATCAAGGCACACGGGATGGGCCTAACATCGTATGCTGATGATGCGCAACTGGTGCTGTCTATATACAATGATGGTGGTAAGGTAAGGTAGCAGCCAACTTTCAACAGGGCATGCTGGCCATTAGCAGTTGGATGTCCAGCATTTGCCTTAAGTTGAACTCTGATAAAACAGAGGTTATGACTTTCGGCAAGTTGTTCCCCATCTGGTCCTCTGCCTGGTGGCCGTCCTCACAGGATCCCCTCCTCTTCCAGTCACCAAGGTCAGGAATCTGGGCGTCATATTTGATGACAGGCTGACATTTGTTCCTCATGCTAATTCGGTGGTCTCAGCCTCATTCCATAAACTGTGAATGATCAAAAAGATTCTACAATTTTCACCCTTTACCGAGGGTTAAACTTTGGTCAGTACACTTGTTATGTCCACCATCAATTACTGTAATGGGCTACTTGTGAATGCCCAAAACAAGGTCATTCACAAACTACATCAGTCCAGAACGCAGCGGCCAGAATGCTCTCAGGAACCCACAAATATAAGCCCATCTCCCAAGTCATTCAGAAGTATCATTGGCTCCCTGTGAAAAATCGCATAAAGTTCAAGGCCTTGTGCATTACGTACAAGGCTATACATAACATTGGACCTCAGTTTTTAATTGAGAAGCTAGCTACTTATATTCCTAATAGGGCCCTTCACTCCTCTAATGCATTTCTGCTTAGGGTGCAACGTACCAAAACTGCCTCATGGGGCGACAAACGCTTCATCGTCGCCACTGCAAAACTCTGGAACTTCCTTCCATTAAATATCAGATCATGACAGTCTTTACTAGCATTCAGGAAAATGACAAAAACCTGGCTGTTTAATCAATAATCCCCTCCGCTCTGGTAGATGCTGCTGTCCTCAGCACCGAGACACTCACGGGTATTTGCGCGCTTTATAAGTCTCATAAATAACTAAATAAAAATCTAACCCCAGAACGTATTAACAGATATTTTGCAAGGGAGGACACCCGATGCCCGAGATGTACTACAGTGGGAGCGACCTACATCCACATGATGTGGAGCTGTACTTCTTTAACACATTATTGGCAGGAAGTGACACAGGATACGGCTAGGATCACGGAGAGGGTAATCCCATGCACACCTACACATGTACTGTTGAGTTTGTTTTCACACACAGCCAAAACTAGGACCACAGATGGGTTCGAAGGCCTCGCCTTTGTCCTGGTGCAGGGGGAAATCACTTGTAACTGGAATGACCCGAGAGGCCCCAGTGTGCAAGGTTGGAAACGGGAGCTAGTAACGTGGGCATGATGCGAGAGCAGGGTCCTCTTGAGAAATGCGAGGCAAGGGATAGGCAAGGAGGAGAGAGCCAGGGCTTGGGAGACGATGATTGGCGACATGCAGTGAGACGGACGGGAGTCTGACGCTTCTACCCCTGAGAGACCACCACAATAGGAGCATCCCTAGTGACCAAGGCAGGATGAGAGGGCACAGGGGGATCCCAGACATTGAGGGATATATAAATTTCCATCACAGGGGAGGGTACATACAGAACAGGGGGCACCCGCAAAGGGCTTCCACAGACGGTCAGACACGAGATAGGTAACCTTCAGAGCTCTAGGGATACAATGGGGAGACAGCAGTGCGGGGCATCTAGTTCACTGTGTTTGATTGGTTGGGTGTGGGGGGTACCACGGGGCCACCGCAACATTATTCCCACAGAAAATGAGAGTAGACAAGGACACATCCATTACAAACTGCAGTGGAATGCAGGATGGGGTGGGGGATATATTGCCAACAACTATGGCCATAATATTTTTGTATCAGGATATGTGGATAACCAGACTGATAATAAATGGCAATGAAGTGTGTTTAAAAAAACAAAAAAACAGAGGATCCGTGTATAATGCACCATGATGTTGTTGAAGACTTTGAACTCTGTGTTTATAAGTGTTTGCGTCTGTGCGCATATTGTATTAGCGCACAGACGCAAATGCACAGATATACTCTGGCGCACAGCGACCGCTGGCACACTCATCTGTAGTACAGTCCCAGAATGTTTAATGTACTGCTATTGTTGGGCTAGGTGAAAGTCCTTATTCTCTCATCAAAAGCCTGACCCATACATTCACTGAAGCACTACGAAGAAGAAATAAGGCTGCACTGCGCTCTGAAAAAACAATAGTCTAGCCTCTTAAATCAGAAGTATAACTATACCCAAAGCACGCTCCAGAAACATTTTGTATGCCTTGCAAAGATGCAGATAACAGTTTCAGGTGTTCAGCATGTATTGTATTAAAAAACACTCCTACCAAACTTGTGATACTGTACCTGCCCGGACAGCCCACCACCCCTGCCCTACCTGAACAAATGCAGCTCCAAGGCCATGCACGTTGCCTGCTCCAGCTTCGCCAGGCCCAGTTTCACCTGCTGCTGCTGCAGCAGCGTGGACCCCATGGGCTCTTTGCTGCCTTCAGGGGCCTTCAGCAGCTCAGCAAGCCCTGGAGACAGAAGGAAGGCAAAAACTGGCTTATTTTGACCAGAGCAGCACCCGAACATTGTCCCCCTAAGGGCGCCATATTAGTTAAGATACTATCAAAGCTGAAGATAATCAGGTTAGGATGCAGCATCTTTATTAAGGGATCGCAAACTGCGTAATCATGGTTGAGGGGTTGCAAATCTAATGCAGCGGCAGCAACACAAAACAAGTACTAGCGAAAGAAGCGAGACAGCTCTTAGCAGAGGAACTTTCACACAGAGGGCAGACTTCTTGCACTTAAGTTCAAAGCATCCAGGTGAGCCTCCACTATTTTATTCTCACCACTGACTGTTGAGAGAAATGGGGGGTTGTGGGCTGGGAATGAGAGAAATGCAGGGGTGGGCGTCTGTACATACGAGCTGGGCTTTACATTTGTTGCACAGTGATAAAGCATGGCGTGCTGCGCTGCAAGAATAAGAAAGAATAGTTCTCCCCAACAACAGATGAAGAATGCAAGCAGAAAGAAACTGTATTTAGGAGGTATATTTCTACTGTTATACTTTCATAGACCATGCACACTGCCTTGTGGGCTATACGGCCTACACAGGAGTGACTTTTTGATATTTAAACAAAATGATTTTACCTAACAAAAAACGTTTTGTTGAATGAATGCACAGTAGATTTTTACAGTGAAGCAGTCAGGAATACACAGGGTAGGTCTGAAGCCATATTTGCCCTGCCGCTGTAGTTGATGGCACCATAGGCACTGCAGTCCTCTAATGCCATTACATTTCTGGATCCTGTGTTCACTTTCCACATCATATAGTAGGGACAGCCAATGAGGAATAAGCCAAATTAACCATATCTGAGAGGGAACACAGGCACTCTACTAGAAGGGGTAAATTCCACAGAGTTGTAAAGCCAGCAAAGCAGATATAGGGAAAATCTGGAGGGACGCCACACAAAATATGGTCATTTTCTACAATGATTATTAAAAGGAAGCGTAATTGTTATAAATGAATATAGGGCATTTTACACAAATACCTATTAATGTGTAAACACTGTTTCGGAATAGTAAACATAACCAAATGATATTTGTTTCAGGTGCAGCCCCAGTGTCAAGTCTCTCTTTATTATGAGAGATGTCAATTTTCTCTTTTTAATCTACATAGACATTCTGGGCCTTTTAGTTTCTCTTTTAAGATTGACAGTATGGCTGAAAATTTTCAGCATACAAAGTGCTTTTGTAGTTTAAAAGAGAAGACTGACTGGCTTGGGAACACTAAAAGTGCTTTGTGGCAGTGAATAGTGTTATGGTCAACAACCCAAAGAGAATTCAGACGTTCAAATACCTGCAGTGCAAGCTTCAGTTTAACACAAAAAAGTTACAGTCAGAGTTTATAAGTGTGTTGCTTCAGGTGCAAAGGGATGGGCAGGCCAATTTCAAGGGGAAATATTGCAAATTTAAAAAAAACTGAAAGCTATAAAATATCCTTAGCCTTAATATGTTATTTGGTTTTAGGTGGTGGATACTCCCTATACTTAGTCTGGTTAGTGACTAGCAGCCAATCTTGGGTGCTACTGGTTACAGCACACTCTCCCTTTGCTCTATAGCATTTTGTATTTCACATTTAGAAAACATTTGAAATGGGTAAGTAACTAGACAGTTCCAATATTGATTAAGTGAACACAATATTTTTTTCTAACAATGCGTACCAATCTTTGTGTTTTCCAATATCGTTTTGTATGGGGGTAGCAAACAAAATTGCTCATGCATTAGTATATCTTTGTCCCCACTTTTCAAAGGTTTCTTTTTAGACACTGACCAGTGACCTTTTATTTGTTAGATGCCTACAGTCTTGATATAATTTCACAGCTTTCACATCTGGTTCATTTGGATTATACCAAATATAATGGCCTGTACAGCCTAAAATATTTGGTAGCCCCTATTTTTATGAAGATTGAACTTGCCAGGATACAATTTGACATAGCCTTATGTAGGCTCCACAAACACATTACTTTTTCTACCAGATAGAATCTTTGCTTGAGTTTTCCAATATCTTTTCCGGAAGTGATACCACATATTACAGCTCATGCATTTCTGTAAAATTTATTTCCCCTACTTTTCAACTCAAGTTGCCTTTTATTTGATAGCAGACTGAAGTACCTTTTCATAATTTGTCTTTTCATACCGTAAGCTTTCACATTAGGGTTCTTCTGGGGATATTAAATATAATGCTTTACAAGGGCTGTAATATTTGGTGTTCCCTCTGTTTCTCGGGTTAGAGCTTACCAGGACTCAATTTGACATGGCATATTTTGGGCTAGAAGAACACAGTATATTGCTGCCAAATAGCACCCTTTACTGTGTTTTCCAACATCTTTTACTCTGTGGATATCACATATTACTGCTCCTGCATTGCTGTAATTTCTGATATTCCCCACTTTTCAACAGGTTAGCTTTTAGCCACTGACCAATTCAAGTTACCTTTTATATGATAGTAGATTACGCTAATTCTTTGCATTTTTCATTTGATTCCACAAGCTTTCACATCTGGTTCCTTTCGGGAATACCAAATATAATGCCTTGTTTGGGCTATAATATTTGGTATCCCTTATATTTCTTGGGGTAGAGCTTACCAGGATTGCATTTGACATGGCATTCTGTGGACAAAGTATTTTCCTGCCAAATAGCACCATTCCCTGTGTTTTCCATAATATTTTACCGTGGGGATACCGCATATTACATCTTCTGCAGTGCTGTAATATCTAGAATCCCCAACTTTTCAACCATTACCTGTTAGCCACATATTAACTTAAGTTGCTCTTTATTTGCTAGCAGACTGCTACATCTTTTCACATTTTTGATTTCATTGTGCAAGCTTTCACATCTGGTTCCTTTGGAGGATACCAAATATAATGTCTCATAAGGGCTATATAATATTTGGTATCCCCTATGTTTCTCGGGATAGACCTTACCAGAATTCAATTGGACATGACATTCTGTTGTCTGGGTGAACAAAGTTTTCTCCTGCCAAATGTCATCCTTCCCTCTTTTTTCCATATAATTGTACTATGGGGATGCCACATATTACAGCTTCGGCATTGCTGTAATATCTGGTACCATATATAATGGACTCTACCGCCTATAACATTTGGTATTCCTTGTGTTTCTCGGGTAAGAACTTACAAAGATTCAATTTGAAGTGGTCTAATGTTGAATGGCTTAGCACAGTATTCGTTTGCCAATAAGCACCCTTCCTTTTTCTTCAAAACATCATTTACTAAGGGGGTACCAAATATTTGGGCTCAAGCCATGCTGTAATGTCTCGCATCCCCTACGTTCCATGGGGTACCCTTTAGCCATTTACCACTTGAAGTTGCCTTTTATTAGATAGCAGATTACAGTATCTTTTCCCATTTTGTACATCATTCCGTAGGAATTGACATCCAGTACGCTTAGGGTATACCAAATATAATAGCCTATGCAGCCTATAATATATGGTATCCCCAGTGTTTCTCGTGTTAGAATTTATCAGGATTCCGTTTGACATTGCCTTATGTTGGCTGGGAGAGCACAGCATTTCTATACCAAATAACATCCTTCCTTTTGCTTTCCAACATCATTTACTAAGGGGATACTAAATAATATGGGTCACACATTGCCATAATATCTTGTATCCCCTATGTGTCAAGGGTTACCCTTAAGCCATTGACCAATTGAATTTGCCTTCTATTGGATAGCAGACTACAGTATCTTTTCAAATTTTGTACATCATTCCACAAGATTTTGCATCCGTGCCCTTAGGGGATACCACTTATAATAGCCTATACAGCCTAATGCTGTGGCGCTAGGGGCCCCTGTACCAAAGTCGTGGCAAGGGGCTGTTATAATTCCTGTGCACAAGAAAGGCGACAAAACATTGCCTGGGAACTATAGGCCTATTAGCCTAATAGACACGGTACAAAAGATGATAGGGAAAATGACCCTAGACAAAATAATGATCTGGGTCGAAGAAGAAAAGATCCTGTCTCCTTTTCAAGCAGGCTTTCGTAAGCTAACTAGCACCACAGATCAGATATTTCGCTTCACTTTACTTCATTGGAAGACGGTCCTGCTAGGGAAAGGTAGCCTCTATGCTGCTTTTATCGATTTAGGAGCAGCATTTGACTTAGTTCCTCGGTCCCAGCTGTGGGAAGTCTTAAGCCAGATGGGTATGCCGCTGGAAATTTTATCATTAGTGATGAGGTTGCATGAGTCAAACCATGCAAAAATCCAGTGGGGGGGGGGCACGGGTAGGTCACTACCGAATTCGCAGTTGTGTGCGGAGTCCGGCAGGGATGCGCCATGGCCCCCACGCTCTTCTCTCTGTATATCAACGGGGTTGTGGAGCGTATGCTGTTAGGATCTGTAGATGCCCCCACCCTGGCTGGAGTGAAGATCCCGATCCTAATATTTGCAGACGATACGCTTATAGTTTCCAAAACCCCTAGTGGCCTACAGAGTGCTCTGAAGATTTTCAAGGGTTTTTGTAATGACCGCGGGCTTGAAGTTAATGTAACAAAGACAACGCTCATGGTCTTTAATCCCCATCCCAGCTTTAAAGGGAACTTTTTTATGGATGGCCAAAAGGTGGAAATGGTGTCGGACTTTGTCTACTTGGGCATGCATATAGCAAAGGTGGTTAATTGGGGGAAGCACATAGAAATGGCAGCTCTTAAATTCCGCCAAAATGCAGGTGCTATAACTGTTGAGCATAGGAAATCTTTGACAAAGCCAATACAGCCAGCACTCCAAGTGTACGAGGCAAAAGCCCTCAGCTCAGCTCTTTACAGAGCTGAAATCTGGGGCTATGACAACTTAGTCTCATTAACACTTGTTGAAAATAAATTTCTGCGAAATCTTGTCGGTCTCCCCAAAAGTACACCCATGAAGCCTTTGCGCTATGAATTAGGTAGGAAAGCACTTTCGGACATGGCCAGATTACGACCTATATTATACTGGCGTCGTATCTGGGTCACCCCCGAACTTGAGCACTATGCCCAGGGTTTCGTGGATGTAATTAAAACCGACACATTTCATAAGATCAGCTGGTTGAAGGAAGTGTCCAAAACACTGGTTATAATGGGCATGAAGGGGCTGTGGGAGAACCCCGAGACATCCCAGTTCCCATCCAAAGAGGTTCTAAAAGGCAAGTACTGGGAAATGGTAGCCTATCAGAAATGGAATGATGCTGACCCTTCCTCTATGGAAGGTCGTTACCTGGAAGTGAAAGTCTCTCCCAGTTTGGAGTCCTACTGGGATGACATTACAAAGCCTGGGGATCAGAAACTTTATTTCCAGCTCAGAGTGGGGTCACTCCCAATTAGATCATTAACAGGCAGATGGGCTGAAGCCAATTCCAATGTTTGTCCGACATGTAAAAATGGTCCAGAGACCATTGCCCATCTTCTTTTTGTCTGTAGGGCCTACTCAATGCCACGAAGAGTTTGGTTAAGAGCAATGTGCAAACTGCTAGGCACTAGGGACAGCAAGGTGGCCCAAAGATTAATTTGCACTAGCACTTTGCCGGTCATTTCAGTGGCAGCTGCCAAATTCTTGGGGTGGGCATGGGCAATTAGAAGGAAATTTGTATCCTGAGCTGTGACCAATTTTATTTCTGTTCTTATGAGAGTCATTTTGCGATTTTATGTGTCTTGCTTGTTTTATTGCTGTTTTTTAATAGTCTATCAAAATGCTTTGTACATCTATTTTTAGAAACATTGCTCTTTTTTTTAACTTTTAAATTGAGCCATATCTATTGTAGCTTGCAAATGTATTGTACATAGAACAAATCTGTTGTGCTTTTATGAGTTTTTATCTCGAATAAAGCAAATTTGACTGACTGGCCTATACAGCCTATAATATTAGGTATCCCCAGCGTTTCTTGGGTTAGAAGTTACCAGGATTCAATTTCACATCCCCTTATGTTGGGTGGAGGAGCACAGTATTTCTATACCAAATGGCACCCTTCCTTTTTCTTTCCAACATCGTTTACTATGAGGATACCAAATATTATGGCTTACTCATTGCTTTAATATCTCGTATCCCCTGTTTCATGTGTTACCTTTTGAGCCATTGAATATTTGAAATTACCTTTTGTTTGATAGCAGATTACAGTATGTTTTCATATTTTGTACATCATTCCACAAGGTTTTGCATCCGTACCCTTAGGGGATACCTACTATAATAGCCTATACGACCTATAATATTTGGTATCCCCAGCGTTTCTCTGGTTAGAACTTACCAGGATTCAATTTGACTTTGCCGTATGTTGGATGGGGAAGCACAGTATTCCTATACCAAATAGCACCCTTCCTTTTGCTTTCCAATATCATTTACTAAGGGGATACCAAATATTATGGGTCACACATTGCCATAATATCTTGTATCCCATATAATCCATTGACCAATTGAATTTGCCTTCTATTTGATAGCAGACTACAGTATCTTTTAAAATGTTGTACATCATTCCACAAGATTTTGCATCCATACCCTTAGGGGATACCAACTATAATAGCCTGTACGACCTGTAATATTTGGTAACCCCAGCGTTTCTCGGGTTAGAAGTTACCAGGATTCAATTTGATCTCGCCTTGTGTTTGATGGAGGAGCACAGTGTTTTCATACCAAATAGCACCCTTCCTTTTGCTTTCCAAAATCATTTTCTATGGGGATAGCAAATATTATGGCTCACCCATTGTGTAATATATTGTATCCCATATGTTTCATGGGTTACCCTTTAGCCATTGACCAATTGAATTAGCCTTTTATTTGATGGCAGACTACAGTATCTTTTCATATTTGTACATCATTCCACAAGATTTTGCATCCGTACCTTTAGGTGATACCAAATTTAATAGCATATACAGTCTATAATATTTGGTATCCCCAGTGTTTCTCAGGTTGGAAGTTACCAGGATTCAATTTGACTTCACCTTTTGTTGGATGGGGGATCACAGTGTACTGATACCAAGGAGCACCCTTCCTTTTGCTTTCCAACACCATTTACTATAGGGATACCAAATATTATGGTTCACGCATTGCTGTAAAATCTAGTATCCCATTTGTTTCATGGGTTACCCTTGAGCCATTGAATAGTTGAAAGTGCCTTTTGTTTGATAGCAGACAACAGTAGGTTTTCACATTTTTTACATCATTCCACAAGAGTTTGCATCCGTACCCATAGGGGAAACCAACTATAATAGCCTATACGGCCTATAATATTTGGTATCCCCAGTGTTTCTCGGGTTAGAACTTACCAGGATTCAATTTGACTCCGACGTATGTGGGATGGGGAAGCACAGTATTCCAATACCAAATAGCACCCTTCCTTTTGCTTTCCAACATCATTTACTAGGGAGATACTAAATATTATGGGTCACACATTACCATATCTTGTATCCCCTATGTGTCATGGGTTACCCTTAAGCCATTGACCGATTGAATTTGCCTTCTATTTGATAGCAGACTACAGTATCTTTTCAAATTTTGTACATCATTCTACAAGATTTTGCATCCGTACCCTTAGGGGATACCAACTATAATAGCCTATACTACCTATAATATTTGGTATCCCCTGCGTTTCTCGGGTTAGAAGTTACCAGGATACAATTTGATCTCGCCTTATGTTGGATGGAGGAGCACAGTGTTTTCATACCAAATAGCACCCTTCCTTTTGCTTTCCAAAATCATTTTCTATGGGGATACCAAATATTATGGCTCACCCACTGTGTAATATATTGTATCCCATATGTTTCATGGGTTACCCTTTAGCCATTGACCAATTGAATTAGCCTTTTATTTGATAGCAGACTACAGTATCTTTTCATATTTGTACATCATTCCACAAGATTTTGCATCCGTACCTTTAGGTGATACCAAATGTAATAGCGAATACAGCCTATAATATTTGGTATCCCCAGTGTTTCTCGAGTTGGAAGTTACCAGGATTCAATTTGACTTCGCCTTTTGTTGCATGGGGGATAACAGTGTACTGATACCAAGGAGCACCCTTCCTTTTGCTTTCCAACACCATTTACTATAGGGATACCAAATATTATGGCTCACGCATTGCTGTAATATCTAGTATCCCATTTGTTTCATGGGTTACCCTTGAGCCATTGAATAGTTGAAAGTGCCTTTTGTTTGATAGCAGACTACAGTAGGTTTTAACATTTTGTACATCATTCCACAAGATTTTGCATCCATACCCATAGGGGAAACCAACTATAATAGCCTATACGGCCTATAATATTTGGTAACCCCAGTGTTTCTCGGGTTAGAACTAACCAGGATTCAATTTCACTTTGCCGTATGTAGGATGGGGAAGCACAGTATTCCTATACCAAATAGCACCCATCCTTTTGCTTTCCAACATCATTTACTAAGGGGATACCGAATATTATGGGTCACACATTGCCATAATATCTTGTATTCCCTATGTGTCATGGGTTACCCTTAAGCCATTGACCAATTGAATTTTCCTTTTATTTGATAGCAGACTACAGTATCTTTTAAAATTTTGTACACCATTCCACAAGATTTTGCATCCATACCCTTAGGGGATACCAACTATAATAGCCTGTACGACCTGTAATATTTGGTAACCCCAGCGTTTCTCGGGGTAGAAGTTACCAGGATTCAATTTGATCTCACCTTGTGTTTGATGGAGGAGCACAGTGTTTTCATACCAAATAGCACCCTTCCTTTTGCTTTCCAAAATCATTTTCTATGGGGATACCAAATATTATGGCTCACCCATTGTGTAATATATTGTATCCCCAAATGTTTCATGGGTTACCCTTTAGCCATTGACCAATTGAATTAGCCTTTTATTTGATAGCAGACTATAGGATCTTTTCATATTTGTACATCATTCCACAAGATTTTACATCCGTACCTTTAGGTGATACCAAATTTAATAGCATATACAGCCTATAATATTTGGTATCCCCAATGTTTCTCGGTTTGGAAGTTACCAGGATTCAATTTGACTTCGCCTTTTGTTGGATGGGGGAGCACAGTGTACTGATACCAAGGAGCACCCTTTCTTTTGCTTTCCAACACCATTTACTATGGGGATACCAAATATTACGGCTCACGCATTGCTGTAATATCTAGTAACCCATTTGTTTCATGGGTTACCCTTGCGCCATTGAATAGTTGAAAGTGCCTTTTGTTTGATAGCAGACTACAGTATGTTTTCACAATTTGTACATCATTCCACAAGATTTTGCATCCGTACCCTTGGGGAAAACCAACTATAATAGCCTATACGGCCTATAATATTTGGTATCCCCAGTGTTTCTCGGGTTAGAAATTACCAGGATTCAATTTGACTTTGGCGTATTTCGGATGGAAAGTACTGTATTCCTATACCAAATAGCACCCTTCCTTTTGCTTTCCAACATCATTTACTAACGGGATACCAAATATTATGGGTCACATATTGCCATAATATTTTGGACCCCTATGTGCCATGGGTTACACATGGCTTTTGTAGTTCGGACTGGACTGTTCCCATGGGGCAACAGGGTCAGAGCTGATTTGCATATCGCCATTGTCTAACCCAGGGTGGTGTGGAGTGCAAAAAAACAATGGATTTGGGACCAGATCTTTTGACTGGGGGAGTGTGTGACATTGATCCACATTCAGTCCTTCACTTGTTGTTTTTGCAATTGCCGCCCTAAGTGCGCTGGGGATGCCCAGACGTGGGTCCCAGGCACTCCACACCACTTGGAGTCAAGCTATCCGGGCTGAAGAGAGGTGTTACCTCGAAACCGGTCCGGTCCTCGGATGCTTGATTCCGTTCTGGGAAGGACATGGCTTTTGTAGTTCGGACTGGACTGTTCCCATGGGGCAACAGGGTCAGAGCTGATTTGCATATCGCCATTGTCTAACCCAGGGTGGTGTGGAGTGCAAAAAAACGATGGATTTTGGCCCAGATCTTTTGACTGGGGGAGTGTGTGACATTGATCCACATTCAGTCCATCACTTGTTGTTTTTGCAATTGCCGCCCTAAGTGCGCTGGGGATGCCCAGACGTGGGTCCCAGGCACTCCACACCACTTGGAGTCAAGCTAGCCGGGCTGAAGAGAGGTGTTACCTCGAAACCGGTCCGGTCCTCGGATGCTTGATTCCGTTCTGGGAAGGACATGGCTTTTGTAGTTCGGACTGGACTGTTCCCATGGGGCAACAGGGTCAGAGCTGATTTGCATATCGCCATTGTCTAACCCAGGGTGGTGTGGAGTGCAAAAAAACGATGGATTTGGGCCCGGATCTTTTGACTGGGGGAGTGTGTGACATTGATCCACATTCAGTCCATCACTTGTTGTTTTTGCAATTGCCGCCCTAAGTGCGCTGGGGATGCCCAGACGTGGGTCCCTGGCACTCCACACCACTTGGAGTCAAGCTAGCCGGGCTGAAGAGAGGTGTTACCTCGAAACCGGTCCGGTCCTCGGATGCTTGATTCCGTTCTGGGAAGGACATGGCTTTTGTAGTTCGGACTGGACTGTTCCCATGGGGCAACAGGGTCAGAGCTGATTTGCATATCGCCATTGTCTAACCCAGGGTGGTGTGGAGTGCAAAAAAACGATGGATTTGGGCCCAGATCTTTTGACTGGGGGAGTGTGTGACATTGATCCACATTCAGTCCATCACTTTTTGTTTTTGCAATTGCCGCCCTAAGTGCGCTGGGGATGCCCAGACGTGGGTCCCAGGCACTCCACACCACTTGGAGTCAAGCTAGCCGGGCTGAAGAGAGGTGTTACCTCGAAACCGGTTCGGTCCTCGGATGCTTGATTCCGTTCTGGGAAGGACATGGCTTTTGTAGTTCGGACTGGACTGTTCCCATGGGGCAACAGGGTCAGAGCTGATTTGCATATCGCCATTGTCTAACCCAGGGTGGTGTGGAGTGCAAAAAAACGATGGATTTGGGCCCAGATCTTTTGACTGGGGGAGTGTGTGACATTGATCCACATTCAGTCCATCACTTGTTGTTTTTGCAATTGCCGCCCTAAGTGCGCTGGGGATGCCCAGACGTGGGTCCCAGGCACTCCACACCACTTGGAGTCAAGCTAGCCGGGCTGAAGAGAGGTGTTACCTCGAAACCGGTCCGGTCCTCGGATGCTTGATTCCGTTCTGGGAAGGACATGGCTTTTGTAGTTCGGACTGGACTGTTCCCATGGGGCAACAGGGTCAGAGCTGATTTGCATATCGCCATTGTCTAACCCAGGGTGGTGTGGAGTGCAAAAAAACGATGGATTTGGGCCCAGATCTTTTGACTGGGGGAGTGTGTGACATTGATCCACATTCAGTCCATCACTTGTTGTTTTTGCAATTGCCGCCCTAAGTGCGCTGGGGATGCCCAGACGTGGGTCCCAGGCACTCCACACCACTTCGAGTCAAGCTAGCCGGGCTGAAGAGAGGTGTTACCTCGAAACCGGTCCGGTCCTCGGATGCTTGATTCCGTTCTGGGAAGGACATGGCTTTTGTAGTTCGGACTGGACTGTTCCCATGGGGCAACAGGGTCAGAGCTGATTTGCATATCGCCATTGTCTAACCCAGGGTGGTGTGGAGTGCAAAAAAACGATGGATTTGGGCCCAGATCTTTTGACTGGGGGAGTGTGTGACATTGATCCACATTCAGTCCATCACTTGTTGTTTTTGCAATTGCCGCCCTAAGTGCGCTGGGGATGCCCAGACGTGGGTCCCAGGCACTCCACACCACTTGGAGTCAAGCTAGCCGGGCTGAAGAGAGGTGTTACCTCGAAACCGGTCCGGTCCTCGGATGCTTGATTCCGTTCTGGGAAGGACATGGCTTTTGTAGTTCGGACTGGACTGTTCCCATGGGGCAACAGGGTCAGAGCTGATTTGCATATCGCCATTGTCTAACCCAGGGTGGTGTGGAGTGCAAAAAAACGATGGATTTGGGCCCAGATCTTTTGACTGGGGGAGTGTGTGACATTGATCCACATTCAGTCCATCACTTGTTGTTTTTGCAATAGGTTACCCTTAAGCCATTGAACAATTGAATTAGCCTTTTTTTTGATAGCAGACTATAGTATCTTTTCACATTTTGTACATCATTCCACAATATTTTGCATCTGATACCCTTAAGGGATACCAAATATAATATCCTGTGGGGCCTATAATATTTGGTATCCCCAACATTTCTCTGGTTAGAAGTTACCATGATTCAATTTGCCATTGACTTAGGTTGGCTGGAGGAGCACAATATTTCTATACCTAATAGCACCCTTCCTTATGCTTTCCAACATCATTTACTATTGGGATACCAAATATTATGGCTCATCCTTTGTTGTAATATGTCGTATCCTCGATGTTTCATGTGTTACGTTTTGAGCCATTGAATATTTGAAATTACCTTTTGTTTGATAGCAGACTACAGTATGTTTTCACATTTTGCACATCATTTCACAAGATTGTGCATCCGTACCCTTAGGAGATACCAACTATAATAGCTTATACGACCTATAATATTTGGTATCCCCATCGTTTCTTGGGTTAGAAGTTACCAGGATTCAATTTGACCTCGCCTTATGTTGGATGGAGGAGCACAGTATTTTCATACCAAATAACACCCTTTCTTTTGCTTTCCAAAATCATTTTCTAAGGGGATACCAAATATTATGGCTCACCCATTGTGTAATATATTGTATCCTATATGTTTCATGGGTGACCCTTTAGCCAGTGACCAATTGAATTAGCCTTTTATTTGATAGCAGACTATAGTATCTTTTCACATTTTGTACATCATTCCACAATATTTTGCATCTGATACCCTTAAGGGATACCAAATATAATTGCCTATAGGGCCTTTGGTATCCCCAGCGTTTCTCGGGTTAGAAGTTACCAGGATTCAATTTGACATTGACTTATGTTGGCTGGAGGAGCATAGTATTATTTATACCTAATAGCACCCTATCTTTTGCTTTCCAATATCATTTACTATAGGGATACCAAATATTATGGCTCATTCATTGTTGTAATATCTCGTATCCCCGATGTTTCATGTGTTACCTTTTGAGCCATTGAATAGTTGAAATTACCTTTTGTTTGATAGCAGACTACAGTATGTTTTCACATTTTGTACATCATTCCACAAGATTTTGCATCCGTACCCTTAGGAGATACAAACTATAATAGCCTACACGGCCTATAATATTTGGTATCCCCAGTGTTTCTCAGGTTAGAACTTGCCCAGATTCAATTTGACTTCGCTTATGTTGGATGCGGGAGCAAGGTATTTCCATGCCAAACAGCACCCTTCCTTAAGCTTTGCAACATCATTTACTATGGAGATACCAAATATTATGGCTCACGCATGGCTGTAATATCTCTTATCCCCTATGTTTAATGGCTAACCCTTGAGCCATTGAACAGTTAAAATTGCCTTTTGTTTGATAGCAGACTATAGTATCTTTTCATATTTTGTGTTTAATTCCACAAGATTTTGCCTTCAGTACCCTCAGGGGATACCAACTATAATAGCCTATATGGCCTATAATATGAAGTATCCACAGTGTTTCTCAGGTTAGAAGTTTCCCGGTTTCCATTTCACTTTGCCTTATGTTGGATGCGGGAGCACAGTATTTCTACAGCAAATAGCACCCTTCCTTTTGCTTTCCAACATCATTTACTAAGGGAAAACCAAATATTATGGCTCACGCTTTGCCATAATATCTTGTATCCCCTATGTTTCATGGGTTACCCTTTAGCCATTGACCAATTGAATTTACCTTTTATTTGATAGCAGACTACAGTATCTTTTTATATTTTGTACATCATTCCACAAGATTTTGCATTCGTCCCCTTAGGGGATACCAAATCAAGTAGCCTATATGGCCTATAATATTTTGTATCCCCAGTGTTTCTCGGTTTAGAAGTTACCAGGATTCAATTTGACTTCGCATTATGTTGGATGGGGGAGCACAGTAGTCCTATACTAAAGACCACCCTTCATTTTGCCTTCCAATATCATTTACTAAGGGAATACCAAATATGATGGCTCACACATTGCTGTAATATCTGGTATCCGCTATGTTTCATGGGTTACCCAGTAGCCATTGAATAGTTGAAATTGCCTTTTGTTTGATAGCAGACTACAGTATCTTTTCACATTTTGTACATCATTCCACAACATTTTCCATCCGTACCCTTAGGGGATACCAACTATAATAGCCTATGTGGCCTAAAATATTTTGTATCCCCAGTGTTTCTCTGGTTAGAAGTTACCAGGATTCGAGACTTTATGGACGGTAAACTTACCGCCGATGAGGTAGCTTTGGCTGTGCGCTCCTTGAATGCTGGAAAGGCGATGGGTCCCAACGGTCTCCCTATCGAATTATATAAGCTCCGCCCCGATATAGTTGCCCCCATTTGAGAGATATGTTTTTGGAGTCTAGAGAGTGTGGTGTTCTCCCCCGAGATCAGAGACTGGCATCGATTGTGGTGATCCATAAGGAAGGGAAGCCGAAAACTAGCTGCGCTTCGTACAGACCGATCTCATTGTTGAATGCAGAGCCTAAGATATTGGCTACGATACTGTCCAATAGACTGGTAAAAATTATCGGTGAACTCGTTCATCCCGATCAATCGGGATTTATTCCATATCGAAATACGGCCTTGAATCTGAGGCGATTGCATGGGGTTCTTGCGAGAGCACATACCCTGCAGGAGCCTGCTATCGTGGCGTCACTCGATGCGACAATGGCTTTTGATACGGTAGAGTGGTCGTATTTATGGGCTGTCTTGGCTAAGTTCGGTTTTGGTTCGGAGTTCATTAGCTGGGTGCGTCTATTGTATACTGAGCCACTCACGCAGGTAGTCGTTAATGGTCGTGTCTCTGTGCCATTTTGTCTTGGGCGGGAGATTAGGCAGGGGTGCCCACTCTCCCCACTTCTGTTTTCACTGGCTCTCGAGCCGTTGGCGGCTTGGCTCCGCTGGGAGCCCTCGATCAATGGTATTCGTTGGTCTCCACAGTTTGAGGATCGGATATCTTGCTTTACCTTTCCTCTCCGAGGAAATCTCTAATTGTCCTCTGTGATGTTTTGGCATCGTATGGCAGAAATTCGGGATTGGTTATAAATTGGACGAAGTCGTATTTGTATGTTTTACATGGCGACGCCCCAGTTTTGCCTTGGAACTGCCCCATTCAAGTTGTACGGGAAGGTTTCAAATATCTTGGTGTTTATATTCCCATGGATCCTACGATCCGGTTTGAGCGAAACCTTCTTCCTCCATTAGCTCGGCTGAAAAGTGACGTGATTGGGTGGCAGAGACTTCCACTTTCGATGTCGGGACGAGCGGCCCTTTTTAAAATGATGTCTCTGCCACGTTTCCTCTATGCCCTCCAAAACACCTTAGACGTAGTACCTGCAGGCTATTTCCGTGAAGTGGAAGCTTTGCAGCGTAAATTACTCTGGGACGGCAGGCCACGTATTGCGTTGGCCAAACTAACGCTTCCGTTGTATGATGGAGGGATTGCCCTCCCCGGCATCAGGAGATATTATTGGGCGTCGCAACTGGGGGCTATAAATCATGGTATGTATGGATCTGCGACTGATCCCGGCTATGCCATGGATAGGTGGCTGCTTCCGGGTGTTACTACTTCGCTTGGTTGGAAAGACCGTTTGACTCTGGCTGTCCCACTCTTTAGTTCGGATAGATTTGGCAAACTATGGAACACGAAGGGTTTCGATAAATGGGAATTGATTGGAATAACCACTGTAGGTGATCTCTGGGTGAAGGGGAAGATTACATCATTTGCTGACCTACAAAAGGAATATGAGATGGGTGGTACGGAGTATTTTTGTTATGCGCAGCTCAGACATGCACTGCGATCGGTCTTCCCCGAGGGGGAGAAGATACCGGAGGCATCCCCCTTGGAGGACCGTATACTAGATGGACATATGCCCGATAGCACCATTTCCCTGGTATATAAAAAACTGATTAATCATGGAGTTGATCTTTTGGTAGATTTGAGGGAGAGGTGGACCCGTGATGGCCTTGAAATTGATGACGAGGACTGGCAATCGGCGATCCCCTCTCCAAAGAAGGTTGCGATCACAGCAAGATTGCGACTTGTCTAGCTTAAGATACTCCATAGAATCTATATTACGGGTCCACGTTTGATTAAGATGCTTCTATCAGAGGAGGGTTTGTGTAAGCGGGGATGTGGCATATTGGCGACGTTCCTTCATATTATCTGGGAATGTCGACATATGGTGAATTATTGGGGCTCTGTTTATAATGTTATGCATGAAGTTACAGGGGTGGCTATCTTGCCAGAGGCTAGGAGATGCCTGCTAAATATCTGGGAGCCCACGGATCTGAATACTGCACAGACCCAATGGGTCATGTTGGGGTCCATGATCGCTAAACGAAATGTAGCACAACTGTGGGGTTCTGATAGGCCGCCAACGATAGAGAGATGGAAAGAAAGTATGGATTGGTGTATGTTCCGTGAAAAAACTGTTTACCTGGCACGGGGTCGTCCTCGGAAGTGTAATGATATTTGGGGCCCCTGGAACGAATACAGGGGAAATATTTGTGTACCACCTGCAAATGTAGTCCTGGATGTTCCAACTTCCCCATAACACGATTGAATGTGCGTTTATGATATTGATGTATGGCTCCCCTCCCCCCCCCCCGACCAAGAATTTTTGTATTTAAAGTTGACGGTGATTGGCCCCCTTCTGTACTCTGCACCGATGTATTTAGTGATGCCTTGTTTTAACAAAAAGAAATAAAAAAAAAGATTTTACTGAATAAAGATTTACTAATGCATAAATGTCAGATATGATAAAGTTTTGCTTTGAATAAAAATTAGATAAATGAAGAAGTAAAAGAAGAAAAAAAAAGAAGTTACCAGGATTCGATTTGACTTCGCCTTATGTTGGATGCAGGAGCAAGGTCTTTCTATACCAAACGGCATCCTTCCTATTGCTTTCCAACATCATTTACTATGGGGATACCAAATATTATGGCTCACACATTGCCGTAATATCTTGTATCCTCTAAGTTTCATGGGTTACCCCTTAGTTATTGACTAACTGAAATTGCCTTTAGTTTGATAGCAGACTACAGTATATTTTCACATTATGTACATCATTCCACAAGATTTTGCCTCCGGTACCCTTAGGAGATACCTCTTATAATAGCCTATACAGCCTATAATACTTAGAATCCCCAGCGTTTCCCGGGTTAGAAGCTACCAGGATTCAATTTGACATTGCCTTATGTTGGATGGAGGAGCACAGTATTTCTATACCAAATGGCACCCTCCCTTTTGCTTTCCAACATCATTTACTATGAGGATCCCAAATATTATGGCTCCTGCATTGCTGTAATATCTCGTATCCCTTATATTTCACGGGTTACCCTTTAGCCAGTGACTAGTTGAATTTGCCTTTCGTTTGATAGCAGATTACAGTATCTTTTCACATTTTGTACATAATTCCACAAGATTTTGCGTCTGTACTCTTAGGGGATACCAACTATAATAGTTTCTATAGCCTATAATAGTTGGTATCCACAGTGTTTCCCAGGTTAGAAGTTACCAGGATTCAATTTTACTTCGCCTTATGTTGGATGAAGGAGCTCAGTATTTCTATACCAAATAGCACCCTTCCTTTTGATTTCCAACATCATTTATTAAGGGGATACCAAATATTATGTCTCACGGATTGCCTTAATGTCTTGTATCCCCTATGTTTCATAGGTTACCCTTTAGCAATTGACCTATTGACTTTGCTTTTTATTTGATAGCAGGCTATAGTATCTTTTCATATTTTGTACATCATTCTTCAAGATTTTGCCTCCGGTACCCTTAGGGGATACCAATTATAATAGCTAATACGGTCTATAATATTTGGTATCCCAAGCGTTTCTTGGGTTAGAAGTTACCAGGATTCAATTTGACATCGCATTATGTTGGATGGAGGAGCACAGTATTTGTATACCAAATAGCACCCTTAATTTTGCTTTCCAACATCGTTTCCCATGGGGATACAAAATATTATGGCTCACGCATTGCTGGAATACCTTGTATCCCCTATGTTTCATGGGTTACCCTTTAGTTATTGACTAACTGAAATTGCCTTTAGTTTAATAGCAGACTACAGTATATTTTCACATTATGTACATCATTCCATAATATTTTGCCTCCGGTACCCTGAGGAGATACCACTTATAATAGCCTATACAGCCAATAATACTTGGTATTCCCAGCGTTTCTCGGGTTTGAAGTTACCAGGATTCAATTTGACATCGCCTTATGTTGAATGGCAGAGCACAGTATTTCTATACCAAATGGCACCCTTCCGTTTGCTTTCCAACATCATTTACTATGGGGATACCAAATATTATGGCTCACGCATTGCTGTAATATCCCGTATCCCCTATATTTCATGGGTTACCCTTTAGCCATTGACTAGTTGAATTTGACTTTTGTTTGATAGCAGACTACAGTATCTTTTCACATGTTGTACATAATTCCACAAGATTTTGCATCTGTACCCTAAGGGGGTACCAACTACAAAAGTTTGTATGGCCTATAATAGTTGGTATCCCCAGTGTTTCCCAGGTTAGAAGTTACCAGGATTCAATTTGACATCGTCTTATGTTGGATGGCGGAGCACAGTATTTCTATACCAAATGGCACCCTTCCGTTTGCTTTCCAACATCATTTACTAAGGGGATACCAAATGTTATGTCTCTCGCATTGCCATAATATATCGTATCCCCTATATTTCATGGGATACCCTTTAGCCATTGACTAGTTGAAATGGCCTTTTGTTTGATAGCAGACTACAGTATCTTATCACATTTTGTACATCAGTCGACAAGATTTTGCATCTGTACCCTTAGGGGATACCAACTATAATAGTTTGTATGGCCTATAATAGTTAGTATCCTCAGTGTTTCCCAGGTTAGAAGTTACCAGGATTCAATTTTACTTCTCCTCATGCTGGATGCAGGAGCACAGTATTTCTATGCCAAATAGCACTCTTCCTTTTGATTTCCAACATCATTTACTAAGGGGATACCAAATATTATGTCTCAGGCATTGCCGTAATTCTTGTATCCCCTATATTTGATAGGTTACCCTTTAGCAATTGACCAATTAACTTTGCCTTTTACTTGATAGCGGACTGTAGTATCTTTTCGCATTTTGTACATCATTCTTCAAGATTTTGCCTCCGGTACACTTAGGGGATAGCAATTATAATAGCTATTACGGCCTATAATATTTGGTATCCCCAGTGTCTCTCGGGTTAGAAGTTACCAGGATTCAATTTGACTTTGCCTTATGTTGGATGCAGGAGTACAGTATTTCCAAAGCAAATAGCACCCTTCCTTTTGCTTTCCAACATCATTTAAGGGGATACCAAATGTTATGGCTCTCACATTGCCATAATATATCGTATCCCCTATATTTCATGGGTTACCCTTTAGCCATTGACTAGTTGAAATAGCATTTTGTTTGATAGCAGACTACAGTATCTTATCACATTTTGTACATCAGTCCACAAGATTTTGCATCCGTACCCTTAGAGGATACCAACTATAATAGTTTATATGGCCTATAATAGTTGGTATCCCCAGTGTTTTTCAGGTTAGAAGTTACCAGGACTCAATTTGACTTCACCTTATGTTGGATGCGGGAGCAAGGTATTTCTATGCCAAACGGCACCCTTCCTTTTGCTTTCCAACATCATTTACTAGGGGATACCAAATATTACAGCTCACGCATTGCTGTAATATCTCGCATCCCCTATATTTCATGGGTTACCCTTTAGCCATTGACTAGTTGAATTTGCCTTTTGTTTGATAGCAGACTACAGTATATTTTCACATTTTGTACATAATTCCACAAGGTTTTGCATCTGTACCCTTAAGGGATACTAACTATAATAGTTTGTATGGCCTATAATAGTTGGTATCCCCAGTGTTTCCCAGGTTAGAAGTTACCAGGATTCACTTTTACTTCACCTTATGTTGGATGCGAGAGCAAGGTATTTGTATACCAAACGGCACCCTTCCTTTTGCTTTCCAAGATCATTTACTAGGGGATACCAAATATTACGGCTCACGCATTGCTCTAATATCTCGTATCCCCTATATTTCATGGGTTACCCTTTAGCCATTGACTAGTTTAATTTGCCTTTTGTTTGATAGCAGACTACAGTATCTTTTCACATTTTGTACATAATTCCACAAGATTTTGCATCTGTACCCTTAGGGGATACTAACTATAATAGTTTGTATGGCCTATAATAGTTGGTATCCCCAGTGTTTACCAGGTTAGAAGTTACCAGGATTCACTTTTACTTCACCTTATGTTGGATGCGAGAGCAAGGTATTTCTATACCAAACGGCACCCTTCCTTTTGCTTTCCAACATCATTTACTAGGGGATACCAAATATTACGGCTCACGCATTGCTGTAATATCTCGTATCCCCTATATTTCATGGGTTACCCTTTAGCCATTGACTAGTTGAATTTGCCTTTTGTTTGATAGTAGACTACAGTATCTTTTCACATTTTGTACATAATTCCACAAGATTTTGCATCTGTACCCTTAGGGGATACTAACTATAATAGTTTGTATGGCCTATAAAAGTTGGTATCCCCAGTGTTTCCCAGGTTAGAAGTTACCAGGATTCAATTTTACTTCGCCTTATGTTGGATGCAGGAGCACAGTATTTATATACCAAATAGCACTCTTCCTTTTGATTTCCAACATCATTTACTAAGGGGATACCAAATATTATGTCTCACGCATTGCCGTAATATCTTGTATCCCCTATGTTTCATAGGTTACCCTTTAGCAATTGACCAATTGACTTTGCCTTTTATTTGATAGCGGACTATAGTATCTTTTCACATTTTGTACATCATTCTTCAAGATTTTGCCTCTCGTACCCTTAGGGGATACCAATTATAATAGCTATTATGGCCTATAATATTTGGTATCCCCAGCGTTTCTTGGGTTAGAAGTTACCAGGATTCAATTTGACATCGCATTATGTTGGATGGAGGAGCACAGTATTTGTATACCAAATAGCACCCTTAATTTTGCTTTCCAACATCGTTTCCCATGGGGATACAAAATATTATAGCTCACGCATTGCTGTAATATCTTGTATCCCCTATGTTTCATGGGTTACCCTTTAGTTATTGACTAACTGAAATTGCCTTTAGTTTGATAGCAGACTACAGTATCTTTTCCCAATATGTACATCATTCCACAAGATTTTGCCTACGGTACCCTGAGGTGATACCACTTATAATAGCCTATACAGCCAATAATACTTGGTATTCCAGGCGTTTCTCGGGTTAGAAGTTACCATGATTCAATTTCACATCGCCTTATGTTGGATGGCAGAGCACAGTATTTCTATACCAAATGGCACCCTTCTTTTTGGTTTCCAACATCATTTACTGCCGTAATATCTCGCATCCCCTATATTTTATGGGTTGCCCATGAGCCATTGAATAGTTGAAATTGCCTTTTCTTTGATAGCAGACTACAGTATCTTTTCACATTTGGTACATCATTCCATAAGGTTTTGCATCCGTATCTTTAGGGGATGCCAACTATAATACCCTATACGGCCTATAATAATTGGTATCCCCAATGTTTCTCGGCTTAGAAGTTACAAAGATTCATTTTAACTTTGCCTTATGTTAGATGCGGTACCACAGTATTTCTATACAAAATAGAACCCTTTCTTTTGCTTTCCAACATCATTTACTATGGGGATACCAAATATTATGGCTCTTGAATTGCTGTAATATCTCGTATCTCCTATGTTTCATTTGTTACCCTTTACCCTCTACCCATTGACCAGTTGAAATGCCTTTTGTTTGATTGCAGACTACACTATCTTTTCACATTTTGTAGATCATTCCACAAGATTTTGCATCTTGTACTCTTAGGGGATACTAAATGTAATAGCCTATAAGGCCTATAATATTTGGTATCCCCTAGGTTTCTAGGGTTATAACTTACCAGGATTCAATTGGGCATGGGTTTTATTTTGGCTTGGTGAGTACAGTATTTTTCTGCCAACTATCACCCTTCTTATTGCTTTCCAACATAGTTTATTATGGGGGTACCAAATATTATGGTTCATGCACTGCTGTAATATCTTTCATCCCCTATGTTTCATGGGTTAGCCTATAGCCACGGACCCGTTGAAGGTGCCTTTTATTTGATAGCAGACTACAGTATGTTTTCACATTTTAAATCATTGCACAAGATTTTACATCCGGTAGCCTTGGGAGGTACCAAATATAATGTCCTCTGCCACCTATAATATGTTGTATTCCCTGTGTTTCTGGACTTAGAAATTACCAGGATTCAATTTGACATAATCTGATGTTGGATGTGTGAGCACAGTATTGTTCTTCCAACTGGCACCCTTCCTTGAGTTTTCCAACACCTTTTACTTCTGGGATACACAGATTACGGCATATGCGTTGCTGTATTATCTTGTATCCCCTACTTATCAAGGGTTACCTTTTAGCCATTGACCAACTGGAGTTGCCTTTTATTTGATACCAGATTGCAGTCACTTTTTGCAATCATGATTTCATTTCACAATCTTTCAAATGTGTTTCCTTTACGGATACCAAATATGATGGCCTATACAGACTATAGTACTTGGTATTCCCTATGTTTCTCTGGTTAGAACATATCAAGATTCATTTTGACATGGTCTTATATTGGCCGTGTGAGCACAGTATGTTTCTGCCAACTGACATCTTTCTTTGAGTTTTCCAACATCTCTTACTATGAGGATACTGAATATCATGGCTTATGCAAGGCTGTAATATTTGTATGCCCTACTTTTTATGGGTTACCCTTTATCTATTGAATTACTGAGATTTTTCAAGCCAACTGGCACCCTTCCTTGAGTTTTCTAACTATCTGTTGCTATGGGGATACAACATATTAAAGCTCATACATTGCCGTAATATCTTGTATCCCCTAATATTCAAGGCTTATCTTTTAGCCATTGACCAACTGGAGTTGCCTTTTGGGTGATACAGATTGAAATCTCTTTTCACATTTTTAATTTCATTCCACAAACTTTCACATCCGGTTCCTTTAGGGATACTAGATATAATGGCCCATACGGACTATAATATTTGTTATCCCCTAGGTTTTTAGGGTTATAAATTACAAGGATTCAATTGGGCATGGGTTTTATGTTGGCCTGTTGAGTACAGGATTTTTCTGCTAACTAGCACCCTTTCTTGAATTTTGTAACATCTGTTAGTATGGGGATTCCAAATATTGCAGCTTTTGCATGGGCAATCATATATTGTATCCCATTACTCTTTAGCCATTGAATAACTAAAGTTGTGAGAAGCCGGGTCAAGACATGGTGCTCACTAATGTAAGTGTAGCACCCTGCACTAACCTGGGCGACCCTTATGTTGATTTTAGGGGTTTAGATAACCATATAAAGCTCTCTAAGTGGTAGCTGTGGAGAGCAGCCTTCAGGCTTAATCTAGGAGGAGTGCAACACAGCTTGGCTCACCAGTATCTAATAGTTTAGTATAGGCTAAATGAAAAAGAACCACACTGTGTACTTATAAAAATAGATATTTATTAAATCACTCACTAACAGGTTACACTATCTCCCACCCAAAGAATTTAATGCACACAATACTTTGGACATAGAATAGCAGTTAGCACCAACACACAGTGGACCCCAGAAGGGTGACAGACCATATATCAAATTAATGGGAAGTGAACCACGACCTAAGGTGAGACTGGACCCAAGAGACGTAGAAGAGTCAGGGACCCAAGGAACCACCCCAGGTGAGAGTTGAGGAACCCCCCCAACGGTCAGGTAAGAAGGAATACTTGACCATACACTCTATACTAATCAGCGTACGTCGCGGTTGCAGTCTTACCACAAAAGGACGAAAGAGTCTGTTGGAACTCAGAAGTTAGTTCGAAACGAAGAGTACCTGAAAGCATAGGGGACAGAGTCTAGGCCACACCGGGACATCCAAAAGGCACGGAAGAAGGCCACTCGAGTTCAAGAAAGCAAAAGGTGAATGAAGAGGCTTCAAGCTTGTGTACACTGAAGCGATAGCTCTGACTGAGCCACAGCGTCCAACCAACTGCGTCAGCATGGGTCACTTATAGCGGGGACAGATCGTCAACAGGACCTCTCAATATGTACGACTCTGTTTGGCACAAGTCAGTTAGGGTACCCGGTGATTGAAGCGATGTAGAAACACTGTGCACAGGGGTTTGGTTCCGGGAAGTTCTACGAAGGATACTGGTGTCAACTCGACGGATCGTACAGCTCAGGCCTCGAGGGAATGCAGAATCACCGCCTGTGTTGTAGAGCCTCTTGGAGTCCATGGGAGCCCACGTTCTTGATGCAGTGCCTGGGAAATTCTTTTGGATCTCTTTAGATGTCCACAGGCCCAGGACAGCACCTGTATGGAGCACGGACACTGATGTTGTAGCGATTAAGCAGGATGATGAGGCCAGAAGTTGACAGAGTCTTCTCCGTTGCAATCTTTGTCCGGAAGCAGAAGGACAATGCGATCAGTTCGGAACAGTCAGCACGACTCGGCCAAGATGTCCAGACGGTCAAAGAAGAAGTGGATTTGAATCTGAATCGAATCCCACAACGAATCTAGGTGCCCTCACACAGGTAAGCCCTTAAGTACCCAAAGGTGAGGGTTAGGATGATTTCAGAGTCCCTCCCCAAGAAGGGGTCAGGCAGTGGGGAGGATACTCCCATGTCCTTTGTCCAGTTTTGCGCCAGAGCGAGTAGCCAACTGTTGCTTGATCTTGTTTGAACTGGAGTATGCAAGGAGGGCCCCAAATGTTGCCTTCTAGCAGACTATGTGACGCTGGCAAGAGCTTCCGCCCCGGCCCAATACACAAAGTCCTGTCTGGGAGGTGGTCACACCTCCCTGCAACAGGAAACCTATTGTCCTACCTTCCCGTGTCCCCTCAGCAGGAGGGCAGAATCATGTCTGTGGTCGGCAGCAGCCCTAGGTTGCTGTCGGGCTCTGTTAGATCAGTCCTGGGAGAATAGGGGGCCTACCGGAGGGGCCCTACTGTGGATGTAATCATACCTCCAACACTACCGTGTTGGGCTATGATTCCAACCTGTTTGATACCAAACATGGCAGGTTTGTTCCAGCCAGTTTAGAGAAGGTCATTGCGCAATGACGCAATGCCCCTCTATATGTTATATGCAATTACAACCTGGGAGAATGGACTCCATATGGCGCCGGGATGTCCTGCTCATGCGGGGCACCCTCACACTTAGAACCAAGCACCCTGCCCTCAGGACTGAAATGCCTGCTAGAGGGGTGACTTATGGGTCTCAAGTGCAATGAGCTAGAGATATGACGAAACTTACATCTCTCGTGAGTGGTGCATGCACCAGCTCACACAGGCTGCAATGGCCGGCCTGTAGTGGTGGTTTGGAGGGTCCCCTCTGGGTGGCATAATAGATGCTGCAGCCCATAGGGGACCTTTGGGGTACCCATGTCCAAGACACCTTAGTACCATATACTAGGAACTTACAAGGGTGGCCCAATAGCCAAATAGGGATGTACCGAGGTACTTACCATAACCATTTTGGGGAGATAGCACAGTGATTGGGGTCCTGATTACCTGGATCACAGTCAGACTAGTCAGGAAACAGTTGAACACCAGCAAAAAGGGGAGTGACCATGAAAGCAGATCCTACTTTCCTACAGCAGTTTATAGAATTAAATAAAATATTGATAACATTACACAAGCTTTCACATTCATTTCCTTTGAGGGGGCCCGGTGACACCACATGCAACTCCAGCACTGCACTGCACACACCAGCAGCCCGAACCTTGTAGAGAGTCTGGGGTGACGATGCACTGTCTAGCTTTCACTTGGGGTTCATACCAATGCTACCATGATTGTGAAGCCCAAAACTGCTAATATCCCCAGCCCAGGCATTGAGGATGCAGCGGACCTTTCCGCCGCCCCCTGATGATGGAGGTGGCACTCTGAGCCACTCTCCACAGTCACTCTGTCCAATTTGAATAGATATTGCACGCAATTCTGGACACATAAGCTGCTCTGAAAACCAAGGTCGATGCAGTCTCCTTGGATGTGAACCTGCTCTGTATGGATCACAGGAAACTGGTGGACTATGTGGATATGTCAACATTAAACATGATGCAAACCCAACTAAAGGACATGAGGGCTGAGGTGGCCTTTCTACATCGGAGAATACAGAGGGCTGCTCGAGGCATACTAATGTCCACTTCTTGGGATTTCTGGAGTGCTTGGAGAGCCTGAGTATGGAACTCATCCTTGAAAAGTGGTGGATGACCAAAGTGCTGACAGGCAATATACCCACGTTCTTGTCTGTGTAGAAAGCACATTGTCAACCTGGGAGGTCGCCGACACCAGGGACCCAGCCAAGTCTTGTAATTGCGAAACTACTTAAGTAGAGGGACAGAGACTTGATGCTGCCTATGTTTTGGATGAAAGGTAACTGACACTTTAAGGGCAGCCTCATCACTGCTTACCCAGATTTTACTGTGGAGTTGCAGCATCTTTGCAACTCACATATGATGGTCATGCAACACTTCTGGGAGCTAGGCCTGAAGTATGCTCTTCTTTATCCTGATAAACTTAAGGTGATCGATGATGAGTGAGCCCATTCTTTCTTGACTCCTGGATATGCATATACCTGGTTGCATGCTAAGGGAATTGTGAAACCTACAACCGATGACCGGAACTCTGGTAAATAGCTGACGTTGCAGCTGATGCATAGGAGGAGCGGGGAACCCAGAGCTGCCCCTTCATGGCATAGGCAGCCAGGGAGAGAGCACAGGCAGGGGAAGTGGTGCTGCAATATGGCCAATCAATCAATCAATCAATCAATCAATCAATCGTGCAATTTATAAAGCGCACTACATACCCGCGAGGGTCTCAAGGCGCTGGGGGGGGGCTGCAGCTAGTTGTCGAAGAGCCAGGTCTTGAGTAGTCTTCTGAAGGTCTGAGGATCTTCTGTCTGCCGTAGGAGGAGACCGAGGGAATTCCATGTCTTGGCGGCACGGTAGGAGAAGGACCTGCCTCCGGAGGTGGTTCTGTGGATGCGGGGGACGGTGGCTAGAGAGAGATCGGCGGAACGGAGTGTCCTGGTTGGTGCGTAGAATGGCAGTCGGTTGTTGAGGTATACTGGGCCTGTGTTGTGAAGTGCCTTGTGTGCGTGGGTCAGGAGCTTGAAGGTGATTCTTCTGTCGATGGGGAGCCAGTGCAGGTTTCTCAGGTAGGGGGTGATGTGGCCTCGGCGGGGGACGCCGAGGATCAGGCGTGCAGAGGCATTCTGGATTCTTTGGAGTCTGCTGAGGAGTTTAGATCGGGCTCCGGCGTAGAGGGCGTTGCCGTAGTCGAGCCTGCTGCTGATGAGGGCGTGGGTGATGGTTTTTTATGTGTCGGTGGGGATCCATCTGTAGATCTTGCGGAGCATGCGGAGGGTGTGGAAGAAGGTTGAGGAGACTGCGTTGATCTGGTTCGTCATGGTGAGCTTCGAGTCGAGGCTGATTCCCAGGTTGCGTGCGTGGTTGGTTGGTGTAGGGGCGGTGCCCAGGGAAGTGGGTCACCAGGAGTTGTCCCAGGCTGAGGGGTTGGGTCCTAGGATGTGGATCTTTGTCTTGTCCGTGTTGAGTTTGAGCTGGTTTTCTTCCATCCAGTCGGCGACTGCCTTCATACCGTGGTGGAGGTTGGCTTTGGCAGTGAGGGGGTCGTTGGTGAGGGAGAGGATCAGCTGGGTGTCGTCGGCGTAGTAGATGATGTTGAGGTCATGGAGTCTGGCGATGCGTGCAAGTGGAGCCATGTAGATGTTGAAGAGCGTCGGGCTGAGGGATGATCCTTGTGGGGCACCGCAGATCGTCCTGGTGACTTTGGATTGGAACGGAGGGAGGCAGACTCTTTGGGTTCTGTCGGAGAGGAAGGAGGTGAAAAAGTCCAGGGCCTTGTCGCGGGTCCCTGCGTCGTAGAGGCATGTGTGTAGTGTGTGATGGCAGACGGTGTTGAAGGCGGCGGAGAGGTCCAGGAGGATGAGGGCTGCTGTCTCATCTTTGTCAAGTAGGAGTCTAATGTCGTCTGTGGCGGCGATGAGGGCGGTCTTGGTGCTGCGGTGTTTGCGGAAGCCTGACTGGGAGGGGTCGGGGATGTTGTTGTCTTCTAGGTATCGGGTGATCTGGGTGTTGGCGATCTTTTCGATGACCTTCGCAAGAAGATGGGCCGGAAGTTCTTTAGGTCGCTCGGGTCCGCCTTGGGTTTCTTCAGTAGGGAGTTAAACTCGGCGTGTTTCCAGCTCTCAGGGAAGGTCACGGTCTTGAATGAGAGGTTGATGATGTTGCACAAGTGGGATGCGATGGAGCTGTCGGCCTTGTTGATGATGTGGTGGGGAAGAGGGTTGGTCGGGGCGCCTGAGTGGATGGTACTCATTGTTTTGATCGTGTCCTCAGTAGTGACGCTGGTCCAAGCGGTGAGGCGGTCGTGGTCGGTGGGTATCGATGGGGCCGTGGTGGGGTTGGCGGGGTTCGTCTGAGGGTTGAAGCTGTCGTGAATGTCGGTAATCTTGCGGTGGAAGAAGGCAGCGAGGGCGTCGCACAGGGCTTGTGACGGGGGGATGTCGTTGGTGCAGGAGCTGGGGTTGGAGAGGTCCTTCACGATGTTGAAGAGCTCCTTGCTGTTGTGTGCGTTGTTGTCGAGGCGGTTCATGAAGGCGTCCTTCTTGGTGGTCCTGATGAGATGGTGGTGGTTGCGGATGGCGGTTTTGAGAACTGCGTGGTTGTCGGGAGTTTTCTCGTTTTGCCAGGTTTTTTCCAGTCTCCGACAGGTGCGTTTGGAGTCTAGGAGCTCCGGGGTGAACCAGCTGGCTCTCTGTCTGTTATCTCTGTGGGCGTGTTGTCTTGTAGGGGCTAAGGTGTTGGCGCAGTCTTCCATCCAGAGTCTGAGGGTGCGGGCTCCCTCCTCGAGGTCGGTGGGGTTGGTCGGGGGTTGAGTGCGAGGTGTGTTTGCAGTAGTTCCTTGGTGATTTTGCCCCAGCGGTGCCCACCGATCTGTAGGGTGCGGTGATGTGCGACGGGTTTCTGGAAGGTGAAGTGGACGCAGCGGTGGTTGGTCCAGGTGAGTTCGGAGGCGTGGCTGAAGACAATGTGGGGACTGGAGGAGAAGATAGCATCGAGCGTGTGGCCGGCGGTGTGGGTAGGTGTCGTGACGATCTGTGTCAGTCCGAGGGTGGTGAGGTTGTCAATCAGGGTGGAGGAGTTCCTGTCGCTGTTGTTTTCCAGGTGGTAGTTCAGGTCGCCGAGAAGGATGTAGTCGGTGGAGGTCAGGGCGTGCGTGCTGATGAAGTCACCGATGGAGTTGCAGAATTAGGGGCGGGGTCCTGGTGGTCTATAGATGAGGGTGCCTCTCAGGGTGGTCTTGGGGTCCGTGTGGATCTGGAAGTGCATGTGTTCGGCGGCGTTGAGGGTGTCGGCGGTGTTGGTGGAGACCCTGATGGCGTTCTTGTGGAGGATGGCGATTCTTCCGCCAACTCCGTTGGTACAGTCTCTGCGGGTGATCTTGTATCCATCGGGGATGGCCACTGCGATGTCTGGGGCGGAGGCTTCGTTCATCCAGGTCTCGGTCAGGAAGGCGATGTCAGGTGATGTGGAGTCGAGCAGGTCCTAGAGCTCGACGGCGTGTTTGTGAGTGGAGCGTGTTTTAAGCAGGATGCAGCGGAGCTGGTTGGGTTCGTTGTGGCGGTCGTCTCGGCGTCTACGATGCAGGAGAAGCTGCAGTTCTGACAGGTGAAGGGGCCATGGGTGCGCTTGGGAGTGGCCTTGTGGCAGCTGGAGGGTGATCCAGGGGTCGTGGCGCTGGGCGCGGTCCAGGCGCGGACGGCACAGACGGGCTTGCCTTAGGCGCGCTTTCGGCACGTCAGCGGCGCGCCCGCTGCGCGCGGCCGCCATATATGGCGCGGTGGGGAGGGAGGCTCAGCTGGGAGGCAGGGGAGGAGGAAAGGGACGACGAATGAGGAGCAGGGGGGCGGGGCCGCAGGGGAGCAGCGGCGGGAAGCCTGGAGGACGGGGAGGGAGGGGGACAGCGGGGAAAGGAGCGGTGGAGCACCGGGGAAGCGGAGCTGGCAGAACGACAGGGGAAAAGGCCGCAGGCGGTCAGGCAGTCACACAGCAGTCAGGGATATAGAAGAGAAGAGGGGCTGGTCACGAGTAGGCAGGCAGGCAATTAGGCAATCCGGCGGAGAAGCGTAGGCAAGAGCAGAGGTCACAGGAGACAACGGCGGAGCTGCAGAGGGAGGGGAGCGACCTACCAGAGGATCAAGGGTCGCAGAACTCTTTTGAGGGGTTGCAGTCAAACCGTGTCTCTGACAGTCGGATACTAGTGGCTCCATGGCCTCTGCTGGGGCGGGCTCCCAGGAGCCTGAGTTGACGCCATGGCTGGTGGATGATCTGCTATGAGGGGTAGGGTCTTGTTCTTCGCTGTGGGGTGGAGGTTTGTTCTTTGCAGTGTGATAAGTGGTGTGGACTGCTCACTGGTGACTAAGATTGGTCCCCAGAGCAGTAACACAATATATATATCTCTGTTTTATACAAGCAAATTCCTGATCGTAAGTCCATGAGAAATTTAAAAATTGATGACATCAAGTGTTGCAGTCTTTATTCTCGTATTCTGTTATGCTCAAGAAGACTTGTTTACACACAAATTCCGTTCTCTGACAATTTGTGTGTTAACAAGTCTTCTTGAGAACAACAGTATACAAGAATAATGACTGCGGAATAACACTTGATATCATCAATTTTTCAATATTTCAATTTCTCATGGACTTACGATCAGGAATTTGACTGTATAATACAGAGATATATATATTGTGTTACCGCTCAGGGAACCAATCTTTGTCTTTCTTTAGCAATTGCCTGCAATTGTGAATTAACAGCAAGGGGTGGTGGCTGTTTTGAGTTCCCTTTTGATGCAACTTTTGTGAATCTGGTCTTAGATATTGAAACCATCAGACTGTGTGCATCAGAGACCTCACTGCTTACTGGTGACTATTGGAAACACCTTGGGGCCTCATGAGAGAGGGTTGGGCAGCCAGCTCATTGGAGACGGCCCATGTGTCCAGGAGCCCTGAACTCTCCAAAGAGGACATGTATTTTATTACACATTTCTCTGTGGTTGTTGTTAATTCGTTCTATGTTTATGGCTGGTCACTCAGAGGAGTCCTGGTCAGGGAGGTGGGCTTACAAATCTTGTGTTTTCTTTTGACACAGAGATGAAGTTTCCTATATATAATTCAGTGGTATGGCCCTGTACTGTACTGGTCTCCTGATTGTCGATGGGGCATTTGTCGGGACCCGCACACTGGAGTTGTGGGAAATGGGAATCATGCAATACGATGCAGAACTACTTACCATCATAACCGATGGGCACACCTACAGGCCATATGACCGCACACTATATCTTGCTGAACTGGAATGTGAAGGGCATGGCCACTACCACAGAGATGTACTGGGTGTATACATATCTTAAGCGGTGTTGCACACATATAGCTTTTTGCCGGAGATGCATTCGACACAGGCAGACTTATAAAAAGTCCATGCAAAATGGAGGGGGCAGGTGTATAGCACTACGGCATCCCATACGCAAAGGGGTTCATGAGATAGATTGCCCCGGGGGTACCAATTGTGAAAGACATGCACAGAGTTGATACTGAGGATAGGTAGTAGGTGGTGGAAGGACAAATGGATGGTGCTCCCCTCATGCTGGTGGTTGTTTATGCCCCAACACTATTCACTCTACTTTGTTAGGGCTCTTCACCCCAGCTATTTTCCGGGACCCACACAATCCAAACACATCAGGCAGCAACTTTAATTGTGTTCCAGATGTTGCCCAGGGTTGCTCCACCCCTTCGCTGAGCGGCACTATGTGTGTCAGAGTGCCACAATACTTTCAGGACTCGATGGTTAACAAGAGCGTGTTCGATATGTGGCACTTGCACCATCTGGACACCAGTGGCTTGTTTTATTGCCTGGTCCATGACCTCCAAACTAAACTTGATCTTTTTCTCTGCAACGAACCATTGGGCACGAAGATAACTGTGATGGAGTCCTTGGTGCGCACCCTCTCAGATCACTGCCCACTGCTGATGACATTACAGCTCTGGGTATTCCAGAGCAAGGTACTTCAGAAGCCCCCTTCAGGGAGGCCCTTTCAATACTGATTACACAATATTTCGAACTTAACACAGGCACCACCCCCTCCAGGGTGCTGAAGTGGGATTTCCACAAGGTGGTCATCAGAAGGCAATGCATTGCCACTACGTCAGGGGGTACGTAAGGCCCTGCACACGAAGCTTCTGGACATGGAGCGGGAGTTGACACTACTTGAGACCAAGGTGTCATGGTGGGCCGATAGAACGGAAAGACACAAGCAGCTGAGAAAGAGTCACAGGGATCTAGATGCGCAGTAGGGGAAACATGACTATTGCCCTTCTCCATGCGAAAGGGAGCGTTCGGACAGGCTATTGGCATGGCTTGTTAAGAGTGCCAGGCATACCCATCAGTAGGAGCAATCAATTTGGGGGGGGTGGCATGGTGGTTAATACACAAGTTGCCATTATTGCCGCTTTTGCAAAGTACTATCACTCCCTGTATGCAGCTGTAGACAGCCCTCGTTAACCGAATGAAAGGGTTTCTTCATGGGCTACTGTTACCCTGATTGATTCCACTCTAATGAGCTGAACTGGATGAACCCCTTCAGATTTATATGATACGGGTGGCTATAACCCAAATTGCATGAAATAAAACTCTATGTACGGATGGAGTTACGCTAGAATATTATGCCACCTTCAGTGCACACCTTTCTCAGATTCTCTTTGAAGTTTTTGAATAAGCTAGAAAGAAGGGTCAGCTCCCAGACTCGCTCCGTAAGGTGCTGATAGAAGTGTCAAAACCAGTCCAGGATCCCCCCCCCCGAAGTCCCCTGATATTGGCCGTTCTCCCTATTAAATGTAGACTATAAGATATTAGGGAAGGGCCTTGCTAATTGGCTGTTTCTAACACCCTAGCGTAAGTAGATCAATGTGGGTTTATTCCAGAATGCAATTCTTTTCGCAACATACGCTGACCACTTCATCTGATGAAATCTGCCTTAAGTGAGATGGGGAATAGTTGGTGGTGTCGCTTGACTTAGATAAGGAGTATGACATACTGGGGTGGGATTACCTTCTGGCAACTCTGGAGGAAATCGGCTTCAGGTCGATGTACCTTAATTAGATATGCACCCTCTATAAGAACCCGATAGTACAGTTGATATCTGACAGCTTTGACATACATAGCTGCACCAGTGAGGGTTGCCACCTATCCCTGTTGATTGATTTGTATCCTGACCATGGAGCCCCAGGCCTGCTGCTAGAGCTTGCAAGTGCAGCTTTGGGGTCCCCAAGTACGTGAAAAGCACCATCTCATCTCTTTATAAGCACATGATGACCCTATCTATCTGTATGATGCCACTGTCACACTTACAGCCCTCATGGAGACCCTGGAGGAATTTGGAATAGTATCAGGCTTAAGATTGCATTGGTCTAAGTTTTGCCTGTTCCGCCTCTCTCCAGTTCATGAGTATAACAGGAAGGCCCTGCTACGGTTTGGGCTGGAATAGCACCTTGACATGCTGAAGTACTTAGGTGTACAGATCTACCATTTGGATAATGACTTGTGGAGGGCAACGTTAACATGGGTAGGGTCCCAAACTACATCTGTAAATCCCTCCCTTATGGTTGTCCTTGCAGCTGTCCCCGCTGGGCTGGCGGGTAATCGTCAAAATGCTTATCTTATCATGACTCCTGTATTCTTTGCAGCGTTACCACTTTCCCTCACCAAGCGCTTCATTCAGGACCTCCATGGTCTCCTGCTGGAGCTGATATGGAGCTCAGGCAGGAGACAGGTGGTGCTCTTCATACTCTAGTGCCTGCTTCATGAGGGTGGTTTCAATTATGAGTTGTACTATGCAGCAGCTCAGCTGCAGTGGCCGATGTGCTGGCTGGGCACAGCCCCTTGACCGGAGAGAGCAACTATTTACAGGCTCCTTAGTTGGACACATATATATGTGGCTGTTGGACCCCAGGGCTCGCCCACCACATGAGACGCATCAAATAAAGATAGGCCATGTGTGCTGGCATGCATACGAGCAAGGCAACGGGTCCCATCCTCCATACTCCCCACTGATCCCACTTTGACAGTTGTTGGCACTCCAGGAGGTGACCCAACAACACCACAACATGTCGCCTTGGAGAGAGGCAGAGATTGACCAAATGGGTGACTTTTTCATTGTGACTGCACTAATCCCCTTTTGGAGATTATGGACACGTATGGCATTGTGGCAGGCCATTTCCTGATATATCATGGCAGACAGCATGCGATCACTACACTACACCAACACTGCACCGAATCCTGTCCCAAAGAAAAATATTATGGCCCTTAATGTTGCATTGCACTCGTCCCATTGTGAGTCGTATGACAGGGCTAAAGACCGATGAATGGCGGACCTCGAGATGCAATTCACAGACAGTCTCTGGACCCAGGTGTTACAACATGTAAAGGGGGTTTCACGTAATCCACACTTCTATTACACACAATTTAACTATTTGCATCAGGGACACCTCACACCGAAACGCATCAAGCACCTGTTTCCTGCAGCATCCTCTGCATGCCCTAGATGTAGAGCAGATGAGGAAGGTTTTTGACCACATGGTCTGGGAGCACCGGGTGATGGAGCGGCCCTGGAGAGAAGTCACAGAATTACTTCCACTTTGCTAGAGCACTTGGTCCTGCTGATCCTGGAATCATGCCTACTAGATCTTAGACCCAAGACTAAGAGAGATAAGTACTTTCATTGATTCCTTGACCTAGCCATAATACTCTTCAAACGGCAAATCATCATGTCCTGGAAGGCTCATACAGCCACCGATACATCCTGTTGGCTCTCCACATTGCTCAAATGGGCAAAAGCTGACCTGGATGTCCTTACATTGGCACGTAGACATGGAGGGGGGATTCTAGAGATGGGTGCTGGGATACCTATATCAGAAACTTAGAGGCAAAAAAGTACGCACGTCCACCCTGAACCCTGACCACTACCCTAGGTCCTTCTGTCCCATCCTACAACTCATATGATGAGCCATGCCAGCACATGAGATAGCGGGACCATGCCCCTATAAGGACTCCGCATAGGTAATACAGCCACACCAACACTGCCCCTTACAACCGTGGGTGTGGTTCTCAGGCCCCCCAGAATTGTTGTCCTGGCTCGGAGTGTCCACTGGCACTGGCCTGCAGGATCTTATATCTCCATGTGTGGATTATCCTGTACTGGCGCGTACACGTTCCTGGGTGTCCTTCCAAATCATGTTGTACCCCCAGGGACTATTGCCACGATACACCATACTGCCACCCATTTCAATACAGGGGCCTTCTTCATTATGACATGCTACCACACCTGAGATTGGAGGTGTGACATGTCTAGGCTATTATGACAAACACAAGGAAATGACTAATGAGCATGGAAAATTTTCAGACACTCACTCCCAGTCACAGATCTGGGTTGAATTCATCATCGTTCTTTAGCTCATTTTCCCACCTCAGTTCAGACCCAGGCATGTGCAAATCAGTCTTGACCCTGTTCCTCCTGGGAACAGTCCAGCCCAAACTGCCAAGCCGGGTCTTCCCTGGACCGGAAGCAAGCATCCTGGGACTGGTTTTGTGGTAGGAACTGGGGTGGCGAAGTTAGCTAAAGAACGATGATAGATTCAACCCAGATCTGTGACTGGGAGTGAGTGTCTGAAAAGGTTCAGCGCTCAGTCTATCATCTCCTTATGTTTGCTTTAGGCTATTGTGACTCCACCGTTTACATTTGTTAATTTTGTTTGATGTGATATCGTTTGTGAGTGGCACTTTGGAATTGTCACCATTATGGTTTTTTGTTTCTTTTTCTACTTGTGCTAAGACCAATAAAGAAATTTGTAAAAACAAAAAAAAGGTTATGTTCTTAGTGAGTCCTTGAAGTCCCACAATCTTGCCACTGGGTGGATCAGTCCTTAAAGAGGACCATCAAATCACTTCAATAACTTAAGTCTTGTTTCCATTTTTTAGGTGTAGGTGTAGGTGTTGGACCTTTCATCCATCACACTGCAGTTTCACACTTTGCCAGCACTCAACTGGGTGTTCTACCTTTCTCCAGTCTATTGCCCTGAGTTTTGGGAGTGTGCTGTATCCTAAAACCTTACACTACAAAAACACTCCCACTGATTGTGTGGATTGGGAATGCTGTTCAAATGCAACTAATCTCATTTATATGCCTAACGTCATTGCAGTGAAGGCTCTCTTTAATAGAACAATACATAGTAATAGGCAAAATACATAAAAGAACAAGTTCCAAATATGCAGGAAAATCAGTAAGAACTCAGACAGCATCACTAGTAGCATAGGAAAGACTTCTGACTCACCCCCAAAATCGAGCATTTATGTATGAAATCGCCTCATGGAACAGTCTGAAAACTGCTGAATCATGGTGCGAGGAAGACAATACACGTTCAACAAATCAGAATACAGGCTTTAAAAACATCGTACAGCCTGACTACCTAAGCACTAACCTACTATGTGAATAATGAATACTCCCTAACCCTGCCTATTGTCATCCGGAGGTGTCAGAACAAACTAGTTACTGAAACAACAGTAACCATTGTGAATAAATGCAAGCTAGTATTGAAAATCAATTGAGGCCTAGTTAGCCCGGATGCCACACTCTAACAGGTCATATCAAATCGTTTCAAATGCAATAGCATCAGGTTAGTGTAAATGTGTAAATTTGAGTGCTGATTAAGATTATCCAGATTGTTAATAATGCACAATTATTTATTAATACACGATTCCTCAGCTTGCTTGCTAAGAATCTCCTTTCGTGCTCTGCAACCTCCATGTAATTGCTTAATGGTTCATTCAATCAGTAAAGTGTGGCATAATTATGATCCTGTGTTTAATCTTTTCCAGCTACCTATGATAACTTTTAAGTCATGTTGATCATTATCACAGCAATTTCAATGTCTTCGCTTCCTTTGCTAAGCCCTTACCTACAACATACACTTTAAAGGCCTACCAAAATGTAGTTATCCGCAGCACAGAGACCAGGTTGAGGTCCGAGTGTTCAGTGAATGCTTTATGCTGTTAATTTCTGAAAGAGACATCAAATTAGAATTCTGGTTTAGATCTCCATGTTCCAGTATGTCAGGTACCTTGCTTACAGTCCTGTAATTAGGGAGTTTTCTGATAAGGATCTGCGTGGAATGCAAGGGTGCCCAATCTAGGACATCAGGCCCATAAACACCAGCCGATAGTCTATTCTTCAGTTTGCATCGTGCACTGTTGGTTAATAATTATATTGTACTGTGGTTGGATGCTGTGGTAACTAGAGATCCAAAAAGTCACTGTGTTAGACCTTGCATCTTTTGGCGTGTTTCCTCAGGGTTTTTGCTTTCTGACCTCCCGGTTTTGACTCTGTTTTTGCTGGTTTTATGTCTCTGGGCACTTTCTCCCTTCTGTTCAGTGTTAAAGTGCAATTGCTCCTGTTGTAAAATGTGTTATATATTGGTGTTTCCATGATTGGCATATTTTGTTCACTAGTATGTCCGTAGTAAAGTGTACTAAGAGTACCAAGGCCTGTAAATCAAATGCTGCTAGTGGGCCTGCAGCACTGATTGTGCCACCCACCGAAGCAGCCCTGAAAGGGGGTCTCAGACCTGCCACTCAGTTGTCTGCACGCTGTTTTTAACTGATATGTTGACATGGCAAGTGCACCAACTTGCCAGGCCCTAATCTTCCCTTTTCATACATGTATGTCACCCCTAAGGTAGGCCCAAGGTACCCCTGTGAGCAGGGTGCTGTGTATGTTAAAGGTAGGACATGTACTGGTGTGTGTGACATGTCCTGGTGGTGGATTACAGTGTGTTTCGTTTTCCCCCGCTGCAAGGCTATCTGTCCCATAGGAAAGAATGGGAGTTTTACTTTTTTTTTTTTTTTTTTTGTTTAGGAAATTTTTATTAGTTTAAAGAAAGTATAATACAAAGATAATATAATAGTACAGTAGAACCAAGTGATACACATGTGATGCATACGAAAAAGCAATAAAATAACGGTTCAATCATAAAAGAGGGAGTTTTACTTATAACATCCTATAAGCATAACTTGCCATTAAGAAAAGATAGGGAAATGGAGTTTAGTATGCCTGGACTCAGAGTGTAAAAACACATCTTTTAGTAAAGATTTTTATGTTCTGTGTTTGAAACTACCACTTTTAGAAAGTAATTATTTTCTTGCTTAGCCATCATATCTGCCTCTGCTGAGTTAGTGGATTGATTGTCTGGCTTTGGAGTGACAGGGGCTGGGGATGTGCATTCTCTTCAGACAGCTACTGGGGAGTCAAGGGGTGTCCTGCCTTTCCTGGATGAGTTTGGGCTGGGCTGAATAGACCTGGGCTGCTTTTAAAGTAGTGGGAAGAGATTCCCTTGCACCTCAGTGGGCCTGGTCTGCTTTAGACAATGCTGTCTACGCCTCCTGATGGGAAGCTGGGCCAGAGAGGACCAAACTGGTTTGGACTAGGCCCAGATACTCTCTGCCTGAGAGAGCAAAGGAATTTTGAGTACAAATACTGGGGCCCAGACTTTAGAACTCACTGGAATCAAGGAGCCTGCCAGGAAGAAGAGCTGGAAGAGCTGCCATGAGGAGTACTGCCTCTTTGCAGTGTTGTTGCTTTGTTGGGTTGGCCTGCAGTTGCTGCCTCTGCCTTGGGCAGTGAAAGGACTGGACAGAACTTTCTTTACTTGTGCTCAGTATCTCCAAGGGCTTGAAGTAGAGCTTGCCTTCTGTTCTGAAGTCTCAGGGACTGCAAAGACTTCACCGACCTTGGGGTACCGCTTCTGTACCAGTTGACACAGAGAAGGGAAAAGCAACTCACTCCATCGCTGGCTCCGTGTCCTTAAAGCACTACAGAAGGCACTGCCGCATCTCGCACCGCAACACTGGTCTTACTGAGGATTACACCACCAAGCTGCTCCTTTCACCATGAATTGTGGGCACCGCCCTCCACACCGCCTCACTTTACTTCGCCGCCCTTGCTGCCTCCTGACTTCTAAACCGTGAATGTATCGTGGCTGGGGGCACCGCTCGTAAAAAGTAGACTCATTATTGTTTTTTCAGTGTCACGATGTCAGAACTGAAGCATTTGCAATGTTATCTACAACGAAGGTGTAATTGGTGCTTATTTATCATATGCAACTAAGAACCATTGACAAAGTCAAACGTCCTGGCTTGTTGTAGGTGTAATGTTACTTGTTGTATTAGAGGGATCTGAATTTATTCTAGTGGAAGTTTGAAGGTGGCGCAAAGGGTAATATGCCTGCTGCATAGAATGTGTACCATGCAGATCACAAAGTGCATAGAATGAAAATTGGTTAGCGGGTTACTACTTTTGTCAGAGAGGTAATTTTGTTACTTGCAGTTTATACATTAAAATCCTTATATAGAACAGTAAACTATTAACTGTCATCAAAGAACTTCATGCACACTGCAAGGTATAGATTATAGCGCTATGATTTTTTTCCCCAGCCATTCATTATCCTAATGTTGGAAACAGGGTTAATTTGGGTATAAAGCAATTCTTATTAAAGAGAAATCCTAACCATGATGTTACATTTTAAATTCTGGGCTTGTGCTTCTCCAGACAAAGCACTCTTAAACTATGCTGCCTATGAGTATGAATGACATGTTACTCCTATACCTGGCAGTCCTCAGTCATATGTAACATTTATTATACACTGATTTGGAGACCTATGATTCATTGTCTCTGTTCAATATGTGTGCAATGTAAAGTACACCCTACACTGGTATGAGAGGCGCTATAAATCAAATTAAATATATCTCAGAGAGAGTGGTAATGAAGACCTTGAGGGACACTGTTAAGGAGTAATTGTGAGGGAATCACTGGCAGGGTTGCCATTCGGGGCGCCAACAAACATTATCACACGGGGCACAAGCAGCGCTAAGGCTGGGTTACTGGTGCACATAGCCTTTTCTGCAGCACACAGAGACCTTACAGTGCCACACACAGAGGAAAAAAGTTAGAGGGAACATTGATTGCAAGATGTAGTTTCTGTGGCCGTTACATATCAAAGTGGTCCCTTGAATTACCTGGTTCATTTACTGATGGGATGGCTGGCAATCTGAAAGAGCTTTTACTCAAGGTTGTCGAGTTCCTTCTTAATTCAAGGTTGACAACATTACTTAGGTAGATCCTGTCAATCAGTTTTTCACTTATATTTTTAGATTAAGTGTCATATTTCCACTACACAACAGGTTCTCAATACTCCACGACTCGGGTACACTGGATTGACTGCCTTCCACTACTGAAGAACCTGTTTCTGTGTGTCCGGCTCTTGAGCACACAGTGGTAATATCTTCTGAGGTACCCCCGTTAACACCCGAAGCTTTTCTCCTTGAAACACCATGCGAACAACAGGGCCAAACTACAACAGTACTTTCCCTAGGAACTGACCAGGACCCCTGCTTTAGGCCCGATAAAAATCTGTCAATCCTCAGTTGGAACATTGCTGGCCTGAAGGCTAAGATGGAAATCACATCTTGGAAGGACTGGGTCATTTGTCATGATGTACTAATGTTCCAAGAAACCTGGTGCACCGATGACCTGCTACTTGATGGTTACAGCTGCCATAACAGGACTGTCTTGGCCCCCCCTTTAGGCCGCCCTAGTGGGGGCCTCTCTATTTGGGTCAAATTATCTGCGGAAGTTAAAATCGATACACTTCAAACCAATTGCCCAAGCTTCATGGGATTGGCATACATTAAAGGGACAAGGCTATGTTTGATCAACTTCTACAATAACGACTTTGTGTCCCAACCTAATTGTAATTTTATTCTTTTATTTGAGTTTATCGATGAAATTATGGATGGACAGAAATATGGGAAATTCGACAGTATTTGTATAGGTGGGGATTTCAATGCACATCTACACCCTAGAAACCCCCCCTGTAGAAGAGGTATAGAACTTTTAAATCTCCTTGCAACTAGAGAACTTGTAAACTGCATGGAGCATGCTGGCATGGAAATTAGCACTGCCCCGTTTCCCACCTTTATTGGCCATGGTAGTGGTACTACGATTGATTATGTATTTGTCTCACCTCCTCTTGCTAATGTTTTAACTAAGGCTGTGGTTGTGTGTAAAGTATATAGTGACCATTTCCCTATTGTAATTCACCTACTACTTCCGAGGGGTAAGTGCCCACAAAATGAAATAGGTGCAAGAAACTTGGAAGTTTCAACTGACAAATTGAGGGTAATCTGGAGGGGTGTGAACAACAGGGGAATCCTGGCAAAAGTCATCAAAAAACATCCAGCATTGATTGATATTTGCCTTACCATCGATGATCACGGGGGTAATATAATCACATCATTTAGTAAACTCTGCTCCGTAATAAAAAGTGAGATTTCCAGACCTGCTTCGAGGAAATCTGAGGAAACACCCAGATGGTTTGATGCCTCTTGCTCTAAGGCAAATAGGAAGTTAAGGGCTGCTTTAAAATCTGAACCCAGGGATATTCCTCAAATAAGGTTACTTAGAGCAGAGTATAAATCTACCCTACGCAATAGAACTAATGAACTGGTTAAGACCCACTGGGATTCCTTGGCACGCTCGGCCGAATTGAAAGACACTACTGGGTTTTGGAGGGAGGTAAAGAACTTAAGATCCATAGGCTCGAACTTAACGGCAATTAACTGTAACATCACCGGATCTACATGGGTTGAACATTTTGCTAAAATTTATGCTACACCGGACAACCCCGCTTTAACCTCCCTACCTTTAAGCCCCCTTAAAATCTCTGTGTCTGAGGTCGAGGATGCTATAGCTGAAAGTGCAGGAAATAAAGCGCCCGGCCCCGATGGGCTCTCAATTGATCAGTTAAAGTGTGAACTTCATTGCTATGTAATGTTTTTAATAACTTAACGAATGAACAAATCCCAGAAACATGGTCGTGCAGCACTATTGTGCCCATTTTTAAAAAAGGCGACAGGCTGGATCCCGGGTGTTACCGCCCCATATCGTTAATCGATAACACTTTGAAAGTTTTGGGGAGGGTTATTTTTAAAAGGATTAGAACCTGGGCGGATGAGAGTAAGATCTTACATCCCAGCCAGCTTGGTTTTCGTAGTAATGTTGGCACGGTGGAACAATGTTTGAATTTGAGTTTGATTATGGCAAAATACAACACTGCTAAAAAATCCCCTTTATATTTTGGCTTTATGGACTTAAGTTCTGCTTTTGATTTTGTTAACCGTTCCCGTTTATGGTCCACCCTTCTTAATTATGGTTTGGATGATTATTTGGTTCATTTTTTAGCCTTTTTACATAGCGACTTAAGAGCTCGTGTGCGCATTAATCAATCTGGCGAAGTCTCTGACGACATTAGTATTGGTAGGGGGGTCAGACAGGGGTGTGTGCTGGCCCCCCTCCTTTTTATTCTCTATATTAACAATTTGAGCTCTTTGCTGAGTATTTTATCTAAAGACGTACCCTATGTAAATGGAGTTCTTATACCCACCCTCCTCTACGCCGATGATGCGGTCCTAATGGGCCGCACACCAAAGGCACTCCGTATTTTAATCTCAGGCTTTGTCCTCTTTATGGCAGACCTAGGCTTGACCACTAATTTTAAAAAATCTTTAATTATGAGTTGTGGCCCCAAAAAATATAAAATTGCTGAGATTAAATCAGGGTCTAATGTTTTGAAAAGTACTTGTACCTTTCCCTATTTGGGGTTGCTATTTTCAAATACTGGTTCGTGGCAACCACATGTTTCTTATGCTAGGATTAAGTTGGGTAAAGCTATAAACTGTGTCACCTCCTTGAGACAACCCAACCACGCTGATGTGATTACACCACTAGTAAAGATCTATCAAACCCAATGCATCCCAACTGGTACTTATGGCGCCGAGGTTTGGGGCTATACAAACTGTACCCATATTCAAACCGAAGAAAATAGGTTCTGTCGGAAGGTGCTGGGTGGGGTCATTTGTTCCCCTCACTATATATGCCATAATGAATTAAACATTTCATATATAGAAGACTTTGTAAGATCAAGACCAGCACTCTTCTGGCTAAAGCTATGGATTAACCCGGCTGCCACTTTGACCCGCGATATAATCTTGGACTGCTTAAAATGTGACAGGGCACACTGTATACCATGGTTAAAAGCTGTAAAAGAATGCCTTGACAGCGTAGGATATGGTCATCTGTTTACTTCACCCAGTTTAATAAATCGCTCCCACAAGACTATTATTCATAGGGCACTATATTATCTATACAGAGAAGAGCGGGAAGGGAAAAACCTGTCAAAATGTACCGTTACAAAATACATGGGCTATTCTGAACCTCAAACTAAACATCCAGGCCCCCCACAAAGGTACTTACGTTTACACCTTGGCAGATGGAATAGGAGCTTACTGTTTCGCTTTCGTGATGGGAGTATAGTAAATTTACTAAACTTCCCCTTGGGTTACAACAAACATCTAGAAACTCTGTATTGTCCTTGCAACCCAAACATGAAACAGAGCCTTATGCACTTTTTGTTTTTCTGTGGTTTTTATAAAACTCCCTCCGTTCATTATTTATTGCCCTACTGTAGAAATTATAAGTTGACTTGCTTTGGGAAAGCATTGAGGACCTTTTTATTACTGGGATCAGACGAAGTAATATTCAGAGTGAGCTGCTTTCTCAAAGCTGCTGTTCGATCACGAGCCCCTTTATATATTGATGTATAACATCCGCACACTGTACTTCCTATGCACTTTATAAACTCTCTTTTGTGCACACTTGGTACTTTTTGCTTCTTTGCACATTACTGACGAGGACCCATTAACGTTGCTGCTATTATTCATCCTTTTTAACTTTGTTTATTAGAAAACATTTTTAATTGTATATAATGTTGTTTTTAAAAAAGGAGGGACATTCTGTGTGTTACTGTGAAATTGATGTATTGGTTTATGTCTTTTTCCCAGCTGTCATATTATTTTTGTACTGTATTGTTTTTTGAAACTGTACTTGCTTGCACTTTTATGGATGTTTTTATTCCGAATAAAGATCTTTTGACTTGACTTGACTCATACTCCAAGGAACTTAAATTACTCCTATTCCACAGAAATTGGCCCACTGGTAGATTTTTGCAAGTGCCCAAGGATGGAAAGAGAGACAGTAAAGTAAGACATTCCTGAATTTTTGAAATGTAAAGTGGTTTGCAAGACTCAATCTTCTGGTTTGATTACTAGGTCAATAAGTGTTGCATATGTGTTACTGTGCGACAATGTAAAGTTTAAGTCTCTTGAGGACAGGAATTTATCTGGTCTGGTTTCATGCAAGAACTCCTCTGATTTTTTTATGACACCTTTGGGGGAGTTTAGAAGTTTTTCAAACCGTTTTCTCTGAGCAGGCAGACTGAACAAGTGGAATACTTATGTTCACAAATTGGCTACATTTTTGCTCACCCCCAGTCATGGTACCAGTAGCCATATCCACCCAACTGGCTATTTCCAGGGAGCAGGGACTACCCTAGCAAGTAAGGCTAAGAGCAGCAGATGCACTTTATAAACTGTCTCTATGTGTAGCTCCTGCTTTGTTCTTTGATGGGATGCCACACAAACAAAAAGCATTTTACTTCAGCATAGTGGATTGTTGATTAGTGGGTTAAACCCGAATCAAAGATCCCAGGTCTACGTTTTTCATAATAGCATGCACCATTAAACATAGTATGTGCTATGTGCATCAGCAAGCTCTTCCCTGACTTTGTGTGACTTAGCATATTTCAGCCTCTTTCTCACCACCGAGGCCCACGTTGCCACATGAGGACCTTGTTTTACATCAACAGCATCACTGATAGACCCACTCTATCACTGTGTCAGGAGGTGCCGGCAAGCACAACTTGGTTGTCTCAACCTCAGTCCTTTGTACCACATCCTTGCTTGCTGTTCCACCTACTGGAATCTAGAATTTCTTTTCCACACACAATTTGTTTGAAAGTCAATAGAAAACTTCACAAAGTTGCACAATTGGATGCTTTCTAGAGGTTTGCATGCAAAATCTGTTATGGTATGTGGATTTGTATGGTGCAACTAATCACTCATGAGGGTCTCCAGGTGCTTGAGCAGGCATGTAGGCATTAGACTAATGGTGTTGGGTGTTCGGCCCACAGAATTTGTTGATGAGTCAGGCTTCATGTGTAATTCAAGGAGCTCCTAATGTTTTAAGGGAGATCCTGAATGCGATATAGTAAAATGCTCGGCCTCCTGTTCTGCTTTTGTTGATGTGGGGTATGTGTGTGAGTTAGAGTGATGCTAAGCATATGTGTCTGGTGTTTTGGTGGAAATAAATGTGGTTGTTCAGGTATGTTAGTCTAGTGTTGTGCAGTGCCTTGTATGCGTGCATGAGAAGTTTGAAATGACTGCTTATGCGGCTGGAGAGCCAGTGGAGCCCTCCAAGATGTGGTGAAATGTGGATGTGTCGTGGGAGGTCAATAATGAGTCTTGTTGCAGTGTTCTAGATAGTCTAGAGTCAGTGGAGGAGATTGTTAGAGAGCCTGGTGTAGAGTGCATTGCTGTAGTCTAATCTGCTTGTCATGAGGGCTTGCGTGACGGTGTGTTTGGTATGCAGGGCCATTTGGAGATCTTGTGGAGCATGTGGAGAATAAGGAAGAAGGAGCTGACTGTGTTGGCATGTGCTGTCATGTTGAGCTTGTTGTACAGATAAATTCCCAAGTTTCTGGTGTGGTAGGTTGGTGCAGGTCTGAGCTATGATGGGTACCAGGTGGAGTCTCAAGGAGAGTTTTTGTTTCAGTAGTTCAGCACTTCCGTCTTGTCGCAGTTGAGTTTCAGGCAGTTGGATGCCACCTAGTGTGCTACGTTGATCACGCAGTAGGAGATGTTGGCTCTGATGGACTTTTCTGTCAGAGAAAGGATGAGTTGGGTGTCATCAGTGTAGGATATGAGGGAGATGCCTTGTGATCTGATGATGTTGGAGAGTGGTGTCATGTAGATTTTCAACAGGGTTGGGCTAAGGGATGAGCCCTGATGGTGCAGATCAGGTTCTTGGATTCTGATGTGTAGGGTGGTAGTCTGACCCACTATATTCTTCTAGTGAGGAAAGAGCTTATCCAGTTGGGGGCCGGTCATTTTTGCCTCCATTGTGTGGTTTTCTGATGAAGGTATGGTGGGACACTATATCAAAGGCAGCAGATGAGTTGAGTAAGATGAGGGCTGTGGTCACTCCATTGTCCAGTGTGATGGAAATCTGGCCTGTAGCCATGATGAGTGGCATTACTGTGCTGTGGGTGCTACAGAATGCTGATTGTGTGTGGTCCAGTAGGTCGTGGAGTTCAAGATAGTTGGCTAATGGTTTTTTGAGGAGGGCTTGGCCGCCCAATGTTTCCAGTCTTCTGGGAAGGTGGCAATTTGATGGAGGTGTTGATGATGTGGGTGAGGGTGTTGATGATTGGGGGTCCTCCCACGCTGTAGATGTGATGGGAGTATGGGTCCGTTGGGGCACCTGAGTGTACTTTTTTTATGATCGCTGTGGTATCTTCTTCAGTGATTGTTTTCCATTCATTCAGGTGTTTGTCTCAGTTGGTGGTGTTCCGGTTGACAATGAGATCTTTGAGGTCTGATTGTTGTTCAAAGTTGCTGTAGATCTTTTCTATTTTGTTGTAGAAGAAGTTCAAATGGTTGTTGCAGTATTTCTTTGATGTTGTGATGGTGTGGGCTATGACCAGGGCGGTGGTGAATTCTTTGACAATCGAGAAGATCTCCTTTCAGCTGTTGGAGCTAGCCTCTATGCAAATCAAATCAAATCAGTCTTTATTTCGATTTTTTCATTCATTAAAGACACAACAAATCAGTACAGTGCAAACCTACACAAATGCATATAATATATTTGCAAAGTGCTAAAAAGTACTTTTTAAGTTCATAAATTGCTAAAATATTAAAACCAGTAACAAAGGATAGATTAAAAATGTTTTAATTATGGTTGTGTGTCACAGACTTTTCCACAGTGATATATTGTGAGTGACCTGGGTGATACACATTTCCAAATGCTCATTTCCATGATTGAGTGAACTAGAAGACGGCATATTTTCCAACAATGCCGGTTTGGATATGCTGGAAGTGCTACCCCTCTCATGGTCTGATCATGCGGCCATTCTTTTCTCTCTCCGTCTAGGATCCGGGAATCCTGCTGCAGTTATACCAAGGGAAAAGATTGCTGTCAGGGTCTGGAAAAATATAAATGGGGAGGAGATGGGGAAGTTCTTGACATCAAATGTGCCCAAATTGTCAGCAAATGTTGATAAGGCAGAGGAATTGTACACAAGGTGTATTGAGAACGCCTGTGATAAATTTGCGCCGATAAAATCTTTTACTCCCAGGAGAGCGTAGCCATTGGCACCTTGGTATTCCGACCTTCTGCAAAAACATAAAACAGAGTGTAAGAGGCTTGAGAGGATCTGGAGAAGGGGCTATTGTCCAACCAACAAAGAAAAATACAAAGGAAGTCTTATTCTCTATAAGCAACAGATTCTGGAGGCGAAAAGGACTATTTTGTTGAGCAAATGAGAGGGCGAATTCCTCTTCTAGAGAACTCTTCAGGACCATTACCAGACTGACAATTCCAACTAAGCCCTGCACGCATAGCAGTGCAGCTCTGTGTGAGTCTCTGGCCTCGTCCTTCAGGAATAAGGTTGAAGGGATTTTCTCCTCCTTTTCCAAAACCCACGGAGAGGCGGTGGTAGCAGCAACCAGTATTGGACAAAAAACTAGGGAGCTCCAGGATAGTCTAGATCGGTTTAATCCTTTACAATGCTCAGAGGTTTTAAACCTACTGTGTACAGTTCGGTCTGGCTCTCCCAATGATCCTTGTCCACCTGCAGTTCTTAAAATCTGCCCGAGGTTATCACCTCCACTCTTATACCCATGCTCAACATGATCATGGACTTGAGTGAGTACCCCAGGAAGTGGAAATCCGCTTCGATACTCCCCCTTTTAAAAAAAACCAGCCTGGATGCTAAGGATCCCAATAGTTATAGACCAATATCCCGTCTTCCATTTACGGTTAAGATACTAGAGAAGGCCATCAATCAACAACTTAGCTTGTTCTTTCAGAAGACCAATGCCCTAGACCCTACGCAATTTGGGTTTCGTGCAGGTCACAGCACGGAACTAGCCCTTATCAAGGCCATGGAAAAGGTCAGAGCAGCACTGGACCAGGGAGGGGCTGCTGTGCTGATTCTGTTGGATTTGTCGGCAGCCTTCGACACGGTTCATCATGGAGTGTTGATGGACCGGTTGGCGGGGCAGGGCTTGGAGTCTCCTTAAGTCCTTTTTGACCGACAGAACTCAGACAGTAGACCTGGGGGTGGATAAATCAAAGCCTTTTGCCCTTCCCTGTGGTGTGCCGCAGGGATCCTCCCTGGGCCCCACGCTCTTTAATATTTATGTCAGCCCTCTGGCGGCCTTGATAAGATCTTTCGGTCTGCAACTTACATCGTATGCAGACGATACTCAAATTGTGTTATCACTACAACGAGGGTCTCGAGTGGATATGACAGCGAGATGCCATGACAGTCTAAAGTGCGTGGCGGAATGGATGGCTTCCAACTGTCTTAATTTAAACGCCGGGAAGACTGAGGTTATTTTGTTCAGAAACAATCCCAACATTTGGACCCCTGATATGTGACCAGAGGCACTGGGAAGTCCACCTATCCCTACTGGGAAGGCCAGAAATCTGGGTGTGATTATTGACTAAAATTTGGACTATGGAGACCAGGTTAGTGGAGTAGTGCCGTCCTGTTTTCATATCCTTAGGATATTAAAGAAAAGAAAATGCTTCTTTCCAGTGGAGGGATTCAGGACGGCTGTCACTGCCCTTACACTGTCGCGTTTGGACTACTGTAATAGTCTGTATCTTAATTTGAGAAAGAAGCATGAATACAGATTGCAGTTGGTTCAAAATGCGGCAGCAAGACTTCTGCTCTGGATCCCCAGATATGTTTCAGTACGTGAGGGGCTTAGGCAACTACACTGGCTGCCGGTACCAAGGCGTGCTCAGTTCAATGCTCTGTGCACAGTCTTTAAAGTGTTGCAGGGCACAGGCCTAGAGTTTTTGAGCAGTGGTATAAAATGGTATGTGCCGGGCAGAGCGCTTCAATCAGCCGACGGCAGATTGGTTGCGGTGCCTTGTGTAAAAAAGGCCAGATGGGGAGGAAACAGTTTCCTCCTCAGTGCTGCAAAAGCCTGGAACAACTTGCTGGGACATCTCAGAAATGCCTCAGAGCAACTTTCATTCTGAAAGGGGCTTAAGACCTGGTTATTTATGGAATAGTCCCCCCCGTTATAGCTCCGGAGTCAGTAGGCAGCGCCAGGACGCCTTTGGGCATAAGTGCGCTTTATAAGCTCATAAATAAATATATAAATAAATAGAACACATCCCTATTACACATCAACAGATAACCATAAAATGGTATAAGTTGTATGCATAAAACATTTCTGTTATGTGTGATTGCCACTCATTGCACCTTGTTTCTTCAAATTGTTTGATTGTGTCCCCCACGACCAGCTCAGGAACTTGCCTGTAGCTATTACTATGTGTTCATGCGTGTTGGTCTTGAGAATACGAAATGCATGTATGCTGGATCTACTGCCCAGGTTTTGGCAGATCGGCTTAAGCCATTTGTCTCTAGGGCATTTGTACGCTGGACATGTGAACAGGATATGAGGGATTGACACAACAGTCATTTGACATGATGGACATATAATATCCGTTGTGTTTTGCCATTTTGTAGTAAATGGTTTTATTGCAAGCAAGCCAACCCTAAACTGATTGCACAATTTCCTGTCACATGGTTTGGTTATAAAGTTCCAGTAGGCCTTGAACTGAGTGCTATGCTTATGCTTCAAGAATGTTTGCGAGAGGGAAGTATTCTGGACGGGTAACATACACTTTAATTTAGCCATATTCCTATAGATCTCCTTAAAGTTTTTTTTTATGGAAATGTGCTGCCTCCTGGATCCTCCCACAAGTGGCTGAATCCCATGTCCACCAATGTACCCTTGATTTTGTGTAGCCATGTAATTTTACAAGATGTGTTGGCTTCTCTTACATGGTTTAATTCATTTGCATAGGGTAACAGCTCCGGAGTAGTCCAGAGCCTTCTCCAGTATGCTATGGGCCGGCAGGGACTGTGGTTCAGTGTTGCCCCTGAGGTAATCAGTTTCAGGGACAGTTCTGTTTACATTTCACGTTTAACTAAATATTGTATTACCTTGAATGCGGACAGCAGCTTTCACGTGGCCTGGGCTTCAGTCTGGCACTTAAATCAACATTATCTTTACACAAAAAGAGTATTCCCGCCCATTGCCCAAATCTCTAATAAATGACACTAAATATAGAAAAGAGTAATGACAAACTCAGACAAGCATCAGTCGAAGAGAGGTGAGGCGCGAGAGTGTAAATATGGGAACAAGGCTAGCGATCCTTACTTCCTACAGTGTTTATTATTTTATTTACCCCAACAAACACGACTGAAGGAACTATGAATGATGTCACTATTACACGTAAGGTTGGCATTTAAACTACGGGAAAGTTCTTGTTTAGGTTATCGAGGGCTGTATTGTGATAACTTACACCAGTGCAAAAACAACACAGTGTAGGAGAGTAGGATATGCTCACTATGGTTCCCCCACTTTTTGCTGGTGTTTCACTGTTTTTTTTAATTTAGTCTGGCTGAGGCCCTGCTAACCAGGACCCCAGCCTAGCAGCTTCCTCTCTAAAGTGATTGCATGTACATTAGGCACACTGCAGATTGGTTACTGGGTTACCCTTGTGAGTCCCGAGTATATGGTATCTTAGGTACCAAGGGCATAGGTACCCCAGAGGCCACCAGGGGCTGAAGCATGTATTATGCCACCCCTGGGAAGTCTTCCAAAATGGCACCATAGGTCTGCTACTACAGCCTGGGTAAGGTGGTGCGTGCACCCCTTACTAAGATATAGGTTACCTGTATCTACCTTTAATCACTGACACATATAAACCTATAAGTCACTCCTATGGCAGGCCTTATCATTCCTGAAGGCAGAGTGCTTGGTTTTGTGTGAGAGGGTGCCCATGCATGAGCAGGACCCCTCTGCAACTTTCGGAATCTATTCTCTGAGGCTGTTCTGTGATGCAGCCTGACCATATACTTTTAAGTGCATTATAACCTCCCAGACAGGCTTTCGTGTGGAGGGAAAAGACACGTATACTCTTAGCTAACCGGTAATAGTTTAAAAGAGCCCCAGCATCACAAAATGGATGCTGCAGCCACAGACATAAGTCTGACCTCCTGCTGCTGGACGAAAATCCGGCAGGGGAGGCCTGAACAATAGGTTTCCTGTCACAGGGAGGTGTAACCACCTCCCAGACAGGCTTTAGTGAATTGGGGCTGGGTGGGTGCCTTCATAGAATGCTTTTCAGACAGTGCTGGGGCACACTTGGTGTCCCTGTGCATACCCCAGTTCAAACCAGTTGTAGGGGCACTCAGCCCATGCTCTGGCATGAAACTGGACAAAGGGAAAGGGGTGTAACCACCCCCCTCCCTGGAACCTCCCATAGGTGGGTCCCTAGAGTATGTCCAACCCCCTAACTTAGTATAAGTATGGGATCCCAGTCCTTAGGACAAAACTCTGCAACATATATCCTGGAACTTTGACATTCTACATCGACTAAAAGATGGAAAAATCTCCCTTGGGGTCAAGGAGTGACTCCCCTGTTCACACAGGCACCAAAGAAGCATCTTGCCAGTCTGCATTTCCAAGGCTCCTGCCAGAACCCGATGGATTTGCGACTCACGACATAGACTTCCAGACTTCTCAGAGGCTGACACGAGATCCCAGCAAAGCTGAGACCCACTGCCCTCAAGAGTGACGTGGGACTGGAACTCCTGGACCGGTGCATATTTGCAAGTGCATCAACTTCCCAAGCTTTCCAGAAGCAGTGCATTGGACTACTTGTAGTCCAAGCCCTGAGCACCATTTGCACCAAAGATTTTAGGTCTACACTCCACAAGTCTTCCACTAGCCTGCTTCTAGCATTTCTGCTTGAGGCCCCTTCGCGATCCCTGGTCCTTCGACTGGTTGGTCCCCAGGAAGGTAGCCCTTCTGTTTCTTTGGCTTCCCTGGTTTCTTCAGATGTTCCCTGACTCCCCTCCAACGGGTGAGTCCTTCAGACCTTGGTGGTCTGCACCGAAGCCAATCTTTGCTTTCTGCATGGGTTGCTGTTGCCAAGGCTTGTTGGGTCTAATCCGGAAACCGATTCTGCAGCACTCAACATCCTTTGTGGTACAGCTCGAATCCAGCTCCTGGTTGTCCTCGACGCCTCATGGTCCTCGTGGATGAAGAGTCAAGCTTCACCTTCTTCACCTGACATCACCCGACATCGGTGGGCATCTGTTCATCGCCTTCCTGGTCACTGGCTAGTGACTCAGACTCTGTCCCCTCTGCTTCCAGCTTCGGGTGCTCCAGTGGGTGTTGACTTTAGAACCTCCTAGTTCTAAAGGGGTTTGCTCCAAGTCCTCTTCTAAGTGTTCTTAATCTGTAATTTCACAACCGCGACTTTCCCCCTAGAAGTTAATGGTGATTCGCGGCTGTGTTTAGACACTACACGCGTCCCCCGTGGGTCCCCTGTGTTACTACCTTGGGTGGTACCTGGTGGCCCCAGCGGTTCTCAAGGCCTTGTATCTATGTCAGTCGTGGTTCTTATACCACTTTCTTAGTATATTTTGCTATTTTAAAAATAACTTTTAAATCTTGTGCTCTACTGCGCGCTCGCGCTGATAAATCTAGCGCTAGGTGCATTTCTTCGTTCCAGCCTGTTCTGGGGGGTTACTCTCAGCATAGTTTCTTACCTGCACTATAATTGTGTCCCCATCCCCACTTGAGGGAATTAGAGCGCTTCAGGGGCTTCTTGGGCTCTTGGGGAGGTCGCGCTGCGGTGTTTGGAGCCGCCATTTTGGGTGAGGGTACCAGGGTGTGCCGAATAGTAGGCGCCATCTTGGTTGGGGGGCTAGTGGTTTGACTGCAGGACTCGTGTGCCTGGAAAGGGCATAAAAACGGAACTTCCTTCACTATCAGGTCAGACTTACTTGACCTTTGCGCACTGAGGCATTTGCTGCTCTATTTTGCTATTTTAAAAATAACTTTTAAATCTTGTGCTCTACTGCGCGCTTGCGCTGATAAATCTAGCGCTAGGCGCATTTCTTCGTTCCAGCCTGTTCTGGGGGGTTACTCTCAGCATAGTTTCTTACCTGCACTATAATTGTGTCCCCATCCCCACTTGAGGGAATTAGAGCGCTTCAGGGGCTTCTTGGGCTCTTGGGGAGGTCGCGCTGCCGTGTTTGGAGCCGCCATTTTGGGTGAGGGTACCAGGGTGTGCCGAATAGCAGGCGCCATCTTGGTTGGGGGGCTAGTGGTTTGACTGCAGGACTTGTGTGCCTGGAAAGGGCATAAAACGGAACTTCCTTCACTATCAGGTCAGACTTACTTGACCTTCGCGCGCTGAGGCATTTGCTGCTCTATTTTGCTATTTTAAAAATAACTTTTAAATCTTGTGCTCTACTGCGCGCTCGCGCTGATAAATCTAGCGCTAGGCGCATTTCTTCGTTCCAGCCTGTTCTGGGGGTTACTCTCAGCATAGTTTCTTACCTGCACTATAATTGTGTCCCCATCCCCACTTGAGGGAATTAGAGCGCTTCAGGGGCTTCTTGGGCTCTTGGGGAGGTCGCGCTGCGGTGTTTGGAGCCGCCATTTTGGGTGAGGGTACCAGGGTGTGCCGAATAGCAGGCGCCATCTTGGTTGGGGGGCTAGTGATTTGACTGCAGGACTCGTGTGCTTACGGCAATTTAAGATGGTAGACTCTAAGGCGCGCAGCGTAGGCGCGCAGCGGGCTCGCAGGCGGATCGCCGGAGGTTCGCCAGAGGTAAGCCCGTTTGCGCCCGTTCACGCACAGGACGCGCCGGACGCCGGACTCTCTGCCTGCCAGGAACGTACTGCCCCATTATACTCCCGTGACGATCTCATACGCCTGAACACCGGCACTCTTTTAAACCGTGGGCATAGATCCATCGGTAGGCACCCAGATTCTATAACCTGCGGCCTGTTGAATGTGAGATCGCTCATTAAGCACTGTGAAGAGATTGCGCTACTCATAGAGTCCTATGATCTAGACGCACTCTTCATGACTGAGACCTGGACCACATCGGCTAGTGCGGTGGAATTGGGAACAGCCTGTACCCCGGGTTTTAAAATAATACACAATCCCAGAGTAGGGGCTAGAGGAGGCGGAACTGGACTAATCCTTAGAGAGACATTAAACTTCTCTCAGCTCAACATCAAGGCCATCGTTGGATGTGAGGTATTCGGCCTTTCCATCAAGGGTCCAGGAGGTGTGTTATACACGGGGCTGCTATGCTACAGACCCCCAGCAGGGACGCTATCCGCTGTGCCTGAGCTTATAGATTTAATCTACGACCTGTCTCATTCCCATACTAGGCTGGTGGTGCTAGGAGATTTTAATCTTTGGCCAAATGGTCCGACTAATTCCGCCTTTGTAGAGCTGGTCCAAGCCTGTCGTAATATTGAGCTTTCACAGCTAGTACTCTCGCAAACCCACTCCAAGGGTCATATCCTTGACCTGCTTCTTGCCGACGCAGGTCAAGTGTCTGTGCAGGACGTCATACCTCAGGGCTGGACTGACCATGCTCTCGTCCTTTTCTCCCTCCCCTGTCCAGTTGTCACGGCGGCAAAGGGCAGTGTGGGTGGTACTAGAATGGGTAGACAATGGTCTAGACTTCTTATGCAGCCCGCCCTGCCTAGTCTGCTGCCTGAAGGCTTCGCATTGGGAGACACGGTGGACAGGAGTTATGAGACGTTTTGTCAGCAAATCTCGACCTCTCTGGACTCTCTGGCGCCGAAGCGTAAAATCAGAGCTAGGACCAATCTGGCTATGCCATGGTACTCAGAGGAACTCCGGCAGCTCAAGCTTCAGTGTAAACAGGCTGAGCGTGCTTGGAGGAAACAGTATCTGGAACCATGTAGAGCTCGTTTTAAACAAGCTCTGGCGACCTGTAAGGCCCAGATTAAGCTGGCCAAGGCCAGACACCTGGAAGAACTATTGCTGGCAGCTGCAAACAAGTCTCAGGCCCTATTTAAGATCGTAAAAGATCTGGCCCATCCAGCTTGTACTAAAAACAACATACCTGCCTCCCAAGCTCTCTGCGACTCGTTGGCACAGGCCTTTGAGGACAAGATTGTTACCATCTTAAATAATCTTGCCTTGCCATCTGGTCAGACTGTGCATTATTCCAACTGTGCTGACAGTGTGGAGTTGGGCGCCAGGCTAGCGGAAGTGAACATCCTGCCCTTACCATCGTTCTAGGATTTCTGTGCATTGGCCGACGGTATATCTTCAGGCTCACCGTCTGACCCACTCCCACCAAAATTCTGGAAGCTGTTTCGGGAAGAGCTTTTTCCACCTCTTTTTTCCATCTGCTGCCAGTCCCTTAGTTCGGCGCGGGTCCCAGATAGCTGGAAACTGGTGGTTGTCTCTCCATTACTCAAGAAGGAAAATCTGGACCCCGCCTGTCCAGCTAACTACAGACCCATTTCTCTGTTGCCATTTCCTATTAAGATTCTTGAGAAATGGGCCACTAAACACCTCTCCAACTTTCTCGAGGTTAACAACTGCTTGGATGTGGCCCAGTTTGGCTTCAGACCAGCGCACGGGACAGAAGCGGCTTTGGTGACCGTTCTTGATGACCTGCGAACGCGGGCTGACCAGGGTCGAGCAGCCTTTCTAGTGCTGCTCGACATGTCGGCCGCGTTCGACACGGTCAGCCATACAATACTGATCAGGAGACTGGCAGAGGTCGGAGTATCTGGGTTGGCCCTTGAATGGCTGGTGTCGTATCTAGATCATAGACACCAGCTAGTGGCCATACCACCCTTTAAATCAAACACCAGAAGGGTTGGTCAGGGCGTACCTCAAGGGTCAGCCATCAGTCCCATTCTTTTCAATCTCTACCTCCGCCCCCTGATCATGTTGATTAAATCCTTTGGCATAACGGTCACCAACTAAGCTGACGACACCCAGCTCATCTTTTGCCTCGAGGGCAAGGATGGGGTGTCTCAGGAGGCCTTTCATCGCTGTATGAACACCACGGCTGAATGGCTGGGCAATAACTCCCTGCAGTTCAACAGCGTAAAAACTGAGGTGCTGCACTGCTCCCTGGACCGTATCCCCAGACCACTTCCGCTGGATTTCTGGCCCCCCGATTTCCGGGGCGCTAGTCTGCCCGCCGACTCGGTCCGTAATTTGGGGGTAATGTTCAGCGCTAGCCTGCAGCTTGATGCATCGGTGAATCGAACGGTGGCCACCTGTATGGCGTTGCTCTGCTCGCTGCGTAAGATTTTGCCCTTGCTCCCGGCACAGGTAAGACCAGAGGTAGTGCGGAGAATAATTTTAAGTCGCATTGACTACTGCAACGCACTACTCTTGGGAGCTCCGGCTAATCTAGTCAGTAAACTACAGCGGGTGCAGAATTTTGCCGCCAAACTGGCCCTCTCACGTCGACACCTGGATTCCTCTGCTAAGGCACTTAGGGACCTCCACTGGCTACCAGTTTCCCAGAGGATTGATTTTAAAGCACTGTGCCTGGTATTTAGGGCCCTACATGGGCAGGGTCCGCTCCCTTTGCGGGACCTCTTTTCTTGGTACACCCCTTCTAGACTGCTACGTTCAGCCTCATCTCATTTGGTGGTCGTACCTAAGATTCTGAGGTCCCGAACTGGCGGCCGGTCCTTTAGATTTACGGCTGCAAGATTGTGGAACTCCCTTCCTCTAGGTCTGAGGGGTCTGGAAAACGTTTATTCTTTTAAAAAAGCCCTGAAAACCCATTTGTTTCCTAGGGCAACGTAAATGTATCTGCTGCTGGAAAACATCATGTATGTGTAAGTGTCAGGACAGTCTAAGCGCCAGGATGCCTGTCCGGTGACAGAAATCGCGCTATATAAGTACATCTATACATACATACATACATAAATATGGTTTGGTACGCCCCTAGGGCTCCACATATATTGTGCTAATTTACTGTGTGCTAAATAAGTTTACTGCATGTACTTTTGCCTCTAGCCTCTTAAAGAGACTAGGGGGATGTGTTTAGAATAAATACATATATTTTATATATATACCTGGTGTGGTCCTCCTTTCATTTGGCCATTCATGAGATTATAGACTGGTAAAACAAGCAGCTTTACATTCCTTCAAGACTTAGCCTGAAGGCTGCTCTCCACAGCTACCATTACGATAGCTTTCTGTATAGGTTGTCTTTAAACCTACCATCAATAAGGGTGGTTTGGACTGGTGCAAGGTGCCCACTAGAATAGTGGAAAGCCTATGCCAAGCCAACTTCTCACACACGGCATATCCATTTCCACCACTGGCAAAAAGTATGTGCACGAATGCCCTTCTGGAGCTGCCATACTGCCCTAAAAGTCTGTCCGACCCTGGCACCCCAGAGAAAAGCAAAGTATTATTTGATGGCGACCACAATCTTTAATATGTTACAAGTTCCGTTTGCATATCTTACCTGCCTGTTGCAGCAAAAAATGTCTGCTTCGTATGAGTGCATGTAAATCAGAGCCACTTCTCCCAGCTTTGGACGTACAGGCAGCATTTCCTCCTCCAATCACCTTCTCTCTGTAATAGAGCAGCTTCCTACGAGCTGCTAAGCTGTATGAGCTGTGTGTTTTTTCTTGTGTACTTCGCATGTATCACTTGTGTTGCACAAAATATTACTTTTGATAAGCGGGCTGAATGTAATAATTGAGTAGACACTACTATAGTGCAAGATTTTTGATAGCTTACAAAGCGATGGAAACAGAATCTAAGCAAAAAGTGGACTACTTGAACTAGCTTTGGAATAATAATGTTCACGAATTAGGTAAAAAGTATTTAAAGGGGACAAAACCTTCGAGTTTGAGTAAGAATGCAAATGAACACAGGCACAGGGAATTAGTAGAAGTGTTTAATTGTAATGCATTTAGGGTGACAGGCCGTAGAGCCTTTGCATAATAGCTTCCACTCAGCCGTGGCCCGTGGAGGGAGTTGCGGTGGGGCAGAGAGGCGGGGCGGGGGAGGGGCAGGGTGAGGGGTGCTAAAAACCAGAATATGGATAATTGGAGGTAAGTAAACAATTTAATTAATAAAACGAATTTTGTAGCGCGCGCTGCATCGTATTTTGTTATGCAGGACACGCTACGAAATTCGTTTTATTTATTAAATTGTTTACTTACCGCCAATTATCCTTATGCCGGTTTTTAGCACCCCTCACCCTGCCCCTCGGCTGCTTCAACTCAACATTCCAAACAAAAGCTGGCATTTTTTTTATTTTTTTTATAATAACTCTTTATTCGGTTAATCACGAAGAAAACCATAAAAGACATAGTCAGCAGAAAAATCCATACAAAAACAGATGGTGAGAAAAGACATTTCATACGAACATTGTGCAATAAGAAAAAACAGACGTACATTTTAAAAAAGAAAAAGTATTTGCATTTAAAAATCATTGTTTTTTCTTGTGCACGTTGCTAAAGATTTCTTCTATGGTTCATAATACATTTTAAAAAGTTTAGGACAAGGTAACAGACTTCATCAGACTCTAAAGATTGCAGTCGAAAAAAGGCCAGTCGACACTGTCTAAGGCCCCACCGCCTACATATCGGGAGAATCCAACGTTTTCTGTGAGGATGGTAAAATTTACAAAACATAATAACGTGGATATTAGATTGAGTTGATTTCCCGTCGCAGCGACACGGGGGCATGCTTGATTCCCAGGTCTTATTTATAGGAAAAGCAACCAGTCTGAAAAAAAGGTTCAGTCTAAGCCTGGTCAGCAGCATCCTCTCATATATTTTAGTCTGCAGGGTAAGATACGGTTGAATACCAAAGGTTTGCTGAACTATATTCGCATGAATCACTGAGGGTTTTGCAGCATCGGTTGAGAGTCTTAATGTTTCCAGATGTCGTAGGGCAAGATCCTTGAGCTCCTTTTTTGGTAGGGCAACAATCGACTCAGGTTGAAGATAGTATTTTTCAAGCCCAAGGTCGGAAAAAAAGTTTCTAATATAACGGAGCCACTTCAGTCTAAAGGAGTGATCAAGTGACATTGTATCAGCCACTATCGACTGAGTTAGTGTATTCATGTCGGATGTGCAGATACGTCTCCACAACATCAGTGGCTGGATTTTGAGAAGATCCTGGAGATAAGGAATTCCCAATTCCATGTGGGAGGCGTAAGTTGATGAACCTTTTGGTGTGGCAAGAAGAAATCTTATAAATGTATTTTCAATTTTCTGTAGGGCTCCTACGTCTGTGTGACCCCAGACTCCTGCTCCGTAAAGAGTGATAGCCTGGCACTTGGCGTTGTAGATTCTCAACAATTCTACTGGGCGCCTCCTTCCCAGTTTCCGTGAGAAGGTCTGCAAGGCCGCTATCGAACGCTTAAAAAGATGGCATCTCGTGCCCACTGCTGGTTTCCATGTTAGCTTGTCGTCTATCATGATCCCGAGGTATGGATATTGTGTAGTGATCTCGAGTGGTTGGCTATCAAGGAAGATGTTTTTGGTACCTTTCTTCGCCCCCCCCCCCCCCGTGATCATAACAAAAGTTTTTTTTACGTTGACCTTTAAGTCCAAGGCGTTCATGAAGGTGGTATATCTATTAAGTGAGTGCTGGAGTTCGCGCGGAGTTCGGGCCAGGATGACAGCGTCATCCGCGTAAAGGAGTGCTGGGATCGGTCTCTGTTTCACTTTTGGGAGGTCCTGGGCCCCCCTCAGCATCTCCTCCTCCAGGCCGTTGGTATAGAGCGAGAAGAGAAAGGGGGCCAGGACACAGCCCTGCCTGACTCCTCGCTCCACCCCGAATGACGCCGTCAGCTCACCGTTCTTTCCGAAGCGGACTCTCGCCGAGGCCCCAGAATACAACTCTCTCAGGAAATCCAACAGGGAGGGGTCCACTTCCATTTCTCTTAGGACTGTCCCTAGTTTGGAATGTGAGACACAGTCAAATGCGGCAGACAGGTCCACATAGACCATGTATACCGTGGTTTTCTTTGCGTGCATATATTTTGCCATTATGAGACTAAGGTTGAGTGCCTGCTCTACTGTCCCAAGGCCTTCTCTAAAACCGAATTGTAGATCCGAGATAATGGCTCTTTCCTCACTCCACTGTTGGAGTCTCTCCAAGATGACCCTCCCCACCACTTTGCCAAGGGAGTCCAAGAGAGAAATAGGACGGTAACATTTCGCATCCTGGCGATCCCCTTTCTTGAAAATGGGGACCATAATTGATCTGGTCCAGGAGTCTAGAATACCCTCGCTGGCTGCAGCTGCACATACTCTTGTGAGAATAGGTGCCCAGAGATCCTGATTAAATTTGAAAAGGTCAACAGGGACACCATCTGGGCCGGGGGCTTTTCCTGTCTTGCTTCTTTCCAAAGCCACCAAGATTTCGGAGATGTCAAAGGATATTGGGATTGGGTATTGTACCTCGTTGTAAAGGTTCGATGGGTGGTCTGCGGTCCTTGATCTTTGAATATGTTTTCAAAGTGGGCTATCCAAGTTCCCTCATCTATGGCCACCTCTATCTTGGGAGAGTTGTTATCTGTGCGGTATGGGGATCTGACCGTTCTCCAGAAATCCTTACTGTTTTTCGAGAGGGAGCTCTTGTCTAGGTCTTTCCAGAGTTTCTCTTTCATTTGTTGTACTCTTAGCTTGCGTTCTTTTTTGTATTTTCTTCTCAGGAATTGAATAAGGCCCACATCTCTTGGCTTTTTATGAAGGGCAGATTTTAGGTCGGTTAAGGCTGTTGTGCAATTGTGGTCGAACCATCCTTTTCTTACTAGGTGTTTGTTTGTTATTTTCCCCGTAAGTAGTCCCTTGGCTACTACCAAAATTTCTGCAAAATTCAACAGGACCTCTGCATGATTTAGCGCTGGATCCAGGCAGTTAATTATATTTGGATACGCCTGGTTCACTAATTTTTTTATGAGCTTTTGCGGGTCAATCTTTTCCCATTTTATGGAGTAGCCGTTGTATTTTCCTAGTTGCAATTTGTCTTGGGTAAGAGCTTTTGCTATATCAGCGACCTTAGATTTGTATTCTGGTAGGTGAAGTTCCATCTTTAGTGCATAATGATTGCTTAGTGTATTAGCCATTACTTGGTGATCTGTGACCATTGTAGGGAGTCCTTGAGACAGCAGGATGTAATCCACTGTTGTTTGATGGCCTCTGCCCACATAGGTTGGATTAAACTGATTTTTCTCCGCCTTTGGGGAGTTAGCGACCACTAAGTCAAACTCTGACAGTATATTATTCATAACATTGCCCGATTTGTTGTGGACGAAGTGGGCTAGTGGAACCTCGTGTTCGTCCACAAACCCACAGCATTGGGAGACTGCCATAGGGCATGGGTGAAGATTGAAATCGCCTCCCCAAAGAAGATGAATCATTTTGGAGTTGTCCTCCCGCTGTAGTAGGCATCTTAGTCTCTCCTGCATATTTTCAGCGAAAATCAGAAAGTCGTTTTCCGTTAGATTGTTATATGAGTTAACAAGAGTAATAATGACTTCGTTTGCAAAGGAGAGGGAAAATATCTGGCAATTAGGGTCAGTGAAGAGATTAGTCACTTTTAGGCGGGATAGGGTGTTAGCAATATAGGTTGTTAGTCCTCCTTTGGGTCTACCTATTGCACTATGGGTAGCTGGGGAAGAGTAGGTTTTATACCCCAGTAGATGAAGCTCTGAAGTTGTCCAGGTCTCTTGAAGACAGATTATTTTGCCTTGTTCTATGAAGTTCATGGCCACGGGGTCTTCGATCTCTGTTCGTAAACCCGCCACATTCCAGAATAGAAAAGGTATTATGTGGGGGTTGACTTTTGGGGTTAAAGTTGGTGAAAACTTCACGATATTATTGCTTAAGAGAGGGGAATGTAGCAAGTTGGAGCTAGTATGTTCTGTGTCCCTTGATGGTCAATCAACCATTTCTAAGGGACTATATCTATTTGCTAGTGGAATATTATACCAATGGTCCCATCTGGGCGGTTCTCTACGGATCATCCTCTGCTGTTGATGTCCCCATTCTCCCCAATTCGCTCCCTGATGACGTGGATTTACTGTATGCCAAGGGTTTTCCTGCTCTCGAAAGCGAGGGGCACCATATTGTCTACTCTCGTAAAATGTAGGTTGGCGCGGGGGTGGTTCGACCCAAGGGAAAACAGGGTCCTCAAAAAAGTTGTTATTTATATTTTGGATGATGGGATAGAAGAAGGAAAGTGGTTTAATTCTAATTCCTCCATTTACGTTGGATTGATCCCAGGAGCTGATGTAGTCTGCCGCCCAGGGGTCCTCAAAGGTGATGATGATACAGTCCCCTGAGAACTGTTTACTGCCTTTCCCCACCCATGGGGTCCTACGTAGTGAGGAAATCCTTCCATGGCAGTTTGGTGGCATGGGACGATTTGTCTGTAGCCAATGGTGTACTTTGTTTTTTAAGGACCATGGAGGTTCCGCCGTGTTGGGAGCTAGTTCAGGTACTCCAATCATAACCGCTACGTAAGGGGCAGCCTTGGGGGGAAGCTCAGAATGAGCTCTAACTTCTCCAGTCCCTCTTAGGGTGTTTCTTTGAGTTGGTTGGGAGAAGAAGTTGTGTGCCGGGGTCTTAGGAGGTGCGGTTTTTCTTGGTGCTGGTTGTGACGAGGTAGTTATGGATGCCGCGTTATTACCTTGTTTTGATGTGGTTGGAGCTGTGGTAGTAGAAGTTAATGTGCTTGAGATCGAGGTGACTGGGGGTGTTGGGATAGGGGACGATACTATCGATGTTAATGTCTGTGGTGTGATTGTTTGGGGAGTTGTAGATTTTGCGATGACACCTAAAGGGTTTGGGAGAGCGTTATGGAAAGGATTCGTACCCCCTTTCTTCTGTGGGACAGGCCCCTGATTGTGTTGTGGCATAGGAATGAGCTTCGAGATCTGAGTCTCTATCTTTACTAGTTTTTGTTCTACAGGTTGTAGAAGTTGTTTAAAAAGTTCGGCTAGCTTATTTATGAAAATAAGATTGTCATGGTCTTCCGGGCCCTTATCTGCGGGTGGTTGGGTTGGTGAGTCCAATAAAATGGGAGTAGCGCCTTCCTGATGGTCATGATGTACCATTACAGTGGCAAATTGTTGCTGTAGTGTTGGTGGTGGGATATATGGAGTATTGGGAGGGGGAGCAGTTTTAGATATGATAGGGTTTATTTGGGTAGACTTATTTTTACTAATTGCTCCTTCCCTCCTTCCTCTAGCTTGGATATCCTCCGTAGGTAATATTTGGGTGGGGGATTGAGGGGGTAGCTCAGGGGTTTTTTCTAGTTCTGAGCCTAAAGGAGAATCTGCAAGCTCGGATACGGATAAGTCTATATTGTTTGGGAGGCTGCGTCTACCCTCACCCACAGTTCCTGGTACTTTTTTGTTGTTAATCGAGACGGGAGTTCTAGCTTTGGCGAGATTTCCCAGGGAGGATCTTTTGGCGAAGTCTAAGTCCAATGAGACTCTGTTTTCCATAAGGGAGATACTTTGGTCGATGAACGAGTTAGCTTTTGTTATAAAGTCGTCCATAGGACCCAGTAGATTTCCGACCCTCCCTGGGGCTAGTGTCTTTTTTCCTCTTGTGACTACCATCGTGTAAGGTTGGAAGTCGATGTAGTGATTAATGTTCCTGGGACTACGAAAATATTACTAGGATGGTAGGTTTATGGGGGATATCAATAATTACTTACAAAGGGAGTGGCCCAGTCCAGTCTCTCAGGTCCTCGAACGGCCTCAAACGGCCCGCTCTTTGCCCGGTCTTTGCCCCGTGCTCCGACCCGCGCGCGTCCCGCGATGCGCGTTCCAGGGATCGATGATAGGGTGTGACCGATTGTAGGGGCGTGGCACTGGGAGGGGGCGCGGCTCACGCGGGAAGAGGACCAGCTGGAGGTGTTGTATGCTGGTCCTCGCAGTCCCGGGGCCGGCGCCTCACCCTTCTCTGTGGCCACGAGGTGTTCTCAGGCTTCCTAGCCGGTCCAGCAGCGCAAGGAAGGGATGATGGGCTACTCCTGTAGCGCGGACGATGCAGGCAGGATAAAAACCACAGAGTCAATTCACGAGTGGCACCCGCGAAGCGGGTGCCGCGAGAAGTTATTGGGCTTGGCTGGGGGCGTGGCACTGGGAGGGGGCGCGGCTCACGCGGGAAGAGGACCAGCTGGAGGTGTTGTATGCTGGTCCTCGCAGTCCCGGGGCCGGCGCCTCACCCTCCTCTGCGGCCACGAGGTGTTCTCAGGCTTCCTAGCCGGTCCAGCAGCGCAAGGAAGGGATGATGGGCTACTCCTGTAGCGCGGACGATGCAGGCAGGATAAAAACCACAGAGTCAATTCACGAGTGGCACCCGCAAAGCGGGTGCCGCGAGAAGTTATTGGGCTTGGCTGGGGGCGTGGCACTGGGAGGGGGCGCGGCTCACGCGGGAAGAGGACCAGCTGGAGGTGTTGTATGCTGGTCCTCGCAGTCCCGGGGCCGGCGCCTCACCCTCCTCTGCGGCCACGAGGTGTTCTCAGGCTTCCTAGCCGGTCCAGCAGCGCAAGGAAGGGATGATGGGCTACTCCTGTAGCGCGGACGATGCAGGCAGGATAAAAACCACAGAGTCAATTCACGAGTGGCACACAAATTGACCTTTTAGACAATTGTGCACGACTGTGCTTATCACTCTGGTACTGTTTCTCACACAATAAAAGTTTATAATTCCCTCTTGTATGTAAGTTCTTCTTTGTGACTGTTCCTAGACCTGTGCGTTTTTGCTTGCATCACTATGCTACTATCACTGAAATTGTGATAGTTGGGTATTGTCACTGGACGTCATAATTTAATGTCTGTCAGGGGGCCGTAGAGGTTCTCGCTACTCAAATGGGAGTAATTTCTGAAATGTACATGTTTTTCATGTCTTCATTGCTTAACTTTGCGCGCGAAAACGTGTCCCTCATTGTCATTGAAGTGCTGCTCATTAATTACACTAAAATTATGAAAATGTCACACAAAGCAATCTGAAACCTTGCCAGCTATGTGCTTGAACTAAAGTAAGTAGATATACAAACACAGCTCACGATGAAAGTGGCACAAAGGCATACATGGTTTTTCTCAGACACACAATAATATGCTCACATACCACAGACATATTAGCGAACATAAACTTGAAAAACATTTCAATGAAGATTTTACTGTAAATCACTTTGTAATCGTGCTTCTTAAAAAAACTCTGCATTCGGGAACGTAATAAGCAGTTGGAGATGGCCAAGAAAAAAATTGTAATACGAGCTAATTTCAACACCGTGAATTATTTCCTCTTCTGTCTCCAAGACATAAGGGATTCAATGGCTGTATGCGTGCATTTACATCAGCAGCTTTGCTCGGCGCACTGCTCGGTGCACTGCTCGTTTTGCCTGCCTGAGCCGAGATTCGTCTCTCCTGGGGTGGGCGGGGCTACTGGGGGCTCGTCCGAGCTCTCCAATAGGCAGGACGTCCGGAAACTGCCGAAGGGAAGGGGATACTCGATCCCGAGGGGATACCAGATATTACACAACACCGGGACTGCCAATATGTATGTTAAAAACATGTTCTTGACAACTTGAAGAGCCTGAAGATAGGAGTATCCCCAGACCCCAGCGCCATACATGGCCGTCGAGACACACTTGGCCCTGTGTATCTGTAGTAGCTCACACGGAGCCTGCCCAGCTTTTTCGTAAAATTAACTAGGGCGGTGGTGGTTTTCATAAGAGACAGTTTTCAGGCATGCACCGCTTGGGTCTAGGTCGAATAGAATGCCCAGATAGCTGAATCTGTTTGTAAAATCTATCTCCTCTTTGTCAATGTACATGTCTCTACATTTGTGGCTGCCAGTGCCACACCTCATGAAAAAGGGTTATGATATATTTACCTTTAGCCCCTGATCGTGCAAAGAGCTGAAAACTGTTGAATATTCTTTGTAATACCACTTGAGTGCAAGACATCAGAACGGCGTCAACTGTGTACAATAGCACGGGTAAAGGCCGTCCTTCTATTTTGGTGGAGGTCTTGGCACTTGTTCACCAGTACTTGGCCTAGACCATTCATAAAAAGATTAAAAAAGAAGGGGACCGACATGCAGCCTTGTCTTACTCCTTTCTTTATTTAAAATGGGTCGGTACATTCTCCATTGGCACCATAACGCACCCTCACTTTGGCATTGCTATATAGTTGTCTTAAGAAAAGGATGATGGTGGGCTCCACTCCTAGGGCCTGAAGAATCCTCCAGACCTTGTCGTGTCTAACGTAGTCAAAAGCTGCTGTGAGGTCGACGAAGGCTAGGAAGAACCTGCCCTTCTTTTCACGGGTGTATTTCCCTATGAAGATGTTCAGGTTTAAGCTTTGTTCAACGGTTCCTAGCCCCTCAAGAAACCCAAACTATAACTCGGAAATAATTTAATTTTCATCTGCCCAATCCTGTAGACTTTCATGCATGATGTGCCCGGCTACTTTTACCAGACAGTCCAATAGTGATATCGACCGACAAAAGGTGGGATCTTGTTTAAAGATTGCCACTAAAATTGTTTCTGACCATGTTTCTATAAGATTGGAGTAATTACCCGTGTTATTAATGGGCCCTATAGCAACGTGTTATTTTTTAATAGATATACCATCGGGCCCAGTGGCTTTTCCACCCAGGCATGCCATAATTGCACAATTGACTTCATCCAGGGTTACCTGGAGGTTGATAGGAATGAATAAAGGTGCCTTTTCGTCGTCATCTAATGGTTGGGTTTCTAAATGGTTAGCACACATAGCGCTGTTAAACGTATTTGTGAAGTGCTCCACCCAGTACGCCTCTGTTATTGAGATTTGAATGGATGGAGCATCCCCAGGATCAAGAGAGTGTTTTTTTACAGCCCTCAAAAGGCTGAGCCATTTTTGGACAGTGTGGTCTCATGCAACACCGTCCAAACCCCGCTTCTCAATGTCACCTTGCGCTCTTTAAGTGCATTTTTGTATGCCCTCCTGGCCTGTCTTATTTCATGTGTGCTTCTAGGGATTTTGAGTGTTTCATATTTTAATTTCGCATATGCTCATGTACACTTTGTATCAAACCACCCTTTTATATTCTTAATTAAATTTCTATTTTGTACAAATAGAGCCTCTTTTATGGCTCTGGTGATCTGCTGGAACGAGGTCAAAACTATTTCCTGAGTGGTATTTTCATTCAGACAAGCCGATAAGGCAGATTTGCACTTTGTTACAACATTCGTTGTGATTTCTAGAGGGTCCCCATCGGCCATCACTGGGAATAACCGTTCACTCTATTTATCTTAAGTTTTAAGCAACTTGCAACGGTTTGACCCCATAGTTTGTCTGTCGTTTTAGCTGTGTGAGGGAGACACTCTGTGGGAAGTGATCGCTCAAAATTATGTTATGAGTAGTGAATGAATTGATTCTATTTAGTATGTAATCTATTGTCGTAGAACATCCTCTACCATCAAAAGTGCATTTAAAAGGAGCAAGTGTAACTCACATCTCGTCAGTAAAACCTAAGTCATGGCCGGACATTACTTCATTTAAGGATTCCCCATATTGTGATTGCGGGAAGTGCATATCACTATTCCCATCTTAATTTGTGAAACATATACTTCCCTGCCATTGTTTTGGCATGAGGCATAGTTGAAGCCCCCCCCGAATAATGAGCTTGTCCCTTTCACTATCGCTGTGGATGGATTTCAGGTCATTACCAAGTTTTTTTAGGATCATCATCATTTGGTCAAATTGGGCGTTATTATAAAAAAATGTCAAGGCATACAGTGCTTCTCAATATACAGTACAATCACTTGATAATATAGTTCGTCAAATTTCAACTCTATTTTTCTCACATTTACCATGTTAAATATGTAGGTAGACAAACCCCCTTTACCCTCCCATGACCCCCTACCACTGCCACAGTGTGAAAAGTTCAGTAACCATTGATGAGTACTTTACCCAAGTTTCTTGGAAGCACATGATAGAAAACTTTGATATAAAATCACGCCACAGCGGGATTGCCAGCTTGGATCTGAAGCCTGAAACATTCCAATAAACCAAGTTGGTCAGGTCGCTATGAATGCTACCTGTAATCTTCTTAGGGATGGCATCTGCAGTGGTTGCAGTAGGGATGGTGGGTAGTGTCTGACTCTGACTTATGCCTAAAATAAGTGTCATATGCTGGTTGTCTGATATCTGGCAATTTGCCGCCCAGATAAGGCTGACTCAGTGACTGAACCTCCTTCAGTGGTATCTGCTGTTTGTAATTGGGAGCAGTGTAATTTATATTATGCCTGTGTCTGCTTGATCTGGTAGGCATATTTCTATCTGGGCTCTTTTAATTTTTAAGATGGTGTTCTGCATCATTGTTTAGTCAATCAATATCTTCTAAGGTGTTAAGGCTGTAAAAGCGATTAATTACTGGAACAATATACCTGTAATGAGTTTCAACTCGGTTGTTCCTTCTAATGTTTCCACTACTCTGTACCTTTGTTGGTTGATAGAAGTATCCTAATAGAACGAAGTTTACTTACTGAGGCATAATAACATGGCTCCCTGCTCTTTCAAGAAAGGTCCACACCAGATGGGGAGATCTAAATGTTAAAATCACACAATCCCCCACCAGAGCTTTGCGAGTTTTGCCTATCCAGTCTATTCTTCCGACCATTTTAAATTCTGAGAAAAGAGCCTTAATTAATCCTGTTCTAATACCCAGCCAGCGTAATGATTTGTTCCTCAAGGCGGTCCAGGATTCACCTTCATGTACGGGGAAATGAATGACATTTACCAGAACTATCCCGTAGGGAGTGGCCTCCGGTGGGTGATCTAGAGACTAAGGGGTGGTTTGGGTGCAAATCCTTGGAGAGTGTATTGGATCATGGTCAGGTTGGCTTGGTAAGGATGGCATGACGTTTAAATCCCTACCTTGTAATGTACTCTATGTATCTCTCCTACCAAAGCTATGGGGGTGCCTCTCTAGACCAGGGAGGGATTTCATTCCTGCATTTTTAACTGGTTCCCCTGGTTTGCCAGGTTTGACTTTACTTGTTTCCCTTCAAGCCTAATTTGTGTAGTTAATGGTTCTGGTACTGGTACATAAAATAGTCTATTAATCCTAGTTCTTGGGGAGTCCACACGTTTGCTTAGGTTGTTATCTCTGCTGAGGACAGCATTTCATAAGTATTTTAGTAAGGATACGGCATTGGATTGTAATTTCTCTGCCATCTTGGCTTGGGCTTATTTATAAATGCTCTCTAACCCTTCTATCTGCTGGGATAACCTTCTTATGTCGTCTTTTGAACAATAAAGCTCTGTGGGAGTGGGTAATTTCACACTGTTGAGGCCTGGAAATGGCCAGGGATGCAAGGCGCTTCTCCCTTGCGTCCCTAAGGTTTTATATGTTTAAACAATGGCTATATTGTCGTTTACTGTGTTTTCCAAAAATTTTCAACAATTTTTCTACATCAAATTATAAACACAGGTGAAAGACTCAAGTGTGTGCAATCATCGAATTGGTTTCAGTTTCTTTTTTTATTAAACATAAAGAATCATTTGCTCGACTTGTACGTCATTTTTGTAATCATATGCAATGCACATTAGCAATACAAATTGTTAAACTTCTACTTTCAAACATGACAAAAACATAAAATGAAAGCCAAATGCATTTCGGGTTTTAAAATAAACCCTTCTTCAGGGGAAATAACTTGTAACTTATTTCTGATGACGTTGCTGTTTTGCGTCTTTTTGGTAGAAACTACAAAAAACAAGCAAGGTACTTTCCTATGTAACAATGGTTTGTTAACAATTGTTAAACAATGATAGAAATAGGATGTGCACACTGTGAGAAACGACGTGTTGTTCTTGTGTAAATATGAAGTCTCAAAAAGTGAATAAAGGTGAACGATAGGAGCGGGCTCTAGACTCGGTGACTTTTGTGCTTAAATCGAACCAAACCTTCAAAACCTTATCTCACTAACGACTGTGATCGCGAAAAGTGTCGGTGTGAGGACCTGCCGTAGCATGCCCCTAAAGTGTAAATGAATTACATATTTATTCGTGAGTGCTATATAAAAAAAATCAAAATCAGTCATTACTCACGGCCAGGGTTTTCAAAAGGTCTAGAATGAAATTTGAGACAGTAAGTGAGAAATACGTTCTCAGAATCTCATGCCGCTGTTACAAATCTATTAAAATTCCAAACAAGGTTCTTACCGCCTCTAGGTGTTAACCGAGTTCTGAGACTGTGGTGTAAATATGCGTAAATGGACGTTTTCATACAAGAAAAAAAACCAGAGCACACTTCCTCAGAGGAAAGTGTGGTACAGGACCAAGACCTATCTCTACAAAGACCACCAGCCCCAAGTAGCAGTGCCCAAGCAGGCACATCTACAGAAGGCGATTCCACACGCTACACCGAAAAACAGTCTTTTTTGGCGGAAGACCAAGCATCGAGTTTACCTCCAGGCAAACAAATACCGCTAACAGAAAACGTAACCGGAGGGGACAAATCTCTAACAGCCAAAAAACAGACAGAGAGCGACAGGCCACAACGCAATCCCAAACGGGTAACTTAGTGGTAAACATATCCAGCAGACCATTAACTCGGGAAGAAGAAAATGTGCTCAACAAAGGTACATCTTTTGTTCCAACTTATTCATCCAACTCACTGGAAACTGAAATAGCATTGTTTAAGTTCACTTGTAAACTGCGTCTGAGATGGTTCTTCGCCACTATCAACAATGACAGTAGTGAAGAACTGCCTGAAACTTTTAGACCAAAAAGTAAATTCATGTCTCCAATATGCCACAAAAGTTTAGACAACTTTGAGACACTTGTCAAAAAGGATCTTGAACACATTCAGTACACAAAATCCAAACACACAAACTTAATGAAAAAGGAAACACACATTTTGAATAAATTGAGACAAGACTCCAGAGTTACATTTCAACCAGCCGATAAGGGGGGAGCCCTCGTTATGATGGATACTGCATTTTATGAGAATACAGTTAATCTTCATGTTCAAGACGAGGATACATACATCAAATTGGATTCTGATCCCACAAATCAATTTGCACAACTATTGGCAAAGATAGTGGAGACGGCTGAAACTAAAGGATTGATAAAGGCAAACACTTCAAAATATCTGCAAATGAAAATGCCAAAGATACCACATATGTATATGCTGCCGAAAATGCACAAACATGTCACTGACCCTCCGTTTCGTCCCATCGTGGCAGGATGTGGATCGATACATGAACCAACAGGACATTTTATTGATCATCAACTTCAGCCCCTAGTACAAGGGTCACATACGTACAAGATACAACAGACTGTCTCAATAAACTAGCGACCATAAACCATTTGATTTCAGACGTTACACATTTGTGCACCATTGATGTAGTGGCATTATATACATCCATTGCCCATAACGAAGGGTTGGAAGCTGTTGAATGGAGACTTCTACACTCAGACATTGAACAGGAATTTGGGGTCTTTCTGATGGAACTACTCTACGTTTCCTTATATCACAGCTACTTCACATGGAAGAAACAGTATTTTTTACAAAGGACTGGAACGTCTATGGGGTTCCCCGGAGCCGCCTCATATGCCAATACCTTTATGGCATATTTTGAGCATTTACATATTCTTCAGGATTCAAGATGGCAGGCACACGCAAATTTGTACCTGAGATAAATTGACGACATCTTAGTAATCTGGAATGGAAGCAAGCATACGTTAGAAGAATGCATACATGACCTGAATCTCAAGAATCCTAGAATAAAATTCACCTTCAACATTCAACCGGAAAAGATACAATTCTTGGACATTGAAATACAAATCACACCCAAATGTTTGTCTACATCTGTGTATCGTAAACCTACTGATGTGAACAACGCCTTACACTACTTAAGTGCTCACCCAAGAACGTTTAAAGACCATCTACCAGTGTCTCAACTAATTCGTATTAAGAGAATCACATCAGATGCCAACCTAAGTACCACACTAATAAATGACCAAATTGAGAGATACAAGACCCGAGGATATCCTGCTGATGTATTGGAAACAGCAAAACAAAAAGTGTCATTATTGCCAAGAACTGCTCTTTTAGCGAAAGTTATAAAACCGTTGAGTAAAAGGATAGTTTTTGTTTTGAAACAATCATCGCAGGCAGGCCAAATCAAGAAGATTATTCGTAATCGATGGGAGATATTTGCGCATGAACCTGATTTTAACTACATTTTTGAGGGCACTCCGATGTTTGCCCATACTCGTCCGAAAAATTTGTGAGACATGTTAAAAATACAAAACAAATCTCACAACATCACATATAAAGGTATGGGTAAATGTTTTAACTGTGGGCAGTGCAGTAATGTAATATTGGGCAACACATTTGCACATCCTAAGACAGGACAGAATATGAAATTAAAACACAACTCTGATTGCAATACAGTAGGTGTAATCTATGCCATGCGCTGTCCATGTGAACAAGTGTATGTAGGACGGACCTCCAGGAACATTAAAACATGAATTATCGAGCACAAAAGCACCATTCCCAACAAACATTTAACATCCAGTTTAGCCACACATTGGTTACAGGCTCAGCATAACATCCCACAGATGCAATTCAAAGTATTGGAAAACGTTGATGAAGTAATGGGGAAAGATTATCACACTACGCTTTCTCGTAGAGAAACATTTTGTATAACATTTCTGGGAACCACCAGCCCCGGGGGTCTAAATGATAAATATGAAATGTCGTGTTTTTTATAAATGTGTAGGGATTGATATATACATTCACACCATGATGTAACTGGGCTATTTCAATCTAAGTAAATTTTGTAATTGTTTTATATGCAGCATTTTAAGTAGTAGGCTGTGTACACAATAATACAGTCGCTTGTTGATTTGGGCATCTGACTATCGTTATTGAGTCACCATAATGTTTTGTTACACACTAATGAAATTGTACAGGATTTGCACAACATTCCGAAACACACTACCCTTTTTTAAATAGCCAGTAAGAACCGAAGCGGTTTTCTTTTAAGCTTTTCATTTTGTGAAGCACATCGGTTTTCTTTCACATGCATTTTTTCTCAAAGGAATAATTAATACACGTAGGCAGCTAACAGATTCCACCGTCACATTGGTTCGCCCAATAAAGTTTTGTTGAAAAGGGCCCGAACAATTTAAAATAGGTCCGGTGAGGTCGATCATGTGACTTTGGGTGCATACGCTGCGTCACTCGCATTCGATGTTGGAACAGTGAGGCAGACGCTGGTGATACTCAAGTGAGTGCTTCTGAACTTTGGGTCATAAGAAGAGAGTTTAATTCTTTGAATGCAAGTGATAGCAGATAGCTGAGCTTTGCCCGTATTGGTTTGCTTTATAGAAATAACACCAGCTGAGAACCTGTTGGGGAAAATAGAGAGGATCGCCCAAGAATATCTGTCTTGATATAACAGACGGCACGGGTCCATTTACGCATATTTACACCACAGTCTCAGAACTCGGTTAACACCTAGAGGTGGTAAGAACCTTGTTTTGAATTTCAGTAGATTAGTAACAGCGGCATGAGATTCTGAGAACGTATTTCTCACTTACTGCCTCACATTTCATTCTAGACCTGTTGAAAACCGTGGCCGTGAGTAATCACTGATTTAGATTTTTTTTGTATATAGCACTCACGCATAAATATGTAATTCATTTACACTTCAGGGGCATGCTATGGCAGGTCCTCACACCGACACTTTTTGCGATCATAGTCGTTAGTGAGATAAGGTTTTGAAGGTTTGGTTCGATTTAAGCACAAAAGTCACTGAGTCTAGAGCACACTCCTATCGTTCACCTTTATTCACTTTTTGAGCCTTCATATTCACACACGAACACGTCGTTTCTCACAGTGTGCAAATCCTATTTCTATCATTGTTTAACAATTGTTAACAAACCATTGTTACGTAATTTTTAAAGTACCCTGGTTGTTTTTTGTAGTGTCTACCGAAAAGACGCAAAACAGCAACGTCATCAGAAATAAGTTATTTCCCCTGAAGAAGCGTATATTTTAAAACCCGAAATGCATTGGGGGTTCATTTTATGTTTTTTGTCATGTTTGAAAGTAGAAGTTTAACAATTTGTATTGCTAATGTGCATTGCATATGATTACAAAAATAACGTACAAGTCGAGGAAATGATTCTTTATGTTTATTAAAAAAAGAAACGGAGAACAATTCCATGATTGCACACACTTGAGTCTTTCAAAATATTGGAACACACAGTAAATGACAGTATAGCCACTGTTTAAACATATGAAACCTTAGGGATGCAAGGGAGAAGCGCCTTGCAGACCTGGACATTTCCAGGCCTCAACAGTGCTCAATTTAGTGAGGGTGTCAGGTCTAGACCCCTAGCAGGGCTGCTCCCCAACTGTTGATAACAAAAATGTAAAACATTGATCAAAAATAAACGCTTTAACTGGTGTGCAGGTCGAAACATTTACAAAGTGGGTAAATTCACACCATGGCCTGCTTGTAATGATACTATTGATTTGCCCTGCTTTGTTGCCTTTTACTGCTACTTTTTACTCAAAATTCTTAGGGCTACATGACTTTGTACTGCCCTATTGTCAACTACGGGTTTCTAGGGCGCTTTGATGCCGGTTGGGTGTCACTATCCTGATCGCTAACCAACACATGATCCGAAACATTCTGCAGACAGCCGTTTGTGGGTAATCAGCACTCACTCACTGTGAGTGTTGGGGGTCTTTCACTTGAGGTTGTCGCCACTCTCTGGGTTTCTCCCCTGTTTTCCACATTTTAAGTCCCCTCGAATGGAGGATATCGGTTTTTCAATTGCCCCCGTGAGGTAGTTCAATAATGATGAACGTGAACCCATTATCGGCTAAGGTGCGCTCGTTGTGGGGGTCATCTTGTTTGCTTCAGCCTTCCTTTTCCCCATAATTGAAACTTGAAATAGCTAATGGGAGGTCAGCAGTAATATTTATTATTTTCATACTTATTGTTATTTGTGGACCCAAAAATGACCTGGAAGCTTGCGTTCGCAACAGCGGGCCTCACAGTCACAAGTAAAGTCATAAGGTCATGTAAATGTATGTGTCTTGTAAAGCGCACTGCTGCCCTGAGGCGTCCTGGCGCTGTAGACCGCTGGGGAACCCGTCCTGGCTATCCCTGTGAGATGGTCCAAACTGGGTATCTCCAAGGTGAAACCAGGCTTCCCCGGCGAATGTGGGGGGCCGTTGTAGAGATGAGACAAGCTAATGCCCAGAGTTGCCGAGTGTGATCCCTGGTTAGAGTAGGCACGAGGCGAGAATTATCGAGTCCGCTGACCCTGGTCCACGACCCTGCCGCGTCGGGAATTGAACCCTGGTCCCGGGCCGTTCTCTGCTTCCGGGTCTGCCGCCTCTAACCAGTGAGCCACACCACTCCACCATGGGGTAACCGGATGAATGCAAGGGTTACAAGGGTTCTCTCTTTTAGGTATTCACCAATAGTAGAACAATGAAATGAGCCAATAAAAAAACAGAAAAACTGAAAAAAAGAAACTCAAGAGAGGGACACCAGCCAGGCCTCTTTGGGTCTGACGGGCTAAGACAGGCCCTTCTTTGCCCGGTCTCGCACTGCAGGATGCCTCTGCTGCTGAAGTAGCACTTCTGCGCTTGTGGTCCCACCTCTTTCTAGGGATCAGGGGTCAGGTGAAAAGTGCCAAGAGCTGGTTTCTGTCTCTGAGGGTCCCGTGCTGCGTGACACATCCGCTGTGATGTAAGGCTCCTGCGCTCATGGTCCCGCCACCTTCCAGGGATCAGGGGTCGGGTGGAAAGCCATACACAAAAAGGAGCATAAGGAGGAAATAGCAATCAGGTTTCCCTCCACTCATTAAATTACAATATATAAAGAATCTGATTATACAAAGAACACTCAACGTTTTTAAATATACCAGGAGCAGCTTAACAATGTCTCTGCCCAAAAGCTGGCTTCGTACAGAATGCCAGTCACATCCAGATCCGAGTGTTCAATTTTTACTGTTTGTCAATACACCAAATGGCAATTCCTCTTGTGAGTGTGATCAAGAAAATAAAATGTGTGAAAGGTCAGAAAGTACCTCACTTGAGCATCACCAGTGGAACAGCTGGTTGGTACTCACCAGTTTGCTCAAGCTTTCAGCATTGATGACTTTCATGACCATGATAAAAGAAGATTAGTGTCCTAATTGTTACAGGTGAAGAAAAAGAAAGAAAAAGAAATAACTTGTGCGAGAATGCACTGTAAGTGCTTGCGTCATTCTACAGCAACTGGACCCCATGGTGAAGAAAGAAAAAGAAAATGCTTCTCCAAGCTATATAGAGGTGTCGCTTTGGAAATCCTGCCCACATAATAGCCAGGTCTTCAGATTCGGCGAGAGCCTACCTCGCTAACGCCGCTCCCCACGGACCCTGGTGCTGCTGGTCTCAGTCCCCCCCCCGCCGCCGCAACTGCCATCTGGAAGCGGCCGCCGAGCGGGGGGGGGCACAGGACTACGCTTCCCGCCCTGCTTTGCGGCGGAAGAAGCCGCTGACATCGCGCCAGGCGGCGCATAAAGAGCGCGTCACCCCCGTGGAGCGGGTGTCGCTTTGGAAATCCTGTCCACATAATAGCCAGGTCTTCAGATTCGGCGAGCGCCTACCTCGCTAACGCCGCTCCCCACGGACCCTGGTGCTGCTGGTCTCAGTCCCCCTCCCGCCGCCGCAACTACCACCTGGAAGCGGCCGCCGAGCGGAGGGGGGCACAGGACTATGCTTCCCGCCCTGCTTTGCGGCGGAAGACGCCGCTGACATCGCGCCAGGCGGCGCATAAAGAGCGCGTCACCCCGGTGGAGCGGGTGTCGCTTTGGAAATCCTGCCCACATAATAGCCAGGTCTTCAGATTCGGCAAGAGCCTACCTCGCTAACGCCGCTCCCCACGGACCCTGGTGCTGCTGGTCTCAGTCCCCCTCCCGCCGCCGCAACTGCCATCTGGAAGCGGCCGCCGAGCGGAGGGGGGCACAGGACTACGCTTCCCGCCCTGCTTTGCGGCGGAAGACGCCGCTGACATCGCACCAGGCGGCGCATAAAGATCGCGTCACTCCAGCATCGCGGGAGCGCGCGGGAGCGCCCGGGGCTAAGCCCGGGCAAAGGGCGGGCCCTCTACGGCCCTCATCGGCAGGAAGAGCCAGGGACAGGGCCTGGAACGCTGCCCAAAACATCATCTGTGAGTGTTTCCCATATACACCTATCACTGCAATTAAAGGAAAATCATCCTGTGCAACAGTATTGTACGGTATAACTTGGGGGTAACCGGTGCTACAACCTCCTAATATGTCGAAGTCTAAAACGACCCAAGTTCTTAACACTCTCGACAATTACATGGTCCAGGTTGTTGGAAAAATAAACAGTGATAGGAGATCCTCACTGGGGTTGAGCCTTTCCCCTGTACTGCCATCACCTGATAATATGCCTCCAGACATACCTGACCTTGATACTAGCAATGAGGTTTTTCAGCAACCTGAGAATAACCCATTAACCCAGCTATTAGTAGCTATAGCTGACTCAGACGCTGAGAGTATACCTGATGAAGACATAGTATTGCTAGAAGAGGAGCCCCCAGCACCGGTACCAGCCCCAAGAGCTGCTAAGGGGGGGGGGGGAAAGAGTCTTCCAAAACGGGGCGGGCTTTGCTCAAGCAAAAGTTATGTTATGTTATGTTATGTTATTGGGATTTATATAGCGCTCGGCTGCCCCAGCCAAGGGGCGTCCCGGTGCTGCGTTTGAAGCTGAAGGCAGAAAGAAGAAAGCACCAGAGGGGAGAAGGGGAGATTACTGAAAGAGGTGGGTTTTGATGGCTTTCCTGAAAGCCAGAAGGTCCTGTATGCCACGGATTGTTTCCGGTAGGCTGTTCCAAAGCTTGGCAGCGAGCAGGCTGAAGGATTGGCCACCCATTCTGGCCAGTTTGGTACGGGGAATGACCACAAGATGTTGTCCTTCTGAACGAAGTGACCTCCTAGGAATATACTCCGCCAGGAGGGGGCGCAACATTGGGGGAGAGGCGGTTTTAAGGATTTTGAAGGCTAAGCAGAGTGCCTTAAACTGAATCCTTTTTCCCACCGGGAGCCAGTGCAGTTTTTTCAGGACTCCAGCCACCGAGGAGTGGCGGGGAGACCTACCAGGGCCCTGGCGGCAGCATTCTGGACTCTCTGAAGTCTGGTAGTTTCCACCAGATTAGCGCCCAGTAAAAGGGAGCTGGCGTAATCCAGCCTAGAAAGGATGGTAGCTTGGACAATTAACTGGCGGGTGTGGCAGTCGAAGAACTTCAGGATGGGTCTTAGATTGCGCAGGATGCCGAAGCAGGTGGCTGCCACTTTTTTGGTGTGTTGGGTGAATTTCAATGCCGAGTCTACCCAGACTCCCAGGTTTTTAACACATTCCTTGGGCTTAGGAGGTTGGCCCAAGGTGTCGGGCCACCAGCTTTCGCCACAGGATGCGGTGTTTTTCCCCAGGAGCAGTATCTCTGTTTTCCCCGCATTGAGCTGGAGGAAATTCGCCGTCATCCAGTTGGTGATGTCAGTAAGGGTCTGTTTGAAGTGATGGGCCTCCAAACCGTTGTTGTTATTGAGAGCTACCACCAACTGGGTGTCGTCTGCGTAAGACACTAACGCCAGACCACTCTTTTTAACCACTTCTGCTAGCGGTCGAACATAAACATTGAACAGGGTGGGGCTCAGTGATGACCCCTGAGGCACCCCCTGTCCAGTGCTGTGCTCTTTAGAGAGGTAAGGGGGGGTGGAGACTTTAAAGGATCTGTTGGAAAGAAAGTCTCTAAACCATCCCAGGGCAGTCCCTGTGATTCCAATTTTCTCCAGTCTCATCAGAAGGACCTCGTGTGACACCGTGTCGAAGGCAGCACTGAGATCCAACAGGATCAGTGCTGCCGTTCCGCCGGTGTCAAGAATGGCACGGAGGTCCTCTGTAACACTGAGCAAGGCTGTCTCGGTGCTATGACCAGCTCTAAACCCGTGTTGGGAGTTAACCAAGATGTTATTGGTTAGGAGGAAATTGGTGAGGGTGGTGTTAACGTATGTCTCTATAATTTTAGCTGGACTGGGGAGAAGTGAGATAGGCCGAAAATTTTCAGGAAGAGTGGGATCTAGGGTGGGCTTTTTTAAGATGGGAGATACCCATGCCTGCTTCCATTTAGCGGGTATTTTGGCAGTGGAAAGAGACAGGTTAATGATATTCCGTATAGGTTCCGTGACAAGCTCATTGGCTTCACAAAAGGTCTCGGGTTTTAGGGGATCGGCCGGGGAGCCAGATTAGATTTTTTTACAGATTTTTTGAAAGCTCTCACGCTCTAGTGTAGGGAGGGAGGAGAAATAGGGTCTGGTGCAGTCCAAAGTGACAGAGATCTGGGGGGAATTGGGGAAGGTGTCGTAAATTTTCTTTATTTTGTCGGTAAAGAAATTGGCCATATTATTACATAGGTCCGGAGAGGTGGCGGCAGTAATGGCGTTTTTTTTTGCAGTAAGGTCTTTTAAAATTTTAAAGACAGTTTTCGAAGCGTTGGTGCTACTGTTGATTTCGGTGGCATAGTACGCCGCCCTTGTTCTGCAGACATGACAATGATAGGTTTTTTGAAGTTGAACGTATTTATGTTTGAGGTTGGTATCATAATTTTTCCTCCATCCTCTTTCCGCCTTTTTACATTCTTTTTTCAGAGTGGCTAATTCTGAATTGTTCCAGGGGCTAGCCACATGGGCACGGGCCTTGATCCATTTAGCTGGGATCAGGGTATCCAATGCTTGAGTAATCCAGTGGCAGAACTGGTCGTATCCTAAATCAAGGTTGTCACTCGGGGAGGGGGATTTGTCCTCAGGAGATTGTGGAGATCTTCCAGGCGGAGTTTTCTCCACGGATGCTTCTGGACTTGAAGGGTAGGCACAGAAGCGGGGGCAGGTTTGCAAGGGACAGTCATGATCACCAGATGGTGGTCTGTCCAAGCCATGGGAATGGGTGTGCCAGCAATCCCATTCGCGATGTTCGAAAAGATGGGATCAAGGAGGTGTCCCGCTCTGTGGGTGGGGCCACTCACGAGTTGATTGAGCTGGAGGGCGGCAAGGTCTGCAAGAAAGGTGGTGATTTTGGGCTCAGTGTCCCGGTCAAGGTGTAGGTTAAGGTCACCTATGATCGTGAGATTGGAGGTTTTAGTGATGTTAGTGGCCAAGTACTGTAGGAGCGAGTTAATGAATGGAGTGTCGGCGCCGGGGGGTCTATAAATCAAGAGGCCGGTCGCGCAAAATTGTGGATTGGCTTTAATAGAGAATCTAGCACTTTCGCTGCCCTTAATATCAGCTTTAACTAATTGGCAGGCGAGGTTCGATTTAACTATGAAGGCTCGTCCGCCCCCTCTTGAATTCCTGTTCAAGGTATATGTGGTAAATCCCGTGGGGGTGGCCAGGTTGATGACCGAGTCCATGTCATCATGGAGCCACGTCTCGGTCATAAACAGGGCATCAAGGGAGTAGTCTGCTAGGAGATCGTGTATGTCTAGATGATGCTTCTGCATCGATCTGACGTTAAGGTGTCCCAACCTGAGGGCCGTCTGTGTGAATTGAGGAGGTATTGGCTTTAATTTAGTGAGAGTACATAGCTTGGAAGGGTGTGGCAGTGGATGCAAGATATGCGCTGGGTTCCGCCTGGTACAAGTACAGGTATGATGTTGAAGATTCAGCAGCTCTTGCTTAGAGTAGCACATCTTACCGCACAGGTTACAGCCCCAAAACAGCAGAGGGACTGGCGCCTGGCGCTGCCTTAGCACGGACGGGCGCAGACGGGCAGCTCTTTGGCGGGTCTTCGGCGGGGCTGCGCGCGACCGCTGCGCGCTCGTGAGGCTGCGAGGGCTAAATAGCCCAGAAGCTTAATGCACTAGAGCGCTAACCGCTCTTCGTGCAGGCAAACCGGAAATGACTGCTGGCCCCCACGAGGTGGAATAGGGAGGCGGCTCCGGAACTAAAGCCAAGTCAGTAATGGCGTGTGGTGCAGGGGATATTGTATTTCTCGCACAAGTAAATAACAATTTAGCACAAGTAATTATTTAAAAAGTTCAATATTAAAAAGCGCTATACAATCTTTTGTTGCCAAAGACAGACCTGTCTCGCCAAGCGGGTCGGGGACACTGCCACTATCTCCTTCCCGCAGCGAGCTCCTACCGCTGCTCAGCCTAAATAGCCCAGAAGTTTAATGCACTAGAGCGCTAACCGCTCTTCGTGCAGGCAAACCGGAAATGACTGCTGGCCCCCACGAGGTGGAATAGGGAGGCGGCTCCAGAACTAAAGCCAAGTCAGTAATGGCGTGTGGTGCAGGGGATATTGTATTTCTCGCACAAGTAAATAACAAGTTAGCACAAGTAATTATTTAAAAAGTTCAATATTAAAAAGCGCTATACAATCTTTTGTTGCCAAAGACAGACCTGTCTCGCCAAGCGGGTCGGGGACACTGCCACTGTCTCCTTCCCGCAGCGAGCTCCTACCGCTGCTCAGCCTAAATAGCCCAGAAGTTTAATGCACTAGAGCGCTAACCGCTCTTCGTGCAGGCAAACCGGAAATGACTGCTGGCCCCCACGAGGTGGAATAGGGAGGCGGCTCCGGAACTAAAGCCAAGTCAGTAATGGCGTGTGGTGCAGGGGATATTGTATTTCTCGCACAAGTAAATAACAATTTAGCACAAGTCATTATTTAAAAAGTTCAATATTAAAAAGCGCTATACAATCTTTTGTTGCCAAAGACAGACCTGTCTCGCCAAGCGGGTCGGGGACACTGCCACTGTCTCCTTCCCGCAGCGAGCTCCTACCGCTGCTCAGCCTAAATAGCCCAGAAGTTTAATGCACTAGAGCGCTAACCGCTCTTCGTGCAGGCAAACCGGAAATGACTGCTGGCCCCCACGAGGTGGAATAGGGAGGCGGCTCCGGAACTAAAGCCAATTCAGTAATGGCGTGTGGTGCAGGGGATATTGTATTTCTCGCACAAGTAAATAACAATTTAGCACAAGTAATTATTTAAAAAGTTCAATATTAAAAAGCGCTATACAATCTTTTGTTGCCAAAGACAGACCTGTCTCGCCAAGCGGGTCGGGGACACTGCCACTGTCTCCTTCCCGCAGCGAGCTTCTACCGCTGCTCAGCCTAAATAGCCCAGAAGTTTAATGCACTAGAGCGCTAACCGCTCTTCGTGCAGGCAAACCGGAAATGACTGCTGGCCCCCACGAGGTGGAATAGGGAGGCGGCTCTGGAACTAAAGCCAAGTCAGTAATGGCGTGTGGTGCAGGGGATATTGTATTTCTCGCACAAGTAAATAACAATTTGGCACAAGTAATTATTTAAAAAGTTCAATATTAAAAAGCGCTATACAATCTTTTGTTGCCAAAGACAGACCTGTCTCGCCAAGCGGGTCGGGGACACTGCCACTGTCTCCTTCCCACCCAGATGTATCCCCACCGAAAAGTACGGGAGAAGATGTAAGGAGAATCCCAGGGGGGAAGTTACTTATGGACGAAGATCAATTTAAGAAACTATTAAACGCTCTAGATAGCAAAATCAAGACCATAACCAAACCTCTCCTATGCAAAATAGATCATCTCACTGAAGAGGTGAACAGGTTGGGGGGACTTTTGCAAAAATCAGTAGAGGAAGCAGCAAAAAATCCTAAGCAGGAAACGCTTAGAGTCGAGTCAAAAAAAACACAGACAGCCCCCAGGACAGAACCCTTGGAAAATACTCCCCTTATTCCCATGCCATCTAACGATATAGGGGGGGGATCCCAGGGGACTGGGTACTAATATCAGTGATTCTGAAAGGCCAAGGCAATGGGACAGGCTGGTAGACTCTAACATAGAGAAGGGTCCAGTAGAATTAATTGTAGAGGCAGCCCCCCTAGTACTGGTCCTGGCGAATGTCCCACTCCTAGAATCTGGGCAAGTAGAGAACTCATCTTCCCTAATAAATAAATCATTGCACTGGCTAGCAAGGAACATGGCCTTTTCTCTGGGGGGCATGGACCAGTTGGCACAAGAAGTTGTGAAGGCTAGAAGAGTAGAATGGATCGGGGGTGGTAATACAAAATTTAGAGGGAATTGTGTGGTGCTACATTTCTCTGATCCTGAAGTGCTGCCAAACATTTTAGCAAACATATATCCTCCCCAGCGCAGATCTACAGAGATAGTTCCTCTAATGCTAGATTTTTTCTACGCAAAGAAAGGGAATACTTTAAATCCCACAGTACTTAGAACAAAATGGAATCCTGTGGTAAGGAAAGGCAAACCCCTTGGTATAAGAAGTAACGGGGGCATGCCGACGGAAAATAGATACTCTGCCCTTTCTGATCTCAACGAGTGTGACTGACTGAATGGGCGGATGAGTGCAGTCAAGGGAAACATAGTTGGGATTCAAGAGGGGGAAACTGGTATTGCTAAGAAGCTTATTGTTACTAACTCTAGTAATGGGAGGATATTCTGTTGTACGGGGGTTCATTCTTGTACTATGGGGCACTTGGCTCCCACTCCCCACATCATTGAAAACAGCAGGGCAATTAGCCCCCCTCCTACTCTGGCCCAACCCCTGCATGCCCAATATGTTTCACCATTGAACGTGAGGGCTAGCCCGTTGAAGGAAGGTCTTAAAATCCTATCCTGGAATCTGGCGGGAATCTTTAACAAACTAGATTCCCCAGAATGGTGTGAATTTATTGACCTCCATGATGTAATTATGTTCCAGGAGACCTGGGCAGTGATCCCTGCCCTTCTGTAGAAAAAGGGGTCAGGCAGATTAGGTCGATTACCCCTTTTCAAGGTTTGCCCGGCGTTAGCCGCCTCTCACCCAACTCACGGTTACCAAATAAAGAGGCAGGCGCTGGAGACTGGAAGGCAGGAAACAGGAGTTTATTTCGACGGGGCAGAACACGTCAAATCAGACAACAGGGTATCTTCTCGAGGTGCTCTAACCGCATCTCTGAGGCCTGGCCTCTTATACACAGGTTTATGGCTTTATTACATTTATGACATCCGTGGTATTGCTTTGAAGTTCAAAAAGACATCTTTGGAATCCCCGGTTCAGGCCCGTTCTCACACATATCTACAGTAGAGGTCCCCACCCAAATCTCAGCATGATGGCTATCACGCAGCTGGACATTCCGCTGGGAACAGGAATGTGGGTGATCGGTCGGATCTAGGGGTGTGAAGGCATTGATTAATCCCCGCTCCTTTGATGTGGGGCGAGGTCCTACTGTAGGGGGCAATAAACTGCATCTGCTGAGCTAAGTGATGGCCTGGGGTCAGGCCGGACAATCGGGCAGGGAGGACGAGGTTATCAAAAGGGCCTGTTCTATGAATGAGATGAAAGAGTGAGGGGGGTTCAGCACGGGATGTGGCTCGGAGACAGGGTCGCGCTGGAGGTGCGTTTATGACCCAAGCAGGAGAGACCGGGGGCTGTCGGGGATGCTTGCGAGGCTGGGGAGTGAGGGGGAGAGAGAGACGCTGGCTATCGGGAGTGGGCAGAGAGGCCATGGCAATCAAAATGGTTGCTGCTTACGCGCACGTATGGATCTGAAAAGGACAAGATGGCGCCGATAATGTTTACGCCACAATCCAGATTTTAACAGTCCTCCCTTTTCAACATATCTAGCCAGCTTGTCAATTTATGTCTATCCCCATTATATTACGTATTTTGATATCATACAAAGCTTTCATACGTTCAGCTTCGAAATTCGGAGTCTTAGGGCACATGCAGTTAGTAATGAGTGAACACAAAGGTGGCAAGCATTGAATACCTAGGCAACACCCACACAGTACCACGACCGGTATCAATATAAATGTAAACAACCTCCATCCCCAGTCCTTCAAAGCACCCCAAAACCAGCTCCCAAGCGACCATCCTTCTTGCTCCTGGTGAACCTCTGAGGAAAGTCTGTGGAGGTGCTCGATTGCTTTGTAGACTGAGGGCGAGTTATCTGGCACGTAGGTGCAACAGCTGGATCCGATGATGCGGCATGCTCCTCCACGGTCAGCTAGAACCACATCTAGAACAAAGCGGTTCTGAAGAGCCACCAGGCGGACTGCCTGAAGCTCGCCCGTATTGTTAGTGAGAATGCCAGCCGTGATGTTCATGGTCGTTTCTACTGCCTGGGTCAGGTGTCGGATGGCGCGGCTGTTTGCCATTGGGCCCCACAGAGGAACAAGTCCCTTCACTGCATCCAGGAACTGTGCTCCGGTGGAGTCGGCTTGTTCAATGTCTCTTGCGCGCTTCTGCCGGTGATGGTTTGCTGGGGTCACGTACGTTGGAGGGAGAATGAAGGCGATGTAGCAAGTACCCCCCAACCTTTTGGAAGCCAAGTGTAAGCTTTGGTGCCACAAACAAAGTACATATTCGGAGAAGCAACAAAGGAGGGGGGATCAATTGAGTCCAATGTTCTGGTGATGTGGCAGGAACTGTGACCCACCAGCTGTGTTCCCAGGCCTTCGAGGCACACGAGGCCCGTGACATTGATAACAGACAGAGTCACAGTCAGAGTGGCAGCAGTTCGTTTCCGTAGGTAGGAGAAGGTGGGTCTGGCTGGATTATGGAACACCTGCATTTCAACTCGTTCCTTGGCAGGGATGTCCATATGGAAGGAGGAACCAGAGGTCAAAGGACAAAAGGGAGCAGATGTCCTCCCGGTTTTGTTCAGCCAGAACCCCTGGTAAAAGTGTGACACTGTTTGACCAGAAGTGGCGTTGTCCTTGTAGCTCTCTTGCAAGAGGATCAACCAGGCAAGGCAGGAGCCATGAACTGAGAAAGGGGAAGGGATGAAAGGGATGGAGTGTTCGGTGGCATGCGGGAGCAACCCGCAGATCCAGCAGTTTGTGGCGTTGGCGGCAAGGTTGTGTTGGTGCAACAGTTGCACGAAGGAATTGTTCCAGAACTCCTTACGCCTTTCTCGGAGCTGAGGTGAAAGGGAGATCAGGTGATGCTCTTTCATAGTGGTTGGCTGTGCAGTGGTCAGCAATATCTGATGAGCGGGTGCGCTCTCTTCCACGATCCAGAAGGAAGTCATGAGGAGGAGGCAAAAGAGGAGGACAATGAAAAGGGCAATTGTCTTTGATTTGTGCATACTGTCAGTCTTTGGGTTCCTGTAGTGGGTATTTCCGGTTGCTTCCATCATCTTCTTATCTGGCGCTTCCATCATCTTCTTATCTGGCGCTTCCATCATCTTCGAGGTGCTCGGTAGTGGGCAGAACCGCAGACTTCGTTTAGCTTCTCTCCGGGTAACCCTTGGTTGTGTTTAGGCTACCGTTCTGAGATTCAACTTAGTCCGTGGTCTACTTAGCCGAAGCTCCCTCCTTTCGATGCAGGAAATACCCTTCCCTGGATGGCACAGTGGGATCAGAGAATTTTGCAAGTTCGAGTGCCTCGGTATCAGGATAACAGTTCAGTGATGGCCGGTGTTTGTTCAGGAGCTCTTCTTGGGTGCTGACGTTTTCTGTCGTGGCCAGGGTCGAGGAGACCTTCTTACAGTGGTGTGCATGCAGCCAGTGTTGTTTCCCCTCCACTCGAAGAGCCGTCCGGGTGGTGATCAGTACTTGCCAGGGGCCCGTCCACCGGGGTTCTAGACTCTTTGCCCGTTGGAAATTTCGGATCAGCACGTAATCCCCCGGTTGGATATCGTGACCCGGACCCCTGGAAGCATCGGGGATGGCCTGGCACACCTGCTGATGAATGACAGACAACGTTTTAGTCAATTTGCACAAGTAATCAGACAGTAGGACATCCGGGTCGTCGTGAATGGAGGTCGGTTTAGGGGCAGTCCAGAGGTTCATCGGTCGCCCAAATACAACCTCGTAGGGGGTCAAATGGTGCTTAGTGGGAGTGGAGCGCATCGATAGCAATGCCAGTGGGAGGGCATCCGGCCATTTTAGTCCTGTGGTGGCCACTATCTTTGACAGTTTTAGTTTCAGTGTGGCGTTGTGTCGCTCAACTAAGCCAGCAGATTGGAGGTGAAAGACTGCATGAAACCTCTGTTTTACACCCAACCCTTTCAAGATTAGTTGTATAACTTCAGCTATGAAGTGGGGGCCGTTGTCGCTCCATAGAATTCGACAAAGACCGTAGCGAGGGAAAAACTCTTTCAGTAGTACCTTGGCAGTGGTCCTGGCAGTGTTATCATGGGTTGGATAGGCTTCTACCCATTTGCTGAAGGCACACACAATGACTAATACATACTTCAGGCTTTGGCATCTTTCTAGTTGGATGTAGTCCATCTGGAGGACCTCAAAGGGATGGTCGGGGACCCCAAACCCTCCCCGGGGTACCACAGTTCCTTTCCCAGGGTTGTGTTGCAGGCAGATAAGGCATTGCTGGACCAGGCGTCTGGCTGAGTCGGGGATTTTGTCGTTGTGCCAGACCTTGGAGATGAGTTTGATCATGGGGGCAGATCCTATGTGTGCGGGGGAGTGTGCCATAGTCAGTATGGGAATCAGGTACGAGTCAGGCAGCAACCAGTTGTTTGTGTCTTTTGTCCACCAGCAGTCTTCATCGTCTTTTAAGCCTACCCGTGCCCACTCAGTCAGTTCGTGAGGTGTGCTGGCCGACTGGATGTCCCTAATCGTTTCTCTAGCGTCAGTCCATTTTTCTGCTTGTGACCTGGTCACATACATGCGTGTCGTCGTCCTATTCTCAGCTGTGGTTCGGGCAGTGATGTCGGCCAGTGCGTTTCCCTGTCCGACTAAGTCTGTCACCTTCCTGTGTGCCTGGCATTTGAGTACGGCTAATCGTTTGGGGAGGAGAACTGCTTCAATCAGGGCGGAGACTAGATCTCCGTGGAGGATGGGCGTGCCGTGGGACGTTAGGAATCCCCTTTCTCTCCACAAGAGTCCAAAATGGTGAACCACTCCGAAGGCGTACTGGCTGTCCGTGTAAATGTTTGCCGTGGTCCCTGTCGCTATAATACATGCTCGTGTGAGGGCAATCAGTTCTGCCGCCTGTGCGGATCGTTGTGTGATGCGGGCTGTCTCAATTACTGTTCGGGCTGTCGTTACTGCATAGGCAGCTGAGGTGGTGCCGTCGGAGAGTTTGATGCAAGAGCCGTCTACCCATAGCTCTCCGTCAGGGTCTGTGAAGGAGGTGTCTCGGAGGTCAACTCTACTCCTAGTCTGTTCGTCTGTGAGGGTCACACAGTCATGTATAGGGGGGACATTTGGGTCGTTTTCGGGCAGAGGCAACAAGGTGGCTGGGTTCAGTGTGGTGCATCTTTTCAGCGTGATGTGGGGTGCAAGCAGAGTCAGTTCGTATCCAGTCAGTCGTGCGCTAGTCAGGTGTTGCGTAATGACTCGAACTCCGTCCTGTGAACACCTGATAGTAGCTCGGAAATGCTTCAGTAAGTCAAGTCCCATAATGGCATCGGGGGTGTTGGAGGAAAGCAGAAACGTCGTGTCAGTGGGGTTACTGTCCAAGTCGAAGGAAACCGGTGCGGATAAGGGGTTAGTGGAGGGCGTTCCATCAAAGCCTATTGATGTTATGTGTGAGCCAGACAAGGGTGCCCTTGGAATCAGTCGTTTAGATAACGCACTACGTGTTGCGCCAGTGTCTACCAGAAATTGAGACTTCGTACCTAGGACCTTAGCGGTGACATAAGGACCTTGCTGGTCAACATAGAGCTCGACTGGATCCCTCCCTTGCCCTAGGCAGTCCTATGCCCTGTCACGGGCATCGTCACAGTCGGTCTGCTGGCATTGGTTCTGTCGGGGGTGGTCAAAAGTGTTCGGTCTGCCTGATCTGTCATTGCTGGCGTCGTTTGCGTGCCCTCGTCCCTGTCCTCTATTTTTCGGCCCACCCGCTACGTCATTTGCGTCCCTATTTTTGTACATTTCTAGCAGGACCGGGCACTGGGACTTCCAATGCCCAAATCCTTTGCAAAACGCACACTGGTTCTCATCGAGGTCTGTTCGTGGAGCGCCGGGTGCGGGTGTGCGGTCTCTAGGGGGTGGATTTCTAGGAGCATTCGACTGGTAGTTTCCTCTATACTGTTCCCTTCCTGTCGTCACTCCTTGTAATTGAGCAATCATCACTCGTTCTTTCAAGTCCTTTTTCTTTTTCTCAGTCGCCCTATCGTTCTCGTTCTTTTGCCGTTCGTAGTATTAAGCCATCTGAAGGATAGCCGCGGGTTTGGAGGCAGCCCAACTACTTTCACTAGTCTGCAGTTTTTGCGAGACTTCTGGTGTCAGGCCTTTTACAAAGTTCTGGACGAACAAGTGATGTCCGGTCGCAGAGGTCATGTCCTGGCCACTGTAATCGGAGAACACCGTTTCGAACCGGGAGAAATATTCTGAGGCGTCTTCCTGTGGTTTCTGGCAGCAAGCCGTTACTATCGACCAGTTCACCTTCTTTTCTGGTACTATGGTTTTCAGTTTTAGTACTATTTTGTCTGGCAGGTCTAGAATCGATTTCAAGGGTTTCTGTCCGGGCTCTCGCTGTTTGTTTATGCCATCGAGTTGCGACCAGGTATGTCCGAACAGCTCAAGGTGGTCGACTTTCCGGATTTGCTTCCACACATCAGCTGGCAGACATAGCCTGAAAAACAAGTCGATGTCCGCTAGGGTCATAATCGTCGAACCCAAGGCGGTACCTAATTCTGTGTAGAAGGCAGTGGGGTTCTTTCGTAGATCGGGCAAGGACTTTCGGAAAGTCAGGATGTCTTGCCGATCCCAGGGTTGGTAGACCCAGTTGTACACTACCCTCCCTCTCGCATCTTGGTGGTTAATATCGTCGTGTGTTCCCTGTCCTCGTGAGGGGACCCAATAAGGTGCCGCTTCTCTTATTGGCATCATGGTGTCAGTTCTCTCAGTTTGAGGTTCAGTCGCTACAGAGGTCGTGGTGTCGGCTTCTAATCTTTGTTCAGTGAGGTGGCGGAAGACTTCAAGCGTGCACGAGAAGAGGTCCATCACATCACCTTCGCCCTCGTCTCCAATGTCGACTTTTCTATACAGTGTCGTTAGGCTTTCAGGACCCTTGTTACGATACCGGTCTTCATAGGCGTTAAGGGTGTGGTAACAGAAACGTGCAACAAAGTGTCGTTTGTGGTTATCAGCATATGTATTGCATATATCTGTCACGTAATCTTCGTTTTCTTTCCATTCTACTAGCGTCTTTACGATCTTATCAATCCCTGCTCGTTCATTCTTATTCAATCGATGGAGCCTAGCAGAGTCTTTCTTCTCAGTTTCGGGCTCATCTAATGTTGTTGCTTGCGCTGCGCTGAGTACAAGGGGCTCGGCCGGCGCGGAGGCCGTGAGGACCGAGGCTCTGGCACTGCTCTCATCTGTGCTAGGGGGTTGCGTGCGTTGCACTAGAGGTTGGGAAGGGGCGTATGGAGGGGGCATGTAGATGATCGGGGGACCTAGCAGTAGATCATCGTTCGCTCGCTGCTTCGAAGGTAGCTCAGGGTAAAGCGTAGAGGGTGTTCTAACGGGACATTGGCTCGATGTCTCGGATTCTTGCTTCAGTCTAGCTCCCTCTCTTTCCTTTATCTCTTCTTTCAACTTGCTCGCGGCTAAATGAGCTGCTTTTCGCAATTCTTTCTCTAGTCTGACTTCGTTTCTTTTCTTTCGTTGTTCCGTCTCCTTGCGCCACATGCCGAAACTATCAAGCATAGTGGGCGTTGTTTTATTGTTACAAAGGGCTGTTTCCAGCACGCTTATTTTTGCGTCATCGAAGGATCCTATCAGTGGCCACTGACTTTCCTGATCCTTTTTAGTATATTTATGCCATAACTTACTATAAGCTACGGCGACTAGTCCATACTTTAAAAACATATCCTTATTAGGGGTGCCCTCCAGAGGAGCCGGATGATCCACCTCTAATAAGCGGTCCGGGCTGAACCAACTACTGAACAATAGGGAGAAGATAGGCATGACGGGTTACAATGGGGACAAAAGTCTGCACTACCTATCCTTCACTACTTTGCGAAGACTAGACAGAATATTTCTATTCTACAGTACTCGCAAGTAGGGAATACCCAAAGAGAGAACCAATTCCAAACAGTCAATGTTCGGACAAACAATCAATCAATCAAATGAGGAATCAAATAGGCGCGACGGGTTACAACGGGGGCAAAAGCCAGCGCTACCTACCCTTTCACTGCTTACAAAGACTAGACAGAATGTCTCTATTCCACGTTATTTGTAAGCAGAGAATACCTCCAAAGAACCAATATCGAACAATTAATGTCCGTTCAATCAAACAATCTGTGGCGAGAAAGAAATAGGCACGACGGGTTACAACGGGGGCAAAGGCCTGCGTTACCTATTCTTCACTATCTGCAAAGGAGGACAGAATACTTTTATCCTTCCCCGTTTGTAGACAGAGAATTCTCGAGGAGACAATCCTCGAACAACAATGTTCGGGCAAACAATCAATCAGTGGGGGAGAAAGATAGGCACGACGGATTACAACGGGGGCAAAGGCCTGCGTTACCTACCCTTCACTACCTGCAAAGGAAGAGAGAATACTTTCTATTCCTCTCCGTTTGCAGACAGAGAATCTCCAAGAGAACCAACAATTCGGAGAGTAATACTAGTATTTTCCAATCAATCAATCAAATATTTCACAGTTTGTCGTGTTACACGACCTTACCCGGACCGCATGGACAGTTTCCTGTCTTCCGATTCCAGCGCCCGATCGTCCTCTATCTTCTGTCGTGGCACTCCTGATGGTTCCCAGTCAGGACCGTAGATCACTCGAGAGAGGTCTGCTCGGAACCAGTGAAGTTCGGATGATCGGCTGCCAGACGAGGGTCTATCGGGCAGGTGCACTTCCCGATCATTGCAGTCGTTCACTCCGTCGTCAGGACCTCTCCCACTGGATCCACGCGTCACTGATGGGCCCCACGTTTGGGATGCCAATTGTTGAAAAAGGTGTCAGGCAGATCAGGTCGATTACCCCTTTTCAAGGATTGCCTGGCGTTAGCCGCCTCTCACCCAACTCACGGTTACCAAATAAAGAGGCAGGCGCTGGAGACTGGAAGGCAGGAAACAGGAGTTTATTTCGATGGGGCAGAACACGTCAAATCAGACAACAGGGTATCTTCTCGAGGTGCTCTAACCGCATCTCTGAGGCCTGGCCTCTTATACACAGGTTTATGGCTTTATTACATTTATGACATCCGTGGTACTGCTTTGAAGTTCAAAAAGGCATCTTTGGAATCCCCGGTTCAGGCCCGTTCTCACACATATCTACAGTAGAGGTCCCCACCCAAATCTCAGCATGATGGCTATCGCGCAGCTGGACATTCCGCTGGGAACAGGAATGTGGGCGATCGGTCGGATCTAGGGGTGTGAAGGCATTGATTAATCCCCGCTCCTTTGATGTGGGGCGAGGTCCTACTGTAGGGGGCAATAAACTGCATCTGTTGAGCTAAGTGATGGCCTGGGGTCAGGCCGGACAATCGGGCAGGGAGGAAGAGGTTATCAAAAGGGCCTGTTCTATGAATGAGATGAAAGAGTGAGGGGGGTTCAGCACGGGATGTGGCTCGGAGACAGGGTCGTGCTGGAGGTGCGTTTATGACCCAAGCAGGAGATACCGGGGGCTGTTGGGGATGCTTGCGAGGCTGGGGAGTGAGGGGGAGAGAGAGACGCTGGCTATCGGGAGGGGGCAGAGAGGCCATGGCAATCAAAATGGTTGCTGCTTACGCGCACGTATGGATCTGAAAAGGACAAGATGGCGCCGATAATGTTTACGCCACAATCCAGATTTTAACACTTCATCAGGGTTTTTTAAATTTCTTTGTCCCTGCGAAAAAGCATTCAAAAGGGCGGCCCTCAGGGGGACTAATCACATGGGTACGCCAATCACTACAATGTACCATTAGAGCGAGAACCGTTAATAATTGTGAATTACTGCCAATTGTGATAACCTGGGCTGACGGCCATGAGATGGCCCTCTACAACATATACGCCAGGGGAACAATAGGGGGTAAAGCTTTAGAGGTGGTAGTAACACTTGATAACGATCTGGAGCATTTATCAACGCATATCACCATCCTAGTGGGGGGAGACTTGAACACTACATTCGAACCGCTAGGCCAGGAGGATAATAAAATGTCCCTAGAGGAAGATACTAAGTGGGGAGTTCCCCAATTGGATTTACCCGCGGTAAAGAAATGGTCTGAAGTGGCAGTACAAGTAAAGAGTTTGTGTTTGGCCAGGGGGTTGAGGGCAGCAAATGGCCGCACCCCGTCAGACCTTCAGGGTGCTCACACCTTTGACAACACAAGGGCAAGTAGTCGGATAGATTACATCCTTGTAGATGTCAGAGATTGGCATAAGATGATAGATATGAGAGTGACACCTAGATTGGAGAGTGACCACAACCCGTTGTGCTTGCTCTTCAAATTGGACCAAGGAGTAATATTGCCAAATCCTGAAAGGGGTGTCATGCCACTAGATATTATTTCAACCAACAACCAACGCCATGTCAAATGGGCAACTCTGTTGGACAAGCCAGGGAAAATGCAGGATTTATTGGAGGTTGTTGCAAATGAGGTTAGTAGCTTGCAGGACCATTGTAATGCGCCAAATTTTAATAAATTAATCGAAGAGTCACACCTTAAGTTTTTTTCCAAAATACAGGGGTTCTTTTTAAAAAAAGTTCATCAGGGAAAGGGTGCTTGTCCTCGTAGAAAGAAAGGATGGTATGACCATTCTTGTAGAAAGGCACGGCAGAACCTCAGCCTAGCATTGAGGAGTAAAGAAGGAGTGTTGAAGGCCAGGGACGACTATAGAAAAGCTCAAGCTAGGGCAAAAAGGCTGTGGGACAAAAATCAATGGCTAGATCTAAAAAAAGCCTGCGCAGCTAAACAGCAAAAAGAGTTTTGGGCTATCTTAAAATGGGGTAGAGGGGGAATTGCAGATTGTCCAAAAAATCATGTGGCTAAGGAAGCATGGGTGGATTTCTTCAGACCACAATATGCTGATAACTCGCCTACGGGCTGCCACCCGCTCCCCAAAATGGTATTCTATAGTTATGAAGTATTCACATTGGGGGATGTAAATGTAGCATTGGACGGGGTGACCAGAGGTAGGGCTCCAGGAATTGATGGAATACCGGCAGATGTATTTTTATCCGACCGGGCTAACTGGTGTCAATATTTTGTTTGGCTTGTAAACTCCATCGCTCAAGGAGCCGCGATACCAGTTTCATGGAAGGGCGCGGAGATCATTCCAGTTTTAAAAAAAGGGGGCAAGGCCTTACCAAGTAATTATAGACCCATCAGCCTTATCGACTGCACAAAAGCTGATGGGTAGAATGATACAAAATAAAATACAAGCCTGGATAGATGATAATGATATCCTCTCCCCGTACCAAGCTGGCTTCCGCCCCCTAACTAGCTCTGTCGACCAGGTATTCCATTTTTTAACCCTTTACTGGAAAAACGTGACCTTGACAAATGGCCCATTATATGCCGTTTTTGTCGACTTAAAGTCAGCATTTGACTTAGTACCTCGTCAAAAACTATGGATTGTTCTTAGCGAGCTTGGAATCAGCCCCAAATTATTGACATTGCTAGTGCGTATGCACGAAAACGACTACGCCAGGATTAGGTGGGGTGCACAGGGGGACGTCACTGATTCTTTCTCCGTGGAGCGTGGGGTGAGACAGGGATGCGTCCTGGCCCCCGCCTTATTCTCCCTTTATATCAACGGCGTAGTAGACCATTTAAAGAAATCACCAACTGATGCCCCTATGCTAGATGGGGAGCGGGTTCCAGTATTAATGTTTGCTGATGACACTTTACTAGTCTCGCGGACCCCTAGCGGATTACAAAAGACAATTGATGCATTTGGAGATTTCTGCCGGATTTGGGGCCTGGAATTAAACACTACAAAGACCAAGTTCATGAACCTGAATCCTGCTAAGCAATTCAAGGGCAAAATAAATTTTAATAGGTCTGCTCTGGAAGAGGTGAATGCTTTCACTTACCTTGGTATTTCCTTGCAAGGTAGTATGAATTGGAAATCACACATTGATTCTGTGGTCTTAAAGTTCCATCAGCTGGCCGGGGCCATAGCACAAAAATATAAGTCTTCACTAACAAAACCCATCCAGCCTATTATGGAGATTTATAGTATGAAAGTGCTGGGTACCTGCCTTTATGGATCAAAGCTATGGGGCTTCGCCAATCTGAGTGTTTTGGCTATTGCAGAGAACAAATTCCTTCGCCGGCTGGTTGGTGTCCCACAGAGCACTCCATCGATCCCACTCCTGTATGATCTAGGGAGGAAAAAGATCGAGGATATGGCTCAATTGCGCCCACTTTTATATTGGAGGCGCTTAAAGACAACACCTGAACTGGGCCATTATGCATCTGCTCTCATGGACATTATTAGCTCTGACCGGTTCCATAAAATAACTTGGCTTAAAGAAATCAGGAACTTGCTACAAAAACTGCATTTAGACCACTTATGGACTACTACTGACCCTTCCGCCTTTCCATCTAAGGTGTTGTTGAAAAAAATGTATTGGGACATGGTACACCAATCGGTTTTAATTTCCAATCGACCATCTATGTTGACATCCCAGTATTTGGAGACCAAACTAGCCCCAAACTGTGAACAGTACTGGGATCTGATCACAAAACCCTTGGACAGAAAGCTGTATTTCCAGTTCAGAGTAGGTTGCCTACCTCTAAATGCTTTTACTCTAAAATGGTCACCAATTAATGTTAATACATGTTGCTACTGCAAGGTCCACGTTGAGGATATTCTACACTTTTTGTTTGTATGCCCCTTGTATGCTGCTCCAAGAAGTAGATGGCTAAAACCAGTGTGCAAGAATTTGGGGATAAGAAAATACCTAGAAGCACTGAGAATATTAAGATCAAATTGTGCCCCCAATCTTGCAATTGCCCTAGCCAAATATTTGGGTTGGGCCTGGATCATCCGCACTCGCACTTTAACTGCGATTAATCATGAATGATGGAAAGTTTTTCGTTTTAAGCTAGATTTATTTTTTATGTATTAGACATAGTGACCCTGTATTTTTAAACTGTATAAATTCCTTTTAGAGGAAAGAATTTGCCAGCATTCTGTATTTAATGTGTATCTTAAATTGATCTTAACTTAGCATAGTATTTATTTATGTTTAGAATAGGGATAAAATGCTTTTATGACATTGCTGTCGAATAAAGTATTGAAACGAAAAAAAAAAAAGAAAAACGCTATATAGAGTTGTGACTCACTCGCAAATATACATACTTTATTGAATGCTGTGAGCACACTCAGATTAAAAGAACAGCATGTATTAGACCATTTCAGTTAGGAAAGTCCGACATGTTTCATTGCCAATTACTTGCTGCAATTTCATCAGGGCTCGGGGACCAGTCTTCACCTCACTGGTAATTCAAGCTTTGCCAATGGTGATTATCATGAGCTAAGCATGAAGTACCAGTGAAATGAAGACTGATCCTACCCCCCAGGTAGGCTGTGTGTTTTAAAAATATCTGAGTGAAAGGCCACTAAAATAGCTTCAGATGGTGTAGTGCAGTTTAGGCCCAATCACACACCTCTAAAGGGGAGAAAGAAGCATTGAGCTACCTTGCCCTGTGCTCTGAGATAACATAGAAACAGGTTGACAAGTGTGGTACTATTGTCATTCAAAATGCACAAGATGATGACAATGAAACATATGGACAACTATTGGACTTCAGACATTATCAGAGATTAAACAAAGATCCAGTTACAAAGATCAAGGAGGAAATTCTTCACAATCCATCTAGAGCACTCATAGAAAGCACCATTAACATAAATAATATGCCATTCTTAATAAATCACACCCAAGAACACCAGTGATCTATTCCCTGCCAAAAATACACAAACATGTATACAATCCCCCTGGTCTTCCAATTGATTCTGATTTAGATTCTATACTGAAACCCATTTTCAGATTTCTTGATCTGTACATTAAAGATGAAGTCCCAAAACTAAATTTGTATGTCTGTCACAGTATGCCAATTATTAATGACACTGAAGTGCTGGATTTTGAAGCAGGTAAAGATCTACTAGTTACTTTTGATGTAAAACCTCCCTACTCCAATATTCCCAAGGCAAGACTATCAAGATAATTTGAGAATGCACAAAGACAGAGATGAGGCATTGTGTGACCTAACCACTGAATTTGAAGAAGTGGCATTTAGAAGAAATTATTTTATGTTTAAAGAAGAGTATTATGTACAGAAGAAGGGAGTCGCTACAGGAGCTTTCTTTGCCCCAAATGCAATAAACATGTTTGTGGGTCAATTTCAGAACAGAACAATATACCTTTCTTCCTAAGATCAGTTAGTAGAAGTGCTGCGTATAAAATATTCTTTTTATTTGGCACAGTAGTGTGGAGGAATTAGGCACTTTTGTGAGATGGCTGAACAAACAGTCAGGAACTACTGTTTACAGTAAACCGTAGTGGTACTGTGATCAACTATCTGGAGCTTTTTATTAAGAATCGAGCTGTATCGCTATAGACAACTTTATATAAAGAACCAACTGCAACCAACTCTCTGCGGAGCTGCCCACCATCCACTGGCACTGGGGATAACCTACTATATGGCAATATTTGAAGCTATGTAGGAGCTGTAAATTTAAGGAGGACTTTTTCAAGATGTAGAGCAACTTAAACTCAAACACCTAGATAATGGTTACCCAAGAAAATCATCTCAGGAACAATGAAGAGAGGTTGGTTTTGCCCAAACGAAAGTTTACTGACACTCAGACAAAAGGAGGAATGCAATTATGGAATAGTGATGGTGAGTACCTTCTCACCAGTGACTAATGAAGTGAAAATAATCATTAACAAACATTGGCAGCTAATACAAGACTCATGAAAGGAGGTACCCTTCTTTGCATACAAAAGGAACAAGAATATTAGGGGCTATGTTGTTAGAGCACCTAAAGGTATACAGATGAAGTGTGATATAATATCTATATGGGGTCTTCTTGGTGTTTTAGGCCAATACAAGTGATGTGGATGCACAGTTTGCAGATTTACTTCTATTTACACCTGAGATGAATGACATAGTTTTGAACGTACGGTCATTTTGTAACTGTATTGCCAGAAATGGTATATACATAATTATATGTACATGTATGATATTATATGTGGGGCAAACAACACAAATAGTTAAATAGTGTATTGCTCAACAGAGAAGTAGTATTAAATGCAATGTGGAAGTGCAACTTTGGTATTACATTTCGCAGACACATTGAGGATGAAATGTACTTGCAGCATGCACAAGAGGTTTCCGTTGACAGCAGAGTAGGCAATATCCTGGGACTGGTGGATGTCCAAAAGTGTAAATGAATGGATCTGATCGACACTACCCAAAGTGGCCTAAATGACACCAGTGACACGGTGTCTTTCTTTAATACATCAATAACATACTTTTTGTTATAACTATGCAACGTTTGTGGGCTGTGTTGCATGGGTCACTGGGTTAGTTACATTAGGTGTACTGACACTTAAAAACATGTCTTCAGCTAAGTTATTACATGTGGAATGGTAGGGATTGTATGTATAACTTAGGACCTTGTATACAATATTGTATACAATTGTGAGTTTTGTATGATTGATCAAATAATGGGGTCAGGATTGTGTATACTGCACATCTGATGAGTCCGAGATGTAAAGATTTGGGTAGTGCCTTGGCATGTCCCTAAATTATGGACTGCAGCACACTTGTATTCTTTTGAATCCAAGGAGGTTTCCCAAAACACCCCCCTTTTCTCACCATTAGTTGATTTGAGTACATTAGGGGTCGATTATGTTGTTCTTGTTAGAAGTGGAGTAGCTTTGTACAGTGGTGTTCCCCTAGAATCGCTGAGAGCGGTTGGAGGTCTAGTCTCCCACTAGACAGAATAGGAGATAAGTGGTCAGCATGTGCCGTGTCTTCCACTCTTCAAGCATATAACTCATTGCGGTGTATGCAGTAAGCACGTCTGGCTGATATAAATGGCGTTTGCTCTGATCACACTGTTTTGAGTGCAAAGTGTTGTTTTAATTCTGGTTTTTTATTCGAGTGCTTGTGGATACACGATAATTTTTGTTTTTCCATCTGGTGCGTAGACGAATAAATCAGAAGGTTTTCCGACGCGTGAGCTTGCCACATACAGTTGTCTATGTGAGAAGCTCGTATTCTCCAAATCTAGTCCACACACTTCCTGCAATTGTCCTTGTGCTTTGTTGATGGCCATTGCAAAAGCGAGTCGCACCGGAAAGTGTAAACATTCAGTATTGGAAAGATTATGAGGGCCCTGGGTGGCCGGGGGGCCGATATTTAACAATTTATTTTTTTGCCAGAAACGTTCGTGGGAGTGTACTCAACAACTTTCCAAAGTTTCATGCCGATCGGATGAATGGTGTAGTAATGCATAAAGGACAAACTGACATACTTTGGTTTTTATATATATAGATTTGAACCTTAGTAAGAGAGATCCAGTGAATGGAATAGCCTTACATCAGGACTCTCACCATTGTGGTGAGCGATAGAATATATGGATCTATTACATTTAGTAGCAGTGCTCAGCACTAGGACTTCGGATTGTGTCCGGTTTCTGTCTCCATTGTATGGCTGTGTAGTAGTCGGTGAGTTCATCCTCAAGAGACCCTAGCACTTAAACTGTGCTGAAACACTGAAACATCAACATCCCCTCCCTTGGTTTATGGAATGGAGTGAATTTCCTAGGGATTGTTGACCAACTTACACTACCCTATTAAGAATTATTCTACATTATATTAAAATCAGTGAAATTCAAGTGTGTTTTTTTCATATGGGTTGTAAATATATATTCACCTTTTGAGCAGTGCCCCTCTGCATCGTCCCTCGAAATCACCCCTTACACGGCCCCACCCCCTTACTGCTGTTACCTGCACAGACCGCTGCTGATCCGCACTATAATCACTTTTTCACCCATCATTGCATATAAGTTGGTTGGATATATTTACTTGACAGAAACTACAAGCAGTCCAATGTCTCCTGTTTTTAACTGGCATTAAGTGATAAATATTTAAATTGTGCATTAGACAGTGGAATCCTCCAAATCACTGAGAGGTGTCTAAATTTGGAATGAGCCCCATGGGACCATTGTTTATGTAATATATAACCACACTCCCTGTATTTCTAACTCTCCCAGAGTGGCTCTTAACTCCTACTGTCTTGCAACTTTTGTTAATTTCAGAGGAACAGTAGGAAGCAATAAGAACTGTGTTGTAGATTTTCCAGATCTGGCCACCACCACAGACTTTGGAATATCATCTTTGATACTGGAACTGTGGAGGGTTATCAGGTGATGATGGCAGTTGTCAGGTGATGACAATCCCCTAGCACTTCTGCTGCCATTGTTGCCATAGGGCTTGAACCTTCAACCAGAATCCGGCTGTAGCTTGACTAAGTGTGAGGGAATAAAGTACATTGTCTTGAAACATTACCCTCCTCGATCTTAGAAGATAAACTAACCCCATCTCTATGTTGAACGGAGCTCTGATGAAGATCTTTCCTTTGCCTGGATGAAGATTTGGCTTCTGAACATTCAGGAAAAAGCCCAGTTTTTTTTAGAAAATTGCAGACTCTTCTTGCAATGCTTTTTGGCTTGGAAAAAGGAGGAGCAGAGATTAGCCAGTTATCTAAGCATGAATACCTTCTGAATGCAACAAGCATACTACTGGAGACAGTTCCATTGAGAACTCCCTTGGTGCTAATGAAAAACCTAAAGGAGAGCTTAGAATTGGTAGTGTACTTTAATCAGCACAAATGGAAGCTATGACTGATTTCTTCCATGAATCGGTACATGGAAGTATTCATCCTAAAGGTGATTAAAAAGAAATTGCCTTTTCTATCAAAGTAATCACTGATTTTATGTGATCATCGTGAAATCTTTGTACTGGAAAAATTGATGCACAAATGTCAAATCCATCACTGGACAGAACCTTCCATCGGATGTATGACGGTACAACGCGTACCGTCACAACGCGTGCTTTTACAACACGTCCCTTACAATGCAAGTCGTTACCACAACTTGCGTTGGGGGCGTGGATTGAGAATAGTATAATTTACTATGCTAACACCAGTCCCCGTGGACAATAGGGAAGGTGTTGGAATAGTAAATATACTATTCTTAATCCTCTAGCGCCCTCCAGCGCAAGTCGTGGTTACGACTTGCGTTGTAATGGACGCGTTGTAAAAGCCTTGCGGAGTAAAATCCGCGTGGACGATGTTCCCCCTTCCATCTGATCTTGGCACTAGTAACAAGATTGAGTAAACTCCTTTATTTCTTTGAAGAAAAGGAACTTCCTTTATCACACACTTATTCAGTAGATTTGATATTCATTTCAGAAATGCTTCTGTTTTAATTCACTCTTTGGCAGTGGTATTTCTGAAAATATTTCTGTGGAGGAGGAGGTTTTTGTTCAGTAGTATAAGTATTGTAAATTATGAACTGGACCAATTTTTCATTTATTGAATATTTCCAGTACAGTACCCTTCAGTACCCTTCCTCTGAACCCTTCCTAGTCCTGCTTTTTGGAGCCTGCTTACTGTTGTGGCTGCTGCATTTTTTTCAAGCAAACTCCCCTGGCCCAGTCATCGGGCCAAAAGGGTCATAGGACTTATTGTAGACTCTAAATTGATCTTTTCTATAGACATTATCTTTTTATCAAAAATAACTTGAACTGCAGTAGCATTTTCTATTCTTCAGCTGCCATTAGCACAGAGTCATTCAGTTATGGTCTGAACAACATCTACTCAGAAACTGAAGATGTTGGCTTAAGGATCTTTCTCGTGCATTTAGATTCCACATTTTTTGCCAGAGCAGCCCTCTCTCAGCAACGGCTGCCTCCAAAGAAATAGCTAATGACCATACAGAATCCAAAGTTAGATTTAATTAGACTTTTGCTAAAAATTCCAAAATAAACTAGGGACAGTCATCATAAGTCCCCAAAAATAATCAGGCAAATAATATTGTGCAGAAATTAAAATTGAACATTTATGCATCTAACCCACTGGTTGATATAGACATATTTTATGAAAGCATCATTAGAGAACTGAACATACAGAGAAAGCATAGCTAAAACAACACCCGTAACCTATCATAGAGTCAAAGGAAGGCTCTAGCAGACCTATGTACTGTTCGAAGTATTGTGATTTGTCCTTCATAGTTATATTACTGAGAGAAATGTATGTTAAGGAAGCCCTCAGTAGATGGCAGTAGCGATCTATCAATCAGTCTCACAAAGCAGTTAAAACGATGCAACTGTATGCACAAATTTCCAAATCACATAGATGCTGGGCTCATATGATTTTTGGTACGTTGTTGATGCTGTGGATGAGTTAAAGAACTGGACGAGGCACAGCGATAAATAAGATTGATGACAAAGTCACAATAAAGTGGTGAAATGAAAGTTCAGGCAGTCTGTATATATTTAAACATAAAAAGCGGAGATACTTGAAGGCACAGTAAAATGATGATAGGCTCTTTTGTTTCGTACCTTAATAAAATTCACTGCTGTAGACAGGCTGTGGTTGTGCAGTTTCTTGTTGACAAACACTGAGGGCACAACACAGGAATCAACTTGAAGTACGCTGAGGGCGACCGGTGAAGAGGTCACTGGTGGGGCTGTTTTCTTGACAGTTGGTTACAGCAGTGCAGATAACTTGAGGTTCCTAGATACATCTACTTATCCTTTTTGAGGTGGAAATCGCAGGTTCTTTCTTGATATCGTCGCCAAATAAATGTAGTAACTGACTCCACGCTAGTTGGTGATGTTCAAGTAGATTTATTGAAGATAGATGGAGATCAGTAGTACATCAGTAGATAGCCCCACCAGGAGTACCCAGCTAGGCACTCAGCCCTACTCCAACTGACAGATTCATAGAACAACACTCCAAATGACATCACACCAGAGTGTTCTACTGATGGAGTAGTGGGAAATATGCATACGCATAATATACAGGATATTACACACTGCTAGAAGGTAATCAATAAGGAAATATAAAATAAGGCCATAGTTGAATTTTGTGAGAAACTGGTGGTTTGGAAAACAAGGGGCTTTTGCAACAAGAGGAATTTGATTCTTTGAGGACAGATTACCCATGTTGCCTGTATTGTATCTGATACCTAAGATTCATTAGAATAGGAAGAGACCACCCAGTAGACCAAGAGGGTCCAATAGAAAACTCATCCAGATATGTGGTCATTTTTCAAAGGAACTTTGTAATGAATGAAGCATTAGCTTTGGCAGAGGACTAACTACTGATGACTTTAGATGTGTGTCCCCTATAAACCAACATTATTCACAGGGACAGTACACATGCCTGTCAGCATTTCCTTATAGCCAGACCAATGTACTATCTTGCACTCATGGGCATGATTGTTGAAATGATTTGCTACTGCCTTTAAAAGAATGATTTCATGTTTGTTAAGTCAGCTACAGACAAATTGGGTGACAACAATGGGAACCTGCTTCACCCTTTGCTAAACTGTTTATGGCCTGGTGGGTTGGAGCATGTGTCCAAGGCGCTGTAAACTGAGAAGGAGATGGAACAAGTAATTATCTAGCTCTGTTTCATTGATAGACTACATACAGTAGCAGTACTAGAAAGATCAGGAATATACTTGAAAGGAACTGGAACATTTTCAGGAGTGACCAAGCATTAGGCAGGGGGGTATGCTTAATATCACATACCAGAAAGGCCATCTACTCAGGCATATGTTTGTCCACAGTAACATTACAGAGCAACAGGTTCCAACTGTAGTGGTCTCAAAGCTTGTTTTTCCCCGCTCAAAATGTAAAGCATGTAACAACAGTAGTATCAGGAAGGAATTTCCCGCCTCTTCTGATAAGGACACCAGACAACTTACTCAGTTCTTGCGTTGTAGGTCTCAATTTGTTGGATATATTCTTGAATGACCATGTAACAAGAGATGAACTGAAAATGAAATGAAAAGGAAACTTACAAAGCGCGTACATTCACCCGAAGGTGTCAAGGTGCTAGCGCATCAACTGAAATTAACTGGACGATATGTGAGTTCCACTATAAATCAGATAAGGAAGATTCTTAAAAATCGAGAAGCATTGACAATGATGACACACATTAACACTTGGATTAGTATTTTGAGAGTACACACTTTAGTGACCTGAATAAATTCAACTTCTATGCTATTGAAAAGGTCCCACATGACATCAGATAAGGCAATATGGTATTTACACTTAGAAGAAAGAAGTTAAAGCACATCATAGACATGTATGTTCCCCTAGGCTGGAATATGAAAGAAATATTAAAGGTCCACTTCAGAGAACTAACCTATGTTTATTTGATTTCAGAATTCTCTGTTATGCATACAGCTGCAATGCAAGGTAAATGTTGATAATGGTGGTATTTAAGTTTTAATTGTAGGAAGAGAAGGAAAGAGATCTCATGACAGGGATATGGATTGATGCTAGAGATATTGTAAATCCTCTGGGTTGAAGCACCCAAACCTTTTCTTCCTTGTATACGGACCACCTTACGTGAACGGTACTCTATCACAGATAAGAACTAAAGACATTTATTGTGGAGGTGAGGAGTTCTATGGATGTTGTCTTATTTTGAGTCAGCCCAAGATGGACCTTTGTACTCCCTACAACGGGTTAGACCTGCTAGTGCCTTACTTGGCCAGCAGTTGTAGGTCACCGGGACATGTCTAAGGTGGGAGCCAATTTGACTCTAGGCCATATATTGCTGACATGTACATTTTGTATGTGTCCTATGGGTTTGCCTTCTTACACAGGTATATATAAGGCCCAGTTGGATGTTCCATTGTCTTGCCATGTTTCATAGTATGACTCATATAAAACATGTAGATTATTATGAGTTTACAGTGGACTACCTGAACATGGTTGCTGTACATTGATGCCTAGTTGGGATTGATTTACATTTATATATGTATGCCAACACTGTGAGAGACTGAACAATGTGAACAGACAGCCCAATCTGGTGCTTCATTATCATGCCATGATTCATATTTGGACTTTATCCATCACAAGTGTCGATGCCTAGAGATATCAGACAATAACACATTTAGGTAAATTACAAGTGATGCCCACTATGGCTTTACTGTCTACACTTTGTGACCCTGGACTTTATGGTTTGAGTAATATAACATTGATTTTGAATGTGACATACATACGAATAATGATTTGGCGCAATCATTTTGAATAAATAGTATGGACAACGCCTAACGTGTATGTGAATATATGTATATATACGCACACACACATATATATATACATATATTTTTACACATATGTACATATATATATACCTCGGGGAGCCTCGAAAATGGACTTCCTAGGGCGCAACGGACCTTACATCTGGATAATAAGCACAGACAAACACAACTAATTTCTGTCTATGACCTAATGGAGGTTTGAAAATAATGAACAAACTTTTAAAAACAATTGAACCACGAGTACCAAAAGACATTGCGGCCACTGGGGTGTGCCAACGAGGACGAACATATTAAAATAAGTGAAAGTCTCGTTATTGCACTAATTACCACAACAGAAACCAATCGTCGCACCTTTGAGAAAGTTCCAGGGAGGAACGAAACATGTCAGGACTGCCGACTTGAAATTCCGAAATAAAGATATAAGCTCCGTTGTCTGGTGTGCGGCTAAATTCTTTCTACCAGGAAGATGTTGGATAATTTATAACGGTGTGGTTCTACCGTCAGCGACGCACCTCCTACAATGTGCGCCATGGCCCTCCCGAAGCTGAACCGATGTTGTTGGATCGTGAGAATGAAAGGGAGAGGCAGGTGAACACCAAAGACCGTCTTTGGTTTGGACCTCGGGGAGCTTCGAAAATGAACTTCCTAGGGCGCAACGGACCTTACATCTGGCTAATAAGCACAGACAAACACAACTAATTTCTGTCTATGACCTAATGGAGGTTTGAAAATAATTAACAAACTTTTAAAAACAAGTGAACCACGAGTACCAAAAGACATTGCGGCCACTGGGGCGTGCCAACGAGGACGAACGTATTAAAATAAGTGCAAGTCTCGTGGTTGCACTAATTACCACAACAGAAACCAATCGGCGCACCTTTGAGAAAGTTCCAGGGAGGAACGAAACATGTCAGGACTGCCGACTTGAAATTCCGAAATAAAGATATAAGCTCCGTTGTCTGGTGTGCGGCTAAATTCTTTCTACAAGGAAGATGTTGGATAATATATATATATATATATATATATATATATATATATATATATATTGCTATAGTTAGGAAATACGATTAAATTCAATTACAAAAACAATAGTTACAGGGGCGTTATAGCTATAGTCAGGCTCAGATTTTACTCATAGAAAACCATGGAAATTCCCACCCTGGGGTACCTATACCTAACAGGCATGGACTGCCTGATGAGCTTCCCTGCGGAGTAATGATTATACTCAATTTGACTTAACTTGGTAGAGCCCCCATATTCCCTCCATAAACACAACACTCATTATCTTGCCAAAGATCAGGATACTGCCCACTTTTAATGGCTTCAATCAGGGCATCTACTACTTCCACTTTACGATAGTTGCACATTTGGTTGCTCCACATAACACAAAGCATTACCGGGAATTTCAGCTGTGCTTTTGCCCCATCTAGTGCAGTTCCTACATTATTTTACCTAAATCCTACTCCTTCTGATCTGTTGCCTGATAGACATCTAATCTGATCAAGAAAGAATAAGAAACAACTTTGAAATTGCCATTTCTTAAAGCAGCACTCAGAATTACCTCTTTTACTGAATGAGAGACACTATTAATATTTTAATAATAAGCATTATAACTGTATTTATTATTGTATGCTATAAAATTTTGGATCAGCGGATGTCTTGCAGAACCACAGCCTTCTCCGGATCAATTTCTATGGTTTTTGCTCTGATCATGTGGTATCAATGAACTTGCGGATTCGCTTCAATACTAACTAATTATTTTAGGGGTAGAGGAATTTTTAATTATATTATAGTATTAGGCTGAACATATATAGAACTTTTGAAATGTTTCTTCTCAATTTACTGCTGAAAGGAGTTGTTTTGTTACAACGCAAATCCGAGGATTTATGTCGGAATCAACAGATTCACTCGATATTAAAAATCAATGATTTATTTCTAATGGTTCCTCCGGAGCAGCATTGAAATTTTGGGAAAATCACACCCAAAACAGTCAGTTTCATCCTGGCTGTTGGTGAAGGAAAATTGCTTAGCTTATTGGTGCCTGCCATTTGCAGAAGCAAATGTATCAGCTCCTGTATTTTGACAAGAGGAAGAAGGAGTAATGAAACAAGAAGTTACTGTCACCCAAAAGGAAAGTGATGTGTGGTACTGGTTTGTTGTACTATGAAAAAGTACAGTTACAGCACATCCTCAATGTGGAAGCACATCAAGAGCAACCACAAATATGTATATTTTAGAATGCTGAAGGAGAAAGCAACATCTTCTACTGACACAGGAGCATCGTCATCTATGTCCAACCAACCGTCTGCAAATATCAGCATTGCACCAACTTGCAAAGAGTTTAAAGAAATGGCTGTTAACTGCTCCAATGCTAGGGACGTGTTTTGAAAGAAAATTATAACATGACAACCTTATTGGAGAAGGTGAATGAACAGTGTGGTTAATTTCTTTTTATTTGTTTTGTTTCATTGTAAAAGCACCACAGACATGTGCTAGTGATACATTCATTAAAGACACAGAAAGTTCCTCAAGTTACGGAGAATCAAGAGGATGTACCATCCACCAACCATCTGTGAAGTTTAAATAGTGGTTGTACCAAAACGTCATTTGAAAATATGAGGACATTATTTTCTTGTTCAATACACAGAAGACTTCTTTTTTAGTTTTCTCCTAGTTTGTACTGTTTTAAAATGTCACTTAGTGTTTTTAAGTACACAGCATTGTGTCCTGCAGTTATATGTACTTCTTCATGAAAAATGATAACTGGTGTTGTGTACGTTCTCCCAGAAATTAAAATTTGTCTAGTTTAAAGTTTGAAATTTCTGGTATTTTTGATCCATCAACTCTGCATCATTGAAGCATAAATATAATGTATTTACTACTTCATTTTATCTGTAACATAGTTATACAATCAGATCTACAATTTGGGCAGATCATGAAGGTGATATCAATGGTGATCAGCGCCATGGAAAGCCATACATCTCCAGCTTTTAATGGAACAGACAAGTCTCTCTGCAGTCCAGAAACACAGCCCCTATGATTTAGAGGACCACAAGATACAGACCAAAGAAGATGTATCAGTGGAGATCAACATCAAACAGACTACGGAGGGTCTCCTCATCCTTGGACCTACCCCCTCAGCCTGGGACGACTCCTGGTGGCCGACCACTCTGGGAACAGCACCGACACCCACCGACCACGCACGCAACCTAGGATTTATCTTTGACTCCTCCCTCTCCATGTCGAAGCAGGTCAGCGCCGTCTCCTCCTCCTGCTACAACACCCTCTGCATGCTCTGCAGGATCTATAAGTGGATCCCGACCGAAACCAGAAGAACAGTGACACAGGCCCTCGTCAGCAGAAGGCTGGACTATGGCAACGCACTCTATGCAGGCATCCCGGCCAAACACCTGCGTCGACTACAACACATTCAAAACTACTCTGCCCGATTGATCCTCAACGTCCCCCGCCGCAGCCACACAACGCCACACCTGAAAGACCTACACTGGCTCCCTGTCAACAAGAGGATCACTTTCAAGCTCCTCACCCACGCACACAAAGCACTCCACAACGCATTACCGGTCTACCTGAACAGCAGACTCAGCTTCTACACCCCCACTCGCCAGCTCCGCTCCGCAGCCTCGCCCTGGCCGCTGTCCCCCACATTCCAAAAGAAAGACCTCCGGCAGCAGATCTTTCTCCTACCTCGCCGCCAAGACCTGGAACAACCTCCCGACCTACCTACGGCAGACCCAAGACCTACTCACCTTCAGAAGACTTCTCAAGACCTGGCTCTTCGAGCAGTAGCGGCACCCCCCCTCAGCGCCTTGAGACCCTCATGGGTAAGTAGTGCGCTTTACAAATTCTTGATTGATTGATTGATTTGATTGATTGATTTTTGGTGCTAAGACTGCATCGATGGATGACTACTCAAAGTACTACACTGAACCTGATGACCAATCTTTATTCCTCAACAGTCTAGAAGACCACAGGATGGACTCAACTCCACTACTTTCAAAGACTGCTAGGCCTGCTATAGATCAACTAGAGAGGATGTCTCCCCACCGTACCGGTCAACCCTATGACCCCGTCTTCCATAGGCAGGTAGAAAGAGAAAAGCATAGCAGAAATCATATAAGATAATCTTCAAGATAAATCCATGTTGCCCTGAATCTGATCGAATAGGAGGGCTTAAACATCCCCACACATTTACCTGCAAGCAACGGACGAAGACAGATGAGTATTTCTTAGACGTATTGTGTGCCTCAGTGATGTACTGTATTGGACTTTATGGTATGTTTGTTAGTCACATTCATGGTGCTGACCCCTTCCCATTAATTTTCTCTCTACCCTACAGATGGGTCTATGTACTTATCCTCATTGTGTCCGGCCAGCTCTTTCTCTCCTCTCTCTCTGGCCATGCTCCCAGGGTCTCCTTCTCCTGCCGACTATCCTCCTTCTCCCCATCATCGAAGGTAAGATGTACTCACCTGACTCCCATGCAGCTGAGTACCCCTCACCCTTGCAAGATTAGCTGCTGGGTGCAAGGTTAAGAACCCCTCACTAAAAACAAAAGACCAGTTTGGCCCAGTTGCTCTTCAAGCTGCCTGGAGCCTGAAATCACATATACACCCCATACCAGAATATCTATGCCATTTGCCTACTGCATAATTTTAGGTTGCACGTAAAGCCAGTGCTTGGAATATGTCAAGATGGGGTATCCCCCCTTCCCCTGCCTTTCCTCCTTTCTCGCACTCTTCCTGCAGCCCGTTCACTCCCTTATGAGCTACTGCTGCATTGCCTACTTTGCCCGTGTTTGGTCATGAATATAGGAGCATAATAGGAGAAATGAATGCTCAAACAAGCCCCAATTTGTGGAGAGTTGCATGTTAGAAAGGCAACTCTAGCAAATCAAAGACCTTTCCTAACTGATGCAAGGCCACCACTGCGGAACATCTGGGGACATTCAATTTAGCACTGCATACAACATGCATGAATTGAATGGGGTGGAACACCTCAGAACAAAACTTGTGGCAAAATAATTGTATCCTAAAAAAGCACAATCTGGTTGGCAAGGATTTTTGACAATATTTTGTTATCAAAATTAAGTTGAGAAAGAGGTTGGTAGGACATACAGCATAGCCTGTCCTTGCAGGGCTTAACCAAAAGTGTAGAGAGAGAGCTCAAGCATCTAGAGCTTCAGCATAGATTGCCATCAAGTGTGCTACCAGGAGATGTTTAGAAGCCTTTAAGAAAACACCCATAAGACTGTCCAGTCTAGGGGCCTTAGTCCCATCTAGGAAATCGATCGGGTGAACCAACTCCTCACTAGAGATCGGTTTACTGAGGAATTGCCTCTGGGCATCCATGAGCCAGACCATGGTGGTCTCCGACAGGTAGACCATTACCTGCCCAGCGTCATTGAAGCAGGAGGTATATAGATGCCAATAGTGTTGTTGCAGCTCCACCAATTTAGTGGTATTAATAGTTGTGCACGAGCCATCAATTAAGAGCAACTCAGGGATGTATCCCCTACCCCTTGGTGAGCGAGGCAGATGCACAAAGGTGTGACCCAGGACTTAACACCTCACCTGGCCCTGACATGTTTTCCCAAATGTGACACTTCTTGCTCGGCCAGTTTGCGGTACTCTTTGAGAAATGTCAGGTGGCGCTATAAGTGAGGTCCACAGCATCACTGCACGCCTGCGCCGTCTATGTTGCACAGTTTGGTTTCGACCTCTGAAAGGTAATTATAAATATCACATAGCACCCTCATGATCTTAGCAATGCAAATCCCATGAATGTAGGCCTTGAGGTCTTCCCAATCAAACAATCAATCAATCAGCGAATTTGTAAAGCACGCTAATTACCCGTGAGGGGGGTGCCGCTACTGCTCGAAGAACCAGGTCTTGAGGAGCCTTCTTGGGTCTGCTGTAGATAAATCGGGAGGGTGTTCCAGGTCTTGGTGGCGAGGAAGGAGAAAGATCTGCTGCCGGAGGTCGTTCGTTGGATTTGCGGGACGGCGGCAAGGGCGAGGCTTGCGGAGCGGAGTTGGCGGGAGGGGGTGTAGAAGTTGAGTCTGTCGTTCAGGTAGGCTGGTCCAGTGCTGTGGAGTGCCTTGTGTGCGTGGGTGAGGAGCTTGAAGGTGATCCTCTTGTTGATGGGGAGCCAGTGCAGGTCTTTCAGGTGGGAAGAGATGTGGCTGCGGCGGGGGACATTGAGGATTAGTCGGGCTGAGGCGTTCTGGATGCATTGTTGTCATCGCAAGTGTTTGCCCGGGATTCCTGCGTAGAGTGCGTTTCCGTAGTCGAGCCTGCTGCTTACAAGGGCTTGGGTCACTCTTATGCTTGTTTTGTTCGAGATCCACTTGTAGATCCTGAGACGGTGTTGACCTGCTGCGACATGGAGAGGGAGGTGTCGAGGATGAACCCCAGGTTGCGTGCGTGGTCCGTGGGTGTGGGGCTGCTCCTAGTGCGGTCGGCTACCAGGAGTCATTCCAGGCAGAGGGGGCGGGACCTAGGATGAGGACCTATGTCTTGTCCGAGTTCAGCTTCAGACGGCTGCTCCTCATCCACTCGGCGACGGCCTTCACTCCCTTGTGGAGGTTGTTTTTTGCGGAGCGCGAGTCCTTGGTGACGGAGAGGATGAGCTGGGTGTCGTCCGCGTAGGAGATGATGTTCAGGTTGTGCTGTCGGGCCACTTGTGCGAGGGGGGCCATGTAGACATTAAACAAGGTCGGGCTGAGGGATAAGCCCTGGGGTAAGCCGCAGATGATGTCGGTAGCTTCGGATCGGAAGGGCAGGAGACAGAATATCTGGGTTCTGCTGGAGAGGAAGGACGTGGTCCAACCCAGCTTCTTGGAGTCGTGTCCTTAGTGCGCAGTGGCAGACTGTGTCGAACGCGGCTGACAGGTCCAGGAGAATGAGGGCTGAGGTCTCGCCGTTGTTTAGCTGGCACCTGATGTCATCTGTGACGGCGATAAGGGCAGTCCTGGGGCTGTGGTTGCATTTGAATCCGGACTGGGATGGGTCTAGGATGCTGTGGTCCTCGAGGAGGTGGGTCAGCTCCATGCTGGCGATTTTTTTGATGACCTTCGCCGGGAAGGGGAGCAGGGAGATGGGCCAGAAGTTCTTGAGGTCTTTGGGGTCCGCCTTGGGCTTCTTGAGGAGGGCATTGATTTCGGCGTGCTTCCAGCTTTCTGGGAATGTTGCAGTGTCGAAGGAGATGTTGATGATCTTTCGCAGTTGGGGTGTGGGCAGGGGTCTGATGGAGATCCTGAGTGGATGGAGTTCATGACCTTGCGTGTCTCTTCATCGTTGACGTTGGTCCAGGAGGTCAGCTTGTTGGTACAGGTGGTGTTCGGGGAATGGGCTGTTGCGGTCGGGCGGATGAGGAGGTGAAGCTGTTGTGGATGTTGGCGATCTTGCAATGGAAAAAGATGGCCAGTGAGTCGCACAGATCCTGTGAGGGTGGTATGTTGTTGGTGTTGGCGCTGGGGTTGGAGAGTTCCTTCACTATGTTGAAGAGTTCTTTGCTGTTATGCGCATTGTTCTCTAGTCGGGTTTTGAAGGACGATCTCTTGGCTGTTCTGATGAGGTGGTGGTGTCTGCGGATGGCGTCCTTGTGGGCTGCATGGCTGACTGGTGTGCAGTCATGGAGCCATTTCTTCTACAGCTTCCAGCATGTCCGTTTGGAGATCTGAAGTTCTTTGTTGAACCTTTCTTGCTGGGGTGGTTGGTGGGGGGTTTCTTGATCAGGAGAGGGTGTTGGCGCAGTCGTTGATCCACTGTCTGAAATTTCGGGCGACGGTGTCGGTGGGGTCGGTACGTGGGTTCTGAGTGAGGGTGGAGGTCATTTTGTCTTTGTTAACTTTTCTCCAGCAGCGTCGAGGCAGCTGTTGGGTGCGGTGGTGCGTGGTTGGTTTCTTGAAGGTGAAGTGGAGGCATCGGTGGTCAGTCCAGTGGTGTTCGGTGGTGTGGTTGAAGGTGACATGGGTGCTTGTGGAGAAGAGGGGGTCGAGCGTGTGGCCGGCGGCGTGGGTGGGTTCGGTGACGAGTTGCCGGAGGCCGAGGTTGGCGAGGTTGGCGATCAGGGTGGTGGAGTTGGCACCATTGTTGTTCTCGAGGTAGAAGTTCAGGTCCCCGAGGAGGATGTAGTCCGTGTAGGTGAGTGCGTGGGTGCTGGCGAGGTTGGCGACGGAGTCGCTGAAGAGGGCCCAGGGTCCAGGAGGTCTGTAGATGAGTGTACCTCTGAGTGTGGTGTTGGGGTTGGTGTGGATCCAGAAGTGAAGGTGTTCGGCGGTGCTGAGGGAGTCATCTGCGAGGGTGTGGACCTGGAGGGTGGACCTGTGGATGATGGCTATTCCTCCTCCCAGCCAGTTGGTGTGGTCTCTGCGGAAGATCTTGTAGCCGTCCGGGATGGCTATGGCTATGTCGGGTGCTGAGTAGTCATTCCACCAGGTCTCGGTCAGGAAGGCAACGTCTGGGGCGGTGGTGTCGAGCAGGTCCCAGAGCTCCACGGCGTGTTTGCGTGCTGAGCGGGTGTTGAGGAGTATCGAGCGGAGGTGGTTGGGTCCAGTCCGTGGGGGTTTGGTGGTTCTGTCGCATGTGAAGCTGCAGGTGTGGCAGGAGAAGGGTCCGTGGGTGCGTTTCGGGAGGTGGCCTGGAAGCAGCGGTTGTCTCGGCCGGTGTTGAGAGCGTGGAGGGTGTTGGCGTCGTATTCGGGTCTGGTGTTGTGGCGTGTGCGAGGTCCAGGGGGTCCGGTGCTGGGCGCAGTCCAGGCGCGGACGGGCGCAGATGGGCTTGCCTTTGGAGCGCCTTCGGCGCGCAATGGGCGTGCCCGGTGCACGCGTCTGCTGTGCTTTTGGGCAGTGGTCTCCATATAAGGTGGAGAGGGAGGGAGGAGCAGCTGGGAGGCTGGAGCGGGGCGGCAAGGGGGTGTGGGCGTAGGAGGCGGCAGGAAAAAAACAGGGATACAAAAGGAGAAAGGGGGTTGGGGGGAGCTCTGGTGGCAAGAAGGACAGAGCAGTGAAATAAAATCACAAGGCACACAAAGTGAAATATCAACACTGAACAAAATCAGGAGAACATTACAGCAACTGCGAGCAGAGGCAGCGGTCACAGCAGCCGCAAACTCGTGCTGGGGATCAGCGGCGAGGCGTCAGGCAGGTGTAGCTGTGTGGCAGCAGGGGCGGCGACCCGGCCTGCAAGCGGGTCAGGAGTCACCCCTATCGCCCGGCAGCAGCCAACTTTTGAGGCGGAGAGGGAGCGAGGAGCAGCTGGGAGATGGGAGCGGGGCGGCGAGGGGGCATGGGCATAGGAGGCGGCGTTGGGAAAAAACCAGGGATACAAAAGGAGAAAGTGGGGTTGGGGGCGTTCTGGCGGCAAGAAGGACAGAGCAGTGGAATAAAATCACAAGGCACACAAAATGAAATAGAAATGCTGAACAAAATCAGGAGAACTTTACAGCAACTGCGAGCAGAGGCAGAGGTCACAGCGGCCGCGAACTTGCGATTAATCACCCATCGGGAGAAATAGGTCAAGCATTAAAGTATTTGAGACCAAAGTAGGGTAGCAGGCGGAGATGTTAGAAGCAGACTTAAGAAAGGCCCTGACATTGGTCAATCCTATTGTATGAGATCGTAGCTGGACGTGACATGTTAGTCCGGTAAGGAGCTGCCGGAGTGCTGCAGCGTACATTGCTTACAGAAAGGCTAGTGCATCCACCAGTGCTTCATGGAAACATGCCTTGCCATTGATATAAATGCGTAGGCGAGCCAGTAAAGCATGCTGTATATCAGCCCGAGTTTGCTCAGCATGTTTTTAGCCTCAGTAAACTTGCTGCGGGCCTCCTGAACCACAAAACTGAAGTCAGGAAAGTAGAGGCTAGCACCCTGATATTGCACCTGCCCCATTTCACGTGCCAAGCGAAGTGCTGTGTTGTGAGAAATTCAGAAGATGGGTGATGATGTAGCGCGGGGAGCACCAGAGGGCAGCTGCGGGCCAAGGGAGCAGTGGGCTCTCTCTACCAAGAAGTTGGGCATAAAGGGCTGTTGGCCAAAGAGCTGTGACAGTAGGTGATCAATGAATAGGTACAGTACAGTGCAAAGAATCTATTTTGCAGTGGAGGGGGCCACATGCAGCAAGGAGAGTAGTGTGAATGGTCATCGCTATAGTGTGAAGTGCAGATCTCGGATTGCTGGTCATTGCTGGCGGTCACTGTAACGAGAAGAGTCAGATTCACTAGATCTTTGTATTGCCTGTCATCACAGATGGCAGAGCCTTGGCATGGCATGTACGGGAATGGTCTTGGTCATGAAGATCCCAAAATGTCAGGATTTCTCTTATCTTAAAGGGGAGTGTGCTCTGATATCAGACAAGGGTCCACGTCCTGGGAGACTCCACTTGGGGATGAGGGAGTCACTCTAGCTGAGGCCTGCAGATCTCAGGCAGGTGTTGTTGCAATAGGTTAACTAGGCCATTGCAGCTTGTTCTGTCCCTGTAGCTGGGAAGAGGTGGATAGCTATCTGCACCATGGAGTCACTCAGGTTGGTTTGGGATAAAGGAAGCAGGTCCAGTCTTTCTTCATAGAGAGGAGAGGAGGACTCAAGCAGCACAGCAGTCCTCTGACTAACAAGGCAGGCCTCAAGCAGCAGGACAGTTCTCTTGTAGCAGCAGGGCAGTCATCTGGTAGCAGCAGGATATTCCTGGGAAGAACAGGGCAGGACTCAAGCAACATGGTCATCCCCTGGGAAACAAGGTAGTCTTTCTTCTGTAGTCCACAGGTTCAAGTGTGTACTGAAGAGTTGATCTGAGGGTCCAATATTTATTCCTTCATCCAGTCTTTGAAGTTGCGAAAACTTTTAGGCTTTCACACCATTCGGTTTCAGAAAGTTCCTTCCTTTCCCTGTCCATGCTGCACTTAGTTTACAGTGACAAAAGGCTGATGAAAAGTTCCTTTGTAAGTGTGCTGGAGGCAACCCTTTAAACTGTAAGTGGGGCTGTGCACACTTCCACCACTCCCATCCTGCCAATACCTACCCATTTGTCTCACTATCTGGGAGATATGCATAAAGATAAACTACCAGCAATTTACAATCATGAGACAAAGGACACAGGTTGCAGGTACCAAATAGCCAGGACACAAAAAGTTGAACTGTGTTTAAAAGTGGCATTTTCTGAATTTCTACTGAAAATCAGACTTGATCAATAAAGAGGATTTTAGATTACAATTCTTTTGAGACTAGACCTGACACTTATATCTTTTCCCAATCAAATGTTAGCACTTACTAAATATAATACATGATGCAACATCATGCCTGAGACATGTTTTAAAGGTCTATTGAAATGGAGGCACAAAAAGTGCAGCAGGTCCATTGTTTGCCCTTAATTTACAGGTGCTTGCTACATGTAGCAACACGTTACTAGGGACTTATAAGTAAAAAAGAAAATTGCCATTTGTGTGTAAGCCAATTAAACCAGTTTAAAGGCGTGGGCACAAGCACTTAGAACTGGTTAGCAATGGTAAAGTGCTAAAGCCAACGAAAAAAAGGAAGCATGCAAAATGTTTGGGGAAGACAACACCAAAAGTTGTCAGCTCTATCATTTGTCAATCTAGCTTAAAGTGAGAAAAACTACCAATCCCAATGCCAGTTCTCATTACTAAGGTGGAAGGACTCATAGTGTGCCCAGACACAGGGCATTGTTCCACATTAAATCTATTCTCTGTAGAGAGATAGACCAACTTAACCGTTTAGGATGTTCACCCCTATTCTGAGTGGCCTGTGGTTCTGTTGATTTGTCACAGGGAAGAGACAGACTTCATGATCCATGACAGAGTAGACTGTAGTTGGACAATAACCTTTATGCTAGCTAACGCCCAGCGGTTGAGATGGCAAGTGGTAAGTCCACCCCACAACTGCTTTTCATTTAACTACTAGGGAGTGTCAATCAACTGACCACATCACCCCTCCCTCATAGTGAAATGAGTCCCAATTAGTTTTAATCCCAGCCTCATCAGTGCCCAGACCACAGCAAAGGCATCTCTTCCAGCAGCACTCACATAGGCTGCAATGTCAAACCTGAGACGTGTTTTAAATAGGACTGGGTGGAGTATGTTAAGTCACGCTGCTCACACTGATTTTTAGCGCCAGGAGTTTGTCTTGGACTGTAAAATTAGCGCAAATGGTACTATGCATCGCAATAGAGGTGCTGCTTTTTGTCACTCAAGGTAACATTCTGCTTAAACAGCAGCTTACTCATCGCGAGCAGCAGAATTCTCAATGCGAATGTTCATGACCAGCCGTGACTGCCCAAATTGAGAAAAGTCACCAGGCGGAAGTCTAGTTTGTGAATTTTTTTCTTGCGATCGTTTACCAAATTAACGTTGGCAGGGCGCTCAAGAGAAAAAGAACTGCTCTGCATCACTTTACTGAGTTTTTGGGAACTCTGCTCGGAGCACAGTGTGAGCATAACTCTGTGAACTCAGTAGGGGTGGGTGGAATTTGCGTAGTCGAGCTACGCAAAACTCAGCGAATTGGTAACAAATCTCTGCGAGCATGCAGAGTTCTGCAAACACGCGAAATTGGTTGTTCCGCACGTTTGCCATGCTTTTTACCTGTTCTGGAATGCTGTTTGCATGCTCGGGGAGAAATATCTTGCAAACACGCATTTTGAAAGCGCGACCAAGCAAAAAATTCAGCGGATCGCAGAATTTTTGGCAATTCCGCGTTCTTTTGAGTATTAGAGGCTGAGCAAGCAGGCAAGCGAGGAGTAGAGAGGTGGAGCGGGGGCAAGCAGGTTTGGGGGCTCGAAGCTACCGGACTACCGGCGGATCTTCCAGGGGCTGCGGCTACGGCTGAGGGAGTGGCTGTGGGAGCTATGGTATGACAAGGAGCAGGGGGGAGCGGCCTGAAAACTGGAAATCAGCAGCGGCTTCCTGCGGCTCCCGCGGCTTCCCGCCCCCTGTGTTCTCCAGTGACCTGCGGCTCTTGGCGGTTCTCGGCTGCAGGTAGGCGGAGCACAGCCAGGACGGCAGCTGCGGGACCACAGTGAGCCGGACCTCAGCAAGCACCGTGAGTACCCGCTAGGCCGCTAGGGGAGGCACATGACTCTCTAACGGCGGCAGTGGTCGTGGTGCTGTTCATCTTGTATGCACCTTCCAGCGCTGCGAGTTGTTTCACCCCATTAACTCTGAATTTCAAACTTGTGTCAACGCTCAGGCCGCCTCAAAGGCAACAACATTCTAATGTATTTAGAGCCAGCTCCAAGGAATTAAAAGGCCACTAAAACACTCAAAGGGGTCCCTAAAAAACAAAATCATAAAAAGACCATATAAAAGTGCCTAAAAGTGCCTAATGAGCACCAGAGGAGCACTGTGGATGTGCCTCGCCCCCCCTCACTGTGTCACTGAACTACAGAACTACGGAGCCTCCCAAGACTCCCCTCCTAAGATTCCTTGGGAGCAGCAGAGAGCACCACGATCTACTATTCACCTGGGTTTACTGTTCTATGTTCCCCAAGGTCACACCTAGGACTCTCCAGGGTCGCTCCACCCCACCCTCCAGCCCAGGCCTTTCAGACTGTTTGGTTGCTTTAGTGGCTGGAAAGGAGAGGACGCAGAGTCAACTAGGGAGCAGGGAGTAGGGAGCAGGCAGCCAGTACCAAGCGGCTAATCACTGGCTAATCACTGAATACTGAATACTGCATATTGAACACTGAAACCTGAGCTCTCTGCACTCTTGGCACTCATTGCACTTATTGCATCCATTATATCCTTACTGCCCACTGCCCACCGTATTTCAAAACACCACAAGAACAGCAAACAGTAGACATAACCTGCCACAAGTAGATCTAATAGCAAACTGAATTTACACACACGCCTGCCCAGGCACCGGATCATCTGGAGAGCAAAAGGTCCTGCCAAAAGTCTGCAAGAGCTGTAGGTCTGACAACTGAACCACTAGGCAGTCTTCAGGCGGCTCCAGGTGACATAAGGCGAGGTCATGAGGTCGGGCAGATCTAGAGAGACTCTGGCGTCAAAACCAAAGGCGAAAAAAGTGATGAAACCAAACCCCAGCGCAAACAACATCACAGAGCCAAACCTCATTACAACTGAGCATGAATTGGTCGAAGCTCAGGGTACGGCAATAAAACTGCAAGCAACAAGCTCAAGCATAAGCTCAAAAAATTGTTACCAACCAAAAGTGCATACAAAATTCAATTTCTTAAAGGATGTGGGCTCAGTTATCTTTTCAAGCAATAAATCTTTGCAAGGCCTGCAAACCCCACTGCTACCATCATCACCATTGCTATCAGCACAGCCATCACCAACGCTAGTACCCATCACAAGCCCTTTATTTTCAGACAAACCTATGGTACAACAGCACCAAGGCAAGATTTTGAATCACAGAAACAATGGCATTTCCCATAGGACCCCGACCAAAGGAGAGAAGCTCCATGAATCGGTTGATGACCCGCCATCACCTTCACAGCAAATCGCAGGCAGACTGGAAACCGGCAGCCTGAGCTGCAGCCAGAGGACTCCACTAGTAGAACGCAAAGTGAACAAAATGGTCACCACATCATCACAACTAGATGACAAACCAGGCAACGGGTCCACTGAAAGGGTCAAAGCCAAGCAGGAGCCCGGGGCCGAACCAAGGATAAAAGCAGAGGAACAAATCAGGGAAAGAAACTTCAGTCTTATGACGAGCACGCTAACCAGGAGCCACAGCACGCCGAACAAGACAACAGATCCAACAACGAAAAGTCCTCTACCAGTCGCAGATCTGTACGGCTATGCCCAAGGCAGTGCACCTACCAAACTGGGAGGACTGGGGGCAGGCTTTCAGGACCCAAGCCAGAAAGAAGACGGCAGGGCAATGGTGTCCTATCTTAACACACTCAAATGGGAAGACATGCTTGCCACCTACAACCCAGACCAGAAAGTGCACCCCCATCAAAATTCCCCACAGGAGTCCTCCAGGGACATAAACCAGATACTCACAATACCAACAACAGCAAAATCGAGAAAGAACTAAGGGAAAGAACAAAACTCTGGTACCTGGAATTCGCTCTTAAACACAATTCAACTAGCCGTTGAAGCCTTGCAATTCCAATAAAAAAAGATGGAGTTACAATTAACACTTCTGAACACATTGGCAGTTTTCACAGCCGGCATCGATGACAAGCTGGTCAACTTGAACAGTCTGATAATGACAGCACAAACAAACACCTATCTTAGTTGCAACTGCAACCAGGTAGTCGACAAACTAGCTACTCTGCCCTCAATGTTAACTGGTCTTATAAGTGATATAAAAAACTCAAATGCAGGAAACGCAACAAAAGATCTGGGCATCATCAAAATCCAAGAGGGATCATCTAGTAGGGAGAAACACAGCAAAAGGCCAAAGGGTAACCTTGATGACCACAATGAGGAGATAGCACCGATTGAAAAGGGGAATCCACAAAAACTCAACGCTAAACAACGTCGCCAACAATAAAGGAAAGGGTGCAATCAAAAACTTCAAACAAATACAACAAAATACTTTTCCATCTTTGCAGCCACTCAGGAAAAACATACAACTAATGCAAGCAATGCAGGGGCAACACATTGGGTAAACCTGGTATCAAATACTTCCAACAAACAGCAAAAAAAAAACAGAAGAACTACGGATCATGATGAAGTAAAGGTCCAAGATTCGCCAATAAGAGACAAAATCAAACAAAACGAAGAACAAAACACAGAAACGCTGAAGATTAAACCGTCTCCAAAAATCGACAGTAAAAAGATCAGCCAGGAGCAAGACAGTCAAGAACAAATGAGAGAACCAAGACTCCCAACCAACGATCCTGCTCCTCCAGAGCAAGCACGCGGTCAGACGCGCAACCCAGAGGCATCAAGACAACCTGAAACTAAGCAAACAACCACTTCAAACCCCCATGCAGGGGATAAAAAAAAACAACGGACAAACTATAAGCCCAAATCATGAAGAACCAACAGGGGACACAGGAACTAAGAGTGTTTAGATCACGATCAGACCAACGGGGAAATCACTGGTAAAATGGCTACATGACAAGGGGGCAGAACCAAAACAAACTCCTCTAAAACAAACAACAACAAGTCCAAACATAAAGATCTCCTTAGCAGCTAGAGCAAGTAAACACCTGAAATCCAGGAAACAAAACTATGCAATGGACCAACGGCTATAACACACCGATCACCAGTGAAACAACAAAGACAAGGAAACAGCTGAGAGTCGACCGAGGTACTGGTCTTCTACCCCGAATACACGTCAAAAGGGCAGCAGGATCTGCTAAACCGCGGTAACATCCTCAGACTAATGAAATCTATCCCAAAACTGGGGGGAATAAGTTCAAAGGACTTAATCTATGTAGAATTTTTACCTGCAGCTAACCCACAAAGCTCGGAGGCAACTAAGACAATTTGAACTTCAAGCAACATTACAGACTTGATCTTAGCTGAACAGGAGGTTCTCAAAAATTGGGGAATTAGGTTGGTCCCCTTTCAAAAACCAGCCTACCCTTTACCATTCCTGAGCAGTGCTATCCCAGCACCAAAGACACATCAGGTTCACACTTTCAGTGTACTCAGGGACGCACGGGGAAGCTCACCAAAAAGGAGCGTATGTAGCCCTTGGGGTCGACCGGAATTACGCTCAACGGTAGTAGCGGAATCATACCAACTTCCAACAAGGGAAACACTGTCCCACACTATCATCATACGCCCTGAGGAGGACTGACGCTACTTACAAGACAGAGCTGGTGGCGGGGCAAGGTCACCAACCGTAGCACCAACCGTAGCACCAACCGTAGGCATCTACTATTGGAACATCAACGGTTTAACCACAAAAATGGACGACCCAGATTTCCAGCACTACATCTCCCTCTTTAACATAATAACGCTTCAAGAAACTTGGCTCAAGGCCCAACAGCACATCAAGGGCTATACTTGTTTTGCCACACCAGCCGCAAGGACTAGTAGATTCAGCCATCACTCAGGAGGACTGGCCACCTATGTCTCCACTACAACAATAGCTTCAGCAACCCTTATGGACTCATTTTCAAACACAACATTAACAGTAAAAATAAGACTTGTCCTTGAGAATAACAGAAGAGGAGGGATGCATAATCAACTCATACGTCCATCCAAAAAATGAAGCAAAAGACTCATCCAAAATTACCAATCAACTGGCGGAGTATGCTACCCAGATGGAAAACCCACTCTTCCTTCTGACAGGGGACCTAAATCTAGATCTATTTGGCTTGTCAGAAGGAGAGGAAGCACTGGCTCTAAAAAGAATTTCTAATATACCATCGCAAAGCGGCCCACCAGATAGGAAAAAACACCGCAATAGCCGCTTTCTTTACAACCTAGAACATCAAAACCTACAGGCATTGAATGGAAGATTTTCAACAGATTCTCCTCCAGTAAAATCCTTTTACTCGACTACAACGAGCTCCATTCTGGACTACACTTTTGCAAGTCTTGCTCTATTTCCATACAACTCGGGGTTTAGAATGGGAGATAAGGGCGACAGCGACCACCGCCCCAAGGAATGCCATATAATATCAAATACGCCAGACTTAATCAGGCCAGACACAGCTATGGTGCCGATCCACACTTCAAATCAAATGTGCGCCAGTCAATTCGACTCCTCAGACTGGAACAGCAACAAACATCCTTGCCATTTCACTAATTATCGATGCAGCAAAATCTTCTATGCTCCCGCTACACTTGAGTTATATCGATTTCAGGGCAGCATTCGATAAGATAGAGAGGTAGATTATGGGAGAAACTGGTGCAATGGGGCCTACCGCAGTCGACCCTAAACATGCTGATGCTTCTCCATACAGACACCTGGGTGCTGGTGAAACTAGGAAGCGGCACTCACCTGTCCTCAAAAGTACGAACCACCCAGGACTAAGGACTTAAACAAGGGTGTGTGCTTGCGCCAATTCTGTTTAACCTTTTTATGGCAGATCTACCGAGAGTGCTCGACGCTTGTAACTCCCACCCACCGAGGATAGGCGGAAAAACTCGGAACAATCTCCTGTATGCAGACGGCGTAGTGCTACTTAGCCACACCTGCATTGGTCTTCAACGTTTTCTGACTGAAATGAAAAAATACGCCATGGAAAACAACCTAAAAATAAACCTAGTAAGACTCCCACAATGTCAATTAACACCAACAAAAAACAACAGAAGAGCTGGTTTAAAAATGGAGCCAGCTTGTGTGTACAAGTATCTGGGAGTCATCTTCGACAAAGAAGGCGCTTTCGCGCACCAGAAGCAGGAAATAAGAAGGAGAGGGTCTTGACGATGAAAAACCTGGCAACTCAATTGATGGGTCCGACTCTGACCCCTTTCTTGATAGTAATCCAGGCAAAGTTGCTTCCCTCGATTACCTATGGCAGCAAGGCTATGCGGGGAAGATACTCCAAAGACCTGGATAGCACACAGGTCAAAGCTTACAGAACAATGTTCTCGCTCCCGCCTTATACATCTCCGGCTCAAATAAGACTGGAGTTCGGCCTGTAAAAGCAAGATCTAGCCAGGAACGGGGCATACATCATTTGCTTGCATAAACTTAGAAGCGCCACCACAGATACACTAAACTCTCTGCTATGGCAGGATACACAAAGCAGGGATGCTTCGGAGGCAAAAACTTACCTTCAAGCAGCATTGGAAGCCACTAAACTCTCAGAGCTCTGGGACACACAACTTAGGCATAGTACTTTAAAAAAACTAGTCAGGAAAAATGTTAAATCACTCTCCTTACTGGAGGATAAGGCACTATTCTCAAAAAGATCGCATGCATGGATGACCCTAAATTCCTATAAATCGCTAACACAACAAATGTACTTCAACCAGGGTTACCTGAAAGCCACAAAAATGAACCTCTTAAAATATAGACTAGGGATTCTGCCAAGCACAGAGCACCTACCGCCATGGCCCAGGAAAGACGGAAATGAAGCCTGCATGCTATGCAATTCAAAGAATGGTGACATTCTTCATGTAATCTGCTCATGTGTAGAACTGCAACAAGCACGTCAACTGCTTCTTAAAGATTAACTCAACCAAAAAGGGATCAGCACTAGAAGGCAAGCGGTGCTCGCCTGCCTGAATCCGTTAAACACCAAACTAAACTGTAGACTGGTGACATTTCTGGCAACGGCCGAGCAAAGAATGCCAAGTCTGCCAAAAACTGGGGGACAACGCTATAGACTCAGGTCGATCAGCAGACGGACAATTGAACCTAAGGGCATCTTCAGTGCACATGTCCGTCCAGCAAAAGAGGGTCATTCTTGAGAAAAGCAAAATGCTAATGGCTAAAATAGCGCATGGCCGAACAGGACGGGAACAATCTAATACGAAGATCTGTACTGCTTACCACTCAGTGTAAATAGTGTGTTCTTAACAGTCTTATTGAGTTACTTCTGCGTAGACTGCAATGAACTCCCAATTTTATGATTGATTTTAAATGGTTTTAAATAACGATGTTTTAAAAAATTTGTAATACGCATTGCTACAGTTTTAATTGAATGAATGAATAAGGCTTTATTTCGATATATAAAATACCATAAAAGCAAAAATACAACAAATTTAAAAACAATCACATTCTGTTAACACAGATAAAACCTTATAAAAGCAGATAATACAAGCATTAAATAGCCAAGAAAGCCTTTTTAAACGAATTAACCAAGACCATTTTAAAAACTTAGACACACCGCAAACAACCAAAGTGCGTGTATCGGACTTTAAAATACGAAGCGCCTCTTTATACTGCCTGGTACCTAATTGTCTGCATAAGGGTTTCAGCCAACTCCGCCTCGGCAATGCATATGCCGGACATTTGAAGAAGATGTGGGCGATCGACTCTACATGTGTTGGGCAAGTCACACTGGAGGGAGAGGACTGGTGGGAAAATTTCCAACGGGAAGTAAATTCGCCTACAGGTAGTGTCCCCACTCTAAATTTGAAATACAAAGCCCTATCTATTGGGTTGGAAATAATATCGAGATAAGGTTCGTATGCCACCACATCCTTCATCCTCATAAAGTCGTCAGTGGATTTGCAATGTTTCACCAAAGTGGAGTTGTTACAAAGGATCCAGCTCCAGTAGAGCTTCTTAAGAACAGTTTGGGGGGGGGGCAGTCCTGGCTTCCCAAGCATCCCCAAGGCCTAGAGCTCCTAACAGCAGTTTCACATCCCTCAGCCACTTAATCTTGGACCAGCCCTCCATTGACATGACCCCTGCCAAGGCCTCTGCATATGAAGCCAGCTCAGGCACACGCCACAAACGCGCCCAAAGCAGCAAGGGGCGAATTTGGGCTTGGTCCTTGATCGATCTGCAACCCAAATCCATTAACAGAGGTACTGTTGGAGTGCTCTGCGGACGAGCCATCAGGTCCTACAGAAATTTACACTCTGATCTGGCTAGCACTTCGAGGTTACACGTACCCCACAACTCCGCCCCATACAAAGCAGCACTAACCCCTCTTGTTTTGTAGATCTCCATGACTGGGGCAATAGGCTTAGTTGTAGAGGAACGTTGCTCCTTGAGTAGTGCGCCGCCCACCCTTTTGTGGCTCAATAGCATCTTTTGAATGTGCGAATTCCAGTGCATTGAATCCATGAGGCGGATGCCTAAATAATCAAATTCAGACACCCTCTCCAGGGGCACGGAGTTCAGCATCGGGGGGCGGCCCATTTTTTTGGGTGGGTTCAGAACCAGGAACTTTGTTTTATTGGTATTGATTATCAAGCCCCTTTGTGAGCAAAACTCTTGATAGCTATTTAGGAGACTCTGCAGGCCCACAGGAGTCTTTGAAACGAGGAGGGTGTCGTCAGCAAATAGCAAGGTCGGGATGCGCTTGCCCGCCAGGGAAGGTGCGTCTGCAGGATGTTTTAGCAGATGCTCAACCACTCCGTTCACATAAAGAGAGAACAGAGTGGGGGCTAGCACACATCCCTGGCGGACACCCCTTTCTACTGGAATCCTGCCCGTTTTTTCGCCGTGCTTGCCCCACCGCACCTGCGCAAAGTTGTCAGCGTGGAGCCTGACCAATAGGGACAGGATATACGGGGACGACCCCTTCTCAGACAAGACCCTCCACAACCCCTCCCGCGGTACTAAGTCAAACGAGGTCTTCAGGTCTATAAAGGCCAAATAAAGACTGCCTTTTCCCAGCACCACCACCTTCCAATAGAGAAGAACCAGTCCGAAGGCCTGTTCTCTAGTCCCTGTACCAGAGCGAAATCCGGCTTGAAGGTCCGATAGGATGTCGTTGTCTATCCACTGGAGCACCCTCCCCAAGATTACTTTCCCCGCTACCTTTTGGGTTGAGTCAATTAGGCTTATGGGCCTGTAATTGGCGGGGTCGTCCCGGCACCCCTTTTTGAATATCTTGACTACCTCCGCCCCTTTCAAACATTCTGAGACAGGTGCACCATAGTTAATAGCATTTAACAAGGATGAGACCAGCTTCCCCCACTCCTTGATGTTGGCACGCAACAGATCACCCGGTATCCCGTCAGGCCCAGCTGCTTTGAGGGGCACCAGCGATTTAATTACGCTTTCGACCTCTCTTGGGGTGAAGGGATCGCCCAATTTGTCCCCCGAGAATTCAACTGGAGCTAGACTACTGTGGACAATCGTCTGGGTATGCAGCTCCATAGAGGTTTAGAGGGACAGGAAATGGTTGTACCAGCTGTGGGCTGGAATGCTACACGTGATAAGGGTACAATCTGGTCTATTCCTCGTCCTTATTAAATTCCAGAACCCTCTAGAATCTCTGGCTTCGCTTGCTTCCTTGAGGTCAGTCCAGTACCTGTCCTCCCATTCTTTCTTGGCTGCATTGATGGTCTGTTTATACTCCTTCCTAGCAAGCCTGATCTCCACCGGGGATTTGCCTTTAACAGCTGTAATCTGGGCCGATTTTGTCCTCCTACATTTCTTTGCGAACCAGCCTGGTTGGTTCTTAGATCTATTAGCTCCACCCGCTGGGAGGTCCCTGTTTGGAAGTAGGAAGAGATTACCCAAGGCCTTGATTGTATTACAAAAGAGACCTGAGACTTCATCATTTGTTAGGGTGGACGAATCCAGAGTAGACTGGGATGCTGCTAGAAGAGCCCCCATAGCTAACATTTTCTCCCCATCCATAACAACTTACTCCACTTCAAGCGCCTCCCACAGTTAGAGATACATACTACTGAGGTAGGAGCCGATTTTAGGGGCATGTGCATGCCCTGCGCCCTGCCCCACACGGGGAGCAGAGCCAAAGAGAGGGGATTATGGTCGCTGTCGACTGAGGGGAGGACCACCAGATCATGCACAAAGGTCCAGAGCTTAACGTCGAGGAGAATATAGTCTATCCTCGACGTATGATTTGCCCTGTTGTAAGTGTGGGCTCCGGAGGGGTCTGAGGTCGTCCTCCCGTTTGCTGCCCTCAGGCCAAATTCCAGGGCCAAGGAGTTAAATTGTACAACCCGTTGGGACCACCTCCTGATAGGCGGGATGGTTAAGGTGGGTATTCTTCTCTTAGCATCTTCGTCGGTGGTGTCCAGGATGTCCTCCGTCGCCAGGGGCTCAAACGTGCAGTTAAAGTCCCTAGCGACCAGGACATGTGATCTATCTGGGCACTTCCTAAGAAGATTCTCCAAGCCTGCAACTATAGGGGACTGGGAACCTCCTTTCGTACCCCTAGCATAAATGTTAAAAATATCCAGGGTAAGCCCTCTCCTAGGCTCCTTAAGTGAAATTCTGAGAAGGTCAGGGGAATTAGTCTTGTGCTGCACAATTTGGCACCCGAGCGAGACATCAACCCATATAAGAAGACCTCCTGAGGGGCGACCCTTCCATGAAGAGGGGGGAACTGCTGGTGTAAAAAACGATGAGTACCCCACCTTATGGCAGGGCTCCTTGCTCCAAGTTTCTTGGAAGATGCAGATTGAATAATCCTCCACTAGGGAATTCCAGTCAGGTAGATCCAACTTCCTAGAGATACCGCGACGTTCCAGCTGAGAATCATAAAAACTGGAGCCTCCTGAGCAGGCCCCCTATGGGGCTCGTACCTGGAAGTACCCACCCTCCCCAGGGTAGCTAAAGGAGAGCCCTCCCTCACGGGCCCACCAATGCTGGTATCAGCAAAAGTGGGTACTAGATCCAGAAACTTCCTGGGGCAAAGATTTCTAAAAATAGGGGAACTACCTAGGTCAGGCTGTGATGGGAGGTTGGGACTGATCGCCGCGCACTCACTAGGGCTCAGTGGTGCTGTAGGAATGGTAACTGGAAGGGCGCTAAGCAGGGGATCCTGGTGAAACGTGACAACCCATATTGCGACATTATGTCTCTCCTTATCCAATCCCTTGGGTCTACACAGTACCGCTTCACTATTACCGGCAACTCCGGCCTTAAGTGAACAGGTTTCTGCAGAACCCCTATTGGATCTCTTCACCTGGGTTGGGTGGCCTGTTCTACTACAGTTTTAATTAACTATGAATAATAAACTTTCAATTTCAGCGTTCTTTGTGGAATGCAAAATTACCCACATTCTGCGAGGGGAACAGAGTGTACCGCCCAGGCCTTGAACTCAGTGGGCAGAGTACAACTATCCCTAGTTTTAAAGCTATTTAAGTGATTGGCACAATACGTGCATCAGGCCCAGTAGAATCCTTTGATTTAGAGGCCCTGGCTACATGTAGTTCCACTGTACGAGGGACTAGTAAGTCAAATGTGCCAATTGGGTGTAAGCCAATTTTATCCTATTTAAAGGAGTGGCCAGAAGTACTTTAGCTCTGGTTATACGTGGTAAGGTGTACAGTGTATACCTGCCAAAAAGGAAGAGAGAAGATATAAAGTTTAGGGGAAGACCACTCTATAGGATGACAGGTCTAATGGGGTACACACTTTCAGCACTCTTCATAGATTTGATTTGGTTGAGAACTTTATAGCAAATGTTAAACAGTTATGGTAAACCCCGTTGGTGCAGGTCAGTTGTGGCGGGTTCCTGTCAGATTCTTTCTCTGTGATGTGTGGTACAAGTCAATAGTGTTTCAGCACACACATGCTCGAATTAGTAGCAAATTACCCTGGGGCTGACCTGCCTGAAACAAGTCTTACCCACACCAGATGGAGAGAAGCATTCGGAGTCCAGGGGCCATATTATATATGCAGCGCATTTCCCTGGTTAACACTGGATACACCTTTCAAAAGGTGCGCCCAGCGATAACCAGGAAATTGTGCTGCATTATTGTGAATGCTCTGCCCCCAGGTCAGCTGCAAACTTGTGCTGCCCTTGGTGCAGTGCATTCAGTTGAAAAAAGGAGCGGCTGCTTTGAAGCCACTCCCTGTTTCATTGTGCAGGCGGCAACCTGCCTGCACTTAATGGAGGATTGGAGATTGCCTTGAAGGCTGTTGCAGAGAGTGACTTCACCAGCCTGCAATGGGATGTCGGGGGCTCCATGGGACCCCATTTCCCTCCACCAGTGGCTGCACTCAAAGGGTGTAGGCTCTCTCCTGCAGTGAACTGAGGGTTCATGTGGCTTCTCCTGCAGAGTAGATTTTCCCAATGAGGAGGATGGCTAGGAGAATTCTGTTCTTGGTTTAATGCTTGTTTGACAGTCCTTCCATCGAATTCTCACTTGAGGTTGATCAAGTGACAGACCTTGGTGCTTCTGGTGACAGGGTGTCACCACCACTCGCTGGACTCATTCCAGTGACACAGGTTTAAAAGAACCTCTCCACACCTAATGATCACTACTCAGTATGTTGTCATCACCATGCTCATGCTGCTTAATTCCTGGTGAAGGCATTAGCCTTCCACCACCATCAGGGTAGTGCTGTGGGTGCCCATCCTGATCGAACAAGATTTCAATCCATGAAACAGGCTTATGTCATGGCACACTCACATGATCCATGTCCACCCATGACAACAAAAATCAGAATTAGGGGTCCACACATCAGTAGAGGTGGATACTCAGGTTGGGGTGCACAGCCCTTACCATGTGGAGGAATTTTTCATCCCAACACTTACACTTTTGTAGTACCTTACACTTTTGTAGTACATGCAGCACTTCACATGACTAACCACTGCTACTGCAACACCCTCTCATGGAAAATAATCAAGGTAGGGACTTAAAATACTGTCATGTAGTCCTGCCAGCCCACAAGTGAGCAAACTATCAGATGCATTGACTCTGCAGTGAAAGTGTTCAATGCACTTTGTAGATCACAGGCGAGAGTACTGTAGTACCAATTTTACACCAAATAATAAACTACTCTCACTCATCCCCCTCTGGATTAAGCACCAAACCCAACAATCCAAAATCAGAAAATTGGAGGCAGGGCCTAACCCCCCCCCACAGCCCCCAGCACTCCACCACCCTGTACACAATCCCACAGCACTGAAAGGCTAGTAGTGCACCATACTCAAACCCATAGGCAGCCAACTACCGACGTTGAATGGTCATTGGCAATACAAAGTTGTAGGGGTCCATGCACAGTAGGGTATTAGCATTGAGGGCTTGGCATCCAACCAGGCATTATGCCACTCCCCTGTGGTGAACAGCCCACAGTTCTGCAAGCCTTTGGCCATGTGCAGTGGGTATTGCCTGCATGTATTGGTCTCTAGACATGACCTGCCAGTTATCCAGGCTTTGTGCCCATCCTCCGTGGTGGCCAGCACCCAACTTTGCAAGCATTTGGCTATGTGCAGTGGGTATTGCCAGCATGTACAGGTCACAGGACAGGCCATGCACCTATATCCCTCAAGTGGCCCTTTCACCAATGCACACAGCCATAGGAAGTGCACAGTGTTGAATTCGCTGTAGAGCCTGACCTCTGGCCAGGTCCTGCAACTAATCTTAATTGCATGTGTTTAATCCCCCAGAGATGGCAAACCATCCTCTGCACATGGAGAAATGCTTGCTTTTTGCCAAATTATGATTTTTTCCAGTCTACCATTTGTTCTGTTTTGGTGAGAAAAGTTTCCTATGGGAATGAACATGGGAAATTAGAGATTTGTGACCTCCCTTTTTTAATGGATCTCCAGTCACTTTACAGGTAAATTGTAAGGTGGAAGAACTTTTTATTTGTAAAGATTTGTTCGGATTCATTGAACAGTACTAAAGTTATTTGCAAAACAAAAAATGCTATTCAATTGAAAAATGTGACATAATTATAACTACACAGTGATGATCACTGACGAAAGAGAGTGAGAGAGAGAGTGTTTTGGCATTACCAGGAGCCATCCCTCACCTGTTGGAAGACATTCTAAATTGTTGATGCTGCTTTTGTTGCTACAAAATATGGCTATGTATGTTACCAAAATATGATTGACGTATTGAAAAATATATTTAATAAAGGAGCACCGCTTTATGGCCTAGGTATTGATTAATATATTTTCAGCAGCGTAGGAAATCATTTTTTCAGTGGTCACCCCTGATTTTTGCCTTTTGCTTGACCCTCTTTTATTGCTGGTTTTGATTTGATTTGGTTTGATTTTGATATTTATATAGCGCAGCAGTGACCCAAGGGCATCAAGGCACTAGAGAAAGACTGCTAATACCACGAAGTCCAGAGCAAGATGGGAGAACTTCAGCTCACCGGTTGCCTGAAAAAAGCCAGGTCTTAAGGGCTTTTCTAAACAGGAGCAGAAGAGGAATAGATCTGAGCACCAAGGGTAGGGAATTCCAGAGCTTACACCCTGCCACTGAAAAGGCCTTATCCCCCTGTTTTCAGTCTCTGTACACTGGAGTACCTCTGTCCAGTGCCCCATGAATGTGTTTAAGCCTTTAAAAGGTGGAAACATTGGCTAATCCATAATTGACATATTTACATTTCCTATAGGACCATAGTATATAATGCTGAAAAACCCCCATGACAAGAAAAGTTACCTTTCAACTGTGGATTGCAGAATTTAATGAAAACATGGCTTCAGGCCTAACATTTTAGCCTGGCAGCTGCAGTGTAAAACCTTCAGTGCGACCTTGTGAAATATCCCTTTTTGACAGGTAAATAGTAAAATCCTCAATTTTAAATATTATACAGTCACCCCAATATAAGCCTTTATAACCCACAGACTAAGGTACATTGTATTTAAAAGTGGGGCATAAAGAAAATGAATACTTCCTTGTCCCCACAGGGGCAAGGCCCAAAAATATATTCTCATTGTGCCATATCTAACTGTCCTATATTGAAAACCAAAGTGCAGATTAAACATTTATACTGCTAACTCAGGAATGGGACAAGCTAGATGAATAATTAAGCCAACATTTGTAATAGGTATTAAACATTCAATTCAGTTTTGACATTGTTTTTTTAATAAATATTGAGAAAAAAACCTTTTAGAAAGTTAACTTTTTCTACTTGAACTTCCTGGAGGCTAATTTCGATTAACGCTTCAGTGAATCCCAACTTATACTTAGCCTGAACATTTGTGTGAAAGAGGTGTGAAAAGCCTCTCAAGAGCAAAAAATAGGCTTAACTGTATGGGCAGAGATGACTCCTCTTAACTTTATTCAGAGAGGTGCTGTGAACATCCTCTGACACTCCACTGTTGAATCTTGCTTGACAGGTCTTTTGAGCAACATGTAACTTGGGATACACTTGAAAGGGAGAGAACATGCAGCCAAGACATTTTTAGTAAATCCCCTGCTTGATTGCAGTAGGGCTTTGCTTTTGTTCTACGTTAATTCTGTCTCTGGGTTTGGTGCCGGTATTGTGCTTGCTTCAAACTGGATTTTAGTGGTAAATATGGGAGGATTTTTGGAATACCATAATACGCTTCTTACACACATACCGAGCCATCAGAGCCATAGGTTAGTGTGGATGAATACTTTTGCCATCTTGACTATGCCCTGACACATGGCATTTTAGGTATATTCACAGTAAAGCAAGCATTTACTGAAAAAGTTGGTAGAGCTACTCCAGGGAACTTTTATCTCATTGGTTAGGGAGTACCTATGAGTCACCCCAACCCACTATCTGGCACCAGACATAAATGGGGTACATCAAAGCACATACTTTAAAACACATTCTGGGCCTCGAGAAGATCAGAAGCTCTGAGAGCTTGAGGGCTTGACCTTTTTCCTCTTGTATCCATTTTCTGGATGAACCCTGCTGACCAGTGACAACTGCACTTGGACTGGACCCAGCTGTTGGCCTCCGCCTACCTTGAGATCCCAGGGGCTTTAGAAGTATACTTCTGTGTTCATTAGGCACCAGAAGAAAGTTTAAAAACTTTTGAAAACGTTTCCATCAGACCAGTGGGATGTAGAAAGTTTATAAAACTTTCTGACTATCAGACTTTCATATAAACTAATCCATTTGGTGTATCCAACCCATGCTCTATCTTGGTCGAAATAAAATGTCATCTTTTTCCATGTTTACCTCAAACATAGACTGTCATTGGCACTTTTCTTTTCTACTTAAAGCTGAAACTCCAGTTCTCCACATTAGATATTTGTTGTTTTGGTGTCATTTTGTTTGTTACAATTTACATTATTTTTTAAATTCAGTTTGGGATTTTTATTGTTTTGTATTTTGAATTTATGACTATTTTGGTAGTGCATAAATATTGTACACATGACCCCAAGTTAAGCCTGACTATTCTGTGCCATACCTACCAGGAGGGGTAAGCTCAGGTCAATTTAGTAAGGGTTCACCCTGGCAGGAGTTGTAATTGTTCCTTGAGGTGGGCAGTCGCCCTCCTCAAATACTATTTCAATTCCTCACAAGCAGGAAATATATAGTTGAAATACCTGGAAAACTAATGTTAGGAAAGCTAGATATCTTCCTCTTTAATGATCCCTGACCATTTCCAATCATTCAAAATGGAATTCTAACACCCATAAGATATGTCATATGACATACCAATGGTTTAGAACAAAACTGTGTACTGTTGTGCTGGTGAGATTATTCCTCTACATACAACTCATAATTTATTATGCTGATGTTCTCACTTAATACATTTAATGTCTATATAGGGATTATTTAAAGCCTGAAATTGTGCCTTAGTGAGGTTGCAATGTTATGATTGTATTTAACTAAGACCTATCACACCAACTGAAACTATTTTACAATGATACAGTCATATCAGTACATTCACAAAATCAGTCCAATTTGTATAAATGTATTTCATTTAATCCATAAGGCTTTCTCCAAGTCCAGCCAACACGTGTTTCGTTGAATGGGCAGGTACCCACGACTTCATCAGGGCTGGGGAAAGACAATATAAACAGATATTGTAGTCCCGCCATACATCGGGCATTCTGAATATTTGTACATATGGTTAAAACGTGATTAACAAGACTATCATGCAAGTGGGATTAATCTTCAGTTGTCTTTTTCTTGTTAAACTGAGATATTTACTTATTATCAATGCATAAAATTGCATAAAAATCCTTATATGCATCAAGAGGGAAATAGCTGATCTTACTGGAAAAATGAAGGGTGTGGAAGTGGTTAATCTCAGTGACAATGTACTATCAAAAGATATGATTAATGTGTTGGAACGGGGCATGGGTTTTTGTCCAAGGGAGCAAGGAGATATACACAAATCTATGGTGGACCTGTTTAAATTCACGAGAAAATTAAAATTAAAGAAACATTTTGAATGTAACAAAAATGTAAATAAAAGCATTGAAACAGCAACTCTAAGTGTGACTGATACCATACCAACAATACAGAATATTAGAGATAGTGAAATACTTCTGTCCATTGTGGATGATGACAGAGACCACATGTCCATAGATGAACTACTGTTTGATCATGAGATTGAACCAGACACTACCATATCTATTGGTCTACATAACAAATCAAGATGTACACCGACATTACCAAGTGGAAATAGTGTGGACATGTTCCACAAATTAGTCACTGAGGACCTATATAACCACCTTAAACACAAAAAGAAACACATAACAACACACCCAGATAATCTGAGTAGACATGAACGCCAAGCACTAGTGGAGTTGAGTAACTTACCCAATGTTACCATCAAAGAGGCGGACAAGGGTGGTAACATTGTGGTAATGGAGTGGTGTGGCTCACTGGTTAGAGGCGGCAGACCCAGTAGCAGAAGTTGGCCTGGGACCAGGGTTCAATTCCCGACGCGGCAGGGTCGTGGACCAGGGTCAGCAGACTCGACAATTCTCGCCTTGGTGCCTACTCTAACCAGGGATCACACTCGGCAACTCTGGGCATTAGCTTGCCTCATCTCCACAACGGCCCCATCAACGCCGGGGATGCCTGGCTCCACCTTGGGGATTCCCAGTAGGGACCATCCCACAGGGAAAGCCAGGACGGGTTCCCCAGCGGTATACAGCGCCGGGACGCCCCTTTGCTGGGGCAGCTGTGCGCTTTACAAGTATACAACATTTAACATTTAACATTTAATGAATACTGAGGCCTACAATTTAGAAATAGAGACACAACTAAAGGACCAAACCTACTATGAAAAATTGAGAATGAATCCAATAGGACCCCTTACGGACACTATTAATACACATCTTAAAAAATGGTGGCTTGAAGGCCTAATAAGTAGGGAGGAATTTACTTATCTGAAAATAGACAAACCGAGATTTCCATGCATCTATACACTCCCAAAGATACACACAAATGCCCAATCACCACCAGGGAGACCTATTATATCTAATATAGGGGGCCCAACGGAGAGATTGTCTCAATATGTGGACAAGTTTCTACAACCACTAGTGCGAAATTTACCAGCATATATTAAGGACACCAAGCACATCCTAGGCATCATCGCAGATGTACCATGGGAAGATGGCATGATTATGGCCACCCTAGACGTCACTTCTCTGTACACAAACATTAGGACAGACTTAGGTCTTTTGGCGGCTAGGAAATTTCTGAATAAAAGACCAGTGGGCTCACACTGAGATGCTAATGAAGATGATGAATCTTATATTACAGAACAATGTCTTCTTATTTGAATCCTCTTGGTACAGACAGTAACAGGGTGTAGCCATGGGGTCCAGATTCTCTCCTTCGTAAGCGAACCTGTTCATGGGCAGATTTGAGGAGGAGTGGATCTGGGGCCCTGATGGCATAGAGTGGAGTGAATCTATCATATACTGGGGTCGCTATATTGACGACTGTCTGCTTATTTGGGCCGGAGATATGAACAGTCTAAAACAATTTTGTGAAGATCTGAATACAAACAGGATGGGGATACACCTTACATACTCTATAAGTAGAACTCAGATTGAATTCTTAGATCTTACACTATTCATTGAGGACAACAAAATACATAGCAAACTATACAGGAAACCAACCTCATGCAACGCCATATTACATGCTGGTAGTTCACATCCGAGACATCAGATCCAATCCATTCCCTATGGAGAACTGACACGAGCACGTAGGAATTGTAGTAAAGAAACAGACTTCTCAGAATGCAAGATGAATATGAGAACTAGATTTAGAGCCAGAGGGTATGATCTAGACACTATCAGAAAGGCAGAAACCAGAATCGATAACATACACAGAGACGCTACACTGCGACACAAACTGAATGTCAACAGTGATAACAAGAAAATTAGACTGATTACCAACTATGACGATGCCGCAATAACACTGAGAAACAGCATGAAAAAACACTGGTGGTTATTAAATAATGATAGATCTCTAAATAATCACATCACCAAACATCCACTTATCACATACCGAAAAGGGAAGAATATCAAATCATGGGTAAGTCCCACGTATCCATTGCCTCCCAAGATCACACCAGATTGGTTGACACAGAACAGTGTGGGTTTTCACAAATGTGGAATGTGTAAATTATGTCCAATGGCCATGAACAAAACTAAAACCTTTCACAATTACATGGGAAGAGAATTCAAGATTAGACAAATGCTAAATTGTAACAGCAGCTTTGTTATATATATGATAACCTGTAAATGTGGAAGCTTTTACATTGGCAGTACAAAAAGGGCTCTAAAAGACAGGATATTTGAACATGTAAGAGCTATCAAACATCATGATGTAAGATATAATACAGCTACTCATGTCAATGAATGTCCTAGTCAAAGCAAGAATAAAACAATTGGATTCTGTGCCATAGATCAGGTCAGAAATGATCCCAGGGGTGGCAATAGAGAACTATCTCTAAGACGTAGAGAAGCGTCCTGGATACTTACAATGCGGGCGGTGGACTACGGGATGAACGTAGATCAAGAATTACACTACTTCCTGGGAGATTAAGATGTGGTTCTTAAGTATAGAACTGTAATGCCCTCTGTAAATGTATAAAATCTGTTAATTACGGAATCAGGACAAAAAGTCACAATGCATTGCGAATATGACCTCAATATTGGAATACAGCGAATCAAACGTAGAAAGCACTCAATTACTATTATGTTTATGCCTCACCCACCATGTACCAGCAACAATTCTATGTTACAACTTATATTAGAATATTAGTAGCTCTATCTTTGAAGCAATATGTAGAACGTCACTCTGATTTAAGATCTGTCCGTTTCTGTATAAAATATGTACTTACCCTGCCCCACATATAGGTACCTACAGTACCGGTGACAATATTTCCTGGATCTGGCACGGACATGACCTATCAACACTATTTAATTTTCACACCCTGTGACAATCATAAAGCCACTTAAATTAGACTGTACACATTAGAAATACTCATGTCAGAAATATAATATGGGCTATCTACGCATAGGGGATTATCATAGACTTATTTTATCAACGTGTACACACGTTAGAAACTAATCCAACATGGCGGACAGATAATTCCATTAAAGGGAGACGTTCTAACTACATTCGGCGGAAAGGGAATTCCTTTCAAATAGGCTTCCGGGTCATGAGACGCGGTTAATCCAAAATACGGAAAGACCGGCTCCATGCGCAGTGATATTCCTGAGATCCCGTAATACGAAGGTAGGATAAATGATCACAACTAACCCAATATTTATAGCTAGATTGGCCAGTAGTCCACTAATACGGAATACTAATGGCTCTCCGTATGTATTTACTTCCCTCTCACCCCTCGAATTAATCACAGCGGGGAATATGATCGAATACCAACGTGACGAATATTTTCATTAAGAAGCCTTTAATATGTGGGATCTGGACGAACTGTGCTGTGCCACGTAATTGGCCACATACCGAATTACCGCTGATAAGGTAAGCGACGGAACGTCACGACATTATAAGAATAAAAACGGTTGTGGTTAAACAGAATGCATTAGATATTCTACCTGCACCGCTTTGACAGGTTGCTTTGTTTAGACAATATAACATGTCGGCTGTAGCTATGCCCATGGAATCCATAACTGGATAGGTAATATATTTATTACATATTTTCCCACAGCGTAATCAGGAATATACAAACAAGCTGCGTAAAGAATATTATCATCCCAGCCGAATAAGGATGGGTCGGAATTATAACCAGCTAGAAGGTACGTGTCTGGGCTGGTTTTATATATATTGTATAACACGGATAGTGTCAACAACCTTATAGCGATTACAAGAACCTAATGTATCACGATATTTACAGGCATATATTCTATCTGGATTTGAATATCAGGTAAGCCTGAGCAAATCTGCTCAGTCTTTATAATTGAAGAGCACTAAATGTAAACAATAATCTGAGATAAAATTAAGATTCACTGAACATAATCATATAGATGATGATTATCACATGGGTTTATGGATATGGTAGACTTGGTGAGGCATAATGTCGGCATGATGCCGGGAAATCTGGTGCTACCGTTGATACTGTTTAGGAATCTTGAATCTGTGGGGCACTCTACTTGCCTCCTATGGAGGTAATATATCTCTCTCTCTCTCATGGGGTGTCCTCCATCCTTTCCTTTTTCCTTTTCCCTCTTGAATGCATATAAGGATTTTTATGCAATTTTATGCATTGATAATAAGTAAATATCTCAGTTTAACAAGAAAAAGACAACTGAAGATTAATCCCACTTGCATGATAGTCGTGTTAATCACATATTAACCATATGTACAAATATTCAGAATGCCCGATGTATGGCGGGACTACAATATCTGTTTATATTGTCTTTCCCCAGCCCTGATGAAGTCGTGGGTACCTGCCCATTCGACGAAACACGTGTTGGCTGGACTTGGAGAAAGCCTTATGGATTAAATGAAATACGTTTATACAAATTGGACTGATTTTGTAAATGTACTGATATGACTGTATCATTGTAAAATAGTTTCAGTTGGTGTGATAGGTCTTAGTTAAATTATTAGGTCTACGGATCATTAGTGGGCCAGGATGATGACCCATACCTAGGCACCCAACAACCAGAAAAAAGTGTATCAATAAATACGAATACTGGTGATATATGATAGAGCGCCATAACCATTCAGGAATATCATCCAACCTGTATTCTTTATGTTATGATTGTATAAAGTTGCCAGACCAGAAAATTAATGAATACATTGGTTCCATACAACATTTGAATATGTCATTCTGACTATTGAACAGACAAATGAAATATTCATAATCCTACTTTCTGACTCAAAATATTAGTAGCTCAGCCCATAACATTGATGTCTTTATCATAGTTCACATTTTGTCGGTTTACTTTATTAGTACAGTTGATAAACCAATATATCTAAATCAACAATGTATACTGGGGAATATTGTAGCCATTGCAGGTATTTTTTCTACTCAGAACATTTTCAAAGTTACATTTTTCTAGTCATCTCTACTAAGTCCACCCTAAACTCAAATATAATAATGTTTTGGGATGGGGTGATTTAAAGTACATTAGTAAGTACATATTTACCTGCATCATTCAAAGTTCTATCAACTAGGTCCATGATATAGATTTATGGCCTGCTGCCGAGGGCTATTCCGGGTATTAAAGGCACTGAGCCTGTGTTATAGGCCAGAGCCATCGGCAGAAAGTCCATTAGGCTGCAAGAACATTCCACCCACTAAGGGTAAAATGTTCTAGGTTAGAAAGGGAGAAACAGAAGACAAACGCTGGAATATTGAAGCATAATGCTAATACCAGCCATTACTAGCCCTGAGCCACTTCCAATATTCAAGTGTTGTAGTCAAAAATAGTTCTTACTGATTTCTTGATCTAATTTCCCTTTGAGTACCTACCATGTTGGTCTGTGTCCAGCGGCAGCCACCATAAACTAAGGGTGGTGGGTAGGGTGGGGTTGCGCGTGAGTCATCGCGCGGGGAGATGAAAAATACAGTATTTTAAAAAAAGGTATCTTTTGCCATCGGCAGCCTCCAGCATCACATCTCATCGTGCCACCTGTGGTATATAAATAAATAATACCGGATCTAGGTTTTACTGGACATAGTAATAACAGATAGCTCAATAAATGAGAGTCAAGATTCGAGGTAGTAGGAGTTTGCAGGTTTAATACAGCATAAGGACAGGAACAGGACAACCTGCACAGGAATAGGATGACAGGGCCTGACAGGGGGGCCCCGACAGCTGCCGGGCAGGATCTGGGATGAGCGCGCTAACTTTAATAACAATGTACAAGCATATATACTAAAACAGTTGCATTACAATGAATACAGTAGGCGGAACAGTGGGTGTGGTCAATAACAGTCGCGAAAGATAAGGGTGAAAGTGGGTGTAACAGGAGGCGTATACATAGACATGTGATGTAGATGTAACAGAATATGTCATAAATGGGGCGGAAACATGGAGGGGGCTACCTAAGGAGCCGGGACCTCTAACCTAGTGGTGCGCGCAAACTGACAATGACGTGTTACTAGGAGAAGCTGGGGGCTATGAACTCTGTGCTAGGAGCAGAGACTGAAGTCTGGAGAGTCAGGGCGACATGTACCTAACACTATCTAGTATCTGATGTTTAGAGAACATGTTGATATAAACTAAGAGTCAGGAGGGGAGAGGCTAACAGACTCTAAGACTGGAGCATACATTATTCTATATGTAGTGCGTGATGAAGAATATTAAATGACCATAAATACAGTATTTCTCTTACATGGAGACGTAAGGGCTAGACTATGACGGAAACTATTGATGCGATTCAGTAGCTTAGGAATGCAGAGAAGGAGGGCTGGACTGATAACTAGAATCATAACATACTCTTGGCAGACTCAGAGGCAGAGCCAGGCCGAGCCGGGCACTGTAAGGCAGGAAGTAAGTGAAGGGTCGAGGATACAGGTGGGGGCTATATCGCTCCTCAGCGAGGGTTCAGGAGACAGGAGCTGAATCTGGTGTCCGGGCCCTTTTGAGGCCTAGAAACGGGGACTTTACAATGAAATAACGTGCACACTGGGAAACGTGGCAACGTAACTTTACATAGGCCTAATACTCGTAGCTTTCACGAGAACTGGGAACTGGCATACTAGGGATGGACACAACTGTAATTGCGTCTTTAATCGAACATGGGGAATACATATGCATATTAATCATGCACACATAACATATGATGGAGGACACGTAGGGACACAGAACATGGCAAAATTTACTTTTCCACATTCCCTCCTTGTCACTACGTTTCCCTCAGGAAACATCAATATTCATAATACCATCTATCATTTCATACAGTATCATTTGCTCGTCTCGAATTTTCTTGGAACGGGATCTAGAACGGGACTTGGGACTAGGAATACAAGAGGTAGCACAAATGCCACAAATCGCAGGGCCACATTGTATACATAGGCAGCAACTGAATATGATTGCTACTGCAATACCCAGAAATGACAATACTTTCCATCCCCAAGCGGAAATCATATTCCAGAACCAACCGGACCATGTCCAGGTGCCTGGATCTTGGTGTAACATATGGGCAATTTTATGGAGTCTGGTTATAGCTGAATAAACAGACGGCGCGTTATTAGGAATGAAAATGCAGCAACTAGATCCGATGACTCTACATGCCCCGCCCCTATCGGCCAGTATGACGTCAAGGACGAGACGATTCTGGAGCACGACAATTCTCATAAAGGATTGCTCTTCAGTTAAGTTACCTAGAGCAGAAGTAGTCTCAATCACTACTGCTTCAAGGGTTCTGGTTAATCTACGTATCAGTTTACTATTCACGACAGTACCTAAATAGGGAAAGACACCTTTATTGATATCTATGTATTGTTCTAGAGCAGTTTCAGTATAATCGACAATCGGGAGGTCTCTCTTGTGTCTAGTATGTACTAGGTGGGAATTCCTATGATAGTCAGGTGGGGCTAGAAAAACTGGTGGCAGTAGGAATGCAATGTAACAGGTTCCCTCCCAATCGAGGGGCAGACGAACATATGCGGTCTGACCACAAACAAAATAAGAATGACGTGAAGCTTTAAAAATAGATTTCCTACTGTCACTATGCTTGACAATAGTAATACAATCACTATGTCCTACATGTACGGAACCATTCTTTCGGACACATAATTCGCCTTTAACTGGTAATACTGACATAACAGGTAAGTCTGGAGTAGTATCAGACTGAACATTCAGGACCATGAAATTCGAAGAATAATTACCTAAATTATAAACTTCATTTTCTAGATCTAACCCTGTTCTGTGGGGAAGACCTTGCTTGTCTGGAAAACATGTACTGTTAAGAAAAGACATATCTGTTGAGGATGACGTTAACGTGGACCATGCTCCACATGAACCATTATGTGAAAATGGATAAGGAAAGAGTGGCAGAACTCCCTTCGGTGTCTGGAAAGGGGGGAGTCGACCACACACCCAACAATTAGTGGCATTGCTGGTCTGGTGTGAATAATGTAACATGCGGATAAAGGAATTATTACGCATAGCAAGACGATATGAGAGTTCATGAGGAGGCAGATCACTAAACGTGTGCTCTACCGTAGCATTAGCAGACTTATTTACATGAGAAACTGGAAAATACAAATAAAAAGCATAACTGGTGCAGGTAGTCATAAGGCTGAAAAACAATATGAAACTTAGAAAAACGATACATCGGATTGAGTTTTGACTAACTCTCTCACTATGGGGGTCTATTTTATACATGTCAGAAACCGGTCTAACCGTTTCACCTAGGGGAGGACTTAGACAATCAAACTGGCTGACTTATTTTACTAGACCTTAGTTTTTGCTTATACTCCTGTTGCGGAGTTTTCTCTACCAGGGGGGGTTCAATATCATTGTCTTTTGCGGGACAGTCCTTAAGAATAGTACTTTGGCAGTCCTTTAAATCCTCGGAAATGTTCTTAGAAACAGGCTTCAATCCATAAAACTTCTTCACATGTGACAGGTGGACCCAGCCCTTCCTGCCTTCCAGCTTGACGGCAGTACGGGTGGCCAGGAGGACCTGTCGGGGTTCCTTCCAGCGAGGCTCCAGCGGACTTGAACGATCAAAGTTCCTCACAAGGACCATGCATCCGGGAACGATTTCATGCGGTGCCACCTCGGTATTGTCTGGAAATGCGGCAGCAACCTGTGAACGACAAGAGTGTAGGGCAGACATCAAGGAAGCTAGGTAATCTGTCAGCATATTACTTGAAACATCTGTAATACTTCGGGGTCTAGGTGTACCCCACACATTAGGGGGGCGGCCGAATACGACCTCATACGGGGACAGACCTGATCTGGAATGTGCGACCATGCGCATATAGAATAAAGCAACTGGCAGAGCTACTAGCCAGTCTACACCTTTCTCTTTACATATTTTGGCGATGCGGATTTTCAGGGTCTGGTTATGTCTCTCTACGAGACCGGCTGCTTCTGGATGGCGTACACAATGGAACTTCCACTGGTACCCTAACAAAAGGGAAACATGTTTCATCAACTCGGAAGAGAATGGCTGGCCGTTATCAGAATATACGACCCTAGGGAGTCCGTAGCGGGGGAAGAATTCACGAACCAACTGCTTGGCAGTGGTCGCGGCTGTGTAATCTGGAACTGGATATGCTTCTGTCCATCTGGACAAAGCGCATACAACTACAAGGACATACTTGAAACCTCGACATCGCTCCATCTGAATATAATCCATCTGGAGGACTTCAAAAGGGTGGTCAGGGGGCTGGAATCCACCTTGTTCCACCGGGACACTTTTACCTGGATTGAACTGGCAACATATCATACAGGTACGGACTTTCTGCTTAGCTGCAGCTCGTAAATGCTTATTGAACCAAATGTTCTGGATACTGTCTAACATAGCTTTTTCTCCTAAATGTGCTGGACTATGTGCGGTATTGATAATGACTTGAACCATAGAGTCGGGGAGAAACCATGTGGCTCTACCCTTCGTTACCCATCCCTGATCTGTCTGGACCCCTCCTTGTTCGGACCATTTCTTGATTTCATCGGGAGTAGCATGTAACTGGATGTCTATGACATCTTGAGTAGGGTCCTTAACTGTCATACAGGTAGTCGGATCTGGAGTATGTGTCTGTGTCGGATTAACTGAAATGTCTGGAGTCTGTGCTGTAAGCTTGGCTGTGCGATCTGCTAGATCATTACCTTGAGAAATAATGTCAGTAACTTTCGTATGTGCTTTGCATTTCATGATAGCAATAGATGTCGGTAAGTGTATGGCATCTAACAGAGCTTGAATAAGGAGACCATGCTGAATCTTGGTTCCATGAGAAGTCATGAAACCTCTCTCCTGCCAGAGCACTCCGAAGTCGTGTACAACTCCGAATGCGTAGCGTGAATCTGTGTAAACATTAACTTTCAGGTTCTTAGCGTGTATGCAGGCTTGGGTCAGAGCAACTAGCTCTGCTGCTTGAGCAGACAGGGTGTCAATACGGTGTGTTTCTATAACTTCAGTGTCAGTAGTCACTGCATACGTGGCTACTAGTTCTCCTGTACTTGTTCTCATACATGAACCATCCACATAAAGTGTCAGGTCGGGATCTGGTAATGGGATGTCTGTCAGATCTTGTCTTGGCTTAGTCATAATATTAACTACTTCCACACAGTCGTGTGTGGCAGGATTCGAATTAACTGACGGTAACAGTGTAGCAGGATTTAGAACGTTGCAGCGTCTGATTTCTATGTGTGGCTGGAACAGTGTCAATTCATAACCTGTTAAACGTGCAATTGTCAAGTGCTGAGTCTGGGTTCGGTTTAAAAGAACTTCCACGGAGTGTGGAACCTGTACTGTCAAGGAATGTCCTAATACTATGGAATCACTTTGTCTGATAGCTAGTGCTGTGGCTGCAACTGACTTGAGGCACGCAGGCAGAGCCTGGGCTACAGGATCTAATGTGCTCGAAAAATAAGCACAGGGCTTGTATTGTCCTGCTTGATCTTGTGTGAGAACAGATAATGCTGTACCTTCACGTTCAGTGACGAAAAGTGTAAAAGGCTTACTGTAGTTCGGTGTAGCTAGAACTGGAGCTTGGCATAAAGATTTCTTTAACTCATTGAAACTAAGTGTATGTTCAGATGTCCAAGGGAGGACAGTCGATACGGCTGCCTCCTGTGTCGTTAACTGTATCAGTGGTTTAGCTAGAAATGCATACTGAGGAATCCATTGTCTACAATAAGAAGTAAGGCCGATAAAAGCACGTACCTCCTTCTGGGTCTTGGGCTGAGGAAGACTCGCTATTAACTGGATACGGTCGGGTGTCAACTGCCTACCCCACTTGGACAGTAAGTGGCCTAAGTAGATCACTTGCTGGACACAGAATTGAAGCTTCGAAGGGGACACCTTGTGCCCCATCTCGGCAAGGAAATACAAGACTGTAAGGGATGCTCGCTCGCAAGCACGTTCAGAACGGGCTGTGATCAGTAGATCATCGACATACTGGAGCAGGGCAGTGTCAGTTGGCATGTGAATATTGTCTAGTTGTCTCTTAAGTGCTTGACTGTAAATGCTAGGACTTTCTGTGAAACCTTGAGGAGCTCGTGTGAACATATAGCTTCTTCCATTTAAACAAAATCCGAAAAGAAACTGGCTGTCTGGATGAATGGGGACACTGAAAAACGCGTTCTTGAGGTCTATGACTGTAAAAAATGTTGCCTCAGAATCAATGGCTGTCAATAGGGAAGAAATATCTGGAACAACTGGATACTGGGGAATAATACATTTATTGAGTTCTCGTAGGTCAATCACTAATCGATATACTGGGGGTGCATTGGGATCAGTACGTTTCATGACTGGAATGATCGGAGAATTACATACATTGGAGTCAGTTTCTACAACTACTCCTTGAGCGATGAGCTCGTCAATAATTTTGGATAAGGCTGCTACAGCCTCAGGTGGCAGTCTGTACTGTCTGATTCGTGGTAACACTACACCTGGTTTGAGAGTCACACGATGGGGTGTGATTTGCATATAACCTACATCAGTTGGACCTTGCGCCCATAGATGCTGCGGAACATTAGACAATCTCGGATCAAAATCTCGTAATACATAGTGACCCTTGAAGTCACGTAAAAACAGGCGTATTCCCTCTGGGGAGCAGCAAATAACTGCACCTAATTCTTTCAGTGTTTTAATACCTAACAGATTTTCTGGACATGACTTCGTAAGTAACAGATCAGTAGTTCGGGACAATGGACCTACTTCTAGAGTAACTGGCTTAGATATCTCGTTTACAATAGGCTTTCCTGAAAATCCAAGGGAAACATTTCTAGAGCCTGAGAGCGGAGCCCCTGGAACTTCGGCGTGACTGATGGTCGTCCTACTTGCCCCTGTATCAATCAGAAACTTTCTGTCTTTCCCTAGTACCTGACTATGAACATAGGGACCTTCTTGATCTACAGGAATCTCGATGAGAGGCAAGCCTACCTCCCTCTCTAGGCTGTTTCATGAATATGGCTGATACTCTGGATACTCGGACTGTGCATACTGATACATCTGCTGTGTAACATGCTGTGTTGCAGCAATAGGCTGCGGTGCTGTCTGTTGTGCATTTTGTGGCTGAGAAGTCTGTGAAACTTGTTCTTGTCTAGGCGGACGTGGTCTTTCTTTAGTTTTACCAGTGGCTATGTTATGTTTCAGGACTGCACACTCGTTTATGAAATGACCTGGCTGTTTACAATAATTGCATGTCCCTTTAACGGGAACTGTAGGATGACTGGCTTGATTCGTACCCCTCTTCTGACTGTCTTGTGGAACGGATTGTGCAACTAGTACTTTCATTTTCGTGTCTTTCATACGTTTTCTCTCGTGATCTTGCTCTTCTCTGATTCTATTCTGGTGGTATTGGAGCATCTGTAACATCTGGGATGGGGTACTAGCTTGCCATGTACTTTCGACTTTCAAAACTCGATTCTTAACTTGTGGACTTGAATTCTCGACTAATTTAGTAACAAAAAGATGAGGGTATGACTCTCTACTTGTCTTGAGGCCACTGTTTATAATGAAACATTTTTCAAATCTAGAATAAAAATCACTAGTGTCTTCGTCTTGTTTCTGTTTACAGGCTGAGATTGCATCCCAGTCTTCCTTTTTAGTGGCTAATAATCTGGGCAAAACTTGTATTAATAGTTCTGGTAATTCTTTACATTTCTCTCCAAGACCGGTACCTGGTACTCGTATCTTATCTTCAGCTTCTAAAACTGCCCAATCGATCTTTTTCTCTCCCACCTCCCATTCTTTTTCCTTGAGTTTCTCGTATACCCCTGCGGGCAACAGGACCTTTAACATTTTAATTATATCTGGATACGTGTATTCTCCCATACGGAGCATGTCTTTTAATTCTCGGTGGAACCCTGCTGGATCTTTGTCGTGACAGGGAATTAATTTCTTCATCTCTAAGAGTTCCATCTTTGTAATCGGAGTGTAAACAAACACTCGTTGCATTTCACCATCTGTTGTCCTGACTGGGTGTACTTCTCGTAACGGATTCTGTCTATCTATGTAAAACGGTTTACTTTCTGGAGGTGAGACATGAACAAAATGCGGGTTCAAAAACGTTCTATATTTGTGGCGCTGTTCTAGAATGACACTAATTAAATCGGTACCTAAACCTTTCCATCTATACTGGAGTAACTCGTTCAGGACATCGTGTAACGGACCTGGATCAGAATGTTGACCCTCATACAGAGTAATGAGGTGCTGAACCATATACATACCCACCAGTCGTTGCTCGGCTGGGGGCAGTTTCAGAAACATTTGTGCCACTATTTCGTCTGGAAAAGTGGTAGAATCAGTAATCCATCGGACTGCTGATCGGGCTAGTTCTTGTTCATGCATAGTACTTAACTCACTATAACCGATTCTTGATTTCAGAATATGATCGGTAGCTTGAAATACTTGTTCTAGAGAACCTTGTTCTGGTGCTGGATGATGAAAAGTTTTCTTGCGTTCTAGGCGTAAATGGCGGTCTGGAAATCTAGATTTTCCTACATACGCTATTCTGGCGGGATTCTCGTCCTCTACCTCTTCCGTAGAAGAGTCATTCTCTTTCTCGCTTACTTGTGCTGCTTTACGTTGTTCGTGTAACTTTATTATTTCCTTACGAATTCTCTTGTACATACTCTCTATACTACTGATAGTTCTGTGCTTACCCTCGGCTATATTATCACTCCACCTTGTCAGGATTCTCATTTCGGCTGGATCTTTGGTCGGATAATCTTGTTCCCTTATTAAACAATTAATCAGAAACTTTAATATCATGAGCTGGATTTCAGCTTTCCTTTGAGACATGGCTTCACCAATACTTTCTGGATCATCCCCTGTACGGATGAAACAATATATTCTGTCTAGATCTTCTTTCATATTCGGTAGGGTATCCAAATACCCGGTCACCCGTCTTACACGGATGGAATATATAACTGTACTATCATCACCTGCAACTGGATCATAGCGGCATTCAGTAAGAGCTCGTCGGATATCTGCAACGGACTTATATTTGGGCGTACGCTGTAACGCACATTCATGTAACTCGACTAATGTTTAACGTTGGTGTGGTGGCGGGGTACCAGGAGGACCTCCTCCTGCGGCCCCTATACTGGAATCGTCGACTGATACTCTTCGTGCTGGCAGAGTGGGAAATTGTAATGTGGGCTGAACCGGGGGTACCGTGGCAGGTACTCCGGTGTCTGGAGGAGCAGGATTTACATTATTTACAGGAGCTGGCGGAACAGGATTTGTATATTCTGGAACCGTGTCGTCCAAATAGGACGAAATAAAAATATCAGCTGCGGTCGGTTTGTGACGTAGCTTGGTCGGAACTAATGGTGGCGGAAAATTACTGGATGCCTCCGGGGTTGCTTTTGGCAAGCCCTCGGCAAGAAGAGGATACATACCCTTAATGAGGGCGTTCCTCTGTCTGTCTGACTGTTCGGTTTTGACTCGTTCACCTATCTCGATTAGTTCCCTTTCTTGGGCTCGTTCTAAGGATTCTCTACTTAATTCTGACTTTCTGATTTCTTTTTCGGTTCTTTTATGAGATTCTTTGCGCCATAACTCGATGGCATCTTTCTGTGACTGTCTGGCTTTCTTTTTCCATAATGCTTCTTCTACTCGCATGATGCACTCGGCATCCCATGTACCCGATACGGGCCATCTATACTTTTCTTCTAACTGTTTGGTATACTCTACCCATAAATCTAGATATAATATGGCACTTATGCCATGCTTCTGATACATAAAATGACCTGGACTGTCCCTAGGCGGGACAGGAACTGCTTCTTCTAACAGACCTTTTCTGGTTTTTAACTGACGTAGTCTGGAAAATAACGGCATGACTGAACTGTAATCTAGACACAATACAATACACAATGAACACGATAATTACACCACATTCATACCACGACATTAAAATACATGAAGAACATTTAAAATAACAGTTCGGACAGAATACTACCTGGAATTCTGAAAACAGAATACATGAATTTCTCGAGAACAGAACTGACTAGAACAGAAACTAGATGCACTGCTGAAACAGTACGAAACTTACCGGTCTCATAAAGAGACACGTCAGGACCCGCATCCACCAGAGTGGACACTTCGTTTTGGGATCTGTGTACCACCAAACCCCTCGGACCAGAGACAATTAGATTGACCCTGTCTAGATACTACCCCAGCAACGGTACTCACCGGGCAGCAAGAACGGAAGGCCTCGAACTGGACTGGACTGCTTTGACGCCGGACGGACGAACTTCGGACTTCAGTTACGGGTGGGCCTCCGGATACCTCGGACCTTGGACTCTCGGCTTGGACTCTGGTCGGGACTCGCCGCGTTCCTCCACCGCCTTGTCTGGATGCTGGACCGCCACCTCCGTCTCCTCCGTGGGCCTGAGGGATACTTGAAGCAGAAATATCTGCACGTGCACGGTATGGTTCCGTCACGGCTGCAGAGGGTCAGGGGGCCGGCGTGGCTTCACTGGCGCATGGGGAAAGGGCAAGTCCCTATTCGGGCGCCATTATGTGGTATATAAATAAATAATACCGGATCTAGGTTTTACTGGACATAGTAATAACAGATAGCTCAATAAATAAGAGTCAAGATTCGAGGTAGTAGGAGTTTGCAGGTTTAATACAGCATAAGGACAGGAACAGGACAACCTGCACAGGAATAGGATGACAGGGCCTGACAGGGGGGCCCCGACAGCTGCCGGGCAGGATCTGGGATGAGCGCGCTAACTTTAATAACAATGTACAAGCATATATACTAAAACAGTTGCATTACAATGAATACAGTAGGCGGAACAGTGGGTGTGGTCAATAGCAGTCGCGAAAGATAAGGGTGAAAGTGGGTGTAACAGGAGGCGTATACATAGACATGTGATGTAGATGTAACAGAATATGTCATAAATGGGGCGGAAACATGGAGGGGGCTACCTAAGGAGCCGGGACCTCTAACCTAGTGGTGCGCGCAAACTGACAATGACGTGTTACTAGGAGAAGCTGGGGGCTATGAACTCTGTGCTAGGAGCAGAGACTGAAGTCTGGAGAGTCAGGGCGACATGTACCTAACACTATCTAGTATCTGATGTTTAGAGAACATGTTGATATAAACTAAGAGTCAGGAGGGGAGAGGCTAACAGACTCTAAGACTGGAGCATACATTATTCTACATGTAGTGCGTGATGAAGAATATTAAATGACCATAAATACAGTATTTCTCTTACATGGAGACGTAAGGGCTAGACTATGACGGAAACTATTGATGCGATTCAGTAGCTTAGGAATGCAGAGAAGGAGGGCTGGACTGATAACTAGAATCATAACATACTCTTGGCAGACTCAGAGGCAGAGCCAGGCCGAGCCGGGCACTGTGAGGCAGGAAGTAAGTGAAGGGTCGAGGATACAGGTGGGGGCTGTATCGCTCCTCAGCGAGGGTTCAGGAGACAGGAGCTGAATCTGGTGTCCGGGCCCTTTTGAGGCCTAGAAACGGGGACTTTACAATGAAATAACGTGCACACTGGGAAACGTGGCAACGTAACTTTACATAGGCCTAATACTCGTAGCTTTCACGAGAACTGGGAACTGGCATACTAGGGATGGACACAACTGTAATTGCGTCTTTAATCGAACATGGGGAATACATATGCATATTAATCATGCACACATAACATATGATGGAGGACACGTAGGGACACAGAACATGGCAAAATTTACTTTTCCACACACCTATCCTCTTCCTGCCTCGTCCCAGCAGCCCCTGGGACAGATTCCCTTTCCAATCCTCATGCTGCAGAGTAGTGCAGGGATTGGTCTGAGCGGGCAGGAAAGACGCCCTGCTTAGACCAGGGAGTCCGTGGGGTTTTTCTAGCCTGGCTGGCCAATGCAGCTGGGCTGGAAAAAAGTGCTCATGTGGGTTTTAGTCTGTGTGAAATGGCCGTCCAGACACACTTGAGCACTTCGGAAGTGGAGTGCACTAGCCCTCCTTCTCCCCCTCTCATGCCGTGGCCCTGCCCCTTCCAACACCCCTAGCTTGGAGACAGCAAGTGTAAAATAAAATTATGCAAGAACATAATTGTCTTTACATTTGCTGGCTCTGAGCTAGGCAGTGAGGCGATGCTTCGCCATTGCAGAGGAGCAGCCACTATCTGTATCTGTGCCACCTTGTTTTTTCCCCTTTTCTTTTTCCTCTTGTGGTGTTGTTTTCTTGTACTTCTGGAAGTGAAAACTTTATCTCTCCTAATCAGATCCTATTGTCTTAATCTTGGTGAGTCTGAAACAAAAATTATTAGATGGATTTTCTAGCTATCTTAATTCTGGGAAATCTTTGTGACCAAAGGTTTTTACAATATGAGTAGAACCCTGTGTTTTTCTTCCAAGCTGTAGAAAGTGGAATTGGTCCGCGGTGTAAATACATAATGTTTTGTTGATCCACTTAAGCCTTCCAGGGATGGAAAAAAAGGCAGGAAGCAACAAACAAATCAACACAAACTGCAAGCTGCTGATTCCCTGCCTTAATAAGTGGCCCTGTTGGATTTGCTAATCCTTATTTCCCTGCAATTGTAAATGCTGTGTCAGGGGATCTTTGTGTTCCAGGGTAGAGCGCTGGCAACTTTGTGAAGCCCATGAAGAGTATTGATGAGTCTTTGGGCAATAGAATGCTTAAGTGTACTCCAGTCAGTAGAAATAAAAAAAACAAGAGAGTAAGAGAAGATGTTAGTGGAAACAAGCTGGCCCTGCCCATATTTTTCATGCTTCACTGGCAACTACATAGCTGTCTGCAAGAAACAATAATTACCTTCCCAGTACCTCCCAGATCACATTTGCTCAATAGTAACTCATTCACAAAATAAACTATTCCAATGTGCCTAGCACAAGTAAAACGGGTTGCAGTATTATGACTTCCAAAGTATTTACTCTGTCCACGTAGGGCGGAAACATGAAGTACAGTACCACAACCGTATCCCTTGTAAAATTTAAAAAAAAACTCATAATGTGGCAATATGCAATAACTAAAATGAAATATGTTTGTTATGAAAACTATTGGACTTGGCCCTTTTTGCCGGGTCATCCCTGAACTTTTTGCCTTCCTCCTTGTCTTTTTTCTGACATGGTGTTGGTGGTTTTAGGACTCTGGGCACTTTATCACTGCTGTCCAGTGTAAAGTGCATGTGCTCTATATGGTAAAACATGGTAAGATTGGTCTATACCTGTTTGGCGTATTCAATTTACCTATCAGTCCTTTGTAAAGTGGTATCTGAGAAACCCAGGACCAGTAAATTAAATGCTACTGTTGGGCTTGCAACGCTGCTTGCACCACCCACCATAGTAGCCTTTCAAACCTGTCTCAGGCCTCTGCCGTGTAGTTTACTGCAGCTGTGTCATGGCACATAAAGTGGTTGCCACCTTGGTGACTCCCCTTTTACTACATTAAGTCACCCCTAAGGAAGGCCATAGCTAGCCCTATGGTCAGGGTGCAATGTAGATTAAAGGTAGGACATGTGCTTTAACTGTGTGGCATGTCCTGCTAGTGAAAACAGCCATTTTGGTTTCTCACTACTGTGAGGCTGCCCTCTCATAGGAATGCATTGGGGATTGCCTAATATGTGTTCCAGTGGTAATTCCTGACATGAGAGGATTAGCGTGATCAAGTTTGGTATGTTTGGAATAGTGATAATAAAAGCTGCGTAATGGTGTTCGCAGATTTATTATCACTATTTTAGAAATGCCACTTTTAGAAGTGGGCATTTCTGTGTGCTCTGTGTCTTTTTGCCGGCCTGTTGTGTATTGCATGTCAGGCTCCTGAGTGACAGAAACTGGGGCGGTGCAGTGGCTCCTGAGGGGCTGGGTGAGTCAGGACTAGGCTGAATAGACAAATCTATATTTGGAGTAGTGGGAGGAGTAGCCCCTGACCCTGAATAGATCTGTGCCTGCCTTGTAAAATGCTGGCTCTGTCACCCAATGGTGTGTCTGCGGCCAGGACCTACACTGTCAACGGGGACTGTTGTGCACTTGGTAAATTCCCTCGAAAACTGGTTTGTATGGCGTCCCCAAGCACTGTGCCAGGGCAGGACAAAGAATATAGCTGGTATAAGTATTGGGGCTGTGACCTCATGAAAAGTGTGCTAACTTGGATCTGGATGAGAGGGTAGCTGGGCGCCTGGAGGAACCGCCACATAGGACTTCCCCTCTGCTGGAGGGCCCTGTGAGCTGGCTTGCCTAGGCCCAGCTCTGCCCTCGGTGATTCCTGGATTTAGCACCAGGCGAGTCCTCTTGGCTCCAGAGACTGCAGAAACTTGGGAGAAGCACTTATTGTTCTACTCCCTGGCCAGTATGAGTGGGGGTGCTGCTGGGGAGCTCCTTGGAGGAGGGGGAGCAGCTGAGGTCCATATCAGGGCCCTCCATGCTCAGAGCTGTGTGTGGTGGGTGATTTTCAGCTTGTTCCTAGAGCCCGAGAAGAGTGCTCAAACTGTGTGCAGAATGGGCACTGGGGCCAGTAGATTCATTAAGAAGCCCAGGCTGTTGCAGAGACTTTGCTACATATCCAGGTGCCTGAAAGCGTAAGTCAAACAGGAGCAAATCCTGACTGCGTGCAGGGTTTAGTGAGAGTGAGGAGCCTGGAAAAAAACTGTCATGCTCCCCAGTGTTGTGGGGGTAGAATGGGGAAGTACCACGGGCTGATTCTGGCCCCATTGCACCGCAGACTGCTCTCTTCATCGCTGCTGTGCCGTTGCTAGGCACCACCAAAGGGAGGTGAGACCATAAAACGAGAGCCGGAAGTCAGTCAAAAGATCTTTATTAGATTTAGTTAAAAATCATACAAAGAAGATAAAAACATTATTATACAGAATAAAAATTATTAAACCATTCATACCAATCAGAATCACGTAACGAAATATTTGGGCTAAAAAGTGTTTCAAAAGATATTAAAATACAATTCATTCAGAGAAACCTGGTAATGTCTCGCGTAATTTAAATCTAGCCGCTGTCACTAAGAAGTTTGCCATACAAAATGTGATACGAATATTGCACAATGATTGAAGGTAAATCAAAGCTGGTCTCACCTGGGAGAAACCAGCCTCCCTTAAAACAGGTAACAAAAGTTTTTTCCTAAATTCTGAAAAGAAACCACAAAACATATAAAATGCAAAGTATCTTGAACGGAAAAATTATCACATGTACAGGGCGGGGCTAACTCTTGTTTCACCCATGTATTGAAACTACCTAAATAAAAATGTATGAGGTTAAATCTGAATTTAGTCAGAAGAAACCTGTCATACGGCCTAGTAACAAAACTTAAATATCGTTCCAGTGCAATGGTATTTACTAGCAAATAATGTCGTCTCACTGCTGGCTTCTGCAGTTCCCTTTCCTCCCGACCCACTCTTGCCCTAGTCGTGAACTGCTTCTTGACAATGTATACATCCTGTTTCCTAACACCAGAAGGGTCTGTGAAGAGTTCCGGGCGACCCAAATCCATAAAAGATTTCTTCAGATAGGCCATCCATGGGATCCTATTAAAATGGTCCAAAGACATGACATCATACATATTCCTATGATTAAGAGTTAGTTCGTTATTGAGCCATGTCTTTAGCAAATAAATTAAAGGCGCCATGGTTAGCCTATCACAAACATGGTCCAGGCCCACCTCAGCATGTATGGAAAAGGTTGGTGTGGACTGGGGGATGGACAAAAGGGAGCGTAAAAATCTATTTTCTGCCTTTTGTATTGAAACCAGGCATACATATCCCCATAGTGGTGCACCGTACATAGCCAGTGAAATACATTTACTGTTATAGACCTTTAAAAGGGCTTCCATCGGTCTAGCGCCCAGCCTTTTTGCAAAACCCATAAGGGCCGCTGAAGACCTGGTCACTGCCAGGCCTTTTGCCCTAACATGGGGGCCCCAAGAGCCCCTATCATCAAAAAGCACCCCCAGGTAGGGAAAGGCAGAAACACTAGTAACGACTTCACCCTTACATTTAAAAGTTCTAACTACACCCTTTTTTCTGTGATGCCCAACAACCATAGTGTGTGACTTGTTCGAAATAACCTTCAAGTCTAGTTGGTCCATGAAGGTGCCAAAGGCATCCAGGAGCCGTTGGAAGCAGACGCCATTGCGGGCTATCAGTACCGCGTCATCCGCGTATAGGAGAGCAGGGATCTTAGCTTCTCATATACGCGGAACATCTCCATCGACTGCTTCCAGGTGGCTTCCCAGGCCCTTGATATAAATTGTAAATAGCAGGGGGGCCAGTATGCAGCCCTGTCTGACCCCACGCATGGAATTAAAGCGGGACGTGCACCTTCCCTCTTTGGTAACCCGCACAACTGCAAATAACTCTTGATGTAACAAAGCTATGAACCTTACCAGTGCCTTATCAATCCCGATCCTCAGGAGGATGTCCCACAACTTAGACCTGTTCACCAAGTCGAAGGCCGAGGAGAGGTCCATAAACGCAAGGTATAGTGACCCCTCCTTGGCCACCGTATACTTCGAGATCAACAGGTGTAGGTTGGAACACTGCTCTATTGTTCCTCTCTTCTCTCTAAATACATACTGGATGTCAGTCAAACCCCCACAGCTCTCCAAACGGTCCCTTAACCTGGCCAAAAGGACTCTGCTTAAGATCTTAATTGCAGAGTCCAAAAGGGATATGGGCCTATAGCACCCTGGGTCGTCCCGGTGACCCTTCTTAAATATGGGAACGATGGTAGAGGTTACCCAGGTAGTTGGTAAAAAGTTGCCATTGGCGGCAGTAAACATATTAGCAAGAACGCCCGCCCATAGCCTTGGAGAGTGTATGTAGAAGTCAGCTGGCACCCCGTCTGGCCCAGGGGCTTTTTTCTTTGTGGTGGCCAGGATTGCTTTCTCGACCTCGACCCTATTAAAGCATATGGGTGGGGCCATAGGGACCGTCATGATGCTCACTTGGCCCGCCGTGTCAGAATCTCCATAGACTGATCTAAAGTGAGCCAACCATTTGTCATCCGGGATGACACAATCCATAACGGAATTGGTCGAGTCAGAGAAAAAGGGCTGGTTAATTATGGCCCAAAATTGCCTGCTATCCCGTAGGATATCTATACAGAGTAGGTTCTCCCAAGCATCGTTCTTAATTTTGGCTCGCCTAGACTTAATGGCTCGCTTATATTCCTTCCTTAATATAGCAATGTCCGCCCTCACCCTTGGTTGTGCTTTGAGAGCAGCCATTAAAGATTTATGTGCTTTTGAGCAAGATGCGTCGAACCAGCGACACTGGTTGTTGAAGCCCAGTCTCAGTTTGACCGTGAGGTTCGAAGAGATTTGGGTGCAGATAGATTGAAAGGCACCCATAATCTCGAGATCTGGGGCGCCAGAGTTCTGGCAGGTCACTACCTGGTCCTCGATAATCGGGAGGATTTCAGCGTAAAAATTGTCTGGAACGACATTAGCCCACTTGAGCCTTCTGCCCTGATCCACTGGGCGTAAGGTATGCCCTGTTTTTATTTGCCCTGGCATCGGCCCCATGAAGTCCCCACAGCTCTCCAAACTGTCCCTTAACCTGGCCAAAAGGACTCTGCTTAAGATCTTAATTGCAGAGTCCAAAAGGGATATGGGCCTATAGCACCCTGGGTCGTCCCGGTGACCCTTCTTAAATATGGGAACGATGGTAGAGGTTACCCAGGTAGTTGGTAAAAAGTTGCCATTGGCGGCAGTAAACATATTAGCAAGAACGCCCGCCCATAGCTTTGGAGAGTGTATGTAGAAGTCAGCTGGCACCCCGTCTGGCCCAGGGGCTTTTTTCTTTGTGGTGGCCAGGATTGCTTTCTCGACCTCGACCCTATTAAAGCATATGGGTGGGGCCATAGGGACCGTCATGATGCTCACTTGGCCCGCCGTGTCAGAATCTCCATAGACTGATCTAAAGTGAGCCAACCATTTGTCATCCGGGATGACACAATCCATAACGGAATTGGTCGAGTCAGAGAAAAAGGGCTGGTTAATTATGGCCCAAAATTGCCTGCTATCCCGTAGGATATCTATACAGAGTAGGTTCTCCCAAGCATCGTTCTTAATTTTGGCTCGCCTAGACTTAATGGCTCGCTTATATTCCTTCCTTAATATAGCAATGTCCGCCCTCACCCTTGGTTGTGCTTTGAGAGCAGCCATTAAAGATTTATGTGCTTTTGAGCAAGATGCGTCGAACCAGCGACACTGGTTGTTGAAGCCCAGTCTCAGTTTGACCGTGAGGTTCGAAGAGATTTGGGTGCAGATAGATTAAAAGGCACCCATAATCTCGAGATCTGGGGCGCCAGAGTTCTGGCAGGTCACTACCTGGTCCTCGATAATCGGGAGGATTTCAGCGTAAAAATTGTCTGGAACGACATTAGCCCACTTGAGCCTTCTGCCCTGATCCACTGGGCGTAAGGTATGCCCTGTTTTTATTTGCCCTGGCATCGGCCCCATGAAGTCCCCTCAGGCGACCTTAAGAAGGACGGGATTATGGTCACTGTAAGGGGAAGCAACTGTGCAATAAGAAGTAACCCTATTTGAAATAACGGGGGTCACAAATATGTAATCAATAGTTGTGCCGGGGACTGTCCCCTTAAAGGTAGGTGTTCTGGTCCCCCCTTCCGCCGACATTGGTTCTGAGAAGTTGAAGTTAGCCAGTAAATCTTCCAGCTCCTCGCCCGGAGTAGTATGCTCAAAGTGGGGACAATCAGGCCCTGCTACCCCCATATGGTTAGTTGAGCTACACATAAGATTGCATGGGTGAATATTAAAATCGCCCAATAGCACGCATTAAAAATTTGTATGTGTGTTATGACTGACTGAAGTTAAAAAGGAGTCTTGGGCGGCGATGTTATTATCACAAAAATCCCTATTCCCAGAATTATAAAAATTTATAAATAATGTACTCCTGGTGGGGCTAATTTCCCTTTCAACAATTAGGAGATTTGGGGATACGTTTTTAATCTGCCTTAGGGGCCCTTTGAGATCAAGTGAAAAAAGAGTTAAAAGACCTCCCCTGGCCCTGCCTGCAAGACTGGGGATGGCAGCCACGGCAAAACTGATGAACCCATCCAGCCTAAACCTGGAGGAGGTATCCCATGTTTCTTGTAGGACGATGACGTTGTGTTCAGAGACAAATCTAGACCATACATTGTCACCACTCTTGGAGCTAATTCCTGCCACGTTCCAACTAGGCATTTTACACACAGCGACTTTGTTTGAGTTGCCGCCCCCCACAACTAGTGGCAGAGTCACATTTGTTAGTCAGTCTGTATCCTCCAGACCTGAGAAGGGGGCAAAGTGGTTCCTCGTGACCAACCCACAGCCCTCATCTGCACCCTGAAGGATCCGGGGGGTTACTGGCGGGGCGATGGGTCGCCTTAAGGGTTGTAAGTATGTGGATCCAAGAGAGCTACCCACCCCCTGTTGTGGCCTCTGACCCTGCCATCTTGCAGGTCGTGATTTGCGGAATTAATACGGGCTAAGTGTTGGTAGAAGAAGCCTAATGGAACAGGTCTCAGATAGTCCTTTGTTGAAACCGCAGAACCATCCCAAAATAGCCTATCGGCAAGATTAGCCCTGCTAAAGTTTATTACCACACAGTCCCCCTGTGTTATTTTTGGTTGTTTACCAATCCAACCCACCCTCCTTGCGTGGATGATCATGTCCGCAATATTCTCCCCACAACATATATTTGAACACCACCAATTTACCTTAACCATGAGGTCCGAGGTTGATTCCATCTCACCCTCCATAAATGGGGGATACCCCTATAAACACAGCAACCAATGGGGACGCCTCCGGCGGTAAATTAAGTTTGTATTCGCTGGGGGTAGCTTTCCTGTGGGCGGGTTTACTAGGCTGGTTCAGAGAGGATGTCTGGTCCGCTGTAGATGGAGCACTGGCCTTTGTACAAAGAAGTGGGGCTTTGATGACCTGTGAGCCATCCCCCAGAGGCAATACCCTACTTGATGTCTGTACGGTTGGCCTGTGACCAGGTACCTCCATATTCCCTTTTCCAGACAGGGACGGCCCCCTGTCGAGTGAGTCAATATGGGGGGGTATGGAGTTTACGAATCTATCAATTAATGAACATTTCTTTAAAAGCCCTGCCAAGCAGGTATTTAACGTATCCACGATGTCTTTCGCAATACCAACTAGCAGAGCTTCAATCCTAGCAACAAAAAGTGCCTCCAGTTTATCCCCCAGGAGGTCAGATGGTATACTGGATGAGCCTGTCATGTTGGCATTTTTCCTCCTCTTCTGCCTTGTTGATTGTGTTACCGCCTGGGGGTTCTGACTAGTAGAACTGAAGGTCAGTGTTGGAGCAGTGTCCTTGGGTATCGGACAAGAGAGGGGGGGATTTACAATAGTCACCACTGGATCCAGGGGTAAGGAAGGTTTATCGGTTGGACCTAAGTCGGGTGGCTCCAAAAAATGGGGTGTAACAGTGGAAGTGGGGGGAAGGACAGACAAACCCAGTTCGTGCTCAGCGTTAGCAATCTCCTTAGTGAGAGCCCCCACAGCTGATGAGAGTTAGGTCAAGATGGATTTAGAATGTCTAGGTATTTTTGCATTTTTTTCACCCTCCTCCATGAACGGTACTTTCTTTCGCTTACCCATTTGGTGCTGCAGATATTGAGGGTAAGGCCCTGCCCTGCCTCCTCCTGCCCCGGACGGCCACGGACGGCCCGCCCTTTGCCTGGCGCTGCGGGACACTGGTCCAATTATATAGTCAATATGACGGCTAGGGGAGGGCTGACAGGGGGCGCAGCCCAGGTGATGGTGGGCGAGCAGGGACTCCTGGGAGAGCGAGTCCCCTCTACGTAGCGCCTCTCCCCTGATGCAGGTGTTACTCCCCTCCGGCTTGAACACTCCACACTCGGCTTCCCCTCCTGCCGGTGTTGCAATGCGGCACCCGCGAAGCGGTTGCGGCGAGAAGTGTAGGCGATTTGAAGGTGACAGGCAGTGTCCAAGTGCTGGTAAAGGGTCCCGCTGCCCTGGTGGATTCCGGCGTTGAAGTACAATTTTCCGGCTGGGGGCGGGGCTGACAGGGGGCGCAGCCCAGGTGATTGTGGGCGTGCAGGGACTCCTGGGAGAGCGAGTCCCCGCCACGTAGCGCCTCTCCCCTGATGCAGGTGTTACTCCCCTCCGGCTTGCACACTCCACACTCGGCTTCCCCTCCTGCCGGTGTTGCGATGCAGCAACCGCGAAGTCCGGTGCGGCGAGAAGTGTAGGCGATTTGAAGGTGACAGGCAGTGTCCAAGTGCTGCTAAAGGGTCCCGCTTGTTAGGGGCGCTACTGGTCGTCTTACGTAATGCAGTGTAATTTCAGTTCAGTTAATGTTTTAAAATAAACCTTCTGTTCAATTATCTGTTAGTGTGACACACAGTAGCAGTTTTAGTATGTACCTTTTAATTTAAGTCCTAGTAATTAGTTTGTTTGAGATTTGCATTAGTCAATGCTTGTTGTTAATCAGCCCTTGTGTATGTCCTCGAGGGTAGACTTTCAGATTGTGCGCTCTAACGAGAGAGGCTCGCGCAGGCTCTCGTGATTGTGCTTAGTTAAGGAGAGAGGGCTCGTGCTGCTCTCGAGACTTTGCTAGGTCTATAAATAGACCTTCCTTCCAACGGTCGGCGCTTCGTCTCGTTGGATTTCCTGGTGAGCGCTTCTGCCCTAGTTCTGCAGGATCGCGTTGCGATCATTTAACCTCAGTCAAACCCCATTCCGAGTCGTGAGAAATCTTCAACTGATTTTCCCAGCCCCTCGACGAGCTTATTGTTAAGCTGTCATCTCTCAGCTGTTTCCGCGGCTTCGCTGAAGCCGAGGCTCCGAGGAATTCCTTTGAAGTCTGCCGGTATTGAGTTTCGTTTTCCCTCTTCAGCCGGCAGTTCGAGTCTTCAGACATCCAACCAGCACTGAAGGGACAGTAAGATTTATTTCTTCAAGTAAAATATTGAGCTGAGAAATTTAGCTCTAATTCCAGGACTTGAACTAATTTATCTAATTTGAAGTACTACGCTGTTTTTTAAAAAGGCTTAACCCCTTCGGGGCTAATGACGAGCTGGGCTCGTCATCGCGCTTACCTGTGGTGCGCTGATGACAAGGCCAGCTCGTCATCAGCCCCACCCTCGGGGGAAGCGCTGGCGCTCCCCCCGAGGCTCTCAGATCTTAGTTTTTTTAATGGGGGCGGCAGCGGAAGAGCTTCCGCTGCCGCCCCCGCCCCCCCCCCATGGTAATCCCTGATGACGTCAGCGCGCACAGCGCGCGCTGACATCATCAGGGATTCCCAGCGCTCGGGAAGCCATTTGCTTCCTGCGCGCTTCAGCAGAAGGTAGGTTTTCTGGACTCCGGCGGGGGTTTGGGGCAGCGAAGAGGCATCAGGGGAGAGGAAGGAGATTTTCCTTTCCCCTGATGTCTCTTTGCAGGGCATTTCTGCCTCACGATCGCGCACAGCGTCGCGATCGTGCGGCGGAAATGCCCCCACTAGACACCAGGGATGTAATTTTAGTTTTTAGGAAGCGACCCCTTGGGCAAGGGTCGCTTCCAGGCGGGGTCTGAGTATGTTTTCGTTTTTCTGCCCCCCCTGGGGGGAAATCGGCCCGTTTCTTTGGCCGTTTTGCCCCCAGGGGGGGGCAGAAATTCCCCACTAGCACCAGGGATATTTATTATAGCCAAGATGGCGGCCATAGCTTTTGTTTACATTTTTCTGTCCCCCCTGGGGGCAAATCGGCCCGTTTTTTTTGCCGTTTTGCCCCCAGGGGGGACAGAAAATGCCCACTAGACACCAGGGATGTAATTTTAGTTTTTAGGAAGCGACCCCTTGGGCAAGGGTCGCTTCCAGGCGGGGTCTGAGTATGTTTTCGTTTTTCTGCCCCCCCTGGGGGGAAATTGGCCCGTTTTTCGGCCGTTTTGCCCCCAGGGGGGGCAGAAATTACCCACTAGCACCAGGGATTTTTGTTGGGGCAATGTGTTTGTTTTGGGAAGCGACCCCTTGGGTAAGGGTCGCTTCCAGGTGGACATGATTGTGTTTTTGTTTTTCTGTCCAATGGCAAATGGCAAAAAAAACGGGCCGATTTGCCCCCAGGGGGGGGCGGAAAATGCCCACTAACACCAAAGAATATTTCGTTTTTAGGAAGCGACCCCTTGGGCATGTTTGCTGGTGGTGTGTGTGGGGAGTGGTACTTGGCTTGCGGTGTGCGTGGAGCGGTGCTTGGCTGGCGGTGTGTGTGGAGTGGTACTTGGCTGTCGGTGTGCGCTGAGTGGTGTTTGGCTGGCGGTGTGCGTGGAGGGGTACTTGGCTATCTATGCACGGAGTGGTGCTTGGCTGGCGGTGTGTGTGGAGTGGCGCTTGGCTGGTGGTGTGTGTAGAGTGGTACTTGGCTGTCTGTGCACGGAGTGGTGCTTGGCTGGCGGTGTGTGTGGAGTGGCGCTTGGCTGGTGGTGTGCGTGGAGTGCTACTTTGCTGTCTGTGCACGGAGTGCTGCTTGGCTGGCGGTGTGTGTGGAGTGGCGCTTGGCTGGTGGTGTGCGTGGAATGCTACTTTGCTGTCTGTGCACGGAGTGCTGCTTGGCTGGCGGTGTGTGTGGAGTGGCGCTTGGCTGGTGGTGTGCGTGGAGTGCTACTTTGCTGTCTGTGCACGGAGTGCTGCTTGGCTGGCGGTGTGTGTGGAGTGGTGTTTGGCTGGCGGTTTGTGGGGAGTGGTACTTGGCTGGATGGTGCTTGGCTGGCGGTGAGTGGTGCTTGGCTGGTGGTGCTTGTGGAGTGGCGCTTGGCAGGTGGTGTGCGTGGAGTGCTACTTTGCTGTCTGTGCACGGAGTGGTGCTTGGCTGGCGGTGTGTGTGGAGTGGCGCTTGGCTGTTAGTGTGCGTGGAGTGCTACTTTGCTGTCTGTGCACGGAGTGCTGCTTGGCTGGCGGTGTGTGTGGAGTGGCGCTTTGCTGGTGGTGTGCGTGGAGTGCTACTTTGCTGTCTGTGCACGGAGTGCTGCTTGGCTGGCGGTGTGTGTGGAGTGACGCTTGGCTGGTGGTGTGCGTGGAGTGCTACTTTGCTGTCTGTGCACGGAGTGCTGCTTGGCTGGCGGTGTGTGTGGAGTGGCGCTTGGCTGGTGGTGTGCGTGGAGTGCTACATTGCTGTCTGCACGGAGTGCTGCTTGGCTGGCGGTGTGTGTGGACCCGCGCATGGCTGGTGGTGTGCGTGGAGTGCTGCTTGGTTGTCTGTGCACAGAGTGGTGTTTGGCTGGTGGTGTGTGTGGAGTGGTGTTTGGCTGGCGGTGTGTGGGGAGTGGTACTTGGCTGGATGGTGTGCGTGGAGCGGTGCTTGGCTGGCGGTGAGTGGCGCTTGGCTTGCGGTGCGCGTGGAGTGGTGCTTGGCTGGCTGTGTGTGTGGAGTGGTACTTGGCTATCGGTGTGCGCTGAGTGGTGTTTGGCTGGCAGTGTGCGTGGAGGGGTACTTGGATATCTATGCACGGAGTGGTGCTTGGCTGGCGGTGTGTGTGGAGTGGCGCTTGGCTGGTGGTGTGTGTGGAATGATACTTGGCTGGCTGTGCACGGAGTGGTGCTTGGCTGGTGGTGCTTGTGGAGTGGCGCTTGGCTGGTGGTGTGCGTGGAGTGCTACTTTGCTGTCTGTGCACGGAGTGCTGCTTGGCTGGCGGTGTTTGTGGAGTGGCGCTTGGCTGGTGGTGTGCGTGGAGTGCTACTTTGCTGTCTGTGCACGGAGTGCTGCTTGGCTGGCGGTGTGTGTGGAGTGGCGCTTGGCTGGTGGTGTGCGTGGAGTGCTACTTTGCTGTCTGTGCACGGAGTGCTGCTTGGCTGGCGGTGTGTGTGGAGTGGCGCTTGGCTGGCGGTGTGTGTGGAGTGGCGCTTGGCTGGATGGTGTGCGTGGAGTGGTACTTGGCTGTCGGTGTGCGCTGAGTGGGGTTTGGCTGGCGGTGTGCATGGTCTGGTGCTTGGATGGTGGTGTGGGTGGACTGGAACTCTGCTGGCGGTGTGTGAGTAGTTACTTTCTGTTGGTCACTACACACACTGCTAGTTGACTGACACTCTACGCAGTCCATCATTTTCTGTAGTTGCTGTGTCAGATATGTGGGCGTGTGAAAGTGATGGGCGGCTGGCGGTGTGAATGTTTTGTATGTGTCACACGTACAAAAGGTGTATGAATGTCCTTACTGCCCCTGTGTGATGTGGGTACTGGTAGTAGCAAAAGACTGACTGGCACCAAAGTGGTCAGGCAGTTAAAAAAAATTAAAAAAATTATCCAGTGTCTTGATGTTAAACCTCATCTAATCTCATTTGGTCTAAGCCCTATTTGATGGCTCATCTGGCCGAATTTTAATTTGGGGGGCAAATTTGTGTGTTGTTGTTTGAATTGTAATATTGTTTGTGAAATGTGGTAGTAATTTTTTTTTCTTCTCTATTTTTGTCTTGTTCCAGGCTTTTGCTGTTTGGATTGTTGTAGGTTGCGTGTCTGTTTGCAGCTTGTGTAGTTGCTTGTGCTTTGGTAAGTGAATGTATTTTGTACTACTTCCCCTTGATGTTTGTCTTTTTGAAAAAGGTTGTACTTCTAGCAGTTTGTGTGGCTCAGTGTTTTTTTTTTTTTTTTCAGCATTAGTGTTTGATGTGCACTTTGTTTTCTAATCTGTCATTTCTTTTTTTCTTTCTAGTGGGATATCATTTCTTTTCTCTGTGTCTCAACAGAGTAGGTGCTGGTGAGTGTAGCTATATTTTGTAAGAGTGAAATTGTTTTGGATTGTATTTATCTTTTAGTGAAAGCCTTACCTTGTTTACTTCTTACTTTGCACAGTGTAGGTTGTTGTTCACTTGTACGTGCAGTCTTCTTGCTTTGTAAGGATAATGGCTAGTCGCAGGATTACTGCTCAGCAGGTTCTTGGTTTGCTTTTTGAGTCTTCCTCGGACCATGGTTCAGAGTCTGAGTCCGATTCGGACTCCCAGGAAGCGGCAGAAGATTCAGGCAGTGAGTTTTCTCTTCGCATGGAATCATCATCATCGGATGATGACTCTTCTTCTAGTGCTGATGAAGGGCCTATGGTAGAGGAGGACATTGTGTTGCCGGTAGTGGGCCAAGAGGCCCCTGTGCTGCTGCCTAGGGCCGCAAGGTTTCCTTTCTTTTTACGTCGGCAAGAGGCATGTGGGCTGGAGCCTGCACCCAAAAGGCTTCACATTGCTGTGGTGCGCAAAGGGGCATCTGGTGCTTTTCGTCTTCCTGCTGGTGTAGTGCAGCAAGAGGCATCTGGGGCTGTTAGGCTTCCCATTGGTGTAGAGCGGCAAGAGGCATCTGGGCCTGCTTGGTTTCCCGGTGGTGTAGTGCAGCAAGAAGCATCTCAGGCTGCTGGGCTTCCCGTTGGTGTAGTGCAGGAAGAGCCCTCTGGGGATGCTATGTCTTCTGTTGGTGTTGTGCAGCAAGAGGCATCTGGGGCTGTTAGGCTTCCCATTGGTGTAGAGCGGCAAGAGGCATCTGGGCCTGCTTGATTTCCCGGTGGTGTAGTGCAGCAAGAAGCATCTCAGGCTGCTGGGCTTCCCGTTGGTGTAGTGCAGGAAGAGCCCTCTGGGGATGCTATGTCTTCTGTTGGTGTTGTGCAGCCAGACGTATCTGTGGCTGTTAGGCTTCCCGTTGGAGAACAGCAGTAAGATGTTTCGGTGCTGCAGGCTGGGGTGGCTGCTCCCCCCGTTGCTAGGGATGGCCTCTGGGTTCCCCCTGGCTTGGTGCAGCCGGCATTGCCAGAGTTCACTGGTGTTCCTGGGTGTAGATTGAAAACAGAGAATTTTCTGCCAATTAATTTTTTTCAGTTGTTTTTTGACGATGTGTTTTTGCAAGAGAGATTGTTGAGCAAACCAATTTGTATGCAGAACAATATTTGAGGGCCAACAGTGCCAGCCTTAAGCCCTATTCTAGAGCAATCCGGTGGACTCCCACAAATGTTGAAGAGATGAAGAAGTTTCTGGGATTAACTTTTTTGATGGGCTTGCTAAGGAAGTCATCAATTACTTCATATTGGTCCACTAGTCCCTTGATGGCAACAGCTATATTTCCAGCAGTCATAAGTCGTGATCGGTATACGCTTCTTCTTCGGATGATGCATTTTGTTGATAATAGTTTAGCGTTGTCACGCGATCACCCTGATTGTGACCGTTTGTTTAAAATTCGGCCTGTCCTTGATCACTTTGTTGATCGTTTTTCTGAGATTTTTGTCCCTGGTAAAGAAATTGCAATGGATGAGTCTTTGGTGTTGTTCAAGGGCCGCTTGGTTTTTAGGCAATACATTCCTAGTAAGAGGGCCGCTATGGAATCAAACTGTATATGCTGTGTGACAGTGAGACTGGATATGTCTACAATTTCAGGGTGTACACTGGTAAGGAGTCCCGCATTAACCCTCCTGGTTGTCCTTCTACTTTTGGAGTAACTGAGAAAATTGTGTGGGAACTAGGTAGAGGATTATTTAACAAAGGCCATCATTTATATGTAGATAACTTCTACACTGGTGTGCAGTTGTTCAAGGAGTTGGCCAAAGTGGGCACTGTTGCTTGTGGCACAATGCGCAGTAACCGTAAAGGTTTCCCAAAGGAACTTGTTTGCAAAAGGCTTGTGCGGGGACAGTCTACGGCATTGCGATGTGGGGAGCTTTTAGCTGTGAAGTATTCAGACAAGAGAGATGTGTACATGCTGACTACTATCCACGATGAAAGTACAGAACCTGTGCCTGTTTGGGGTCAGGGTGCTGAAGTGCGCAAACCTGTGTGCATTCTAGCTTACAATAAGTTCATGGGTGGTGTTGACAGAGTAGATCAGAGGTTGGAACCTTATGCTGCTCTTCGAAAGGCTTACGTTTGGTACAAGAAGTTGGCTATCCATCTGTTCCACTTGGCATCATTTAATGCTTTCGTTGTGTACCAGAAGTCTTGTCCTGAGAAGAAGATGCCTTTTCTTAAGTTTCAGGAGTCTATAATAGGCAGCCTTGTACTTGTGCAGCAGGCAAGTGTTCCTAGATTTGGAGTGGTGGAGGAAGTGGCTAGATTGCAAGAGCGCCACTTTCCTGAATCTATTCCTTCCACTACTGGAAGAGACTTTCCGACTAGAAGATGCAGAGTCTGTTGGCGAAGAGGCGTGCGGAAGGAGTCTCGTATATACTGTCCTGACTGTCCTTCTAAGCCTGCATTGTGTCTGTCAGCTTGTTTTAAATCGTACCACACGCAAAAGAAGTTTTGGGAGTTTTAATGAGCTGTAAAGTGAATTGCCTGGTCTGCATTCTGTAAAACATTTTTAGTTTGTTTCAAGGATTGGCTTTAGTGCAAAGTTTTTATTTTAAGAATTTGTGTTACCTGATTTGTAGGTATTTCCATTTGTTTAGTGTTATTTTCAAAAAAAGAATTCTAAATGTGTTTGTGGTGTGTGCCGGCTGGTGCTTGGCTGGTGGTGTGTGTGGAGTGGTACTTGGCTGTCTGTGCACGGAGTGGTGCTTTGCTGGCGGTGTGTGTGGAGTGGCGCTTGGCTGGTGGTGTTCGTGGAGTGGTACTTGGCTGTCTGTGCATGGAGTGGTGTTTGGCTGATGGTGTGTGTGGAGTGGTGCTTGGCTGGCGGTGTTTGTGGAGTGGTGCTTGGCTGGCGGTGTGTGTGGAGTGGTGCTTGGCTGGCGGTGTGTGTGGAGTGGTGCTTGGCTGGCAGTGTGTGTGGAGTGGTGCTCGGCTGGCGGTGTGTGTGGAGTGGTGCTTGGCTGGCGGAGTGTGTGGAGTTGCGCTTGGCTGGTGGTGTTTGTGGAGTAGTACTTGGCTGTCTGTGCACGGAGTGGTGCTTGGCTGGCAGTGTGTGTGGAGTGGCGCTTGGCTGGTGGTGTTTGTGGAGTGGTACTTGGCTGTCTGTGCATGGAGTGGTGTTTGGCTGTTGGTGTGTGTGGAGTGGTGTTTGGCTGGCGGGTTGTGCGGAGTGGTACTTGGCTGCAGGGTGTGCGTGGAGCGGTGTTTAGCTGTCTGTGCATGGAGTGGTGCTTGGCTGGCGGTGTGCGTGGAGAGGCGCTTGGCTGGTGGTGTGTGCTGAGTGTTTGGCTGGCGGTGTGCATGGTCTGGTGCTTGGATGGTGGTGTGGGTGGACTGGTGCTCGGCTGGCGGTGTGTGAGTAGTTACTTTCTGTTGGTCACTACACACACTGCTAGTTGAGTGACATTCCACGCAGTCCATCAATTTGTGTAGTTGCAGTGTCAGAAATGTGGGCGTGTGAAAGTGATGGGCCCTTGAATGGCGCTGTTTGCTGGTGTGAGTGTTGAAATGTGATGGGTCCGCGGCTGGCGGTGTGAATGTTTTGAATGTGATTAAATCAAAAAGAGACTAGCTCAAGTTACTTTTAGGGGAGGGGGAAGACTCTGATATGTTTTGTCACGGAGTGTGAACACCCAGCAGGTGTGTTCAAAAAGCCCTCACCCACCAACCTGGTTGGTGGCATGCTTCATCATCGGGCCCACCTAGTGGCACCTAGCGTGCCCCGGGTGTGCTTCAACGCCTGACTACAGCGGAGCTGGTATTTTACTGAGTGTGCGGTGAAGATAGTTAAGGAAGTGATGTTAAAACGGCTGAACGGTGGTCCCAGTACCCGAAGGTAAAATTAGACTTTAATACCTGGGCCTCCGTCAGCGGTTAAAAATAAGGCAAGGGGATGTAAGAGGCGAGTTACGACCTCTCACATCCAATGGGTCAACATGTTTCAGCCAGTGCCTTATGACTAGACTGGCTTTCTTCAGGACCTAAAATAAGTGAGTGCAAATTACCTAGTGGGGGTGTAGGGGAGACTATGTGTCTACACGCCCTAAAGTGTATCTACGTGTGAGAGGGGGATTCCCTTCTCAAGACCACGCAAGTTATTTGCTCAGTCTGACCTCAAGGTTGGGAGGTGGCAAAAGGCTTGACCAGTACTTCTGGGTTGAGCCTGCTCTGGACCTGTAGTGCCTCCTTCGCATACCTGTTTTGAATGTGTCACACGTACGAAAGGTGTATGAATGGCCTGTAAAGAGGTTGGTGCCTTGACGTGGCTTTACAGCTCACGAGCTGTGAGTCAGTGGTTCAGTTTATCATACTTTCAATTATACACAGTGTATTTCATTTTTGTGAAATTACTTGCGTATACAATTGTATGTACTGAATCATCACTCACCCTCGTGCCAAATCCAACCAGTATGTGTGTGTGCTTGCGGATTAGATGGGTGTGCAGTAATAATTGTTTTTTTTCTCTTTCTGCATTAGGGTGTACCTTGTCCCTTTTTGTGATTGTTGTAATGTGTTGCTTTTATTCCAGATGGTGTCAGTGGTCTTGTTTGTATCAGGTATGAAAGGTGCGTGAATGGCCTGTAAAACGGTTGGTGCCTTGTCGTGGCTTTACAGCTCACGAGTTGCGAGTCACTGGTTCGGTTTTTATGCATTTATTTATTGACAGAGCATTTCATTTTTTTTGAAATATCTTGTTAATAAAATTTTATATACTGAACCATCACTCGCCCTCGTGCCAAATCCAACCTGTATGTGTGTGTCTTTGAGGAATAGATAGCCGTGCTTGAATGTTTGACTTTTGAGTAACTCTGTTAAGGTGAGGTATCCTTTTACTCGGGAGAACAAGGGGAACGCTGGGTGGTAGGACATTTTTGCCGGCACGGCGATCCCACGCCAAAAAGTTTGGAAAAGTGCTATTTTTACCTAATTTTAAGGTTTGCAAGGAGTTCTGGGTAGGAAAACATTGGGGGACCCACGCATGCCATACCTCCCTGGACTCCCCCGGGTGTCTAGTTTTCAGAACTGTTTGGGTTTGGTAGTTTCCAAAGATGCCCGCCAAGCCCCGGGCCAAAAGCTCAGGTGACCCCCTCAAAAAATAAGATTATTTGGCTAAAGGTAATGTTTTGGGCTCCACAGTATGAATTGGGCCTTTTCCTAAAGCAGCCACTATGCCTACCCACGCAAGTGAGGTACCATTTTTATCGGGAGACCTTGGGAAACGCTGGGTGGGAGGTAATTTGTGTGAGCCCAGTGATGCCACGCTTTCCCACACTAAAACGTGTGAAAAAACTGATTTTTTCCAAGCAAAAAATGAGGTTTGCAAGGAGTTCTGGGTAGGAAAACATTGGGGGACCCACGCATGCCATACCTCCCTGGACTCCCCCGGGTGTCTAGTTTTCAGAACTGTTTGGACTTGTTCTCCCAAGTAAAATGATACCTCACTTGTGTGGGTGGGCCAAAGGCATGTGACTCAGGCTGGGGGGCTTAATTTGTAAAACTTAAATATGACTAAAAACTACTTTTTTCAAAATTCATTTTTGGCGTGTTCTGCTTTGGGGCACCCACACAAGTGAGGTATCCTTTTACTCGGGAGAACATGGGGAACGCAGGGTGGTAGGACTTTTTTGCCGGCACGGCGATCCCACGGCAAAAAGTTTTGAAAAGTGCTATTTTTACCTAATTTTAAGGTTTGCAAGGAGTTCTGGGTAGGAAAACATTGGGGGACCCACGCATGCCATACCTCCCTGGACTCCCCCGGGTGTCTAGTTTTCAGAACTGTTTGGGTTTGCTACTTTGCAAAGAATACCACCGAGCCCCGAGCCACAAACTCAGATGCCCCCCCCAAAATCAAGGTAGTTTTGCAATAAGGTAATGTACATTCACCACCGTACGATTTGAACCGTTTCCTGTTGCAGCCACTATGTCTATCCACGCAAGTGAGGTACCATTTTTTTCAGGAGACCTGGGGGTACGCTGGGTGGGTGGAAATTTGTTGATCCACACAGATTCCAGAACTTTCCACCACAGAAATGTGAGGAAAATGTGTTTTTTTCCCCAAATTTTTATGTTTGCAAGGGATTCTGGGTAACAAAACCTGGTGGTAGGCAGACGAGTCACCCCATCCTGAATTGCCCTGGGTGTCTAGTTTTCAAAAATGTATAGGTTTGCTAGGTTTCCCTAGGTGCTGGCAGAGCTACGGCGCAAAAACAAAAGGTAGTCTTTTTGTCCGAATCGTGCTAAATTTCACTGGGAAATTGAGGTGCGACCATGCTGCGTTTTGCGCTGTTTCATGTCGCAGCCACTATGCCTACCCACGCAAGTGAGGTACCATTTTTTTCGGGAGACCTGGGGACATGCTGGGTGCATGGAAATTTGTTGATCCACGCAGATTCCAGAACTTTCCACCACAGAAATGTGAGGAAAATGTGTTTTTTTGGTCAAATGTTTATGTTTGCAAGGGATTCTGGGTAACAAAACCTGGGGGTAGGCAGACGAGTCACCCCATCCTGAATTGCCCTGGGTGTCTAGTTTTTAAAAATGTATAGGTTTGCTAGGTTTCCCTAGGTGCTGGCAGAGCTACGGCGCAAAAACAAAAGGTAGTCTTTTTGTCCGAATCGTGCTAAAATTCACTGGGAAATTGAGGTGCGACCATGCTGCGTTTTGCGCTGTTTCATGTCGCAGCCACTATGCCTACCCACGCAATTGAGGTACCAATTTTTTCGGGAGACCTGGGGGCACGCTGGGTGGGTAGAAATGTGTTGACCCACGCAGATTCCAGAACTTTCCACCACAGAAATGTGAGGAAAATGTGTTTTTTTGGTCAAATTTTTATGTTTGCAAGGGATTCTGGGTAACAAAACCTGGGGGTAGGCAGACGAGTCACCCCATCCTGAATTGCCCTCGGTGTCTAGTTTTCTAAAATGTATAGGTTTGCAGATTTCCCTAGGTGCTGGCAGAGCTACGGCGCAAAAACAAAAGGTAGTCTTTTTGTCCGAAAGGTGCTAAATTTCACTGGGAAATTGAGGTGCGACCATGCTGCGTTTTGCGCTGTTTCATGTCGCAGCCACTATGCCTACCCAAGCAAGTGAGGTACCATTTTTTTCGGGAGACCTGGGGGCACGCTGGGTGGGTGGAAATTTGTTGATCCACGCAGATTCCAGAACTTTCCACCACAGAAATGTGAGGAAAATGTGTTTTTTTGGTCAAATTTTTATGTTTGCAAGGGATTCTGGGTAACAAAACCTGGGGGTAGGCAGACGAGTCACCCCATCCTGAATTGCCCTGGGTGTCTAGTTTTCTAAAATGTATAGGTTTGCTAGATTTCCCTAGGTGCTGGCAGAGCTACGGCGCAAAAACAAAAGGTTGTCTTTTTGTCCGAAAGGTGCTAAATTTCACTGGGAAATTGAGGTGCCACCATGCTGCGTTTTGCGCTGTTTCATGTCGCAGCCACTATGCCTACCCACGCAAGTGAGGTACCAATTTTTTTGGGAGACCTGGGGGCACGCTGGGTGGGTGGAAATTTGTTGATCCACGCAGATTCCAGAACTTTCCACCACAGAAATGTGAGGAAAATGTGTTTTTTTGGTCAAATGTTTATGTTTGCAAGGGATTCTGGGTAACAAAACCTGGAGATAGGCAGACGAGTCAACCCATCCTAAATTTCCCTGGGTGTCTAGTTTTCAAAAATGTATAGGTTTGCTAGGTTTCCCTCGGTGCTGGCAGAGCTACAGCGCAAAAACAAAAGGTAGTCTTTTTGTCCAAAACGTGCTAAATTTCACTGGGAAATTGAGGTGCGACCATGCTGCGTTTTGCGCTGTTTCATGTCGCAGCCACTATGCCTACCCACGCAAGTGAGGTACCATTTTTTTCGGGAGACCTGGGGGCACGCTGGGTGAGTGGAAATTTGTTGATCCACGCGGATTCCAGAACTTTCCACCACAGAAATGTGAGGAAAATGTGTTTTTTTGTCAAATTTTTATGTTTGCAAGGGATTCTGGGTAACAAAACCTGGGGGTAGGCAGACGAGTCACCCCTTACTGAATTTCCCTGGGTGTCTAGTTTTCAAAAATGTATAGGTTTGCTAGGTTTCCCTAGGTGCTGGCTGAGCTACGGCTCAAAAACAAAAGGTAGTCTTTTTGTCCGAATCGTGCTAAATTTCACTGGGAAATTGAGGTGCGACCATGCTGCGTTTTGCGCTGTTTCATGTCGCAGCCACTATGCCTACCCACGCAAGTGAGGTACCATGTTTTTCGAGAGACCTGGGGGCACGCTGGGTGGGTGGAAATTTGTTGATCCACGCAGATTCCAGAACTTTCCACCACAGAAATGTGAGGAAAATGTGTTTTTTTGGTCAAATGTTTATGTTTGCAAGGGATTCTGGGTAACAAAACCTGGAGGTAGGCAGACAAGTCAACCCATCCTAAATTTCCCTGGGTGTCTAGTTTTCAAAAATGTATAGGTTTGCTAGGTTTCCCTAGGTGCTGGCAGAGCTACGGTGCAAAAACAAAAGGTAGTCTTTTTGTCCGAATCGTGCTAAATTTCACTGGGAAATTGAGGTGCGACAATGCTGCGTTTTGCGCTGTTTCATGTCACAGCCACTATGCCTACCCACGCAAGTGAGGTACCATTTTTTTCGGGAGACCTGGGGGGCACGCTGGGTGGGTGGAAATTTGTTGATCCACGCAGATTCCAGAACTTTCCACCACAGAAATGTGAGGAAAATGTGTTTTTTTGGTCAAATTTTTATGTTTGCAAGGGATTCTGGGTAACAAAACCTGGGGGTAGGCAGACGAGTCACCCCATCCTTAATTGCCCTTGGTGTCTAGTTTTCAAAAATGTATAGGTTTGCTAGGTTTCCCTAGGTGCTGGCAGAGCTACGGCGCAAAAACAAAAGGTAGTCTTTTTGTCCGAATCGTGCTAAATTTCACTGGGAAATTGAGGTGCGACCATGCTGCGTTTTGCGCTGTTTCATGTCGCAGCCACTATGCCTACCCACGCAAGTGAGGTACCATTTTTTTCAAGAGACCTGGGGGTACGCTGGGTGGGTGGAAATTTGTTGATCCACACAGATTCCAGAACTTTCCACCACAGAAATGTGAGGAAAACGTGTTTTGTTTCCCAAATTTTTATGTTTGCAAGGGATTCTGGGTAACAAAACCTGGGGGTAGGCAGACGAGTCACCCCATCCTGAATTGCCCTGGGTGTCTAGTTTTCAGAAATGTATAGGTTTGCTAGGTTTCCCTAGGTGCTGGCAGAACTACGGTGCAAAAACAAAAGGTAGTCTTTTTGTCCGAATCGTGCTATATTTCACAGGGAAATTGAGGTGCGACCATGCTGCGTTTTGCACTGTTTCATGTCGCAGCCACTATGCCTACCCACGCAAGTGAGGTACCAATTTTTTCAGGAGACCTCGGGGCACGCTGGGTGGGTGGAAATTTGTTGATCCACGCAGATTCCAGAACTTTCCACCACAGAAATGTGAGGAAAATGTGTTTTTTTGGTCAAATGTTTATGTTTGCAAGGGATTCTGGGTAACAAAACCTGGAGATAGGCAGACGAGTCAACCCATCCTAAATTTCCCTGGGTGTCTAGTTTTCAAAAATGTATAGGTTTGCTAGGTTTCCCTCGGTGCTGGCAGAGCTACAGCGCAAAAACAAAAGGTAGTCTTTTTGTCCAAAACGTGCTAAATTTCACTGGGAAATTGAGGTGCGACCATGCTGCGTTTTGCGCTGTTTCATGTCGCAGCCACTATGCCTACCCACGCAAGTGAGGTACCATTTATTTTGGGAGACCTGGGGGCACGCTGGGTGTGTGGAAATTTGTTGATCCACGCAGATTCCAGAACTTTCCACAACAGAAATGTGAGGAAAATGTGTTTTTTTGGTCAAATATTGATGTTTGCAAGGGATTCTGGGTAACAAAACCTGGGGGTAGGCAGACGAGTCACCCCATCCTGAATTGCCATGGGTGTCTAGTTTTCAAAAATGTATAGGTTTGCTAGGTTTCCCTAGGTGCTGGCAGAGCTACGGCGCAAAAACAAAAGGTAGTCTTTTTGTCCGAATCGTGCTAAATTTCACTGGGAAATTGAGGTGCGACCATGCTGCGTTTTGCGCTGTTTCATGTCGCAGCCACTATGCCTACCCACGCAAGTGAGGTACCATTTTTTTTTCAGGAGACCTGGGGGCACGCTGGGTGAGTGGAAATTTGTTGATCCACGCGGATTCCAGAACTTTCCACCACAGAAATGTGAGGAAAATGTGTTTTTTTGGTCAAATGTTTATGTTTGCAAGGGATTCTGGGTAACAAAACCTGGGGGTAGGCAGACGAGTCACCCCATCCTGAATTGCCCTGGGTGTCTAGTTTTCAAAAATGTATAGGTTTGCTAGGTTTCCCTAGGTGCTGGCAGAGCTACGGCGCAAAAACAAAGGTAGTCTTTTTGTCCGAATCGTGCTAAATTTCACTGGGAAATTGAGGTGCGACCATGCTGCGTTTTGCGCTGTTTCATGTCGCAGCCACTATGCCTACAGACGCAATTGAGGTACCATTTTTTTCGGGAGACCTGGGGGCACGCTGGGTGGGTGGAAATTTGTTGATCCACGCAGATTCCAGAACTTTCCACCACAGAAATGTGAGGAAAAGGTGTTTTTTTGGTCAAATGTTTATGTTTGCAAGGGATTCTGGGTAACAAAACCTGGAGGTAGGCAGACGAGTCAACCCATCCTAAATTTCCCTGGGTGTCTAGTTTTCAAAAATGTATAGGTTTGCTAGGTTTCCCTCGGTGCTGGCAGAGCTATGGCGCAAAAACAAAAGGTAGTCTTTTTGTCCAAAACGTGCTAAATTTCACTGGGAAATTGAGGTGCGACCATGCTGCGTTTTGCGCTGTTTCATGTCGCAGCCACTATGCCTACCCACGCAAGTGAGGTACCATTTTTTTCGGGAGACTTGGGGGCACGCTGGGTGGGTGGAAATTTGTTGATCCACGCAGATTCCAGAACTTTCCACCACAGAAATGTGAGGAAAATGTGTTTTTTTGGTCAAATATTTATGTTTGCAAGGGATTCTGGGTAATAAAACCTGGGGGTAGGCAGACGAGTCACCCCATCCTGAATTGCCCTGGGTGTCTAGTTTTCTAAAATGTATAGGTTTGCTAGATTTCCCTAGGTGCTGGCAGAGCTACGGCGCAAAAACAAAAGGTAGTCTTTTTGTCCGAAAGGTGCTAAATTTCACTGGGAAATTGAGGTGCGACCATGCTGCGTTTTGCGCTGTTTCATGTCGCAGCCACTATGCCTACCCACGCAAGTGAGGTACCAATTTTTTTGGGAGACCTGGGGGCACGCTGGGTGGGTGGAAATTTGTTGATCCACGCAGATTCCAGAACTTTCCACCACAGAAATGTGAGGAAAATGTGTTTTTTTGGTCAAATGTTTATGTTTGCAAGGGATTCTGGGTAACAAAACCTGGGGGTAGGCAGACGAGTCACCCCATCCTAAATTGCCCTGAGTGTCTAGTTTTCAAAAATGTATAGGTTTGCTAGGTTTCCCTAGGTGCTGGCAGAGCTACGGCGCAAAAACAAAAGGTAGTCTTTTTGTCCGAATCGTGCTAAATTTCACTGGGAAATTGAGGTGCGACCATGCTGCGTTTTGCGCTGTTTCATGTCGCAGCCACTATGCCTACCCACGCAAGTGAGGTACCATTTTTTTCAGGAGACCTGGGGGCACGCTGGGTGAGTGGAAATTTGTTGATCCACGCGGATTCCAGAACTTTCCACCACAGAAATGTGAGGAAAATGTTTTTTTTTGGTCAAATGTTTATGTTTGCAAGGGATTCTGGGTAACAAAACCTGGGGGTAGGCAGACGAGTCACCCCATCCTGAATTGCCCTGGGTGTCTAGTTTTCAAAAATGTATAGGTTTGCTAGGTTTCCCTAGGTGCTGGCAGAGCTACGGCGCAAAAACAAAGGTAGTCTTTTTGTCCGAATCGTGCTAAATTTCACTGGGAAATTGAGGTGCGACCATGCTGCGTTTTGCGCTGTTTCATGTCGCAGCCACTATGCCTACAGACGCAATTGAGGTACCATTTTTTTCGGGAGACCTGGGGACACGCTGGGTGGGTGGAAATTTGTTGATCCACGCAGATTCCAGAACTTTCCACCACAGAAATGTGAGGAAAATGTGTTTTTTTGGTCAAATGTTTATGTTTGCAAGGGATTCTGGGTAACAAAACCTGGGGGTAGGCAGACGAGTTACCCCATACTAAATTGCCCTGAGTGTCTAGTTTTCAAAAATGTATAGGTTTGCTAGATTTCCCTAGGTGCTGGCAGAGCTACGGCGCAAAAACAAAAGGTAGTCTTTTTGTCCGAAAGGTGCTAAATTTCACTGGGAAATTGAGGTGCGACCATGCTGCGTTTTGCGCTGTTTCATGTCGCAGCCACTATGCCTACCCACGCAAGTGAGGTACCAATTTTTTTGGGAGACCTGGGGGCACGCTGGGTGGGTGGAAATTTGTTGATCCACGCAGATTCCAGAACTTTCCACCACAGAAATGTGAGGAAAATGTGTTTTTTTGGTCAAATGTTTATGTTTGCAAGGGATTCTGGGTAACAAAACCTGGGGGTAGGCAGACGAGTTACCCCATACTAAATTGCCCTGAGTGTCTAGTTTTCAAAAATGTATAGGTTTGCTAGATTTCCCTAGGTGCTGGCAGAGCTACGGCGCAAAAACAAAAGGTAGTCTTTTTGTCCGAAAGGTGCTAAATTTCACTGGGAAATTGAGGTGCGACCATGCTGCGTTTTGCGCTGTTTCATGTCGCAGCCACTATGCCTACCCACGCAAGTGAGGTACCAATTTTTTTGGGAGACCTGGGGGCACGCTGGGTGGGTGGAAATTTGTTGATCCACGCAGATTCCAGAACTTTCCACCACAGAAATGTGAGGAAAATGTGTTTTTTTGGTCAAATGTTTATGTTTGCAAGGGATTCTGGGTAACAAAACCTGGGGGTAGGCAGACGAGTCACCCCATCCTAAATTGCCCTGAGTGTCTAGTTTTCAAAAATGTATAGGTTTGCTAGGTTTCCCTAGGTGCTGGCAGAGCTACGGCGCAAAAACAAAAGGTAGTCTTTTTGTCCGAATCGTGCTAAATTTCACTGGGAAATTGAGGTGCGACCATGCTGCGTTTTGCGCTGTTTCATGTCGCAGCCACTATGCCTACCCACGCAAGTGAGGTACCATTTTTTCAGGAGACCTGGGGGCACGCTGGGTGAGTGGAAATTTGTTGATCCACGCGGATTCCAGAACTTTCCACCACAGAAATGTGAGGAAAATGTGTTTTTTTGGTCAAATGTTTATGTTTGCAAGGGATTCTGGGTAACAAAACCTGGGGGTAGGCAGACGAGTCACCCCATCCTGAATTGCCCTGGGTGTCTAGTTTTCAAAAATGTATAGGTTTGCTAGGTTTCCCTAGGTGCTGGCAGAGCTACGGCGCAAAAACAAAGGTAGTCTTTTTGTCCGAATCGTGCTAAATTTCACTGGGAAATTGAGGTGCGACCATGCTGCGTTTTGCGCTGTTTCATGTCGCAGCCACTATGCCTACAGACGCAATTGAGGTACCATTTTTTTCGGGAGACCTGGGGGCACGCTGGGTGGGTGGAAATTTGTTGATCCACGCAGATTCCAGAACTTTCCACCACAGAAATGTGAGGAAAATGTGTTTTTTTGGTCAAATGTTTATGTTTGCAAGGGATTCTGGGTAACAAAACCTGGGGGTAGGCAGACGAGTTACCCCATACTAAATTGCCCTGAGTGTCTAGTTTTCAAAAATGTATAGGTTTGCTAGGTTTCCCTAGGTGCTGGCAGAGCTACGGCGCAAAAACAAAGGTAGTCTTTTTGTCCGAATCGCGCTAAATTTCACTGGGAAATTGAGGTGCGACCATGCTGCGTTTTGCGCTGTTTCATGTCGCAGCCACTATGCCTACCCACGCAAGTGAGGTACCAATTTTTTCGGGAGACCTGGGGGCACGCTGGGTGGGTGGAAATTTGTTGATCCACGCAGATTCCAGAACTTTCCACCACAGAAATGTGAGGAAAATGTGTTTTTTTGGTCAAATGTTTATGTTTGCAAGGGATTCTGGGTAACAAAACCTGGGGGTAGGCAGACGAGTCACCCCATCCTGAATTGCCCTGGGTGTCTAGTTTTCTAAAATGTATAGGTTTGCTAGATTTCCCTAGGTGCTGGCAGAGCTACGGCGCAAAAACAAAGGTAGTCTTTTTGTCAGAATCGCGCTAAATTTCACTGGGAAATTGAGGTGCGACCATGCTGCGTTTTGCGCTGTTTCATGTCGCAGCCACTATGCCTACCCACGCACGTGAGGTACCAATTTTTTCGGGAGACCTCGGGGCACGCTGGGTGGGTGGAAATTTGTTGATCCACGCAGATTCCAGAACTTTCCACCACAGAAATGTGAGGAAAATGTGTTTTTTTGGTCAAATGTTTATGTTTGCAAGGGATTCTGGGTAACAAAACCTGGAGATAGGCAGACGAGTCAACCCATCCTAAATTTCCCTGGGTGTCTAGTTTTCAAAAATGTATAGGTTTGCTAGGTTTCCCTCGGTGCTGGCAGAGCTATGGCGCAAAAACAAAGGTAGTCTTTTTGTCCGAATCGCGCTAAATTTCACTGGGAAATTGAGGTGCGACCATGCTGCGTTTTGCGCTGTTTCATGTCGCAGCCACTATGCCTACCCACGCAAGTGAGGTACCATTTTTTTCGGGAGACTTGGGGGCACGCTGGGTGGGTGGAAATTTGTTGATCCACGCAGATTCCAGAACTTTCCACCACAGAAATGTGAGGAAAATGTGTTTTTTTGGTCAAATATTTATGTTTGCAAGGGATTCTGGGTAACAAAACCTGGGGGTAGGCAGACGAGTCACCCCATCCTGAATTGCCCTGGGTGTCTAGTTTTCTAAAATGTATAGGTTTGCTAGATTTCCCTAGGTGCTGGCAGAGCTACGGCGCAAAAACAAAAGGTAGTCTTTTTGTCCGAAAGGTGCTAAATTTCACTGGGAAATTGAGGTGCGACCATGCTGCGTTTTGCGCTGTTTCATGTCGCAGCCACTATGCCTACCCACGCAAGTGAGGTACCAATTTTTTCGGGAGACCTGGGGGCACGCTGGGTGGGTGGAAATTTGTTGATCCACGCAGATTCCAGAACTTTCCACCACAGAAATGTGAGGAAAATGTGTTTTTTTGGTCAAATGTTTATGTTTGCAAGGGATTCTGGGTAACAAAACCTGGGGGTAGGCAGACGAGTCACCCCATCCTAAATTGCCCTGAGTGTCTAGTTTTCAAAAATGTATAGGTTTGCTAGGTTTCCCTAGGTGCTGGCAGAGCTACGGCGCAAAAACAAAAGGTAGTCTTTTTGTCCGAATCGTGCTAAATTTCACTGGGAAATTGAGGTGCGACCATCCTGCGTTTTGCGCTGTTTCATGTCGCAGCCACTATGCCTACCCACGCAAGTGAGGTACCATTTTTTTCGGGGGACCTGAGGGCACGCTGGGTGTGTGGGAATTTGTTGATCCACGCAGATTCCAGAACTTTCCACAACAGAAATGTGAGGAAAATGTGTTTTTTTGGTCAAATATTGATGTTTGCAAGGGATTCTGGGTAACAAAACCTGGGGGTAGGCAGACGAGTCACCCCATCCTGAATTGCCATGGGTGTCTAGTTTTCAAAAATGTATAGGTTTGCTAGGTTTCCCTAGGTGCTGGCAGAGCTACGGCGCAAAAACAAAAGGTAGTCTTTTTGTCCGAAAGGTGCTAAATTTCACTGGGAAATTGAGGTGCGACCATGCTGCGTTTTGCGCTGTTTCATGTCGCAGCCACTATGCCTACCCACGCAAGTGAGGTACCAATTTTTTCGGGAGACCTGGGGGCACGCTGGGTGGGTGGAAATTTGTTGATTTACGCAGATTCCAGAACTTTCCACCACAGAAATGTGAGGAAAATGTGTTTTTTTGGTCAAATGTTTATGTTTGCAAGGGATTCTGGGTAACAAAACCTGGGGGTAGGCAGACGAGTCACCCCATCCTGATTTGACCTTGGTGTCTAGTTTTCAAAAATGTATAGGTTTGCTAGGTTTCCCTAGGTGCTGGCAGAGCTACGGTGCAAAAACAAAAGGTAGTCTTTTTGTCCGAATCGTGCTAAATTTCACTGGGAAATTGAGGTGCGACCATGCTGCGTTTTGCGCTGTTTCATGTCGCAGCCACTATGCCTACCCACGCAAGTGAGGTACCATTTTTTTCGGGAGACCTGGGGGGCACGCTGGGTGGGTGGAAATTTGTTGATCCACGCAGATTCCAGAACTTTCCACCACAGAAATGTGAGGAAAATGTGTTTTTTTGGTCAAATTTTTATGTTTGCAAGGGATTCTGGGTAACAAAACCTGGGGGTAGGCAGACGAGTCACCCCATCCTTAATTGCCCTTGGTGTCTAGTTTTCAAAAATGTATAGGTTTGCTAGGTTTCCCTAGGTGCTGGCAGAGCTACGGCGCAAAAACAAAAGGTAGACTTTTTGTCCGAATCGTGCTAAATTTCACTGGGAAATTGAGGTGCGACCATGCTGCGTTTTGCGCTGTTTCATGTCGCAGCCACTATGCCGACCCACGCAAGTGAGGTACCATTTTTTTCAGGAGACCTGGGGGTACGCTGGGTGGGTGGAAATTTGTTGATCCACACAGATTCCAGAACTTTCCACCACAGAAATGTGAGGAAAACGTGTTTTGTTTCCCAAATTTTTATGTTTGCAAGGGATTCTGGGTAACAAAACCTGGGGGTAGGCAGACGAGTCACCCCATCCTGAATTGCCCTGGGTGTCTAGTTTTCAGAAATGTATAGGTTTGCTAGGTTTCCCTAGGTGCTGGCAGAACTACGGTGCAAAAACAAAAGGTAGTCTTTTTGTCCGAATCGTGCTAAATTTCACAGGGAAATTGAGGTGCGACCATGCTGCGTTTTGCACTGTTTCATGCCGCAGCCACTATGCCTACCCACGCACCTGAGGTACCAATTTTTTCGGGAGACCTCGGGGCACGCTGGGTGGGTGGAAATTTGTTGATCCACGCAGATTCCAGAACTTTCCACCACAGAAATGTGAGGAAAATGTGTTTTTTTGGTCAAATGTTTATGTTTGCAAGGGATTCTGGGTAACAAAACCTGGAGATAGGCAGACGAGTCAACCCATCCTAAATTTCCCTGGGTGTCTAGTTTTCAAAAATGTATAGGTTTGCTAGGTTTCCCTCGGTGCTGGCAGAGCTACAGCGCAAAAACAAAAGGTAGTCTTTTTGTCCAAAACGTGCTAAATTTCACTGGGAAATTGAGGTGTGACCATGCTGCGTTTTGCGCTGTTTCATGTCGCAGCCACTATGCCTACCCACGCAAGTGAGGTACCATTTTTTTCAGGAGACCTGGGGGCACGCTGGGTGAGTGGAAATTTGTTGATCCACGCGGATTCCAGAACTTTCCACCACAGAAATGTGAGGAAAATGTGTTTTTTTGGTCAAATGTTTATGTTTGCAAGGGATTCTGGGTAACAAAACCTGGGGGTAGGCAGACGAGTCACCCCATCCTGAATTGCTCTGGGTGTCTAGTTTTCAAACATGTATAGGTTTGCTAGGTTTCCCTAGGTGCTGGCAGAGCTACGGCGCAAAAACAAAAGGTAGTCTTTTTGTCCGAATCGTGCTAAATTTCACTGGGAAATTGAGGTGCGACCATGCTGCGTTTTGCGCTGTTTCATGTCACAGCCACTATGCCTACCCACGCAATTGAGGTACCATTTTTTTCGGGAGACCTGGGGGCACGCTGGGTGGGTGGAAATTTGTTGACCCACGCAGATTCCAGAACTTTCCACCACCGAAATGTGAGGAAAATGTGTTTTTTTGGTCAAATGTTTATGTTTGCAAGGGATTCTGGGTAACTAAACCTGGGGGTAGGCAGACGAGTCACCCCATCCTAAATTGCCCTGAGTGTCTAGTTTTCAAAAATGTATAGGTTTGCTAGGTTTCACTAGGTGCTGGCAGAGCTACGGCGCAAAAACAAAAGGTAGTCTTTTTGTCCGAATCGTGCTAAATTTCACTGGGAAATTGAGGTGCGACCATGCTGCGTTTTGCGCTGTTTCATGTCGCAGCCACTATGCCTACCCACGCAAGTGAGGTACCATTTTTTTTGGGAGACCTGGGGACACGCTGGGTGGGTGGAAATTTGTTGATCCACGCAGATTCCAGAACTTTCCACCACAGAAATGTGAGGAAAATGTGTTTTTTTTGTCAACGTTTTATGTTTGCAAGGGATTCTGGGTAACAAAACCTGGGGGTAGGCAGACGAGTCACCCCTTACTGAATTTCCCTGGGTGTCTAGTTTTCAAAAATGTATAGGTTTGCTAGGTTTCCCTAGGTGCTGGCTGAGCTACGGCTCAAAAACAAAAGGTAGTCTTTTTGTCCGAATCGTGCTAAATTTCACTGGGAAATTGAGGTGCGACCATGCTGCGTTTTGCGCTGTTTCATGTCGCAGCCACTATGCCTACCCACGCAAGTGAGGTACCATGTTTTTCGAGAGACCTGGGGGCACGCTGGGTGGGTGGAAATTTGTTGATCCACGCAGATTCCAGAACTTTCCACCACAGAAATGTGAGGAAAATTTGTTTTTTTGGTCAAATGTTTATGTTTGCAAGGGATTCTGGGTAACAAAACCTGGAGGTAGGCAGACAAGTCAACCCATCCTAAATTTCCCTGGGTGTCTAGTTTTCAAAAATGTATAGGTTTGCTAGGTTTCCCTAGGTGCTGGCAGAGCTACGGCGCAAAAACAAAAGGTAGTCTTTTTGTCCGAATCGTGCTAAATTTCACTGGGAACTTGAGGTGCGACCATGCTGCGTTTTGCGCTGTTTCATGTCGCAGCCACTATGCCTACCCACGCAAGTGAGGTACCATTTTTTTCGGGAGACCTGGGGGCACGCTGGGTGAGTGGAAATTTGTTGATCCACGTGGATTCCAGAACTTTCCACCACAGAAATGTGAGGAAAATGTGTTTTTTTGGTCAAATGTTTATGTTTGCAAGGGATTCTGGGTAACAAAACCTGGGGGTAGGCAGACGAGTCACCCCATCCTGAATTGCCCTGTGTGTCTAGTTTTCAGAAATGTATAGGTTTGCTAGGTTTCCCTAGGTGCTGGCAGAGCTACGGCGCAAAAACAAAAGGTAGTCTTTTTGTCCGAATCGTGCTAAATTTCACTGGGAAATTGAGGTGCGACCATGCTGCGTTTTGCGCTGTTTCATGTCGCAGCCACTATGCCTACCCACGCAAGTGAGGTACCATTTTTTTGGGAGACCTGGGGGCACGCTGGGTGGGTGGAAATTTGTTGATCCACGCAGATTCCAGAACTTTCCACCACAGAAATGTGAGGAAAATGTGTTTTTTTGGTCAAATATTGATGTTTGCAAGGGATTCTGGGTAACAAAACCTGGGGGTAGGCAGACGAGTCACCCCATCCTGATATGCCATGGGTGTCTAGTTTTCAAAAATGTATAGGTTTGCTAGGTTTCCCTAGGTGCTGGCAGAGCTACGGCGCAAAAACAAAAGGTAGTCTTTTTGTCCGAAAGGTGCTAAATTTCACTGGGAAATTGAGGTGCGACCATGCTGCGTTTTGCGCTGTTTCATGTCGCAGCCACTATGCCTACCCACGCAAGTGAGGTACCAATTTTTTCGGGAGACCTGGGGGCACGCTGGGTGGGTGGAAATTTGTTGATCCACGCAGATTCCAGAACTTTCCACCACAGAAATGTGAGGAAAATGTTTTTTTTTGGTCAAATGTTTATGTTTGCAAGGGATTCTGGGTAACAAAACCTGGGGGTAGGCAGACGAGTCACCCCATCCTAAATAGCCCTGAGTGTCTAGTTTTCAAAAATGTATAGGTTTGCTAGGTTTCCCTAGGTGCTGGCAGAGCTACGGCGCAAAAACAAAAGGTAGTCTTTTTGTCCGAATCGTGCTAAATTTCACTGGGAAATTGAGGTGCGACCATGCTGCGTTTTGCGCTGTTTCATGTCGCAGCCACTATGCCTACCCACGCAAGTGAGGTACCATTTTTTTCGGGGGACCTGAGGGCACGCTGGGTGTGTGGGAATTTGTTGATCCACGCAGAATCCAGAACTTTCCACCACAGAAATGTGAGGAAAATGTGTTTTTTTGGTCAAGTTTTTATGTTTGCAAGGGATTCTGGGTAACAAAACCTGGGGGTAGGCAGACGAGTCACCCCATCCTGATTTGACCTTGGTGTCTAGTTTTCAAAAATGTATAGGTTTGCTAGGTTTCCCTAGGTGCTGGCAGAGCTACGGTGCAAAAACAAAAGGTAGTCTTTTTGTCCGAATCGTGCTAAATTTCACTGGGAAATTGAGGTGCGACCATGCTGCGTTTTGCGCTGTTTCATGTCGCAGCCACTATGCCTACCCACGCAAGTGAGGTACCATTTTTTTCGGGAGACCTGGGGGGCACGCTGGGTGGGTGGAAATTTGTTGATCCACGCAGATTCCAGAACTTTCCACCACAGAAATGTGAGGAAAATGTGTTTTTTTGGTCAAATTTTTATGTTTGCAAGGGATTCTGGGTAACAAAACCTGGGGGTAGGCAGACGAGTCACCCCATCCTTAATTGCCCTTGGTGTCTAGTTTTCAAAAATGTATAGGTTTGCTAGGTTTCCCTAGGTGCTGGCAGAGCTACGGCGCAAAAACAAAAGGTAGTCTTTTTGTCCGAATCGTGCTAAATTTCACTGGGAAATTGAGGTGCGACCATGCTGCGTTTTGCGCTGTTTCATGTCGCAGCCACTATGCCTACCCACGCAAGTGAGGTACCATTTTTTTCAGGAGACCTGGGGGTACGCTGGGTGGGTGGAAATTTGTTGATCCACACAGATTCCAGAACTTTCCACCACAGAAATGTGAGGAAAACGTGTTTTGTTTCCCAAATTTTTATGTTTGCAAGGGATTCTGGGTAACAAAACCTGGGGGTAGGCAGACGAGTCACCCCATCCTGAATTGCCCTGGGTGTCTAGTTTTCAGAAATGTATAGGTTTGCTAGGTTTCCCTAGGTGCTGGCAGAACTACGGTGCAAAAACAAAAGGTAGTCTTTTTGTCCGAATCGTGCTAAATTTCACAGGGAAATTGAGGTGCGACCATGCTGCGTTTTGCACTGTTTCATGCCGCAGCCACTATGCCTACCCACGCACGTGAGGTACCAATTTTTTCGGGAGACCTCGGGGCACGCTGGGTGGGTGGAAATTTGTTGATCCACGCAGATTCCAGAACTTTCCACCACAGAAATGTGAGGAAAATGTGTTTTTTTGGTCAAATGTTTATGTTTGCAAGGGATTCTGGGTAACAAAACCTGGAGATAGGCAGACGAGTCAACCCATCCTAAATTTCCCTGGGTGTCTAGTTTTCAAAAATGTATAGGTTTGCTAGGTTTCCCTCGGTGCTGGCAGAGCTACATCGCAAAAACAAAAGGTAGTCTTTTTGTCCAAAACGTGCTAAATTTCACTGGGAAATTGAGGTGTGACCATGCTGCGTTTTGCGCTGTTTCATGTCGCAGCCACTATGCCTACCCACGCAAGTGAGGTACCATTTTTTTCAGGAGACCTGGGGGCACGCTGGGTGAGTGGAAATTTGTTGATCCACGCGGATTCCAGAACTTTCCACCACAGAAATGTGAGGAAAATGTGTTTTTTTGGTCAAATGTTTATGTTTGCAAGGGATTCTGGGTAACAAAACCTGGGGGTAGGCAGACGAGTCACCCCATCCTGAATTGCTCTGGGTGTCTAGTTTTCAAACATGTATAGGTTTGCTAGGTTTCCCTAGGTGCTGGCAGAGCTACGGCGCAAAAACAAAAGGTAGTCTTTTTGTCCGAATCGTGCTAAATTTCACTGGGAAATTGAGGTGCGACCATGCTGCGTTTTGCGCTGTTTCATGTCACAGCCACTATGCCTACCCACGCAATTGAGGTACCATTTTTTTCGGGAGACCTGGGGGCACGCTGGGTGGGTGGAAATTTGTTGACCCACGCAGATTCCAGAACTTTCCACCACCGAAATGTGAGGAAAATGTGTTTTTTTGGTCAAATGTTTATGTTTGCAAGGGATTCTGGGTAACTAAACCTGGGGGTAGGCAGACGAGTCACCCCATCCTAAATTGCCCTGAGTGTCTAGTTTTCAAAAATGTATAGGTTTGCTAGGTTTCACTAGGTGCTGGCAGAGCTACGGCGCAAAAACAAAAGGTAGTCTTTTTGTCCGAATCGTGCTAAATTTCACTGGGAAATTGAGGTGCGACCATGCTGCGTTTTGCGCTGTTTCATGTCGCAGCCACTATGCCTACCCACGCAAGTGAGGTACCATTTTTTTTGGGAGACCTGGGGACACGCTGGGTGGGTGGAAATTTGTTGATCCACGCAGATTCCAGAACTTTCCACCACAGAAATGTGAGGAAAATGTGTTTTTTTTGTCAACTTTTTATGTTTGCAAGGGATTCTGGGTAACAAAACCTGGGGGTAGGCAGACGAGTCACCCCTTACTGAATTTCCCTGGGTGTCTAGTTTTCAAAAATGTATAGGTTTGCTAGGTTTCCCTAGGTGCTGGCTGAGCTACGGCTCAAAAACAAAAGGTAGTCTTTTTGTCCGAATCGTGCTAAATTTCACTGGGAAATTGAGGTGCGACCATGCTGCGTTTTGCGCTGTTTCATGTCGCAGCCACTATGCCTACCCACGCAAGTGAGGTACCATGTTTTTCGAGAGACCTGGGGGCACGCTGGGTGGGTGGAAATTTGTTGATCCACGCAGATTCCAGAACTTTCCACCACAGAAATGTGAGGAAAATTTGTTTTTTTGGTCAAATGTTTATGTTTGCAAGGGATTCTGGGTAACAAAACCTGGAGGTAGGCAGACAAGTCAACCCATCCTAAATTTCCCTGGGTGTCTAGTTTTTTGAAAAATGTATAGGTTTGCTAGGTTTCCCTAGGTGCTGGCAGAGCTACGGCGCAAAAACAAAAGGTAGTCTTTTTGTCCGAATCGTGCTAAATTTCACTGGGAACTTGAGGTGCGACCATGCTGCGTTTTGCGCTGTTTCATGTCGCAGCCACTATGCCTACCCACGCAAGTGAGGTACCATTTTTTTCAGGAGACCTGGGGGCACGCTGGGTGAGTGGAAATTTGTTGATCCACGCGGATTCCAGAACTTTCCACCACAGAAATGTGAGGAAAATGTGTTTTTTTGGTCAAATGTTTATGTTTGCAAGGGATTCTGGGTAACAAAACCTGGGGGTAGGCAGACGAGTCACCCCATCCTGAATTGCCCTTGTGTCTAGTTTTCAAAAATGTATAGGTTTGCTAGGTTTCCCTAGGTGCTGGCAGAGCTACGGCGCAAAAACAAAAGGTAGTCTTTTTGTCCGAATCGTGCTAAATTTCACTGGGAAATTGAGGTGCGACCATGCTGCGTTTTGCACTGTTTCATGTCGCAGCCACTATGCCTACCCACGCAAGTGAGGTACCATTTTTTTCAGGAGACCTGGGGGTACGCTGGGTGAGTGGAAATTTGTGGATCCACACAGATTCCAGAACTTTCCACCACAGAAATATGAGGAAAACGTGTTTTGTTTCCCAAATGTTTATGTTTGCAAGGGATTCTGGGTAACAAAACCTGGGGGTAGGCAGACGAGTCACCCCATCCTGAATTGCCCTGGGTGTCTAGTTTTCAGAAATGTATAGCTTTGCTAGGTTTCCCTAGGTGCTGGCAGAACTACGGTGCAAAAACAAAAAGGTAGTCTTTTTGTCCGAATCGTGCTAAATTTCACTGGGAAATTGAGGTGCGACCATGCTGCGTTTTGCGCTGTTTCATGTCGCAGCCACTATGCCTACCCACGCAAGTGAGGTACCAATTTTTTCGGGAGACCTGGGGGCACGCTGGGTGGGTGGAAATTTGTTGATCCACGCAGATTCCAGAACTTTCCACCACAGAAATGTGAGGAAAATGTGTTTTTTTGGTCAAATGTTTATGTTTGCAAGGGATTCTGGGTAACAAAACCTGGAGGTAGGCAGACAAGTCAACCCATCCTAAATTTCCCTGGGTGTCTAGTTTTCAAAAATGTATAGGTTTGCTAGGTTTCCCTAGGTGCTGGCAGAGCTACGGCGCAAAAACAAAAGGTAGTCTTTTTGTCCGAATCGTGTTAAATTTCACTGGGAAATTGAGGTGCGACCATGCTGCGTTTTGCGCTGTTTCATGTCACAGCCACTATGCCTACCCAAGCAAGTGAGGTACCATTTTTTTTGGGAGACCTGGGGGCACGCTGGGTGGGTGGAAATTTGTTGATCCACGCAGATTCCAGAACTTTCCACCACAGAAATGTGAGGAAAATGTGTTTTTTTGGTCAGATTATTATGTTTGCAAGGGATTCTGGGTAACAAAACCTGGGGGTAGGCAGACGAGTCAACCCATCCTAAATTTCCCTGGGTGTCTAGTTTTTAAAAATGTATAGGTTTGCTAGGTTTCCCTCGGTGCTGGCAGAGCTACGGCGCAAAAACAAAAGGTAGTCTTTTTGTCCAAAACGTGCTAAATTTCACTGGGAAATTGAGGTGCGACCATGCTGCATTTTGCGCTGTTTCATGTCGCAGCCACTATGCCTACCCACGCAAGTGAGGTACCATTTTTTTTGGGAGACCTGGGGGCACGCTGGGTGGGTGGAAATTTGTTGATCCACGCACATTCCAGAACTTTCCACCACAGAAATGTGAGGAAAATGTGTTTTTTTGGTCAAATGTTTATGTTTGCAAGGGATTCTGGGTAACAAAACCTGGGGGTAGGCAGACGAGTCACCCCATCCTAAATTGCCCTGGGTGTCTAGTTTTCAAAAATGTATAGGTTTGCTAGGTTTCCCTAGGTGCTGGCAGAGCTACGGCGCAAAAACAAAAGGTAGTCTTTTTGTCCGAATCGTGCTAAATTTCACTGGGAAATTGAGGTGCGACCATGCTGCGTTTTGCGCTGTTTCATGTCGCAGCCACTATGCCTACCCACGCAAGTGAGGTAGCATTTTTTTTTCGGGAGACCTGGGGGCACGCTGGGTGGGTGGGAATTTGTTGATCCACGCAGAATCCAGAACTTTCCACCACAGAAATGTGAGGAAAATGTGTTTTTTTGGTCAAATTTTTATGTTTGCAAGGGATTCTGGGTAACAAAACCTGGGGGTAGGCAGACGAGTCACCCCATCCTGAATTGCCCTGGGTGTCTAGTTTTCAAAAAATGTATAGGTTTGCTAGGTTTCCCTAGGTGCTGGCAGAGTTACGGCGCAAAAACAAAAGGTAGTCTTTTTGTCCGAATCGTGCTAAATTTCACTGGGAAATTGAGGTGCGACCATGCTGCGTTTTGCGCTGTTTCATGTCGCAGCCACTATGCCTACCCACGCAAGTGAGGTACCATTTTTTTTGGGAGACCTGGGGGCACGCTGGGTGGGTGGAAATTTGTTGATCCACGCAGAATCCAGAACTTTCCACCACAGAAATGTGAGGAAAATGTGTTTTTTTAGTCAAATTTTTATGTTTGGAAGGGGTATCTGGGTAACAAAACCTGGGGGTAGTCAGACGAGTCACCCCATCCTGAATTGCCCTGGGTGTCTAGTTTTCAAAAATGTATAGGTTTGCTAGGTTTCCCTATGTGCTGGCAGAGCTACGGCGCAAAAACAAAAGGTAGTCTTTTTGTCCGAATCGTGCTAAATTTCACTGGGAAATTGAGGTGCGACCATGCTGCGTTTTGCACTGTTTCATGTCGCAGCCTCTATGCCTACCCACGCAAGTGAGGTACCATTTTTTTTGGGAGACCTGGGGGCACGCTGGGTGGGTGGAAATTTGTTGATCCACGCAGATTCCAGAACTTTCCACCACAGAAATGTGAGGAAAATGTGTTTTTTTGGTCAAATGTTAATGTTTGCAAGGGATTCTGGGTAACAAAATCTGGGGGTAGGCAGACGAGTCACCCCATCCTAAATTGCTCTGCGTGTCTAGTTTTCAAAAATGTATAGGTTTGCTAGGTTTCCCTAGGTACTGGCAGAGCTACGGCGCAAAAACAAAAGGTAGTCTTTTTGTCCGAATCGTGCTAAATTTCACTGGGAAATTGAGGTGCGACCATGCTGCGTTTTGCGCTGTTTCATGTCGCAGCCACTATGCCTACCCACGCAATTGAGGTACCATTTTTTTCGGGAGACCTGGGGGCACGCTGGGTGGGTGGAAATTTGTTGACCCACGCAGATTCCAGAACTTTCCACCACCGAAATGTGAGGAAAATGTGTTTTTTTGGTCAAATGTTTATGTTTGCAAGGGATTCTGGGTAACTAAACCTGGGGGTAGGCAGACGAGTCACCCCATCCTGAATTGCCCTGGGTGTCTAGTTTTCTAAAATGTATAGGGTTGCTAGGTTTCCCTAGGTGCTGGCAGAGCTACGGCGCAAAAACAAAAGGTAGTCTTTTTGTCCGAATCGTGCTAAATTTCACTGGGAAATTGAGGTGCGACCATGCTGCGTTTTGCGCTGTTTCATGTCGCAGCCACTATGCCTACCCACACAAGTGAGGTACCATTTTTTTCAGGAGACCTGGGGGCACGCTGGGTGGGTAGAAATTTGTTGATCCACGCAGATTCCAGAACTTTCCACCACAGAAATGTGAGGAAAATTTGTTTTTTTGGTCAAATTTTTATGTTTGCAAGGGATTCTGGGTAACAAAACCTGGGGGTAGGCAGACGAGTCACCCCATCCTGAATTGCCCTGGGTGTCTAGTTTTCTAAAATGTATAGGTTTGCTAGGTTTCCCTAGGTGCTGGCAGAGCTACGGCGCAAAAACAAAAGGTAGTCTTTTTGTCCGAATCGTGCTAAATTTCACTGGGAAATTGAGGTGCGACCATGCTGCGTTTTGCGCTGTTTCATGTCGCAGCCACTATGCCTACTCACGCAAGTGAGGTACCATTTTTTTCGGGAGACCTGGGGGCACGCTGGGTGGGTGGAAATTTGTTGATCCACGCAGATTCCAGAACTTTCCACCACAGAAATGTGAGGAAAATGTGTTTTTTTTGGTCAAATTTTTATGTTTGAAAGGGATTCTGGGTAACAAAACTTGGGGGTAGGCAGACGAGTCAACCCATCCTGAATTGCCCTGGGTGTCTAGTTTTCTAAAATGTATAGGGTTGCTAGATTTCCCTAGGTGCTGGCAGAGCTACGGCGCAAAAACAAAAGTTAGTCTTTTTGTCTGAATCGTGCTAAATTTTACTGGGAAATTGAGGTGCGACCATGCTGCGTTTTGCGCTGTTTCATGTCGCAGCCACTATGCCTACCCACGCAAGTGCGGTACCATTTTTTTTGGGAGACCTGGGGTCACGCTGGGTGGGTGGAAATTTGTTGATCCATGCAGATTCCAGAACTTTCCACCACAGAAATGTGAGGCAAATTTGTTTTTTTGGTCAAATTTCTAGGTTTGCAAGGGATTCTGGGTAAAAAAACCTGGGGGTAAGCAGACAAGTCACCCCATCCTGAATTTCCCTGGGTGTCTAGTTTTCAAAAATGTATAGGTTTGCTAGGTTTCCCTAAGTGCTGGCTGAGCTACGGCTCAAAAACAAAAGGTAGTCTCTTTGTCCAAAGAGCTTAAGATTTCACTGGGAAATTGAGGTGCGACCACGTTGTATTTTGTGCCGTTTCCTGTTGTAGGCACAAGGCCGACCCACACAAGTGAGGTACCATTTTTTTCAGGAGACCTAAGGGCCCGCTGGGTGGGTGGAAATTTGTTGATCCACGCAGATTCCAGAACTTTCCACCACAGAAATGTGAGGAAAATGTGTTTTTTTTTTCAAAATCTTAGCTTTGCAAGGGATTCTGGGTAACAAAACCTGGTGGTAGGCAGTCGAGTCATCCCATCCTGAATTCCCCATGGTGTCTACTTTTCAAAAATGTATAGGTTTGCTAGGTTTCCCTAGGTGCCGGAAGAACTAGGGTGCAAAAACTACAGGTAGGCACGTTGCCAAAAAAGGGTCAATTTGTAACTGCAAAATTTAGGTGTGACCACGTTGCATTTTGCGCCGTTTCCTGTCGCAGGCACAAGGCCGACCCACACAAGTGAGGTACCGTTTTTATCGGGACACTTGGGGTAATTCAGATTTGTAAATCAACCGTTATTACCAATTGAGCCTTCTTGCATTTCTCCCTTTGAATGAAAGACATTGTGTAAAAAAAAAAACTTTATGAAAAATGACCAATAATTCTCATGCTAGTATGAGTATTCCCAACTTTGAAAATGTGCAATTATATACTGTTTCTGAACTCTATAATTTGTACCCAATTCATAAATACATAGGTGTCTTTCATACAGATTATTCCATGTATACATTTTCCAAGACAAAGTGCACTATACCCAGTAAATGAAAAAATACCATTGCAAGTTGCTGCTCAGTTTTTGGATCTGGGTTCGTCGGGTTCTTGGTGAAACTACAAGTCCTATATATCCCCACAACCAGGAAAGTCTAACGGATGTAACGGTATATTGCTTTCCAAGAGCTGTCAAAATTAGAAAAAGTTATAGGTGAAAACGTTGAGACAAAAGGCTGTTTTTTTTCAACAAATTTTCAAATATACCAATATCTAACTGTTAGTTTCTATAACGAAACCTTCATGGATTTAGACAAATTACCCTTTTCTAAATTCAGAATTTCGTCTACTTTTCGAAAATGTAAAGCTTTCCAGGATCCATTATTGCTTTAAAACTCATTTCTACCATTAACTGGAAGGAGGTGGAAAGCTCTAAAAATAGCAAAAATAGGCTATGTCCCAGAAAACGCCAAAACTGAGTGAAAAATTTCGGTTCTCTGACAAAAGACTGTCATTCTCTAAAAGCTGAGAAAATGGAGAATTCAGCCCCACAAACCCTTTTTTGATACCATTTTCAGGAAAAAACCCAGAGGCTTTCATTTGAAGCCCGTTTTTCCCATTTTTCTGAAAAAAACTAAAAAATCACTATATTTTGGTTAATTTCTGGGACCCCTCCAAGGGAATCCACAAACCCTGGGCGCCTTTAGAATCCACATGATGTTGGAAGAAAAGGACGCAAATTTGGCGTGGATACCTTATGTGGTCAAAAAGTTACAAGGGCCTAAGCGCGCACTACCCCAAAACACCAAAAAGAGCCTTAGCACAGGAGGGGGAAAAGGCCTAGCAGCGAAGGGGTTAAAGGTTTCTTGAAAAGACAGTAAGAAGAAAACAAACCTTGGTCAAGACAAGTTTAAACATTGTTTATAACAACTGAGTTTAATCTAGACTCAGTAAAGAACTGTTAAGATAAGAGACAAGACACAGTAAAAGAAAACAAGCCTTGGCAAAGGCAAGGGTTTAATGTTAAAGTTTCATGTGAATCTTTTATTGTGTAAATAGGAAGTTGTAATAGCTTTAGAAGAGAAGGCCTAATGTTTTTTCCCGAAGCTATCGGGTTAGAGACTTAAGTGCAGTAGTTTTTAGGTGTAGGTTGTGGTATTTCTTTTTCTTTCATCCTACTGCAGATATTCATAGAACTGAAGAACTGCTGAAAATCTCAGGTATGAGTCTTGCATGATAGAAATTGGTTCAGTTCACTAAACTCATTAACTAACTAACACATTTATTAGAGAAGTTTTTACTGACGTATGTCTTTCATTTTAAAGAAGTCATAAGTAGAGGCTGAGCAGCAGTATTCAGAAAGAGTGTGAACAAGGGGCACTTTAACCAATGGTCAGTAGAAGAAGTGTTAAAACATTTTCTGAGAGAAGAGGAAGTTTGGAGGTTATATTTATTGTTAATTTTAAACTTCAGAGTTGCGTGAAAACAGAGAAGCGCATCCAATGAATTGGTCATCGCCCTGGAACACAGTCTAGAGAAACAACAGAAAGAACAACAGCAGAAGACAATGTTTATTTATTTGTTGTTAGTTTCTCTGTCCACTTCCCCTTTCCCTTAGGGAAAAGTTAATCCAGTCAGAGTAGAATTCCTGATTGGGTTGACTGATCCTTGGGGGAGTTGGGAGTTTGCAGCTTCAAGAGGAAACGTCAGGAGTGACTCTCAGGACTACTCAACAGTAGACGAAGCCACTTTCCCCATTATTAAAATCGTTTCCTCTTGGGTTGGTAAACTCACCCTCATGGATGTTTCACAGTTGTCACAGTTAGTGCAGAAAATGACAGTGGAAATGGAAAATGTACGATTGGAGAATCAATCGCTTCGCCAAGAGTTGGATGAGACTAGAGCTGGGTTTTCTGTTTGGAGGGATCCCTCTAAGGAGAGAAAACCAGTTTTAGCGCCAACAAGATTTGGAACTGATGTTGGTCAGTCTCATACCACTGGAGATCGGTCAGATAGTCAACCAGTTCAAGTCACAGTCGTTACCCCGACACCTGTTCCTTTGGCTAACCCAGAAAGATTTTCTGGAGATAATAGTAGATTTGCTACTTTTCTTAGTCAATGTCAATTGCATTTCATGTGTAAACCTCAAATTTTTTCTTCTGACACAGCTAAGGTAGCATTTATTATTTATTATCTTGGGGGGGTGGCTGCGAATTGGGCAATGCCTTTGGTTGATAATAATGACCCTTTGCTTCATAATCTGCAAAACTTCAAAACTGCCATGTTTAACTTATTTGCTAAGCATACTTTAATTCAGTCTTCTGATAATGAGTTATTGAATCTTCGTCAAGGGACCAAGAATCTCATTTCTTATATTACAACTTTCAATAGACTTTTGACTGAAACTCATTGGCCTGAAGAAAAGAGAATTTCCTTGTTTTATAGAGGTCTTTAAGACAATTTGAAAGATTCTCTTGCACACATAGTTAATTTGCCTGGTGATTTTAAGGAATTTCAGGATTTAGTGGTAAAACTTGATCACAGGTTAAGTGAACGTAAAAATGAAAAAACTAGGAGTGATTTTAGAAATTCACTGGTTAGAGTTGCGAAAAAAGAGTCAGAAGTTAAGAATGCTTTTGTTGAACCTGTTTTGTCGGGTGGGTTTAAAGGTCCTTTAACCCCTGAAGAAAAAGAACGGAGACGTAATGGCAATTTGTGTTTGTACTGTGGCAAGCCTGGGCACTTTGCTAAGGATTGTTCTGTAAAACCTGCAAAAAAGAAAGTTTTAGCTATTGAAGCTCTTTCATCAAATCCGTCGGAAAACTGAACTTCTCGAGGAAAGCTGAGATTGTTTCCTCGAGTAAAGTTTCTTCTAAGATCTCCAAATTTGTCACTAATGTAACTACACATATTCCCAAACATTTTACTATTCGGATGGTCTTTATTTTAACTACTCTTCAAAGACATAGTATTCCTGTACTTTTGGACTCTGGGGCTACAGGGAATTTTTTCGATATTGAGTTTGCCCATAAATTGAATCTGAAATTTGTTGTTAAGGAGGAACCTGAGTCTGTGAGGGCTGTTGATGGTTCGGTTTTGTCTTCTGGAATGATTCAATTTAATACTGAACCTTTGACTTTAGTTGCAGATAATGGCCATACTGAAAAGGTGGTTTTTGATCTTATTGATGCACCAACTTTTGGTGTCATTTTGGGCATTCCTTGGTTGGAATTACATAATCCCAAAATTGACTGGATTAAAAGAACTGTTACCTTAGAGTCTTCTCTTTGTAAGTTGCATTGTTATCAAGAGACCAAAGATCCGGTGAAGCCCCTTTTTTGTGCTGCTTTAAATGCTGAAGTTAATAGGCTTCCAGTTGGGTATAGTAATTTTTCTAAGGTTTTTGATCCTGTTGAAGCAACTAAATTACCACCGCACAGAATTTTTGATTGCAGGATTGACTTAGTTCCTGGTGCTATTCTACCTTGTAGTAGAATTTATGCCTTAACTGAACCTGAAAATGTTTATTTAAGGAAATATTTGGATGAACTTTTGGAATTAGGTTTCATCCGTCATTCTACTTCTCCTGTTTCGTCTCCTCTTTTCTTCGTTGTGAAGAAGTCTGGGGATTTGAGGGCTTGTATTGATTATAGAGCGGTAAATAAAGCAACCATTAAGAATAGGTATTCATTACCTTTGATTCCTGTGCTTCTTAATCAAATTAAAGGCTCTAGTATTTACACCAAATTAGATCTTAGAGGAGCATATCATTTGATTAGAGTCAAAGAAGGTGATGAGTGGAAGACCGCTTTTTGTACGAAATTCGGTCTTTTTGAGTATACAGTTATGCCGTTTGGTCGTTGCAATGCTCCGGCGGCCTTTCAATATTTCATCAATGAGGTCTTGCATGATCTATTGGATGTCTGTTGCATCGTTTATATTGACGACATCTTAATTTATTCTAAAAATATGGAAGAACATGTACAACATGTGCAGCTTGTACTACAGAGATTGAGGGATCATTCTTTGTATGCTAAATTGGAAAAATTTGTTTTTAATGCCTCCCAAGTGGAGTTTCTTGGCTATTGTTTGTCACCTGAGGGGGTTCATATGGATCCTAAGAAAGTGGAAGCAATTTTAACCTGGCCAATTCCTGTTTCAATAAAAGACACGCAGAGAATTCTTGGATTTGCTAATTTTTATAGGCGATTCATTTCTAAATTTTCAGAAATTGTTACTCCCATTACCCAGTTATTGAAAAAAGAGAAAGTTTTCTCTTGGACTGAGGAAGCCGATCAAGCGTTTTCATGTTTGAAAAAGGCTTTTACCTCTGCTCCCATTTTGATTCATTCTGATCCTGATAGGCCATTTTTTGTGGAAGTGGATGCTTCGCAGACAGCGATTGGTGGTGTGTTGCTTCAAAAGGATTCAAATACTGGTCATTTACATCCTATCGCTTTTTTCTCTAGGAAGTTACTTTTAGCTGAGCAAAATTATACGATTGCAGAACGAGAACTGTTAGCCATTAAAGATGTATTTCAGGAGTGGAGACATCATCTCTTGGGGGCTAAACATACTATCACCGTATATTCCGACCATAAAAATTTACAATTTTATTCCACTGTTAAGGCTTTTACTCCTAGACAGATGAGGTGGCTACAATTCTTTAGTGAATTTGACTTTTTAATTATGTACCGGCCTGGAAATAAGCAGTTGTTATCTGACACACGTTCACGATTAGTTTGTGAGAAAGATTTAAATTCTGCTAAAGAACCACCAAGTATTTTGCCCTTGGAAAAAATAGCTGCTGAAATCCATTCTGAAAGTTTCTTAGACTCTGTTAGGAAAGAATTAAAAATCTTTAATGTTCATGAATGGTTGTCAAAAAAGGGGAATGCTATTAGAGATGTTTTTTTTTATCACAACGATAAATTGTTTATTCCCACAAGAGATTTACAGGATATGGTTATGCAATGGAATCATGATTTGGCAATTGCTGCTCATCCAGGTATTAACAAAACCATGGATTTATGTCAGCGTAATTTCTGGTGGGAAAAAAATGATTCCTATAATTCAGCAATTTGTGAAAGCTTGTCCAGTTTGCTCACGTCAAAAGGCCTTACATGTAGCTCCAATGGGTTTACTTCGTCCGATGACAATACCTCCTCAACCTTGGCATACAATCAGCCTAGATTTTATTACTGATCTCCCTAAGTCTAATGGTTATACTACGGTTCTTGTAGTGGTGGATTTGTTGTCTAAGATGGGACATTTTATTCCCTTAAAAAAGATTCCATCTGCAGCAGAATTTAGTACTGTGTTTTTATCTAATATTGTAAAACTTCATGGTCTTCCCTCAAAGATTATTTCAGATAGAGGTCCTCAATTAATTTCAAAGTTCTAGTCACAACTCAGTAAACAATTAGGAATTGAGTTAGCTCTGTCCTCTTCTTTTCATCCACAGACTGATGGACAGACTGAAAGAGTTAATCAGCATGTTGAACAAGGTTTAAGATGTTTGTTGACAACTTCTTCTTGTCCTTGGGATGAGGTTTTGCCTTGGGCGGAATTTTCTTATAATAACACCACTCATTCGGCTTTGGGCTGTTCTCCTTTTTATTTTCTCACTGGTCAACATCCAAGATCTCTCCCTATACTCTTACCTGATGAACAATTATCCATGCCTGCAGTTACAGATAGGTTGACACATCTATTGGATATTCAAGAGAAGGCTAGAAAGCAATGAGTTAAAAGTAAGTTAACTATGAGAAGGACTGCTGATTCTCTTCGTAAACCTTCTCCTATGTATGAGGAAGGTCAATTAGTGTGGTTATCTACTAGAAACATTCAGTTGGAGGGCCCTAGGAAGTTGAAACCTAGATATATTGGGCCTTTTCAAATGAAGAAAATTCTGAATCCTGTGTCTGTAAAATTAATTTTGCCTGAAGAATATTCTATTCATCCTGTTTTTCATGTTTCTCTTTTGAAACCTTTTGAACCTTCTACTCGATCTGATAATCCACCTCCGCCAGTGATAATTGGTGATCATGTTGAGTACGAGGTTAAATCTATTCTAGATTCTAAGAGGATACGGGGTACCTTGTTTTATTTGGTTGATTGGAAGGGTTATGATCCTTCTGAGCGATCTTGGGAACCTGAGAAGAATATTCATGCCCCCAGACTTGTTAGGATTTTCCATGCCCTACATCCTGACAAGCCTAGACCTGTAAGACGACCTTTGGGGGGAGGAACTGTTAGGGGCGCTACTGGTCGTCTTACGTAATGCAGTGTAATTTCAGTTCAGCTAATGTTTTAAAATAAACCTTCTGTTCAATTATCTGTTAGTGTGACACACAGTAGCAGTTTTAGTATGTACCTTTTAATTTAAGTCCTAGTAATTAGTTTGTTTGAGATTTGCATTAGTCAATGCTTGTTGTTAATCAGCCCTTGTGTATGTCCTCGAGGGTAGACTTTCAGATTGTGCGCTCTAACGAGAGAGGCTCGCGCAGGCTCTCGTGATTGTGCTTAGTTAAGGAGAGAGGGCTCGTGCTGCTCTCGAGACTTTGCTAGGTCTATAAATAGACCTTCCTTCCAACGGTCGGCGCTTCGTCTCGTTGGATTTCCTGGTGAGCGCTTCTGCCCTAGTTCTGCAGGATCGCGTTGCGATCATTTAACCTCAGTCAAACCCCATTCCGAGTCGTGAGAAATCTTCAACTGATTTTCCCAGCCCCTCGACGAGCTTATTGTTAAGCTGTCATCTCTCAGCTGTTTCCGCGGCTTTGCTGAAGCCGAGGCTCCGAGGAATTCCTTTGAAGTCTGCCGGTATCGAGTTTCGTTTTCCCTCTTCAGCCGGCAGTTCGAGTCTTCAGACATCCAACCAGCACTGAAGGGACAGTAAGATTTATTTCTTCAAGTAAAATATTGAGCTGAGAAATTTAGCTCTAATTCCAGGACTTGAACTAATTTATCTAATTTGAAGTACTATGCTGTTTTTTAAAAAGGCTTAAAGGTTTCTTGAAAAGACAGTAAGAAGAAAACAAACCTTGGTCAAGACAAGTTTAAACATTGTTTATAACAACTGAGTTTAATCAAGACTCAGTAAAGAACTGTTAAGATAAGAGACAAGACACAGTAAAAGAAAACAAGCCTTGGCAAAGGCAAGGGTTTAATGTTAAAGTTTCATGTGAAGCTTTTATTGTGTAAATAGGAAGTTGTAATAGCTTTAGAAGAGAAGGCCTAATGTTTTTTCCCGAAGCTATCGGGTTAGAGACTTAAGTGCAGTAGTTTTTAGGTGTAGGTTGTGGTATTTCTTTTTCTTTCATCCTACTGCAGATATTCATAGAACTGAAGAACTGCTGAAAATCTCAGGTATGAATCTTGCATGATAGAAATTGGTTCAGTTCACTAAACTCATTAACTAACTAACACATTTATTAGAGAAGTTTTTACTGACGTATGTCTTTCATTTTAAAGAAGTCATAAGTAGAGGCTGAGCAGCAGTATTCAGAAAGAGTGTGAACAAGGGGCACTTTAACCAATGGTCAGTAGAAGAAGTGTTAAAACATTTTCTGAGAGAAGAGGAAGTTTGGAGGTTATATTTATTGTTAATTTTAAACTTCAGAGTTGCGTGAAAACAGAGAAGCGCATCCAATGAATTGGTCATCGCCCTGGAACACAGTCTAGAGAAACAACAGAAAGAACAACAGCAGAAGACAATGTTTATTTATTTGTTGTTAGTTTCTCTGTCCACTTCCCCTTTCCCTTAGGGAAAAGTTAATCCAGTCAGAGTAGAATTCCTGATTGGATTGACTGATCCTTGGGGGAGTTGGGAGTTTGCAGCTTCAAGAGGAAACGTCAGGAGTGACTCTCAGGACTACTCAACACCGCTGCCCTGGTGGATCGCGGCGTTGAAGTAAAATTTTCCGGCTGGGGGCAGGGCTGGCAGGGGGCGCAGCCCAGGTGATGGTGGGCGTGCAGGGACTCCTGGCAGAGCGAGTCCCCACCACATAGCGCATCTCCCCTGATGCAGGTGTTACTCCCCTCCGGCTTGCACACTCCACACTCGGCTTCCCCTCCTGCTGGTGTTGCGATGCGGCACCCGCGAAGCGGGTGCGGCGAGAAGTGTAGGTGATTTGAAGGTGACAGGCAGTGTCTAAGTGCTGCTAAAGGGTCCCGCTGCCCTGGTGGATTCCGGCGTTGAAGTACAATTTTCTGGCTGGGGGCGGGGCTGACAGGGGGCGCAGCCCAGGTGATGGTGGACGTGCAGGGACTCCTGGGAGAGCAAGTCCCCGCCACGTAGCGCCTCTCCCCTGATGCAGGTGTTACTCCCCTCCGGCTTGCACACTCCACACTCGGCTTCCCCTCCTGCCGGAGTTGCGATGCGGCACCCGCGAAGCGGGTGCGGCGAGAAGTGTAGGCGATTTGAAGGTGACAGGCAGTGTCCAAGTGCTGCTAAAGGGTCCCAGAAGAGCCGGAAGTCAGGCAGAGTCGTGCCTGACCGTGGATGGGTTGCCATGATGGGAGAAAGCCAGCAAGCAGAACCGTCAGTCAGGCAACATCGCCAACCTGAGTGTGGGCGGGTCCTCCCACATCAGAGGAAGCCAGGAAGAAAGCTGCTCCTGGTTGTCAACGGGCAAATGCATGGACGACGGAGGCACATGTGGAGAGCGCAACGATCCCTGCTGGAATTGGAAGGGATGGCTTGCCGGCACAAGGACCGTCTGGGCTCACGGGAAAACAGCATCAGTGAAAGGCCGGTAAGTGGGGCTTGCGAGGAACACTGTTTGTACTGTGCTGTGGGTCTCTGGCACGATGGGACATTAGAGAGTTTCCCTTGGATGCTGAGTGGCAACGTCTTTTTCCCCACATTCCCGGCATGATTGTAGCTATGCCACATGATCGCGGGCAGCTGTAGATTTAGCACAGCACCGGGTTCAGTCTCCAAGGAAGGAGACATGGGTGAGTTGCGACCACCTCATCCCCCTCCCCTTTTTTGTTGCCATTGCGGGGCAAGCCCTGGACAGGGTCCCCACTGGGTAACATTGTCTTGGGGATCAGTACCCCTGTGGCATAGGTACTTGGGTCCCTGTCCCTGCTGAGGGGCAGGCCTAAGGAGGAGCTGATGTTCTGCACTGCTGCTACTTATGTTTATGCTGAGTGTGCACTGATTTGCATATGGTCATGTCTGAACTGGGGTGGCTGAGTGAACTAAAGAATGGTGATGGATTAAACCCAGATCATTTGACTGGGGGTGAGTGTTTGATTTGCTCAAACGCTCCATCCATCATTCCCTTTTGTATCGCTTTGTTCGCCCTAAGTTGGCAGGGTATGCTCAGACGTGAGTCCCTTGTTCACTTCGCCACTGGATTCAACATAGCCTGGCTGATGAGGATTATGAATCCGAAACCGGTCCCAGGATGCTTGTTTCCGGTCCAGGGAAGAAATGGCTTGGCAGTTCGGGCTGGACTGTTCCCATGAGGCACAGGGTCAGACTGATTTGCATATGGTCATGTCTGAACTGGGGTGGCTGAGTGAACTAAAGAATGGTGATGGATTAAACCCAGATCATTTGACTGGGGGTGAGTGTTTGATTTGCTCAAACGCTCCGTCCATCATCCCCTTTTGTATCGCTTTGTTCGCCCTAAGTTGGCAGGGTATGCTCAGACGTGAGTCCCTTGTTCACTTGGCCACTGGATTCAAGATAGCCTGGCCGATGAGGATTATGAATCCGAAACCGGTCCCAGGATGCTTGTTTCCGGTCCAGAGAAGATATGGCTTGGCAGTTCGGGCTGGACTGTTCCCATGAGGCACAGGGTCAGACTGATTTGCATATGGTCATGTCTGAACTGGGGTGGCTGAGTGAACTAAAGAATGGTGATGGATTAAACCCAGATCATTTGACTGGGGGTGAGTGTTTGATTTGCTCAAACGCTCCGTCCATCATCCCCTTTTGTATCGCTTTGTTCGCCCTAAGTTGGCAGGGTGTGCTCAGACGTGAGTCCCTTGTTCACTTGGCCACTGGATTCAAGATAGCCTGGCTGATGAGGATTATGAATCCGAAACCGGTCCCAGGATGCTTGTTTCCGGTCCAGGGAAGACATGGCTTGGCAGTTCGGGCTGGACTGTTCCCATGAGGCACAGGGTCAGACTGATTTGCATATGGTCATGTCTGAACTGGGGTGGCTGAGTGAACTAAAGAATGGTGATGGATTAAACCCAGATCATTTGACTGGGGGTGAGTGTTTGATTTGCTCAAACGCTCCGTCCATCATCCCCTTTTGTATCGCTTTGTTCGCCCTAAGTTGGCAGGGTATGCTCAGACGTGAGTCCCTTGTTCACTTGGCCACTGGATTCAAGATAGCCTGGCTGATGAGGATTATGAATCCGAAACCGGTCCCAGGATGCTTGTTTCCGGACCAGGGAAGACATGGCTTGGCAGTTCGGGCTGGACTGTTCCCATGAGGCACAGGGTCAGACTGATTTGCATATGGTCATGTCTGAACTGGGGTGGCTGAGTGAACTAAAGAATGGTGATGGATTAAACCCAGATCATTTGACTGGGGGTCAGTGTTTGATTTGCTCAAACGCTCCGTCCATCATCCCCTTTTGTATCGCTTTGTTCGCCCTAAGTTGGCAGGGTATGCTCAGACGTGAGTCCCTTGTTCACTTGGACACTGGATTCAAGATAGCCTGGCTGATGAGGATTATGAATCCGAAACCGGTCCCAGGATGCTTGTTTCCGGTCCAGGGAAGACATGGCTTGGCAGTTCGGGCTGGACTGTTCCCATGAGGCACAGGGTCAGACTGATTTGCATACGGTCATGTCTGAACTGGGGTGGCTGAGTGAACTAAAGAATGGTGATGGATTAAACCCAGATCATTTGACTGGGGGTGAGTGTTTGATTTGCTCAAACGCTCCGTCCATCATCCCCTTTTGTATCGCTTTGTTCGCCCTAAGTTGGCAGGGTATGCTCAGACGTGAGTCCCTTGTTCACTTGGCCACTGGATTCAAGATAGCCTAGCTGATGAGGATTATGAATCCGAAACCGGTCCCAGGATGCTTGTTTCCGGTCCAGGGAAGACATGGCTTGGCAGTTCGGGCTGGACTGTTCCCATGAGGCACAGGGTCAGACTGATTTGCATATGGTCATGTCTGAACTGGGGTGGCTGAGTGAACTAAAGAATGGTGATGGATTAAACCCAGATCATTTGACTGGGGGTGAGTGTTTGATTTGCTCAAACGCTCCGTCCATCATCCCCTTTTGTTTCGCTTTATGCTGAGTGTAATGCCAAGTACTGTCCTGATGTTCATGCCTCATGAGATGTGCACCGTGGCAGGTGTTACTGTGGTGCACCAATGATTATTAGGGGGTTTGCCTAATGTGTTTATGCTGAGTGTACTATTTCCATTTATTACTGGTTGCTTTGTGAACTGTGCATTCTTATGGTTAGGACAGTGACCCGATTGGCCCTGAAATGTATATAATCCCTTGTACAGTAATACCTCGTGGCAGGTGGCACAGTGTATATATGTGACTATGCTCTGATGTGTTTAATGGATAATGCAAAGGCTATTTTTGATATAACCTTGGGTGGAATTTCTTTTGTGGTGTGCCTAGTGTGTTGCTACCGTGTGTGTGTGTTGCGCAAACACTTTGCACATTGCCTCTGAGATAAGCCTGACTGCCTGTGCCAAGCTACCAAGGGGGTGAGCAGGGATTATCTTCAGCATGTAACTCCCTTGCCCTGACTAGAGTGGTGGTTTCTGCCAGGTTTAGGCACATGCCCTAGCCAACCAGAAATCCCATTTCTAACAAAAACATTAAAATAAAATAACACTTCATCAGATGAATTAATTAAAGTAGCAAAATTCATCCACAATGGGAACAGCAAGCATATAACTGTTCGAAGTGGGCTAAGTGATGTACAGAATAACAGCATAGATTCTAATATTTCTAACGACCTGTGATATAGTCGTCAATGTGTAAACCTAGCTATGTTCCTACAGCTTTTAACAAAATTAAGCTGAGGCATACGTTTTAGCTTGATCCATAACCAGCTTGTCATTTTTACATTACATTTCAACATTTCAAACTGTGTAATAATAATACGGTTAACCGTAAAGCATCATCTTTTTTTAAAGCACTTGGAAATCAAAAAAAATATTATAAGAGGATACGTTTTCAAAACAATTGTTTCAAGGACCATTTTAACCCAGAATTACGTAAATTTTCCAGAAGCAGATGGATTATTGCTCATATGGAGACAGAATTTCTCAAATGAAAGGTTATCAATTTTCAAAAGAAAACAAGGCCGTAAACAATATCCTGTGGTGCAATGGCATTTTATGTGATGCTTCTTGAAATGTTGTCTGCACTTGCTCTTTGCCTTAATGAACTGGTCTTTTATTGCGCCAGTAAATTATGCAGAAGATGACAAGCCTGTAAATATTTTTGCTTGATTTGTTGCTGAGTACTGTGTAAAAAAACATTTAAGGAAACATAGTGTACAATTAAAACGGGGGATGTCATATATAAATCCTGCAATTTGTATAGCCAAATCTTCACCTTTCAACAACTGCTAAACAACGTAAACTCGCAAATACTCCCTTTAGAATTTCTTTAACTCTGTTTTCTGAATGTATCCTCTAATAGAACCGCGCTGCAGTTAACTAAATAAGGAGTACCATGGAAAACGACCACGTAAAAAGGCAATACAAAGACTCCAGCTGTGCCGATTAGGACAAAGACTGCCTTGCTTAATATAACTGCAACCATATAGGAAACATACTTTTTTCATATAAAATATTTTTCGGAAACTTGAGAATGTATTTTTACATTTGGTCATGAAATGCCATATCTTGAATTTCATATCATAAAAACTTCCAGAGCGTAATATGTACATGTAATAACTCTGGAATAGCAGGTTGATTATATTTGAAGTGCTTGGTGCTTTGGAAGATAGAAATTCACCAGGTTTCAGTGGGATTTGCCTCTATTTCAATACTCTCCTGCAAACTTTATAGCAAAAACGTGCTTATAGAAAATTACTCAATTTGGATCACTTTATTTCATATCGTACACGAGAGATCGAAACTAAAAGCAATATATTCCTGTTAATTTAACGTGAAATTCCCCAAATCGTGGAGGAAACGAAGTTTCTTTTAGCAATCCCATGATATATATTTTTAGCACAGTGACAAGGGATGAAAAAAGACAGTTTTCCAGGTGCTACATACTTGCCACTGGATTTGGAATGGAAAGGTATGTCACTGAGAGTTCCAAAATAATTCAAAGCCCATTTCCAATAATGGGAACAGCATCACATCTGTTAGCAGGTAAAATGTTATCTTTCAGAGGGCACAAACTAGCTAAATCATACCACATTTTAAAGGGTATGAAAGCGTTCTCAATGTGAGCTATTTGTTCCAAAAGAACCATGCTACTGAAAGTTCGAGTAATTGCTTACGGGCCTGACACACTTGCCACCGATATACACCTATATATATATTCCTCAGTTATAGTTAGTTGTACTAATTGTAACTCTCGCGCCCGTAATCCACTGGTGATGATGTCACATATTACATCATTCATGACTTGGTCAGTGACATCACTGATGACATCACTGATGACATCTCAAATGACATCACTGATGACATCATCCAGTGAATGTGGTTTGGTTTGTTATTTAAATATGTATTAAATATGCACCAATCTGCATTGAAGAATCAGTGGATATATAAATATCTGGATAGAGGATTTAGTAGAAGTGTGATTGATTGTTTACTTTAGTAGTTTATAGTGTCTCACTAAATATATTGGATAGTGACTGAACTGTGTGAATATCTGTATTACTTGGTCAGTTGTTGTGTAAACTGCTGCACCAGTTGGTTATTATCTGTGTGAAACTCTATATTAGATATTGATTAGTTAACTGATAAATAAGGGAAAGAACTCGAACATCAACGATAATGTGCACAATGCTAAGACTATACAGAATTCACTATACAAACCAAAAACTTTTCAGTGTGTAGATATACCATTGAGACGTGTAGTGTACTGAATAGTGAAAGCAACCATATGATCTCAGACACTAGGAAATATTTTGGTCATGTAGCTGTGTTCACCCCCCCCTTGAAACAGAAGCGGAGTGGGCTAGTCCAACGTAAACAACATCAACGTATGACTATAAATAATTAGGCTACGCCTTGGACGTGGTTTACTTCTGCAAAGAGAAGAGACTGCGCCGCAGCGAAGGTCAGCACCCTGCCTTGTGGCTGCCGCCATGACCACGTGCCTCCTCGATACAGGCCCATTGCGAACTCAGCGCCACAGCACCGCAGACTTATGTCTGTATCGACTACAGTCTTCGATCTACACTGCGGACTTGAATTCAACTTTGGATCTAAACTTGTCGTTGGTAGCCTTCAATCTACTCTGCGGTCAGTAGAATTGACAACTAGATACCAGTTGCACATCAGCACTACAGAAAACATAGAATTCAGTCTCGATTTATTTAAAGCAGAGACAATTGCACTATGTCCTCAGATTTTGTTAAAGTTTGAACAGTAGGAAATTCAGCCTTCATTTATTTAATGCTTAGACAATTACCGACAGCATTCAACTTAGCCTTGATTTATGTAAGGCAGAGACAATTTTGTTAATGGATGCCACAAAAAACATTCCTCAATGTCTCTACTAAGTACTGCCTTCAAAAGTACACTGTGATCAACAGAGTTCACAACTTGATACCAGAAGCGGATATGCACTACAGACAACATTGAATTAACTCTCAATTTATTTAAGGCACAGACAATTCTACTGTGTTGTCAGATTTTCATAAGGTATGTGACAAAAAAGCATTTGTCGATATTTCTGTGGACTACTGCCATAAATGTACTCTGAGGACAGCAGGGTTCAAACTTGAATTCAGCTTTCCATGCACACTACGGACAGTAGGGAATTCAGCCTTAATTTATGTAATGCAGAGACAATTCTACTGTATGTGTTCAGATTTTTTTTACATAAGTCACAAAAATCATTCATTGATATCTGTGCTGACAACTGCCTTCAATCTACATTGTGAGGGCTCACGATTTAGGTGGAATGGCAATTGCACATGACGCATTCTAATAGCCAAGAGACATTGTACCAGTGCGACCTGCCCGAACCAGAAATGATCGCAGGGTGCGCACCTTGTTAAAGCAGAATTCACTAGGCAAAAAATATTGCTCCCAGTGCAGCCTGCCCGGACCACGCATCATTGCAGGTTACATACACGCTCAGTGCCAAAGGTACCAGTAACTCACTGCACCATTATTCATCACCACGTGGCAGTATTCAGGCAGAAATCAATAGAGAAAAGACATTGGTCCAAATACGGCCCTCTTTACCACTCATTATTGCAGGGTACGTACAAGCTCAGTGCCAAAGATACTACTAACTTAGTGCACCATAAATCATCGCAAAGAAGAGTGAACAGTTTTATGTCAGCAATGAGACATAGTATCACTTTTAAATGGAATTCATGCAGAATTTAATCGACAAAAGACATTACTTCAATTACTGTGCCTCCCCCCGACCACGCATCATCGCAGGGTACGTACACGCTAAGCGCCAAAGGTACTACTAACTCAGTGCACCACAAATCATCGCCACGTGACCGTATTGAGTCAGATCTCTTATTGGGAAGAAAGTATATCATAGTTTTTGCAGATATACTGCAACTTAAGTACAACCAATATTTATAAGAAAACTTGATTTTAAAGACTTTGCTACCATTGCGTCCTGCTCGGAGCATCATGGCAGGCTCCACAGAACTTTGTTGCTTCAGTTGCCACAGCTCCCCCACTCACCTGTTATTGCCAACCACTTAGGATCGCCAAGAGAGTCAGCAGCCACCAATTACCAACTCAAGCCAGCACTAGCATTATCATCATCAAATCCTTAACCCATTGTCAACTAGGAAGGAGGTCTAACGCCGAACACACCCCTAGCACTCAGGAAATTACTAGGGCCAAAAATAAATAAATAAATAAATAGTAGTAAAGGACCAACACCTAAAAACTTGCCGACCACCAAGCCTAATCCTCAGTAGAGGGTGCCAATCCTAGCTAATAATGAGGTCTGGCAAGGAGAGGCGTGCACCAACAACCACCATTAACATCAGGAAAAAGAAGACTAAGAACCCTAAGACTTCAAATGAGCCAACCAAGAATACCTCCCAGGTCCCAAACACTCCAATAGGACGGGAAAAGGTCACAAGTACGCCAGACATCTTGCTAGTAGACCTTGACCCAGACTCAAGGGAGACTGGAGCAATGGCCACTTGGAGCAACATGCGCCTCAGGGGGCGAAAAAATTCCAACCTAAAATTTACTCCAAATTCTCCTTCATCAAAGACGCAGGAGCGTTACTTCACCTCAACATCAATAACCAAATGGATCTTCCCTCTCCGCTACACCCTCAGCCATCGGAAGGCACTCCAGGAATTATCCCAGTCATACCGGTTTTACCAGTTACCGGCCTGCATATCCAATCGACCAAATCAGGGGAGAGGAGACACAGCCCTTTAAGCACATCAAACATAGGGGCCTCAAAAGAAGTAACGGAACCATCGGCAATTACCGCACCCCATTTAATCAGCTCTGGAAAAACCACAGGGGGCGCCCCCGAACTGCCCCTGTCATGCAATGATACCACGCCCTCACCAGCTTCGCAGCCTCCTCAAGAGGATGAAATGGAACTATCTACGGAACCAACTGGGTTCCCTCTAGAGCCTGAAATTACAGTTCTGCACCGCCAGTCTATAAGTCACCTTCGAGGCACCTCAGTGTCAGACGTATTTCACTTTACAGGCCTCAAGACCCCCCCATCTGAGGACAAAACTGGCATAAAGGCAACCAGAGAGCCATTCCTCCTACAACTCCCAAAAATAGATTCTACCAACCCCATTGACCGTAGCTACGAACTAAATAAGTACAATCACAATCATAACCAGAAATGCACAGACAACAAAAAAGAAACTCCCCTCAATCAGTCAATAGCGGTCCAATTACCCATTCGAAACAGCACAAATCATGTGCACCCCAAGCACACTCCGGCGAAACCACATTCTGAGGTACACTTACTCAAGCAACTTTACACAATGGTCAACACGGAGGGTGAATCAGATGATAAAACTCTAGGAGGCATCAACATTGCCTCCCTCACAAATGAAGAATGGGAAAACCTTGTTACCACCTACACATCCGAAGGCAAGAAAGAAGAGGTCCCCCAAGGATAAGGAAACACTTCCAAAAAGGCGGACGTAAACACTCAGCCAGGTGAATCAGGAATATGGACCTCCCTTTTAAATACCATGCAACTCTCCACCAAAGCTTTGGAATATCATTCCGACAAAATGGACATTCAGCTCACCCTTCTCAATTGTCTGGCATTACATGTTACCAGCATAGACAGCAAACTTTCAGACATGAACAACTTTATCGAAAGAGCCCAATGGGATACAGTCATAATTCCACCAAGCTGCACCTGCCACCTAATCGTGGAAAAAATTGCCACACTACCGACAGAGATGAACGATCTCCTCACTCATTTGAAAACTATAGGCTCTCGTTTGAAATTTGACAGACACAGTGTAAATACCAGCACTAGCGGACCAGTAACCAACAACCAAACTGGCCCCAAGACATGGACAGAAAAAGAGGCGCAAGAACCGGTTACTAAAGACCCAAACTCACTCATCACCTTCAACTCTTTTCGCCCCAGTACAGGTCCAGGGGAAAGGACAAAGGAAGAAGCAACCCCCTCGACGGACCTGACCATCCAAGAGGCCGGCCAAGATTCGGAAACCAGAATCGGGATCAAAAGCTCTGTTAAAACATCCAACCCGTCTCCTCCCAAACCTCCAGGGATTGTTGAGGTCATAAACCTGGAACCAGCGGTAGCAACCACCAGCCAGCCAAAAATGCATGAAGCAATAATCTCAGGAGGTAAGGCTGAGCAGAATAAATGTCAATCCTCCAAGCAGCGAATGAAAAAAGGAGGAAAGGGAGGCATAAGAACTCACCCATAAAAATATACTTTCAAACTGCACCAAACCCTCAGAACGCTCCTAAGCAGGAGCTCAAAGAACTCGGGTCACCAAAGATTCAACAGCCGGTCCCAGGCGTAACCAGCTCCCTGACACCAAGAGGTCCAGCACGAGTAGCCGAGGATAGCTCCAAGCATCACAATCAACACCCAATAAACCATCAGGAAAAAGCAACCAGTAGGCATAAGCCCAGCATATATGGAAGCGATGACCCAACAACGGGCATACATCCTGCAGTACGTGACATTACCCAGCATCAACCCTCAACTGCACAAAAAAATTCAGAAGTAACAACTGAAACAACCACAATTCTCTTATCCAACGCTGACGATCAACCTCATCCAAAAGAGCGTTCCTTCGCCAACGAAAACAAAGCAGAAAAAATCCAAACGAAATTATTGACTGAAGACGCAGGCCGTAAGCGTCCAGATAGCAGCAATTCGGCAAATCAATGTCAGCAAGCCACTTCACAAACAATTTTGTTTGTCCCTGAATACAAGTCCAAAGGCAGAAGGGATATCCTAAACCGCAGCAACATCCTCCACATTCTAAACGTAATTCGAAGTCTAGCCGGGATCAAAACTCAAGATCTGATGTCAGTAGAATTTGAGACCTTCAAACATCTTTCAGACCAAGAGGCAACTAAAACCGAGTGGGCGACACCCTAATTAGCAGGAAGAATCCTTTGTGAAGACCAACAACTAGAGGCTTGGGGGATCCTAGTGTTTCAGCCCCGACGAGTTGGTTACCTGACCCCGCTGATACAACACCAACTAGCTCCCAACAAGAGGCTACCGAGCGGCGGGACTGGCCGCAACCAGATCAGCACAGTCCTCAAGGGAGCCCAAGGTACTTCGGTCACAGGCCCAGAAGGACTCAGCCCTCTGATGGGGGGGGGCAGGTAGGCAGAAGAAAACTATCCCCCAACCGACTGGTCGTGTATATCCAAAACTATAAATTTAAGAACTGACAACCGATGACCGATCCTCGAACAGGGAAACCAGGAAAGGAACTTAAAACTCTGTTCTTGGAATATTATTGCCCTCTGGTCTAAAACCAACGACCACACACTACTGTCATACCTTCAAAAGTTTGACCTAATCTTCCTACAGGAAACTTGGTTGGAGGAACCCCTGCACCTCCAAGGCTATAAGACCTACCATCTCCCTGCAGTCCGACAATCAAACTACGGGCACCGCAAAGGCGGACTGACCGTCTACGCCTCGATTGAAGCTATAACTGCAGGAAAAGAACACTTGAGTAAAAATACAACATCTGTTGAAATATTGGCAATACAATTTGAAATGCAGGGTCGAAGCTACCTACATCACATAACCCTGGCTAATATCTATATTCACCCCCAGAGCAAGACAATTGGTGCAAAGCAGCTGATACTCGAACTTACGCAGCTAATAACGGAGGACGAAGGCCTGAAGTACATTATAACAGGTGATTTTAACATGTTCCTAGCTGAGGGAACAGACGATTGCAACCCAGAGGATGTCAAACTTTGAGCATGGGGGATCATTTCCCAGGACAACTACAAGTGGGGCAAGCCAACCAAAACCTCAAAGGACTTGCACAGAGAGCTGGAAAGCCTGTCGATGGTAGCACTAAATGGTCGCATGCAAGCGGATAGACCCCAAGCACCAACTTTTCATAGGAACTCAGTTAACTCTGCAATCGACTACACCTTCCTCGCCCTCCCACTCCTTGGCCTAGTAAAAGATTTCCGGATCGGGGTGTCCGACCACAGCGACCACCAACCACAAGAGCTCACTCTTGGTATTCAGGGGACTGCCTTAACATACGCAAACCCACACCCCCATCAAAGGACGAAATACGAACACAAGAGAATTCCATGCAAAATACGCGACCCAGAAAAGTTATCAGTCGCTGCAAAGACATTGTGGGACGAAATCACATTCATCGAAGGAAGCACGGTCCGCGCCTGGGATACTTTCTCCAAAGCTCTGGGCCAAACAGCCCCGCCGGCCGCCACTCAATCAGCACAACAAGAACATAAGCTAAAGCAAAACATCTGGGCGGGAACAAGCCAGTGCCCTCATCTGACTTCAAGCCAGCATGCTGAACTAAGACAACTAAGGGGCGATATAAACAGAGCAATCCGCTCTCTGCTCCAAAACAGCGCAACAGCCGGCACATTAGATGTACTAGTAAAACTTCGAGCAAGGAAAAAGAAAATTATCTGGCGTGCAAAAAAGGACCACACGGAATCACTCTGGGCCAAATTATTGCACGACGCCAAATCGAACAACAGTGCAGGATTCTGGCAAACGGTCAAGAGCATAGAGAATCCATCGGGTCCTAGGATCAACTCACATATAACGGAGGATGTTTGAACAAACCATCTGCAAACTTATTTCAACGCAGACCCCCATAACTATTTGGAAAAATTAGCGGAACCTTATATCGCCCTTCCCCCACCTCACGAAAGGTACAACTCGCCACTCAGCTTCTCCTTAAAAACAATTGAGGGCAGAATTAAGCAAAGTCATCAAGAGGGTGCCCCCGGGCCCAACGGCTTGCCACCAACACTATACAAACATGATCAAAAATACTGATCCAGTATACTACTACGGCTTTTTGATAACATCGTTGCAACAGGAACAATCCCAGAATCCTGGAAAGGTTCCATCATCTCCCCTATTTATAAAAAAGGCTGCAAGAGCAACCCAAAAAACTATAGGCTCATTGCCTTCATTGACATCGAGGCAAAGTACTACACCGGTTTCATCCTGCCCGAACTCCGGGAATGGGCAAGGGAAAAATCCTTAATCCCAATCAATCAAACAGGGTTCCAGGAAAACCTAGGAACCACCACAAACATCCTGGCCCTTTCGCTTTTAGCTAACTCCTCAAAAGCGACAAGACAACCATTATTTGTCTGTTTCATCGATTATAAAGCCGCTTTTGACAGCATAGATCGTGGAAAACTATGGTCAAAGCTAGCTCAATGGGAAATATCTACTGCGCTCCTGAATCAACTTATCCTTTTACATACCGAGACATGGGTGCAAATAAAACTGGGGGACGGTACGATTGTGTCCAGGCGGATCCCAACTACCAGAGGATTAAAGCAGGGATGCGTTCTAGCCCCAACTTTATTTAATCTTTTTGTGGCCGATCTCTCAACTGATCTAGACAACTGCAAGCACAATGCACCAAAACTGGGAGGCCTTCCTCTATCAAACCTACTGTACGCCGACGACCTGATATTAATCAGCCAAACACCAGTCGGCTTACAGCATCTGCTTCACACCGCTAACAACTTCGCCTCAAGAAATGGGTTAGAAATTAACCTAGAAAAGTCAAAAATAATGATGCTAAACCAGTGCAGCACAAAAAAACGACTGAAATGGCAGTTGGGCGAGAGAGAACTTGAAGTTGTCAAAGAGTATAAATATCTAGGAATCATCTTTGACAAAAATGGGTCGTACGAGCAACAAAAGGAGGCGATTCAAAGGCGAGGGACCATCCTAGCAATCACTTTGAAAAATCTCAAAAACAAAATTACTGGCCCAAACCTTCTCCCGTTGCTTGAAGTGCTCCAAGCAAAGCTGTTGCCAACGTTAACCTATGGCAGTGAGGCCATGCGAGGGTCGGATGAAGAAATCCTGAATAAAATGATCGCCAAAGCCCTTAGAATAATCTTCAAGCTTCCAAAATATACCTCCCCCACCCAAGTAAGACTTGAATTCGGAATAGCATATCAGACAATAAGTAGGTAGGCCGCATACGTAAAAAGCTGGTATAAAATAAAGAGCACAGCGGCGGGATCATTGAATTCATTTCTATGGAAGGAAATATCAAGAAAAATGACTTCCCCGCCAAGGCCTACCTTCAGTCAGGGATTAGGATGTTAGCCTTGGAAAACGTCTGGGAGTCAGGACTTCCATTTAAAAATGTTAAAGGTTTGGTAAACAAGTTGGCAAAGCTTGTCTCTATTGAAAACGACAAAGAAAGCTTAACTAAGAGGGCCCACAGCTGGTTTGTGATTCAAAGCTACCTAAAATGCACGCCACAACCAAACCTCGGAACCAGCTTCTCAGGCTCACTAAAGGAAGGCTTCTTAACATTGAGGATGGGCATTTTACCTGTCAAACCCCACATGCCCCCCTGGAAACGCTCGTTTGCAACCACATCATGCAGATTATGCGGCGAAACCAAAGAAGGTATGCTGCATCTTCTGTGTATATGCAAGTCTCTAGACCGGGAAAGGAGAGAGCTGTTAAAACCGCACATAAACGAAATGCACATCCGGTCTTGCAGACAGGCAGTGAAGGCATGTTTTAACGGGGTCAATACCAGACTAACCTGCAGTTTTGTCCGTTTTATGAAAATTGCACAAACAAAACTTTGCGCTGCACACTGAGCACAGTCGCCCCTGCTTAAGACTCTCAAGTCGGTAACTTCTCGACCCCACTGCTCACCGACACAAAGTCTAGCAGATCATGATTAAACAATCGACCATTAGATCTACGGACACACGTGTTGCCTCCAGACCGGGACTCTCCCACAGCCTTCACTCGAACTATACACTTTTACCCCAATTATATTTTATGGATTTTTAACTAACCAACCGTTCGCCTTTTGTACATTGGCACCACGTTTTTAATGAAATTCTGAATTTATGCTATATATGTACGTTTTATACTGCTGTGTGAGCTGCTAAGATTTTAATTAATCAAGCAATAAAGAGATTACTTACTTACTGCTTCAGTTACCACTAACTCTGTGCCCCATTTATCATCGCTGGCTGTATACACACTAAATTACCAATACTGTGAAGCTCTAATCAATGCCACGTGGTTGTGGGCTCTTGCTAACTGCTGCTTCCCCCTGCCTACACTGTGGTCATCAGAGCTCACAATTAATTACACTGTTGATTTATTATTTGCACAGTACAATGCCAAACTAAGTATAACATTTATCAAACCCTATACAATATCCCTTTATTATGCTTCCTTTACCAACTTCTTTTATATCACTGATAGATTTATTTGAAGTATACATTTTACATTGCAAGTGCAAAGGTACACTTAATGATAGTCCACACTGTGGATAGCATAGGTCACAATTTGAACCTTACTTTTACTTCATTGGAAACCTGAATTTCTTTTTTGGAGACAAAAATGGCTACACCACTGGAAGAATCATCTGATTCTGATAATTTTGTTGCTGAAGAATTCCTAACCATCGATGGTACTTTTTTTTCCCCTCAAAGTACGTACAGTCCAGTATGCAACAGTCAATGCTTTGAGTGCAGCCCATTCACACCACGCATCATCGTAGGGTGAGCTCACGCTAAACACTAGACATACCACTAACTCAGTACACCATAAATAATCACCACAAGGTTTTTTTAATGCAAAATTCCGTAGTCAAAAAACATAATCCCCAGTGCGGCCTATCCGGACCACGTATCATCGCAGATTACATACACGCTCAGTCCAAAAGGTACTACTAACTCAGTGTACCATAATTCATCGCTACATTGCAGTATTTAAGCAGAATTTACCTGATTCTTCATTCATTATTTATAAAGTTCAGTACCAAACAAAGTAACGTCCCTCAAACCTACACAAAATCACCACATGGCCTTACTAAGCCAGAATTCACAAGACAAAAATCATTACTATCAGTACGGTCTGCCCAAACCACACATCATTGCAGAGTCCACATAACCTTGTTGTTTCAGGTACCACTAACTCAGTGGAAACCAAAATAATTATAACACCCATCAAACCCTACACAATATCCCTTTAGTGTGCTTCCTTCAAAAACATTTTTATATCACTTATAGATTGAGTTGAATAATAAAATGCATGATGCATACATGTTCTATCTTCCACTTCAATCATAATTGCAGATGATTCACTCCACCCTAAGATCTCCACTACGGACAGCAGGGTTTACAACTTGAATTTACCTTTGCATCTACACTATAGACACTAGGAAATCCAACCTTGATTTATTTATTGCAGAGACAATGATACTGTATGTATGTGGATTTTGTTAAAATAAGTGAAAAAAACATTGTTCTATAACTGTACTAACTACTAGCTTCTATGTACACTGTGCACAGTAGGGTTCACAACTTGAATTTACTTTTTCATCTACACTACATACAGCATTAAATTCAGCTTTGATTTATTTAAAGCAGAGAAAAGAATTGTGCTGTTGCACTGCTAGTATGTGCAATCACCTTAAATAGCTGTATCGTGTGAACAATGATAACAAAAAATGTAAAAGATTTCGCCAAAATGTACCTCCACCACCAGCAATACCAAGTACCTCTGGGGTATCACCTTCAACATCGCCACCAGACATACGCCTCCAATTTGTCCAGGTTACAATGCACTGCGTGAAGAGGAATCATTTAATTTGTTATGAGGAGCAATCAGTACACCTAGTTTGCACAGCAATTGATAACCATCAATGCTAGTTTTTTTTTTCCCCCTCAAAGATCATATAGTCCAGTGAATGATTTCAGTGCAGCCCTTTCAGACCACGCATCATCGCAGGGTGAGCACACGATAAACGCCAGATGTACCACTAACTCAGTACACCGTAAATAATCGCCACATGCCCTTGTTAAGGCAAAATTCAATAGTCAAAATACATTTTTACCAGTGCGGTCTGCCTGGACCACGCGTCATCGCAGGCTCCACACAAACCGCCCCTACCTCAGTGCACCACAACTCATGAACTCTTTACGATAGAATATTCAGGGTATTATTTTACATACAATGCTCCTTCCTTTGTACAGCAGAAGTCATAAACCGTTTATGATTAAATATCTGTATATGATATCATCATTACTATTCTACTTCTTACCAACAACAATGTAATAAAATGGAGTCGAGCACACGTGCCCATTCCCACTTCAACTATCTATCTGTGTCTGTGTATTTATTGTGTTTGTAAAATCCTGCTCCTCTGCCCTACCACATTATATTGTGCAGTAAATAGCGTATGCAACCATCTTACCTGTGACAGTAAGTGTGGGCTATTCCTCCTTTTCTAATTTAAAAACATTTTTTTTGCATATTTATATAGAGCAAAATCAACCCAAAACTAATACATTTTCAGGCACGCGTACATAACGTTATTACTCTGCAATAAGTGGATGTGGACGCAACTCCGAGCGTCGAACACTGATTTCCAGCACCAAGTTCGACCGTGTACCTAAATAACCACAAACGTATATATATTAGCTGCCCTTCATGTGCCAAAAACGGCAACTTAAACCTTGCACAGCAGTGTATTACTACAGCTACAACACTCCACTGAATGTACAACAAACTTTCATAATCGCAGAAATGCATCATGTTTACCAACTTTTATGTGTGCAACTATGAACGAATATAGAGTCAGTGATACCCCGTACCTTCCATTTTGTCCAAGTTGTGGAACTTTACAGATATAATGACAAATTTGCGTTTAAGACCCAGGTTTGAAATTCGACAGAGACAGTGTAAATACCAGCACTAGCGGACCAGTAACCAACAACCAATCTGGCCCCAAGACATGGACAGAAAAAGAGGCGCAAGAACCGGTTACTAAAGACCCAAACTAACTCATCACCTTCAACTCTTTTCGCCCCAGTACAGGTCCAGGGGAAAGGACAAAGGAAGAAGCAACCCCCTCGACGGACCTGACCATCCAAGAGGCCGGCCAAGATTCGGAAACCAGAATCGGGATCAAAAGCTCTGGTAAAACATCCAACCCGTCTCCTCCCAAACCTCCAGGGACTGTTGAGGTCATAAACCTGGAAGCAGCGGTAGCAACCACCAGCCAGCCAAAAATGCATGAAGCAATAATCTCAGGAGGTAAGGCTGAGCAGAACAAATGTCAATCCTCCAAGCAGCGAAGGAAACAAAGGAGGAAAGGGAGGCATAAGAACTCACCCATACAAATATACTTTCAAACTGCACCAAACCCTCAGAACGCTCCTAAGCAGGAGCTCAAAGAACTCGGGTCACCAAAGATTCAACAGCCGGTCCCAGGCTTAACCAGCTCCCTGACACCAAGAGGTCCAGCACGAGTAGCCGAGGATAGCTCCAAGGATCACAATCAACACCCAATAAACCATCAGGAAAAAGCGAACAGTAGGCATAAGCCCAGCATATATGGAAGCGATGACCCAACAACGGGCATACATCCTGCAGTACGTGACATTACCCAGCATCAACCCTCAACTGCACAAATAAATTCAGAAGTAACAACTGAAACAACCACAATTCTCTTATCCAAAGCTGACGATCAACCTCATCCAAAAGAGCGTTCCTTCGCCAAAGAAAACAAAGCAGAAAAAATCCAAACGAAATTATTGACTGAAGATGCAGGCCGTAAACGTCCAGATAGCAGCAATTCGGCAAATCAATGTCAGCAAGCCACTTCACAAACAATTTTGTTTGTCCCTGAATACAAGTCCAAAGGCAGAAGGGATATGCTAAACCGCGGCAACATCCTCCACATTCTAAACGTAATCCGAAGTCTAGCCGGGATCAAAACTCAAGATCTGATGTCAGTAGAATTTGAGACCTTCAAACATCTCTCAGACCAAGAGGCAACTAAAACCGAGTGGGCGACACCCTAATTAGCAGGAAGAATCCTCAGTGAAGACCAACAACTAGAGGCTTGGGGGATCCGAGTGTTTCAGCCCCGACGAGTTGGTTACCTGACCCCGCTGATACAACACCAACTAGCTCCCAACAAGAGGCTACCGAGCGGCGGGACTGGCCGCAACTAGATCAGCACAGTCCTCAAGGGAGCCCGCAGCACTTCGGTCACAGGCCCAGAAAGACTCAGCCCTCTGATGGGGGGGGCAGGTGGGCAGAAGAAAACTATCCCCCAACCGACTGGTCGTGGATATCCAAAACTAAAAATTTAAGAACTGACAACCGATGACCGATCCTCGAACAGGGAAACAAGGAAAGGAACTTAAAACTCTGTTCATGGAATATTAATGGCCTCGGGTCTAAAACCAAGGACCACACACTACTCTCATACCTTCAAAAGTTTGACCAAATCTTCCTACAGGAAACTTGGTTGGAGGAACCCCTGCACCTCCAAGGCTATAAGACCTACCATCTCCCTGCAGTCCGACAACCAAACTACGGGCACCGCAAAGGCGGACTGACCGTCTACGCCTCGATTGAAGCTATAACTGCAGGAAAAGAACACTTGAGTAAAAATACATCTGTTGAAATATTGGCAATACAATTTGAAATGCAGGGTCGAAGCAACCTACATCACATAACCCTGGCTAATATCTATATTCACCCCCAGAGCAAGACAATTGGTGCAAAGCAGCTGATATTCGAACTTACGCAGCTAATAACAGGGGACGAAGGCCTGAACTAAATTATAACAGGTGATTTTAACATGTTCCTAGCTGAGGGACAGACGATTGCAACCCAGAGGATGTCAAACTTTGAGCATGGGGGATCATTTGCCAGGACAACTACAAGTGGGGCAAGCCAACCAAAACCTCAAAGGACTTGCACAGAGAGCTGGAAAGCCTGTCGATGGTAGCACTAAATGGTCGCATGCAAGCGGATAGACCCCAAGCACCAACTTTTCATAGGAACTCAGTTAACTCTGCAATCGACTACACCTTCCTCGCCCTCCCACTCCTTGGCCTAGTAAAAGATTTCCGGATCGGGGTGTCCGACCACAGCGACCACCAACCACAAGAGCTCACTCTTGGTATTCAGGGGACTGCCTTAACATACGCAAACCCACACCCCCATCAAAGGACGAAATACGAACACAAGAGAATTCCATGCAAAATACGCGACCCAGAAAAGTTATCAGTCGCTGCAAAGACATTGTGGGACGAAATCACATTCATCGAAGGAAGCACGGTCCGCGCCTGGGATACTTTCTCCAAAGCTCTGGGCCAAACAGCCCCGCTGGCCGCCACTCAACCAGCACAACAAGAGCATAAGCTAAAGCAAAACATCTGGGCGGGAACAAGCCAGTGCCCTCATCTGACTTCAAGCCAGCATGCTGAACTAAGACAACTAAGGGGCGATATAAACAGAGCAATCCGCTCTCTGCGCCAAAACAGCACAACAGCCAGCACATTAGATGTACTAGTAAAACTTCGAGCAAGGAAAAAGAAAATTATCTGGCGTGCAAAAAAGGACCACACGGAATCACTCTGGGCCAAATTATTGCACGACGCCAAATCGAACAACAGTGCAAGATTCTGGCAAACGGTCAAGATCATAGAGAATCCATCGGGTCCTAGGATCAACTCACATATAACGGAGGATGTTTGGACAAACCATCTGCAAACTTATTTCAACGCAGACCCCCATAACTATTTGGAAAAATTAGCGGAACCTTATATCGCCCTTCCCCCACCTCACGAAAGGTACATTTCGCCACTCAGCTTCTCTTTAAAAACAATCGAGGGCAGAATTAAGCAAAGTCATCAAGAGGGTGCCCCCGGGCCCAACGGCTTGCCACCAACACTATACAAACATGATCAAAAATACTGGTCCAGTATACTACTACGGCTTTTTGATAACATCGTTGCAACAGGAACAATCCCAGAATCCTGGAAAGGTTCCATCATCTCCCCTATTTATAAAAAAGGCTGCAAGAGCGACCCAAAAAACTATAGGCTCATTGCCTTCATTGACATCGAGGCAAAGTACAACACCGGTGTCATCCTGGCCGAACTCCGGGAATGGGCAAGGGAAAAATCCTTAATCCCAATCAATCAAACAGGGTTCCAGGAAAACCTAGGAACCACCACAAACATCCTGGCCCTTTCGCTTTTAGCTGACTCCTCAAAAGCGACAAGACAACCATTATTTGCCTGTGTCATCGATTATAAAGCCGCTTTTGACAGCATAGATCGTGGAAAACTATGGTCAAAGCTAGCTCAATGGGAAATATCTACCGCGCTCCTGAATCAACTTATCCTTTTACATACCGAGACATGGGTGCAAATAAAACTGGGGGACGGTACGATTGTGTCCAAGCGGATCCCAACTACCAGAGGATTAATGCAGGGATGCGTTCTAGCCCCAACTTTATTTAATCTTTTTGTGGCCGATCTCTCAACTGATCTAGACAACTGCAACCACCATGCACCAAAACAGGGAGGCCTTCCTCTCTCAAACCTACTGTACGCCGACGACCTGATATTAATCAGTCAAACACCAGTCGGCTTACAGCATCTGCTTCACACCGCTAACAACTTCGCCTCAAAAAATGGTTTAGAAATTAACCTAGAAAAGTCAAAAATAATGATGCTAAACCAGCGCAGCACAAAAAAATGACTGAAATGGCAGTTGGGCGAGAGAGAACTTGAAGTTGTCAAAGAGTATAAATATCTAGGAATCATCTTTGACAAAAATGGGTCGTATGAGCAACAAAAGGAGGCGATTCAAAGGCGAGGGACCATCCTAGCAATCACTTTGAAAAATCTCAAAAACAAAATTACTGGCCCAAACCTGCTCCCGTTGCTTGAAATGAGGCCATGCGAGGGTCGGATGAAGAAACCCTGAATAAAACAATCGCCAAAGCCCTTAGAATAATCTTCAAGCTTCCAAAATATACCTCCCCCACCCAAGTAAGACTTGAATTCGAAAAGCAAATCAGACAATAAGTAGGAAGGCCGCATACGTAAAAAGCTGGTATAAAATAAAGAGCACAGCGGCGGGATCATTGAATTCATTTCTATGGAAGGAAATATCAAGAAACAATGACTTCCCCGCCAAGGCCTACCTTCAGTCAGGGATTAGGATATTAGCCTTGGAAAACGTCTGGGAGTCAGGACTTCCATTTAAAAATGTTAAAGATTTGGTAAACAAGTTGGCAAAGCTTGTCTCTATTGAAAACGACAAAGAAAGCTTAACTAAGAGGACCCACAGCTGGTTTGTGATACAAAGCTACCTAAAATGCACGCCACAACCATACCTCGGAACCAGCTTCTCAGGCTCACTAAAGGAAGGCTTCTTAACATTGAGGATGGGCATTTTACCTGTCAAACCCCACATGCCCCCCTGGAAACGCTCGTTTGCAACCACATCATGCATCATGCAGATTATGCGGCGAAACCAAAGAAGGTATGCTGCATCTTCTGTGTATATGCAAGTTTCTAGACCGGGAAAGGAGAGAGCTTTTAAAACCACACATAAACGAAATGCACATCCTGTCTTGCAGACAGGCAGTGAAGGCATGTTTTAACGGGGTCAATACCAGACTAACCTGCAGTTTTGTCCGTTTTATGAAAATTGCACAAACAAAACTTTGCGCTGCACCCTGAGCACAGTCGCCCCGCTTAAGACTCTCAAGTCGGTAACTTCTCGACCCCACTGCTCACCGACACAAAGTCTAGCAGATCATGATTAAACAATCGACCATTAGATCTACGGACACACGTGTTGCCTCCAGACCGGGACTCTCCCACAGCCTTCACTCGAACTATACACTTTTACCCCAATTATATTTTATGGATTTTTAACTAACCAACCGTTCGCTTTTTGTACATTGGCACCATGTTTTTAATGAAATTCTGAATTTATGCTATATATGTACTTTTTATACTGCTGTGTGAGCTGCTAAGATTTTAATTATTCAAGGAATAAAGAGATTACTTACTTACTGCTTCAGTTGCCACTAACTCTGTGCCCCACTTATCATCGCTGGCTGTACACACACTAAATTACCAATACTGTGAAGCTCTAATCAATGCCACGTGGTCGTGGGCTCTTGCTAACTGCTGCTTCCCCCTGCCTACACTGTGGTCATCAGAGCTCACAATTAATTACACTGTTGATTTATTATTTGCACAGTACAATACCAAACTAAGTATAACATTTATCAAACCCTATACAATATCCCTTTATTATGCTTCCTTTACCAACTTCTTTTATATCACTTATAGATTTATTTGAATTATACATTTTACATTGCAGGTGCAAAGGTACACTTAATGATAGTCCACACTGTGGATAGCATAGGTCACAATTTGAACCTCACTTTTATTTCATTGGAAACCTGAATTTCTTTTTTGGAGACAAACACCACTGGAAGAATCATCTGATTCTGATCATTTTGTTGCTGAAGAATTCATAACCATCAATGGTACTTTTTTTCCCCTCAAAGTACGTACAGTCCAGTACGCAACAGTCAATGCTTTGAGTGCAGCCCATTCAAACCACGCATCATCGTAGGGTGAGCACACGCTAAACACTAGACGTACCACTAACTCAGTACACCATAAATAATCACCACGAGGCTTTATTAAGGCAAAATTCCGTAGTCAAAAAACATAATCCCCAGTGCGGCCTATCCAGACCACGTATCATCGCAGGTTACGTACACGCTCAGTCCAAAAGGTACTACTAACTCAGTGTACCATAATTCATCGCTACATGGCCGTATTTAGGCAGAATTTACCTGATTCTTCATTCATTATTTATAAAGTTCAGTACCAAAGAAAGTAACGTCCCTCAAACCTACACAAAATCACCACATGGCCTTACTAAGCCAGAATTCACGAGACAAAAATCATTACTATCAGTACGGCCTGCCCAAACCACACATCATTGCAGGGTCCACATAACCTTGTTGTTTCAGGTACCACTAACTCAGTGGAAACCAAAATAATTATAACACCCATCAAACCCTACACAATATCCCTTTTGTGTGCTTTCTTCAAAAACATTTTTATATCACTTATAGATTGAGTTGAATAATAAAATGCATGCTGCATACATGTTCTATCTTCCACTTCAATCATAATTGCAGATGATGCACTCCACCCTAAGATCTACACTACGGACAGCAGGGTTTACAACTTGAATTTACCTTTGCATCTACACTATAGACACTATAGACAGTAGGAAATCCAACCTTGATTTATTTAATGCAGAGACAATGATACTGTATGTATGTGGATTTTGTTAAAATAAGTGAAAAAAACATTGTTCTATAACTGTACTAACTACTAGCTTCTATGTACACTGTGCACAGTAGGGTAGTTCACAACTTGAATTTACTTTTTCATCTACACTACATACAGCATTAAATTCAGCTTCGATTTATTTAAAGCAGAGAAAAAAATTGTGCTGTTGCACTGCTAGTATGTGCAATCAGCTTAAATAGCTGTATTGTGTGAACTATGATAACAAAAAATGTAAAAGATTTCGCCAAAATGTACCTCCACCACCAGCAATACCAAGTACCTCTGGGGTATCACCTTCAACATCGCCACCAGACATACGCCTCCAATTTGTCCAGGTTACAATGCACTGCGTGAAGAGGAATCATTTAATTTGTTATGGGGAGCAATCAGTACACCTAGTTTGCACAGCAATTGATAACCATCAATGCTAGTTTTTTTGTTTCCCCCTCAAAGATCATATAGTCCAGTGAATGATTTCAGTGCAGCCCTTTCAGACCACGCATCATCGCAGGGTGAGCACACGATAAACGCCAGATGTACCACTAACTCAGTACACCGTAAATAATCGCCACATGCCCTTGTTAAGGCAAAATTCAATAGTCAAAATACATTTTTACCAGTGCGGTCTGCTTGGACCACGCGGCATCGCAGGCTCCACACAAACCGCCCCTACCTCAGTGCACCACAACTCATGAACTCTTTACCATAGAATATTCAGGGTATTATTTTACATACAATGCTCCTTCCTTTGTACAGCAGAAGTCATAAACCGTTTATGATTAAATATCTGTATATGATATCATCATTACTATTCTACTTCTTACCAACAACAACGTAATAAAATGGAGTCGAGCACACGTGCCCATTCCCACTTCAACTATCTATCTGTGTCTGTGTATTTATTGTGTTTGTAAAATGCTGCTCCTCTGCCCTACCACATTATATTGTGCAATAAATAGCGTATGCAACCATCTTACCTGTGACAGTAAGTGTGGGCTATTCCTCCTTTTCTAATTTAAAAACATTTTTTTTGCATATTTATATAGAGCAAAATCAACCCAAAACTAATACATTTTCAGGCACGCGTACATAATGTTACTACTCTGCAATAAGTGGATGTGGACGCAACTCCGAGCGTCGAACACTGATTTCCAGCACCAAGTTCGACCGTGTACCTAAATAACCACAAACGTATATATATTAGCTGCCCTTCATGTGCCAAAAACGGCAACTTAAACCTTGCATAGCAGTGTATTACTACAGCTACAACACTCCACTGAATGTACAACAAACTTTCATAATCACAGAAATGCATCATGTTTACCAACTTTTATGTGTGCAACTATGAACGAATATAGAGTCAGTGACACCCGTACCTTCCATTTTGGCCAAGTTGTGGAACTTTACAGATATAATGACACATTTGCGTTTAAGACCCAGGTCACGTCAGCACTACAAAGCAGACACCAAAATCACTTGATTTCTCACATAGCTCAGGACGGGGCCACGCCCATAGCTCGGGAATCATGGTTTAGAGCCTTGCGCAGCACTAGCATACGTCAGGACAGCCCGCTCCACTTACGCTACCAGATAAAAACAAGAACAAAACATTGCCCTGATTCCCATTGTACTGATTTCTTAGTTCCAGATCTAGTTGTCAGAACGGCACACACACATTCCCTCATGGCTGGTATACACCCACACCACACCCATCTAGCGCATAAGTCACTATACACGTGACCCTACTAATAAAAAAGACGGGGTGCACGTGCTGTACGCAATTTTAGAGTTCCTTCCATCGCAAGCGCTGTGATGGCCCGTCCTAGTGGTTCGGACGCCTCATGTAAGCCCGAACCACCGAGTACAAGGGCCCACCACTACGTGCGAGGCCTCTTTGGTCAATGAGTTAGTGGTACCGCAACGACTGAGCGGGTGAAGAACCTGCGATGATGATGGGAGCACGAGTATGTCGTTAGCCATAGCGATATCAAGACTCAGCACCATATGTCAGACTTCTTGGTGGCGTAGCGGGACTGCATGATGTAGAAGGTGTCCTGTCCACGAAAAGGTGAGCAGTGAGGCTGGGTGCGCATCGGAGGGAGTTGATGGGCTGCAGCAGACTGGATACAAAAAACAGATGCAGCGATTTAGGCAAACGCAGTCCTATATACCGAATGTTATTCCATATTTTTTTTTTTTCAATAGCAGGAACGTTTTTATAATCGGTCAAACGTTCGGAATATAAACTGTACAAATAGTTGTTTTTAAATGCGGGAGGGAAGGTGTGTGAAAGGGCGATGTTATTGTACTCCACATTAAGATAGTAACAAATACCAATCACAACATCTTTCTTTTACTATCTTTAGATGTAGAGCTTCAGGGAGCATTATGTCCCGGCACGTGGTGAAAACCACACCAGTGACCGAAAGGTGAGCTGCGAATATTCTTTTCAGTCACTCTCTCACTTCCTCTCTCCTTTCATAAAGACATAACACACAATCTTAACTTCCTTTTTATCTTACAAGTAGTGTTTCACAAATTGGTGTCACCTCCCCAAAAAAACCTACAAAGCTCTACGTTTGTGTATTCTGAGATGATGCGTGGCCATCGAAACAACGTCTGAGAAGTCTGCTTTGACACGTGTTGCACCCTCTTTGAATCACGCCAATGGCACAAGGTGAGCAAAGAAACTTGTTTCCGGAACAACAACAACTTATTTGTGAAAAGAGAAAGTGGGTAGTGTGCAGCAGCTTCACTGCGTAGGAATGTACAATTACCTCCGAGGAGTGAGGATAGATTACAACAGTCTGAGGGGCAGATCTACAAACACCTTGCGCCACTTTTCTGTCACTTTTAACATGAGAAAAGAGGCGCAAGGAGCTTCTAAATCTACCTCTGACATTCCAAGAAAAACACTCACCTCCGGACTCTGCGAGTCAATGAGGTGCAACAGTCTAGGTACGTAATATTGAGAACTCACCGCTATGCAGTGGGAGTGCATGGGATATACTACTTTGGAAGAAAAACAGCGCACAGACACGTCCTTACAGTGGGACTGGGTGAAATACATTATCCTGAATGTACAAATAAATAAAGCAAAGATATACGTGTGCAGTTGTATGTACTATGCTATTACTAACTCTATATGCTATCTTTCAGATCACTAAACTAGAGGGTGCACTATGAACTGGCATGTGCTTGGACACAAAAAGGAGGCAAAAAGGTGAGCTACGAAGATTTTCTCCAGTATTAACTGTTCCATCCATAACTTTCTTTCTCTCACAGTTTTAATGTTGTTTTTTTCTATCTTTCTCTCTTTCACTCTCTCTCACATCGTATCTCTTTCTCTTTTAAAGTTATGGACGCTACTATCCACTCTGCCGAGGCTGAATGTAAGACAGTCTGCAGTGTACAACCAAAGCTGAGATCAAGTTGTGAACTCTGTTGACCACAGTGTTTACAGATGGTAAGCAGAGTGGCCTAGATAGACAATGCCTCTGTTTAAATGCATTATAAATAAAAGAGCTTATTTACAAGCTCCACTTTTGCGTCACTTTCAACATGGGAAAAGTAACACAAAAGTGGCGCAAGAGTCTTGTAAATAAGAACTAAAGAATATTGTCGTGCATAATGACTTGATCACTCACCGAATTCTGTCTCATCTCTGAATCATTTTAAAGAACTGTTGGTCCATAGTGTAAATCTGACGCAGTAGGCACTTCCGTACAGAAGCCTCTTGAACGCGGGCCTATAAGACATGTGAAATGTATCAGGCACACTGCAGACTTGCAAATAACTACATTTCGCCAAGTGTCACCTTAACTTGTAATGTTTGACCTCATTTAGTCACATCAATCTAATTTTAAACACTTTTTTTCATTTTTGTTTTGCAGATTACCTACCCTACTTCTATTGGAGGCCATATCACATTTTGTTGAATAGTTTTTTTAACGTTATGTTTCTAGTTATTTATTACATTGTTATCTTTAAGTTACGTTGCCAGTTATTTATTATTGTTTTAATAAAAGTTAATTAAAAAAAGTATATAGGCCTTCTTTTTCTGACAACATTTCACTATTATTTAGTGTGATAATGATATAGTTAGAAAACATTTAAAAAAAGAAATGATATTTTTAACTTGAAGGATAATACTGAGGCTAACTCTTTACCAGATCTTTACCAGAGTCTATAGCTATGACTAACGGTTCTTATGGAAAAGTTTTAAAACTCCAGCACAGTAACTGTTTTGGTTAGCAACATAGTGTGGTGAACGTCTAACCTCTGTGCTCATTTAAGTGTTCCATGAACTGTTACCATGGTAACAGGCAGAAAACTGTTTGGGGGTAGGGTTGAAAGGTACTGGCTGTACAGAAACCGTTATATTTACCCAGGATCCTCTACATTACAGAAAGGATAGCAAAGTAAAATAGAAGACTGTGTACCCGATTGATAACCCCCTTGCGCCACTTTCGCGTCACTTTTCCCATCTTAAAAGTGATGCAATAGTAATGCAATGAACTTGCAAATCTTCCCCTATGCACATTACGAGCAAAACAAGTACACAACTCATTCAATTCTTTATCGATCAAAATTAGACAGTGTTGCTTCACGATTGAGAATGAACTTCAATAAATACTTCGTGCCTATTTAAATGGAAGACAAGATGGTTGCCATTACAAAACTTAGTGGCATATTTACAAAGACGGAGTTAAAATTGTCATCGCTTTAACGCCTGCAAACTACAACAAAAATGCCGAAAATGGACTTCAAAATCCTTTGTTATCTTACCGGAAGATATTCTCAACATTGCTGTTTCCTATACAAGACTGAGAGCCACCCCCGGTGCTATAAAATGAATGGTTGTGAGGGGCTCCATGGCCCCCCCTGCAAAATTAGAAGTGAGGGGACCTCAACAACCCCCCTCAAGCCCCGGGAACCACCACCCCCGGGGATTTGTGCGTTGCGGGAGGCAGACTGCGTGGCCCTCCGCCTGGACCCCTTGAGGCCCTGGCGACCGCCACGCCCCAGGGCCGGCTCCTGCAATGTCCCGGGGTGCCTACCCCAGGAACAGTGCCGTTTGCTATGAGAAGGAGGGAGTCTCGTGGCTCCCGCCATCCCAAAGTAAACTTAGTTTGTATTTTGAAAGACACAGCAGTGAAATCTATTCTCTCTTTCAAAATCCAAACCAGATTGCTTTTCCACATGCAAGAGCATCTCCCCATGTGGAAAAGCAATGCCATCTCCAGAAGGACGCGGGGAGCCGGTGGGACAGTGGGGGCATTGTGGCTCCCCCCACGGTCCCTAAAATGTTTTGTAGGACCCGGGAATTACTGATAGGGCCTAATTTTTTTACAGTAAAATTCAAAGTCGCACACACAGCGCAGCGCTCAGTGCAGACCTCTGGTGTGCCTGCACTGGAAGAACGACTCATAATCTGTAGGGTACGCGACTCCAGTGCCTTTGGTGCACAACTTCTACGCGTTTGGGAGCCGGCATTGCTTTTCCACATGGGGAGCTACTAACATGCAGCTTCTTATGTGGAAAAGCAATCTGATTTAGATTTTGAAAGAGAGAACAGATTTGCTTGCTATCTGAGGGCGGGATGGACACCCCGGGACACTGCAGGAGCCGGCCCTCCCACAATACATAAAGCCCTGGGGAATGGTGGTCCCCGGGGGTAACGGGGTCCTCGAGAGCTCCAGGAGGGGGGCACACAGCCCCCATTCACAATATATAAAGCTCAGGGGGTGTTGTTCCCCGCAGCTTTGGGGACTTATATATATATATATATATATATATTCAAAGGAAATCCTCAAACCTCCACACTGCACGCCGTGGCGAAAGAAGGAGACAGACCCCATGGCTTCAGGCAAGATGTTTTGTTTTATTTGTAACCTTTCTGGCGACACGTTTCGAGTAACGTGTACTCTTGATCACACCATATATATATATATATATATATATATATATATATATACAGCCAAAAACCTTCTCCAGTTTAAGAAAAGAAATCCGGGCCACTTGGAAATGCAAAGCGTATTTATTTAATGGCTTTCTCGACGCGTTTCGCAGGTGAAACCTGCTTTTTCACGAGACAGAAACCAAACACGAAGTGCTCATTATATACAGTCACATGTTGTTCTATTCACATACATGGAAGACAGACTTGTTGGTATATCTACGGGCTGAGTTCGCTACTTTCAGACCTCGTCAGGCAACAAAAGTAAAGGCTGCAAAAAACGTTAAAGTAACACGCAAGATGCAATTTAAATTAAACCAAACTGAAATTGTTTTCTAACCTGAAAATGGATAATTAACATTGCAGGGAATATGTAGATTTCACTTGTGAAATTGTATCAACAGTTATTTGTACGATTGATTGAAGCATATGTAGTACATTCTTAAATGTATCAATACCCAATATAGCCCATGTGGGCTTTTCATTTATCGTTGAAGGTTAGTACAGTACCACATCATACTTAAAGCTGTCCAAATTCTTGGTCAACTCTCTTTCAATAAAGCCCAAGTGGGCATAAATTGCTCATATTCCCAATTCAGGTGGTCCATTCAAACAGTCTTATGTGATCAGGTGCTCCCAAAGGTCGAACAGATTCCCAATTATGATCACCAACAAACTCTGTAAACCAGAAATTAAAAACATGACTGTTTTATATGTGGTAAAGTGATAAAATAAGTGCTTAGTTAAAAAACAGCAGGTATATATACACAGTCAAACTCGCGGGCTAACCCAGATGCACACTAAGTTCCTCATGTAAATTGTGACCGTTCGGTTGGGTCGTCCTGTATTTAATAATCAGTCTCGATTCGAGTCTCCTCATCTCCTTAATACGATCTCCCCCTCTTTCCCTCATGGGAACTGTCTCAAGTACACAGAAGGACAGCATATTTGCATTGCTTTTATGGTGTATCGCAAAGTGTCTCGCGATAGGATATTGTTTATCCCCATTCGTTATCGCCCGCATGTGTTCAAGCACTCTTTTCTTGGCCTGGTGCTTGGAACTGCCAATGCAACATAACTGGCAGGGGCATTTTAGGGCATATACAACATGGTCAGTCAGGCATGTTACATGTTTGGTGATTTTGAATTTGTTTGTGTCTTTAGACAGCTGTATTTCTTTCGTGTTTTTACTGTTGCGACAGGCTTTACACCTGCCACAAATGTAAAAACCTTGCACCGGGTTTCTCTGCTTCACAGTCTTGGGTAAAAGAGTGGAGCAGAGAAGGTCTTTGAGGGATTTAGGTCTCCTGAAAGTGAGTTGGGGATGTTCCGAGATTTCAGGAGCTAAGTCTTTGTCTAGCTTGAGTATATTCCAGTATTTGTTAAGTGCTTTCCTCACTTCTTTAGAGTCACAATGGTAGTCAGTGATAAATCTACTCATCGCATTCGGGGATGGTTGATTTTCTTTCTTTTTTGAATTAAGTAAGCTGGTTATTTCTCTTTCGTTTACCTTAGCCAGGGCACTAGTTATGCATTTGCGTCCATATCCTCGTTCTCTAAACCTTTCGCTCATAAGGGTTGTTTCTCTGTTGTAATCATTTTCATTCGAGCAGTTTCTTTTAGCTCTTAGAAACTCTCCTACTGGAATAGAGTTAATCAAATTTGTGGGGTGACAGCTAGAGGCATGCAACAAGCTGTTGCCCGCTGTACTTTTCCTAAATAGAGTCGTAGTTAAACTATTATCTTTACTTTCAACTCTTACATCTAGGAATTCAATGATTGTGGGATTGATGTGACATGTAAAACTCAGGTTATAGTCATTAGTATTAAGGTCTTTGACAAAATCCAATGCCTCTTGTTGGCTTCCGCTCCAGACAATAAAAATATCGTCTATATAGCGGAGCCAACACACAATTTTAGTGGGATATACTTGGGATTGGTAGACCACTCTCTCTTCCCACAGTCCTAAGTACAGACAGGCGAAGCTGGGCGCAAGACAAGTCCCCATCGCGGTGCCCAGTAGCTGATGGTAAACTGTGTCATTAAAAAGAAAATAATTCTTGGTAAGGCATAAATATGCCATATCAAGAAGCATCTCAGTGTGAAGGAGGTAGGAGATAGACCGTGCTCTAAAGAAATGTCTACATGCTTCGATACCTTGTTGCTGGGGGATGCAGGTGTAAAGGCTATTAACATCAAGGGTCATGAATAGCCAGTTGGGATTCCAGGACATATCATTGATTCTTTGTAGGAAGTGGCCCGAGTCCCTAAGGTACGAGGGTAAATTTTGCACCAAGGGCTGTAGGAAAAAATCTACATATCTAGAGGTGTTTTCCCAGCAACTACCTCTAGATGATACGATGGGCCTCCCCGGGGGGTCAGTCATGCTTTTGTGGACCTTTGGTAGGAGGTAGAGTGCGGGTATCTTAGGGTGTTTATTAAGGATAAAGTTAAATTCCTCCCTACTAATCAACCCGTTCTCCTTCCATTTGTTAAGTTGTTCTGTATATTTTGAAACACAGTCAAGATAGGTTGCCTTACTGCTTTTCTCATACTTAGTGCAGTCGCTCAGTTGTGATAGACCTTCATTAATGTATAGGTCACGAGGTAGCACCACAATATTTCCCACTTTGTCTGACCTTTTGATAACAATACTTTTATCATCACTCAGAGATTTGATCGCTTTAAATTGTACACTTGTTAGATTACAATTTACATAATTGTTACACCTGGACAATCTTTCAAATTCTTTGATCATCGCTTTCTCAAAGATGTCAATGGATTCGTTCATAATTTGCGGCAAGAATACAGATTTCGGTCTAAAATTACTTTCATATTTCAAACCAATATCAATGTCATCATAAATCAGATTCAGCATAGGACTGTCGAGTGTGTCCAAGTCTCCCTCCAGTTCATGGAGTAGATGCAGCGTTTCCACATCTGCGCCTGTGATACTGGTGGGCACTTGCACCGACTCACGGGTCTCAGTGGTAAGTTTCGTAGCATGCCATTTCTTTAAGCGCAGCTTACGAGTAAAGTAAAATAGATCAATACGACTTTGGGTATAGTCAAAAGTGGAGGTGGGGCAAAAGGATAATCCTAGGGACAATACCTCTTTCTCAGCTGTGGTCAGCTCTCTAGTCGATAGGTTGATTACTATATTCGAATCCATCATTTTCCTCTTCTCTGGCCCCTTGTCCTTGATCCCACTGGGCTCGATATGCTGCTGGTATTCATTGTGCTGCTTTTTCCGGCGCCTTTCCCGCCTTGACCTCGTCCTTTTGTTCCTCCGATTGGTTTGTTTTGCCCTGTTAATCTTCCCTGGGCCACCATAGCGTATTCCATTAAAATTTTGTCTTTTGGGCTCATCAGCTCCGGATTTTGTGCTTTTAGTATACTTGGCCCAGCTGGAGCAGTGGCTTGTTCCCTTGTGTCACCGGGATCCCTTAAAGTTGTTGTTGCACTGGTTCCCTCTGTTTGGGGAAGTGGTGTAATTTCACTTGTAGTGATTGTTGTTCGTAGATGATCATATCTCTTGGCAAAGGTCAGTACCTGGCCCTGCTCATAGTCGTTACGGTCTCTGAGGAACTTGCTTTCCTTTTTGTCCCGTATTTCTTTCTCCAGTTTTTCCAACTTTGTATCGAATTTTGCCATTTCGCTTTCAAAGTCTTTTTCATCCTCATAAAGACTTTTCAATTGATTTGTGATAGCCTCGATTTCTTCGGCCAGTTTTTCACAGCGTTTGTTGGCATCTTTCACGAGAATTTTGAGCATTCTCATGGAGCATTCGTGACTGTTCCCCGCCCATTCTTCCACCATATCGGGATCAGGGTCTGCGAATGTTGGGGTAGTATATATCCGCAGTCCCCTGGGTATTCTGTTCACCTCGATGTATTTTTGAAGTGTGGTGGCTTCCCACCATTTACTTTGTTCAGTCACCAGTAGTTTCCATAAAGTATTCCAGAGACTTTGTTTATTTGGGCCTGTATTCCTCTGATTAACATTCTCAGAGGGATTGCTGGTCTCAGGAGAATCAAGGTCAGTAAACATGCGGCTTGCTGCTTCATACCGCCGTTGGTTCCTATTAGAAGCCAATGTAGATTCAGTTTTTCGATTTCCGCGGAAAATGTAAACTTCCGCCCGCTTTGCCTTCGTGATCACGCTCCCGTAGTGGTATACGGTACGTGTATCAAGCCTTTAACCCTTCTGAACTATGCACGCTGTGATTTATTTTGGCTCGTGTTTGAAAGTATACAACAGATTTAATTCACAACGGTATGCGGCAGAGGACACAATCACTCACCGGTAAAGTTGGGTGTGACTGCACAGGTATTCCGCTTGCAAGCTCCGTTGTGAAAATAGTTCTGTTTTGGAGACGTATTTCTCCCCAAAATGCCAAAAGTTAGTCTGTTGTTAAAGCAGCGCTGACACAATGTAGCCGTGTCCAAGTTCAAAGAGGCGGGCGGGGTTCGAATCAAACATATCCAACCAAACGAGTCGCTTAGAACCCTGCCGCTTTTCAAAGGCGGGCCTCGGATGGGATAGCGAGTCCCAGTGTATACAGCCAAAAACCTTCTCCAGTTTAAGAAAAGAAATCCGGGCCACTTGGAAATGCAAAGCGTATTTATTTAATGGCTTTCTCGACGCGTTTCGCAGGTGAAACGGGAATTACTGATAGGGCCTAATTTTTTTACAGTAAAATTCAAAGTCGCACACACAGCGCAGCGCTCAGTGCAGACCTCTGGTGTGCCTGCACTGGAAGAACGACTCATAATCTGTAGGGTACGCGACTCCAGTGCCTTTGGTGCACAACTTCTACGCGTTTGGGAGCCGGCATTGCTTTTCCACATGGGGAGCTACTAACATGCAGCTTCTTATGTGGAAAAGCAATCTGATTTAGATTTTGAAAGAGAGAACAGATTTGCTTGCTATCTGAGGGCGGGATGGACACCCCGGGACACTGCAGGAGCCGGCCCTCCCACAATACATAAAGCCCTGGGGAATGGTGGTCCCCGGGGGTAACGGGGTCCTCGAGAGCTCCAGGAGGGGGGCACACAGCCCCCATCCACAATATATAAAGCTCAGGGGGTGTTGTTCCCCGCAGCTTTGGGGACTTATATATATATATATATATATATTCAAAGGAAATCCTCAAACCTCCACACTGCACGCCGTGGCGAAAGAAGGAGACAGACCCCATGGCTTCAGGCAAGATGTTTTGTTTTATTTGTAACCTTTCTGGCGACACGTTTCGAGTAACGTGTACTCTTGATCACACCATATATATATATATATATATATATATATATATATATATATATACAGCCAAAAACCTTCTCCAGTTTAAGAAAAGAAATCCGGGCCACTTGGAAATGCAAAGCGTATTTATTTAATGGCTTTCTCGACGCGTTTCGCAGGTGAAACCTGCTTTTTCACGAGACAGAAACCAAACACGAAGTGCTCATTATATACAGTCACATGTTGTTCTATTCACATACATGGAAGACAGACTTGTTGGTATATCTACGGGCTGAGTTCGCTACTTTCAGACCTCGTCAGGCAACAAAAGTAAAGGCTGCAAAAAACGTTAAAGTAACACGCAAGATGCAATTTAAATTACACCAAACTGAAATTGTTTTCTAACCTGAAAATGGATAATTAACATTGCAGGGAATATGTAGATTTCACTTGTGAAATTGTATCAACAGTTATTTGTACGATTGATTGAAGCATATGTAGTACATTCTTAAATGTATCAATACCCAATATAGCCCATGTGGGCTTTTCATTTATCGTTGAAGGTTAGTACAGTACCACATCATACTTAAAGCTGTCCAAATTCTTGGTCAACTCTCTTGATCACACCATATATATATATATATATATATATATATATATATATATATATATATATATATATTACCTACTGGCGGTCGCCAGGAGGTAGTTATAGTTAGGACCTAGCCACCATAGGAAATCTGCAACATTCTATTGGGAATAACTTTGGTGCTGGTTGAGGAATTTGCGTGTCATTTTCCAAAATTTAGGTCAGCTCCGCTCCGCTCCTTCCCTGAAAGTTTCGGGGAGATTCGTGAAGTGGGGGCCAAGAAAAAATGGGGGTCCCAAAACATGTTTTCCCCATGTTAATTTCAATAGGACGAATAGACAAGGCTACAGCCCGAACCGCTGAACGGAATTATACCAAACTTTGCAAAATTGTAAATGACATGCGGCCTAAGATTCTCTACTAGTACATATCTTAAAGCCTAACTGACTTCAAGAATACATGTATTCCCATATTTTTAAACACATCAACTAAGCAAATTATTCATCCACATTCATTTAAAATCAAGCTTGACTCACAGTGTGATCTTAGGCATATGACCAGGATGTTACATGTAATCTACCATGTCTGTCTCTGCATGCAATATGTGTGTCTCTGCTCATACTATCTCACTGTCTCTACTGGCAAAAAAACAGACCACATATATATAAGCAAGACATAACATTCCTTAATCATTTCAACAACACACCCTGGATCTTTATTGCACAGCTTACAGCCTATTTGTGAACTAAGAGGCCAGACAGACATGCTGCCTAAGATTCTCTACTAGTACATATCCTAAAGCCTAATTGACTTCAAGAATACATGTATTACCATATTTTTAAACACTTCAACTAAGCAAATTATTCATCCCGATTCATTTAAAATCAAGCTCGACTCTCAGTGTGATCTTAGGAACATGACCAGGATGTTACATGTAATCTACCATGTCTGTCTCTGCATACAATATGTGTGTTTGTGCTCATACAATCTCACTGTCTCTACTGGCAAAAAAATGGACCACATATATATAAGCAAGATGTAACATTCCTTTTTCATTTCAACGGCACACCCTGCATCTTTATTGCACAGGTTACAGCCTATCTGTGAACTAAGAGGCCAGACAGACATGCTGCCTAAGATTCTCTACTAGTACATATCCTAAAGCCTAACCGACTTCAAGAATACATGTATTCCCATATTTTTAAACACATCAACTAAGCAAATTATTCACCCAGATTCATTTAAATTCAAGCTTGACTCACAGTGTGATCTTAGGCACCTGACGAGAATGTTACATGTAATCTACCATGTCTGTCTCTGCCTCCACTATGTGTGTCTGTGGTCATACCATCTCACCAATCTTGCCTATATATATGTGGTCTGTTTTTTGCACACCCTGGAGATGGGGTAGGCACAGAGTGAGATGAGACACAAGCAAACTTACAAATGACACATACAAAGAGAGAGAGATGGGGCAGGCACAGAGTAAGATGACACACAGGCTCAGAGTAAGGTGAGACACAGGCACAGAGTGCCCTTTAAGCTTAGAGGTGTAAACTGTGAGCAGATATAGGTGACATTATTGAAAAATGTAAACATATAATTCCTTATTTCATACAGACACTCAGTGTGATCCTTGTCAAAAATGTTAAAGCCATACTTTTTACCATAAAACATTTACCAGAGTGAGATGAGACACTCACAAACAGACAAATTACACACACAAAGAGAGAGATGGGGCAGGCACAGAGTGAGATGATACACAGGCACAGAGTTAGATGAGACACAGGCTCAGAGTGAGATGAGACACAGGCACAGAGTGAGATGAGGCACAGGCATAGAGTGAAATGAGACACGCAAAGAGAGACATGACACACACAAAGAGAGAGATGAGGCAGGCACAGACTGAGATGAGACACAGGCACAGAGTGAGATGAGATACAGGCACAGAGTGAGATGAGACACAGGCACAGATAGACACGAGACGTAGGCACAGAGTGAGATGGTGCAGACAGAGAGTGAGATTAATACTGAAACTGTACTGCACTATTGCTGTGACACAGTTGATGTGGTATAAACTTACTTATGTTGTAAACTAGTGTTTATATCATTTACTTATTGTTATTGCTATGTAGTATATTTGTAGAGGTCTATAATATGTTATTGTTTCTTTACCACAGATTGTAATCATCTATAGAAAGATAAAAGAATATGCAGACGAAGGAAAGACGACAAAAAGAAAACTGAGAAGATTCATCCAAAACACAATCTCCAGTGAAAAAAAAGAATGCTCCTGGTAAGCAAACAAAGGAGTTTTTAAGGAAATTAATGAAATGTAAAAAAAAAGATGTTCTTTCAAAGAAAAAAACCCATCTCTAAATACAAAGAAAAACCTGTGCCCCTCAAAAAATGTTAGAGCTGTAGAAGGAGATGATATTCCCTATAGCAATAGAAGGAGAAATCAATTTATTGACATTCGTAGACAAATGTTTTATAACAGAATAATTTCACATTTATTAAAAAATGTAAAGATGTATCAAAAGAAGAGTGCTTTTTACAAGAAAAAAAAAGCATAGTGAAGATTGTGGATCAGGCATTTGAAGTGAAAAATAAGTTATATGGTTTAGTAATGAATAGAATTCGTACACTAGAAAAGGTAATCAATGTTTTCAAATCAAAATGTAAGTGGAAAAGAGTAATTAATCGGACTATTTTTGTGATGTTTTTTTCTGGAGAATGGAAGCATAGTTCAAGTTGTGAGCCATTTTTTAATGAAGAAAGTTACTTTCAGGATAATGGTTTGGTGCATGCAGTTGACACCAGTGGTCGAGCATATGAGGTGAAGGACGGTTGTCCGGTTGAAAAAGAAAAAATTGTGCCTAGAAATGCAGAAGAGGTGTTAGCTGATGAAGTTTTAGGGAGATGTCCTAAGGCTCCAGTGTATACTTGGAATTGTAGTAGTATTTGTAGTGTGCAACAGGATTCAATTGATTTGTTTCTCAATTTCTTACGGACATATACTAAGAAAAGTCTAAAACAAAAGATGAAGATTTTGCAAGAGTTAGATCCTTGTAGAGTGAGAGAAAAAACAGGTTTACATGGGCATTCACTGGCTTGTCTTTCAAGAAAAGTATGCCAGAGTGTTTTTCATCATTTTAGGATGTTAACAGTGCATCATAATAAAGTGAGTAAATTAGTGAGAAGGTTGTATTATGCAAAAGTCCAGCACTTAAGCTAAAACAGTTAAACAGTGCTCTTTTGCATGGGACTGAATTAGATGTGAAGAACATTTGTGAAGAAATTGAGTTTTGTTACTTTGGTGAAAAAGAGGACAGTGCAGAAACTGATACAGTAATAGAAGGTAATGTGGAAGAGAATTTACAGATTTCAAGTACAGAAACATTTGAACATGAAATTAGAAAGTTTAAGGTCAATTCAAGTGAAAGGCCTAATTTTTCTTGTGTGTGTTGTTGACGAACTCATTATAAGAATCAGACTAGATTAGTTGATTTATATGTAAAAAGTGAAATGGAAAATAATAATGAGTGGAAGGATTTTGCAACTTATTTGTTGGTAAAAAATTGTTTTGATTTGGGTTCTGATCAACGTACTTGTAAATATTGTTATAATAAATTACATGAAAACAGAATGCATTCTAGAGCTGTTCATAATAATCTGGAGTTGGTAGACATTCCTTCTGAATTGATGGATTTAAATACCTATGAGTCTATTCTAATTCAATGTGTGCATCCCTTTCAGGCTATTGTTCGCATGGAGCCTAAGACAGGCAAATTGCCTCCTTCAGATTTACAGAGAGGATTAAAAGGAAGAGTTGTTTATTTGCCTCTAGATTTTAAGAATAATATTGATACAATTGCTGTCGAAAAAGTAGAAGAAGAACCTCTGGTTATTCTTGTTAATGCTGTTCCAACAAAGAGTAAAAAAATCTGGCAAGAATTAGTCGATGTTAGGAAAGTCAAAAAGGCAACGTTGTATTTGGTAAAAAATAATCACTACTACAAAAATGTATATGTTGGAGAATAGGAAACAACTGTAGAAGAGGACAGTGATTTCTCAGCTGGACAAATTGAAAAAGTTGATGTCTCTAGAAGTGAAGAAATTTATGAACATTATAGTGTTCAACCATTGCATTCCAAAGAAGTAATGGGGGAAGCAAAAGGAAGTCCCATTAGTGTATGGGAAGAAAGTTTGGAAGCTTGTTGTTTTCCACAGTTATTTCCAACAGGTCAAGGTGGACGATATGAAGACCGACCTGTTTAAATTCCTGCATCTGAATACCGGACTTTAAGATTATATGCAGAAGATCCAAGGTTTCGTCAATGCATTCCATATTTGTTTCATCTACTGTTTGAGAGTGACTTGTCTGGACATTCTTATGCAGTGAACCATATACTGAAAAGATGAGTACATCTGCAAAATGTTTCAGCAAGGGACTTTATGGATAAAGTCAAACTGCAAAACAGTTTTTGGAATCTCAGCTAATTAATCTCATGGCATGTCAGCGTGGTACTAACGAGTATTGGTACCGTCGTCATGGGGAATTGAAATGTATGCTAAGAAACTTAGGAACTCCTACATGGTTCCTCACTCTTAGCTGTGCTGAGTATGCTTGGGAAGACTTACTTCAATTTCTAGGAGAGGCAAATGCAAACATTGAAAATATTGAATACAAGACACCTGGACAACTGGGATCTTTGGATCCAGTTAATGTATGCAGGTATTTCAATCATAGGTTTGAAGCTATGATGTCTTTTATCACAAAAAAAAAAATCCTCCGTTTGGAGAGGTTTTGGATTTCTTTTGGAGAAAGGAGTATCAAGCAAGAGGTGCTCCTCACATACATATGCTGCTATGGATCAAAGATGCACACAAATTTGGAACAGATTCAGATGACACAGTGATGAGTTTCATTGAACAGTATTCTACATGTGCTGTTCCGAAAAGTACAGAAGAAAACAATTTAAGACAACAAGTTTTATGCTTTAAACCCATCGTTGTGGAAAATACTGTCGTCGAAAATACAAATCCAAGGACAAATTCTACACAAAATGTTGTTTTGCATTTCCACGTCCAGTAACATCGAAAGGAAGAGTGAACAATTTTATGTCTTCTCTGTGACATACTGTGACAAGAAAATCACCGAAAAATACATACAACCTAAGAAGAAATGAAGAGTCCAAATACATAAATGACTACAACCCAGTCATTTTGTCCATGTGGAATGCTAACATGGATATTCAATATGTTGCTGACAACTATTGCTGTGGCTTGATATGTATACAAGAAGATGCCCCCTTCTCACAATATTTACACTATTACTTTAGCAATGACCGAATAAACACATTCATTGAATCCGGTCTGGTATATTTATTTATACCTTCTACTTCTTTGAATTTTTAGAAAAAAACTTTTTTTTGATTGGCAGGGAAAGAAATACACATATCAGGAGATATTTACATTCTTATTTGGTCAACAAATTACATATTAATACAACATCACGATTAAACAAGACATGAATATACACACAATTCAAAAACAATTCATAAACATCCAACAAAACCACTAATTCATCATTTTGGAATTCATATAGTTCAATAAATCAATTATTTAATTCCAATTCCTAAACAGAAAGAGATTACATGACAAGAGCTACAATATCCATTTAATTTAGTCTAAAGGACAGGGAATGCAGTGCTTCGCTCTTGATGGATATGCCGACGCGTTTCAGGTCATAAAGACAAGCAGAGATAGCAAAGTTCTTCCCCCTCCTCCGGCAAACCAAATAATGGCTACTATGGACGTTACGTCCCTTTACACACAAATCCCTCAAGAGGAAGCACTTGAGGTGATTGAATTGTATCTTGATAAAAGGGACAGGCCCCACAGAGTGCCAACTGCATTCATACTACAACTTGCAGCGATAGCACTTAAAAGCGGGCACCCACAGAACAGTACAGGTAAACACATAACCTGTCCAAACGGTGTAGTAGAGGATTGAGGAGCTGAAGGGTCACTAAAACTTTACGTTTTTCTGCATCCTCAACAGATAACTAGCAGAGCCCTGATGAGGGTTTGGGGAATCTTTACCCGAACCTGAAACGCGTCGGCATATGCATCAAGAGCGAAGCACTGCATTCCCTGTCCTTTAGACTGAATTAAATGGATATTGTAGCTCTTGTCATGTAATCTCTTTCTGTTTAGGAATTGGAATTAAATAATTGATTTATTGAACTATATGAATTCCAAAATGATGAATTAGTGGTTTTGTTGGATGTTTATGAATTGTTTTTGAATTGTGTGTATATTCATGTCTTGTTTAATCATGATGTTGTATTAATATGTAATTTGTTGACCAAATAAGAATGTAAATATCTCCTGATATGTGTATTTTTTTCCCTGCCAATCAAAAAAAAGTTTTTTTCTAAAAATTCAAAGAAGTAGAAGGTATAAATAAATATACCAGACCGGATTCAATGAATGTGTTTATTCGGTCATTGCTAAAGTAATAGTGTAAATATTGTGAGAAGGGGGCATCTTCTTGTATGTGTATTATATAACGGTCCTGCCCCCCCCTCAGCCTCACCAAAAGGGATCTAACTCCCTATTTTGTGGCTTTATATGTGAAGTCTTCCATCACAAAATCAGAAAAGACGGAACTGAAGGAAATGTGGGAGGAAATTTCACATGAAAAGAGTCTAAGTAAGAAATTATATAGTTACAGTCTGAAGATGTTGTCTCATCGAGAAATTGGAGCATATGAATGTTCTGATCGGGTATCATCAGCAAGTCTATATGTGAAATCTAGAACAATCATTTGGGCGAGTCTAGGTCTTGCTGCAACACGAAACCGAGTTTTGAAATCTGTACAAGAAATAGAGTATTTGGCGGAGAAAGAACCAAACAGTACGGATATTTTGAAGACAAACATGTTGGATACATACTTTCCAAATAGAAGTAGTCATCTTGAGAATGTTTGTCTCTATGAAGTTCTGCAAACCTATACTTTTAAGAGGAACATCCCAGAAGATATCAATAAAGGAGTATATGCTGTAATTGGATGTGAAGGATGTCTGGTGAAACAAAGAAAAGGCCAGTTGATTAATCATCGAAAATTGATTTTTCAATCTCCTGACAAAAGGGAATTTTACTATTTAGCTCTTTTGCAACTCTTTAAGCCATGGCGTACAGAAGAGGAACTACTTGGAGATTTTCTCAGTTATGAAGATTCGTTCAATGCAACCGAGGATACCATAGAATGTCCTGTTTTTTTAAATTATCTGCAAATTTTGAACGAGGAAATACAGCAAGAAGCTACAATTGCAGCAGAGATTGCTAGAGATAGTTCTCAAGACAGTCAGAGTTCTGCTTCATTGAGTCAGGATCCACTAGGAGGACCAATTATCCAAAATGAAGCTGCCACTGCCATGGATGAAGTGGAAAGAGCCATGGAACAAGCTCAGGAGGATGTAGTTAACTTAGAAGATTTGGAAAAAGAACTAAACGTTGAGCAGAGACAAATATATGACGAAGTCACAGAACAGATTGAGCATGTTTTATGTCATGAGAAAAAAGAGTGCTCATGTACATCATTTATACCTGTCCAACTGTACGTGAGTGGAGAAGCAGGAACTGGAAAAAGTTTTCTGATTAAAGCAATTGCAACTTATCTGCAGAAAACAACGGAGTCATCACTGTCTTGATTTGTTACCGCTCCAACTGGATTGGCAGCACATAACATTAAAGGGATTACTTTACATCGCTTATTGATGCTGTCAGTAGAGCATGATAATAAATTACAATACCACAAGCTATCTGGAGAAGCTTGTTGTGAAGTTTCAAGAGTCCAAAAGAAAATGAAACTTCTTATCATTGATGAGGTAAGCATGGTATCAAATGTAATGCTTGCTTTTGTGCATTTAAGAATGCAAGAAATTCTTAAAACAGAGTATGATGTGTTATTTGGAGGCAAACACATCATTGTTTTTGGAGATCTACTGCAGCTAACTCCAGTGAAAGGACAACCAGTGTTTAAAATGCTTACACATGAAGATACCAGGAAGTGCCTAGGAAGCATTGGAAATGTTAACTTATGGTTAAATCTACAAGATATAAGAATTGGAAAAGTAAGTGAGCATGTCAAAGAAGCTTTACATGCACGATTAATTTCAAATTTGTTTCCAAACGAAAACATTCTCCCAGAGAATATTTTTAAGAAAATTCCTGAAAACAAATCTGTCATATGCTTGATGCCTACTCTGCAAGAATGTTCAATCTTCAACAACAAAATTTTAAAGTTAGAAAATCAAGAGATTGAGAAACTGGAAGCTATTGATAAAATAGAGCATGAAGGAGCAACTATTATTTTGTCAGAAAAGTTGAAATCAAAATTGGATTCTTTAGAGAAGACAATATCTAAAACTGCTGGTTTGGAAAAGACTCTGTATGCATCTTTAAATTGTCGTATAATTTTATGACGTAATTTACATGTGGTAAGAGGTTTAGTAAACGGAGCAATGGGTCATGTTGTTGATTTTGTGAATTACCGAAATAGAGATGGAATTGAATTTCTAAAAATTAAATTTGATGGTATTGAAGAAGTACAACAAATCAGTCGTTGTTCTGCTCGATTTTTGCTTGTGAAAGATTTATATGTCCACCGAAAACAGTTTCCTGTTTCTTTGGCATATGCAGTGACTATTCATAAATCTCAAGGTTTAAGTGTAGATAGTGCTTTGGTAAATATTGGAAGTTCTGTGTTCAAGGAGGGTATGGCATATGTTGCTTTATCTTGAGTCAGAACTTTATCTGGATTGTACTTGATTGATTTTGATGAGACAAAGATTAGTGCAGATCTAAATTGTGTAAAAGAATATAATAGGTTAAGAAGAGAGTATGCTCTAAATTTACCTCAATATCCTCTATTTGAAAAGCGTGTAGTAGGCCGAAAAAGAAGAAATGAGAACAATTGTAGTGAAGTTGTAGCAAAAAGAAAAAAAGTAGATGAACCAGTAATTGTAAGCAGAAAGGAAAAGGATTCAGTTAAAGATGTTGTTGGATTTCAGTTTGAAAACAGTTCTGGTGTCAACTGCTATGCTAATGTAGTGGTTAATATTGTTTTTTTTCTCCAAACTGTACAAGAACAGATTGTTGAAAATCGTGATCAAAGATTTTGTTTGTTGAATTCTGTGTTTGAGAAATGTAGCAGTGTAGAACAAAAAGACAAAGTGTTTCTGAAATTCGAAATGTTTTAGACATATGTTCTGGTCTAAATCAATTTTCACAGAATATTCAGCAAGATTGTCAGGAATTTCTAATGTATATGCTTGTTGTATTGCAAGATGAAGGTGTAGATGTAGAAAATCTTTTTGGCCTTTCTTATAAATATTTACAACAAGGGGTGGTGATGGACAGAGTCTCTGAATTAAGCAGAATACTCTTACCCAGTCAAGAGATCAGGGCTAGATCCAACACCGTTTTTTAGCTCATTGCACCATCCCAGTTTCAGAACCTGGCTGTATGCAAATTAGTCTGTCCCTGGCCCAGTGCATCATGGGAACAGGGCAGACCAGACTACAAAAGCCAATTCTTACACTGGGAAGGAAACAAGCTTCCGGGGACCGGTTTCTGGCATTTCAGCCGTCTTCGGCCCGGCTTGCTTGAATCCTGATGGTGCAATGAGCAAGGGACTCACATCTGAGTATACCCTTCCACGCTTAGGGTGGACAAAATTATTTACAACAAGGGGTGGTGATGGACAGAGTCTCTGAATTAAGCAGAATACTCTTACCCAGTCAAGAGATCAGGGCTAGATCCAACACCGTTTTTTAGCTCATTGCACCATCCCAGTTTCAGAACCTGGCTGTATGCAAATTAGTCTGTCCCTGGCCCAGTGCATCATAGGAACAGGGCAGACCAGACTACAAAAGCCAATTCTTACACTGGGAAGGAAACAAGCTTCCGAGGACCGGTTTCTGGCATTTCAGCCGTCTTCGGCCCGGCTTGCTTGAATCCTGATGGTGCAATGAGCAAGGGACTCACATCTGAGTATACCCTTCCACGCTTAGGGTGAACAAAAATATTTACAACATTTCTTATAAATGGCAGCATAACTGCGACAATTGCTCCTTTTCAAGTACTACTACAATAGACACTGAAAGATTCATTTATTTGACTTTACCAGACTGCAAATCAGTGTCTTTTAATAATCTAGTTAGAGTAGCAAATCAAAACATGGTCTGTACTCAATGTAAATCTGCAATGCTAGCAACATTATTTATACAAAGATATGGACAGTATGTAATTTTAATGTTCCAACGATGTAGACCTGATGGAACTAAATTGACAACTTTAATAAAAAATGTTGTGGCTTCTCAATTATCAATTTCAGGAAGAACCTTTGCAACTGCAGCAATTATTTTCCATGATGGTCCTTCGACAACATCAGGACATTACACATCTTATTTAAAATGTCAAAAAGGCTGGACTAATTGTAATGATACTCAATTGACTTTCAAACAACGTTTGCCTTTTGACTTACCAAATTCTTACCTAGTATTCTTACAACCGAAATTTTAAGGAAGGTAATTGGCCTATGAAGATTGGAGCAGTTAATAAAACTTAGTCTGCTGTTCAAAATTACTTTGTGAGAGAGATTGAGTAAGATATTAAAAAACTTGTAGTTGTCATAGAGGTAGTGTAAGTGTATGACATAGTAAGTGATATCAGTATTATGGGAAATGTTAATCATGAGTGAGTCAGAGGTGGAAATATAACTATTGTTTCATGATGTAAAAGATGTTGAAGCTTTTCTTTCAGAAACTCGGGTTAATGGAAGTTTAAGAATACTATTGAGTAATTTCCAAAGAAAAGGACTTTCCATATACTATTTGGCCTCGTGGAAAAGTACGTGGATCAAAAGTGAGTTATGATATGTTTTTTCAAAATTTTACATTATTTATTGAAACGTTGTATGTTTTTTTTTAAACACAATCTTTTTGATTGTGTTTTTTTTGCCCGCTGTCATATGATGAGTAGTATTGAACTCACTGTTTTAAGTGAAATTCAATATATTCTGAGAACAGCAAAAATAAACAATATAACATGTTGTACAAGTTATTTGGTTTTTTGTATTATGAAATATATATTATACTCCCCTTGTCTCACGCTCACTCACCTTTTTCCACCCTCTATCACCCCTCTTAACTTACCCTCACTGCCCTTCTCTCACCCTCCCTCACCCCGTTCCCTTACTCCACTTCCCTCACTTATCCTCATTCCCCATCCTAAACTGCCCTTCCCCTCACTCTGCTCCCGCAGTCTCCTTTTCACAGTCCCTCTGCTTCACTCCCCTTCCCCTTCTTTCCTTTCTTTACTCCCTCAGTCATTCTCCTTCCCTTACTCAACTTACTCCACTTTACTCACTCCTTCTCTCACTTCCTCTATTCTCTCATATTCTCACTCCTCACTCCCTCTCTGTTACCCTCACTCCCATTATCCCCTCACTGTCTTACACCCCTACATTCACCCTCACTCACCATCCATCCCTCATTGTCATGAATCCACCCTCACTCACTCCTCCTTCCCTGTCACTCACTCCCCTTTCCTTAGTCCCCTTTCTTCCTTTAGTTTTCCTAACTCACATTCCTATAGTATCTTACTCACCTTCACTTCATTTGTCTCTCCTTCACTTCCTCTCTGTCACTGAATGTATCCATCTCATTATCCTCTTAGTAATTTGCTCTCCCTCTATTTCTTTTTCACTCTCTCTAACCTTCTCCATTCCTTTGTTTCCCTTTCTGTGTCCTCCGCTCCTACTTGATCTCGTACTACCCTTTTATGACTTTTAATCTCCTGCCTTGTCTCTTGTATTGTGAAATATATATTGTAAATATTATACCTTACTTTTTTTTCTCTTCCACAGATATTAAATTTAGTAAAAATGTGTAATTAAGTTTACATTACTTATAAGGTAAGTTTGACATACAAAATGTACTTTCTCATCACTCTTTTCCTTAACCTCACTACTCTTCTCTCATCCACCCACACCCCTGTTCCCTTACTGCGCTTCCCTCACTTATTCTCAATCCGCATGTTTACTCCCCTTTCCCTCACTCCCCTCCCACACTCACCTTCTTTCAGACCTCCTGCTTTACTTCCCTTCCTCTCTCTTCCCTTAATACGCTCCTTCACTCTTTTCCCTTCCTTTACTCACCTTACTCCACTTCACTAACTCCTTCTCTCACTCCCTCTGTCCTCTTACTTCGTCACTCCCCTTCCCTCACTCCTTTTCTCTTAGCCTTACTCTCTCCGTCCCTTCAGTCTCTCACTCCTCTTCTGTCACGCTCACTCCCTATAACTCACCCACACCCTTTCACTTACCTTTCTTTGCTCTCTTATTCAGTCCTTTTCTCTCGCTCTTTCCCTTACTACCTCTATGTCCTCACTCCCTCAGTTCCCTTGTCTTACACTCACTCGCCTTTATCTACCCTCTATCATCCCTCTTTCCTCAACCTCACTGCCCTTCTATCACCCTTCCTTACTCCTGTTCCCTTACTCCGGTTCCCTCACTTATCCTTATTCCCCATCCTTAACTCCCCTTCCCCTTTCTCTCGTCATGCACTCACCTTTTCCTAGTCCCTTTGCTTCACTCCCCTTCCCCTTCTTTCCATCCTTTGCTCCCTCAGTCATTCCCCTTCCCTCACTTACCTTACTCCCCTTTACTCACTCCTTCTTTCACTCCCTCTATTCTCTCATATCATATTCTCACTCCTCTTCCCTCACTCCCTCTCTGTTATCCTCACTCCCATTGCCCCCTCACTGTCTTACACCCCTACACTCACTCTCACTCACCTTCCATCCCTCATTGTCATGAATCCACCCTCACTCATTCCTCCTTCCCTGTCACTCACTTCCCTTTCCTTACTCCCCTTTCTTCCTTTAGTTTTCCTAACTCACATTCCTTTAGTATCTTAATCACCTTCACTTCATTTCTCTCTCCTTCTCTTCCTCTCTGTCACTGAATGTATCCATCTCATTATCCTCTTAGTAATTTTCTCTCCCTCTATTTCTTTTTCACTCTCTCTAACCTTCACCATTCCTTTGTTTTCCTTTCTGTGTCCTTCACTCCTACTTTTTCTCTTACTACCCTTTATGACTTTTAATCTCCTGCCTTGTCTCTTGTATTGTGAAATATATATTGCAAATATTATAACTTACTTTTTTTTTCTCTTCCACAGATAATAAATTTAGTAAAAATATGTAATTAAGTTTACATTACTTATAAGGTAAGTTTGACATACAAAATGTACTTTCTCATAACTCTTTTCCTTAACCTCACTACTCTTCTCTCACCCACCCACACCCCCGTTCCCTTACTGCGCTTCCCTCACCTATTCTCAATCCCCATGTTTACTCCCCTTTTCCTCACTCCCCTCCCACACTCACCTTCTTTCAGACCTCCTGCTTTACTTTCCTTCCTCTCTATTCCCTTCCTTCGCTCCTTCACTCGTTTCCCTTCCCCTACTCACCTTACTCCACTTCACTAACTCCTTCTCTCACTCCCTCTGCCCTCTTACTTCCTCACTCCCCTTGCCTCACTCTCTCTCTCTTAGCCTCATTCTATCCATCCTCTTAGTCTCTCACTCCTCTTCTGTCACACTCACTCCCTATAACTCAGCCACACTCCCTCACTTATCTTTCTTTGCTCCCTCACTCAGTCCCTTTCTGTCACTCTTTCCTTCACTACCTCTATCCCCTCACTTCCTCACTCCCCTTGTCTTACCCTCATTCACTTTTATCCACCCTCTTTCATCCCTCTTTACTCATGCTCTCTGCCGTTCTTTCACCCTCCTTCACCCCCGTTCCCTTAGTCTGGTTCCCTCACTACCCCTCATTACCTATCTGTCTCTCCCTTTCCCTTTACTTTCATACCCCACTCACCTTCTCTCAGTACCTATGCTTCAGTCTTCTTCCCCTCTATTCTCTTCCTTCGCTCTCTCACTCATTCCCCTTCCCTCACTCACCTTACTCCACTTTACTCACTCTTTCTCTCACTCCCTCTGTCCTGTCACATCCTCATTCTCCTTCCCTCGCTCCCTCTCTCTTAGCTTTACTACCTCCGTCCCCTCACTCTCTCACTCCTCTTCCGTCACGCTCACTTCCTATAACTCTCCTACACTCCCTCACTTAGCTTTCTATGCTCCCTCACTCAGTCCTCTTCTCTTACTCTTTCCTTCCAGTCCCTCTGTCTCCTCACTCCCTCACTCCCCTTGTCTCATGCTCACTTGCCTTTATCTACCCTCTATCACCCCTCCTGACTCACCCTCACTGCCCTTCTCTCACTCTCCTTCACCCCCGTTTCCTTACTCCACTTCCCTCACTACCTCTCATTCCCCATTCCTTCACTCCCCGTCCCCTCTCTCCCCTCCACCACTTACCAGCTCTCAGTCACTCGACTTCAGTCCCCTTCCCCTTCTTTCTATCTTTTGCTCCCTCAGTAATTCCCCTTCCCTTACTCACCTTACTCCACTTCACTCACTCTTTCTCTCACTCTCTCTGTCATTTCACTTCCTCACTCCCCTTCCCTCACTCCCTCTGTCTTACCCTCACTCTCTCCATCCCCTTACTCTGTCACTCCCCCTTCACTCACCCTCACTCACCTTGCATTCCTCACTGTCATCAACTCACCTTTACTCACTCCCCTTCTATCATTTGTTCCATGAGTCACTTACTTTCTCACCTTCATTTAGTCATTCCATCCAAACAATTATGCAGTACACATTCATTGAAAAAAAGAACAACACAATATGTAAGGAATATAGGTCTTTTTAGAGAATTGGAGGTAGTTCCGAAAAGAACTCATTTTTTCTCCTTTTTCAGTTTTTAATTTTTTTTGTAGATTTTCTGAACGTTTTTATATATTTTTTGTTTTTTTTATAAAAACAAAACTAGGGAATGCAAAATTGCTCAACAGGAGCAAAAAAAAAGGGAAAAATTAGGGATGAGGGGCGCAGCCGTGATCCTTTTTCTTCCTACTAATTAATTCTATGCTTTGCTCCCCATAACAAAGCAATTCATCGCAGTACTTGCACACAAATTTCAGGTCTGCAAAGTCCGGCTGCACAAAAGGTATTAATCTTGCAGCTTGACTTCCAGAAGGTGTTGGTCCACCAGTCGAGGTACTGCCGCCATCTCTTGGGAGATTGCGTGCCAGGTCCCTGACACTCTCCTGGGCATAGTTCTGGGGGTGCCTTCTTTGTACATGTCGAATCATAGTGGCGTTGCCAAAACTATATTTCTTTCTTGGGTCACCACGTGATAGAATTGTGTGACATATATTGCATTCCACCTTTGGTGCATTGACCGTATTGAGTCAGATCTCTTATTTGGAAGAAAGTATATCATAGTTTTTGCAGATATACTGCAACTTACTCACGTGAAAGTACAACCAATATTTATAAGAAAACTTGATTTTAAAGACTTTGCTACCATTGCGTCCTGCTCAGAACACGCATCATGGCAGGCTCCACAGAACTTTGTTGCTTCAGTTGCCACTAACTCTGTGCCCCACTTATCATCGCTGGCTGTACACACACTAAATGACCAATACTGTGAAGCTCTAATCAATGCCACGTGGTTGTGAGCTCTTGCTAACTGCTGCTTCCCCCTGCCTACACTGTGGTCATCAGAGCTCACAATTAATTACACTGTTGATTTATTATTTGCAGAGTACAATACCAAACTAAGTATATCATTTATCAAACCCTATTCAATATCCCTTTATTATGCTTCCTTTACCAACTTCTTTTATATCACTTACAGATTTACTTGAATTACACATTTTACATTGCAAGTGCAAAGGTACACTTAAGAAAACTTGATTTTAAAGACTTTGCTACCATTGCGTCCTGCTCAGAACACGCATCATGGCAGGCTCCACAGAACTTTGTTGCTTCAGTTGCCACTAACTCTGTGCCCCACTTATCATCGCTGGCTGTACACACACTAAATTACCAATACTGTGAAGCTCTAATCAATGCCAAGTGGTCGTGGGCTCTTGCTAACTGCTGCTTCCCCCTGCCTACACTGTGGTCATCAGAGCTCACAATTAATTACACTGTTGATTTATTATTTGCAGAGTACAATACCAAACTAAGTATAACATTTATCAAACCCTATGCAATATCCCTTTATTATGCTTCCTTTACCAACTTCTTTTATATCACTTACAGATTTACTTGAATTACACATTTTACATTGCAAGTGCAAAGGTACACTTAATGATAGTCCACACTGTGGAGAGCATAGGTCACAATTTGAACCTCACTTTTTCTTCATTGGAAACCTGAATTTCTTTTTTGGAGACAAAAATGGCTACACCACTGGAAGAATCATCTGATTCTGATCATTTTGTTGCTGAAGAATTCATAACAATCGATGGTACTTTTTTTCCCTCAAAGTACGTACAGTACAGTATGCAACAGTCAATGCTTTGAGTGCAGCCCATTCACACCACGCATCATCATAGGGTGAGCACACGCTAAACACTAGACATACCACTAACTCAGTACACCATAAATAATCACCACAAGGCTTTATTAAGGCAAAATTCTGTAGTCAAAAAACATAATCCCCAGTGCGGCCTATCCGGACCATGTATCATCGCAGGTTACGTATACGCTCAGTCCAAAAGGTACTACTAACTCAGTGTACCATAATTCATCGCTACATGGCCGTATTTAGGCAGAATTTAACTGATTCTTCATTCATTATTTATAAAGTTCAGTACCAAACAAAGTAAAGTCCCTGAAACCTACACAAAATCACCTCATGGCCTTACTAAGCCAGAATTCACAAGACAAAAAACATTACTATCAGTACAGCCTGCCCAAACTACACATCATTGCATGGTCCACAGAACCTTGTTGTTTCAGGTACCACTAACTCAGTGGAAACCAAAATATTATAACACCCATCAAACCCTACACAATATCCCTTTAGTGTGCTTCCTTCAAAAACATTTTTGTATCACTTATAGATTGAGTTGAATAATAAAATGCATGCTGCATACATGTTCTATCTTCCACTTCAATCATAATTGCAGATGATGCACTCCACCCTAAGATCTACACTACGGACAGCAGGGTTTACAACTTGAATTCACCTTTGCATCTACACTATGGACACTATGGACAGTAGGAAATTCAACCTTGATTTATTTAATGCAGAGACAATGATACTGTATGTATGTGGATTTTGTTAAAATAAGTGAAAAAAACATTGTTCTATATCTGTACTAACTACTAGCTTCTATGTACACTGTGCACAGTAGGGTTCACAACTTGAATTTACTTTTTCATCTACACTACATACAGCATTAAATTCAGCTTCAATGTATTTAAAGCAGAGAAAAAATAGTGCTGTTGCACTGCTAGTATGTGCAATCACCTTAAATAGCTGTATCGTGTGAACTATGATAACAAAAAATATAAAGGATTTCGCCAGAATGTACCTCCACCACCAGCAATACCAAGTACCTCTGGGGTATCACCTTCAACATCGCCACCAGACATACGTCTCCAATCTGTCCAGGTTACAATGCACTGCGTTAAGAGGAATCATTTACTTTGTTATGGGGAGCAATCAGTACACCTAGTTTGCACAGCAATTGATAACCATCAATGCTAATTGTTTTTTTCCCCCTCAAAGTTCAAATAGTCCAGTGAATGATTTCAGTGCAGCACGTTCAGACCACGCATCATCGCAGGGTGAGCACACGATAAACGCCAAATGTACCACTAACTCAGTACACCGTAAATAATCGCCACATGCACTTGTTAAGGCAAAATTCAATAGTCAAAATTAATTTTTACCAGTGCGGTCTGCCTGGACCACGCATCATCGCAGGCTCCACACAAACCGCCCCTACCTCAGTGCACCACAACTCATGAACTCTTTACGATAGAATATTCGGTGTATTATTTCACATACAATGCTCCTACCTTTGTACAGCAGAAGTCATACACCGTTTATGATTAAATATCTGTATATGATATCATCATTACTATTCTATTTGTTTCCAACAACAACGTAATAAAATGGAGTCGAGCACACGTGCCCGTTCCCACTTCAACTATCTATCTGTGTCTGTGTATTTATTGTGTTTGTAAAATGCTACTCCTCTGCCCTACCACATTATATTGTGCTATAAATAGCATATGCAACCATCTTACCTGTGACAGTAAGTGTGGGCTATTCCTCCTTTTCTAATTTAAAAACATTTTTTTTGCATATTTATATAGAGCAAAATGAACCCAAAACTAATACATTTTCAGGCACGCGTACATAACGTCATTACTCTGCAATAAGTGGATGTGGACGCAACTCCGAGCGTCGAACACTGATTTCCAGCACCAAGTTCGACCGTGTATCTGAATAACCACATACCTATATATATATTAGCTGCCCTTCATGTGCCAAAAACGGCAACTTAAACCTTGCACAGCAGTGTATTACTACAGCTACAACACTCCACTGAATGTACAACAAACTTTCATAATCGCAGAAATGCATCATGTTTACCAACTTTTATGTGTGCAACTATGAACGAATATAGAGTCAGTGATACCCCGTACCTTCCATTTTGGCCAAGTTGTGGAACTTTACAGATATAATGACACATTTGCGTTTAAGACCCAGGTCACGTCAGCACTACAAAACAGACATCCAAATCACTTGATTTCTCACATAGCTCAGGGCGGGCCATGCCCATAGCTTGGGAATCATGGTTTAGAGCCTTGCGCAGCACTGGCATATGTCAGGCCAGCCTGCTCCACTTACGCTACCAGATAAAAACAAGAACAAAACATTGGCCAGATTCCCATTGTACTGATTTCTTAGTTCTAGGTCTAGTTGTCAGAACGACACACACACACTCCCTCATGGCTGGTATACACCCACACCACACCCATCCAGCGCATAAGTCACTACACACGTGACCCTACTAATACAAAAGATGGGGTGCACGTGCTGTATGCCATTTTAGAGTTGCTTCCATCGCAAGCGCTGTGATGGCCCATCCTAGTGGTTCGGACGCCTCATGTAGGCCCGAACCACCGAGTACAAAGGCCCACCACTACGTGCGAGGCCTCTTTGGTCACTGAGTTAGTGGTACCGTAAGAACTGAGCGGGTGAAAAACCTGCGATGATGATGGGAGCCCGAGTATGTCGTTAGCCATAGCGATATCAAGACTCAGAACCATATGTCAGACTTCTTGGTGGCGTAGCGGGACTGCATGATGAAGAAGGTGTCCAGTCCACGAAAAGGTGAGCAGTGAGGCTGGGTGCTCATCGGAGGGAGTTGATGGGCTGCAGCAGACAGGATACAAAAAACAGATGCAGCGATTTAGACAAACGCAGTCCTATATACCGAATGTTATTCCATTAAATATTTTTCTTCCAATAGCAGGAACGTTTTTATAATCGGTCAAACTTTCGGAATATAAACTGTACAAATAGTTGTTTTAAATGCGGGAGGGAAGGTATGTGAAAGGGCAATGTTAGAGTACTCCACATTAAGATAGTAACAAATACGAATCACAACATCTTTCTTTTACCATCTTTAGACGTAGAGCTTCAGGGTGCATTATGTCCCAGCACGTGGTGAAAACCACATCAGTGACCGAAAGGTGAGCTGAGAATATTCTTTTCAGTCACTCTCTCACTTCCTCTCTACTTTCATAAAGAAATAACACACACAATCTTAACTTCCTTTTTATCTTACAAGTTGTGTTTCACAAATTGGCGTCACCCCCCCAAAAAAACCTACAAAGCTCTACGTTTGTGTATTCTGAGATGATGCGTGGCCATCGTAACAACGTCTGAGAAGCCTGCTTTGACACGTGGTGCACCCTTTTTGAAACACGCCAATGGCACAAGGTGAGCAAAGGAACTTGTTTCCAGAACAGCAACAACTTATCTGTGAAAAGAGAAAGTGGGTAGTGTGCAGCAGCTTCACCTCAGAGCAGTGAGGATAGATTACAACAGTCTGAGGGACAGACCTACAAACACCTTGCGCCACTTTTCTGTCACTTTTAACATGAGAAAAGAGGCGCAAGGAGCTTCTAAATCTACCTCTGACTTTCCAAGAAAAACACTCACCTCCGGACTCTGCGAGTCAATGAGGTGCAACAGTCTTGGTATGCAATATTGAGCACTCACCGCTATGCAGTGGAAGTGCATGGGATATACTACTTTGGAAGAAAAACAGCGCACAGACACCTCCTATCAGTGGGACTGGATAAAATACATTATACTGAGTGTACAAATAAATAAAGCAAAGATATACATGTGCAGTTGTATGTACTATGCTATTACTAAGTCTATATACTATCTTTCAGATCACTAAACTAGAGGGTGCACTATGAACCGGCATGTGCTTGGATACAAAAAGGAGGCAAAAAGGTGAGCTACGAAGATTTTCTCCAGTATTAACTGTTCCATCCATAACTTTCTCTCTCTCACAGTTTTAATGTTGTTTCTTTCTATCTTTCTCTCTTTCACTCTCTCTCACATCGTTTCTCTTTCTCTTTTAAAGTTATGGACGCTACTGTCTACTCTGCCGAGGCTGAATGTAAGACAGTATGCAGTGTACAACCAAAGCTGAGTTCAAGTTGTGAACTGTGTTGCCCACAGTGTTTACAGATGGTAAGCAGAGCGGCCTAGATAGACAATGCCTCTGATTAAATGCATTATAAATAAAAGAGCTTATTTACAACCTCCACTTTTGCGTCACTTTCAACATGGGAAAAGTAACACAAAAGTGGCGCAAGATTCTTGTAAATAAGAACTAAAGAATATTGTCCTGCATAATGACTTGATCACTCACCGAATTCTGTCTCATCTCTGAATCATTTTAAAGAACTGTTGGTCCATAGTGTAAATCTGACGCAGTAGGCACTTCCGTACAGAAGCCGCTTGAACGCGGGCCTATAAGACATGTGAAATGTATCAGGCACACTTCAGACTTGCAAATAACTACATTTCGCCAAGTGTTACCTTAACTTGTAATGTTTGACCTCATTTAGTCACATCAATCTAATTTTAAACACTTTTTTTCATTTTTGTTTTGCAGATTACCTACCCTACTTTTATTGGAGGCCATATCACCTTTTGTTGAATTGTTTTTTTAACATTATGTTTCTAGTTTATTACATTGTTATCTTTAAGTTACGTTGCCAGTTATTTATTATTGTTTTAATAAAAGTTAATTAAAAAAAGTATATAGGTCTTCTTTTTCTGACAACATTTCACTATTATTTAGTGTGATAATGATATAGTTAGAAAACATTTAAAAATAGAAATGATATTCATAACTTAAAGGATAATACTGAGGCTAACTCTTTACCAGATCTTTACCGGAGTCTATAGCTATGACTAACGGTTCCTATGGAAAAGTTTTAAAACTCCAGCACAGTAACTGTTTCGGTTAGCAACATAGTGTGGTGAACTTCTAACCTCTGTGCTCATTTAAGTGTTCCATGAACTGTTACCATGGTAACAAGCAGAAAACTGTTTTGGGGTAGGGTTGAAAGGTACTGGCTGTACAGAAACCGTTATATTTACCCAGGATCCTCTAAATTACAGATAGGAAAGCAAAGTAAAATAGAAAACTGTGTACCCAATTTACAACCCCCTTGCGCCACTTTCGCTTCACTTTTCCCATCTTAAAAGTGATGCAATAGTAATGCAATGAACTTGTAAATCTTCCCCTATGCACATTACGAGCAAAACAATGTGCCACAACTCATTCAATTCTTTATCGATCACAATTAGACAGTGTTGCTTCACGATTGAGAATGAACTTCAATAAATACTTCGTGCCTATTTAAATGGAAGACAAGATGGTTGCCATTACAAAACTTAGTGGCATATTTACAAAGACGGAGTTAAAATTGTCATCGCTTTAACGCCTGCAAACTACAACAAAAATGCAGAAAATGGACTTCAAAATCCTTTGTTATCTTACCGGAAGATCTTCTCAACATTGCTGTTTCCTATACAAAACTGAGATCCACCCCCCGGGGCTATAAAATGAATGGTTTTGGGGGGCTCCATGGCCCCCCTGCAAAATTAGAAGTGAGGGGACCTCAACGACCCCCCTCAAGCCCCGGGAACCACCATCCCCGGGGATTTGTGCATTGTGGGAGGCCGACTGCGTGGCCCTCCGCCTGGACCCCTCGAGGGCCCTGGCGACCGCCACGCCCCAGGGCCGGTTCCTGCAATGTCCCGGGGTGCCTACCCCAGGAACAATGCTGTTTGCCATGAGAAGGAGGGAGTCTCGTGGCTCCCGCCATCCCATAGTAAACTTAGTTTGTATTTTGAAAGACACAGCAGTGAAATATATTCTCTCTTTCAAAATCCAAACCAGATTGCTTTTCCACATTCAAGTAAGCATCTCCCCAAGTGGGAAAGCAATGCCGTCTCCAGAAGGACGCGGGGAGCCGGCGGGACAGTGGGAGCATTGTGGCTCCCCCCATGGTCCCCAAAATGTTTTGTAAGACCCGGGAATTACTGATAGGGGCTATTTTTTTACAGTAAAATTCAAAGTTGCACACCCAGCGCAGCGCTCAGTGCAGACCTCAGGTGTGCCTGCACTGGAAGCACGACTCATAATCTGTAGGGTACGCGACTCCAGTGCCTTTGGTGCACAACTTCTACGCGTTTGGGAGCCGGCATTGCTTTTCCACATGGGGAGCTACTAACATGCAGCTTCCCATGTGGAAAAGCAATCTGATTTAGATTTTGAAAGAGAGAACAGATTGCTATCTGAGGGCGGGATGGACACCCCGGGACACTGCAGGAGCCGGCCCTCCCACAATACATAAAGCCCCGGGGAATGGTGGTCCCTGGGGCTTTGGAGACCTTGCAGCTCCCCCAACCATGTTTTTGTAGCCCCGGGGGTAACGGGGTCCTCGAGTGCTCCAGGAGGGGGGGCACGCAGTCCCCATCCCACAATATATGAAGCTCAGGGGGTTGTTCCCCGCAGCTTTGGGGACTTATATATATGTATATATATATATATATATTTTCACTGAAAAAACCATAGGTTTCCGGCCTTATATAGTTAGGAATTAGCATTTAAAAAACCTTTGAAATTCACTGAAAAAAACATAGGTTTCAGGAGTTATATAGTTAGGAATTAGCTTTTACAAAACCTTTGAAATTCACTCAAAAAACTATAAGTTTTAGTGGTGTTATAGTTAGCTGGACATTTTACTCATACAAAACCATTGAAATTGCTCCTATATAGTTAGTTGTACTAACTATATTTCGCGCACCCGCAATCCACTGCTGATGATGTCACATATTAGATCATTCATGACATGGTCAGTGACATCACTGATGACATCTCAAATGACATCACTGATGACATCATCCAGTGAATGTGGTTTGCTTCGTTATTTAAATATGCATTATATATATAGCAATTTGCATTGAAGAATGAGTGGATATATATAAATACATATTTGGATGGAGGATTTAGTAGCAGTGTAATTGACTGTTTACTTGACCAATTTATAATGTCTCACTAAATATAGTGGATAGTGACTAAACTGTGTGAATATCTGTATCACTTTGTCAGTTGTTGTGTAAACTGATTCTACAGTTGGTTACTAGCTATGTGAAAGTCTATATTAGTTATTGATTAGTTAACTGAGTATTTGTATGGGAGTGTGAAAGTGTGTGTGGTTCGGTGGGGGTGTGTGACTGTCCAAAGATGTGTGAATAGTTTATTCAGTAGATATATGAAGTTAAAACTACATGTTCTAACAGTTTGGGTGAGGGAATCTCTTTATGGGTGTGGTGATGAGCAAATATATTTATCAAAGGTACAGGTCCAACAAACTAGAAAAATAAAAGGCAGTGTATGTGTCAGTTGTTGTATATAAATAAGTATACATAAGACACAATGATTGTGTGAGTGACTGTATGGATAACTGTATACTTGTAATAATGATTTTATAATTCACTAAGTATGACTTACTGTCTAAATGAATAGAAGAAGTGGTGTTTGTATAAGTGTTTTGCTAAGTAAATATGTAAGTATGATCCATTGTTTGCATAAGTGAGTAGGATGACTTCATATGTGAATAGGATGCGTGCTGTTGTTTAATGTCGATATAGATGTATAAGTATTTTTGATAGTGTTCTATTGTTCATTGCCAGCATGTATGAGTGAATCCATAGGTAAGTGATTAGATGTGTGTATACATCTATGAATCACTGAGTGGATTTTTAGATACTTGTATTGCTGTGACAATGGATTTAAATATGATACTCTGTATTTTACAAAGAGTGATGAAAAATTGTAATAGTGTATGAAAGTGTGTATGTGATTGTCATGTGGATGATGTCATCAGTGATGTCATCAGTGATGTCATTTGAGATGTCATCAGTGATGTCACTGACCATGTCATGAATGATCTAATATGTGACATCATCAGCAGTGGATTGCGGGTGCGCGAAATATAGTTAGTACAACTAACTATATAGGAGCAATTTCAATGGTTTTGTATGAGTAAAATGTCCAGCTAACTATAACACCACTAAAACTTATAGTTTTTTGAGTGAATTTCAAAGGTTTTGTAAAAGCTAATTCCTAACTATATAACTCCTGAAACCTATGGTTTTTTCAGTGTAAGGTGTGTGTGTGGGTGTGGGTGTGTGGGGTGTTTGGGTGTGACAAAGTGGCAGACTTCCTATCAGCATAAAATAACCTTTGACACACACATTCAAAAATAGAAACTAACATTTTCTTAAAATAGGAGAAACCAATACCAATTACAACAACTTATTAGGTAATTCCAACATCTACATACACATCCACTCATTCACCAACAGTTCTATATAGTCACTCATGCATGTACTTACTCATCATATGTACTCATACACCTATACATCCTGTTACACACTAATACAAAAAACATTTACTTGATTATACTGCTATATACACACCACTACACATACTTCTACAGAAACGGAAACATATTTACTCTCTTAAACAATCAATTATAAAAACACATACTCACTAACCCACCCATACACACAATCAGCCACCCATATAGTCTTGCACACATGCTGTCTTCAAAATACATACAAATAGTGAGTCACTCATTCATGCATCTGTGCTCTAAGTAATATCTCCCACCGAACTATACAGACACTGATACTGATACTCAAAAAAACAACTAATAACCCATATACACACTCATGTAGCTACTCACCAACCCATGCAGCCACTTATACACAAAGTGAGACACAGATACAGATATTTAAATATTTAAACATTACTCACTAATATATGTATTCACTAAGATACATTTAAAAAGTCAGTTAACCAATCAATTTTACACAAAAAAAACATCCATTTAGACATTTATTTACCCATTTATTCTTCCATCAACCTTTAGATATACATATATAAAAAATATTTATTTTTCAGAAAGATACACATTCACTGGATGATGTCATCAGTGATGTTATTTGAGATGTCATCAGTGATGTCATGAGTGATGTCACTGACCATGTCATGAGTGAGGTAATATGTGACGTCATCAGCAGTGCATTGCACGCGCAAGTTATAGTGAGTCCAACTAACTATAACGTGGGAATTTCAATGGTTTTATGCGAGTAAAATTTCCACCTAACTATAACTGGTGTGAAACCTATGTTTTTTTCAGTGAATTTAATAGGTTTTTTAGATTCTAATTCCTAACTATAACTGGTGTGAAACCTATGGTTTTTTCAGTGTATATATATATATATATATATATTTGGTTTTTTTCAAACAACAGCGCGGTCCATTTACATGAGGAATAATTATATGAGGCAGAGAGACTTGAGCTCTTGGTGTGGCCCACACCGTGAACATGTCCTGATTATGTACATAAGATATAAAATGTAACGTTAGATCTGTGTGTTTAGAACAAGTTAAAATGTTAATAATGTCTAACTGATTTTATGCATTTTTTAACTGTATGTTTTTTATGTGTTTTGTAGGAGAATGGAATTCTCTATTCACTCCTGTCACGTCCACATCACGGTCCTCGGACCACCTCGAAATTTGGATGAAAGACACTATGCACCTGTATGAAAGTATAATTTTCACTTTATTGATTTTCTTTGCACCGTACCCTGTGGTATACAAGCAATATATGCACAAGAGGCTACCCCAGAAATAGGGGTTATTTTCCATCTAAGCGGATTTGTCAGGCACTAGACCGAACTAGATCCGAAAGAACTGATGTGTCACGCGGTTCTGTTTTCCTGGGACTTGAAGTTATTTATGCCTAGCCTGTCGGTTAACTGGGGCACTAGTCCGACAGAAATTTAAACCTAGTGGTATAGCTACTAGATAATAGTGAATATGTATACGATGTTGACAGACACAGGTGGTTAATAATCATTGTAAAATGTATAATTATCGCTACATACATCCACAATATTTAGCCATTCCAAAATGGCGGCTCCTCAGGACTGTGGAGTTAACAGTACTAGGTTACCCCGTTTTCTAGGTATACGAACCTCAAAGTTGTGATAATGAACGGGGCCTCTAGGTTCATTGGGGCACTAGTCCGCTAGAAATCCTAGCCCAGGTGACATAGCAATTACACAATAGCGCACATGCAAATGTATAGTGTGTTGAGAAATCATTGATATTGTTTTGTATTTTCACAAGCGTATACCACTTCAAGATGGCGGCTCCTTTGGACTGTGAAACCAACAGTGCGAGGTTACCTCATCTATGTCTATGAGCCTCTGGCAGTGTGTATATTATGTTTTGACCCACACTGGGGTATTCACGTGTGATCAAGACAAGATTCATTGTCGAAACGCGTAGCGTGTTAACTGGGCAATAAACTTATGCTGAGTATTCCTGAGTGCGTCTGTTTGCTTTGTAGCAAAACTGTGGACTATATATATATATATATATATATATATATATATATATATATATATATATATATATATATATATATATATAAATATTTATATATATATATATATATATATAAAATTTCTAATGCAAAATGAAACCCTCATTTTGTTCCTTTTCAAGTTAAATGTATTATGTGTTACCACTTTATTCCAATCAAGATGACTTCAGGTGTGCCATACTTTTGTCATAAGTAAGACTGTTAGTGTTCTAGTTGTTCTTTAGAACACTCTGGGACATTCTGTCATTGGGCTATAGTTGGGCTACATCTGCCTGATATTTGGGCTACATTTGGGCTCTTTTGTCTCTGGTGGCCATCTTGGGAGACTGCATATCAGAATTTTTTTAATGAAATATAAGAGGATTTGAGAAGTCACTCAAAATGTGCCCTAATTTTTCTTTCTTCAGCACTAATCATAATTTCTATGGCAAAATGAACCCCCTCATTTTGTTCCTTTGCAAATTCAATGTTTTAAGTGTTAACACTTTATTCCAATCAAGATGACTTCAGGTGTGCCATACTTTTGTCATAAGTAAGACTGTTAGCGCTCTAGTTGTTCTTTAGAACACTCTGGGACATTCTGTCAATGGGCTATAGTTGGGCTACATCTGGCTGATATTTGGGCTACATTTGTTTTTTTTTGTCTCTGGTGGCCATCTTTGGGCTACATTGGGCTACATTGGGCTACATTGGGCTACATTTGGGCTCAAACATATATATATAGCCCAATGTAGCCCAATATATATTTTTTCAAAGTTAATTTTCGTAAAAACCACTGGAGCATATATCTTGAGACATAGCAAAGGCACATTGGGGTACCAGTCCCTACAATTTTGCCAAGTTTGGTGGAAATCCATTCAGCCATTCGGCTAAAAGTGAGTCCAAACGCCCTATGGAAATTAACATGGGGAAAACACATTTTGGGACCCCCCTTTTATCTCGGCCCCCGCTTGACGGATCCCCCCAAAACTTTCGGGGAAGGAGTGGAGCGCAGCGAGGCAAAGTTAAGGAAATTTACAGGCAGATCCCTCAACCGGCGACAAAGTTATTCCCAATAGAATGTTGCGATTTCCCTATGGAAAACAATCCTAACTATATATACCTACTGGCTATAGCCAGTAGGTAATATATACATATATATATATATATATATATATATATATATATATATATATATATATATATATATAATCTACATATGTAAAGATGTGTTATGTGCAAGTAGTTAAACTGCATTTAATCAGATCAGGCGCCTGTTCTACCAGCTCCCACTTCCCCCCCTGAAACTGTTGTCCAATCTCCTTTTATTTATGACAAAATGGTAGCATCCCCCCAACACCATTCCCAGGAAAAGTGGGTCAGATTAACAATATTTCCAAAGCGCAATGCACCAGACCACCTTGCTGTGCTATTATGCATGAAAAGGAAAGGGAAGGAATGTGCTGTATTTAACATTGTGCAGTGCATTCCTCTCCTTTTGTAGCGCTGGCAAGCTTTTTGCTGCCTAGCGCCAACACAGGCACCCTTGTGTCATGATGTAAGGGTGCCTGTATTTTAGGTAGGATAGTTTTTCTGCATGAAGGGACACCTTCCTGAACAAGAACAATTAGGAGAGTCATTTACCTCTTTCTATGTGTGTGGCAGAAAGAGGACAAAATGAGGAGAAATAAAGATGTTTCCCCTTGTTATGCCTCACATGGAGAGGTGTAGCACATTTCCAGGTCTAACACTAATGGTAAATCAGGGAATTTGCCAAAATCAATGGGTGGATGCGTGCGAACACCCACGCTTCACTCATAGTATGCCTCCCTGTGATTTGCGCCGCCCTTCTAGATTTATCAAGTCATGCAGGCCACACAAGGTGGCCATGCCTGGCTTGATAAATCTCACTTAGGTTTTGTGTAGCTCTGGTGCCCCCTTGTGCAGAGCAAGTGTGACGCAAACCCCTGAGAAATATGGGCCTCTCTGTACAATCAGGAAATCAGCCTCCTGCCCATGTCAAAGGTCAGCAACACTGTAACATTTTTTCATTTTAAAATGATCAAGAGCAATGTAAGCTAAAATGATTGTGTAGGACAGGGCACTTGACCATTACAGTCCACTGACACTATGCAATCAATGCAAAGAAGAACAATGAAAGGACGGATACACTCTTTGATGTGGGAGATGAAGTAGCACACCATGACATCCAGGAAGAGGAAACTGATATTTTAAGTTTGTGCTGTGGTGGGGGTGGTCTAAGTTCATGGAACACACAGGGGGTTAAGGTGTTTTTGCAACCCAATGATTTATTGCTGAAATGTTTGTGAGGGATGTATTATTTCCATCACTTTTAAAGGCCAAAAGTGATCACAGTTGAGCACTTTCATAAACCATAACACATCTTTAATCCTTTTGACATAAGTTCCAATTTTGCTGTTATGGATCGGTCTGAATTTAATTTGCAGATTATCACGTTTATCTCTGTATCATATACTATTTGGTGAAATTCACCCTAATGTGTGCTTCATTTTATGGCAGAGAGCACAAAAGTGAAAATGTGAGTGAGAAATAGGAGGTGACAGGTCGATCTGAAAGAGAGAAGGCATGACAGAGCAAAAAGGAATGTAGGTGTATAAAATGGGTAGGAAATAAGAGTTTGCAAGGGAAATTAGTAATTGAGAAAGGGAGGGTGATGTGTATGTGCGCCCGCCGGGCAAGTGTTTCAGTGAGGGAGGGTTTGAGTGCATGTGAGTAAGAATGGGATAGTAAGGCAGTGTGTGGAAAAAAGACAAGAATTTAAAGAGAAGTGTATGAGAAAAGCAGAGAATATAATATAGCGGAGCTTGCAAGTTTCCCAGGCTCATGCAATAGTTGTTCATTGATTCATTGATTGGCTGTTAATAATATTATAAAGAATACAAGAGAGCGGGGACTCAGGCAAGTTTTAATCCCAGCACACCTGCGCCTACAGCTATGAGAACATAGAGTTTGCAGTCTTTGAGAGGGTGTCTAGGTCTACTTACAGCGATAGGCGGGCGAGTGCTTCATCATCGGGATACACCTCATTGAGCTGCCGCTGCAATGCCCACCAGGCCCCTCGAGGAGGCTCTTTACTGGAGGTCTTTTCTTTTTTGCTGACAGGGGTTATGAGGGTAAATGAACAAATGTGAGCAGAATGGGTGAGGGAAGTGTGAGTAAAAATGACTAAGGGAATCCAAACAAGAACTTACTTTTAATAATAGGGTCCATTTGTCATGGTTAAAAATGTGAATCAATCATAAAATATATGAAATGATCTATTTAGCTGTAAAAAGTAGAAATCTACAGGTCAGCAAGTTTCATGGCAATTATATTATAGTCCCAAAGGATCCTGGCATTTCGTCAGGACCAAGAAGACCTGATTCTACAGGTTTGGAAAGGTAAAGTGTTTGAACAACATTACCTGTATACCTTATATGAAAATTCCGTTTCTTGCCTGGGTGTAGACCCACAAAAAACATAGAAGATGGCACCAGTTGGACTGAACAAGGCGTGCGCACTTGCGCGTGATGTCAGTGTAGAAAATAGAAACCTTCTCAGGGGTCCCACTGATACTTGGTCCTTTTAAACCAACAAAGAAGAAATTGGCACAGAAGCTGAAATATAAAAAGAACATCTTTATTAACCTCAAATGAGGGAGACTACGTCATACAGAAGCCTTAGCAACTGAATGAGGCAGTCTAAGGAGTACAGAAAACTGGGGCCTTATATATGCTTAGGGTTACATAGTCAACATAAGACCAAGGGGCAGTCCTGGCTCATGTAAGCATGCAAAATGACTAATATGAGTGTTGTGCTTGCATTTACAGCTGCTCAGCCAGTATGCTTATGTGTGTGTATGGAACCTTAGAATGCCTAATGACAGTGTGGAATGTTGGTGTGCCTGGTGGACTGGAAGAATGACTGTTGGAGAGAGTGGGCTGAGCTGTGAAGATGCAGCTCCTGGTGGGGCCATGAACTAGCTATGTACTGATCTTGAACCAACCATCAATCAGCTTGTAACCTACAACTATCACCTTGTAACTTACAATAAACCTCTACTTGGATTTACCTCGTGACTGCGATTATACTTTGTAACATTGGCGACAATCTGGCGAAGAAACCCTGCTTATAAGCTACCTGAGGTAACATTTTAACCTTTTATGAGACTATATATGTACTGGATACTACTGAAACTACTTAAAGAAAAGAAACTTTAATCAAGGATAAGAACGCCCGCCTAGCCCCACCAGTGTCCACTACCATCGGGACAGCCTGCCTGGGCGCTTCACACTCCTTATATTCATTAACTTAAAGGAAATAGAGGAGGTTAAGGATTTAAAACCGTGTTTCAAAAGTTGTGTTCCTTAAAGGCAACCCATTCAACGAGCATAAAGCTAGATTTACAGTGTATATGAGCAGAATCTGACATTGTGCTAACGTACTGCTTAAGAGGAGATGTCGCTGGAAGACAACCTGTCAGCTGTTACATTGAAGCTTCCTGCTTTCTAATAAGCGTAAGAGGAGATCGTCTTTGTACACTCACTGAATTACAGTCTCTATTCAAGTAAGGTTATATGTGGCTGCCTTTTCTCTACCTATAGTGTAGATTACTGCACTCTGTCTGTCTGTTTTGTGGATGAAACTAGGAGAAACTGAGCTTACCTGAACAAATTGAAATTAAACAGCCGAGCAACTAAGTGAAAGAAATGAGCGGTTAAGTAGAAAGGAAACTGGGGGCGTGGCTTGGGCGCCGATCAAGATGGCCGCCTAGACAGATTCCTCCATCATCCCGGAACGGCTTTTAATAATTTTTGTCATTTTTTGGCGATTTCCTGGCATGCTCTTTTGTCGTCCGCCTACCGGAATGTGAGGCGCATCCACTGAGCCGCTTTTTGCTTCCCGCGGCTGTGTCCTGACATTGTCTTCGCAGTGACGAAGTTTCCTCACAGCGGCCCCCGCCTTCTCCAACGAGTGTGCACCTCGTTTGGTGATGGTGGTGCGGCTGCTCCCTGTGTGCCGCTTCAGCCTGTGGCGTACGAACTTTGGACTCTGGGGCATTTTTCAGGTAATCTGTCAGTGCTCTCTTAATGGCCTGTCACATTTATCAATTTTATTTTCTCGGCTGCATTTACCGCTGTTGCTGCCTCTCAACGCTCCTTCTAAGGCCGTCACTCTGACTGGATTTTGAGCGCGCACGCTCCAACTCTTTCATGAATGCTTTTGTCGCCCCTTAAAATGGATTATTGCCTCTGTTTACTTTTCTCATGTCACCACAGCGATTAGGCTATGTGGAAGATTCTTTTTTGAGTCTGCCCACTCTCTGCTTTATGCTCGCCTTTGAGGAATGTGGCTTGTAGCAAGGCTTAGACTGGGTTTTCACTCCTTTTTGGAACACTTTTGTTATTGTGTCATGCCTCATATTTTTCCACAGTTGAGTTTGCTGTTTCTTGCATAATGGAATATACTATACCATGCTTTGAGTCCTATCTACGTCATTTCCTGTGGAGAAGCTACTGTTAATACTATTATGTTTGCTGCAGCGTCATCATATGCTGTTACTTCTGCAACAGTCCTCTCTTTTGCTACACATTTTTGAAGGTCTGATTTGTTAGTCCTGCGTCATTGGACCATATTGTTCTTTCTTGTGCTACGCATTTCCTATTGTAAGGCGCTTTAATATATTGGAACTTTTGGTCGCCTATGGTTCGCCTGCGCAAACCGCAATTTGTTTTTACACCTGCTTCACCAGCTCAAACATCGTCTTCTTCAGTATCTCATTCTTCTCACAGTCCATCAATGGCGGGCGCTGCTCCTAACCGCTCTTCAGTTCCTCATCCCCCTTCCAACAAAACTTCTCCTCCTACTTCCTCATCAAAACGTCTGAAACAGGATCCTCCTACTCCTGACAAATCTGACTCCCCTATCTCTATGGAATTAATTTTGGAGGAAATTAGAGCATTGCGTCCATTTATAGAGGAGACTAATAAAGACATGCAACTCCTGAAAGAAAAATGGTCAGTTATGGACACCCGAATTACTTCTGTGGAGCAGCATTTCTTCTCTAGAAAAGTCTGTTCTCTCCCTGCAACAACATACTGAGGACTTGGAAAATAGAAATCGAAGAAATAATCTCCGTATTTATAATCTTCCGGAATCCCTTGAGGGGGATGATCCTATGACTTTCTTCACATCCTTTCTTCCAAAGCTCCTGGACATGCCTTCTACCACCTCTCTTAGTATACAAAGATCACAGAGACTGGGTCCTCGTTCCACCACTTCAACGAAGCCTCGTGGAGTAATTCTCCTTTTTCGGAAATTTACTGACTTGTTATTAGTGCTCTCAGCGGCCAGATCTAAACGGCAAGTTTCCTGGCTTGGTCAGCGAGTCTTCTTCTCCCAGGATGTTTCCAATGTCACTGCATCTCGCAGGAAGGAATTTCTGTCTTTGCTCCCTCCTCTGCGCTCCCTTGGAGCTCGATATGGCTTGTTTCATCCCTGCATATTCAAGGTTACCTATCAGAATCGGTCGTGGACTTTTCAAGATCCTGGAGAACTTAAGAATTTCATTCATCTTCAATCTTCTGGTGGCATGGATACTTCTACGCCTCCTACTGGTTGATTTATATGCTATTATTTGTTGATGTCTTTGTTTTTGTCTTTCTTACGATGTTTCTAATCATTGTTTCCTATATTTGTATGTTTCATACGTATTCATAGGGCTGTTCTATAGACGAATTTGTTTGTGTTCATTGCCTATCTCTCCCGTTTTGTACTTGTTACTAATTGTGCTTTATTTCCTTTCAAAGTGTCATGCCGTTTTCCCTGTACTTCATATGACTCCCCTATTGTTCTCCGCAAGTCCTGGTTTGATCGGAATCCTGCTCTTTGTGCGGTTCTTCTTGTTACGTGTCACCACTTTCCTGCTTCCCTCTTGTACTTCCCCATCAGGTATTTTTTCTGCAGTCATCCTTTTGGATATGTAGTGTCTGTCCCTTAGAGTAATTTCTTGGAATGTAAAAGGTTTTATCAATCCTATTAAGCGGCAGAGAGTTCTCTCCCATTTAGCCTCTTATGCTCCTGACATTGTCCTTCTACAAGAAACTCATCTTAATGATATTGAATCCCTTAAGCTAAAAGGACACTGGGGGTGGTCAGTTTTATTTTCTCCTTCTACAAATAGGAAGAATGGTGTAGCCATTTTGATTCATAAAAAGTTGAAATGTACAGTTATTTCAGAGGAAAAGGACACTGATGGTAGGTGGATTCTTGCTAAACTGTTAAGTAATTAGATTTCCTTGACTGTTTTCAATGTATATGGCCCTACCGTACCCGAATGTTCATTCTGGTCTTTAATTGCGGACAAATGTATCCAACATAAAGATGATTTGTTTCTTTTGGGTGGTGATTGTAACCAAAATATGGATCCTTTTCTGGATCGCAAGTCTTCAGTTCGATTTCTGAACCACAAAACACACAAACAATTCCTTCACACTATTTCACAGACACATCTCATTGATTCTTGGAGACTCTTACATCCCGATACTTTGGACTATTCTTTTTTTCTCCTCCTCATGCGTCTTTTTCTCGTCTCGACTATATCTTCCTTTCTCAGTCCTTATCTCAGTCCTTACTGTCCTCTTCCATTGAGCCTATTGTTATTTCTGATCATGCTCCCATTGTAACTGATCTTGACTTACTCCCACCTCATCCCAAGTCCTCCCGTTGGCGTTTTAACTGTGCTCTTCTTTCTGACCCTAACTTCTCCTCCTCATTCCGCTCTTTTACTAATGATTTTTTCCAACTTAATTCTGACCCTACTATTTCTCCTTCTATTCTTTGGGACTCTTTTAAGGCTAATGCAAGGGGATTCATCATTGATTTTGTTTCCAAGAGGAAGAAACAGTTTCTTCAAAAGCAGAAACTCTCCCTTGCTTGAATCAAACAATTAGAACACCAATTTTATACTTCTTCGGATAAAGGTATGTCGCCAGAACTTCTCAGAACCAAACTCAATTTTAATAAACTTTCTACTGACAATGCATCTACTATTCTTCTCTGTAGTAGCGCTCGGCATTATGGGGGTCGCAATAAATCAGGTAAACTTTTAGCCAATTATTTAAAGTCTCGCAAAGAGCACACTCTTATTGACTCTATTTACTCTCCTGAGAATGTCCTTCTTCATAAAGAAGAGGATATATTAGATCAATTCCGTTTGTTCTATCAACAGCTTTACACTCCAGAATCTCCTCCGACTCCCTCTGTTATTCATTCTTATTTTGAGAAACTTCCCACACCTTCCACTTCCCATCTTGATTTCTCTGCTCTTGACCTTTCGTTACATGAACTATCTGCAGCTTTATGTTCTCTCACTAAAGGTAAAACTCTGATGGTTTTCCTGTCTAATTTTATTTGCACTTCACTGATCTCTTATTGCCGAAACTTCTCTCTCTCTTCCAACATTTTTTTTCTTCTGGCAAAGCTGAAGGCTCTTTTCAGGATGCGACCATTTGTTTAATTTCGAAAGAGGGCCCGAGACCCCAAGTTCTGCAAAAAGTTTTGTCCAATCTCCTTAGTTAATGTTGACTATAAACTTTTTGCTAAATTACTTGCTTTACGTTTAGACCCCCTGTTGCCTCACTTTATTGGTAAGGAGCAGGGTGATTTAGTTAAGTTATACTCTGCTCCCAAAAGCTTCAGTTCTTGTGAATGGTCAGTTGTCTTCCTCTCTCTCTCTCAAACGAGGCGTTCGTCAGGGATGTCCTCTCTCCCCACTTCTTTTTATTTTGGCTCTCGAACCGTTTCTGACCTCTATTCGACATAATGACCGTATTACTGTTTTTCCCTTTGGTACTGCTCAGTTGAAGCTTTCAGCTTACGCAGATGATATTCTTTTATTTATCTCCATCCCAGAATCATCTCTTCCTCCCTTATTATCCGCTTTTGAAGACTTTTCTTCCGTTTCGGGTTATAGGATTGATTCTGATAAGACTGAAATCCTCCCTTTGACCAATTCCTATCTTCCTCATATGTTCTCTTCGACTGGTTTTGCTTGGAATAATACGAAAATCAAATATCTTGGTATTTTGTTCTCTAGATCTATCTCTTCCTCTATTTCATTGAATATGTCTGCAGTTTTATCTCGATTTGAGCATTTATTTTCTTCTTGGAATCCCCTGTTCCTTTCCTGGTGGGGCCGCCTTGAATCTATCAAGATGATGGTTGCTCCTATTCTTATTTATACTCTTTTTATGTTACCGGTTCATATTCCTGCTCTTTACTTTAAGCGCATTGATTCTCCTATATCCAAATTTCTCTGGAAGAACAAAAAAGCTAGAATATCTCTGACTACCCTTCGCGGACACAAATCGAATGGAGGAGTTAACTTTCTTGATTTCTCGATGGCTTTTATCCGACCCTTCCCCCTTTTATCCTCTCTGGCTCGATATCGAACGGAACTTGTTACTTCCTTTTTTGTTCAAGGAGGTGTTGGGTTTTTCCTCTAAGAACCCTTAGACATCCCTTCCTCTGTTTAGACATACTTCCTCTTTTTTAAAACCTCTATTATACACGCATACTACTACCCGGGAAGCCTTTCTAAATTCCCCTATTTGATATAACTCCCTTATACTTTTTCACAATAGACCCATTTATTGGAGTTCTTGGAGATCGAGGGACATAATTTGGGTCAATGATCTCTTTGATGGTATTTCGCCTAGATCCTTTCCCCAATTTCAGGCATTGTTTCGTTGTCCTCGTTCATTTATACGTAAATTCACTCTCCTTATGGAGATTATTCTTGATCGTTACTACTCTCTTCCCTCTTCGGATTCATCATCTCCACATTCTTCTCTTCTTACTATTCTCTCTACCCTTCCTAAAGCATCTCTAATTTATAAATTCTATTCTTCTCCCAACCCTGAGCGGAGCAAGGCTAAAGTAGAACTTTCTTGGGAAAGGGATTTTGACTGTATATGGTCTATCACTTTGTGGGACTCTATCTGGGCTAGATCCTTAAAGATTTCTCGTTCGGCTTCTCTTACTCAATCTTTATTCTTTCTTTATCACAGGCTTTATCTTTCCCCTCTCTCTCTCTCTGTCGATTTTCCTCTGCCTCAGACTCTAAATGTTGGACGTGTGGTTCTTTGGATGCGGATCTCTTTCACCTCTTTTTTCTCTGTCCTGCTGTGTCTTCCTTTTGGAAAACAGTTTGGTCCTATATTTCTCGTATTTTCACACTTTCTATTTCTTTTTCACTTCCCCTCCTCTTTCTGGGTAGTCTCTCTGACACTTTGGCTCTTCCTTCACACTCACATGGTCACTATGATCTTATGTTAGCACTTGCTTTCCAACACATTTCTTCTAATTGGAAAACCCTTTCAAATATCTCTATACGACATTGGTGGAACTCTTTATGTCATTTCCATAGGCTTGATGTTGCCTTTGCTTCTTCTTGCACACCAAGACGTAATGTAGACTTTTATTGGTTGCCCCTCACCACATACTTGGATCATCTAGCTCGTAAATTGTCTAATCACACTACCTCAGAGAATTTTAAACCGCCTTGAAGGATTTATACTCTCTCCTATAGTTTCTTTAATGTTTCTTCTTTTTTGCAATATTTCATAGCATTGTATTGTATGATTAATTACCTTCTTTTTGTAGTGCCGTTTTTTTCTGCATGATATTACTCAGTTGTAGCATCCCCCCTTTCCCTCCCTTTCCTTTCCCTTTCCCCCTCCCTTAGGATCTGAAAGTCTCATAAAACGCTTTATTTCCCTGTTAAGACATTAGTATTGATCTGTATCAGAATTAGTGTTTTGAATTTTCTCTTTGCTGATGTCTATTATTGTTTATCATTTTTATTCTTTAATGAAGCTTTCAAACATTAAGTAGAAAGGAAACTGTCATTGAAGTACAAATAACGCTTGAGTTACCAAGCATGAAAATAATGAGTCAAGTCTCTCTACGGGATGAAGAGATCACTTTGAATGTGAGCACAGACTGATTTAAAGTCATATAAAACTGTTTTGGATGGTTGAGTTGTTACTTGTAAAGACAGTTGCGGGATTTAAAATACGAAACTGTCTTGTGTTTACCTTGGTTAATGCTTCGTGGAGCCTCTCTTCAGCTTCTATGACGTCTCTGGTATTTCTGTTATCCGATGCTGCATATGGTGGTTTTGAACCAAGAACGTGCCGTGAGCCACCCGGCATGTGCCTCCTGTGCGCCCCTCTATCTTGTAGTTGCCAGATTCAAGCTTTCTTCATGACGTCTTATTGATGATGGATAGAGCTTTCCTGTCTCTCCGTTAGTGAGACAATAACGTTTTGGTACATTTCAACTGCAGCACTGTCACAGACGGTGACTTTTAAACATCAACAATGTACTGCAACTTGAGGATACACTGCCATATACTGGGCCAAGTTGGAATTCTTTCATAAATTGAAGTCTATCCATCTTCTGTGAGTTCGGTTTGCCAGCAATGGTCACTCCTATCACGAGTTTCCTGGAGCTCCTACTAAGTTATATTTTGTTCTTTGAAGTGCCTAGTCATTATTCTCATTGCGACGACAGGCACACCATGGTCATTTTAAAAGTGCGAGTTTACTGTGTAAATGTTCAAGTTTGCGTTAAAACTTGGGTGTGAGAGTACATTGGCACTTTTAATTGTTAAGTATAACTATACTTAACTATAACTATATAGTATATTTATAATGATTTATGCAGCAATTCAAGTAAGACTGCAATATTTGTAATGGTTTATGCAGCAATTTGAGTAAGACTGTTATACGATATTTGTAGTGATTCATGCAGCAATTTAAGTAAGACTGTAGTCCTTGTAATGACTTATACACAGCAATTCAAGTAAGACTGCAATATTTATAATGATTTAACCTGCAATTTAAGTTAGACTGAAATATTTGTAATGGTTTATGCAGCAATTTGAGTACGACTGTTGTACTATATTTGTAGTGATTCATGCAGCAATGTAAGTAAGACTGCAGTCCTTGTAATGATTTATACAGAGCAATTCAAGTAAGACAGCAATATTTATAATCATTTAAGCAGCAATTTAAGTTAAACTGATATATTTGTAATGGTTTATGCAGCAATTTGAGTAAGACTGTTATGCTATATTTGTAATGATTCATGCAGCAATTTAAGACTGTAGTGCTTATTGTGATTTATCCTTCATTTTAAGTAAGACTGTGATACTGTTAATGATTTTTGCAGCAATTTAAATAAGACTGTGATGCTTGTAGTGGTGTATGCAGCAATTTAGGTAAGACTGTAGTGCAATTCATAGGTTTGGTTATTCACATTTTATTTGTGTGTTTTTCTTATGTGGTACAAATTTTGTGAGAGCTGTATTTGCTCCACATTGGAACTGTCTTTGTATTGCTAGTGCTTTGAGTTTAGATTGTGTTTTCTGCTGTTGTAGTGTAGCTCCTATTTTCCCAATAGGCTCTGCGCATTGGAATAGTACCTACAGCAGTAAAGGCCTAGGCCAGACGTTAACTAGGTCTACTACTGTCGATACTAGACTTAATTTTTGGGTTTGCCAGCTAAGCTCAGAGTTCGCTAGAAACTTTCTCGAATGTTCAAGGAAGGATTAACTCCCCTGATTAGACAAGAAGGGATTTAGTTTCTGACAACCATAGAACATGACAACTTTGCTCTCCCCTAATCAAGAGTCAATCTCAAGAGTCGTGTGAGCACAAGGCAATTATTTTACTCAGTCAGTACGTGCATTCTTAGTCTCATCAGAATGTAGAGAAAAGGAAGAGACGGGCGTGTTCAATAAAAGGTGTTATTTATTGATCAGTCTCTTTTCTCGTACAAGAGAAATGGATCGATATTATTGCAATACTTATAGTTAAGTAAAGTGCATACATTAAAAGCAATAGTATAAAATAGTACTGTAAAAACATTGATATGGTTTCTGAGCCATATGATGTTTTAAAATGATTAAAATATATTTACATACACATATACATTTGACTAAACGTACTCAACTGGTGTTTCTAAATACGCCTACCCCGTGTACCTGACCTAAGTCTAATGCGTGGGCGGGAATAGAAAGTTACAGTTTAAGTTAAGTTTGTTTTTGCCAAGTGAATAACTAAAGAATTCTCTGTGAGGGGTTATTCAGTTCTGTACCTGGAATTTAGGATGGATGAGGAATGGTATCTCTTTCTCTGCTCTCGATATTCCAGGCTGCCTGCGAGGGCTGCCCAGAAGCGCCGGTGCTGGGTCTCTCGGCTTGAGATAGCAGCGCGTCTCTCAGCGCGTCAGGAAGGCGGGGCTGCTGCCAGCGGGGTCTGCTTCTGCTCTCGGCTTCGGCAAGTATGGCTGCTCCGTCTTGTCACCACGCGTGTGTTTGCATAGGGCAAGGTCGGCAATATTTATACCTTAAAGGTGCCGAGATTGACGTAAGGATGGACATAGGTACGTCAATAAAGATGTCATACGACTTGCTCGTTAGCACATTCTTTTGCAAAAGTTCTCTGTGAAATCAAAACAATGGCCGCACGGATTATCCAGGTTGTCATAGGTTTGATTTGTTATGAGAACGTCGTATGCCTTATCAGGGGCTGGAGGAATGTCGCTTGTCTAATTAGATCTCAAGCGTTATGACCTAATCAGATAACACGTTCCTGTGCCGTAGTGTGACTGCGTCAGATAACGGTATCTGCATCATGGGGGATTTCTTGCCTCATGGGCTGACTGTTAGTTAACTAGCTAGGTAGTTTAACCAGAATAGGGTCAGGAATAGGGGGATCGATTCAGAACCTATAGAAATACACGACACCCACTCCACGCTAACTATGGTCATATCTACTAATCTATGCATAGTATAACATAGTACAACATACTATAGAGTATAGTGTATACCTTACCACCCCAAAATACATAAATGCATTTCGAAATTTTCAAATATACTGAAAAATTGCAGTCATATATATTGTATGCACTTAAGCTATGAATTAAATGCAAAGATAAACACGCATTGTAATGCATTATTGCTTTTTGGTATATGAGAAATACACATGAAATGGCTCTTAATATAGCTATACAGAAAGGAAAGTCGAGACCATTTCATCACATAATAAAATATTTGTGAACATACCAGCGGGCAGCTAAAGTCTATAAAGTATCTAAAAATAGAAATCTTAGTTCTCTAGGAATAGTTTCTTACTTTGAGCAGAAGATCAGTGTCCCGGGGAAAAAATATATAGAAGAATATTTTAAGGGCTTGCTGAAAAAAGTTGCTGTCCGTGAACTGGATTGTAATTGTTCATGTGACTTTATTTTTTAAAGTAGAAGGCCGAATTCAGGGAACGCCGTGTGCGAGTTTACTCAAAAGTCTCTATTTCTGTTCCGGAGAGAACATCATATCATTCAGGCTTTCGAAAAAACTGTCAACAGCTTCATGGGAAAGTTCCACTAAGTCGGAAATAGGGGTAACCATGCATTCATGCGCATGATTGTCTCCATTGACATTCTGATTTGCATTGCTGACAGAAGGTCGTACCTGTTCGATGTTGCTTTCATCTTGAACTTCACTACTCTTCAATCGTAGTGGTGAAGATTCCAGGAATGCCGTCATCAGAATTGGCAGCCTTTGAGGGCAGCACAGTGCGTGAACCTTGGTAGGAACCAACAGTGTATCTGCATCCACCGGCGCATCCGATTGTAGCGTCAGACAGGTGTCTAACACGCATTCTTCTCCGCATAGCAGACACCTTAGTACAGGTAAAACACACCTTTGCCACATTGGTCGAAATGATAGAAACCAAGTCATGTTTAGGTCTCTAAGCCGGGAGAGTCCCAGGATTTTTGATATCCGGTCCCGGTATCCAATGGCTAGGATCGTATCTTCCATTGTCGCGAGAGTTTGATCTGTGACATGGGTTGCCATAACGAAAAATAAGGACTAGGAATAGGATTCCTGCAATTAGTCCCAGGATCAGGGGAAGTCCGCCAAAAATCGAATGGACGAAATCTGGAAAAATACCCAGTATGGCTTTGAATGGTGTTAATGCCATCGAAAATACTGTCTTAAATACCTTTGAGACCCCAGTGGTATCAGAAATATTTAAGATTTCGCTCAGGATTTCCGCGAAATGTACGGGGGAATTAGTCGATAATAATGTATGTATCTCTGCAGTCGTCCTTGCGACTTGTAGATCATATGTTTCTTTTGATGACGTGAGCCTTGTAGGCGTCTGTAGAAGCACTGTTTTCATTCTGCTTAAAGTATCTATTCGAATAGAAGTAATTTTCAAACCGGGCCATGCCCTTGCCTCCCTGTCTGGTAAGGAGCTGGGGAACAAAGAACGTCCACAGCACTTGACCTTCGCCGTCGTGGTGACGAGATAAGGAGTCCCGGGCATAAGACTACAACATCTGCGGTCTACAATAAGAATGTAACTCCCATTATAGAGTCTTTGAAAGAATGGTTCTATTTCAGTTGCAGGTGCGCCTTGCTGGTGACATGAAAGGTTGTATGAATTCCCTTCACAGGCTCTGTGCAAACTAATTCCGTTACACAGAAGCGTGCCGCTTAGTGACATAGCACAATTGTTGCCACTAAGAAACACTTTCTGTCCTTTATTACTGACACATGCATGTGAATAGGGCAGGTTCCAAGTTGTTTTAAGGTATCCCTTTCCCAATTTCTCGTACATGCCAGCCTGTATATATTTTTGGCAGTATTGAAACCTGAAGGTTGAGATTGGAATATTTATGATTCCGTGGATTATCCATTCACTGACAGGTCGTTCTGACATTGTCATCGGTAATCTTTCTAGTTTTTCAATGCTCAAGATTGTATAATCAGCACCCTTCTGCGCCATACCGATTTGTCTATCAGTAAGGTTAAAGATTTGGAATAGTGACGTTGTGTTGATTAAACGCCAAGGCACATAGCCTGAACGCAGATTTTGTAACGTCCAGCCAAGCTGTACAATAGAGCGCAATTGTGACTGACCATGTTGTAATAACAGTAAGTCTTGCGATAATATATCGATTGCTGAAGACACAATGCTGTCCAATGAAAAAATTCTGGAGGACAGAGTCATTAACCCATTGTCCACCACAGAAAGTGATTTTCCCAAATTAATACGGTCAATTTCCCGTATTCTTTCTGCTGTTTCAATTTGAGTAACCTTCCAGGCCTCATTGTATGCTGCATATACAGAGGCTGCTATGAAACGCTTTTGACGCTGTTTGCGTGGTCCCAGTATGAAATCACGCAAGTCAGCACCATCAGTAAGTAAAGTTAGGTGTTGCTTAATTTCAGGCAGTGTGGAAGACTGTAGCCATTGAAGGCATAATTTGCCCACACTGTAGGTTGTTATTATCCCTGGGTGATGTCTTTGGGGATATCTAGGGTCTGGCCTGGTCATTTTGAAACCCTGTGTTTTATTCAGGAATCTATCTTGACAGTGATTTGTATCTGTGGGCCAGATCAACCATTGTTTCCAATCAGGATGTGTTCTGTTTTGGTTAAGTATATGGTTTATGTCTATTTCTTCATCTGTTTCAGAGCTATTGCTAAACATTGTTGGCTTTGGAATAGACGGGTTATTTAAATCTTTGATTTTGGCTAAGCCAAGACAGGTGGTTTGTTGAACAGTGTCATTTAAAAATATCATTTGTTCTGGGATCATGCAGGCTCTAAACAAAGCTTCTATACCCTGTACTTGCCATTGTTTTGTACCCCAAACACTTTTCAAATCAACATTTTTGTCCCAATAATCAAATCCAAATGTATTCATTTTTTCAAAGAATGAATCTGAATATATCAATTTTGTGTTGGTTATCATGGTTTTCATCCCTGTCTTGTTTGACAATTTGTGATAAAATGTTTCAGCATTAGTTATGTTAAAACCTGAAAAATATGAATATTTGTCATAAACGGTTCTAGAGCTCCCTTTTGGAGGTGTAGCACAATGTTCCCATTGATTATAATTTAAAACATTTCTAGGTTGTGCAGATTTATGCAAGAATTGGTTACCATAATGGTTATAGCAATACATACTATCATAATTTGTAGAACCTTGCAAATAATCATGTTTTGTAAATTTAGCAGACATTACTAAGTCAGACATCATATTGTTTATACTTTCAAAGTCCCAATCATCAGCAAATGAGTTTGGTTTTGCAAAATCACTCAAGGAGATCTTGATTTGGTGTGGATATTTCAGGATCTCGACCGGACCATAAATTTCATAGTCAGTGTTGTCCCAGGCTACCCCACCAGGTATTGGAATTGCTGTGAAGTTGGCTGAAGAAAGTTCTGAAGAAAGTTCTCGTTTCTCGACGTGTGAAGATGTGTGTGGTTTGAGGACCAAGTTGATGTTCTGACTTGCTGTGTCCATTTTAGCATATTTTCCCTCAATGAAGCGTCCCAAGGTAAATACCATGATGAGCCAAAGTATGAGGATAAATGCACCAAAACCCACCCAAAATTCAATCCATGGAGTAACCAGATATGTTTCTTTCAGTTGTTTCAAAATTTCCTTAGCTTTGTCTTTAAAGGATTTTGATGATGGCTGTGTCTTTTGTTCGCTGAAACCTTCAGAGGAATCATCGAAGTTGATGAAGTAACCAGATGCAGTTCTGTCAATTGTTCCAATTGGTTCAGGATTCTTGTTTTTTGCATTGTCACTTGGTACTTCAGTATAGATTGGTGTGTCTCTGCTAAATGTCTTTATTTGGGTTTTCAGAGGTCTGAGTTCTATTGCATTGTTGCATAGTCCTTGTTGTTCTTCTTTAGGCGTTTCGAATGTGATGAGCCTCTTTGTTAGGACCTCTGTACTGGTAGCAAACCTTGGTGTTCTGCTACTTATTGGGAGTCCACTTGGCCTACTGTTTGTTATCGGCCACATGTTGTGGTTTTACCAGGTCGATGGATACAACTCGGTTCTCCTTTTTTCCAGCAAGTGGCGGTAGTACAACTGTTCTTGTCCCGTTGACAGACAAGACAGGAACTGCTTTTCTGTAAGAAGGCCCAAATTCCTTCTTTACCGCGATCTTCTCCCTGACTAGATCCCCGACTTTTGGAATCCAGACAGGTCTTGCTGGGACAGGTGGTGATTCTTCAGTGGTTGTTGGCTGTTGTTTCAACTGTATGTTGCTCAGGTCTTTTCTTGTTTTGTTTAAGTCCTGCAAAATAGCCAAACGGTCTTTGACATCAAAGGTTTTTTCTATTACCACTGAAGTCTGACTATCAAGGTCAGAGATCAACATCCTAGTTCCGAATAATAATTCGTACGGACTGAATCCCTTCAGAGAATTTCTTGGCAAGTTATTTAGACTACGTTGGACACTTATTAGATGTTTGACCCACCCAGCTCCCGAACCTAATGTCCTTTTCATTATAGATTGCTTTCTGCCTTGGTTTTTTCTTTACACCATCCCATACCCTCAGGAAGGAAGTGAGAAGATTCCCGCTGGGCTGTGCTCATTTGGCCATTCTTTCCCCCCCCAGGCTGGATTGCCTGAGAGAAAAAAAAAATGGTCGAACGTAGCATGCTCTTAGCGTATATGCCATTTAGACTCGCAAATCTTGTATAACAGTCCGGACGTCAGCCGAGTGCTGTGGATCTACATTTATAAGTGGAACTAGCCTGTGTATGTTAATCGCAAGCCATTCTTTTTGTTGGTAATATTATCTGCCTTGATACGACGAGGTATTAAACTGCTTCTCTCCCCACTGCGATCTCTGTTGCAGTTTGGGCAGTTTTTTACAAACATGGTGTAGTGCAGGCTCATGCCTGGCCACCAGTACCGTGATTGTAATTCTTCCAGAGAATCTTTTAATTTAAGGTGTCTGAGACCCTCGCCCATGTGTGCGTCTGCGATTAACAAGTGTCTCCTGTCCATGTTTGGAATCACTCTATCCCCCACTCCAGGGATTCGAGCAAAAGGGACGGAGTTTGCATCGATTATGTATGTATAATTGAGTGGATAGTTGATCGGTAACGCTGAGCAGTCGCCTTTTGATGACGTTTTCACCGCCAGCATTGTTTCACCGTCAATGTATTTTAATGTACGCTTTTTTCGATCTACGGGAGCCGATTTAGTGGCTGCCGCTGCGGCTGTTTCAGCCAATGAATTCCCTACAACGTGAACGCCATCACGTTGATGACTCAGTGAGTGAGTCACGTGAGTCTTTGGTAGTTCTTTCTTCAAAAGAGCTACTTGTTCCCAGAGAAGTCTCTGCTTTATTGGTGCATCTGTGTCATCTTTGTAACCGTTCTGAATCCATGTCTGCAAATCCTTGTTATATGCTTTGACGCAGAAATATGAATCTGACACTATAAGCGTCGGGAATTCGCGATCCGCATTATCTAGCGCCATTTTCAAAGCTATTATTTCAGTTTGTAGTTCTGAATTAGTTTCTACTGAGTGTGATTTTGTTAATAGAGGTTTTAATATACCTCCGCGCCACACTTCTTTTGTGATCTCACATGTGGGATTGTATGCATGTTCTCCCCAAACGGAGGGTTGAGCATGTCCGTCTGTATAGATTACACAGGCGTAATGTCGTAGAGGTAGAATGTCGATTGGCAGAGGATACGTCTTTTCATATTTTAAATTTTTTAATTCTTCTAGTTCTTAAAAGACTGTCAACCAGGCAATACTTGATAATTCATATCCTCCGTACTGGATTTTCAGATGGGCAATTCTGGATTTTTTGAAGTTGAATTTGTAACCCTCTGCAGCGAAACCAAGTATTATGGTGTTCACTCTTTTCAAGTGAGTCTCCAAGTCATCATCTGTTAAGTAAATGTCATCGACATAAGATAATGCTTCATCATCATATAGTTGTAGTAATTCTGTTACTCTCGCTGAGAATACCCCCGGGCTGTTCTTGTACCCCTGGGCTAACCGACAGAATTGTTTTTGAGTGCCATTTACTGAGAAAGCTGTTAAATATCTGCTCTCTGGTGCTATGTTTTGACAAAAGAATCCATTGGAGATGTCCAAGGTTGTTTTGTATTTTTTGCGCACTATGTTATTCATTAGTGCAGCACTGTGTGAGTTTTGCACTGCAAAAGTTTTGCAACATGTGTTAAGGTGTCGGTAATCCAAAACTAGACGGTATGAATTGTCTGGTTTGGAGACCGGAAACAAAGGATTGTTCATTTGTGAGGTGCAAGTTTCAATCACCCCCTGGTATTCTAGCTGATCTAGTATTTCATTTACTTGTTTTTTAGCTTCTTACTTAATTGGGTACTGCCTTTGTGCAGTTGGTTGTGATTTTAGCTGGATTTTGTGAGGAGGAGAGTCCTCATCCCATCCTACATGATTTTTATATAAAGCAGGTGCTAAGGCCACTGCCCACTTTCTAGCAAGTGTGTATTTTTTATGAATCGGTATTTGATTCGAGAAGGCAGGCATAATTACTTCTTCGCCATGAGGGCACTCCCTGACAAACTCTGGTGGCCAGTCTTTTTCAGCTAGAAGGATGTCATAGCCCTTGGATAGGTTATCCCAAAATAGTCCCCTTATTTTCCTAGTCTTATCTCCCTCTATACGTAATGTTATCTCGTATATTTTGTGGGGCTTGCTAACTCTGGTATCTGCAGTTTCCACTTGAAGGTATTCATTCGTGTCCACTGTCTCCAGATGATTCATAAGGACTTTGCGAGCTATGCTCACCTCTGCAGCGCTGTCTAGCATTGTCTGAGCCCACTCTCCGTTTTTCAGTTGTGTCCTCAGTATTCTCGGCATTTTTAACTACCTTGATATTGGCTACCTTCTTTTTTGGAAATTTGGAATTCTTTTTCAGTTGAGCAGGTTCCTTGTCTTTGGACTTGGCGTGCTCTTCTGATCGTCCTCTTCTTTCCGATTTCTGCGAGGAATTCTGAAAAGATTGAGAGGGACGTGTATCAATGTCTTGATATCTATCAGGTTTTTTAATATTATCCCTATTTCTAAGGTTATATCTATTCCCAGAGGGGTCACTCTGGGGTGACCTTTGTCTCGGGTTTGGAGATTTCTCTCTTCGCCTAGGAGACCTTCCTCTGGACTGGAATTTCTTTTCTTTAGGATTGGATTGTTTGTTCCCATCCCAGTTCTTTTTTGGTGAATTATTATTATTATTAAAAAACATTTTTTCTGGACTTGTAGTCAGTTGCGGTTTTACCGGTATTCCACCTAGACTATCTCTGCCTAGTTCTTCATAGGATTTTTCTATGATTCTGGCAATTTCAGCTGGTTGGTCTGCTATATCTGTCTCTTTTAACCTCTGGCGGATCGCCACGTTTGCTGCTTCACCCTTTATGTTGGCTAGTAATATAGCCGAAACCTGTTTGAAGTCTTTTAGTAATTTCATACCAAGAGTTAAAGCAGGTTCTGGACCGTATTCATCTTGAATTTGTTTAAGCACATCTGGTATTACCGAAATGGATGGAACACCGTGCGTTTTTGTATAGATGGAAGCAAAGACTGTACCCCAAGTGTCACAGTCCTCAATGTGTGGTGCGATTCCCATTGGGAGACATATAGTCAGAATCCTGTGTTTTTCCAGCGGGGTGGTGTCAGGAAACACCGCCTCTATTTGGGTAATTTTCTGTGCCAACCAGAATGGTATCTGTTCCCGTTTAGCTGGAACTTTACCTAGGCAGGATTGGATGTTCTGTGGTGTAATTTTATTTGTGTTCCCCTGGTGAGGGGTCAGCTGTGGAAGTTTAATCTCTGGCTGAATTGTTGAAGTCCGCATTACATACTGAACTAATTGTCTGTGAATTTTTAGTAGTTGTTTTAGCTGTATTAACAGCTCTGCTGCAGGCATTCTTTCGATGTCTGGATGTGGTGTGTATCCGGCTAAGACCGGCCACGTTGCTCCTGGTCTTCCTAAAGGACCGAGCCTTGTAATGTGATTGTTATGTATTAGGGCGCCATCAAATAAGAGCAAATGCTCTTGGAATTTGAGTGGTACTTCCACCTCCTCGAAAGGAGTGTACGTTTCAGGAGGTTCCTCTACTTTGTAATAGTGGAAGTACTTTGATACAGAATTTGCTGCTGGAAAATGTATCCATGAATAGTATACCTCTGTCTGCCGATATTCGTGTGCCTCGATTACGAATATGACTGTGCCACCTCTAGGTGTCAGTCCATTTTCTATAAGTTTTAAGGTTATAGATCTCCTTTTAATGACCGGAATGAGTGTTATATTCGGGTCTGCTGCTTGCATGGTAGCATCAGCATCTGCGAGTTCAGTTGCTAATCTAACTGCCTCTCTTTCATCATCACTCTCTGCCATTTTACAGACAGGATGGTATTATGTCTATTTGCAGATCAGGTTTCTTTATGGAAACAGAGATTAGATGCACAATATTTTGGAACTGTTTTTATCCTTCAACGTTGACTATACCAAGAACCATACATAGGAGTTCCCTCCTGCTAGGTTTTGGAGGATATAATAACCTTTCACCCACTCCAGACGTCTTTGGAGTATTTGGGAAAAGGGGTCTGAGTGAGAAAGCACGACTGAGTTACTCTAAATGTCTTACGTTAGTTTTATCGCCCTTTCCAAACGCGTTGGGCGCCATGTAGTGTAGCTCCTATTTTCCCAATAGGCTCTGCGCATTGGAATAGTACCTACAGCAGTAAAGGCCTAGGCCAGACGTTAACTAGGTCTACTACTGTCGATACTAGACTTAATTTTTGGGTTTGCCAGCTAAGCTCAGAGTTCGCTAGAAACTTTCTCGAATGTTCAAGGAAGGATTAACTCCCCTGATTAGACAAGAAGGGATTTAGTTTCTGACAACCATAGAACATGACAACTTTGCTCTCCCCTAATCAAGAGTCAATCTCAAGAGTCGTGTGAGCACAAGGCAATTATTTTACTCAGTCAGTACGTGCATTCTTAGTCTCATCAGAATGTAGAGAAAAGGAAGAGACGGGCGTGTTCAATAAAAGGTGTTATTTATTGATCAGTCTCTTTTCTCGTACAAGAGAAATGGATCGATATTATTGCAATACTTATAGTTAAGTAAAGTGCATACATTAAAAGCAATAGTATAAAATAGTACTGTAAAAACATTGATATGGTTTCTGAGCCATATGATGTTTTAAAATGATTAAAATATATTTACATACACATATACATTTGACTAAACGTACTCAACTGGTGTTTCTAAATACGCCTACCCCGTGTACCTGACCTAAGTCTAATGCGTGGGCGGGAATAGAAAGTTACAGTTTAAGTTAAGTTTGTTTTTGCCAAGTGAATAACTAAAGAATTCTCTGTGAGGGGTTATTCAGTTCTGTACCTGGAATTTAGGATGGATGAGGAATGGTATCTCTTTCTCTGCTCTCGATATTCCAGGCTGCCTGCGAGGGCTGCCCAGAAGCGCCGGTGCTGGGTCTCTCGGCTTGAGATAGCAGCGCGTCTCTCAGCGCGTCAGGAAGGCGGGGCTGCTGCCAGCGGGGTCTGCTTCTGCTCTCGGCTTCGGCAAGTATGGCTGCTCCGTCTTGTCACCACGCGTGTGTTTGCATAGGGCAAGGTCGGCAATATTTATACCTTAAAGGTGCCGAGATTGACGTAAGGATGGACATAGGTACGTCAATAAAGATGTCATACGACTTGCTCGTTAGCACATTCTTTTGCAAAAGTTCTCTGTGAAATCAAAACAATGGCCGCACGGATTATCCAGGTTGTCATAGGTTTGATTTGTTATGAGAACGTCGTATGCCTTATCAGGGGCTGGAGGAATGTCGCTTGTCTAATTAGATCTCAAGCGTTATGACCTAATCAGATAACACGTTCCTGTGCCGTAGTGTGACTGCGTCAGATAACGGTATCTGCATCATGGGGGATTTCTTGCCTCATGGGCTGACTGTTAGTTAACTAGCTAGGTAGTTTAACCAGAATAGGGTCAGGAATAGGGGGATCGATTCAGAACCTATAGAAATACACGACACTGTAGGGTGGTTGTGTATAGGGGCTGGTCTTCATACACTTGGTCTAGTCTTCAGTGTGTTTTGTGTTTAGCATCAGCATTATCATTTTACTGTTCTCTATTCCACATGTTCTAGAGTGTTTCTTTAGTGTGGTGCGTACAAATGGATGATTAGTTTAAATCTCCCAATTCCACACATTGTTTTATTATTATCTTCTCAGCATGTTACTTATTGCATTTAACCATCTATCTATTTTCTTAATGCTCCCAAGGGAAGAGGAGGTGTCTTGCCATGTCTTCCTTTTGCACCTATTACCTGCTACTTGTTTGTGCTTAGTCTTTCTTTCTCTTATCTTTGGCTTTTTGCCTGTATCATTTCTCCTATACATATGTGTTATACTCTCACAGGGTCGTAACTATTTGTTTCCTTTGTTCCCTTAAGGAAAGAGGATATTTTGTGCTTGCATTTACAGCTGCTCAGCCAGTATGCTTGTGTGTATGTATGGAACCTTAGAATGCCTGATGACAGTGTGGAATGTTGGTGTGCCTGGTGGACTGGAAGTATGACTGTTGGAGATAGTGGGCTGAGCTGTGAAGATGCATCTCCTGGTGGGGCCATGAACTAGCTATGTACTGATCTTGAACCAACCATCAATCAGCTTGTAACCTACAACTATCATCTTGTAACTTAACAATACACCTCTACTAGGATTTACCTCGTGACCACGATTATACTTTGTAACAATGAGCATACAAGATCTGCTTGCTCAACAAAGTGGGAGGAGAGTTACTTCTCCATACAGCAGCAAAAAATAGCCTGACAGTTATACTAGAGAAGGAGGTGCATTCTACTAGCTAGGCCCATCTGAGCATGTGCGAAGGTGGAAGATGCTAAATATAGTTTGTTTCTAGGCAGATTACAAGAGCAGTCAACACTGAGGGAGGACAGAGCACATGGCGAGCACGTGGCAGCACATGGCAAACAAGATGGCTTCCAGAAATACAAAATGGCTTTCAGCTCATGCTAACAAATCCGTCCAATCTTTAACAGATGGTCCTTTTAGCATGAGCTAAAGACATTCCTATGATCCAGTAGGAACATAGAAAATATTTGCACATTCATTTTCATAAATGTATCAATATCCTAATTCATTGCTAGGTGGGCACTTTCCATTCTAAACATTTCATTAAGCGGGTATATGTAAGGTATAAGCAGGAATACAAAGAGAATGAAGCATCGGGTCATAATTAACATACAGATAGCAGGAGAAAGTAATGACCACTATCACAAACAGAAATATCATTTTTCCTAGTCCTAAGCAAAAGCAAATCCTAAAATTATCTAATAAACATTTTCGGGGCTCCTATGCATTGCAGTGACCATCCATTTTAAAATAGCTAACATGACATCTCTAATAAAAACATTTTCCAATTGACTGTTACATTTTCCTTTTATGAGGGTTAGAACATCAATCATATCTGAGACCAGGAGGACCACACAGGAATAGGAATTAGGACGAAGAGCTGCAAAATGCTGCTCCTCCTCAAAAACGGGACATCCAAAGGGGTACATTATTGACAAAAAGTCCTTGGGGAAATTGAAGCCGCTGTACAACCAAGCCAGAGGGGAGTCTTCTCCCTGTGTCCGTTTGAGCCTCACAGGCAGGCTCTTGTTGTTTCCACGGTGGAGATGCACAACTCGCAACTCAAGAATCTCAGCCCAGTTTCAAGGAAAAAGTCTCTTCTTTCAGGACAGGGCAGTCACCCACCAGGCAAATGCTCTTAGTGATCCTGTCCAGTGTCCCAGGCAGTGTACCAGTTTTCTTCACTTCAATCTAACAGGCACCAGAGACACAGCACCTATACCCTAAACTCAAGTCCTTCCCTAACTCCTGTATTGCTCTGCTGGCACACTGCTCATTCGTTGGGGCCACACATTGCATCCAGTGTACCCAGGTATCTCTTGACCAACAAAGAAAGGAGCAAACTTGCATTCACTTTAGGACCAGGATTCAGAGGCCTGATGCTAGGATCTCTGAAGCAACCCTTGTTTCAAAAGGGGTCACCTCAAGCAAAGCCTCCTCGCCATTTTGGTCGGTCTGTGACTCTCAGCTGGGCATCAAATATTTCTCCTTTCTGATTTGTGACCCCATCTTTCACCCAAGACAGTGGCAGGGGTACACACGTAACATTGCATGGCTTCCGCCTTCACTGAGGTCATAGTTGCCAGCAATGCCTGTACTGGTTACCTTCACTTTGGCTTCAAGCTGAACTGGTGCTAACGCTGACTCCCCAGGCTGAATCTGATGTCCGGGCCCCTTTGACAATGGTTGTAAAGCAACAAATATCTATTGGTAGACAGAACAAAAGGTATTTAGACAAGGCACAGAAACAGTCTATCAACAGAGAGGATAGTCTCAGAATATTTCCTAATCTTGGGACGCCCCATATATTAGCAAGGCCCCCAAGAGCCACTTCCATCTATCTATGTGAGAGTAAGCAAAAAAGAAAAACAGCCTGGACCTATTGGCAAATATAAAAGGAACTCTTTGGCAAGAGTAATATATCACCCAATCCCAAGCAGCCAAGGACGTCTGTATTAATTTACCAAATTGTGAGGAAAAGAGAAAAACAAGACAGACACACCCTAAATCCTTACATTGGTGTATTCCTGTGTACTAATCTGAAAACCCTAAAAAAAAAAATGTTCTATACGTTTGCTCATAAACTTTACATTACTTGTACAGGACTTCTAAAATGATTCTTCCTAATGAAAGTACCATGCTAAGGACCATGCTCTCATGTTATAGGAGCAGTAGGAAAATCTAAAACTGCTAATTTAACAGGGGTTTCCTATCTATAAAACAACATTTCCTTCAAAACATTTTTTGCTATGGATCACATGGGCATCTTCCCTGCGTTCTACTTTTCATGATCCACACTATGCAACATCAGCTCTAACAAGGACTGTCAGTTTATTTACACAGACTAGCTAATAAAAAACTAGCAATGCCCTTGCAAAACTACGTAGCATGGAATAACATACAATAATGTTGGTATCACCTAAGAATTTTAGAACAAAAACTACCCACATCTAGCTCCCCTTAAAGGTAAAAATAAGGGAACAACAATCTAGACTATTTCATCAAACAGGATGGGCAGTAACATAACATATATATTTATTCCTTTTATTAATGCTAACAATGTTTAAAACAGTATTACTGAATAGCCAATTAAATGCCTCATTGCTATTTCACACACAATTTAGACAGGCTAAAAGAAAATTGGGAAAAGGAGAGAGCAACATACATTTTACCTAGCCTTAATTTGTAGAGGAGCTAGCCTCCTTCCCCCATTTTGACAGTAGGAAACCTGAAACAGGTTTCACTTCTGTCAACACTATCAACCCCTATTTGTAGTAACAGGGCATAAACAAAGTTATAGGAGGTAAATAGTACTTTTGAGGAGGTAAAGAATATGAATACCCAAACCCCAATCCTTTTAGCAAATGTACAAGTGAAACATGAGGGCACATTAATTCAAACTAAATCCCATTGGCTCAGCCCTAGTAAGCACCAAACATGCTCACATATACAATTGTATTTTGGTATATTCATATGAGTGCATAAAAACTTGCTTTGGCAAACAAAAAATAAGCACAACTCCTCCTTCTTTCCCTGCGCTGCCATCTTGTCTTTCAAAATGTTTCAGATGTCAAAATGTCAAAGCAGAGTTTGCTCTGGTAGCCCTACCAGGCTTCTAATTATAGAACTGACTTTTAACTCTTCCCAGCTGTCCTATTCTGTGTGCAAATTTTCCATGCAGCTTTTCCTATTCAAAGTCACCCTGAAAACAGAAAGCTGACCCATTCCCCTGTTTGTCAGTTTAATAACGTCTGCTGTTTTTTTATACATATTTTCAGTTGTAAGCAGTGTGCAATATACTTGTCTAACAATATAGAAGTCAGCTATGTTTATTATACCTAAATGTATGCATTTACTGAAGCCTAAGGCACTTTAAAAGCTGCTCTGAATGGAAAAAATGTTGTTTAAATAGTGTATTTTCCCTAATTACGACTTTGATATTTGGGACACTTAAAAATGAATATCCTATAATTTCTTTGCAGAATATTCATCCTCAATATGTTCTCCAGATATTCCAGAGATTGGGCATCAGAAATATATCTTTTATGCCCTTATAAAAATTAGTTTTTTACGCCTGCGCAGAGAGATATTTCATATGCAAATATCCTCATTATGCGGTACAACACAACTTAAATTTAATTTTAATGCTAGGAGGTCACGGTATGAGTATTAAGCTTTATAAATATTAAAAAACGAACTTAAAAGCACCTATTTTTTAAATAATTTTTTCATAATTAATACAAAAAAATGTTAATAATAAAACCAATCATTTTGATAATTCCACAGAGGAAAAGCAAGCTTCATTCCTTGCCTATCATATTTAGACACATTCGTTTATCAGCCTAAGCACAGAAGCCTAACTTGAAACATGAAAAGTTTTGCGCCACTTTTTAAAAGGACAGTCATAGTCATTATTTAAACATCAGAACCAAAAATATGCTCATAAAAATGCTTTAGAAAAGGAAATCCTTACTTTAAATGTTTTTTCCTGTTATCCAAAATAATGAACCTGATTTTTGTAACTTTTTAAAACAGCAGTCTGAAATGCAGTATTTTACACCATGTTCTGTACTGACAAAATCCTGGCTGAGTCAACATTCCTGTCTCTCGTGGCGTAATATCAAAACAACAGTTGCTGCTCAGCAGTTAAATTGAAGCACAGTGACTGTCTATTTAAAACTGAGGCATTTCAATGCATGTTCTATAATATGTGTTTTAGTTCAACAACATCCAATTTACTCAGATGATGTGTTTGCCTGTTTATATCTAATGCAATGTATCTAAGGAAAATGCTGTAAGTTTATTTATTGCAAAACACACATTTTTATTTTTTCAGGCCTATTTTATTCCTATTCAATGTGAATTCTAATTGTATCTATTAAGCATTGGTAGTTTGTACATGTGCATAGTTGCTTACTCTTATCAATCTAATAGTAACATGTAGTTATTTAGCATATCATATGGTTCATTTCTGGATTGTTATTTAATTTGTATTTAATATTAATTAAATGACATTTTGCATAACAGACTGATGATAGCAAGACAACACAAACACAAACACACACATTGAGCTCATTCCAGACATATACAGAAGGGGTTATACACTCAGAATCACACAATACAGCTCGCTTAAGAGCCATTATTTCACAAATAGCGCAATCGCTATTTACTTACAGAAATATCACTAATGTGAAACCTCAAACCCCATAGACATTTAAACACATGATTAACCGACAGGTCAACACTTAGGACAGAAACAAAGGACAACCCACAGACTGTTCTTAAACCAAATCATGTGCAAAAACTAATTGTAAGTCATATTTACAAGAAGTGCTTCTCAATAGTATTCCAAAAGACTGCAAAAAAAAACAGCCCAACAAACTGTTTTATTTCCAAGAAGCCAAAATACACTCAATTCACTAGCTTTGGCTGGCAGAACACCAAAAAATCACTCTGCAGATCTCCATTTATAAACGTGCGCAGCAAAAGGATCCTTGTTTGTAATATGTCCATATTTGAATTCCATGGGGATACAGAATCACCAAGGAAGAAATATGTTTTGATACCTAAACCTATCTAGCTGTTCCCTCAGGGGAGCAGTCTAATTTAATTCACATCTCACTATGGTACCTCCAAAAAGCAACACATTCTTCGATGTGTGCTTGAAACAGGCATGCCAAAAATAGTGCAAAATATGCAGTATTATAATCAAAGTAGCGCTTAAGGTACTCTTCGTGCGTTGCGCCGTTCAAACAAATTTAAATAGAGATAAATCTCCTCATTACCTGCCTACATAAATTGCAATTTATATATTACATACATACTAATCAAAAGTTGGCCAACGCAAATCTAAGCCACAGTAAGTGTTACGAAACTACCTTACCAATCCAAGGCATCAAAACTAACAGCAAGTGCCGCAGAACGACTCTTACCAATCAAATGGTTGTCCAAATTCTAACTGCCAAGTTCTGAATGACCTAACAGTCCTTTTTTAGAATACTCACGGCAAAAAGGTTCTCAGTCAGGAGTGACATCATGTGGAGGATCAAAATCAGGAAGACCAGAAATATACTGGGCTGCAGAGACAGAGAATCCCCAGAATCTTCGTGCACAGAGTCCTTCCTTAGAATAGAGTCCTGTCCTGTCCTCCTCAGTAGATTTCTGTCTCCTGACAAGATCACTCCTTAGATAGCCACTTCTCTGATGAGGTCCACGTTGGAGCACCATTTTTAGAAAATAGAAACCTTCTCAGGGGTCCCACTGATACTTGGTCCTTTAAAACCAACAAAGAAGAAATTGGCACAGAAGCTGAAATATAAAAAGAACATCTTTATTAACCTCAAATGAAGGAGACTAAGTCACACAGAAGCCTTAGCAACTGAATGAGGCAGTCTAAGGAGTATAGAAAACTGGGGCCTTACATATGCTTAGGGTTACATAGTCAGCATAAGCCCAAGGGGCAGTCCTGGCTCATGTAAGCATGCAAAATGACTAATATGGGCATACAAGATCTGCTTGTTCAACAATGTGGGAGGAGAGTTACTTTTCCATACAGCAGCAAAAATAGCCTGACAGTTATACTAGAGGATCAGGTGCATTCTACTAGCTGGGCCCTTCTGCGCATGTGCGAAGGTGGAAGATGCTAATTATAGTTCGTTTCTAGGCAGATTACAAGAGCAGTCAACACTGGTGGAGGACAGAGCACATAGCGAGCACGTGGCAGCACATGGCAAACAAGATGGCTGCCAGAAATACAAAATGGCTTTCAGCTCATGCTAACAAATCTGTCCAATCTTTAACATCAGTGAGGGTTGAAGGTCAATGCGTATTCCGTCCTTACCCTGCTGGTGCTCTCCAACGAACTGCCCACTCCTTGTTCTCTCTTATATTATAAAATCATCATAAGTCCTAGAATGCAAATCAAAAACCTACAGTGGATGAGCTACTCATATATAGATGTGGTGAACTTGAGAATTCAGTCATATATAAAGCAAGCTTGACGTAAGGATGATGTAGGAGAGGGTGGGGTGTATGGATCAAAAAGAGTGTGTGTGCATTTGTGCCATGGAGGTAGGCTTGCACTTATCCTTCACCTTCATACATCATTTCAAAAAAGGTGTGTTGCAGGGTCTAAACAGCTACAGCCATCTGTTTGAGGGATGCTCAAGGGCAGGCATCAAAATTCAGACACCCTTTCTCACAATTGTCCCAAGAGGCCGTGTCAGACTCTAGCGGCAGCTTCAACAAAACATAACTTAACATGCCCACTACACATGTTATATATACATTGAGTTAGGACCTAGTTTCCACTTTGAAAATATCAATTGACATAGCTATAACTTTGCCGTCTTTTTCTGCATGAAGTGGGTAATATTGATTTGGAAAGTTTGGGGGTGATCTGTGCAGTGGGGAGTAAAAATTGTGGGCACAAAATCAGGTTTCATATGTAATATTAATTTCTATAGGAAACTTTAGTCACTTCTATAGCCCTAACCGCTGAATGGACTTACACCAAATTCGGCAGAACTGTAGATGTTGGTTCAAGGAAGTGCCTTCACATTATTTGGTGTAACTCTGTTCAGTAGTTTTTGAGAAATGTAAGTTTAAAATAACGGTGATATCTCTGTTCACGGATATTTCGCGAACGTTTCGTGAAGAATCGCGGATGCATGTGCCAAATGGAATGCTCTGATTGGCTGAACGGAACCTGAACAGTAAGTTGTGTCTGCCGTTTTATTGCTTGGGAACGGTTCCCGGGGCTGAAAATCTTTGTGAACGCCAACGTAAGTGGTCAGGGGGAAGATACTCTGACCCCATGGTTGAGAAATGGAGGTGTTAGTACAGGAAGTTATATGTCCAAAATTAATTACACTAAACGCTTGTGTTATTTACAATGATGCCGCAACTGCCAGGGCAGCCCCCAATGTACCATTGTGGGAACATCATGACTATCAATGTCGTCAAGAATATTGGTGAAAATATTACAAAAGTATATCAATGAGTCATTAGTATACATTGTTACAGATATATTGATAAATGTTTTTGTAGAGTTATTGATATAGGGAGTTATTTACTGTGATGGTTAGAATGACTAATATAGTTATAATTTTTTAATGTGGTGATGGCTTTGAATTCCTACTTTTTCTGTCCGCTTTCGCGACGTACCCGCAACGCCATCCCAATCTCTTGTCTCACAGCAAAAAACAGAAAATAGGTTTAAGAGATGGTTGTTCTAGAGATACAGTAGAAAATCTTGAGTTTGAAGTGTACAGTAATATGTGTTTTCACTTTATGGGAAAGGCACATTTGTCACCGTTAACGATATCCTCCATAACTGCGAAAATGGGAAAAAGGTCTAAAAGATGTTTTTCAAGAAACGTAGTACAAAAATATGAGTTTAAACATGCTTTGAAAGCAGTAAGCATATAGTAATATGTGTAGGGCAATGTCCTGTATGGATTTTTTTAAATAATATTTTTTAGGATGTATTGGTAGCCATTGAATGTCTGCTTTTGTTTTCCGATTTCGAGATGTGTCTGTGGGGATCGCAATGTCATTGCGAAAATCCCCAAAAACGAAAGCAAAAAAACCTTTAAAAAAAATTCACTATATTTCTGGTACTAGGGTGGCTTTGACAAGAGCCATTGCGGTGGTTGTGTGTATTTGGCTGCTATCCATAAAACTGTATGCACAGTTTTAGGTTACTTTGAAACACCCTGTTATCTTCATCTGTAAAGTGCACTCTGACATTTCTATGAATTCCAAACACGTCAAAATGCAGATTGTTGTTATAGGTACAACCAAAGCGATGGTCTCTGAGGAATTCAGAAATAGGTTTATTAACATGTCTCCTGGCTTCGTCAATCTGTTGACAAAATTGGTCTGACCACTTCCATTGCTTTGTCATATAGAAGAGTACACCCAGACAGTGTGAGGGAAGAGCAACATCAGTTTTGCAAACGTTTCTCTCACAAGGATTTCCAGCCCTATCCCAGTCAAATATGCCTAGGTCATTGCCACCACAGTGCACAATCATTAGGTGAGGTGCTTGGGAATCCACAATGGATTTATCCAAAGCACTTTAAACTTTTTATTTGTATCACTGTATACCATGTAAAGTGTTCTGATACGCTCACAGGACAAGTTTGCGCTCTTTTAAACACACAAAAAAAAAACGAATGAAACTTTAACGGCCAAACCAAGTGATCTGCACATTTGGCAAACCTAAGTCCCTGTCAATACCTCTCTATTTTGCAGTCTCTATAGCCCAATAGATATTGCTGTGGCCAACAATCCATGCTTTATCGTCTTGATGTGAAGGAGCAATAGTAGTCAGGAGAAGGCTGGAGATGAATGAGGTAGTTTTCCTAACAAAAATAGGTTAAAATGGAGGTGGATTTACAGTAAAAAAAATATATAGATATATTATTGGATGCTGTCAGTATGAAAGTGAATAAAATTAGGTAGTTTGTTGGATGGCACAGGAAAAAATCTGATTATTGGCTGTTATTTAAAAAATTAATTGTAATACAGACATTGATATGCTTTTGAATCTGTTGAGTAAACTACACCTGTTGTATCTCATTTGGAAGTAGCATGTTAATTCTAGAATGTGCTTTGAAACTTGTGACCTACTGGTTCCTCTGGGTTGTTATGTACACTGAGCTAAGACTGTATTGGGGGGAAGGGTGTCAAAGAGATAGACATTTTTGAGTGATTACACAATGTAAGTAAAGGCAAGTTTTAATGTCCAACTTAGGACTATGTCATAAACTGTAGTGTAGTATTTACATTTCAGAAAAATGAAGCAAGATATAGGTCTGAACTCATCTTTTTTTGTGATTATTCCACCATGATTTCAAAAATATCACAAACACTCACCAACAGGAACCTTGTTTTGAAAGAAGGGAAAGGATTAACCGATGCTAACCATTCACAACTGGAGATGCAGTAGTCTAAATGAAAGACATGATTTCATTTGCTGCTTTTCTCATAATGATAGAGTGGAAAGTTGAAGATCTTGCCATTTTAGAGTTGCTTTGTATGAGAGTGGTGTACTATTCTTGTGCTTAGTTTTTACAAATCTTAACAGTGTCAAGACTGTGCAGAAAGAGCTAACACAACAATATATACAGTGATATGTATATAACCTTGTAGGTATTATACAAATGTACATTAGAAATGATGATGTTTATGGGAGTTTGATTAAAAGGATTATCATGGGACTAAAAAAATATATCATCTGAACTCTATGTATTAGAGGTTATGTTTTTAAGAGGTTAATGGTGAATGTTTTGGGAAGTAACAGGTCAATGAATTAGTGCTTCTTTCTTATATTGTGTATTTTATTGAAAAAGACGAGCATAGTCTTGTGGAAAGTTGCACTGAGGAGCTAAAAATGTTTTAAATGTCTAAACATCATGTGTAGAATAGATACATCTGTTATTTGCATTCCGGGAGTTGGAATACTTTTATTAATATTATGAAATAGGAATAGTGTATGCATATGATCTAGAAAGAAGTAACACTTGTTAGGTATGTATTGGGAAGTGTTTGTCATTGTGGTTTTTAACTTATATGACCACTTTGCATATGCTTAGATGGTGAGATATGGTTTTTGTGCTTGCATATAGTTATATATACAGTGGGACTTTTGCGTTTGCTTAAAATAGGAGAGCAGTATATCTATTGGAAAACATGGCTTGAAGGTGTAAATTGATTAAGAAATCATATGTATATTTGTATGGTGATCTATGTTCATTAAGGCTGATGAAAATTTCATGTAAATGGGGAGGAAAGTGTTTTTCTTTAAACATGCATTGTTTAAAATTGAAAAGGATTAATAGTGGAGAATGCTTCGAGAATTCTTGTGCTAGCTTCATTTCAAGTCTAACTTTTGTTTGAGATATGCTGAATATAGGTTTTAAAGGAGAAGAAGTATTTAAGAAATTATTTAGGTATGCCATTTGCAAAAGGGTTTGTGCTTTGAACATTTTTTAAATGTTTTCCATTTTAGAAACTTACTGAGGCATGTGCATGCTCAGTAATAAATCAATGTGTGTTACTAGAGGGCCATGTATGCAATTATATATCAAGTGTGATACATAGATTTCACTCAGAGATAACTCAGATGAAAAGCATGTATACAGTAAAAAAGGTAGTTTGATACTGATGGAAGGAGACAACCAATGAGTCAGAGATGTAGTGACAACTGTTAGGTATCCAACATCATTAAAGGTACCTTCTCAGTTCGTCAGGCAGTATTCAGGCACTCATGGATTCAATTCACCCAGGCATTAATCAGGCAGTCATCAAATCAGTGATTCACTATCTATGGAGTTATTCAATTATCCAGAAAGTACACATGTAGTCTTGCAATCAAGCAGGCAGAAATTATGTAGTCATTGAAGTATGCAGGCACTACATATGCATTCATGTAATCACCTAGTTTACTGACTATTGACTGATGCAATGAACAAGGATGTAACTATGTAATCATCATAACATTTGGTGCAGAACATACGCAGCCATTTAAACAACCACTTTCAACCCCTGCAGTCATTGAAATACTGAGGCACACCTGTGCACTGAAGAAACACTCTGGCTCTACTCATGCACTCATGTAATTACATAGTTACCTATTTATTCATTTGTAGAGAGACATTTTGACTTGTCTATATTTAGGTAGTGTTACAATAAATAAGAAAATAATACAATGAACAAAACATAGATCTTAGATAATATTTTGTAGTATAATAAAATTCCTGCCAATGTAGAAAAACTATGAAGGGCCAAAAATAAATTATTCTTTGCAGCATTGTGAAGGGACGTTATGGACTGCTCTCCAGCACTCACTGCAACTCCAAAATCAATGCAGTATGATGCCATCACGGAAAACTGTGGAGCCAGATCTTGAAGTTGAGATTAGACTTTTGAATGAACTCTCTGCTTCAGTGTTGTTGTTCTGCTATTGAAGTTGAGGGTCCTTCAGCTTTGCGTTGCCTTCTTGCTGCGCACCATGAAGTTTTCTTGTGAAATGTGAAAAAACTATAAAAGGGCAAAAATTTACCATGTATGACCCTTGGCAGCATTGCGAATAGCTGTAACACACTGCTCACCATCTGTTATAACAACAGTACAGTACATGCAATGCGTTGCCATTCTTGAAAAATCTGGAGCCATATTTGTAGTAGTAGCCTGTACCTCTAATGGGACTTTCTGGCTGGGATTTGGTGCTTCTGCCACTGATGTAGATGGTCCTCCAGCTTCCTTCTGCTTGATCAGCAGTTGGAAACATTTTCTATGATAAGTTTAAGGATGATAGAACATGAACGTCATCCCACATGAATCCAAAAAAAGTCTCCAGCCAAAATCTACCACCTGCTCAAAATAAACTTATGGAAAAGAAGATTCAAGAAGGAGGAGTGGATGTATACTTCCTATTATTTTACTAGTATGTTATCCAATGATATTCTTTACTTTCCGATCATGTGATATTTTCAGATTGTGCATTGTACTAGTTTGGGAACAGTTTTTATTTCCCCATGTGCTTGGGTTTCAATGGGTAGTTTTTTTTTGGGGGGGGGAATTATGTTCCATTTGTGGGTTCAGATGTTAAGTTATGTTTTGAAACTGTTCTTTTTTATAAATGTTTTGTTAAAATAAAGTTGAACCAATATGTTACTAAAAAGCTAGACTCAAACTGTGTGTGAAATATGTCTATTTGGGAGCCAAGTATCCCTCTTGTTACCTCCAGCAAGATCCACACAGTCAGTTGTTTGCTAAGAGGTGTTCTGAGGCCACACCCCCTTTCTGTATCACTTTTCAAACACGTCCCTGGCACATCCTGGTTGGTGGTACAAAAGGGGTGGTGATGGACGGAGCATTTGAACCAATCAAACACTCACACCCAGTCAAAAGATCTGGGTTTGATCCATCACCGTTCTTTAGCCCACTCTGCCACACCAGTTCAGACATGGGTATATGCAAATCAGTCTGACCCTGTGCCTCATGGGAACAGTCCAGCTGGAACTGCCAAGCCATGCCTTCCCTGGACCGGAAACAAGCTTCCGAGGACCGGTTTCTGGCATTCCAGCCGTCTTCAGCCCGGCTTGCTTGAATCCAGTGGCAAAGTGAGCAAGGGACTCACGTCTGAGCATACCCTGCCACACTTATGGCGGCCAAAAGCAGTACAAAAGGGGGTGGTGATGGACGGAGCATCTGAACCAATCAAACACACCCAGTCAAAAGATCTGGGTTTGATCCATCACCGTTCTTTAGCCCACTCTGCCACCCCAGTTCAGACATGGCTATATGCAAATCAGTCTGACCCTGTGCCTCATGGGAACAGTCCAGCCCGAACTGCCAAGCCATGCCTTCCCTGGACCGGAAACAAGCTTCCGAGGACCGGTTTCTGGCATTCCAGCCGTCTTCAGCCCGGCTTGCTTGAATCCAGTGGCAAAGTGAGCAAGGGACTCACGTCTGAGCATACCCTGCCACACTTATGGTGGCCAAGAGCGGTACAAAAGGGGGTGGTGATGGACGGAGCATCTGAACCAATCAAACACTCACACCCAGTCAAAAGATCTGGATTTGATCCATCACCGGTCTTTAGCCCACTCTGCCACCCCAGTTCAGACATGGCTATATGCAAATCAGTCTGACCCTGTGCCTCATGGGAACAGTCCAGCCCGAACTGCCAAGCCATGCCTTCCCTGGACCGGAAACAAGCTTCCGAGGACCGGTTTCTGGCATTCCAGCCGTCTTCAGCCCGGCTTGCTTGAATCCAGTGGCAAAGTGAGCAAGGGACTCACGTCTGAGCATACCCTGCCACACTTATGGCGGCCAAAAGCGGTACAAAAGGGGGTGGTGATGGACGGAGCATCTGAACCAATCAAACACTCACACCCAGTCAAAAGATCTGGGTTTGATTCATCACCGTTCTTTAGCCCACTCTGCCACCCCAGTTCAGACATGGCTATATGCAAATCAGTCTGACCCTGTGCCTCATGGGAACAGTCCAGCCCGAACTGCCAAGGTTGGGGAATACATTTGTCTTGGATGCTAAAGGACCTTGGGGACCAAAAAGCCCTCCTGGTGCTTTCTATGAGTCCTACTCAGTGGAATACCATTCTGCAAAGACAATTGCTACCTAAAAAACATGGACATTTTACAGGAAAAATCAAAAGTTACATGTAAGTTATAATTAATTTATTTAAAAAAAGTTTTATATAGCGCTAGCTAGACCCGGAGGTATCAGAGCCTTTACATGAGCATTAGATCATAGTAACAGGTTACATCGTTACAAAGGTTACACAGTTCTTAGAGCATGGCAACATAGTTACTTGTAAGGTAGGGATAAACAATAAGCACAAATACAAAAGGGGAACAGCAGGCAAGGTGAGAGATTCAGGGGAGGGGGGTTGGAGCGGGGGAAGTAGGCAGATAATGAAGGCAGGAAAGAGGAGGGGAGGGTGATGGGGACACAAACCGGTAGACGAGTCAATGCAACGTCCTAAGTCCAGTAAGCTGTGAACCCAGGGGAAGTGGTATAACTTCCCTATCTTTGTTGCGAGAGGCTCCCTTTACGCAGTGGACTCTCTCAGAGGGGTCTCTGAGACTCCAAGGCCTACACACTGGATCCTTCCCCAAAAAGGGGAGAGGGAATGCTTTGGCAAGGGGTGCCATATTATACCTCAAGTGTGAGTGCCTCCCTTGGCGCAGTGGACTAACTCAGCGGGTTCACTGAGACTCCAGAGTATAAATATTGGATATTTCCCCAACAAAGGGGAAATTTTTCATCCTTGGAAATTCACTGAAAAAAACAAAGGTTACAGGGACGTTATAGTTAGGAAATAGAATTTTTAAAACCTTAGATATTCACTGAAAAAAGCAAAGGTTACTGGGATGTTATATTAAGGCTCAAGATTCACTCGTACAAAACCAGAGAACGTCAGCAGTTATAGTTAGAGGAGCTAACTATAACTTGTGCCCCCGCAATGCACTGCTTATGACCTCAGATATCAAATCACTCATTATATGCTCAGTGAATTCACTGATGACATCTCAAATACATCACTGATTAAATCGCTGATGACACCATCCAGTGACTGAGAGTGTTTCTAAAAAGTTTATGAGTGTTAAATAGATGTATATATACCAAGGCATATTGATAAATCAGTGAGTGTATGAGTGCCTGTATGGAAGATTTAGTGGGTGCGTGACTGACTGTATAAGTGAGTGATTATACATGTCTCCGTTAATGTATGGGTGAGTGACTAATTTGTGTGAATGTCTGCATTAGTCTGTCAGTTAGTGTGTAAAGTGGATGCATGGGTTGATGAGTAGATAATTGAGTGCCTATATGAGTTATTGATTGGTTGTCTGAGCACCTGTATGGGTGAATGAGAGTCTGTGTGGGTTGGTGAGGAGGTGTGCGACTCCCTGCATAGATGAGTGAATGGCTGAATCATTGGCTGTATGGGTTCATGTGTGTATCTGTGAGGGGCTGTATGGACGAGTGAGTGTGCGTATGGCTGTGTCAGTGAGTGGATGGAGGTTTCAGTGGTATATGGGTGAGTAACTGCATATGTGAAATAGCAGTATATATGAGTGTCAGTGTATATAAGTGACTGTATGTGTGAATGAGTGAATATGAGAGGGGCTGTATGGGTGAGTGTGTGCTTGTGTCATTGACTATATAGGTGAGTATGTGTAAGTATATGTATACATAAGTAAGTTGGTGTGTGCATAACCTTATAGGTGAGTACGTGGCAGTGTGATTGACTATGGGTGAGTGATAGGTTTGTGAGTAGCTCTATGAGTATCTGACAGTGTGTGAGTTGCTCTATGGGTATATGAGTGGATATGTCAGTGGCAGTATTAGTGAGTGAGTGAGTGGGCGTAGCAGTGGCTGTATGGGTGAGTGAGTAGAAGTATGTGGATACCTATGAATCAGTGAGTGGGTATGTACATACTGGTATGAATGTGTCAATTGTTTCGAGAATGGTAGTGTGAAATTTGGAGTGGGTGTATGATTGGCATTGTGGGTGTTTTAGTGGCTATGTCAGAGATTCTGCGGATGATATAACCAGTGATTTAATTTGAGATGTCATCAGTGATGTTACTGACCATGTCATGAGTGATGTAATATCTGAGGTCATAAGCAGAGATTGCAGGGGTGCGAGGTATAGTTAGTTGAGCTAACTATAACTGCTGAATTTCTCTGGTTTTGTATGAGTGAAACTTGAGCCTAACTATAACATCCTTGTAACTTTTTTTTGTGAATATATATGCGCTCTCAGCCAGTGCAAGTAGCAACGGGTGGAATCAGTCCTGTAGTAAATTTCTTAGAACAAAAGGATGCCGCACTCAAGGATATCTTAGTTGCCAAGATTTATTCACACCTACGCTTTTCGACACAAGGTCTTGATCACGGTTGGGTAAGTCCTACCTTGATTATTCTTTTATGCCGATATCCCATGTTGCCCTTGATGAGGCATTATGATAGTTGTAGTTTCTATACACAATATATACAGATTATGTTCCATTACCAATTGACATGATTGTTTTACACAATTCAGATTGTCCCACAGATTCATCATTGCGGGTTGTGCTCGAATACATTTGCATTTATTAGTTCAATTTATCTGAGGCTATATATCTTATGCCCATTGTTGCACTGTTTATGTGGCCTAAACATGACGGCAAATTGAGTCTTGCCTTGAGTTCAAACATATAGTGTCTGGGTGGCCTCAGTGTTTAGTACACAAAATTATTAGGCTATATGTGCTAAAACTAAGTCGCATTGAGTCAAGGGTGATCATACGCATCAGAATCAAACAACCCACAGGCCTTAACATCGATGAGGAACCTTTTGTTTGTTTGTATTCATTCCTTTAAACTCTGAGTACTACATGCCCTGAACTAACCCAGTTCAATATGAAAGCTGATTTGCCCCAAATTGAGTATTGCACACTTACAATTCTGACCTAATTAAGGATGATATCTGCTGGCATGTTTAATCTGTTGCGCATAAATAAGCACTTAGCCTAATAATTTTATGTACTAAACACTGAGGTCACCCGGAAACTATATGGCCTGATTCCACCCGTTGCTGCATGCACAGGCTGAGAGAACTTTGGGAGCTGGAATTGCTTTGGTTGGAGATAGAGTAAGCAACACAACAGCACATGATTCTGTAAACTGGACTTACAGAAGAAATCACATTTACAAGTAATCACAGTTTGCAAAGCTTCGAACTATTAAGTAGTGTGATCATCCCAAAAATTCTATTGGACCCCCATGCAACAGGGGACTTTCACAACTCTCAATTGAGCTGGCAGATAGTCAGATTTCCCGTCTCCACACCATACTTACTAAAAGGATTGTGTGGCTCGTAATTGAAACAGAGCAGAGACAATCAACTACACTTAAGCCCACTAAGACAACAGAGTGTTTGGGCTGCTCTCAAATCATCCAACTGAGCTTAGAAAGAGACGGTCTCACAGATTCCAAAACGCTGTTGGTGAAAGTTTTGGGCAGTCTATGAAAATAGCAATGGAGCAGACAAACAAGCCTCAGAAAACAGGTTGAGTACAACTCTTAACTAGCTGAGAGGAAAGGGAGACAACATCACACAGTCTGCATTCCTGAGGCTGAAGCAGTTGACAACCCACCACTAACGAAAACAAAGTCTGCAAACAGAGCGCCCTCAAGGATCCAGTGCAGCTTTCATTCAACTTGTTTAGCCGAGAGGGGAGCAGCGTGAGAAGGCGGGTGACTAACATTCTCAAAGCAGAGCTGTGCTATGTACAACAGAGGAAGCGTGCAGTTCATAGCTGATGAAACCGAGCCATGAGGTGAAGGGCCATGCCAAACCTTGAAGCCACAATAGTGAGAGTCTCTAGAGACAATCAGCCTCCAGGTAGAACTGTGTGCTGCACTACGGAGGAAGCGCGCTGTCATATTGCAGGAAACCGAGCCATGAAGTGAACAGCCACACTAAACCTTCAAACGGATCCGAGTACCAGTGAACAAAAATGAATGCAGGCATCAGAGAAAACTGCCTAAACATAAGTAGTCACTGGGAAAGGTCGAGGGGGGTGTGTGTTGAAGACTTTTGACTGCTTTTTTGCTGAACTGAATCTTAGCATCGGGTTTGCTGGGTCTTTGTCACAATTAAAATCACCCATACCGCCAGGAATTGTATAATAAATTCAATACTGTAACAGTGCAGCACTAAGTATTATCAAGTTTTAGCATGTTCCATGTCCAAACCAAAAACTCTTGGTACAAATTTAACAAAATATACACTCAATGAATTAATTTGGAGGCAATAATTCATTGTTGGTTACCAAATGGAGGCAAGATCAGCGAAACAGCTACAAAAGGCTGAAACGTTGTTCACAAACGGAAACAGAAATATGAGCGAAGGAGGTTCAACAAATAAAAATGCATCAACGTTATTGATAGAACTAGAAAGTCTCATTAGAAAAGAAATTCCTAAGAGCTGGGAGATTATAACCAAGGAAAAATACATAAAGGTGGGGAGGATGCAGAGAGGTCTAAGAATCTTTACCCTGCCTAATCACCTGCACACTCGACCTGAAATGCTAGAGGAATGGGGCAACAACAACATGTAGTGTCGAAAAATTTGATACTGATTATCATCAAACAGGCGAAAAAAACATAGGGAGGACATCCACAAATCATTCAATGCAATTGAAACTCAGATTCAATCCCTGAAAAAAGATGGAGAAGGAAAACAAATAGGATCGGAAATGGAACACAGATTGGGCAAACACGAAAATCAAGTAGAAGAAAGGAAGCAGCCAAAATTTAGAAGAGATAAAAGCAAATATGAAGTGGATACAATTTTGACATTTGTTAAAAGATTTGATTCGTTAAAACAATAGATTAAAGACCATAAATTAGTGGGTAATGAATCGGATACAACAATCAGCAAAGCCGATAAGGACACAAGTGAAAGTGAACCCAATCCTCTGGGAACCCGTAAAATCTCTTTTTTGGAAATTAAGCTACTATACACAGACCAGAAACTGGGACGATGCAGAGGCAAAGGGAGAAGTTGTGGAAGGGGGCAAGGTCTAGCACGATCACAACGCTGTACAAGAGACTAAAAACTAGAAGAAAGGTGGGAAAGAGAGACAAATATCCTCTACACAATTGACAGAAGAACTAATTCAATCCACTATGCAAGAAATCTTATCATTAATCTGTCAAATTAAGTCAAGTTCAAATTAACCTCTTAAACAAGGGCCTAACCTTCTGCCCCGAGAAACACCATGATTATACCGAAACCAAGATCGACATTTATAAATTCATCACAAAGCTCAAATTGGCTAAATTCTTTGCCAAAAAGGCCAATACCAACAAAAACATTCCCAATCCAAACAGGACTCCAGAAACCAACTTCACAATGGAACAAATACCAGACATAGTGGCAACCTATGAACTCAGTTTAACCAAAAGGAGAACAAAATGACAGCCAGAAAAATAATGGAGAAATTGGAAATTGATACAATGGACCATAATTATACACAGTTCAAAGGCAAATCCAAATTCTGCCCTACCTTTACAACTGGGAACAGATAAGATACTTACTATACACTGGTCATCTCAGATCCTTGAAAACATGGCAAATTGTCATCAAAAAATAAAAGAGAGAATCTAACAAACGGTGAAAGAAAAGCTCTGGAGGATCTTACAAACAATGATTCAATCAAAATTAAACCAGCAGACAAAGGAGGAAACATGGTAATCATGGAGAAATCACAATATCTAAAAGAAGCAAGAAGACAATTGAGTGATGTGAAGAGTTACAAAAAATTCAATCCTATCAATAAGCTCACAGTATCAAGTAAAGAAAAATGTAGTCTGATGAAGGCCTCATAAGTGAAGACGAAGTGGAGTTCTTTAGGAATGAAAATCCCACCCTCCCTATCATATATTTCCTTCCCAAAGTCCACAAGATGTTAGTGAACCCACCAGGAACACCAATAATCTCAAGTTGTGGGTCACTATATGAAAACATCTCTTTGTATGTGGACAAGGCCTGGGCGGTGAACTCTGCTCCATTCACAGAGTTTGCAGAGTTTTTTGCACTCTGCCCGCTGTGGAGCTCATAGAGTGCAGAAAGCACCACTTTGCGTAGGGCAGGGTAGTTTTTTCCCCCCTCGCGCTTGCAAACGGTAAGTTTGCGAGCATGAGCTGCCGCTCAGTTAGAATTTCTACCCGAGCACCAGATAAATCCACTCACACTGCACTCTGCCACTTGCAGAGTTTTTTTGTCACTTCGCAGAGTTCTACATAGTAAAACTCTCCAAAGTACTCCCACATCTGATGTGCACCACTTCCTAGCACCCATGGTAACCACATTAAACTCCTATATCAAGGACACAGAAGACTTTCTGAGACATAATGGCAGATTGGCTTATTAATGATCACCATACATGTATTCCACACCTCCATGAGCCACAAAGTGCAAAAAAAAACATCCAATGTCTCAAACATTCTGAACTATTACTCGAAAATATATAATTGTGCCTATGGAAGAATATCTTTCTCTCCGATTGACAATTTTACTTACAAGTCTGTGGAACAGCCATAGGAGTTTCCTTTTCTCGAAGCTATGTGAGTCTCACCATGTAGTGATGGGAGAAAACCGTGGCTTGGGGAGAAGGGAACTAAGAATACATTGAAAAACTGCATCTCTGGATTAGGTACATAGATGACTTGTTTATCATCTAGAATGAAACTGAAAGTCATTTTATGGATTATTTCTCCAAGCTAAACCAAAATGAAATAATTTTATCATTCGCGTGCAACGCCAGTACCACTTGGTACAGGTTCTTGACCTCACAGTGTACATTGAAGACAACTAAACAAGGCTACGGTGTACCGTAAACATACGGCAACCAATAGCCTATTTCACGGAGCAAGCTTCCACCCCAGTCCTTGACGTAGGAGGGACTCAAAGTGAAAAGGAGAGCACCATCTCCACGGACACATTGATTTGAAGTAATTTCATGAGATCAAGAACTGAGTCTTGGATCACAGACTACCATAAAGGATTCACCAAATGTGACAGATGCAAAGCATGCAAAATTGGGAAGAAAGTGAAATACCTCACAGATTTCAAAGGCAGACAATTTCAGATCACTCACAAAATCACTTGTGAAACTACATATGTAGTGTATATGATCACATGTAACTGTGGCTAGAGATACATTGGCTGCACCATCTGTCCACTGAAAAAGAAGATATTATAACAAATCGAGGCGGTACAAAACCATGACTCTAATCATGCAATAGCAAAACATCTAGTCACACAAGTAGGTGACACATGGCAGAACATGAAGTACTGTGATATTGCCCATATCCCCCAACATGAAAGAGGTGGGGAGAGTGTGCTAAAACTGAGATGACTTGAGTCAAGGATGATCATACCCTTCAGAAGCAAACAAACCACAGGCCTTAACGCTGATGAGCAACGTTTTGTTCATTTGTAATCATTCCTGTAAACTCTACAGGACCTGAACTAATACAGTTCAAAATTAAATCTGATTTGCCCCACATGGAGTTTGCATTCACAATTTTGACCCAAATAAAGATGATATCTGATGGCATGTTTGATCTGTTGCGCATATACATTCACTTAGCATAATAATTTTATGTACTAAACACTGAGGTCACCCAGACACTAGGGGGGCTGATTCACTGTAAACTTACTACTTTTGGTATTCACAGAAGGCATTTCGTAGTAGTAAAGTTAGGACTCCTAACTTTACTACTACTAAACTGAGATAAAATCCTAAACGTACTTCTTTTGGTATTCACAGAAGGCATTTAGTAATAGTAAAGTTAGGACTCCTAACTTTACTACTCCTAAATGCCTTTTGTGAATACCAAAAGTCGTAAAATTAGGATTTTAGTGAAATTATTTGGATAGAAAGAACATGGTATTTAGTGTACAGAAATTATGTAGAGTGGGATTATGAGTTATAGAAAGTAATTATGTGGTAAGGTAGTCTGTGTTGTGAAGTGGTAACCTCAGGTGTAGTCTTCTTCGTTTCCATTGAAGCTAAACTATAAACTCAATTAGATGCAAACAAGAAGAAACAACTGAGGAACACTTCAGGATCTAGTCAGAGGTATGAACAGGGCCACTGGAATTATGCGACTGTTTGGCTAAACCGACTTTTGCACAATTATACATTTTCCGCATTTGCCTCTCAATCCATCATGTGCTGCATAATCTGCAGATTTGAACAAAAAAACCTTGTTCCTAGATCAAACGGCTCAAACGTTACCAAAAATGCAGCAACACGTTTTACAGCATGGTGGAAGGCCCTTGGAAAACTAGAATGGTCACCTGTTACTTACTGCTAAATGTAGGTATTAATTTTTGTAGTAATTTAGTAATTGTGTGGAAAACACTATTGCTTCTTTCTACAACTCTCCTGCCTCTTTCTGCATTTCTCTTGCTTCTTTCTGTACCTTTTTCCTATTTTTGCACTTCTCTTATCTCTTTTTGCACATCTCTTCAGCTTTCTGTACCTCCCTTCTTTCTGTGCCTCCCTTGCAAGCATCTCTGTTACTTCTTTATTCACTTGTCTTTCCTCTTTCTGCACCCTCTTCCCTCTTTATGTACCTCTCTTGCTTTTTTATGCACCTCTCCTGCTGTTTCTGGACTTCACTTGCCTCTTTCTGCACCTCTATTGCTTCTTTGCGCACTTCTATTGGATTTTACTGCACCTCTCCTTCTTCTTTCTGTACCCCTCTTCCCCCTTTCTGCACCCCTCTTCCCTCTTTATGCAGCTCTGTTGCAGGTTTCTGTACCTCTCTTGCCTCTTTCTGCACTTCTCTTGCCTCTTTGTGCATTTCTGTTGTTTCTTTCTGCACCCCTCTTGCATGTTTCTGTAGCTCCCTTACCTATTTCTGCACCCTTCCTTCTTTCTACACCCCTCTTGCCTCTTTCTGTATATTTCTTCCCTCTTTCTGCATCTCTCTTGCCTCTTTCTGTATGTCTCTTGCCTTTTTCTGCACTTCTATTGCTTCTTTGTGCACCCCTCTAGCTTCTTTCTGCTCCACTCTTCCCTCTTTCTGCACCTCTCATGCCTATTTCTACAATTCTTTTGCCTCTTTCAGCACTTCTCTTGCCTCTTTCTGCGCCTATGTTGCTTCTTTCTGCACTTCTCTTCCTTGTTTCTGCATCTCTCTTGCATGTTTTTGCACCCAAGTTGCCCATTTCTGCATTTGTCTCTCCTCTTTCTGCACCTCTCTTTTCTCTGTGTGCACCCCTGATACTTCTTTCTGCTATCTTGCTTCTTTTTCATCTCTACTGCTTCTTTCTGCACCTCTCTTGCCTCTTTCTATACCTTTGTTGGTTCTTTCTGCACTGCACTTGCTTCTTTCTACACCTCTGTTGCTTCTTTCTGCTATCTTGCTTCTTTCTGTACTTCAACTGCTTCTTTCTGCACCTCTCTTGCCTCTTTCAGCACTCACTTCTCTTGCCTCTTTCTGCACCTATGTTGCTTCTTCCTGCACTTCTCTTCCTTCTTTCTGCACCTCTCTTGCTTCTTTTTGCACCCCAGTTGTCCATTTCTGCTTTTGTCCCCCTCTTTCTGCACCTCTCTTGTCTCTTTGTGCACCTCTGTTGCTTCTTTCTGCTATTTTGCTTCTTTTTTTATCTCTACTGCTTCTTTATGCACCTCTCTTGTCTCTTTGTGCACCTCTCTTGCCTCTTTCTGCACATCTGTTGCTTCTTTTTTATAGTTCTCTTGCTTCTTCCTGTGCCTCTCTTGTTTCTTTCTACACCCCAGTTGCCCCTTTATGCGTTTGTCTTCCCTCTTTCTGCCCATCACTTCTCTCTTTGTGCACCTCTCTTGTCACTTTGTACACCCCTCTAGCCGCTTTATGTACCCCTCTTGCTTCTTTCTTCACTTCTCTTGCCCCTTTCTGCACTCCACTTGTCTGTTTCTGCATCTCCCTAATGTCTTTTTGCATCTCTCTTGCCTATTTCTACACCTCTCTTGCCTTTTTCTGTATCTCACTTGCCTATTTTTTCACTTCTCTTGCCTGTTTCTAGATCTCCATTGCCTTCTTATGCACCTCTGTTGCTTCTTTCTGCATCCCTCTTGTCTCTTTCTGCACTTCACTTGCCTCTTTCTACATTTCTGTTGCTTCTTTCTGCACCCCTCTTGCCAGTTTCTGTACCTCTTTTGCTTTTTTCTAGACCTTTCTTGTTTCTTTCTGCAACTCTTTTGTCTCTTTCAGCAGTTTTCTTACCTCCTCCTGCACCTCTGTTGTTCTTTCTGCACTTCTCTTGCCTCTCTGTGCACCACTCTAGCCTTTTTCTGCACCCATGTTACTTCTTTCTGCACTTCCCTTGCTTCTTTCTGTACCTCTTTTGTTTCTTTCTGCATCCCTCTAGCCTCTTTCTGCACCCCTCTTCTCTCTTTCAGCACCCCTCTTCCTGTACCTCTCTTGCCTCTTTTTTCACTTCTCTTTCCTCTTTCTGCATCCCTGTTGGCTTTTTCTGATCCGGCTACAAGGGAACCGGCATAGAGGAGGACGCGCTGCCTGAGACACCAGGCTGAGATTGCCTAATTATAACAGGGGGAACTCAGTGCCCATCATTATTATAAAGATATTTCGTCCTCCATAGTCCGGGGACATGGAATATATATTGCCAAGACTGGTGTAGATTAAAGTATCCCATTAATCTCACAGGGGACTTAATAATCACCAGGATTCGAGGTACATGACACCATTAATGTCACCTGAGTATTAAGGATAAGGCTGCTCCTCTCCTTTTCTTATTGAAAGACACCACAAATGGATTCTCAGGAACCTAAGTCTTTTTTATGTACATATATCTTTTAATATCATACTTGTTTCTCCTGATTGTACTGGAGAACAACTGCCCACCTTACTCTTACCATAAAGGTTATGCAAATTTGCACCAAAAAATAGACACTAAGAGAGACAGTTTATCATTCTAGTCCTGATGCAGGTGGTTTCTGAACAATCAATTTCCACCGAAACGCGCTGATGCCCCTGTTTGTTCATTTTGGTTATATTCACAGAACTTTCCATATCCAATTTCAATATTCATTTTTGGATGTGTCTTTCAACTGATTGATTCTTCTGAAATAACCGCTATATGATGATCTGAATGTTTGTCACATATGTCACTGTCTCTTGCGCATTGTATTTTGTGATTTATAACTGTGATTTTGCATCACATCACTGTACTTTTATATGCTTCTAGAAATAATCTTTTTATAAAATTGTGTTTTTATAAATGTATTGAGTTGTCCACCAATGTGCTTGTAATTGTTTGTTGGGGCCCACAGCTTGGGGTTATGTGAGATCCTTGAAGATATGTTTGGCTCTAAAAGGTTTGAGTGGGAATGAATGATATGTGGTAAAACCTATTAGTTCCAAGAGAGTTTCACTTTACCTGGCCTTTTTCTGCACCTCACTTGCCTATTTATGCACGTCTGTTGCTTCTTTCAGCACTTCTCTTGACACTTTCTGCACCCCTCTTGTCTGTTTCTGTACCATGCTGCTTCTATCTGCACTTCTCTTACTTCTTTCTGTACCTCTCTTGTTTACTTCTGTACCCTCTTGCCTCTTTCTGCACCTGGTTTGACTCTTTCTGCACTTCTGTTCTTTTTACTGCACCTCTCTTGCCTGTTTCTGCAACACTCTTGCCTCTTTCTGCAGTTCTCTTGCCCCCTTCTGCACCTTTATTGATTCTTGCTGCTCTTCCCTTGCCTCTTTCTGCACCCCTCTCGTCTGTGTCTGTATCTCCCCTGTGCCTTTTTGCACCTCCCTCTATTCCTTCTTTCTGCACCTCCTTTGCTTTTTTCGGCACCTCACTTGCCTCTTTCTGCACCTCTGTTGCTTATTTCAGCACTTCTTATGCCTCTTTCGGCACCTGTCTTGATTGTTTCTGTACCTCTCTTGCCTGTCTCTTTCTGCACCTCTCTTGCCTCTTTCTGCCAATCACTTGCCTCTTGTTGCACTTCTCTTGCTTTTTGCTGTACCTTCCTTGTTTCTTTACGCAACTCTCCTGTCTCTTTCATCACTTCTCTTGCTTCTTTCTACAACTCTGTTGCTTACTTCAGAATATCTATTGCCTCCTTCTCTACTTCCTGTTTCTGCACTTCTCTTCTATCTTTCTGCACCTGTGTTTCTTTTTTCTGCACCTCACTTGCTTCTTTTTGTACCCCTATTGCCTCTTTCAGAACGCTTCTTCCCTCATCTGCACCTCTTCTTGCCTCTTTCTGCACCCTTGTGTCTTCTTTCTGTACCTATCATTCCTCCCATGTGTACCTCTATTGCCCCTTTCTGCACATCTCTTGACTCTTCCTGCACTTCTGTTGCTTCTTTCTGCTTGTCTCTTGCTTTTTTCGGTACCTCTCTTGCTTCTTTCTGTACCCCTATTGCCTCTTTCAGCACGCTTCTTCCCTCTTCTGCACCTCTTCTTGCCTCTTTCTTCACCCTTGTGTCTTCTTTCTGTACCTCTCATTCCTCCGTGTGTACCTCTATTGCCCCTTTCTGCACATCTCTTGACTCTTCTTGCACTTTTGTTGCTTCTTTCTGCTTGTCTCTTGCTTCTTTCTGTACCTCTCTTGCTTATTTCTGCACCCCTCTTGCCTCGTTCTGCACCCCTCTTGCCTCTTTCTATACCTCTTTTGCTTCTTTCTGTGGTTCTCTTGCCTCTTTCTGCACTTCTTTTGCTCTTTCTGCAACTCTCTTGCCTCTTTCTGCACCCCTGTGCCCTCTTTCTGCACCTCTCTTGTCTGCACTCGTCATGCCTCTTTTTGCCTCTTTTTTGCTACTCTCTGCATTTCTCTTGCCTCTTTCTGTACCCCTCTTGCCTCTTTCTGAAACTCTGTTGGTTCTTTTTGAACTGCTCTGTCTTCTTTCTGCACCTCTATTGCAAATATCTGCACCCCTCTTGCTTCTTTATGCATCCTTATTCCCTTCTTATGCACACCTGTTCCCTCTTTCTGGACCGCTTTTGCCTGTTTCTGTAACTCTGTAGCCTCTTTCTGCAGTTCTCTTCCCTATTCCTGCACCTCTGTTTCTTCTTTCCGCACTTCTCTTGCATCTTTGTGTATCCCTCTAGCCACATTCTGCACCACTGTGGCTTCTTTCTGTACTTCTTTTGCTTCTTTCTCTACCTCCTTTGCTTCATTCTGTAGCTCTGTTGCTTTTTTCTGCTCTTCTCTTGTTTCTTTCTGCAACTCTCTTTCTTCTTTCTGCATCCATCCCAGTTGTATCTGTCTGTACTCACCTTCACTCTTTCTGCACCCCTCTTGTCTGTTTCTGCATCTCCCTTGTGTCTGTTTGCACCTCTCTTGCCTATTTGGCAACTCTCTTGCCTTTTTCTACACATCGCTTGCTTTTTTCTGCACCTTTCTTGTTTCTGTCTGCAACTATCCTGTCTCTATCATCACTTCTCTTGCTTCTTTCTGCACCTCTATTTCTTCTTTCTGTACTTCTTTTGCCTCTCTCTGCACCCCTCTTGCCTTTTTTGAACCTCTGTTGGATCTTTCTCACCTCCCTTGCAAATTTCTACAAACCCTCTTTTCTTTCTGTACCTCTCTTGCCTCTGTGTGCACCCTTGGTCCCTCTTTCTTCATCTATTTTCATGCTAATGCAACTCGCTAGTCTTTTTCTGCAGTTCTCTTGCCTCTTTCTGCACCTCTGTTGCTTCTTTCTGCACTTCTCTTGCTTCATTCTGCATTTCTGCTGCTTCATTCTGCACTTCTCTTGCCTCTTTCTGCATTTCTGTTCCTTCTTTCTGTACTTCTCTTGCCTTTTTCTGAACCTCTGTTGGATCTTTCTGCACCGCTCTTGCTTCCTTTCTCACCTCCCTTGCAAATTTCTACAAACCCTCTTTACTTTTTGCACTTCTCTTGGCTCTGTGTGCACCCTTGGTCCCTCTTTCTTCATCTCTTTTCATGCTTATGCAACTCGCTAGTCTTTTTCTGCAGTTCTCTTGCCTCTTTCTGCACCTCTGTTGCTTCTTTCAGCATCTCTCTTGCCTCTTTCTGCACCCCTCTTTCCTTTTTCTACACCTCTCTTGCCTCTTGCTATACCTGTTCCCTTTTTCTGCACATCTCTTGCCTGTGTCTGCAACTCTCTTGCCTCTTTCTGCAGTTCTCTTGCCTCTGTCTGCATTTCTGCTGCTTCTTTCTGCACTTCTCTTGCCTCTTTCTGCATTTCGGTTCCTTTTTTCTGCACCTCTCTTGCCTGTTACTACACCTCTATTCCCTTTTTCTGTACCTCTCTTGCCTCTTTCTGCACCCCTGTTCCATCTTTCTACACCTCTCTTGCCTCTTTCTGTACCCGTTTCCTTTTTCTGTACCTCTTTATGCATTTCTTATACCTCCTTCTGCACCTCTGTTGCTTCTATCTGCACTTCTTTTGCCTGTTTCTGTACCCCTCTTTCTTCTTTCTGCACTTCTGTTTTTTTGTTTCTGAAATGCACTTGCTTCTTTCTGCATCTCTCTTGCACATTATTATACCCCGTTGCCTCATTCTGTACTCATCTTCCCTCTTTCTGCACCTCTCTTACATCTGTCTATACCTCTCTTGCCTCTTTCTGCACCTCTCTTGATTTTCTGCACTCCTCTTGTCACTTTTTGTGCCTCTCTTGCCTATTTCTGAACCCTTCTTGCCTCCTCTTTCATCACTCCTCTTGCCTCTCTATGCATCCCTCTTCCCTCTTTCTGTACCTCTATTGCATCTTTCTGCATCCCTGTTCCCTCTCTCTGTATCTCTCTTGCCTGTTTCTACACATCCCTTCCCTCTTTCTGCAGTTCCCCTGCCTCCTTCTGCAAAACTGTTGCTTACTTCTGCACTTCCCTTAGCTCTTTCTGTACCCCTCTTGTCTGTTTCTGCATCTTTCTTGTATCTTTTTGCACCTTGATTGACTTTTTCTGCACCTCACTTGCCACATTATGCACTTCTCTTGCTTCTTCCTGCATCTCTCTTGCTTCTTTGAGCACTTCTCCTGCCTCTTTCTACACTTATGTTGCCTGTTTCTACACATCTTGTGCCTCTTTATGCACCTATGCTGTGTATTTCCGGACCTCACTTGCCTCTTTCTGCACTTCTCTTGCCTCTCTCTGCTTTGGATTGCTGCTTTCTGTACCTCGCTTGCCTCTTTCTGCATTTCTGTTCCTTTTTTCTGCACCTCTCTTGCCTGTTTCTACACCTCTATTCCCTCTTTCTGTACCTCTCTTTTCTCTTTCTGCATCCCTGTTCCCTCTTTCTACACCTCTCTTGCCTCTTTCTGTACCCCTGTTTCCTTTTTCTGTACCTCTTTCTGCAGTTCTCCTATCTCCTTATGCACCTCTGTTGCTTCTATCGGCACTTCTCTTGCCTGTCTCTGTACCCCTCTTGCTTCTTTCTGCATCTCTCTTGTATATATTTACACCCCTCTTGCCTCATTCTGCATCCCTCTTCCCTCCTTATGCACCTATCTCACATCTGTCTGTACCCCCTTGCCTCTTTCTGCATCTCTTATGCTTCTTTCTGCACTTCTCTTGCTATTTTTGCACCTCTCATGCCTCTTTCTGCACACCTCTTGCCTCCTCTTACATCACCCCTCTTGGCTCTTTCTACATCCCTCTTTCCTCTTTCTGTACCCCTATTACATCTATTTGCATCCGTCTTCCCTCTCTCTGTACCTCTCTTGCCTTTTTCTACACCTCCATTCACTCTTTCTGCACCCGTCTTGCCTCTTTCTGCACCCTTGTTGCACATCTCTTTCTAGTTTCTGTAACTCTCTTGCCTCTTTTTGCAGTTCTCTTGCCTTCTGCACAGCTGTTGCTTATTTATGCACTTCCCTTACCTCTTTCTGCTCCCCTCTTTCCTGTTTCTGCATCTTCCTTGTATCTTTTTATACCTTACTTGCCTTTTTCTGCACCTCACTTTCCACTTTATGCACTTCTCTTGCTTCTTTCTGCACTTCTCTTGCTTCTTTCAGCACTTCTCTTGTCTCTTTCTACTCTTAACTTGCCTGTTTCTGCACATCTTGTGCCTCTTTCTGCACCTATGTTGTGTATTTCTGCAATTCACTTGCCTCTTTCTGCAATTCTCTTGCCTCTCTCTGCATTTCTATTGCTTGTTTCTGTACTTCTCTTGCCTTTTTCTGCACCTCTGTTGAATCCTTCTGCACTGCACTTGCTTTTTCCTGCATCTCTCTTGCAATTTTCTGCATCCCTCTTACATCTTTATGCACCCCTCTTCCCTCTTTCTGCACCTCTTTCCTCTATCTGCACACCTGTTCCCATTTTTGCACCTCTTGTGCCTGTTACTGCAACTCTCTTGCCTGTTTCTCCAGTTCATTTGCCTCTTTCTGCACCCTTGTTTCTTCTTTCTGCACATCTCTTTCCAGTTTCGGTAACTCTCTTTCTGCAGTTCTTTTGCCTCCTTCTGCACAGCTGTTGCTTATTTCTGTACTTCCCTTACCTCTTTCTGCACCACTCTTGTCTGTTTCTGCATCTTCCTTGTATCTTTTTGCACCTTGATTGCCTTTTTCTGCACCTCATTAGCCACGTTATGTACTTCTCGTGCTTCTTTCTGCATCTATCTTGCTTCTTTCAGCACTTCTCATGCCTCTTTCTACACTTATCTTGCCTCTTTCTGCACCTATGTTGTGTATTTGTGCACCTCACTTCCCTCTTTCTGCAATTCTCTTGCATCTCTCTGCATTTCTATTGCTTCTTTCTGTACCTCTCTTGCCTCTTTCTGCATTTCTGTTTCTTTTTTTCTGCACATCTCTTGCCTGTTTCTACACCTCTATTACCTCTTTCTGTACCTCTCATGACTCTTTCCGTGCCCCGTTCCCTCTTTCTACACCTCTCTTGCCTCTTTCTGTACCCCTGTTTCCTTTTTCTGTACCTCTTTCTGCAGTTCTACTACCTCCTTATGCACCTCTGTTGCTTCTATCTGCACTTCTCTTGCCTGTTTCTGTACCCCTCTTTCTTCTTTCTGCATCTCTGTTGTTTGTTTCTGTACTGCTCTTGCTTCTTTCTGCATCTCTTTTGTAAATTTTTATACCCCTCTTGCATCATTCTGCACCCCTCTTCCCTCTTTATGCACCTATCTTACATCTGTCTGTACCCCTCTTGCCTCTTACTGCACCTCTTTTACTTCTTTCTGTACTTCTCTTGCCTCTGTTTGTAGCTCTCTTGCCTCTTTCTGCACACCTCTTGACTCCTCTTTCATCACCTCTCTTGCCTCTTTCTGCATCCCTCTTTCTTCTTTCTGTACCTCTATTACATCTTTCTGCATCCCTCTCCCCTCTCTCTGTACCTCTCTTGCCTTTTTCAACACCTCCCTTCCCTCTTTCTGCACCCTTGTTCCCTCTTTCTGCACATCTCTTTCCAGTTTCTGTAACTCTCTTGCCTCTTTCTGCATCTCTCTTGCCTTCTTCTGCACAGCTGTTGTTTATTTCTGCACTTCCCTTACCTCTTTCTGCACCCCTCTTTTCTGTTTCTGCATCTTCCTTATATCGTTTTGCACCTTGCTTTCCTTTTTCAGCACCTCACTTGCCACTTTATGCGCTTCTCTTGCTTCTTTCTGCATTTCTCTTGCTTCTTTTACAACTTATCTTGCCTCTTTCTACACTTATCTTGTCTGTTTCTGCACCTCTTATGCCTCTTTCTGCACCTATGTAGTGTATTTCTGCACCTCACTTGCCTCTTTCTGCACTTCTCTTGCTTCTCTCTACATTTCTATTGCTTCTTTCTGTACCTCGCTTGCCTCTTTCTGCACCTCTGTTGATTCCTTCTGTACTGCACTTGCTTTTTTCAGGATCTCTCTTGCGCATTTCTGCATCCCTCTTACCTCTTTATGCACCCCTCTTGCTGCACTTCTCTTGCCTCTGTCTGCACACCTGTTCCCCTTTCTGCACCTCTTATGTCTGTTTCTGCAACTCTCTTGCCTGTTTCTCCAGTTCTTTTGCCTCCTTATGCAGCTCTGTTGCTTCTTTCTGCACTTCTCATGCTTCTCTCTGTACCCCTCTTGCCTCTTTCTGCACCTCTGTTGCTTCTTTCTGCACCCCTTTTGCCTCTTTCTGCAACATTCTTCCTTTTTCTGCACATTCCTTACCTCTTTCAGCACTCCTCTGACTTCTTTGTTCACCTTTGTTGGTTCTTTCTGCACTGCTCTTGTTTCTTTCTGCCCTCTCTCACTTCTTTCTTCTCTCCTCTTGATTATTTCTGAACCCCTCTTCCTTCTTTCCGTACCTCTCTTGCCCTTCTGCACCCCGTTCCCTTTTTCTGTAACTCTCTTTCCTGTTTCTGCACTTCCCTTGCCTCTTGTTGTACCCCTCTTATCTGTTTCTGCATCTCCCTTGTATCTTTTGCATATTTTGGCAAATTTCTTGCCTTTTTCTGCACATCACTTGACATTTTCTGCACTTCTGCTTTTTTCTCCACCTTCCTTATTTCTTTCTGCAGCTATCCTGTCTCTTTCATCACTTCTCTTGATTATTTCTGCATCTCTATTGCTTCTTTCTGCATTTCTTTTACCTCTTTCTGTACCCCTCTTGCCTCTTTCTACACCTCTGTTGTTTCTTTCCGCTATCTTGCTTCATTTTCATCTCTCCTGCTTCTTTTTGCACCTCTCTTGCCTCTTTCTGTACCTCTGTTGGTTCTTTCTGCACTGCACTTGCTTCTTTCTACACCTCTGTTGCTTCTTTCTGCTATCTTGCTTATTTCTGTACTTCTACGGCTTCTTTCTGCACCTCTCTTGCAAATTTCAATGCCCCTCTTACCTCTGTCTGCATCCCTCTTCCCTCTTTCTGTACCTCTCTTACCTCTTTCTGCTCCCCTCTAGCCTATTTCTGCAACCTTCTTCCCTTTTCCTGCACCTCTCTTGCCTCTTTCTGCACCTCACTTTCTTCTTCCTGCATTTATTATGCCTCTTTCTGCACCTTTTTCTTTTTTCTGCACGTATCTTGCCTTATTCAGTACCCCTCTTCTTTGTGTACCTTTGTTGGTTCTTTCTGCACTACTCATGCTTCTTTCTGCACCTCTCTTGCTTCTTTCTGTACCCCTCTTGACTATTTCTGAACCCCTCTTCCCTCTTTCGTACCTCTCTTGCCTTTCTGCACCCCTCTTCCCTATTTCTACATCTCTATTTCCTGTTGCTGCACTTCCCTTGTCTCTTTCTGCACCCCTCATGTCTGTTTCTGCATTCCCCTTGTGTCTTTTTTTACCTCTCTTACCTATTTCAGCACCTCTCTTCCCCTTTTCTACACCTCACTTGCCCTTTTCTGCCCTTCTCTTGTTTTTTTCTGCACCTTTCTTGTTTCTTTCTGCAGCTATCCAGTCTCTTTCATCCCCTCCGTAGCTTTTTTTTTGCTATCTTGGTTCTTTCCGTACTTCTAATGCTTCTTTCTGCACCTCTCTTGCCTCTTTCTGCACCTCTTTTGGTTCTTTCTACACTGCACTTGCTTCTTTCTGCACCTCTCTTGCAAATGTCAACACCCCTGTTACCTCTGTCTACACCCCTCTACCCTCTTTCTGTACCTGTTTTGCCAGTGTCTGCACACCACCTATGCCTGATTCTGCTACTCTTTTGCCTGTTTCTGCAGTTCTTTTACTTCCTTCTGCACCTCTGTTGCTTCTTTCTGCACTTCTCTTGCCTCTTTCTGCTCCCCTCTAACCTCTTTCTACAACCTCCTTCACTTTTCCTGCACTTCTCTTGCCTCTTTCTGCACCTCACTTTGCTCTTCCTGAACTTATTATGCCTCTTTCTGTACCTTTTTCTGTTCTGTTTTCTGCACTTCTCTTGCCTCATTCAGCACCCCTCTTACTTCTTTGTGTACCTTTGTTGGTTCTTTCTGTACTGCTCATGCTTCTTTCTGAACCCCTCTTGCTTCTTTCTGGACCCCTCTTGACTATTTCTGACCCCCTCTTTCCCCTTCTGTACCTTTCTTAGCTTTCTGGACCCCTGTTCCCTTTTCTGCACCTCTCTTTCCTGTTGATGCACTACCTTTGCCTCTTTCTGTACCCCTCTTGTCTGTTTCTGCATCACGCTTGTGTCTTTTTGTAACTCGCTTGCCTATTTCAGCACCTCTCTTGCCCTTTTCTACACCTCACTTACCCTTTTCTGCACTTCTCTTGCTTTTTTCTGCACCTTTCCTGTTTTTTTCTGCAACTATCATGTCTCTTTCATCACTTCTCTTGCTTCTTTCTGCACCTCTATTGCTTCTTTCTGTACTTCTTTTGCCACTCTCTGTACCCCTCTTGCCTCTTTCTGCAACTCTGTTGGATCTTTCTCCGCTGCTCTTGCTTCTTTCCTCACCTCCCTTGCAAATTTCTCTACCCCTCTTCCCTTTCTACATCTCTCTTGCCTCTGTCTGCACCCCTCTTTCGTTCTGTACCTCTTTTGCCTGTTCCTGGTACTCTTTTGCCACTTTCTGCAGTTTTTTTGCGTCTTTCTGCTCCACTGTTGCTTCTTTCCGCACTTCTCTTGCCTCTTGGTGCACCCTCTAGCTACTTTCTGCAACCCTGTTGCTTCTTTCTGCACTTCTCTTGCTTCTTTCTGTACCTCTGTATCTTCTTTCTGCTCTTCTCTTGTTTCTTTCTGCAACTCCCTTGCTTCTTTCTGCGCCGCTGCACTATAGCTCAGGTTATTATTAGTAATAGCCCTCCAGTGTTCCAGAGTTATTTTCTTGACAGGGAAAGTGGTTGATCCAATATGCCATTTGGCACAGTGCATGTTATGACACATATCACAAAGCCAGTCTTACATGTGATTAGTTTGGGGATTTTCCAGTTTTTATCCACTCTCTCGAGTTTAACTTGAGACACATTGTTGCTAAATCTACACGCTTTGCAGGTCCAACAGCGTTTGAACCCCTTAATCCCTTCCAACCAATTGATGTTTTTAGTTCTTAAGTGGCTTTGGATTAACATATCTCTAAATGATACACTTCTTTGATGTGTAATATTCAGTGTTGTCCCTATTTTCTTTCCAATGCTGGGTCCTGAGACAGTACTTCCCATCGTTTCTTGGGAATACCTCTTAGTTGTCCTGCCTGATTAGTATACTTATTAGTATACTGTGTAATGAAACATCCCACATCACTTTTCCCTAAATCTTCTTCAAAAGTGGTATGAAATAAAGCCTGTGTTCTAGAGGTTTCAGCAGTTTACTGTTTGGCCAAATCAAATTTCTGTTGAGGGTAGTCCCTAGCATGAAATCTGTCTATCGTGTCTGTTCTAGTGTGTTTGTAGCTCTGGTCTGAGCTGCGGTTCTTTTGAGTTTGAGGGAACTCACGATATGGAACACTCCAACAAAAGCTGGGAGGGTGGCATCTGGCAGAGTGTAAGACAGAATTTCCTTCTGGAGATTTTCTAAAGAGTTCAGTTTGGAAATCTAAATTTGAGATGCTTATTCTGGTATCCAGAAATTCAATCATTACCTGGCTATGATACATAGTGAACTTCAATTTCACATCATTGATGTTTAACTTCTGTACAAAACCAAGTAGCCCTCTTTTATTTCCCTCCCTTAATAAAAAGACATCATTGATATACCATAGGCATTAATTGATTTTCTCAGTCCATTCTGCCATATCACTGCACCAGAGCACCTGTTCCTCCCACCAGCCTAATGTCAAATTAATGTAACTGGGGGAAAAACAGTTGCCCATCGTACTCCCTTCTGTCTGTTTGTACAGGTCTTTGTCAAAAAGAAAAAGAATTTCAGTCGGTTATACATCAATCATAATTATAGCATGTGTGTGTGTGTTCTAACATGCTGATGTTTTTTAGTAAGTCATCATCATGTCTAATGCTTGTAGACAAGCTTTCAACTTCCAGATACACTAACCAACATTTCTTGCCCCAAAATAAATTCTGGATCTGTTGCAAAAAATCTTAGGTGTCTCTGACATAGGAATTAAGATGCTGCTCGAATGTAAAGAGAAAGTGGTCTATGAAAATATAGGTGTTTTCTTAAAGACTGTTCTTTGAAGAGACAATCCGTCTCCCCAGAGGATTACTTAGACACTTGTGAACCTTTGGTAGCAGGTAAAGGGTGGGTGTAGTCAGCGTGGTGTATTTTATAAAGTATAACTCATCCCATGTTAATATGTGTGTGTCATACCAACCATGTAGCAATTTATGGCATTCTTCCTGCAATTTAACCAAGATAGTTCATCTCAACTTTGACATAACATTTGGTATCTTCCAATTGTCGGAGGGCTTCCTTTACATAGTTTTCTGTACACATGAGTACTATGTTACCCCACTTGTCTGAACGTTTAATTACCAAATTGGGGTATTTTTGTAAGGTTTGTGTGATTTCCCATTGGTCCTTCTGTAAATTGTGATTTGTGTTGATGTTTTTACTCAGCAAGAGGATGTCATTAGCCATTGTTTCACAAAATATGTCAATGTTATCTTTTGGTAGTTGTGGAATATATTGAAAGTGTGTGACTCCTGAAGTGAGTGTCACAGTGGCCCCGGTTTCCAAATCATGTGTTAGCCTTAGTTCCCTGACATGTCTGAGATCAAATTGGTCAGTCGAGTCTCGTAGTCTTTCCATGTCGTCCATTGAATCAAGTTGGTAAATTGTACGTAACATCTGTAGAAGGTATTCATAGTTAGGATGTAGTTTCCATTAGAACAGTGTTTTTGGTTTTGCTAATAACATTTGCGTTGCTTAACGAATCATCGCAACATTTTCTAAACTAAAAATCCAGTCACTTCAGCTGCTGTCTTGAAAATTTTGGAGTGATCAGAGTAGCTGGAGATGAGAAAAAGGGGGGTCCCAAAATGCTGTTTCTCCATGTTAATTTCCATAAGAAGCTTTAGACATGGCTGCAGCAGAAAGGTAGCGCTTGGTCCAGAAAGCAACCTTTTTGTTAAATGATGTAAATCCATTCAGTAGTTGCTGAGAAATAAAATTAATTCTTTGATATGCCACTGTGGCTGCAGTGGATCCGCGACCAGATCTTGTGCCTGAGATCTTGTGACTCGGTTGAACTGAGTCACAAATAAATGTTTATAAAAAAAAAAGGGTGCAAGGTAGAAAAACCCAGACCCCTAGGCCTCTTGGGGGGGTCCTACAAGGACCGCCCAGGGCTAAAAAAGAGTTTATTTTTAAAATGTTCATCTGGAGTTGCGGTGGATCTGCAAATCCCACCGAAAATTTTGAAAAAACTAAGAGTGGCTTCCCATGCTTTGTTTAATTAGGCCCCGGGTGCGACAGGTCCCGAGGGCAAATGAAAATATTGATGGGGGCCCAAGCAGGCCCACGCATCCCAGTGGACCACCACCTCCAAGGGCTATATTTAAAAATAATACATGGGGGATCCTGCCACCTCAAGCAGCCTCAGGGACTGCCACCTTCCTGGGGCAACTCGATATTTATTTGCATATGGGGGCCTAATGCTTGTTCGAGGGGGCCACACAGCCCCCTCATGGAGCCGTAGATGACCCTGGGGACCACACTCACTTTTCCCGTCTCTACCCACTTGCTCCATCCACTTCCTCTATTGGCTCCACTCCATCCTTAACTGGCACTGCTGAAAGCCTAATGTAATAACCCCATTCAATTCTTAGGGATGTCCAGCCTGGAGTGTGATACACTATCTTCAATGCCCCCAACCTTGCTCATTGCCCAATGTGTGTATTTCATATGTTGTTCCTGCTTCGTGCAGGTGTGCACATAAAATTGTTTTACACTGGTGACCTTTGAACCATCAGCATATTGACTCAGCTGCTTGGCTATCAAGGCACCTACACTGAGAGTCAGGACAGAGTTAGGAAAGGACCTACAACTGAGTTTTATGCAGAAAAAGGGTCGCAACAGCACAACTTTGGAGAAGATGCACCTCAACAATCAGATTCTAACATGCCATAAAATGCACATTTGTAGCGTTACTGCCAGGCATTTTCTGTTTATTGATACCCAACTAAATTACAATGATTTATTTTGATCTGTTTGCAGTTTTCATATAGTGAGAACTTGTTTCAAGGGCATTAGAGCGCTTTATGTAAGCACCAGATTACATTGCAGGAGGTCTGTTATTTAGGCAGGGTAGATTAAGTGATTTCCCCGGAATCACCAAAACCTGGTTCCCCAGTTCCAATCTAGGCAGCTCAGGCCTTTTGTCCCCATCTCCTCAGAAGAATGAAAGTCTGAGAGGACACAGAGAGAATATTAGGTTTGACACAGGCTCCTGCAGTAGATGCACAAGTCCAGGGGAGCACCAAGTCCAGCTATAACTCGACTGACCATGAAAGAGCTGAATCTTTATCTTCAATATTCTTAGCTCTCTGAAGTACCGGAAAGGAGACACACAGTTCTCTCTAAAACTCTCAAACAGATATGTCGTGACTGTTCAACTGCTGATCGCAGGGTTCCGGGCCCCTCACAGCACAGATCAACTTTGACTTCAAATAACCCAGTTTAACCAGTTGCACTTCTTCTCCAAACAACCCTTTCCACAGCAGCCTCTGGGAAGTGCCATTCAAAGGCGGGTGTGCTCTTATCCCAAAACATGTTTAGCCCATATTTTTTAGAAGGTTCTAAACATTTTGGCCTCTTTTTCTTCCTCTGGAATTACCTTTTATCAGTTTCTTGCTGGACAACCCCACCCTAGAGCTGAAAAGCCCCAACTGGACTTGCTGCTCCAGATAGGGGGAGAGCTCCCAACCCAGCACCTACAGGTTCATAGCACGTTAACAAAAGCACAAAATACATAAATGATTAAACATATTATCGCAAGGTATGATCTGACATGGCGATGATGCACCTCACAAATGATGTCCTCAAATAATGTGAAGTAAAGCCACAGTTTCAGTAATTCTATGTAGTCACCGTGGCATGCATCCATTTCATACCTACTTTTTGTAGGCCCATCACCATTATCCTGTGTCTCAGAGTTGACTTGGAGGAGACATAACGTAACATTCATACCAACTTCACACTGCAACAATGCTGAAGAAAAAGCAGTGTTGATCACTTACTGAGTTATGGTTACTGCATCTAGACTAGAGGCCTACTTTTGCACACTGGATGCACAAAACACTGCTTCAAGTAATAGTGCTGTCGTGCTGAACTGCTGGTACGTGAGTCGTGACTCATTTGTTTGTGCCTTATGAATGATGATAAGCAGGTGCGCGGCCTGGGGCGTAGCATTTTTAAATGTTTTACACACGCTGGAACAGCGCAGACCCACAGTCAGGACCAAATCCAGCCCAAGCAGAGGCCCGTCCACCGGCAACACTGAATGTAGGCCAGGCATAGATTTATCGGCTAAGGACTCTTTACCGGGAAGAGTGACATAATGTACATTTGATTATATTTTTGGGACAACTTGTGCAGTCATTGATGTGAGTTGGTAGGCAGTAGAACTCAGGTCTAGACCCTGCCATGATAAATAAGTGCTAGTATTATGCACCGGAAACCACTGCACAAATTAAGCACTGAGAGAGAGGTGCGCAAACCAACAGGTTAACAGGGAGAACCGAGGGTCTAACATGGATGTAATTGGCCATTCACAAGCTGAGCCATGAAATTATATGGCATTCAAATCTTGCAACAAACATCATGTAAAAATACGTATTTAAAATTTTTATAAAAAGCGTATTTCTTTTACATGTGGATGTTTTTCCCCTTAGTCTATCAAATGATATCACTGCATTGTGAGGTATATAATAAAAGGGACAGTTTAAACATGAACTAAGAAATAGTTAAGTGCCCTGAACAGCATTGTCATTAGTAAACTAAAAGGCAAGTCAGTAGTTATGTGCAACCTATAAGTGGCTTAGATTCTTATTATATAAGGTGTAACTGCACTCTGACATTTTCAAAATGCAGGGATGTGCCATATTCACAACAATACCACGCACCCCTGTGTTTTCCCTAGTGCTACATTTTGCTGCCTAGCGCCAACGCAGGCACCCTTGCACCATAGTGCAAGAGTGCCCGCATTGCAGGGAATGTGTTCTTATGTGGAGGATGGGGGGCCCTTCCTTCATAAAACAGAATGCAGCACACAAAGAAGTAGCAAATCATCATTATTTAAGGATTGTTTATGTGCACGAAGGGACACCTTCCTGCTCATAAACAATCATTAATTACATTTTGCTCTTTCCATGTGTGCTGAAAGTATTTCTCCTCGTGTTGCCATTCTAACGCCTTCTTTTGGATGGTATTCATTTTTGGTGCTCTCTGTGTCATTCACACCTCCTTGTAAATTTGGGGCAGCATAAAAAAAATGAGTGTTGTGGTGGAACGGCAACAGCAACACCCATTACACACCCCTCTCATGCTAATTAATGCGTTTAAAAGTGTCTTATTTACAAGTGGCCATTAAGCCACCTAAAGTAAATACAGAGACGGGTAAATCACCACCAGAACTTTGCTAAAAGTGATGTTCTGGTCGTGATATTCCCTTGTAAACATGCCCCCAATGTGTGATGTGAGACCCCAACCATTAGCACTTCTAATAAGTGCCATCCCCAATCCCTGCCTCTGGGCGTCATTGCAAGCCTATGAAGAGCTGACTGTCAGCGTGTTTGGTCTGACATTAGTAAGGCATGCATGCACTCAACTCTCCCGGTTACACATTGACCAATATTTCACATGCTACCTTATTGACACTGTCTCAGGAGAATTAAGTGTTTTGCTGTCTGGACAGAAGGGTTTCCCTGCACCTGTGCGGGCAGGCGATACTGCGTTTTATAAAAATGTCAGCATAATATTTTTTCTATGTTGGTCTTGTACATGAAGGGCATACTCAACTATATTGAAAAAGAAATACCAGAGTACACAGAGGCTGTACTTTAAAGTACTTTTAAACTTCTATAAACAGATTCAAGTGCCTTCAATACAGTGGTTGTGCTTTTCAATATTCTCCGTAAATAACTACCTATTGATCTTGAAGATGACTCAGATGATGAGGAACGACTTCTGTGTCTCTCCGGACAGGATGCAAAAAGCGCAACTGAAGGAACATTACCCAGTACAGACATGACAAACTATTATTTAAATGGTAAGATGATGATTGTTTGCAATATTAAAAAAACACCTGCTCACGTGTCAACGTTTTTATTGAAGAATAATATCCAAATGAAATAAAACGTTCTTTAATTTCTACATGTTACTAGTGTGTACTGCATCTTCAATAACAACACTTTGTTTACAGAAAACGATTTTTTGTGTGTTTTCTTCTTATGGGAACTCTACATTTGTCAGACGAGGGCCTTGCCTCCACACTTTCTACCTCCCCACTTTTTCTTATTTAATGCACCCGGAATTTTATATGCCAGTTAAAGACTCATCAAACATGATGCTTCCTCGCCTTCATGTGACATATATGTTTGTTCAGTCGTGCATGCTTGTACTGACTGTAATACCTCTAGATGTAGTCAATTCTAACTACATCCCCTTCCTTAATCCACCCCATTTAGTTGTTAGTATTTCACAGGGATCCATTCAGGTTTACGACTGAGGGCCATACTAACAACATTTTGCCATAAGGCTGCGCTCCAGGCCTTCCTGCTGCGCTACCCGACAACAAAAGAAAAGGGTAGGAATGCGCTGTAACTATTTGATACGGTGCATACCTGTCCTTTTCCCAAGCACTGACACACAATGGGCTGCCATGCTCCAACACAGGTACCTTTGTGCCAAGGTGGAATGAGGTCTGCGTTGCAGGTATGATTGTTTTAGTGTAGGAAGGGAAACCTTCATGCACAAAAACAATCACAAGAGGCTTTTTCCTCTTTCTATCTGTGCTGCAGAATACAGAACAGAGAAAAGGTTAGAACAAGGAGAAGTAGCGCGATGCAGCACGCGCTACAAAATTCGTTTTATTTGTTTAATTGTTTACTTACCTTCAATTATCCATATTCCGGTGTTTAGTACCTTCCACCCTGCCCCTCCCCGTCCCACCTGTCCGCCCCACTGAACTCGTTCTACAGGCCGCGGCTGGTTACTAGGGCCACTTTACCACTTTTTCCAACTTTATTTGCCACATCGCTCACAGTGCTATGTGACACCAGGTTTTGAAATCCTATTTAGTATTGGCTAATGATCAATATTAATTCAATCAAGACGATACTTGATGATCCGAATTACCTGTAAACTCAAATATTATAAAGCCTTCTTGTAAACCATGAATATTTCATTATTTCGGAAGACCTTCATACTTGAGTTTGAGTTTGAGTTTAAAAGTATTTCTAGAGCGCTCGTACACCCAGCAGTTTCATGGCGCTATGCAGCACTACAGACCCAAGGAACAAAAGGCTAGGGAGACAGGAGAGAGTTAAGAGGGGAAGGCCTGAGTAAAAAGAAAGGTTTTAAGGGCTTTGCGAAAAAGGGAGTACTGGGGGCAGGATCGCAAATGGATCGGAAGAGAGTTCCAAAAGGCAGGAGCCAAGGTGGAGAACTTGGACCCGCCCCATTTTTTACGTTTAAAACGGGGGACTACAAAAAGTTGTTGGGTGGATGAGCGCAATTCTCTAGACGGAGTGTAGGCTTGAATTGCAGATCCAATGAATGCAGAGGCAGAACCAGACCGAACATTGAAAATGATGCAGCCCAGCTTAAACAGGGCACGTTGCTGTACGGGGAGCCAGTGTAAAGATTTTAGAAGGGGCGTGGCGTGATGAGATTTGGGTAAATTAAAAACGAGACGGGCCGCCTGGTTCTGAACCAACTGGAGACGCCTCACGAGGTACGCCGGCATGCCACAATAAAGGGCGTTACCGTAGTCCAAGCGGGACGTCACCATCGCCAGGAGTATGAGTTTGAGGGCAGAGGGGGAAAAGAACCGGGAGACTTTGGGAATTGTCCGGAGGGAAAGAAAAGCTGAGGATTCAGCCGCACTAACTTGGGAATGAAGGGAGAGTTGATCATTGAGTTTAAAACCAAGAGTTTTAACGGAGGAAGAGGGAGTGGGTGGGGAACCTAAAGAAGGGGGCCAAAAAAGAGAGGACCATGGACTGGAGCAACCACCTGTCAACACCAATTCCGTTTTATCGGGATTGAGTTTCAGGTGGTTGTGGTTCATCCAGTCCTGAATGAAGGTCATAACAGAATGAAAGTTGGATATTGAAGCAGGGGAGGAGGATAAAGAAAAGATAAGCTGGAGGTCATCCGCATAATTGTACACAGAGACCTCCAGCTGCTGTAAAGCAAAAATAAGAGGGGCAATGTACAGATTAAATAACAATGGGGAAAGAGAAGATCCTACTTTGATGTATTTATATTGTACCCGAAAATTATAGCAAATCGTTTGATTGATTTAAATACCACCATGAAGTTTTGTCCTCGTTATAAGACATTTGGTACTTGAGGAATGTTTTGGCTGAATTTTACCTGCTTTTTATGCATGCTATTCCTTGACAATGCCTGTATAAAACCAGTGAATAGGAGCAGCAATGTAAACATCACTTTACCTTTATGTTTCCAACTGAAGAAACATCTATGAGTAAAACAATAATTTAGGGCTTAGTAATGTGGGACAACCATATCCTGCATGTCTGCAAGTTTGGTTTCAGATTACCCTGCAGCACCATGCTGCTGCTGTATACACCATTGACAAACCCCTTTTGACAACTGACTGCCACAGTCTTTCTGCCCCCCCTGAGGCACATAGGGGCAATAGCCCCTGATCTGCCCCCCAGGGGGGCATAAAGCACCAGGGATTATGTTTTTTATGCATAGGGGTGAGGGCTTCCCAAAATGGGCATACCATTGCGCCAACCCCCACAAACACAATTTGGATAGTTTTTCTACCCCACGTGGGGGCAGAAAGCCCACAAGGAAGCCAGTGATTATTTTTATATAGGTTAGGGGTGGGGCTGCCCGGAAAGGACATTCCAATGCCCCCTCCCCCCAAAAATATTAGCCACAGACTTTAGCCCCCTGGGGCAGAAAAAGAAAGCTATTATAAAAGATGAGTGGGGGCTGATCACAAGACCAAGCCCCCACCCAAATGAAATTGTGAAGAAAGTCTTTCTGAACCCTTGGGGGCAGCATGAAGTCCACTAGGCACCAGGGATTATGTATCTTTTGGATACATAGGGGTATGGGCTGCCCAAAATTGTCATGCCAATGCCCCCACTCTCCAAACAATAAAAGGGCATTCTTTCTACCTCCCCCAGGGGAGCAGATGTGGGTTATTACTCCTGATCTGCCTCCCAGGGGGGAGAAAGCGCACTAGACACCAGGGATTCTTTTTTATAGAATAGGGATGGGGCTGCCCAGAATGGGCAAGGCCATGCCTCCACCCCACAAAAATGGGGACCAATGTCTTTCTGCCTCATCTTGGAGGCAAGTAATGCAATAGATCCCGATCTGCCCCCACGATGGGCAGAAATCCCACTAGGCACCAGGGATTATGTCTTTCATTGTGTAGGGGGTGGGGGCTGCCAAGAATGGCCTCTTTCCAAAAACAATGAGCAAAGCGTCTCTGCTCCCCCTGGGGGGGTGGCAGATGTTGATTATTACACCCGATCTGCCCCCTTCCCCTAAGAGGAAGCAGAAAGCCCACTAGACCCCAGGGATATATTTTTGGGCATGTCAGGGAGTGGCCCCATAGTGAAGGGTGGACATTTTGGTTGATAGCTTTAGGTTCATCTTCTCCTAAGAGCGGGCAGAAAACCTCTAGAAACCAAGGAAAGTTTGGATTTGTGTGACCTGGAATTCGGCTGATGTTCTGCATGTTCTGACCTTTGGCTGGCATTTTGCTGGCAGGGTGTGTGGGCTTGCACTTGGCTAGAGGTGTGCGTGGAGTGCCGCTTGATTGGCGGTGGCGGTGTACATGGGTTGGCGCTAGGCTGATGGTGTGTATGGATGGTGCTCAGCTGGCAGTGTGCATGGGTGGTGCTTGGCTGGTGTCTAGTTTTCAAAAATTTACAGGTTTGCTAGGTTTACTGAGGTGCTGGCAGAGCGAGGGTCCAAAACCCACAGCTAGGCACCTTGCGAATAAAAGGGTCAGTTTTCACTCGAACAATGTGATGTGTCCACATTGTATTTGAGGCCATTTTCTGTTGTAGGCACTATGCCTACCCACACAAGTGAGGTACCATTTGTTTCTGGAGACTTGGCAAAATGCTGGTGGGTAGAGTTTGTGGCTCCGTACAGATTCAAAAACTTTCTATCACAGAATGAGAAAAATGTGTTTTGCTTTACAAAGTTTGAGGTTTGCTAGTGATTCTGGGTAACAGAACCTGGTGAGAGTCACACAAGTCATCCCGACCTGGCTTGCTCTGGGTATCTAGTTTTCCACAATGTACATTTGTTCTAGATTTCCCTAGGTGCTGGCAGAGCTAGGGTCCAAAATCCACAGCTATGCACATTTCATAAAAAGTATCAGTTTCCACTGGAAAAATGTGATGTGTCAACGTTGCATTTTGGGCCTTTTCCTGTCGTGGGCACTATGCCTACCTACACACATGAGATAACATTTTTATCAGGAAACTAGGGGAAATGCAGGTGATTGGAGGTTTGTGGCTCTCCACATATTTCAGAAGTTTCCATCACAGAATAAGAAAAATGTGTTTTGCTTTTCAGAGTTTGAGGTTTGCAAGGGATTCTGGGTAACAGAACCTGGTGAGAGCCACACAAGTCAGCCTATCATGGCTTCCCGTGGGTATTTAGTTTTCATAAATGTACAGGTTTTCTAGATTTACCTAAGTGCCCACTGAGCTAGGGTCCTAAATCCACAGATATGCAGATTGCAAAAAAAGTGTTAGGTTTCTGTTAAAAAATGTAATGTGTCCACATTGCGTTTTTGGGACGTTTCCTGTCACGGGCACTAGGCCTACCCACACAATTGAGGTACCATTTTTATCAGGAGACTTGAGGGAATGCTGGGTGAGTGGAAGGTTGTGGCTCCCCACAGATTCCAGAACTTTCCATCACAAACATTTGTTTTCTTTAAAAAGTTTGAGGTTTGCAAGTGATTCTGTTTTTTATAACTTGGTGCAAGTCATACAAGTCACACCACTCTGGATTTATCAGTGTGTCTAGTTTTCAAAAATAAACAGGTGTGCTAGGTTTTCCTAGGTGCCGGCTGAGCTAGGATCCAAAATCCACAGCTAGGCACATTGCAAAAAAAGGGTCCGTTTTCACACAAAAAATGTGATGTGTTCACATTGCATTTTGGGCCATTTCCTGTCACATGAACTAGGCCTACCCACACAAGTGAGATACCATTTTCATTGAGAGACTTAGGTAAAGATAGAATAGTAGAAAGGTGTTATTACCAATTGACTTTCTGTGAATTTCTGCTTTCCAAATGTATGATAATGTGTAAAAAGAAGTAATTGTGAACCTTTTTATCTAATTCACATGCACGTGTGGGACCCACACATTTGGAGATATGCAAATAACCACTGCTTATAAACTCCATATTGTATTCCCGTTTTGTGAATACATTGGTTTCCACGATACCTATTTTTCACTCTTTATATTTTACCAAATGACTTGCTGTATACCCGCACACATTGAAAAACTATTCAGCTCAGTTATTGCCTCTGGGTACCTCGAGTTCTTGGTGAACCTACAAATCCTATATATACCCACAACTAGATGGGTCCAGCAGCTAAAACTGTATATTGCTTTAAAAAAATCTGCCATACTTGGATGAAGTTACAGGTGAAAATGTAGGCACAAATGGCTGTGTTTTTCAACTCAATTTCAATATGCTTTTATTTCACCTGTTAGTTTCCATAGCAAATCCTTGAAGGATCTACACAAATAACGACTAGCTGAATTCAGAATATTATCTACTTTTCAGGAATGTATAGCTTTCTGGGATCCATTATTGATTTCATACCCATTTCTATCACAAAATGGAAGAAGTTTGAAAACTTAAAAAATAGTAAAGATAGGCTATGTCCCAGTAAAATGCCAAAACTATGTAGAAAATCTTGGTTTTCAGACAAATTTCTTCCTTGTACTGATCCTTTTAACACTGCAAACAATTCATTGATACCATTTGCAGGGATAACACCAGGCGTTTTCTTTTGCAGCACTTTTTTCTCAATTTTTCCCTAAAACCGAACATTTAGCTGTATTTTGGCTAATTTCTTGGTCTCCTTCAAGTGAATCCACAAAATCTGGATACCTTTAGAATCCGCAGGATGTTGGAAGAAAAGGGCATCCATTTGGTGTGGATACCTTATGTGGACAAAAAGTTACGGGGCCTAAGCTTGAACTACCCTAAATAGCCGAAACAAGTTTAGCACTGGGTAGGGGGAAAGGCCTAGCAGCAAAAGGGTCAATAGACACCAGCTTGCTAACATGGTTGCCTCCAGGTCACAAACGATCCCTCACCTGGGAAGTCCCTCAAGGCCCCATCCTGTTGTCTGTCATCTACAGCCTATACATGGAGCCTTTACTCACAGATAACAGCATCATGTAAATGTAAATGTACATGGATTTGTATAGCGCAAATCACCACTGGTTTCTAAGCGCTTGCTTAGGGAACCCGTCCTGGTATTCCCCTGTGAGATACCCCGGCAGGGTATCCGCAAGGTGAAAGCCAGGCATCCGGCCGCGAGGGGCCGTTGTGGAGATTAAGCAATCTATTGCCCAGAGTCGCAGAGTGTGAACCCATGAATCGATTAGGCACCGGAGCGAGAATTGTCGAGTCCATGGACATTTTAGGACTCAAGACCCCGCCGAGCCAGGAATTGAACCCTTGTCCCGGGCTGATCTCTGCTTCCAGGTCTGCCTCCTCTAACCAGTGAGCCACACTTCTCCACACCAATATGCTGACGATTCTCCACCCTACTTGAAAGTATCCTCTTCTTCCGCCATCCAAAGCCTCAAACACTGCTAGTTCACATCCAGACCTCGATTTACAGTGCTCTCCATAAGCTCAACCCAACCAAGACAGAATTCCTGTTTTTTGCCTCAAACAATAAACAAGATATAGAACAAGCCTGGCTCAAAGACATGAACATTGACAACTTTGAACCCCCAACTTACACCAAATATCAAAACATTTGGATTCAAAATGCACATCAACTTCACCATCAAGGAACACATTTCCAAAAAAACAAAAACTGCCTGGTACCAGCTCTATCCTTAAGGAAATCAAACAATTTCCTCCAGAAAGTGAATTCAAAACTACTGTTCAAGCCATTGTACTCTCGCATCAGGATGGTGGTAATGCTTTACTTCATGTCATTCCAGACTTTACATCATAACCCTCTAGGAGCATATCTCACCAAGGGTGTGCAGAAATACGATCTCCCAACTCCATCTTTATAGAACTCCATTGGCTCATTTTGCCGTCCTAACCAGCACCACTTTTATCATGCATGCAACCTCACCATCTCTGGTGATACCCAACACAACCTCAGCCAGGACATCATCAGACTGCAGACCAATAAGCATACAAAATGCATTCATGATCTGGAAAAACATCCCCATATCAATCGGAACGCAATAGGAGATTGATGCATCACCTCCTTCCCGGTAAGGAACAGACGCATCACCTACTTTGCGCAAGCACTGAGGAACAGACGCATCGCATCTCCCGAAGCAAGGAACCGATGCATTGCTCTCCCTGTGAACCTTTTGTTTATCTTGCCTTACGCATCCAAAGGTACTTTGTGAGAAACGTGTCACATTTACAATCTTCTTTGAACTAAGCTATTTATATCATCTAAAAGCCATTTTCTTAATACTGTATTGTGGATTTTTGTCGTTTGGGTCTTGTGTTAAATCTATATAAATAATACTTATTTTTATAAAACATGTGTCATGTCTTTCTGTAGTGTTTTCACTGTATTACTGTATGTGTTCACAAATGCCTTACACACTGCCTTTGAGATACGCCATCGTGCTTGTGACAAGCTACCACAGTGTTGAGTAGGCGTTATTTTCGGAGTGCAGCCCCCTTAACCTACCTAGAAGCAAGGGTCCCTATTTGGACAAAGGTGCAAACCATTGCCAACTAGAGACGCCCAGTTCTAACGAATTGTTTAAGAAAGTATAGCTCTATGGGTCAAGGCAGCAGATGTCCGATGAGAGAGCATCATCGTCGGATAGCCTTGGGTCAAAAATGTCCACATTTGGACTTAGTCACCAAAATGAAAGTTGAAAAACTCCAGCGGGATGATGCAGAAGGCTGTAACTGTAGACTGTTCCATGAGGTTGGCTACCCAGTTGGCGAAGGACCACGGAAAAAGATTTGCTGCTGAGGAGAAGTACGTAGCAAGACACCACATAGTCAATCTGACCGGTGATGCTCCTCTGGCGGATAGACGAGCAAGTTGGTCCCGTTCTCCTCCTGGTTCTCAGAGCACTTTTTGTCCAAGCCCTCGGTTCTGGAAGTTGGCCATTCTGGACACCTTTAGCACCACAAACAAGCATCCAGGAATGACGGGACTTCTTCAGGGTTTAGGACTCACTCAGGCTGGTTTCTGGTACGAATTCAAGATGGTAGCAGCCTTTTATGTCCCTGTTGCTTTGAACAGAGGGCCAACAAACTAGCCCTTAAAGTCACTTCTGGGAGTCCTGGGTGCAGATGAAGATGCAGAGCTCAACAGTAGGGCTAGCTCTAGACGGAAAAGCAGTCTTTCCAGGTAAATCAGAAGTCTGGCAGAGTGCACAGCAGTTCACAGCAGCAGGCTTTCCTCTGAAAGTCCTTCTGCGGGTCCAGTAGTGAACTTAAGCGTTGGTCTGAAGGTCTTATTTTTAAACTCAGGTGCCCTTCTTCTGGAAGGTGGTCGAAGCATCTGAAAAGGTTTTACCTGGCATTTTCTGACTCCTCTGCCATGGCTCCAAGCTGGCTGCAGTGACAATACAGAGTTATTAGGCCCTTTTTGTGAAGGTAGAGCTATTGCCATTCCGGTGTAAGTTTGGCTGTGCTGTGCTCCATCACTCCATCCTGCCAGCAGATGCCCCATGGAAGCACACATAATCCATCTATTGTGAGACTGTCTGAGAGGAATTCACAAAGCATAACTTTCAGCTATACCCAGGCATGTGACCCACGACAGACTGCAGGCACAAAGGTCTAAGAGCAGGAAAATGGCAACTTTATAAAAGTGTCATTTTCAAAATTGTAATACATTTTTTACTTCACCATTAAAGAGGGTTTATCATTACAATTTCATATATACCAAACATGCTACATTTACCTCCTCTCAATCAGGAATTACAGCTAATAAAATGTAATAAGGAATCCCAAATGCTATCCTATCACAATAGTGAAAATAAAGTTGGGGTGTTTTCACTAACAGGACATGTAAAACTCAAAAGTACATGTCTGAACTTTTAATTACACAGCACCCTGCCCTTTGGGCAACCTAGGCTCTTAGTTAGGGGTAACTTAAATGTTATAGAAGAGGAGATTAAGGCTTGGCAAGGTGACTTAACTGGCAGTGGGACACTGCATTCAGGTTTTAATGGCAGACTTGGGGCATGTTTGAAGGGCTAAATAAGGGGATGGCACAATAAGGGTTGAAAAGCCACTGGTACAATTTAATTTACAGGCCCTGGATATATCATATACCTCTCTTCAAAGGACTTATAAGTAAATTTAGATATGCTGATTACGTATATGCCAATCAAACCATGTTTAGGGGAATGAGCACAATCACTTCAGAATTGGTTAGCAGCAGTAAAGTGCACAGAGTCCCACGGCCAATGAAAACATTTTCAGCAAAACATAGGAGGAGAATGGCAAAACATTTGGGGGTGACCCTGCAGAGAGGGCCAAGTCCAACAGAACCTTTTGTATTTTCTCTAGTGTTTGGCACCTAAGAACTGTTACCTGAACAACTCCCAGTTCATTTTCTCTTCTCTGTTAGCTTATAGATTGCAAGTTTAGTCTGATCTGTGCTATCTAAAGCCTCATGAAAAATGCTATATATTCCCCCAAAACAGTTACAGTGCCATCAATTCCTTAACTGACCTCAGTTTGATACTTTTTTGAAATTCATATCCCTTCTCCTTCTCATTCAAAAAGAAATGTTGATCTTTTGTTCTTCACGCTTCATCCCCCTGTGGTTAAATAAATCTGTAAACTGAGAGTTATGGACACCTCTAGTGGGGGTTTCTCTCATTGTCTTTCAAAATGATGTAATTGTACCCACTGCATTGGCATTGTTCTGGGTGCTCCGGGGGGTGGGGGTGAATTTACTCACTTTGTCTCCACCAAAACCACCTACTTCAAAGTTTTACTGTACCTCTGATGCCGTTAATGGCATTGGCTCGCATGAGCTCCATCTTTTCCAACAGGCATGGAAATGCTTCTTTAAGCTCTTTTTCTAGTCCCTCTCTATAAAGGCTTCCCCTTCTCTGCTGGATTGAATCTGTGGCATTGCTCTTGGTCAGATGATTAGCAGAGTAGTAGGATACAGATGCACTCATCAGCCTACTTCTCTCTCAAATAACAATTGGCTCCTGAATGTTTTCTGAGTTTCAAGACAGTCTGATCCATTGCCTTCTCAGTGATATGTCTATCAGACAATCCCTGGAGCAGTTTTAGAAAGCCACTGTTTTACCCCTGATCTCAATTTTGCTGAAGCTGTGGCACCGTTTGAAACAAAAATTTTAGATCTCCAGATCCCCATCCATTCTTTACCTGGGGCACACTAAAACTGCAAGCTGCACCTTTTCATTGAGCACAGCCTCATCTCTCAGAAAAAATGGTGCTGCTAATTCTGTGCCCTACACTATGTTGAGCCATAGTTAGTCCCTGCTCCCCTTCAATCTGGACAACCTGACCTGAAACATCATCCCAAGATACTGGAATCTGACCAGGAGACAACGATACCGGGCATCTTCCTCTAGGAAGTGAATGCAGCTTGCTATTCTTTTGGCGCTGTTATTGTGGGTATAGTGGTTGCTCTGTATCTTTTTCTGACATCTCCACTTCTAGACTTCCAACCCTGTCTCATCAGCATCAAGTAACTCCTGCAGTAGTTGCCTTCTGCATCTCTCCATGTCTGACATCACCAGTCTAAAAAGCTTTTGAAAAAGAACTAGCAGAAATAAAGAAATCGATTACATTACTCAATACAGGGAGACAGAAAGGACAAGGGAAATGTTAATAATATCAGCCAATAAAAATCGATTTAACTTTGAAATGAAAATAGCACTGCACCAAGCAACCGTGAAAATAATATAACTAGACATTGGAAGAAAATTAAGGTAGAAATAAAAATATTTTCAAATAATCACTGTTATTTTTCTATGAACATATAAAAATGTTACATAATGAATTACTTTATGAATAAATAACCAAACAAAAATATAAAGGTAAACAGCAACAGCCGCGTTGCTAAAAGTATGGAATAATGGAAAAACTATTATGCTTATAATACATAACAGGTATCTGAGTAGTATGGTTCAATATTAAATCAAGCAGATCTGGTGACATTATAAACCACAAGGCCAAAGCCAAGTGATTTGTGAATATCAGAACACCAGCATAGCAAAATCGGACCATATTTGGAATTTTACCCAGTTTGTTTATTTTATATTACATGTAAACATGGGCGTAAAATCCGTTCCGCTCGCGGATTTTGCGGATTTTCGGCAAATTCGCAATCCGCGAACTCTCGCGAACTTGCCGAAAATTCGTAAAATCCGTGCGAAGCGGATTTTTTGCTTGGTCGCACTTGCCAACTAGAATACTATACAATTTCGCGGGCGTAAACACTTGCGAACACGTAGATGCGGCGGGCAGCGACAATCTCGCAATTGCGAGATTGCAAAATTTGCAATTTCGCACAAGAAATCCACCAGCAGGCAGCATAAACCTTGAAAATTATGATTTTTATCAGAATAACTCCTCAGGTTGACATTTGCCTGCACTGTTTCTTTGCAAGGAGTCCATTTTGGGGGGGGGGAGGAAGGAAGTGCCCCACAGTCTCCAACTTCCTGTTCCTGTCCAGCAGGCTCCTCCCAGTGCTTTCTTCATGTGCTGGTCACTTTGATTTGGATCTTGACCTGGAAGGATTACTTTTTGTGGATGCTGCTGGATATTTGGATTTTTGCAAAACTGAAAGCACTCAGCAGGTGAAAAAGTTCAATCTTATCATTAGTAACCATTCCCTGTAGTGCTTCCTGAGGGGCCCCTTCAGAGTTCATTTGCCTACTTGCAACTATTCTATGACCCTGCTCTGACCCTCACAGCAGGCTCAGAGAATAGCTACAAGTATACAACAAAGGTCCTGTTAAAAAAATTACACTGCAACAGAAAGCAATTACAGACAAAACTGAAAGCACTCAGCAGGTGCAAAAGTTCAATCTTATTGTGGAAAAGTAAATTTTGCCATGTTCTGTGTCCCTACGCCTCATCCATCATAGGTTATGTGTGCATGACCAATATGCATATGTTATTCCCCATGTCCGATTAATGACGCAATTCCAGTTGTGTCCACCTCTAGTATGCCAGTTTCCAGTCCTCGTGAATACTACGAATATCAGGCCTATGTAAAGTTACGTTGCCACGTTTCTCAGTGTGCACGTTATTCCATTATAAAGTCCCCGTTTCCAGGCCTCAACAGGGCCTGGACATCAGATTCAGCTCCTGTCTCCTAAAAGCCTCGCGGAGGAGCGATACAGCCCCACCTGTATCCTCGACCCTTCACTTACTTCCTGCCTCGCAGTGCTCGGTGCAGCTTGGCTCTGCCTGTCAGTCTGCCAAGAGTATGTTATGATTCCAGCTATCAGTTCAGTCCTCCTTCTCTGCATTCCTAAGCTACTGAACTGCATCAATAGTTTCCGTCATTGTCTAGCCTTCTCGTCTCCATGTTAGAGAAATACTGTATTTAATGGTCATTTAGTATTCTTCATCACGCACTACATGTAGAATAATGCATGGTCCAGTCTTAGAATCAAGTTAGCTTTTCCCCTCATGACTTCTAGTTTATACCAACATGTTCCCTAAACATCAGATACTAGATAGGGTTTAGGTACAAGTCGCTCCGACCCTCCAGACACAAGTCTCTGCTCCTAGCACAGAGTTCGTAGCCCCCAGCTTCTCCTAGTAACACGTCATTGTCAGTTTACGCGCACCACCAGGTTAGAGGTCCCGGCTCCTTAGGTAGCCCCCTCCAATGATTCCGCCCATTCATGACATATTCTGTTACGTTTGCATCACATGTCTATGTATACTCCCAGTTACACCTCTTTTTACTGTTATCTTTCGCGACTGCTACGCGTCACGCCTTCTGCTCCACCCACTGTTACGCCTACTGCAATGTAATGCTATGTGTTTGCGCTATGTATATAAGTTGATGTATTGTTATTAAAAGTTAGCGCGCTCATCCCAGACCCAGCCCCGGCAGCTGCCGGGCCACTCTAGCCCTGCCATTCTGTTCCTATGCAGGTTGTCCTGATCCTGTCCTTTATGCTGTAATAAACCTGCAGAAACTCCTACTACCTCGAATCTTGACTCTTATTTATTGAGCTATCTGTTATGCTATATGCCTAGTCAAAAATAGGGTATTATTTATTTATTTACCACATAATGGCGCCCGAACAGGGACTTGCCCTTTCCCCACGCGTCGGTGAAGCCACGCCGACCCCCTGACCCTCTGCAGTCGTGACGGAACCATACCGTGCACTGGCAGATATTTCTGCTCCAAGTATCCCTCAGGCCCACGGAGGAGACGGAGGAGGCGGTCCAGCATCCAAACGAGACGGTGGAGGAACGCGGCGAGTCCCGACCAGAGCCCAAGCCGAGAGTCCAAGGTCCGAGGTATCCGGAGGCCCACCCGTAACTGAAGTCCGAAGTCCGAAGTTCGTCGTCGTAGCAGTCCAGTCCCGTCCGAGGCTTTCCGTTCCGTGCTGCCCGGTGAGTACCATTGCTGGGGTAGTATCTAGACAGGACCAATCTAAATTGACTCCTGGTCCGTGGGTTGGTGGTGCCCAGACTCACAAACGAAGTGTTCACCTAGGTGGATACGGGTCTTGATGCGTCCCTTTATGGGACCGGTATGTTCCGTACTGTTACAGCAGTGCATCCAGTAACTCTAGTCTGTTCCGTTCTCGAGAAATTCTGTTCTGTTTCTGTTCTCAGTATTTCAGGTAATATTCTGCTCGAACTGTTATTTATAATGTTCTTTATGTATTTTAATGTTGTGGTATGAGTGTGATGTGATTTCGTGTTTTTATTGTGTATTGTATTGTGTCCAGATTACAGTTCAGTCATGCCTATATTTTCCAAGTTACGTCAGTTAAAAACTAGAAAGGGTTTATTAGAAGAAGCAGTTCCTGTTCCGCCGAGGGACAGTCCAGGTCATTTTATGTATCAGAAACATGGCATAAGCGCCATAATGTATCTAGATTTATGGGTAGAGTATACCAAACAGTTAGAAGAAAAGTATAGATGGCCCGTATCGGGTACATGGGATGCCGAATGTATCATGCGAGTAGAAGAAGCATTATGGAAAAAGAAAGCCAGACAGTCACAGAAAGATGCCATCGAGTTATGGCGTAAAGAAGCGCATAGAAGAACTGAAAAGGAAGTCAGAAAGTCAGAGTTAAGTAGAGAATCCCAGGAACGAGCCCAAGAAAGAGAATTAATCGAGATAGGTGAACAAGTCAAAGCCGAACAGTCAGACAGACAGAGGCATGCCCTCATTAAGGGTATGTATCCTCTCCTTGCCGAGGGCTTGCCAAAAGCGACCCCGGAGGCATCCAGTAATTTCCCGCCACCATTAGTTCCGACCAAGCTACGTCACAAACCGACCGCAGCTGATATTTTTATTTCGTCCTATTTGGACGACACAGTCCCCGAATATGCAAATCCTGTTCGCGCTCCGCCAGTCCCTGTAAATCAGGCACTTCCGGCTCCTTCAGACACCGGGGTGCCCTTGACAGCTCCCCCGGCCCAGTCCACCATACAAGTCCAGCCCACGTTACAATTACCGACCCTGTCAGCACGAAGAATGTCAGTCGACGATTCTAGTATAGGGGCCGCAGGAGGAGGTCCTCCTCAAACACCGCCGCCACACAAGCGTTTAACGTTAGCCGAATTACATGCACAAGCATCACAGCGCACGCCTAGGTATCAGTCTGTTGCAGAAATAAGAAAATCCCTTGCCGAATGTTGCTATGATCCAGTCCCAGGCGAGGATAATATGGTTTTATATTCATTCCGCGTAAGAAAGGTGACCGAGTATCTAGTCACCTTGCCGAATATGAAAGAAGATCTAGACAGAATATATCGTTTCATCCGTACAGGGGATGATCCAGAAAGTATTGGCGAGGTTATGTCTCAAAGGAAAGCCGAGATCCAGCTCATGATATTAAAGTTCCTGATCAATTGTCTAATAAGAGAACAAGATTACCCGTCTAAAGATTCTGCCGAAATGAGAATCCTGACAAGGTGGAGTGATAATATAGCCGAGGGTAAGCACAAGACCGTCGGTGCCATGGAGAGTATGTACAAGAAAATTCGTAAAGAAATAATAAGGATACACGAACAGCGTAAAGCAGCACTAGTAAGCGAGAAAGAAAGTATCTCTGATCCTGAAGAGGAAGACGAGAATTCCGCCAGAATAGCGTATGTAGGAAAATCTAGATTTCCAGATCGCCATTTACGCCTAGAACCCAAGTCTATTTTTCATCATCCAGCACCAGAACAAGGTTCTCTAGAACAAGTATTTCAAGCTACCGATCACATTCTGAAATCACGAATCGGTTACAGTGAGTTAAGTACCATGCATGAACAAGAACTAGCCCGATCAGCAGTCCGATGGATTACTGATTCTACCACTTTTCCGGACGAAATAGTGGCACAAATGTTTCTGAAACTGCCCCCAGCCGAGCAACGACTGGTGGGTATGTATATGATCCAGTACCTCATTACTCTGTATGAGGGTCAACACTCTGATCCAGGTCCGTTACACGATATCCTGAACGAGTTACTCCAGTATAGATGGAGAGGTCTAGGTACCGATTTAATTAGTGTCATTCTAGAACAGCGCCACAAACATAGAACGTTTCTGAACCCGCATTTTGTTCATGTTTCACCCCCAGAAAATAAATCATTTTACATAGACAGACAGAATCCGTTACGAGAAGTCCACCCAGTCCAAGGGGCGGGTGGCGTAATGCAACGGGTGTTTGTATACACTCCGATTTCAAAGATGGAACTTCTTGAAATGAAGAAATTAATTCCCTGTCATGACAAAGATCCAGCAGGGTTCCATAGAGAATTAAAAGACATGCTCCGTATGGGAGAATATACTTACCCAGATATCATTAAAATGTTAAAGGTCCTGTTACCCGCAGGGGTGTATGAAAAGTTAAAGGAAAAAGAATGGGAGGTGGGAGAGAAAAAGATCGATTGGGCAGCTCTAGAAGCTGAAGACAAGGCACGAGTACCAGGTACCGGTCTTGGAGATAAATGTAAAGAATTACCAGAATTATTGATTCAAGTTTTACCCAGATTATTGACAACGAGAAAAGAAGACTGGGATGCAATCTCAGCCTGTAAACAGAAACATATTAGATATTAGTGATTTTTATTCTAGATTTGAAAAATGTTTCAGTATCAACAGTGGTCTCAAGACAAGTAGTGAGTCATACCCTCACCTTTTCGTTACTAAATTAGTCGAGAATTCAAGTCCACAAATTAAAAACCGAGTTTTGAAAGTCGAAAGCACCTGGCAAGCAAATACTCCGTCCCAAATGCTCCAGATGCTCCAGTATCACCAGAATAGAATCAGGGAAGAGCAAGAACACGAGAGAAAACGTATGAAAGACACGAAAATGAAAGTGCTAGTTGCACAATCTATTCCTCAAGACAGTCAGAAGAGGGGTCTGAATCAAGCCAGTCATCCTGCAGCTCCCGTTAAAGGGAACTGCAATTATTGTAAACAGCCAGGTCATTTTATAAACGAGTGTGCAGTTCTGAAACACAACATAGCTACTGGTAAGACTAAAGAAAGACCACGTCCGCCTAGACAAGAACAAGTTTCACAGATTCCTCAGTCACAGAATGCACAACAGACAGTTTCCGCACCGCAGCCTATTGCTGCAACACAGCACGTTACATCGCAGATGTACCAGTATGCTCAGACAGAGTATCCAGAGTACCAGCCATATTCATGAAACAGCCTAGAGAGGGAGGTAGGCTTGCCTCTCATCGAGATACCTGTAGATCAAGAGGGTCCCTATGTTCACAGTCAAGTATTAGGGAAAGACAGAAAGTTTTTGATCGATACAGGGGCAAGTAGGACCACAATTAGTCATGCCGAAGTTCCAGGGGCTCCGCTCTCAGGCTCAAGAAATGTTTCCCTTGGATTTTCAGGAAAACCCATCGTTAACGAGATATCAAAACCAGTTACTCTAGAAGTAGGTCCATTGTCCCGCACTACTGATCTGTTACTTACCAAGTCATGTCCAGAAAATCTATTAGGCATTAAGACACTGAAAGAATTAGGTGCAGTTATTTGCTGTTCCCCAGAGGGAATACGTCTGTTCCTACGTGACTTTAAGGGTCACTATGTATTACGAGATTTTGATTCCAGATTGTCTAATGTTCCGCAGCATTTATGGGCGCAAGGTCCAACTGATGTAGGTTATATGCAAATCACACCCCATCGTGTGACTCTCAAGCCAGGTGTAGTGTTACCACGAATCAGACAGTACAGATTGCCACCTGAGGCTGTAGCAGCCTTATCCAAAATTATTGACGAGCTCATTGTTCAAGGAGTAGTTGTAGAAACTGACTCCAATGTATGTAATTCTCCGATCATTCCAGTTATGAAACGTACTGATCCAAATGCACCTCCAGTATATCGATTAGTGATTGATTTACGAGAGCTTAATAAATGTATTATTCCTCAGTACCCAGTTGTCCCAGATATTTCTTCCCTGTTAACAGCTATTGATTCCGAAGCCACGTTTTTCACTGTCATAGACCTCAAGAATGCATTTTTCAGTGTTCCAATTCATCCAGACAGCCAGTTCCTTTTCGGATTTTGTCTAAATGGAAGGAGCTATATGTTCACACGCGCTCCTCAAGGTTTTACAGAAAGTCCTAGTATTTACAGTCAAGCACTCAAGAGACAACTAGACAACATTCACATGCCAACTGACACTGCCCTGCTCCAGTATGTCGATGATCTACTGATCACAGCCCGTTCTGAACGTGCTTGCGAGCGAGCATCACTTACAGTCTTGTATTTTCTAGCCGAGATGGGGCACAAGGTGTCCCCTTCGAAGCTTCAATTCTGTGTCCAGCAAGTGGTATACTTAGGACACTTGCTGTCCAAGAGGGGTAGGCAGTTGACACCCGACCGTATCCAGTTAATAGCGAGTCTTCCCCAGCCCAGAACCCAGAAGGAGGTACGTGCTTTTATCGGCCTTACTTCTTATTGTAGACAATGGATTCCCCAGTATGCATTTCTAGCCAAGCCACTGATACAGTTAACGACACAGGAGGCAGCCGTATCGACTGTCCTCCCTTGGACATCTGAACATACACTTAGTTTCAACGAGTTAAAGAAAGCCCTATGCCAAGCTCCAGTTCTAGCTACACCGAACTACAGTAAGCCTTTTACACTTTTTGTTACTGAACGCTAAGGTACAGCATTATCTGTTCTCACACAAGATCAAGCAGGACAATACAAGCCCTGTGCTTATTTTTCGAGCACATTAGATCCAGTCGCCCAGGCGTTGCCTGCGTGCCTCAAGTCAGTCGCAGCCACAGCACTAGCTATCAGACAAAGTGATTCCATAGTTTTAGGACACTCCCTGACAGTACGAGTTCCACATTCAGTAGAAGTTCTTTTAAACCGAACACAAACACAGCACTTGACAATTGCACGTTTAACAGGTTATGAATTGACACTGTTCCAGCCACACATAGAAATTAGACGCTGCAATATCCTGAATCCTGCTACACTGTTACCATCAGTTAATTCAAATCCAGCCACACATGACTGTGTGGAAGTAGTTAACATTACGACAAAGCCAAGACAAGACCTGACAGACATTCCGTTACCAGATCCCGACCTGACACTTTATGTGGATGGTTCATGTATGAGAACTAGTACAGGAGAACTAGTCGCCGCGTATGCAGTGACTACCGACACCGAAGTTATTGAAACACACCGTATTGATACCCTGTCCGCTCAAGCAGCAGAGCTAGTCGCTCTGACACAAGCCTGTATACATGCCAAGAACCTGAAAGTTAATGTTTACACAGATTCACGTTACGCATTCGGAGTTGTACACGACTTCGGAGTGCTCTGGCAGGAGAGAGGTTTTATGACTTCTCATGGAACCAAGATTCAGCATGGTCTCCTTATTCAAGCCCTGTTAGATGCCATACATTTACCGACATCCATTGCCATCATGAAATGCAAAGCACATACGAAAGTTACTGACATTATTTCCCAAGGTAATGATCTAGCAGATCGCACAGCCAAGCTTACAGCACAGACTCTAGACATTCCAGTTAATCAGATACATACTCCAGATCCGATTACATGCATGACAGTTAAGGACCCCACACAAGATGTCATAGATATCCAGTTACATGCTACTCCCGATGAAATCAAGAAATGGTCTGAACAAGGAGGGGTCCAGACAGATCAAGGATGGTTAACGAAGGGTAGAGCCACATGGTTTCTCCCCGACTCTATGGTTCAAGTCATTATTAATACCGCACATAGTCCAGCACATTTAGGAGAAAAAACTATGTTAGACAGTATCCAGAACATTTGGTTCAACAAGCATTTACGAGCTGCAGCCAAGCAGAAAGTCCGTACCTGTATGATATGTTGTCAGTTTAATCCAGGTAAAAGTGTCCCGGTGGAACAAGGTGGTTTCCAGCCCCCTGACCACCCTTTTGAGGTCCTCCAGATGGATTATATTCAGATGGAGCGATGTCGAGGTTTCAAGTATGTCCTTGTAGTTGTATGCGCTTTGTCCAGGTGGACAGAAGCATATCCAGTCCCAGATTACACAGCCGCGACCACTGCCAAGCAGTTGGTTCGTGAATTCTTCCCTAGGTATGGACTCCCTAGAGTCGTATATTCTGATAACGGTCAGCCATTCTCCTCAGAGTTAATGAAGCACGTTTCCCTGTTGTTAGGGTACCAGTGGAAGTTCCATTGTGTACGCCATCCTGAAGCAGCCGGTCTAGTCGAGAGACATAATCAGACCCTGAAAATCCGTATTGCAAAAGTTTGTAAAGAAAAAGGTGTGGACTGGCTAGTAGCTCTGCCAATTGCTTTGTTTTATATGCGCATGGTCGCACATTCCAGATCAGGTCTGTCCCCGTATGAGGTCGTATTCGGCCGCCCCCCTAACATGTGGGGTACTCCTAGACCCCGAAGTATTACCGATGTTTCATGTAATATGCTGACAGATTACCTAGCTTCCTTGATGTCTGCCCTCAACTCATGTCGTTCACAGGTTGCCGCCGCATTTCCAGACAATACCGAGGTGGCACCGCATGAAATCGTTCCAGGTTCCCTTGTGATGGTCCGAAATTTTGACAGATCAAGTCCGCTGGAGCCTCGTTGGAAGGACCCACGTCAGGTCCTCTTAACCACCCGTACTGCCGTCAAGCTGGAAGGCAGGAAGGGGTGGGTCCACCTTTCTCATGTAAAACTTTTCAATGGATTGAAACCGGTTTCTAAAACCATTTCCAAGGATTCCCAGGATTTTAAAGACTGCCAAGACATTGTTTTAAAGGACTGTCCCGCAAAAGACATTGTTACAACCCCTTCCCTGTTAGAGAAAACTCCGCAGCAGGAGTATAAGCAAAAGCTCAGGTCTAATAAGTCAGTCAGTTTGATTGTATAAGTCCTCCCCTAGGTGAAACGGTTAGATTGTTTCTGACATGTATAAAATAGACCCCCATAGTGAGAGAGTCAGTCAAAGTTCAATCAGATGTATCGTTTTTCTAAGTTTCATATTATTCATCAGCATTATGATTTCCTGCACCAGCTATGCGTTCTATCTGTATTTTCCAGTTCCTCATGTAAATAAGTCTGCTAATGCTACAGTAGAGCACACGTTTAGTGATCTGCCTCCTCACGAATATTCTTACCGCCTCGCTATGCGCAACAACACATTTATCCGTATGTTACATTACTCACACCAGACCAGCAATGCCACTAATTGTTGGGTGTGTGGTCGACTCCCCCCTTTCCAGACACCGAAGGGAGTTCTGCCACTTTTTCCTTATCCATTTTCACATAATGGTTCATGTGGAGCATGGTCCACGCTAACGTCATCCGCAACAGATATGTCTTTTCTTAACAGTACATGTTTCCCAGACAAGCAAGGTCTCCCCCACAGAACAGGTTTAGATCTAGAAAATGAAGTGTATAATTTAGGTAATTATTCGTCGAATTTCATGGTCCTGAATGTTCAGTCTGATACTACTCCAGACTCACCTGCTATTTCAGTACTACCAGTCAAAGGCGAATTATGTGTCCGTAATTATGGTTCTGTACACGTAGGACATAGTGAATGTACTACTGTTATCAAGTATAGTGACAGTGGGAAATCTGTTTTCAAAGCTTCACGTCATTCTTATTTTGTTTGTGGTCAAACCGCATATGTTCGTCTGCCCCTCGATTGGGAGGGAACCTGTTAATTTGCCTTCCTACTGCCACCTGTTTTCCTAGCCCCACCTGACTACCATAGGAATTCCTTCCTAGTACATACCAGACACAAGAGAAATCTCCCGATTGTCGATTATACTGAAACTGCCGCAGAGCAATTCATTGATATAGATAAAGGTGTCTTCCCTTATTTAGGTACAGTTGTAAATAGTAAGCTAATCCGTAGGTTAACAAGAACCCTTGAAGCAGTAGTAGATGAGACTGCCTCCGCTCTAGGTAACTTAACTGAAGAGCAATCCTTTATGAGAATTGTCGTTTTACAGAATCGTCTCGTCCTTGACGTCATACTGGCCGATAGGGGCGGGGCCTGTAGACTCATCGGATCTAGTTGTTGCATTTTCATTCCAAATAACGCGCCGTCTGTTTATTCAGCTATAACCAGACTCCATAAAATTGCCCATCTGTTACACCAAGATCCAGGCACCTGGACATGGTCCGGTTGGTTCTGGAATATAATTTCCGCATGGGGATGGAAAGTCCTGTCCTTTCTAGGTATTGCAGTAGCGATCATATTCAGCTGCTGCCTCTGTATACAATGTGGCCCTGCGATTTGCAGCATGTGTGCCACCTCTTGTATTCCCAGTCCCAAGCCCCGTTCTAAGTCCCGTTCCAAGATAATTCAAGACGAGCAAATGGTACTGTATGAAATGATAGACGGTATCATGAATATTGATGTTTCCTGATGGAAACGTAGTGACAAGGAGGGAATGTGGAAAAGTAAATTTTGCCATGTTCTGTGTCCCTACGCCTCATCCATCATAGGTTATGTGTGCATGACCAATATGCATATGTTATTCCCCATGTCCGATTAATGACGCAATTCCAGTTGTGTCCACCTCTAGTATGCCAGTTTCCAGTCCTCGTGAATACTACGAATATCAGGCCTATGTAAAGTTACGTTGCCACGTTTCTCAGTGTGCACGTTATTCCATTATAAAGTCCCCGTTTCCAGGCCTCAACAGGGCCTGGACATCAGATTCAGCTCCTGTCTCCTAAAAGCCTCGCGGAGGAGCGATACAGCCCCACCTGTATCCTCGACCCTTCACTTACTTCCTGCCTCGCAGTGCTCGGTGCAGCTTGGCTCTGCCTGTCAGTCTGCCAAGAGTATGTTATGATTCCAGCTATCAGTTCAGTCCTCCTTCTCTGCATTCCTAAGCTACTGAACTGCATCAATAGTTTCCGTCATTGTCTAGCCTTCTCGTCTCCATGTTAGAGAAATACTGTATTTAATGGTCATTTAGTATTCTTCATCACGCACTACATGTAGAATAATGCATGGTCCAGTCTTAGAATCAAGTTAGCTTTTCCCCTCATGACTTCTAGTTTATACCAACATGTTCCCTAAACATCAGATACTAGATAGGGTTTAGGTACAAGTCGCTCCGACCCTCCAGACACAAGTCTCTGCTCCTAGCACAGAGTTCGTAGCCCCCAGCTTCTCCTAGTAACACGTCATTGTCAGTTTACGCGCACCACCAGGTTAGAGGTCCCGGCTCCTTAGGTAGCCCCCTCCAATGATTCCGCCCATTCATGACATATTCTGTTACGTTTGCATCACATGTCTATGTATACTCCCAGTTACACCTCTTTTTACTGTTATCTTTCGCGACTGCTACGCGTCACGCCTTCTGCTCCACCCACTGTTACGCCTACTGCAATGTAATGCTATGTGTTTGCGCTATGTATATAAGTTGATGTATTGTTATTAAAAGTTAGCGCGCTCATCCCAGACCCAGCCCCGGCAGCTGCCGGGCCACTCTAGCCCTGCCATTCTGTTCCTATGCAGGTTGTCCTGATCCTGTCCTTTATGCTGTAATAAACCTGCAGAAACTCCTACTACCTCGAATCTTGACTCTTATTTATTGAGCTATCTGTTATGCTATATGCCTAGTCAAAAATAGGGTATTATTTATTTATTTACCACATTATCATTAGCAACCATTCCCTGTAGTGCTTCCTGAGGGGCCCCTTCAGAGTTCAGTTGCCTACTTGCAACTATAGGCCACAAAGGTCCTGTGAAAAAAAATTGCACTGCAACAGAAAGCAAATTACAGATAAGGAAGCAAGTGCCAGCCAGACTGGAAGTTTAAATTCAATGACACATTAATCAACGCCAAATTAATTCATGTCAGTTGAAGCAGGGCAGGTGTGCTTGCTTTTTTTCACCCCCATAATCTACAGTGATAAACCAACCAGAGGGTGGCAGTGATGTACCAGAGGGTGGCATGGGTGTACCAGAGGGTGGCAGTGGTGAAACAGAGGGTGCTGTGAACCTGTGATGATGAACCAGACGTAGAAACAACATAGTCGCGGCCGTTGCGAGCCGACAAGTAAGTTCGCAATTGCGAACTGGTACAAAACCCTCGCGAACTGGCAGAAACCCTTGCGAACACACAAAAAAAAAAATCCGCAAATTCGCGGATTTTGCGGATTGCGAATCCGTAAATACGCATTTTCGCGGATTGCCAATTCGCAAAATCCGCCCATGCTTAATTACATGTTTATTTTGGAGTAGTTAGCTTTAAAAACATGTTTTCTTCAAAGGGGATCCTGGTTGGAAGTTAATTGTTTTGGTTTTGTTTATGTTTTTTTATAAATAGTTTTTTATAAATTGTTAACAGAAGTGGACAAACAACAAGGTCAGTGTTGCATAATTATGGACTTACCTTATTTACCACATAAATGTCCCAAAAATTTGCAAATGTCATTACATATATTCATATAGATTCATCAAGCATACATTCTGCGAATTCCAAATAGCGAAAAATAACAAATCGCTATTAAAGAATTCGCAGAATGAGATGCAACATGAAAATCACTAATAAATAGCGAGTCGCACCTTGCCGCAATCGTCAAATGCGATTTCGGTAAAATCCTTCAAAAATCGCAAAATCGTCTGTGTTTTAAACCACAAATTGCGAAATCGCAAATAGTGATATCGCAAATAGCGATCTCGCACATTGCGAGATCGCAAAAACGAGAATTCGCATTTGGAGCACAACGATGACATCACTACCGAGAAGTAGCCTGCTCCAAACATCATTCAGAGCACAGAGCTGGATACAGGAGGGGGCAGAGAACTGAGCTCCAGGAACCACACCCTGCAGTGACCATACAGGATAGCAAATCCATCTACAATGTCCCAGGAAGCTGCAGGACCAAGGGAGAAAGCACGCAAGAGGAAAATAAAATTCAGTGAGAAGGAACTGAAGTACCTCATTGAAGGAGTGAGCAGGGACCATGACCAACAGTTTGTGAAAGCTGTCCCAGAAGGTGCCCGAGGCAAGCAAGAGGCGCATTTGTGTGTGCATCAAGGCAAAGGGGAATGCAGTCGGAGTCACCCACCGCTCCACTGATGATCTAAAAAAGAGGTGGTATTACCTCAGAGGCCGTGCCAAGGAGTGCATTCCTGTGAGACTGGGGGACAGACAGGCGACGGGAGGGGGACACTCCACAATCCCTGAAAACACCCCCATGGAGGATCTAGTGGAGGACACCAGCCACCCAGAAGCCTGCGTGGGCGTCACGCAACCTGACACCTCCCGCCAAACACAACAATCGCAAGGTAAGAGGCATGCTACAGCGACCCGGTACCCTAGCAATGCCCATGCCCCCAGTGCAATCCATATTTGTGAGCATAGTATTCCAGTCCCTGCTCCTCCCAAACGCCCAAATGCATTGTGGAACCTGTAGTTTGTAAAGGTGCATTGATAGCCAAACACAGCCAGATTAGTAAAGATGCACTGACCCCTAAAGCCAGCCAGGGATTGCATGCATTTACCAATAGCGAGCCTGCATGCATGTTGCAACATCCCAGGTGCCTTAAACATACCAGTAATCATGCACTCATTCACATCACAGGTGCAGTGGATACAGACACGTCCGACAGCAAAATCCTCCACATTGCGGAGACACCTGAAGAGACGGAGGGGGAGAGGCAGCTTGCACCTGCACCTACAGCCAGGGCCACCCCAGCAGCTACAGCCGGAGCACAACAGAAAGTTTCGGCACATAAGGCAGTGGAGCAGACCCCACCACCACCTAGGAGGCAGACACATACCACATCAAGTGTGCGGGCCCATGCCAGCAGCAGGGCAAGGCAGCAGCGCTCCGTGCCTACCACAGCAGCCATGAAGCAACATGCACACAACTTGGGCCTGGGCATAGAGGCTCAGATGCTGTGTGTGCACCGCAAACAGGCGCAGCACTTGTCAGCAATGCAGCTGCAGCTGTACAAAACAGCACGCAATATCAGTCTCCTCACAGAGAGTGTGCAGGAACTGACCACAGCGGTGAGGGAGAGCAACCAGCTGATGGTAGCGCAGCAGGACTTCACCCGCAGATGCCACAGGCAGCTGCTTACATGGCTGTCAGCCTACACCCGTTCGAACCACCTGATCGGGAATGCCACATCCCATCTCTCGAGGAGATCATTGACCATGCAGATCCAGATGGTCAAATGTTGTGCAGACGTAGCAAGGGCCCTCGAGCAGGCCACAAATGCTGTGGAGCACCAACAGGCGGCTGACCGCAGCAATGCAAGGGGGGGGAGGATGATGCAAGTGAAGAGGCCTCTAGCCTCAGCAGCCTGTCTGTGCCGGTACAACCAGACAGAAGGCGCAGTGGCCGGGCCAACACTGCATCCCTACAAGATCAGCCTAACGTGGAGGGTGAGAGGCGACTGGGTGCGCATGCCAGAAGGCGCTAGTTACATGACATTACATGCTGTTTGGTGGCGAGGCAACCATGCACACCAGCTTAGGTTACATGACCTTGGATTTGTATATACCGTACCCATTTCTGTTGCTGATGGAAGCACATTGAGTCTGCGTGAAATAAACACAAGCTTTATTCTGAAAACAAATCATCCTTATGTCAATCATTGATGTGGCTTGCATGAGTGCAGTGTTGTGTGAGGGGTATGGATGCACTAGAAATAGTTCTGTGTGATGTGCGTGCGGCGCCTGGGACCTTCAGCAGGATTCTCCCCGTGTGCATGATGCAAATGTGCAGGTGACAGGTTGTTCCCCTCCGACTCACTACCAGACACCTCAACAGGTATCCTCTACTTGGTGGCAATATTGTGAAGTATGGCGCACACGGCCACGATGCGGCAGCAGATCTCAGGCCGGTATTTTAGGGCCCCGCCAGTCTTGTGGAGGATGCGGAATCTACTCTTTAGCATGCCAAATGTCCGCTCTATCACATTTCTGGTGTGTATATGCGCACCATTGTACCTCCATTCCTGTGGTGTTGCTGGGTTGAGGTATGGGGTGAGGAGGTATTCACGGAGGGAGTAGGCGCTGTCACCTGAAGGGAGGAGCAGAGGGTCAGTGCCTGTTATGCGCTGCAAGATGGTCTTAACATACTGTATGAGGGCATGTGTACTTACCTAGGAGGTGTCCCTCGCCAAATTCACCCCTGGCCAAGCGGGTGTGTATGCCGTTGTGCCAGAAGATAAACGAATCATGCGTGCTCCCTGGGTATTGTGCCACAATGTCTGTAATGATGGTCTTCGCATTGCAGACCATCTGGATGTTGAGGGAGTGATATGACTTGCGGTTCTGTTACATGTATTTAGTCTCTGCGGGTGGACAGATGTGTATGTGGGTGCAGTCGATGCAGCCAATTACATGGGGGAAATGTGCGGTATGATAGAAGTCCAGTTTGGTTTGCATTAAGTCCTGTTGGGTTGTTGGGAAGGTGATGTAGTGATGTATCCGGCTCAGCATGGCGTCCAGGAAACTCTGTAGGCAGCGTGAAAGTGTACTCTCCTGCAACTGCGACTATCCCCTGGAAGCTGCTGGAGGCCAGGAGGTGCAGGCAGCACAGGACCTGGACATGGGTGAGCATTGCATTGGTCCGTCATGTTGGGTGCTGCATCAGGGGGTCAAGGTGATGAGCTTTGTAATCATTGCCCCATTGAGCCTGTATTTGGAGTAGATGTCCTCTTCAGTCTGTCCCAGTAGTGTAATCCGCAGCCGAAAGATGCGCTCATGGATCCTGCATCGGTTCTGGGCTGCAGCCTGGTGCCTCAGTCGCCTTGCCACGTTGTAGAGACCTGCCATTGTGACTTTCCGCATGCTCCTACTGAGTCTCCTTAAGTGTGTTTGATTGAGCCAACACCGGTTTGTTGTTTGCAAAAACATTTTTTGTTGCCAATTTGACTTCATTGTTACCACCTGGTTTAGCTTCTCCTTAAATTGCGACTCGTATTTAGCGTATTATGGTATTTTCGCAATTTGTGATTTGTGATGAATGTGGATAGCGATTTATTTGTGAATTCGCTATTTGTTAGCAAATTCGCAGATGATTTTGCAATATCTGTGGATAATCGCTATTATGGATTCACAATGGGGGTTTCAACGGGTTTAGCGATTCGCTGTTTTACAAATTCGCTTTTTGCTGCTTTTCCACTTGATGCATTGCAGAGGAGCAATTTCACTTGATGCATCTATGCCATTGTCTTTAAATCAAGTCGATGGAACCAAAACTGCCAGAGAACTTGCTGCAAAATGTGCATACCTGTACCACATAATTTGGTCCTTCATGCCATATAATCCCAGTAGCCATGAGAATGAAAAAGCTGCACAGAGTGGTTTGGGAGCTGTCATTATGGTGATGTAATCCCTGTTTCACAGCCAACTGTGAAATATTTTCCATTACTTATAGTTCCCAGAAGAATCAACTCATAGACAGACAGACAGACAGACAGACAGACAGACAGACAGACGGACGGACAGACGGACGGACGGACAGACGGAAGGACAGACGGAAGGACAGACGAACGGACAGAGGGACAGATGCATGGATGGACGGAATGAACAAAGAATAGATTGAATTTAGAGTGAAGTTTTAGTTAAACACCAATATGTATTTCTAAGAAACCTCAGAAAGTCAATGAAGGAAGTCCAATTAACATGCAAATATTATTAATAATAAAAACTGAAAAACTACTGAAAGTTGTGGTTAGGACTGCAATTCATAACTCGCACAGCAGTCATGGAAAAATAACTCCCACAATACATTTGTATACCAATGATACATGTTATGCACTTGATGATGATGATGAATATATTTACTGATAATAAGATCATCGTATCACTCCTACTCTATATATGCATTCTAAGGTTAAAGAAAAACTTAAAAAAGAATTGTAGAGACTAATAATAGCTGTTACTTTTTGTTAAGACTGAAAATTATGTTGACCATTTCTTAATTCATTTTTTCCAAAGGCTTCAATAATACGTGAAAGACATTACACATCCAGTCTATCCCTTGGCTTGTTTGTAAGCATTGAATTTGGCCTTGCTACACACAGATATATTGCATAAATGGGGAATACAATCCTTTGAATAGTTTCTTTAGATAGGCATTACAAATGTATTTTATTTTATTTATTACCATTTTAGTGCACAACGAATGACACGGGTCAAGCTTCTGTGTGTTGCCACAGTCTCAAATATATTGTGAATGATTGGCATGATTCCCAACAATTCCTTTTTCCTGTTTAATAAGAAAATACAGAAAACAGTTACTACAAGGACGTCTGTGGGCAGTTCTGTTATACCAGGCTTTGCTAATTTGGAAATGATTTGGTGGGTAAAATAAGTGGCATTGAGTGAGATATCTGGATCCTGAGGTTTATGTGAATCATGGTATGCTCCAAACTACCCTACACGCTAAGGTAACAGCCACCTATACCATATTACTTGGCAAGAATATTTACCAGACCTCATTGAAATGGATTATTCCATATGAGGAATTTCTGTACAACTGAAGCAGAATACCAGAAAAAGGCTGAAACGTATCTGTTATGGCAAGGATGCCCCCTGCATGCACCGCTGCCCAGGGTACCCACATGTATGTGCAACTTGTACTCTGTATTTGCCCCCAGCCTCGTGCTAATCTAGCTTGAGCACACAGCCCTAGGACTGCTCCTGACCACGTGAGGGCCAGTGCCTATCCCAGTTACCACATAGGTTCTCCAAAAATGGGTTACAGGCTACAAATGTAATGAAGAAAGACTGCAAATGGCTAATGTTTTTCATCCCATTCTAAAGAATGTATCCAAGGTAGATTATCTGTTGGAGTAGGTAATGTCTCTGCATAAAGTAAAATGTACACTGTGTTATTACCTGAAATCAGAATCGTGCACGTTTAGCTTAATATTCAGACTTTTTAGAACTGATACATTACTTCTGCAAAGCATCGTAATAAAGCATTACAATGATTTTATTAAGGAGAGTATACTGTCGATAATTTGAAGAAAATAAGATGGATATATTCGACAGATATTTCACAGTATAAAAAGCGAAACTGCTGCCAGCGAAAATTGTATTTAATAAACTGTTCATTTACAGTATTTCCGTTGTCCTACGACTGCGACCATACCTTCTTTGCAGCATTGAATGTGAAAGAAAGACAAAAACATTTGTTTATATTGTTGTGTCTCTGGTGAGTTCAGTCAATTTTCAGTGTGAGCGCCGACAGGGCTGAGCTTGGATTCGCCATACCTCAGCAATGTCTGCTTAATAACAAATTGGACAAGCAGAAGGAATCATTTCAGTGTCTTGGTCCTAGGGGCATTAGCCTTGTAGAAAACCTATCTTCTTCTGTCATTGTAGACCCTTGGGTTTCAATGATGTTCGAACGTAAAGATTACATTCTGACTGCATTGTTTGATCTATGTTTCAAGTTATGCAACCTATCCGCGCTCTACCAAGGTACCACAAAACTGATTTAAAGAAACCTTCAATTGATTGAGGGTCATACGATTGCCTTATTTGTGTAAAATGTTACAGAAGAAAAGATTTAGCTTTGCAAATGGTAATATGTAGGTACATATAGTCTGGTATAGTTTTAAATACATTGCAAAATACACAGACGACGGATTGTGTCAGATTTGAAGTGATGATGATAAAGCAATCACACCTGATAGCTAGATCAGTAAATTACAGTTGAGATACCTGGACACCAGGTAAAGGCATTTTTATGCTTATTTAGAAGCAGTGTACTGTTAAATGTTCTTTTTGCATAAGTAAATAAAGCAAACTTACTCCTACAATGCTGATAACTTGCAAACTCATCCTTTGGAAAACTATCAACAATCTTTTTACGGCACCCAATGCCGGCAGTGGGCATTTCCCCAGGAGAGTGGAAGTGTGGGCGGGGGCTACTTTGTTATTGGGGGCTGTTTTTGTAGAAGTGCAGTGGTTCTGAAAGCACGTCATACAGAGTTCCTTGTATATCCAGTAGTTTTCAGGGAACAATAAAGGTGTCAAGACAACTCTCGTGAATAAAGTATCTGCTGTAGAGAGATTGGAGTTCTGTTTAGTGGTAGTTTTGACTCATATAAGGTAGGGCAGAGCGATAATATACCTGCTGCAAAGAACGTGTACTATGTAGATAACAAAACTGTATTTTATGTACATTGCTTAGTTCGTTAGTGCTTTTGTCACAGAGACCTTTTTGTTACTGTGTAGTTCATAAGATACAGACATAATATAGCACGGTGAGCTATGAATTGTCATCAACGAGCTGCATGCAAACTAAATGGTACAGGCTAGAAAGGTATATGGTCTTTCACTATCCTAGTGCTGTTAAAAAGGGTATGTTTGGGTAGAATTCAATTCTTATTAGTAAATCCAACCCTAACTACTGGGTTAAGTTCTGAATCCTGAGTTTAGTTGTTTCCACACCAATCACTCTTACATTTCCAATCAGTAGGGATGATATGTGAATCCTACACCTTATAGTCCCCTTTGTGTAACATGTTGTATACACTGATTTACACATGTATGATTTATTGTGTCATTTTTGTGTGTAATGTACAGTGCTCTGACACCCTACATTGGTATGAGAGGCACTATAAAACAAATGAAATACATGTGAGAGAGGGGCTATGGAGAGATGAGGGGCACTGTTCGAAGGTGATAGTGAGGGCATCATTGAAGGGCCACAACACAGATTGCCCTGTCCTGGGGCACTCTAAGGTAATCATTTACTATGCTTTAAAAGCTAATACAATTAAATGAATATCGAAAAATGCATGGTAGAATGGGCAATTCTTGCTCACATTTTCTTGGGGGGAGAGCCCCCCAAACCCTCCCTGTAGTGGTCAGGCTCGCTCTCTGCACTCACAATGCACCTTATGGGGGCTGGTCTGAAAACATTTGCCAGGGCTTCTTTGAGTTCCCAGTAGAGCCCTGATTGCACCATTTTTAGCACTGCACAATTATGGTTCAGCTGTACTTTGCATTCGAAAAGATTTTTTATAATTTGCTTAACCTTTTCTAACTCATGGCCAGATCAGCCACAAATACTAATTGCTGTCGTCCACTAAGGTCTGGCATGAAACTTTTCTTTCATATCTGTGAAGGGGAAAGAAAGTTATAGAATAGTGAAAAAAAATATTCTTTCCCAATTTAGTTCCAACTGCGAAATGTGTTCACAATTGCAGCAAACACTGCGTAACAGTGTACAGCAAAAGTGGCATAATATAATTAAATGCTTTTATTGGTTTCATTAAACCCACTCTGTAATTTTTGACATATAAGCATCTGAAACAGTTGGTGAGCAGGCTTTCAAGGGTTAACACTTTTGAATATTGATGCTTTTTCAGTAGCAGAGGATCGGAGGGTTCAATCAGTAGATATCTTCGAAAATAAAAATGTTTAAAAATAAGGGAATTTCATTAGACAAGGGAGCTTTTTTGTTGTTGTCCTATTCAAAGTAGGAATCACAGATCTAAGAACTGATGGGCTGGGTGCATGCTAACAATGATACGCATATGAATAGGTTGCTAAGCAGATTTTAAAAGGTTAATACTTTAGAATATGTCTGTAGTTTCAATAGCAGATGATTGGAGGGTTCAATCAGTAGATATCTATGAAAATAAAAATATTACAAAATGCTAAAAAATAAAGGAATCTAGTTGGAAGAGGGAGCCTTTTTTCTGCTGTCTTGTTGTCCTTTTCAGATCAGTGGTTCCAAAGTCAGGAATCACAGATCTGAGAGCTCTGATTAGCTGGTTGCAAGACAAATATTTCTCTTGTGTCCACCATTTCAGAAAGTGGGTCACTGTTCAAAATTACTCCGAACCAAGGGCAAACTTGCCCTGGGTTTGTGTTACCTCAGCATGAAGCTTACATTGGGCTCATAGTAACAAAAAAGGGTCAGCAAATAAAAAAAGATCATGCAGAAAAAAATAGGCCAAAGCAGCAGGGACTGACTTAACCTGCATCAGTTTGGGTGCAGTGCCTAGCCATAAGCCATCCACTTTGAGCAAATCCCAGTGTGCTCAGCAGAAGGCTATCTGCATTCAGCTTTGGCTGCCCACATTTGGTTGGGCAGAAAGCCTGGCCACAGGCCAGTCAATGGGGCAAAACCCTGCTGTGTCTGACCGAAGGTGCAATAGTTAGAAAGTAAGTGTGTTCTAACAGAAATTGATAAAGTGCACTGAAAATTCACAGTTAAAAACTGAGTCGTGGTTCTATATGAAATGCACAAAACCACTGAACTGCTTGAATTAAGATATTGTAAATACATGACTCATGTTGAATGCTGTGCAGAAATTTACATCCATTTCTTTACAGGAAGTGAAGGCTGCCATCCAGGAGAGTGCGGGAGGGAGACCACCCGAGCAGGATGGTGCCCCGATTGACATTATTGAGTCTAACATGGATCTTTGTGCCCCACTCTTGACAAACATTTATAACATCACTGATCTCCCGCTCCTGGGCGTCCTCAGTCATAGTCCTGATCTTTAAAATGGGCAACAGGGTGGATGTTACCACCCAGTATCCCCAAATTTTAGGCAGAGTTCTGTATAAGAGAGTAGTAGATTGGATCACTGAAAAAAACGTGTTCAATAAATGCTGATATGGATTCCGCAGTGGTATAGGGACCATTGATCAATGTCTCAACTTAAACCTGGTACCACCTCAACGAAGGAGAAGTAAGGGAAGGAAGATAAATCTACTTGCAGAGAAAAACAGCTCAAAGAAGTAGAAATTCTTTTCATTTTTATAAAACCCTCACCCACCCGAGTATACCCTTGGTGCATGCTTCATCATTGGGTTCATCCCTGCCCTTTACTGACAGGGGCCTGCTACGTTCTGCGAATATGTGGAAGCACTGGTTTTATAAAAATTGGGGGTGTCCTTATACACCTAACCGTTAGTGATGAATCAAAAGGAAGTAGGTATTTTACAAAAATGAGAAAATAGGTTAAAATACCAAAATAGTGAGTTCAAAAAAACAATTTATTTCTGCCCCTAAATTGGTATGCTAAAATCTAGGGATATGGGGTAACCTTCTAGGCGTGATTACCTAAGGTTTATCTTGGTGGTTAACTAGTTTCATGCCTAGCCCCAGGGCATTAAATCAGGACCTAGAAAGGAGAAATAATGTTCCCACTCCTGGTGCCGTGATAAACACAAGTGATAATAAAAATCTAAATGAAACATACAGCACCTAATTGGTCTGCGTTAAATCAAAAATACCGGCAAGGAAAAAGAAAAGAGATTAAAAATAAACACAACAAAAATTATCAAGAGAGTGCTCGGTACAAGCTGCGCGGTCACATCAGGATGGGTTTTTATGTCTCCCTGCATGCAAAACAACTTGCACGCTGACCTCCTAATGGCGGGCCCACCATTACTTACGGGCACCGCAGGTCAGGAGCACAACACACAGGCGATTTAGTCAAAAGCAACAGTGCAAGTTTAAAAACAATTAAGAGGCAGAGAATCAAGGAACAATGCTTCGGCAGTTTAAATTATCAAGTGAGTGCTCAGTACACATAATTCATGTAGTCTGAATACCCTCACATTCTCCTGAGTATTCAGTATGACAGACTTTCTGAAATGATTTTAATCAATTAGACACATCTGAGAGTAAGACCAAAGCTTCCATCAAAAGTAGATTATCAACCAATTTAATCTAGGCATTTGCTCTTGTTAAACTGTTTCAATTCAGTGTTGCAGACCAATTCTTTATACCAATGATGCATATAAGGAGAGGATGCTTATGTATTGACCTTCATAGAAAACGTTGTTGTATTGCAGAATTATCAATATTGTAGAAATCAGGGTGTACCACTTAAAGGTGTTTAACGTACGCAATTGTTTGTAAAGATGTAATATTGTAGACCATTGTGCCCATCTCAAGAATGTGTGTGGTGCATTTTATCAAACTACTAATGGTTACACAAAGGCCTGACAGAAGGTAACTTGTCAATGGCAAATACATACCTCTCAACCACATGATTTCAAATTGCTGGCCATGTGAAGCGTTTATGAGGGTGATCCCATTAAGGTGAATAGAATAAACATTCTTTTTTGGGGTGTTCAAGAATTAAAAAGAGGTCATTCCAATAAAATCTCTGGAGACATTCTGTTTGGTAACTTACAGCCTGATTCATCAAGCGAAATGCGCTCGCAAAAGGGCCAGATTCTGAGAATCTGGCCCTTTTTGCATTTGGGATTCATCATCCCAAATGCAAAAATCGCTAATAAAGAATTTGCTAAATTGCGAGGATTAGCATTTAAGGAATCTCTATTAGAGATTCCTTGAATGCTATTCATGAAACATTAAAAAATTGCGAATTCGCAATTTAGGACCGCTATTTACCACGAGGTCAAACCTCGTGGTAAATAGCGAAAACTTAGAAAAATGCATTTAAATGCATTTTTCTAAGTTGCATGTTACACACACACATGTCCTTTGGACATGTGTGTGCGCAACACCAATGTAGATTACATTTCAGGGGTGCTACAGGGTGTCCTTTGGACACCCCTGCACCCTTGAAATCGCATCCTTATTTGCGATTAGCTAACTGCCTGTAGGCCCATAGGAATGCATGGGGAGTTATTCCTTATTTGCTATTAGCAATTTGCTAATCGCAAATAAGGAATGTGTAGGAATCGCATTTCTTTATGCAATTTCTACATGAATCCCGTTTTGCAAGTCCTTAATAGCAATTCCTTATGAATCGCTATTAGGGGCTCGCAAAACGGGAGAATGATGAATCAGGCTGTAGGAGAATACTGATAAGAAGAAGCCTAAATGTGGATGTCTTGATAGATGTGCTATGTGTGCAACATGTTATATTGTCAACAACAAGGGGCCCCAATTTAGTCAGCAGGGGACCTCGGGGAGCAATTCTTTTCAAACAACATCGGTCCCATGTACATTCTAGTGCAGTATCAATAAATATAGACGAAATCAGTTCTATATTTCAGAATGACATGTCCAGCCGGACAGAGGTCCTTCAAGTTTACTTAATAAACAGAATTCCAGAATAAAACAAGAATACCTTCCACAAAACCCTGTGTGGTGCACAAGCCTGTGCCCAACACTTAGGAGGTGTTGACAGTTGGTGATAAAAAGGAAAGGTTTTAAGGCAAACAAGCGTTCTTCTGTTTACATGTTCATTACACAGAAAATATCAGGTGGCACCATTACAACAATTTAGCAATCAAATATTCGTATATGGTGTTTAAGCAAGTCGACGGCGTTTCGGTCCCCCTAAAGGGTCATGGGGACCATCATCAGGACAAATAATTAATTGCCTTAATTGCTAAACCTCAAATTGCCTATAAGGAAGCAAAAGGGAAGAAAGGAGACAAAATATACAAGCTTAAGAACAGAGCATACTTAATTATGAAACAGGTGACTCTTTGTGCAGGGTGAATGCCAAGGATATCAACGTGATGACGTGTCACGATTGTCAAGGGTGACAGGGTGGCGGTGGCGGGGAACCGTGAACCCGTGGGTGTTTGTGCTAAGTCGTAGCTAACGTCAATTCCATGGTATCGACGGGTGCGGAAGGGGTGGCAACGCGAAGACCCGTACATGCGTATGACCAGGGGTTCAAATGGTGGCTATCGTGATAGTGCCTGCATGATCTCAATATTCGAGCAGGTAGTGAGATGCAATTCCTACTGGTGGTGGTGCCAACCGGGAGAAGTGGTGTAGCACATGCCTCTAAGGCGGCTGGAGAGTACATATGGCTTACCGAGGCAGCGTTTATTTAGTGTCTGATGAGTAATTACTCAAGAAGGCCCGGAACGGCAGCCCTAAAATAATGGAACAATTTTGAAAAAACCATTTGACTAGCAATCCCGCAACAGTGCACGAGACGTGCCATGCAAGGCAGCTTACCCAAGTAATAAGTGGGTTGCCGTGTCACTGGGTCGTAACCGGGCGACGCCAGGGTAAGCCTGTTGGAAAGGGAGGAAATTAGTGAGACCTTGATCACATCGGTACTACGGGGCATGTAACCAAGCGTTGTTGAGTTTACTCACCGGAATAGACGGTCATGGAATCGTTCCCTGGCGTGCTCGTGCAATCGAACCAGGAAGTGAAAAGGGGGCGGGTGCCCTGTGATTGGTCAGTGCGCGCAAGGTTTCCGGCCATAAACATAAACGAGGGGTGCATATTGTGGTGGCCATCTTGAGTGATGTGTGTCTAAGCTGATATCACATGCAAAGTGACAAATATAAAAACATTAATTACAGCCTGACATTTTTCCTCGGACAGTTAATTACTGGGCGCTTTGCTAAGAGTCTCTACAGTAATGTTGTCAAAAAATCAGATTAATGCAGTCCATTCCTCCTGTAGGTTCAAGCCTGAATTCAAGCTGTCAGTCTTCAGAATCCACTTCAATTCTTCTCTGTTTAGTATACGGTTTAGGTCGCCTCCTCTTGGTGGTATGATGATTTGCGTAATGACAGTCCAACGGATCTCATTTTCAGTATGCCCTTTGCTTAGAAAATGTTCAACCAGGGGCGCATTCAATGTTTTGCATCTAATGCGGCTGCGATGTTGAGATATTCGCAGTTTAATCTTTTGCTTCGTCTGGCCAACATATATAAGGTTGCACGGACAGAAAATTGCATAGACGAGATTACAACTATTACAGTTTGTAAATGTATGCAGTTCATTCTTCACATTTTTGAATACAAATTCCTTACTGTCAATCGAAAACTCACACACCACAGAGGAGCTGCACTTGGAGTGACCTCGTAAAGGTGGTAATGACCAGTGATCATGAAGCGTGGTATTTCTCCCAATTACTGGTGGTAACGCTGCCCTGACCAATTGATCCTTGAGATTTTTGCTTTTCTTGAAAGCAAAGAGGGGAGTTTCCCAATTGAGTGGACCAGAATTCAGAATGTGCCAGTTCTTTTTAATACACTGTTTCACACGATTAGATATAGTGGATAAGGTGGTTACACAAACTGTTTTATCGCAGGTTCCTATAGGTTTGGGTTCAAGGAGGGTATCACGAGGACAATACCAGGCTCTCTTCATAGAGTTTTTTATCAGACGTCTAGGATAGCCTCTCAACCTAAGTTTCTCAGATAAGGTATTAGCCTCAATAAAGTAGTCCTCTTTCCTAAAGCAATTTCTTCTGAGCCTGAGGAATTGTGAATAAGGGAGACTATCTCTAAGCGCCCTGGGGTGGCAGCTGTTATAACTGAGAAGGGTATTCCTTTCTGTAGGTTTGCGATACAAGGATGTGTATAGAGTACCATCATGATGTTGGATGGTCAGATCTAGGAAGGGAATGCTGTCCTTATTGTGGGATAAGGTGAACGTCAGGCCATTGCAGTTATTATTCAGCCAATGTATTAGCCCTGGGAAATCCTCACTGGAACCTCCCCAAATTAGAAAGATGTCGTCTATGTAGCGCTTCCACGTATGTATACCCTGATGGAATGGGTTATTGCTAGATAGAATGATATTCGTTTCCAGCCAGTCCATATATAGGATGGCCAGGGTGGGAGCAAAAATAGCACCCATGGAGCAACCACGGACCTGCTGGTAATACTGCGAGTCATGGAGAAAGAAGTTCTGAGTGAGGCAGATCTCTAACAATTGTATTATGAATAGGGTAGGTACCCTATGGGGACGTGTTCTTGTGTTTAGTATACTTTCCATTACAAGTAGCGAGTCTCTCTGGGGAATATTCGTGTATAGGGACTCTACGTCTAATGTGCATAGAGTCTCATGTTCAGGGTCAAAAGAGTAGTTCTCAATGAAATTAATCATATGCATGCTATCCCTGATGTAGCAAACAGTCACTGGCACAAAGTCCCTCAAGAAAAAATTAACATAGTGGCCCAAAGGTTCCAATACTGACCCGCAACCAGATAGTATTGGTCTGCCCGGGGGATTATCAATCCTTTTATGTATTTTGGGCAAAGTATAAAGAACAGGAGTTCTTGGGTTCTCAATGTTTAGGAAATTGTATTCATGCTTGCTTATAATGTTGTTTTCCAAAGCTTCCGTTGTAATGGCTTTAACAAGCTTTTGAATATCCTTAGTGGGGTTACAGGGTAGTCTGCAGTAGTGGTCAGTGTTAGACACCTGACGTACGAGCTCATTTCTATAATTCTCAATATCCTGGAGAACTATCCCACCCCCTTTATCCGCTGATTTGATAATCAAATTGGTGTTGTTCTTAAGGGAGTTGATTGCTAATTTTTCATCCAGTGAGATGTTGTAGGGTACAAAGAGATGGGATTTCTTTATACTGGAGATTTCCTTAAGAATTACTTTCTCAAAAGTAATCATTTCTTTCGGAATCATATTGGATGTGGGTGAGAAGGTTGAGGGTGGTCGAAATGGAGTCGTGACAGTTTTGGGTTCCGAGGGATTGAGTTCAAAATATGAACGTAATCTCAATTTCCGAAAGAAGCTGAATAGTTCAGATTGGAGATTCAGGAAATTCGGGTAGGTGGTAGGGACAAAAGATAGTCCTTTGCTAAGGATGGATAACTCCTGAGTAGTGAGGGTGTGATTAGAAATGTTAAAAATGGGAATAGTGTTCAGATTAGTATTATCTGTTACCACTGGTAAAATTTCTGCCTGGTCTGGCGCTCCCCCGGGGGGTTGTGCCATCGTTGTTGTTGTTTGACCCTCCCTCTCTTTTGAGGTTCGGGGTTGCCTCTGGATAAAAAAGGAGTCTGGTTGCGTGTTGGTCCACTGCCACCCTCACCCGGATCAGAGCTATCAGATGAGTCCGCTGAGGAGTCAGTGAAGCCCACCACAGTATTCCTTTTATTAAAGCGTCCCCAGGGTCTTGGGGTTTGTTGATGCTGGTGAAAGTTGCGATTCATATAGAAATCTTTTTGCAAGTAAGGGTACGTGCGCTCGAGAGTAAAGATTTTAATGTCTTTTTTAACCTTATTAGATTTTTTATTTTGTTCTATACGGTGAAATTCAGAGACTGTTTTCTCAATTTTTTCAAGTAAAGTCTTTGTGTCAGTGATTGTCTTATCATCAGTTATTTGTTTCTCTAAATCTTTGATGATGTTCTCAAGTTTTTTAAGTTCCTCACCCGCAGATTCTATACCTAGGACTAGCCAGTGCCTAGAGCAGGTGGTACCTATACTGCTAAACCCTGTTATGTACTTCGGATTGTCAGTAAAAACACCAGGGATGTTCCTGACTTGCAGGCCAAGTGGGATAGTGTTGGATTTAAGATACTGAGTGAGCATCAGAGTCATTAATTCCAATCTAGCATGTTTCTTTCTTTGTTTTTCAAGTTCATCAGAGAGGCTGGTGCTACTTGTGGCACCGGTTTCCTCTTGATCAGTGAACAAGGATGGTCCTGCACAGATTTTATTGATATATTCAAGTGAATATAGAGGGGCTGTGTCAGACATTACAGTGAACGAGGGAAAAATAATGATGAGCAGGAAAGGGACCGCTCGTGCACAGGTAGAAAGACTAGTGACCACTTTAGGAGAAGTGGGAGGAAGGACAAAGCCCTTGCAATCAGTCGATTGCGCACAGTTATATTGTCAACAACAAGGTGCCCCAATTTAGTCAGCAGGGGACCTCGGGGAGCAATTCTTTTCAAACAACAACGGTCCCATGTACATTCTAGTGCAGTATCAATAAATATAGACGAAATCAGTTCTATATTTCAGAATGACATGTCCAGCCGGACAGAGGTCCTTCAAGTTTACTTAATAAACAGAATTCCAGAATAAAACAAGAATACCTTCCACAAAACCCTGTGTGGTGCACAAGCCTGTGCCCAACACTTAGGAGGTGTTGACAGTTGGTGATAAAAAGGAAAGGTTTTAAGGCAAACAAGCGTTCTTCTGTTTACATGTTCATTACACAGAAAATATCAGGTAGCACCATTACAACAATTTAGCAATCAAATATTCGTATATGGTGTTTAAGCAAGTCGACGGCGTTTAAGTCCCCCTAAAGGGTCATGGGGACCATCATCAGGACAAATAAAGGAACCTGCGATAAAACAGTTTGTGTAACCACCTTCTCCACTATATCTAATCGTGTGAAACAGTGTATTAAAAAGAACTGGCACATTCTGAATTCTGGTCCACTCAATTGGGAAACTCCCCTCTTTGCTTTCAAGAAAAGCAAAAATCTCAAGGATCAATTGGTCAGGGCAGCGTTACCACCAGTAATTGGGAGAAATACCACGCTTCATGATCACTGGTCATTACCACCTTTACGAGGTCACTCCAAGTGCGGCTCCTGTGTGGTGTGTGAGTTTTCGATTGACAGTAAGGAATTTGTATTAAAAAATGTGAAGAATGAACTACATACATTTACAAACTGTAATAGTTGTAATCTCGTCTATGCAATTTTCTGTCCGTGCAACCTTATATATGTTGGCCAGACGAAGCAAAAGATTAAACTGCGAATATCTCAACATCGCAGCCGCATTAGATGCAAAACATTGAATGCGCCCCTGGTTGAACATTTTCTAAGCAAAGGGCATACTGAAAATGAGATCCGTTGGACTGTCATTACGCAAATCATCATACCACCAAGAGGAGGCGACCTAAACCGTATACTAAACAGAGAAGAATTGAAGTGGATTCTGAAGACTGACAGCTTGAATTCAGGCTTGAACCTACAGGAGGAATGGACTGCATTAATCTGATTTTTTGACAACATTACTGTAGAGACTCTTAGCAAAGCGCCCAGTAATTAACTGTCCGAGGAAAAATGTCAGGCTGTAATTAATGTTTTTATATTTGTCACTTTGCATGTGATATCAGCTTAGACACACATCACTCAAGATGGCCACCACAATATGCACCCCTCGTTTATGTTTATGGCCGGAAACCTTGCGCGCACTGACCAATCACAGGGCACCCGCCCCCTTTTCACTTCCTGGTTCGATTGCACGAGCACGCCAGGGAACGATTCCATGACCGTCTATTCCGGTGAGTAAACTCAGCAACGCTTGGTTACATGCCCTGTAGTACCGATGTGATCAAGGTCTCACTAATTTCCTCCCTTTCCAACAGGCTTACCCTGGCGTCGCCCAGTTACGACCCAGTGACACGGCAACCCACTTATTACTTGAGTAAGCTGCCTTGCATGGCACGTCTCGTGCACTGTTGCGGGATTGCTAGTCAAATGGTTTTTTCAAAATTGTTCCATTATTTTAGGGCTGCCGTTCCAGGCCGTCTTGAGTAATTACTCATCAGACACTAAATAAACGCTGCCTCGGTAAGCCATATGTACTCTCCAGCCGCCTTAGAGGCATGTGCTACACCACTTCTCCTGGTTGGCACCACCACCAGTAGGAATTGCATCTCACTACCTGCTCGAATATTGAGATCATGCAGGCACTATCGCGATAGGCACCATTTGAACCCCTGGTCATACGCATGTACGGGTCTTCGCGTTGCCACCCCTTCCGCACCCGTCGATACCATGGAATTGACGTTAGCTATGACTTAGCACAAACACCCACGGGTTCACGGTTCCCCGCCACCGCCACCCTGTCACCCTTGACAATCGTGACACGTCATCACGTTGATATCCTTGGCATTCACCCTGCACAAAGAGTCACCTGTTTCATAATTAAGTATGCTCTGTTCTTAAGCTTGTATATTTTGTCTCCTTTCTTCCCTTTTGCTTCCTTATAGGCAATTTGAGGTTTAGCAATTAAGGCAATTAATTATTTGTCCTGATGATGGTCCCCATGACCCTTTAGGGGGACCGAAACGCCGTTGACTTGCTTAAACACCATATACGAATATTTGATTGCTAAATTGTTGTAATGGTGCTACCTGATATTTTCTGTGTAATGAACATGTAAACAGAAGAACGCTTGTTTGCCTTAAAACCTTTCCTTTTTATCACCAACTGTCAACACCTCCTAAGTGTTGGGCACAGGCTTGTGCACCACACAGGGTTTTGTGGAAGGTATTCTTGTTTTATTCTGGAATTCTGTTTATTAAGTAAACTTGAAGGACCTCTGTCCGGCTGGACATGTCATTCTGAAATATAGAACTGATTTTGTCTATATTTATTGATACTGCACTAGAATGTACATGGGACCGATGTTGTTTGAAAAGAATGTGTGCAACATGTGGCCAACGATTATGTCCATAACTGGGTGATTGATAGTAGAAAATTGGCCTTAGATGTACCATGTCAAATTACTTCACAATGGATGATGTCATCAATGATTTCATCAATTATATCTCTTGACATGTTATGAGTGATGCAGAATGTGTGGATATAATCAGTGCATTGCGGGGTGTAAGTTACAGTTAGCTTTGTAAGACATGTCTGTGAATTTCAGTGTTTGCTTTGGTCTTTAATCTTTAATTGTTCTTTCATTTCAGCATCTAACTAAAATGTGACTTTGTCATTTGTTTATTCAGTGAATCTGACTGGCTTTTTAAATATAGGCTTTTGTATTATTACCATACCTAACTATAACGTCACTTTAACCTTTGTTTTTTCGGGTACTTTTTGAGAATTATTTTACTGGAATTATGTTTTTTCTCCCATATCTAGTTATAGGTCACTTTAGCTTTTTTTGTGAATTTCTGGATTTTGGATCATATTTACCCATTGTGTACAGCTTTTAGCTTTGCCCAGCAGTGGCTAAGCAACTGGGCATGACCTCTTGCCAGACCCTGTGCCCAACGCCCCATGGACACCCAGCCCACCACTGTGCAAGGCTCTGCACCTCACCTAACATGGACTTCAAACATACATGGTGTGGGGTAGCCCAAAGGCTCTAGCCTGCTGCTAGATCCTGTGCCCAACCGCTACGATTTTCACATGTTTTTTTTTTTTACTTATTTGCTGCACTGCAGTACTGTTATAGTAATGTGACTAAGCATCACCATGACTGTCCATGGGATGGTGCAAGCTTTACCCACTGAAGCTTACATGGTCCTGTGGTACAACTTCCATGGGAGTACTGTGTTACCTCACTGGAAGGCGGGACTGGGTTCCACACGATTACTGAGGTACCCGCAGTACAATTTATTTTTGTCCCATGTAGGAGCCCTCTGTATCCCCACAGAAGTGCCAGTAAATCAGGATACCTCTACTTTGACTCCTTATATTTTTTATTGGACTTCAAGGCATAGAGAGCAAGTCATCGTGTCCGTTTATGGATGGTGGGTGCAACATTTCTGTTTAAGTTGCTCCCTTCCAATCAGATAGGTCAGTCCCATTAGGACAAGATGACTGATGGGAAAAAAGCTCCCTTAGATTGCTCTATTTTTTGAGTTTATGATCACAATACTTTTGTGGTACCCACCAAACCTGATATACTTTGATTTTAATCCTTTGAAACCCACTCTGAGCACCTCTTTAAAGGTAACTTTCTGAGAACTAGTGCAATGGTTTTACACCAAATCATGAGAGGCACACTCTATATTATACATATTTTTTTTCTGGATCACATCCCAAACATTCCTACAGAATTAACATTAGAAAACTGTGTTTTGGGATCACAATGTGTATCAGCCCCTACTTAGAGGATCACCCCGAAACGTTTGCGAAATGTGCTTAGGTGAATGATTTTATTTTGGAAAGCATCAACTGGTGCCAAAGTTACAAAGTTAAAAAATGCTCTGTGTAACAGATGCAAAGAAGAACAGGTAAGAGGCTTTGAGGAGGAGGGATGAGGAAGAAAGGGCAGGAAAAACAGCACTGATGCAAAGTAGATGGCAAATGAAAGAGGGAGACAGAGTGAGAGAAGGAGTATGACCAGAGCATGGCCAGCACCTCAATTCAACAGGAAGGGTCTGTCAGGCTTTTGTCTCGTTGGAGGACCAGACCCACATAATTATTCTTAGGGGACTAGGTTGTGCATCTGCACCAAAACATGATTATTTCTTTAAAAACAGTTCAGTTTTATATTTATTTTTTAAACGCATGCACGCTAGCGGTTTTCCCGATGCGCGCTGCATTTTTCAAAAAGCGGCGTTACATGATGAGCTCAGCTCGTCATCAGCGTGCGAGCGGCGCAACTCATGACGAGTTGAGCTCGTCATGAGCGCTGAAGTGGTTAATGAAGTTTACCTTCTTTGTGATACTACACCGGTACCAACGCAAAACCCCATTCCTCCAAACTTCTTCTGCATTAGCGAGTCTAGCGAGTCTATAGTAGTACTGCAGTACTCAAATACTTTTAATAAGAAATATATATTAGAACTTCTGTTTGATGGCTAATTCATTGGATTTCACTTTCTTCACTTCGGCTTCCAGTTTATTTGCTGATCCACAACACTAATACTGCATGCTTAAACAACTTAGGGGCATATTATCAACAACTAGCGATATTTATCTCTAAATAAGCTTAGCGACATTTTTTCTGTCGCCGTGCATCCCCGGATTTTATCGCAGAGATAACGCGCTATTAGCAACGTTTACCTCAAATGCGATAACATTTCCGGCAATAGCGGCTTAATGCGTGAATATCGCTGGAAATCCGGCAATATTCAGGCATTAACACCAATAGGTTCTTAACCTGAATATCCACCTCCCATTGGATATACAGGTTAAGAACTGGTCTGAGCAGGCATTAGTTTTCAGCGATATTCGCACTTAGCGCAATTTTTTTTATTTATTTATATTTTATTTATTATATGTTTTGTATAGCGCTAGCTGGACCCAAGGGTATCAGAGCGCTTCACATCAGGCACAATAATGCGGCTTAGCGGCGAAGGCAGAATCCACATCGGGTAAACTTAAGAGCATTGCAAATAACATTACAATACAGATCTTGTGGTCCACAGGAGGGTTGCGGCTGCGGGGGATGAGAAAGAGGAGATCCTTTGCTGCTTGCGAGAGGGAAGTCCATCAAGTCGGACGAGATGTGGAAGAATTTCGGTGGTTAAAATTCTGAGACAACTTTTCTTTCGTCCACAACAGGGTTGTGGAGCGATGTCAAGCTTTTCCAGCATGTCCTCTGTTCCTCCGGATAAGCTCAGGTGCGCTTAAGGAAGAGGGCTTTGAGTAGGGTCTTGAATTTCGGGAAATAGGAGGTCATTCTAATGTGGGGGGGGGATGGAGTTCCAGATCTTGGGTGCATTTCCCGCAAAGGATTTACTTGTGGTTTTGCGGTTCCGAGATTTCAATGGAAGGAGAAGGAGAGCGTTGGAGCTTCTGAGATTCCTGGTCTGGCCGGCCCTTTTGAGTTTCGCGGCCAGGTATTTTGGTTTGACTGTGTGAAGGGCTTTGTGCGTAAGACATGTTGTTCGGAAGTTGCCTCGTTGTTCAATTGGGAGTCATTTCAGTTCCTTGAGTGCGGAAGAAATGTGATTGAAATTCTTGGTTCCTGAGACCATTCTAGCTGCGGCATTGAGGGTGGTTTTCAAGGGGCCTAAGTCTGATTCCATAGTCAATTCTGGAGAGCACCAGTCCTTGAGTGGTCTGTTGAAGGTCTTTTGCAGGAAGGAAGGGTTTTATTTTGTAGAGAAGTTTCAGATTGAGGAACGTGCTTTTGGCAGAACAAGAGATGTGTTTTTTCATGTCTAGTTTGGGGTCTAGGGTGATACCTAGGGACTTTACCGAGTCCGTTGGCGTGAGAGTGCCATTGAGGGCATTGACGGCTTTGAGCCATTCTTCGATTTGTTATTTTTTGTCTCTGTTGGAGATGAGTTGAACTTCCGTTTTCTCTTGATTAAGCTTAAGGTGGTTCTGTGAGAGCCATTGTTGAACCTCTTTGAGCGTGTCATTTAGTTTGTGCATGTCGTCCATGGAGGTGGTTTTCAGATAAGGCTGCGTGTCATCCGCGTAGAGGTGGAAGGGGATGTTGGAGTTCCTGGGTAGTGTGGTGAGGGGTTCCATGTAGATATTGAAGAGTTGGGGAGAGGGTCCTGACCCTTGTGGGACTCATCTGATGATGGGTAGTGGGTCGGATTCAAAGTTTTTAATTTTTATTCTTTGCGAGCGGTTGTTCTAAAAAGGAGGAGAACCAGTTTAGTACCATCATTTCCATGCCTGCTCTTTCTTGAAGGACTTTGAGGAGCAGTGTGTGATAAACTGTAACAAAAGCGGCCGATAAGTCAAGGAGAATAAGAAGGCATCATTGGTCTGAGTCAAGTGATTTGTGTAGATCGTCTATGACATTTAGGATTGCAGTTTCAGTGCTGCATCCCTTTCTGAATCCCGATTGGTGTGGGTCAAGGAGCTTGATGTTCTCCAAGTGCTGGGTTAACTGTGGGAGAACACATCTTTCCAGTATTTTGGATTAGAGAGAGGTTCGACACGGGTCTAAAGTTGTTCATATCCTCCGTGTCTAGCCCAGGATTTTTTAGTAGCGGCGTGACTTGGCCGACCTTCAGGCAGTCAGGGATCCTTCCCGAGCTCAGCGAGCTGTTGATGATCTTGCACCAAAGTGGGGCTAAGATGCGTTTAAGGTCTATGGCCAGGTTAGTAGGAAGCTGATTTAGGGAGTGGGATGACGGTTTGGCGTTGGCAATCAGATTGACTATCTCTGCTTCCTGAATGGGCGTGAAGATGGACCAGTGAGTGGGTGGGTTCACTGGGGTGCTGACCATCAATGCTGGCGTCTTGGTCTCCCTATGAAAGGGGGGGTTTGTGCTGAGAGAGAGATAGAACTTGGCGATTTTTTCGTTGAAAAAGCCGGTAAAGTTGTCACATTGATCTTTGGAGGCCACTACCTTGGATGAATTTGATTTGGAGGTTTGGCTTCTGATGATGTTAAAGAGTTCTTTGGGTCGGTTTTTTGCATTGTCTAGAGCGGAGCAGAAGAAAGAAGTTTTTTGTTCTTGAAGTGTTTGTTGTAGTTTCTGCGTGCTGCCTTGAGTTGTTCGCGGTGATGGGCGGAGGGATTGCTCCTCCAGATTCTTTCTAGGGATCTGAGATGTCTTCTTTCATCATTGCTGTCAGAGGTGAACCAAGATCTGGAGGGGGTGTTTCTGTTTTTTTATTAGTTTCAAGGGCGCCTGGTGGTCTAAGGTGGCCGTCATGTTGGAATGGTAGAGAGAGGTGATATATGTGGTTGAGAGGTGCTCCGTCGTGTTCGGGAGGAGCGTGCTTAGCTCTTCGCCAAGGTTGTTCCATGGGACTTGAGCAGTATTCCTTTTTTTTTTAGTTCAAATCATTTTTATTGAAGAAAAAAGCACAAAAACGAAAGAAAATACATACATTAAATAAAGAAAAGTTAAAAAAAAGTACTTGAAAAAATACTTGAGCAGTATTCCTGACCCATTTGGGAGGAGCTTGTTTTATGGGTTGAGTTAGGGCCGGTTGGTTGATATGGAAATGAATAATGTGATGATCTGACCAGTCTACTGGAATGATATAGTCAATAGTGATAGTGTTTTTGTCTGCAATGATTGCGTCAGTATCGCACCTCTGTGGTGCGTTTCTTCAGAGCAGTGTTGTATCAGATCATTTTCTAGCAGAAGACTATTGAGGAATTGGATGAACGGGTTATTTGTTTCATTCCATCTTATGTTGAGATCGCCAAGGATTATGCTGTTGGCGTTGTTGAGCGCACAGTGGGTGATTAGGTCAGAGAGCTGCGCTCCGAATTCCTTCGAATTGCCTGGAGGGTGATACAAGAGATGGCATAGTAATAATCTCTTCGTGCATGATTTGATGTTGATTGAGAGGCATTTGAAGGAGCTATACAGGCACGAAGAGCTTTCCGTGATAGTGAAGATACTAATATGAATGATAGCTAAGCCTCCACCTCTCTGCTTATGTCGGTCTTTGTGGGTTATTGAAAATCCGGGCGGCACCAGCATGTCCATGATGGGGTCGGACAAGGTATTGAGCCAGGTTTCTGTGATGAAAGCTACATCTAGTTAATGGGAGAGGATAGCTTCAGCTAATTCTGTTGCATGTTTGGAGGCAGATCTGCTGTTGATGAGCATGCATTTCATGAGGGGTTCTTCTTCGGACCTCGACTTGCTGGGTTGGGCTCTGGTTAGGGAGGTTAGGTGTGCCGGGGGTCTGGGGATTCTAGGGGGGATGTTCCCTGCCCACTCCTGTAATAACTTGAATCGAGGACTTGGGTGAGGAGTTCAAAAAGGGGTTCTGAGTTAAGGCATGTGGGGTCCCTCTCTGTGAAGGCTGTGATATGATGTGGTCGGGGTTCATGGGGTGGTCATAAGATGAGGCGAGTGTGATCGCTTCCTGGGGGGAGAGGGAGGGTTTCATTCTTCTCGGTCTGTCCGCTCGCTTCTCTGTCTCTGGTTTAGTGACGGGCGGACTAGATCTTGGGGGGAGCGGGGGTCAAGTTGGAGGGAGGTGATTTGGGCGTTCTGGGAAGGGCAGGGGTAGGGGGGTCAGCGGGCTGTTGGGTGGGTAAACACATTTTAGCTAGGGAGGATAGGGTTTCGTTCAGGCCTCGGACAAGGGTTTCGATCTAAGTTTCCAGAAGGTTGAGGCGATGCAACATGTTGTTTGTGTGAGTGGGAGGGGGAAGGTGTGTGGTGCTCTGTGTTGGGGGTGAGTGTGCGCCTGCATTGTTAATAGGCGATAGCGATGTTAGCAACTGCATTCAGTTGCTAACAGGTTGGGTACGCCCACTTTGCATGTCATTAGCGATAAATATCGCTGACATGCAAAGCGGGCCCCAAACCGCCCTCTATCGCCTCAAAGATGTCGCTAACTGATGTTAGTGACAGTTTGCTAATAGGGCGATGAAATTATCGCCGCAAAAGTGGCGATAATTTCATATCGCCCGCCTTGCTAATATGCCCCTTAGTTCTCTTGGTGCCTTTCTAGTTTAAACGTGTTCTCCTTTTGCTAAATATCTACACATGATCTCTAATTTTGAGAGACATGACTTTCAGCAAAAGTACCCTGCTGTACCATATACATTGTGACCATACTGCACTAATAAAAGCAAGAGTCTTTGCAGTTTTTCTCCATGTGAGGATAGCACTGTGTAATACCACTGTCACTACATTCAAACCACCTTGTCCTGACATGGTAGGTTATGCTTGGCAAAAGGATTGCACAACATGTACCTGAGTGCTATTTGACTGAACTGTGGTATGGTTTCATGTTTTGTGACATGTTTTCAGTCACTTCAACTGTTTTTCTTTTAATGTTTGTGTTTTCCTTATCTGGGGTTGAAATACATGGGGCATATTATCAAGTAAGGGCGTTACATTATCGCCGCTTTTATTGGCAGGAAACTGCCGATAAAGCGGCAATAATGGGCTTGATAATATGCTCTATGAATTCTAATCGAAGCCCATGTTAGATGTGAAGACATCTAACATGGGCTTCGATTGGAATTCATAGAGCATATTATCAAGCCCATTATCGCCTCTCTATCGGCAGTTTCCTGCCGATAAAAGCGGCGATAATGTAACGCCCTTACTTGATAATATGCCTCCAAGTCCCTTTGCGCACCTTCTTCCTGGTCTTAGCTCTTGAGCTCAGTAGTCCATATGTTAAACCTGACGCCAAGAACAACATTTCAACTTCAATAAAAAGTAATGCTACAAAATGTTTTGAGTGAAAACTGTCCTTTGCAGTACTTTCCAGGCCTAGTTCCAGACTCAATGTTGCATATATTCACAGAGTACTAGCAAAGTATTTTATGCGTTTATTCCTGGGTAAAATTGATGTTTCTACTTCTTGAAACATACTACATGTTAGAAAAGTCATGTGCAGTGGACAACAAAGGTGATAAATGACTGTCAGTCAACTTTCTAAAGGAGATTCTCATACCTCTGGTAGGCCTAGCTACGGTCTACTTTTTAGTCACTTTTTGAAGATTGTTTTCAATGGTTTCCACATCCAGATGTAACAAAGAAACAGAAGATGTCTCTCTCTATATGTAAAATGTTGAACCTGCCTGACACCTAAGCATCCTGCCTTTGTAGAATGTGCACTTTCCCATATGTATTCCTATTCTTGTGTAGATAGAAAGTTTGGTTCATGTCAATGTCAAAATGTTATTATGATTTGGATCTCAAAGAGATCCACATAAACATACACAACGATCTACAAAATACAGTTCACACAATTGACAATGTACAGAATCAAATACATAACAGAGTAATTCGATGTACAAACATACTCCACTTGTCTAAAAAGTCCTTTGACTAATAAAGTGATAATGAGCAATAGAATTAGTGAGAAACACAAAGCATATCCAAGCATAAGAAATGTAGTTGAAACAGTAGTGCAACTCTAGCGCAGTACTTCAATGTAATTCAGTGCAATCAGCTTCTCAAAGATATGTAAACCCTGTATATCTAATTAAAATGTGTAAACCCTATTACCCTAGAAGGCCATATTAATCAAATACAAGGGCAAATACAATTAGTATAATCCTATCTTAAAATTATTCCAACATTGTTTTAAAAAGGTTTTTGAACAAACTATTTCCAGCTGTGAAGCCCAAAAATACTTCCTGGCCTCCACTGCCGAGGAGATACTATACTTTAAGAACATTAGTATTAATAGCTAATCTCACAAGGAATGTAGAAGAGGACAAACAAATAACAAATGATTTAAATCATTAACGTGGTTCCTGCAAAGGTCACACAGCCTCTTTTCCCAAAGCAATCCCTCCCATGCTCTCGGAATCATTTGTGGAGGAAGCAAATTCAGCCGTAATAGCAAGATGGTTCTATGCACACCATGGGGAAGGTTCAATAAGGCATTCAGTTGTTTTATTTTACATACACCCTTCACCACTATTATATTTTTCCTAATGTGCTAAAAACACAGTACAGAAGCTCTTTTTTGACTATTTTCATGAATTGATTTTTTGATCAAATTTTTCAAAAAAGGCGTTGGAAGGGGTCCCACTTCGCTTTACCCAATTCCAAACATATCCAGTTCTCTCACATAATTTGAAAAAACACCACTTTTCTTCTTCAGACAGAAAAACAATCATCTTTTAATCCAGGCAGTAAGGAGCCTGGATCACTATTCAATATACTGTTCCCCCAACTTGAGCTTACTGCTATAATGAACGCATTCATGGAAAAATGCCTGAATTCAAGCCGGAGTGCTGATGGAGCAGCTGCACATTGCAAGTTACATATTTGGTGCTACATGCACCATCCCACCCTCTAAAAAAATGCCAAGTACCGCTCATCCGTTGATTCACATACGTAACTCAATGAAGAAGAAGTTTTAATCTTATATACCGTCAGGACGTGGGCAAAGTGTGTTTTCCCACAACATATAGAAGACCTGCCAATTGCAGAAGCCTGAGATATTGCCTTACTTCTGCACTGAATAATATGATCAATATTAGAGTAGTTACTAGAAAAACATCAACCTAAATATGGGTACAACTTCAACACGTCTAGCTTGTCTTTTCCTAAATACTCAATGCAGATCTTTCCTTACCCTACACGGCCGGGACCTCAAAAACATAACTTTGCTCTTAAAGATTTTTATTTTTAGGAAATGTTCATCAGTGTACTTGCCTAACTTAAAGAGATGCCTCTGTAAACCTATCCGCGTAGAGAAGACAATTAAGGTTAATTGTCCTCGTTTGTTGGATCCCCCTTACACTGTCTGACTCTGATAGGCAAGTCATAGATATAAAGGGAAAAGTGGAGAGGCACAAATAATCACCCTTGCTTCAATCCAATTGTGAGTTTCTTGTCTATTAGAGAAGAACTGATTCCCATCCATTGGGACCTGAGTCCAAGTAGAAGAGGGCAAAGCAATAACCAGCCTAATCAAGTGTGCGGGATCCCCAATACAATCAATTCCCTCCACAATGTCCCACGTTCAAACCTGTCAAAAGCTGTGTAGAAATCTATAAAGGCAGTATATAAAGCCATAAAAGTACCCACTGGATACTTTTCAATCAGAGTTTGGAGGGCAGTGATACTGTATAGGGTTCCGTAATGCTTACGAAAGACAGCCTGTGTCTCAGGGATGAAATTATTACCATATGCCCAGTCAGGAAGGTGAAGAAGAAAACTCTTGGTGAACAATTTCCCAATCACATCCAATAATGCAGTCTTCGTAAAGCTGGCGGGAAACGTGTTAGCACCCTTTTTATTTTAAGGCACCGCTATACTTTCTTTCCGAGAAAGTATAGAGGTGGGTCCCATACGAATAATATTATTGAGACACCTGATGGAGAAAAAGGGCACATGTGGAAATATTTTGTTAAATGAGAGATATTGGGAGATCGTCTGGGCCCATCACCCCATAGTACCTAGCACCCTTAATATAACTTTCTATCTCCTCACAGGAAGGAGGGCCATATACATTCATTGAGGGAGACTCACCAATTGACTCCAATGAAAACCCGCTACTAGAATTAGATGCGTATAGTTGCGATATATTTTAGATATACTTTGCGTTGGATATTAAAATGGCTTTAGCCTTAACTCTACTATCACAATACTCGGCTATTAGGGACCAATATTTACACGAGTCACTAGAAAATGCAACTTCTCTCAGCTTTAACCATTTCTGATCCTTCTCCCTTCTATGTTCAGACACCTTCAGTCTCGTTCTCACCCACTTAAATCAATTGATTTCCCTTTGCCTCAGTAATGGTGACTGGTTAAATTGTTCCCTTACAAGAGAGGTTAGCTTTTTTTCCTACCCAGAGGTAGCCAACAAGGCTTTAACACTAGTGGCTCATTTCTTACTCCCACATGATCAAAATAAAGACAACTGTTTCTCAAACCGGGCAAAAGGGTTCTCTTGTATAGGACATAAACTCGCTGTTTTAACATATCCTGCCGAATCTATTGTATTTTTGTTTGACCAAAAGATACGCCCATTTATTTTGTTATAGACAATTGTGTCATTTTTGGGAGTCCAGGGCTTGAGCACCGTGAGTTCTAAATTAATAACCACCAAGAGAATGCTGTGATGGCTGCAGGATATGATGAATTAGAGGCGATGAGGGCCTGAGCAGGAGTACAAAAGGCTAAACGCAAGCTGCACCCAGACCTAGCTGGGATGCTTCCGCAGGGCTCAGGCTCATGCTCTGTGAGCGGCAACTACTACTGCGGTGTTTGGGCACCTTACCTTGCCTTCTGCTTGACCCTGCTCAATTTCCTTGTCCTGAGGCTGATTTGTCAGACCCGAATCTTCAATTTCTCCCTCCGGCCAGACACATTACCAAGCCGCAACCTACTGCTGCCTGCCCTCCTCCTTGCAACACCACTCGGTGGTTTGGCGGATACTTGCATCCAATGTCACTTCCACTTCTATCTCTGTGTCATGCTCGATCGTTCGCATAAAGAATCACCGATCATGAAAATCTGAGGAAAAAAAGTTTGGTTATGATGAATTTCTTAGGAAGCAGGGACAACTTAATTTCAGTTTGCGTTTAGCATTTGTTAATGAGTAACTTTAGTCACCATACAGATCACAAGAAGTTAACGCTGTACATTTTTTTACAGTTCAAACATTCCTTCTCCCAATAAATATCAACAACCTATAGCTATTACCTTACTTGATCTGCACTTTTTAGAGCCTGGTGCTGACCCAACCAAGATGTAGGAAAAACAGGAAGGAACCTTTGTGCTCACATGCGGAGAGCAGTGACAAAGATGCACACTACTCCACCCTAATACACAATATAGATATACTGACCCAAGGGAGGTAGTTGCCAGAGAGGGAGGTGAGGCAGTTGTGTTGCCAATCTGCCACCTCCTAGACCACTGGACAAGAGTAAAAGCCAGTACGGTAGACCCTGGCCAATGGAGGGATCCTTCAAACCAGAGGACATGGCCATGGCGGAATACTGAGTGGAACTTAACCTAAATGCAGGAATGCCTAAAAATATGGGAGTGCCATGTTAGGGAGAAACCTGTAGAGGTAGCCAGAGCAAATATATGCCCAATAATGCAGACGGACACATCAAAGACCATCTTTGTGCCATGCACTCAAATGGACAAGGACGGGCTAACAACAAAGATACTGGCATTGCTGGATTATTATTATTATTATTATGAGTTCTTATATAGCGCTCGATTACCCGTAGGCATCTCGGCGCTTGCCTTGGGAACCCGTCCTGGCTTTTCCCTGTGAGATACCCGTACTGGGCATCCCCAAGGTGAAAGCCAGGCATCCCGCCGCAGGGGGGCCGTAGTGGAGATTAAGCAGGCTAATGCCCAGAGCTGCAGAGTGTGAACCCGTGATTCAAGTAGGCACCGAAGCGAGAATTGTCGAGTCCGTGGATAATTGGGCTCAAGACCCTGCCGCGTCGGGAATTGAACCCTGGTCCCGGGTCTGACTTCTGCTTCAGGGTTTGCCTCCTCTAACCAGTGAGCCACACTTTTCCACTGGATGGAGCAGAGAATGCAATCTAATGGTTTGGGAAGAACACCATGGGAATAAACTTAGTTAAAGCATTATCAAAATTCTGCTAACTAGTCTTATCAGAGAGCAGATTAACATGGTGTTCACCCTAGTTCTCAACACAGCCATTACGCTGACAAACACTGAGCATGACAGGGCTGTATTCAATTCATGCAGGCACTGAATATGGAAAGTAGTCAGGGAGATGTTCCCTGACCGCACTGATGTAGGAGGACTATTAGGAGAGATTATGGAGGCAACAGAGACAATAACTGATTATCTGGAAAGTATGAGTGAACACTGGGACAAGAGACAGATCACTCATGGAATGTCATGAGCCCACTGAGATACTTACCTGCATTGCCACAGCAGGACAGGACGAGACAGCACTTTGCCGCCACCGCCGAGAGTCACCGGACGCATAGACTCGCGTCGCCGCCCCGGGACTACAATTCCCGGTAGGCTCTGCGGCGGCGAGCCCTGCAGACGTCCTAGCAGCGCCAGGAGGCGCATTTAAACACCGCACAGCCCGGCAGGAGCGGGGGACCACTTACCTGCATTGCCACAGCAGGACAGGACGAGACAACACTTTGCCGCCACCGCCGAGAGTCACCGGACGCATAGACTCGCGTCGCCGCCCCGGGACTATAATTCCCGGTAGGCTCTGCGGCGGCGCGACCTGCAGACGTCCTAGTAGCGCCAGGAGGCGCATTTAAACACCGCGCAGCCCGGCAGGAGCGGGGGACCACTTACCTGCATTGCCACAGCAGGACAGGACGAGACAGCACTTTGCCGCCACCGCCGAGAGTCACCGGACGCATAGACTCGCGCCGCCGCCCCGGGACTACAATTCCCGTTAGGCTCAGCGGCGGTGCACCCTGCAGACGTCCTAGCAGCGCCAGGAGGCGCATTTAAACACCGCGCAGCCCCGCGTTGCGGGACGCGCGCGGAAGACCGGACAAGGACGGGACGGGCCACCCCATTAACGGCTGGAGCATCCCCACAAGGTTAGTGCCCTATGATAGATCCAAGGGGTGTTATATACCTTACGCAACCATAATAGATTGATACCCTGTTGTAAGTAGTCATGGCTGCTATTCCGGAAGTGGGAAGAGTTGGAATGAAACTTACTGGGGGCTCACTCATGGGCACCCTTGATAATTTCCTTATTAGGGTATCATCAGCCCTGGCCAAAGACATAGAACTTACTGAGAAAAGGCTCTCTTTGGACATAGCCTTTGATAAAAGATCCTCATTGGGCCCCCTGGCAAGGGCTATGTCACCAATAAGCCAGCAAGCTGACACCCAGGGATCGCTCCCTCCGTCGGGTGAGGAGGTGAGAACCTTATCGCCCCAGCCAGTAATCATTCTGGACACATGTGAGCTCTCTCCCAATAGGAGAGGCCTCGAGGGGGATGTAGATAGAGCCCCATCGCCTAACATAAGAACTCGGTCAGCAAGTCAAGCTAAACAATGTTTGGCACAGCAGATTGGGGGAGTGCCAGCAAAAAGAAAGTTACCAGGGGCACAATCACATGCTGGGGGAAGAAAAGCAAAAAGTGCAAAAAATTCTGCCACCAAAGAGGACTCGGTGATAATTCAATCAACTAGCTCTAAGCAGCTCGGAACACTTGGTAAAGATGGCCAAAATAGCCATACGGAATGTGCGGGGGAGGAAACACACCCGCACTTGGGTCCACTGTTTTGGAAAAGATTGGAGGGCACCTTAAAGAAGATATGCCATCCAATTCATGATCGCTTGGATTCAATAGAAAATAGACTGGTGTGTCTTGAACTTTCTCTTGCACAAGCGCAAAAGCAGTCAGGACGAAGAAACAGTACCATAAATGCTCGGCCAAAAACCCCATCTGTCCTTACAATAGCTGATCCTAGCATTGGGGTTGTGATGACCGGGGGAATAAGGATAATCAGTCTAGCAAAGGAGTGCCCCCAGCTATCTCCCGGCCCCCTGCGCTGGCAGAGGGCGGGAGTACAGTACAATCTAATAGATCTCCGCAGGCTAAGAATGTACCCAATGTTTTGCCCCCGACCATCAACAAGGTAGGGGCTGGGTCATCGCTAGTGAACAATATGATAGCTCAGGGAGCTGTGGGAAGGAGGGAAGCTAGACAACATAACTTGCTCCCCTTGCCTACGGCATACAATGACACCCCATTACCTTACATTGATCTCCCTCCACAATCAGCCCCCTTTGTAGTAGTCTTGGTTGGGGTCCCACCAGTTGCTCAGGGGAAGCATGAATCTAATTTAGATCTGAAGCACAAGTGTATTTTTTGGCTTAATAAGTCTTGCCCATTACCATCTAATATGCGTGCTGAGATCCTGGGGGTTAGGAGAGTAAATTGGATAGGAAGAGGATGTAAGACTGTGGCAGGGGATTGTATTATCATCAATTTCAGAGACCAGAGATGTGTTAATCACATTTGTAACTGGCAATATAATGATCTTTCTCCTGGGATCCAGGTACTTCCGTTGGCCTATTTCTATGACCCTCCAGTTTTTTTTTTAAAGGGATATTTTTCAGCAAGGCACCACACCAAATGATTGCCCATTGGGGAATGTGAGGTTGTTCAATAGATTCCAGGCTTTGTCTGGGCTGGCGGATTGCGATTGACCTCATGCACAATTAAGGCCCGCCCCATGTAGTACAGTAGGGAAGCATAGGGAGGTGGTGCATCTGAATTCGAGGGTAGAGCCAGTGCCCGTTCAGGGCAGTAGCATAGTGGGGAAGGTTGATGTGCAACAAAATGTTACAACCACTGTAAATATTGAGCTGAATAATGAAGCCCGTTCACCGGAAAGGCAGATCTCTGCATACCAAGGACCTAGCAATCATCCTGTAGGGGGAGACCTGACCCCAGTCTCTAATGGACTAGTATGTCAGACATCTCTTATTTCATGGAATGTGGCGGGAGTCGGGTCTAAAATCATTTTGCCTGTCTGGCAGGAATTTATTGATGACTTCGATGTATGCCTGTTCCAGGAGGTGTGGGCAATTGAACCCGTATTTAAAATAGGGTATTTGAATTTTTTCGTACCGGCTGTTAAAAAACAACAGGGTCGCCCGATGGGGGGCCTGGTGATTTGGGTTAGGCAGAGTCTTAATTGTCATATTAAGTTGCTCCCTGTGACGAGTAGTGATATTCTTGCTGTTAGACTTAGCTTTCCAAACAACCTAATAATTGACATCTATAATGTTTATGCAAGGGGCCTCCCTGGCGGTAAGAAATCTGACATTATTGCAGAGCTAGATATATGTTGCAGGCAGCTCCCCCTAATATATTGCCACTGATCGCGGGGAATTTTAACACTAAATTCAAACACCTTGGTCTGGACGATACGCACCTAACAAAGGAGGAGGATGGCAGGTGGGGAATTCCTCAACTAAGCATTAATACTATAAAAAAAATGGACAGAGGCTGCGATACAGATGTAGGGCCTCTGCATGGGGAACCAGTTGAGGGCTGCTAATGGGCGCACATTCTCAGACAAAATGGGACAGGAAACTTTCGACAATGGTGTAAGGACAAGTAATATTGATTATCTGCTTGTCCCGCTTAAGTTGTGGTCTACTCTCTTAGATATGGAGGTGGTTGTCCGTGTTGAGAGTGACCATAATCCCCTATCTGCGTCGTTCAATCTGGGCATACACAAAGTGGATGAGGCTATGGGAGGATTAATTCTGCCTGATTTGGTTCTGTCAAATGATGAGCGCCATCTTAAAAGGTGCCAGGTTGTGGGACATCAGAAAATCATCTCTGACATCAGGGCAGATCTGGAAGAGACATTAGCTGCCATGGAGGAGGCCACCTTGTGTGTCCCTTCCCATCAACTTTTGATAGAGGCTCACAATAGGCTGTTTACTAAGCTGAAAACATACTTCTGCAAGCTTTGCTCGGGCAGTAGACCCCAGACTAAAAAAGAGGAAAGCTGGATTAATGGTTCCTGTCGTCAAGCTATGGGAGAGCTAGGCCAGGCACTTAAGTCTTTTTAATATCTTTCTATCCCCCCTGGCTGAACTGGTGGAGCCCTATGGTGCCCGGATTGTGACCTACGCTGACGACACGCAGCTTCTTTTCACCTGTGATAAGAATACTGAGTTTGATGGCGATTCCATTAAGAGCTGCCTTGAGACCGTTTTCTCCTGGTTCCAGCGTAACCAGCTAAAATGTAATTCAGATAAATCTGAAATTATCTTTTTCGGCGGTGCCCCTGACACTCATTGGTAATCCTGGTGGCCTGTGGATATGCATCCCCCGTCTTCACCCACCCTGGTTGCTAAGAATCTGGGTGTCAAAATTGACAATGGATTAACTTTCAAACCCCAGATTTTCAGTCTGGTTGGCCAATGTTTTGCCCTGCTGCGTACGCTCAGGAAATTTCTTCCTTTCCTTTCTTTTTCTCACAGGAGAATCACAGTCCAGGCACTGATCGGCTCTAGGCTCGACTATGCCAATGTTCTTTTTCTAGGGCTCCCAGAGTACCTTCTAGCTCGCCTGCAAACTGTTCAGAATTCGGCTGACAGGGCTATTTTTGGCCTCAGTCGTAGGACTCACACCTCAGCCCTCCTTGACTCGCTCCACTGGCTCCCAGTGAGAAAGCGTATACTTTTTAACACTCTAACCATGACTTTTAAATCCTTGCATGGTATAGGTGCTGTCTATCTTAGGAAACGTGTCCAATTTTATTTCCCTTCCAGATCTCTACGTTCTGCCACTCAAGCCCTGGCCATTGTTCCAGCTACCAAGCGTGCCCGTATCGGGGGCCGCTCCTACAGATTACTGGCACCTCAGCTTTGGAATAAGCTTCCCCTTTCTCTTAGGAAATTAGACAATCTGCTGTCCTTTAGGAAGGGTCTGAAGACTTGGCTTTATGGCCTTTAGTCTGGTTGTGTTTCCGGTTCCTCTGCAGATCTACATAGCGCCGGGACACTCTGCCCGAGTAGCCGTGCGCTCTACAAGACACCCCCATAACATAACATAAAGATCTAAGCAGAATAAAGGTGGCTCGTGTAAATTACAGGCATAAGCAACATAGAGCAAAAAGGGAATGGGAAGAGAGCCGGTGGCAAGATCTTAAAATGGCATGCAAGGCTAAAAAACCCAAACTTTTTTGGAACATTTTTAAATGGGACAGGGGAGGGCATCGAGAGTTCCCTCAAAATAATGTTGACCAAAACTCATGGGTTGAGTTTTTTAGGCCCCAATATGCAAACAGGATACGTTTGCCCGGGTTCGGTGGGGTCGTCAGGGTGAGGTTACAGAAACCTTCCCGGTTGAGCGGGGAGTGAGGCAAGGTTGCGTCATGGCGCCTACCTTGTTCTCGCTCTTCGTGAACGGGGTGGCGGAGTTCCTTTCCCTGACCCCGACTGATGCCCTGGCGATGTGTGGTGAGCGGGTCCCGATCCTCATGTTCACGGACGATATATTGATAATGTCAAAAACGCCAAGTGGGCTCCAGCGTTACCTATGGTGCTTTGAAGATTTTTGTCTGGAGAGGGGTCTTGAAATAAATGCGGCAAAGACAAAGTTTATGGTTCTTAATGGCCGTATATCGACTGGGTTAGACAAACCTTTCAGAGGGATGATATATATGAACGGTGCCCTGTTGGAGCGGGTCGACGCCTTTACCTATCTGGGGGTCACACTCCAGAGAGATATGGGGTGGACCAGCCAATTAGATATTGTGGTGTTAAAACTCCACCAGCAGGCTGGCATTCTTCTGAAAAGGTTTAGCTCGTCTTTAACAAAGCCCAATAGCCCACTACTGGAAGTCTACGGAATGAAGGTGTTAAGTTCGACACTATATGGTGCCGAACTTTGGGGGTTCCAGAATTTAAGAAACCTGACGCTAGCAGAAAATGAATTTCTGCGAAAGGTAACTAGCGTTCCTATAAGTACTCCATTAACACCTCTCATGTGGGATCTGGAAAAAAAATTATTCAAGACCTTGCCTCTTTGCGGCCCTTGTTGTATTGTTGCCGCCTATGGACCACAGATGAGCATCAGCACTACGCCCAGGGAGTAAGGGAGATAATGAGTAAGGAAGGTTGCCTAAAAATACACTGGCTGAAGTCCATTCGGTCCCTACTATTCAGGATGGGATTGAGGGAATTATGGGATGACCCAGGAAATGCTGCATTCCCTTCCAAGAAAAACTTGAAAGAAAATTACTGGAAGATGGTAAATGCAGATGTCTGTACAAATGGTCTTTCCTCACACTTAACAGGTCGTTTTCTGGAGTTTAAGGCCCAACCAAAACTGGAAATATATTGGGATGCCATAGAGAGACAGCAGGATCGAAAACTCTATTTCCAACTTAGAGTAAGCTCCCTTCCAGTAAGGTCTTTTACAGCTAAATGGGCGGGTGAAAACGGCATGGATAAATGCCCTAAGTGTGGGGAGGAACGAGAGACAATAAGTCATCTCCTCTTTTTCTGTCCCTTGTATACTGCCCCTAGAGCCAAGTGGGTTAAGCCAATTTGCAAATTGCTTGGCACACGTAGGCATGCAGAGGCCCTAAGAATCCTATGTACTGACCCTAGCCCCCCAATTGCCATTGCTATGACTAAATTTCTGAAATGGGCTTGGGTCATCCGCATGCGATTAATTGTGGAAGGGCTCTGATTACTAAGTGTATACCAGCATTAACTATGTGTAAATACGTGGGACACTATATTTTACATGAGCTATGTGCAATATTCCCTGTTCTGTATGAAAAATGATGGATTTCCTTCTGATTTTTAGAATTTTATGAAATCGTTAAGATTGATATTCGGCAACAGTCTATAGTAGTTTAATCTATTTTTAATATATTTATTGTACTGTTTTTATTGTTTTTTTTATTGAAAATGTGGGTTTTATGTATGCTTTTATGACTTGAATTGAATTGAACAGCGTGGTTGGGTTAAACACTAAGCCCTGACAGGAGATACACGTCCATATATTGCATTACCCCATAAAGACACAAGAAAAGGATACAGAAAAGCAGGAGCAAGCCCAGAGAAACACTTCTAAATTGGTCCAACAGAAATTGAAAAAGACCACTCTTGAGGAAGCCGCATTGGCCGATAGCATGCAAATGGCACAAGTCTTAAAGGGGGCTCTACCATAAAACCTAGCTACAGCAGCAGAGGCCAGAGAGTCTCACAGCAACCAGATCTTACAGAATGTTACTATTGCCAAAGAATGGGCCACCTGGCAGACAGATGCCGGTTAAAAGCATACCACAAACAGAGATCGATGGGCCAAGGTCAGCCACCACAAAATCCTAATCCACATAAGCAAGCCCAGGGAAAGCCAAAGCACCTCACATTCAGCCACAAGAAGGCCAGTCCAACATCGCACCCCCGCAACAGAGATCAGGTAGTTGGACAAACACGTGGCAACTGCAACCAGAGACAAGGAACTCAGCCCAACACAGACCGGGACCACAGCCTCAGCAGGGAGGGTGAGCTGTCTGGGGAGACAGTGCCACCACACAAAAAAACAGAGTCCAAATGCGTAGTAAGATAAAACCAAAGAGTAAAATACCACCCATTAGCTCACATTCCAAGAATTAACTGTATCAAAGCCAAAAGAAGGACCAATGAGACAATGATGGGAATGCAAACTTTTACTTGCATCTGGGGATTTAAGGCCTCTATATGTGTTCTGACGATTGGGTATCCTCACTAAAGTTCACCATTAAAGGTAATAGCAGGAGCCAAGGTCCGACTTTGCTGCTGATCGCCCAGGGTGGGGTTGGCTGGTGGCACCATAGGGTGAGGGCAGTCTGATGTGACGGCAGGGTGGCTCCCAGACCAAGCAGTTAAAAAGCAGTCACCCAGGTTCCTTCATTCAAAGTCACTAAGGATGGGTTCCAATTACCAGTTTGAAAGGTCCCAATTCTTTCGCATTCGGCTTTTGACCCATGTTTCCTTCATGGTGTGAATTTTTAACAGCGTCCCCAAAAACTAGATGTCTCTTTCCAGACAGAGGCCCTCTTTCAGTTCTAAAATGAAGCTGTCCTCAAGTGGTGGGATACAGGATTCCCATACCCCTGAGATAGTGAAGATACCACAACTTTCAAAGCACACATACAATAGGCAATACATTTTGAGGCACTCTCATGCACTGAGCCAGTAGAGAGTTTCATCAGGTTAGCCAGATATCCCAGTCAAGTCATCATTCCCTAGGAAAAGTTTGGCAAAGGTTCTTGGCCTCTACCCTGGGATCCCCACATTCTTATGATCTCAGCGATATTTTCTGTTCTTTTAAATGTTTGAAGACTGGTCACCATGTCATACCCCCCAAAGTAAGCAACAGGAGCACGCCCACTAGTTGGAAGTCCTTAGCCATAAGCCAGGAACCACAGATCCAAAACGATTAAAAATACATGAACCGAGGAAGGGCAGGTGCTTGGGAGAGTAGAGGCCCCAAAGTCCATCACAGCTCCAGGCGTCAGTAGAAAGCAGAATGTACTCACCCTGGCATCAGGCCTAGCTATTGACCAATGCACCAGGTCTCAAATACACCATCCGGAGTAAGCAGTAAGCTCCGACTTCCTACGCCACAAAACTGCAATCAGATGTACACTAGATCCACAGCATTACTTTCTAACCCCCTCTTCCTAGTGATAAGTGAAATAGCAGATTGTGTCAGATCCAGGGAAGCAACCAAAACCCAACAAAAGTAGCCCAAATTTAGCCCCAAAAAGAAGCCTATAGAGAAAGGGTGGAACTGAAATATCTAGCGGCAAAAGGGAGGGGAACATTGCACGCAACATACCAAGGCACATGTGATCTCAGGGCACCACCAACATTTAACAGCGACACAACCCCTTCATCGCACAGTCAGGCGCATATGTATGTTGAAAGCAACCCACACTGCACACATCAGGAGAGGCAGAGTATCAGGAAACTATTGATTCCCATAAAACCCAAGATAGGTCCATCTCTATGTTCACAAGAACACTCCATAAAACACTGATCCAAGCACGCAGTTGTGTAGGAAAGCTAATCAAATTGATTAATTCACCTGATTACCCATAACACACCTTTAAGCTTTAACCATCAAATAGATACTTTCCAGTGCACACTTAAATAAAATATGAACCAGTAGAGTGTGAAGAACACACCCCTGAGTGAAATACAGTGACCCTGGAGAAACAATTGTTGTCAATGGACACTCCAGAAGAGTTTAGACTGTTCTCTGACTCACTAGTATTGGCGGGATGGTCCATACCCTTTATCACCATGCAGACGAAAGCCAATGGTCACTGGCTGCAAATCATCAGATGGGAAATGCTTAAAATGATAAACAGCACTGAGCTCATCCTTAATTTGATTAAGGAAGCACTGAGAGCAATATGTCTCATGGTGATGCAGCATCTGTATGTGTTACACTTAATGACGCATTGGAGGGAGGGGAGAGTGCCATGATTGGTGCGTGCTGCTGCACATGGATGCCATGGAATGACCTAGATAATGGGGCGTTGACTCTTGCCATCTAAGCCCTGCACCATTTACAGAGAGACATGAGTGAGGTAGAAGGTGTTCCTGAGCAGGAGTGGATCTCTAGTTTGTTCTCCTGTCTCACCCAGTGGCATTCCAGTCTGTGCTCATCGTTGCTGCCAGTCTTCCTTTTTTATTGTTTTTGAATGGGTTTGTACAATTGGGGATTTCCTACTGTAAAAATGCAGTGCTCAAATTGAGTAGAATGCAAGTAACTAAAAAAGTAGTAATTGTCAAAACCGAAGAACAACAGTCCCTCAATAAAGTAACTGTCACGGAGTATGGGTTAGATAGTGTAGTTGAAAATTCAAATAGAGGAGGGAATGTTAATATTGAAAAATGTAATGCTGATATGAATAACAATTCAATTATATGTAAAAACAAAATCGCTTCTTTATTGACGAATTTACCCAGAGTGAACTCCAAGCTGACCCCTGTAAATCAACAGACCCCGGGACCCAGATCCAAGGTCACAGATTGACAGACCACAGGTGGGGAGACACGTAGCCAGCAGACAAACAAGCAAACAGGAAATCCCAGATCGATCCAACAGATAAGCGCACTGACACCACAATAGTCCAGCGAGATTGACCCCAATAAAGCACACACGGCTGGAGAGGTGTACACATTCCCAAAACACCATGAAGTTACAAACACCTAGACAATCAAGACACAACACACACAATGCACACACTGATCCCTTGCTCCCCATGCTGGACATTTGGACATGCTACACACTGGTGGTACTGTGTCCGTGCAAGGCTGAGGCCCACTTGAATTTTTCATCCAATACCTTACTTTACGGCGCCAGAGATAGATTCACTTCAGAAATCTATGTACCTACCTCAGAACAACTGTTTTTACCTCAAAGACTAAAGCAATATCTACCTTGTGAAGCTGATGGAAGAACCGAAATAAGGGCAAACTGTACGCCATGCGACAGGGGAAAAAGAGGGACTATATATACCTTTATAGCCTTTATGTTTATATAGATACGTGATACCTGTAGGGGTTCATAGTGGAAGGAGCGATCAGGTGGAACGCATATATGCAAATGGAAAATCAATACGCACATATGTTATGCTAGGTCAGATGTAAAGGATGCACAGGAGGAACATTAGCGTACTAATTTAACGGCTCCCAGGGGGACGGAATGGTGATCTTGCCGTCGCACGTCTAGAGTACAAAGTTTTGAAACTGGGGAGGTGGGGAGGGGGGGAAGGGGGGAGTTATTGCCTGCCTTGTCTATAAACTCTGAATCTATCCACTGTCTTCTATGCTATCTACATCCTTCTATCTACACACCTACATACTAGAAGTAGAAGTCAAGATCTGAAAGGGGAAGTAACAGAGCCAACGGGGGGGGGGACACAGGTACCAATCACCACCTCAGGCAGGTAACCCAGGCAAGCAAATAGGGCACGTACACAGCGCAAGGCGGGAAAGGGAGAACGCCAGTCGGCGAGTACACACTATAACCAGTGGCACAAACCAGCACAACTTCCTTGACATCTAACCTAAAAATAGTCTCCCTCAATGTCAAAGGCCTCAACCAATCAAGAGAAAAAAATCCTAGACTACCTAGCTAAATCCAAGGGGGATGTGATCCTGCTGCAAGAAACCAAGCTTTCTCTCGATGACGCCAAGTGAGTGAAAGCCAGATGGATAGGCCAGGTACCCTGCTCTCCGGCAATAGGGAAGAAGCGGGTGTGATCACTCTGATAAATAAAAACTCCAAGATAACAATAGAGGATCATCATCACGACGAAGCAGGGAGAATATTGATAACACACCTGAAAAGGGGGAAGAAAACATCCATGTAGCGAACATTTATGGTCCGAACACAGATGACACCGCCTTCTGGGAGGGAGTCTCGAAGAAACTGGAAGCAATTCCCCAGCATGACCTTACAGTGGTGGCCGGGGACTGTAACATAGTACTAGACCCCACACTAGACAGACAATCACAATGCCACTCCCACCTCACAAATGCACACAACACACTAAAGTACATATGCACCAGATTCAACCTCATAGATCCATGGCGACTTCAACACCTGGACACTAGAGATTACACCTTCTACTCTAACCCACAAAACTCATACAGCAGGATAGACTACATATTAATCACAGGCACACACACTCACCTAATAGAACACATTGACATTGCGACTAGAACATTCTCAGACCACTCGTGCATCAGCCTACAGCTGTGCTGGCGCCATAACGAAGACATCCCACGTAGATGGAGGTTTAATAGTGACGTCCTGGCAGACCAGGGAAACAAAACCAAAATAGAAGAGGACATAAAACAATACCTGTGGCATAACGACACACAAGACACTGATCCCAAGACCATATGGGACGCACTTAAGGCCACAATCAGAGGTGCAATATTAGAAATCAAGGTCAAAAGAACAAAAATGCTAACCAACATCTGAACCATCTTGAAAAAGACATCAAAAGGTTAGAGACAATCCACATCACAGACACAAAGAACAGTAGCACCCTAAAAGAACTCACTAGGAAAAAACTACGAATATAACAAAATCTTGAGCGAAAGTGCCGGGCTGTGGGTGAACAAATATAAGGCCATCAACCTCTGCGAGCGTAATTAAGCGGGGAAGCTTCTAGCCTCCTACCTGAAACACAAACAAAGACAGTACACCATCTTATCAATCACCAACTCACAAAACAACACACACACAAGACATAAAGAAATCCTAACAACATTCCAAGAGTTCTATCAAGAACTCTACAAAAAGATCAGTCCTTAAGAAGGTTGTGCAAGATACCTAGACAGACTAGGCCTCCCAAAGATAACGAATGAAGAAGCAGAGACGCTAGGACGGGAAATAAGTTCGGCAGACATAGAGAGGGCGGTCAAATCTCTAAAAGATAACAAAGCACCAGGCCCAGATAGGTACACGGCCACATTCTACAAAATGTTCCTAAGGCTCCTGCAGCCAAACATGAAAAAAGTGTTCAACTACTGCGCGGGGAGGGAGTAGTTTCCCCATCCATGTCAGAGGCGAACATAATAGTTATCCTGAAGGAAGGTAAAAACGCACAACTACCCCAACACTACAGGCCCAAATCACTAATCAATGTAGACTGCAAAGTTATGCCAAAATCCTGGCCTCAAGACTAAACACTGTCCTCCCAAGACTAATAAGCAATTCACAGATAGGGTTCCTAAAGACCCGCATGTCACATGACAACACCGGGAAACAACCTTTACAACGAAACTTTTACAACGCACTAGCATTACAACGAAATGTTTACAATGCAACATCCATTACATAGCATGACACTACAAGGCATACCATTACAACGCATGTCATTACAACGCAGTCATTACAACGCATGTCATTACAACGCATACCATTACAACGCATACCATTATCATCCAACACTTACCCTACTGTTGCACCTCCTGAAATTAGAATAGTAATTTTAACCCCTACACTATCCAACACTTACCCTACTGTTGCACCCCCTGGAGTTAAAATAGTATTTTTTACCTCTACACTATCCAATGCTTACCATACATGCAATGTAATGTTATGCATTGTAATGGGTTGCGTTGTAAAGGTAGTATGTGTTGTAATGGAATGCGTTGTAAAGGTAGTTTTTAAAAATTCGTTGTAATGGCATGCGTTGTAATGGAATGCGTTGTAATGGATGTTGCGTTGTAAAAAATGCGTTGTAAAGGTGTGCGTTGTAAAAGTATACGTTGTAACGTCATACAACCGACAACACCAGACTCTTATGCCACATACTGGAACACGCCTCCAAAATAGACGAACCTGCAGTGACTATCACACTAGATGCCGAGAAAGCTTTTGGCAGGGTATCGTAGGACTTCCTAGAACAATGCATGCGGACATACAATTTTGGGGAATGTTACACACTGAAAGTAATGGCACTGTACGGAGACCCCAGAGCTCGTATTGTAGTTAATGATGCGGTCTCTGACCCCTTCGCCCTAGAACGCGGGACAAGACAAGGATGTCCCTTGTCCCCCTCGTTATTCCTGCTGGCCTTGGAACCCCTGATCAGGAATATCAAGGCCAATGAGGAGGTGAGGCCAACATCAACGAGGTCACAGTCAAACTAGCCGCATACGCGGACGACATCCTCATAGTGACAGAACGACCCAGGACCTCCATCACGGCTCTCATTGAAACGATAGGAACATATTCAAAACATTCAGGATACAAGCTCAACAAGGATAAATTGTTGTGCAAACCACTTAACATCCACACCACTGGAGATATATTGGGGAACTCGGGCCTAGCATGGCAAACTGCCTTCATCAAATACCTAGGGGTACACTTCGGCAAAAACCTCAAAACTACGCTTGACCAAAATGAAAAGCTACTGTTAGAGACAACAAAGACACTGTTAGAGTCCTGGTCCCCCAAATTTATAACATGGTAGGGGGGGATAGAAACAGTTAAGATGATGATCACCCGATGATCAACTATCTGCTGGGTATTATCCCTCTTCTAGTCACCGATGACTTCCACCGCAAAATAGATAAGACAATTAATACATTTCTATGGCATGGCAAAAAAGCAAGAGTAAGCCTGAAAAAAACTAAGACTAGACAATAAACTGGGAGGCCTAAATGTAGCAGACTTCAAAACCTTCCAAACTGCATTTCTAGCAAATCAGGGGGCCTACTGGCTTCTGCCTAGCCAGGAGTACACGCCGGTATGGCATGCAATTGAGAGAGACATCCTAAATAACCTAGAACCAATAGTACTCCTCACAGCCAACAAACACATACATGCTTCCAACCCAATACTCAAAAATGCCAAAAATGTCCTGCTTCAAATAGACCAAAAAAATGTACAGTGTAAAAAACTCAAAGTGGGAATCGCTGTGGGCAAACACCTAGGTTTAAGTACAGGGGGAAACCCCTCTCCCCAGACACATGGAAGAGGCTAGGAATCTCCTACCCAGATCAGCTGGAAGGGGGGGAAGCCCCATCACCTTCACCACGTTAAAAACGAAGCATAAACTACCAGACATAGAACACTACAACTTCCTAAAAATCAGAACAGCCCTGACAAAAGCGAAATTTGTAAAGCACAAGCCATTATCGTTCAATACATGCCGAATCTCAACAGAATAGGCCATCAAGTATCACATCTCTACAAGCTACTTCGCCCCAGCACCACCAAAATTAATGACTAAGCAGCCACATACTGGGAAAAACAACTCGACAACACACACAGCGAGAGATAACTCTATCTCCTCTGGGCCTCCCTGTCACAAAACAAAATCTCCCCAGTATTAGCACAGACAAACTTCTGGCTACTACACAAGACTTACTGGACCCTGGCTTGCCTGGTGGCGCTGGGCCTCAGGGAAAATTACCTGTGCTGGAACTGCGACAAAGAAAAGCGGGACCTAGCACACCTAATCTTTTAGTGTCCCAAAGTTAAAGGATTCGGGGAGAAAAATATTCATCTTCATAAATAAAGCATTGGGGTGCACACTAAAACCAGATTTCTCTACCCTTACCAACACGTTCATGACAACAGAGCTAGACTCACAAAACAACAGAAACCTATTAGATCTCCTACTGACAGCGGCAGTGAAAATAGTACTCAACAAATGGAAAGATACAGCCAAGGCAACTTTCAAGGGTTGGCTCAACTGGGTGACATACCTCAGAGGCGCCGACAGCACTGCCCTGCGGAACGCACCATGGAGACAATCCTCCAGGGGAATATGGGCTTCTTTGGACCAATTCCTGGACCCCTACAAACCTCCGTGAGCAGACCAAGAAAAAGGGCCCAAAGGGCCTTAAACCACACACCCACAACATCAGAACACAAACACGAAGGAAGTACATTTCTTGTATACTATGTCTTCTCTCTCTCCCTTTTTCTCTATCCTTTCCCTTTTCACCCATTCTTATTCTCATAGCGGGACAGTGGATAGGGGGACAGCCAAACATATATACTGTGTAACTGTACCTTCGACAAACTCAGCCAGTTTGGGCTGCCACCCTGTAACGACAAAGCGTTGTTGACTATATGTGTAAAAATCAATAAATAAAAAAATATGTTGAAAAAAAGTCTATGTTAGTCAGATTGTAAATTGACCCTATGCCTGTGACTATGCTCCCGGTTGCATGGTTTAATTAACCAAACTGTGCCTGTTTTGCCAAACGCCTCTTGTCTCTTGTTTTTTTAAAGATATGTCATATTCAAGCAACAGAATTTAAATGGATATTTATGTAAGAACTCACACAGTCCTAAACAGCTGACATTCTTACAGTGGATTCTCTTTTATATAGGGAATGCATAAAGTGAAAGGTTTGCAACCAAAAAGTAGTTTCACTTAAATGTTTGTGAAGCAAGCTCAGTGCATTTTTCCCCCTCCACTGCTCTGACACCTAGGTGAGAGGCTACAGATAATTCTCAGACCCATTTATAGTCACTCAAAAAGAGAGCTGAAGGCCATTACATAAGACCTTTATCTTAGGAACAGCTGGAGTAAAAATGTCAAAATCCCCTCCACTGCCTGCAAGTTATTGCTGAGCGGATAGCAGTTACCAGTTCAGGCACTGCCAAATGTGTCCTGGTGTTGAAAAATTACACCAGGTCAAGTTCAGCTTACTTCACTGGGGCCCAACGTCTTAGCAGGGGAGACATCATCAACCCTGTGAATATAGTGGGTAGACTCCATCTGCCTGCATGTACCCAGGACTTTTTGATAAAAATGCTAATATTCTTTTTAATATATATATAATATAATATCAAATGAAAATGACATACACACATAGCCACACATCACAATTGGAGAATCCCAAATGAAAGGCAATGTTTTACGAGTCACTTGATCAAGGGTAGACCACGCTGAATTTGTTGTCACGTTTGTGTACTCTTTATAATTTCCTGTATTTTGTGTTACGCTTGTTTATTAAAATCCCCAAAATTACACCATTACGCCAGAATGGGTAATCATGTAATAATTATGGGGAAAACAGAGGAGCACCGGAACAACACTATTGAGAAGACCCTCATTGGTTTGCCATTACATGCGTCCTCACAATCAAAGTGGATGCAAGAACGTATTTCATACATACATATATGAAAAATTACACATTTAGCCCCTAGCCTAATTGTGTGTAATTTTCTCAAAATGTCACATTATTACGCAAGTGGAAATTACACAAATTTCGAAAACTTCCATGAAGGAGCGCCAAAACGAATTAATACTACAGCACCACAAATGTAATACTCTCAGGAGAAATGCAATCATGATAAGTCATTTGTGTGTGGAGAATGTGCTGTTTTCCAATCTTTTTTGTGCAGCAACACGTTCTGTCACCTGAAATGTAGCCATGAACAAATTAATGCAATTAGACATAAAGCTCTAATGCAGTGGACAGGGCTGCCATTGACAGCTCTGCATCTGGCAGGTCAAGGCAGATCAAGGTGGATTGCATTCACCTTACTTTGTGTTCCCTTTCAGGGACGTGGAAGCTTTAGGCTCAAGACTTGCAACATCTGCGCTCCAGATGGTCCGTTCCAGAAACAAATGCCATTTACCTGAGGAGATTTCAAAGTGCGCGTTCAGCAGGTAAAGACATAATAGAGTGCTTGCGGTTTGTGCAATGTCAAATACCTAATATTTTTAATTTGGCGGGTCAGTTTTATCTGTTGCCAAATTTAAATTGGCAGACCGGTGGTATTTGATGCCAACTTGTAACCTTGAGGTATTAAAAAAAAACAGTTTTCAGGACTTCGAAGATACCGTGGTGCATTTACATATCCAATCTCAAAGACATACTTCTTTAAAGTTATTAAAACATTTTTTTTGATGAGTTCAATATAACTTAAAATGTACTGCAATGAAAATCAGAAGTTCGAAAAGGGCGAATAAGGCATGGATTACATGGAACACTCTAACCTTAAAAATGAACAAATTACAGCACATACAGAATTCCACACTTTGCAAAATGATGTGTGTTTACTATAAATGATGTGTATCAGGAACTTTAAAAGTGAGTGCTTCATGTTGGAAGTTTACATATTGGGTTCTTTCATCCTGCTGCATTTATGCCCCTCCCACCCTCATGTTTTAGTATCACTGTGCTATTCTTTAATATAACCTGATAGCCCGTTGCCAGCGACTATATCAGTTGCTACAGGCCCTAAACTCGATTTATGCACCTACGTCACAGGAGAGGTCCTACTTTAATAGGGATGTTCTCTAACAAGCGGTGCAGCCCGAGACAGAATGGGATATAAGGATTTTAGAACATCCCACCGCCTGAGGTGAGGGTAGAATGTTCTAAATTAAAAGAGAAACACAGAAAGACGAAATTGTAATGTTGGGCCAAAAGTCATAGACCGGCCATTGTTTGCTCTGGTTCACTTCATTGTCTTTAAAGTAGCTCTCTACCTTCCAATGCTGTAATAATCCATTGTTCCTTTAAGAATAGGAGTTCAACCCCAGCCTTCCTTTGTCACTGCCTTTCCATCTTCCATGCTTCTTGAGCAGAGGGAGGTCAAGCGTGTTGCCCTTGAGTTTCTGCCCTGGTACTGTCATTATGTTTTCACGTTTGTAGGCCGACATTGAAATCATTTGGAACTTACATGCTTGGTGCAGCGCCTGTGTTTATGTGTTTATTTTGGTGAAACATCCTAAATAGAAAATGAGGGAGTGAGTGTGACACAGTTGACATAAATGTTAGCTTTGCTGACAAGCGAACAATATGTCATAGCATTTTGCTCCAAGAACAACAACATGGTCTAAATACTCGCTATCATTTTGTTTATTGTCGATCCTTTTTTTTAATGAGTTTTAGGGCAAACTAAGCACGTCAGCCACAACTATAAGGTTTGGTACTTGTATAGTAGAAACGAAAATCAGAACACAATGGTACTTTCTTTTTTATAACGACATTATGAATGTTATAGAAAGGGTCTGATATGTAAATTTTATTTTTGCTCTTGCAAACATGGAGGTTTGCAAAATTTGAGGCTTTGCAAACACAAAAGTAGAATCACAATTTTTCTGAAAGAACATTGCGATTTACAAATGGGTGGCAATGTCAATGTAAGGAAGAGGTAGCATTGAAGGTGTTTCACCAGCTTCCTTGAGAATGACATGGATATGTATCAACGTTTTGCAACTGCTACTGCAGTTCCAACCCAATGATAGCACCACCTCAAAGGCAGCCATATTTTTTTATCAAACTAGAAACTTTCCATGAAGGAGAGACTTCATTGTCAAAATACTAGCCTTGGGAATTGGGGAGCAGACAGCGGTCCTATGCTTCACACAAAGTCCTTTTGCCTCATCCAGTTTTATCTTAATACAATTTAGCATCTGTCCATTGAAGGATGTGAGAGATTTAATGGACAGGAACAGTAGTTATGGCATTAGATTATCTAAATAGTAGTAGTTCATGTCCCAGCAGAGTGGTGGGGCAGCAGAGGAATGGGAAGGGGGAATGGAGCGTCAAGCAAATGAGACACAAAAAAAAACAATCACCGCATCTCCACTCTTCTGCTCCGTGCAGATCAGCACAGGCTCCCAGAATCCACAGCAGCCAATAGTGCAGCTGCTTTCATGATGCTGAAAGCAGCATCAGGATTGGCCTGATTGCTAAGGATTTGTGCTCCCAGTGAGACTGGGAGCCGCTGCTTGCTCTCTCCAACCCGGCAATGCAGCTTGGGTTGGAGAGAGCTTCAGTGCGCATAACAGTTTGGCCAGACTGAGACAACCGGCCAAACCATCATGAGCACTGATAACATTGCCCTGCCACCACTACTCCTCCATGACGTCCTTGCCTCAAATAATAACAACACGGTGGGTGGGGGCTCTAGGGAATATTTAAAGACCAGGCATAGAAACAATCCCTAATATTATTGTATCACACCAAGAATGTCTATGGGTCTAATCAAAGAAAACATTTTGCCTTGTACGGTGCAATGTGAACAACATAACAGGATAAAGATAAGAGAGTGTAACTTATCCTGAAGTAATCCTAAAAGATAAGGATACCCATCAGTCACCACACAATACTGCCCTTCATCATTTGGGACACCTTACGGACCTTACCATCTGTGAGAAATAAGTGATGAATGAGGACTAGGTAGAATATCCTCCATCCACATATGACTCACTGTGCGGTCCTCATGACGTTAACTTATAGTCTAAATTAGTGGGCGACAGAATTGCAGTGCATGTGAGCGTGAACAAAAGTGAGTTAAAATTGGGTGAATGAGTAATACATTTTTTATTTTTTACTCAATCCTCCAATATTAAAAACCAGAGCAACAAGGGGCAGTTCTAAACAAATATCCGCCCAGATAGTATACAGGTCAACATGTTTCAGCAATATAGTGGACCTTATAATCCTTGCCTTCCTCAGGGCCTTAGTAAATCTGTGATACTGCAATGTGCAAATAGTGAGTAAATAAAGAAAAAAGGAACATTGTCGCCTGGAATCCTAGGTGTCTATTGTTTCTTTCCTGCATATTGCCTGATTTGTCACTGGTAAGGAAAAAACAGTTGTTAAAAAATGTAGCATGCATCATGAAGGTATAAGAAAATAATATCAGGTTTCCAAAATGTCAACATCCTGATGTTACATAAAAAGTTAATCTAAATGACATACTGCTCACGTAAAAATTAATTTGTCTTCACATCATGTGTAACCTTATCACTTTGATGTAATGCACCCCCTACTTACCTATCATGCAGGAGAAATGAGCCTCACCTCACCGGGTTGTGGCTCCAGGAGAGGAAGCACCGCTCTAAAAACAAAGGAAAAGGAACAAAAAATCTAAAGTTAAATGCTCCTTAACCATATGGTCATTTTGTGCATTCTGGGAAAAACATCTCTTTGAGTCTATATGTTTAGGAATACGATATATTGGATTCACTGTTGGACTATGCAAAGTGAAACAATAGAGTCTTTGATCATATTGTGTTTGGTATCGTGATCCGATTCAATTTGGTAGTCATCTCATACTGATAGACTGATAGTTGAGCACAAGATCACATTACAGTCATTAATGTGTTTGTATAATAAATAAAATGGAGTTGTAGCCCGTTAAAGGTACCGGGCGTTCGTATGTAAGTGATATCCACAGCCCCCAACATCGGGAGTGGAGCATGTGGCATAAATATCAACACCCCCATGAGGAAACTATCATCAACATGTATCGCCTGCTTAGCGTGGTTCCAGCAATGCCAAGGTCGCGTTTAAAAGCGGCGTGTCTAGTAAGTCTTTTAACAGGTATGATGGACATAGGGATCGCTCTTATCTGTTCGTCGTTACTTCTCGCCGGCATCCGAGCCGACTGGAGAGGTACCGAACAGGCAGTCCCGGCCATTTTTATTTACCCAGTACGCCGATAGGGCAACAGTATATCACGTGATAGTAACACGTGACTATCAACTCTAACTCAGTGTAGTCCCTAAGTATGTACTTCAATATAGCCAGTATATGTATAGTATTTTAGTAACATTTTGTTTTAAAACTCATAACCAATAACTGTGAAAGGAAGGGAGTCACAGGACGTTTGAACACTGACTCGTGAAAGACCCGTCCGTGATCTCGCGAGAATACAGCGTGTACGGTTGTGCATGAGACTCGTAGTTTTAAGCTAGATATCGCTCGATTGAGTCCCAAATTCTTTCAGTTAAATACGTTATGGCTTCATTAGAATTCATACACTGCCAAGTTATTTCTTTAAGCGTGTTCTAGTAAAATTAAAAGTGAAAGCTCGTAAGTGTGTTTTTGACAAACAGAGATCTCGATAGTGGTACTCTCTGAACAGGTATTGAATGCAGACCCGCAGGGGAAACTAAAGGTGCAATTATCTATTGTAATTGGTGTGGGGTACTACGAGGCAGTAGTTAGTATCTTACATGTAGGAACAGAGTGTGGATAACCCACCTGATGCTCATAAAAACTTTCAATAAAACGTTATTGACATTCTCTAATCTGCATATAGTCAACCTCTGGAGCTAAGTTATTATGATGGTGCATGCTTGCCATCCAGAGAGTAAGGTATAAGTACGCACAGTATACTTCAGTATCTATTCTAATGAAATAACCCCTACATGTAGATTACTGCACTAAAAATAGTGTCAGTAGTTTTGACAGGTGGGACATGAAGAAATCTGGGGTGCAATTCACAGACTGGACCATGGAATTTCATCGTTCAGTCCTCTCTTGTCACTGCCCAACCTGAAGACCCATTTTTATTCTCTTATTAGCAGATATTTAGATAGGTCAGTGACATGATCTGGGATGAAGGGCTGTTCCAACACTGTCCATTGGAAATCCGACGGATTTTGTTTTGCCTCCAGAAAGTGGCTCGTAAGTTTAGTGGCCTGTTTTTTGCATCTTATAGTGCTTTTGTGCTCAGAAATTCTTAACTTAATTTTACCGGTGATTATGCCTACATATTTGAGCTGGCACAGGCAAGTTATTAAGTATATAAGCTTAACACTATTACAGTTGGTGAATCTGTTTTGTAGCCATGGTCTGTTGGTGATTTTTTTTTGTCTGTGGACAGGCTGCACAGGTCCCGCAGGGATAGTGGCCCTGAACTGCCGGCAAATCCCACATGGTGCCTACATTGTGTGGTGTTCTGTTTTTGGGTCTTGTGTGGACCAAACCTAAGGTTAGGGCCATGTTTGAATGCAAAAAGGGGAGGCTGAATGGATTCTTGGCCAGTGTTGAGTATCGACCAATGTTTTCTGACTATCCTCTGAATGTTGTTGGATAGGGTGATATATGTATTGACAAAGGTCAATCTCTGCAAACCTTGTTTTGGTGCTGAAGGTTCTAAGAGATCTTCGCGATTGTTGTTTTTGGCATGTTTCAGAGAGCGGCGTATCAATTTGGGTGGGTACTTCCAAGGATGTAATTGTTCTGTAAGTACAGTGAAATGTTCCTTGCACCCTATGTTGGTCAAACAATTTCTCTGTACTCTCAAAAATTGGCCATAGGGAAGGTTATCCCTGAGGGATTTCGGATGATAACTATCATAGCATAGTAGTGAGTTGCGTGCCATGGGCTTTCTATACACCTCTGATTAAAGACCACTAGGGGTAGCTAACATCAGCAAATCCAGAAAAAAGCTAGTTGTTTCTTATCAAATTCTACAGTAAATCATAGAAATGCATTTCTGTGGTTTAGCCATGTAAGAACGTCTTGTAAATCTTCAATGTGGCCTCGCCAAATGACCAAGATATCATCTATATATCGTTTCCACAACCGAACCGAGTTGTGAAAGGAGTTGGTTGTGGTGAGTATGTGTTCTTGCTCGAAGCAGTGGACATATAGATATGCTCCTCATACTGGTGCCCGATGTTTGTAGGTACACCGTGTCCTCAAATGTAAAGAAATTCTCTTTCATGGCGAGAGTGGCGCATGCCATGATGAATTGTAGCAGGGATATGGAATCAAGATCCCGAGCTGATAAAAGAGTTTGAAATGGCTTCCAAAGTTTCGTCCTGAGGGATTGAAGTGTAAAGTGATTCCACATCGAATGATACTAAGTAGTCAGTGGTAGTGTTAAATTCGATCTCCGGTAAGAGTCGTAGCACGTCCTTGGTGTCTTGAAGAAAGGCGGGCATTTCGTCCACCATCGTCCGCAAAAATTGGTCCATAAATGTGGATAATGGCTCTAAAACTGATCCTATTCCAGAGATGATAGGATATCCTGGAGGTGGTCTTTGTGTTTTGTGCACTTTAGGTAGAATATAGAAGTATGGCATGACAGGATGCTCCGTGCACAAAAAGCCAGCCTCTTGTGAAGTAATCCATCCTTCTGCCAGGGCCTCTTCTACCATATTGCCAATGGTTGTTTTTATCCTGGCAGTTGGATCTGTATTGAGGGGACAGTATGCTTTCCTGTCACTTAGTTGTCTGAGACATTCGGTGCGATAAGTGCTGGTATCTAGCAGAACAATAGTGCGCCCTTATCGGCTGGTTTAATAATAAGGTCTTCTTTGGATGTCAAATTTCGAAGTGCCTGTTGTTCTGCTTTAGAGAAATTACAGAAGGCATTTTTGTACTGTGAAGAAAGTGTGTTTATGTCCTTTTCTATAGCTTGCTCGAACGCTAGCACTTGCGCTGGCATTGTGTGAGAGGGTGGATTGAAGGTGGATTGTTTTTTCAATCCTGTGTTGGGATCGCTGGAATCAACCTCTTCTATGGTTTTGTTTTGCAAAGAAAAAGTGTAATCTCACTTTCTGAAAGAATTTCGCCATTTCCATCTGTGTGTTAAAAGGGTTGCCTTTGTGGGTTGGTACGAAACCTAGACCTCTGTTCAAGGCTTTTTCTTCTACTGGAGTGAGTATATGTGAGCTCAAATGTATCACAAGCCTGTCTTGGAGCTGGTTCTTGCTTGTTCCTGTGTCTTTTTCTTGCTCGTGTTGCTCCTCAGGTTCCTTGTGGATGATGGTGGAGGGCTCCAATGCACTTGGGCCCGTTGGTTTCTTCTTCGTCCCCTGGAACGTCCCCGGCCAAAACCTAAAAAAGTCTGGTTGGGGAAGCCACCAGGGACTGTGGTGGAGGAAAAGGTCCCATCTGTTGTGGGAAGATGGGTCCACCGAACTGCCATGGGTTAGGGTGCCACCACTGTTGGTATTGATTCTGATGGTTCCCTCTCCATTTCTGTTGGTAATTGCCTCTTCCTCATCCTCTTTGTGGAAGGCCACATCTGGTTGAGGAGTCCAAGTCACTTGAATTAAAGTCCAAACTCGATGTTCCATATGTGGATCCCATTTTGCGCCCATTTCTGTTGAATTCCGGTGGTACGAATGAGTCACTGGTATATGGATATATGCTTTCATGTTAAAATGTGGTTAAATCCTTCCTGAATTTCTCTATCTTGGTGAATAGAGTGGAGTCTTCGAACTCTTTGTTATTCTTGTTGTTCTCGTCTTGGTTCTTTTTAAATGTGGCGCTTGAAATAGTAGTCTTTATTTGGGATTCTAAAATCTGAATCTCGATAAGGATTGTGTCGGCTACTCTTTTGGCAGTTTTGATTATTAAGATAAATCAGTCCCTCGTGCACCGCCATGCTATGAGGGACCAATCTTTAAGAAATTCTTTATCTTTTAAGAATAGTCTGGGTGTATTTGTTACTATAAGCCCTGTAGGTGCACAATTGCCCCTTAGGTATCCTGCCGTGTATGGCTGCTGGTGAATGAGACTTCTTGAGGCCAAGGACTTTGCCCCACTCGTCTTCATTAGAGCTAATGACTGAGGGTACAGTGTCTAATATGCTGGGATGGTTTGCTAATATGAGTTGCAAGTCATCATCATCAAAGTCTAAGCCTCGATTTTCTGCCATTATCAGAGAGTGGCAAAGTGTAATTGCCTGGCCTACAATAGAATAATAGATCAAGAGGGGATAGAGCTAGACCTCAGAGGTGCACAAAACAAGAAAATGAGCTTGACCTGCCCTATTGTGGGGTCAAAAAGTAAGAAAACTAATTTAAGTAGTCTTAGATAAAACTGCCCCTTGTTGCTCTGGTTTGTAATATTGGAGCATTGAGTAAAAAATAAAAAATGTGTTACTCATTCACCCAATTTTATCTCACTTTCTTTCACACTCACATACACTGCAATTCTGTCACCCCCTAATTTAGGCGATAAGTTAACGTCATAAGGACCGCACAGTGAGTCATATGTGGATGGAGGATATTCTACCTAGTCCTCATTCATCACTTATTTCTCATAGACGGTAAGGTCTGTAAGGTGTCCCAAATGTTGAAGGGTGGTATCGTGTGGTGACTGATGGGTATCCTTATCTTTCAGGATTACTTCAGGATAAGTTACACTCTCTTTTCTTTATCTTGTTCTGTTGTTCACATTGCACCGTACAAGGCATAAGGTTTTCTTAGAATAGACCCATAGACGTCCTTGCATCAAAGCCTTGGCTATTGTAAGAAAAATACAACTATAATAAACACTTTTATTATTGTTTTATTTTCAAACTTTTGAGGCTGATGGTGGAGGAGCTGATGGGGGTGAGGCAATGCTCCTCCACCATAGCTGCCCACTTTCAACAGGAAAAATGCATTTTCGGACATACAAGGCTGAAAGCACCAAATCACAATTTGAGTTTTGCTAGTCAGTATTAGGAAAGGGCATGTTAAAGGTGTCCCTCCTTAATACCAAATCTCAGGGTTGTGTGCGAGTATTTACGGAAAACAGGATGCATTTAAAAAAACTTTGCTTTATTGAAAAGCAAATGAAGACATGGTGGTCTGCTGTCTCATTGCCCTGTGTTTTTAGTGATTCCCAAAGGGTTGCAAATTGCGACCTACCTCATGAATATTAATGAGGTAGGTCATTTGCTACTCACTTTGCAAATAAAACTCAGTGGAGTTTTGTACATTTCAACTTGCGATTTACTAATGTGATTTACATGGAATCGCAACTAGGAATTCACCATTTCAAGTGTTAGTACATGTGGCTCCAAGTTTTTTCAATTGCCCATGAGGTTTTCCAGCATGCAAACCTTTTTGGTTGAGTATGAGTCGACGTGGACGACTATACCCATACTCCATGATGGGGGATGTTGTCAGTAGTTGCACTCAGAACACATGTTTGCTAGACTACCATATAATAAAATCTTCTGAGCACTGAGAATGGGACCCTTCTTGTGTTATTTAAAAAAAAAAATGAATGTAAATGTTTGCAAACGTTATTTGGATTAGGCTAGTACAATGATTGCAAACATCAGAACAAGCGTAGACAAAGACTGGCCAGCTTTGGTGCACATGCTATTATGATGACCCTTAAATTATTGTGACCCTACACATCTGTGAATGTTGAAGGTAAGATGGAAAATACCTGCTTCCAAATAAGAAACATGACGGTAGTCCTTCCAGGACTTCTTTGTCTTTCTTGCTCTGTATCTTCAGGATCTATCTTCATTCAGTGCACACTGTTTCATGTAGCAGAAACCTTTAGAGATTGTATGTGTTTTGCATAACATAGGGTCAGGTCTATTAAGCATTTTATCGATTACAAATTCTCTGATTTCGCATTTGCAACTGTCAAAAGTGTTTAGCAACTTCTAAATTGGGATTCAAAATGGATGCCAATTCAAAGGGTGTATTGTAGATGTCTCATCCAAATACTGTTAGAAATGGGATTTCTGGCTGACTAAGGCTTGCGCCAAAGCCAGGCAGAAACCACCACTCTAGTCAGGGCAAGGGAGTTACACGCCAAAGATAACTCCGGCTCACCACCTTGGTAGCTTGGAATGAGCAGTCAGGCTTATCCCGGAGGCAATGTGTAAAGCATTTGCGCACGCACACAGCAACAACATCCCAGGCACACTACAAAAGGAACTCCACACAAGGTTATATAGAAATAGCCTTCGTATTCTCAAAACACATTAGAATAGTAAACACATAACATACACTGGGCCAACTGGCACTGGGCAATATTCACAAGGGACTATATACACATGACAGGGCCGCATGGACCACTGTCAGAACCATCACAACGCAAACTTGGTAAAAGGAAAATAGATCATAAACATACAGCCAGTAAACATTGCTAACCACTGTAATCAGCATTAGCATGTAACATAAACTACATTATGCACAGTCCCATCAGGCGCAAATTACATTCTGCGCCAGCATAAACACATTATGCAATCTCTCACAAGTCTAAACACAGGAGACCCTGACCTCCTAAGCATAACTCACATTAGGAGCGTACCTCACACAGTGAAACATAATCTCACTAGCATAAACCCTAATATGCTAACCAACCTCCTAATCCTAAAGGTCAAGGGTGCGCCACTGTGCAAAACCTAAACTTTGCAGCTGACCACTACTTGCTAGGCAGCTCGGAATCTCACAGGAATGCCTTAACGTAGCAGCTGGTACTATGTGCTGCGAAGCTGTGGAAGGCCTGGCACCTCTATGCCATTTCTGTCCCTCTCAGGGACTCTCTCAAGAATTGTGCCTACACGTTGGAGCCATCTAGGCTCTAAAAACAAATATGCCCATGAAACGTGGCAGCTGCCCTCTAGCAAGTGGGGGCAGCTGTAAATGACACCAGGGGACCGGCACAATGGTGCTCTTTGGCCCTCACAGGGCTTTTAACTAAACTTGCCCCATCATTGGAACCACGTAGGCTCTGGAAATCAACATTCCCCCATAGCGTGGGAACGGCCCACTGCCATCCGGGGCCGCTCTGGCAAATGGCACTGTTATCGTGCCTGCACAGGTAGGGGTGCGCGGGCCCCTCGGGCCCTCTAAATAAACTTACGGCATCGTGGGAGCAGCCCCCTATCAGGCGGGGGGTCGCTTAGAAGAGGTTGCTGCCATGCCCCCTGCCCAGCCCTTACTCACCGTGCTCTGGCACATTGGGACTTCTCTCTGCAGCTTGGCTCCCTCATTGGTGCAGGTAATCTGCGCGGCTCTCTCCTCACTAGGAGAGCCCCGCACTCCGGTAGAACCAATTGCGGCGCATGGCTTCCCATTGATCCTGGGAGCCTCACGCTGCCGTTGGTGGCGTCCGCCGCCCTCATTCTTCACCTGGGCCCCCTCCTGGGAGCCCCGGGCGTTCCCGGGCACAGGAGGAGGCAGGGTAGGCTCCTGACCTCCTCTCACTCATTCCAGCTTCCTCTTTCCGCCCGGTCACACTTCTGCTGGATTGCAGGCCCGCCCCCATCATGGATGGGCCTGCCTGACTTCCAGTTTCAGGTTTTCAGCGGCTCAGGTCTCCGGCGGTGAAATGCTGGGTGGGCACCCACTTCTAATTTAAATAATAATCTGGGCAAAGTCGCGGGGTGAGCACCCACGCACATAATCGATTAAATAAGCGTGGAGGCACCTGTAATGAAGTATCAAAAATAAGCGGCCAGAATGCAGGGTGGGCGCCTGTTGAAGGAATCAAAAAATCAGCAGGTGGGCACCCAACACTGCCATCAGGGGGAAATGCCTATGAGAGGGGCTGCAACACAGTGCTGCGCAGCCCCCTGGTTCTCGTCCTCTGTGGGGGGGAGGTCAGATGAAGGTGCTTCCAGGTGCTAGGGGAGGCAATAGTTCCAAGAAGTCCTGGGCATCAAAGATGGAGCAAGACAGCTCCCAGCAAGGAAAATCCTCCAGGCATCCAGGGGAAAGGCAGGGGCCAGGGAGGCAAGCCTTCCCCTGGGCTCCAGCAGCAGCACGCCCCTGGTAGTTTCAAGTCAAAAACAAGAAAATCGTCATGGGGTCACAGCCCCTTATTTATACAGTAAAATCCCTTTGTGACACAGCACAGGGCTAGGAGAGTACCAGTTACAACTGGTTCAGGAGCACTTGAGCACTTTGTTTTGCTCAGCTCCTCTCCTCTATTCACAGGACAGGCCAGGGACATCAGACGCACCACAGGGGGTGGAGCCAGCATTGTGGAGGGAAGGCACAGCCCTATTCAGGTCCCAGGTGCAACTCCTCCCTCCCATCTACATGCAGATCTTCCTATTCACCACCGGGCAGACCCATCCTGGCTCCTGGAGCCAAGCACACCAGCCAGCCCCTGTCAACCACAAGCCAGACATACAATTCACATCGGGCAGGCAGACACTGCACACAGAAATGCCAACTTCTAAAGGTGGTACTTCTCCACTAGTCACAATCAATCTGCGCACACCATTGTGCAGCATTTATCTTCACGGGTTCGCACATACCAAACTCGCCCCTTTACTCCTCTCATATCAGGAATTACCATGGACACGCATCTCCCCCGTGCATTCTGATGGGAGGGCAGGCCAGTCTCACCACACATACACATAGAGTGCACGCACTTTACACTGGACCAGAGTGAAAAAGTGCGCTGAGGCCTAAAATCACCAACACAAGGTTACAGAAACAGGCTAGGAGAACGCAAAAAGGTTCGGGGTGAACCTGCCAAAAGTCCAACAAATACTAAATCAGTATTTAATGGATCGATGTTTTAAGACCAAATCAAGTTGCAAAACATAGATATTCTACCACCACCTCAAAGGAAGTGGTAACCTACTAGCAAAAAGAATGAGGTAACTTTGGGTCCCCACCTCCATTGTTAATGTATCAGAAGTTTGTTTAAAAGGAGGCAATGTGCTACGGGACCAATGACTCCTCTTAAACAAACATGTAAAAAAAGTTTCTTTTTAAATACAGCCTCATTTTCCTTAAGGAAAAGGGAATGCATTTTTTGAGAAATGTTTGCTATATTAAAAAACAATCACAAACATGGTGGTTTGCTGACCCATGGCAGTCTGGAATATTGGGTTTTGAATCTTAAATTACCAGAATATTGGTGCCAAAGTATCGAGAACCAAAATATTGATGAGTTAAGTGCATGTAGGCAAGAACAGATTTACTATTCTTAATTCCACATCTACGTACCTTGAAAATATATATATTGATAAGATGCATGCATATGGAGTTAAATATTGTAAACCTATACAGACCTACTTGTTGATATTTTGGTCTCAACATTTTTGCTTCAATATTATGGTAACTCAGGATTTCACAGTCAATAATATGTGCCTCCACCAATATGCATGGAGTAGGCAGATTCTGACTCACTACAACTCCAATTTTGATGTAACAACCTAATGGAATAAGTTGTTTTTTAAAATTCTTTACTGGTTGCAAAAATACTGGCTGTAAATTGTGACCCGAAAATAGTACTATTGGCTCAGAATGAACAAATAACTCTTAGTACAATATGGGAGCACAGAAAGTCCTGCTCTACCCACCATTCTCACAGGGAAATAAAAATCTTCTATACAATTATTCTGTTTCTGTTTGTCAGTGTATTGCTTACAGGAATTCGAAATATATGAGGTTACCCCCTTCAGAAAAAAGGATATCTTACTTACACACACATAAATGGATGGTGCTGGGAGTCTTTCTGGATGTTTTTTCAAGGCTAGGTGTAAGCCTGACGTTATGTTGAAGCTAATGGTTAATCTACTATTAATGCTGAGTTCAGAGATGATGACCCAGAATGACAAGAACTTCCCTTCAGCCATCTTGAGAGATCACAGATGGCTCTCCAAAAAAGATTAGCCTTCACCGGGGAGAAGACTGGCGAATCTGCCTGGTGAATACACTACTTTCCTGTAACAGTGTTTTACTCCCCGCTTTCTGTTTTCCTGGTGTCCTATAACTTTCATCTGTCCTTTCAGAAGCACATGTTCTTCACCAGCCTCAGTATCCGGGGTAATCTAATGAGTGTTTGTTGTGCAGATGTTTATCACCTGGTTTTGGAGCTAGATGAAAGATCCCAATTCCTGTGTGCGACCTTTGTTTCCCTTGGCCCACCTTCCCATTTCCTCCAATGTTCAGGCATCTCTATGCAACTTTAGTCTGATGAACTGTCATGAATGGTCGCAAGCTGTTGATCTAGTTTTACAAACACTTTGGATCACAAAATATACATATTTCAAGATGCCACCAACAACTAGCCCTAAACCAGTAAACAGAGCAACATGACTTGGCTTCATAACTGTCAAAGATAAGCTTTGCAAAAGTTGATTTTGTCATAGTAGATTTTGGTTTAGCTTCCAACAGGTTGCATAATATACACCAATTATTTCATTTACATGTTTTTGTGTGATGTTCATCTTATTTTTCAGTTTTTTTTACTCAAAGATAAAAAGATAAACACAAGTTAATATAGAATGCACTGCATGTCAGACACTGTGTCACAGTACAATATTGTGCCCACAATGATCATACTGCCAACATTTAGTGACACCTGAGGGGCAATGAACCAATTTACATGTGCAGGAAAGTGGTGACTCTTCCTCCTCAACAAATTCCATCCATATAACAATGCTTTTATTCTGTTTCTCTATGTGAAATTCCCCCTTGTGCTTTCCCTGGTAACAACTAGATTTAACCTTGAATGGTGTTTGCAGAGAGCCTTTGACACCACCAGTGACCTCTGTTGAGTAATATATGCAACTGTGTCAATGTTCTGGACTCTGGATAGTGCTTGGATGCTAGAGGTCAACCATGCAGCTTTGATGTTGACTCAAATCTCGTTCTTTTGTGCACCTTTTGTGTCCATATGCATATGTCCCAATTTACTATGCGGGTGAAAAAACCTCTCTGGTACTTCAATACTGAGATCTGTCATGTCTAGAAAAGGACCTGTTACCCAGGCATTTTGTGTCACATAACTGTCAACCAAAAAGGCTGAGGGAGTTGTGTAATGGTGTAGAATTCTTGTTTTCTTCTCCAAGAGGTTGCTTTGTTTATGCCACATTTAGTGCATATTTCGTAGTGATCTCTATAAATAAGTGATCAAAACTATGGTTCAGCGTGTAATCCTGTTTGATATGTCACTTCTGAGAGTAAAAAAGAGACACACAAGCGAGTAAAGTTTGTACATCAAGATCAGATGTGGGGTCACAAGGAATGCTTTGCCCTATAATGACCACATTGCAAACATTTTCTGCAATATGTCATAATTCATGTATGTTGTGAGTTTAATTTTGGGTCCCTTGTTATATTTCATATGCAAGGTCTATGTCAGAACATGTTTTGCTCTGTACTAGATTACATATGGACCATTAAATGTCTGCAAAGATACAGCATGTTACTTTAGTTATTTATGTCCTCGATTAGACCCTGGCACGTGACTTCCAGGCCAGATTAGTGTAGGCCATTGCCTTTGCTTTCCTTGGCGGTACACCAAGCCCACCATTTAAGAGTCCTAATAACCTTAAGGCAATCAACTTGGCTGCATGGGGAATATGTGTATTGCTCCCACTCTGCAAGTTATCTTGTTATGCATGACCAAAGTATCAAAGCATTGGGAGGGTGCCAGGAACTTTCTTCCTTTGTGTGAGGTCATTATGCAATTCCCATACAAGTCCTTCCATCTCACACATGGAGGTCCACATTAGGGAAATCTAGTGATAGTTGCTCTTCTCTAAGCGGTGCAGAGCAATATTCAACCTTAAATGATAGTTCTTCAGTGAATGGGTATGCGGTCATATGTATCCAACATGAAACCAGCTAAGACTCCTTCTTCAGAAACTCACTACTTTCCCAGACTCTAAATGAAGCAAGAAACCATGAGCTTGGAGTAGTGGAAGCACCGTCAAACTCTGAATGACTTGCTAGAGGAACATACATAACAACACACTGATGAAGCTCATTGAAGAGCCTCTGTCTAAAGACTTTAATGGAGGAATAGTATGAAGAGTGTGTGAGACCAGCGTTTGCATTTCTACACAAACTAACAGTAATGAGATATTAATTTGTAGAGGAATAGGGGACCTAAGAGGTTCAAGGCAGCACATATGGGTAAACATTATACGGTCATGAATGTAAAGATATGCATTTTTTATAACTTTTGTGTAAAATTAATGATTGTATATTTCATTTTGCTTGGCGAATCAACACTATGGGCCAGATTTATCAAGGTTTAGAATTGCCCTTAGAACACAAACCTAAGTGAGATTTATGAAGCCATGCATGGCCACCTTGTGTAACTCTGCATGGCTCAATACATCTAGAGTACAGCAAGGCAGCGCAGATAACTTCCTTGCATCAATCTGCGTCAGGGAGGTGCTCCATCAGTTGAGCGTGGGGGTTCCCTTGCATCCACTAAAGGATTTTGGTGCATTAGTGGTAAACCTGGGAATGTGTCAAAATGCTGCTCCTCCACAGGTGAGGTGTAACTGAGAGAAATATCTTTATTTCTACTCATTTCCCCATTTTTATGTGTACTGCATTCTGCAGCACACATAGAAATAAAAACATGACTCCAGGGATTGTATTGTGCAGGAATGTTCAACTTTTGGCATAAAACAAACCTTCCTACAACAAATGCCCCCTTGTCGCATGAAGCGAGGGTGTCTGCATTGGTGATAGGCCACCAAAAGTGCGCCAGCACTCCAAAAGAATAGCAATGCACCGTATACTGGTAAATATGGCACATTCCTTCCCTTTCACTAATACCCAGTGCAGTAAGGTGGCTTGGTGCGTTGCATGAAAGAATGGTAAATCATGGCCTATTTTTACTTCTAACAGAGGGAAATGTAAAACACAAAATGCACTGAAATGCAAATTAAACACACACATACATGTTCTGGAAATTGATTTGGTTTTCAAATTAGTTGAATTCAATTGGAGGAGAATGAAAAGCAAAGGTATTCAGATTAAAAAACCTGATAAATCTACTGAATTTAAAGGGGTAACAATCAACATGGTTGAATGAGCACTATCTCTGCTGGCATGCTAGACAGTTCTATTGAGCTTCAAATACCTGTTGAAATCCACTGCTGGGTGTTTATCTCATCGTGTCCTGAACAACAGTGATTTACATGAAACCCTATCACATTGTGTACACTTCGCCAGGAAGCTAAATGTTTGGGATTATATCCAGTGGTATGAGTATGAAGCTGTTTATCATGGGTATTAATCATCTACATGTAGCTGTCTGCTATTGAACAACAATGGTAAACCTTTTTTTGTTTCACCATGCTGTGACAACCTATGTCTTAAACATGAGTTGCATAATGAAATGTAGTGTTTTACCGACTTCGTGTCAGAAATTCTGCAATGAAAACTGTCAAAATGTGTTGTCTGCAATGTAGCTATTCAATAGACAATTACATTCCTCACCTTTGACTTTTGTTTTTTGTAGACAACTTGTTTTAGAATCGTCCTATATACTGAAACATTGACATACAACATTTTATTGATATCGCACTGTAGTTACATGATTCATTTCACCAGTATTGAACGTATGCAGCTATCTATGACCTTCTGATTAATGCCCCAGACAGATGATCCCATGACATGATCCTGAATGAGGTGTTGGACAGACTTCAAACACAAAGGGTTGTGCTCAGAAGAGATTAATGTGCTTTTCTCACAAATAAAGTTGAATATTTGGGAAATCTAGTTACCAGTCAAGGTGTCCAGCCAAACCCCGGCCTGATGAAGAGCATTACACATACAAAACCTACCGCAGACAAACCTGGTTTAAAATCATTCCTTTGCCTATGTGAGTTTTACTCCAGCTTTGTCAAAAAATATGCGACTAAACTAAGACCATTGTTCTGTATGTTGAAGTGGCTGTTGTGTTTGAGTGGAGCAAGGAGTGTCAGGAAGTGTTTGAGTGGGTGAAAGACCAATTAGCATCGCCTTAGAGTGCTAAAGAATAATGACCTGGAGCTCCAGTGTGGTCTTACGGTTGATGCAAGTAGTGTAGGGTTGGGGGCAGGACTTAGCCAAGTGAACAAATCTCAATTGCAAACTATTGGTCATGCATCGTGTGTGTTGTCAGATACAGAAAAACAATACTCTGTGATAGAAAAATACTTGTTGGCCTCTTGGTGGGCAGCCATGATATTTTGGAACTATCTGTGGGGTAAATATGTTGTGATCCAGACTGATCACAAACCCTTGACCTACATTCTGAGAGGTAAACATTTGAAATATGTTACTCCAAGCATTGCACATCTCTCTACCAAGTTGTTACAATTGGACTTACACCATTGCAGGTGTGAGAAATGGCTATGAGGATTTTTCATCGCTCTCTTCAGATTTGGTTGAGGAGGATAAAGAGCTGTGTTATGAGGAAGATAAAGAGAATTACATTGTGGCTACTACTGTTTTGCCTCTGATAGAAGCCTTTACTGAGCAGAAATAGAGAAAAGCACTTGGGCTACAGAAATTGTGAAAATGCCCTTAGAGTACTAAAATATGATACGCACCCCCCATTGTATTTTCTGTTTCCCGCTTTTTAAATGGAATGTGGATAAAACGCAGAACTTTTATAATGAACTAAATTTTGACCAATGGACTCCACACACCTAAATGTACTCTTCGAACTATTTGAATGATTTAATACTATTTTTAGCTATGATGGTTTTATCTTTGTAAATAGGTGTGTATATATGAATGTGTCTTTTAGTGTTAATTTACGTGCTATTTAATAATGAATTTGAATGTATTATTGTATGTATGCTAATCTGTACTTTTATGGCCCGTTGTGGTCGAAATAAAGTTATCGAAGAAGAACAAAAGCACTTAAGGATGATTGCACTTTGGGCTTAGTCATGAAATAAATTGAATCAGGATGGCTAAAGGAGAGAAATCCTGATTTTGACCTTAAAATCTTTGTTAAGGTGGCAGAAGAGCTATCTGTTGTGAATGGTCTACTGTTGAGGGCTGACAAATGTGTCACCTCAATTGCTTTGAGACAAACTATTGTTGTGGGTGCCCATAATGGCCATTTAGGGGCCACAATGACCAAGACGCATGTGCAGCTGCATTTCTGGTGGTCGGCTATGGATCGTGACATTGATCAAATTGTCAAAGATTGTGTGATCTGCTTTGTGAAATATCTCTGAAATTAAGAACTTCGCCCTTGTGCCCTTTTGAATTACCCACTGGTTCCACACTGAAAATGTTGCTGGCAGTAGGTGTTTGGCAGCTCTGCCATGAACAGCTCGTTGTGGGCATGCTAAATATAGTATGGTTTCTAAATACCTGGGGCTTCCAACTTCCATTGATCACTATACTGGCCTTGTGTATTTCTCTTCAGCTGTATGGATCTTCCCCAGGATCATGAGAATTTTGAGTCTGGGCAATTAGCAAAGGTCCTCTCAGGCTTCCATGAAAGTGCAACCTTCACTGATTGCTATATCCAGGGTTTTACACTCCTATAGACAACCTGCAATATTGTCATTGTGTCCTTATTGGCTAGCTCATCACCTGCAGGCCAGGACAGCAGAATGTTTGGCTAAGACCACTCCCTAATGGTTAGGGATCAGGGCCGACTCTAAGGCAGTGTGTCCGGTTTGACCAGACCAGGGGCTGACTTCGGGTCTGGGCATTGTGTATGCAAGTATATCATAGTTTGAAAAGCACCTGCTGCTGCCGCCCTTGCCTCCAGCAATTTTCAAGCAACAATAAAAATGTTAAGATAACTCTGATGATTTCTTTCTAGAGAGAGACTGGATGGTTGTCTACTGGTTAATTTGACTCTTGCTAAGGTAGTGCAGTGGGTTAATATGCCTGCTGTAAAGAATGTATACCATGCAGATTACAAAGTGTATATAATGTAAATAGGTCACATCGTTTTGTTTCTTACAGTTTATAAGTTAAAATCCTAACATAGAACAGTGAGCAATTAACTGTCATCAATGAGGTTCATGCAAACTACAAAGTATAGATTAGAGCATTATGATGTTTTTCCTCAGTCTTTCATTATTCAAATGTTGGATAAAGGGTTTATTTGGATAGAAATCAATTCTGATTGCTAAAGAGAACCCCCTGTTATATTTCATATCGGTGCCCTGATATAGGTCTAGGGAACATTGTACACTTTCCCTACATCATCTCCCCATCATTTCATATGAAGGAGCCTTATAAGGACATAACTCCAAATAAGGACAGACTGCCTTGTAAAGGCATAACGCCTTATAAGGACCGTAGCCTTTTATGGACTAAACATTTCACCTAGTTCCATGGTGTTATGTTTTAGATTCTGAGTTTGTGCTTCTTCAGACGAAGCACTATTAAACTATACTGTCTACCAGTATAGATGACTCCTACACCTTGTAGCCCTCTGTCTTATGTAACGTTTCCTATACATTAATTTAGACACCTATGATTGATTGTCTCTGTGTAGTGTGTGTCTGAATTAAAGTGCTCTGACACAGTACACTGGTATGAGTGCCGCTATGAAATTAATTAAATGCATTTAAGAGAGAGTGGTTATGGAGGCATGAGGGGCACTAGTAAAGGGTGCTAGTTAGGGAATCCATGGCAGAGGTGGTAATTCAGGGCGCCATCAAACTTTGTTACACTGGGCGCCACCAATTCTTAGCCTGTTGGAGAGGGAAATTCATTCAAACTTTTAATGACATGACAAACTTGATAATGACACTTTCTGAGAGAAAACTAATAAACGTGTACCAATTACACGTTTAAGAAAGCATGAAAAAATGGGAAGAACTGAGTTACTGCACAGTAAAAGGCTTCAGAAAATGATATAGTCTAGATAATATCATTTGTGTAAATAATAGATTGTGATTTACTAAAAGAGAAGAACTGTATTCTATTAATGTGTGCTAGAAAATTTGTAAATGGTGAACTCTCATGTTATGGAGTTTATCGCTAATCAATTTTTATACGCGTGTACAACTAATGGAAACAATCATTAATTTGTAAAGTGCTCTACATACCCGCGAGGGTCTCAAGGCGCTGGGGGGGAGCTACTGATCGAAAAGCCAGATCTTGAGTATCCTCCTGAAGGTCAGCAGGTCTTGGGTCTGACGTAGGCTCAGTGGGAGGGTATTCCATGTCTTGGCTGCGAGGTGGGAGAAGGATCTCCCACCAGTGGTTGTTCTTAGGATGCACGGGACGGTGACGAGTGAGAGGTCGACGGAGCATAGCTGGCGGTTGGGGATGTAGAAGGAGAGCCATCTGTTGAGGTAGGCTGGGCCAGTCTTGTGGAGTGCCTTGTGTGCGTGGGTGAGGAGCTTGACGGATATCCTCTTGTTGACGGGGAGCCAGTGCAGGTTTCTCAGGTGGGGGGTGATGTGGCCGTGGCGTGGTACATCGAGGATCAGTTGTGCCGAGGCGTTTTGAATACGTTGTAGTCGTTTGATGAGTTTTGTCGGGGCTCCCCCGTAGAGAGCGTTTCCGCAGTCGAGTCTGCTGCTGACAAGGGCCTGGGTGACTGTCTTTCTTGTATCTGTCGGGATCCATCTGTAGATCTTGCGGAGCATGCGGAGGGTGTTGGAGCAGGAGGAGGAGACGGCGTTGACTTGCTTGGTCATTGAGAGCATTGAGTCGAGGATGATTCCCAGGTTGCATGCGTGGTCGGTCGGTGTAGAGGCTGCCTCCAGTGCCGTCGTCCACTAGGAGTCGTCCCAGGCTGAAGGGTTGGAGCCAAGGATGAGGACCTCCGTCTTATCCGAGTTCAGCTTTAGACTGCTGGTCTTCATTCAGTCGGTGATGACCTTCATTCCTTTGTGGAGGTTGGCTTTGGCTGTGATGGGGTCCTTGGTGAGGGAGAGTATCAGCTGAGTGTCGTCGGTGTAGGAGATTATGCTGAGGTCGTGCTGCCAGGCTATGTGTGCGAGCGGGGCCATGTAATTGTTGAACAGCATCGGGCTGAGGGAGGATCCCTGGGGTACGCCGCAGATGATCTTGGAGGCTTTGGAACAAAATGGGGAGGCGGACGCTCTGCGGAGAGAAAGGAGGTGGTCCAATCCAGAGCCTTGTTTCGGATCCCTGTGGCGTGGAGGCGTGCATGTAGTGTGCGGTGGCAGATGGTGTCGAAGGCGGCAGAGAGGTCTAGGAGGATGAGTGCTGCGGTCTCGCCATTGTACAGCAGGGTCCTGATGTCATCGGTGGCGGCAATGAGGGCAGTCTCGGTGCTGTGGTTGCTGCGGAACCCTGATTGGGAAGGGTCCAGGATTCTGTTTTCTTTGAGGTATCGGGTTAGCTGTCTGTTGACGGTTTTGTCGATAATCTTGGCCAGTAAGGGAGCGGAGAGATGGGCCGGAAGTTCTTGAGGTCTACTGGGTCTGCCTTAGGTTTTTTGAGTAGGGTGTTGATCTCGGCGTGTTTCCAGATCTCTGGGAAGGTCGCGGTCTCGAGGGAGAGATTGATGACGTTGCACAGGTGGGGTGCGATGGTCCTGCTTGCTCTGTTGAAGACGTGGTGCAGGAATGGGTCCGATGGAGAGCCGGATTGGATTGAGCGCATGGTCTTGATGGTGTCATCGATGATCACGCTGGCCCAGGCTAGCAGGGGGTCGTGGTTGATGGTGTACGAGGGTTAGTTGTGTTGCTGTCTGTTGGGGCTGTCTGGGTGTTGAAGCTGTCGTGGATGTCTGCTATCTTGCGGTGGAAGAAGGTGGCGAGGGAGTCGCACAGGGCTTGCAACGGCGGGATGTCGTTGGTGTTGGAGCTGGGGTTGGAGAGTTCCTTCATTATGTTGAAGAGCTCCTTGCTATTGTGTGTGTTGTTGTCAAGGCGGTCTTTGAAGGAAGTCCTCTTGGCCGCCCTGATGAGGTGGTGATGGTTGCGGATGGCGTCCTTGTGTGCTGCGTGGCTGTCCGGAGTTTGTTCACTGTGCCATATCTTATCTAGTTTCCGGCAGGCTTGCTTGGAGTCTAGGAGTTCTGGGGTGAACCAGCTGGCCCTCTTGCAGGTGTCTCTGTGGGGGGTTTCTTTAGCGGGGCGAGGATGTTGGCGCAGTCCCCGATCCAGCGTCTGAGGCTGTCGGCAGAGTTGTCGGTGTTGGAGGGTTTGGTGGGTGGGCTGAGAGCGAGGTTTGCGTGTAGTTGGTCTTCGGTGATTTTGCTCCAGCAGCGGAGGGGGATCTGTTGGGTGCGGTAGTGTGTGGTGGGTTACTGGAAGGCGAAGTGGATGCAGCGGTGGTCGGTCCAGAGGAGTTCGGTGGTGTGGCTTATGGAGAAGTACGGGCTTGAGGAGAAGACTGGGTCGAGCGTGTGGATAGCAGTGTGGGTGGGCATTGTGACAAGTTACTTCAATCTGAGGTTGGCGAGGTTATCGATCAGGGTTGTGGAGTTGTTGTTGTTGTTGTTCTCAAGGTGAAACTTCAGGTCTCCGAGGAGGTTGTAGTTGGTGGAGGTCAGGGCGTGCGTGCTGATCAAGTCGGCGATGGAGTCGCTGAACTGGGGGCGGGGTCCAGGGGGGCGGTAGACGAGGGTGCCTGTGAGGGTGGAATTGGGGTCTGTGTGGATCTGGAAAGGCATGTGCTTGGCTGTGCTGAGCGCGTCGTCGGTGCTAGTCGAGACCCTGATGCTGTTCTTGTGGATGATGGCGATTCCTCCTCCGACTCCATTGGTGCGGTCTCTGCATGTGATCTTGTAGCCGTCTCGGATGGCTATGCGATGTCGGGTGCGGAGGAGTCGTTAAACCAGATCTCTGTCAGGAAGGCGACGTCCGGGAATGTTGTGTCGAGCAGGTCCCAGAGCTCGATGGCATGCTTGCGTGTGGAGCGGGTGTTCAGTAGTATGCATCGGAGGTGGTTGGGGTCTTTCTTGGTGGGTGGTTTGTCGGTTCTGAGGCTGGTGTAGCTGCAGTCCAGGCAGGTGAAGGGGTTGTGTGTGCGTTTCGGGGCGGCCTTGAAGCAGGTGTGGCTCCTTCCGGAATTAGGAAGTGTGCAGAGTGCTGGCGTCATAGTGGTGGCGGTCGTCGTGGTGGGTGTGTGGGCCAGGGGTTCTGGCACTGGGCACGGTCCAGGCGTGGACGGGAGCAGACGGGCTTGCCTTAGGCCCTCCTTCTGCGCGCCAGCGGCACAGCCGCGCAACGGCTGGCAAATATGGGGAGGTGGGAGGGAGGAGCAGCTGGGAGGCGGGAGGCGGGCAGTGAATGGGCATTGGGCAGTCAGGGGGAGCAGGGCCGCAGGGGACGCAGCTGCGAGGGCGGTGAGGGACAATGAAAGTAACTTGTCCTCTTAGGGAGGAAGCCGCGCAGCAGTGGCTGTGACCTGACCTCTGGTCACCCCACACGCCTCCCCCTGTGCCTCCGTGACCCCCTCCTGCTGCCTGGAGCCTGCCGCTGGTGTGCCCCTGCCCCTGGGACTGGTATTGTTGTGATCGTAATTTTGCTGCTGTAATTGTGTTTCTGTTGCCGTATTTTATATTTCGTATTGTTGGATTCCCCTTGCGCCCCTTGACCCCCCCGCCCCATGCTCCCTGCTGCTGCTCCCCTGCCCGTTTTTCCTTCTGTAATCCCATCCCTACCCTCGCCCATTGGCCGCCCAGCTCCCGCCTCCCAGCTGCTCCTCCCTTTCACTTGTCCTCTTATGGAGGAAGCCACGCAGCAGTGGCTGTAACCTGACCTGAAGATGATTTTGGCCACCTATTCAGCAAACCCCTAAAACCAGTCTGTAATCTCTACTGACGAAGGTTAATGAACCTGAAACACCGGTGTCTAGAGATCAGCACCATCTGCGCCAACATTGGCGAAACACTCGATAAACTTTTGAACATGGCGAACTACCAGAAGACTGCATTACCCAGAATGACAGGGGCGAACCTTGCCTGATAGGTGAAGCGGTGTGCTCCCACCCCTGTTGTGTATTTTTAAGGACTCCCGTGAGTCTCTGGGCTGACGAGCTTGTGGATGTTGCACCTGCGCGCCAAGGAGCGGTACCTGACCTGAAGATGATTTTGGCCACCTATTCAGCAAACCCCTAAAACCAGTCTGTAATCTCTACTGACGAAGGTTAATGAACCTGAAACACCGGTGTCTAGAGATCAGCACCATCTGCGCCAACATTGGCGAAACACTCGATAAACTTTTGAACATGGCGAACTACCAGAAGACTGCATTACCCAGAATGCCAGGGGCGAACCTTGCCTGATAGGTGAAGCGGTGTGCTCCCACCCCTGTTGTGTAACCTGACCTCTGGTCACCCCACACATTGTACAGCTCCCCCTGTGCCTCCGTGACCCCCTCCTGCTGCCTGGAGCCCGCCGCTGGTGTGCCCCTGCCCCTGGGACTGGTATTGTTTTGATCGTAATTGTGCTGCTGTAATTGTGTTTCTGTCACCGTATTTTATATTTCGTATTTTTGTGGTTGTTGGCTTCCGCTTGCGCCCCTTGACCCCCCCGCCTCACGCTCCCTGCCGCTGTTCCCCTGCTAGTTTTTCCTTCTGTAATCCCTTCCCTCCCCTTGCCCATTGGCCGCCCCGCTCCCGTCTCCCAGCTGCTCCTCCCTCCCACTTAGCCTCTTATGGAGGAAGCCATGCAGAAGCCCGTCTACGCCCGTCCGCGCCTGGACCGTGCCCAGTGCCAGGACCCCTGGCCCTCGACGATGCCAGCCACCCGACGGACTTACGATGCCTCCACCCTCCACGCACTCAACGCCGGCCGGAACCCCGCCTGCAACCGAGCCACCCCGAATCGCACCCACGGACCCTTCACCTGCCAAGCCTGCAAATTTACCTGCCTCCGAACCTGCACCGCACCTGCCAAGCCAAGCACCAGCAAAGATCACCTCAAGTGCATCCTGCTCAACACCCGCTCCGTCCTCAGGCACGCCGTCAAACTCTGGAACCTCCTCAACACAACATCACCAGACGTCGCCTTCCTCACAGAAACCTGGATGAACGCCTTCTCAGCCCCTGACATCGCCATAGCCATCCCGGATGGCTACAAGATCACCCGGAGGGACCGCGTCAACCAAACTGGAGGAGGCATCGCCATCGTCCAAAGAAACACCATCCGCATCACGACCAACTCTGACGACACCCTCACCGCCGCCGAGCACCTTCACTTCCAGATACACACCGACCCTAAGACCACCCTCAGAGGCACTCTCTTCTACAGACCCCCTGGACCACGCACACAAATCAGCGAAGTCATCGCAAACTTCGTCAGCGCGCACACCCTCACCTCCTCTGACTTCATCCTCCTAGGGGACCTCAACTTCCACCTGGAGAACAACAATGATAGCAATACCGCCGCCCTACTGGCCAACCTCGCCAACCTCGGACTCAAGCAACTGGTGAACACCCCCACCCACTACGCTGGCCACACGCTTAACCCCATCTTCTCCTGCAGCAAGCACATCTCCTTCAACCACTCCACCGGACTACACTGGACAGATCACAGCTGCGTCCACTTCAACTTCAGGGGAACCACGACCCTCCCCCACCCGCAACAGGTTCCCCACAGAAGCTTGAGCAAGATCACTGCCGACCAGCTCACCACCTCCCTCAGCCAGAACCCTCCCACCAACACGACGGACCCCAACGAAGCAGCCCGCAACCTCACACAGTGGCTCACCAACTGCGCCAATGATCTTGCACCACTGAAGAACCCTCCCAGCAGACCCGGCAGCAAGAAAACCTCGTGGTTCACCAACGACCTCAAAAACTCCAAGAAAACCTGCCGCACCCTCAAGAAAGCCCGGTGCCGCGACCAGACAGCAGAAAACATGACAGCTCTCAAGTACGCCACCCGCAAACACCACCAGCTGATCCGCACCACCAAAAGGACAACATTCAAAGAACGACTGGACAACAACACCCACAACAGCAAGGAACTCTTCAGCATCGTTAAAGAGCTCTCCAACTCCAGCACCTGCAACAACGACATCACACCCTCGCAAGACCTCTGCGACTCACTCGCCTCGTTCTTTCAATCCAAGGAACGGCCTTGGAATGGATCACCTCGTTCCTCGCCGGAAGAACCCAGAGAGTTTGCCTACCCCTTCCGATCCACGGCCACCAAAGTCATCTGTGGCATTCCTCAAGGATCCTCACTCAGCCCCACCCTCTTCAACGTCTACATGAGCCCTCTCGCATCATCGCACACCAACACAACCTCATCATCATCTCCTACGCTGACGACACCCAGCTGATCCTCTCCCTCACCAACGACCCCACCACCGCCAGAGCCAGCCTCCAGGAAGGAATGAAAGAGGTTGCGGAATGGATGAAGCTCAGCCGTCTGAAACTGAACTCAGACAAGAAGGAAGTCCTCATCCTGGGACCATCCCCCTCTGCCTGGGACAACTCCTGGTGGCCCTCTGCGCTGGGCACCGCCCCCAAGTCCACGGACCATGCACGCAACCTGGGCTTCATCCTGGACTCATCCCTCATGATGACCAAGCAAGTCAACACCGTCTCATCATCCTGCTTCAACACCCTGCGCATGCTCCGAAAGATCTTCCGGTGGATCCCCTCCGACACCAGGAAGACGGTCACCCAGGCCCTCGTCACCAGCCGACTGGACTACGGGAACAGCCTCTATGCTGGAATGACAGCCAAACTCCAGAAAAGACTCCAGCGCATACAGAACGCCTCTGCACGCCACATCCTGGACATCCCCCGTCACAGCCACATCCCTGCCCATCTGAAGGACCAGCACTGGCTCCCCGTCAGCAAGAGGATCACGTTCAGACTCCTCACCCACGCACACAAGGCTCTCCATGACATGGGCCCCAAATACCTCAACAGCCGCCTCACATTCTACACACCCACCCGCCAGCTCCGATCCGCCAGCCTCACTCTCGCCACCGTCCCACGAATTCGCAAAGCCACCGCCGGAGGAAGATCCTTCTCCTACCTGGCGGCCAAGACATGGAACTCCCTCCCCAGCCCCCTACGGCTGACCCAGGACCATCTCTCCTTCAGGAAACAACTCAAGACCTGGCTGTTCGAGCAGTAGAGACTCCCCTCCCTCCCAACGCCTTGAGACCCTAACGGGTGAGTAGCGCGCTCTACAAATTAATTATTTTATTTGATTTGATTTGGAGGAAAAAGGAGCACAAAAATCGAGGTTAAAACAAGTGGCACAGAAGGCAAAAGGGCACAAACAAAACCAGTGGAACAGAAGGCAAAAGGGGCACAGCAACGAGGGAAAAACGAGTGGCACAGAGGGCAGAAGGGCACACAAAACAAGTGGAACGGAGGGCAGCAGGGCACAAAAACGAGGGAAAAACAAGTGGAACAGAGGGCAGAAAGGCACAAAAAACAAGGGAAAACAAGTAGAACAAAGGGCAGAAAGGCACAAAAAAACTAGGGAAAAACGAGTGGAACAGAGGGCAGAAAGGCACAAAAAATGATGGAAAACAAGTGGAACAGAGGGCAGAAAGGCACAAATAACAAGGGAAAAACGAGTGGCACAAAGGGAAGAAGGGCACAAAAAACGAGTGAAACAAAGGGCACAAGGGCACAAAAAACAAGGGAAAACGAGTGGAACAGAGGGCAGAAAGGCACAAAAAAATGAGGGGGAAACGAGTGGAACAGAGGGTAGAAAGGCACAAAATACGAGGGGAGAACGAGTGGAACAGAGGGCAGAAAGGCACAACAAACTAGGGAAGACGAGTGGCACAGAGGACAGAAGGGCACAAAAAAGCAAGTGGAACAGGGGGCAGAAGGGCACAAAAACGAGGGAAAACGAGTGGAACAGAGGGCAGAAAGGCACAAAAAACAAGGGAAAAACAAGTGGCACAGAGGGCAGAAAGGCACAGAAAATGAGGGAAAAACGAGTGGAACAGAGGGCAGAGGGCAGAGATGCACAAAAAGCGAGGTAAAACAAATGGAACAGAGGACAGAACGGGCAGAGAGTCACGGGGGCAGCGAGGGGAACAGAAGGGAAAACCGGGCAGAGACACAGGGGCAGCGATGGGTACAGATGGAAAAGACCGGGCAGAGAGAGCTCGGGGACAGCGAGGGGAACAGACGGAAGAAAAAGGGGCACGGACCACGTACAGCAGGGGAAGACAGACAACAGCAGTCACAAATACAACAATGAAAATACAGGCAATACAACAAAAGCAATAAAGCGGAGGATGAACAAACCTACCTACGGCCTACCACTGGCCACCAGGGATGAGGCACAGGTGGCAGCCTGCGGGTGGTGGAGGGCCTTGAACGTCCTCAGCAGTGGCAGCCGGGGCAGGGACACACAGGTGGTGCTGTGTGGAGGGGGAGCGATTTACCTGGTGGGGTCAAGGGTCGAAACTAGTTAATCATTAACCTTAAAATGTTTGAGGAATTCATAATAAATGTATCTTTTATGTGTACACGTGTGCACAGAAATGACAAAAAAGTAGGTGCTGCGCAGTATCCATTAATGATGCTTTCATGAAACTTTCATAGATTGAATTTAACACATGTACAAATGTCGTGTACTCAGAAGAATTTTAAGTCCTCTGCATTTCAAATATTTTTATATGTTAGTACATAAAAAAGTAGAAATCTGTCATACTAGCATGTATTATTTGCAATCATATTACATGATTTCACATGCATCAGCATTATACTACTATTATAATGTCTTACATTTCTTATGAATGTATGTTTATAATTATATCTTTTGCGTTATATTAGCCCAATATAATATAGGCCCAATGGCATATGCGAAGTCTTTTGCCTAGCTGAATCTATTGCTCGTGATAGAATTCCTCAATATAACAAAATACCGTGAAACTGTGGTTTTTTCATGAGTTATCATGTACCATACAAGATACTTTGTAACATTTTATTGCTTATGTGCTCTTCTTCAAGGAGCATTGTTCTAAGGATTCATACACTGGATTTCTTAAGGACTACATAATTATTCCACGTTTTTCCACTACAATTTGTGTCTTCTTTATGTGTCCTGACACCCATCCTACACGAACTGGCCAATGGACTGAGTAGTCTGACCAGATGATGGTTCCAGGAGAACGTCAAGAATATCAAGAATATAATATTGATTGAGTTAACTGATGAGAAATCCTCCACTTCTTCCAGCCTGGCTGGAGTGGGTGACCGATAGTGACGCATACCCTTTGTGAATTGAGTGTTCTCTTTCTTTCACCTCTTGCACAGGCATGTTTCATGTCCATTCCTGTACCTGTGAGCTTTGATATCTTAATTCAATGCCTAATTAAAATTTGTCTAAACTGTCTTGATTTATAGATAGATTTCCTTACCTTAAATTTCTGATAAACTAAACTAAATCAGCATAATGACTCAGCTATTATTATTTTCTCTCTTTAATTGATGAGCATTCCTAATTTGAGGCTAAAGATCAGAGAAGTTCATATTAGAGAGATCTCAGAACATCAAATATTAATGCTGTTTTTCTGTATAGCTTTCACCGAGCACCTGGTGTGTATGATTTTGGCTTGCCTACGTTTCTTCAGGAAATTTTAGCTTGCTGTGATAGTTTTCTATTGTTATAGTATGGTATTGAGAGTGATCTATTTGAGTTTGATTTCTAGTTTGTATTTCGGTCATTCAATGCCTGGTCCCCATTGTATCCAACCACTCTCGGCACTAATGAAGATCCATCGGAGGATCAAGAGAGAGAGAGAGATATGACTCTGTAGGGGGAAAAGTAAAAGTAGTACGTACTAGTAATGCTAAAGCAAGGCTAACCTCAGTTCTGGCTCACTAAGAACTTGTTGCCAGACAGTATCATCTGACAGATTCTAATTCTCAATTCCCATGAAAGAAGCATCAGTCATCTAATCTTTTTTAAGTGCAGTTGATAAAATACTGTTCTAAAAAATCAAGCAGAGAAGATATAGCATTACGGTCATAGCTGCTAACATTAAAACTGGGGCACAATGTTTGAGTTCTGGCATTGGCTCAACATCCTGTGATTCTGGGCAAATTACTTAATCTCCCCATGCCTAAAAAATGAGTCTGTCCTTGTATGATGTAACTGTTGCTAAAGTAAAGCACTCTTGGGCCGTGTTGTTCTACTTATAATTACAAACAAAAAAGTAGATAACCCAAAAGTAAATCATGAGTTATATGCAAGCATGGTAAGTCCTTGATTTGAAACAATCCTTTAGAGTAGTTGGCAAATTACCACAAGGAAGACACAATCCCAACCCTGACAGAATGAGAATAATCAAACTCCCCATAAACCCTTGTGTTTTAAAAGTTATATGTAGAGAGTGGGAAGAAAATTTGTCTGCATTGAAAACAAATGTACTGTCTGAACAACTCAGTCTCACTTTGAGGAAAAAGGAGGACAAAAACAATAGGCTCTCAGCTACAAAAGTCATGTATACATGAATAGTATTAACCAACATCCGTGACTGCATACTGGAAAGGATAGGACTCTCGCCTATCCCTACATTCACAATAATAGCTAATGGATCTGGAATTGATTTGAAAGACACAACCTAGCAAAGCAAATATCCTGTGCAGCTACTAGATCTGTGTGACCCAAGCAGCACCTAAAAGTAATATCCAGCTTAATGTTTGTTAGCTTGTTTTGCAAGGCCACATTTTACAAAGATAAATGGATACGTCTCTGACGGTAATATGGGGAAGCCTGCAGAGGTGCAACCTTGTGCAAACATGGTAAAACCTAAAAATCATTATTGCACAAACCAAAAAGAATTATATTTGCGCTTTACAACGTTCAAGAAGAAGCATTTAGTGTTCACTAAGGTGTCTGAAACTGAAGGCAAAAACAACAAATGTTGTGGGTGTTAGAACTGGGGGTCTCTAGTTGGCAGAGTTAGGTACCTTTGACCAAATGGGGACCCTTGCTTCTAGTCAGGGTAAGGGGGAAACACACTGTATATAACCCCTGCTCACACACTTGGCAGCTTGGCACGAGCAGACAGGCTTATCCCCAAGGCAATGTGTAAAGTATTTGCACCAACATCCACAGTAACACAGTGAAACACCACAAATGGACCCACACTGGTTTTTTATAAATTACCTACTGGCAGTCGCCAGTAGGTATATATAGTTAGGATTTTTTCACTATGGGATTTTTGAAAATTCTATGTCTAATAACTTTGGCGTTTGTGGACGGAATTGGCTGAAATTTTCAGGAAAATGGCACATTTTGTTTCTGAGCAGCCCTTGAAAATTTGGGGGGGTTCGTCAAGGGGGGGCCGAGAAAAAAGGGGGGTCCCAAAACGTGTTTTTAACATTGAGTTTTCCATAGGGCGGTTGGCCTCACTTTTAGCCCGAACGGCTGAATGGATTTGCACGAAACTTGGCAAAATTGTAGCGACTGGTAGCCCGATGTGCCTTTTGTAGGTCTCAATATATGTGCTACAGTGGATTTTGAGAAATTAACGTTTAAAAAAAGATATATATCTGTAACAGCGGACCGGGCAGCGCTCCAGTACGCGTACTTTTCGCGCAACGGAGCTTTGTGAAGCGAAGCTGATTGGTTCTCCGGCGTCTGTAAACATTCCAAACAGTCCGTAGCGGCCGCCATCTTGTCTCTCGGTAGGATCGAGAGAGAAGAGGAGGCCAAAGCAAAGGGGCAAATGACCATAAGGGGGCATAGTAAATCCTCGCTGACCCCCTAGGTTTGATGTGGAGGTTTTAAAAGGGCCCCGCGGGGCAAAAAAAAAAAATAATAATAATAATCGAACGGCTGAATGGATTTGCACGAAACTTGGTAAAATATTAGGGACTGGTAGCCCGATGTGCCTTTGCTAGGTCTCAATATATGTGCTCCAGTGGATTTTGAGAAATTAACGTTCAAAAAAAGATATATATCTGTAACAGCGCTCCGCTTTGCGTAACGGAGGTTTGCGAAGCTGATTGGTCATTCTGTCACTGGGCTATAGTTGGGCTACATCTGGCTGATATTTGGGCTACATTTGTTTTTTTTTGTCTCTGGCGGCCATCTTTGGGCTACATTGGGCTACATTGGGCTTCATTGGGCTTCATTGGGCTACATTGGGCTACATTTGGGCTCCAACATATATATAGGCCAATGTAGCCCAATATATATTTTTCCAAGTTAATTTTCGTAAAAACCACTGGAGCATATATCTTGAGACATAGCAAAGGCACATCGGGCTACCAGTCCCTACAATTTTGCCAAGTTTCGTGGAAATCCATTCAGCCGTTCGAGCTAAAAGTGAGTCCAACCGCCCTATGGAAATGAAGGAAATGAATGGGTAATTTGTAATTAGCAAATAGCTCATCGCAAACTAGGAATGGTAAAGAATCGCTATTTATTCCTTAAAGTTCGCTATTTAGGAAATGCAAAAAACTTTGATGATACATATGGCGGTTCATCTCTAACAAGATAAGAAGCATAGGGATAGATTTATGATGACTGGCGCATCACCAGGGATGTGTTAGTCATTCTGTGCCGCTGTTCCGTCACCTATGGTATGCTGCATTTACAATGCGGCGCATCATGGGGCAAAAACAGCACAGATGCATGATGTATCTGTGCCGTAAAGGTGGCGCATTGCTGGAGTTGTATCGCAAGTGTGATGAAGCTCCAGCAAGGGTCGGGGGTGCCCCTGTCGCAGGGTTTCTGTTCTCACACAGAACTGTGGACAGAGGATTGGAACCTCGGCGAATTAGGGTGTCCCAAAACTCACCTTAGTAATCAAAAACCCCTTAGCAAGCTAGGTACAGTGTCACATTGGATATAACAAACTCTCAATGTTTAGACAATCCAGAATATGAACTTATAGTACCTCAGGATACGTGGAACTCATGAACAGTCGGTCGTTATATATTTCTTAGAAACCAGAACATGGAGTTAAGAAGAACACATGTGTATTTGAAATGTTTATTTACTAATGCCGTCTTCTCAGGCGTAGTATCTTAAATAATACAAGTACACATATTATCAGTAGCAAAATTACCAGCATAGTTACTAGTACATAAAAAGCGAATGGTGACAGTATGTTAACATGCTGTAAATGAATAAGAGTTAGCAACACTTATAAGCAGCCGCGGCCCGTGGAGGGAGTTACGGTGGGGCAGGGAGGCGGGGAGGGGGAGGGGCAGGGTGGAGAGGGCTCCACCCTGCCCCTCCCCCTCCCCGCCTCCCTGCCCCACCGTAACTCCCTCCACGGCCCGCGGCTGCTTATATCTCACCCTCCCTAATACACATATTATATTATTTGCTAAGAAGGTCTCTTTGTGTTGGTTTAGGGCGTGCCCATACTTTAGTGTCTTAGATTTGAAGGAATCACATCAGCATACACCAGCTCTCTCTTCATGTGAACCGCATCAAGTGTTGTGTATGTGTGTTCGGCAAAGCAATATAAAACCCGCCTCATGCCCAGAATTGGCAGAAGCTGCACTTATGTTATGAGTATGAAGTCGTGGAGATCAGACCTCATAACAATTCTGTATCGTGTTGTTCTTGAAACTTCAGCACTCGCTGTACAGATATAGTTTAACAAGCAAAGCAGATAGTAGAGCAATAACATATTATTCTCATGTAAACCACGATGAACTACTAGGTTGAAAGCTAAAGCAACAACTAAGTGTCGTGTGCAGAAGTTGCAAAAAAGGAAAAATGGCGTTTAAACCGGTAATGAGCCCATGCTAACTTAACACGGTGTAAAGATATCCAGGACCTAGATGACACCTCCCCATGATCCGGAAACAAACTGAATAAGATAATAGAAGTGCCATCTCATGAGAGCAGATTGCAAGTTTATATGTGGACGGTCCGCAAGGTAAAGCATTAAAAACTAGGAAAATTTAATGCTAAAGAAAAATAAAACAGCCAAGTACTTTATCGAGTCTTAAGCCAATAGGCAAGCTAAATAATAAAAACTTGACAAATAAGTCAATGAATTGTCAATGAAATGTTAGTACTCAGCATATCAAACATGAAAAAGGTCTATGACATAACTGTGTATGCAAAATAAGCTGCAACAGCCTCCATTAGGAAGTCACCGTCTTCATCCGAAAAGAGTTCAGCCATCCAATTTAAAAGCGGAAAAGAACATACGTGCTCTCCCAGCACCGGATCCTCTATCACCATCAGAGGACAGCTCGGTGGGTTTTCAAGAAAGCTCTGTTCCAAGAAAGACTGTGTTGCCGCCAGTAAATTCCAGGGACCAATTAGTCCATGCATCAATGCCACAGCCATAATCCTTTCGCCAGGACAAACCAACTCGTGAGTAATGATAGGAGTCATCAGCTGATTAAAGTCGACGTCAGGAGAAACCGGTCCGCAGAGACACAAATCAATGGCCCAATCGAAATCACAGGTCAGGCAGTGAAATACAGGCTGGACACAGGTGAAGTAGGAGAATCGAAAAGATAATCCATATGCCGTGCTTAATATCGCCAACTGCATTGTGCCATAATATTCTAGCATGCGATTGCGGAACAGTGTCAGCAGCTGCAGGGCGGGAGCTTGCACAGGAGGGACATCCATATTTAAAAATGTAAAAAAGCACAAGAGCGTCCGCTGGTAATGCAAGTAAAAATGGGAATCCACGAAGCAGAGTGGAAAAAATAGAATGAAAGAAAGCAAGGATGACTCCAAAGATTTTCTCAAATGAAGTCACGAGACCACTGGTAACAACTTTAAAAAAGTGCGCCAGGGCCTTTGTGGAGGACGCGTTAAAGATAGTCCGAACCATCTTGCTGAAATGGAAAGGCAAATCTGTATTGAAAAGGGTCTGCACCTCTGTACGGGTGTTCGCTATGTGAAGCACGAAAGTTTCACGGGCCGAACTCAAGGCCACCTCTCTCTGAGACAAAAGAGCTCTTATTCTTGCCATGTCGTTGAAATCTGCTCCCAAGGTTGGTATTTGTGGCGAGATTGAAAACTCCCTATGTTCATGTGTGGGAGGAAATAGAACATTTCTGCAGCAAATAACCCGTTCACTTACTGTTACGATAAAAGGAATACTTTTAATTAACCCAGAACAATCTTCATTATTGAGCATCAAATAACTACCATTTTCCAACAACTTGAACGTGGGGATGATAGCAGGAACTGGCGTGCCTTGCAACACGCAAGCCATATTTGGTCGGTGTTTGTTGCATGAACCGTGTAACTGTATGTGCCTACACATTAGTGAATGATGTGGCGTCTCAGTGCATTCCTCTCCATTCAGATAAACTTCTTGGTCATCTTTGAAACATCTGTATGTATATGGAAGCGACCAGACCTCATGAAGAAAAGCACTACCTAAAGGTTCATAACGACCTATTGGTATATATTTCATACAATTTGAAAACTCATATAAAGCAAAAGGCAGCGTTATTAAACCGTGGATAAGGCACGTTGCCAAAAAACCCGCAATCCTCTGCTGATGATGTCACTGAGCATGTCATGAATGAAGTAATATGTGACATCATCAGCAGTGGATTACGGGTAATAGTATCTCTAGTTTACTCCCTTATAGCTGTCTTTCTTTTAACATAAGTGTCTGTTTCCTTCCCTTATACTTACTGTTCTTTTTTAAAAAAAAATGTTTTGGTTCACTTCCGGTTCGCGTACCGGCGAGCGAACTGGGAAGCGAACTACGAGAAATAGAGGTTGGCACAGTTCCAAATATTGTACCAATTTTTTAATAACGGGGAGGTAGTTCTGAAAAGAACTTTTTTTTTATTGTTTTTGTTGTTTTATATTTTTTTTATTATTTTTCTGAACATTTTTTTACTTTTTTTGAATTTTTCTGAACAGTTTTATATTTTTTGGGGTTTTTCTTGGAGGGGGCAATGAAAACGATTCATTGTAAAGGGCTCAACAGGAGCAACAAAACAAAAAAAAAGTATTTATTATTTTGGGCGTTTCGTACAAACTTGCATATGATAGTCAATAGCTCTGTTGATCAGAGTGATGCTTCTTTCTCCGTAGCAAATGAATCCATTGCAATGTACGCAGACGTGTTTTACTTCACCAAATCTCATTTGTATATTTGGCACCATCTCCCTGCCCTCTGGTCCCGTTACTTCCGGTACAACAGATCTTCTGGCCATAATAGGGAGATTATCTAGGTCGTTCCGAAACTGTGCAGCACTGTAGTTGTTAGGATGCCACCTAGTCATATGGCGATGCATTGTGTAGTTTCCGAAACTGTATTTTTTCTCGGTCCCTCTGGACAGTCTATCTTGACATATAAGGCAAGTTACGTATCTTGCATTTACTTTTTTCTGACCTTTGGGAATTTTAAAAAATTGCCAAATGAAGTTTTCTTTCCGGTGAGACGTCCTGGGCTCCTCAGGCAAAAACTGCCTCTCTTCGTGCTCGTCGTCCTGTTCCTCTTCTTCCTCTTCTTGTTGAATTATAACTTGAGCAGGTGGTCCACTCTTCCTTGGATGTGGTGGAGGTGGTGGGGAAGCACCAGCTGAAGCTACTAAAGAAGCCATTGCTCACTGGTAACAAAGGGTCTTTCTCTCACAATGATGAAAGTCAGAGTGAGGAAAGTAGGAGGGATTTTCATCATTTGGGAAAAACAAGAGTTCTCAACCAATGAAAAGTGTTCATTTTAGATTATATGACCTAGTCTTACATCATTAGGAAACCAAAAGTGAAATGAACCAATGAAAAGTGTTATTACCAAGTCACATGACCTGCTGTGTTTACGTTAAGCGCTTTGCAGGGCCTCCTGGTTTGCTTCCAGAAACCTGCGCTTTGCGACTCGCTTCGCGTACCAGTTCGCTAACGTAGCACGTCATATGACGTATCACGCGACAACGTGAAACGTCATGCGGACGGGAGGCATCACGATGTTGTTTTCTAACGCGGCAGTTGCGGTAAAGAAACGTTTACCGGCTCGCGGTCTATTTCGCGGCATCAAGGTCAGCTAACGGGAAGCTTCCCGATTCGCGAAGCGGCAACGAAGAAAAAAAAATATTTTAAAAAAAAATTATTCATCAACATATAAAATATATTTTTGGATTTAAAGAAGAATACATTTTACAGCTACAGATATTAGCTGTTAAAAAACCAATGAAATTCACTGAAAAAACCATAGGTTATAGACCATATATAGTTAGGAATTAGCATTTACAAAACCTTGAAAATTCACTGAAAAAACCATAGGTTATAGACCATATATAGTTAGGAATTAGCATTTACAAAACCTTATTTTACTCACACAAAACCATTGAAATTCCATATATAGTTAGTTGCACTAACTATATATCGCGCACCCGCAATCCACTGCTGATGATGTCACATATTACATCATTCATGACATGGTCAGTGACATCACTGATGACATCACTGATGACATCTCAAATGACATCACTGATGACATCACTGATGACATCTCATTTGACATCAATGACCACATCACTGATGATATCATTCATGTGACAATACAATGCATCTCCTCACATTTTAATATAACCTCTGTTTCACCCAGTGTTAAATACAGAGTATAATTTTTGAAACCATTGACACACCAATACTAGTTACTACATACGCACTCACTGATTCCTATGTCTACACACACATTCACTCATTCACCCATACAATCATTCATACATACAATCACTCATCTTTACAACACTATCATATGCACTCATACACCTATACAGACACTCACAGTCTGCCACTCATCCATGGAGTTACTCACACACCTAGTCAGTCCTGTAAAGAATCAATGACACTTCCATTTTCTTGTCTATACAGTTAAACATAGAGCACCTTACATTTTCAAACATATACTAACACATACTTACCTTCTTATACAATCATTGATACAAGTACACATTGATCTGCACAGAGTCACACACCTCCCAGCCAGCCACACACACACTCAGTCTCCCATACAAATACTTGGACAATCAATCAGTAACCCATATAGTTAATCATATAGCTACTGATCAACACATGCAGCAGTTTACAGAACAACAGACATAATGATGCAGAAATTAAGACAGTTTAGTCACTAACCCATGCCCTCAGTGAGACACATTTAATCACTCACTCATACATTCAGTCATGCACCTACTAAATCCTTTGTCCAGACACTTATACTTCCACTCATTCTTCAATATGTAAGACACATTTTAACTTTACAGAAACATACAGTCACTGGATGTTGTCATCAGTGATGTCATCAGTGATGTCATTTGAGATGTCATCAGTGATGTCATCAGTGATGTCACTGACCATGTCATGAATGATGTAATATGTGACATCATCAGCAGTGGATTGCGGGTGCGCGATATATAGTTAGTGCAACTAACTATATATGGAATTTCAATGGTTTTGTGTGAGTAAAATAAGGTTTTGTAAATGCTAATTCCTAACTATATATGGTCTATAACCTATGGATTTTTCAGTGAATTTTCAAGGTTTTGTAAATGCTAATTCCTAACTATATATGGTCTATAACCTATGGTTTTTTCAGTGAATATATATATATATATATCTTTATCTAATTTTTAGGCAAGACCAAAAAAACAAAAAATTCCAGCATACACAGTGACTCTTCTCTTAGCAATGTTTTCTGATAGTGTTCTTTGTAAAAAGGAAATAAACTTGCAGATTCTGTCTCCGGTAGGTATTATCACACAAGACAATCTGGTTGGGGCAGTATCACTTCAGGTGAATATAAGGGGATCAAAAGACAGTTTCAGAAGGAGAAAATCAAGGACTTGTAGAGTCTGTCTCTCTTTTGTTGGCACACAAAAAGAAGGAATACGGCCAATCTTGTCCCTGTGGATGGTGAGACAGTTCCTCCTTTAACTTCCGTACTTGCCCTCAAGCACCAGCCACTCGTTAGTGGTGCCCGGTGCCTCCTCTAGCCTACAAATGGCTCTGCCGCTTGTCTCTGGTGACCCAGCGGGCAGTACTGCCACAATCCTCAATTAACAGAGGTGGTAGGCATAACCCCGTTCCCCGGGACAGCCAAACCCTTGTGGCTTACATGCAGCTATCCGTAGTCCCCCCTAATCCAGCAACCCGCCCCCAGGCAATGCCACACTCAGTGGTCCCGGACTTCAGTCCAGTTGTTACCTGGGGTATTGGTCCCCTCCTGCGACCTCCGGCCTTCTCTTCACGGCCACCCGCTCTCTTGAGGGCTTCTTCGATGATGCTGGATCTCGGCCCGTGAGAGAGAGCATGCTCTGCTATCCCACTGCGATTGACCCACATTGCTAGGCAACATCTCACCGTGGCTCCTGCTGCAGCACAATCTCCTCCTCGAGACTGGAGCTGCAGGAGGTAACAAGACACAATCAATCAATCACTTATTTGTAGAGCGCACTAATCACCAGTGAGGCTCTCAAGGTGCTGAGCGGGGGTGGGGGTGCTCGAAAAGCCAGGTCTTGAGAAGTCTCCTGAAGGTCAGCAGGTCTTGGGTTTGTCGCAGCTTTGTGGTGAGGGTGTTCCCGGTCTTGGCAGCGAGGTAGGAGAAGGATCTGCCACCAGTTGAGGTCCTGTGGATGCATGGGACTGTGGTGAGGACAGAATAGCAAAGCTGGTGGTTTAAAGTGTAGAAGGTGAGTCGCTAGTTGAGGTATGCTGATCCGGCGTTGTGTAGTGCTTTGTGGGCGTGGGTGAGGACCGCGAAGGTGATCCTCTTCTTGACTGGGAGCCAGTGCAGGTATTTCAGGTGGGAAGTGATGTGGGTGTGGTGGGTATGTCGAGGATGAGGTGCGCGGAGGCGTTTTGCATGCGTTGGAGTTTGATTGTGGTCCCTGCATAGAGGGTGTTGTCTTAGTACAGTCTGCTGCTGATGAGGGCCTGTGTGACCGTCCTTCTGGTTTCGGTGGGGATCCATCTGTAGATCTTGCGGAGCATGCGGAGGATGTTGAAGCTGGATGAGGAGATGGAGTTGACTTGCTGGTTCATTGAGAGCGATGAGTCGAGGATGAACCCCAGGTTGCTTGCGTGGTTGGTGGGTGTGGGTGCGGCTCCCAGGGTGGCTGACCTCCAAGAGTCGCCCCGAGCGGTGGGAGTGAATCCGAGGACGAGGACCTCTGTCTTGTCTGAGTTCAAATGGCTGGTCTGCAACGAGCTGGCGATGGCCTTCATTCTTTCATGGAGGTTGGTTTTGGCGATGGCGGCATTTTTGGTGAGTGAGAAGATCAGTTGAGTGTCCTCGGCAAAGGAGACGATGTTGAGTTTGAGCAAGCGGATGATGTTGGCGAGCGGTGCCAAGAAGACGTTGAAAAGGGTAGGGCTGGGGGATGATCCTTGAGGGTTTGGAGCGGCTTCTGAGACGTCATGTTGCAGCTGCTTGGTGCGCTCAATGTGAAGGGTGGCTTGGTCCTGGGATCGGGCCGGTGGTGGTGAAATCTCACAGCTCCTTGGTGAGGATGGCTTGGGCTGATAACAATTGCAGCCCTTCATTGGTCATGCTGCTACTCGCAAAGGTGGGGACTAGGCTGCCTTTGGTCAAACAGGCACAGCACACGCCCCACGCAGTTCTCTTTGCAGATCACAAGGAAAAGCCCTTCTTGGCAACACAGGCTCTACGTAGTACACAATCTGTATACAAGTGTATACCCACAGCACTTTTGGAATATCTTGGAAACTTTTATAAGCCTGTGTTTCAATAACAGGGGTCCAGCTCTCCTCAGGCCCTTAGAGACTCTTTATTTCTGGACAGAGCATACATCAAAGTCCTTAGCAAGTAGGGGGGGACACAGCACATAGCAAAGTCCCTTGTCCTCGCCTCAGTTAAATCAGCAAACTGCAGGCGAGCCCCAGAGCACACAGCAAGGGCAGTACTTCTCCTCAGTCTTCTTCAGCTGTTCTTCTTTGGTAGAGGTTCCTCTTGATCACAAAGCAGTCTAATTTTACCGGGGTTTCAGCTCTTACTTTTATACCCCAAAGGTTTTTGTTATTCATGTGCTAGGGGTCCTGGACCCAGTTCAAACAAGTTTGGGGTGCACTCTGCCAGTGCACAACTTCTTCCTTTGTGACTGTAGGCCAGGGTCTTCAGACGCACCACAGGGGGTAGAGCCATCATTTTGGAAGGAAGGCACAGCCCTATTCATGTGCTACTCCTCCCACCACTCCAAATGCAGACAGGTCTATTGAGCCTTGCGCTGAGTCATCCGACCCCTGGAGACCCCCAGCCCCTGTCACTCTCAAACCAGACAGTCAATTCACAACCAGGCAGAGGCACACTGAAACGTTGAACAAGAAAAAAGTCACTTTCTAAAAGTGCTATTTTCAAACACAGAATTTATAAACCATCTTTACTAAAAGGTGTGTTATTAAATTCTGAGTTCAGGGATACCAGACCCCAATGGTCTTTCTCACTCCTGTGGGAAGATCTGCAGGTAAACATGTTACACAGGATTCCCTGTTCTGTCATATGGGCAAGATGGCTTCACAATAGTGAAAAACAAAATTGGCAGTATTTCACTATCAGGGCATGGTACACCCATCAGTCCATGTCCTACCTTTTACATACACTGCACCCCGCCCAGGGGGGTACCTTGGGCCTGCTATACGCGTGTCCTCCTTTGTGTGCAGAAAGGGAGAGGTATGGCCTGGCATGTGGGTGCACTTGTTGTAGAATATGAATAGAAACCTTCTCAGGGGTCCCACTGATACTTGGTCCTTTTAAACCAACAAAGAAGAAATTGGCACAGAAGCTGAAATATAAAAGAGCATCTTTATTAACCTCAAATGAGTGAGACTACGTCACACAGAAGCCTTAGCAACTGAATGAGGCAGTCTGAGGAGTGCAGAAAACAGAGGCCTTATATATGCTTAGGGTTACATAGTCATCATAAGACCAAGGGGCAGTCCTGGCACATGTAAGCATGCAAAAATGACTAAGATGGGCATACAAGATCTGCTTGCTCAACAAAGTGGGAGGAGAGTTACTTCTCCATACAGCAGCACAAATAGCCTAACAGTTATACTAGAGAAGCAGGTGCATTCTATTAACTAGGCCCTTCTGGGCATGCGCAAAGGTGGAAGATGCTAAATATAGTTTGTTTCTAAGCAGATTACAAGAGCAGTCAACACTGAGGGAGGACAGAGCACATGGCGAGCACGTGGCAGCACATGGCAAACAAAATGGCTGCCAGAAATACAAAATGGCTTTCAGCTCGTGCTAACAAATCCCTCCAATATTTAACATTGTCAGGTCAAGATGGCAAGCTTGAGATATCTCCTTGGGGCTACTCATGCGGGTGGCATAATCAGTGCTGCCCTAGAGGGCCGACCAAAGCAGTAATGCGCACATCAGAGTGGGCAAACAACTCCTCCCCTTCTCAACCCTGCTTGTAGAGCAGCCCTGCCCACCGGCCCACCCGCAACCAAACCCTTCCACAGTCTCGTAGTGCGAGAAGCAGAAACATAAAATGGTAGTTATTGCCATTGTATTTTTCTGCTTATCGTACTGCGAGAAAGCAGTGGGGCGATGCTCCTCTGCTCTAGTAGAGGAGCCGCCTCTGGTTGCACAATACAAAAAGAACTTTGACTGGAATTCAAATCACAGAAATTACCACTGGCTGAGATTACATCAAGCATTATATCCATCACTTTTTTGTTTCTCCCATTTCTGCGACTGCCATTCCCTATTGCTAAATTTTAGTACTCGCCTATGGTTTACTTCTGTGCCATATCTGTTTACACCTGATAATACTCTTTAGTGGATAGCTGCGAGACGTAAATGGAGCTTATGGCTTTGTGAATCAGGTACTGGGCTTTAAGTGGGTCGGCGCCTCCAGGGTCTTAGAAACTGTTAGTATTTAAATTGGACATTGAAATAGGTCCCGTTTGGGCGCTGTTGTCATGTTCTTAACTATACAGATAAAACATGATTGATTTCTGAACAAAAAGGGCCTGATTATGACTTTGGCTGTGTGGCGCTGGGTCCGCCTGCCGCTGCACCGCCAAAGCCATTGTCAGGCCACTCACCCGATTAGTAGTTTTCTCCTGTCTGGCAGTCTTTGTTACTGACATTCCCATAGCGGTGCCCTGAAAATGGGCACCGCAATGGGAACGTCAAAAACAATTCCTGCGCAGCATAAACTGTGAATCCATGCATGCAGGAACTGGTGTGTATGCACAAAGGGGGCCCTATGTTCCCTTGTGGCGTCAGCGAAGCAATGGCGGTCCGAAAAACCTAGTCCTAATAGGGCAGACAGGAGACCGCCGCTGCAACGCCCCGACCAGTCTCATTATTAAGCCCTAAGTGTAAAAAGTGATGGCAATCCATGTTGTTTCTATTTAACTGCTTTACTTAATCTTGCATTCCCTAAGAGTGGCAGCTATTTCCAGCATGTTGTGTTATGCTATTTTTTTCAGGGAGCAAATTACTCTTGTATAGTGCATGATTGAATCGAGTCACATCCAAGTGACTATAGGCGGCGGGATTGAGTTGAGACTCTAAGGCATTGCAAGATTCTCTCAGTGCCTGTCACTGGGTCAAAAAGGTGTTCAAAACACATAGACAGTCAATCCTTGGCCTCTTTGTAGAGCGCACAGAGCAATGAACATATGCGTGTTGCACTTGTAGTTCTCTGCAATTTTGTGTGTGGAGTGGGACCCCACGCATTTTTCATCCCACATATATACCTGATCAGCTCCAAAGGGCTGAAAAATCACGCCTGACGAAACAAAGAAAAAGAATGCAAGATAGATTAACGAAAAAAAAGAAATGCAGTTAAGCAAGTGAACAAATTGAAAGCCTGGGTTGTGCTCTAGAAGGCAAGATGAGATAGCACTTTAATAGTATGTTTACTAAGCTTCTTAAATATTTAATGTAAATAGGTATTTATGTAAGACATCTAAGACTGAAGAAATATAACGATAATAAACATACCAGTGGATGGAGCGGATCGATATTCAACATTCTGATTTGAAGAGTCTAAACAAGCTAAATAAACCTTTCTAGTTGTGAAAGTCTTGTAAATATTTAAGTTATAGTTTCCGCGGGGAACAAAAACCCATATTTATGCATTTATGCATTGCTAAATATCGTGTTTTACTCGTTTTCCGATCCTAAAGAGACATATTTCTCATAATAAATTGTGCCATAAATTGAATTTCCTCTAGCTATGTGGAGAAAGCACAGTTTATGGCACAAGGGCACTAGGGAAAATATATGATTTTTTTATATTGAGTCCGACTTTTCTGCATTCCATTACGTGTTTTCAACATTATGCCATACCATTTACTACTGTGCCACATGTTAAAACAAATAATATAAACCAGAGTCATTTACTTTTGCTTTACATGGAGAAACTAGTAATCAAGATCGCGAGTTGCCCTCTCGAAGCAAATGAACACCCCTGAAGTAAAAAATCAATACACTTTTCAATATGGTTCTCAATAAGCTTTATTCAGTGTGGTTGTACTTGCAGTCCTGATACAATTAGCAAGAAGTATGGGCGGGAAAACTACCAATGTACACAAATGTTCTTCTTTTCAGTAGAAGTGTACTATTTATAGAGTTCTTTTTGCAAGTAATCTGGCTTGTCGAACTCAAAGTCGGACTCATAGTTGGAATAGTAGCCAAACGACTCAGAAGTGGATAAACACATTTTTTCTGCTTGCTGTTGTCTATTTAAATGCAAGAAGCAGATTATTTTTGCGGAACTAAAGCCTTGGTGCACATACAGGAATGTAAAAAACAGTAACAACAATTATTTTAACCTTTAGGTACTAGTGCTATCTTAATTAAACAGAGAACTTGAACATAGCCAAACTTGTCATTTCGTCTTCCAAATGCTAATCCATCAAAACACCTGTGCTTTTATACAGTGGAGAGCTACAAAATCTTGCTTAAAAAGTTAGAAGTGAGGCTAATACACTATGCGCAAAAAAGCATAAATATAGTGCACATGCTATTATTACCCAGGACAATACAGACTCCCCCCCCCCCTTCGACTGCATATAGCGACAGTTTATCATTTTTCCTCTCTAGTTACTGATCAACAAAGTAGAATTCCTCAGTGCAACATGAAACCAAATCCGCGTTTGAGGCAGTTAAAATAGCAATGTTATCAAAAAGTGTTGTGAAGACCGTGCAAAGGTGCATAGGAACTACTTTGTGCGGCATGTGGCAAGAAGGAAAGGAACTGGCGGGGCTTATGCCTGATTAAAATACCATTGAATAAGGCAAGCGGTGTGTCCTTCGGCCATCATGTGTTGGAATGATTTTCAAATGGCGGATATGCATCGTCCAAGGTACCCAGCGCAGTCCTTTTACAGCTCTTTATTATTTTCCCGGCAGCATAGATATATGATGCTCCCAACAAAATGATCTCCTTCAGATCTCACCTGCAACACGATGTTACTGCTTCTCTGCATTGTCCTATGTTGCATTTTGAAAACAGGGGATATAGGTAGCAATGTTCTACATAGCCACATGAAGGGGCAGATTTATAAGCCCCTTGTGCTGCCAGTACGTCACTTTTAGTGATGCACTGGCAGCGCATTTATGTGCCCCATATTTACAAGGACAGGAAAAGCCACCCTGCGTGGCTTTTCCTGTCCTTCTAAATATGGCCCCTTTACGCGCAGCACTTTGTGTGAAAGGGGCGTTCCATGGATGTTGCTGTGGGTGTTTCCACGCAACACCTATTGAACCAGACAAATTTCCAGATTTACGAGAAATCGTAAACCTGCAAATGCGTCCGTTTGGCATAGCCAGGCGCAACGAGGAGAAATGTTTTCATTTCTCCTAGTTTTTTCCTCTTTCAATGCATGCTGCATTCTACAGCACACATTGAAAGAGGAAAATGCCTGTAGTGACCCTTCCTGCACAAAAACAATCTCCCCATGGCGCAGGGATCCTTGCACCATGGTGCAAGGGTGCCTCGGCCAGCGCATGGCAGCTGTTTGTGGGCCAGCGCAAGGGAGAGCACAGGAATGCAACATATCATTGTAGATATGTTGAATTCCTGTGCTCTGAAAGTGCTTCAGCGTGGCTCAGCCAAATGGTTTGCGGTGCAGTGCTACAGCACTTTCTTGTGGATCTGTCCGAAGTGTTTAAATGTTTCTGAGCCACTCATTGAAAAACTGAAATAGTCTGACCCTGTGCAGCGGCTTTAGCTGCATATCCTCTGGTGCCCAATAGCCCTATTACCAGTCTTATCCATTCTGGGGCACTCACAATGCTCCAGGCTTATTCATGGAGTTAGCTGAATGCAGAAGGCACGGGCTCTCTTTTGATCTTGAGCGGCCGGCTCCAGCAGCGATCGGATGTGCTCAATTCAGTTCAATCCTCAATGCTTTCTTGTGACCTACGAGTCATGTGACTGCACAGTTTTTGGGTGCCAGAAATATCCTCACAACAATCTTAATAATGGCAGCCCCTCCTTTCATATGTGGTTTATGCAACATTACTAGCCAAGGCACTGACCCTTACTAGTCCATGCCACCATGGGCGCTCTTGGTATATGGGTTCTCCGCTAGGCTCTGCACAGGCTTTGGCTCTCACTATCCAGCAATAACTTCCATGGCGGCCCATCCTGGCATATGGGGTAGCCGCAATCAGTGCCGCATAGGCTTCACTCACTTCAAATGGCACACTGCTCGCAGCTATTTTCACAACGGCCCTCTCTTGGCATAGGAGGGTCTCCGACTCAAATCTGCACATGGGCAAGACCTAATTGGTTCAGCAGCCTTCTCCTCTCATCTTGCACCGAGAGTCCCCTAAGCTGAGCTCTTGACTGGATCTCGCTCCCTTCAATGCTCTCCGGGTCTTGGTTACAGGCCGAGTTATGCAGAGACCCCCCCCCCCCCTCCTCCCACAGCTAGAGGGCTGCTTGACAGATGACCAATGTTTGGGGTCTTAACCTCCTCTTCTTCGATTTCCAGATACCAAATGTGATTTAGGGTCTGGACCTTTGAAATTTTATGTTGGGTTCTGCTTCTTTTAAAGTACACCCTATTCATCTCCCTCGTACTCTAGAAAGGATGTCTGTCACAGCAGGAGACACTTTGAAGCTTATGGTCTCACAACACAGTTCTTGACAGTGACAAGACCTCATGCCTGGAAGTCAGCAACAGTGATATGTGCATCAAAAGGTTAATACTGGGCTCCCAACCCTACTCTTTATGATTTCCTTATCAGCCCCATCTCCTTCCAGAATTGTGTACAGGACTTCTCCTTGTGATCTCTACCTGAATCAAAGAGCAGCCTTTGAAGTGTACAGAGGAAGCCATGCTCTCCCTTCTCCAGTGTGTCCCACCCAGCTCACAGGAATGCAGCAATACACACATCTTTCTGGAGAGAATCCTCTACCTCCTTAAGTCTTCACCAGGCAGGCATCAGCTTCCCAAAATGGAACCCATTGTCCTCTATGTAATGTGCCCTTACAGGCACATCTGCTCTTTCCAGCATTGTTATCTCTATGTATTGTGCCACCACAGACACACAATCAGCACACACATGCACTCTGCGTGCAGTACTTTAGCCTTTCTGTGTTGCCACTTGCAAGCACACATGCAGCCAGCACACCCATTCACCATTTGTATGCTGCACAACACTGTACATTTCATATACTGTACTCCTTGCAGATACACATACATCTATTACATGCACTCACAAAGCAGGCTACAGCCTACCATTGCATCTCTCACATACTACACTCCTCACAAGTATGCATACACCCAGCACATGCACTCATAGTGCATGCACTGCACATAACTGCTCTAGCCCTGTACTGTATCCTTATTAGGCACACATACATCGAGTGCAGAATCACCACTACTGCACTGTGTAGCACTGCACATCTAACTGATGATGGCCAAAGGTGAGATAAACACACAGCAGAAGAACTTTAAAAAGTGAGTAATTGCTACAGGGTATGCTGCCACCATCACGCTTGTGCTGCTTAACTCCTGGTGAAAAGTGTAACTGCAATAAATGATGGACTGAATGCTGATTGATTCAAACATTCTCCCCCAATCAATCTTGACCCTGTGATTCATGGGAAAAGTCCAGACCCAATTGCCAAGCCAGATCCTCCCTGGACCGGAAACAAGCATCCTGCGACCCGTTTCAGGGTATGTCACCCTTCATCAGCCAGGCTAGCTTGAATCCAGTGGCACAGTGAGCAAGGGACCCACGTCTGGGCATACCCATCCCACTTAGGGGGAAAAGTGTGACTCCAACAAATGATGGACGGAATGCTGAATGATTTAATCATTCTTCCCTAGTCAAGAGATCTGGGTTAAATCCATCGTTCTTTTGCCCACTGCGCCACCCCGGTTTGGACCCAGCCCTATGCAAATCAGTCTTGACCCTGTGCCTCATGGGAACAGTCCACACCGAACTGCCAAGCCAGGTCCTCCCTGGACTGAAAACAAGAATCCTGATACCGGTTTCAGGGTATGTCACCCTTCATCGGCCAGGCTAGCTTGAGTCCAGTGGCACAGTGATCAAGGGACCCACGTCTGGGCATGCCCATCCCATGTAGGACGAAAAGTGTAACTGTAACAAATGATTGACAGAATGCTGAATGATTCAAACATTCTCCCCAGTCAAGATATCAGGGTGAAATCCATCATTCTTTTACCCACTATGCCACCCCAGTTTGGACACAACCATATGCAAATCAGTCTTGATCCTGAGCCTCATGGGAACAGTCCGGACCAAACTGCCAAGCCAGGTCCTCCCTGGGTACAGGGTCAAGACTGATTTGCATATGGCTAGGTCCAAACTGGAATGGCATGGTAAGCAAAAAAACGATGGATTTAGGCCCTGATCTCTGTACTGGGGTAAATGTATGACATTGTTCTGCATTCTGTCCATCAATTATTCTTTTTGCATTTGTCACCCCGAGTGGGAGGGGTATGCCCAGACGTGGGTCCTGTGCTCTCCATGCCACTGGAGTCAAGAAATCCTGTCTGATAAGAGCTGAAAGTAAGAAACTGGTCCTAGGATGCTTGTTTCCAGTCCAGGGAGGACCTGGCCTGGCAGTTCGGGCTGGACTGTTTCCATTGGAGCAGGGTCAACACTGATTTGCATATTGCTGGGTCCAAACTGGAATGGCATGGTGAGCAAAAAAACAATGGATTTAGGACCAGATCGCTGAACTGGGGTGAATGTATGACATTGTTCTTCATTCTGTCCATCAATTGTTCTTTTTGCCTTTATCACCCTGAGTGGGACGGGCATGCCCAAACGTGGGTCCCGTGTTCTCCATGCCACTGGAGTCAAGCTATCCTGGCTGATAAGGGCTGAAAGCCCGAAACCAGTCCTAGGATGCTTGTTTCTAGTCTTGGGAGGACCTGGCCTGCCAGTTCGGGCTGGACTGTTCCCCTTGGGCGCAGGGTCAAGACTGATTTGCATATGGCTGGCTCCAAACTGCAATTACCGCTCTAAGTGTACTGGGGATGCTCAGACGTGAGTCCCAGGCACTCCACACCACTGGAGTCAAGCTAGCCGGGCTGATGAGAGGTGTTACCTCGAAACCGGGCCGGTCCTCGGATGCTTGTTTCCGTTCTGGGAAGGACATGGCTTTTGTAGTTCGGACTGGACTGTTCCCATGGGGCACAGGGTCAGCGCTGATTTGCATATCGCCATTGTCTAACCCAGGGTGGTGTGGAGTGGAAAAACGATGGATTTGGGCCCAGATCTTTTGACTGGGGTGAATGTGTGACATTGATCCACATTCTGTCCATCACTGTTGTGTTTGCAATTACCAAACTGGAATGGCATGGTGAGCAAAAAAACAATGGATTTAGGCGCAGATCTCTGTACTGGGGTGAATGTATGACATTGTTCTGCATTCTGTCCATCAATTTTTGCATAACTCCGGGTAAAGGCAGTAGCTGTCAACTACTATGAGGAGTGTGCTTTGGGAACCTTTCCAGGTCCAACAAGACTGCAGTCTGTGAGACAGTCCTATACTATGGTGCTCAGACATGAAGTGCGCTTGCATATGACATTAAAAATTCAGCTTTAGGGATCCAGACAACAATATAGTTGGGTACTTAGGGCAGGGGTACGTCCATTACCATGCTGAGGACATTTCCGGCCGGTAAGGGGGGTCACTTAGGATATATGGGAAATTGCAAAATATCCAGAGAAGAAATCAGTGGAAAGTGTTTTTTCAGTGCATTTAATGCCATTGTTGCATTTAGAGAAACATACTTAATTCCATGCCTGTTAATACGAGAGTTCAAACAAAACACTTAAGCCAATTTTACACCAATAATTGTGAAAAAGAGACAAAAACAATGCTCGCACATTTATTTCTATGTTTGTGGTAATGTACATTAGTTGGAATCCTATATATAGGAACCAGGGACCTAGCTCAAGTGTAGGTGACTGATCCAGTTGATCAGTGTGACCATAGTAGAAAGAAAAATGTCTTTCTAGTGTCCCCTCACTCACCGGGGTTGCCCCACGGTGACATGCTTCATCATTGGGGCCATCCCAGTTCTCTACGAAAAGGGGCGTGCTGCGACTCACGAACTACGCAGGAGCACTTAAGGGTGAAAGACTATGTATAGTGCAAAGAAGTGGTGGAGTGGGTGTGAGTGAATTAAAAATACCGTGCTTAGTGGGCCTCAACAGATTTATTTTGCTCCTAGGCAGGAATATTAAAAGTGGGGTGAGTATCACTGTGGAACAACCTTTAGTTAGGGTTGGTTCAGTGAAAGTAAAAGGTTAACATGTTTCATGCTACTCCTAGCATTTCTTCAGGACCATGCCGGGACCAGCCCTGCATTTGCCACTCCTATGTCCCTAGTTAAGGGAGCAATAGATTTTCAGGATAATATACTCAATAATCAAAGCATGCGTTCACACTTGAAATACATACGTTTGTATCAGATTGATGATGCTGTAAAAAGAAAGCATATCGTTAGTAGCATTCAACCCCTCCCTGTGGGAAGGGACACATAGTATACTTTCATACCGCACACATTCGGTGCTATAGTTTGATGTTGCGCCATATTGGCGCGTGCAGGCTACCATGCCAAGTGTTTAAACGATAAAAACTGTGCTGTGTGTTTGTGAATTCACACATAAAAAACAAGACAGGACTTAATGTGACCAGGACGATAGACACATAGAACATATAATAGGTACATAGAAATAAGGCTCTCGATATTTACTTATTAAAGTGCATAATAACACTTCATGGTCTCTCAGGGGGATCGATTTCACCTATTGGACTCACTGCTGTTGGTTCGTGCAGAGGGAGAAGAAAGATAAGAAAAAATGGAGATCGATATTTAACCGATCGCAAAAAGGGACTCACTGTTTGCGCTGATGTAAAAAACAGCATTTTCAAAGTTCAGCGAAGGCAAATAACTTACTTCCTAGCTGGTGAAAGCGTTCAGTCATACCTACTGGTAGCCTCCCCGGGACCGCATCTTACTCGCCTGTTGCTCTCGTGCGGTTTAATCGAAAACGGGCTTCCGGGTTCCTCCCATAGAACCGCTAGACCGAAAGGTCCCGGCGGCCATGTTGGAAGTGTGCTATTTCCTGGTATAATAAAGGATATTGAGGAAGACGGGATAGTACTGCTTAGCGGTTACGATTGCAATAGTTAGATGTTTTATCTTTAGGTTGATGCGGACAGATTAAACTCATTGATTTTTGTTTGCGCCCCATACAAAATTGGTGAGTCGCGAAAGATAATCGTGTCTAAAAACGGTCATTTATATTAAAAACAGTTATATTGGAGGGGTAAGTTTATCAAAGAACGACAGTATGCGGGCATAATAATCATTGCCGTTAGCCTCCTGTATCGAAGACTTACCATTATGTGCTGTTGGTATTGTTAGAGTCACAGCGATTGTATAGACATTATATGTCTAACTCAGATGGTAGTCCATGCTCACACTTTGCACAGCAGAAATTCTGCAATAACATGCACGGATGATTTGGTACCAATTGATCGGATTCAGTAGTATTATTGTGCATTTATAATCAGGGTGGTATAGGTCATCCTAATTTGGCAATCTAATTTCTAATTATGGCCATTTGATCACAGTATGGTATTGTAAGTCTGTATAGGTAGGGATGCCTAATACCGCGTAGGTTCATCCAGAAACCGCAAGTAAGGATTAAATCAATGTTAATGGTATACGGACGTATTTCCAGAAAACTTGGGGAGACCCTAGTTCCTAAAAGCGCCCCAAGGGATATCATCATTGAGTCCTTGGGAGTCCGTATGAAGTTTGAACACCCACCTTTGTTCACGTTCATGGAGTACTTTTTCTTGGTTTTCTTTGGATTTTAGAACTTCAAGCACTACCCACCTCATGTCATTAGGTGTATGGTTCTTTTCAATGAAATGGTTCGTCATGTGTGTAGTTGCTCTTTTGCACCTGATATTACTCCTGTGTTCAACTATTCAGGTGCTGACTTTGCGTGTAGTCATTCCAACGTAGTGTAAGTTACAACTGCAAGTGATCAAGTATACTACTCCACTGCTCAGCTGCCATGTGACATTGTTGTTGAAATGGACCGTCTTGGTGCTTGCTGTCAAATGACACACACTACAATTGTTGCAAGGGTAGTGGCCCGTAGGTAAGGGTTGTAGTCTAGTGATTGTGTTAGTCAAATTTGGACGGGTGTGGACCAGATGGTCTCTCAGGTTCATCCCTCGGCGGTGGCTGAACATTGGGATAGGTATGTTTAGGTCACCGCTGTTTACAATCGGCCAATGTTTTTTTACTATTTTAGTTATCTGATCCGACACATTTTTTTGAATATTGTGATGCAGATGGGTCGTGTATTCTCAGTTGGATGTTTTACTTTTGGTTCCAAAAGTGCATCCCTGTAGTTATTTCCAGCCCTCTTTTTTGCATTCTTTATTAGTTTGTTCGGGTATTTTCTTGCTTTCAATTTTCGGGTCAGATCATCTGCTTGCAATAGGTAGTCCTGTTTGTTAGTGCAATTTTTCCTCAACCTTAGGAATTGTCCAAAAGGGAGGTTTTGTTTCAGATGTCTTGGATGGAAACTGTCGTAAGTCAACAAACAGTTACTTGCTGTGGGCTTAAAATGTGTCGTTATCTTTAGAAACCCTCCATCTGCCACAATATTAAGATCTAGAAATATCAGATGGGATCTGCTCAAGGTATTTGTGAATTTCAGGAAACTGTCCTGTTGGTTTAGCCAGTTGAAAAAATCAAGTGCCTCATTTTCATTACCATCCCATATTACTAACACTACAAACTATAGCACCGAATGTGTGCGGTATGAAAGTATACTATGTGTCCCTTCCCACAGGGAGGGGTTGAATGCTACTAACGATATGCTTTCTTTTTACAGCATCATCAATCTGATACAAAAGTATGTATTTCTAGTGTGAACGCATGCTTTGATTATTGAGTATATTATACTGAAAATCTATTGCTCCCTTAACTAGGGACATAGGAGCGGCAAATGCAGGGCTGGTCCTGGCATGGTCCTGAAGAAATGCTAGGGGTAGCATGAAACATGTTGACCTTTTACTTTCACTGAACCAACCCTCACTAAAGGTTGGTCCACAGTGATACTCACCCCGCTTTTAATATACCTGCCTAGGAGCAAAATAAATCTGTTGAGGCCCACTAAGCACGGTATTTTTAATTCACTCACACCCACTCCACCACTTCTTTGCAATACACATAGTCTTTCACCCTTAAGTGCTCCTGCGTAGTTCGTGAGTCGCAGCACGCCCCTTTCCGTAGAGAACTGGGATGGCCCCAATGATGAAGCATGTCACCGTGGGGCAACCCTGGTGAGTGAGGGGACACTAGAAAGACATTTTTCTTTCTACTATGGTCACACTGATCAACTGGATCAGTCACCTACACTTGAGCTAGGTCCCTGGTTCCTATATATAGGATTCCAACTAATGTACAAAGCGTTTTTGGAGGACGACCTAGTCTCTAACTCCTCCTTCTCCCTCTGTTTCGTATATGTTTGTGGTAATGTCATGTTACTTGGTTGTGGTAACTGTCTTACTAGATTCTTGCAGAAAACAGCAAAACAAAAAAGAATAAACCATTCTGTCTAATACATTTCAATGCAGCACAGCTACAGTGTGCATGCCCTGCAGAATGTAGTCTTGAAAGTGCTTTCACTGATGCCCTAAAAACACTCTTTTAATTCTGAAAAGAGGTGGGCTTTTCCTTATTGCTCAACTCCACAAATGTCCTTATAGCAACCTTACTAATTTGATCTGGTAACCAGATACAGGGGCAATTGATTACTGCAAGGTAGATGTGGTCATAGAAATAACATCACATGTGAGTCTTTGAGGATCACCTTAAAAATAAGGAATTACCAAGGTAATCAGTTACTTGATTTTCAATTCTTCACAGTATTTTGCCCTTAGGCCTCCCAAGGCAAGAATAGGTATTGAATGAGTGTTAAAGGGTTGTAAGGAGCTTGTAGGGTTCAGGAAAGGGCAGCTTTCAGGGCTAGTAATAGGCGTTTAGGATTCAGAGAAAGGTAATGTGTAGTGTTCTCGCTTCTTACCTGGTCATCTCTAGAATATCATTACTGTATCTGGGCTACGCAGCTTGGAATGTAGAATGATGAATTTGTAAAAGACTGTGAGCAGCTTGTCAGTTGGCAGTTTCAGGACTTGATGCTGGATGGGGTTTACCTTACTCCTTACTAAAAAAAGTTATTCATGCTTTACTTCTCAAAGCAGCCGTCTCTACCTTATCTCATTTGGTGACGATTGGAAAAGGATCACCCACGTGTCATTTAAGAACCCCAACACATCAAGCCTACCTTCGATTTATGCTTTTGACGGATGCCTCTTCATTTACACGCTCCACCTGCTCCAAAGTGAAGAATCACGCTGTCCTTCAGTCCGAGCTCTCAACTCTGTTGGAACTGCCTTCTCCTCCATCCTGAGAGGCACCGGCGTTCTCCGCTACTTTAAAGACTCCCCGGGTAATTGCTGAGGCTGCTTTTTGTAAGTACTGTTTTAATTTATTATTTGGCCATGGAGAGGACTGTATGAAAGGACTTCTGCATGAGCTAACATGAGCATTGGCGCATGACAAAGCTCGAGCACTCACCCTCGAGGTCTCTGGTGTGAGGACGCAGCACGCACGCACTGTAAAAGGGTGCTCCAGACTTGGCCAACTCGCTCACCCTACGTCACAGTCAGGGCGACTGCAGGCACGCAATCACTGGTGCCAGGCTTGTCATCGCTGATGCGCACAGCTTGCTTGTTTCCTCTGTCAACTATTGTTACTACCCTCATCATCGCTGACCCGCACAGCTTGCTACCTTAGTTACCAGTGTTCACCATTGTTTCTTGGTTCACTGTCGCTGATTGACTTCGCTGGCACGCACAGCTTTATTGTTTGTTCCCGCCCATTATCCATCCTCACTTCGTCGCTAACGCGCACGTTTTGTTCCTTGCGTGTCAGTTACCTTACTGGTGTAACATCGCTGATGCGCACAGCTTACTTCATAATTTAAGCAATAAACACAGCTTATTCATTAATCTAAGCGTACATTTTCATTTTATGTCATCTTGTTCGTACATGCGTTTTTTTTGTGTATGCTTGATGTTTCCCATTAAGTCCAACATTTATTAACCAACGTTGCTGACATACACAGCCCCTCTTTTATTAAAGAGGCCCACCTGTGTTTATAGAAGGCCATCCTTACTTTATCACGGTTGTGTTTTAAATTGTGGTTTTAAGAGTTATTCCTTTTATTCAACAACATGCAGAATGTTCCTGCTCCGACTTTCTTTTTATCGTCGCCTGGTGAGCCTAATCCACCATGGTTGAAATGGAAAAAGGTTTTTACAAACTATGCTAGAGTTTGTGGGACTTCCCTTATCGCAGAGAGGAACACCTCATTATTGATGCACTGTTTAGGGGCCGAAGGCCAAGAGGTTTGCAAACAACTTCTGGATCTCTCTTGTGATATATCATCAACACTCAATGAATTTGAAATTGCTATTAAAAAACTAGATTTACATTACTTACCGAAGATATGCACAGTTATTGAAAGATACCATTTTGGCCGATGTATGCAAAAGAAGGAGGAAACCATTGAACAATACATCACAGTACTTCAAAAGTTAGCCTCTACATGCAATTTTGGGGCATCGCTAGAAGAGCGTCTACGTGATCAAATAATGTTAGGTTGCAGTATCGACAAAGCGAAAAATTGTTTGTGGCAGAAGGACAATCCTTCCTTGTACATAGTAGTTACTATTGCTAATACCTATGAGCACTCAAAAGCATGTTTAGAGACTATACACAATAATACTTCACCTGAAAAAGAACAAAGCTCTGTGATGAAAGTAGACAAAGACATGGAAAAACATGTTAAAGGTGAAGGAACAAAAAGTACGATCTTCAACAAATCTGAAAATCTACCCAGCACTTCTCAAAATTACAAGGGTAGAAATGAAAGTCAATCTTATGCCTAGAAATCTTTCCTGGCTAAATGCTTCAGGTGTGGGAACACTGGCCACATGGCAAATTTCTAGGACTGTCCCGGAAGCAGGGCTTCTTGTTCCTCTTGTGGCAGAAAAGAACATTTCACTAGATGCTGTAGAGCTCCCAGAAATCAAAAGAATGTGAGGGAAGTAGATTTGTTTGAAGAAGATATAAAAGAGGGTAGTATCTCTCAAGTTAAAAAGTCAGGTTGTGATGCTCCAATTGATGTAGTACTGGTCAATGGTACTCCTGTGAAGATGCTTTTTGACCCAGGTGCCAAAGTTACCTTGATTCCCAGGAAGTTCTTTGACCAATATCTTCAAAAAGAAACGTACTCTGTCAAAACCTGACATATGTCCAAGAGGATATGGGGGTGAGATTATAGATATTTTAGGATGGTTTTGGGGCATAATTGATTACAAAGGCAGGATTATTTCTGGTAAAATAAATTTTTCAATAAAGGGTGATTCATTAATAAGGTGGTTTCATCAAAGGGACTTATATGTATTCCTGGATGCAAATGAGAATCCCCCTGTCTGTTTGAAGGATTTACCTTCTGTTAATCAAGTCGGGAAGGACAGTAAGTCTTGGGTTTGTCACTTTCCTGAGGTATTTAAAAAAACTGGGCTGTCTCAGAAACTATATGCATCAAATTAAGATTATACCTGGGTCTGTACCCAAGGTAGCTAAAGTCAGGGGGGTTCCCATTACAGTAAAGGATAGCATGAAAACAGAACTGGATAAACTGAAGGAAAATACAATTATAGAGGAGATTGAAGCTTCTGAATGGCTTTCCCCCATAGTTATAGCCGTAAAGCCAATGGTGAGGCCAGACTCTGTGTGGATCTCAGAGAGCTTAATAAAGCAGTGGTTGTGGATCATTACCCACTGCCTAACATAAGTGAAATGTTGTGCTCTCTTGGAGGTGGGAGGCACTTTTCATAATCAGATTTAACCTCGGCCTACAATCAGTTACATCTTCATTCTACCTCCCAAGACCTAACTGCCTTTATTATGCCCGTTGGCACATTTACATTTTTAAGAATGCCCATTGGCCTGATATCTGCTGCCTCAGTATCTCAAAGGGTCATGGAGCACATTCTTGAGGGCATAGATGGTGTAAAAATGCACCAAGATGACATTTTAGTGTTTGGAGTCAATTCTGAAGAACATGATCGGAGGTTGGGACTTATCTTGGGAAAGTTGAATGATGCCGGTTTACAAATGTAAATTTGATGTATCTGAGATCCATTATTTGGGTCACCAGATGTCTGCTAATGGTATTGAACCCAAATCTGCCCTGGTTGAGACCATATGCAAACTCTGCACGGCCTAAAAGAAAGAAGAACTGGTAATATTTCTCGGGATGGCGGAATTTTAACATAAATGTGTCCCTAATTTTGCTAGCAGTACTACTCACCTGGGAGATTTATTAAAAAAGGGGAGTGAGTTTGTCTGCTCTGATGATTGTGAGAGAGAGTTCATAGACTTGGAGATGTGTCTTAACAAGGCACAAGATCTTAGTAGCTTCGATCCCAGAAAGAGATCCTATTTAATGAGGGATGCCAGCTCTAAAGGTTTAGGTGTAGTCTTGTTCCAAAAGTCAGATAGAGTTGTAATGGTGGTCTTATTCATTTCCAGACCATTAAAAGGGGCACAGTGCAACTATTCAGTTGTGGAGATGGAAGCAATAGCTATCTATTGGTCCATTCGAAAGTTACGGAATTTTCTCTGGGGCAGTACTTTTGAGGTCTTAACTGACCATAAATCCTTGAAGGAACTTTTTGGGAAAAATGGTATTGACTTTGTCTCACACCGCATTCGGAAATGGGTGGTTGCCCTGCACGAGTTTAATTGTATTGATTCTTATTTGCCTGGTCACACCAATATTCTTGCTGATTGGTTATCCAGACTGGGTTGTGCTAATGAAGAATCTGCTGATTGTGATTACTTTGGTGGTGATGATTTTGAAGAATGTGTGGATGTTTTCCTCATTAGTGACAGTATCATTTCTGAGGATGAATGGAGAGGGGCTTTATCGAGAGATTAAACCAAGAAAAATGTGATGAAGATAATTTTGTAAGTCTGGTGTGACAAAAGAGATTGTGAGCAAGAGGTGTTCGGTAATTGGCAAGTTAAAGACAAACTCACTGTTGTAGACGGTGTGCTCTTAAGGGGCAGCCGGTTGATTCCCTCTCTGGAGTTATGGGAGAAATTGTTGAAACATGCACATTCCAGTCACATGGGAATTGTCAAAACAAAGGAAAGGTTAAGAGAGTCATACTGGTGGCCTGAAATGGATTCCTGGATCGAAAAGGAGGTGAGGATTTGCTCAGAGTGTGTCTGTTGTGACAACATTTTAAAATGTAGAACACAACCTATGGTAGTGAGAGAGGAATGACATGGTCCTTGGTCAGATGTGGCCATTGACATCCTAAGTCCAGTTAAGTTAAAATCCTGTGACCGTTATGTTCTTGTTTGCATAGATATGTTTGCTCGATGGCCAGAGATTAAGAGTGTAAATTCCATTGAATCGTCTGTAGTAATAGAGTTTTTGGACTCTCTGTTTGAGAGAGAAGGTTTTCCCAAGTCAGTTTTGTCGGACAACGGTGTACAATTTATTCTGCTGTTGCTGAAGATTTCGTGTGTTCAAGAGGCCTCAAACACAAAAAGGCATCTCTTTATCACCCAGAGAGCAATGGGGTTGTTGAACAATTTGTAAAAGTCTTGAAAGGAACTTTACAGCAAGCTACTACCACGGGAACCAATTGGGAGGCCGCAATGAGAAAGAAAGAGAAAGAATACAGGTTTACCCTGCACTCATCTACTGGTGTTTCACCCTTTCAATTGTTCAAGAAAAGGACTCCCAACACAGAGGTGTCCTTCTTGGGTTATCTCCAAAAGACTGTCTGTTGATAAAGATGCTGTGTGTATTGAGGGTTTGAGAGACAGAGAAAGGGTGATTAAAGAAAGAGGAAGCTATGGTATGATGGGAGAAAGGCAGTCAAAATTGTTCTTTCTGTGGGCGATTGGGTGAAGATAAAATCTCCCTGCTTGGGCAATTCAGGGTCAAAATACAGTGTACCCTTTAAGGTGATAAAGGTTGTTAAGAACAGAGCCATTCGGACAAGTGACCATAAGGTTTGGAACTTGAATAGGGTGACAAAGTGTCACACTGCAAGTTCTCGACCCTGTCTAACATCAGAGGTTCCTGATACTATGTCACAAACAAAGTGAGGTAGACCTCACAGGCTCGCTCAACGACCCGCCAAATATCAGGATTATGTTTAGTTGTTTCATTGCTTCTTTGCATTTCCTTTCTGTTGTTCCATTGCTTCTTTGCATTTCATTTCTGTTTTTTTGTTTTATTTTATTTTCTTAAATATATGTTTATCTTCCTTTTGCCATTGTTTTATTATTAAGGGGGAGGTGATGTAGTGTTCTCACTTCTTTCCTGGTCATCTCTAGAATGTTGTTACTGTATCTAGGCTACGCAGCTTGGAATGTGGAATGATGAATTTGTAAAAGGCTGTGAGCAGCTTGTCAGTTGGCAGTTGCAGGACTTGATGCTGGATGGGGTTTACCTTACCCCTTACTAAATAAAGCTATTCATGCTTTATTTCTCAACGCTGCCGTCTCTACCTTATCACATAGTGTTAAAGGCTAGTAAACAGCTATTTGGGTTCAGAGAAGGATAACATTAAAAGAAGAATATGATTTTTTAGAGTTCAGGTAATGGTAGCGGTAAGGGAGAGTTAGTGTCTTTAGGGTTCAGGGATGGGTAGAATTAAGGGATTGTATTTGTAACAATTAAGGAGTAGGCTAGCTGTAAGTGTTACTAAGGGTCTTTGAGGGGTCATGGATTCATAGTGTAATGGGTAGTAAGTTTTTCCAGTACAATGAAAGGTAGCATTAAGTAGTAGTAAGGGGTTTGTAGGGTGCAGAGAAGTTTAGTGTTAAATGGCAGTAAGGACTTTTAGGGTTCAGAGAGGAAAGCGTTAAGTAGTAGTAATGAGTGTTTAGCATTCAGGGAAAGGTAGCAATAAGTGGTGTGGAGCTGTAAGGAGCAATAGCAGGATTTAAGAGTTCAAGGAAGAATAGCGTTAAGGGGTAGTTAGGGCTTCCTTAGTTCATGGGGGTTTGTAGGGTTCAGGTATGGGTAGTGTTGAGGAGAGGCAGTAACAGGATTTTTGGGTGCATGGAAGGTTAGGGTTAAGGAGTAGTAAGGGGTTTTTAGGCTTCAGGGATGGTTGGCCTTAAGGGTTTCCTGGGATTATGGAAGGGTACCATTAAGGTGTAGTAAGGGTATTTTAGAATTTAGGGATGGGTAGTATAAATAGATATTAAAATGTTCTAGTTCAGGAAATCATAGCTGTAAGCAGTAGTTAGGAATTCTTGGGGTTCAGAAATGTGTAGCATTAAGGGGAACTACTGGATTGTTTTAGTCCAGGTAAGGGTAGCATCAAGGGATAGTAAGGGGCTTTTATGAGTCATGGAAAGTCAGCATTAAGTTGTACTAGAGGATTTTGAGGTAAGGGTAGCATTAGGCAGTAGTAATTTTTTTTAGGTTTATGGGAGGATAGCTTTAACAGAAAGTAAGGATTTTTAGAGATAAGAATGAAGGAATAATTTAAGTGTTTTGGGGTTCAGGGAATGGTAGCATTAGCGAATTTAGAGAAAGGTAGCATTCAGTGTTCATACGGGATTTGTATGATTCAGAGAAATAGCAAGGAGTTTGTAAGGTGTTGGTAAAGGTAGCAATAAAGGGCAGCAATGGGTTTTCAGGGTTCAGGGATGGGTAGTTTAAAATTATAGTTTGGTAAATATGTAAAGATGAAGTAACTTAAATATAATAATAGTTAAGTACTAAACAAAATAATGATACACTACAACTAACGATAAAATTAACTTTTGGCACCTGAGGAGTTCAAAATACATCTTTCCAGCTCATACATTTTCAACTAGGAATTAGAAAGAAAAAACAATATTCTCTCAAGGAGCGTCATATTTAGGTGTCTCTGACTTTTTTGATGGAAAGGGATGATGGAAAAGCCTGCAATAGAGGAGCACGCTTCTATTGACTGTCCTCCTCCCATTTGTTCTGGTTCTAGACAAGAACATACATCATAATTATCTAGGAGACATATTGCATTGCAGTGGTATGCGTTTGACACAAAGGTTAAGCCCTGTTTTAAGACAATAGGTAGACTTTTTTTCCGGATTTTTATATAACGCAAGACCAGGAGGTGTCTTCGATGACCAGGATAGAGGCAGGAGCTTTCCCATGCAGGCTCTCGCTGTCGGCGGTGTCGGATCCGGAATTGGAGTCAACAGGCCTTGGCAAAGGCAACCCACGCGGTGAGTGGAAAAGACGTCTGGTGCGCACTAGGAGAGTCCGGGGTGCCCCTCTTTTGGAAGGGAGCAAGGGCCAGTCTGGAGCAACCAGACCAGCAGTGAAGATTTCAAGGTTCGTCGTCTAGGAGGCCACTAGCCAGCCAGCAAGTTACCAGACAACGTGTCGAGCAGCAAACAAGCAGAAGGGCCCCACGCAGATCTCGTGGAGGCTGGAGGGCTGATCTTTGGTGCAGGGGCTGCTCGGGGCTGGGGCTTCTCAATCCCAAAAGCACTTGGTCGAGTTTACCTCGGGAGTCGTGCTGGAAGCGAAGTGCAGTTTCTTTCAAGATGGCCGGTCCCACGTGTCTTGTCGCACCCACGTGTCTCAGCTTTGCTGCAGATGTGAGTTGAGGTCGGAGAGGTCTGGGAATCCGGGTCTCGTTGGGCTCTGAAGTCTGGATCCTCGAGGGACGACGACAAAGTGAAGCCGCTGGACGCTTGATGGTGCCTGCAGTTGCAGGGTGGACACTCCTTGCCCACAAGGGAGATTCTTCAGTCTTCTGTGTAGCAGAATGTCGAAGTCCAGAGTTTCTTCTTGTAAAGTTGTTCAGGATTATCTCATTTGGAATGGGACCAGCTCCTAACTTTATTCTCCTAAAGGGGGCTGCACTACTGACTAGGTCCCTCCCCTGGGTGGGACCAGGAAGGGGGGTGGCTACACCCCCTATCCTTTGTCTGGTTTCCCGCCAGAGCTGGGGCAGGGATGCCCCAGCAACTGGTTTGAACCGGTGTATGCACAGGACACCTTGTATGCCCCAGGCATGTCTCATTCCTTTCAGGCCTGTCCTACCCAATACACAAAATCCTGTCTGGGGTGGTGCTAGCACCTCCCAAGGCAGGAAACCCTTTGTCCAAGCCTCCCTCACTGGAAGGACTCCCAGCAGCAGGAGGTCAGACTTGTGTCTGTGGTGGCAGCATCCATTTTGTGATGCCAAGGCACGAGTTAACTTTAACCGGGGTTCTCAGTTACATACATGTCGTGCCCCTCTAGAAGGGTGGAATGCTACTCCCGTCGCCAAAATTGGTGAGGGGGTAGTATTCCAATTCGTATGACACCTTACTCGACATGTTTTGATAATGTTATACCAGAGTTAGCATTTAACCGCGAGGTTGATAATGCACTTAAGAGTATATGGTATATCGTTATCACAGAACAGCTATTAGGACTTGGTTCTGCAAGCTGCAAACGGGCTCAGCTCATGCCAGAGCACCATCTCACATAATTCCAAGCACTCTGCCTTCAGGATTGATAAGGCCTGCCATAGGAGTGACTGATAGGAGTATATGTGTCCATTTTAGGGTTAGATATAGGTATACTATATCTATAGCAAAGGGTGATTACACCACCTTGCCCCAGCTGTCATGCAGCCAGTTGTGTCAGTTTTAGATGGCCAGCCAGGGGTGGCATAATACATGCTTCAGCCCCTGGTAGGCCCTGGGTACACCTATGCCCTGGATACCTAAGGTACACTGTACAGGGACTGATAAGGTGGCCCAGTACCAATTGGTAAATGCACCTAAAGTACATGGTTATCAATTTAGAGAGAGAACAGCTAGGCTGTGGGTCTGATTAGCAGGCCCACAGCCAGGGAAAGTCGTAAACCAGTGAAGCAAAAAGCAAAAATCTGGGGTGACCATAGGATTGCAGACCCCACTCTCCTACATAACCCCCCCAAACTTAGGGACATTAAACTAACCTTGACCAGGTGAGTCTCCCTGTTCTAAGTGGAAATACCTGGAGAGACCATCTGCATTGCCATGGTCAGTCCCTGGTCTGTGCTCCACTGTAAAGTCCATCCCCTGTAGGGAAATGGACCACCTAAGAAGTTTGGGGTTTTCACCCTTCATCTGATTTAGCCATAAGAGGGGCTTATGGTCGGTCTGAATCTTGAAGTGAGTTCCAAACAAGTATGGCCTCAACTTCTTCAGGGCCCAAACCAGAGCAAAGGCCTCCCTCTCAATAGCTGACCAACGTTTCTCTCTAGGGGTCAGACTTCTGCTTATAAAAGCAATGGGCTGGTCATGACCATCAATATTCAGTTGAGATAGAACAGCTCCCACACCCAACTCAGATGCATCTGTTTGGACAATGAAGGTTTTGGAGTAGTCAGGACTCTTGAGAATAGGTGCAGTACACATGGCCTGCTTTAGGTCATCAAATGCCTTCTGACAGCTAACTGTCCACTGAACTTTCTTTGGCATTTTCTTGCTAGTCAGGTGATTAAGTGGTGTCACAATGGACCCATAATTCGTGACAAACTTCCTATAGTAACCAGACAGGCCCAAGAAAGCTCTGACATGTGTCTGGGTGGTTGGAGGAGCCCAGTCCTTTATGGCCTGTATCTTGCTCTCCAATGGTTGAACCTGGCCTCCACCCACAAGGTGGCCCAGGTACACAACCTTAATCTGCCCTATCTGGCACTTGGTGGCCTTGATAGTGAGGCCTGCCTTTTGCAGGGCCTCCAAAACTTTCCTCGGGTGGATCAGGTGATCCTCCCAGGTGGAGATAAAGACAGCAATATCATCTAGATATGCTGCACAGAAGTCATCCAACCCAGTGAGAACTTGGTTCACCAACCTTTGAAAAGTGGCAGGTGCATTTTTCAAACCAAAGGGCATCACCACAAATTGGTAATGACCTCCTGGGGTAGAAAATGCTGTTTTGGCCTTGGCATCCTCAGCTAACCTGATCTGCCAATAGCCAGCTGTTAGGTCAAATGTACTTAAGAAAGTTGCAGAAGCCAACTTGTCTATCAGTTCATCTGCCCTAGGTATTGGATGGGCATCTGTCCTAGTGACAGCATTGAGACCCCTGTAGTCTACACGAAATCTCATCTCTCTCTTACCATCCTGGGTGTGAGGTTTTGGCACTAGAACTACAGGACTAACCCAAGGGCTCTCTGAGGGTTCAATGACTCCCAATTCCAACATCTTTTGAACTTCTTTCTTTATGCAGTCCCTGACGTGGTCAGGTTGCCTGTAGATTTTACTCTTGACAGGCAGACTGTCACCAGTGTCCACCTCATGGGTGCACCAGTTTGTCTGACTGGGGGTCAGTGAGAACATTTGTCTAAAGGAGTGAAGAACATGTTTACAATCCTCTTGTTGATGTTCAGAGAGGCTGTCAGAAAAGACTACACCATCTACTGACCCATCATCAGGGTTCTGAGTGAGCAGGTCTGGGAGAGGGTCACTCTCTTCCTCCTGTCCCTCATCTGTGGCCATGAGCAAGCCCATGGCCTCCCTGTTGACAAATGCCTTGAGCCTGTTTACATGAAGCACCCTGTGGGGGCTCCTGGGAGTTCCCATGTCCACCAAGTAGGTGACTTCTCCCTTTTGCTCAATGATGGTATGGGGTCCAGACCATTTGTCTTGGAGAGCTGCTGGGGCCACTGGCTCCAACACCCACACCTTCTGTCCTGCATGGTAAACAGTTAGGACAGCCTTTTGGTCATGCCAAGCTTTTTGAAGTTCTTGGCTGGCCTCAAGGTTTTTAGATGCCTTCTCCATGTACTCTGCCATCCTGGAGCGGAGACCAAGTACATAGTCCACTATGTCAAGTTTAGGCTTTTTGAGAGGTAACTCCCATCCTTCCTTCACCAGACATAGGGGTCCCCTTACAGGATGCCAAACAGAAGATCAAAAGGGCTGTAACCAACCCCCTTCTGTGGCACCTCTCTGTAAGCAAACAGGAGGCAGGGTAAAAGGATGTCCCATCTTCACCTAAGCTTTTCAGGTAACCCTTTATTCATCCCTTTGAGGGTCTTGTTGAATCTCTCAACAAGCCCATTGCACTGTGGGTGATAGGGTGTGGTAAATGTGTAATTTACACCACACTCCTTCCACATTGCAGTCAAGTATCCTGACATGAAGTTTGCACCTCTGTCAGAGACAACCTCCTTAGGAAACCCCACTCTGGAGAAAACTCCAAGTAGGGCCCTGGCCACAACAGGAGCTCTAATGGTCCTAAGGGGAATAGCTTCTGGATACCTGGTGACATGATCCACTACCACCAGTATAAATCTGTGCCCAGATGCTGTTGGGGGGTCCATTGGTCCAACAATGTCTATCCCCACTGTTTCAAAGGGTACCCCCACCCAGGTAGTGGTATAAGGGGGGCCTTTGTGGTGCCACCTGATTTGGCACTGGCTTGGCAGGTGACACATGAGCGACACAACTCGTTAGTGTCCTCAGACATATGAGGCCAGTGAAAGTGTGGGGCAAGCCTTTCCCAAGTCTTGTTCTGGCCTAAGTGACCTACAAGGGGAATCTCATGGGCTAAGGTGAGAAGGAAACCTCTAAGAGACAAGGGGATGACCAGCCTCCTGGTAGCACCAGGTTTGGGGTCTCTTGCCTCAGAGTATAGGAGTCCATCTTCCAAATATACCTTATGGGCACCTGTAGCATTCCCTGCAGCCTCAGCAGCAGCCTGCTGTCCGAGGGGTTCAAGGGAGGAACAGTCTAACTGTGCCTGCCTCAAGTCTGCCCTGGAAGGTCCCCCTATCCCAAGAAACTCAACCTGTTCAGGTTCAAGCTCTTCTAGGACAGTTCCTTCTGGGGTCTTGGGGTCAGCTTCCTGTGAGAGCTGATCCTCAACCTGAGGTAGGGGGGAAGACTCAGCCTTACCCCTACTGTTCTTTCTCTTGGATAGTGTCTGGTCCATTCTTCCAGGATCCAGCAGCAGTTCAGCTGGGCATTTCTTGGCCTGTGACCTGGTCACAGCAAGGACATGTGAGGAGAAACCTAGCATTTCTACATGAGTCCTGTACTCCACATCTGACCACAGTGAGGATTCCAAATCATTGCCCAAAAGACAATCTACTGGGAGGTCTGAACTAACTACAACCCTTTTGAGGCCAGTTACCCCTCCCCAGGAGAAATTAACAACTGCCATACTGTGATTGGTAGTGACATTGCTAGCATTGGTCACTAGGTAATCTGAACCTAGCATGATCTGGTCAGGGTCCACAAATGTTGGTGTCACCATGGTGACACTGGCACATGTGTCCCTGTAGGCCTGAGCCATCTTTCCATTGATTAAAGGCGTTTGTCTGTATTTGCCCAGTGTACTAGGACTTATAGTAGGGGTCATATCCATGTCCCCAATACAAACAAGAACTGCCTGAGTAGGAATTCTGACTAAGTCAGAATCCACCTCAGTTCCCAGGGTTAACCCAACTATAGCCTTGGGAGGTACACTACCACTACTAACTGTACTAGGGGTGCAGGTGTCTTAGGGACAGTAGTGGTAGGGGTTTGGCCTTTCTTGGTGCACTCACTAAACCAGTGAGTCTTACTTTTACAGTATTGGCACCATGGTTTCTTAGGACCATCATTCTTCTTCTTTTGGGAATTTTGGGACCCACCCTCCTTAGGTTGTTGGGGCCCTGTTGAAGACTTCTGGTCATTTTGCTTATTCTCATTACCCTTCTGGTCTGCTTTCTTCTGGCCACCACCCTGGTTCTGGTTCTGCTGCTTGACCCTTGTCCTGACCCAGCTGTCTGCCTTCTTTCCCAATTCTTGGGGAGAGGACAGATCTGAGTCAATCAAGTGCTGATGCAACAACTGGTTCTGACAATTATTTAAGATTTGCTCTCTCATAATTAGATTATACAATCCTGTGTAATAAGTAACTTTACTTCCCAGTAACCAGCCTTCCAAAGCCTTAGTGGCACAATCAACAAAGTCAGTCCAATCTTGAGCATCCTCATCTCTAACAGTGAGGAGCTTGTCTCTACCTTTACCTTCAAAGGAGAGCCACAATATAGCTGCCCACTGACTCTGGGGTACCTGCTGTACTTTGCAGGCTCTCTCCAAAGCAGTTATCCACTTGTGGATATCATCTCCTGTCTTATAGGAGGGCACTATTTTACTCAGGTTTCTAGTATCAAAACCTCTTTCTCTATCCCTAGGGATATTGCTGCCACCAGTGGGGACTACCCCACTCAACTGTTGCTCTCTAGCAAAGGCAAGCTTCTCGTTGGCAAGGGCAAGTTCTTCCCTTTGGATCCTCAGATTAGCTTCCTTCATCTTTGCTGCATGCTCTCTCCTCTGAGGGGAAGTCATTCTCCTCTGAGCAGATGCATGAGAGTGCACAGATCTATTGGAGTCCCTAGAAGGAGATCTATCTCTCCTCACCCCAAAGTTAGGCCTGCTAAGGGTCAGTACTGGGGGTCTCCCAGTTCCTTCCCTATGCATGTCTAAGTTGGCCCTGGTTAGTCTGCTGACTACTACAGGACCTTTGTCTGCCTCATCCCCAGAGGGTTCCTCCTCCTCCTCCTCCTCATCTACATTTTCTGTTTCAGGGAGATCTGGATCACCACGAGTACCTTCTAGGGGGGCATGCTCCTATCTGGATTAGAGGGGTCTGTGTCAGCAGCCCTTCTGGCATCATATGTCTCTAAGAGACCTAACAGAAAAGGAGTGGTAGGGTTAGAACCCTGTTTCAATTTCCTGGAGGTACACAATTGTCTCATCTCCTGGAAACTGAGAACTGCATATCTGAAAAGGACCTGTGGAGGGTCACTAACCACTAGGGGAGTCTCTGTAGTCTCTCCATGGGTAGGCATGCTTTCTAGTGAGGTGTAAGTGATGCACCTACCTACACTATGGGTTTTCCTTCTGATCCCTTGCTAAGAGTTGTAGTCAGGGTGTGCTAGGCCCTTTCTACTACAACAGCTGGTTCAGTAGAACTTAGAGTATTTCTAAGCTTGTTATCTGTACCTAGAGTACCTTATGTGATCTTTCAAATGATATTTCAAGATTATATTTGGTAAAAACAACAGCAAACTCAAATCCCAACCGCTGCACACCAATATGAGAAGTTGGCCTGATATATGATGCTCAGAAGTTCTAGTGATCACCTTGTATCATTCCAAACAACCCTTATGATGATTGGTTGTAAGTCAACCTTATAGACCAGCTATCCTAATGGTAGCATGGACAAAGCAGTCTTAGGCTAAACTCTTTTGGCATGTGAAGCCAGCTGTTTTACCACAATATAACCCCTTGAATACCAGATGAAAGGACACCACACAGGTTGTTATGAAAATAAACAGTATATTTATTAATAACAACACCTCTGAACTCTTTATGAGGTCAGAGGGCTAAACACATGACAATCTCTTACGAAAAATACGACAAGTTGCACAAAATTACAATGGTGCCCTAGAGGCACCACAAACCATATACTAAGTAAGTGGAATGTGAAAGTCGATAAAAAGAATGGAGCTGTCCAGAGGCTGGAGGTTCGCTAGGACTACACTATCTTCACCTTAGGGAAGTAATAGGAGGCCCACGTGACGCGTGTGCAGAGTGTGAACTCACACGCGAGATGCGTAACAACAGTACAGTTCAAGTTAAAGGTGAGTACGGACAATCCTGACTAGGTAGGACTAAAACGACTGTGGAACTCGACATTAGGACAGTTAAACTACCCTTGAGCACCGAAATGCTCTCGTTACCTCACCCACGGGCTGCGCGTGCATAGGTGTCAAAGTGTGTTGGGTTCTCGTGTTGAAGTCTATGGAGCCTGGAAGAAAAGATGCTGCAGGTGACCAGGAGGAAGATGTTCAGTGCGATCCAAGGGTGGATCGGTGAAGGAGAGGACCTGAAAGCAGAGGGGACAGTGTTCAAAGTCACTAGCCAGTGACCGGTGTGGAGACAGGAAGGCCCCAGGTGCTGTTGTCGCGATCACGTGAAGAGTGGACGCTTGACTCTGCAGCCACGTGGACCAAGAGGTGTCTTGGACAACCAGGATGGAGGCAGGAGCTGTCCAATGCAGGCTCTCGCTGTCGGCGGTGTCGGATCCGGAATTGGAGTCAACAGGCCTTGGCAAAGGCAAACCACGCGGTGAGTGGAAAAGACGTCTGGTGCGGACTAGGAGAGTCCGAGGTACCCCTCTTTTGGAAGGGAGCAAGGGCCAGTCTGGAGCAACCAGACCAGCAGTGGAGATTTCAAGGTTCGTCGTCTAGGAGGCCACTAGCCAGCCAGCAAGTTACCAGACAACGTATCGAGCAGCAAACAAGCAGAAGGGCCCCACGCAGATCTCGTGGAGGCTGGAGGGCTGATCTTTGGTGCAGGGGCTGCTCGGGGCTGGGGCTTCTCAATCCCAAAAGCACTTGGTCGAGTTTACCTCGGGAGTTGTGCTGGAAGCGAAGTGCAGTTTCTTTCAAGATGGCCGGTCCCACGTGTCTCGTCGCACCCACGTGTCTCAGCTTTGCTGCAGATGTGAGTTGAGGTCGGAGAGGTCTGGGAATCTGGGTCTCGTTGGGCTCTGAAGTCTGGATCCTCGAGGGAAGACGACAAAGTGAAGCCGCTGGACGCTTGATGGTGCCTGCAGTTGCAGGGTGGACACTCCTTGCCCACAAGGGAGATTCTTCAGTCTTCTGTGGAGCAGAACGTCGAAGTCCAGAGTTTCTTCTTGTAAAGTTGTTCAGGATTATCTCACTTGGAATGGGACCAGCTCCTAACTTTATTCTCCTAAAGAGGGCTGCACTACTGACTAGGTCCCTCCCCTGGGTGGGACCAGGAAGGGGGGTGGCTACACCCCCTATCCTTTGTCTGGTTTCCCGCCAGAGCTGGGGCAGGGATGCCCCAGCAACTGGTTTGAACCGGTGTATGCACAGGACACCTTGTGTGCCCCAGGCATGTCTCATTCCTTTCAGGCCTGTCCTACCCAATACACAAAATCCTGTCTGGGGTGGTGCTAGCACCTCCCAAGGCAGGAAACCCTTTGTCCAAGCCTCCCTCACCGGAAGGACTCCCAGCAGCAGGAGGTCAGACTTGTGTCTGTGGTGGCATCATCCATTTTGTGATGCCAAGGCTCGAGTTAACTTTAACCGGGGTTCTCAGTTACATACATGTTGTGCCCCTCTAGAAGGGTGGAATGCTACCCCCATCGCCAGAATTGGCGAGGGGGTAGTATTCCAATTCATATGACACCTTACTCGACATGTTTTGATAATGTTATACCAGAGTTAGCATTTAACCACGAGGTTGATAATGCACTTAAGAGTATATGGTATAGCGTTATCACGGAACAGCTATTAGGACTTGGTTCCGCAAGCTGCAAACGGGCTCAGCTCATGCCAGAGCACCATCTCACATAATTCCAAGCACTCTGCCTTCAGGATTGATAAGGCCTGCCATAGGATTGACTGATAGGAGTATATGTGTCCATTTTAGGGTTAGATATAGGTATACTATATCTATAGCAAAGGGTGATTACACCACCTTGCCCCAGCTGTCATGCAGCCAGTTGTGTCAGTTTTAGATGGCCAGCCAGGGGTGGCATAATACATGCTTCAGCCCCTGGTAGGCCCTGGGTACACCTATGCCCTGGATACCTAAGGTACACTGTACAGGGACTGATAAGGTGGCCCAGTACCAATTGGTAAATGCACCTAAAGTACATGGTTATCAATTTAGAGAGAGAACAGCTAGGCTGTGGGTCTGATTAGCAGGCCCACAGCCAGGGAAAGTCGTAAACCAGTGAAGCAAAAAGCAAAAATCTGGGGTGACCATAGAATTGCAGACCCCACTCTCCTACAATGCCTTTAGAGATCATTTAAAGGAGAAAATAGGGTTAGCAGTAAACTCCGAACCTCTGGCGGAGTTGACAGAGTTTTGCTCACAGAGTTTTGGCAAAAACTCCTCCAAACACCATGTGGTGGGGTTTATTTTGCGTGTGGCTTGTCAATGTTAAGTTGGCATGCATGAGCAAGAAAAAACTAGTGCTAGACCCACTCTCTACAAAATGTCTCAATACAGGCAGTCGCAGCAGGTGACTACCGCTTGTGTTAAAAAAGTTGCCGCTCATGTTGCGAAGCTGTTACTTGAGAAGAAAATTGAGCACCAGAAAGAAGCAGCTCTGGCACTAAAAATAAGAGAGAGCAGTGCAATGGACCAGAATTCCGCCACTTGCAGAATTGTGTGGCATTTTTAGGCAATTCCACACCTCTGCAAGTTCCACCCACTCCTAGTTGAAACATGTTCTCAAGCTCCTGCTGACGCTGCTGTTTGGGCACCAAAGGTACTAATTGAGAAAAGACTGTTTTTGATAGCCTCCAAGGATGATTCATCACTGTGAAAAAGTTTGCCCTTCACCCCAATCTAAATAGTTAAGTTAAATGTACTCACTTTTGTGTTCTGAAACTCCTTGGAGCAAGGTTAGAAGCTTTAGTGGGGCAGGAAACTTTCACTTTGTGGCCAAGTTGAACCCATATTCAGCATGTCCAAAGTTCCAAGGAGGAATGTGAATTGGCCTTAAAGTGACAGACATGTTTTTAAGCCAGATCTGGTGTATGCAGTTAATAGTACATTGTTATAAAAAATAACTTTTCCATTAAAGTCTAACTTCAACATTACACCAATTTCTAATACATTGTTGACCTCTATTTAAGTCTTGCCTAGGCAGCGCATGCGCTGGCACCTCAAGAGATGCTGTATACAGTTGTGTGGGGGAAGCTCCGCCCACTTTCTGCCCATGCTTTTGAACGGCTCAAATCAGAAAAAGTGCATTCTGATTGGTTGCCAGAGTAATAGTCCCGCCTCCTTACTGCCATGACCTCATGTTTATCCTTCCATGGCTATCAGCCCCTTTACTTCAAAAACTCTTTTGTTCCCCTGCCTTCCTCTGTTCCCTCCCCCAGTATGTGACTTCTCTGGCCATCACCACCCCCCCCCACCCACTCCCTTTCCTGCCTTCTTCCGCGCCCGCATTTTTGTTTACAATGTAATAGGACTTGGGTAAATACGAGTCCTATTGCATTTGTAAATGCTTGTTTTTTCATATGATTGGCTGCCTCCATTCCTCACTCTATTTTGCCTGACCTGTCCAGTCTGCATGCGTGCAATGCTTTAGATCATGCGCATGCACGGCAAAAGTCTGCTTCTGCTTCTTGTTGAATGAGATTGGCGTCGCTCAGGCGCACTTTCGTGTATATGTGCATTTGATTTCGTAAAGTGCCTGTTGTTCAGCGCATCTGTTTCGTCGTTGGCTGCAGCCCAAAGTGCAAAGTCGCCATAGGGCGGGCTCCACCACTATCACTCGGAGGAATGCCTGTGACAGGGAGCCGGCTTGGGCCTGGGCACTGTAGCCGAGTCTGTGTGAGGCCTAATAATATTGTTTGCTATGTTATTGAGAACTAATTTGTATAGGTGCTGGCGTCATCGCCTCTTCATTCCCAGGCAGCTGCTGGGCACGGTTGAATGATGGAACAACTACCACTTGAACAACTGCAGTCTAAACAACTACTCCTTAACCAGTACTTAGTCTAAACCACTACAGTTTTAACAACAACTATCTTTTAAAACTACTATGCCTTTACCTCACTTGCCTTTACCCCATTAATGTTTCTATTTTACTGGTAAGTATAAACGTGTGTGTGTGTGTATATGTATATATGTTTATATATATATGTATGTATGTATGTATGTGTAATGGGTTTGTATGTACCTGTGAAAACACTTACATTAAGTGGTAAAGGCATGCATTCTAAAGACATATGCGTTGTAAAGTTAATATTGATGAGTATATATATATATATATATTCACTGAAAAAAACATAGGTTATAGACCATATATAGTTAGGAATTAGCATTTACAAAACCTTGAAAATTCACTGAAAAAACCATAGGTTATAGACCATATATAGTTAGGAATTAGCATTTAAAAAACCTTATTTTACTCACACAAAACCATTGAAATTCCATATATAGTTAGTTGCACTAACTATATATCGCGCACCCGCAATCCACTGCTGATGATGTCACATATTACATCATTCATGACATGGTCAGTGACATCACTGATGACATCACTGATGACATCTCAAATGACATCACTGATGACATCACTGATGACATCATCCAGTGACTGTGTGTTTCTGTAAAGTTTAAATATGTTTTACATATTGAAGAATGAGTAGATGTAGAAGTGTCTGGATGAAGGATTTAGTAGGTGCGTGACTGACTGTATGAGTGAGTGATTAAATGTGTCTCACTGAGTGCATGGGTTAGTGACTAAACTGTCTTAATTTGTGCATCATTATGTCTGTTGTTCTGTAAACTGCTGCATGTGTTGGTCAGTAGCTATATGAGTAACTATATGGGTTATTGATTGATTGCCCAAGTATTTGTATGGGAGACTGAGTGTGTGTGTGGCTGGCTGGGAGGTGTGTGACTCTGTGCAGATCAATGTGTACTTGTATCAATGATTGTATAAGAGAGTAAGTATGTGTTAGTATATGTTTCAAAATGTAAGGTGCTCTATGTTTAACTGTATAGATTAGAAAATGGAAGTGTGATTGATTATTTACAGGACTGACTAGGTGTGTGAGTAACTCCATGGATGAGTGACAGAGTGTGAGAGTCTGTATAGGTGTATGAGTGCATATGATAGTGTTGTAAAGATGAGTGATTGTATGTATGAATGATTGTATGGGTAAATGAGTGAATGTGTGTGTAAACATAGGAATCACTGAGTGCGTATGTAGTAACTAGTATTGGTGTGTCAATGGTTTCAAAAATTATACTCTGTATTTAACACTGGGTGTAACAGAGGTTATATTAAAGTGTGAGGAGATGCATTGTATTGTCACATGAATGATATCATCAGTGATGTGGTCATTGATGTCAAATGAGATGTCATCAGTGATGTCATCAGTGATGTCATTTGAGATGTCATCAGTGATGTCATTTGAGATGTTATCAGTGATGTCATTTGAGATGTCATCAGTGATGTCATCAGTGATGTCATTTGAGATGTCATCAGTGATGTCATCAGTGATGTCACTGACCATGTCATGAATGATGTAATATGTGACATCATCAGCAGTGGATTGCGGGTGCGCGATATATAGTTAGTGCAACTAACTATATATGGAATTTCAATGGTTTTGTGTGAGTAAAATAAGGTTTTTTAAATGCTAATTCCTAACTATAAATGGTCTATAACCTATGGTTTTTTCAGTGAATTTTCAAGGTTTTGTAAATGCTAATTCCTAACTATATATGGTCTATAACCTATTGTTTTTTCAGTGAATTTCATTGGTTTTTTAACAGCTAATATCTGTAGCTGTAAAATGTATTCTTCTTTAAATCCAAAAATATATTTTATATGTTTATTAATAACTTTTTTTTAAAATATTTTTTTTTCTTCGTTCCCGCTTCGGGAATCGGGAAGCTTCCCGTTAGCTGACCTTGATGCCGCGAAATAGACCGCGAGCCGGTAAACGTTTCTTTACCGCAACTGCCGCGTTAGAAAACAACATCGTGACGCCTCCCGTCCGCATGACGTTTCGCGTTGTCGCGTGATACGTCATATGACGTGCTACGTTAGCGAACTGGTACGCTTACCGAGTCGCAAAGCACAGGTTTCTGGAAGCAAACCGGGAGGCCCTGCAAAGCGCGTAACGTAAACACAGCAGGTCATGTGACTTGCTAATAACACTTTTCATTGGTTCATTTCACTTTTGGTTTCCTAATGATGTAAGACTAGGTCATATAATCTAAAATGAACACTTTTCATTGGTTGAGAACTATTGTTTTTCCCAAATGATGAAAATACCTCCTTCTTTCCTCACTCTGACTTTCATCATTGTGAGAGAAAGACCCTTTGTTACCAGTGAGCAATGGCTTCTTTAGTAGCTTCAGCTGGTGCTTCCCCACCACCTCCACCACATCCAAGGAAGAGTGGACCACCTGCTGAAGTTATAATTCAGCAAGAAGAGGAAGAAGAGGAACAGGACGACGAGCACGAAGAGAGGCACTTTTTGCCTGAGGAGCCCATGACGTCTCACCGGAAAGAAAACTTCATTTGGCAATTTTTTAAAATTCCCAAAGGTCAGAAAAAAGTAAATGCAAGATACGTAACTTGCCTTATATGTCAAGATAGACTGTCCAGAGGGACCGACAAAAAATACAGTTTCGGAAACTACACAATGCATCGCCATATGACTAGGTGGCATCCTAACAACTACAGTGCTGCACAGTTTCGTAACGACCTAGATAATCTCCCTATTATGGCCAGAAGATCTGTTGTACCGGAAGTAACGGGACCAGAGGGCAGGGAGATGGTGCCAAATATACAAACGAGATTTCGTGAAGTAAAACAAGTCTGCGTACATTGCAGTGGATTCATTTGCTACGGAGAAAGTAGCATCACTCTGATCAACAGAGCTATTGACTATCATATGCAAGTTTGTACGAAACGCCCCAAATAATAAATTCTTTTTTTTTGTTTTGTTGCTCCTGTTGAGCCCTTTACAATGAATCGTTTTCGTTGCCCCCTCCGAAAAAAAACCAAAAAAAATATAAAACTGTTCAGAAAAATTCAAAAAAAGTAAAAAAATGTTCAGAAAAATAATAAAAAAAATATAAAACAACAAAAACAATAAAAAAAAAGTTCTTTTCAGAACTACCTCCCCGTTATTAAAAAATTGGTACAATATTTGGAACTGTGCCAACCTCTATTTCTCTTAGTTCGCTTCCCAGTTCGCTCCCCGGTACGCGAACCGGAAGCGAACCAAAATTTTTTTTTAAAAAAAAGAACAGTAAGTATAAGGGAAGGAAACAGACAGTTATGTTAAAAGAAAGACAGCTATAGGGGAGTAAACTAGAGATACTATTACCCGTAATCCACTGCTGATGATGTCACATATTACATCATTCATGACATGCTCAGTGACATCATCAGCAGAGGATTGCGGGTAACAGTATCCCTAGTTTATTCCCTATAGCTGTGTTTCTTTTAACACAACTGTCTGTTTCCTTCCCTTATACTTACTGTTCTTTTAAAAAAAATTTTTTAGATCAGTCAGAAACAGTGAAAGTAATGAAATATAAAAGACTACGTAGAATATGAGCACTGTATGCAACAACTTTGACACTTACAGAAGCCTCACCTTCTCCATGCCTCCTACACAGTTCTACATGTACATCATAAATGCAAACAGAACAGAATTAATTATACATGTTAAATGGTTTATTTTTGCTGTTCTCAGAATGTATCAAATTTCACTAAAACAGTGACTTGAAGGTATTCATCATATAACAGTGGGGAAAAAAAACCACAATCAAAATGATTGTGTTTAAAAAATCCATACAACATAACAAATCAGAATTCAGAACTCCTTAAAGTTAACTTACTTTCCATGACGGCCAAGGATGTCCTATGAACAGCTTACACTCTGTTGTGCTGTTATTACTTTCAACCCGCCACTTTCTGAAAGAAAACCTCCATTGTTTTCAAAAACATGTTACATACAATAAATGACTTCTCGCTCTCTACCACACGTTTCCACAAGGCCAAATCGTGTCTGAGCCATTTATAACTCTTAGAATTCTTTTAAGCCAATCCCGTCATATTGTATTTCCGCAACTTTCACAATGAAAATGTTGAAGATCATTTTCACAATCCTGGACTAGTAATATCTTCCCCTTCTTGCTCAATCATGTTCTACATTTCCTATCACACTGATACTGCTTACTATGAAGCAGACTTACACTACCTTTATGACTAGTACAATTATTTAATTCTCTACATCACTTTTAATCACAAAGCAATGTAAAACAGTAGACAGCATTGCAGACTTACATTCCCTCTACTCCATGTTTTGATTGGCTGCTTCAATTAGCTTATAAAAAGAAACAGTTTTTCTGAACTCATTCAAAGTGCACGTATTTCTCCATGACGTCCAGTGTTATGGTAAGAAGTTATGTCTCTGTACTACACTTATCCTCAAGGCCAAATCGTGTAGGAGCCATTAGAACTTCTTGAAATTCCTCAGAGCACATCCCGAGATTCTTTCCCTAAAATTTTGGTTTTAAAAACACCAGGTAAGAGTTTTTAAGGTCATACGGCAATTTTTTTGTGAAAATTAAAACAGAATCATTGCAGAATGACCAGCCATTTCTACACTTTAAATAAGCTGTATAATGTCCTGATGTTATTGAAGGACCATCATGATATATAATTGCTACAGTTACAAAAGTCCTTCCTGATATTGACAACTGTGAAGCCACAAAATTTTTAATTAAAGTTGTCAATTTTGTTCCATCAGGCCTACATCGTTGGAACATTAAAATGACATACTGGCCATATGTTCGTATAAATAATGTGGACATCATTTCAGATTTACATTGGCTACACTCCATGTTGTGATCAGCTGCTTTTACTAGCTTATTAAAAGAGACTGATTTACTGTCTGGCAAAGTTAAATATATAAATCTTTCTGAGTCTACACTAGTAGTACTTGATACCCTACAGTTCTCGCAGTCATGCTGCCATTGATAAGAAAGCCCAAACAGGTGATCTACATCTACACCTTCATCATGCAATACATCAAGCATATACATTAAAAACTCCTGACAATCTTGCTGACTATTTTGAGAGAATTGTGTTTGGCCTGAACATCTGTCTAACAGATTTCGAATTTCAGACACACTTTCTATGTTTGTTCTATCAGTGCTACATTTCTCTAACACAGAATTTAACAAACTGCAAAATCTTTGATCAGAATTGACCACAATCTCTTCTTTTACATTTTCTAGAGAAAACAAAACATTAACCACTACATTAGCATAGCAGTTGACACCAGAACTGTTTTCAAATTGAAAACCAACAACATCTTCAACAGAATCCTTTTTGTTTCTGCTTATAATTTCAGGTTCATCGACTTTTCGTCTTTTTGCTACAACCTCCCCAGTATTGGTCACATTTCTTCGTTTCCGGCCTACCACACGTTTCTCAAACAAAGGATACTGAGGCAAATGTGGCGCATACTCTCTTCTTAACCTATTGTATTCCTTAACACAATCTAGATCCGCACAAATGTTTGTGACATCACACTCAATCAAGTACAATCCCGATAAAGTTCTAACTCGTGACAATGCCACATATGCCATACCCTCCTTGAACACAGAACTGCCAATATTCACCAATGCACAGTCTACACTTAAACCTTGCGATTTATGGATTGACACCGCATATGCCAAGCAAACAGGAAACTGCTTACGACGAACATATAAGTCTTTTACAAGCAAAAATCTAGCAGAACAACGAGCAATTAGCTGTACTTCCTCAATGCCATCAAATTTAATTTTTAAAAATTCAATTCCATCTCTATTTCTGTATTTCACAAAATCAACAACATTACCCATTGATCCATTTACCAGACCTCTTTCAACATGTAAATTCCTTCTTAAAATTATACGGCAGTTCAAGCACACATTCAGAGTCTTTTCAAAACCCGCAGTTTTAGATATACTCTTCTCTAATGAATCCAATTTTGTTTTCAGATTCTCAGACAAAATAATTGTTGATCCCATATGCTCTACTCTGTCAATAGCTTCCAGTTTCACAATCTCTTGCTTTTCTAAATGCAACATTTTGTTGTTGAATTTGGCACATTCTGCAAGAGTTGGCATCAAACATATTCCAGATTTTTTCTCAGTAACTTTCTGAAAAATATTCTCAGGCACAACATCTTCGTCTGGATATACATTTGTCAGTAATCGTGCATGTAAAGCTTCTTTCCCATGCTCGGTCACTTTTCCAATTCTAACATCTTGTAGAATAGTCTTGTAAACTTCATCCTTTGCCTGACGCATATTTTCATGCAGTTCAGCATAATTGAAGTTTAACCATATATTGACGTTGCCAATGCTCCCTAAGCACTTCCCGGTATCTTCATGCGTGAGCATTTTGAACACAGGTTGCCCTTTCACTGGTGTCAGCTGCAGAAGATCTCCGAAAACAATGATGTGTTTGCCACCAAATAACACATCATACTCTGTTTTGAGAACTTCTTGAATTCTCAAATGCACAAAGGCAAGCATGACATTGGAAACCATGCTTACTTCGTCAATGATAAGAAGTTTCATTTTCCTCAAGACTCTTGAAACTTCAAAACAAGCATCTCCAGATAGCATGTGATATTCTAATTTGTTGTCATGCTCCACTGGCAGCATCAGTAAACGATGTAAAGTAATCCCTTTAATGTTATGTGCTGCCAGTCCAGTTGGAGCGGTGACAACACAAGACAGCGATGACTCTGTCCTTTCCTGCAAATAACATGAAATTGCTTTAATAAGGAAACTTTTTCCAGTTCCCGCTTCTCCACTCAAGTACAGTCGGACAGGCTTCAACGACGTACATGAGCACTCTTTCTTGTCATGACTTAATCCATGATCAATTTGCATGGTAAGTTCGTCATATATTTTCCTCTGCTCAACGTTGAGTTGTCTTTCCAACTCTTCTAAGTTAACCGCATCCTCCTGAGCATGTGCCATGGCTCTTTCCACTTCATTCAGAGCAGTGGCAGCTTCCTTTTCGATAAGAGGTCCTCCTAGTGGATCCTGACTCAATGAAGCAGAACTCTGACTGTCCTGAGAACTGTCTCTGGCATTCAACATTTCTACATATTTGGGAAAAGCAGGACATTCTATGGTCTCCTTGGCAGCATCGAATGAGTCTTCGTAACAAAGGAAATCTCCAAGCAGTTCCTCTTCTGCACGCCAAGGCTTAAAAAGTTGCAAAAGTGCTAAATAGAAAAACTCCTTTTTTTCAGGAGATTCGCCACTCAATTTTCGATGGTTTATCAAGTGGCATTTTCTTTGCTTGACCAGACATCCCTCACTTCCTATTACAGCATACACTCCTTTCTCAGTATCTTCTTTGATGTTCCTCTTGAATATGTAATTTTGCAGAACCTCATACAGACAAACATTCTCGAGGTGACTGCTTCGATTTGGATAATATGTATCCAACATGTTGCTCTTCAAAATGTCGGTACTGTTTGGCTCCTTTTCCGCCAAATACTCAATTTCCCGCACAGGTTTCAGAACTCGATTACGCGTTGCAGCAAGACCAACACTCGCCCAAACGATACTCCTGGACTTGGCATAGAGACTTGCTGAAGACAACCGGTCAGAACATTCGTAAGCTCCGATTTCTCGATGCGACAACATCTTCAGACTGAAACTGTACAACTTCTTGCTGAGGCTCTTTTCATGGGAAATGTCCTCCCACATATCCTTCAATTCTGTCTTCTCTTTTTTGGTGATGTAAGATGTCACATACCGAGCCACAGCCATACAGTTATCAGCCACAAACTGTATATCCATGTTAGCATTCCACATGGACAAAATCACCGGGTTGTAGTCGTTGATGTACTTAGACTCTTCGTTCCTCTTCAAATTGTATGTGTTTTTAGGTGATTTCTTCATCACATTATGTCGCAGCGAGACATCAAACTGTTCACTCTTCCTTTAGAAATCACCGGTCGTGGAAAGCCGAAACGACATTTGGTGTAGAACTTGTCTTTGTTCCGGAATTTACGACGACAGTACTTTCCACATCGATGGCTTTGGAAACGTAGAACTTTTTCTCTTAGGCTTTTTTTCTCCTTTGCGTTTGGAACAGCACACGTAGAATACTGTTCTATGAAACTCATCACTGAGTCTTCTGCATCCGTTCCAAATTTAGGTGCATCCTTGATCCACAGCAACATATGTATATGAGGAGCACCTCTTGCTTGGTACTCCTTCCTCCAGAAGAAATCCAACACCTCTCCAAGAGGTGGATTCTTCTTATTCATGATGAAAGACATCATACCTTCAAATCTATGATTGAAGTACCTACATACATTGACTGGATCCAAAGAGCACAGTTCTCCGGGTGTCTTGAATTCGATGTTTTCTACGTTAGCATTTGCCTCTCGTAGAAATTCAAGTAAGTCTTCCCAGCCATACTCAGCACAGCTCAAAGTGAGGAACCATGTGGGAGTTCCTAAGTTCCTCAGCATACATTTTAAATCACCATGACGACGGTACCAGTACTCATTAGTACCACGCTGACACGCCATGAGATTAATCAGGTGAGAATCCAAAATACTGTCTTGGACATTGACTTTATCCATAAAGTCACTTGCCGAGATGTTTTGCATGTGTATACCACTTTTCAAGATGTGGTTCACTGCATATGACAGTCCAGACAGATCGCTTTCAAACAGGAGATGAAACAAATAAGGAATGCATTGTCGAAAACTAGCATCTCCTGCATACAATCGCAAAGTCCGGTATTCAGAAGCAGGAATTTGATGAGGTCGCTCATCATATCTTCCTCCCTGACCTGTTGGAAAAAGCTGTGGGAAACACCGAGCTTCCAAACTTTCCTCCCAAACACTAATGGGACTCCCTTTCGCTTGTTTCATTTGAAACAACTCAATAGCATTCCCCATGACTTCCTTGGAATGCAAAGGATGAACACTATAATGTTCATATATTTCTTCACTAGTACAGGGTTCTACTTTCTCAATTTGACCAGCACACAAATCGCTATACTCTTCCTCACTTACTTCCTCTTCTGCAACATATACATTTTTATAGTATTTATTATATTTTTTCAAATACAATGTTGCCCTTTTGACTTTCCTAACATCTACTAAATCTTGCCATATTTTCTTATTCTTTGTCGGAACCCCATTAACTAAGATAACAAGAGGTTCCTCTTCCACTTTTTCTACTCCAATTGTGTTAATGTTTTTCTTCAAATCTAGAGGCAAATAAACAACTCTTCCCTTTAATCCTCTCTGTAAATCTGATGGAGGCAATTTCCCTGTCTTTGGCTCCATTCTTACAATAGCCTGAAAGGGATGGATACTTTGAATCAAAATAGATTCATAAGTATTTAAATCCTTCAATTCAGAAGGAATCTCAACCAATTCCAGATTATTATGAACTGCTCTAGCAGGCATCTGGTTTTGATTTAATTTGTTACAACAATAAGTACACACACGTTGATCCAATCCCAAATCAAAACAAGTTTCTACCATCAAGTATGTTGTAAAATCCTTCCATTCACTATTATTTTCCCTTTCACTTTTTCCATATAAATCCACTAACTTAGTCTGATTCTTATAATAAGTGCGTCGACAACACACACAAGTGAAATTTGGCCTCTCACTTGATTTCACCTCAAACGTCGCAATTTCCCTCTGGAAATTATCTGTACTGGAAACCTGTACACTATCTTCCACATTACTCTCTTCTTCTTGGTCAATTTCAACATTCTCCTCTTTACTTCCAAAGTAACAAAACTCAATTTCTTCACATATATTCTTCACATCTATTTCAGAACCATGCAAAAGAGCAGCGCATAATTGTTTAAGCATAATTGCTGGACTCTTAGCATAATACAACATTCTAACTAATTTCCTCACTTTATTATGATGCACTGCTAGCATCCTGAAATGATGAAAAACACTCTGGCATACTCTCCTGGAAAGACAAGCCAGTGAATGACCATGCAAACCTATCACTTCTCTCACTCTGCAAGGATCTAATTCTTGCAACAACTTCATTTTCTGCTTCAAACTTTTCTTATTAAATGACCGTATAAAATCACAAAGCAAATTGATGGAATCCTGTCGTACACTGCAAATACTACTACACTTCCAGGTGTACACAGGACCCTTAGGACGTCTCCCTAAAACCTCATTACCTAACACCTCTTCTATCTCTGTTGTCACAAGTTTTTCTTTTTCAACTGGACAACCATCTTTCACTTCATAAGCTCGACCACTGGTGTCAACTGCATGCACCAAATCATTATCCTGGAAATAACTCTCCTCATTAAAAAATGCCTCAGAGCTTGAACTATGCATCCCTTCTCCAGAAAAAACTTCACAAAAATTACTACGATTAACTATTCTCTTCCATCTACTATTTCTTTTGAAATCATAAATTGCCTTGTTTAGCTTCCTAATTCTATTGATTGTCAAAATAAATAACTTACGTTTCATTTCAAATGCCTGATCAATAACTTTCTCAACTATTTTTTTTCTCTTATAAAAAACCACTTTCTGTTGACCTTTCTTAATATTTTTTAACAAATTGCCAATTATCCTGTTGCAGAACATTCGTTTACGAATGTCCCTAAACTGTTGTTTCCTTCTACTTTCATGCATAGAGTTATCTCTTACTCTAGCAGTAACATTTCTCATTGGCCTTTCCTTACCGTTTGAATTGCTTCTCCTTTTCTGGACTGAAACATTTTCTGTAGTAATATTTTTTTTACTAGAGATATTTCTTATGAATGTTTTTGTACTCTTACCCGGTGCTTTCTTGGTGACTTGACAAATCTTTTTGTTAGAGGACTGCTGCTTTTTTTCATTCACCTGCTGTCTTTGACGTTTTGCAGCCTTTCTCACTCTTTCTTTGCTTGGCATCCTAAAATCTTGAAATAATCTGCAGTTGAATCTGTGGTAAAATATAATAAAAAATGTTATTAACCACTATTACCCAACAGTAAATTAATAACAGTCATCAAAAACTTAACACACTACTTAACATTTTTACATAGAAACATTTTTTGTACATGGCAAATTTAGAATACAGAAATAGCAGAAAAGAAATGGAATTTATATTCATTTTACCTGTGCTGTTTTATATATGAATCTGATCTAATTTTATGACCATATTTTAATATTTTATTGAAGACACTACACATAACCTGTTTTTGAAGGTGTCTTTATTTTTAAATTAAACGGTTTACATATTTACTTTTTATTTATTATAAATTTATAAAATAAATGTTTATAGTTCCATAGGCTCAAGCACGTCAGCTTCCCATCCTATGTCATACAATTCTGACAAATCTGCATCCTCATCACGTTCTTCTTCATCCTCAGGATTGAAATCATCCAAGGGATCAACATCCACTGATGTTTCAATTATGAGTTCAATGATGAGGTCGAAATCAACTGATTGCTGATTGTCGCTCATGTTGATGTTGTCTTTATCTTTAAAGAAAGATAACAACAATGAGATGTTGCACAGTAAGAGACAAATCTCAGAGATTATAATAGTAAAATTGTTTAACAAGAGTAACATTTTGCAGCTATTATTTAACCATGTCCAACGATGCTGAGGAGCAGAGGAGGTGAAGCCTATCTCCAATTTTTCACTGAACAGGACTCATCTCTTCTTAACCTTGGATAAACCTCACCGACTCTGTGTCCCCTGCACATAATTAAATATAAAGGGGCAGATTTATATTAACTAGCACATCCCCAGGGATGCACCAGTTAACGTGCACCGCTGCTCTGCCACCCACGGTGTGCCGCATTTACAATCAGATAGGACAAAGCTGCATCAAAACCCTGCGCCTGCTTGAAGCAGGCATAGATCTTGACACAGGTAGGCTGAAAGCTAAAGCAACAACTAAGTGTTGTGTGCAGAAGTTGCAAAAAAGGAAAAATGGCGTTTAAACCAGTAATGAGCCCATGCTAACTTAACACAGTGTAAAGATATCCAGGATCTACATCAGTTTGGGGTTCACGAACCTGGCAGGTACAAGGCACTGAGGCTTTGCACCGTGCATGTCTCATCCCAAATCATATGTTGTTTGTGAATGAAACAATTTCCCAGACCAAATGCTTTGGATTGGCTACTTCTAAAAAATTAAACACCCCTACTATCCCGGACTTAGAGGAATATGATGGTTGGAGTAATTTTACTCGGTTGTCCATTAAAGATTTACAGGCCCTACTCCGTAATTCTTCCTTTAACATTTCCAGTATAAATCCAAAAGGTTGGCTGCTTTGGCAACGTGCCTTATCCACGGTTTAATAACGCTGCCTTTTGCTTTATATACGTTTTCAAATTGTATGAAATATATACCAATAGGTCGTTATGAACCTTTAGGTAGTGGTTTTCTTCATGAGGTCTGGTCGCTTCCATACACATACAGATTTTCAAAGATGATCAAGAAGTTTATCTGAATGGAGAGGAATGCACTGAGACGCCAGATCATTCACTAATGTGTAGGCACATACAGTTACACGGTTCATGCAACAAACACCGACCAAATATGGCTTGCGTGTTGCAAGGCACGCCAGTTCCTGCTATCATCCCCACGTTCAAGTTGTTGGAAAATGGTAGTTATTTGATGCTCAATAATGAAGATTGTTCTGGGTTAATTAAAAGTATTCCTTTTATCGTAACAGTAAGTGAACGGGTTATTTGCTGCAGAAATGTTCTATTTCCTCCCACACATGAACATAGGGAGTTTTCAATCTGTCCACAAATACCAACCTTGGGAGCACATTTCAACGGCATGGCAAGAATAAGAGCTCTTTTGTCTCAGAGAGAGGTGGCCTTGAGTTCGGCCCGTGAAACTTTCGTGCTTCACATAGCGAACACCCGTACAGAGGTGCAGACCCTTTTAAATACTGATTCGCCTTTGCATTTCAGCGACATGGTTCGGACTATCTTTAACGCGTCCTCCACAAAGGGCCTGGCGCACTTTTTTAAAGTTGTTACCAGTGGTCTCGTGACTTCATTTGAGAAAATCTTTGGAGTCAACCCTGCTTTCTTTCATTCTATTTTTTCCACTGTGCTTTGTGGATTCCCATTTTTACTTGCATTACCAACGGACGCTCTTGTGCTTTTTTACATTTTTAAATATGGATGTCCCTCCTGTGCAAGCTCCCGCCCTGCAGCTGCTGACGCTGTTCCGCAATCGCATGCTTGAATATTATGGCACAATGCCGTTGGCGATATTAAGCACGGCATATGGATTATCTTTTCGATTCTCCTACTTCACCTGTGTCCAGCCTGTATTTCACTGCCTGACCTGTGATTTCGATTGGGCCATTGATTTGTGTCTCTGCGGACCGGTTTCTCCTGACGTCAACTTTAATCAACTGATGACTCCTATCATTACTCACGAGTTGGTTTGTCCTGGCGAAAGGATTATGGCTGTGGCATTGATGCATGGACTAATTGGTCCCTGGAATTTACTGGCGGCAACCCAGTCTTTCTTGGAACAGAGCTTTCTTGAAAACCCACCGAGCTGTCCTCTGATGGTGATAGAGGATCCGGTGCTGGGAGAGCACGTATGTTCTTTTCCGCTTTTAAATTGGATGGCTGAACTCTTTTCGGATGAAGACAGTGACTTCCTATTAGAGGCTGTTGCAGCTTATTTTGCATATACAGTTATGTCATAGACCTTTTTCATGTTTGATATGCTGAGTACTAGCATTTCATTGACAATTCATTGACTTATTTGTCAAGTTTTTATTATTTAGCTTGCCTATTGGCTTAAGCCTCGATAAAGTAGTTGGCTGTTTTATTTTTCTTTAGCATTAAATTTTCCTAGTTTTTAATGTTTTACCTTGCGGACCGTCCACATATAAAGTTGCAATCTGCTCTCATGAGATGGCACTTCTATTATCTTATTCAGTTCGTTTCCGGATCATGGGGAGGTGTCATCTAGATCCTGGATATCTTTACACCGTGTTAAGTTAGCATGGGCTCATTACCGGTTTAAACGCCATTTTTCCTTTTTTGCAACTTCTGCACACGACACTTAGTTGTTGCTTTAGCTTTCAACCTAATAGTTCATCGTGATTTACATGAGAATAATATGTTATTGCTCTACTATCTGCTTTACTTGTTAAACTATATCTGTACAGAGAGTGCTGAAGTTTCAAGAACAACACGATACAGAATTGTTATGAGGTCTGATCTCCACGACTTCATACTCATAACATAAGTGCAGCTTCTGCCAATTCTGGGCATGAGGCGGGTTTTATATTGCTTTGCCGAACACACATACACAACACTTGATGCGGTTCACATGAAGAGAGAGCTGGTGTATGCTGATGTGATTCCTTCAAATCTAAGACACTAAAGTATGGGCACGCCCTAAACCAACACAAAGAGACCTTCTTAGCAAATAATATAATATGTGTATTAGGGAGGGTGAGATATAAGCAGCCGCGGGCCGTGGAGGGAGTTACGGTGGGGCAGGGAGGCGGGGAGGGGGAGGGGCAGGGTGGAGCCCTCTCCACCCTGCCCCTCCCCCTCCCCGCCTCCCTGCCCCACCGTAACTCCCTCCACGGCCCGCGGCTGCTTATAAGTGTTGCTAACTCTTATTCATTTACAGCATGTTAACATACTGTCACCATTCGCTTTTTATGTACTAGTAACTATGCTGGTAATTTTGCTACTGATAATATGTGTACTTGTATTATCTAAGATACTACGCTTGAGAAGACGGCATTAGTAAATAAACATTTCAAATACACATGTGTTCTTCTTAACTCCATGTTCTGGTTTCTAAGAAATATATAACGACCGACTGTTCATGAGTTCCACGTATCCTGAGGTACTATAAGTTCATATTCTGGATTGTCTAAACATTGAGAGTTTGTTATATCCAATGTGACACTGTACCTAGCTTGCTAAGGGGTTTTTGATTACTAAGGTGAGTTTTGGGGCACCCTAATTCGCCGAGGTTCCAATCCTCTGTCCACAGTTCTGTGTGAGAACAGAAACCCTACGACAGGGGCACCCCTGAGCCTTGCTGGAGCTTCATCACACTTGCGATACAACTCCAGCAATGCGCCACCTTTACGGCACAGATACGTCACGCATCTGTGCTGTTTTTGCCCCATGATGCGCCGCATTGTAAATGCAGCACACCATAGGTGACGGAACAGCGGCACAGAATGACTAACACATCCCTGGTGATGCGCCAGTCATCATAAATCTATCCCTATGCTTCTTATCTTGTTAGAGATGAACCGCCATATGTATCATCAAAGTTTTTTGCATTTCCTAAATAGCGAACTTTAAGGAATAAATAGCGATTCTTTACCATTCCTAGTTTGCGATGAGCTATTTGCTAATTACAAATTACCCATTCATTTCCATGCAGCAGGAGGCCCATAGGAATGAGGGTGCAATTTGCGATTAGCAATTACCTCATCGCAAATTACGAATTTTTCCGAGGGTGCAGGGGTGTCTCAAGAACACCCTGCTGCACCCCTGAAAAAGAAATTTGGGGGCATATGGCGCACATAAATTTTGAAAACATTCCTTTACCTCAAAAACGATTTTCAACTCATAATTTGAAAACACTGCACATGGGGAAATGACTTAAAATGTCCTTAAGACACATAAAAGCGTTTTTTGATTGCCTTTGCAGCATGTTTCAGTCACCTTTAACATGCCTATGTAACGCAAACATTCAAAATCTAAATTTGACATGCACAGGTGGGAGCATATTTACAAGCAATTTGCTCCACAGACAAACTTCTTACATTGAAATGGGAAAAATAACATCAGAGACTCTCAATTACCTTATAAAGAAGCAGACACCATTATGTCCTTGTCATCAATATTAAAACCATTGCTTTTTCTCAAAAACGATTTACAAGTCATAATTTGAAAACACTCCACAGCTCCTATGCACATAAAAACCCTGTCAGTACTAATACTTCACATTTTCTCCAATTACAATTTCTCAAAGAAACAAAATCTATTTGTAAAACACTTGAGACAAAGCAACATTTGAAAAACACAACTTTCTTCATAATTTTCTCCTTAAGCACACTATTTTCTATCTAAATTAAAGAAATCTTTTCTCACCTTAGCAAATACTTTGAGTTTCAAAACAGTCTCAGAAACACACCAATTTGTCTTCAGCAGAGCAAAAGGTATGCACTCCAGAGTCTGCAGCTATCAAAAGCACAGAAATGCTGTAATTCTTCACACATATCTCTCATGTCACCCAATCAAAACTCTTCCCTCACTTTTTTTCAAATCAAAACCCTTCCCCCCTCTGCCCCCTCTCTGCTTTTTCTGCATAGCAACCACCTCTTGCAAGACCTCTGGTGTTTCCAAGTTCACACAACAATGTTGCAATTGAACTCTGAACTCTCAGTGCACCTGCATATCCAGTGCAATCTTTCATTTAATGATTTTTTCTTCGCCACTCAAAATACATCTTTCAACGAACTCATCCATGCACCCTAACTTTCTGTTTTCAGCAATCAAAATCCACCAATCACTCTTACTGCTTCATTAACACAGAAACTCCTCAGTTTTTTTCATTTTACACTCTCATTTTTTCAACTGCCATTTCATTGCCACACTTCATCTGACTGCAGGAGAACCTTCTCTCGCCATGTTTTCTGTCTGGATTGTTGGACATAGTTACATCTATTGGGCTCAGAGGTACGCTGAAAACAGGAATTTACCTAACCTCAATTTACAAGATGTGGAAATTAAGTGGTTTGGCCACAGAGGATTAAAATGTCACCAATTGATACCATTGGTGAAAACCTTTATGCATTTGCCAAAACCTGACCTGTTAATTGTGCACTGTGGAGGTAATGATTTGGGCACTTTGACTGGGGTAGGTCTGGAAATGCTTTTAAAGGACACCTTTGAGCAATTGATGGCACTTTTTCCTCAGACTGCCTTGGTATATTCAAATATATGCCAAAGACAAAAATGGAGGTGGTCGAACCAATTTTGTCCACAAATTGAGAAATCGAGGAAGCATGTAAACAAATCTGTTTCAGCTTACATGAGAGACCATGGAATGGGCTCCCTGTACAACAATAACTTGCGTTACTACATGCAAGATATCTACAGAGGAGATGGAGTTCACTTCTCAGATGAGGGCAACAGAATTTTCACTCTGAATTTAAGACTGTGCATTGGTACCTACTTATAAGTACCTAAATGTACCATAAACCCAAAAGCTCTTCTCAGAGCTACCCTACATCTGATCACTCACAATTATTATTTTACTCTAACTTTTTTCACTAATTTTCAAGAAAGTACGCTCCCCAGAACGCTTCCCGGTTCGCGAACCGGGCGCACTCCACGCAAAAAAACAAAAAAAACGATATATTTTTTTTTTGCCCTGCGAGACCATTTTAAAGCCTCCACATCAAACCTAGGGGGTCAGGGAGGATCTACTATGCCCCCTTATGTTCATTTGCCCCTTCGCTTTGGCCTCCTCTTGTCTCTCGATCCTACCGAGAGACAAGATGGCGGCCGCTACGGACTGTTTGGAATGTTTACAGACGCCGAAGAACCAATCAGCTTCGCAAAGCTCCGTAACGCGAAAAGTACGCGAAGCGGAGCGCTGTTACAGATATATATCTTTTTTTGAACGTTAATTTCTCAAAATCCACTGGAGCACATATATTGAGACCTAGCAAAGGCACATCGGGCTACCAGTCCCTACAATTTTGCCAAGTTTTGTGCAAATCCATTCAGCCGTTCGATTATTATTATTTTTTATTTTTTTGCCCCGCGGGGCCCTTTTAAAACCTCCACATCAAACCTAGGGGGTCAGCGAGAATCTACTATGCCCCCTTATGGTCATTTGCCCCTTCGCTTTGGCCTCCTCTTGTCTCTCGATCCTACCGAGAGACAAGATGGCGGCCGCTACGGACTGTTTAGAATGTTTACAGACGCCGGAGAACCAATCAGCTTCGCTTCACAAAGCTCCGTTGCGCGAAAAGTACGCGAACTGGAGCGCTGCCCGGTCCGCTGTTACAGATATATATCTTTTTTTAAACGTTAATTTCTCAAAATCCACTGGAGCACATATATTGAGACCTACAAAAGGCACATCGGGCTACCAGTCCCTACAATTTTGCCAAGTTTCGTGCAAATCCATTCAGCCGTTCGGGCTAAAAGTGAGGCCAACCGCCCTATGGAAAACTCAATGTTAAAAACACGTTTTGGGACCCCCCTTTCTTCTCGGCCCCCCCTTGACGAACCCCCCCAAATTTTCAAGGGCTGCTCAGAAACAAAATGTGCCATTTTCCTGAAAATTTCAGCCAATTGCGTCCACAAACGCCAAAGTTATTAGACATAGAATTTTCAAAAATCCCATAGAGAAAAAATCCTAACTATATATACCTACTGGCGACCGCCAGTAGGTAATATATATGTATATATATATATATATATATATATATATATATATATATATATATATATATATATATTTATCTACACACACTCATCCACCCCTTTACTCCCTATTAATGTTATAATATCCCTTTCCAACCAAAAAACCTACACCCACCCCAAACCTTTAAAATCCCCTTTTCATCTAAAATCACACATACACGCCCTAAACCCTACAAATTCCCTATCCACCCAAAAACCCACACCCACCCTAAACCCTAAATATACTTTTGCAATCCCAAAAACTCACACCAACCTTAAAATTACCCTTGCCACCCAAAATCCCATACCACCCCAAAATTACCCTTGTTACCCAAAAACCCATACCCACTCTTAACCCTAAAAATATACTTACCACCCAAAAACCCATACCCACTTCTAAAATTACCCTTACCACCCAAAAACCTATACACACCCAAAACCCTAAAATGACCCTTGTACCCAAAACCTCACACCCACCCTAATTCCTAAAAAAATCTCTTCCACCCAAAAACCCATCCATAACCTAAACCCTAAAAATGCCTTTGAAATCTCAAAAACCCATACCCTCCCTAAATCCTAAAATGTGCCTTGCAATCCCAAAAACCCATACCTACCCCACCCAAAAACCCATACCCACCTTAAATCCCCAAATTTCCTGTGACACCCAAAAACTCATACACATCTGAAACCATTCAAAATACCCTTGCAACCATATAGATATATAAACATATATATTACCTACTGGCGGTCGCCAGTAGGTATATATAGTTAGGATTTTTTTGAATAGGGATTTCTGAAAATTATATGTTGAATAACTTTGGCGTTGATGGATGGAATTGGCTGAAGTTTTCAGGAAAATGGCACATTTTGTTTCTGAGCGTCCCCTGAAAGTTTGGGGGGGTTTCGTCAAGCGGGGGCCGAGAAAAAAGGGGGGTCCCAAAACGTGTTTTTAACATTGAGTTTTCCATAGGGCGGTTGGACTCACTTTTAGCTCGAACGGCTGAATGGATTTCCACAAAACGTGGCAAAATTGTAGGGACTGGTAGCGCGATGTGCCTTTGCTATGTCTCAAGATATATGCTCCAGTGGTTTTTATGAAAATTAACTTTGAAAAATATATATTGGGCTACATTGGGCTATATATATGTTAGAGCCCAAATGTAGCCCAATGTAGCCCAATGCAGCCCAATGTAGCCCAATGTAGCCCAAAGATGGCCACCAGAGACAAAAAAAAACAAATGTAGCCCAATTATCAGCCAGATGTAGCCCAACTATAGCCCAGTGACAGAATGTCCCAGAGTGTTCTAAAGAATAACTAGAGCGCTAACAGTCTTACTTATGACAAAAGTATGGCACACCTGAAGTCATCTTGATTGGAATAAAGTGGTAACACTTAATACATTTAATTTGAAAAGGAACAAAATGAGGGGTTTCATTTTGCCATAGAAATGTTATATATATATATATATTACCTACTGGCAGTCGCCAGTAGGTATATATAGTTAGGATTTTTTTGAATAGGGATTTCTGAAAATTCTATGTTGAATAACTTTGGCGTTGATGGACGGAATCGGCTGAAATTTTCAGGAAAATAGCACATTTTGTTTCTGAGCGTCCCCTGAAAGTTTGGGGGGGTTTCGTCAAGCGGGGGCCGAGAAAAAAGGGTGGTCCCAAAACATGTTTTTAACATTGAGTTTTCCATAGGGCGGTTGGACTCACTTTTAGCTCGAACGGCTGAATGGATTTCCACAAAACTTGGCAAAATTGTAGGGACTGGTAGCCCGATGTGCCTTTGCTATGTCTCAAGATATATGCTCCAGTGGTTTTTACGAAAATTAACTTTGAAAAATATATATTGGGCTACATTGGGCTATATATATGTTAGAGCCCAAATATAGCCCAATGTAGCCCAATGTAGCCCAATGTAGCCCAAAGATGGCCACCATAGACAAAAAAAAACAAATGTAGCCCAAATATCAGCCAGATGTAGCCCAACTATAGCCCAGTGACAGAATGTCCCAGAGTGTTCTAAAGAACAACTAGAGCGCTAACAGTCTTACTTATGACAAAAGTATGGCACACCTGAAGTCATCTTGATTGGAATAAAGTGTTAACACTTAAAACATTTAATTTGCAAAGGAACAAAATGAGGGCGTTCATTTTTCCATAGAAATTATGATTAGTGCTGAAGAAAGAAAAATTAGGGCACATTTTGAGTGACTTCTCAAATCCTCTTATATTTCATTAAAAACATTCTGATTATGCAGTCTCCCAAGATGGCCACCAGAGACAAAAGAGCCCAAATGTAGCCCAAATATCAGCCAGATGTAGCCCAACTATAGCCCAATGACAGAATGTCCCAGAGTGTTCTAAAGTACAACTAGAACGCTAACAGTCTTACTTATGACAAAAGTATGGCACACCTGAAGTCATCTTGATTGGAATAAAGTGGTAACACTTAATACATTTAATTTGAAAAGGAACAAAATGAGGGGTTTCATTTTGCCATAGAAATGTTATATATATATATATATTCACTGAAAAAACCATAGGTTATAGACTATATATAGTTAGGAATTAGCATTTACAAAACCTTGAAAATTCACTGAAAAAACCATAGGTTATAGACCATATATAGTTAGGAATTAGCATTTAAAAAACCTTATTTTACTCACACAAAACCATTGAAATTCCATATATAGTTAGTTGCACTAACTATATATCGCGCACCCGCAATCCACTGCTGATGATGTCACATATTACATCATTCATGACATGGTCAGTGACATCACTGATGACATCTCAAATGACATCACTGATGACATCACTGATGACAACATCCAGTGACTGTATGTTTCTGTAAAGTTAAAATATGTCTTACATATTGAAGAATGAGTGGATGTATAAGTGTCTGGACGAAGGATTTAGTAGTTGCATGACTGAATGTATGAGTGAGTGATTAAATGTGTCTCACTGAGTGCATGGGTTAGTAACTAAACTCTCTTAATTTGTGCATCAATATGTCTGTTGTTCTGTAAACTGCTGCATGTGTTGATCAGTAGCTATATGAGTAACTATATGGGTTATTGATTGATTGCCCAAGTATTTGTATGGGAGACTGAGTGTGTGTGTGGCTGGCTGGGAGGTGTGTGACTCTGTGCAGATCAATGTGTACTTGTATCAATGATTGTATAAGAGAGTAAGTATGTGTTAGTATATGTTTGAAAATGTAAGGTGCTCTATGTTTAACTGTATAGATTAGAAAATGGAAGTGTGATTGATTCTTTACAGGACTGACTAGGTGTGTGAGTAACTCCATGGATGAGTGGCAGAGTGTGAGTGTCTGTATAGGTGTATGAGTGCATATGATAGTGTTGTAAAGATGAGTGATTGTATGTATGAATGATTGTATGGGTGAATGAGTGAATGTGTGTGTAGACGTAGGAATCAGCGAGTGCGTATGTAGTAACTAGTATTGGTGTATCAATGGTTTCAAAAATTATACTCTGTATTTAACACTGGGTGTAACAGAGGTTATATTAAAATGTGAGGAGATGCATTGTATTGTCACATGAATGATATCATAAGTGATGTGGTCATTGATGTCAAATGAGATTTCATCAGTGATGTCATTTGAGATGTTATCAGTGATGTCATCAGTGATGTCACTGACCATGTCATGAATGATGTAATATGTGACATCATCAGCAGTGGATTGCGGGTGCGCGATATATAGTTAGTGCAACTAACTATATATGGAATTTCAATGGTTTTGTGTGAGTAAAATAAGGTTTTTTAAATGCTAATTCCTAACTATATATGGTCTATAACCTATGGTTTTTTCAGTGAATATATATATATATATATATATATATATATATATACTTGTGTCCAACTCTCCTTCAAAGAAGAAGAAATGAAAACGCACTCACGATGTCAGTAGTAGTTTCCTTCGGATTTTATTTACCAAATGGCATTCAGTTTTTCAGAAAAAAGCACCGACGCGTTTCGCTGTGCACACACAGCTTTCTCACGGTCAATCCAAAACACATTAGAGAGCCCCTCCTATATCAGTAGGGAGTCGCCAGAGAACATTTAAAAAAAAAAGCGTCACTTCCTTGGTAATTAATGGAGGTGATGTGGGAGTTGTAGTTTGTGTTGTGAATTACAGACTGTTTGTTTGGATGCTGTACATTAAGCGCATGGATGTTACATATGAGTTATGTTGTCACATTTTGGCCATTACATTACCCAGTTCTTTCAAAAGCGCAGGGTCGTCTTTTTCTAACCGCTTTTAAGCGCTGCACATAGTACAAATCTTGACAAACCAATAACCATTCCTGCCCTCTAGTGGGCAATTCATTTTGTTATTTTTCACTGTTTTTTACTCTTTTATGCCCTCCAGTGGGCATATTTGTATACTGTGCAATTATTCCCATTGCCATCTACTTCTGTGACAAACATGCTAACTACTATCACATCATTACATTTACTCTTAGTCTCGTAAGCCACATTCCCACTTATGTTTTACAATCTACTGAATACTACTGTCCGTTCTGTCTATATTTGAAACAAGGGATCATAGTTCATAGCAAAGACCCAATTTTCATAGATGTACATAAAGTTCTTCACTTTGATTAAGACCTGTCGGAGCCATTGTCCTGAAATTTAAGATGTGTCGTGACTCACGGCGTCTTAAAGTTTTTTCTCGATCCCCCCCTCTTTCATGTGGGAGGACTGTTTCCAAGGCATAGAACTTGAGAAGTGTCCAATCTGCATTGTGTAATTGTTCCATGTGTTTGGCCACAGCATTATTACGGTCTTTATTTACTGTCGCTCTCACATGTTCCAGGATTCTTTTCTTTAATTCCTTTTTCGTGCTGCCGATGTATTTGAGTGCACACGGGCATTCTATCACGTATACCACATGAGTACTTACACAGTTTATTAGTTCTTTTATTCTCCATGTTTTGTTGTTCGGCATTGTCACTTCTTTTTTATTCACCGCTATTTGGCACACCTTGCAATGTTGACATTTAATGAAACCTTTTGTTTTCATCCATTGTATGCCTTTCTTTTTCTTGGTGTTGTCTTTGAAATGGCTTTGTATCAGTCTGTCTTTAAGGTTTCTTGATCTTCTATATGTTACCTCCGGGTGCTTGCCCACTATTTTGCTTGTGACAGGGTCTAATTGTAACAATTTCAAATTCTTCCTGATGATTGCACGAAGTCAGTTTCCTGGATTGTGATCACTAATCCCCATTGAATAATAAACGGGGGATAAAAATCTAGCATCTATATTCAGTGTTTCAGTTCAGGAGTCCAAATTAACCAAATGGATAGAAGAGAAGCCAAGAGAACTGAACTACTGGACGCTGCCTTTTTTGAACAAAGGACAGGTACAACTAACAAGGATAGAAACAAACAGGACAATTCTAAAACGGACACAAGGAGCAAACTAAAACTATGGGAAAGGCTGAGCAAAAAGGAAATAAATAAGTGGTGGGAACTCATCACTCTCAAAAAATATCTTGAGGTTAGAAGAGTTCCCAGAGGCTTACGAATGTCATTAATGCCAAGTCAACAAGATGTTTCGGATGCATTATTGAAAGAATGGGGAGATCATCTCCTGGTTTCCTCTCTCGGCCTGATTGCAATATTGGTGAAACATCTAGAGGAGTCGTTGGGAAAAATCAAGGAAGAACTAGCCGAGCTAGAAAAAGATCTAGCAACCATAGAAATGAACCCAGAAATGACCAAACTGAGAGAAGATCTTGAAAAATATGTGGACAAACACGAAGAGATTGTGAGAAATCGGAAACAATCCAAGTTTCAACGAGATGCTGATGACTATACACACGGGAGAATATTCACCTATGCAAGGAAATTTGACATTTTCAAAAACCAAGGAGAAAAAGGTTCAGGAGCAACAAGTGAGACCTCTTTAACATCGACAGGCACATCGGAGGATGGATCGGAGATTGGGGATCAAGCCACAAAGGATTTTTTAGGCGACATGAGACTGGTTTTGAAACAAAGATCGTGGGAACTAAACCAGCCTCAAACAACAAGGGGAAGAGGAAGAGGCCGAAGATGGGTACCAAAATCAAGCACAACACCAAGAAACCAACAAGAAGAAGCCAAAGGAGAAAGTGGCCCCCAAAATGTGGGAACAGAAACCAGATCAATGCGCAGAAAGAATCAGAAATAGATTGGCAAGAAACATCGCACCAAAAAGAGGAATTGGAAATATTAAATCTTTCCAACAGGTCAATCAACGACAACGAGATCTCGTTTTGAAAAAAGGCATCAACTTCTGCCCATCCGAACCTATGGATCTGGCACAAACCAGAATTGATGTATATAAATACATAAGAAAAATTAAATTGGCAAAAGTATTTGAGGAAAATGAACAGATGTCAAATTCCACTAAACGAAAGCAGGTCAATCAACCAACAGAAACAGAAGAGGAACGAGGACTTACAACTAAAGATCTTCCAGCATTAGTACTATTAACAAACTTGGATGTAATGGGGGAAGAGGAACCAATTTCTGAATCAGGGGTGTGTCCACAAAAAGGAGCAGGACTAAGTGGTATGAAAAGACCCTCAAAGTTCTACCCACAACAACCACCAGGCAATAAAATTGATCTATTTCAGGAGGCGATCACTAAAGAATTATACAAAATCAAGGGCATAAGATATAAAGACAATCTTAAAAAGGAAGAGAGAATGGCACTAAAGGACCTGACAGAGGATAAAAGTATAACCATAAAAATGGCGGACAAAGGAGGCAATGTGGTCATCCTAGATACAAAGGAATATGTAGCAGAAGCACAGCATCAACTGGGTGATAAGAGCTACTATAGAAAATTGGAAAGCAATCCTGCTGAACTATTTAAAAAGAAACTAGATTTGAAACTGAAATCCTGGAGAGAACAAAATCTATTAGACCTGGACGAGGAGAAGTTTCTTACAACGGATCACCCAATACTCGCCACAATATACTTTCTTCCGAAAGTCCATAAAAACCCACGAAAACCACCAGGGCGTCCTATCGTCTCTTCCAAAGGATCTCTTATGGAACCGATAGCTAGTTACATTGATTTTTTTCTAATGCCCTTAGTAACCAATTTAAGTTCCTATCTACGCGACACCACAGACTTGTTAAAACAATTGGAAGAACTACCATGGCAACCGAATTACATGCTTGTGACAATGGACGTAGTATCATTGTATACTAACATTGAAAATGATATTGGACTACATGCATGTGCTCACTTCCTAAAAAACCGGGATATACAATTCAAAAGACATAATCAAATGTTAATGGAAATGATCGAACTGTGCTTGACTCAAAATACATTTTTGTTTGGGGATGAGTTATTCCAGCAAGTTAAGGGATGTGCTATGGGCTTTGCCTTCAGTCCGGCATATGCATGCCTCACAATGGGGTGGTTTGAACAACAAATTGCCTGGCACCCTGACAATGATTTCTATGTTAACAAAATTGCCAAATGGGTCAGATATATTGATGACCTTCTCATTGTGTGGGAAGGCACTAATCAGGAATTCGAAGCATATTTCCAAATTCTAAATTCCACAAGTACCAATCTAAGATTCACATATAACATCGACAAAACAAAAGCCATATTCCTGGACACGGAAATTTACATTCACAATGGACGAGTAGAAACTACTCTACACAGAAAGGAGACTGCAACGAACTCAACACTGCATGCAAGCAGTTTTCACACACCGTCGGTCGTACAAAATATTCCATATGGGGAATTTTTAAGACTGCGAAGGATCTGTTCGGAAGAAAAAGAATGGAAAAGGACAAGCTTCGAAATGGCACACAGGTTCAAAAACAGAGGATATAACAAGAAAATCATTGAAAGATGCTGGAGAAGAGCTAACAACAATAGAAGAAGGGAAATACTCACATCCAAAAAGGAAAACACTGAACTTAACGATAAAAAAGATGACAAAAAAATACGATTGATTCTAGACCATACGAGGGAATCTAAACAAATCGTGACAATCATCAGGAAGAATTGGAAATTGTTATAATTAGACCCTGTCACAAGCAAAATAGTGGGCAAGCACCCGGAGGTAACATATAGAAGATCAAGAAACCTTAAAGACAGACTGATACAAAGCCATTTCAAAGACAACACCAAGAAAAAGAAAGGCATACAATGGATGAAAACAAAAGGTTTCATTAAATGTCAACATTGCAAGGTGTGCCAAATAGCGGTGAATAAAAAAGAAGTGACAATGCCGAACAACAAAACATGGAGAATAAAAGAACTAATAAACTGTGTAAGTACTCATGTGGTATACGTGATAGAATGCCCGTGTGCACTCAAATACATCGGCAGCACGAAAAAGGAATTAAAGAAAAGAATCCTGGAACATGTGAGAGCGACAGTAAATAAAGACCGTAATAATGCTGTGGCCAAACACATGGAACAATTACACAATGCAGATTGGACACTTCTCAAGTTCTATGCCTTGGAAACAGTCCTCCCACATGAAAGAGGGGGGGATCGAGAAAAAACTTTAAGACGCCGTGAGTCACGACACATCTTAAATTTCAGGACAATGGCTCCGACAGGTCTTAATCAAAGTGAAGAACTTTATGTACATCTATGAAAATTGGGTCTTTGCTATGAACTATGATCCCTTGTTTCAAATATAGACAGAACGGACAGTAGTATTCAGTAGATTGTAAAACGTAAGTGGGAATGTGGCTTACGAGACTAAGAGTAAATGTAATGATGTGATAGTAGTTAGCATGTTTGTCACAGAAGTAGATGGCAATGGGAATAATTGCACAGTATACAAATATGCCCACTGGAGGGCATAAAAGAGTAAAAAACAGTGAAAAATAACAAAATGAATTGCCCACTAGAGGGCAGGAATGGTTATTGGTTTGTCAAGATTTGTACTATGTGCAGCGCTTAAAAGCGGTTAGAAAAAGACGACCCTGCGCTTTTGAAAGAACTGGGTAATGTAATGGCCAAAATGTGACAACATAACTCATATGTAACATCCATGTGCTTAATGTACAGCATCCAAACAAACAGTCTGTAATTCACAACACAAACTACAACTCCCACATCACCTCCATTAATTACCAAGGAAGTGACGCTTTTTTTTTTAAATGTTCTCTGGCCACTCCCTACTGATATAGGAGGGGCTCTATAATGTGTTTTGTATTGACCGTGAGAAAGCTGTGTGTGCACGGCGAAACGCGTCGGTGCTTTTTTCTGAAAAACTGAATGCCATTTGGTAAATAAAATCCGAAGGAAACTACTACTGACATCGTGAGTGCGTTTTCATTTCTTCTTCTTTGAAGGAGAGTTGGACACAATTAATTAAGGCTGGGCTCAGCCGAGGACAACGCACCGAAGCGAAGTAGCGCCAGGGGTCTGCAAAATCGGAGCCAAACTGGAAACATATATATATATATATATATATACATCCAAGCTGCTTCCTTCTCGTCTTATTCCAAAAAAGGGGGGGGTCAGCACTCACGGGAGGAGGATCCAGGATTTTATTTAGACCCTCTGAGCACCAGATGCGTTTCGGCTACTGCCTTTGTAAGTGGTACACTGACGCGCCATTTTTTCTTAATTTAAATAACCCTCACGTGACATACTTCGTCATGGAGGAAGAGAGAGGACTTCCATCAGTTCCATATTGTAATCATATATACAAATCTATCTTTTAAGCACATTCATAACATTCTGACATGATGTCAAGTACATAATCGTCATCTAATTCTATTTACAATTTCCAATTTTTTGCGAATGCACCTTCGATAATTTATGCACTTTTCCATTTCAAATCTATTCCGCCCTGTATGGGCTGGTGTCTCGTAAGTGAAGTAATACATTCATTACGCCCTGGATGGGCTTCTATCATGTTATCTCCTTCACAATCGCCTTCTAATTCTATGTACATTTTACTGGCGAATACACAATTTATACATGATTAACATATTGCATATCATCATTATTCCGCCCTGTATGGGCTAGTATATCTCTATTCCTCAAATACTCTTCCTCTCTAGACTTGTTTTCAAACACAGAGTGTAAATCATAATCCTTAACCAAATTTAAAACATTCTTCTAAAACATTTTCTTACTTTTACATTACTGAGGATTCTCTGGGGGACTGCTCTTCCCGTATCATTTTTTGTCTTTCATTGGAGTTAGAATTGGTTCAACCCAGATGTACTGTCATCTCTTCATGACTATTCAGGCCCTCGGGATTCTTGGTGCCAATGTCTATGATGTATCTAGATTCTAATCTTCTCAATTTCAGAAGTCTATCACCCCCTCTGGGATTAGCTGGCACGTGATCTAATGCGAAGTACACCAGTTGCTCACTGTTACTCTTATGATGTTGTTTGTAATGTCTGGCAACTGGGTACGTCGGGTCACAGTTAGTAATTGCCCTACGGTGCTCCAGGATGCGCATCTTCGTTGGATTGACTGTGCTACCTATATAGCGCAATCCGCAATGACAGACTAGACAGTAGACCGTGAATGGAGTTGTACATGTTAGAAATGCCCTGATATTGCGTGTCTCTCCTCTCACCTGATAGGAACTTACTTTTTTACAGTTTTTACACGCTTTGCATCGTCCACATGGAAAAAACCCTGGTATTGGATTACCAAATGGTTGATCCACTGGGCGTGCAAGGTAACTGTTCGTTAAGGTGTTTCTCAGTGCTCTGGCTCTCCTATATGTCACCATCGGTTGGTTTGGGATGTCTGTGCCTATTACTGGGTCAGTAGTTAACAATTTCCAGTTTTTTCTTAACACTGATCTTAATATCCCTGCACCTTCTGAGAAGGTAGTAATAAATCTGAATTTTCCATCTGTCTCTGTATCTTTCTTTTTGTTTTCTAGTGTTTCTTGTCGTGAAATGTTATTTACTTTTTTCTGGGCATCCTCTAGACATCTTTCCCCATAGCCTCGCACTCTGAATCTTTCTACACTTTTTTTGGCGTTCTCTTTGTAGTCTTTTTCTGATGAACAGTTGCGTTTTATGCGTAGCAATTCTCCATATGGAATGCTATAAATTAACTTTGATGGATGACTACTCTTGGAGTGTAGTATCGAGTTCCCTGCTGTGGGCTTTCTAAATAACTGTGTGTATAACCTCCCTTGATCCATTCTAATCTCCAAGTCTAGGAAGTTGACTCTACTGCTGCTCATTTCAACTGTGAAACGTAAGTTAAATATGTTGGTATTAAGTTTTCCAATGTACTCTTCTGCCTTACTCTCTGGTCCACGCCAGACAATCAGCAAATCGTCTATATACCTATACCATACCAGTATATGTTGAGTCCATTCTCCATATTGGGGATTCCATGCCACATTTTCCTCCCACCATCCTACAAAGATGTTAGCAAAACTCGGGGAATAACTAGTGCCCATGGCCACTCCCATCAGTTGTTTATAATACTGGTCCTGGTATAGGAAGATGTTGTTATTAAGGCTGAAGTTCAAAAATTCTAAAAGCATAACATTATGATCTGCAAAGTTAGCTTCTCTGGTTGATAAAGTATTCTCTACTGCCTGCATGCCATGTTTATGGCCTATGCTCGTGTAAAGGCTAGAGATATCCATCACTATGAGTAGATCTCCCTCTCTCACCTTTAACTGTTCTAATTTACACAATAGATCTTTAGTGTCTCTTATATAGCTTTTTAAAGTCTTTACATGATCAATCAGAAAATAGTCAATATAAATTGATAAATGTTCCAAAAGGCTCCCTTGGGCACTTACAATTGGTCGTCCCGGCGGCTTCTTACTGTCTTTGTGCACCTTTGGTAAGTGATAGAAGCAAGGCGTTGTAGGGTTTAGACATCGTAAATATAAATACTCTTCTGTCTCAATCATCCCTTTTCCATGCCATTTTTTTAGCATTTCATGACATTCCGAGATGCTGTTCTGGTAATCCTTCCTTCCCACTTTTTGGTAGCACTTAGTGTCCTGTAATTGTCTTAAGGCCTCTTCATTATAGGCATCATAGGTTTGCAGGACCACATTCCCCCCTTTGTCCGAGGGTTTCACAATTAGTTTTTTGTCACTCTGCAAGTTTTTTATTGCTTGCCGGTGTTTCCATGTCAAGTTCCATTGTTTGTTTGTTGAGCCTTTCTTTTCTATTTTCCTTAATTCTTTGGACACGGATTCCATGAAAAGGTCTATATTGTCACTTGGCATTTGTGGCACAAACGTTGACGCTGGTTTAAAGTTGGTGTCTCCTCCTCTTTGTGTGATCCCTATTTGCGACAGATTTTCAAGTTGACTTGCCCCTTCCGCTCTCAGTTCTTGCAAGGCTTCCAGTGTGGGTATATCTTTTACCCGAATTTCTTGTGTCGTCTCCCTCCCCAAATTTTTCATTATTTTATTGGGGCGTTGTTTATAAAATTTATGGAGTTTCAATTTCCTTGAAAATTTGTAAAGGTCTATTTTAGTTTGTGTATATTCCAGCGGCTTAGAGGGACAAAATGAGAGTCCTAGTTTTAAGACGTGTTCTTCCTCTTCAGTTAAGACCCGATTGCTCAAATTCACAATCGTTAGATTTTCTTGCTCTCTTTCTTCTATTACCGTCTCTTGTTGGATCTGGTACTGCGGGTGGTTGGTGATGAATAATTGCTTTTGTTTTTTCCTCCATTGCCCGCCCCTCCGCGTGGGGTGTTTCTTTGTTGTTGTTCTGGGGGTGTCCCCCTGCCTCCTTGTTGTCGTGACTGCCTGATTATTTGAAATTCGTCGCGAAAAAGGAGTTTCCGTGTTTCTGAACTCACTCCCGCATCTCTATCTTTTCTCGCTTCTTCATTCTCCGAGACTTCCGATTCGGATGTTTCCTCTAATTCGTCTCCTCTCATCACTGTCGCTTTAGTCGTTCTGGATCTTAAGGCTTTTACCTGGGCATCATATCATTTGGCAAAGGTCAGCACTCTGCCCGTTTCATAGTCTCCTTCGTCTCTTTCGAATTTTTCTTATTTACGTTTTCTAATTTTGTCTTCGTATCCTTTCAGTCTTTTCGTCATGGTGCCTTTGAGTTGCTCCAGCTTTTTCTTGTCCTCCCCCATTGCTTCTATTATCTTTTCCAGTTCTGATATCTCATCGCGTACTTTGCTATGATCGCTCCACACGAATTTTATTAACAACTTTAAGAGTCCTTGGCAGAATTCTCCTGTATACTCTGCCCATTCCTCTAATAATTGGGGGTCCGGGTTCTCATAGGCTGGGACAGTATAAACTCGAAGTCCCCTCGGTACCCGTTTCACTTCTACATAGTTCTGTAAGGAAGTTGCTTCCCACCACTTCCTAATTTCTCTTTCAAACAGCCTCTCCAACTTGTTATATCATGTTGTCAGCGTTGTCCCTTTCGTTTCCTCTTGTTTCTTCGTTGTCACACTCCCTTGTGTGCGTTTCTTGAAGGCATTTTCTGCCGCCTCCAGGCGGTCCGTATCGCTATACATGGCTCGTCAATGTAATTCTCAATTGTATTCAAATGGAGTGCTGCATTTCGCTTCTCCTCCTACTCTTACTCCCTCGTGCGCCTCTGCCTTTCAAAATCGGGGCTCTGGTCTTTTAAATCAGTCCGTTTATTCCCGCGTTTACTTTCTGGCAGTGGCGGTGCTCGGCGTTTGAAATCGCTGCTGCCTTGTTACGCCGGGCCGCGCACTCTAGCACGGGTGCTTGTTTGCGAGGGGCGTACCTCGCTACTATCCAAGCTGCTTCCTTCTCGTATTATTCCAAAAAAAGGGTCAGCACTCACTGGAGGAGGATCCAGGATTTTATTTAGTCCCTCTGAGCACCAGACGCGTTTCGGCTACTGCCTTTGTCAGTGGTACACTGACACGCCATTCTTTCTTAATTTAAATAACCCTCACGTGACATACCTCGTCATGGAGGAAGAGAGAGGACTTCCATCAGTTCCATATTGTAATCATATATACAAATCTATCTTTTAAGCACATTCATAACATTCTGACATGATGTCAAGTACATAATCATCATCTAATTCTATTTACAATTTACAATTTTTTGCGAATGCACCTTCGATAATTTATGCACTTTTCCATTTCAAATCTATTCACACAGTTATTTAGAAAGCCCACAGCAGGGAACTCGATACTACACTCCAATAGTAGTCATCCATCAAAGTTAATTTATAGCATTCCATATGGAGAATTGCTACCCTTAAATGCAACTGTACATCAGAAAAAGACTAAAAGTGAACGCCAAAAAAAGTGTAGAAAGATTCAGAGTGCGAGGCTATGGGGAAAGATGTCTGGAGGATGCCCAGAAAAAAGTAAATAACATTTCACGACAAGAAACACTAGAAAACAAAAAGAAAGATACAGAGAGAGATGGAAAATTCAGATTTATTACTACCTTCTCAGAAGGAGCAGGGATATTAAGATCAGTGTTAAGAAAAAGACTGGAAATTGTTAACTACTGACCCAGTAATAGGCACAGACATCCCAAACCAACCGATGGTGACATATAGGAGAGCCAGAGCACTGAGAAACACCTTAACGAACAGTTACCTTGCACGCCCAGTGGATCAACCATTTGGTAATCCAATACCAGGGTTTTTTCCATGTGGACGATGCAAAGCGTGTAAAAACTGTAAAAAAGTAAGTTCCTATCAGGTGAGAGGAGAGACACGCAATATCAGGGCATTTCTAACATGTACAACTCCATTCACGGTCTACTGTCTAGTCTGTCCTTGCGGATTGCGCTATATAGGTAGCACAGTCAATCCAACGAAGATGCGCATCCTGGAGCACCGTAGGGCAATTACTAACTGTGACCCGACGTACCCAGTTGCCAGACATTATAAACAACATCATAAGAGTAACAGTGAGCAACTGGTGTACTTCGCATTAGATCACGTGCCAGCTAATCCCAGAGGGGGTGATAGACTTCTGAAATTGAGAAGATTAGAATCTAGATACATCATAGACATTGGCACCAAGAATCCAGAGGGCCTGAATGGTCATGAAGAGATGACAGTACATCTGGGTTGAACCAATTCTAACTCCAATGAAAGACAAAAAATGATACGGGAAGAGCAGTCCCCCAGAGAATCCTCAGTAATGTAAAAGTAAGAAAATGTTTTAGAAGAATGTTTTAAATTTGGTTAAGGGATTATGATTTACACTGTGTGTTTGAAAACAAGTCTAGAGAGGAAGAGTATTTGAGGAATAGAGATATACTAGCCCATACAGGGCGGAATAATGATGAAATGTAATATGTTAATCATGTATATATTGTGTATTCGCCAGTAAAATGTACATAGAATTAGAAGGCGATTGTGAAGGAGATAACATGAGAGAAGCCCATCCAGGGCGTAATGAATGTATAACTTCACTTACGAGACACCAGCCCATACAGGGCGGAATAGATTTGAAATGGAAAAGTGCATAAATTATCGAAGGTGCATTCGCAAAAAATTGGAAATTGTAAATAGAATTAGATGACGATTATGTACTTGACATCATGTCAGAATGCTATGAATGTGCTTAAAAGATAGATTTGTATATATGATTACAATATGGAACTGATGGAAGTCCTCTCTCTTACTCCATGACGAGGTATGTCACGTGAGGGTTATTTCATTTAAGAAAAAATGGCGCGTCAGTGTCCCACTGACAAAGGCAGTAGCCGAAACGCGTCTGGTGCTCAAAGGGTCTAAATAAAATCCTGGATCCTCCTCCCGTGAGTGCTGACCCCTTTTTTGGAATAAGACGAGAAGGAAGCAGCTTGGATAGTAGCGAGGTACGCCCCTCGCAAACAAGCACCCGTGCTAGAATGCGCGGCCCGGCGTAACAAGGCAGCAGCGATATATATATATATATATATATATATATATATATATATATATATATATATATATATATATATATATATATATATCCAAAAATACAAAGGGGTTTCCTTTGGGTGTCCTCTCGAAACAGCCACAACACAGGTAGGTAAAACTTCTGGTTTATTCAAGACAAGCTACAGCAGCGGAGCTTTAGACATCACTGCAGTCTTTAAGAGGCCGACGCGTTTCGTGCAACCAAGCACTTCTTCCAAGGCCAAATGACTCACTGTGCGCTGGGACAAACAAACACCTGGTATCACTGTCGACCATCCCCAGTGGGCGTGGACAGCACTGCTGCCTGCTGGTCGCTGTAGTGTTCGTGCAATTTCCCTTCTGTGAGGTTCTCAGCGCATAGCGCGTAAAAAGTCAATGAAACCCAAGTGGGTGCGTGTAATGTTCAAAGCACGACTGCTGCACCATACAACTTGTCTCACCACCTTTCCTGTCCAATTCGTGCTGGGAGCCGATTGGCGCAGCTTGGGCCGCTTCCATGCGGCGGGGCTCTCTCAGCGGCAGGACGGGCAGTTTTCAAATCCAAAAATACAAAGGGGTTTCCTTTGGGTGTCCTCTCGAAACAGCCACAACACAGGTAGGTAAAAATTCTGGTTTATTCAAGACAAGCTACAGCAGCGGAGCTTTAGACATCACTGCAGTCTTTAAGAGGCCGACGCGTTTCGTGCAACCAAGCACTTCTTCCAAGGCCAAATGACTCACTGTGCGCTGGGACAAACAAACACCTGGTATCACTGTCGACCATCCCCAGTGGGCGTGGACAGCAGTGCTGCCTGCTGGTCGCTGTAGTGTTCGTGCAATTTCCCTTCTGTGAGGTTCTCATATATATATATATATATATATACTAGCAGCCTGCCCCGGCCTTGCTCAGGGTAGAAAGGGGCTGGGGGCAGCATCGCAGCAGGAGAGGCGCAGCAGAGTGGCCGTTTTGTTGGTCCCGGCAGCTTCTGCCAACGCTTTTTTTCCCCCGACGTCCCATCACTCACTGTTCATGGCCCCCGCCCGTCCCTTGCTGCGCACCCGCAGCTGCTTGACTTACCTTTCCTGCTTTCCTCCCCGTGCTGTTGTGTTTACCGCTCCACTGCTCCTCCGCTTCTCGCCGCTCCTGACCGCTATTCCGCTACCTTATCCGCCGCTGCTCTCCGCGCTGCCACTGCTCCTCCGCTTCTCGCCGCTCCTTTCCGCTTGTCCTCCGCAGCTCCTCCCCGTGCTCATGTCCTCCGCTCTTCCTGTTGCTCCTGAACGCCGCTCCTCCCCGCGCACCCGATGTCATCACGCAGACGTCGCGGCCGGCGCTACTTTCTAGGGACTACTTTATTTTTTTCGTAAATGTTTTAAATAACGTATATTTTTTATTTTTATATCGCCTATGTCCTTCTGCTTGCCCTAAGGTTTTCATAGATGTCTTGTGTGTTTAGATTGGTGGTGTACTTTTCGAGTTTACCTGGCTCAAAGGACAGACTTCTCTCTTTATAATAGTAGTATAGATACACGTATATATATACACACATATGTATACATATACATATGTATATATATATGAAACAGAAAGTCGATTCCTTAAGCTTTAAAAAGGACGACAGCGGACCCAAGTCTTCAAGGTGCAATATTATTTATTTATATATACATTTATATTACACAAAATACTTACCTTTGATACTTACCAAAATACTCTACAAAACTATATAAAATACAGCCAGCCACCATTTTTTCAATAGTAATATGTTATGTCCTGTGGTGTTTGAGTATTTTTTCGCATAGCACATTACATTTGTATAGTGCCTACTTTGAACGGAGTTGCCTCCAGGTGCTTCTAGTCTTACGGCTACAGCTGCAGACCTTGGAGCTGGGGACCCGGGTTTTGAGCCTTGGCTTGTTTTTTTAAGTTTCAAGTTTGAATTTGCTTTCAGTAACAATGTGGATCCTACAATGATCTGGGTGGGCTTAAAACTTATAATGGGTGATGCACCACCACAAAAAAGAAAATGAAAGATCAGTGACTGACAGGACAACAGATTATCAGCAACCAGTAATGACTAGCAACATATAGCATAGCTGCCAAGTTTTCAGTAAGCGTAGGAGACATTTTGCTGTTTTTAGGGTACTTCTGTGTGACACTACAAATGTGCTACACTTTCTAGAGAGTACTATAAAGTAGTTATGTTTATTTCATTATATAAAGCCCGTTTTACAAAGGCATTTTTTGTGATGGTCTAGAGACCACCAAAGAAACTCTGCAGCGCTCCCTATGCCAGGTCACTAATCAATGACTTTTTATCATGCTCGATGAACATAGCAGCTATTGTTCCTGCTGTGTCCCCACTGCTAGTGAAAGATTTTAGACTGGTACTGAATATGTTGAATGACAGTGGCATCCTTCCCAAAATACATATGTAAAAAATATCTGTATTTGTAAAGCGCGAACTACTCACCCATACGGGTTGCAAGGCGCTGGGGGCCGTAGTGGAAATTAAGTGAGCTATTGCCCAGGGTCATATGGTGCTGGGCTGAGCTGCCGCTGGAGCCGGGGATCGGACCGTGAACCATGTGCTCTGAAGGCAGCTGCCCTGGCCGCTGCACCACACCTCTCCACATGCAGAACCACAGTAATGATTGGCTGTGGTAAGGGGCCCTGGAATGTGCGGGCGGGCACCATTCTCCATGCACTTGCAATGGCTTGAGGTGGAGGAGGTGCGACCAGGGCAACTGATGCTGGGGATCACGGTTCGATAACCGGCTCCCGTGACAGGGGTCTGCCTAACACCATGTGAGTCTGGGCAATAGCTCACTTAATCTTCCCGACGGCCCCCAGCACCTTGACACCTTTGGGTAATGGTTCGCGCTTTACAAATACTGGACATTCACATTTTACATTTAAGAGTATCTTATGGTCCAAATACTTTGAAAGACGAGCCTTGAAAAAATGGGCTTGTTTTGCCTCATGATGTGAGCAGGCCTAAGGCCCAATTCAGAGCTGAACTCGCCATATGTGCACTAGCTCCATTGGCAGCTCTGCCACATCCTCTGCCCACTTTCATGGTTAGTAATGTGTTTTGTTGTAGGTGGCTAACAGGAGAGAGAGTGCATTAACTAAGGTTGTGCATCTGAGAAAGAGTGCAAGAGTCTGTGTGTGTGTGTGTATGTGTGAGTGAGTGTGAGGGAGTGTACACATCAAGTGCCGTGCTCTGGCCACGCAGTATCTGCAGACCGGACCAGTTGCGCTCACTGAAAGAACATGTTATCTCCCAACTGCTCCTTTAACCTGGGGCCCTCTTACTGAAAAATAACAATTACCAAAACTACACGAAACAGTTTTATTTTAATGCATTGTCTGTGAACAAGCTAAGGTAAAGACCTGAAGGACATTGTTCTGCTGCCAAAGTTCTGAGTGACAATGACAGAAAGCAGCCCCTGGCCTTTTAAACCTCTGCCTGCAGCCACAATGACCCCCATACACCACATCTATAGTCACACTCCTATTATTGCTTTCCTGATACTGTGTTTTTTCTCGTCCCAATGCTGTTACTACTATCCTGCTAATTATGCTGTTAGCGTGTCCTGCTAATTTCATTGTCACTGCTATCCTGCTAACACAGATGTTCTGCTTTCACTTCTCTCCTACTGTTACCAATGCTCTCCTCCTCTTACTACAGTCATTACTCCAATAATACTGCTCACACTATTGTCCCAAGGGCTCAAAAGTTACCAAAAATGCAGCGACAAATGTTACAGCATGGTGGAAGGCCCTTTGCAAACAAAGAAAGGTCACATGTTTCTTATTGCTAAGTGTGGGTGTTCAATTGGTACTAATGGCATGCAAACAACATTTGCTTTTTTCCGTGCCTCTCTTGCCTCTTTTTGCATTTCTATTGCTTCTTTCTGCACCTTTCTCCCTTTTCTGCACTTCTATTGCCTCTTTCTGCACACCTCTTCCACTTTCTGCATCTCACTTCCTTCTTTCTGCTCCTCTGTTGCTTCTTTCTCCTGTACCTGTCTTGACTCTTTCTGCACTCCTGTTCAGCCTTTCTGTACTTCTCTTGCCTCTCTCTGCATCCTCTTCCCCCTTTCTGCAACTCTTGCTTCTTTCTGTACTTCTCTTGCCTCTTTCTGTACTTCTCTTGCCTTGTTTGCACCTCGCTTGCTTCTTTCTGTACTTCTCTTGCTTTCTTCAGCACCTCTCTTGCATCTTGCTCGGGCGGCCGAGCTTGAATCTGGGGAACTGGGTTCAAGTCTCGGCAATGATGCTGAACATCCTCTGATTCTGGGCAAATTGCTTAATCTCCCGGTGCCTAACAAAAATGAATGTGTCCTCATGTAATGCAACTGGTGCTATGTAAAGCTCTCTGATACCCGATTCAAGTGAAGTTTGCACTATATAAAACTGTAAACAACTATTATGTCTCTTTCATCACTTCTTTAGCTTCTTTCTACACCTCTGTTGCTTCTTTCAGCACTTTTCTTGCCTCTTTCTGCACTTCTCTTGCCTGTTTATGCATCTCTGTGGCCTCCTTCTGTACCTCACTTGCTTCTTTCTGAACCCCTTTTCTCTCTTTCTTCACCCCTCTTCCCTTGTTATACACCGCTGTTGCCTATTTCTGTACCTCTCTTGCCTCTTTCTGTACATCTATAGCTACTTCCAGCACTTCTCTTTCCTCTTTCTGCACTTCTCTTGCCTGTTTCAGCATCTCTCTTACCTGTTCCTGCACCTCTGTGTCCTCCTTCTGCACCTCACTAGCTTCTTTCTGCACCCCTCTTGCCTCTTTCGGCACCCTTCTTCCCTATTTCTGTATCTCTGTTGCCTCTGTCTGCACCCATGCTCTCTCTTTCTACACCTCTACTGTCTGTTGCTGCACCTCTCTTGCCTCTTTCTACACTTCTCTTGCCTCTTTCTACACCTTTGCTGCTTCTTTTTCACTTCTCTGGCTTCATTCTGCACCTCCCTTTTCCATTCTGTACCCCTCTTCCCTCTTTCTGCACCCTTCTTCTCTCTTTGTGCACCCATCTTGCCTCTTTCTGCACTCATCATTCCTCTTTCTGTACCCCTCTTGCCTCTTTCTGCCCCTCTGTTGGTTCTTTCTTCACTGTTCTTGCTTCTTTTTGCACCTCTTGCATATTTCTGTACCGCTATTGTCTCTTTATTCACCACTCTTCCCTTTTTCTGCACATCTCTTGTCTCTTTCTCTACCTCTCTTGCCTTTTTCTATACTTCTCTTTCCTCTTACCTTCTTTCTCTACCTCTCTGCCTCTTTCTGCATCCACCTTACCTCTTTCTGCACCTCTCTTGCTGCTTTTTGCACTTCTATTGCTTCTTTCTGCGTCTCTCTTGGTATTAATTAAGTTTAGCTGCAATCAGGATAGCGCTTCTCTGCTCTTGGTATTAATTAAGTTTAGCTGCAATCAGGATAGCGCTTCTCTGCTCTTGGTATTAATTAAGTGATTGTACTCTGCTGACATCGTAGCGCTTCATTGCTCCTGGCTGCCCACTTTGCATATATTTAATTGTGACTGAATTGCTCGTAGCGCTTACTGCAAAGCTAGCACTGTTTACTTTTCCAAAGCCCTGCTTGTGTGTTTTCGTCTTCGCTTTTTGCTGCCACCATTTTGTTGTCCTGCCTCCCAGCCCCTCTCTCCACCCCGCTCCTGCCTCCCAGCTGACCCCCCCTCGCCCCTCCCCCCTCCTCCACCATCCATATATGACAGATGCCTTCAGCGCAGCGTCCACGCGCAGCGATCGCGCACCGAAGGTGCGCCAAAGGTAAGCCCGTCTACGCCCGTCCTCGCCTGGACCGCGCCCAGCGCCAGACCCCCTGGTCCTCGCAAAAACCACTCCTCCCGCATAACTTATGCCGCCGCTACCCTCGTTGCCCTTAACCCCGGACGCACACCCCAATCCTGCGAAGCTGCTCCAGGACACACCCATGGTCCATTCACCTGCCACTCCTGCAAGTTCGCCTGCACCTGGACCCACACCAAATTCACTACCTCCAAACTCAGACCCAACTCCAACCACCTGAAATGCATCCTGCTGAACACCCGATCGGTCCACAGACACGCCACTGAACTCTGGGAGCTACTCGACACTACCTCGACGGACGTCGCCTTCCTTACAGAAACCTGGATGAACGCCTCATCAGCGCCCGACATCGCCATAGCCATCCCGGACGCTTACAAGATCATCCGGAAAGACCGCACCAACCAAACAGGAGGAGGCATCGCCATCGTCCATAAGAACACCATCCGAATCACGACCAGCTCCGACGATAAACTCGCGACCGCCGAATACCTTCATTTCCAGATCCACAGCGACCCCAGGACCACACTTAGAGGCACCCTCATCTACAGACCACCAGGAACCCGCACACAATTCAACGAAGACGTCACCGACTTCATCAGCCCACATGCCCTCACCTCCGAGAACTACATCTTACTAGGAGACCTCAACTACCACCTGGAAAAGAAAAACGACAGCAACACCACCACACTCCTAGACAACCTGGCCAACCTCGGACTCAAACAACTCGTTAACACCCCCACCCACCTTGCCGGACACACGCTCGACCCTATCTTCACCTCCAGCAAACACATCTCCTTCGATCACACCACAGCTCTTCACTGGACAGACCACAACTGCGTTCACTTCAGCTACAAAAAGACCACGAGCCACAACCCCCCTCAACCTATTCCTCGAAGAAACTGGAACAAAATCACCACCGACCAACTCTTCACATCACTAAACCAAAACCCTCCTGCCACATCATCGGACCCGAACCAAGCTGCCACCAAACTCACACAATGGATCACCCACAGCGCTGACGTATTAGCACCCTTGAAAAACCATCAGATCAAACAAGGTAGCAAAAAGGCCCCCTGGTTCAACGATAACCTTAAGAAATCCAAAAAGTTATGTCGTACCCTCGAGAAAACCTGGAGAAAAAACCCAACCTCTGACAACCTGACCACCTTCAAGGATGCCACCCGCAAACACCACCAATTGATCAGATCCACCAAGAAATCAGCATTCAAAGATCGACTCAACAACAATGCCTACAACAGCAAGGAACTATTCAACATCGTCAAAGAATTTACCAACCCCACCGCCGGCACCAACGACATCACTCCCTCCCAAGACCTCTGCGACTCTTTATCCTCCTTCTTCCACAACAAAATCGCCGACATATATAACAGCTTTGAGAACATTTCCAATGAACAGTCCACTCCACCCTCCTCCGAACCTATACCGCCCTCTAACAACCTTAATGCCTGGAACCGAATCACCACTGAAGACACCATCCGCCTGATGAACTCCATTCACTCAGGATCGCCAACCGACCCATGTCCCCACCACATTTTCAACAAAGCAGACTCCATCATCGCACCCCATCTCCGCGATGTCATCAACTGTTCCTTCAACTCCGCTACCTTCCCGGAAAGCTGGAAACATGCCGAACGCAGCGCCCTTCTAAAGAAACCCACAGCTGACCCCTCTGAACTTAAGACCTAACGCCCCATCTCACTCCTCCCATTCCCTGCCAAAGTCATTGAGAAAGCCGTTAATGGTCAGCTCGCCGCCTTCCTGGAATCCAACAATGCCCTCGACCCTTCACAGTCCGGCTTCCGAGCCAAACACAGCACCGAAACGGCCCTCATCGCAGCTACAGACGACATCCGCCTCCCCCCATTCAAATCAGAGGCCACCGAAGTCATCTGCGGGGTACCACAAGGATCTTCACTCAGCCCCACCCTCTTCAACGTATATATGAGTCCCCTCGCATCCATCGCGCGACAACACAACCTCAACATCATCTCCTACGCAGACGACACCCAGCTGATCCTCTTCCTCACCAAAGACCCAAACACCGCCAAAGCCAACCTACACGAAGGAATGAAAGAAGTAGCCGAATGGATGAAGAACAGCCGTTTAAAACTAAACTCGGACAAAACGGAAGTCCTCATATTAGGATCATCCCCCTCTGCCTGGGACAACTCATGGTGGCGACCGGCCCTGGGTACAGCACCTATACCTACAGATCACGCACGTAACCTGGGCTTCATCCTAGACTCCTCCCTCTCGATGACCAGACAAGTCAACGCCGTCTCATCTTCATGCTTCAACATCCTACGCATGCTCAAAAAAATCTTCCGCTGGATCCCCACCGAAACAAGAAAGACAGTCACCCACGCACTGGTCACAAGCCGACTGGATTATGGAAATACCCTTTACGCCGGGACCACAGCCAAACTACAGAAAAAACTCCAACGCATCCAAAACGCCTCAGACAGACTCATACTTGACATTCCCCGTCACGCTCACATTTCCGGTCACCTAAAGGATCTCCACTGGCTCCCCGTCAACAAGAGAATAACATTCCGTCTCCTCACCCACGCACACAAGGCCCTCTACGACCTTGGACCCGAATGCCTCAACACACGACTGTCCTTCTACACACCCACCCACCAACTACGATCATCCAATCAAGCCCTCGCCGCAATTCCGCGCATCTAAAGATCCACCATGGGTGGAAGATCCTTCTCCTACTTAGCGGCCAAAACCTGGAATTCTCTCCCCACTCACCTCCGTCTTACACAGAACCACCTCTCCTTCAGAAAGCAACTAAAAACCTGGCTATTCGATAAATAATGCACCCACCCTCCCTCTAGCGCCCTGAGACCCTCTGGGTGAGTAGTGCGCTATATAAATTCCTGAACTTGAACTTGAACTCTCTTATTTCTTTCAGCACCCCTCTTGCTTGCATATTTCCGTACCGCTATTGTCTCTTTCTACACCCCTCTCCCTTCTTTCTGTATCTCTCTTGCTTCTGTCTGTACCCCTGTTCCCTCCTTCTGCACCTCTTTTGCCTGTTACTGCAGTTCTCTTGCCTCCTTCTGCAGCTCTGTTGCTTCTTTCTACACTTCTCTTGTCTCTTTCTGCACCCCTCTAGCTTCTTACTGCACCCTTATTGCTTCTTTCTGTTCATCTCTTGCTTATTTTTGTACCTCTCTTGCTTCTATCTGCACCGCACTTGCCTCTTTCTGTACCACTCTCCCCTTTTTCTGCACATCTCTTGCCTCTTTCTGTACCTCTCTTGCCTCTTTCTATACTTCTCTTAGCTCTTTCTGCACCTCTGTTGCTTCTTTCTGTTCTTCTCTTGCTTTTTTCTGTACCTCTATTGCTTCTTTCTGCAACTCTCTTGCCTCTTTCTGCATCCCTCTTACCTCTTTCTGCCCCTCTTGTGCTTCTTTCTACACTTATATTGCTTCTTTCAGCACCTCTTTTATTTCTTTCGGCACCCCTCTTGCTTCTTTCTATACACTTCTTTCCTTGTCCTCCACCTTTCTTGCCTCTTGCTGTACCTCTTACCTCTTTCTGTAGTTATCTTGCCTCTGTCTACACCTCTTTTGCTTATTTCCGTACTTCTCTTGCTTCTTTCTGCATGCCTTTTGCCTTTTTCTGCACATCTGTTCATTCTTTCTGCACTGTTCTTGCTTCTTTCTGCACCTCTCTCGCAAATTTCTGCACCCCTATTGCCTCTTTCTGTACCCCACTTCCCTCTTTCTGCACCTCTCTTGCCTCTTTCTGTACTTCTCTAGATACTTTCAGCACTTCTCTTGCTTCTTTCAGCACCTCTCTTGCCTGTTTCTGCAGCTTTCTTACCTGTTCCTGTATCTCACTAGCTTCTTTCTGCAGCCCTCTTGCCTCTTTCTGCACCCTTTTTCCCTATTTCTGTACAGCTGTTGCCTCTTTCTGCACCCCTGCTCTCTCTTTCTGCACCTCTCCTGTCTGTTGTTGCACCTCTCTTGCCTCTTTCTACACATCTCTTGCCTCTTTCTACACCATTGCTGCTTCCTTCTGCACTTCTCTTACTTCTATAACTTCTCTTGCCTATTTCTGCAGTTCATTTGCCTCTTTCAGTACTTCTCTCGCCTGTTTCTGAATTCAAATGGGAAGTGCAAGCTGTCAAGTTCAAAGGTATCCATACTCTTGTGACTGAGGTACATGCCTACTTGTACATATATTCGCAAATGTGTTATGCATCTGAAGATTGTAGCTTAAAAAGCTGGTAGCTAATTTTATAGATGGTCACATCTTCTTACTTCTGCTCTGTCATTTGGTTCCACAGGCAGACATGTCTTAGGTATATCGGTGTTATAGAGCCCCTGAAATAAACTATTGAATACCCATGTGCTCTGTATTATCAACAGAAAGAAAGAAATACTCATTTTGTACACACATTTACAAAGTATGCAGTTTGAAACACAGGTATTCAAGTATTTCTATGTTTATTTTTATGTAACATGTCACTAGGTAAAAGCACCGACACACGCATGCATACCTTCACAAACTTTGTCAGACTTACAATAGTGATAATGTAAAGAATTCTGTTTTACATTTGGTAGGCCTAACATTCTGAGCAGTCGATGAATAGTGAATATTCAAGCGAAAGTGAGGTTTAATACATCTTGGGCAAAGGATTAGTGATTAAGCTACGTTGTATGAGTCTGTGGTAAGATACAGTTGAAGTAGGCCTCTTTCTGCACCTCTGTTGCTTTTTTCTGCACTTCTCATGCTTTTTTCCTAACGTTCTTCCTCTTTAAGGACTTCTGTTGCCTTTTTATATATTTGTCTTGCTTCCTTTTGCACCTTTCTTCCTCTTTCTGTACCTCTTTTCCTCTTTCTGCATTTCTTTTACTTCTTTCAATGCCTTCCTTTCTTTTTTTGTACATGTTTTACCTATGTAGGCTTCGTTAGAAATTAGCATTTAAAAAACCTTAGAAATTCAATGAAAAAACTACAGGTTTCAGGGACGTTATAGTTAGGCTAACAGTTCACTCGTTCAAAACCAGAGAAATTCAGCCATTATAGTTAGCTGAGCTAACTCACGCCACTGCAATGCACAGCTGATGATGTTACATATTACATCATTCATGACATGGTCAGTGACATCACCCATGGCATCACTGATGACATTTCAAATGACATCACTGATGATATCACTAATGACATCATCCAGTGACGGAGTGTTTCTAAAAAGTTTAAGACAGTTAAATATATAATGGGGTATATGACCATCCTGGTCAAGTAGCAGCAGCACAGAAAGGACTAGGGTAATGGCGCTCAAGACAATTGTGGTGGTAGGACCCAGGTAAAATTGAGTTTTCACCGCTTTTTCTTTGATTCCGCCAATTCAAGTATGGAGGTTTCCCTGCCACGGTTGCCTCGTCGGAAAAGTACATTGTAATCTGGATGGCGGGAATCTTGGTGGAAAGCGGCTTCTACCTCTGAGGCTGTTGACGTGGGAGAAACATCTTGGCTGAGGCAGTGGGACTGCAGGTGCCTTCACTCCAGTGACCAGCCAGCATCTAAATTATGCGGGTGGCCCTCCAAGTCGGCGGGTGGAAAGACGGCCATAAAACGAAGGAGGGTCCCAATCTACCAAAATCTAAATCAGACCCTAAGTTTGCCTATCTGAATCAGGCCTTTAGACTTCAGGTCTTAACTTAGGGCCTCTTTCACAAAGGGACTTATGACTTGCAAAGTTAAAAAAACTCATGGCGGAATCTCCACACTCAGGGCAGAATCCATGCACTGAGCACTTCCTTATGAGTCTTAAGTGCCTTTGTGAATCAGGCCATTCGACTTCAGTACCTTATGAATCGGACCCTATGTGTTGAGCAAAGCTTTGACAATTTACCTCATAGTATTAGTCTTATAAATAGGACCGCAAGCCAATTCATATTTAGTGCAAACACTATTTGTCCCTTGTTGGCAGAAGACCACAAGAAACAAATCTGATATGTGATTTTTTTATTCAAAGCAATTTTGCAGCAGGCATAGGCCATCTGGAGTAATTCCCCTCTGTTTGCCGGTCAAGACCCAGAAAGTATCTACCAATAAAGATGCATACGATGTAGTTTAATGGATACTGTAGGCAAATACCGGAATTTAAATGAATGTTCTTAATACTAAAATACTGCTTCTGTATACAGGACATCCAATTGTGCTTGCCTTGATCAGCCTCATTTGGGTGTCCTTTACACATATTGACTTTTGCTATAAAGTGTACACTATCCACCCTGTGTGATTCTGGAAGTCTGCAAAGCATTGCTGTTCAAATCATTCTCAGATGAAATGGACTGAATACATTACCTCAACATTGAAAATCACTATACTGTAAACAAAAACGTATTGAATTGCAAACTAATTGTCTTATTTATAGGACATTCCCAAAATACTTTTCCAAATTGTGAATACTACTTCACCCCCCCTGATGCCCACGGTTTCCACTGAATGCCATTTCAGGTTATTGTGGAAGGTATTGAGCACAGATGATGAACTTGCAGTTTTATATCAGTCTATCAAGAATAGCAAAGCAGCGGGCTAGCTACTCTGTTATGTCTTGACTTCCATGAGAAATGTTTGAATGCTGAGTGATGCTTGTTGATGTCAGGATGCTCTTGGTCCACTACCCACATTTTTGCTCATGTATTCTGTGAATATTTGAGAATGGGATGTTTACTCCAGTCAGACGTCATGTATGTCCACAGCCTGTGCTATTCCTTGTCTGTCAATTGTTCATAGTTACTAGCGGGGAAAGTGAAGCACACCAACTGCAGCTAAGACTGCAATTCTCTGTGAATGAGGAGGGGGCTGGAATCTGTGCCTGCTGCACTTCCTAGCATATCCCATGCAGGACGAATAGTTACAAGCCCACAAAATACCAGAAGGAGACTCAACTTTGTCTCACATTATAGTGACTTGACAATTGAACACAAATCTGCTACTAGTTACACAGCATTTTTAGTATGTTTACTAATTTAATGCATCGATTTATTCGACCTGTCAAGGGAAAGAAAATAAAACAGATGTAGTGAAAGCATAACGGTTTCCAATTTTAATTCCAAAGCAAACTTTGCTCTCTGCTAAAGCAACAGCAAATCATGTTGAAAATAATTATAAGAAACTTGGCATGAGACTGGAACTATACTCGGAGGGGTACCTTTCGCTTTGATTGGTTTAAATCAGCTGTACTATCAGCCCTCGCCACTGATTTTACTGCCTAAATGTTTGCTTATGATCTCACCTCACTTTCTGACTCACTTATAATGTCCATTCCGATGATCTTAATCTTTGACTTTTGCTCACTGTTCTTTCTGCTCAGCTCTTTCGTTCCTCAATCCTCAATCTTAATCTATGATGTGTGTTCACTGCTCTTTCTGTTCTTTTCTTTTTCTGCTCATTCATTGATCTTAATCTTTAACATTTGCTCACTGCTCTTTCTTTTTTGTCTATTTCTGCTCAATCCTTGATCTTAATCTTTGACTTTTGCTCACTCACTCTTCTTTCACCCATTCTTTCCGCTTCTCATTTTCCCTCCTCCCCAAAACCTCTCTCCAGATCGTTGTGCAATTCTCCACCTCCTGCCTTGCCCTACCCACCACCCCTCTCTCCTCCCAGGACCTACTCAATGGAGGTCGCAGTGTGGCTATGTGAGCCTGTCCGTGCCTGAAAAACTCCCAGCGCCAAGACACCCGGTCCTCAGCTCACCCTCAGATACAACACCTCTGCCCTCCTTGCCCTGAACACCTGCTGACCCAGCTAAACTCTGCTACCATGCCGCACCACACTCTATAGTAAGACCTTTCTCCTGCGCCAGACGCATCTTCTCCAGCGTGTTCCCTGTCTGGACACAGAGCACCAAGCCGACCTCTCACACCACACAAGAAGCGACACACTGACTTCACTGTCTACTCCTTAATGATCCATGTGCAAGTCTTCCATTGAATTATGGGACCTCATCACCGCCCTTGCCCCAACATAGGGCCCAATTCAAAAAGGTAAAATGAGACAAAAGTCTATTATTACGACTTTACTACTCATAACTGCCCTATCTGAATACCAAAAGTCGTAAAGTTCAACTTTTGTTGTTCACAAAGGGCATTTACTAGTAGTAAATGTCCTTTGTAAATACCAAAAGTCATAAAGTTAGATTTTCGTCTCAGTTTACTTTTGTGATACAGGCCCATAGTCTTTCTCACTGAGATCTGGCACAACACCAAATCTGCCCCAGACATTGCCAAAACAACTCCCAACAGATATAGAATCACTCACCAGGCCAGCATCAACAAGCCATAATTTTCAAAGAGACCATACAGTGCACCACCGACAACACCACTACCCCATGGAACATCTCAACTCCAAACTCCACACTGACGAGAAGATAACCAACAGAGGCTTCTTCGCATAGCGACCCCCAGGGCTGCACTCCCACTTCTGTAACACAATTACAGACTTCATTGCACCCCTAGCCTTAGGCTACATCTTCCTTGGGGACCTACATTTCCACATAGGTGACCGCAATGACAACAACAATGCACTCCTCCTCAACAGTATGAGCAGTTTCGGATTGACCCAAATAATTTAGGCACTCTGCAGGACAGTTGCTGGACCTATTCTTCAGCTCTAGCAACCACGTCAAATACAGCCATATCACAGAACTCACATGGAACAATCACTCCATCATCTAGTTCAGCATCTGTAATATGTTCCAGCATGATGACCCCAATAGAAGACCAGTGCCCCCCCACCAAGGGTGGAGCAACATTTCTGGGACCAGCTGGATGGACCTCTAGCTCTGCTACTGACACCAACCTTGAACAAGGAGATAAGAACTTCAATGCCTGGACACCATTGTCCCTATCCAGAGCAACAACCTGCTGATAAATCCAACAACTCAGAACAGTTATACGAGACAACAAACAGCTAGAGAGAAGGAGGTACACCAGAAAGGACTCCTCCTACAGGCAGCCTTTAAGACCTCTCACAACCTCTACCACTGCCTGCTGAGAGCAACAAAGAAGACAGGCCTAGCTACATGCATCAAAATAAGCACCAACAACACCAAGGAACTTTTCAACATCATTAAGGAATTCTCCACACCGACTACCAGCAAAAACAACATCACACGCTCACAGGAGCTGTACAGCAATCTCGCTGACTTCTTCCATGGCAAGATCGCAAACATCTACCCTACCTGCAGGGAGAGCCGGGACCAGCAAAGTGTGCATTGAGCCTGTCTATATCCAAGGAGATTCTGTTTTTCGGGAGCAGAACGCTGTCCCCTTGCCATCAGCTTGGGCATTTCCTGATTGGACCTCTAGCTCCCAACCAATCCTGAGTCCACCCCCTACCTGCAATACCCCTTAAGGTGTGCACAGGGCACCCCAAGACAGCCACCTCTATCGTGTAGCCTAAGCCTCCTGTGCCCTACAGAGTCCAGTCTGCCACTTAACATGGCTTAACGATGCCTTGTACATGAGACCCCCTTTCACGCTATGGTTAGTTTGAAAGGGGTGGGCAATGGGTGTTGTGGTGGGCATTCCACCGCAACACCCATTCATTTTGATGCAGCCCCTATGTACAAAGGTGGCATACACAGGTAAATCTTTGTCTTAAATTGGTGAAACGAGGAGAACTGCATTATGCAACTTTGAACCTAACCCCACCTTCACTATCCTTTAAGGTGTATGCAGGGCACCCTAAGACAAGCACCTCCATCTTGTAGCCTCAGCATTTTTGTGCCCTACAGAGCCCAGTGAACAAATAACAGAAAAGGTGATAAGAACACATACTTGTGCTCTGTTTCTAATCTCTAAAACTGCTATTTTTCTTCCTGTGACTGTTTTAGTGTAATCTTTTGTTCTGTGTGAAGTTGGTCCTGTTCAAAACTGGATTTTTAGACCCAGACTGTTTGAATAGACCTCTTGGTTTCTGTGAATTTAGTACTGTGTTAAAGTTTTGTTTCTTCTATGAAAATCTGTCCTAGTTTCCCTTGTACTGTGCTTGATCATGCAGAGGCAACCGCCCACCCCCAGCACCTACTCCCTTTTGAGTCTTTAAATGTTAAAAAGGCAAATTGCACCCTCAGAGACTAAGCAGAGTGCATTTAGGAGACTGCTGAATCTGATTTAAGGTTGAAAATTATGTCTGAAAAATGTATGTAAGCCACATTTATGGCTAGAAAAAGGGATTTGTTAATGTGTCACAAAGCAGTATTTAAGTGGCTTAGCTTTGGGCCTACCTGCATGGTGAACCAGGACCAGCAAAGTGTGGATTGAGCCTGTCTGTATACAAGGAGATTCTGTTCCTTAGGAGCAGCTCACTGTCGCCAGATATCAGCCTATGCTTGAGGTCACGTTTGCCGTGGAAAATTGCATCTGTGCTCTGATCTGCTGCTGTATCGGTTAATTCTATGGGGCTTAGACTTTGATTTCTGATTTGCTGATAGTTCTGTGGTTCTGATTGTTCCTTGGGGTAGTGATTGTATTGGACTTAGGGCTTAGGCTTGGAGCTTTGATTGGTGGATAGGTCTAGGGTTTTGATTGGTTCCTAGGGCTATTGGTTCTATTGGGTGTAGGGCTTAGGGTTAGGTCTGATTGGCTGCAAGGACGAGAGCTGTGATTGGCTGTAAGGTCCTGGTCTCCTATTTTTCCTAGGGCTAGGGTTCCTATTGGCCAAAGGTCACCTGACCTAGGGCCATTTAAACTTAGGTTTCAGGGCATCTCAGCCTGAGCATCAAGGCCAAGGGCAGATAGGAAAAGGTAAATTGCCTGCTTGAGACTGGTGGAGCCTAGGGCCGGACATGGTGCCCTTTTTTCCATTCAACAGCACCCACCTTAACCCATCCACATACAGAAACATATTGATACATTCACAACAACTGTTCTCTCCTCTTTTACTGGAAACAAACCCAACCAATTTTCATTGTCAGAACAACAACCAAAAAACAACACAAACCACACTATACACCCTTCTACCCCAACTATCACACATTGGCACTTTCACTCACATACAAAACACAACACTTTCTTATACCACTTACAAATCCAAGCATCGCTAACACAACCCAAATCAACACTAATCATAACTGTATCCCATCTAGACACACACTCCCTGCTCACACAAAGCACCAGCTCTTCCCTCTACTTAGTCCTAACAAACCCTTTCTGACACCATCAAACCTAAACTCAACCTTCCATCATTTCATCAATTAACACCCACTTTCTCTTTTGACCAAAAACAAGACAACCACGCAACCCCTACAGTTCACTCTTCCACACATATTATCTATTTCAGTGATCATATCTAACACAACCACTATCAACTCTTGTCCATCTCTTCTCATTCACCACATGCACTCCTTTCTAAAACACATGACCACCCCTTTACCATTCATCTTCCACTCACCAACAATACTTTACAAACAAATACTTCTCTGAAAACAACTACATCATCATCTCCTCTCAAAACTCCTCAAAATCAAAACATAACAAACACGCCAGCACAAAAAAACCTTGCACACATACTAACTCATAATACTTCCCATCACAAACTAGGAACATACATCCACGTCCACCCTCCTGACTACACAAATAATACAGACCCTAAACCAACTCTTTTGCCAAGCTTTTTCTCTTCACATACACATAGCACATATACAGTAACACAGCATCTCTCTTTCAACCGCCTCTCAGTCATTGGACAATTTAGAACCTTGCAACATGACCCACATGTTGTACTACGACACCTAACTCATACACCTTCCATCCTAAGCAGATGCAAACAGAATAAACAACATGCTACCGTTCACAACTTTGCATCTCCATTTCTACTATGCAACAAGGCTAATCTACAAAAACATTATAACTCACCAACTCACTCTCAACCACCATCTCTACCACCTACAGATGCAGTCCCAACAAAATGCCTTCTTAGCCTGCTAAACAAGGATTACAATGAAGAAAAACAAAACAGTTGCTATCCTCATACAGCTAACACTAGCACTGAATTATTATGTTGGCTACATAAAGCAGTCACACAATCGGTTTTCTCCCAAGTTACAGGAGTAAAGAGTTAGGATTTTTTCTTAAGACCAAAACTTAAGAAAAACTTAAGGCAAAAGCCTAAGTTAAATTTAACCCCTTCCACGCTGATGACGAGCTGGGCTCGTCATGAGGTAGCCTCCTCGCACGCTGATGACGAGCCCAGCTCGTCACGTAAAGTGCGCTTTTAAAAATCTCCGTGAACGAGCGGAATTCCGCCCGCACGCATGCGGTTAAGTTAAACTTAAGTTAGGATTTTGTCTTAAGACCAAAATTAAAGACAAACTTACGACAACATCCTAACTTTATTACTCCTAAATGCCTTTTGTGAATACCGAAAATCGTGAAGTTAGGATTTTGTCTCAGATTACTTTTATGAATCGGGCCCATAGTCAGCAAATTACTTTGTTCCCTTCATTTTTCCTCTTCTAGTACTAGTTTTAATTGGTGATTTTTTTTTAACCCTTTATTAGTTTTCTGATAAGAAGCCCAATCTGGCAGTACCTGTGGGTGGAGTTGCGACCCCATTGTGGATCCCACTCTGGCCCCATGTGGAACTCCGCAATGGAGTTACAACTCTGTACTGGAGTCCGTTTGAGCATTTTTAATATTAGTACATTTTTTAAACTACATATTAGATGTAGTCAGAGAAACAAATTTTTACTTTCTAGTAGTATTGTTTTAAAAATTATACCAATATCTATTTGGAACACTTTACTGACACTGGTTTGCTTTGGTTTTCATAGAAATCTGCTTTCAAATGTTCTACTGAAACAGTAAGCCAAACGTTTTCAATTACAGCATACCAGCTTCCAATTGCACAGTAGCAAATATGGTTGAGTGCTTCTAAATGTAAGCTTATCCACAATAGCATAACTTGCCAAACATTGAAACGCATCCAATCAAAGATGTACTCACACCAGTAAGCAAAAAAGAACCTATTTTAGGATATGAAAAAATTTACACCACCCAATCAAATACATAATTTTTTAAAACCAAATCTACTCCTCCATTTTAACTGCCTTTCATTGAACCAACTCTTTCATTTACCACAAGCCTTCTATTGATTGCTACTGTTCCTTCCTTTAAAATGGTTAGAGTGTTGATTGTGGGTCGCAGCTGTGTCTTCTGGGCAAGAGAATATGCAAGAAAGAGTGGCATTGACAGGGACTTGGTTTGCCTAATGTGGAAATTAAATGGTTTGGTCAGGGAGGTTTAAAGTGGCATCAGGTGCTGCCTTTGGTAGAGAGTATTACACATTGCCAACATCAAGACTTGTTAATGGTGCACTGTGGTGGCAATGACTGTTACTGGGGTGGTCTGCAAAGCATTGCTGTTCAAATCATTCTCAGATGAAATGGACTGAATACATTACCTCAACATTGAAAATCACTATACTGTAAACAAAAACGTATTGAATTGCAAACTAATTGTCTTATTTATAGGACATTCCCAAAATACTTTTCCAAATTGTGAATACTACTTCACCCCCCCCTGATGCCCACGGTTTCACTGAATGCCATATCAGGTTATTGTGGAAGGTATTGAGCACAGATGATGAACTTGCAGTTTTATATCAGTCTATCAAGAATAGCAAAGCAGCGGGCTAGCTACTCTGTTAAGTCTTGACTTCCATGAGAAATGTTTGAATGCTGAGTGATGCTTGTTGATGTCAGGATGCTCTTGGTCCACTACCCACATTTTTGCTCATGTATTCTGTGAATATTTGAGAATGGGATGTTTACTCCAGTCAGACGTCATGTATGTCCACAGCCTGTGCTATTCCTTGTCTGTCAATTGTTCATAGTTACTAGCGGGGAAAGTGAAGCACACCAACTGCAGCTAAGACTGCAATTCTCTGTGAATGAGGAGGGGGCTGGAATCTGTGCCTGCTGCACTTCCTAGCATATCCCATGCAGGACGAATAGTTACAAGCCCACAAAATACCAGAAGGAGACTCAACTTTGTCTCACATTATAGTGACTTGACAATTGAACACAAATCTGCTACTAGTTACACAGCATTTTTAGTATGTTTACTAACTCAATGCATCGATTTATTCGACCTGTCAAGGGAAAGAAAATAAAACAGATGTAGTGAAAGCATAACGGTTTCCAATTTTAATTCCAAAGCAAACTTTGCTCTCTGCTAAAGCAACAGCAAATCATGTTGAAAATAATTATAAGAAACTTGGCATGAGACTGGAACTATACTCGGAGGGGTACCTTTCGCTTTGATTGGTTTAAATCAGCTGTACTATCAGCCCCCGCCACTGATTTTACTGCCTAAATGTTTGCTTATGATCTCACCTCACTTTCTGACTCACTTATAATGTCCATTCCGATGATCTTAATCTTTGATGTGTGTTCACTGCTCTTTCTGTTCTTTTCTTTTTCTGCTCATTCATTGATCTTAATCTTTAACATTTGCTCACTGCTCTTTCTTTTTTGTCTATTTCTGCTCAATCCTTGATCTTAATCTTTGACTTTTGCTCACTCACTCTTCTTTCACCCATTCTTTCCGCTTCTCATTTTCCCTCCTCCCCAAAACCTCTCTCCAGATCGTTGTGCAATTCTCCACCTCCTGCCTTGCCCTACCCACCACCCCTCTCTCCTCCCAGGACCTACTTAATGGAGGTCGCAGTGTGGCTATGTGAGCCTGTCCGTGCCTGAAAAACTCCCAGCGCCAAGACACCCGGTCCTCAGCTCACCCTCAGATACAACACCTCTGCCCTCCTTGCCCTGAACACCTGCTGACCCAGCAAAACTCTGCTACCATGCCGCACCACACTCTATAGTAAGACCTTTCTCCTGCGCCAGACGCATCTTCTCCAGCGTGTTCCCTGTCTGGACACAGAGCACCAAGCCGACCTCTCACACCACACAAGAAGCGACACACTGACTTCACTGTCTACTCCTTAATGATCCATGTGCAAGTCTTCCATTGAATTATGGGACCTCATCACCGCCCTTGCCCCAACATAGGGCCCTATTCAAAAAGGTAAAATGAGACAAAAGTCTATTATTACGACTTTACTACTCATAACTGCCCTATCTGAATACCAAAAGTCGTAAAATTCAACTTTTGTTGTTCACAAAGGGCATTTACTAGTAGTAAATGTCCTTTGTAAATACCAAAAGTCATAAAGTTAGATTTTCGTCTCAGTTTACTTTTGTGATACAGGCCCATAGTCTTTCTCACTGAGACCTGGCACAACACCAAATCTGCCCCAGACATTGCCAAAACAACTCCCAACAGATATAGAATCACTCACCAGGCCAGCATCAACAAGCCATAATTTTCAAAGAGACCATACAGTGCACCACCGACAACACCACTACCCCATGGAACATCTCAACTCCAAACTCCACACTGACGAGAAGATAACCAACAGAGGATTCTTCGCATAGCGACCCCCAGGGCTGCACTCCCACTTCTGTAACACAATTACAGACTTCATTGCACCCCTAGCCTTAGGCTACATCTTCCTTGGGGACCTACATTTCCACATAGGTGACCCCAATGACAACAACAATGCACTCCTCCTCAACAGTATGAGCAGTTTCGGATTGACCCAAATAATTTAGGCACTCTGCAGGACAGTTGCTGGACCTATTCTTCAGCTCTAGCAACCACGTCAAATACAGCCATATCACAGAACTCACATGGAACAATCACTCCATCATCTAGTTCAGCATCTCTAATAAGTTCCGGCATGATGACCCCAATGGAAGACCAGTGCCCCCCCACCAAGGGTGGAGCAACATTTCTGGGACCAGCTGGATGGACCTCTAGCTCTGCTACTGACACCAACCTTGAACAAGGAGATAAGAACTTCAATGCCTGGACACCATTGTCCCTATCCAGAGCAACAACCTGCTGATACATCCAACAACTCAGAACAGTGAAACGAGACAACAAACAGCTAGAGAGAAGGAGGTACACCAGAAAGGACTCCTCCTACAGGCAGCCTTTAAGACCTCTCACAACCTCTACCACTGCCTGCTGAGAGAAACAAAGAAGACAGGCCTAGCTACATGCATCAAAATAAGCACCAACAACACCAAGGAACTTTTCAACATCATTAAGGAATTCTCCACACCGACTACCAGCGAAAACAACATCACACGCTCACAGGAGCTGTACAGCAATCTCGCTGACTTCTTCCATGGCAAGATCGCAAACATCTACCCTACCTGCAGGGAGAGCCGGGACCAGCAAAGTGTGCATTGAGCCTGTCTATATCCAAGGAGATTCTGTTTTTCGGGAGCAGAACACTGTCCCCTTGCCATCAGCTTGGGCATTTCCTGATTGGACCTCTAGCTCCCAACCAATCCTGAGTCCACCCCCTACCTGCAATACCCCTTAAGGTGTGTGCAGGGCACCCCAAGACAGCCACCTCTATCTTGTAGCCTAAGCCTCCTGTGCCCTACAGAGCCCAGTCTGCCACTTAACATGGCTTAACGATGCCTTGTACATGAGACCCCCTTTCACGCTATGGTTAGTTTGAAAGGGGTGGGCAATGGGTGTTGTGGTGGGCATTCCACCGCAACACCCATTCATTTTGATGCAGCCCCTATGTACAAAGGTGGCATACACAGGTAAATCTTTGTCTTAAATTGGTGAAACGAGGAGAACTGCATTATGCAACTTTGAACCTAACCCCACCTTCACTATCCTTTAAGGTGTATGCAGGGCACCCTAAGACAAGCACCTCCATCTTGTAGCCTCAGCATTTTTGTGCCCTACAGAGCCCAGTGAACAAATAACAGAAAAGGTGATAAGAACGCAGACTTGTGCTCTGTTTCTAATCTCTAAAACTGCTAATTTTCTTCCTGTGACTGTTTTTGTGTAATCTTTTGTTCTGTGTGAAGTTGGTCCTGTTCAAAACTGGATTTTTAGACCCAGACTGTTTGAATAGACCTCTTGGTTTCTGTGAATTTAGTACTGTGTTAAAGTTTTGTTTCTTCTATGAAAATCTGTCCTAGTTTCCCTTGTACTGTGCTTGATCATGCAGAGGCAACCGCCCACCCCCAGCACCTACTTCCTTTTGAGTCTTTAAATGTTAAAAAGGCAAATTGCACCCTCTGAGACTAAGCAGAGTGCATTTAGGAGACTGTTGAATCTGATTTAAGGTTGAAAATTATGTCTGAAAAATGTATGTAAGCCACATTTATGGCTAGAAAAAGGGATTTGTTAATGTGTCACAAAGCAGTATTTAAGTGGCTTAGCTTTGGGCCTACCTGCATGGTGAACCAGGACCAGCAAAGTGTGGATTGAGCCTGTCTGTATACAAGGAGATTCTGTTCCTTAGGAGCAGCTCACTGTCGCCAGATATCAGCCTATGCTTGAGGTCACGTTTGCCGTGGAACATTGCATCTGTGCTCTGATCTGCTGCTGTATCGGTTAATTCTATGGGGCTTAGACTTTGATTTCTGATTTTCTGATTGTTCTGTGGTTCTGATTGGTCCTTGGGGTAGTGATTGTATTGGACTTAGGGCTTAGGCTTGGAGCTTTGATTGGTGGATAGGTCTAGGGTTTTGATTGGTTCCTGGGGCTATTGGTTCTATTGGGTGTAGGGCTTAGGGTTAGGTCTGATTGGCTGCAAGGACGAGAGCTGTGATTGGCTGTAAGGTCCTGGTCTCCTATTTTTCCTAGGGCTAGGGTTCCTATTGGCCAAAGGTCACCTGACCTAGGGCCATTTAAACTTAGGTTTCAGGGCATCTCAGCCTGAGCATCAAGGCCAAGGGCAGATAGGAAAAGGTAAATTGCCTGCTTGAGACTGGTGGAGCCTAGGGCCGGACATGGTGCCCTTTTTTCCATTCAACAGCACCCACCTTAACCCATCCACATACAGAAACATATTGATACATTCACAACAACTGTTCTCTCCTCTTTTACTGGAAACAAACCCGACCAATTTTCATTGTCAGAACAACAACCAAAAAACAACACAAACCACACTATACACCCTTCTACCCCAACTATCACACATTGGCACTTTCACTCACATACAAAACACAACACTTTCCTATACCACTAACAAATCCAAGCATCGCTAACACAACCCAAATCAACACTAATCATAACTGTATCCCATCTAGACACACACTCCCTGCTCACACAAAGCACCAGCTCTTCCCTCTACTTAGTCCTAACAAACCCTTTCTGTCACCATCAAACCTAAACTCAACCTTGCATCATTTCATCAATTAACACCCACTTTCTCTTTTTACCAAAAACAAGACAACCACGCAACCCCTACAGTTCACTCTTCCACACATATTATCTATTTCAGTGATCATATCTAACACAACCACTATCAACTCTTGTTCATCTCTTCTCATTCACCACATGCACTCCTTTCTAAAACACATGACCACCCCTTTACCATTCATCTTCCACTCACCAACAATACTTTACAAACAAATACTTCTCAGAAAACAACTACATCATCATCTCCTCTCAAAACTCCTCAAAATCAAAACATAACAAACACGCCAGCACAAAAAAACCTTGCACACATACTAACTCATAATACTTCCCATCACAAACTAGGAACATACATCCACGTCCACCCTCCTGACTACACAAATAATACAGACCCTAAACCAACTCTTTTGCCAAGCTTTTTCTCTTCACATACACATAGCACATATACGGTAACACAGCATCTCTCTTTCAACCGCCTCTCAGTCATTGGACAATTTAGAACCTTGCAACATGACCCACATGTTGTACTACGACCCCTAACTCATACACCTTCCATCCTAAGCAGATGCAAACAGAATAAACAACATGCTACCGTTCACAACTTTGCATCTCCATTTCTACTATGCAACAAGGCTAATCTACAAAAACATTATAACTCACCAACTCACTCTCAACCACCATCTCTACCACCTACAGATGCAGTCCCAACAAAATGCCTTCTTAGCCTGCTAAACAAGGATTACAATGAAGAAAAACAAAACAGTTGCTATCCTCATACAGCTAACACTAGCACTGAATTATTATGTTGGCTACATAAAGCAGTCACACAATCGGTTTTCTCCCAAGTTACAGGAGTAAAGAGTTAGGATTTTGTCTTAAGACCAAAACTTAAGAAAAACTTAAGGCAAAAGCCTAAGTTAAATTTAACCCCTTCCACGCTGATGACGAGCTGGGCTCGTCATGAGGTAGCCTCCTCGCACGCTGATGACGAGCCCAGCTCGTCACGTAAAGTGCGCTTTTAAAAATCTCCGCGAACGAGCGGAATTCCGCCCGCACGCATGCGGTTAAGTTAAACTTAAGTTAGGATTTTGTCTTAAGACCAAAATTAAAGACAAACTTACGACAACATCCTAACTTTATTACTCCTAAATGCCTTTTGTGAATACCGAAAATCGTGAAGTTAGGATTTTGTCTCAGATTACTTTTATGAATCGGGCCCATAGTCAGCAAATTACTTTGTTCCCTACATTTTTCCTCTTCTAGTACTAGTTTTAATTGGTGACTTTTTTTTAACCCTTTATTAGTTTTCTGATAAGAAGCCCAATCTGGCAGTACCTGTGGGTGGAGTTGCGACCCCATTGTGGATCCCACTCTGGCCCCATGTGGAACTCCGCAATGGAGTTACAACTCTGTACTGGAGTCCGTTTGAGCATTTTTAATATTAGTACATTTTTTAAACTACATATTAGATGTAGTCAGAGCAACAAATTTGAAAATCTATTTTTTTTTACTTTCCAGTAGTATTGTTTTAAAAATTATACCAATATCTATTTGGAACACTTTACTGACACTGGTTTGCTTTGGTTTTCATAGAAATCTGCTTTCAAATGTTCTACTGAAACAGTAAGCCAAACGTTTTCAATTACAGCATACCAGCTTCCAATTGCACAGTAGCAAATATGGTTGAGTGCTTCTAAATGTAAGCTTATCCACAATAGCATAACTTGCCAAACATTGAAACGCATCCAATCAAAGATGTACTCACACCAGTAAGCAAAAAAGAACCTATTTTAGGATATGAAAAAATTTACACCACCCAATCAAATACATAATTTTTTAAAACCAAATCTACTCCTCCATTTTAACTGCCTTTCATTGAACCAACTGTTTCATTTACCACAAGCCTTCTATTGATTGCTACTGTTCCTTCCTTTAAAATGGTTAGAGTGTGGATTGTGGGTCGCAGCTGTGTCTTCTGGGCAAGAGAATATGCAAGAAAGAGTGGCATTGACAGGGACTTGGTTTGCCTAATGTGGAAATTAAATGGTTTGGTCAGGGAGGTTTAAAGTGGCATCAGGTGCTGCCTTTGGTAGAGAGTATTACACATTGCCAACATCAAGACTTGTTAATGGTGCACTGTGGTGGCAATGACTGTTACTGGGGTGGTTTGGAAATTGGAATAAAGGAGATGTTTGGCCTACTAATGACACGTTTGACTTTCACAGTCTTGGTATACTCGAACATCTTGTGGCAAACAATAAACATTTGTCAGAAGCTTTGTTCATACACAGCGAGAAACACCAGACCCATTTTGAACGAAGCAACCGACATTACCAAACGTGACCCCGAACCAGATGTGATCCTTCTATTGCCTTGACGGGCTGAGCTAATATTGCCTTCTGTCATGCATGTCTTCCTTGGGGTCAGGTTGAGTTTTGTTGTTGAGGCCGTATGACTAACCTGTGCACAGACACCGGACATGTAAGGAATGCAGCTAGAAAGGTGTTTAGGCCCAGATACAGCCTATGAACGGGGGCCATCCCCACTCTCATGGAGCTGGTTGACTAAAGCCATTAAGTCAAGCACCATGTACTTAAAAAGATCTATGTAGGTTCTGAGCACAACAGAAAGCTCACAAACAACAGCTTGTTTAGGAGCAGAATTTGGAGCTTCTGCAAGTGGGCCCCCCTCACACTTGATCTTCCTACAAAGTGAGCTATTAGGTAAACTGAAGTAGGGTATATCAGTTACAACAAGGAACATCTGGGATAGATGGTTCATTATTCTTTAAGGCACCACCTTCATCTACATATGTGTCAGATAAAGTGCATTGGGGCACCATCTGTCTCTTGCTACATCTCTCAAACATTTTAAGAATTATTTTCCGTTTTCTGACACCCGCCCTAGATGAGTTGACCTGTTGCCTACAAGTGGAGCAATACCATCAGGGACTATGGTCTTCTCACACTCTGCAATTATATTGTCTATTATGTCCATTACACATTTGCCCACAGGAAGCTCTAAAGATTTTTTTACCTTCTTTTTAATCACCCCCATCCAATGCTTTTCTCTTCCCCATATGCGTGCAACAGTAAAACTAACGACTACGGTGCAGTGAAGAGGCATGAAGCCAATTGTGCGCATGAAATGCCCTATGGAGCAACAAAATTCACTAGGTCCAGCAACAATAAGAGAAACACAGGTCTATTTAACAATAGGGTACCTTCCAAGCTCTCTTATATTGCTCATCAGAGGGGTGGTCCAGCCTAGCCTCCTCCTGGTTTTGGCAGGCAGAGAAAAAGGGGGCATCTCAATATTAATTTTCAAACTGCTGAACAGAATTGCACAAAATTTGGCAGAAAAATAGCTATTCATCCACAGAAGTGCGTTTTTTTTTGGGTGTAAATCCATTCAGAAGTTGTGGAGTTATTAAAAGAAATGTTCAATTGTATATATAGGCATGTGGGGGATCTGTGACCCCTCCTTATCTAGTGCTAAGATCTGATTGCCTGCCAACACTTCTAACCAGGAAGTGTTGGAAGCCATCTTGGGACTGCGCTTGAGTCAAATCCCAAAGAAACAAAAAAAAGACAAGGGGCAGAGTAGAAATAACCTGACCCCCCTAGGCCTCTAAGGGGGGGTGGGGGTTCCACGGGGATCCCACATGCCCAATGAGCTTTTTCTTTGTTTTCTTTTTGACGGGAGCCACACTGGATCTGACACTTCCAGCAAAAATACAAAAATAAACAAGTTCTCTCATGCTTATTTATTAATGGGCCCCTGGCTGGGCCAGGCATTCACTTCTGGGGCTTATAAAATGCCCCGGGGTCTACCACCTCCCTGGTTGGTTAAACAGGTGGCCTCTCAGACCTCCTGACCCTCCTCAGGATTGTTCCTTTTTGATATGGGGGGCTTCCGCACCCCCCAGGCCCTGAGGACCACCTCTTTTCTGTGGCCCATTTGTTTTTTAAATGTGGTGCCACGCAGCCCCCCAACTGGGCCTTTCTTAGCCCTGGGAACCACCACCTCTCTGGGCAGAGCCTAAAAACAACAAAGGAGAGGGCCCCAAAGCCCTCCTCCTGGAGCCATAGTTGGCCCTGCAGACTGCCCCCCAGGGCTGGCTCCTGCCACACCCAGGGGGGCCCAACCCAGGACATGACTCTTTGTTGTGACTTAGCATGAGCCTTACTGCTCCCGCTAAGTCACAGCAAATGCTCCGCTTCCAGCAAGCAAGAGCAGAGAAAATGCTCTCGCTTGCTAGAAGCGCAGAAAAATTGCTTTCACACACAGAGAGCTGCAAGTTTAGCAGCTCCCTATGTCCCGCAGGAGGTGAAGAGCCATATATCCCATGAAGGATATATACAAACAATAAACACTGACCACAAGAGGGAAAAGTAAATCTTTAGTATTCAACTTTTTCATAGATTTGAATTCTACATAGCATTAGGCATGCTGTTCAATACACACAAAACACATGGACTGTGAATACATAAGGGGTGTGGGTCATGACTGGTGAATGAGTGTTACAAGTGATAGAACATATATACATGAAATAAAAAGTTTTTCAAAATATTCACTGTAAATCACAATAGTCTCAGGAGGTTAAATTGTTTCTTTTGTTCGTTGGGACTTTGTGCAGACGGATATATTCCATAGAACGTCGATGTATCGACCCTAGGGGCGATGCGCTGATATATGTGCATCTAAAGCGGGTCTTCATAAGGACTGGAATATGGTTGGACAGCCTTATTGTTAGGTGTCTGATTCATCAAGCACTGGTTGCACTGTTTGACATACTTCTACACCAGCCCGTGAGAAGATTTAAGGGTCTGGGCTGCCTTGGCGATTGCTCGAGTGTGCAGGCAAGAACGTCTGTCTACATCAGATCATTGTAATAAATACGTTGACGTCGGTAGAACAGAGTCACAAGAAAAGAGAAAAACTAAAGCAAAAAACAAGAAAAGGGGGCGGCAGGGTAGAAATACACAGCCCCCTAGGCCTGGTCAGGGGGTCCCACAAGGACCCCCAGGGCCAAAAAAAGAATACAAATAAATAAATTGGCAACATTTTTGGAGGATCCGTGGATCCTGCCGTAAAAATAGCAAAAACGAAGCACGGGCTCCCGCGTTTCGTTACTATTTAGCCCCCAGGTGAGCCAGGTCCCAGGGCAGTGAAAAAAAAGTGCGGGGGGCACACTCTCCCCACACTGCCCCGGGGACCACCACATCCCCAGGGCAGGATAAGTGAGTTGCAAGGGGTTATGCAGCCCCATCCACAGCCCTGGGGACCACCAACCCCATTTTTTTTTATTTATGGGGGAAAATGGAAACCCCGCAGTCCCCGGGACCTCACCCCCAGGGTATTTTTTTTTAAAACAACTTGTGGGGGGGCTTGAGCCCCCACACATGCCCCAGGGACAGCCACCTCCCCAGGGCACTAATTATTCAAATGCGGGGGAGCCCCGGGGACCACCACCTACCCGGGGTTTCACACACATTGGGAGGGTGGCCGCGCGGTACCCCTCCTGGAGCTAGCTCCTACAGTGTCCTGGGTTGCCCAATCCCGGGACACGGCTGTTTGCTATGACAGGGCAGGAGCCGTGCAGCTTTAGCCCTGTCATAGCAAACTTGGTTGAGAGACAGGAGAGAGCAGGTTTCCCGCTCTTTCTTCCAAAATTCAAACCAGATTGCTTTCCACACGGAGAGCTGCATATCAGCAGCTACTCATGTGGAAAAGCAATGCCGGCTCACGCATAATGCAGGGAGCCGGCAGGGACTGTGGGGGCATTGGGGCTCACCCCATGGTCTCCAACAGAGAGGGCCAGCCCTGAGGGTTGGGGTCCCTGGGGCTAGAAGTGGCCCAGGAGGGGGGGCCAGACGGCTCCCCTCCCCCCCAAAAATAAATTAAGGCCGGCCCCGGGGGATGGATCCCCGGGGCCAATAGAGGCCTCAGGAGGGGGGCCACGCAACCCCCTCCATAAGAAAAAATTTATATTTATGTGGCCATGCCCCGTGGGATGGAGTCCTCGGAGCTGGGATTGGCCACGGAAGAGGGGCCCACGCGGCCCCCTTCCCATTCTGATTTGTTTTTCAAATATGGGTAAGGCCCTGGGGGGTGGGGTCTCCAGGGCCCACAAAAAAGTAAAAAGAAGGGGGCCACACAGCCTCCCTTCCCAAAAAAATAAAATAAAACAAAACCCCAGGATCGTGCTGGAGGCCCCACCCCCTAAGCAAAACTCTGTGGCACGTTTTACAATGGGGAATTAATTCCCCTTCAATACTGGGGGTCCCTGGGGGGCAACTAGCCCACCAGGAACCTCCAGTAAGTACCACAAGCCTGCGTTGCAGAGAGGTGATCCAGGCACAGCCCCTTTTTACACCTCTCTGCAACGCAGCTCTGTGGCGCTACTGGAGGTACCGGTGCGTTCGTTGATCCCCAGGGACCCTCAGGATTCAAGGGGACTTAATCCCCCAACTTAAAATGTGCCTTGGGGCATATTTACACAGTGGTGAAAGGAGGGGGAGGGGCATGAGGTGACATGTGCAAACACCACCTGTGGCGTGTTTTAAGTTGGGGAATTAATTCCCCTTAAATCTTGATGGCCCCTGGGGGCCAACTAGCCCACCAGGTACCTCCAGTAAGCACCACAGGTCTGCGTTGCAGAGAGGTGGCCCAGGCCACACCCCTTTTTACACCTCTCTGCAACGCAGCTCTGTGGCACTTACTGGAGGTACCTGGTGGGCTAGTTGGACCCCAGGGACCCTCAGGATTCAAGGGGACTTAATCCCCCAATTTAAAACACACTAGGGGACGCGTTTGCAGAGTGTTGGAGAAAGGGGGCATGGCTTTTACCTATTTCTCACCAATCCTACTGCGTAGAGCTTACTGGAGGTAATAGTTTGGGAAGTTGGCCCCCAAGGATACGTAGCGGAATTCCTGAGTGTTGATTGGACGCCCAGCACCCTTTCTCCACCACTCTGCAAACACGACTACTAGTTAAAGTAGCATATTTCTGCATCTCTAACTTAGATGTAGTTTTAATCCCCCTGCCCTATTATGTATTGACGCGGGACCATTGCCTAAACACCAGATTACCTGGAGGACTTTGCTGCTTTAAGATCTTCACTTTTAAGATATTTTTATACATATGTATTACACTGTGACTTCGAATGGTGAAATACCTGAAAATGTTGTGATATAACTGTTTAGCCTTGAGAAAGCCCTGGCGCTACTCGCCACATAGGGTGAAACACATGTCGGCTGTCCTCTATTCTGTGTTCAATAAAGCTATGAAAATCGATATCGAGAATGGAATTCTTAAAGGAGATGAATGAACAAAACATGTAAAAACTGAGTTTGTTATTAAACCACATATAAAAGGATGGATTTATCCGTGCTATATTAAACACCAGCTATTCAAAATACAAAGGAACGTATGCTCAAACCCAATTTCAATTCCTTTTTTGAAGCTCCTATGGTCCAGAGCTTTGAGCAGTGTCCCCTCACTGATTGAACCTTTTATGAAAAAAGATTTAGACCTAGGACTCATGGACCCTTAACCCTGGCTGTAACCTATTATGTACTAGCGAGAGGAGGTCATGTACAGAGGAGGTCATGTTAATCACAGGGGTACCCCAACGCATAGTGTTCCCTAGTGTATGTAGGTGTTTTCACTGTATTCTAAGTGTCTTTTAGCATAGCACTGGCTCTAGGCCTGGTTAGTCAGAGTCAGTTACCACCAGTACCCATCTGAAAAAGCTGTGGGCACAGGATGATTTTGCAACAAGGCCTCTTTCTGCTCCTCTGTTGGTTCTTTCTGCACATGACTTGCTTCTTCCTGCACTTTTCTTCATCTATGTGGACTTTTGTTGCTTCTGTCTGCATTTATTTTGCTTCTTTCTGTGCGTTTTTTCTTCTTTCATCACATGTCCTACCTCTATTGGCATAGTTAGAAACTACCATTTAAAAAACCTTAGTAATTCACTGAAATAAATAGGTTTTAAGGAAAGTTATAGTTAGTTGGAAATTTCACTCGTACAAAACCATAGAAATTCCCCCGTTATAGTTAGTTCAGCTAAATATAACTCGCGCCCCTGCAATGCACTGCTGATGACGTCACATATTACATGACATGGTCAGTGACACCACTGATGACATCACTGATGACATCTCAAATGACATCACTGATGACTTCACTGATGACATCATCCATGTGATAAATTGATGCATCTTCTCACACCCTAATAAAACCTTTAATACACCCACTCTAAATTACAGACTGCCATTCTCAAAACCATGGACACTCCAACACCAAGAACTACATACCCACTCACTGATTCCTAGCTTTACACACACATCCACTCACTCACCCTTACAGTCACTCATACTTATGGTCACTCAGTACAGGACTATCATATGCACTCATACACCTATATAGACGCTCACACACTACCACTCGTCCATAGAGGTACTCACACACCTAGTCAGTCATGCAAATAGTTAATCACACTGCCATTTACTCACCTATTCAGTTATACACACACCAGTTCAATTACTCCTACAAATACTAATACATTCTTACACTCTTTTACAATGACTGATAGAAGCACACACTCATCCATACAGCCACTCTCACAATCACACACTCTCACTTATAGCCATTTATATACTCCAACACACATATGTAGTTACTCACACATGTACAACTGAGATATACATTCACTCACTAACACACCCATACACACACTCACCCACCCATACAGTGCATCACAGATGCACTCTTGAAACCAAACACCCAGTGAATCACCCACTCACAACTCTATGCACAGTCACACACTCCCCATCCACACAAACACTCAGGCACCCATACAGATACTCAGACAACCAATCAATAACCCATATAGACACTCATGTAGCTATTCTCAAACCCATGCAGCCGCTTACACACCAACAGCCTGATGGATACAGACATTCACACAGTTTACTCACTAACCCATGCATTCAGTAAGGTACGTTTAATCACTCACTTATAAAGTCAGTCACGCACCTACTAAATCATCCATTCAGACACTTATACACCCACTCATTCTTCAATAAGCCTTTCCCTATATATATTAACATATATAAACTATACAGAAACACACAGTCGCTGGATGATGTCATCAGTGATGTCATTTGAGATGTCATCAGTGTTGTCATCAGTGATGTCACTGACCATGTCGTAAGTCATGTAATATGTGAAGTCATCACGGGGGATTTTCTATGGTTTTGTACGAGTGAAATTTCCAACTAACTAGAAATTTCCTTAAAACCTATGTTTTTTTCAGTGAATATATATATATATATATTCACTGAAAAAAACCATAGGTTATAGACCATATATAGTTAGGAATTAGCATTTACAAAACCATGAAAATTCACTGAAAAAACCATAGGTTATAGACCATATATAGTTAGGAATTAGCATTTATAAAACCTTATTTTACTCACACAAAACCATTGAAATTCGCATATATAGTTAGTTGCACTAACTATATATTTCGCGCACCCGCAATCCACTGCTGATGATGTCACATATTACATCATTCATGACATGGTCAGTGACATCACTGATGACATCACTGATGACATCTCAAATGACATCACTGATGACATCACTGATGACATCTCATTTGACATGACTGATCACATCACTGATGACATCATTCATGTGATAATACGATGAACTTCTTCAGACTCTAATATAACCTTATATACACTCAGTGTAAACAGACACTCCCCGACTGTCACTCATCCATGGAGTTACTCACACACCTAGTCAGTCATGCAAAGAATCAATCACACCTCCATTTCCTCAACTATACAGTTATACACACAACACCTTACCTATTCAAACATATTCTAACACATACTTAATCTCTTATACAATCACTGATACAAGTACACAATGATCCATACAGCCACTCGCACATTCACTGGCTCTCATGTATAGTCATTTATATATGCCAACTCTCACATGCACTGTGTTTTACATATGTACTTACTTGGACATGTAGCACTGAGATCTCCATTCACTCACCAACACACCCATGCACACAGTCAACCGCCCATATAGCTGTTTCCACATGCACTCTTGAACTCATACACCTAGTGAATCAACTGCTCACACATCTATGCACAGAGTCACACACCTCCCAGCCACCCATACACACACTCAGTCTCTCATTCAAATACTTGGGCAACCAATCAATAACCCATATAGCTGCTCATATAGCTACTGATCAACACATGCAGCAGGTTACACAACAACAGACATACTGATGCACACATTCAGATAGTTTAGTCACCAACCCATGCATTTAGTAAGACTCATTTAATCACTCACTCATACAGTCAGTCACACACCAACTAAATCCTTCATCCAGACACTTCTACATCCACTCATTCTTCAATATGTAAGACATATTTAAACTTTACAGAAACATAAAATCACTGGATGTTGTTATCAGTGATGTCATCAGTGATGCCATTTGAGATGTCATCAGTGATGTCATCAGTGATGTCACTGACCATGTCATGAATGATGTAATATGTGACATCATCAGCAGTGGATTGCGGGTGCGTGAAATATATAGTTAGTGCAACTAACTATATATGCGAATTTCAATGGTTTTGTGTGAGTAAAATAAGGTTTTATAAATGCTAATTCCTAGCTATATATGGTCTATAACCTATGGTTTTTTCAGTGAATTTTCATGGTTTTGTAAATGCTAATTCCTAACTATATATGGTCTATAACCTATGGTTTTTTCAGTGAATTTCAACGGTTTTTTAATGGCAAATATTAAAAGCTGTTAAATGTATTCTTCTTTTAAAGGAAAAATATATGTTATATGTATTTAATATAATTTTTTTATGTATATATATATATATATATTTTTTAGTTTCGCTACCGGTCCGCGCACCGGGTAGCTGCCCGTTAGCTCATTTTTATGCCGTGACCCGGTCCGCGTACCGGGAAACGTACCGTTTGCACAACTGCCGCGTTTGAGAACAACATCGTGACGCGTCGCGTAATCGCGACGTATCGCGTTGCCGCGTAATGCGTCTTATGACGCGCCGCGTTCACGCACTCGGTAGTGCTCCGGTGCGCGAACGAGGCGCGAAGCACAGCAGACCGGAAGCGCTCCGGGCGCGGAGCGGGACGCGTAACGTAAGCGTAACAGGTCATGTGACCTGTAAATAACACTTTTCATTGGTTTAGAACTTTTTTTTTCCCAAATGATGAAAAACCCTCCTTCTTTTCTCACTCTGACTTTCATCTTTGTGAGAGGAAGACCTTAGTTATGGCATCTGTAGTAGCTGCAGCTGGTGGACCCCCACCACCACCACAACCACCCAGTAAGGAAGGACCACCTCCACAGTTCCTTCCCAACCAAGAGGAAGACGAAGAAGAAGAGGAAGAAGATGTAGAGCCGAGGCAGTTCTTACGTGAAGAGCCCCGGAAATCCCACCACAAAGACAGTTTTATTTGGCAATTTTATTCATACCCTCAAGGCCAAAAAAAGGTCAATGCACGACATGTGACATGCCTCATTTGTAAAGATGTTTTGTCTAGAGGTACAGACAAAAAATATAGTTACGGTAACTATACTATGCACCGCCATATGCAGAGGTGGCATCCACTTAATTACAGTGTTGCAGAGATGCGTCACCTCCAAGAAAACCTACGAACTCCTGTGGCCAGTACATCGGCACAAGTAACTCTATCGGGACCAGAGGCGAGGGAGACGGTCCCAAACATCCAACAGAATTTTGTGCACATGAAGATAGTGTGCCTTTATTGTGGTGACCTACTTTAATGTGCGAATATGAGTATCAATTTGATAAACAGAGCATTTGAAAACCACAAGTGCTCAAAACGCCCCAAAAAGTAAAAATTTTTTTTGCTCCTGTTGAGCCCTTTCTAATGCCTGTTTTTCGTTGTTCCCCCAAACAAAAAAAAACATAAATTTGTTTAAAAAAAAAAAAAAAAAAAAAATGTTCAGAAAAATAAAAAAAAATATAAAACAACAAAAACATTTCAAAAAAAGTTCTTTTCAGAACTACCTCCCATTTAAAAAAAAATACGAACATTTTTAGCACTCTTGACTTCATTTTTCTCATGGGTGCGCTTCCCGGTACGCGCACCGGTAAGCGCCCCGTTAGCGCAACACAAAAAAAAAGAAAAAAAAAACAAGAGAAGGAGAGCATAAGAGAAAGAGAAAGAGAGAGTAATGTTAAGAGACAGACAGCAAGAGAGAGCAACACAGATGTACTGTGTAATACATAGTAAAACAGTGTAAAAGATATAACAAAGTGTAAGAGAGAAAATGAAACAAATATAAGGCTGTGAAACAAACAAAGAGAGAAGAAGAATACTAAAGCAGAGGCACATGAAGAATGTGAGTGGCTGTAAAGAGTAAAAGGAAAGAGAAAAAATGATGTACAAATAAAAGGTAATAACGGAACCAGATTTAAATAACACTGGTCAGGGAGAGAGAGAAAAAAGTAATGTACATAACTAAAGAGGGATGAAATAAGATGGATAACATCGAATAAAGTTAAAACATGTGGATTGACAGAGAGAAAAAACTAAAAGAAGAAAAGAAGAAGTAACAGAAAGGGAATAATTGAAGCAGCAAAGAAATGTAAATAACGTAGTGTGCTTGAACTTCAGGGAGAAAGCATAATGTACAAGTAGTGAAAGAGTGAAGAGACAGAGACAATTACAGTAAGATAGACGGACTCAGTGAACGGGAATGAGGAACTGTGAGAACAGAGGGACTGAGAAAAGGAATGGAAGGAGTGCAGTAAGTAAATCACCCACACAACACAACAGCTACCCTACCTCAAAGCACTCTAAAATATTATTTTACTGTTTCTCTTGGTTTTCCCCTTTTTACGCTCCCCGGTGCGCTACCCATAGTAAAAGTAAAGAGGGGTGATAGAGGGAGAAATATTGAATTAGGATAACACATGGTGAGTGACAAAGAGAGAGGACAAAGAGAGTAAAGGAAACAGTACCTGAATGGGCTTGAGTACAACAGCAAAAAAAGATAAGTAATGCAGTGTGTGTGACTTACAGGGAGTTAGTGGGTGTAGATCAAAGTGTGGGTGTGTAAGGTGTGTCTGTGGGTGTGGTTGTGTGGAGTGGTTTGGTGTGGGTAGAAATAAGGGTGTGTGAAATATGTCTGAGAAGTGTATGAGTGTGGGGTGTATATGTGTTCGATGTATGTGTGTGTATGGAATGTGTGTGTGTTTTTGAGGAGTGTGTGTGGGAGTTTTTTTTTGGGTGTATGAGGTGTATGTGTGTGGGGTGTATGTTACAGGTGTGTGTATGTGTTGGGAGGGGGATGAGGTATATGTGTAGGAGTAAGGTAAAAATTTAAGACAAAGAGAATGAGTAAAGAAGCAAATGAAGGGAACAGAGGGTAAGTGAAGTAAAGAATAGGGATCAAAAGAAGTTGAATATGAGAGGGTAAATAATGAAAGGGGAGTAAACATGGAGAATAAAAATAAGTGAGAGAAGCAGAGTAAAAACACAGGAGTGAGGTAGATTGAGAAAATGTTAGTGACCTTAAAGCAAAGGGTGATAACAAACTACATTTTTTTTGTCATACTTACCATATAATAAATGTAACTATAATTTGTTTTTACTACAGTTGGTTTCTGTGAAAGAGAGAAAAAAAAATAAGTTATAATTAGTAAAATATGTATTTTAAATTAAAAGATACAAATGAAGAGCTAAAAACATCATACCACTCTATTTAGAAATAAAGTTATAGTGAAGAACACAGAAAGGGAAATAAACTAAGCTAGAAGGACAAAAAGAGGGAAAAAGAAATAGAAGGAGAGCAAATTACAAAGAGTAAGGCATATAGATTCACTGACAAAAAGAGAGAGAAGAACAGAGAAATGAACTGAAGGTAAGAAAGATACTAAAACAATGTGAGTTAGCAAAACTAAGGGGCATATTCCAACAACTAGCGATAATTATCGCTATGTTGGCTTAGCGGCAATATTTTTATCGCCGAGCTGCGGCGATTTTTTATCGCTTAGGAACCTTTCTATTATCAAGGTTTATCTCCTAAGCGATAAAAATCGGCCGAAATGCATGAATATCGCTGTAAAGTCAGCGATATTCATGCATTACCGAGCTAATGCTCTTAGCCATGTTATCCACCTACCATTGGATAACATGGCTAAGAACTGCTCAGGGGCAGGTGTTAGCTTTTGGAGATAATCGCGCTTAGCGCGAATATCTCCAAAAGTTGGTAATAGGAGATAGCGATGTTAGCGACTGTTTCCAGTCGCTAACATCTTGGCACGCCCACTTTGCATGTCATTAGTGATAAATTTCACTGAAATGCAAAGCTGGGCCCAAGATGGTCGCTATCTCCTACTAGCTGTCGCTAATTGGTGTTAGCGACAGCTAGGTAATAGGGAGATCATTTTATCTCCGCTTTCTTGGCTTTTAAAGCCAAAAAAGCGGAGATAAACACCCTTGATAATATGCCCCTAAATCAAGAAACAGTAAAAAGATAATGACTGAGACAGAAAACAGTCTAATTAAGGATGCATTTAGAAGAATGAGGAATATAAGATAATTGAGAGTAAGTGAAAAACAGTCATAGAGTGAAAGGATGAAGGGAGACAGAATAATATACAACAATTGAATGAAATGGACTGAGGAAGTTATAAGGTAGGCACACTAAGAGAAAAACGGAGTGAGGTGGAGTACAATGAGTGAGAAAAGAAAAAAAGTAAGTAAGCAAAAAAAAGGAAAGAGAGGAACACACGACTAAAACAGTGCTACTGAGAGAAAATAATTTGGTGATGAAAGTAAAGAGAAGGACATTGAAAGAAAGGAAATGATGGATAGTAACGGAACCAGAGTAAAATAATTGGGATGAAGAACGACGAAAGAGGAGCAGTGAAGTTGTTGTAAAACAAGTGATAGAAGGTAGATAAACACAAGTGAAAATAACACAAGTAGAGTGAGGCACTGAGCACAGAGAAGTAGTGAACGAAAAATAGAGAGAAGAGGTCAAAAGTAAGGAGCAAACAAAGATAAGCGAGGGAGAGTGGATGTCAGAGAATGGGAATACAATTTAATTTACACAATCCAAAGTATAGAATAAGTTCGACAACATGTTACATAGTTTATTTTTGCTGTTCTCAGAATATATTGAATTTCACTTAAAGCAGTGAGTTCAAATTACTCATCATATGACAGCGGGAAAAAAAAAACACAATCTAAAAGATTGTGTTTTAAAAAAAAAACGTACATACTGACAAATGACAAATGTACGCTAATCTTTGACTGACTTCCTTTTCCTTGAGGCCAAATAGTATATCATGGAGGTCCTTTTCTCATTGCATAGTATTTTCCTGTTCAGTTTGAAATCCATTTCATCGACTTTCTACAAGAAAAGCTCCAAGAACATCTGAAATATTTTCAAAATTTTAATATACTCCTTTTTTTCAGTCATGACTCTTTACTCATTCTTGCACCTTTCTATTTGGCCAAATAGTGTCAGATGTATGAGTATATATGAGTACTCCTCCCGTCTTCATAGGCCAATTACCTTTACCTAAATTTTGGCTGTAAAAACACTAGATATGAATTTATAAAGCCAAAAGGCAAACGTTGTTTGAAAGTCAACTGATTGTCGTTACATTGAGTCCAACCTTTAGAAGTTTCTAAATAGCATGTGTAATGCCCTGATGTTGTAGAAGGACCGTCATGAAAAATAATAGCTACAGTTTCAAAGGTTCTTCCTGATATCGATAACTGAGAAGCCACAACATTTTTAATAGAAGTTGTCAATTTAGTTCCATCAGGTCTACATCGTGGGAACATTAAAATAACATAGTGACCATAATTTTGTAGAAATAATGTGGACAGCATTGCAGACTTACATTGGGTGCACACCATATTGTGATCCGCTGCTTTAACTAGATTATTGAAAGACACTGATTTGCAGTCTGGTAAAGTTAAATATATAAATCTTTCAGAGTCTATTCTAGTAGTACTTGATGAAGCACAGTTATCACAGTCATGTTGCCATTGATAAGAAAGGCCAAATAGATTTTTTATATCTACTCCTTCATCTTGTAATACATCAAACATATACATTAAAAATTCTTGACAATCCTGCTGAATATTCTGTGAAAATTGATTTTGACCTGAACATATATCTAGGAGATTTCTAATTTCTGAAACACTTTCTATTTTTGCTCTATCACTACTACATTTGTCTAACACAGAATTCAATAAACAGCACAATGTTTGTTCCCGATTTTCAACAATCTGTCTTTGTAAATTTTGAAGAAAAAAACCAACATTAATTACTACATTAGCATAGCAGTTGACACCAGAACTGTTTTCAAACTGAAATCCAACAACATCTTCAACAAAATCCTTTTTGTTTCTCTTTACAATTACACTTTTATCTACTTTATGCTTTTTTGCTGATACCTCACTGCAATTACTCTCATTTCTTCTTTTTCGGCCTACCACACGTTTTTCAATCAGAGGATATTGAGGCAAATGTGGAGCATACTCTCTTCTTAACCTATTATATTCTTTTACACATTCTAAATCTGCACAAGTCTTTGTTTCATCACACTCAATCAAGTACAATCCCGATAAAGTTCTGACTCGTGATAATGCCACATATGCCGTACCCTCTTTAAACACAGAACTTCCAATGTTCACCAAAGCGCTATCTACACTTAAACATTGAGACTTATGAATTGTCACCGCATATGCCAAACAAATAGGAAACTGTTTTCGGCGAACATATAAGTCTTTCACAAGCAAAAATCTAGCTGAACAACGACAAATGTGTTCTATTTCATCAATGTCATCAAATTTAATTTTTAAAATTTCAATTCCATCTCTATTTTTGTAATTCACAAAACCAACAACATAACCCATTGCTCCATTTACCAGACCTCTTTCAACATTTAAATTCCTTCTTAAAATGACACGACAATTCAAACACATATTCAGAGTCTTTTCAAAACCAGCAGTTTTAGATATAGTCTTCTCTAATGAATCCAATTTTGATTTCAAATTTTCAGACAAAATAATTGTTGCTCCCATATGCTCTATTTTATCAATAGCTTCCAGTTTCACTATCTCTTCATTTTCTAACTGTAACATTTTGTTGTTGAACATGGAACATTCTTTCAGAGTTGGCAACAAACATATGCCAGATTTCTTCTCGTTAATTTTCTTAAATATGTTCTCTGGAAGAATGTTTTCATTTGGGTACAAATTTGAAATTAATCGTGCATGTAAAGCTTCTATCCCTTGCTGACTTATTTTTCCGATCCTTACATCTTGTAGAATGTTTTTATAATCTTCATCCTTTGCCTGCCGCATATTTTGAAGCAGTTCTGCATATTTAAAGTTTAACCATATATTAACGTTTCCGATGCTCCCTAAGCACTTCTTGGTATCTTCATGAGTGAGTATTTTGAACACAGGTTGTCCTTTTACTGGAGTCAACTGCAGAAGATCTCCAAAAACAGTAATATGTTTTCCTCCAAATAAAACATCATAGTCTGTTCTAAGAATTTCTTGCATCCTCAAATGCACAAAAGCAAGCATTATATTTGACACCATGCTTACTTCATCAATGATAAGAAGTTTCATTTTCTTAAGGACTCTTGAAACTTCGAAACACGCATCTCCTGATAGCTTGTGATACTCCAATTTGTTATCATGCTCCACTGGCAGCATCAGTAAACGATGTATAGTAATCCCTTTAATGTTATGTGCTGCCAGCCCAGTTGGAGCGGTAACAACACAAGACAGCGGTGATTCAGTCCTTTTCTGCAGATAAGTTGCAATGGCTTTAATCAGAAAACTTTTTCCAGTTCCCGCTTCTCCACTCACGTACAGTTGGACAGGCTTAAAGGATGTACATGAGCATTCTTTTTTCTCATGACTGAATCCATGTTCAATCTGTTCTGTGACTTCGTCATATATCTGTTTCTGCTCAAGGTTTAGTTGTTTCACCAAATCTTCTAAGTTAACTTCATCATCTTGAGCTTGTTCCATAGCTCTTTCCACCTCATCCATGGCTGTAGCAGCTTAATTTTGGATAATTGGTCCTCCTAGTGGATCCTGGCTCAATGAAGCAGAACTCTGACTGCCTTGAGAACTGTCTCTCGCAATCTCTGCAGCAATTGTGGCTTCTTGCTCTATTTCTTCATTCAACATTTGCAGATAATTTGGAAAAACAGGAAAGTCTATGGTATCCTTCGTTGCATTAAAGGAGTCTTCATAACAGAGAAAATCTCCAAGAAGTTCCTCTTCTTCACGCCATGGTTTAAACAGTTGCAAAAGAGCCAAATAATAAAATTCTCTTTTATCTGGATTATCACAATGACCTTTTTTCTGTTTCACTATACATCCTTCACATCCAATGACTCCATATATTCCATTATTGATATCTTCTCTGATGTTCCTCTTATAAATATATCTCTGCAGAACTTCATAGAGACAAGCGTTCTCAAGGTGATGACTTCTATTTGGATAGTATGTATCCAACATGTTTGTCTTCAAAATATCTGTACTTTCTGGTTCTTTCTCCGCCAAATACTCTATCTCTTGTACAGATTTCAAAACTCGATTTCGTGTTGCAGCAAGACCTAGACTCACCCAAATGATGGTTCTAGATTTGTCATAGAGACTTGCTGACGACAATCGATCAGAACATTCATACGCTCCAATTTCTCGATGCGACAACATCTTCAGACTGTAACTGTATAATTTCTTCCTTAGACTCTTTTCATGTGAAATGTCCTCGCACATTTCTTTTAGTTCTGTCTTTTCTTTTTTTGTGATGTAAGACGTCACATATCGAGCCACAGCAATAGAGTTGTCAGCAACGAATTGAATATCCATGTTAGCATTCCACATGGACAAAATCACTGGGTTGTAGTCGTTGATGTACTTGGACTCTTCGTCTCTTTTTAAATTGTATGTATTTTTGGGTGATTTCCTCGTCACAGTATGTCGCAGAGAAGACATCAAATTATTTACTCTTCCTTTAGAAATCACTGGTCGTGGAAAGCTGAAACGACATTTTGTGTAGAACTTGTCCTTGTTTCTGAATTTTCAACGACAGTACTTTCCACAACGATGGGATTGAAAACGTAAAACTTGTTGCCTTAAACTGTTTTCTTCCGTAGTATTCGGAACAGCACATGTTGAATACTCTTCAATGAAGCTCATCACTGTCTTATCCGAATCTGTTCCAAAATTTGGTGCATCTTTAATCCACAACAACATATGTATATGAGGAGCACCTCTCGCTTGATACTCCTTTCTCCAAAAGAAATCCAAAACCTCTCCAAGGGGAGGATTTTTTTTGTTGGTAATAAAAGACATCATAGCTTCAAATCTATGATTGAAATATCTGCATACATTCACTGGATCCAAAGAACACAGTTCTCCAGGTGTTTTGAATTCTATATTTTGTATATTAGCATTGGCCTCTCGTAAAAATTGAAGTAAGTCCTCCCATGCATACTCGGCACAGCTAAGAGTAAGGAACCATGTAGAGGTTCCTAAGTTTCTCAGCATAAATTTCAATTCCCCATGGCGACGGTACCAATACTCATTTGTACCACGCTGACATGCCATGAGATTGATTAGATGAGATTCCAAAATATTATCTTGCAGATTCACTTTCTCCATAAAGTCCCTCGCCGAAACATTTTGCAGATGTGCTCCACTTTTCAATATATGATTTACTGCATAAGAAAGAGCAGACAAGTCACTTTCATACAGTAGATGAAACAAATAGGGAATGCATTGTCGAAATCTTGGATCTTCAGCATATAATCTTACAGTTCGATATTCAGATGCTGGAATTTGAAGTGGTCGATCATCATATCGTCCACCTCGACCTGTTGGAAATAGCTGTGGAAAACAACGAGCTTCCAAACTTTTTTCCCATACACTAATGGGACTTCCTTTTGCTGCTTACATTTGAAACAATTCAATTGCATTCCCCATTACTTCCTTGGAATACAAAGGATGAACAGTATAATGTTCATATATCTCTTCACTTTTAGACACATCAACTTTTTCAATTTGGTCGCCTGAACAATCACTGTCTTCATCTGCAGCTTTTTCCTCTGTTGCAACACATACATCTTTGTAGTACTCATTGTTTTTGACTAAATACAACGTTGCCTTTTTGACTTTCCTAACATCCACTAAATCTTGCCAGATTTTTTTACTCTTTGTTGGAACCCCATTAACTAGAATAACTAAAGGTTCCTCTTCTACTTTTTCTATACCAATTGTATCAATATTTTTTTTCAAATCTAGGGGCAAATAAACAACTCTTCCCTTTAATCCTCTCTGCAAATCTGTAGGAGGCAATTTCCCTATCTTAGGCTCCATGCGAACAATTGCCTGAAAAGGATGGACACATTGAATCAAAATAGACTCATATGTATTTAAATCCATCAATTCACGGGGAATGTCTACCAACTCCAGATTATTATGAACAGCTCTAGCAGGCATTCTGTTTTGATTTAATTTACCATAACAATATTTACACATACGCTGATCAGAACTCAAAGCAAAACAATTCTCCACCCACAAATAAGTTGCTAAATTTTTCCACTCATAATTATCCATCTTTTCACTTTTTGCATATAAATCAACTAACCTAGTCTGAATCTTATAATGAGTCCGTCGACAACATACACAAGTATAATTCGGCCTTTCACTTGATTTCACTTTAAACCTGGTAATTTCCTGCTCAAATTTTTCTGTATTTGAAATCTGTACATTATCTTCCACATTACCTTGAATTGCTGTCACAATTTCTACACTGTCCTCTTGCTCACGAAAATAACAAATCTCAATTTCTTCATAAATCTTCTTCACATCTAATTCTGTTCCATGCAAAAGAGCAAAGTTTAATTGTTTAAGCTTAAGTGCTGGACTTTTTGCATAATACATCATTCTCACTATTTTCCTCATTTTGGTATGATGCACTGCTAACATCCTAAAATGATGAAAAACACTCTGACAGACTTTTCTAGACAAGCCAGTGAATGGCCTTGCAAACCTGTGATTCCTCTCACTCTGCAAGGATCTAAGTCTTGCAACAACTTCACTTTCTGCTTTATACTTTTTTTACTATATGTACGTAAGAAATTACAAAACAAATCAATTGATTCCTGTCGCACACTACAAATACTACTACACTTCCAAGTGTATACTGGACCCTTAGTACGTCTCCCTAAAACTCCATCAGATAACACCTCTTCTAGTTCTCTAGGCACAAGTTTCTCTTTTTCAATTGGACAACCATCCTTCACTTCATACGCTCGACCACTGGTGTCAACTGCATGCACTAAATCATTCTCCTGGAAGTAACTCTCCTCATTAAAAAATGGCTCACAACTTGAACTGTGCATCCATTCTCCAGAAAAAACTTTACAAAAATTAGTCCGATTAATTATTCTTTTCCATCTACGGTTTGATTTGAAAACATCAATTGTCTTGTTAAGTGTCCTAATTCTATTAATTACTAAAATAAATAATTTTTTCTTAACTTCAAAAGCCTGATCAACCATCTTCTCTACACTTTTCTTTTTCTTATAGAAAACAGCTCTCTGTTTACCTTTCCTAATGTTTTTTAACAAATTTAAAACCACTCTATTACGAAACATTCGTCTATGAATGTCTCTAAACTGATTCTGCCTTCTATTCCTATATATATTATTCTCTCCTGCTCCAGATTTAGGATTCTTCGAAGTTCTCTCCTTCCTTTTCAATTTTACTCTCTCTTTTTCTTTTTGTACATGGTGTCCATTATTTTTTTTGGATGCACATATGTTGCGTAAAAAAGACTTAGTTGTCTTACCAGGAGCTTTGTTCCTGTTTTTTGAAGTATCTGTTGTGGAAGAATGCTGTAATTTCGTTGCTGTTTTTGATGTTTCCCGTTTACGTTGTTTAATTGACCTTTCCCTCGTGGGCATCTTTCCTTATTCTTGAAATAACGATTTCAATCTGTGTTAAAGAAAAAAATAACACATTATAGACCACTATTACCAAACAACAAAACAATGACAAAAAACAAACAATCTATTCAAAATTACAGATCAGGTGAGGATTCTCCAGGGGTGCACAAAAGGTGAGGCCTGTATTGAAGAGTATAGTGATCTTAGGGATAAGATTTTTATATATTTTTTATATTTATAAAATCCTTTTCTTGGGGAACGTAGGTGGTGAGGCTTGTGTCTAAGAGTGCAGTGCACTAGGCTTCATGAAGCCTATCCCTGACTGCACTGTTAGACACAGGTGTGAATTTGACTCTTTACAATGATATTACATGTGTTAAGTCAGTGTAGGAAGCATATTGAGTTTGTTTGCATAGAGGAATTGTAATTTGTAAAATTGTGAAGCTTCATGTGAAAGCTTTTGCCTTAGTCTTATCCCTGCTGTGAGGCAGATGGTTCTAATTAGGATCTGTGCTGTTTTTCCTAAATGTGATGTTAAAAACGATTTTGGGGAAATGAATGTTTTTTACATATTTGAGTATATTGTGACGCAGAGGTTTAAAACGTGACGCATCTAATTACATGTGTCTCTTTTTAAATATGGTGCAAAAATTTACATGTTTGGGCTTTCCTGGGGAGCGTAGGTGGTGAGGCTTGTCTCTAAGAGTGCAGTGGACTAGGCTTCATGAAGCCTATCCCTGACTGCACTGTTAGACACAGGTGTGAATTTGAATCTTTACAATGATGTTACATATGTTAAGTCAGTGTAGGAAGCATATTGAGTTTGTTTGCATAGAGAAATTGTAATTTGTAAAATTGTGAAGCTTCATGTGAAAGCTTTTGCCTTAGTCTTATCCCTGCTGTGAGGCAGATGGTTGTACATAGGATCTGTGCTGTTTTTCCTAAATATGATGTCAAAACGATTTTGGGGAAATGAATGTTTTTTACATATTTGAGTATATTGTGGGGCAGAGGTTTAAAACGTGACGCATCTAATTACATGTGTCTCTTTTTAAATATGGTCTAAAAAGGTACATGTTTGGGCTTTCCTGGGAAGCGTAGGTGGTGAGGCTTGTCTCTAAGAGTACAGTGGACTAGGCTTAATGAAGCCTATCCCTGACTGCACTGTTAGACACAGGTGTGAATTTGACTCTTTACAATGATGTTACATGTGTTAACTCAGTGTAGGAAGCATATTGAGTTTGTTTGCATAGAGAAATTGTAATTTGTAAAATTGTGAAGATTCATGTGAAAGACATTCTTTCTTTTTTGTACAGAAGTACAAAGAAGATGAGACCTATGTCTAAGTCCACTGCACTCTTATACACAGGCTTCACCACCTATGCTTCCCGAGAAAGGCCTCTCTCCCACTACAGTCTTGATCATAAACCTCACCTCCTCTATCCCACTGGACATGTCTCACCTCATCTGCACAATCTACTTCCTAATCTCAGGTAACGCAGATGACATAATTGATCCTCATTTATAAATCCATGCGTCATTTTTGCGCTACTGAAGCGTCACTTTTTAAACCTCTGCGCCACAATATACTCAAAGATGTAAAAAACATTAATTTCCCCAAAATCGTTTTTAACATCACATTTAGGAAACACAGCACAGATCCTATGTACAGCCATCTGCCTCACAGCAGGGATAAGACTAAGGCAAAAGCTTTCACATGAAGCTTCACAATTTTACAAATTACAATTCCTCTATGCAAACAAACTCAATATGTTTCCTACACTGAGGTAACACAGGTAACATCATTGTAAAGAGTCAAATTCACACATGTGTCTAACAGTGCAGTCAGGGATAGGCTTCATGAAGTCTAGTCCACTGCACTCTTAGACACAAGCCTCATCACCTATGCTCCCCAGGAAAGTCCAAACATGTACCTTTTTGCACCATATTTAAAAAGTGACACATGTAATTAGATGCGTCACTTTTTAAACCTCTGCGCCACAATATACTCAAAGATGTAAAAAAGCATTCATTTCCCCAAAATCGTTTTTAACATCACATTTAGGAAACACAGCACAGATCCTATGTACAACCATCTGCCTCACAGCAGGGATAAGACTAAGGCAAAAGCTTTCACATGAAGCTTCACAATTTTACAAATTACAATTCCTCTATGCAAACAAACTCAATATGTTTCCTACACTGAAGTAACACAGGTAACATCATTGTAAAGAGTCAAATTCACACCTGTGTCTAACAGTGCAGTCAGGGATAGGCTTCATGAAGCCTAGTCCACTGCACTCTTAGACACAACATCACCACCTACGCTCCCCAGGGAAGCCCAAACATGTACTTTTTTGCACCATATTTAAAAAGGGACACATGTAATTAGATGCGTCACGTTTTAAACCTCTGCGTCACAATATACTCAAATATGTAAAAAACATTCATTTCCCCAAAATCGTTTTTAACATCACATTTAGGAAACACAGCACAGATCCTATGTACAACCATCTGTCTCACAGCAGGGATAAGACTAAGGCAAAAGGTTTCACATGAAGCATCACAATTTTACAAAATACAATTCCTCTATGCAAACAAACTCAATATGCTTCCTACACTGAGTTAACACATGTAACATCATTGTAAAGAGTCAAATTCACACCTGTGTCTAACAGTGCAGTCAGGGATAGGCTTCATTAAGCCTATTCCACTGCACTCTTAGACACAAGCCTCACCACCTAAGCTCCCCAGGAAAGCCCAAACATGTACATTTTTACAGCATATTTAAAAAGAGACACATGTAATTAGATGCGTCACGTTTTAAACCTCTGCGCCACAATATACTCAAATATGTAAAAAACATTCATTTCCCCAAAATCGTTTTTAACATCACATTTAGGAAACACAGCACAGATCCTATGTACAACCATCTGCCTCACAGCAGGGATAAGACTAAGGCAAAAGCTTTCACATGAAGCTGCACAATTTTACAAAATACAATTCCTCTATGCAAACAAACTCAATATGCTTCCTACACTGAGTTAACACAGGTAACATCATTGTAAAGAGTCAAATTCACACCTGTGTCTAACAGTGCAGTCAGGGATAGGCTTCATGAACTCTAGTCCACTGCACTCTTAGACACAAGCCTCACCACCTACACTCCGCAAGAAAACCCAAACATGTACCTTTTTCCACCATATTTAAAAAGAGACACATGTAATTAAATGCGTCACGTTTTAAACCTCTGCGCCACAATATACTCAAATATGTAAAAAACATTCATTTCCCCAAAATCGTTTTTGAAATCACATTTAGGAAACACAGCACAGATCCTATGTACAACCATCTGCCTCACAGCAGGGATAAGACTAAGGCAAAAGCTTTCACATGAAGCTGCACAATTTTACAAAATACAATTCCTCTAAGCAAACAAACTCAATATGCTTCCTACACTGAGTTAACACAGGTAACATCATTGTAAAGAGTCAAATGTATTTCTATTAAACATGCACACATTCTTTATTCCTTTTAAAAAATTTAAAAACTATTTATTTTCCCCAAAATCGTTTTTTACATCACATTTACAAAACACAGCACAGGTCCTATGTAGAAGCATTCCATGTCACGACTAAAACTTCACAATTTTACAAAATACAATTACTCTATGCAGTAAAAACTTTTTACCAAGCATTATCAAAAAGCATGACACAAAGCAACATTAAAAAACAACAATTTGCTTCCAAATCTTCTCCATAGAGTATACAAGTCTCTATGTATATTAAATGAATCATAACTCACCTTTACAAATATTTTAGGAGATTCAGAACAGTGTCAGATACACACACCAATATTTCTTTAGCAGAGCAAAAGGTATGTTCTCCGGTCACTGCAAACCATAAAGGCACAGAAAACCTCTACTTCTACACACTTATTACTCATGGCAACCAATCAAAACTCTTCCCTCTGTATTTTCAAACCAACACCCTTACCCCACTCAGCCCTTTCTACCTGTTACCATAGCAACTCCCTCCCTACTGACCTGCCAGGGTTAAAAGTTTATTCTACAATGTTGCAAATCACCTCTGCAAGGATGTTTGACCTGCAAATACACCAGCTTATCTGGTGCAAGGTTTCTTTAAATGACTTCTTTTTAACCATTCAAATTACTTCTTACACAGAACACAACTATGCACCCTAACTTTCAGTTTCCACCTATCTCATTCTACCAATCATTGCTTGTAATTCAAAAGCACTGAAACTTCACAGTTTTTTTCTTGCAAACTTCTATTATTCCAACTGCCATTTCTTTTCCACACTTCATCTAACTGCACCAGAATCTCCTCTGACCATGTATTCTGTCTGGATTATTGGACATAGCTATATCCACTGGGCTCAAAGGTATGCAGCTACCAGAAATTTACAAAACCTTGATTTATCAAACGTGAACATAAAATGGATTGGCCACAGAGGATTAAAATGTCACCAATTGATTCCATTGGTGAAAACCTTTTTGCATTTGCCACACCCTGACCTGTTAATTGTGCACTGTGGAGGAAATGACTTGGGCACTTTGACTGGGGTAGGTCTGGAAATGCTTTTAAAGGACACCTTTGATCATTTGATGGCACTTTTTCCACAAACTGCCTTGGTATATTCCAATATATGCCAAAGACAGAAATGGAAGCGGTCCAATCAATTTTGTCCACCGTTTGAGAAAGCACGGAAACATGTGAATAAATCTGTTTCTGCTTACATGAGAGACTATGGAATGGGTTCAATATACAACAATAACTTGCGTTACAACATGCAAGATATCTACAGAGCAGATGGTATGCACTTTTCTGATGAGGGGAATAGAATATTCCTCCTGAATTTAAGACTGTGCATTTGTACCTACTTGTAGGTACCTAAATCAGCCACAGAACCCAAAAGCCCTTTTCAGGGCTACCCTATCTCTGATCACTCCAAATGATTTTTTTTTTAAACTTTTTTCACTATTTTTCACCATAGTACGCTCCCCGGTACGCTCCCCGGTGCGCGTACCGGGCGCTCCCCCCGCGAAAATAAAAAAATATATATATATATTTTTTGACCTATATGGGCCTCCTAAGCCCCCCTCACAAAACCTAGGGGGTCAGGGGGTGTCTACCGTGCCCCCTTATACCCATTCCCAATGTTGTTTATCCTCCATCTTGTGTCTCAATTCTACCGAAACACAATATGGAGGACTCCCGTTGCGCTGCCGGTACGCGTACCGGGGCACGCACCGGGAAGCGCTCCAAAAAATGATAAAAGGTAATTAACATAAAAAACATTGGAGACACTTTCACCAAATATAGAATAGGCCATACTACATACCAGTCCCTATCATTTTCCCAAATTTGGTGGAATCCCATTGATTCATTTGACCTGTAGCCCTGTCTAAATATCCTGAGTGAAATTACATAATAAAAACACATCTGAAGTGTTAGAATTGACAACCAATTAAAATGTTACTTTCATTTTCTATTTTCTTTTCCTGACATTTGATTGGTTATGTACATGAATATAAATGAAAAATGAGAGGGAAACACGGCCATTTTGACTACAACTACCTGAGGTACATCTTGGAAGGATTTTCGCATTTTGTCTTCTTCACCTCTCTATAAAGTAAGTTGATAATTTCTAAGGGGCACTCTAAGTTATTTATTAAAAACATTTTCTGATAGTTATTTACTGTCCCTCTGCTATAGTTATAGATAGAGATAGGCTCCTCTGTTATATTTATAGATTGACTTAGGCTTCTCTGCTATAATTATGAATTTACTTACACTTCTTCACAGGCACTTTTTAATATTTCTACTTCCTGCCTGTTACCATACATTGCCCAAAGTGAACTTCACTATTAAAAAATCAAAACTACCTGTCTGAACTTAAACCCAACAGTGCCATATTTCTACTGATTTTTTTTGTATGCAAATTTCAGCACAAAAATGGAAGGAGAACAGAACATTTCCTTTGAAATTGTCCAAGAGATGAACAATGAGGAAATCATTGAACCCATTGACTTGGAATTCATGGATGAATCACGGGACCATGAACTTCTACAATGTGTAGAATCTGTGGATTTGTTAATTCAATATGAGTAAGTTTCTGACACTCAAATGTTGGAAGTTATCTTCAGTCAAAAAGAAGACATTTCGGACAGTCAAATGTTAGACGCTATATTAAATTTTGAAAAAGAATCAGAAAAATAAATTTATATTTAATAATCAAAAATTGTTAGAGACATTATTCATTATTATATGTAAATCATAAACTAGTACCAAATTGATTATAATATAAACTCAGACTTATAGTATACTGTGCAACGTATTTCTGTTACATAATAATTTTGCTCATAGTTACTTCCTTTCTCCCACTATATTATCTCTAATGTGTATTTGACATCTCTTTTTCATCTCCTGCCTCCATGTTGTTTCTGCTTCCCTGACAGACTATGGTATAGATTCCATATACCACAATAACTTCTGTAACAACATGCATATTATCTACAGAGGAGACGGTGTACATTGACTTTAAGACTCAGCATGGGTACCTACATGTTGGCACTTAAAACACCCAAACAACACAACAACTCTATTCAGAGATACCCTACCTCTAAGCACTTTAAATTATTATTTTAGTGTTTCAGTGAGTTTTCCCCATGTGTAGGCATGCGAGAGGTGTGTGTGGGGGATGTGCGGGGGTGTCTGTGAGGTGTGTATGTGTGTGTGTGTGTGTCTAGGGGGGATAAGGTATATAGGTGTGTGGGTTTATGGATGTGGGTGGGGATATGGGTATGTAAGGTGTGAGTGTGTGGGGTGTTTGAGTGTAGGTGGGAGTGTGGGTGTGTGAGGTGTGTGTGGGGTGAGTGTGGGAGGTATGTGTGTAGGATGTGTATGTATGTGTGAGATGTGTAGATGTGTCTGTGAGTTGTCTGTGTGTGTGTGGGGGGGAGATGTGTGTGTGGGATGTGTGGGGTGTGTCTGTGAGATATTTGTGTGTATGTGCATGTGTGTGGTGGAAGGGGGGTGAGGTGTGTGTTTGAGTGTGAGTGTGTGAGATGTGGGTGTGGGTGTGGATATGTAAAGTGTCGATGTAGGGGTGTGGGGTGTTTGAGTGTGGATGGAAGTGTGCGTGTGTGAACTGTGTGTGCGGAGAAATTATTATTTTAGTATTTCACTTAGTTTTCCCCATGTGTAGACGTGGGGGAGGTGTGTGTGGGAGATGTGCGGGAGGTGTCTGTGAGGTGTGTATGTGTGTGTATGTGTGTGTCTAGGGGGATGAGGTGTATAGATGTTTGGGGTATATGGATGTGGGTGGGGATATGGGTATGTAAGGTGTGTGTGTGTGTGGGTGTGAGTGTGTGGGGTGTTTGAGTGTAGGTGGGAGTGTGGGTGTGTGAGGTGTGTGGGGTGTGTGTGGGTGTGGGAGGTATGTGTGTAGGATGTGTATGTATGTATGAGATGTGTGAATGTGTCTATGAGTTGTCTCTGTGTGTGGGGGGGGGAGATGTGTGTGTGGTATTTGTGGGGTGTCTCTGTGAGATATTTGTGTGTATGTGCATGTGTGTGTGTGTGTACTGGAAGGGGGGTGAGGTATGTGTTTGAGTGTGGGTGTGTGGGATGTGGGTGTGGGTGTGGATGTGTAAGGTGTCGATGTGGGGCTGTGGGGTGTTTGAGTGAGGGTGGAAGTGTGCATGTGTGAAGTGTGTGTGGGGAGTGTGTGGGTGTGTGGGTGTGGGTTTGTGTGCATGTGGGTGTGTGTGGGACACACTTGTAGGTACCTAAAACAGTCACAGAACCCAAAAGCTCTTTTCATAGCTACCCTACCTGTAATCACCCAAAATGATTATTTTACACTATTATTTTCACTATTTTTCCCCTAAGTACGCTCCCTGGTACGCTCCCCGGTGTGCGTACCAGGCGCTCCCCCCGCGAAAATCGAAAAAAAAAATGTTTTTGTCCCACGGAACCCTTTTATGGCCCCCACATCAAACCTAGGGGATCAGGGGGCGTGTACCCTGCCCCCTTTTGCTCATTTCCCCCTTTGATTTTTGCCACCTCTTGTATCTCAATCCTACCGAGACACAAGATGGCGGCCGCTGCTGACTGTTTCGAATGTTTACAGACACCCGAGAACCAATCAGCTTGTCGAGCGCAAGTCGCGTGGCGCGCCCGGAGTGCTCCCCGGTACGCGTACTGGGGCGCGCTTACAGATATATAAATTTTTTTAAGCCTAAATTACTCAAAATCCACTGGAGCACATATCTTGAGACATAGCAAAGGCACTTCGGGCTACCAGTCCCTACAATTTTGCCAAGTTTGGTGGAAAACCATTCAGCTGTTCGAGCTAAAACTGCGACAGACCGCCCTATGGAAATTAACATGGAGAAAACACGTTTTGGGACCCCCCTTTTATCTCAGCCCCCTCTTGACAAATCCCCCCCAAACTTTCAGGGACGGAGCGGAGAGCCGCGAGGCAAAGTTGCTGAAAAATTCACCCTGATTGCTCAATCGGCGCCAAAGTTATTCCAAATAGAATGTTGCGATTTTCCTATGGAAATCGATCCTAACTATATATACCTACTGGCGACTGCCAGTAGGTAATATATTTATAACATATATCAATCAGAAAGGCTATGATTGCACCTGTGTAGTTATGATTACACTAGTGTTTTCATTGAAAATAACTTTAGTGCTTCATTTCTTTTAAATTGGCAATATAGTGCAAATCTGCCATGCCGAGCCAAAACAAAGGGGTCAAAAGAGTCATATTTAGATTTTCAATGCCCATAGGAATCATTGCTCTCTAATACAGAAAACACAGCCAAATAACATTTACCATAAAATTGGCATGAAGGCAGAACTTTACGCAAGGAAATTACTTTCCTTGGATTATGTCAATCTGTTGACAATTTTAGAGAAGTTAATGTTTATTAACATATTTAGTGGGCCTGAAACGGGTTACATTTCAAATATATGTGGGTCCTTAAATGGTGTGCCTCCTTCCAACCCCATATTGGAGACATCATTTAAAGCTAAAAAAAATATACAAACTCATTGGTCGAGGAGATTTTTTTCATTTCAGCCATTTAAAGTCTGCAAACCAAAAGTCACATGTGTGGATCATTTCAGGAAAATCTTTTTGGCAAACGTTACAAGAAACCAGAACTTGATCCCTCCTCTTGCATAAAAAAATTAAAGCGCACATAAGGGAGCAGGGTGAGTACATCCTGACCCCACCAGGCCCATGTGGGTGGCACCAAAGCGAACCCCAGTGAATAAATATCGTTAAAAATGGAAGTTGTGTTGCAATATTTACAGACACTGTGCCTGGGTATGCAGCCCCTAGCATGGCCCAGTAATCTGTGAATCATGGCTGGTGAGCAGGAGCCCCATGCAGGTTTCATGGGGATGGCACTGTGAATGAAGCGTCATATGCCTATGCTGGTTCTTTCTCTGGTTCGGTGGATCCAAAACCAGGTCTGCCTATCCTATGGGAGGTCACCACAGGCCACGAATCTTGCAGCAGGTTCAAGATTCATTTCCACAAAGCTTGTTGTGGGTTTGCAAACACTGAAATAGAATGGGCCAATTAAAAGAAAAATACGGCTTAGCGAAAGTAAGTTGCCTGCCTATGTTGGGTTGGTTTGAAGTCCCCCCCCTGTAAAAGGCCCTCTCCGCTTGCACATGCCTGTTAGCCACGCACAGCGGTTGTTGTCTACCCACAGCGGGTTAGGGCACAGGGCCTAGCCATAGAATATGCCCGGCAGCCAGCCTCCATTGAGTTTGACCAAAGGCCCTATGGAAGTGGGGTTAGCAGCTCATGGAGTCAGCTACCATCAGGGGTTTGGAAACCTGTTGGATGTAGTATACATAGAGTTATGGTTAAAAAAAATCATTAAAATGTTATTATAAATAAAAAATTATTTAGAACCACAATTCAAAACTCACAGAACAGCCATGCAAAGCATTACTTGCAGATGAAATGGAATTCCTTTATTACCGCAGTATAATTAATGAATATCACATACTCAGACCAATAAATAAAAATACATATATAGTCATCTCTCATATAGTGTTCAGGCTAATATGTTATATAATCTCATCTATAAGATTATTTACATTAGTAATTCCATTTGTCACATCAAGGGTGAGTTGAAGAACATTGTATTTAATGTGCAACTTATGGTTTGCATGGCTTTTATGCAAGTTATAAATTGTGCTCATAACCACAACCTGAGAATCACAGAATTTTTTCAGTACTAATTTGTAACTACAGCACTATAACTTTTTCAATCAATATCTGAGATTTATTTTTTATAGTGTTTTCGTGTATAGTGTATATTTGTTCCAAATGACAGTTTAAAACTGCCCTTTCAGGCTGCCATTGCAGCCATAGAGATGTTTTAGAAGGCTACTGTAGTAGGTGGCAGGCCCGCTAGTAGCATTTAATTTACAGACCATGGGTGCATGTAATACCATTTACTAGGGACTTAAAAGTAAACTGAATGTGCAACTTGGGTGTATTTTACCAGTTTTTAGGGAGCACAAGCACTTTACCAATGGTTAGCAGGGAAAGTGTGCACAGTCCGAAAGGGACGCTTTGACTTAGTGTATGCTAGAGTTGACATCTTTTGATTTATCAGAAAACTTAAAATGAAAAAAAAAAATTTAATATGTGCAAACCTTAAACTGTAAGAAACAATGCCAAGCTATCTGACATTTGACCTAATCTTCATATTGGCCACTTATATTTCCTTCATAATGTTCCTGGAAACAGGCAATATTCCTATTAAATGGAATATAATATAACTTAACAAATCATATTACAGCTATTTTTTTAACCTTATGTCTAACACATCCCATCAGAATTGGACCCCAAGCCAACCCCCCTCCCAAACAAAACTACATCAATCAACCACTCTTTAATGTCTAAACATCCCAATAGCTTACGTTTTTAATAACATCAGCGAATGCTGCGATTAATCAGTTTCCGAATGTGATGCTGCATAATGTGCATCTTGTGTACCCTCGCTTACAAGGGCCTATCTAATCATATTCCAAAGATGTTTCTACACATGAATGGTTCAAATTATTTGATAAGTATTATCATTGAACTAGATGGCTTCGGGCCTTAATTGGAGATTGGCAAATACGTGCTCAGTCCTAATTCCCTTGTAATAAGGCCGACGAAATATCCGTCATCTTTTTGACTAGTACCCAGAGTAAAAGTCTGCCCGTTCAGACCAAAAGAGGTCCAAACTCCTATTTGATTCCCGATTAATTCAGATTCCTACAGCACCTCGACAAAATAAAGGAGCATGCCCTACATTCGTCTCCATCTCAGCGATGTTCTCATTCGTTCCCTTCGAGGTCGAAACAAAAATATTAATCTGTTCCTGGCAATCAGTATAAAGTTGCAGTCCAAGGGCACTGTGTCTTCTTTCTGCTGTTCTTACTTTGTAATGACAGAAATACAATTCTAAATGCAAATGGAAAATATATCACTTTCTAGCACAGATGAAATTGTTTTGTGCAATCTGTTCCAATAATGGCAACGTGAATCCTGCATTTTGTTCGGTGCACACAGATAAAAACAGTCTTCACTAAATCGTATAATCAAATGGCTGTGGGCACACCAATTTGTTTTGTATCCTTTTGATGGACAGATATTTTGTGCTTTGGCGTTATATTTGCATACGTTTATCATCCTATTTTCTACAATGCTTTTACAATACACTGCCCATCCCTAGTGTTAAAAACCGATGTTCATAGTGTTTACTGAATTTGCTAAGGTTTTTGGATGAAAATTACCTTTTGATTAAAAAGTACTCCTCAAAAACAAAGTTATACAACATTGACAAAAGATAGTTTTTAACAGAATTCAATGGTTTCATATTTACCTTCACTGCAGTGAATGTTAGTAACACCTCTTCCAGGCTATTGTCTTACACGTTCCAAATTTACAGTTTGACGTTGGAAGAATCATGACAGTTAAAGGTATTAGGGAGTTTAAGGACTCAGGGCCCGATGTAGGTCGGTCGGTAACGGCCGAAAATCGGTATTTTCGGCCGTTACCGATCGGAATTGAGACAACGGTATGTAGGAGGCCGAAATCCGACAAAATCGGTGATTTTACCGAATCGGAAAGTCACCGAGTCGGTAGAATTCCGAATCCGAAAAAAGTTGGAATCTGAAAGATATCCGAATCGGTAGAATACCGATTCGGAGATTTTTCAGATTCCTTATTTTTTCCGATTCGGAATTCTACCGACTCGGAGATTTTTCAGAATCGTGACCGTACCGATTCGGTATAATTACCGAATCGGAGAAATTCCGATTCGATGTGAAAAGCTGAAGAATGAGATGTAGGTAAGCACTGAAATACCGAATTTGCCTCAAATTCGGTATTTCAGAGTCGGAATTTACCATGGATTGGAATCAGGTGGTAACCAGGTGCAACCTATAAAAAAGGACCCAAAATGCAGTTCTACTTGCAACATGGCAGCTTTCTATGTCATAGCAAGACGGCTACGGCTACAGCAGGAAGAAGAGAGGGAATGGCAGAGAGAGGAGCAGGTGTACAGAGAGAGGATCACCCTGTCCATGCTCACTGATGCAGAGATCCTACAGAGGTACAGGCTGGACCCAGAGACCATCAGAGACCTCATTAGGGACCTCAAACCCCTGTTGGAGCACCCCACCCCAAGGGCACACGCAATCCCTGTGCATGTGCAGGTGCTATGCTGCCTACACCTGCTGGCGTCTGGCAGCTATCAAAGTGTAGTTGCTGTGGCAGGAGGGGTGACCCAGAGCAACCTGTCAAGGTTCTTCCACAAGTTCCTTGACGCCATGATCCAGAGGATGGACCAGTACATTTCCTTCCCTGCAACCCATGCAGAACTGGTACAAACTAAAGGCGACTTTTACCAGATGGCAGGATTCCCCCACATCATTGGCTGCATAGAAGGCACACACATTCCGATTTGCCCCCCTGCTGACACGGAATACGTATACCGCAATCGGAAGTCACGGCACACCATAAACGTCCAGGTCATTTGCAATGCCAAGTGTGTCATTACTGACCTGGTTGCGAAGTTTCCGGGGAGTACCCACGACTCCTATATGTTCCAGAATAGCGGAATTCATGCACGGCTGATGGCAGGGGAATTTGGTGAAGGATACCTCCTAGGTAAGACACAGTGTCAGACCCCCATAACCTAAATAGCAGTGTGAAGTACATGTATGCATGTGAGTAATGTCACCCCTTTTCCTTCTAGGCGACAGTGCATATGCCCTCCGCTCGTTCATTCTCACCCCCTACCTCAACCCCTCAACACCCAGCCAAAGGAGGTACAACGTGCCCACAAAAGCACCAGGAATGTAGTGGAAAGGACCTTTGGCATCTGGAAGAGCAGGTTCAGATGCCTGCACAAGAGCGGAGGTGCTAGACAATATACCCCCATCACCTGCTGCAAGATTATTGCTGTCTGTGCAATGTTGCACAACCTTGCAGTCAGGAAAGGCACTGAGGTTGAGTTGTCCGACTACGATGACCCTGACGATGACAATGCTGTGCCACTACCACAACCTGCTGGAGTCTCTGCACCAACTGACGGCAGATACAGGCGTCAGGAGATAACAGACAACTATTTCTGAGTGAGTACAGATGCACAAACAGGTCAATGTATGTTTTCAAAAAAGAAATTTAATAATGTTGCAACAACGTTACTTCACTGATGTGCAACAAAAGAAAAAGTAAACAAGAAGTGGTGAAATGTCCATTGTCCGGGTTGCCTCACCCGCCCTGCCAGTCTTATTTTTTGCTGCGCTTCACAGGCCCACTAGGATGTGCCTCCCCCCCTTCTGTATACCCAGCAGCCTCAGCTGAGCGCCTGCTGCTCCGGCGCGGCTCTGACACTGCGCAGGCCGGGCTGCTGCGGCTGCTGCTGTCCCCAGCCTCGCCCAGAACGGGATTAACGACAGTGTTGGAGATCAGTAGTGTCTCCATGGCGGTGGTAATGCGGCCCATGCCCCTAGTGACCTCTGACATGTTCTGTGTGAGGCTGTCCTCCATGTTTGCCCCACGTTGGCATAGATGGGCGGTCGCAGCTGCAAGGCGGTTGAGGGACCTATTCTGCACACGGGCATCCCTGCGACGACATTGCTCATGGTCATCCATTCTGTTGCAGAGCTGGGTGATGGCAGAGGTAATTCGGCCAAGAGATGTTGCAATCTCCTTGTTGCCATCTACAAATGTCTTGAATCCCTGTGCCATTTCCCCCATCTGCAGGTTGTGCAGGCGCAACTGGCGATGGCAGGCCAAGATAGATTTTGCCTGCATTCTCTGAATCTTCACCATACTGCTCTCCAGCCCTACGAAGACGCTGCCCCCCTGTGCTTGAAGTGGACTGCTGGTTGCACGTGGCCTCTGGGGATTTCTGCTGCCCTGCTGTGTGTGCTGGGGTGACGCTGGTGTTACAGGGTCTTGTGGTGGAGCCTGACTCGCTGCTCCCTCCATGATGATTAATGGAGCAACAATTCTCCTCCTGGCAGGGCATGTGGCAGGTGCAGGGTGGCTCTGTGGTGGTGTGTTCTCCGGGGAGAATTGCAATGTGGGCGTCTGAGACAGAGACAGTCGGGGGGAGTGTGGACATGTGAGGGAATGTCCAGTGTCTTCCTCATTGCCCAGGGCACTGCTGTTGTCCTCCTCCTGTGCTACTACACTGGTGCTTGCCACTGCCACCGCACTGGCTGTTGGTGCTGGAGCTGGTGCTTGACTTGGTGCTGCTCCCCCGCCTGACGGTGCCCCTAGGTATAAAGAAGCATTTGTCAACTGAGTGCTAATGTGTTCCAGTCACTACTAATAAAGCATTGCACATCTCATTACAAAAACGTAGATGCAGTATTACTGTTATTTTTCTTATGCTTCTGCAGTGGCAATTTTTGGGTACTTTTGCTGACTACATTTAGCAAGATGCATTGCTCATGTCTGTTGCTAGCAGTACTGGCCTGGGGTTTGGCTGTGCATTGGGTCTATAGGGGAGGTGTCTGGTATGGTGTGTCAAGTTGCGCATGCTTCTTACCTGTAGCTGTAGCTCGGAATGAGCTATCCAGGTCCCCAATTCCCACAATACTCGCGCTCTCAATGGTGGTCGACACTAGTTCCTCCAGCTCAGTGAGGGGTGGCGCCCGGTTTGTGCCTCCACCAGTAAGTCCAGCCTGCTTGTGCAGGTCAGCCAGTTTCCTCTTTGTCACGCCACGGATATCGTAGAACCTCTTCTTGAGGTCGTCCTGGCTCCTGTGGGTGACACCAACAGCGTTGACTTTTTCCCCAATGTCTATCCACAGCCTCCTCTTAGTGCTCTCCGGAACAGTAAGGGACAGCCTTCCATAGAGCTGCCTGTGCACCCTCACCACCTCCTCCACCAACGTTTGCAGCTCCATGGTGCTGAATTTGGTCTTCCTCTTGCGCTCTGCCTTCTGGCTCTCAGAGCTGTTTGCCATGTTTCACAGGGATCCTGCTAACACTGCTGCTCACTGTGTTTGCTCAGCTCAGGCAGCCTCTCCAGAAAGTTCTGATGAGTTGCACCTGCCTGGGTTGCCACTCCCTGTGGGGGAGGGTGCTTCCAGCTCATTGGCTGATGTCTTCAGTGTCAGTTAACCTGCTCGACGAATCGGCATTCACCGAAGCGGAATTCTCCGAATCGGTATTTTCCGAATCGGAATATACCGAATATGTTCGGTAAATACCGAATCGGTAAGTATTATGCGTTCCTATTGGCCTTTTGGCCCACGGGGCGTATTGCTATTTCCGAATCGGCGTTTACCGAATCGGTAGGATCCGCATTTTTTTTTTCCGATTCGGAAGTGTCCGATCCGGGCTATACCGATTCGGTACTTGGCGATTCGGTACGTATCGACTCACGATACCGATTGCTACCGAATCGGTAATGTTCCGATTTATTTTTCCTACATATCATTTTCCGATTTTGAAACACCGATTCGGTACAAATCGGTATTTAAAAATCGGTAAATGCGTTTTACCTTCATCGGGCCCCTAGGGCCAGATATAGGAAGCCTAATACCGGTCGGTAACGGCCGGAATTACCGAATTTCGGCCGTTATCGACCGGTATTAGGCATTTGAGATGTAGGAGCCTAATTTAAGGATTCGGTAATTTACAGAATCGGTAATTTAAGGAATGGGTAAATTACCAAGGGCCAGATGTAGGAGCCAAAATACCGGTCGGTAACGGCCGATTTCGGCCGTTACCGACCGGTATTTAGGATTTGGCATGTAGGGGGCATGTCATTTACAGAATCGGTAAATTTACCGATTCGGTAAATATACAGAATCGGTAAAATACCGATTCTGTAAATTTACCGATTCTGTAAATGAGATGTAGGTGGCACTTCAGAAAGTGCCACAGGCCCTTCAGAGTCGGTATTTTACCACCCAATCCTATTGGGTGGTAAAATACCGAATACAGGTGTGCATGCACATCTGTGCATGCACACCTGTGCAATGTGACACACAGACATGCCCTTAGGGCATGTATGTGTGCCACATGTTAGACGTGCCTGTATTTGTGGTGCTAGAGGGTGTGAGAGTGACACCCCCTGCACCCTTGCAAAATCGGTATTTACCGAATCGGTAAATACCGATTCGGTATTGCCCATTCATTCCTATGGGCTTCAAGGCCCATAGGAATCAATGGGCAATATCGAATCGGTACTTACCGATTCGGTAAATACCGATTTTTACGGATTCGGTAAATCAAATGAAGATTTTACCTACATCTCCCTCTTTCTATTTTGCTGATTCATAAATACCGAATCGGTAAAATTCGGTATTTATGAGTCGGTAAAATAGAATTACCTACATCTAGCCCCAAATTCTTAAATGCCGATTCGGTAAGTTACTGAATCCTTAATGTAGGAAGCACTCAAGTGAGTGCTTTTCACTTGTAAGGATTCGTTATTCACCACCAGCTACAAGTTGGTGGTAAGTAACGAAAACCGTTAAAAAAGCAATTTTGTGCTTTTTTAACATTGCCATGTGGCAGACCTACATGCCCTTAGGGCATGTATGTGTGCCACATGTGCACCCATGCACTATTCAGGGGTGCAATAGGGTGTCAATGTGACACCCTGCCACCCTTGTAGGTCTTCCCCCTCTTACAGATTTGTTATTTGCCGATTCAATATCCCCCATTCATTCCTATGAGCCTGGAGGCCCATAGCAATGAATGGGGAATACCGAATCGGTAAATACTGAATCGGTATTTACCGAATTTGACTGATTCTGTAAAAATTACTGAATGAATACCTACATACCATTTACCCATTCTAAAATACCGAATCGGTAAAATTCGGTATTTTAGAATCGGTAAATGGTATTTACCTACTTCTGGCCCTAAATACCATTTACACTTCTACACATATGCTACATTGATTACTCCTATAGGGTCTCTATTTGTCTGCCATCTGTTCTTAAAATGATGGCTCCGGGTTGTCCTTAAATAAAAACTTCCAGTAAAGTGTGGTAGTGTCCTACAGCGGTCTATTCGAGTTGGATAGAACTAAATAAGAGTATAACATACTTAAGGTCAAAATGTGAAATTATTGCAGTATTTGTTGCTGTACATTACCAGTGATAATCACCACCATGCTCTATCTTACAGCATGAGTCTTCAGCTCATTCCCTCCGAGGAGATCTCTGCCAATTCATACTTTTTAACAGCTTTCTTAGAGGTAGGGGATTAGGAAAGAAGCTGTAATAGCACCCAGAATCGAATGTTTGGATCTGTTCAGTCAATCAAAAATCTTCCTTGCACGCATTAGAGTGTAGTCCTGCTCAAGAAGGGTTTCAAGGCTGTGTGTTCCACATCAACAATGCCGTTTCTAATTAATCTAATGCCCATGGGAGAGTCAAGAGGGAAACAAACATGAACATCCTCCTGATTACTGAATTATCACACCTAAGGTATTGAGTATAAAATGAAACAAGTCACTCTTGTCCTGTATGTGCAAATAATAGCGTACTGGGTCACAAAGTGATATTTGAATGGCCGCTTCACTCATAACTTATCATAGCATGCTTCATCATAGGCGATCTCTCACACCGGAGTAGGACGGTGCCACTCCAGCGGACTCAACCAAATACATTTGGGAGTTCTTAGATATTCGTTTTTACTTACAGGACACATGTGTCAGTCCAGATTCAAATAAAAAATAACTAGTTAGAGAGCCAGTGGATATTCCTTTATTTTAGGGTACTCCTTGTAGGAACCTGGCTCTTTATATATGGGAACAAAAACAGGTACACTGTGAAAAGGGTCCAGGCAAACCCCAAAGGAATTACAGACGTGCATATGACACCCCAAAGTTCTCTTTTTTTAGTAGTGTGGGATAGCAGTTAGGCATATCAGAAGGTAGTGCTAAGCATTTATTGCACACACAAAGGCAGTAAGTGACACACGCACTCAATAAAGAAATCCAACACCAATTTATATATACACATACTTTTATCTGAATTTAGATACCAAGATCATCAGAATCAGGTAAATACTTTTCGAGTTCTGAATTTTGACAGTTTTCAAAAGTTGGCACAGTGCAATATTTGGGTGTGGTAATGTTATCCTATGGGAGAAAACATGTACTGAATCAGGCACTTAACAATGACTTAACAATGACTTACATGACTGTTCTTATGGACTTAAGGTGAGTATGAGGCAAGGTCCAAGGCCACACCACCAGGCTCTGGGGTGTCCAGAGCAGAGGTGTGTTATGGCGTCGGTATCCTAATATGTGTTATGTTGAGACAATTGTAGAGCGCTCATATACCCTCAGATGTCTTGGCGCTGAAGCTAATATGAACATGACTAAAAGGGGATTATTTCTAAACAACCATGTTTTGCGCTGCTTCCTAAAGGAGATCAGTGAGGGCAGAGTTCTAACGTGGAGGGGGAGATCATTCCACAGCTTAGTCGTTTCAGCGACAAAGCCTCTGCCACCCCATTGTCGTTGTATGGAATCTGGGAGTAACAGTTTGCTTAGTTCCCACAGAGCACAGGAGTCTGGTGGGTTGGTACCATTTAAAAAGATGCTTCAAAAAACTCCAGGTGTGGAGCCTAAATATTCAAACAGAGTCTGTTGCAATAAACTAACTTTGATAACACTAGCACCGTAAAAACAGTCCTTTTGGTTTTAGCCAGAAGAAAAGAAAATACTTTTCTTAATAATCCTCATTGTAGAAAAGGACGAGCAAACTGTAGCATTGACTTGATTTCCAAAAGTCAACTTGGTGTCAATCAAGACACCTACATTCTTGGCTTTGGTGACAGGGATAGGTAGCAAGCCTAAATCTTCTGGCCACTAAGGAGAGGTGCAAGCTGGAGAGAGATTTCCAAAAAGTACCACCACGGTTTTGTTCAGAGTTGAGATTCAGACAGTGTTTGCTCATCCGTAAACAGATAGCCAACATACAGTCATGGAAACATGTAGAAATAGATGGTTCATTGTTGAAATCTGATACAAGAATTTGTGTGTAGTCAGCTTTGGAAGTCAAGGAAAAGTCAAAGTTTTTATTAAGGATAGCCCACTCAGTCAAACACATGTTAAATAATGTAGGACTTAGGATCCCTCTGGGACCAAACAAGGTAAAGTGAAAGGGGCAGATTCAAACTGTTCCAGTGTCACAAATTGTACTTTCTCAAATAGAAATGATGTAAGTAAAGCTAGGGCTGTGTCCTTAATTCATAAGGCTGCCAGCCGGTTGATCAGCAACTGATGGTCCACCCTATAAACGCTGCTGAGAAGTCAAGGAGAATTACCTTCGCTTCAATGGGAGAACAGTCCAGTCAGAAAGAGACTGCAAGCTGGGACTAGAAGACCACATCAGCAAAAAACAAGTAGGGAGCTTGAGCTCCTCAGGCATGCAGGGACACCATTGGTCAAATTCTCCTTGGGTTGTGGGGCTTGGGTACAGTGATGTCTTTTGGCATTTGGGTTGATGCTAGAGTCACTCGTGGTTGGAGGGGGCCTAAAGAAAAAAGCTGCAGGGGGCAACTAGAAGTCCAGTCTGGGCAAACCTAAGGTTGGGTTTAACCTGTGGGTCTGGGGAACCCGGGTGGTACAATCGTCTCCCTTGGACTTTGGGCTGTGGAGCGCAGGTGTATAGGTACTTTGAGGTGTCGGATGGCGGCATTTGAGGGCTCACTCTGTTTTGGTTTATGCTGCAGAGGGGCAAACAGGACAGTAGGGCCACTCAGGATGGGGGTCTTACCATCCCTGAAGTCCCTGGATGTGCAGGCAATTCTCCTCGGCGTTGGTGCCTGGTCTGGACACAACACGTCTTGGGTGCTGCAAGGAGTTGAGTACCCAGGTAGTTGTGTTGTGTAGCTACTGTCAGTCCTGGTGTCCCACCTTTGGAGGGATGATGGATCTGACTTGTAGGAGCACTGTAACCTCTTCCTGGGTGGCTGCTCTGCTGGGAGTCCTGGTGAGCGGCAGGTCAGTGGACCTGGTCTTACTTCATTGATGCCTGTGGCAGCAGGGGAGAAGCTCTTCTACTCCAGGGGAGTTTCTTTGGCAATTGGTCAAGCACTGGCAGCCCTCCGAGTTTCTTGAGGTCTGCACATTGGCAGAACAAGTCAGTTGTTCAATGAGGGTGGGGTGCAACAAGCAGGCTTCGTAGGGTTGGCGCCAAGTCAGACGTGTTCCTCGTTTCTCGGGTCAATAGTCTTCTTTGTCCACTCTTTCTTTTGTGCCCATCAAAATCTGAAGTCCTGTTGTCAGGTTACCCTAAATTATTAAATGTAGGGGCTTTAAGGGAAGCAAGGGGTAGTAGTCAATGGGCTGCTTAACCCTGGGACCACTACACCCTCTAGATGACCACTTCCTTTGGGGAGTGGGCATCACCCTGTCATGGAATTTCTAATTACAAAAAACACACAAGAAAGTGACATTTCTAGATTTGTATTAATTTCCAGCTGCTTACCCTAAAGGTGTGTCAAGTCTGGCAGTGCAACACACCTCCTGCATAGCTAATTTAACCACCTGTTGTGGTACCAGATAGGCCAAGGGCAGGAGATGGCATCTCCTCTGTCTGGGAAAGCCTTGAGTCACATATCAAAGGCAGCAGAGGTCTTTTGGGCCTCCTGCCTTGATATACTGATTTACCAACCTTCCTGCGGAAGGAGTTGATAACACCTCTTCCTGAAGCAGGCATTTCTTCTGTCATCTGAGAGCAGAACTCTCACCTCCTTGGGGGTCAGAAACTCATCTGTGGTGGCAGGCTGGACTGGACCAGTCAGTCAGCACACTAGAAGGCCTCCATGGTATACTCTGGTGCTTGAATTATTAAATCCATCAACTACAACTGCAGCAGAAGTGATTGGCTAGGGCATCAAAATGGATTTCATTGCTATTTATGTGCTTTTCCAGTCAAATAGATTTTCTGCCTTGGTCAAAGGATTTACCTTCCAGTGTAGACATTTTTTTCAAAGTCAAAGTCCTCCAGTGAGTTTGTTCTGTAAGCTATGTGTCTGTGGCATGGATGCAAAAGACCAGGTACCTTTACTGAGAAGTCCCACTAAACCCGTTTTGAGTGTGACAAAACCTCTTATAGGGACTGTTAGAACTGGTGGTCTCTAGTTGGCAATGGTTTGCACCTATGTCCAAATATGGACCCTGGCTTCTAGTCAGGGTAAGGGGGCTACACTCCTAAATAACCCCTGCTCAACCCTGTGGTAGCTTGGCACGAGCAGGAAGGCTTATTTCAGAGGCAGTGTGTAAAGCATTTGTAAACACATACAGTAATACACTGAAAAAAACTACAGATGGACACAACACAGGTTTTATAAAAATAAGTATTCTTTATATTGACTTAACAGAAGACCCAATTGACAAAAATCCACAATATAGTATTGAGAAAATTACTTTAAGATGGTAGAAATAACTCAGTTAATTTTAGATGGCAAATATGACACGTTTCTCACAAAGTACCTTTGGCTGCATCACGCAAGATAAACAAAAGGTTCACAGGGAGAACGATGCGTTGGTTCCTTGCTTCGGGGAAGGTGTTGTGTATGTTCCTCAGTGCTTGTGCAAAGTAGGTGATGCGTCTGTTCCTTACCGGAGAGGAGGTGATGATATGATCTCGTGGTGTGTCCCGGTTGCGATGCGACAAGATGGCGCCTCGATGCGATGCGGCGATCTGGTGCAATGCAACAAGATGGTGTCTTTGATACGATGCGACTAAGTGATGGTGATGCGTGCACACCTGACTGCCGCGCAGCGACTCTGGAACTTCTGAGCCGCGACAGGCCCTGCGACACGCTTCTCCGGTGATTCGACAGCAACCCTTGCGATGGCGACACGCTTCTCCGGGGATGCAACAACAAACAGCTGTGACGAAGATACGCTTCTCTGGTGATGCAACGGCGACCCTTGCAGTGGACACACGTTTCTCCGATGATGCAACGGCAACAGCTGCGGATGCGACACGCTTCTTCTCATGGAGTCGCACTTCTAGCTCCCAACAACATGCAGGCTTCTGCAGACAGAATTCCCAGCAAGTCAAATTTTGGGGGGAGCTGGTGGTGAAATATCCCTGAGACTTTAGCAGGAGGCAAGCACAGTTCAATCCCTTGGAGATTCTTCTTCAATATGATGAAAGTTGCAATAAAAGTCTTTCTCCTTTCCACTGCAGGCCAACCCCAAAATGTAACACACTAGCACAGGGGCAGCCCAACTCCTGTAGATTCTCTGGTTCTTCTCCTTGGCAAAAGGTCCGTCTTGATGTCCAAATGGATATAAAGTCTCGTGGTCTGGGCCCCAATAGTGAAACTAGTAAATACTTTGTCCTCTTAGAGCAGAGGGTGCCAGCACCTAGCCAGAACCAATTCTGTGCAGCTTCCTGGCAGGACGTGGATACAGCATTCTTGAAGGCAGACCTGGCCCAGGAAGCTGAAAGGAAATCTCCTCCCCCTACTATCTATTCTATGAAGGCTGGGGGCACTGGAAGGAAATCTCTGCCCCCCCACACTCTATGCAGGCGAGATCCTATTCATCCCAGCCCTGATTCATCAGACTGCTGGAGCCCAAGCCCTCCTGTCACTCACAAACCAGACATGCAATACACAACCTAGCAGAGGCAGGCTGGATGGTTACGTCAGAAAATACCTACTTTCTAAAAGTGGTATTTTCAAACATAGAATGTTAAAACCAACATCACTAAAATGTGTATTTTATCATTATGAGTTCAGGCATACAAAATGTGTTTTTCTACCAAGTTGCCTGGGTCAGTTAGGATTATAAGATGTTATAATCACACTGCCCATTATGGCCTATGGGGACAGGTAACATTGCAATAGTGAAAATCAAAATTGGCTGTAAATCACTCTCAGGACATGCGACACACATCAGAGCATGTCCTACCATTCACATGCAAGGCACCCTGCCCTAGGGCTTTCTTAGGGGTGGGTAACCTGTATAAAAGAGAAGGTTTAGGGACTGGTAAGTGGGTGCAATTACGAAGTCAACATGGCAGTACTAAACTGCACACAAGCTCTGTAATGGCAGGCCTGAAACACACTTTACAAGCTGCTTCTGTGGGTGGCACAATCAGTGCTGCAAGCCCACTATCAGTATTTGGTCTACAGACCCAGGGCACACATGGTGTACTGTACTAGGGTCTAACAAGTAAATCAAATAATCCAGCCATGGAGTCACTAATCCATTACAACAATTTACAATAGGGAGCACTTGTACTGTGACACTGAATAGCAGTGGCACAGTGCCCAAAGCATGTAACCAGCAAAAACATATGAAAAACAGAGAAGACAACAGCAAACAATGGAAGGGAGACTCATGTCGATGGTTCCAGGTCTAACAGGGACAAAACTGATTTTCATGGCTGCCTTGGGTGAGCTTTACTCCCTTGTCCCAGTACTCTGGATGTGGAAAACGAATTAAGTCCCACTTTTCTTCAACTGCTATTGTTACACCTGACAGCCTTTTTATGCTTTCCCCCCAAATGTGTTGCCTGCTTGCCTTCCATTTTGCTGAATTGCTTTTTGTTGGCCTTAGGACTCTGAGCACTTTTACTGAACCTAACCAGTGCTAAAGTGTATGTGCTCTCTCCCCTAAAAAGGGTTTGACTGACGTATCCACAATTGGTATATTTAATTTTCCTATATGACCCTAGTAGAGTGCACTACATGTGCCCAGGTCTTGTACATTAAATGCTACTAGTGGGCCTTCAGCACTGAGTGTACCACCCACTTAAGTAACACTTTAAACATGTCTCAGACCTGGCACTGCAGAACCTGTGTGTGCACTTTACAATGCCATGTCGACTTGGCATTTAAAAATCCTTGCCAAGCCTTTAACTCCCCTTTGTTTACAAAAAGGTCACCCTTAAGGTAGTCTCTAGGTAGCCCACGGGCAGGGTGCTGGGTAATTAAAAGGTAGGGTGTGAACTTTTAAGTTTTGCAGTGAAAAACAACCAAATTAGTTTTTCACTACTGTGAGGCCTACCCTTCGCATAGTTTAACATTGAGGATTCCTTATTATACTTTATGCTCTGTCATTCCTGATTGAAAAGGAGTAGTTCTATCATGTTTCCTATCACTAGAATGGTAATGATACATACTCTTTACTGGTAAAGTTGAATTTGTCATTGCTCTTTTAATAATGCAATTATTTCGAAAGATGGCATTTTTCTGCCCCTATCCCTTTGTGCCTGCAGCCTGTGTCAAATATATGTTTTTAGTGAGTAACAGCTGGATGTTGAGAATTCCCTTTCAACAGCCACACACAAAGGGAGCTTAGGTGTGACTGAGTGGTCATTCACATCCTGATGGGACATCCTGGGAGGGATGGGAGGGATGAGCTGACACTTACACCTGAGTAGTCTGTGTCCCGTCCCCACACACAGGGCAGCATACACCATGTAGTGAATATGGATCCTGCGCTGCACACTTTGAAGCCCTTCTTTGAAGATGCCCACACTTTAAAGGCACCACTGGGTATGAGAACTGGACTTCTGACCATACGACTATATTACACTACTGGACTTGAACTCTGCCAGGAGGAAGAACTGCTGTTTTGACACTTTGCTGGACTGCTGCTCGGGAAGAACTGCTTTTCTGCTGTGCTGCCCTGTTGCCTGCTACCCTCTGCCCTGATTGAAGAAAGACTGGATACATTTATGTATTTATTTAATTGTAGAGTGCCTGAATCCCCCCAAAACGGTATCTCTGTGCTAAGGACATGCTGCAGTAGGCCATGAAGGGGGGCATATTAAAACAATATAGATGTGAGGAGTCTTCTGAATTGAAGGTGGTCAGGGCATTGCTGCAGATAGGTAGGAAACTGGGTCCAATAGAGATGGGCTAGGTGAGAGAAAGCTTTCCTACCCAGCTGCGACTTTTTGAACTGAGGAACAAGGAGCAGAGACTTAGTTCCTCAATGAATTGACCTAGAAGGTATATAGTGGTTGTATTAACTTGCAAGATAGCTGGGGCCTTTGCCATTCACAGCCTTGTGAACAATGCAACAAAATTTAAACTTGATTTGTTTGTGTGCCGGGAGCTAGTGGAGTTGTTATAGGAGGGGAAGAGAGGTTGTTCTGAGGAGAGCATTCGAGATGAGGCGCGCCCATGTGTTTTGGACCACCTGCAATCTGCTCAATGACGACTCATTAGCTGAGACCAGGAGGGCATTGCAGTAGTCAAGGCGGCTTAGTCCCAATGCCTGGATGAGAGTTTTCCATGTGGACAAGTGAAGAAAAGGGAAGACTCGCTGTAATAGTCCAAACAAACAGGAGCCAACAGTGTTGGCAGCAAGCTCTTCATGGTTAATGCCTGCTCTAGGCATATGCCAAGGTTCTTGACTATGGTCTTAGGGTCAAGGGGATCACCTAGATCCACCACCCACCAATCTGGTGACCACAGCAGTGGTGCATTTCTAAACAGCATAATCTCGGTCTTCCCTGCGTTAAGCTGGAGGAAATTGCTCCTCATCCAGTTGGCTATTGCTATCATACCTTCTAAGAAGGTGGACTGGGACTTAAGGGTGGATTTATTAAACAAGAATAAAAGCTGGGTATCATCAGCATATGAGATGGGTGTAAAACCTAATGCCCTAATTAGGTGTGCCAGGGGAGCAACATGAATGTTGAACAAAGTGGGGCTAAGACAAGAGCCCTAGGGTACTCCCTTGGTCAGATCCATGGTCTTTGAATGAAAAGGACCTAGGTTGATAGTCTGGAAGCAGGGGGAGAAGAGATACATCTCTCTTGATCCCAGAGTGACTCCAAGGGCATGCTGGCTTGCCCCCTATTCTACATCTCGGGGCCATCAAAGGCTTCTTATCAATCTGCAACAGCATTTGGACTTTGCTTGATGCAGATCTTGCCATGCCAAGTGGTGCAATCCAATCCTGGGCCCTTAGACGTGGGTATAGAGTGCTGCAACTGCCAGAATCTACGCATCAACACTGTTGCATCAATTGGAACCTGCACATCTCCATCAAAGCAGATGCACCATGGACATCACCAACTACGCAGTGGATCGCCTCCAGTTTCTTACGCATCTCGACGTTGTGCAGCTCAGTGCCGATGCATTGATTTCAACCTAGCAGTTTGACAATGACGCAGCACCTCCTTGCTTCCTGCATTTCAACTACATCGATGATGAAGCCAAGGTAGTTTGAAGCAGGCCAAGGGTGATCCCTGTATCCGACCCACACTCCATCACAGTGTGCCTGACCTATTGGATGTACGCCAGTCTAGCGTGAACAGATAACCCCGGTTGCCTCTTTAAGCTGTTAAATATGACAATATAATGTAATCTTTAAATATTGATTACTCCTGCTCGTTGTTTTGGTCGTTGTTCATAAAAATATAAGCTATTTTTCTAACCTGGTGTGGAGTCTATTTGTGGTGTTTTCACTGTGGTGCTGTTTGAAGTGTTGCAAAAGTACTTTACACATTGCCTTTTAAGTTAAGCCTCACTGCACTGTGCCAGATGGTGAGCACAGGCTAATTTATGGAGTTTTGTTGACTTACCCTGATTAGAACTTTGAATCCTGCCTTGACAGGGTGCATACCTCTGCAAAACAGAAACCCAATTTCTAACAGCTGGGAAAATTGATTCTGGTAAATCCTGCAGTCTGTAGCTTTTCAGGGCAGACCTCTAGACATCGTGTCTCTCTCCAGCTTGCTATTCTACAAGAAAAAGTGATCTGTTGTCAGATGAGCCCTCAGAGTCAGGATTTCTGCTGAAACAGGAAAAGAGGAGTCCACTATTTAATCCTAGAAGAGCTGTTCCAGTTCTAGGGTGCCATCATAGGTGAGGAGTCCATGAGGCTTGAGTACTTGGGTTAATTATATCTAAAAAAAAAAATCTCCCAAGATACAGAGGGGTGAGAGGATAACGGTCCCTCTTTAACCTCCCGCTCAGTAATTTAATCTAAAAAAAAGAAGAGGGATAATAAAACTGCGTGAAGGCAGATGAGTGTGTGGGAATGCACCAAATTGATAAATCGGCCCTCACACACAGCAAGTTGTGTCATGCTTCATCATAGGGCTGCTAACACACCTCCGAGTTAGCCCAATGCTGGAGGTGGGGTAATAGGGAGGGGAAGACAATACAACGCAAAGTGTAAAGTGTAAGATCACAGGTGAGATAGTGGTGCAGAAAACGTGATATAAAACTGGTATCAGGGAGTCCTTATCGTAATTTTAATATTCGGTACCCTGTCCAGGTTTAAGACAAAAACGTGGATGCTAGATTGGGGAGCTTATAATCAGACACCAACCCCTCCACTCTGCATAGGTGTCGACATATGGCCCAGATCTCTGTACTGGGGTGAATGTATGACATTGTTCTGCATTCTGTCCATCAATTGTTCTTTTTGCAGTCAACATATTTCAGCCAGCAAAAATCTAATACCCCGGCTTTCCTCAGGACTCTCACCACTGTGATCCCTGGTTGCTCACCCTCCCTCTTTCAAATCCAGAGGTAAAGGGGATGTCACTTTAGTAGAGCTCCTCACTCTTTGGGAGGAACCTGAAATGATTAAAAAAAGACATAAAACTAGTGAAGTGTTATGTGAAGTGTCCTTCATCCAATATTTAATAAAAATTATTCTGGTGCATTATCTCCATTCACTCAAATCCCTTCATAGAGATACAAGCACCTGCCCTCCACCTAGGATAAGAAATAGTTTTAGCGTGAGGGTGGTTTTAAACCCCCATGGTTTTATATCTCACAAACTTGTCTTACTCAATAGCTTTATCAACAACATACAAGCACCTCATTGCATTTTTTTTGCAGTGCTGACTCTCAATTTACCCCTTGTAAAGAATTAAATAAAGATGTACTAGGACATCAGCAAAACTCGGAACACACCACACTCAACCTGTGTCACCTATTCATCAAACTTACACAGTTTATTACATTTTTAAACTCGAAATAGCAGGAGAGTGAGAACAGCTCCCTATTAGCACTCTCTGTAGGGGAATAAAAAAGTGGTTAGAAACCCATATGAGGGACTCAATAAAGGACCTCAGTATTGTCAACCTCAGAGAGAAGAGAGAAACTCCATCCACACATTTCCCCTCTCCTTTAGTAATGTTTCCAACAGTTCTAAAGCTAAGCACCCATTACTCGTAGTCTGCTAACAATCGCGCTTGAGTTGTTCTGTGCTGCTGCAATAGGCCATAGTAGTTTGAGTCAAGCTGTAATTTTTCTGTGCTAATGACCCTCACCCATTTCCGGGCTGAATGTTATGGGTGAGTATTACATATTTCAATCACGTGTCAGACACATGAGAGATCTCTATCTAGGAGATTTCTCATCTCCTATTAGTATTAAAACTAGAAAGTGCCCATGTACCCCATTAGACCAAGTCCTGGTAGGGACACACCAAATTTTAGCGTACACCATTAAATGACAGATCACAAAACTAACTCTCTTGGTGCAACTACCCACAGTCAATAGCTTCTCTAACCTCAGGTAGTGGCTACAAGCACTCCCTTCATTAACCTCCGCCCCATCTGCACCTAGCGCCCCGCTTACTGCTTGCGAGGTCAGCTATCGCTCATCGTAATCCGTCTCTTCCTCTACGCCGCATAGGACGCTCTCACGTTCACTGTTGCTCTCTTGACGGTGGCCTGGAAAAGCCCCTTGTGGTGTATTGTCCCTTGTGACCAGCACGTCCCGGAAGTCTCTGAGGCACTAGAGTGCTCGTTCTTGTGGACAATTTGAAACGCCCCAGCTCGGAGTCACTGTTTCTCCCTTCTGCAATAGCAAGTTTGCTTATTACAGGCAACTGTTTCTTAAAAATTAAGTGGTGGACAAACCCAAGCAATGCCCCACATAAGGCGGTTAGTGGAAATTGGGGGAGGTATTAAGTTAACACTGTGATAAAATGGTTAACAAAATAAAGGGAATGCAATGCCTAGATATTAAAACCAGAATGAGGAGGCAGTTAAACACTGGGCAGTGGTAGCATATGTAGTCACGGTAATTATTATTTGTTAATTATTTGGCGTTTATAAAAAATTCCATTTTTAATTCAAAGTGAGAAAAAAAAATTGGACCAGAGAGTGGATATTCTCAATATGGTTTTTCCAAGTGCTTACTTAATTATGTATGGGTACTTCTAGGGAATAATCCCCATTTATGTTCAGCCATCTGTCTGCCAAAGAGAGCTCATGGATTATGGATACTATTCGAAGGGATATCGTCATTCAGTCCCCTGGAAGAGCTCTGAACCCTGTAAATCCATTTCTGCTCTCGTACAAATAGGGCTCTTTCTGGGTTACCCCTGCTCATGTTGATATTTGCTTGGTCTAAAACAGTCCAGAAGAAGTCCTCAGCCGAGTGATTCTTCTCTTTGAAATGATTTGTCAATCTACTCACTGTCCTTTGGCATCTAAATGTTGACCTGTGCTCCATAATTCTTGTTTTCCCGCCTGGTGGTCATGCCCAGGTACACTAGATCACAGGGGCATTTCAGCATGTAGATTACGTACGTGGAATTACAATTAGTATGTCTCTGCATTTCCCATGAATGGGTCAGCCCGACCTCTATACTTTTTGTATTCGCTGTCAAATGGCAATCACCACACATCCCACACCTTGCGTGGCCTGACACTGGGGGAAGGAACCCTCTTAGACTCTCTCCCTCTATGTCCTCTTGTCTACTTCTAGTATTTCTTGGTCTTGTATGCACCAGAATATCTTTGATATTCTGCCTCCTTTTAAATGAGAAGAGAGGTTTCTCAAAGGCAAGTCCCTTAGAGTTTAAAATCTTCCAATTGCGTAAGATGATTTTTGAATGCCACTCGATGATATGTTGAATGTTGTAACACAAACTGTTCTTTCTGTGGACGATTTTTCATTTGATTCAAGAAGTGCTTCGCGATGACAGTTTGTCGCTCTTTTCCTTGCCATTTTTGCAATACGAGCAGGATAATGCCTGTGAAAAGCTTCTTTTGTAAGGACTAATTTATGTAGTTTTGTTGACTGTGGATCCTGCCTTGACAGGGTACATACCTCTGCCAAACAGAAACCCAATTTCTAACAGCTGGGAAAATTGATTCTAGTCAATCCTGCAGCCTGTAGCTTTTCAGGGCAGACTACTAGGCACCATGCCTCTCTTCAGCTGGCCATTCTACAAGAAAATGTGCTCTGTGGTCCGATGAGCCCTCTCAGAGTCAGGAGTTCTGCTGAAATCATGAAAAGAGGAGTCCACTATTTAATCCTAGAAGAGCGGTTCCAGTTCTAGGTTGCCAGCAGAGGTGAGGAGTCCATGAGGCTTGAGTACTTGGGTTAATTATATCTAAAAAAAAAAATCTCCCAAGATACAGAGGGGTGAGAGGATAACGGTCCCTCTTTAACCTCCCGCTCATTAATTTAATCTAAAAAAAAGAAGAGGGATAATAAAACTGCGTGAAGGCAGATGAGTGTGTGGGAATGCACCAAATTGATAAAACGGCCCTCACACACAGCAAGCTGTGTCATGCTTCATCATAGGGCTGCTAACACACCTCCGAGTTAGCCCAATGCTGGAGGTGGGGTAATAGGGAGGGGAAGACAATACAACGCAAAGTGTAAAGTGTAAGATCACAGGTGAGATAGTGGTGTAGAAAACGTGATTTAAAACTGGTATAAGGGAGTCCTTATCGTAATTTTAATATTCGGTACCCTGTCCAGGTTTAAGACAAAAACGTGGATGCTAGATTGGGGAGCTTATAATCAGACACCAACCCCTCCACTCTGCATAGGTGTCGACATATGGCCCAGATCTCTGTACTGGGGTGAATGTAAGACATTGTTCTGCATTCTGTCCATCAATTGTTCTTTTTGCAGTCAACATATTTCAGCCAGCAAAAATCTAATACCCCGGCTTTCCTCAGGACTCTCACCACTGTGATCCCTGGTTGCTCACCCTCCCTCTTTCAAATCCAGAGGTAAAGGGGATGTCACTTTAGTAGAGCTCCTCACTCTTTGGGAGGAACCTGAAATGATTAAAAAAGACATAAAACTAGTGAAGTGTTATGTGAAGTGTCCTTCATCCAATATTTAATAAAAATTATGCTGGTGCATTATCTCCATTCACTCAAATCCCTTCATAGAGATACAAGCACCTGCCCTCCACCTAGGATAAGAAATAGTTTTAGCGTGAGGGTGGTTTTAAACCCCCATGGTTTTATATCTCACAAACTTGTCCTACTCAATAGCTTTATCAACAACATACAAGCACCTCATTGCAATTTTTTTGCAGTGCTGACTCTCAATTTACCCCTTGTAAAAAATTAAATAAAGATGTACTAGGACATCAGCAAAACTCGGAACACACCACACTCAACCTGTGTCACCTATTCATCAAACTTACAAAGTTTATTACATTTTTAAACTCGAAATAGCAGGAGAGTGAGAACAGCTCCCTATTAGCACTCTCTGTAGGGGAATAAAAAAGTGGTTAGAAACCCATATGAGGGACTCAATAAAGGACCTCAGTATTGTCAACCTCAGAGAGAAGAGAGAAACTCCATCCACACATTTCCCCTCTCCTTTAGTAATGTTTCCAACAGTTCTAAAGCTAAGCACCCATTACTCGTAGTCTGCTAACAATCGTGCATGAGTTGTTCTGTGCTGCTGCAATAGGCCATAGTAGTTTGAGTCAAGCTGTAATTTTTCTGTGCTAATGACCCTCACCCATTTCCGGGCTGAATGTTATGGGTGAGTATTACATATTTCAATCACGTGCCAGACACACGAGAGATCTCTATCCAGGAGATTTCTCATCTCCTATTAGTATTAAAACTAGAAAGTGCCCATGTACCCCATTAGACTAAGTCCTGGTAGGGACACACCAAATTTTAGCGTACACCATTAAATGACAGATCACAAAACTAACTCTCTTGGTGCAACTACCCACAGTCAATAGCCTCTCTAACCTCAGGTAGTGGCTACAAGCACTCCCTTCATTAACCTCCGCCCCATCTGCACCTAGCGCCCCGCTTACTGCTTGCGAGGTCAGCTATCGCTCACCGTAATCTGTCTCTCCCTCTACGCCGCATAGGACGCTCTCACGTTCACTGTGGCTCTCTTGACGGTGGCCTGGACAAGCCCCTTGTGGTGTATTGTCCCTTGTGACCAGCACGTCCCGGAAGTCTCTGAGGCACTAGAGTGCTCGTTCTTGTGGACAATTTGAAACGCCCCAGCTCGGAGTCACTGTTTCTCCCTTCTGCAATAGCAAGTTTGCCTATTACAAGCAACTGTTTCTTAAAAATTAAGTGGTGGACAAACCCAAGCAATGCCCCACATAAGGCGGTTAGTGGAAATTGGGGGAGGTATTAAGTTAACACTGTGATAAACTGGTTAACAAAATAAAGGGAATGCAATGCCTAGATATTAAAACCAGAATGAGGAGGCAGTTAACACTGGGCAGTGGTAGCATATGTAGTCACGGTAATTTTTATTTGTTAATTATTTGGCGTTTATAAAAAATTCCATTTTTAATTCAAAGTGAGAAAAAAAAATTGGACCAGAGAGTGGATATTCTCAATATGGTTTTTCCAAGTGCTTACTTAATTATGTATGGGTACTTCTAGAGAATAATCCCTATTTATGTTCAGCCATCCTGTCTGCCAAAGAGAGCTCATGGATTATGGATACTATTCGAAGGGATATCGTCATTCAGTCCCCTGGAAGAGCTCTGAACCCTGTAAATCCATTTCTGCTCTCGTACAAATAGGGCTCTTTCTGGGTTACCCCTGCTCATGTTGATATTTGCTTTGTCTAAAACAGTCCAGAAGAAGTCCTCAGCCGAGTGATTCTTCTCTTTGAAATGATTTGTCAATCTACTCACTGTCGTTTGGCATCTAAATGTTGACCTGTGCTCCATAATTCTTGTTTTCCCGCCTGGTGGTCATGGCCAGGTACACTAGATCACAGGGGCATTTCAGCATGTAGATTACGTACGAGGAATTACAATTAGTATGTCTCTGCATTTCCCATGAATGGGTCAGCCCGACCTCTATACTTTTTGTATTCGCTGTCAAATGGCAATCACCACACATCCCACACCTTGCGTGGCCTGACACTGGGGGAAGGAACCCTCTTAGACTCTCTCCCTCTATGTCCTCTTGTCTACTTCTAGTTATTTCTTGGTCTTGTATGCACCAGAATATCTTTGATATTCTGCCTCCTTTTAAATGAGAAGAGAGGTTTCTCAAAGGCAAGTCCCCTAGAGTTTAAAATCTTCCAATTGCGTAAGATGATTTTTGAATGCCAGTCGATGATATGTTGAATGTTGTAACACAAACTGTTCTTTCTGTGGACGATTTTTCATTTGATTCAAGAAGTGCTTCGCGATGACAGTTTGTCGCTCTTTTCCTTGCCATTTTTACAATACGAGCAGGATAATGCCTGTGAAAAGCTTCTTTTGTAAGGACTAATTTATGTAGTTTTGTTGACTGTGGATCCTGCCTTGACAGGGTACATACCTCTGCCAAACAGAAACCCAATTTCTAACAGCTGGGAAAATTGATTCTAGTCTATCCTGCAGCCTGTAGCTTTTCAGGGCAGACTTCTAGGCACCATGCCTCTCTTCAGCTGGCTATTCTACAAGAAAATGTGCTCTGTGGTCCGATGAGCCCTCTCAGAGTCAGGAGTTCTGCTGAAAACATGAAAAGAGGAGTCCACTATTTAATCCTAGAAGAGCGGTTCCAGTTCTAGGTTGCCAGCAGAGGTGAGGAGTCCATGAGTCTTGAGTACTTGGGTTAATTCTATACTGCCAACAGCAGTCATGGGTCTTCTTCCAACTGACAATTCTTCTTCAGGTGGTCTTCAAGGGCCCAGGAATGTTCTGAGGTACTAGTGGCTGAGGTGTCAGATTCATCCTGTGCTCCATCAAGTGATTGAATATATTCTTCCACCCAATCCTTGCTATATCCTTGCAGTCACCTTTTCCACTTTTTGCAACAATTCCTTTTTGCCTTGCTGTAAGATGACCCACAACCCTTTTGCGACCACGTTAGCTGTTTTTAGGTCCTTAGCCACTAACTCATTTAGATGAGCTTCCTTCCACCTTGCAGTGTCCAAACTGGTTCTCTCTTCCATTGTGACTGGAGCCTGACTTTCTTGTAGGGTCTTTTCAATGTGATTTTTATGGCAATTTTCTGACATCTGAGGTTTTTTGGCAGAGAAAACCCTCTTTGGTTAGTGTGCCTTGAGTCAAAAACCAGTTGGCTGTTTTAAATAAAAATTGTATGTTACATATATATATATACAGCCAAATACATTGTGAATTTCCGGCAATCTCATGATCTTTATTCATACATTGAAATATAATTAGAACCCACATGGTTAATTCTCAGGCAAAAATGATACTTTTGAATATGATAATATTTGTTGCATTTAAAGTAGGAGGCATGGAAATGTGTGCAATAAAATGATATATGCTCTTCTGGTTCACTTTCCAAATACTATGCTTCAGTTAATAGGTTTTAGGATTTTCAGAAATCTAAAAGATGTAAACGATATATGGAAAGAGTTGCCAAATACAGGTCTGTTATTGAGGCTTGCTTTACTAAAGCGAGCGAGAACAAGGAAGTATGAACAGACCTTGATGCATGAATCAATTAAAACCACCAGAGGGCTGCCCCACCCCACAAAAAAATCAGATGTTCAAAATAAATAAAACTAATGCCTGAATCATTACAAACACCCTTCTTCCTGCTGAGTGAAGTTTGACAATTGACAGCAAGACCAATCTAATTTTTGAGGACAGAGCAGAAACTAGAAAATCAGACCCAAGACGGCAAATAGGACGCACAACAAACAAGCTTTGTAACTAGAGATGGTTTGCTAGCAATACTATTCAACAGAGGATATACACTGACTTTTCCTTGCCATAAGCTGTGGATGAAACAAATATAATCATTTAAATACTTTAATATAATTTATCTTAATTCCTTCACTGTTTCTTTACATTTAAAGTATAATTCACAATAATTTGCATCACAAGACCATGCTCGAATCTTACAACATGTTTTATTCAAGGCCTCAAAATCCTTAATTTCTAATGCCCTTAAACATGGCATCAGGCCATTTTTATATTGTAGATGGATATTTAACAGCGGTGAACAGCAGTTCAGGAAGTTAAAAAAAGCTAATTTATCTTACTGTGTGATTATGGGTCAATCAATTGCAAAATACGAAATCTGTAAGGAAATCATATCAGGCACCGCATATGCTAGGCAGAAACGGTCGATGTGACAATTAAAGATCTTGAACCAACATGTCCTGAGCCTCCACTCCTGAAATCTGCATTGCTCGTTTTTTCCCAACAAGGACAGACAAAAATAGTTTCTAATTTAAATATAGCAGTATTCAACAATAATGACTTTTATTTAGAAGTCCGTTTGCTATTACTGATCATTTGGTCTGAGGACTGTAGGACTGTCAACTATAATAATCCCTTATTTTAGGTCTGGTGTTAGCTGAGACCATTTGATTATAAAAAAACAAATATGTACAATATGTTTATTTAAAGGGGACTTCAGCCAACTTTGTTCATCCATTGATCTGTTGGTGTGTCATTTATGTTTTCCTTCCACCCACTACCGCATACAGAAGGGGTCAAGTAGTCATCCTACTTCGGCCATAGGATAACTTTACTTTGAGTGACTGCATTTTGCTCTGTTGCAAGGAGCATATCCTCACACAAGCTAGTTCCATTCTGTGTCACTGTTTTATTTTTTTGAAGTGTATCACTTAGATTTTGGCTTTGTGTTTAGAGTCTAATGTGACAGCAGGACACTATAGAAGATGTGAGCAAAAGCCACATTCCACGCTTTATCAGTTCCTGTCTCCTGACAATGCTGTTGTAAATTCCTTTTGGTGTGTCCTTTGTTTACTGCTTGATTGCTCTATTTCACTGCATATTAGATCAGGTCACTTTCTTTCTTTCTTTCTTTCTTTCTTTCTTTCTTTCTTTCTTTCTTTCTTTCTTTCTTTCTTTCTTCTTTCCTCTTTCTTGTCTTCCTTCTTGCACTCTGTTTGTCATTCATTCTTGCTTTCTTTTTCTTCTTGCCCTCTTTATTTTTTGCTTTCTTTCTTACCTTCTTTCTTTTGCTCAATCATTCTTTCTTTCCTTTCTCCCTTCGTTATTTCTTTTCTTCTTTCTTTTTATTTCTTTCCTTGTTTCCTGGTTTCTCCTCTTCTTTCTTTCTTTCCTTCCTTCTTTTTCAATGATTGGTCTTTTTAGTTCTGTGTTAGTCAAGTCCTTTTTATTAAAATTATGTGTATAACATTGTTACTTATATGCGGTTTTCAGTTACACTTCATCCGTTTGTCTGTGGTTGGGTCATTCATATTTTTCTCCAACGAGCCCACATCAGGGAGGAACATGTCACCACACTTTAGCCATTGGGTGGCTTAAGTATGAATTACGCATCTTTAGTCAATTTTTTGTGGGGGGGGGATGACAAACTCCTGCCAGATTCCCACACAGCAAAGTTTTGCAGAAGCTATGAAAACCAAAACAAGAATTGCCTAAGGCTGGCGGACGACATCAGACATATTGGCTTTGCCAATGCTTGTTGTTTCATTATCTGCTTACCTTGATGATGGTTGAGGACTACAGATATCGGTTAACTATTTTAGTTAAGGGTCTCTAACATAGGCTGATTCAAAGACACATTTGCATGTGAAGGTCTGAGGTACCATTTATACAAGGGCAAGATATTAGCTTACTAATGCACAGTTTTACTCTATGATTGAGTGGTAGTAAAAGAAAATATGTTCCGTTCAAGTAGTAGTACACACAAATAATGCAGACATATAGTTTGTCTAAAGAGTATGTTTATTACTATTTTCTGTAGTTTTTAATATTTCTTAAATTTTTTTTAACATCATTATTATATATATATATATTGTGATTTCTCATTCTGATTTGGTCAGTTATTTGTTACAGCATTTACCCAAATGTTTAATCCCTTAGCAGGTACGGCTTTTCCACCTGCAGCGCTCAGTCCACTTTTTGAAACTTGGTATATGTCATGCATATGCCTTCAAAACTTTTTTCCACATAATGTATCCATGCCACATTTGCATTCTTTTTTAACAATATAATGGGAAATCTAATGGTACCCATGGTTTCTAGATTCACCTGTAGGGAACTGAGTAAATGGCCAAAATATAGCAAAATGTTGTTTTTGTGGGACAAATGTGAATAAGTGCTCTGGAAGAAAGTGTATGTTTTTTTCTTCTAAAAGTGGCATCAGCAAAGGTTTTGCTGCACTAGGATCACTGTGTTCCCAGCTTTTACCCCCAGATGCATCAAGCACCCATTTTGCGATTCCTTATTAGCGAAAAATAAGGATTCGCTAATAAGGAATAGCAAAATGCTATGCATGAAGATCTCGCTTAAAAAGTAGTGATTTCTTAAAATTCCTTAATTGTGACTCGCAATTAAGGAATACCTCCCCATTCATTCCTATGGGCCTAGAGGCCCATAGGAATGGGCCTAGAGGCCCATAGGAATGAATGGGAAGACAATCTCAATTTGCGATTCTCAATTAGAGAATCGCAAATTGAGATTGCAATTTTAAGGGTGCCAGGGTGTCAAAAGGACACCCTGTTGCACCCCTAAAATCTGAATATGGGTACATCTAGCACACACACATGCACTAAGGGCATGTTTGTGTGTAAAATGGAACTTTGAAAAATGCACTTTAGTGCATTTTTCAAAGTTTTTGCAAATTACCATGAAGTTTAACTTCATGGTAATTTGCGCCCCCTATTAGCAAAATCGCTAATTTTGTAACTTTAATGCATTGCATTTAAGGAATGCAATAACAATTTAAGTAATCGTAATTTTGCAATTCCTTAAATTGCGATTTTTGCATTTGGGATGATGCATCCCAAATGCAAAAATACCGGTCGCAAAGGGGCAGATTCTGAGAATCTGCCCCTTTGCGAGCGGATTTAAGCTTGATGCATCTGGGCCTAAGAGTTGTATAAAACAGTATTTTTCTTCAAATAAGTCAATTTTCCCTACTTTTTAAGTTTTCAACCTTCTTGCAGTTTGTAGTAGAACTGGTGCAAATCACATGGGTGATTATGGAAAGCTATAAATGTATGAAAAGTAGATACAAATCTCACTTCAGCACTTGATACACTGTGTACATCTACTCAAGGTTTTCCAAAGAAAATAACTGTTAAAATAAAAAATAAATAAGGACAATTAGAAGGAAAATTACAGAATTCCTTACATGTTACCATATGACTTGCCATGTATTCAGTAAGCAATGAAAATCACTGTAAATGAGGCAGCTCATTTGTTGGCTTTGGGTGTTGCTTGTTTTAAAGATCCTACACACCCTATATATCCCCCGCAATTAGAAGGGTCTAACACAGTGATACTCAAAGTACGGCCAGGGGGCCTCATGCGGCCCTACTGACCTTTACATGCGGCCTCCTGAGCAGCAACAGCACTGGGCTGCTATTTACTCAACTCAGCACTAATATTAAAAAAATGTAAATATACAGCAAGCACTTATTTAAAGATTCATTGCAGTTAAACAAAAGGAAGTAACAAGGCCCTTCACTTTAGGAACACCATCATTTTTAAAGACAGCAAATATGTAAAAACAGGATAGTCTTTTCAAATTTCAAAAAGTGTATTTAATTTACTTGTAGAACTATTTGACCTTAGTCAATCAAATTATAGCAGTGCATTCAGAAGTAATTTTTTAAAGATATGGTTTACAAACATGAATTTAGAAAGGTTTCTGCTTACCTCCCGCCCACCCCTCCCACGCATCCTGAAGTCATGTATTTCAGGGTCCTCTTACATGTGATATTGAAGAAAAATGAGGGAAATGGAAATAAAACAATTGCCTATGGTCACACAATTTGGTCAAGTGGATTTATCGTAGGTTTTCTCGCTTCACATTGCGCAATTGTGTTCAGCCAGAGAAGTATACATGCTTTGCTTCCCCTGTACGCACTTCACACCCCCTCACCCGCTGGCATAATTGCGGCACTCGGTCACACCAAAGACCAAACTTTGCGCCCCCCGAGAAAATGTTAGTGTCTACCCATGGTCTAACAGATGTAACAGTAAATTGCTTCTGGAAATTGGCCAATGTGACATAAAATTACATATGAAAATGTTGTCACAAATGCCTATTTTTTCCCGATAATTTTGATTTTTTTTTCATTTCAAAAGTTAGTTTCTGTGAGACACCTTAGGGGGCCTACAATTGGCCCACTTGCTGAATTCAGAATGTTGTCTATTTTTCAGAAATATGTGAAATAAATTTTCATTGGTGGCCACCAAGCCCGTGCTCGAATACTGCAGCTACCCTATTGCCGAAACAAATTTGTGTTTTGGAACCTTTTCTGTTGCCCCACTGTTGCCTCAATGGCACACCACTGCTGATAAAAAAAAACAGGTACCCCTCTTGCAAGGTGTTTTTACCAAGAACCTTTGCAAAGCTTACACCTTGACTAAAATACAGATTTTGCTCATATTTATATGAGGGAAATTTCTAGAGTATGCAAGGATCCACACATTTCATACCACCTATCATTCCCCAATAATCTCTTCTGGATACCCATAAAATGGTATTGTAGACAACAACTTATGTCTGATGGTACAGGGAAGTCAACAAAATTGTCTTTAGTGTCTCCTCCTGCACTCTGCATTTATAAAATTATGTGGTTTCATATCTCTCCATTGCAAGTTCGTGGACTGATCATTCTCTGAGTGTCTTTTTTCATTTTAAATCTAGTTTTCCCTAACTCACTTGAACTGTTTGCTTTTGCATGTCTGATGAAATTGCTGCTGCTGCCTGGTTTCCCTCTTCAATTTAACAACCCTCCTGTCTTCCCACTTTTATGTTATGTTATGTTATGTTATGTTATGTTATGTTATGTTATGTTATGTTAAGGGCGATTTCTAAAGTACATGTTCACCAGACAGTCTCTTGGTGCTAGGTTGCTGATACGCCTTGATGCACAGTTATTTGTAAGCCTGTTTGAAGAGCTATGTCTTCAGGATTTGTCTAAATCTAGTGTGGTTAGAAGTGGACCTAAGATCCAATGACAGAGTATTCCATGCTCAAGGAGCAGTGACAGAGAACCTACGCCCTCCAGCCCTTTGTTTTTTGCATGAGGGACCACCAAATAATGTAGGAGGCTGGACCTCAGTACTCTGGTGGGGCAATATTTGATAATCCTCAATGTAGCGAAGGCAGGGCAGTTCAGATATAAGGCCTTAAAGACTGTACAGCACAACTTGAACATTGTTTTCTGTGCAACTGACAATTGGTATTTTCCATAGATAGGCTCCATGAGCTGTGTCTCAAAATCCTCAACAATAATGTTGAGGTGAAAAAGAGAATAATTAAATGTTTTCATAAAAATAAGTGACTGGGCTCATTTTCCCAATGACTCCTTCCTATCATTGGGCAGTCATCTTAATCGGACCATTGTGGAATGGATCAATACGTCCTTCAAGAACCTCAAATCATGTGTGAAGGTCATACCTGGACCACACATTTGAGATAGCTAGGGTAGAGCTTGTATGGAAACCTTCTTTCTTTCTTTTCAGATTCCTTTGTTGCCAAAATTATATTTGCCTTGATATAAGACGTCTTCAGTGTTTACGCTGGGAGGGAGGGCTTATTGGAGTGAAGCTCCTTGTTTACAAATGGTGACTGAAGTATAAAAATGAAGATAATGCTTAGGCTAATGTATAATACACTCTTTATCTGTTATTTCATCTGTGGAATGCTCCTTCGATTTTCTATGAAATAGTTAAAACATAGGGATTGGGTTTACAGATCTGTTGCCCACTGAGAGATTGTGAAGGTAAAGGGACTACAAACGTCCCTTTTGTTTTAAATTCCTTAGGTAACAGAGCTGCTTCATCAACAAGACCCCTTTGAGAGATGTTTGTTTATGTACATTTCTTTCTCATTTTTTCTAATTTGTTTCTAATTCTCTTTACTCTATTTATGAAAATAGGTCAGCACACAAGAAAAACATTTATTTGGACATATGTATTTCGATATTTCCGTACTGAGTGTCATATTAGCTCCCTAAGCTCCAAGTCATGGCCACATTTATTGGGTTTTGCAGACTTAGGCCTGGATTCATCATACATTTATGCAGCACAAGTCAGCAAGCCACCTTTTAGCAATGTGTGAAAGGGCACGAATGTGCTGTATTTAACATCATATGGGGCATTACTGTCCATTCTTTGCGGGAGAACACAAAGTGATGCCTTGCACCAACACTGGGAACTCGCCGAAAATAAAAATAAAATGCTTTTTATTTTACCCTTGGGGTCCCTGTTGGACCCCCTGAGCAGGCCCAGAGGGTTAGGGGGTTTCTACCCTGCCCCCTTTTCTTTTTTTTAACCTTTTTTTCATGACTCAGTTCAACCGAGTCACAAGATGGCTGCCAACACTTCCTGATTTAAAGGCGAGAGTTTGTGGATCCACCGCGGTCACCAGGTAATATTTTTTCATGTTTTAATTTTTCAGGAACAACTGCATGGATTTACACCATTTAAAGCGAAGAGTGCACTCTGGACCAAGAGCTACCTTTTTGCCAAATTTGGTGTAATTCCGTTTCAGCAGTTCGGGCTGTATCTGTGACAAAAGTTTCCTATGAAAATTAACATGGAGAAAAGGTGTTTTGGGATTTATATTTTTAAATATTTAAAAATGGGAGGGCGGCTGAGTGCCCCCTGGACCATTTCTGGCACCAGAAATCCTATCCCCTGGTGTATGGCCCTACGTTGGCGACTGTGGGGGTAGCCCCAATGCCCCTGCAGTCCCTGCCGGCTACCTGCCTCCTGCGGGAACCAGCATTGCTTTAGGACAAGGAGAGCTGCAAACATGCAGCTTCCTTTGCCAAAAAGTAAATCTGCTTCACCTAATGGAAGCAAGAGCAGTTTTCCTGCTCTCACTTCCATGAAGCAAAGCAGATGTTTGCTATGACAGGGCAGGAGCACTGTTCTTGCCCTGCCATAGCAAAACTTGGACATTGGTTGAGACGGCCCTGGGGGAAGGTGGTCCCCAGGGCCAAGGAGGGCTCCACAAGGGGGCCACACGGCTCTCCTCTATCATATTAAAAGACTCTGGGAGGTGGAGGTCCCCAGGACCTGGGGTCCGCACTGCAACAGACCTCCTCATTTTCAGAATTAGTGCCCCGGAGATGTGGTGGTCCCAGGGGCAGTGTGGGGGGGCTCGAGCCCCCCACATTATAATTTGCATAAGTTCCATTTAGTAATTATCTCCCCGGGGATGTGTCGGTCCCTGGGACTTCATGTCATTTGAGATGTCATCAGTGATTTCATCAGTGATGTCACTGACCATTGGCGCAATAAAGGGGTTGCTGAACTGTTCCTATAGACAGACTAGGGGGATTTGACTGGCGTGACCAAGGTGTAAAAAGAGACACCCTAGGGCATCCATTTTGTTGGATTTAGTTGCCTCACACACCCAGAAGGGTGTCATGCTTCATCATCGGCGTTTGCTCCTCGTCGGGGAGGCGGTGCAATCCCCGACGGGCTCACCTCAAAGAGGGGCTCTTTGGCGGAGATCTTTTTATCCAACAGCCTTATGGTGAAGTGGGGGTGTGTGGGCAGGATGTAATGTTGTGTAGCGAAAATATTAAAATGTAGCAAGGGGTACCGGAATTAACTTTATTCTGAGGGTCCCCTGGCTGCTATTAAAAGGTGAAACTAGCTCGCTAGGTATCAGCCAGTTAGGTCGAGTGACCCTAGAGAAGGCTAGAAGTGAGACTGGTCGACATGTTTCTCGCTCAGGGCAAAGTCACCCGCGATTCATCAGGACCTTATAAAAAGTGTAAAGAAGAAGAAGAATTACAACAACATGCTTGTGTTATGTGTGTGGTGTACAATACCTCTGTGGAAGCTCCTATGCCTAATGGTCAGGGACTACTTGCCACATGAGGGGTCGGCGGGTCAGTACATCGGGGGTGAGTCTATTGAATGCAGCTCACTTTGCCCGTGTCCGCGTGGAAAAACCTACCCATCTCCGCCGAGCTCGAATATGTCACTGACCATGTCATGAATGATGTAATATGTGACGTCATCAGCAGTGCATTGTGGGGGCGCAAGTTATAGTTAGCTGAACTATAATGGCCACATTTCTCTGGTTTTGTACGAGTGAAATGTCCAACTAACTATAACGTACCTGAAACCTATGTTTTTTACTGTGAATTTCTAAGGTTTTTTAAATGCTAATTTCTAACTATAACATCCCTGAAACCTACGTTTTTTCAGTGAATTACAAAGGTTTTTTTAATGCTAATTCCTAACTCTAACGGGTCCGAAACCTACGTTATTTTTCAGTGAATTTCAATAGTTTTTTTAAATGAGAATTTCTAAGTATAATGTGCCTCAATCCCTTTTTTTTTATTTACTACATATATATTTATATATTAAACAACATTTTAGAATAATTTAAAGTTTGGAAAACTATATTCATTGTTTTTTTTTTATTAATTCACAGGACTCGCCCAGCGTATGCGCCCACTACACAATGGCTGCACGCACCTCGCTACCGTGCATTTCAGAAGTTGCGCCAAAGTTGCGCGGCAGTCGCAAATTCATCGTTATTAATAGTATTAAAGAAATTATCAATACATAGTTTAGCTATAGTGTTTGGTCCCCATACGTATTTCCGGGTCTCACCGGGGGCACAACTTTGGCGTATTTTCAAAGTGTAAAATCTCACTATAATAAAGTTCAAATGTCAGATTTGTATAAACGCTTACTAATATTCTTTGTAAAATATTGTATAAACATTTATTTATAATGTATACAATATTTCACGGGTGCCTGATGCATAAGCGATGGGTGTGTGTGTCAGCAGGAAAGAGAAAGAATCTGATCGGTTTAAAACATTTTCATTCTGTAAGAGGGAGAATCCATCCTTGTGATATTCCTCTTATTATTTGGCTGTCTTGCTGGCAACACCTGTTCTTTGTTGCTCACTCCTTTTTTCCAATTTTAATGTATTTTGATTTCTTTTAAAACATTATGGCATCTGCTCATAGAGACATCAATACATTGGATCTGGAGGAGGACGAGATTGTGGAGCCAGTTAAAAAAAGGAAGGAGAGTGTAGTGTGGGCCTTTTTTATGGTTCCAGAGGGCGAGAAGAAGGTGAATGCTCGCAAAGTGACTTGCACCAATTGTGAGCGGATTTTGTCACGGGGCTCAGACAAGAAATATTCATGCGGGACATCTAGCATGAAGAAACATCTTGAAACTCTGCATTCTGTACACTTGGCCAGAGAAGAGAGAAGACAATTGAATGAAGCGGCACAGGAAGACCTAAATGCCCCTTCTACCTCTGCTGAACAAGCTCCTCCTGTTCCAAGGCCCCATATTGCTCCTGAACAGTTTGAAATGGCCATAGTGTGCAAAAAGGGTGATGCCAACCTGTGCATCGTGGAGCAGTGCATGGACGTTATTATAAGTGCCATCAAAGCAAATAAATGTAAATTTCTTTTTTGTAATGTGCTCCAAAATGTCATTTTCTTTGCTTTTTGTAAAACAGCTTGTTTGCTGTTTTCAATCTTCATTTGTTTAAAAAAATTCAAAAACACACAAAAATAGAAAAAAGTTAAAAAAAGTTTTAATTATTATAAAAAAACAAAAAAAGGAACATTTCCTGAATAATTGCAGGAGAGCAAGGGCACTGTGTGGTTTACTGTAGAACTGCAAAGGAACTGCATGTGTGATTAAATCAGTGCATGGGTAATGCTTGGGTTATTCCATGAGAACATGGGTAGTGCTTCGGTGATTGGGACAGTGCATGGTTAGTACCTGGGTCAATGCATGAGTACATGGGTTTTTGACTGGATGATTAGAGTACTGCAAGGATAGTGCATGGTGAATTAATAAGTGATTGGGTATTAGTGGAGTGATTAGATAAGTACATGGTACTGCCTGGGTGATTGGAGTAGTACATGAGTAGTGACAGGGTGATTGCTGGAATGCATGGGTTTTACATGGGTAATTGAAGGAGCGAATGAGTAGTGTGTAGGTGGTTAGAGGACTGCAAGGGTAGTGCACAGGAGATTGTAGCAGTGCATGTGGCAGTGCTTGGGTCATTGCATGAGTACATGGGTACTGACTGAATGAATAGAGTACTGCAAGGAGAGTGTGCGGTGAATTTGCAAGTGCTTGAGTATTGGCAGAGTGATTGGATAAGTACATAAAACTGGCTGGGTGATTGGAGGAGTGCATGGGAAGTGAGAGGGTGATTGCTGGACTGCATGGGTAATATCTGGGTAATTGATGGAGCGAATGAGTAGTGTGTAGGTGGTTAGAGGACTGCAAGGGTAGTACACAGGGGATTGTAGCAGTGCATTTGTTAGTGCCTGGGTCATTACATGAGTACATGGGTACTGACTGAATGATTAGAGTACTACAAGGAGAGTGCATGGTAAATTTGCAAGTGGGTGAGTGTTGGTGGAGTGATTGGATAAGTACATAGTACTGGTTGGGTGATTGGAGGAGGGCATGGGGAGTGACAGGGTGATTGCTGGACTGCATGGGTACTACCTGAGAAATTGAAGGAGCGAATGAGAAGTGTGTAGTTGTCTAGAGGACTGAATGTTTAGAGTACTGCAAGGAGAGTGCATGGTGAATTTATAAGTGATTGGGAATTGACGGAGTGATTGGATGAGTACATACTACTGGCTATACGAAAAACAAGAGCAGAAAATACCTTAAGACAACACTCCACTGAAACTGCATTAAACATTCAAATTCATACAGTACAAGTAAAGAAGTATGGATGAATTTAGGGTAAGTTATTTCATCTCACGTCCATGTTGCGCATGTTGTGGGACTTAAGTCCCAGGGTGCAACATTTTCAATTGCACTCCGGGTGGCACTGACACTACAACAGAGACATACCATTAGTTACTTCCTAGTCCAGCCCTGGACGGAACCACGCCTAGAGCCCCGGGGTCATTGTTCACACCCCTACGTTGGACTAGCATATGCCAGGCCAGCCCACTCCGCTTATGCTTACAAGAGGGGACCACAATGCTACATGTCCCAGGTCTTCCCTGTAGGGACCTCCTGATCACAGGTATAGTTGTCAGCATGCCACAGCCACTCCCTCAGGGCTGGTTTACACCCACACCACACCCATCCAGCAAAGGCGTCACAGTACATGTGACTCTGCCAATAAAAAGGGCCAGGCACACCTGCTCAATGCCCTTTCCACTCTCTATCTGGGAGTGTCTGTGTGATTAATATTTATGTATGAGGGCCTAGGGACCTATCACTTCACATTCCCGACTGCCAGAGGTGACATGATTGCGTCCGCACCACAATATTTAATCATAAAGGGCCCATGACTTGAGGTGCACAGAGTTGGTGGCAGCCGAGGCACTTTGGCCGACAAGAGGTTCCTGCAACCTGGCGATGACTTGAGGTACAAGGAGCTGGTGACAGCCAAGGCATTTTGGCCCACACGGGCCTCCCTCCGCATGGCGATGACTTGAGGTACACAGAGTTGGTGGCAGCTGAGGCACTTTGGCTGCCAGGGGCCTCCCGCCACGTGGCGATGACTGGAGGTGCACAGAGTTAGAGGCAGCCGAGGCATTTTGACTGACACAGGCCTCCCGCCACCTGGTGATGACTTGAGCTGCACTGAGTTAGTACCACCAGAACTGAGCGGGTGTGCAGCCTGTGATGATGCATAGGCCTCGATACGCCACACTGGCAATCAAGACCCTATTTGAATTGTGAGCTCAGCTGGACCATGTGTACATGAACGGCAGCAGGCTGCACAAATAAGACTCTTCAGCACAGTACAGCAGGATGTGCTGGGGGCCAATGGCGCAGAGTTCAGCGACAGCTCAGGAGACTCCTCTGGCACGTGGTGGGCCCTCTTGGAGACACACCGGTGGCGGCAGGTGAGCATTGAGGTCTGGGTGTGCAGGGTCGGGCAGTCATCGCTGGGCGGCGGATCGGTCTGGGGACTCGGGCGCTTCCGGAAGATGTAGAAATCATGCACACTGCCTGGGAAGTTTGCAACGACATTAGTGTACAGGCCCCGGTGGTCAAGTTTTGCCTTCACATTGTTAGAATGCATGTAGTACATGTGTTCAATCAATTGCCCCCAACATGTGAGAGAAGCCTGCTATGGCATGGTTACCTTGCTTGGTCTGCAGCTGTTCCTGCACAGTGTGGGTGACATGAAGCTGCAGGTGTATCAAGCTGAAACATACTTACAGGTATGTTAAATCCTCCATAATGAGATGGTAACATAAGTTTGTGTGGTTGTAACCTTCCTTTTCTTTCCTACAAAGGTTACGACCACATGAACTTCTGTTATTCTCTTTTCTGCAGGATTGATCATACCTATAAGCATTCCAGTCTGTCCACGTGCAATACATTGTACCAGATTACGTTTGTGACCATAGTAACGCTTAACCATTGTAACCATTTATCCAACAGGTTTTTGAATTTGAACTTTCGGAAGATTGAATTGTATTGGGATTTCCAGGACAATATGCTGTTATTTGGATTGACAAGTTGCCCTGATGATGTTCCCCGTTGGGAATGTCACTCATTGTTTTCGTGTTGCTAATTTATGTTTTTGTAATAAAGTACTGTTTTTCCACTACTGTTGACTACTGGACTTCATGACCTGGCGCACACCCATTTCAGTAATCACATTCTTGGATCTGGAGAACAGGGGCTCAAGGCAACGGCTGGGGTTCGAGTTGGTTGCTCAGGAAGACTAAGAATTGGGACAAGCGTGCAGTGCGGATACAGGGGCCCCCGTTCCTTTTGTGGACATGCATCCAAAACATGTGTGAGGAAGTTTAACAGGGCTGGCTGTGAGACTCCTCCGACTCTGGCTGTTGTTGTTTCAAAGGTACCAGAGGCCAATAGGTACAGCACAGTCAGCAGATTTGTTTGCGGAGGGATGTTGTTTGTCTGCTGTGTTGGTACCATCAGCATGTGGGCAACGTGGCAGCATGCACCAACTTGAGAATGGGGCGATACTTTTTTCGCCACTTTTGCTGCACTAAAGTGCTGCTAACTCAGTGATAAGTCTCCACTGTTGGGTTATAGGGTGGCTCTAAAACGAGCCCTTGTGTTTATTAGGAGTTTGTCATAGCTACATGCGAATCACAAGAAAAGATTTTTAAAAGGGGAAAAACATGAATAGTGGGCAGGGTACAAACACCCTGACCCCCTAGGAATGCTCAGAGGATCCCAAAAAACGATGGGGCGTATTCTCAAGGACTTATCCCTGAGTTATCAGCATGTTAGCACAGCAAAAGTGGCAAAAAAAGTATTGTTCCATTATCAACCTGGTGCAAACTGCAGATATCGCCAGTTTTCCATTGATAGCTTCCGCAAAAAACATTGCTATGGATGACAGTGACAACTAACGCTAATGATATGCAGAGTAGACATTTCCATTAAAAGAAAAACACCAATTCCCAATATATGCAATGACCAGCCAAATCTGCGATGCGATCCAAAGACAGGCGATAAGACACGTCAGCAGTAGGAATTTAACACCTGCCTTTCACTGGTGTACAGCAGGAAGACTACCTACAGTATGAAAGGGAGCCAAGCCTAGAGCCACATCTGAAGACCGGGACATGTCATGGAGCTACTGTTCATGCAGATCAGAGACCCAAGAGGGCCACAACACCCACCGCCACCACCCCAGTACCCCCCCGGAGGCAGCGCAGGACAGGACAACAGACGCTCCGAAAATGGCAAGGCCCCTCAGCCACACAATAGCTGAATATTGGGAGAGGTGAGAACCGAGTATTTGTGAAGGAGGAAAGTCACCCATGAATAAGACTGCACACAATGCCAAGTGTGGCGGTGATGTGCTGGACAGACCTCACTAAGCAGAGCACAGACCTCTCCATGTGGACATATACTGCTGGTGCTTGTAGTGTTGTGGACAGTGGACGCAACCATGTTACCTCAGGCAGTGGGAAAGATCTCGGTCATGAAGCTGTGTCGTCGTCCCCTATAAGCATCAGCAGAGTGGGCTGGTCTGACGTATGCGACTCCAGCATAGGAGTGTGAATAAATAGGCCGGGGCTATGGGCAAGGTTCACTTACGGCAAGGCCAACGTGTCTCTCAGGGCAGTGGCCCTCACCCTGCCACGAGGCCGCCGCAGTGACTGCCGGCCTCCTCGACGCACAGCATCACAGGACAGCGCAGTTATGCCTGAGCTAACTACTGACTTCCATCTACACAGTGGACAGCAGGGCTCACAATTCAGATTGAGTCACAATTGCAGATGACGCAGTCCAGTTGGTAACAGACATTGCTACCAGTACGGCCCGCCCAGACCATGCATCATTGCTGGCTGCGCACACGATGAGTGCCTCAGGTGCCACTAACTCAGTGCACCACAAGTCACTGCCACGTGGTGTTATTGAGGCAGAATTAATTAGGCAAAAGACATTGCACCCAGTGTGGCCTGCTCGGACCATGCATCATCTCTGGCTGTGCACATGCTGAGTGCTTCAGTTGCCACTAACTATGTACAGCTCAAGTAAATGGTCAGCAGGGCTCAAAATACAAATTCAGTCTTGATTCATTAATTGCTGAGTCCAGTAGGCACCATACATTGCATCCAGTGCGGCCCGCCAGGACGGCGCATCATCGCTGGCTGCACTTCAGGTACCACTAACTCTGAGCAGCTCAAGTCAACACCACATGGTTGTGGGCCCTTGCTGGCCGCTGTCTCCGGCCTACATTGCGGTCAGCAAGTCTCACACATATCCAATCTAATCCTGACCTGCAAGAACACATCATCATCGGTGGGTGCGCAAACGCTGAGCTCTTTCAGGTGCCACTAACTCCGGACATCACAACTCATGGACCCTTTATGATTGACTTTCATGCTGTAGGCATCAGACTCAACAATGTCACCTCACGCAGCAGGAATTTACAGAAGGGACATTAAAATTTTCTTCACATGAGCAGGCTCATCTTTAGTGCCCCTTCCTCAGTGCACCACAAGTCATGGACCCTTTACGATAGAATCTTTCGTGTGTGATTTCAGATCTGGTGCCCTTACCTTAGTGCACCACAAGTCATGGACCCTTTATGATTGAATCTCTGTGTGTAATCTGATGATCACTCTGTTGTAGTTGTTGCCAGCACAACCATTCCCTGAGAGCTGGCTTACACTCACCCCACACGCATCCAGCACAGACATTACTGCACATGTGACACTGGTAATAAAAAGGGGACGGGCGGACGTGTCCGTAGCCAGTTCCACCATCTATCTAACTATGTCCGTGTGTTCATTATGTATGCATGATGGCCCCGGACCCTACCGCATTACATTGTGCTGTGAACAGTGGATGCAACCATTTTACCTCTGGCAGTGGGGAAGACCTCGGTTATATAGTTTTGACCCCCCCCCTGTAAGCATAAGCAGAGTGGGCAGAGCCGGTGTAGGCCAGTACAGCGTAGAGGTGGGCTGAATTTGCCCAGGGCTTTGGCCGTGGTTCAGTTCTGGACTCAACAAGAAAGTAACTAATGCGTGTGTCTGTGTTTTAGTGTCTGTGCCACCTGGCACACAATCGACAATGTTACAATGTAGCATGCACCCGGAGCGTGGGCTCGCACAAACGGAGGAATGACGGAGCACAAGACCCCTCAGGATCTTGGCTCATACTTGCCTAGTATTGTGTGTATCTGTATTGCCGCATCATGAGCCATATTACTAGCCCTACTCACAGCGCGCCTTCACCAGGCATGAACTCTACATCTGTGTCCGCCGTATCCTTACCATAGGCCTACACTCACGTGGCTGCCCACCTTCAACGGCCAACATCAGTGTGTTCTTGTCAGGCTTGTGAACGTGTGCAGAAAAGCATGACAATGATGTGCCATAGGATTGCAAGTAAATAGGCTTGGAGGGAGGGGGAACAACTGTGAGGCACCATAACACACAGTGATGCCGCACATTTGTCACATGCAAGACATGTCAAACATGAATCCCAATGTTGCACACATCCTACCCCAACCCCAACAAGCCACATCAAATTGCCTGAAGACAAGCAGATGTAATGTAATGTAAGAGCAAACTTGTATAGTGCAACTATCACTCCAGTGAGCATCTTGGCGCTGATACGGAAACTGGAAGAGGAGGAAAAACTGGTATGCTGCTCATAGCAAATAGAACAGAGGATTTCAGATCAGAGTTTTGCACAATATATCTGGAGCAGTATGAATCCAGGTTTTGACGGCCTTCCTGAAAACCAACTCAGAAGCAATTTGGCGGGGCTGAGGTGGCAATTGATTCCATGCCTTTGATCCCAAACTGCCTATGATTTTCCACCTTTAGACACCAGTCTAAAAGTTGGAATAGTCAGCAAATTTGCGTTGGAAGATCTAAGGCTATGAGAGGGAGCATAGCGCTTAAAACCAGTTTGAAGATATGGTGGTCCACATGTGTGAACGGCCCTAAAAGCAATAATAAGGACCTTAAACAAAACAAGTTTGTGAACTGGCAACCAATGCAAGGTGTCTAATGCAGCAGAGGCGGAAGATTTTCTAAGACTCTTTAGTACCAGCCGAGCAGCCGCATGCTGGACCATCTGAAGCTTGTGCATGACTGATTTGTTTATTCCTGCATACAGGCTATTACAGTAGTCCAGACTGGATGTAATGAGTGCAACAGCAACAGTGTGCCTAGCTGAGAAGGGGAGTAGGTCAAAGAATTTCTTTAGAGTTGTTTTGATATGAAAACAAGTGCCCACAACTGCCAAAGATTGTTGTTTGTAGGAAAGGGCAGTGTCAAACTTTATTCCTAGCTGCATTTATTGTATTAGTAGGAGGGGTGGCATTTTATGGCCACTAAGATTTAGGCACAAAGGAGTTTTGTTTGCCAAAAGTCAGAATCTCTGGTTTTTCTGAGTTACACCTCAGATGGTTGTTATTCATCCATTTGAAGGTTGCTGAGAGGCACATTCTGAGGTTTACTTCCGCCTCAATACTGTTATTATCAAGAACCAGAATAAGCTGCATATTGTCCGCATATGAGATGGTATTGATCTTGTAGGACGATATTAGCTTAATCAGGGGGGACATATAAGCATTGAAGAGGGTAGGGCTCAAACTTGATCCCTGAGGAACCCCTGATATGAGTGCTTTTTCTTCTGAGTTATATTGTCCCAATGCCATCACTTGGCGCCGGTCTTGCAGAAAGTTCTTGATCCACTCTAAGACATTACCCAATACACCAGATGATGCAAGACGGTCTAAAAGAATGGTGTGTGAGACCGTGTTGAAAGCCGCGGACAGGTCCAATAGGACCAAGACAGCATTCTTACCCTGATCCAGGGCTGCTCGCCAGGTTTAAGCAGTATAAGAAAGGGCAGATTCTGTCGAGTGTTGGGCTCTGAAACATGACGGATTAGACTGCCATACATTTGTTTCCTCTAGGAACGTGGTAAGTTGTTTATTAACAAACTTTTCAGTTAACTTACACAGGGTAGAAAAAAGCGAGATAGGTCGCAGGTTAGAGAGGGTCATAGGATCAGCCAGTTGCTTTTTCTGGAGGAATTTTACTGCCGCAAGTTTCCATTCTGATGGAATCTTGGCTGTGAGAAGCAAGGAGTTTATAATATTGTTGATGGTGCGATTCACAACATCAATAAGAGCGTGTAGTGGATCGGAGGATCAAGGGTTGAAAGGGGAGCCTTATTTGCAATAGCCACACAGGATTCCTCCAGCGTGATGGGCTGGAAGGTTTTCATACAGATAATATCTGTGTCAGCAATGGTTCTCTTATTTATGGTAGGAGAGGAAAAGTCTTTGATAAGTGTCAAGACTTTTCCTTCAAAGTAGTCTGCTATGTTATTGTAAAGGCTCTGGGAGGGCGGTATCTCTTGGAGTAAACTATTTGGATTTGAAAACAGATTGACTATTTTAAAAATCTCTTTCTGTTTGTTATTGGAATTTTTCACAACCTCAGTATAAAATGTTTTTTCGAAGCTTTGATCAAGGCATGATATTTTCTGCATGCGATTTTGTAGGTGTTAAAATCATTACTATCGTAGTTCTGGTGCCATCTACGTTCTAATACTCTGACTTGAGCTTGCACTTCTTTTAAGAATAAAGAAAACCATGGCACTGAGGGTTTCTTCTTTGGAATCCTATGTGGCATCCATTTCCCAAATAGCTGGTTGTCAATTATAGGATCGCCAACCATATTGGGTCTACCCATAAGGGCTTCAGGAATGAGATCTGGAAGTCCCAGCAGTGCTTTCGAGCTAACTTTGTCCTGTTGATGGGTTTTGGCTTTTTCCTTAACCGGGCCCTATCTTTTATGAGGAATGCAAAGGGAATTAATTTATGGTCAGTCCAGGTTGCATAACAGGGGACTTCACTTTAAGACTGTCCAAGTTAGAGCAAATGCAATCCAAAGTATGGCCTGCGTAGTGCGTAGCGGATAGCGAGAGTGGTTATAGGCCAAAAACCTCCATTACCTCCTTGAAGCAGATAGCTCCAGGGTCCTTATGGGATTCAAGGTGGAGATTAATATGTAAAAATGGAGAACCTAACAGTAAGTGTGCTAATCACCTCTCCAATTCTTTCTAAATCATCGTTATACCTTCCCGAGGGCGGTATACTAATGCCCCTGCGAAGGAGAAGGAGTCAAGTAGCTGGATACAAAAACAAATGCTTTTGTCTCCTTTCAGTTCCGGTATCTGCTCTATTTTGCAACTGAGAGTGTTACGATAGATAATTGCTAGACAGCCCCCACGTTGCTCTGGCCTATCAACCCTTTGGATAAGATAACCCGGAGTGAGGGTGTTCTTAATGTCTGGAGTGCACCAGGCTTTCAGGCAGGTCTCAGTCACAAAAAGGCAGTCCAGGTCATCCCACTTTGTTGTCTTAAAAACCTAATTTTGTATTGAATTTTATTGTATGTGTATTCAATTTTTATCATTACATGCCCTATATCATTGGGCATATATTGTTATTCACTATATATGTGATAATTAGTTTGGTTTTTTACTTGTATTTTGTATGTATGTTTTTATATAAATAATAAACAATATATTTTTTAACTTATTGTGTCGTTATTAGTCCAGTACACTGTAGCACTTATCACCTTCTGTGTTGTTGTACCTGCCATCCTACAGGACCCTTAAGTTGCCTAGGTATTTGTAATTCTTGAAATCTTGGATTTTAATAGTGTCCATCAGATATGGCACTCCCAATTCCATGTGGCACAAATAGGTTGAAGTACTTTGAGGTACAGCGAGAAGGAATCTTAAAGAACTGTTTTCAACCTTTTGTATGGCGTCCACCATTCCATAACCCCACACTCCTGCCCCATAAGTTGCAATGGTGACACATTTTGCCTGGTAGATCAGGATAAGTTCTGTGGGGGGTCTTTTACCTAATCTGCGTGAAAAATTAACCAGCACAACTGTTGCCCTCATAAAGAGCAGCTTTCTGCTCTCAATCACTTGCCTGCATGAGCATTTATTATCTATTGGAATTCCAAGGGACGGGTACACATTTGTGCTCTCTAATTTCATGTTAGCAATAACTATGGGCCTGGTTTTCTTTACTTTGGAACCTGCAGACATTACAAAAGTCTTTTTGATGTTAATTTTCAGGTCCAAGTTGGCCACAAAATCAGGAGATTTGAATAGAGCACGTTGTAATTCTAAGGGGGTTCGAGCTAAAATAACGGCGTTATCAGCGTAGGACAAAGCTGGGATTGGATGCTTGTTGATAAATGGCAGGTCCTGACACCCTTTTACCATGTCCTGTTCCAAGCCATTGGTATAGAGTGTAAAAAGAAAAGGTGCCAGGACGCATCCCTATCTCACCCCTTTCCACCCTGAATGACGCAGTTAATTCTCCCCCAACCTCGTACCTCACTCTTGCTGTGGCATCAGAATATAATTCACGCAAAAAGTTTACAAGTTCTACTTCTACCCCCAAATCCAATAGTATAGACCAACGTTTAGAATGGCTTACGCAGTCAAAGGAAGGCTGCTGATAGATCCATGTAAGCCATGTACAAGACCCCACTCTCAGCAAATACATATTTGCCCATCAAAAGGGTCAAATTAAGGGCTTGGTCTATAGTACCTAGGTCTTCTCGGAACCCACAATGGAGTTCTGATAATATCCTATTATCATCCGCCCAACATTGGAGTCGCTCAAGGACAACACGACCTGCTACTTTCACCAGAGTCCAGCAGGGATATCGGACGGTCATAAGAGGGGGATTGGCGATCCCCCTTTTTAAAAATCGGGACCATGATAGATTTTGACCACAAATCTGCCAGCCCTACAGCACATGATGCTGCACATGATGCTGCTAAAACTCTGGTCAAGATTGGGTTCCACAGTTCCAAGTTACATTTTAAAGAAATAAACTGGGACCCCATCGGGGCCTGGGGCTTTTCCACTTTTACTAGCCAGCAGGGCGAGCTCTACTTCGCCCTGAGTGATGTCGAGAACTATGGGATACGGTGATGCTTTCATTTCCAAATTTAATCCTTGTGCTTCATCTCCTCGACAAGGCAAACCAAATATCTGGGCAAAATGTTCAACCCATATGTGTTCGTCTATAGATACTTCTATTTTGGGGGTATCTCTAGATTCCGAGAGAAATGGAGTTCTAAGAATTGCCCAAAAGGCAATGTTATCCTTTGTGGTGCAGCTTTTATGCAGTTGGTCCCAAAGTTCTTGTTTTAATTCAAATTTCCTAAGTTTTATAGCCTGGTTATAACCCCTTCTCAGGTTTGCAATTTCCTGCTTGTCCCCTACTGTGTTACGAAGGGCTAGTTTTAATTTGGAATATGCTTTCGTACATTTATTATCGAACCATCCTTTAGGTCTGGGCGATCTATCTTTTACTTTGATAGAAAGGGCTTCTTTTTTGGCTTTTGTTATAATCGCCAAGTTGCTCAAAACATCTTTGTGTGAAGTGGCGATATCTAGACACTTTTCAATGGCCAATATTGATTTTTTTACTACAATTGCTATAATTTCTAATGGGTCCACTTTGTCCCACTTAAGTGTATACCCATTTAGCTTACTCAACCTCAAGGTATTTTGCCCAAGTGTCCTCAGAGAATTATGCCTGTCTGCTTTATTTAAAAATGATGAGGTAATGCTATTAGGATAGTGGTCACTGGTGGCATTATCATGGGTTTTAAATTTCAGGACTCGTGATCCGGCATTGACAGAGATGAATATAAAATCTATGATACTGCAACCTCTGCCATTAAAGGTACATGTATGCGGGACTGGAGGATTCATCAGTTCATTTGCTGGAGCCATTTCCAAGCCAAAAAAAATGTCATTCAAAAAATCCCCTGTTTTTGTATGTGGGAAATGAGTCAGAGGGATGTCATTCTCATCCAAGAGGCCGCATATGTTATTTTTACTCTGTCTACATGTACTTTAGTTGTAATCACCTCCACAGATAATTACCATAGCCATATGTGCCCTGTTTTTCAACTCCTGCAAGGAGAGAAAAATCTCTTTTAATACTGCTAATAGCTCTTCTTGTTGGAGGTTATTGTAAAAATGTATTAATACAAGGATATCAGTTTTACTCAAATATAGAGTTACAATCTGAAAGGTAAGTTCCGTTCTAACTGGAACTATTCGATTAACAACCAGACAGTTTAAAACAAGGATAGTCAGACCTCCCTTAGCTCTCCCTGAAGGTGAGGGAAGTCCTGGGATAAAATAAGTTTTGAATCCATCTATATGTATCTCAAGTATAGCCCATGTTTCCTGTAAACAAAGGACGTTAATATTTTGTACAAAACTCAACCAAATTTCATTTGCCACTTTTGATCGCAAGCCTGCAACGTTCCGATAAAGGATACTCAGGGATGGTCTATCCAGAGGACCGGTGGGTACAGGGCTATGACTAGTGATCCCAGCTAGTGATTTAGAATGATTTGTAATGTCGAGGACTTCATAATTATTACTAGCCACCCGAACCCTGATCTACTTGTGAATTATGATTCTTCTGTGTACACGGGATCAAGTCAGAAACAGATAAAGTCGGGATTGAATTTCTGCCGGGAGAAGGTAAGTCTACTTTTTTGTTCTGATCCGCCAAGGTTAATGACTCAAGATTCTCAGTACAATTGGGAATTGGCATAACAAGTCAATCAACCCCCTCCAATCCTGATAGGGGATTAAATCTATTACAGGTTGGTACATCATAAAGATATTCCAAACCTGACGCATTATTGCCAAACCCGAATCCGGTATGAGGCTTATTCAGCGGAGGGTAAAAAAAGCCAAGTGGGAGTATGTTTATCTCATCAATTCCCAATAAATGATTACCACTCTCAATAGGATTCTTTCAACCAGGGAAGGGGATCTAAAGGTGAGAACAATACAGTCGCCCAAGAAGGTTTTCCCGCGACCACCCACCCATTGAACCCTTCTTGCCATCTTAAAATCACTAAACAAATATTTAGTCAGACCTGTTTTCCTACCCAGCCAGTGGAGCGCTAAGTGAATCCCAGCCTTCTAGTTCTGTTAGCCCCTTTTTTGGGACATTTGCCAGGACGATGATGTTTGGGGTAGCAACAGGTGGCAAGTCAAGATGTTGGTCAATATCCGGGTATACCCGGTTTAGTCCTAAGTGGTTTGAATCTAGATGTTGGTGTGAGTGTTCATGAGAGTGATGCAAAGAAGTAGTTGTAAACAGGGTTTCTGAAGTCCTCATTGAACCCCCAGACCCCTCACTAGACATTATGTTTTTGGTTAAGTTTGCTTTATTACTTTGCAATAATCGATCTCTTGCTGGAATATTTGTCGAGTGTTTAAGATTGGTGGCAGCTGTTTGTTGACAGACTTTATCCTTAAAACTAGAGGGACCTTCATTCTGAAATGAAATTCCCTCCTTTCATATCCATTCCTGTATTTGCTATTCCTTTCTGTCTTAAAAGGCAATTAAGGTTTCCCCCACTTTTTTTGTTAGTGCTGGATATACATTCTTCAATTAGGGTTAATCTTGAGCCCATTTGATCCAACATGTCTCTCAAATAAAGATCTAGTCTTTCCACCATAGCTGTTAAATTCTTTATTTCGTTCCTATGTGCCTCACAGTTTTTACTATCTCCCTCTCTGGCCTTTAAGATAGTTTTCCTCGAAGGTACCTTTTTCTTTACTTGGTGAGTATATTTTGCTTTTTTGGGTACCGTATTTGTACAAATATTTTTCACCCCATTGGTTATATCATTATCAACAGGAATATTCTCAACAGGGGTAGGATTTTTTTGTTTCTTCTGTGGTGGTTGTAAAGAGGAGGAGTCTAGATCACTTACAATTATTTTGTCAGAAATATACTGGGCGCATTCATTCAAAGCTATTTTTGTCACACTCTGTCTTGATTTATCTAAGGGCTCTGAATGTTCTGAATCGGGGTTTAGCCGTGAAGAACCAGCTAAAAGAGATTCTTCAACTGAGCTGATCTGCTTATCCAGAGACCCCATAGCTCCAGTAAGATAGTTCAATAGAGTTTGTTGGGACCCTAACTGGGTTTAATTCCCGGCACTAAGTTTTGGACTAGGCATTTTTCTTTTCCCCATAGTAAGCAGGTAGAACACAGTCAACAAATAATAATGTTGGAGGATTTAAATAGCTAAAAAAAAACACCCTGATATCCAACAAGTTCTACTACACTCTCCACTTAGTATATAATTATATTAGCTCCACAGGTAATAATAACAGTCCCAGGTCAGCAAGGATGAAAGATACACGTCTCAATAAGAAAGTTAATAAGTTATACTTGATATGTCCTTACTGGTGAGTTCAGAGTCGTTTCCAGTTCCACAACCAAGAGAGTATGCCCAGCCCGGCCTCAATCGGGCACAGACGGGCAAGGACGGGCCTGCCCTTGGCCCGGGCAAGCCCGCACACGTCACGCGCCGCGGGGCCTCCCAGCTGATTTTAAAGGTGGCGCTGGCTCTCGATACCACTCTCGCGAGACTGCACTGCCCCCTGGGGGATGCAGTGCCCCGGCAGTCGGCGGTCCACGGGAGCAGCGAGGCGGCCGGTGGTGACAGGAGGGTTGACCCGGGCTCCTCTTCAAGGCAAAAAACGGTAAAGGCAGCAGCACAATGTGTCCCAAAGTCAAGAAGCGCGTCCCGCACCACGGGGGCTCCCAGCAAATTTTAAAGGCTGGCGCTGGCTCTCGCGGCCCCTCTCGCGAGACTGCACTGCCTTCTGGGGGATGTAGAACCCCGGCAGTCAGCGGTCCGCAGGAGCAGCGAGGTGGCCGGTGGTGATAGAAGGGTTGACCCGGTCTCCTCGGCAAGGCAAAAGACGGTAAAGGCGGCAGCAGCACAATGTGTCCCAAAGTCAAGAAGCGTGTCCCGTGCCACGGAGTCTCCCAGCTGATTTTAAAGGCTGGCGCTGGCTCTCGCGGCTCCTCTCGTGAGACCGCACTGCCCCCTGGGGGATGCAGTGCCCCGGCAGTCGGCGGTCCCCGGGAGCAGCGAAGCGGCCGGTGGCGACACCAGGGTTGACCCGGTCTCCTCGTCAAGGCAAAAAACGGTAAAGGCAGCAGCACAATGTGTCCCAAAGTCAAGAAGCGCGTCCCTCATCAATTCTCTACTTTCTTTAAAATAGCATCTTGTCCTCCATTTTAGATAACTCTCATTCTACCAACTGACTACTTCAGTTACAGAAATCTTTTTATTACCTCTAGTCATCCCTTTAAGATACTTTCAGTGTGGATTGTTGGACACAGCTATGGTTTCTGGTGCAAAAGGTATGCTGAATGCAGAGTTATTGACAATGACCTAGCTTGGCAAAATGTAGACATTAAATGGATTGGACAGAGAGGAATAAAGTGGCATCAATTAATGCCTTTGGTTAAAACCTTTTTGCATCTCCAACCCCCTGACCTCATGATTGTGCACTGTGGTGGCAAGGACCTAGGCACATTGACAGGGGTAGGTCTGGAAATGCTAATGAAGGACATCTTTGCAGAATTGATGTTGCTTTTCCCCCAAACTGTCTTTGTATACTATAACATATGCCAAGGACAGAAATGAAACTGGTCCAATCAATGTTGTCCTCAGATTGAGAAAGCTAAAACAAATGTCAGTGAAGCTGTTTCTGCTTACCTCAGAGACCATAGGATCTATAACAACAAGTTATGCTTCCATATGGATGGAATCTACAGAAGTGATGGAGTACACTTCACTGATCAAGGCAACAGAGTGTTTCTCAACAACCTGAAGCTCTGTATCCGCACTTACATGTAGCTACAACAATCTCCCAATGAAAACAAGGGCTCTTTTTAGAGCCACCCAATAACCCAATATATAACCAAATTAAAAAATCTTAATTATTTTTGCTCGCAGCCGCGCAACCATCGTATTCACACTAGGGGGCCAGACTGGGAGGCGCGCACCCATCGCGTTCACTCTACGGGGCCGCGCTGAGCGCCGCCTTCGAGTTGCCACTTCAAACTTTGTCAAAAATTACTTCACTTAATTTATATTCGTCCCGGGAACCCCACCCCCGGGGCATGGCCAATTCTTTTATATATATATTTTTTTTAAAGCAGCGGCACGGCGTGGTCCCCCTCTCTGGCCATTTTTGGCCCCGGGAACCCCATCCCCCAGAGTAAGGCCACTTGTTGAGGACAGTGAGTTGAGCCCCAATGCCCCCACTGTCCCGCTGGCTCCCCACCTCCTGCAGGAGCTGGTATCCCGGGCCACTGCAGGATCTGGCCCTGAGGGGTGGTGGTCCCCAGGGCCACTCTGGGCTCCAGGAGGGGGCCACTCAGCCCCCTTCCAACATTTCTAAAGCCCCAGGGAAGTGGTGATCCCAGGGACTTAGGGGTCCATAACAGACCCCTGAATTTCAATTTTAAGTGCCCCAGGGAGTTGGTGGTCCCTGGGGTGTGTGGGGAGGGGTTCTTCCCCCACACACATAACTTTTATTTTAAAACAGAGCCCCGGGGAGGTGGTGGTCATTGGGGCTGCTAGGTGGACTGCATGTCAAACCACAGTATATTATCTAAGCCCCGGGGAGGTGGTGGTCCCCGAGTCAGCGCGTGGAGTTTGGGAACCGCCCACACATTTTTTTTAGTTTCAGCCCCAGGGAGGTGGCGAACCCTGGGTTTGCAGGTGGCCCCCGTAAATAATAATTTGTTGATAGCCCCTGGGACCTGGTCCACCCGGGGTCTTTGAAAAACGAAGCACGGGAAATATCTTTACAATTATATTTACAATGTTGCTTCTAAATCATGATGGTTTAATTTATTATTGCAGGTGCGAGTACATATCCTCATCTTTATTAAGCCCATTTGGGGCTAGAGTTCTGAAAGCCAAAATGTGACGTAATTCCTTTTGTCTCAAAGTGCGTTCTTGATTGCCTCCTCTCACATGGCGATCGGCCAACCCTACAGCAGAGAATTTTAGCTTTTTCCAGTCCCCTTCATGTAATTTCTCTATGTGTTCGGCAACAGCATAACTGTGATGTCTATTTATTGTTGCCTTCACATGTTCCAGAATGTGCTTTTTCAATTCGCAAACAGTGCTCCCAAGATATTTGAGGTTGCAGGGACACTCAATTATATAGATGACATATTGACTCTTGCTCTTAATTAATTGATTGATTTTCTACTTTTTCTGGTTTGGCATTGAGATCTCGTTAAGATGTTGCGCAATCTGGTATACTTTATTGGTGGAGCACTTGTAGAACCCCCTTGATTTTCAACCATGTGTCCTGTTTTTTCATTTTAAAGTGACTGTGAACTGGATTTTTCGCCCTTCTGTATGTAATCCTTGGATGGTGTCCTACAATTTGTGACATAGTGGGGTCCAGGCATAAGATGCTCCAGTTTTTCCGTAGAATCTTTTCTATTTGTTTTGATTCCATGGAAAAAGGTTGTAATGAATCGAATTTCCTCCTTTACCTCATCTTAGTGTGGTATTTGGCTCTTTATTATGCCACTTATTGGCTGTTTTTCAAAAGGGATGTGATGTAACACCATGTGGTAAATGTGTTTTTTTTTAAATATGAGCACTGTTTGATGCTTTTTGTACCCGTGATCAAGGTCTGTGGACAGACTGAAACACATAGGGCTGTTGGGCTTGCCAATTAAAATGCTGTTGCCATAATACAATCAAAAGTGCAACACGAGTTTACCCATGAGTGCGAGCGAATTTCTCTGGTTTTATATGAGTCAAATGTCCAACTATCTATAATGTCCCTGAAACCTATGTTTTTTTAGTGAATTTCAAAGGTTTTTTAAATGTTAATTTCATATTTTAATGTCGATAAAACCTATATTTTTTCTATCTTTTTTGTAATATTTTGGAACACTTTTATACTGCTTTTTTAACTTTAAAAATGATGTTATGTTTTATATCTTCCCCCAAATATATGTATATCTTTCTTTTTTTTTGGGAGAAAACTACATTCCCTTAACGGTAGTGTACCAAGCTCCATCACCACGTGAATCTTATCCGCCATACTGCTAAACTCGTAAATAATGCACATTTTGTATCCCCGAGTTTGTGGCACTGCGTCCCGCGTAACATCATATACGTATGAGGTCGCGCCAGCTGCTACTTTGGTATCCAATGGGTGCGCAGTACCAAGCCACGCATTACGTCATGTACGTATGGGGTCATGCCAGCTGCGTGTTGCATATGCGATGAGTGCACGCTGCCAGGCCCTGTATTACATCATAGACGTAAGGTGTCGTGCCGGGTACGCCATTCCCTCATTTTTTTTGTATGTCTCAAAACTATATCTACATAACTTTAAAGGGTATATAAGAGCAAGCAATAATCTAAAATATTTTAAACATTTTTATATTTCTAACTGTAATAAACTTATATTACAGTAAATATATGTTCTCAAAATCGCGTTGAGTGCGGTCTCCTTGCACGTTAGGTGACCTTAAAAAAAGCATTTGATTGGTTCATAACAGTTCCCATTGTACCAGTTAGAAAACGCCACCTATTTTAGTAATTCTCTCCATAGCATTTGATAATACATACCTCTTCTGCTTAGAGAGCTTTTTTGAAAACTTTTTGCTATGTACACATATCTTACACTACACACAACATGCAACCATCATCTTCATCAATATTCATGGTCTGTGAATTAGCCTTCCACCTGTGATAGGCACACACCTAAAAGTTACATAACCAAGTTTTTCCCCACTGCCAGAGGTAACATGGCTGCATACGCTGTCCACAGCACAATGTAATGTGTTACGGCCCAGAGGCAGTATCATGCTGTGATAATGAACGCACAGACACAGATAGATAGTTCTAGAGGATATGGGCACGTGCGCTAGACACCTTTTTATTACCAGGGTCACATATCCAGTGATGTCACTTCTGGATGAGTGCAGGGTGAGTGTAAACCAGCCCTCTGGGAATTGTTGATTCTAGCATCAACTACAACAATAATCATTGGATCACTCACAGAGATTCAATAATAAAAGAGTCAATAGTTTGTGCTGCAGTAAGTTAGGGACAGTAGAATGCTATTGTAAAAGAACCATAACTTGTGCTATACTGAGACACAGGCAATAGATCTGAAATAATACACAAAAAGATTGTATCATAAAGGGTCCAGCACTTCTAGTGCACTCAGATAGCCACATCAAAAGCATTCAGCATGTGCATAGCCAGCGATGATGCGAGGTGCGGGTGGGCTGTACTGTGTCTGTTGCCATCAACACTGCATCATCTGCAATAGCGACTCAATCTGAATTATGAACACTGTTGTCTGCAGTGTAGGCCAGAGAGAGCAGTCAGCAAGGGCCCACAGCCACGTGCCGTGGACTTGAGCTGCCCAGTTTGTCATACATTAAGCAAAAAAAAGCATGTGCGGAGCCTGCAATGATGCATATGCATGCTGCGGACAGAGCGCACTGGAGGAAAGTCTTTTCCTACAGGACTGCGTCATCTACAATACCGACTCGATCTGAATTGTGAACAGTGTTGTCTGCAGTGTAAAGTGAAGGCAGTAGTCACAGTCCTTACTGTTTCAAACTAAGTAACTTCCTGTTGCAATGTATATTCCCACCCACACAAAGTAACTCCCAAACTTCAACTTGGCCTTCAATCCGTACTTTGAAAACAGATTTCATTAAACTAACCAAACTAAAGCCCTTTTGTTCAGAACAAAGTGCCCCTCACTTCTGCAAAAGAAATGTATCAACTGCAGATAGCACAAACTTCAAGTAAAATAGAGTCCCTTTTAAATTCAAACCTCCAATTACACTTTGTGAATAGTTACACAATTTTCAACACATCTCACACTCAAGGTCTGGCACACTTTTTTAACATGGTCTCCTCCGGCCTTCTCACAGGCTTTCAAACTGTTTTTGGTATAATACCAGACTTCATTAATTCGATCATCTCTGGAATAATAGGAACAGTGCCCATAATTCTCACTCTCTTTGCGGCCCTCCTCCTACTATTTTTGCTTGTAAAAAATGTCTGCACTGCCTGTGGTAACAAGCATGTCCTACAGAATACGCCTCTACACGAAGGTACATCAATACCGTGAAAAAATGGAACTACTTTTTGGCTGCCTGCCTCTATCTATTATCCGAGCCAGCTACAACATGACATTTATTTACACATATGCAATCTCTGTGCAGCCATCTTTTTATTGCAAAACTTGCCCATTCGACTGGCGAATGGATCTATGCCTTGCCAACATCCCGACAATCGCTCCCGATATCCAGCAGGTAATGCATGCAGTATCTTGAAAACCATGAACTTGATTGTTCGAGCAGTGGAGAAATGGCGGATGCCATGCATAAAGGTATCGTGGTGGAATGGGATTTCTGTGCAGCCGCAAAAGATCTCCTGCAACGTACGACCTTTGACAACATCACAGATTGCCTGCCAATTCAAATTGCTGCTCCAACATTTGAGGAACATTACTGTCCCTTCAAGGATATGAATTGGATCGCTTCGCTTTTCTTACATGATGGCAACACTGACCTCTTGGAACATTACGCATCTCAAGCAGCTGAAGAACTTCTGCACTGCAATCTCAAAGACTTGTAAGGAACTCACGTTATTCTTGGATTGATTTTTTTGATCTTTTGTTACTATTTCCTTTAAAAAAAAATAATACACTTCAATTGTACTACTTTCATATATTAACTTTCTAAGTATGCTCACACATTTAAACTCTGTTTTCATTATTGCCCCTTACGTCTCCACTATAACCAGAGATCGGTGATGTATGGCCTATACAAATACGCTATTTACTTGCTAAATTAGCCTAAACCCGACATCCATTTTGAAACCATGTCTATTCTTTGTCCACACGTCTCTCTGCCTGCCTGTTATCCACAAAGCCATTTCACACAAATGTACTCATCCTCAGCCTCTGCTCACAAGCTGGCGATCAAGATTAAAAAAACACGACATTGTTTAGGAACTGGTTGGCACAGTGTGGTAATCGTATGCTACCTTAATTTTCATTATAGAATTTACTCATTCATGTCAAATAGCTATTGTTTATGTCACATGGAACAGTAACATGTAATATGGAATTCACTAATGCAGGAGCTTCAGTTTCAATACAGCAGAAGCGGTTGGAGTTTGCCTCAGCTCAATGCCTTAGCTCTCTGCCCAAGAATGTTTTTTTGAGACAATAATGTATGGTTTGATCAACGCCCAGAGGTGACTTTTCGCTGCTGCGGAAAAAAGCTTCTCTGCTCACCTTGTGCCACCGGCGTGTGTGAAAGCGGGTCCACCACATGCCGAACCAATCTTCTTAGGCAATGTCAGAATGGTCACGCATCATGGCAGGTTCTACAGGCGTTGAGCTCTGGTGCTGTTGAGGGGCGACGCAATTTGTGAAACAGAGCCTGTTAGATAAAAAGCAAGATAAAATTATGCGTCATGCGTTCATCAAAGGAGAGAGGAAGAGAGAGAGAAAGAGTGAGAGAGTGACACTGAAGAGAATCTTTGCAGCTCACCTTTCTGTCAACGGTTCGTCTCCCACCACATGCCGGGACATAGTGCACCTTGAAGCTCCACATCTGAAAGATAGTAGAGAATTAGTAATTGTAGGAAAGTCCAGTATGCAGGAATGAAATCGGTCCCCATCACTCCCCCACGCCCTCCCAAGGCGATCGGTGCCTTATGACTCAGGTGCACTACCTGTGATATTAGGCACTTAAACGTTCATGTGACCAGCAATAGGCAGCACTGCTACTTAGCCACCACTGTGGTCACATATCAATTCATTAATTAATTAGGGATGTATAGAGCACAGTACTCACCTGTGAGGGTTTCCAGGTGCTTGGGGAGTATGTGGGGAGAATTTGTGCAGCTTTGAAGATTCGAAAAGCCAGGTCTTACGGCTGTTTCTAAATGCTTTTCGTGTGGGGGTTCATCTGATGCTGAGGGGGAGTTCATTCCCGGTCTTGGCCATGATGTAGGAGAAGGGTGTGCCTCCTGTCTGATTCTGTGGAAACAGAGGATTTCTGCCAAGGCCTGGTCAGCGGAGTGGAGGTTTCTTTTGGAGATGTAGAAGGAGATTGAGGTATTGAAGTCCGGTGTTGTGGAGGGCTTTATAGGCGTGTGTGAGCAGCTTGAAGGTCACTCTTTTTTCAGCGGGAGCAAGTGGAGTGCTCGTTTAGGCTGAGTCTTGTCGTGGGATGCTGAGAATGAGTCTGGCTGCGGTGTTCTGGACAGTCTGAAGTTCATGGAGTAGAGATTTGTTGATTCCGGCATTGAGGGTGTTACCGTAGTCCAGCCTGCTGGTGATGAGTGCTTGAGTGATGGTCTTCCTTGATTTCGGGGGTTGGGTCTATTTGAAGTCTTGCTGAGTATGTGGCGGGTGTTGAAGCATGTAGAGGCTGCAGTGTTGGCCTATGAAACATGTTTATCCGCTTTAAATCTAAGTTGGGGAGACTTACTGCTGTGCTAATACCATTTGAGGCACACTGCATGTGATGATTTGAATGTTACTTGATTAAGAGCATTTAATATTGATAAATGTTTTCCTAGCATTCTGCTGATAACTTCACCTGGAATTTTTTGGTGTTTACTACTGATAATTGTGCTTAGGGTGGTCATAGTGTAATGTTAATACATACCCCCAGCAGAACCCCTACACTTCACAAACACCACTACACTACCTTAGACCCGAAAACACTACCCCCAGCATGAACTTCTATACTACATAATCACCACTGCACTACTTTAAACCCTAGAACACTACCTCCTACAGTAGACGAACACCACTGCACTATCCTAAACCTTAAAACACTACCCTCAGCATGACCCCTTACACTACACAAACACCAGTGCACTAACCTAAACCGTAAATCTACCACCAACACGACCCCCTACTCTACACAAAGAAAAATGAACTACCTAGGAGAATTGTTTTCACTTCTCCTCATTTTTTCTCTTTCAATATATGCTACAATGCACAGCATACATTGCAGGAGAAAATTGCCTTCACTGATTGTTTTTGTGCAGGAAGGTGTGTCTTCATGCACAAAAACAAACTCCATACGACACAGATATTCTTACACCATGGTGCAAGGGTGTCTGTATCACCACATGCCTGCAGTTTAAGCAGCAGTGCAGAGGGAAGGACAGACTTCCAACATATTTATGTACATATGTTGCATCTCTGTGCTTCGGAAGTAGCTCAGCATGCTGTAGCTAAAGAGCTTACAGTGTCATGCTGCAGCACTTCCTTATAGTTTTGCAGTTATACATTCACCATATATGACAAATGCATTCTTTAGTCAATTATACAGAATGTATACATTTATGTAAACTTTCACACACTAGCATATACATTTAGCTCTTTAGTTCTGAAAATAACTTTTTTTAGTTTTTTGTACTTTTATATATTTTTTTATTTTTAGAACTATTTTAGTTTTTTTTTTAAAGAAAAAAAAGTCAACAGGACGAATAAAACCATGAACTTTAAGGGAATAAAAAAAATTCTAGCATTTATGGTTATCAATTGCTCTGCAAACTAGGTCTACTGATTGCTCCCCATAACAAATTAAATAATTGCACTTCACGCAGTGCATTTTAACATTCCCAAATTAGGGACGTATGTCTGGTGGCGATGTTGAAGGTGATGCCCCAGAGGTACTTGGTATTGCCGATGGTGGAGGTGCAGTCTTCTACATTCTTCGTGAGCATAGTTGACAGGATGCATGGATTAGAGGTGCTTGCGCATACTAGCAGTGCCAGAGGAAAATTTATTTTTTGGATCTCCTCTGGACCGTACTGCCTGACAACTGTTGCATGTTACTTTGGTGGCATTACATTTCTTTTGCCCCTCTGGAAAAGTAAAACAATTCCATACAATGGATGTGTATCTTTTGGGAGGGTGAGGTTCTGGTAGAAATTGTTCAATAAAAAATCATCATAATCATATGATTGTTGCAGTGCTGTAGCCATTTTTGATTCCAAAAAAGAAGTTCAGGTTTCCAATGAACAAAAAGTGACGTTTTTTTCAGGATAGGTCTTCTCGTAAGGAAGGTCTAAGAAGAGTAATTGAAATGGGTGAGGTTCTTCAATAGTTAGAACAGTACGTGTTATAAACCAATAATATCCCTTTTTTGGTCACATGGGATCCGCGTTGGGTGCGTACACGCAGCGCACATCTAGTGCGACTTCTCAAAATTGCATTTAAAAGTAATATAAGTTTATTACAACTAAAAGAATATAATTTTTCCCCTTCATATTTATATTAAATACATATATCTAAATATAATATTTTATATCGAAAAATGTTGTGGCAGTCGTACGCCCACCACGTTCATGTGCAGTGTGGCGTGATACGCATATGTTGCGTATGCGCTTGAATTCACGTACGAGCCGCATAGCAATCGCGCATGAAAATACGCACCCATCGCACACCCTACGTGCATCCTACAGAACAATCTTAAAATGGCGTGTACTTTCTGCGCAGCAAACACAAAATATTATAAAAATATTTATTAAAGTATCAAAATTATATAATGTTACATTTAAAATATATATATATATATATTAAAAATGTGTAAGGTAATCTAGAAAATAAGATATCTAAAAATAAATATATTTGAAATAAATTTGTAAATCAGTATCAAAGAAATAAAAATAACTATAGATTACAAAATTGTTCGTAAATAAATGTTTCAAAATCACTGAAAAAAACCTTGCGTTTCAGGCAGGTTATATTTTGGAATTATCTTTTTAAAAAAACATTGTGATTCACTGAAAAAACTATAGGTTACAAGCAGGTTATAGTTAGGAATTGCGTGATCAAGAGAGAGAGGTAGGACCAGATAGCTAGTCCATGTCCCCGGTTAATATATGGTTTTAATCAAAAAGAGACTAGCTCAAATTACTTTAAGGGGAGGGGGAAGACTCTGGTATGTTTTGTCACGGAGTGTGAACACCTGGCAAGTGTGTTCATAAAGCCCTCACCCACCAACCTAGTTGGTGGCATGCTTCATCATCGGGCCCACCCAGTGGCACCTAGCTAGGTGCCACTGGGTGGGCCCGATGATGAAGCATGCCACCAACTAGGTTGGTGGGTGAGGGCTTTATGAACACACTTGCCAGGTGTTCACACTCCGTGACAAAACATACCAGAGTCTTCCCCCTCCCCTTAAAGTAATTTGAGCTAGTCTCTTTTTGATTAAAACCATATAGTTAGGAATTATCATTTAAAAAAACCTTAGAAATTCACTGAAAAAAACATAGGTTTTAGGGGTGTTATAGTTGGCTGGACATTTCACTAATACAAAACCATTGAAATTCCTCCGTTACAGTTAGTTGTACTAACTGTAACTCTTGAGCCCGCAATCCACTGTTGATGATGTGACATATTACATCATTCATGACATGGTCAATTACATCACTGATGACATCTCAAATGACATCGCTGATGACATCACTGATGACATCATCCACGTGACAATCAGATACACCTCATCATACAGTACTATAATCTTTTATCACTCACTGTAAAATACAGAGTATCTTATTTGAATCCATTGACACACCAATACAAGTATCTAAAAACCAACTCAGTGATTCCTCGATCTACACACACATCTAATCAATTACCTATACACACATACATGCTGTCAATTATCAATAGAACACTATCAAATATACTTATACACCTATATTGACATTACACACCAGCACACATCCTATTTACTTATGCAGTCACCCTACTCACTTATGCAAACAATGGATCATACTTATATTTACTCAGCTACACACTTATACAAACACCACTTCATTTATTCATATAGATAGTAACTCATACTTAGTTTGTTATAAAATCACTATTACAAGTATACAGTTATCCATACAGACACATGCAATCACTGAGTTTTATGTATACTTATTTATATACAACAAATGTCACATACACTGCCTTTTATTATTGTAGTTTGTTGGACATGTACTATTGAGAGATAGATTTGCTCATCAGAACATCCATATACATATTCACTCACCCAAACAACTATTATAACATGTAGTCTTAACGTCATATACCTACTGAATCAACTATTGACACATCTTTGGGCAGTCACACAACCCCCACCGAACCACACACACATTCACTCTCCCATACAAATAATCAGATAACTAATCAATAACTAATATAGACTTTCACATGGCTAGTAACCAAATGGTGCAGCAGTTTACACAACAACTGAGAAAGTAATACAGATATTCACACAGTTTAGTCACTATTCAATATATTTAGTGAGACGCTATAAATTAGTCAGGTAAACTGTCAATCACACTGCTACTAAATCGTCCATCCAGACACTTATACAACCACTCATTCTTCAATGCAGATTGCTATATATATAATAGAAATTTAAATATGGAACCAAACCACATTCACTGGATGATGTCATCAGTGATGTCATCCATGATGTCATTTGAGATGTCATCAGTGATGTCATTGACCATGTCATGAATGATGTAATATGTGACATCATCACTAGTGGAATGCGGGCGCGAGAGTTACAGTTAGTACAACTAACTATAACGGAGGACTTTCAATGGTTTTGTATGAGTGAAATGACCAGCTTACTATAACACCCCTAAAACCTATGTTTTTTTCAGCGAATACATATACTTTATTGATATATGTATATATATATAATTTTTTTTTTTTTGCGAAACGCGTCTGTTAGGGGTGAGGGGTTTGCAATAAAGCAACTTGAAAATGGATACCTGCGTGCTTGCCATCTTTTCAGCCTAGATTGGGAGTGGAAACGTGTTCGAATATGTATATATATATATATATATATATATATATATATATATATATATATATAGCCACAGCTTTCTTCTTCCCACGTTAAGTAGAGTAAAGACCACGGCACAGCAACAGATGAGTTTCAGCGTTTATTTACACACCAGTGCAAAGAATAACGTGCATCAAATGGACGGTCTACGCGTTTCGGCTCCTGCCTTCCACTGGACCATAGAGTCCCTGGGTCTAGACCTTACTTATATAGTGCATTTCGTGTAAGTACCCTCTACCATTTCCATGGTCATCTAGACCAACCCAACCCAGCAAAGTTTATATACATGGCCAGTACATGTTAAAAGGTATATACATAAATAAGAATAATCGATGTAAAGTACATTAGTCAATTTCCATGACCATACACAATAAAGTATTATAGGGTTTCATGGTCTATTTTACATATCAATGCGCAGATTAATGTAAAGGTATGTACATAAATATGTATAATCAACGTAAAGTACCTTAAGCAAAATTCTATGACAATACATTCAAAATAAAGTATTATCAAGTCTCATAGTCTATACATAATTATGTTCAATCATTGTAAAGTACCAAAAAGTAAAGTTCTGTGACCATACACTCAGAGTGAAGTACTATCAGGTTTCATGGTCTCTTATTCCACTTCAAAATGCGCAATTGGAATGTGCAATACCCCTATATGGAACCGAAGATTCTTTATATAATTTTAAAGTATGTACAAAGGATCATTATCTACATTTCCAATCACCCCCTAAAGATTATTAAAGTTTGAGGATTAATTAATTTGAGATGGTTATACCTTGTAGAGAAACGGTCAGTTTCTAAGTTTTTACGAAAAGAATACTGTGGTCATTAATCTAAATAAGTTGTTGCATGATTCAAAATAAAGTATATACAATATGTCCAAGGTGTTAAATCCAAAACAGTATACAATGTCATTATCAAGGTACTACATGACCTATCGTGTATAGTTCTATATACCATCTTGACCAGCCTTCTTATGCAAACAACCATAATTTGTATGAGGTACTTATGTTGTCAGCTCCTTTTCTTCTAAACATCAAACTATTAATAAACTATAAACCATCATGTCCTTCATTCATTAACTACTCAGGAAGGGATATTAGGGATCTTAAATGATTCATCAGTTCAAAATCAATTATTCATAACATGTACTCATTCCAGTATCAAAGGGATAACATTCTCCACATTCTGTGAAGTTCCACAGGTTTGAAATCAAAGTCTCATTGAAAAATCAAATCACAAATGTACATATAGTTCGGCATCCAAATTATGACCAAACGGTGCTTCAGTTCCCATATTTAGTATCATTCTCGATTCTAAGCGTCTCAGTAGTTGTAACTGATCACCACCTCGTTCTGGAAGTTTACACAATTTTATTCCAGAATATTTCAAGAGGGTGGTGTCACTCTGGTGATGTTGGGCAAAGTGTGTGGCCATTGGGTAACACGGGTCCTTGTTTTTTATCGCCCTCAAATGTTGTAGTATTCTCAACTTAAGTTTATTTACAGTGCTCCCAATGTAGTATTTGCCACAAGGGCATTGAAGCCTGTAAATCACACACTTTGAGTCACATGTGATATGGTCATAAATGGTTTCTTTTCTGCCATCTTGTAGGGAATAAGATTTGATGTTCACCCCATGTTCACAGGCCTTACATTTATGGCATTTCCAGAAGCCAGGTGTTGTAAGCCATCTCTGTTTTTTCTCCTCCCGCACTACTAAATGGCTTTGTGTTAGTATGTCTCTCAAGGAGGAGGTTTTCCTATATGTTATGCTGGGATGTTTTGTCAAGCTCTCATTTAGAGTGTCATCCAGACGAAGAACTTGCCAATGTTTGTTGTAGGCTTTTCTCATTTGTGGACTTTGATTATCAAAGTCAATTATTAGTCTGGTTGTCTCTCTGCCCTGATCAATTTCTTGGTCTTGGTTTCTTTTTAGTTTCTTATTCTTTGGGGACAAGAGGTCTTCTCTTTTCTTCATGTGCATCCGGCTTTTTGCAGTGGTAATGACTTCCATTGGGTATCCTCTCTCAAGGAATCTGTAACCCATGTTCTCTATTTCTGTATTCAAATCATCTCCCTCGGAGCAATTTCTTTTTGCCCTTAGCATCTGGCCATAAGGGATGCTCCACTTCAGTCTTGTCGGATGTCCACTGTTGGCATGCAAAATGCTATTGCATGCTGTTGGTTTTCTGTGGATTTTCGAGCAGAGTTTGTTGTTCTTGACAAAAATTTCTACATCGAGGAATATTAGAGAATGAGGGTTGATTGTCGATGTAAAATTTAAGCTGAATCGGTTGTGGTTCAGAGATCCAGTAAAGGATTTCAATGAGTTCTCATCTCCGTCCCATATGACGAACAAGTCGTCTATGAAACGACACCAAAATTTAATTTTTGGTCCATCCGGGTTCTCCTCATCTCTCTTCAGCACCTCACTTTCCCATTGCCCCATCAGGATGTTCGCATACGTGGGCGCAAAAGATGTCCCCATCGCTGTCCCCTGTTTCTGGAGATACGTCTCCCCTAGGAACAGAAATGCATTATGGGTCAGGCAGTATTTGAGCATCTCCAGTAACATTTGAGAGTGTTCTAGAAAATTAACAGACCGTGTCATTAAGGATTCTTTAACAGCCTCAATACCATCTTCATGACGTATTGAGGTGTAAAGTGAAGTGACATCGATAGTTGCCATTCGATAAGTTGATTTCCATACAACTGTGGATATTCTCTGCAAAAAATCCATGGTATCTCTTAAAAAAGAAGGTAAGCTAGTTACATAGGTCATCAAGAATATGTCAATAAATCTAGAGGTGGATTCCAAAAGGGACCCTATTGAACTCACAATGGGTCTCCCTGGTGGACGCTCTAGTGACTTGTGAATTTTATATATATATATATGTTTTAATGGAATAATTCCAAATGTGCCAACCATACAATACATCTTTGCTTTCATTACAGTGTTTTGTTTAACCCAGTGTATGTGAAGCAGATTATTTTTCTGTTTTACAGTGCAAAAGCCGACAGAATTTTCACATTTGAGTTGCTATTTAGTACACAATCATTGTCTATATTTATTTAATAATTTATTTTTAGTACATTCCAGCAACGTCTTGTTTGGCCATGAGCCTTTCTACCTCTCCAGTAGGCAAAGTGGACCTATTCACAGCATAGGTGGTGCTGGGGACCCTGTACAATATACTGCATAACGTGTGCATTATGCATTAGGATGCCAAACACAGCACGACTTTAGCTCGTTATGACAGCTGCAAATTGTAAAATAAGAATGACTCCCAACCTGTTGCTTATTGGACAGAATGCAACATTTAACATATCTCAGCTCCCTGGAGGCAATTAAGCAACCAGTGCAGAGAAAGTAACGGATACACTCTGAAGTTTATAATGCTTCAATTTGAGAAACTAAACCCCATCTTTAAATTGCTAAGTTTATATAGTAATTGGATGATTTTGCAGGGTTATTTAATGTCTTTAGCGCCATAAATTGATTCGCTTTACAATGTAATTCCTTTTCATGAAGTAAGTGTATGCATGAAATTCCGTATGAATTGCTTTATAAATAAATTCATATGCCTTATGGTCCGAATACTTAATGAACGGTATGAAAACACATTTCGGATTATTTTATATGTCATCAAATGATACTAGCACATTTGATACCCTTATTAATTTATGTGGAGAAGTTTTAAATATTGATGTCAAGAAAAATGTGCAAAATGAAAATCATATTGCGTCATATTTTGCGTATACGTCAATCTGTAATTTGATACGTGAATATTAATATGAAATTGATTTGCACCGCATGAATGCACTTCTAATTGCATTCATTGCAACCAAATCTATCAGTAACGTTTTAATTAAGGGGTAATTATGGTCTTTTCAGATACTTTTTTTGCCTATTAGTACATCGCTGAAGTTGTGGAACACTTTTTGGCAATGTAGGGGCAGATCTACAAGTCATTTTTATGCGCTACACTGCATTAGTTTCGGAGCATAGGGATGCAACATATTTACAACAATATGTCACATCTTTGTGCTTCCCCTGCTCTGGCGCACAAACTGTTGCCTTGCGCCAGGGCAGGTACCCTTGCACCATGGTGCAAGGATGCCTGCGTCGTAATGAGATTGTTTCTGTGCAGGAAGTGGCACCTTCCTGCACAAAAACAAAAAATTGAGGTGATTGCCTCTTCCAATGTGTGTTGTAGAATGCAGCACGCATTGGAAGATAAAAAAAAAGCAAGGAGACACCTCGCTACGCCACCCCTAGGGTGGCGCAGCATTCTGACGCATTTCCAGATTTACGATTTCTAGTAAATCTGGAAATGCATCCTTGGATATGGGTTTTGCGTGGGAACACCCACAGCAACACCCATGCCATGCCCCTAACACGGAAAGTGTTTCATGAACAGGGGCGATATTAACAAGCACAGGTTAAGTCACGCAGGGTGACTTTACCTTTGCTTGTAAATATGACTCAGCAGGCTGCACCACCAATACGTCACACAACGTGATACACCTGTGGTGCAAGGGGCTTGTAAATCTGCCCCAATGAGTATACATTGGGCACAATACAAAAATATTAGCTAGGCAATGGAAATCATTAATTTAAAATTTTTGAGACATCCTAAAAGGAATGCAAATGCTTTTCAGTGGTCAATGAATTCTAAGTTAGATGTGCTTCAGAAGTTAAAAAAAGAGGTGCGTTAGTTAATCTTTTTCTTTTTTAATTGATCTTTATTAAGCTTTATACATGTCAGACGACTTACCTTCTTGCCTACTTTGATTATACTAGGCGAAACAGAATATCAGTAGAGCATCGAATTTAAAAAGCTGTGTAAGATGTAAAACAGTATTCTCTCATTCACACCTTTACAGTCTTTTCTTGTTTTTGGGAACAGGTCAACTCCAACTTGAGACACATGTTTTTCACGTACATTGTTGTCTTTGCACATTATGTTTCAGACATCTCCGTCATTCGTTTCCCTCGTCAACCTCAGCTACCACATTACATACCCTGTTTTTCCAAATGTACATTCAGAGGTACATTCTTATTTTTCTCAGTGGTATCTAAGATGTTTCATTTCTAGGATCTTTTTCTTAAAGGAAGGCATTCTTCTAACTTATTTCTCAACATCCATAATGGTGCCCCAGTCAATGTGGGATGTACCTTTGCCTATAAACCATGGTTGTTCCTTTAATGTCTGCCACTTCTGCTGCTGTGCATTTGTTACCATCATGCAACCCGGGTGTCTACTTGCTTTCTAATTCTTTGCCAGATTTATCTAAGCTATTTTTGTTGCTAAGCCACAACTCTACTAATTTGCTTTACAGGTTTTGGCTTACGTAATTGCACTAATTTAACATCAAAACAGCTCTTGGCTTTTCTCCATCACATTAGAGATAATTGCTATTACTTGTCCCAAATATTGTTAAATTAGAATTCACTCCCATACCATGTTAAAAAAAGTCTACGTTTGGTAATACACATCTTTGGCAGTGATCTTATGCACCTTGGTACATTTTGGCTGCCCTAGCTGGGGCTGAATAAGTCTTGTGCAAATAACAAAATGATCTTCATCCTTTATGGGGCAGATGTACGACCATGGCATTTTGCAACGTCAAATTGTGAGTTGCAATTTGCGAGTTGCAAAATGCTATGGTCAACAGTTTCTGAGACACTGTTTTTGATTCCCAATGAGGTTGAAAATTGTATGCCTCAGGAATATTTATAAGGCTGTTGCAAATTGCAACCCCATTGGGAATGGCTAGAACTCCCAGGGATGGTGGCCTGCTGGGGTCAGCAGACCACCATGTCTGGGACTGCTTTTCTAATAAAGCAGTTTTTTTAAAAAGGCATCCCGTTTTCCTTTTAAGTTTAATTTTTTAAGGGTGGGCAGTGGTCCCTAGGACCATTGCCTGCCCGTAAAATATATTTGAGCATGCATTATCAAAGGGGAAGAGGTCCCCTGGGGACCCCTTCCCGTTTGTGAGTGCCTTACCAGCCTTCTGAGAAGAGTGGTAAACTGCGAGTGTTTTGCGCCTGCAATTGCGGTCGCAAAACATTTATACATAGGTTGTGAAGTTGCTATTAGGGACAGGGCCGGACTGGTAATACCGGGCACCGGGCAATCCCCAAGGAGGCCGGAAGGGGTGGGGGCTGGTTTCCTTACATGGGGCAGGTTTTGTTATAATACTGGCAGCCATTTTCTCCATTGGGCACTGTGGCTCCACAGCATGCTGACTCGAATCCCTAAGTAAACATTTACAATTTGTCACCATACTGATGAAACATCTACTTTTAAAATCCTTACTGTCAGTGCTTAGACTCTCTCGGTCCGAAAGCAGGTCAGGCAGCCTGGCACCCTATGACAAGCAACTCAAAAAACGTGTGCATGTATGGCGCTCTATGCATGACGCCACTACGCAGGGCTTATCTCTTCACAGGTCTTAGTGTTGGAGCTGGAAGGCCATCAGCTTCTTCGTTCTCGATATAATGCAGCCTCTGGGCGTTTACAAGCACAGCCAAGTCCGATGCTGTGTTACTTCAATCTTATGCAAATCGAACTGTGTCTGAGTTATCACAGGGCAGACACGTAATTGTGCTGGCTGTGTCATTCCTGCCTGGGCCCATAACTTTGCCAGGCCTGAGGCCTGCCTTGATTGTGTGGCCCGACTCTTGTAGTTCTGTTTACAGTTCGGGGATGAAAAAGCTCTGACCCTTTGCAGTGTATTTTTCTAATTGTTCTACCCCACTCAACATTAGCGGAGGGGGGGGGGGAAATGGTTGGATGTTGTGCAGCACAAATATTCTATTTTGCTTCTTTGATTTTGCTCACTCTCACCCCAAGAAACATATCATATCACCTCCATACACAGGGTAGCAAATAAAGTACTCCAACTTGTTCAATTACATTTCCCATTACACTTCTACCAAATGCCAGTAGTGTGTCCATGATTTATGCTTTTGTGTGTTTGCCCTATTCTGAGTTTCCTGTGGGGGTGGGGTAACAATCTCTCCCTCTGCTGCCAAGCACTGCATTGCAGTCTCCACCTTACATAGTTTCTAGATAAATCAGGGTCCAGGGTTTGAAAAATGTTGTCTGATTGGTGTTTGGAGCATTCAAGATGTCAATCATTAGAAGACACCCCTCTAGTGTGCCTAAAATGATCAGAAATCTTCCTTCACTATCTTTTTATTGCTAGACTAATTTCTTATGGGTTTCCGGAGGCTGACCAAATCAGCGTAACTCTTGAATACACTGAGGGGGCGTATATACAAGCCCTTTGCACCATTTTTCCATGTGAAAAGTGATGCAAAAGTGGTGCAAGGGACTTGGAAATAAGCCCCTGAATATGTGATGCCTATCAGTTGGCCTCACCACCTCTTAATTATTTTATGTACCTAAATGTGTGATTCGAGCTAGTATTTTCAAAGTGAGATTTTTCTGCCCAGCCAAGTAGTACATTTAGGTCATCTCTTAATGATGGTAAAGTACTTTATTGTCACCGTACAGCCCTTAAGAAAAAGAGTACCATACACAACCTCTCGAGCGGCTGGCTCCCTCATCCCCTCCTTAGGCGTTAACACTCTTTTGGAAGCTCCACACATCCCAGGTTCTAGGTGCATCACACGACGCAATATCATAACTTTGATATCTTCTATCATTTTGCCAGTTTACAAAATAGTGTCCCTGACCTGTACCCGCTCTCTGCTCTTTACCTAACTCTTAACATGTCAGACTCCTACAGACAACTCTGTCACAATAATAATAATAATGTACTTTATTGTTGGTGGTTATTTAAAAACATTACAATTTAAAAAGAACACTGCACTCATATTGCAACATTAAAACTGCAATTGACTGTAGTCATTGAACACAGATTCAATTTGTAAAATGAAGGCCAAATTCATTCATATTAAGACAGTGTAATCATCAGTTTAAAATATACTGGGAATTGTACATCTGTGGGCTAAGCAAGAATACCAGCTAATTATTCCTCATTGATAGGAGTACAATAGTTTAATAAAGTGCTAATGCATTGAGACTGCCATTTTACATCCCATATGGCAGCAGAATAATCTTCAAGTATGTCACCATCAGGTTGGCTCCAAATAGAATAGCGGCAAATTGTTCCTTATTAGAAGCAGCGCAATAGTTTGATAAAGTGCGGGTGCAACATAAAAACAACCATTTTGCAATGCAGGTGGAAGCAAAGTGATCTTTAAAGCAGACACCATCTGGTTTACTTCACTCAAGAGTCTGTTGCTGTAGGTCACGGTTTAATGTAACTAATCAGTTGTTTGAGCTAATATCTTGGTGGACGGGGGCGCAGCACTGGGTCTCTCAACAGATAGCTTGGGAAAGCCAGTAGAGCCCACCTGCTGAGCTCCCAGCCGACTGAACATAGAAGATGCTATGGTGACAAATTTCGTCATCACAATGTTCAAACCTATGCTATCATGACTTAGAGAAGCCTGCTGGCATGTATGGACTCCCTGTTTATTTCACTCTCTCCGTAGTCGGGTCCTATGTTTGTTCAGCAGTGCTGGACAGTGGAATACCAGGTTTTAAGACAACAGCGACCCAACGATGGTACCTTCTTCCTGACAGCACCGAACTAACAATAACCCTACGTATGTGTCTTCCCCTAAAATTTTTATTTAGGGTTGTGTGCACACTGAATGGCACCCACCGCAACAGTGCCTATCCCTAGGGAATACAATTTAACATTCACGACAGCAAAGGTGCACCACAAATTGTCAAATGCATTATGTATTATACAATGAACTGCGAACGATGGTATTTCTTCAGTTTCAAATCTTTTATTTCAAAGGTATAAATGAAGCACCATACAGCCGACGCGTTTCGTCCCACACAGGGGACTTCTTCAGGGCTTAGATAGAATATAATAGCTTCAGGAGTAAAAACTGCTCAGTGATGTGCGGGTCTCATTGCACCTCATAATTGCATGAAGAAAATCACTGAGCAGTTTTTACTCCTGAAGCTATTATATTCTATCTAAGCCCTGAAGAAGTCCCCTGTGTGGGACAAAAAGCGTCGGATGTATGGTGCTTCATTTATACCTTTGAAATAAAAGATTTGAAACTGAAGAAATACCATCGTTCGCGGTTTATTGTATAATATATAATGCATTTGACAATTTGTGGTGCACCTTTGCTGTCGTGAATGTTAAGTGGAATACAAGGTGTTTGAAAAATTCTTTAAAACGACCGCAGTCCCAAAAAGCTGTATTCTCAATTGGGCAATGCCAGCTGGCTGGATGTTTCAGAAATGGCCTCTACCGTAACCTGAGGCCCATACATTTTCCATTCTGATAGATGTCATATGTACAGGGAAGATATAACTTTGGGGTGGCTGGCTGAAAACTACCCAAGCATGTCTGCATTAAACAAGTAGTGTCCTGTACGAATGAAATGACCAGATACAAACACACTTTTTAATACTCATTTTAAAATTTGGTAGAATGGGGTTGCTCCCCCAGGGCTCTTTTACGTCCAATAGTTGCTGACAATATTCAAAGAACCGAGTATGAGCTTGACTGGGCATGCTGCAGCTGATATCGGACCATATCAATGCCTGAAGGCTACCAGCCAGGGCCCTACATAACTTGTGACACAGATTAAGGTAAGCACCAGTGTCAGCTGCCCATTGATCAGGGAGGCCAAATTCTAGCCTGATCTGTGCTGCAAAAAACTTGCTTGTAGATCTTTACAGCAAGTTTATTCAACTGCTATTGTCCCTGCCTAGTAGGATTTACCTGCCATGGGTTAATGGAGGAGAGATTTTGGCCCTCATAACTTCTATTAATGGAGAGAGGCTTGGTCCCAATAACATTTTTGATAATTTCGAAAGTTTTTGCCTCATCTTATTTCTGTTGCTTCATGAAGCAGCCTCCAACATCAATATATACCCTTAAATACTTGTAGAATTGATACAGCGCAATTATTTTGCCATTATAGAACCATCCTCCTTCCGGTGTTTTTTCATGCCAAACGCTATAACCTTCATTTTTTCAGATTCACCTATAGATTGTTGGTGGCTGTGGTAATGTACAGCTGGTTGAGCAGTCGTTGAAGTCCTACACTTGTGTGACTAAAGAGGGACAGAGCTTTCTCATACAACAGATTGCTGACCTGGAGGCCACCTATTTTTGGGGGGTGACTGTGAATAGCATGAAGTAGCTGTGGTAGATAAGCAATAAATAGACTAAAAAGCAGAGGGGCTTGAATGCACCCATGCTTCACTCCTTGTGATGTCATCATTTTTCTGGATAAGTGAGCACCTTTTCCCAATTTGATGCAAATCCATGTATCGGAGAGTAGCTGGATTATAGCCTCCAAATGATTTGGGGGTATTCCCCATCTCTGTAGTTTAGCCCACAGAGCAACCCTTGGTACTTGATCGAACACTGCTTTGACATCAACAAAACAGCATTGATTCAGAGATTTTAAGGCTCTTGTTCATCCATCAGGACAGTTATTGCCATGAAATTGGTTAGCATCCCTGATTTTGCCATGAACCCTGTTTGGTTGAATGGGATTAGCCAATTTTGTTCAACCCATAGCCATAGATCTTCCAGGAGCATGCTGACATATTATTTTTTGTCATTATTAAGGAGGGATATTAACTTGTAATTGTTTGGATCAGCTCTAGTGTCCCCTTTATATATTGGGTCTATTATGGAGCCATCCCACGAGTCGGGTATCGATCAAGACCTCAGGTAGTGGTCAAAGAGCATGGTAAATTGTCCAGCCCAGAATGGGATCTCTTTGTTTGTAGAGTACCTGTGGTAAACCACTGAGCCCAGATGCCCCATCTGTTCTTCTTTTTCTTATTAAACACAGTATGCAGGTTCTAAGGGGGACCAGTTCCCTGGCATTTAGGTGCAACATATCATGGTCTTGAGAAGAGGCTCCACTGGTGATTTTGGGTGCCTTTTGAACACTACTGTCCATAAGACTGTCTTCCTCCTCCATGCCCAAAAAGCGTGTGGTTTAAAATGATGCCCATTCTCTTTCCGAGGTATTGGTACAACCCTAGCCCCTTTGGACACTCTTTTATCTGTTCACGAGGAACCAAAAGCCCCTAGAACTGGTATTCTTATTGGCATAAAGGTGTGTTGGCCAGAAATACTCTGACAGTTTGATTCTTGGCAACATCTCTACCTGTCAACTTCCTGTGCACACTTGAATGCACTGGGTAGCTCAGTCTCTCCTGGAGACTTCTGAACTCGCCTTCCTTAATCATGGTTGAAGTGATGGTTTCACTAAAGGAGACAAGTTGGCGGGTTGATCAGTGGAATATATGAAGCAGTTTGAGGGTAAACTTCATCCATTCCATAGTTGAGGATACCTTATTAGTACAGTGTGTTTATAAGTGCTCGTTACATTTAGCCATAATTACACCACTCATAGAGCCATTCCATTTTAGGCATTTGAGGTTCTCTGTGCACGTTCTGCTGTTTGTCAACCTCGCCAAGGCATGGTGTGGCAGGTTGGACAACAGCATGATGATCTGTGGGCGATGATCACTCTCTGCCTGCAGAGTAATATAATAATTTTCTATAGGGGCAACATTTCAGCATTGCAGATGGTGTAGTCAAGGAAGGAGCAGGTTTTCCCATCAGTTCTCTTCCAATTTGATGGCAGGTCTTGTGGGAAGTAAACATTCAATATTTGTAGCTCATGCTGCTAAGTTATAAGACCATATATTTGCCGAGCATGCTACGTGGTCTGCTGCTTTGTTTGCCTGTCTGATGATGTTCTGGGTGCTCTCTAGGTTGAGTTACTTGTGGTTGTCTAGGAGATCTTGGAAAAGATTTGTATTGAAATTCCCAGTGATCAAGCATGCTCCTTTAGGATAATCAGTGGCTGGGTTGCACAGGGTTTGTTTTAATGATTACATTTGAAAATATTTTCCCTTACACTTGGACTGATGTAAGCATGTATCAACAATATCAATTGCTGCAAACTCAGATTACTTTTATTCATTGCTTACAGCGGATGGTCCCTTTTAACTTGACAGAAGTATAAATAGATATCCTGCCTTTTGGCCTACCGTACTTATGCACCTGAATGCTGATGTGCAGTGCTCAATGTGACCTACAATCAGAAGATTTGTCTGAGTCCATGTTTCCTAGAGGGCTATACATTTGTGGATCTTTAAAAACATAACTGTCCGGGGACTTAAGTTTCTGGGTGAGTCAGTTAATGTTCCTGGAACACATGGACAATATAGGCAGATTAAGGCAAGTAAATACTTGAAGGCTAATTCAATCAAGGCTACTGCTGGATAGTGCTGAGGGAAGCCAAGCTCAATCTTTCCTTATATGGTCTATGGTTTGCACCCTTTATTTCCCATGCATTGTGATGACAAAACCCTGGGCATTTTTTTAAATTGAGAAAGGTTTCTTCCTGCAAAACACCGTAGGAACTGGTGACTTTACTAGTACTGTGGGGTAACCTGTCTCTTTCAACGGGATGATCATAATGCCCTATGTGCTAAATAACTATGATCTAGATAATATTAACTGAACAACGGTTGTTGAAGTGAATGTTGCTAGTGTAGTGCTCAACTGTATGTTTTGCCTCCATTTGAGAGATCAGGGTACCTGGGTCCTCTGTTATCAACACTCCAATGGAGTCCATCGAGGATCGCACCAATTCACTGCTGACAGCTTTGGAGGAAGTAGGCTCGCTGTTTCACTGTTTTTTGAAACAGCCATGATTTTTAAATTGCTCCATGTTTTTGACTTTTGCAGTGGATGACTACAATGTAGATGTGAGTGATGGAGGGATTGAAGAAGAGCATTGTTGGTTAGACCTCGAAGTTAACGAGGAGGACTCCCCGGGGACTTTGTGCAACCATTCTTGTTCTTCCTGCGTCACTGAAGTATCAGTGACTCTTTCCTTGTTCTGCACGACCTCATGGCTCCTTGAGGATGATTGGCAGGTATTCCCAGGCCTATTAGGGGACTATGTGCCACCCTTCTTGTTCTGCCTGTGTCGCTGAACTGTCAGTGGCTCTTTCCTTGTTCTGCCTGACCTCATGGCTTGAGGGTTGTGGTCTGAAGCTATAGCACTGCCTCACCTCCCCCTGGTGGGAACTTTCCATTGAGCACTGGGGTAAAGGGCCCAAGCATGCTATTATTTGTAGGGTGGTTGCTTATCAGGCTCCAAGATTGTGGCCACTGTTATGTCATGTGAGATTCCCTGGAACTAGCACATGTAGGAGAGGGGGTCTCTAGAAGATTCAGATGGCAGCTTTAGGAGAGCTGCAGGGTTGGCCCTGTGACTGCAAGTGTAAATACTGGGTGCTCTGCTAGAGGATGTGGGAGGGTCCTAATATTGCTGTGTAATGGAGTACGGAGCTGGTGCATGGAACCAAATTACATGGTGAAAGCTGCACCGATCTAATGCCGGCCACCTCATCGCCTAGCAGTTATTTCATGGCCCTGCAGCCTTACCTTCACTCATGTTCATGCACCCATACTGATGCTTTGATGTTTGTAGCTGTCCCACTTGTTCCTGTTCCCCGCTCCAATTAGCCCATTGCCTGTGCACAGGCTGCACCGCATTGTGCACAGCACCAAGGGAGTCTTCTAAATTTTTCCCATTGCATTGTGTACTAAGTCCGGGGTCCAGACCCGAGGTCCAGGGTAGAGGGACAGTGATGGAATATCAGCAGAAACTCAAAATTCAAGGCCCGTGGCCTGGGTTTCTGGGCTTCGCTGACTTTACCCCTTCCCTGGGGGAGGCAAGGAGGAGGTGAGAAACTGTCACCTGGCACTAAATCGGTAGTCCAGCTCTCCGAGGTCCAGGGTCGAGGGACGGTCATGGCCTGGGCAGAATATCAGGTGGAAGCCTGGACTTCAGGGCCTCTGGGCCTGAGCTTTGTGGGCTTTCCCTCTTCCCTTGGGGAGGCGTGTAGCAGGCGAGAAGCCTCCATCCGGCTGGCTTTGATACATGTCCCTGGCCACACCCACAACTCACCCACACTGCAACACTGTCGACTCGGATTCGTCTATGCTTCTGTCACATTCTCTTCACCTCAGCACCAACATTACTCTGAACTTAGGGGCATATTATCAAGAACGGTGTTGAAAATTATTGCCAGTTTAGTGGCAGAAAACTGCAGCTAAAGCGGCGATTATGGGCTTGACAATATGCCCTTGAGAATTCCGTTAGAAGTTTATGATCTGGTGTAAACATGGGCTTATATTGGAAATCTCAAGGCTATATTATCAAGCCCATTATCTCCGTTTTAGCAGCAGTTTTGTGCCGCTAAACCGGCGATCATTTTAACGCCGTTATTGATAATATGCCCCCTGGTGAGTTACCACATTTTGGGTGTCTCAATAAGTAAGTAAAAAAAGCAAATCTCTTTATTCAGCTAAATAAATTACCATCAAAGATAAAAATCACATAATACATACAAACCCATCATGGCAGAAAAAATACATAATGCACAAACCGTGAGCCATAACAAAAGATGAAAACACAGGCACAGTTACTGTGTATAACAACAACAATAACATATATTAAATTGGTGTAAAGAGGCTAAGGCCAGTCCCCATGGAACTTAGTGATGCTACTCAGAAAATGACCACTGTATATAAAAGTATGCATATCCCCAAGCATGGAGAGAAACACCATTGCTGGCCTTACTTGTGAAAACTGGGCCTCTCTCAAGATGGAAAGCAAAACCTTTTTTCTTGGAAGAGTGTATAGGCTACAGAACATTACATCTTCTGTCATGGACTGGGCTGAGAATGTATCACATTCACAAGGACCTAAAGAGCCACCAGCACCCCAAACATTGAGATAACTGACCAGTGGGATGAAAGAGTTTAGCCTGAACCAGGTTAAAATATGGCAATGGTAAAAAATTATTTCCCCAGGACAGGCATAGTTCCAGGAAGTAATTTGTTTTCATCAGTCAGCTCGAATATCTGGCTTACACAATTCCTGAGCCTCCCTAAAGACAGAAAGGTAAAATAAAAAGCGCTGTTTAATCCATAGGTGGTCTGCCTTGACAATTTCCTTGGGCTACATATAAAGGCAGGGACGTCCGAAGAATGTCAGTGCATGCGGAATGCAGCATAACCAGGGGATTTGCTAAAGAAAGACAATCTCGAATAATCAGCCTATGAAGAGTTGGCTCACTGTTATATCTTATCGCTAGCCAGAGCAATATGGGCCTAAGTTTAATGAAATCCAAAATGCACCTGAGCTTTAGGGCACCACCAGCATTCACCTAAAAACGTATTTTCTTCTAGCTAAAGGGGACCATAATCTCAAAACCCCAAGATAGCACTGCTGTATCTGGTAGAAGAGAAACACTTAGCCCTAAAGATTTGGAACAGAACTTTTACAGGTTTTCTGCCTGCCCTAGGACTAAAGTCCAGAACCACGCCACACAGTTTAGCTAAAGTAAGCCTCTTGACTGGATGGCGGGGCCTGGAGGACCTATCATCAAACAAGGTACACAGATAGTTAAAAGAGCGACCTTGCATAATCTTGGTTTTCTGGTAGTAGTGACTCATTTTTTGGAGGACTTGGGTCCACTGCCATCATAACAAATGTTGATGTGTTAACTGAAAGCTCCAGGCCCTCCATAAACTAGATATAGGAGTCTAAGAGTTGCTGAAGAGCCAATGCCGTGCCTCAGTAATGCAGTGATTATCTTTCTTCTAACACTAATTAACTTTGGAATCTCATTTAATCTCCATATTAGAGTCATAATAAATGTGTCAAGGACTTAGTGCCCACTTTTCTGGACAAGGGTATTCTAATACCTCTGCCATAGTAATTCAAAATATGAACAACAAACTTTAGCTTGATTAGCTGGTACCTATCCATGCAGTGTTTCTGGTGGGTTTTTGTACATTCTTCTATCAGGGTCTGCCTCCATTACTGAAATTCATTGGCAAATGTATAAACCTTCCCCGTCTCCCCTTTTGCAGTCACTTCCTGATATTCACCTCTTCCCTTTTTTTCTCCCCAGTATATAGCTGGTGTACAAGAGTACTTGCGCATACTGTCAGGAAAATTATTATTATAATTTCTTCAATATATATGTACACTATGCTGTGTTAGAATTAATATGTTATGGTCGAATATATGAAGCTATGCCATATGAGGTAAAAAGAAGTATTGATTAATGTTCAAGAAAAAGTAAGAAGTAATTTTTGTAATAAATGGGTAATATAAATGTCCTAGCTCTGGAATATTACATTGTCTTAACATTTATGAGTTCTACTGATAGGACATTTGTGAAGTGGAGTATTCAACTCGTTCCTGGATTGCAAAACAGTAGGGGAGGCCTGTAACTTCTAGTCAGTCCAATAGCTAGCTTTGCAGTCTTTTGGGAGCGTGACATAAAAATACGTTTTTATATGCTTGATGATTCTCTAGATATTTTTTTAAATCAAAATGGGGATGTGTTTACATCATAATTTGATCCTTGATTCAGCAGTAGGAATCAGGCAGGGAGTCAGTAAGGGAAAAGGAAGGATAATGGCTCTGGTAATTTACATATGTATTTATTTTCTAGCTGTTAATGTGGGAAAACTTCGTGTCGTCGGTGGATTTGGAGAGAATGATGGGCGTGATCTCTGATTAGAAAGATATGTAGCATAGGGATTTCAAGGTGGTCCCTATTAATGCATTACAGAAGTAAGACGTTTAAAGGATAGCAGTGTACACTAGTGATTTTCTACGTATAGCCTTTTCAGTTGAAATATTTTATTTTGCGAACGATTATTTGAAGGAAAACTGACTTTTAGAATTACACTCTATGTCATGAAGGGATTGGTGCTATACATTGCTGAAGATGTGGGACACCCATGTATGTAAGTTAATAAACTAACTGTTATGAGATGTTGGTAGGATTTAGGGCATTGATCTTTCTTAGATGTGAAAGGAACATGTTTAGGACTACATAGAGCAATTATTGATGTGAGTATTTGTGAAGGTTTGTGAATATCATTAAAAATATTTTGAAAATATCTGATAGGTTCGAAGATAACTATTAACTAAGTGCAGGTTTGTTTTGGAAGACCCGACATGCTCAAAGGAGTGTCTATGATTATATTTGATTCTCTATTATGGGTTTTGATAAAAGAAAAAAAATCTTTCGTTTTTGAAAGGTTGTATCTTCGTATAGCCCCTTTTAATTAATCTACTGAGAACCGTGCATTTTGAAGTAGGGTGAACATAATCACTGCTCTCTGCTTATGCTGAATGCTGGAAATGGCCCTTTTTGCAGGGTCATCCCCAAATGGTTTGGCTCCCCCATTCCTTTTTTGCTGAATTTGTTTTTGCCTGACTGGGAACTCCGAGCACTTTACCACTTTTAACCAATATTAAAGTGTTTGTGCTCTCTCCTCTAAAAATGGTAATGTTGGCTTATACACAATTGGTATATTAAATGTACTTATAAGTCCCTATTAAAATGCACTACATGTGCCCAGGGCCTTTAAATTAAATGCTACTAGTGGTCCTGCAGCGCTGATTGTACCACCCACTTAAGTATCCCTTTAAACATGGCTCAAGCCTGCCATAGCGTGTTTGTTTTCTAACTGCCATTTCAACCTGACAAAATAAAACTTTTGCCAGGATCAAACCTTCCCTTTTTACACATGGAAGCCACCCCTAAGGTAGGCCAATGAGAATCCAGAAGGCAGGGTTCAATGTATTTATAAAGCAGGACATGTACTTTTAAATTTTGCAGGTCCTGGTAGTGAAACATTCTTAAATTCGTTTTTCACTACTACGAGGCCTATCTCCCCCATAGGATAGCATTGGGATTACCTCATTATATTTTATAAGTATAATTTCCAATGGGTGGAGAGAAACCTTCAAGTCTGGTGTCGCTGAAACCCTAATTTAAAATCCTAACTGATAGTGAAATCAGATTTTAAATTACAATTCCAAAAATGGCACTTTTAGAAAGTTGGCCTTTTTTCTTGCTTAAGCCATTTGGAGCCTATAGCCTGTATCAGTCTGACAGTTGGGATTTGTGTATATTTCCTAGAAAGTCAAACAGAATTGGAGTGTAGGTGTATCTCAATGGGCCAACTCTGGCAAAATGAGAGGTAGGATCTGGGCTAAGCCTAACTTACACCTGAGTAGGCTGTGTCCTGCCCACACACAGATCACTGAATACGCCCCTGTAGTGACTCTGAAGCCAGGGCAGGAAAGGAGGACCTTTGTGCACTTCAAAGGAATGTCTTTGAAGTTGCCTACACTTTAAATGCACCACTGGGTATGAGTACTGGACTTCAGTCACCACCACTACAGTTCACTTCAGGACCTGAAGATACTCTGCCAGGAAGAATGACTGCATTGCTGCTGAACGACTGCCACTCTGCTGGACTCCTGCTTTGCTGTGCTGATCTGCTACCTGCTGCCCTCCTGCCTTGGTGAGAAGGATTGGACCTGCATCACTTGACCCCAGAACTCACAGTGACTCTAAGAGCTAGATAACTTTTTCTCCTGATCTGAAGTCTTTGGGACATTACAGGCTTCCAACCCCTTTGCTTGACTCTGCCATCTCTGAGTCGGCCCTGCCAAAGGGTGCCAGCCCAGCACTGCACTCTTGGAAGTGGGCCTAAGGTGATCCCAACGGAACCAACGCATCTACTCAGCTGACCGGTGCCTCCCCGAGCAGAAACGATGCATCACCGCTGCTGCATGCATTGGACCCATCACAAAAGACTCACATTGCTAAGACCTCCCACATCTTGGAAATGATGCATAGCCTTCTGAACTGCCACTACATGATGACCTCTGGTCACCTCTAGTAGCCTGACAATTGGACACACAAAATGTATGACGATGATGACCACAAGATGCATATATCGGCTAACTTCTCCATGGAGATGAAAGACAAGAGGAAGACCTTTTCATCCTTCAGACCTCAATTGTGCAAATGGGACAGTAAATATGGCCTTTTCAGACGAGTGCACACATGAATCCTGAAGGATATGCATACAGAATATCGAGTTGGAAATGTCAAACTACAGAAATATCGAGTCCTAAATATCGTGAGTCAGAAATATCAACAGCAAGAACATTTTGGTCAAGAATATCTATTTAAAGGTAAGAAATACTGTTTAAAGAAAATATAGAAGTCATTAATATCGTTTGCAAAAATATAGTTGTTCAAAATATCGATTTTTAATTAGTATTATATATTTTAGTATATATTTTAAATGTATGTGATGTATTTTTCTGTATAAGAATTTCTTATGTTTTTTAACATATGTGTTGAATTTTTAGTAGTTATCAATTTTATTTTAAAGGAATTTTGCGTTTTTAGTTCAATAGCAGGTTGTGGGTTTATAGGGGCATAAAGTAATTTTTTATGTATTAATATTTATTTAATTAAGATTTTATAGTTTTAATTGTGGGAAGTAATTTATTATTAATTAATTATCAATTGGGTTTTAATCAATCAATAATAATTAATTAATTCATTGCTAATTAATTACCATAAGTGTGATTTTTTTTTTAGGTGTGGTTTGTCGGGTTTAAATGGGTAAAAGGAGGGAAGCAATGTATTGTAAATTGATTAATAATTAGTTGTTAATATATAAGAATTAATTAATTGTAAATGAATTATGAAATTGTGTAATTAAATTTAGGTGTGGGTTGTGGGGCTTATAGGGGTAATTGGTGGGAAGTAATGTGTGTTTAATTGATTAATAATTAGTTGTTAATAAATAATTATTTAATTGTAAATTAATTATGAAATTGTGTAATTAATTTTAGGTGAGGTTTGTAGGTTTTATAGGGGTTAGGGGTGGGACGTCATTTACGTTTCATTAATTATAATTAGTTCTCAATTAATATTAATTAATTATTTGAAAAATAAATATGAAAATATGTGTAATTAATAGTAGGTGTGGGTTGTGGGGTATATAGTGATAAAGGGTGGGAAGTAATTCTATTCGTCCACTATCCAACACTTTCCCTACTGCTGCACTCACTGGAGTGGGAATATTCATTTTTACCCCTCCACTATCTAACACTTTCCCTATTATTGCACTCACTGGAGTGAGAATAGTAATGTTTACCCCTACGCTATCTAACACTTTTCCTACTGTTGTACTGACTGGGGTGGGCATAATAAATGTTATTCCTCCGCTATCCAACACTTTCCCAACTGTTGCACTCACTAGAGTGGGAATAGTAAGTTTTAACCCTCCACTATCCAACATTTCCCTTTTGTTGCACTCACTGGAATGGAAATAGTAATTTTTAACCCTCCGCTATCTAACACTTTCCATAATGTTGTACTGACTGGAGTGGGAATGGCAATTGTTATTACTCCACTAACCAGCACTTTCCCTACTCTTGCAACACTGCAAATGTACCTCCATCTAAATTTTCTGGGACATTGTTTCTATATCTGTAGTTTTGAAGTATTTCATGAAGACAAATATTTTCAATATGTGGACTCCATTTTGGATAGTAGTTGTTCAACAAGTTTGTTTTGACAATATTCTTACTTTCTGGGTCAAATTCTGCAAAATACTGAATTTCAGGAAAAAACTTCAGCATTCTATTACAGATGTATGCTAGGCCTGGTCTAACCCATGCAATTCTTTTGAACTTAGAGTATAAACTAGCTGAACTCAACTTGTCATAGCATTCATATGATCTAATGTCCCTGTGTGAAAACATCTTCAAACTGAAACTGTACAGTTTCTTTGTTAAAAAGATGTAACCAGGAATCTCTTACCTCATATCCTACATTTCTGTATCTTTAGATTTTTTTATGTATGAAGTAACATAACAAGCAACAGCTATGACGTTGTCCACTACAAACTGAATATCCATATTGACATTCCATATTTTCTGAATGGCAGGATCGTAGTCATTGATATATTTTGAAGCTTCTGTTCTCATGTTCTTGGGTGAATTTCTAGAAAGTGTATCTCTCACATGCTGATAAAAACTGTTAACAGGTCTTGGAAATCTAAAACGACCTTTAGTGTAACATTTTCCTTTTGCTCTATACTTCTGCTGACAGTACTTCCCACATCTATGTAATTGAAATTGTAGAACTTGAAGTTTTATGCCTTTTTCCTCACTGTATTTTGCGATGCTACATGTAACATACTGTTCTGTGGTAGAAAGTACAGCCACATCTGTGCCTGTCCCAAAGTTTGGTGTATCTTCTATCCACAATAAGATATGAATATGAGGAGCACCTCTTGCTTTTTTCTCTTTATTCCAAAAGAAATCAGTAATTCTCTAAGCAGTGGATTTTTTGTTGTTACAGATTAAGGAGAGAATGGTTTCAAATTTGTGGTTAAAATACCTACAAACATTTGCAGGATCAGAAGAGCAAAGTTCTCCTGATGTCTTCAAATTGCTCTCAATGTTTGAGTTTGCTTCTCTTAAAAAGTCAACTAAGACATGCTATGCGTACTCTGCACAACTGAGTGTCACAAACCAAGTTGGTGCATTTCATAACAAACATTTTAGTTCACCATGACATCCATACCTATATGTATTGGTGCCACATTGGCATACTATCAAATGTATGAACTTGTACTTCATCTTCTCATCCTTTCCAATAATTTTATCAGCAAAGTCTCTTGTGGACATATTTTGTTGATTAACTCCTGTCTTAAGAATTTGATTTACTGTGTATGATAGTCCGGACAAATCACTTTCAAATAACAAATGGAATACTTTGCTGAATCTAGGGTCCTCTATACTCAGCTACTGGTATTTGAAATGGGCGATCATAATACCATTTGCCTCCTCCAGCTGGAAATAGTTGTGGAAAACAGCGAGCCTCTAACGTTTTCTTTCACACACTCATTGGAGCTCATTTAGCTTGCTCATTTGGTACAGTGCAATGGTACCAAATAGCCTTTTTTGAAAGCAGTGGATGGATAGAGGAGTGCCAAATAGTTATTTAAATGTATTCACTTTTTCAACTGTCCACTTGAAGGTAACATTTCATCGTCAATGTGACATCCACCTGTGACAACATCTACATCTTTGTAATACACATAAGGTTTTTTGAGATAGAATGTAGCTTTCTTCACCTTATTCACATGCATTACTTCTTGTCAGATTTTTTTGTTTTTGTGGGCACACCATTCACTAGAATAATAAGTGGTCCATCTATATTTCTCTCTACACCCACAGTTTCAATATTGCGTTTAGAATCTAAAGGTAAGTATACAACTCTACATTTAAAGTCTTTCTGTATCTCAGTCGGTGGTAGTTTCCCTGACCTTTTGTTCCATATGAAATATTGCTTTAAACGGGTGTATAGATTGTATCAGTATTGTTTCATAAACATTTAGATTAAATATTGCTCTCACAGGCATTTTGTTGTCTTCTAATTTGTCATAGCAATACTAACATATAATCTGCTATGTTGAGAAATTGAACCATCCCTCCCCAAAAAAACACAGCAAATTCTAGTCTCTTTTCTCTGTTTTCTTGCTCAGTTTTTTTAGAACAAATCTACATTTCAAATTTGGTTTTTGTAGCAAGTGCATTTCAAAGTTTGGTTTCACTGTAGAAACTGCATTAAACTTGGATATTTCTTGTGCAAAGTTATCAGTACTACTATCGATGTTCTATTGCTCTAAACTTGGACATATCAAGTCTCTGTTTTCTTGCTCAGTTTTTTAGAACAAATCTACATTTCAAATTTGGATTTTGTAGTGAGTGCATTTCAAAGTTTGGTTTCTCTGTAGAACCTGCATTAAATTTCGATATTTCTTGTGCAAAGTTATCAGTACTACTATCTATGTTCTGTTGCTCTAAAGTTGGACATACCAAGTCTTTATCTTCTTCAGACTCTACTTCAGGACCAAAGAAATGAATAACTTCGCAAACTTTTTCAACCTTTAATACTGTACCAATCACAAGTGTTTTTTTTTCATTTCTCCTAAATGCAATGCTGGAGTTTTTATAAAGTAAAGTCTTCTAACTAAATTTCACATTATTGAAAGATGAAACAGCCAGCTTTCAGGAATAATTAAAGGTGCTTCTGTACAACAGTGAATGGCCTTGTAGATTTGAATATTTCCTCACTTTGCACAGATCTAATCCTTGCACCTTTGCAATTTTCCAGTTAACACTCTTCTCTGGAAATTCTAGTAGAAAAGTTCCTAATTTACAAATTGATTGCTGGTGAACTGAACAAATACTGCCATTTAATTACAGTGGCATATCTACGACTTTCTTGTGCCTCCTCAGCTGTCTCTTCCTCTACATTTCTGAGAACCATCTCTGCTTTTGCAATGGGAGTACCATCTTTTACCTCATAGCATCAAGCAGTTGGTTCAACTGCATGCACTAACATGTTCTCTTGTAAGTAGCTTCCTTTATTGGAGTAAGGTACAGTACTATACATATGCTTCCATTCTCTTCCAGCGTTCTCCATCTCTTCAGTATCAAAATGAATAGATTTTGCTTCCCAACAAATTCTTTATCAACTACACTTTCAATATGTTGTTTTTGCTTCAGTGCTACCCTTCTTCTCATATACTGATTCATGATTCATACCAAATTCTGTCCTGTCCTACTATAAATATTCTCACTCACTTTTCTTGAAATTATTTCTGTCTTCTTGTTGAAGTAGCTGTCTTCTTATAAGATTTATTATTTTCAATTTCACTTACTCCTCCTTTCGGAGCATGTTTTTTTATTTTTTTATTTTTCCATAAACTGTTTTAAGAAACGTATTTGTTCTCTTGCCAGCAGCTATTTCTCCTAAAGCGTGTTCTCTGCATTACATTTCTTTTCACTTTCAGCTGTTAGCAGATAGTACTGTTTCCTTAGTTTTTATCTTGTTTCTATCTTTTTGGCATTGTACATCTTTCTTTACAAATTACAAATCGATGTCAGAAAAGCAACTGAAGAATAAGCCCTAAGTTGCCAGGGTATGCCCAGACGTGGGACTTTGCCACTGGATTCAAGATAGCCTGGCTGATGAGGAGTGAAACTCCGAAACCGGTCCCAGCATGATTGCTTCCTGTCCAAGGAGGACCTGACCTAGCAGTTCAGGCTTGACTGTTCCCATGAGGCACAGGGTCAAGACTGATTTGCATATGGTTGGGTCCAAACAGGGGTGGCTTAGTGAGCAGAAGAATGATGATGGATTAAACCCAGATCTGTGACTGGGGGTGAGTGTCTGAAAAGTTTCAGCACTCCGGCCATCCTCTTATTATGCCAACTCTTCTGCTCCAGATTTGAAACGGTTCCTTGCTTTAGGTCGTATAGCTCAAAAGGTTTCTTAGCTATTATATGCACCAAACACAAAAAACAACGGGCCTCATTTATATAAACAGTCGATTCAGTACTTGAAAACAACAATGCAACAGTTTTCAAGGCGCCCTCCTTGCGGCATGATGGATGACTGTATGACGCATCATGTCGCAAGGAATTAAAGAAACCTCAGTATGACTGACATATCTGTCGGAGCAAAACTGATGCATTGCGGGGGTGTGCCTGAAAACAGACGCAACTCCAGCAATGTATCCTTTAACGTGGGGCAAGACCCATGTGAAAGGGCCAGCATCAGTCTTGATGTCAGGGCAAAATTTGTTTCCTGTATTCTTTACAGAAACATTTCAATCAAACAATGGTTCATTTTTTTTAGGTATTTATAATGGTGTCGTCACCCTATCCGGGCATAATACCATTTCAGAATGGCTCTTTCTGTAAGTGTTGATAGTCTTAGTCTCAGGAACCCTATTTTGACCAAGACGGATTCATCTAATATATACCTCTAATACGCCCTGAGGAAGCCCCTGGCCAGATGACCTTGTAAAGGGGCGAAACACTTGTTGGCTCTTCTTTCACTCATTCTCACAGATAGAGAGACAACACCATTATACATACCTAACAAAATGAACCATTGTTTGATTTGATTTTGTCCGTAAAGAATACAGGAAACAAATCTTGCCCTGACAATCCCGTTGAACCTTGTTTATATTAGGGTGTTAGGAGTTTTCCCCTGTCAAGGGCAAATATTATAAAAGATAATTTTTGCTCAATATACGGCTAGTAAGGTATTGTGACCTGTTCACCCCTTACCTGTATCAGTCTCACATCGCTGTGAGTTTTTTTGCGGAGGAACGCCCACCCTGCTTAGATTATCCCTGACACTGGAATAATGTAGCACAGAGCTTTACAAAGTGACGCATCTGCCTAGATGCGTCACCTTGTAAATAGGGTGTAACATGGCACATTTTTACGTCGCCGGTGCATCACAAAAAGTGACACACTGGTGCAATAAAAGTGTTGCAAGGACTCATAAATAAGCCCTAACATTTCCGTTTCTAAGTGTTTTGACTTAGGCTGCTCTAAGGTCCTGATAAGTTAGGAAAATGCACTTAAAACTATTCCTACAGATTAGTGCAGGTAGCGGTTTGTAGTCCTACCTATAAGGAGGAGCTGAAGAGAAGGAAGTCACTTTGAGGAATATGACCTGGGAGGAGTTGGTACGAGCGAGTACAGTGAGAAACAGTTAGAATGTCTGACACATAGTAAATCCGTCCTGTTTTACCTATGATAATGCATCTACCATGTACCATTATATTACCACTAGGAAGTAGGTGACCTACTTTGAGGAGATTTATATTCACTTAGGTTTACCTGCACAGACCGAGGAGGGGGGCATGGTGCCAGTAAAACCTTGCTTGGTCTTTACCCTGGATGAAATAAATAAGGGCATAAAGGGCCATACTTTACGTAAAGCCCCGGGACCAGATAGTATCCTGCATGACCTATATGCCAGCCGGCGAGATTTTTGGGGTCCACTGTTGACCTTTGTCCTGAATACTGCAATATGGGTTGGCCCACTCTCCTCGTGGTCATTATCAGTCATATCTCTAGCTTTAAAAATGTGATAAAAATAATCCACAGTGCTATAGGCCCATATCTCCCATAGATTCAGTTATTAAGGTAGTATAATTTCTGACTCTCAATATCTATTTCTGTTGGGCAAATCCACCATAGACCAGTGTATGAAACGTTACATGGTGGTTAGCAGATATACATTCACACTTACAGAAACAATCCACCTGGCTGTTATGGATCTTATGGCACAGTTTGATCGCATTACCCACAATAAACTGTAGAAGATCCTTTTGGGTGTGGCTGTGGACCCTAACATAGTATACTTTCTCCGTGAGCTTCATACTGAGACATCTGTTAGAGTTAGGTACTCTAATGATAATTTATGTACAGATATTTTCATAACCGGCTGTGAGGGTCATCAAGGATGTACCCTTTTTTAATGGATCGGAACAGGCCCTAACTGCTGCAAATGCAGACTGTCCATTTATTGGCACACATTCCTTACCAGCACTATTATAAGCGAATGGTGTTGATAGCAAGAATGGACAATGGTCTACAAACCGTCTTGAACACTTTTGAGGCTATTATAAGTGATTTACACCTCTCAGTCATACTTACCAAATCCCATGTCACAGTTCTGTGGCTCAAGAAACCTTGAACAAAGACTTTTAGCCTGATTGGGCATTTTTTGGCAAAGGTCGAGAGTTTCCCCTACTTGGAGACCATTTTATGGAAAAGGTAACACTATCTAGGTAACCCTCAGACGGGAAATATGTTTTGACAACTACCACACTGAACATGGAGCCATACCTAAGCTTTGTAAAAAACAATAGTGATAGATATCTGCTTGCAAGACTCAGATTAAACCTAGTGCACCTTATATTTGCTACTCCAAAAGGATGTTTCGAATTAAATTCTCTGTGGCAAAAAACAAATCCCTTCAGGATTTCATGCACCTTATGATGTCTTGTAATTTTAATGCATAACCAAGGAAGGTTTATATTGTACCTTTTTTTTAAAAGGGAAAGGTTTGTGAGCTTATTAAGAGCCGTAGTGCTTACAAGGAGCACTCGGGATCAGTAATGATATATTTTAGAACATGTACATTTCTTTCTTCTGTGTGTAATGTTTTAACCCCTTCACTGCGGCGGCTATTCCGCCGCAGTGCTAAGGGGGTGGGGCGGCCGCACGGCGATCCCGTGCTCGTGACGGAACCACTCCGTCACGAGCCTCGGGTGAGCTGTGCTTGTGACGGAACGGTTCCGTCACTGCCCCGCCCGCCCAATAGAACGCTCAGCGCAGGTGCGGAATCCGTGCCGCGCAGGCGCGGCGAGCGGGCCGTGACGGAACCGTTCCGTCACAAGCACAGCTCACCCGAGGCTTGTGACGAAACGGTTCCGTCACAAGCATACAAGGGGTTAAACAGGTTTTATAAATCCTGTTGTATATGTAAATTTTTTACAGCATGTTGTTGTCTTTATGGTTTTTAACACAAACTGAATAAAGAATTTAAAGTTAGGATGTTTCTCAGTTTAGGGGTAGTAAAGTTAGGACTCCTAAATGCCTTCTGTGACTACCGAAAGTCTTAAAGTTAGGATTTTTCTCAGTTCAGGAGTCCTAAAGTTAGGAATCCTAACTTTACTACTCCTAAACTGAGAAAAATCCTAACTTTAAGACTTTCGGTATTCATAGTAGGCATTTAGGAGTCCTAAAGTTAGGAGTCCTAACTTTACTACTCCTAAACTGAGAAAAATCCTAACTTTAAGACTTTCGGTATTCACAGAAGGCATTTTGGAGTCCTATAGTTAGGACTCCTAACTTCTGTGAATATCGAAATGAGTAAGTGCCTTCTGTGAATACCAAAATGTTAGTAAGTTTCGGTTATTGTCTTGAGTTAGTTCTGTGAATCAGGCCCAAAATTCAGGGGGCACAAGGCTAGGCTCAGGCAGGCCAGCACACAGGGCCCTCCAGCAGGGAGCCAGTCCCTTGCGGCGGTTCCTACTGGAACTTCACATCAGGCAGGCAGACACATAGTACACAGAAATGCCAACTTCTAAAAGTGGCATTTCTCCACCAGTCACCATACATCTGCACACACCATTGCGCAGCATTTATTCTCATGACTTCGCACATACTAAACTCGCCCCTGCACTCCTCTCATACCAGGAATTACCAAGGACATACATATACCCCATGCATGCCTATGGGAGGCCAGGTCAATCTCACCACACGCACTCAAAGAGCGCATGCACTTTACACTGGGCCACAGTGCTAAAGTGCGCAGAGACTAAAAACTACTGATTTGTCAGGTCACAGAAAAGGCAAAAAGTTTTAGGGGTGAACCTGCCAAAAGGGCCAAGTCCAACACTTCTCAAGGTGCTGGGGGGTGTGGGAGGGGGTTTGCAGGTTCCAGTCCATCAAGGAGGGGGTCTGTAGAAGAGCCAGGTTTTAGGTTTTTTGCGAAGATGGGGAGCGATGTTATCTGTCTGAGGTGGAGTGGAAGGTCATTCCAGGCTCCGAAAGAACCAGTAATGGCATTTTATTCTTTAAGCATATCCACAGTAGTGTAACTTGTCTTAAATTTATTCAGGGAAAATCACATATCTGCTTGCCTTACCTATTAATTTGCCTCCTTATTAGCTGCTAAACTATTTACACCACCCAATCAAATATGTCCTTTTTTTAAACCAGGTCCTCTCCTCTATTTTAACTACCTTTCATTCTGAAAGCTGTCACATTTAGCTGCATCCTTCTCCTGTGTTCTTCTGCCTCTTCCTTCAAAGGATTGTGGATCACAGCTACATGTTTTGGTCTAGAGACTGTGCTCAAAAGAGTGACATGTAGAGACACTTGGGTTTGCCTAATGTGGATATTACTTGGATTTGCCAGTGAGGGTTAATGTGGCAGAAATTCCTGCCTGTGGTTGGAGCATTGCAGTTTATCAACAACCAGGCCTCTTAATTGTGCGCTGTGATGCTACTGGGGTAGGATTGGAAATACCTTAGATCAATTAACTGCAGTTCTCCATTGCTGACCCTTGGTGTACACTAACGTATGTCAAAGGCAGAAATAGAAATGGTCAGACGAATTCTGTCCACAAATAGACAAAGCCAGGAAACATGATCATAAAACTGCTTCTGCATTCCTTAGAGATCAAACATGGTCTCAGTCTACCACTTAAGCTTTGACATGGATTGTATATATATATAAATATATATATAGAGAGAAAAGTGATGGAGTACATTTGCCTGAGAATAAAACAGGATATTCCTTACCAACTTGTATGAATGCATCCAGTTATATGTTATCATCTACACACAATCAACTCAAGGGCTCTTCCAAACGTCACCTTATTACTAAATAGTGAATATTTTTAAATCCTTTTTCCCCCCAAAAGGTTTGAAGTTGGGACTCTGTCACAGACCCTCAAAACAAAAGCACAAATTTAATGCACAACAGCACATTTAACATTTATAACTCTCTGTTTCACTCTATGCATATGGCTGTCAGGAATACAGCCATAGAGTGCTGCTGTCCGCATCATGCGTGGCATTTGGTGACATTTGTACAAAAGACTACGTTTCCCAGAAAGCCGAGAGGCAACGTCACGTAACGACGCCTACAACGCAAATCCAGGAAATAAGGTCTTGCCGTATACACAGACTGTGCCGATAATTCTTGCCGAGTTCGACATAGCGGTTGGTACGGGAGAGTTGCGGTAAGATCTTGGGTAGAGACTTTCCTTCGTGTTGACCCTGGTGCACCCTGTTATGGTTCGGGTGTAAGTCGTCTGGGTCATTTACCGCGTACACGCGGCTGTGTGTACCTTCAGTACTCTCTTCGGTTCTTTCTAGTTGGAGCCAACGCTTGTTCTTCCCTGTTGGACGAGAAAGGCATCCGCTTTCTCATTGCAGGGAGAAACCTGTTACCTGTCCGACTCCGTCGGGACAGAACTTTGTAGAAGTACTTGCTTTGTTTGTTCTTTTTTCATTGATTACGAAGTACAGAGCAGTTTGGGCTCAAACCGTTATCCGAGTGTATCACATGGTTCCTTATTCACAAGAGGAGTCAAATAACTATTGAATCCATTCAGACGTTACGAACAATTCGTTATTGCAGGAGCTGTTTGAGGGTGATTTAACCTTACCTGCTGTGTTCTACTTTGATTTCTTTCCACAACGTTTCTTCATTATTTTATCCTAGTACAGGAGAGAAGCAACAGGGGGTATCTGATCAGAGGCAATTGTGCAACCCTAGACTGAACACAGAGTTACTTTGGTATGTAATGTAAGCTTGTTGGTGCATATAAGACTCTCACACAAGAATAGGATTACATTGTGATATTCAAGCTTGCCTTCCAATTGGTTGCAGTCCCTGGTATCGCCCTTTGCCTATTCTCCTGTATTCAGAGTCTGCAGTATTTTCCTTTTCAGGTAGGGGTCTGGAAAACGAGCATTCTAAGTATAAGGAAGGTCGGGAGAGGCTAACATTGTGGGATTAAAGGGGGGGTGTTTTCTCAACAACTGTCCTTGTCATTTCAGATCTCCCTCCCCGCTGTCCCCTTCCTTTCCCGCCCTCACGGGACTATTCTGGTAGTCTGTGTTTTTTACTTCAGACTCTAGGGTTGTTGTGTGTGGGGGGGGTACAGGCCATTCAGCACAGCCCCGAGGAGTATAGAAGATGGAGCCTGACAATGGCAATAGCTCTGTGAATAGTTTTGTGAGTGCCTATGTTTGTGTGTAAAAGGGGGTGTGGATGTCTCAGTGGGTCTACCATATCACTTTCTGAGTGGGGGTATGAGTGAGTGCATAAGTGTCTCAGTGGGTTTGAGGGTGGGTGTATGACCCTCTGAAGAGGTGAGTGAGTTTCTTTGTGGGCCTCTAAGTAGGTACATAGGAATATGAGTGGATGCACATGTGTCTCAGTAGGACTGTAACTTGATGCATAAGAATATTAGTGGGTGAGTGAGTGGGTACCTGAGTGTCTAATTGGGTGCATGCATCTCTGAATAGTTCTGTGACTGGGTATGTAAGTGTCTGAGTGTTCCTATGACTGGGCACATAATTTTCTGAGTGGGAGAGTGAGTGGGTGTGTGATTGTCCGAGTGTGTCTGTGAGTGGGTGCATTAGTCTCTGAGTACATCTGTTGATGGGTACATGAACTTCTGATTGGGTGAGTGAGTGGGTGCATGAGCGTCTGACTGGGTCTGTTTGTGGGTATGCAAGTGTCTGAGTGGGTCTGTGAGCAGGTGCATGAGAATTAGTGGATCTGTGAGTGTGTGCATGAGTGTCTGAGTGGTTTGTGGGTGGATGCATAAGGTTCTGAGTGTATCTGTGAGTGGGTGCATGACAACATGAGTGGAGCTGTGAGTTCTTGCATGAGTCACTGAGTAGGTTTATGGGTGAGAGCATGAGTAAATGTAAATGTAAATGTAAATGTAAATGTACAGGAATTTATATAGCGCAAATCACCAAGCGGTTTCTAAGCGCTTGCTTAGGGAATCCGTCCTGGTATTCCCCTGTGAGATAACCCCAACAGGGTATCCGCAAGGTGAAAGCCAGGCATCCCGCCGCGAGGGGCCGTTGTGGAGATTAAGCAAGCTATTGCCCAAAGTCGCAGAGTGTGAACCCGTGAATCAAGTAGGCACCGGAGCGAGAATTGTCGAGTCCATGGACATTTTAGGACTCAAGACCCCGCCGAGCCGGGAATTGAACCCTGGTCCCGGGCTGACCTCTGCTTCCAGGTCTGCCTCCTCTAACAAGTGAGCCACACTTCTCCACACTTCTCCTGTTAGAGTACATCTGAGAGCGGGTACATGAGAACATGAGTGGGTCTGTGAGTGGGTCAATACACTTCTGAATGGGTGAGAGAGTAGGGGTATGAGTGTTTGAGTGAGTCAGTGAGTGGGTATGTGACTGTCTGATTGGGTCTGTGAGTTGGTGCATAAGTGTTTGAGTAGATCTGTGAGTGGGCACATACGCCTCTGAGTGGGTGAGTGAGTGGATGCATGAATGTCTGAGTGGGTCTATGAATGGGTGCATGAGTCTTTAAATGGGTCTATGAGTGGGTATGTGAATGTCTGAGTGGGTGTCTGAGTGGGTGCATACGCTTCTGTTTGGGTGAGTGAGTGGATGCTTTACTGTCTGAATGGGTATGTGAGTACATGCATGAGTCTCTGAAAGGGTCTGCAAGTGGGTGCAGACGTCTTTGATTGGGTTTGTGAGTGGGTGCATGAGTTGGGGAGTGAATCTGTGAGTGGGTGCATGAGTCTCTGAGTAGTATTGTGCCTGAGTACATGAGTCTCTGATTGGATGAGCAACGCAGTGGGTCAATGTGTCTTAGTAGGTCTCTTAGTGTGTACATGATAATTTGAGTGGGTCTGAGAGTGGATGCATGACTGCCTGACAGGGTCTGTCAGTGGGTGCATGACTCTCTGAGTGGCTCTGTTAGTGGATGTGTGAGTGTCTGGGTGGGTCTGTGAGTGGGTATGTGTTTGAAATGGGATTTCTGGTTGGCTAGGGCAAGTGCCTAAGACAGGCAGAAACCACCACTCTAGTAAGGGTGAGGGAGTTACATGCTGAAGATAAACCCTGCTCACCCTCTTGGTAGCTTGGCAGAGCAGTCAGGCTTATCCCAGGGGAAATGTGTAAAGCGATATCTGTAACACCTAAAGCGATTGTGCAACACACTCACACAGCAGTGGCACACTTGGCACACCACAAAAGAAACTCCACACAAGTTTATATCAAAAATAGCCTTTGTATTACTCATAAAAAACATTAGAATGTAATCACATGTATACACTGTGCCACCTGGCACTTAGTATGACTTTACAGGGATTATATACACTACAGGGTCAATCAGGCCGCTGTCATAACCATCAGAACTCACAATTAGTGAAGACAGCTAGTAACTACTTGTAAGGGTGCGTCTAGCATGCCATATTAGGCATCAAGCATGAGGCATGAACATCAATATAATAACCAGCATATTATGCATACATCATATTTACATCGGGCTCCCCCTTAGGCCTAAACCTCATCAGCAGCAGAAACCTATGATAGTGCTCCTGTGCTCATTTTACATATATTGTGGGGCCCCTCACATGGGGATTGGGCACCACAGCATCTGTGCTCCCCAAATGGGAATACCATACTCCCAGTCATGTTGTCCCTAACTCTGCAGTCACAGCCCTTCAGCGCTTACTGTTTGGGCTGCATAGCAATTACAGGAATAGGACCTCCTCCGAGAGTTGCTACCCCTTCCCACTCTTGTGTGCATCCAAGAAGAAAGGTGGCAGAAAGGGGAAGGGGGGACCACCTCACTTGGGATGACCTCAATTGGGCAAGGCAGTTGCCCACTACCACTCGGGGCAGCTTCTAATGCTGGGGAGTGGAGTCACACTATCTCCACTTGTCACATGGCCTCTCACCTGAGGCAGGGCCAAGCAGCAGCTCCTTTTCATGGGCTTGGACACAGGCGAGGCTCGCTTCTCTTTTTCTCCTTTCCTCTGCTAGAAAGAATGAAAACCACTTGCCCGAAGCACCTGCCCAACATGAGTAAGCCGGGGCCTCTCGCCCTGGTTCTTGGAACTGCAGCTGCACGCAACCTCACGGTGCAGCTACTCAGCCGGTGAATTAAAAATGACAGCAGGGCACTGAGTGAACCCTCCGTTGGCCCCACTCACAATCAGGCTTTGCTTTGCCTGGCTTTAATCCTTTCCTGCAGTAGATTCCCTCTTCAACACCCTCCGCGACTGCTGGAGGGGGAGGATTGAGCCCATACCTCGGGCTCAGGAAGACATTGCGCACTCTCTCTTTGAGGGTGATGACAGAGCCTGGCAAGGCTCCAATCGAATTGCTCTAATCAGCCCTGCCCACAAACAGGCTTAGGAACCACACAGGGTTATCCTCTTCTTTACGGGAAGCCTCTGCCTGGCTTTCAGTAACACAACAGGCTCTTCATTCACCGCACATCAGGGCCCTGTCACGAGCAATAAGAAGGCAGGCGTCCACAAATATCTCCCAAAAATTAACATCCATCTCAGAAGGCACCTTCTATCCCCTGACTCCCAGCCCTCAATAGAACAACAATGCACCCACATAACAGAACTAATAGATCACCGGACAGTCTAACCCCCCTTCGAGCCAACTCAGCATATTGCTGAAAACCCCATGACCGGAACTCCTTTTCCGTCATCTACCCTCCCAACCTCTCACCTATAGCAAAAAGAAATTGTAAACACAGGCTGATAAGACAGCACCAAGAAACACTATTTTCAGACATATGCCACTGCTCCTCAAAAGTAATGCAGAAAATGGATCTTATTTTCTACACCCAGACTCCGGCGGGATGGAACTCCGATCTCAGATCCCACCTCCACATCTCTAAAACTATTAGCACCCCTCTCAGCTGCAAACTAACATTCCTAATACCTAACCACCATACAATGAAACAGCAACCCCTTTGCGACCATTTCCAGCAATGGCACAGTCCTGATCCAAGACAACAATGACAACCTGGATGCATTTGACTCACTCTTCCCCACACTAAACATCACCTTCACTCATTTAGTCCACTCTCACTCAAAAGTAACTCTTTCCTCCAGCCAACCCTCCCTGGAAAACTATCAAAACAATCCTTCAATCTAAACCCAACCCTCCAACCTTTCTCTCCCCAGCCCCACCATCCCCTCCAACCCCCCCAACTCACACAACTCATCCCTATTAGCCACGCCAAACAGAAGGCTCATCCAGGGTCATACATTACAGCCCTTCTCCAGTCTCCCCCTCTCCCAACACCCCCAACTAATAACCAACAAAGCCGGCCTGCAGACAATAGCCCAAACTCCCTACCTGCACTAAACCCAGTGAAATCGCCACACATTTCCTGAAAAAATCTAGGACAACTCACCCCCACGATTTCCCCCAAAAACGACACAGATACTAGAAGCACAGGGACCCTCAACCACACAGATAAGCTCTCCCCATCCCCGAACACAACCAATCACCCCATCCATAGATGACCAGGCTCTGGACACACCAAGACCAAACTTCCCCACTCCTTCCTCTTTACGTACAGCTCAAAGATGGGCATGACTGGAATACTAGCTAGAAATAGTAATACGGGGTAATAATAAAATCTTATCTAACCGCACCACTTCCATCACCCATCACCCAACGCCCACCCCTCACACACACAGGCACTCCCAATAAACACACATACCACCACAAGGCCCAACGACTCAGATGGAAGACAACCCCCATTAGAAACCAGCCATTTAGACCCAAAAGGACTAGCGCTGTAATGTCCATGCAAGAGGCGAGAGATCTTGCTGAATCCTATAAAGCAGCTCCAACTATCGCCCCAGCTCTGTGATGCAAGTATTCACTGGATTTGGTGGAGACCATACTGCACCAAGAACAGTGAGACCTCCAGCTCACCTCACCAATATTCCTATGGCTCCCCCAAATGAGAAACTCAACAACAAGAAGGTGACTAACTGCCTGCTTATAAACTGCAGATCTGCAAACAAACCTGCAACCAAACTGGCAGGAACCATCCTAACACATGACATAGTCATCACGTTCATCACGGAAAGCTGGTTGAACAAATCCTCACCCCCCCCATCTTCGATATGCTCGTACCTCCGGGGTTCTCAATCATCAACAAAGATAGAAAAAAACAGCGAGGGGGCGGGGGACTGCAATCATACATAAAAGGAACATCTCTATAACAGAAACTGACTCCTTCAAATATAAAACATTGGAATACCTAACCGCCACCATTAAGACGTCAGACAACAAAACGCTTCCCTGTCACCTCCTCTACCATCCACCAGGCAACACTCCCGCATTTGGAGAACATCTGGCCGACCTGATCACAGACTGCTCACTATCAGACCCGAACAACCTAATACCAGGAGACCTAAACCTTCACTGGAATGAGGTAAACAACCCTCTGATACAAATTTTAAATGAGCTCCTTCACAATAACAATTTGACCCAACACTGCACCGAAAAAACCCCACAATAAAGGCTCAATCCTGAATGCCATCATGGCTCACGAAGATGCAGTCACCATCGACTGTACCCTCCTGTTGACTGGTCAGACCACCATCTCATTCTTTTTCATATCAATCAAAAGACACATCGACCTCCTTGCACAAATGAACACTTTAACTGGACGAGAAACCTGAGACAGATCCCCCTCGCAGAACTAGAAGAAAGGCTAAGTACACTCATCCCCTCCTTCGCAGGTGACAGGTCCACAACAGAACATACCTCACACTACAATGTGTCTATGACCACCATGCTGGACCAAATAAGCCCCCTGAAACGAAAAAAAAACAAGACCCTCCCATCGTGGTTCAACACTGACCTAAACTTGGAAAGAAGACAACTAAGAGCTGTAGACATTTTTCTTTTTCTTTTAAAGGTGTTATATAGCGCTGGCTAGACCCAGAGGTATCAGAGCGCTTCACATGAGTATCAGACCATAGTTGCAGTTTATATTGTTACAAAGATTACACAGTGATTAGAGCATGGCAACATAGTTACATGTAAGGTCAAGACAAACAAAAAGGACGTATACATAATGGAAAAAGCAAGTAAGGGGAGAGATTCAGGGGGTAGGAGACAGAGAATGAAGGAGGGAAAGTGGTGTGGAGAGTGAGAGACACAGCATGGAAAGAGGAGGGGGAGGGTGAAGGGGACATAAACTGGTAGACAAGTCATAGCTGCTTCCAAAGTCCATTACGCTGTGATCCCAGGGGAAGTGGTATCACTTCTCTATCTCTGTTGTGGGAGGCTCCCTTTATGCAGTGGTCTCTCTCAGAGGGGTCTCTGAGACTCCAAGGCCTACATACGGGATCCTTCTCCAAAAAGGGGAGAGGGAGTGCTTTGGCAAGGGGTGCAATACCATACCTCAACTGTGAGTGGCTCCCTTAGCGCTTTGGACTCTCAGCAGGTTTGCTGATATTCCAGAGTATAAATATTGGATCTTTCCCCAACAAGGGGAGAAGGAGTGCTTAGTCAAAGGACACAAAAGGACAGAGGGCTAGGCGATGCAGCAGGCAAGGGGAGAGATTCAGGGGAGAGGGGATAGGAGCAAAGGAAGTAGACAAAGAAAGAAAGTGTACTAAATGGGAACAAACAGCATCAGTATGGGGGACAGACTATTTTTTCTCTGTGGCCATGAGTTTGCCCCATCTCTAAGGTAAAAGCCTAGCACAGGTCATTCCAGACGTAGTCGTGCAAGAGTAGGAGTTGAGGTGGTCAGCGGAGGGAGCAGCAGGCGAGCAGAGGGGCAAATAGAAAATCACCCAGACGGATCATGGTCGAAGAGATCAAGGGGTTAGCAAATCTAATAAAGCAGAGTAGACAAACTTTGAGGCAGCCAGCAGGAGGCAGCATGAGATGGGAAGTAAACAGTAAACAACCCTAGCAGACGTCCGTAATCGGAGTAAAGTACAAGGAATTGGTGAAGGAGAAGAGCAGAGTTGGTAGAAATGAAGTGTTGAGATGACCAGCAGGGGGAGGAAAATAGTCCATTGTTGTTGCAAAATAGTACATTTTTGTGGCAATTTCTGTGTGCTGTGTGTTGAATCTACCCCAGCTGGCTGAGATGCTGCTAGGACCTGACGTGGTCCTGGTGCTGTCAAGGGGCACCTCTCTCTGCCTGCCATTTTGACTTCGGTGTGTAACATGTTCCCCAGCAGTGGCTCTTTGCTAAGGGGTTCCTGTGTGAGAGCTCTGGCACTAGGTGACTGCACTGTGCGGCATTTCCATTCTTCTAGTGCCATTTGCTTTCCAGGGGGCCGCCATTTTGCTCAGCACTTCGGCCCCCACCGACATTCATGGTACTTGCCTCCGCCTCTGCAGGCTCCATTTTTCCCAGCACCATGGTGATATCTCACTGGCTTTTTTCCGGATGGCAGGCGGCACCCCCCTCTAAGATCTGCAAACCCTTTAGCTTGGTGGTGTCTTCCGCTCCACTATGGGCCTGTTCAGGCTCTAGCGCGGGCACTTCAGGAAGATCCCACAGCAAAGAGAAACCATTTCTGACCCCTTATTTGAAGTATCTCTGGTTTTGCTCCCCGGCAGTCCGGGGTACTATCCCTGCATTTGCGGTTCTTAAAAGGCACGCAGGCTGATTCTCTGAATCTCTGGTTGTTCTCAACGCTTTAGGAGGCCTTCATGCCGGGATCCTGCCTCCATCTGCATGTACGGAACACGTCGCCCCCAGCGCAAAGTTCTCTTCTTGCGGCGCCCTGCTTCTGCTGCCTTATTCGTTATTGAATACCAGGGGGATGCCTTCTTACGGGGTTCTCGGGTCCGGCCGTAGCCTCTGCCCCTGTCGCAAGCCTGTGCGGAGTCCACCGTGGAGCGTGCCGGCCACCTCATGCACAGAGCCTGCTCCCCCGGGACCTCTCCTCACCTGGGCGCCCATGCTGGTATGTCCTTTTCGGAAGACTTTGGCACAACAACCCTTCGATATCCCACCTTGATCAACTCAAAAAGGAACGTAGGAAATATAAAAAGCACATCAAAAATGAAAAATCCACCTTCTTCTGCTGTGCACTAAATAATTCCAAAATTTGACCCAAAGAACTCTCCAATATCATGAGACAGCAAACATCCAAACCATCACCTTTGGCAATTTCGGCCTCCAAAGACCTATGTAACAAATTTGCCAATTTCTTCAATGAAAAAATATCAACGATTGAGCTCTCCCTCAAGGATCACCTCCGAACCCCCAATAAAGGTCCGCTTCTCTATAAAGAAGACATGAACCCACTCAGGCAGTCCCCAACAACTGGATAACATTAAAACTCATCACTGAAACTGAAATTATTGAATTGATACCGGATCCAAGCCTTCACCATACATTGAGGACCCCCTCCCTGCCCAACTGGCTAAAAAACTCAAACTCTCCCTAGTCCCACTCTGGTCGGAGATTATAAATAACTCCCTGAAAAAAGGAATCATGCCTGACTGCCTCAAATCGGTCAGGTAACACCATTACTGAAAAAAGCAGGAACTGATCCAAACGATGTCAAGAACTTCAGGCATGTCTCCAATTTCCCATTCCTAGCAAAACTACTGGAAAAATGTGTTCTCCATCAACTCACCCATCAGATGGACAACAACGATCTTCTCGACCCTCAACAATCGGGCTTCAGAACAGGTTGCCATCTTGAATGTCATTGATGACATCCACAAATCACTGGACAAGAACTGCTGCTGTCTACTCATACTCCTGGACCTTTTGGCGGCCTTTGACATGGTTGACCACAAACTACTCATCAATGTACTCCGAGAAAGGGTAGGAGCAGAAGAGGTGGTCTTACAATGGTACACGCTCTCAAAGAATAAAAATCAGAAACTCCATGTCCGACCTACACCCTATAAACAGAGGCGTACCCCAAGGATCAGTTCTCTCACCCGTACTGTTCAACATTTACATTGAGCCACTCACCACCATTCTCAAGAAAAGCCAACAGCCCTTCCATCTCTACGCCGATGACACCCAGATCTACCTTGAAACCTCCACCACAGTGGACATGCAAAGACTCAATGACACCCTAATAGAAGTCCAAACATTGCTGTCCCAAAACCATTTGAAACTCAACCAAACTGCCTATCTCGCCCACAAAGCTCTACACACTGGTAAACCCACCTATCTAGCACCAAACTCAACAAAGCAGGACCAACAAGAAATCTCAGGAGCACCAACACCCTGCTACTCATCTCCCCAAAAACCCGCAAACAATAGACCTTATCTCGGTCTTTCTCTGGAAATGCACCCAGAATTTGGAATGCCATCCCTAACCCTTCCAATAAAGAATTCAAAAGCCAGCTCAAAGTGCTCTTCCTCAGTCCAGCTCTCACGAAGTGACAATGGACCTACAATAATGAACCGCCTCCAACTGAGGATCCAGTAACTACGATAAAGAACAACTCCTTACAGCATCTTCCTCTTAACCCGCACATTACCCCCTTACTATTACCACCACCACTACTACTCTACATTCGAATGCTAAGTGACTTATACACATAAATGACCCGTCTTTAAACTCTGTGTTTACTGTTCCACTCTTTGTATACTCGACTGTCATTCGACAAATGTAAAGTGCCCTGATACCTTCGGGTTTGGCTAGTGCTATATAAAACTCCTAAATTAAAAAAAATTAAAAATAGGCTCCCAGGGCTCCTCTAGGGAAACTTACAAGTAGATTCATCAAGCATTTTTGCGAGCGCAAACGGTGCGAATCGCAAAATTCGTCCGTTTGCGCCCGCAAAAATGGCATTTGAGATTCATCACTGGATCATGCAATTAGCTAATCGCAAATAAGGAAGCTGTAGGAATCGCAAAATAAATTGTGATTTGGACATGAATCCCGTTTTGCGAGTCTGTAATAGCGATTCCTTAATAATCGCTATTACAGACTCGCAAAACGGGACTTTGATGAATCTATATGTTAGCGCTTATCACATGCTTTTACCAATCACCCCAGGCAAGCCACCAAGGCCTGGTGGTTCTTTAGAAGGCAGGGACGAGGAAGGCCACCACACTACACCAGGGCTCCTCACCAGGACAGTAGCTTCACTACCATGCGTACGGAGCCCCAGATGGCGACTCCTCCTGGGGCCCAGGAGTCAGTAAGCACCAGTTCAAATTTCATGAGGTCACAGCCCCAATGTTTATACTACAAGTGTCTTTGTTCTCCCCCCGGCACCGGTCTCTGTGCCCAGTCCAAACCAGTTCTGGGGGACACTTAACAAGTGCACAACAGTCCCAAATTGTAATAGTTGGCTCTGGCCCCAGACACACCACAGGGAGACAGAGCCAGCATAGTGGATTACAGGCAAAGTCCTATTCAGAGTCAGGTGCTACTCCTCCCACTACTCCAAATGCAGATTGGCATATTCAGCCTAGTGCTGACTCATCCAGCCCCTCTGGAGCCACTGGACCTCCCCAGCCCCTGTCATCCAGAGCCAGACATATAATACACAACAGTCAGGCACAAAGACACATAGCAGACAGAAATGCCTACTTCTAAAAGTAGTACAAAAGGGGGTGGTGATGGACGGAGCATCTGAACCAATCAAACACTCACACCCAGTCAACAGATCTGGGTTTAATCCATCACCGTTCTTTAGCCCACTATGCCACCCCAGTTCAGATATGGCCATATGCAAATCAGACGTGAGTCCCTTGCTCACTTTGCCATTGGATTCAAGCAAGCCGGGATGAAGACGGCTGAAATGCCAGAAACCGGTCCTCGGAAGCTTGTTTCCGGTCCAGGGAAGGCATGGCTTTGCAGTTAGGGCTGGACTGCTCCCATGAGGCACAGAGTCAGACTGATTTGCATATGGCCATGTGTGAACTGGGGTGGCAGAGTGGGCTAAAGAACGGTGATGGATTAAACCCAGATCTGTTGACTGGGTGTGAGTGTTTGATTGGTTGAGATGATCTATCCATCACCACCCCCTTTTGTACCACCTACTTCTAAAAGTGGCATTTCTAAAATAGTGACAAGAAATCTGCGAACACCAGTATGCAGCAATTCTCACCCCTATTCCTAACATACTAAACTTGATCATGCTACTCCTCTCATGTCAGGAATTATCACTGAAATACATATCAGGGAATCCCCAATGCATTCCTCTGACAGCCTCACAGTAGTGAGAAACCAAAATTGACTGTTTGTTACTTCCAGGACATGCCACACAGTTAAGGCACATGTACTACCTTTTAGCTATAGGGCACCCTGTCCATAGGGCTAGCTAGGGCCTACCTTAGGTAGACTGATATGTAGTAAAAGGGAAGTCACAGACATGGCAACCACTTTATGTGCCAGGGCACAGTGGCAGTAAACTGCATGTGCAAGCCCTGCAATGGCAGAGGCCTGTGACACGTTTGAAAAGGCTACTTTGGTGGGTGGCGCAAGCAGCGCTGCAAGCCCACCAGTTGCATTTAATTAACTGGCCCAGGTTATATGAGGTACCACTTTACAAGGGACTGATAGGTAAATTAAATACACCAAACGGGTGTAGACCAATCTTACCATGTTTACCATAGAGAGCACATGCTCTTTAACACTGGACAGCAGTGATAAAGTGCCCAGAGCCCTATAACCACCAACACCAGGTCAGAAAAAATACCAGGAGGAAGGCAAAAAGTTCAGGGGTGACCCCGCAAAAAAGCTAATGTGGCAGTTCAGGTCATGTGACAAGCAAGCAAGCAAGCAGTGCAACTCAAGAGGAGAGGAAGGGAGGGGACCAGAGCGAGGTGGAATAGTGGAGGAGAGGAAGTGTCGCTGAAACCCACTGAAAATCCACAGAGTGATATAGGGGCCTCCTCAGGAAATGTCCTCGAGGAACCAGGTGTGGGTAAGCGGGCAAGTTTTCAAGCAGTGAGCGCAGCCGCCATTAGTGGTGGCCACTGAGTGCGAGCCTGCCGAGTCTGCCAAAGCAGCCCAACCAGATTGGGTGCGGCTTGCGGTTTGCCAGAGTGCCCTGCTCCTGCCTGCTCTGCTCCATTATTTATCCGTTTTCCACCCTCTCTCTGCCCGTTCTCCACCCCTTATCCCCTATCCCCATCAGCTCTTAACCCCTTTGAGTTGGATCTCTGAGCCACAGACAGCCAAAGACAGGCACCAGTTATAAATCATTTTAAGCTCCCAGAGGTGACCAGCCAGTTATGCTTTTGGAATTAAAAGGTAAAAAGGCAAAACGTTAAAAAGTTAAAAAAGCAAAAGGCAAATGGCAGAGCCACAGAGCCACAGCGAGCATTCAAGGGGTGCAGGCAAACCAGTGCACAGTGCGCAGTACAAGCCAAGTAAAGCACAAAGGAACCAAGTTGAAAGTTGCCCAATAGAGTCCAATAGTGGTTAACCAGCTCTCTGGAGAAAATCTAAGTAGGAACCTTCTTGAAGGGGAAAGCCGACCCAGCTTCTGTGAACTGCGAATCGCGAAGCAAAGGAAGCACAAGTCCCCTAGGGCAGCCTAGATAGAAAGTCGTAATGAGATAAGGGAGAACAAGAGAAGGAGTGAAGCCTAAAAACAAAGCTTGCCTACATATAAGGCAGACCCGTAAGACCAGTAAGGGATTCCCTGACTCACTGATGGAAGAGACACAACCAGAATCAAATTCGGAACCACTAATCAACTTGTTATTAATGTCAACAAAAAAACCTGTAGGTAGGAAGTAAAAAATTACAGACATCCTAATTTCTCCAGGGCCCCAAACTCAGGAGCCTACAATAAGAATGTCACCACCAGCGACATCCATATCAAACAACCCACTTGCACAGACTAACAACCTACCAGAGGATAGCTTCAGCACTCCAAAGTTTCCAAAAACAGTTGGCTACCAAGTAACTGTGACAGCACACATCTACACAAATGCAAACAAATCACCACAAACATCACAATCAAAAGCAACAAAGTGGTACTAGAAGCATCACCAGCACCAGGACAATGAACTGAGAGTCTTTTATCACCTCCTCCCCTCAACCTGGGGGCAAAATTAGGCAAATGTAAAGCACCGACTCTGCCCAGGGACAACATGGACAATTATTTTGCAGCAATTAAAGATGAAAATGCTACAAGGGGTCAGTTAGAGGTCACAATAAAACCTGTATTGGAAACACAAGTAATCTTAATACGTTTGTTTGGGTTAACACAGGAAGCCCACAAGGAAAAAAACCCTGCTCTTAAAGCACAAATATTTACAGGGCTCCATCATGACTATAACACATTACTTCCTTCTACAAAGTCCTGTCCAGGGTCTGGTCCTAACATTCAAGTATGCCCTGGCCCGCTGGAGGACACCATAGAGAACCTCATGGACAGCCCTAGAAACAGCACCTTCTCAAGTCAGCGAACGGACGCCCACCAAGCAGAACATTGCTCACGCCTTGAGGTTCCATTATGGTCCCCTTTCATTAACGTCATGGAAACTATTTCTTCAGCATTATTTCAGCACTCACAAAAATTGGAGTTGCAAGTCGACCTCTTGCAAGCCCTGGCATTCCACGTCTCTGGCATAGAGAAAAAACTTTAAGATCTAAATTCCATAATCAAGCGGGTGCAAAATGACCCCCATTTAACATATCATGAATGTCAATTTTTCAACACTATGAACCAACTTAAGACTATCTCAGCAATTTTAACAGACATTCTGGTAGAAGTAAAAGGATCAAAGAATGTTGTTACATCCGCCATCGCTGTTAGCGCCTCTACCAAAATAGGTTCTAGCAAAACGGGTTCAAGCCAACAGAATCTCACTACTTCTTTGGGCACTCTGGAAAGCGTGGAAAAGATTTATGGCAGCCAAAGAGATTTAGACACAGACGCCATTCACCCAGAAATTTCGAACAAGATACCCGGCAACAACGTGGCACTTCATCGTTCGATGCAGCAATGTTAATCCCGCAGCAACAAAAATCCATTGAACCATTAACAAAAAGGGAATGCAAGCGACCAAGAAAAAATCAAGGCTCAAAAAACAGAAGAGGAGTCAAATTTTAACACAGATTCATCAAATTCAGAACCAACAGGCACTCACCACACCTGGTCAACATGCGAACTCGCAAGAGGCAGACCTAGGACATGAGTTCATGGGAAAAATGGCTAACGCGTGTACCCCCGGAAATAAGTCTGAACCTGGACCTCAAGTCGATCACTGTGGAAAGTTCACACGCCAGCTAGCCTCAATATCTTAAAAGGCAAGCTGCCACAAAGCCCACTTGGTATCATCCTTCCTTAACCAATATCAGAAAGAAGATGGCTACTCAGCTCATGTTTCTGGGTTAGAACAAACAAGAATATTCCAATATTTCCCTTAACAACCAAATACTCATAACAGAAAAGGTTTGGTTGAAATGAACCCACTACCTAAAACAACACAACCATCGGCAAATCATGCCATTTTGCCCCTAGGCGAGCATATTGAAACTCGAAAAATAGAAAACGACGAGACAAAAGTTACTTGCCTGGAAATTTCAACTGAAGGTAAACTGCCCACAGAAGAAAATACATTCAGGGAAATTCCTGCAGGATTACATCACCACAGTGCCGATATTCCATCAGGCAATGAGAGTAGCATTTTTCCAGAAGGTTCATTAACACTAGAATTGATTCCCCATTACAATTCAAGAGGATGCCATGATATTATCAATCGCAGTTCAATATTAAGACTCACAAGTACAATCGAAACATTCAAATATTTAAATACGAATCACATTGAAAGTGTAAAATTCAAACCAATCCCACATGTAAAAGGGAGAGAAATGATGGTGGTAACCAGGACCATACCAAAAATGACAATGGAATTCTGGCACCATAGAGAACTTTTCGCAAAATGGGGAATTGAAATAAAAACAATCAAAATAGAACTGTATCCTGGCCCGCTATGTCCAACAGCAGAATCCAGAATGGCAGCAGCCAGTGGGTTACACCTCGGAGCAGCAGGACCCATCGAAGTGCAATGGAGAGCTGTTCCAATCTACGCATTATCCACCAGGCAGTTCAGGGAACAGCCTGTCAAAGCATAAAATTCCTATTTCAATCACTCGGGGCATCGGGTCCAAAATAAGTGAGGCATGAGTAAATAACTTACAATTGTGCTCTTGGAACATCAATGGCATCGGCAACAAAACAGAGGAGGCAGACCTCTTAATTTTTCTAAAAAAAATTGATATTCTACTCTTCCAGGAAACATGGTTAATGGCACCAACACTGATTAATGGCTTTAAAGAATACCATCTACATGCCACCAAGGGAACAGCATCAGGTAGAGCATCTGGTGGTCTATCAATTTACCTTAACACCACCACACCTTGGTCATCTGAATTGATTGATTTAGGACAAACTTGTTTCCAAATCATTAAAATCTCACTATCAAAATACCCTTCTAATGATTGGTTGCACAAACACTACTAATATGCAATGTGTACATTAAGCTGGGAACAAAGGCAAAAATGGAGAAAATGTACACTTTAATATCCCTGCTCAAATCATTGCAATCAACCTTCACACAAGCAGGCATTGTGCTGTCAGGCGACTTCAACATGTTTTTTATTATTAGAGGACCCAGTCCAAAACAAATTACAAAACAAATTTGAAGGGAAAAGCATTTACTCTTTAATTACAAATCATCACAAAAAAGACTGTTACAGGAATCTCTACGCCTCATTATTAGCCGAAATAGGTATGCTAACTTTCAATGGTCGACTACCACAAGATCAAACAGCTGCATCCATCAGAATATCCAAGTATGTAAACTCTGTCCTAGACTACACAATAGTGGACATAGAGTTACTACAAATGATCTCCAGTTACCAAATTATTCACAGATTGGAGAGCGATCAAGCCCACTGGCAATCGATTTGTGCCTTTACATTGCAAAACCGGCTCGAAGTAATGATCTGTTGGAAGTTCCTAGCCTGTATAACTTAAAAAGGCTTGCATGGAAAGGCAAAAATGCCAGTGAACTAATGAGTTACATCAAAAGCCTAAAGGCAAACACACAAGCACTAACTACGAATCAGTCATGGACAAATTGGGAAAACATGATTATGATGCTTATCTCTAAATTTTCAGCACAGAATAAGCACTATAAAAATAAATTTATGACAACAATATCAGAGTCCGTTAGCTCATTAGCAAGAAAAAAAGGACACTAAATCGGGAAATAAGAAAACAATGCGGAAATGCCCAAATAATGAGGCAAGGCGCAAATCAGCAAATCCATCAGGCAAGGCGCAAATCAGCAAATCCATCAGTTAAGGCAGAAATACAAACAGGAAGTATGGACTGCAAAGAAAGAACAACAAACAAAAACTTGGCTAAAGCTGCTGCAGACAAGTAAATCAAATAACAACAAGAAGTTCTGGGCAGAAATAAATAACATAGCAAACGGCTCCATCCGTCATCATAATGCAAATATCTTAGAGGCAAATCGGATAGCCCATCTAAGCCAAAATAACAAGCACATAATAATGAAAACTTATCAGCCAACAAAGTTCGTCCTGACAAAAGATCACAATAAAACAGACTACAAGGGTATTAAATATGTAGCCACAGACAAGCACCAGCTCGCCTTGCATCAATCGGAAACCGATTATGCAGAAACAGCGTCTGAGGGCAATTGGATTCAAATCAACCAAGTTGAGACTGTCCTATATAAATCTCAGATCTAGTGGAGCACCAGGCCCAAACGGCCTGCCAAACAAGCTCTTTAAACAAGATAAATCTTTCCGGGTGGAATACTTTACACCACTGTTCAACTACGCTTTTCAATCAAACCTCATACCTGCATCAAGGAGAGGTAGCGTTCTCCACCCGATATTCAAAGCTGGCACCAGATCAGATCCGGCGAATTATAGATTAATCGCACTCATTGACGTAGAAGCTAAAATATATGCATCAAATCTTCTAATTGCGCTCAAAGATTGGGTCACCTCCTATAAGATTCTTCCAATTTCACAAAGAGGTTTTAGACCCGGTAAAAGCACTGTGTGCAATCTCCTAGCCCACAATCTCCTCGCTGAAAAAATGCAGCGAAAATCCATCAAACTATACACGTGTTTCGTTGATCTGAAATCAGTGTTCTACCTGGTATCCAGAGATCTCTTGCAGCAACAGATGGCAAAATGGGGCATCCTGCCATGACTACTATGGGCAACAGTTAACCTGTATTCAATGAATTGGGTCCAGATTGAACTAGGAAATGGTGAAAGAACCACAGCGAGGAAACCAATGCACATCGGTTCTAAACAAGGATGTGTGCTTGCACCCAGCCTCCTCAATATATTCACCGCAGACCTAGAGAAAAGGCATACAGAAGTTCAAAGCGACCCTCAAAAGCTAGCTTACCACCAAGTTAGAAGTCTGCAGTACACAGAAGATATTGTTCTATGTAGCCAAACTCCACTAGGGTTACAGCGCCTGATCACGAAGCTGCTGGAATATACAGAGGAGCACGGTCTACTACTAAATTACAACAAAACTAAGGTCATCTTTTTCTCAGGAAATACCGGGTCAAATAGAAAAAAACAGAAGTGATACGCAGCAGGGAACAGCATAGAGCAAAGCGGCTCATACAAATACCTGGGAGTAGTGGTTGTTCAAGACTCACACACAAAGAACATCTAATTAAAAGAAGAGCGCAGGCGAACAAACTACGCTTCGGACTAAATACTTTAAAGTAGAAACGAAAGTGTCCATCAAACTCCCACCTATTAAAAGTAATCGCAGCCAAGTTCCTTTCATCTCTTACCTACAGCTCTGAATTACTTAAGGGCCAAGACGCAAAGTTTCTGAATCTTCAACAATCAAGCCTCTTTAAATTAGTCTTTCAGATTCCGCAATTTACATCTCAAGCACAAGTGCACTTGGAATTTGGGTTATCAAACCAAGTCCAGGTAAGGCAAGCAGTGATAACAAAACTGTGCTGGAAACTAAGAGCGGCCCAAGAAGAGTCTATGCGCGGGCATTGCTGGACGGAACAGAAGAACCAGCCAAAAAGCAAGAAAGACTGGCCAATTGCACTGGAACACGCACTAACCATGCTAAACCTGCATGAAGCCTAGGATACAAACTATAGCTTCTCTACATTAAAAAAAATAGCTAACAATGTAGTAAAACAAAAAGCCTGGCTAATGGATAAAGGTGCTCTAACTAAGAAAAAACACGGCTGGATGGTTTTATCATCATATGAGATCAGGATCCCTCAGCCGTATTTTGTCCAACACATAACTCCATCTGTTCAGCATTCTCTACTTCTGATTCGGCTGGGAGCCTTCGGCTCAAAAGATCTGGTCCCAACATGGAAATAAATATGGACGACAACTCAGTGCAGACTTGTGAACAGTCAGAAGAGACACTGGTACACCTTTTGTTCATTTGCCCAGCTGTGAACAATTTTAGACAGCCTTATTTTATTCCAGGCTTTCTGTTCCTTTTAAGTCAGATCATGCTGACCAGCCGTAATGGCATTATTAAATAGCCAGACTTTGTAGATTTGCTTGGGGCAGCTAAATTCTTGCAACAAGTCAGCACACTATTACAAAAAACAAACTGATAATGTCCATTTTAGTGTTCAACATCAAATGGCCGCCACAACACATGTACATTTTGCATACATTTTTATCCTGGTGGTCACCATAAAGGGCTCAACATAGAAGTACAGCTTTCATTTGCTACCACCAAGCTCACAGTGCATTTTTCACCAAGCTTAAATTCCATTAGTGTTAAGCTGACTTTAGACTGTTCCATGTTTACAGCGATACGCATATTTACAATTATGCACTTGAATTCTAATTATGAAAGTGGATTACCAGTACCTGGCATCAATAACTTATATTTCACTTGGATTGTAGAAGTTTTATACTTTTCTTTATCTTGATATTGAAAATGTAAATTGTAATGTTTTTTCAAATTGATGATCTTAACGCAAAATTGTAATGGTTTTAATTAACTACACACAATAAAAAGTTTAATTCACTGACCCCGCAAAAAGGGGCAAGTATAACAGTGTGTGAGTGCCTGAGTGGGTCTGTTAGTAGATGCGTGAGTCACTTAGTAAGTCTGTGAGTGGGTGTGCCTGTGTCTGAGTAGTTCTGTTAGTGGGTGTGTGAGCCTCTGAGTGGGTCTGTGAGTGGGTGCATAAGTGTCTGAGTGGGTCTATGAGTGGGTGCATCAGTCTCTGAGTAGGTCTGTGACTGAGTGCGTGGCTCTGTGTGGGTCTATGAGTGTATGCATTAGTGTGATAGTGAATGTGCGAATATATATAAGAGCCTTTTGGCATTTGTTGGGCTGGTCAAATTGAACCTGTTTTTTTTTCCCCAGGTCCAATGATTACACTGCCATGGTTCAATAATTCTGCTATACCCAACTAACTGTTGGCATTAGCCATGATAGCATCTGGCTTATTGGTGTCATCTGCCACTTTTGCAACAAAGTTGGTTTGTTGGGAATGAGTCAGATGTTGCTGAAGGGATATGTTATCACCATCCGTTTATCGTCCCAGCCAGTTTCGACTGAGTCAGCACGACTGTACTCTATGTGCCTCACTACCTACTTTTGGAGCATGGCAGCTAGAAACCATGAATGTGGATGAGGATACAAAAATAAAAAGATAGTGAATGTGTGAATATATATATATATTTTTCTATTCCAGCAAGGTTTGCGACTCTGCCGCGACAATACATGAATTGCCACATTGAGCACTGTGATGGGTCTGCCACTGTAAAACTGTGCTGTGGCATTATTAAACTCAAAGAGGTCACTCAGATATCCCTAAAATGCATCCATTAGGTTAGGGTACCTCTACCTTGATCTCTTGTGTGCTATTTTGCCTCAAATTTCATCCCCGGGACAGGGTCCTTGTTAAGAAAATGGCAGCCACAAATATTTACACAGGTTGCAGCCAGCCAATCACAGCATGGCTCTTGGTGAGTGGGTGTGTGGAGCTATGAGTAGGTATCATAAAGGATCTACAGCCCTAGATATACAAATTAATATTTATTTAAATAACTCTAAAACTACTGAACAGATTTACACCAAATAACAAAAAGTGTGTTTTCTGGAACAAAAGCTACCTTTTTGCCAACTTGAATGTAATTCTGTCCAGACGTTCAGGCTGTAGGCATCGGCAGTGAGGCTGGAGCCAAGATGGGAAGTAAGAAACAGGAGGAAAGACAGAGGACAGGACAGGAAAGGGAAAACAAAATACAAGAAAGTCACAGAAATGTAAAAAAACCACACAAAATAAACACAGGGGGCCTGATTCACACACGTAATCTGAGCTGAAAGTCTAACTGTATGCCTTTTGGTATTCACAAAGGGCATTTACGGGTAGTAAAGTTAGACTTTTGGTCTAAGTTTAGACCAAAATCTAACTCAGACCAAAAGTCTAACTAACTACAATTAAAGTTAGACTTTTGGTTTAAGTTTAGACCAACAGTCTAACTTCACTACTACTAAAGTTAGACTTTTGGTCTAATTTAGACTTTTGGTCTAAACTTGGACCAAAAGTATGAAAGTCGTAAAGTTAGGCTTTTGTCTCAGATTACTTTTGTGAATCAGACCCAGGGACTGTGAAACAATAACACAATACGAACAAAAAAAAGTTGGGATTGGTAATAGGGAAGAGCAGATGTCGCTGGATAAAGTTTGATGGAGGGAAAAGGTAGCCATAAAGGAGAGAGGAATAGAAGAAGGCAAACCGAAATGGCTGTGCCCTTGCGTACCACAGGGTGATTTCCGTACAGATTTTTAATTGCTGAAAAAGCAGCACAAACGGCCCAAAGAGTATATTTTCACCTTTTCAAAGAATTTTGTAAAACTCCATAAGTTCTGACCAGGCCTCACTAGAACTAGGTTGCAGAAATGGGAGGGACATATTTTCCCACAGACTAGATTACACAGATGGCTCATACGGACCCATGACCCCTCACAGTGTACAAATCCTAAGTTTAGTGGATGAATCTTGCATTGTCTGAAGATCTCTAGGCCAAACCAAACTTCTCAAAGTCACAGTGAAGATTAAGGGCATTCTGTAGCGTTTGGAAGACAGGATTCATGGTGACAGATGTGGCGGATGTCTCATCCCCAATATCAAAAGTGCATATAGCCTATGGCACTTTTAATTTGGCAGTTAGCATTTCTGCAAATTTTGACAGAGTTTTCCTTCTCCCAAAGTCTAAATAAAACCCTTTGGCTTTGTAGATTAAGAACAAATTGAGAAAAGTAGTAATTTGCAAGTGAAAATCAGATCCCAACTCAAACAAGATAGGGTAACTGAACTGAGATTATGAAAACAAAGTCACCAAGACAAAGATTGTGTGTTATTTTCAAACCTGGGCTAAGATCCTGGATTAGGACACTAGTAATCATAACAAAGTGAGGAAAAGCACAGTTCAAATCTTGAGACACATCTTGCCAGAATGCATCTGTAGCTAAGCTTGGGGATCCGATCTACAATAGAAGACGCAAGGAAGGGAGGTGGAGCTACGGGTCATGTAAGATTATGGCACTTCTCTAACAGTTTGTGTTGGCTGGCCCTTCAGAAGCGACATCAGGAGATTTAAAAAGCTTACTGCACAACGAGAACACCTATATGAATGGGAATATATGCGGAGCTGGTTTATTGCTTCAGAGAGCAAGAGAAAGGTGTGCTGAATCCCCAGTATAGAAGGCACACTGTGTGACCCCCAGCACAGGTGAGACTGGAATGGCGAAACCCCCGGCTTGGCACACAAAGATCCCAATGAGTGCATCTACACACACTTATTTTTATGGAGATCACAAAAAAAAAAACTAAGATGAAGAAAAGTAAGTACTTGTTGATTATAAACACAAAAAAGACTGCACAAACAATTATAATCACAGCCGTCTTGGTATGGTTTATTGACTGCAAAGTTAGGTATGAAGAGGATTGGAAAGAGTACTATTTAGAAAAAGTATCATTAAGACTTGGTGGCAGACACGGTGGAGTGCCTCAGTGCATCAGTTTTTAGTTTCAAGGCCACACTATTTGATTTTGTTTTAGAAACATAACTTTTTTCTGAATGACTTGTTTTATACATTCACTTATAGACCTAAATTATCTACACTGGGGGGCTAGGCAATTTTACTATTGAGGCCAGAGAACTTTATGGTAAGCAGAACATGGGAAAATAAGTTGGGAAGGGAGAGAAGAAGAGATACAGGGGGACAAAGAAAAATTTACTGGATGGTGTTCAATGTAATCTCTATAATATTATGTAATCTCTACTAGATATGATGTCATTGGAATGATGAATTGGACAATCTTTACTGCCCCTAATGGTCACTTAATTGTTTTCTTTCTGCAATAAAGCACTATTCAAATAAAGAAACAAGGAATCTGAGAATTCAAACGAGGTGCCAATAGATCTAACAACAAAGAATCCCATTTGTAGAAAGCCTTTTGAAAATGGAAGGGTGTACATATCAGTTGCTGTAATCTTTTAGATCCTTTGTTTACCAATCTGCAAAAGTATTGAGATTTTCCGGAAGGTATTCTGCTTAGTTTCTGATTCCATTGTGCAACCAGAAAGACACAAGAAAACAGTAATAAGATCTTCTACTTCTTTAAATAGTGATCAGGAAAGGATCTGGCTTACCACTGATGAGCACCTTCTGGGTGGCCTAAGGAATCAAATGCTGAAGGCACCTCCTGAGCGAGGTCATCTCCTACCAGAGGCCTATGTGTAACCAATGCTACAAACACACTAAATAGGCCTACCATGTTTCATGCTAGGGCAATTTTAATGGCACATCCAATTTGCAGTAAGCAAACTTGTCAAAATTATGTAGTGGAAAATTCTGTGAGGATTTGCTCATTGAACATATCACAGCACAGGACCTGAATCCACTGCAAAGTCCTTACAGCACCTCTTGTGGAACATTTTCTCGAAAAAGGACACTCTCAGCTGGACTTCTCCAGGCAAATTATTGATGTCCTACACACAAACTGAAGAGGAGGCAGTCAACAACAATCTTTGGACAGATTAGAATGCAAATGGATTTTTAACAGCCGCACCATTGAACATGGTCTCAACTCAATGGAGCAATGGATTGCCATTATTTGACATTCGTATATTCCTAAAGTTTTCACCACCTACGAGTATATGTTTTAATAAGACATCCATCTTGGCTGCTCCACTGCTGGCATTTATCTGTTTTACTGTGAACCATTTCCTTTGTGTATAATGTCGTTTTCATATAATAATATGTATATAATATGCACAACACCCTTGTCTTTATTTCATAATCCACTTTTAACCACCACTGTGGTTTCATTACTTACTTTCAACCTTAACCACCACTGTGGCTTCATTACCTTACTCATTTATCTGTTTTATTTTACTCCATACTATAATTTTCAATTCATCTGTATATAGAGGAGCGTTAGCCCTAAACTTTCTCGCCTGGGAACTGCTCTCCCTCCACACAGCTCCTTCTGGCCATCACCGCCGCTGACGGAGAAGAGCAGGGTTCACGACCGCTTTTGACCCTCTCTTTGTGTCTGCCCTATTTTGCCTGTCCTGATGTCTGGTTTGGCATTGTCTATAGTATTCATTGCCTTATTTTGTTTGTTTGCATCTCTCTCCACTTGTTACTTTTTGCCTCTCTCTCCACTTTTTTACTTTTTGCCTTCTGTTTTTGGCACTTGTAGACCCAACCCACTTTTTTTGCTTGCCGCCTGTTAGAAATGGAGGTCTCTAGTTGGCCAGGGCTTGCACCTTTGTCCAAGTAGGGACCTTTCTTCCTAGTCAGGATAAGGGAGTTACACTCCCAAAACAACCCCTGCTTACCTCCTTGGTAGCTTGGCACAAGCAGTCAGGCTTATCTTAGAGGCAGTGTGAAAAGTATTTGCACATAACCAACAGTAATACAGTGTAAGCACTACAAAAGGTCACCACAGCAGTTTGGAAAAATATCCAATATGTGTATATACTTAAAACAAGACTGAAACGATACAAATTCACAATAAAGTACTTAAAAATCTTCAGTTGTCAAAATAACATTGAAACACAGTTTCTTGATGTCGATAGCAAACAAATCCAAACAGTTCTGGCTGACCGCGGCGTCGCAGGCCAGCTACAGTGTTGGGAAGACCCGCAACAGTATCTTTCAGAAATGCAGGGCATCGATGACCTCTTGTTGAGCTTCCGAAAACATGGCGTCTGCAGGTGTCGGTTCCGAAGGTCGGTGCAGGAGTCGTTGGGGCCCTCAAACTCACACGCGCTGCAGATTGAACTCCTCGCTGGTGAAGTCAAGAGTGCTGGCGTCCGCAGGCGTCGAGTGCTGTGGTGCGAAGTGCAGCAGTGCGGTGTACGGTGCCCTCAGGTCAAGGTGCGAGCAGAGGCTTGGTGGTGGCGTCAGATGATTGTTGTCGGCTGAAGAACGGGAGTCGATGGCACCGGCATCGGTAAGACAAGGCTGCGGTGCGGGATGAAGGCGGTGTGGTGCCCTTGAACCACGGTGCAAGCAGCTGCGTCAATTCCGGCGTGGAGCGGCATCGTCGGTGAACCACAGCGTTGTCTTTAAGCAAGGCGGTGCGGAGTGCGGTGCCCACAGGTTGCCGCACGAGCAGCGGCTCACTTGCGGCATCCACAGGCGGCGGCGGTAATACCGGGGTTGCGGTGCCCTCTGAAGCGCCGTCGGGACACAGAGTCGTCAATGGCGTCGTCAACGACGCTGAGTTGCTTTTCTTCTGTTGCAGCCCAAAACACAAAGTTCCCATTGCTGAGGGCAGAAGAGCTTGAAGTCTTTGCTGTTCCTGAGACTTCTTGAACAGGGGGCAAGCTCTACCCCAAGCCCTTGGAGAAACTCACAAAAGTAGATTGCAGAAAGTTCAGTCCAGTCCTTTCACTGCCCAAAACAGAAGCAGCCACTGCAGGCCAACATAGCAAAGCACACAGCAAAGTTGTAATTCCTCTTCAGCTCTGCTTCTCCTTGGCAGTCTTCTTGATCCCAAAAGAGTTCTAAAGTATTGGGGTCTGGGCCCCAATATTTATACCAGCAATTCCTTTGTCCTCTGAAGGCAGAAGGTCCTGCACCTAGTCCAAACCAGATCTGGTCACTCTTGGAGCACTTTGTTTACAAGACTCCTGCTTTTCCTTTCACAGTGTAGGCCAGGGGCATCAGGCACACCACAGGAGGTGGAGCCAGCATTGTGGGAGAGAGGCACAGCCCTATTCAGACCCAGGTGCTACTCCTCCCACCCATCTATGTGCAGATAGGTCCACTCAGCCCTGTGCTGACTCACCCTGTCTCCTGGCGTCTCTCCCGGCACCTGTCACTCACAAACCAGACAGACAATACACAACTTCACAGAGGCAGGCTGGATGGTTAAGCAAGAAAATACTTACTTTCTAAAAGTGGTATTTTCAAACACAGAATATTAAAACCAACTTCACTAAAAGATGCATTTCATAATTCTGAGTTCAGGCATACTAAACTCGAATTTCTACCATGTTCCCTGAGTCAGTTAGGATTATAGGATGTTATAATCAAGCTGCCCAATCTAGCCTATGGGGAACAGGTACCCTTGCAATATTGAAAAACATAGTAGGTTGTAATTCACTATCAGGACATGCCACACACACCAGGGCATGTCCTACCTTTCACATACAATGCCCTGTGCCCATGGGGGTATCTTGGGCCTACCTTATGGGCAACTCACATGTAGAAAAGTCGACATGGCAGCCCCAGGCTGCATACAGGCTCTGCAATGGCAGGCTAGAGTTACTCTTTACTGGTTGTTTGCGTGGGTGGCACAATCCAGTGCTGTAGCCCACCAACAGCATTTGATTTATAGGCCCTGGCACTCACAGTGTATTTTACTTAGGACTGACACAATAATCAAATAAGCCAATCATGGAAATTCCAATCCGTAACACATTTTATAACAGGAGCACTTGCACTTCACCACTGGACAGCAGTGAGGAAAGTGCGCAGAATCATGACACCAGCAAAAACAGAGTCAAAACCGGGAGGTCAGTAAGCAAAAACTCAGGGGAAACACGCCAAAAGATGCCAAGTCTAACACCACCTCCCATCTGCACGTTCCCTCTCCTGCCCCTATTTAATGGAATCCGCTGTGCAGAGGATCAAACGAGTGCCCTAACCTTCTGGCCTGGGAACCGCTTTCCCTCCACGCAGCTCCGCCTGGCCGTCACCGCCCCTGACTGAGAAGATCAGGGTTTGAGACCTGTCTCGACCCGCCCTCTGTGTCTGCCCTGTTTTACCTGATGTCAAGTTCAAACTCACCTGAATATCCAGATGGTTCTGTTGGGAAGCTGAAGATAGTTCGTACAAACCCTCAAGCCCCTGATCTTGCTGCACTGAACTGGATGTTGTACCTAGCAAAACATAAATACAAACATTACTTTACTGTTCTTTTCAATTGTGTAATTATTATCTCTCCTAAACTAGGAATGTTTTCTAACTAAACATGTATCATCAAGTACCTCTCAGACTCTGGTCTTTCTGTTCACCAGATTTAACTGCCTTGTGATGAAAGCGATTTTTTTTTGCCTTAAAAGAAAAAAAAAAGATAAAACAACTGCACTTAGCATCTGTCACAGCATATAATTCACAACAAGTATATGAGCAGAGGAACCTGTATTCCCACTCACTTTCTGATTCTTTCTTAAAATAGTCCAATGGCTTTTAAACACGTGTATCTGTTATATTCACAGAATGTGAAATTAAGAAAAATATAAGCTACTTGTCTTTGCCTAGTTATGTGAAGGGAATGTTCCCTAAAACACAATGTCTCAAAGCTAGGTAGAATTCCAAGGAATTGGCCGTTGGAACAACAGTCTTTTATGTTCCAGGAAATTCAAGCAAATAGTTTGTGCCTTAAGAAGTGCTGCAGGAATCCTTTCCCAAAGTCTTAAACACTTACTTGTATTGGTGTTGCTGTGTTAGCGTGCTAACCTGACTCTTTGTTTTCTTTTTTTTTTTCTTTGCAGTTTGATCTGCTTTGCGGGAACCCGAAAGTCTGGAGTGCCGGAAATGAGAGGGACAGAGTTGGCGCTGGTCCGAGAGCCAAAGCATGAAGAAGCCTTGCAGCCGATGAAGGAACGAGGACGCGGAGGAAAACGCTGGGGCTGAAACTTCAGGTAAGCGGGTATTTTTCTGACGAGCACAAGCAACTGTGAGCACTCCGGGGAAGCTTTTATAGCTGAAGGCGTGTGGGGCTCACATGCGCTGCACGTTGGGAGGGTGTTCGTTCAGAAACGTGCAGCGCTTCATTATGTATGCAATCACACGCGCTGCACAGCAAAGGGTGTTCGTTCAGAAACGTGCAGCGCTTCATTAAGTATGCAACCAAGGAATCTCTGAAAGCCCAAAACCATAGAAATAATGTGCTAAGCAAACCACCAGTAATCACCTGAAAAGGAATAAACAAACCCTGGCAAAACCAAGGCATATCATTTGAAAATGAAAGCAAATACACAGAAAACATCATGCTTTCTTCGGGCTTCAATCAAAGTGCATAATTCGAGAGAGGGGATTAACAGTGCATACAAATATCAGGCACAACTAATGCAAGGAGAGAGGGCAAGCTCTTTGTATTGAACAAACCCTCACAACCTGCCCTGGTGTCTGGTTTGGCATTTTCTTTAGTCTTCCTTGCCTCATTTTGTTTTGTTGCCTCTCTCTCCACTTGTTACTTTTTGCCTCTCTCTCCACTTGTTACTATTTGCCTTCTGTTTTTGGCGCTTTTGGCACTTGTAGACCCCGCCTACTTTTCCTGCTTGCTGCTTCCCACCTTTCCCATCTCCCAGCTGCACTTTCCCTCCCCCCTCCACTATTTAATGGAGGCTGCTAGGTGGCCACGCCTCTGGCACGCCAAAGGCAAGCCCATCCCCTACCCAACTGCGACCAGCGCCAAGAACTCCGGATCTCCTCCCATCCACTCATACGACACAGACGCCCTTCTCGCCCTAAACCCCAGAAGGAACAACAACTGCCAACTGTCCACGCCAAGCACCACTCACGGACAGTCCTCCTACCACCACTTCCGCAAGACCTTCAACACCATCATCACCCTCACACCGAATGCTAACACCCCATAAACCCTGAGGTGCATCTTTCTCAACGTATGCTTCCTGCACAGACATGCCATTGAAATCTGGGACCTCCTCGACCCTCTCACCCGGTTGTCACATTCTCCATGGAGACCTGGACCAATGCCACCTCTGCACCCGACATTGCCACCGCCATCCCTGACAGATACCTGATCCAGATTAAAGACCGCCCAAACCACCGAGGAGGAGGGCTTGCCATCGCATACAAGAGCTCCCTTTGACTCTCCTTCTCCACCACGAATGACCCCCCTCTCCAACAAAGAGCACCTTCACTTCCAGATACAGACTGGCCCGAGCACCACTCTCTGCGGCACCCTCGCCTACAGAGCCCCCGGATCTCGCACCTTGTTTGCAGCAACCATCCCTGACCTCATCGTACCCCAACCCATCAATTCCATGGAATACATACTCATCGGAGACCTGAACTTCCACCTCGACAACCCCACTGATCCCAACTCCACCATCCTCCTGGAAACCTCTCCAACATCGACCTAAAACAGCTCGCCACCACGCCCACCCACAAGGCAGAACACACCCTTGACCCCATCTTCGCAGGAGGCAACAATATTCACTTCAGCCACACCACACAACCCCCTTCACAGACCACCACTGCATAACACTTCAGCGTCCACAAATCTGCCAGCTCAACCACACCCTCAACCACGACGGCCCCTCCTCCTCAACCAACGCCAACCTTGCAGCCAAAGAATTTCACACATGGATCTCCAACTTTGCAGATGAACTTGCACCCTTATGCAACACCAACAGACAGAGCCCCAGATAAGCCACCTGGTTCACCACTGACCTCCAAGAATCCAGACAAACTTGCAGATGTCTTGAGAAAAACTGGAGGAACAGCAAAACCCTGGAGGATCACACCACCTATATGACAGCCATGACAGAATACCACCAATGCAGCAGATCCACCAAAAGTACCTTCCTCCGAAACAAGATCATCACCAACTCCAGCAACTCAAAATAACTCTTCAACATCATCCAGGAATTCACCAAGCTCCCCCCCCCCCCAGCGAAACCACGGACACCACCCCCTCCCAGGACCTCTGGAACAAGCTCAGATCTTACTTCCATCTGAATATCAACGGCCTCTACAACCACTTCACTGACCAAACACCGGACACCAAAGCCGCCACCCTCTCCAGTAACATCAACGGGCCTACCATCTCCTCCTGGGCCCCAGCCATCACCGAGGACATCACCTCAACCATGAAAGGCATCCACTCAGGAGCCCCCAAGGACCCCTGCCCACAGAACATCTACCACAGAACCGCCATTGCTCCCAAACTACGATGCACCTTCAACACCACCTTCAAGACTGCCACCTTCCCCGATGACTGGAAATGCGCAGAAGTCAGACCCCTGCTCAAGAAACCATCAGCAAACCCCACAGACCTCCAGAACTACAGACCCATCTCCTTCTCTCTTTCACTGCAAAGTCACAGAGAAGATCGTCTATGCCCAGCTAACAACTTTCATCGAAGAAAACTCCATCCTCGACCCCTCCCAATCTGGATTCTAAAGCAACCACAGCACCAAGGTTGCCCTACTCGCCGCCACAGATGACATCCGCACCCTCCTTGACAATATCACGGCCCTTATCCTACTCGACCTCTCAGCAGCATTCGACACCGGTTCCCACTGTACACTCACCATCAGACTCCACAACATCGGCATACAGGGAACCACGCTCAAATGAATCAACTCCTTCCTCACCGTCAGAACCCAAAGAATCAGACTGCCACCCTTCCTCTTCGAACCCTTGGATATCAACTGCGGAGTATCCCAAGGATCGTCACTAGGCCCAACACTCTTCAACATCTACATGGACCCCTCACCGCCATCACCAGACACTAGGAGACTCAGCATAGTATCCTTCCCCGATGACACCCAACTTATCCTCTCCCTCACCAAGGACCCCGTCACCACCAGGCTCAACTTCCAGGAAGCAATGAAGGACATTGCATCATGGATGAGCAACAGCTGCCTGAAGCTCAACTCAGAGAAGACTGAAGTACTCATACTCAGACCCTCCCCCTCCACATGGGACAACACCTGGTGGCCCACTGCCCTTGGCAACCCTCCCACACCCACTGACAATGCCCGAAACCTCAGCATCATCCTCGATTCCTCCCTCTCCATGACCCGAAAGGTCAACCTCGTCACCTCCAGCTGCTTCAACACCCTCTGCATCCTCTGAAAGACCTTCAAATGGATCCCCCTGAGTCAAGGAAACCAGTAAATTACGCACTCATAACCAGCAGACTGGACTGCAGAAACAGCCTCTACATTGGGATCAACAAGTCTCTCCCACAAACTACAGACCATAAAACACACTGCAGCAAGACTCATCCTCGGCATCCCTCGACAGGAATAAGATCATGCAATACCTACACTACCTGAACTGGCTCCCCGTAAATAATCTCAAAGAAAATGAGAGTTACTCCTTTATGAGCCCAAAGGGAATGGAGTATCAGTATACGTTCAGTAAACACAAATGTATCCCTTAGGGTATTAAGATTTGTATCATAAGGTGCTGTCACCACACTTAGCCATGAGTCATTCAGTGTTCCAGTCATACATCCTGATGCTCTACAGTGAAAGTTTCACAAAAAGATAAGGTTTTCCCAAGCAAGATTTTCTGCTGAAAAATATATATATATATAGTTGTATATATATATATATAGTTTATTAAAAAAAATTTTAAAAACACATATTTTAATACACAATTGTCTATACAGCAAGTCAATAAAACACAAATAATGATACAACAAAACATACAATAGTACAGGAGAAATTTACAATAACAAGACAATAAAATCTGTCTTATGTTCAGTTAATTTATAAAAAGTCAGTTCAACAAGAGGTTTGGTAACATTTCCTAATCCCCTCATGATAGTTGACCACCCTAAATTTAACTTGCAGTGAAGCGTCGACGCGTTTCGGCGGTTTGTGAATGGTTTGAACCACCTTCCTCAGGACAATTTTAATGTTACTTCTCCTTTTCTATAAGCATTACCAATATTTTCGCACCTATGTGTCGAAAGCTGATCATAGGTTTCCTCTTCTCTCTCTATGGAGGAACCTGTCTTTAAATCTTAAAGTATTTTCTTTCTTTCCTTTATTCCTTTATGGTTCCTGGGGTCGTTCTCCTATTAAAACTTTAATCCCCAATCCCGGAAAAAAATGCTCCTTGTATTGTTCTTGTATTTGTGGAATCTGGGCTGTTTATCTTTCCACTGGAGTACAGGGCCACTTCTTAATTTAAAGGTCCTTCCTTTTTGGTTTAGTCCCTTTTCTATTCACATGGATTCTGGCCACGGGTATGGGTGGTTTATCACTTCAGTTCAGTGTACCTTAGTGAATCATAGAAAACAGACGCGGCCAGACGGGGAAACAAGGTACACTGAACTGAAGTGATAAACCACCCATACCCGCGGCCAGAATCCATGTGAATAGAAAAGGGACTAAACCAAAAAGGAAGGACCTTTAAATTAAGAAGTGGCCCTGTAATCCAGTGGAAAGATAAACAGCCCAGATTCCACAAATACAAGAACAATACAAGGAGCATTTTTTTGCGGGATTGGAGATTAAAGTTTTAATAGGAGAACGACCCAGGGAACCATAAAGGAATAAAGGAAAGAAAGAAAATACTTTAAGATTTAAAGACAGGTTCCTCCATAGAGAGAGAAGAGGAAACCTATGATCAGCTTTCGACACATAGGTGCGAAAATATTGGTAATGCTTATAGAAAAGGAGAAGTAACATTAAAATTGTCCTGAGGAAGGTGGTTCAAACCATTCACAAACCGCCGAAACGCGTCGACGCTTCACTGCAAGTTAAATTTAGAGTGGTCAACACTCATGAGGGGATTAGGAAATGTTACCAAACCTCTTGTTGAACTGACTTTTTATAAATTAACTGAACATAAGACAGATTTTATTGTCTTGTTATTGTAAATTTCTCCTGTACTATTGTATGTTTTGTTGTATCATTATTTGTGTTTTATTGACTTGCTGTATAGACAATTGTGTATTAAAATATGTGTTTTAAAAAAAAAAAATTAATAAACTATATATATATATATATATAACTATATATATATATATATTTTTCAGCAAAAAATCTTGCTTGGGAAAACCTTATCTTTTTGTGAAACTTTCACTGTAGAGCATCAGGATGTATGACTGGAACTGAATGACTCATGGCTAAGTGTGGTGACAGCACCTTATGATACAAATCTTAATACTCCCCGTAGATAATTACACTTGACTACAAATGCCTCCACAATACCGGACCCCAATACCTCAACGAGAAAATCTCCCTCCACTTGCCCAAGAGAAACCTCTGCTCTGCCGACTTTGCCCTCTCCGAAATGCGGTGCATCCGCGAAGCCGGGACAGGAGGAATAACTTTCTCCCACATAGCGCCAAAGACATGAAATGAGCTCCCAGTCAACTTCAGGAAGACAGTCAAGACCTGGCTATTTGACTGATCAGAGCTGCTAAAACTCCGTCCCTGCGCCTTGAGACCCTCATGAGTGAGTAGCGCGCTTCACAATTCCCTGATTGATTGGTTGAAATACAAATGCTGGTTAATAATTGTTAACCACCGCCATGGTTCCCTCATGTTCCCCTTTTGTACGAACATCCTGGCTTAATTGAAACTAGCCTCGCACAATTATTTTACCCCTTACTCACTTGCTGTCTTCAAGTGTTGCCATGGGGACACAACCAACCCCTGAGCAGTCCCAGCTGTAGCGCGTACAAGTGCTCACCAGTAACATGTTAATTAGCATGCCTGGCACCCTTATTAGTGCTTCCGCCCTGAATGTTTCAGCGCGAGCAGAACAAATTGACGGAGTGGCTGCCCGTCTTTCTACTGTTGAACCGAATGATGCGTTCTTTATTTCAAGTAAGTGCCTCTGCTAGGCCCTGTCCTCTTTAAGCAGACACATGCACCACACCCATCATAACTTGTATCTGTACATTTTTAGGTCCGGTGGCGTCAAGTCAGTGTGCTTCACAAATCTTCAGCAATTTCTGCCCCAACTGCCAAATTGGCCGGCTTTTCCTAATTCTCCTCAATCTATTAACCAGGCATCCCCTGGGATTAAGTAAGTGCCTCATCCTGGTATAGACATACGCATCCCTGTTACCCAGCCCTTCACCAGTCATTCCCACTCACAGTGACACTTGTAGATTCACTGGCAGCCTTTAATCATCGAGAGACGCCCAAGGGGACCCAACCCCTATTGGGCTGTCATCCTTTCCCTTGTCCCGAAGAAGACCCGCCACAACATCTTAATACCGCCTTGTCAGGGTCGAAACTTCGATGATAATATATGGCTCAGATCTATCAAGTCTCTTGGTTTAAATTAATAAGCCATTGTGCTATTCACCAGAGATATTGTTTTCTCCTCCATTCTGAACACACTTAGTTTTTCTCCCTTGTTAATCTGTACATAATTTAACCTTGTATATATGAAATGCACTGCACAGCTGCCACTGAGTCCCAAATGTCTCTATAATATATGTCACTCCTATATTGCATCTCGTTTTGGCAGCCTTTAGATATTTGTAAATATACATGAACGCTTCAATTTACAAAAAATATTATTCTTTGCAAGCACCTATTAGGCAGTGTTTTGTTTTGTGTTCCAACATGCGTGCTATTCTTTGATTGAAGCAAATTATATTATTCTTTGACTTGTTTACGATGTATAAAGCAACTACTCTTTGATTAGTTTATTATTTGATAAGCAAGTGACTTCCTGTGGGAAGTGGGCATGACCCTGAATTTCTACATAACAAAGATACAAAAAAAGTTGTGCCCACTTCAGTTATTCTAGCTAAGGGGTGTTACTAGCCTGGGGGTGGGCATTCCTACCTGACCAGGTGCCAAAGGGCTCTGGACAAAGAGGGTCAGCTTCCTCTCCTGTGAGAAAAGCCAGATAAGCCCTCTGTGTGTATGTACTCACAAATCCACTACTGGAATCAAGGTGGGTTTGTGAATATGAGATGTTAGATACCAAACATCCCTTTTTAGTGAAGCCATTGTGTAGCTGGGAAACTAGTTTTCACCAGTGTCCAGCACATAGGTTAAAATGGTTTCACAGATTACTTGCACTGGCAGCAATGGAACAGACAAGCACAGGGGTATACCTGCTCATGCAGATATGTCCTCACATGTAGCATAAGGCACCCTGCCTTAGGACTGAAATGGCTGCTGTAGGGGTGACTCATGCAGTTTTAGGGGACATCGCAAACAGTGATGTGTGCAATGTTGTGTTTTCACTTTTGTCTTCACAAAAGCACGCAGTCTGTGACGGCAGCCCTGAAGGAGTTTGGTGAGGGGTCACTCTGGGTGGCACAATTTGCGCTGCAGATATTGGAGTCCCTCTTTAGTACCCCCGGCCCTATGTACCAGGGTGCAATTTACTACGGGCTTACAAAGACTTACGAAAAGTGCTAAAGGTATTGCCAATTGAGGACACAATTGTATCGTTTTGGGGAAAGAAACCTGCCATGGTAAATCTTTGCCACCTGCTGTTTCAGAAATCCCAGAGGGAAACGCGCCAAGAGGAGTTCTAAAATAAATAAAACAGCTAAAAAAAACATTTGAACAAGGCCTTAAAAGTTACTAATCAAAACAGCTTTGAACTTTCCACTAAAAAAGAGTCTTAAATAGGTTAGGACTAAGTATAAGAAAAAACTGTGGGAAAAGAAGAGGAACGGTGATAGGGAAAATTGGACATAGATTTACATTGTCATTAAATTGAAAGACCCAGCTCGGTTTTGGTGTATAATCAACAAGTCCTTCACCAGGTGGCCAAGCCATACCCTGTGTAATATTTCATCCTTAGAATGGATGAAGCATCTAGAGTGTCTCTACGTGGATAAGGCCTCAAACAATTGTTTAGATGCCCCATTGATGAGCACCTTCACCATGACTCCTCAAATGGTTTAACAGTGTGGAATAATAGAAAGGTGGAAAAGGTGATTCTTTCAATAAAATGTTCCAGTTCTCCTGGCTCCATCGGCCTACCGGAACGTATCTTCAAATCACACCCCACCAAATGGTCTGCCATTATAACCCCTTTATTCATTAAATGCCTAATTAGAAACATTAGCTGGAGAGGATCCCTGTTGGTCCTCATCCATAAAATGGGGGACCAGTTATCTTTTGCTAAAATTCTCAATGAAGAGCTAAGAACGTGGACCAAGAGAAGCAATTTATCCCATGTTTCCAGACAGGGTTTCATAAAGGTTGTAATATTGAGGATAATCTCTTTTGTTTTACCACATTGTTTGAAATTCAATGGAAAAAGGGAATGCAACTGTATGCAACATTCATAGACTTTGTCACTGCTTTCAACAGTGTGGCTAGAACTGTCTTCTGGAAGTGGGGCATCCACAAGACTTTTTAAGGGTGATGGTCACTCTTTTCCCTGACACATCGGTATAGGTCAGAGTTTTACTTACATAGGCAAAGTCAAAAATAAATTGTCACTAATACAGGCTTGAAACAAGGTTCTGTACTCTTACCACTATTGTTCCAATTACCCTTGTTTTAATGTCAGCCTTCCAAACTAAATTTGCAATTCAGAAATTGAAGGAGTTGTTATATGCTGCTATTTGGACCTTAACGCAAGTGCGGCTGCAAAGACCATTGGATGCACTTGGGTAGTTTTACCACGAAAATATACTTGAATAAGCATTGCAAAAACCAAATTAGTGATCTTTGGACAAAAGCTAATCAATAAGGGTTTAGTGACCCTGAACAAAGTGAAGTTTGAAAGATCGTCAGCATACAAGTACTTGTGAATATGGGTGGATTGTGAGATCACCCTCTTGAAGTCTCTAAAAACCATTCTTGAGCACTAACTAGAGTTTTTCAATTTGATATAAGAACTTGGCCTGCTTTGATATAAGTGTAGTAAGGAAAATGATTATCAGCAAACGAATGCCCATATTATCATATGGCGCTATTGCACTGCAAAATAAACTTGTCGCTTGGTTGGACAGGGAACAGCGCATCTCTTACTGATAAATTCTCCATCTGCCTTCATGCACCAGGTTATCTGAAACTTGATTGCAATTCAATCTCCAGAGACACATTCATATGCTTACGGCTCAAAATCTATCTTATTACATCAAAGCAAACATGGCCTGCAATGAATCCCTCAGGAGCCTTATATGGCGAGAAACAACGTGTGACTGAGGCTTCTGCTTTGAACACTCACCTTAAGCAGGCATTAAACAACATGGATGCACCAGATCAGTGGGACGCCCCCTAACAGAAAACAATTTCTAAGGGCACTAACCTAGCAGGCGAAAGTCATTTCTGCCATGGCTGGCTCAGATAAACTAGCAAACTGCTCTCATGGTACCTGGGTGGCAAAATGTATGTCCCGTTGCAGCTGCCACCAGCTGATTCAACTAAGATTTGATCTGATTCCCTTAAAAGGTTATAGGCATTGTAACCTGGAAGTGTTTGCAAAATCTGCTTGTTGTTTATGTAATTCTCCCACATAATCACTAACCACCATTGTGTGTATTTGTGGAAAGATACCTCTGCATAGAAACGTTTGGTTAGGCTGGTGTTTAGAATTTTAACATCTGTTCTAGAAACGAGGTACTGGAAACCTGTTTAAAGGGATAGTCCACACAATTATCGTCATCATTTTTGATGATGGTAATAAGTACCTTGGTCCTTGGGGATAATAATTAACCTTAAGTAGGGTTTAAATTACAGCAGTATAGTATCTAATAGCTTGATTTTCAGAACCTGTGTAACACCCTTGGGTCAATTTCTGGTGGATTGGGCCCAAATTTTATTATTGCCATTTCCATAGCTTATTGCACAGCAGTAGTATAAATTTTAATCTTACTGTTATTCATATCTTTTTTTGAAATTTACTCCGTTTTCAGTTTTACTGTAGGAAAGATAGACCCCAAAAAGAATGTGGATTTTATGCCTTTCACTTGAGGCTTTAAACTATGGTTTGGGTCTTCCTTTGCTCGCTGTTTCACACCAATCAGAGCTGAATTCTTTAGTATGTTATAATTTGTATGTGTGTATCCATCCATCCATCCATCCATCCATCCATCCATTCATCTATCGTCTGTCTATCTATCTATCTATCTATCTATCTATCTATCTATCTATCTATCTATCTATCTATCTATCTATCTATCTATCTATCTATCTATCTATCTATCTATCTATCTATCCATCCATCTACTTGGACAAAAAAGTACCTCTAAAGGTAAAACTCTCAAAACATATTGGCTAGTTCTGTCAGAGGTTTTGGATCCTCCCCCTCCCAAATTATTGATGTTTCTGAATGCTCTCAAATTGTCCATACAAAGAGGAATTTATTCAGTTATCCTGTCAGTGGCAAATATCTGGATTGCACAGGAGCCCACAAGCATCTCTAAACAAGTTAGGAGCGGACATGACTCCTTTTCTGGACTGCGTGGCATCATTCGAAATCTACACTTTCACCACTGGAGTTTCAATAAGTATTTTTGGTCTCGAGGAATAGCATCTGAGTAAAAAATGACTGCATTTTACATAACAGATTTTCAACCTCTGGAGAGATCATTAATGTAAAGGGAGTTTTAAGACATCCGGATAGAGGAACCCAGAAGTCCTACAACCTGAGCTAGAAAACTTAAAGATATGGTGTACTGTGAAGAATCTGCATAGTTTCTCTTTTTAGTAATGCTATTTTTGGTGATGCCAAATGGAGAATGGCCTTCATTGAGGCTATTTTCAGACCCAAAACCAGTTAAGGATTAGACAGAATGAAATTGGGCTTTTCTTGATTGAAAACAAAGCTTTAAAGTGTCTGAATTGTTGGTGCCCATTGTTGTTGAAGTAAATCTTGATCTTGAGATAGAAAGAGAATATCATTCAAGTGTATGTTTGGTCTGAATCCCTGAGCATAAGTTCTTAATATCCCTCAGGTTTCGTGACTTTCATGGAGTACCATATTGGTGATGAAAGGCCTAGTTGGAATTCATGTGAATCAGTAAGTCTAAACTTTCCATTGGAACTGTAAAAACTCTGAATTTGAGTTGTGAGGTAGGCATTTCATAGCTCTAGGTAAATGATCAACTTTTCCTAGTAGAGGAGAGCCTCTGAACTCAAGGATCTTCTCCATCTTCTCTTCAAATAATAATAAACTATAAAGTAGTTCAGTACTTTGAAATTAATTTAGGGGCAATTTTATATTCTTTTTCTGAACTGAAAGGATTGTGCTCAAGAAAATGTTGGATCAAAGTGAGCAAGCACTACTGTTCCATTTTGAGAAAAGCAGAGAATCTCTTCAGAAGCAAGAGTTTTGTACTTTTGTGAAAAAACAAACAGATATCTTGAAAAACAGCAGCATGAAGCTCTATGAAATATGATAGGAGGGCCAAAAACTACCAGACTTACCTGAAGCTTTGTTTCACCTCTGGATCCGGGATCCCTTGTATTTATATCCTCTGTCCAATTGGGGAAAGAATTGTGGCTTGAAATCCTTGGATTGTTATTGGGAGTGAATGAATCAATCCAATATGGCATAATCTTCCTCACTGGCATCATTCAAATTAATCATGAGAGTCAATGATTGATCCATAATGGCTAATATGGAGACATCTCTGCTATGATTACCTCGAATGCTATTATTTGTCTGCTTTTTGCAATGTTTGATGACAAATCAGGCCCAGTGTTCAAGCCTACAAGTGTCTCTTTAATAATTGGGTCTAACTATTTCTCTGCTAACATTTTATTATCTGAGCCTACAATATTTTTTGGGGTTCTAAATATGTTATTGGCATATGACAATAAAATCATGCAATGCCAAAACATGTATTTTTGGAAGGAACATTGGAGCATAGTAATCATAAATAAACAACTTAGCGTTGAAAAAGTCATAGGATCACATGAAAATTACGATGGTGTGTTGGTGTGTTGGGAACGACAATGTGACAACATGAAAATAATACTTAAAACACTTGAGGGTGATCTAATCATAGAAAGTACATGGTTTGTGGGAGCCTCCTGGGTAATTGGCCTGGAGAACATAACATACAGATCATAACATACAGTAAACACTCTAAAATGAACGAAAGAATAGGAGGAATTCAGGGCAGGGGGGAGTCATGTGGGACGGTGGAGAATTGTAATTGTCAAAGTTGCAAAGAGGGACTATGACCAAGAGATAGAGAACAAAAGTTCTCTTATTGTGAAGGCACTGTGCAAATAAAGACGTCAAGTGTTTCTCATATACGTTGCAAGGTTGCCTTTGTTAAAAGATTGGGATAGATGTGTGCTTTTCGGATAGGTTACCCATGCCCGCCACATATGGTAGGAAATATTTGTAATACATTTCAAAAATACTTTACGGGCACTGGTAGTGAGGAGATTTAGTACGGCAAGGTTCGAATCTGGGAGATAGATTGGGCTGTGTGGACCAAGAATAGTGGACGTGAGCAGTAAATAATTTGTGTTTGTGTCAGCAACTTTTGAAGAGTCAATTTCTGAAGAGGGTCTAGCTTTGGCTTTGATCTGCAGAAAGTCATAGAAATCCTATTCGAGAGATCATGTTTGCTTTGTAGCGATGAAATGTTAGTGGTTCGGAACCCATATAGAGGTCTGATGCTAATGAGAAGCCTTTGGCAGTCCATATAGTACCGAAAGACATTGAGTTGGTCATCTGGAGTTTTTTATTGTTCCATAATGATAGGGAGAAAGATTTGTGTATTTTAGATGCCAGGGTTTTATCCAGAGATAATACGGTGGAAATACTGTCTCTGAAGATCTTCTTTAAATGTGTGAAGGATTGGTGAGTCATATTAAAATTGGCTACTAAGTTGAATGAATGGATGACTGATAATTCAACATCAAATCTACATCAAGCCATACAGGCTTGCTGGATGAGTCATTTTCAAAACAAAGTGCACCTTGTGTGGCTAAATATTCCATTTAATAAACTTTGCATGTCAGGAAATGACAACCTCCTAGCTAGGGAGGCGGGACTCTCAGTTTTTTTAAGACTGATTCTAGTTTTTATTTATTCCAGAAGGATTCAGAGACAATCTTATCAGTTTTAAGGAAAGACTTTTGAGATAGGCGGACAAGTAGCATACTAGACAGAAAATCCATCAAAGGGGACACCATTATTTTGATGATTTTGTGTCTGCTCCAACATAAGATATGTTTGGAAGACCATGCAGACAACAACGCCTTTAATTTACTCAACATCTTGTTTTTATTGATGGCAACTGATACTGAGAGGTCGTTGCAGAACCAGATACCAAGATATTTAATATTCAATTTCCAATGGAAATTGGAGGAGCTAATAATTGAGGAGTGGCAATTGATGTTTAAATATAAATGTAAATGTGGGATTCTTGTAAAGCGCACTATTACTCTACCCGAGTGTCCTGGCGCTGTAGACCGCTGGGGAACCCGTCCTGGTTTTCCCTGTGAGATGGTCCCTTTCTGGGTATCTCCAGGGTGAAACCAGGCATCCCCGGCATCTGTGGGGGGCCGTTGTAGAGATGAGGCAAGCTTAATGCCCAGAGTTACAGAGTGTGTTCCCTGGTTAGAGTAGGCACTGAGGCGAGAATTATCATGTCCGTTGACCCTGATGCCACGTCGGGAATCGAACCCTGGTCCCGGGCCGTTCTCTGCTTACAGGTCTGCCGCCTCTAACCAGTGAGCCACACCTCTCCACAAGGGGAAGGATCTCTGTTTTATCTTTGTTTGAGGAATAACCAGAAACATAGAAGACATTTTCAATAATATCTAGGGTCACAGGAATAGCTGAAGTTTGGGGTCTCTGTAAATATCAGTATGCCATCTTCATATGCTGCCATTTTATGTTGGGCATTCCTGAAAAGTATGCCAGGGATATATGAGGACTCATTTAAAATTACGATGAGAGGGTTGATGGCCAATAGGAATAGCAAAGGGGATAGGGGTCAGCCTTGGTGGGTGCCCTGCTGTAATGTACAAGAATGAGATAAGGCACTGTTATTTATAATTCTAGCTGCGGGGCTGAAGTATTAGGCCATGGTCATTCTGATGGAGGGTTCCCCTAGATTTTATGTCAATAGGACAGCCTCCACGTATGGCCACCATTCATTGTCATTCTCTGCGTCTATGGTCATACCTACTGCTGAAGCGGAGTGTGGATTGGAGGCTTTTTTGATCACATTGAAAAATAGGCAAATGTTGTCTCATCTGATCCTGATGCTTTATCAGCTGGGATAATTTTATAGTGAGTTTAATCTCATTCCTGCTGATTGAGCTGGTTAAGGATAGTGGCGTGTTGCTACTAATATTCTTATTTGGTAGACTGTGGAGGAATTGTATACAGACATATTTGAGGGTGTTAAGGGGGGTGTATAGTTTAGTAAGAATCTTTGGAACACTTTAAGTATTGCATTTGTTGAACTTCGAAGTTTTCAATGGTCATCTTTGATAGTCTAGATGAGGGTGGATTCGCGCTCGAACTTTAAATATGCCACAAGTCATCTACTGGCCATATTCACATAAAGCAATTGTTTGCCCTTCTGAACATGTACTCACAGATGAGCCCATTTACTAATGATGGAATTGAATTTGTGTTTCAGTCATTTTAAAGCTGTCATGATAGTGGGTGTCACTGGTTTTCCTATAGGCCAGTTCGTTGGACATGATCTCTATAGTTAGTTTTTCTAGGGAAGTTTTAATAAATGTATTTTATCTGGACATCCAGCTTATAACTTGACCTCTGAAGATGCATTACAGGGTGTCCCAAAGTATAATTGGGGAGGATGTTGAGTCTTTATTTTCATGACTAAATTGCACTAGTAATTTGTGAAGCTCATTCAACATGTCTTCATCCTCTAGGACTTCTGAGTTAATTTGCCAAGCCCTCCCCTTTGATTGGATGGGAAGGATCTGAAGGGTTATTGGGACCTACAATATTTGTAAATATTCTTTAGAGGTGAATATAGCTAATGGTATGAATTCTGTATTAATTCATTCATACTATCTCCAAAAGGTTAACCTTCCTAGTTCTGAGAATACAATTTAAAAAGACAAATTTAAAGTATTTAGGCAGTCCAAATACAAGATTCTACTAAGACGAAAGAAAGGGGAGAAAACCACCAAACACGTATGACCAATGCTGAGCTAATTTTAGAATGCATATGATTATTTTTATTTAAATGATAGTTTACTATTGTTAGACCTGGCTTCATTGGTGGGATATTCCACCAAACATATTGCCTTCCCTTCTCCTACCTTGCTAAATTTGTTTGAGGTAAAGGGGTGGTGCTCTTTCCTTCAAACATGGTAAAAATGGCATATACCTATTGACACGTTCAATTTACTGGTACTGGTGGAGCAAGGACTCGTAGAAAAGAGACTTGCACGGAGATAATCCTCTTGTTTAACTTCATATATTGTTTTAACCATGTAATTGTATAAATTAATAACACAACATTATATATACAAGAAAGAGAAGCTTGACTATGTGCATTACTAATAAGTAACTAGAGTAAAATTCTAAAATGGCCGCTAAGGGGTAAAACTGTACTGCGCATATGTCAGCTGCATCTACGCAATATGACGAGCTGTCACTTGGAGAGAATTTCTTGTGCTTGCGCAAATGTTATTAACATGGCTACTTGATTAGGTCACATGCTCAGCATCTACTGTGCTGACATTAAAACATGCTATTTTACTAATTCTATTGTGGGGAAAGCTTAAATAAATTAATGAGATTAGAGTAGAGATAGGTGACATACAGTGAAACCATTTATGTTTGAAGGAGAGGTAGCGTTCTCCACCCGATATTCAAAGCTGGCACCAGATCAGATCCAGCGAATTATAGATTGATCACACTTATTGACGTAGAAGCTAAAATATATGCATCAAATCTTCTAATTGCGCTCAAAGATTGGGTCACCTAAAATAAGATTCTTCCAATTTCCCAAACAGGTTTTAGACCCGGTAAAAGCACTATGTGCAATCTCCTAGCCCACAATCTCCTCGCTGAAAAAACGCCGCGAAAATCCATCAAACTATACACGTGTTTCGTTGATCTGGAATCAGCGTTCTACCTGGTACCCAGAGATCTCTTGCGGCAACAGATGGCAAAATGGGGCATCCTGCCATGACTATTATGGGCAACAGTTAACCTGTATTCAATGAATTGGGTCCAGATTGAACTAGGAAATGGTGAAAGAACCACAGCGAGGATACCAATGCACATCGGTTCTAAACAAGGATGTGTGCTTGCACCCAGCCTCCTCAATATATTCACCGCAGACCTAGACAAAAGGCATACAGAAGTTCAAAGCGACCCGCCAAAGCTAGCTTACCACCAAGTTAGAAGTCTGCAGTACACAGATGATATTGTTCTATGTAGCCAAACTCCACTAGGGTTACAGCGCCTGATCACGAAGCTGCTGGAATATACAGAGGAGCACGGTCTGCTACTAAATTACAATTTAGGTCATCTTTTTCTCAGCAAATACCGGGTCAAATAGAAAAAAACAGAAGTGATACGCAGCAGGGAACAGCATAGAGCAAAGCGGCTCCCACAAATACCTAGGAGTAGTGGTTGTTCAAGACTCACACACAAAGAACATCTAATTAAAAGAAGAGCGCAGGCGAACAAACTACGCTTCGGACTAAATACTTTAAAGCGGAAACTAAAGTGTCCATCAAACTCCCACCTATTAAAAGTAATCGCAGCCAAGTTCCTTCCATCTCTTACCTACAGCTCTGATTTACTTAAGGGCCAAGACGCAAAGTTTTTGAATCTTCAACAATCAAGCCTCTTTAAATTAGTTTTTCAGATTCCGCAATTTACATCTCAAGCACAAGTGCACTTGGAATTTGGGTTATCAAACCAAGTCCAGGAATGGCAAGCAGTGATAACGAAACTGTGCTGGAAACTAAGAGCGGCCCAAGAAGAGTCTATGCGCGGGCATTGCTGGACGGAACTGAAGAACCAGCCAAAAGGCAAGAAAGACTGGCCAATAGCACTGGAATGCGCACTAACCATGCTAAACCTGCATGAAGCCCAGGATACAAACTCTAGCTTCTCTACATTAAACAAAATAGCTAACAATGTAGTAAAACAAAAAGCCTGGCTAATGGATAATGGTGCTCTAACTAAGAAAAAACACGGCTGGATGGTTTTATCATCATATGAGATCAGGATCCCTCAGCCGTCTCTTGTCCAACACATAATTCCATCTGTTCAGCATTCTCTACTTCTGATTTGGCTGTGAGCCTTCGGCTCAAAAGATCTGGTCCCAACATGGAAATAAATATGGGCGACAACCCAGTGCAGACTTTGTGAACAGGCAGAAGAGACACTGGTACATCTTTTGTTCATTTGCCCAGCTGTGAACAATTTTAGACAGCATTATTTTACTCCCGGCTTTCCGTTCCATTTAAGTCAGATCATGCTGACCAGTCGTAATGGCATTATTAAATAGCCAGACTTTGTAGATTTGCTTGGGGCAGCTAAATTCTTGCAACAAGTCAGCACACTATTACAAAAAACAAACCGATAATGTCCATTTTAGTGTGCAACATCAAAGGGCCGCCACAACACATGTACATTTTGCATACATTTTTATCCAGGTGGTTACCATAAAGGGCTCAGCATAGAAGTACAGCTTTCATTTGCTACCACCAAGCTCACAGTGCATTTTTCTCAAAGCTTAAATTCCATTAGTGTTAAGCTGACTTTAGACTGTTCCATGTTTACAGCGATACGCATATTTACAATTGTGCACTTGCATTCTAATTATGAAAGTGGATTACCAGTACCTGGCATCAATAACTTATATTTCACTTGGATTGTAGAAGTTTTATACTTTTCTTTATCTTGATATTGAAAATGTAAATTGGAATGTTTTTTCAAATTGATGATCCTAAGGCAAAATTGTAATACACACAATAAAAAGTTTAATTCACTGACCCCGCAAAAAGGGGCAAGTATAACAGTGTGTGAGTGCCTGAGTGGGTGCATGAGCATTTGAGTGGGTCTGTGAGTAGATGCGTGAGTCACTTAGTAAGTCTGTGAGTGGATGTGCCTGTGTCTGAGTAGTTCTGTTAGTGTGTGTGTGAGCCTCTGAGTGGGTCTGTGAGTGGGTGCATAAGTGTCTGAGTGGGTCTATGAGTGGGTACATCAGTCTCCTAAGACTGAGTGCGTGGCTCTGTGTGGGTCTATGAGTGCATGCATTAGTGTGATAGTGAATGTGTGAATATATATATATTTTTTATTTCAGGAAGGTTTGCGACTCTGCCGCGACATTACATGAATTGCCACATTGAGCACTGTGATGGGTCTGCCACTGTAAAACTGTGCTGTGGCATTATTAAACTCAAAGAGGTCACCCAGATATCCCTAAAATCACCCATTAGGTTAGGGTACCCCTACCTTGACCTCTTGTGTGCTATTTTGCCTTAAATGTCATCCTCGGGACAGGGTCCTTGTTAAGAAAATGGCGGCCACAAATATTTACACAGGTTGCAGCCAGCCAATCACAGCGTGGGTGTGTGGAGCTATGAGTAGGTATCACAAAGGATCTCCATCCCTAGATATACAAATTATTATTTATTTAAATAACTCTAAAACTACTGAACAGATTTACACCAAATAACAAAAAGTGTGTTTTCTGGAACAAAAGCTACCTTTTTGCCAAATTGTATGTAATTCTGTCCAGACGTTTGGGCTGTAGGCATCGGCAGTGAGGCTGGAGCCAAGATGAGAAGTAAGAAACAGGAGGACAGACAGAGGACAGGCCAGGAAAGGGAAAACAAGCTACAAAAAAGTCACAGAAATGTAAAAAAAAAAAAATAATAAACACAGGGGGCCTGATTCACACATGTAATCTGAGCTGAAAGTCTAACTTTATGACTTTTGGTATTCACAAAGGGCATTTACGGGTAGTAAAGTTAGACTTTTGGTCTTAGTTTAGACCAAAATCTAACTCAGACAAAAGTCTAACTTAACTACAATTAAAGTTAGACTTTTGGTCTAAGTTTAGACCAACAGTCTAACTTTACTACTACTAAAGTTAGACTTTTGGTCTAATTTAGACCTTTGGTCTAAACTTGGACCAAAAGTATGAAAGTCGTAAAGTTAGACTTTTGTCTCAGATTACTTCTGTGAATCAGACCCAGGGACTTTGAAACAATAACACAATACGAACAAAAAAAAGTTGGGATTGGTAATAGGGAAGAGCAGATGTGGCTGGATAAAGTTGGATGGAGGGAAAAGGCAGCCATAAAGGAGAGAAGTATAGAAGGCAAACCAAAATGGCTGTGCCCTTGTGTACCACAGGGTGATTTCCGTGCAGATTTTTAATTGCTGAAAAAGCAGCACAAATGGTCCAATGAGTACTTTTTTCACCTGTTAATAGAATTTTGTAACACTCCATAAGTTCTGACCAGGCCTCACTAGAACTACGTTGCAGAAATGGGAGGGGCATGTTATCCCACAGACTAGATAACACAGATGGCTCCTAAGGACCCATGAGCCCTGACGATGTACAAATCCTAAGTTTAATGGATGAATCTTGTATTGTCTGAAGATCTCTAGGCCAAACCAAACTTTTCAAAGTCACAGTGAAGATTAAGGGCATTCTGTAGCGTTTGGAAGACAGGATTTATGGTGACAGATGTGGTGGATGTCTCATCCCCAATATCAAAAGTGCATATAGCCTGAGGCACTTTTAATTTGGCAGTTAGCATTTCTGCACACTTCTCCCAAAGTCTAAATAAAACCCTTTGGCTTTGTGGATTAAGAACAGATTGAGAAAGGTAGTAATTTGCAAGTGAAAATCAGATCCCAACTCAAACAAGATAGAGTAACTGAACTGAGATTATGAAAACAAAGTCACCAAGACAAAGATTGTGTGGTATATTCAAACCTGGGCTAAGATCCTGGATTAGGACACTAGTAATCATAACAAAGTGAGGAAAAGCATAGTTCAAATCTTGAGACACATCTTGCCAGAATGCATCTGTAGCTAAGCTTGGGGATCCGATTTCTAATAGAAGACACAAGGAAGGGAGGTGGAGCTACAGGCCATGTAAGATGATGGCACTTCTCTAACAGTTTGTGTTGGCTGGCCCTTCAGCAGCGAAATCAGGAGATTTAAAAAGCTTACTGCACAACGAGAACCCCTGGATGAATGGGAATATATGGGGAGCTGGTTTATTGCTTCAGAGAGCAAGACAAAGGTGTGCTGACTCCCCAGTATAGAAGGCACACTGTGTGACCCCCAGCACGGGTGAGACTGAAATGGCGAAACCCCCATCTTGGCACACAAAGATCCCAATGAGTGCATCTACACACACTTATTTTTATGGAGATCACAAAAAAAACAAGATGAAGAAAAGTAAGTACTTCTTGATTATAAGCACAAAAAAAGACTGCACAAACAATTATAATCACAGCCGTCTTGGTATGGTTTGTTGACTGCAAAGTTTGGTATGAAGAGGATTGGAAAGAGTACTATTTAGAAAATGTATCATTATGACTTAGTGGCAGACACTGTGGAGTGCCTCAGTGCCTCAGTTTTTAGTTTCATGGCCACACTATTTGATTTTGTTTTAGAAACATAACTTTTTTCTGATTGACATGTTTTATACATTCACTTATAGACCTAAATTATCTACACTGGGGGGCTAGGCAATTTTACTATTGAGGCCAGAGAACTTTATGGTAAGCAGAAAATGGGAAAATAAGTTGAGAAGGGAGATAGGAAGAGATATAGGGGGACAAAGAAAAATGTACTGGATGGTATTCAATGTAATCTCTATAATATTATGTAAATTCTAAAAGATATGATGCCATTGGAATGATGAATTGGACAATCTTTACTGTCCCTAATGGTCACTGCCCTGTTGTGTCTGCCCTGGTGTCTGGTTTGGCATTGTCTTTAGTATTCATTGCCTTATTTTGTTTGTTTGCCTCTCTCTCCACTTGTTAATTTTTGCCTCTCTCTCCACTTTTTACTTTTTGCCTTCTGTTTTCGGCACTTGTAGACCCAACCCACTTTCTTGCTTGCCGCCTGTTAGAAATGGGGGTCTCTAGTTGGCAAGGGCTTGCACCTTTGTCCAAGTAGGGACCCTCCTTCCTAGTCAGGATAAGGGAGTTACACTCCTAAAACAACCCCTGCTCACCTCCTTGGTAGCTTGGCACAAGCAGTCAGGTTTATCTTAGAGGCAGTGTGTAAAGCATTTGCACATAAACAACAGTAATCAGACCCCTCAGGATATTGCGGCATGGATTGGCAAATTTAGCGGCACAAATATGGAAATTTAGCGGCACAGATATGGAAATTTAGCGGCATTTTTGCGGCACTTTATTTTACTGATAATCATTCATTTTCAGCCTGAAATCAATTGACCTCCCATGGAGGCTGGCCCTTTACTTCAGTTGTTACAGGGTACATGTTATTTAGTGATGTAAGCACTATTTTCTTTATTGAGTTTTTCTTACTGTATGCACGGCGTGCCTTGCCTACATTCAGTGCGCCATGCGGCCCCCTCACGCCTCTCTCCGGGCGCCACACTTTAGGTTTCAGCACAGCGCCTTTAAGACAGAAGAAGAATAAATGAACCAGTTGTTGAAATATGGAAAAACCTGAATTTCTTTTGCTAACACTTACCAATGGAGCTAAAACTTTTTCGTGAAGAGTTGACCCTTGGAAATGTTGCTAGCTCAAAGATTTGACTTCCTCACAAAATCTAAGTTCCTTCCTCGAGAATCTGTGAATTGTGCATGCAGATGCGATTTCAAGGGGGCCACAGATGCAAAAAAATGTCCAGTCCTCATGACCTGAAGAATTACCTGCAGGGTCATCATTTTGTATGCCGCATGGAGGGTGCAACATTACACCTCTAGTAAGTCCAAAATCGGTTTGTATTCACTTGATACCTTCTAAACCAAAAACAAGAGTATAATCTTGTCCCCTTCTGGAAGGATGGACTTAAATTACCTTGTTTTTCAATATGCTTTATGTCCCCTCCATTAAAGCTGCAGCTTCTGGGGTTTGTCAGGAAGAGGAGCTGATTAAAAACAGCCTACTCAGTCTTCCTATATTCAAACTTATTAATCCGATATAGAGGTTTTCCATTCCTCCTTAAAAATACGCAGTCTTCCATAGAAGGCAAGACCGGTCGAGGTTCAAGTCATGATTTTTGGGAGTGAGGAGGGGGTGGGATGCAGAGCAGGGATGGTAACTTTTGGAGGCTGAGACTGGGATTTCCAAGATGGAGGGACACTCCAGCCTCATCCCCTCCCACAAAAAGGCTTGTAGCTTTAGGATGGAAGGATGGTCCAAAAGCTTTTCGAGAGCGGTAGAATGTTCATCTTCTAGGCCCATTGTGTCCCAGTTAGTACCACACCGGGAGGCCGGGGGCATTTACCTGGCTTGCGGTAGGGCCCGCCTCTGCGTCACTGCATCTCCAGCTGTGCAAAGTAACTGCATCTACTTCTACAGTCTGCATCTGCTAATTTCTAAAACCAGGTATGTTCTTGTTTACAAGATATGTTTTGTTAGATTGGCTCGTGGGGCAAGACATGGAGTTAGTGTAATCTTAAATCATTTTCAAACTGTTAGTTATTTTTCTTAACCTTGGTGACTTGAGATGGGATTGGTGGATTACGTACGTGTTCCAGTCAGGGCTGCACCAAATTTGTGTCTGTGGACTGTGGGTCTGAGGCTATACAATTATTATTCTGGAAGCACAATTTAGGTCGACAGGAGGCATGGCCCCTCAATAACATTCAAATATCTGGTAACTGTTTGCGACCAATGGGCTTTCGGAAGGGTGAGGGTGCCGACAGATGTATTCTTAATTTTAAGGTAATGTATTCTGTTCATACCATGTGCCTTTGGTATGCAGACCTTCGGGTTTCAGTGCTGGTTTTGCTACCTGCTTGTTCTGTGACATGAAAGAGGGACGTTGTCTTCTCATGCTCTGTGTTGAATTGAATTTCAGATACAACACATATGTTAAAGCCTTGGGTGCAGCCAGGTGCATACACATCCGTTTAAAGTTAAGCGCGAGAGAGTCCCTGTGTGTCAATGTCATGGTCCGCACAGGGGCTCTGCACTGTCTACGTGTGTGCCCTACTCAGAGGAAGAGATTGCCAACTGCATTGCGTCCCAGTTACTACCACACCGGGAGGCCGGGGGCATTTACCTGGCTTGTGTTAGGGTCCGCGGCAGCGTCACTGCATCTCCAGCTGTGCAAAGTAACTGCATCGGCTTCTGCTAATTATCAGCTGTGAGTCTCTACAGCTGCAGTTAAAGTCACGTCTCCCGGGGTAAAACGAGGGCTCTGACGCTGTAGAGCGCTTGCTGTGCCTGGTGCTCGATGCTCTGATCAGAAATGCAATATTGCTTCTCAAAAAGTCGTAACATTCTGCTCACATTCCAAGCTGTACATGCCTTACATCGCACTGCTTGCGACTGTGACAGATTTCAAAGGCTGCACTGTTACCATTTTAACAAAGAAAAACCGGATGTGACGGATCGGGTGAATCAAATCATGCGCCTGGAAGACACTCATGCAAATCGTTATTTGTAAAGTTGTTACAACTTAAAACAAAGTCCAACACCGTATATAAGGGGATATTTGGATCGGAGAGGCCCAGAGATTCTTATCTGCAGCTTGTTGGATGCAAAAATCTATCGCAATTTTGTTGCAAATCGCGAAATCGCGAAATACTGGAGGGTCTGAGTAATACGTTTAAGCACTACAAAAGGACACCATACCAGTTTAGAAAAATATTCAATATGTGCATATACTTAAAACAAGACTGAAACGATACAAATTCACAATACAGTACTTAAAAATCTTCAGTTGTCAAAATAACATTGAAACACAGTTTCATGATGTCGATAGCTCTGTCCAGGCCTATCATGACGTGAGCAAACAAATCCAAACAGTTCTGGCTGACCGCGGCGTCGTGGGCCAGCTACGGTGTCGGGAAGACCCACAATAGTATCATTCAGAAATGCATGGCATCGATGACCTCTTGTTGAGCTTCCGAAAACATGGCATCCGCAGGTGTCGGTTCCAGAGGTCGGTGCAGGAGTCGTGGGGGCCCTCAAACTCACACGCGTGGCAGATTGAACTCCTCTCTGGTGAAGTCAAGAGTGCTGGCGTCCGCAGGTGTCGGGTGCTGTGGTGCGTAGTGCAGCAGTGTGGCGTACGGTGCCCTCAGGTCAAGGTGCGAGCAGAGGCTTGGTGGCGGCGTCAGATTATTGTCGTCGACTGACAAACAGGAGTCGATGGCACCGGCATCGGTAGGACAAGGCTGCGGTGCGGGATGAAGGCGGTGCGGTGCCCTTGAACCACGGTGCAAGCAGCTGCGTCAATTTCGGCATGGAGCGGCATCGTCGGTGATACCATGGCTTCGTCATGGCGGATTGCGGTGCCCACAGGTCGCTGCACGAGCAGCGGCTCACTGGCGGCATCCACAGGCGGCGTCGGTGATACCAGGGTCACGGTGCCCTCTGAAGTGCCGTCGGGGCATGGAGTCGTCAACGGCGTCGTCAGCGACGTTGAGTTGCTTTTCTTCTGTTGCAGCCCAAAACACACAGTTCCCATTGCTGAGGGCAGAAAAGCTTGAAGTATTTGCTGTTCCTGAGACTTCTTGAACAGGGGGCAAGCTCTACCCCAAACCCTTGGACAAACTCACAAAAGTAGATTGCAGAAAGTTCAGTCCAGTTCTTTCACTGCCCAAAACAGAAGCAGCCACTGCAGGCAAACATAGCAAAGCACACAGCAATGTTGTATTCCCCCTCAGCTCTTCTCCTTGGCAGTCTTCTTGATCCCAAAAGAGTTCTAAAGTATTGGGGTCTGGGCCCCAATATTTATACCAGCAATTCCTTTGTCCTATGAAGGCAGAAGGTCCTGCACCTTGTCCAAACCAGATATGGTCAGTCTTGGAGCACTTTGTTTACAAGACTCCTGCTTTTCTTTTGACAGTGTAGGCCAGGGGCATCAGGCACAGCACAGGAGGTGGAGCCAGCATTGTGGGAGACAGGCACAGCCCTATTCACACCCAGGTGCTACTCCTCCCACCCATCTATGTGCAGATAGGTCTATTCAGCCCTGTGCTGACTCACCCTGTCTCCTGGTGTCTCCCCCAGCCCCTGCCACTCACAAACCAGACAGACAATACACAACCTCACAGAGGCAAACTGGATGGTTAAGCAAGAAAATACCTACTTTCTAAAAGTGGTATTTTCAAACACAGAATATTAAAACCAACTGCACTAAAATATGTATTTCATCATTCTGAGTTCAGGCATACTAAACTCGAATTTCTACCATGTTCCCTGAGTCAGTTAGGATTATAGGATGTTATGATCAAGCTGCCCAGTCTGGCCTATGGGGAACAGGTACCCTTGCAATAGTGAAAAACAAAGTAGGTTGTAATTCACTATCAGGACATGCCACACACACCAGGGCATGTCCTACCTTTCACAAACAATGCACCCTGCCCATGGGGGTATCTTGGGCATACCTTATGGGCAACTCACATGTAGAAAAGTCGACATGGCAGCCCCAGGCTGCATACAGGCTCTGCAATGGCAGGCTAAAGTTACTCTTTACTGGCTGTTTGCGTGGGTGGCACAATCCAGTGCTGTAGCAGACCAACAGCATTTGATTTATAGACCCTGGCACTCGCAGTGCATTTTACTTAGGACTGACACATAAATCAATTAAACCAGGAGCACTTGCACTTCACCACTGGACAGCAGTGAGGAAAGTGTGCAGAATCATTACACTAGCAAAAACAGAGTCAAAACCGGGAGGTCAGCAAGCAAAAACTCAGAGGAAACATGGCAAAAGATGCCAAGTCTAACACCACCTCCCATCTGTACTTTCCCTCTCCCGCCCCTATTTAATGGAGACCGCTGTGCAGAGGATCAAACGAGTGCCCTGACCTTCTGGCCTGGGAACGGCTCTCCCTCCACGCAGCTCCGCCTACCCGTCACCGCCGCTGACTGAGAAGAGCAGGGTTTGAGACCTGTCTCGATCCGCCCGCTGTGTCTGCCCTGTTTTACCTGCCCTGGTGTCTGGTTTGGTATTTTCTTTAGTCTTCATTGCCTCATTTTGTTTTGTCGCCTCTCTCTCCACTTGTTACTTTTTGCCTCTCTCTCCACTTGTTACTATTTGCCTTTTGTTTTTGGCGCTTGTAGACCCCGCCTACTTTTCCTGCTTGCTGCTTCCCACCTTTCCCATCTCCCAGCTGTACTTTCCCTCCCCCCCTAATTAATGGAGGCCGCTAGGTGGCCACGACGCTGGCACGCCAAACGCAAGCCCATCCCCTACCCAACCGCAACCAGCGCCAAGAACTCTGTATCTCCTCCCATCCACTGCCATGATCCAGCCACCCTCCTCGCCTTAAACTCCAGAAGGAACAACAACTGCCAACTGTCCACGCCAAGCACCACTCACGGACAGTCCTCCTACCACCACTTCCGCAAGACCTTCAACACCATATCACCCCCACACCGAACGCTAACACCCCTGAAACACTGAGGTGCATCCTTCTCAACGTACGCTCCCTGCACCGACATGCCATTGAAATCTGGGACCTCCTCGACCCCCTCACACCGGTTGTCACATTTTTCACGGAGACCTGGACCAATGCCACCTCTGCACCCGACATTGCCACCGCCATCCCTGACGGATACCTGATCCAGATTAAAGACCGCCCAAAACACTGAGGAGGAGGGCTTGCCATCGCACACAAGAGCTCCCTCTTACTCTCCTTCTCCACCACGAATGACCCCCCTCTCCAACAATGAGCACCTTCCCTTCCAGATACAGACTAGCCCGAGCACCACTCTCTGCGGCACCCTCGCCTAAAGACCCCCCGGATCTCGCACCTTGTTTGCAGCAACCATCCCTGACCTCATCGTACCCCACCCCATCACCTCCATGGAATACATACTCATTGGAGACCTGAACTTCCACCTCGACAACCCCACTGATCCCAACTCCACCACCCTCCTGGAAACCTCTCCAACATCGGCCTAAAACAGCTGCCCACCACGCCCATCCACAAGGCAGGACATACCCTTGACCCCATCTTCGTAGGAAACAAAAAACACAGTTGATGGACAGAATGTAGAACAATGTCATACATTCACCCCAGTACAAGGATCTGGGCCTAAATCCATCGTTTTTTTGCTCTCCACACCACCCTGGGTTAGACACTGGCTATATGCAAATCAGCTCTGAACCTGTGCCTCATGGGAACAGTCCAGTCCGAACTACCAAGCCATGTCTTTCCCAGACCGGAATCAAGCATCCAAGGACCGGTTTCTGGCTATCAGCCTTCATTCAGCCTGGATAGCTTGACTCCAGTGGTGTGGAGAGCCTGGGACTCACGTCTGAGCATACCCCGCCCACTCGGGTGAAAATTGCAAAAAACACAGTTGATGGACAGAATGTAGAACAATGTCATACATTCACCCCAGTACAAGGATCTGGGCCTAAATCCATCGTTTTTTTGCACTCCACACCACCCTGGGTTAGACACTGGCTATATGCAAATCAGCTCTGACCCTGTGCCTCATGGGAACAGTCCAGTCCGAACTACCAAGCCATGTCTTTCCCAGACCGGAATCAAGCATCCAAGGACCGGTTTCTGGCTATCAGCCTTCATTCAGCCTGGATAGCTTGACTCCAGTGGTGTGGAGAGCCTGGGACTCACGTCTGAGCATACCCAGCCCACTCGGGGTGAAAATTTCAAAAAACACAGTTGATGGACAGAATGTAGAACAATGTCATACATTCACCCCAATATAAGGATCTGGGCCTAAATCCATCATTTTTTTACACTCCACACCACCCTGGGTTAGACACTGGCTATATGCAAATCAGCTCTGACCCTGTGCCTCATGGGAACAGTCCAGTCCGAACTACCAAGCCATGGCTTTCCCAGACCGGAATCAAGCATCCAAGGACCGGTTTCTGGCTATCAGCCTTCATTCAGTCTGGATAGCTTGACTCCAGTGGTGTGGAGAGCCTGGGACTCACGTCTGAGCATACCCAGCCCACTCGGGGTGAAAATTGTAAATTCGTAGGAGGCAACAATATTCACTTCAGCCACACCACACAACCCCCCTTGACAGATTACCACTGCATACACTTCAGCGTCCACAATCCTGCCACATGCCCTCCCTGAAGAAACTGGAGCAAAATCACAGAGGAACAGCTCAACCACACCCTCAACCACGACGGCCCCTCCTCCTCAACCAATGCCAACCTCGCAGCCAAAGAATTCCACACATGGATCTCTAACTTTGCAGATGAACTCGCACCCTTATGCAACACAAACAGACAGAGCCCCAGAAAAGCCACCTGGTTCACCACTGACCTCCAAGAATCCAGACATACTTGCAGACGTCTTGAGAAAAACTGGAGGAACAGGAAAACCCTGGATGTTCACACCACCTACAAGACAGCCATGACAGAATACCACGAATGCAGCAGATCCACCAAAAGTACCTTCATCTGAAACAATATCATCACCAACTCCAGCAACTCAAAATAACTCTTCAACATCATCCAGGAATTCACCAAGCCCCCCCCCTTCAGCAAAAACCACGGACACCACCCCCTCCCAGGACCTCTGCAACAAGCTCAGATCCTACTTCCATCTGAAAATCAACGGCCTCCACAACCACTTCACTGACCAAACACCGGACACCAAAGCCGCCACCCTCTACAGTAACGCCAACGGGCCTACCATCTCCTCCTGGGCCCCAGCCACCACCGAGGACATCACCTCAACCATGAAAGGCATCCACTCAGGAGCCCCCAAGGACCCCTGCCCACAGAACATCTACCACAGAGCCGCCATTGCTCCCAAACTACAATGCACCATCAACACGACCTTTAAGACTAACACCTTCCCCGATGACTGTAAATGCGCAGAAGTCAGAACCCTGCTCAAGAAACTGTCAGCAGACCCCACAGGCCTCCGGAACCACAGACCCATCTCCTTCTCTCTTTCGCTGCCAAAGTCACTGAGAAGATTGTCAATGCCCAGCTAACAACTTTCATCGAAGAAAACTCCATCCTCGACCCCTCCCAATCTGGATTACAAAGCAACCACAGCACCAAGGTTGCCCTACTCGCCGCCACAGATGACATCCGCACCCTCCTTGACAACATCACGGCCCTTATCCTACTAGACCTCTCAGCAGCATTCAACACCGTCTCCCACTGTACACTCACCATCAGACTCAACAACGTCGGCATACAGGGAAACAAGCTCAAATGGATCAACTCCTTCCTCACCGTCAGAACCGAAAGAATCAGACTGCCACCCTTCCTCTTTGAACCCACGGATATCAACTGCGGAGTATCCCAAGGATCGTCACTAGGCCCCACACTCTTCAACATCTACATGGACCCCTCGCCGCCATCAACAGACACCAGCAGACTCAGCATAGTATCCTTCCCCGATGACACCCAACTTATCCTCTCCCTCACCAAGGACCCCGTCACCACCAGGCTCAACTTCCAGGAAGCAATGAAGGACATTGCATCATGGATGAGCAACAGCAACTGAAGATCAACTCAGAAGACAGAAGTCTTCATCCTCAGACCCTCCCCCTCCACTGCCCTTGGCAACCCTCCCGCACCCACGGACAATGCCCGAAACCACAGCATCATCCTCGATTCCTCCCTCTCCATGACCCGAAAGGTCAACGTAATCACCTCCAGCTGCTTCAACACACTCTGCATCCTCTGAAAGACCTTCAAATGTATCCCCCTGAGTCAAGGAAACTGGTCACCTACGCACTCATAACCAGCAGACTGGACTGCAGAAACAGCCTCTACACCGGGATCAACAAGTCTCTCATCCACAAACTACAGACCATAAAAAACACTGCAGCAAGACTCTCGACAGGAACAGATCATTCAACACCTACACTACCTGAACTGGCTCCCTGTAGATAATTACACATGACTACAAATGCCTCCAGAATACCAAAAACGAGAAAATCTCCCTCCACTTGCCCAAGAGAAACCTCTACTCTGCCGACCTTGCCCTCTCCGAAACGCGGTGCATCCGCGAAGCCAGGACAGGAGGAAGAACTTTCTCCCACATAGCGCCCAAGACATGGAATGAGCTCCCAGTCAACTTCAGATGCGCCCCTCCCTGAACATCTTCAGGAAGACAGTCAAGACCTGGCTATTTGACTGATCAGAGCTGCTAAAACTTCCGTCCCTGCGCCTTGAGACCCTCATGGGTGAGTAGCACGCTTCACAATTCCCTGATTGATTGATTGACATACAAATGCTGGTTAATAATTGTTAACCACCACCATGGTTTCCTCATGTTCCCCTTTTGTACGAACATCCTGGCTCATTGAAACTAGCCATGCTTAATTATTTTACCCCTTACTCTTCTAGTGTTGCCATGGGGACACAGCCAACCCCTGATCAGTCCCAGCTGTAGCGCGTACGTGTGCTCACCAGCAACATGTTAATTAGCATGCCTGGAACCCTTATTAGTGCTTCCGCCCTGAATATTTCAGTGCAAGCAGAACCACTTGATGGAGTGGCTGCCCATATTTCTACTGTTGAAATTAATGATGCAGTCTTTATTTCAAGTAAGTGCCTCTGCTAGGCCCTGTCCTCTTTAAGCAGACACATGCACCACACCCATCGTAACTTGTATCTGCACATTTTTAGGTCCGGTGGTGCCAAGTCAGTGTGCTTCACAAATCTTCAGCAATTTCTGCCCCAACTACCAAATTGGCTGGCTTTTCCTAATTCTCCTCAATCTATTGACCAGGCATCCCCTGGGATTAAGTAAGTGCCTCATCCTGGTATAGACATGCGCATCCCCGTTACCCAGCCCTTCACCAGTCATTCCCACTCACAGTGACACTTGTAGATTCACTGACAGCCTTTAGTCATCGAGAGACGCCCATCCTTTCCCTTGTCCTGAAGAAGACCGGCCACAACACCTTAATACCGCCTTGTCAGGGTCGAAACTTTGATGATAATATATGGCTCAGATCTATCAAGTCTCTTGGTTGAAATTGATAAGCCATTGTGCTATTCACCAGAGATATTGTTTTCTCCTTCGTTCTGAACACACTTAGTTCTTCTCCCTTGTTAATCTATACATAATTTCACCTTGTTTATATGAAATGCACTGCACAGCTGTCACTGAGTCCCAAATGTCACTATAATATATGTCACTCCTATATTGCATCTCGTTTTGGCAGCCTTTAGATATTTGTAAATATACATGAACGCTTCAATTTACAAAAAATATTATTCTTTGGAAGCACCTATTAGGCAGTGTTTTGTTTTGTGTTCCAACATGCATGCTATTCTTTGATTGAAGCAAATTATATTATTCTTTGACTTGTTTACGACGTATAAAGCAATTACTCTTTGATTAATTTATTATTTGATAAGCAAGTGACCTCCTGTGAGAAGTGGGCATGACCCTGAATTTCTACATAACAAAGCTGCAAAAAAGTTGTGCCCACTTCAGTTATCAAACCTAAGGGGTGTTACTAGCCTGGGGGTGGGCATTCCTATCTGACCAGGTGCCAAAGGGCTCTGGACAAAGAGGGTCAGCTTCCTCTCCTGTGAGAAAAGCCAGATAAGCCCTCTGTGTGTATGTACTCACAAATCCACTACTGGAATCAAGGTGGGTTTGTGAATATGAGATGTTAGATACCAAACATCCCTTTTTAGTGAAGCCATCATGTAGCTGGGAAACTAGTTTTCAGCAGTGTCCAGCACATAGGTTAAAATGGTTTCACTGATTACTGGCACTGGCAGCAATGGAACAGACAAGCACAGGGGTATCCCTGCTCCTGCAGATATGTCCTCACACGCAGCATAAGGCACCCTGCCTTAGGACTGTAATGACTGCTGTAGAGGTGACTCATGCAGTTTTAGGGGACATCGCAAACAGTGATGTGTGCAATGTTGTGTCTTCACAAAAGCACGCAGTCTGTGACGGCAGCCCTGCATGAGTTTGGTGAGGGGTCACTATGAGTGGCACCATTTGTGCTGCAGATATTGGAGTCCCTCTTTAGTACCCCCGGCCCGATGTACCAGGGTGCCATTTACTAAGGGCTTACAAAGACTTACGAAAAGTGCTAAAGGTATTGCCAATTGAGGACACAATTGTATAGTTTTGGGGAAAGAAACCTGCCATGGTAAATCTTTGCCACCTGCTGTTTCAGAAATCCTAGAGGGAAACGTGCCAAGAGGAGTTCTAAAAGAAATTAAACAGCTAAAAAAACTTTTGAACAAGGCCTTAAAAGTTACGAATCAAATCAGCTTTGAACTTTCCACTAAAAAAGAGTCTTAAATAGGATAGGACTAAGTATAAGAAAAAACTGTGGGAAAAGAAGAGGAACGGTGATAGGGAAAATTGGACATAGATTTACATTGCCATTAAATTGAAAGACCCAGCCCGGTTTTGGTGTATAATCAACAAGTCCTTCACCAGGTGGCCAAGCCATACCCTATGTAATATTTCATCCTTAGAATGGATGAAGCATCTAGAGCAGAGGTCTTCAATCTGTGGGGCGCGACCCCCAGGGGGGTCGTGGAGTCCTGGGAAGGGGGTCGCAGATTCTGTTGGAGCGTGCAGCAGTTCCTGGCGTCAGGCTGATTGAGGCCGGGTGATCACGGCGGAGGCCTAATTCACGCCTCATTAACAAGTAAAGGTCTTCTGAAGACCTGTGAAGTACTTGGGTGTGCCTTTCTGTGTGTCCCGAAGCGGTTTCAGCCGGGCTTACTTACACGTGCTGGGGAGTGGGGGGGGGGTCTGGGGGAGGAGGCTGTAGCCCTTTGAGTTCAATCAATGGACTTAGCTGTGGGGTTTATTTTTATTTTTAACGTTTTATATAGCGCTAGCTTAACCCGTAGGTATCAGAGCGCTTTGCAAACACACATAGTAAACAGCAGAAGGACATTACAGTCATTGGTTCAAGTCCCACGAGCTCTCATACCTGGCGCCTGTGCAGGAGAAATGTGCCTGAGACTGTTCTTCACAGTGAGGTGTTTATACAGCCTGTCTGCCCCCCCCCCCCCAAGCAGGGAAGCACAGAGATGCCCTCCCAAGAGAGAGGAAGAAGAAGGAAGAAGACACAGAGATACTGACCCCACCCCCATGAGAGAGGCACAGAAAAGGTGGGTGGATGAAGGATGAATGTATGTGTGGATGGAAGGATGAAGGGTGGGTGGGTGGATGGGTGGATGGATGGAAGGATGAAGGATGAAGGATGAAGGATGGATGGGTGGATGTAGGGATGAATAGATGGATGTGTGAAAACGTGGGTGGATGAATGATGAGTGGATGGATGTCAAGATGAAAGGGTGGATGGATGGATGGATGAAGGATGGGTGGATGTATGTATGGATGGACAAAAGGGTAGATGGATGGATGAAGGATGGATGTATGGATGGATACAAGGGTGGATGGATGAAAGGGTGGATGGATGAAAGGGTGGATGGATGAAAGGGTGGATGGATGAAAGGGTGGATGGATGAAAGGGTGGATGGATGAAGGATGGATGGATGAAAGGGTGGATGGATGAAGGATGTATGTATGTATGGATGGAAGGACAAAAAGGTAGATGGATGAAGGATGGATGTATGGATGGATAAAAAGGTTGCATGGATGAATGATGGATGTGTGAAAAGGTGGGTTGATGAATGATGGGTGGATGGATGGATGGATGGGTGGGTGGATGAAGGATGGATGTATGGATGTATGGATGAAAGGGTGGATGGATGTATGGATGGAATAATGAAAGGGTGGATGGATGAAGGATGGATGGGTGAAATGGTGGATGGATGGATGGATGGATGGAAGGATGGATGAAAGGATGGATGGATGAAGGATGGATGTATGGATGGGTAAAAGGTTGCATGGATGAATGATGGATGGATGTGTGAAAAGGTGGGTGGATGAATAGATGGGTGGATAGGTAAAGGATGGACGTATGGATGGAAGGATGAAAGGGTGGATGGATGAAGGATGGATGGATGTGTGAAAGTGTGGGTGGATGAATGATGGATGGATGGATGTGATGAGGTCTAACAGGCGCATTTATGGTTGTTGATAGTTGTTGATGATGAGGAGTACCAGTTTCTAGAATCTTTTGTCGTAAGGGGGTCCTTACGCCTAAAAAGGTTTTACAAGGGGGTCTCGGCATCAAAAAGTTTGAAGACCTCTGATCTAGAGTGTCTCTACGTGGATAAGGCCTCAAATAATTGTTTAGATTCCCCATTGATGAGCACCTTCACCATGACTCCTCAAATGTTTTAACAGTGTGGAATAATAGAAGGGTGGAAAAGGTGATTCTTTCAATAAAATGTTCCAGTTCTCCCGGCTCCATCGGCCTACCGGAACGTATCTTCAAATCACACCCCACCAAATGGTCTGCCATTATAACCCCTTTATTCATTAAATGCCTAATTATAAACATTATCCCAGATAGCTGGAGAGGATCCCTGTTGGTCCTCATCCATAAAATGGGGAACCAGTTATGTTTTGCTAAAATTCTCAATGAAGAGCTAAGAACGTGGACCAGGAGAAGTAATTTATCCCATGTTTCCAGACAGGGTTTCATAAGGGTTGTAATATTGAGGATAATCTCTTTTGTTTTACCACATTGTTTGAAATTCAATGGAAAAAAGGGAATGCAACTGTATGCAACATTCATCGACTTTGTCACTGCTTTCAACAGTGTGGCTAGAAATGTCTTCTGGAAGTGGGGCATCCACAAGACTTTTTAAGGGTGATGGTCACTCTTTTCCCTGACACATCGGTATAGGTCAGAGTTTTACTTACATGGGCAAAGTCAAAAAAGATTGTCACTAATACAGGCTTGAAACAAGGTTCTGTACTCTTACCACTATTGTTCCAATTACCCTTGTTTTAATGTCAGCCTTCCAAACTAAATTTGCAAGTCAGAAATTGAAGGAGTTGTTATATGCTGCTATTTGGACCTTAACGCAAGTGCGGCTGCAAAGACCATTGGATGCACTTGGGTAGTTTTACCACGAAAATATACTTGAATAAGCATTGCAAAAACCAAATTAGTGATCTTTGGACAAAAGCTAATCAATAAGGGTTTAGTGACCCTGAACAAAGTGAAGTTTGAAAGATCGTCAGCATACAATTACTTGTGAATATGGGTGGATTTAACAGAGTGTGAGATCATCCTCTTGAAGGCTCTAAAAACCATTCTTGAGCACTAACTAGAGTTTTTCAATTTGGTAGAAGAACTCGGCCTGCTCTGATATAAGTGTAGAAAGGAAAATGATTATCAGCAAACGAATGCCCATATTATCATATGGTGCTATTCCACTGCCAAATAAACTTGTCGCTTGGTTGGACAGGGAACAGCGCATCTCTTACCGATAAATTCTCCATCTGCCTTCATGCATCTCAATTTTGATTGCAATTCAATCTCCAGAGACACATTCATATGCTTACGGCTCAAAATCTATCTTATTGCATCAAAGCAAACATGGCCTGCAATGAATCCCTCAGGAGCCTTATATAGCGAGAAATAACGTGTGACTGAGGCTTCTACTTCGAACACTCACCTCAAGCAGGCATTAAACAACATGGATGCACCAGATCAATGGGAAGCCCCCTGACACAAAACAATTTCTAAGGGCACTAACCTAGCAGGCGAAAGTCATGTCTGCCATGGCTGACTCAGATAAACTAGCAAACTGCTCTCATGGTAGCTGGGTGGCAAAATGTATGACCCGTTGCAGCTGCCACCAGCTGATTCAACTAAGATTTGATCTGATTCCCTTAAAAGGTTATAGGCATTGTAACCTGGAAGTGTTTACAAAATCTGCTTGTTGTTTATGTAATTCTCCCACATAATCACTAACCACCATTGTGTGTATTTGTGGAAAGATATCTCTGCATAGAAACGTTTGGTTAGGCTGGTGTTTAGAATTTTTAACATCTGTTCTAGAAACGAGGTACTGGAAACCTGTTTGAAGGGATAGTCCACACAATTATCGTCATCATTTTTGATGATGGTAATAAGTACCTTGGTCCTTGGGGATAATAATTAACCTTAAGTAGGGTTTAAATTACAGCAGTATAGTATCTAATAGCTTGATTTTCAGAACCTGTGTAACACCCTTGGGTCAATTTCTGGTGGATTGGGCCCAAATTTTATTATTGCCATTTCCATAGCTTATTGCACAGCAGTAGTATAAATTTTAATCTTACTGTTATTCATATCTTTTTTTGAAATTTACTCCGTTTTCAGTTTTACTGTAGGAAAGATAGACCCCCAAAAGAATGTGGATTTTATGCCTTTCACTTGAGGCTTTAAACTATGGTTTGGGTCTCCCTTTGCTCGCTGTTTCACACCAATCAGAGCTGAATTCTTTAGTATGTTATAATTTGTATGTGTGTATCCATCCATCCATCCATCCATCCATCTATCTATATATATATCTATCAATCTGTCTGTCTGTCTGTCTGTCTGTCTGTCTGTCTGTCTATCTATCTATCTATCTATCTATCCATCCATCTACTTGGACAAAAAAGTACCTCTAAAGGTAAAACTCTCAAAACATATTGGCTAGTTCTGTCAGAGGTTTTGGATCCTCCCCCTCCCAAATTGTTGATGTTTCTGAATGCTCTCAAATTGTCCATACAAAGAGGAATTTATTCAGTTATCCTGTCAGTGGCAAATATCTGGATTGCACAGGAGCCCACAAGCATCTCTAAACAAGTTAGGAGCGGATATGACTCCTTTTCTGGACTGCGTGGCATCATTCGAAATCTACACTTTCACCACTGGAGTTTCAATAAGTATTTTTGGTCTCGAGGAATAGCATCTGAGTAAAAAAAGACTGCATTTTACATAACAGATTTTCAACCTCTGGAGAGATCATTAATGTAAAGGGAGTTTGAAGACATCCGGATAGAGGAACCCAGAAGTCCTACAACCTGAGCTAGAAAACTCAAAGATATGGTGTACTGTGAAGAATCTGCATAGTTTCTCTTTTTAGTAATGCTATTTTTGGTGATGCCAAATGGAGAATGGCCTTCATTGAGGCTATTTTCAGACCCAAAACCAGTTAAGGATTAGACAGAATGAAATTGGGCTTTTCTTGATTGAAAACAAAGCTTTAAAGTGTCTGAATTGTTGGTGCCCATTGTTGTTGAAGTAAATCTTGAGCTTGAGAAAGAAAGAGAATATCATTCAAGTGTATGTTTGGTCTGAATCCCTGAGCATAAGTTCTTAATATCCCTCAGGTTTCGTGACTTTCATGGAGTACCACATTGGTGATGAAAGGCCAAGTTGGAATTCATGTGAATCAGTAAGTCTAAACTTTCCATTGGAACTGTAAAAACTCTGAATTTGAGTTGTGAGGTAGGCATTTCAAAGCTCTAGGTAAATGATCAACTATTCCTTGTAGAGGAGAGCCTCTGAACTCAAGGATCTTCTCCATCTTCAAATAATAATAAACTATAAAGTAGTTCAGTACTTTGAAATTAATTTAGGGGCAATTTTATATTCTTTTTCTGAACTGAAAGGATTGTGCTCAAGAAAATGTTGGATCAAAGTGAGCAAGCACTACTGTTCCATTTTGAGAAAAGCAGAGAATCTCTTCAGAAGCAAGCGTTTTGTACTTTTGTGAAAAAACAAACAGATATCTTGAAAAACAGTAGCATAAAGCTCTATGAAATATGATAGGAGGGCCAAAAACTACCAGACTTACCTGAAGCTTTGTTTCACCTCTGGATCCGGGATCCCTTGTATTTATATCCTCTGTCCAATTGGGGAAAGAATTGTGGCTTGAAATCCTTGGATTGTTATTGGGAGTGAATGAATCAATCCAATATGGCATAATCTTCATCACTGGCATCATTCAAATTAATCTTGAGAGTCAATGATTGATCCATAATGGCTAATATGGAGACATCTCTGCTATGATTACCTCGAATGCTATTATTTGTCTGCTTTTTGCAATGTTTGATGACAAATCAGGCCCAGTGTTAAAGCCTACAAGCGTCTCTTTAATAATTGGGTCTAACTATTTCTCTGCTAACATTTTATTATCTGAGCCTACAATATTTTTTTGGGGTTCTAAATATGTTATTGGCATATGACAATAAAATCATGCAATGCCAAAACATGTATTTTTGGAAGGAACATTGGAGCATAGTAATCATAAATAAACAACTTAGCGTTGAAAAAGTCATAGGATCACATGAAAATTACGATGGTGTGTTGGTGTGTTGGGAACGACAATGTGACAACATGAAAATAATACTTAAAACACTTGAGGGTGATCTAATCATAGAAAGTACATGGTTTGTGGGAGCCTCCTGGGTAATTGGCCTGGAGAACATAACATACAGATCATAACATACAGTAAACACTCTAAAATGAACGAAAGAATAGGAGGAATTCAGGGCAGGGGGAGTCATATGGGACGTTGGAGAATTGTAATTGTCAAAGTTGCAAAGAGGGACTATGACCAAGAGATAGAGAACAAAAGTTCTCTCATTGTGAAGGCACTGTGCAAATAAAGACGTCAAGTGTTTCTCATATACGTTGCAAGGTTGCCTTTGTTAAAAGATTGGGATAGATGTGTGCTTTTCGGATAGGTTACCCATGCCCGCCACATATGGTAGGAAATATTTGTAATACATTTCAAAAATACTTTACGGGCACTGGTAGGGAGGAGATTTAGTACGGCAAGGTTCGAATCTGGGAAATAGATTGGGCTGTGTGGATCAAGAATAGTGGACGTGAGCAGTAAATAATTTGTGTTTGTGTCAATGAGAAGATTTGTTTGTTTTGGAGTAGAAGTGGGGCGATCATCGACCATGCCTCCGCACTAATAGGTGTGGACTCTTCTGAGTAATATGATGACCATTGTGTAGTAATGGGGGTGACAAGGAGTATTTGAATTAGTAAGTAATTTGTAGAATTTAGATGCAGCATAACCATTCAACAGGATGATCAGCAACTTTTGAAGAGTCAATTTCTGAAGAGGGTCTAGCTTTGGCTTTGATCTGTAGAAAGTCATAGAAATCCTATTCAAGAGATCATGTTTGCTTTGTAGCGATGAAATGTTAGTGGTTCGGAACCCATATAGAGGTCTGATACTAATGAGAAGCCTTTGGCAGTCCATATAGTACCGAAAGACATTGAGTTGGTCATCTGGAGTTTTTTATTGTTCCATAATGATATGGAGAAAGATTTGTGTATTTTTGATGCCAGGGTTTTATCCAGAGATAATACGGTGGAAATACTGTCTCTGAAGATCTTCTTCAAATGTGTGAAGGATTGGTGAGTCATAATAAAATTGGCTACTAAGTTGAATGAATGGATGACTGATAATTCAACATCAATTCAACATCAAGCCATACATGCTTGCTGGATGAGTCATTTTCAAAACAAAGTGCAACTTGTGTGGCTAAATATTCCATTTAATAAACTTTGCATGTCAGGAAATGACAATCTCCTAGCTAGGGAGGCGGGACTCTCAGTTTTTTTAAGACTGATTCTAGTTTTTATTTATTCCAGAAGGATTCAGAGATAATCTTATCAGTTTTAAGGAAAGACTTTTGAGATAGGCGGACAAGTAGCATACTAGACAGAAAATCGATCAAAGGGGACACCATTATTTTGATGATTTTGTGTCTGCTCCAACATAAGATATGTTTGGAAGACCATGCAGACAACAACGCCTTTAATTTACTCAACATCTTGTTTTTATTGATGGCAACTGATACTGAGAGGTCGTTGCAGAACCAGATACCAAGATATTTAATATTCAATTTCCAATGGAAATTGGGAGCTAATAATTGAGGAGTGGCAATTGATGTTTAAATATAAATGTAAATGTGGGATTCTTGTAAAGCGCACTGTTACTCTACCCGAGTGTCCTGGCGTTGTAGACCGCTGGGGAACCCGTCCTGGTTTTCCCTGTGAGATGGTCCCTTTCTGGGTATCTCCAGGGTGAAACCAGGCATCCCCGGCATCTGTGGAGGACCGTTGTAGAGATGAGGCAAGGTTAATGTCCAGAGTTACAGAGTGTGTTCTCTGGTTAGAGTAGGCACTGAGGCGAGAATTATCAAGTCCGTTGACCCTGATGCCACGTCGGGAATTGAACCCTGGTCCCGGGCCGTTCTCTGCTTACAGGTCTGCCGCCTCTAACCAGTGAGCCACACCTCTCCACAAGGGGTAGGATCTCTGTTTTATCTTTGTTTGAGGAATAACCAGAAACATAGAAGACATTTTCAATAATATCTAGGGTCACAGGAATAGCTGAAGTTTGGGGACTCTGTAAATATCAGTATGCCATCTGCATATGCTGCCATTATATGTTGGGCATTCCTGAAAAGTATGCCAGGGATATATGAGGACTCATTTAAAATTACGATGAGAGGGTTGATGGCCAATAGGAATAGCAAAGGGGATAGGGGTCAGCCTTGGTGGGTGCCCTGCTGTAATGTACAAGAATGAGATATGGCACTGTTATTTATAATTCTAGCTGCGGGCTGAAGTATTAGGCCATGGTCATTCTGATGGAGGGTTCCCCTAGATTTTATGTCAATAGGACAGCCTCCAAGTATGGCCACCATTCATTGTCAAAGGCCGTCTCTGCGTCTATGGTCATACCTACTGCTGAAGCGGAGTGTGGATTGGAGGCTTTTTTGATCACATGGAAAAATAGGCAAATGTTGTCTCATCTGGTCCTGATGCTTTATCAGCTGGGATAATTTTATAGTGAGTTTAATCTAATTCCTGCTGATTGAGCTGGTTAAGGATAGTGGCGTGTTGCTACTAATATTCTTATTTGGTAGGCTGTGGAGGAATTGTATACAGACATATTTGAGGGTGTTAAGGGGGGTGTATAGTTTGGTAAGAATCTTTGGAACACTTTAAGTATTGCATCTGTTGAACTTCGAAGTTTTCAATGGTCATCTTTGATAGTCCAGATGAGGGTGGATTTGCGCTCGAACTTTAAATATGCCACAAGTCATCTACTGGCCATATTCACGTAAAACAATTGTTTGCCCTTCTGAACATGTACTCACAGATGAGCCCATTTACTAATGAAGGAATTGAATTTGTGTTTCAGTCATTTTAAAGCTGTCATGATAGTGGGTGTCTTTGGTTTTCCTATAGGCCAGTTCGTTGGACATGATCTCTATAGTTAGTTTTTCTAGGGAAGTTTTAATAAATGTATTTTATCTGGACATCCAGCTTATAACTTGACCTCTGAAGAAGCATTACAGGGTGTCCCAAAGTATAATTGGGGAGGATGTTGAGTCTTTATTTTCATGACTAAATTGCGCTAGTAATTTGTGACGCTCATTCAACATGTCTTCATCCTCTAGGACTTCTGAGTTAATTTGCCAAGCCCTCCCCTTTGATTGGATGGGAAGGATCTGAAGGGTTATTGGGACCTACAATATTTGTAAATATTTTTTAGAGGTGAATATAGCTAATGGTATGAATTCTGTATCAATTCATTCATACTATCTCCAAAAGGTTAACCTACCTAGTTCTGAGAATACAATTTAAAAAGACAAATTTAAAGTATTTAGGTAGTCCAAATACAAGATTCTACTAAGATGAAAGAAAGGGGAGAAAACCACCAAACACATATGACCAATGCTGAGCTAATTTTAGAATGCATATGATTATTTTTATTTAAATGATAGTTTACTATTGTTAGACCTGGCTTCATTGGTGGGATATTCCACCAAACATATTGCCTTCCCTTCTCCTACCTTGCTAAATTTGTTTGAGGTAAAGGGGTGGTGCTCTTTCCTTCAAACATGGTAAAAATGGCATATACCTATTGACACGTTCAATTTACTGGTACTGGTGGAGCAAGGACTCGTAGAAAAGAGACTTGCACGTAAAATAAGATTCTTCCAATTTCCCAAACAGGTTTTAGACCCGGTAAAAGCACTATGTGCAATCTCCTAGCCCACAATCTCCTCGCTGAAAAAACGCCGCGAAAATCCATCAAACTATACACGTGTTTCGTTGACCTGTAATCAGCATTCTACCTGGTACCCAGAGATCTCTTGCGGCAACAGATGGCAAAATGGGGCATCCTGCCATGACTATTATGGGCAACAGTTAACCTGTATTCAATGAATTGGGTCCAGATTGAACTAGGAAATGGTGAAAGAACCACAGCGAGGAAGCCAATGCACATCGGTTTTAAACAAGGATGTGTGCTTGCACCCAGCCTCTTCAATATATTCACCGCAGACCTAGACAAAAGGCATACAGAAGTTCAAAGCGACCCGCCAAAGCTAGCTTACCACCAAGTTAGAAGTCTGCAGTACACAGATGATATTGTTCTATGTAGCCAAACTCCACTAGGGTTACAGCGCCTGATCACGAAGCTGCTGGAATATACAGAGGAGCACGGTCTGCTACTAAATTACAATTAAGGTCATCTTTTTCTCAGCAAATACCGGGTGAAATAGAAAAAAACAGAAGTGATACGCAGCAGGGAACAGCATAGAGCAAAGCGGCTCCCACAAATACCTAGGAGTAGTGGTTGTTCAAGACTCACACACAAAGAACATCTAATTAAAAGAAGAGCGCAGGCGAACAAACTACGCTTCGGACTAAATACTTTAAAGCGGAAACTAAAGTGTCCATAAAACTCCCACCTATTAAAAGTAATCGCAGCCAAGTTCCTTCCATCTCTTACCTACAGCTCTGATTTACTTAAGGGCCAAGACGCAAAGTTTTTGAATCTTCAACAATCAAGCCTCTTTAAATTAGTTTTTCAGATTCCGCAATTTACATCTCAAGCACAAGTGCACTTGGAATTTGGGTTATCAAACCAAGTCCAGGAATGGCAAGCAGTGATAACGAAACTGTGCTGGAAACTAAGAGTGGCCCAAGAAGAGTCTATGCTCGGGGATTGCTGGACGGAACTGAAGAACCAGCCAAAAGGCAAGAAAGACTGGCCAATAGCACTGGAATGCGCACTAACCATGCTAAACCTGCATGAAGCCCAGGATACAAACTCTAGCTTCTCTACATTAAACAAAATAGCTAACAATGTAGTAAAACAAAAAGCCTGGCTAATGGATAATGGTGCTCTAACTAAGAAAAAACACGGCTGGATGGTTTTATCATCATATGAGATCAGGATCCCTCAGCCGTCTCTTGTCCAACACATAATTCCATCTGTTCAGCATTCTCTACTTCTGATTTGGCTGTGAGCCTTCGGCTCAAAAGATCTGGTCCCAACATGGAAATAAATATGGGCGACAACCCAGTGCAGACTTTGTGAACAGGCAGAAGAGACACTGGTACATCTTTTGTTCATTTGCCCAGCTGTGAACAATTTTAGACAGCATTATTTTACTCCCGGCTTTCCGTTCCTTTTAAGTCAGATCATGCTGACCAGTCGTAATGGCATTATTAAATAGCCAGACTTTGTAGATTTGCTTGGGGCAGCTAAATTCTTGCAACAAGTCAGCACACTATTACAAAAAACAAACCGATAATGTCCATTTTAGTGTGCAACATCAAAGGGCCGCCACAACACATGTACATTTTGCATACATTTTTATCCAGGTGGTTACCATAAAGGGCTCAGCATAGAAGTACAGCTTTCATTTGCTACTAACAAGCTCACAGTGCATTTTTCTCAAAGCTTAAATTCCATTAGTGTTAAGCTGACTTTAGACTGTTCCATGTTTACAGCGATACGCATATTTACAATTGTGCACTTGCATTCTAATTATGAAAGTGGATTACCAGTACCTGGCATCAATAACTTATATTTCACTTGGATTGTAAAAGTTTTATACTTTTCTTTATCTTGATATTGAAAATGTAAATTGGAATGTTTTTTCAAATTGATGATCCTAAGGCAAAATTGTAATACACACAATAAAAAGTTTAATTCACTGACCCCGCAAAAAGGGGCAAGTATAACAGTGTGTGAGTGCCTGAGTGGGTGCATGAGCATTTGAGTGGGTCTGTGAGTAGATGCGTGAGTCACTTAGTAAGTCTGTGAGTGGATGTGCCTGTGTCTGAGTAGTTCTGTTAGTGTGTGTGTGAGCCTCTGAGTGGGTCTGTGAGTGGGTGCATAAGTGTCTGAGTGGGTCTATGAGTGGGTACATCAGTCTCCTAAGACTGAGTGCGTGGCTCTGTGTGGGTCTATGAGTGCATGCATTAGTGTGATAGTGAATGTGTGAATATATATATATATTTTTTATTCCAGCAAGGTTTGCGACTCTGCCGCGACATTACATGAATTGCCACATTGAGCACTGTGATGGGTCTGCCACTGTAAAACTGTGCTGTGGCATTATTAAACTCAAATAGGTCACTCAGATATCCCTAAAATCACCCATTAGGTTAGGGTACTCCTACCTTGACCTCTTGTGTGCTATTTTGCCTTAAATGTCATCCTCGGGACAGGGTCCTTGTTAAAAAAATGGCGGCCACAAATATTTACACAGGTTGCAGCCAGCCAATCACAGCGTGGCTCTTGGTGAGTGGGTGTGTGGAGCTATGAGTAGGTATCACAAAGGATCTCCATCCCTAGATATACAAATTATTATTTATTTAAATAACTCTAAAACTACTGAACAGATTTACACCAAATAACAAAAAGTGTGTTTTCTGGAACAAAAGCTACCTTTTTGCCAAATTGTATGTAATTCTGTCCAGACGTTTGGGCTGTAGGCATCGGCAGTGAGGCTGGAGCCAAGATGAGAAGTAAGAAACAGGAGGACAGACAGAGGACAGGCCAGGAAAGGGAAAACAAGCTACAAAAAAGTCACAGAAATGTAAAAAAAAATAAATAAATAAACACAGGGGGCCTGATTCACACATGTAATCTGAGCTGAAAGTCTAACTTTATGACTTTTGGTATTCACAAAGGGCATTTACGGGTAGTAAAGTTAGACTTTTGGTCTTAGTTTAGACCAAAATCTAACTCAGACAAAAAGTCTAACTTAACTACAATTAAAGTTAGACTTTTGGTCTAAGTTTAGACCAACAGTCTAACTTTACTACTACTAAAGTTAGACTTTTGGTCTAATTTAGACCTTTGGTCTAAACTTGGACCAAAAGTATGAAAGTCGTAAAGTTAGACTTTTGTCTCAGATTACTTCTGTGAATCAGACCCAGGGACTTTGAAACAATAACACAATACGAACAAAAAAAAGTTGGGATTGGTAATAGGGAAGAGCAGATGTGGCTGGATAAAGTTGGATGGAGGGAAAAGGCAGCCATAAAGGAGAGAAGAATAGAAGGCAAACCAAAATGGCTGTGCCCTTGTGTACCACAGGGTGATTTCCGTGCAGATTTTTAATTGCTGAAAAAGCAGCACAAATGGTCCAATGAGTACTTTTTTCACCTGTTAATAGAATTTTGTAACACTCCATAAGTTCTGACCAGGCCTCACTAGAACTACGTTGCAGAAATGGGAGGGGCATGTTATCCCACAGACTAGATAACACAGATGGCTCCTAAGGACCCATGAGCCCTGACGATGTACAAATCCTAAGTTTAGTGGATGAATCTTGTATTGTCTGAAGATCTCTAGGCCAAAACAAACTTTTCAAAGTCACAGTGAAGATTAAGGGCATTCTGTAGCGTTTGGAAGACAGGATTTATGGTGACAGATGTGGTGGATGTCTCATCCCCAATATCAAAAGTGCATATAGCCTAAGGCACTTTTAATTTGGCAGTTAGCATTTCTGCACACTTCTCCCAAAGTCTAAATAAAACCCTTTGGCTTTGTGGATTAAGAACAGATTGAGAAAGGTAGTAATTTGCAGGTGAAAATCAGATCCCAACTCAAACAAGATAGAGTAACTGAACTGAGATTATGAAAACAAAGTCACCAAGACAAAGATTGTGTGTTATATTCAAACCTGGGCTAAGATCCTGGATTAGGACACTAGTAATCATAACAAAGTGAGGAAAAGCATAGTTCAAATCTTGAGACACATCTTGCCAGAATGCATCTGTAGCTAAGCTTGGGGATCCGATCTCTAATAGAAGACACAAGTAGGGGAGCTGGAGCTACAGGCCATGTAAGATGATGGCACTTCTCTAACAGTTTGTGTTGGCTGGCCCTTCAGCAGCGAAATCAGGAGATTTAAAAAGCTTACTGCACAACGAGAACCCCTGGATGAATGGGAATATATGGGGAGCTGGTTTATTGCTTCAGAGAGCAAGACAAAGGTGTGCTGAATCCCCAGTATAGCAGGGGCGGCTGGTGACATTTGAAAGTGGTGAGGCGTAAACTAATTTGCATATTGCACCGCAGCGAGCGAGCCCGAACCACCTTGCATCCATCCATACATCATTCATGCATCCACCCATCCATCCACCCACCCATCCTGCATCCATACATCATTCATTCATTCATGCATCCACCCATCCGTCCATCCATCCTGCATCCATCATTCATGCATCCACCCACCCATCCATCCTGCATCCATCCTGCATCCATCATTCATGCATCCACCCATCCATCCATCAATTCTGCATCCATCCTGCATCCATCATTCATTCATGCATCCACCCATCCATCCTGCATCCATCCTGCATCCATCATTCATTCATGCATCCACCCATCCATCCATCAATTCTGCATCCATCATTCATGCATCCACCCATCCATCCATCCTGCATCCATCATTCATTCATGCATCCACCCTGCATCCATCATTCATGCATGCATCCACCCATCCATCCTGCATCCATCATTCATTCATCCACCCATCCATCCACCCACCCATCCATCATCCATCCTGCATCCATTCCTGCATCCATTCATCCATCCACCCATCCATCCTGCATCCATCATTCATTCATCCACCCATCCATCCATCCACCCATCCATCATCCATCCTGCATCCATTCCTACATCCATTCATCCATCCACCCATCCTGCATCCATCATTCATTCATCCACCCATCCATCCATCCATCCTGCATCCATCATTCATGCATCCACCCACCCATCCATCCTGCATCCATCATTCATTCATGCATCCACCCATCCATCCATCCATCCATCCATCAATTCTGCATCCATCATTCATTCATGCATCCACCCATCCATCCATCCATCCTGCATCCATCATTCATGCATCCACCCACCCATCCATCCTGCATCCATCCTGCATCCATCCTGCATCCATCATTCATTCATGCATCCACCCATCCATCCACCCATCCATCCTGCATCCATCATTCATTCATGCATCCACCCATCCATCCATCAATTCTGCATCCATCCTGCATCCATCATTCATTCATGCTGATTTTTGCAGAGCCCCAATAATATGTTCATAAACCGTTTTTGCTGTGAGTAACAAAGTAAGTAAGTAAACAAAGTGAATGGGTGCCGCTGTGCCGACGTTTGCCATTACAAGAAATATTAATGTTGTTAAATAACCCGGAAACCAATTTGAAACCAATCCTCTGAAACCTCTCTGGTCAGTGGTCACCCATAAAAACCTCATCACTGTTACAGTGAAAATGTGGCGTCTAGAATGCAACGTTTATTAATTCCCAGCAGTCGGGAAAAGGTGGCAGCACTTACGTTTAATCTTGGAGTATAACTATATGTCGACTCGCCACATATCGTACCTTGTGTGTACCCACACGCGTTTCACACCCTAAGCATATGCAAATGATCCCCTGACCCGTCACGGCTGGCATGAAGGGGCGAGAGTTAATTTAATGAATAGAATTTACTATGCATCTCCTCCGGTCCTGCGAACTAACTTCTGCCCGCTCTTTTCTTTTGCCGCTCAACAGGAAACTAACTGCAGTGCCAAATCAGGAGATTGGATGCGACGGGGGAGAGGGAGGGGGCTGGCATTTGATAGGGCATGGGGCGACATAACGAAAAACACGTCGCCGCCCCAACATGAGCCTATCTTTAGACGCCTGCACTAAAGTAGGCATGCGCAGCATACCTAATGAGTCGTGAATGTGAGTGAGGGGCAACGCTCCTCACTCACATGCGCAGTCAGATGGCCCATCTTCTGGACTCCTGCTCTAGCGGCTTGCTTGCCTACGTGCGCTGTGCGTTGAAAGGCGCACTTTCACAAGTGAAGCACGGGCCGGCCTGGAAATGTAAACAGAAGAATTCTGAAAGCAATTCATCCGCTTACATTCCTGTTGCCGGCCGGAACTGCAGTGAGCTGTTTCGTTTGCGGGGCGCTGCCCCGGCGCCCCAATGGACCAGCCGCCACTGCAGTATAGAAGGCACACTGTGTGACCCCCAGCACGGGTGAGACTGGAATGGCAAAACCCCCATCTTGGCACACAAAGATCCCAATGAGTGCATCTATACACACTTATTTTTATGGAGATCACAAAAAAAACAAGATGAAGAAAAGTAAGTACTTGTTGATTATAAGCACAAAGAAAGACTGCACAAACAATTATAATCACAGCCGTCTTGGTATGGTTTGTTGACTGCAAAGTTTGGTATGAAGAGGATTGGAAAGAGTACTATTCAGAAAATGTATCATTATGACTTAGTGGCAGACACTGTGGAGTGCCTCAGTGCCTCAGTTTTTAGTTTCATGGCCACACTATTTGATTTTGTTTTAGAAACATAACTTTTTTCTGATTGACATGTTTTATACATTCACTTATAGACCTAAATTATCTACACTGGGGGGCTAGGCAATTTTACTATTGAGGCCAGAGAACTTTATGGTAAGCAGAAAATGGGAAAATAAGTTGAGAAGGGAGATAGGAAGAGATATAGGGGGACAAAGAAAAATGTACTGGATGGTATTCAATGTAATCTCTATAATATTATGTACATTCTACAAGATATGATGCCATTGGAATGATGAATTGGACAATCTTTACTGTCCCTAATGGTCACTGCTCTGTTGTGTCTGCCCTGGTGTCTGGTTTGGCATTGTCTTTAGTATTCATTGCCTTATTTTGTTTGTTTGCCTCTCTCTCCACTTGTTAATTTTTGCCTCTCTCTCCACTTTTTACTTTTTGCCTTCTGTTTTCGGCACTTGTAGACCCAACCCACTTTCTTGCTTGCCGCCTGTTAGAAATGGGGGTCTCTAGTTGGCAAGAGCTTGCACCTTTGTCCAAGTATGGACCATCCTTCCTAGTCAGGATAAGGGAGTTACACTCCTGAAACAACCCCTGCTCACCTCCTTGGTAGCTTAGCACAAGCAGTCAGGTTTATCTTAGAGGCAGTGTGTAAAGCATTTGCATATAACCAACAGTAATACGTTTAAGCACTACAAAAGGACACCATACCAGTTTAGAAAAATATTCAATATGTGCATATACTTAAAACAAGACTGAAACGATACAAATTCACAATACAGTACTTAAAAATCTTCAGTTGTCAAAATAACATTGAAAGACAGTTTCTTGATGTCGATAGCTCTGTCCAGGCCTATCATGACATGAGCAAACAAATCCAAACAGTTCTGGCTGACCGCGGCGTCGTGGGCCAACTACGGTGTCGGGAAGACCCACAACAGTATCATTCAGAAATGCATGGCATCGATGACCTCTTGTTGAGCTTCCGAAAACATGGCATCCGCAGGTGTCAGTTCCAGAGGTCGGTGCAGGAGTCGTGGGGGCCCTCAAACTCACACGCGTGGCAGATTGAACTCCTCTCTGGTGAAGTCAAGAGCGCTGGCGTCCGCAGGCGTCGGGTGCTGTGGTGCGTAGTGCAGCAGTGTGGCGTACGGTGCCCTCAGGTCAAGGTGCGAGCAGAGGCTTGGTGGTGGCGTCAGATTATTGTTGTCGACTGACAAACGGGAGTCGATGGCACCGGCATCGGTAGGACAAGGCTGCGGTGCGGGATGAAGGCGGTGCGGTGCCCTTGAACAACGGTGCAAGCAGCTGCGTCAATTTCAGCATGGAGCGGCATCGTCAGTGATACCACAGCTTCGTCATGGCGGATTGCGGTGTCCACAGGTCGCTGCACGAGCAGCGGCTCACTGGCGGCATCCACAGGCGGCGGCGGTGATACCAGGGTCACGGTGCCCTCTGAAGTGCCGGTGGGGCATGGAGTCGTCAACGGCGTCGTCAGCGACGTTGAATTGCTTTTCTTCTGTTGCAGCCCAAAACACACAGTTCCCATTGCTGAGGGCAGAAAAGCTTGAAGTCTTTGCTGTTCCTGAGACTTCTTGAACAGGGGGCAAGCTCTACCCCAAACCCTTGGACAAACTCACAAAAGTAGATTGCAGAAAGTTCAGTCCAGTTCTTTCACTGCCCAAAACAGAAGCAGCCACTGCAGGCCAACATAGCAAAGCACACAGCAAAGTTGTAGTTCCCCCTCAGCTCTTCTCCTTGGCAGTCTTCTTGATCCCAAAAGAGTTCTAAAGTATTGGGGTCTGGGCCCCAATATTTATACCAGCAATTCCTTTGTCCTATGAAGGCAGAAGGTCCTGCACCTTGTCCAAACCAGATATGGTCAGTCTTGGAGCACTTTGTTTACAAGACTCCTGCTTTTCTTTTGACAGTGTAGGCCAGGGGCATCAGGCACAGCACAGGAGGTGGAGCCAGCCTTGTGGGAGACAGGCACAGCCCTATTCACACCCAGGTGCTACTCCTCCCACCCATCTATGTGCAGATAGGTCTATTCAGCCCTGTGCTGACTCACCCTGTCTCCTGGTGTCTCCCCCAGCCCCTGCCACTCACAAACCAGACAGACAATACACAACCTCACAGAGGCAATCTGGATGGTTAAGCAAGAAAATACCTACTTTCTAAAAGTGGTATTTTCAAACACAGAATGTTAAAACCAACTTCACTAAAAGATGTATTTCATCATTCTGAGTTCAGGCATTCTAAACTCGAATTTCTACCATGTTCCCTGAGTCAGTTAGTATTATAGGATGTTATGATCAAGCTGCCCAGTCTGGCCTATGGGGAACAGGTACCCTTGCAATAGTGAAAAACAAAGTAGGTTGTAATTCACTATCAACATGCCACACACACCAGGGCATGTCCTACCTTTCACAAACAATGCACCCTGCCCATGGGGGTATCTTGGGCATACCTTATGGGCAACTCACATGTAGAAAAGTCGACATGGCAGCCCCAGGCTGCATACAGGCTCTGCAATGGCAGGCTAGAGTTACTCTTTACTGGCTGTTTGCGTGGTTGGCACAATCCAGTGCTGTAGCAGACCAACAGCATTTGATTTATAGACCCTGGCACTCGCAGTGCATTTTACTTAGGACGGACACATAAATCAATTAAACCAGGTGCACTTGCACTTCACCACTGGACAGCAGTGAGGAAAGTGTGCAGAATCATTACACTAGCAAAAACAGAGTCAAAACTGGGAGGTCAGCAAGCAAAAACTCAGAGGAAACATGCCAAAAGATGCCAAGTCTAACACCACCTCCCAGCTGCACTTTCCCTCTCCCGCCCCTATTTAATGGAGACCGCTGTGCAGAGGATCAAACGAGTGCCCTGACCTTCTGGCCTGGGAACGGCTCTCCCTCCACGCAGCTCCGCCTACCCGTCACTGCCGCTGACTGAGAAGAGCAGGGTTTGAGACCTGTCTCGATCCGCCCTCTGTGTCTGCCCTGTTTTACCTGCCCTGGTGTCTGCTTTGGCATTTTCTTTAGTCTTCATTGCCTCATTTTGTTTTGTTGCCTCTCTCTCCACTTGTTACTTTTTGCCTCTCTCTCCACTTGTTACTATTTGCCTTTTGTTTTTGGCGCTTGTAGACCCCGCGTACTTTTCCTGCTTGCTGCTTCCCACCTTTCCCATCTCCCAGCTGTACTTTCCCTCCCCCCCTAATTAATGGAGGCCGCTAGGTGGCCATGCCGCTGGCACGCCAAACGCAAGCCCATCCCCTACCCAAACGCAACCAGCGCCAAGAACTCTGGATCTCCTCCCATCCACTGCCACGACCCAGTCACCCTCCTCGCCTTAAACTCCAGAAGGAACAACAACTGCCAACTGTCCACGCCAAGCACCACTCACAGACAGTCCTCCTACCACCACTTCCGCAAGACCTTCAACACCATATCACCCCCACACCGAACGCTAACACCCCTGAAACCCTGAGGTGCATCCTTCTCAACGTACGCTCCCTGCACCGACATGCCATTGAAATCTGGGACCTCCTCGACCCCCTCACACCGGTTGTCACATTTTTCACGGAGACCTGGACCAATGCCACCTCTGCACCCGACATTGCCACTGCCATCCCTGACGGATACCTGATCCAGATTAAAGACCACCCAAACCACTGAGGAGGAGGGCTTGCCATCGCACACAAGAGCTCCCTCTGACTCTCCTTCTCCACCATGAATGACCCCCCTCTCCAACAATGAGCACCTTCCCTTCCAGATACAGACTAGCCCGAGCACCACTCTCTGCGGCACCCTCGCCTAAAGACCCCCCGGATCTCGCACCTTGTTTGCAGCAACCATCCCTGACCTCATCGTACCCCACCCCATCACCTCCATGGAATACATACTCATTGGAGACCTGAACTTCCACCTCGACAACCCCACTGATCCCAACTCCACCACCCTCCTGGAAACCTCTCCAACATCGGGCTAAAACAGCTCACCACCACGCCCATCCACAAGGCAGGACATACCCTTGACCCCATCTTCGTAGGAGGCAACAATATTCACTTCAGCCACACCACACAACCCCCCTTGACAGATTACCACTGCATACAGTTCAGCGTCCACAATCCTGCCACGTGCTCTCCATGAAGAAACTGGAGCAAAATCACAGAGGAACAGCTCAACCACACCCTCAACCACGACGGCCCCTCCTCCTCAACCAACGCCAACCTCGCAGCCAAAGAATTCCACACATGGATCTCTAACTTTGCAGATGAACTCGCACCCTTATGCAACACAAACAGACAGAGCCCCAGAAAAGCCACCTGGTTCACCACTGACCTCCAAGAATCCAGACATACTTGCAGACGTCTTGAGAAAAACTGGAGGAACAGCAAAACCCTGGATGATCACACCACCTACAAGACAGCCATGACAGAATACCACGAATGCAGCAGATCCACCAAAAGTACCTTCATCCGAAACAAGATCATCACCAACTCCAGCAACTCAAAATAACTCTTCAACATCATCCAGGAATTCACCAAGCCCCCTCCTTCAGCGAAAACCACGGACACCACCCCCTGCCAGGACCTCTGCAACAAGCTCAGATCCTACTTCCATCTGAAAATCAACGGCCTCTACAACCACTTCACTGACCAAACACCGGACACCAAAGCCGCCACCCTCTACAGTAACGCCAACGGGCCTACCATCTCCTCCTGGGCCCCAGCCACCACCGAGGACATCACCTCAACCATGAAAGGCATCCACTCAGGAGCCCCCAAGGACCCCTGCCCACAGAACATCTACCACAGAGCCGCCATTGCTCCCAAACTACGATGCACCATCAACACGACCTTTAAGACTAACACCTTCCCCGATGACTGTAAATGCGCAGAAGTCAGAACCCTGCTCAAGAAACTGTCAGCAGACCCCACAGGCCTCCGGAACCACAGACCCATCTCCTTCTCTCTTTCGCTGCCAAAGTCACAGAGAAGATCGTCAATGCCCAGCTAACAACTTTCATCGAAGAAAACTCCATCCTCGACCCCTCCCAATCTGGATTACAAAGCAACCACAGCACCAAGGTTGCCCTACTCGCCGCCACAGATGACATCCGCACCCTCCTTGACAACATCACGGCCCTTATCCTACTAGACCTCTCAGCAGCATTCGACACCGTCTCCCACTGTACACTCACCATCAGACTCAACAACGTCGGCATACAGGGAAACAAGCTCAAAGGGATCAACTCCTTCCTCACCGTCAGAACCCAAAGAATCAGACTGCCACCCTTCCTCTTTGAACCCACGGATATCAACTGCGGAGTAACCCAAGGATCGTCACTAGGCCCCACACTCTTCAACATCTACATGGACCCCTCGCCGCCATCAACAGACACCAGCAGACTCAGCATAGTATCCTTCCCCGATGACACCCAACTTATCCTCTCCCTCACCAAGGACCCCGTCACCACCAGGCTCAACTTCCAGGAAGCAATGAAGGACATTGCATCATGGATGAGCAACAGCAACTGAAGATCAACTCAGAAGACAGAAGTCTTCATCCTCAGACCCTCCCCCTCCACTGCCCTTGGCAACCCTCCCGCACCCACGGACAATGCCCGAAACCACAGCATCATCCTCGATTCCTCCCTCTCCATGACCCGAAAGGTCAACGTAATCACCTCCAGTTGCTTCAACACCCTCTGCATCCTCTGAAAAACCTTCAAATGGATCCCCCTGAGTCAAGGAAACTGGTCACCTACGCACTCATAACCAGCAGACTGGACTGCAGAAACAGCCTCTACACCGGGATCAACAAGTCTCTCACCCACAAACTACAGACCATAAAAAACACTGCAGCAAGACTCTCGACAGGAACAGATCATTCAACACCTACACTACCTGAACTGGCTCCCCGTAGATAATTACACATGACTACAAATGCCTCCACAATACCAAAAACGAGAAAATCTCCCTCCACTTGCCAAAGAGAAACCTCTACTCTGCCGACCTTGCCCTCTCCGAAACGCGGTGCATCCGCGAAGCCAGGACAGGAGGAAGAACTTTCTCCCACATAGCGCCCAAGACATGGAATGAGCTCCCAGTCAACTTCAGATGCGCCCCCTCCCTGAACATCTTCAGGAAGACAGTCAAGACCTGGCTATTTGACTGATCAGAGCTGCTAAAACCTCCGTCCCTGCGCCTTGAGACCCTCATGGGTGAGTAGCACGCTTCACAATTCCCTGATTGATTGATTGACATACAAATGCTGGTTAATAATTGTTAACCACCACCATGGTTTCCTCATGTTCCCCTTTTGTACGAACATCCTGGCTCATTGAAACTAGCCATGATCAATTATTTTACCCCTTACTCTTCTAGTGTTGCCATGGGGACACAGCCAACCCCTGATCAGTCCCAGCTGTAGCGCGTACGTGTGCTCACCAGCAACATGTTAATTAGCATGCCTGGAACCCTTATTAGTGCTTCCGCCCTGAATATTTCAGTGCAAGCAGAACCACTTGATGGAGTGGCTGCCCATCTTTCTACTGTTGAAATTAATGATGCAGTCTTTATTTCAAGTAAGTGCCTCTGCTAGGCCCTGTCCTCTTTAAGCAGACACATGCACCACACCCATCGTAACTTGTATCTGCACATTTTTAGGTCCGGTGGTGCCAAGTCAGTGTGCTTCACAAATCTTCAGCAATTTCTGCCCCAACTACCAAATTGGCTGGCTTTTCCTAATTCTCCTCAATCTATTGACCAGGCATCCCCTGGGATTAAGTAAGTGCCTCATCCTGGTATAGACATGCGCATCCCAGTTACCCAGTCCTTCACCAGTCATTCCCACTCACAGTGACACTTGTAGATTCACTGACAGCCTTTAGTCATCGAGAGACGCCCAAGGGAACCCAACCCCTGTTGGGCTGTCATCCTTTCCCTTGTCCCGAAGAAGACCGGCCACAACACCTTAATACCGCCTTGTCAGGGTCGAAACTTTGATGATAATATATGGCTCAGATCTATCAAGTCTCTTGGTTGAAATTGATAAGCCATTGTGCTATTCACCAGAGATATTGTTTTCTCCTTCGTTCTGAACACACTTAGTTCTTCTCCCTTGTTAATCTATACATAATTTCACCTTGTTTATATGAAATGCACTGCACAGCTGTCACTGAGTCCCAAATGTCACTATAATATATGTCACTCCTATATTGCATCTCGTTTTGGCAGCCTTTAGATATTTGTAAATATACATGAATGCTTCAATTTACAAAAAATATTATTCTTTGGAAGCACCTATTAGGCAGTGTTTTGTTTTGTGTTCCAACATGCGTGCTATTCTTTGATTGAAGCAAATTATATTATTCTTTGACTTGTTTACGACGTATAAAGCAATTACTCTTTGATTAGTTTATTATTTGATAAGCAAGTGACCTCCTGTGAGAAGTGGGCATGACCCTGAATTTCTACATAACAAAGCTGCAAAAAAGTTGTGCCCACTTCAGTTATCAAACCTAAGGGGTGTTACTAGCCTGGGGGTGGGCATTCCTATCTGACCAGGTGTCAAAGGGCTCTGGACAAAGAGGGTCAGCTTCCTCTCCTGTGAGAAAAGCCAGATAAGCCCTCTGTGTGTATGTACTCACAAATCCACTACTGGAATCAAGGTGGGTTTGTGAATATGAGATGTTAGATACCAAACATCCCTTTTTAGTGAAGCCATCATGTAGCTGGGAAACTAGTTTTCACCAGTGTCCAGCACATAGGTTAAAATGGTTTCACTGATTACTGGCACTGGCAGCAATGGAACAGACAAGCACAGGGGTATCCCTGCTCATGCAGATATGTCCTCACACGCAGCATAAGGCACCCTGCCTTAGGACTGTAATGACTGCTGTAGGGGTGACTCATGCAGTTTTAGGGGACATCGCAAACAGTGATGTGTGCAATGTTGTGTCTTCACAAAAGCACGCAGTCTGTGATGGCAGCCCTGCATGAGTTTGGTGAGGGGTCACTATGAGTGGCACAATTTGTGCTGCAGATATTGGAGTCCCTCTTTAGTACCCCCGGCCCGATGTACCAGGGTGCCATTTACTAAGGGCTTACAAAGACTTACGAAAAGTGCTAAAGGTATTGCCAATTGAGGACACAATTGTATAGTTTTGGGGAAAGAAACCTGCCATGGTAAATTTTTGCCACCTGCTGTTTCAGAAATCCTAGAGGCAAACGTGCCAAGAGGAGTTCTAAAAGAAATTAAACAGCTAAAAAAACTTTTGAACAAGGCCTTAAAAGTTACGAATCAAATCAGCTTTGAACTTTCCACTAAAAAAGAGTCTTAAATAGGATAGGACTAAGTATAAGAAAAAACTGTGGGAAAAGAAGAGGAACGGTGATAGGGAAAATTGGACATAGATTTACATTGCCATTAAATTGAAAGACCCAGCCCGGTTTTGGTGTATAATCAACAAGTCCTTCACCAGGTGGCCAAGCCATACCCTATGTAATATTTCATCCTTAGAATGGATGAAGCATCTAGAGTGTCTCTACGTGGATAAGGCCTCAAACAATTGTTTAGATGCCCCATTGATGAGCACCTTCACCATGACTCCTCAAATGGTTTAACAGTGTGGAATAATAGAAGGGTGGAAAAGGTGATTCTTTCAATAAAATGTTCCAGTTCTCCCGGCTCCATCGGCCTACCGGAACGTATCTTCAAATCACACCCCACCAAATGGTCTGCCATTATAACCCCTTTATTCATTAAATGCCTAATTAGAAACATTATCCCAGATAGCTGGAGAGGATCCCTGTTGGTCCTCATCCATAAAATGGGGAACCAGTTATGTTTTGCTAAAATTCTCAATGAAGAGCTAAGAACGTGGACCAGGAGAAGCAATTGATCCCATGTTTCCAGACAGGGTTTCATAAAGGTTGTAATATTGAGGATAATCTCTTTTGTTTTACCACATTGTTTGAAATTCAATGGAAAAAAGGGAATGCAACTGTATGCAACATTCATCGACTTTGTCACTGCTTTCAACAGTGTGGCTAGAAATGTCTTCTGGAAGTGGGGCATCCACAAGACTTTTTAAGGGTGATGGTCACTCTTTTCCCTGACACATCGGTATAGGTCAGAGTTTTACTTACATGGGCAAAGTCAAAAAAGATTGTCACTAATACAGGCTTGAAACAAGGTTCTGTACTCTTACCACTATTGTTCCAATCACCATTGTTTCAATATCAGCCTTCCAAACTAAATTTGCAAGTCAGAAATTGAAGGAGTTGTAATATGCTGCTATTTGGACCTTAACGCAAGTTCGGCTGCAAAGACCATTGGATGCACTTGGGTAGTTTTACCACGAAAATATACTTGAATAAGCATTGCAAAAACCAAATTAGTGATCTTTGGACAAAAGCTAATCAATAAGGGTTTAGTGACCCTGAACAAAGTGAAGTTTGAAAGATCGTCAGCATACAATTACTTGTGAATATGGGTGGATTTAACAGAGTGTGAGATCATCCTCTTGAAGGCTCTAAAAACCATTCTTGAGCACTAACTAGAGTTTTTCAATTTGGTAGAAGAACTCGGCCTGCTCTGATATAAGTGTAGTAAGGAAAATGATTATCAGCAAACGAATGCCCATATTATCATATGGCGCTATTGCACTGCCAAATAAACTTGTCGCTTGGTTGGACAGGGAACAGCGCATCTCTTACCGATACATTCTCCATCTGCCTTCAGGCATCTCAAATTTGATTGCAATTCATTCTCCAGAGACACATTCATATGCTTACGGCTCAAAATCTATCTTATTGCATCAAATCAAACATGGCCTGCAATGAATCCCTCAGGAGCCTTATATAGCGAGAAATAACGTGTGACTGAGGCTTCTACTTCGAACACTCCCCTCAAGCAGGCATTAAACAACATGGATGCACCAGATCAGTGGGACGCCCCCTGACACAAAACTATTTCTAAGGGCACTAACCTAGCAGGCGAAAGTCATTTCTGCCATGGCTGACTCAGATAAACTAGCAAACTGCTCTCATGGTAGCTGGGTGGCAAAATGTATGACCCGTTGCAGCTGCCACCAGCTGATTCAACTAAGATTTGATCTGATTCCCTTAAAAGGTTATAGGCATTGTAACCTGGAAGTGTTTGCAAAATCTGCTTGTTGTTTATGTAATTCTCCCACATAATCACTAACCACCATTGTGTGTATTTGTGGAAAGATATCTCTGCATAGAAACGTATGGTTAGGCTGGTGTTTAGAATCTTTAACATCTGTTCTTGAAACGAGGTACTGGAAACCTGTTTAAAGGGATAGTCCACACAATTATCATAATCATTTTTGATGATGGTAACAAGTGCCTTCGTCCTTGGGGATAATAATTAACCTTAAGCAGGGTTTAAATTACAGCAGTATAGTATCTAATAGCTTGATTTTCAGAACCTGTGTAACACCCTTGGGTCAATTTCTGGTGGATTGGGCCCACATTTTATTATTGCCATTTCCATAGCTTATTGCACAGCAGTAGTATTTATTTATTTATTTTTAAACATTTGTAAAGCGCGAAACGAAGGCCCATGGGCATCTCGGCGCTAAGTAACTGCAATGTTTGGCCAACAAGGGAACTGTCAGATCATTGATCAAAAAAGCCAAGTTTTGAGGTTCTTTCGGAAAGACCAGAGGGACGTGCTGGTCTTGATCGAATGAGGCAGTGTGTTCCAAAGTTTTGGAGCAGCCACAAGGAATCTTCTGTCACCCCAGTTGACAGATTTAGTTCGGGGGATCACCAGGTCCAGGGAGCTGGAGGAGCGCAGTGCTCTAGATGGACAGTAGGGAGTAAGGTTCTGGGTGAAGAATGCTGGGGCAGCGTTGTGTAAAGCCTTGTATACCAGGCACAAGGTTTTAAACTTAATCCTCTTCCTCACCGGAAGCCAATGGAGTTGTTTCATGGTGGGTGAGACCGGATGGAATTTGGGGATTCGCCCTAGGAGCCTGGCGGCCGCGTTCTGTATAGACTGCATTTTTGTTAGCACTCTCTCCTGGGCCCCTAGAAACAAAGCATTACAATAGTCTAGGGTGGAGAGCACCAGGGAGCTTACCAGCGTTTTCGCCATGTTTTCAGGTAAAAAGGGCAGAATTTTTTTGATGAGCCTAAGTTTATGAAAGGCTGAAGAGGATATCTGGTTGGCATGTGGAAGGAAGTTCAGACGGTTGTCGAACATGACTCCTAGGTTCCTCACTTTGTCAACCGGGACTGGGGGCTGGCCCATGGATGACGGCCACCAAAGGGGGGACCACTCCGGAGAGAGATTGACAAAAATTACAACCTCCGATTTGTCGGAGTTTAGCTTCAGACAATTGTGTGACATCCAATTTCCGATAGCCGACATGCCTTGATTGAACATGTTAGCTTTCTGAAGCCCGTCATTTTTGATGGCAAGGGCCAATTGTGTGTCATCAGCGTATGAAGTGAGGCTCATCCCGTGTGCCCTGATGACGTTGGCAAGGTCCGACACATAAATGTTAAATAGTGTCGGACTAAGGGATGAGCCTTGGGGGACTCCACACGGGAGTGACAGAGGGGAGGATTCAAAAGGTCCCACGGTGACGACCTGGGTCCTGTTGGCCAGGAAGGAGGCAAGAAGATTTTTGGCGTTACCTTGAATGCCAATGCTTTCGACACGGTCGACCAAGGTGGTATGGTCGACCGTGTCAAAGGCCGCCGACAGGTCTAGTAATATCAGGACGGCAGTGCCTCCCGCATCCCGGATAGATCTGATGTCATCAGCCGCTTTGACCAAGGCCGTCTCGGTTCCGTGAAAGCAACGGAACCCAAACTGGGATTCATCTAGGCATTTATTATCCTCGATGAAGGAGGAGAGTTGGGCATTCATAATTTTTTCCACTGTTTTTGCTAATAGCGGGAGACTGGCGATGGGGCGGTAGCTTTTAAGTTCTTCTTTGTCAAGGGTGGGTTTTTTGAGCAACGGTTTTATTAGGGTTTTCTTTAGTGTCTCGGGATAAGTGCCAGTGGTAAACATGGAGTTGCAGATGTTGGTTATAGAGGGTAAGACTGCATCCAAGATAGGTCTCAGGACCTTCAAGGGACATGGGTCGAGGGCCGATTGCGATTTGATGGTGGATATAGTTTTTAGCACCTGCGGACACGTGACCTCGCTGAACTGCGAGAGAATGGGTCCTTCAGGTTGAATTGATGGTCTATGAGAGAGAGTGACATTATTGGCGAAAACCCTGTAAATGTCATCAACTTTGCTAAAAAAGAACTTTGATAAAGCGTCGCAAAGGGTTTGGGACAGGGGAGGTGTGAGATCCACAGAGAAACCCGCTAGTTGTTTGGTGGTCTCATATAGGCATTTATTGGAGTTTTGAGCGGTTTCAATTTTGTTGCAATAATACTTTTTTTTTGCGTCCAGGATAAGGTGTTTGTATTTTGCTACCGATTCTTTATATAGGAGTTTAGCTTCGGGTGTGTAATCCTTCCGCCAGTGTCTCTCTCTATTTCGGCACTGTTGTTTTTGGGTACGCAGTTCCTCTGAGTACCACGGGGCCGAGGGGGTAGATCTGTTGCGTGACCGTTGTTTAACTGGGACCATATCTTTTGCTGCTGAGCTCACCCAGTTGTGAAATTGGGACATGGCGTTGTTAGGATCTGGAGATAACGTAGGGCGGGTATCATTAAGCAAGGTTTCCAGCCTGCAAACATCTAAGTCGTCCCATGCCAAATAGGGGAGACAGGGGTTAGGGTGGGGTTTGTCTACCAGGAGGTCGCCCACTGGAAGTGAAGCCAGGATGAGATGGTGATCCGACCAAGTTAGAGGGAGTATTTCTGTAAGTTTGAGGCCCGAGGCGTTAGAAAAAATGCCGTCTAGTGTGTGACCTCCTTCATGCGTAGGGGAATGAACCAAAGGGGATAGACCAAAAGTGGACATGTCAGCTAAAAACGTGGCTGTGTCGGGATTGTCGGGCACATCAAAATGAAAATTAAAATCACCTAGAATGGTGAAGTATACATTTTAATCTTACTGTTATTCATATCTTTTTTTGAAATGTACTCCTTTTTCAGTTTTACTGTAGGAAAGATAGACCCCAAAAAGAATGTGTATGTTATGCCTTTCACTTGAGGCTTTAAACTATTGTTTGGGTCTCCTTTTGCTCGCTGTTTCACACCAATCAGAGCTGAATTCTTTAGTATGTTATAATTTGTATGTGTGTATCCATCCATCCATCCATCCATCAATCCATCCATCCATCCATCCATCCATCCATCCATCCATCCATCCATCCATCCATCCATCCATCCATCCATCCATCCATCCATCCATCCATCCATCCATCCATCTATCTATCTATCTATCTATCTATCTATCTATCTATCTATCTATCTATCTATCTATCTATCTATCTATCTATCTATCTATCTATCTATCTATCTATCTATCTGTCTGTCTGTCTGTCTGTCTGTCTGTCTGTCTGTCTGTCTGTCTGTCTGTCTGTCTGTTTGTCTGTCTGTCTGTCTGCCTGTCTGTCTGTCTGTCTGTCTGTCTGGCTGTCAGTCTGTCTGTCTGTCTGTCTGTCTGTCTGTCTGTCTGTCTGTCTGTCTATCTATCTATCTATCTATCTATCTATCTATCTATCTATCTATCTATCTATCCATCCATCTACTTGGACAAAAAAGTACCTCTAAAGGTAAAACTCTCAAAACATATTGGCTAGTTCTGTCAGAGGTTTTAGATCCTCCCCCTCCCAAATGATTGATGTATCTGAATGCTCTCAAATTGTCCATACAAAGAAGAATTTATTCAGTTATCCTGTCTGTGGCAACGACCTAGATTAAATACAAAATGATTTCTGCAGGTACTAATGGGGATTAGATTACATGATTGTGAGGGTTTTACCTTAACAGAACGGGGGGTTACCCTAGAGGCATAGCAAAATGCACGGGAATGTTTTTGGGTAACAATTTTGTAATAATATGTCTTTTCACTTTTGATTGGGGTTGGAATGTTTAAAAGCATTACACACGAACGGAGTCCACATGGAGAGTGTCACGTTATTGGGATGAGGGATGTTGCATGGGGGAATTCCTGAAAAAATCTGGGTTATGAGAAGGGCACAATTACATTTATCATCATTATTTTTTGTAGCTTTCTTTGAGCTAGTAAAGGGTGGGCAGTGGAAGCCTCATTGTTTATTTCAGATGAACATGTACTGCAGGCTGACATATATATTTTTAACATCACAGATACCCCTGATGAAGGTTGTGGACCGAAATGCGTTGGGTAGAAATACAAATATATTGTTTTGGATGAATCAAGTTTCTGTACTAGCTTGTGAATAGGCCTGGATGGGCAATTCTTGATCTGCAAGAAATTAAGAAACGTTGTACCTCCTACGTGATGGTGAAAAATTGGTAAAACTTTGAGAATAAATGGATAAACTATGTCAAGAATATGGATTACATGTTGAACTTTGTTCACACGTGCATAATGCTGTGCAACTTGGAAATGGCGCGTACACGAAGTGTCACAATTTGATTCATTGAATGACGCATGCGCTTTTGGGACAGAGCGCATCGCGAGTGCTGCACGCTAAATCAGAGGAACAATTTGAACAATTTGAATAATTTGAACAGTCTAAAGTAAAGGGTGTGTGTGAGGTTTCTTAACTGATGAAAGACCTGGATTGCACAGGAGCCCACAAGCATATCTAAACAAGTTAGGAGCAGATATGACTCCTTTTCTGGACTGCGTAACATCATTCGAAATCTACACTTTAACCACTGGAGTTTCAATAACTATTTTTGGTCTCGAGGAATGGCATCGGAGTAAAAAAAGACTGCATTTTACATAACAGATCTTCAACCTCTGGAGAGATCATTAATGTAAAGGGAGTTTGAAGACATCCGGATAGAGGAACCCAGAAGTCCTACAACCTGAGCTAGAAAACGTAAAGATATGGTGTACTGTGAAGAATCTGCATAGCTTCTCTTTTTAGTAATGCTATTTTTGGTGATGCCAAATGGAGAATGGCCTTCATTGAGGCTATTTTCAGACCCAAAACCAGTTAAGGTTTAGACAGAATGAAATTGGACTTTTCTTGATTGAAAACAAAGCTTTAACGTATCTGAATTGTTGGTGCCCATTGTTGTTGAAGTAAATCTTGATCTTGAGATAGAAAGAGAATATCATTCAAGTGTATGTTTAGTCTGAATCCCTGAGCATAAGTTCTTAATATCTCAGGTTTCGTGACTTTCATGGAGTACCACATTGGTGATGAAAGGCCAAGTTGGAATTCATGTGAATCAGTAAGTCTGAACTTTCCATTGGAACTGTAAAAACTCAGAATTTGAGTTGTGAGGTAGGCATTTCAAAGCTCTAGGTAAATGATCAACTATTCCTTGTAGAGGAGAGCCTCTGAACTCAAGTATCGTCATCATCTTCAAATAATAATAAACTATAAAGTAGTTCAGTACTTTGAAATTGATTTAGCGGCAATTTCATATTGTTTTTCAAGGAAATTTTGGATCAAAGTGAGCAAGCACTACTGTTCCATTTTGAGAAAATCAGAGAATCTCTTCAGAAGCAAGAGTTTTGTACTTTTGTGAAAAACTAACAGATATCTTGAAAAACAGTAGCATGCAGCTCTATGAAATATGATAGGAGGGCCAAAAACTACCAGACTTACCTGAAGTTTTGTTTCACCTCTGGATCCAGGATCCCTTGTATTTATATCCTCTGTCCAATTGGGGAAAGAATTGTGGCTTGAAATCCTTGGATTGTTATTGGGAGTGAATGAATCATTCCACTATGGCATAATCTTTATCACTGGTATCATTCAAATTATTCATGAGAGTCAATGATTGATCTATAACGGCTAATATGGAGACATCTCTGCTATGATTACCTCGAATACTATTATGTGTCTGCTTTTTGCAATGTTTGATGACAATCAGGCCCAGTGTTCAAGCCTACAAGCGTCTCTTTAATAATTGATGTAGGCATTGCTGCTTTTCTGGGCACTGCTGGCATTTTCTGCTTTCCTTAACCAGTGGGTCTAACTATTTCTCTGCTAACATTTTATTATCTGAGCCTACAATATTTTTTGGGGTTCTAAATATTTTATTGGCATATGACAATAAAATCATACAATGCCAAAACATGTATTTTTGGAAGGAACATTGGAGCACAGTAATCATATATGCACAACTTAGCATTGAAAAAGTCATAGGATCACATGAAAATTACGATGTGTTGGTGTGTTAGGAATGACAAAGTGACAACATGAAAATAATACTTAAAACACTTGAGGGTGATCTAATCATAGAAAGTACATGGTATGTGGGAGGCTCCTGGGTAATTGGCCTGGAGATCATAACATACAGATCATAACATACAGTAAACACTCTAAAATAGACGAAAGAATAGGAGGAATTCAGGGCAGGGGGGAGTCATGTGGGACGGTGGAGAACTGTAATTAAAGCGTGGGCGTAAAATCCGTTTTGCGGGCGAATTTGCGGATTTTTGATGATTTCGCAATCCGCGAATCGCGCAAAATTGCCCAATAATCCGCAAATTCGCAAGCTACGAATTATTTTGCTTGGTCGTGCTTGAAAAATACAATATTGCGCGCGCGGCATTGACTCTGTGCCTGCCGAGTTGTTTTTCTCGCGTTTTTGCGTGTGCTGCGCCATTTTCCATCTTGCTGCGTGATCGCACAAGAGTTTTTTTAACGCAATTACGTCATCGCGGCTTGCCATCTTGCACGGCGAGAGTTTGACAACGCGAGTACATCATAAATGCCCGCGACGGCACGCAGCTGACTTCCGGAGGGAGATTTGAACAGCTCGTGTTCGCGAAATTGCAAAAATTGCAATTCTGCACAAGAAATCCACCGCAGGTAGCATAAACTTTGTGAAAATGATGATTTTGATCAGAATAACTCCTCAGATTGACATTTGGCTGCACTTTTTGGTGCAGGAGTCCATTTTTTGGGGTGGGGTGGGAGGAAGGAAGTGCCCCAGAGTCTCCGACTTCTTGTTCCTGTCCAGCAGGCTCCTCCCAGTGCTTTGTCCATGTCCTGGTCACTTTTCATTTAACTGTGGAGCTGGAAGGATTACTTTTTTTGGCTGCTGCTGGATATTTGTATTTGAGGACTTTTTGGACTTTGGAGTTTGGAACACTTTTGGACTTGAGATTTTACAAGTGAGTTGGTGTTGCTTGTTTGGGGCATTGCAGTTGAGGCAACTCCAGTTCTAAAACTTTTTTCACAACTTTAACAAAATATATATTGTGGTGGTAGCTAGCCACAGTATACAGTACGCCCAGGGTTAGTCATGGGTGCATGATACAACTGTTTCTCTGATTTTTTTTAACTTAATTCTCATTTATGTCATGGAATTTTAGCTCACTGTTATATGTTTTTTATTTTTTTATTTTGGGGTGCCTGTAAAGCCTCACTAGCCAGTAGGCCCAGGGGTAGTGAGTGGTGCATGGGCCTAGTCTTTCTGTGGGGTGTCTTGAATTTAAACATCATTGAGGGCATGGATGGCATAGGATTGTGGTGATTTTTATGTGTTTTTCGATTTTTGGGGGTGTTGTTGGGGACTGGGCATGTGGGTGGGGGCCATTTTGAGTGCTGGTACAGGCAGGGCCTGGTCATGTGCTGGGGAGCAAGGGGCCATTTTGAAGGCAGGCAGTGTTCTCAGGCCTGCACCCATTTTGCCTAGCTTTCACCCATTATGCCCAGGGGTACCCAGTGGTGCATGGGCCTAGTCTTTCTGTGGGGTGTCTTGAATTTAAACATCATTGAGGGCATGGATGGCATGGGATTGTGGTGATTTTTATGTGTTTTTCGATTTTTGGGGGTGTTGTTGGGGACTGGGCATGTGGGTGGGGGCCATTTTGAGTGCTGGTACAGGCAGGGCCTGGCCATGTGCTGGGGGGCAAGGGGCCATTTTGAAGGCAGGCAGTGTTCTCAGGCCTGCACCAATTTTGCCTAGCTTTCACCCATTATGCCCAGGGGTACTCAGTGGTGCATGGGCCTAGTCTTTCTGTGGGGTGTCTTGAATTTAAACATCATTGAGGGCATGGATGGCATGGGATGTGGTGATTTTTATGTGTTTTTTGATTTTGGGGGGTGCCGTTGGGGACTGGGCATGTGGTTGGGGGCCATTTTGAGTGCTGGTACAGGCAGGGCCTGGCCATGTGCTAGGGGGCAAGGGGCCATTTTGAAGGTAGGCAGTGTTCTCAGGCCTGCACCCATTTTGCCTAGCTTTCACCCATAATGCCCAGGGGTACTCAGTGGTGCATGGGCCTAGTCTTTCTGTGGGGTGTCTTGAATTTAAACATCATTGAGGGCATGGATGGCATGGGATTGTGGTGATTTTTATGTGTTTTTCGATTTTTGGGGGTGTTGTTGGGGACTGGGCATGTGGGTGGGGGCCATTTTGAGTGCTGGTACAGGCAGGGCCTGGCCATGTGCTGGGGGGCAAGGGGCCATTTTGAAGGCAGGCAGTGTTCTCAGGCCTGCACCAATTTTGCCTAGCTTTCACCCATTATGCCCAGGGGTACTCAGTGGTGCATGGGCCTAGTCTTTCTGTGGGGTGTCTTGAATTTAAACATAATTGAGGGCATGGATGGCATGGGATGTGGTGATTTTTATGTGTTTTTCGATTTTGGGGGGTGTTGTTGGGGACTGGGCATGTGAGTGTGGGCCATTTTGAGGTGCTGGTACAGGCAGGGCCTGGCCATGTGCTAGGGGGCAAGGGGCCATTTTGAAGGCAGGCAGTGTTCTCAGGCCTGCACCCATTTTGCCTAGCTTTCACCCATTATGCCCAGGGGTACTCAGTGGTGCATGGGCCTAGTCTTTCTGTGGGGTGTCTTGAATTAAAACATCATTGAGGGCATGGATGGCATGGGATTGTGGTTATTTTTATGTGTTTTTCGATTTTTGGCGGTGTTGTTGTGGACTGGGCATGTGAGTGTGGGCCATTTTGAGTGCTGGTACAGGCAGGGCCTGGCCATGTGCTAGGGGGCAAGGGGCCATTTTGAAGGCAGGCAGTGTTCTCAGGCCTGCACCCATTTTGCCTAGCTTTCACCCATAATGCCCAGGGGTACTCAGTGGTGCATGGGCCTAGTCTTTCTGTGGGGTGTCTTGAATTTAAACATCATTGAGGGCATGGATGGCATGGGATTGTGGTGATTTTTATGTGTTTTTCGATTTTTGGGGGTGTTGTTGGGGACTGGGCATGTGGGTGGGGGCCATTTTGAGTGCTGGTACAGGCAGGGCCTGGCCATGGGCTGGGGGGCAAGGGGCCATTTTGAAGGCAGGCAGTGTTCTCAGGCCTGCACCAATTTTGCCTAGCTTTCACCCATTATGCCCAGGGGTACTCAGTGGTGCATGGGCCTAGTCTTTCTGTGGGGTGTCTTGAATTTAAACATAATTGAGGGCATGGATGGCATGGGATGTGGTGATTTTTATGTGTTTTTCGATTTTGGGGGGTGTTGTTGGGGACTGGGCATGTGAGTGTGGGCCATTTTGAGGTGCTGGTACAGGCAGGGCCTGGCCATGTGCTAGGGGGCAAGGGGCCATTTTGAAGGCAGGCAGTGTTCTCAGGCCTGCACCCATTTTGCCTAGCTTTCACCCATTATGCCCAGGGGTACTCAGTGGTGCATGGGCCTAGTCTTTCTGTGGGGTGTCTTGAATTAAAACATCATTGAGGGCATGGATGGCATGGGATTGTGGTTATTTTTATGTGTTTTTCGATTTTTGGCGGTGTTGTTGTGGACTGGGCATGTGAGTGTGGGCCATTTTGAGTGCTGGTACAGGCAGGGCCTGGCCATGTGCTAGGGGGCAAGGGGCCATTTTGAAGGCAGGCAGTGTTCTCAGGCCTGCACCCATTTTGCCTAGCTTTCACCCATTATGCCCAGGGGTACTCAGTGGTGCATGGGCCTAGTCTTTCTGTGGGGTGTCTTGAATTTAAACATCATTGAGGGCATGGATGGCATGGGATTGTGGTTATTTTTATGTGTTTTTCGATTTTTGGCGGTGTTGTTGGGGACTGGGCATGTGGGTGGGGGCCATTTTGAGTGCTGGTACAGGCAGGGCCTGGCCATGTGCTGGGGGGCAAGGGGCCATTTTGAAGGCAGGCAGTGTTCTCAGGCCTGCACCCATTTTGCCTAGCTTTCATCCATTATGCCCAGGGGTACTCAGTGGTGCATGGGCCTAGTTTTTCTGTGGGATGTCTTGAATTTAATCGTCATTGAGGGCATGGATGGCATGGGATTGCGGTGATTTTTATGTGTTTTTCGACTTTTTGGGGTGTATAACTGATGTTCCTCTGTCTTCCATTGCTTTTAGGTGCACAAGAGAACCACCAGTGCCAGGAAAAAGTCCTGCAGCGGTTTGTGTAGCACAACGTCACACGAAGTCACGTGTGGCCACAGACAAGACAACTCTGCAACTCGTGCAACTGCGGCCTGCTGTTCTGACATCTGAAGAAGATGGGCCCAAAGAAAGGTGGCAGTAGCACCTCTGCGAAGAAAGTTGCCAGTACCACTGCCAGTAAGAAGGAGCAGAAGAAGCAAGTGGCACCACCTACCAAGGAGACTGGTGTGCCCACCGACACCTTTTTTGGGAAAAAAAAACTACGCCTAGAGCAGCAGCAGTGTCCGCCGGGGACCAAGCTGGAAGCAGCACCTCCGCCTCATTGGGGTCAGTGCCACCACGCCAAGTTAGGCCCAAGACCATGAGTGCTGCTGAGGCAGCCACTTTACTTTCTCAATCACCATCGACCAGTGATGTTGGCTCATCACAAGAAAGTATCATCCAATCAATACCGGGTGTAACTCAGCTGGTGTGTGTTCAACAATCACAGCCGCAACGGCAACCACAAGTGCAACTAGTACAAGCGCAAGTACATGGGCAAGGAAAGGCGCAAGTACATGGGCAAGAAGAGGCGCAAGTACATGGGCAAGGAGAGGCGCAAGTACATTGGCAAGGAGAGGCGCAAGTACATGGGCAAGGAGAGGCACAAGTACATGCACAAGGAGAGGCGCAAGTAGAGGTGCATGGAGCGGCACAACTGCCTACAACGCTTGTTCCTCCAGAAGTAGGGGCACATCAGGAAATTGATATTCAAGTGGAGGTATCATCCGAGGAAGCCACTCCTCCTGAGGATGATCCATTGTCTCCCAGCAAGAAAAAGGTCAAGGAGGTCTGCTACTACTACTACTACAAGTTCTTCTTCAAGCCCCCTTCATTCTAATGACCTTGATCGTGATTGGAACCCAGCAATGCAGTCTGACAGTGAGGCACGCCATGAGCCGACAAAGGTAGCTAAGCCTAAGAGGAAGGTTCCCGCAAGGCTTTGACTTATGGGTGATGACGACGAACAAGAAGTGGTGTCTTATGCTGCTGATGAACAGTCTGATGACGACCCAGTCATCACAGACGTCACTTAAGCCACAGCGGGCATGCAGCAGACAAACATTTTAACCCTAGCCCGAATGGCTGCTGAGCGGGATGTGGTCGGCGTGGCACTGGTACCACCACCAATGCAGTTAACTACAACACCAACACGACCTCCACTTCCATATTTTCTCATCAGAAGGGCCGGCAGGGACCTCCATCCAGCTCAACCTCCATTACCTCAAGTAGTGGTGCTGTAAGTGAAGATCAAAAACAAATTCAGCCACACCCATCCTCCACTTCATCTGGCATTGAAAGTCAAAGTAGCGCCTCCACCACCAGCAGACATCTCCAGTCCCCAGTTTGGGACTTCTTTACTGTTAGCAAAAAGGCGGAAAACGTGGTCGTTTGTTCGATTTGTAAAGTATCAGTTAGTCGGGGTACGCTTGGTACCAACTATGGTACCGGAGGCCAGAGATGTCATCTCCAAAAACACCACCCTATCCAGTGGTATGCTCACCTAAGTAAGATCCAGGAAGTCCAAAGTAGAACTGATCCAAATGTATCCATTGACATTGCATCTGATGATGATGACGAGAGGCTGATCGTGCAGGGGGGAAGTGAAGAAGCGTAAGACATTTTTTCTGGTACACCCAGTACCCCTGGCAGCAGCACTGCAGTGGTAGCGCCCACACCCTCTACCCCATGTATGAGGCACACTAAGAGTCTGGGACAGACACCAATGCAAAAAACTAAATCAATGAGCCTAACTGGTTTGAAGTCTGCATCATCATCATCATCGCGTAAAACGGTCCAGCGAACCATTAGCAGCATATTTTGGTCGGATGCGCCATTTGAATGCAACGACCCAACAGTGCGTCTGTATAACGCAAAGCTGGCTAAAATGCTAGCGCTGGACCTTCTCCCTTTCTCTTTCGTGGAAGGTGTGGGTTTTCGTGAATTGGTGGCAACAGTCTGCCCTAAATGGAAGGTTCCTAGCCGGTCCTATTTTGCAAGGGTTGCTGTTCCAGCACTACATCAAGATGTGCTGGGGGTGATTGGCGCAGCTATTCTGAAGAGTGCTGTTCACACTATCCACATGACAACAGACATGTGGACCAGTTGCCAAGCCCTTGATTACATGTGCATCACTGCACACTGGGTCTCTTTTGCAGGGGTTGAAAAACAGTTAAAACACAAAGATGTTGACACGGAGGAAGTTTTTCAAGCTAATCGCAAACATGCAACAGTAGGCATGTTTGCCATGGAGAAATCTCACACTGCACCTAACCTTTTGGAGGAGTTTAACAGGAAGGTCAATGAATGGCTGCATCCAAGAAACCGCACAGTTGGTTATGTTTCCACGGATAATGGCAGTAATATAGTTAAGGCCATGCAGGAAGGTGGCTATTTCAGAGTGCCGTGTTTGGCGCACGGTATTAACATCGTGGTGCAAGCCTTCTTGAAAACAGAAGAGCCAGTCGTCAAAGTACTGACCATCTGCCGAAAAATCTGCGCACATTTCAACCATTCTTTTAAGGCCCGGAAGCAGCTGAGGAGCCTTCAATATGAACGTAAACTGCCAGTCAAAGGACTAATCCAGGAGGTAGCAACACGTTGGAACTCAACCTTTTACATGCTTGAGCGTCTGTCTGAGCAGTGGGAGGTAATACATGAGTTTGTCTTTAAACTGGGTTCTACTCACAAAGACTTGATGCTAGCGTTGGAGTAATGGAAGCTAATTGCAAGCCTGACAGACATGCTTCATCCTTTTGAGCTCTTCACGCGTTTAGTCAGCAGGGAGGACTGTTCTATGAGCAAAGCTATCCCATTGTTGCGCATGCTAGAGCACCAACTGAAGGAGGTGTCTTCAACGTTCCGAGATGATGGTGAACAGCGAGAAGCATATGGTTTGGCGGAGAAGTTATTATGGCGCCTACTTGACAATGAAAGGCTTAAAAATATACATACAGAACAACATTACATTTGTGCCACTATTCTTGATCCACGGTACAAAAAGGCACTGCCCACCAATACTTTCATTCCTTTTTCTGAAGCAGATGTTTCAAAGTACAAACATTGGCTAGCTGTGTCAGCCACTCGGTTCGAAAAAGACCGGCAGAACCTTCAAGGAGGCAGCACCAGTACAACTGAATCAGCAGGCCATCCGGTCAAGTTCCACTACTCAATCCGTGGCCGAAGGGAGTCACTTTCCCTCACAGCCGTTAACGACACCAGCAACCATATCATCATCCTCACCTGCACCAGGCCGCCAACAAATATTGTCGGAAGGGGATCCGCTAACTCAGCAAGGGTTAGCTCGGTCCACTGATGAAAAGGTCGCAAATGGTACGCAAAGTGGATCAACCCTGGAGAACCTTGAGTCGGTGGTGCAGGCCTATCTGGATGACCCAACAGAGGTCTGTCATAATGAGAACCCATTGGGATATTGGTATACGAAAAGCTCAAAATGGCGACTGATCACCAACCTGGCTCTAAATTATTTGTCGTGCCCACTCGCAAGCGTGTCTTCTGAACGTGTTTTCAGTGCTGCTGGTGCCATTGTTACTTCAAAAAGGACCCGCCTTTTGCCCAAAAATTTGGAGAGGTTAACGATAATCAAGACGAATCAGCATTTCATACCACCCGATTACAAAGTATGTGAATGCACGCAGGAAGAAGAGGACACCGACTTAGGTGACGACGACGGAAGTTCTTCTCGGTTACCAGACCTACTCCGGTCTCAATTCATAGGCTTGGAGGACGAGCTCTGCTTCCCTGACACCGTGGACTGAAAATTACTTCCTTTTTTTCCGTACTTATTCACTTTTATTCCTGTGTGTCTTTCTTTGTTTTGCTACTTTTACCACAACAAAACTCTAATCACCTAATCACAATAAGTCCATCATCAGCACTGTCTTCATCTTATTTTCCTTATTGATTTGAAGGTGCCACTGTTGGGGGTATTACCGGTCGTCTCACTTGATTTCTGAGGTAACTCTGTAAATACTGTAAATGTTTTGTGAATTCCTAAGGAGTCCTTTAAGGGTTAAGAAATGTGAATCTAAAATTGAATCTTGAAAAGTGTTGTGTAAATCTTTAATTAGGTTCTTGTAAGTTAAGTACATTTTTAACCTTGCATTTGACAATGCTTGTTTATTTGGGGTGTTTTCTGTAACTGCCTAGATTGTGCGCTCAATTGAGAGAGGCGCGTGTGGGCTCTGATGTTAAATGACGTCTTGAAACGAGCTCGCGTTGAAGGCTCGTGGCAGAGGCTTTAAAAAGGGTTTCCCTGCCAACGGCTGACGCTTCGTCTCTCGTTGCTGTCTTGAGAAGCGCAACTGTTCCCGAGACGGCGTCGTCGTTGGCCTGATTAATTCCTGTCTTCCTAGTTCGGGCCCTTCTGAGAGCATGTTACCCCCTTAAATGCTTAAGTCCTTTCCCCTGCTAGCTGAAGATTTAATTGTGTTCGTGATCTCCGGTGAGATCGCGTGTCCGCTTCCTTCCGTCCCCCGTCAGCCGAGGGCTCTGATGAATGCTTGCTGCGTCAGAGGACGGCTGTGCATCGTGAGTCATCGCATTCCTTCCCCGCCGAAGAGACAGTAAGATCGTTCAATTTATTTCTCGAGCGCAGAAACTGAGCATCGCGCTGCTCCGTATTCAGTCACCTGTGAACCTGTGAACCCGGAGACAAGCAGTTGTTTTCTGTGTTGAGTAGTGAAGCAACCCGTGCCAAGTAAAACAAGCATTGGCTTAGACAAGAGTTTTAACTAATAGAAGCGAGACTTTAAAGCAGCGCTTGGACAGTTTGATAAGCGCAACAAGGGTTTAGTGACTTTTGAAAACTTTAGTTTATAGTTAAAAGGTCATATCAATAAACAAGACTTGGCTAAGGCAAAGGTCCTTCAGGAGGATATTCCTCAGGACGGACATTAAGAACTGTTTCAGAATAGATCAATTCCTGTTTGGAAGCTGGTGAAACTCATATTCTCAGTTGTGTAGAATGTAGGATGTTGTTCTTTTACTTATTGTCGTCCTAATACAGATTCTCCATATTCTGATGAAAGTTGAATCAGCAAGGTAGGATTAAGTTTGCACGATATAAGTTTTCTCCACTAAAACTTATTAACTAACTAACCATTGTGTTAAATAATTGTTTAATGAAAGGGATATATCTACCTAATATGAAACATTTATTCTTTTGAAGTCTTGAGCCTGAGTCAGAGCGTAATCAACTTCAACTAAGTGTGAGCAAGGGTCTACAACCAAAACGGTCAGTAGTTGTGAATGTTAAGGTTTTCTGGTGATTCAGTCAGTCAGAAGAGTTAAAGGTTTGTTAATATTACACTGCAGAGTTGCAAAGGATTCAGTTCTGAAATCTCAGCAGAAGAGGGATCCTAGACCCGGAACACAGTCAAGAGAGACCACAACGGAAGCTCTTGTTTTTCTTATCTGTTGTGAGTCTTCTCTGTCCACTTCCCCTTTCCCTGAGGGAGAAGTTTACTCAGTCAGTGTTAACTTCCTGATTGAGTTGATTGATCCTTGAGGGAGTTGGGAGTTTGCAGCTCAAGAGGAAACGTCAGTAGTGTCTCTCAAGACTTCGCAACAGTAGACGAAGCCTCTAAAAAGTCGTTTCCACTTGAGCTCGTAAACTCACCCTCATGGATACTTCTCAGTTGACACAATTGGTTCAGAAATTGAATGCTGAAATGGAAAATCTCCGTTTGGAGAATTTATCGCTTCGCCAAGAATTAGATGAAACTAGAGCAAATTTTTCTATGTGGAGGGATCCTTCTGAGGAAAGAAAACCAGTTTTAACACCAACTAGATTTGGTTCTGATGTACATATGTCCCATTCTTCAGGAGAACAATCCGGGACTCAACCAGTCCAAGTCACGGTAGTTACTCCAGCTCCTGTTCCCTTGGCTAATCCTGAAAGATTCACCGGAGATTGTGGGAGATTTGCCACTTTTCTTAGTCAATGTCAGTTGCATTTTATGTGTAAGCCTCAAATTTTTTCTTCAGATACGAATAAGATAGCCTTTATTATTTCTTACCTTGGAGGGGTTGCAGCAAATTGGGCAATGCCTTTGGTTGATAGTAATGATCCTTTACTTCATAATCTGCAAAATTTTAAATCAGCTATGTCAAATTTATTTGCAAAGCATACCTTGGTTCAGGCTTCAGATAATGAATTATTGAATCTTCGTCAGGGATCTAAGGATCTAATTTCCTACATAACCACTTTTAATAGACTTCTGACGGAGACACATTGGCCTGAAGAGAAAAGAATTTCTTTGTTTTATAGAGGGCTTAAAGATGACTTGAAAGATTCTCTGGCACATATTGTTAATCTGCCTGAGGATTTTAAGGGATTTCAGGATTTGGTGGTTAAACTTGAACATAGGTTGGGTGAGCGTCGAAATGAGAAATCTAGGAGTGATTTTAGAAATTCACATTTAAGGGTTGAGAAAAAGGAGCCTGATGTTAAAAATTCAATGGTTGAATCCATTCAGTCTGGAGGGTTTAAGGGGCCTTTAACTCCGGAGGAGAAGGAGCGTAGACGCAAAGGGAATTTATGTTTATATTGTGGCAAGCCTGGACACTTTGCTAAAGATTGTTCTGTTAAACCTACTAAGAAAAGAGTCTTGGTAATTGAAACTCCTTCATCAGATCTGTCGGAAAACTAGGCTGCTCGAGGAAAGTTGAGATCGTTTCCTCGAGAAAATGTTCTTCTAAGATCTCTCAATTTGTCTCTAATGTAACCACTCTCATTCCTAAGCATTTTATTATTCGAATGGTCTTTATTCTAACCTCTCTTCAGAGACATAGTATTCCGGTTCTTTTAGATTCTGGTGCCACTGGGAATTTTTTCGACATTGAATTTGCACATAAATTAAATTTAAAATTTATCACTAAGAAGGAACCAGAGTCTGTAAGAGCTGTGGACGGTTCTGTTTTATCTTCGGGCATGATTCAACACAATACAGAACCGTTAACCTTAGTGGCAGACAATGGACATACCGAAAGGGTGGTTTTTGATCTTATCGATGCTCCGTCCTTTGGTGTAATTTTAGGTATTCCCTGGTTAGAAACACACAATCCAAAAATAGATTGGGTTAAAAGAACTGTAACTCTAGAGTCATCTTTTTGTAAATTACATTGTTATCAGGAGACCAGGGATCCAGTAATGCCCCTTTTTTGTGCTGCCATGAATCCTGAGGTCAATAGACTCCCGAATGAGTATAAAAGTTTTTCTAAGGTCTTTGATCCTGTTGAAGCAACTAAATTACCACCGCACAGGATTTATGATTGCAGGATAGATTTAGTACCTGGTGCTACTCTACCTTGCAGTAGGATTTATGCTTTAACCGAGCCGGAAAATGAGTACTTGAGAAAATATCTGGATGAACTCTTAGAATTAGGTTTTATCCGTCACTCCACCTCGCCAGTCTCGTCTCCTCTTTTCTTTGTTGCCAAAAAAACTGGTGATTTGAGGGCCTGTATTGATTATAGAGCAGTAAACAAGGCAACAATAAAAAATAGATACCCTCTGCCTCTGATACCTGTGCTTCTTAATCAAATTAAGGGTTCCAGTATTTATACCAAACTGGATCTAAGGGGGGCATATCATTTGATTAGAGTTAAGGAAGGAGATGAATGGAAAACCGCTTTTCGTACGAAATTTGGGCTCTTTGAATATACTGTTATGCCTTTTGGTCTTTGTAATGCTCCTGCAGCTTTTCAGTATTTCATTAATGAAGTCTTACATGATCTGTTAGATGTTTGTTGCATAGTTTATATTGATGATATTTTAATCTATTCTAAGAATGTGGAAGAGCATGTGCAACATGTTCAGTCTGTTTTGCAGAGATTGAGTGATCACTCACTTTTTGCTAAGTTGGAAAAGTGCGTCTTTGGTGCCTCAGAGGTGGAGTTTCTTGGTTATTGCCTATCACCTGAGGGGATTTATATGGATCCTAAGAAAGTTGAGGCAATCTTAACTTGGCCAACTCCTGCTTCTATTAAAGATACACAAAGAGTACTTGGATTTGCCAATTTTTATAGGCGTTTCATTTCAAAATTTTCTGAAATTGTTACCCCCATTACTCAATTGTTGAAAAAAGGGAAAGGTTTCTCTTGGACTGAGGAGGCTGATCAAGCTTTTTCTTTATTAAAAAAGGCTTTTACTTCCGCTCCAATATTAGTTCATCCTGATCCGGATAGGCCATTTTTTGTGGAAGCAGACGCTTCGCAGACGGCTATTGGTGGTGTGTTGCTTCAAAAGGATTCAAATTCTGGTCATTTACATCCCATTGCTTTTTTTTCTAGGAAATTATTATTGGCTGAGCAGAACTATACTATTGCTGAACGAGAGCTATTAGCAATTAAAGATGTGTTTCAGGAATGGAGACATCATCTTTTGGGGGCTAAACACACTATTACTGTATATTCTGACCATAAAAATTTACAATTTTATTCTACTGTTAAGGCTTTTACTCCTAGGCAGATGAGGTGGTTGCAATTTTTTAGTGAATTCGATTTTTTGATTATGTATCGGCCTGGTAATAAGCAGTTGTTATCCGATACACTTTCACGATTGGTTTGTGAAAAAGAATCTAGTCCAATTAAAGAACCTCCTAGTATTCTGCCTGTGGAAAAAATATGTGCTGAAATTCATTCTGAAATTTTTTTAAATTCCATTAAGGAGGAGTTGAAATCTTTTAATTCTGAAGAATGGCTTTCTAAGAAAGGAAATTCTATCAGTGAGGGTCTTTTTTATCATCTTAATAAGTTGTTTGTTCCCACTAAAGTTTTGCAGGATCAGGTGATGCATTGGAATCATGACCTGGCAATGGCTGCACATCCTGGTATTAATAAAACCTTGGATTTATGCCAACGTCATTTTTGGTGGGAAAAGATGATCCCTGTAATTCGGAATTTTGTTAAAACTTGTCCAATTTGTTCACGACAAAAAGCCTTACATGCAGCTCCTATGGGGTTATTACGTCCTATGACTATACCTCCTCAACCGTGGCATACAATTAGTTTAGATTTTATTACGGATCTTCCAAAATCTAATGGTTTCACAGCAGTTCTTGTAGTAGTGGATTTGTTATCTAAAATGGGACATTTTATTCCTTTGCCCAAAATTCCAACTGCAGTTGAATTCAGTACGGTGTTTTTATCTAATATTGTTAGACTTCATGGTCTTCCTTCAAAGATTATTTCAGACAGGGGTCCTCAATTTGTATCTAAGTTTTGGTCACAACTTAGTAAACAGTTAGGAATTGAACTAGCATTGTCCTCTTCTTTTCATCCCCAGACTGATGGTCAAACGGAAAAAGTTAATCAACATTTAGAACAGGAACTAAGATGTTTGTTATCTACTTCTTCTGGTCCTTGGGATGAAGTTTTACCTTGGGCGGAGTTTTCTTATAATAACACCACTCATTCAGCCTTGGGTTGTTCTCCTTTTTATTTTCTAATGGGGTTACATCCTAGGTCCCTTCCCATTCTTTTACCTGAAGAGCAGCAGTCCATGCCAGCAGTTACAGACAGATTGACCTTTTTGATGGGTATTCAGGAGAAAGCTAGGAAGCTCTGGTTGAAAAGTAAGTTGACTATGAAGAGAACAGCTGATTCTCATCGTAGACCTTCTCCTGGGTATCGGGAAGGTCAGTTTGTCTGGTTGTCTACTAGAAACATTCAGTTAGAGGGTCCTAGGAAGTTGAAACCTAGATTTATTGGACCTTTTCAGATTAAGAAAATTCTGAATCCTGTGTCTGTGAAATTGATTTTGCCTGCTGAATATGCTATCCACCCTGTATTTCATGTATCACTTTTGAAACCTTTTGAGCCTGGTACTCGATTGGATAATCCACCTCCACCTGTGATTGTTGGTGATCATGTTGAATATGAAGTCAAATCTATCCTTGATTCAAAAAGGGTGCGGGGTGCTTTGTTCTATTTGGTTGACTGGAAGGGCTATGATCCTTCTGAGAGATCTTGGGAGCCTGAAAGGAATGTTCATGCTCCCAGGCTTGTTAGATCTTTTCATGCCTTACATCCTGAAAAACCTCGACCTGTGAGACGACCTTTGGGGGGAGGAACTGTTGGGGGTATTACCGGTCGTCTCACTTGATTTCTGAGGTAACTCTGTAAATACTGTAAATGTTTTGTGAATTCCTAAGGAGTCCTTTAAGGGTTAAGAAATGTGAATCTAAAATTGAATCTTGAAAAGTGTTGTGTAAATCTTTAATTAGGTTCTTGTAAGTTAAGTACATTTTTAACCTTGCATTTGACAATGCTTGTTTATTTGGGGTGTTTTCTGTAACTGCCTAGATTGTGCGCTCAATTGAGAGAGGCGCGTGTGGGCTCTGATGTTAAATGACGTCTTGAAACGAGCTCGCGTTGAAGGCTCGTGGCAGAGGCTTTAAAAAGGGTTTCCCTGCCAACGGCTGACGCTTCGTCTCTCGTTGCTGTCTTGAGAAGCGCAACTGTTCCCGAGACGGCGTCGTCGTTGGCCTGATTAATTCCTGTCTTCCTAGTTCGGGCCCTTCTGAGAGCATGTTACCCCCTTAAATGCTTAAGTCCTTTCCCCTGCTAGCTGAAGATTTAATTGTGTTCGTGATCTCCGGTGAGATCGCGTGTCCGCTTCCTTCCGTCCCCCGTCAGCCGAGGGCTCTGATGAATGCTTGCTGCGTCAGAGGACGGCTGTGCATCGTGAGTCATCGCATTCCTTACATCAGAGCCCACACGCGCCTCTCTCAACCACCGTACAAGTCAGAGGCCACCAAAGTCATCTGCGGCGTCCCTCAAGGATCCTCGTTGAGTCCCACCCTCTTCAACGTCTACATGAGCCCCCTCGCGGCCATCGCACGCCAACACAACCTCAACATAATCTCCTACGCTGACGACACCCAGCTGATCCTCTCCCTGACCAACGACCCCACCACCGCCAGAGCCAACCTGCACGAAGGGATGAGAGACGTAGCCGAATGGATGACGACCAGCCGCCTGAAACTGAACTCAGACAAGACGGAGGTCCTCATCCTGGGCTCCTCCCCCTCCGCCTGGGACGACTCCTGGTGGCCTCCCGCCCTAGGCACCGCACCCAAACCAACGGACCACGCACGCAACCTGGGCTTCATCCTGGACTCCTCCCTCTCCATGACCAGGCAAGTCAACGCCGTCTCCTCATCATGCTTCAACATCCTGCGCATGCTACGTAAGATCTTCCGGTGGATCCCCACCGAGACGAGGAAGACGGTCACCCAAGCCCTCGTCACCAGCCGACTGGACTACGGCAACGCCCTCTACGCCGGAACCACTGCCAAACTCCAGAAGAGACTCCAGCGGATCCAGAACGCCTCGGCGAGACTCATCCTCGACATCCCCCGACGCAGCCACATCTCCGGACACCTGAGAGATCTGCACTGGCTCCCGGTCAACAAGAGAATCACCTTCCGCCTCCTCACCCACGCACACAAAGCCCTACACGACCAAGGCCCGAGCTACCTCAACAACCGGATCAACTTCTACACTCCCAAGCGCCTCCTCAGATCAACCAACCACGCCCTCGCCGCCGTCCCCCGCATCCGAAGAACGACAACAGGAGGAAGATCCTTCTCCTACCTGGCCGCCAAGACCTGGAACTCACTCCCGACCAATCTGCGCCTGACCCAAGACCACCTCTCCTTCAGGAAGAAGCTCAAGACCTGGCTGTTCGAGCAGTAGCGGCACCCCCCCCCCCTCCCAGCACCTTGAGACCCTACGGGTGAGTAGTGCGCTCTACAAATGACCTGATTGATTGATTGATTGATTGATTCCTTCCCCGCCGAAGAGACAGTAAGATCGTTCAATTTATTTCTCGAGCGCAGAAACTGAGCATCGCGCTGCTCCGTATTCAGTCACCTGTGAACCTGTGAACCCGGAGACAAGCAGTTGTTTTCTGTGTTGAGTAGTGAAGCAACCCGTGCCAAGTAAAACAAGCATTGGCTTAGACAAGAGTTTTAACTAATAGAAGCGAGACTTTAAAGCAGCGCTTGGACAGTTTGATAAGCGCAACAAGGGTTTAGTGACTTTTGAAAACTTTAGTTTATAGTTAAAAGGTCATATCAATAAACAAGACTTGGCTAAGGCAAAGGTCCTTCAGGAGGATATTCCTCAGGACGGACATTAAGAACTGTTTCAGAATAGATCAATTCCTGTTTGGAAGCTGGTGAAACTCATATTCTCAGTTGTGTAGAATGTAGGATGTTGTTCTTTTACTTATTGTCGTCCTAATACAGATTCTCCATATTCTGATGAAAGTTGAATCAGCAAGGTAGGATTAAGTTTGCACGATATAAGTTTTCTCCACTAAAACTTATTAACTAACTAACCATTGTGTTAAATAATTGTTTAATGAAAGGGATATATCTACCTAATATGAAACATTTATTCTTTTGAAGTCTTGAGCCTGAGTCAGAGCGTAATCAACTTCAACTAAGTGTGAGCAAGGGTCTACAACCAAAACGGTCAGTAGTTGTGAATGTTAAGGTTTTCTGGTGATTCAGTCAGTCAGAAGAGTTAAAGGTTTGTTAATATTACACTGCAGAGTTGCAAAGGATTCAGTTCTGAAATCTCAGCAGAAGAGGGATCCTAGACCCGGAACACAGTCAAGAGAGACCACAACGGAAGCTCTTGTTTTTCTTATCTGTTGTGAGTCTTCTCTGTCCACTTCCCCTTTCCCTGAGGGAGAAGTTTACTCAGTCAGTGTTAACTTCCTGATTGAGTTGATTGATCCTTGAGGGAGTTGGGAGTTTGCAGCTCAAGAGGAAACGTCAGTAGTGTCTCTCAAGACTTCGCAACAGCCGCAGTCTGCATTCAGATGTTCACAAGTTCACAACTCAATCATGCTCCTCTATCCTCCTCCTCCAGACTCCCCCTATCCATTTCCCTCAAGGCAGATGGATGGATTATGGAGAAAAAACAAACTTTGTCTTCGTAGACGAGTCCCCTCAAGTGGGACTGAAATAACTGACTGACTACATGCTTGCTGATTGTTGACAGACCTACTTCTGAAATTTACAGGAGAGGCTGCCCTGTGGGCCCTCACTTTCCGAAGAAGATGCGGACATAAAGTAGAACAGGTAATGAATAATGAGAAGATGGCATGCAGTGGACAGCAATGGCTGTCTATCTCTGTTGAAACCAATTGCTGTTTGTTTTTTGTGAACAGCACAATTTGCCATGTTTTCAATTTACCAGTATTGCAGGTTTTTGGGTTTATTTGGGGGAGTTCTAGATTTGCGGTGCTGGGTCGGGGGGTCTGGGAGCACTGCTGGCACAGTCTAATGTTGATTGCATTTGTTTTTCAGGAAATCCATGGTGGAAAAGGGGAGTTAGGGCCTAGCTGCACAGCGCATTTGGACTGAAATCCAGGTTGGCCCGAAATTTGCTAAGTCTTACTTTTTAAGGTTTTGCTTTTTGGCTGTTTGGGGGTCTTCTACTTGTTTCCGCCTGGGTTGACGGGTCTTGGGGCATTGCTGTGAATGTCTAATACCGGATAAAAGTGTTTTGGAGAAAATCGGAGTTGAAAAAGTGTTTGCGTTTTTGCTCACTTGCTTGTCTTTGGGGTGCTGTTTGGGGGGTTCCTGGTGGTTGGGGGTGGGTTTTGGGGTCTGGGAGCACTGCTGGCACAGTCTAATTTTTGATTGCATTTGTTTTTCAGGAAATCCATGGTGGAAAACGGGAGTTATGGCCTAGCTGCACAGCGCGTTTGGACAGAATTGAAAGAAGGCCGATTCTAAGTATGAGATTTTCCATTTTTGCTTTTTGCCTGTTTGGGGGTATTGTGCTTTTTTGCGGGTGGGTTGGCGGGTCTTGGGGCATTGCTGGGAAGGTCTAATACCGGATAAAAGTGGTTTGGAGAAAATCGGAGTTGAAAAAGTTTTTACGTTTTTGCTCACTTGCTTGTCTTTGGGGTGCTGTTAGGGGGGGTTCCTGGTGTTTGGGGTTGAGTTTTGGGGTTTGGGAGCAATGCTGGGTATGGATACTTTTGATTGCAAGAGGTTTGAAGCAAATCCATGGTGGCAAAGGGGAGTTAGGGCCTAGCTGCAGAGCGCGCGCGGAGTGATTTTGGAAATTTGCCTGAAAAATTCCTAGTCCCCATTTTTGTATATTTGCTTTTTGCCTGTTTGGGGGTCTTCTACTTGTTTACGCCTCGGTTGACGGGCCTGGGGGCATTGATGGGAAGGTCTAATACCGGATAAAAGTGTTTTGGATAAAATACATGGTGAAAACGTTTTTCACTTTTTAGCGTTTTTGCTCACTTTCATGTTTTTGTGGGCCTGTTTGGGGGGTTCTTGGTGTTTGGGGGTGGGATTTGGGGTCTAGGAGCAACGCTGGGTATGGATACTTTTGATTGCAAGAGGTTTGAAGCAAATCCGTGGTGGCAAAGGGGAGTTAGGGCCTAGCTGCAGAGCGTGCGCGGAGTGATTTTGGAAATTTGCCTGAAAATGTTTAAGTCCCCATTTTTGTATATTTACTTTTTGCCTGTTTGGGGATGTTCTGCTTTTTTGGGGGTGGGTTGGTGGTTCTTGGGACGTTGCTGGGAAGGTCTAATACCGGATAAAAGTGTTTTGGAGAAAATCGGAGTTGAAAACGTTTTTGCGTTTTTGCTCACTTGCTTGTCTTTTGGGTGCTGTTTGGGAGGTTCCTGGTGTTGGGGGTGGTTTTTGGGGTCTGGGAGCACTGCTGGCACAGTCTAATTTGGATTGCATTTGTTTTTCAGGAAATCCATGGTGGAAAACGGGAGTTATGGCCTAGCTGCACAGCACGTTTGGACAGAATTGAAAGAAGGCCGATTCTAAGTATGAGATTTTCCATTTTTGCTTTTTGCCTGTTTGGGGTGTTCTGCTTTTTTGCGGCTGGGTTGGCGGGTCTTGGGGCATTGCTGGGAATGTCTAATACCGGATAAAAGTGGTTTGGAGAAAGTCCAAGCGTTTTGGCACTTTTTTTTAACTTGGGGCTCGTTAGGGTTAGCACTGGCAGCAGTATTGCATGTGTTTGAGAGTGTTCTAGATTTTTGCAACTGGGTTCTGGGGTCTTAGAGCACTCGTGGGAATGTGTAATTTTGGTTGCAAGTGGTTTTAAGAAAATCCATGGTGGGAAAGGGCGGATTTGGCCTAGTTAAAGAAAGTGTTTGCCACTATTCTTAACTTAGGGCTCGTTAGGGTTAGAAGTATTGTATTGCATGTGTTTGGGCGGGGGTTCTAGATTTTTACGACTGGGTGGGGTCTTGGAACACTTGTTGGAATGTCTAATTTTGATTGCAAGTGGTTTGAAGATAATCCATGGTGGGAAAGGGGGGTTTTGGGCATACTTTCTGAGTGTGTTTTGGCACGATTTGAAATTAGGTCTCTGCGAGGTAGCAGCAGTATTCTGCACGTTTTTGGGAGGGTAATGTGGGGTGTTTTAGATTTTGGGGATTGTCATCTCTGAAAGTGACAGTATAATTTTTGCACTACACAGCGTGCCTTATATATTTTTTTCTACGAGGTGTCTTTAACACTTACTGTTGTGTTTTTCCATCATCAATTACAGGCAGGCTTTTACCCTGTGCCATCGATGTACTACTCAGGTTTACAATTAGCAATCCGCAAATCCGCATCAGGCAGGCAGTGGACAGTCAGTGTTTCTGGTCACCAAGATTGATCGACGGAGCATCCGATGGAATGAAGGAGTACCGCAAATAAGAGGAATGGCTGGATGCATCAACTTCACAAATTCAACGGGACAACTACAAAAAACAGTAACAGTATCCAAAATTCTCCTTATCTTTTAAATGATATTCTTGTGAACTTGAACTTACTTCTACGAGTGTGACTCTGTGCGTTTGTTTGATCTCTGCTTCAAATTCATCCCTCCAGCTATTTGATACGTCTTTGCTGTGTTTAACACTAATTTAATGTTCTAAGTGTTTATTCTCTGAGGGCAGAGATGCAAGTGAAATTGCGTAATGACTGCAGCCCTGTACTGCCAACTTGTTCCTTCGTAGTTACTAGTAAGTTGCAGTGAGTAGTAGTACCACTTTTCAGTAAGCTAACCATCCATTTACTAAACAACTTCTGGCATGCAGTAGTGCACTTCCTTTATGTCCCTTTAAAGGTTTATCGATATCTTCAAATCCAAAGATTTGTTTCTCTTCATTTGTTGTTTGACTATCCATGCTGTGTTTTTTTTCCTCTCTACCAAAATTTCCCAAAAACCCCCATTCCCATCCAATTTTCAAACCCTAACCCTCTTCCCCCGGGCTGTGTGGTATTTCATTGAGGTGTGACTGTCAACAACAATAAATTCCACACACTTGCTGGGGAGGATAAGGTCAAAGCAACCAGAAGTTCATGTGCGCCATCGTGGATTGATAATAAGAACATCCTCCTCCTACACGACGTGAACAATCTAATGCTTAATTGTTACCTTACGTTGGCACTGCTTAGGCTACAATTTAGGGCACTGTTCTGTACCGTACTATCTATTGTACTGTTTCTAATGCTACGCTCAGGCCACTCAATGTTTAATTTCCTCCTTTTTTCATATGATGATACTGTAAGTGTGTACCACTACTGCTACCAGCACAACAATGATATTGCATCCATCGAGGATTCAAGTCAACAACCAACCTTAATCACCATTTGCAATGCAGCCAGCCCTGGGGCTACCCCGATTCTCAAACACGAATCACAGGTAAGATAAGCATTTTGGAGAGGTAGAATAATGGGCTAGGACTGGGAGGAGAACAGAGATTGCCAGTGCTACTAGTAAAGTACTAGTAGGGCTACTGAATTCACTAACTAGGTTACTGGCAATTTGGTACAATTCAGGACTTAATGTTTTATTCATGCTGGTAAGTTGGAAGAAACCAAACGTCCAGTAACCACCGCCCACCCCCACACAAAATAATATGAACGCGTATACTATGTTTTGGTATGAAAAATAATTATTAAGAAATATATTGAGGTAGTCAAAAAATGAAATAAATTAACCCAACTCACCCCCTACCTAACCCCAACCAATGTCCAAAAGTCCAAAAGTCCCCTTTCCCAAACACCTAATTCCCACCCCCCCAAAAGTCTGCTCTTTGCGGAGGTCCCGGAGCTGGCGCGGATGTTTTTCGGCCAACCGCTCCAAGTAGTCAACTCTTTTGCGTAGTCGGCGCACACGAACGATCCAGGATCTGGGGGGGGGGCGCTGATGTTGTTGCTACTGTGCGGCCATGGCTCCGTTTGGCTGGAGGCTTCTGGCTGGTGGACCAGGGGGCAGTGGAGGAAGATGTAGATGTTGATGTTCTCTCCTCATGCTCCCGAGCCCACAACCACCGATACTCGACACAAATAGCCTCCAGCTTACGGGCCCTGGTCCGGACAGCCAGCTCCTTATGGGTGAGCTTTTTGGGATTAGCCTCTATGAAGAAAGAAAGAAAAATACTGTAGCCAATAGTCTTTACATAAAGTCAAAATAATTCAACGGAAGGTTGACACTCAGTAACACCAGCAAGTAGCAAACACAGTATAACATTTTGGCATGTATCTTTCCGCCGTCTTTGTAAGCCTGTGACACAGTGAGTTTCAGGAATTCCACTAGCAGCACTATAGGTGGACTCACTACTACATACATAGTCAGAGAGTACTAAAAAATTGCCTTTTTTACTTTTTTTCTCTTGTTTTGCTAAAGAAATTACTGGTAAGTGAACTTGTGGTAGCCACCATAATGGCAGCTCACTCAGCTTTAACCCAAGAAATACAGACACAGGCCATGACGATGCAGACTCGCAGTACTTTAAGCAGTAAATGCAGGTGGGGATAGGAATGTCTTACTTTTCTATAGGGGTGGCACTGCCACTGGCCATACTTCATCTACTCAGCGTCTACTCTACTACATCATACACCTCTGCTATCGATGAGGAGGATAAAGAAGAGAAACATCCAGGCTTCCAAAGTACGTCTAAGATTCTTCTTAATGTCTCAAATGTACCAACATTTATTTTTGGCAACAACCAACTAACACCCTTTTCATTATATTTTGGAAACCGCCGTCTTCTTTCTTATGTTGAATTGCATTCAACAAAACCATTCTTTACAGTCATAAATAAATATTAAGACTCGCTCGTCCTTCGTTTCACCCTTCTTTAACTTTTCGTTCTTCACATCCCTAAACTACATCTGATCTGATATGACTTGGCTTCACAATAAAAATTTGCCAGCTGAGTTCAAGTGAAATAGAGGGGGCCATTGGTTACCAGAGAAGTACCGCCGCTAATGCTATTACAAGTCAAGGTTGACTGTCTTCTCCGTGATAGCCCAAAAAGTAGTTCTCAATTAGTAAATGTTCTTGACAGTACAGTGTACTTATACTAGTGTACTGTGTACTACTGTACAGTACATCATACACTCCTTTACGAGCCTACTCAAAAAAATGTCAATAAGTAAGGAGTATAATAACTTACCACCATCCGCCGCCGCTGAGTCTTCCCCCCAGCTCCTCCTGTTGGCGCCGCCGCATCCAGAGTGGACCCCTCCGCACTGCTGGCCCCGGCACTGGTGGTCATCTGTGCCGCATCAGATGTTGTGACGTCTAGGAAAAAAATGTCATATTTTCAGATGCCATACACAACCCCCTATTTTGTCTCGTAATGGAAGAAAATGTTACATAACACATTTTTTATTACTGGGATTGAAAAAAAGTAACGGTTTTGGGGAGGGTGTTAACCTTTTATATGCTTATTCCATTAAATGCTACACTTATTCTTATGACAACTGATGAATGCTTGCTTAACGTGCACCATTTTTCTCATTACAGAAAGAATATTCCATTGCCCTTCTGCCAGACGATTCACCAACTACTACTGAGTCACCACCAGCAGTACTTTAAGTACTTTAAAGAAGGTGGGGGCTCACGCACAGTTATTTTAATAATTTCCTGTGTCTGTTAACTATTATTAAGTTTGAGTCATACTAATTTCATTCATGGGAATGTTGTTTAAACTTTAACGTCATCTTCATCCATCAGAATACTACGCTATTAAAAATAAAGAAATAATGTTTTCATTTCTCAATTGAAAATAAAACTTTAAAACTAACAAACACTGTGTGGTTTTTGTTCACGAGTGAGTGAGCGGAATGGTTTGAACTACTGCACTTGGCAGTCATGTTTCAGTGACTCAGATAGACCGGGACTCGGAGGTAGTCTTCTTCTGTTCTTCTGGGTCGTAAAATCAATGGTCAGACATTCTAGATAGTCGGTCAGGGGAATGGGGGTTCAACTTCTGTTCGGACTGAGGTATGTCGAAAGTCGAACTGCACCTATCATCAACAATGTCCTATTTATCTTGTCCATACTTCTTTGTGTGCAAAATAGTCCCTGAACCACTAGCGGTATGGGATTTGCTCCTCTCAAATCAAAAAGGCAACTGCTACCTTTTACTTGGTGTAAACAATGACATTTTGTTGTTGGAAATTGTCAAAGCACTTACATTAAGAAGACTGGAATAGACAGCAAGGGCAACCCAGAGGACTGCACTCAGTGCCTAGAGCTATTGCTGTATCAGAGTTTTGTTTTAAACCGTTTGCCGAATGGGCAAGCTTAGCTACCTACACAGACCGACTCATAATTGTACATAGTAGTAGCACAGAGAGTGATGGTAGAGGCAGGATAAGAATGTAGAAAGTAGTCTATATTAGAAGAAGATCAAAGACTATTTTGTAAAACATAGAATTATTAGAAACCAGTTTGTAATGAATAGGAGCTGTAAAAGTTAGGGAAGTATAAGTATTATTATAACAATAGAACAACTTACTGGGGCCAGCAGAAGTGCCTGCAAGGGACTTAGCCTCTCCACCTTCTGCCACCGGAGTCTCTGTCGCCGCCGCTGCCTTGCCCCTGGGAGTTCCTGGTGATCATGAAATAATGAAACACAACATGGATGATTGTTTTTTGGGAAATATTTGATTTCTTTGTACTCAATCTAAAATTATGTTGGGTAAACGAATTAACATCAATTGCATCTGATCTGGTCAACTAGGAGGATAGTAGTACAGTATTTCAGGATTCGCAGACCATCTAATAGGAACGCTATGTAATTCACTAACTACATCAACAACAAAAAGTTTCTACTATGACTGCCATCACTCAGCAGCACGAGACGTCGCGTGACAGACACAGTCAGTCATCATGATTGCAGACCACTAACAAATGTCCTATAACAAGTAAAAAATAATAAACTCAACGTATCAATCCACCACTATCTCATCAAAGTGGCAGCAGCAGGAGTACAAAGAAGGACTAGACTTGAGCCTACTGTCTCTAGCATTACACAGTAATGCTCTCCAATGACTAAAAAGTTGCAAAAAAGTAAGCATAGTAGCAACGTCAATAACCAGGCGAGCACCTGCAATGACAGAAGCTATTTAAACATTAATTTACCTGCAATGTAATGGAATCAGCAGCATTCGTACTCTTCAGGAGAAAAATAGATTAGCAATATAACAGAGCAGAAGGAAAAAAAAGTAGTTATTAAATAGCTACTTACCAAGGCCAGGGATCTCCACACCGAGCAGGTCGACCATGTCATGCTCCCGGTCCAAGATGTCACTCCACCGGTGCGTCACTTGCTGGTAGGTGCACCGGACCCCAGACTCCTTATACATGCGCCGGCACACCTTCTCCCACAGCTGGCGATGCTCCCGGAGGCCGTACCCGGAAGTAATCCACCCACCTGCTGCCATGGTTTTAGGGAGGTGGACTTGCATAAACACCATCAAGGCGGCCACCTCCACCGCGGAGAAGATCTCCCTGGCCTGGACTTCCTTGCCCCTCAAACGCCAGCAAGGGAGCCGAGTACGGGGTGCTGGGCCCTTCCCCTTGCCCTTGTCGCCTCCCTTAGGCATGGTACTGGGCACAAGAAAAAGGAAAGAAGAATAGGTGTGAAAAAATAAGAGAGAGAGCGAAAGAAATAAAGTAGGTAATAAAGTAACAAAAAGTTAAAAAAAACACAAAATATAGATGTAGGAAATTGAAGAGAGAGATAATAGGCAAAAAAAGACCAAAAAAAAGTTCAGAAAAACGTAGGATTACAAAGATGTGAGATGGATAGAAAGGTAGCATGCCCAAAACCATAGCAGTGAATGAAAAACAAGATGGCCGCGCCCGTAGAGGACCGCATGGGTAGGTTCGCGTGATATTTTCCCCGTGAGCACGCAAAAACGCCCATGAACACGTAATCGCGCGCCGCATACGTCGCGAGCATGCAACAAGCGCCCGGAAACGGAAACACGTCATGCAAACCGCGAGAACACGCAAAAAAAAGAAATCATCAAATTTGCACGAATTTGCGGATTGCAAGTTTGATTTTGCACGAATACGCGCCCCGCAAATCTCGCGAAATGGCAGAAAAACGAATTTTGGAAAACTGAAAGCACTTAGCAGGTGCAAAAGTTCAAGCTAATTTGTAACCATTCCCTGTAGTGCTTCCTGAGGGGCCCCTCCAGAGTTCAGTTGCCTACTTGCAACTATTCTTGACCCTGCTCTGACCCTCAAAGCAGGGTCAGAGAATAGTTACAAGTATGGCACAATGCTCCTGTAAAAAAAAATAGCTGCAACAGGAAGCACTTACAGCTAAGGAAGCAGGTGCCAGACTTGAAGCTCAAATTCAGTGACACATTAACCAGCCCCAAATTAATTCATCTCAGTTGGGCAGGTGTGCTTTCCCCCCCAGAGGGTGACAGTGGTGAACCAGAGGGTGCTGTGATGAACCAGAGGGTGGCAGTGGTGAACCAGAGGGTGGCAGTGGTGAACTAGAGGGTGGCAGTGATGAACCAGAGGGTGGCAGTGATGATCCTGAGGGTGGCAGTGGCGAACCAGAGGGTGGCAGTAATGAACCAGAGGGTGGCAGTGATGAGCCAGAGGGTGGCAGTGGTGAACAAGAGGGTGGTAGTGGTGAACCAGAGGACGACAGTGGTGATCCAGAGGGTGCTGTGATGAACCAGAGGGTGGCAGTGGTGAGTGCTGAACCAGAGGGTGGCAGCAGGGGTGAACCAGAGGTTGCTGTGATGAACCAGAGGGTGCTGTGATGAACCAGAGGGTGGCAGTGGTGAGTGCTGAACCAGAGGGTGGCAGCAGGGGTGAACCAGGGGGTGCTGTGATGAACCAGAGGGTGGCAGTAGTGAGTGCTGAACCTGAGAGTGGCAGGGGTGAACCAGAGGGTGGCAGTGATGAACCAGAGGGTGGCAGTGGTGAGTGCTGAACCAGAGGGTGGCAGCAGGGGTGAACCAGAGGGTGCTTTGATGAACCAGAGGGTGGCACTAGTGAACCTGAGGGTGCTGTGATGAACCAGTGGGTGGCAGTGATGAACCAGAGGGGCACAGTGATGAACCAGACGGTGGTAGTGGTGAACCAGAGGGTGACAGTGGTGAACCAGAGGGTGCTGTGATGAACCAGAGGGTAGCAGTGGTGAGTGCTGAACCAGAGGGTGGGAGGGGTGAACAAGAGGGTGTCAGTGGTGAACCAGAGGGTGCTGTGATGAACCAGAGGGTGGCAGTGGTGAACCACAGGGTGCTGAGATGAACCAGAGAGTGGCAGTGGTGAACCAGAGGGTGGCAGTGGTGAACTAGAGGGTGGCAGTGATGATCCTGAGGGTGGCAGTGGCGAACCAGAGGGTGGCAGTAATGAACCAGAGGGTGGCAGTGATGAACCAGAGGGTGGCAGTGGTGAACAAGAGGGTGGTAGTGGTGAACCAGAGGGTGACAGTGGTGAACCAGAGGGTGCTGTGATGAACCAGAGGGTGGCAGTGGTGAGTGCTGAACCAGAGGGTGGCAGCAGGGGTGAACCAGAGGTTGCTGTGATGAACCAGAGGGTGCTGTGATGAACCAGAGGGTGGCAGTGGTGAGTGCTGAACCAGAGGGTGGCAGCAGGGGTGAACCAGGGGGTGCTGTGATGAACCAGAGGGTGGCAGTAGTGAGTGCTGAACCTGAGAGTGGCAGGGGTGAACCAGAGGGTGGCAGTGATGAACCAGAGGGTGTCAGTGGTGAACCACAGGGTTGCAGTGGTGAACCAGAGGGTGCTGTGATGAACCAGAGGGTGGCAGTGATGAACCAGAGGGTGGCAGTGATGAACCAGAGGGTGCTGTGCCCATACACAACCGTATGGGTAACTTCGCCATGCAAGCAGCCCGCGAACACGCCAAAAGCCCCGCGAACACGCAAAAATGCCCGCGAACACGCAAAAAACAAAAATTCACAATTTCGCACGAATTCGCGAATTATGCGGATCGCCATTTCGCTGATTTCGCCCATACTTACTGTAATTGTCAAAGTTGCAAAGAGGGACTATGACCAAGAGATAGAGAACAAAAGTTCTCTTATTGTGAAGATACTGTGCAAATAAAGACGTCAAGTGTTTCTCATATACGTTGCAATGTTGCCTTTGTTGAAAGATTGGGATATATGTGTGCTTTTTGGATTGGTTACCATGCCCGCCACATATGGTAGGAAATATTTTTAATACATTTCTACTCAATTAGAAATACCTTAAGGGCACTGGTAGGGAGGAGATTTAGTACGGCAAGGTTCGAATCTGGGAGATAGATTGGGCTATTCTAGCTGAGGGGCTGGAGTATGAGGCCATGGTCATTCTGATGGAGGGTTCCCCTAGATTTTATGTAAATAGGACGGCCTCCACGTATTGCCACCATTCATTGTCAAAGGCCTTCTCTGCGTCCATGGTCATACCTACTGCTGAAGCGGAGTGTGGATTGAAGGCCTTTTTGATCACATGGAAAAATAGGCAAATGTTGTCTCATCTGGTCCTGATGCTTTACCAGCTGGGATAATTTTATAGTGAGTTTAATATCATTCCTGCTGATTGAGCTGGTTAAGGATAGTGGCTTGCTGCTTGTAATTTTCTTATTTGGTAGGCTGTGGAGGAATTGTATACAGACATCTTTGGGGGTGTTAAGGGGGGTGTATAGTTTGGTAAGAATCTTTGGAACACTTTAAGTATTGCATCTGTTGAACTTCAAAGTTTTCAATGGTCATCTTTGAAAGTCCAGATGAGGGTGGAATCGCGCTTGAACTTTAAATATGCCACAAGTCATCTACTGGCCATATTCACGTAAAACAATTGTTTGCCCTTCTGAACATGTACTCACAGATGAGCCCATTTACTAATGAAGGAATTGAATTCGTATTTCAGTCATTTTAAAGCTGTCATGATAGTGGGTGTCACTGGTTTGCCTATAGGCCAGTTCGTTGGACTTGATCTCGATAGTTAGTTTTTCTAGGGAAATTTTAATAAATGTATTTTATCTGGACTTCTAGCTTATAACTTGACCTCTGAAGAAGCATTACAGGGTGTCCCAAAGTATTATTGGGGAGGATGTTGAGTCTTTATTTTCATGACTAAATTGCTCTAGTAATTTGTGAAGCTCATTGAACATGTCTCCATCCTCTAGGACTTCTGAGTTAATTTGCCAAGTTCCCCCGTTTGATTGGATGGGAAGGATCTGAAGGGTTATTGGAACCTACAATATTTGTAAATATTTTTTAGAGGTGGATATAGCTAATAGTCTGAATTCTGTATCAGTTGATTCATACTATCTCCAAAAGGTTAACCTTCCTAGTTCTGAGAATACAATTTAAAAAGACAAATTTAAAGTATTTAGGTAGTCCAAATACAAGATTCTACTAAGACGAAAGAAAGGGGAGAAAACCACCAAACACGTATGACCAATGCTGTTTCACACCAATCAGAGCTGAATTCTTTAGTATGTTATAATTTGTATGTGTGTATCCATCCATCCATCCATCCATCCATCCATCTATCTATATATATATCTATCAATCTGTCTGTCTGTCTGTCTGTCTGTCTGTCTGTCTGTCTGTCTATCTATCTATCTATCTATCTATCCATCCATCTACTTGGACAAAAAAGTACCTCTAAAGGTAAAACTCTCAAAACATATTGGCTAGTTCTGTCAGAGGTTTTGGATCCTCCCCCTCCCAAATTGTTGATGTTTCTGAATGCTCTCAAATTGTCCATACAAAGAGGAATTTATTCAGTTATCCTGTCAGTGGCAAATATCTGGATTGCACAGGAGCCCACAAGCATCTCTAAACAAGTTAGGAGCGGATATGACTCCTTTTCTGGACTGCGTGGCATCATTCGAAATCTACACTTTCACCACTGGAGTTTCAATAAGTATTTTTGGTCTCGAGGAATAGCATCTGAGTAAAAAAAGACTGCATTTTACATAACAGATTTTCAACCTCTGGAGAGATCATTAATGTAAAGGGAGTTTGAAGACATCCGGATAGAGGAACCCAGAAGTCCTACAACCTGAGCTAGAAAACTCAAAGATATGGTGTACTGTGAAGAATCTGCATAGTTTCTCTTTTTAGTAATGCTATTTTTGGTGATGCCAAATGGAGAATGGCCTTCATTGAGGCTATTTTCAGACCCAAAACCAGTTAAGGATTAGACAGAATGAAATTGGGCTTTTCTTGATTGAAAACAAAGCTTTAAAGTGTCTGAATTGTTGGTGCCCATTGTTGTTGAAGTAAATCTTGAGCTTGAGAAAGAAAGAGAATATCATTCAAGTGTATGTTTGGTCTGAATCCCTGAGCATAAGTTCTTAATATCCCTCAGGTTTCGTGACTTTCATGGAGTACCACATTGGTGATGAAAGGCCAAGTTGGAATTCATGTGAATCAGTAAGTCTAAACTTTCCATTGGAACTGTAAAAACTCTGAATTTGAGTTGTGAGGTAGGCATTTCAAAGCTCTAGGTAAATGATCAACTATTCCTTGTAGAGGAGAGCCTCTGAACTCAAGGATCTTCTCCATCTTCAAATAATAATAAACTATAAAGTAGTTCAGTACTTTGAAATTAATTTAGGGGCAATTTTATATTCTTTTTCTGAACTGAAAGGATTGTGCTCAAGAAAATGTTGGATCAAAGTGAGCAAGCACTACTGTTCCAGTTTGAGAAAAGCAGAGAATCTCTTCAGAAGCAAGAGTTTTGTACTTTTGTGAAAAAACAAACAGATATCTTGAAAAACAGTAGCATAAAGCTCTATGAAATATGATAGGAGGGCCAAAAACTACCAGACTTACCTGAAGCTTTGTTTCACCTCTGGATCCGGGATCCCTTGTATTTATATCCTCTGTCCAATTGGGGAAAGAATTGTGGCTTGAAATCCTTGGATTGTTATTGGGAGTGAATGAATCAATCCAATATGGCATAATCTTCATCACTGGCATCATTCAAATTAATCTTGAGAGTCAATGATTGATCCATAATGGCTAATATGGAGACATCTCTGCTATGATTACCTCGAATGCTATTATTTGTCTGCTTTTTGCAATGTTTGATGACAAATCAGGCCCAGTGTTAAAGCCTACAAGCGTCTCTTTAATAATTGGGTCTAACTATTTCTCTGCTAACATTTTATTATCTGAGCCTACAATATTTTTTTGGGGTTCTAAATATGTTATTGGCATATGACAATAAAATCATGCAATGCCAAAACATGTATTTTTGGAAGGAACATTGGAGCATAGTAATCATAAATAAACAACTTAGCGTTGAAAAAGTCATAGGATCACATGAAAATTACGATGGTGTGTTGGTGTGTTGGGAACGACAATGTGACAACATGAAAATAATACTTAAAACACTTGAGGGTGATCTAATCATAGAAAGTACATGGTTTGTGGGAGCCTCCTGGGTAATTGGCCTGGAGAACATAACATACAGATCATAACATACAGTAAACACTCTAAAATGAACGAAAGAATAGGAGGAATTCAGGGCAGGGGGGAGTCATATGGGACGTTGGAGAATTGTAATTGTCAAAGTTGCAAAGAGGGACTATGACCAAGAGATAGAGAACAAAAGTTCTCTCATTGTGAAGGCACTGTGCAAATAAAGACGTCAAGTGTTTCTCATATACGTTGCAAGGTTGCCTTTGTTAAAAGATTGGGATAGATGTGTGCTTTTCGGATAGGTTACCCATGCCCGCCACATATGGTAGGAAATATTTGTAATACATTTCAAAAATACTTTACGGGCACTGGTAGGGAGGAGATTTAGTACGGCAAGGTTCGAATCTGGGAAATAGATTGGGCTGTGTGGATCAAGAATAGTGGACGTGAGCAGTAAATAATTTGTGTTTGTGTCAATGAGAAGATTTGTTTGTTTTGGAGTAGAAGTGGGGCGATCATCGACCATGCCTCCGCACTAATAGGTGTGGACTCTTCTGAGTAATATGATGACCATTGTGTAGTAATGGGGGTGACAAGGAGTATTTGAATTAGTAAGTAATTTGTAGAATTTAGATGCAGCATAACCATTCAACAGGATGATCAGCAACTTTTGAAGAGTCAATTTCTGAAGAGGGTCTAGCTTTGGCTTTGATCTGTAGAAAGTCATAGAAATCCTATTCAAGAGATCATGTTTGCTTTGTAGCGATGAAATGTTAGTGGTTCGGAACCCATATAGAGGTCTGATACTAATGAGAAGCCTTTGGCAGTCCATATAGTACCGAAAGACATTGAGTTGGTCATCTGGAGTTTTTTATTGTTCCATAATGATATGGAGAAAGATTTGTGTATTTTTGATGCCAGGGTTTTATCCAGAGATAATACGGTGGAAATACTGTCTCTGAAGATCTTCTTCAAATGTGTGAAGGATTGGTGAGTCATAATAAAATTGGCTACTAAGTTGAATGAATGGATGACTGATAATTCAACATCAATTCAACATCAAGCCATACATGCTTGCTGGATGAGTCATTTTCAAAACAAAGTGCACCTTGTGTGGCTAAATATTCCATTTAATAAACTTTGCATGTCAGGAAATGACAATCTCCTAGCTAGGGAGGCGGGACTCTCAGTTTTTTTAAGACTGATTCTAGTTTTTATTTATTCCAGAAGGATTCAGAGATAATCTTATCAGTTTTAAGGAAAGACTTTTGAGATAGGCGGACAAGTAGCATACTAGACAGAAAATCGATCAAAGGGGACACCATTATTTTGATGATTTTGTGTCTGCTCCAACATAAGATATGTTTGGAAGACCATGCAGACAACAACGCCTTTAATTTACTCAACATCTTGTTTTTATTGATGGCAACTGATACTGAGAGGTCGTTGCAGAACCAGATACCAAGATATTTAATATTCAATTTCCAATGGAAATTGGGAGCTAATAATTGAGGAGTGGCAATTGATGTTTAAATATAAATGTAAATGTGGGATTCTTGTAAAGCGCACTGTTACTCTACCCGAGTGTCCTGGCGTTGTAGACCGCTGGGGAACCCGTCCTGGTTTTCCCTGTGAGATGGTCCCTTTCTGGGTATCTCCAGGGTGAAACCAGGCATCCCCGGCATCTGTGGAGGACCGTTGTAGAGATGAGGCAAGGTTAATGCCCAGAGTTACAGAGTGTGTTCTCTGGTTAGAGTAGGCACTGAGGCGAGAATTATCAAGTCCGTTGACCCTGATGCCACGTCGGGAATTGAACCCTGGTCCCGGGCCGTTCTCTGCTTACAGGTCTGCCGCCTCTAACCAGTGAGCCACACCTCTCCACAAGGGGAAGGATCTCTGTTTTATCTTTGTTTGAGGAATAACCAGAAACATAGAAGACATTTTCAATAATATCTAGGGTCACAGGAATAGCTGAAGTTTGGGGACTCTGTAAATATCAGTATGCCATCTGCATATGCTGCCATTATATGTTGGGCATTCCTGAAAAGTATGCCAGGGATATATGAGGACTCATTTAAAATTACGATGAGAGGGTTGATGGCCAATAGGAATAGCAAAGGGGATAGGGGTCAGCCTTGGTGGGTGCCCTGCTGTAATGTACAAGAATGAGATATGGCACTGTTATTTATAATTCTAGCTGCGGGCTGAAGTATTAGGCCATGGTCATTCTGATGGAGGGTTCCCCTAGATTTTATGTAAATAGGACGGCCTCCACGTATTGCCACCATTCATTGTCAAAGGCCTTCTCTGCGTCCATGGTCATACCTACTGCTGAAGCGGAGTGTGGATTGAAGGCCTTTTTGATCACATGGAAAAATAGGCAAATGTTGTCTCATCTGGTCCTGATGCTTTACCAGCTGGGATAATTTTATAGTGAGTTTAATATCATTCCTGCTGATTGAGCTGGTTAAGGATAGTGGCTTGCTGCTTGTAATTTTCTTATTTGGTAGGCTGTGGAGGAATTGTATACAGACATCTTTGGGGGTGTTAAGGGGGGTGTATAGTTTGGTAAGAATCTTTGGAACACTTTAAGTATTGCATCTGTTGAACTTCGAAGTTTTCAATGGTCATCTTTGAAAGTCCAGATGAGGGTGGAATCGCGCTTGAACTTTAAATATGCCACAAGTCATCTACTGGCCATATTCACGTAAAACAATTGTTTGCCCTTCTGAACATGTACTCACAGATGAGCCCATTTACTAATGAAGGAATTGAATTCGTATTTCAGTCATTTTAAAGCTGTCATGATAGTGGGTGTCACTGGTTTGCCTATAGGCCAGTTCGTTGGACTTGATCTCGATAGTTAGTTTTTCTAGGGAAATTTTAATAAATGTATTTTATCTGGACTTCTAGCTTATAACTTGACCTCTGAAGAAGCATTACAGGGTGTCCCAAAGTATTATTGGGGAGGATGTTGAGTCTTTATTTTCATGACTAAATTGCTCTAGTAATTTGTGAAGCTCATTGAACATGTCTCCATCCTCTAGGACTTCTGAGTTAATTTGCCAAGTTCCCCCGTTTGATTGGATGGGAAGGATCTGAAGGGTTATTGGAACCTACAATATTTGTAAATATTTTTTAGAGGTGGATATAGCTAATAGTCTGAATTCTGTATCAATTGATTCATACTATCTCCAAAAGGTTAACCTTCCTAGTTCTGAGAATAAAATTGAAAGTATTTATAAAGACAAATTTAAAGTATTTAGGCAGTCCAAATACAAGATTCTACTAAGAGGAAAGGAAGTGGAGAAAACCACCAAACACGTATGACCAATGTTAAGGTAATTTTAAAATGCATATGATTATTTTTATTTAAATTATAGTTTACTATTGTTAGACATGGCATCCTTGGTGGGATATTCCACCAAACATATTGCCTTCCCTTCTCCTACCTTGCTAAGTGTGTTTGAGGTAAAGGGCTGGTGCTCTTTCCTTCAAACATGGTAAAAATGGCATATACCTATTGCTGTTGCTATTCAATTCTGACACCTCGATTTAAGTGAAATTGGGGGATGGTTCCGGTTTATCGATAACAGTATTTACATCAATTGGCTTAAAACAAGGGTGCGTCCTTGCTCCTCATCTATTCAATCTTTTTATTTCAGATCTTTCTGGGAAATTAAATATACGTATTGACACGTTCAATTTACTGGTATTGGTGGAGCAAGGACTCGAAGATAAGAGACTTGTATGGAGATAATCCTCTTGTTTAACTTCATATAGTGTATTAACCATGTAATTGTATAAATTAATAGCACAACATTACATACACGAGAAAGAGAAGCTTGACTATGGGTATTACTAATAAGTAACTAGAGTGAAATTCTAAAATGGCCGCTAAGGGGTAAAACTGTACTGCGCAGGTGTCAGCTGCATCTACGCAGTATGACGAGCTATCGCTTTGAGAGTATTTCTTGCGCTTGCGCAAATGTTATTAACATGGCTACTTGATCAGGTCACATGCTCAGCATCTACTGTGCTGAAACTAAAACATGCTATTTTACTAATGCTAATGTGGGGAAAGCTTAAATAAATGAATGGGATTAGAGTAGAGATAGGTGACATACAGTGAAACGATTTATGTTCGAAATTGACAAAAGTCTTTTGACTCTTTTATAAGTGCGTATCTTGAGCCCTCCAGATGAGTCTAACGTCTGTTTGCCTCCAGATTGCTATGCATGCGTGATAGGAACTAGCTGAAAGTGAGGTGACTTTTGGTTGCAGTTAAAGGTCGAAATGGATACATACCATGGGAACAAGCATGAGAATCTCCAAGACGAATGCGAACAGAAATTTTTTTAAACTTTTGCTTTCAATATGATGTGAATATGGGTGGTAAATAAAGAAATATGAATAAGAAATTAAGGGGTGGGATTTTTAACAATGGATTGAAAGAATAAATGGAAAATTAAGGATGGTGTGATGATCCTCCCCCCTTGCCGGTCTAATCAGATTTAGGAGTTTCATGATATTGAAATATTTTTGGGAGGTACATGAATATTGTAGGGTATAATGGAGGTAGTTCTTAGTTAGTTAGAGCAGACTTCGATGCTGAATGCTGTAGAGCTTGGGATGCTGTCGAATTGACGAGAGAAGCTGAAGAAGTATCGAATGCAGAACCACTTTATTTTAAATTAATTTACTTTGAGAAGATCGCAGAAGAATCTCGAGGAGGAAGAGAGTGTCAGAGATTTGTGCTATGCAAGCGCCGAGGTAGAGAGGTCATCTATCCTGTCATGATTCCTGTCCTGAAGCCTTTGTCACCTTATCTTTCCCAGGGGGACCCTTCCCAGCTCCTTTGCCAGGGGGCTGGTTTTCACACCATTCTTGGTAAATATATCTTCATGAAGATGCTGATGTGCTTTTCTCTTTATCCTCTCCTTTCTGAGCAACTTCATTGTAGAGATTCAGAATTTGTTTGAATTATTGATTAACTGAATCTTCCTTCCTATGAGCAACGGTGGATGTACTGTACTTTGTAAGTGGTTCACATGAAATTAATCTAGATAAAGATTAAAAATATTTCCTGAGTCTATGGTTATTTCATCAAATGTAAGTAGATTATATTTATGTTGTTTCGCCATCAACTAGTTAAACTGATTTGGTCCAATGACCAGAGGAAATAACTTTTTGATCAGTGAAAGATTAGTTGAGAATAAGACGAGACTAATCTAGAATGATAAAAAGTACAAACAATTGACCCCTGGGGGCTCATTTATGAGCCCTTGCGTCACTTTTACGCCTCTGGCGCGTCACTTTTTGTGACGCACCAGTTGAGTAAAAAATGTGCCTTGTTGCACCATATTTACAAAGTGACGCATCTAGGTAGATGCGTCACTTTGTAAACCCCTGCGCCACATTATACCTGCCCCAGGTATAATGTATGCAAGGGGGGCGTTTTGACGCAAGAAAGCATCATAGAAGTGACGCAGTGAAATCTATAAGATTTCACTGCGCCATTTCTTGGACGCTAATGCGTCAAAATCTTACGCCTGCCTCATGGCAGGTGTGAGACTGACACAGGCACTAACAACATGGGACTTGCCCATGTGAAAGTATATATTGCTGGAGTTGCGTAACTTTTGTGACACACTCCAGCAATGCGTCACTTTTGCACCTACAGATACGTCAGAAATACTGACCTATCTGTAACTCTTTGCGACATGATGCGTCATACTGTAAATATGACGCATCGTTAGTGTCGCAGGGAGAGCGCAGAGAAAAGTGACGCATCGTTGTTTTCACGCTGCGATGCGTCACTTTTCATAAATGAGGCCCCAGCAGTTTTTTACCAGGTAGAGTGAATGTATGTTTATGGGCCCAGGTGAGTATTTGGTATTTGAGTACCTGTTGCTGGTAACCCGCTGGATCAGTACTTCCCTAGTAAATGATACTATATTTACCCAGGGCCTGTAAATTAAATACTACTAGTGGGCCTGCAGCACTCAGTGTGCCAATCACTAAAGTGGCCGTTAAAAATATGTCTCAGGTCTGCCCCTGCAGCCTGCATGATGTTTCAAACTGACACTGTGACCTAGCCTAAAATTTCCGTTGTAATAGTTATAGGTCATCCCTTAGGTCTGCCCAAAAGGCTTATAGGACATGCTACACTGTATTTGGAAAGAAGGACATGTGTACTTATGTTTTACATGTCCAGACAGTGTAAGACTCCTAGAGTCACTTTTCACTATTGTAAGGTCTATCACTCCGATTGCCTAACGCTGAGCTACTTTATGAGATTTGACAAGTGATAACTTTGAACTGTAAATGAAAATCTTCTTTAATGGTGATGTGGGATTTGAAGTCACAGTTGTGAAAATGCCACTTTTAGAAAGTTGGTATTTTTTTGTCCTAACCATTTGTGCCTTCTGCCAATGTCCTTAGTCACATGATTGTGAATGGTTCTGTTGTTTAGGGTTGTGTATTCATCCCAGACACTTAAACAAAGGGGACTAAGAGCGGGCAGGGAGGGACTTTCAGACAGGATGGCTGGGGGCAGAGCTGTCTGCCCTGGCAGATGTGCACTTTAAAGGGCTTGCCTCCGGCACATGCAAAGGAACCTCACACCAGCCTTTTGTCACCTCAGACTTCTTGAGGCCTTGAAAGGGTTAGGGAAAAACTAGATGTGGGGGTAGTAAAAGGAATTCTCTCACACAAAAGCTAACACCAGGTATAAATATTGGACCTCCAGAACTACTGATCAGAACACTCATGGACCTGTGGGTATTGCTGCAGACCTACTTACCTTCATCACAGGCTAACCTGAATGACTGCAAGGCTCGGTTTGCTGAACTCCTGTGTGAAATATAGGGACAGATCAAACCCTAGAGGTATCCCTGCAACTGCTCAACTGAGCTGCTGTCCCTCGACCTGCAATTTGAGCTGCCTGAGCCATTCTGCCCTTGCTATATTGAGTTCCTGCTCCCCAAGAGGTGCCTACAATGTCCTGGACACTTTGCTGGCATCAGCGAATGTATGACATTACCATGTGTGGTTTTAGTATACCCATCTTTACATCACGGTATTTACCACGCATACAACTACGACGCATTTCTTTGCAGACATTATACATACAATTGGTATGCAAACGACTAGCATGCACACTCTCACCACGCATATGATTACATCGGACATTCAATAATATTACTTTTTAATGTTATTAATACTTGCAATCTGTATTAGTCCTCAAAATTTGAACTATACTGCAAATAAAAGAAAAAGTTGTGCTTTAAACACTATATTTTACATATTGGAAAAAATAGCCAACACCAAGATGGCGAGTCCTTAAAAAAGAGAAGGTCAGATGAGTCACAGCAAAAAAAATGATTTTTACATTATTTCTAGGTTCAGTCACACTTTTAATGTGGAAAAAACAACATTGCCAATACAAATTCTATGTGTAAAAAGTAGTTATACACCCCTACAACTATGATTGTTCCAAGTCCTGTGCAACTGAATGTGCTCCTGAGATCAGACTGTGCTCTCCTCTTAGCGCGCCTTCCTATTTTCGGCTGACTGACTTGCGATTCCCATGTACAGAGCTCTACTCTAGTCTTGCCCTCGGAACACAACAAAAGGAAAGTGCTTTTTATATGTTTTTCTTGGCTGTTGCTGGATTTTGGCTGCCATGTACTTGGCTGTAAAGACACAGCAATATCTTTCAAATAATAGTTTCTTGCATTTCAAAAACACCGCTCAGCAAGAGCTTACATCCTCCTTCAATCTCCTGGGCAACTGCTCAATTCCAACACAACAATCTAGAATCCACAGAAGCCACTCACATTTAAAGTAAACTCAACACGACAACAGCTCAAACTTGCAAAGTAGTGGCATGCGATGTAATGGGAGATCTGCAATCCACCCTACAGCAGCAACAGCTTGCTGTGACCTCCAACGCGAAACTCCAGCATCGACTAACAACAAAGTCTAAACAGGTCTTCACGCTAAAGCGATGATTTCCTGTGAGACCCAGGCTCCCAGGTACTGCCTAAGCAGCCACACAGGCCACTCAGACCAATTACAATGCTGCTCATGCAACGTTGTGATTGGATGTGAGAGTCCTGGAGCCTGGGTGCTTTCAGCGCGGCCAGCAGAGTGAGAAGGAGCAGAGGCGTGAGGCAGCGGTAAAGGTAAGTTCATTTTTATTTTTTATTTTTTCCATTGCCCACCACCCAAACGCCTAAAGCAGCAGCCACTGCCATTATATTATATTTTTATGAATCAAAATAAACAAATTCATTTTTACTGCCCCAAAACAGCAGCATTCTTTGCAAAAAAGGAATTGAATATCACAATATGAATATGATGTTACATAACAACTTGGTAGAAATGAGTACCACGTTGGCAGGCGAGGTAATCCGGAGATTGTGAAAGTGACAGGGAAACATTCTCAATCGCCATGAAATGTCTTTCTGCCTCTCCCTTGTTATGAGTGTTCATTTTTATAGCTGTGAAACGTGGCAGTAAATTATTTCATTAGAATGCGGGCTGTGGATTCATCTTGCTGTTCCCAGAGGTTCTTTTTAATCATCACGGATACCTTCTGCCAAGCAGGGCACATTAACATTTTCCTCGGAGGAGCTCTATATTCCTTCTGAAGCATGCCTACCATTTCACTGCAGTTACAAATGCTGGCCGAGAAGACACAACTGATACGAGTCCCAGCTGAACGCTATAACCATCCATTCTTAATCAGTTGTCAGATGTTATTTTTATGAGGTCGTAAAAGGCACTAACTCCAAAATATTGTTGGGTTACAGCTTGGGATCCAGGGCAGTTTATTATTTCACAGTATTTGACTTCATGGGAATTATGCACTCTTGCAGCAAAACAAATGCATAGATGAAACAAACCCCTTCTGAATACACATTCCAGAACATATAACACATAAAGCACAATGGTACCTAGACTGATTGGAAGTAAGTTTTTTGCATTAGTAAGCCCAGTCTGGGTTCTGAAAGGCACTTTGAACTGAATACAGCTCAATCACTGTGCAGTGCATGATTAAAAGGATAAGCAAAGTCATTACCTGAGCTGACTAATGGACGACAGACTTTTAAAACTCCCAAATGTAATCAAGATGAAATGGAGGCATTTACTTAGTAATTTCCCTGCATAGATCTTACTTTGCTAGGAGAAGGTGAGCCGTTTTTCTGTCTCCTTTTTAAATGCAGCCGGTGGCTTTGGAAAGAAAACTCCTTCGAACACAGGGTCTCGATTCACAACGTCATCTATGTGTGCAAGTCTGGCAGATGTGCGAACATGGCTGGACTTAGCACTGCAACACATTTACAGAAGGTGACTTACAATTAATACATCTTTATACTCGTGCTCATAATTCCCCAACGATCGCCTACAACTACGCACCAGTAAGACCAATTAGGTATGGAGTTGGGGGTCAGTGTTTGTGAAAACAAGCAAACACGTGAGCCGGTCGGTATTCACAAACTGATCTCCCAAGGTGACACATCTCAAAAATTAATGTTATGGTATGACATGTTAGGCTGTCAGTAATACATTGTTGACTTTGGTAGTGGTTTTCATGTGCATTTAAGGACGAGCTGCGGCCAGAAGTAGAGGCTGATCATTCATCATGAGGTGCATCAACATCGGACCTGTGTCTCTACACCATTCCCCGCAACACTATCAGAACAGAGCAGTGGAGGGTAAAACAGAAGGCAGAAAAACGAGCAGAAAAGTTGAATGGAAGCCAGTACAGCAAGTAGAAGAAGCAAAATAGAGGGATGAAAACGAGCAGGAACAGCAAAACAGATGGCAGAAAAACGAGCAGAAAATGCAAAACTGTGGGCTGAACAACGAGCAGATAAGGCAAAACAGAAGGCAGAAAAACGAGCAGAAAGGCAACACAGGGCAGAAGAGGACACATCAGAGGGCAGAAAAATGAGCAGTGAAGGCAAAATAAAGGGCAGAAAAATTAGCAGAAAAGGCAAAATTGAGGGCAGCTCCAGCAATGTCCCAGGGTGCCCACCCCAGGACATTACACTTTGCTATGGCTTGGTGGGAGCACTGTTCCTGCCATGCCTTAGCAAATAGTGTGCTCCAGTTGGAACAAGCAAGAGCCTTTTGCTCTCACTTGTTCAAAGCGGAGCAAACACACTTTGCTTTTTCCACCTAGGGAACTGCATGTCAGCAGCTCGCTGGGTGGAAAAATCAATGCCGGCTCATGCAGGAGGTGGGAGCCGGCGGGGATTGCGTGGGCCTTCAGGTTCCCCTTGCGGTCCCCAACAAGATGGCCATGTCCTTGGGAATGAGTTACCCGGGGCGGAAAATGGCACAGGAGGGGGCCCCACAGCCCTCCTCCCCTTTAAAAAAAAATATTAATAGAGGCCTGGCCTCGGGGGATTGGTCCCCGGTGCCAAAATTGACCTCATGAGGAGGCCCCCCTCCCGTTTCATGACCCTTCAGGGCCAAAGGAAGGGAGGCCATTCAGCCCCCTTCCTTAAAATAAAAAAATATCAAAAGCTGGCAACTCGTTGGAGGGCCTGCCCCCTTTCTCCACTACTCTGCAAACTCACCTCCTGGTGCATTCCTGGTTCGGGGTTTATGTTCCCTTTCCTGCTGAGGGTCCCAAAGGGCGAACTAAGCCCCTGTTGCCTCCGGTAAGCCCCACACAGTGGAATTGGTGAGTGGTGGTCAGAGGCTACACCCCCTTTTCTACCACTCACAAACACATGTCTCGGCGCACTGCGGGTGGGGGGATGTCCCCTTGATTTGTGATGGCCTCAGGACTAAAGTGGACTTCTTTCCACAAGCAGTAGTGCTCCAGGAGGCTTGTTTGCAGAGCGGTGGGGAAAGGGGGCGTGGCTTCCAACCACCCATCAGCAATCCATATGTGAGGGCCTTACTGGAGTTAACAGCAGGGCTAATTGGCCCCAAAGGACCCTCAAGAGCCAAGGGGACTTCATGCCCCAACCAGTAGTTCACCATGAGACATTTGCAGAGTGGAGGAGAAAGGGTACATGGCCACTGAAAACCTCTCAGCAAACCCAGAGTGTGGGACTTGCTGGAGGTACCAGGAGGGCTACCTCAATAGCCAGGGGAACTTTACCCCCTCTAAATAGTGTGCCAGAGGTGTGTTTGCAGAGTGTTAGAGATGGGGGCGTGGCCTGCTATCTGGCATCAGCATTCCAGCTGTACGGGACTTACTGGAGATAACAGGACTCCTAATTGGCACCAAAGGATGTCCTTGTGGGCCAACTACCCCTCCTGTTATCTGCAAATTTTCCATACAGCTGGATTGCTAAGAGGTCTACGGAGGCCATGCCCCCTTTCTCCACCACTCTGCAAATGTGTCTCATGGTGAACTACTGGTTGGAGAATTAAGTTGACTTTACTCCTGAGGGACCTTGGGGGCCAAGAAGCCCTCCTAGTACTGCCTGTAGTCCTACACAGTGGCATTCCTGAGAGCTGGTCGGAGGCCTAGCCCCCTTTCTCCAGCACTCTGCAAACTCTAATACTAGCGATAAAATTGGTCTCATATTTGTGAGAGTTACAGCTATTGGCATTGTGAATGTAATTATTTTTTCTTTATGTGTTCTGGAGTGGAGTGGATGTATGTAGTGTGTAATGGAGGTATGTGGTATGTTGTGCAGTTGAATTATGTGGATAGACATGTTGTGGTATTCCGTGTATAGGAATCATGTGTAGTGGGATGGTGTGTTATGGAGAGTAATTATGTGGTATGATACTTTGTGTTGTGTTATGTATTGGAGTTTTATTATGTGGTGTGCTGTTGTAATTTTCAGGTGCGATGTTGAAATTATGTGGTGTGGATTATATGTCTATGGTGTTTTATGTAATTGTGTTGTTGATTTGTTTTTTGTGGTTTCTTGTTGAATTATGTGGTGTGTATTGGAAATGTGTTGAGTTTATTTGTGTGATGTGGAACTGTGCAATTGTGTGTGTAAAATTAGATTATGTTTGTAAAGTTTAAAAATACACTAACCCCCCTCCCACATACCAATTGTAGCTATGATTGTTAAATGTTGTTTTTTATTTTCTGTTTATTTAAACCTTTTAATTATTTTCCAAATTAGGCCCCCAAACAGGATTTAATACATGATTTGTAATTGATACAGACCCGATAAGTCATATGCATGTGTTTTAGAAAATAAAGTAAAACAAGACTTAGAGCTATTGGTGTTGTAAATGTGTTTTGCCTATATGTCATGGAGTGGAGTGGATGTATGTGTTGTGTAGTGTAATAATCTGTGTTTGGTATAGTAAGGTGTGGCATTGTGTGGTGTGGCTTTGTGTTGTGTGGAGAGGGTTTGTGGAGTGGAATTATATAGTGTGGTGCTCTGTGGAATTATGTGGATAGCAATTATGTGGTATTGATTGTATTGTAATTATGTGGAGTGGGATTGTGTATCAAGGAGTGTAAATATGTGGAATGGTATTTTGTGTTGTGCTGTGTTATGTAGTGGAGCTTAATTATGTGGTGTGCTGTTGAATTTTGTGGAATGATGTTCAATTATGTGGTGTGCATAGAATCTATGTGGTGTATTATGAAACTGTATTGTTGAGTACAATTATGTGGTTTGTTGTTGAATTATGTCTGCACAAAAAGCACAAGATTTATTTGGGGATTTTATCACTGCTGTCGGGAAAACTGTCTTTGAGTTAGCAATAGAACCTGTAGATAAGGAATCTGGTAGGAGTTATGTAGGTGCACACCTATGACAGTTAGCCTCAAAAAGTGCAAACGTGACCTTTTTGTGCAGGGGACTATACTGGTGATGAATTGTGAAAGATCTGCTAATGTGCCCATCACCCATGCCTGTATGTTTTTGTTGTGTGCAGTGTGATGTGCCTAAAATGAATGCTTGACCCAATTGCAGAATGTACGTACACACACACAGAGTGACCAAACAGTGTCTAAATTGCAGATTTTGTCCATGTTATGGAAGGGGCACTCATATGACCTGCTAGTGTGCTCCCCACCAAAGCCTGTTCTTCTGTTGTGTGTAGTGTGCTGTGGACGGGACAAGGGTGTCAACTGCAACCAGCAAGAAGCAGTGGTACAAGCATGTCAATGATGAAGCACACATTGACAAAGCCAAAAGCTCTTGAATTGGTGCTTTGCCTTTTGGCTTTGTCAATGCTCGTGTTTTATAATGGTTTTTGTAATATTTATTGATGGGGCAATTACTAGAACCTTAAAGTATTTCATTGGCCTGAAAATGCATGCATTGCTATAGCAGTCCATTCAACTGGAGGGAAGTATTTTGTGAGTAGATGTGCTCTTTGTGAATGAGCAGATTGCCCTATGATGGATGCTGTAGAAAATGTAAATGATACAACAGCCAACCAGTGACTGATGAAGGCTGGCTGGCAACTACAACAAGTGAGTAGATTATGCGAATTATTTTAGTTTAAAAAAAACTCTTAGCTAATGCTTGACCTAAAATCATTCATTGGCCGATGAAAAGATCTTTTTTTTTAACATTGATGCCTTTTGGGGCATTTGATGAGTGGTACGAACATGATATATCTTTTACACCCACAGTGTTCAAATGTGCTGTTCCTGAGTAAAAACCTCTTGCTGTTTTATCAGCAATGCGAGCTGGTAAACAGCTTGTGAAAGCATACGCAGGTGTAAATATTGCATGTGGTTTGTGATACATTAAAATACTGTGAGATGTTATTGAATGAAAAACAAATCCCATGCTGTGCCAACTGACAAAACAGCTGATTTGTGTGTTTCAGCTTTGATGAGGTATCATGAAAGCGGTATCGAGAGGCACATATCCCAACACTCATTCACTGTTACTTTCCTAATTTTTTTAATAAACGTTCCAAACTCGTCATAAATATAGAAATTGAATCCAAAAGAGCTACTTTAGCATTCAGTCCGAGACGCATGGATCACTTAGCTAGGCAGATCTCATTGAAGCACTTGAACACACTGCTTCATGCTCGGTTGCTCTGTATTATGAGAAGGAAGCAACCAATGCACTTTCTTCTACACACATTTAGAGAGCATGTGGTGTGAAACAGAGGTAGTCTAGTACCTATAGGATTATTTACATGTGTCATCTTGTCCATAAAAAAGCACTGACACACTCATTGAGGTTTCTAGAAAGATGCTGACACTCAGAAGAGTGGCATGATAGCAGTCAGCCTTTCATTTTGGATTAGGCCTGGCATTGAGAGCTCTGCCTCTCTCATGAAACTGATATAGAAAGATGAGTTTTTTAAATACATGTTGTCAGATGTATTAACCTCTACCGTGGCCCTTTAAGTCTTTGCAAAGGTACACTGCAAGAAGGCCATATATAGCGAGGTTTGTGCTTTAAATTGAAAGTTTGATTATCTCACTGCTACCATATCTCGGGTATGTTTCTATGTGTACGTTTAGTCTGACACGTGTGATGCAGCTGATGAGCCTAACTTAAAAACTATACAATATATCATTCCCCTGCATATATTTTGTCAGCGTTACATCAGCATTCTTTCCCAAAAGCACTGATCTGTTAGTTAGACAGGCGTTCCAGAAGCACTTGAACACAACGATTTATACCTGGCTGCCTGCATAATGAGGAGAAAGAGACCTTGCAGCTTCTACTATACCCACTTAGAGAACATGCAGTGAGAAACAGAGGTAATCTAGTACCTATATACCCCTTAACATGTGTCATATTGCCCTTAAAAAGGCACGGACACACTCATTGAGGTCCCTAGAAAGATGATCACACTCACTAGAGTGGCATGACAGGAGTCGGCTTTTCATTTTAAGTTAGGCCTGGCATTGTGAGGTCTGCCAGTCTAATGAACCTGGTAGAGAGAATTGAGCTTGAAAACATGTTGCTAGATGTATTAGCATTTGTACTAGTCCATGTAAGTCTCTGCAACGGCATACTTCAAGTAGATCGCATACTGTGAGGTGTGTGCTTTAAACTGAATGTGTACTGTGTAAGATTTGAATGTCTTATTGCTATCATGTGTTAGGTATGTCAGCACTTCAACGTTCAGCTGATTACCCTAATTTAAAAACTATACAGTCTATCATACCCTGTACACATTTTGCCACAGGTGGGCCAGGCTTCAGTTCCAAAAGCACTGATCTGTTAGTTAGACATGAGGTCACAGAACCACGTGAACACACAGATTCAAATCTGGATACCCTTTATAATGTGGAGAAAGTGATCCATTGCATTACAAACATTTGTAGCGCATGCAGTGTGAAACAGAGGTAATCTAGAACTTAAAGGCTATTTATATTTGGTCTGTCACCCCTAAAAAGCAATGACATACTCAATGAGATCTCTAGAAGCATGCAAGGACTCACAAGAGTGGCATACTAAGTTTCTGCCAAGGTACACTTCATGTAGGGCATACATAGTGAGGTGTGTGCTTTAAACTGAAAGCGTACTGTATCAAGTTTGAATTTCTGACTCCTATTATGTCTTTGATATGTCTGCACTTTTATGTGTAATCTGACACGTGTAATGTAGCTGATCACCCTAACTTAAAACTATACATTCAATGATAACCATGCACAAATCTTGTTGGAGCTACTTGGGCTTTCAGTCCCACAACCACAGTCTTGGCTACATAGTAGTCATGGAAGTATTTGAACACACAACTTTATATGTACAACCAAGATGGATCGCACACCGCTAGCCTCTCCTCCGGGTCGCCCCTTAGCACTCTGGTACATGTAGTGCATGTAGATGGACGAGTAAAAAGTAGTTCACCACAGTTGGTGCGAGTGGTTACTCGTTATCCCCAAGATCTCTGGACCCAAGACATGGCCCGGGTTTCGGGACAGTTTCCCTCGTCAGCAGAGCAGTGTTTGGGGTGGATGAGAAGGCCGCCAAGTAACCGTCACAGGCCCTGATGCCTCTCCGGCGCGCAGGTGCGTCTCCAAGAGCAGAGTAAAAAGTGGTGAACTACTTTTTACTCATCCATCTACATGCACTACATGTACCAGAGTGCTAAGGGGCGACCCGGAGGAGAGGCTAGCGGTGTGCGATCCATCTTGGTTGTACTTAAACAACTCCCGTGAGCCTTGAGCTGACGAGCTCTTGGAGATGCACCTGCGTGCCGGAGAGGCATCAGGGCCTGTGACGGTTACTTGGGGGCCTTCACATCCACCCCAAACACTGCTCTGCTGATGAGGGAAACTGTCCCGAAACCCGGGCCATGTCTCGGGTCCAGAGATCTTGGGGATAACGTGTAACCACTCGCACCAACTGTGGTGAACTACTTTTTACTCGTCCATCTACATGCACTACATGTACCAGAGTGCTAAGGGGCGACCCATAGGAGAGGCTAGCGGTGTGCGATCCATCTTGGTTGTACTTACACGGCTCCCGTGAGCCTTGAGCTGACGAGCTCTTGGAGACGCACCTGCGCGCCGGAGAGGCATCAGGGCCTGTAACGGTTACTTGGCGGCCTTCTCATCCACCCCAAACACTGCTCTGCTGACGAGGGAAACTGTCCCGAAACCCGGGCCATGTCTCGGGTCCAGAGATCTTGGGGATAATGAGTAACCACTCGCACCAACTGTGGTGAACTACTTTTTACTCGTCCATCTACATGCACTACATGTACCAGAGTGCTAAGGGGCGACCCGTAGGAGAGGCTAGCGGTGTGCGATCCATCTTGGTTGTACACAACTTTATATGTGGCTGCCCTGTATAATGAACAGAAAGTGATCTATGCAGCTTCTATTATGCACATGTGGAGAGCATACGGTGTGAAACAGATGTAATCTACTACCAATAGGCTTCTTTACATGTGTCATCTTCTCCCGTACAAGGCACTGACACACTCACTGATGTCTTTAGAAAGATGCTGACACTCAGAAGAGGGGCATGACAGTAGTCAGCCTTCCATTGTTTGCTAGGCCTGGCATTGTGAGCTCTGCCTCTGTAATGAAACTGGTAGAGAAAAGCAAGATTTAAAACATGTTCAATATGTATTAACCTTCACCCTAGTCCATCAAACTCTCTGCAAAGGTACACTGCAAGTAGTACGTAAAAAGTGATGTGTATTGGTTTAAATTGAAAGCATAGTCTCTCAAGATTGAATGTCTGACTGCTACCATGCCTCCGATATGTCTACACTTCTATTTGTAGTGTGACATGTGAGGTGTAGTTGATGACCCTAACTTAAAAAACTATAACATCTAATATACTCCAGCACAAATCTTGTCAGAACTACTTCAGCGTTTAGTCCCAGAAGCACATATGATTTAGCTATACAGGCATCAACCAATTATTTGAACATACAGCCTAATTCCAATCTGCCCTCTATAATGAGCAGAAAGTGATCCATGCAGCTTCGACTATACACATTTAGAGAGCATGCAGTGTGAAACAGCATGCAGTGTGAAACAGAGGTAATCTAGTACGTATAGATCTCTTTACATTTGTCATTTTGCCCCTAAAAAGGTACTGACACACTCATTGAGGTCTCTAGAAAGACGCTGACACTCACAGGAATGGCACAGCAGGAGTCAGCCTTTCATTTTCGGTTAGGCATGGCATTGTGAGCTCTACCTCTCTAATGATTCTGGCAGAGAAAGTGAGGTTTAAAAGATGTTGGCACCTATATTAACAATATCTTAGTTCATAACAGTCTCTGCAAAGGTACACAGTCTCTATTTTGAATGCCTGACTACTACAATGTGTTAGGTATTTCTGCACTTCTACATTTAGTTTGACACATGTGGTGCAGTTGATGACCCTAACTGAAAAGCTATGATGTCTACCATACACCTGCACAAATTGTCGCACAGCTACGTAAGCATTTAATCCCAGAAACACTGATCTGTTAGCTAGGAAGGCGTCACAAAAGCATCTGAACACATAGGATCATACCCAACTGCCTTCTATAATGAGCAGAAAGTGATCAATGCAGATACTATTACACACATTTGGAGAGCACGTAATATGAAACAGAAGTAATCTACTGCCTATATGCTTCTTTGCATGTGTCATCTTGCCCCAAGAAATGCACTGAGACACTGATTGAGGTCTCTAGAAGCACACTGAGAGTTACAAGAATGGCATGACAGGAGATGGCCTTTTATTTATGCTTACGCCTGACATTTTGAGTTCTGACTCTCTGTTGAAACTGGTAGAGAAAAGTTAAGTTTAAAAGATATTGCCACGTATTAACCTCTATCCTAGTCCATAGAAGTCTCTGCAGTGGTACACAGCAAGTATTCTGTACTTAGTGAAGTGTGTGTGTCAAACTGAAGGGTACCCTTTCAAGTTTGAATATCTGATTGCTACCATGGCTCACATATGTCTTCACTTCTACAAGCAGTCTGACGTGTGGTGCAGCTTGTGATCCTAACTTAAAAACTATACATTCTATCATACCACCTGTACAAATTGTGTTACAGCTACGTCAGAATTCAATTCAAAAGCACTGATCTGTTAATTAGACAAGCGTCATGGAAGCACTTGAACAGGCAGGTTTATATCAGCCTGCCCTGTAATAATGAGGACGTGATCCATACATCTTTTACAACACACATTTCGAGAGCATGCACTGTGAAACAGATGTAGGCTACTACCTACAGGCTTCTTTACATATGTCATCTTATCCCCTAAAGGGCAGTGACAGCCTCATCCAGGCCTCCAGAAGTACGCTGACACTCACAAAATTGGCATGATAGGAGCTGGTCTTTGATTTTGGGTTAGGTCTTGCACTGTGACCTTTGCCTCTCTAATTAAAGTGGTAGAGAAAAGCAACATTTAAAACATGTTCAAGATGTATTAACCTTTATCCTAGTCTATACAACTCTGCAAATGTACACTGCAAGTACTGCGTAAATAATGATGTGTGTGGTTTAAACTGAAAGTATACTCTGTGACGTTTGAATGTGTGACTGCCCATGCCTCAGATAGGTCTACACTTCTACTTGTAGTCTTAACCCCTTCACTCGGGGGCAAATTCTGCCGCGGTGCGAGGGGGTCGTGGCTCTCCCGTACTGAGGACGGCTCCTGGCCATCATAAATCACGGTGGGAGTGTGCTTATGATGGCCGGGAGCCGTCTGAACTACGCCCATTGAATAATTCCCCCGCACAGGCGGGGAATTAATACCGCGTGGGTGGAGCGGCAATGTTCGGATGGCTCCCGGCTGTCATGACCACACGCCTACTGTGACTCATGACTGCCCGGAGCCGTCATGAGCACCCAAGGTGTTAAATGTGTGGTGCAGCTGATGACCCTAACTTAAAAACTATAATTTCTATTATACTCCTGTGCAAATCTAGTCAGAGTTACTTCAGCATTCAGACCCAGTAGCACATGACTTAGCTATACAGGCATCACAGAGGCACTTTAACACATAACTTGATAGCCAGCTGCCCTTTAAAATGAGCAGAAAGTGATCCATTCAGCTTTTACCACACACCTTTAAAGAGCATGCAGTGTGAAACAGAGGTGATTTAGTACCTATAACCTTCTTTACATGTGTCATCTTGCCTGTAAAATGGCACTGACACACTCAATGAGGTATGTAGAAAGATGCTGGCTCTATCAAAAGTGACATGACAGAAGTTGTCCTTTCATTTTGGGATAGGCCTTGGGTAGAGGAGTTGGCCTAACGGCTAGGGCGGTCGAACTCGAATCTGGGGAACTTGGTTCGAGTCTCGACAAAGACACTGAATATCCTGTGATTCTGGGCAAATCAGTTAATCTCTACGTGCCTAACAAAAATGAATGTGTCATCATGTAATGCAACCAGTGCTATGTAAAGTGCTCTGCTACCCGATTAGGGTCAAGTACGTGCTATATAAAATTGTAAAAAAGAAATTGGCCTGGCATTGTGAGCTCTACCACTCTAATGAAACTGGTAGAGAAAATTAGGTTTAAAAGATGTTGCCACGTGTATTAACCTGTAGCTCAGTCCGTATAAGTCTCTGCAAAGTTATACTGCAAGTGCGCTATAGGTAGTGAGGTCTGTGCTTTGTACTTTAAACTGAAAGCATACTGTCTCGAATTTGAACATCTGACTGCTACCATGTGTTAGGTAGGTCTGCACTTCAATCGTTAGTCTGACATTTGTAGTACAACTGACGCCCCTATCTTAACAACTATACTGTCTGTCATACCCCTGCACAAATGTTGTCACAGTTATGTCAGCATTCAGTAACAAAATCATAGATCTGTTAGTTAGACAGGCGTCACTTGAGCCCACAGCTTCATACCTGGCTGCCCGGTATAATAAGGAGAAAGTGATCCATGCAGCTTCTACTACACACATTTACAGAGCATGCGGTGTGAAAGAGAGGTAATCTAGTAATTATATAATGTGGAGAAAGTGCTCCATGCAACTTCTACTATACACATTTGGAGAGCGTGCAGTATGAAACAGATGTAGTCCACTACCTGTAGGCTTTTTTACATGTGTCGTATTACATGGCACTGACATACTCATTGACATCTCTAGAAAGATGCTAACACAAAAGTGGCATGACTGGAGTCAGTCTTTGATTTTGAGTTAGGACTGGAACTGCGAGCTCTGCCTCTTTAAAGAAAATGATAGAGATAAGCAAGCTTTAAAACATGTCCAAGATACATTAACCTCTATCAAATTCATATAATTCTCTGCAACAGTACACTGTAAGTAGTCCATACTTAGTGATGTATGTGCTTCAAACTGAAATTTGTCAAGTTAGAATATGTGACTGCCGCCATGCCTCGGATATGTCTGCACTTCTATGTTAGTCTGACATGTGTTGTGAAGCTTTTGACCCTAACTTAAAAACTATAGAGTCTATTCTAGCCATTTACAAATTTTGTCAGAGTTACTTCAGCCATCAGTCCCACAGCAAGAGATCTTAGCTAGGCAGGAGTCACGGAAGCACTTGAATACACAGCTTAATAAGTGGTTGCTCTGTGTATAATGAACATCAAGTGATGCATGCAGCTTTCACTGCACACATTTAGAGAGCATAAAATTCGACACTGATATAGTCTACTACCTATGTGCTTCTTTGCAAGCGTCATGTTGTACCCTAAAAGGCACTGAAAAACTCACTGAGGAATTGCTCTCTAAGCAAACAGGTAGAGAAAAGTGAGGTTTAAAACATGATGTATTAACCTTAATCCTAGTCTATAAATGTACTTGCAGCAGTGTGAGTCTTACTTGAGGTAACGATGGGCTAGTTGGCCACCAAGGAGCCTCAATACCCAAGGGGACATCATCCCCTCTCTAGTAGTGGCCCAGGAGGCCCCTTTGCAGAGTGGTGATGAAAATGGGTGTGGCCTCCCACCAGGGCTGAGCTATCTTGCGGAGTGAGACTTACTGGAAGCAACAGGAGGGGTGGTTGGCCCCCAATTGCCTCTCCTGTTTTCTCCAGTAAGTCCCACTCAGCAGGATTGCTAAGAGGTCTTCGAAGGTCACGCCCCCTTTCTCCACCACTCTGCAATTGCGGCTCATGGCATACTACTGGTTCAGGCACGAATTCCACTTTACTCCTGAGGGGCCTTGGGGCCAAGAAGCCCTTCTGGTATCTCCTGTAAATCCTACAAAGTGGGATTCCTAAGAACTGGTCGGAGTCCCAACCCCTTTCTCCAACACTGTGTAAACACAGTTAAAAAACCTTAGAAATTCACTAAAAAAACAAAGATAAGAGGGACGTTATAGTTTGGAAATAGGATTTAAAAGAGACCTTGGAAATTCACTGAAAAATTCAAAGGTTATATTGATGTCATAGTTAGGCTCACATTTCACTCCATAAAACTAGAGCAATTCAGCAGTTATAGTTGAGCTAACTATAACTCATGCCCCAACAATGCACTGCTTAGGACCTCACATATTACCAAACTCATGACATGGTCAGTGATATCACTGATGACATCACTGATGACATCTCAAATTACATCACTGATGACAAACATGACAAATATCCCATCAGCTGTACTGCAAGTGCAAAATATCCTACAGAACTTATATAACAGCGGACCAGGTATTTGTCATGATTTGATGGAATATCCCATCAACCAAACTCTGAATTAAGTCCTCTGCATTTCTTGTGTGTTTGTTTACTTTCTTGTGGTTGTGATGTTCAAGGCTGTACTAGAGGTATGTGTAAATGTATTTATTTATTTATAAGATTCAAATACATAAATAAATTGTGGTATTATCTTCTCCTATCCAATCATATATTTGTGATATTTTACCAGGAATAGGAGACATGTGAATTTCTTCTCACAATACCGAAGAGTAATAGTATATGTCTAGCAACTAGCACTCCAAAGTGTCAGAGGGGAGTTTACTATTTTACAGTCTCCTAATTAAGCCTCAAATAACTTCCTAACTAAGGAAACAAAGAAAGAAAGAAAGAAAGAAAGACAGCTATCCAATCTGCTATAGGATATAATATGCTTGTAATACAGCAGGTGGGATACCTGTCACATTTGTTATGGAGTAACCCATCTACCGAACTCTAAATCAGGCCCTTTGTTTTTCATGGCGAGTTTGAACTCCTATTCTTTTAAATAAAACACAGTTTCATAATTGCTAATTCTTCTTTCAGATTTCAATAGCTACAGCAAAACGTCCTGCACCTAGTCATGAATTCTTCTGTTTTCCAAAAGGAATGTCCTTTTGTTTTCCAGTAGATACAGTGATTCTCACAATTTCATATCAATTGAGATTGTCCTACTTGAGCGCTAGCAACACAAGGCTCAAAACATATAGAATAATAATCAAATATATTATCATATTTCATAAAAGGATAGGTCCACTATATAAATATATTCTGAATATTGTACTATCCCTCACTGTCCCGCAATTGCATCCATCTCCGTGGCACCATTACCGGCGTAACACTGCCTGCTTGGTCATGGAGTAAGAAGTCTAAATTTGGATTGTTTTCGGAATTTTTTATCAACTATAATGCTTGTAAAAATAGGTTTACCTGAGATACGAGCCTCTTCACATTTTCAATTGGGAAGGTATACATATAGAGTTACTGTGAATAGCGACTTCTCAGATTTTATTTTTATTACGCATGAGTTTGGAACTATCGATGTGCATATCTATCTGGGTTGTGCAAAGCAAAAAACGGCTGCCACCACTTTGAACTATCAAATAGAAGTATAGTCCCTAATATTGTTTTTGCGCGTATTAAGAATAGTCTTGATTATACTACGTACAGTGCCTTATATAGATGACTAGTGTATATTACTTGTCAGGGAATTATGTGATTCTCAAGATCCTTCTGCAGTTTTATTATATTTTTAGAAATTCAATATTTATACCGTTATAGAAGTTTTCTCTTCAACAAATTGATTGTCTTCTTTCAAGCAACTAATGTAGTCATCAACAGGACTACTTTCTTTGAGGTGAGATCACGTAAACTCACCTCCAGTTTTTCGCTCACACTTGGTGGTGGGTTATTTGCACCGTAAGCAATCAGGAGAAAACTCTTTCATTGCTCCAGTGCTTCTATTCACACTAGACATTCTTCCCACACTTTTCTACTCTGTTTTTCAGGAGTCTCATATTAGACTCAATTCTCACAACTTACCTTCCTCACACAAGTGATTAATAATTCACTTACTTGCTCTTATTCTGGGACATGGAGTGTTATCGCACCAAGCTAACAATTGCTAGAGTAGGCCATCTTAGGACTCAATATGTTCTTTTGTAACAACGTGCATGCTGATGGGTTGTATATAGTTGTATGCATTCCATCTAGACATTGTTTAGAATATAATATCTATAATAGTGGATGTATAAATATTCCTATGCAGCCTTGAAAAAGCCCTTTGGGCGAAACGCGTGCTGGCTGCTGCTATGTCTTCGCGTATTCTGGAAATAAAAGGGAAAAGTGACAAGACCTGATTACTGAGTGTGGCTGAAGTATTTTTTGAAGCCTTGTTCTTAGAACACTGGACCGAGGACTCATTGGAAACACATCGTGAGGGAGATTTTCCCATAATTCTTGCTATTTGAATAACTTCTATTGTTTTTGGATTATAGATATAGTGATCGAGTGTGCTCTGGTACAGTGTGATTAATGTGTAGAACTATACAATGGGGAAGAAAGCAAATAATTAGTCCAAATACCCAGTATCTACTTGAATGTGTAACAATACCATCTCTGAAACCAATTATATGTCTGGTATGGTAAACCAGAGATTGTTCCTGGGCCGATCTGATCATGGAAGGTCTTAGCAGTATGATTATTTAGCCAGTGAAAAGTCATAGGGAACAAATTAATAGTGTTCTTGGGTCAAATTTTAAGGTGAGGTGGTAGCCAAAGTTGCCATCAGAGCAAACCTCTGCTGCAGGAATATTTGCCCTGGTACTATACTTTCTACACAGAAATGTTTGTCTCCATGCAAATAATCCATAATTTCAGTCAAATTTCCATGAGAATGCATTGCACTTTACTGCATACAAGAGGGGAAGGAAAACATTTCCAAACAGTTGACACATCCCAGATCGACACCTCTTGATGGAAGGTATCAATAGTTTAGATAACAAGTGAGAATGAGAGTAGCGCAAGCGTATTGGGTGGTGGCTAGAGGTTTTAATGAGTGACAGTTTGATTTGAAAAACTGCTCTTAATTACAAAACTTTGCTTCTGTTGTTTTTAATAATACTGTGTGCCTTGCTTATTTTCCACTTTCCCCTCTCCACTTACCCCTGTTAGTCTTCGGTCCCCGGTCCGTCACGGCTGCTGGTACCGATTGAACGGAGGGACGCGGCTCCTCCCCCTCATTTGCCTCACTTCCTGTTGTTGCCTGACAAAAGTGAGATGGGGGCTCGGCCGCGCTGGTGAGAGTAGCGCGGGCGTATTGGGTGGTGGCGAGAGGTTTTAATGAGTGACAGTTTGATTTGAAAAACTGCTCTAAATTACAAAACTTTGCTTCTGTTGTTTTTAATAATACTGTGTGCCTTGCTTATTTTGCACTCCCCCCTTTCCACTTACCCCTGTTAGTCGTTGGTCCTCGGTCCGTCACGGCTGCTGGTGCCGATTGAACGGAGGGACGCGACTCCTCCCCCTCATTTGCCTCACTTCCTGTTGTTGCCTGACAAAAGTGAGATGGGGGCTCAGCCGCGCAGCAGACGAGCTCAGCAGGCGCGCCAATGGCGCGCCAAAGGCAAGCCCGTCTGCGCCCGTCCGCGGCCGGGTCGAGGCCAGCGCCAGCCAGGCTGCCGGTGTGAGCAGGGAAATCAAGAGGGTGTACTGGTCCAGGTCAGAATTATTAGCTATGAATTCAGTTAGGCACTGTAAGGCAATTAGAACTAACCTGGCAAGCACTGAGCTGCCTCTGGAGTGCATACTATGTGGCAGGGATATGGGTACCGCTTCTATGGCAGCCAATCCGACAATAAATCATGAGACTAACTAATCGCTTAGCGCGATTATTTCCAATAGTAGGTAATAGGAGATAGCGATGTTAGCGACTGTTTACAGTGGCTAACATCTTGGCACGCCCACTTTGCATGTCATTAGCGATAAATATCGCTGACATGCAAAGTGGGCCACAAGATGATCGCTATCTCCTACTAGCTGTCGCTAACTGGTGTTAGCGACAGCTAGGTAATAGGGCGATAAAATTATCGCCGCTTTAGCGGGAAAAATTCCCGCTAAAGCAACGATAAGGCCCATGGTAATATGCCCCATAGTTAGGTAGGGTCCTAAAGTGACAACAAACCAAACATTGTAGGCCCACCAGTGGGGATTCTTCTGGGGGCAAACATAATCTTTCTCCTTGTGCCCTGACTAAAGACAGGTATAGCATCTGGGCTGGTAAAGTCTCATTGATTTTTTTTTTCCCACTTAAATCTCCCCTGCTGTAGTCTGAAGAGGAATGGTTCTTCCTTCCCTGTAAACTCTCATGAAGTTTACAGTTTATCCCTGCCTTCTACTTCCATTTGACAGTGGGGACCTGGTCCACCTTTCTTGTTGTCTCCCTCGGTACATAGTTTGATACTCTGTTGCTGGTTCAGAGGGTAGCTTCTTTCCCAAACTCTCTAAGCACAGTGAGCTTAGCGACCATCAAAAATTACTTAAATGGCACTCCTTCAAAATTGAATTGTACAGCCCATCATAACGTTTTATGTTGCTGCACTATGCACAGTCATCCAGTGCCATGCTCGAACAATCCACAAAATCCGACCCATAAATGGAATGACTGCTTTTGGCTATCCCTGATTTTCAGGCAACAAGTCTCAGGGATCAAACCAGACTTACTGTTAAGGCCTTCCTTCATGGGGACATGATTCATTTGGCAGCTACCTCCAAGACCAATAGGCTATCCATTATTAATTTATTTAATGAGCATGTGCTTATACAAACTGGCTCTCCAGTCCTTCTCTGTGACTACATGCATATGAATTGCCATTTTAAATGTTGTGACCACTTATCTATGTCATCCTCATCCACATAACTAAGTACCAGGTTCTATGGCGATGTTACTCTTTCACATCTCCGTGGCATTTCCTTTTCACCACTAGCATCACTTGACTGAGAGATCTCAAGTCCAACCACAAGTGGCTCCTCCCATGGACCAGCAGAACCTTTTTTAACTACTAAAATCAGGGCCATCTTCCTTCTTTTCCTTCAGGGCCATAGTGGCTAGTTGCAACTTTTAGGCCCTCTCTGCTTGTCTGTCTTCCAGCTCTGATGTGTACAAACCTTTGGAGCACACACTGCTCCCTGCCCCGGACAAGGCAGCGGATGAAGCTCCTGGAAGAACAAACTCCTCTGGCACCGGACCCTCTTCACTGTCATTCTCATCTCTCTCCTCCTTTTCCTCTTCATCCTTATACTCATGTGAGATGCTTTGTAGCATACACACTTCCTCGAAAACTCTTTCACCAATGTGGTAGTCCTGCTTGTTGGATTCCCTGTTTAGCTTTTGTCCTCTCTCCTTGCACATCTTCTTCTGCTCACCATGTTGCACAGGTCTATCTCCAGACAACAGAAAATATTTAGAGCACAAAGTCAATAAGAAATCCCAATAGTCAATTGTTGCTGTCAATTTAAAAAGGGATTTGAATTTCACCTTAAATCACTGAGTGGGAGTGCAGAACACTAGTCCTGGGCCCTACCACTAACGCTAATGTAAGAGTTTGCATTTCATTTGAACTATCCACTTCAAGCACCAATCACAGTCAATGTTATTATTTGATTAAATTGAGCACAACCCCCATGGACGTGGACAATGTGTACAGTATTTATGCAGTACCAAAACAGTAATAAAGTCAAAACACAACACAGTAAAAATTTCGAACAAATAAGAAAAAAAAGTAAATTTTAATTTAAAATAATGCCACTAAAGTTAAAAAAATCTGTAGAGGGGAATGGAAGACCTGAAGTTTCTAAATTTTAAATAGAATAGCACCAAAATGTGTTAATCGCTAACTGCATTCAATTGGTCATGATATATCATGATCTAGTTGCCATTTGAGGAGAACTGTGATGGAGCACAGGTTGGATACAGAAACCAGGTTTTATCCAGTCAGAGGTTTTACATTGGGACTTAGGGCCTGATTTAGAGTTTGGTGGATGGGTATTTATTCTGCCAGGGCAGCAGACTGAAGTACATCCTTGCCCTGGGGGAGTAACCACCGCTACAGTTTGAGATGTCCGCCTGCCCAGCAGACAGAATTAGCATTTAAAGGAACAGCTATTGCTGTGGTTCCTTTGAATGAATTGGACATTCGACAGATAAGTCTGTCATCATGATGGAGCCATGTGGCACACATCCAATGCCTTTAATTTTCAAAATGAAAATCCCAATGCAGGACTCTATTTTTGAAAAAAAAAGCAATTACTCCCTCGCATGGGAGTTTTTTCCCATGGCATGTAGATCGTTTTACAGTTTTCACTGTTCCTTACTGACAGATTTTATCTGGTGGTGATAGAAAGCTAACATTGACCATGTGTGCATCCATTCTAAACAGGGTGGCTTGACAAATGGCCGAACCTCTGACAGCCCATACTCTGTTGGGCTGTTAGAGGTGTATGCCAGTAGCAGAGATGGAGTAGTGTCCGCCGTCAACATACTGAAGGTCTTCCCTTCTAGAAAAGAGGTGAACGGACCTTTAGTATTGTGGAGAGGGTAATCCAGCATGATTCTGTTGGGCTTTGGTGGCAAAGCCCACGGCAGGAACAATTCTAATTTCACACCCAGGGAAGGTCACTCACTGGCTGGATACTTCTGGTGCATTCACTTGGTCAAGATGTCTATGTTTGCACTTAGTTACTTTTTCAGAGCTAGGAGTCCTTTAGTGGAGCAAGGCTGCCGGCAGTAGACAAAGAGGGCTTGGCAAGGCCACATCCCTTCTTCGCAAGGTCCTGCTGATTTGGATTTTCTATGGTGGAGAAGCTCAAATGGGAGAAATCTGAACCTTCATTCCAGGGACAACGTGCTTTGATTGGATTTGCTTGGCAAGTTTGTCCTGTCCTCTGGAGATCTTGCAGATGAAAAAGTTTCTAAGTACAAGTTTTCAGTAGTTGTAAAAAAAGGCCAGCAAGACAAAGTCAGGATCTCAAGTACAGCATCTGGTAGTAAGGACTCACTGCAAAAGAGGCCAACACCATTATCCAAGGCAGGTCCAGTTAGAACTCGTCAGCTCAGCAGCTCTAGGAAAGGTCTCCTGTCGCAGCTTGGGGTAACACTATAAATCGACAAAGTGCTGCATTCCACCAGATACCTTCTGCATTCCATTTGTACAACACCCAAGTCGAAGAACCCACTCCAGTCACCTAGACAGACCACACCCTTATCAAGTCCAGCATACCCATCCCACTCCAATGTACCCGAAACACTGTTAGAACATACTGCCATAACCAGAACAAAATCCAGGACAAGGACTGAAACACTACCTTCAAACACTGCCCTCAATGCTTAAGACCCAAAATCAGCAATAACCTCCATGACAACATCAGAAATTTGAACAACTGGATCACCTTTTGCACCGACACCCTACCCCCCCCCCCCCTTTAAATACAGCATGATGAGATTCTGATCCCAAGCCAGTTGGTACATGGTGACCTCATTCTGATGAAATGCCGCTGCAAAAAACAGGAGAGCAGATAGAGAACAAACGAGGATGATACCTATAGGAGCACATTTAAGTCAGCCCTGAATTGTAATCACCAACTGATGCAGGCCAACAAACACACTGTCTTGGCAGACCACATCGAGGCCAGCACCAACAAAAGCAAGGCCATCTTCACCATCCTGAAAGAATTCACTTCACAAGCAAATACATTCAGCTCCACCACCCCTCTCATGACCTCTGCAACAATGTCTCCTTTTTCTTCGGCAACAAATTCAACACCACATATAGCAACATTAACCCAAGGGGAGCCAACAAACCTTGCTTATTCACTTCTGATCTCATCATAAGAACCAACACTAACCATATGGCACACCATCACCTCGGAATAAACCACAATTACCATGAACTCCATTCACTCCGAAGCCCACCGAGTCAGCATGTCACATATGCTTAGCAAACTTTCCAGACAGCTCCACTTGGCCAGACTCCTTCTCTTCACATCATATGCATGCTGAGAACCTGATATGACTGTGAATACTTCTCCTATGTCCATCCTAAAGTGTGAAACTACCAGCTGCTACCCATCCAAGCTTCCTCCTAACTTGCGCTTTGAGTAGTCTCTCTTGACCCTAAGCTGGCTAGATTCACACCTGCTCAGTGCCATTATAGCATCTTGTTCGATAGTATTCTTTAGACAGTATTCTTTACAAATCGCCATAACATACTATAACATACCATTGCATAACATACCGTAGCATATCATAGCATAGCATAACATGACGTAACTAAAAACATTTAATGTGTCATAATTAACCTCATGCAAATTTTGGGGGTGCAGAGATTATCACACCAAAAAAATACTTGCTGCTTTAAACCCTATACTAGTTGGATTTCTGATCCCTTTATAAGTGGGGGTTTACACAGAGTTCGCTATTTCATGTCTCACTGGGGATAGGGGCATATGAGTTAAAATTATGTTGGAAATAAAAAGAATATTCAATTGAATATAGCTTATTCCAGATAGAGTCTGGAGATATATGTACTATTGCTTGATCTGCTACAGTTCAACCAGTGAACAGCGCAGCCTGCACTAGACAGGGTTTCACATCACTTGCTTTCAGTCTGTCTTTTTTTGTCTGTGCAATTTGTAAACTATGTTTTTAAATTCCTAATGCATGTTCTTTCCAATCCATTAGGTTGTGAACTCATATTATTAGAATGGTATATATCAGCGGTAAAACATATGAAATATAATATAAAAAGAATGATTTGCCTAGAATTTCAGAACCTTATTTACAGTGCGGTTGACTTAAATTTGTAGCAGCATTCAAAATATCCTTTCATGCTGTTGAATTATTCAATAACTCCATTCATGTAATATTATAAAACATAGGCAATTTTGACAATTTTTGCAAGGGAACAAAATTGAATGATTTTTCCTATTATTACAATGTGCTTGATGGAAGGAAATGTGCCTGTACTTGTCACATACAAACTTTTCTTACTTTCCTCCTAAAACTTATGTTGAAACACCATACATTATATGAACAAAACACATTACCTAATTTTGTTAAAGGACCGGTTCCCTCTCTTGACCACATCTTAGTAAGAATGTTATAGGGAAAACATGTTACCGAAAAATATATTTTATATCATTCATAGTGCTAGCATTGGATGTGTATGGGCCGTGATATTCAAAATTACACCTTTCATTCAGTTTCAGTGATTATATTTCATACGCCTGGCAATCACATTGAATAAAAATCTATGAAAGCAATGAATCTCATTTTTTTCTACTCATTTTTCAAATTGAACATTACGACCAATAAAAAAATCGGTTAGTCAAGTTTTCGCAAGTACATCTCTATACAGCATACCATTCAATTCAATTCAATTATTGCAGAATAAAAGGACACAATTAGCACAGCACCCAAATATTGATATGTAAAACAAGAAACCAGTTCAGAACATTTGTAAATCTACCGGAATCAATGAAATACTTGAAAGAGAACCTGACTGTTGCAATTTAACATAAACATTAAGAAAGTCTAAACCAATGTCTTTAAAAAGGGCAAATTACAGCGTGCTTCTATCAAAGATTACTACTGCAGTAACACTGAAAACGTATTGTGTCATGAGAAAGGTTTTTGGCCATCTTTGCAGGAGGTCCTTCCTTGTCTTTATTCTTGTTATTCTGCTGGTCCTCCTAGTTTCTGCTTTTAAATACATTTTGAGAAAGGGGGTGGTAATTCCAAGGGACTGCCCAAACTCTAGAGCATCAAGAACACCTTTTCTTTCTCCTGATCTTGTGTTAGGGAAGTACACAAGATATCTCACCACAGGAGTACCCAGAAATGTGTACCTGCCTAGTATCATGGTTGCAAAATCATCAGTAGGATTATTCAAAGCAGAGGATATTCAAGAATACCCTTTATAAGCATGAGCGCAAAATCCGCTCCGATCGCGGATTTTGCGGATTTTCGGCAAATCCGCGATCCGCGAACTCTCGCGGATTTGCCGAAAATCCGCAATCCGCGATCGGAGCGGATTTTGCGGTCAAAAGTTCAAGCGCGCCTAATTAACGATGGCGCCGGCAAGCTGCCAGCGCCCATCCTGCAATAGTTACTTAATTAGCTTCAACAGGAAGCTCTAACAGATAAGATACAGCAGGGGCTCGAGCGCCTGCTTTATTTTAGCAGTTGGAGCTTCCTGTTGAAGCTAATTAAGTAACTTTTGCAGGATGGCGCTGGCAGCTTGCCGGCGCCATCGTAAATTACTTCAACAGTGGTGTCTTCTTGAATAAATATGAAGGGCAGGGTTCATTCGGGCACGACGGTCCTGGCACAAAAAAATAAACCTCAACAGGAAACACTTGCAAATATCAATAAAGCATGTGCCCTAGTTGAAGCTTAAATTCAGTGACTCATTCATCAGCCCAAAAATTAATCTGCTGCTCTGATCGGTCTCTGACCTTTTATACACACAAGAGGCATGCTCGCATGGACGCCCCGTCCGTTTGGCCCCGCCCACACACTCGAGGTGTGCACCGTCTTCCCGCCATTTACCCACTATGATGGACATTTCACTCAAGGGACCCCTGCGCACTTCGGCGCGATTGCATAGTGACACACACTTGGTCGCTGGAACTAGTTGAAGCGCAAATGCAGTGACTCATTCAGCAGCCCAAAAATAAACGTGAGCGTTGGGAGGCTGGGCATCTTTGACTTTTACGAGCGCAACCCCCGTGCTGTTCCTGTGACCAGGGGCTTCTGTCTCTTAATCTGCTGCTCTGATCGGTCTCTGACCTTTTAGACACACAAGAGGCATGTGCGCTCGCGTGGAAGCCCCGTCCGTTTGGCCCCGCCCACACGCTCGAGGAAGCCCCGCCCCCAAATCCGCAAATCCGCTGAATCCGCGGATTTTGCGGATCCACGATCCGTGAATCCGCTGAATCCGCGAATCGTGGATCCGCAAAATCCGCCCATGCTTAACCCTTTATTGAAACAATGGCTCTCCAATCGAGCTCAGGAATCCTACATCAGATTAGAAGTGTGCATGGACCAACGCACTACAGCAGATTAAGGCTTCTGAAGGGCTTTGAAATACCAAGTCAGCCTAGCTGTAGCACTGTATGTACAGGCTGAAGTGTACAAGACCCGAGACATGTTGAAAGGGCTACTTGTCTGTGTGGTTCACTTTGTTACGTCACAGTTTTAATAAATATCTTGATAAGTGTCTCAAATCCTATCTGCTTTGTGTCTATATATAGTAAAGTCTCGTAGTACATTGCTGACTCTGTTTCTAACTATTTCGCTCTATGAATCTATTTGTAAGGGGTGCCATGGATTGTCTTTTGGGTGTGTCAGTCACTATTATGTTGTATAAGTGAGCATTTGCACTTAAAACTGTGCATATACCTGTCTACAAATTCCATAAGCAAGTGTTTTCATACACATACAGTTTACCCTCTGACCTAGATAGAGGCTACCTTATGGGTGTCTTCTAAGTAGTACTGCAGCAGATGAAGGGTTCAGCTAGTGTACTAGACCTGAGACATGTTGGAAGGGCTGCTTGTCTGCATGGTTCACTTGGTAAGGTCAGAGCTTTTCAACATACTAGAAGAATTGCCTCAATTTAAATCTTGGTGTTTTTTTTATATATAATAACGTCTCTTACTACATTGCTGCCTCTGTTTCTAGCTGTTTGGCTCTATAAATCTATATTTAATTGGTGGCATGGATTGTCTCTTGGGTGTGCAGTCACCAATGAGATGTTTAAGTGACAGTGTCGCTGCCTCCATTAGCGCTACATACATCATTGTTGGGTCTAGACATGTGAGTGTAGGTGTATATTCTTGAAAACCTGTCTGAGAAGGTTTTCTAATAGTGTTCCCCTTTCATAACTACTCACATGACATTAAACTGAAGTTTCAACACAGGATGCATAAGACAGCATACATGCCTAAAGGTGAGCATGTACCTGTGAAAATGTTCTAACTACATGTCTTTGCTTTCATGTACATGCACTTTACCCTCTAGCCTAGCTATAGGCTACCTTAGGGTTCTCTTTTAAGCAGTACTATACCAGTTATGGCTTCTCAAGATATATAAATACCAAGTGAGCCTATCTGTATAACTGCATGTTTACTATTTATTTATTTTTGTAATTGTAAATAGTGCAGACATGGCTTGAAGGCATCAGAGCACTTTACAACAGTAGCATGATACAAGGGTGCAGCAAGTTACAGTTCCAATAAATACATTCAGACTTTGCATTGGTAGCTGTGCCTAGAATAAAAGCAGCTATTGGATAGGAATGTACATGGTTCAAGCATTGATTAAGATGGTGGAAATGACATACAATGAAGATAGTTTGTCTTCTGGATAGAGTACTTAGGTATGGCCAAGGGTGATTACTCAGATGCCTGTGAAAGCAGAGAAGCTTGAGACCCTTTTTGAAAGTGACTATGTAGGATGTTAGGCAAAGGGAGGGAGGAAAGGATTTTCAGATTCTTGTGACACTATGAGAGAATGGCTCATCTACTGTTCTTGACTGAAAGTGGCGGGTTCCAGGTATTGGGCATTACTGGACCCCCTGTTTGCCTCCAGAGATGTTCAGTCTATCACTTGGATAGGAGCGTGAAGAGGAGTGCAGTGCTCTGTGTGCAAAGCCAATTGGAGGGTTAGCAGGGCCAGGGAAATGTGGTCACTGAAACCTGAAACCTAACTCGAAGCACGCTGTTGCATGTAGAGTTGCCGTCAGTGGGCTTAGATGAACTTTGGGAATGCCTGAAAGAAGGGTGATTCCATAGTCTAATCTGGAGAGAATGAGAGATGCACCACTGTTTTGAGTTCTTGTTCCGGTATTAGTTGCCTAACGCCTCATAGCTGCCTGAGTTGGTGTTGTGCTCTTTTGGCAATGTCTGTGATGTGGCTGTGGAGATTTATATGATTGTCAAGGGTGAGGCCAAGGGATCTAATACCCTGGACAATGGAGGGCAGCCATCCAGGATTGGAAAGTTGGCCATCCATTCCTGAACTGGTGTTTTTGCTTTCAGAGGTGAGATCAAAAGAAATTCTGTTTTAGTTGCGTTGAGTTTTAGGTGATGGTCTGACACATGTTGAAAGTGATACTTGACTCAATTGTATTGTAATTGTATTTATATAGTGCTTACTACCCCAGATGAGGCGTCAAAGCGCTTTTTCGGCGAGTAGCACGCTACTCCGGGACTTATAGAGGATTAGTGTTGAATTAGTATAGTGAAATATGCAAGTACATTTTAAGTGGTGGATAGGTTAGTCAGTTATTTGGATTTGGAATGATAGCAGAAGGATAGAGGAGGACAAAGGTTTGTATTTATATAGCGCTTGTTGACGCACACTATTCAGGAAGCATACAAAGGATTAGTGGTGAATTAATATGGTGAAATATGAAGTAATTTCAGTGGTGGATATTAGTCAGTTACTTGGGGTTACTAACTTGAAAATCTAACAATACTGTTTGAATAAAACTTTACTTCCCCTGCAGGCCAAGAAATGAAGTGCACAGGCCCTAGTAAAACACAGTTTAAACAGCTCACAGAAGCACCCTCGGTTGTAGAAAATCCCTGTTGCTGGGGGGGAGGCAGGGGGGCTGGTTTCACTGGCTTGTGAACACAAAATGGTGGCTGGGGGTGCACTGTTTTAACAAATAGGTCGTGGCACAGAGCAAAGGAGAAATTTGGAGGGAAAACAGAATTGTCACCAAGGAATGAGAGGGACAAACTGCGGAGGTTGGACTGCAAATCCCACAATTCAATATGCTAAATGGAGGCTATCATGGGCAGGGAAAACCACAAGTTTAAAACACAACACAGGTGATAAAATATGCAATTACAGGCAGGCTAAAACTGCAATTTTTGACAACCACAGGCATAGACAGTTAACACAGAAAGTTTAAATCGTTTTTTAAACAATTTTTGTCTTGGGAAGAGACAGCACTAGTCTGTCTCCTTATCACTTCGTGGACTCTGCTCACTGCAATCTGGGGCAGATGTACGACGGTACAACGCGTGGTATTACCACGCGTACCGTTACAACGCGTTTTTTACAACGCAAGTCGTTACCACGACTTGCGCTGTAGGGGTGCTGGACTTAGAATAGTTAAGTTTACTATTCCAACACCAGCCTACGTACAGTAGGGAAGGTGTTGGAATAGTAAATCTACTATTCCTTGTCCTTGAGCACCCTCCAGCGCAAGTCGTGGTTAGGACTTGTGTTGTAAAAGACGCGTCGTAACTGTAGTGCGGGGTAACATCCGCGTTGTAAAGGATGTTCCCCATCTGGGGCACAGGTAGGCTGCAACTCACAAGATGGAGGAGAATGATTTGGGGTGCACCCAGCAAGGACTTAAGGGGCCTGGGCAGGTGTGAGAGGAGGGCTCAGACTTGCCTGGTAGCTGAATAGCCAATGGTCTGCTGGCCTGGGGGTGGGGGCTGGGCAGCAGCTTCTCCTGTTCAGAATCTCTTGGTAATGTAAGACTGGTAGTAAGTAAAGTAAGTAAATTTGTATTATGCGTGATTAATTAAAGCCATTGCATACAGTACATTGATGATAAAATCAAGGAACGTTGCACTAATACAAAAGTTAAAAAGTTTAAGATAAATTAAGTTGTTTTGAGCATAAAACTTGAAATTAATCTCAGAGGTACTTGCATCATTACCACAGTTAATGCTTTGTCTGTTCAAAGTTGGTTTGATAAGAGCTGTCCGTTTAAGCTGGCGAGATGGTCCCGTGCAACAAATAATGGCACCTTGTTCCCCTTGATTGAGACGTCCCGATGCCATTATATAGAGCCATGTGTATCATTAGGGAGCTGGTTCAAATAGTGCCCAAAACCATTATACGGGGCTTGGTAATGTCAGACTGGTAGTATATATCAGAATAAGTGTCTACGGTCTTTCCTTTGATTTTTTTCCTACACATAGTAAACTCTTTTATTACATTTCTGACTCTGTTTCTTGGTGTTTGGTTCTGTAAATCTACATATAAGGGGTAGCATGGATTCTCTGTTACACATGTTCATCAGCAGTGACTTGTTTCATTAAGAGTGACACTGCTTCCATTAATGGTTCATATATGAGTTGTATCTGTGAATGTGAGTGAAGGTGTAATTGTTTCAAACACTGCATCTGTGGATATATCAGTACCTGTGTCCTTTCATAAATAGTCACATGGCATTGACCTGAATATAGAACACTGAATATATAGGTCAGCATGCGCAGCTAAAACTTTGAATGTAGCTATGGAAAACTTCTAACTATGTCTCCTTGCATAAGGTCTGTATACATCATATTGTCTTGTAAATGTACATATACCTCAAAGAACCTGCAAACGTATGTGTTACTTTTTAACCACAGTCTAGCATATACTATGGCCTACCTACAGGCTACTTTACAGATGAGCTGTATGTGGAACAAGACCAAGTTAACAGTTGGTAGAGCTGTTTAGCCTGCCAGTACAACTGAATGCACATGCACATGTATCCTGCTGGTTATGTCAACATGTAATTCCCCATGTATGATATTGTTTACATATATTTATGTTTAATTCTCACTCAAATATTTGAGTCGTATCATATTCACTGCACCTCATCCATAAACAAATTGTTTTTAACACTTTTCATGTATGTCACAGATTCTGTAAGTACATTTAGTGCATTAAAATATCACTTATAAAACAACACTTTATATATAAAAGTGATGTCATCAGTGATGTCACTGACTATGTCAGGCATGATGTAATATGTGACATCACACAGTAGTGGATTGCGGGCGCGTGAGTTACAGTTAGTACAACTAACTATAACAGAGGAATGTCAATTGTTTTGTAGGAGTGAAATGTCAAGCTAACTATAACACCCGTGAAACCTATGGTTTTTTCAGTGAATTTCAAAGGTTTTTTAAATGCTAATTTCTTATTATAATGTTCATTAAGCATATCTGTTTTTTCTATCTTTTTTAATTATCATCCCATTCTCAACCTAGTAAAAACTGCAAATATCACCACTCTTCAGTTGATTCCTTCCACCAACAAAATCGCCACAAACAACCACATCTGACGTTAATGATATACAAACTAGGCATTCCCGTAGAAAAAAAACACGAAAACACAACTTCCCCATATTTTCAATAACAAGCCAAATCTGCAATGCTACCTAAAAAACAGGTGATAGCTCCACTTACCACTAACAAATTAACATCAACATTTAACTAGTGTAAGGAGGGCGACTATGTACTGCGTAAATTACATCCAACTCACACCCATATTTAAAGACGAATATGTGCTAGAGGTACTAAAAATGCACCTCCGACACCCAACAAAACCACAACACCCAGCGCCATCACCACTACAACCACCCGTCCTTCCCCTCTCCCCCTACTACCTCAGAGGCAGCGCAAAACAGGACAACAAACCTTCCCAAAATAATAAATAGCCTCAACAGCACACTAGCTGAATTTTCAGAGATGTGGCAACCAACTATGGATGAGGGAGGGAACTCGCACATCAACAATAATTTACACAATCCCAAGACTACGGGTAATATGCAATACACAACTCACTATAAAAACCAAAAACGTTTCTGTGTGTAGATATAGTATTGATACGTGTAGTGTGCTGCACAGTGGACGCAACCATATTATCTCAGACACTGGGGAATATCTCAGTCATGTAGCTGTGTTGTCCCCCCCTTGAAGCAGAAGTGGAGTGGGCTGGTCCAACGTACGCAACTTCAGCGTAAGTGTAAAAATGCAAAGGTTACGCCTTGGGTGTGGTTCACTTGTGCGAAGACAAAAGACTCTGCCACAGCGAAGGTCCTCACCCTGCCACGTTGCTGCCGCCATGAGCACATGCCTCCTCGATACAGGCCCATTGAGACCTCAGCGCCACAGCACCACAGACTTATGTCTGTATCGACTACTGCCTCGATCTACACTGCGGACAGCAGGGTTCAGAACTTGAATTCAGATTTGGATCTACACTACAGACAACATTGAATTAAGCCTTGCTTTATTTAATGCAGAGATAATTGCACTATATGTCTTCAGATTTTGTTAAAGGATGTGACAAAAAGCATTCCTCGATGAATGTCCTGTCTACTGCCTTCGATCTACACTGCGGACAGCAGGGTTCACAACTTGAATTCTGCTTTGGATCTACACTACGGACAGCATTTAATTTAGCCTTGCTTTATTTAATGCAGAGACAACTGTAATATATGTCTTCAGATTTTGTTAAAGGGTGTTACAAAAAGCATTCTTCGATGTCTTTGCTGACTACTGCCTTCGATGTACACTGCGTACAGCAGGTTTCACAACTTGAATTCAGCTTTGCATGTACACTACGGACAGTAGGGAATTCAGCCTTGATTTATTTAATGCAGAGACAATTGTACTATATGTCTTCAGATTTTGATAAAGGATGTGACGAAAAGCATTCCTCGATGTCTGTGTCGACTACTGCCTTCGATCTACACTGCGATAGCAGGGTTCACAACTTGCATTAAGCTTTGCGTCTTCACTACGGACAGTAGGGAATTCAGCCTTGATTTATTTATTGGAGAGACAATTGTACTGTATGTCTTCAGATTTTGTTAACATAAGTGACAAAAAGCATTTGTCGATACCTGTGCTGACTACTGCCTTCGATGTACACTGCAGACAGCAGGGTTCACAGCTTAAATTTAGCTTTGGATCTAGACTACGGGCAACATGAAATTAAGCCTTGCTTTATTTATTGCAGAGACAATTGTACTATATGTCTTCATATTTTGTTAAAGGATGTGACAAAAAGCATTTTTGAATGTCTGTGCTGACTGCTGCCTTCGATCTACACTGCTGACAGCAGGGATCACAACTTGAATTCAGCTTTGGATCTACACTACGGACAGCATGAAATTCAGCCTTGCTTTATTTAATGCAGAGACAATTGTACTATATGTCTTCAGATTTTGTTACAGGATGGGACAAAAAAACATTCCTCAATGTCTGTGCTGACTACTGTCTTCGATCTACATTGTGAGGGGTCACGATTCAGTTGGAATGGCGATTGTACATGATGCATTCCAGTAGGCAAGAGACATTGTACCAGTGCGACCCGCCCAAACCTCAAATCATCGCAGGGTACGCACAGGCTGAGTTCTTCAGGTACCACTAACTCACTGCACCACAAGTCATCTCCACATGGCCTTATTAAGACAGAATTCACTAGGCAAAAACATTGCTCCCATTGCGGCCTCCCCGGACCTCGCATCATCGCAGGTTACATACACACTCAGTGCCAAAGGTACTACTAACTCAGTGCACCATAAGTCATCGTCATGTGGCCATATTCAGGCAGAATTCAACAGACAAAAGACATTGGTCCGAATGCGACCCCCCCGGACCACGCATTATCGTAGGGTACGTACAAGCTCAGCGCCAAACATACTACTAACTCAGTGCACCATAAATCATCGCAGAGAAGAGTGAGCAGTTTTATGTCAGCAATGAGGCATACTATCACTTTTAACTCGAATTGATGTAGAATTCAATAAACAAAAGACATTAATCCATGTATTGTGCCCCCCCGACTACGCTCATCGCAGGGTACATACACGCTAAGCGCCAAAGGTACTACTAACTCAGTGCACCATAAATCATCGCCATGTAGCCCTATTAAGGCAGAATTCAGTAGGCAAAAGACATTGCTACCAGTGCGGCTTGCCCAGAGCACGCATCATTGCAGGCTCCACAAAACATTGTTGATTTAGGTGCCACTAACTCAGTGCACCACTTATCAACGCTGGTTGCAGACACACTAACTTACCAATACTGTGCAGCTCTATTCAACGACACCTGGCCGTAGGCTCTTGCTAACCGCTGCCTCCTGTCTACACTGCAGTCATCAGAGAACACAATTAAAGAGGCTCTTGATTCATTATTTCCAGAGTGCAGTACCAAACTAAGTATAACGTCCCTCAAACCTACACAATATCCCTTTAGTATCCTTCCTTCAAGAACTTTTTTAATATTAGGTAAGTTATAGGTTTAGTTCAATAACAAAATTCACCCTGCAAGTCCAAAGTAACACTGAATGGCAGTCTACACTGCAGACAGCACAGGTCATAATTTGAACTATAATGTCCCTGAAACCTACATATTTCGACAATGTATTCCATATATATTTCGTCTTTTATTTGAATCATGATTACAGATGATGCAGTCCAGTAGGCAACAGACAATGCTTCCATTGCAGCCCGTATCATCGCAGGGTGAGCACACACTGAGCAGCAGACTTACCACTAACTTAGTACACCATAAATAATCGCCACTTGGCCTTATTAAGGCAAATTCAGTAGTCAAAAGACATTGTTACCAGTGCGGTCTGCCTGGACCACGCATCATCGCAGGCTCCACACAAACCGCCCCTACCTCAGTGCACCACAACTCATGAACCCTTTACGATAGAATCTTCTGTGTATTATTTCACATATAGTGCTCCTATCTTTGTACAGCAGAAGTCATAAACCGTTTATGATAGAATATCTGTGTATTATATGATGATTACTATTGTACTTGTTACCAACAGCAACGTAATAAAATTGAGACGAGCAAATGTGCCCGTACCCACTTCAACTATCTATCTGTGTCTGTGTATTCATTATGTTTATAAAATGCTGCCCCTTGGCCCTATCACATTATATTGTGCTGTAAACAGCGTATGCAACCATCTTACCTCTGGCAGTACCAAAAACATTGGTTATATAACTTTCTCTAGCTCATTCTACAAATACGAACGTAGAAACTGGATTATTACAATACTGCAAGCAAAGTGAATGGTAAATTTATAATTGAGTGGGGATTGCTGGATTTCTTTTATTGTTGGATATTTATATAGCGCAAACTCGTCCCAAAAGTATTTCAGAGCTTTACATGAGCACTGTATTTACATTACACATTCAGGCACGTGGAGATTACGTGATTTGCCCTAGGCTCAAACCCTGGTTTCCAGCACCAAGTTTGGCAGTCTAGTCGACGGACCACATAAGTACATATGTTGGCGCAGCCTAACGCTGACCACGAGCTTCGCTCTAATTAGCTGCCCTCCATGTGCCTGAACTTTCCATGACCCTGTATTACTACAGCTACAACACTCCAGTGAATGTGCAATAAACATTAATATCCACAGAAATGCGTCATGTCCACCATCTTTCATGTGTGGAACTATGGATGAATGTAGGGTCAGGGATTCCCCGTACCTTCCATCTTGGCCATGTTGTGGGACTTTACTCACTGAATGACACATTTGTGCTTGTAATCCGGGTGACTGCAGCACTACAACACGGACGCCCGCATCAGTTGATTCCTCATTTACCTCACGACGGAGCCACGCCCATAGCTCCGGAGTCATTCTTCACATCCTCATGCAGTACTAGCATACGCCACACCAACCCACTCAGCTTATGCTTACAGGAAAGGACAACAACGCTGCAGGGCCCAGGTTTTCATTGTAATGATCTGCTGCTCACAGGTCTAGTTGTCAGTACACCACAGCCACTCGCTCACGGCTGCTATATACTCACACCACACCCATCCAGCACTGGCGTCACAGGACATGTGACCCTGCCAATAAAAAAGACCGGGCACACGTTCCTGATACCATTTTAGAGTTGTTCACAGCGGCTGCACTGAGGGCAGCATAGGCACACAGCCACGGAATGGTGAATTTTGGTCCACTGAGGTAGGAGCATTGTAAGTGCTGAGCGGGTATGCAGCCTGCGGTGATGGCCCGTCCTGCGGGTCCGGACACCTCATGTATTGTGTGCCCAGCTCGACTGCAGTGTAGACCTGAGCTATGCAACAGAGGGGCCTACCGCCACATGGTGGCCTCACTGGTCACAGAGTTAGTGGCACCGGAAGGACTGAGCTGGTGACCAACCTGCGATGATGATGGGTGCACAAGTATGTCCTTTGCAATGCCGATTGGTTGCAGAAAGGGGCTGCATGATGAGGAGGGTGCCCTGTCCGCAAAAAGGTGAGCAGCAAGGCCTGGGTGCGCAGCGGTGGCCAGACACCTCTGAGCAGCGGGAGTGGATGGGTTGCAACAGCCTGGATACAGAAAGGCGACACAGTGATTTAGGCGTACCAACCGTATATACCCTGTTTTTTTGCATTTTGATTTTTTTTTACAATAGCAGGACAGGTTTTAGAGTCGGACAAATGTCCGTTGCTCCCACATCTGTAGCAAAGTAGTGGAGTATTTATTTTTCCATAGTTTGTACCCTTAAATTTACCATCTTATTTAAAAAAAATATATGTTATGCCCATTTAAATACATCTTAGCACGTCCCCATTATTCACAGGACGTGCAGTGAGTGATGATGGACTTGTATCACCATTGCAAAGTCCACCATATCATCGTGGTGATAAAAGTGGGGCAGTTTGACAAATCTTCGCTCCCGCCCTGCCATAGACAACTTCTTCGCTTTATGGAAGAGAGAGCAGGAAAACTGGTGTTGCTTACATGAATCAAAGAATTATTGCTTTTGGGAAAAATGAAAGCTGCATGTCAGCAGCTCCCTTTGCCCAAAAGCAATGCTGACTCCCACAGGGTCCACGGGGGCATTGGGGTCCCCAGGCCAAAAATTGTCCCGGGAGGGGCTGGGCAAGTGGCCCTTCTCCCTTTTTTTAATAAAAAATGGTGGGGCCCGGGGGATGGGTTCCCCGGGGGAGAATGGGTAATGGAACTGGGGGCATTAATTATTGTTTTTTTTCTCGTAATGAAGTTGCGACCCCATCGCGGCTCTCAGCGCGGACTTCCAGTGTAACGTTGCAGTGGATTTGCGGATCTACCTTAAATAAATAATTTAATAGTATATCATTCATAAGATAGTGTTCTATTTGGGAACTTTTTTCATAGAGTTAGTGAGATTGAAGTTAATAATCACATGACATTTGATAGTAATAATATACAAAATACAAATTAAAAGTAATACTTGAAAAGTGTATTGTGTTGTAGTATATTGCATTTGTGCTTTTGTTTTGTGAATTTACAACAGGTGCTAGAATCCACAAAACATTAAAAAACAGTATGTATGTTACAAAAAAATAAGATTCATTGTTGGGTTATAGGGTGGCTCTAAAAAGAGCCCTTGTGTTTATTATGACTTCTTGGAGCTACATGTAAGTGGGGATGCACAGCTTAAGGTTGTTGAGAAACACTCAGTTCCCTTCATCTGTGAAGTGAACTCCATCACTTCTGAAGATGTCATCCATACCCCACATAAATCCAGGTGTCTGTTAGAAATATGAAGTGCAGTCTGTGGAGTTTGTACTTCACATGTATTCTCACACTTTGATGTCAGCACTAAGCTTTAAACAACTGGTGAGGGTTCCCACACACATTAAAGGTCACACTCTTGACCTGGTGTGGACTACAGACCCAAATGTGACACTGAAGGAGGTAGCCCCATGTATATGGTCTGATCATCATTTAGTGTCCTGTGAGATACATATTAATGGCCAAAAAATAAATACACCATCGGAAGTTAGGATAATTCGTAAATGGGCAGAGGTTGATTTGAGAACCCTGACCAAGGCGCTCCCGCCAAGGGACTATCCTCCAAGCTCAGACCATAGTCTGGACCAGCAATACGCGGACTTAACGCGGAGCTTGACTCTAGCTATTGATCAGATAGCACCCAAGAGAATTAAGCTGATAAAAGGACCTGGTAAGGAGGCCCCATGGTTTACGCCTTTGCTGAGGGACCACAAAAGGAAACTCAGAGCCCTGGAAAGAGGTTGGAGGAAAACTCAACAGGATTCAGCCAGGATCCTTTACCGAACCTCTCTTAATGCATATAAAAAACTTATCACTCTTGCTAAAGCCGAATATTATGAATCCCGCCTAAGCAAGGCAGCCAATGTGCAGAAAGAGACCTTCAAGATCCTGTCGGAGCTGACTAAAAAACCAGACAGCTTTCAGTCCCCCATAAACTGTAATTCCTTTCAGGGTTACTTTCTGGAGAAAGTTAGAACTATTATCCAGGAAATAAAAAGTAGTATGTCAAATGGGATGGTTACACCTACAGCCCCTCATAAATCAGTTGACTGCTCCATCACACTGTTTCCAGAGATTGATACTCTGAGTCTGCAACAGCTGATGGATAGAATCAAGTCTGGATCTCCAGCGGACCCATGTCCACCTAAAGTTTTTCAGGCAGCCCGTCCCTTATTAGAGGAGCGTGTCATCTCCCTCCTAAATAGGTCCTTAGAGACTGGGCAATTACCAGCAGAACTTAAAGAAGCGCGTGTAAGACCTTTGCTGAAAAAGCCAGGCGCAGACCCCGCAGTACTAAAAAACTACAGGCCAATCTCTCAGCTACCATTCCTCTCTAAAGTACTGGAACAACACGTACTAAAATCCCTGTCTATGTATCTGGAGTCTCATCATCTACTTCATGAACGACAGGCAGGGTTCCGAGCACATCACAGCACCGAGTTGGTGATGCTCTCGGTGCTGGATGAACTGAGAGGCCTGGCTGACGGTAAAAAACCGAGCGCCCTGATCTTGTTAGACCTCTCAGCGGCGTTCGATACCGTCAGCCATGCTCTGCTTCTGGAAAGAATGAGGGATTTTGGCATCAAAGGCCTGGCCTTCAGTTGGTTGCAGTCCTTTCTGTTAGGAAGGACCCAAAGAATACAACTGGGGGAAGAAACTTCCGCAGTGGGGAAATTAGAATGTGGGGTGCCCCAGGGCTCGGCCCTGTCCCCACTTCTATTTAACCTATACTTGCAACCTCTGATTGCCTCTCTGGCGCACATGGGCTGCACAGTATTCAACTACGCGGACGACACGCAGCTGTTGCTGAGTGTCGACAACACAAGTGCTGCACAACTTCAAACTCAGAACATCTTGAGATACACAGTCCAATGGATGACAGGAAATCTTTTAAAAATCAACCCAGACAAGACTGAGGTACTGGTGATTCCATCCGCCACCTCACCATGGTGTGACCTCTACTGGCCCGCAGAGTTAGGCCCGGCCCCAAAACCCAGTCTGAACGTGAAGAGCTTGGGGATTAAATTAGACTGCGACCTATCAATGGCCAATCAGATCCTTTCAGTGGTGGGTAGCTGCACTAACATCATCCGGCAGCTACGAAAGCTAGTACCCGTCATCTCCCAATCCATGCTGCGCTCGATTGTCGCAGCCACCGTGATCTCAAGGATAGATTACGGCAATGCCCTCTACCTTGGCCTGCCAAAAACCTTGACAAATAGGCTACAGGTTGTGATGAATGATGCGGCTCGTCTTATTTTTAGACTGCCAAGACGAGCCAAAGCATCTCCCCTGTTACAGAGCCTTCATTGGCTCCCTATTAAGGAGCGAGTGGATTTTAAAAGTTTGTGCATTGCTCACAAAGCCATTTATGGCATGGCGCCCGCATACATTAAAGATCGTGTGGCGGTGTACAGCCCAATGAGAACTCTCAGATCCTCCGACTCTCAACTACTGGTCTGCCCGCGGTACAAACTTGTTACCAAGGGAGGAAGAGCCTTCTCGGTGCTAGTTCCTCAGTTATGGAACTCACTACCTGAGTCGCTGCGCAGGGAAGAGAACCTCCTACGCTTTAGAAGGGGGTTAAAAACGCTGTTGTTCAGGAAGTCCTTGAGTGCCAACTAGGATAGTGGACGCTTTTCTCTGTGTTGCTAAAGTTGTTGTTTGTACCATCGATTCCCGAGCGCTTAGAGACCTGCAGGTGATTGGGCGCGTTACAAATCACAAATAACAATAACAATAACAATTATGCATCTGAAGTTGCTAGACGTATTAAACACAGGCATATGTCTATTTGTATGTTTCTTTTACATATGATGCCACTAGGAAAAGGTAGGGACCCAAGCATGCATGCTATCAGGAATATAGTGAGACTTACAACACAGACATGTGAAATGTTTCTGATTTATATTTGGTAGGCCCAACACTATGAGTGGTACTAGAATGGTGAAGCTGTAGCACAAAAGTGAGGTTTAAGACATGTTGGTGGAAGGATTAGTGATTAGGCTACTTTGTATGAGTCTGTGGAAGGATACCGTTGAAATATGCTGCATAATTGTAGCTCAGTTTGGAATCAGAAGTGTATTCTGTGAAGTTTTAACATCTGTATGGTCTTCTGACAGAAGTATGTCTCTAATTGCACATCCATTCTCATATGTGTCACACATCTGAACATATTAGATGTATAAAACACAGGTGTAGGTTTATTTGTATATTTCTTCTTTATATGATGCCACTAGGAAACGTTGCAGACACATGCATGTATGCTTTCAGGAATATGGTGAGTTTTACAAAAGACACATTTGCATGGTTGCTGCATTGTATTTGGCTAGGCCCAACACCCTCAGTAGTTGCAGAATGGTGAAGCTGTAGCCCAAAATCGAGGCTTAAGATATGTTGGTAGAGGGATTACTGATTAGGCTACTCTGTATGAGTCTGTGGAAAGGTACACTTGAAGTACGGCACACCATTTTACATGTCTGCTTGCAATGTGAAGTGTAGTCTGTCAAGATTTAAGATCTGCATGGTCTTGTGACTCAGGTATGTCTCTACTTAGAAAAACCTACTTGCCATTTTATTCTCATATATGTTATGCAGCGGAAGATGCTTTTATATATGATGCTACTAGCAAAAGGTAAAGACACATCCATGCATGCTTTCAGGAATATGGGAGACTTGCAATAGAGATAATCAAAGGGTTGCTGCTTTATATTTCACTAGACCCAACACCCTAAATAGTTTCAGAATGGTGAAGCTACACCACAAAAGTGAGGTTTAAGAGGTGTTGATAGAGGGATTAGTGTTAAGACTTCTTTGTATGAGTGTGTGGAAATGATACACTTGAAATACACTCCATAATTTTAGGTGTCCGCTTGAAATGGGAAGCGTAGTTTGTGAAGTTTTAAGGTCTGCATGGTCTTGTGACTGAGGTATATCTCTACTTGTACATGTATTGTCATACATGTTATGCATCTTAAGATGCCAGGCGCCTAAAACACAGATTTACATCTATTTGTATGTTTCTTTTATATATGATGACACTAGGAAAAGGTGCAGACACATGCATGCATGCTTTACGAAACATGATGAGACTCACAATAGACACTTGTGGAGGGTTCCTGGTTTATATTTGGCTAGGACCAACACCCTAAGTATTTGCAGAATAGTGAATCTGCAGCTCAAAAGTGTTCTACCTATTGGTATCAGGATTACTCATTAGGCTACTTTGCATGAGTTTGTCGAAGGGTACAATTGAAGTATGGCACATAATTATATGTGTCTGTTTGGAATGTGAAGTGCAGTCTGTCAAGTTATAAAATCCGCAAGGTCTTGTGACTGAGGTATATCTCTACTTGCACATAAATTCTCATACGTGTAATGCATCTGAAGATGCTATTGTATAAAACACAGGTATACGTACACTTGTATGTTTGTTTTATATATGATACCACTAGCAAAAGGTACAGACACATGCATGTATTCTTTCAGGAATATGGTGAGACTTGCAATAGATACATGTGAAGGGTGCTGCTTTATATTTGGGTAGTCGTAGAATGGTGAAGCTGCAGCTCAAATGGGAGGTTTAAGAGATGTTGTTAGAGGTTTTAGTGCTTTGGCTACTTTGTATGAATTTCTGGAAAGGTACACTTGATACACCACAGAATTTTAGGTGTGTGCTTGAAATGGGTAGTGCAGTCTGTCAAGTTTTTGTATGGTCTTGTGACTGAGGTATGTCTCTACTTCTACATCTATTCTGACATGTCTAATGCATTTGAAGATGCTAGACATAAAATACACAGGAATACATCTATCTGTATATTTGTTTTATATATGATTGCTCTAGAAAAAAGGTACAGACATACGCATGCATGCTTTCAGGGATATGATGAGACTTACAACAGAGACTTGCGAAGGATTGCTGATTTATTTTTGGCTAGGCCCAACACCCTGAGTATTAGTAGAATGGTGAAGCCTCACAACAAACGTGAGGTTTAAGACATGTTGGAAAGGGATTAGTGGTTAGGCTACTGTGTAGGAGTCTGTGGAAAGATACACTTGAAGTACAAGACATAAATCTAGGTGTTTATTTGAAATGTGAAGTGCAGACTGTCAATTTTAAAGTCTGCATGGTCTTGTGACTGAGGTATGTCTCTTCTTACACATGAATTATCATATGTGTTATGCATCTGAAGATGCTAGACATATACAAAACAGGTACACATCTATTTGTATGTTTCTTTTATATATTATGCTACATGCAACAGGTACAGACACATGCATGCATGCTTTCAAGAATATGGTGAGACTTACAATAGATACATTCAACGGGTTGCTGCTTTATATTTTACTAGACCCAACACCCTAAATAGTTTCAGAATGGTGAAGCTACACCACAAAAGTGAGGTTTAAGAGGTGTTGATAGAGGGATTAGTGTTAAGACTTCTTTGTATGAGTGTGTGGAAATGATACACTTGAAATACACTCCATAATTTTAGGTGTCCGCTTGAAATGGGAAGCGTAGTTTGTGAAGTTTTAAGGTCTGCATGGTCTTGTGACTGAGGTATATCTCTACTTGTACATGTATTGTCATACATGTTATGCATCTTAAGATGCCAGACGCCTAAAACACAGATTTACATCTATTTGTATGTTTCTTTTATATATGATGACACTAGGAAAAGGTGCAGACACATGCATGCATGCTTTACGAAACATGATGAGACTCACAATAGACACTTGTGGAGGGTTCCTGGTTTATATTTGGCTAGGACCAACACCCTAAGTATTTGCAGAATAGTGAATCTGCAGCTCAAAAGTGTTCTACCTATTGGTATCAGGATTACTCATTAGGCTACTTTGCATGAGTTTGTCGAAGGGTACAATTGAAGTATGGCACATAATTATATGTGTCTGTTTGGAATGTGAAGTGCAGTCTGTCAAGTTATAAAATCCGCAAGGTCTTGTGACTGAGGTATATCTCTACTTGCACATAAATTCTCATACGTGTAATGCATCTGAAGATGCTATTGTATAAAACACAGGTATACGTACACTTGTATGTTTGTTTTATATATGATACCACTAGCAAAAGGTACAGACACATGCATGTATTCTTTCAGGAATATGGTGAGACTTGCAATAGATACATGTGAAGGGTGCTGCTTTATATTTGGGTAGTCGTAGAATGGTGAAGCTGCAGCTCAAATGGGAGGTTTAAGAGATGTTGTTAGAGGTTTTAGTGCTTTGGCTACTTTGTATGAATTTCTGGAAAGGTACACTTGATACACCACAGAATTTTAGGTGTGTGCTTGAAATGGGTAGTGCAGTCTGTCAAGTTTTTGTATGGTCTTGTGACTGAGGTATGTCTCTACTTCTACATCTATTCTGACATGTCTAATGCATTTGAAGATGCTAGACATAAAATACACAGGAATACATCTATCTGTATATTTGTTTTATATATGATTGCACTAGAAAAAAGGTACAGACATACGCATGCATGCTTTCAGGGATATGATGAGACTTACAACAGAGACTTGCGAAGGATTGCTGATTTATTTTTGGCTAGGCCCAACACCCTGAGTATTAGTAGAATGGTGAAGCCTCACAACAAACGTGAGGTTTAAGACATGTTGGAAAGGGATTAGTGATTAGGCTACTGTGTAGGAGTCTGTGGAAAGATACACTTGAAGTACAAGACATAAATCTAGGTGTTTATTTGAAATGTGAAGTGCAGACTGTCAATTTTAAAGTCTGCATGGTCTTGTGACTGAGGTATGTCTCTTCTTACACATGAATTATCATATGTGTTATGCATCTGAAGATGCTAGACATATACAAAACAGGTACACATCTATTTGTATGTTTCTTTTATATATTATGCTACATGCAACAGGTACAGACACATGCATGCATGCTTTCAAGAATATGGTGAGACTTACAATAGATACATTCAACGGGTTGCTGCTTTATATTTTACTAGACCCAACACCCTAAATAGTTTCAGAATGGTGAAGCTACACCACAAAAGTGAGGTTTAAGAGGTGTTGATAGACGGATTAGTGTTAAGACTTCTTTGTATGAGTGTGTGGAAATGATACACTTGAAATACACTCCATAATTTTAGGTGTCCGCTTGAAATGGGAAGCGTAGTTTGTGAAGTTTTAAGGTCTGCATGGTCTTGTGACTGAGGTATATCTCTACTTGTACATGTATTGTCATACATGTTATGCATCTTAAGATGCCAGACGCCTAAAACACAGATTTACATCTATTTGTATGTTTCTTTTATATATGATGACACTAGGAAAAGGTGCAGACACGTGCATGCATGCTTTACGAAACATGATGAGACTTACAATAGACACTTGTGGAGGGTTCCTGGTTTATATTTGGCTAGGACCAACACCCTAAGTATTTGCAGAATAGTGAATCTGCAGCTCAAACGTGTTCTACCTATTGGTATCAGGATTACTCATTAGGCTACTTTGCATGAGTTTGTGGAAGGGTACAATTGAAGTATGGCACATAATTATATGTGTCTGTTTGGAATGTGAAGTGCAGTCTGTCAAGTTATAAAATCCGCAAGGTCTTGTGACTGAGGTATATCTCTACTTGCACATACATTCTCATACGTGTAATGCATCTGAAGATGCTATTGTATAAAACACAGGTATACGTACACTTGTATGTTTGTTTTATATATGATACCACTAGCAAAAGGTACAGACACATGCATGTATTCTTTCAGGAATATGGTGAGACTTGCAATAGATACATGTGAAGGGTGCTGCTTTATATTTGGGTAGTCGTAGAATGGTGAAGCTGCAGCTCAAATGGGAGGTTTAAGAGATGTTGTTAGAGGTTTTAGTGCTTTGGCTACTTTGTATGAATTTCTGGAAAGGTACACTTGATACACCACAGAATTTTAGGTGTGTGCTTGAAATGGGTAGTGCAGTCTGTCAAGTTTTTGTATGGTCTTGTGACTGAGGTATGTCTCTACTTCTACATCTATTCTGACATGTCTAATGCATTTGAAGATGCTAGACATAAAATACACAGGAATACATCTATCTGTATATTTGTTTTATATATGATTGCTCTAGAAACAAGCATTTGCAATGCAGTAGGTCTCGCATTTACTTGAGTTTGAGCTATTGGCATTGTAAATGACAATGCCTTTTATTTATGTTTTGGTTTTTAAAAGTAGATAAATAAAAGGCATTGTCATTTACAATGCTAATAGCTTAAACTAGCGTAAATGCGAGACTGATTGCATTGCAAATGCGTGTTCTCTTCTGCATACACAAAACATCAATCCGCATAGTGATGGCCAGGGACAGCTTTAGCGCTGTTGTGGCACAATTGGGTTGCGGCTGAAGGCAGTGTGAGTTTCTCTCAGTGGGGCAGTATGGTGTTCAGTGGGGTAGAGGATGTGGCAGATGACAGAAACTGCAAGGCTCTGAGACAAATGGCTTGTGATAGCACTTTTAAGCATATTTGGGACATTTTGCAAACTGCAAAGTTTTCAGATTAATGTATAGTGTTGACCAATAACAACTGAGCGCATGTGTGCATTGTCAATCTAAATAAACCTGGAAAAATACTAATTGTAGCGTCGTCTTTTGCTTGTGTCAAAAATAAATGTGGATAAATACAGAAAAATTGCCCAAAAAATAAATATGCATAAACGCAGACGGAAATGGCAAAAAAATAAATACCATAAAACCGGGAGCCCTAATCATTTTCTCCGCTTGAAGGATTGTTTCGTGGGGCGATGCTGATTTTTACTCCCGTATGTTTGTGAATGTGTGTATTTTAAATATATTTCCTCTCTCTAAAATACCTAGTTTTACGGATATTATCGGCACTCGGCTGGAAAGACGTTTCAATGGTGTTTGGTGTATTTTTTTTTAAAGGCACTCCATCTATGCTTTAATCTGGGGGATTTGCGTCGCTCCCCACACCCCCTCTAACTGAGGAAGGGGTTGTGGTGGGGCAGAGCGCTCTAGCAGTGTTCTACGTGAGGGTTTTTCTGACTTTTTATTGGTGTAAACCCTACAAACCAGGCTTGTCTGTGTCGCAACACTGCTAAATCAATGAATTATGTTTTCATGTGATATTGACCTGTTACTGATCTGGTGCTAACAAGTGACTCCTGTCCCTGCCTGCTGCTGACCCTGCTGGCGCCGTGGACCACGAGATTGGGAGGCTCTATTCATCCATTCATCCACCCAAGATTGCCCAGGGAGATGCTGACACATGAAGAGGCTTCGGAGGACCATGGTTGAGAAGGCCAGCAAGTTTCTCTTGATTTTGGTCGGCTCCGTGTTTTTCATGCTGATCCTCTACCAGTATGTGGGGCCGTGTGTGAACTTGGGTTCCCCCAGCCGGTACCCCCAGGAGGACCTGGACCTCTTTCCCACCCCGGACCCGAACTACGTGAAGAAGTACTACTTCCCGGTGCGTGACCTGGAGCGGGCTCTGTCTTTCGACATGAAGTGCGATGACGTGATCATCTTCCTGCACATCCAGAAGACTGGGGGCACCACTTTCGGCGCCACCTGGTCCAGAACGTGCGCTTGGAGGTGCCCAGCGACTGCTACCGGCCCAACCGCAAGGAGATCTGGCTCTTCTCACGCTTTTCCACGGGCTGGAGCTGCGGCCTGCACGCAGACTGGACCGAGCTGACCAGTTGCGTGCCCACCCCCGCTCACATGTGCACTCATATTTTAGTGAACTGTTTTTTCACCCTCTCTGTCGATCCTACCCAGACCTTATACCACCTGTACCGTCTCACAGCCCCTAATGAACTTTGACCCACCCAGGCCTCTTGCTTCTAAGCCCCCGCCACCCCCTCCTCCCATGCGGAGTGTCATTGCGCTCCAGCTGTTTAACGGCTAACAATGCTCCCACACCCCTGCGACCATCTAGCGTGTGTTTTCAGGCCTTTAATTCTATTACGGCCCCATTGTGCGCTGTTTGGATGAGCCCTGATGGGCTCAGCCCACTGTTTGCAAAGAGGAGCCCTTGAGATGCCGTGGGCCAGTGAATCCTAATCTACTCTCACTGGGGACAGCTCGGGCCATGTTGCAAATACCCCACCCCCTAGTGTTTCTAACCGTCAGTGTTTGCCAGCCATTACTCGTATATCTTCATGGCTCCGAAATCCCACTTGCTGCCTAGCACCACCTTTTGCAGACCCCGACCCGCTCTTTTCAGAGGCGGACCCATTTTCCTGCCTGTCCCATTACCGGTGTACAATTTTCCCATTGCCACATTTCTATGCTTGGACAGGGACAGGCGTTTGCCAGCGCTGGCCTCCGTAGTTGTGCGAGGTGTTTCCTCACCTTGATTACATTTTGTTTCTGATTCACATATCTACAGTTGTGTACAGGCTGTTCTGATAGCTCAGTGGTTGAGTGTCCTCTGAAATGGTTTGCAATGAAGCTGCAAGTACACATTCGCAGCCTTTCTTTTGCCTGAGCAGAGGTTGGCAGCAGGAGTGACGTGCTGTTGAGTCATTAAAGCGCCTAGAGACTGTTCCGGAACATGCACAGATACAGAGCCGTATAGCGCCCTTTTGTTTTCATTCCCCGTGTGTTCTTTCTGCCTCCTGTATATTGCCGTCTCAGAGCGTCGGGTGGGGTGGGAGGATGGGTTCGGGGTGGTTCCTTTGTCTTAGCGGCACGTGTTGTCCATGTCCTTGACCCACATTGCTGCTTTCCGTTCATCGGAGGGTATCGAGGGGGCATAGGTATTTTTCAGTGCCCTCCCCCATCCAGTTCGGTCGAGCCCCCCTCAAATTATCGTGCCTGCCTCTACGGTACATGGAGCAGGGCGGAACCAAGTAAATGCCCCAAATACGGTGTTCATCCGGTGCTGGGGAGTGTCACCAGTCTCCACCGGTATACTGAAGTATTCGGACACAGAAACCTCGATTATCGGTAAAAAAAAAGTGCTGCTGTGGTGTATGTCCCATCCCCCTCATCGTCCTGTCCAGCCCTCATCGTCCTGTCCAGTCAGCTGAGATTCAAGCTCCATCGCAGCAGTACGCAAGAGTATATAACTTGCATTACCCACACCCAAAGCTGCCTGAAACACCCTGTCCGAGATTGCTGCTTCACTGCACGGCCCACACTGGTTTGTCTTTGTAAATGGTTTTAAACTACTGTGTTGGGCTCTCGAAGAACTGACAAGCTGTGCATGTTGTCATTCTCCCCAAAATGACCTCTAACGCGTGCTTTCAGCCTGGTCCTTATTTTTGGAGGAGTGAGCGCACGTGGGAGTAAACTGCCAATGTTCTTTTCATGGCAGGGAAGTGCCCTCCGTACCCTCCCAGCAGCGGGAAAGCTGCACGCTGTGCGGGGCCGTGTGGTGTGCTGGGGTCACACTGGATGGCAGTCACATGGGGACAAATGGCGCAGTAGTATGTACAATGAGATGTAACTGAAAGCCAGGTGTGATGTGGCATCAGTATGTGGGGAGAGGGTTCTCCAAAGGGATATTGTCCAGGGTTCATTTGTAGAAGCATTTTCTAGCGTTGCTTTTCCGCCTTTCTTTTTGTGTATACCGCGTCCTTGCACTTGGCTCTATACACAGGCAATAAAACAATTTGACAACTACTTGGAAAACAGTGTTCACACGAGAGTGTTTCCAAGTCACGGCAGACAGCTGGTCACTGCTCTCGAGTCCTCTGCTGTGATTTTATACCTGCCCCGGCTGTCGCGTGATGCTTAAACAAAAGTTGCTGATAGCTGCCTTTGAGCTTGAGATTGCTCCAGAGCCGAGTGTTCACAAGGGGGTGAGGGGAGGGGAGTGGGGTCAGACTGATAGCACTGAAAAACAAGACGTGCGCAAAAACAAAACCTGCCGTGGGGCGGGACTTCCGTCTTCGGAAGCTCGCGCCCACGGAGTGCCTGGACAGAAAAGCGGTGCTGGTGACGCGGGGCTCCCATGCCCAAGGGAGAGCCCCGCGGAGGCTGCAGAGTCCGGCGATGCGGTGAGTGGGGTTAGTTGGGGGGGTCTCTGTGCGTGTGCATGGGCGAGGGCGGCGGGGGGGAGGGGGTTGTCTGTGTGTGTGCGCTCGTGTGTGTGTGTGGGCGGGGGGGGGGCTGGGGAGGTGTGGTGTGTGTCTGTATGTGTGTGCTCGTGTGTGTGTGTCTCTGTGTGCGTGCGTGATCCAGATCCATGGTGACTGACTGAAGAGCCTGCCGGAATCGGAGCACGCGACCTGATCCGATTCTGGCAGGCTGCGTGCGTGCGCGTGCCAGTCTGTTGTCCCAAACCTCGTTAGTCCTTGAAAGCCAGAATGATTACAATAGGACTCCACTGCGACAATCGCTTTCGCGATTGCATCGCAGTGCGAGCCCTAAAAAGGTACAGACATACGCATGCATGCTTTCAGGGATATGATGAGACTTACAACAGAGACTTGCGAAGGATTGCTGATTTATTTTTGGCTAGGCCCAACACCCTGAGTATTAGTAGAATGGTGAAGCCTCACAACAAACGTGAGGTTTAAGACATGTTGGAAAGGGATTAGTGATTAGGCTACTGTGTAGGAGTCTGTGGAAAGATACACTTGAAGTACAAGACATAAATCTAGGTGTTTATTTGAAATGTGAAGTGCAGACTGTCAATTTTAAAGTCTGCATGGTCTTGTGACTGAGGTATGTCTCTTCTTACACATGAATTATCATATGTGTTATGCATCTGAAGATGCTAGACATATACAAAACAGGTACACATCTATTTGTATGTTTCTTTTATATATTATGCTACATGCAACAGGTACAGACACATGCATGCATGCTTTCAAGAATATGGTGAGACTTACAATAGATACATTCAACGGGTTGCTGCTTTATATTTTACTAGACCCAACACCCTAAATAGTTGCAGAATGGTGAAGCTGCATCACAAAAGTGAAATTTAAGAGATGTTGATAGAGGGAATATTGATTAGGCCACTTTGTATGAGTGTGTGAAAAGGTACACTTGTCGTACAGCACAGAAATCTAGTTGTCTGTTTGAAATGTGAAGTGCAGTCTGTCAAGTTTATGGTCTGCGTGGTCTAGTGACTGAGGAATGTCTCTACTTACACATGTATTCTCATATGTGTTATGCATCTGAAGATGCTAGACGTATAAAACACAGGTATACTTCTGTTTGTATGTTTCTTTTATAGGTTTTTTTTAAATTACTTTTGTATATGTGATGCTACTACCAAAAGGTACAGACACATGCATGCAAGGTTTCAGGAATATGGTGAAAATTACTACAGAGGCATGCAAAAGGTTGCTGCTTTATATTTGGCTAGGCCTAACACCCTGAGTAGTGGTAGAATGGTTAACCTGCAGCACAAAAGTGAGGTTTAGGACATGTTGGCAGAGGGATTAGTAACTAGGATACATTGTATGAGTCTGTGGAAAGGTACACTTGTAGTACGCCGCATTAGTCTAGGTGTGTGCTTGGAACGGGAACTGGTGTCTGTCAAGTCTAGAGGTCAGTATTGTCTTGTGATTAAGGTACGTCCCTACGTGCACATGTATTCACATACGTGGTATGCATCTGATGATGCTAGATGTAAAAAACACAGCTATACATCTATTTCAATGTTTCTTTTCTATATGATGCCACTAGAAATAGACAACAACACATGCATGCATGCCTTCGGGGATTTGGTGAGACTTACAACAAATAAATGTGATGGGTTGCTGTTTTAATTTGGCTAGGCCCAACACCCTGAGTAGTAGTAGAAAGGTGAAGCCGCAGCAATAAAAGTGAGGTGAAAGACATGTTTGTAGAGGGATTAGCGATTACGTCACTTTGTATGAGTCTGTGGAAATGTACATTTGAAGTATGGCACTAAAATCTAGGTGTCCGTATGAAATGTGAAGTGCAGTCTGTCAAGTTGCAAGGTCTGCATGGTCTTGTGCCTGAGGTATGTCTCTACTTGCACATGTATTCTCATATGTTATATGCATCTGAAGATGCTTGATGTATAAAGTATAGGAATACATCTATTTCTATGTTTCTTTTATATATGATGCTACTAGCAAAAGGTACAGACACCTACATGCATACTTTCAGGAATATGGTGAGACTTACAACAGACCGGCTCCCAGTGAGAGATTTGCTGTCCACACAAAGACCCTGGATCGAACACCTCACTGTGCTATGCTTGGCCGGTAATGTGTATCACGAAACTCTGCCCGTCCTCCACATCGCATTTGTCGGCATCCAACAGGTTACTGCGGATATAGCTGCAGAACTCCATCCAAACAACTGGACGCAATTGCGGTCATCGCCCCACACCAAAGAACACTCGTGCCCACGGCCCCATCATAAGAACACCATATATTCCATACAGGGGGATCTTTGTTAACTCACTCCACCTGAGGTCCTGTTGTCTAGTACATCATCAGCCTAATCCCATATATAGGATGTGGTCATGTTACTACTGCACCCTGCGTACCTTGCAAACATAAGGTACTTATTCATTATGGCTCCCTGATGAAGGATGCCAAAACGTGTATGGGACACAATCTACAAGTCATGTCATGTATATACTCTATCAGCCTTGGTATACATACACATGCACTAGCCCTACAAAGTCATGTTGTTTAGGACTTCTCAGTCCCACCAATCTTTCTTTTCGTTTATAATGTTGGATGGTCACGTTTTAATATCCAAAGTTAGTTTGACCATTTCTACCATACACAGTCAGTAAGTAACAGCCCAAACACATCCCAGGATTTCCCAGGATACCACCAGGCTGACTGAAAGCACTTATTCATGCCCTGCTGCCTGCTCGCACTAGTGCACTAGCGCACTAGCGCGAATTATGCAATTTTAATTATTTTACTTAAGCGCCGACGGAGGCTCAGTTAGAAGGCTCCTAGCGTTTTTAACATCACCATCACTTTTTCGCTTTACGTCATGTCACAAATGTTTATTTGATTAACAAATTACCTTTGTGCTTGAGTGTTTGGCGTGATCCCTGTTCCACCACTGATTATTCAGCTTGCTGTGGAGGGATAGATCGCCTCGCCCAAGGCAAGCCCCTCTGCGCCCGTCCGCGCCTGGACCGTGCCCAGGGCCTCCTCCCCTGGTCCCTCCAATGCACGTGCTTAAGGCTCTCTACTACGCTATTCCGCAGCGCAGCTTAAATATCTAAATACCCTTGTCACCAACTCGCACTGCAAGCCACTGCCATTCACCCCCTGTCTTCTGTCTGCAGCAGCGCCATGTCCTTCTTGTCCGTTTTTACTCCCGATCTCTCGCCCTACTGCCCGCTGTTCCCGCACTACCTCCAGGTCTCCGTACCGTGCGGCGCTGATTAACGCACGCTCCCTCCCCAGACACAACCTGGAAATGATGGAGCTAATCTCCAATCTCGAGCTCGACATCCTCTTTATCACTGAAACCTGGGGTGATGCTGCCTCAGGGCCGGACTTTTGCACACCTACCCCCGATGGTTTCTATGTAGTTAGGCAGGATAGACTCTCAGGAAAAGGAGGTGGGCTAACAATTATTCACAAAGCCCAATACCACATAAAAATAGAATCTGTCAGTAGCCTTGACTGTGAGGCCTTTGTTTTTTCCATTGCCCTCAACAATAACCAAGCTTTTAAAGGAACTCTCTTGTATCGTCCCCCTGCTCCTCGAAAGTGCTTCCTTTTGGCTCTGGACGAGCTCGTTGAACCTTGCCTGGGATCCCCGGACTACACCATACTGGGTGATTTTAATTTTTACTTAGAAGCTCTCAGTGATAAGGACACATATCAGCGTATCGCCGATTTGAAAGCAGTTGGCCTACAGCAGCTAGTCTCAGGCCCCACCCATCAAGCAGGTCACCCTCTTGATGGGTTGTTTACCAACAACCCCGACATTACGCAGCCTATGGTCTTCCCCCTGGCATGGTCCGACCACGCCGCAGTCTTGTTCACTGTCAAAGCACATAACCCTAATCCACCTCAGTTGAGAGCATACATGCCAAAGACCACCCGAGCCTGGCAAAACTTAGACATCCAATGTCTGTCCAACACCCTCACAACCTCTCGTTATGAGAGCTCCGCCAACCCTAGTCTACTCTCAGACAGGTATTATGACTGGGTCCTGGACGCGGTCAACCGGGTAGTCCCCATTAAAGCTGTCTACCCCAACCGGATCACGCCATCTGCACAATGGTTTACAGAGGACCTCAGACTCCAGAGGCAACACTGTAGGAACCTCGAGCGACACTGGCGCAAACATTAAAATCCTTATGAGAAACAAACTTACAAAGCTGCGCTAGCATCCTACAAGCGGTCCATTGTTACACATAAGAGTTCTTTTTTTCAATCCCAAATTGAGTCTGCGCGCAACTCTGCAAAAAAGCTGTTCCAAGTAGTGAACTCCCGTGCTAGCCCCCCCATCCCGCCCGGACATTGAGCCATCCCAAGATCTCTGTAATTCCGTAGCCAATTTCTTTTCCTCCAAAGTTGTTAATATATACTCAGCCTTCGCTTTTCAACATCGTTCTGAGGGCTCCCGTTCCTACCCCCTGTCCTCACCTCTGCAATCCACTTTGTCCAACTTTCGTGCAGTTTCCAAGGAACAGATCAGCAAACTTGTCACTTCCATCAGATCAGGCTCTCCCCTAGATCCGTGTCTGCCTACCATACTTAAACTCATCATGGAGGTCATTACCCTTCCCCTCACGGATATCTGCAATTCCATCTTTTCAACAGGTTCCTACCCGGATATATGGAAAAAGGCAGTCATCAAACCGCTGCTAAAAAAACCACCCTGGATCCTTCAGACCCCGCAAGCTACAGACCTATTGCGTGCCTCCCCTTCCCCTCCAAAATATTTGAGTCACTCATGAATCAGCAGCTCTCGGAATTCATTGATCAAGAACAGCTCCTGGATGATACCCAATTTGGGTTCAGAAAAGGTCATGGGACTGAAACCGCCCTTATAAAGGCCTCTGACAAGATCAGGGCAATTCTGGATCAAGGGGTGGCGGCGGCTCTCATTCTTCTGGATTTGTCCGCCGCCTTTGACACGGTTGATCACTCCATTTTGATCGACCGTGTCTCAACCCTGGGAATCAACCACCTGGCAAAGGATCTCCTCGCATCTTTCTTGGCTAACCGCACGCAAACGGTAAAGTTGGGTGATTACTACTAGCCCATCTTCACTCTTCCTTGCGGGGTGCCCAGGGCTCAGCACTAAGTCCGACACTATTTAATATATATGTGTCGGACCTGGCAAAGGTCATCATGCAACACGGGCTGAGCCTAACCACCTATGCGGATGACACCCAGTTGGTGGTAGCAGTGCATAAGGATGGGCCAGATGTTGCTATAAGATTCCAGGAGGGGATGCTTGCCATAGGTTCCTGGATGTCGAGGAACTGCTTGAATTTAAATTCGGACAAGACCGAGGTTATGACCTTTGGAAACCTCCTGCCAAGATGGTCTCCCATCTGGTGGCCAAGTGAAATCGGCCCTCCACCAGTCCCAGTGGCCAAGGTCAGAAACTTCGGGGTCATATTCGATGACAAACATCAACTTACACATCATGTGAACTCGGTGGTGTCTGCCTCCTTTCACATGTTAAGGAAAATTAAGAAACTACTCCCATATCTCCCCCCCATCTGCAGGAAAAACGTTGATTTCCACCCTCGTTTTTTCCAAATTGGATTATGGCAATGCCCTTTTCCTTAATGCACAAGAACAGGTCCTTAACAAACTGCAATCAATCCAGAACGCGGCAGTCAGAGTTCTGCTTGGCATCCCCAAACGTCATCCAACTTCAGCGGTCATACGTCAATTGCACTGGCTACGGGTCAGAAATAGGATCAAATTCAAGGCACTGTGCATTGCCTACAAGGCAGCTCACAACGTAGGACCACGGTTCCTGAGGAACGCTTTTCACATCTATGTCCCCAATAGACCGCTGCGCTCCTCCGCCTCCTGTCTCCTTTCAGTCCCCCGTACTAGAACATCTACATGGGGAGACAGACGCTTTCTAGTGGCAGCCCCCAAGCTTTGGAACTCGCCCCCTTTGTCCATTAGATGCTGTCCCACTCTCACTAGCTTCCGCAAACAGCTCAAGACCTGGTTATTCAATCAATGATTCAAGTAGCGTGATCTGTCCTGAGAAAACCCATGCGCCGAGACACCTCTGGGTAGTTGCGCGCAATACAAATCACTAAAACATAAACATAAACATAAACATCCCTTGAACCCCCTGCATATAGGCCTAAGCCAAATCCCACTGCCTCAAGTTACCTTCTTTTGATAATAAAATCTACTAGGCCCCGATGCTCCTGAAAATGCATTTCTTTTGTGCACAACACAGTGATGTAGCTCAGGCTACCACAGAACCACAGAAACTTTCCACAGTTACAAGTACGGGCGCATCACACACAGGGCCCAGCTGGTACACCCTTGACATTTCACAAGTATTATTTGCTTCATTTTTTTAGTATGCAATCTTCCAAGCTTTCTCAGATGAAACCGCAGCAGCACCTTGCGATGGCAACGCCTGCCTGTAACTTCCGGTCTCATATGTATTTCTAGAGATATGTATGCTACGTATATTCTTTGTTTATATTTTGTGGTCAAGCATGACAGACCACCCGCCCAAACACCTGACACACTGGCCTGCCACTTCGGTGTTCGCAGGACTTTAGCAACACCACTGTAGGCGTGTTGTCATGATGTAGGCGAGCGGTCAAACACCTGCACCATTACCTACATCAATGAGGTCTGACCATTTTTGTTCTGAACAGGTATAATAGGCCCAGCACACCACTTAGGACCCAGAACTTTCCTGCGAGTGCTTGGCACAAGCGTGGGTTCTCCGGCCATCCGTTTATCTGACTTGGGATGTCAAAGACTATTTCTCAGGTGGTACCTCCCAATCTAGATAACCTATTTGGTTTTTTTAAATCTCTCTAATTATTTTCAGTATTTTTCATCCACACCCAATCCCTTGCATTTACGGTCATCTTCAGAATGCTTCAGGTAGATCACTGTGCTACTGGGCGGTCTTGGTGCATCGTCTGTACAGACTATTAGTAATGAACATCTTTTCTCTAAGAGTTTAGTCAACACTGAGTACCATTCTATCCGGGCTACAGAAGTCCACATTTGTAGAGGCCAAGTCTGAATGCCCCTCACTTCTTTTTGTCATCGTGGACAATTTGTACAGGTTACATTGCTCTTGTTTACCAAACCATTTTGGTTAATCACTTCAAAATTATGCACATGTGACATCTCTGAATTTAACAGTCATGCATCAAATTTATTATTTGAAAAGTGAACAAGTATGAATAGTCAAGAGCATTTACACATATGGCAACCATTGTTGATGTGTGTCTAACATCATACCTTACCATTCCAGTCCTGTTTCCAGCAGTGACCATCTTTGTTTGCCACCAAATGGTATGTGTCATCACGTTTACAAAGTCAGACACATGGACTCATTCTTTTGAATGAAGAGAATGGAATATTACACCCAATCATGTGAAAGTGCAGTGTGACAGGTGACCTGAGATAGCAAACCTGGAATTAGCCCATGGGATACATTAGAAAACACTGAGCACCACAGCTAGGACCTAACATTGACATAATTGCCAATCAAAACTCTCCAAGGCCTAAACATAGACATCCCCTGCTACCGGAAAGTTTAGCATGACCTTTTTACTCTTGAGTGCTCCAACAACAACATACTGCACAGATTTGGTGTGACCACACTGAGGACAGTTCAGATGTTAGTCAATGTGCTGATACATGTTGAGCAATCCCATTATTCCTAAAGGATTTCTCATGCACATGTTGTTTTGATTTGTTCAGAAAACATGCGCATGGCACTGCTGTCACAAACCGGAACATTTTTTTACACACATGTTCCAGATGAAAGAGGCATAACCGGGCATCTACTTATCCTTGTGCATATGCATCTTTTAACACTGCTCAGTGGTTTTGGGTGTATTACAACCTGTAAAAGGACCAGCAGGCTAAGATACTTCAACGGGCATGGTTAACAAAGTTGTTCAACAAGGCACATACTAACCCCCTTCCTGCTGCCGTCTGGCATTTAACTTTCCATCCCGCTCAGGGAAGACCACCGCTAGGATACAGAGCATGTGGGGGGTGAGTGTTCAGTGTGCACCCCTCATGCTTGGAGGTGACAGGCCCAGCTTGAATTCCCCGATCTTCTTTGGCCAACCACAAAGGTGCTCCCACCATTTTCGACAATGATAGGTGTGCAGATTGGCGCCCCCACAGAACGTACCTTCCAGGCAATGGTCCTCCACAGCTCGGCTCTCTGATGGGAGTTGACCTGTAAGGATGACATGGTGACAGACCCTTAGTTCACATGCAAGTCAAAAACGTGTCATTATGTGCAGTTCCCCTGTGTTAAATGATGACTTGATCCCATGAGAACTGTGATAAGATGTTTACCCTAGTACACACACTTCTACACCAGTGTACCTGCCCAGAACAGCTATCTACACACTTTGAAACTTAAAAAAACTGTTTACATGCTTGTCTGTGATATTCTTAATGCGAGTAGTGCATGGTCATTTGCAGATATCAAATGAGAATGCAGTGTGATCATAACTCACCAGCTCCTCTGGTTTTCTGAAGAGCTGGCTGTACAGAGGAAGGTGGGTGTCCAGCAGCAGCTGGTTTTCCTCAAAGCTGAAGGCTGGGGCCCTGCCTTCTGCATGTGCCATAGTAGTTCCCTGGGGTTGTGGACAAAGCAATAGAGAGATGGGAAGGTGCAGAAATAATGCGAACACCCTCCACCCACAGACACCAACAATCATCCCAAGGCACAGTTACACAGCTGGAACTTTACTCCTTTCATAAACCAACCTCAGAGACCCAAAAGTACAAGCAACTCAATGTCCCTGAGAGAGGGGACTGATCTTGCCAACTCTTATGACTCATCAACAACTGTCAACCCCAGCTCCACGATCCAGGTATTCACTATATTTGGGAGAGACCGCATCAGACCAAGAACGATGAGGCCACCAGCTAACCACATTAATATCCCCATGGCTCTGCCCCCGAAGAAGCTTAACAACAAGGGAACAACCAACTGCATGATTATAAACTGCAGATCTGCAACCAAACACGCAACAGAACTGGCAGAAACCATCCGAAACCATGACATCAATATCACGTTCATCACAGACACTTGGTTGAATGAATCCTTCTACCTAATCATTGACATGCTTTTGACAAAAAGAACCATTGTGGTGCGGGTATTGCATTCATCCACAAGAGCAGCATTTCCATAACTGAAACTGACACCTTTATTTACAACACATTTGTATATCTAACTTCCACCATTAGGACGAATGAAAACAAAGAGCTATACTGCCATCTCCTCTACCATCCACCAGGCAACACACTCACATTCGGAAAATACCTTTCCAACCTGATAACACATTGCTCACTCTTGGACTCCCACCACATAATACTAGGTGACCTCAACCTTCATTGGAACAACAAAAACAGTATCCTGATCCAATCCCTAAATACATTTCAACTCAATAATAATCTTATCCAACACTGCACTGAGCAAAACCATAACAGAGGCTCAATTCTTGATGCCATTATAGCTCATGAAGATACAGTTACTATCGACCAAATGATTCCTGTCGACTGATCAGACCACCACATCATTCTATTTCACAAAAACCAAATGATTCATAGCCTACCTCGTACACAGGAATCCATTCATGAAACGAGAAATTTAAGACAGATTCCCTTGCCGACCTTTAAGAAAGGGTGAGGACACTACTTCCCCCACTACGAGTGAACTCTCCACAACCAAACTTACTACACACTACAACGCAACCATGACAACCATACTGGACCAAGTAGCCACCTTGAAACAAAAAAGAGTCAGGAACAACCCATCGAGATCCTGGTTCAATACAGACCTAAACTCAGAAAGAAGACAACTCAGAGCTGCGGAAAAAGGTTGGCGGAACCCACTGTCCGCAACCAACCTTGACCAGCTCAAAACAGAACCCAGGAAATATAAAAAACGCATGAAGAATGAAAAAAACTACCTTTTTCCATAGCACATTAGACAATGCCAAAAACCTTCCCAAAGAACTCTTCAATATCATTAAACAACAAACTTCCAAGCATCCCACAATAACCGTGCAGGCCTCCAAAGATCTAATGACAACTTTGCGAATTCTTCCAAGAGAAAATCACCAAGATTGAGCACTCCCTTGATGACCACCTCCTGTCACCCAATGAACCCCGCCCCCAGCAAAGAAGGAAACCCCCCCATGCACCCCCTCAGCAGCTGGGAGACATTTAACTCCATCTCCGAAGCAGACTTCACTGAAATGATTAACAGGACCAAAACCTCCTCACACATAGCTGACCCTATTCCTGCTCAACTGGCAAAAAAACTCGACTTAACCCCTCTCTGGGCCAAGATTATAAATAGCTCCTTGAGAACAGGAGTCATGCCACATTGTCTTAAAATCAGCCAAGTCGCGCCATTACTAAAAATACAGACATAGACCCAAACAACCCCAATAACTTCAGGCCTGTCTCCAATCCCCCATTCTTAGCCAAAATCCTGGAAAGATGTGTTCTCCTCCAACTTAACCAACACTTTGACAGCAACAACATAATGGATACTCACCAATCGGGCTTCAGAAAAAGATGCAGCACAGAGACAGCGATCCTGAATGTCATAGATGATGTCTACAAATCACTCGATGCAGACCGATGCTACCTACTCCTTGACCTATAGGAAGCCTTCGATACGGTTGACCACAAACTGCTCATAAATGCACTTCGAAAAAAGATTGTAGTGGACGAGGTGGTCCCACAATATTTTACATTCTTCCTACAGAACCTCTCTTGAGGAATACAAATTAACAACTTCACGTCTGACCTACTCCCTATAACCGGGGGTTCCCCACAAGGATCTGTTCTCTCCCCATCACTTTTCAACATCTTTTATTTATTTATTTATTAAGGAGTTTAGATAGCGTTAGCCAGACCAGAAGGTATTGGAGCGCTTTACAACACTTTGTAAAGAGGAAAACACATATTATAGCAGAAGTGAGCAGGAAGCCACAGGGTCCAGTAGAAGACTTTGCACATTGTATAACGATAGAGGGAAATTTACATAGTCTTGTCATAGTGAACACAGAAGATTCAAGCCGCACATCCATCCAATCCAGGGGGGTAGTGGGGAGGAGTTGGGATAGGTATGAGGTGTCATAGTGCAGTAATGAGCATTCTGGAGAGTTTTGGTTGCAATCTCTCCAGGTACGATTGAGGTAGAGCTCTCTGAGCAGCCTTTAGAATTTTAGAAAGGAGGGGATAGTCCTGATATGGAGTGAGATGGAGTTCCATATTTTGGGCGCATTACCAGAGATGGATCGGGCTGCAGTCTTATGTTAGCTGGTTTTCGGCGGGATGAGGATTAGAGTATTGGAGCTCCTGAGGCTTCTTGTCTGACTGGCCTTCGTGAGTTTGGAGGCCAGGTAGGCGGGTTTCCCTGTGTGGAAGGCTTTGTGTGTGAGGCAGGCCGTTGAGAAACTGGCTCGCAATTCAACTGGGAGCCATTTCAACTCTCTGAGTGCGGGCGAGATATGGTCATATTTTTTTACTCTGGTGACCATTCTTGCAGCTGTATTTAGAGTTGATGGGAGGGGAGCTATGTGGGATTTTGCTGTGCCTGTGAGGGTTGCATGCCTGTAGTCTAATCTGGAAATTACCAGGGATTGAGTTGTTTGTTTGAGGTCGTTGGTCGGGATGAAGGGTTTTATCTTATTGAGTAGTTTCAGGTTGAGAGAAGCGCTCATTGCAGTGTTCTTAATGTGTTTGTCCATGCTTAGTTTAGGGTCCATGATGATTCCCAGCAATGTAATGGAGTCGGCCAGTGAGAGATTGTCGTTGAGAGCATCCATTGCTTTTAGCAATTCTGCAACTTGGGGGTTCTCTGTTTTGTTGGAAATTAAGAGGGTTTCCATTTTGTCTTGGTTCAATTTCAGGTGGTTTAGAGAGACAGTGTTGGACTTCTCCAAAAGTGTCATTGAGTCTCTGGATGCCTTCAATGGAGGAGGTTTCGAGATAGATCTGGGTGTTGTCCGCATAAATGTGGAAGGAAATGTTGGATCTTTTGAGTATAGTGGTGAGGGGTTCAGTGTATATGTTGAAACGTTGTGGGGAGAGGACATGGAGCCCCTCACCACCATACTCAAAAAAGCCAACATCCCCTTTCACCTCTATGTGGACAATACCCAGATCTACCTAGAAACATCCTCAATTGGAGACATACAGAGACTAAATGACACTCTAAGGGAAGTCCAGCATTGGCTATCTCACAACCACCTAAAACTCAACCAAGATAAGATGGAAATCCTTCTCATGTCCAACAATGAGCAGACCCCCCCAAGTCACAGAATGGCTAAAATCCATTGATGATCTTAACTGCAATCTTACCCTCGCCGACTCCGTAAAATCCCTGGGAATCACTCTGGACCCACGTCTAAACATGAGTAAACATATTAAGAGCACTGCGAAGTGCATTCTTCAACCTAAAACTACTAAACAAAATCAAACCCTTCATCCCTCCCAATGACCTTAAACAGTCCACACAATCTTTGGTTCTGTCCAGATTAGACTATGGGAATTAGATCCATGGTATAGCTAAACCTTACTTAGCTCCCCTCAGAACAACTCTAAATGCAGCTGCTAGGATGGTCACCGGAGTAAAGAAATACAACCACATCTCTCCCTCTCTAAGTGAACTAAAACGGCTCCCAATTGAAGTGTGTTCCAACTACCAAACCTCATGTCTCACACACAAATTTCTTCACACCGGTAAACCTGACTACTTGGCTTCCAAACTCAAAAAGGCAGGGCAGACGAGGGATCTCAGGAGCACTGACACACTACTCCTCATTCCTCCCAAAACTCGCAAACAAAAAATCTTATTGCACTCCTTGTCTGGAAATGTGCCTAAAAATCATATCAGGACAAACCCCTCCTTCATAAACTTCAAAAGACATCTCAAAGACCTCTTCCTCAACCAAACTCATCCAAATGGATAGCTTCCACCCGACAAGACAGAGCTCCTCTGCCACAGGAATCTCGCCCAGAGGATAATATAGACACTTCAATAAGAAGGCATTCATATAGCCTGCTTTTTGATTCACTCCTATTATCCCCTCCAGGCCTTAACAGGATTTAACATGAGACAATGCTGTTTATTAAAATAATGTGTGTCCGATTGCATCATGATAAATGCTGTAAAGCGCTCTGAAATCTTTGGGTTCTGGCCTGCGCTATATAAGACTCTTAAATAAATAAATACAATAATGCAGGTAGTGCAGGCAAATAAAGTCTCTAGGGAACAGACAGACATATCTAAACCGCAGAGGCGGTCTTCAGTACATGCAGCCAAAGCAATAGATTAATTACATTGCTTGCAGACGATACGCCTAACGCGTGGTTTGAAAAATATAATTGAACCGCGAGTGACTTTGATACACAAGTAATGGGAGTTTATCAAGTCTGTCTCCATGCGATGTGGACAAAATCCGAAACCCGGGTCTGTCACCAAAACAACTAACAGCTTATGGCTGTGTCCGATTCTGTTATGATACACCTACTGCACCCCTTGAATAGAAACCAGTGTCTGTCACCATAACAACTGACAGCCTAAGCTTGTGTCTGAATCGGTTATGGTGCACCTACGGCTCTCTTTGAATAGATTCCTGCATCTGTCATCATAACAACTGACAGCCTATGGCCTTTGAATAGAAACCTGCGTCAGTCACCATAACAAATGACAGCCAATGGCTGTGTCCAGTTCGGTTATGATGCGCCTACTGCGTCCTTTGAGTAATTGTTTGGCAGGGCAGATACTTTTGTAAATGTTGTATTTTTGTGTAGATCCATGGCTAGATGCAGTTTTTTACTGTTCATAAGGACATCTAAATGAAACTCCAACACTCCCATGATGACCTAACCTTGAGGGGTATGAAAATAGAAAGCTTGGGCGTGGCGCGCGGCAGTTATATTCAGTTGTAAGTGTGCAGGTAAACAATGTGTAGGATTAAGGTGCTCCTGCAGGTAACGCAACTGTTCGAGTGCGTCCTAAAGAGTTGAGGGGTTGAGTGCGCTACAGGAGTGTAGGCGCATCCCTGCGGTGGGCACACTTGTGCGGAACTGTGTGTTGTGGATCAACAACACAGGGAGTTTCCCAATTTAGAATAAAGTTTTCTTAAGGAGAGTTTCAAAAAAATTCTTTTTAATCAAAGTCTTTCATGTTAGTAAAGTGACACTTTTGTCCGAAATGCATCGGAGCTACCAGATAATGGATTAAACTTGATGGTTCATTTTCATATGAATGTAATATGAAACACTAACATGAAAGACTTTGATTAAAAAGAATTTTTTTGAAACTCTCCTTAAGAAAACTTTATTCTAAATTGGGAAACTCCCTGTGTTGTTGATCCACAACACACAGTTCCGCACAAGTGTGCCCACCGCAGGGATGCGCCTACACTCCTGTAGCGCACTCAACCCCTCTAACCTTGAGGGGCACATGTCACACTGATTGGGAGGTTTATGACAACTGGGAAACACGCAACTCCATTTATCCACTTAGGCTTGGTCACAGTCACAAAGCGTTTTTTTGCACAATACAAGGACAGTCTTTAACTAGTCACTCTATCACAGGACAGTGTGGCCCAGTGTGTAAACTGTGTGCAGTGAGGCTGGCAAGGTGGTGTGTTTTTCAAATCCTGGCTAATGCCTTTACCAAGAATGACTACACCTTGACATTAAGCAGTCATATCAGCTTAGGTGAGATATGTGATTTTCTAGTGTATCTTTTTGGCCCACACTTAACTGGACAACCACATTATATGGGACTCCTACATAGTCCATGATTTGTGTATGTGATTATATGTGTATTACAGACATGACAACGTGACAGTGTCTACCCTGTGACAGTAGTGTGCAAGATTACTATTGTGAGACACTGTGTGTATGCGGTGTCCCACATATAGGGCATTACATTGTCCTATTGTGGGTGCATTTGAAGCATGGGATTGTTCTCACAAAACTATATCTAGGCTTATTTGTTTGTGAGTTGTGGAATATGCCATGCTGGTTTTACATTAACAGTGGCAGACACTAGTCAAGTTTAAACTACTGCACTGTAATTTCTGTGTCACCATACCTTGGAAAAATGCCCTGCTAGGGTCAGTATACTGTGATATGCATGTGAGGACAACGTCCTTCATTGAAATGTGTATTTCTATTGACATCCCGTAGCTGTGGTATTTTTTGTTTGCTGTTTGTGGAAGTGCATGTTGCTTGGGACATTGTGAACTAACACTAACTGTTTACACACAACACATAGGTATCACAGACAGCCTCCAGTGTAAAGGCCCTTCCCAGACCTACAAAAAATTGAAGAACGGGACATCATCAAGAAGTATCATTTCAGAAGGGCAACAATTGAAGAGTTGTGTGAGCAGTTGTTACCTCATCTGCAGGCTGTTTATACTTATTCAACTGCACTGACCCCCATGGTGAAGGTGATGGCATCATTGCATTTCTTTGCTATGGGAACATTCCAGTACACATTGGCGACATCGGGTGGAATGTCCCAACCCATGTTCAGCAATGTCCTTCAGAATGTGTTGCAGGCATTGCTCTATTACCTTGACCACTATATACAGTTTCCCAAACCTGGAGAGTTGTCTGACATCAAGGGTGACTTCTATGCCTTAGAACGGATACCCCATGTCATTGGAGCAATTGATGGCACCCATGTTGCTTTGGTCCCACCACAGGCCAATGTAAAGATCTATCATAACAAGAAGTGTTATGTTTCATATAGGTAAACCAATAGAGGCTCAGGTAGCAACCAAATCTTTCACCTATATTTCCCCTGCCATTACACTACATAACGGGGTACTGCTTACAGGACGTGGGGATTTCCCTGAAAACTAGCCTCATTCATTATGCATGAGGAATCTTAGACTCTCAGCAGGACTACTATCTCCTGCATAATAACTATGTATAAGGGTAATTCCTTCCATCCTCCTAAGTCCGACATGACACAGCAAGGTAGATCCCCTGAGGGTGCCACTTTGGGTATATAATGCCCATATCTTTGCTGAGGCCCGGAGAGGAGAAAAAGGAGCTCAATTCTGACACACTGATGCGAGACCTGAGGTTCCTGCACGCAGACACTCCAGCTCGCAGTGGTCTGACATCTCTCGCAGGGTGTCCATCTCAATACCAAGACAGGGTCCCACAGTCCCTCACTTCAGGTAACAGGGTTGACTTTATCCTAGAGGGATTCTTGACTCTAAACCTACATACATGTTAGGTACACTTAGGTACACCAAGTTAGGGTTGCATCGTAGGAGTACGCATTATTACGGCCATGTATTTTTATACCTGCCTGTATTCATTGTTTTAGCACTATGGTAGAAATCTCCAATCCTTTTACTCTGTTGGTGGTTATAATCATTTATATCTGTTTTCTCTTATGGTTGATTGAGCACGCCTACTTTACACTAGAATGATGCTGGTTCAATAACTGCTTATTGAAAACATCCCTTATTATGTGTATCTCCCTGAGACAAAGTGAGCACAAGTGACTGAGCGAAAAGTACTGTACTGTTTCCATGATCCCCAATGGGCCAGAGTTGTCACGTTCAATAGTTGCCAAGAACTATTCTCTCCTAGGTAAGAGGAGTTTACAGTAGCCTTGTGAGCTAGCTAATATACAGGCAAACATACCCGGTGGGGGTATCTAGAATGAGTCTGAACACAAATCCAACAGTCTATGGGCCATATGATCAAGAACGGTGATGACATTATCGCTGCTTTAGCGGCAGGAAACTGCAGCTATAGCGGAGATAAGGGGCTTGATAATATGCCCTTTTGAATTTCCATAGAAGCCCAGGTTCACACCAGAACGGAGATAATGTTATCACCATTCTTGATAGTATGGCACTCTGTTGTCTAAACACGTATAGGTTTATAGGAACTATACAACAGAAGCACTACCACTCCATCAATGTCCAGGTGGTGTGTTCGGCAAATATGTGCATCTCACACATCTGTGCTCATTTCCCTGGCTCTGTATATGATGCATACATCATGTGAAACAACGTTGTCCCACGTTTGATGAGTCAATTGCATCCTGGCCGGCCCTGGCTTGTTGGTAGGTGATGTTGTCTGTGTATTTTGTAGTATGTGTTGGTTGTATGTCAGATGGTGATCTGTTGTCGGATAACTGAAGTCTTTTCTGTGTTCAATGTAGAGACTCTGGATACCCCAACCAGCCATGGTTACTAAAACCACTGCGTCACCCAGTCACACCAGTAGGAGTGTACTTTAATCAAGCCCATGGCCTGACCAGGTGGATAGTGGAGCAGACGTTTGGCCTCCTGAAGACAAGGTTCCGCTGTCTGGACAGGATGGGAGGAGCCCTCCAATATGCCCCATTGAAGGTGTGCCAGATCATTATATCTTGCTGCTTGCTGCACAACGTGACAAAACATAACGGCATACCCCTGATAGTGGGCGAAGGATGCCAGCAGGTGCTATCGAGGGACGATCCAGGAGTGGGTCATGATGATAGTGGTGATTATTATGATGATGATGGCATGGATTTGAGACATCTGCTTATCCGCAACTTTTTCACATGACAGTATGTATGCAATGAGAGGAGGTGACTAAACCCAATTGTTTGTTGTTGTGTTGCTAGTGGACTATTTGTTAGTATGCTTGTCAGTGTCCGATAATTGTCCTGAGGTTTTTTCTAAGATGGGTAATTGAAATGGGCAGGTTAACATGTAGAGTGTTACAGTGAAGCCTAGATAGTGGTCGCACTGACATTTTTGTGCTTCAGATGACATTGTTTTCAGAATTCTGCTACTGTATTACTGAGTTCCTTACTCTGTTCAATGTTTTTTCGTACCAGGGTACTTAGCCATGCCATCCACAGAGTGGACTTACAAGTTGTGCCCTCACCTGACATAGATGCTGTGACAGACTCCGACATGGAACTGTGGCCGGACCCCCTCGCACACACTTCCTTGAGGCCTGATAGTTAGTTGATGTTGTTTTCAGTTCCTTTCAGTAATTTGTGATGTGATTTGACTTTGTGTTCAGCCACCATGTTGTATCTTGAGAATAAACCTGTGCACCCACATTGAGGTGTGCCTTGTCTGTTATCACACATCAAAATGTTACCACGATGAGCTGGTTTGATAACAATGATTGTTGATTGTGCTGGCAAATGGTGATAGTTTTGTAGACATTAGACTTCCATTGAATCTTTGTCATGTACTACTGGATGTGAGATGACCTGGTTGTGTAGATCTATAATGCCGTGCCAAGGTACATTTACTCATGAGCCCTTAGTTTACTTTTTCATAGTGATTTTTCACCAATGTTTTTGTTCTTCTTTGTGATTTTGCGGGTCATTACAATATGTAAATTTGGAATCCAAAGTCACAACATGATCAAGTATTTTGGTGTAAGGTGTTTTCTTTTTTTGCATAAAGTAGTAAAATAAAGCCACACAATGTTGATGTACTCATAAAGAACAACACAGAGCTTGCAGATAGGAGTTGATAGTGTTTGTAGATGAACATCTCCAAGGTAAAGCCACAGTTATTTGAATCCAAAGTCCAACTTTGACCATCCATCCAATGTAGAGCAGTTATTGATCACAGTCAACAAAGTGAATGCTTAGCACACACTGGGGAATATCAGGGGCACATTGTCACTTCCTGGGGGTGGGACATTGCTATCTAACTTAAAGGGATTCTTCTTCTGACAACCCTTCCCACATTTGGTGGGGGACCGTCAGCTGCAGGCTCCTGGGGTACTATGGAATCTCCACCAGACCTCATGTCCCTCCTTATGGCTTGGGCAGATGTTGATGCTCCAGATGTTGTGGGCACCGAGGGAGGTGTGGTTATGTGATTTGCAATCTGACTGAGGCTGGTACCAATTTACAGCAGCACTCCAGTTATTTAATCGATTTTCGGATTAAACATGTCCAGCACTTGGTTCTTGCCTGCCTGCAGCTGTTCGATGTTTCTTAGGATCACTGCTACCTGGCCCATTTCTCTCTGGAAAGTCTGGTAGGCATTGATCTCCCGGGAGAGGTTTGGGTGTTCATCCCCACGGCCCCTCCCACCACCCCTATCCACCCGAGCAGGCCCAGTTTTTGGTGGCACAGTCGACACTGAGCCTCTTTCCTCAATGATGGAGGTGTTGTTGTCCGTCAACCCCAGAGTGCTCTGTATTGCTGTGCTGTTGGATTTGTCCCGGGCTGCTGTGTCGGTCAGGGTAGGGGTCAGCTGGGTGTTGTCAGCTGAGGCAGGAGTGGTCACAGTGGATCCTGATGAAGCCGCTGCTGTTGCTGTGGGCCGGCCCAAACATGATGGGCCAGGTTGGTTCCCGTCATCCAAGGCTGGTTAAGAGTTTTTATTGCTGGAGGGCTCCTGGTCGGCTAGAGTCTGGGACTGGCTGTCCTCATTATGTCCTGTGGTGCTCCCACCTTTCCCTGTGGGTACAGAAATGACACAATCATTAATGTGAATGTCTGCTGTACCTCAAATCATACCCTTTTTTTTATTTATTTTTTATATTTATTGATGTTAGCAGGATGACAGAAAAAACAAAAGAGATAACAGAGATTCATAGATAATTTCATACACATATAAACATAAAAAATAAAAAAAATGATAAAACGGCTAAATTAAATGTGTTATAGACAAACTAATTGTGATATGTAAACACAATGGATAGAGTTACTATTACAGATTCAGAGCATGAAGGTTTAACATTTATACAGTGTTAAAGTAAAGTAAAGTTCTGTTTTTAGTCTAGAAAAATGCCCCAGATTCTATCGAATTTAATCAATGAGCATGTCCCCCTGAGATTAGCTAGAGCTAGCTCCATGGCGTGTACCTCTAATACCAGTGTCCACCACTTCCAAACCGTCGGAGGGTCTGAGTCTATCCAGGCCCTAGCCAAGGTTAATTTAGCACATGAGAGAAGTATAGTCATTAAGGGTGATAGTGGGGATGTGGATAGATTGAGATCTAGCAAGACCGAAGCGGCCGTGATGGTGGGAAGCGGGATATTTTTTAGTCTAAGGACATTCAGTATATCATCCCAAAAGGTCTTGAGTTTGGGGCAAGAGTACAAGATATGAACTAGATTGGCTGCTTCAGTCGAACATTTAGGGCATTTGGTACGACTACTAAAGGTGGGGTTCGGGGACCATCTAGCAATTCTTTCAGGTGTGTAGTAGAGCATACAGGTCGTTCTATATTGTTGTAGTCTGAGGCTAGATGAGCGTACAAGGTTGTTGATATTAACAAAAGAATTCTCTATCTGCTTGGGAGTAATGTTTAGATTTAGTTGGGTGCTCCATTTCGCAGCCAATTTATCATTGTCATTTATTTTGAACGTGCTAAGTGTTTTATAGGATTCACTAATGATTGATTTGTTCTTATTTGTATAAAGACATGTCCATATATCACATTCAGAGATATTTTGTAACTTTTTCTTATTAATCAAATAATCATGAATTTGCATGTGTTTAAATCTTGAGGTTTCTGGTAAATCGTATGCCTGTTTGAGCGTATTAAATTCTAGAAACCCCTGCGAGCCGTATAAATCCGCTAAAGTATTAATCCCGAGAGACGCCCAGCTAGAGGTGGTGGAATCTGTGAAGATAGCCGGGAGACCTGGATTGCCCCACAATGGTAATTTTGGATGGAAAAAGGTTGTTTTGCAAAATTTTAATATATTATCCCATATTTTAGCGATATCTCTAGCGGTCTTGAATCTTACACTTTTATAGTAATTCGGATCATTAATTCTGAACAGAAAAAATAGTGTGTCTTGTTTCAACATAAAAGAATGAAAGAAGAGAGTTCTACCTCCATGCAGTAAAGAGCGTGTACGTGTAATAAACGAGGACCAAAAATATAATTTAAAGTCTGGAGCGTTCAGCCCTCCCTTGTTTGTATTATTTTTCAGCATTTTTAATGACCTTCTGACCCTTTTATAACCCCAAATAAAGCTACTAAGGATCCCATCTAAGTGTTGGAAGAATTTATTGTTTAATGCCAGTGGGATGGATCGAAATAGGTAAACAAACTTTGGTAAGACTTTCATTTTGATAAGGTTTATCCTACTAATCATATTCAGAGGCAATTTGTTCCATTTTTTCAAAATAAGAGTAGTCTTTTTAGTCAAATCGTTATAATTTATATTATTAATATCTTGTATTCTAGCTGTTAGTTTAACCCCTAAGTACGTGGCCTCTTTGCAGATCTCGGGGATAGGTACGGTAGGGGAGTAATTGGCTATAACTTGCGTCTTCTGTTGATTAAGCTTGTAGCCTGACACCTTCCCAAATTTCCCAGCCTCAATATATATTCCTTTCAGCGCTTTGGCGACATCTGTGGTGTATACTGCAATGTCGTCAGCATAGGCTGTCATTTTCAGTTCCTGTGAACTGGAACTAAAGGGAACAATCAAATTTTGGGAGTGGAGGGCAAGTAAAAAGGGTTCCAGTGAAAGAGCAAATAAAAGGGGAGAGAGAGGGCATCCCTGCCGAGTCCCCCGCATAATAGGAAATTCTAATGAAGTCAAGCCCCCGTAGCTAATACAAGCAGTGGGTTTGTCATAAAGTGCTTTTATACCCTTCAAGAAGCTTCCCCCGAAACCCATTTTAGACAGCACGCACCAGAGATAGGTCCACCCCACTCGGTCGAAAGCCTTTTCGGCGTCTAGTAAAATCATGCCGAGTGGGGTGGATTCAATCTCCGCGATATCGAATGCCGTAATCGCCATGTTTACGTGTGTTGTTGTATCTCTCCCGGAGATGAAGCCGTGTTGTTGCGGATTAACGATTTTAGGCATATATGGGGCTAGTCTAAGTGCAATGATCTTGCCGAATATTTTCGCATCAGTGTTTATTAGAGAGATGGGTCGATAAGACCGTCTCTCCTCCTTGTGCTTACCTTTTTTTTAAAAAAAAGATTATTTTTGTCCTATTCCAGGATTTAGGAGCCGTTCCATTTATTCCAATTGATTGTATAACTTCTAATAGGAGCTGTTCTAGTTCTGATCTGCAGATTTTATACAGTTCCAAGGGTATCGTGTCTTCCCCTGCCGCTTTTCCCGTTGGTAGAGAGTTAATTGCCTGATGTAATTCGATCAGTTGTATGTCGTTAGACAATGCACCCAAGTCTAATAGATTCCCTGTATTTACTGGGTATTCATCGACATACTCCTGAATTAGGTCTATATTTGCAGGGCTGTCTGGGGTATATAAGTTTTCATAATATTCCGCGAATTGATCTAGTATATCTTGTGGTTGACTATATAATTTGTTCCCCTGTCCTCGAATATTAGAGATTAAAGTGTCTGCTCTATTTTCTGCCACCTTGTAAGCTAAAATTCTACCGATCTTATCTCCACCCTCATATTGAGCAAATTTAAATTTGTGGATCCTTGCACTGTTTTTCCGAATAAAGTTAGATTTTATGTCGTTTTTCAATGCACTAAGGTTTATATTAATTTCCATTACCGATGGGGAGTTAAGCTGTAGAGCTTTGACTAGTAAGTCTTCTTGTTTGGTTATATTATCTAATAGTGTGACCTTATGTTGCTTCTGTTCTGCATTTTGCCTAAAAACATACGCTTGGGTAAAGCCCCTGATGCTTGCCTTGCAAGAGTCCCATACCATGCAGCACCCAGTTGAGTTCCTATTGATATTTATAAATTCGTTTAAGTGAATTTTAAGTTGCGTCACGTAAGTAGGGTCTGAGATTAAGTATCTAGGAAAAGAAAATGGCCTAGGTGGTGTCCTAGTATTTTGTATATCAAATATCATTATTAGTGCATTATGGTCGGATGTTATCCGGGGACAGAGGATCATAGAGCCAGTCTGTAATAAGTTATCGCTGACTAGGGCCATGTCTAATCTAGTGCACATCTTATGGGGAGCAGAGTAATACGTATATCCTGGTGTAGTTGGATACAGATGCCTCCAAGCGTCTTTAATGTTATGTGTCCGGCATAGATCTAATATTGATGACCTGGTCCTATGCATCCTTTGATGAGCGTGCGGTTTAGTTGTGTCGATTTTATAGTCTAGAATGCAATTAAAATCCCCCATTACAATAATTTCCCCCTCCCAGTCCAAGAGTTTCACGTTTAGTTGATCAAAATGCTTGGGTTCGTCTGCATTTGAGCCATAGACAGCACATAAGACAAATTTAGTATTTACATAGTTAATTTGCGCTATAGCCCATCTGCCTTCCTTATCATGAGCGGTTTGGAGTACTTCTGCCCTAAAGCGCTTATCCTTGAGGATAGCAACTCCTCTTGTGGGGTTCTCAAAAGTGGAACAAACCAAAACATCATACCCCATTTGATTTAAGATTTTCCTATCTTTCCAAATAATATGGGTTTCTGATAATAAACAAAGATGGGGGTTATGTAGTTTTAGCTCTTCTGATACTAAAGATCTTTTGTTTTTGCTATTAAGCCCTGCCACGTTCCAGGCTAAACATTTTATAAAATGCATTTAAATGTCAATAAAGATACTACGCCCCTCTTCAAGTAACCAAATAATAGAACTAGCTCTCTAGAGCCTCTGTAACACAGAGTAATACCATCGAAAAACAATAAAGAGTTGCAAACTTTATCAGATAGTTTCCCCCTGTCATCCTGCAAACAATTTTCACTATATTCCCCCCCCTTGCTCCCCTTGCCCCCAGCATGCGGAGATGGGGTCCCTCCCCCCTCCCCCTCCCTAGCTCTCTCCCCAGCCGGGGAAGAACCACCCTCCAGTGACTGCTGCCGTTGGTGAGGCAGCACGTGTGGTACCACCCCCTGAGTCGCTCCCGCCCCCCTCCACCTTCCAAAAGCAAACTTCAAAGTGCATGCTGCAAAAATAGCATGGGTCTTTCTTTTCTTTCCTTTTAGCCTCCCCCCCACCTTTTTTTTTTTTGTATTATTTTTACCCCTTAATCCACCTTGCCACCCTTTTGATTTTGTGAGTTTAAACCCCTCGACCTCCCCTTGAGTACCTTGTTCATCAGCTATTATACTGATGCAAGTTATGTTTGGCTCTGACTAGAGCTGATACTGGAAAGATAGTTCTCTGCTTCTTTAACATCATTGAAGAAATGCGTATGTCCGTTTCTTATAACCTTGAGGCGAGCAGGTTCTTGAAGAAATACCTGCCCTCCACGGGCCTTAATTGGATCCATCAATTTACGGAGTTGCCACCTCCTATCCATAGTGTCCCTACTAAGATCAGAACGTGCAAAGAACGAGAACTCTCCTACAGCAATTGGGGAGTTAGGGCGGGCTCTCTGCCAAACCGCTTGGCGTAGAAGAAAATTACCAAAATAAATAAGGAAGGGACGTGGGAATTGGTTTCCTCTATTCCTCTGAATCAGGGGCAGACGATGGGCCCTCTGGATTTGCGAGTCCCAATCCCAATCTGCAAGGTCCGGGAAGGCCTTCTGAAGTACCCCTACTATATAGGCTCTGGGGTCTGAGCCCTCTGATCTCTCCGGAATACCAAAAAGTCGTAGGTTGGATCGCCTTTGTCTGTTCTCCAAATCTTCGACCTTTAACTGCAGTACCTTCAGCTGGTCATCATGTTTTTCCACTGCTCCTTCTAGTTTGGTATTTGTCTCCTCCACCTGTATCACCCGTTCCTGGAGTTCTATAGTTTCTTGGGAGATCCCCCCAATTTTGATAGTAAGATCCTGTAGGGAAGATTGCATCTTATTGTTATCTTCCCTAAGTTGGAGATAATGCTCTTGTGCCTCTGCCCGCTGATTGCTCAGTTGTTTGCTCAGAATGGTAAGTATTTCATCCAGGGAAGAAGTGTCGGCTCCCTCTCTTCTTGAATCAATTGTTGGAGAGACTGGGGTGGAGCCCATGAGTGTCTCAGTTAGAGAGGGAGAGCTGGCTGCTACATGGTCAGACAGTTGAGTGGCTGGATGCGGAGCAATGGCGTTAGCTTTAGGGTTAGAGTTGACTTCATCCGATGAAATTAGCTCTAAACTATTATGGGGCCCATTAACCTGTTCTTGCTCTTGAGGTTGTTGCCCTTCTATCTGATCTGCCAAAGGTAAATTATCAGGGTCAATTGAAAAACTTTTCTCCGGGGAGATCGTTGCTGGCAGGGAATCCGTAGGGCTTCCACCTGACAGCCTCAGTGTCATAGTTTTAACCAGACCCTTTGTTACAATCCAGTTTCTGAGTGGGCTTTTCTCTGATGTGTGTCTTTTCAGGGCTAAGTTGCTACTTGACTTCAATTTTAGCCGTTTGGAAATAGCACCAGTCCTGTTGCCTTTCTTAGACTTTTGTCTGCCCTTATTCTTATTTTTTGGGGATTTGTCCTCTTCAGTTTCAGATTCAGCCTCGTAGTCCTCATAGGAATCCTGCTCATTGTCCATAGAGATCAGAATATGTGCTGTGTTTTCATTTGAAACCCCAGGTTCGCTACCCTGGGCTTCCGGTATCCCCTCTAAGTTATTTGGAGTAATACCGCTGGGGGCTAACTTTGGTACTGACTTGACTGGTGGCTTGGGATGAGTCTGTTCTGGTTTGCTGGTGTTAGCCTCCGAAGCCATAACCTGTACGCTTAGGGGATCTGTAGAATCCACGCCCCTACCTGCTTCAGCGTTAAAGTTAGAATCAGCATCTTGGCTGCTTAGAGACATTATTACATCTCCCCCCTGTTGAGTTGCGTCAGAGTTTGTAGGGATTTTCTTTAAGGGTTGTGGGGCTATCTCTTCCGCCGCCCCCCCGTTTTTACTGACGATTTTGACCCTATTCTGTCCACCTTAGTCTGTGACAAAGCTGGGAAAATAGATGGCCTCAGTACCTGTTTGGCTGTACCGGTAGTAGATTTCTTTTCCCCGTTGGAACAGGAGCAGGGGCAGATACAGCAACCTCGTTGTTTTCCAGCGAAACACCAATAATGGGTACCTCCAAGGTCTGTAAGGGTGTAGCCGCTACCGTTACCGTCGATGCTGTGGCTTGAGTCGTAATGGCAATGGCAGTGGCGGCGGCAGTAGCAGGAGAAGGAGCTACCGAGGAGGGGGCCGACACCGCCGCCGATGTCATAGTGGCTGCCGCTGCAACTGCCGCCTGTTTGCTGTTCCGAGTTTGGCGTGGCGGCAATGGAGTTGGGTTTTTCGGAGACATCCTTCGGATCCAAAGTACGCCGGCATTCACTCGCCGGCTAATAGTGGGACCCAACCAGCCGATCCCGGAGTTGCTGATCCGCCCTCCTAGCAACTGCCGTAATAGCCAAGCGGTGTCTGGAAACAAGAGCATCGGTTTGTCTAGGCACAGAAACCGTCGTCAGTGGGGCTTTTGCTCGGGAGATTAGGGCTCAAGATAACCGCGACTCAGCTCCGGGATAGTCCCATAAATATCCCCCCGTTCTTTCGTAAGCTTTTGGGAAGGAGAGGTGAGCGGAGCTCACAGGTGAGTCAGCCGGCACGGACCCTCACTCCGCCATTTTGGATCCGCCCCCCACCTCAAATCATACCCATTACAAAGATGACCAACCCTAACAATACATTGACTCCATAGTCAGATGAGATCAAAAGCTCTGCTTTCTGCTATTTTGCGGCTAACTATTTTCATGAGCTGAAGTTTGAGTGCTGATTGTCTATTTGTGGAACTTACACTCCTCCTCCCACTTATCCCAACCAGGCCACCAGGAAGAGTGTTGTTCAAACAATCATTGGAACTGCACTTGTAAGATGGTTGTCACTGGTGGCTGGTGTTTGGAGCACAAGGTCACATTTGGTAGTTATGATAGGGTCAGCCAGCATTTCTCAGTGTCAGCCATCTTGCTAGTACACATCTCATCACTGTCAGGTAGGCATAGTTCCAGGTGTTCTTCTTGGGCTGTTTAGGATGAGTAGTGTTTGCAATGACTCCTTCTCCCATCAGACCCTGTCCTACACACACCTTCCTACCCTGTCCAAACTGCCCAGCAGAAATTATGCTTACCTGGGGAAATGTGCTGGAAAGATGGCTGGCACTGGGGCCTGGTGTGAGGAGCACAAGGCCATGACATGAGTTGTGGTCAACTCAGACACCAGTCGCCAGTGTCAGATATCTTTTTGGTCCATTTCCACTCACTGTCAGGTAATTAGAGTTCCTGGTGGGCTGATTGGGCTAGGTGGGAACATTTTGTGTAGGAAAAAGCTTGAGGGGAGTTGCGGCAATATCAACCACTCCTTCTCCCAACCAGCCCACCTGGATCTATGCTTTCCTGACTGGTTGGAAATATACTGCCAAGATGTCTGACACTGGAGACTGGTGTATGACTTGGCCATCAGGCCCTGTCTTTACACACCTTCCCACCCAGCCCAAACAGCACACCTGGAACAAGCTGTTCCCGACAGTGAGTGCAACTGTACTGGCAAGATGGCTGACACTGGCTGACACTGGTGCATGGTGTCTTTAGCACAATGCCTTGATGGTAGTTGTGGTCAACATAGAAACCAGGCACCAATGTCAGACATTTTGTTAGTACACTTCCATTCACTTTCAGGTAGCCGTGGGCACAGATGAGCTGTTTGGGTGGTGAGGGAGCAGGCGTCTTTACACTGACTCCATCTCCCATCAGGCCCTGTCCTAAATACATCATCCCACCCAGCCCAAACAACACACCTGGGACAATGCTGACCCTGATAGTAAGTGGAAATGTACTGGCAAGATGGCTGACACTGATGCATGGTGTTTGGAGCACAAGGCCATGATGGGAGATGTAGTCAAGTCAGACACCAGGCACCACTGTCAGACATCTTTATAGTACACTTCCTCTCATTGTCTGAACACCAATCTTTCCGGTGGGCTGGTTTCATTGGGCAAACAAGACACCAGGACTTTCCATAGATATTTTAGGCGGTATAGCCCATCCGGATTTTAAGAAATATTATTTTGCAAACATTGCACATACCACATACAGATCATCTAAGTCCTTAACACCTTGACTGCTAAGGGGTTTTCCCCTCCTGCGCTAACATTCTTAGAATACCATTGTTCATGACAAGGCCAGCTCGTCATAAGCACAGCTCAACCGTGCCTCATGACGAGCTGGCCTTGTCATGAGCATCGAACAGGTTAAATATGAATCGGTATGACAATTTATTTCCAATTTAATTAATCAAGAATATGAGATCATTGATTATATGCGTTTAACGAAAAACCCCAAGAAAGTTAGGTACAAAACCCTTAAATGGAATTTTCAGAGTAAACAACAGATGTATTGCTGTTACGCAATCCCCAACATTAATGCAGCAACATCTCTATCAGACAAGGGCTGATACTTTGCTAGATAAGACTGACATGCTCAAATGGAGGAATCAGGGTTATGCTAAAATAGGGGATGTTTTAGAGATAATTTCGAAAAATTGAAATGAAATAGAGCCTAATATCCAAAAAGTTAAAAAAAATTATGCAATGGTTGTTTATTAGTATTGGACATTTTTTAGTATCAAATGAAGCATATATCAGTCATCAGGTTTTTCAATAGCATGTTTGTGCCACAAACTTGAAATGTGGCCTGACGTGACAATGTCATCCACTGAAACCCAATGACATTCCTAAAACATACAGAATGTCCTTGCAAGAAAACATGGAAAAATATCTTCATTCTGCAATTACTCAATTTTTAACCCTAGCTCAGCTGTCTCAGCACCAATAGGGCCTGTATGATTTTCTAAGGTGGCATCTCATCAGCTTACCGTAGGAGAATATTAGTTGTGTTGTTCTGTAATGAGAAGCTCATTCTCTGTTTCAGCGCTCAATATGTTTTGTCCTACCCAGTAAGCTGGTGAGGCGTATACAGTATACGCGTGCAAGCACCACTAAAAGGAATATGTGTATATAAATGAGATATGTTCACTCAAATAAATAAATATATGAAGTGCAATGGTGGTACATTAGCAGAAAATGTAACGATTACATCAATGCACTATAAACATGGGAAAGTCTGCCTTTCTATGCTTTTTGTCCATTGGTCTGGGAGAGGTCAAGAATCATCCCCACCCACAGACTTATGAGTGCATTAAACAAAGTAGCACCTCATCCTGCTCCTTGGAACACTTTCTAGACCTGAAGCCTAACAGAAGAGGACTCAATCTGTGACGTGTGGAGACCAGAAGGGCTGGACCTGCTTCCACTTCTACCCAGCAATAAGAAGTGGACTCCAAGTCCCAGTTTACTTAAATCCTGTGTGGCTACAGTAACATTACAAGCTTCAAGAGGCTGTTTCCTGGTGTGGAAAGTTGAACAGGTGCAACTGGACTCCGACTGGAACTTCCAGATGGCCTCTGCTGGAGTGTGCCCTTGCTCCTTCATGCTGTGCCATAGGTCCTGTGAGTCTTTTAAATGACCTAAAACCAATAAGGCGAGTCTCCATTTTGAGCGGGCGAAAAATCAATTTTCTGCCTGATCATCAATATGTGTTTGATGTAGATGCCGTTTGTCCTTATCTTGCTAAGAACCTGAGATGGCCTCAAGTCATTCACATAATTACATCGATAAGCTAATGCAACATCAGTGTAAGACAAATGTCTTGTTATCTATATTTTGAGGTCAGCAATTGATAATAACATAAGCAATGTAGTCTGAATTGACGTGTGTATATTTGTTTATAATAAAGAATGCAAGATTAGCATAGTGATGAATACAGGTTATATCGGAAGTAAGATCAGTGATCATTGGTATAAAAGGCTCATTAAGTTAGATTAGAGAGGCCCTTTGCCCCAGATTATCATACAAGATAGTGTCAGAAGATTCTGACAGAGACTGTAAGACTGATGTACTGCCACAGCATCCCTTCTCACACTTTGTTTTTCTTTCAAGGTAACGCTCACTCTTGCTGGAAGGGTGTTGCAATACCATGGTTTGCAATGTGTGGTGCTGGACTCAATTCCTCTCTGAAGTAAACCTTTGCTAAACCCCTCTTTAATCCGCCACATCCTCTCCCCTTTAGTTGTAAGTATTCCCATCTTTTCAGCCATTCCTCTCTGTCCAGCCAACATTTACTACTAAAATGTATGCTTATGTATTTGGAGACTGTACTATTGAGGCCAAGCATACGCATAGAAAAAGATAGAAGAAGTGGAGTTTGAGTCGGAATCTCTGAATTTATGGTTGTGAACAGAATTTTGTTGTACATTTGTAATACAATTGTAGTACAACTAAATGTACTACAAAATGCCGCTTATGAATCGTCCCCTCTCAATGCTTTTAACTGTAATAGTCTTACGGCTGTAATGGTATATTACTTTTGAGGATCAGCTATCATGGCAAAGAATTTCAGAAATAAACATTGTCAACTTTTTATATTTTCCCAACTTTCATTAGTTTGTTATTTCACTGATTAGTTTCTTTGCTGGCAACCATGAGTGATCTACAACAATAAGCTTTTGCTGAATTCATAATATGGTCTACCTTCTGGGAAAAGCCAGAAGTAGTGAGACCCCAGTGTTAATTGAATGACCCGGTGGTTGGTGAACATCCAACTCCTGAGTGGCTGCTGCAGTTTGGAACAGCAGAATAATGGCTATTTGTGACATGGTGACCAAGTTGTGTGACCATGACTCATCCCATGCTGATTTTACTAGACAAGTCATCCCATGCTGTTTTTACTAGACTGTAGCGACTGCAGCTCATGTCATGCTACTGTGATCAAAAAGTGTGATCACGGCTCGCTTTGATGCTGTGACCAAAAAGCACAATGAAAGATCATCCCATGCAGGTTTGATCCAGATAACGATGCTGCCCATTTTTGCCTTAACACTAGCCTAACATCGAGAAGCAGGCAGGAGGGTGACTGTGACCAAACTTGTCCTGTTTGGCCACCAGTACTCCAGGTTGACTGCAATGCTTGGCTTCATGGCTTCCAACTTCATCGCCTGTCTCCCCGCCTTATGATATCTCTGTTTCTGTAAAAGTCTACATCTGATTTGAAAGTTTGCTTTCTCCCAGAAGCAGGAGAGAGATGATTCATCATCACTGGTTGGCTATAGGCCTATGCTGTGCAGGTCAGAGACCTTCACTGTGGTGAGATTCTAAAGACTAATGAGATCTATAAAATGAGCCCTTTACTCATAGTAGAGGGGGTATTGTGCACCTGAACATTGACTCACACAAAAAGAGAAATCCTTACCCAAAGGGAGAACTATGTGGTTTAGTGGAGGAGGGGAGCACAAAGGACCAGATTTACAAAGGTAAAGTTACACCAAAAGTCTAGGGGCCTCATTTACAAAATAATGACACAGCTTCATTTTGCTGCACCGAGCTCCATGAGTTTAAAGTATAAGGATGCATTGTATTAATAATACAATGCATCTGGGTGCTTTCCCCAGCGCTGGTGCACAACTAGCTGTCATGTTGCAAGGATATCCTGAGCTGCAGGGATGATTCTTTTGGTGCTGGATTGAACACCTTCCTGCACAAAAACAATCATGAAGGCATTTCCCCCTTCTATGCATGCTGCAGAATGCAGTACACATAGAAGGAGTAAACAAAAGGAGAAATACACGTTTTTCTCCTTGTTGCACCACTATTACTATGCCAACCCTGTGGAGTTGCAGGATTGTGACGGATTCCCAGCTTTACAAAACTTTGCAGATCTGGGAATGTGCCAGGTTCCATGAATGTTATGTTGGAACACCCACAGCATCACCCATGGAACACACTTTTCACGCAGAGTAATGAGTAAAAGGGGTCCATATTTACAAGGCGATCAAAAGTCACTATGGGTGACTTTATGTGGTCTTGAAATTATGGGCAGGGACACTACGCCACCGGTGCGTCAAAAGAAGTGATGCACTGGTGAGCAATGGCATTGTAAATGAGGCCCTAAGTTAAGACCCAAAGTCTAACTTTACTATTAGGAAAGTTAGACTTTTGATATAAGTTACACTTTTGGTCTAAACGTAGACCAAAAGCCTAACTTTACTGCTAGTAAATCAGGTCCAAAGGGAGAAAAGTGGATTGCATAACGAGACACAGTAGCCCAGTGCCCAGTTCACTAAATTGTGCTTGTTCACTGTTGCTTGTGTAGTAATCAATACTTGTATGTAATATAAAAATTATTTCAAAAAGTAAAGCCTTGGCACTCAGTTATTGCACTGCTGTGTGACTGTTGTGTTCTGAGCTTGATCATTCCAACATTAACTCCCTCAGAAACATTTCATTGCGCACCACCACTACCTCTGAGAGTAAAGTGCTGAAGTAGTTGTACCTTTCCCAGTTAGCACAGCCATTGTAGAATATACCCAAGGACATCAAAGGCAAACGAACAAACCCTCATATTGAGTTCTAGTAGCCCCTACTTCCTGAGAGATACTGTTTTCAAACTTTCAAGTCAGATGTAATGGGGACAATGACACACTTGCTAAAGGAGGGATGGGTCTAATTCTAGTCTAAGTATCATGTAAAAAGGCAGGGCTAAAATGGCATTGTGCTAAGCGTATTGGAGTAGAGAAAATTGATTCCTTGACAGACAAATATGAGTGTGCAGTCTATGATGATTGCAGTTTTTTTCTGATTGACCTATTTCAATAGGTACACAAAGTGTTCTATTGTGAATATCAGAAAACCTAAATATTGTTCTTTCTGGAGGCCAATAAGAAATCATTGTTATATACATGTTATTTGCCCGGTAACTGACAACCACTAATTAGAAGGCAAATAGCCCTTTATGTTCTCCTAAAATGTAGAAAGCACGTGTTTGCCTTGTGAAATATTTAACTGTGCAGCTATATGGAGGTATTATGATTACATTGCATATTAAGTATAAGATCTGCACTTTACTGGGATGTAAAATGTATCAATCCTATTTGATTGGTTTATATTTTATGAAATGTATTAAAACGATGAACTCTTGTTTAACTATGTGTGAGGACAGCGATGCGCATGTTTCTTCTATATTTAAAACACATTATACATGGGTAAAAAGTAAATTCCCTGACATAACAGGCTGTCGGAGGTAGAGCCACCACTGTCTAATTGATGTGGCAGTTTTTTTGCCAAAATGTACAATTATCAATCATCCCACTCCCAGGCATAAATCCTTTCCTACCTAGTTTCTTTTCTACATTCCAAGACGCTAAGGTAGGCTCACAAACGCTTGTAAATATGAAGAACAAAAATAATCTCAGGTCCCCTTTTTGCAATTCTCAACTAGGAAAAAGAATCACCTGTTGATTTTTCCGAGGGTATGCATTTGGTTAAGATGTGCTCAATAGGTATTGCTTAGTGTGTGTGTATATATCTGAGGCCATGGGCCCGTTTTCTGTGTCCGCATAGAAGATTTCTGAGACATAATTATGATCTATTCCCCAGATTCATCAAAGTCCTGTTTTGCGAGTCCTTAATAGCGAATATTAAGGAATCGCTATTAAAGACTCGCAAAACGGGATGCATGTAGAAATTGCAATATTTTTTGCGATTTCTACTGCTTCCTTATTTGCGATTCGCTAATTGCTAATCGAAAATAAGGAATGGCTTTCCCATTGTACAGGTCCATTGGAATGAATGGGGAGTCATTCCTTATTTGCGATTAGCAATTAGCGAATCGCAAATAAGGAAGCGATTTCAAGGGTGCCAGGGTGTCCAAAGGACACCCTGTAGCACCCCTGAAATGGTAATGTAATGGCCCTTTGCGAGCCGATTTTGGCTTGATGAATCTGGCCATTAATTACTAGCTCAGTGCAGCGCTGAGCCCGTTTTTTATGCGCTTGCAATGTGTAAGGTGAATTCATTAACACAATATTTCTCGCGTTACAGAATTATTTTAGGCAGCACTGCTCAGAAATACAGTGGGACAGCAAGGTTGCCATGTGCCCTAATGCAAAGAAGGAAACTAGCCCCCAGAGCTCAATTTAGGCATTAAAATACAACCACAATTGTGTTGCAGATGGCTCCTCACACTCCTGTGCCGTAACCCTGCTCTACCCCTGCAGAAAGAAAGAGTCAGACTCTGTGCACTATTTCCAAGTTTTACTGCATGAAAGTCCTAACTCTTGGAATTCACTATGCACACTGAAGGGGCATTAATACAAGAGCTCCGCTTAGTGCTGATGAAGTGATGTGCATAATGATACTGCCTCTTTGACTTCATTTTTGGCGTCTATCTCTAAATATCTTTGAGTTAGTATTTATTTCCCGACAACAAAGCAAAGAAAAATATGGCAGCACTTGCCTCTGTGTTTGACAGCTCTGCTGTCAGTTAAACATACAGTAATTTGGAGATGATTTGAATTAATGCATGTACTCAAGATGCCAAAAAGAAATCATTTTATAATGCTGGGATTGTAAATTAGATGAACAAAGCACTGTATGACCTAATTCCAAGGATTCAGAGAAGCGAATATCGTACGATTCAAGCTAATCTTGCCACTTAGAATTATGTTTTTCTTTTTTTTGAGTTGCCAGTCATTGAGTTTAAAGGGTAAGTGGTTCATGGTACACATGTCGGATGGCAACCCCTTTGTTCGTTATACAGTGGTGGTAGGATGAGGATAGAGGAGGAGAAGAAAGAGAGAATACGTGTAGAAGAAGGATAGTACAGAAGTAGCTCTGGTAGTATCTAACAAACATTTTGGAGGTTGCGTGTAGTTCAATGGTTCACAGTTCATTTAGTCAATACATTTTTATGGTGGGTCATCTGAGGTGAGATTCTTGTCCAAGGTTTGCCAGAGGTTCCTGGATGAGGATTTCCAGGGCGAATAAATTAATGCCAGGGTGTCTGCCCCTCTTAGGTAGGTGATCCAGCTGAGCCTCCCTCTGTATGACGTTTTAGAGGTATCATTCCAGTTCGTAAGTTCTAGCTTGACTGCAGCAGTTAGTAATAGGTCCAATAGTTCTCTATCTCCCTCTGAGGAGGGTCGTTTCGGATGAATGCCATGGTGAGCGAGGTGAAGTCTCTTATTATTTTTCAGTTGAGCGATTTGTCTATGAAGCCAAATACGTCCCCCCAAAACCTTTTGGGTATTGGGCACAGGAAGATGAGGTGTTCTAGGTCTCCCTTGCCTGTGTTACCGTTCCAGCATGTAGGGCTGTCTCTAAGGCCCAGTTTGTGCAGCCGGTCTGGGGTCCAGAATGTTTTGTGTAATAGCCAGAGTTTAGTCTGGGCCAGGACTGGGGTGATCTTGTTGCGGGTGGCTGAGGCCCATAGTGTGTTCCACCCCCGCTCGCTTAACGGGTGCTGTGTGCGGCTGTCCCAGAATTCTTTCGCTTTGTTGTTGATTTTAGATTTTTGTGGTCTGAGGGTTTTATATAAAAGTGAAGCTTGGTGTCCCAGTTTGTTTATACTAGTTACATATTGGAAGATTGTTGGGAGGGCGTTTGTTATTTTGGCCTTTGTTATGGCTCTTTTAATCTTTAGGAATCTGTAGACATCAATGAAAAAAATATATGTTTTTCAAGGTCATCTGGGGTCCCCTCACTCAGGAATCCATACAGTTGAGAAATTGTAAATTTCTCCATGTCTAATAAAACATCCAACAAGGATATCATAGGAAATCTAGTCAAGCCCCCTACCTTTTTTCTGTAAGAAATCCCTATGTTGAAGGTATTTGAAAAAACTTTTGCAGCTATATCAAGTCCAACCCGAAGCTCGTCAAAAGGCACCATGGGAATCCCTTGAAAAAGATCCCCTAATCTCTCTAGCCCCAGTCTCTTCCAATTAGATGAACATCTATAGTGAAACATTTCAGGTAGTTGACTATTGCGATGAATAGGAGTATACCAACTATATCTTACTATTCCCAATTTCCTCCGCAAACCGGTCCAATTTATAAAAGCAGCCATCAAGGTCTTGAACCACGTTTTTAATAGTAATTAGGCTCAAAATATTTTAACAAACATCCCTTTGTGGACCTACCGATGAGCAGCTCAAATATGGATGGAACAAAGTCCTCTGCTCCACATCCACTGCTTTACTATCAAAAGGTGGATATATATAATGCAAAGCAGCCACTAAGTAGTACAGCTTAAAGTTAGGTAGAGCTCAACCCCTTCTTTCCCTAGATCGGGTCAGGAACTTCTTTGCCTTCCTGGTTTTCCCATAGGACCATATAAACCTAGAGACCATTGTGTCTATTGCTGTGAACCAGAAACTCTCAAATTCTAGAGGGATAGTATGAAAGATATACAGCACTTTTGGGAGAAACAACATCTTAACTAAGTTGCACTACCCCATAACTGACAAACACAGATTGTCTCATCTTAGGAAATCTGACTTTATTGATGACCAGAGACATATTTATCTCTACAATTTGTTCCACCTTAGCAGTAATAATGACCCAGGTTATACCACCTGTTCTACCAACTGATGGTCCTGGTTTACTGCACTGCATTGCTCTTCACTAATAGTTGTATTTTATGCTTTTTTGCAGATACCCTGAAAGTGCTCCATATTCTTTTGCAGCCTCTTCAATTGCCTGAAAGGCTTAATCGGGGTTTCTTGTAACTATCGCTATATCATCCACATAGGCTAGTGTCTTCGTATCCCAGCCCTGCATCCTAATTGGTATCATATCAATAGTAGCTTCAAGCCTATAAAGAAAGTGGTCTATGTACAGGGCAAATAATAAAGGGGAACAGGGACACCCTTGCTTAGTTCCTCTTTCAATCAATATTTGCCCTGATTCATTACCCATGACTCGAAAATGTGCCATTGGTTAGTGGTATATCGCATGTATTGTTCGAATAAAAGATCCACCAAGCCCAAAGAAGTCCATGGTCTACCAGAGATAGTCCCAAGCAACCCTGTCAAATCCCTTTCCGGCATCCAACAGCAATATCCCGATGGGTTCTTCTAGTATATTTGTGGCATCCAAAGGTGAAATGCACATGAGCAGAAGTCCCCCTTCCAGGAATAAATCCATGCTGCTTTACTAAGACTAATCTATGAATTATGCTGCCCAGCCTATTAGTCAAAATTTTAGAGTAAAGTTTAATATTGTTGTTTAACAGCGTAAGTGGCCTGTACATGCCCAGATTATTAGTATTCTTCCCTTTCTTTAAAAACACTCTTATGTTCGATGTGGGCCAAGAACCTGGGGAACACTGTCCTTTCGCAACCTGAGAAAAAGCTCATCAATCTCTCCAAGTAATTCTAATGATAATACTTTATAAAATTCAGTGGGTTTCAGGTCAATACCTACCACCTTCCTGAAGGGAGATCCTGCAGAGCTTGCTGGATTTCAGCTAGCAAAAATTCTCCCACCAATATTTTGCAATCCTCCTGAATTGCTTTTCCTAAGATTGTTGGCTCAAGAAATTGCTCTAATTCCCGAGACCCTGTAGCAGACTGTGCTTTATATAATGTGCTGTAGTAAGGACGAAAGACGAAAGACTTCCCTTACACTATTCTGATCTGAATTGACTAGTCCCTGATCATTCGTAATTTCGTTAATATAATCTGCAGTCACTTTCTTCCTAGTCCTGAAAACAAAGTTGTGCACCATACAGCCATTATATTCATAGCATTCTTGTTCTCTAACAAGAACATTTCCAGCTGTTATTTTAGCCATAATTTGATTCAAAGTCATAAAGGTTTCAATTAAAATAGTGCCAAAAAGCAGATACCACCAACTGTGGAAACCTGGTTGTGCCAGACCGGGACAAAGTCAAAAGTTAAGCCCAACTGCGATGAAGGGTGTGCTGGCTACAAGGACTCATTGAGGTCCGTTGAACAAGAGTGCCTTAAATACTGGTTTACAGAGCTTTACAAAGTCACTGACCGAGAACTCGTCATGGAGACTGAAAGATGTATCTGTTTCAAGGAGCTGTGATGCGATGTCCTGCGTCATCATTGAAGATTCCATCGATGAGGGCTTGTGTGAAGTCTGGTGTTAAGGATGCATCAAGGTGATCCGTCTGTTCTCTAGAGCTGTGGAGCTGCGATGCAGGACCCTGCGTTGTCTTTGAGGCTGCCGTCGATGAGAGATTTGTAATTTGAGGGTCTGCATCAGAAAGCTTTGCACAGACAGCAGTACCAATATGGGCTATGAGGTAGATGTGGAGTCTTTTGCATTGGCAGAACCCTCACAGCAGAGGCGTGGTGCCAGTTCTGTTCAGTTTTGCGCCACATGGCAGAGAAGATGTGCCAGTTCTGCTGGGCCCAGAGATTGGTTGTTAGAGCAACTTCAGTCCCACTTCCAAGGGTCTAGGACAGGGTGATACCGACTGGCAGAGTAGGACTCATGGATAGCAGAGTCCAAGGGCTGGGTTTAAGGTTATTGCATCATTTTGTCTCGGAGGCTTTAGTCAGGAGGCCATCCAACTAGCCCTTGTAGTTACCATTGGGTCGTTGGTTCATCAGATGGAGGTCCAGTCCTTTTCACCCAGCTAAGACGGCAGCAGGTCAACACAGAAGGGCAGCAGTTCCTTCAGAGCAGCAGTCCAGCAGAGTGGCAGTCTTTCCAGTAGCACAGCAGTCCTTCATTCTGGCATAGTATACACAGACCCAAGAAGTATATTGAAGAGGTGGCGTCTGAAATCCAATATTTACACCAGGTGCTCATTCTCTGGAAGGTGAGCGAAGCTTCTTAAAATTTTCTTTCAAAGTGCACTAGCTTTCTGCCTTCAGTTCCCTGGCTCCAGGCTAACTACAGGTGGTATACAGCCCTTTGTGCGAGGCAGGAAGCAGCCTATTCAAGTAAGGCTTTTCCCAGGCCTGCCCTCCCATCCTGACAGCAATGGTTTATCCAGGTACAGTTAAGCCCTCTATTGTGTGTGGCTGTTTAGGAGGAATACACAAAACTCAATTGGCAGCCACACCCAGTCATATGACCCAGAACTAGGCTACAGGCACTACAGGGTTAAGTCAGGAAAATGCCAACTTTCTTCTACAGAATAGTGATCGTTGGGACAGATCACCTACTGTTCGCACACAGTAATTATGCTGTTCAAATCAAGTTTATCTTAATTAACATGAAAGGGAAGGAGTACATTCTTTCATCTTTACTCTTGTTATTCAATTATATGGTCCCTACATTAGTTTGCACCCCAAAGAAGAATTATTGATAAGCACCAAGCAATGATTGCATATACATTCATCACTTCGAAGACAGCATAAGGACATGTAAAATCTGAGTAGCATTCAAAGTGTGATAATGGACTAAAACTGATTGAGATAACGGAGTCAGTTGTATGGAATGTTTCGATTGTCTATTTTGCAGACACTTGTTTTGTACTTATTCACTCATTCATTTTTTCGTTTCATTTATTTATTTCAAGTCACGTTATCTTGTTTATTTTTATGCATTTTTGGTTGTATATTTTCTACATGTAGGGTTCGTGATTGATGTTTGGGGTGCATGGGCGGCGGGTGGAGATTGGTGCATACGTAATGGCATGGGCTGAAAAAAGACAGCATTTGTTTAATGAATTCCCAAAGGAAGCTGTCTCTTTAAGCATTTGAATTTTCACTAGATTAGGTCACGGGGTTAAAACACACTTGTGTCTACGAGAGTATGTGTTTATAAAACAACACTCAAAAAAGCGCAAGTTGTTCTGAATGCTGTCTGTGACAAATGGCGTGGTGCATTTAGATGAGCCTGCCGGCTTCGGCTTTTAAGGTGATTTACTAGCTTACTAGTTATAATGTACTTATGGGGTTTGCTTCATTCTAAGTGGGAGGTTTATGGATGGCTGTATTTTGGGATGTTCATGTTAGCACGGGGAAGGTTTTGGATAATTACTGTGGTTGCACGCGCTTTATTATTTTTAGCTTCTGCAATGGATTATTGAGTGGAGGGACAGAATTACCATTTGGCATTCAGTTAAGGATTGTCAGCAAGGATTAACATAAGGCCATATTAAGGAGTGTATAGTTTCACTCACTTTTTCATTTCGATTTTTCTTTGTTAATATGATATTGTGCTTTGCATATAATTAGTTTTGTTAAGATGGTTGAGACATATGTTTCAATATCATTGCAGTGACCCCTGACGAAGGGCCCCTGTGGGCTGAAATGCATTGGGTGATTAGAAATAAACATCTTTGATGAGCCAACGTGTCGTGCATGATTTATGCAAACATGTTGCTGTTGAAGGTCCGGAGGGCATGCAGGAAACATTTGAAAAAGTACACTAAAGAATCATGCTTCAATTACGCTGTTTTCGTAGTGATGCTGGAAGTTTTGGATGAACTTTGGATGAAGGTTTCGATTACAGTTTGGTTTACCTTGAACAAGGAGAATAATAAAAAAGAAGAGATTAAAAAGCTGTTTATGAATTGGAAATATTCTGGTTTTCGCAGTGCGACAGGCAGGAGCGCAAGTACGTTACTTTGTGGCAACTTTCTAAAAGTGGCATTTTCGAAATTCTAATTTCAGATCCAACATTATCATAAGAGAGGATTTTCCATTAAAATTCCAAAGACACCAAGCATGAACTGGTTACCTTTTCCCATTTGGAAATTACTGATTCATATATGTAATAATTTAACTCCAATGTTATCCTATGGGAGAGGTAGCCCTTGCAATATTGAAAAATTAATTTTAGATGTTTTCTTTTTTTTCTATATCAGGACATGTAAAGCTTAAAGGTACATGCCCAACTTGTTACATACACTGTGCCCTGCACCCTGGGCTGTCTAGGGTCTCCTCTGGGAGTATATATGTATTAAAAAGAAAGGTTTGGGCCTGGCAAGAGTTTTATTTTGTATGGTTGGCCTGACAGTTTAACACTGCAGACACAGGCTGAAATAGCAGACCTACGGAATGTTTAAAGGGCTCCTTCAGTGGGAAGCGCATTCAGTGCTGCAGGCCCACATGTAGCATTTAATTTACAGATCCTGAGTACATGTAGTACCACTTTTCTAGAGACTAACAAGCAAATTAAATATGCCAAATCGGGTAAGCGAATGTTACCATGTTTTGAAGAATGAGCACATCAACTTTAATACTGGTTGGCAGTAGTAAAGTGTGCAGAGTCCTAAGGCCAGCAAAAACGAGATCAGCAAAAATATAGGAAATAAGGCAAACAATTTGGAGGGAAAGATCATCCTAAAACGGACAGGTCTAACAATACTAGAATTATAACTCATAGGATTATGGTCTCAATTACCAAAAGTTCAACATGACCAGTCAGAGAAAGAAAACAGGTATTTAGATTTCAATAGGAAAACTATTGTAGGCTCAGAAATGTATGAGACAGCATCCTACATTATTAAGTTGTGTTTTGCAATGTCCTTTGTTTCAAATCCCCTATCAACACAGAGTCATAGGAGTTCCTTTGTGCTGAGACCCAATCTGTACTCACATTAGTTAAACTCCATGGGTTAGGCTGAATTAATTACTTTGTGTCCATATCCTGCATTGACTTAATCTATACGTCACATAAATAAATGCAGAAGGTGATGTATTTAGGATGTAGACCATTGTTTAAATATGCCTGCATCAGAGCCCTCTCTTGATCGGGGGCTTTTCAGTATTGGTGAGCAGGTTCATGAGTCTCAACACTGACCTGGTCTGCTGATGAGTCTATGGACCCCCTTGCACCCTGGACCCATGTAGCAAGGAGCTTCACCCTGACATCTATAATATAGTGTCTGAGAGTGAGCATAGGGAAGATAAGATACCTACCTGATTGCTCCAGGAGCACCGAAGGAGAGAACATGCTCCTGTGAAGCTGCAGAACTTATGTGCTGACCCATGCTATTTCTTGACATGGTTGTGTGTAATCAGCAATGCCTATAGAGGTTCGGATTATGGTACTTTTGGTAAGATGTGCAAGACTACAAGAGTGGCTCCACCCTTTGTGGGCAGGGATTAACTTGCTGAAGCTAAGCAACCCTCCTTGCAGGTGCTGATGGATGGGATTTGGAATGCTAGGGTGTATCTTCTTTACTTAGAGCTTGATCCCACCAGCATTGCCCACTCACTCATGATGGTAGAGTACACTTTAGGGTGAGGTGCTCTATCGAGACTCTGAGCTGCCGGTACTGCAGGAGATAAGGCCTGTCTGCTGCTCGGTAAGCAATCTGCCTTGATCTAAGGCCTTGCAGGACAGCACCACCACTTCTAGGTATAACATCTTATCCGTCATACCCATGCCATCATCCTGTCTCTGGCATTCACCTTCCTATGTCCAGTGGAACCTCTATTATCTATATGTCTGTGATCCAATTGTGTTTATTTACCATGTATACACTTGTGCTGTACCAACACAGGGTGAACATGAATCTTAATACCATCCTCTTTACCTGAACCTTCTCAATCCCTTGTGATAAACCTCTACTGTTAGATATGTAAAAATCAGCTATCTACAATAGACTCGTAGATTGAGACACTCATGAAATGCATTGATCCTATCATAAATAAATCAGACAACAAAAAAACAAGTGCTTGGATATGGAGAAAGGCCAGCTTTCAGACATCAAGGGTGAAGCTTCTAAATAAGTTAACACATTGTGCAAAAATTTGAAACATAATGTGACAAATGTAGACCTTAACACATAATTCAGAGAAATAACATGTGCATTATAGGAATCCCTAATCCACTGTGTAACAAATCTACCATTTCTTCATGGGCCCTCCTGTCATTTCACCTTTTTCTGTACTCTATATTTGCTCTATTTAATACTATGTGCAATTTTACACTGTTAGATAGTAGTATGTGCTTGTGTTTCATCTCTACAATATGTGCTTTATCTTGGAAATCCAATATTGGCCTGTTTACCTCCCCTATGAGCCCCTTTTAAGTGGTGACTTAAGTTCATCTATGGGGGAAAAAGACACAGGAGTATCATCCGTAAACCTAATTGAGATCAGAGTAGTTATGGCAAGAATATACAACAATATCTCAACCGGATTAAATTATAAATAGATACACTTGTATGTACAAGACATTACAGAAAGAGAACAGAAAAAGAGAGACTATGAATCAATCATTAAATGTGTCAAAGACATCATATATTTTAGAGGACTGGATAAAACACAACAGTTGTAACAGCACTGTTAGACAACATTGCATACACAACCCTTGAGGAGTAAGTGCACATTGTACTTGCGACGGGATGTGACGGCGCATGTGACACAGTGAGAAAAAAAAAGCGATAGGCGCAAGGTGAAACGTAATATACACTACATACAAAATGGTTGGTTCAATACAATGATTTATTTTGGAGAATTAGCTATAACTCAGTAGCATTTTTTTAATCAAAAGTAGAACGTGCGCCACAAGTTGCACTGGTGGGTAGACGGCGTTTCGATCCTTTCAGATTAGGATCATCATCAGGACCGGGTTGTCAAGAAGATAGGTGCTGTGAGGATAAATGATAGGTATCAGAGCGGCTAAGGGCGGGTGACAGGGGGTGCGGGTAGGGTGTGGGGGGTAGGAATGGCGGGGTGTTGGAGGGAAAGGAAAAAGGGAGATTGAAAGGCCTACCTGTCGCAGTAAATTCAAGGTTCCAGGAGTCAGGGGTTAATCTGGGAAAGGGTAGCAGCGTCAGGAAAAGTCTGCAGATGATTGCGTGTTGTAGGAAAGAATCCTAAGGGAAGAGGAAGTAAGGGTTGGTAACAGCATGAGCAGGTAAAGAAGAGGTGGTGAAGGGACCAACTGGTAGACAGGAGACTCACCGTCCGGTGAAGCTGGGGGAGCAGGGTCGGAGCCCCGATCCACTGCGCGGGGGACAGAAGGATACCTGATGGGAGGAGGCATGAGAGGGGTTAGGAAACAATGTATGCCCCAGGGTGGATGTGACAGGAATGGTATTCCCAGGAGTTGAGGCTTACCTAGACACAATGTCTGTGGCTGAAAAAACGTCAACAAAGGGGTTGGGGCTAGGTTTTGTCCTGCAGAAAAGGGAGTGGAGACGGGTTAGGGGTAAGTCTGTGTGCAAGGTATGAGGCACAGGGAACGCGGTCAGAGGATAGCCATGGTTTACCTAAATGGCGCTTCTGTAGTCAGGGAATGAATCCAGTGGTTCAGGGATGTAGCACTGGGCCTCCACCGTCGTGTGCGGGAAGCGGTGTCACGGAGCGGAGTACGTGGAGCAAGGATTAAGAGCCGGCAGCGCGGGGCGGTGGGAGGCGCGGGCAGAGAGGCACGCAATGACATATCCGTGCGTGGATAGGTCACTAGGAAGGTGGCCGGGGCATTACTAGGGACGCTGTGTGGCCGTCATGGGTGCGGAAAAAAGGGAAAGTGAAAAGTTACTGAGTATGTGAGGTCGGGGATGGATGGCATAGTACAATTTTAAATTGTCGGATTGAAAAGTAATATCAGGGGAATTGAACTGGCACAGTGGAATGAGGGACTGTTTGGTGATAACAGGGCAAAGAAGGTGGCACAATCTGCAAGGGAAGAACACCAAGGTCCATAGACTCAATCAAGGGGGGACAAGGCACTTGGGAAACAAGGACAAGGTTTTCTACCTTTATAAGCATCTTCACTCCTCCTGGCAGGCACTAAGATTCACTACAAAGCCAACCAAACTACACAAGCATGTCCGACCATAGGTCTATTTCAACTGTTTTAACCATTGCTTGTATCCATTGATGCTCTCCTTGTTTGTAAGTTTGTTTTTAATTGTTGCTTGGTTGTCCCTTTCTTTTCCCTTTCTCCCCTTCTAACCAGGTCTACTTATTACCCCAGTACAAGCCTACTAGGGTATTCCCAGCCGTTTCTGGGTACTAGCCATACTAATAGCAGAACCAGACGGTAGTGCACCACTCACATTTTAGTTTTCTGGTCCTGACTAAGTGCCACTAGACCGTTAGGGGCTAAATGGGCACGAAACATGTTGACCCACTTCACTTTGCCAGCCCTTGAGGAACATTAAATCCGAGTAAAGGCCCACACACTGTCTTTTAAACAGGCTCAAGCTACCTAAACCAATAAACCAGATCAGAGTAGGACTGCTCCTGACCTATTTTATCTCAGCTACCCGTGCACTACCCAGCCCATTACACCTGCACGCACCCAACGGCTTCTTCTAAAGATACCTCCTTCATGGTTTGAAGGATCCCAAATGATGAAGGGCGGTCTCGGTCGATGACTGATGGGAATTTCTTTCACACTGAAGGAAAACCCTAGGCATGATCTCACTGTTTCTTGAAAAGTTGAGGTCCTTTTGTCTCCCTCCTTCACAGACACATAGATAGTCAGCTTTCCCTTTTTTTGACCCTCTGCTACTTTTTGTTGGTGTAATTGTCTATTTAGGGGTAGTAGCATAGCTTGGTCGGTAAACATCCCCTAGGACCCTCCTCCCTCTGTGTATATTCACGTTGTGATTTCAACACCACCCTTCATAAGTATGAACTCTTCCAGACCTCTGAGGCCTTGACTGTGATGATAAATTGCCTCTGGCATACAAGGCATTAGGGGTTGTGAATTAGCTGTGAAGATCAACAGCCTCCTGCATACATGACATTTGCCGATGTGAAGATTAACAGACTCCCGTACATACACCAGGCCCTCAAGTGTTTTGTGGAGTGTGATGTTAACAGTCAACAGCCCCACAGAGAAGTCGTACATGTCATTAGCTTCATCGATTACATCTGCTCACACTTTACACCTCACTCATGCTTCCAGACGGTGCTGTGCTTTTGAAAATCACTCTGCATGATGCTTATGGGTTGTATTCTGTGCAGCAGGGCAATGCCGTTTAGTGTGCATGCTGTACGATGTAGTTGTATGATACTGATTGTTTTAACTGATCCTTCTTCTATATTTAGTTTCTTCAGAACTAGTGAGACCTCGCAGGATTCTTGAAAGTGGAAAATCTCGCGAAACTAGGGAAACTCATGGCAGTCATCTAGGAAGGATTATGCCTTTATAAAGGAACAATGTTTCTGCATTCCACAGCTTGTTATTACAGTGTTTCAGTGTGGAGCAGTCATCGGAACCCTGAATTCCCAGAGAAAGTGCATAGTGATACTTCTCAGTGTGCAGGGAAAGCGGCGCTCACCTGCCAGCGATATTCTTCATCACAGGTTCTTATAATATCCCTTTCCCTTGCAGAATCCTGATAAGAACCATCACAGATGTATTGGAAATACTCAGCAACATATTATAACAGTTGGATCAGATCCAGAAGTAACTCTTCTTACTGATATTTACTGGAAGTGTAAAGAGAACCCACTACCTTGTTTGACATTGAGAACTATCCTGTATTTGGTTATGCTTTTCCTCCCTTTACATGCATTGTATGTTTTGAAGCATGCAATGATCTAACTGTGGTTCTAACCTCCCAGAGTGATGTATTGCCCATGAGGATCTGGCAATAGCTAGATATCTTATACGTATCATGACTAAATATACTACTCAACTGAAGTGTGTTACAGAATCAAAGCGTGAACTAAATTAAGGGCCTTGAATGGTCTTAACTCAGAAGTACCATAGAAAGGAAATCCATGAGCATTCAACTGTATGGATATGGTTGTGTTATTTCCTTTACAGATTTCTCTCCCCCTCTCTCAAATCCTTCCTCTGGTCTGGCCTCTCCGAAACTCCAGTCAATTTCTATTGCGGTGTCAGTGCTGACAAAAGGTGGGCCTCTGGAGTGTTCTGCTCCTGAGGAATCTTGGATTATGACACCTACATTGCCGATTCTAGTCACAGTAGAGGGGCAAACTTGGTGTACAACACATCAAACCTCCAGAGGTGGAATACACATCCATGTCTGGGACATGGATGGTGTTTTGATCTTTTAAGTTGTACTGCATGCGCTCACTGTTCCATCTCCATGGCAGCACGAATGCAGTTCTTGTGACAAGTCCCGGATTGTTAACAATACTCCACTTTCTCCTGTTGATGTTCCTAGAGAACCATGGGTGAAACTGGGTTTAGATCTGATGAGTCCTTTTGAGCTTTTAAGTCCTGGAGACAGGTTTTGTAATTCTTTTAGTGGATTATTCATCCAAATGGGTCTCTACCAAGTGTGTCAGTTCAGTAAGTACGAAAACTGTGATTGATATTCTTAAAGATGAATTTGTTACTGAAGGAGTCCCAAAGTATATTGTCACTGACAATGGGCTCTAGTTTGTTTAGCAGGAAATGCATGAATTTTTGAATGAGTATGGCATAGTGCATCACAGAACTGCTTTGTATTCGCCTCAAGCCAATGGATTTGCAGAACGCATGAACAGGGTAGTCAAAGCGTGTGTGCAAAGAGCTGTAGTGTCGAGACTTCCTCTTAAAGGAATTTTAAGAGATACATGGTGGGCTCATCGCACTGCTGTTAACTGTGTTTTGCAGAGGTCCCCATTTCAGATATTAGGTGGCAGGGTTGCTTCTTCTAAACCCAACCCAAATTCATTATCTCCAATTGAAGGTCCTGTTGTAAATGAGGAAGAGGTGAGTGGTAAAATCAACATGTATCAAGACTCGTATAAACAAAGATTTGATGAGAAAAAATCCACCAAAGCCACCCAGCAATAAATGTTCCAATATTGGTTACATTTTAGTCCATTTGAGAATTCTGCTTCCTCCGTAAGGGTCAGGAGGTAAGATTCCCACAGGCATCTTCTAGCAAGTTGGCTCTTTAGCAGCATTTCAAAGGTCATTCTGCTTCATGGACTTTGTGATTCGTGCGCAGTCGCAATTTCTCCAAGACGGAGTTCAGCAGTAGGCGTCAGGCCTAAAACGATTTACATGTAAGAATAGAAAAGAAACAGTTTGAGAACAGGGAATAAATGAATGCACTGTATAGCACTTATCTATATTCTATTCCCATTACTTTATTTTAACTATTGCGTTATAAATTAGGCAGAACGAACAGCTTGGCAAAAGCAGCGGTGCAAGCTTCTTGCATGTGAGGGCACAGGGCAGCCATCTTAGTTCTAGTGCGCAGAAGCAAAAGATTCCCTTCAAAAGCAGAAAGTACGTCATGTCAGGTGAGTGTGACAGACGCATGCGCAATAAGAAAACCCGTGTAGCAGCGGCCATATTAATGCAAGCGGATTATCGTTATTAAAAGCATATATGCAAGCTTCACTTAGATGTCATGTAATGCAATATTAATAGGACAAACATGTTGATGAGTACATTAACTTTATGTCGAGAAGACTGAATACAAGCAAGTCGCATTACGTGCGTATCCTTGCTCCATCAAAGCTAACCATCCTAAAGCAGTCTAATCATCTTCCAGATATTATTACTTAGACTAGCAAAGTAATGTAGTAAAACTTCATCACATGGGGGCACAACCAAAGCAATCACGGAACTGAATGTACACCCATAAGTAATTTCAAACACAAGATATGTGTAACTGATATACATTCTGGTATATTGCCTTTGCATAGTAACCTACAAAGAGACACAAGCTTTAAAGATCTTTTTTTTCTAGAGAACATATAAAAACAGCATCACTGGCTGAGAACAGCAGAACAATTTGACGACAGCATGCAGGAAGAATTTTACAAATTCATAATAAAAGGCAATTGCAGGAGGTGCCTCTGTCGTTCTCTAAGCACAGCAAACCTTGATTCCGATAAAACTACCAACGTCACAGAAGGAGAAATAACCTTCCAGAATGGAGCCCTTGCTCAAACTGCCTGAACAATCTATTTTTCAATGAGCTGGTTAATTTCTAAATGCTTTAGCTGCAGTGGGAGGCAAGGAGTCTCCTTTGCTAAAACCAAAAGTGAACGAACAGACAGTCCACTGTGGACTGTCTGTTCCTTCCTGTTTGGTTTCATAGCAGAGGAGACTCCTTGCCTCTCTCTACAGCTGAATAATTTCAGCCCTAGGAATTTAACCCCCTCCTGTTCCCAGAAAGGAGACCACGTTTCTTTTAAAATTACACAGGCAGGAGCACAACGTCCCCAGGGCTAAAATGGCTTCAAGTTGCCAAAAGAAAATACCATGTGTGGTTTAAAGAGCCTGCAAATTGCCTTCCTTGACACTAAATACAGGTTATAGATAAAGAAGTTTGTATTAATTTGTAATGTGACTTTTCTGTCTTTGTTCCCTTTAATTAACAGTCAAGGATCATTCGGGCAGCCCTAGAACAAAATTAAAAGTGCTTTCTATTTATATTTGCTGTTCAAATTACGCACAGATAAGTACTGAAAATACAGCTTTAGGTGACTGCTTATTTGTGTACCGCCTGGGACATCAAAATAATGAGCTGGCAACCCTAATCATAAAACTGATCTACACATTATTTATTTCCTCCACCCTCAATAACTGGTTAATGCCATAATAGCAATAGTTTAACTTGTATCTGAAACCCTTCAATAACATGCTGAGTTACCTCAAGTGTCTGGGAATGCACCCTGCATTCAGACAACTCTCTCCTCATTCTCACCCTTCACTTTCCCGCTCACCCTCTAGTGTGGCCTAAGCCTTGTTTGCACACATGTTATGTTAGCATGGCTTATTAGAAGTATAAACTCTTTTATACTTTTGCTGCTTTTGCACACAACACTGCATATAGCTGTTTTTGTAAGTTAGGCTGCGCGAATGTCTTCACATGGGAAAGGCTTGTTTTCAATATCCCTAGACTTACATCGTGACCCTATTCTGCACAATGAGTGCTGAAGCCGTCAAGGTTATCATAACATGATAGCTGTTGTTCAAACTGATCGGCTAACATTTTTTAGACACTACAAATGGCAGCTGCGAGCCAACTGAAATCCTGGCGCCTTTATTATTACACTGCAGCCATGATTTCACACACTTGGAAGATTGTCCGTTTCCAGGGATGCAGAGAGCTTTTGCTGATCCTGTTGCGATTTACTCTTGCTGAGCTGAGAGGTGATGGAGGTAATGGGGTCCCCCATACAAGCTTAAGCGACCTTCTTTGTTTATAAAACATAGTTCCTAGATAGGGAGGGTGTTATAACTAGGCACTATACGACCTGTTTTCACCATCATTTTAATATGATTTCTCGATTTGTGTTTTATGGAATTGTAACAATGCTGACAATATTATTTTTAATCATATGCCTGCTTATGTTGATAAAGATAATGCACCTGCCTGAGAGCGTGTCGTTAAAATAAATATTTTAACCTTACGCGTGTTTCTTATTTACTCCTGTTGTGGACTGGAATGAGAGTATAACGAAAGAGTGTTCTCACTTCCACCATTCCTGAGTTGGTCCCTAGTCGCATCTTCTAGGTGGTCTAATCATTGGTTACTTTGCTATAGGACAAAGAGTTAATGTGACACTGATGCTAGCTGGTTGGGGTTTTCTAGGTACTGAGGTGAGTTTCTGGTACACCACTATTCACTGATGTCCTGGGTCTCTGTGCACAGTTCCGTGTAGGAGAAGGATCCTTGCAACAACCCTGCACTCATAGCTGTCACAATGCCCTCACATTGATCCCCATGCACTCACAGCATTCACCAGCTCAACCTGCACTCAGTGATCACTCTGCACTCACAATGCACTTGCTCTGTTTGCCCTGTACCTCACCCTGCAGTCACACGAGCACACTACACAACCTGCACTCATGTGACACTTCAATCACCTGTCCCCCACACTGCTCAATCTGCAATGTCACTCAAGCAAGCCCATCACTAACCATACATTCATTCATCCCACTCTGCACTTACATCTGCACCCAAATTCATATGGTCACCTCACTCACCCTGCAGTCACTCCTCTCACCTCACTCTCACACTGATGCATCGCTCACTGTGCACTCACATGGGCACTCCTGCCAACCACCCAGCGCAGAGGGATTCTGTGCCTGTTACAAAGTCTGAGTAAACAATGAGTGGTGCTATAAAAAAATGAAATGTTTGTCAGAAAGGTGCTGTAGAGAATGAGGTGCACTGTTGGTGAGTGGTAGTGAGAAAAATCATGGAGCAGGAGGAAATGGGGGAGGGGTTGCCAAAAATACTATTGCACTGTAAGTGACCAGTGCTATGGCCATCCCTGGCTGAGAGTGTTACCCCACAGAAGTTTGGGTCTTGTTGCGCCCCTGTACACAAGTATGGACATGTCGTGCCCCATCACGTTTTCATCCTAAAGTACAAAAGTACACATTTACATGCATTGCAACCCAGCCTTTCAGGTGACTCCTTGATAGAGTCAGCTCTGTTGTGCAACATTCCGTCCATCACCTTGTGTATTTTGCTGTTCACCCTACTTCGGAAGGGTTTGCCCAGACGTGGGTCCTGTGCTCACTGTGCCACTGGAGTCGGGCTATCCTGGCTGAAGACGGCTGATAGCCAGAAACCGGTCCTAGGATGCTTGATTCTGGTACGGGGAGGACATGGCTTGGCGGTTTGGTCTGGACTGTTCCCATGAGGCACAGGGTCAAGACTGATTTGCATGTGGCCATGTCTGAACTGGGGTGGCGTGGTGAGCAAAATAACGATGGATTAGACCCAGATCTGTGACGGGGTGAATGTTTTGCCAATGTGCAACATTTCGTCCATCACCTTGTGTATTTTGCTGGAATAATTCCTAAACAGATTCTTGTGAATACCGTTTTTTATCATTTCTTTTGAATGTGATTGATGTGGGAGAGTCTATTACTATTTGCAGAGAAATATATTTGTTTCATGCAACAACCATCAAAAAGTTTTTTAGATCAAAACAGGCATCACAAATGAGAAATTGCAGAATTTCACAGATATTATTCGCTGTAAATTTAGTGGATGTGGAGAACAGCCTGAGGATGGCAGTGGCAAAAATCCATCCACAAATTGACCATCTCTGTGGCGAAAAATAGGCACACCTTTCACAATAATGTTGGGGTAGTTATTATCAATCTATGTCTTGTGTAAAATAAAGCATCCTAGTAAAAACTATTTGCACACATTTTATCTTGCAAAATTGTTTTTGAGCTGTGTAAAAAGCCTCTGTCATTTAACCACACCCACTCACAATCCTGCAGTTTACTAAACACTCTTATTGTGTTGAATATTATTTGCCTGATATGGCCCAGGATATGTGAGTGGCGGTCTAATATGTAGTGTACCAGAGTCCAGAAATTTCTGTCAGGTGGTGGTGGGGCCCGACATCTAAAAAAATTCGGCTGGGGGGCTCAACCTACAAAAGTTTGAAGACCTCTTGTATAAAGTCCTCAGTCTCTGTTTTCTTTTATCTCAATCCTCTTTCCCCACTGTTACCACCTTCCTCCTCTCATGTTCTTATATATGAGGTCATTAGTGTGAGATGGCAGAGAACATTATTTCTGTTGCACATTTTGTACAGGGCTGGGGCAAATCCTGACAGAACACCTGTGGGGATCCTAAGGGTCCCTCTGGCCACTCATCATCTTTGACCTATACATGGAAAACTTTGAAGTCCCACTCGCTAAGGGAAGCCAAATAATCTACCTGGAAATATCTACTACTCTTAACATTCAGTTAATCAATACCCGCTTTGATCTCAACCAGAAATGTTTGGCAAGCGTTTTATCCCAGTAGCATAAGACAGCCACTAATTCAATATTGGGGGCCATATTTATGGCCAAGACATGCAGTGCAGCGCAAGAAGTTCACCTTGCTCTGCGGCACTGGGTGACAGAGAAAGGGCAGGAATATGTGTATTGAAGTCAATATTGCATATAGGATTGTTTTGTGCAGGAAAGGGCAACTAAGGCGTTATCCTCTATGTGTGCAGCAGAAAACACTAGGAGAAATAAAGATATTTCTCCTTGTTACACCTCACATGGGGAGGCGTAGGTTAGTGGTGCATTCCCAGGTCTAACACTTCTGCTATATGTGGAAATGTATCAAAGTTCATGATTGTTGCATGGGAACACTCAAACAGCACCCATGAAAAAGCCTCCCTGGTGCAGAGTAATGCAATGCAGTAATTTGCACTGCGTTGCAATGCTCGAGTTTTATGAATTCACTCAGGGCCGCACAAAGAAGTCTGGCGTGACTTCATGAATCTCAGTATTAAATTGTACCGTGACCCAAAGGGGCTCGTAAAAATTCCCCAAGATTTCCGAAATGATAGCTCCACCCGCTAGTTGACAGCCAATGCAAAGTCACTCAGATTCACTTTCATCCCTGACCACCAAACGTCTCCTTAAAGTGTGGGCGATAAAAAGAAAATTAATATATCACTGTATCTTTTCCCCGTCTTCCTCCTGATGAAAGTGATTCCTTTTCTCAGTACAACAGTTCAAACCTTATTCATCACACCAGCATGGAGAAATCTCTTTCATGGGCCACCCCCACGTTGAACATACAGAGAAGCATTATCGACTTTGCTGTATGACTCATTCAAGATAATTCATTCAAACCGTGAAAGTTAATGCTCCACCACTCTGTGTCTTCAGCATCAGTTGCATCGTACACAAAGCAAACTGAAACAGCTGCCCTGTATAACTTGCCGGGAAAATAACCAGTTTGGACTGACATGGAATGAAGGACGGGCGGAAGAACGGCTGGATTAGTCAGCTTATCGAATTTGGTAAATATGTTCAAATATAATGATGATAGGTATACTTATCTTTTTTAGTTGAAGGGAAATAATATTCTAATTACACACCAAGATTGCAGCACTCAAAGGGTAATTTACATTTATTCTGTAGCACTTATTAAAATTCAGTTGTCTAATGAGAAGGCTTTGAGCACATGGATAACATAGAGGTTACAAGTTCAAACCCTAGCAAGGTGGACACATCTGTAAAAATCAAGTGTGCCGCATTAATGATCTATCAGGTTTTGGCTAATGATGACGACTTCCAATTAAATTTGCAATGTAATATCTTTGCAACATTGATGCTGAGCACTTTGGACTATTGCCATTTACCCTAACATACATCAGGGCCTAATTAATGGATGAACCGTATTTCCTTTGTAATAATACACAGATAACTAGAAATAAGGCATTCAAATGATGTTATTAAAACATCCAGTCTTCTCTTGAATTACCACCCACAAGACACTGCTATGGAACACTTCTTGTATACTATCACTACCCTTTCTTTTCTATTCTCTATCTTTCTTTTAACCTGTTCTTAACGTCTTTAGCAAGCCAATGTAAAGGGGCTCAACTAAACATGTACGCCAAATGCCTGTAACTAGTGCAGAAACCAACCACGTTTCACTGGTACCCAGTAAGGGAAATGCGAATGTTATTGGGTATACATTTTTTTTTTAATAAAAACACTTTGAAATTAAAAACGAAATGCCAAGCTCTATACTTGGAAAATAATAATATTACTGAGATCTCAGAACTACTTCGTAATAAGATAGACACGATTTTTTCTAACACGTACAACAGGCGAGAAAAATGTTTCCAGAGCAGAACTCAAGAGAACATCTCTCTACTTCCTGGAAAGAGATATATGACAGCCTATTTTGGGGCCAAACAAGAGACCAATAATGATTGTCATTAATTTGGAGCAGGATATTATCTACACTATATCGGTTTTCCTTTCCATGCATTATAACCCAGAGGCCCCTCCACTCCCCCTTCCACTCTCAAGGCCTAATGCTCCACCCTATATCATCCATTTCATTATCATTTGAGGGTTCCCGTTAACAGAACAGTGATCACTTTCCACTGTGCCTAAACATGTTGATGTCTGAGACCAATCATCCTCAGACAGTATCTGTAATAAGAAATAAAAATACAAAAGTAACTAATGTTAACCCCAATACGGTGCCTGCTTCAGTAGAGAAATGCTCCCTCCACCGGTCTTTAGCATCCTTGATACTGATGTATATGATAACTTGTTAATTTCAGAGATTCGGCTCACTATAAGCTGTCAAACATCACCTAATGTAACTTATTCAGTCCAGTAGATCACATGATGAAAATGAAGCCAGGTTCACCAAAGAGCGGTGCATCTTTGATAGAAAGATGTTTTTGAGGGTAGGACTATGAAATTAGTATGCTAAAGAGACTGACTTTACTTTTAAAAGAAACATCATTTCCAGGAAAGGAGAGCTCTGACATAAAACATGGCTGGATAGCAGCATGTTGTTGAGAAAAGATGTTAGTGGTACCTGAGGTGATGAAGAAGAGCGTGATTGACAGGATGAGTGGTGGTAGGTGTGGAAGTTAAGTAGTCCACAATGTCTGTAGGCACCCTGCAAGAAACACATCCAAGTACACACATGTAACAATGTTGCGACTTACTTGAACCTCATTTTGCTCTTCATGTAGTGTAATATAGTTTGCCTAATTTTTATCGGCTGTGATGGAAGAAGTAGACAGGGACATAGCTTACACTGGCGTAACCAGTGCGGTGGCAGTGGAGTCCAGAGTGGAGAGGTGCCCAACCTGCCCTACATCAGCTGCTTTGCAGGCCAACTTAACAGGTTTTGTTTTCCTTTGCTGGGCTGGGGCCTTGCTCTGTGTTTACTCTTTGAGGGTCGGTAGGGGAGAGATGATATGCACTCCCACATAGAAAGAGAGAAGGAAGATATTTACGGAAGAAAACAACAAGAGATGAAAGAATAAAGAGGTAAGAGGGAGAATGAATAGATAAATTGATGTGTACATATATTGAAGGATGGCTTAATGCAAGGGATACGTGTTGGGAAACGAGGCAGTATCTGTGAGGCCTGCACAAATAACATGTCACATTTGTCCTTCACTGGGAACCAAACACCCTAGTGTAGCGCCTGACTCCCAGAGGGTAGCATTGCTGAGCAGTCTAAGGCTTACTCAAGGGAGGTGGTGTGGGCTAGTAATCGCCATTACAGGTGCACAGTAATAACACTCAATAATTGATTGTCCAGTCTGTACTTTTCTTCATAAAAGTAAGAGTACATTTATTAAACACACACACTACTCAATACAATGCACCAATTTACAAATATACATAAGCTGTTGGAATTACTTTGTGACATTGCATAACATCTCCACCCCTCTCGCAGGGGAGTGGGGTCTAGTACCACCACACCCATGTATGCACATCATCTTGCCCCCTAATGCCATTCGTTGAACATAACCTGGAGCAAGGGCCCTGCGCACTGGCACCATCCCAGTGGCGTCTCACCCCATCCACCAGCATTTAAAATAGGCACACCTGCCCTGGTGACACATAACTCTGACTGAGCATCCAATACTGACAATGAAGTATACACCTCTACAACTTAGGGGCTAGCAGTCTGGGTTCTTCTTCACCTAACGCAGCAGCAAGAATACATGTTTAGGCATCCCTTTATAATGAGGTACTTATTAGACTTGATAACATTTATAATGCATTGCAATTACAACCTCTAAAAGCCATCACAGCTGAAATCACAGGGTTAAGCATATACAGCCAGACACCCTAGCAGGAATGTCCAGCAACATTACCCCACTTTGCGTATGAAATCACATTACACATGTGACCTCCAGTCCCTCAATAGAAATAACATGGGACAATGCACTCCATAGGAATTATTAATGCACTTCTCGTGCAATTGCAGATCTTCGCCTCCAGGGAATGCCCATCTCCATACATACCCAACTCAGCCCTTTATCCCTCGGTGCGGACCTTAGCTGTAGAATAAAAGTACCTGCTCCAGGATGTTGATAACTGCTGGCTGAGCCTTTGAGGGTTTATTCCTATGTAGTCCACAGAGACTTAGTGAGGGGACTTTTCATCTTCGTTCTGTGGGAGACTGCGTTGCTCCTGCATATCCCCTTGCACCTTGCCACTCACTGGGTGGTGACCCCGTCCTCTTTGGGTCACCACAAGCCGAGAAAAAGGTTGCTTTTCCATTCAGGCCGGTCTGGGCCTGCATGGCAATATGGGGTGCTCTCCTCCCGGCTCCATGAATATTATAGCAGCAGCTCTCCTGCTGCTTCGGGACGAGCTGCGATCGCACCTCGGGCGGCCTACTGCCACTTCACGACCTCATTGGGGGCCAGTCCCACCCGAACCCCGTGCTGCCGGTGAGTTGTTCCCGCGACTCAGGGAGCCCAACCCCTGCCTCTCCTCTCCTCCTTGCGTGGGCCCGGTCCCAGCCGGGCACCCCGTGCTGGCAGATCGATGGAGAAGCCCTGGGAGCCCACCCCCGGCTGCCCTTGCCGGCTCCCCACCTGGCCAGCACCCTTGTGTGCTGCCGTGGGAGCCGGCACCGCAGTTCTGGTCTGCCCACTCAGACACAAGGCTTACACCAGCCATGCGAGTCCTCAGGAGGGGTGCGACGGCACTCCCCTGCCTTCCAGCTGCTGCAGGGTGGGTGTGGCGCGCTCCCCTGTCCTCCTTCTTCACTTCCGGGCCCAGAGATGGGGCCCTGGGCCATTGGGCAGCCTTCACGGGGGGAGCAACAGTGCCCCCCCCGAAATCCTTCTTCCCATCGAGGCCCAGATTTGGGATCCTGGGCCTCTAGAAAAACTTCATGTCGCGCTCCCCGGCTTATCACCTTCATCGGGGCCCGAAGTTGAGAGTCCCCGGCCCTAGGTCTCACTACCAGTGTGGGCTCCTTGCACCCCCTTTTTGGCATAACATCACGGGGAGTGCGACAATGCTCAGCGGCTTTGCTTCGGGGCTCGGAGTTGGGATCCGGCGCCCCCAAAGGCCACTTTCATGGGGACACGTTGGCACTCCCCGTCTTTACTTCATGAGGGGGACAGTCCCTGGGACCTGACCCAACCCGGGGCATATACAAGAACGGCGGCGGAGCCCCACGTGCTTCTGCCAGAGGTCAAAGGTCACCTACCTTCTGGGGGGCATACCTCAGCCTCCAGGGGTCCGATCTTCACAATTCTGGCCTCCTCTTGCTCCTGCTGGCACTCCCCAGCCACTGGGAGCACTCTCCTTTACCCTTCCTGTCTCCAGGAGGATGCACTCAGCAGGTAGCATTCTTCACTGGCTCTCTGCGCCAGCCTTTCACCTGTCTCTCCTCCTGGGCCTCTCTTCTTCTTGCGCAGAGGCCCAGGCTACTGCTCACTGGTCCTGGACTCCTCTCTTGGCGCTATTCAGGAACCTGGGACAGTCAGGGGTTACTCCTTCGAACTGCCCATGGCGCCAGGCTCCAACACCCTCTGCCTCAGCAGACCACACCCCAGAGAGAGCTCCTCTTCCTGTGCATTTTCTTTTTAAAAAGTTGGGGCAGGGGTGGCAGGAAGTCTCTGTTTCCCCTATCACACAGCGACACGTCACTTCTCTGTCCCTGCTCCCTATTTCCGGCCCAGGCCTCTGGGTTGGTTCAAGATGGCGTTGTCCAGGGGTCTTCTACTACATGGACTCTGAAAACCCCTTCCCCCGTGCTGCCTTCTTCCCAGTGCAGCTTGGTGCCTGGCACCAGGTGACAGCTGCAGATGGGTCAGCCTGCAGCTCCACCCATCTTCTCTTCTTGGAGAGGAGACCTTCTCCCTTAGAAGGAAGGTCATTAATCCAGCCTGCCAGGCTCAGTCCCCAGCAAAGCCCTGGTTATGAGCTGATTCATAGAAATATGACATTTCTGGATGACCCAAAAGCAGTACAAATATGACTTTGGACTCTGCAGAATACTTCCTCTCACATAATTTACAGTGAACTTTGGTGCATGTCTGGCATTTGTAGGCCCTAGAAAAGTGAAACTAGCCCATGTGCTCTCATCCTCATAGGAGAATAATGAAGAGAAAAACTATGAAGCACACTGACTTTCCCTGGCATGTTTATTCCCACTGTATAAAGCCTATTCCAAATCACCACCCAGCTCTGCATAACTCCTGCCACACAAGTATATCCGCACCTGCTCCTTGGCTGCGCACACTAGGAATCTCCCCTGAGCAGCCCCTACACATGTGCACACACATGTCTGCATGTAACCAGCCCGGTGCCCCTTACTCCAGCTGCAGCGCAGCAGCTTAGTCAAGCCAGGGTGACACCAGTAAAATCCACATGCAGTCTCTTTCATCATGAGTTCACTGTGGGTGAGTCCCAACATATGAGGCTCTCCCAGAGTAAAAACTCAACAAATAGGTGTTCAAAAAAGCGAAAAAACCCGAGTGGCTCACATGGTCAGAACCACCTTCTAAAAATATGTAAAAGAGAAATATGGTGTAACATAAGAATGCAGAGATGTATGTGTGAACTGAATGGCCCATAGCAGAATAGAAAGATTCAAATAAGTGTGGGGGTGCAGAGAAGACCTAACAAAGGGGTGGAGCTATACAAGGAATAATGGAGATACAGGAGAACAAATATAGGTGCAAGAAGAATAGAAAGTTAGAGAACTAATAAAGGGAGGGGCAACACAGGTATAAAGGAAATGAGAAAGGATTATTTATGCAGGTAAGGATGAAAATGTACATGGGTGAGATGGAGAGGGGTGAGAAAATGAAGGAAGACTGGGGTAGGAAAGGAGAAAAGGGGAGGAGTTAAGAGGAAAGAAAAACGACAGAATAGAAAGATAAAGGAGAGAATGGTAGGAGTAAGAAAAATGGTGAGATAAAAAAGAAAGTAGGAGGTTCTTGAAAGGGTGAAAGGAGCGAGGTACGAAGGTAGAGAGAGGCGGAAATAATCAAGTTATACAAGAAAGGATATGAAGATATGCGGAGAATGAGAAATTTAAGAGGTTCATGACAGCCTAGAATACTAGCAAGCGTGGGAGAGAGTAAAGATTGTAAAGTAGCTTGATACAGAGGAGAGTGGGGACTGTGAAGCATGTAAAACAGCTACATAAAATTGAAGTTATGATACAGAGGAGAGTGGTGGAGAGCAAAGGGTGCAGGGTCACTAAATACAACTAGATACCAAGATACAGGAGACCATAGAGCAGAAAAAAGTGGAAAGCAGCTATATTCAGATTGACACAGGGATAAAGGGGAGAGAGGGGCAGAGAACATTGTGGAAACAAGTTATATATATATGGAGAAGGAGATACAGGGAGAGTGCAAAGATCAAAACATTTAAAGCGAGATGCACATGGATGTTGAGATGCAGAGGAGAGTATGGGAAAACAAAAGGTGACTCTAAGATACAAATGGATAGCAGGCTACAAGGGAGAGCAGACGACAGAAAAAGGCATAAGCAGCGAGCTACAGGTGGGAAACAAGATAGAGGGGTGAGCTTCCAAGTGCAAAAAGTGTAACACTGCTTGATTCTGATGGAGATATTGATACAGATATGAGGAAAGAAGAGCAAAAGGTTCAAACCAGCTAGATACAGATGAATATCTATATAAAGAAGAGCATGTGACCAAGGTTGAAAGTGAAGAAAAGGGAGATAAATAAGGGTAACAAAAAGGTACTAGAATTATACATTACAATGGAAAACAGTAGAAATACTAGATACCATCCAGAATGTGTTGTGTAACTCCTATAAACCTATATAGGATCCGTGCGTTTAGACAACATACACTGTAGGATTGGTGTCCGAACTGATTCTAGACACATCCACCGGGTATGTTAGCCTGTTGAACCAGCTAGCTCACAGTGCCACTAGAAACCCTTCTTACCAAGGAGAGAATAGTTCTTGGCAACAATCGAACATGACAACCCTGATCCTTCAGGATCATGAAAATAGTGTAATACTTTTTACTCCGTCACTTGTGATCACTTGGTCTCAAGAGAGATACACAGAATAAACGGTAGGAACGATTTTTAATAAGAATTTATTGAACCAGCATCATTATAGTGTAAAAAAGGTGTGCTGAAACAACCATAAGACAGTAACAGATATAAATGATTATGAGCACCAACAGAGTAAAAGGATGGTAGATTTCTACCATCATGCAAAACAATGAATACAGCAAGTATATAAAATACATGACAGTAATGCATGCGTAATCAGACGTTGCAACCCTAACTAGATGTATCTAAGTGTACATAGCATGTATGTAGGTGTAAAGCCAAGAACCCCGCTAGGATAATGTCAACCCTTTTACCTGCACTAAGAGACTGTGGGATGTCGACTTGGTCTCGAGATGGACACCCCGCAAGGGGTGTCAGACCACTGTGAGCTTCAGTGTCTGCATGCAGGAATCACAGCGTCTTGCGTTGGTGTGTCAGCATGGAAGTCCTTTTCTCCTCCGACTGCCTCAGCAAGAAATGGTGTTTATATTACCAAAGTGGTAACCTTAGGGGTTCTACCTTGCTGTGTCATGTCGGACATAGGATGAGAGAAGGAATGACCCTTATACATAGTTATTATGCAGAAGAAGGTAGTCCTGCTGAGTTTCCAAGAATCCTCATGCACAATGGATGAGGCCAGTTTTCAGGGAAAACTCTTCGTCCTGTAAGCAGTATCATAACTAGGTAAAAGGTCAGTCCAAAGAACCGGTATGTAGTGTAATGCCAAGGGACAATATAGGGGAAATGTTAGGTGATTACCTTAGCCTATATTGCAGTACCTATATGAAAAATAACAAATGCAAACCAGCAGCAAATGGATTGAGAGAGAGAAATGTGGAGAGATATAGGGTAGGAATAGACAAAGGTTAATCATACAAAGTATTGTGTTACAGATGTAACAGGAGGGGGTAGAGTGGAATTCAATTATTTATTATGTTTTGGCTCTCAAAAGAGGGCCACATAAAGTACATAATACAAATACACAAATGGAAATAGGATAAAATACATAAGAGACCCAAAGACAGTTTACAACAATTGACATTGAATAAGATAATCAACAGGAAACACCTCCATATTTCATTAATAAATAGCTAAAAAACCTTTAAAAAAATTAAAAATTTGGAAGCAAAACATTTCATTAGGGGGGAAATACAAAGCTTGTAGAAAAATATTCGCATTAAGAATGCCTAGTTGAAGACAAATCGACTTTAGCCATTTCAACCGCAAAGAGCACAATGCAGGACATAAAAACAATACATGAGTTCGATCCTGCACGGCCATGTTACATAGGTTACATATCGAAGAAGATCCATACCATTTAGATAAAAGAAGATTCAGAGGTAATAAATCATGTCTTAGGAGAAACCATAATCTTTGAACTCCATGTTGAATATTCCATGACACATATGGTTGAGCAAGCTTTATTGAATAAGTATTTAGAAGGAGATCGCATCCCCTCTTTTCTTGTAGAACATTCTTATCCAATTTAAAACAGAGTTCCCACGAAGCCTGTTTCAGCAGGGATTTTAGCTGAGTCGGGGAATTTGAGAAAAGGGTACTTTCGTCCAACTCTAAGAGTGTCACAGCTTTTCTGAAATTCCTAACTATTTGAGAAAACTCTTTAAAGCTGCCCAACAATTCTCCTTTAAGAAGAGCTCTCAATGATCCCGGTTCTCCTCTGGCCAAACTTGCCACACATCTAACCAAAGCACACAATCCCTGAACCCAGCTACTCCTAAGGCCAAACTCAAGCCTACATGCTGCCAGCGAACAAGCTGTGTTAAGAGTAGATAATGATCTTAATAATTTTCCTTCAACTGTGTGACAGAAACCCCAATGCTTCAGCTCTATAAGTTCTATTCCATATAGAAGTGTTGCAGGAATTTTTGCCCTAAACACCTCCAATAAACAAGCAAAATGTATTTTCCCTGTAGCAAAGTAAAGGGAACACAAACCTTTGCCATGTGCGAGAGCTTTATGCGAGTTATAACCAATATCGGGCTTCTCACTCAAATTGGCCGAAATTATTTTACCTAAAAAAGTATAAGATCTAACTACCTCTAATTTCTGACCACCAATGGACCATCCAAAATGTTCTGACCTGGATTTCTTCTTTCCTGAAATGCACATAATTTTACTTTTAGAAGCGTTTATCCTCATTAAGTGAGACTCAGCGAATACATGGAGAGCCTGCAGACGATTAGCCAAACCCTTAGGAGTTAGATCAAGTATGAGGATATCGTCTGCATACAGCAAACAGGAAATAGAAGAGCCCCCCACAACAGGGGCAATGCCCGTACAAGCACACAGAGAAGAAGGGAGATCAGCAATGTACAGGGAGAACAATAGTGGGGCCAAAAGGCAACCCTGTTTAAGTCCATTCAAGGATGGGATTAATTGTGAAAGACCCCTTTCTCCACCTTGAAGCACACGACACCAGGTATCCGTATGAAGAGACCGTACAAGATCCAATAAATGAGGCGGCATACCCAGTGCTGCTAATTTTCTCCACAGTGTAAGACGATCTACTTTGTCGAACGCTGTGGAGAAATCAATAAAAGCCGCAAACACCCCCCCCTCGAACATGTATGTATTTGTCCGAAATTACCTGAAGAGCGGTGAGATTATCTAGTGTGCCGTGCCCTTTGCGGAAACCAGTCTGTTCCAATGGTAAAATGTTATTTGTATCAACCCAATCATTAATTAATATTAAAAGACACTTTGCAAAGACTTTTCCAATTGAATCAAGGAGGGCTATCAAACGGTAATTCATAGGCTTATCCCTATCTCCCTTCTTAAATAATGGGACCAATATGCTTCCCCTCCAAGAAGCAGGCACCATTTTAGAGATGAAGCAGGATCTAAACAATGGGAAAAGTATCTTACTCCATAGAATCGGATCCTGCTTCAAAACCGATATGGGTAACTCGTCGGGTCCCATTGCTCCAGAGGAGCGCATGTTCTTAATAGCCATTGCAATAGTTTCTTCAGAAGGGGCGTCAATAGGGAGCTCAACTTCTTGAGCAAACCCACTATCCTCTACCATTGTGCCATTCGCAGCATATAGCTTTGAGATAAAAGAGATCCATACCTCTTCAGAAATGGGGATAGGAAGGGGGCTTGCTCTTGCTCCACATCCTTTGCCAATTATAGACCAAAATTCTCTCACCTTGCCATGTACAACGGCCTCCCTTAGACTTACCCACAGTAAGTCTTCTTTTCCTTTTTTAAGTTTCATTCTCAGTCTACTTCTCCTTCTTTTTAGCAAAGATATTTTATTTGCTAATTCACTAGATCTACTTAGAAATTGCTCCCGTACTAATTTATTTATTTCCTTATTTAGAGGGAGCATTGCACTAGGATAAAATAACTTTTTCTTAGGAAAACTAGACGTTTTTGCAACCGAGGTAATCTCCCTCATAAATTTTTCAAAGAACATAATTTCAGAACCCAGCCAATCACTTAATTCTTGGATGGTTTTACAAAGAATATCCTGCACACTCTTCTTGGCACTTGGATTCCAAAAACATCTACCCGAAACTTTATGGAAATTAACATCATTGTTATTGAATGACCAGGAATCAGAGGGAGGAGGTTGTAAAGAGATGCTTATACTAATCACATTGTGGTCACTCAATGCTGTTGGTAATACCATTAGATCCTGGACTAGCGAGAAAATACCATAATCAGAAATCACATAATCTAAAATTGACTCACTATGAGCGGACCTATGGGTAAATTTAGCAGGAAAATCAGAGGGGAGCCTACCGTTTAAAATAAGCCCCTCCACCGCAAACAATTCTTCCAACAATATCTTCCCTCTTTTATTAGTTTTTATTTTATCTGGGAAGAGTAATTGTGGAATGAGGAAGGCCTCTTCATTAGATCTATTAGAGTGGAAGGAAACAGAGATAAGAAGGGATAAGGAAGAGTTGGGGAAAGTGAAGAAATACAATGGAGGGAAAAGGTCACGAGATACAGGAATAAAAAGGGAAATGAGGACTATGGGGTATTATTACCATTAATGTCATATGACAAGGAAAGACAAAGTGTACAGAAACAAGGGGAGTGGTGGAGATCAAAAGGTAGCATGATAAGGAGAACAATAAAGAGAATAAGGTGCTGGATATATTCATGGATTGATATGGGAAAAGGACGAGATTGGAAAAGGAGCACTAAAATGATTATTGAAACAAGTGCAGTGCCCCACATTTATTAACGTTTTGCACTGTTTCTCTGGTGGTGCACAGCTATGGAAAGCAGTGTAGAGCAGTTCAAACAGCAGTGATAAACTAAGTTGTCCCTTGTGCTCCACTAAAACGTATTTGTGCTTTCATTCAATGTATGCAAAGGGGGCATGTATGTCGTGGTGCAAGGCACAATCCAGTTTTTGGCACAAATCTAGAGCAATAAACTAGCTTTGTGCCACATCATAACGCCAAGAGAAGCTAGGCACAGGTGAGGGGTCAAGTAGCATATTTCCCTTTATTCGTACAAGTATCATGTGTGCTTTATAATAAAGAAAGCCTCTTATACGTCTGACCTCTTTGCAGTGGTCTACATATATGAATTTGTACTGGAGGATGTACTTCCAAGGAAAATCCTCGGTTAGATGCGAACAGTCCTCAATTTGTAAAAAAGTGCCGGACCTGCAATTTTTTCAGAAGCTGCGCGCTTCTGATTGTCTGGGTTGCAAAATATTGAGGCTATCTTGTATTGATTCCACCTAATGCCTCTTTTCACCACCACCCTACTCTCTGGTCCTGATGTTTTTAAACATTATGTTCAGTGCCGAATACGACTATTCTCAAGCCTGCGACTTATGGGCACTCACGCTCAATGAGATCTGTGATGTGTCCAGGATCATACAGTTTTTCTGAAGTGGGAAAGCTGTGATTCATCTCCTGATTTCTCGGACCACAAATAACGCAACAGATTTGACCCCTACTTTATCACCTAATCACACTATAAGAGTGAGCACTAATAAGATTCCAAAAGTCTCCTTGAAATGCAATAAGTTGTGCTTTCTTATAGTGTTTGCCTCTGCTGTTTGATAAATCATAGCAATGTAAACCGCAGGGGGACAGACGACACGAAGCAAAAGTAGTACAATATACCATATTAACGCCACAAGTGCAAAAACAGAACTTCACTGACTTAATTCAGTAACTAAACATGCAACTATTGCGCCAACCAGCCAGTGGAAATGTATGTACCAGTAGGCTACTTGTATGATGCTTATACTCAGTCTGAGAAGAGTGAACGTTACAGTGGCTGTGGCCTCCTCAAGTATTTGTGGGTCGTTTTTACAGCTGGACTTGTTTGGCATCAAGTACAAACAGCCTTATTCATCAACGTGCCGTTTTGCGAGCCCCTAATAGCGATTCATAGCGAATCGCTATTAAGGACTCGCAAAACGGTATACATGTAGGAATTGCTAAATAAATAGCGATTCCTACACATTCCTTATTTGCGAGTAGCAAATTGCTAATCGCAAATAAGGAATAACTCCCCATTCATTCCTATGGGCCAAAAGGCCCATTGGAATGAATGGGGAGTATTCCTTATTTGCGATTAGCAATTTGCTACTCGCAAATAAGATAGCGATTTAAAGGGTGCCAGGGGTGTCCAAAGGACACCCTGTAGCACCCCTTAAATGCAAATTGAAACTGGTGTTGGGCACACACATGTCCAAAGGACATGTGTGTGTGCAACATGCAACTTAGAAAAATGCTTTTAAAAGCATTTTTCTAAGTTTTTGCTATTTACCGAGAGGTCTGACCTCTCGGTAAATAGCAGCCCGAAATTGCGAATTAGCAATTTAAAAATGGTTGATGAATTGCATTTAAGGAATCTCAAATAGAGATTCCTTAAATGTAATTCCTCGCAATTTAGCGAATTAGCAATTACCGAATTTTGCATTTGGGATGATGAATCCCAAATGCAAAAATTGCGCTTGCAATGGGCCAGATTCTCAGAATCTGGCCCTTTGCGAGCGCAATTCGGCTTGATGAATCAGGCTGAAAGTCCTTATTTCTGCACAGGTCTAACTGCCAAATTCGTCCTATTCTTACCCAACCTGCCTCACTGCAACTCAGCCATGAGCCAGCCCCGAGCTACAATTATCCAATGAGAGGCTACAACAAAGGCATGGATAGGTTGCACCAGGTGCGGTGAGAATGCATTAGAGGAGAGAGGTGAGGACAAGACTTCTTCAGGTTAACGTGACAGGCGTGATTACATCATCCTACGTATTGCATAGTTCCTGGATCAACGTGGGCCAGCCTTAAAAATATGCCAAGCAGTTCATACTGCCAGATACAATTTCGTTTAATTTTGAATGAACCACTAACTGGAGAAACAAAATCTGTAGGTCCGGCCCCATAAAATAAGTGCCGATGATGAGCAGCGAAAATCGTTATTTCAAATTAAGCACTTTATACGGACCAGCCTTTTTTGGGGCAAGTGATGCTGGTTATGCCATCGGCAGGTGAATCTTGATAGATTTAACGCAGCTATATTTTTGTCACGCAAACATTTGCCTAAGTTGTTCATGCACTCATAATATTGAGGTAATACAGATTTTCCTAAGTACATAATATAGTTTTGTAAATGGTGCAAATGTGTAAATATTAGACTTTGTACAGTGTCATAAAAAATCTTCTTTTACTTTTATCAGCATGAACAACTCAGCCTGTTCCATCAAGCCACAATATGACACTGCAGTGCAATTCATCATTCCAAGTGAAAACTTCAGGGAATAGAGGAAAATGCAGGCGAAAGCACCATAGTCTCTCGGCAGGTTGGTTTGAAAATCATTAAATTGTTCATGTCATTATACAGAGGTTGCATGAGCAGTTAGCCATGTCGCTGCAAGAAGCAGTCCTTTTTTTCATATTAATTAATTGTCTGCCTTTCTCACTCAACATGAGTCGTGCATTAACATCATTACTTTTAACTAACAATCAGAGCCTGTGCCAATTGTTTTTATTACACAAACGTACTCCAAATATGTAATGTATTTGCATCTCAATGATTAATTGCAAGATGTGGTTTCCCCTTGTGTGATGTGATGAATATATTTCTAGGCAACTCAGTATGTACGCTTAGTCACAAAATGGATTATTTGCAAGTTGCAAAAACCTGCAGCCCAAAGTATTAGCTGTAAATATTATAACAAAATTGCATTCTTAGAATCAGAATATAATATAGTGCCCTCACAGCAAGTATGTTGGAAAGTGGTCCGAATTTTTCCTCCCCCAGAGTTACGGATACCGATGGTTTCCGCAACACTAGGAGTGGGCAAACTTTGGGCCATTAGAAGTAGGACCCTGGGGGTCATCTTGGAAAGGAGGATTTACCAGAAGAATCCGTAGTATCTGGAGTGATTGATCCAGTAATTCCTCATCCCCCTCACCCCTGGATTTTCATTCACTGATTTCAGCAGCCAAAATCTCAGTGTAGAAATAAAAAGATTTAGGTAAACACCGCAGATCTCGTAGTTCTTATGAGACTGGTAAATGCAGTCACCAGCCCTATCGTATCGAGGGCCTTAATCTAAATATATACACTCAGAAACAAGCTAGTCCTCCAATCACTCATTGATTGTTTCTTTACCTTTGCCTCTGTAGATCACTCTTCTGGTTTTCAGTAAGTTTGCATGTTATGTTATGTTATGTTATGTTATTTATATTTCTATCGCGCACAGCTGCCCCAGCAAAGGGGCGTCCTGGCGCTTTTGACAGGCACTGTAACATAACACATATTAAAAGAAGGGAAGGTTATTAAGAAGCGGGAAACAGGAAGGTTTTGATCGCCTGCCTAAAGGCGAACAGGTCATTAAGAGCTCGGATGCATACCGGGAGCGAATTCCATAGCCCTGCTGCGAGCACCCGGAATGAGCGGCCGCCCATTCTACTCAATTTAAAGCGGGGACAGACTGCCAAGTGGAGGGCCTCTGATCTTAGTGATCTCAGAGGGATGTAGGGAGTAAGTAAATTGGCAAGTGCCGGCGGCGAAGCAGATTTCAAAATTTTAAAGGCCAGACACAGCGCCTTGAACTTGATCCGCTGTCTGACCGGAAGCCAGTGAAGGGCCGAGATGGTACCTGACACCGAACAGTGTCTGGGGAGGCCCACAATGGCATTTTGTACCCTTTGGAGCCTAGAGGCCTCCGCCTGATTCACCCCCAACATCAGCGAACTGCCGTAGTCCAGTCGGGATAAAATCGACGCCTGGACCACAAGCTGTCTGGTGGGGGGATCAAAATACTTCAGGACCGGCCTTATGCCCCGCAAGATGCCATAGCACGTGGCGGCCGTCTTTTTGGTGTGATCCATAAAGGTGAGCGCGGGGTCCAGCCAGATGCCTAGATTTTTCACTCCGGACGCTGGGATCGGAGTAACGCCCAACTCTGGTGGCCACCACTGCTTTCCCCATAGCTCAGCATGCTTCCCCAACACCAACACCTCAGTTTTGGTGGCATTCAACTGTAGGCAATTGGTGCGAAGCCAGCTTGCTACTGCCACAAGTAGTGTATATGCATTGTGCATATACACTATAAATACATATAACAATGATTCCAGGCCTGAGAGGTTGAATGAGGAGTAAAGCAATAGAGAAGTTAGAGATGTTTTCACTGCTTCAGAATATCAGTACACATCAGCAATAAATCAGTCTCAACCATGCAAGCAAGAGTTAGTCCCATGATGCTGGGACCAAAAATAGGGATTCATAGCTCTTGTCACATATAGTCTTAGAGCCCGACGCAGCATTAAAGGCCTGAGCCGAACAGGCCTTTAATGGACTGGAGAACACTCTACTGAGGGCGATAAGGCTATTTGAATATTCCGCCCCTGGAGGGCAGAATGTTCTAATTTGTAAAACAAAGACCCCACAGAGCCTGAGGGTTTGAAATTTCCTTGGGCTCCGTGAGTCCTTTGTTCACAGCAACAGCTGTGAGCACACAGTGAAATGTTGATGCCCCAGGCTTCTGCCAGCCCTTAGAAGTCCATAGGTAGTATGCATGGTATTTAAAATAGGACATGTCAAAAATTAATATTACTGTGTCCCTACAGTGACAAGGCCCAAAAAGCTATTTTCACTGTGGAAGGACAAGCCTGTGTAGAAAACCAACGTGCCGATTAAAATACTAATACTTCTAACTCAGGAAAGGTGTTATGTTTTGTATAGGTACCTTAATATAGGCCCAGGTAACATCATACCCTTTCACCTACACCATCTCCCCTACATTAAACAGTAACAAGCCTTTTAAGGACTGAATGCCTTTTATGGACTGAACCTTTTACCTAGTTCTAGGCCTGGGTGCAGAAGGATAGTTTCCCTGAACTATAGTGTTCTATGACTTCAACTTTAGATTGACTGGGCATTCATTAATATTCATAAGGCTACTTGGAAACCAGGCAGGGGCTATACACCACCTTCCTAATAGCTATACACAAGGTTAATAAAATATGTCATCCTCATACCCAACAATGACTAACACAAGAACATGAGACAAAGGGACTCTTTATACTTTTTTGTAAAAAATACAGCACTTCTTGCTAGCAGTAGTTAGAGAGAACCGAGACTTCCGGGCCGACACACTGACCAGAAACGATGGGGCTCCTGCATGCAGACGCTCCAGCTGACAGTGGTCTGAACATCCCTTGCATGGTGTCCAACTTGAGACCAAGAAGGGCTCCTGTATTCTCATACTTCATGTAATGGGGTCCGACTAAATCCTAGAGGGATTCTTGGCTCCGCACCTACCCACATGCTAGGTACACTTGGGTACATCTAGATAGGCACACTTTCATCATGCATTTTATATTCATGTATTTATTCATGCTAATTGCAAAATGGCAGAACTGTACTATCCTTTTATATTCACAGTACTGCTAATCATATATCTCTGCTACTGTGTAATGATTGTTGCAGCTCATATATTTTACACGAAAATAACAACTGTTCAATAAATCTTTATTGAAACGCCCAGACTTGCACACCCCTACCCACATCCACGGCCATGTACTAGACCAGGTCTGGTCTCTTAATGCCCTAGTCTCCTCCATGACCGTGTCTCCTTGTCCCTGGTCAGACCACGCCCTGGTATCCTTTTCCCTCCACCCTAAGTTGGCAACTAAGATCCCACCTACCAAAAATATCTGGGCACGAAATTGGAATAGGGTGGACCTCCCTGCCCTGTCATCTTCGCTGCTGATCTCCGCACCAAACCTAGAGGGTCTATCCTCCACCTCTCAAGCCATCGCCATCGACACCTGGCTTGCTGGAGGTTGTGATAAGGTAGCCCCACTACGACGGATATCCACCCAAAGATCAAAGGAATCAAATCGCTGGTTTGGTGACGACTTAAAGGCAAAGAAGCTGACTCTCCGGCGGGCAGAAAGGCATTGGAGAATGGACTACTGCCCTTCATTAAAAAAGCGTTATCTATTTTTGCTGAATGACTACAAAAAAGCCATATTGAGTGCTAAAACAACCTACTTTTCAGCGAAAATTCTGGCAGCGGAGAACAAATCCAGGGAGATCTTCTCCATTTTCCAGGACTTGGCTTATTCTGACAGGGCCACCCCTAAACCTTCCCCTTCCCAGTCCCTCTGTGATTCGTTGAACACTTATTTTTTAGAAAAAATTGTTAACATCAGAGCCAATATCCCATCTCCTTCCCCTGCTTTTTCTGAGCCTTCTCCCCCGACTGCCCACGGCTCTCTTTCCTTTTTCCCCCCGCTCACTGAGGAGGCATTCCTTGCAATACTCCCCAAAATAAAATCTGGTTCCCCGGCGGATATCTGCCCAGCCTACATTCTACAACAGATTTATTCTGTCTGTCCCAAACCGCCTATATCCTTCCTCAATAGCTCGCTGGCTCAGGGCGTGGTAACTCCTGCCCTTAAATCTGCCACTATAGTCCCCATCCTTAAGAAGCCTGGGTTGGACCCTTCCACTCCAGCTAACTATCGCCCCATCTCCCTCCTGCCTTATTTGGGCAAGGTGCTAGAGTGGCACGTAACATCAGTCCTCAGTGCCCATGTGGAAGCCAATGGTGGTCCCGCCAAGCTGGTTTTCGGCCTAGGCACTCCACCGAGTCCGTCGTGGTATCGGTCCTGAACCATCTCAGGGAGGGCATGGACCAAAATAACAACCAGGCCCTGGTGCTCCTCGATCTCTCCGCCGCCTTCGACACGGTTGACCATTCCATCTTACTGTCCCGTGTCGGAGCGGCGGGGGTCGAGGGCCCAGCCCTGGTGTGGCTATCGTCCTTCCTGAGGGACCGTGCCCAGGCGGTTCAGTTGGGGGATTTCTCGGCCACCCAACTCAAAGTCACTTGTGGTGTCCCCCAGGGTTCTTCTCTCTCTCCCCTTCTGTTTAATCTTTACATCTACCCTTTGATCTTCGCCCTCCAACAGCTGGAGGTCACTGTGTTTAATTATGCAGATGACCTCCAGCTTATCTTTAATCTGTCTTCTTCTTCTTATTCTATTTCTAATTTTCAGTCGATCATGATCTTCATCAGGGACTGGATGAACCACAACCATCTGAAGTTGAACCCTGACAAAACAGAGCTGGTCCTTACAGGTGGTTCCTCCAGTCCCTGGAACTCTCTCTTTTGGCCCTCCTCCTTGGGATCCCCTCCTACACCCTCTTCTTCAGTTAAAACTCTGGGTATCAAACTCAACAATCATCTCAATCTTCATTCACAAATCAGTTCTGTGGTGTCTTCTTGTTTTTTTGTACTCCGTACTATCCGCTCTGTTTCCCGTTTCTTTTCTCCTTCCGCTCTTAAATTAATCATGTCTGCTCTGGTTGTCTCCCGGCTGGACTATGCCAATGCCCTTTACAACGGTATCCCGGCCTATAGTCTGCAGAACCTCCAGCTGGTCCAAAACCAGGCGGCCAGACTGATTTATGGTTTCCCCCGCTCTCACCATTCTACCCCCTTGTTGAAAGCACTACATTGGCTGCCAGTTAAGGAGCGATCTCTTTTTAAGACTGGATGCATGGTCTTCCAGGCACGTCAAGGGACTGCCCCTGCCTTCATTTCTTCTCTACTAAAAGAGTACATCCCTGTCCGTGAGCTGCGGTCATCCACTCAATCACTTCTTCAGGTTCCCCGGTATAGACGCAGGAAATGGGGCTGATCCAATTTTTCTGTACTGGCACCTTCCTTTTGGAATTCCCTCCCCGATCATTTACGTTTGGCTACTCACTACTCTGCCTTCCGTAAAGATCTTAAGACCCTTCTTTTTACTCAAGCTTTCCCAATGTAAATTCCTTTCCTTCCCTGTTACCCCTTCAGTTTAGTTGTTTTACTGCTAATCTGCCTCCACAGCGCCAAGAAACCGCATGGTGAACGTTGCGCTTAATAAATATTTTAAATTCAAATTCACTGTTTATTCAGTGTATCTCAGAGATAAAGTAGAAGAGCACGAATGACTGAGCGAAAAGTAGTACATTGTTTCCATTATCTTAAGGAATCAGGGTTGCCATGTTCTAAGGGTGCCAGAAATAAATCTCTCCTCGATACGAGGAGACACTAGTGGCACTGTGAGCTAGCTTAAATGCAATAGGCTAACATTTTTGTCAGTGGGGGTGCACGGAACCAGTCTGCCACCAATCCCACAGTTTATGTTATCCAAACACGCAGGTCCTGCTTGGGTAGTAGAGGAACTATACGACAGCTAGATGAACAATTAAACCAGTATCTTCAATAGTTATTAAAATTCAATTCAATGGTGAAGTCAGATTTTTAATATTAATGAAAAGTAACTTTTTAAAAGTTATCATTTCCCTGACTGGCGTTCCTGAAGGCTAATCTGCATTAGCTGTCCAGCTCTCCCTCGGGCAGTGGTCAACTTTAAATATGTGGAAATGAGGTGTGAAATGACTCTCAGGATCAAACAATAGGCTGACCTGAATGGGCAGAAAAAACTCCTCTAAACTCCACAGAATATTCAGGGTTGAGACTGTGGCCATATCGCTACACTACACTGTACAATTGTGCTTGACAGGTCTGTTATGCCTCATAAAACTCTTGAGGCACACTTGAAATGGGAGAGAATAGGGTGCAAAGTCATTTTTTATGGATCCACTGTCTGTATGCTGAAGTAAACTACATTTGTCCTACCAGGCTTCTGTATCTCGGTTTGTTGTAGGGACAGTTAATGCCTGAAAGGGAATGTTAATGTTAGATGTGGTAAGACATTGATATTTTCCCATACACACCACCCCCAGCCCTCAAGTTTAGTGTGGACCAAACACTTTTCTAGCTTGGAAATCTCCTCTCACATGGCACTGTGGGCCTGTTTGCAGTAAGGTAAACAGGGACTACTGAAAAAGATGATAGTGATGACCCTGGAAACTTTTACCAAATTGGTTAGGGATAGCCGAGGAGTTACTCACAGTCACTAGTTGGTGCCAAGCAACCTCCAGGCATCACTTTCTAGGCCTGTGGAAGATCAATAGATAACTGGAGCTGCTGTCTGTGACCCGAGAAGAGCCTTGAAAAACTGGGTCTTCTCCCTCTTGTACCCAGGACTAAGAAGTGAACTCCAGGGGTCAGGTGTGGCTATAATTCCCTGAATTCCTGTGTGGCTAAAGGGAGACAATAACCAGCAAGAAGCATTTCCCTGGACAGATCTAGCTGCCCAGTGGCAATTGGTCTTGGACTGGACTTTGCTGTTGACCTCAACCTGATAGCCTGAAGGCCTATAAGTGCCGTCCCCTGAGCTCCTGCATGATTTATTCATATATTTGTAACTGATTGGGACATACAAGACTTAGGCCTAGATGTAGGTAAATGTGAATTACCGATTTATAAATACCGAATTTTACCGATTCGGTATTCATGAATCGGTAATTCAAATGTAGATAGAAATTCGGTAACAAATACCGAATCGGTATGATTCGGTATTTACCGATTCTGTAATTACAGAATCGGTATTTGTCATTGATTCCTATGGGCCTTGAAGCCCATAGGATTCAATGGCAGATACCGAATCGGTAATTACCGAATCGGTAAAAATACCGAATTTACAAGGGGGAAGGGTGTCACTTTGACACCCTGTTGCACCACTGTTTCTGGCTTGTGTGCCTTGTGACACACAGACATGCCCTAGGGCATGTCTGTGTGCCACATGGCACAGGTGTACATGCACAGATGTGCATGTACACAGGAATTCGTTATTTACCATGGAATAGTATTCCATGGTAAATAACGAATTGGTAAGGGCCTGTGGCACTGATTACAGTGCCACCTACATATTGATTTACAGATTCGGTAAATTTACCGATTTGGTATTTTACCGACTCTGTATATTTACCAAATCTGTAAAATTACCGATTCTGTAAATCAAAGCCTCCTACATTACAAATCCCAAATACCGGTCGGTAACTGCCGAAATCGGCCGTTACCGACCGGTATTTGTCGAGCTACATCTGGCCCTAAGGGTCCGATTCCGATGTCAGATAGACCAGAGACCTTCCGACATTGGTCAGGAACTGGACCCGAACAACCTCCTGTCATCGGTTCCAGACCTGCAAGTAGTATGCGACCGAGGCTCGGTCCCATTCCTAGTCTTAACATTGGGAGCATGCATTCCAAACGGAATGCATGCTCGCATCGTTAAGTGCAGAGGTGCAGTTCATCCCTGCGCCAATGGCAGGCACCCCATGGTGCCTGCCACCGGGTGCAGGAATCAACCTGCCCCTTAGGCTGCCATATGGCGGCCTCGCACCCATGGGGGCCCTGATGGGGCCCCCAAAGACAGTTTCCCCCTGCCTTTTTGTGTCGGAAAGGCCTCTATCAAAAGGCAGTGGGAAACTGCCACCATACTCCCTTGGCCAGAAAGAGCCGGCGGGGGAGTACTGAAGTGTTTCCAGATGGCAGACAGGCTCTCTGAGCCCGTCAGCAGCCATCTGGAAAACCGAGTTGGATTCCTTTCTGATCAAGCCCATCGGAATAGCTTGGTCGGAAAGGAATCCGAACGGGCAGGTCCGATGCGGTTAGCATGACTCTGACTGAGGGAAAATAGCCCTTCCTAACTGCATTCCTAACTGCATCTGAATCGCGCCCTCAGTCAAAAGGTACAATCTATGCCCTAGATGAACTTGGTTGGCATATCTGACCCACGCTCCATCACCGGCAACCTCAAATTGACTGACTGCATGCTCTTTCATGACCATTGATGCTTTGTGCTTTTTGGTGCTTTTTTCGTTAAAACTTTAAACACTCATCTCCTCTTTTTATCATTTTAGTGTCAGTGTCTTTATTACAGCTTACTGTAATTTTCTTCTTTGGTTTCAGATTCATACTGTTTGATATTTTGACTTTATTACTGTTTTGGTACTGCACAAATACTTTTCAGATTGCCCTTAAATAAACAAGGCTTCTCTGTGCCATAGCTGCCAGAGGCATGAGCTCAGACTAATTTAGCGACTTGGATGGTAAACCCTGAAAAGGTTTGTGATTATTCATTGAAGTGGGCAGTCCCCCAACTCAAATAAAACTCAAATTTCTTACAATTTGCATAACCACATAATATGTTGTTTACACATTTAATGGATATGGCCTTTTTCACTTTTAGAAAGGCTATTTTGACCTGGTAGTATTGTCCAAAGGCTTGAACTCTTGATCAAGAAGGTGTACCCCCTCAAATCAGGATTTGGTGCACACTGGGATTTTCTTTATTACATCTTTGAGTGGAGTGGCATGTAAATCATTTCACTAACTCTCTATAAAATATATGGTTACGTTAAAGTCATTGTTGTTCACCATGCACAAAGTTGCTTGGGTCACGGAAGCCAATTATCTCTTCAATCATTCTTTTTGTTACTCCCATGCTAGAATCTTAGACACATACATTCCTTTGTCCTAATTCAAGCAGCAAAACATTGTGTTCGCTCAAACATGTTTTAGTGTATTGCTAAGATATAATAAGATCAATCTCACCATCAGGAAGTAGATAAAGACAGCTCTGTTCATCACTGTGGAACTACACTTTCATATGCAGGTATTCATCTGGAGATCTAATAAGCTTACTATACCTAGTAATCCTATTCATTGAAAAGTGCCAGAAACACACAACTCTACATCAGCACCCTCTAAGAGTCAATCAGTGGACCCCTAGTCACAGTAGCTGAACTTCTACACTTAACAAAAGAAAATTCTACGTCCCACATTTGATAAAGCTTTGTGCTGGGTTTCTATCACAAAAGTGAATCAGGAAATCAGGATTTGCAGTGGAAACCTCCCCTAAATAACCCAAAGTTATGCTATGCACTGCTTTGTGCTAAGTTGCACCGAGGGGGTGTTCCTTTGGTGAGACATGGGTATTTCAATGCAAGCACGCATGAACTGAAATGCACAACAGAAGCATGCCAAGCATAGCTTAGTGAACTATCTATAACTTGATCCTTCATCATGTACTGTTTAAGACCTCACATATTACATCACTCATAACCCTGTCCAGTAAGATGGTAAGATCAATGGTGTCAAAGGCTGCAGAAAAGTGTAGCAGAAACAAGTGATACAGCTTTTCATCGGTTCCACATCATGGAAGTTTATCACAGACTCAGTTAATGACTGACTCAGTACTATGGCCACACCTAAAACCTGCTTGAAGTGGGCAAAATAATTTTTCAATTTCTACAAACATGTTGAGCTGCTGCAAAGCCAAAATAAACTAGTAGAGCCAATTTCCTGTTCAGAGATGGGGCAAACAACAAATGATGCCTTGTTGCGTTTTCATCTGGCGAGAGAATAAAGTGATAGTAATCTAGAGATTGTCCCATCTATGTCTATATTATCCATTTTTCCATAATCTATGATTACAATAATAAGAGGAAACAGTCTCTTCATGATCATAGCAATATGAAAGAATATAAGAGGTAAATAATTCAAACATCAAAAAGGAGATTCTGGGGGCATGGCCAAGATGGCGGTGGAGTAGGACGTGAATCCCAGTCCCTCCGGACACGCTGCCAAAACCGGGGAGTGGGAGCCCGCGGACGCGGCAGCACTGACGGAGCAGCCGGATGATGTGGAGGCGCCGGCCACAAAGGCCTTCATGATGGAGGTCTTTGCCGCCATCAAAGCAGACATCCTAGAGGCGCGCTCTCAGCTCTCCTCGGACATGCGCGAAATGAGACGAGATGTCGACTCCATTGGAGAACGGGTTGTGACCCTAGAGGAGCACGACGTGGGCACTGAGGACGAGCTACATCACCTCCAACAGGATGCTATCTGTCTGAGGGAGCAAAATCTGGACTTGCAGGCACATACAGAGGACCTAGAAAATCACTCAAGGAGGAACAACATCAGAATCCGGGCTGTGCCCTGAAAAGGTGAGGGTGAGAGTCTCCGTGAATATGTGACTGCGCTGTTCAGACAGATTCTAAATGAGGGGGACAACTTCGATCTCCAACTGGACAGGGTGCATAGAGTTGGTCTTCCGAGAGGTGCACAGGCTCCGCCACCAGACATCTTAGTCTGTGTCCACGATTTCCAGATAAAAGAACAGATCCTGCGCAAAGCACGAGGCCTCGCCACCATCCAGTTTCGTGGGCATCAACCCGTCCTCTTCCAAGATCTAGTGGCCTCCACACTCATCAAGCACCTTAGCTTCAAGCCGATAACCTCATATCTGAGGGAGCAGGGCATCCCTTACTCTTAGGGTCATCCCTTCCGCATCATTTTTAAGTTTAAGAGGAAGCTCCTGCAGCTACACTCCCTAGACGCAGCATTCAAGGCGTTGGGTCTGGAGAAATCGAAGCCTACGAGCGCGGCCGGCTCCCCGCGCACACGGCGCAGGCGCTCCAGCAAATGGCAGACAGTGGGAAGATCACCACCGATGGGGAAGCCTGACCCCTCCGCAAGCCTCATGGAAAGAGAAGTGGCTGTCTCCTCCGTAGCGCTGGTGACTGACAACGAACCAGCTCCATGACATTCATATGAATTGCCAGGTTTGAGTTGCAGGGTGGCGCCGGGAGGGACTGGTGGGTGATGGGACTGTGGTGTTCATCTTCCTCGCTCCCAAGGATGGACAGTGCCCTGCATCAGGGTTGGGTGCGGAACTATGGTTTCTGTCACATGCTAACTCTTCTTCTATTGTTTGGTTGTGGGGGGTTTGAAGGGGAAGTCTCGGGGCTGTTTTGCTGGTTTTTTGGGGTTTGGGGATGGGTTGGTGGGAGGGGGGTGGGGGTCATGGTGGCGGCTTTTCATTTGGGGAATTTCTATTTCTGTATGCACTGAAGATGTATGCTTGCACACTTATCTGCTTAAGGGTACTAGCTGGGCCCTGGCTAGCGGGGCCTCCCCCAGCCTTGATGAGCTAGACGTTCCTCTATTACGGCTATGGCACCTATCTCAATAGCCACCTGGAACGTCAAAGGCCTCAACTCGCCGCAGAAGCGAATCAAAATATGGAAGTATATCATAGACCATCACCTAGATGTGATCGCCCTACAGGAAACCCATTTAGCCAGGGCTGACGAATCACGCCTTAAGCACAAATTATTCCCATTTATTTACCGATCCTCAGCTACCACAAAACACCGAGGGGTGGCCTTGCCATTCCGCGCTGCGCTTCAGTTTCAACCACTGGGAGTCCAGGGGGATATAGAAGGCCGTTGGATCATGGTAAAAGGGGCTCTGCGAGGAAGGGTCTGCACTTTTGTAGCGCTTTATGCTCCCAACACTGGCCAAACACCCTTTCTCCCCAGCTTATTAGGGAAAATAGCAGATTTTGTAGAAGGCCCCTTCTCCTTATGGGCGACTTCAATCTTATATGGCAAAAAGACCTAGATAGCACACACACACACAGAGATCAGATGCGGGGACTTTCACTGGAGAGACACAACAACACTTTCAGGACCTGGGTCTCCAAGAAACTTGGCGGGCACTTTACCCACAAACACGAGATTTCACATTATTTTCTCACGTCCATAGAATGTACTCCCACCTGGATTACATTTTCATCAGCCAATCTCTGCGGGGCACTCTCCATGAAGCAAAAATGTTCCCGCTCTCGGTTTCTGATCACAGCCTCTACTCGATTTGCCTGCACTGGCACGCGCTTGTCTCGACTGCCCCTAAATGGTACTTCCCGCCTTCCCTCATACGCGAAGAGGAGTCATGTCTTAAGCTACGCACTACTATTTCTAGTTTCTTTGAGACTAACCCCCCAGAGGACACGTCCGAATTTACTAACTGGGATGGCCTTAAAGCGGTGCTTCGAGGCGAATGCATCGCCCTCAATTCTGCACTAAATAAACAACGCGCGTGGGAGCGGGAGGCACTTGAGACTGAACTTGCTGCTGTGGAGCTCTCCCACAAGGCAGGTCCCACGCGACAGCTTACTGCTCTCAGAGGCAAACTCCGAGCTATCTACTCCAATAGGACAGAACTCACCCTCCTTAAGCTTCGGCAGCTCTAGTACACTCAGGGCAATAAAATAGGCAAACCCCTAGCGCGCCAACTAAGGGATAAAAGGGAGAAAGAATATATTGGGGGGATCCTCGACTCATCTGGCCAGATCACACATGGGAATGAAGAGAAGGCTGCTGTGTTCGGTTCCTTTTATGAGGGCCTCTACACAGGGGAATCCTTGAATGGCGACGCCCAACAGGCGTTTCTCGACTCCTTAGAGCTCCCGCAGGTCTCCGAAGAGTGGAATGTCCAACTTGCAGCCCCCATTAAACTTGCGGAAGTCGCTTCGGCGTTCTCCTTACTAAAAACCAACAAAGCCCCTGGTCCCTACGACTACACGGCACTCTTTTATAAAACATTTGCCCCTGAGCTTTCTTCGCATCTGGTCTCACTTTTCAATGCAATGGCCAACGAAAGCAGGATGACCAGCACTATGGCGGAGGCTGTAATCTCAGTCATAACCAAGCCAGGGAAGGACCCGCAGTGCTGCGCCTCCTTCAGGCCGATCGCACTGCTTAACCTAGATGCCAAACTTTACTATTCAATCATCGCCAAAAGACTGAATGACCTCATGCCGCTTCTCATCCACCCAGACCAGTCAGGTTTTATCAAAGGAAGACAGACACACGACAACACACGCCAAATTATACACCTCACTGTGGAAAAGTAAATTTTGCCATGTTGTATGTGCCTACGTGTTCCCCATGTTATGTCATATGTGCATGATCGATATGCATGTATTCCCCTCTGATCGATTAAAGACGCAATTACAGTTGTGTCCATCTCTAGTATGTCAGTTTCCAGTCCTCGTGAATACAACGAATATCAGGCCTATGTAATACTACGTTGCCACGTTTTACAGTGTGCACGTTAATTCATTGAATTATCCCCGTTTCTAGGCCTCAAAAGGGCCCGGACTCAGATTCAGCTCCTGTTTCCTGAACCCTCTCCGAGGAGCGATGCAGCCCCCACCTGTATCCCTGACCCTTCACTTACTTCCTGCCTCACAGTGCCCGGCTCGGCCTGGCTTTGCCTCCCAGTCTGCCAAGAGTATGTTATGCTTCTAGTTATCAGTTCAGCCCTCCTTCTCTGCATTCCTAAGCTACTGAATCGCATCAATAGTTTCCGTCATGGTCTAGCCTTTATGTCTCCATGTAAGAGAAATACTGTATTAATATTCATAGAATATTCCTCGCACATGCAATACATTTTAGAATAATGCATGCACCAGTCTTAGTGTCTGTTAGCCTTTACCCTGATAACTTTTGGATTCTATCAACATGTACTATAAACACCAGATACTAGATATGCCTAGGTACATGTCGCTCTGACCCTCCAGACTTTCGTCTCCTCTTCTAGTGCAGAAGTCATAGCCCCAGCTCCTCCTGGTAACACGTCATTGCCAGCTTGCGCGCACCACTAGGTCAGAGGTCCCGGCTCCTTAGGTAGCCCCCTCCATGTTTCCGCCCCATTTATGACATATTCTGTTACGTTTACATCACATGTCTATGTACACGCCTCTTGTTACACCCACTTCAGCCTTATCTTTCGCGACTGCTACGAACTCCGCCCACTGCTACGCCTACTGTATTAACTGTAATGCAATTGTTCTAGTATATATATACTTGTGCACTGTTATTAAAAGTTACCCTTATGCTCCCAGATCCTGCCCCCGGCAGCTGCCATCCTATTCCCGTGCAGGTTGTCCTGTTGCTGTCCTTTATGCTGTATTAAAACCTGCAAACTCAAGATACCTCGAATCTTGACTCTTATTTATTGAGCTATCTGTTATTGTATATCTAGTCAAAAATAGAACAGGTATTTAATTATTTATTTACCACATAATGGCGCCCGAACAGGAACTTGCCCTTTCCCCACGCGCCGGAGAAGCCACGCAAGCCCCCTGATCCTCTGCAGTCGTGACGGAACCATCCTGCGCAGTGGCAGATATTTCTGCTTCAAGTATCCCTCAGGCCCACGGAGGAGACGGAGGTTGCGGTCCAGCATCCAGACGAGGCGGTGGAGGAACGCGGCGAGTCCCGACCAGAGCCCAAGCCGAGAGTCCAAGGTCCGAGGTATCCGGAGGCCCACCTGTAACTGAAGTTCGAAGTTCGTCGTCCGTCGTCGTAGTCAGTCCAGTCCAGTCCGAGGCCTTCCGTTCTTGCTGCCCGGTGAGTACCGTTGCTGGGGTAGTATCTAGACAGGGTCAATTAATTTGTCTCTGGTCCGTGGGTTTGGGTACGCAAATCCAACACGAAGTGTCCACCTAGGTGGATGCGGGTCCTGACGTGTCTCTTTATGAGACCGGTATGTTTCGTACTGTTTCAGCAGTGCATCTAGTAATTCTAGTAAGTTCTGTTCTCGAGAAATTCATGTGTTTTTGTTTTCAAGTATTCCAGGTAATGTTTCTGTCCGAACTGTTATTTTAAATGTCATTTCAATGTGTTTTCAATGTCGTGGTATGAATGAGTTGTTTCCCCAGTCATTATTGTGTTCATCGTGTATTGTATTGTGTCTAGATTCCAGTCAAAGTCATGCCTCTGTTCTCAAGATTACGTCAGTTAAGAACTAGGAAAGGTCTGCTCGAGGAAGCAGTTTCTGTCCCGCCTAGGGACAGTCCAGGTCATTTTATGTATCATAAGCATGGCATAAGTGCCATATTATATCTAGACTTATGGGTCGAGTATACTAAAGATCTAGAAGAGAAATATAGATGGCCTGTATCAGGCACATGGGATGCCGAGTGCATCATGCGAGTAAAAGAAGCATTATGGAAAAAGAAAGCCAGACAGTCACAGAAAGATGCCATCGAGTTATGGCGAAAAGAATCTCATAAAAGAACGGAAAAAGAAATCAGAAAGTCAGAATTAAGTAGAGAATCCTCAGAAAGAGCCCAAGAAAGGGAATTAATCAAAATAGGTGAACGAGTTAAAACCGAACAGTCAGACAGACAGAGGAATGCCCTTATTAAGGGTATGTACCCTCTTCTTGCCGAGGGCTTGCCAAAAGCAACCCCGGAGGCATCCAGTAATTTTCCGCCACCCTTAGTTCCGACCAAGCTACGTCACAAACCGACCGCAGCTGATATTTTTCTCTCGTCCTATTTGGACGACACAGTCCCAGAATATGCAAACCCTGTTCCGCCAGCTCCTGTAAATAATGTAATTCCTGCTCCTCCAGTCACCGGGGCACCTGTTACAGCACCTGTTACGGTACCCCCGGTCCAGCCTACGTTACAAGTACCCGCTACATTGATCACTCTGCCAGCACGAAGAGTATCAGTCGACGATTCCAGTTTAGGGGCCGCGGGGGGAGGTGCTCCTGGTACCCCGCCGCCACAGAAACGTGTAATATTAGCCGAGTTACATGAACGTGCGTTACAGCGTACGCCCAAACATCAGTCCGTTGCAGATATCAGGCGAGCTCTTACCGAATGCCGTTATGATCCAGTCCCAGGTGATGATAGTATGGTTATATATTCATTGCGTGTAAGACGGGTGACCGAGTATTTGGACACACTACCAAATATGAAAGAAGATCTAGATAGAATATATCGTTTCATTCGTACAGGAACAGACCCAGAAAGTATTGGCGAAGTCATGTCTCTAAGAAAAGCTGAGATTCAGTTCATGCTATTAAAATTCCTAATAAATTGTTTAATAAGGGAACAAGATTATCCGACTAAAGATCCGACCGAAATGAAAGTCCTGACAAGGTGGAGTGATCATATAGCCGAGGGAAGACACAAGACACTCAGTAGTATAGAGAGTATGTACAAGAAGATACGTAAAGAAATAATAAGGTTACACGAGAAACGCAAAGCAGCACAAGTAAGCGAGAAAGAAGACGACTCTCCTACCGAAGAGGTAGACGACGAGAATCCTTCCAGAATAGCGTATGTAGGTAGAACTAGACTTTCCGACCGACATTCACGTCTAGACTACAAGAAAACTGTTCCTCCTTCAGCACCAGAACAAGGTTCTCTAGAGCAAGTATTTCAAGTTACCGATCACATTCTGAAATCACGAATCGGTTATAGTGAACTTAGTACCATGCATGAACAAGAACTAGCCCGATCAGCAGTCCGATGGGCTACTGATTCTACCACTTTTCCAGACGAAATAGTGGCACAAATGTTTCTGAAACTGCCCCCAGCCGAGCAGCGACTGGTGGGTATGTATATGATCCAACACCTCATTACACTGTATGAGGGTCAGCATTCTGATCCAGGTCCGTTACATGATGTTCTGAACGAGTTACTCCAGTATAAATGGAAAGGTTTAGGTACCGATTTAATTAGTGTCATTCTAGAACAGCGCCACAAATATAGAACGTTTCTGAACCCGCATTTTGTTCACGTCTCACCCCCGGAAAGTAAACCATTTTACATAGACAGACAACATCCGTTACGAGAAGTACACCCAGTTAGGACACCAGATGGTGAAATGCAACGAGTATTTGTTTACTCCCCGATTACGAAGATGGAAATTTTAGAGATGAAAAAGTTAATTCCCTGTCACGACAAAGATCCAGCAGGGTTCCACCGTGAATTAAAAGACATGCTCCGTATGGGAGAATACACGTATCCAGATATAATTAAAATGTTAAAGGTCCTGTTGCCTGCGGGCATATATGAAAAACTCAAAGAAAAAGAATGGGAGGTGGGAGAGAAAAAGATAGATTGGGCAGCTCTAGAAGCTGAAGAAAATACACGTGTACCAGGTACCGGTCTAGGAGAAAAATGTAAAGAATTGCCCGAACTGTTAATACAAGTTTTGCCAAGATTACTAGCCACGAAAAAGGAAGACTGGGATGCAATCTCAGCCTGTAAACAGAAACCAGACGAAGATACTAGTGATTTTTATTCTAGATTCGAGAAATGTTTTAGTATTAACAGTGGTTTGAAGACGAGTAGCGAGTCATACCCTCATCTTTTTGTTACTAAACTAGTCGAGAATTCAAGTCCACAAGTTAAAAATCGAGTTTTGAAAGTCGAAAGTACCTGGCAAGCTAATACTCCGTCCCAAATGCTTCAGATGCTCCAGTATCACCAGAATAGAATCAGAGAAGAGCAAGATCATGAAAGGAAACGTATGAAAGACACGAAAATGAAAGTATTAGTTGCACAATCTGTTCCTCAAGACAGTCAGAAGAGGGGTACGAATCAAGCCAGTCATCCTGCAGTTCCTGTTAAAGGGACCTGCAATTATTGTAAACAGCCAGGTCATTTTATAAACGAGTGTGCAGTTCTGAAACACAACATAGCCACTGGTAAGACTAAAGAAAGACCACGTCCGCCTAGACAAGAACAAGTTTCACAGACTTCTCAGTCACCACAGAATGCACCACAGCCAGTTCCAGCATCACAGCCTATAGCTGCAACACAGCATGTTACACAGCAGATGTACCAGTATGCCCAGACAGAGTATCCAGAGTATCAACAGTATTCATGAAACAGCCTAGAGAGGGAGGTAGGCTTGCCTCTCATCGAGATACCTGTAGATCAAGAGGGTCCCTATGTACACAGTCAAGTATTAGGGAAAGACAGAAAGTTTCTGATTGATACAGGGGCAAGCAGGACTACTATCAGTCATGACGAGGTTCCAGGGGCTCCGCTCTCAGGCTCTAAAAATGTATCCCTTGGATTTTCAGGAAAGCCTATTGTAAACGAGATATCAAAGCCAGTTACTCTAGAAGTTGGTCCATTGTCTCGTACTACTGATTTATTACTTACGAAATCATGTCCAGAAAATTTGTTAGGCATTAAGACATTAAAAGAATTAGGTGCAGTTATTTGCTGCTCCCCAGAAGGAATACGATTGTTTTTAAGGGACTATAAAGGTCACTATGTATTACGTGATTTTGATCCAAGATTGTCTAAGGTTCCGCAGCATTTATGGGCGCAAGGTCCAACTGATGTTGGTTTTATGCAAATCACACCCCATCGTGTGACTCTCAAACCAGGTGTAGTGTTACCACGAATCAGACAGTACAGACTGCCACCTGAGGCTGTAGCAGCCTTATCCAAAATTATTGACGAGCTCATTGCTCAAGGAGTGGTTGTAGAAACTGACTCCAATGTATGTAATTCTCCTATTATTCCAGTCATGAAACGTACTGATCCAAATGCACCTCCAGTATATCGATTAGTGATTGACCTTCGAGAACTTAATAAATGTATCATTCCCCAGTACCCAGTTGTTCCAGATATTTCTTCCCTATTGACAGCCATTGATTCTGAAGCCACGTTTTTCACTGTCATAGACCTCAAAAACGCGTTTTTCAGTGTCCCCATTCATCCAGACAGCCAGTTCCTTTTCGGATTCTGTTTAAATGGAAGGAGCTATAAATTCACACGAGCTCCTCAAGGTTTCACAGAAAGTCCTAGTATTTACAGTCAAGCGCTTAAAAGACAACTAGACAATATTCACATGCCAACTGACACTGCCCTGCTCCAGTATGTCGATGATCTACTGATCACAGCCCGTTCTGAACGTGACTGCGAGCGTGCGTCACTTACAGTTCTGTATTTCCTAGCCGAGATGGGGCACAAGGTGTCCCCTTCGAAGCTTCAATTCTGTGTCCAGCAAGCGATCTACTTAGGCCACTTACTGTCCAAGAGGGGTAGGCAGTTGACACCTGACCGTATCCAGTTAATAGCGAGTCTTCCACAGCCCAAGACACAGAAAGAGGTACGAGCTTTTATCGGCCTCACTTCCTATTGCAGACAATGGATTCCCCAGTATGCATTCCTAGCCAAGCCACTGATACAGTTAACGACACAGGAGGCAGCCGTATCGACTGTCCTCCCTTGGACATCTGAACATACACTTGCTTTTAATGAATTAAAGAAAGCCTTATGCCAAGCTCCTGTTCTAGCAACACCGAACTACAGTAAGCCTTTTACGCTTTTTGTCACAGAACGTGAAGGTACAGCATTATCTGTTCTCACACAAGATCAAGCAGGACAATACAAGCCCTGTGCTTATTTTTCGAGCACATTAGATCCAGTAGCCCAGGCTCTGCCTGCGTGCCTCAAGTCAGTTGCAGCCACAGCACTAGCTATCAGACAAAGTGATTCTATAGTATTAGGACACTCCCTGACAGTACAAGTTCCACACTCCGTGGAAGTTCTTTTAAACCAAACACAGACTCAGCACTTGACAATTGCACGTTTAACAGGTTATGAATTGACACTATTCCAGCCACACATAGAAATCAGACGCTGCAACGTTCTAAATCCTGCTACACTGTTACCGTCAGTTACTTCAAATCCTGCCACACATGACTGTGTGGAAGTAGTTAACACTATGACAAAGCCAAGACAAGACCTGACAGATATTCCGTTACCTGATCCCGACCTGACACTTTATGTGGATGGTTCATGTATGAGAATAAGTACAGGAGAACTAGTAGCCGCGTATGCAGTGACTACTGACACTGAAGTTATAGAGACACATCGTATTGACATCCTGTCCGCTCAAGCAGCAGAGCTAGTCGCTCTGACCCAAGCCTGCATACGTGCCAAGAACCTGAAAGTTAATATTTACACAGATTCACGTTATGCATTCGGAGTCGTACACGACTTTGGAGTGCTCTGGCAAGAAAGAGGTTTTATGACTTCTCATGGAACCAAGATTCAGCATGGTCTCCTCATTCAAGCTCTGTTAGAAGCAATACATTTACCGACAGCTATCGCTATCATGAAGTGCAAGGCACATACGAAAGTCACTGACATTATTTCCCAAGGTAACGATCTAGCAGATCGAACAGCCAAGCTCACAGCTCAGACTCCAGACATTCCAGTTAACATGACACAGACACACACTCCAGATCCGACTACATGTATGACAGTTAAGGACCCCACTCAAGATGTCATAGATATCCAGTTACATGCTACTCCTGATGAAATCAAGAAATGGTCTGAACAAGGAGGGGTCCAGACAGATCAGGGATGGTTGACGAAGGGAAAAGCCACATGGTTTCTCCCCGACTCAATGGTTCAAGTCATTATTAATACCGCACATAGTCCTGCACATTTAGGAGAAAAAGCCATGCTAGACAGTATCCAGAACATTTGGTTCAACAAGCATTTACGAGCGGCAGCCAAGCAGAAAGTCCGTACCTGTATGATATGTTGCCAGTTCAATCCAGGTAAAAGTGTCCCGGTGGAACAAGGTGGATTCCAACCCCCTGACCACCCTTTTGAAGTCCTCCAGATGGATTATATTCAGATGGAGCGATGTCGAGGTTTCAAGTATGTCCTTGTAGTTGTATGCGCTTTGTCCAGGTGGACAGAGGCATATCCAGTTCCAGATTACACAGCCGCGACCACTGCCAAGCAGCTGGTTCGTGAATTTTTCCCTCGTTATGGACTCCCTAGGGTCGTGTATTCTGATAACGGCCAGCCATTCTCATCTGAGTTAATGAAGCATGTGTCCCTTCTGTTAGGGTACCAGTGGAAGTTTCATTGTATGCGCCATCCTGAAGCAGCAGGTCTCGTAGAGAGACATAACCAGACACTAAAAATCCGCATTGCTAAAGTTTGTAAAGAGAAAGGTGTAGACTGGCTAGTAGCTCTGCCAGTCGCCCTATTCTATATGCGCATGGTCGCACATTCCAGATCAGGTCTGTCCCCTTATGAGGTCGTATTCGGCCGCCCCCCGAACATGTGGGGTACACCTAGACCCCGAAGTATTACAGATGTTTCCAGTAATATGCTGACAGATTACCTAGCTTCCTTGATGTCTGCCCTACACTCTTGTCGTTCACAGGTTGCTGCCGCATTTCCAGACAATACCGAGGTGAAACCGCATGAAATCGTTCCAGGATGTTTTGTACTTGTGAGGAACTTTGATCGTTCAAGTCCGCTGGAGCCCCGCTGGAAACACCCTCAACTAGTCCTTCTGACCACCCGCACGGCCGTGAAGTTGGAAGGCCGCAAAGGCTGGGTGCACCTGTCTCACGTCAAGAAATTTCATGGACTTCGGAAAAAAGAGTTTGCCGAGAACATTTTTAAGGACTGCCAGAATTTTAAAAACTGCCCTATTTTCAAGGACTGTCCCGCTACAAACTTTGATTCCAAGCCTCCCCTGTTAGAGGAAACTCCGCAGCAGGAGTATAAAAAGAAGCTCAGGTCTAGTAAAATAAGTCAGCCAGTTTAATTGTCTAAGTCCCCCTCGGGTGAAACGGATAGACAGGTTTCTGACATGTATGAGATAGACCCCCATAGTGAGAGAGTTAGTCAAAACTCTATCAGATGTATCGTTATTCTATGTTTTCTTCTATTTTTGAGTTTGATGGTTACCTGCACAAGTTATGCATTTCATTTATGTTTTCCAATTTCTCATGTAAATAAGTTTTCTAATGCTACAGTAGAGCACACATTTAGTGATCTGCCTCCTCACGAGCTATCCTATCGTCTTGCTATGAGAAATAATACATTTATCCGTATGTTACACTATTCACACCAGACCAGCAATGCCACTAATTGTTGGGTGTGTGGTCGACTCCCCCCTTTCCAGACACCGAAGGGAGTTCTGCCACTCTTTCCTTATCCGTTTTCACATAATGGTTCGTGTGGAGCATGGTCCACGTTAACGTCATCCTCAACAGATATGTCCCTTTTGAATAGTACATGTTTTCCAGACAAGCAAGGTCTCCCCCATAGAACAGGGTTAGATCTAGAAAATGAAGTTTATGATTTAGGTAATTATTCTTCGAATTTTATGGTATTGAATGTTCAGTCTGATACTACTCCAGACTTACCTGCCATTTCAGTACTACCAGTCAAAGGCGAATTATGTGTCCGAAATAATGGTTCCGCACATGTAGGACATAGTGATTGTACTACTACTGTCGAGTATAGTGACAGTGGGAAATCTATTTTCAAAGCCTCACGTCATTCTTATTTTTTTTGTGGTCAGACCGCATATGTTCGTCTGCCCCTCGATTGGGATGGAACATGTTACATTGCCTTCCTACTGCCACCAGTTTTCCTAGCCCCATCCGATTATCATAGAAACACACATCTAGTACACATTAGACATAGAAGGGAGATCGAGTCCCCGATTGTCGATCAAACTGAAACTGCTCTAGAACAGTGTACAGACTTTAATAAAGGATTCTTCTTCTTTATAGGCCCTGTCCAGAATAGTAAGTTAATCCGTAGGTTAACCAGAACCCTTGAAGCAGTAGTGAATGAGACTACTTCTGCTCTAGGTAACTTAACCGAAGAGCAATCTGCTATGAGATTTGTCGTGCTCCAAAATCGTCTCGTTCTTGACGTCATACTGGCCGATAGAGGAGGAGCATGTAGAGTCATCGGATCTAGTTGCTGCATTTTCATTCCTAATAACGCGCCGTCTGTTTATTCAGCTATAACCAGACTTCATAAAATTGCCCATCAGCTACACCAGAATCCAGGCACCTGGACATGGTCCAGTTGGCTCTGGAGTATTATATCTGCCTGGGGATGGAAAGTATTGTCATTCCTAGGTATTGCAGTAATGATCATATTCAGTTGCTGCCTCTGTATACAATGTGGCCCTGCGATTTGCGGCATTTGCGCTACCTCTTGTATTCCTAGTCCTAAGTCCCGTTCCAAGACAATTCGAGACGAACAAATGATACTGTATGAAATGATAGATGGTATCATGAATATTGATGTTTCCTGATGGAAACGTAGGGCACAAGGAGGGAATGTGGAAAAGTAAATTTTGCCATGTTGTATGTGCCTACGTGTTCCCCATGTTATGTCATATGTGCATGATCGATATGCATGTATTCCCCTCTGATCGATTAAAGACGCAATTACAGTTGTGTCCATCTCTAGTATGTCAGTTTCCAGTCCTCGTGAATACAACGAATATCAGGCCTATGTAATACTACGTTGCCACGTTTTACAGTGTGCACGTTAATTCATTGAATTATCCCCGTTTCTAGGCCTCAAAAGGGCCCGGACTCAGATTCAGCTCCTGTTTCCTGAACCCTCTCCGAGGAGCGATGCAGCCCCCACCTGTATCCCTGACCCTTCACTTACTTCCTGCCTCACAGTGCCCGGCTCGGCCTGGCTTTGCCTCCCAGTCTGCCAAGAGTATGTTATGCTTCTAGTTATCAGTTCAGCCCTCCTTCTCTGCATTCCTAAGCTACTGAATCGCATCAATAGTTTCCGTCATGGTCTAGCCTTTATGTCTCCATGTAAGAGAAATACTGTATTAATATTCATAGAATATTCCTCGCACATGCAATACATTTTAGAATAATGCATGCACCAGTCTTAGTGTCTGTTAGCCTTTACCCTGATAACTTTTGGATTCTATCAACATGTACTATAAACACCAGATACTAGATATGCCTAGGTACATGTCGCTCTGACCCTCCAGACTTTCGTCTCCTCTTCTAGTGCAGAAGTCATAGCCCCAGCTCCTCCTGGTAACACGTCATTGCCAGCTTGCGCGCACCACTAGGTCAGAGGTCCCGGCTCCTTAGGTAGCCCCCTCCATGTTTCCGCCCCATTTATGACATATTCTGTTACGTTTACATCACATGTCTATGTACACGCCTCTTGTTACACCCACTTCAGCCTTATCTTTCGCGACTGCTACGAACTCCGCCCACTGCTACGCCTACTGTATTAACTGTAATGCAATTGTTCTAGTATATATATACTTGTGCACTGTTATTAAAAGTTACCCTTATGCTCCCAGATCCTGCCCCCGGCAGCTGCCATCCTATTCCCGTGCAGGTTGTCCTGTTGCTGTCCTTTATGCTGTATTAAAACCTGCAAACTCAAGATACCTCGAATCTTGACTCTTATTTATTGAGCTATCTGTTATTGTATATCTAGTCAAAAATAGAACAGGTATTTAATTATTTATTTACCACATAATGGCGCCCGAATAGGGACTTGCCCTTTCCCCACGCGCCGGAGAAGCCACGCAAGCCCCCTGATCCTCTGCAGTCGTGACGGAACCATCCTGCGCAGTGGCAGATATTTCTGCTTCAAGTATCCCTCAGGCCCACGGAGGAGACGGAGGTTGCGGTCCAGCATCCAGACGAGGCGGTGGAGGAACGCGGCGAGTCCCGACCAGAGCCCAAGCCGAGAGTCCAAGGTCCGAGGTATCCGGAGGCCCACCTGTAACTGAAGTTCGAAGTTCGTCGTCCGTCGTCGTAGTCAGTCCAGTCCAGTCCGAGGCCTTCCGTTCTTGCTGCCCGGTGAGTACCGTTGCTGGGGTAGTATCTAGACAGGGTCAATTAATTTGTCTCTGGTCCGTGGGTTTGGGTACGCAAATCCAACACGAAGTGTCCACCTAGGTGGATGCGGGTCCTGACGTGTCTCTTTATGAGACCGGTATGTTTCGTACTGTTTCAGCAGTGCATCTAGTAATTCTAGTAAGTTCTGTTCTCGAGAAATTCATGTGTTTTTGTTTTCAAGTATTCCAGGTAATGTTTCTGTCCGAACTGTTATTTTAAATGTCATTTCAATGTGTTTTCAATGTCGTGGTATGAATGAGTTGTTTCCCCAGTCATTATTGTGTTCATCGTGTATTGTATTGTGTCTAGATTCCAGTCAAAGTCATGCCTCTGTTCTCAAGATTACGTCAGTTAAGAACTAGGAAAGGTCTGCTCGAGGAAGCAGTTTCTGTCCCGCCTAGGGACAGTCCAGGTCATTTTATGTATCATAAGCATGGCATAAGTGCCATATTATATCTAGACTTATGGGTCGAGTATACTAAAGATCTAGAAGAGAAATATAGATGGCCTGTATCAGGCACATGGGATGCCGAGTGCATCATGCGAGTAGAAGAAGCATTATGGAAAAAGAAAGCCAGACAGTCACAGAAAGATGCCATCGAGTTATGGCGAAAAGAATCTCATAAAAGAACGGAAAAAGAAATCAGAAAGTCAGAATTAAGTAGAGAATCCTCAGAAAGAGCCCAAGAAAGGGAATTAATCGAAATAGGTGAACGAGTTAAAACCGAACAGTCAGACAGACAGAGGAATGCCCTTATTAAGGGTATGTGCCCTCTTCTTGCCGAGGGCTTGCCAAAAGCAACCCCGGAGGCATCCAGTAATTTTCCGCCACCCTTAGTTCCGACCAAGCTACGTCACAAACCGACCGCAGCTAATATTGTTCTCTCGTCCTATTTGGACGACACAGTCCCAGAATATGCAAACCCTGTTCCGCCAGCTCCTGTAAATAATGTAATTCCTGCTCCTCCAGTCACCGGGGCACCTGTTACAGCACCTGTTACGGTACCCCCGGTCCAGCCTACGTTACAAGTACCCGCTACATTGATCACTCTGCCAGCACGAAGAGTATCAGTCGACGATTCCAGTTTAGGGGCCGCGGGGGGAGGTGCTCCTGGTACCCCGCCGCCACAGAAACGTGTAATATTAGCCGAGTTACATGAACGTGCGTTACAGCGTACGCCCAAACATCAGTCCGTTGCAGATATCAGGCGAGCTCTTACCGAATGCCGTTATGATCCAGTCCCAGGTGATGATAGTATGGTTATATATTCATTGCGTGTAAGACGGGTGACCGAGTATTTGGACACCCTACCAAATATGAAAGAAGATCTAGATAGAATATATCGTTTCATTCGTACAGGAACAGACCCAGAAAGTATTGGCGAAGTCATGTCTCTAAGAAAAGCTGAGATTCAGTTCATGCTATTAAAATTCCTAATAAATTGTTTAATAAGGGAACAAGATTATCCGACTAAAGATCCGACCGAAATGAAAGTCCTGACAAGGTGGAGTGATCATATAGCCGAGGGAAGACACAAGACACTCAGTAGTATAGAGAGTATGTACAAGAAGATACGTAAAGAAATAATAAGGTTACACGAGAAACGCAAAGCAGCACAAGTAAGCGAGAAAGAAGACGACTCTCCTACCGAAGAGGTAGACGACGAGAATCCTTCCAGAATAGCGTATGTAGGTAGAACTAGACTTTCCGACCGACATTCACGTCTAGACTACAAGAAAACTGTTCCTCCTTCAGCACCAGAACAAGGTTCTCTAGAGCAAGTATTTCAAGTTACCGATCACATTCTGAAATCACGAATCGGTTATAGTGAACTTAGTACCATGCATGAACAAGAACTAGCCCGATCAGCAGTCCGATGGGCTACTGATTCTACCACTTTTCCAGACGAAATAGTGGCACAAATGTTTCTGAAACTGCCCCCAGCCGAGCAGCGACTGGTGGGTATGTATATGATCCAACACCTCATTACACTGTATGAGGGTCAGCATTCTGATCCAGGTCCGTTACATGATGTTCTGAACGAGTTACTCCAGTATAAATGGAAAGGTTTAGGTACCGATTTAATTAGTGTCATTCTAGAACAGCGCCACAAATATAGAACGTTTCTGAACCCGCATTTTGTTCACGTCTCACCCCCGGAAAGTAAACCATTTTACATAGACAGACAACATCCGTTACGAGAAGTACACCCAGTTAGGACACCGGATGGTGAAATGCAACGAGTATTTGTTTACACCCCGATTACGAAGATGGAACTTTTAGAGATGAAAAAGTTAATTCCCTGTCACGACAAAGATCCAGCAGGGTTCCACCGTGAATTAAAAGACATGCTCCGTATGGGAGAATACACGTATCCAGATATAATTAAAATGTTAAAGGTCCTGTTGCCTGCGGGCATATATGAAAAACTCAAAGAAAAAGAATGGGAGGTGGGAGAGAAAAGATAGATTGGGCAGCTCTAGAAGCTGAAGAAAATACACGTGTACCAGGTACCGGTCTAGGAGAAAAATGTAAAGAATTGCCCGAACTGTTAATACAAGTTTTGCCAAGATTACTAGCCACGAAAAAGGAAGACTGGGATGCAATCTCAGCCTGTAAACAGAAACCAGACGAAGATACTAGTGATTTTTATTCTAGATTCGAGAAATGTTTTAGTATTAACAGTGGTTTGAAGACGAGTAGCGAGTCATACCCTCATCTTTTTGTTACTAAACTAGTCGAGAATTCAAGTCCACAAGTTAAAAATCGAGTTTTGAAAGTCGAAAGTACCTGGCAAGCTAATACTCCGTCCCAAATGCTTCAGATGCTCCAGTATCACCAGAATAGAATCAGAGAAGAGCAAGATCATGAAAGGAAACGTATGAAAGACACGAAAATGAAAGTATTAGTTGCACAATCTGTTCCTCAAGACAGTCAGAAGAGGGGTACGAATCAAGCCAGTCATCCTGCAGTTCCTGTTAAAGGGACCTGCAATTATTGTAAACAGCCAGGTCATTTTATAAACGAGTGTGCAGTTCTGAAACACAACATAGCCACTGGTAAGACTAAAGAAAGACCACGTCCGCCTAGACAAGAACAAGTTTCACAGACTTCTCAGTCACCACAGAATGCACCACAGCCAGTTCCAGCATCACAGCCTATAGCTGCAACACAGCATGTTACACAGCAGATGTACCATTATGCCCAGACAGAGTATCCAGAGTATCAACAGTATTCATGAAACAGCCTAGAGAGGGAGGTAGGCTTGCCTCTCATCGAGATACCTGTAGATCAAGAGGGTCCCTATGTACACAGTCAAGTATTAGGGAAAGACAGAAAGTTTCTGATTGATACAGGGGCAAGCAGGACTACTATCAGTCATGACGAGGTTCCAGGGGCTCCGCTCTCAGGCTCTAAAAATGTATCCCTTGGATTTTCAGGAAAGCCTATTGTACACGAGATATCAAAGCCAGTTACTCTAGAAGTTGGTCCATTGTCTCGAACTACTGATTTATTACTTACGAAATCATGTCCAGAAAATTTGTTAGGCATTAAGACATTAAAAGAATTAGGTGCAGTTATTTGCTGCTCCCCAGAAGGAATACGATTGTTTTTAAGGGACTATAAAGGTCACTATGTATTACGTGATTTTGATCCAAGATTGTCTAAGGTTCCGCAGCATTTATGGGCGCAAGGTCCAACTGATGTTGGTTTTATGCAAATCACACCCCATCGTGTGACTCTCAAACCAGGTGTAGTGTTACCACGAATCAGACAGTACAGACTGCCACCTGAGGCTGTAGCAGCCTTATCCAAAATTATTGACGAGCTCATTGCTCAAGGAGTGGTTGTAGAAACTGACTCCAATGTATGTAATTCTCCTATTATTCCAGTCATGAAACGTACTGATCCAAATGCACCTCCAGTATATCGATTAGTGATTGACCTTCGAGAACTTAATAAATGTATCATTCCCCAGTTCCCAGTTGTTCCAGATATTTCTTCCCTATTGACAGCCATTGATTCTGAAGCCACGTTTTTCACTGTCATAGACCTCAAGAACGCGTTTTTCAGTGTCCCCATTCATCCAGACAGCCAGTTCCTTTTCGGATTCTGTTTAAATGGAAGGAGCTATAAATTCACACGAGCTCCTCAAGGTTTCACAGAAAGTCCTAGTATTTACAGTCAAGCGCTTAAAAGACAACTAGACAATATTCACATGCCAACTGACACTGCCCTGCTCCAGTATGTCGATGATCTACTGATCACAGCCCGTTCTGAACGTGACTGCGAGCGTGCGTCACTTACAGTTCTGTATTTCCTAGCCGAGATGGGGCACAAGGTGTCCCCTTCGAAGCTTCAATTCTGTGTCCAGCAAGTGATCTACTTAGGCCACTTACTGTCCAAGAGGGGTAGGCAGTTGACACCTGACCGTATCCAGTTAATAGCGAGTCTTCCACAGCCCAAGACACAGAAAGAGGTACGAGCTTTTATCGGCCTCACTTCCTATTGCAGACAATGGATTCCCCCGTATGCATTCCTAGCCAAGCCACTGATACAGTTAACGACACAGGAGGCAGCCGTATCAACTGTCCTCCCTTGGACATCTGAACATACACTTGCTTTTAATGAATTAAAGAAAGCCTTATGCCAAGCTACTGTTCTAGCAACACCGAACTACAGTAAGCCTTTTACGCTTTTTGTCACAGAACGTGAAGGTACAGCATTATCTGTTCTCACACAAGATCAAGCAGGACAATACAAGCCCTGTGCTTATTTTTCGAGCACATTAGATCCAGTAGCCCAGGCTCTGCCTGCGTGCCTCAAGTCAGTTGCAGCCACAGCACTAGCTATCAGACAAAGTGATTCTATAGTATTAGGACACTCCCTGACAGTACAAGTTCCACACTCCGTGGAAGTTCTTTTAAACCGAACACAGACTCAGCAATTGACAATTGCACGTTTAACAGGTTATGAATTGACACTATTCCAGCCACACATAGAAATCAGACGCTGCAACGTTCTAAATCCTGCTACACTGTTACCGTCAGTTACTTCAAATCCTGCCACACATGACTGTGTGGAAGTAGTTAACACTATGACAAAGCCAAGACAAGACCTGACAGATATTCCGTTACCTGATCCCGACCTGACACTTTATGTGGATGGTTCATGTATGAGAATAAGTACAGGAGAACTAGTAGCCGCGTATGCAGTGACTACTGACACTGAAGTTATAGAGACACATCGTATTGACATCCTGTCCGCTCAAGCAGCAGAGCTAGTCGCTCTGACCCAAGCCTGCATACGTGCCAAGAACCTGAAAGTTAATATTTACACAGATTCACGTTATGCATTCGGAGTCGTACACGACTTTGGAGTGCTCTGGCAAGAAAGAGGTTTTATGACTTCTCATGGAACCAAGATTCAGCATGGTCTCCTCATTCAAGCTCTGTTAGAAGCAATACATTTACCGACAGCTATCGCTATCATGAAGTGCAAGGCACATACGAAAGTCACTGACATTATTTCCCAAGGTAACGATCTAGCAGATCGAACAGCCAAGCTCACAGCTCAGACTCCAGACATTCCAGTTAACATGACACAGACACACACTCCAGATCCGACTACATGTATGACAGTTAAGGACCCCACTCAAGATGTCATAGATATCCAGTTACATGCTACTCCTGATGAAATCAAGAAATGGTCTGAACAAGGAGGGGTCCAGACAGATCAGGGATGGTTGACGAAGGGAAAAGCCACATGGTTTCTCCCCGACTCAATGGTTCAAGTCATTATTAATACCGCACATAGTCCTGCACATTTAGGAGAAAAAGCCATGCTAGACAGTATCCAGAACATTTGGTTCAACAAGCATTTACGAGCGGCAGCCAAGCAGAAAGTCCGTACCTGTATGATATGTTGCCAGTTCAATCCAGGTAAAAGTGTCCCGGTGGAACAAGGTGGATTCCAACCCCCTGACCACCCTTTTGAAGTCCTCCAGATGGATTATATTCAGATGGAGCGATGTCGAGGTTTCAAGTATGTCCTTGTAGTTGTATGCGCTTTGTCCAGGTGGACAGAGGCATATCCAGTTCCAGATTACACAGCCGCGACCACTGCCAAGCAGCTGGTTCGTGAATTTTTCCCTCGTTATGGACTCCCTAGGGTCGTGTATTCTGATAACGGCCAGCCATTCTCATCTGAGTTAATGAAGCATGTGTCCCTTCTGTTAGGGTACCAGTGGAAGTTTCATTGTGTGCGCCATCCTGAAGCAGCAGGTCTCGTAGAGAGACATAACCAGACACTAAAAATCCGCATTGCTAAAGTTTGTAAAGAGAAAGGTGTAGACTGGCTAGTAGCTCTGCCAGTCGCCCTATTCTATATGCGCATGGTCGCACATTCCAGATCAGGTCTGTCCCCTTATGAGGTCGTATTCGGCCGCCCCCCGAACATGTGGGGTACACCTAGACCCCGAAGTATTACAGATGTTTCCAGTAATATGCTGACAGATTACCTAGCTTCCTTGATGTCTGCCCTACACTCTTGTCGTTCACAGGTTGCCGCCGCATTTCCAGACAATACCGAGGTGAAACCGCATGAAATCGTTCCAGGATGTTTTGTACTTGTGAGGAACTTTGATCGTTCAAGTCCGCTGGAGCCCCGCTGGAAACACCCTCAACTAGTCCTTCTGACCACCCGCACGGCCGTGAAGTTGGAAGGCCGCAAAGGCTGGGTGCACCTGTCTCACGTCAAGAAATTTCATGGACTTCGGAAAAAAGAGTTTGCCGAGAAAATTTTTAAGGACTGCCAGAATTTTAAAAACTGCCCTATTCTCAAGGACTGTCCCGCTACAAACTTTGATTCCAAGCCTCCCCTGTTAGAGGAAACTCCGCAGCAGGAGTATAAAAAGAAGCTCAGGTCTAGTAAAATAAGTCAGCCAGTTTAATTGTCTAAGTCCCCCTCGGGTGAAACGGTTAGACAGGTTTCTGACATGTATGAGATAGACCCCCATAGTGAGAGAGTTAGTCAAAACTCTATCAGATGTATCGTTATTCTATGTTTTCTTCTATTTTTGAGTTTGATGGTTACCTGCACAAGTTATGCATTTCATTTATGTTTTCCAATTTCTCATGTAAATAAGTTTTCTAATGCTACAGTAGAGCACACATTTAGTGATCTGCCTCCTCACGAGCTATCCTATCGTCTTGCTATGAGAAATAATACATTTATCCGTATGTTACACTATTCACACCAGACCAGCAATGCCACTAATTGTTGGGTGTGTGGTCGACTCCCCCCTTTCCAGACACCGAAGGGAGTTCTGCCACTCTTTCCTTATCCGTTTTCACATAATGGTTCGTGTGGAGCATGGTCCACGTTAACGTCATCCTCAACAGATATGTCCCTTTTGAATAGTACATGTTTTCCAGACAAGCAAGATCTCCCCCATAGAACAGGGTTAGATCTAGAAAATGAAGTTTATGATTTAGGTAATTATTCTTCGAATTTTATGGTATTGAATGTTCAGTCTGATACTACTCCAGACTTACCTGCCATTTCAGTACTACCAGTCAAAGGCGAATTATGTGTCCGAAATAATGGATCCGCACATGTAGGACATAGTGATTGTACTACTACTGTCGAGTATAGTGACAGTGGGAAATCTATTTTCAAAGCCTCACGTCATTCTTATTTTGTTTGTGGTCAGACCGCATATGTTCGTCTGCCCCTCGATTGGGATGGAACATGTTACATTGCCTTCCTACTGCCACCAGTTTTCCTAGCCCCATCCGATTATCATAGAAACACACATCTAGTACACATTAGACATAGAAGGGAGATCGAGTCCCCGATTGTCGATCAAACTGAAACTGCTCTAGAACAGTGTACAGACTTTAATAAAGGATTCTTCTTCTTTATAGGCCCTGTCCAGAATAGTAAGTTAATCCGTAGGTTAACCAGAACCCTTGAAGCAGTAGTGAATGAGACTACTTCTGCTCTAGGTAACTTAACCGAAGAGCAATCTGCTATGAGATTTGTCGTGCTCCAAAATCGTCTCGTTCTTGACGTCATACTGGCCGATAGAGGAGGAGCATGTAGAGTCATCGGATCTAGTTGCTGCATTTTCATTCCTAATAACGCGCCGTCTGTTTATTCAGCTATAACCAGACTTCATAAAATTGCCCATCAGCTACACCAGAATCCAGGCACCTGGACATGGTCCAGTTGGCTCTGGAGTATTATATCTGCCTGGGGATGGAAAGTATTGTCATTCCTAGGTATTGCAGTAATGATCATATTCAGTTGCTGCCTCTGTATACAATGTGGCCCTGCGATTTGCGGCATTTGCGCTACCTCTTGTATTCCTAGTCCTAAGTCCCGTTCCAAGACAATTCGAGACGAACAAATGATACTGTATGAAATGATAGATGGTATCATGAATATTGATGTTTCCTGATGGAAACGTAGGGCACAAGGAGGGAATGTGGAAAAGTAAATTTTGCCATGTTGTATGTGCCTACGTGTTCCCCATGTTATGTCATATGTGCATGATCGATATGCATGTATTCCCCTCTGATCGATTAAAGACGCAATTACAGTTGTGTCCATCTCTAGTATGTCAGTTTCCAGTCCTCGTGAATACAACGAATATCAGGCCTATGTAATACTACGTTGCCACGTTTTACAGTGTGCACGTTAATTCATTGAATTATCCCCGTTTCTAGGCCTCAAAAGGGCCCGGACTCAGATTCAGCTCCTGTTTCCTGAACCCTCTCCGAGGAGCGATGCAGCCCCCACCTGTATCCCTGACCCTTCACTTACTTCCTGCCTCACAGTGCCCGGCTCGGCCTGGCTTTGCCTCCCAGTCTGCCAAGAGTATGTTATGCTTCTAGTTATCAGTTCAGCCCTCCTTCTCTGCATTCCTAAGCTACTGAATCGCATCAATAGTTTCCGTCATGGTCTAGCCTTTATGTCTCCATGTAAGAGAAATACTGTATTAATATTCATAGAATATTCCTCGCACATGCAATACATTTTAGAATAATGCATGCACCAGTCTTAGTGTCTGTTAGCCTTTACCCTGATAACTTTTGGATTCTATCAACATGTACTATAAACACCAGATACTAGATATGCCTAGGTACATGTCGCTCTGACCCTCCAGACTTTCGTCTCCTCTTCTAGTGCAGAAGTCATAGCCCCAGCTCCTCCTGGTAACACGTCATTGCCAGCTTGCGCGCACCACTAGGTCAGAGGTCCCGGCTCCTTAGGTAGCCCCCTCCATGTTTCCGCCCCATTTATGACATATTCTGTTACGTTTATATCACATGTCTATGTACACGCCTCTTGTTACACCCACTTCAGCCTTATCTTTCGCGACTGCTACGAACTCCGCCCACTGCTACGCCTACTGTATTAACTGTAATGCAATTGTTCTAGTATATATATACTTGTGCACTGTTATTAAAAGTTACCCTTATGCTCCCAGATCCTGCCCCCGGCAGCTGCCATCCTATTCCCGTGCAGGTTGTCCTGTTGCTGTCCTTTATGCTGTATTAAAACCTGCAAACTCAAGATACCTCGAATCTTGACTCTTATTTATTGAGCTATCTGTTATTGTATATCTAGTCAAAAATAGAACAGGTATTTAATTATTTATTTACCACATAATGGCGCCCGAATAGGGACTTGCCCTTTCCCCACGCGCCGGAGAAGCCACGCAAGCCCCCTGATCCTCTGCAGTCGTGACGGAACCATCCTGCGCAGTGGCAGATATTTCTGCTTCAAGTATCCCTCAGGCCCACGGAGGAGATGGAGGTTGCGGTCCAGCATCCAGACGAGGCGGTGGAGGAACGCGGCGAGTCCCGACCAGAGCCCAAGCTGAGAGTCCAAGGTCCGAGGTATCCGGAGGCCCACCTGTAACTGAAGTTCGAAGTTCGTCGTCCGTCGTCGTAGTCAGTCCAGTCCAGTCCGAGGCCTTCCGTTCTTGCTGCCCGGTGAGTACCGTTGCTGGGGTAGTATCTAGACAGGGTCAACTAATTTGTCTCTGGTCCGTGGGTTTGGGTACGCAAATCCAACACGAAGTGTCCACCTAGGTGGATGCGGGTCCTGACGTGTCTCTTTATGAGACCGGTATGTTTCGTACTGTTTCAGCAGTGCATCTAGTAATTCTAGTAAGTTCTGTTCTCGAGAAATTCATGTGTTTTTGTTTTCAAGTATTCCAGGTAATGTTTCTGTCCGAACTGTTATTTTAAATGTCATTTCAATGTGTTTTCAATGTCGTGGTATGAATGAGTTGTTTCCCCAGTCATTATTGTGTTCATCGTGTATTGTATTGTGTCTAGATTCCAGTCAAAGTCATGCCTCTGTTCTCAAGATTACGTCAGTTAAGAACTAGGAAAGGTCTGCTCGAGGAAGCAGTTTCTGTCCCGCCTAGGGACAGTCCAGGTCATTTTATGTATCATAAGCATAGCAACCCATTTAGCCAGGGCTGACGAATCACGCCTTAAGCACAAATTATTCCCATTTATTTACCGATCCTCAGCTACCACAAAACACCAAGGGGTGGCCTTGCCATTCCGCGCTGCGCTTCAGTTTCAACCACTGGGAGTCCAGGGGGATAAAGAAGGCCGTTGGATCATGGTAAAAGGGGCTCTGCGAGGAAGGGTCTGCACTTTTGTAGCGCTTTATGCTCCCAACACTGGCCAAACACCCTTTCTCCCCAGCTTATTAGGGAAAATAGCAGATTTTGTAGAAGGCCCCTTCTCCTTATGGGCGACTTCAATCTTATATGGCAAAAAGACCTAGATAGCACACACACACACAGAGATCAGATGCGGGGACTTTCACTGGAGAGACACAACAACACTTTCAGGACCTGGGTCTCCAAGAAACTTGGCGGGCACTTTACCCACAAACACGAGATTTCACATTCTTTTCTCACGTCCATAGAATGTACTCCCACCTGGATTACATTTTCATCAGCCAATCTCTGCGGGGCACTCTCCATGAAGCAAAAATGTTCCAGCTCTCGGTTTCTGATCACAGCCTCTACTCGATTTGCCTGCACTGGCACGCGCTTGTCTCGACTGCCCCTAAATGGTACTTCCCGCCTTCCCTCATACGCGAAGAGGAGTCATGTCTTAAGCTACGCACTACTATTTCTAGTTTCTTTGAGACTAACCCCCCAGAGGACACGTCCGAATTTACTAACTGGGATGGCCTTAAAGCGGTGCTTCGAGGCGAATGCATCGCCCTCAATTCTGCACTAAATAAACAACGCGCGTGGGAGCAGGAGGCACTTGAGACTGAACTTGCTGCTGTGGAGCTCTCCCACAAGGCAGGTCCCACGCGACAGCTTACTGCTCACAGAGGCAAACTCCGAGCTATCTACTCCAATAGGACAGAACTCACCCTCCTTAAGCTTCGGCAGCTCTAGTACACTCAGGGCAATAAAATAGGCAAACCCCTAGCGCGCCAACTAAGGGATAAAAGGGAGAAAGGGAGAAAGAATATATTGGGGGGATCCTCGACTCATCTGGCCAGATCACACATGGGAATGAAGAGAAGGCTGCTGTGTTCGGTTCCTTTTATGAGGGCCTCTACACAGGGGAATCCTTGAATGGCGACGCCCAACAGGCGTTTCTCGACTCCTTAGAGCTCCCGCAGGTCTCCGAAGAGTGGAATGCCCAACTTGCAGCCCCCATTAAACTTGCGGAAGTCGCTTCGGCGTTCTCCTTACTAAAAACCAACAAAGCCCCTGGTCCCTACGACTACACGGCACTCTTTTATAAAACATTTGCCCCTGAGCTTTCTTCGCATCTGGTCTCACTTTTCAATGCAATGGCCAACGAAAGCAGGATGACCAGCACTATGGCGGAGGCTGTAATCTCAGTCATAACCAAGCCAGGGAAGGACCCGCAGTGCTGCGCCTCCTTCAGGCCGATCGCACTGCTTAACCTAGATCCCAAACTTTACTATTTAATCATCGCCAAAAGACTGAATGACCTCATGCCGCTTCTCATCCACCCAGACCAGTCAGGTTTTATCAAAGGAAGACAGACACACGACAACACACGCCAAATTATACACCTCACAGAAAAAGCCAACAAACTCCATATCCCGGCAATCCTGGTAGGCCTCGACGCAGAGAAGGCCTTCGACCGGGTCAACTGGTCCTTCCTGTTCCGGGCACTGACTGCCTTTGGCTTTTCATCTAAATTCATCGCCATGTTGCAGGCGAACTACCGCACCCCACCTTCGAGGGTGGTGGTCAATGGGGCCCGCTCAGACTCCTTTAAGCATTCAAGGGAGACCCAGCAAGGTTGCCCCCTCTCCCCACTACTCTTCGCCCTTAGCATCGAACCTTTGGCGATTGCTGAGCGGCAGAACCCAGACATTAAAGGCATTCAGTTCGCTGGCGACCCTCATAAAATTTCCATTATTGCCGACAACATCCTTCGGTCCACATGGAGCTAACTCGGTTTGAAATGCTGTCAGGCTTTAAGGTAAACTCTGGGAACTCCTTTATTCTTAACCTCTCCCTCCCTTCGGAACGAGCTACCCAACTTCGCTCATCGACTCCGCTCGCTTGGGCCTCCAAATCGCTCCAATATCTAGGAGTGTCCCTGACCCCGACGCTCCAGGGGCTCTTTAAAACCAATTTCCCCCCCCCTACTAGCTCAAATGCAGGCAGATCTGACGAAGTGGAAACCGCTCTTTCTTTCCTGGCTGGGGCGTGTCCATGCAATAAAAATGACACTGCTGCCTAAACTCCTCTACCTTTTCCAGGCTTTACCCATTAGCCATTACCCATTACCCATTTTCCAGAAACTCAAAACCATGATTTTACGCTTTATCTGGCAAGGCGGACGAGCACGCTTTTCCTTTTCCCATCTCCGTCGCCCTTGCACGGAGGGTGGGGTAGGTCTGCCGGACATCCAGTTGTATTATAAAGCGGCCCAATTGTGGGTACTGGTCGAGTGGTCCCAGAGGGATTCGGAGAAACATTGGCTCCACATGGATCGAAGCGTTACGGGCCGGACTATATGGGACCTGGCCTGGCGCCCTTGCAGAGATAGACCCCTGAACACATACCTGAGCACGCCTACACACACTACACTAAAGGTATGGGACACTGTCTCAGGCGATGATAGGTGGACTACCTTCCCCTCTCCATATACACCAGTTCACCACACATCCTCTTTCCCTCCCGCTCTACATGAGGGACCCTTCGACTCCTGGAAACAGGGCGGCTGTCTATCGCTAATTCACCTATTCCGGGATGGCGAACCTCTCACCTTCAAAGAATGCCAGGATGAATTTCACCTACAAGATACAGAAGCCTACCATTATACACAACTCATGCACTGGGTACTTCACCCCCAAGTCAAGGAAGCAGCCACACGCCCCTCGACCAAATTTAAAGCGTTTCTCACCAAATCCTCTTCAATGAGGGGAGTGATCTCCTTTATTCACGCCCTGTTGCTTAAAACTATTACCTCTCCGAGGCCCAGATATATGGGAATGTTGGAAGACCTTCTGCAACGCCCCATTTCCGAGGAGGAGTGGGCTCACCTTTTACTGACATGGCGGGGATCCTTCTGGGGCTGCGTGACCCGTCTCTACTGCACCAAACTCGGGTGGACAAAATGATAATGTGGCTGTGCATTGGAGCGGCCAAGATTACCTTGGCGGCAGCTTGGAAAAAGAAGGAGGCCCCAGCTATCTCCCTCTGGCATGCCCGCCTTTGGCAACTCCTGAGCCTAGAGCGGATGGCGGACATCTTCAGAGATGATTTTAAAAACTTTGAATTCAGATGGGGACCACTAGTTGCTTTCCTTTCCCGGGGACTCCCGTCGGCGGTTTGTCCCCCCACCATTAGGGCTTTACACCTTTTCCAAATCTGAGTGGCGACCCAACACCGCTATTCTAACCCATCTTAGTTATGTTCTGTTTCCTCTTATTCCTTATTAGCTGCCATTTGTTTTAGCCGCTGTCGCCACCATGAGGGGTGGGGGGTGGGAGTTATGGGTGGGGACTTGTTTTCTTATTCTAAATGCAATGCTTTCCTCCTGTTGAGGCAATTCAGTTGAAGCCAGCTTACCATGCATTGTATAGCAGGCCCAGAGGGGGTCCTGCAACTGATGCTCCAACTAGGATGACGTCCTGCCAATTTATGAGTCTAGGCTCCATGTGGAGGGGCTCCCCCGCTGTTCAAGCAACCGTGATCTATCAATGTCTGACAACCTGCAGCGGGGGGGCCTCCCTTCCCGACGTCTTGTTGTGACTACCTCTAGATGCCAACCCTGATTGTCCTGCCGTCATTTTGTATGCATACCCCCTTACGAGGGATCTTTGGTTCTGGCTATGATTGTCAATGCTTTGTGTATGCTTGTATACCTCAATAAAAATATTTTTGACAAAAAAGGAGATTCTGCAAATTCAAGAGCAGATGTCTTCCGATGTTAAAGTTTGGACCATAGTTGTAATTAAAAAAGTAAAGTGGGATACATTTTAGATGCATTGACTTAGCAAAAGAAAATTGCCGCAAATTCGAGTGAAGTGGGCTTCACAAAGCCCTTGGCTCCAGTTCCTCCGAACTATGCATAACTATGTCCTTTACAAAACCTACTCCACGGCTCCTAATATACATCATATTTTGGTGAATTAAATATGTGTCCCTTTTATACTGCTTGAAAATAATTTACAACATTCTTTTCTACTACCTGAAAATATTTTATGTGCGTTCGTAAAGCCCATTTCCATTATTTGCACTTTTATTTCTCCCTGTTTTTGCTTTTTCTATGTGTGCTATATTCTGCAGCACACATAGAACGAGTAACATGCCATTAATTATTGTTCATTTGTAGGAAGGTATCCATTCCTGAAAATAAACAATCATTAAATAATGATGATTTTCTACTTCCATAGGTGCTGCAAGAGTGCCTGCTTTTGCACTAAGTAGCTAAATGTAGTGCTAGGGAAAATACAAGTGTGTGCCGTATTCTTTTGAAAACGGCTCATCCCTGTGTTATGGAAATGTTTGATCGTTAGTCTTGACACTGTTCCTTATGGAAACAGTCCAGCCTAAATTGCCTAGCCTTGTGCGCCGGGTATGCGCAGTCGCTGGTCCCGGGCTCACTGTGCCACTGGATTCAAGCTATCCTGGCTGATGAGGGGTGAAACCCCGAAACCAGTCATAGGATGCTTGTTCGGCTCAGGGAGGACCTGGCTTGGTGGTTCGGGCTGGACTGTTCCCATGAGGCACAGGTTCAAGTATGATTTACATATGGCCAGGTCAAAACTGGGGTGACATGGTGAGCAAAAGAATGATGGATTTAACCCAGATCTCTTGACTAGGGTAGAATATTTTGATTTATTCTGCATTCCGTCCATCAATTGGGTGTCTTTTGCTTTCTCACCTTAAGTGCGCCGGGTATGCCCACACGTGGGTCCCGGGCTCACTGTACCACTGGATTCAACTATCCTGGCTGACAAGGGGTGAAACTCCGAAACCGGTCCTAGGATGCGTGTTTCCAGCTCAGGGAGGAACTGGCTTGGCAGTTCGGGCTTGACTGTTCCCATGAGGCACAGGGTCAGGACTGATTTGCATGGCCAGGTCTAAACTGAGGTGGCATGGTGAGCAAAAGAATGGTGGATTGAACCCAGATCTCTTGACTGGGGGTTAATGTTTTGATTTGTTCTGCAATCCATCCATCAATTGTATGTCTTTTGCTTTACCGCCGTATGGGCCGTCAGAGGCAGAGCTCTAATTCCACCTACCTAATGTAGATGGGTGGAATTAAGAGGTCAGTTTTCACTGACAGTCACTACCAGGAACACCCTATTGGTAAAGGGCAGTGAAAACTGGAAAATGCTCTCATATTGATGGGGTAGGCCTCCCATGGTGAGGGGAGCATTTTACTTTTTTATTTTCATAAAGAAAATCTTGTTTCAGGATTTTCTTTTTGAAAATAAAAAAGAAAACAGTTTGGTGCAGGACTCCATCAGGCACTAAACTGTAAACAGCATTGACAGGAACAGCCGTGATGTCAGCTTTGAGGTGATTTCTAAATTAGGCAGGTGACTGAGAAATGGGCCACCTGCTTGGATATAAGTTAGGCCCTTAGTTTTGACTTCAGAAGAACAAGACCTTAACTGCTGTGACAGTTTATGATGATGGTATATTTTCTCTTGTTCTCTCTTTATGTTTGTGAATTGAAACTAAAGAAAAGGTACATTGTATCATTATAAGTGATTGGATTTTGATTTCTTGGTAGGGTCACCCCAAAACCAATTTTCCTTCACACCTACTATTCTTCTGAATTACTTTTGTTCGCTTTAGCACTCTCTGCACTTTACCACCGCTAACTAGTGCTGTAGTCCCCAGACTCATGCCCCTTATGTTGCCATCAAGATGTACTTTGAGGAATAAACAACACTCATTTGTCTAAGGGGCTTCATTAACTTTAAGGGGAAAAAGGGAACTTTCTCGTATTGGTGGCTCTTAGCTGTGAGTAGTTGTTTCCATGATGTCCTCAGATCAAGTAAGAAACCTAAATACGAGAAAGAACTTGTTTCCACTAGGCAGTCCCCTCCCAGGTTAAATTATCTGAGCTTTGCTGTATATAACTTTGGCTGTGGTACCCTTATAAATGTTTTGAAGAAGGGTAACAATAGCTTTATCAAACCCCATTTTCCCCATCAACTCCCATACATAGAACTATTAACAAGGTTGAATGCACTTGAGAAGATCATGAAAGCCAAAAAAGGAGGCCTCTTTGTCTCGGTCCACTTTCCAATTAATAACTGCAAGTTAGAAAATGGCTAATTAGTGCCAACCCATTTAATGACACCTTATTGGACTTTTGAAAGTAAGTGTTGATCCTCTGTCTAATCACTGACACAACATCTTTGTAAGCAATACTGATTCCCTAAAATATCAGAAAATAAACATTGTTTACAAAAATATTGTCTTCCTATTCTTAACTAACAAACACATAAATGTCAATTACCAAAAGATCGATGTCATAAATATCTATTTTAACCTATATCAATAATAAAATTATCAGACACAAAAATATTCTGGCATTTAAATAAACATATAAATACACACAAATACAAAAAACAAGGTATCGACTACATATATTTTGATGAAAATCAATAGTATTCAAGCAAAAACATAACAAACGATAACATCTTACATAAGAAACACATTTTAATTAACCATAGAAAACTTTGATGAGTATTCTACCACCTTCATAACAATTGTACATTATTATTAAAATCAACATAAATAATCCAAAAAAGGAACACACATCAAATGTTCAAAATATTAATACAGAAATATTTTTATAACAATGATTGAATTTTAAGCAACAAACAAAAATAATTTAGATACATAAATAAATCATGCATTCAAATTAAAACTAAGATATCACTATATATAACTAACTGTCAGATACCACAACTACTGAACAGAGAGTGACTAACCTGTGATAACCGGCCCAGCACGAAAGATGCACAAAGCTAGTCCTTTCACACCCCTTGATGCTAAACCAAGCCAGTTGTACACAGCACTCATTCTGGAGGATCACCAAGAGGAATGGGACAAAATAAGAACATAGCAAACTGCTGACAGTGTGATCATTTTCGTGTATCACCCTTCAGGCTTATCTGTCATCAGTCTCTCAGTGTGCAAGTGTCTCAAAAAGAACAAATACTTTGTTTCTTTAAAAAAAGAAATCCTTTACAGCTTTTGATTTACAGTGTTAATTCTCTCTCCCAATCGAGACTCAACCAATATACCTGTTAATCAACATGAGAATGCTTTAAAACATGAATTCTTTCTCTTCTAGGTGTTTCTTAAACAGAATTCAACAAGTCCCTGGAGTTGGCACACGCTGCATGATTTCGTATATGTCTCTTACTGGTTAGTATCTTGCCTTGTTTTCCACCAAGTTTTTTTTACTGATGTTCAATCATGATTCCTTTAATTCAAATGTGTGACTTGCATGCACCTATGTCTCCTAAATCTTGCAGGGTGTGGCCCAAGGGAGTGGTATTTATACCCTTCTGAAAACAAAGATGGCTGCCATCATCACATGGCTGTTTTCAGAACCTTCCAGCTTGTTCCAAAATATCCTGGCTTATTTCAGATGGATTGTCATGTGCTACCCATGTCTATTTACTGGCTTGTTCCAGAATCTTCTGGTTTGTTGCTGAAATTTCGGACTTGTTTCAGAACCGTCTTAATTGTTCCAGATAGGTTGCAATGTGCTTTCAAATTCTACCTATAAACAAATAATTGATAACCTTGTCTCCATCTACCAACAGTCTTAAACTTTATTTATTTGTTGAAGTTCTTTTACATTTTAACACTTCTCCCCCTGAAATCAAAGCTTTTGGAACCACCTTTTTTTATCTCCATGAATGTTCCCAAAAAGAACAACTCCTTCTTTTGCCAACAGTCTTAAATTATGGAGTACACAACTTAGAATCAATATCTAAATCTCTTTTGTAAAAAATCATATTCCCCACAAAAACCCAATTAACCAAAGTAAAAACCAAAAACATCCACAATCATTTATATTTTTGTAACTAAGGGGCAGATTTTGATAGCGGTCAGTCAGACCACTGCCTGCTATTGCGGTGCTCGGGAGACCACCCAATAAGCAGGCGGCAGTTTGACTGACACATTTCGATATGACCGCCGTGCAAGTGGTCGAAAAGTGCTCTATCACGGCTGTTTCTGCAGTGGCCAAACAAAAGAACTGGAGCACAAGCTGCTTGGTACAGAGCACCTCCTGCGCATCAATGGACCGTGTGCCATGCACCAAGTTTTGCATTGCACACGGTATATAGAGGTAAGTGGGGACACTACATGTGCCCCAGGGCCACTTTACAGTGACCCATGATGGATGGGGTCCCTGTTTGGGCTCCGCACATCCCTTTCCAACAGCGTTTTCATGGCGGTCTTCCCATCATGAAAAGACTGTTGAAAAGCGATATCGGAAACCCGACAGGGGTGCCTGCCTTGGCACTGCTGCCATTCAGGTATACGTCTCCTACTGCTGTCCAGTCAAGAGCTCTGATCCTGGCAGAGGCAGCGATATTTCTGATGACTGTTGTGGTCCGACCACCAGCATTCTTTTCCGGCAGTTGGACCGAAGGGCTTTTGGCACTCAGACCACAACTCATGGCCGGTTGGTGACGGTCTGACTGCCATAATATTGAGGCCCAAATTAACAAACAAATTAATGTTACAATCAGTTTAAATAAAATATAAATTTTCATAAAGAAAAGAAAAGCCACCAACTACCAAAATGTATATTATAAATAAAATCAAATAAACAAAACACACTACATAGAATATGATACATAGCAATCACGTCAAATACAAATTTATAAATAAGCATATCATTTCCCAACCAACAATAAATAGCATTTATATATACACTTCAGTAGCTGCAGATCTCCCTTGGTAGTATTGTAGTAATAAATATAATCCTCAAAAAGAGAAAAATAAATGTAAAGAAACCCCCCCAAAAATGCAAAAATATTACTGTCCACAAAATAATCCATTGAAACAATCTAAAAATGTATTAGAATAACAATAAACCCAGGAAAAAGCTAACAAAAATCAAAGGCAATCACAATTAATTAAAAATATATTTTTGCTAGAAACAAACATAATTTCCTTAGAAAAAAGAAACAGAACATCCGAATGTTCAAATGACACTTTCAAATGTATAAATCTGCAAAAAAAGAGATAATACCCACCCACAAAAGCAGTATATCCAAACATTAAAGTAATATACAAATAAAGATATACAATGTTCATAATATATCAAAATATATCATTATGAAATCTCACTAAAAAATATAATCTATACATATTGGAAATGACTCATTACCAAAAACTCAAAAAACTTTATTGAAACACTAAGTGATACTCTGACTACTATTTGCTATCACCCCTTCATCCTACATAACACAAACCCATATAAAAACCTTAAAAAAGTTATTACCTATTCTGATGAATGCCAACACCTTACCACAACTTGCTTCCTGTAAAAAGACCCAAAACGAGGTAAAAAGATTACAAAAGATAAGTTAGCAGTAACAGAGACACACTAAATGAAAATAAATACTATTTTCCTGTAGAAAACAATGGGGATTAAATATAAAAATGTTTAGAAATTGTTCCCAGAAATGATAAAATGTATTAAAAATGTCAATATAAGATCATGAACTACTAATGTAAAGTGTAAAAAAAATAATGATATAGAAACAATGGTATTATTTAAAATGTACTTAAAAACTGTAAAACATGTTTCAAATGTATCTAAAAGAACTAGAAATAAACAAAGTAATACAAACGAAAAACATTTTAATCAATTTGCAACTATACAGCAGTTAAATGTATTTATTATTGGAAAAGGACTAGTAAACAATTGAAAAATAACTACACATATATGTAAAATAGGTATGCATTTAAAAATATATACATAAATGTACAAAAAATGTACACGCTTTATTATTTACATGTATCATCACAAAAAGTACAAAACATATACATGTATCTGAAAAATGACATGCTAACACCAATGTACACTATTTTGGGAAAGGTCTTGGACACTAAAGAGATTACCTTTACTATTCCCACTCTAGTCTTTACCATCCCCATCTAATCTTTTAGGGAAGGTGTTACATTTGCAATTCCCACTCCAATATAGCCCACTTCAGAGAAGGCATTGGACACTAAAGGGGTTGCATTTACTATTCTCACTCCAATCTAAACAATTTCTGGGAAATTATTGGACACTAAAGAGGTTACATTTGCTATTTCCACAGCAATCTATACCATTTAGGGGAAGACATTGGCTTATAAAGGGATTACATTTACTATTCTCACTGTAACTTATACCAATGTGGTGAAAGTGATGGACACTAAAAGGGTTACATTTATTAGTCCCACTCCAATCTAAACAATTTTAGGGAAGGTGTTGGACACTAAAGGTGTTTACCATCCCCACTCCAGTCTATACCATTTGGAGATTATGTAGGATAATAAAGGCTTTACATTTACTATTCCCTCTCTAATCTGTACAATTTTGGGAAGGGTGTTGGATAATAAAGGAGTTACTTTCACTATTCCTACTCTAGTATATATCCATTTGAGGAAAGTGTTGGACTCCAAACGAGTTATATTTACTATCCCCATGCCAATCTATACCATTTTGAGGAAGGATGTGGATAACAAAGAGTGGATACTATTGACACTCCAATGTAAACCATAATATTGACATTTACTATTCCCACTAACATTACTAAACCAACATGCAAAATCATATTGCAATATAAATAAAAATACAAATACATTTGAATTGCCTAATACACAGCAGAAATTAAGCCAATTGGACAACTATTATTACTGTGCTTTTGTGATTCAAATGACCGTAGTTTTAATTTGAGTTCATGATCTCCTTTATAACTACAGTATATAAAACCCAGTACCTACCATTGGAGATCGTCTGAACATAAACATGTAAGTCTTCATCTATGTTCAAACCTTTTGGTGTGCTGAATACAATTTTGATATGTACCTGGCTTCTTATCTAGATAGGTCTCTTTCCCTGTTTCCACCTCTCAGGCTTCGGAGGAGACTGTCTATGGCTACATATTTCAATGGGTCAATGTCAAATTTGTGTACTTTCCAAAAGTGCCTAGCTACTGGGTAGCTCTCATCCCTGTGGTTTATGACTCTAAGATGCAGTAACATGCTAATATGCACTTATAATATTATGCTGCCCGCGGACACTTTGTCACATGGACAATCCAACATATAGATGACAAATTCACTGCTGCATGTCAAGTTTTTCTTAATTTTAATCTCCTTACCAAATGCTTTTTCAAAGGAGGTGGCATTTTCTCCATGTCGTCATGCTTTACACATATCAATCAATCAATCAATCAGAAACATTTATAGAGCGTGCTACTCACCCCTGAGGGTCTCAAGGCGCGGAGAGGGGGGGGGGGGTGCTGCTACTGCTTGAAAAGCCAGGTCTTGAGGTGTTTCCTGAAGGTGAGGGCGGTTGTTTCTCCATTGTCCATCAGGGTCCTGATGTCGTATGTGGCTGCTATGAGGGCAGTCTTAGTGCTGTGGTTGGCTCGGAATCCGGACTGGGATGGGTCGAGTGAGTTGTTTGCCTCGAGGAAAGCAGTCAGCTGTTTATTGACGGTCTTCTCGATGACTTTGGCCGGGAAGGGAAGAAGAGAGATGGGGCGGAAGTTCTTGAGGTCTTTGGGGTCCGCTGTGGGTTTCTTCAGCAGGGCGTTGATTTCTGCGTGCTTCCAGCTCTCGGGGAAGGCGGCTGACACGAACGAGATGTTTATGACGTTTCGGAGATTTGGTGCGATGATGGTGTCCGCTTTGTTGAAGATATGATGGGGGCATGGGTCCGAGGGGGAGCCGGAGTGGATGGAGTTCATGACGTTGGTGGTGTCCTCAGTGCTGATGGGGGTCCAGGCGCTGAGGGTGGTGGGGGGGGTCGCTGGTTGGGTGGCTGGAGGCGGAGTCTGGTGTCTGAAGCTGTTGTGTATGTCTGCGATCTTTCGGTGGAAGAACGTGGCGAGGGAGTTGCAGAGTTTTTGTGACGGTGTGATGTCGTTGTTGCTGGCGCCGGGGATGGAGAGCTCTTTGATGATGTTCAAGAGCTCCTTGCTGTTCTGGGTGTTGTTGTCTAGTCGCTCTTTGAATGATGTCCTCTTGGTGGTGCGGATCAGCTGGTGGTGTTCGCGGGTTGCGATCTTGAGGGCTGTTATGTTTTCTGTAGTTCGTTCGTGGTGCCAGGTTTTTTTGAGGGTTCGGCAGGATTTCTTTGATTCTTTGAGGGCGTCTGTCTACCATGAGGTTTTCCGGTTGCCGGTCATGCCTAGGGGGTTCTTCAGTGGTGTGAGGTCATCGGCGCAGTTGGTGATCCACTGTGTGAGGTTGTGGGCTGCGTCGTTGTTGTCGGCGGCGTCGGATGGCGGGTTCTGGCTCAGCGTTGAGTGGAGCTGGTCTTTTGTGATTTTGCTCCAGCATCTGCGGGGGATTTGTTGCGTGCGGTGGTGGGATTTATTCTTTTTCAAGGTGAAGTGAATGCATCTGTGGTCGGTCCAGTGTAGTCCGGAGGAGTGGCTGAAGGAGACGTGGTGGCACTTTGTGAATCCATTTCTGGGTTTTAGTCAAGGTCCGGAACTGCTTCCGTTATCACTCTTTACTAATCTATCTTGGACCAATTTTGCTTTCCTGTATGTGGTCAAGGGTTTATTAGTGATTTTCTTATCCTACACGGGAACACTTTTCAGTAGATGCCAATGCTTGCTCATGATTAACCTAATCGCTTGTTGGCCAGTATGATATTTAGTAATGAATCGCACCATATTTTGATTATCTCTTGATTTCTTCTTCACCTGTTTGCTGAATAGTACATCTACGTGGGTGAGTGTTGTGATTTATTCTGCATTATTGTAAATATGCCTTCATGGTACCCCCTTTGCTTGAAACTCCTAGTAAATGCTTTGTTGTCTCCTCATATGCCTTTTTCGGAATTACACATTCACTATAACGTATACTCCTTTTTATATTGTTGGGATGATAGCTCATCACATGTTGTGTACTATTGCGTGCCTTTGACTTTCTGTATAGAGTAGATATAAGTTTACCATTCCTCACAACCAATCTTATATCCAAAAATTCACTTTCTTTAGCTACAATTTTCCTCGTAATTGAAAAATGAAAATTGTTCTCATTTATTGCATCCACATATTGTTGTGCACCTTCAAGATCACTTTTCCAGATAACAAAAAAAATCTATAAATCTCAAACATAACATTTCTCATTGACCACCTGCTCCTCCCATCAGCCCATATGCAAATTTGCATAGGTCGGGGAAAAGCAGGTACCCATCGCTGTTCCATGTTACTGCTCAAAAATCTCCCCAGTAAAAAAATATATTTTTTGTCAAATAGTACACAATCATTCCTAGTAACATCACATCACAGTGTGCTTATAAAATCTCATAGGTCTTGCTCTCACAAAAGATTCTTCTTAGGAATACTGTACAATATTTTAAGTATGATGGTAGGCCTTCTACAAAGGTAAACATCTATACAATTTGAAGTATTTTTAAGCAGACTACCCTGTGCTGATACAATGTGCCCCCATTGTGATTTAATCGAATTCTTGTACATTGTTGTTATGAGCTAAAAAAATTGGTAACCTTAAAAAATAATTTCTCAAAAATGTCCATTCATTCTCATTTATTAATTTGTTCTGATACCAATTTCTCAATCCAGCATGAATATAACTCACCACTTGCCATGCAGTGTGTTCAGGCAAATCATGAAATTTGAGATGTCATGAGTATTGTTATAATGCAGTGATTTCACATGTTCTAACTTCTGTAATATTCAAAGGTATAGGTAATGCATAGAGAAGGGACAAGTTAAAGTTAATGTAGTGAGGCGAACTATAACAGTAGAATTTCTAAAGTTTTTCTAATTTAAGTTGGGTTTGTATACCAAACATAAAGTAAGTTTTCCTGACTATAAGTTATCTTTAGCCCTAGTTGTATTTGTAAATTTCAATGGCTTTTCTAATGTTAGAAACAAATGTAAAATATTGGTACAGTTTAGTGGTGTAGAGTGGTGCTGTGTTATTAAATTGAGTGTGGCTGTATATAGTGGAGTGTATTATTGAAAAGTGAACTGTGGTACAGTATATTTTGGTATACTGGAGTGAAATAAAGTGAAATTAGGTATATTGGAGTGGTGTACATTGGAATAACATACAGTGGAGTGGTGTAGAGTGGAGTAGCATACAGTGGAGTGGCATACACTGAAGTCGCATAAAGTAGAGTAGTGTATAGTATATTGAAGTGGCATAGAGTGTAATGGGGTATAGTGAAGTGGGATAGAGTAGGATAGCATAGAGTGAGGTGTGGTACAGTGGAGTTCTGTCCTGTAAATATTGCAGAGTGTATTTTTGTAGACTGTAGTGGCGTACAGAAGTGGTATAGAGAGAAGTGTTGTATAGTATAGGTGCATATATAGAAATATAATATACTAAAATAGCATACAGTCTAGTGGAATAGAGTGGAGTGTGGTACAGTGGAGTGGCTTAAACTGGAATAGCATACACTGAAGGGGGTTCAAGTGATTGTCATACAGTGGAGCTGCATACAGTTTAGTGGTGCACAATAAACTTACATAAAGTTGAGTATTTTGTACAGTGTAGTGTTGTAAAGTTCAATTGCGAAAAGTTGAGTGGTGTATATTGGAGTGCTATACAGTGTGGTGGTACAAAGAGGAAAAGCGTATACTACAGTGGTGTACAGTGTTATAGGGTACAATGCAACTGCACATACTGGCCTAAAGTGTAGTGCCATACAGTGGAGTAGAGTAAAATTAAGTATTGTTTTCTGTAATAATGTAGAGTTTGCTGGCATTCAGCCCTGAGATGTACATTTGATCTGTATATACTACAGTAGCAGACAATAAAATGTTATACAATTAAATAGGGTTAATTCTAATAGCGTAGAATCTAGTGATGTACACTGTAGTGCCATTTAGTGGACGGATGCAGAATGTAGTTTTGTAAAGTGAAATAGCATAGAGTACCTTGGGGTTCATCGCAGTGGTGTATACTGCCTTTTAATAGAGTTGAGAGCCATAGAGTGGAGTGGCATACACTGGAATAGTGTACGCTCCATTACTGTACCATAATGTGGGGCATAGTGAAATAGCATGTATTGGAATCGCGTAAAGTGGAGTTTCATACAGTGAAATAGCATACAGTTGCGAGCAATGTAATGTAGGGCCGACCAGTAAACTGGCATACACAAAAGTGCAATAGAATACGGTGGTAAACATGATACTAGCTTAGACTATAGTGGTATTGATTGGAATGGCGTACAGTGGAGTAGAGTGGAGTAATGTACAGTGGATTAGCATAGAATGTCATAGCTTATACTCAAGTGTTGTTAAGTGGAGTGGCATACTGTAAATAGCGTAGAGCACAGTGGCATGAGGTCAACTCTTAAAATGGAGTGCTGTAAAGTGGATTGTGTAATTAAAACCAAAGGTTACTTTAAATAATGTCAAAACAAGTGAATATTATAGTTGAAAATCTGAATTGTTGTTTTTAAATGTTAATTTTCTGGCTGCATGTATGGTGTGAGTAAGTGTAAGTTATATATTGTGCTATGGTATACTACAGTACAAGGGGCTTAGAAATGGCGATGTGATTGATTGATAGCTGCGTTTACCAATGGTAGAAATCAGCCAGGTCATTTTTGTGACAAATTAGCAATATTGTAGTCAACGTTTGGCTAACTTATAGGTGACATTGTTACATATAGTTAAAAATTAAGTTTTATGATTGTTAACAACCTTTTGTTTTGAAAACTGTATCTATTTTAAACGTATTGATTTTTACAACTTTTAAACCACAATTCCTCTGCTGCCATTTCAGCAATGTCCGCACTTTAATGATGTCACTGACCATGTCAAGAGTGGGGTAATATGTGAGGTCATAAGCAGTGCATTCTGGGGGCGCGAGTTTTAGTTACCTCACCTAACTATAACTGGAATTTTCACTGGTTTTGTACAAGTGAAACCTAAGCCTAAATATAATTTTTTTTCTAGTAAATTTGGTTCCATTACCTAAACATAAAGTCCCTGTAACCTTTGTTTTTTTTCAGAGAACTTCTAGGGTTTTTCAAGTAGTAGTCACGTTTGCACAATGGTGGAGAAGGGGGCAGGTTCTATGACCAGCTCTCAGGAATCCTGCTGTGTAGGACTTACTGGAGGTACCAAAAGGGCTTCTTTGCCCACAGTGTTCCTCAGCATCCAAAATCACTTCATACCCCAACCAGCAGTGCACCAGGAGGCACATTTGCAGAGTGGTAGAGAAAGGGGGCATGGCCTGTAAAGACCTCTTAGCAATCTTGCTTTGTGGGACTTACTGGAGGTAACATGAGGGGTAATTGGCCCCCAAGGTGCTGGGGTGAAACATTCTAAAAGGCCATTTATATGTATGAGCTCTGTTGCACAGGTTGCCCGCAAATAAATTAATTAATATTTGTCAATCACATTGATAAAGCATGTGAATACTTTACTGCAGAATGGAAGAACTCGTTATCTCTACCTTGCCCCGTAGAACATGGGGATTTGAGGGAATTCAACCAGATAAACTGATGTTCTCACAAAACTAACACTCATAATGGGTAAGGGTGCGACAAGTTGATGCAAAGAATTTCCGCTCTAAGGAAGCAACTGAATAGTCATAAGATGCTAACTCATTTGAGATGACAGTACTAGCTGTCTCAGATTGGTTATTTGGGGTATCCTTATTTAGTATTCAGTCTCATCTAAAACATTAAGAGGCATGAAGTGATCTGTAAAAGAAATACCAAAGGCTCTTACTGGGACCTCGTATTTTAGGAATGTCAATCCTACTAGTAGCAATAGAATCTCAGTGGCCTGCACCTGGGTTCATTCAGCCGGAATGGCAGCCATCCCACCCTGCATTGAGGACCTCAAATTCAGAATAACACAGTCACCCCATACCTTTTTTGGCTTTTTCCCACCCATTGGGCTCTGTGCACTGTATCAAGATCTTCTGAGACAATGTTGATATTACCCAGAGTGTTGCCATCCAATACAATACTTAATGTTTAAAGTCTGCCAAGCTCTCTCTATGAGCAGGGGCCAGAATAGGTGCATTCACTAATAAAGTACAAAAGGCGTTGCTTGCTGTGGGAAATCAGGAGATCTGGATTTGGCAAGTTGTGCTTATTTGAATAAGCTTCAAATGTCTGACCTCATTCAAGAACTGATGGACCAGAGTTTTAGCTTGCTACACTGTTGGCAATTAGCATCATAAGGTTTAATGATATGAAGAGTAAGCTGTTTTGTCAAGTTAGTATCCACGTTGTGGAGTGGGTGGGAGGTTTAAGTTTGCTGACAGATGTTAGACAGTCATGTACTATTATCTAAACCTCAGTGAGCAGGTTTAACTTTCACAGGTCCTTTTAAGCCGCATTGAAGGCTGTAGCCTTGTCATGGAACGTAAGAACCACACGTTACAGTACCTTTAGAGTGAACATTTGATTTGTCAAACAAGAACAGAACAGGTACTTTCCTGCGCTACCTTTGTTTCTTACTGGATGGTGGGCGGTTTTCTCTGTGAGAAGTCGGCCTTAAAGACAAACTCTCCGAGATTACCAAAGGTTTTAAAGAAACACATGTATTCTCGCTCACTCTTACTATGGCCCTTCTTTCCTTTCTGCACAGTATCCCGACATAGTAATGCATTGAATGGCTCATGTAAGTCAGTTACAGCATGCTTTATGGCCTCTAGTCTGCCTTCCACAGCTGAAATTTAATTTTCAATAGCCCCTTTTGCAGTTCTTATAAAACTGGCTATGGCGTTCATATAAGTGGATACTTTACTTTTTGTGCCCTTAGTTCCTATTTCTCCATCACTGTATTCTGCTGGCACATTTCACAGACAAAGCTCCAAGAAAAACCAAGGCACAAGAAGGATGGCCCAGCCCAGCCTCCTCCATGTTCAGTTGAATGCAGAAGGGCCTGCTCTTGGCCCAGTATTGGCCCAGGCACATCATGCGATGTCCCATGATGCTGTTGTTGAAACATGCTTTAATACCACGCAACAGAGTTACAGTCCCCTCACAGCCCCTCCTCCTGGTAAGGGCAAGTGCAGGCTGGGCAATGGAGCGCCTGCATGGTGCACTGTACAATGCCATGGGTGTTAAAATGAGCTTTGATAGTGCCAAACAAAGTGACAGTCCCCTCGCAGCCCTGCTCCTGGTAGGAGCAAGTGCAGGCTGGACAGTGGCGTCCAGGCAAGGTGTACCTTTCCACGCCATAGGTGTTGAAATGTGGTTATAATGCAGCAAACAGAGTCACAGTCCCCTTATATCCCCTGGAACCTGGTAAGGTCAGTGCAGGCTGGGCAAAGGAGTGCAGGCATGACGCAGCAACACACAGGGTTTGAGTGGCTCTAATAGTGCAAAACGAATTCACAGCCCCTCACATTGGAGGACAGGCTTTGTTCAGCATTCTGCGTCATGAATTTTGAAATGCTTTTTAATAGTGCAAGGCAAATAAAAAGCCCTTTCACTGTCCCTCTTCCTTATAAGGGCGAATGCAGGCTCAGTGTACAGAGTACAGTGACCCATGTCTTGGGTGTTTAAATTCAGGTTAAAAGCGCAAACCTAAGTCACAACCCCTCGCAGCTCTTCCTCCTGGTAAGAGGAAGTGCAGGCAGGGCAATCTAGTCCAAATGTGGTGCACCTTGGAAGTTGAAGTGAGATTTAATAGTGCCAAACACAAACGCAGCCCCCTCGCAGGCCCTCCTTCTGGTAAGGGCAAGTGTGTGTTAGATAATGGAGTCTAGGTGATAAGGCACATCCCATGCCGTGGGATTTGAAATGTGCTTTTTATAGCATAAGAAAAAATCATAGCTCCTTGTTGTAATTTACCCTTGGTTCCACCCATTCCTTCCTGTTCCCCCCTTGCCTCTTTCCCACTTGGTATGGCCCGTGCTGTCACTTGAAGGCAGCAGTAGAATGTTCTGTTGCGACGATCCTGTCAAGCTGGGGGCACCTGTGTTATATAGAACTTAATAAAGGTTCTTGAATTCTACCACGTGTGGACAGTCTTTACTACAATTTTGGCGACGGAGGATACGGACCTGAGCCAGGGTCAGCGTGGTGCCTCTCCCCTGGAGTGATGTGAGCTTGGACAAGGAAAATATGAGGAAATGAATCTATGACGTACCTTGGGCGTTCTAAGGAAACTGAGTCATTAAAGAGAAGTAAGACCCAAGTTGATGAACACTGGAAAAAGCGCAAGTCCGTGAGGTGAGCAGATTAAGCAGAGTGAAGAGATTGGAGAAAGAAATTTTGATCTCTGTCACCGCATTTTGGAGTTGAGGAATTGAGCCTTGTTTGGCCGCATGAGGAGCGTGACCAGTGAATAAAAGTGGACGTGGACTTACCGTGAGAAAACGATAGTTGATTTAAGGAAGCGGTGTTACATAATACTGGAACCGGTGCAAGACTGCAGTTTGTGCTTGGACGGAGTGATGTGAGGATTAAGTTTGAAAATGATGAGATAAGGTGGCAACGTCATCGTTAAGCGAATATCTTCATACACAAAGTATTATTGAGATAAGGATACTGGGCAGCATCCGTGTTTACCGGCAAGTTCATCTTGTGAGTGAAACTGATGAATTGAAACGTGGACTTTCAGCTGATTAATGTTTACCAGTGAATGCTGAGGGAACTTTGGGCGTTCTCGTGAAATGCTGAAAAAAATAAGGAATGTAAGACCCGAAGTAAGTGGACATTGAAATCTGCGTAATCCATGAGGTGAGCCTTGGTGGCTGGGTGGAGGAGAAGTGAGCGGAGCAAAGTACAAAGTTAAAAAAAATTCTCAAACCGCATTTATACTGATTTAAGCTGCGCGCTAGTGTGCGAAGGGCATCCTCCTATTTCCTACAGCGTAATTCCAAGAGGAAAAGTGATAATGTACTGCCGGCGTGAATTGAGGAGATGAGACTTGGTGGCTGGGTGGAGGAGATTTGAGCGGATCAGAGAACGAATTAAAGTCTCGTAAACCGCATTTGATATTGACAAAAGCTAACCTGAGTTTATGAAGTGTTAACCTCCGTATTTCTACAGCGTAAATCCAAGAGCTAATGTTATAGTGTACTGCCACCTTGTGGCTGTGTAGCCTTTGAAACTAAAGAAAATGCTCCATTGAGAGAGGAAAATACGTAATTAAAACTGATCGATAAGCAGGAATAAATCGAGGCTGAGAGGTAAAGTAAAAGAAGGAAAAAAAAAAGTGCAACTGAAAGTATTTATCAGTGAAATGGATTCAGGGTGAGGGAGATGACAGTTTGGATGTATATGTAAAACAAACGTTGCCACAGTTGAGCTCACAGCATCGATGCTTGTGTTTATGTGTTCTAAAATAATGGTGCAGCGTGTGGCATCCTAGCCGTGTAAAAAGGGTATAAGAGGAGAATTTAGAGCGACGTCGTAACGCTCATATGACAATTTCCTGAAAGAAACGAGGTGACTCTCTTCAACACGGACCGGAATTATTGACTACAGCATTGTAGTATCAGCACCAGCGAGTGTCGACGGCCCTTGGAACATTTCTGTCGAACTTTTTAAAGGAATAATTAGCTTACCTGGAGTTGTCAAGTTCAGGAATGTGAGGTGTATCTTGGGTTTCAGGCTGCGCTCATCTTGCGTAGCATTTTCCTCAGGGTTGTGACGTGAAAGGGAGAGCGACGCTCATCTCGCAATGGCGCCACCTTACTGTTGAACACTGCAACCGCATTTACATAAATGAATTCAGGGCAATAATTTAATCCGATGGTACAGCAATTAATTTGCATTCTAAAGTGTATTTGAAAAAATAATATAAGTAAGAAAAGTGAATAAGTACCCTTTAGTGGAATTACTGAAGGAGTGTAGGAAATGTCTGTTTGATATACTAAATAATAAAAAATGTATCGAAGAAACCTTTAAGTCGAAAATATATACCCAGGTTATGAAAAAAGGTTTTTACACGCATTTTTGAGGGAAGTTTTGAGAAAAAACAAATAAAATGAGCTATGTGAGAAGAACATGAACTGGATTTCATATTGTGTGAAGGAATAACGTAACTAAGCACATCAGCAACTACTAGTTGAAGCAAATTCTTTCCTTTAGGAACAGTTACTTAAGAAAGAGTTCGTAGACTGCATCCTTTTACTTTAACCTATACTAAACAGGAAGAAATTTAGGATCAAAATACACAGAGAAGAAGGAGACTTCAAAATGGTGTTGTACAAGAGAGAAATTGAACATGAGTATACTATCAAAATAGAGGGAGTAGATATTGACTGTAACGGAGACTCAGGGTCACAAGGTACGGAGGTTAGCAAAAGAAAATGGAAGAGCGAATTGGCCATAACACTAGGGAATACTTTGGAAGAAGCTGACACGTCCTGGGAAACACTCACTGGCAAAGCCATTATTTTAATTGGAAGAAATGAGATGAATTTGAGTTACAGGGTGAGAAGCCCATGGAATAAAGGGTATATTTCAGAAGAGGTGTTCTCCGTACTTGGAGGGGATGAGGAAATGAAATTAAGAGTAACGCAAAGTCCCAAAATTTCAGAACCAATGGGTAGACGGACTATAATCAAAAGTAGACAAATTACCCAGTGGGAGATGTTGAGGTTGAGAACACTATTATCCAGGGACGAAGTTGGAGGGACTAGGGCTGCTGTGAGGAAGGAGCAGATAGGAGAAGCAGCAGTTGTCAAATTCAAAAGAGATCTAAATACTTCATGGAGAAAAGATGAGGAAGGAAATATAAGGATAAGTTTCAAAATAAAAGAACTTGCTAATAAAGGAACTTGGGTGGTAACACGACCCACAAGGACAGAGGAGGACCTTTGTAAGTCCACCTGCCACAAGGCTGAGAAAGCGTGGTGCTCTAATGCACAGGCCGAGTCCAAACATATGACAAGGGTGATATGTTCTGCTGACATTGACCGAGGTGGAGCTTATGATCAGAGTTGGATTGATTTAAAGTGCAACAAGCAAGGAGAGTACTGGGACTCGTTATATAGCGAAGTGACTGAGATGGAAAGGGAGGAGGCACACAATAATGTACGTTACCCGCACCCCAAAGTACCTTTAGGAGGGAACAGGATGCTTACAGAAGGCGGGAGAGGATATGTGTTCATAGACACAGAAGATTCAGCATCATTCACCAGTAGAACGGGTTTGAAGGAATCGGGGGAAAGGCCGGATTTTGAGGAGGCGCGTACCGAAGGATTTACCAGTGGTACTGAGAGCAGTAAGAGAACTGTCGTTAGACCCGATGCTGATCATTATGATGAGAAGGAAACTGGACATTTGAGTTGGTGTAAACGCAGCGTTACATGGTCCAGGAAATTTCCTAAGAAAAAAAAAAAGTCTATAAGGGTGGTCACCCACCTGAGTGGAGAAGGGTACAAGTCATGGCGGACTAGAGCTAAATAGTAAAAGTGACCGCCGTGGCCAGTGGCAGCCTGAGGAACTCACCCACACCATGAAGCAAACTTAAGGGGTGCACTGATGCATTTAGAAATTGCGAGTGAGCACAAGTTCAGTTCATCGTCAGGCCCTTGTGTTTCCTAATTATACGTTCCCTTCCTTGTAAATGGAAGGGACAGACTATGGGAGGGGCCTACACTGATCTAACGAACATTGGTTAAAGTAACCCTCCTTGCTAACTTAAAACGGATGAGAACCATGGTAACCCGAGTCTACATGATTCCTTAATTACAGACAGATGTACTACTAGGAGCATGTTGTTTACCAGTCTGTTGTTTAGAATTGAGGGGTGGCCGGGGTATACGGGAAGTTGGGGTTTTTGGCCAGGTTTTTCCCGTCACCATTAGATATGACTAGGAGGGTGAAGGGGACTTACAGTCAGTTTACTATTGGTAGGAAAGGGGGGGCAGAGAATATGGTTTCTCAGGATACTATCACCCGCCACAGGACTTCGCCTCCCCGCCCTGTCATAGACATTGTTATAGTTATCAAGGGGCTCTCTGCCAAGCCTGGTAGAGGCCATGGTTTATCATATAGGGTAGACCCCGGTGTCCCACCGGGGCCAGGGTCCTCCTTGTAGGACCCACCTTTGGTTTTTGCGCCATGATGTCCTCCTGTGTACACCTGCCTTTCTCTCTCTCACTCTTTTTCTCTCTCTCTCCCTTACTCGCTCTCTCCTTTCCCCGCTCTTCCCCATTCTCCATTCCGCACCCACCTCCGTGTCTCCTGCCCAACTCCCCATCCCTTTGTTGTCTCCCTAGGGAGGATGATGTGTTGTAATTTACCCTTGGTTCCACCCATTCCTTCCTGTTCCCCCCTTGCCTCTTTCCCACTTGGTATGGCCCGTGCTGTCACTTGAAGGCAGCAGTAGAATGTTCTGTTGCGACGATCCTGTCAAGCTGGGGGCACCTGTGTTATATAGAACTTAATAAAGGTTCTTGAATTCTACCACGTGTGGACAGTCTTTACTACACTCCTCCTCCTAGTAGGGCTAAGGGCAGACTGGGCAATGGACTCAATAGATTTCAGGTGTGGTGCAGCATCCCACGCTGCAGGTTTTGAAAGTCGCTTTAAAAGCACCAATGTCCCAGCCCCCTCACAGCCCCTCCTTCCGATAAGGGCAAGTGCAGTTGGCAATGGAATTAAGGCATGTTGCAGCATTAGATCTAAGCAACAGTAGCGGAGTGTTGGACTTTTAGATTGATTTGATTTACCATTTCCATTCCAATGTAAGCAGAATAAGGGAAACTATTAGGCTTTGGAAATGTTAGATTTATTATTCCCATATTTTTTAATTAACCTAAAGAATCAATTATTTTTACTTTCCTATTCTCCTTTATACAAGACCCGGCGTAATTGTATTTCTATTTGCAGAGTTGGCGAAATTCAGATAACCCGCTAAATTCAGCCATCTGGCGCATGGTGGAATTATAATCACATTGTCATTTGAATGGCTTTATTAACGTGCGATTGCATGTGCAAGCGAGACTTGCTGGATGATAGGGACCGTGAGCGTGATATGCTGGTCACCGCAAAGCCTCTTAGCACCATTTTTGTGATGCTTACGAGCGAGAGCAGCTGCAGCTGCTTCTCAATCAAATTATTTACTCGAGAAACAGCTAAATCAACTCAAAAATACCTTTTCAATTGAATCTTAAACTTGGACAGACTGCTCCGGTTTTTTAGTGCAACATTTTTTTACCATTGTACCTTTTCTTCCAACAAAAAGTAAAGTAAGTTCAAAACCTTATTGCATGCACCAGTATTTATTTGTACTTTTATTAAATATTTAAATGTGATTGCGGTTATGGTGGGTGTCGTGGAGCTGCAATAGGGGACTACTATTTTTTGCATTTAATTTTTGTAAGGAAAAAGGTTGCATAGTTCAGTAAATTTTCTCCATGTTTGTTAAATTTGCATTATTCATTTATGTTATCTTGTGGCCTAGTCTGCCCATGAACCATACAGCCAGTACTAGTCAGTGGGTACACAAAACAACTGTTTATATCATATATGTTGTTTCAAAATATTATTTAGGCCATGGATGGCATAGGATTACATTAGAATGTGGTTGTTTTGCATTTCAATTATTTTTCAGCAAAAACTGTATTTTTGTGGAGTAATATTTGTTGCCTTGGGAGGATGTGTATTGTTGTAAATATGTTATAGCTCACCTAAGTTTCCTTTTTGGCATTGCTCATTGAATGGTACTGTTTTCATCTTTTTTTACCATGCCTCCATTGTCTGGCCAGTACATGTGGGTGTTTTCATAGGTCATCACTTTGTCTTTGTTCTCCATGTCATGTGGCCAGTGACCATTTTGTGTAGTGAGTGTCCTATTTTCCATAGTCCAACACTTTGTCTTTGTTGTGCATGCCATGTGGTTAGTGACAATTTTGTGTAGTGAGTGTCCATAAGCCTGCTTGTGTTCTTCATTGTGTCCATGCCTCCTTGCTTGTTGTTGTTTGACCATGTGGCAGGTGGCCATTATGTGTAGCCAGCCAGTGTGCTTTTGCCATAGGCATGCATGAGTTGTTTGTTGTCCATCCTTCTTGCATTTGGTTGTTGGTGAAAATATGGGCAGTGTATTGAATAAATTTTTTTTTCCCAGCTGTCAAAACCATTTTGCAAGGACATTCTTAGGGGCTCTACCTTTCAGCTTTTTTGTTCATTTTTTAAACTTTTTTCACGTATATCAGTTTAATATGCTAATGAATCATTGTATTATGTATGTACAGTGTTTATATATGCATTCTATTAATTTTCCCATGAACCTCCTTGCCCCCCAAAGTATTTCTCATAGTCCCTAGTGAGACATCAGCACTTACTTTTTATTATATTATTTCATTTATTTTTCCCTGGCGTTCACCTCCTGTCTGCCAATGCTCTCTTAGGACATAGATGCAAATCATATTTCACCCCTGCCTGCCATACACCTCTTAGGCCATACACCAACATTCAGCTTTTTAAGATTGTTCCATTTTTTTACCTGGACTGCCCCCGTGCATACCATAGGTCTCTTAGGGGCCAGATGTACGACTTTTACGCAGTCCCAAAAGGGCATTTGTGACCTCAAAAGATGGATGCTCAAAGTACTAATCCTATATTCGCAAAATAGGGTTAGAGGCTCGCTATTAGGAAAGGGCGTGCCAAGAGAGTCCCTTCCTAATAATGAGTGCAAGTGCCATGTATGAATGTTTTGCGAATGCATTTGCAGTCGCAAAAAACTTGCAGTTTACCACCTACTTCAAGAAGGTGGTAAACTATTAGCAAACTGGAAGGGGTCACCAGAGCACCCCTTCCCCTATGTGAATGGGTGCACAAATATGTTTCAAGAGCAGGCAATGGTCCCGGGGACCACTCCCTGACCTTAACAAATGAAACAGAAAAGTTTCATTTTTCTTTTTTAAACGCATCTCGTTTTCCTTTAAGGAAAATAGGTTGCATTTTAAAAAAAATGCTTTATTAACAAAGCAGTCCCAGACAGTGTGGTCTGCTGACTCCAGCAGGCCACCATCTCTGGGAGTGATAGCCATTCCCAATCGGGTCGCAAATTGTGACAGACTCATTAATATTCATGAGGTATGCAAATTCCCACCCCATTGGGAATCTCAAACAGTATCTGAGACACTGGTGTACATTGAATTTAGCAACACACAAATTGCAACTCGCAATTTGTAGCAATTTGCAAGTTGCAAAATTCAATGGTCGTACATCTGGCCCCTAGACCATAGGCCCACGCCAGCATTCACCGTTTTAAGGGTTAGTCCCTTTTTTTTCCTGGCCTGCCCCTGCACCAACTGCCTGTCATGGGTCTCTTAGGCCAAATGTGCACACCAGAATTCACTTTCTTTAAGGATTGGTCCTTGTTTTCCCCCTGGCCTGCACCACCCACCTGCCATAGGTCTCTTAGGCCATAGACACACATCAAAATTCACCTTTTCAATGATTATTCATTGTTGTCCCTGGCATGCCCCTACACCCACCACCTGCCATAGGTCTGTTGGGCCATAGTAGGACTCCAGCATTCACCTTTTTAAGGAGTGTTCATTTTTTCCCCGGGCTACTTGCACCCCTGCCTGTCATAGGTCTCTTGGGACATAGGTACACACCAGTATTCACTTGTTAAGGATTATTTAATGATTTCTATAGCCTGCCCCTGCACTCCCTACATACCATAAATATATTAGGCCATAGGCACACCAGCATTCACTTTACTAACGGTTATTCCTTAATTCCTGGCCTGCACTCCATGGCAGCATAGGTTTCTCAAGCCATATGTGCACAACAGCATTTACCTTTTTTAAGTATCATTACACATTTTCTGGCACCCTATTGGCTGCCATAGGTGTCTCACCTTAGAGGAAGATAAAGCTAACCTTTAAAACTGTATGTTGTTTTTTTCCTCATTGATAGAGTATGGTATGGTTAGGATTGGAATGGTCAATGGATATGCTAATATCTGCTATTATTTGAAAATGGGATAAAAAACCTCACTAAATTATATTGCCTGTATGAATAACTGAAACTATAAAAATTAATGCCACATTTCACTAAATGTTTTTCTTGTTTGTTTGCTTTTAAGTGCACTCAAGACATCACCCACTTTGCTGACAGATAGGCTGGAACAAAGTAATATCACGTGAACACAACACTGCTTCCACTTGTGCAGCTAAGTACCAGCTGACAAAGCTTGCCAAATTACAAATCTTAAAAATGACTTCAAAAAACGATGCTGCTGAGGAAGTGGCCAGGATAGAGGAGAAGAAGACCATTCTCACTACTAGATTGCCACTGTCCAACTTTTTCAGAAGACCCCGGACAGCAAACTGGGAGCAGCACTCCTGCATTGATTTCACTACCCCACTACTATCTAGGGGATTGTGGCGAGAATTTAATAGGTGGTCAATATCTTTTCAGTTAGTTCTACCACTATGGCCATATCTCCTGTAAATTTGTTATTATACATAATGATTAGAAGCCAATCCCTTCTGTGTTGTCCTGAACATAAAACAATATGGTAACAGGGCGATGAGTTTATTAACTTATTTACCTTGACCCCAGCTGTACTAGCTATTAGAGTAACTAGCCCGCCCCCAAATGCAAGTCCAGCTCTGGGTGGAACTTTGTCTGTCTGATAGGTGCAATACCTGTCTATACTAATCTGTTTGATTACCCATGTTTCTTGGAAGCACAGAATATCATAATTTGTCACAAGTAATAGCCAGTCCTGATTTGTTTTAGATTATCCATCCCTGGCCCCAGAATGGCAGTTACTTCTTGATTGGAAGGAGAGCTATTTGCGGCCGGTGGTTCAATTGGGGCAACAGTGAGTCAATCACAGGCTTCTAAGTCGGGTAGCGGATCATATTTGTTTGTAGTTGGAACAACAGGGCAGTCACCAAAGTGTCAAATATGGTGGAGATGTAAAGTGGCCCTATACTGGGGGCTGCAGGTGTGCTGAAGTGGGTTATAGAAGTGGAAGTGGAAAGATCTGTATATCAAACCGTGGGGTACTAGGCAATACATTCAGTAAGTGCTCAACCAACCAGCAATTAAAATGCATCACTACACCAACCCCCACAATTGATTTTGTGCCACAGCCCACCCAATTTATCTATCTAGCCATGATAATATGGTGATAAAGCATAAGGTCTGCTGTGATGAATTTAGATAGCCAATGCACATCCTTGTTCATTAATTGCGCTATTGACTCCTGCTGGTGTGGTTCAGGTGGGGCTTGTTTGCTAAAATAATTACATAGGGGCATGCTGCCAGTGGTAAATCCAACATGCCACCTTGCACTGAGGTCTTATATCTTTCAGTGGTCCTGGATTCGCTGTCCATGGCTGTAACCGCACCATTTATTTTGCCGCTGTTGCTTCTGTTTCTTTCGGCACATTTAGTTACAGTCCTCCCCCTTCCCCATTGTGACCACCCTGCAGATGGGATCATTTGCACTCTCAGTTGATTAATATCACCCTCATCCCTGCATTGTCTGTGGGTGGAAGGTTTACCTATTTCATCTCCAGCTAGCAGGGTCTGGGTAGGGACTGTATCTACCCTTGGGTTAGATGTCAAATCCACCAACTTATCTTTTGCGCCCCCCCCCCAGTTGTGACTGTAGCAATCCAGAATGGCCATCGTTTCCTTCATGTATCATTGTTGTCACTGATTGTCCTCCTTAATGATTGATCATCATTAAAGAGGGACTTTATACCCACCTCTATCGTCATTAGTCTGCCCAAAATCAGCTGCAATAAAGTGACGATGATTTGTTCCAATTTTTGGCATATATATACGTCCTCTGTGGAAAACTGGTGTGGGACTGATAATGTGATTGTGATTGCCCTTTGAGGGGGATTTGTGCCGTGGCCCAGGCTGGCGTCACGCTTAAGAGCGCTTTCCATTCGCAGGGGGTGTTGGGATGTATAGTCCCCCTGTGGTGTCCACAATCCTATCACAGGCTCTCTCCTACTGGGGAAACACTAAAGAGGCTTGTCAGTGGCTACAGTCTTCTCTGACCTGCTCTCCCCCCACAGCTCCACTGTTAAGTGCCACCGCTCCGGCCACTGTGCTCTGCTCACTCAGGTAGGTGTTTGAGGCCCTCCTCCACCCGCAGGCTCCTGCCTGCACCTCATACCTGGTGGTCCAGTGGGAGAGCCTTGCTCTTCTGCTGGCTGCTAGTGTCTGTGTCTGTCTTTGTGCTGTTTTTCTGTGTTTCTGTCTCTGTGCCTGTGGCTGTCTTTGTGCCATTCTCTGTCTTCCTGTGGCCGTTTTTCTTCCAGCCTCCTCACTGTATCTCTATTGTGCCTGTGCTGTTTTTCTGCCTTTCTGTGCCTCTTTTCTGTTTTCTTTCTGTCCCTATTTCCCAAAGGCAAACACATCTGCACCCGTCTGCGACCTCACCAAGGCCAGCACCAGGAACCCTAGATCTATGACCTTTTACCACTACAACTCCGCTGCCCTACTCGCACTCAACTCTGGAAGGAACAACAGCTGCCAGAATGTGACACCGAACACCACCCATGGCCAGTTCTCCTGCCGACAATCCTTCACCAATGACAGCCCCCCCCTGCCTGCTGAACCCACACCGGATGCCTGTACCACCCTGACGTGCATCCTGCTCAATGTGCACTCCTTTCACAGACACACCGTAGAGATCTGGGACCTGCTTGACACCCTCTAGCCAGGCGTTGCTTTCTTCACAAAAACATGGACCAATGCCACTTCTGCCCCAACATCACCACTGCTATCCCCGATGGATACAAGATCCAGAGAAAGGACTGCCCCCACCGCCCAGGAGGAGGACTCGCCATCGCGCACAAGAGCTTCCTCCAACTCACCACCTCCAGCAGGAGCAACCCCTTCTCCAACTCAGAGCACCACCACTTCCAGATCCAGACCAGCCCTAAACCCATTCTGCGCGGGACCTTCACCTACAGACTCCCTGGGCCTTGTGCCTCTTCTGCCACCACCATTACCGACCTCGTCACACCACTGGCGATCCCCTCCATGGACTACATTCTCATCAGAGACCTGAACTTCCAACTCAAAAACCACAGTGACCCTCACTCCACCATCCTCCTGGACAACCTTGCCAACCTCGGACTAAAGCAGATTGTCACCACTCCCATCCACAGAGCGGGACACATCCTTGACCCTGTCTTCGCCACAGATGACAAACATCCACGCAGCCCCTCCGGACAGACCACCACTGTGTACACTTCACCTTCAACACAACCACTGCACCTAAGCCCACACTTTGCCACAAAAGGAAATGGAGCAAGGTCACAGAGGAACACCTCAACACCACCCTCTTCCATGACCCCTCTCCACTACGACTGATGCCAATTCTGCAGCCAAAAAACTACACTGCTGGATCACCAGCTGTGCAGACAAGCTTGCACCCCTCTGCCACCCCATCAGACAACACCCCTTGAAGGAAGCCTGGTTTACCACCGACCTCCAAGAAGCCAGGCAGTCCTGCAGACGCCTCGAGAAACTCATCCCGGAGATCCCGCGCCACAGCCACATCTCCGCCTATCTGAAAGACCTGCACTGGCTCCCCGTCAGCAAGAGGATCACATTCAGACTCCTCACCCACGCACACAAGGCTCTCCACGACAGGGGACCGAAATACCTCAACAGCCGCCTCACATTCTACACCCCCACCCGCCAACTCCGCTCTGCTAGCCTCGCCCTCGCTTCCGTCCCACGAATATGCAGATCCACCACCGGAGGAAGATCCTTCTCCTACATGGCGGCCAAGACATGTAACTCCCTCCCCACCCACCTACGGCTGACCCTGGACCATCTCTCCTTCAGAAAACAACTCAAGACCTGGCTGTTCGAGCAGTAGCAACTCCCCCCCCCCCCAGCGCCTTGAAACACTTACGGGTGAGTAGCGCGCTTTACAAATTTATTGATTGATTGATTGATAGAGGAACAGGAAAACCAATGAAGACCAGAACACCTACAGGAACACCATGATGGAATACCACCAGTGCATAAGAGCAACAAAGAGGCCCTTCATCAAGAACACAATCCACACCAATGCCAGTAACGCAAAATAACTCTTCAACGTCATACAGCAGTTCACCAAACCTCCTAGCGAAGCCACGGATGTCACACCATCCCAGGACCTCTGCAACAATCTCAGCTCCTATTTCCACCTGAAAAACAACTTCATCCAACAGACTCCAGACACCGCCCTCCTCTCCACCACCGACAACCAGCCCACCCTCACCACCTGCAAACTGGCTACCACCAAAGACACTGCCACAACCATGAAGAACACCCACTCATGAGCCCCCACGGACCCCAGCCCTCCGCACATCTACCACAGAGCTGCTGCTGCCATAGCACCCAAACTATGCAGGACCATTAACACCTCCTTCAAATCCAGCACTTTCCTCGATGACTGGAAGCAGGCAGAGGTCAAGCCCCTCCTCAAGAAGCCCTCAGCTGACACGACTAACCTGAAAAACTACCGGCCCAGCTCTCTCCTTCCCTTCGTAGCCAACGTCACCGAAAGATTTGTCAACTCCCAGCTGACCACCTTCATCGAAGAGAACGCCATCCTCAACTCCTCCCAGTCTGAATTCTGCAGTAACCACAGAACTGAGACCGCCCTGCTCACGCCACAGATGACATCTGCATGCTACTCGACCAAGGCCACACAGTGGCTGTCATCCTACTAGACCTCCCCGCAGCCTTCAACATCGACTACCACCACACTCTTACTGCCAGACTCCATGATGCCAGCATATGGGGAACCACCCTCGACTGGATCTGCTCCTTTCTCACTGGCAGAACCCAAAGGATCAGACTCCCACCCTTCCTCTCCGATCCCACAGAGATCAACTGGAGAGTACCCCAAGGATCCTTGCTTAACCCCACGCTCTTCAACAACTACATGGCCCCCTCTCCACCATCGTTAGACAGCATGGACTCAGCATAGAATCTTACGCCGACAACACCCAACTCATCCTCTCCCTCACGAAGAACCACAAAGACACCAGACTCAGCTTCCCGGAAGGAATGAAAGACATCGCAGCCAGGATGAACAATAGCTGCCTTAAGCTCAACTCGGAGAAGACAGAGGTCCTTGTCCTTGGACCCTCCTCCACCACCTGGGAAAACCCCTGGTGGCCTTCCGCCCTCAGAAGCCACCCACTCCATCATACCATGCCCGAAACCTCAGCATCATTCTAGACTTCTCCCTCCCCATGACCCACCAGATCAATGCTGTCACTTCCACCTGTTTCAACTCCCTCTGCATCCTCTGCAAGACCTTCAAGTGGATCCCCCGAATGCAGAAAGACCATCACCCACGCACTCATAACCAGCAGACTGGACTACGGTAACGCCCTCTACACCAAAATCAACAAAACCCTGCTACACAAGCTCTAAACCATCCAGAACACCACAGCTAGACTCGTCCTCGGAACCCCACGACATGACCCAGCACATACGAGACCTCCACTGAGTCCCCATTGATAAGAGAATAACCTTCAAGCTACTCCCCCATGCCTATGAATTCCTCCACAACATTGGACCCAAATACCTAAACAAAAGAGTCGTCTTCCACGTACCCAAAAGAAACCTCCACTTTGCCAACCTCATCCTGGCAGAGACCCCACGCATCCGCAGAACCAGAGCGAGTGGAAGAGCCTTCTCCTATGTCGCAGCAAAGACCTGGAATGAGCTCCCAGTTAACATCAGATGCTCCCCCACCTCTGCACATCCTCCAGGAAGAGCTTCCAGATCTGGCTCTTCAACTGATCCGGAGCTGCCCCCCAGCGCCTTGAAACCCTCCCGGGTGAGTAGCGTGCTTAAAAAAACCCTGATTGATTTATTGATTGATTGATGTCAGTCATTCTTTTATAGTCCAGAAGCAGTTGAGGATCATTCAGCATGCCAATAAAGTATAGCCTAAAGCTCTCATAAAGGAGGTAACAACATGTTAGAACTCGACCTGCTACATGTTGCAACATTTGTTTGAGCAGCATAGAGCGATTACCGACTATGTCCTTCGAAGCGATGGGGATGCAGCTGCAAAAAGCATGACCATGGAAGTGTACAAATGGGGGCTAATCAAATGCCTGCCACAAATTCTGCTTCCTTTTGAGGTTTTCACAAGGGAAGTCAGCAAGGAGGACAGTATGATGGGCCAAGCTATCCCGTTGTTGCATGTGCTACAGGACCCGTTAAAAAAGATGTCACAAAGGTTCGCCGGTGTTAGTGAGCTTAAACCTTTACTTGGCTGTTAATTCAAGGTTGCAAGAAGGCATTATGTCCTCCAAAGATACATCTGTGCATCAATACTTGATCCACAGTACAAAAAACTACTGGCAACTTTTTAGTTCTATATTAGAAATGGATGTTTTACTATACAAGATGAGGATTGTTAAGCAAACAGAGACCTGGAAGAAGAATGGCAGAAGTTCTGGCATGCAGTCTTCAACCTCCAGAGAGGGCAGTGCTGTTATTTCACAGCTATCAACACCAGCAAAACCAGAAACAACACGAGCAACATCAACACCAACCTCAGACAAATCAGAGCCTACCTCCTCAGTGGGTGGTTTCAAGTGACAGGAATTAAGTAAAGAGGTGAAGGCAACAGAATTGGAGCAAGTGGCAGTACTAATGACCATACGGAGGATGGTCTAAGACTATCTGGAGGACCCAAGAAAGGTCCATATGCAACAAAACCCCTTGGTCTACTGTTATAGGAAGATGTGCCAATGGTCAGAAATCAGCAGACTGGTAATAACGTGTGTGGCTCGTCCGGTAGCCGTGTTTCTGCTGTGAGTGTGTTCAGTACAGCTGGTGCACTTGTTGCAGTCAGAAGGACCATCATCTTGCCTCAAGAGTGGAGAGACTTGACCATGATTCAAATGAACCATTACTTCATACAGCAAGATTACACTGTTCCTAAAACAGCACATGAGGAGCATGAGGGCATTTGCTCAGACTCAAGTGCATTAGCTGACCAGTTTCTGGGTGAACTCTGTGAATTTATGGATGAACTCTACTTACATGACTGAGTAGGCCACAATGAGCTTCCACATTATTGTCAAACTCCTATGCCAATAAAATATTTCTATAGCTGGAGGAATTTATATATTTGGAATCTGAATTATGCAGCCCCCACCATTTATTCACAAGTATTGCCGGATTGGAGCTAGACCAGTGTGCCTCTGTCACATCCCTATCCTTCATTTTTTACTCCCTAATTGTGCTGCCCTATTAAATAAATTTAATGTACAAGGGAAAAAAGAGGAGATACAACAATAGACAATTATGTACACCATGCCTGGATTGGAACAGGTTACTATTGCACTAATCAGTGATATTATTGAGCAAGTGTGAGTGGTGAGATCAATAGTGGTGGCAGACAGGAAGAGTGTTGTTCAACTAATATTTGTAAACTTGATCTCAATGATTGGGGCTGATGGGTGAATCTGCCTGAAGTTGAAATTTGGCCCTTTCTTTCAAACATAGGTAGAGTTACTTGCTTGGTCCACTCCTTGATATACTATTTTCCAATATATTCAGAGACCAGTCAGTTTAGTTACCAAATGCAAGCTACACACAAAATGCTCACATTATTTTGCTCTTTTTGTTTTCTACAGAAGTGCACTACAGGTCTATCTCTCTCAATCTCATTTGGGTGTAAAACTCCTCTAATGAAGTGGTTGTGGTTGGGGGGTTGTGATTTAAGACAGATATGTCATGTCTTATGATGGACACACTCCGCTAAATGTTCTGACAGTTGTAAGATTGATCAGCCAGGTACCTGCTGCTACTTGCCTGGACTAGGTTATAAAATTGCTCTCACTACTCTGTAATTTACACATGAATTATCATGATTGTAGCAGCCTATGCTCTGTCTTTGTCTTTTGGTGCATCATGAAGCTTACCAGCTGTCCTTCTCCTTGACACTACAATATCATTCCTCTGTTACTGTTCGCAGGCCTTCTCTTCTTCTGCACAAAATAACTTAGCAAAAAGTTCAATAGGACTCTTGCTTCCCTGACCAGAATGGTTCAGCCAGGCGCTCAAGACTGACATTCCGAGAAGAATGTAGATGCACCACCCAATTTGTCATTTATATACAGTAACCCTGGGCATGGTGGGCGTAGCGGGACTGCGCGAAGGTCCACGGAGTTGAAAACAAACTCTGTGGAACTCCTTTCCGCTCCACTCCACCACCCGCCTCCACCCCCTATTAACAATTAATCCTACACTAATTCAAAAAATAAAATAAAAGATCCTTACCTGTACTGTGGCGTACCTGGGCTGCCCACATCCTCTTCCTCGCCGACTGTGTAATCCTTGCAAAAACTGCGCAGGCGTGCACGCACCTGTGCAGTTTTGGAAAGGATCAACCACAGACGCGAGGAAGAGGAGGAGGGCAGCCAGGGGATGCCACAGTATAGGTAAGTGTCTTTTATTTTACTTTTGGTAAATGTAGGCTTATTTGTTAATAGGGGGGGTGGAGGCCTGGGCTGGCCAACTCCGCTGCTGAGTGTGTGGAGAGTTGCCTACTCCGCGTTCTCTGTAGAACGCAGAGTAGGTAACTCTGCGCACACTCCGCGTGCGGGGCGGAGTTCTCCGCCCACTGTTAATATACAGTATGACTTTTCTATTAAGAAGCACAACTTTGTGGGTGACACAACATTCAGATATATAACAACAACTTGGGTATGACTGGGAAAGAAGGACTGTTCACAATACATTTGATTGTTCTGTGTCCTTCATTTCCTTCCACAACAGATTTGATAATGTGCTGAGCATCATATTGATGTTATATTTTTTTGTGTTTGTCTTTGCCATAGCATTCCCCAACTGACCATTCCCATATATTCATCAAACCCCTAGCCCTCTCCCCCCAGGCTCTATTATGTATTGTGATGTGACTTAATGTTCACCATAAATGAATGACACACTTGGTGGGGCGGATGTACTGAAATCAACAACAACTCACTATGGTATCTTCTTACCTGACCAATACAGTATCCCACACTAGCCCTGCTTACCCACCCATGCATGTAAGGGATAATATAGTAACACAACATTATAGAGCAGAAGAGTCGGAGCAATGTCTGACTCTTTTCAGTGTCCCACCCTTGCGCACCCTAGTGCAAGAGATTTTTGTCATGGTGGTCTGGTGTTGATAGCCCAGCAACTTTGTGTTTTCTTTCAGTCTAGCTGCCTGTGATGAATAATCTTTCTGTTGAATCCCAGACCATGCAACTTTAGTGGCAGGATAAGACTGGACTGCAGGAAGTAGTAAATAACCTACTAAAGACTAATATATGGCAAGGGACTTTAGATAGAGAACGTTTAGGGGGAACAACAGTATACTCAATAATGCTATAAAAATTGTACTATGCCAACTAGCAATAGAAAAACAGTTAAAGAATTATGGAAAAGAAAACATTTTAAAAACATTTATTTTTAGAACCCACTCTCTCCAAAAACAAAGGGCACACCCCCTCCCCAAGTCACAATGTCCCAAAAAAGTTAGTCCAAAAGTTAATTGTAAACCCTTTCCCCAAATTTGTGTCCCTACCCTCTTCAACCACAAATTGCCTTCCCTCCAAAAATAAAAAAAAACATTAACAAAGGAGCATTGAGGGCATCACTTTCACGGACCAATTCCTTCTGCCTTTGCTGGAGCATTGCTGTTTCATGGGTAAGGTGCACTAGTCATCGTAGGATACGGTGGAGGAGGTGGTGTGTTACATCTAAGGACAGAAAAGTATTGGTGGTATAGGTGGCAGTTGAGGACCTTGGCTGCAGGCAGCAGTGATGGAATGGCCGAGTTGCAGGCAGGCCTGGCTGGCGCCCTGAAGTACCCTGTTGTTGTTGGACCTGGGCCTGTGCCTCCTGCTCCTCAAGTTTTAAGGCCACATACCGGTGATATTCGACAGCCACTGCCTACAACGTTTGGTGCTGAAGCCGGGCGGCTATCTTCTGCTGTGTTGGTAGGCGGACCAGCACTGGATGCTGCCTGTCGCTGTCAGCATGATTAGCTATATCAAGAAGGTATAAGAAAAATAAAACACAAATTGTGATGCTCACCTTAAACACTTGTTTATACTGGCTATAGTGGCACAGTAGTAGAACATTGCTGTTCCCCCAGGGCCATTAGAATTTTATTTAGATGTGATGGTAGCTGATATTGGTAGTGGTACTAATCTGTCACACTAAATCTGGGCCACTTTTTTCCCACCCATGCATCACATCATACCTGATTAATCCATCATAGCACTGACTGCAAGGAATGATTTTAAGCCAGAACACCAACATATAATCAAAAGAAAGAAAATAAAATGTGATTTATCAAAAGAATTTCTTTCCATTGTGAAACAGAACACATACTTAGGGCCCTGTTACAATGTTTACTCCGCCCAACATCGTCTTCGTCATGGGACCCTCTGACACCCGACTGCAGTGGTGGTCATGACTAGCTAAATAGGATACAAACTTATTAGGATGTGACCGAACTCTGTTTGGTCTATCCCAAACTTTACAATGGGAGCATGTATTCCGGACTGAATGCATGCTCCCATTGTAAAATAGGAGATGTAGTTCATACCTGCACCGCATGGCAGGCACCTCAAGGCATGGTGCATGGATCAACAAAGGGCCACCACAGGTGCTCCCTCGTCCTCCAACCAGAGGCTGTGCACCCAAGGGACCACTGCTGGTGGCCCCCAAAGACGAATTACAACAGCCTTTTGTGTCAGAAAGGCTGGCACAGAAAGGCTGCCAAAACCTAACATCATAGTCCCTAGGGCCGAAAGAGCCACCCTAGGGATTACTAGCTGCATTCCGACTGCCTGACGGTCTCTCTTAGCCCATCGGATGTCAGTCAGAATAACCTTTCAGATTCCTTTGCGACTGCCTCTATCGTAATGAGGTGGTCAGAAATGAATCCGCCCGGCATATCATGACTGCATCGTAATTGCCTCCTTTGTGTGTTAAGAAATATGGATTGCCTAACCTGTCATTAATGAGCAAGGCATATATTTGTGTATGCTGCACAATTAATTCGTGACTATGCAACATAACAGAGCCATACTGATGGGTCTGGTCACTTCCCACCATGTTTTTGGGGTACACCAGCTGTAGCATGTTATGTGAACTTAGAATTCAAATGCTCCCTCCTCCATTATGCTACCATAAGTTCAAACTTAGGTTATAGGTTTAGGCTGATAGTCTGGCAGATGGGACACACTTAGCAGATAATGGATATTCCATCTACCATATTACACTAGAAGAATGTGATGAACTACAGTGCAGAAAACTGGATCTTTGATTTGTCACAGAGTATTCCAGTCACCAAAATCTAAATCAGGTCCTTAGTCCCACATTTCACCCAGGTCTCTAGACAGACTATTCACAAAAAATACCTTCACGTTGGGAAAATTAGTCCACAGGAAGGTACATTATAGGTATTGGGCATCGTAGAGGTTTAGATACGAATGGTAGATTGGGTGACAACAAATTATTATGCACTGTGAATTGATGTTTCAATGTGAAAAAGAACTTATAAAAATTTAACATAATTAATTGACTGCCAATTGAATATATATTTGGCATAAATAAATAGCAGTAATTTATCATTAAAACGTTTTCACCCTATTTCCCAAAAAAAACAACAACCAGTTACTAAATTATAAATTAGTAATTAAACTGCATAAATCTAACATTTCACTCCAAAAACCACAAAAGATACCTAATTAATTAAATAACAATAAATACATTAAACAAGTTACAAAATTAATTAAAACAATACCTTATCATTTAAATAATTTCCCACTCTATTATGCTACAAACCACTAACCCACTTCTAAATTATAAATTAATAATTAAATCTAAAAAATAAACATTAAAATATACTAATTGTATTATTAATAAAACTAATAGTAAAATTATACTATTATTTACAAATGAAATAACTAATCTATTTAATAATTAGCAAACAATATTAAATCAACAATATGAGAGTAAACATTACTACATACAGCTATATACACAGCTATATTCAAATTATATCTTATCTGCTATATTCTGTCTCACAAGATAATATTGAACCACAATATGTTTGAAACAATATTTTGACCTTTTGCTGATTTTTATGATCATCATTTGAACAAAAAATGATATAGAATGTTTTAAAAAGCCACTCAAAACAGGCTTTGAGAGAAGAAGTGAAGATATGTAATATGTTGTAAAGAGCCTCCTTGACAGCGAGGGTGGAATAGGTCCAATGCTAAAATGGTGAGTACAATGTGATTAATAGGCTCATCATGTGAAAAGCAATTAGAAAAAAACAATGGGAAAGAATAAATGAACCGGAAAACAATTTTTAAAGTTGTATACTTAGGACTTCTGACAAGTATGATGGTCTTGAGACCGACGTACTCGTGGTGGCTATCCGTCTCCCCCAACCTAGGCTGCACAACATGGTGCATGACACACAGTGCACGGACATGCAGAAGGGTCTGCACTGTGGGGGCATCTGCTTCGGCCCTTCTAAATGGAGAAGCCATGCCACTGGCAACTTTGAACTGCCAAGATGTCCACTTGTAATATGGTGGTCAGGACACGGCAGGTTTTGCTGTGTTCTTCTGACCCCAGCATCAGTACTCCGGCAGACGGACTGCCAATGTCATAAATAGGCCCTTAGTATACATTCTAAGGGTTTTATATCAAAGGATATTGCTTTAGTGAGTTTATAAAAAGTTAGAGGACAAAAAAGTGAAATAAGGCAGCAGGACTTTTTCAATTATAGAAATGAATAAATTACAATATCAGTTAGTGAGGTGAGGAAATTCGATATGCGTAAGGTACATAAGGGCCAAAAATTTAGCAGAAATTTGAATGTACAGTATTAAGAAACCTTCCAACGGAACCGTGGTAAAACTCAGTGGAAGGGGCAATGTAGCTATAGGAATAAACCTATTGCACAAAATTAGCTTTGGAAAAAACTAGCAATGGGAGAATAATTGAGTCCCACAATTTGAAAGGGAAAAAAACTCATAAATATGACTAGGTTTGAAGAGCAGCAACAATAACCCATGATATACCAGTACAAAGACTGTACGGACAGTAATGAAGGTGACACTGAATATAATGACATGGATCATTGCTGGAATAAATAGGCAATATAGCATTTTAAGCAGGCGTGCATACCAAAGAGAATGGCAATATTTGCACATTAAGAAATATGGGAAACAGTGTAAATAAAGTTACATTTTAACAGATCATTTGAAAAGGACAAAATTAACAGAAAAAAAGGTTAGCCATCAGAAGGGTTGATCATTTTGATATCTATTTCAGCAGAAATAATTTGTTCCAATTAGACCATGGTCCTCACTGTCATTTTATGTGACTGGCATAGATATGATATCACTAATGACAGGTACCTGAATAAGGGTATAGGTTGTTATTTGTGAATGTTTATATACTCAATGAATCCCTGTTTGATATTCCCTTGATGTTCTTAGTGAATGAAATTGAGAGCATTTATCATAAGCATCTAATCATGTTAATAGGTGACTTTAATGTACAGATATATCATACAAATGTCACTGCCCACTGGTTCAACATGTATGCGAAACACATCAAAGTATAGATTCTCAACATAAAATACCTTGGTTAAAGAGCGAAAGACCCAGGCATATTTCTCTGAGTATATAATTTAATAGTAGTAAATGATAGATATCCAAGTGGCCAACCAGCACACACAAACTTTGCGATGTTTCTTACAGATCATTTATATACTTTGCTATAACATATTCAAGATATTTCAATATAATAATGGATCTGAGAGTACGTAACTTTGTAGCAATTCACCATAGATGGTTACATATCCTACTCCAATTGGCTGCAATTTTCAAGAAATTCAGTAACGAGGGCCTGATATTAAAATAAAGAACATGTATAGTGGAAAATGCATGTGCAGTTAACAGGTACAATTGAACGGGGAGCCTTTTTAAAAATAGCTACGTAATGCAAACAGATATGTTCATAGATCTCTGTAACTTTATTTTACCTTTTGAAAACATTTTTAGAAGATCCTTCTGAAGGTTGGGTTTAAGTGAAAAGAAAGGGAGGCTGAAGGGTGAAACACATTCTAAATACAAAATCACATCACTATTGATTGAAAAGAAAACAGTAAGTGAGCAAGGCTGGACTCAATAAACAACAAATAGGTGTGAGCATGCCACATCCCTAAAACCGTACACCTTAAAACCATGCCTTCATGCACCGAAGTGCTTCCGGTTCACGCGGGGGAGACCTACTCTGGATTGGGCGACACGCGGCCTCCCCCCCCTTTTCCTACATAGCCGGGGACTAGGGCGACCGCCATACTGGCAGACGGTCCTATGCTAGTCCGGGCTTTGTCAATAATCTCAGTTTCATGAGGCAACGTGTCCTAAGGCAAGGTACACAATCAGCATAACAAAAATACGTCAAATAAGAAAAGACTGCCTTATTCAGTGAGTTCTAGGGCAGAAATAAAACAAATATCAAGATTTATTACAAATATTTTAAAGGTACAATACATGTAATTATATACAGAAACGGCCAAGTTGCATTAAATCAATTGCCATAAACGTCATCAGTGCAGAGAAATGACAAAATCTGGAGAAAATGCTAATCGCCAAATGTGCAGCAAAATCAGTAAGTAAACGAACAGCATCCATAGTACCATAAGAAGTGTCTCTTTAGAGCCCTGTTTTGCCCACAAAATCAAGGGTTATGGGAAATCTTCTACATGGGAAGTGCGGAATTAAAATGTTGTGAGCAAAGAAATATGTTAAAAAAAAATCTTACATAACGCTTTAGATTTGTTGTACAGAAGGCTTCTCATCTAAGCACTAACAACCTACATTTATATTGAATCAGTCCCCTTGGACCCTATGCCATCCACTGGTATCATGCTTGTTTCTGGTCCAGGGAGGACCTGGCCTGGCAGTTTGGACTGGACTGTTCCCATGGGGCACAGGGTCAAGACTGATTTGCATATGGCTGGGTCCAAACTGGGGTGACGAAGTGGATAAAAGAACGATGGAATTATCCCAGATATTTTACACAGTGGGAGAATGTTTGCATTGTTAGCATTCCGTCCATCATTTGTTTGTTGTAACATCTACTGGTATCAAGGCCTTTGGAGAAATATTACTGAAAACCTAATCATTATACACACCTGACAACTCAAATTTTAGACAAGTTGCATTCTAAAAGAGGACAGTTGCTGGGTGTATACATGATAACATTCCTCTATCTTCAGAAAAAAAATAAGGAAATAATAAGATCAGTTACGACTTTGAGGGCTAAATGTCCAGGTGGGAAAAAATAGATGTTAATAGGCTGCAATATTAACTGTGAACTTCTCTCTTGTGAATAAAAGCAGCATTCCCGATTCATGGACAGTGAGCATATGAATACCAATTTACTAAATATCATTATTCGTAGGCTCCTAAGAGTTACAGGATGAGTGACATGATGGATAGTTTTTGCAAATTCTTGCCAAGAATATGTTAAAAAGGCCTGGGGGAAAGGGCAGACAAAGCTGGAAACTGAAAGATAGCTGTTGAAGTTGAGGATAGGTCACGTACTAAATTTGGGAAGTGAGAATGGGGTGGAAGAAAAAGGAGACACAAAGTCTAGTCTGTCCCCTATCTCAACCTGAGAACCAGAAAATGAGCCATCATTTTATTCTGTGATTCACAGAACAATAATTGTAGGTGTTTACTGTTACCATTGTATCAAGAATTGAACACGTGTAAATTAAATGAACTAACATCTTACATAATGAAATGTGAGGATTTTCAACTGGGGAATGTAATAAAGTCTTTGATAGCATGATACACACAAAAGGTGACGAGAAGCTGCCTTCAATAAATAAGTCTAACCACTGGCAATCGCTTGGGGTAGCACTTCAACCCATTGCTCTTTTGTTCACTATGCACATTAGTTTGGACCCAGCCATGTGCAAATCAGTCTTTATCTTGCTCATCATTAGAACAGTCAAGCCTTAACTGACAAGCAAGTACCTCTCTGAACTAGAACACAAGCAACCCAGGACTGGTTTTGCCCTAGTTTTGGGTGCATCAGCCGGGTATAACTTGGCTCTAAAGACACAATGAGCATGGGACCCACATCTGGGCCTACCCATAACACAACAAAAGGTAATCAAAGGCTGCTTGCAATAAGTCCAACTACTGGCAATTGCTCAGGGTAGCACTCCCACCCATTGTTCTTTTGCTCAACATGCCACTTCAGTTTGAACTCAGCCATATGCAAATCAGTCTTGGCCCTTCCCCTCATTGGAACAGTCCAACCCAAACTTCAAAGACAGATCCTCTTTGAACCTGCACACAAGCAACACAGGACTGGTTATGCCCTAGTTATGGGCTGATTAGCTAGGTACAGCTTGGTTCCAGTGACACATTGAGCATGAAGGCCTGATGACATGAGGTGATTTCCTATGAAATCATATTTTCCCAAAAATGTGGTTAAATGTGTTGTTAGATTGTGTTTAGACTTTGTTTTATTTCATATATTTGAAATGACTTCAGTGGCAAACAAATAAACATAACTTAACTCGACAAATGCATGCCCTTCATCTATCATGGTACAAATATAAAAGTGTTCTGTGCAAAGCACATCTACAGACACACAAAAGAACTTACAAACCACAGATCAAAAAGCAAGGAAACCTACTTATCAAAGTGGATTACCACAGACACATGTCCATTAAAGGAATTTAACAAGATTCTGCCAGAATTTTGCAATCTTGGTTGCACAACAATATCAAAGCTTCTGCAATCAAATAGCGGATCGTTTCGTCTGTTAAAAAACAATTGATGGATACCTATTAAATAAAAGTAAATATATGCACTTTAAACAATCTTGCAAATGGAGCTCATTGAAGAAATGCACACAGTTCCTCTGGAATTCCATGAGCTAGTGAGATCAAGTGGTCTAGCTGGGACAGCCTTAGACTCTTGCCAGTAAAGATATTAAAAAAATCCTATCAACTATGAACAGCAATCCCAACACAAACCTTAATCAACTGGTTGCTGTTCTTCCTTGTATTTTGTTGTGGACTTGAACTTTCCCAGTCTAAGTTCAGTCTGAGAAGATCATTAGAGAAACACATTTTCTCGCCACCTCTTCCTTTCCCAGGAACTGAGCACAGTAAACAGCTTGGCCCAGTAGGGGGCACAAAGGCCTGGAGACTGAATATTTGCTGTGATAGGGAAATATGCAAATTCTTAAAGTCCCACAAGGAGTGTAAATATGATGAATGTGACTGTGGATCTACACTTGGGATATTTTTTAACCTAAGATTGATCTCTCACAGGACCTTGTAGCCCGTAGTGGGGCAGAACTGTACTTTGGTGCATATTTCACCTATGATGTGTAATGCAGTTAAGTGCCACATGGTTTCAGTATGCACTTCAGTCCAGCACTATGAATGCCCACTCAAATTATAAGGCCTTACCAAAGGCATTACCAATCCATGAAGAGTCCCTTTTGTGTTAGGCTACCTTTTTTCAGATAATGGTCTGCGCAAAGTGGTAGTCTCACACGTAGCCCTCACACAGAGACACTCCTGTGCGCACGTGTTCTTGTGTAACCAGCAGAGAACCTCTTTACCCAGCTGTGCAGAAGTGACCTTACCTTTAAAGGAAGCATTGGCAGGTTCCAATCTGAGTCAATTTACTCAGAATGTAACACAAGTGAGGCTCAGTTGGTGTGGCTCAAAGTTTAGTTCCAAACAATGGGTAGTCAAAAGCAAAAAATCAAGGGGATATAAGTGGGTGGAGGTCATTTGCGACAGTCCATTAAGCATGGTTTGCATTTATCCAGATCCTGTCTCTTAATGGTACATGGACTTTAATTTTATTTAAACTGACATGGCGCAGAGGGTACAGAGAACAAGCATTCTACATGGTCAGCGCTCTGCTCTTCCCAGTGCATAAGTGCATGAGCTCACATTCATAAACTGACAACTGCCTTTTGTGGGCAAGTTCCACTGTGCAAGTGACACCCTCCCCCCTTAACCTGTTCGGTGCAGCGGACGGCCCCCGACCGTCCTACGTGATGGTGGGCCTGTGCGGAGGACGGCCCCCGGCCATCTGAACCTCGCCCATTGATTAAATCACCCGCACCGCAGCAGAATTTGCGCCGCTTTCAACAGGTTAAGGAGTCCAAATGTCATTAATAGGAGATGTAGGAAATCCACAAATTCTGCGTGGTCACCCAAGATTTTGTCCCTTTTTTGACATTATTGCTGTTGGCTTAGATCTCTGTGCACTTAACCCATTCTAAACAAGAGTACATGTGCTCTCTCTGTAAACATGTCAACATTGGTTTAAACCTTTCCAATGTGGCCATAGTATATGGTATGGAAATACACCTCTTGTATGGAAAGTTGTCACCTGTTGACTGCAGCACCGACTGTGTTATCATGTTGTGTATAAGGAACGCTTCCTCATCTTTATTTTGTGTGCCTGTTAGTGTATGTCATCTATACCCTACTGCACAGTATTCTGACTAGTCCAATGCTGATTTCGCACTATAGGGCAGACACTGATGAATATCACAGTGAATTAGCCGTAAGATCATAGAATAACAATAATTTAAAACACCGATTAACTTATTTTGTAGAATAGTCACCTGCAGATATATGAGACAACTTCAATTCCTTCGTCAAAGCCTTGGGAGGCCTGCATTTGATTTTTCTGTCATTTTTGACTGAAAGACTCATGTATTGCAAACAGTTTTTTAAAAAAATACTGCATGACTCCTCTTACACGCCTCTCTGAATAACTTGCAATAATGTTTACTCTTTTTAATAAAGAGGACTGCTTTTTTTTAGTCCATATCCCTTGCTTTAATCATTAAAGAACACGCGCTGCTGTGTGCGAATCCAAACGTGTTCTTTATTAATCTAATTGACAAGCACACTCTGACACATCTCCATTCCATATTCCTCGAGGAAAATAAAACATCCAAAGGGTCATGTTTTTCTTGTAATGAGTAATCTTGAGAGTTGAATTAATAATGCGAGCATGCAAAAGAAATCTTTTATGCAAAAGCTTTTAACTGAGTTATATTAATTTAAGAAAGCATGAAAGACAACACTCCTTTGTTAGAGATCATTCAGAAACATTGTTTTAATTTTTACTAATTAAATATAAAATTAACAAATATTAATGTACCTCTTTGGAACACATCGTGAACGGCCCATCCCGCACTTAAATAACTCATATATCAGCCAGTTGATTAAAGAGACAATTCAGATCACACATCTCAATCGAAAGGCATCATATTATTTTTCAGCTCCTAGTCAGAGGTAGAAGAGGTATGATTATAGATAGGGGTTATTCGGATATACCACCAAAATCAGGTTTTTTCTTTCAATAGAGAAAGCGAATATTGGTTTATAAAACCTTTTACTGTATTTAAAATAGCAGACCAATCGTTCCGATGTGAATGTTAGTTGAATAAATAACATTCAGGGGTGTAGAATAGTAAGATTCGGGGAGATTGTGTGAATCTCAAATTTCGCCACTAAAAAGCAGTGGGCTGCAGGGTGGAGGGGTGAGATTACCAAAGCTCGGGAAGTTCTGTTTCCATGAGGAACAGGGTCAGTTCTAATTTGTATTTCGTGGGCCATTTTGTAGACTGGCGCAGGGGGGCAAAAAATGCTACCCTGAGCAATTAATAGTGGTACGACTATTTGTAAGAATTCATCCCATTACCTTTTAGATGTTTGATGGCCAGTGGTATGTTTGGAAATCTGGGGGTGACCCAGCTTACCACGTCTACTATTGGCAATGTTTCTGATTTACAAATACCCATTCAAGGAAACTTCTATGGGTGCATATTTACTACTTTGAAATGATTCTTTTTTTTTCTTGTTTTGCTGGAGAGGATCCCACCGAGGATGCAATGCAGAGCAGAACGACGAGGATGAGTGCCCGACGTGAGGAGTGGGGTGTCAGGAAGAAAGACGCTGCCGCAAACCGGAAGTAGTAACGTGACCTAGGACGTCAAGGAAACGCTCACCAGAGTTAGAACGCAAAGCCCTCCTTCCGTACGGACAGAGGAATACAAAATTTTCTAGCTATCGCGACAAGAATATTAGATTCTATTAAGGACACGGAGGCGAGGATTATGCTTTCTCATTTCTTTACTGCACAAACAGCAGCCAATGAAAAGTAAACTACAATGAGTAAAAACAACATTTCCCATGAGGCTTTGAACCACGCCTCCATAACAGTAACCCATCACAACAGTCACAAGCATATAAAGTATAGAGACACTAATCTGGCCTCCTCTTTCTTTGCGCGAACAGTCTAGTCACAGTGAACAAGTCTTTAACTCTCAACGGAGAGAACAGTTCCTTAGGACCTCTCAACGGAGAAAAAATATCCATAACCATGAGGAATCATCTTCCACCAGGAAGGGGCGGCAGCAATCCACAGAAGGCAATTAACTCTTGTTGGAGTCGTTTCCTGAAACAGAAAAAGAAGTTTGAGAAAAGAAGCCCACAACCTATAATTCTCAGAGGGCGGGTACAAAGTTGATAAACAACAGCATTGTAACAACTTTACAGTTATATACCTGTCCCAACGGGTGGGATAATCCTCGCCTCCGTGTCCTTAATAGAATCTAAAATTCTTGTCGCGATAGCTAGAAAATTTTGTATTCTATGGCAGGACCGGAGGCTTCTGATTATGCTGGTTCAAAGCTCATCAATCAAAGCTCTTCAATCACAGCATCAGAAACATGAGGAATAGGTTTATAATAAAACACTTTAAACATTGAGTCCGAAGACCAATCATCCGCTTTTAGGATATCCTCCAAGCGGGAACCTAACAAATAGGCCTTAGAGGCCATCGCACCTCTAGCTGAATGAGCACCATAAGCAGATATCAATGCCCGCTTCCGACATAATCCACCTAACCCATCTGGCCAAGGTAACCACAGCGACAGGCTTGAAGGGTTTCTGTACAGATATCAGCAACTGACCTAAAGGATCAACTCTGTGTGCAATAGTACGCTCCTCATAGCATTTGAGACACTGCAACACACATAGCTTGCTGTTATGTGGGAAGGCGGGGTATTCAACTGAGCGTAACATGGTCTTAGTTCTTCATGAAATAACAAAGGAGACACCCTGAGGGGAAAACATCCTACCAGCCAAATCTAAAGCTCTAACATCCGAGACTCTGCGACATGAAATGAGACACAAAAGCATAGTGAGCTTGGCAGAGAGCTGTTTTAAAGATAAATCACTATAATTGGGCCAAGATTCCAACAAATTAAGCACCTTTGTAACATCCCACATTGTGCAATACCTGGGCCGAGGAGGATCGGCCGCACGCACACCTTTAAGCAACTTACAAACCAAGGGATGCATCCCCACAGGCTTACCCTCGATGTGGTCGTGACCAGCAGAAATTGCAGACCTGAAATTATTAACCAACCTGTAAGCCAGGCCTGAAGCTGCATGTTCAGACAGAAAATTCAGAACATCAGTCACATGTGATCCCACAGGATTCACCTGTTTTGAAAGGCACCAACCCACCCATTTCTTCCAAGATGCAGAGTATCGTTTCCGGGTGGAAGGAGCCCACGCTTGTTGCATAAAGCTGGAAGCTTCTCGTGAAAGGCCTGCAAGGCATTCATGACTCCGGAGAGCGTCCACACCATTAAGGTCAACTGGTTCTGCAGGACTAAGGGATGGCAAACTCCCACTGGGTCCTGCAGAAGCGTCGGGAAGACTGGGAGCCGGAAGGGGAGATCCACAGATAACTCCAACAGTGTGGGAAACCACAAATGAGTCCACCAGAACGGAGTCACCAACACTATCGTCGCCCTCTGCCGGCGCACTAACGCCGCTACTCTCGGAATCAGCGCAAACGGAGGAAAAGCATAATTCCTCCGTTGCCCCCAATGGTGAAGGAACGCGTCCATCACCATCGCCATTGGGTCCGGTCTCCAACTGTAAAATAGGGGGAGATGGGCATTGAGGCGAGAGGCAAACGGGTCTACTCGACAGGGGCCTCGCATAGTCATGATCTGAGAGAACAGCGATGGATGAAGTCTCCAATCGCTGAAGTCGCGGAGAAATCGGGAATTCCAATCCGCCACCTGATTGAGGTTCCCCGGAAGGTATTCCGCTACCACAGACATCTTGCGATCCAGTCAGAAGTGCCAAAATTCCTTCGCAATGTGGACCAGCACCCGGGACTTCGTCCCCCCTAATCGGTTGATGTATCTCACCGCTGAGACATTGTCCATTCGGAGGAGTATACAGCAATTGCTCTTCAGTGGTGAGACAGACCTGATGGCAAAGGACCCTGCCAGCAACTCTAGACAGTTTATGTGTAGTGAGAGTTCGTCTGCTGACCACCGTCCTCCTGTGGTATACTCTCCACAGCGAGCGCCCCAGCCCCATTGACTGGCGTCTGATTCGACTACCACATCCGGGGCTGCGCCGAAGTTGGCTCGGCCATTCCAGGCTGACATGTGCTCCAGCCACCACTGGAGTTCCTCTCGGGCCTCGGGGGAAAGAGGGATTAGGTGATCGTAGTGAAATTTCCTCTGTAAGTAAAAGATTTTCAGTCTCTGCAGGGCCCTGTAATGTAAAGGGCCGGGAAAAATGGCTTGGATCGACGAGGCCAGAAGGCCCACAATCCTCGCCAGCACACGCAAGGAAATCTTCTCCTTGGTCAAAGTGGACTTTATTTCCCTCTTGATGGACCTGATCTTGTGAAGGGGAAGGAGCAGTTGAGCTGAAACAGAGTCTATCAGGAAACCCAGGAATTCCATCTGCTGATTCGGTATCATCACCGATTTCTTGGTATTGATCATGAATCCCAGATTCTGCAGCAAGGACATCGTCCACTCCAGGTGAGTGAGAAGAAGGGACCGGTCCTGGGCTAGGACGAGCATGTCGTCTAGGTAAACAATGAGACGGACTCCCATCTCTCGAAGGCGAGAGATGACAGGTTTGAGAAGCTTGGTAAACACCCAAGGGGCTGAGGACAGACCGAAGGGAAGCACCTTGTAACGATACCAACGCCCTTTCAAAGGGAACTGCAAATATTTTTGATGAGAGAGGCAGATGGGGACTGTCAGATAGGCATCTTTTAAGTCTAGTCGGACCATCCAGTCGTTCTCCAACAGAAGGTCCCGTAAAAGATGGATGCCTTCCATCTTGAAGTGGCGATAAGTTACAAAGCGGTTGAAGTCTTTCAGATTTAATACAAGGCGCTGACCGCCTCCTTTCTTTTGAACTAGAAAGACGTTGCTGCAGAAGCCTTCTGAAATGAAGGGTCCTACCGCAATAGCCCTTTTTGTCAAAAGTTCTTCCAGCTCTGAGTCGATAAAACTCTGTTCGAGACGGGAAAAAAGGAGAGGCTGAGGGGGCAAGGGTTGTAGGGGGCATTCCACCATCTCTATCTCGTATCCCTGGATGGTCTGAAGGATCCAAGCATCTGCAGTGAGACTCGTCCCATTCATTACAAAATGATGCAACCTTCCCCCTAGAGGGACCAAAGGACACAGTTGACTTACCGGAGGAGTGATTGTCAAAGTTTTTGTAACCTCTGTTGACCCCTCGATTATAGCGGCGTCTGAAACCGCGGGATCTTGACGGGTAAAAACCAGCTTGGTCCGGTTCTTGCGTGTACCCCCTGCCACGCCTAAGGGCGTACCCTCTTTGAGGACTGGAATTCGAATAGCGGCCGGTCGAGCGTCCTCTGCCTCGTCCGGCCCTATTAGAGACCTGGTGCAACACCCTCTTCAAGGAGGCTTGAGACTTATCAAGGGACTCAAACGTATTGACAAATTTTGCAATGTCCTTCACAAAGTTGTCCCCAAACAACTGTCCTTCCGCCAAAGGACCCGACTCCGAGGAAGCCAGCTCTACCAACTGAGGATCGATCCGGAGCAAGACTGACTTCCGTCTCTCTGAGGCTAAAGCACAGTTGGCATTTCCCAGCATGCAAATGGCCTGTTGTGCCCAACCCGCTAGGACTTCTGGGTGGATGGCATTCCCTGTCTCTTGAGCTTGAAGGGCCAGTTCCAGGATCTTGGCCAAAGGTCCCGAAAGGTCAAGGACCTTATCTTGGCACGCTCTGAGCGCGCGATCAATCCCCTTTTTGGGGTCCTTCTTATATTTTTTCAGAAAGGTGGTCATGGAGGGGTCAATGTCCGGGGTAACAGCTACCTTGTGGGGCAAATCGGGACAGGGGCACTCGGACCTAAGGCGGGCTCTTACCTCCTTATCAAAACCTTTACGGAGGTGGGACTCTGACGCGCGCGAGACCTCGGAAACACTCGTAGGGCCTCGCCGGGCTCCGACGTGCGTCTCCCTTCCCGAGGGGGGGCTAAACCCCTCACAGGCGCGGACCGCGAGTCAAGCGGCCGCTGGAAGCAGCGATACAGGGGGAGAGAGCGGCGGCCTACGGGCGCAACATGCACACCAAACTAAGTCGGGAAATGGAGCGGGAGAAGCTCCGATCACGAAAATAAAGGGAAAAAAGGGGGAAGAAGCCAGCGGAGTCCTTCAAATAATCAGCATAAGCGGCACAAGCAGCGCATAAGGTGACAACAATATCAAACTACATTCATTCAACAGTATTAACAACTTCAGCGCGCCAAAGGCGATCTCATAGGCCTAGGCCTATCTTAGAACAGTAAAAGCATATAAAGTAAAGAGCACTTATCTGGGGTGCAGAGCAGCAAAGAAAGAGGAGGCCAGATTAGTGTCTCTATACTCTATATGCTTGTGACTGTTGTGATTGGTTACTGTTAAGGAGGCGTGGTTCAAAGCCTCATGGGAAATGTTGTTTTTACTCATTGTAGTTTACTTTTCATTGGCTGCTGTTTGTGCTGTTTGTGCAGTAAAGAAATGAGAAAGCATAATCAGAAGCCTCCGGTCCTGCCATAGAATTTATGCTGGATTATCTCCGCTGCGGCTAAAGATTGTGGCAGGGACAGAGCATTTGTGACAGTCAGTTTTTACTGTCCATGGGAAATGAAAACTGCTAGATCCTTCCCTCACCATGGGAGAGAATTCCCATTGGCAAAGGGATTCCTTTAATTTTTAATTTTAAAAGAGGAAATCCCACTTTGGGTTCATGTTGACAATGCCCTGCACCTAAGGCTATACAGCATTGATGTGACCCTTCCTAATGGTGGATTCTGGCAATGCTTTGGAAATACTGCCAGCTTGGCAGTAATTTCTAAACTAAGTGGGTAGCACCTCCATCCAGTGAGTAATTTAATTCATCTCCCAGATGGAGAAGCCAGCCACCCTCCTAGAAATAAATTGGGCACTCTGATCAGCAATCATACCCTCTTCTTGTGTCTAATGTCCCTTTACTTTATTTGTCTTTGTGTGATACTCCACTTGCCATTCTTCGTCCCCACTGGACTCTATCTGATATGGTTGTGCTTAAGTCCAACCCCAGTCTAAATGACGAGAGCCACTCTCAATGATTTACTTACTGTCCCCTATCATGAAGAGGCTTGGAACCGGGCTAAACAGCACATCAGTGGAACTCCCCCAAATAGTTTGAAAAAGCCTTTCATGGGCCTAACATGCGGAATATAGCCAGTGATTCTCCAAAGCTTTTAAAAGTGGCATAAAACAATGAATAATCAGACATATATGCTAGCTCCACAAAATGTTGGGTGATCACATGGCAAGCAAAGAAGGATGCTTGAACAACAAAGACTACTCATATGCCTATGCCACACATACACCAACTACACAAAACGTTGGATGCCCACATGCCATGCAAAGAAGGAGGCATGGTGGACAATGATAAAATGGTTGCCCTACCTTACCTGGAGCTCCTTCTTCCCCCAGCAAGAGCTTGCAACATTGAAGGGAAAGGATTGCAGAAATATGTACCCAAAATGTCTCTGTGGGCCTGTAAAGACTACAAAACGGACAGAATAATACATGTAAAAAAAAGAACCCAGATAAAAAAAATATATATATATATATATATATATATATATATATATATATATTGCACTGCAAGTCATGCACATGTACAATAAAATTTTTAAGGCCTTGTACATTAGCAAGGCGATCAGAGTCTTGACCGCATAGTAAAATAAGGTGTACGTACATCTTACGGAGAATACAACACATCTTGCAGAAGAAATATACAAATGATAAATCCTGACAGATAACTACAATACGAATAAGTGGTATCTTGTGCAGTACCCTTTACATCCGCCTCCCAAACTAACCCTCCCCGAAACACACCCAAACAAACTCGTAACTCAAGTGCTGCTGTACAGTCTGCACACCGGCCCCATTGCTCTGTGTCCAGTGTGCATCCAGTCTGAGAACCCCGGAGCAGGGCACGCCCCCATGAGGGGGGAGAGGGGGAGAAGGAGAAGGAGGCGACGGAAGAGAAACACTAAGAGGAGCACTGTGAGGGGGAGACCCCAAGTGGGACAGGGACAAAGGAACAGGGCCGGCCGCAGCCACCCTCCCCCCAGCGCCTTGAGACCCTCACGAGTGTGTAGTGCGCTCTATAGATTATTGTTGATTGATTGATTGATATGGATGTAGAATGTAGAAAAGGAGACCCCCAGGGAGAGCATGGGTAAACATGAATCCGCCAGCTCTTATGACTGCACCACTGACCCGCCCACTAGTATGCGAGCCCGAGGGCTCAACCTCTTCCATGGCCTTTAATTGTTCCTCTAGGTGCGCCCAATCCAACGAAATAGGAAATTTTCGCAATCCCCTATACTCTTCACGGTGCAAAGCCTCCCTCTCTGCAATTGCCCATTTGCTCACCTGCTCGTGCCAGCCGCCCACTCGCGGCGCATGAGTAGATTTCCAACATCAGAGCCAGCCCCCAAATCTAACTTAACAATTTAGCCTTCTTAGTGAGGGGGAATAAACCCAAAGTGCATGCCTCGATCGTGTCCCACTGTGTACACTCTGTCAACACCTCTAACCCCCGGACAACATCCGACCAGAACCCGCGCAGCAGTCGACAGGACCATATAATATGAAGAAAATCAGCGTACTGCATCCTACAACGCGGACATACAGTGACCGCCGCCGGAAACATTTTCTGTTTCGTACCTGGGGTAAGATAGGCTCTATGTAGTATGAATAACTGAATTGTTTTCCAACGGCAATTCCAAGAGACTCGTCAGGGGTGTTCCAGCATTTGGGCCCATTCTCGGTCCTCCAGCTCCCGCCCCATGGTCACATCCCATTTGCACCTAAGGTGTAGAAGCGGAGCATGCAAATGTTCTCTCAGGCCTCTATAAAGCCATCGCACCAAATGTCGGCCATGCCCCATAATATGGAATGATCTTAATAACTGAAATGTTGTGAGTTCCGTTTGGTCTATATACCAATACGTGCAAATGTAACGTGTTACAGCCACATGAATGAGAAACAAGGTGTTGGGCAGTGATTTAGAGCATTCGTCATGAGGCATCAAGTGACCTTCAACAAAGAAATCCCCAACTGTCCCCACCACCTCCCGACTCCACCCCCGTAAGTGGGTCATTGATAGCAACCCACGTCTAGTAGGCAATCCACATATGGGGATATTTGGGGCGTACAGAGTTGGCACCCGAGCCAACCTCTTCGCCAGTGCCCAGTAATGCAAGGCAACATGTAACAGATATGGAGGGTCCTGCATTTTCCGCGCACCCAGACAGAGCTGAGAGTGAAGAAGCCCCCGTTGCAATCCACCCAAGAAGTATCCAATTTCAAATAAATTTTTATTGGCCAACCAATATGCCATCCACTACAACTGCCCCACTATACAATACGTCTTAAAATCAGGCGCCCCCATGCCCCCCGCCGTAGTAGGTAGCTGCAGCTTAGCCAGCGCCAACCGATGTCTGCCCGTCCCCCATACCAAAGATGTCAATAACGTATCAAGTACTTTAAAAATCCAAGCCGGCAGGACAAACGGCAAATTTACGAAGTAATAAAGGAGACGGGGTAACATAACCATTTTAGACACCGCCACGCGGCCCGCCAGAGTTAACTTCAATGTGGTCCAAAAGGCAATCTGGGAGCGCAATGAGTTAATGGTACACACTACATTTCCGTCTATAGTGTCAGCGCTCGACCTATAAATATTAACCCCCAAATATCTAAAAGTGACAGGCTCAACACGAAAGTGCATTTGACCAAACTGGAGCGTAGGCGACACGCAAGTATCATAGAAAGCGAAGGCCACCGACTTGGAGGCATTAAGAAGCAAGCCAGAAACCTCCTCAAATCTAAAAAAGGCGGCAGCTACCTCGCATTTATCAACTTCCAAATCATGAAAAAATAACAGCATGTCATCCGAGTATACGGATACTGAATGTATCACCCCACGCATCCGAATGCGATAAGGGATCATAATCTGACGTAGGTACTATGCAAGAGGCTCGAGGGCCAACACAAAAAGCATGGGGGATAAGGGGCAGCCCTGGCGCGCACCCCGGGACCAGGATATCTGATAGAGGAAGAGATGACCCTACCCGTCTTAGCGCGCGCCGTTGGACTAGTATACAACAATTTAATCCATGCACAATAGGATTGAGGCAGCCCAAAGTTAGTCAACACTGCAATTATATGTGGCTAGCTGAGAATATCAAAAGACTGACGCACGTCTAATGACAAGCAGCCTGCAAGAGGGAAGAGGTGGGTGCCCCGTGCATCAGGGAATGGAGCCGACAGAATGGTCAAAGATGTACTTCGTTGGGGTACAAACCCACACTGGTCCGTATGAATCAAACAGGGAAGAAGTGGAAGGAGTCGCAATGCCATTATCTTACTCAGCACCTTGTATTCTGTATTTAGAATCGAGAGTGGTCTATAAGATAATAGATCAGCTGGCCCCCTACCTGGCTTCAATAGGGACGTGACTATTGCCTCCCTGGTAGTAGGAGGCAAGACCTCACTCTCCAGGGAAGCTTTATAGATTTTTAACAACCGAGGAATTAACTTATCGATATATGTGGAATAAAACTCCACAGGAAAGCCATCGGAGCCTGGTGTCTTGTTGCGGGCCAACGCCTTCAGTGCCATTCGAATTTCAGCAACAGTAATCGGGGCAGCCAACTCCTTGGCCATTGAATCAGAAACCGTGGGAAGCTGGACCTCAGCCAAAAAGGAAATCGTGGGAGCCACGACATCTGCACATGGGGCTGTATATAACTGAACATAGTATTCCCGAAATGCAGAATTTATCCTCTCTTGAGACGTAACCAGTAGGTTATCAACCGTATTGATGGCTAAAACAGGGGTAGGACTCATCGTGGGCTGGATCATTCTCACCAACAACGTACCTGCCCTATCTGCCTCAAAGTGGAGAAGTGTGGCTCACTGGTTAGAGGAGGCAGACCTGGAAGCCGAGATCAGACCCGGGACCAGGGTTCAATTCCCGACGCGGTAGGGTCTTGAGCCCAAAATGTCCACGGACTCGGTAATTCTCGCTTCGGTGCCTACTCAAATCACAGGTTCACACTCTGCAACTCTGGGCAATAGCTTGCTTAATCTCCACTACGGCCCCCCGCGGCGGGATGCCTGGCTTTCACCTTGGGGAACCCAGTAGGGGCTATCTCACAGGGAAAAACCAGGACGGGTTCCCAATGCAAAGCGCTTTGAGACCTGGCGGTGATATTGCGCTATATAAAAACCCATCCATCCACCCAAAGTGCGTTCGCAGTCTGTAAGCATCAAAATCCAACAGACGCAATTGCTCCAACAACTCAGCATATCTAATCCCAGCGGCCTGAAGCGGATCTGCGCCATCTGCAGTCCTCAGTAATGTCCTGAATCACTTCCCTCCGTGATCCCACCAAAGTCCCCATGGCAACCCCCTGGACAGTCACCTTAAAGGCCTCCCACTTGATAGCCCTAGACGAAGCAGTACCCTCATTCTTCACAAAAAAGGCGTCAATAGCTGTAGCCAGTGCCGCCCGATAGACCTGATCTTCCAAATGTCGAGGCTGCATCCTCCACGTTGGAATTGGAGCCGGTGAATGGCCCCACAACAACTGCAGTCCTATGGGATTGTGGTCTGATATCGTCTTGCCCAGAAACTCATAATACGGAATTGAAGTAGAAAGACCCGGAGAACAGAGAAAATGATCTATCCGTGTGTGCAATTTATGGGGGTAAGAATAAAAGGAATATTCCCTCATGTTTGCATGCTTTGCCCTCCAAACGTCTAGCAAGTCCCAACCCTGTGCCCAACGTGCCAAGGTTACAGCTTGTGCCCTCGCCGCCATATTAACTAAAAGAGGATGGGAACGATCCAGGCCAATATCGAATACTGCATTCAAGTCGCCCCCCAGAAGCCAGGGAACATAGGACCAGCCAGCAAGCGCCCTAGACACCCGCTTAAAAAATGCCCCATGATCCGTATTCTGTGCATAGAGGGATCCCAGCACTTTCTGTCTACCATCCAGCATTCCCAACAGAAGAACAAACCGGCCCTGATCATCTAACTTGCACTCAATAAGAGAGAAGGGAATACCCGCCCGAGACCCAAATGGCAACCCCCCTGGAAAAGGCCGAATATGCTGTCGCAAAAACCTGGCCTCCCTATCTCCTTTGTAGTTTTGCAGTTTCAGTGGAGATCAAATGGGTCTCCTGGAAACAGATTATGTGTGCCTTACAGCGATGCAATTGCGCAGCTATTCTATGACGTTTTGCCATTCCACAAGACAAGGGTATAAGAGTTAACAGCAGGCATCAGCAAATGGAGTAAACACCCCCCCCCCTTCCCCCGGAACCCATCCCCATCCAACCACCCCCACCCAAGCCCCATCAATCCCCAGACCATGCAGCATAGTTACATCAAACTCAACAAAATCCCAATACTGGGTCCAACGCCCAAACATCGTTCGACCAAACCATCATAACAACATGAACATACTTCACATTCAACCAGTGCTACCGCCTTTGGGGGAAGGTCGCTAATACCATCAACAGTCCCACAAGTGCAATAAGGCACTCAGAAAAGCACCCAGAACGTGCACCGGGCCCGGGAACTGAACCATCCCATCCCACCCTTCCAAACGGCATACAAGGTCTATAATGTTCTGCCAGTCAAGTAAAGACACATATAAAAGAATATAGATCTATGCGCCAGACAGGGAAACAGTAAGGAAGCTAAGCATGGCCTACAAGGCAAAGGACACAGAATCAAGCCGAGGCCAGAGAATCATTGCTGAGTCGTGAGATCACTGAAGGGAACAGTGCCATGCTACCATCAGACTCAGTGTCTGTATTCAATCCTTCCGACGGACTAGAGCTGATCTCTGGGCGGGAGGCTCAAAAAGCGGAAGCAGCATGTAGGGCCCTGCACCTGCCCTCCAATACCTGCTGACGGCCCAAGGAGCCGGAGATGGAGCTCTGCGTAAGGATACCCCTCTTACGCCTTCGAGGGGGACGTTGCGGTTTGGGCAGTGAGGGGTCCATGCGACGCATAGGCTGGTCGTCAGGGAACATCTTGTCCAGCCATTCCCATGCACTGTCAGGGGTATCAAAAAAGAACGAATGCTGTTCATGCATGATTTTCAGTTGTGCTGGAAATAGTAGTGCAAAAGACAGACCTGCTGCTCGGGCCCGCACCTTCACCTCCATAAATGGTAATCTTCGCCGCTGGATTGCCAAGGTGTATCCGGAAATATTGAAATCCGAACGTTATCAAGTTGTGAAGGAATATTTTCTCTCACCCCCTATAGTAGATGATCGTGATCCCTGTCATTTAAAATCCTGGCCAGATGGGACGGGGGGCAGCACCCGGAATGGGACGTCGTGTGGGGACCCGGTGCACCCTCTCAACCGTGAAATGTCCAGTCAGTCCAGTGGGGGCCACTGTTGTCTTTAACCAGTTTTCAATTAACTCCGTAGGCGCAGTCCTCTCCTTCCCCTCCGGCAGGCCCACGATTCAGAGGTTATTCCGGCATGCCTGACCTTCCGCATCGTCTGCCCGTGTCTCTAGGGAGTCAATATGCTGACGCATATGCTGTAGTTGTTCTTCATGCACCCGCAATTAAGGTAGCATGACGTCAACCTGCCGTTCAGTCGTTTTAGCCTTCTCAGCCAATTACTTATGATCATCCTTCAGCAAGTTGAGCACCGAGATGATGCCCAGCTGTGCCTCCAAGACAGAACGGGAAACATGAATCTCCTGCAAGATCATGTCCAGTTTGTCCCCCGAAGCGTTGGTCTCCACAGCTCCCTCCGTCTGGTGGGACCGAACGGAAGTCAGAGAGTGAGAGCCTGCCCTCCCGGACCTTGTTGACATCTGAGGCCGTCCCTTGACCATACCCGGCAGCGTGAAAGGGCCAGGCAGCAAGTCCCCAGCCAAGGCAACCGAGCACCAACCAGTAGTCTACCACCAGCGGAGGGCCGCGTCGAGAGCACCAGCGACCACCACCCGTTAACAGCACTGGTCCTCTGCAAAGAGTCACTGAGAGCAAGCAAAAGGACTACTCAGGCACCCCAACAGGGAATGAATGCCACCATCCAATATAAATGTGACCCCCTCCGATTCCCGGAAGTGTAAAGAAAGGCAATGGCACCAGCAGAGTTACAGGTAGCTTCCGTTTCACCTGGTCCAAGCAGCGCGTATAAATCCCCACAGAATGTACTCCTACACCGGGCCCCAACCGCAGGCTTATAGTAGTCCCAGCTCGCCACAAATCCCAACTCCGCAACAGGCAGCACCAGTCTGAGCAGGGCACCGCAACTCCCACACAACGTGCGAGGACTCTCCCTCAGGGGCACAGCTGTCTCCGCTCCACACCTCCCTTCGCATATGACAGGACAAGGAGAGGCCACCACCAGAAAATTGCACCGCCCGCTCCTCCTAGATGAAACTCCGGGTATCACCCTGCGCAGGGGAAGGGGCACAGGTTCCAAGTCGTAGCCCTTATCTTTAGCAACTTTCACAGCCTCACCTCTACAGCGGGGGAGCCATTCACAGCAACTCTCTGAGCCTCTCCTCTAATCTGCCTGTATGGCGTGGCGTGTCAGGCCCTGCGGGGGGCCGCCACCAACTTGTGGCGTGATACAGTCCACCACCCCGTGGGCCAGAACGGGCACAGTAGGCATTAGCAGGGACCCAGTGCCTCATGGGCACCACAGCCCGGTCCAACCCCAGGATAGCCCGCAGCTCCTTATGCGCAGCACGCACCAGAAAGGCCCCTTCAGACGGCGTCAGGGCAGCCCCGGTGTCAACACTCCACGCAACCTCGTCCCAGCAGCAGGGGTGGCACCACCGCAACTCCCTCAGCCTCACCTCCAAGCAGCATTCCTGGCTTGGCGTGTCAGGCTTCACCACGGGGGCCACCACCGACCCGTGGTGCAATGCAATCCACCACCACTCGGGTCCCCTGCCGAGAAGCCTCCAACTATGAACGGGCACGGCAGCCCCACAACCCAATGCAGTCTCCAGCCCCACAGGCAACAGCAGGAGTCCAACCCCATTCAGCATGGCCAGGCAGAGCTACCATTAGGAGTAACAGGTATGGCGCTACCTGGGCCCAGAGCTGGGAACTCGCGTGGGCGCCACCGCGAGGCCCAGACGACAGCAGCCCGGCCCGACCACAGGATAGTGTGCGGCGCTGGATGTGCAACAGGCCCCAGGAAGGCCGGGAAACACCGTCATCACCAGGACTCCTCCAGAGAGCCCCGGACTGCCAACAGTCAGCGTCGAGGCTGCTCCTGTGCCAATGCTCAGGAGTCGCTCCCCGTCTGCCGTCTGTGAAGGTAGGGAGCTACGGATAATTGCATGGATGATTGCCCCAGGTCGGGAGCTCAATGACTACGCGACCACCATCTTGGGCTGCAAACCACGCCCCCAGAACCCATATAAAATATAATATTAGCAGAGCAACATGAAAAAAGTTAGAAAAGATTAACATATACTGTGCCAAACATAAACAGGCCTATGAAACAACATCCATGCACAATATTTAGGGAAATTTGAAGAAAAGCACGTTAATCAAATTATCTGGCACTTACACAAACACACACACACAAAATAGTGGCTAAGCACATAGTGAAGAAGGTAGCTGATAACAAAGATAAATGTCTAGATACTTGGACCTCGACCCTTAGAGCCTGCCTGACACTTACTGCTAACAGGCCCATGCACATCAAAAATGAGATTTAGCATTAATACAAAGCCTCCCACAAGCTCTTAAAATGAAAAAATGATACCTCTAGTATAAAGGACGATGCCCTCTAGGGCCACTCGGCCATGCAGGTACTTATGACCACCTGCTATGCCTTCCCAAAATGAAGAGTCGATCAGACAGTAGAGAATGAAACTCATGGTATTTATTATATGTTCTCTGCAGAGGAGCCCTGTCAGACCTTCACCCTGAGATGGATGCTGAGGGACCGGCTCCCCAACATTCGCTAATAGATGATAAACCCTTCAGGAGACTTCGACCGCGCCTCTAATGGAAAAGTACCATCCTGAGCCAGACACGAACAAAGAAGGCACAGAGGGATGGATACCACCTGCAAGATGGGCATACTATCAGCAGCCCAAGGACACTGTGCCGAGTCTCGACGTCTTCTAACGTGGGAACAGTACTACATCTATACAATGGAATGCAGAGCAAAATAATTATACTGTTAGCAAGTCGAGTTGCAGCCTTGAACATGAACAGGAAATATAACGAAATGCAATGTTCTGCTGAGGCAAGCGATTCTGAACTCTAAGGCCTAACATGAGCACAACACAGGCAGTCTTATAAGAATTGTGAAATACAAAATGGAGTCACACTGGCTAATGAGGCCTGCATACTGCGAGGGATACTTGACGGGCTACTGGATGCAAGCACCAATACATGTAATTTATCCACACACTGCTAATCTAAAACAGCATGGCAGAGGCATCATAGGAAAGCGAATTTTAAATCTAACAAGTATAAAGTTAAAAATACTGTAAAACATACACTAATTTCCTACAGTAGACTACGCACCTTGTAATAAGAGATCTGGACACAAATTCAAATAAACTTAAGATAAAGGGAAACATATACATATATATCATCTCAGGCTTCAAGCATTATATTTTGCAAAGTACTGTATTAAAATTACTTGATTTTCCACAAAAAAGTAAAGACTCCAAGAGGGAATGATGCATCAGAGATTGCAGACAAATGATGAGTGATGCTTTCCCTTCAAATTACAAATCTATAATAAGAAGAGGCTTAACAAAGCACAGCAAGACTTTTTGAGGACACAAAGAGTTTTGTTGATTATGGATGTTGAGTAGCATTACTCTTCATTTTACTACCTCTGGGAAAACAAAAATTCATTGTGTGCTAGAAATTTACAAAAACAGTTTGCTAGGGTAAAACATCATCTCATATTTGAATTTTCAAGTTTACTTTCATTGATGGCCACATTAAAGAACTGACACTCACATTTGGGTCAATTGTCTTGTTCCTATGCTCCCACAACAATTTTTTTATCACAATGGACCTCTCATTTAGGTGTTGTGATGTAATGGATTAACCTCGGATATTGCAGATCAATTGCAAAACATAAGATGCTGGAGAGAATGCAAGATGCAAAATTAGGCCCAGGCTAATTTTGTCTAGGCTCAGGCTGATTTTCCATAATTAACATTTTTTCTTTGTATTGTTTGCTCACAACACCACAAACTCCATTGGCTTGTGTCTTGATATTTATGTACATTTAAAAAAAACAATGTCCTTGAGTATTTCTAACTAAAAAGTATTAATAATGTAGCCATTAATAAAATGCATTGATATAACCGATTGTAAAAAAAGCACTATTTTTAGTACATTGTAATTTTACAGGCTTTAGCACATTTACCAAAACAAAATACAAAAAAGAGGAAATTAAAATATCATAGTTGATCATTTAACAGACACAACTGAATACCTTAGACATTCCTAACTCACAGTCGGATATTATTCTGGATTGCATTGAAGAGCAAAAGTTAAATTGAGACCCGGGATACTGTGCTTCTTGGAGTGCATTTGGATCCCTGGTGCCACTTGGTGGGGGGACCTCAGCTCCCTCCCGGATTGTGGTGCGTCCTTTCATTGCTGGCACCTGTGGGACTGCTGGGGCTGAGCTCTTGTGTGCTGGTTGCTCCTGCCTGACTGGGACATTCTCGTAAACCAGAAAGGTGATACTTTGATCGTAGGTGGGCACTGGTCCAAGGGCAGAAGGTGGTGAGTGGTCCATCATGATGAGGGACAAACCGGGAGGTGGAACGACCAAGCAGAGCACGATCGACACATTTACGGGCCAGGGGACCTCTGCTACGGCGCCCGGGGGGTCACAGAGTTCTGTGCAGGACAATGCTGCCATCATGGCCGCCATTACTCAGTCCAAAGACGCCCTGAAGGCCAAGATTAGGGCGGTTGACTCAGATGTAATGCTGCTGCAACATGACTTGAGGAATGCGGTTGCACTAATCACGGAGACAGAGACAAGGATTTCGGGAGTGGAGGATGTAGTTGCCACTCTGCAGCAAAGGGTGACGTCCCTGGAGACCAAGCCACGGGGTCTAGCATCGCATTTGGAGGATGCCGAAGGGAGAGCTTGGTGCAACAACCTGAGCTTTGTTGGATTCCCAGAGGGATGCCAGAGTGGGAACATGGAGAGGTTCCTCACCAAGTGGCTAGAAGGCTGTCTTCCCCCTGGGGTGTTGTCTAAATGCTTTGTAGTGGAACGTACACATAGCTCCTTGATGCAGAAGCCCCCACCGGGAGACTGCCTGAGGCCCATTATTGCCAAGCTTCTTAATTACCATGATCAGGACGCTATCCTGAAGCAGGCTCGGACTAAAGAGCCGTTGCTATTCAACAGTTTCCACATTTTGATCTTTCCGGACTATACGAAACAAGTGCAGCAACGGCGACAGTCTTTCCTGGCACCCAAGGCCCGCCTCCGGGAGCTCAAACTCCCCTATGCCTTGCTTTATTCTGCTAGGTTGCGTGTGGTATACCCGTCCCACACCCACTTCTTTGACTCACCAGAGGAAGTGTTTCTGTGGACAGATGAGACGGTGCAGCTGTGCCCCCACTCCAGGGAGGGAGTCAGACTCTTCCTTGAGTGGGACTGCCCGAAATGAGCTCTAGCCGAAGGGTAGAGGTGGCAGGCGCTCCAGGTCCAGGCGACGCTCCCAGTCATGTGAGATGGGTCGGCTTTGCAACAGCATGTATCAGCGGACTAGCTGCAGGTTGAACACGTAATCCCGTCGCCCTGTACTTCTTGCTTTGACCGGAGAAGAACGGAGGAAGACCGGTCTCTCTGTCAGGGTCTACAAATGGAGAGAGGGCCAGCTGACAATGGGCGGTGAGTTGGGGATCAATTGGTGGGACCTCCCGTTGGGGTCAGCCTGCTCTGCCTGCCGTGACAGGTACTTCACTGTTCTTGAGGTAAAGGGTGGTTGACTGTTGGGTTGCATTTTGGGGCTTTTTGTTTCATAGTTGCACTGTCCTACAATGTTCCAGGGTCTGATAGTGTGCATGTGGGCTTGCTAATGAAGTGCTTGACCTGCATTGCAAGGTAGCAATGTCGGATAGTCTACAGGAGGCCACTGGACTCCTCCGGGTACTCAGCTGGAATGTTAGAGGGCCCCTTGATAAGATCAAACGTGAGGGTATTCTGAAGCAGGCTAAATGTGCCCACTCTGATATTCTGATGTTGCAGGAGACACACCTCATTGGGACGAAGGCGCTGTGATTTCAGGACTTTGGTTATGTTCATATCTTCCAAACAAAGTTTGTGAGGGAGTCCAGGGGGGTTGCTATTCTGATCCATCATCGAGTTGCCTACTCACATGTCAAGACGTGGGGGGACACTCAGGGCAGGTTCTTGTTGATGCAGGGTAAAGTGGATGGCGATGCCTTAGTGCTGGGGAGCATATATGCCCCCCGGCCTCTGTCTTGGGGTTTGGGGGAGAAAATGATGACCTTGTGGGCGAATATACCTGAGGGCTCGGCAGTCGTGGGTGGTGACTGAAATGATGTGATGGATGTGGCAAGAAATTGGTGGAGGTCGGGGGTCCACTGGAGGTCCGCCGCCCTACTAAAAATTTGCTCCCTGGTGATGAGTCTTGACTGGGTTGACCCCTGACGCAGGCTACATGGCACAACACAGGGCTACACCTACCTCTCACCGGTACATGACTCTTACTTCCACCTTGACTACTTATTTGTCCCCCGGGCAGTCGAAATAGGGTGATGGCAGCTGACATTATCCCACAGAGACTTTCGGAGCACTCACCGGTGGCCATCACTATACGGGCTGGAAGGGCCCATTGGCCTTTCCGGTGGCTCCTCTCTGCGTGGACTCTCCAGAAAGAGGACAATAGGGAATGGATGGAGGATGCCATTGATCAGTATTTAGTATTTAATGTTGGTTCGGTCCCAGGGGCTGCGCCTCTGTGGGAAGCAATGAAGCCCACTATTCGGGTGTGGATATTTCTTTCTATGTAGCGGCCCACAAATTGCGTAGGGAGGCCCTCGTGCGGGTGGAAGCTGACATCCTCGGGCTGGAGGCGTGCAGCAAAGAAGAGGGGGGGCAACAGTTTTGCCGCCAGTTGCTTCTGGCGCAGCAGGACTATTCGCATATTCTCCTAGATAAGGCCCATCAGGCGTGGCTGGCAACCCGTAGCAGCATCTATCAGTAGGGAGATAAATTCAGCAAGCTACTGCATAGACTATGTCAGGGGTCACTTTCCCTCCAGGCTCTCCCAGGCGTTGTGGGGCCGGAAGGGACATCTATTTCTGACGGATCAGCTATTGGTGAGAGTTTTGCTAAGTATTACGCTGAGTTGTACGTCCCCAAGGAAAGCTTATCAGCTGAAGTAATCAGTTGTTTTTTATATGACCTCCCGCCTAAGACCCTTTCTGATAAAGTACGTGTGGAATTAGACCTCCCGCTCATGGAGGGTGAACTGGAGGCTGCCCTGGGGGATCTGAATCCTAGCAAGGCCCTGGGTCCGAATGGTTTCCCGAGGGAATACTTTAAAAGATACTTCCTACAGTTGGGTCTCCACTATCGCAAGGTGGTGGAGGAGGTCAGGGAACAGGGTAACCTGCCCAGTGATTGGAGACATGCAGAATTGGTAGTGTTCCCCAATCCCAGCAGACCTCCTAAGCACCATTTGGTAGTGGGGGCGCGCTCGGCTCCTGGACATCTTCGGTGCTGGTGGTTCATGGGGGATTGAAATATCTAGGAGTATTCCTGTCGGATTCTACCACCACGTCTTGGGATTAGAGCTTCGTGCCTGTAAGGGATCATGTCCGTTAAGACATCAAGACCTGGTCGCATATGCCCTTGTCTATGTATTGTGGGGGATTGGTAACCTCAGACATTTTGTCTCATTATATGGCCTTGCTCGTCCTGAACAAGTGGTGGTAAGCGGACAGGACGACCCAGCATACACTGTAGAGCGACGGTGCATGGGAGACCACACCCTACATACAATTCTCCACTCTTCCCCGTTGAGATGTTCCCTACCTTCTGCCACGCGGACTGTCTTCCAGATCTGGAGGGTGGCGTTACGGAGGATGGGTTGGTGGAACAGACTGACCCAGGAGACCCCCCTTTGCATAAGGGCCGCCTGCCACATTTGGCGGCTCTGTCAGAATTCCGAAACTGGGATAATATCGGGCTATCCACCCTAGGGGATGTCATATGGGGTTCAGTCTTGAAATCCTTTCAGGATATCCAGAAGGACTTTCAGATGCAGAAAACCCATTTTTTTAAAGTATTTACAGTTCCGACATGCTATTTCCCTTAGCTTGGAGGGATTGGAGTCGCTGGTGCAGTTCAGCCTAGTGGAGGCCAAGGTATTTATGGGGGACCTTCACTACCACAAGATCTCTAAAATGTATCTGTCCCTGGTCACACATTGCTCCCCATCACTACAGCATCTGAGGGAGACTTGGGAGGGCAACGTGGGTCAGATTGGGGAGGAAGACTGGGTTGAGGCTTTGGCATCTCTGTGAGGAAATGCCATCGCGATGAGCCTACGACTTATCCAATTCAAATACCTACATCGGGTATATTATACCAGGGTTAGGCTCTGGAGGGCGTGTTTGGTTGCCTCCCCGTGTGTCTCCGCTGCGAACACAAGGACAGAACCCTGTTGCATACTGACAGCCTGTCTCTCTGAAGTGTTGGGGTGGGACCTTCCCAACTCACCAAAGCTAGTCCTCCTACATGTTATGGAAGGGATTGGGGGCAACATTTACAAGCGCCAGAAACAAGACCTAGTATGACCTCCACACTTTTAATTGTTTTTCTTCTTTCTTTTCTGATTATTCCTATGTCCTTTCCTGCAGGTAATCATCAGGACAGCTGCCTTGTAGGTGATGACATCTTACAATTGTACAATGACAGTTATTGATGTGATGTGCTCCTCTGGAATAGACAACAGTGCGCTGGGGGTGGGTAGAGGGGTTACAGTTTTAGGGTTCTGATTTTATTTGTATTGCTTTTCATTTTCTCCTGAAAATTCAATGAAAATGGTCAAATTCAATTAATGTATATTGATGCAGCAGAAGCCTCTGGGTCACAGAGCTCTGCATCATACGTGATGTTTTGACAAATAAAATCTGTTTTAAAAAAAAGTTACATTTTCATATAGGGCACTAGAGGAATTACATTAAAATTATGATTTCAAATGTAGAAGTGTTTAGCAGACCAGCATGAGGAATCTCGAGCTTCAAGTACATTTTATCCACACGAGGCATGCTCAGAAATCTCATGCGAAAGCTGCAGTATATCATACTAGACAAGGTCACAAATTACTCTGAATTACTGGCAGTCTCAGAGTAAAATGGTATCCAAGAGTAAAAAATACAGCCCATATAGTCTAATATTTTACATGATTACTTGACAGAGCCAAGGTAGCCGCACCAACTTATAACTTACCTACATTAGTCAGAAAATGGGGAAAGTGAAGTAATATAATATTGAACCTTGTACTTCTATGCCTGGCATTATCTTTTCAAATAAAGTGTAAATGGGCTTAATGCTGCTGGCCTATGATACATTATGCAGCATCTATAACATCGAATTAAGAACACCGTCATGCAGTTACATGACAGATTCTTGTGAGTTTCTACCACAACCTCCTACACCACACATTATAGCCATGTATTTTTTTAAAGATGCTGTCAGCAGATAAAAAGGCAGAATAACCTACTGTAAAGAAACTGCACTTAGTGGATCAGTGACTAAAGAGGTACTGAGTTGTATTAAGAAAATGTATCCCACCTCAAAATATGGTCATATTGTAAGCTACATTTTGTCAAACTGTGTGTAATAATAATATTAATAATAATAATAATAATGAATATAATCTCAAATGACATCACTGATGACAACATCCAGAGACTCAGTGATTTTTTAAAATGTAAGAATGTTATATATAGATACGCAAAGGTGTATTGAAGAATAAATGGGTGTATGAGTGTCTGAATGGATGATTTAGTGGGTGTGTGACTGACTGTATAAGTGAGTGATTAAACATGCCTTAGTGGATGCACGGGTAAGTAATTAATCTGTGTGAATGTCTGTATGAGTCTGTCAGTTGGTATGTACGTGGCTGCATGGGTTGGTGAATAGCTACATGAGTGTCTATCTGAGTTAATGGTTGCTTGTCTGAGTCACTTGGATGTGTGAGAGGGTGATTCAGTGGATGTATGGGTTCATGAGGGCATCTGCGAGGGGCTGTATGAGTGAGTGAGTGTGTGTATGGCGTGTTGGAGAGTGAATAGATGTCTTAGTGGTATATATGTAAGTAACTACATATGTTAAAGGCAGTATATGTGAGTGTTGGAGTATATCAATGAGTATATGTGAGAGAGTGATTGTGAGAGTGGCTGTGTGGATGAGTGTATGCTTGTGTCAGTGATTGTATAAGGGAGTAAGTATGTGTTAGTATCTGTATGAATACATGAGGTAGTGTGTTAATAGCTGCATTGGGGAGTAAATGGCACAGTGATTGATTTGTTGGGTGACTGACTAGGTGTGTGGGTAACTCTATGGGTGAGTGATAGTGTGTAAGGGCCCTATTCACAGAACTAACTTAAGACAAAATCCTAAACTTACTACCATTTTGGTATTCACAGAAGACACTTACTCATTTTGGTATTCACAGAAGGCACTTACTCGTTCCGGTATTCACAGAAGTTAGGAGTCCTAACTTTAGGACCCCTACATGCCTCCTGTGAATACCGAAAGTCTTAAAATTAGGGTTTTTCTCAGTTTAGGAGTAGTAAAGTTAGGACTCCTAACTTTGAGACCGCTCAATGCCTTCTGTGAATACCGAAAGTCTTAAAGTTAGGATTTTTCTCAGTTTAGGAGTAGTAAAGTTAGGACTCCTAACTTTAGGACTCCTAAATGCCTTCTGTGAATACCAAAAGTCTTAAAGTTAGGATTTTTCTCTAACGTTCTCTAACTTTAGAACTCCTACACTGAGAAAAATCCTAACTTTAAGACTTTCAGTATTCACAGAAGGTATTTAGGAGTCATAAACTTAGGAGTCCTAACTTTACTACCCCTAAACTGAGAAAAATCCTAACTTTAAGACTTTCGGTATTCACAGAAGGCATTTAGGAGTCCTGAAGTTAGGAGTCCTAACTTTATTACTCCTAAATTGAGAAAAATCCTAACTTTAAGACTTTAGGTATTCACAGAAGGCATTTAGGAGTCCTAAAGTTAGGACTCCTAACTTCTGTGAATACCGAAAAGAGTAAGTTCCTTCTGTGAATACCAAAATGAGTAAGTGCCTTCTGTGAATACCAAAATGGTAGTAAGTTTAGGATTTTGTCTTAAGTTAGTTCTGTGAATGGGGCCCAGAGTGTCTGTATGGGTGTTTGAGTACATATATCTGTGGCTGAATTGATGAGTGGCTACGTGTATGAGTGACTGTATGGGTTAGTAAGTAGATGTGTGTGTAGACCTATGAATCAGTGAGTGGATATGTAGTAACTGGTATTGGTGTCTATGGTTTTGACAATTGTAGTCTGTATTTTAGAGTGGGTGTATGAAAGGTTATATTAGGGTGTGAGCAGGTGCATCAGATATTAAGTGAATTATGTCATCAGTGATCTCATCAGTGATGTCATTTGAGATGTTGTCAGTGATGTCACTGACCATGTCATGAGTGTAATATGTGATGTTATCAGCAGTGCATTGCGGGGGCACGAGTTAAAGTTAGTTCAACTAACTATAAAGGACACATTTCTCTGCTTTTGTATGAGTGAAATGTCCAACTAACTATAACGTTCCTGAAACCTATGTTTTTTTCAGTGAATTTCTAAGGTTTTGTAAATGCTAATTACTAACTATTATGTCCCTGAAACCTATGTTTTTTTCAGTGAATTTTTAAGGTTTTTTAAATGCTAATTTATAACTATAACGTAGTAGTTGCGTTAGCAGAGTGGTGCAGAAAGGGGGCTGTGCCTCTGACTAGTGCTCTGGAATTCTGCTGAGTAGGACTTACAGGAGGTATCAGGAGGGCTTCTTGGCCCCTAAAGTCCCTCAGGAGTAAAGTTAACTCATCCCACAACCATTAGCATGACTTGACGCATGTTTGCAGAGTGGTGAAGAAAGGTGGCATGGCCTCCAAAGAACTCCTAGTAATACCAATTTGTGGGACTTACTGGAGGTAACAGGAGAGATAGTTAGCCCTCAAGGATGTTCTTGGGGGCCAACTACCCCCCATTACCTCCAGTAAGTCCCAAACAGCAGCATTGGTAAGTTTTCATTGCAGGCCACTCCCCCCTGGCGCGCTCTAGGATGTGAATTAAAGTCCCCTTTGATGCTGAGGGTCCTTAGGAGCCAACTGGCCTACCTGACACATCCAGTAAGCTCCAGATAGCTGGATTGCTGAGAGCTGCCCACAGGCCATGCCCCCTTTCTGCACCACTCTGCAAATGTGCCTCCTGGCACGCTCTTGGTTGGGGAATGTACTCCCCTTGCCTCCTGAGGGTCCCTGAGGGCCAACTATCCCTCCTGTTATCTCTAGTATGCCCCAGACAGATGGATTGCTGACAATGGTTCACTTTAGTCCTGAGGTCCTCAGGACAGTTGTGGACCGCGTTGCCCCACCAGCAGTGTGCCCAGAGGCATATTTGCAGAGTGACGTAAAAAGGACCGTGGCCTCTGACCAACTTTCAGCAATCCCACTGTGTGGGGCTTAATTGAGGTACCTTATGAACTTGTTGGCCCCTAAGGACCCTTAAGATTCAAGGGGACTTAATCCCCCAACCTAGAACGCACCAGGAGGCACGCTTGGAGAGTGGTGCAGGGAGGAGGTAATCATCCGGCGAGATGCTGTTTTAGTTGGGTTTTTTCCATTAGAAGGGGGGCTTTGTGGCCCCCATCCTCATAATATTGTGTAGGCCCTGGGGACCCATCCCGCAGGGCCTTTGATATATTTCATGTTTGTTTTTTAAATGGGAAAAGGACTGCGCGGCCACCCTCCTGATGCCTTTTACAGCCCCGAGAACTCTTCCCCCGGGCATTGCCAATTTTTTTTAATTAAGTATATTTTTGTAGAGGGGTGCCATGTGGCCTCCCTTCCCTGGGCCACTTTTGGCCTCAGGGACCCCATCCCCCGGTTCTGGCCATCATGTTGGAGACCGCGAGAGGAGCCCCTATGCCCTGTGGTCTCTGCCGGATTCCCAACTCCTAAGGGAGCTGACATTGCTTTTGGGCAAAGGGAGCTGCAAACATGCAGCTCCCTGTGCCAAAAAGCAATTCTGCTTTGCTTCCTGGTAGTGAGAGCTCTCGCTTCCATGAAGCAAAGCAGTGTTTGCTATGATAGGGCGGGAGTCGAGCTCCCGCCCTGTCATAGCAAACTGCAATGTCCAGGGGTGGGCAGCCCGGGACATTGCTGGAGCTGGCCCTGGGGGGTGGTGGTCCCCAGGGCCAGGAGAGCTCCAGGAGGGGGCCCACCCTTACTTAAAATTGCACTTGGGAGGTGGTGGTCCCTGGGACCATGAGGGGGGCTCGAGCCACCCACACAATTCTTTTTTTGAAACAGAGCCCCAGGGAGGTGGCGGTCCCCGAGGCTGCAGGGGGACCATGCCCCCCCGTGTTTAATTATTAAATCCCCTGGGAGGTGGTGGCCATGGGCTGCGTGGGGAGAGGCATGAGCCCTCCATGCATTTTAGGTATATGAGCCCCCAATGTATTTTAAGTGTAATGAAGCCCTGGGGAGGTGGTGGCCCCCTGGGCTGCAGGGGGCCTGTGTTCCCCCATGTAATCAGTATGGCCCAGGGGAGTTGGCGGTCCTCTAGGCTGTGGGGGCTGTGGGGGCCCCCGGGACACTGCTGTTTGCTATGGTAGGGCGGGAGCCTCGCGTCTCCCACCCTACCACAGCAAACTGCTTTCCTATTTGAAGAACATACTCTCTCTTTCAAGTAGGAAAGCAGATTGCTTTTCGTCAGAGAGAGCAGCATGTAAGCTGCTCTCTCAGACGAAAAGCAAGGACGGCTCCCGAAGACGCGGGGAGCCGGCTGGGACCGTGGGGGCTTTGGGGCTCCCCCCGCGGTCCACAACGTTATATTTCAGCCCCTAGGGATGGGGTCCCTGGGGATTATAAAAATTAGTGAAAGAGGCTATTTTTTTTTACGGTAGATTTACCGTACGCGTACAATGCACGTACGTACGACATACTGTGCGAAGTCTGTAAGTCAACTCGGAAGCGTACCTAAGCTAGAAAAATAAAAATATTTTTCAGATATTTATGAATTCCCCACTCAGTATACAAAGACTGCTGCATACACTCTTGGGCAGATTTACAAGCCCCTTGGGCCTCTTTCTTGTTCTATTGTGTCACATTTTTGGATGTAATGTTGGCAAAAAATAATGCAGCAAATTGGAAATGTATTTGCAAAATGAGTCAGGGTTGTCCACTGAAATGTAGAAGTTATATACATGGAATGTGTTCAGTCACTTAAACGCTCTAGTGTAGTAAATGTGTTTTGGTAAAATGTATGGTTTTACATTTTTTATCTAGAATCACACTGAAAGTCTGTGTACATTAAGGAATTATAATTGCCCCTTTTTCAATAATCTCTCCTGTCTCTCCTCACAGTCTACCTCTCTCTGCTTATACTGTCCGCTCTCTTCTGATATTTCCCCTCTTTCCTTATTTTCACTTGTCTTTCCTCATAGTGCTGCTTGTTCTCATAGTCCCTCCTGTCTTCTTAGTCCCCCTCTGTCCTCATTGTCTCCTCTGTCTCCTAATACTCCCCCTTCTTTTTATACTCCCTCCTCTGTCCTCTTAATCCTCCCTCTCTCATCATACCTCCCTGTTAACAATTCCCCAGTCAGTATACATAGACTGCTGCATACACTTTTGGGCAGATTTACAAGCCCCTTGGGCCTCTTTCTTGTTCTGTTGTGTCACTTTTTTGGATGTAATGTTGGCAAAAAATAATGCAGCAAATTGGTAATGTATTTGCGAAATGAGTCAGGGTTGTCCACTGAAATGTAGTAGTTATATACATGGAATGTGTTCAGTCAAGTAAACCTTTAGTGTAGTAAATGTGCTTTGGTAAAATGTATGGTTTTACATTTTTTGTTTAGAATCACAATGAGGGTCTGTGTACATTAAGGAATTATACTTGCCCCTTTTTCAATAATCTCTCCTGTCTCTCCTCACAGTCTACCTCTCTCTGCTTATACTGTCACCTCTCTTCTGATATTTCCCCTCTTTCCTTATTCTCACTTGTCTTTCCTCACAGTGCTGCTTGTTCTCATAGTCCCTCCTGTCCTCTTAGTCCCCCTCTGTCCTCATTGTCTCCTATGTCTCCTAATACTCCCCCTTCTTTTCATACTCCCTCCTCTGTCCTATTAATCCTCCCTCTCTCATAATAACTCCCTCTTAACAATTCCTCAGTCAGTATACATAGACTGCAGCATACACTCTTGGGCAGATTTACAAGCCCCTTGGGCCTCTTTCTTGTTCAATTGTGTTACATTTATGGATGTAATGTTGGCAAAAAATAATGCAGCAAATTGGAAATGTATTTGCAAAATGAGTCAGGGTTGTCCACTGAAATGTAGTAGTTATATACATGGAATGTCTTCAGTCACTTAAACGTTTTAGTGTAGTAAATGTGTTTTGGTAAAATGTTTGGTTTTAGATTTTTTGTCTAGAATCACACTGAGCGTCTGTGTATATTAAGGAATTATACTTGCCCCTTTTTCATTAATCTCTCCTGTCTCTCCTACCAGTCTACCTCTCTCTGCTTATACTGTCCCCTCTCATCTGATATTTCCCCTCTTTCCTTATTCTCACATGTCTTTCCTCATAGTTCTGCTTGTTCTCAAACTCCCTCCTGTCCTCTTAGTACTCCTCTGTCCTCATTGTCTCCTCTGTCTCCTAATACTCCCCCTTCTTTTCATACTCCCTCCTCTGTCCTCTTAATCCTCCCTCTCTCACCATACCTCCCTCTTAACAATTCCCCAGTCAGTATACATAGACTGTTGCATACACTCTTGAGCAGATTTACAAGCTCCTTGGGCCTCTTTCTAGTTCTATTGTGTTACATTTTTGGATGTAATATTGGCAAAAAATAAAGCAGCACATTGGAAATGTATTTGCAAAATGAGTCAGGGTTGTCCACTGAAATGTGGTAGTTCTATACATGGAATGTATTCAGTCACTTAAATGTTTTAATGTAGTAAATGTGTTTTAGTAAAATTTATGGTTTTACATTTTATGTCTAGAATCACACTGAGCGTCTGTGTACATTAAGGAATTATACTTGCCCCGTTTTCAATAATCTCTCCTGTCTCTCCTCACAAACTACCTCTCTCTGCTTATACTGTCCCCTCTCTTCTGATATTTCCCCTCTTTCCTTATCCTCACTTGTCTTTCCTCATAGTGCTGCTTGTTCTCGTAGACCCTCCGGTCCTCTTAGTCCCCCTCTGTCCTCATTGTCTCCTCTGTCTCCTAATACTCCCCCTTCTTTTTAAACTCCCTCCTCTGTACTCCTAATCCTCCCTCTCTCATCATATCTCCCTCTTAACAATTCCCACAGTCAGTGTACATAGACTGCTGCATACACTCTTGGGCAGATTTACAAGCACCTTGGGCCTCTTTCTAGTTCTATTGTGTTACATTTTTGGATGTAATGTTGGCAAAAAATAAAGCAGCACATTGGAAATGTATTTGCAAAATGAGCCAGGGTTGTCCACTGAAATGTAGTAGTTATATACATGGAATGTATTCAGTCACTCAAACGTTTTAGTGTAGTAAATGTGTTTTGGTAAAATGTATGGTTTTATATTTTTTGTCTAGAATCACACTGAGCGTCTGTGTACATTTAGGATTTATACTTGCCCCTTTTCATTAATCTCTCCTGTCTCTCCTTACTGTTTACCTCTCTCTACTTATACAGTCCCCTCTCTTCTGATATTTCCCCTCTTTCCTTATTCTCACTTGTCTTTCCTCATAGTGCTGCTTGTTCTCATAGACCCTCCGGTCCTCTTAGTCCCCCTCTGTCCTCATTGTCTCCTCTGTCTCCTAATACTCCCCCTTCTTTTTAAACTCCCTCCTCTGTCCTCCTAATCCTCCCTCTCTCATCATATCTCCCTCTTAACAATTCCCCAGTCAGTGTACATAGACTGCTGCATACACTCTTGGGCAGATTTACAAGCACCTTGGGCCTCTTTCTAGTTCTATTGTGTTACATTTTTGGATGTAATGTTGGCAAAAAATAAAGCAGCACATTGGAAATGTATTTGCAAAATGAGTCAGGGTTGTCCACTGAAATGTAGTAGTTATATACATGGAATGTATTCAGTCACTTAAACGTTTTAGTGTAGTAAATGTGTTTTGGTAAAATGTATGGTTTTATATTTTTTGTCTAGAATCACACTGAGCGTCTGTGTACATTTAGGATTTATACTTGCCCCTTTTTCATTAATCTCTCCTGTCTCTCCTTACAGTTTACCTCTCTCTGCTTATTCTGTCCCCTCTCTTCTGATATTTCTCCTCTTTCCTTATTCTCACTTGTCTTTCCTCATAGTGCTGCTTGTTCTCATAGTCCCTCCTGTCCTCTTTGTCTCCCTCTCTCATCATACCTCCCTCATAACAATTCCCCAGTCAGTATACATAGACTGCTGCATACACTCTTGGGCAGATTTACAAGCCCCTTGGGCCTCTTTCTTGTTCTATTGTGTCACATTTTTGGATGTAATGTTTGCAAAAAAAAATGCAGCAAATTGGAAATGTATTTGCAAAATGAGTCAGGGTTGTCATACATGGAATTTGTATTGTCACTTAAACTTTTTACAGTTGTAAATGTTTTTTGGTAAAATGCATGGTGTCATATTATTTTGTCTAATATTACACTGTGTCTCTGTGTATATTAAGGATTTATATTTGCCCCTTTTTTCATATTTTCTACACTCTCATGTCATACTCCCTCTTCTATCCTCCTACTCCTTCCTCTCTGATTATACTACCTCCTTTTTCTTATATTCTCCTCTCTCCTTATACTTCTCTTTTCTCTTCATACTTGACTTTCTTTTTGCATAGTTCCCCTACTCTTCATAATCTCTTCTGTCTTTGTATTCACCACTGTTGTCATAGTTTTTACTGTCTCCTCATAGTATTCTCTATCTCCTTCTACACTCAGTCTTCTTTTATATTTCTCTTTTCTCCACATTTTTATCTCTCTCTCTTTATTTTCCTTCTTCTTTTCTCATACATACTCTTCTCTCCTTATATACTCCCTTTCTTCTTATTCTCACTGTTCTTTGCACATACTTCCCATTCATTTCACTTATTTTTCTTTTACTTCTCATACTCTCCTCTCTCAGCTCACACTTCTCCTCTCTTTTCTGCTACTCCCGACTCTGTCCTGATATTCCTCTCTTTTCTTATTGTCATATTCCTCTCATCATTCTCCCCCCTGCCCTTATACTCCCCCTGTTTTCATATTCTCCTCTCTTTTCTCTTACTTCTCCCTGTCTCCTCATACTATTCCCTTTTTCTTATATTCCCTTTTGTCCTATACTTCTTCTCTTTGTGTTCGTCTTCTCCTGTCTCTCTTCATATTCTTTTTCTGTTTTCATTTTGTCTTGTCTCTCTTGATACTTCCCGTTTCTGTTCATATTGCCTGTTCTCTTCTCTTACTCCTCCTTGACTCCCTGTTTATTCTCCCTGTCTTTTTATACTGACCTCTCTCTTTATATTTGTTTCTCTTGGCATACTCTTCCCTCTTTCGTCATACGATTTTCACTCTTCATAATCCACCATCTGTTTATACTCCTTCCTTTCTCCTTATAGTGTACCCTCTGTTCTTGTACACTCCTTTTCTTCTCATGCATCACTTTTCCTCACATTATCCCTGCTCTCTTCCGGCACTCTTCTGTCTCTTGTTATATGCACCCCTCTTTCTTTATATTCTTTTTTGTCCTTATAAGTGCCTGTTTCCACATATTCTTTGTTTTCTGTTATAGTCCTTGTCTCTCTTCTTATACTGCCCCCTGTCTCCTCACACTCTGTCTCTTTCTTCTTATACTGTCCCTTGTCCCGTCATACTGCCACCTTTCTCCTCATACTCCTCCTTATCTCTTCATACTTTCCGGTCTTTTCATACTCTCTTTATCCCCTTATACTGCAGTGTCTGCTTATATTCTCTTTTCTATTTATATTTCCCGTTGTCTCATAGTCCTCTTTCTCTTGTTGTAACTCCTTCTATTTTCAGACTCCCATGTTTGTCGTCATAATCTCCCCTCTCTTCTTATAAGTAATATAATAGTGTATTTCATATATTTATTTTTCTAAAGTGAAATATATTTTTTATAATAGATTCTTTTGATCAACACTGAAAAAAATCATCATGCCTACAAAAACTGAAAAGAGGAAAGAACGAAAGAAAGCTGTTTGTTTAAAGAGAAGTCATCTACAAGATTTACCTCAAGAACAATGTGTTAACAAAAAGAAAAAAAGTCCTGGTAAGAAAACTAAGACTTGTCTGCGAAAATTGTTAAACACTAAGAGTAGTGTGCACAAAGTCAAAAACAGTATTAGTGTTTCTGCAACTAAGAGAAAAGAGAAGAACCATGGAAAATCATCTTGTGAAAAAACTGTGTATAGTGAAAGGAGGAAAAACCAATATAAGGAAATAAGGAAGTAGATGTTCTTTATTAGAGTTTTGTCGAATTTGACTAAGGTAGTAAAGAATTGTAAAAAAAAACAGCATTTTATAAGAAAAAGAAATGTATTGAAAATGTAGTTGAGAAAACTTTTGAATTGAAAAAAAAACTGTTTGTTTTAGTAATCAATAGAATTCGATCACTATACTCCTCCTTGACTGCCTGTTTATACTCTGCAGCCTTTTCCTCATACTCCCCGTCTTTTCATACTGACCTCTCTCTTTATATTTGTTTCTCTTGTCATACTCTTCCCTCTTTTGTCATACTCTTTTCACTCTTCATAATCCACCATCTGTTTATACTCCTTCCTTTCTCATCATAGTGTATCCTCTGTTCTTTGTACACCCCTTTTCTTCTCATGCATCACTTTTCCTCACATTATCCCTGCCCTCTTCCGGCACTCTTCTGGTAGGTACAGAGTACCTACTAGAAGTTCAGGGTAGGTACAGAGAACTGTTTGGGGAATAATGAGAGGCAGAGCTAGACAGATAGACTGACCCCAAGTGAGATGGTGACTCAAGAGGTAATTGAGATCTTTGCTCGGCCATTTTACCACCTGCTAGCCTGCCGGACAGAGGGAAAGGACCAGTTTGACAGGCCATGACTGGAGGAGCGATACTTTTAACCAGAGGACATGGCCGTTGTGGAAGACTGCATCCAGCATGGAAGAGGAGATCCCAAGTGGAACTTCCCCTACATGCAGGATTGTCTAGGGAGATGGGAACGCTATGTTAGGGAAAGACCAGAGAAGCTATCACAAGCCAAAATGAACCAGCTACTACAGAGGGGCACGTCAGGGTCCATCTATGTGCCCTGGGCTCAGATGGATAAAGAATGGCAAAGGACCCAATTGCCTCCCTTGCCGGATGGAGCAGTGAAATGGATCTCAAGTTTTGAGAAGCTCACTGCGGGAGTAAATCTAGCAATAGGCAATGTTAAAAGCCTGATTAGTACCCTCAGAGAGCAGACTAACACAGAGTTCACCTGAGCTCACATCTCAGCATGATGGGGTCACATTAAATTGTACGGTTAATGGAGGAAACTATGAAACCTTGTTACACCATAACTGAGTTTCTGGATAGAATGAGGGAACAATGGGGACAAGAGACTGGATGGACTTGGACTGACATGGGGCTGTAAAGTACATTCTTTTATATTATACTCAAAAAGGGGCTGCCCAACAAGATACAGAGCAGTTTGGTCAGTGAAGTGAAGTTAGATACCAAATCCTGGTGTTAGATACAAGCCCACATATTACACTAATACAAAAAGAAATAAGTAAAGAACAGGGGAAAAAAAAGGTGCAAATTCAGAGATACACCACTAATTTGGTCCAACACAAGTTGAAAAGGGCTGCCCGCGAGAAGGCTGTGTTGGCCGCCAGCATGCAAATGGCACCAGTCTTGAGGGGAGTTCCACTGCCCAACACCAGAGAGTTTCAAACTAGCTATAATGGCAGAAGTCAAGAACGTTGACAGCAGCCATACCTTTGAGAATGTTACCATTGCCACTGAATGGGCCACAGGGCTGACTGATGCCAACTAAAATCATACCACAAACAGAGGCCAATAAGGCTGGGCCAGTCCTGCAAAATCTCCATTCACAAAAGAAAACCAGGGAGACCCAAATACACCTTAACCACAGCCTCAGGGAAATCAGCCACCTACTGTACCACTGCAACGGGGTTCAGGTAGTTGGACAAATGGATGGCAACAGCAACAACAGACAGGGAGGGGTAACTTTCTGAGGAAGAAACCCCTTTGCATAAACACAGAATGCAAATGTACAGTAGGTCAAATCCCCCAATGGGAAGCATCCATTTCATGCACACCTCACAATTCACTGTAACAAAACTCAAAAGAATTTAAGCCTTTACTTGCATTAGTGAATTCAAGGGTGTTAGAAGTGTTTTGTAAATCTGGTATCCTCACTAGATTCCACCATTCAGGGTGCCTGCAGAAGCCTAGGACCCACTCTGCTGCTGATCCCCCAGAGAGGGTCTGACTGACCATGCCCAGGGGTTAGGTCAGGCTATCGAGGGGGTAGGACGGCTCCCTGCCCAGTCCTTAGAGCAGGAAACCAGGTCTCTCCACCTACAAGTCAATTGGGATGGGTTCCTATGACCAAATCGAATGGACCCCATTCTCTTGACCCCACCCGAGACAAAAATGTCTTCAGGGCATGACGTTCCAACAGCGCCCCCAAAAAGCTAGTATCCTTCAGCCAATGGAGGTCCCTTTTAAGTTCCAAAACAAAGCTGTCCTCAAGTTTTGAGAGCCAGGTTTCCCAATGCTCGGGATAGCAAAGACTCCATAACCTCCACTGCTCAAGATCCAACAGGTTGTGAAGCTTCACACGGTGCCGGGTCAGTTGGGAGGGGAGGTCTACCCAGATAACCAACTGTTCAAATCCAGCACCTTCATTAGACAAATTTCGACAAGTTCTTCAATGTTTCTCACGCTGCTCCCTCAAAGTTTTCCAAGTATCCAAGCCTCTTTGCTGGGTCATGCCCTCCATTATAAGGGCAAAATAGTGCCACTGGTTAACAGACATGGTACAAGGGAATGGGGGTGTCAGAGAAAAAGGAGTCTGTAAGTCCATCACAGCTCCATGTGAGAACCATATACAAGAATCTTTCCACCCGCGTATCAGGCCTACCAATCAGCAAAACACACCAGGCCTTACACAAACCATCTGAAGGAATTAGTAAGCCCAATCTCAGATACAACAATATCAGAAGCACACGTCAGGACAGTCTTCCCACCATCTCCATTGTTTTACCAGTTAGAATATAGCAGATCAAGTGAAAGCACCCAAAAGACTGATAAAAAGAAGCCCACACCTATCCTAAAAAGAACTTCTAGAAAAAGGCCTTTGTAAAGGCACCTGGTGCCTGGTGGGAGGGTCAAATTGCATGTCACATACCAGGACTAGCGGGGTATACACGTGATCTCAGGGCACATGGCGTCCCCCAAAATTCAAGGCAACAGGCACCCTCTTTAGACATGGCCCTGCACACGTGGAGGTCACAGGACACCACCCGCACCAATAGTGCCCCCATGTATATATTGGAGCGAGAGGCTGTAAATTCCCATGGAACCCTAGCTAAAATTAAGATCATTCCATGTTTATGAAATTTCACCACAAAAGTCTTGCACCAGTCTGAACTCCCGGCTAGGTAGGGAGAGGGGGAGGCCAATAACTCATAAAAATGAAGTACCAAAACACACATTTCAGAATAAATACCCCAACTGGAGCCACCTTTTGGTGCCTTACTAAAAATTGCATGAATAGAGTGTGGCGAGCATAGGTAAAATTCGTATTCAAGCAACATTTTGGTATGTATATAAAGTACACAGTTTACCAGAGATAAATTTGACTATAAGAATGGACAAATATTTGCATTTTTCAGGAGATTCGGTTGTCTAAGGAGTCAGCACTAGGAATAAGGAAACAGCACGCAACAGAAGAAGTGGCAAATGGACACTTAAACTGAGTTAAGTTCCAAAATAGAAACGGATGGTGAAGAAGCTAGTGGAATCAAAGGGCCAAGCAGTACCATGTCTGCTAAGGTGATGACCATTTCAGATGAATTCGATTTTTTATGTTTGGACCGGCAGCAAACGCTCCGATCAAGAATATCAAGGCCTCAAAAACAATCAGAAGGAGATACAGGCAGAGACAACAGCGGAAAAAACTCAGGCAGACAAAACAAATAAACCAAAGAATCATGGAAACAGAAAATTCAGTAGTTAACAGAGGAGAGTTGATTGTAAATCTCACTAACCTGGCACTAACAAAAGCAGAGGAGGACATTTTATTGCTGGGACTTTCATATTGTCCTAAAAACATGATGAACTATCCTCAAATAAGAATTGACCCCTTCAAATTTAAAAGGAAGTTCAAATTATTGAAAGTACACACAGTCAATAAACAATTAACAACAGGACCAGGGTGGTGCCAAGTACAACAGGGGACCAAGTGAGATTACAACTATTCCAACTTTGAGACAACTAGAAATAGGAAATGAAGATGTCAATATTAAAGTGATAAGTCAGGAAGTCGTACAGCAATATGACATAGAAGTGGGATAAGTGGCAATCACTCCATTCCAACCACATTTTAGAACTTTACCTGTCACACCTAAGGATACTATTGATACCTGTCATGATTTGATTTCTAAAGGACTTAAAAAACTGTACAAAGGGAGTAACCAAGACAGCTCGCAGAGGTTGTTCCCTGACATTGGACCTTTTAAACTTTATTTTGGTTGCTGCTAACTCGTGCCCTGTGAGGCTCTGGGCTCTGGAAAGCTTGCTGTGGTGTGTGGACTGACGGAACGGGACTGCGAGGACCAGCAGCCCCGTAACACCGTTCAGCTGTGTGCCTCCTCCTGGGGGGTCTGTTACAGGTACACTTGACCAATTTATTACCAGGGCTGCTGCGGTATTGGAAAAAGAGATAGCTTTAACAGAGAAACGTCTGTCTCTAGACCTTCTCTCAGGGAAGCGCTCAATCATTGGGCACTATTGGGACTGCGGTTACGCCGGAACATCTACGACCCAATGAACATCCAGGAGGAGCGAGCCCAAGATCCAGTCTTTTGTTGGTAGGATCTGACCGCTCTGTGGCAGGTTCCCCAAAGAATGTAACTAATGGTAGTTTTATTTCTTGTGGAACTAGGCGTAGGGACTCTATATCGCCTTCTCGACATAGCCTTTCCAGTAAAAACCAATCCCCGGAGATTTTACCTAGTAAAGATTCCAAGGCACATCACTTAGCAGGCAAAAGAAAAAGAGGAGGAGGCCCGCAAAAGGGTAGTTTAGCCAAAGTATCAAAAAAAACGAAAGCAAATCCCGTCCCATTAATTACTAACCAGCCCCCTAGTTCGACCGTTAATACCTCACACCCAAGTGAACTGTCCTCCCAATGCGTTGTTAATGAAGGGATCCTAGTAGAAATGGAAAAACTAGTGAAATCCCTGATGTTACCCCTTTTGGAGAGATCAAAATTCATAAATGCTAAATTGGAGAAACTTGAAAAATTGGTATTAGAAAACTCTGGTTTGTTGGACAAAGTAGTGAAAGGTATAGAGGGTTCCAACCCTAAAGCCCCCGAATGTCAGGCCCCGGGACCCAGGACACATGGTGAAGATCCCCAGCAAGAAACAAGTGGTAGGGCTGATAACCAAAACATTCTGCCCTGTGCTGAGATGCGTCCCGAACAGAGAGATTCATTATGTAGTACTGGGGAGGGTGGAAAAGGGACGGGTAGGGAGGTAAGAAGCCAACATGTATCATATGCCCAGGTAGGAGAGAGGAGGACACCTGGGAGAATTTCTCAGGACAACGAGGGTCCTAAACAACGGTTGCCCTGTATTAATCTCCCCCCAGAGTCCGTAGCGTATACGGTTATTCTGGCAGGAGGTCCAGGGATTAGTGATGAAAAATTGGAATCTCACAGGGAACTGAAGAACAAGGTTATTCATTGGCTCACTAGGTACAGAACAATCCCGGCTTTCAAAAATGCAGAGATTTTAAACGTTAGAAGGGTGAGTTGGGTGGGTTGTAGACAAAAGGACAGAGAGGGAGACTGTGTCATTGTAAATTTTAGAGACCCATGGGTGGTTGAGCATATATGCTATGATGCGAGGACTGGTGGTGTGGGGGATACTCAGTCGCTAGGCCTTAGTTATTTTTATGCTTGTGCCCCCGCACGTCCATCGAACCACACATACAACAGCCACTTAATGAGACCATATAATTCTAATCCCTTCGATAGGGCTGACTTTCGCCTTCCCCTGGTAAATCGTTATGAGCCACTTACAGGACTAGAGGGGGTGGATTGACACGAGAACCTCTCCAATGGTCATACTTTGGCCCAACCATTGGGCAGGGTAAAAGAAGGAGGAGGCACAAACAGGAAGATGGGCCCCATAGCTGGAGAATCAAATTCTAACAGTGACTGTTCTGGGAGTGGTACAGGTCGCTGCTATCCCCCTAGGGTAATCCCAGTGTACTCTGGTGATATAAATTTGGAGAATTTAACGGGAGGTTGGCTGGATGGTCAGAGTCAGGAGTGGTTGGCCACAGGATCCTCAGTAGGAGGGGTGCCAGCTGTGGGAAGGAGGGAAATTGGGTTCAAACCGATGGTTACTGAACAAAACCAGCCTGTCAATATGGATAAGTCCCCTCTGCTTAAAATAGTCTCCTGGACTATGGCAGGGCTAAAGAGTAAAAACTCTATAGCAGAGTGGGTGGATTTTGTGGAAGGACATGATATTCTGATCTTCCAGGAGAGTTGGGCTGTAGACCCTATCCACTGCAAGGGGTTTTAAATGTTTTATAAACCAGCGATTAGAGGGGAAAAAAGGTAGACCTTCAGGAGGCCTAACCATTTGGGTTAGGCAGTCACTAAATTATAGACCTATTGAAGTAATGGTAGAAAGCCCTGATATACTCACTCTAAAGCTTATTCGGCCCAATCAATTGGAGCTTTCTATTGTTAATGTTTATGTTAGAGGACAGCCGGGAGGGCGGAGTTCGGGAATTACAAATCAACTGGACTCTCTCTTTAACTCTGTTGGGCTGGACAGATTTATGATTGTGGCAGGGGATTTTAATTGTACATTTGAGCCCTTAATTTATGAGGGGGAAGACATTTTAGCAGAAGAGGACGCCTATTGGAATATCACTCACCTCGATTTAAATCCAGTAAAGAAATGGACAGATGCTGCCCTACAGTGGTTGGGCTTTTGCCTTGAGTGGGGCCTGGGAGCAGTTAATGGGCGCTCTATTTCAGATAAAAGTGGTAGGGTAACTTTGGATAATGGTATCAGTACAAGCAGAATAGATTATATCCTCATAAAGGTTGACTACTGGTCCATTCTTGAGGATATGACAGTATCTGCTCACCCAGAGAGTGACCATAATCCGCTTTTACTGAGCCTAAATATTGGCGGCGGTCCAGAGAGTGAAAAAGTCACTGAGACAACCACAGCGGAGGCTCTGCTTACTAACGATGTGCGCAGGGTTCGATGGCCTAGGGTAGCCGATGACCCCCAAACCCTAGATAATATTTCCCACAAGGTTTCTAGTACCCTGAGTGCTTTTCAAGCACTCTCAAATCAAGAAGAAATCACAGAGAAGACAACTGCTCTTCATGAACAGTTTTTCAGGGAGTTGAAACTGTACTTCTCTAAAAGTGGTATCTCCACTAGGCTACAACCTAAAACATCAGGAAACTCCTGGTACAATAAATCGCGCTGTGTTGCCTATGGATCTTTGGTGTCAGCTATAAAATCACGAAACACCAAGGACATTAGGAAGGCAAGGCTTGCCTATCGTAAAATTCAAAGGCAGGCCAAAAAGGAATGGGACGACCGGCATTGGCAGGAGCTACTCGAGGCGAGCAGGATGAAAAACCAGACTAAGTTCTGGTATATAGTTAAATGGGGAAATAAAACCGAACAACAAGTACCTACAAACCATGTAGCCACTGTGGATTGGGTCGAATACTTCGAGTCTCAGTTTAGGGGTCTAGAGGTAAAAATAGATACTGCCCCTGTCGACCATTTACTAAGGCCATTGACCCCCAGCCAACCATTACTGTTTGTTGGGAAAGACGTAGAAGATGCCCTAAGGAAGGTCCAAGGTAGAAAAGAACCAGGAATGGATTGCATTCCGGCAGACCTTTTTAAACACGATTTGACTAATTGGGTGCCCTATATTGTTTTTCTAGCGAATGCCATTGCAAAGGGGGCATCCATCCCGGATTCTTGGCATGGTGCTGAGATCCTGCTCATATTAAAAGAAGGGGACCGTTCTGTCCCGGGGAACTATCGCTCCATAAGCCTAATAGATGTTTGCAAAAAATCGTGGCTAGAATGGTGCTTGCTAAGATCCAGAGCTGGATGGATTTAGAGGAGGTTCTATCCCCTCTACAAGCTGGTTTTAGAGCTTGTGTTAGTACAATCGAACAGGTGTTTAGGTTTATATTAATTTACTGGAAGGTCGTTAGTTTAGGTGGTGGTACTATCTATGCAGCTTTCGTAGACCTAAAGTCTGCTTTTGATTTAGTTCCAAGAGCCAAGCTATGGGATGTATTAAGAAATATGGGGATGCCAAGGGAACTTCTTGAAATGGTAATAAGGCTACATGAATCAAACTTTGCACAGGTCAGATGGGGCAAACAAGGGCAGGTCACGGAGAGATTCGCTGTGTCTCGTGGTGTACGTCAAGGGGGTGTACTAGCACTGACCCTGTTTTTGTGGTTCATCAACAGGGTCGTGCAGTACTTTGCTTCATTTCCAACAGATGCCCCTGTTTTAGGCGGCACCAAGTTCTCGTTACTTATTTTCGTGGATGACACGTTATTATCGAAAACTCAGAAGGGTCTCCAAGCTGCCCTAAACAAATTTGAGGAATTTTGCAAAATCAATGACCTACAGGTAAACGTGACCAAAACATAATTTATGGTTTTAGCAAAAAATAGACCTCTGTCTGGTCATGTTAGTATGAATGGCTTCATTTTGGAGCAGGTAAAAGTTATGACATAATTAGGGGTTGTGCTGGAAAATAGGCTTAGCTGGAAACCCCAGCTTGATATTCTCTACCTTAAGTTTGCACAATTAACAGGGTGCCTAATTAAGGAACAGAGAACCTCACTTACGAAAAGGATAGGTCCTGCTTTGAAAATGTATATAATGCTAAGATTAGTACAGCAATTTTGTATGGTGCGGACCTTTGGGCTTTTGCAGTCTTATCACCAATAGTAAGACTCCAAAATAATTTTTTCAAAAACCTGGTAGACCTTCCGTGTTCCAGCCCCCTGAAGCCTTTGTTATTGGATTTAGGCTGCCATGCAATTGACGATGCGCACGCTTTAAACCAGTGGCCCTGTGGAGGAGAATTTGGTCCACCCCTGAACTGTCACTATTTGCTAAAGAAATTATGGATGTTAGATCTGTGATGGGTTCGGGGAATATCCTCTGGTTTAAAAAAGTAAAATTGCTCTTAGATAATATGGGCCTGAGCAATCTGTGGACTGATCCGATCAATAACGTCTTTCCCCCCAAAAAGGAATTTAAAGCTTTATATTGGTCCACAGTAAGAAAACAACATATTAACCAGATAAATACCTCTTCCCTGACTGGCAGGTTCCTGGAGCATAAGCTCGACCCATCCCTAGAAGAATACTGGGATATTATTACTAAGAGTGGCGATAGGAGGCTCTATCACCAGTTTAGGGTTGGGTCGCTTCCAATAAGAACTGTCACAAAAAAATGGAAAGGTCAGGTAAATTAGTTCTGCCCCTGGTGTAAAGACCAGAAGGAGTCCCTGGGCCACTTATTCTTTGTATGCCCTGCATACACAGCCCCTCGGATAAAATGGCTTAAACCAATTTGCAAAATTATGAGAACGAGGGTGGGGCTGGAGGCACTTCGGATAATGAGGGTTGATACAACTGAATCAGTAGTAATTGCAGTAGCAAAGTTCCTGGGCTGGTCATGGATAATTAGAGCAAACAATATGGATATAGGCTAAACAGTAGTTATCAAACCTGTTTTTATATATGTTCTTGTCTGCTACCAACATGGTATATTTACTGTACCTCTTTTGTAGTTGCACTCTTTTTGCATATCACACTCTGCTTTCTAACATTGATATGAATTGTCTTGTAATTCTTAATTTTTATGCTGAAGTACTCAATGTAATGTCGGAATAGTTTTAAAAACGATGGTTGTGCTTGTTACTAATGCCCGTCTTTTATGATGAGATATTCTAAATAAAGACTATGAAACTGAGTAACGAAGACAGAACGAAAAGTACAGCCACAGAATGGAAATATAATGAGTTAGTGGCCAAGTTAAGGAAGAACAAAAATGTAGTTGTAAGAAATTCCTATAAAGGTGGTAATGTTGTGCTATTGCCGCTGGATATGTATTTACATGAAGCACATGCTCAACTGTAACAGATAGATTGTTACAAAAAAGTAATCATATGGCAGTGACTAAGTACCATTCTGAATACAAACGTCAACTAGAACAATGGATGAATGATGGCTTAGTATCCCATGATGAACATCTATTTCTGAGAAATGATACCCCTAAACTTTATTTAATTTCAAAGGTGCATAGGAACGCCAAACTGTCCCCCCAGACACTTGATTCTTTTGGCGATTGGCAGTATGATGGAGAACACTTCCAAGTACATAGATTACTTTTTACAAAAGTATGTAAAGAACTTAGCATTTGTATGTACGAGATAGTGGTGATTTCTTAAAAATGATCTATGATGTACCCATCGAACAAGATTATGTACTAATGGCGCTGGATATAACAACTTTATACACAAGTATTGCCTATAGGGATGGCCTGAGAGCCATGCAGCATTTCCTTCAAGATAGGCCAGTAGGTCTGTACAGCCACACCCAAATGTTGATATCAATGGCAAAGAAATGTTTGGAAGGATACTTTGTTCTTGTTTGGGGGAGATCTGTATCACCAACAGCATGGGACTGTGAAGGCATCTGCTTTGCCCCCAGCTATGGGTGTCTACATGTAGGCTGGTGGAGGAGCAGGTGCTTCGCAGGGAACATGCATGAATCTAGGATGAGCACATAGTAATGTGGGTCAGGTTTATCAACGACCTTTTTGTAATTTGGAGGGGCACCATCAGCACAGCAGGGCAGTTTGTGAAACTTCTTAACAGGAGTTGGTTGAGTTTGAAATTCACACATGACATTAGTGTGACAAAGGTAACATTTATTGATATAGAAGTATTTGTTCAAGATGGTAAGCTAGAAACAAGACTTCACAGGAAGGGAACAGCAGGACATACTATTCTCCATGCTTCTAGCTTCCACCCTAATCACATTAAACAAAGCATTCCTTACAGTGAAAGGCTCAGTGCGAGAAAAAATTGTAGCACAGAGATTGATTTACAACAGTGCCAGGATAAAATGACCAATAGATTTTTGGAAAGGGGATACAATATCTCTGTATTTGAGAAAGCCCACAAAGCAGCCAATAGAAAACAAAGAGAGGCAATTTTATTTTCCACAGAAAAATCAAGGAATATGGAAAGTAAAGCCTGTTTATATTCCTAACGACATACGATGTGCAGGATAAAGAGCTTAGGATTCCGTTAAAAAGAAACTGGCCCATAGTGAGATCAGATCCAGTCATAGGGAATGTACTACCAAAACATCCTCCTATTACATATCAGAGAGCCCCAGCTCTTAGAGATGCAATTGTAAACAGCAGCCCAGAGATGGAGCGCCAACAAAGTTGGTTAAGACCCCCAAGTGGTTTTAAGAAATGTACTCATTGTAAGACTTGTAGAATAGGCCAAAACACCACCACCTACTACACCCTGTTTACAAATGAGGGGGTAATAATCAAGGGGACGTACAATTGCAAACCAGAGTTTGCAGTCTATGTGCTGACGTGACAACTTGAGGTTTTTGGGTAGCACCATACTGCAAGTATGATCTAACCCGGTGGCACAACACTGTGAGATTTTTCATTAAAAAAATCTGACATTATTCCGTTATTTTGTGACTGATGCAGTCCACTTAGTAAGAGAGGGGGCGACCATACTAGGATATTGCGTGAAATGGAAGCAAGATACATAATCATGTTAGACAGCAAAACACCTAATTGGTTAAATTGTGATGAGGAATTGCACTCTTGTTTTCAAAATGATGAATTAAAGTGCCCTGACCCGGTGGCCATGATAAAAAAGCGTTTAGCTGTTCTCCAGACCCTCGCTGGCACGGCGGAGGGCACATTGGACTTAAATGACTGAGGGTAACGTATATGTGGGTTTTTCTTCTTCCCTCTGGGTCCGCCCTGGGCGGGGGAGCTTTTCACCTTTGAATGGGGAGGTTCCTCACTCTCTTGGTTGTCTCCACTTTTTCCGGGCACTCTGTTGAGATGGATGGTAAGTGCTGGCCTATGTTGCTTGCTTATTGTTTGGGGGTTTGTTTACGTGGTTTTTGGGTGGGGGGGTCCTCTCTCTGGTGAGCTATTTATATGGTCCTACAGGTCTGCTTTGTCCTTTCGCGCAAGCATGCATGGCCCCTCCCTTAGTCTGCGCCTCCCTATTGGCGTCTTGGCTTCAACACAGCATACTGGGGTTCTCCGTAGACTAATGGAGGTCAAAGTAGTTAGCTATAATGTCTGAGGCCTCAACAATCCTACCAAACAGAGGGCTGTACTCTCCTTACTTAAAGGGGGGATATATGTCTTCTTCAAGAAACCCACCTGCTTCACAAGGACATGCACCGTATGTAACAGCGGGAGTTCCCCCTATAGGTCTGGTCTTCAGGGATGAGCAAGAAAGCCGGGTGGCCATTCTTTTTTCCAAACACTTTAGAAGTTCCATAGTGGGTTCTGTTGCAGAGATTAAGGGCCACCTCTTGGCACTGAGACTTCAAATTGGCACCTCCCTCCGTACATTAGCCTCAATTTACTCCCCAAATGAACATCAATGAAAAGTTTCTGAATGGGGCATTGGCTGAGGTACTCCATACGCCCGATTCATTGGTAGTGGTGGGTGGTGACTTGAACTTAGTTCTGGACGCTGAGACTGGGGGGGGTGGGAATCCTGTCAGGGAAGGGTAAGGAGTGGTTGCAGGACTGTGGGATTGGGGACGCTTGGTGCGGCCTCCACCCCAATGACAGGGACTACACCCAGTACTCAGCGGCTCATAAGTCCCACGCCCGCTTGGACCACTTTCTCATCACCCGGGCCGTATGTATTCGGGATTCTGCTATCAAAGCCTGGTCTCTTTCAGACCATTCCCACATCACATTGACACTACGTTTGCCCCGCACTCCTTCTTCCCCCTCACACTGGTGCCTGCAAACTCCTTGATGCAACACCCCGCAGGTGGTAGAAAACCTAGTAAGCTAGTAAGTTGGTCCTGAGAGGGGCCATAATCGACAACAAGACTAGGCTGGACAAACGAGGGGAACTGGAATATAAAGTTAAAGAACTTGAGGTGATCCATAGGCGCAAAGGCACTCTGCAGATCTGGCGTCAACCGGAGAAGGAAGGCTCCAGTTGAAACGCCTGGACTTAGACAGAGCCGAGCATGCAGTGATCCGGTTGCAGCATAAATTCTCTGAGGGATCTAACAAGGGTGGCAGTGTGCTAGCACACTGCCTTTGCAGTAAAAGAGAGGCGCAGGCAGTTAAAGTGGTGCGTTGAGAGCTGGGTTCTGAGATCAAGGATGATGTGGGCATAGCAGGGCTGTTCGGACTTTCTACGCTGATCTTTACTCCACCAAATTTTCACTTTTGGCGGACCCCGCGATTATGTAAACGGGGCCAAGGTCACCCTGCTTCCGGCCAACAAGGCTGATAGTTTAGAGGCCCAATAAGGATTGATGAGGTGATATCAGATATTGCCCGTCTGAGGTTCTGAAGGTGCCGGGCCCGGACGGGTTTAGTACCCTGTCCTACATGACCTTCTACATAGAGTTGGCCCCACTGCTCACTCATTTGTTCAACTCGTTCACTGAAACGGGCACCCTCACTGAATCCATGTTATAGGCCACTATTTTAGTCATCCCCAAACTAGAGAAAGACCCTGCACTTTGCAGCTCCTACCTGCCTATCTCTTTACTAAACATTGATGCAAAGCTGTTCTCTAGCATCCTGGCCCTGATGCCCGGTTTGATCGACCCAGATCAGTCAGGTTTCATTCTGAATAGGCAATGCTGGGACAATACTAAAAGGCTATTTTACCTGATTGATAAGGTTCAACTTTCCAAGGAAGAGGCGCTTTTGCTAGCGGTTGATGCCAAATTCGGGGCTCGGTATCCCCTAGGTTGCAGAAGTCCCTGCTGCAATGCCCTAAACTGGAAGGTAGTATTGCAGTGCTGAATATCACTCAATTCTTTCAAGCCTCACTCCTTCATTTTCTCGTGGAATGGAACCATCCAATGACGGAGAAGCACTGGGTATTTAATGACCAGACAATAGCTGCCCACCACTCAGCCCACTATGTTAGTTTGGGACAGAGTGTCCAAGCAGGCTAGCCTTAAAACATTCCCTTCGCCTATGTCCCCCCATCTTTCTCAATCCTGAATTCCCACCAGGGATGGATAAGGGGTCGGGTTTGCGATGGTTATCTGGTGGCTGCAAGTGCCTGGGGCACTTGTTTGATCTCCAGGGTCTTATCCCCTTCAAACAGCTTCGGGAAGACTACAGCCTCACCGCTTCTGACCACTACCTCCACATGCAAATGATATACTGGGTGTCTGGGTCTCTAGTCCGCCCCCTGGTTGTTAGACCAATCCTCCCGTTTGAAAGGTGGCTCATCTTCAAAAAGATGATCGTAAACTTATCTTGGAGATCTATAGGTTTCTTTCTCAGGGCCTGAGTGGGGTCAGGACAACCGGACAACGGTGATGGGAGGCGGAACTCAGACGAAGTCTGTCAGACAAAGAATGGGAAGTTATTTTTTTATATGACCCACCACACTGCACATTCCATGGGCCACACCGAAACAGCGTTCAAATTTGTATCTTATTGGTACTACACCCCAGCACGTTTACTTAGGTTTAGCTCTTGGTGTGATGGCCTCTGTTGGCAGGGCTGTGGGAGCCCGGGCACCCTCATTCACCTCCTGTGGAACTGCCCGAAGCTCACAAGATACTGGCGCAATACCCTCAATGAGATTGACAAAGCTTACGACACTACCATCCCCAGGCTCTTGGCATACACTATCCTAGGACTGCCTAACGCCCTGACTTTTCCTTTGCGTTCTACCAGGGGCAGACAGATTGCCCTAGCGTTGAACACTGCACATCGGATGCTCTTAGCTAGTTGGAAATTGGACAGAATCCCGGACCACACAAAATGGCGTCACCATTTGTGGTCCCTTTTGGGAATGGAGAGACTCTCAATGGCTACACCGGGGGACAAATCCAAATACGCTAAGATATGGGCTCCCTTTATTTCCATCCTCTCTGTAGAGTTTCGGGAACTGACATGCCCTGCTTACTTGCAAATTTTGAAACTAATCCCTGAAAGCATGGGGAATGGCTGAAGCCTGACTGCGGCAGATGGGCACTGGGGGGAGGTAACTTTCATATCGGACCATATCCATGCACATGTGTACCTTCATTGGCTCAACAGGCGAGAGAGAGGGGGGACGGAGGATGTTGGAGGGTATCTGGTTTTTGTATGTTAGTTTTGTTCCTGTTCTCCTTTTGTGACTCCTACCTTCCTTAAAAGCGGACTTTTGCACCTTGAGCATGTTAAAATGATTAATTGGCCAATTGAACACCAGCGGGCTCAGCTTGCTGTTGGCCCTTTCCAACGTTCCTTCCCCAGGGTTCCTGGAGCACTTACTGTTTTTTATTGCTGAACGCGGCTGGCCCGGGATGGGTTGTAGGCAGACTGCTGTGTAAACTGTCTACATGTCCAGCCTGTTATTCCTTGGCTCCTATGGGTTCTTATGTCCTTTTTGAAGCCAGCCCGCCGGGTTGTAGGCACCAATACTCTGTACTGCTATGCTATGACCCCATTTGGTACATATAAGTTACCCTTAAGGTAAGCCCTAGGTAGTCCATATGAAAGGGTCCTTGTAAGCAAAAGGTAGGGCATGTACTTTTATGTTCTGCACGTCCTGGTAGTGAGAAACAGCTACATTTGTTTGTCACTGGTATAAGACCTACTTTTCTCAAAGGTTAGCATTGGGGATCCCCTTATACAATTTTAGGTGGTAATTCCTGATGAGAAAGAAGACACTTAGTTTACCCTGACTAGAGTGGTGGTTCCAGCTTGGCTTGGGTGCACAATGCAGCCTACCAGGTGTCCCAGTTCTACCAACATATCTATTTTTTCTGGACAAAAAATACCCAACCCATCAAGATGAGCAATAGAACACTTAGCACTTCATAAGGAGAATATGTGCAGGTGATGACTACAATTTTCAGAGTCAGGATACTGCACTTAAAGGCTTATGTGTGGGGACAGGGAATCCCGGAGACCTGTGCTTGCCCTTTATTTGCTTCAAGCTATGAACAGGCGTGTTTGCTTAAATTCCCCAAAAAGTGCCAGATGAGCATATATGGAAAGGTATAACTCTTAATTATACCAGTTTTTCAGGGTGTTACTGAAATTGTCCTGCAAAGGAAATAGCAGTATGTTGCTGAATCACATGAAAAATCAATAGAGATACTGCAGTACAAATGTGGTCTTACCATATAATTTAGACTGCAAGCACATGGGGCCATCAATATGTTGGTCCCGGAGAGGTATAAAAAGAAGTTACTCAGCTGTAAACTAAATAACAGAGCCTATCCGTTTATCTGTGCACAACCTAATGCTCTGCTAGCACTGACAGGACATTTTGAAAATAGTTTACATCTTTCAATTACATGCAGTTACAATATATAGTGAAGGAACGGTTGTATTTTTGCTTCAAGCTATAAACAGGCTTGTTTGCTTAAATTCACCCCCAAAGTGCCAGATGAGCATTTATGGAAAGGTAAAACTCTTAATTATACCAGTCTTTCAGGGTGTTACTGAAGTTGTCCTGCAAAGGAAACAGCAGTATGTTACTGAATCACATGAAAAATAAATAGAGATACTGCAGTACAAATGTGGTCTTAACATATAATTTAGACTGCAAGCACATGGGGCCATCAATATGTTGGCCCCGGAGAGGTATAAAAAGAAGTTGCTCAGCTGTAAACTAAATAACAGAGCCTATCCATTTATCTGTGCGCCACCTAGTGCTCTGCTAGCACTGCCTGGACATTTTGAACATAGTTTACATCTTTCAATTACATGCAGTCACAATATATACTGAAGGAACAGTTGTATTTTGAGCTTCAAACTATTCCTGGTCTGGCTTAATTTGCTTAGTTTCACAGAAGATAAGTGTGGCCTTTGTTGTCCTAAGATGGAAGCACTTTTACTTACTTGTTTGTAATTCAGGTCTAACAGTAAAATATTATTAATAATAAGCTGGAAAAGTAACATTCTTAGATGTCGCATTTTATGTAATTCTATTACAATATTGTAATCATTGAAGCCTGTAGGTGCACTGAAAAATTAATATAGTCCTACGTCATATAGCAATTCACAGAGTTTTGTTGTGCTTAATGGTATTTGAGCTTATAATGAACATCTACTGTATCATCCTGTAACCACACTATCTACATTTTAAAAATGTTAATTTGAACTATTCTTAAAATGTTGAAAGTGAGGTGACAGGTGTGTGATAGACTGTGGGAATACGTTACATTGACCCATGGGTGGGTAGGCCAGTTTTCTTTTTTTTTTTAAAGACATTGCTCTTTGAGTCTAAACTAGGTATTATGCTACTTGGGTTATGTTTAGATCACTTGGTGTAGAACGTAGCAGGTCCCCATAAGGTCAAATTTGAAAAAGTTGGAAAAATTAACACGTTTCCAAAGACATTTTCTATGATTTAGAATACATTTTGATGTGGGGGGCTTGGTTGAGGTTCCACACTGCAATCAAGTGCCCACAGAGTATGATTTTTCACTCCTAAATCCCCTACAAGGATAGTAATTTAAACCCTTCCCAACACATACACAACACTAAAGCTGGAGCACACATGGTCTGTCTTCCTGAAGGTCCATTTTTAGTGATTATGTTTGCTCCAAAATATGCATTAATGTAGTCATTTATATTGTAGATTTTTTTACATTTTAAAGTACCATAGCCTACGTTTCTACATCTCTGAAAACTGTATCCAAATGTAAACAATGTCAGTAGTTTTAAATCTTGCACAAATGATCCACCTTCTGAAATAGAAAGCTCATAACAGAAACTAAATATAATCCTCTTCATGCAGTGCAAAGTGATTTAGAATTGCTGAATTTGTTAGATTTTACATGAGATGTGTATGCAAGACTGAATTAAGCAGTTTGTTTTCCTTTGGTATGACACCAATTAAAAAAAGAAAAAAAAAGGAAGCTATGAACCGTATATTTGAAGCAAAGACTACCATGGTATGAAACATTAAAATAAAATATTCATTAGATAGTCACTGTATAGTCAATAACATAGTCTGAAACATATACTTCTTTTTGCTAGGCCTCTAGTTATTTTACTGCGTACCTGTTCCTTGCCTGTGCCCTAAAATATTGGTGTATACTCTAGTTTACTGTTCACAAAGCAACATGAACAGTTAGTATTATGTATTATCCAACATTAACAGTATACAGAACAAATTAGTACACAGTCTCTGAGTAAAACGTTTGGATTTTTATGACTTGTGGCATAGCATTTGACACTCTGGGGTATATCTACAAAAATTGCAGCTCAGCAGTTTTGACTCTGCTTAGTGGCAATTTTTTTAACTGCTGTCCATCGCTGAAATCCATTGCTATGTTTGCAAAGTATTTACAATACGTTGTTACATGGAATTAGGAGCAGCTAGCGGCGGGAAAAGGTGACGGCCAGCAAATTATCGGCAACTCACGTTGGGCAGCCGGAAGTCACTTTATTTGCGTCTAGAGGGAAGAAAATGCACAAAAATGCCTTAAACACCCCCAAAAAAAACTAAATGCCAAATGGAGCAGCCTGAACCCAGTTCGGCACCAGACAACAACCCAAAATAGTACAAATACCATATGCACACACGTGATAGTCAATTCAGTCGTGTACAAATTAATACACATGAGAGAGAAACAAAGCAACGGAGTAATCAGGGATCTCCTGTACAGTAATTATCATGTATGTTTCTTTAATATTCTTTCGGAGAACAGCCAGCCGACACGTGTTTCATCGCTTCTTCGAATCCTCAGGGCTGGGAATAACAAAAAGTTAACAATAGAGCATCTCACACGTTGTGACTTGAAAAACAGTATTCATCTCATACTGAGTTGCATATTAAGTATTGCTAATGTCTGCAATTTCGTGGTTATTACAAAAACAAGTGCCCCATCATTTTGTGTGTTGATCGTGTGAAACTACGTCACCGCCAGGTATGTGCCGATGGAGGGGGTGTTTGCCCAGATTTAGTGTCATGTTGACAAGCCAAATGCCATCCGCAGTGTGAGCAGGTACATTATGAAGTGAGAGGTAGCTAGAACTGGAAGTGCCAGTAGGGTGTCTATCAGTGTTCGAGTGCTATTAATTAATGGACGGCTCATTCGTACTCAAGGTGTCATGTGCGGTGGAAACTGTCGAATCTTAAGTGATTGCAAAGTAGTGATGAAGAATCGGAACATACCTCAATGTAAGGCTGTGTCGGATAATAAGGTCTACAGAAAAACATGGGAAAATGGAAACACGGGGAGGAAGACCTTGTCAGTAGTTGCCTCCGAGAGCGAAATAAGAAAAAGCAACAGAGGAAAACTAATAGTAAAAATAAGAGAATGAAATGAATGAAATGAAATGAAATGAAATGAATGAAATGAAATGAAAATGATTCGTTTATAGCGCATGGCTACCCGGAGGCATCCCAGCGCTTGCAGCTTTGACAAGAAAAAGGTCAGAGGTGGACGGGGTCAGGAATCATTAGTTTATAGGAAAGAGCCAAGTTTAAATTTTTTTACGAAAGGAAAGATGATTAGGCTCCTGACGAAGAGGGAGGGGTAGAGAGTTCCACAACTTTGAGGAGTTGTAAGAGAAGAGACGACCACCCGTACGAGCCTTGCTGATTCTGCTGACTTGTGCCAGGTTAAGATCGTTGGAACAGAGGTTTCTGGTGATTTTGTGTGGTTTGATCAAATTGGCAAGGATCGGGGGGACTTTGCCCTGCAGATTTTTATGGGCAATGCATAGGGCTTTGAAGTGTACCCGTTCTTTTATAGGTAACCAGTGGAGTGATCTCAGCGCTGGCTTGGCTGATGAGCGGTAGTTAGCGCTCGTCAGCAATCTAGCGGCAGAGTTCTGCACTACCTGTAGTTTCTGGATCACAGAGACCGGAGCTCCCAGGTAGAGTGCATTACCGTAATCCAGCCTTGACAAAATCATGGCTTGGACCAAGATTTTTTTAGCTCTGTCAGGAAGTTGAGGGAGGATTTTTCGTATAGATTTTAGCAAACCAAAGCAGGTAGCCGCAGTTTTTCTGGCTTGTGCTTTGAATGTAAGATCCTCATCTAACCAGAAGCCCAGGCTCTTGATCACGCGTTTTGGCTGTTTGGAGAAAGCAGCTCACCGCTCCGCCGGTGATACTTCCGACCCGCCAGGGCCCGAAACCTGTTCAGTGGTTCTCTAGAGGCATGCAAATGGTACAGAATCAGGGGTAAAAAAGAAATGAACAAAATCAAGGGGGTTAGAGGAACGTGGGGAGTGTCCAACTAACACAGACCAACTGATCAGAAGAGGGCGAAATGAAATGAAATATCTCAGATTAATCTAGGCAGATAAAAAACAACAATTGGCTCTGAAGCCATAATCTTGGGCAACAAAATGTTGCGATAACCCAAAATAGTTAGTCCATAGGCCCCTAAGTACGTCACTAGTGCAATATGCCGCCAACATATTTCATGTTGGAGTCCGTAGCATTTATCATAAGATGTATACAGGCCCAAGGGATTTCTATACAGTGTATGACCCCTACGGGAAATTATTTTTGGAAGCAAAAACTCATGTAAAATCCTCTGACTATGTATCAGTGATTAAAAAATCCATATAGTAGTAATTACCCCAAAGAAAGACGTCAGGGCTCGAAGGTCAATAGTAGACAAGTAGACAAGATGTGGGAAGGAAGACCAGTATGTCACTTCCTAGTTCTGAAAAGTGAACAAAGTAACGGGTTAGTGATCACGTCTCCCGGGTAAAGAATTCGGCTAGGTGCCCAATTAGGCTAACAATGCTCGTGTACGTGTAGCCCTCAAAACACAATAAGTCTTACCCCAATGTGCAGTTGATCAGGCTGTAAGCCCAGGAGTAGCAGACTCAGATGTCGTGCAGAGCGGATAACTCCACGGTCACTATTCTGAAAGTATAAATGTAAAAACGAGGTGTCTAAATATCGTCATCAGACGATTGACGTAAAAAATGCTCAGTTGGCATTGACAACCCCAAGGAAAGGGGGTGTAAAATTGTGGGTTGGAACTTACTATAAGTTGCGGAAAGAATCCAGTAGATCAGCATTCTCCCGGGTCGCCGTGTTCCTAGTGAGGACACGTGACCCGGAAGTGGGCCAGGCTCAAATAGCACTGGGAGGCTCCCGGCATGGGGAAAGCTGGAGCGCCAACCCGTGATTGCGTCACCAGTGTGCTGGCTCTAAGTAGGAAAGATGCTAACCTCTCCCTAGGAGGCTGTAGTGTGAGGTCACGTACCCGAAAACGTCAACCATTCATAGAATAGTTCATAGCTATTCTAAGGTATTCCCGCAAGCCGAAAGATAAATGAAGGAAACAGTGTAGTGTGAAGCGAACATGCGTGAAAGACCGATTCATCCGTGACATCGAAGGGGACTAACTGAGAGAATCACTGAATATGTAGATCTCTTCCTTGGCCCCCTTGTATGAAATTTACCATCATACATACAGGACACCAAGTACATTTTGAGCACACTCGCAGACATACAATGGCAACCCGGTACAATTCTGGTAACGATGAACGTAGTGTCACTTTACACGAGCATCAACATGGACCTTGTCATACAGGCCATTATTTTCTTTTTTACCCCTGATTCAACTGAACAGGTTTCGGGCCCTGCTGGGTCGGAAGTATCAGCGGCGGAGTGGTGAGCTGCTTTCTCTTATTTTTACTATTAGTTTTCCTCTGTTGCTTTTTCTTATTTTGCTCTCGGAGGCAACTACTGACAAGGCCTTCCTCCCCATGTTTTCATTTTCCCATGTTTTTCTGTAGACCTTATTATCCGACACAGCCTTTCATTGAGGTATGTTCCGATTCTTCATCACTACTTTGCAATCACTTAAGATTTGACAGTTTCCACCGCACAGGACACCTTGAGTACGAATGAGTCGTCCACGAATTAATAGCACTTCAACACTGATAGACGCCCTACTGGCACTTCCAGTTCTAGCTTCCTCTCACTTCATAATGTACCTGCACACACTGTGGATGACATTTGGCTTGTCAACACGACACTAAATCTGGGCAAACACCCCCACCATCGGCACATACCTGGAGGCGACGTAGTTTCACACGATCAACGCACAAAATTGATGGGTGCACTTGTTTTTGTAATAACCACGTAATTGCAGACATTAATGGATGCAATACTTAATATGCAACTCAGTATGAGATGAATACTGTTTTTCAAGTCACAACATGTGAGATGCTCTATTGTTATCTTTTTGTTATTCCCAGCCCTGAGGATTCGCAGAAGCGATGAAACACGTGTCGGCTGGCTGTTCTCCGAAAGAATATTAAAGAAACATACATGATAATTACTGTACAGGAGATCCCTGATTACTCTGTTGCTTTGTTTCTCTCTCTTGTGTATTAACTCGTACACAAATGAATTGACTATCACGTGTGTGCATAGGGTATTTATACTATTTTCAGTTGGTTTGTCAGCCTTGCTGACTAACTTCAGAGTGGTTACAAGGGTTTTTCCACTCACCCAGTTGCACCACCCCTTCACAGTCCGTTACACTACTAATGCGTCCACTTACGGCTGAGCGCCCAGTGCTTTTCTGAGACTAAAAACCAGACAACAAGCCCCTAACCCTCTCAACAGACAGGATAACCAGCCAGAGTCCCAGGGGAAGAGCAAAAGGAAAACCATATTCAGTTAGGAGGAAAATGGGATTCTGATTGCTGATGTGCGGAAAATCACCAGCAGCTTTTCATCTGCCAAAGGTGTTATGGGTGAATTCCTTAGCAGAAGTCAAGAGTGCAGTGATTGACTGTAAAAAGCGCTGGCATGATGCCAAGGGCAAAACCAAGCAGAAACTGCACAGCAATCGACAGACAGCACTACAGACCAGAGGTGGGAGTCCAGAGCCACAGGAGGAGCTTGATGCCTCAGAGGAACAGGTGTCCGCAGTTATCTGAGAGGAGTGGGTGGTTGGAGTAGAGGGACAGGACAGTGCTGATTATAACTAACTACATCAGCAACAGGGTAAGTAACAACCAAGAATGTGGGGTGTGTGAGTAATGTTGTTTACGTCCATCAACCTATGTCTCATTGCCTACCTACACTGTGTGCAATCAAATGCTAGCTACGTAGGTACTTGGGGGTACAGTCACATGTCTCTTGAGCTGTTGGTATCATTTACATTGAAAGTCACATAACGTTGGTGTAAGGGTCTAGTAATCAAACACACATGTATACATGCAATGTCAACTGACCAGTCATTTGTCTTCTAACTCTAGGGGATATTTACAAAAAAATGAAATGCAGGGCTGTGCCGTTTGTACAGCAATACAGCCCAGTCTGTGTTTCACCGTGCACTGGCAATAAATGTAGCTGTGTAGCGCCAATACAGGCACTCTTGCACAATTGTGCAAGAGTGTCTGCTTTGGCACTAGGCAGCTACATTTTGCGCCACTGCAGGGTGTAATGCCATGCTGTACTGTTACAGTTCAGACATGGGTTTTAGAAGTTTCTTCATTTGGTGTTAAGCCAAGAAGTCTAACGCTGTGCTCTGTCACAGCCTTGTACATGCCCCCCAAGTACAGTGTAAAAGAGTGCCGCATTTTTAAGGTGTTGCCATGCCACATCAAGTGGGTCAAAACTGCCTAATCAATATTGTGAAGCACGGTTTCACACAGTAAAGTTTACAAGAGTGATGATTCAGTGGCGATAGTGGCTTTAAAATATGCCACAAGCAATATAAAAATGCTAACCTGCTGGTTCAATGTGTGCAGGTGAATGCAGCACACATAACCACATATAAAAATGTCAGAATGAACCTTTTGAAGTTGACTCACCCTTGTTGTTCACATGAAAAGCTGCAAATCTCTTGCAAGCACATTCCACAATGATTATAAATCACATATTAGAGGTGCAAGGTGATTTCAATGTGTGCACACATGTTCTACATTTTTAAGTATTGCTTACTGCCCCAACATTGTAGGAATGGGTTCACTTGTATATCAGCATGCCTTTTGTGTATACAATGCTCATTGAACCACATATTCCCCGTTCCTATCATGGTAAGTGAAGGAGTGAGAAGGCGCCTCATTCACAATGTTGAAATAATGCATGTTATATGGCTACACGCTGCCTTGCTCTTATTCATCAAAATGTATTTATCCACATGAAAGTTTGTTAATGTGATGTTCTGTTGGCAGTATGTAATATCCTCAGGTTTGATCATATGTTCCTCCTTTACACCGTTGTATCTAGCTGATTGACATGAATGGTATGCTTGGGTGCCTGGTGTGAGTTTTGTCAGTTGGGAGATGGGCTGAGCAGCTAGTAGGCTGCACCTGGTGAGGCTGCTTGTTCCAGACCTTTGCTTCTTGATATCTTACTTATGCACTTCATAAACCTACCACTTATCTCATCTACATTAGTACCTGGACACATGGACTGGCATACTACACAGTATGTCATTGCATTCATGGTCCAGGTTTTGGTGGTCAATTACGCAAATAGACATGTGTGGAACATGGGTCGTAGGTAAAGTTAAACGTGACTGGGATAAAATGCATAGCTACTGATGTCTGTAAACCATCTTCCAGTAACAAATGCATCGAAGGACCATGTACACTACAGTATGCATCATCCATGTGCTCACCCCTGTGCTGTTCAACAAAGGACTGATGTGCACCAATGCACCACATTTTGAAGCCTTCTTCAAAGTCCCATGTCCTCCTGCTGTCATTGTCTTCATTGTCACTGCTGTGGAAAACACAAGGGGAGGGCGCGCACATCTTTACTCTGGCCCAGTCCTGTGCCTGTAGACACATGCTGGTATGAAAACTTGTTGCGGCACCATCTCTATTCAAAATCCTTTCTAAGGGGTATATGTTGTGAAATCAACCCAAAAAAAGGCATCAAATGGTGTGCTGCATGGTACATGTCACCTTCTAACAGATTGCAACATCTTCCTTTTGTGGCAAGCTACAAAATATGCAAGAGTATTAGCCACATTATGAAACACTTGTTAACATGGTCACATAACTGTGTGGCAGTTAGTTGTTTGTCCTGATCTCAGTCTCAAACACACATAGGGATCAATAGACACACATGTTTTCAGAAGACATGCCTACGGTGTCTCACATCCTACACTAAAAACAATGCAATACAAAGGTTGTCAGTGATTACCATTTGGAACACAGGTTAGGATGTAGCCACATTGTAGTAGCTTAACCACAAAAAGGCAAAGTATGTGTTCAAGTTAAATTACTAACATCATGCATCACCATAAAGAAAAACCTGGGTTGTGTAGATTCCACTCTTTAAGCTGCACCCCTGTGATTGCAATTGTACTTGTGGGCATCAAAGCTACCTTGCATCAACAAAGGCACCCTTGCACCAAATGACAAGGGTGTCTGGGTAGAGGAAATGATTGTTAATAAATAAAAAGGTGTTCCATCCTGCACACAACCATCCCTTCATGAGATTGACCTGTTAATTGTGGGCTACACCCATTAAAACACATACATACATCTAAGATGTGGATAATCAGAACATATCTCCTTGTCTTTTCGACATGAAAATCACTGTGTCCCTGGGCTCAAGTGCATGAGTGGCCTCCTCCTTATACCACACTTGTAAATAGGTGGCAATGACAACATCAATGAGGGGGTTCAGTCCACCTCAAAACTCTGTGACCAACACTTAAACACTAACTATAGCATGGAATATTGCCTTATCTTCAATGCAGTGTTAATGCACGTGAAGTAGCTTAATGCTGCATAGTAAAGAAGGTGAAGCAAGCAGCACTTTAGGAAGGTCTGAAAAGATGATGTAACAGAGGTAGTATGGGGCTTCTTAATATGACCCTCACTTTTGGCATACAGGGCAACTGTTCGAATCAACTAACAACCTATATGTAACATTCATGCACTTTGTACATTGATACACAAAGCTGCATGTCACAGGTGTACCAATAAGCACAGGACAATGGGAAGTGTCATGAACTCTGATTGTCAAAAGCAAAAATACATGGTAACATGCATCTGACACATACAACTGTATCTGCACTTTACATTGAAGAGGACAAAACCTCCCCTCCTGCTCAGCAGCCAGTCCCACTCTTCACCAACGATGATCATATGAAGGAAGAACGCACAACCATGAAACCCTCTAAGAGCTGCTCGAATCCATAGGCAGCCCATCTCAGGACCCTGTATGATCCAGCAGCGCCGTTGCACCTCCACATGCCCTGCCAAACATCCAGCAGGCACCACCTACCACCTGATCCACAAACCTAGACTTTGAAGACCCAAAGATAAAATAACATGGCAGTGCTGTAGGAGTTCAGCACGAGATGGCAGTCTAGATGCAGGTAGGGTTGGAGACCCTGGATGCCAATCCTAGGGGCATTTGTTGGTGCCCCAGTCCCAATAGGGACCACTCAGCTCACCACTCTGTGGCCTCCAGCAGCCCCTGGTTGGCATTGCTGGTGTCATGACACAGAGGCAACTACAACTGTCCTCCCATGCCAAAGTGGCAACAGCAATGTGGCCAAAGAGTAGGGGACAATGAGGAAGATGTTAGAGAACATGGATCGGAAGCAGGATTACCACTTGGGTGCCATGTCTAAAGAACCCCTCTGAAGTTGCTGAAGTCCTGTAAGCCCTGCAGCTCATCCTTGCTGAAATGATGACTCATCTGTTGGCACAGATAAATGCTGATACACCTACACATTCACATCGTTTGCCCCTGATGTGTCTGTGTCTTCCTGGGTTGCTGCTGATCCAAAATCACCCTCATGAGAGACACCACACACATAAGAGGAGGAAGATGTAAATGAAATATCTCTCATAAGGAGAAGCCAGTGGTAGCATTCATCTGTATCAAAGGGCCAGTTTCTGCTAAGCCCTGTGCTTACCATCATGCCTCAGGACATCACCAGTCACTGTCCTCATATTGACCATGCTACGTTCACCTTGGACATTTTATGAACTGCCAACAGAGGGCATTCACAAAAATGGGGTCTGCTGAGTCAGTGTCACTGATAGGCAGTAGGATGACAGAACATGTGTGAATGACACAATGGTTCCAGTTTCAGAAGCACCATTGCCACTGGAAAGTCACTTTTCTCAATGTTTAAGTCTTGATAGGACCTTGGTTCACTAATCGAATCAGCCTAAAGCCACTTGAAGTGGCTTAGCCTTGCCTTGCTAATGAGACACACTTTGACCCTATACTTAGTGTCAATATGGTGGACAATGGGTGCTGTGATGGGTGTTCAGCCGAAGCAAATTTTAAGATAGGTGCTTCACCATATTCACAAGGATGATGTACAAATATTGCAGAATGAGGAGAAAAGCTGTTTAAATAAAACGTTAGTTTATATATATAGTTGTGCTGCATTTTGCTGGACACACCCAGGCATCAAAACGCCATGACTCTCAGTATATGTGTAGGAAGCGGCACCTTGCAGCACCTGTTTCTACATTTCCACTAAGCAGACGCCCTTTCGTTATGATTCAAGTATGCCTGCATTTGCACTATGCATCAATATATTACACACATCAATGGAGAAATGCAGTGCAGCTCTCTGTAATGTCTGAACTACATCATAGCCCTGTGCTTCGATACTGAGGGAACGTAGCATTAGCCTTCTTGCCCTAACACTTGCCTAAACCACTGTAGTTTTAAATATGCACAAATGGCTCACATACATTGACTTGAAGAAATAGTGGTACACTACATTGATGAACTGGCAATGCCTCATCAAAGTATATACACAAACCAGTCCAACCCAAAGTACAATGTTAAAAAATATCAAACATTGATCAACCTATCTTTGTTGGGAGAAGCAAATGTAGTGATTCACATAGTTCAAGATGCAGGCAACTAAGTACCACCCAACATCCCTACGTCGGGGAAACAACACTATGGGAGCTCTCTGCCTCCATTAACTACTGTGGTTTTCAACTCAATTTTGAAGAAGCCAACCTATTCAGCACATTATCCCTATGCAATTCTAGAACGTACTTTTGGTAGCCTACATATACTGTATGTCTGTTAATCCCAATCAAACAACAGAATGATAGTAGCCTGTCCCTGAAAGACGATGTTAATCACATTTTTGATCCCAAAAACATTTTTAGGAATGAATCTGATGTATCAAAATACTAACTCTAACGTTTACACATTAAACATCATTGACACCACAAATTAATAAACACTATACCTTTATTTTTTTTTAAATGAGTACCTCAGGTAAACCTACATAAAAAAGTATCCTGAGCGACACTATTTTAACATATGCTAATTATACTAAATACCAACTTAAATACCTCAGCTTAACCTATACACATAACAGCATATATGATACATCAACCCCCTTCCCCCTTAAGGCACATGTGGAAATGGGAGCGAGACAACTTAACCCAAACATAAACCAACTAAACATATTTTCTGAACAAATATATATTTATCCATAGCATTCCGTTTGGCGATATGCTTAGAATCAAGGGAATCTGTAGCAAGGACAGTGACTGTGATAAACCGCAGCAGGAGAGCAAAAAGAGATTTCTGGCAAGGGGATATGCCGAAAACGTTATTGACAATGCATTCAGGAAATTATAACAACTAGTACAGCTGATTTGCTGATCAACAAATCTATTGCAAATAAAGTCACCATTAAGCAATCAGAACAGCAAACTAGGCTAATCCTGACGTACAACAAACGACATCACAGGCTACGCATAATTATCAATATGAACTGGCCCCTAGTGCTAAGCAATCCAGTTCTAGGTGACAAAACACCCAAAACCCTAAATATCACTTTTAGGAAAGCGAGATCTATGTGTGATGCCCTAGTAAGTAGTAGTCTAGAAATCACACAGTCACAGATTGGTTAACATCTAGAAAGGGGTTTGTGAAATGTACCTCTTGCCGGCATGTAGGTTTGAGGTCAATAAGATGGCTTACAAAACCCCATTCAAAGAAGAACCAGTGCCAATTAGGAAACTGCTTACATGCAAGAGAGATTAAGCAGTTTACGTGTTGGAGTGTTCTTGTGGGCTACAATAGGTGGGCAGTACAAAACTGCAGGTCCACAAAAGAATACTCCTACACATAAGGAAAATCACAAATTCAGATGTAACTTACTGCACATATGTTCCTACCTTTTTGAAAAACTGTCACAGATTGCTTTTTGTCTCTCACGCGGTGCTCCTCCACCCGGTAAGAGCTGTGTTCAATGCTCTGGTGGTAGGAGGGTTTCGCGCACCATTTCTGCATTTCGGCAATTTTGACGCACGGGGCAGTGGTCTAGTTGCTGCTCCTGGCGTCGGAGAAAGCTGCATAAATACGACTAATGATGTGACCGTGCTCAGGCTGACCAGTAACTCGGAATCCTCGAGAGAGGCAGAGCGGCCAGAGGTTGCTCCTTACTGTCTTTTAAAAAAAACATTTTATTATTGCTATTTGCACATACGTTCCTACCTTTTTTAAAGCTGTCACAGATTGCTTTTTGTCTCTCATGTGGTGCTCCTCTACCCGGTAGGAGCTGTGTTCAATGCCCTGAGGGTAGGAGGGTCCCGCGCCCCACTTCCACATTTTGGCACTTTAGACGCACGGGGCAGCGGTCTAGTTGCTGCTCCCGGGGTTGGAGAAAGGAGCTTAAATACGCCTAATGACGCGACCGTATGCAGCGGGTGCGCTGTGGGCCGCCACTGGCGCGCAGAAGGGGTGCCTAAGGCAAGCTTGTCTGCGCCCGTCCGTGCACGAACAGGCCCAGGGGTGAGGACCCCTGCATCTTCCCCTCCAGGTTACTACCGCTACTCAAGTGCGCAGCTCCATCAGTTAATAGCTCACTAAGAGCTAACTGCTATCACCATACGCTGGGTGAAACAACAACAACAAAATGCCCACAATGCCAGTTCACATTCTCCCTCCAAACCTTCATCCCCTCTCCACCCAAGGGCTCATATAAAATCTTTCTTCTGAACTGCAGATCCCTGTCCAAACATACTACAGAAATCTCAATGCTGCTACAAGATCAGGCCCCAGAGGTCTTATTCTTAACAGAAACCTGGCTCAACTCGAGCTCAGAGCCTGACAATGTGTAAACACTCCCCCAGGGATATCTGATACAAAGGATGGACAAAACAACAGGCAAGGGCGGGGGATCACGATCCTCTATAAAGATCACCTCACCTGTCGCCTACTTGGGAATCCACTCCTAGACTGCGAGAATGTGCATTTCTCATTAGAATTCACCCCTCTCCTCTCGAATCCTGATCTACCGGCCCCCAGGAGCAGCTGGCACCTTCTGCAAAGCTTTGCTAGAAGCAGCCATTGACTTAGCCAGTAAGGCAGCTAATTTCACTCCCCTTAGGGATTTTAACTTACATTTCGACGATCTGGGAGCAGTCTCAGCATACAAATTAGCAAGTGACCTTGCAACTCTTCAGCTGGCTCAAAAAGTCTTGCAAGCCACTCATGTCCAATGACACTGCCTCAATTCCATGTTTTCCAACTTGGAGAATCTCACAGGAAATGACCCTATCCCCATTCCCTGGTCCGACCACTCCCTTATCCCCCATTCATGGTGCCCCCAGGTCTCCACTCCCCATGCCCAACCCTCAATGACCCTGAACCGACCCTGGTCTAAACTCTCCTTGGACAAGTGGGTCAAAGAGCTGGAAAAGACCAGACTTAAGCCAGATCACAGCCCAGTCACATCTAACAATGACATCTGCGGCTGGATAAAGGACTCGCAGAACCTGGTCCTCCTTAAGACCCAGTTCAAATGGCCCTTATAAATCCCCCGGCACTCCTCGGAACTACGCACTTTAAAACAGTGTTGTCAAGTACAAGAAAGACGCTGGAGGAAAGATTTCTCACCCAGCAAGAGCTCGAATATAGAAGAGCCGTTGGCAAGTATAGAGCAGAAATTAAAAGGGCTCTGGCTTCTTTCTATGAGGAAAAAATCCTGCAAGCCGCCAACTCCCCCAGAGAGACAATCCTCATCATAAATAAACTCCTCAAAAACCCGGTTCCACATGTTGCCCCCGATACATCAAACCTACGATGCGATGAACAGGCAGTGTTCTTTAACACAAAAATTAAAAATATTCTCAAATCGCTGCCCCTAATTGATGATGAACATGACCCCGCAAACATTCATGCTGGTCAAGGTCCTTCCCCCACTAGGCACCTGTTGGAGTCTTTTCCTCCTCTCCCCAGGAAAAGTTCCTGACATTGATTTCCTCAGTAAAAAGCGGCTCGCCTAGGGACCCCGCACCTATGAATGTCCTGAAAAAGGTAGCACCCATATTTGCCCCCTACCAACACGGAGATAATCAATGCCTCATTAACCACAGGAGTAGTCCCTCCTAACTGGAAAGGTGCATTGATGAAGACACTCCTGAAGTAACCCCATCTGGATCCTGCGGATCTAGGCAACTACCGCCCCATCTCATTTCTCCTGGGAATCGCCAAAATGGCCGAAAAATATGTCAACCACACCCTCTCAAACTTTCTGGAATCCCTTAGCCTGCTTCAACCCTCCCAGACAGGTGTTCGCCTACAACAAAGCATGGAAACTGCCTTGCTAGTAGTGGTAGAAGAAAGCAGAAAGATTCTGGATTCAGGAGGAACAGCAGCCATCATACTCCTGGACCTGAGTGTTGCATTCAATATGGTGAACTATCACGTCCTGATTCACCGTCTCAGAAACATAGAAGTAGCTGCAACTGCACTGAAGTGGCTGCACTCCTTCCTGGAATGACGTTCCTTCCAGATTTTTTAAGAAAGCGTGAGCTCCAAACCCCTGCCTTTGTTGTGTGGTGTCCAGCAGGGCTCATCGCTGAGCCCAACTCTTTTTAGTGTATATATGGCCCCTCTGGCAACAATTGTGGCCCTTTTCGGGATCCATGGTGACCTATGCAGACAACACTCAATTGGTTGTAGCACTGAACCAAGCTACACAACATCCTGAGGCCCTGAATGCATGCCTAACTGAAGTCTCTAAGTGGATGGGGGCGTCCCACCTGAAGCTCAATGGGGAAAAGACCGAGATCATGATCATTGGCAACCCCCTAAATAGGATACTAGGGACCATGGCACCAGCATGCATGGGTTCAGTCGTGGCCCCCAAGATGTAAATAAAGATTCTAAGCATCTGGCTAGACCAGAACCCGACATTCAAGGCGCAAGCTAGGAAGACAGTTGCAACATGCTTTGGCCCGCTCAGAATGGCCAGAAAGATGCTTCCTCTTCTCCCCCCCAAACCAAAAAATCCTGGTCCAATCACGTATACTCTCAAGGATAGACTACGGAAATGAACTTTACCTAGGGGCCCTGATTGCAGTAATCAATAAACTGCAAACCATCCAAAACTGCGCAGCAAGACTACTGTTAGGAATGTCAAAGCGCCTTTCAGCTAAACTGGCTCTTCGCTCCCTTCACTGGTTACCAGTGAAAGAAAGAGTTAGCTTTAAGGCCCTTTGCATCGTCCATAAGTCCTTGCAAGGGGAGGGACCACCTTTAATCTCAGCCATGATCCACCCCTACAAAGCGAGTAGGAAACTCCGCTCGGACGTACTGCACTTAGTTGAAATCCCAAGAATTAAGAGGACCAGAAGCGGTGGCCGACGTTTCTCCCTTAACACCGCAAATCTCTGGAACGCACTGCCGCTCCATCCCAGCAGGGAACCCAGCCACCCTGTTTTCTGAAAACAACTGAAAACTTTTCTGTTTCCCTAATCTCTCCTTCTCTGATTACTAGTCATGCCTAGCGCTTCACAACTGTCCTTTCATTTTACTTACCCGGTTGCAAGGCATTTTAGAGACGTCCACAAGAACAGGTTGGAAAACCTAAAATACTTTGTGGTGGATGCAGTTCCCCCTCTCAGATGTGGGGGCAACCGTAAAGCACTGTTAAGGAAGTTGGAGATTTTTTTACCTGCCTCTAAATCTCCTCACAAATAAAGCTAGTACACCCAGTGAAAACATTTTTTTTAAACAAAATTGCTGCTCAATCCCAGTTGTTTTTAACAAAATATTGCACGTTAGTACTTTAAGAACTATGACGGTTCATTATGGTGGCACTTTTTGCACTAACACTTTCTTCATAAAGAATATAAGAGATAAGGCATAGGCTAGGCCCATTTGGGCTGTACGTCTAAACTTTGCACATAGGTAAAAATCAAGGATGATCCAAATCTTATGAGTATTATGTACATTGGGTTATTAAAAGGTTGAGAGGCATGGCAATTATATTATGACATGTTTTAATATGTGTATAACACTTTAAAACTATATGTCAATATGTATTGCACATTTGCACACACTGTAACATTTTACATATTGCCTTTTAGAATATCTATATTTATTTATTCTCAATGTTTTTTTGTCAGTGCCGTGAAAAGAAACAACGAAATGCAGGTGCAAGATGTCTTCTATTTCCAAGAAAACTTTGTTATCATACGTGTCTGCTGCACTAGTACTTTTTTAAATTGTGAAGGCACTCTGCGGGATTCATGTGATCAAGGCCTTCTCAGGCTGAAGCGCGCCATTGTGCTGGTGTAAGGGCTCCAATAAACCTTTCATTTGCACCAGAAAATGGGTTTGCATTTGTTTGTTCCCCAAGAGAGAGCGGATGTGTCACAAGCGAAGTATGGAGTGAAATATATATATATATATATTACCTACTGGCGGTTGCCATTAGGTAGTTATTGTTAGGACCTATTATCCATAGGAAATCCGAAACATTCTATTTGGAATAACTTTGATGAATCTGCGGGAAATTTTCCAAAGTTTTGGCCAGCTCCGGTCCGCTACTATCCTGAAAGTTTCACAATGATTCATCAAGCGGGTGCCTAGAAAAAAGGGGATGCCAAAACGTGTTTTCCCCATGCAATTTCCCATAGGACCTTTAGCCGCAGCTACAGCCCGAACTGCTGAATGGAATTACACCAAATTTGGCAGAGGTAGTCCTTGGTTCAGACTTGTGCCTTTTGCTTATTTGCTGTAAATCTGTTCAGTAGTTTCTGAGAAAATTACATTTAAAAGTACATATATATCTATAGGCGCAGTAGATCCGCGGACCATCTGCGTAACCTAAGTGCAGCCCGCATTCACCCTGCCGTGCACGAGCTGTATGCTAATTGGCTGACAACAGTCAAAATCAGGAAGTGTTGGCAGCCATCTTGTGCCTCGGTAGAGCCGAGGCACAAGAAACCAAAAACAAACGCCGCAAAATGCGAAAAGGGGGCAGGGTAGACACACCCTAACGCCCTAGGCCTGCTCAGGGGGTCCCACAAGGACCCCCAGGGTCTAAAAATATATATCTATTTATTTAAATCGCGGGATGCCCGTAGGATTCGCGCATCCTAGCGATAGAAAAAAAAAGAAATGGGGTCTCCTGGTAAATATGGTCATTTGCCCCGGGGGGGCCAAATCCCTGGGGGCATTATTAAAAAAAAAGTGTGGGTGGGGTCCCAATCCCCCCACACTGCCCCGGGGACTGCCACCCCGCCAGGGCTCTAATATAATGTATGCGGGGGGCTCACGGGGCCACCACAGCCTCAGGGACTGCATCCCCCGGGGCTTTTTTTAAATGGGTGGTGGGGCTCTGAGGCCCCCCAGCCCCATGGACCGCCACCCCCCGGGGCTCTAATGTAATGTATGCTGGGGCTCACGGGCCCCCCTGCAGCCCCGGGGACCACCAACCCCGGGGCTTTTTTAAATGGGTGGGGGGCTCTGAGGCCCCCCAAGCCCCGGGGACCACCACCCCCTGGGGTTCTAATGTAATGTATGGGTGGGGCTCACGGGGCCACCGAAGCCCCGGGGATCGCCACCCCCAGGGCTTTTTTTAAATTGGTGGGGGCTCAAAGGACCTCCTAGCCCTGGGGACTACCACCCCGGGTCTTTTTTGAAATGGGTAGGGGGCTCTGAGGCCCCCCAGCCCCGGGGACATCCTCCCCCGGGGCTCACATTTAATGTATGCGGGGGGCTCATGGGACCCCCCTGCAGCCCCGGGGACCACCACATCTGGGGCTCTAATTTACTGTCTACAGGGGCTCATGGGCCCCCCTGCAGCCCCAGGGACCACCACCCCAGGGCTTTTTTGAAATGCGTGAGGGGCTCTGAGGCCCCCCAACCCCAGGGACTGCCACACCCCTGAGGCTCAAATTTAATGTATGTGGGGGCTCACGGGGGGCCCCCACCCTCCGGGGCTTTAATTATAAGTGGGTGGGGGGGCTCAAAGGCAACCCCTAGCCCCGGGGACCGCCACCCTGCTTTTTTTTAAAAGAAAAAACCTGTGTGGGGAGGGCTTGACCTCCCCCACATGCCCCGGGGACCGCCACCTCCCCGGGGTACTGCATTTTTAATTTGGGGGTCCGTTATGGACCCCCAAGCCCCGGGGACCACCACCCCCCGGGGCTTTACAAATGATGGGAGGGGGCCGCGCGGCCCTCCTCCTGGAGCCTTGTCTAGGCCCTGGGGACCGCCACCCTTCAGGGATGGCTCCTGCAGTGCCCCGGGCTGCCCACCCCCTGGACACTGCCGTTTGCAAACTGCTTTCCTATTTGGAAGAGAGAGCAGGAAACCTGCTCTCTCTCTTCCAAATAGGAACGCAGATTGCTTTTCCACAGGGGGAGCAGCATGTTAGCTGCTTCCCATGTGGAAAAACAATGCCGGCTCCTGCAGGATGAGGGGAGCCGGCTGGGACCATGGGGGATTGGGGACCCTCCCCATGGTCCCCAACGGAGTGGGTCAGCCCCGGGGGATGGGGTCCCCGGGGCTGGAAGTGGCCCGGAAGGAGGGCTGCGTGGTCCCCTTCCCGGACCACGCAGCCCTCCTCCCCAAAATGAAAAAAAAAAAAGGTACGGCCCCAGGGGATGGGGTCCCCGGGGCCATAAGTGGCCACAGGAAGGGGGCAAGTCAGCCCCCCTCCAAATATATATATATTTTTTAAAAAGGCCCATGCACCGGGGGATGGGGTCACCGGGGCAGATTATGGCCTCAGGAGGGGGGCCACGCGGCCCCCTTCCCAATGCTTTAATTATTTAAAAAAAATTGGGGTCCCCATTTCAAAAAAATTAGAAAAAGAAGGGGGGCTACATAGCCCCCCTACTTAAAAAAATAAATAAAAAATGGGATCGCGGCCGGAGGCCCGCCCCCTCATTGCACCACTCTGCAAACGCACCCCCTGGTGCTTTTGCAGAGGGGGAACAAATTCCCCTTGAATACTGGGGGTCCCTGGGGGCCAACTAGCTGACCAGGTACCTCCAGTATGCCCCAGGGAGCTCCGTTGGAGAGAGGTGTAATGAGGCTACGCCCCTTTTTACACCTCTCTGCAACGCAGCTCTGTGGCGCTTACTGGAGGTACCTGGTGGGCTAGTTGCACCCCAGGGACCCTCAATATTCAAGGGGACTTAATCCCCCAACTTAAAATGCGCCACAGGAGGCACGTTTGCACAATGGTGAAGGTGTTGTGTAGGAATCTAGGACCCTAGTGTAATTTTCCCGATTCATGCCCATATATAGGTATAAATTACCCGATCCTTATATAGGCATAGAAATCATTACCATATTTAGACTGAGCCTATGCAGCCCTAATACGGCATGGCTACTTCCACTAAGTTCCGTGAATCAACAACGATTTCTTAGAAAAACCCGCCTTCAGCAGCAAGGAACTTCCCCTTGCCTGTATACTAATTTATCTAGGAAATCATGGAGTTTTCAAAGGACTGAGTCTTTGATGGTGTTATTATGTCCAATCATACGTCAAACTCGGCACCTTCAAGGTATAAATATGCCTATATTTGCCCAGACAAACACACAGTGGTTTAAAGCAGTTTGACTATCTACCTGCCCGACGCGCCCTGCAGAAGCAAGTGCTTAAGGAAGCCGACCCTCCAGCTGATGCACTGAGAGACGCTGTCTTTTCTCCTGCCGAGAAATCCAGCTCCAGTGTTTCCAGCCTACCCTTGCGGGTTGCTGGGAAATCGAGTCCTGAGAGAGAGATACAAGACCTCCTTCATTCTAAAACCAAGGTACTGAGCTGATTAGACCCTTAGAGAATTCTTAGAATAGATTCTTGGCAAAGAATACTAAACCTAAACTACACCTCACTTACTTCTTCCCTTGTACTAGACTTAGGTTAGGGACACCGGGGTAGGCGTATTTTAGAAGCACCAGTTGAGTACTTTTAGTCATTATTTATCACTGTATGTACCTTATGTATTTTAGGTATTTTCAGCTCACACTAAACTAAGATTATTGAAAATTGATTAATCAATGTAATTAAAATTTATGTGATGCAGAGCTCCTGATTTTCTCTAAAACAGTGTCAAAAATCCATCACATCTGAGTGAGCGACAAGAGTTAGCAATGATGTTGGTATACCGTGACTTTTAATTCCTTTTTCCAATCCAGCACTTCCATTCCCTGACTATGAGTTACCCCCTTTATCTAACCCCTTTTGTCCATCCCTCTGGTGCTTGATTCTAAGTTTTCTGATTGCATCTATCTCTTAAGACTGCTCCACTAAACACCTTTTTCCCTGCGCAAATATGCATTGAAATCCATAAATATCTGGTGGATGCTCATCTGGAAAGTCTATTCATCATGGAGGCCCACAAGACTGATGCCTCTACATTGGACCTGGCCACCAAATGTCCTCCTAACTTTAAATCCTCTCACCCAATCATACAGGGGGTGGTCTTGCACTTATATTTTAGAAAGGGATACAAGTCTCTCCTATAAATCTTCACTCAGTTTTAGACTATTACGATCTTGGCCTAAAGATCATAATAGTCGGTTTCCAGCCCAAAGTTTGTCAAATCATGCATGGACTTTTTTGTCTCACATATTTTAAGTCACAATTCTTTTTAATTACAGGTGACTTAAACATGTGGGTTGAATCCCCGGACATCATACTGTGTCATCTTTCTGAAAAACCATGTTGAGCTTTTATCTCGATCAGCAAGTTCAAGGCCTATACATTGTGCTGGACACTGTCTTGCCTTCAGTTTTGTTCTTTCCTGCTTTGTCAACTTGGTCAACCTTTCCCAGAGGTCTAAACTGACCACAAGTTTGTACCTTTTTGTATTTTTGCTCGTAACTATTTTTTAAATCTCTACTGTTCTGTTGCTCCTTTGAGTAGGTAACTCATACAGTCTAAACTCACACCTAACTGCTTTCAGGCTGTGCTAACTGCTACTACTTTGTCCCCTTGTAGCTCTTGACTAGATTCTGATATTTCAGCTTATATCTTTTTGATCAGCGCTGCTCTTGACTCAGCACTTCCTGCCTCTCTTCGTTGCCCTAATCAGAGGTGCACCACAGCTCCTTGGTATACCTCTACCAAAACTGAACTGTAAAAACTGGGTTTGGCGCATACTTGTAGAACTGACTACGTTCCCAAAAATAAATAAATTTAAAACCAATTCTGAGAGAATACATGCATTAGAAATTATCCACTAGAGTGAGACAACATTTTAGTGGCCAAGAACTCTGTCAGAGAGTTTTTAAAAAGTGTAAGCTCTCTATCCCAACCGATTCTTCCTCTTCTATGAAGAAGCCTTTGCAAACTTTCGGTAACATGTTATCTGATTTCTTTTTTAAGAAAAGGTATTCTATTTGCCAACAAGTAACTTCAATGTTCTAGGGCTTATTTATAGTTTCCCCTCTCCCACCAGTCTAGTTCTTACTAACTTCATCCCATCACTGTGAGAGGTCTACATGATCTTTGACCTTTAGTCTCCCCTCTCAGTCCTTGCCTGTTCCAGATTATGCTTATGTGACCTCAGTTCCAAGGTAAAACTCTCCTTTACATTGGTAACAAATCTATATATCCATTGATGGTTCCGGGATCATTGAAACAGGCTCTTTTTATTCCCCTCTTTAAAAAAGCAGATTTCTCTAATCTGAGCAATTCCAATATAATTTCTTTACTTTATTTCCTCATTATCTGCTTGAAAAAGCAATTAACAGACAGCCATATTATTTTCTTCATACCAGCTTTCTTCTGGACATGGCACAGTCTAGATTATGTTCACAACACAACACTGAATTAGCATTAGCCACGGTCCTTGATGTTTCACAAATGTTGATGGGCCAGGGCGAATCCTCTGTTCTAGTCCTTTTGGCATTATCTGCTGCACTGTATACTGTCTCTCACAACTAATTATCAGCACTACTTTGTGAAATGGAAAATTCATGTCTCTTCCCTAGGTTGGGCAAAGGAATATCTCTCTAAGAGGTCCCAGGCAGGGGGCATGGCCTAGATGGCGGTGAGGTAGGATGTGCCGGCTCTAAGCTCCTGTCCGTCATCTGCCCGAACAGCGTTCCAATACAAGTGTTTGCCCAGCACCGGACCAGCGGAATACCGCGTCGCCACTCGGAGCACTGCCAGCAACGGAAGATGCTCAGGGGAGCCGGAGTCCCGCGGCGCCCCAATACGTTACAGCTGATCTCTCGCCTGTAAGCTTCCACTCACTTCAAAGTGGGACGTGCGGAGTGGGACCCACCTTCCGAGGCTCGCGCCCTAGGATCTCAACCCCCTTAGGTCATCGCATTGTTGGGCCTTGGCACTGGTTGTGGGGGTGGAAAGGGAATGGTGTGACCCTCCTTCACGGGACCTGCCTGCCTCCTGGCCTCTGGTTCCTGTCTCGCCCGGCGGACGGGTGAGGCCTTGGGCTGTAGTTGCGGCCTGCCCCACGCTCTCGCGCCTCCTTCTGCAGCACTAGTGAATCAGCGCAGTGAACTCTGGGTTGCATCCGGGACCCCAAGATCCTCTGCAATTCCTGGCCTGTGACGTGGTGGCCCGTGGACCTATAGGGCCCGGAGTATTCAGCTGTCTGGAGGGGTCTGCCCCTGGAACTGGGCCTTCCTGCGCCTGTGGCCTGCACACTACACTGAGGAACGAGGTGAGGAAGGTGCTCTCTGGCTGCGTGAGGGGCCTGTCCCCACCACATTGCCTGGACTTCTGGACCCCCAGGGGCCTGGGACACCTCCACTGTTGATTCTCCACGTCCGATTGGCAAGGTCTGCTGCGCACCTAGAAGACATCCCTCCTGCAGGCAGGACCGCCGGGTGAGGGTGAGTGTGGCCGCCATTAGAGGTGGACACCAAGAGAGGGCCACGGTGGCCTGCAGAGGGGGCCCTGCTAGGACTGGGTGCAGCTTGTGGGATCCCAGCTGCCCCAGGTTGCTCTCCTCTATGCGGAGCAGCACTTGGACCAGCAAGCAAGTAGATGCCACCTGACGGGTCCAGATCGATGGGTGGCAGCCCTCTGGAGGAGTGACAGGACGACAACGGCATTGGCAAGTACGGGGGTGCAAGGGCTCAACATGAGGACAAGCCTGCTAACATGATATGAGTGTGTCGCCATGGGACTAGTACACCAGCCTAACATGGCTCTCCGCTCGCCTACGCACACCCTCCCAGGGGCGGTGATAACCCGACTGCAGCCTAATCTGGAACAAGGGTTGGTCACCCTGCACTCTTGTCGCACATGAGCCTGCCCCACACCCCGACATTCTGAGGTGCCCTGCTTCACGTTGTCGCCTACAGCGGGTCCGCACATGCCCTCCTGCCTCACAGCGCCGCAGCAAGGGAGGGTGGCTGATCAGCCGGGCATGGTTCAGATGCCTGGACATGCTACCCAGTTGCTCAGAGCTCCTGCTCAGCACAGTTACCCTTGTGTACCCCCATGCCATTTGCTGCTCACCTGCCCAGACATATCCAAATCACCCCCAACTCTCCTCAAAAACATTGGGGTCAGCCAGAGTCTGGAATATGTCCACAATGAGGGCGAAGAACGAAAAGTCGCTCAAGGACATTTTAGCGTGCCAACAGCTTGCTTCCACAATGGCGCACTTTGCCCGGGGGGACCAGCCACCTATGACACCCGGAGGCTTGGGTGAGGAACCTCTAACCCGAGTGTTTCTGGAGTCTCTCTTTCTCACCCTGTGGGAGGATCTCCAGACATTGAAAAAGGACCTCACCTCTGATCAAAGACATCCGCAGAGACTTAGATGGCATTGGTGAGAGGGTTGCTGCCCTGGAGGATGGCAGAGACACCAGAGACACGGAGCTGTCTACGCTCCAGCAGGAGGTGATCAGGCTCCAATATCAACACCTCGATTTGCAGATCCATTTGGAAGACTTGAAGAACCACTCCCGGAGACACAACATCCGCATCCGGGGAGTGAAAGCCACAGCAGATAACGATGACCTTTTCACGTTCTCCAGGGAGTTATTCACCCACATCCTCGGTGCCCCACCTGACGCTGCCATCAAATTGGACCGGGCACACAGGGTTGGTCCCCCACGAGTGAGTAACGCCCCGCCTGCAGACATCCTTGTCTGCGTGCATGACTTCAGGTCAGGACTAAGTAGGAGATCATCAACAAAGCTAGAGCTCTGCACCCAATCTCTTTCAAAGGTCAGACTCCGGTGCTCTTTCAGGACCTGGCTCTCATTACTCTCCATTGGAGATGACAGTTTCGACCTGTCAAGGGCCTTCTCCATCAGCAAGGTGTCTCCTACTCCTGGGGCCACCCATTCCCCCTCATCTTCAGACATAACGGCAAGCTGGCGAAGATGCGCTCCCTCACTAAAGCCTGTCAGTTGCTGGGAATCTCAATACCCCCAGAGGATTATGAGCATCAAGGTACAGCCCCCGATCTGGAGGTCTCCCCAATCTGAGATTGCCAAGGGTCAACAGGTAGCCCTTGAGTCCAAGAGGAGACTTACGCGCAAAGCGCTACAAAGAACACTTGAATCGGTCAGATGACCTTGCATTTCCATATTGCTTCTGAGGCGGGCGGTGGGCGGGGTGGGAGCTTTGACACTTGGCCACACCATGGACCCCATATTGACATTTCCCTGGTTATCCTGGGATGATGGACTTATTCTCTTGACTCTGTTTTGCTTTTGCAAATTTGCATTTGATTCCATGTTTGGGGTTATTTGTCTTTGTGCTTGGGGTCCCTCATCCACCCATTCTTCCCATTGCTTAGATGCTTACAGGAGTTTTATATCTCAGTATACACGTACACATGCTACAACCACAACGGGGATCCCAGAGCCTGGGTATGACAGCCTTAGACCTACACACTCGTAGATGCCGTCCACCACCCTGAATGTGCGGGGTCTTAACAACCCTGTCAAATGCAGAGTGGTCCTTTCATATCTTGACAACGCCAAAGCTGATATTTGCCTCCTACAAGAGATGCATCTCCTAGCGAAAGACTGTCACCTCTTAAAATACTGCATGTTCCCAACCCAGATGCTCTCATCCGGTCCTACTAAATCTGCTGGCGTAGCTATTCTGGTCTCCCGCTCGTTCCGGGGTAAAGTCCTTCAGAAAGTGCCCGAAATCAAAGGGAGGCTCCTCACCTATCAATTCATTTTGGGAGGCCTGACTTTCACCCTTGGGTCAGTGTATGGCCCCAATGAGGGACATGATAAGTTTCTACACACAGCACTCACTGAGGCCATGTCGACAGCTGACCACCGAATATTGTTGGGGGTGACTTGAACCTAGTATTGGACAACATTTTAGACAGATCATGCCAGGACACTGGTCAGACAGGGGAGCTCTCTGTGGCAGGACTAGTGTGACTGCAGGAATTAGGCCTCAGCGATCTTTGGCACTGCTCCCGCCCCTAAAGCCGTAAATTCTACTACTCAAATGGGCGCAAAACAAAAGATAGGCTAGACCACCTCTTGGGTTCATTGCCTCTCCACACACTAATGACTGATGTTCAGATTGGGGTTGCCTCCCTGTCGGACCATGCCCCAGTACTGGTTACCTTCACACTCCTGCCTTTGCAGCACCCCTCGCACCTATGGCGCATCTGCGATGCTCTCCTACACGAGTAGATGTCGTAGAGCAGATACAACGCACCATTAAGGGCTACCTCTCACATAATGCTCACCAAGACACTTGCCTCTCGACACAGCGGGCGGCTCTTAAAGCGTCATTCTTGGGAAATTTGTGGCCATATCCATGGCTGACAACATGGAGCGCAGGTGCAAGAGGAACGATCTCACCCAAAAGACGAAGGAGCTAGAGCATATGCACCAGTAGACAGGGGCACCTAGGGTATGGCATCAACTACGGGCTATGCAACACCAACTCGCTGCACTAGATCAGGACAAAGCGGAGTTTGTGGCCCTCGATTGGGCTACTCATACTACACCAGAGGGGATAGATGTGGCCGCCTCCTTGCCCATAAACTTTGGGAAGCCAGGCAGAGACAAAGGGTTCAAGAAATCAATCGGGGAGACAGTAGACAAGTATCGGACAATTCTGAGATTGCTGAGGCCTTTCGTGATATCTACGCACAACTCTATACAAGCCTGCCGCTGGACAATGCTGCTGGCGCTGCTTACCTTGCTGAGGCTGATCTACCCTCGTTAACACAAGCACAGGCAGACCACTTAGAGAGGGAAATCAGACTAGATGAGGTTATAGCAGCCAACTCGCGCCTTAAACCATTTAAATCCCCTTGCCCCGATGGCTACTCTGCTGTCTTTTATAAAACTTTCTGTGCCCTCATAGCCCCACTCTTGACTAAGCTTTTTAATTCCTTTGCCCAACCAAGAGCGATCCCTGAGGACATGCTAGAAGCTTCCATTGTTGTTATTCCAAAGCCTGGGCGAGACAGGACTGCCTGTGGAGCGTATCGACCTATATCCCTCTTGAATGTGAACATTAAACCGTACACCGTAATTTTAGCGGCCCGCCTTGCGCCATATATGCCGGAGCTAATAGACCCGGTTCAGGCAGGCTTTATACCCCATCACCAAACAAGCGACAACACTAAATGGGCCCTGCATCTCATTGAGAAGGCCTCCTGGATGTCGGGGGAGTACATGCTGATCGCGATGGATGTCAAGAAGGCCTTCAATAGGGTCCATTGGCACTATGTGAAGCAGGTGCTCACCCGGGCGGGGCTGGGCGACAAACTAAGAACACAAATCTTAAATTTCTACCGTTTCACCATGGTCTGTGTGAACGGCCATACATCGTAGCTATTCCAGATTTGCAGAGGCACTCGGCAGGGGTGTCCCCTTTCACCCCTCCTTTTCGCGCTCTATATGGAGCCTCTGGCTCACCGATTCAGACAGCACCCGTTAATAACAGGGAACAAATTCGGCAGTGATGTCCACACTATCAGTTTACATGTGGATGATGTATTGATCTCATTATCCACCCCGGTCCCGGCATTGACAGCCTGTTTCCTGAGCTGGACAGCTTTGTGCAGGCCGCAGGGTTAAAAGTTAATATGGAAAAGTCAGTGGCGCTGGATCTCTCCCTGTCACCTCCTACTCGGGCATGTCTTCAGAAACAGCACCCGGTTCGGTGGGCGGACGGCTCAGACTCCTACCTGGGTATCCAGCTAGCCACTTCCATTCCGGTAACAGCTGCTATAAACTACGCTCAACTGCTTTCACGTATTCAGAAAGAATTGCGCCAATGGAAACACTATCTGCTGTCCTGGCTTAGCAGGGTGGCGGCCACCAAAATGACTATATTCCCTCTTATACGTATTCCAAACCCTGTCCATCCGCCCCCCCGCCCGCTGGCTGGATTTGGCAAATCCAATCCGAGCTGGCGCAATTCATATGGCACGGCCGCAAACCTCAGCTGTAGCATGATTCCCTGCTGGCAGCGACTCCCCACAGAGTAGACATCCCTGAATCATCAGCACTAGAGGACAGAATACTGGATAATGATATGACCCACAAAGCATATTACTCAGTTATCAAAACTAATCAATAATCAGTCAGATCTATTGATTCACTTACTAGTACCTTAGGTGGCTGATTTTAAGGTTCTGGATGATGATGAATGAACAATGGCACTATCCTTTCCCAAAGAAGTTGCCATTAGGATACAGTTAAGTCATGTGCAATTGAAAGTACTCTGCAGGGTGTATTTCTCCTGTACTACACTGTTCAAAATAGGTAAATTCTCTGATGCAAATTGCCATAGAGGGTGTGGCAGTGATGGTCCCTTCTTCCATGTCATTTTGGACTGTCTGATGGTCCAGACTTTCTGTGAGTCAATGGCGACATCGGTGAATACTGTATGTGGTAGCAATCAGCAGGTGTCTGCTACATCGTGCCTTCTTAATTTGTAAGAAGCCACTGACTTAGGTCATATGGACCAAATTTGGATGAAGTGGGATATAATTATTGCTATGTGGAATACAGCTAGACAATGGGAGCCAGTGACAGTGCTGCTTCTAGGAGACTAAAAGAGCCATGGATTGGTGTATGGTAGCTGAGAAGGCAGTTAATAAAAGTCAGGGTTGCTCTTAGAATTGCAAAAGGTCTGGGGCAAATGGAATGTTTATAGGAGTAGCTCCTGCGCTCCTCCTATAGTGCTAAATGCAGAAGTCAGAATTTTTTGGAGCGGGTATTTTTGACACATGAAAACCGGGAGGGACTGGGGAAGAGGGAGTTAAGATCATTAGTGATGACACAATATAATATGTACCCATTGTTTAAAGAAGGAGCTACTGTGGTGTATTTGCTTATTTTATATGTGTTGTAAATATAATAAAAAACGTTTAAAAAATGTTTTTGGACTCACAGTGGGGAAGCTCCTTGAGTCCAGTAGAGTGTGGAGGAAGAGCCTGGAATCGATTTAGGGTGTGAAGGAGATTGGGTACCTCCGGAGCAGTAAGGGCAGGGTTAAAAACCCACAAGATGTGACACATAGCACTCACAAGTAACTATAAGAAGTGCTAACCATGTCAGGAACATTCATTCTGATTTTTTGTGGCATGTATTGCTATATTTATCATTGCATTCTGTGTTGTTAATGTTCATATGTTTTAACCTGACTTCTAGAAATAAACATTTTAAACTATATTGTCTGTTGCTTAGTGCTATTTGCAGTGTGCTATTTATTTCAAAAGACGGTTTGTAGCTACATTGTGTCGCTAAACTAATCTAGTGGAACTTATCATGAACAGAAAACACTCCCTGCACAGTACTGCTCAGTAGGCTGTGTACAGTTGCAGTCCAACTGTATTTCTGATTGAATGGTTGCATTGAACTTAGTTCTTGCACCTGGGGATTAGGGTACCAGATTGTGATGCCTCTTTTATCCTCTGCCTCACCCTTGTCTTCCCAACTCACATTCCTCTGGTGTCTACCTCACCTCACCTCACCACCACTCTTCCTGATTTTGCCTCACCTTTCTACTCCTCCCTCTTCCATAACCACTCCTAATCGTATTGTGCATCCCGCTCTTTCCACCTCACCCTTAATCCTTACATGGTCTCACACTTCTCCACCTACCCTGACTCATATGCTCTTCTTCAACATCCTCCACCTCCCGACTTTGCTTCACATTATATCTTCTATTCCCATCTCACAAACTTCATCTTTCTACCTCACCCTCTTTCTTCATGCCTCATTTGCCTTACCTTCCTTCGCTCTCCACCTCACCTTTCTCCTCCGAAGCCTGGCTATTCTCCATGCTCTACCTCACCCTTCTTCTCCACCCTCAACCTTACCATTGCCTTCTATCTGCCACCTTTCTCTGATCCGTCTGTACTCTCTTCTGCACTATTAACTTCACCCTTCGTGATCCTCTTCTTTTCCTCACCTTCCTATTTCACTACCCGAGTCTCTCTTTCTAGCTTAGCCCCTCCTGTGTCTCTTCCTCACCCTGCTTCCTCATAACTTTTGCTCATCCTCCAATATCACCACCCACCCCACTCTTAGCCTCCCACTACATCTCCTCCTTTTATTTCCCCTCTTCATCATCCTTCTCAACCAATTGCTTTTATTATCTTCATCCTTAATACTCCTCCTCTTCCTCACACCACCTCACAGGCCCCCTTCTCTCTCTCACTTCTATTTGCTTTCTCCTCCTGCATTTGCCACTAATATCTCCTTCTTTTTCCACCTCATTGCCCGTCACCTGCCTCACCCAATTTTCTCCCCACATCTCCTCATCCTCCCCATCTTCTACTCCTGATTCAGATTCACCATCCTAATTTCTTCTTCTGTCTCTCTTACAACCGCCTCTTCTCAGTCCTCTCACTCTGCCTCCCTAAACTTCTTTCTCGTCTTCCACCACATCCTCCTTGATCTCACAGCCTCAACATTTCTCTCTCTGCCTTAACCTGCTCCCTCACACTCCATATCAGACTCCTTCATCACTTTCTTTCTCAACCTCTTCTCTCAGCAACAACTTCCCCTCCATCTCATCCTCCTCCTCTTCTCCTCTCTCAGCCTCACTCTGCTACTCTTCTCTCACTGTACGTCAACCTTTCTCAGCTTCCTCAACCTTTTCCTCTCCCACAGTCTTGACCCTTCAACTCTCCCTTGACCCTTTGTTTCTCCCTCTGCCTTAACTATTCTTTCCCTCTCTCTTGACACTTCTTCTGTCCCTCTATTTTAGCATTTCCCTACACTTTGAGCCCCCTATTCTGCCACCATGTTTCTCTCCACAGCAGCCTCCTCTTCTCCCTCCCTATAGGCCCCTCATCTCTGTTCCTCTTTAAATTTACCTCTCCCTCTATCTAATTCACCTTTTGACCTTCCTCTACCTTTATGTGCTCCTCTACCTCCATCCCATCCTTTTCCTCTGTAAATGCCTACAATCTCTCTGCCTCTAGCGCCTCTCACTTTCACACATTAGACTTCCTCTTACTTTTTCCATTGCCTCTTGCTCCCACCATCTTAACCTCACCTTGTTCCTGTCACTTCAACTTCCTCTTGCTTCTTCTACCTAAAGCTGTTCTAGTTCCCTCTACCTCAACCTTTTGGTATTCCCTCCATTTAATATGGTCTCACTCCGACAACATTAACCTCTTCTTGCTCCCTGCATCTCAAACTCCTTTCCCCCAATCCATCCTCTGTGCTCTTTCCATTCCCTCTGCTTTGTCCTCCTTTATGCCACAACCTCTTCTTCTCTCTAATTGCAACCACCTCCTCTCTCCTCCTCCTCCTACTTCACATTGACTAGCTTTCTGCCTCTGCTTCCACCAACTCCATCTCCCTCTACCTCAAACTCTTGCTCTCTGCCTCCACTTCACCATCTTACACCTCAGCCCCTTCCTACTTTACTCTCTACCCCACTTTGACCATCTCATTCTCTCCCTTGACCTATTCCTCTTCTCATGCACTCTCTCCACTTTGCCCATCTCTTCCTCCCCTCTGCCTCACCCTCCTCTATCATCTCACCAACTTCCCCTTTCTTCCTTTGCTTCACCATTATACTCAAACCCCTGCTGCACTCTATTCTTTCCTCTGTTCCCTTTTCCTCCCTCCGCTTTTCCTAGGTATGTCTCGTCTTCTCACCCCTCTTCCCACCCTTTTCCTTCTGTTTTACCCTCGCTCTACCTCACTGTAATCCAGTTCGCACTGGCCTTTTCGTTCCCTGCATCCTTTTCCTCTCTTGTCTCTTCATCATGTTCCTCAACCTGCTTAGGGTGGTCTTCACCCAAATCATTTTGCCTGATTACCTCCATTTTATAGTGCTGAATTTCATTTTTGTTGGACTGTGTGCACTGTACCACTCCTAACCAGGAGCTAATGTGCGTGTGTTTGCTCCCCTAAACATGGTGTGACTGCCTTACACCTCATTGGCATTTTTGATTTACTTCTAAGTCCCCTGTAGTATGGTAAACCCTATACCCAAGGCTTGTAAATTAAATACTAACAGTGCAGCACGTATACTGCCACCCACTTCAGTAGCACTTTAATACATGTCCCAAGCCTGTCATGGTCTGCCCAACTCCTGATCTCACTCCGTCACTTCCTGAGCCCATTCACCGTCAACCCCAAGTCCACCATCCATTCAGTTGCCAAATCTGCTTCCCTTGACTGAATGTTCTTAACCCCTGAGCACCATTAAAACTTTATAAAACATATCAGGCCCGACCACCAGGCAATGTTTGTTTATATTCCTGCATTGTGCTAAGGACTTGTGTAACTTAAATATGGTTCCATGCTTAATGTGTGCAAGTTACATCGTATTGACATTGCCAAGTCACATATGTATTGAGTGTAAGATACATCCTATTAACATTGCCGCGTCACATTTTTATTGAAAGTAAGTTACATCCTATTGACATTGCCAAGTTGCATTTGTATCAAGTGCCAAAGTCCTGTAAGGCTTAACTTCTTGCAAGACTAAGGAAAATCAAAGTGGCCATTGTGGGCGTGGTTCTATTTAAGACCGTGACCAGCCCCGACCTCGTGCTTTACCTCCTGGACCTTTGCCCGCATCCGATTGTCTCCTAAGGCTGCCTGCCTCCCTCACATTTCATGGAGCCACCGCACACCACACAGGTCAGCACCACTGAATCCTCGTGACCACCAGCCAGCTGGAAAAGAAAAGATAAGAGTCAGACCAAAAGAAACCTCCAGAGGAGCATGCTACTTTTAAGGTACCAAACAGTATAACAATTCATAGAAGCGCAAAAGCTCAACAAGACGTTTCTTTCAACAACAAAACATACATGATTTCGTAGTTAATCAAGGCTATTGCAAATTGAACAATCAATACAAGTAGAGACATTTGTAACGTGGGTAACACACACTATTGGGTATTCGCAGATTCAAAACAATGCACACAATGCTTTGTTGGTGATTCACACTAGTGCAAATTCCCGACTCTTCATGCTAACTTGTGTGACAAAACACAAACCAGTTTGGAACATTTAGTGATCTACTGTGTAATTACTGCTAGATGAATGTTTCGTATATTCCAACAATGGGATTTGTTGACTGTTGTTAACCAAATATCTGTGAATTTCAGGTCTAACAAATAGGAATAGCAATAACTGAATAACTGAACATCATTTATCAGACAGAAGAACTGGCTGAATCAGTCCATAGACACACCATATAACCTACTCCTCCACCCAGCTGCTTCACAGGTAGCTACTCCAGCACTCACAAAAGGAGGGTGGAATGGGGTTGCCGGCAACCATCATTATAGATGGTGATACTAAATCTCTTTGTTTAAAGGAAAATGGCTGTCACTATAGAACAATCACCATAACAAGCCCATTCCCTGGTTCTGACTTCTTTGCTTGTGGTTCAGTAAAATTCTCAGGTAGAGATGGTTGGAGCACAGGAGGTGGGTCATTACTGTCCTTGTGAAGCCACATCACGGGCCTTACCAGCTAAGAGCCACCATTGCTAGTTTTGACAAAGCCTGAATGCAGGTTTAAACTGCCAATTTGACTTGGCAATATAACCCTCTTGCCAAGCCTTAAATTCCCCTTCTACATGTCACCCCTAAGTTATGTGTGCATAGTTACTAAACACTATTGCAATACAGTCAAACAGCCAATAAAACCATAAATACACATTGTAAATTATAGTTCTACACATGTGTAACTGATAGCAGCGCATTGCAGATGTGAATCGGCTAAAAATAGTATATGGCAACCTACATCTGGCCCTTAATGTGCAGGAGTGACTGTGCGAAAAGTAATGTGCTGTTTCCATGATCCTTGATGGGACAGAGTTGTCATGTTCAGAAGTTGCCAAGAACTATTATCTCCTTGGTAAGAGGAGTTTACAGTGGCACTGTGAGCTAACTGGTATACATGTGAACATACTGGGTGGGGGTGTCAGGAATCAGTCTAGACACCAATCCCACAGTCTATATTGTCTAAACATGCAGATCCTATATATGACAAACATGCAGTTTAGCAGCTTTGTTGATGGTGTGGCACAAGGCAGGATGCTGTAAGTTTGTTGTAGATTGAGTGGGAGTCATTTTCTAAGCACTGCCATAGCACACTGAAAAGTGGGCTGCTTTGATTTATCAGTATTTTGTACCATGTTTTAATGGTGAGATATGTTCTCCCTATGCTTTGTTGGGTAAGCCAGAACTGCTTGCGCTAGAGAGGCACTCAGAGGAAGCCCAGAAACGTGCTTAATAGTGTTTGTTTACAGTTTCTCCAGAATTTGGGCATCTTTTCCATGCATAACAGCCCTTGCATAAGCTACCTTTGGGAGTAGTTTGCAGTGATGACAGCCATTAACGGCTTGAAAGAAGGGCCATCCAGTTTCTTGGTTAGAAGAACACAAAAGGCATAGGTCCGCAACTTACATTTCTTCACCATATACTCTTTGTTCGCCTGCAAATTCAATTTCTTATCAAAGTTGAGGTCTGAGTCTTTGAAGTTGTTGACTTCTTCTAGACTTATTTCCTAACTTGATATTAAGTGAGGGGCTGGGTCCAATCGAAATATACAATGATTTTGTCTTAGTCGTATTTATTTTTAATTTGTAGGCTGCTGCAAATTCTGCAAATTCTGCAATTGATCTCTGTAATCCACCCTTGTGTGGCTCAACAGGACAATGTCATCCTCATTGGAGAGGTGAGTCAGAATTAGTAATCCTTGTCTCGGTGTGTATGTGTTTACCAAATCAAGCCTAGGGGACAAGTCAGCCATAAAAAATTAAACAGGTGTGGGGTGAGAATGCACTCTTGTTTAAAGTTGATAGCTGCAGGAAATCTCCTTTACATTCGAGTCCCATCTGCCAACTTGATTCGGATTCAAGTGTGTGTATACAGTTGCTCAATGGCTTGCAGTGTTTTGGTGTGGCAACCACACTGCCTTAGTTTTCCCATTGAGAGAGCTCTGTCCACTTGGTCAAAAACGGCTTTAAAATCTATGAACAATAGATGCAGTTTGTTTAAGCACTTGCATTTGCTAGCAATTGGTGTTACAGCCAAGATATTGATAGTAGTTCTGTAACATTTCTTAAACCATCTCTGGTTAAAAAGGAACCAGATTGTTGGTATTTGACCACTCGACTAGATCTACCAGGATGAGTGAAGTGTAGTATTTGGCTGCTAAGTTGATATGCGCAATTAACCTGAAATTTTCAGCGTTAGGTTAGTCCCCACCCTTTAACCACATCGCTGCGACGGCTATTCCGCCGCAGCGCTAAGGGGGCGGGAGGGCCACGTGGCGGGCGCATGCTGGTGACGGAACCGCACCGTCACCAGCCGTGGTTGAGCTGTGCTCATGACGGAGCTGTTCCGTCACAGCCCCGCCCGCTTAATAGTACGCGCCGCGCAGGCGTGAAATCAGCGCCGAGCAGGCGCGTCGGCGGGCCATGATGGAACCGCTCCGTCATCAGCACAGCGCCACCGCGGCTGATGACGGAGCGGTTCCGTCATCAGCACGGAACCGGTTAAGATTAGGTTTATTATCGACCCTCTCCAGATGCTGGGGGTTAGACCAGTTGCCTTCACCTCATTCTATAGTGCTGTTAACGGGCTGGCCCAATATTCAGGGTCTAACCTATACATGGACTACGGGATGCCATTAAGGCCTGGTGCCCCATCACTGCATCCTCCCATGATCACAATTGCCACTTTTGCTGTTGTACGGTGTTGGCTCACGAGTACAGGTGACTGATGTGACATCCTCCTACATGTTGCAAATGTTGCCAGGTCTTTTACATCTTCTGCCCAAGCATCATTAATTTGCTCTTGCTCTGCAGAAATGTTAAAGAGGAGCTTTTTGCAGAACTCATCAAATTATGTTTCACACTCTGCCTAGAGTTGTTTTTTTATATTGCTTCTCCTAAAGGAAGCCTACCAAGTTTTGCCTTGATTTGCCTTGACAAGAATGAATTGCTACCAATGACAACAATATGCAGAGGCTCCTAGGGCCTATGATTCTCATCACTATTTAGCCTGTATATCTCATTATATTACTGCTGACGAGGTACAATATTCTCTCTATCTTAGTAGATATTAACTCATAAGCTATATTGTTACTTTCAGGGGGTGGGAGCGCACCAGACACGCCCCAACGTAATTACCTCTTGCATGATGGTTCATGTAGTTCATTATTTCTCGCTCAATTCAAAGTGTTCCTAGCCAGTGCTGTATTACTAGTTTCAATTCGTATCCCTAGACACGTGTTTCATGATTCCTCAATCGTCAATAGGGAAAAAAAGCAAAGTTCATAGGTTGCAGGGCATGCTGCCTTATCTCTCAGGACCAGTTCCACTCACAGCATGAAGGCGCAGGCTCCCGAGCTCGTCAGCTTACAGGAATTTGATACTTTCAGGGGATGGGAGCGCACCAGACACGCCCCAACATAATTACCTCTTGCATGATGGTTCATGTAGTTCATTATTTCTCGCTCAATTCAAAGTGTTCATAGCCAGTGCTGTATTACTGGTTTCAATTCGTATCCCTAGACACGTGTTTCATGATTCCTCAATCGTCAGTAGGGAAAAAAAGCAAAGTTCATAGGTTGCAGGGCATGCTGCCTTATCTCTCAGGACCAGTTCCACTCACAGCATGAAGGCGCAGGCTCCCGAGCTCGTCAGCTCACAGGAATATGATACTTTCAGGGGGGTGGGAGCGCACCAGACACGCCCCAACGTAATTACCTCTTGCATGATGGTTCATGTAGTTCATTATTTCTCGCTCAATTCAAAGTGTTCATAGCCAGTGCTGTATTACTAGTTTCAATTCGTATCCCTAGACACGTGTTTCATGATTCCTCAATCGTCAGTAGGGAAAAAAAGCAAAGTTCATAGGTTGCAGGGCATGCTGCCTTATCTCTCAGGACCAGTTCCACTCACAGCATGAAGGCGCAGGCTCCCGAGCTCGTCAGCTAACATGGAATTTGATACTTTCAGGGGGGTGGGAGCGCACCAGACACGCCCCAACGTAATTACCTCTTGCATGATGGTTCATGTAGTACATTATTTCTCGCTCAACTCAAAGTGTTCATAGCCAGTGCTGTATTACTAGTTTCAATTTGTATCCCTAGACACGTGTTTCATGATTCCTCAATCGTCAGTAGGGAAAAAAAGCAAAGTTCATAGGTTGCAGGGCATGCTGCCTTATCTCTCAGGACCAGTTCCACTCACAGCATGAAGGCGCAGGCTCACGAGCTCGTCAGCTCACAGGAATTTGATACTTTGAGGGGGGTGGGAGCGCACCAGACAAGCCCCAACGTAATTACCTCTTGCATGATGGTTCATGTAGTTCATTATTTCTCGCTCAATTCAAAGTGTTCATAGCCAGTGCTGTATTACTAGTTTCAATTCGTATCCCTAGACACGTGTTTCATGATTCCTCAATCGTCAGTAGGGAAAAAAAGCAAAATTCATAGGTTGCAGGGTATGCTGACTTATCTCTCAGGACCAGTTCCACTCACAGAATGAAGGCGCAGGCTCCCGAGCTCGTCAGCTCACAGGAATTTGATACTTTCAGGGGGGTGGGAGCGTACCAGACACGCCCCAACACCCCCCTAAAAAGTATCAAATTCCTGTGAGCTGACGAGCTCGGAAGCCTGCGCCTTAATGCTGTGAGTGGAACTGGTCCTGAGAGATGAGGCAGCACACCCTGCAACCTATGAACTTCACTTTTTTCCCTACTGACGATTGAGGAATCATGAAACACGTGTCTAGGGATACGAATTGAAACTAATAATGCAGCACTGGCTATGAAAACTTTAAATTGAATTGAACAAGAAATAATGAACTACATGAACCATCATGCAAGAGGTAATTACGTTGGGGCGTGTCTGGTGCGCTCCCACCCCCTAAACACTATCAAATTCCTGTGAGCTGGCGAGCTCGGGAGCCTGTGCCTTCATGCTGTGAATGGAACTTGTCCTGAGAGATGAGGCAGCATGCCCTGCAACCTATGAACTTTGCTTTTGTCCCTACTGACGATTGAGGAATCATGAAACACGTGTCTAGGGATACGAATTGAAACTAATAATGCAGCATTGGCTATAAACACTTTAAATTGAATTGAGCGAGAAATAATGAACTACATGAACCATCATGCAAGAGGTAATTACGTTGGGGGGTGTCTGGTGCGCTCCCACCCCCCTAAAAAGTGTCAAATTCGTGTGAGCTGACGAGCTCGGGAGCCTGCGCCTTCATGCTGTGAGATGAACTGGTCCTGAGATAAGGGGCAGCACGCCCTGCAACCTATGAACTTTGCTTTGTTCCCTACTGACGATTGAGGAATCATGAAACACGTGTCTAGGGATACGAATTGAAACTAATAATGCAGCACTGGCTATGAACACTTTAAATTGAATTGAGTGAGAAATAATGAACTACATGAACCATCATGCAAGAGGTAATTACGTTGGGGCGTGTCTGGTGCGCTCCCACCTCCCTAAAAAGTATCAAATTCCTGTGAGCTGACGAGCTCGGGAGCCTGCGCCTTCATGCTGTGAGTGGAACTGGTCCTGAGAGATGAGGCAGCACGCCCTGCAACCTATGAACTTTGCTTTTTTCCCTACTGACGATTGAGGAATCATGAAACACGTGTCTAGGGATACGAATTGAAACTAATAATGCAGCGCTGGCTATGAACACTTTAAATTGAATTGAGCGAGAAATAATGAACTACATGAACCATCATGCAAGAGGTAATTACGTTGGGGCGTGTCTGGTGCGCTCCCACCCCCTAAAAAGTATCAAATTCCTGTGAGCTGACGAGCTCGGGAGCCTGTGCCTTCATGCTGTGAGTGGAACTGGTCCTGAGAGATGAGGCAGCACGCCCTGCAACCTATGAACTTTGCTTTTTTCCCTACTGACGATTGAGGAATCATGAAACACATGTCTAGGGATACGAATTGAAACTAATAATGCAGCAATGGCTATGAACACTTTAAATTGAATTGAACAAGAAATAAGGAACTACATGAACCATCATGCAAGAGGTAATTACGTTGGGGCGTGTCTGGTGCGCTCCCACCCCCTAAAAACTATCAAATTCCTGTGAGCTGACGAGCTCGGGAGCCTGTGCCTTCATGCTGTGAATGGAACTGGTCCTGAGAGATGAGGCAGCATGCCCTGCAACCTATGAACTTTGCTTTTGTCCCTACTGACGATTGAGGAATCATGAAACACGTGTCTAGGGATACGAATTGAAACTAATAATGCAGCACTGGCTATGAACACTTTAAATTGAATTGAGCGAGAAATAATGAACTACGTGAACCATCATGCAAGAGGTAATTACGTTGGGGCGTGTCTGGTGCGCTCCCACCCCCCTAAAAAGTATCAAATTCCTGTGAGCTGACGAGCTCGGGAGCCTGCGCCTTCATGCTCTGAGTGGAACTGGTCCTGAGAGATGAGGCAGCACGTCCTGCAACCTATGAACTTTGCTTTTTTCCCTACGGACGATTGAGGAATCATGAAACACATGTCTAGGGATACGAATTGAAACTAATAATGCAGCACTGGCTATGAACTCTTTAAATTGAATTTAGCGAGAAATAATGAACTACATGAACCATCATGCAAGAGGTAATTACGTTGGGGCGTGTCTGGTGCGCTCCCACCCCCCTAAAAAGTATCAAATTCCTGTGAGCTGACGAGCTCGGGAGCCTGCGCCTTCATGCTGTGAGTGGAACTGGTCCTGAGAGATGAGGCAGCACGCCCTGCAACCTATGAACTTTGCTTTTTTCCCTACTGACGCTTGAGGAATCATGAAACACGTGTCTAGGGATACGAATTGAAACTAATAATGCAGCACTGGCTATGAACACTTTAAATTGAATTTAGCGAGAAATAATGAACTAGATGAACCATCATGCAAGAGGTAATTACGTTGGGGCGTGTCTGGTGCGCTCCCACCCCCCTAAAAAGTATCAAATTCCTGTGAGCTGACGAGCTCGGGAGCCTGCGCCTTCATGCTGTGAGTGGAACTGGTCCTGAGAGATGAGGCAGCACGCCCTGCAACCTATGAACTTTGCTTTTTTCCCTACTGACGATTGAGGAATCATGAAACACGTGTCTAGGGATACGAATTGAAACTAATAATGCAGCGCTGGCTATGAACACTTTAAATTGAATTGAGCGAGAAATAATGAACTACATGAACCATCATGCAAGAGGTAATTACGTTGGGGCGTGTCTGGTGCGCTCCCACCCCCTAAAAACTATCAAATTCCTGTGAGCTGACGAGCTCGGGAGCCTGTGCCTTCATGCTGTGAATGGAACTGGTCCTGAGAGATGAGGCAGCATGCCCTGCAACCTATGAACTTTGCTTTTGTCCCTACTGACGATTGAGGAATCATGAAACACGTGTCTAGGGATACGAATTGAAACTAATAATGCAGCACTGGCTATGAACACTTTAAATTGAATTGAGCGAGAAATAATGAACTACGTGAACCATCATGCAAGAGGTAATTACGTTGGGGCGTGTCTGGTGCGCTCCCACCCCCCTAAAAAGTATCAAATTCCTGTGAGCTGACGAGCTCGGGAGCCTGCGCCTTCATGCTCTGAGTGGAACTGGTCCTGAGAGATGAGGCAGCACGTCCTGCAACCTATGAACTTTGCTTTTTTCCCTACGGACGATTGAGGAATCATGAAACACATGTCTAGGGATACGAATTGAAACTAATAATGCAGCACTGGCTATGAACTCTTTAAATTGAATTTAGCGAGAAATAATGAACTACATGAACCATCATGCAAGAGGTAATTACGTTGGGGCGTGTCTGGTGCGCTCCCACCCCCCTAAAAAGTATCAAATTCCTGTGAGCTGACGAGCTCGGGAGCCTGCGCCTTCATGCTGTGAGTGGAACTGGTCCTGAGAGATGAGGCAGCACGCCCTGCAACCTATGAACTTTGCTTTTTTCCCTACTGACGCTTGAGGAATCATGAAACACGTGTCTAGGGATACGAATTGAAACTAATAATGCAGCACTGGCTATGAACACTTTAAATTGAATTTAGCGAGAAATAATGAACTAGATGAACCATCATGCAAGAGGTAATTACGTTGGGGCGTGTCTGGTGCGCTCCCACCCCCCTAAAAAGTATCAAATTCCTGTGAGCTGACGAGCTCGGGAGCCTGCGCCTTCATGCTGTGAGTGGAACTGATCCTGAGAGATGAGGCAGCACACCCTGCAACCTATGAACTTCGCTTTTTTCCCTACTGACGATTGAGGAATCATGAAACACGTGTCTAGGGATACGAATTGAAACTAATAATGCAGCACTGGCTATAAACACTTTAAATTGAATTGAGCGAGAAATAATGAACTACATGAACCATCATGCAAGAGGTAATTACGTTGGGGCGTATCAAATTCCTGTGAGCTGACGAGCTCAGGAGCCTGCGCCTTCATGCTGTGAGTGGAACTGGTCCTGATAGATGAGGCAGCACGCCCTGCAACCTATGAACTTTGCTTTTTTCCCTACTGACGATTGAGGAATCATGAAACACGTGTCTAGGGATACGAATTGAAACTAATAATGCAGCACTGGCTATAAACACTTTAAATTGAATTGAGCGAGAAATAATGAACTACATGAACCATCATGCAAGAGGTAATTACGTTGGGGCGTGTCTGGTGCGCTCCCACCCCCCAAAAAAGTATCAAATTCCTGTGACCTGACGAGCTCGGGACCCTGCGCCTTCATGCTGTGAGTGGAACTGGTCCTGAGAGATGAGGCAGCACGCCCTGCAACGTATGAACTTTGCTTTTTTTCCCTACTGACGATTGAGGAATCATGAAACACGTGTCTAGGGATACGAATTGAAACTAATAATGCAGCGCTGGCTATGAACACTTTAAATTGAATTGAGCGAGAAATAATGAACTACATGAACCATCATGCAAGAGGTAATTACGTTGGGGCGTGTCTGGTGCGCTCCCACCCCCTAAAAAGTATCAAATTCCTGTGAGCTGACGAGCTCGGGAGCCTGTGCCTTCATGCTGTGAGTGGAACTGGTCCTGAGAGATGAGGCAGCACGCCCTGCAACCTATGAACTTTGCTTTTTTCCCTACTGACGATTGAGGAATCATGAAACACGTGTCTAGGGATACGAATTGAAACTAATAATGCAGCAATGGCTATGAACACTTTAAATTGAATTGAACAAGAAATAAGGAACTACATGAACCATCATGCAAGAGGTAATTACGTTGGGGCGTGTCTGGTGCGCTCCCACCCCCCAAAAAAGTATCAAATTCCTGTGACCTGACGAGCTCGGGACCCTGCGCCTTCATGCTGTGAGTGGAACTGGTCCTGAGAGATGAGGCAGCACGCCCTGCAACGTATGAACTTTGCTTTTGTCCCTACTGACGATTGTGGAATCATGAAACACGTGTCTAGGGATACGAATTGAAACTAATAATGCAGCACTGGCTATGAACACTTTAAATTGAATTGAGCGAGAAATAATGAACTACGTGAACCATCATGCAAGAGGTAATTACGTTGGGGCGTGTCTGGTGCGCTCCCACCCCCCTAAAAAGTATCAAATTCCTGTGAGCTAACGAGCTCGGGAGCCTGCGCCTTCATGCTCTGAGTGGAACTGGTCCTGAGAGATGAGGCAGCACGCCCTGCAACCTATGAACTTTGCTTTTTTCCCTACTGACGCTTGAGGAATCATGAAACACGTGTCTAGGGATACGAATTGAAACTAATAATGCAGCACTGGCTATGAACACTTTAAATTGAATTGAGCGAGAAATAATGAACTAGATGAACCATCATGCAAGAGGTAATTACGTTGGGGCGTGTCTGGTGCGCTCCCACCCCCCTAAAAAGTATCAAATTCCTGTGAGCTGACGAGCTCGGGAGCCTGCGCCTTCATGCTGTGAGTGGAACTGATCCTGAGAGATGAGGCAGCACACCCTTCAACCTATGAACTTCGCTTTTTCCCCTACTGACGATTGAGGAATCATGAAACACGTGTCTAGGGATACGAATTGAAACTAATAATGCAGCACTGGCTATAAACACTTTAAATTGAATTGAGCGAGAAATAATGAACTACATGAACCATCATGCAAGAGGTAATTACGTTGGGGCGTGTCTGGTGCGCTCCCACCTCCCTAAAAAGTATCAAATTCCTGTGAGCTGACGAGCTCGGGAGCCTGCGCCTTCATGCTGTGAGTGGAACTGGTCCTGAGAGATGAGGCAGCACGCCCTGCAACCTATGAACTTTGCTTTTTTCCCTACTGACGATTGAGGAATCATGAAACACGTGTCTAGGGATACGAATTGAAACTAATAATGCAGCGCTGGCTATGAACACTCTAAATTGAATTGAGCGAGAAATAATGAAGTCCATGAACCATCATGCAAGAGGTAATTACGTTGGGGCGTGTCTGGTGCGCTCCCACCCCCCAAAAAAGTATCAAATTCCTGTGACCTGACGAGCTCGGGAGCCTGTGCCTTCATGCTGTGAGTGGAACTGGTCCTGAGAGATGAGGCAGCACGCCCTGCAACCTATGAACTTCGCTTTTTCCCCTACTGACGATTGAGGAATCATGAAACACGTGTCTAGGGATACGAATTGAAACTAATAATGCAGCACTGGCTATGAACACTTTAAATTGAATTGAGCAAGAAATAATGAACTACATGAACCATCATGCAAGAGGTAATTACGTTGGGGCGTCTCTGGTGCGCTCCCACCCCCTAAAAAGTATCAAATTCCTGTGAGCTGACGAGCTCGGGAGCCTGTGCCTTCATGCTGTGAATGGAACTGGTCCTGAGAGATGAGGCAGCATGCCCTGCAACCTATGAACTTTGCTTTTTTCCCTACTGACGATTGAGGAATCATGAAACACGTGTCTAGGGATACGAATTGAAACTAATAATGCAGCACTGGCTATGAACACTTTAAATTGAATTGAGCGAGAAATAATGAAGTCCATGAACCATCATGCAAGAGGTAATTACGTTGGGGCGTGTCTGGTGCGCTCCCACCCCCCTAAAAAGTATCAAATTCCTGTGAGCTGACGAGCTCGGGAGTCTGCGCCTTCATGCTCTGAGTGGAACTGGTCCTGAGAGATGAGGCAGCATGCCCTGCAACCTATGAACTTTGCTTATTTCCCTACTGACGATTGAGGAATCATGAAACACATGTCTAGGGATACGAATTGAAACTAATAATGCAGCACTGGCTATGAACACTTTAAATTGAATTGAGCGAGAAATAATGAACTACATGAACCATCATGCAAGAGGTAATTACGTTGGGGCGTGTCTGGTGCGCTCCCACCCCCCTAAAAAGTATCAAATTCCTGTGAGCTGACGAGCTCGGGAGCCTGCGCCTTCATGCTGTGAGTGGAACTGGTCCTGAGAGATGAGGCAGCACGCCCTGCAACCTATGAACTTTGCTTTTTTCCCTACTGACGCTTGAGGAATCATGAAACACGTGTCATGGGATACGAATTGAAACTAATAATGCAGCACTGGCTATGAACACTTTAAATTGAATTGAGTGAGAAATAATGAACTAGATGAACCATCATGCAAGATGTAATTACGTTGGGGCGTGTCTGGTGCGCTCCCACCCCCCTAAAAAGTATCAAATTCCTGTGAGCTGACGAGCTCGGGAGCCTGCGCCTTCATGCTGTGAGTGGAACTGATCCTGAGAGATGAGGCAGCACACCCTGCAACCTATGAACTTCTCTTTTTTCCCTACTGACGATTGAGGAATCATGAAACACGTGTCTAGGGATACGAATTGAAACTAATAATGCAGCACTGGCTATAAACACTTTAAATTGAATTGAGCGAGAAATAATGAACTACATGAACCATCATGCAAGAGGTAATTACGTTGGGGCGTGTCTGGTGCGCTCCCACCACCCAAAAAAGTATCAAATTCCTGTGACCTGACGAGCTCGGGACCCTGCGCCTTCATGCTGTGAGTGGAACTGGTCCTGAGAGATGAGGCAGCACGCCCTGCAACGTATGAACTTTGCTTTTTTCCCTACTGACGATTGAGGAATCATGAAACACGTGTCTAGGGATACGAATTGAAACTAATAATGCAGCACTGGCTTTGAACACTAAATTGAATTGAGCGAGAAATAATGAACTACATGAACCATCCTGCAAGAGGTAATTACGTTGGGGCGTGCCTGGTGCGCTCCCACCCCCCTAAAAAGTATCAATTTCCTGTGAACTGACGAGCTCGGGAGCCTGCGCCTTCATGCTGTGAGTGGAACTGATCCTGAGAGATGAGGCAGCACACCCTGCAACCTATGAACCTACTTGGTGTACTTCTTGGGCAACTGTGCTTTGCTGCAGCTAATAAACTTGGTTTTCTACGCCAACAGAGTATTCCGTGTCTCTGTGCAACAAGGCAGGTGAACTCAAAGATTTCAGGCGTGCCCTGCGCCGCCAGGCCCAAAGGCCCAGTTCTTCAATTGGCGCCCAACGTAGGGCGGCTTCAGAGGTAGCGGTTGAGCCCAAGGATCGTGAGGAGCCCCACAGGAAAATTCACGAGGAGGCGCCCCCACACCAGAGACCCCTGTATGTCGAAAAGTGGACCGATGGTCTTTTGAAGTGTGGCTTCTCCTTTCCAGCGGCTGCTGGTGACTGCTGCCCTGACTGCCGTCCTGCCTTGGTCCCTTTTTGGTGATGACTGGTATTGCGAGACGTTAGACGGACCTCTGTTGGCGTGAGAAGACATTTGGTTAAGTACTGGTGGGTACCTTCCACTTCTTTGTTTTTGGGTTCTTAGATTCGACAATTGCAATTTTCGAAGCCAAAGGGTGAGTACGTTTGTGCTGTTTTGATTAAGCCCCTTGTTGTTTGTAGGAAGCCAGTGAAGTCACGATGCCTGGTTTCAGTAAGTTTAAAAAATAGTGTTGTTTTTGTTGCGATATGAACTCCCGACTAGAGAACTCTTGTCCAATTCCTCCGGCTGGAACTTATGAGCTTTACTCTAAACATGGTGTAGGCCCCATCACCTTTAATGAAGTGTGAGTCCGCTATACGAAGAAAGATGGTATTTTACAGTGGCCACATAATGGTAGTTTTGAGCCTGATATTTTAGACAATTTAGAAGCTACTTTGTTTAAAAGAAAAGCCCGGCCGGCTATGTTTGACTCTTTTCGCCTTTGGCGCAAGGAAGCCAAACAGAAAGAAATTAAACAGGCAAAAAGAGATAGGAAAGAAAGAGGAATGACTGTTATACAGGCTGCCCAACAGTTTAAAGATAATGAAATAGATCATGCGATAGAGATCTCAGATAGGCAACATCACATGGCGATTGATAAATGTTACCCGGTACTGCCAACTTCTTCCCCAAATCCCGATGCTGATCTTGAGAAGGATCCTTTAATGTCTCACTTGTTAAGATTGCCCCCGCCCTATGTACAAGGTGCTAATGCACCCCCGCTTTTGTTACCCGTCCAGCAACCTGTTATTCTCCCACCAGCTCCAGCTCCTGCACCTCCACCACAGCCCTTTGTGGCACTACAATTCCCGCCATTTCCTTTGCCTCCAGCTCCCTTGCTTCCAGCTCCTCTGCCTCCGACTTGTTTGCCTCAGTCTCCTTTGCCCTCGACCTCTGTTCTACCTGTTGCCTATTCTCCTGCTCCGCCTCATACCTTATCTCCTGTTTTTCTGCCAACTTCCCCTTCTGTCCGTCAGCGGATGGTTGAGACTGTTTCTGGTCTCTTTTCTCCTCTCTTTGGGTCAGTAAGTCTGACTCCTGTTCTTCCCCGTAGGCAGACCCGTAGTTTACTTCCTGACTCACGAGAACGAGATGCGTTAGATCTCCTTGCTCGCAGATGGATCATGCAGGGTCCCGAGTATACCGTGCAAGATATCATGGAAACATTTGAGCAGTGGGATGCCCATACACAGAGATTTGTTTTTGACGCTATGTGTGGCATTTTAGGTCAGGAATGGGAGGCTACGGGATTGGGTTTAGCTCCCAAGGGTTTGCTGAATATTAGGACTTTTCTTGATAAAGGAATTATTGTGGGTCCTGAGGTTGAGAATGCTGTACGGACACTTATCACTTTTAGATCAATGTTCTTTTCCAGGTCTGTGTCTGAACCTGATCCTTCCGTTAGGCGCAAACTGAAACACTACCCTATGCGAGAGGTTCCCCCAGTGTTGAGAGAAGTGGTTGCAGCCCAGGATGGGAATCAGCCTATACCAGCTCACTTCCAACGTATATGGGTACATGTACCTTGGAAGAGATCTGAGGTGCTGGCACTTAAACAGTCTTTACCTGACCCCTGTAAAAACCCTGCTGGTTACTACAAAGAATTATCTCAGACTGTTGATGCTTGTATTATGAATTTAGCTGACATAGATATGTTGATGGGAAATGTTGTCCCACAACCATTGTGGGCTAGGATTCGGAAAGAGGACCACGCCTAAGAATTAGGAGGTGATTGGAATGCTATACTGGCTGCTGATAGACTCCAAGTGGGTGGTGCTAAACCCGATAATTTCGTTGCAGAACTTCCTGGTAGAATAATCACCTTAATGAAAACTATGATGCCCGCTCTGCGAGTTAATTGGGATAAATTAGCTGCCTGTAAGCAGAAGAAGGATGAGAGTGTCTCCGACTTCTTTACTCGTTTTGAGGAAATGTTTCTTGATCACAGTGGTCAGGATAGGAGCACAGAAGGGGGACAGCGATTGTTCGTAGATTAATTTGTATTTAATTTGCTTCCCGAGGTCTCTAATAAATTAAAGGATTCTGAAAGTTCATGAGCTGTTACGAAAATAGGGATAAGGAGGAGAAGGACAAATTGAATAAAAAGACTAAAGATTTAAAGACGAAGGTTCTTTTGCAACAGGCTTATCCTCCTCGTCCTGCTCAACGCCAGTTTCAGCCGACTCCCCAGTTTCAGAAGGTGTTTCAGAAACCTGAGCCCTTTGTTCCACTGCCTCCACTGGGTCCTAATCAATGTGCCTATTGTAAGGAAGAAGGTCACTTCAAGAATAATTGCCCGATTTTTTTGCAGCGTGCTGGTGATACGCCTGGGCCATGAGGCCGAGGTGGCTTCCAGTCAACACCAAGGGGGAGGGGGCAAAGTACAATGTCCCAGGATCAACGTTCCTTTCCACCTCAAAATTCCATGAATTATTTTGATCAGCAAAATACTCAGTCTGCCCATTATTATAATGACGATTATTATATGAAGGATGAGAATCAGGATTTTAACTCTAGCTAGGACAGCCGTAGACAAAGTGAGGGAGTCATTTAAGTTCCAGTGGACCAAAATGGGCCTTATGTTGATGTCGTTGCGCTTGGTGTGTCAGAGCCATTTCTCTTGGATACTGGTGCAACGAAGAGTTCTATCATCCACTCTAAACTCCCTGGGGCACCTTTGTCTGGCTTAACAAATGTTTCTGTAGGATTTTCTGGCGCCCCAGTTCGTAACTCAGTTTCTTGTCCTTTACCTATCTCCATTGGTCCTTATGATTTGGAGGCTCCGCTTATTTTAACAACTGGTTGTGGTGAGAATTTGTTGGGTTTGGATTTGTTAAAAAGACTGTATGCGACCCTGCATTGTTCTCCTTCTGGTGTACATCTTACTTTAGGTAAGAGATTGACCTCCCTGACATATTTGTCTAGAGACCAACTCCCTTCTGAATTACGTTCGCTGCCTTCTACTCTTTGGGCTGCAGGTCCCAATGATGTTGGTCTCTTGCAGATTCCACCCTATGTTGTCACCCTCAAGTCTAATGTTAGGTTACCTCGCATTCCTCAGTACAGAATTTCGAGTGATGGTGAGAGAGCACTGATGGCTATCATCTATGATTTGGTTGAGAAAGGTGTGGTTGAAGAGACTAGAGGAAAAGTGTGCAATAGTCCTGTTTTGCCTGTCCTTAAACGTACTGACCCTTCCCAGCCACCTGTTTATCGTTTTGTGATCGATCTCCGGGAGGTCAACAAGATTGTTGTACCCCAGTTTCCTGTCATCCCAGATATCACTGCTTTATTGACGATGATACCTGCTTCGGCTGCCTGTTTTTCGGTCAATGACCTTAAGAATGCTTTCTTTAGCATTCCCATTGCTGATGAAAGTAGGGATATTTTTGGTTTCTCTTTGGGAGGCCGCAGTTTTCGGTTCAAGCGTGCACCTCAAGGCTATTGTGAAAGTCCCTCCATTTATAGTCAGGCTTTGAAAACTCAGCTCGATGATTTCACTTTGCCTTCAGGTGCCACCCTTATTCACTACGTAGATGATCTGTTGGTTGCTGCCGATTCTGAGGACGTTTGTAAACAAGTTACTGTTTCACTGTTGCATCACTTGTCTGACCTTCATCATAAGGTTTTGCCCTCTAAATTACAATATTATCGCCAAGAGTTTACCTACTTAGGTCATCTCTTGTTGAAGGAGGGATGGCGATTGACCCCAGAAAGAATCCAAACAATTGCACAAATGTCTGTACCATGCACACAGAGAGAGGTGCGTACCTTTTTGGGCATTACCTCTTACTGCAAACAATGGATTTAAAATTTTTCTTTGTTAGCGAAACCTTTGTTGGCACTTACCCTTAAAGATACACCCCAACCTCTCCCTTGGACAGAGGAATGCCAGAAAAGTTTTACTGATTTGCGTACTTCCTTTTGTTCTGCTCCTGTGTTGGGTACTCCGGATTACAGCAAACCTTTCACACTTTATGTGCACGAGAGAGAAGGTTGCGCGTTGTCAGTTTTGACACAACAATTTGATGACAAGCAACACCTGTGTGCTTATTTTTCGGCTACGTTAGACCCTGTAGCTAAAGCATTACCTAGTTGTCTGAAAGCTACAGCAGCAGCAGCAGTTTCTATTCGCCAATCTGCTGGATTGGTGCTAGACAATACGCTTAATGTCATGGTGCCACATGCAGTGGATACACTTCTAAACAGGACAAAAACTCAGCATCTTACGAGCGCCCGTTTATCGGGGTATGAGCTGACGCTCTTGGCTAGTCACGTGCACATCAAGCGATGTAATACCCTAAATCCAGCTACATTGTTACCAATCCCAGTAGAGAAAGACATTCAAGAGCAACATGATTGTTTTCCCCGTACAGAGGAGGAGACAAAAGGTAGGATTGATTTAAAAGATACGCCGCCCGGATGGGATCCTATGGGTGGATGGTTTGTGTTTTAAGCTCCCCAATGGTGAAACAACTGCAGCCTTTGCTGTTACCACTTTGCATATAATTGTGGAGACAGCACGCATTAGGCAGAATTCAGCCCAAGCAGCTGAATTGATAGCTCTGACTAGAGCTTGTGTATTGGCTAAAGGGAAGAGAGTGAATGTGTTCAACGACAGCCAATATGCATTTAGGGTGGCCCACAGTTTTGGCCGCCTTTGGAGGGAAAGAGGATTCTTTACCTCACATGGTACTAAAATACAGCATGGTCAGTTAGTGAATGACCTTTTGGAATCACTTGCTTTACCCACTCAGATAGCAATTGTGAAGTGTAGTGCTCATAGAAGGATCAATAATGATGTGGGTGAAGGAAACGCTTTTGCGGATCAGATAGCGAAAGAGACAGCGAGAGATGTGGCGAGTCATATGTATGTTGCTGGACCTGCTAGATGGGTCAGTCAAGGAGGAATGTGTGAGGACACAATAGAAAGTGTGAAAATGATTCAGGAAGAGGCTACAGAAAAAGAATTGAGTAAGTGGAGAGATGGTACGGGAATGTTGGATGCGACAGGGTGTTGGATAGAATTGTCGGAACACCAACGTTGGCTGATACCAGACGCCTATGTACTTCCAGTAGTAACTATGGCGCATGGTCCAGCCCACATCAGTGCGAAAGGAATATGCAAGCTTTTGGCTTCGGTATGGCAGAATTCATGGATTCCTATATGTGCAGACAATCTTGTTAAACATTGCATTGTTTGTTTGATGCACAACCCAGGAAGAGGGACACCAACACCAACAGGCCATTTTGCTCGCCCAACGTATCCTTTTGAGGTATTGGAGATAGACTACATTCATATGGAGGGATGCAATAACCTAAAGTATGTCCTTGTGGTGGTGTGTGCCTTTTCAAGATGGATAGAGGCCTACCCCCTAAAGGATAATACTGCCTTGTCTACAGCCAAGGTCCTTCTGAAAGAATACTTCCTTAGGTTTGGTTTACCTCGAATTGTCTGGAGTGACAACGGAAGTGAATTTATGGGTCAAATCATGCAGAAAATAAGTGCAGGTCTTGGTATTAAGCAGAAATTCCATGCGGCAAACCACCCTCAGTTAGCGGGTTTGGTAGAGTGCTATAATGGCACTCTCAAGCTTAAACTTGCGAAGATACAAGCCAGCACAGGACTTGCCTGGCCCGATGCTTTACCTTTACCCCTCTTGTCAACTCGAACAACTGTTCATTCTCGTGTGGGACTTAGCCCATATGAGACCGTGTTTGGACGCCCGGCTAATGTCTGGGGTGTCCCTAGACCCAAGAAGTACTCTGACATAGAATACCCAATGTTAATTGACTATTTGCATGACCTCACCACTAAATTGCGTGTTCTCCATCAGCAGGTACAAGACACCTTGCCGCAGGCTTCCTCGGATCCTGGGCACACCCTCCAACCTGGCGACTGGGTGTGTCTGAAAAACTTCCAAAGGAAGAGGAATTTGGAGCCTCACTGGCGGGAGCCGAAGCAGGTCTTGCTGACGACACGTACAGCCGTGAAAGTTGTTGGGAAAAAGAACTGGATCAATGGTGTGCACTGCAAAAAGGTGCCCCTGCCTTTGCCTTTCGATCAGTGGGTCCGCGAAGGTATAGGTGATTGTGAAGGAGAGAGGGTCCCCCGGTTTGTACCTTTTGGTGATGCACACCTAGGATGGACTCAGTCTGACAAAGAAGATGACGTTTTGCAAGAAGCTATCCCACCACATCTGAGAATGAACACAACTAATCCAGAGACACTTTTCCAGGATCAGACTGTACCGAACAAAACTAGATACAATTTGAGATCTAGAGCAACTAAGGACAATTAGCGAACTTTTTGTGCTTTTTGTGACATTGACCATCTAATTAGGTTGCAGGGTCGTGGTAAGAGCCTTAGTTAGTGACCCGAGTCGTGGCAATAGGTCTGCGGGACTTGCAGTGTCATAGGACGGCTAATAATCACGGCTAAGTGAAGAAGGAAGACTGCCACGAGCAACATCTAGAAGATGGATTCTGCTATGCTGAAAAAAATGATGAAAGGAATATAATGAAGACATAGTGTAAATTATTATTTAATAGATGTGGCGTAGTACTATGTGTTTTAACTTTGCTATGTGTTTTATTAGCTTGTGTGGATTGCGTTATTCACACTTTACAGCCAACATCTGTACCTATATTTACCTCCCAGCTCATACCTTTTCGCACTACTGCTTCCCCACACCAATTTCATACGCTACCAGAGCATGAGCAAATTAGGAAAATGGAGTATTTCAACAATTCCTTCATTCAATTGTTACACCAGCACAAATTGGTGATCAATACCACCGAATCCTGGGTATGTGGACTTTTACCCCATAATACAGATAAAGGAATGCCATATTTAGTTCCACCCTTCTCCCTAAAAGGATCTGCTTGGGCTTACACCTCTATGTTTGCCAATGCCTATGAGAACCAACATCGACATTGTGTTGGTCCGTATAGGGATGGAATTGACGTTAGTCATGACGCACTAATAAAAGGAATAGTGGCTATGTCAAAACATTATAAGAAATTTAATGAATTCCCCACTGACGAACGACAAGCGTACATTGACTGGAATGTGACACATTACGTCACTAGTCTTACAGACAGAGCCAAAAGGAAAAGATCCCCACCTATATATACTGTACCCCACCAAGGTCACCTATGTCTCCAAGCAAATGGTCAAAGTCCTAAGGCTCAATTGGGAAAGAGCACTTGTAACATTACATATATCTATACATCCCGAACGTCTCCACCACTGGTAGCGTCTCAAGGAACATATTTTGTTTGCCATGACAGAGCCTATACATGGTTACCAGCCGATTTCTCAGGAACTTGTTATATGGCTTTTCTCCTCCCTCCAACATATACAGCTCCTTCGGGACATCACAAGACAAGGTACGGTAGAGGGGTTATTGCTTTGGAAGACACAGTAGGACAAGAAGGAGGCGATTTCCTTAAAGGAGTCCTCCCATTTTGGGGCCCTATGGCCAATAGTAGAAATATCAGGCATCTCATTCGAGTAGTTGAAGCAACAATAAATGAAACTGTCGGAGCACTGAGTAATATCACTGCTGAGCTTCAGGCGGATCGCCTTATGACATTACAAAACAGAATGGTGTTAGACATCATTCTTGCAGATCATGGTGGAGTCTGTAAATTGATCGGATCCAGTTGTAATGCATAATTCTTGTTTTACTGATTTGAGTTTTGTTGTTTTGGAGTAAAATCATTTGTTAAAAAGGACTCTGTTTTTGAAATTCATGTGGCATTTTTTTATGCTGTGTCTTCACTTTTTTGCTCTTTGTGTGCTGCATAAATACTTTATACATTACCTCTAAGTTAAGCCTGACTGGTGTTCATGCAAAGCTATGCAGGAATTAGCAGAGGTTAATTTAGTGACTTTTTGGTGCTTGACCCTGCAATGGATTCTGGCTGTTGCTTGACCTGGGCTTACAACCTTGTAATTTCTCACACTCACCTTCCTCCATTTCTCCCCACTTCATTGTTCTCCTCTTCCTCCTACCTATCCTCATTCTTTCTACCTTATTCTCACTCCTCCTCTCCCTCAACCTCCTGCTATCTCTCCCCCTGAGTTTCCTCCCTTTCACTAACTTGACTTGCCCTCTCTCTCCACATAAACGTTCACAATCATTTTCTGCCTCACCCTCCCTCTATCTGTGCCACATCCTCTTATTTCAGCCCCACCGCAGTCTCCTCATTCCACCTTAACCTCTCCACCCTGTGCCCCACACTCCAAACACTCTTCATCCCCTTTCCCTGCCTCATATTTCTCCTTTTCTCTTTGTGTGCCTTGATCTGCCTCCTTGACTCTTCTTTCCTACCTCTACCTCTACTCTTCTTCATTCCCTCTGCCTTGACTCTTCTTCTCATATTCCACCTTAACACTTCACCTTTACTACTGCCTTACACCCTTCTCCTTTCCCTAATCCATCTTCCTCTACCTCCAACATGACCATTTTACTATCCCTCCATTTTGAACCTTCACTTCTCCCTTTACATCAACCATTGCCATCTTCCTCTGCATTATCCCCCACCTCTTCCTGAGCCAAAAACTACACCTTTTCCTCTACCTCAACCTCCTACTATCCCTTAGCCTTCTCTTCACACTCTGCCTTAACTGCTCTCGCTCCTTCCACCTCAACCCATGACCATCTCTTACACCTTATTTCTGGACTTCTTCCTTCCACTCCACCTCTTCTCACTCCCTTTATATCAATCTCCTCTCACTACCTTCCCCTTAATCTCTCTGCAATCTGTTTAGCTTAGACTCTGCTTGCCCCCCTACTGTGACCTCCTTAAGCTCTCCTTGATCTCCTTTGACTCTGTTCACCACCACCTTTCTCTTCCAACTCAAACAACTCCTGTTCCCTCGGTTTCAACTGTGTTTCCTCCTCTACTCACTCCTTTCCTGCCTGACCCTCTTTTCTTACTGATTCAAACTTCTTCCCAACCTGTCTTTCTACCCCCTTTTTCCTCCCACCTCTTTCTTACTCACCCTCCTCTCTCTGCCTGTCTATCACCTCCCCCTGTTGCCATCCTCTTTCTCCATGCCTCCCCATCCTGTCTGTCTCACCATCCTCTACTTCACTCGCCTTTAGTCCCACACTCATCTCCGTTATGCCATATTCAACATACCTGTCTACCTCACTCACCTGTTTTACTACTCATTTAACCCCTCTAGCATACATCAATGACTTTCTGCATGTCCTATTCCCTCCTGCTGCACGGCTCACTTATTATTTTAAGGCAACATTCAACCCTGCTGCATTCCCCTATCCCTGGACACCACATTGGCCCCTGTTGCACTGACCGCACTGCACAATCTATCCACCCACAGCAAACACAACTCAGCTGCTTGAAGCTCAACTTGGAAAAAACAGAAGTCCTCATCCTCGGATTCACCCCCTCCGCATGGGACATCACCTGGTGCCCGCCCCCGCCCTGGGAAGCCCACCCACCCCTACGGACCACACTAGAAACCTGAGCATCATACTCAATACTTCACTCACTATGAACTGCCAGATCAATGCTGTGTCCTTCACATGCTTTAACACCCTTCGTATACTCCACAAGACCTTTGGGTGAATCCCCCGACTCCAGGAAGAACGTCACCCATGCACTCATCACCAACAGACTGGACTACAAAAATGCACTGTATGCCGGAATCAACAAAACTCTACTCCACAAACTCCAGACTGTCCAGAATGCATCAGCCAGACTAGTCCTTCACATCCCACGACATGACCACATCACCCAACACCTCCACGACTGCCCCTGACTCCCCGTCAAAAAAATGAATAACATTCAAACTGCTCACCTACGCCTACAAACCCTTCCATAACACTGGAGCTTCCATGCCTTAATAAAACAATCTCCTTCCACGCCCACAAGAGAAACCTTCACTCTACTGACCTAGCCCTAGCACTGGTCCCCACATCTACAGGACCAGAGGGGGTGGCAGATCCTTCTCCTACATTGAGGCCAAGACCTGGAATTAACTCCCCCTCCGTATCAGACAAAGCCCAACACTGCACTAATTACGAAAGGATCTCAAGACCCGGCTCTGCAGATAACCACGGAGCTGCTCGAGCATCCCCCAGTGCCTTGAGACCCTCACAGGTAAGTAACACACTTTAAAAATCCCTGATTGATTGATTGATTGAATGGAGGGAGAGACAATTTCTTTTTTTACAATTCTCTTTTATTGTGTTTTTTTCACACAATCAAAGGTTACACAGAATTAAACAAACATGAGCTTAAGCGAACTGTGACTTTTTTCATTTGTGTAAATTATGAGAAACAAAGCATTATTGAAGGATTGGGCCAGTAACAGAGCAAATAGCGAGGATGAAGGATTGGGACAGTAACATAACAAATAGAGAGGGGATTGAAGGGGGTTTGAAACAAAGGAGAATTGGCTCTACATCCAACATTACCACCCAAGAGAAGAATAACAAACCCTATAAATTACCAAGGCACACTCTATTCCTTGCTCTGTGTATCAAAACAATATTGCAATATTTCACAGCATCATGCATGTTCACAAATGATACTCTTCTTCCCGTGTTCCCAGGATACATGAGGGGTCTAGTGCCCCCTGTTGCTTTTTGTAGTAGTATTGATGGAGGGACAAATATAAAGGTGTAAGACAAGCAAAAGAAGGTAAGAGGTGGGGAAGATGATAGATTAAGATGGCAGCAGAGACAGGAATGTTGAACAAAACGAGCACAAGAGCAAGAAAGTGCAAGATGCTGGAAGAAAAGGGAGAGGGGGAGGGTTAGATATGCATGCAAGGTCAGAATTGGTGAGAGAAGGGTCTGGGAGAGTGACGAGGTGGAATAAATAGCATGCACAAGACAATACTATAAGATTGGAAGAATCCACTCAGATGTGTAAGAATCTTGTGGAGAATGGAAAGAAAGAGACTGATTTGAAGAACACAAGAGTAGTTGTGTAACACAACATGATGCGTGAAAAAATGTTTTGAGAGCGGCCTGAGTCTCCCCTATCCCACAGATATTAATGTGCCCTGGTCTGAAGTTGGCCTGTGTTATGCCCCTGCACAATAGGTGAAACAAAGTAAGATTCGGGGGTACAAGTAGGGGAGAGGTCGATGCTAGAGCTGTAGAACCAGTGAAAGGAGGGTAGCATTGAGAGAGAGATGAAATATAAAGAGTAGAGCATTGAGGGGAGCGGTAGATTGAAAGGTGGCAGAACCAGTGAAAAAAGTTGAAACTGGAGGGACAAATAAAAGGTAAAAGTATGTCCTTGGGTAGGAGAGGTAAACAAACATCAGGAGAACTTAAGTGGTGATTCCTGACTAAACAGTATCCACGGAGGCATACCCTTTCAGGCGGCATTCTTTCCCGGTTTTTCACCTATACCTCGCCGCACCCGCTTCCGCGGGTGCCGCATCGCACAGGAGTGCGCGGGGCTCGGATCTTCAGGTAGCAAGGCGGCTGGGCGTGAGGCTCGGCGGGGCTGCGAGTGTGCAGGGGACTCCGACTACCAGGAGCCCCTGCGAGACCACGGAGACCAGCATCCGGTCCGCTCTCCCTGCCGGGCCGCCCCCGTCCACCTGAGGGCTGTTAAGGCGCCCAGCACCTCTTACCGGTGGGATTCCTGACTAAACAGTATCCACGGAGGCATACCCTTTCAGGCGGCATTCTTTCCCGGTTTTTCACCTATACCTCGCCGCACCCGCTTCCGCAGGTGCCGCATCACACAGGAGTGCGCGGGGCTCGGATCTTCAGCTAGCAAGGCGGCTGGGCGTGAGGCTCGGCGGGGCTGCGAGTGTGCAGGGGACTCCGACTACCAGGAGCCCCTGCGAGACCACGGAGACCAGCATCCGGTCCGCTCTCCCTGCCGGCCCGCCCCCCGTCCACCTGAGGGCTGTTAAGGCGCCCAGCACCTCTTACCGGTGGGATTCCTGACTAAACAGTATCCACGGAGGTATACCCTTTCAGGCGGCATTCTTTCCCGGTTTTTCACCTATACCTCGCCGCACCCGCTTTTGCGGGTGCCGCATCGCACAGGAGTGCGCGGGGCTCGGATCTTCAGGTAGCAAGGCGGCTGGGCGTGAGGCTCGGCGGGGCTGCGAGTGTGCAGGGGACTCCGACTACCAGGAGCCCCTGCGAGACCACGGAGACCAGCATCCGGTCCGCTCTCCCTGCCGGCCCGCCCCCCGTCCAACACGCCCCCTATATCATAACCACCAACTCCCGCAGCGCGGGACGCAGCCCGGAGCGAAGACCGGGCTAAGAGCGGGCCCTCTGTGGCCCTCCGGGGACCGAGGAGCCGGGCCGGGGCCAAAATCTTTTCATCGTTGACCCTTGTCTGATATTTACAAAGCACGTGAGTGAGAAAACATTCTTTTGTAAGCCACCTTTGTTCCCCACTTTAGCCTGGAACTATCTTCCATTATGCCCTCCAAATTGGTAACTATGGACAATTTTTTAATCACGAAGGTAGCGCTAATCAATAGCAATAGAAGGGTGTCCCTGGGATTGGAACATTCGCCTACAATTACTATTACACCGGAGCTCCCAGCCACTATCTCTGATACACCCTTGGAAAAGGAACATCCTGCCCCTGCTGGCAAAGTAACTACTGTAACTGCCATGGTCCATGCGGGTCAGCATGATGAGGACTCCCATGCTTTAGCCCCCATAGGTTCAGGCACAGCAGTTTCTTTAGAAACACATGTCCCCGTAACAAAAGAATCCCCTAGAAGATTTAAGAAAGCTCGAGTGAGACGAAGGGGGAAGCAAAGGAAGACAACCCATAAAATTACACAAGGAGAGGGGAGTGAGTGTGGAACTTTACCATTATTCTCAGAAATGAGATCATCTAACTTAGGGGGAATAGGGGATGCCACTTCGCCCAAGCGCCCTAGAGATTCCGTGTTACTTATTGATCTGTCAAATTCAGGGATCACAGATAATATTGACAGCCTTCCTGCTGACCCCATTGTGATAAGCAAAAACCTTTTGTCTAGTACACCAACTAGCTCATCCTTAGTGGACTTACCTATAGGGAATGATAGTGTCAGATTATCGGGCTCCCCAAAACTCTATATTGAGCCGTCTCCTGGGTCCCCTACTTCTCCACTGATTATGAGAAACAGTAAAAAAAGGGGGGGTGAGCCACTGGGTACTCGAGCACAGAAAATAAGGAAAGGGGTAGTTCATTTATCACAGTCACAAATTGGTCAAATTTTAGTAAATGAGGAGGCCATGATGGTCAAGATTGGAGAACTTATTAGGGGTGTGATGCAACCACTTCTCGATAAGACCTTTACAATGTGTACACATCTAGATAAAATAGAGAAGAAGGTCGAACAAAATTCCCTGCTTTTACTTGATCTGGTAAAGGGGCTAGAAAAAGTTAAGATGAACTCCACAGTAAAAACGAACCCTCCTGTAAAATTTAAAGTAACAGTTCCCCCTCCATCACTTGCACCCATAACATCAGCACCCATAACATCAGCACCTCTGCAAAAAAAGAAATATGGGCAAGAGGGGATAAGACCAGATAGCCCCGCAATTACGTTATTAACTCCCACCACACAATTGGCCATACCCCAACTGGCGGCTCCTGTAACGAAGGAGCAAACATCCAAACCAGGGGGAATCCAAAACCAAGGTGGTAGTAAGGACCTTTCAACAACTAAGTCGAGTAATGGGAATGTCTTGGCCATTGTTCCTGAAAAAACGAGTCGTACTGTAGACTTAACCCCAGATTCGGCCCCTTATGTCATTGTAATGGCAGGGGTCCCAGAACTGCCTGCAGGTAAATGGGAAGATCACGGAGCATTACGGAACAAGGTCACCTTCTGGCTCCGAGATAACAGACCGTTACCTGCATCTATAAATGGTGAAATCATAAGCGTAAGGCGTGCCAATTGGGTGGGAACCAGGCCAAAGGATAGAAACGGTGATGTTATAATCATCAACTTTAAGGATTATAGGGCCGTGAGGCATATCGGGGATTGGTTTAATGCTGATAGCAGCGCTTCCATCTCCACGCACCTTTTATTTTATTTCTATCCATATGCACCGTCAAAAAGTTTTAATAACTGGGGCAGGGACAGGCAGCTATTTAAGAAGCCAGTCCATCAACATCGGGGGTTTGGAAATGTAAGACCATGGGACAGGGCTGGTCCAAGGGGGGTTCCACCAATGTCGGGTAGTTCTGCTTTTCTAAATGCCCAAGATCCCTCTATTTATACCCAGAGGCCGGAGGACTCCTATCCCAGAATTCAGCATCAAGCCTGTCATTACCCCCCTTCCAGTAATCAATATCCACCATATTTGGAGCCTAACCTTACTCAAGGCAGATCATGGAATAATAGAGGATTGCTCCCACATATGTACAACCTACCAATCCAAAATCGCTTTCAGATTTTTTCTGGCCTGGAAGGGGTGGATTGACAGCAAGCTCAGTTACCCCGAGAGAATGTGGTTGGGAAAAACCCCCTTCCTCCAGTTCTTCAAGTTCCTACTGGGGGTGGGGTTTTCCCTAATAGTACTGAGGTCCCTATTGAGTTACCTCAAGAATTGACCACAGTATATGAGTCTATCACTTCCGATAGAATGACATCCTGTGATAGTGATACCCTGGACCAGATGCAATCTACCGTAGGTGCTAATAGCGGGAGTGGGGAAAAGACAGGAAAAGATCCGATACAGGTGAAGAGTGACCTCTGTACACTGCTGTTCTGGAACGTAGCAGGGTTGAGGCAAAAAATTACTAACCCAGCCTGGGAGTCGGTAATAAGCGGTCAGGATATAGTGGCCCTGCAAGAAACATGGACTCAGGACCCAATCCATGTAAATGGCTATAGAACCTTCTTTACTCCAGCTGTGGGAGGCCACTTTGGAAGGGCTAAGGGTGGTTTGACTACGTTTGTCTCAAACCAACTTAAAATTAAACAAGCTCACTGCCATTTACAATCCAATTATTTTCAGCTCATAATCTTAAGAAATTTTAAAGGAGCGAAGGTGATGATTATTAACTTTTATAATAATGTCCCGAGGGAAGAAATTGTGGTTGCAATGAAGCAACTTAAGGAAGAAGTTCAGTTAGAGGTTGATAAAAATGACAAAGAATTGGCAATTTTATGGGGGGGGGATTTTAATTGCTCACTCTGTACCAAAGGGAGTCAGGGCCTATGTGGCCTCATGACAGAGAGAGACACGCATCTGACTCACTTCGATCATACTCTGATGGGGGACTTGCTTAATGAATTATTATTCATGTTCGATTTAGGGTTTGCTAATGAATTAGCCCTAAAACCTACACCCTTTGCCCCGACCTTTGTTGGTAGAGGCTTGGAGTCAACTATTGACTTTATTATTTCCTCCAGTAATCTTAATCATAGAGTGATGGGGGTTACAAATATTAAACTGCCCATAAGTGACCATCTTCCCCAATGCCTTAAGGTAGCAGTTTTGTTCCCAGACCCATCTACGGCCGCGCCACCTGTTGGGGCAGCGGTTGATGTTGTCCTTGGGAGACAAAATGGGTATACACTTAATTGGAGCAAAGTAATCCCCGCAACCTTCTTTAAGGATCTCTGGGAGGCGTGCTCTAATAGTTTTATGATTTGTTTGGGTGATAACTCTAACAATGACCAAATAATTGAGCACTTTTGTATAATAGCTACAAGCATAAAAAGTAGCCTAAGGGTGGAGGCGAAACGTAGAGGCAAAGGATCTAAAAGCTGGTTTGATAACGCATGTACTAGGGCGTTGAAAAATCTAAAACAGGCCGTACACAGAAGTCCCAGGGACATAGGTGAAATAAGAGCATGCAGGTACGCTTATAATCAGGCCCTGAAACTAAGGAAATCTGTGCTAAATAAGGAGGTATTACATTCACTCTGCGAGGCTTCAAAAACTAAAAATCCCGCTGTATTTTGGAAGGTAATTAACACCCCTTTCCCTTATGAAACCCATACGGCGCGAATTGAGATCGCAATAAATGAGGATAATTGGGTAGATCATTTCTCCGATCTCTATAAGGCACAGGATGATACCCATAGCGGAGGCTCCCATATTAGTCTGGATTTACAACCAAGTTCTAATTTGGTTGTAACACTTGACGAGGTATTGCTGGCCTTGAGAGCAACCAAAGGTGGCAAGGCAGCCGGGCCTGATGGGATCCCTGCGGACCTATTTAAAGTAAACACTGAAATCTGGGGCCCAATGTTGGTTCAACTTTTTAATGCGGCTCTATCGAGGGGCCTAAAAGAATCCTGCTTTAACTCCGTTATCGTCCCAATTTACAAGAAGGGGGACAGAAACAGCTGTGCCTGCTACAGGCCAATCTCCCTTCTTGATTCATCAATAAAAATTTTGGGACGTATATTGTTGGCAAGACTCCAAAGCTGGGCGGAGGAAAATTAAATTATGAGTGATTTGCAATTTGGTTTTCAAAAAGGGATTGGTACAATCGAGCAAGGCCTAAATTTAATGCTTCTGCAGCATAAATATATAAGGATAAAGTCGGAACGCTTGTATTTTAATTTTGTAGATCTTTCATCTGCGTTCGACTGCGTATCACACACTAAATTGTGGGCAATAATGAAAGGCTTGGGCGTGGACAACACTATAATCTGTTTTTTGAGGGATCTTTACAGTGGAGCCACAGCTTCGGTCCGCTACGGTAGGGGGGGGCGAATGCTCCAGACAATTCAGCGTGGGCCGGGGAGTGCGGCAAGGTTGCGTACTAGCACCTTTTTTATTTCTTCTTTACATCAACGGGCTTGAGCATCACCTGCTGCATGAGTGCGGAGATATGCCCAGGGTGGGGAGGAGGGCAATCCCTGCACTCATGTATGCAGATGATGCCGTACTTATGGCACGTACTCCTCGGGCTCTGCAAAAACTAGTAGTTAGTTTCGAGAATTTTATGCTGAATCTAGATTTACGAGTAAACTGTAGCAAAACTTTCACAATGAACTGTGGTCCAAAATCAGGTAAACCTATGAAACGGATGTTTTTAAACAATGTGCCACTAGATAATACCCCAACCTTTTCTTATCTGGGTATTTTATTCCACGAGTCAGGTTCTTGGACAAGCGCAATTAAGGCTAGAACCCTTTTATTTATGAAAACGATCATGGCTTTAAAGAATTTTGTTAGAAAACTGGGCATGAAGCCGATAAAAGAAATGCTAACTATATATAGAGCAACATGTATATCTGTGGCTATGTATGGCTCAGGCTTGTGGGGGTACGCAAATGTTGATCCAATCCAGGTGGTGGAAAATAAATTTTTGAGGGAAGTCCTAGCAGTCCCACAGTGTGCAGCAACATTTAACTGTCACGCAGAACTTGGCCAACCTTACATAACAGACATCATCAAAATTCAACCTATCCTATTGTGGCACAGGGTATGGACCACAAATGAATGCGTTATGAACCGGGCCCTGTTACAGGACATCCTCAGTTTGGATCACGTGGACAGAGTAGAATGGTTGGGATATGTAAAGTGTTTCCTGTCTGAGATTGGATGCTACTCTTACTATTCGGATCCATCTTCAATGGGTAGCATTCCTAGGAATACACTAAAAACCCTCTGTCTGGACCATATTGAGGCTAAGAGGAAGAGAGCTGAAACCCTGAAACATTCAGTACATTCCCACCTTTCTACTCTTTGCGAGACTAACTCTGTACAGCCATATTTATCCCTGCCCATGTCAAACTATGATCGCTTTCTTTTAACTCGTTTTAGATTTTGTATGTTTTTTAGATTGGTGTCCTTTCCTAGCATGAACTCATGGAAGCGTATGTTGCCCACTTGTCCGTGTGATGGTATGTCAAATCAATCAGATATCCATATCCTCTTTTTCTGCAGACTTTATGGTGCCTCTCGCAGAAAAATTATCGTCCCTTTTTTAAAAGAAATGAATTCAACCAGATGCCGCCCAGCTTTTTTAGAAGTACAGAGAATGGATACGGTTTTAACTGTAACTGTGGTTTTAAATTTTTTAAAGAGTGTTTTTAAATCACGAAAACAAATGATAACTGAAATGGTTTAAATTTTACCTTATTGGATAATTGTCTATTTGATCTCCCTCTCTGAACTAACAATTATGAGCTGTAACTATTGTAATTTGTTTTTATGTTTGTTACTTTTATGGTTATCTGTTTTTAACCGAATAAAGTTCTTTGAAACTGAAGTGGTGACGAGAGGGAATGGTGAGGGGTGGATATAAGAGTACAAGACCTTGAAGAGCAGGTAAGAGACTGGCTGAGAGATGCAGGAAAGTGGTAGATGTTAAAGAGGTAGAACCAGCGAGAGAAGATTAGAGACTTTTGAGAGATGAGGGGAAGTGTATAGCAGGTCAAAGAGGAGACGTAAATGTTAAGGGGGCAGACCAACAATAAAATGTAAGTCTGGACAAAGATATGAGAGGTGTAACCCCGGGCTGTAAACTCTGCTCTGCTCAAGGAGTTTGCGGAATTTAGGCACCACCTGCTCCATGGAGGAACGCGAAATGCCTGAATTCCACCATTCGGGTGCAAAGAGGAGTTTCTTTTCCATTCAAAATGTCGAAATATGCCTCACTGATCGAAGGGATTGTGGTATTGCGGTAGATGCTACGGATTTAGGGTGACTGGTATTCAGGACTCAGGACACAGTTACACATGTGGGATCGGTTTGTGTTAGACAGTGTTAGTTGGCACAAAGTGTCCGAAATTGAAATTGCGATCTCTGCTGCCCGCAGTGTAGACTTCTAATGAGTGTTCGTTTGTACTTGAAAATGAATTTGGTTATTGTACTAAAGCTATAGCTGATATAAAAAAAATTCAAGAAGAAAGTATACTAAAAGGATATTATGTAGATTTGGGGCCTGTAATAGTTACTTGCCTAGTGGACTCTGTAGTTAATGAATGAAGAAATAATTTTCAATGTGAGCCCTACTGAGTGCAGTGGAGGCATATGATGAAAAGATGAAATAAGCATAGAATACACTGACGGAGTGTTGTATTTTCTGAGTACAATCTTGTTGTTAGAAATTAGCATTTAAAATTGGAAGTGTGAGCTGTACTGCCTGCAGTGTAGATTGCTATTGCATGTGAGTTTGCATTTGAATATTAATTTGGTCATCGTAGTAAAGATATTACTGATATAAAAAAAGGTTTTGAAGTGAGGATACTAAAAGGATAATATGTAGGGTGTAGGACTGAGATAGTTACTTGCCTACTAGAGTCAGCAAGTTGCATATGGAAAAACCCCTCACTGACTTGGGGTCACTGCCATTCAGGTCTCAGGACACAGTTACACATGTTGGATCGAGTTGTGTTAAAGAGGGTTAGTGGGACTACATGTCACCGGCCTTGCATATTGAAAAATGCCTTACTGATCAAAGGGAGTGTGGTGCTGTGGTCGGTGCCACGGGTTTGGGTTCAGTGCGATTCAGGACTCAGGACACAGTTACACATGTGGGATCGGCTTCTGTTGAACAGAGTTAGTGGCACTACGTATCGCCGGCCTTGCATATGGATATATGCCTCACTGATCGAAGGGAGTCTGGTGCTGTGGTTGTATCACACAGTTGGGGTCACTGCCATTCAGGACTCAGGACACAGTTCTACATGTGGGATCAGCTTGTGTTGAAGACGGTTAGTGGCACCATGTGTTCCACAGTAAAGACCAGAGGTATCGGTGAGAAAGGGCCCACAGCCACGTGCATATGTTAGTGGCCCCACCAGCCTGCGTAGTGCAGGTTCAGTGGCACCACATGTCGCTGGTCTTCCATATGCAAATACCCCTCACTGATCGAAGGGAGTCTGGTGCTGTGGTCACTGCCATTCAGGACATTCTCTTACACAATTTGAACCACTACTAATCTTGAATTGTGAACCGTGTAACCCCAGGGTAGGGCGGAGAAGTGGTCAGGATGGGCGCAGAGCCACGTGGCATTGAGTTGAGCTGCAGTTAATGGCACCTGGAGTACTCAGCTTGTGTGCACCCTGCGATGATACATGGTGCCGGTGGGCCGCACTGGGAGCAATGTCTTTTGTCTAATGAATTCTACCTTGATAAGGCCACGTGGCGATGACTTATGGTGCAGTGAGTTAGTTGCACGTGAAGCACACAGCGTGTGTGCAGCGTGCGATGATGCGTGGTCCGGACGGGTCGCACTGGGAGCAATGTGTCTTGCGAAGTGGACTGCGTCATCTGCAATCACTGCTGCATCTTAATTGTGAGCCCTGCTGTCCACAGTGTAGATCGAAGGCAGTAGTCGCTACAGATATGAGTCTGTGGTGCTGTTCTGCAGGGTTCGCAGAGGGCCTGTGTTGAGGAGGCCCGTGGTCATGGCGGTAGCCACGTGCCAGGGTGAGGGCTGCCGATCTGACAGACTCGTTGGACTTCCTACAAGTGAACAACGGCTAGGGCCTGGCCTATTTATTCAAACTGCTATGCTGGAGTGGCGTACGTTGGAGGGGGGGACAACACAGCTACATGACCAAGATTTTCCCCACTGCCTGAGGTAACATGGTTGCGTCCACTGTGCAATACACTACAAGTATCAATAGTATATCTCCACATGGAGAGGTTTGTGCTTTGCATAGTGAGGTCTGTGCAGCACATCAGCGTTACACTTGGCATGGTGTGCATGTTGTAATCTCCTTTTTTACTTCCCTTGGTACAATCCTTCCCCCCTCCTCCCTCCTTCCCCCTTGGAATGTTCTTTGAGAGTTCACTTTAGAATGTTGGGGAGCATGACAGTTACAGAGAGTAGATGACAGAATAAAGACGTTCTTACTTACATGCCTGAAGTATTTTCTTCTTTTCAACACTGGCGACGAATTTGTGAATGGGGCCATCTCTGTCATCTACCCTTTCTTTACTCTCTACTTCCTGCGTTTCTACTTGATGATTCTTCAGTTCTGAGGTGATTTTGTGGTGAAGAAGACTCCAGGGGCTATCTCAAGAGCTGTCTTCATTCCTGCTGGAGTGGAAGTCTCATTGAAAGTATTCCCGGAATTGTGCTGAGAGAACCATATTCGCTCTTCGGTTGGGTACCGGGACACCCTACCAAGCTCCTGGGTTTCCTGCAGCAGTGGTTGCCGGTGGTCTAAAGCACAATATTGGGGCTAATTTACTCCACAGTAAGGAAGATTCTCCAGTGCTGCGATCTTGGTGCCCTTTCATTATAGGAACGTACTTTACTAAATCCTCTGGAGCCCACTGGGATTTGGCATGCCGGCGACACTTCTGTGATTGCTTACCATAGTGGGACGGTGGGTGCATTTCCCCACCTTGTCACGAAGATTGCCAGACTGCCCTGCAGTGATCTGCACCCGACCTAGTTCCCAAAAACTGTGTGACCTGCCAGTAGTGTGCCGCCCGCCTGATGATTCAGTCTCTGGCCGTGTGCCACGCCCCCGGGAGTGAGCCTTGCTCCGGTGACGGCTGTGTCTGTGGCCGGTGGGGCTGCGGAGTTTCCTGGATATTGCTCTTCGCCAGGGCGTAGGTCCGGGTTCTCGGTTCCGCTTTGCTTATATGTTCCCCGGCGCCCATCAGCCTTCACTGGCCCTGTACACAGTTTTGTGGGTTCCTGCAGGCGCACCAGCCTGCTTTCTACATTGCGCCAGCTGGTTTTCGGGAGAGCATTCGGTCAGCTCCCCTGAGAATTGTTCCACGGTGCATCACCTCAATCAGCCGGTCCTTCAAGTCGTCGTCTGTTCGACTGGAAGATGTTTTCGGCGCCCCTGCCACCTCACAGTCGATTCTCGTTCCATTCTCCTCAGGGACGGGTTGCCAAATTTCCTGCCAGCGCACCAGCCTCTTCACAGCCGGTCTTCAAGACAATCGCGTCAGTTTCAGTCAACGCGCCCTTCTCTGTACAGCTGGTCATCAGTGCAAGCTACTCGTCAGTTTCACTCAGTGTGCCAGCCACTTCAGAGCCGGTTGTCAAGCTTACTGCAATTTCCGTGTTTGTCTCCTCCATGAAAAGACTCTGCCACTCCAGATGGGACCGGGTGTTGTGAGCATAACCTGCATTTTTTAGGATTTCTTCCTCCTGGTACACAGGTAAGACTCCTCTTATCTGCCTCCTGTCGCATACTCAGTTCGCTATAGACTGCCATCTGGGGGACAGTTTAGAAGCTATGTGCATGAACCTTTACAAGCTAATATATGGATCTTTAACAACTGTCCTCCATGCTCTTGACAATATTAAATGTGGTTTCTCTCCAGTTCCTTAAATTCAAAGGGCACACATCTATGTGAGGAGCAGAGTGATTGGACTTATTTCTTCACTTGTACCTATTGTGAGCCGAGTGATTGGACTGATTTCATCACACTTCCTCCTATTAGGGCCTGTTTCTTTGCTACCTATTGTCTTAACAGTACAGAGTTCCCTAGCATTTTCCGGTCTCCCCCAAGTTTCCACGGCCTTGTCTTTTTGTGTTTCAGCTCCTCCTTGTGCGTTTCCTACTGTGATACGCACACCCTTCCCACAGAAGACAATCTCATATGTAATTCATGTATTCTTTATGACACTACTGGCGGGAGAAGTTTGCTATTATTTCAGTGATATCACTATTACAGCTATATTGGTGTAGTTTATTCTGCTTCCTTTACTTTACTATATTACAAGAGGTGGGGGAAAATCCATATGTAATTCATGTATTCTATTCTTCATGACACTACTTGAGGGAGAAGTTTGCTAATATTTCAGTGATATCACTGTTACAGCTACATTGGTGTAGTTTATTCTGCTTCCTTTACTTTATTATATTACAACCGGTGAGGAAGTTTGCTATTCATTTCAGGACAGTGGTATTTGTTACAAGCTGGTGTAGTTCTTATTCTTCGCTTTCTGCCCTTTTCAGTGATTTGTAAATACTTGTGTGTTCAATTCTGATGGTGCTGCCTCACCTGTACATTTTTCATTCGTGTAGTCTTCAATTTCATTAGTCACATGTGGGACTCCCACCTCCTTTAACTTCTTCTCATCTCCGGTCCAGTTGCAGCGTGGCATTGGTGCCCCTTTTACTATCCATTTAAACAACATCTGCAGCATAGCTGGTCAGCCTTACTCCCCACCATGGCTGGACAAGCTATGAGCCAACCTCCTCCATTCCTCAATGAAATCGGGGAACCGGAAATTCACTGGAAGGAAAGGATACATTTATTCGCCTCATACCTCATTGCCATAGGCGGCGAAAGGTATTCAGCAGTTCACAAAGAACACATATTGTTGCATAACTTAGGCATACAAGACACCTTGCCTGAACCTGAATTAGAGGAGGACGAGGATGATACAGATGAGTTTAAAATTACCCTTTTAAAGTTAGAAGCACATTTTGGTGACAGGGTGAATGTAGTTTTGGAGCGCCATAAGTACTTTACCCGCATCCAAGTCAAACAGGAGTCTGTCATTAATTATATTGCGGCACTTAGAGGTCTGACACAACTATGTGACTTTGGTGAACTTACTGACTCACTCATCAGGGACCAACTAGTCAGGTGCACGAACAATAGTCACATCCAAGAAAAGCTTCTAGCAAAAAACCCCACATTAAAAGAAGTGGTCAATATAGTAGTCTCGGTAGAACACACGGCTAAGTGTATTAACGAGATGAAGGCTCCTAATGAGCTTGTTGCCAATGTGCGTAATAGCAATGATGTGCAAGGCACTTATAGTGATATTAAAGTGCTCAAGGTCAGATCGGTAGAGGTCAAGGATAACCATCCAGTCAAAGGCAAGGGAAGGTTAAAGTGCTATAGGTGTGGCAGCAGCAATCATCTTGCAAATGTTGTACGTTGCACTGCCCGCAATGTCACATGTGTTAAATGTTACAAGAAGGGGCATTTGGGTACAGTGTGTAATAACAGTGAAAAGTACCAAGTGAAAGTAGTACACAGTGAAGGTGATGTGGCCCCTAAGTATGTGTTCCAAGTAAAAACTAGAGTTTGTCAAACTTCCCCAAGTTCTCAAGAACAATACTGTGACCACAGGTCCGTTGAATATCCAAATTGCACTATCCTTGTGAATAATAAGCCCATTGAAGTGTTTGCTGATTTGTGTGCCCCAGTCCCCTTATTTAATACTAGCAGCCCGCACCGACCTTGTCCGGGAGCAATCAGGCTTCCCCGCCCCCCGCCTGCCCCGACATAGCAGCCCGGCCCCCGCCTGCTCCCGGCCTTGTGCAGCAGCCCGGGCCCCCGCCCGCCCCGACATTGTCAAGCAGCCCGGGCCCCCGCCCGCCCCGTCCCCTGCCTGCCCCGACCCCCGCCTGCCCCGACCCCCGCCTGCCCGGACCCCCGCCTGCCTGGAGCCTTACCACAGTCGCCGATCCTCCCCCGCGCTCCTCATTTCACCGCTCCGCCGCTCCTCGCCGCTTACCACTCCTCCAGCCTGTCCGCCGGTCCTCACCGCCATTCTGCCGTTCGTCACCACTCCTCCCCCGCGCCATGTCCGCCGCTCCTCCTCGTGTTCCTGGACGCCGCTCCTCCCCGTGCTCCTGACGTCAGCACGCAGGTTGCGGCCGGCGCTACTTCGAAGGGACTACTTTTTTTTAATGTTAATTTTTTAAATAACGCATATTTTTATACTTTATATAGCCTATGTCCATCTGCACACCCTGACGATTAAAATGATGTATCGGGTGTGTGGATTGGCGCTGTGGTTCCCGAGTTTACCCGCCTCAAAGGTGCAAAGTTCTTCCTTTATAATAGTAGTATAGATGGATGTCATAAATTAGATATTTGATACCTCCAGTCTCAACATTTTGGAACCTGATATTTCAGCTGTAGGGTATGCTGAAGAGAACATCCCGTTAGTGGGGATGATGATGGTTGGTATTCAATTCAAAGGGAGAACCACGTGGTGAAAGGTGTACATGGTAAAAAACGTTGCCAATCTATTGGGCTGGCACCATCAAAGAGAGCTGGGGATTGTGCTTGACCCAAATAATAAAGAGCAGGTCCAATTAGCTGATTTATCTAATCTATCTGAAGAGTTTCCCGGAAGAGGCTAACAAGTAGACCGTAATGCCTGCGATGTACTTCCCACGGAAGTGAACATAATTAAGAACCAAGTTCTGGTTCTGGATCTGATGGTGTTAATATGGGGCCTGGAGAGGAAATTAATGCTCTGGGGGAAAATCCTACTGCAATTCCTAAAACACCTTGGACTAAGTTAAGATTAGAAATAATCGGCCCCATGGAACAATTAGGAGTTCTGAAGAGATTTATTATCATACTAGTGGACTAGACTTCTCACTGGGTCAGATACAAGTTTTTTCCAGGGGTTTCGACCAAGTCCCTCATCGATTTCTTAAGAGATTTATTCGCATGTGAAGGTGTGCCAGATTGCATAATCACCAACAATAATATTAAGTTCTCTTCGATTGAAATGATGGCATTCCTAAACGATCTGGGCATCAATCATGAGGAATACACTTTGCAAGGTCAAGGGAACATTAACCTCATGAGTAAATCTGTAATCCTGATAAGAAATCTCATGCAACTAGCTTTTGCCAATAAAATGGATGCGGACAAAACAGTAAGAGAAGGCATTTGGGTATATCACACCTCTTCCGGCTGGGTAACAGGGGTAACCCCTTTTGCTTCCATCATGGGAAGAGATCTGATTGCCAAATTAAGTATCTAGCCTTTCTCACAGAAGTAACCTACAGTATTTTTTCCTTCTCACAGATTTGACCTATAGTATTGTATCCTCCTGAGCAGCAATGTGTTTACCTCTTTTAACATCTCCCTGGTTCCATTGTATCCTTCCCCTGCGAAGGGAGATGTATGTTGTAATCTCCTTTTCTCCTTCCCTTGGTACAATCCTTTCCCCCTTGGAATGTTCCTTGAGAGATCACTTTAGAATGCTGGGGAGCATGACAGTTACGGAGAGTGGATGACAGAATAAAGACGTTCTTACTTACATGCCTGAAGTACTTCCTTCTTTTCAACAGGTGACTTGCATCCTTCATATATAGTTGGTTGCCACATGTCCCAATATTCAGCTATTGTGTGGCTGAGGGGCATGGCGTTTTGGGAAGGTCCGTTGTCCTGTTTTGCGCTGCCTCATTAGTAGTAGGGGGGTGGTCCGGGGTGGAGGTTCTGGTGGTGGTGGTGCTGGGTGTTGTGGCCTTGTTGGGTGTCGGAGCTGCATGATCAGTAGCTCTATTACTTGTTGGTCTTTAGAGGACGCTGTGAGTTGGGTCCAATTCACAGAGTAGATAGTCAACCTCCTTATACCAGTTAAAGGTTGATGTTAATTTGTTACAGCTAACTCTGCTTATCGCCTGCTTTTTGGTTTGCATTGGAGATTTGATTGGTCGTTGAAAATATGGGGAAGTGGTGTTTTCGTGGTTTCTTTTGCACGGGAACCCCTACTTTGCATATCATTAGCGTTAGTTGTGGCGATTTTGTTGGCGTAAGGCATTGATGGAAGAGTGGTGAGATTTCCAGTTTTCACCAAGTTGAGAATGGGATTATAATTAAAAAACACAGACAAAAGATAGGTTTAATGAACATTATAGTTAGAAATTAGCATTTAAAAAACTTTGAAAAGCACTGAAAAAAACATAGGTTTCAGGGATGTTATAGTTAGTTGTACATTTCACTCATAGAAAACCATAGAAATTTCCCTGTTATAGTTAGTTGAGCTAACTATAATTCGCGCCCGCGGAATGCACTGCTGATGACGTCACATATTACATCATTCATGACATGGTCAGTGACATCAATGATGCCTGAAAACTATGTTTTTTCAATGAATATATATATATATTACCTACTGACGGTCGCCAGTAGGTATATATAGTTAGGACCTCGTTTCCATAGGAAATCCGCAACATTCTATTGGGAATAACTCTGGCGCCGGTTGATGAATCTTTGCGAATTTCTCAAAGAACATGGCCCGCTCCGCTGCTTTTCTGAAAGTTTTGGGGGGATTCGTGAAGTGGGGGCTGAGAAAAAAGGGGGGTCCCAGAACATGTTTTCCCCATGCAATTTTCCATAGGACGATTAGACATGGCTACAGCTTGAACGGCTGAACGGAATTCCTAGAAATTTGGCAAAAATGTAGAGTCTGTTTCGCAGATCGCCCTTTTGTTTAAATGGTGTAAATCCCTCCAGTAGTTGTTGAGAAAATTGAGTTTGAAAAAATTTATATATCTATAAGCGCGCACCCATGCGTGCGCGAGCCGAATTCTGATTTGCTGTCAACCGTGTGTCAACATTCCAATCGGTGGAAATCAGGAAGTGTTGGCCGTCATTTTTTGACCGAGGCAGAGGCTAAAAGTGGAAAGTGTGAAAAGGAGGCAGGGTAGAGACTCCCTGACCCCCTAGGCCTTGCCAGGGGGTCCCTGAAGGACCCCCAAAGGGCAAAAAAACCAATAAAAAAGAAATCGTGAGGTGTCCGCACCCTACAGCCGCCATTTTGTGTAGTTTCAGAAGAGAGTGAAAAACGAAAGCGGAGAACGTGGTAAAAGAGGCAGTGAAGAGACTCCCTGACCCCCTAGCCCTTCTCAGGGGTCTCTAAAGGACCCCGAAGGGCAAAAAAAACTATATATATATTTTTTTTAAATCGAGAAGTGCGCGCACGTAGCGCGCACCCTACGGCCGCCATTTTGTGTAGTTTCAGAAGAGAGTGAAAAAAGAAAGCGGAGAACGTGGTAAAGTAGGCAGTGAAGAGACTCCCTGACCCCCTAGGCCTTTTCAGGGGGTCCCTGATGGACTCGAAGGGCAAAAAAATAAACCTTTTTTAAAAAAAAAATCGCGAGGTACGCGCACGTAACGCGCACCCTACAGCCGCCATTTTGTGTAGTTTCAGAACAGAGTGGAAAACGAAAGCGGAGAACGTGGTAAAGGAGGCAGTGAAGAGACTCCCTGACCCCCTAGGCCTTCTCAGGGGGTCCCTGAAGGACCCCGATGGGCCAAAAAACCCTTCTTTTTTATAAAAAAGATTTGCGAGGTGCGCGCACGCCAGAATAAAAAACAAAACAATTACATTCAAATAACAAGTTTGTGTGTTTAGATGTTGGGTGGCTCTAAAAAGAGCCGTTGTGTTCATTGAGTGTTTTTTGTACCTACAAGTAAGTACCAATGCAGAGTCTAAAGTTTAAAAGGAAGACTTTGTTCCCCTCATCTGTAAAATGTACATCATCTCTCCTATAGATGCCTTGCATGTTGTAACGCAAGTTGTTGTGGTATATAGAACTCATACCATAGTCTCTGAGGAAAGCAGAAACAGACTTATTCACATGTTTCCTTGCTTTCTCAATCTGTGGACAATATTGGTTTCCCAGTTCAATTTTTGCCTTTGGCATATATTAGAATATAACAAGGCAGTTTGTGGAAAAAGTGAAATCAATTGCCCAAAGGTGTCCTTTAAAAGCATTTCCAGACCTACCCCAGTCAATGTGCCTAGGTCATTGCCACCACAGTGCACAATTATGAGGTCAGGGTGTGGGAGATGCAAAAAGGATTTTACCAATGGCATCAATTGGTGACATCTCAATCCTCTCTGGCCAATTCACATAATATCCACATTTGGTAAATCAAGGTTGAGAAAGCATCTATTTGCTGCATACCTTTCACTTCAGAAAATATACCTATGTCCTACAATCCATACTCTAAGCATCTTGAAGGCAGATCTGGTTGTACTAAGATGGGCTCTGGAGATAAAATGGCAGTTTGAAAAATAGGAGTTTAGAAAAAAATGTGGTTGAGATTCAGTGCACTTGAAAAACAAGAAATGATTGGTGGTTTCTGATTATTTAACATTGAAAACTAGGGTGCATACTACTGGTTTTTAAAAGGAATAATACTATTGGTTTGGAAAATATAATTGAAAAGAACATTGCACAGGATAAGCTGGAATATTGAGAAGTCAAACACACTTGCAGCTTTTGTTTGCAACAGTGAGAGATGAACTTTTCACCTTTTGACTTCAGTTAGGTGGTCTATGGAGAGTTACCATGGTAACAGGCAGAGAGAGCAGTGGGGGAAGGTAGAACATTATGTGAGTTTGAAAGTGTTGAAATGTACAACCAATTAAAATGTTAGTTTGGTTTTGAATTTTTGTGGGAAGACATTTCATTGGTTATGTACAGAGATATGTGTGTTTAATGAGAGAGAATCAGGGCCATTTGTGGTTGCAGTGTCTGAGGTACATTTCAGAGATTCTGCTCAAGAAAATCTGGTGTGTGATTGACACTGTTCTTAATCTTCAAAGGCATTTTTAAAGGTGAGTTATTAATTTGTGAGGGGATATATGTTGTGCATTTTAAGTTAATAATAAAAATGAATTGCAATGTGGAAGTTAGTCACTCTCCTGCTCTTTCATTCTTCCTCACTGTCTTCCTTTCTCTCCAACACTGTTCTTTTTCCTTCTTCAGTTTCTCTATAAATCCTTCTGTTTTACGTACACCTTTTTCCTTTTTCTTAATATGCTTTTTTTTCTCTCACTCTCCTTTCCTTAACATCATATCCCTTTCCTTCACTCCTGTTTTCTAACTGATTCTCTCCATCTGATTTACTTCCTTTTGTTTATTTCTTCCCTCTAATTATCTCTCTCTTTCTGTTTCCTTCACCCTTGCTCTCTTTATACATCACTACTAGGAAGGTCCCCTCCTCCCCCCCTTTCGCTGTAGTAATCATTTGACTGAATTGCAAGGATTTCTGTTATGTGTCTACGGTCACAGTGTGAGTCTCATGTTTGGATGTAATGCTGGGAAAAAAGTAATGCTGCAAATTGGAAATGTATAGCCGAGACCTGTTTGAAATCTTTCAGTAATTTCATACCTAGATTTAAGGCCGGTTCTTGACCATATTCATTTTGAATCTGTCTCAGAACGTCTGGTATCAATGCCATGGACGGTACACCATGTGTTTTTGTGTAGATTGAAGCAAAGACTGTACCCTAAGTGTCACAGTCCTCCACATGTGGTGCAATCCCAATTGGTAAACAGATTGTCAGAATTCTGTGTTTCTCATGAGGTGTACTATCAGGGAATACTGCCTCAATTTGAGTCATTTTTTGTGCTAACCAAAACGGAATTAGTTCCCTTTTGACAGGCATGTTGCCAATGACTGATTGTACAGTCTGTGGTGTGATTTTGTTTGTGTTCCCCTGGTGAGGGGTGTGCTGTGGAATCCTTACAGTAGGTTGTACTGTTAAGGTCCGCATAACATATTGAACCAATTGTCTATGTATTTTAATTAACTGTTTCAGCTGTGCTAGCAGTTCTCTACCTGTCATACTTTCTATGTCATGATGTGGTGTATAGCTGGCTAGTACCGGCCATGTAGCTCCTGGTCTACCTAGTGGACCGAGCCTGGTAATGTGATTTTCATGTTTTAGGGCGCCGTTGAACCAGAGCTGATGCCCTTGGTAAGTTAATGGAATTTCAACGTCCTCGTAAGGAATGTATTCCTCTGGAGGTTCCTCTAATTTGTAGTAGTGAAACTCGTGTGTTCCACCATCTGCTGGAGGAATATGAATCCATGAATAGAATACCTCTGTCTGCCGATATTCATGTGCCTCTATCACAAATATTACTTTACCACCTCGCGATGATACTCCATTGTTTATGAGTTTGTAAGTTGTAGTTTTCCTTACGTTTACCGGAATGATTATAGCATCCGGGTCAATCTGTAGCCTATTTCTGTCATCTAAATCTGTTTGTACTGCTGCTGCAGCTACTTCTTCATCAGTAACCATTATTTTACTGTTTGAAGAGTTTGCAGAACAAGTTTCAAGGAAACAAAGATTAGGTGCACAATATTTTGGAACACTGTATCCTTCAACGTTGAACAAACCAAAAACTAATACATAGGATTTTTCGTCCGACTCAGTTTTGGCGGATATTTAGCCTTTCACCCACTCCAGACGTCTATTGGAGTTTATACGGGAGAAAGGGGTCTGACTGAGTTACGCCAGTATCTAGCGTTAAATTATCGCCAAATGTTGGGCGCCATGTAGTGTAGTTCCTATATTCCAAATAGGCTCTGCGCATTGGAATATTAAATCCTGTAGTTTAGACGTAGGACTGAGGTCGACTAGGTCTCTACCGAATCTATTAGACTTAATTGTGAGTGCCAGCTAGCTCAGAGGTCACTAGAAATGTTCTCGAATTCACAAGAAGCGATTAGTTTTTGACAACCGCATAAACATGACAACTTTGTTTCCTTGGAATAAGAATTCGATCTCTAGAGTCGCGGAAACTATAGATAGCTATTTCACTCAGTCATCATCATCATAAAGCTTTATTCGGATCATTTAAAAAACGTGTCCATAAAAGCACAAATAATACAGACATTTCATACAATTTCATAGAGAAAAAAAACGTAAAATATAAAAATAAAGAATTAACAATTACAAACATAAAAACATCCAGAGGGGGATGGAATAAATATTTAAAAGTATACATGTATTTTAAAAACACATACTTTTCCTGGCGCTAATCGCTTTAAGCAAAAAGGATGCAGTAAAAAAGCAAATGTCCGGATGGTTCAAGTTAAAAATCAATTTCATAGCCTCCGTTATATTTCTCACTCCAAATCTAATGAATAATGGCTTCAAGTAGTATTTCCTTAGCTCAGTGTACAAATCACATGTTAACAAAAAGTGCTTGGTACATTGTTCAGTTCTATTGTCACATTTACAGGGGCCAACAGGGCGCATTTTGGTGTTAGGATACGCAACCAGATAATGCACTATACCCATCCTCATTCTGGTTAGTACAAACTGGTGCGAGGTTCTTGTCACCTGTGATAAATATGGGCTAAAACCAGTGAATTCATTCAAGCTTTTGTATAATTCACAAGTAATCAGCTTGGAATCCTCTAAGAAATGCTTTTCATTACAATAATTTAGAAAGGTTGTTTTCACATCAGATTTGGGGATTTCCGAGAGACTATGAGGGTCCGTTAATACATTGATCCCGAATAATTTTTGTACCCAATTGATGATATATTTAATCCATGGGATCTTCAGATGTTGGTCCAGTAAAAGACAGTCCTTAATTATTGCTCTATTCAATGAAGTACCATCACTGAGCCAGATAGAGCGCCACAGTAGTATGGGCCTTAGCATGATCAAATCGCTTAATGCTTGGATCCCTGTTTCATTGTGAACCAAGGAATTGGAAGTAGACTTGGGTAGACATAAGAGCCTTTTCAGGAAGAGGTTCTCCTCTACCTGCAGCCTCTTTGCATATAACACACCCCAAACTCCTGCCCCGTAGAGGGCAGCAGAAAGACATTTTGCTTGGTAGATATTTAACATGTCTTTAATGCGTCTATTCCCCAGTTTCTTGGCAAACAGAAAGACCCCATTGGCACTCCTAATCATCTTAGTTCTGAGCACCTTATGTTCAGTGTCCCAGCTCCCATTATTAGAAAAGGTTATTCCCAAATCACAAAAGTTATCGACCTTTTTCACTGATTCCCCATCGATAACGTAGTGGGTTTTACATCTTTTTTTGACTTTTCCAGAATAACATTCCATTACATAAGTCTTAGCCTTATTAATGACCAATTTCCTGTTCTTAATAAAGGATACAAAACAATTCATTAAACGTTGGAGACCCAAGGGAGTCCTAGACAGTAGCACTGCGTCGTCCGCATAGAGTAATACAGGTATGTTAAAGTTATTAACTCTAGGGGCGTCTGCAGCGACTGCCTGCAGGGCAGATTCAACCTCATTAATAAAGAGTGTAAAGAGCAGGGGTGCTAAGACGCACCCCTGTCTGATACCCCTTCCTATCCCAAACTTAGTAGTACATTCCCCGTTGGGTCCATAGCGGACACTGGCGCGAAGTTTTTCATACAGTCGGGCTAAGAAATAAATAATTCCTTCAGGAGCGCCCATTTCCAGTAATTTGGCCCATAATATAGCGTGGTCTACCAAATCAAAGGCACTACTAAGGTCAGCAAAACAGAGGTAAAGCGACCCTTTTTTCGCCTGGGTATATTTTCCCACTAATAGCTCTAAGTTCAGACACTGTTCTATGGTACCACGTCCTTTCCTAAAGCCAAACTGACAGTTACTTAATATCTCGTTTGTTTCAGCCCACTCTTCAAGTCTTACAAGGAGAACCCTACTCATAATTTTAATTGAAGAATCCAATAAGGATATGGGTCTATAATTTTTGGCATCCCCCCGATCTCCTTTCTTGAAAATAGGGATGATTATTGACTCTTCCCAAGTGGACGGTATGTTGTAGCAAATAGCTGCATTAAAAATTTTGGTAAGCAGAGGGCCCCAAATATCTGGCGCAGTCTTGTACACGTCTATGGGGACGCCATCTGGCCCCTGGGCCTTACCTCCTTTACTGGCTCTTATACTAGCCATAGTCTCACTGATGGTAATATCCAAGGCTAGGATAGGCCATCTATCGCCATTGATATCTGATAGATTACTAGAGTCAAAGATATTAGAATAATGCTGGATCCACGAATCCATGCTCACGTTAGAAGTGAGTTCTGGGACCTTGTCATCTTTTAAGAATGGGCTATTCACCGTGGACCAGAACAAGATACAATTATTCGTGTCCGCTGCTTGGGCGAGATTATCCCAGGCTTCTTGCTGTAATTCAGCTTTTCTACGTTTGAGGGTCGTATTAAATCCCTGTCTAAGTTGGACCACCAAAGCTTTGTCCCTTGGTTTAGCTGCAAGGGCCTCTTTAAGTTCCTTCCGGGCATTTGAACAGGCATGGTCAAACCAACCCCTTGGGCCCCTTACATTAGACCCAGCCTCTTTGGTGAATTTTTTGTTGATGATGGAATTAATACTGTTAAAGTGATCAATACTGTCGGACGAGGTGTCTTCCTCTTCTAAAATAGCCGTAATATCCATCAGACAACTACAAATAATGTAATCTGATATTACTGCAGCTTTTTCTCCTTTCCACCTCAGTCTATAACCATTCTGTCTATGGGGTTCAATATTGTTGATACTACCTTGTTCACAATCATGATTATTGGCCCAGAAGGTTAATTCTGTGCACAAACAGTTATGGTCACTCAACATAATGTCTATCACCTTGGGCATCGGACATAGCGGGGCAATAGTTGATGACATGCAAATAAAATCAATGACGGTATTAGCGCCCCTTCCTTTAAAAGTTGGTATATTTCCACCCATGTCATTTTTAGCATTGTCCATGACCTCCAGGTCATAATGAGTCATAAAATTATTCAAAGTTTCCCCATAGGTGTGATGGGGAAAATGGACTTCAGCTTCCCCCTGTCGGTTATACACACCACAAACCTTCTGGGTAGATAATGGGCACACAGGTACATTAAAATCCCCCACAAAAATATATTCAAAAACACTATTAAAATTCCTCACGAAATTGTTCACTGCTGTATCTAATTCATTAATTGCTATATGTCTAGTGTTGTCAAAAACATTGTTATAGAAATTTATCAGTAAAATGTTTCTGCCAGATTCTAGTGTAAGCCATAAAATTTGCGAATGCGCCCCCACATTAACAAATTTTTTCACAAGAACAGGTAATTTGACAGAAATTAACACCAACAGACCGCCCTTAGCTCTACCGTGAATTGAGGGTGATGCTGAGAGTTCATAGGACACATATCCCTCAATGCCTTTAAAATTTTTACTCCAGGTTTCCTGGAAACACAGGGTGTCAAACAGATACACAAAATCATTCCAGCCTAAGGCATCCTCCTTGGCAGTAATTCCTGCAATGTTCCAGCTAGCAATGTAACAGGTAATCTTTTCTTTGCTAGCATTTAGCGATTCAACACTAGATAACGGCATGTTATTCTCTATATTAAAAAGCTCTATGTTAGGTGTGAGGGTTGGGATATCTCCCCTAGTCAAAGTACAGTTCAAACATACAGTGCCCGTTTCTTCAATTAACAAAACGTCTCCTTCAATTGGAGTACTAAACCTTAGATCCCCGGGAGGTTCAATCTCATGTCAATCATTCTGGTCTAGGTGACTCAGGGACTGAAACCTATTCTGAGTAGGGACCTGATAAACCATTCCGTTGTCAAACAAAGGGGTGTTACCAAATGGTACAAATGGGTTGGGGGTGTAAATTAAGGGAACATTCCCCCCAGACATAGAATTCCCCATATGCAGCGGAGGGTTGAATGAACCATTTTGTGGGCCAAAAAAGAAGTTAGGCATCATTGGTCTATTCATCATAGGTGGATAGGCAGAGTTACTCGGAGCCCTCTCTTTACCGTTTAATGGTAGTTGCCCACCAAGGTGATTATAGAAGTAGCCCAGTGGTCTTGCAATTACTTCAGTCTCCGACTGTGTAATTGCGGCCGCTCTAAGCAAGACTGTTGCCACATGTTGTGGATGTTTAAAATTTATTATCACACAATCCCCTCTGCCAATTTTTTTGGTGTTACCTATCCAGTTAACTCTTCTGATGGAGACAATTTGGTCAGAATAGCCAACTGGGTAGCCACAATGACGGTTAAGCCAGGAAATGGTTTTATTTCTCAGAGAATCAGGTGTCTCATATTCACTTGGGGGCTGAGCAAGAATGGGGACATTAGTTAAAACCACCACATACGGTACACAGTCGGGTGGTAGATCAACAGGGCGTCTACAAGTCCTAATGGGCACCCCATTAGATCCTCCTATCGTATCAGTTGGAACTAGCACCATTGGTGCTGATACTTGAGTGGGGGCTTGCATGGGGACTGATGGTTTAATACCCGGCAAGGTACTTGTACCCCCATTATTTAATTGGTTTGAAGTTCTTCCCACCTCCTGAGTTAATGTGGGTAGTGGTTTCTGTGGATTTGGTTGTTCATTAGAGGTGTGTTTCCTAGTATTAGGGGGGGGGGGCACTAGTAGAGACTTGAGGCTGCTCCTTATCCCTACTGGGAACCGTAACGGAACAGATTGAATTTTTAATGTCAGCTAGGGATTTTTCCATGTTGTCTGCATGATTACCCACCAAGCCCCTTAACCTAGCTACTTCCTCCTGGAGATCTCCTATCTTAATAAGCAATGGCTCTACCACCATACTAAGTTTGCTGAGAATAGTACTCGTTAATGAGTCAATTAGGTCTGGCCTTAAGAAAGCATATTTATCTTGGTTTGGGGTAACTAAATCATCGGTATGTTCCGGTTGGGTCGTATCTTTTTTTCTTCTAGAGATATGACTACCTCGGATGGTTATTGGTTTTCTACAGGCTCGCATAAATTTGGAAGCCCTCCCAAATTGCTGAGGTGTCCCCCCAACATTATCACCTTGGTCATCTTCCCCCATTATTGACTTATCTGAGGCCTTAGTCGCTTCGACGTTTATACTGATGATGCTATTATCAAGTTCTACAGGAGCGTCCTTATCATTAGCAATATTGTCAGAGTTTACATGATTATTTACATCGACGGGCAGAGTCAATGGAGGGTCTGCAATAGTACTTTTCCCTAATGACTTCCTCCTGTCGCAGTTGATTTTTGACACCACTTTAAGTAAATAATTATCCGGCATTGTACTTTGGACAGACATTTCTGGTATTGCTTTGACAGTATCCAGTAGACTGTAAGTTAAAATGCAAGGGGAAACATGTGGCTTTTAAACGGATTATCCTTCAATGGTACTCACAGCTCGTGCCAAGGGGGGTGGCCCTGCCCGGCCTCTTCTGGCCCCTGACGGCCACAGACGGCCCGACCTTGTCCCGGGCTTCTCCCGCGCGCGACTCGCGGGGCGATAGGGGGTTCAGCCTTTATCCGGCGCCTCCGGCGCTCACTGCGCGTCACGGGCGCGCTTGTGGCAGAGGGAATGCTGGGGAGTGTGGTCCGGTCTCTCGGGACGCCTCCCTCACCTCCCGGCGTGTGCCTCCGCTTTTCGCTTCTCCCGCCGTTCCCCTCACGGCAATGCCCGATGGCAAGTACTTCAGGTAAGCCTGTTGTTCCCCCACTGGGCTCCCGGGGGGTCAGCCTTTATCCGGCGCCTCCGGCGCTCACTGCGCGTCACGGGCGTGCTTGTGGCAGAGGGAATGCTGGGGAGTGTGGTCCGGTCTCTCCGGACGCCTCCCTCACCTCCCGGCGTGTGCCTCCGCTTTTCGCTTCTCCCGCCGTTCCCCTCACGGCAATGCCCGATGGCAAGTACTTCAGGTAAGCCTGTTGTTCCCCCACTGGGCTCCCGGGGGGTCAGCCTTTATCCGGCGCCTCCGGCGCTCACTGCGCGTCACGGGCGCACTTGTGGCAGAGGGAATGCTGGGGAGTGTGGTCCGGTCTCTCGGGACGCCTCCCTCACCTCCCGGCGTGTGCCTCCGCTTTTCGCTTCTCCCGCCGTTCCCCTCACGGCAATGCCCGATGGCAAGTACTTCAGGTAAGCCTGTTGTTCCCCCACTGGGCTCCCGGGGGGTCAGCCTTTATCCGGCACCTCCGGCGCTCACTGCGCGTCACGGGCGCGCTTGTGGCAGAGGGAATGCTGGGGAGTGTGGTCCGGTCTCTCGGGACGCCTCCCTCACCTCCTGGCGTGTGCCTCCGCTTTTCGCTTCTCCCGCTGTTCCCCTCACAGCAATGCCCGATGGCAAGTACTTCAGGTAAGCCTGTTGTTCCCCCACTGGGCTCCCGGGGGGTCAGCCTTTATCCGGCGCCTCCGGCGCTCACTGCGCGTCACGGGCACGCTTGTGGCAGAGGGAATGCTGGGGAGTGTGGTCCGGTCTCTCGGGAAGCCTCCCTCACCTCCCGGCGTGTGCCTCCGCTTTTCGCTTCTCCCGCCGTTCCCCTCACGGCAATGCCCGATGGCAAGTACTTCAGGTAAGCCTGTTGTTCCCCCTCAGTCATTCGTGCATGCTTGGTTCCACCAGAGGTGCTGAGAAAATAGAGAGACGGGTGTTTTCAATAAAAAGTATTTATTGAACAGTCTTTTTCTCAAGCATAAGAAATGTACTGCTACAATCGTAATACTGGTAATAAAGTACAGAGTATATAATACGAACAGTATTATAAAGTAGTACTGTAAAAGCATGATATGGTTTCTAAGCCATAAATTACCTTAAAACGGATAAAATACATACAGTGTTAAAATGATGGCTAAAAATACTCAACTGGTGCTTCTAAAATACGCCAACCCTGGTGTACCTGACCTAAGCCTAGCAACAGGGAAGAAGTAAGTGAGGAGTAGTTTAAGCTTAGTATTTTCTGCCAATAATCTAATCAAAAATTCTCTAAGGGTCTAACCAGCTCCGTACCTTGGTTTAGATTGAAGGAGGTCTTGTATCTCTCTCTCAGGACTCGATTTCACAGCAACCCGCAAGGGTAGCCTGGAAACACTGGAGCTTGATTTCTCGGCAGGAGAAAAGACAGAGTCTCTCAGTGCACTTGCTGCTGCAGGGGCGTCGGGCAAGTAGTTAGTCGATCAGCTTCAAACCACCGTGTGTCTTCTTGGGCAAATCTAGGCATATTTATACTATGACGGTGCCGAGTTTGACGTGTGATTGGACTTCATAACGGCATAGAAGACTTACAGCTAGATTCATCATTATCCAGTTTTGCGAGTCCTTAATAGCGATTCATAAGGAATCGCTATTAAGGACTTGCAAAACGGGATTCATGTAGGAATTGCAAAAAATATTGCGATTCCTACATCTTCCTTATTTGCAATTAGCAAATTGCTAATCGCAAATAAGGAATAACTCCCCATTCAGAATGAATGGGGAGTTATTCCTTATTTGCGATTAGCAATTTGCTAATCGCAAATAAGGATGCGATTTCAAGGGTGCCAGGGGTGTCCAAAGGACACCCTGTAGCACTCTGAAAAGCAAATGTAGCCAGATGTTGCGCATACACATGTCCAAAGGACATGTGTGTGTGTAACATACCACTCAGAAAAATGCATTAAATTGCATTTTTCTGAGTTTTCGCTATTTACCACGAAGTCTGACTTCGTGGTAAATAGAGGCCAGAAATTGCGAATTAGAAAATTGAAAATGGTTGATGAATTGCATTTAATGAATCTCAAATAGAGATTCCTTAAATGCAGTTCCTCGCAAATATGCGATTTCGCAATTAGCGATTTTTGCATTTGGGATGATGAATCCTAAATGCAAAAATAGCGCTCGCAAAGCTGGCTGATAGTTCTTCGAAAACTCAATGATTTCCTAGATAAATTAGTATTTAGGCAAGGGGATGTCCCTAGCTGCTGAAGGCGGGTTTCTCTAAGAAATCGTTGCTGATTCTTGGAACATAGTGGAACATAGTGGAAGTAGCCATGCCGAATTTGGGCTGCATAGGCTCAGTCTAAATATGGTGATGATTTCTATGCCTATATAAGGATAGGATAATCCGTATCTATATAAGGGCATGAATCGGGAAAATTTACACTAGGTTCCTAGATCCATTTACAACAAGGGATGATGGACTTCAGCAGGAGGCAAGCTCCATCTCAAGCCCTTGGAGATCCTTTACAAGTTGATTTGAAAGTAGCACAACATCCTTTCTCCTTTCTTTGGCAGTCAGGCATCCACTGCAGGCCAATCCCCCAAACAGCATTCAGCCTAGGGATAGCCTCCTCCTCAGTTTCTCTGGTTCCTCTCCTCTGCAAAGGTTTTTCTTGTTTCCAAAAAGTGATCTAAAGTTCTGGGGTCTGGATCCCCATATATATACTAGCACAGATGGCTCTATTTAGCCCTGTGCTGATTCACCCTGTCTCCTGGAATCCCTCAGCCCCTGTCACTCAAACTCCAGACAAGGAATACACAACCTAGCAGAGGCAGGCTTGGATAGTTAGGCAAGAAAATACCTACTTTCTAAAAGTGGTATTTTCAAACACAGAATGTAAAAACCAACTTCACTAAAAGATGTATTTTATCATTCTAAGTTCAGGCATACAAACTCGAATTTCTACCTTGTTTCCTGAGTCAGTTAGGATTATAAGATGTTATAATCAAACTGCCCATTCTGGCCCATGGGGAACAGGTAGCCTTGCAATAGTGAAAAACGAAAATGGCTGTAATTCACTATTAAGACATGCCACACACATCAGGGCATGTCCTACCTTTTACCTACAATGCACCCGCCCTAGGGCCTACCATAGGGATGACTAATATGCAGAAAAGGGAAGGTTTAGGGACTGGCGGCAAGTGGGTGCACTTTCCCAGTCAACATGGCAGTACAAGACTGCACATAGGCTCTGCAATGGCAGACCTGAGACACACTTTTACAGGCTGCTTCTGTGGGTGGCACAACCAGTGCTGCAAGCCCACCAGCAGCATTTGATTTGCAAGCCCTGGGCACACTCAGTGCACTGTACTAGTGTCTGACAAGTAAACTAAACCAGCCAATCATGGAATCACTAATCCTAACATCAATTTACCATAGGGAGCACTTGCACTGTGGCACTGAATAGCAGTGGCACAGTGCCCAAAACATCTAGAACCAGCAAAAACACATGAGGCAACAGCAAAAAATGGAAGGGAGACCCACGCCAACAGTGCCAGGTCTAACACTTGTCATGTGCACCCAATGAGCTTTCCCTTGAGTGACTGTCAGCTCTACATTCTGCCGGCATACAGGCCTGTGCAGGGGCGGCTTCTCCATAGGGGCGTAGAGGCGTTCACTGCCTACCTGCTAGCCATTACATCCCACACATATAATATAACGTATTTATCTCCATTCTGGCAGGAAAGGCGTTCCATGCTCTCAGCAAAAGAAAAGGGCAGGAATGCACTGTATCAGATACTGCGCATTCCTGTCCTTTTCCCCTGCACCCGCGCACAATGGGCTGCCATGCAACAACGCATGCACCTTTGCACCATGGTGCAAGTGTGCCTGCATTGCAAGGATGATTATATTTGTACAGGAAGGGAAACCTTCCTGTACAAAAATAATCATGAGAGGTGTTTTCCTCTTTCTATGTGTGCTGCAGAATGCAGCACACATAGAAAAAGGAAATAAAGGAAAAAACAAGCAGAAACAAAGATATTTCTACTTGTTGTGCCTTCTTTACACATCCCCTGGGGAGCGATACGTTTTTGGCGCTGCCTCAGATTTAAAGTTTCTTCTAAATGAGGCCCTGAGAAATTTATAGTGAGACAGTGACCAGTAGAATGACAATTGAATTGGAAATTTCCTTGACAAGACCTGTGACTTACCGTCCCAAGTTACCCTCTCATTGGATTAGTTGCACTAATGGGAAGGGAAGGTTGACATGTTGCTGCTGGACAATACTTTATATTGATTGATTGATTGATTGATTAATTGTTTACTGATTTTATGAAGTGCACAGTTCAGTGCTTAATTTGTGCCAGTGCTTTTAGGTGCTGAGCACAGGCACTTTTTTCTCAGGGACGGGTCTATTGTAGGGGTGGGCAGAATGAATCATTCATAAACATTCAGCACGGGAAATCCAAATTGGTGCAAACCAAATGCTTTCAATCTAACCTGTTCTCCTCGTTGAGTGGGGCCTGTCTTGTTTCGGGCTCTTCTCGTAAGACCCGGAATTGGTTTTATTTTTTATCAGGCATGGGGAGGGTTAAAGAAACGCTGGATCACCGAGGCAGGAGGAGCACCTTTACCCATGCTTTGCATGAAGAGCACTAACTCCTAGACCAGCCGAGCGGTGTGAATATGTACTGGAGTGGCCAAAAACAATACAAGTGGAGCAGGAGAGAAATAGCATACGTCCCACTGCCAAGAACCATGCACACACACAGAAGTGTACAAGTGGAACAGCAGAGCCAGGCGCTCTAGTCAAAGGCTGGGCTGTGAGTTCCTACGGTGCTTCCTAAGCTCTGCTCTCCATTCCCCTGAAGTTCAAAATCACCTGACCTGATTCAGCCCAGATCCCAAACACCGGCAGGTCTGAGATTATTTTATTAACGTTGCTCTGAACAGTCCACACATTGAGAAGGAAACGGCAGAGAACAGAAACTGAAACCATTCAGCACAAGTGCTCACTCGCACCTGGCATTAAATGCTGGCATGCTCCTTTGTACGAAGGCCATTCGCGCCCAGCCAGGGACACTCATGTAAAGCGCTCCAATATCTTCAGTCGAGATAGAGCTATATAAAACTGCAGGAAACAAAACATGTGGTGCAGTTTTTGAGCATGACTCCCTTATTTCCACCTCCCTCCCACCCTCCAAAACATGCCCAGGGTTTTTCTGAAACACTACAGAATGCTTGAGTGATGTATGGTCCGGGGTACCATTTTATGCCAGATGTGATTTCACTTTTGGTGCACAAGTTTGAAGCTGTTGTGGCAAATATGTCATTCTCATAGCGCTATTTGTTATGAATGGCAGACTGTGTCAAGAGCGTTGCTTTTATGGTTATATTTATTGGTGGTAAAAGGGCAATGGGAGCGTCCAACAACTGCCATGTCAGTGTGCTACACGGAGAGATGTTGTTTTTTCCTTGTTTTCATGCAAGTGTCGTAGAAGGTCCACACACTGTCTTTCCATGACTGCTGGGGTGTCTTTGGCCCGGTGTGGAAGGTGCACAAGCAGGGCATATACCACGCAGGAGAAAGCTCTGAACCTACTATTTGAATCAAAACTTTCAAAATCTATGAGACATAGTGTAGGCTGCAATTCTTTCAATTTTTTGGATGGGTGAGCTTACAAATCCCAGGGAAGTGATAGAAAAGATGAAGCACATCAGATAGGTGATTTGGGGAGGGACATCTAGAGATGAGAGGTGGTATTTCCATTAGCCTAAAATAATTCTAGGCACTGTTGAGAAAATAACAGGAAAATCAGCAATTTCCAAGTTATATGATGATGGAGAGAGTGCCTGGATGCAGGGCCTGGTGAGTCAGTAGAGTAAGGTATTTATTGCATCAATCTGTGTTTGGCCTCATAGTCATAAGTTCAAAACCTTGCAAGGCCATGCAGGCTTTCATCCTCAAGACAATATGAGTATTCCTGAGTTAGAAACACAAGAGTGAACATGCGTTTCACAAAAGATGAGGAACAGAAGCAAGAAAAGGTGGTTTTAATAGATGATAGCAGGGGCATAGTGACCATTGGTGCAGCCGGTACAATGCAAAGGAGCCCAGAGGTGGGAGGTCCCCAGTCTGGCTTGCACCAAGTGATAACATTTCAGAGGGTGTCTCTGCCCAGGATGTGTTGTCCTGGTCTCATCTGTGGACCCTTATGCTGCAGCTTAGTTTAGGAAACTTCACAACACTGGTAAAACAATGTTGGGAGGCATTGCTGAACTCAGCTTTACTGCTCTCCTCCGATGGCCGCAGCACAATAAACCCACAGAGGTATTCCGCTAATTAGAGAGCGTCATGGCATCCCCACGTCTCTGCCAGTGCTGCTCACTCCTCATCCGTAGTTCTCGCAGGCTGGGCAGTGGCCCTTTACTCACAGCTCTGCTGTGCCACCTCAGCCCCGAACTTGGGCCTTTAACTGACACTTTTATCAGTATTATCTATTGTGATGCAAAACATCTTTTGATAGCATAAAACCATAACACTGGTTACATAATTGCTATTGTGTGTCCTGAACAGCACAGCAATGCATTGATGATACAAGCCAAGAATGATACAGCCCTGTCACCCCCCAACTTTACATAATGAATTACTGTATAGGTAATAAAGCGGAGGTGCACTCTTTTCATGCTATCCCCAGTATCTACTTTTATTTCTCCCCTTCACACCTCACTCCTTCCCTTCTCTCCAGTCTTCCTTCATTATCTGCTTAATGTCCGTGTTTCCTCTTCATCGCCGCCTTTTTATCTTCCTCTCTTTCCCTTTCACTTTCCTTTCACATGCTGTCTGCTCTTCTTCCCTTGAATTTCTCCTCTTTCCAATGTTCTTTCTCATCATGTTCAACTTCAATCTTGCACTCCTAAGCACTGCTTTCCCCACTTCTCTTCACGGTCTTTGTCTACTCTATCTATCCTTGCCTTCAAACCTCTCCATCTTCCTCACTCTCCCTTTTATGTTTTTCCTTCTTGAGCATATATGTATATCCACTCCAGGAATCTGTCTTTGATGTCCGGACCCTAAATTTAAATCTTAATGTGACCACCAGTGGCGGTTCTTCCATGGGGGCATTTGGGCGCTGCCCCCTCTGCTTTCTCGCCATGCAAGAAGAAGGCAGAAACAAATGGTAGTTATTTATTTATAACTACCATTTGTTTCTGCCTGCCCTTCTCGCACGGCGAGAAAGCAGTCAGCAGAACTTCCTATTTACTCGAGCCTCAGGGCAGGGGGGAGTGGCTTGGGAAAGTGGCTTGCCCACTGTTGTTAATACTGACTGTTTGGACAGCCTGAGAGGCTGTCCAAACAGACAGTATTAGCAACAGTGGGCAAGCCGCTCCCCCAAGCCACCTCCCACTCTCCGTTCTGCAGGATGCAGACTAGGAGAATTGACGCGGTTAGGGCCGCCGGCCGAACCAATCAGCGCCGGCTGCCATGGAGGGGAGGGAGACTGCCTGCAGCCTCCAGTGACGAGAGCCCACACCACGTCAGATGCAGCGGCGGCATTCAAAATCCAGGACGGCGGGAGTCTGCAGTCTCGGGACTCGAGTCGGGAGTCAGCGCGGGAAGCCAAGGTAAGTTTTTTATATTTATTTTATTATTCTCTTGGAACCGCTGTGCTTTTCTTTAGGAGCAATATGGGAGGCACAAATCCTCTTCTGGAAAACTTTCGGATTGCTTTTTGTCACCTCCTCAGTGAGGAGCAGTGAGATGCGGGCACGACTCCAAAAGCTGCGGTTCCTCCACATTGACACCGGTAGGGTTTCTGCTCGGTTTGCAGCTGGGGCACCTTTTCCGGTGTGATTTGAGGAAGGCAGATAGATCCTTTCCACAGCAGAGAAACATCAGGAACGCTGTTTGTGCAACCACCCCGTGCCTGGTCATGGCATTCTAATCTCGTAACCAGCTCTTACATGCCCGAGAAGTCACACGTGAAACCAGAACGTCGCAGCGGTAGCTTTGAAAGTAAAGCGCTGCATTGGGTCTATATTTGTTTCATGGCTTCCTTCTTGTGCGTTGGGTTCTGGTTTCTGCAGACGCTTTCTTGATGTTTGAACACCACATCGGCATATTTGGAGGGAGTTGACGGAGTACCGATGCATATAATGCAAGGATTGTAATATGTTATGCTGCTGCTAAGAGCGTTGGATTGCATGACGTTTGCATGATGATTGGGGCTGATTGTTTTTACCGCGGCGGCATGTCTGAAATTGGGAATTTCTAGGTGCACCCGGAGGATACGTTCGAATGTCATTGTTGGAGTGGCCGATTGCCATTTGCGACACCTTAACCTAGTCCTGGCTTTTTGGATAACAACGTTTTGTATGTTGGGAATTTTTGTTCATGCTGTCAAATTTGAAAAGTGAAACTAAAAGTCCCAGAATTCAACGTGCGCTTGGCCAAAAAACCTGCACTGGCTAAAGGTGCCACACGTGACATGTGCCCACTTGGCAGCTGCCAGTGGCTGCACAGATAATGTCTGTGTCATGCGTAAATGCACTGTGGCCAGTTGGACTTTGATTTTTAAATTGTACTGCCCGGCCACATAAGTAGCTGATTGGTTGGTTTAACATTCCTTTACGCTACAGATAGTAGGCACTCCACGATTGACGCTTTCATGTTTACAGACACTGCTGTGCCTGTTCTATGTGTGATGAGTAAACTAAAGCATGCTCTGCTGCTTCCTGATCTGTACGCTTCCTGATCTGTACTGCTTCCTGATCTGTCCACTTCGGGTTAGCGATGTGTATCATATGGCTGAGGGGCGTTTCAGCTGCAGTCTTTATGCTGAGTCTGTTAAGCTTGTACCCCTGCTTTATGTGCTGTCTTTTCCATGTGTGAGTGTGTGGGAAGTCTGCAGGACTGTTATCTCGTGCGGCGCATATTCTGAAATCACCGGCCAACTTTTCTCTAACATTCTAATAGCCTCTGGTGTTTGTTCCTGTATGGACTTTTCTCCACCGCCAATTTTACGCCTCACCAATTTCAAATGTCACCAGCCGCCACTGGTGACCACTCAGTCTTTTTTCTATCTGAGGTCGATACAATTAGTGCCATTGAGCAGGATAATAACATTTTTATTCGGTGTCAAGGCCCCCTCTGGTGAATATGTGCTTTGAAAACATAAACGTGTATTAAGGACACAGATATGTATTTTAATTGTTTTTTTTTTTAATTTCTTCGCAATATTACCCAGCCATTATTCCCTCTGTCCTTCCTTGACCCAGTACCTTTCATAGACGTATCCATTCCCCTGACCTCCTTTCTTTTCTTCATGCCATCTTCTTCTTTCCTTGTTCTCTCACTCAGCACCTCCAGCCGTGCCTCCTTTCCACTTTCCATTCTTGCTTCCTTAGACCCTCATCTATCCCCCACCCTCCCATTCCTTGTGCATTTCTTCTTCCTCCTTTCATTCCATACTTTCTTTTTTTCCTTGTCCTTCCTTCATCCCTTCTTTAATGTCTTCTTTCCTTACCTCTAACTTTTCCTTCTGCTATTCTTCCTCATTTCCTTTCTTCTTTCTATTCGTCCATCATACATCATCCACTTCCTTTCTCCCTCACTCCTTCTATCCCTTCATTTGTTACTTTCACATTATTTTCTTATTTTCTTATTACCTCCTTCTTTATCCATTACTCGTTTAATTCCTCATTCCATTACTCACCTCCCTGCCTGAATGTGTTGCAGTCTTCTTTAATGCATTCCTTCCTTCATACCTTCCTTTCTTTTAAACAGCACAGTACAAGCACATTCTCTTTAGTTTATAAAGCTGCCTCAGGCCCTCAAATGACCGTACTAATGGTATATTTTGAGATTTACTCACATTTTATAATTTGAGTTCACTTCAAAAGTGTTGCCATAGGCATCTTAAATGGTAAAATATGTTATATTGATTCATATGGAGCACTAATCAGGTGAGGTATTTGATGTGCTTATGTGAAGAACTAGGTCTTCAGCTCCTTGCGAAACATAAGTGAGGAGGTAGCTCTAATGTGTTTAGGCTTGTGGATGTGGATGTGGGTGGGGTCAATAAAGGAAGTGGGTCGAGCCACTGGAGGTTGTGGGCGGAGCCAGGGAAATAGGTGTGGCCTCCTAAAAAATTTGAGCACCTGCACTTCATATTTTACAAATTAGGCACTGGCACAGTTAACCTCAAAACGGGGTTTTAAGTCACTGACTAAAACTTGAAATACTCTATAGTGCCTCGTTTATGAAAAGTGATGCATCACTGCAAGAAAACAGCGATGCATCACTTTTCATTGTGCCCTTCTTGCGACACCAATGATGCTTCATATTTACAGTATGACGCATCATGTTGCAAGGAGTTACAGACACGTCAGTATATCTGACGTATCTGTAGGCGTGAAAATTACGCATTGCTGGAGTGTGTCACAAAAGTGGCGAAATTCCAGCAATGGGTCATTTCACATGGGCAAGTACCATGTGAAATGTGCCTGCGTCAGTCTTACGCCTGACACATTTGCATCCTAGAAGTGGCGCAGTGAAATTTTATAGATTTCACTGCGTCACTGCTACGACCCTTTCTTGCGTCAGAACGCCCCCCTGCATACATTATACCTGGCGCAGGTATAATGTGGTGTAGGGGTTTACAAAGTGACACATCTAGGTAGATGCATCACTTTGTAAATATGGTGCAACAAGGCTCACTTTTTATGCTGCTGGTGTGTCACAAAAATGATGCACCAGCAACGCAAACGTGATGCAGGGGCTCATAAATAAGCCACTACAGTTTCTAGAAGACGTTTTTAACACTTTTTATGAATTAGTTATAAGTTTATCTGCATATTAGGCAAAGCCTAATGAACCATCAGCTGCTACTTCGACAGCGGACCTGTAATAAAGTTCAAGTAATCAACTTCTGAGCCTATAAAATAAAAATGCCTACACATTTTGGCATGGATATTTTTTTCACTTCTTAAATCGTGTACATCATGGTATTTAGAACGTCAGAAAATGTCTTTATTATATATGGGTCTGCAATAAATGTTTTAAGTTATTTCCCTGAAATGAACATCTGAAGCAGCACCATGCTGTTGTGGATATGCTGTATCAATATTCTAAGTGACTCAACAATGAAAGCTTAGGCAAATGGTGTTGTCTTGATCTTCCATTTAATCATGTACAATCACTTGCAAAGGTGATATAGTAATGAATTTTTACTGAGTTCGTTAAGAAGCCTCGAAATATTTGGATGACATATATTATATCCAATTAGTCATTAACTAAAATGTAATACCACATAAGTGCATAGCATTTCAAACAAAAGATAGTATTCCCTCATAAATAAAAAATGAAAATGTATCTTTTAAATGCAAAAGACAGTAATGCCCCGCTGCGTTTTTCTAATAGAAGACCATATATAACTTATTGAAATTAATATGTGTAATTTTACAGTTTTTGCAGTTATAAGACTGTCACTTGAAACTCGGCTTCTGAGGCACTTAAATGGAATTAATATTTGAATGCAGTACAGACCTTTTTGTCTACTATTTAATCAATCACTGTGTGAGTTCATTAAATGCACAGGTGACTCTCTTTGCAGTGGGCATTTCAAAACAGTATCTGATTGTGTCTAAAGATAGACTAACTTACCCACCAAAAAAAAAACGTGTGTCAATGTATAAAGGCTTCGAAATGTACGTACCTTTAGAAAAGAGAAAGACAACAACTACATAATGTATTGAAATTACAATTAGGAAATTTAACACTTGCACAATTCAGCTGTGATTTGTTCAGTGGTTAAAGACCTAATATTATTTTATGGATGTCTTCTTCACGATTAAGGCCTTGTTCGGGTTGATAAATTGGACATAATTAGAGTACAATAACTAATTACCTTCAAAGAGCCTGCTAAAAAATGGGGCACATATGTATAACAAAAGCAAACACAAAAACATGATTCTATTCTGATCATTTGTGCATTCATTTTTCTAGCAATTCAATACACAATGGTTTTCTGTTCTTAATTGCACTTGCACTCAAAATGCAGCCCTAAAGAGCTTACTGTACAGAGTACTAATGGATCAGTATCAGTTGTTGTAACTTGTTCGGAATGAGTTGTTAATTACATGCTACAAATCATCTATAAAGGGCTCATCGTGAGGCTTGTGCAGGGAAGGCAGGTTTTATGGTTGTAGACCTTGAGCACAAATAATCTGCGCTGGCTACTCCAGTTTAAGTCAGGTGGAAAGCGAACATGGGTATTGACAAAGTAAGTAGCTAGGCTTTTGCTGTGATAATAAATATTTTTTGCGCACCGACCACCAAGATTTATTTTTAAATGTGTCATTTATGATTGTATGAGATATTTTTGCTCTTAATGTTGGTGTACCATATTAGGGCCATTAATGAGCTTGCTTGGACCGAGTTCGAGGATGCTAATTCAGAGTACGGCCCTAATTCCGAGCTGCCTGTCTGGAGATGACAAAATCAGCACACCTTTTCTTTTATAGAAGTATGTTTATTATTCTTCCCTATAGGAGTATTGTAATAGTATAGGGTCTGATTACAAGTCTTGCAGTGCTGCGCTGGGTCCACCCTGCCGCCTCACCACAAACCCATGGTCAGGTCGCCCGCCAGATCCCTGTAAAGTCCATGCCGTGCAGGAACTGGTGTGCGTGCACATGTTGTGCCTCCCCTACATGTACCCCTTGATGTAGAGGCACCCCCTTAGTTTACTCTCCACCATGGTTTTCATGGATGAGGAGACACCATAACGACCATGGCAGAGAGGAAACTCGTAATATGCGTGGTAAGACTGCAACAGTCCTTTCAAGCATAGTGCATCCTCCTGACTGCTGCAACACCATTAAGGAACAGCGTTTCCTGGAGGTTCTTACAGAGCAATGGCAGCTTGACCACCCTAATTGAGATGAGGTGGTGGGAAGACCACCACCGCCGCAACCCCACATGTCTGTCATTACACCGTCCGTCAGTGCCATTGTATCTTCAGCAAAAAAAAATGAGGCCTTTCGCATTATGAGCTAGATTGCTAATGAATCATGTATTAAAGATTTAAAGTTTTTTGCTCTCAGTCATATGTATTTATGATGAATTGATCACTGTCTGTGCTATTGTTTATGTAAATAATGTAACACGATGTTTGTTATTCTATTTAAATATTGTATTGAAGAAATAAAAAAAATAAAATATACTTTGTGTTGCATTAGAAATTCTCTTTCTTAGATGAATTGTTGTAATATTGGTGATTACATGTCAGATGTAATTATGTTTGGCTGCACATTTACATTATTTGTCTCTTGCTCAAGTTTGTTCTTAAATATTTAGAATTTTTCCTGCGATTGGCAAGTTACCTCATATAGCAGGGGGGCCTGATTTCCAAATTGACAGTGGGGTGTATACATTGGGGGGTGCAGCTCTCCCTCAGAATTATTGTAATCCATGGTGGAAATGGTCTCCGGTGATGGAGGGTTACCATGGGGAGGCCTTTGCCTTGCCACATCAGCCTTGCTGATTGTCTTTCTCTTGGGTGCCTTCTTTCCCACCTTTTCCCTTGCCATCCCCTCCATTCAATCATTCAAGCTGGATTTCTAAAGCATGACTTTTTTTGGGAATTTAAGATGGCGCGGACTCTACCAGAAAGTATTAGAGCACTTTTCATGAGCATGAGTTGCATTACAGACAGACACATTAATTTTATTAGGCACAGGGAGAATACGTAATTTGATAAAGGACAAAACAATTTTCCCTCAATGGCCGCACAATTTTACATCACATTTCTATTATTAGTTGATTACACAGTGTTGGTGACAAGAATACAGATAACCTGTTTTGTTTCATTCAATGATTTCGTTTTTATTTCATTTAAATTTTCATCATTTTTTTCTGTAGAAATGTCTTGTCTTATTTCTTTACAACAACTAAAAAGTTAACCACTTTTTACATAAAATACATTTATCTAAAAGGTTTTTTTTATACAGACTGTTGGACTTGGCCCTTTTTGGCTAAAGTGCCCTAAACTTTTTTGCCTTCCCACTAGGCCTTTTTTCTGACATGGTGTTGCCAACTTAGATGCTTTGGGCACTTTGCCACTGCTGATGCAAGTGCTCCCTGTGTAAAATGTAATGGTAATTGGTTGTCCATAATTGGTATATTTGTTTTACTAGTAAAGTGCACTATGTGTACCAGGGCTGGTAACACAAATGCTACTAAAGGGCCTTCAGCAATAATTGTGCCACCCACACTAGAAGCCTTAAAGAGGGAGCTTAGGCCGGCCACTGCAGTGCCTGCGCACAGTTTGTTAAACTGCCTTGTTGTCCTGACAAGTGCACACACTCGCAGGCCTCACCCTTCCCTTTTTATGCACATCAGACACCCCTATGGTAGGCCCAGGGTATCCCCCCTGGCAGGGTGCAGTGTATGTGAAAGGTAGGACATGTACTGTGGTGTGTACCATGTCCTGACAGTGAAATACTCTCCATTTCGTTTTGTACTGTTGAAAGGCTATCTGCCCACAGGACAGAATGGGGAGGTTGTGTGTCTCTGCCTGGTTGTGGATTGACTGTCTGGATTTAAAAGTGAAAAGACCTGGGGAATGTCTTGACCCAGGGGAGGAGGTGAGACAGCAACAGGCTGACCTGCATCTAGAGTGTAGGGGGAGGAATAGCCCCTGGAGGTGAAGAGGCTTGGGCTGCCACCATAAAACAATGGCTCCATCTCCTGCTGAGTGATTGAGGATCCAGACCCACATTAATCAAAGGAAGAAGGTGTCACTGGCAGGGAGACACCCAGAACTGGTTTGGACAAGGGTCAATGCCCCCCTAAACACAAAGATTTCAAAGACATTTAGGTTAACTATGAGAGCTGAAGCCTCTGAACATTGGATTGATCAAGACTGAAAAGGATTGAAACTACTTTGTGGTCAAGAGGAACCTCTACCATGGAAGAAACAGCTGAAGACACTGAAGGAAAGGACTGACCCTTGCTGTTTGTTCTGGGACTGGCCTGCAGTTTGCTTATTTAACCAAGGAGAGGCTAAGGGACTTTGCTGTGTGCTGTGCCCCCCTGCTTGAAAGGACTTTGATTTGCTGTGTGCTGTGTCCTGAAATAACTAGTCCCCAAGGACCCGAGGAGAGCTGGCTCCCTGTTGTGGAAACTCAGGAACATAAAGGTTTCCAGAGGTGTCTCAGCGATGCTGTGTGCATGTGCATTTTGCAGCCTGAGACCTTCGGAAGAACTGCCCCATGATCAAGTGCACCGGACTCCAAGTGAGTCTCAGCAACGCTCTGTGTGTGTGCTTTGTGCAGCCTGAGACCGTTCATGAGGATTGTTCTGTGATCGTGTGCACCCGCAATCCAAGTGAGTCTCAGCAACGCTTTGTGTGTGTGCTCCATGCACCCTGAGACCTTCGTGAGGATTGCCCTGTGATCCTTGGCACCTGGAGTCCAAGTGAGTCTCAGCAACACTGTGTGCATGTGCTTCATGCAGCCTTAGACCTTCATGAGGATTGCCCTGTGATCGTGGGTACCTGGAGTCCAAGTGAGTCTCAGCGACTCTGTGTGCGTGTGCTTCGTGCAGCCTGAGACCTTCGTGAGGATTGCCCTGTGATTGTGTACACCCGAAGCTGAAGTGAGTCTCATCGATGCTGTGTGTGTGTGTGCTTTTTGCAGACTGAGATCATCGAGAGGAGTGTCCTGTGATTGTGGGCACCCGGAGCTTGAGTGAGTCACAGCAATGCTGTGGGCATGTGCCCTGTTGTAGCCTGAGACTTGCATCAATGCCATCAGCTGGGACCGCCCCCCCAGAAGAGCTGTGCCGCCGGTCTGTGCCACCGGTCCATGCCTGTCTTTTTCAAGGAGGGACCTCAAACCAACCCCATGGGGAGGGGCCCAGAGAGCGTGCCTGTGTCGCACCTGGGGTGGGGTGCAGGCTACGAGAAAAAGACTCTCTGCCATTCCTCACTTTACAGCATGAGCCTCCGCTGAAGTCCGTACTGCGGCCGTACTTGCCGAGGAGTAGCAGTCGTGGGGCCGGAGAGTGCAGCTACACTTTGACCTCAAATCTGGGGAACAAGGTTCGAGTCTCTGCAAGGACGAGCAACATCCTGTGATTCTGGGCAAATTACTTAATCTCCCGGTGCCTAACAAAAAAAATGTATGTGTCCTCATGTAACTAACATAACTAGTGGTCATGTGAAGCGCTCTGATATTCGATGCCTTCGGGTCAAGTTTGCGCTCTATAAAACATAGTAAACAAGAAAAAAAAAAGGGACAGCAGAAACACCCACAAGACTAAAAGCGGTACAATTTGCAAGAGCACACTCCAAACACCTCCAAAAGCCAGCACAGACAAAAAGACGTGAGTGAAAGTGAAAGGAGCTTCCCACTTCCTGGTTTGCAGCTTGGCTGACCAATTCCATCATTTACTGGGTCACGTTTCCTACTAAAGCACAACATTTCCAAATAAAGCATCACGTTTCCCAATAAAGCATCAAATTCCATACTGAAGCATCACATTTCCTACTAAAGCTTCACATTTCCTACTAAATCGTCACATTTCATACTAAAGCATCACGTTTCCTACTAAAGCATCACATGTCTTACTAAAGCATCACGTTTTGTACAAAAACGTCACATTTCCTACTAAAGCATCGTTTTTGTCTGATGCCTCGCTAAAGAAATGTGTTTTCATTGTTGCAGCTAGTCCTTTGTTTGGTACAGTGTATCGATTTGTGCAATCCAGGTAAACACACCCAGAGATCACTTGTGATGCTTGTTTCCTGTAAAGGGAGAACCTGGCTTGGCAGTTCGGGCTCGACTGTTCCCGTGAGGCACAGGGTCAAGACTGATTTGCATACGGCCAGGTCTAAACTGGGGTGGCATGGTGAGAAAAAGAATGATGGATTTACCCAGATCTCTTGACTGGGGGTGAATATTTTGATTTATTCTGCATTCTGTCAATCAATTGTGTGTCCTTTGCTTTATCGCCGCGTGTGCATGTTAACAGTGCGCATATGTGTGACTCTGTACGTTCATATAGCGGAAACTAGGACAGGCGATATCCTAATGTGAAATACACAGTTATACTGTCAAACATGCATATCTTGACATCATAAATATGTATTACAGTTTAAATTATGCTTGCTTAATGTACATATCTAAAAATTAGGCATTTTATGTTCACAGATTTTGCACCACTATGCAAATTGTTAGAAATGGGGGTCTCTAGTTGGCAGAGGTATGTACCTTTGTCTAAATAGGGACACTTGCTTCTAGTCAGGGTAAGGGAGTACACACTCTAGATAACACATTTTCACCCTCTTGGTAGCTTGGCATGAGCAGACAGGCTTTTTCCAAATGCAATGTGTAAAGTATTTGTACCAACACTCACAGTAACACAGTGACAACACCACAAATGGACACCACAACGGTTTAAAGAAATAAATATCTTTATCTAAACTTTAACAACACCAAAACAACAAAAATCCAACATACAAGTATTAAGAAAAGTTACTTTCAAAAGGCTTAGCAACAGAGTCCATAGACAACTATGGATGCGTGATTTCTTGCAAAGTACCCGTCATTTCGACAAAGTTCATCAAGCCAAACAGCCGCAATGATGGGAAGCGCGTAAAAACAAAGAGATTCCTGACATCTTCGTGGATGCAATGCGACAGTTCAGCTGGACACAGGGGAGCGGGACTTCGGGTTCGGTCTGTAGGGGGAAGCAATGCGTTGATTCTGAGATGACTCCAATCCGCGGGTGATGCGTTGGGGAAAACTTGCTGCACAGGGTCGATGCGTGGAAATCCGAGATGGGTCGGCGAATTATGCCGCTGCGCCGAGCGGCGATGCGTTGATTTCTTCAGCCGTGATCCGTCGATGCGGTGATTCTTGCAGCGGTGACAGGCGCTGCGTTAATTTCAGCAGCGATGCGGCAGTTTAGGGAGATTCTTTTCGTACAATGGTGTTGCGTCAGAAAAACTGTTGCAAGAATTTCGATGCATCAATTTTATTTTTGTTGCATTGCTTTCCAGCTCTCAGTAGCAGAAACAACTTCCAGAGGCCGCACACAGCCACAGGCACACCTGGCAGGTCAGAACTCCCAGAAAGACAGTTCAGGGGAGCGTGGGGTGAGGGCTTTGTGTTCCTGAGAATTCAAACCAGGAGGCAAGCTCTACTCAAGCCCTCTGAGACTTTCCTCAAGCAGGGGACACAGCACACTGCAAAGTCCTACTCCTTTCCTCGACAGAAACAGTAACCTCAGGCGAACCCCACACAGCTAGGGCAGTACTTTTCCTCAGTTTCTCTAGCTCTTCTCCTTGGCAAAGATTCCTCTTGATTCCAGAAGTGGTCTAAAGTTCAGGGGTTTTAGGTCTAACTCTTATACCCCAAAATGTCTTTGTTATCTTTGTGCAAGGTTCTCTGAGCCCAGTCCAAACCTATACTGTCCTCTCTAGTGCAGCTGCCCGGCAGGAGGTGGAGACATCATTGCATAAGGCAGGCAGGCCCTATTCAGGTGCAAGAGAAATTTCCTACCTCCACTCTAAATGCAGACCAGACTTTTCAGGTGCTAGTAAGAACTCCCCCCCTACTCGGAATGCAGCCCAGGTCTATTTAGCCCAGCCCTGACTCAGGAAAGGCAGAACATACATCACCCCCCGGTGACTGTCTGAGAGAATTCACCTCCCCAGCCCCTGTCACTCCAAAACCAGACAGTCAATACACAAACAGGCAGAGGCACACAGAATGGTTGAACAAGAAAATGGCTACTTTCTAAAAGTGAGGGAAGAATAGCTGGTGTGCATAGTGTTAAACAAATGATATAACAAATTCAAATTATAGAAAAAACATGCCCAGAATGCATCATTGATTGAAGTTCTCTATGGGAGACCCATAAGATTTGCTCTGTAGAAAAATAGTTTTTTGAGCCATCAACATTCTTTGTATATCAATTTTTACATTGACTTTGGATATTTTGTTTCCTGATTAGGATTATTTGCTTGCTTGCTTGATAACTTTTATTTCGGCCGAAAGACCATAAAAAGTGCATATAGAATACATCAGCACAGACATTAAAAAAAAAAATAATCATAAAATGTTTAAGAAGGAATTAAACTGAAAGTTATCGCAATACAAAACATTAAAAACAGTCTATACAGCAATTAAGTTAAAAAAGTTTGTCTCCTACGCCACATGTTAAATAAATAACGAGAAACCGCAAACACAATGGGAGGATTAGTGTCATGGGTCAATATCCTACAGGCCTGTGTGGGATGCAAAAGTCCCAAATTCTTGCAAATAGGTATCAACCAGCGTTTTCGAATTGCAGTATAGGCAGGGCAGAAAAACAATACATGGGTTACGTTCTCAGTTTTATAGCTACATGCAGGGCAAACTTCACTGTTAGATTTTAACCATTTAGATGTAAAGGACCTAATGGGAAGGATGCCATGCCTTAACTGTAGATATAGCTTTCGAGCAACTGGGGGTTCAACTAGGTCCATGAATTCCTCAACTTTAGATTCTGGTTTAACTAGGAGGAACTCATATGTCAACCTGCCCAGTGATACAGAGCTCATTAATGTTTGGTAGTTTAACATACGTATCTGAGAAAGGAGTTAATTCTTAGATATCCCGAGGCAAAAAATGTCAGGGGTTTCCCACAATTCAGGAAAACCTAGGCGGATGCTAACAGCACTGATGTGCTGGTGCCAAGAGATTTTTTTGTTTTTAAGAAGGGACCAAATCTCAGAGAATTCCGCTCTGTACGCAACCAATTCAGGGACTGACCACAACCTCTTCCAATACATAATTGGTCTAGCACTTGTGATCTCCTCTATTGGCAGCATGCCAAGATCAAATCTAAGAGGGATCAGAGGCGTACTAGATGGTAATCCAACTAGATTTCTAAAAAAAGACTGCTCCACTTTTTTGAGATTCGCTATCTGCTTGTGCCCCCAGAGTTCAGCCCCATAAGTTGCTGCCGATTTAGCCTGGTGACAATATATCTCCAAGGCTGGGGACACCGGCCTAAAAGTAGACTCCCTAAAGAATTTACTTATGCCCCCCGCTAACTGGGATAGCTTGAGTGTAGATTTAGCTATCTGCATGTTCCAATTAAATTATCGGTCAAGGTGACACCCAAATAGACAAATGTTTTAACCCTTTCAAGGGGGGTACCATGTAAAACAGGGTTTGGGCGTACGCGCTTAGGGGGGTTAAAAATCATAAACTTTGTTTTCCCTAAGTTGATTTCCAATCCCCGAAGGTCGCAAAACTCCACAAAGCCATCAAGTGTTTTTTGAATGCCCGATGATGTTCTAGACAGCAACAAAGTGTCGTCTGCGAACATCAGAGCGGGCACTCTACCTGTAGCCAGTTTAGGGGCATCGTTATTGACCACAGCATTCAGATGTTCCAAAAGGCCATTTATGTGGAGGCTAAATAACGTTGGTGCCAACACGCTCCCTTGGCGAACTCCTTTTTGGACTGGGAACTGATCTGTGTGTTCGCCATGCCTACCGCACCTGACCTGGGCAAAGTTGTTTACATGAAGCCTAGAAAGAATGGCTAACAAATGGGGCGGAAGGCCCAGGTCTGCTAATACTTTCCACAGCTTTTCACGCGGCACTAGATCAAATGCTGCCCGCAGGTCCACGAACACAAGGTAGAGGCTGCCACCCTCCACCTTTGCTGTTTTCCAATACAAGACCTGCAGGCGAAATATCTGATCTAGGGTGGAGGTGCCGGACCTAAAGCATGCCTGGAGTATAGACAATATCCCATTTTCCTCGATCCACCCAAGAATCCTATCAAGGATGACCCTTCCCATCAGCTTTTGAGATGTATCAATTAGGCTGATGGGTCTATAATTAGAGGGGGTTAATGGGCAGCCCTTTTTTAGAATAGGCACAATTTCGGCTCCTAACCAAGTAGGGGGCAGGTCGTCTCCCTGCAGAATGTCATTGAATAGAACAACCAAATAGGGGGCCCAAATTTTCGGTTGCGTCCTAAACAAATCCCCTGGCAATTTATCCAAACCTGGAGCCTTATTAGGAAGCAGTTTACCTATAGCTGTCTCTACCTCAGTCAGGGAGAAAAGTTCAGCTGGGGCGGGGCGTGAGGAGACTGCATTCAACCATCCCCGCTCTTCGGCCCTACTGAAACTTTGCAGTTAGTGTTTATGTACTTACCTGTGATACCTGATGATTTATAATAATATGCGATACACTCCTGAAGGAGTGCCTTAGGGAGTGCCTTAGGGTAGTGCACTTAAAGGCTACAAACTTAGACCTAGCATTGTATACTTTCTAAAAGTGGCATTTTCAAATACACAATTTAAAAACCATCTTTAGAAAAATATGTGTTATTAATTCTGAGTTCAGAGAGCCTAAACTTTATTTTTCCATCTTATGCCTATGGGAAGATATTCTTGTAAAATGTTACAAAGTATTTCCCATTCTTCCCTATGAGGCAAGATAGCCTTTCAATAGTGAAAACAGAATTGGCAGTATTTCACTATCAGGACATGTTCAACACATCAGTATATGTCCTACCGTTGACATAAGCTGCACCCTGCCCAGGGGGGTACTTTAGGCCTACCATATGGGTGTCCTATATGTAAGAAAAGGGAAGGTTAGGGCCTGGCAAGTGGGTGCACTTGCCAAATCGACATGGCAATTAGCAAACTGCGCACAGGCACTGCAATGGCAGGCCTGAGACATATTTTCAGGGCGGGAAACATCCATTACGACGCGGTGTTTACACCGCACTACCATTTACAACGCAAGTCATTACCACGACTTGCGCTGGAGTGCGCTCTAGGCTAAGGAATAGTAGATTTACTATTCCAACACCTTCCCTACTGTACGTAGGCTGGTGTTGGAATAGTACATTTTACTATTCCTAAGTCCAGCACCCTACAGCGCAAGTCGTGGTAACGACTTCCGTTGTAAAACCAGCGTTGTAATGGTAGTGCGGTGTAAACACGGTTGTATTGACATACAACCTTTCAGGGCTAATAATGTGGGTGGCACACTCAGTGCTGCAGGCCCACTAGTAGTATTTTATTTACCAGCCAATGCACTTTACTAGGGACTGACCAGTAAATCAAAATATGCCAATCAGGGAGAACCAGTATAACAATAACAATAACAATTTACACAGAGCGCATATACACTTTAGCACTGAATAGCAGTGGTAAAGTACACAGAGTTTTATAGCCAACAAACACAGGTCATGAAAAATTAGGAGGATTGGAATGTCTATTTAGGCTACGGGATTCTGATAAGAGAGACACAGAAGGGAGAATAGGCTATAGCCAAAAGAAACAGAGGAAAGCAAACTGGCAAGCACGTGGACCTATGTGAAGAGAAGGTGGGATGTAAGTCCCTTTCTGGATAAACTAAATACAATAGATTTTACACGGCAAAATGTAAAAAAGTGCGTTTGCGCTATGGATAGCACCAATAACGCAGTCATGGGGGCCAGTGTCTGGGTACCTAGCATAACCATAGAGTTGACATTCTTTTCTCATGCCCCTTTCCCATTCAGGGTAGAGAAAGAGAGAAGATGGGGGATTTAAACCCTTTTACCAAGGTCAGTCACTCAGGTGAAATCAGTGTTCATGAAGGGCACAAAACCATGTGCTCGCAATAGTTAAGTACACAATCATCTATGGCCTAATGTTTCTATCTTGTCTTGTGAACGGGTACAGGAAGCAGACATCAGTGAGTAATAACAGCAGTTGGTTTTAGGACTCTGGGCACTTTACCACTGCAGATCAATGCTATAGTGCATATGCTTTATGTGTAAATTGTGAATATGGATTGGGGTTTCCGTGATTGATTTGTTTGACTTACTACTAAGTCCCTAGTATAGTGCACTTTGTGTGCCCAGGGCCTAAAAGTCAAATGCTGCCAGTGGGCCTGCAGCACTGATTGTGCCACCCACACAAGTAGCCTTTCAAAGGGTTGTCAGACCTGCCACTGCAGTGTCTGTGTGCAGTCTCTACTGCCATCCCTAACCTTCCCTTTCATCACATCTGAGTCACCCCTAAGGAAGGCTTGAGGTACCCCTGTGGGCAGGGTGCAGTTCGTGTGAAAGGTAGGACATGTCCTGATGTGTGTAACATGTCCTGATAGTGAACCACAGTGAATTTTGTTTTTCACTATTGAAAGGCTCTCTGTCCCCTAGGATATAATGGGAGTTTATTTATAACATGCTGTAAATATAACTTTCCATTTGGACAAGATGGGAAGGTGGAGTTTAGTATGTCTGAACTCAGAATATAAAGATGCATCTTTTAGGAAGAGGTTTTTTACATTCTGTGTTTGAGAATACCACTTTTAAAAAGTGGGTATTTTCTTGCTTAGCCATCCCGGGTGGCTCAGCAGGTTTGTGGCTTGACTGTCTGGCTTTTGGTGTGACAGGGTCTGGAGATGTGCATTCACTGTACACAGACACTGGGTAGGTTGAGGTGTGCCCTGTCTTTCCTAGACGTGTCAGTGTTGGGCTGAATAGAGCTAGGTTGCATTTAGAGTTGGGGGAGGAGACTTATTTTCACTTGAATGGGCCTGGTCTGTCTTACATAATGCTATTTCTCCCTCCTTCCGTGAAGCTGGACCAGAGAGGACAGAACTGGTTTTGACTGAGAACAGAGCCTTTCTGCCACAAGTGAACAATTAGAAATGGAATATAAATATTGGAGCCCAGACCCAAGTATTTTAGAATAATTCTGCACTAAAGAGGAACCTCTGCCAAGGAGAAGAACTGGGAAAACTGAAGAAGTACTGCCCCTTTGCTGTGTGCTGTCAGGGGTTAATCTGCAATGGCTGTTCCTGCCAAGGAGAGGACAAAGCCTTTGCAGTATGCTGTGTCTCCTGCTTGAAGTTCTCCTAGGGCTTAAAGCAGAGCTCTGTTCTGAAGTATCTCAGGGACACAAACACTTCAGCCCCTCAGTCTTCCTGCACCTGGAACTGCTGTTTCTGCCCCCACAGAGGGAAATTGCAAGACAACACCGGCAAGCGATGCCACAACCTGCAACAAAGCCGTGGGCACTGCTCATGAACAGCATGATGCACTGCCCGACTTGCAATGCAGGCCCCTGCCTGCCACTGCTGCACCATATCAACACCAATGCCGTTACTGAGGCCGCTGCCTGCAACAGAGCTGAGAGCACTGCTCATGATGTTCATGATGCACCACCCGACTCGCAGCGCAGCGCGGACCTCAATGGCATCGGTGCTTCATCACCCGACCCAGTCCAAGCTTCTTCTTTATTGCTGTTCATACCTTAAATGCAAAATCAAAATCTAACCCACTTAGAATAAGCAAAGTCAATATGGCGCATGAGACACCCTCTAGCCTCTGATCCTAATATTAGTTTATACATGGATACAACAAGTTCTTCCTCTGAATCTGCTTTTTTCCCTGTTAATAGGCCTACCATCTGTTGCATTATTGCTGTCCAATAATATCATTGAAAGTTAGGAACAGCCCATCCTCCCCAATCTCTTGGCAGAGTCAAAGATTTTAGGGCTCTCCTGGGGTGCTGACCAGCCCATAGAAACCTGGAAATCAACTGGCTTACGGCTTTGAACCAAAAGTTGTCAACCTCTAAGAGAATGGCTCTAAAGAAGTATGCAAAAAGAACAATTGATGGACAGAATGCAGAACAATGTCATACATTCACCCCAGTACAGAGATCTGGGCCTAAATCCATTGTTTATTTGCTCACCTTGCCACTCCTGTTTAAACCCAGCCATATGCAAATCAGCCTTGACCCTGTGCCCAATGCGAACAGTCCAGGCTGAACTGCCAGGCCAGGTCCTCCCTAGACTGGAACCAAGCATCCTAGGACTGGTTTCGGGGTATCACCCCTCATCAGCCAGGATAGCTTGACTCCAGTGGCATGAAGAGCAAGGGATCCACGTCTGGGCATACCCGTCCCACTCGGGTGACAAATGCAAAAAAAACAATTGATGGACAAAGAGCAGAACAATGTCGTACATTTATGCCAGTACAGAGATATGGGCCTAATTCTATCATTCTTTTGCTCACCATGCCATTCCAGTTTGATTCCAACCATGTGCAAATCAGACTTGACCCTGTGCCCAAGGGAAACAGTCCAGCTCAAACTGCCAGGCCAGGTACTCCCTGGAGTGGAACCAAGCATCCTAGAAACAGTTTCAGGACTTGACCCCTCATCAGACAGGATATGTTGCCTCCAGTGGCATGGAGAGCAAGGAACCCACGACTGGGCATACCCGTCCCACGCAGGGTGACAAATGTAAAAAGAATAATTGACGAACAGAATGCAGAACAATGTCATACATTCACCCCAGTACAGAGATCTGGGCCTAAATACATCTGTTTTTTCTCACAATGCCATTCCAATTTGAACAAAGCCATGTGCAAATCATCCTTGACTCTGTGCCCAATGGGAACAGTCCAGCCCAAACTGCCAGGCCAGGTCCTCCTTGTACTGGAACCAAGCATCCTAGGACTGGTGTCGGGGTTCCACCCCTCATCAGCCAGGATAGCTTGACCCCAGTGGCATGGAGTGCACGGGTCCCATGTCTGGGCATACCATTCCGAGTCGGGGTAACAAATTCAAAGAGAACAATTGATGGACATTATGCAGAACAATGTCATACATTCACCCCAGTACAGAGATCTCGGCCTAAATCCATCATTTTTTTGCTCACCATGCCATTCCAGTTCGAACCCAGCCATATGCAAATTAGCCTTGACCCTGTGCCCAATGGGAACAGTCCAGTCCGAACTGCCAGGCTATGTCCTCCTTGGACTGGAACCAAGCATCCTAGGACCGGTTTTGGGGTTTCACCCCACATCAGCCAGGATAGCTTGACTCCAGTGGCATGGAGAGCACGGGACCCATGTCTGGGCATACCCGTCCCACTTGGGTTGACAAATGCACTTAAAAATATCTCTCTCATAAATTCATGTAGGCAAGGTGCACATTTTTTGTTCCAACCGCTTTCCCTGCTGTAAGTGAATCAATTTCCCTCCTAACATCATCCTCCATTATAGGTGCCTCTAGCAGCTCATTCTCCTCGAGGGACAGTCCTTCCCCTGGCAGGCCTGTTATTAGAAATGGGATTTCTGGATGGCTAGGGCATGTGCCTAAGCCAGGCAGAATCCACCACTCTGGTCAGGGCAAGGGAGTTATATGCTAAAGATAACCCCTGATCACCCCCTTGGTAGCTTGGCACAAGCAGTCAGGCTTATCCCAGAGGCAATGTGTAAAGCATTTGCGCAACACACTCAGCAGCGACACACTAGGCACACCATAAAAGAAACTCCACACAAGGTTATATGAAAAATTGCCTTTGTATTATCCAAAGCCCATTAGAATCATAATCACAAATGTACACTGTGCCATCTGGCACTAGGCAATGCTTCACATGGTAATATATTCAGGACAGGGCCAATCTGGCCACTGTCAAACCCATTAGAACAGGTAAGTAATAAAACAACCATTGACTACTGGCAAAACACTGTGCTTAGTGGAAACATATTATGCATAAACACATTTAGGCATAAATCACATTTAGAAGTGCACCGTAGTAACACTCCCTAGGTGCATACATCACCTTAGGCATAAACACATTATGCGTCCTTTTAGGGCCTTGCGCCCTACCAAAACCGCAAAAATTATCCATGCCTTCCATGGGGCCCGCCTCGGCTGTCCCCAATGCCCTCTGTCCAAAAGTCAGGATGCTAAATGGAGAGAGGGTGCATCTCACCCTAGTTCCTCCTTTAACAACAAAGAAATGCCCCCGTCGTTGCATCTCCCCGCTCTTGCAGCACAGCTGAGAAAATCAGCCTTGGCACCACTGTGCCTCTGAAGCCCCATTCCGGGACTTCTAAACCAAGTGTCCATCATTGCAGCTGCCCACGCTCTCACAGTGCAGCTTGAGAAGACACAGATCTGACACCAATCATGCCTTGAGAGCTCCTCCGGTGCCTACTCACGGCACCAACAATTCTAAAAGTTCATCCCCACTCACCGGGGCTTCTCTGGGCCAGATTCAGGAATGGGCGCAACAGCAGAACTTCGGCAGGGTACCCGCAAGGCTCTGGTCTCTCTTCCCTCTTCTGGCCTCCAAGGGGACTCTACTGGCCTCTATGCTGTGGCAGCTTTCCTTCTTTGTTTCTCAGGTCTCGGTGCCCGTGAGGCACTGGCTCTACCTTCCGCCCACCACCAGGCTCAGCTGGCTGACTTCCTCCGAGGGCAACAGAGGCCTGAGAGGCTCCATCTCTGTGGGTCAAGTGGACGACCTACAACCAGGCAAGATATCTGACTTCCTGCTCTGCGGCTACCTTCCGCCTCGCAGAGTACAGCGCTTGTTAGCGCAATGGACACAACAAAGGGGCTCCACATGCTCCATCAGGCAATGACTGGGAGCATTATTCATCAGTGGGGCATCCCACCAGCGTCCTGCGCGCTCACCACGCACCTGGGGTCCCAAGTACAGGGACAAGTGGAGCACTCACCCTCTGCCTGCCTTTTTAGCATGGGAGGATCTCTCCATTCAAGTGTCTCCCATGACGAGGCACCACCAGGGGCAGACAGCACCCCTCTCACAACACGGGCAAAGGGCAGGGCTGGGCCCAGGCAGGCCAGCTCACAGGGCCCGCTAGCACAGGGGGCCCTTCGTGGGGGTTCCCCCTGGGGCCCAACAGGTACCAGCAAGCACCCCAAGCAGCACTAAAAAGCACACCTTACATGGGGTCACAGCCCCAATATTTATACTATGTTCTGCCCTGGCACAGGGCTTGGAGAACCAGTCCCAACTGGTTCTGCGGGGTAATGAAGCAGTTTGTGTACAGTGCTCACACCCTCCTTTGTCCAGTTGGGCTATTCAGGGTCAGGGGCTACTCCTCCCACTAGTCTAAAAGCAGATCTGCCCATTAAGCCTACAGCTGACTCACCCAGCCCGTCTGGAGCCACACACCTCACCAGCCCCTCTCACCCCAGAGCCAGACATGCAATATACATCAGGCAGGCACACAGACACATAGCACACAGAAATGCCAACTTCTAAAAGTGGCATTTCTAAAATAGTGTTAATAAATCTGCTCACACCATTACGCAGCATTTATTATCTCTATTGCAAACATACCAAACTTGACCACACTGCTCCTCTCATATCAGGAATTACCACTGACACACTTATCAGGGGATCCCCTATGCATTCCTATGAGAGCGTTCACAGCAGTGAGAAACCAAAATGGCTGTTTGTCACTATCATGACATGGCACACACTTAAGGTACATGCCCTACCTTTTACCTACAATGCACCCTGCCCAATAGGGCTACTTAGGGCCTAACTTAGGGGTGACTAACATGCAGAAAAAGGGGGGTCACAGACGGGGGAACTACGTTGCATGCCACCTCACAGCGTGCACAGGCCCTGAATTGGCAGAGACCTGAGACAGGTATGAAAGGTTACTTTGGTGGGTGGCGTAATCAGTGCTCCAAGTTCACCACTAGCATTTAATTTAATGGCCCGGATATATTAGATACCACATTACTGGAGACTGATAGGTAAATTAAATATGTCAAACAGGTGTAGACTAATCTTACCATGTTTACCACAGAGAGCACATGCACTTTACACTGGACAGCTGTGCTAAAGTGCCCAGAGTCCTAAAACCACCAACACGAGGTCAGAAAAAACCTTGGAGGAAGGCAAAAAGTTCAGGGGTGACCCTGCAAAAAGGTCCAAGTCCAACACCCGTTAAATAGTCTTCAATTACTTTATCCTCACAAAAAGTGACTTCAGTGTATAGGAACTTGTAAAAATCTCTATCTCTATTAGTTGCGTTTCCACCGCCGCTAAGTCCATGTATAAGTCCTGCAGAAGCTTCTTCTCCTTCCACTGGGCCATCCAACAATACCTATATGCCTCCCCACTTATCCCAGACTTGAGGGCATCCCAGACTACGTTGCTAGCACTTCCTTTATTCTCCTCTATGAACCTAGGGATCCAAACCTTTATATGTTGAATAAATCCTTCATCACATAGCATTGCCCTATCAAACATCCATTGCGCCACCACGAGGGAGAAGCTTGAATGTTCACTTCCAGTATTAGTGGGTAATGATCAGACATAACTCTTGGATATTTCTATATCTTGCAGGACTGTACTAGTTACTTGGAGACATGAAAATAATCCAGCCTGGCATGTACATGGTGTGGGGCAGAAAAGTAAGTATAGCCCGGGTCCCCTGGTTCTTGCAACACCCAGACGTCTGACGCCCATGAAATGCACATAACTGTGATAAAGATTTTAAAACGTTTAGTTTGCGGCCATGAGGCTATAATAAAGCCACTTCTAAAGAAACCCACCCTTAACACCTTGGAATTAAAAAGTTATCGGCCTATAGCAGCTCTTCCTTTTCCATCTAAATTACTTGAAAAAGTTATAAACAAACAGCTGGCTAGCTACATTGATTATAACAACTTGTTAGATAACACTCAGTTTGGGTTCAGGAGAGGACATGGAACGGAGACGGCGCTCATCAAGGCCTCTGAAGAGATCAGACAGATCATGGACCAGGGTGGTACGGCTGTTCTGATCCTGCTGGATCTCTCAGCGGCCTTTGACACGGTCGATCATAACATCCTGATCGACCGTGTCACGGCTATGGGCATACAGGGCAAAGCTGCGGAGCTCCTGGCTTCTTTCCTGTCCAACAGAGAACAGTCGGTAAAGATGGGGAACGTCTACTCACCCACCTTTGTGCTGCCTTGTGGAGTCCCCCAGGGATCCTCGCTAAGTCCGACACTTTTTAATATCTATGTGTCGGACTTGGCTAGGGTCATTAAAACTCATGGAATGGGAGTGACTTCGCACGCCGACGACACTCAGTTGGTGCTAGCAGTGCATAAAAATGGGATCGAAGTGGCAGCCAACTTTCAGATGGGCATGAGAGCCATCAGTCACTGGATGGACAGGAATTGTCTAAAACTAAATACCGATAAGACCGAGGTAATGGTGTTTGGAGACCTAAAACCATCCTGGTCCCCAATCTGGTGGCCACCTGAAATGGGTAACCCACCCAGCCCAGTTTCAAAGGTCAGAAACCTAGGAGTGTTGTTTGACAGCAAACTAAGTTTCACCAATCATGCTAATGCAGTAGTCTCCTCTTCCTTTTTCACGCTACGAAAAGTGAAAAAGTTGCTACCTTACCTTCCCCTGTCGGCAGGGAAAACCCTTATGTCCTCCTTGGTATTATCCAAGGTGGACTACTTTAACGGGCTGTTGTTAAATGCTCAGGAGCAGGTCTTTAAAAAGCTACAAATGGTGCAGAATGCCGCTGCACGAATTTTGACCAAAACTCCCAAGTTCGCACCTATCTCTTCCATTGTTTACCAACTACACTGGCTCCCAGTAAAAAAGAGAACCAAATTCAAGGCTTTGTGTATTATATACAGAGCATTGAATAGCCAAGGACCTGACTTCTTTAGGGAATCACTGCAGGTTTATGTCCCTAAGAGAGCGCTAAGATCTGCCTCATCTGCATCCCTATGTATCCAACGGGTAAGAACAGTTACATGGGGAGACAGACGCTTCTTGGTGGCAGCCTCGAAGCTCTGGAACACCTTGCCCCACCATATAAAAAGCAGCTCTTCACTGATGATTTTTAGAAAGCAAGTGAAGACCTGGCTATTCACTCAATAATGCACAGGAGGTGCCTCTTTGTCTGCGTAGCGCCGAGACACCATTCGTGGTATTTGTTTGCGCTTTATAAGTTTAGAAATAAATAAATGATGTCCCTGTCCTCCTTGTTTGTCCTTTTAAGAATTAATGTTTATATTAAGGGGGGTGGCCATCAAGTAAAGAGCCATACACGGAGCATAAGGTAAACATATTATGAACCGTACAACATTGGATGATCACCCATCTTCCCATTTTGTTCCAGCTAGACCGTGGAAATCTGCCTCTCCCTTTTCATGCCATGACTGCCAACCCCCTCATTTGCATACCATGTGAAGTGCTAGTCAAAAGCTGAATACCTGCCAGCTCCGCTACCTCCTGTCTCCTTGCTTCGATGTGTGTCTCCTGAAGGCACACAATATCAGCCTTCGGAAATTGGATATCCATATTAATCCTGCGCTTTTAATGTGGTTTATTTAGGCCACATATATTGATGGGGGCTATTCTTAACTTGCCCATTCACCCCAGTGCTCATTTTCCATCGTGCTCATAGATTCTATTTGTTGCAGTTTTACCCATGAGAGCTTTTTTTAATCAACCCCACCTTCATCCCCTTGGCCCTTCACCAGCCAAAAAGGGTTAGAAGACCCTTGTGATGCCTCCTGTATCCAGCGGTTGCCAACGGCCACTCTCACTCTGAAAGTAATCAAAAAAAGAAGAAAAACCCAAAAGAAACCTCAAAAAAGAAAATCATGTTCTGAAGTATCTCAGGGACATAAGACGTCAGCCCCTTTGTCTTCCTGCACCTGGAACTGCTGTTTCAGCCACCACAGAGAAAAATTGCAACACAACACCCGCAAGCGATGCAGCAACCTGCAACAAAGCTGCGGACACTGCTCATGAACAGCATGATGCACTGCCCCAACTTGAAATGCACCACATCGCCTGCCATTGCCACACCATATCGACACAGACACAGTCACCAAGGCTGCTGCCTGCAATGGAGCAGAGAGCACTGCTCATGATGTTCATAATGCACCGCCCAACTCGCACCGCAGCCACGACCTCATCGACATCGGTGCTTCATCATCACAGAACTGATACTTCATGTGGGTGACCTACTGAATCCATCAACACTGCACCATCGTAAGGAACCGATGCCTCACTGCCACCGCGACCTCACCTCCCTGGCAACAGTAAGGAACCAACGTCTCCCCTCCCCTTCATCACATCAAGGATCCATGGACTCACCTCCCCTGGGGTCGTAAGGAACCGAGGGATCACTTCCCTGATGATGTGCACCGACTTTGCTTTCATCATTTGACAAGGTACTGTTCTTTAGAGTTCTGTGTAACTCTGTGTCCGATGCTGCGCACCTCGCGGTCAGGGCCATACTTTGGATTTTCATTTGTCATACAAACTTGATTTGTGTGAATGACTATTTTCTGAGGATATCTTGGTATATGTGTTGTAGATCTTTTTCATTTTGGTCTTGTTTTGTTGAGATAAAGATGACTTTTATTTTTCTAAACTGGTGTAGTGTCCATTTATAGTGTTTTCACTGTATTACTGTAGGAGTGTGATAAAGGTTTAAATACTGTCCCTTAGGTAAGTCTGTTTGCTCGTGCCAAGGTACCAAGGGGGTGAGCAGGAGTTATTTTAGAAGTGTATCTCCCTGAACCTGACTAGGAGGAAGGGATCCCTACTTGGACAAAGGTGCAAACCATTGCCAACTAAGACCCCCTTTTCTAAGAGGCAAGTAAACAGTGCTCATTAATATGCGGGTCCTGATGTGCCCAGCAGCATTGCTGCAATGTTATATGACTCTTGTTCTTTGGCCCCGGCAGACTGATGAGTACCTGGTATGGAGCTAGGTGGAAATAGAACAGGCATCAGAGAGGGCTGCTCCTCTGCCCCCTGTGGTGCCTCATGTAGTGCACCTCATTCTTGATGCAGCTAAAAATAAAAGTACCTTTACAAGTGCATGGCTGGCGGAACAGGACAGCAAATGAGCTGAAGGGGGATGCTGGGAAGCATGAGCTGGGAAGATGCTGCAGGACCACGAATAGGGGAGAGAGAGAGAGAGAGAGGGCGGGAACATGCAGTGGAGTGCTTGTTGCTAAAGAAACAAGTGCTGGTATCCACAACAAAAGGGAGACCTAGAGTGGTTGCCTGCTTAGTCTGAGGTGGGGGTAAACTGGTGAGTTTGCTTTGCAGGAGAGTGATGGGCTGGAAGTTAGGCAGTAAACAATATGCAGCATTACCCAAAAGAAAAAAGTCAGCAGATGGGAATGAGTAGTTAGGGCATGGGAAACAGATAGGAGAGACACAGAAAGGAAAACAGGCTACAGCTAATAGAAATTGAGAACAGCAAACTGGAAGCACATGGATCAATAAGAAATAAAAGGATGATTAATCAACCAATAGAGGAAGGCTAGCATTATCCAACCTTAAAACATTTTTCTAGAGGTAGCCTAGCTGAGAGTGATATTCTAGTGTACTGCACAGGCATCTGAGAAGTTATGGCCTCAAATGGATATGGCAGTTGACATTAGTTTTCAATGAGATCTAATATGGAAATCTAAAATACAATGTCCTCCTAAGGTTTAATTGAGCACCCGTGAAGCTACAACTCTGAAAATGTGAAATCCTGTTGCTAACTGCTCTACATGGCCACTTTCCATGGGAAATGGCCTTAACAACGCGGACTGAGTTAGGCATGCCATTTCCCTGCAAGCAATATCATGCTTGCCTTAACCACGCATGAGCATATGCATGGTTAAAGTTATGTCTAGCTGCCCAAGCGGAAAACTCAGACTCTAAACACTCAGACTTGAAAGACTCAGGACTCGGGAGAGGACACAGTGAGGTAAGTGGAGCTGGGGCATGGTCTTGCTGGTGGAGGGGGCCTTTTTGGGGTGGGGGTAGGTTTTAGGACTAAGGAGGGGGGCAGGGGGGTTTTTAGGGTGGGGACAATTTTTAGGGCTGAGGGCAGGGGGAAAACGGATAGTTTACAGGGCAGAGAGCAGGGTTGGGGTACGTTAAGGATGTGGGGGATAGTTTTTAGGGCTCAGGGCAGGGAGGCTGGGGTCGGTCTAGGTTTTGGGGTTGGGTTTATTTTTTGAGGCTCAGAGCAGGTGGAAAGGGAAATTGTACAGGGCAGGGAGGAGGGTCGGGTAGTTAAAGGAGAAAGAGGATAGGTTTTAGGACTCAGGGCAGGGGGGCTGGGTCGGGGTAGTTTTTGGGGTGTGTGCTTAAGTTTTAGGGCTTAGGGCAGTTGGAGAAGGGACAGTTTACAGGGCAGGGTCAGGGTAGTCAAGTCATGGTGTGTATAGTTTTTAGGGCTCAGGATGCTGGGGTTGTGGTTGTTTTGCGACATGGGATTCATTTTTAGGGCTCACGCAGGAGGAGAAGGGACAGTTTACAGGGCAGGATTGGGGTATCTTAGTGATGCATTGATAGTTTAGGGCTCAGGGCAGGAAGGCTGGGGTTGGGGTCATTTTTTGGGTGTGGGTTTATGTTTTAAGGCTCAGGGCAGGCAGAAAAAGGGCAGGGAACATGGTTGGGGTAGTTTAGGGATGTAGGGGTTAGTGTTTAGGGCTCAGGGCAGGGAGTCTGGGTTGAGGTAGATTTGGGGCATGGGATTCATTTTTAGGGCTCACAGCTGGTGGAGAAGGGACAGTTTACAGGATAGGGTTGGGGTAGTTAAGGGATGTAGGGGATCGTTTTGGGCTGGTTTCAGGGTCATATTTGGGGTGTGAGTGTGTTAAGTTGAAGACTTTAGCCAAACTAGTATAATTGAGGTTTTGTTTAAGTAGATCTGTATACAACCCTCATGGACCTGGATCCAACACCAACTGCCAGAGATGAGATACTACACAGAACATAACGTTGTCACAGCAATGACATAAACAAACTGACATAGCAAACATTCCTATGTTAGATTAACCATAACACATCTCCCTTACTACATAAAGAAACAAATTTGTACAAAAACCAAAGAAATAAACATTAAGAAGGAAAAAATTGCATTCACAAAATTAATCAAATAGTCAGCATTACAGAATAATAACAAATAGGATTCAACGAGAATGCATTACAAAATCCTTTTGCCAAACTGGTCTTGTTCTAATCCTTGTAAAAGTATCATTTGGTGTGTTTTGAGATAGATTACATCCCACATGGTGAGAAAGTGTAATTTCTGAAATTATCAATTTTGACTAGGCAGGACATATTCCACACATCCCCAGAATCTAAAACAACCACATTTTTCCTGACAACATAAATTTTAAATGGACCCATGAATTTAGAGTGACCTTTTCTTACAAAACCAGGTCTTCTAACTAGGACGGTATCGCCAATATTCCAAATAATTGTTCTCGTTCTGTGTGTGCTATCAAAATTAGCCTTGTATTTATCTTGGTAAATTTTTCTTCTCTGATTGAGATCTGTTAATGAAAGTTGATCGCTGATGGTACTATCTAGTCATAACCAAACAGGATTCAGTTTACAATGTGGTTTTCTACCTCTGAGCGCAGAAAAAGGAGAAACATTTGTAACACTATTAGGTGCCACTCTATGTACCCATCAAGTTTCTCTCAGAGCCACTTTCAAACATGTTCTAATTTGAATTGCACCTTGGGCCCAACTCTTCACAATTTTGTTCATTACCATAAACCATTAGCTTGTGGTGAATACAGGGCAGTTATAAAATGGACAATTGCTAAACTAGAAAGAAATGGTTCCATATCTGAAGACTCAAACTGTGTACCATTATCGGTAATGAGAGTTTTGGGAATTCCCTCTTTAGATAATTTATCCTTTGGAAAATCAACAACAGTTAGAGTGTTGAATGATGGAACACACTTAGGGCCAGATGAAGTTCACCGAATACCGGTCGGTAATGGCCGATTTCGGCCGTTACCGACCGGTATTTGGCTTTTGACATGTAGGTGGCTCGGAATTTACAGAATCGGTATATTTACCGATTCGGTAAATTTACCGCCTCGGTATTTTTCCGAATCTGTAAATATACCGAATCTGTAAATCCATATGTAGATGGCACAGTTTGCAGTGCCACAGGCCCTTAGGAATTCTTAATTTACCACCCAATCCTATTGGGTGGTAAAATACCGAATTCCAGTGTACATGCACATCTGTGCATGAACACCTATGCCATGTGACACACAGACACTTAGGGCATGTCTGTGTGCCACATGGCAAACAAGCCTGCAATTGGGGTGCTACAGGGTGTCAAAGTGACACCCCGTTCCCCCTGCCAGGATTCGGTATTTACCGATTCGGTAAATACCGAATCGGTATTTCCCATTGATTCCTATGGGCTTCAAGGCCCAAAGGAATCAATGGGAAATACCGATTCTGTATTTACCGAATCGGTAAATACCGAATCATACAGAATCAGTAATTGCAAAATAAAAATTACCTACAACTGCCTACTTCCAATTTACCTACTCTTAAATACTGATTCGGTATGATTCGGTATTTAAGAGTAGGTAAATCGGAATTACCTACATCTGGCCCTTAGTCACTACCCATTTGGAAGTATAATCCACAAGTAAGATGACAAAACGTTCACTTTGGTTTAACAACTCAAATGGACCAGCTATATCCAATCCCAACTTCGTCCATGGTTCAATAGGTATTTCTACAGGTGAAATTGATGTTGAATAAGTTTTCTTAGACTTATCATTGTTGGCACACTGCCAGCAATCCTTCACAACACATTCAACCTGATGGTCCATGCCAGGCCACCAGTACCACTGACGAAGTCTGGTTTTTGTTTCATTTCGGCCTAAGTGACCCTCACGTGCCAAATTTATTATTTTAGATCTTAGACTAGAAGGAGGAACCAAACGTTTTCCTCTAAAGATCTTGTTATCTTCAATACACAATTCTTCTCTCACACAAAAATAAACTGCTAATGATGAAGATAAATTCTTCCTTTCTGGCCAACCTTTCACAATGAAATTTTTCAAATTGTCCAAATCTAAATCATTCATACAAGAATCATTCCACTCTTGATTTTCTAAAGCGGACTCACAAACCTAATTTATATTAGGAGAAATTATGGCAACATCCTCAGAGTGAATTGGTAATCTTGACATACAATCTGCCATGCAATTTTTTGTACCCTGAACATACTCAACAACAAAATTATAGTTCAACAAACCATCCACCCATCGAGAAATTCTTGGAGAAATATGATCTAACTCTCTTGAAGTAAAGTTTCTAGAAAGTGGTTTATGATCTGATCTTACAATAAAAGGTATCCCCCATAAAAAAATTGAAATGAAGAATGCCCCAAAATACCGCTAGTGCCTCCCTCTCAACCTTGGAGTACCTCTCTTCCGCTCCTCTCAATGTACGTGATGCAAAAGCCATTACTTTAAGTTCGCCACTAACCATTTGAGACAGTACGGCTCCCAACCCACACAAACTTGCATCAGTAGTTAGAATTGTTTTTTGATTTACATCAAAATTTCCTAAAGTTGGCATATTTGCAATACTTTTCCTCACATTATCATTCGCCACATCACTTTCACTAGTCCAGTCAAATTGTGAACCTTTCTTCAATAAAGACCTCAATGGTTGCGAGATAGATGCAACATTTTGTATAAACTTTGAACAAAATTCTGCTAAATGAACGTACATGATCCTTATTAGTAGGCTTTGGCGCTTCCATTATACTTTTAATTAACTCTAGTTTAGGACTTACACCCTCACCAGAAATTGTATGTCCAAGATATGTTACAGGTGTTACTCTAAACTTATATTTTTCCTTCTTTATAACCAAACCTGCCGATTTCAACCTTCCCAACACTTGCCACAAAATTCCATTATGCTCTTCAAAATCCTTACCATAAACCAAAATATCATCTTGGAAAAACAACACTTTGCTTAAACCTTGTAATACTTGCTTAATTATCCTCTGAAAGTGTGCTGCGGCGGAAGCAAGTCCAAAAGGCATCCTTTTAAACTGAAAAGCTGCCATGGGGGTGACAAATGAGGTTAAATGCCTTGAATCTGGATGAAGCATAACCTGGTGGTAAGCGGAGGACAAATCCATTACACTAAAAATGTTTGCATCTTTGATGAGAGTGAGTGTTTCATTGATGTTTGGTAAAGGTTTTATCCACCAAAATAATTTATTTAATCCTCTCAAATCAGCACACAACCGTATTTCTTTCCCACCATCCTTAGGTCAACCACTCAGGCCAACCACTCAGAGCTCTCAATCTCCTCAAGTACTCCCTTCTCAATGAGTTTCTCAATCTCACGTTTTAGTAGTTGCATCCTCATGTTCGGAACTTTCCTCACTTTTGCTACAAAAGGTACTGCACCATGTTTTCATATGATTCGATGCTCAAAATTCTTTAAGAGACCAAGAAGACTATTACTGAAAACTGTTGGAAATTCAGTGGCAATATCTGAAGGAAATTCGTCCTTGCTTAACAACAACACTTTCTGAGAACTGTTAGGATTAAGAGTTATTGCCATATCCCTCTGGTGCCACCAGCCAAGGAGATTATCACCCCTCTTGGCTATGTGAACTTTACCAACAGTCTTGCGATCAGAAAATTGGATTTTCTTTACACAATAACCTAAAACATCAATCTTTACACCACCATAACCTACTGGGTTGATGTCTGATAGTAACAATTCAACAATCTCACAACCAAATGTAGTCTCCCAATTTTTGTCACCAATCATAGTGTAGGGTGAATCAGAATCTGCTAAGACTATTATTTTCTTTCCTCCAAATAAGATCTCACATTCAGGCATTTCAATGGGTTCTACATCCACACTCCCATCATCACGTATACTAGACACAACTCTCGTTTCATCTAGCAACTGAATCACATTTTGTTGCTTGTACGCACGACACACTCGAGCATAATGACCTTTCTTGCCACAGTTCCTACAAAATGCAAATCTTGCAAAACACCCTGGACTATTAGTCCAATGACCTTCACTACCACACCTGAAACACTTAGGATTTGTAGATTTGTTATCAGTTGGGGTGTATTTTTTTTCAGATTTTCTCTCAGTATCTTTCTTTGTAGGAGTAGCGACTTTCTCATTCCCTTTTTCATTTCGTTTTTCTATGTTGTTAATAGTTTCCTAAGTAGAGCCATTTTCTTTACCAGTAGAATCTTTACGCTTTTCATCACGCATTTCCCGAACCCACATACTCATGTTCCCCATCCCCTCAATGATAGCAACAGCATCATTTAAGTTGGGATTTTTGCTTAACAATTATTCTTGCACTTTGACATTGTTAGTGCATATAACGATCTGATCCCTAATCAAGGAATCAGTTAAATGTTCAAACTCACATGCACGTACCAAAGTTTTCAGTGAGGCTACATAACTAAAAATTATTTACCACTTCCCTTGGACCCTAGAAAAGAATTTGTGTCTCTCCAAAACCACATTTATATGTATTCCAAAATATCTTTCCAACATTAATACGAACATGTCATAAACATTACCAGGTTCCCCACCACCATTCCCAATGTCAATTTCATCTAAACTTTCATAAATACATCTTCCCTCAATACCCAGATTATGTAATAAAATAGCTTGTTTACGAATAGATTAAAATGTGTCACCTCCAATGGCTATGAGGTAAGAATCAAAAATTACTTTCCACCTTTTCCACGGTAAAACAGGCTCACCTTTCTCAGACAAGAAATGAGGGGGTTCAGATGAAGTTGCCATATCGTACAAGAATGTTGATTCTGTGAAAGATAATGAAATAGTAACCTAAATGTTCATAACATGCATAGAATAAAAGTAAAATAAAATAAACCTAACTAACAATGTCTCAATCTGTACAAAACACATAGAATGTAAGTATGTAAAAATGGTTCAATGTCCGCAAAAGTGTGCGAATCACTGAAAAATCGCTGTTCAGGAATAACCCAATATCCATAATTAGTGTGCAAATCACTGAAAATGCCTTTAAAAGATATTAAAGTGTGTGCATCACTGTATGCACGCCCTTGAAATATTCTGCAATCCAGTCAAGTATGACTCCAAGTCAGTCAAGAATGGTGATACAAAATGTTCAATGAAGAAAAGAAAATTGGTTTTGATAATTTCCACAGTCTCCAATACAACGTAGAGAGTAAGTTGTCACAGTCATGAATGAGACGAAAAATTGCTTCCCTTCAATGCCGGTATCGACACTCGCAACGTTTCGCCTCAAACTTATAAGTCAATGGTAAATACAAATAAAGGAAAGTTTGCGTATCTCTGTGGTCAATCAATGTTCGCATCTAACAACGTCCGCACATCGCATCTCTGTTTGATTGACACCCGATTAACTTACACTCAAAATGGCCGACAACGTCATATCGTCATGACGCTTGAACGTGAAGTACGTGTCAAAACTGGAATGATAAAAACTACGATTGACAGTCTAGCTGTTAACTCCCAGAATCCTTCAGGAAAGACCGTTGATTGAACAACACGTCATCATTCCTCTTCCGGATCGATAGTGACAACAACTGCACTCGTGGATCCAAGGCCAAACATCAGTCTCCAAAACATCAGCACAAATCCACAATATGAACTTAAAGTACTTGCCGGATTGATGTTTCTTCACACAAGGAAAAATATCTCGAAAATTCGATGAAGAAAACAAAGATGACGGTAAGGTAAAGCAACCAAACTGTGCATAGGTTTGTCTCAGAAATACAATATCATGTAGGGTTGTTTCTTTATCCTTTCTCTCGACCTCGTCGCCAATGTTAAGTTGAAGACTTGAGCCAAACTAGTATAATTAAGGTTTTATTTAAGTAGTTCTGTATACAACCCTCACGGACCTGGATCCAACACCAACTGCCAGAGATGAAATTCTACACAGAACATTAGGCATATGAATCTAGAACATAACATTGTTACAGCAATGACATAAGCAAACTGACTTAGCTAACATTCCTATGTTAGATTAACCATAACACAGTGTAATTTGAAGGGTGCAGGGGAAAAAGAAAAGGATCAATTTACAAGGCAGGAGTATGATCTTTAGACCGCAAGCCCCTTTACCCATCATGTGTTTACCATGAAATTGCGTGGTAAATGCATGTGTGGGTAAAGGCATGCATGCTAAAAACACAGTCGTGGCAGAGACCACGTGATACAGGCCTCCATTGTTTAGGCATGTGTTGTACCATCATACAAATACTTTCTAATCAGAAACGCTTAATCCTTCTTTATTGCCTGTCCTGATCCCTAGCCCTTTCTCTGCACGGTAAAATGGAGATGGCGCAATGACAGCTGACCTAGTCACCGGTAGAATATAAAAAGCTATTTCTGCTAGGAGAGGAAAAGAGGTACCCCAATACTCAGCTACTCCACTGGGTACTATACTCTGTGCTAAAAGAAGCAGCTGATAGAGACCTATTCCCATTTGAACCGGATGTGCAATGATCAACATGCTCTAGGACTGACCCTACTCATATAGGGGGGCTGTGAGAAAGTTAATTACTACTTGGGGTGGATTGTAGTCCATCAAAGTAATAATATCACACTTTTTGTTAGGTCCAGTAAAGGTTTCAGTAATTTACCCTTGAGCACCTTCCTTAGTTGCAAAGGCGAAATGGGATAAAATGACTAAAATCCAATAAGGAAAACTGGAAAAGTCAATTTTAAAAATTAAAATGTAATTTTAGCACCAAAAAGCATAAAGCACCAACCGCTGGCCGCTGGTCATGCTAGAAGGTGCAAAAATCAAAGTTAAAGCCAACCAATATTGATTGCAAGACAGATACAAGCAGGGTGCTCTTCATGTCAAGTTACCTTATTTGTTTTGTTCTCAGTTACCTTGTCCGTTCTGGGTCATCAGCGGGGTTTTCAGCATTGAAGACCACAGAAGAAGGCCAAGGTAGGGCTCAAAGGCTGCAGTTTGCAGGAGGAGGGGGTACTGATGCGGTGGTCAATTAAGTGGTCACTGAAGGCGCTAAAGGTTTAGGATTTTTCATGCAATGAAATTCTTTAGTGTAAATTGGGTACTCGCTAAACGGTGGCATCAAGGAGGCTACAAACTAAAGTTGATGTGGCCTGGCATTGATGGAGTCCAAGGTCAAGCAGAGAACATAACAGAAGCTATGGTGAAGTGAGGCTCAAAGGTAATTCACCTAAGTGGTCAGCCCAGCAGGTTGGTCCTTGTCATGTTTTGGTTGTCGAAACAAGAAGTCTTGAAAAGTTTCTAAGCCTCAGTGTGAGAAGCTGGCTTGGTATATGGTGCACACGTGTGTAAGTGGGCACCTTGCACCAATAAAGACAACTCTTATGGAGATTTTAGTGGTCTTAGACAACTTTAGAAGCTCTCTAAGTGGTAGCTGTTGAGAGCATCCTTGAGGCTTTGTCCAGAAGGAGTGTAAAGCAGCTTTTTTTACCAGAACATAATCAGTTTAGAATAAGTGAAACAGAACCAGAGAGCGTATGTATAAAAATATGTATTTATTATAAGACACTCACTAATACATATGGATATCTCCTTCCTGGGGATATACATAATGCACACAATACTTTGCAATAGAAACAGGTAAGAAGCACTGTAGCATCCTGGTTCTAATATGTTTATGCCTAAAGGAAGTAATACAACAAATGTCCACGCCGGTGAGTGGCTTCTCACCCGAGATACGCATCCATTGCTAATGTCTAATGTCTTCAAAACAAAGCTACGCAATGTAATGTAACATACATCCTGTTGTACAAATCATATTAACCACACTGTAAGGCAATTTAGTGAAGAAACAAAGCCGGGGAGATTGGAGAAGAGAAGCTGATCATCTTAAAAAAGAGTCAAGGATAGACACGCCACAGGGCAAACAAAAATGTGCTTCATACTCGAGCAAACGTGACGGACGGTGGAAACACAATCTTAAGGAAGAGATACTAGTAACCATGGACAGATGCTCAAATGTCGTACTTGCCGATCTCAAAACAGTGACGGTGCCAGTTCAGCAGATGACAGCTGTGAAACAGGAGAGTAAGATCGCACATCCTGATCTCCAAACAGTGACTATGCCTCAGCTGCGGAAGGAATACTCTGTCTCGGTGTCCTAAAATAGGAGACAACTTAAGGCGGCGCCACACAGTGTGACGCCGGCATAGTGTGGTTCACGGCAGATGCATGCACCAAAACGTCCGTAGTAGACCAGAAGGCGTCACAAAGAATCAGGTGAGGCAGAAAACCCAGGTAACACTGAGGATCCCACGGAGCTGGACATGCTACGACACAGGTAGGTGCACGCGCTGATTGAGACAAGCGCCTCAAGTTTAAAACAAAACATGACATTTGGACAACAACGAAGGTCTCGATGTCTCAGAGGGACATAACAGCCACTGAAATTCCTCACCTCATATGTCCTCCGAAGTGTGCACTCTGTATTTCACAGTCTGTCTGTCTTCGTGTTGGGGAGATCCTCTTCTCTTTAGTAAACTTGTGTTGCAATAAAGATGTTTCCCAAACGCGGGGTCGACTTCCTTGTGGCACTGCTTAATACTACCAGAAACTGCTACTGTGGGAACATAGGTTAAGTCACACTCTGATGCAATGATTGGTTGGCAGGTAGCGGGTAACATGTAGAATCGAAGCACACTCTGTTGGGTGTGACACTGAAGACAGGAACACCTCAAGACAGTCCAATTACCTTGGTTGGTGAGACGCCGTATTGATAGCATGAAGAGACTAGAGCTGCAGTTGAGACAGGAGCTGGCACTGTTGCATAGAGGGCGACCGATGTGGAGGTCACTGGTGAGGCTGGGGCATGCCAGTTAGTTGATGATATGCAGCTGTAGATGTAGATGCAGAAGTTAGACCATGTTACATCCACTTGAACTTGAAAGGTAGCAGACGCAGGTTCTTGAGTAAACTCGTCACCAAAAATTGTAGTAACTAACTCCAGACAGTTTGTAGTGTTTCAGGAGTATTTACTGCAGTAGTTACAATTCCGGTAGTTCAACCCCACCAGGAGCAGTCAGCCTGCTGCTCAGTCCTTCACCAACTCTAGGTTCTCACTCTCAACATTCTATCTTACATCATTCAGGGAGAACTCCAGTGGCATAGCATGAACCATATTAGAACCAGGATACTACAAGCACAAACACACTGTGGTCACCAGGGGGAGACCAAACCATATGCAAAAACAGTAGTATGTGAACCACAACTCAAGTCAAGACTATACCCAGAAGATACAGAAGTGCCAGGGACCCAAGAAATCACCAGGGATAAATAGCCAGGAACCCCACGGAGGCCATGCACAGAGTGAGAACACAGCCTCAAGATCAACACAAGTTAATGGGTAAGATGCGGTTGCAAGATTAAAGAAGAAGGGCCCCTCCCAGTGGACCCTGAGGGCACCCCGTGGAAGACAGAAGGTTGGAGACTTACACCACCCATGGACACCCTCAGATTCAGGATACAACCACTGTCGAGCACAATCAAAGATGTCAGGCCAAGAATGCTGTTACCAAAATATGAATGAGTCTGTTGGAACCCTTGGCCGGGTTTGTGTCGAACAGTACCTGAAAGCAGAGGGGACAGAGTCTATGCCACAGCGGCATGTCCAGGAGGCATGGATGACAAAGGCCATTCAATTTCAGGGAAACTGGTCAAATGATGAAGAGGTTTCAAGTACGGGTACACCCAGTCAGTAGGTCAGCCCGAGCCACCGGGATGCTGAAGATGACAGGGTCTGTCCGTCCAACAAACCGCGTTAGCACACATCAGTTATAGCAGGGAGAGACTCGTCAACAGAACCTTTCAATGGATTTTACTCTGTCAGAACAAGTCAGTCGTAGGAACCATTGTGGTTACTGCGTGAAGAAGCAAAGCGATGACACTGTACCCATGGTTTTGGTAGCAGGGTGTTCTACGATGGATGCTGGCCTCAACTCAATGAGAGGACAACTCAGGCTTTAAGGGAATGCAGAACCACCACCTGTGCTGCTGAGCCTTGGATACTCCTGAGAAGCCTGAGTTTGGAGATTGGTTGATCTTGCTACAGTGACTGCTGAGGCAGGGGAGTGACCCCTTCACTCCAAGGGAGATTCCTTCGGATGTCCTTAAGTTTCCACAGGCTCAGTATGGAACCTATATGGAGCACTGACTCTGATGGTGCAGTGGGTTTGGAAGACTCTGAGGTCGGTAGTCCATAGAATCGTCTCAGTTGCACAATCTTGGTCCCAGGATGATGCAATCAGTCTAGCGCGGTCAGAAGTGAAGTTGGAGCTGAATCGAATCCGAAAACAAATCTGGGGACAGAAAAGTGTTGGGACAAGGGAGGGTTCCCTTCCAGGGGAGGAGTTGGACAGTGGGGACTATACTCCCATGTCCTTTGTCAGGGTTGGCACCAGAGCGGGAGCCAACCGCACCCTGAGCTGGTTTGAACTATGCAATTAGGTGACCAAATGTTCCCCTCAAGCTTCCTGAGTGGTGCTGGCATGCACCCCCACCCAGCCTTAATACACTAAACCCTGTCTCGGAGGTGGTCACACCTCCCTTTGACAGGATTCCTGGTGTTCTGCCTTCCCTTGATCGAGCTTGGCTCAGCAGCAGGAAGGAAGAATCGTGTCTCAGGTCCAGAGCAGCCATGTAATGCTGTCTGGGTCTAGAAGACTGGTACCGGGAGCATTGATGGCCTTCTAGAGGAGCTTTACAGTGCTTGGGATCATACCCTCACACTGTTTGGGGGTATGGTACCAACATGTTTGACACCAAGCATGACAGGGTTTGTTACAGCCAGATTAGAGATGGTCATTGCTTAATGATGGGTGTCCACTCTATGTTTATTAATGTCTGAGGCATGTACAACCTGGGAGAATGGACTCCAAAGTTTGTAGGGGTGTCATGCCCATGCATGATTGAAAAGTCCTGCTTTAGGGGTGACTTTTAGGTTTTAGTCCGTCATCTGTCATAAGTGGTGCTAGCCCCAGCGTACACAGGCTGTAAGGTCAAGCCTGTAGTTGCCACTTAAGTGGTCTCTTATCAGTGGCCTAATACATGCTTTAGCCCATGGGGGACACCTGGTGTACTTATGCCATGTGTTCCTCAATACCATTTACTAGAGACTTATAAGGCTATACCAGTATCCAAACTAGGATGTACCTAAGTTTTACCATATCCGATTTAGGGGGAAACCAACACAGAGGCTGGAGTCCTGGTTAGCAGGATCCAAGTCAGATTAGTCAGAAAAAGCACAGCACCAGGAAAAAAGTAGTGGGAACTATTAAAGCAGATCCTACTTTTGTACACTCTGCTTTCAGGTTCAGGCAGGAGAAGTACACTCTGACACTTATCTGAGGTAGCCAGGACATTAGGAACACCACTTAGGGGTCATGACACACTCCAGGAGAAGGCACCAGCAGGGTCCAGGACAGGAGCAGTTAAAACTGGTCAGATTAGGAAAGTACGCTTCCTGCAGCTTTTGTGCCCTTGTAGGTTTAACAGGAAGTCAGCCAACTGACCCTTGAGTCTACTACTCAGTCCTGGTACAAATGAGAGTATGTTCAGCCCTAAAATTCTGCTCACAAGTCACAACAATAGGTGCAGTCCTTCTTCTGTATCCCACAGGTCCAGTGGTATTCTTCAGATCGTACTGGTTGTGCACATGTATGCCCTGTCCCAGCCTATGGGATGGAGAAACTCCTACCACTCCCTAAGCAATGGGGTAAACCTTCCTAAAGGTAGCCCTATCCACTTTGTTCAGCAATTTCTGAGTTTTAAACTGTAAATTATCCAAAAGTGCCTCTCTCTCCCCAAAACCAATATGAAAGAACCTTTTTTCCGTGTGCAGAGCTCCCTGACCACACCCAGAGGAGAGGCTATGATAATGGTGAAATACGCCCTTGTGGTCACTTCAAAACCATTTCCCATTCTAATGGGATTAGAAACAGGCTGGCTATGAATCAATCAATCAATCAATTCTGCAATCGTGAAGTGCGCTGCTCACCCGTGAGGGTCTATATGCGCGGAGGGTGCAGATCCTGGTCAGCCAAAGAACCAGTCTTGATGCTCTTCCTGAAGGTGTGCAGGGTGGGGGAGCGCCTGCTGTTGATAGGGAGCTCGTTATAGACCTTAGTCATGATGTTTATTTATTTATTTAATGCAATTTTCTATAGGGGGAACATTACCCAAAGGTGTCAGAGTGCTTTACAAAAGAACCAGTTGCGATACATAAGGACTTAGGATTACAAGAGTTACATAAAAGATACAAACAGGAAAAAAAAAATTGCAAATGTACAAGTTTGTGATCAGACGCATTAAAAAGTAGATTCAGAAAGCCATTTGCACATCTAAATTGAACATACAGACGCACAAAATATCTCTTTTATACGAGTTAATGTACCATCCTCTTCAACCAAAGCACTATTGTAAGGCAAATGTAGATTTTAGACTTTTAACATAGATTTGCAGGGATAAGGCGCTTCCTTCTTCAGTCTGAGCATTGCTTCTGCGTTGCTCAAACCTGAGATGCTCTTCTGGGCTAAGACTTTGAAGTTAGCACTTTGGAAAGAAGTTCAAAAGAAGTGAAGCAGGTCTCCTACTAGCAGACTTTCCAGCTATGAATGGTAACTGGAAGGAGAAGGCTCTTCCACCCGCTCTTGTTCTGCGGATGCGTGGGGTATCTGCTAGGTCCTTCAAAGCAACAATAGAGGAAGTGTAGAGGTAATGATAGAATCACCCTCCTGACTGGTATGCATAAACAAAAAGATTCTATCAATATGTAGTAGTGAATTTTTTAATTTTTAACTTTTGGTGAGTATCTAATACGTGAAATACGAACTAGGCTCTCTCTTGGAATGACAAGACGAGGGCACTATGTGCTTTTAAAATACCCCTCACACACTAAGAATCCCTTAGTGTCATGCTTCATCATAGGGGTCTTCCCGTCCCTCTATGGGGCGGGGCGTGCTACGACCTACGGACTACGCGGGAGCACTGATTTTATTGTGACAAAGGCTATGTGTACTAACACATAGCCTTTGTCACAATAAAATCAGTGCTCCCGATTCTTAGTGTGTGAGGGGTATTTTAAAAGCACATAGTGCCCTCGTCTTGTCATTCCAAGAGAGAGCCTAGTTCGTAATTCACGTATTAGATACTCACCAAAAGTTAAAAATTAAAAAATTCACTACTACACATTGATAGAATCTTTTTATTTATGCATACCAGTTAGGAGGGTGATTCTATCATTACCTCTACACTTCCTCTATTGTTGCTTTGAAGTTACTGGCAGTGTGCAGCTGCGGGAGTTTAACGTGGAGTGGTGTGGCTCACTAGTTAGAGGCGGCAGACCCGGAAGCAGAGGACGGCCTGGGACCAGGGTTCAATTCCCGACGCGGCAGGGTCGTGGCCCAGGGTCAGCGGACTCGATAATTCTCGCTTCGGTGCCTACTCTAACCAGGGCTCGCACTCGGCAACTCTGGGCATTAGCTTGCCTCATCTCCACAACGGCCCCCCACATACACCGGGGATGCCTGGTTTCACCTTGGAGATACCCAGCTGGGATCATCTCACTGGGAAAGCCAGGACAGGTTCCCCAGTGGTCTACAGCACTGGGACGCCCCATTGCTGGGGTAGCTATGCGCTTCACAAGACAACCTAACATAACAGAAACGGCATCTCAAGCACACTGCGTGATTCTGAACTCAACAGCACCCCACGAGTGGGACTGAAAGGAACTTCTATTTTTGGAAAATGGCTGATCTGGGCCTTGCATTCACAGAAGATGAGATCTCCAACCTAATGTCATCTCTGGGGAAGTTTGATGGCCTCAGCACTGCGGGTCCTTCCACAAGAAATAATGACTGGGATGAGTTGGAAGAACTGAGAAGAACCCTTATTAAGACCGCAATTCATGGGCTATTAATGTCAGAATACCTTAAAGTAAACACAGCTCTATCAGGCCTTATAGTTCGTAACAAACCATTTATCTTCCTTGACGACAAAACCTTTAAAATTGACTGGTAACAAATCTCGTGGCGATGTACACGAGATTGGATTGTACTTATAATTAAAACCGCGAGCAGGTTAGCATCAGAACTCAAGGTTGAAATACAAACAATTGAGATACGTCTAAAAAAGTATGAATCTCCTGCCAATCTCAAAAAACATCTTGAGGAACTTAACAAAACACTAAATGATTTTGAGTCATCACTTAAACAAAGCAAATATGAAAAACTAAAGAAAGACACAAGTCGGTGGACAAAGGAAAGAATTTATCCCTACAGAAAAGACGACTATAGACCGTCACGCGACAATGTCACAGATGACGAATCATCCGATGCGGGATCCAACAGTTCGGACTCGAGCAGGGGCAAAAGCCCTAGATATCAAGGCACGAGACAAAACTACCGACGTCCCAACTATCGAGGCACAAGAGGTTAGAACAACTACCCACCACATATGATGTATCCTCAACAGCAATATGGCCCACCACCTTTGCAACATCCACAGGGGTTATTTCCCCCATGGGGATATCAACAGCAAGACTATGGCTACTTTGACCAAACGACTTTTTTAGGCTCGCGCCAGGGACGAAACAAAGGGAGAAACAGAAGAGGAACAAATGTACATTGGAACACCGGGGAAGAAGAAACGCCGAGGGAGTCCACAAGGAGCATGACAGGGGCATCGAAAAACCAGAAATAAGCCTCGTGGTCAACCTCACAGATATCGAACTGTCTGAATCCCAGGGAAGAGTACTGGAGAAGGGCTTAGGGTATGTACCTACTGCTAACATGGATAAGTTTAATCTCTGCAAAGGAGTGCAGGAATTCATGAGACGCCTGAAACTCCAAGTCTTCTTTAAAGACAAAGAGGTTGTAACAGAAAAAGGTGACACCGGTTTAAAACCAAAAACCAGATTCACTCCCATGGATAGCACACTACCAGTTGAACTTCTTACATTCGAGAAGGGTGTTATGAGAGATCTCGAAGATCTTAATCCATCAAACACACGAGTATTCCAGAACGTTTCCAATGAAGAGCGGAAAGCCTTACAAGAACTGAGCAACAACAAAGAAATAATAATAAAACCAGCGGACAAGGGTGGTGCTACTGTAATACAAAGTAAGACACAGTACCACAATGAATGCATGCGACTCTTACAAGACCAACGAAACTATGAAGTTCTCCGAGCGGACCCCACTGAGAGCATTAAAATCAAAATCAATACAATGGTGGAGGAGGCATTGGCCCACAATTGGATCACTAAAAAAGAAGGAGATTTCTTATCCCAAAAGAATCCAAAGACCCCGTATCTGTACACTCTACCAAAAGATCCATAAGAATCTTGACAATCCCCCGGGCCGTCCCATCGTCTCAGGGATTGGTTCAGTTTTAGAACCGGTCTCAAAATTTGCTGACGCTTTTCTCCGACCTATGGTCCAACGGACATCAACCTACCTCAGGGACACAAAAGATGTGCTGAACCTACTAGAGGACTTAAGGTTTGATCCCAACACCCAGCTCCTAATCAGCTGTGATGTGGAGAGCCTCTACACTAGTACGCCACACAATGAAACCCTTGCAATCATCGAAGATGTCCTCTTTGAAGATGACTGGGAATATCAAAATCCACAAAACGTGATTATGGAGTGTTGCTCTTTGGCATTAAAAGAGAATTTCTTTGAATACAATGGCACTATATACCTCCAGAAGCACGGGACCAGCATGTGGAGCACTTTTGCTCCCAGCATAGCTGGTCTCTATGTGCATCATCTGGAGGTAACTAGGATACTGAACCCCCGAAATCCATTCAGAGACAACATCAAGACCTGGAAAAGGTACATCGATGATATCCTTATCATCTGGGATGGAGATGAAAGGACCTCCCAACAGTTTCTTACCTGGTTGAACCTCCAGGATGATTTTCTCAAATTTACTAGCACCATCTCGAACAGTAATCTTGTATTCTTAGACTTGAACATCTTCACCAAGAATGGTAGGCTGATGACCACCACCCACTTCAAGAGTACCTCTAAGAACTGCCTGTTAATGTACCAGAGCTTCCATCCTAAACACCTACGGGACAATTTACCGTATGGTCAGTTTCTGCGTCTACGCAGAAATTGTACAGAAATTGAGAATTTCAAACTTCAGTCCAGAGACCTACGGAAAAAGTTGGAAACCCGTCAATATCCGGAGAAGATCATTAACCAGGCATATAAAAGGTCAAGAAATAACTGCAGAGAGAGCCTACTTGAGGAAAAGTTACAAAAGGAAGAAGATCAAAGACCCATTTGTATAACGACGTACAACACAAGCTCGAACCAGATGACAAGAATTGTCAACAAGAACTGGAAAATTCTCAACAGTGGAGGTTTACAGATATCAAAACATATCTTCTCCCACAGAAAGGCACGAAGCATAAGAGACATATTGGTACACACGAGACCAAGAACAGAAAAAACCAACTCTCAAAAAAATCCCACATTTGTACAAGGACACCATCCGTGTGGGAATTGCAAAGTTTGCTGTTTGACTAAAAAAAGCAAGAAACTGAATTTCCGCAATGGGACGACTTGGGAGGAGAGATGCTTCAGCAACTGCAACAGTCTCAATGTGGTGTATCTCATCACCTGCCCATGTCACCTGGAATACGTCGGAATGACGAGTAGGGCTATAAAACTCAGAATAGGGGAACATAAAAGCACAATAAAATGCAAAAAATCAAGTACCAAAAGACCAGCCACTTTTTAGAAAGAGGCCAGACACCTGAGGACATTTAATGGTCAATAATCGAATTGGTTGATAATGAGGAACGCCTCCTAGAAAAGGAACAGAGGTGGGTTTTCCGCATTAACTCTAATAAGAATGGCCTGAACAATGAAATTCCCTGGGGCCAACTATAAAACTCTTCCTACCTGTCAAATTAGCCCATGATAAGTGAACAATGGAGAGAGAGGGAACCGCTGTTCCCTCTCTCTCCATGAAGCGTGACTCTAACGCTCTAGACAAACGGGGTCACCCATCAGTAATGTGAACCTCGACAGAATACAGTGTTTTTTTTAAAAACAATGCGAAAACCATTTTGTCATTATGTCTTGCATTTTTTCTCTCCCTTATTCCTTTACAGAGACCACAATAGGTCCATTTTTTTCACGCTTCACTAAGGGACAACTCATGCCCAGAAGCTCAAACAGGTGGCCGATTTTTGCTACCGGTTTGTAGGACATTAGTCATACCACTTTAGAACTGAGTACTATTTTGTAGGGACCGCTAGAGGTCCTGATGAATAAGCAGTAGGGGACTGCTTATGAAACATGTCGACCAGGTAGTGAGCTAATAGCCCTACCACACAAACCCCTTTTTAATGTTCCCAGCCAGAGAAGTTAATCAAATATATTTTTTCTAATAGCCAGGGAATTTTTACTTTTTACTTTTTATCTTGCACTCACAGATTTAGATCCCTACACTTCACTGACCACACCCACACTGCACTAACACATAGCCTTTGTCACAATAAAATCAGTGCTCCCGCGTAGTCCGTAGGTCGTAGCCCGCCCCGCCCCGTAGAGGGACGGGAAGACCCCTATGATGAAGCATGACACTAAGGGATTCTTAGTGTGTGAGGGGTATTTTAAAAGCACATAGTGCCCTCGTCTTGTCATTCTAAGAGAGAGCCTAGTTCGTAATTCACGTATTAGATACTCACCAAAAGTTAAAAATTAAAAAATTCACTACTATACATTGATAGAATCTTTTTGTTTATGCGTATCTGCTAGGTCATCAGAGCAGAAGCTTCTCCTGGGTACGTGGAAGGAGACTTTTTCATTGAGGTAATTGGGTCCGGTGTTGTGGAGGGATTTCTAGGCATGGGTGAGTAGCTTGAAGGTTACTCTCTTCTCGATGGGGAGCTATGAAGACAAAAGGAAGGCAGGCTTAGTTGATGATTTACTTTTGACAATGACAGCTTAGGCTTCATTTGAAGCACAGGAAAATCAGGAATGGGCAAGGCACAGTTCCCCAGGCCACCCTGTTGAGAAAGAAAAACATCTTCCCGCACTCAAGCTCTTTATCTACTATATGGGAGAAATACACATCTCACCACAGCAGAGCCATGACAGTCAGGTGACACCAAATGCTGTCAGAAAGGCACACTTGTCTCTGGCATGAAAATGACAACTTTCTAATAGTGCCATTTTAAAATATGACATGACCATTAAGTTGGATGAAAGTACTATTAATAAGTATAAATAAGGACTTGAATATTATTCTGAGCAATGAATCAGAAGGCGTCATAATGTTAGATAGGGTGATGAGTTTGATTATTGGGATCTAGAATTGAAGATTCTCTTAGATGGAAAGCTAAGGTAGAGGAAAGAGTTTTAACCTGAAATCAAAGAGCAGGGTATATTTTAAGATTTGCCAACAGGTCACTTTTGCCATTTGCCCCCTCTGAGATATACAAGATCCAAGCCTGTGGAGCTGCCCTTTATGGGCCAAACTTGTGGGGGCAAATTAACTTTGGCATTCTCGAAAAAGCAGGGAATACTTTGATAAAAATTCCATGTGAGACTCCCTACCAGTGTTCCTATGCTCCCAATTAGATTAGATTTAAATCTTAGACCACTTGCCGACATCGCTACGCTGAGACCCATTTTATACTACATAAGGCTTTGGAATAAGGAGGATTTAGGACCCTATTGGGATTGTATTAGAGTTATATTAGATGAGCACCATGTTGGGAAGATACCTTGGCTTGTAAATATAAAAACCTGGGTATGTAAGTTGGCCTTGGATGCATTTTGACTGAAGCCCTTTGCACAATCACAAGTTGCCCAGGACAAACCAAAAATGTCCTTTTGGGACTTTTATTCTTGGAAGTAGCTTTATACAGCATCCCCAGGTACCCTGGTAGACTACTTTTTGTTGTTAAAGTGCGTATTTGAGTATGAGCCATATTTACATATGGTCATAAATCCCTCTGCACGTGCAATTTATGTAAAATTTAGATTAGGTATTTTACCAATGGCTACTTTTACTGACTCCTGGACAAAAAGGGAGACACATCTACCATGTGTAAGATCATTTATTTGGCAGATGAGAACATCAAGCATGTATTTTTTTTTGTAATGCCTATGCTAAGACCCTTCACCCTGGATCATTCCTTTCTGTAAACCTTTAGGTTTTAGGGACCGCCACACAGCTCTTAGGGACTTTAAAACCAATACCAGTGTGTTATGTACTCAATTTCTAGTTATCTGTCGGAAGTATGGCATATTAGGTTGAAGGTACTTTCTAAATAGATAGGATTACTTTTTGCACATTCGCCATTTTATGAGTTTATTGTATTTGTGAAAGTCTGTGATCTGATTCCCTCTGATGTTCCATTTTATCTTTGTGAATGATTTTAATTGTTTTTATGAATGTTTCTTTTTAGCTAGGAAGTTTCCTTTTTAAGAAGTTTTATTATAGAATTTATGGTTTGGAAAATATGATGAACCTTGGTTTGGTGGACTGTAATTGTTGTACCAGGCTGCTTTTTAATGAGTAATGTTATTCTTTAAACACAAGTCTTTACTTCTTTTGCATTTATATTAAATCTTTTACATTGTTCTTTCAAGGTTCCATACAAACGAAATATAATAAACATGATGAAGAAGACCTTGAATAATATTCCTAGCAGTGCATTATAAGGTGTTATAATGTAACCCACTGCCTTTCTATATGAGAACCAGCTTTACCAGAGTGAAAAACAGCTTTGAATTGGTCTCACTTCCAGGGCATATAAGTGCACATGCACTACTTTTTAAATACCATGCACCGTGTCCTGTGAGCATGTGGGACTTCCTTTAATGGTGACTTATAAGCAGTAAAAATTAATGTTTAAGCCTGTAAAAAAAAATCTTTTACTCAGTCAAATTGGTGATTTTAAAACTGCCTTCACAGGGACAGTCGTCATAGCCTGTTTTTGCATTGCCACTTTAGTGGTGGCACACTATGTACTGCAGTCCTCCAGTGACATTTAATTTTCAGTCCCTAGGTACACTTTAGTACCATATCCTAAGGAATTATAGGTAAGTTCAGCATGTTATAGGGGGTCAGAGCAAACGCACTGCGGTCTGGTTAGCAGTGTAGCCAGTAGTATCAGTAAAGAAAAAGTGTGGGTTCCCATGCAAAAAGTCAATTGTCCTAGGTTTTTCAAAAACAATGTCAAAAAACATAACGTGACTTACATCAAAGTGCATTCAACATTCTGGGTAGAGAGGCTCACTATAAACTCCTACTGGATTTGTATTGCTACCCTACCATACTACATAAATACTAGCCTCAGGTTAGTTCTAAGTGTTGGAGGGCTTGCAACGCACTAAGAAATACTTAACATGGTGAGAGTGGCCGCTATTCATGCAGTTCTGGATCACAATCATGGAAGAGCCAAGAAAACGTCAAGGGTACTCAATCCCAATAAAATCAGATACTATAGGCCTGACTAATTGCATTGTACCATGGAATTGCCTGGATGCTGCTAAAATGACTATGGCCTCTTACTGGAGCAGGTATTGTCCACCTCCTGTAAAACCCTAGAACACGTGCATGTGGAAACTTATGGCCATGGAGAAACATTATGCAGACATGTTGAACAGGAACATTTTAATTTAAGCCATTTGGGGGACAATACTGTGATCGTTTTCAGATGGTATTGCTTCAAATACTCTACTGCCATGATTGGAAAACATAATCTTGCTATCTATATAACATTGTGTAACTGGTTGCCTCAAGGCAACACAATGTACTAGCTGGATCACATATCGAAGCTGAAAATGTTGTGCTGCCATTTGAGACAAAGGCTGATACATAAACTGCAAAGCAATAGGAATAAATTAACATATTGACTTTCATACACTCTAAGGTAATGTTTTATTCTATTACTTCTTGTCAAGCTATTTGGATGTATTGAATTTGCCTTTCAGACTTTTGTGTTTTTGGATAAACCAATAAAAATCCAAATAGTTATATCAAAGTGTACATATATTGTTCCTCTTAACCTTTTTTAATGATCCGTATTTGTCTTTTTGCTCATTGAGTTTTTCTATATTTTTCTAAATTTGTTTGGTAATTTTACTGTGCTGTGTTCTTTACTTTAAAACTGTTGGAGTAGTGTATGGATTTAACACACACTTCTCTGGGGATCACCCCTGTGTGTGCCATAGCTGCAGGTGTTGAGCATGGATTCTGTCAGAATCGTGAGATGCATTCATAAAGTTACATTCACACATGTAGTTTTTCTCCGATCAAAATATACTGCTGTCCTTTCGCGTAAGTCTGCACTTTTTTGCTATTCACCATTTCAAGTGTAGATTTACACCTAAGTACAGACTGACATGTCTTCACCTCCTAAAATCAGAATGTGGGGGCATATTTGACAAATTATGTATGGGATCTATGCACAAAATGCTCTTACAGGAGCAGATCTTTTCAACCACTACATAGTGCTATTTACAAACCTACATGCACTCTTATTTTTTCAATGCAGGAGTCTCCACCACTTGTGACTCACATTACTACTAAAATGCATATCTCACAAGTTGTGAGATATGCATTTTAGTAGTAATATGGGAGACACTTAAGGCAGTGGCTGCAAAACAGGGAGTACTTAGTAAGAGTTATTAGGGAGGGGAAAGGAGTGGCTTATGGAGGGGTAAGGACGAGTTTAGTAAGGGACGTGTGAGTGCAAACAGCCACCTACAAAATTGTAAAGCCCATTGCTATTCACAAACTTATCTTCTAAAGTTAATACAGCCAATGAAGACCTCAAAATACTAATTAACTCCAGCCCAGCATTTGAGAAAGTTCAGCACACCACTTGACTGCTCACAGGTAGTTAAACATACTCCCAGAGAGCACAATTGAGGCAGGGACTTTAAAATAATCTCTTACACTGTTAAGGATTTACTATTTAGGATTTTGACAATTTTATCGAAGAGGTAGAAAACATGCTGAGGGATAAGGTTCTGAAGAAAGGGGCTGCCACACAACAAAAACTTGAGAAAGCAAGGTAGGTATGATGGAGGACGAGTTGATCACAAATACAGCTCCCAGAGCAAGTACTTGGATCCTAGTTGTAGGACTCTCATCCCTGGCCCTAGAAGAGGTTGGTGATATGATCATGCAACAGAGAGCTGAGATCGATGATCCAAGGCAAATTATAGTAGGCTCAATAACCTTCTCCCCAGACACATGCAAAGGTTATCCTTGTTGACCCCTCTCCTACTGACAGTCATTTCCAATATGGTAACATGACCTAGTTTCGTTCTTCCTTATACAAATGTTAGTACATATACACAGGGATCTATTGTAGTCAAGACAAGGTGTATTGTATTGTATTGTTATTGCATTTATATACCGCTTACTACCCCTGACGAGGCGGCAATGTGCTTCTTCGGCGAATAGCACGCTACTCCGGAACCCAAGAAGAATTAGTGTTGAATTAGTATAGTGAAAATTGAAAGTAATTTGAGTGTTGGATATTAGTCAGTTATTTGGATTGAAAAGGATAGGGGAGGAAGAGAAGAGGGAAAATAGGTTTGCATTTATATGGTGCTTGTTACCCCTAATGGGGTATTGAAACACTTTCTTGGTGAGTAGCACGCTACTCCGGAACCCATAAGGATTAGTGGTGAATTAGTATAGTGAAATATGAAAGTAGTTTGAGTGGTGGATATTAATCAGTTATTTTGACTGAGAACGATAGCGGAGGGAAAAAGGTTTGCTTTCATATAGCACTTCTTGCCCCTGTTGTGGTGCTGAAGTGCTTTTTTGGTGAGTAGCACGCTACTTCGAAACCCATTAAAGGATTATTGTTGAATTAGTATAGTGAAACATGAAAGTAATTTGAGTGGTGGATATTAGTCAATTATTTGGATTGAGAAGGATAGTTGAGGGATAGAAGAGGGAACTAGGGTGCATTTATATAGTGCATGCTGCCCTTAATATGGTGTTGAAGTGCTTTTTTTCAGCATGTAGCACGCTACTCGGAACCCATAAGGGATTAGTGGTGAATAAGTCTAGTGAAAAATACAATTTTATAAGTGGACATGTTAGTCTGGTATTTTGATTGAAAAGGATAGTGGAGGGATAGAAGTGTAAAGGATTGAGAGATTTCTTTTCTTTTTTTGGGACGTGATAGCAGTAGTGGGAGGTTTGGGATGAGTAAAAAGTGATGTGAAGGGGAAGAGTCAGAGGTAAGAGTTTAGAAAGGCAAGGGCAATATAGTAAAAACTTTGTCAGATCGTGCAAAGAGGAGTAGAGTAGAGGAGAGTCTAGAAAGGGTTATTGTGGGGGTCTTAAGTGGTATGGGGTTTGAGATGAATTCCTTTGATACTTTAGGCGGAGATCCCAGTTCCTCAGGCCAAGCGGCAAATGGGTAATTATGTTTCCAATTGCCACATGTGAGTATTTCCATTTTGAAAGCATTCAATGTGAGAAGGCTCCACGTCATCCATTGATCCACGGCTCTGAGACAACTGAAAATTGGCAAGTTTCCAATGTCTTTGGGGCATTCCAGTTAAAGGAGCATTTGCACGTGAGGTGAAATTGATTGATCAGTACTGGTAATCACTTCATGTAGAAGTTGAAAAACATGGGCAAGATGATAGAGCCTTGAGGGACCGCAGCTTTTGTGGGGTATGGATGACATTATTTCTGTTTCGAAGGTAGGACGTGATCCAGTCTAAAGCAGTCCCCTCTATGCCGGCTTCGTAGAGTCTTTGTACCAGAGTGTCATGATCAACCGTGTGTTGAAAAACATGTTTTCAAACTAGGCCAGCATAACGAGATATGCCACAACATGACAATGACCGGCAGTCATCACACAACAACATATCATGGGAAAAGAACATCAAACCCTACTCCCTAAGCCCATACCAAAAAGCAATGAGCTTAGAGCGGGGACTGTCAACTTTGATCTATATGATTCTGCCTCTAACAACAGTGGAGTAAATTGTCAAGTAAACTGCACGTCTATTGAGGAAACAATGTTTACAATGCTGTTTCCACAACTAGCTTCCAGTACAACACAGTCTTTACAATGACTGGTTGTTTCTATGCGATCCATTGCATTGCAAGTTGTTTCAACGACATGTTGTAGGGGGCGCGCTAACCTATGGAATCCTATAATTTACTGTTCCAAAACCTTCCCTGCTGTTGCACACTCTGGAGTTTGAATAGTAAATTATACTATTCCTAAGTCCAGCGCACCCCCTACAGCAAGTCGTTGAAACGATGTACGATGTAATGGATCGCGTAGAAACAAGGTTGTTGTAACAACCGCGTTGTAATGGAATGCGTTGTTAAAGCATTCAATGTAAAGACTCATATTCGTCTATTGAACACAGAGACTTCTCTAACCATAACACAGAAATACTATGATGTTTATATGACAGGAGTTCCCAAATTGCAGATGGATGTCCATAAAAACCAGGTGTGATTGAAAAAGAAAGTTGCACTCTGGATTCAAATTTTCCCAAAATGTTATTCTATTATCTATTATCTATACAGATGTTATTTTTGTTAAACATTGTTTGTTTCCTACTGCAAAATGGGATTTGATTATGATTACTTTAGCAAGCATTAAGATCAACCCTCTCTCTGGGTCTGAGGTACAGTTTAAAATGAGTGCTCCTAATGGTTTGAGTCAATGGGAACAGATTAATATTAAGTAAAAAAGGTGCTAGGCTGTTCCTCAGTAAGGAGTGATGTGAGCGTCACACCTGTGTGATGGTGCCTCTTGTCTCGGTAAGGTCACAGTTGGGCATCCATTTTGTTGGATGTAATGCCCTCACACACCTTTGCAGGTGTCATGCTTCATCATCTGGGCTGCTCCTCGTTGGGTCGGCGCTGCAATACCCAATGGGCTCACCTCAAAGAGGGGCACTTTATCGAGATCTTTTATCCAACAGCCGTTTTGTGAAGTGCGGGTGTGGGGCCAGAATAGTGTAGACGAGTAAGTGAATTTTTATTCTGGGGGTCTCCTGTCTTAGTTAAAAAGTGTACTGACAAGCACTGGAAGGAAAGTAATGTTCATATTACAGTGCAGGTCAGTGTGAGTTGTTCATGGTCAACATGTTTCTCGCGTTTAAGTTAATTCAACTCGCGATTCTTCAGGACCTAGAGTAATGATGTGTCTACACTAGAGGACCTTGTCAGTATCCAATAGGCTAAATAACGATCACACAGGAAGGAGGTACTTCTTGTGAAAGTGAATCTGTGCAGCTTTTGAACTACCTGTAGTAATGAGAAGAACAGGGCATAAAAACAGAAGTAAACTTCCAGGCTGTTTATATTAGTGACGTTATACATTTCTCCAGCGCACACTACATATGTGCAGCTAGCGTGCTTCAGTGTTAAAAAGGGTGGTTTAAAAACTTTCAGACATCATAGCAACAGTGATCAAGTTGTGCGCTACATGCCCCTGTGAAAGTTCAAGCAGAACAGATGACGGTTAAGAAGAATATGGGACTCACCTATTATGTGAAGAAGACAGGCTTCATCAGTACCCAGCGGTATGCACATTAATTAATCAGGCTCCCATGTAGTATGGCTGTGTACAGAAGGAGAAAATGTCATATGTTCTAGCTACTTAATTGGAAGTTGGATTGTTTTATGGCGTTTGAATTTCCATTTTGTAAAGGGCAGTTAGTGATGCCTTCTCTGCTTAGTGTATTGTGCTGTCTACCCTATGTAGACAATTGAATAGGTGTGCTGTTCATGGTCTGGACTTTACTCCGCTTTGTAGACTTTGTTGGAGACATTTGGTTGTTAACTCTTTGTCCTGTTCGATATGGACATGATTGCCGGTTTGACCTGGTTTTGCCTCACCTATAAGAATATAAACACCCGTATGTGTACACTGTCTCTTAAGGCAAAGCAGCCCCCCGTTGGAATCCGCTGATGGTTTCTGTGGCAGTCTTCTAGTCATCTAGTCAAAAATTTACTCTTTTCATCTCCTTAGTAAGGAAGTGTGGGTTAAGAGCCTTGCGTTAGAGTGTCGGGATAGAGGTGTTGATAATTAGCTCGTCCTAGCCCCGTTAAAACTTCATGCATGCTCCAAACGTATAGCATGTGAATGGTGCCGTGGAAGAAGTTAAGAAATATACCTGCAACAGTGCCATGTGTTAATACGTTATTGTGTGTTAAAGACCTTTATCTGCAAGGCGTAGCCCATTGTTGGCATTTCCGTGTTCTACCATGTGTGTAGCGGTGGTGAAAAACCAACGCAACTATTTTTCCGGTCACTCGTGTTAATGCACTAGTGAAAGATTTTACGGGGATCTAGCCGTTACTCTTATGATATCCCGTTTCAAGGTCTCTTACTGCTAATTATATCCCCGTTCTCAACTTTGGTGTTTATGTGTTAGACCGCGTCTACAGCGGTGGTTAAAAAGACCAACAGACCATAGCTTAATGTCGTCCTACCATCGTGCTAGTAAAGCTGACTCAAGATTAGCGGAGACCTAACTTATGCCATCCAACAAGTATAATGCTGCCCATATGGTAGTCTTTAGTCAATACTCACAGTTTTTGCCTTGTGCGATGCCGTTCCGACCTACCCCAAGCCGCCGAGTCCGGGATGTGACTCTTCTGAGCACGGCCATGGGGTAACTAAGACTGGAGACCCCCAGAATAAAAAGGTTCTTTTAGGTACTCCCAGCCTTATTTTAAACTCACTTATTCATCAACACTATTCTGGCCTTACACCCGCACTTCACAAAACGGCTGTTGGATAAAAAATCTCCGATAAAGTGCCCCTCTTTGAGGTGAGCCCGTTGGGTATTGCAGCGCCGGCCCAACGAGGAGCAGCCCTGATGATGAAGCATGACACCTGCAAAGGTGTGTGAGGGCATTACATCCAACAAAATGGAGGCCCAACTGTGACCCTACTGAGAAGAGTGGCACCCTCACACTAGTGTGACGCATACCTCACTCCTTACTGAGGAACAGCCCAGCACCTTTTTGACTTGATTCTCGGGGCACCCGCTGTTGCTGGACTTCCCACTCAGACCAAGTGGAACTCGCCTCCCTCTCTCTCCCCCTTGTTGAAGACACACAACAGATTAATATTCCCTGTAAAGCAGTCACACAGGTGCCAGACACAATTCCAAGCAATTTGGGCTTGACCACAAATGATCCCCATTGACAGTTACATCGCAAGCAACAGCAATTTCCTCTAGGCTGCTACCATACTTCTACTAAGCTTGTCACATTCTTTCGATGTGTCTACCAGGGATTTAATGTTTGAAATCACAAATGGGGGTGTTGGATGTTGAGACTGGATTGGATAGTTACACCTGTGCCTTTACAGTTACAGATGGCTTGGAATGCATCAGCAATAGCAGGCAATATCACAAATAGTGTGGCAGCTGCTGTAATTGAATTGGCTAGCATCCTCCCTCCTACAGAGTTAATGAGCAGGGTGAATACCACTGGAGTTAGTTTCCCCACATAACATGCCTTATCTAGAAACATTGCTTTTATTAATTGGAATATTCCAGGTATAAAATCAAATCTATCAAACAATAACTGAGAGCAATTTGTTGATGGGTTTGACATTTGTTTAAACCCAAAAATTTGGGAAATCAAAAGTGTGATTAGTTTGGGTTATTAGACTTACCGAATTCTGGCCCAAAACACACGCTGTAGCCGGTCTTCTGGTAGCTTGATTACTTGGATTACAAAGGGTACCACATATGGGAATTGAAGAATGCATCCAGTTATAAGAAACCATTTCTTTAATTACTATCTCTACCAGAAGCACCAATATGTCTAAAGCATTCTCCACTCTCCAATTGCATATTAATATGTTTAATCTCACACCAAAGATCATTATTTCATCATAGCAGCTGATTTGAACCATCTGGACAATGAGAATGCTTTTCGTGTGAAAGAAAACATTCGGTCGAAATGTGTGGGCTCCTATTTCAAAATGGATTTGATCTCTTGACTATTATTGATTGATTATCTTAAGAGTCTGTAATGATATTTGTGTTTCTTTATGTTATTGCATATAATGACTGGTAACTTGGTTCCCTGTACCAATGAGTCCTATTTTTTCTTCTTTTCCTTTGTGTAACTGTCTGCTGATATAAAATCAATAAAAATATTCAACAAAAAAAGAGAATGCTTTTTGTGGTATTCCTACCTAACTGTACCCTTCAAGAAAAAAATTAGTATGCCTGCACTTCAACTAATGGGCTCATTTATATTACGCTCTCCCTCAAAATTGTGATGTAGTGAATATCCTATGGGAATGAGCAGCACTTTCACAATATTGGTAAGCTGTTTGGACCTTTTTAAAAAAGAACTCAGGGTGAAAATACCAACAACAGTAAAGCTAGTATATATTTTTATTTTAGTCATCATATGTGACAAAGGCAGGAGACATATTCTAAGAGTGATCTGGGAGTGAGCACCACACAGCCCACATTGATTTTAGCCTGCTTTGATCAGCCTTCATCAATCATTTGCTGAAAAGGATTTTAGTGGCTGCCACTACTATCCTCATAAAACTGTAGAAGTTTGTCTTAATCCTCAGACTTTACAAGTGTGATTTTACTTATGCTCTTTGACACATCCCACCTACTTTAGATTTCTTTAAGTAACATTTTAAAGAAAAGGGGTCCACATTTTTTCTCTCTTTTCCAATCCAGATTTACATTTGAGCCTAGCAATACATCTATCAGAGGCTTTCTAATTCACACAGGAAGGTGCTGCTACAGAAAGCCATTTTATGTAGATATCTCCGCATGCAATAATTATTGAAATAAAGATCAAATGGGTTTGGAGCCTCCTCAAGGGGACCCCATCACCGGCCAGGATCCCAAAGCTAATCAGTATAAGGCATACCTCAATAATCATGTCCAAGGTTCTGGTCAACATCTCACCTACTTCTTTCCAGAAGGACTTGATGATTGGACACTCCCAGATGAGATGGACATCACCCTCATTTTTAAACACGCAAAGGACCTCTTCTTATCTCCACCCATCTTTGAGAGTTTCTTTGGAGACCAGTGTGACCTGTATGGTGTAAATAAATTATTCCTCATGATTAGTGCATACTTCACGGATGACCAAAGTGTAGAAATGGATACTTGCCAAGAGTGTAGGATTTCTCAGCCCGGCATGTCCAGTTTCCAAATCTCCTCTGATAGAGTTGGAGGGCCGTCCTCTTACCGTACCAGGGCTCAGTACCACCTTGATTCTTCCTTCCTATATGTCTGTTTCCTTTGTAATTCATCCTCAATTTTAGTTTCCATCCCTAAGTTTGATTATGCACAAGACCAGTTTGCTAATTGATAATTTTTGAATCGGGACTGTCTATGGTCCGTACTTTCCAGTAAGGAGTCCCACAATACCAGAGAACCTTGGTAACCGAGCTGGCCCAATGTTACTATACCAGCAGTAAACAATTAGGCAGCTACGCTGTCTTGCAAACACATGAGAGTCCCTGGGGATTTCCATATCGGGGCCTTGGTACTAAAGTAATGAATTCCAGGATTATTTTAATTTGCATCCATGCTTTACTTGCTGCAGTTAAGATTTTAAATTTGATATTTTTAAAATACTTAGGGTGACCACATTGTAATAAAAAATGATTACCTTCGTCAGGGAGATTTTTTGTTAGCACCTTAACGTATGCTGGAATATCTTGATTGTCCATCAACTGTCACCTTGCATTTTTCAGAAAGAAAGCCCAGTAGTACAGTTGAAAATACGGTAGTACAGAAAACCAACGTAATAGTAGCACAGGGTCTTGACCTCATCAGAGGGATGCCTAGTGTGTGTGAACTAACCGCGAAATCCTTCACTGGGTACTCTCAGTGTTAAAGAATTTTCCTATCAGAATTCCAACCTGTACCGCCCTACATCATTTGGGAGTCTGGTAAAGGGCACACAAAGAGTGACCCAATGTATGATTTGGCAAGATCATACCTTACGTCTTCTAAGTCCCAATGTATCTGGATATGAGTTGGGTATCAGGTTCTATCTGAACAGCAGTGCTAAATAGTGAATACAAAGTGTAACAAAGGAATGTGAAAAAAAGTGTGGATAAAATTGGGTATGAGAAGGAAAAAGAAGTTTAATTGAGGCCTTCCATTCCCAACACTAAAACCAGTGCTAAAGGCAGTGTCAACAAATAACTACCTTGACAGGTGTAATGGTCTTGGTCGACATGTTTCTGCAGTTTTACCTTGGGCCCATAGGTCACCTACTGCTTCATCAGGACCTTCTCTGCTACTGCTTCATTCAGTGAACAAACATAAATGGGAAGTGCAATAATACTTATCACTATTAAATCTCCTATTGGCGAGATCTCCCGGAAGTCACAGTATACCACACACCAATATAAAAAAGAAAAAAGAAAGAAAAGGGTCATAATTTGTATCATACTTTGACTGCTCATTTGTTCAACAAGCCTTCCTGTGCCGTCGGTACCTCCCACAGACAGCCCAGAGGGACGTCCGGAGTACCGACGGCCAGGTGAGTCATGCTGCTTCAGGCGATTACAGGTTTTACACACGCGGCAACCGCGAAAGACGCCGTTTTGAATGCGTGTATTTACTCATTTATTTATTTGTTTGGACCGCACTGTGCTCCCAATAGCAGGCTTGATTTAACAACAGTATATTGCAAGCTTTTTAACAAGAGGGGCAACAGCATATCTTTAGCGCATATCAGCCTACTATAGACACGAGGCATACGCTCGTTATTTCATACCTTAATTTATATACCTGACCTCCATAATTCATAAGGTGCTAGTAGTATCCAATATGGTAGAGGCACCAGGAGAATTGAATGTCGGTTATTCTAGCGCTTGAAAATTAGAATGAAATTGTTTGGAATGTGAGTGATGGTTAAATAACTACGCATCCAAGCGGTAGTGACCATCAGATTTCTTAAATTTTTCCAGTAAATTCGTTTTCGCTCACAAAAGCAAAAGCATAATACATTGGCTCTACTCAGCCTTCTAGTGCTTCCCCTGACCCCTAATTTTGTTTATGTTTTGCCCACTTAGAGCGGGGCTCCATTATACCTGCGCTGATGCCGGGTGAGGTGGGGCAACATTCTCCAGATCATTGGGTGAGTGTATTTTACATAAAAGTTGTCTTCGCTCTCATGTTACTTAGATCTCGAGAACATGATGTACTGTCTCACTACCTTGTGATTGTCATGAACAAATGAGCAGTCAAAGTATGATACAAATTATGACCCTTTGCTGCATGAGAAAAACGAGCTAATTAGTTCCTTTTCTTTTTCTTTCTTTTTTCTTTTTTATATTGGTGTGTGGTATACTGTGACTTCCGGGAGATCTCGCCAATAGGAGATTTAATAGTGATAAGTATTATTGCACTTCCCATTTATGTTTGTTCAGTGAATGAAGCAGTAGCAGAGAAGGTCCTGATGAAGCAGTAGGTGACCTATGGGCCCAAGGTAAAACTGCAGAAACATGTCGACCATGACCATTACACCTGTCAAGGTAGTTATTTGTTGACACTGCCTTTAGCACTGGTTTTAGTGTTGGGAATGGAAGGCCTCAATTAAACTTCTTTTTCCTTCTCATACCCAATTTTATCCACACTTTTTTTCACATTCCTTTGTTACACTTTGTATTCACTATTTAGCACTGCTGTTCAGATAGAACCTGATACCCAACTCATATCCAGATACATTGGGACTTAGAAGACGTAAGGTATGATCTTGCCAAATCATACATTGGGTCACACTTTGTGTGCCCTTTACCAGACTCCCAAATGATGTAGGGCGGTACAGGTTGGAATTCTGATGGAAAAATTCTTTAACACTGAGAGTACCCAGTGAAGGATTTCGCGGTTAGTTCACACACACTAGGCATCCCTCTGATGAGGTCAAGACCCTGTGCTACTATTAAGTTGGTTTTCTGTATGTTTTGGGGCTGTAGCACTGATGGTCGTTAAATAACCCCAGGCCCCCTTTTGTATGATTATTGAAAATACGGTAGTGCCATTAAGCCAACCACCTTTATATTCCAGAGTTTGTTTAATGTACCACTTACTCTCGTATTCCTTCATATAAAACTATTACATTCTCACTGTCATTTTTTAAACCATTCTGTTTTGAATTGTAGAGGAAGGGTTTTAACAATGAAAGTGAATTTTGGAAGGATCATCATTTTAACAATATTCATTCTTCCTAAAATGGAAATCGGAAGAGGAGCCCACAGGTGCAGATGTGTTTTAGCTTCTATCATGAGCCGTTAAAATGAGTGTACACCATTTCATCCAGGTCTTTAACCACACAAATTCCCAAGGATCTAATTTCTGACTTTTCTAGAAGATTATCGGTTGGTCAGTACCAAGTCATAATCTTTGCCTTGTCTTCGTTAACTAGGTAGCGTGACATTTTACTCTTCCATTATTACCGGCAGTGATGGTTATCAATCAATTGTATAGATCATTAAATTATCTGTATGTAAGGATTCTCTTTCAGCCTACTCTACATAATGAAAGAGCAAAATTATTTGTTCTGCTCCTATTCTTCAAACCAGTGGCTCTATAAATAAATTAAATAACAGGGGTGAGAGTGGGAAGCCTTGCGGTGTACCTCTACTTATGTGGAAGAGTGTGGTTAGTTAGCCATTGACCAGTATCCTTGCCATAGGGATTCTGTATATGTTTTTGATTGCTCTAAGAAAGTTTCTCCCAGTCCATTTTGCTCCATTACTTCATATATATAAGGCCAGCTAACTCTGTCAAAAACTTTAGCGGTCTCCACTCTTATAATAGTTTAGGGGGTTTCCGTAACCATGGCCACATTAATAGCACAAGTCAAATTTTGAGGTAAATCAAGAAGCTGTCTACCTTTCATGAAACATTTTTGATTCTCATGTATAATAGCTCCTAAAACCTTATCCAACCTATTAGCAAGTATTTGCGCGCATATTGTATAATCAGTGTTGAGCAAAGATATTGGTATATATGCCTCTCATTTCTCTGGATGTTTATCAGATTAAGTATGAGTGATATGTTATGTTATGTTATATACATTTATAACGCACGCAGACACAAATGAGTGTCCCAGCGCGAGGCCTAGTGGGGTATGGAAAGAGACTATCAGGCAAAGAAGTGTGTCTTTAATTTTCTTTTAAAAGCTACTGGGTCCTGAACAGACTGCGGGACGATAGGAAGGGCATTCCAAGCAGAGGCAGCCTTCACAGCAAAGGAACTACCCCCTAGCCTCTGATACTTGAAGCAAGGGATCTGGGCAAAGCGTAGGGACATGGAACGAAGGGCTCGGGAAGGAACATAAAAGGAGAACCGTCTCCACAGATAGAGAGGGCTGCAGTTGTGAAGAGCACGATGGGCCAGAATTAATGATTTAGGTTTAACTCTGTCCACCACGGGTAGCCAATGGAGGGATCGCAGCTGATGGTGAACACTGTTCCTAGCCGAAATGCCCAATAGTAGTCGAGATGCCGCATTCTGGACCACCTGTAGCCTTTTCAACAGGTAGCCCAGAACACCAACATAAAGGGTGTTGGCATAATCAAGCCGCAACCGAATCTGTGCGCACCTAACAGTTTCCCTCGCGGCCTGAGGTAGAAGAGGAAAGAATTTTCTGAGAGTTTTAGAAAGGCCGAAACAGCAACCGTCCAGCTTCTTATTGTGTGTCGTGAAAGAGAGACTCTCATCGAACCATACCCCCAAAGTTTTGACGGGCTTCCCTGTGGTGGAGGGCAGTGGAAGGTTAGGCAGCCTCAGCTGCTCTTGGAAATTGGGAGGGCATTTACAAAATAACAGGATGTCAGACTTCTGTTCATTACTCTTGAGCTGTGCATCCACCAGCCATTTAAAAAAGAGAAGCTAAGCAATGTTGAACCAATGAAACAGAGTCTGCATCTTTGTCCCAGGTAAAGAGCAGCTGGGGAACATCCGCGTAGGCCAGCATCTTAGCCCCTAGCTCCTCTGCCAAACATATCAATGGAGTGACATAGATATTGAAAAAGAGAGGGCTAAAGGAGGATCCATGAAGGACTCCAGTTGTCACTGACTGAGGGGAGGAGGAAGACGGTAGAAGCCAGATCTGCTCAACCCACCCCTCCAGGAAGGACCTAAGCCATCCCCAAACGGCCCCCGACACACCAATCCCAGCCAGTTGCGCTAAAAGAAGAGAGTGCGAGACCGTGTCGAACGTCGTCGAGAGGTCCAGCAGAATTAATGCAGCTCTTCCACCGGTGTCGAGACACTCCCGGATGGCCTCCGACACCTCAACTAGGACTGACTCAGTACTATGGGATGCCGAAAAACCGAATTGAGCTGGGTGCAAGATGCCTCTCTTTCCATGAATTCTGTAAGCTGTTTATTGACCACCTTCGTACACACCTTGCCCAGAGCCAGAAGGAGGGAGATAGGCCGGTAGTTCCCTGGGTAAGGGGTCCAAGGGTGGCTTTTTTAGAAGTGGCAGGACCTTAGCCTGCTTCCAGACCTGTGGTACAACAGCTTTCTGGAGAGACATGTTAATAATGAAGTTCACTTCTATGTTCATGCTCTCTGCCACTGCTGCTAGTAGCCTGGCAGAACAGGGGTACAAGGGCAATCTAGACTTGAGACCCTTACGAATTTTGAAAGATTCCAAAGGTTCGACTGGCCCGAATACAGACAGTGGGTGAGCAGAATCAGCTCACTCATTCTATGAGCATGGGAGGGGAAGATGGTCCTCATAGATCTTATTCAATTACTTGATAATAAAGGGTGTCAGCTTCTCCCTTATAACCTTATGTAATTCATTGGGTAAACCATCGGAGCCTGGCACTTCCAAGCTTTTAGATTTTTTTATGTTATCCATGTCCGAAATCGCTATTTTCTTATTAATGGGTACTTGCTAATTTTGTAACAAAACTAGGAGGATTATGCTGCTGTAAGAAGCCGCTGATTTCTGCATGTGTAGCTATGGTTTCATTGGTGTATAAATTCTGAAAAAAACATGAAAGCCTTCACAATCTTCAGATCTTCCGCACATCGCTCTTTGGTGAGGTTATTCACTACCTCCTTGATTTAATTCTGGATATTGTTTTGCCGTACCTTCCAAGCTAGCAACTTCCAGCACCCTTGTCCATACTCTTAATGTACCAACATATTAGCTTTCCACCTCTTTTAGACATTGCCTTCCATATATTCTGATAAAGGTTCCTTAGTCTCCCTTCGTTTACTATGGAGTGTTACAACAACTGGCATGCAGGCAATTTGTTATCTCTTCCTGAATTTCCTTTATTCTCAATTCATTTTGCCTAAGTTTATTTTTGCCTTATTTTTTTCTGTGTGTTGCATAGCTAATTAGTCTTCCCAAAATGTAGGCTTCATATGCATCACACAGAATGTGCAGGGGGGCTATGGGCTTATTTAATTTAAAGAAATCTACTGTGTTGGTTTTCAAAGCATTTACAACATCCTGCTTCCCTAAGAGAATTCTATCTAGTGTCCATCTAATCTGCAAGGGGAGACTCTCCAAGGAGAGCTCCAGTTTCACTGCTCCATGATCTCACAAGTGTATTGGTTGATGCAATAACCCACTAATATTCTTATTTATCTTCAAATCCATTAGGAAGAAGTCAGTTCTAGAGGAGTGAGACTATTTTCTATCCTGGAAAAGTGTACTCTCTTTTCTGATCCTCCTTTAACCTCCAAATATCCACCAGTCCCAAGTTCTTTATTAACTGATGTGTACTCTCTCATGTTTGTAGAGTTCACTGTTAGTCTAGATGTGGACTTGTCCAGAACTGGGTCCAGCTGTGTGTTAAAATCTCCCTGTATAATTATTCAATATCTTATTCCAAGCAGGTGGTGATATAAATCCCAGAGCGGAGATGGGTCATCCATATTAGGCCCATAGTACCTAATGAATGTGTACCCTATTTTGTGTATCTTAACATTTCTAATTTACCATCTTCCCCTGGGTCTTCAACGGTACTCTCAAACCTAGCTTGTGCCAGACTTTTCAACAAGATTGCCACTCCTTTCACATTACAAGCTTAATTTGTGCATGAAAAGTGGGTGATCCATGTATTTCTCCTACAGATCCCATCCCGTTCTTCACATCGTAAATGTGCCTCTGACAATATTATAATATTATTGTCAGAAAGTTTCAGTAATTATAGAATATTCCTTCTTCTACTACTAACCCTTAAGCCATTTACGTTCCAGATCAGTTCCCTTATTTCAAGGGTCTTTTTCTTATCCATTTGTGCATATATGGGCAGGCCGTCCCTATTGATGCTCAACTTCTTACTACATGTGAGATTTTTTTTTTCCCCTTTGCTCCCAACTCAATGCTCAATAAAACGATCGAAAAGTGACCCCTTCCCCCTCACCCACTCCTTTCCCACCTTGGGGAACCCTCCATTCATCGAGCTGGTTATTTCATTATACCCCTTGAGCTCTTTCTCTCTGACCTGTTGTTATAAACCTTTCTGAGTCTTTATCTGAAAAATAATATTTTTAAAAGTGGATACCTCTCTCATGCATTTTTTTTTTTATTCCACATCACTCTCAATAATGCCGGAAAATGTAGCTGTGCAATTGCGCCCAAAGCTTTCAGGTTTGTATATATTTCCCTAGCACCCATTGCCAGGTTTGAGTTGCTTTCACAAAATCTGACCTCATGGTGAAAGACCAGTAATTCTTTTTAAACTATTTGACTCTAAGGGCTGCCATAAGAATTAACTCCTTTATTGTATGGTTGCAAATGTTTATAATTTTCTTTGGTTTTCCTCTTTCAGGGTTATTCTTGACAGGATCATGGTGAACCCTTTGAATATCCTGTTCCAGATCAAAACCCTGACACTTCTGAGATGGATGCCTTAAACAAATCAATGACAAAGCTTTTTAAATGTCCACCCTCTGTGTCCCCTGCAATATTTAGGAGACTTAAATTATTCCATCTACAATTATTTTCCAATTAATACAATTTATCTCTGAGCTTTTATCTCCTGTTTTTAGGACTTGGCTCTCCTTATGGTGACACTTTACTAACAAGCTTGTCAACTTGGACGTCCCTCTTCTCGCTCCGCCCAAATAATGCTTGACACCTGAACAGGTGTCCTCTTCGCCGCTGTGAGTTTTTTTAATAAGAATTCACAAGGAATCTTAAAGATGGATGAAAAAATATTGGGGCATATTATCAACAACTAGCGATATTTATCGCTAAATAAGCTTAGCAAATTTTTTTTTATCGCCACGCATCACCGGATTTTATCGCAGAGATAACGTGCTATTAGAAATGTTTATCTCCAATGCGATAAAAAATCCGGCGATAGCGGCGAAATGCGTGAATATCGCTGGGAATCCAGCGATATTCAGGAATTAACGCCAATAGGGTCTTAACCGGAATATCCAACTCCCATTGAATATACAGGTTAAGAAGTGGTCTGAGCAGGCGTTAGTTTTCAGGGAAATGTTTTAATCTCTACGCCTGCGTTGATAATAGGCGATAGCGCTGTTAGCGACTGGTTGGGTATGCCCACTTTGCATGTCATTAGAGATAAATATCGCTGACATGCAAAGCGGGCCCCAAACCGCTCGCTCTGCTAATAGGGTGATGAAATTATCGCCGCAAAAGCTGCGATAATTTCATTTCGCCTGCCTTGGTAATATGCCCCATTGTTCGTACAGTGCCTATGAGAAGGGTTGTGGAAACGGTGGTTTTATTAAACCTGGAATTAAGTTACATGGGGAATTAAATCTGTGAACACAATTGAAGCAATGTGGAGCGTACAGTGTTTGTCGATACTCTCTGCTGATATGAATTACACACTTTTCATATACAGGTTGGATTATTTTTGGAGTGATTATTTGCTTTATTTCTCTGAGGAATTAAACTAACCAAGACTCAACCTTTGACCTGAAGAAGTCCTGTGAGGTTGGGACACAATGTGTAATCTGTACTGTGGCTGTACTTTGTTATATGGCTGTATTGTGGCTGTACTTTTTTATATATGTACACTGATATGAAGAAATAAGAATAAAAGAAAAGAATAAGGCTAGAAGAGTTGTTGTCATATAAGAAAGAAGTTGCTGTGTTGTCTATTTCATAAAAGAAACTCTCACTTTGGTTGCAAAATATATGCTTTATGCCTTAAACAATTGAGAATGTTTTTGATAAAATCAAGCAATACCTGTTGTTTTGCATGGTTACACTTTACTACCTTCTGCAGTGCCCTTATTTAGGCTTCCATCATGGATAGCCTTTCTGTGATGTCCGCCATGTTTTCCTCTAGGTTTTCCCATGTCTCCTCAATTTTAGTCTGGTTCCTCTCCGGGTTTGCAAATTCTTTTTGATGTCTTTACATAGTGATAGCACAATATGACTCATGTCTGTGCCGGTAATCTCTGCATTCCTTGAAAATACTTTTGTTTTCTGTGCCTGAAGCCATTTGTGACCCCCTACTGACAATTTATCCAGATCAGGGAGCACTAAAAACTGATTAGAGAGAGGAAGGTTTTCAGCCTTATGCAGTAAAACCTTTGGGATATCCGTAGGGGATTCAGTATTGTTTATGTAGCTTATAGGGACAGACTTGGGTGTGTTCATCTGTAATTCTGTCTCTGAGGGGGTGATTTTAACCATCCCACCAGAAATGTTAATTGTTGCCTGTGATGCTTTTGCTACTCTCTGGGAAACTGATTGACTTTCTGGTTGAGGTGAGGCCTGAGACCGAGTGATTATGTGAGTGACCAGGTTGCCTCTTCTAATTTCTGATTTCTGTCACTACTCCCTCCTCCCTGCACTTGCTGCACCCCAAACTCTGCATTCCTCAAAGCATATCTATTTTTGCCTGGTCCGGCGGAAATGGAAGTAGGCTTAGCCCGTATGATCTCTGTGGAATCAGTTGTTTGTTTCCATATTATTTGGATTCCAGCACTCTGCGTCATACAAGAAGCTTTTTTAAAAGTTTGGGTCTTTGTTTTTTTTATAGGTACAAGTTGTGCTGCCTTTTATTGGGGTTATACGGCTTGCATATGTCTCCTCACAAATCCAGATTCTGCACAAGTTGGTGTGAGTTACAGCACCAGCCAGCATGTGCTGACTCTGCAAGCTGTGACCGGGAGCCCCCAGAAGCCGATGCAAATGGCCTCACGTCAGTGCCGGTGGATCAGATGCGGGGCGAGTTACCACAGGGAGTGTAGGAAAGTAGGATCTACTTCTTATGGTTACCCCCACTTTTTGCTTTTATGTTACACTGTTTCTGACTAGTCTGACTGGGATCCTATTAATCAAGACCCCAGCCTATCTGTTTTCTCCCAAAAATGTTAGTCATGTACTTAGGTACACTTCAAATTGGATACTGGAGGATCCTTATAAGTCCCTAGTATATGGTACACATGTACCCAGGGTATAGGTACCCCAGAGGCCTTCCCATGGGATGAAGCATGTATTATGCCTGCCATGAAGGGCCATGCAAAATGGAACTACAGGCCTGCCATTGCAGCCTTTGTAAGATGTTGCATGCACCACTTACATTAGATATAGGTTTACTAAAGCTATAGGCCACTACAATTAAAACCTAAGTCACCACTATAGCAGGCCTGACAATCCTGAAGGCAGGTTGCTGGATTTTATGTGAGCGGGTGCCCCTGCATGAGCAGAGCACCCCTGCAACCTTCGGAGACAATTCTCCCGGGTTGTCAGTGACGCAGTCCAACATATAGGTAGAGGTGCATTATATGCTCGCGCAAAATGCTATCTCGAAAACTGCTGCAACAAACCATGTCATGTTAGCTATCAAACACTTTGGAATCATACCTCCACATCGATAACAGGTGTGGTAGGTATGATTCACCCCTCAGAAGCAAGCTTCGTGGGTCCCTGATCTTCCCGGTACCAGCCTTCTTGACCTGGACAGCACAAAATGGACGCTGCCGACCAGAGACACATTTCTGCCCTCCTGCTGCAGAGTGAAGCTTGAGCTGAGGAAAGCAGCACAGTAGGCATCCTGTCACAAGGAGGTGTGACCACCTCCCAGACAGGATTTTGTGTATTGGGGCTGGGTGGGTGCACTTTCAAAGTGCCTTAAAGTCTGCACGAGTGGCACATTTGATGTTCCTGTGCAAAGTCCAGTTCAAACCAGTTCTGGGAGCCGTTGGCTCCTGCTCTGGTGCGAAACTGGACAAGGGACATGGGAGTAACCTCCTCACCATCCTTACCCTCACCTGGGGGGTCCCCTGAATCTGTCCAACCCTCTCCCATGGATACAAAAGGGCTTACCTGGCTGTAGGACCCTAGATGTGACGTGGACAAGATTCTGAACAAGAAACTACTGACCTTAAGTCAGGACACTCTGGACTTTGCTTAACTTCGACTGGGCTGGACTTCATCTCCCTCTCCATCCAAAGCATTGTCTGTGCCTATGCACCATACAGGCTATATGCAGGACCAGTGGAGCATCAAGGCTAACTGTAGTATCTCCCTTGGAGTGAAGGAGTCACTCCCCTGCATTTGCCGGCACCTTAATGCAACTGACTGGTCTGCTGATCCTGAGCTCATGCAGACTCCGAAGGCTCCAAGAACACAGGAGGTGGGTTCCTATGTTCCTTGAGATTGAGCTGCCCTTTCACCAAGCTTGAGGCCAGTATCCATCATTGGAACCGTAAAACCTGAACCCTTTTGCACTGCGTACTTTTGCAATTGCATATGCTTGCAAGTGTTCCCCAACTTTGTGCATTGGGCTGTCAATAGCACTCACATCTTCACGTATTATGTACAAAGGACTGCAGCCTCCTTGCACTTGGTGTCCTGCAAGCTGTTGCTGTGTGAAACTGCTAGAGGTCCCCTCGTGACTCCTGTACCTTCAGCCTATGTGTGCATTTGAGGGACAACACTAATTTTCTTGGGCTCCCCTGGTTTCTCCAGGCCTGCCCTGATTCCCCTTGCTGTGATGAGTCTCCTTGTCCTTGCTGGGCCAGACCGTGAACTTCCTTGAGCATCTTTGTGGGTCGCCGCGGTCAAGGTTTGTTGGTGCTCCCACCAGACATCAACCCCTCAGCACTCAACATCCTTTGTGTGACAGCTCAAATCCAGCTCCTGGTTCTCCTCAACGTCTCCTGGTCCCTGCAGCTGTAGAGTCAAGGTCTCCTTCTTCGCACAGGAAGCACCCGATATCGGTGGGCATTCGTCTACCGAGCCCCTGGTCACTCCTGAGTGACCCAGACTCTGTCCCCTCTGCTTTCCGGATCCTTCCATCAAGGATCCACCTGCGGATTCCTCTGGACACTTTTCGTTTTTCCAGCAGTGGCATTTTTTTGAAGACTCCCATTGAGAACGACTGCAGTTTCCGATGCCACTTCAGCCCTATGCACCCGCTACCCTGGGATAGGTAACTCTGGTACTTTGATATCCATGGGTGGGTGGCTCTCCAACCTTCTATGTTTCAAAGGGTTTCCTCCTAATCTACTGGGAAGGGTCCTTAAACATTAAAACTGCATGAATTGCACATAGCATGCAGTAGTGTACCTACACTGCACCGGTTCTCCATGGGTCCCTAGGTACTCATCTTAGGTTATATATCTTTAACTACTGTGTGGTTCTCCTTTAATTTAACCAAAACAATAGGGTTGCATTCAGGTAAACCAAGCTGCTTAACATTCCTTCAAGACTAAGAATGAAGGCTGCTCTCCACAGCTACCACTTACTCTGTCCATTCTTAAAGCGCTCAAATCAGGATCCCAGCAGACCCCTGCCTTGCCAGGCAGCTGGCAACGGTGGCTGTGGTAGTTAATCCTGAAGTTAATAACATAATTAACTTGTCCCTGCAGTCTGCCACAGTGCCTGTGGAATGGAAAGAGGCGAAGTTATTACCCCTGTTAAAAAAACCTCACTGAAGCCAGATGCCCTGCCTAGCTATCGACCAATCTCTCTCCTTCCTACTGTGGCGAAGGTTTGCGAGAAGGCAGTTTTTAAACAGCTGTTTGCGTTCATTGAAACCTCTGGTGCTCTTCACCCGGCTCAGTCTGGCTTTCGAGCCTCACACAGCACTGAGACCGCTTTGGTTGAGATAACAGAGGCTATCAGGGACAGTTGTGAATCTGGTGGTAGAGCGGCCCTCATTTTATTGGACCTCTCTGCTGCATTTGATACGGTTCCACACAGACAGTTGTTAGCTCGCCTGTCTAATATTGGAATTTCAGGCCAGGTGTGGGCGTGGATAGAATCCTTTTTGGACAACAGATTGCAACAAGTGTGGGTCCCACCCTTTTCATCCATTCCCAGAAGCATTACTACAGGTGTGCCACAGGGCTCTACAATGAGCCCTTTTCTTTTTAATGTATATTTGACCCCATTGATATATTTGGCGGAAGGATTGGGTGCCAAAATTACAGCTTACTCTGACGACACCCAGCTGCTTTTCACATGGAAGAAAGATGAGACTTCTATGGAATGAGCTAGAAACTGCATGATGGAAGTCTTTAATTGGCTGTCCCAGGCTCATCTTAAATGTAATGAGTAAAAATCTGAGGTCCTTCTTTATGGGACCCTACCGCCAAATTTTCAGGATAACTTGTGGCCAGCGGGAAATTCTTGCCGCTCCAGCCAAAAGTGGCCAAAGAAATGGTGACCCGCGCTCTTATCTTGTTGTGCCTTGATTACGTCAATTCCCTTTACATTGGACTTCCTTGCTACCAGATAAAAGAGCTTCAGACCACTCAGAATGCAGCCGCTCGAATGCTGTTAGGCATTCCGCGCAGCGTTTGTATTAAGCAGTCTTTAAGCGACTTGCATTGGCTTCCTGATGACCAGCGCATTTTGTTTAATGCACTAACTATCACTCATAGTGCCCTCTACAAGTCTGGGCCTTGCTATCTTAAGAGGCATTTTAACTTCTATACGCCACCCAGGCTTCTCCAGTCGATAGGTCAATGCCTTTTTGCCATCCCTCGCTACCACCTTGCCAGAACGGGAGGGAGCTCCCTTTCCGTAAGGGCGACCAGGGCCTGGAACAGTTTGCCCTATGAGATCAGAAATAATTATGATCTGAGGATATTTAGGAAACAATAGAAAACCTTACTTTTTAATTAGATGGCTTAGCTTCTACTTTCCCTTCCGCTCACGTCCGCATTGGTCTATCGCGCCGGGACACTTCCGGGTAGCTGTGCGCGTTATAAATTTGCAGTAACATAACATAACATAACATTTGGATAGCTTTCTAAGGTTATCTTTGACCTCTTAAATCACCAAAATGTTTTTTAGGGCAAGTGCAAGGTGCCCACTTTAACTAGTGAACATCATATATCAGGCCAACTTCTCACAGGGAGCCTGGGTCATCCACCGCAGTCGCAACAAAGCCCCATGTGTGGTCAGGGGGAGCCGACACCAGACAACCGAGAAAGTGAACCCTGTGGTAAGGTTTTCCTGCATTTGGAAGCTCTGGTTCATTTTAGTGGCAGTCGGAGAAGAGAGAGCTCACTGTCGGCACTCTAGCTGCCCTTCATGTTCCTTTCAAGGAGATCCTTGTTCCCAAGATTAGTATTACTACATGATACCTCAGTTTTGCCATCCCTACATCACCATGCTAAACAATGGATCTCTACAGCCTTAACTGCCTCAAAAGTAGAGATATTATGTCACTGGAAGGCTGCAAAACTACCATCCTTTTAAATGTGTCTTGTGCGAGAAAACAATATATAAACTAGATGGTCAAATGCAGAAATTTGATGAATATGGGGTACATTTCTTTTGCATTAGATATTTTCTGCTAGCAGGGAAATGGTGTGTGTTATGAAATCCAACATGTAAAATGTCTGGAATATTATGGTCACTGGTAGTAATTACATGGCTCCTGCAATGAGGGAACTATGTAATTCCATTATTATTTATTATCATCATTGATACAACTATCAACAAAATGTGTGCCGCTCAAAGAAAAAAAACCACTTAGGAATTTGTATGAAAGTGCTTACTGAGCAACACTAAACTTGCTATTATAGCTAAATAAAGAAAAGGGAGGAAAAGGGAACATTTTCAGTATAATTGTCATGATCAATACCAAGTCAATGATATAATGTCTGTATACAAAAATATTATTTAAACACTGAGTGTCCCTTATTAATTTAGTTATTTCATATTTTCTTTTAAGTCGAGATGTTTCTTCTTTCTGACACAGAAGTAGAATATTACTGTGAGAAATATATAAGATGCATTGTTAAATTTTTCAATTAAAAATAGTCAATAAAGAATTGCAAACCAAAGAAACAAAGATGACATTTATATCCTCCTTGACTCACCCTATGGAGGGAAATGTTTAATATGATTGTGACTCATAGGCAAGAGAATGATCATGATTCTAAGGTCCTTTATTTAAATGAAACCTTATTAGGTGACCTGGTGGGCCCAGTAAATTTAAGTGCTGAACTCTGAGCACCACAAATACTACCATGAATATTAAATGGGGGTACATCCGGAGCTGCCCTACTGTCATCAAAATGATTTATGAAACTTTAATTCCTGAATTTACTTTTTTTGAGTGATATTTGGACTAAAATCAACAAATGTAAGAAATTCACAATACACTTTTTGCTATTTTCTGAAGGACCATGGGCTAGGGAGCAGACAAGAGTGGTTCACCCCAATTTGTAGGGTAATCAAGACCCACCCAACCTCCACCAATAAACAAGGTAATAGAGGCAGAATAGTTTCAACTGGGTAGTCCACAGAAACTCACTGAGTGCAGTTTAATCAGCTTGGGAATTGAATTTGCTCCTGACGTAGATGAGGTCACAGCTGATACTGAACCCTTCGTTTGGTTAGCCTATTTAAACTCCTTCTTTAAAAGCTACATCTTGAGGACCTGTGGCCAACCTCCTGTAGGTGCCCACCCCACTGCAGGCAATGCCTTTCTAGGCAATTGAAAGGGTATCATTTTAATTAAGGCAGACCTGCAGACTTTGTCAAAGGGTCAGGATACCAAAATATAAAAATCAGGCATATTGATGCTATCATGGGTTCAGCACATTAACAAATATAAATCAGACCTCTTGTCTTTGTCAAAAAGTCACCAACAACTATAATCAAAAGTATATTTTATAAATTCACAAATAGAAATATTTGGATTAAATTGATTGTCAGAAACATTTTTTATACAGCCCTTCTAAATCAATATAACCATGTTTTAAAATCTTTTTCAACATTGTTCAACGTGCAAAGTGCAGGCATAGGACCAACCACAATGGGTCCCTGCACTCCAGCTAAAGAGCATGCAGCTCTAGTCATAAAATATGATAAGCTCTCCTGGAGTCATGGATTCTGAGACTCACAAGACTTATTGTGATTTTTTTTATAATGTTGAGGGCTGCTGCTGTTCTCCCTCCTGCCGTCCAGATTATTTAAAAAATGCTTGGTGGTGCCCATGCCCCTTCTAGGGGCTCCAAAAGGACACTAAATATTATTCAAAAGCTCTCACCAGGGCGTTATGGGGTTCTCGTTGCAAGTAGCATTGAATAATAGATTAATAATAGATTAGCCTCTCCTGCTGCTCATTCATTATTCTTTTTTGTATTGAGTTATTTTGAAGGTTGCAAATGCTAAAACTGTTGAGTGATGTGGGAGGGTGTCTGCGCCCTGGTTCACCTACTTTATTTACAACAAGGGGTGGTGATGGACAGAGTCTCTGAATTAAGCAGAGTACTCTCACCCAGTCAAGAGATCAGGGCTAGATCCAACACCGTTTTTTAGCTCATTGCACCATCCCAGTTTCAGAACCTGGCTGTATGCAAATTAGTCTGTCCCTGGCCCAGTGCATCATGGGAACAGGGCAGACCAGACTACAAAAGCCAATTCTTACACTGGGAAGGAAACAAGCTTCCGGGGACCGGTTTCTGCCATTTCAGGCGTCTTCGGCCCGGCTTGCTTGAATCCTGATGGTGCAATGAGCAAGGGACTCACATCTGAGTATACCCTTCCACGCTTAGGGTGGACAAACTTATTTACAACAAGGGGTGGTGATGGACAGAGTCTCTGAATTAAGCAGAGTACTCTCACCCAGTCAAGAGATCAGGGCTAGATCCAACACCGTTTTTTAGCTCATTGCACCATCCCAGTTTCAGAACCTGGCTGTATGCAAATTAGTCTGTCCCTGGCCCAGTGCATCATGGGAACAGGGCAGACCAGACTACAAAAGCCAATTCTTACACTGGGAAGGAAACAAGCTTCCGGGGACCGGTTTCTGCCATTTCAGGCATCTTCGGCCCGGCTTGCTTGAATCCTGATGGTGCAATGAGCAAGGGACTCACATCTGAGTATACCCTTCCACGCTTAGGGTGGACAAAATTATTTACAACAAGGGGTGGTGATGGACAGAGTCTCTGAATTAAGCAGAGTACTCTCACCCAGTCAAGAGATCAGGGCTAGATCCAACACCGTTTTTTAGCTCATTGCACCATCCCAGTTTCAGAACCTGGCTGTATGCAAATTAGTCTGTCCCTGGCCCAGTGCATCATGGGAACAGGGCAGACCAGACTACAAAAGCCAATTCTTACACTGGGAAGGAAACAAGCTTCCGGGGACCGGTTTCTGCCATTTCAGGCGTCTTCGGCCCGGCTTGCTTGAATCCTGATGGTGCAATGAGCAAGGGACTCACATCTGAGTATACCCTTCCACGCTTAGGGTGGACAAAATTATTTACAACAAGGGGTGGTGATGGACAGAGTCTCTGAATTAAGCAGAGCACTCTCACCCAGTCAAGAGATCAGGGCTAGATCCAACACCGTTTTTGAGCTCATTGCACCATCCCAGTTTCAGAACCTGGCTGTATGCAAATTAGTCTGTCCCTGGCCCAGTGCATCATGGGAACAGGGCAGACCAGACTACAAAAGCCAATTCTTACACTGGGAAGGAAACAAGCTTCCGGGGACCGGTTTCTGCCATTTCAGGCGTCTTCGGCCCGGCTTGCTTGAATCCTGATGGTGCAATGAGCAAGGGACTCACATCTGAGTATACCCTTCCACGCTTAGGGTGGACAAAATTATTTACAACAAGGGGTGGTGATGGACAGAGTTTCTGAATTAAGCAGAGTACTCTCACCCAGTCAAGAGATCAGGGCTAGACCCAACACCGTTTTTTAGCTCATTGCACCATCCCAGTTTCAGAACCTGGCTGTATGCAAATTAGTCTGTCCCTGGCCCAGTGCATCATGGGAACAGGGCAGACCAGACTACAAAAGCCAATTCTTACATTGGGAAGGGAACAAGCTTCCGGGGACCGGTTTCTGCCATTTCAGGCATCTTCGGCCCGGCTTGCTTGAATCCTGATGGTGCAATGAGCAAGGGACTCACATCTGAGTATACCCTTCCACGCTTAGGGTGGACACAATTATTTACAACAAGGGGTGGTGATGGACAGAGTCTCTGAATTAAGCAGAGTACTCTCACCCAGTCAAGTGATCAGGGCTAGATCCAACACCGTTTTTTAGCTCATTGCACCATCCCAGTTTCAGAACCTGGCTGTATGCAAATTAGTCTGTCCCTGGCCCAGTGCATCATGGGAACAGGGCAGACCAGACTACAAAAGCCAATTCTTACACTGGGAAGGAAACAAGCTTCCGGGGACCGGTTTCTGCCATTTCAGGCGTCTTCGGCCCGGCTTGCTTGAATCCTGATGGTGCAATGAGCAAGGGACTCACATCTGAGTATACCCTTCCACGCTTAGGGTGGACAAAATTATTTACAACAAGGGGTGGTGATGGACAGAGTCTCTGAATTAAGCAGAGTACTCTCACCCAGTCAAGAGATCAGGGCTAGATCCAACACCGTTTTTTAGCTCATTGCACCATCCCAATTTCAGAACCTGGCTGTATGCAAATTAGTCTGTCCCTGGCCCAGTGCATCATGGGAACAGGGCAGACCAGACTACAAAAGCCAATTCTACACTGGGAAGGAAACAAGCTTCCGGGGACCGGTTTCTGCCATTTCAGGCGTCTTCGGCCCGGCTTGCTTGAATCCTGATGGTGCAATGAGCAAGGGACTCACATCTGAGTATACCCTTCCACGCTTAGGGTGGACAAAATTATTTACAACAAGGGGTGGTGATGGACAGAGTCTCTGAATTAAGCAGAGTACTCTCACCCAGTCAAGAGATCAGGGCTAGATCCAACACCGCTTTTTAGCTCATTGCACCATCCCAGTTTCAGAACCTGGCTGTGTGCAAATTAGTCTGTCCCTGGCCCAGTGCATCATGGGAACAGGGCAGACCAGACTACAAAAGCCAATTCTTACACTGGGAAGGAAACAAGCTTCCGGGGACCGGTTTCTGCCATTTCAGGTGTCTTCGGCCCGGCTTGCTTGAATCCTGATGGTGCAATGAGCAAGGGACTCACATCTGAGTATACCCTTCCACGCTTAGGGTGGACAAAATTATTTACAACAAGGGGTGGTGATGGACAGAGTCTCTGAATTAAGCAGAGTACTCTCACCCAGTCAAGAGATCAGGGCTAGATCCAACACCGTTTTTTAGCTCATTGCACCATCCCAGTTTCAGAACCTGGCTGTATGCAAATTAGTCTGTCCCTGGCCCAGTGCATCATGGGAACAGGGCAGACCAGACTACAAAAGCCAATTCTTACACTGGGAAGGAAACAAGCTTCCGGGGACCCGTTTCTGCCATTTCAGGCGTCTTCGGCCCGGCTTGCTTGAATCCTGATGGTGCAATGAGCAAGGGACTCACATCTGAGTATACCCTTCCACGCTTAGGGTGGACAAAATTATTTACAACAAGGGGTGGTGATGGACAGAGTCTCTGAATTAAGCAGAGTACTCTCACCCAGTCAAGAGATCAGGGCTAGATCCAACACCGTTTTTTAGCTCATTGCACCATCCCAGTTTCAGAACCTGGCTGTATGCAAATTAGTCTTTCCCTGGCCCAGTGCATCATGGGAACAGGGCAGACCAGACTACAAAAGCCAATTCTTACACTGGGAAGGAAACAAGCTTCCGGGGACCGGTTTCTGCCATTTCAGGCGTCTTCGGCCCGGCTTGCTTGAATCCTGATGGTGCAATGAGCAAGGGACTCACATCTGAGTATACCCTTCCACGCTTAGGGTGTTCATCACCACCCCCTTTTCTGAATCGTTTTTGGCCACTATAGGTGTGGCAGGGTATACTCAGACATGAGTCCCTTGCTCACTGCTCCATCAGGATTCAAGCAAGCCGGGCCGACGAGGCTGAAATTCCAGAAACCGGTCCCCGGTAGCTTGTATCCTTTCTGGTGAAGAATTGGCTGGTAGTTTGGTCTGCCCTGTTCCCATGATGCACTGGGCCAGGGACAGACTAATTTGCATATAGCCAGGTTCTGAGCTGGGATGGGGCAGTGAGCTTATTTAACGGTGATGGATCAAGCCCTGATCTTTGGACTGGGTAAGAGTGGTCTGCTTAATTCAGACACTCTGTTCATCACCACCCCCTTTTCTGAATCGTTTTTGGCCACTATAGGTGTGGCAGGGTATACTCAGACATGAGTCCCTTGCTCACTGCTCCATCAGGATTCAAGCAAGCCGGGCCGACGAGGCTGAAATGCCAGAAACCGGTCCCCGGTAGCTTGTATCCTTTCTGGTGAAGAATTGGCTTGGTAGTTTGGTCTGCCCTGTTCCCATGATGCACTGGGCCAGGGACAGACTAATTTGCATATAGCCAGGTTCTGAGCTGGGATGGGGCAGTGAGCTAAATAACGGTGATGGATCAAGCCCTGATCTTTGGACTGGGTAAGAGTGGTCTGCTTAATTCAGACACTCTGTTCATCACCACCCCATTTTCTGAATCGTTTTTGGCCACTATAGGTGTGGCAGGGTATACTCAGACATGAGTCCCTTGCTCACTGCTCCATCAGGATTCAAGCAAGCCGGGCCGACGAGGCTGAAATGCCAAAAACCGGTCCCCGGTAGCTTGTATCCTTTCTGGTGAAGAATTGGCTTGGTAGTTTGGTCTGCCCTGTTCCCATGATGCACTGGGCCAGGGACAGACTAATTTGCATATAGCCAGGTTCTGAGCTGGGATGGGGCAGTGAGCTAAATAACGGTGATGGATCAAGCCCTGATCTTTGGACTGGGTAAGAGTGGTCTGCTTAATTCAGACACTCTGTTCATCACCACCCCCTTTTCTGAATCGTTTTTGGCCACTATAGGTGTGGCAGGGTATACTCAGACATGAGTCCCTTGCTCACTGCTCCATCAGGATTCAAGCAAGCCGGGCCGACGAGGCTGAAATGCCAGAAACCGGTCCCCGGTAGCTTGTATCCTTTCTGGTGAAGAATTGGCTTGGTAGTTTGGTCTGCCCTGTTCCCATGATGCACTGGGCCAGGGACAGACTAATTTGCATATAGCCAGGTTCTGAGCTGGGATGGGGCAGTGAGCTAAATAACGGTGATGGATCAAGCCCTGATCTTTGGACTGGGTAAGAGTGGTCTGCTTAATTCAGACACTCTGTTCATCACCACCCCCTTTTCTGAATCGTTTTTGGCCACTATAGGTGTGGCAGGGTATACTCAGACATGAGTCCCTTGCTCACTGCTCCATCAGGATTCAAGCAAGCCGGGCCGACGAGGCTGAAATGCCAGAAACCGGTCCCCGGTAGCTTGTATCCTTTCTGGTGAAGAATTGGCTTGGTAGTTTGGTCTGCCCTGTTCCCATGATGCACTGGGCCAGGGACAGACTAATTTGCATATAGCCAGGTTCTGAGCTGGGATGGGGCAGTGAGCTAAATAACGGTGATGGATCAAGCCCTGATCTTTGGACTGGGTAAGAGTGGTCTGCTTAATTCAGACACTCTGTTCATCACCACCCCCTTTTCTGAATCGTTTTTGGCCACTATAGGTGTGGCAGGGTATACTCAGACATGAGTCCCTTGCTCACTGCTCCATCAGGATTCAAGCAAGCCGGGCCGACGAGGCTGAAATGCCAGAAACCGGTCCCCGGTAGCTTGTATCCTTTCTGGTGAAGAATTGGCTTGGTAGTTTGGTCTGCCCTGTTCCCATGATGCACTGGGCCAGGGACAGACTAATTTGCATATAGCCAGGTTCTGAGCTGGGATGGGGCAGTGAGCTAAATAACGGTGATGGATCAAGCCCTGATCTTTGGACTGGGTAAGAGTGGTCTGCTTAATTCAGACACTCTGTTCATCACCACCCCCTTTTCTGAATCGTTTTTGGCCACTATAGGTGTGGCAGGGTATACTCAGACATGAGTCCCTTGCTCACTGCTCCATCAGGATTCAAGCAAGCCGGGCCGACGAGGCTGAAATGCCAGAAACCGGTCCCCGGTAGCTTGTATCCTTTCTGGTGAAGAATTGGCTTGGTAGTTTGGTCTGCCCTGTTCCCATGATGCACTGGGCCAGGGACAGACTAATTTGCATATAGCCAGGTTCTGAGCTGGGATGGGGCAGTGAGCTAAATAACGGTGATGGATCAAGCCCTGATCTTTGGACTGGGTAAGAGTGGTCTGCTTAATTCAGACACTCTATTCATCACCACCCCCCTTTTCTGAATCGTTTTTGGCCACTATAGGTGTGGCAGGGTATACTCAGACATGAGTCCCTTGCTCACTGCTCCATCAGGATTCAAGCAAGCCGGGCCGACGAGGCTGAAATGCCAGAAACCGGTCCCCGGTAGCTTGTATCCTTTCTGGTGAAGAATTGGCTTGGTAGTTTGGTCTGCCCTGTTCCCATGATGCACTGGGCCAGGGACAGACTAATTTGCATATAGCCAGGTTCTGAGCTGGGATGGGGCAGTGAGCTAAATAACGGTGATGGATCAAGCCCTGATATTTGGACTGGGTAAGAGTGGTCTGCTTAATTCAGACACTCTGTTCATCACCACCCCCTTTTCTGAATCGTTTTTGGCCACTATAGGTGTGGCAGGGTATACTCAGACATGAGTCCCTTGCTCACTGCTCCATCAGGATTCAAGCAAGCCGGGCCGACGAGGCTGAAATGCCAGAAACCGGTCCCCGGTAGCTTGTATCCTTTCTGGTGAAGAATTGGCTTGGTAGTTTGGCCTGCCCTGTTCCCATGATGCACTGGGCCAGAGACAGACTAATTTGCATATAGCCAGGTTCTGAGCTGGGATGGGGCAGTGAGCTAAATAACGGTGATGGATCAAGCCCTGATCTTTGGACTGGGTAAGAGTGGTCTGCTTAATTCAGACACTCTGTTCATCACCACCCCCTTTTCTGAATCGTTTTTGGCCACTATAGGTGTGGCAGGGTATACTCAGACATGAGTCCCTTGCTCACTGCTCCATCAGGATTCAAGCAAGCCGGGCCGACGAGGCTGAAATGCCAGAAACCGGTCCCCGGTAGCTTGTATCCTTTCTGGTGAAGAATTGGCTTGGTAGTTTGGTCTGCCCTGTTCCCATGATGCACTGGGCCAGGGACAGACTAATTTACATATAGCCAGGTTCTGAGCTGGGATGGGGCAGTGAGCTAAATAACGGTGATGGATCAAGCCCTGATCTTTGGACTGGGTAAGAGTGGTCTGCTTAATTCAGACACTCTGTTCATCACCACCCCCTTTTCTGAATCGTTTTTGGCCACTATAGGTGTGGCAGGGTATACTCAGACATGAGTCCCTTGCTCACTGCTCCATCAGGATTCAAGCAAGCCGGGCCGACGAGGCTGAAATGCCAGAAACCGGTCCCCGGTAGCTTGTATCCTTTCTGGTGAAGAATTGGCTTGGTAGTTTGGTCTGCCCTGTTCCCATGATGCACTGGGCCAGGGACAGACTAATTTGCATATAGCCAGGTTCTGAGCTGGGATGGGGCAGTGAGCTAAATAACGGTGATGGATCAAGCCCTGATCTTTGGACTGGGTAAGAGTGGTCTGCTTAATTCAGACACTCTGTTCATCACCACCCCCTTTTCTGAATCGTTTTTGGCCACTATAGGTGTGGCAGGGTATACTCAGACATGAGTCCCTTGCTCACTGCTCCATCAGGATTCAAGCAAGCCGGGCCGACGAGGCTGAAATGCCAGAAACCGGTCCCCGGTAGCTTGTATCCTTTCTGGTGAAGAATTGGCTTGGTAGTTTGGTCTGCCCTGTTCCCATGATGCACTGGGCCAGGGACAGACTAATTTGCATATAGCCAGGTTCTGAGCTGGGATGGGGCAGTGAGCTAAATAACGGTGATGGATCAAGCCCTGATCTTTGGACTGGGTAAGAGTGGTCTGCTTAATTCAGACACTCTGTTCATCACCACCCCCTTTTCTGAACTGGTTCACCTACTGGCACCCCAGCCAGCACCCATACCAGGTCCTGTCAGAAACTCGCAATTTTATTTTCAATGTGGCTCCTTGTGACACCTACAATTGGCAACATATTTTGGAGGCCGGGGGGAAAGTTTAAAGGCTCCCGCCACCACTGCTGGTTTACTACCTGGCACGCATATCAGGTGTTGTCAAGAGCCAGCAATTTTACTATCAAAATGTGTGCAACATTCCATGTATGATATTACAGCTTTGTATAAAATACCATCCATGTCAACCGGAAATGAGTAAAAGCAACCCCTGACATATGTGTTTCACTCTGAGCAGAGATCCCCAAGACGTATAGCTTTGTCCAGACAAAAGGGAGCAACTAGTATAATCCAGACGTAGATTGCCACATAATTTATGCAAGCAGTGGAGATGTTCCTAGGAAGTTCCTACATGACACAAATAGTCTAACGAAATACAATTATACCAGTATTCAAAACATGTTGTTTATGTCATTGAATTTCCTCATAACATATTGGAACCCTTGCATGGTTGACATCATATTTAAGTGACGTAACCAATATATCATATTTGTGCTACCATTCAAATGTGTGCTATATATTATTACACACTTCCAATTTGAAATACACTGGTCGATATAACCCATTGTGCCCATGTGAGCCTTCCACTTCCTAACTCAAATTATCAATCACCAATAAATCATCCCCTCGTGGGATTCTATTTAAGGATAACCCCAAAAATTATTATGTTCATTAATTTAACTTCACCATTCGCCCAAGTAGGCTATGATTATAAGCAGGCATTCTACAATGTATCTATTTGCAGTCAGATATCCTTGAGTTTGATATTTTTGATGAGGCTCAGTTCCGAAAATTCCATTATGAATTGTCCTGTGGCAGTGAAAGAGTTAATTAAAAAGCAAAGGGTTAAATCTTCAGCAAATACATTATTTACAGTGTATAGTGGGGAAAACAAATCAGTCATGACTCATACCTCCATAGTAAGCGAACATACTTGTCTTTATCCTTATTCAATCCATGTTTGTTGGGTGCTGAAGAGGACGGTGTAGTGTGACTCACTTTATCTCATTCTCACCTTTCTATCCCCGTTTTGTTATCTTCACCAATGTTTACATCAAAAAGCGCAGGTTTGTTTGAGTCACTGCTAGAATGTATCTTGAAGTGTCAAGCACCTAAATAGCTTGTGTTTTTATTTTTATTTTATTTTTACGGGGTTTTATGTAGCGCAAACTTGACTCAAAGGTAATGGGTGACACTACTCTTTACACAAGAACCAGTTGCGTTACATGAGGACACATTCATTTTTGTTAGGTACAGGAGATGAAGTGATTTGCCGAGAATCACGGGATGCTGCGCATCGTTGCCGAGACGCGAACCCAGCACCCTAGATTTGAGGTCGAGCACCCTAGCCGTTAGGCCAGATTTTTTAAAAATGCATGCACTGCAGTGAAGCCCTCAAAGAGGCTGCTGTGCATTGTATGGCTGGGAGGGAGCAGGAGAGGGAAATATCTACAGAGATATAGCACTCTTCTCCCCTTTTCCTGGTACATGCGCCAATTTCAGCTGCAATGCACTACACACACACACCATAGCGCCATAGCGCTAGGGTACGTGCCAGAATCTAGCATTGGTTTTGTACAAGAAGGATATCCTTCCGTCCTGAAAAGTAGGAAAAGAAAGGAGATATGAAAACATTTCTCCTCTTAATGACTCCTTTTGTTGCATGGATTCTGCACATACACAGAACTATGCACTGGAAAATGGGACCTCTGTGTATAGGGGCTAAGTCTTCCCACCCCCTTCATGCCCTTGAACCCAGTAACGACTAGCTATAGTGTCTCACTCACTCTCCTACACACTCATGAAGATGCAAATGATGAGACACCTCAGAACACAACACTTCCCAATCTCTCAGGAATCTCGGTAACAAGACACATCTTTTCGCTTACCTGTCCACAATAAAAATTAACCAAAACACAAACATAGTTTAAAATGTTTATTTTAACTATCGTGCTCTAAAACACAGTATACGAATCACAACCATCAGCAAAATGCATAAAATCAGTACAGCTAGCATTGTAGCAAGACCATATATCATAAAGATGTCATCATATAAAGACAGTGGATTAAGGACTAAGGGGCAGACGTTGGTAAAAAGATATTTGCGAGTTTTTAATAGCGATTTTTACCGAATCGCTATTCAAATCTCACATACGGCTATGTCGATAAAAAATCGCAAATAGTTTGCGATTCAGTAATAATCGCAAATTCCATTCCGAATCGGTATTACCGAATCGCAAATTCGCGAATATGCCAATCAGGTGAACCCTGATGACATCACACACAGGAAATGGCCACACCCATGCTCTTTCACTGTGTCTGAGGTTGTGGGAGAGGCAGAGAGCAGGAACACACACCCAGGAGCTGCACAGGAGTTACCAGGCAGACACCAAACCCCATGATGGACACACAGGAGAAGGGAACGGATCCTGCAGAGAGGAAGAGGAAGCATACATTTAGCGAGAAGGAGTTGGAGATCCTAATTGAAGAAGTGGAAAAGACTCACAACCAATTGTTTGGGAGGAAATCTGTGTATGTTCCACAATCCTAGGAAAGAAATATCTGGCTGTAAATACAAGGCAAAATGAATGCCATTGGTGTCACCCGGCACTCCATTGACGAGCTGAAGAAGCGCTGGTATGACCTCCGCTCCTGTGCAAAGGAGAGGATGGCTGACAGGCTAAAACAGGCAAAGAAGACAGTGGCGGACCATCCACTCCACCTGCAACCGCACCCCTGGATGAATTGATGGAGTCCACCCTCCAGCCTGAGACCATCAGTGGCATAGGAGACGTGGACAGCACAGCCAGAGGCAACAACAGACAAGGTAAGATGCATGCACAGCATGGCTTGACCCCCCACATCCCCAATCCCCCATGAACAAGTAAAAATGCCACTCTGGAGAACCGGGCCTTATGGACCCAGCGGTGCAGGGCACGCCTAATATCTCCGGGTTCACATGCCTTGTCAGACAGAGACACGAGACACTCTGTTGGGCGTAGAAAATCAGATTTATTAGCTGCAGCCAAGCACAGTTGTCCAAGAAGTACAACAGAGGTAAGTTCTTAGGAGACTGCCACTGAACACCGTGGCTCACAATCTCTTATAGGTCATATGTTTACAATGCCCACTCCCAAAACCAACAAATAGGAATAGTTCGAAAACAAGCTATTAAATGTCAAAAACACACCCTCCTTTCAGACCCCGTGTGCTCTCCTCCCCTCAAGTTAATCAGCACTAGTGTCCGTAATTCAATTTGCAGGTGGTAGAACATGTTTGAATGCTTCAAAGGATAGTTTATGTAACAAGAGAATACACAAAGAGAGAATAGCGAAGGCCAGTCAAATAGAATGAAGTCAGGAAGAATGGTGGGACCCAAACAGTGGAGTTAGACAAGGATTAATCAGTCTACACACGGATTTAACAAACTCGGCCAGGCCCTGACACCGCTTTGGTAATCAAGGACAAGGGTTACTCTTTAACAGGAGAGATACGTAGCAGCTGAAAAGGCAAAAACACCGCGTTCGCCACGCTGCCTGAGTGAGGCAACACAAAATGGCGGCTAGATACGAAGCGGAGTCGAAAACTACGGAACCTCAGACCCTCTTTTTGCCATACTCAGGCAAAGCACAAAAAGACTCATGTTAGTCTGAGTCGATGTCAATGGTCATGAGGTCATTGAGTTGTTGCTGTAACATCATTCTAATATTCTCTGTTTTCTGTGACACTGGCTTTGGAACGCATACAGTGGCACAAAGTCCACAGATGGCTGGGCCACACTGTAAACAGAGGCAACAAGAAAAGATGATCGCTAGAACCGCTCCAAGGAAAGTCAACACTTTCCATCCCCATGTGGACTGTAGTCCCCAAAACCATCCCATCACAGACCAATCTCCAGTATCCTGATGAATGGACTTGGAAATGACATGTAGCTTAAAAATGGCTTGGTATACTGTAGGGGACGTAAACACAGCAACTAGACCCAATTAATTTACAGACTCCTCCCCTATCTGCTAGGACAATCTCTAAAACCATTCGGTTTTGTAAAGTCATAAGACGATCCGCCTGAAGCTCAGCTGTCAAATTATTCAATGCTCCAGAAGTTACGTTAATGGTAGCATCGACCACACGGACTAGACGTCTAATGTCTCTGCTATTAACTATTGGACCCCAAAAGGGAAGAAACCCTTTCAGAAAATCTCCTCCCTCTTGTCCAGCTGTGTCTTCAGAATCAATAACCCCTCTACCATATCTCTTTCTGTGATGATCTGCAGGAGCAGTATATGTCGGAGGAAGAAGGAAAGCTATATAACATGTTCCCGAGAAATATGTGGGAAGCCATGTATAGGCTCTATCGTGGCAGATAAAATATGTACCTTGAGATGGTACCAACGGTGAGGAAACCAAGGGTGTATAAACGTATGTATGGGAACAATTACTCTTTTCCTGTTTGATCTTAGTGTTCTGACCATTTATTTGCAAACACAAATTACCTTCATGAGGTATAGTCCAAATCGGTGAAGATCTTTTCTGTTTTAACTTGTCAGTGAGGCTAGTGATATAACGAGTCACATCCCAACCATCATATGCTCGTTTCTCATCCATAGGAATCTTACTAATGTCAGCAATTTTTGCCATAGTCATTATTCCCTTTATCAAAGGACTGTGACTAAAATCTACTCCACCATTATAGGACCCACCAGGAGGATATCGGAGTTGATTCTGGTATGCATTAGAAAACATAGCCAGATAAGCCCAAGCAGAACCTTCATATGAAAATGGGAGAACTAAGTACGGCATCCCTCTCTCTGTATTATGGGGCATGAGCCCACATTCCCAACAGTCAGTAGTATTGACTACCAATTGATGTTGATGCAGCAACTGAATAAATGAATTGTTGAGATATTCCGTTCTCCTCATTTCCTCATGGTCTGGGAGTGCATAGAATTTGTGCGGAGAAATAGTAGTAGAGGAAATCAAAGAAACAGAAGTAGGAGCAGGTGCTGGCTGCATAATGTGTATAATCCATCCTACACATGCTAATAAACTACATAAACATACCAGAATACATAATGCTACGCCACAACGACTAAACAATAACTTTTTATAATGGTTTCTTTTCATCATTTTAATATCACCCCCTTCCATTTCGTTATCCATTACTCTAAAGGCGTTGCTCACGATAATTTTCCTTAATCACTTGGCTGTGATTGTTAGCCGTCCTATGACACTGCAAGTCCTGTTGACCTAGTCACTATTCAGGTCACAGACTCCTACCGTAACCCTGTAACTTGATGGATAATGGAAAAGGAATGTCTTTTAATAATAAAAAAGCAAAATTACAAAATGCAAAATGTAATTGTCCTTGGTCAACCTTGGTCTCAGTTTGTACCGTGTCTTGCCAGGTATCGTTTGGTCCCAGAACAAAGTTTCTGGATCTGATGTGTTCAGTCGCAAGTGAGATGGTACAGCTTCCTGCAAAACTTCGTCGTCTTCTCTTTCACAACTTGTCCAGTCCAGACGTGCACTACTGAATGGTACAAATCTGGGTACTTTCTCACATTCACTATCACCAACACCTTCTCGGACCCACTGGTCATAAGGTAAAGGTAATGGTACCCTTTTACAGTGCACGCCGTGGACCCAATTTTTCTTCCCAACGACCTTCACTGCTGTACGAGTGGTTAACAAGACTTGTCTCGGCGGCCCCCAACGAGGTTCCAGGTTCTTTTTCCTCTGGAAGTTCTTCAGGCAGACCCAGTCCCCAGGTTGGATGGAGTGTCCTGGGTCTGAGGGGGCCTCCAGGAAAGCGTTTTGGATCTGTTGACGAATAACACGTAATTTAGTGGTGAGGTCATGCAGATAATCAACCAACAATGGATACGGAACATCCGAATATTTCTTGGGGCGAGGGACTCCCCAAACATTGGCTGGGTGTCCAAAAACTATCTCATTTGGGCTAAGCCCCAAGCGAGAATGGACTGTCGTTCTTGTTGAGACAAGTGCCAAAGGCAAGGCATCAGGCCAGGAAAGGCCTGTGCTGGCCTGTATCTTTGCCAATTTAAGCTTGAGAGTGCCATTATAACATTCTACCAAACCCGCTGACTGAGGATGATTTGCCGCATGGAATTTCTGTCTAATACCAAGACCCACACACACCTTTTGCATAATTTGGCCTACGAATTCACTCCCATTGTCACTCCAGACAATGCGCGGCAAACCAAACCTCGGGAAAAATTCCTTCAAAAGGACTTTGGCAGTGGACAAAGCAGTATTGTCCTTTAGGGGGTAGGCCTCTATCCATCTGGAAAAAGCGCAAACCACTACCAGGACATACTTAAGGTTATTGAAGCGTTCCATGTGAATGTAATCTAACTGCAGTACCTCAAAAGGATACATAGAGGGAGCAAAATGACCTGCCGGAGTTGGTGTTCCCTTTCCTGGATTGTGCATCAAACAGACAATACAATGCTTCACCACATTTTCTGCACATTTGGGAATACCTTCATTCTGCCATACTGGAGCCAGAAGTTTACATATACTCCTTGCATTGATATGGGCTGGTCCATGCGCCATAGTAACTACAGGTATGCTGATGCTCTGACAATTCCGTCCAACATCCCATCCTATCCAACATTCCCGTACTCTCTCTCCACTTACTCAATTCTTTCTCGTTGCTTCCTTCTGAATCATTTTAATACTTTCTACTGTGTCTTCACACATACCTCCTTCTGCAATCTGTCTTGTGGGGCTCGCAACATACATGTGACTTTCAACATCTTTCGCTGTTTCCCTCGCAACTTCATCCGCAAATGCATTACCTCGACCCACATCATCAGTAATCCTTTTGTGCGCACTGCACTTCACAATCGCTACTTGAGCAGGCAAAACAAGTGATTCAAGAATGTAAGTTACCAACTGACCATGCTGTATTTTAGTGCCGTGGAGGTAAAGAATCCTCTTTCCTTCCACAAACGGCCGAAACTATTAGCAACGCCAAAGACATATTGGCTATCGGTATAAACGGTCACTCTCTTTCCTTTCGCCAACACAATGCTCTCGTTAATGCAATTAACTCTGCAGCTTGCGCTGAATTCTGTGAAATGCGTGCAGTTTCTATTACTGAATGCAAAGTTGTAACAGCATAAGTTGCTGTCGTCTCGCCATTAGGAAGCTTAAAACAAGACCCATCTACCCACAGGATTCCATCCGGATTCACAAGTGGTGTGTCTTTTAAATCAATTCGGCCTTTATTTTCTTCTTCTGTACGAAGAAAACAATCATGCTGGTCTTGTACATTTTTCTCGTTTATAACAGGTAGCAATGTTGCTGGATTCAGAACAGTACATCTTTTGATATGTATGTGACTAGCTAAAAGCGTCAACTGATATCCAGACAAACGGGCACTCGTTAAATGTTGTGTCTTTGTTCTGTTCAATAGAGTATCTACTGCGTGTGGCACCATAACATTAAGAGTATGGTCTAACACCAGTCCAGCAGATTGACGAATGGAGATCGCCGCTGCTGCTGTTGCTCTGAGACAACTAGGTAATGCCTTGGCTACTGTAACCAATGTAGCCGAAAAATAGGCACATGGCCTTTGTTTGTCTCCAAATTGTTGTGTCAAGACTGACAATGCACAACCTTCTCTCTCATGAACTTAGAGTGTGAAAGGCTTACTGTAGTCTGGAGTACCCAACACAGGAGCAGAACACAAGGCAGTTCGTAAATCAGAAAAACTCTTCTGACACTCATCAGTCCAAGGAAGAGGTTGGGGTGTATCTTTCAAGGTAAGTGCCAACAAAGGTTTGGCCAACAAGGACAAATTTGGGATCCACTGTCTACAATAAGAGGTAATGCCTAAGAAAGCACGCACCTCTATTTGTGTGGATGCCACAGACATTCGTGCAATTGCATGGATACGTTCTGGGGTCAATCGCCTTCCCTCCTTCAACAAGAGATGACCTAAATAAATAACTTCTTGGCGACAATATTGTAACTTAGAAGGTGACACCTTGTCGTGTAAATCAGACAAATGTTGCAGAAGTAACACAGTCGAATTTTTACAAACATCTTCTGAATCAGCAGCCACTAACAAATCATCCACAAATTGGATAAGAGTAGAACCTGGAGGCAAAGAGAAAGTGTCAAGCTGAGATTTCAAAACCTGACTATAGATGGAGGGACTCTCACAATAGCCTTGAGGTGCACGTTTAAATCGGAAGCTTCGGACTCCGAGAGAGAAGCCAAAAAGATCCCTACTCTCCTCAGCAATAGGAATGCTAAAGAAAGCATTTTTGAGATCAATAACTGAAAACCAAGCTGCCGAAGCAGGAATCATAGTGAGCAGAGCAGTAATGTCCGGAACAACAGGAAACTGAGGGACAACAATTTTGTTGACCTCTCGGAGATCAATCACAAAACGATACACAGGTGGCTGAGAAGGATCAGTACATTTAAGAACAGGCAAAACAGGACTATTGCAAACATTTCCTCTTTTCTCTTCAACCACAACCATCTGAACCAAGTCATAAACAATAGCCAACAAAGCTCTCTCGCCATCATTAGAGATCTTGTATTGAGGAATACGTGGCAACTTAACATCAGGCTTAACAGTAATCACATAAGGCGGAATTTGAAGCAAACCAACATCATTCGGACCCGTAGCCCAAAGCGTAGCAGGAAGTGAACGCAATTCGAGTGGCAGTTGGTCTTTAGATACATACATCGGAGAAGTCAATTTATCACCCAAAGTAAGATGTACACCAGAGGGGGAACAATGCAATGTAGCATGCAAATGTTTTAATAAGTCCAAACCCAACAAGTTTTCCCCGCAACCGGTCGTCAAAAGAAGCGGAGCTTCTAAATCATACGGACCAATGGAAATAGGCAAAGGAGAAGAAACAGGGTTACTAACTGGGGCGCCAGAGAATCCTACGGAAACATTCGTTAAGCCAGACAAAGGTGCCCCAGGGAGTTTGGAATGCATGATAGAACTTCTCATTGCACCAGTATCCAAAAGAAATGGTTCTGTAACACCTAATGCTACAACATTAACATAAGGTCCATTCTGATCCACTGGAACTGATATGACTCCCTTGCTTTGTCTATGGCTGTCCTAGCTAGTGTGAAAATCGGGACTTTCACTCTCTGCACAATAATCGTAATTATAATATTACGCGGACTGAGAATTCTGCTGATCAAAATAATTCATAGTGTTCTGCGTGGGTAAGGAACGCTGTCCTTGAGGTAACGCACCTCGCCCTCTACCCCTGGGTGCTGACTGAAAACCACCACGACCTCGTGACACAGATTGTCCACCAGTACGTTGTAGTAAAACTGGACAATTAATCTTAAAATGGCCTTCCTCTTTACAATAGGCGCGTCGATTAGGACCCAACGGAAGTCGCGGAACAAAAGGTGTAGGTTTCTGCAACAATCTCTGAAACTGTGGAGGCTGTTGCGATTGGGGCTGACCAGAATGAGGGGGATAAGCCTGTTGCAAAAGAATCTTCATTTTCAATTCTTTAGTCTTTTTCTCCACCTTTTCCTTTTCTTCCTTATCCCTATTCTCATAATACTGAGCAGTAGCTAATATCTGGGCAGCCGATGAAATGGCCCATGAACTCTCTGATTGTTTCAATTTATGCGATAATTCTGGAAGTAGATTAAATACAAATTTATCCACAAATAAACGCTGTCTACCTTCAGTACTCATATCTTGACCACTATGATCAATGAAAGTTTCTTCGAAACGAGTAAAGAAATCGGAGACACTTTCATCCGTCTTTTGTTTACACGCTGCTAACTTATCCCAGTTAACGCGTACAGCAGGCATCATCGTTTTCATAAGAGCTATTATTCTACCGAGTAATTCCGTGATCAAATCATTGGGTTTAGCACCACCTATTTGTCCTGCATCTGCAGCCGTTATAGCAGCCCAATTACCACCTAAAGCTTGATCATGATCTTCCTTACGAATTTTAGCCCATAGAGCTTGTGGGACTACATTTCCCATCAGTAAATCAATATCTGCCAAATTCATGATACACGCATCAACAGTCTGTGACAACTCTTTATAATACCCAGCGGGATTCTTACGAGGGTCCGGTAAAGACTGTTTAAGCGCCAAGACTTCCGATCTTTTCCAAGGATCATGTACCCATATACGTTAAAAATGAGCAAGGATAGGCGGATGAGCGTTTGGATCTGCATCTCTCCATATTGGAGGAACTTCTCGCATAGGATATTGCGCCATTTTACGATGAACCGCAGGATCAGGTTCAAGAGAAGCTTGAGAGAAAAAGGAAGACCGGAAAGTAACAAGCTTTTGAACAGCATGCTCTACATCAGGACCCACAATAAGTCCCTTATCAAATTGATCCTGTATCTCGAACAAACCCTGAGGAGGTAAATCTAGATCCATATCTCCCCACCCTTTAATAAGAGTATTACACATATAATTAAAGACATACCTCTGCGTAGGCGCATTCCATTGTAGAAAAGTGTCTAAAATATCACGCACGCTATACTGTGGACCACTCATGATCCAATTACGAGCGAGAGAATCTAGCTTAATCCGCTCTTTCCCATCTGGAATCTGGCTACGAGATTGCCTTCGAGACGAAGCAGGAGAAAAATAAAGAGGCCCAAGAATAGGTGACAAAAGACCAGAAACAGTGTCAACTAACCGTTGACGGGCTGTAGGGGAAACCGACACTAGAACAGGAAACAACGTATTCTGTAAAACAGGAGAGGAACTAGTAGCAAAAGAAACTGAAGATAAAGGAGACTGAAAAACAGAAGATTGGGGTACAGAAGTCGGTGGCAAAGGAGATGGAGGTGGAATTACTGGAAGAGCCAAAGGTGCAGGAACCGGAATAACTGGATTAGCAGCAGGTTGTAATGGGGGTGCATTAGCACCTAATACATAAGGTGGAGGTAATGTCAATAGATGGGACATGAAAGGACCTTCATCAAGACCCTTACTCTTTGAGGACGTAGGCAACTCAGGATAACATCTATCTATTGGCATACAATGCTGTCTTTCTGAAACTTCAATCATCTGATCAGTTTCATCATTTTTAAACTGTTGGGCAGCCTGTAAAATTGTCATATTTTGCTCCTTCTTATCTTTCTTCATTTGCTTAATTTCTTTCTGTTTGGCTTCCTTACGCCAGAGGCGGAAAGAGTCAAACATTGCCGGCCGGGCTTTTCTCTTAAACAAAATAGCTTCTAAATTATTTAATATATCAGGCTCAAAACTACCATTTTGTGGCCACCGGAGGACACCATCTTTCTTTGTGTATCAAATCCATGTTTCATTAAAAATGATAGAACCAAGACCATGTTTTGAATAGAGCTCCTAAGTGGGAGTTCCAACTGGAGGAATCGGACAAGAATCCTCTAGCCGGGAATCCCTGGAACAACCAAAACAGAATTTCTTAAACTTACTAAATCCAGGCATTTCGTAACGAACTGGATTTTTCTACAAACGTCAAGGGGTTTAAGACAATATAGTCACAGCACAAACGTACTTACCCCTCGGCTTCGATAAGTGCACTGATCGAATAACAAAAACCAAAACCAAAACAAAGAGTGGGCGCTACCCACGAATACTTAATGTTTTCGTACGCCAACAGATGTCCGTCTAACGTCTCGCAATACCAATCATCACCAAAGGGCCAAGGCAGGGCGACAGTCAGGGCAGCAGTCGTCAGCGCCGTCGGAAAGGAGTAGCTGCGCTGTAAAAGACTTTCAGTCCACTTCGACATACAGGGGTCGCTCACGTGGTTCGCGAATCCTCCAGAATTTTCTTGCGAAGCTCCTCACGACCCTCGGGCTGAAGCACTACCACTGAAGTCGCCCACACGGTGGTCCGCCAATTGGAGAACCGGGCCTCTGTTGGGCGTAGAAAATCAGATTTATTAGCTGCAGCCAAGCACAGTTGTCCAAGAAGTACAACAGAGGTAAGTACTTAGGAGACTGCCACTTAACTCCATGGCTCACAATATCTTATAGGGCATATGTTTACAATGCCCACTCCCAAAACATACAAAACCAACGAATAGGAATAGTTCGAAAACAAGCTATTAAATGTCAAAAACACACCCTCCTTTCAGACCTTGTGTGCTCTCCTCCCCTCAAGTTAATCAGCACTAGTGCCCGTAATTCAATTTGCAGGTGGTAGAACATGTTTGAATGCTTCAAAGGATAGTTTATGTAACAAGAGAATACACGAAGAGAGAATAGCGAAGGCCAGTCAAATAGAATGAAGTTAGGAAGAATGGTGGGACGCAAACAGTGGAGGTAGACAAGGATTAATCAGTCTAGACACGGATTTAACAAACTCGGCCAGGCCCTGACATCGGTTTGGTAATCAAGGACATGGGTTACTCTTTAACAGGAGAGATACGTAGCAGCTGAAAAGACAAAACCACCGCGTTTGCCGCGCTGCCTGAGTGAGGCAACACAAAATGGCGGCTAAGCACAAAATGGCGGCTAGATACGAAGCGGAGTCGAAAACTACGGAACCTGAACTCCAGTCCATATTTTGCAAACAGCCAGCAATGCATCATGGGAGATGTAGTCCAAAACCCCTATAGCATACCAGTGAGTGAACTGAACACAAGTGCAGGGACCCCACATTAGTCAATAAGCAAGCAGGGGACTGTTCATGTGAATAGCAACTCATGTAACACAACTGCTGCAAGGCAGGTCAGTAAATAGACATTTTGCATCCACAGGCGAACCTGCACCTGAGACTGCTGACAGTGAGACAGCAGAGGAACCAAGGGAACACCATATTAAGGAGGAAGAGACCCTGTCACCCACAGATGTCACACCATCACCCCCAGACCCAGCAGCTACAGAGTGGGTAACCTGCAGGAGATGGAGGGGTCAAAGGAGGAGAGCATGGGAGCCCCACAGACCATGCAGGAAGAGGCAACACAGTCTCCTGTGACAAAGTCACCCATGCAGCGTAGCTACTCCAGTGTTCCTAGACGCAGACCAAGGGCACACAGTCCAGATGCTCAGAGTGATGGATCTAGTGTCTTTGCAGGTCTTGAGGGCACCATGGTGAAGGTGCAGTGGCTGCAATGGAAGACAATGTGATCGATGCAACGTCAGATGGTGTCTATGAACAAGAACCTTACGGACATTAAGGAGGGCATCAATGGTCTGAACAAACTGGTGCAGAGGGCATGGGGGACATAGCTGAGGCAGTAAGGCTGTTGTGCAGCAAAATGAACAGTGAGCATGGGGCAAGGTGCAGGGTGCAGGGAAAGACAGAGCATGGAGGGGTACACAAAGGCAGTGAACTGTCAATGCAATGCCACTGCTGTCCTCAGCGGACGCACAGTGGCCATGCAGTTGGAAATGGCCCTCTGCAGCCAGGATGTTGCTAGGGGGTTGGTGCATGTCACCACTGTGGTAGAACTGCTCCAGACAGCCAACAGCGCTGCCACAGGGTCTGGGGATGGTGGTGACAGTGAGGACGTCACCAGCCGCAGCAGCATTACACCACCTGTTGCTGAGCCCAGGAGCCATAGTCCAAGGCAAGGGTGAGCAGCAGGACAGTCCTCTAGGGATGGCAGTGTGCAACCTGAGCGGGGCACTGCTGTGCGTGGCCACAGGAAATGAGTACATGCTGCTGACCTTCACAGATGGGTGAGTAACCCATGTAACTCACTGATAGGGGATGACAATGAGCATGCAGTGTATTAATGCCATGCTGGGCTACAGAAGGCACTCAGAGGACAATATGGTGAGGCGATGTGCATTCCGATTGTCAATTAAACACCAGTGCACAATTGTAATTAATCGCTTTGTCTCGTTACTTACTCAAAAATAGTTGCATGTGATCTCAGTGCATCTGTGTCTCCCATCTGCCACTCCTACAACACTTTCTGCGTGGTGCATTGGGCATGGACATTCCTCATCCTCTAAGTCAGAATCAGTGATTTCAACTGGGGTTCCCTTCTTTGTGGCCAAGTTGTGTAGCATGGCACAGGTCACAATGATTTTGAAGCATATCTCAGGGCGGTACCGCCGTGCACCTCCACTCTTGTGGAGGCAGCGAAACCTGCTGTTCAGGAGCCCAAAATACCGCTCCACCACATTCCGCGTGGACTTATGGGCAGCATTGTACCTCCTCTCACTTGGGGTTGATGGGTTGAGGAATGGGGTGAGTATGAATGCACGCACCGCATAGGCACTGTCTCCTAAGTGGGAAAGGATAGAACATCAATCACAGGCAACAACAGATACAACCAAGGTATAAATCAGGGTGTGTCACATGCATTTACCTAGCAGTTCTCTTTCTCCATTCACCCCCAGCCAGACATGCATAGATTCCACTGTGCCTGAAGTTGTAGGAGTTATGCGTGCTCCATGGGAATTTTGCTACTATATCAGTTATGATGTGAGATGCATCACAAATGACCTGAACATTGATCGAACGCTATGGTTTCCTGTTCCGATATATGTACTTAGTAGCAGAGGGGGGGCAGGTTGTGATATGCGTCCCATTGATGCACCCTATGACTTGTATAAACCAGGCCATCTGATAAAAATCCATCTTGGTCTTATGCAGTTCTATTTGCTGTGTGGAAAACCGGATGTTATGGTAAATTCTTTGAAGCATGGCATCCAGGAAGGTGCTGAAGAAGAGTGGCAGGCAACATTGTGAGACACCTCAAGCCACAGCTATCACCCTCTGGTAACTACCTGATGCAAGTAGGTGCAGGGAACAATGGACCTGCACGTGTGGTGGAATTGCATGCGCCCTGCGTATCTGCTGCCCCAGGAAGGGGTGCAGTTTACATATGAGGTCCAGGATGGTAGTTGGGTGAAGCCTGTACCTCTTATGTATTTCTTCTTCTGTGAGTTCAAAAAGGGTGATGCGCACTCTGTATATGTATTCCTGTTGCCTCCTCATCCTCTGTGCTGCAGCTTGTATCTGCATCCGTCTTGCAATGACATAGAGGGCTGCCATTGTGTTGTGATTGATGCATTCTGGGGCTGTTTATATGCAGTGCACCTGGATACCACCTGCTTTGAGTTGGGGGTAATTTGCGACTAGCAAACAGCGATTTTACGGGAAATCGCTATTTGCAATTTTTCTTACATTGGTCTGCGATTTCTTTTGCGATTTCGTAGTTTGTGAGGTGCTCATTTTGAGTCGGTGGCTAAAATTCGCAAAATAAGGAATCGCTAACTGGTTTTGCTTTTTTTTAGTGATTCCTTATTTTGCGCTTGCCATTTTCCCTCTCTACATTTCACATGGGTCTTTTGCGATCGCAAACGTTCAAATTCTGCAAATTTCAGCGCTTGCGATCTCAATTTGTCTACCTACATTTGGCCCTATAATGTCTAACCACTCTCCCATGAAGAAGTATTATCATATAATAGAAGATCTCTGGGCTTTGTCACCAGACCCCATGCTTTAGCGCCTAGATGGTATATCAGGACAAAAGGGGGTGGTGATGGACGGAGCATCTCAACCAATCAAACCCTCACACCCAGTCAAAAGATCTGGGTTTGATCCATCACCGTTCTTTAGCCCACTCTGCCACCCCAGTTCAGACATGGCTATATGCAAATCAGTCTGACCCTGTGCCTCATGGGAACAGTCCAGCCTGAACTGCCAAGCCATGCCTTCCCTGGACCGGAAACAAGCTTCCGAGGACCGGTTTCTCGCATTACAGTTGTCTTCAGCCCGGATTGCTTGAACCAGTGGCAAAGTGAGCAAGGGACTCACGTCTGAGCATACCCTGCCACACTTATGGCGGCCAAAGCGGTACAAAAGGGGGTGGTGATGGACGGAGCATCTGAACCAATCAAACACTCACACCCAGTCAAAAGATCTGGGTTTGATCCATCACCGTTCTTTAGCCCACTCTGCCCCCCCAGTTCAGACATGGCTATATGCAAATCAGTCTGACCCTGTGCCTCATGGGAACAGTCCAGCCCGAACTGCCAAGCCATGCCTTCCCTGGACCGGAAACAATCTTCCGAGGACCGGTTTCTGGCATTACAGCCGTCTTCAGCCCGGATTGCTTGAATCCAGTGGCAAAGTGAGCAAGGGACTCACGTCTGAGCATACTCTGCCACACTTATGGCGGCCAAAGCGGTACAAAAGGGGGTGGTGATGGACGGAGCATCTGAACCAATCAAACACTCACACCCAGTCAAAAGATCTGGGTTTGATCCATCACCGTTCTTTAGCCCACTCTGCCACCCCAGTTCAGACATGGCTATATGCAAATCAGTCTGACCCTGTGACTCATGGGAACAGTCCAGCCCGAATTGCCAAGCCATGCCTTCCCTGGACCGGAAACAAGCTTCCGAGGACCGGTTTCTGGCATTACAGCCATCTTCAGCCAGGATTGCTTGAATCCAGTGGCAAAGTAAGCAAGGGACTCACGTCTGAGCATACCGTGCCCCACTTATGGCGGCCAAAGCGGTACAAAAGGTGGTGGTGATGGACGAAGCATCTGAACCAATCAAACACTCACACCAATCAAAAGATCTGGGTTTTATCCATCACCGTTCTTTAGCCCACTCTGCCACCCCAGTTCAGACATGGCTATATGCAAATCAGTCTGACCCTGTGCCTCATGGGAACAGTCCAGCCCGAACTGCCAAGCCAGGCCTTCCCTGGACCGGAAACAAGCTTCCGAGGACCGGTTTCTGGCATTACAGCCGTCTTCAGCCCGGAATGCTTGAATCCAGTGGCAAAGTGAGCAAGGGACTCACGTCTGAGCATACCCTGCCACACTTATGGCGGCCAAAGCGTTACAAAAGGGGGTGGTGATGGACGGAGCATCTGAACCAATTAAACACTCACACCCAGTCAAAAGATCTGGGTTTGATCCATCACCGTTCTTTAGCCCACTCTGCCACCCCAGTTCAGACATGGCTATATGCAAATCAGTCTGACCCTGTGCCTCATGGGAACAGTCCAGCCCGAACTGCCAAGCCATGCCTTCCCTGGACCGGAAACAAGGTTCCGAGGACCGGTTTCTGGCATTACAGCCTTCTTCAGCCCGGATTGCTTGAATCCAGTGGCAAAGTGAGCAAGGGACTCGCGTCTGAGCATACCGTGCCCCACTTATGGCGGCCAAAGCGGTACAAAAGGGGGTGGTGATGGACGAAGCATCTGAACCAATCAAACACTCACACCCAGTCAAAAGATCTGGGTTTTATCCATCACCGTTCTGCAGCCCACTCTGCCACCCCAGTTCAGACATGGCTATATGCAAATCAGTCTGACCCTGTGCCTCATGGGAACAGTCCAGCCCGAACTGCCAAGCCATGCCTTCCCTGGACCGGAAACAAGCTTCCGAGGACCGGTTTCTGGCATTACAGCCGTCTTCAGCCCGGATTGCTTGAATCCAGTGGCAAAGTGAGCAAGGGACTCACGTCTGAGCATGCCCTGCCACACTTATGGCGGCCAAAGCGGTACAAAAGGGGGTGGTGATGGACGGAGCATCTGAACCAATCAAACACTCACACCCAGTCAAAAGATCTGGGTTTGATCCATCACCGTTCTTTAGCCCACTCTGCCACCCCAGTTCAGACATGGATATATGCAAATCAGTCTGACCCTGGTATATCTACATCACAGGAAACGCATTCCGTTTCACCCTCGAAAACTCCCTGAAAAATACACTGATTTGCTGAAGTTTCTACAAGCTGTCAAAATCAAACGTCACATAGCATGGCAAGGTTCCCAGTCATTTTTCTCAGAAGACTATGCTAAAGTTATGGCAGTCAAACGGAAACGTTTCTTAGCCATGTGACCAACCTTACGTAACCTGAATACTAAATTTGTTGTAATCCACCCTTGCCTCTTTAAGGTGACTTATAAGAATAAAACAACCACATACGAACATCCAGCCTTACTTCAACAATTTCTTGATTGTTGTGCAGACGACTCCATGGAATTTACAAGATCATCTTCTACTTGATGATTTTTCCTCTCTTATTGAAGATAATTGAAATTTTAAAATGTTCCTATGATATATTCTGATTAACCAACTTCTTTTCCTTATGTCTCTTCCTACCAGGTGTTGTTTCCCTGCTCCACCCATTGTTTTATAGTCCGTCTGAAATAATACCCCCCTCGTGGTCTCCCCCAGAGTTTTGTGACTGGCTGTGTTGTCTTCTCTCTGAGCCTAAAAACATTCCTCTCATGTTTAAGTCTCTGATATGTTTCATTGTTTTAGCTAACTATTTTTTCTATCTTTTTTCTTCCCTTTAATTTTTCTTTCCTTTTTCCTTTCCTTCTCTAATTTTTTCATTCTCTCTCACTATTTTCCATCTCTTATTTCTGTTGGAGTCCTTTGCTTCTTATTTCTCTAAGTACTGAAGGTTCTCTATTGCATCCATGTTTTGCTGTAATCTTCTACAATTGTTTACTTTCTATGGTTGATTAATGACAATACGTGTTGTTTCCTGGAATGTTAAAGGTTTGGGTATGCCTATTAAAAGGCAAAGGGTTCTTACCCATTTATTTAATCTTAATTCAGATATTGTGTTCTTACAAGAATCTCACTTAATTGCTTCAGAAGTCCTATAACTCAAGCAACAGTGGGTGGGGAATGTATTTTCCTCTCTAGGTACAACCTTTTTTTTTAAATACTTTTTATTTTTTCATCAGAAAGGGCATATTCATACAGTGAACATAAACCAAAAAATTAATACAGAAAAGACAAAGATGCAAGAACATAAGCGACAGAAAGAATAAAAAAAACTCACAGTAACATAACATGTACAGAAATATTTTAGGGGAAATACATCTTGTTTTGCATTTAGCCAGATCCAGCTACCTTAATCCATCCAAAGCCAATGGTACCCATAGTGCCTCTAGTATGACTAATGATCTGATACTCTGGCCTTGCCAGGGCTGCTTCTAAGCCATAAGTATCTCTAATAATCACCCACAATTCTCTGCCACAGGTGGTGTAGCAGAGACCCATACCCTGGCAATAGCCAGCCTAGCTGCAACAATCAAAAACATAAAGAGACGCGCTACTGCTGGATGATCATCTTTATATCCCAACATGATTTCTAGATCCGTAAGTGGATGATCCAATCTTTTTTTAGTATGAAGTATTTGCTAGATTTTCTTCCAATACCCACTCAATTCTGGGCATTCCATAAACATATGTTTTTAATAAGCAGCATATAGTCCACATTTTGGAAATTTTATCTTATCCCCATCTTATTTCCCTGGGCCCATTTAGCTATTCTAGCCAGAGTGTAATACAGCATGCAAGTAATACGTGTTTGCTGGAGCTGCAAACTGACAGAATGGACTGAGTCAGCATAGCCTAAGACCTGTTCATTCTGGGTGAGACCATTGTCCCCAAGGTTTGAGTCCAGCGTTCCACAAGTTTCTCACTAGCCAATGGTCTAAAACTATGTAGAAGAGCATACATTGAGCCAACGAGAGTGTTAAGCTTCCCCCCATAAATACAATCGCAAATTGTTGAATGTTTTATTTCTTTTTCCGCCACATTAGAAGCCAGATAATTCTTAATCTGCAAATATTTGAAAAAGAAATGGGATGGAAGTTTATAGGCCAGTCTTAAATTTTCAAATGATTTAATCCCTCTATCATTATATAAATCGCCCAGGCAATTTACTCCATAGTTCTCCCACATTTTACCCACTTGATCCTGAAACACCTCACGAAAACTGGGATTCCCCCACAATAGGTAGTTTTTATGGAATTTCGGTAAATTACACCTAGTAGACATTGCTTGCCAAATATATACAATATCCTTGATGATCTTACATTTTACCCTTTTCAAATAATTTGGATCTCTAATTCCAAATAAAAATGTGTCCTTCTGGTTCCCCAGCATAAACGCAAACACAGAATCAGTCTGATCTAGACCAAGCGAACTATGAAACCGGCCCGTAATAGCAGCCCAGAAATAAACTTTGAAAACTGGGAAGCCAAGCCCACCTTGATCATATGTGGCTTTAAGCAGCTCAGTTGCCCTCCTCGGTTTTTTATATGCCCAATTAAAGCTACTAAAAACCTCCTCTAGTTTTTGGGAAAAATAAATTAGGGACTTTCAAAGGAATAGAACGAAACAAAAATAAGAATTTAGGTAAAATTTTCATTTTGATCAAGTTACACCTGCCTAGCAGGTCAATAGGGAGCCTATGTCAAATTTTTAACAATTTGGTAGTTTCTTTTAACAGGGGTGCATAATTTAAATCAATAATAATCTGATTATTTTTAGCCATTAGCTTTCCTACCAAATAAGTCACAGTAACACAAGATCCGGTAAAGGAGTTCTGAATACCAACAGTGGTAGGTACCTGAGTTTTATCAGTGTTCAATTTGTTGCCTGTGACTTTGCCAAATTTGTCTGCTTTTCCCTTAATACTTATTACATCTCTAGGTACAAGCAAAAGAAATGGGACTTTTATTCTTTGTCACAAAAACTTAAAGTTTCCCTTCTTTCAAGACTCAGATGATGAAGGGCGGTGGTTAATTGTTCACCTTAAAGTTAATGATATTCCTATTTCATTGTTTAATATATATGCTCCAACTAAACATATATATGCTCTATCTCCACTCTTTTGATGTCTACTTCTACACCCTATGTTATTTTGGTGGTGATTCTAACTTAGTTGTTGATCCATACATTGACCGCAAATCCAAAGCATCTATTATTTCTTCTCCAATACATCAACACTTTATCACCTTAATTTCCCATAGATCTCTTGTCACCCACAACTCCGTGAATACACTTTTTTCTCACCACCCACCTCTCTCAATCACACATAGGCTATTTATGTGTTTCTAAAGCATTAACACAATATATACTGCAAGCTGATATATTGAGTTCCGACCATGCTCCAGTAATTTTAGACTTGGAATTACTTTCGGTTAATGTCACTAGCAAAAGATGGCGCTTCAATATTTCTTAGTTAACTGACCAAACTTTCAATTCCTCTTTGGAGTCATTCATTATTGAATTCTTTAAATGTAACACATCTTCTCTTTCCTTTTTTCTCTTTTGTAAGAGACTCATTTAAAGCTTCAGCCAGAGATTGTATTGTTTATGTTGCCTAAAACAAACTCCTAAAAAGCAAATGAAATTCTTAAAAATATTAATTTACTAGAAACACTCTATACAACTACTAACTCTAAAGCCGATGTTCATAATCTCTTTATAGAAAAATGTAAACATAATAAATCATCTACAGAAAATGCCAATTCTTATCTTCTCCGAGGTGGTGCTCGTTATTAAGGTGACCAAAACAAAGCTGGCAAGCTCCTTGCTTCATATCTTAAGATTAAGAAAGATCATATTAATATTGACTATGTCTTAAATTCTAATTCATCTCCAGCAACAAAAAATGTTGATCTCTTGGAGGAATAAAAAAATACTATACCTCTCTTTATACCCCTGAAATCACCCCAGATTCTATGGACATACAAAATGATCTTGCCTCAATTCAAAAACAGTTTCCCACTGATACTGATTTTTTACAGTTGACATATGATATTTTCAAGATGCTCTCATCTGCCTAATCCTTAAGGAAGGAAGAGACCCTAATTTTTGTACAAATTATCGGACAATATCATTAGTTAACTCTGAATATAAACTATTTGCTAAAATATTTGCACTTTGAGTGGAACCCTTTTAAAAATCCATTATTTGTGAAGAACAATACGGTTTCATTAAGGAAAGGAACATCTCTGATAACACCAGAACTTTCTATAATAAATTACACAAATCTAACAAATATTCTCATTCACTTGCAGCCATTTCTCTAGATGCAGAAAAAGCTTTTGACCACATGGACTGGTCATTTATTTTCCACACATTATCCTGGTTTGGCTTTGGAACAAAATGTATTTCTTATATTTCTTAATTATATACATCACCCAGAATTAAACAAAACCCTAACATATATGGCTTTCAACATGATAAACTTCATATTAAAATGAGTGTCTATCCAGATGATACTTTGCTATATCTATCTAAGCCAGAACAATCTATTCCAGCTTTCACTACAGAAGTCAATGCTTTCTCTTTAATTTGTGGTTATGAACTAAATTATAATAAACGTGAAATCCTCCTTCTTAATATCTTGTGTTTTAAGTAAGACTTTGTTTCCACTGATATTAGATCGAATTACTAAAACATTTAATATTTAGGTCTCTGGTTTTCCCCCTCTTTCAAACAGACTTTATCACTAAACATAACTCATGTTCTCTCCACACGATGTACTTCTAATTGTAGATGGCATCCCCTATATGTATCTTGGCAGGGCAGACTTGATACTATAAAAATTATGCTCGCTCCTGTTATTTGTTTTATATGATTTCTGCTATTCCTCTCAATTTACCTGCATATTTTTTCCCAAAAATTAATGCTATTTTATCCATCTTTTTATGGAATGAGAAAAAAACATGTGTGTCCCTGATCATGCTTTAACTTAATAAATAGCATGGTGGGTTAAACTTCCCTGACTTTCAAACTTACCATAATGCCTTTCTTCTTAAACAGCTTTCTAAATCTTTAAATCAATCCGTTACAGATTCATCTCCATTGTAGAAAGACATTGAATTCTCTTTCCGTTCCCCATCCCATTAAAAGAATCCTTTACATTTACCTACAAGACACAATTTTTATCTTCACCGTTGCATAAAACTACCCATAAATTATTTCACTCCTTTCTGATCTCATGCATCTCAGACAAGGACCAATTTCTCAGCTCTTCGATCTGGCATAATCGCCTTATAAAAAATAACATGAACCCATTTTGTGGAAGGCTTTGCGGGACAAAAGTATGCTTTGGATCCATCAACTTTACGCAAAGAATACTTTTCTTTCTTTCTCTGAAGCACAATCACTTTATAAATTGCCAAAATCATTTTCCAACAAACTTAAGATATTGATTCCCACTATATCTTCTTCCTTGTCTTTAACATCTTCTACTTCACCTCCTTTATTATCTCAACGTAATATTCTTCCCATTTTAAGCACCACAACTAGTGCTTGATCTATTTACAAATTCTTCAACAAATTTTCCGAACACAGAACTAAAACTAACATAGAACCACAATGGGAACATGACTTAAACACTTCATGGTCCACTGCTTTCTGGGATAAAAGTTTGTAAGACCTCAAGATCAGCTAGTATGACACAAACACTTTTCTTTGTATACAATTGACTTATGTTTACTCAACTATCCTTAGATAAATTCAAATCCCCAATCACCCCAAATTGTTAGTAATGTAACGCTCCTAATGCTGGCTTATATCATATGCTTTTTTTCCTGTCCCTCCACTCACCAGTTCTGGTTGAAGGTATGGTCTCAAATCAATGTAATCTTTAACACTGAATTTTCTTTTTCACCTATAGACATTTTCCTAGGTACACTATATGAACATTGGGATGCCCTTGCTTGTAGCACGGACATAGTAGTTGTATTAATTACAATTGCATTCCAACAAATAACGAAAAACTGGAAGCAATGCATACAACTTTCTTTTCAAGCCTGGTGGTATAGTGTTTGCTACAACCATTGACTAGATCATGCATATGTCTCCCCTGTGTCTCTCTTTCTGAAAAGAGAACATGTATGGTCCCCTGTAACTATTTTCTGAGACGCTTCAGCATGAAAATGTGCCCAATATCATCCATTGCTGGAAGAAATCCCCAAACCACCATGAATCCTCAAATTGATATATTTGTTTATTTATTTATTTATTTAATTTATTTAATTTATTTTTATATTATTTCTTTTCCAACTGCATTTTTACAACCATTTTCCCTCAGAAACTGTTGACATCTTTTTATTGTATTATGTTCTCCTGCTTCTTTATTGCATACTTTGTCATGTTACTATTATACTATTTCTCTTTTTTCCTCTCTTTCACAGTTATTGTAACCTTTTTCATATATGCAACTACTTTGATTCTTCTTATATCTCTTTTTCTTTGATATATTCTTAGCTCTCTTATTGTTAATCAGCATTATGTAACTTTATTTGATTGTGTGTACTCGGTTGCACCTCTTTCAGCAATAAAGTTTATTTTAAAAACATTAAAAAAGGTCAACACTGTTGTTTATAGGAAAGAGGGATGTCATCCAGTTGGCAGAACTTAGGAACACACATGATCCTCATAATCCGATGCTTCCAGAAGCAAAACCGGGCAACTTGCATGATATTCGATGAAACTCCGTTGCAAGAGGTGCTTTGCAGTCGCACTAGTATTCCAGTCTGTGAACACTCCAAGTGCAGCTGCAGGCATCAAAAGGCCTTCCCCGGAACAGGCCTAGTAATGGGCCAGTAACGGACCTATTAACAGATCGGTCCGGACGCATTGGAGAGGCATAAATGCAAAACCCAATAGAAAGGGCACCCTCAGCAATTGAACACAAGTAGCATGCAAGTGAAGCAGGTGAAGCGAAAGGTAAGTCTATAACTTACACCCAGCATCACCAACAGCAAACATCCAAACAGTTGTTGCATTTAGTCTTGGTACAGTTGCAATTGGCTGGGTCTGTGAAGTACCACAAGATGGGCAGCCTTTGTGTAAAAGGAGCAGATGTACCAGCACGTCACACACCAGCAATAGCATCAATGGGAATCCTCCATTTGTGCTGGGTAAAAAAGTATGAATGTATGCGGGTATTACTACAGAAATTGTCTGAGAAGAGTACACAAGGCCGGATCCCACAAGTTAAAAAAAAAATGAGCAAGGCCTTCAGTATCAGACGCATTAAATATTTGATGCCATATTATCAAGATTGGGCGATAACATTATTGCCGCTTTAGCGGAAGGAAACCTCTGCTAAAGCGGCGATAAGGGGCTTGATAGTATGCCCTATAGAATTCCTATAGAAGCCCAGGTTCTGGTGTGAAGGACATCAAACCTGGGCTTAAATTGGAATTCTTTAGGGCATATTATCGAGCCCCTTATGGCCGCTTTAGCAGCAGTTTCCTGCCACTAAATTGGCGATAATGTTATCGCCCGTTCTTGAAATCTGTTTTCAAAGTAGGAATGGAAGGCCAAAGCGAGCCATCTACAATACCATGCAGGGTGGGAAAAGGGCATTGCTGCAGTAACACATTGTGAAACCATTACTATATACAGGATGCCGGCGCGTAAGCCACCACAGTCGTGGTTATTCAAAATAAGTTAGATGCCATTGGAAAGCAATGTGAGCACAGGAATTATAGCTGGGACGGGTGTTCCTTCAAAAAAACAAGCCAGATTGAGTGTTGGCACATTACGGGTGCCGTGCAATTTAACTGGTTTGCAAACTAGGGAATGTCCTACTGTGGAATCGCAATCCTCCCCAGTTAGAAAAACCTCCTTATCCGCATGCTGACATCAATAGGTGAAAGGCAATGACCATAATTCATGGTTAAAAAAGACTTCCAGGGGACTCAAAGCGCCCAACTGGGGAGTGTTTCATGCAAGAAGTAAACTGAAATAGTCAGAGGGGTAGTGAAATTACCCTGTGTATTAGCCACACAGCTGAACCAGTCTATGCCACAGAAAAATATACTGTTCCATTTGTTCTATATGTAATAGCGTGTACGTTTTGTCTTTCATAGACATAAATCTCTGTCTATCAATTAAATTAAAGGGCAAAAACAGTGCGGAAGCGTTCAAATAATTCCCCAGAACTTTTCCAATTTTGAGCGTTTATAACATCCATGCTAATTGCATTACAATTGATTTTGACCATGATTCAACACAGCTACATCATTCTGAACAATATCAACAACAGATGAAACAATATTATGCAAGGTTTAAATACGAGAAGCTAAAGTATTAATGCTGTTATCTACCACTGCAAGGACTTTTTCTAAATTAGCTTGGTCAATTTGGCGCACACGTACCGCAGCTTCCATCTGCAATAGTTTCCATAATTTATTATATGCTTCATAAATACATTGTTTTAATTTCTGTGATTTTGCTCCTAAAATTACATCAGCCAAATTAATGTCACATGCAAGAGTGTCAGGTGCTCTTTTACTTGCAACAGTGAGGAGTGTCCCAACCACTGGTGACACAATTTACCCACCAAGTACTTGGTTGCGAATGAGAATGCGGAAAACATGGATCAGGCCTAGATTGTGTGAAACCTGTTGTTCTGGTGTGCATACGCCAAGCATCGTGCTCAGCCAATTAAGGAATAGAAGAAACATTCACATTTTTGGCTGTAGCCAAACCAGAACAAGTAGTCTGCTTCAATGTGTCATTTAAAAATAAAATCTGAGTCAGAATTAGACACACACGATGCACAGCTTCAGCACCTTTGACCTGTCAATCTCTAGTACCCCAAATGGATTTCAAATCAATGGTAGTTTTCCAATGTTTGTAACCATGTAAGGCCAAATCTGTCCTGAAGGAATTAGAATAAATCAATTTAGTGTGAGTGAACATGAATTTAAATGTATAGTTATAGGACTCGGGATTGGACATGGTATAATCGGAAAAGTATGTGAACTTACAACGTAGAGTATTAGAACTCCCCTTTAAAGGAATCAGACAATGTTCCCACTAGGTATAATTAAAAACATGTCTTAACAAGTTTGCTTTATGCAAAAAATGATGGCCATAATGTTGGCAACATAATAAATCAGCATAATTGGACAAATTGAGTCTTCAGCATCAAAAGCAGCATAATATTTTGAGTCAGAAAACAATGAATGAATGGCCTGAGCACCCCCATCTCCTAGTGAAACGCAGAACACGTATGGAACTTTCAGGACCTCAGTCGGGCCATTGATATTGAATGCAACCTTGTCCCAAAGGATGCCATCAGCGATAGGAAAGTTGAAATGTTCACGAGGGCTTGATCTTGTTTCATGATATGGGAAGATGTATGGGGAGCGGGAATACCATCAACCAATTTCACAGTAGAGCGTTCTGGTAAATAATGACCATTGATGAGCAAGAAGAACACAGTCACAAACTCAATCCACATGTGTAGGAAGATAAGTGTGAGTGCTATCCAGATATGAGTCCAAGAAGGTACCAGGTAAGACTTTTTGAATAAGGTGATGAAAAGACGTGTTCAAGTTGGTTGACCTGTCACAGATAAGGACAAAAAGAATTGTATGAAAAACGTGTACGATCCCTGTAATAACCGCCTGCTCCCAACTGCAACAGCGGCGGTTGTGCAGCAACAGTTAGAGGATGTATAGTACTGTCAGGAAAGTAACTCAGGACCTCAATAGGGGGAGAATAATACTCGACTTCTGCAGTGGAGGAAGACGAAGGGACAATGGGCATGATGTCAATAAAAGTTTCCAACTCCCCCTCTACAACGCGGATACTAGTTGAAGACGATGGAGCCATCGGATTCAGCAAAACCGCTTGACTTGGAATACTGGGAGTCACACTATTCAGTATCAGCCATACGATGTAGCTTGATGTTGTCAATTGTAATAAATCTGTTTTTCTTTTGACCAGGTAAAGGAGGCAAAATCACAATATGGGTACCCTTCAATCCACGGACCGGGACAGGTGCACAATAGGAGGAAGCACATTATTTTTGGTTCTCCAGCTTTTATCGTACCTTTTTACCAACTTTAGGAAGCCATCCAGTAACATCGCTGCTTCAGTGGACGAGGGTGCCTAATCTTTTTTCAGTGTGTCACGGGTCTTTTATAGTTCCAATAGCATAGAAGAATGATTATCTATGTGAAATGTTGCTGCAGTCCCCACAACGTCTAGACCATCAAGGTCTGGCACAAACATATCAATGCCAAGGAGTATTTTGTATGGGCTCCTCCAACGCAGAGATCTTCTTGGAGATTATTCAGTGCATGTTGAACCCCATACAAATGAGTCAGCAGACCGCTGCCAGTACCTAAAACTCTAGCTGTCAAAGATTGCTTTAAGTCACGGTTTATTAGCTCCAGTATAGAATTGCCCTCAGGCCTGTATGGAGATGAAAACTGCACCAACACCCCCAGAGACCTCGTTGCATCCTTGTTTGCCTGAGAGGCAATCACCGGACTTTGGTCCGAATGGAAGGTGCCACAGGCAAAAGCCTGACAAAGACATGCAAATCACTAATGACATTTTGAGTGTCAGCACTGCATTGCGGCCAAACCCAAAGGAATCTAGTGCACAAATCAACTGCAAAAATAAATATTTATATGCAGTATCGGAAGTCAACGGACCTCAGTGATCAAGATAAATGCAACCAACCAGTTGATTTGAAATGTATAGCTGTGTATCTCCCCCTTGAAGATCTGAATTTGGTAGTGTAATCCTCGGTTGGACTACAGTAAGGCTACGAACATGGATGCCCCAAAAAGACACCTCATCCATTGAAAGCTGCACTCTGTGCAAAGGCCAGTCAAAGCCCAGCCAAAATAAACCTTTCAGAAGTTCAAACACTCTACTCCTAATCCAGCCAACAGGATTTATGCGATAATTCCCTCACTTCAGGAAAAAACGTAAACTTCTTCTTCTCAATAAATACCCAAACTCTCCCCCTCAATCATTGGACTGTCCTGAGACTCCTACCTCACACCCTCCAAATACATTGGAGTGTCACTGGAACAAAATGTGCTTCTACTCTCCCCAGTTGAGTAGCACCCTACCCTAACCACCTCCAAACTACTCTGTCCATATATCCTATTGTATACAATACTCTTCTTTATATACTGCTACTATGAATTTTTATTTACTGTATTTGTAACTCTATATAATATACACTGTTGCATAATGTATTCCTTTCATACACACAGGTACTGTATACTTTTACTTACTCCATATCTAACTCAATTATTTGCTGTTATGCTATTTCTGTGCATCTACTCTTCCCAACTACGTAACACACCCCCTAAATTTCCTCTGAACTACTTCGCCCCTTTATCCGACCATGCATTGTATTCTACTTTTATATTCTGTTACCATGTATTTTTTATTTACTTCTCATGTAGCACAGATAATTGCAGCTGCGATATCTCTGTAAAGAACTCTGATAACCTCTGTCAAGTTTATGCTATACAAAACAAAATAAAACAAAAGAAATGTTTGTTAAACCCCCATGTCAAAATGACTTAAATTTAACTAACACTAGTCAGATACATTCCTCAGGTACAGACTTCCTTGATATAGATGTCAAAGTGAGCAGTAGTGGTGGTAGCCACTGTGCAGTTGTATGTAAATCAGAATTTCTATAGGAAGAGTGTTTTTTATTGCTAAACACTTATCTGTTTGAAGATAAAAAACCTCCCACCAAAGTTCCCTTTTTAGAGGTATTGGTGTGATCTGTCAAGCGAGGACTGAAAAAAAAGGGGGGTCTCAAAACATTTTTTTCATGTTGCAATATCCATATGAAATATCTGACAATGATGCAGAAAAAATGGGCTAAACTGAATTACACAACATTTGGCAGAAATATATTTATCCAGAATTGCTGTATTTTGTGATTTGGTATAAATCTATTCAGCCATGTTAGAGAAATTACACTTCATAAAGCACTAATATCTGTTTCCTCTGGACTCCCGTAGGACTCTTATGGTGAAAGTCTTAAAACAAACATAGAGATTGGCAGTCACAACATGAAGAAAGATTTTGTGGCCACCATTACAGGGCTAGTTGACTCAGTCCCTGAGTCCTAAAATAACATAAAAAAAGATATAAGGGGTCAGTACAGGAGTCCCTTCTGTTAATTTTATTTTATTTTAATTGTGAATCGTGAGACACCAATGGGAACAGAAAAAATAAAAAATAACTTGGGTTAAGTTTTGTAGGGGGCTGGCAAACTGTTAAGGGTTGGTGGCCTGCGCTGGTTGGTCAAAGGCCATGCTCAATGTTTTGGTTTAGTGTATCATACTATGATATTACTTTATGTCAATAAAAACCATTGAATTTTACAGAAAAAGCAAAGTTAAACGTGTCGTTATGAGTACATAAGATAGTGAGATTTTAATTTACATTAAAAAACCTTATAATTTCATGGAAAAAAACTTTTATTGCAACCGTTTAAAGTTTATTGAAAATTCCAATGAATTAAACATACACGTTTTATTGCATGTTACTAAATAATAACTAAAGACAAAATTAACAGTGAGGGTGGGATTTTTTCAGTATTTTAAAATCATTACAATTAAATCAATGTAATGTATTCATTACATTGCAGCGGAGGGTGCCAGCAGCTGCTGCATGACCCCAGCGTGAACCGTGGGCGATTTGACCGCCGCAAGCGAAAATGGTGCCCAGACCTGAGTCCAGACATAACGGCTGAGCGGGTGGGTCGGGTGTGGCACCAAGGCAGCAGTAAGGGGGAGACGATCGCAGAAGCACCCAGAGCTTCTAGCTATTTTCTTAAATATGTCTGAGGGATGGTTCTCCCAGATATATGTGCTCTTTGTTTTTAGTATGTGCAAACTGTTTGTGGTAAGAATGTGGCATGTATTGAAGTGTGGGTTCAGATATATTTAAACATTTTTTGTTTCTTGGTGTTGTTTTCATCAATTGCTTTATTTATCATGTTGAGACTACATAGTACTTATGTCAGACTGTTTTGATATTCAAAATAAAAATAAGAACGTATTCATTCCTTGACTTATTATTGTGATTTATAAATGTATTGCAAGTGATGGAATATCTTTATCCATAATAGTTGCATGTTAAGTGAATGTAGTCTCTGTTTGGCTCATGTGTGACTCTTCTTGAGCACTATCTAAAGGAGAGTTTGTTTCCTGCTTATCAAAGTAGCCTTCAGGCAGGATATTACACATTTCAATGTTGAAACAAAAGACTAGGCTGTGTTATTATCCTGCCCATTTCGAGTCCCGGGTAGCAAAGTTAGCCCCTTTAATTGCTAATACGAAATATTATTGATGTGAAACCTCATCTTTCGAAAAAAAGCATCATAATATGGTTTCACAATCTAAGATGGTGTATTGGCGGCAGAATTAAGATGTGAATGTAGGTCATCAGTTATTGCTTGCATTCACAACCCATTCAGCGATAATGTATTTAAATAATTATTCTAAGTAAGGAGCCTCTGGAGCAGGAGGTACCTAATGTCAGGACAGTAAACCTTTGTGCAACTTGCAGAAATACTGAATTAATTTTTTTAAAAGATCAATGGGGTAAAAGTGTATTGACCTGGCTAGAGCTTCGGCATGAAATGATAAAATCCAGTGTGGTCCACCAATACCATTAGGATCTCAAAGTGCACATCTGAGGCCCTATTACCCAAAGGGCACATTTTTGAAAGCGTGACTTGTCTAAAAGTCTAAAGAGAGTTACGGCCTTACCACGATGTTGGCGGTCCCAAACCTGTGGTTGCGGTCTGGCGATCCACCCGCAATATTACAATTACAGCAGTGGGAGGTTCACAAGACTGCCACACCTGCCAGGGATCCCTGATCCCGCAGCAGTGGCATGGTTGTGCGAGGCTGTAATATGCTGGTGGTGCTGCTGTGGCAACGCTAAGCATAAAAGTTTCCTCATTACAACTCTTTTCAGTGAGGTGAGCCAGTGGCCCTTTCTGAAATACCAAAGTTCCCCTGGGGTGAGCAAATCAGGTGCACATGCCTGTTGCGACCCTGGGGTACTTTCCATAATACAGCCTCTGGATGAGAGTCAATGTCTGTAAAACTGTCCCTTGAGAACCTCTTCAAGCACTCTCTGAATGTTGGTTCCGAGGCGGTGTATCCATCGTCCTTTTCCAAAAAGGAGCTTGTCTACAGCTCCAGAATCTGTCATCTGCTCTAAGACAGTCCTCGTCAAGTCATTAGGGTAAAGGTTTGCATTAATGAAATGGACTGCCAATTTTGTTGTGACTTTTTTGCATCACATGTTACTTCAATGTTCGCACAACCTTGTGTTCACCTTACGGCAGGTCATCCATTCATATCTTAGGCCACAGATGCAGGTCACCAGATAAAGTACCCTTGCAGAGTAGCAATTAGTAAAACTGTATTGTTCCCAGGATATACCCAAGTGCAAATCAAGTTTTGCTAGCAGTGGTACGATGGCATATAATGCATTTCCTCCTGGGGTAGTGACCACTGGGCTTTTGGAGATCCCAGAGGGTCCAAATACTCAAATGTTCTTGTTCTGGTCTAGGTCTTGTGTGAACCAGGGTGTCCTGAATTGTTTTACCTTTCTTATGAGAGAACATTTGTTACTCCAAATTGAGGCCACCGTAATTGAGTGTCCACCAGTTTCTAGTGATGGTTGTTTCTACTGCGGTTGATAAAGGGTTGTAGATGGTTATGCAAACTGAGCGTTCATTTTTGCTTGTGTGAGGTGTATTTTCCAGATGGACATCTCAGTTACCACTTAATGGACTTTTCTTGGCTCTATGTACCTGCTTGCCACGGTAGTCCCTGGCTCTTATTTTCTTACTCAGACTCATAGTCTGGAATCTGAAGTCACTCACATTGCTACAATCCCTCCATATCCAGGGCAATTGACCTTCAGACAAATTCTCCCTTGTGTGCTGCGGATAGAAGTTGGTAAAACACAGGAGGTTATTCCTTGATGTGGGTTTGTAATGTGGCCTTTTTCTGCCACCATTCTCTTATTCAAAGATCTCAAGTTCCAGGAAGATCATCGGGTTATTGTTACTGATGTATGCTAACAGTAAGTAGGAATCCCGGTTGTTGAGCGACTATATGAAGAACTCAATAGCCCCAGGTCGCTGCTCCAGACTATCAACACATTATCAATATATCTCTTCCAAATAGATATATTGGTACGGTAGAGATTCGAGGTATAAAGAATCTTGTTCTTCTCCAGGTTGAAAACGTACAGTCCCACCACACTCAACGCAAAAGTGCTGCCCCTGGATGCACCATCGCACTGGAGGTAAATGTCACCTTCAAATTTAAAGAAATTCTCATTAGTACCAGTTGGACATATTCCACGATGAAGTATTAAGGGTTTAAATATTCCCATGGTTCTTCAAAAAGTATCTCCTCAATCACCTTCAGTGTGGCCGCTTGTGGAAGATTTATGTACAGACTCTCTACGTCGATGGTGGCCAGGGTATCACTGGTGGGATCGACCTCCAAATCTTGGAGTGAGTAGCCCGAGTTCATCTTTTGTGTCTTAGAGATAGATTGGTGTGAACTGTACGATGGGCCCGAGAATCATGTCAATAAACTTGGACAGTGGTTCGAGTACAGACCCTATCCCAGACACCATGGGTGACCTGGAGGAGGGTCCTCGTTTGGACTCCCTGAGCCTCTGGCTAGTCTGGCCACTGGGCAGGGCCCCTTTTCCTCCATCTGCTTCTGTTGGAGTTCTGGTCTCCCCATAAAAAAGACATTTCTTCAGGCACCTGATGAGGCTTGCTGAGGGTCACACAATGCTCTCAAGATGAGGCCAGCGTAAAGTGTCAGTGGCCGAGAAGCTGGATGCTACCACCATATAGATCCAAGAGGCCGAGGGATTCAATGGCAATCCTGAAGTTGTTTTCTGAGAGGAATGGTTTCACTTTCATTAGTGCAGAGGAGCGTAGGTGATTGGACGTGAGTCTATAAATGCCACAGGGTTCTTAGTGCAACCCTCGCAAGTTGGTGATTTTGCACAAAATAAGAAATACATTATAGCGTAAAAGTAAAAGTAGATTTAAATTATTAATGTACTCTTTCTCTTTAGTGAATGTTGCTGTAACTGTGGTAGTATATGCTGTCATACATTGCCTGCGCTTACACTAGTTTTCCTTTAATTATCACGCCCAAGATAGGCATTAATCACTTATGAATTTCTTACGGAGCAAGTACATCTCTCATTTGTTTCATGTTTATGTATCGTTAATGTGTTATTTTTATGAGCATTGTTCTTCAAAACAGATTTCAGTGGAAATATTAATTATTTTATTAACCCTACAACCATGAAGAGAAGAGCCAAAGTTTAATTAGCTTTAATTTTCCTAAATCATTGACAACAATCGCATGTTCTCAATTATAAATAAATTACATGGTTCAAAAGACTAGGCTTTAAAGATTCACTGACGGTGATGAGCCCATAGAAATGTAATAAATGTGGTATTTATTGATTTCACTTAGCAAATGAGAACAATCATTGATCATTAGAACAGAGAAAGCAATGATCACTAAAAAGAAATTCAATAAAGTCTCATTACAAGCCATTTGTTACAGGTGGTATTATTAAGGGCCTTAAAAGGATTGCAGTGAAAAATGAATAGCTGTTTAATAAAAGAGGCACATTGTCTTTTAGAGTTACCATTTTAATCAAAGGATGGTTAATGCTAATTGTTTTTACTTGACTATTAGGAAAACAACTATCAACAGCATTTCACACTTTTGGAAAGCAATTCTTAAGAATAAAATAAATTTGACCAAATGTGTGCGACACAATACATTTTATGTGAAAAGAAAAAGTGCTCAAATTGCATATATTACCGATGTGACATCTTTCTTGTTACAGTTTAAACATTGTGAGGAGTTACTTTGCAGGGCCGACATGTATTAAAACAATAATTAGTATTTTAGTTCTTTATTCCCGAAATCTATTACAGATGTAGTGCAAATACATACCAATGTGTATCTGAGAAAGTAAAATAATTTGACTATTTTGATTGCCCTATAAAATAAAATGACTAACTGATAGGTTTAGAAATAAGCGACAAGAATATGCATTTTATTGTTTATATTAAGTAGTCAAAAAAATTACGATAGCTTTATAGACATGTACATGAACTTCTATGCAGGCCGTCCACATGTGTTAATTAATTTTATGGACTTAGGAGTTTGATAAAGCTAACGATATCTTTTAGGGAGTTTGAGACAATGGTCAAAACATTCTAAATATTATCACCATGCTTCGTTACTAGATTTTTGATTTAACTACATGGGCTGAAAAATTACAACTTTAATAGATGTAGATATAAATATATTAAGAAATGCCGGACAAGACCATGCTGACAGTTACACATAGGTTATGTCTTCTATGAACTACCCATAGGGCCCACTACGAGCCTGGTGGTTCATGACCCCCCAGACTCGCTGAGGCGCGACGGTGCCAGTCTTCCAACCACCCTATTATGACCACAGCAGTTGAGCTGCCGAGGGACCGCTGCAACCGCTAGGGATCAGAGATCCCTGGCAGTGGTGCAGCCTTCTTGAGGCTGCAATATACTTGGCAGGACCGCTGCGGTCTCACCAACCATATTACAAGTTCCCTCTCCACCACAGTTTTCATGGTGGTAAACCTGCCATGAAAACAATGATGGAGAGAAAACAAAGGGGCCCTTCAGGCCCCCTGGTGCCTCACGCTATGGAAATGTATGCGGGGAGTACATGTTGTGCCCCCTGTGTGCATGCACCCCAGAATCTTCACGGCATGGATTGCAGCAGTCCATGCCATTCAGGTACTGATTTTGACATTCCCACTGCGGTCCGTAAATTCATGGACACTACTGTGGGAATACCAAAGAACCACTTCCCAGAAAGGATCTGGTGGGCAGTTCAAACACAGGTTTGGCAGTTCAGGGCAGTACTGCTTCTGCCCCGCTAAACTCTTAATGAGGCCCTTAAACTCAATTTTTAAGGTGGTGTCAGATAGGGCAACATCCACTTTTATCCCCTCTCTCTTGTTGGTTATCCCCTTGATACAGACAATTGGAAATGTATAAATTGCCTACATGAAAACGACCCAAAAGACGAGAAAGGGACTACCCTAAAAAAGCCAATAGATTGACTTGAAATAAAGTTTTAGAGGTTGGCATTAAGGTTTACATATGCATGAGTATGAAAAAGTTTCTTGCATTCTGGAAAAGGGAAAATACCTCTATGCAGAGAAGGTAAGGTGGGCTTTATCCCCTCCAGTGTATTGGCACACCTTACTGTTGGACATGTCAGCCTTAGGGTGGTCTTCCCCCAAACATTCTGCCTGCTTGCTTTCAATTTTGATGAGGTTTTTTTGTTGGCCTTAGGACTCTTGTGCACTTTACCCTGCTGACCAGTGCTAAGGTTCTTGTGCTCTCTCATCTAAACATGAGTTGATTGTATTATCCACATTTAGTATATTTAATTATAAGTCCCTAGTACAGTGCAGTAGATGGGCCCAGGGCCGGTAAATTAAATGCCCCCAATTGTACCACTAGTGGGCCTCCAGCACTGATTGTGCCACACACTTAAGTAGTCCTTTACACATATCTCAGGCCTGCCACTCTGTGTGTAGTTTTCACTACCATGTCGACTTGGCATCTGAACCTCTTTGCCAATCCCTAGAATCCTCTCTAATTCATATCATTCACCCCAAAGGTAGGCCCTCGGAAGTCCATAGAGCAGGGTGCTGTGTTAATAAAAGGTAGGGCATATATTTTTAAGTTTTACATGTCTGGTAGTGAAAAACCTTCAAATATGTTTATCACTACCGTGAAGACTACTCCTCCCATAGGTTAACTGTGACGTTTCCTTGGTATAACTAATAAGCTATAATTCCTAAATGTAAGGAGGTAGAGCTGTTGTAGGAAAGTAGGATCTGCTTCTATGGTTACCCCCACTTTTCGCCTAGTGCTAAGCTGTATTTTGACTAGTCTGACTGGGATCCTGATAATCAGGACCCCAGTCTATCTGCTTTCTCCCTAAACTGTTGTGTTCAGTACTTAGATAAATCCCAGATTGAATACTGGTGTACCCTCATAAGTCCCCAGTAGATGGTACCAAGATACTCAGTCATAGGTACCCCTGAAGTCACCCATGAAAAACCATTCAAAATGGATGTACGGACTGCCATTGCAGCCTGCGTAAGCTGGTGCTTGCACCACTTACTAAAGATATAGGTTTCCTATATCTAGGGTCACTGCACTGAAAACCGACCCCTATAGCTGGCCTGTGCAATCCTGAAGGCATGGTGCTTCGTTCTAAATGAGAGGGTGCCTCTGCAGCCTATGGAGTGCATTCTGCTGGGTTGTCAGTCAAGCAGCTGTATACGATATAGAGGGGCAATGCATAATTATGCAAATCCTATCATGTTTGGTATCAAAACATGTTGGAATCATACCTCCCATACCATAAACAGTGTGGGAGGTATGATTCCAAGCACTGGAAGAGCCCTCCGTTAAGCTCTAAGTGTTCCCGGTACTAGCCTTCTTGACCCGGACAGCACAAAATGGTTGCTGCCGACCGGAGACACAATTCTGCCCTCCTGCTGCTGAGCCAAGCTAGAGCAGAGGTAGTTAGGACAATAGGCATTCTGTCACAGGGAGGTGTGACCATCACCCAGACAGGATTCAGTGTATTGGAATGGTGTGACTGTGCTTCCCAGTGCCACTCGGTCTGCATGAGGAGGACATTTGGTGTCCCTGTGCATAGTCCTGTTCAAACCAGTTCTAGAAGCCATTGGCTCCCGCTCTGGCACAAAACTGGACAAAGGACATGAAAGTAACCTCCCCCTGTCTATATCCCCCCTCGGAGAGTACCCTGATACCTACCAACCCTTTCTCTAGGGTGTGTAAGGGCTTACTTAGTTGTAGATCCCTAGATTCATCATGAGATAAGATTCAGATCACACATCACACACCACTGCACTTCTGCCATCTGGGCACTCTGGACTTCGCTAGAATTTGTTTAGACCTGATTTTGTCTCCATTCCAGTCTTCTGCATTGTCTGTGCCTGTGCATCATACAGGAACCTTCCAAGGCCTGTGAAGCCTCAAATACATTTGAAGAAATCTCCCTTGGCGTGAAGGAGTCACTCCCATGCATTCGCAGGCACCACAATTAAGTTGACCGGTCTGCTGATCCTGAGCTCCTCCAGACTCTGAAAGGTTCTGCAACACAAGTGGTGGTTTACCACAGCTCCTGAGGCCTGCCTTCTCACCAATTTGAGGCCAATATCCCTTGTGGGGGTTTCAATAACCTATTTCCTGTGCACTGCGTATAACTTGCTGCTGCAAAGGCTTGTTGGCTTCTTTGCAAGAAGATATTCGGGCTTTAAGTAGCCCCAACCTCCAGCATCTCCAGCCACACCACATCGTGTGCATCGTGGTCTGCATCTTTTGGTGAGCTGCTTGAGATCCTCGCGTGACCCCAGTGCTTCCGGCCTGTGGGACCACTTGAGGGTTACACTTGTTTCTTTAGGGCTCCCCAGATTTCTCAGGGCCTGCCCTGACTCCCCTGCCTTTGGTGAGCCACCTGGACCTTGCTGGTCCCGACATTGCTCCTTCTTTGATTTCTGCGGGGCTTGCCTTTATTCCCGCCGGATACAGACCCCTCATTACTCGACATCCTTCATGGGACAGCTTGTGCACAGCTCCTGGTTTTCTTCAGTGTCACCTGGTCCTCCAAGCTGCAGAGACAAGTGCATCGTCATCCATCCTGCAACACCCAACATCGGAGGGCATTCATCTTCCAAGTCTCCTGGTCACTCCTGAGTGACATAGACTCTGTCCCCTCTGCTTGCAGGTACCTCTCATCTCACCGGACACCTTCTCCTTCTTCAGTAGCGGCATTTTCCTGAAGTCCTCAATTGGGTTTGACTACGGTTTCTGGCACCATTTCAAATGTATCCCCCAGCTTTCCTGGTGTAGGTAACACGGGTACCAGGGTATCCACGGGTCAGGTGGTTCTCCAACCGTCTGTCTTCCATGGGGCTTCTGAAGAGGCCACCGGGAAGGGTCCTTAATCTTTAAAAATCCAACCACGACTTACACGTAGAGTTGTACGGAGCACACAGTCATATTCCCACACTGCACACACTCTATATGGGGACCCTATCTACTCACCTTTGCTGGTTTCTTTGGGTCCCAGCACTTCTACGCTCTCTCGACAGTGTCTTGACTCCAGTCGTGGTTCTTATACCACTTTCTTAGTATATGGTCTTGTCCCCCCTGGGGCCACTGTGCATTTTGTGCTATTCACTGTGTTTCTTTGCTATTGTATTGTGTGTATTGTGCATATCTCCAGGTAGATGATATTTCTATGTGTTAGAGAGTACTATATAATAAATACATAATTCTATAAATACGTTTTCGCTTAATCTATACTATAAGATTGTATTCTTTGAAAACAAGCTGCTTTACTCTCCTTCTAGACTAAACCTGAAGGCTGTTCTCCACATCTAACATTTACAGAGTTTTCTAAGGTTGTCTAAGACCTCTTAAATCACAAAAAGGGTTGCCTGGACTGGTGTAAGGCTCCCACTTACATTAGTAGACATCATATACCAGCCTCTCACAGATGTCATGTCTAGTACCTATGGAACTGTAATGAAAAATCCTCTTTAGTGGCAAAGTCAAATTTATCATTGCAACTTTATTTAAACATGTTTTTATTGGTTTTAGTTTCATAAAAACAGTACAAGACAAAAAATGTGGGAGACACTAGCATAACTTACAGATCAAGAGATACAGGAAACTCAAATGACATTCATCTTGTGTACTAGATCTTGACCTGAATTGGCAACATCCTTTATGTCCCCTGTTGGTTGCTTTTAGGGTTGACATATGATACATATCCATGTACTCCCATTGTGGGTCATGGTATTGTTTGGCATTCACGTCTTCCACCACCACCCACTCTTCCCACGTAACTCAAAAATAAGCAAAACTAAACACACAGTAGTATCATGATAGCACGAATTCAAGGTAGGGCATAAGAGAGGATGGACTAATGTGGGCCGGGCCCAAAGGGAACCCTTCAAGCCCCCCAGCCAATGAGTGACAGCCAACCAGAATGTTAGATATGAAAGAGATGGAGGGCCCTTAATCTGGGGCCGCAAGCGAATAGAGACAAACTTTCTGACAAGTATTCGACCAGGGGGCCCAGGCGTAGTCAAACCCTGTTCTCGCGTCCTCTACTATGTCTGCCATTTAGTCCATTGCCAGTGCTCACCATAGCCTGGCATGCCATTGTGTAAGGGTGGGGGCCTCCACCTTCTTCCACGCAGCAGCTACTGCTATCTTGGTGGCCCCCAAGCACAGCCAAAATACAGAGCGATCCCCCTGCGTTTGACGTTTCAAGCTAGGATCCCCGATCCCCAAAAGAATGTGTTCCATTGTAGCGGGAATTGAATAACCCTGAGTTTTAATTGGGATAACATTTCTTTCCAGAAGGGCTTAATTAAGGGACATCCCACCAGATATGCCTGAAGTCTACCAGGAGCCCGCAATCCCTCCAGCATCTATTGGAGGAGCTAGGGAATATTTTGCACAACTTCTGGGGGTGCAAGTACCACTCATATGTAATTTTATAGTGAGCCTCTCTTAAAAATATGGAATAATTGTATTTGGAAATTTCCTTGTATAGGGAGCACTATTGTTTTTAAAGGGTGGGCGGAATTTATGTAGTCGCACTATGCAAGCTCTGCAAAACGGTAAAAAATCTCTGCGAGCACGCAAATGTTCCACAAACGCACGGAAATGCTTGTTCCGCCCATTTGCAATCCTTTTTTCCTGTTCGCGAACGCTGTTTGCGTACTCGAGGAGAAATATCTTGCAAACACGCATTTTGAAAGCACGAACAAGCAAAAAATTCTGCGAAGCAGCGCATCCCAGAATTTTTGGCAATTCCGCTTTATCCGAGGAATGCAAAATTACCTAAATTCCGCACATTCTGCACGCAGAACGGAATTTACCGCCCAGGCCTATTGTTTTTCCTCCAGAGGGGTAGTAAGAATGGAATCCCAAAACCTTTGGTGTCTTGGGGTGGAACAGGGACTCAGAGTCCATATGAGTGAGTAAAGGATTGAGATGATCCCCTTTGTGGATGCCACCGGTGGAGCACATTTTTCAATTGGGAGTAAGCCTCTCGTTGCAGCCAACTGAATCTGAGGTTGTTGTATCCAGTGTTTAAGTTGTATGTAGTGAAATTTTTCTGAGGGCTGAAGCTTGAATGTTTTGGCGCAGTGCTCAAATGTCATTAACTTTCCTTTTTAAAAAGATCAGAAATTATAAGGCAACCCCCAGTCCACCAGACTTCAAACGGGCCCTCTTGGTGAACCAGTGGGAGCTTGAGATTAAAATGAATGTTGTTGTAGGGAGAAGGAAAGGTGGTTAGGGGCACTGACCTGGTAAGGTCATCCCAAACCTGCAGGGTGGTAGCCGTGGGGGTGCTAATATAAGCATTTAATGGCCAGTTTTGTTTATACTTCCAGAGAAGATTCCAAATTGTCCCGCCCACTATCTGTTGATCCATATAGAGCCTGAGTTTTTCAGCTTCATGGAGGGTCCAATCTGTGATCACCCGGAGTTGCCCCGCCCTAGAATAACCCAAGAAGTCCAGGAGTCCCAACTTCCCCTCCACTTGTGCCTTAGTTAGCAGACAGTAGGATAAACACACTTTTTGACCCTGCTAAATGAGCTTAGTGATCTTCTTTTTCAGGTAAACAAAGAGAACCTTTTCTGCCGGTGTTGGTAGACCTTGAAAGAGGTAAAGCAGCCTAGGGAGAACTTTCATTTCAATGGCGTTGATGCATCCTATCCAGGAGGTATGAGAAGTTCTCCACCTGGCCAGGTCCGCTTTAAGCTGCAGCAAAAGGGGAGGATAGTTAACCCCGTAAGCTTAATGCCCAAATATGTGATGCGTTTGGATGGGGAACAACTCTTCTATGACCCTCATGGTCTCTCTGGGTAATGTCATATTGAGGTGCTAGGACTTCGATAGATTTACTTTAAACACTGAGGTTTTTTCAATAGCGGTGCGCTGTGTTTGGATGGCTGGGAGAGAAGACAATGGCTTGGTGATTGGGAGCAAAACCCATCAGCTGCAAAGAGAGAGATCTTGTGTTAGTCTGTCCCAAAAGGCAACCTCATATGTCTGGGTTGGCCCTGATTTGTTCCGCTAAAGGCTCAATGCTGAGGGCAAATAGCAGGCAACCCTATCTAGTTCCCAGCGAGAGTCCGAAGGGCTCCACAGCTACCCTATTCACCAGAACCCGAAATCTAGCAGCGGAATAGTTAGCCTGCACCATGCCTATGAAAGTCTCATTGAACCCAAACATTCACATTGTTTGAGTTATGAAGACCCAATCGACCCGTTCAAAGGCCTTATCCACATCTAGCGAGAGAAGAACACTGGGATGTATTTTTTCTGCACTTTTTCAATGATATGTACCACCCTCCTCAAAATATTGTGGGTTTGCCTCCCCTTAAGGAAACCTGCTTGATCCGCCTTAATGAGGAACGGCATGACATTCTCTAGGCGAGTGGCTAGAATCTTAGTGTATAATTTGGCTTCTAGGTTTAAGAGCGCAAATGGCCTTTTGGAGGCACAATTTGTGCGGTCTTCTCCTGGTTTATGGATGACTGAGATCAATGCTTCCCCCATGGAGGACGTTGCCTGTTGTGTGGCTGCTATATCATTTAATAAGGTCACCAAGTGGGGAACCAACTCTGCTGCGAAAGTACGATAGAAGTTAGCATTCAACCCATCCGGGGGAGGAGCCTTCTGCAATTCAGGTGTGTCTATTGCCTTCTATACCTCCTCACAGGAGAAAGGTCTATGTAGGTCCTCATTCGTGGAGGCTGAAATCTGTGGCAGAACAAGCACTTCTAGATAGTCCTGATCCCAGGATGCCAATGGGTCAGCAGTGTATAGGGTGCAGTAGAAATCCCCAAAGATTCTGGCCTTCTCCTCCTCACTTCTCTGAGATGTCCCATCTTTATCCACTATTGCTGCAATATATTATTTTTCCTGCTTCACTCTAGGTTGTCGCGCTAAAATGGCACTGACTTTATTTCCCCCTTCGTAACTTCAGGCTTACAGTCGCAGGATAGCTTTTTCTGCCCCATAAGTATAGCTGGCTTGTAACTTTCCTTTTAGCTGTGTGACTTTCCTTATTTTCTGGACCAAGGGATTGACCTTGTGAGCCGTTTCAGCTTTTTGGAACTCCCCTTCTAGAAGAAATCTCTCCCCTTTACATTGCTTTTAAGTGTCCTTGATATTTGATGCACTTCCCTCTTAGGACCCCCTCCAGTTATTAGCAAGAGAAGTCAGAGCAGGGTGGTGAATGTCAAAAAGCTCTGCAATTACCTTTCTCAATTTGCCCCTAAGAAGACAATCCCTGCTGAGAAAGTTGGGGAAATACCATCTGACATGTTGACCAGGCGGGGTGGGCCAGTCTAGCACCAACTCTCGAGGAGCGTGGTCTGAGAGACAAATCAGGTGGAACTGGCATCCTGAGAGTGTGCGAAAAAGGGACTGGCTAATGAATGTATGGTCAATTCTGGAGTAGGTCCTGTGAGAGTGAGAAAAAAAGGATATCTCCAGTGTCAAGGGATGAGGACCCCTCCAAGCGTCTAAGAGACCCAATCCTTGAAGAACACTCCCCAAGTTGCCCTATGTGGGTGGGTAGTGCATAGGGGTGGGTCCCATATTGAGTTAAAATCTCCCATTAACAGAATGTCCCACGTGTCAAATCTCTCCAGTGTGGTTCGAAATGGGTTCAGGAAATCTTGTGATGTCTCACATTGGGAGTATAGACAATAGAAATAGTGGATAACCTTACTCTTAGCTCACCCCTGACCATCAGGAATATCCCTGCGTTGTCTGGTTCGGAATCCTGAAGGAGAAATGGGAGAGGAGTGATAGAGGATAGCCACCCCATTGTGCTTCGAGTGAGCAGAGGAACGATAAATCTGTAGGAAGGCCCTCTGTTTCCTGCAGGGCAGCTATTTTTACATGATGATCCAACATACATTTCCACATGCTATGTCTCTTATTGGGGGAGTAAAGTCCCCTCACATTCCAAGATAAACAGTTAACCGCCATTACTCAATTTAGGAATCTCTCACATGCCTCTCTGAGTTTGCCCGTGAAACCTGTAGGCCCCCCTCCTCCATCTCACCCCCCTGACCAAGACCCCATAGGCAGATCAAAAAGTTCTGTGATACCAAAACACATTCAACAGAAACACATAGGAAGCGAAACTTTGAGCTCCAAGGCACTTTGTCTCAGGAGAGAACCCCAACTTGAGCATCTTCTGGAGCGGAACCAATTCCACCACAAAGACCCTCTTAAAAACTATTTAGTATGATTTTAGAATTAGCCATGGTTTGTTGTTAGTCTAAAAGACATGTTTTTCACCCCTCTTACTTGCACTCCCCAACAAACCTCCGATGAGGCTGAGCTTGTCAGGGTCAACTGTGGATGGGCCCGAATCCCTTTTACCTCTTAGCGCCACTGTTCATCACTAGGCTGCACAAACAGTTTACATTTTTACTGGAACAAAGAGTCTCTTCATGCTTCATCCCAATGTTTTATTGCCACCTCTTTTCTGCTGCAACCAGGGACCCCCACATCTCTCCATTTGTGAGTCCGTTCCTGCACCCCTCTGTTCCCTTTGTCTGCTTCTGAGTGGAGACCTCAATGCCCCAGATGGTTGTTGCTTCCTCTATTTCCAAGCAATCAAAGCTTTTGTTGTCTAACAAGAAGGCCAGGCCAAAGGGATAAGTCCAGCTGTATTTTATTTTGCGACCCCTCAGGGCTTCTGTGATCAGCTGGAACTCCTGGCAATGTGCAAGTGTAGCCTGGGCCATGTCTAGGTTTCCTGGAGACTCATTATAGTCGGAGCCCCACTCTATGGATCATCTCCAGGTGACATCCGGTCCATTCTCTCCCAGCACTGTCATGAATAGCCCCACCATGAAAGCTTCCAAGTCAGGGCCCTCACAACCTTCCTACAGGTCTCTCACCCGAATATTGTTGCGCCGGGATCAGTTCTTGAGGTTTTCACACTTGATTGTCGTGGCCCTACGTTGTTTGTGCAGGTCAGCAGAGTTGTCTGCAAGAGGCTGCACACTGTCAGGCAGTTCCTGGCACTTGGCCACTAGGTCCAGGGTAAGGGCACCGATCGGATCCACATCTGCTTGTACGGCCACAAGTTTTCCCCCATCTCTGCTTTAATTGCATTGAACAAGGCCCCCATTTCTGCCTTGGTGTCATCCCGAAGCTCCTTTTTGAACTCTCTCAGCGACGCAATCAGGCCCTCCCAATAAGTGCCATGTCGCCGCCAGTTTGGGTTCTCCCCTCTTTGTCAAAACCGAGGTTGCTGTGATGAAGTAGTTGGATACTTTGGTGGACTGTGCTATCTTTTGCGGCATAGGGACCAGGGCATGGTGTCAGTCCGGGGCCTCCCTGTAGTGAGGTTACAAAGAACCGTGTGGTAGGGCACTGTGATCTTGCCCTGAAGAGCTAATGCTTGGACACCTATCTCATGGCACTTGGGGCCATGACTTGCTCTGGATGCCTCTCTGGACTACAGATGGCTCCCCCAGGCTGAACTAAGCAAAGAGTCGCAAGGAATTTGACCAGAGGCCAAGCCACAAGGCTGTATTTTATGATGAATTACTGTTTTATGAAATGCTTTAGATCAGCTTTTTATTTACAGAGTTCGGTAATGACCGATTTTTAATGAAAGCAATATATATTTATACAGATTTTTTATCATACACTTTATACCATAATATATTACACGTTATATTTCACAGCTTTTTGCACATTAAGCAGAGGTGTTTAGCCATGATAAGAAGCACTTTAGTATATACTAACGCCAACAACATCCCAGCCATATTGTTCGGGGAGGAAAGGAAAAGAAAGAAAAAAAAGATGCAGTTGACTATAAATTTTCGAAGGAAAAATAAGTCCCAAATAAGTCCCAATATGTCAAAGGATTCATCCAACGATGTTTTGAGAGGAATTTATTCCAATAGTTAACGTATTTATACGGGGAAGTTTGTATTGTCGTTCTAACAGCAGTTGGTGGTTGTACATTCATGTATTGGACTCATTGCATTTAAGCATTGATAATCTATTGAGTACGCAATAAGTTATATTCTTTGAGTATTTAGACCTAGCATGAACAGTATTTTTACCATCTCTATGGTCACATGACTAAGCTGGAGTTTGTTGGTAGGCGTGTACTTTGCACTATAAAAACAAAAAGAAAAAGTAAATTCTCTGCATGTGAACAAGGGCTCTTGAGCCCGAAACGCGTCATTGCTGTTACCTGAAACCTGAACAAGCAAAGAATTTTTGTCAGATCCTGTGATCCGTCTCCTGCTTCGCCGGTCCTTGGGGATTGGAGGTGGCATTTTGGGAGCGTTCTGTACATATATATATATATATATATATTACCTACTGGCGGTCGCCAGTAGGTATATATAGTTAGGATTTTTTCTCTATGGGTTTTTTGAAAATTCTATGTCTAATAACTTTGGCGTTTGTGGACGGAATTGGCTGAAATTTTCAGGAAAATGGCACATTTTGTTTCTGAGCAGCCCTTGAAAATTTGGGGGGGGTTCGTCAAGGGGGGGCCGAGAAAAAAGGGGGGTCCCAAAACGTGTTTTTAACATTGAGTTTTCCATAGGGCGGTTGGCCTCACTTTTAGCCCGAACGGCTGAATGGATTTGCACGAAACTTGGCAAAATTGTAGGGACTGGTAGCCCGATGTGCCTTTTGTAGGTCTCAATATATGTGCTCCAGTGGATTTTGAGAAATTAACGTTTAAAAAAAGATATATATCTGTAACAGCGGACCGGTTAGCGCTCTGGTTCGCGGACTTTTCGCGCAACGGAGCTTTGTGAAGCGAAGCTGATTGGTTCTCCGGCGTCTGTCAACATTCCAAACAGTCCGTAGCGGCCGCCATCTTGTCTCTCGGTAGGATCGAGAGACAAGAGGAGGTCAAAACAAAGGGGGAAATAACTATAAGGGGGAATAGTAGATCCTCGCTGACCCCCTAGGTTTGATGTGGAGGTTTTAAAAGGGCCCCGCGGGGCAAAAAAAAATAATAAAAATAATAATTGAACGGCTGAATGGATTTGCACGAAACTTGGCAAAATATTAGGGACTGGTAGCCCGATGTGCCTTTGCTAGGTCTCAATATATGTGCTCCAGTGGATTTTGAGAAATTAACGTTCAAAAAAAGATATATATCTGTAACAGCGCTCCGCTTCGCGTACTTTTCGCGTTACGGAGCTTTGCGAAGCTGATTGGTTCTCCGGCGTCTGTCAACATTCCAAACAGTCCGTAGCGGCCGCCATCTTGTCTCTCGGTAGGATTGAGAGACAAGAGGAGGCCAAAGCGAAGGGGGAAATGACCATAAGGGGGCATAGTAGATCCTTCCTGACCTCTTAGGTTTGATGTACCATTTTGCCAAGTTTGGTGTAATTCCGTTCAGCCATTCAGGCTGTAGACGTATGTAAATGTCCTATGGAAAATTGCATGGGGAAAACACATTTGAAAGTGTTGAAATTTAGAACCAATTAAAATGTTACTTTGGTTTTGTATTTGTGTGTGATGAAAGTTAATTGGTTATGTATATATGTCAAATGAGAGGAAACCACAGCCATTTTGTGATACTACTGTCTGAGGTACATTTGTGAGGAATTTTTGGTGGTGAATTTCTGGTGTTTGATTTACACAGTACTAACACTTCTGCTACTTTTAAAAAGGTGAGTTGTTAATTTGTAAGGGGAACTATGTTGTACACTTGAAGATAATTTGAAAAATGTTTTCTGTTATTTATTTGCAGTCCTTCTGTTATACTAAATACTTGATGAAGTTAGTTTTATATTATGTATTACTAAAAACGATAAATGAAAGTGATTATTTTTTTCTGCAATTTACAGCAAGCAATTTCAAAATAAAATGGCTCACAATGAAGAGACCGTGGCAATTTCTTTTGAATTGTCCACTACATTGATTGAAATTGAGAGCACCAATAATGAAATATTGTCACAAGGAGGACATGACTTGTATGATTCCATTAGATTGATTGAAATGGACAGCACCAAGAATGAAATATTGTCACAAGGAGATGACTTGAATGATTCCACTACATTGATTGAAATTGAGAGCACCAATAATGAAATATTGTCACAAGGAGGAGATGGCTTGTATGATTCCATTAGATTGATTGAAATGGACAGGACCAATAATGAAATATTGTCACAAGGAGGAGATGACTTGAATGATTCCACTACATTGATTGAAATTGAGAGCACCAATAATGAAATATTGTCACGAGGAGATGACTTGAATGATTCCACTACATTGATTGAAATGGACAGCACCAATAATGAAATATTGTCAGAAGGAGGAGATGACTTGAATGATTTTTTTGATCAATCTCTTGATGGCGAATTTATCGAGTGTTTGGAGACCATAGAGTTACAAGAATCATCATTGCAGACTTTTAATGAGGAGATTCCAGATGAGATGATTGAAGAGGAAATTACTGATGAGGACATGTTACTAGTTGTTTCAAATTTAGAAAATTCTGAAGAATAAATTTATATTTAGAAATCAAAAATTGTTTGAGACATTATTTATTTTTATTTTTAATTTATGAGGTTGTAGCGAAGTGATTGTAGTATAAAATGAGACTTATAGTATAGAGTGCAACATTTTTATGTTACATGGTAAGTTTACTCATATTTACTTCCCTTCTGCCACTATATTATCTCCAATGTGTATTTGACATGTCTTCTTCATCTCCGGCCTCCTTTCTCTCACTGTGTGTCTCCGATGCATCTTATCGCTGGTATTTTGTGTAATTACAGAAGAGAGTAAAATAAAATAGTTCGGAACGTGAAAAGGGGGCAAAGTAGAGTACTCCTCACCCCCTAGGCCTTTTTAGGCGGTCCCAAAAGGATCAGTTTCTGCTTTCCTGAGAGATTATGGTATGAGTTCCATATACCACAATAACTTGCATTACAACATGCAAGATATCTATCTCCTATTACCAACTTTTGGAGATATTCGCGCTAAGCGCGAATATCTCCAAAAAGTAACACCTGCCCTGAGCAGTTCTTAGCCATGTTATCCAATGGGAGGTGGATAACATGGCTAAGAGTATTAGCTCGGTAATGCATGAATATCGCTGAGTTTTTAGCGATATTCATGCATTGCGGCCGTTTATTATCGCATTTGCGATAAACCTTGATAATAGTAAGGTTTATCTTCGATAATTTCTGACGATGCTTAGTGGTAAAAAATTGGTTGGTAAGCATCGTTAGCGATAAATATCGCTTAACTTTGATAATATGCCCCAACGTCTGTTAACGTTCGATTCGAAGGAAATGAGGAAGTGTTGAAAAACATTGTCTGCGCCATCTTGCCTTTTTTGAAATGCCACACTTTTGTCGTGCACGGCAGCCATTTTAGATGTCTTGACCAGACCCACTCTCTGCACGCTGTCGATTCGTAGCATGGCTCCTCACCCTCGTAAGCATCTCCCCCAGGCACTGGTCACCACCGCTCTCTGTCTTATGCATGGGCAATAAACCTCCCCCCATCTGCGCTGCTCTTCCCTGAGAATCACACTGTGCCCGCCCGACACCTCCCTTTCGCCCTATTCACTACCGCACCCTGTGACACTCCTCTTCCTCTGTGTCCGATTGTCCAGGCTATCAGCTAGCCCTGCAGATGTAGTTTATGGCCCCAGCTGTAAAGAATCACCCCTCTTCAAAGGAGTTATAGTAGATCAAGGCCCACACCCGATGAGATCCGTCACACCACACGTGTTCCTACTATCTGAAAACTATCCTGTATTGTGATTGGGGAGGGGACCGAGCCTGAAGCGGAAGATTCCAGGAATGACTCTTTGTACATCAAAGTTTTTACAATTATGTGTCACATAAAAAATATATAGCACTCCAACAAAGTAGTAGGAATATAAAACTTTAATAACATATAAATATATACAACAAAACAAAAACAGTAAAAACATTTAAACAACGTGACCGTGGCAATTTCTTTTGAATTATCCAATAGATTTATTGAAATTGACAGCACCAATAATGAAATATTCTTGTCAGTAGCGGTCTGTTGTGCGAATAGTTCCAAGGCAGCAGAACGCGCTGAAATCTGGATGTCACGAAGGTGATGTCTAGCAAGTTGCCGCCCAGCAAATAACGGCGTGGGGCGCCGCGGGGGTGAGTGAGTCCAGTAGGCACCACAGCTATTCTTACCGGCATTGCAGAATTACTGCTGGGGACAATGCCTGTGCTGGAGCAGGGTCACAGCAGAAACAAAAAGGATTCTGTTGAAGATGTTGTTGGTTTTCAATTTGAAAACAGTTCTGGTGTCAACTGCTATGCTAATGTAGTGGTTAATGTTTTGTTTTCTCTAGAAAATGTAAAAGAGGGGGAGGCAGTCCAAAGTTCCGTTAAAAGGGCAAAGGAAAGGATCGGTGGTTTGAACTATCAGTCAAAAAGGGGAGGGGGTGCAACAATTTTTCCTACCGGGTCACACTGTGCTTTCACCGGAAGTGAGGTCTGCAGGATTCTAGTAATTCAAAGTGAGGCTGGCGCCGACGTCCCGCGGATACAGTTTCGTCACTCCACGGGTGATCATGGCAGTCATTCCCCATCGGGGGTGGGAGACTCCCGCGGCTCCTCTAGAATCTTCAAGGTCGTGGAGGACTACGGTGGTGGAGTCAACCAGTGACCGGGCCATTTCTTTATGCTGGGCCCGCTCTTGCCAGGTCGACCGCCATTTTGAGAGTTCGGTAGCTACTGGCGATCGCGGGGTCAAATGAGCGGACGGGCTCCACCCTGCCGGGCGAGACGTTGCAGCATGGCCACAGTGGAAGAACTCTTTTCCGGGCGCCTGGACCGCTGAGGGTGCAGCTGGGAAGCCTCCACTGGGGAGGCGGGAGAGGCCTGTTCGCACCGTCTCTCCCTCCCAGTGCACCGCACGGCGTCTCGCTTGAGATTTGTTATGGCCGGACCAGGCGATGAGGACGAGGGGGGGGTCGGAGGCATGTGCAAGACATCCCCCCCCAGTGTTGTCGCAGCCATTATAAAAGAAAGAAGTGTCCCGTCCGTCTTCGGGCCGGGCTTCCGGTGGATGTCGGCCGGACGCCCCTGGCTCTGGCCCCATGAACGGGTTTCTTGGTTTATCGGCTGCAGCCGGATTCCGTCGGCCTCGGCCCCCCGACCGTTGGTGGCCGGACCGGAAGAGCATGTGGCGGGACTACCTGCAACTCTCAAGGGCCACCGCGGCCGGACTGGGAGAGAGAGGGGAGGGTCGAGGAGACATTCCCCCCCCCTGCAACTGTTCAGCGTTGTAAAGGCAATCCCCTGGCCGGGTCCCGTTGGTCTCGGCCTCTCCTCCGGCTACACCCTACGTTAGGATCTCCTGGCCGAGGCGTGGCAGCAGGACCTGCCTTATATGGGCTGCTCCCGGCTGGGCGTAGCCGGAACCCTGCCCCACCTTGGAAGTTTCCAGAGTGGGGGCGGATGTTCTACTGACTTGCATTTTCCCTAGTCTATCGATTTTTTTGGCGTGGCAGGCGGTGGGACAGCGAGGGGTGATTTGGTTTCTCTTACTGTTTTTCTGGTCTCTCACCACTGGCATATTTTAACGTTTTCTTGTTTCTAGGACATTAATAGGTTTTATCATTACGTTATGTTATCGTTTCTTTGTTCGTTGTTTAATAAAAGTTCATGTTCATCAGTGGCCTACTGATTTTCGTTTTCCTATTCTTTTCTTTCCAGGTTGTTTCATGCTAAAGTTTCTGTTAACAGGATACAGTGATCACTTCGTTATTATTGCATATGTCCTTTTCACTAGGGGTGCTCTCTGGTCGGGCCAGATGACGTATGTCTAGTAAATGGTCCGGGTGAAACAGGTGCATCAATCAGTGGGGAGTAGATAGGCATGACAGATTACAACGGGGGAGAAAGGTCCGCATTACGTACCCTTTCACTACTTGCAAAGATTTTCCTACGTTTATTTGCAAACAGGGAATACCTCCAAAAAGAACTAATTCCCAAACAGTCAATGTTCGGACAATCAATCAATCAATGAGGAATGAAATAGGTACGACGTGTTAAAGGCTTGCGTTACCTACCCTTCACTATCTGCAAAGGGAGAGAGAATATTCCTATTCTTCCTCGTTTGCAGGCAGAGAAGATCCTTAAGAGAATTAACATCGAACAATTCAATGCTCGATTGAAACAATCAACAAGGGGTACTGTGAACACAAATGAACGCCGCTTATGTACATACGCATTGCTATTTTCAACAGGTTGTTCCTAATGTTTCTATTTTAGCGAGGTCAAAAAGAGATCCCATTAGTGGCCTACTGATTTTGCTCGATTCCTTTTGTTTTTTTACACGATTTTTCGCTATCTGCAAAGACTAAACAGAGTATTGCGACTCTGTGCTTGTTTGTAAATAGAGAATGAACCAAAGAGAACAATCAATCAAATGGAGAGAGAAGCAGGCACGACGGATTACAAAGGGGGAAAGGGCTGCGTTAACTACCCTTCACTATCTGCAAAGAGAGAGTACTCCTAATAGAAATGAGGGGTGGGGGGCAGCAATCAAAGCAGATCAGTGTGCATAAACACGAAAAAAAAAATTCTTACCACGTACTTGACATTCGACAGCTTATGATATTTGCTATTAAAAAACCATTGAAATTCACTGAAAAAACCATAGGTTATAGACCATATATAGTTAGGAATTAGCATTTACAAAACCTTGAAAATTCACTGAAAAAACCATAGGTTATAGACCATATATAGTTAGGAATTAGCATTTAAAAAACCTTATTTTACTCACACAAAACCATTGAAATTCCATATATAGTTAGTTGCACTAACTATATATTGCGCACCCGCAATCCACTGCTGATGATGTCACATATTACATCATTCATGACATGGTCAGTGACATCACTGATGACATCACTGATGACATCTCAAATGACATCACTGATGACATCTCATTTGACATCAATGACCACATCACTGATGATATCATTCATGTGACAATACAATGCATCTCCTCACATTTTAATATAACCTCTGTTTCACCCAGTGTTAAAAACAGAGTATAATTTTTGAAACCATTGACACACCAATACTAGTTACTACATACGTACTCACTGATTCCTACGTCTACACACACATTCACTCATTCACCCATACAATCATTCATACATACAATCACTCATGTTTACAACACAATCATATGCACTCATACACCTATACAGACACTCACACTCTGCCACTCATCCATGGAGTTACTCACACACCTAGTCAGTCCTGTAAAGAATCAATCACACTTCCATTTTCTACTCTATACAGTTAAACATAGAGCACCTTACGTTTTCAACCATATACTAACACATACTTACTCTCTTATACAATCATTGATACAAGTACACATTGATCTGTACAGAGTCACACACCTCCCATCCAGCCACACACACACTCAGTCTCCCATGCAAATACTTGGGCAATCAATCAATAACCCATATAGTTACTCATATAGCTACTGATCAACACATGCAGCAGTTTACAGAACAACAGACATAATGATGCACAAATTAAGACAGTTTAGTCACTAACCCATGCACTCAGTGAGACACATTTAATCACTCACTCATACATTCAGTCATGCACCTACTAAATCCTTCGTCCAGACACTTATACATCCACTCATTCTTCAATATGTAAGACATATTTTAACTTTACAGAAACATAGTCACTGGATGTTGTCATCAGTGATGTCACTGACCATGTCATGAATGATGTAATATGTGACATCATCAGCAGTGGATTGCGGGTGCGCAATATATAGTTAGTGCAACTAACTATATATGGAATTTCAATGGTTTTGTGTGAGTAAAATAAGGTTTTTTAAATGCTAATTCCTAACTATATATGGTCTATAACCTATGGTTTTTTCAGTGAATTTTCAAGGTTTTGTAAATGCTAATTCCTAACTATATATGGTCTATAACCTATGGTTTTTTCAGTGAATATATATATATATATATATATATTCGAACGCTTTCACTCCGATTTAGGCTGAAAACAGGCTAGCACAGAGATCTCCGATTTAAATATTTTAATTACAACCCCTTCACCCTAACAGACGCGTTTCGCTTACAAGAAGCTTCGTCAGTCAAAAAAAAAATATATATATATATATATATATATATATATATATTCACAGAAAAAACCATAGGTTTCAGGGGTGTTATAGTTAGCTGGACATTTCACTCATACAAAACCATAGAAATTCCTCTGTTATAGTTAGTTCTGCTAACTATAACTTGCGCACCCGCAATGCACTGCTGATGCTGTCACATATTACATCATTCATGACATGGTCAGTGACATAACAAATATCAAACAAAACAGCATCTGGACATGAGTAGCAGCAGGAGGAAGTATCTTCTGAAGAAGAATTCTTGCAGGAGGCACCACGTCCACAGAGGCCGGAGTCTGTTGTGTGGAAATTCTTCACTTCACAAAAAGTAAATTCAAGAAAGGTGACTTGCAAGAGGTAGTGAAAAAAAATACTCTTGTGGCACTGCTTCTATGTACAGGCATCTCCGGACCACACATCCTCTCAATCTTGCTCGGGAAGAAATGAGGCGAGCTGCTTTGAACCCCTCACCTGCTGTGGCAAGTTCGTCTGGAGCGTGCTCAGGAACACCTGCAATGTACATTAGGCCAGAATTCACCGTTCTTGAGCAAAACTGCATGAAGGGTAAGAAACTTATATGCTTCAGTGAGCAGTCAGTGGATGCAGTTTGTGCTGAGCAACGCAACCATTATTGTAAATTTTTTGTTGTTGTTGTTTTTGGAATGATAAGTAATTCCAAAAGTTTCCTATTTTATTAGTTGTTTTTTTTTTCAATTTTTGAAAAAATACCCCAAAAAATACAAAATTGTTAAAAAAAATACAAAAAATACAAAAGAAAAAAGAAGAAAAAAAAAAGATCTTATCAGAACTACCTCATCTGGTTAAAGAAAGAACTATAATTGCAAGGTAATGTGTGAAGGTTTAGTTGAATATATGTATACAGCATGATTGACTGAAAGAATGCATTAGTAGTGGATGGTGAATTTATAGGTGAAGATTTATGAGGAAGTACTGCAGCGTGACACTGCAAACTCTTTAGCTGCACTGCACTGTGGCACTTCCGAAGCACAGGGATGTGACATATGTACATGAATATGTTCCAACTCTGTGCTTCCTTCTGCACTGCTGCTCAAACTGCAGCCATGCGGTGACACAGGCACCCTTGCACCATGGTGCAAGGATGTCTGTGTCGTGCGGAGATTGTTTTTGTGCAGGAAGGGACACTTCCTGCACAAAAACAATCAGTTAACGCATTTTCCTCTATCAGTGTATGCTGTGGTATGCAGCATGCATTGAAAGAGGAACACATGAGGAGAAATGAAAACAATTCCCCTCATTGCGCCTTGCCACACAAACTCTAAGATGGCGCAGCATTCACACACATCTCCAGATTTACGATTTCTCATAAATCTGGAGATGTGTCTTGTTCTATGGGTGTTGCGTGGGAACACCCACAGCAACACCGATGGAAGGTCCTTTAACGCAAAGTTCTGTGTATGAAGGGGTCGTATTTACAAGGAGGGGGAAAAACCATGCAGGGTAGCTTTTCCACTTCTTGTAAATATGAAGGAGTGCCTGGTGCCATCACTATGTTACAAAAAGTGACGTACTGGTGGCGCGGGGTGTTTGTAAATCTGCCCCATAAGTGTTTAGGTATTGGCAGACTGATACAATAAGAACATAGTGCTGGATGGGTGATTGAAGAATTGTATGAGACTGACAGGAGGTATCCTAAGCTGCATGGGTACTACTTCAGAATTTAATGGAATGGACCAATAGTATGTATCTGCTTAGAGATTTGTAGGAAATTATGCACAGAATATTTTATGTGTACTTGTGTTTGTGCCTAGGTCAATTTATAAGAATACCACTAGTAACTGGAATGTTGACAGTGCTGCAAACAGAGTGAACACTTAATTTATAAGTGCTTACGTATTGGTGGAGTGATAGGATAAGTAGATAGTGGTAGATACGTGATTAAAGAAGTGCATGGGACAGACTGGATGATTCCTACAATGCATGAGTACTAACTGGTTATTTAGAAGAGTATATCATTAGTATGTAGCTAGTTAGAGGCCTGCTTGGATAGTGCACAAAATATTATAGCTGTACTTGTGTTAGTAGCTAGGCCATTCCATTTGTTCATGACTAGTAACCAGAACAATTACAGTATTACAAACAGAGTATAGTGAATTTATACATGCTTAGGGATTGGTGGAGTAATAGATAGCGCTGGATGGGTAATTTTAGAAATGCATGGGACAGACAGGAGGATTCCTACACTGCATAGGTACTAACTGGGTAATTAGAAGAGCGTATGAGTAGTTTGCAGCTGGTTAGAGGTGTGCATGCATAGTGTACAAAATATTGTACCTGCACTTGTGTTAGTGACTACGCCATTCCTTAAGTATATGACTAATAACTGGAGTAATTTCAGTGTTGCAAAGAAAGTGTGTGCTGAATTTATAAGTGCCTAGGTATTGGTGGAGTGATAGGATACGTAGATAGTGCTGGATGGGTGAATGAAGAAGTCCCATGTCTAAAACCAAAATGAATTCGTTCTTGTGTGATGTAACTAATGCTCATGTAAAGCACTCCAATACCTGACAAGTCTGCATCATATAAAACTGCAAAAACTCAAAAAATACAAAGTGTTTTGCACTCTTCTGTCATTGGGCTACATGTGGGCTACATCTGGGTGATATTTGTGCTGCATTTGGGCTCTTTTGTCTCTGGTGGCCATCTTGGGAGATTTATTTGTTATGAAGTTTCCTAATTTCCTCATGTACTACAGTCTCCGTAGTAGGAAATACTTTCTGCTTTTTACTTTGGTTCCATCAAGAAGGCATTCAGATGTGTCACACATTTGCCATAAATTCTGAATGTTAGCACTCTAGTTGCTTATTAGATCACTGTAGTAAAGCTACTACTCACCACAGAAGTCTGCTGCTGATATTAAAAGTACATGATTCAGTCTGCATGTCAGAATTTTTTAATGAAATAGAAGAGGATTTGAGAAGTCACTCAAAAAGTGCCCTAATTTTTCTTTCTGCAGCACTAATCATGATTTCTATGGAAAAATTAACCCCCTCATTACGTTCCTTTTTAAATTAAATGTTGTAAGAGTTACCACTTTATTCCAATCAACATGGCTTCAGGTTTGCAATACGTTTGTCATAAGTAGGACTGTTAGTGCTCCAGTTGTTCTTTAGTACACTCTGGGAAGCTGTAGTAGAACACAAAGGAATCAACTGACAGTCTCTGCCCTTGTTGGATGTACTGTTTTACTGAGAATGTCAGACTTCATTCTCACATTACTGAGAAAGATAATGTGAATTTACAGAAAATATGCTCTCAGTTTAGCTTATATATCACCTTCCACACCTCTGTGGGAAAAACAAGAGAAAATAGTTTTCTCTCAAACATGATTCATGATATCCAAGTAGAAAGCTTTTTCACATGTTAAAATCGCCTTAGAACACACCACAATTCCTAAAATGAGTATGATACCATGAACAAATGATTTGATAATGTAGCTATAGTCTTAAAACCTTCTATTAACTGCAACGCTTTTTAATGAGGTGCTATCATGTATATTGGTCCCAAGATGGCTGCCAACACTTCTTGGATGAAGTGCTGACAGCCAATCAGATCTCACAATGAGATGTGTGGTTAGGCTCTGCCCAGATATATATATTTCTTTTTCCATTATTATTTTAAAAACTACTGAACGGATTTTCACTATTTAACAAAAAAAAGGGCTCTTTCTGAAACATGGGCTACCTTTTTGCCTAATTTGGTGTAATTCCGTTCAGCAGTTCGGGCTGTAGCCGTGTCTAAAGCTTCCTATGGAAAATTGCATGGAGAAAACACGTTTTTGGACCCCCTTTTTTCTAGACCCCCCGCTTGCCGAATCAGCCAGAAACTTTCACGATAGGAGCAAACCGAAGCGGGCCATACGTTTTGAAACTTTCACGAAGATTCGTCAATCATCGACAAAGTTAATGGGAATAGAATGTTGCAATTTTCCTAGGGCCTAACTATAACTACTTACTAGGGAACGCACGTAAAGTGTTTACATTTGCTTGCATTCAGAACGACTATGCCACGGGGAGGATTTTCACTTTTTCTAGAAAATTCTACAATTATAATTGGCAAACCCTTACAAGTAAAGCATCCTATCATCACAAGGTATGGCCATTAGCAGCTGCCTAGGTGGTGATGTTGAATCGGACTCAATTTTTTTGACCTCCAATAGTGATTAAGAAGATGGTCGTTCTGGTACATCAGGGACGTCTGCAATCGGTCTTAGCAACTTTACCCCAGGGGAGGAGCTGAATTTTCTCCAGGAGGACGGGAGGTACACCTTGCGCCCCCGCAAACCTCAACAGCACAAGGAGAACCAACAACCAACGCAGAAGGAAGAGGAGGATCAAACACCACAAACACTCCCTGCAGAGGGAACACAAGAAGGAATTGGAGATGAGGAGCAATGCTAACTACAATACAGTAATTAATCTTACTGAAACAACGTTAACTAAAGCAGAGATCCAGCTTTTATCGCTAGGACTTACGTATTGTCCCGTGAATCAGTTCTCATATAACCAAACTAGAATTGATGTTTTCAAATTTATTAGAAAAGTCAAGCTCATTAAATATGTCCAACTTAACAAACCCCATACAGTTCCTTCTGTTGCAGCATCTGGTATTGTTACCACGGATGGCAGGTGAAGGACATACCAAACTTACAGGTCCTGCATTCTCTAGCTAATGTTAGCTCTGTTGAATCCACACAACAAGCTATGTTTGCAAAGGGTACAATGATAAATAAAGCAGCCACAAATCCATTTCACCCAGTATCGACATTCTTTCCACTAATTCCAAAAGGCGAAGTGGACTTCTTTAAAGACAGAGTTATAGAGGAACTTAAACATCTCGATAATATCATGATGTCAAGTCGACATCACAGGGACTACAAGAATGCCCAATACCACACCCAGATCAATAAACTGAAAAGTAATCATGATATTGTTATAAATACATCTGATAAGGGTAGGAATGTAGTTGTATGGCGTAGAACCCAATATTTGACTGAAGCTAATTGCCATTTATCTGATGCTTTGTGGTACAGAAGGTCTTCAAAACAGGAAATACAGCTGGTCCAAGATAAAGTCTAGAAATGCCTCTTACAATGGAAAAGGATGAGGGTTCTTACCAAAGATAATTTAAACTTTTTGAAAGTAGAGTATCCTGTTACTCCCGTTCTTTATATCCTTCCAAAGGTGCTTAAGAAGACAGTCCAGATTCCTGGACGACCTTAATTTCCGCCTAAAAAAGCATGTTGGAAAATGTGTCCAAATATGTGGACTATTTTTTACAGCCTCATGTCGTCTCTTTGCCATCCTATGTTTTAGGATACTACGGACTTCCTGAGAAAGATCAATGAGGTGTTATGTCAACCTAGCTACTTGCTTGTAGTTATGGACATTGAATCTCTGTACACAAGCATTAATCATTCTGACAGATTAGCTGCTACCAGGTACTTTTTGGATAATAGAGATTTCAGTATGAAGGAACACAACTGTATGCTAATTGAGATGATAGAACTGTGCCTATTTAACAACTACTTTGTATATCAGGACGTATACCAACAGCTAAGAGGTGTGGCAATGGGGACATGCTTGTCCCCCAGCTATTCCTTTTCTCCATGTTGGCTGGTGGGAGAGGTGTGTCCTCATGACCAATCATGAGGATTGGTATAGGCATGTGAAATTTTCCTGGTGTTACATAGATGATACCTGTTTAATTTGGGATGGAACTAGAGAATCAGCCAATGAGTCTGTTAAAGCTATTAACTCTAATGAGCAAAATCTTAAATTTACTTCCAACATAGACAATCAGAGTGTGGAATTTTTGGATGTTCTCTTGTATATCAGTGAGTGCAAAATCCACACAAAGCTCCATTGCAAATAAACTATAGGTAATTCAATTTTACATGCAGACAGTTCGCATCCCCACTATTTTATCAGAAGTATACCTTATGGCGAATTTTTGCGTATCCGCCAAATTTGTAGTGTGGATACTGATTCCCAGGTACGTCAACTGGAGGCATTTTGTCGGTTCCTGGACCGGGGTTACAAGAAGTCACAGCTGGTTCAAGCCCCGAAAAAAGCAAATGACTTACCTAGAGAGGAATTGCTTGCACTCAAACACAACTGTGCTTCTGCTCTGGTTCTTCATTCTGGTGATACTGATATTGATAAGCGTAATATTAGACTGATTACTACCTTCATTCAACAGGAGCACAGAATCCGTAAAATTATCTACTCTCAATGGCCGATAATACTTATAGATATAACATTAGGACCCATTTTACCTACCTTGCCAGCCATCACATTCAGGAGGGCACCCTCCATGAGGAATGCCTTAGTTAAATCAAACCCTGGGATTAAACCCAAAGGAACATGGCTTACCAAAAGAAGTTTCTACAAGTGCAATTCATGTCACACGTGTACCTTTGAGAATAATGCAATTCACTATGTTACTGCATTTAGTGATAACAGAATAAAAATCACGGAACATCTTACTTTTCAGACTGAATATGCAATATACATGTACCAGTGGCCTTGATTACATAGGGAGCACCAAGCTACCAGTGCATAAATATATTCTACAACATGTTAGGGCCATTGTAAACTCTGACCCTAACTATCCTGTTGCCAGGCATTTCAAATTGGTTAATCAGAATAAACTCAAAGAATTAGAGTATTCTGTATTAGGTGCTGTTTCCATTCCTTGACGGGAAGGGAACCGAGAAAAAAGTTTGCCTCATCGAGAAACGTACTTCATTCTGGCCCTAGATACAAAAATGCCCAATGTTCTGAACACAAGTAAAGACATGCATAACTCCTTTAGTCTTGTAGTCTTTTGCAACATACACCTGTATCATGATAGTGACATTTTAACGTACTGCTCAGCTGATTGTTCTGAGTCTCTTCCACATCAGTCAACTTACTTGTATACAATTTTTATATATTTTTTGCTCTCATTTTTATAAATAAGAGTTTATGAATTTTCCGTGAACTCTCAATTCTTTTAATAGCACTTGCACTTTAATCTTATTCAGGCTTGAATACTGAGTGTATGCTGTATTGAATTTGTCAGTTGCACAGCACTATTTTTGCCCTGGTATTTGCTTGTTTTGCACATAACCACAGTATTTCGATTTTACAGACTGGTATTTATCAATGCATGAGTGTGACCCTCGAATTGACAGGATTAAGTAATATCAACAAAACACCTGCGCACATCATGTATAATAACTTTTCTCCTCTGTGCAGTAAGCACTATTTTTCTCTCAATTTGCAATCTCCTGGGAACACTCTTTTCTAGTCCACGTAGTGTAGAAAATTCAAACTTTATTTCTTTTTACAAACACAATGCTCCGCAGCTGACGCGTATTTCGCCCTTTGCGGGCTTCCTCAAGGCTGTAAATTATACACAAAAAGAAAACATTCTATGATCTTTATGTCCTGGACATTACCCATCGGACATATCCAACACTTTCCATATGTGTCTGTATAGTACCACATCAACCAATATAGAGTATGTCATCATACTAACCATAAAGCACTTGTGTAAATAAACCATGCATCTTATAGCGCTTAATCTACAACTGCCTTCATGCCAATGTTAGTTTTAAAGCACACAAAAAAAGATAGGACAGCCACCATGTGATGTTACCAATATATGAAAAATCGATTTAAAATGTTGGCTCATGGGCCCCATGTGTCACGATGAAGAAAACCCCCTATTTAAAAGCCACACCTGCATGCGTGCAAGAAGAATTTATATATAAACCATCTAAAGTACCATCGAAGGAACATCACTATTCCACTCACCTTACTTGCAAAGTATAGCACACTAGGTTCATCTAGGTATCGGCTTGCCAGTATGCGCAGATCTATGAAAAAGAATCATAATTGGGTACTTAAACACCTTGCCAATTTCTCACAAACATCTCTATTTTTGATCCTATAGATGAACAAAATTGAAAACAACTCATGTAAGAATCTCACCTTTGTATAAGATTCTCCATAAGCGTAGTCAGATTTTTTCGAACAAGCATTAAAAAGTAGTCCTCAGTGTTTTCCTATGATCGTGGAGCCATGATAAGTTCCATCTATTATACAAAAAATTCCAAAGAGGCCCATGTTTATTCACACCCTTTTTTTTCATGCCAATAAAATATCATATGTTCGAATCTAGGGATATTTAGATAAAAATGCCTCAATGTTTTTTTCTAATATGCCACATAGTATGAGATTTCAAGTTAGTAAAGAGAACTAGTTCTGACCCTTGTTTCTCATACTTCTCATAGTTGCTTTTGTTAAGGGCAACTATGACTGGAATATATACCTACACTCGTTTTTTTACAGAATACTAATTTTAGCAAAGGTTCATCTCACGTTAGGCCAAGAATCCAATCACCCATGACTTATGCTTGTGTTCCTTCTTAGTGCAAGTGCCTCATATAATATGTGTTGATATTATATACAAAACAACATAGCATATTAAACCCACCTATGCTATTCCTAAAAATGTTTCACTCCCAATGCTCAAAAAAATGTGTTATGGCCACCTGGTCGTTTGCTAACTGAGCATTACAACTTTTCATTATTCAATACAACTATTATTCATGGGAACCTTTTAAAACATTAGCGCTGCACTGCCAAAATGTAGGTGTGCACTGGCAAAAATTAACCGAGCCATCATCTGGTACTCGTACCATGTCCAATAACGTGCCACGACACTCCTTCGCCTCATCGCACCACCACTCTTCGCTAATTGAAATAAACACTATTTATAATTCTTTAACCCGCTTAATTGTACGGTAAACTTAAATTTGTCATGAGCCATAGCGTATTGCTTGCGCTTTTACTATTAATCCCCCACGGCACGCAGCAAGCATCTAGCGCGACGACTCGAAATTGCATTTAAAAGTAATATAAGATTATGAAAACTAAAAGAATATTATTTTTCCCATTAATATTTATATTCAATACATATATATCTTTTTTTATATCAAAAATGTTGCGGAAGTCGTGCGCCCACCGCGTTGAACACGTACATGATGTCATGTGGAAATGCGCGTTCGCGGTGTGGCATGATACGCATATGTTGCGTATGCTCTTGAAGTCACTTATGGGTCGCATAGCAACGGCACATGAAAATACGCACCCATCGCATACCCTACGCATATCCTACAGAACAATTGTAAAATGGTGTCTACGTTCTGTGCAGCAATCGAGATTGGTGCGCTTTGGGTGCGAGACTGCTCAAACAATTGTAAAAAAAAAAAGAAAACACAAAATATTTTTTAAAAAAATAAATAATATATATATATATTACCTTTAAAAAAAATATTACAAATGTGTAATGTACTCTAGAAAAATAGGATATCTAAAAATAAATATATTTAAAAGAAATTTGTAAATCAGTATCACAGAAATAAATATCACAATTAATAGATACAAAAATTGTTATTAAATAAATGTTTCAAAATCAATGAAAAAAACCTTGGGTTTCATGCAGGTTATACTTTGGAATTATCTTTTAAAAAAACATCGAAATTCACTGAAAAAACTATAGGTTTCAAGCAGGTTATAGTTAGGAATTATCATTTAAAAAAACGTAGAAATTCACTGAAAAAACCATAGGTTTTAGGGGTGTTATAGTTAGCTGGACATTTCACTCATACAAAACCATTGAAATTCCTAAAACCTATGTTTTTTTCAGTGAATATATATATATATATATATATTCACTGAAAAAACCATAGGTTATACACCATATATAGTTAGGAATTAGCATTTAAAAAACCTTATTTTACTCACACAAAACCATTGAAATTCCATATATAGTTAGTTGTACTAACTATATATCGCGCACCCGCAATCCACTGCTGATGATGTCACATATTACATCATTCATGACATGGTCAGTGACATCACTGATGACATCACTGATGACATCTCAAATGACATCACTGAGTAAAATAAGGTTTTTTAAATGCTAATTCCTAACTATATATGGTGTATAACCTATGGTTTTTTCAGTGAATTTTCAAGGTTTTGTAAATGCTAATTCCTAACTATATATGGTCTATAACCTATGGTTTTTTCAGTGAATTTCATTGGTTTTTTAAAAGCTAATATCTACAGCTGTAAAATGTATTCTTCTTTAAATCCAAAAATATATTTTATATGTTTATTAATAAATTTTTTTAAATATTTTTTTTGTTTCGCTCCCGGTCCGCTAACCGGGAAGCTTCCCGTTAGCTCAATTCGATTCCGCGATCCGGTCCGCGAACCGGTAACAAATCAACATAGTGACGGTATCGCGTTGCCGCGTAATGCGTCTTATGACGTACTGCGTTAGCGCACCCGGAAGTGCCCCGGGGCGCGGACCGAGGCGCGAAACGCAACTCCCCGGAAGCGATCCGTGGCGCGAAAGCGCGACGTATTGCGTTGCCGCGAAATGCGTCTTGTGACGTATTGCGTTAGCGCACCCGGAAGTGTCCCGGGGCGCGGACCGAGGCGCGAAGCGCAGCGAACCGGAAGCTAACCGGGGAGCGTTCCGCAGCGCGTAACATGAGCGTTAGAGGTCATGTGACTTGTTAATAAAGCTTTTCATTGGTTCATTTCACTTTTAGTTTCATAATTATGGAAGGCTAGGTCAGGTGACCTAAAAATAACACTTTTCATTGGTTGAGAAGTATTGTTTTTTCCAAATGATGAAAACCACTCCTTCTTTCCTCACTCTGACTTTCATTATTGTGAGAGGAAGACCTATTTTGCTTCTTGGAAGACCTATTTTGATTGTATGAAAATGGCTTCACTGATTGCTTCAGCTGGTGCACCCCCACCACCACCTCCACCTCCTCATGGGAAGAGAGGACCACCTCCCCAGGTGGTTACCAACACTGAGGAGGAAGATGAAGAGATGGATGAGGAAGGAGAACAACCACAATTCCTGGAAGAGTTGCCCCGGGTTTCAAGAAAGAAACCCAGTTTCATCTGGCAGTTTTTTTCCATCCCTCGTGGCCAAAAAAAGGTCAATGCCAGGTACGCAACATGCCTCATATGCAAGGAACAATTGTCCAGAGGGACGGACAAAAAATACAGCTATGGTAATCATACCATGCATAGGCATATGATGAGGAAACATCCCCTAAATTACAGCCGGGCGGAATTAAGGGATATGATGGACAATCCTCGACCAACTCCTGTGGCGAGACCAACAACATCGGTTTCTTTATCACCAGAGGAGGCACGGGAAACTGTGCCAAATATCCAACCAAATTTTGGCAATATGATACATTTATGTATGCGCTGTCGTGCATTATTAGCTTGTGGCAACATGAGCATCAATGCACTGAACCTGGCGTATGAACACCATGATTGCCCTAACCGCCCCCAGTAATTTTTTTTTGCTCCTGTTGAGCCCTTTTCAACGCCTGTTTTTTGTTGTTTCCCCCCCCCAAAAAAAACAAAAAAAATATAAAATCGTTCAAAAAATACAAAAAAAACAAAAAATGTTCAAAAAATACAAAAAAAATATAAAACAACAAAAATATAAAAAAAAAAGTTCTTTTCAGAACTACCTTCCCTTTCCAAAAAAATTGCTACAATGTTTAGCACTCTGGCAAGCTCTCTTTCTTTTGGTTCGCTCCGGGAGCTAACCAAAAAAACATTAAAAAAAAAAAAAAAGTGTAAGTATAAGGAAAGTAAACAGAGAGTGATGTTTCAAGAAAGACAGCTATAGGGAGTAAAGAAGAGATACTGTTTAATAGATCTATTTACCAAAGAACAGACAGAAGAGGGTATAATTGTGAAAAACAAAATAGATAACGAAGTGAAAGAAAAACAAGCATTGGCATAGCCAATAGGTATCGACTTTGGGACCTTCTAAGTATTTAGTTATGCAGCATAATATCCTTGGTGCAGCAACATCAACTGTTGCATGGCTAAACACGTATAAGGTCCCAAAGGCGAGACCTATTGTCTATGCCAATGCTTGTTTCTTAAGTAGAATTGCAATACGTCTGGCTCTTCCATGTGAAAAGATCTTATCTTGTGCTCTAAAGATTGCTAAAGTCTCGACAGAGAACAGGCTAGATTGTAAGTAGGGTAAATTGCACTTGGTGATCTGTTTGAGGGAGCGTCTGCTTTGCCTGGTGTCTTTGGAGAGCAATTTTGATTGTTATACTGGACAATATAGCCCTAATGTAAATAACATAGGGGCATATTATCAACATAGGCAATAAAAGTTGTGCAGCTTTTATCGGCAGAAATGTGTCGCTAAAGCTGCTTTTGCGGCAGAAAACTGCCGCTAAAGCCGCTTTTGCACCAGTTTTCTGCCAATAAAAAGAGCAATAATTTTATTGGCTGCATTCATAATATGCCCCTTAGTGTGCTTCAACTACACAGAGAAAGCATTATGAACAAATAGTGACACAGTGATCAGTCAAAGACACTAAGAGTAATAGAGACGGAGTGAGTGAACAAGAGTGAGGAACTATGAGAAGAGAGGGACTGAGAAAAAGAGTGGAAGGAGTTGAGTAAGTAGGTAATAGAGAAAGGAATGAGGGAAGTAGCAAAGGCAGGAGACTGAGGATTAAAGAAATGAAGCAGTGGAACTAATAGTAGTTCAATGTGATAGAAATGTAACGAAAAGAGTACAAAATATTTACCTTATAATTGTCATTAAATTCCTCATTTTTTATTTTTATACTTTCAATCTGTGAAAAAAAGAACAAACATTTGAAAAATATAAAAACATGTATTAAAAAATTACAAAAGACAAGGGCAAAGATTGAAGGACAAACAGTTTTTCAATAACTTTGACACTTACAGAAGCTACACAGTCCTAAAGATATAGGGGCAGATTTATGAGGCCCTTGCGCCACGTTTACGCCGCTGTTGCGTCACGCAAGGCGGCGTAAATGTGGCGCATCCCTACGAACGATTTACAACGTGACGCATCTAGGCAGATGCGTCACGTTGTAAAGCCCTGCGCCGCTTGTGGGCGTTCCGGCGCAGGGTGGGCGTTCCTGGGGCAGGTGCGCCTCGCAAAAGTGGCTGAGTGAAATCTATAAGATTTCACTCAGTCACTTTCAGGCCAATGCTGCATCAAAAGCCTGCGCCTGCTTGAAGCAGGCGTAAGTCTTGACGCAGCAGATTTGTTAAGATGGGGCACCCCCGAGCCTTGCTGGAGCTGCGTCGCGCTTGCGACGCAACTCCAGCAATGCGCCACCTTAACGGCACAGATGCGTCACGCATCTGTGCTGTTTTTGCCCCATGGTGCGCCGCATTGTAAATGCGGCGCACCATGGGTGGCGGACCTGTGGCGCACTGTGGCGCACATTAACTGGCGCATCCCTGGGGATGCGCCAGTTAACATAAATCTGCCCCATACATTTTAAACTAACAGTATCTTGATGCAGATGAAGTGAGGCCTATCTTAAAACATGGTGCATCTTTTGCATTGCTGTTGTCTCAGAAAAGTGTCACAAGACACTAAAATTTAAAATAATTGCTTCAGGATGCCAATAAGATGTCTACTATCCAGAGTTTTGTTTCAGGTGAGGCCTACTCAGGGTTGCAGATGAAATTTCGAGTTGTTGAAGAGAATAGAGGACATAATACATGTGAAGGTCTACCAATGAAGTGAGTCATGTCCACTGCAATCTTCAACAAAGTCCAAACCTCCTATGTTTCCCTGGACAGACCTAAACTTGATCTGCACAATGTGATTCGTAATGATAGGAAACACAGGTGATGTAATTGAAATACATGCAATTTATTTTGCTCATTTCACAATCACATCACTTATGTTTCCTTTGCTTAGGTATCTCATTGTGCAGATGTAGTCTAGCATATGAAAGAATACGCAGAAGTGCAGCACTGCATGCAACAACTTTGACACTTACAGAAGCCTCACCTTCTCCATGCCTCCTACACAGTTCTACATATACATCATAAATGCAAACAGTACAGAATTAATTATACATGTTAAATGGTTTATTTTTGCTGTTCTCAGAATGTATCAAAATTCACTAAAAACAGTGACTTGAAGGTATTCATCATGTAACAGCGGGGAAAAAAAAACACAATCAAAATGATTGTGTTTAAAAAACCCATACAACATCAGAAATCAAAAATCAGAACTCCTTAAAGTTAACTTACTTTCCATGACGTCCAAGGATGTCCTATGAATAGCTTACACTCTTTTGTGCTGTTATTACTTTCAGCCCGCCACTTTCTGAAAGAAAATCTCCATCGTTTTTAAAAACAGGTTACATACAATAAATGACTTCTTGCTCTCTACCACAAGATTCCACAAGGCCAAATCTTGTCAGAGCCATGTATAACTCTTGGATTTCTTGTTAGCCAATCCCATCATTTGGCATTCCCGCAACTTTCAGAATTAAAATGTTGAAGATCATTTTCACAATCCTGGAATAGTAATATCTTCCCCTTCTTGCTCAGTCATGTTCTACATTTCCTATGACACTGATACTGCTTAATATGAAGCAGACTTACACTACCTCTATGACTACAACAATTATTTAATTCTCTACATCACTTTTAATCACAAAGCAATGTAAAACAGTAGACAGCATTGCAGACTTACATTCCCTCTACTCCATGTTTTGATTGGCTGCTTCAATTAGCTTATAAAAAGAAACAGTTTTTCTGAACTCATTCAAAGTGCACATATATGTCCATGATGTCCAGTCCTATGATTAGAAGTTGTGTCTCTGAACTACACTTATCCTCAAGGCCAAATTGTGTAGGAGCCATTAGAACTTCTTGAAATTCCACAGAGCACATCCCGAGATTATTTCCCTAAAATTTTGGTTTTAAAAACACCAGGTAAGAGTTTTTAAGGTCATACGGCAATTTTTTTTTGAAAATTAAAACAGAATCATTGCAGAATGACCAGCCATTTCTAGACTTTAAATAAGCTGTGTAATGTCCTGATGATATTGAAGGGCCGTCATGATATATAATTGCTGTAGTTACAAAAGTCCTTCCTGATATTGACAACTGCGAAGCTACAAAATTTTTAATTAAAGTTGTCAATTTTGTTCCATCAGGCCTACATCGTTGGAACATTAAAATGACATACTGGCCATATGTTCGTATAAATAATGTGGACATCATTTCAGATTTACATTGGCTACACTCCATGTTGTGATTAGCAGCTTTTACTAGCTTATTAAAGGAGACTGATTTACTGTCTGGCAAAGTTAAATATATAAATCTTTCTGAGTCTACACTAGTAGTACTTGATATCATACAGTTCTCGCAGTCATGCTGCCATTGATAAGAAAGCCCAAACAGCTGATCTACATCTACACCTTCAGCATGTAATACATCAAGCATATACAATAAAAACTCCTGACAATCTTGCTGAATATTTTGAGAGAATTGTGTTTGGCCTGAACATCTGTCTAACAGATTTCGAATTTCAGACACACTTTCTATGTTTCTTCTATCAGTGGTACATTTCTCTAACACAGAATTTAACAAACCGCAAAATCTTTGATCAGAATTGACCACAATCTCTTCTTTTACATTTTTTAGAGAAAACAAAACATTAATTACTACATTAGCATAGCAGTTGACACCAGAACTGTTTTCAAACTGAAAACCAACAACATCTTCAACAGAATCCTTTTTGTTTCTGCTTGTAATTTTAGGTTCATTCACTTTTTGTCTTTTTGCTATAACCTCCCCAGTATTGTTCTCATTTCTTCGTTTCCGGCCTACCAGACGTTTCTCAAACAAAGGAAACTGAGGCAAATGTGGCGCATACTCTCTTCTTAACCTATTGTATTCCTTAACACAATCTAGATCTGCACAAATGTTTGTGACATCACACTCAATCAAGTACAATCCCGATAAAGTTCTAACTCGTGACAATGCCACATATGCCATACCCTCCTTGAACACAGAACTGCCAATATTCACCAATGCACTGTCTACACTTAAACCTTGCGATTTATGGATTGTCACCGCATATGCCAAGCAAACAGGAAACTGCTTACGGCGAACATATAAGTCTTTTACAAGCAAAAATCTAGCAGAACAACGAGCAATTAGCTGTACTTCCTCAATGCCATCAAATTGAATTTTTAAAAATTCAATTCCATCTCTATTTCTGTATTTCACAAAATCAACAACATTACCCATTGATCCATTTACCAGACCTCTTTCAACATGTAAATTCCTTCTTAAAATTATACGGCAGTTCAAGCACACATTCAGAGTCTTTTCAAAACCTGCAGTTTTAGATATACTCTTCTCTAATGAATCCAATTTTGTTTTCAGATTTTCAGACAAAATAATTGTTGATCCCATATGCTCTACTCTATCAATAGCTTCCAGTTTCACAATCTCTTGCTTTTCTAAATGCAACATTTTGTTGTTAAATTTGGCACATTCTGCAAGAGTTGGCATCAAACATATTCCAGATTTCTTTTCAGTAATTTTCTGAAAAATATTCTCAGGCACAACATCTTGTTCTGGATATAAATTTGACAGTAATCGTGCATGTAAAGCTTCTTTCCCATGCTCGGTCACTTTTCCAATTCTAACATCTTGTAGAATAGTCTTGTAAACTTCATCCTTCGCCTGACGCATATTTTCATGCAGTTCAGCATAATTGAAGTTTAACCATATATTGACGTTGCCAATGCTGCCTAGGCACTTCCTGGTATCTTCATGCGTGAGCATTTTGAACACAGGTTGCCCTTTCACTGGTGTCAGCTGCAAAAGATCTCCGAAAACAATGATGTGTTTGCCACCAAATAACACATCATACTCTGTTTTGAGAACTTCTTGCATCCTCAAATGCACAAAGGCAAGCATGACATTGGAAACCATGCTTACTTCGTCAATGATAAGAAGTTTCATTTTCCTCAAGATTCTTGAAACTTCAAAACAAGCATCTCCAGATAGCTTGTGATATTCTAATTTGTTGTCATGCTCCACTGGCAGCATCAGTAAACGATGTAAAGTAATCCCTTTAATATTATGTGCTGCCAGTCCAGTTGGAGCAGTGACAACACAAGACAGCGATGACTCTGTCTTTTCCTGCAAATAGCATGAAATTGCTTTAATAAGGAAACTTTTTCCAGTTCCCGCTTCTCCACTCACGTACAGTCGGACAGGCTTCAACGACGTACATGAGCACTCTTTCTTATCATGACTTAATCCATGATCAATTTGCATGGTAACTTCGTCATATATTTTCCTCTGCTCAACGTTGAGTTGCCTTTCCAACTCTTCTAAGTTAACCGCATCCTCTTGAGCATGTGCCATGGCTCTTTCCACTTCATTCATAGCAGTGGCAGCTTCATTTTCGATAAGAAGTCCTCCTAGTGGATCCTGACTCAATGAAGCAGAACTCTGACTATCCTGAGAACTGTCTCTGGCAATCTCGGCTGCAATTGTTGCTTCCTGCTCAATTTCCGCATTCAACATTTCTACATATTTGGGAAAAGCAGGACATTCTATGGTCTCCTTGGCGGCATTGAAAGAGTCTTCGTAACAGAGGAAATCTCCAAGCAGTTCCTCTTCTGCATGCCAAGGCTTGAAAAGTTGCAAAAGTGCTAAATAGAAAAACTCCTTTTTTTCAGGAGATTCGCCACTCAATTTTCGATGGTTTATCAAGTGGCATTTTCTTTGCTTGACCAGACATCCCTCACTTCCTATTACAGCATACACTCCTTTCTCAGTATCTTCTTTGATGTTCCTCTTGAATATGTAATTTTGCAGAACCTCATACAGACAAACATTCTCGAGGTGACTGCTTCGATTTGGATAATATGTATCCAACATGTTTGTCTTCAAAATGTCGGTACTGTTTGGCTCCGTTTCCGCCAAATACTCAATTTCCCGCACAGGTTTGAGAACTCGATTACGCGTTGCAGCAAGACCAAGACTCGCCCAAACGATACTCCTGGACTTGGCATAGAGACTTGCTGAAGACAACCGGTCAGAACATTCGTACGCTCCGATTTCTCGATGCGACAACATCTTCAGACTGAAACTGTACAACTTCTTGCTGAGGCTCTTTTCATGGGAAATGTCCTCCCACATATCCTTCAATTCTGTCTTCTCTTTTTTGGTGATGTAAGACGTCACATACCGAGCCACAGCCATACAGTTATCAGCCACAAACTGTATATCCATGTTAGCATTCCACATGGACAAAATCACCGGGTTGTAGTCGTTGATGTACTTGGACTCTTCGTTCCTCTTCAAATTGTATGTGTTTTTAGGTGATTTCTTCATCACATTATGTCGCAGCGAAGACATCAAACTGTTTACTCTTCCTTTAGAAATCACCGGTCGTGGAAAGCCGAAACGACATTTGGTGTAGAACTTGTCTTTGTTTCGGAATTTACGACGGCAGTACTTTCCACATCGATGGCTTTGGAAACGCAGAACTTTTTCTCTTAGGCTTTTCTTCTCCTTTGCGTTTGGAACAGCACACGTAGAATACTGTTGGATGAAACTCATCACTGAGTCTTCTGGATCCGTTCCAAATTTAGGTGCATCCTTGATCCACAGCAACATATGTATATGAGGAGCACCTCTTGCTTGGTACTCCTTTCTCCAGAAGAAATCCAACACCTCTCCAAGAGGTGGATTCTTCTTATTCATGATGAAAGACATCATAGCTTCAAATCTATGATTGAAGTACCTACATACATTGACTGGATCCAAAGAGCACAGTTCTCCGGGTGTCTTGAATTCGATGTTATCTACGTTAGCATTTGCCTCTCGTAGAAATTCAAGTAAGTCTTCCCAGCCATACTCGGCACAGCTCAGAGTGAGGAACCATGTGGGAGTACCTAAGTTCCTCAGCATACATTTTAAATCACCATGACGACGGTACCAGTACTCATTAGTACCACGCTGACACGCCATGAGATTAATCAGGTGAGAATCCAAAATACTATCTTGGACATTGACTTTATCCATAAAGTCACTTGCCGAGATGTTTTGCATGTGTATACCACTTTTCAAGATGTGGTTCACTGCATATGACAGTCCAGACAGATCGCTTTCAAACAGGAGATGAAACAAATAAGGAATGCATTGTCGAAACCTAGCATCTCCTGCATACAATCGCAAAGTCCGGTATTCAGAAGCAGGAATTTGATGAGGTCGCTCATCATATCTTCCTCCCTGACCTGTTGGAAAAAGCTGTGGGAAACACCGAGCTTCCAAACTTTCCTCCCAAACACTAATGGGACTCCCTTTGGCTTGTTTCATTTGAAACAACTCAATAGCATTCCCCATGACTTCCTTGGAATGCAAAGGATGAACACTATAATGTTCATATATTTCTTCACTAGTAGAGGGTTCTACTTTCTCAATTTGACCAGCACACACATTGCTATCCTCTTCCTCACTTACTTCCTCTTCTGCAACATATACATTCTTATAGTATTTATTATTTTTTTTCAAATACAATGTTGCCTTTTTAACTTTCCTAACATCTACTAAATCTTGCCATATTTTCTTATTCTTTGTCAGAACCCCATTAACTAAGATAACCAGAGGTTCCTCTTCCACTTTTTCTACTCCAATTGTGTTAATGTTTTTCTTGAAATCTAGAGGCAAATAAACAACTCTTCCCTTTAATCCTCTCTGTAAATCTGATGGAGGCAATTTCCCTGTCTTTGGCTCCATTCTTACAATAGCCTGAAAGGGATGGATACTTTGAATCAAAATAGATTCATAAGTATTTAAGTCCTTCAATTCAGAAGGAATCTCAACCAATTCCAGATTATTATGAACTGCTCTAGCAGGCATCTGGTTTTGTTTTAATTTGTTACAACAATAAGTACACACACGTTGATCCAATCCCAAATCAAAACAATTTTCTACCATCAAGTATGTTGCAAAATCCTTCCATTCACTATTATTTTCCCTTTCACTTTTTGCATATAAATCCACTAACTTAGTCTGATTCTTATAATAAGTGCGTCGACAACACACACAAGGGAAATTAGGCCTCTCACTTGATTTCACCTCAAACGTCGCAATTTCCCTCTGGAAATTATCTGTACTGGAAACCTGTACACTATCTTCCACATGACCCTCTACTTCTTGCTCAATTTCAACATTCTCCTCTTTACTTCCAAAGTAACAAAACTCAATTTCTTCACACATATTCTTCACATCTATTTCAGAACCATGCAAAAGAGCAGCGCATAATTGTTTCAGCATAATTGCTGGACTCTTAGCATAATACAACATTCTAACTAATTTCCTCACTTTGTTATGATGCACTGCTAGCATCCTGAAATGATGAAAAACACTCTGGCATACTCTCCTGGAAAGACAAGCCAGTGAATGACCATGCAAACCTGTCACTTCTCTTACTCTGCAAGGATCTAATTCTTGCAACAACATCATTTTCTGCTTCAAACTTTTTTTGTTAAATGACCGTACAAAATCACAAAGCAAATTGATGGAATCCTGTCGCACACTGCAAATACTACTACACTTCCAGGTGTACACAGGACCCTTAGCACGTCTTCCTAAAACCTCATTACCTAACACCTCTTCTGCCTCTGTTGTCACAAGTTTTTCTTTTTCAACTGGACAACCATCTTTCACTTCATAAGCACGACCACTGGTGTCAACTGCATGCACCAAATCATTATCCTGGAAATAACTCTCCTCATTAAAAAATGCCTCAGAGCTTGAACTATGCATCCATTCTCCAGAAAAAACTTCACAAAAATTACTACGATTAACTATTCTCTTCCATCTACTATTTCTTTTGAAATCAAAAATTGCCTTGTTTAGCTTCCTAATTCTATTGATTATCAAAATAAATAACTTACGTTTAATTTCAAATGCCTGATCAATAACTTTCTCAACTTATTTTTTTTCTCTTATAAAAAACTAGTTTCTGTTGACCTTTCTTAATATTTTTTAACAAATTGCCAATTATCCTGTTGCGGAACATTCGTTTACGAATCTCCCTAAACTGTTGTTTCCTTCTACTATCATGCACAGATTTATCTCTTGCTCTAGCAGTAACATTTTTCATTGTCCTTTTCTTTCCATTTGATTTCCTTCTCGTGTTATGGACTGAAACATTTTCTGTAGTAATATTTTTTTTATTACAAATATTTCTTATGAAATATTTAGAGCTCTTACCCGGTGCTTTCTTCGTGGCTTGAGAAATCTTTTTGTTAGAGGACTGCTGGGTTTTTGTTTTCACCTGCTGTCTTTGACGTTTTGCAGCCTTTATCTGTCTTTGTATTGTAGGCATGGTAAAATCTTGAAATGATCTGCAGTTGAATCTGAGGAAAAATATAATAAAAAATGTTAATAAACATTATTACCAAACAGTAAATCAGTAACAGTGATCAAAAACTTAACACACTACTTGACATTTTAATTTGAAGATTTTTTAGTCATTGGCAATCTTACAATACAAAAATACCAGAAAAGAATCTATGCTATTTTATATGTGAATCTGATCTAATTTTATGAACATATTTTAATATTTTATTGAAGACACTACACATAACCTGTTTTTGAAGGTGTCTTTATTTTTAAATTAAACGGTTTACCTTTTTACTTTTTATTAATTATAAAATTTAAAAATAAATGTTTATATTTCCAAAGGCTCAAGCAGGTCAGCTTCCCATCCTATATCATATAGTTCGGACAAATCTGCATCCTCATCACGCTCTTCTTCATCCTCAGGATTTAAATCATCCAAAGGATCAACATCCACTGATGTTTCAATTACAAGTTCAATGATGAGGTCAAAATCAACTGATTGCAGATTGTCGCTCATGTTGAGGTTGTCTTTATCTTTAAAGAAAGATAACAACAATGAGATGTTGCAGAGTAAGAGACAAATCTCAGAGATTATAATAGTAAAATTGTTTAACAAGATTAACATTTAGCAGCTATTATTTAGCCATGTCCAGCAATGCTGAGCAGGTGAAGCCTATGTCTAATTATTCACTGAACAGGACTCATCTCTTCTTAACCTTGGATAAGCCTCACCGACTCTGTGTCCCCTGCACATACTTAAATGTAAAGGGGCAGATTTATATTAAATGGCACATCCCCAGGCATGCACCAGTTAACGTGCACCACTGCTCTGCCACCCAAGGTGTGCCGCATTTACAATCAGATAGGAGAAAGCTGCGTCAAAACCCTGCGCCTGCTTGAAGCTGGCATAGGTCTTGACGCAGCATTGTGGAGATGCAGCACCCCTGAGCCTTGCTGGAGCTGCATCGCACTTGCAATACAACTCCAGCAATGCGCCACCTTTACGGCACATATGCGTCACGCATCTGTGCCATTTTTGCCCCATGCTGCGCCGCATTGTAAATGCAGCACACCATGGGTGGCGGAACAGCGGCGCAGGATGACTGTCACATCCCTGGTGATGCGCCAGTCATCATAAATGTATCCCTAAGCTTCTTATCTTGTTAGAGATGAACTGCCATATGTATCATCAAAATATTTTACATTTCCTAAATAGCGAATTTTAAGGAATAAATAGCGATTCTTTACCATTCCTAATTTGCGATGAGCGAATTGCTAATTGCAAGTTACCCATTCATTTCCATGGGCTAGGAGGCTCATAGGAATGAAGGTTTAATTTGCGATTACCAATTTGCTCATCACAAATTAGGAATTTTTCCAAGGGTGCAGGGGTGTCTCAAGAACACCCTGCTGCACCCCTGAAAAAGAAATTTGGGGGCATATGGCACACATACATGCCCTAAGGGCATGTGTTGGCGTCATATGGCACCTTTTGTTTTTTTGAATAAAAGCTTTTTGAAAAGAATTCACAAATTACCACCAATTTACCACAATAGTTTCCAAATCCTTAATGTCATTTTTTACATAGTTTTTGTTTGATACATTGCATTCACGTAGTCACAAAATTTGCAAATCCTTCAGTGCAATTGCAAAATAAGGAATAGCAAATTTTGCTACTCCTTATTTTGCATCAAACTTGTTTGATACATACCATTTGTCTAATTAACATTCACAAAGGCCGAAATTCGTAGAATTTTGATCTTAGCAAATGCTAATTACCTTCATACATATGGCCCCAAGTGAGGCCTGTCTTGCGGCATGGTGCATCTTTTGCATCACTGCTGCTTGGGTTTTATGTGGTACGTTTTTTTTACACCATGACATATCTGCCTAAATGCATCAATTTGTAATGTTGTCGCCTCATAGCAAATCTTTTGCACCACCGCTGCATCATAAAAGTGACGCACAGTGGCACAAAAGAGGCATACACCTATCATAAATCTGTCCCTACCATTTTAAATGATTAATCCAGGATGACAATAAAGTGTGTCCTATCCAGAGGTTTGTTTAAGGTGAGGCCTACTCAGGATTGCAGATTAAAGTTACGCTTGATGAAGAATACAGAGGAGATAATACATGTAAAGGCCTACCAATGAAGTAAGTAATGTGCACTTTATTGCGCTAGTCATCATAAATGTATCCCTAAGCTTCTTATCTTGTTACAGATGAACCACCATATGTACCATCAAACTATTTTGCATTTCCTAAATAGCAAATTGTAAGGAATAAATAGCAATTCTTTACTATTCCTAATTTGCAATGAGCAAATTGCTAATTGCAAATTAACCATTCATTTCCATGGGCTAGGAGGCTCATAGGAATGAAGGTTGCAATTTGTGATTAGCAATTAGCTCATCACAAAATAGGATTTTTTTCAAGCGTGCAGGGGTATCTCAAGAACACCCTGCTGCACCCCTGAAAAAGAAATTTGGGGGCATATGGCGCACATAAATTTTAACAACATTCCTTTACCTCAACAACGATTTTCAAATCATAACTTCAAAACACTACACATGGGAAAATTACTTAAATTGTCCTTAAGACACATAAAAGCGTTTTTTGATTGGCTTTCCTGCATGGTAGGGTCACTTTTAACATGGCTATGTAACACAAACATTCAAAATCTAAATTTTCCATGCACATGTGGGAGCATATTTACAAGCAATTTGCGCCACAGAGAAAGGTCTTACACTAAAATGAGAAAAATAACATCAGGGACAGTCAATTGCCTTATAAAGAAGCATACACCATTATGTCCTTGTCATGATTTTAAAAACAATTCCTTTTCCCCAAAAACGTTTTTCAAATCATAATTTCTAAACACTGCACATGGGAAAATGACTTAAAATGTCATTAAAACACATGAAAGCGTTTTTTGATTGCCTTTCGAGCATGGTTGGGTCACTTTTAACATGGCTATGTAACACAAACATTCAAAATCAAAATTTTCCATGCACACGTGGAAGCATATTTACAAGCAATTTGCGCCACAGAGAAGGGTCTTACACTAAAATGAGAAAAATAACATCAGGGACAGTCAATTGCCTTATAAAGAAGCATACACCATTATGTCCTTGTCATGATTTTAAAAACAATTCCTTTTCCCCAAAAACGATTTTCAAATCATAATTTCTAAAAACTGCACATGGGAAAATGACTTAAAATGTCCTTAAGACACATAAATGCGTTTTTTGATTGGCTTCCCTGCATGGTAGGGTCACTTTTAACATGGCTATGTAACACAAACATTCAAACTCTAAATTTTCCATGCACATGTGGGAGCATATTTACAAGCAATTTGCGCCACAGAGAAAGGTCTTACACTAAAATGAGAAAAATAACATCAGGGACAGTCAATAGCCTTATAAAGAAGTATACACCATTATCTCCTTGTCATGATTTTAAAAACAATTCCTTTTCCCCAAAAACGATTTTCAAATCATAATTTCTAAACACTGCACATGGGAAAATGACTTAAAATGTCAATAAAACACATGAAAGCATTTTTTGATTGCCTTTCCAGCATGGTTGGGTCACTTTTAACATGGCTATGTAACACAAACATTCAAAATCAAAATTTTCCATACACATGTGAGAGCATATTTACAAGCAATTTGCGCCACATAAATCATAATTTTCTCCTTAAAGCACACTATTCTCTATCTAAAGTAAAGAAATATTTTCTCACCTTAGCAAATACTTTGAGTTTGAAAACAGTCTCAGAAACACACCAATTTGTCTGCAGCAGAGCAAAAGGTATGCACTCCAGAGTCTGCAGCTATGAAAAGCACAGAAATGCTGTAATTCTTCACACATATCTCTCATGTCACCCAATCAAAAGTCTTCCCTCACTTTTTTCAAATGAAAACCCATCCCCCCTCTGCCCTTTCTGCTTTATCTGCATGGCAACCACCTCCTGGAAGAACTCTGGGGCATATTATCAAGGGGGTTTATCTCCGCTTTTTTGGCTTTAAAAGCCAAGAAAGCTGAGATAAAATTATCTCCCTATTACCAAGCTGTCGCTAACACCAGTTAGCGACAGCTAATAGGAGATAGCGACCATCTTGGGCCCCGCTTTGCATGTCAGTGATATTTATCACTAATGACATGCAAAGTGGGCGTGCCAAGATGTTAGCGACTGGAAACAGTCGCTAACATCGCTATCTCCTATTACCAACTTTTGGAGATATTCGCGCTAAGCGCGAATATCTCCAAAAGCTAACACCTGCCCTGAGCAGTTCTTAGCCATGTTATCCAATGGGAGGTGGATAACATGGCTAAGAGCATTTGCTCGATAATGCATGAATATCGCTGACTTTTCAGCGATATTCATGCATTGCGGCCGTTTTTTATCGCATTTGCGATAGACCTTGATAATAGCAAGGTTTATCTGCGATAAAAATCGCCGATTTGCGTCGATAATTTTTGTCTCTAAACAAGTTAGAGACAAAAATTATCTCTATTGGTTGGTAATATGCCCCTCTGTTGTTTGCAAGTTCACACAACAATGTTGCAATTGAACTCTGAACTCTCAGTACACCTGCATATCCAGTGCATTCTTTCATTTAATGACTTTTTATTGACCACTCAAAATACATCTTTCAAAGAACACATCCGTGCACCCTAACTTTTTGTTTTCAGCAATCAAAATCCACCAATCACTGTTACTGCTTCATGAACACAGAAACTCCACAGTTTTTTTCATTTCAAACTCTCATTTTTTCAACTGCCATTTCATTGCCACACTTCATCTGACTGCAGGAGAACCTTCTCTCACCATGTTTTCTGTCTGGATTGTTGGTCATAGTTATATTCACTGGGCTCAAAGGTACGTTGAAAGCAGGAATTTACCTAACCTCAATTTACAAGATGTGGAAATTAAGTGGTTTGGCCACAGAGGATTAAAATGTCACCAATTGATACCATTGGTGAAAACCTTTATGCATTTGCCCAAACCTGACCTGTTAATTGTGCACTGTGGAGGTAATGACTTGGGCACTTTGACTGGTGTAGGTCTGGAAATGCTTTTAAAGGACACCTTTGAGCAATTAATGGCACTTTTTCCTCAGACTGCCTTGGTATATTCAAATATATGCCAAAGACAGAAATGGAGGTGGTCAAACCAATTTTGTCCACAAATTGAGAAGTCGAGGAAGCATGTAAACAAATCTGTTTCAGCTTACATGAGAGACCATGGAATGGGCTCCCTGTACAACAATAACTTGCGTTACTACATGCAAGATATCTACAGAGGAGATGGAGTTCACTTCTCAGATGAGGGCAACAGAGTTTTCACTCTGAATTTAAGAATGTGCATTGGTACCTACTTATAAGTACCTAAATGTACCATAAACCCAAAAGCTCTTCTCAGAGCTACCCTACATCTGATCACTCACAATTATTATTTAACTCTAACATTTTTCACTAATTTTCAACAAAATACGCTACCGGGGCCGCTACCCGGTACGCGAACCGGGAGCTAACCGCGCGAAATTTTTTTTAAAAATGTTTTTTTTTCGCACATATAAGCCTCCTCAGCCACCCTCAGAAAACCTAGGGGGTCAAGATAACTCTACCGTGCCCCCTTCTACCCATTCTGAACATTATTTGCCCTCCATCTTGTATCTTAATTCGACCGAAACACAAAATGGTGGACTCCCGGAACGCTTAAGGTCCGCGAACCGGGGCGCTCAACGGTTCGCGTACCGGGTCGCTCCCTGGGAAGCGCACCATCAAAAAAGGTGGGAAAGTAGTTCACACAAAAGCCACTTGAGACAATTTCACCAAATATAGATTAGCTCATACTACATACCAATCCCTACCATTTTCACAAATTTGATTGGAATTCCATTTAGCCATTTAGCGTGTAGACCTCTCTAAATACCGTGAGGTAAATTACTTCACAAAACACATCTGAAGTGTTGGAATTGACAACCAATTAAAATGTTACTTTCATTTTCTACTTTTTTTACCTGACATTTGATTGGTTATGTACCCGAATATATATAAAGGAAGAGAAGGAAACACAGCCATTTTGACTACTACTTCCTGGTGTACATTTCAATAGGATTTTCATTAATAACTTCAACTTCTTTTTAAAGGTAAGTTGTTATTTTTAAAACTGAAGTATATTGTGCACTTTAAGTTAATATGGCAAACTTTTTCTGTTAGTTATATACTATCCCTCTGTAGTACTTATAAATTTAGATACAATTTTTTATATTCCTACTTCCACTCTGATACTATACACTGCCCAAAGATAAATTCACTGTTAAAAACTGCCTATCTAAAATTAATCCCAACAGTGCCCTACCTCTACTAATATATATTTTTTTTATGCAAATTTCAGGGAAAATGGAAAGCGAACAAAAAATGTCATTTGAAATTGTCCTTCCAGAGTCCAACACAGAAATCATTGATCCAAATGCGATTGAATTTATGGATGAAACTTGGGACCAAGAACTACTGCAATGTGTACAAGCATTTTTTTTTTTGCCCCGCGGGGCCCTTTTAAAGCCTCCACATTAAACCTAAGGGGTCAGGGAGGATCTACTATGCCCCCTTATGGTTATTTCCACCTTTGTTTTGGCCTCCTTTTGTCTCTCAATCCTACCGAGAGACAAGATGGCGGCCGCTCCGGACTGTTTGGAATGTTTACAGACACCGGATAACCAATCAGCTTCGCTACGCGAAGTTTTGGTACGCGCCCCGGTCCGCGAACCGGGAGCTGCCCAGTCCGCTGTTACAGATATATATCTTTTTTTAAACGTTAATTTCTCAAAATCCACTGGAGCACATATATTGAGACCTACAAAAGGCACATCGGGCTACCAGTCTCTACAATTTTGCCAAGTTTCGTGCAAATCCATTCAGCCGTTCGGGCTAAAAGTGCGACAGACCGCCCTATGGAAAACTCAATGTTAAAAACACGTTTTGGGACCCCCCTTTTTTCTCGGCCCCCCCCTTGACAAACCCCCCCCAAATTTCCAGGGGCTGCTCAGAAACAAAATGTTCCATTTTCCAGAAAATTTCAGCCAATTCCGTTCACAAACGCCAAAGTTATTAGACATAGAATTTTCAAAAATCCCATAGGGAAAAAATCCTAACTATATATACCTACTGGCGACCGCCAGTAGGTAATAAATATATATATATATATATATATATATATATATATTCACTGAAAAAACCATAGGTTATAGACCATATATAGTTAGGAATTAGCATTTACAAAACCTTGAAAATTCACTGAAAAAACCATAGGTTATAGACCATATATAGTTAGGAATTAGCATTTACAAAACCTTATTTTACTCACACAAAACCATTGAAATTCCATATATAGTTAGTTGCACTAACTATATATCGCGCACCCGCAATCCACTGCTGATGATGTCACATATTACATCATTCATGACATGGTCAGTGACATCACTGATGACATCACTGATGACATCTCAAATGACATCACTGATGACATCACTGATGACAACATCCAGTGACTGTATGTTTCTGTAAAGTTAAAATATGTCTTACATATTGAAGAATGAGTGGATGTATAAGTGTCTGGATGAAGGATTTAGTAGGTGCATGACTGACTGTATAAGTGAGTGATTAAATGTGTCTCACTGAGTGCATGGGTTAGTGACTAAACTGTTTTAAATTGTGCATCATTGTGTCTGTTGTTCTGTAATCTGATGCATGTGTTGATCATTAGCTATATGACTAACTATATGGGTTATTGATTGGTTGCCCAAGTATTTGTATGGGAGACTGAGTGTGTGTGTGGGTGTCTGGGAGGTGTATGACTGTGCATAGATGTGTGAGCAGTTGATTCACTAGATGTATGGGTTCAAAAGTGCATGTGGAAACAGCTGTATGGGCGGTTGACTGTGTGCATGAGTGTATTGGTGAGTGAATGGATATTTCAGTGCTACATGTCAAAGTAAGTACATATGTAAAACACAGTACATGTGAGAGTTGACATATATAAATAACTGTGCATAAGAGCCAGTGAATGTGTGAGTGACTGTATGGATCATTGTGAACTTGTATCAGGGATTGTATAACAGAGTAAATATGTGTTATTATATGTTTCAATAAGTAAGGTGTGTATAACTATATAGTTGATGAAATGGAGGTGTGATTGATTCTTTGCATGACTGACTAGGTGTGTGAGTAACTCCATGGATGAGTGACAGTCTGTGAGTGTCTGTTTACACTGAGTGTATCTAATGTTATATTAGAGTCTGAAGAGGTTCATCGTATCATCACATGAATGATGTTATCAGTGATGTGATCAGTAATGTCAAATGAGATGTCATCAGTGATGTCATTTGAGATGTCATCAGTGATGTCATCAGTGATGTCACTGACCATGTCATGAATGATGTAATATGTGACATCATCAGCAGTGGATTGCGGGTGCGCGATATATAGTTAGTGCAACTAACTATATATGGAATTTCAATGGTTTTGTGTGAGTAAAATAAGGTTTTGTAAATGCCTTTTTTCTCGGCCCCCCCTTGACAAACCCCCCCCAAATTTCCAGGGGCTGCTCAGAAACAAAATGTTCCATTTTCCAGTAAATTTCAGCCAATTCCGTCCACAAACGCCAAAGTTATTAGACATAGAATTTTCAAAAATCCCATAGCGAAAAAATCCTAACTATATATACCTACTGGCGACCGCCAGTAGGTAATAAATATATATATATATATATATATATATATATATATATATATTCACTGAAAAAACCATAGGTTATAGACCATATATAGTTAGGAATTAGCATTTACAAAACCTTGAAAATTCACTGAAAAAACCATAGGTTATAGACCATATATAGTTAGGAATTAGCATTTACAAAACCTTATTTTACTCACACAAAACCATTGAAATTCCATATATAGTTAGTTGCACTAACTATATATCGCGCACCCGCAATCCACTGCTGATGATGTCACATATTACATCATTCATGAGATGGTCAGTGACATCACTGATGACATCACTGATGACATCTCAAATGACATCACTGATGACATCACTGATGACAACATCCAGTGACTGTATGTTTCTGTAAAGTTAAAATATGTCTTACATATTGAAGAATGAGTGGATGTATAAGTGTCTGGATGAAGGATTTAGTAGGTGCATGACTGACTGTATAAGTGAGTGATTAAATGTGTCTCACTGAGTGCATGGGTTAGTGACTAAACTGTTTTAAATTGTGCATCATTGTGTCTGTTGTTCTGTAATCTGATGCATGTGTTGATCATTAGCTATATGACTAACTATATGGGTTATTGATTGGTTGCCCAAGTATTTGTATGGGAGACTGAGTGTGTGTGTGGGTGTCTGGGAGGTGTATGACTGTGCATAGATGTGTGAGCAGTTGATTCACTAGATGTATGGGTTCAAAAGTGCATGTGGAAACAGCTGTATGGGCGGTTGACTGTGTGCATGAGTGTATTGGTGAGTGAATGGATATTTCAGTGCTACATGTCAAAGTAAGTACATATGTAAAACACAGTACATGTGAGAGTTGACATATATAAATAACTGTGCATAAGAGCCAGTGAATGTGTGAGTGGCTGTATGGATCATTGTGAACTTGTATCAGGGATTGTATAACAGAGTAAATATGTGTTATTATATGTTTCAATAAGTAAGGTGTGTATAACTATATAGTTGATGAAATGGAGGTGTGATTGATTCTTTGCATGACTGACTAGGTGTGTGAGTAACTCCATGGATGAGTGACAGTCTGTGAGTGTCTGTTTACACTGAGTGTATCTAATGTTATATTAGAGTCTGAAGAGGTTCATCGTATCATCACATGAATGATGTTATCAGTGATGTGATCAGTAATGTCAAATGAGATGTCATCAGTGATGTCATTTGAGATGTCATCAGTGATGTCATCAGTGATGTCACTGACCATGTCATGAATGATGTAATATGTGACATCATCAGCAGTGGATTGCGGGTGCGCGATATATAGTTAGTGCAACTAACTATATATGGAATTTCAATGGTTTTGTGTGAGTAAAATAAGGTTTTGTAAATGCTAATTCCTAACTATATATGGTCTATAACCTATGGTTTTTTCAGTGAATTTTCAAGGTTTTGTAAATGCAAATTCCTAACTATATATGGTCTATAACCTATGGTTTTTTCAGTGAATTTCATAGGTTTTTTAATAGCAAATTTTTATAGTTTTTAAAAATAATAAATTTTAAATCGAATTTTATATTGTATAATTATGTCATTTTTTATTTTTTATTTTTTTTGGTGCGCTCCCGGGGCGCGGACCAGTGAACGCACGGGTAATCTTGCAGCGCGCCCCGGGGCGCGTACTGATGAGCGTCCCGATAGCGCTATTGCCGCGAACGAAAACAACATCGTGACATATTGCGTAGCCGCCACGCCTTGCGTCATAAGCACGTATCGCGTAGCCGCGAGATGCGTCTTATGACGCACCGCGTAAGCGCACCCGGAAGCGCATACGATCGCGCAACGTAAACGCCCTGATGCGCTTACGAAACACGCCCCGGGACGCGCCCCGGGGCGCGTAGCGTAAGCGCGTCAAACCATGTGACTTTAAAATAACACTTTTCATTGGTTCATAACTTTTTTTTTTCCAAATTGTGTGAAACCCACCCATTTCTCTCACTATTGCTTTGTACTTGGAGAGAGCAAGAGCTGTTCTGTGTACTGTGTTCATCTCCTACTTTTCTGATCTACAGCAATGGCTGCAAGAGAGTCATCCAGCAGTGATTCCGACGGATTTTTAGATGAGGACCCTCCTCAGCAGAAGAAAAAAAACCATTTCATCTGGAAATTCTATGACATCCCTGAAGGACAAAAAAAAGTCAACACTCCAAAAGTAACCTGCAAAATATTTGGTAGTACTTTATCCAGAGGCAATCCTCTGAAAAAATATAGTTTTGGAAATGCTAATTTAATCAGGCATGTGAAAAGAAGACACCCTAACAACTTTGCCAGGGAGAGTGTCAGAGAGCTGGCACGGAATTTACCCACAGATGGCGGCAGCACCTCCACTGGTGGAGCAACACCTTCGGGACCACCCCGTGGAAGAATGGTCCCTAACATTCAGCCGGTGTTTGCAGGCATCAAATTTCTGTGCACGGAGTGTGACGAACTGCTCTGCTATGGTGAACAGAGTGTTGAACTCATTGCCATAAAGAAACAGCAACACCGCTGCCCTGCCAGTCCCTAAATTTTCAAATTTTTTTGCTCCTGTTGAGCAGTTTTGGAATCCCTGTTTTTGTTTTTGTTTTTCCCCTGACAAAAATCCAAAAAAAATATAAAATCGTTTTAAAAAGTCTAAAAAAATATAAAACAACAAAAACAAAAAAAGTTCTTTTCAGAACTACCTCCAATTTATAAAAAAATTCTATTTTTTTTTTTAAAGTGTCATTTTTTATCTCCATGGTACGCTCCCCCGTACGCTCCCCGGTGCGCGTACCTGGGGCTCCCGCCGCGAAAATCGAATTTTTTTAATTTAATTTTTTACCCGCGGGACCCTTTTATGGCCCCCACATCAAAACTAGGGGGTCAGGGGGGTGTACCCTGCCCCCTTTTGCTCATTTCCCCCTTTGATTTTTGCCACCTCTTGTGTCTCAATCCTACCGAGACACAAGATGGCGGCCGCTGCGGACTGTTTCGAATGTTTACAGACATCCGAGAACCAATCAGCTTGCCGTGCGCAAGTCGCGTGGCGCGCCCGGAGCGCTCCCCGGTACGCGCACCGGGGCGCGGCTCTAGATATATATCTTTTTTTAAACCTAATTTACTCAAAATTCACAGGAGCACATATCTTGAGACCTAGCAAAGGCACATCGGGCAAACAATATCTACAATTTTGCCAAGTTTCGTGGAAATCCATTCAGCCGTTCGGGCTAAAAGTGAGGCCAACCGCCCTATGGAAATTAACATGGGAAAAACACGTTTTGGGACCCCCCTTTTTTCTCAGCCCCCCCTTGACAAACCCCCCCAAATTTGCTGCTCAGAAACAAAATGTTCCATTTTCCTGAAAATTTCAGCCAATTCCGTCCACAAACGCCAAAGTTATTAGACATAGAATTTTCAAAAATCCCATAGAGAAAAAATCCTAACTATATATACCTACTGGCGATCGCCAGTAGGTAATTTATATATATGGGTATTTATGGATATATATATTACCTACTGGAGGTCGCCAGTAGGTAGTTATAGTTAGGACCTAGCTACCATAGGAAATCCGCAACTTTCTATTGGGAATAACTCTGGCGCCGGTTGAGGAATTTGCGTGTAATTTTCCCAAATTTTGGCCAGCTCCGCTCTGCTCCTTCCCTGAAAGTTTCGGGGGGGGGGGCTGAGAAAAAAGGGGGGTCCCAAAACGTATTTTCCCCATGTTAATTTCCATAGGACGTTCTGACAAGTCTACAGCCCGAACCGCTGAACGGAATTACACAAAACTTTGCAAAATTGTAGGGACTGGTATGCAGATGTGCCTTTGCTATATTTGGTGAAAATTGCTCCAGTGGTTTATTGGAAAATTAACTTCAAAAACACATATATATCTACAGGCGAGCTCCGAGCGCTCACCGGTCAACATTCTAAACAGTCCGGAAAGTCCGCCATCTTGTGTCTCGGTAGAATCGAGACAGAAGAGGTGAAAAAAAAGGGGGAAATATTTAAAAGGGGGCAGGGTAGACACTCCCTGACCCCCTAGGTTTTTTGAGGGGGGCCTAGAAGGACCCTGAAGGGCAAAAAAAACTATTTTTTAAAAATTTTCGTGGGGTAAGCGCTGGGTGCGTTCCCAGGTGCGCTCTCCGTTCCGCGCACCCTGAGCGCACCACGGGGAAAAATAGTACAAGAAAATAGAGTAAAAAAATTATTTTGAGTGCTTATAAGTAGGGTATCTCTGAAACGAGCTGTTGTGTTATGTGGGTGTTTTTTGTACCTACAAGTAGGTACCAATGCAGAGTCTCAAATTCAAGAGGAAAACTCTATTCCCCTCATCTTTAAAATGTACACCATCTCTCCTATAGATGCCTTGCATGTTGTAACGCAAGATGTTGCGGTAAATGGAACCCATACCATAGTCTCTGAGGAAAGCAGAAACAGATTTATTTACATGTTCCTTGCTTTCTCAATCTGTGGACAAAATTGGTTGGACCAGTTCCATTTTTGCCTTTGGCATATATTAGAAAATACCAAGGCAGTTTTGGGAAAAAGTCAAAAAATTGTCCAAAGATGTCCTTTAAAAGCATTTCCAGACCTACCCCAGTCAAAGTGCCTAGGTCATTTCCACCACAGTGCACAATTATAAGGTCAGGGTGTGGAAGATGCATAAAGGATTTTACTAATGGTATCAATTGGTGACTTCTTAATCCTCTCTGTCCAATCCACACAATGTCCACATTTGGTAAATCAAGGTTATAAATACCTCTGTTGGTTGCAAATTTTTCACTCCAGAAGACATAGCTACGACCCACAAACCAGACTTTTGGCATCTTGAAGGTAGATGTGCTTGTATTCAGATGAGTTGTGGAAAAGAAATGGCAGTTTCATTATGATAAAAAGAGGTTGAGATTCAGTGCACTTGAAAAACCAGAAATGATTGGTGCTTTCTTAAAAATCTCCACTGAAAATTAGGGTGCATGCTTTTTGTTTTTGAAAGTAGTCATTTCAATGGTTGAGAAAAAGTAATTTAAAGAAACATTGCACTTGATTAGCTAGTACATTGAGAGGTCAAGCACCCTTGCTGGATTCTTTTGCAACATATTATGATGAACTTCTGAACTGTGTGCTGGGTTAGGAGGGAGTAACCATGGTAACAGGGTGAATGAGCACTGGGGGGATGGGTGAATGTTATGTGAGTTTCAAAGTGTTCAAATGTACAACCAATTAAAATGTGCAGTTTGGTTTTGAATTTGTGTGGGAAGAATTTTGATTGGTTATGTACAAGAATATGGGTCTGAAATGAGAAAGAATCTGTGCCATTATTCTGAGGCTCCAGTGAAAGAAGCATTATTCAGAGATTCTGCTTAAGAAAATCTGTTGAGTGTGACTGACACTGTTCTACATCTTCCAAAGCATTTTTAAAGGTGAGTAATGTTTCCTTTAAAAAAGATAGAGTGCAGTATGAACTATGGGGAAGATTAAGAAGCATTGTGTGCTTCTTTATTCTTGAATTTTGTGTCATTTTTTTGTAATGTTGTTTAAAAATAGAATGGTGCATATTGGAAATGTATTTTGAAAATGAGTTAGGTTTCTGCTTTGTTTCTGTAGTGGTCATTTAAATGAGCTGTGCTTTGTGTCAAAAACTATTTATTATGGAAAATATTTTCTGGAAAAAAGTCTGCTTTTGAAATTTTGGTGAAGCATCACACTGACTTTCTGTTTGAAATAAGAGAAAACATTTGCACATTTTCCAATAATGTCACCTATGCCTTGTAACAGTTTGCCTCAATTAGCTTAAAGAGTATTCTTTGCTTGTGTCTCACTTTACTCTGTGCCTGTGTGTTATTTGATATATGATTCAGTATGCAGTATAGGGAAGATTAAGAAGCATATTGTGCTTATTTATTCTTGCATTGTGTGTTATGTTTTTTTGTAATTCTGTTTAAAAATTGTATAGTGCATATTGGAAATGTATTTTGGAAATGAGTTAGGTTTCTGCTTTGCTTTGTGGTGGTCATTTAAAAGGGCTGTGCTTTGTGTGAAAAACAATTTACTATAGAAAATGTTTTCTGGTAAAAAGGTATGCTTAGTTGATGTCTTTAAAAATATGGAAGTACATGTTTTTAAAGACATGGTAGATTACATGTAACATCCTGGTTATGTGCCTAAGATCACACATAATCAGAATGTTACATATAATCTACCATGTCTGTCTCTGCAAACAGTATGTGTGTCTCTGCCTAAGATCACACTGATGGGTGAATCAAGCTTCACTCACAGTGTGATCTTAGGCACATGATCAGAATGTTACATATAATCTACCATGTCTGTCTCTGCAAACAGTATATGTGTCTCTGCCTAAGATCACGGTGATGGGTGAATCAAGCTTCACTCACAGTGTGCACTTAGGCACATGATCAGAATGTGCTAAGGACTGACCAGAACAGAATACCAAGGGGCATTGATTATTGACCTTGCACATCGTGTTCAGACAAAACTCCAGGAACTCAGCAGAAAACGTGAAAAGCAGACAGTTATCATGTGAAAGGCATAAACAAAGGCTTGCAAAACTAAAGTCATGTACTAATGTGCGCAAAATGTCGACAATGTCCCCAAGGGGCCATATAACACCCTCCCCCTGGTAAGATCGTAAGACATGGACAAAGGATCAAAGTAGAGTTCAAAAAGTCAAGCAGACTTCAAGGCAGTGTAAAAAAAAAGAAATTGGGAAATAATAAATGTATATAAAAAAGAATGTTCAAAACGTTCGTTGAGGCTAGTGGTAAAGTGTGGTCTCCAGGATAATGTTATAATAGACAAAGTGGTTAATCCATCAAAGTATGTGAACTCAAGAATGCAATTCCCTCCAAAAGATCATCCCTATCATTAGTAGAAAAAAGAGATGCCATCCAATCAAGTAAGTCGAAGAAGCAAAAGTGCTCCTCATAATCTGATGCCTCAAAAAGCATAACTGGACAACTTGTGTGATATTCGATGAAACTCTGATGCAGGAAGTTCTGCACAGCCACACAAATATTCCATCCAGCCATTACTCCAAGTGCTGCAGCATGCGCCTTACAGACATCCCCAGAACAAGCCTGGTCATGGGCCTCTAAGGGACCCATCAACTGGTCAAAATCCGGGACTGGACATTAATCCATCGCCCAATATAAGGAGAACCTTCAACAGTAGAAAAGTGGTTGCGCTCAAGTGAAGTAGGCAAGGTGAAACGTTAATCCATAACTCATGCTAAGCATCGCTAAAGACAAGCATCTAAAAACTTGTTGCATTCGGTCACGGTGCAGTTGCAATTGGCCTGGTCTGTGCAGTACTACAAGATGAGCAGCCATTGCGTAACAGGAACAGAAGCAGCAGGACTCCACCAGCTAATCTGCCGAAGACGCTTGAAAAAAGGTAATGAATAAAACCCGGTATTACTCCAAATATTGTCTGAAAGAAAGTCACAAGGCTGGATCCCACAAGAATAAAAAAATGTGCAAGGCCTTTAGTGGCAGACACATTAAATATTTGATGTATATTCTCCCCAAAATGAAGTGGGAAGTTAGTGTTTAGAAGGGACTGTATCTCGCTTAGCCACCTGTAACACGAATGTCTCTCTCGAGCTGAAGTGAGAGCAACCTCTTGTTGGAATAGTAGCGCTTTGAGCCTGCTTAATTTGTTGAAATCGGTTTTCAAATTGGGAATGGAAGGCCAAATAGAACTATCTACACTTCCATACGGGGGCGGAAAAATCACATTGCTACAACACATAACTTGTTGTGAGACTGTTACTAAATAGGGAATTCCTGCTGCCCGTAAACCTCAACAGTCTTGGTTGTTCAAAATAAGATAACTGCCGTTGGTATGCAAGGTAAAAGCGGGAATTATTGATGGCACTGGCGTTCCTTTAAAAAGCAAGCCAGATTAGGCGCAGACACGTTACACAGGTCGTGCACCTTTACGTGTTTACAAACTAGGGAATGTCCTACGGTGGAATCGCAGTCCTCCCCTGTTAGGAAAACTTCCTTATACTCATTTTGATATCTGTATGTGAAAGGCAGGGACCATAATTCATGGAAAATGCACTACCAAGGGGTTCGAAGCAACTAATCTGAAAATTTTGCATGCATGATTGAAATTGAAACAGCAAAAAAGGGAGAGAAATAACCCCATGAATTATCCAAACAGCGGAGTCCGTTTCCTCTACCGAGAACGGCAAGGGCTCCAATCGTTCAATATGCAATAGTGTATATGTAGCATCTTTCATAGACATAAATCTCTGTTTATCAGTTAGATTGAACGGTAAATACAAAGCAGTAGCATTTAAATAATCCCAAGGGACTTTCCCCATTTTGAGAGTCTGCAACATCTATGCAAACTGCATAACATATCTTAAATGATTTGGACCAGAATACAACACAGATGCATCGCTCTGAAGAATATCAATAACAGACAAAACAATATTATCTAATGTATAAATGCATGATGAAAGTGTATTAATGTCTTTGTCGACCACTGCAGGGACCTTTTCTAAATTGGCCTGATTAATTTGGTGCAGACAAAGAGCTGCCTCAATCTGTGAAAATTTCCTAATTTCGTTGTAAGTGGCATAAATAAATCTCTTAGATCTTTGAGTCCTAGTTTCTAAGATGAAATTAGCCAATTCAATGTAATTCCACAAGAGTGTGAGGTGTTATTTCACTGATGCTAAGGAAGAATGTTCCCACCATTGTTGGCATAATTTACCCACCAAGTATGTGGTGACCCAATGTGTAAGTGGATAACGTGGATCCGGTCTAGTCTGTGTGAAGCCTTGTGCCACATTATAAAAACGCAATTAACATGCATTTGAATTGGTTTGCCATACCAACCATCTGGATGAATTAATTTCAGAGACATTAAAGGTCTAATTTCGAAGCAAAGCTTGTAATGCATCAATAGTATAATTTGTGTGAGTCCACCAATTATTGTATTCCGCCAATGACGGAATTCTTGGGCTATTTAAAGTCTTTACAGTGGCCAAGCCAAAACAAGTGGTTTGGTACAATATCACTTAAAAATAAAATTTGAGTAAGGATCAGGCAGGCGTGATGTAACTCTTCTGTTCCCTGAACCTGCCACCTCTTAGTGTCCCAGATCGATTTTAACTCAGTGGTGTCTTTCCAGTGATCATAACCCTGTGTGGCCAATTTAGTCCTAAAAGAGTTGGAATAAATCAATTTAGAGTGGTTCAAAATAAATTTGGATGAAGATGTCAATTGTAGTTTAAAGAAATAGGATTCCGGATTAGACGTGTCATAATCTGTAAAATATGTGACCTTATCTCGAAGAGTTTTAGAACTCCCATGTACAGGAGTATGACAATGTTCCCAATGAGTGCAATTTAGAACAGGATGTAAGGTGCTCGTTTTGTGAAAAAAATGATGCCCATAATGTTGATAATAGAAGAGATCAGCATAGTTGGCAGAATTTAAATACAAATCTTCAGCATCAGAAGCAGCATAAGTGAAAACGTTTTTATTGTTTCAGTTAATTAAAACCACAACAATACATTTTAAAAAATCGACTGTGTTTAAAATTTGTTAATATATAAGGGCAATCTCTGTTAGTATATTCTATAACATTCTCCGTCTAATACAGAGTTTGTTATTTAAAATCAAATGAAGTATAATTAAGGTGCAGTCTGTATAGCTTAGTTCTAAAGTTCTTGATTTTTTCTTCTTTTAATGTTCCGAAAGGCTCTCTCCCCGAGCTACCACAGTTGTATTATCCCTTTGGTGACAGGGTGCCACGGTGTATTTTAGCACTTGAGAGTGGGCTGCAAGGAATTTTAGTAGTAGGCAGTTCAATCGCGTATGTACTGGGTTCAAGGTTGCCATAATTGCAGATCTGCACGTTCTTATACCCCGCTCGTTCATAGACTTTTTTAAAAGAGAGCTTCGAGCTTGAGCTAGATTCGGGCAGATACAGACAAGGTGAATGAAGTCCTCGTTGCTCCTCCCGCATAGTCTGCAGATTTTCGGTCCATTGTGCACCCAGGTTGGTTGGTCCATAATCGATGGAAATTTCCCAAAACGGAGTCCCATTAGTTTCTGTTTTCTGTGAGCTGGAAATGTGATTGTTAGGTATGGGGCTGCCACGAGTGTTTTGTAATTTGATATAACCATCCATGCGTGTTTTCTGGTGCTAAACGTGGCTTTATCAAGTACGAGGGAATGAAATTTTGTTGACTTGTTTATAGCCTATTTGAACGCTGGGTAAGGCAGGTTAAGTTCCCAAAGTTTTCTTGTTCCAGTCTCAGTTATGGACTTTTCAAGATACTGAGTGTATGGGGACTTAGCGTCAGATCTTATTTCTTCCCATAGTGCTTGGTGCAATTCCGAGGCTGACGTGTTCTGTTTCAGTGTGTACCAGTACTTAATACTTGCGTACTTTCTTCCCACTGTTTCATTTACTGTTCCAAATTCTAACCTCGTCTGCGCTGGTGAGGCTCCCTGTTGTATTTGAAAGGTGGATTTAAAGATGGCTGTCTGCACTTTGTTAAGCAGGTCCGCGTTTTTCCCATGCAGTCCTACACTGCCGTATGACAGGGTTGGAAGAACTTTTGCTTTTATTGTTGCCAGCAGAGGTTTATATGATGGCCCCGTGAGCTTTTTGGCAAAAGATCTAAAAGCAAATGAGAGTGAATTTGATCTCTGGGTGATGTACGACATTTGCTGCTGAAGGCTGTGTCGATTATCAAAGTAGAAGCCCAGGTACTTGAAGTTGGACACAGCCTCTACCTTTGTTCCCTCCAGATAGATGCATGTGCTGGCTGTCCGCCGCCTGGTGATAAGCATTGTTTTTGTTTTTGTTGTGTTTATCTCCAGGTTGTTGTTTGTTATGAATTCTGCCAGCCCTACTAGTAACCTTTGGATGCCAGTCTTCGTTAGGTTCAACAGTACCACGTCGTTCGCGTAGGATAAATGAGTTAGCGGAATGGAGCCAAGTTTAGGTGGATGGGATGGGATCTTATTTAGACTTGATGTTAGGTCCGCCATAAAAAGGTTAAAAAGATGAGAGGCTAGAACACAGCCCTGCCTGAGACCTTTGCTGGTGTCGATTTTTCTTGAGAGCCGTGTTCCGTTCCCCAATTTAACTTCCATCCAGGTGTTGGAATAAAGGAGTAAGATCCCCCTCAGGATTTTATCCGGGATCTTCCAACTGTGCAATTTCCTCCATAAGATGTTCCAAACCACACTATCGAATGCTGCCTTTAAGTCAATAAAACATAGGTGAAGGGGCTGTTTTCTTCGGAGATATTTATCGGCTAGTACTGAGAGCGACATAATATTAGTTAGTGTCCCAGTTCCTTTCCTGAAGCCTGTTTGGTTCAGTGGTATTCTCTTTGTGTCGTCGGACCAATTTGTTAGATCTTCCAGGACGAGGGATGCAAAGTACTTCGCCTCCACATCTAGGAGGGCGATCAGTCTGTAATTAGCTGGGGATGTTCTGTCTCCTCCTTTAAAGATTGGTGAAATTATAGAGCCCTGCCAGCTAGATGGTATTTGGTTTTCGCTTATTATTTCTTCAAATAATATTTTTAATTTTCTGCACCAAAAATCCGGATTGGTTTTGTAGACTATTGGAGTGATCCCATTCGGCCCTGGTGCTCCGTTGCCGCGTGACTTCCTTATGATTCTTCTTATGTCCTCCTCGCTATACCATGTTTGTTTGACATTATTTGTTGCGTCCTTCTTCTCCCATAGGTTAACTGCATCGCGGGGAGGCATGGGAGTAACGCTTCCCTTCATTTTTTGGGACTCTCCGTTGGTAGTTTGTTGGATTGTTCCTGGGTTGGGGTGATCTAATGTTATCTCTGCGAACCTCTCTGTTAGTAATGCAAACCAGTCTGCTTCTTGGACATTGGATGATGTTGGATTTGAAGGGTGATTTAAGCTGTTAATAATCCTTCAAAATGCATTTGAGTTGGTGTTTTTGGCGGAGCAGAGTAATTTTGCCCAGTAGTCATCTTTCAGAGATCTTTTGTATTCCCACATTTTCTTTTTATATTCTTTCTTGAGGTTTTGTCTTTGAATCCAGTCTTTGGACAACGTAGTTGTCTTTTTTAGTACTCTGGCGTTTCTCCTTATCTCTATTTTGAGTTTTGCCAAGTTCTTAGGCAGAGAATTTTTGTTAGTGGGAGGATGTAATTTATTTGGAACATACGTTGTTGCTACTAATTTTCCCGTAAAGCTCTCCCATTTTTGTATTTGGGTACCTGTTGTAGCCTCACTTTCTATTTTTAGTCTCACATTTGCCTGCAGCTCATCGATGTTAGACGTTGTCCAGTTAAGTCGTTTCATGTTAGCGGTCGGCATGTTATCTCCCACTATGTTACAACTGCGATGTTTAGTCAGTTTTAAATTGAAGTAAATGTGCTGATATGAATGGTCGCTTTTTGAAGTATATTCTATTGAAAATTGCTCGACGAATGGCAATAGAGGAAGAGAGACTGCTGTGTAATCAAGCCTTGAGGCCGTCAAGGTTCCTAGGTGGGTATACTGCGGTGGATTGTCACCTTTGATTCTCCCATTAAGGAACCGCAGCCCGAGGAATTCCAGGCTTGTTACCAGTTTGCGCCCAATTGGATCGAATCGCTCTGTTTGCAGCTGAGTTTGTGGTTTGACATTCCAAAATTCGTTGTCAGTTGCTATAATCTCATCATCCTCAGGCGTATAGATTAGATTTGAATTAAAATCACCTGTTACGATGATTTCCCAGGATGGGTTATTGTTTCGAGTATCCATGATTATGGATACTAGCTGATCCAATGCAACTTGTTTCTCTTTCACTTTTGGGGGTGTGTAGAAGTTAACAAGTAGTACCGGAGTTGGTCTGCCTGGAATTGATAGTTTTATTAGTTGCATGTTTGGTCCATATGGGGCTATTTGTTCTGAGTCAATCTTGATATCCGACACAATATAAACTGATAAACCCCCTTTTGGTCGACCATAGTTGAAATTTTTCCTTGCTGGTATGTTATAGTGAGTGTACCCAACAAGAGGTAGCTCCTCTAATGCCCATGTTTCTTGGAGTGCAATGATATCGCATATTGTCCAGTTGTGGGGGGGGGGAGCCGTCTTCCATCCATTTCCTGGATCCGGCTATGTTCCAGGACAATAGGTGGAAAATTTCTTGGGTACTATCCTTTTGAGGTTTTTTCGGAGGTCAATTATTTTTCTGTTTATTTAATGTGTCTGTTAGCCAGCACCAATAGGTTGCGTCATCCTTGGCCTTTATTTGATTACCTGTTGTGATTAGGGGATGGATTGTCGGTGATGGGCTGTTCCCTCTAGCATTCCATAGTACTGAAATTGCCTGATCCGTTTTTTCTGTCCGCTTTTCTTTTTTTCTTTTGTCACCAGGCGAGCTTCATAAGGGCCTGGGTAGCGTGGTTTTACCGGCCTGGAAAGTCTTATGCCCCATGATTCGAACCTCTCTCTAAAGGATGGTATTAACTGGGCGGTTTCTGCTGTTCGCCATGTTGTTAATGTTTGTTCCAATGAATTATTTGTACCTTGCTTGCAGAATTTGACTGAGAGTAGATCCGTGTTAGTTAGGTGTTGAAGCACTTCAATGTTGGCGTAAAGTTTAAACAAATTTCCCCTGTTGAGGATGTCATGTTGCCCCTGAGTTTCGTATTCCGGGGTAAAAAAGAGTTGTTTGAGATGTAAATTATCATTACTAGACCAGTTCTCAGGGCCTTTCCCTAGTTCTAGTGTGTTATTTGGCCTGATTTTACTATGATGCCTGGTCCCGGCGGATGTTTGTGTTCCTTGCGTATCGATTGCCTGTACGGGCTGGGATATCATAGTCATTATGGTCTGGTTACTTTCTTTTGTTGAGTCTATGTTCGTGACTATGTTAATCTGGGGGGCTCTGATGTAGTCAGACTCTGTTCCCCTCCCTGGAATGGTGTCCTCGTTGCAGTTCAATTTTATAGGACGGACTCCTTGCCTTAGTAGTATTTTTATACCCGCAGTGGGGGGTAGACTTTTTCCACCCCAGACCCTGCTTTTCCAGTTTACGGTTCTTTCATTTGTTATTAATGGTTCCCCCTGGTTGTTAGTAGGTATATCCTCTATTGTAGAATCTCGTGACGTACCTTGAGACCTGCTTTGTCTTAGTATTGTTTCTTCTCTGCCTTGTGGACAGTTTTTTGTTCCTTCTTGACGTTTTTCTTGGTTGGCGTCCCATCTTTGTCTGGCTGGTGTTATTTTATTATTCTCGACCGCCTCTTGGTCTTTTTCAGTGATCTCCGCGGTTATTAGTAGGCCTGGGGTAACGGTTGGTTTTGATGTGCTGCCGGTTTCTGTGTGGCTTCCTTTTTCCGGTGTATCAATTTTCTGTGTTCCGTTGCCCAAGACCAACCTCGGCTGTGCGTCTCTGCTATTTGTTTCGCCTATGGCCGTTAATAATGTGCATATGCCAGTGTTACTTATCGTCTCTGCGCGAGAGGCCTCCCTTTCTTTTTTGTTCGGAGCTGTTCTCCTGGTGAGTTGTACATTTGATCAAATGAGTCGTCAGATTGTAATGTCGTATTTGATGTTTCTTCCTTGTTTATAGCTGAGGTGAATATGGGGAATATTTTGATACCTTCTTCCGCGTGTCCTGGTGGTTGTTTATTCCTTGCTTTTATTTCCCGTTTTTTTGTCGTCTTGTTAAGCAGGTTTTTTTATTTGGTGTTGTTATGTTTGCTGCTTGACTTATTTCTGCCCTGTTCTTTCCTTTAGATGTATCTGTTTCTGGGATCTTTACGGTATTATGGTCAGTAATTTTTTTAGTCAAATTTACTGTTTCTGGACTATTAGCGTGGTTGTGATCAGTAATTTTCCTGGTTGAGTTTCCGTTCGAGAGATGTTGGTATGATTTTCTTACAGCCAGTATTTGTTCTATTAGATTGGGAAGGAGGTTTAGTTTATCTATAATAGGACCGCAGGTACAGGGACTCTGTTCCAGTGTGTGCTTTGATTGAGCAGTTATTATCAGATTATTTAGTTTGTCCAGTTTATTGTCGATCCCCGCAATGTAGTGGGCGATAGTGTTCATTAAGTCGACTTGGATATCCATTTTGTCGGATTGCCAGTCTAAAGCCTTTACTGTTGATTGAAGTGTTTCTATTGTAGAGAGTAACAACCCTGAGTTGCTTACACTAGCACTCTGTTCATAGTTCGGATTGAGTGACAAATCAGCACGTTCTTGGGGAAGTGAGGAGTTACCCAGTTTTGGAGTAACAGTTCTTCCATCTCTGGGGTATTCCACTGATTTTTCTTTGCTTTGCAGTTGAGTAGATTGCCCATCCTCATTTGTTTTACCTGGTTTTTTATCTGAGATTTCTTCCCTTTTATGATTGGTTATGCTTGTATTTTGTCGCATTTCCTTGTTTATTGTTGGGCTTGATGCGAGGCTTACTGTGGGGCTTGATGATTTTATTTCCCCCATGTTTTTCCCCCCTTTATTTTTGCTTGTGTCTTGCATTAATTTATTGTTTGATGTTGGGCTTGATGTAAAATTTAATAGCTTCAGCCATGACGTTTCTGAAGTGTTCTGACTAATCTATTCCATTTGAGTTGAGTTTTGTTCCCTGTGTATCTGGACTTTGAGTATCTGAGGCTCTTTATTGAGTAATTTCTGTATTTGCGGTACTGTAGGGGGGTTTTGTGTATTAGTTTCCGAGAATTTTTAAAAAAAGGTTAGTCCTGCTGTTGGTGTTTTGAATTCTGTATTGAATGCTGATTTTCCTGTGCACGCCGATACTTCCTTCGTCCTTTTACTATCCATGGTGACCTCTGTTGTAGTTCCAGTTGCCTGTGTTTTACTCAGATCCAGGACAAAAATATCTCCTGTACTGCGTTTTTGCGGCGGGGAGGTTTCCTGGACAAGACCCTCTCCCAGTACATCCTGCTTGTGGGCCTTTGCTATAAATTCATCCTGGTACCTGTTTTGGCGAGGCGGGCTTGATGAATTCACCCAAGGTAACTGGGGAGTTAGTTGCGTGAATATTGATGTTAGGCCTTTGTTGCAGGAGACCTTTTCGGGAGTTAAAGGCGTAGGTAGGCCCGGAAGAGGTTGTTGGGTCGTAAGGAGAGTGGCTCCTGGATTTTTCAGAAAGAAGAAAGCTTTGTTTGCCTCTAATTTCTCCCTCTCGCCCTGTTTTTTTCTGAACATTAATGCAATTGGAGAGATAAGTTGGGTGGGTAGCACTTTTGTTAGACCTTTTTTTTCATTTGTTTTGTTTGGTGATGTTTTTTCTTGATTTGCTTTACACTGATCAACTGGTAGGGATTTCTTTGCCTTTGATGTCCGTTTATTTTGCTTTGGTGTCCTCCTTATCAAGCTTGATCTCATCCTTTAGGGGCTGTCTGGATGATTTCATAGTATCCTTGCAGCCCGTTGTCTATACCCCCTGTGCCGCCTGCACCGCACCGGCCTTTGCCTTGGCCTTTGCCTCCCTCTCCGCTCCACTCCACTCCCTCCCAGGCCCGTCTGCCCCCACTGAGCAGGAGCAGCTGCCGTCAGGGAGGATGGTGAGGTGTAACTGCACTACGAGGCGCGCTAGGAGCGGCTATGCTAGAGCCTGGCGGAACACAGTGCCTCTACGATGGCGTAGAAATTTTGATGAGGCATGGGTGGTGCAGAAGAACCGTGCAAGATACAGCAGCTAATAGTTAGTAGTTAGTAGTCAATGGGAGGTTGCGACGTCAGTTTAAGTAATTTATCACAGTTGGTGCGAGTTAATTACCCCCTTTGATCTCACTGTGAAGCGCCATGCCTCCCTCCTGGCAAGTGGTATCCACATACAATGGGCAGCAGTGTAGGCTGACCTGGCAGTACGAGTGGTAGGGGTTTTGCCTGGATCCTAGAGTCCTGCCTCCAGCCTCTGCCTTATAGCCTCAGTTCTCCCACTGCCACTACTGCCTCTCTCTGCTGCCAGCGCCTGCAACCAGCAACCCCCCAATACCCTAGACCTGCCTGCAGTCCGGGGGTCTCCAATGCGGCACCCGCCTACCAAGGAGCTGTCAGTCGATCATGCCAAACGTGGGCTGCGGCTCGGACGCCAATCCAATGCGGGCTCTCTCCGACCTGATCCTCTGTACTCTGTACTCTGTCCGCAGCCGCCACCACACGCTGCCTTGATGGGGAGTCAGACCTCGTGGACCTCGCAGCTCCTCCCTCTGCACTCCGCACTCCACACGACCTTCCGGGGGCGAGGGAGGAGCAAGGCAGGAGCAGGGAGCGGGGGCAGGGATCCGGGGCCGGCCGGCGTCCGGTGCAGCAGTATCTCGGGAGTATCTCGGGACAAAGCGGAGCGGGACCTTTTAATGCACAAGTAGGCTTTCAGTTTACGCTTTTCGATTTGCGGCTTCTTTGCAGACCCGACCTATCGGCTTCTCTGCAGATCTGACCTTTCGCCTTGCCGCCTTGCCGCCCCGCACCAGGGCCCAAGGACCAGGGGGCCGGGGGAGCGGGTGAACTTTTTGGCAATATGAATATGGAGACCGGCGGCTGGTGGCTGGCGTTCTGCTTGCTCGCTCCTGCTTCGCTCCTGCTTCGCTTCTGCCGCTGTGACTCTCCGCTGTCAGATGCTCTCTGCTGCTCTCCAGTGGTCAAGCGCCTTTTTCTATCACTAAAAACGCCTACAGGACACCCCCAGAAGCAGCATAGAATTTTTAAATCAGAAAATAATGCATGTACTACTTGTACATGCCAATCGTCAGAATGTATGTCCCGTGTTACCACATCTCCTAATGAAAATACGTATGGCACCCTGAGCACCTCGGTCTGACCATGGATTTCAAAAGCTACTTTATCCCAAGTGATGCCATCTGCAACGGGGAAAGCTGAAATGTTCATGAGTGTCTGATCACGTTTCATGATATGGGACGATGTGGGAGGGGCCAGAATTCCATCGACCAAGTTCACAGCAGAGCGTTCGGGCAAATAATGACCATTGATGAGTAAGAAGAACAATGTCACAAATCCAATTGACATGAAGAGGAAAATGACGATAAGCACCAACCAAATGTAGGTCTATGGAGGGACCAGGTACTATTTTGAAGCAAGAGAAAAAAATACATAATTTAGTAAGTGTAACTGCCAAACTGGACATTGAGGAGGATGAGTCCAATGAGAAGCAAGCATGATATCAAAAGTAACCACTCGCAGCTCTATTAATCAGAGGTGGCAACGCCGTGTCCGCCCAATGTTGTTGTGGACTGGTCGGCACCTCACTAATGGACCCATCAGTAGGATGTATACACAACATCCATATTGGAAGACAGAGGTCGGATGGGTGAAAAGTCATTTACAGTGTCCATCACTTCCTTAGGCACACGAGGAACAGTGGAAGATGTTGACATCAGCGGATCAAATGAAATTGTGTTACCTGAAAGAGCAGGCCTGACGCTATTCAGAATCGGCCACACGGTGTAACTTGACGTTGTCCACTTAGATGTATCTGTTGTGTATGCAACCAGGTAAAAGTAGTAAAATGACTGCATGAGTACCCTTCAGTCCAAGCACTGGAACCGGTGTACGATAAGAGGGACCATCTTTTTTTTTATTCTCCAGCTTTCCTCATACCAGATCTCCGATTTTGGGAAGACAGCCATCAACGGAAATCAGCAGTGCTGCATCAGTGGGAGAGGGTAAATGTTCAATTGCATAGTGGTCAAGGGCTTCTTGCAGCTCCTGTAACACAGTAGAATGATTATCTACGTAAAAAGTTGCGGCCACCACCACGTATGGACTATCAAGGTCAGGCACAAACATTTTAAAGCCAAAGAGCATTTTGTTTGGGGTACGCTCACCCAGAGATCTTCTTGGGAGATTATTGAGCGCACGTTGAACCCTATACAAGTGAGCCAGCCAGTTCCTGCCAGTACCTAAGACTCTAGCTGTCAAGGATTGCTTTAAGTCACGTTTCATTCCCTCCACAATTGAAATGCCCTCAGGCCTGTATGGAGACAAAAACTGCACCAACACCCCCATTGACTTCATAGCATCCTTGTACGCCTTAGAGGCGAATGCTGGACCTTGGTCTGAATGGAAGGTGCCAAAGGCAAACATCCCGACAAAGACACACAAATCCCTAATGACATTTTGAGTGTCAGCACGGCGTTGTGGCCAAACCCAAAGGAATCTAGTGCACAAATCATTTACAACAAATATATATTTACATGCAAAATCAGTAGAGAATAGACCACAGTGATCAAGATATACACAGCCAAATGGATGATTAGAAATACATAGCTGTGTTTGAGGTGGTAGTGTGTCCGTAGATGGCTTGATTTGTTGACAAATGTCACAAGAAAGTACATAATTATTGGTCTGTTTAAATTAACCATGCCACCAATAACGTTGTTTTATAAATGAAACGGTAGCCGACACCCCGGCATGTGCAGAAGCCATCTCCTTGTGTGCGGCTTTGATCAGAGCAGGTCTGCAGTCCAAGTTGGGAATCAGCCAATCCCTCACTGAAGGAATCTAAGCATAAGGAACCTTTTCAGGAGTTAAATGATAAGAGTATTTAGAAGGGAAAACCTGAGGACAAACGGATCCCTCCCTCAATGCAGCTACCACTGCCGAAATATCATTATCTATTTTAGTCATAGACCTTGTAACTGCTGCTAAAGAACACGTGGCTATTGCAGATTTGGCCACTTCCTCAGCCAAAGAATTACTAAGAGCATGTGCTCCCACATGCTGATGGCCAAGAGTATGGATAATCCGCGTGAGGAGCAGATGTTGCTTAAGGTCTGCCACTGAAACCAAACGTATCTTATGCTTAATTGTGCTGCCCTTAGAGTCTGGATAGTCATTTTAAGACCAAAGAATAAGTTGACATTATAAGACTGGACACATTAGTAGGAATTGCACATAATAAGAGTATTCACATTAGGATCTTCAAACTCGAGAGCAAGAACAAGATCATGCAGCTCTGCCAATTGTGCCGTACAGTCTCCAAGTGCCTGAGTGTGCACTACGGAAGACTTAAACTCTCCATTGACAATTGAGCCAGCAACAATTGCGCAAGACGCCAAATAAACATGTTTAGAAACGATGGCTGGTTGAGCCGAACAATTGGTATAGATGATATATTTGTATTCATCCAAAGGAAGCAAGGGCACAGGACGAGGATGAACATGTTCATACTGCAAGAACTCCTATGTCTGACGAGAAGGATCAAAGACAAATGTGACATCAGCCGATGTCAATGATGCAACCCATTGTATCCAACGCTTTAGAGTTTGGTACACTCACCTTAGTCACTGCTTCTAAAGCAGGGAGAGGCGTGACCATAAGAATGCATTTACCTTGCATCAGAGAGCATTCTTTCAGAATTGCCATCAGCACCGCTTTCAAAATCTTTTTAGTTATCGAAAATTGCATTTCAGCCGAAGTGTACAAATGTGATTTGTATTCAATAGGTACTGAGTCTCCCTCGTTGAAAGTAAAATAAGGTTTGTGGTGTTATCACCCATCAACAAGCAGTTAGTTGCAAGCAAGTCAGATTACAAAGAATTTAAGAAAGTAGAATGTTTCGGAAGTCAGCTGGCAGAAGAATATGCAGGTTGTATCAACGCATAAAATGGTTTGATACGCTGGGCATAATCAGGTATGTATGTCTACCCGAAATTCAAAAACCTCAGCAAGTACTGTGTAAAAGGGGGTTGCAATCGTGCACAAGTGGAGAAGCGTGGCTCAGTGGTTAGAGGCGGCAGACCCGGAAGCTGAGATCGACCGTGGACCAGGGTTCGATTCCCCGCCTCGGCGGGTCTTGGGCTCAAAAATTCCACGGACTCAACAATTCTCGCTCCGGTGCCTACTCGAATCACGGGGTCACACTCTGCAACTCTGGGCAATAGCTTGCTTAATCTCCACTACGGCCCCTCGCGGCGGGATGCCTGGCTTTCACCTTGTGGACACCCTGCCGGGGTTTCTCACAGGGGAATACCAGGACGGGTTCCCTAAGCAAGCGCCAGGATGCCCTTTGGGTGACAGGTTTGCGCTATATAAGTACACCTACATTTACATTTACACATTTACATTTCTCCAAGTTGTGGGGTGCGAGCCCCGTTCACTCATTATTTAGCTCATAGCCCAAAAAGAGTACCACCAAATGGGCGATGTGTGATTTTGAAAAATTAAACCTGTCAACTCGGACCAGATGCAGGAAAAGTTCATCGTCCGTCAGATAAATGTCATCAACATATCAGAACGCATCTAGATCTATGCCATGTGCGACATGAGCTGCAAATGCCCCGAGGTCTTCTTATACTCCATAGGCAAATGTGAAAAGATTTTCTGATGTCGACGGCAGTAAATGCTGTCAAGTCACAACTCTCAGGAGCGAGATTCTGACTGTAGAAACCATTGGAAATGTCAAGTGTAGTTTTGTATTTTTTACTAACAAAATTGTTTACCAGCGCAGAGCTGTGGGTATTTTGCACTGCAAAAGTACGACAATGACTATTCAAATTTTGGTAATCCAACACAATCCGATATGAACCATCAAGTTTTGATAACGTAAAGAGGGGTTTACTCATCGGCGATGTACATTGTTCAATCACTCCTTGATACTCTGTATTAGAATGTCACAAACATTAGCCTTGGCTTCACGCTTGATTGGGTAATGTGGTTGTAGTTGTGGCATTGATCGTAAAGGTATCTTGTGAGCCGGTGAATCGACATCCCAGCCAACCTGAATATGATACACCACTAGGGTAAGAGCAGCAGCCCTCCCTGCTGCGACAGCCTTGGCATGCTCCTCAGGGACATAACGTGAAAAATCAGAAGTGTCACGTCCTCCCCCTAGAAGCGGCTAACACAAAGGGTGGAGGCCAGTCTGCCTCTGTCAACAAAATGTCATATAAGGAGATTAAATTCTACCAAAAAAACACTTTGAGTGGACGCGGTATATCACCTTTATTTTTCAAAATAATGTCATAGAGTCTATCCGGGGGGAAAACTCGGGTATCTGATGTTTCCACTGTAATAAATCTATCAGTTGCTGTTACCTCCAGACAGGGACGCCGTGCCTACTGTCGAGCAGAGTCACTGCCCAAGTCCAGTCCAGGAGACGCTTTCTCACCGTCTGAGGCAAATCTTGCTGTCAAAGAAGCTACCTTTTTCTCCTGATACAGGGGTCGGAACCGAGGCAGCTCCTCCTGTTTGGTCTTAACGTCAAACTGCTGAGGTTGATCTCATCCCTGTTGAGGGCTTGGACCTTTGCCACGATCCTGGCCCTCCCTTTCACCGACTTGAGAGTCGATGTGTCCTGCAAAGAACGAGGAGAGCGGTGATTAGGGACCTGAAATCTATCAGGAGTCTTAATTTTCGGACAGTCACGCTAGTCATATGTACGCTCAGAAGACTCGTGTGTCGGTGAACCCGCACACAAACCCTGCTTCTGCTGTTGCTGCCACTGTTTTTTATTTTTCCAGTTCTTTTTAGGAAAGTACGGGCACCCGTCTTTATCAGACTGGGACTTTTGCTGTGAATGTGTTTGCGTTTGGGTAAAAGGCTTAACTCACAGACTATTGCAGCCAATGGTTTTATAAGCCTTTGCAATAATCTTTGGCAATTCGCTTGGCTTGTCTACATCTGGTACAGCCTGCACGCGGTTTGCCACTTAAAAGCTCACAGCATCACCCTTGACATTGCCAAGGATCATATCAGCAACCACGTCGAACACCCCAACCAATCTCATTCCAAACTCTATAGTCGGTTCAGCTCCGTGTTCATCTTGAATGTGTTTTATCACGGAATGGAGTACAGTGATGGAGGGAGTGCCGAAACACTTCAAATATACCACCGTAAACACCTTACCCCAGGTGTTACAATCACTGTATTCAAGAATTAAGTATTTAGGCAAACTTATAGTTAATATCCTGTGTTTTGCCACATTAGTGGTATTTGGAAAAACAGCCTTTAGTTGTCCATATTCCTCAGCTTGCCAATAGGGTAACTCATCCTTATTTTGTGGACGCTTGACCATCACTGACTTAACCGTAAGCTGACTGATGGTCACAGCACCAGGTGGTCCCACCTGAAAGTTGAGCAGCACGGACTGTATAACAGCTCAATGGACACATATTAAAGAAGTATGCAATATGCAGAGTTCTGCAAGCATTGCAGTTGTCAAATAACATGGGTGTGGGTTACACCCAGCCAAAACGGGCCATGTTGCCCCATCTATAGATAAAGGGCCTAAAGTGATCGGCGTTATTGGTTGACAAAGGGCGCCATTAAACTATATTTGGTGTTGCCAAGCCGAGAGCGGAACTTCCAGAGCCCTATGAGGATGATAATCAGGAAGGGCTGTGGCAGTATATTTGTGAAACAAATTGTCTGTTCCATCCACCGCCGGAAAGGTGAACAGGAATAAACCACCTTGAAGAGGTAGGCTGCATCTGCCTCTACTACAAAAAAGAGCACAACACCAGTATCAGGGACTCAATGCTAAGTCAAATACGCTGTGACTGCCGCTTGAATAGGCAGTATAATATCAACCGCCATAACAAATGACAAAGAATGACAACGTAACAAGTGACAGCGTAATAATTGGTTAAAAGTAAAGAGAAGAAACCTTTTAAAACTTCAAGCTTGAAAGTACCTATAAAACATCAATATAGGAGTGTACTCCATCACAGCAGTCTCCGGAAACAGAAGTGAGGGGATTGTGGACAAGCACAAGCACTACCCAAGAGTCTCTCAGATAAGAACCAGACCAAATGTTGGTGGCGCCATGTTGCGGGGATTCTGCACCTACACAGAACTATGCGCAGGATGACAGGACAGCGGAGTATGGGGTGTACCAACCTATCACCTTATTACCCAAAATCCCAATACCGACTAGGTATAGTGTCTTATTTGTTCCCCTCCAAAAATCACAAAGCTACAAATTACTAGACAACCAAGAACACAACACTCCCGACTCTCTCAGGAATCGCGGTAGCAAGACATACTCTTTTGCTCACTCACGCGTTCTTGTCCACAATAAGAATTGGCAGAGTCACTGTAATAGTTAAAAACTGTTTTTTTTAACTATTGTGCTCTACAATAAAGTATGCAAGCCACTAACAGCAGCAAAATGCATAAACTCAGAATGATTAGCATTGTTACAATTCCATAGAATACAAGGAGGAAGTCATTTTATAAAGACAGTGGATTAAGGACGTTAAGTCCAAACCACCTTCTCCTTGACTGGAAGAAATGTATTCATATAAAGGAAGATCTCTGGGCTTTGACAGCAGACCCCATACCCTAAAGCCTAGATGTAAGGTGTACATCATAGGAACAGCATAGCTCTTCTCCATAGAAAGGCTCTCTCCAAGTGCATGTTAAAACAACATGCGTCCCCATAATATCAAAGCACGAGTCACCAGCAGTGCAGCTGTGTTTAGCATGTTATGCCTAGGTGCTACGGACTGACCAGAACAGAACAACAAGGGGCAGTGTTTATCAAACTTGCATATTGTGTTCAGACAAAACTCCAGGAACTCAGCAGAAAATGTGAAAAGCAGACAGTTCTCAGGTGAAAGGCATAAACAGAGGCTTGCAAAAATATAGTCATGTAATAACGCGTGCAAAATGAGCACCATGGCAGCAAAGCTCATGCTAACTTAACAATATTGACAATGTCACCAAGGGGCCTTATAACAATTACAGAAGTACTAAGACCTAAAAACTGAGACTTGAAATAGAGCTGTCTGAGTGGTTGCAAAACTCCATGGATAGTGCTTGAGTGGTTGTATGACTCCAAAGGTAGTCGCTGGGTAATTGCAGGAGTAGGTGGATAAGTGACTGGCAAATTGCATGAGTGCCCACATAAAGGTTGGATGCATGGATAAGTGTAAAAATAACACCTGAAGGCATAGATGACTCTCTAAGAAGTGTCTGGTTGAATAAATGAGTGCAACTGGTGGGCCTGGGTGATTCTGTGATTGCAAGGTTAGTGCCTTGGTTATTACATGAGTGCATTGGTAGAGACTGCATTGTTCTTGGACTGCAAGGTTAGTACTAAACTAGTGCCTGGGTGATTGCATGACTGAAGGGGTAATATCTGGGGGATTGCTGGAGTTCATAGGAAGTGAGTGGATGAATTTAAAAGTCCGTGAATACTGCCTGGTGGATTTCAGAAGTACTAAGGTACTGCCTGACTGATTACAGGAGTGCAAAGGTAATGACTGGGTGATTTCATAAGTGCATGTGTATTGCCAGTGTGATTAAATAAGTACAAGAGTAGTGACTTCATGATTGAAAGAGTGCAAGGACAGTGCCTGGGTAGCTATTGCATTGGTGATTACATGAGTACAGAGGTAATGTCTGGGCAAATATAAAAGTAAATAGGTAACGTCTGGGTGACTGCATGACTACAGGAGTAATATCCAGTGATTTACATTGTAGTGTAGTTTCTATATTCCCAATAGGCTCCTCGCATTGGAATAGTATATCCTGTAGTTTAGACGTAGGATTGAGGTCGACTAGGTCGCTACCGAATATACTAGACTTAATTGTATATGTGCCAGCTATCTCAGAGGTCACTAGAAACGTTCTTGAATGAACAAGAAGGGATTTGTTTCTGACAACCGCTTAAAACATGATAACTTTGTTCCCCAAGAATAAGAAATATATCTGTATAGTCACGGAAACAATAGATAGTTATTTCACTCAGTCAATCGTGCATGCTTCGTTTCACCAGAGGTGCAGAGAAATAGAGAGACGGGCATTTTCAATAAAAGGTATTTATTGAACAGTCTTCTTTCTCAAGCATAAGAAATGAACTGCGCAATCGTAATACTTGTTGTAAATTACAATGCGTACAGTACGAAGAGTATTATAAAATAATACTGTAAAAGCATGATATGGTTTCTAAGCCATATAGTACATAAAACACATACATTGATAAATGATGACTAAAAGTACTCAACTGGTACTTCTAAAATACACTTACCCCTGTGTACTTAACCTAGGTCTAGTACAAGGGAAGAAGTAAGTGAGGTGTAGTTTAGTTTCAGTATTCTTTTGCCAAGAATCTAATCCAAGAATTCTCTTAGGGTCTAATCAGCTCTGTACCTTGGTTTTAGAATGTAGGAGGTCTGGTATCTCTCTCTCAGGACTTGATTTCCCAGCAACCTGCAAGGGTAGCCTGGAAACACTGGAGCTGGATTTCTCGGCTGGCGAAAATATTGAGTCTCTCAGTGCGTCAGCTGGAGGATCGGCTTCCTTCGGCACTTGCTGCAGCAGGGCGCGTCGGGCAAGTAGATAGTCGAACTGCTCCAAACCACCATGTGTTTGTTTGGACAAGTGTGGGCATATTTATACCTTGAAGGTGCCGAGTTTGACGTAAGATTGGACATAATACCGTCATTACAGACTTAATTTTCTGAAAACTCCAAGAGTTCTTGGATAAATTAATATTCATGCAGGGGGAAGTCCCTGACTGCTGAAGGCGGGTTTTCCCAAGAAATCGTTGTAGATTTTTGGAACTAGCAAAAGTAGCCAAGCCGTATTAGGACTACTTGAGCTATGTCTTAATATGGTTATGATTTCTATGCCTATATAAGGATACAGTACTTTAAACCTATATAAGGGCATGAATCGGGAAAATTACAATAGGGTCCTAAAACTCTATACAACAACATGATTACATAGAAAGTGACTTGGTTATTTTATAAGAGCATGGGTAAGTTTGAGTTTAAGTTTATGTGATTTAGTTCTCAACCGAGAACAACAAATGTTTAAAACATAACATTTTCACTTAAAATGTACCTATAAATTGATAAAATATCGTTCTAGTACAAAGTTAAAAAAGATTTAAAAAATGTAAACATATTAGGTGGTACCTTACAAAGCGAGATCAGGTTCAGTACCAAGTTGATTTTACATTTTGTGTGAATTAGTTGCATAAAAAACTCTTTCTAGTTTCTACAACTGTCAAATTTGGACAAACAAATAAACATATGTTCCAAGTCTTGCACCCTACTGTTACATAGATTACAGGAGCTACTAGCTTTTTCTTTTAGGAGCCAATTGTGGGTGAATGATTTTATGGGAAGTATCCCGAGCCGGTGTAGTATAATAGATCGCCTGACACCATGCTTTAAGTTGAACTGAATATACTGCTGTGTTGTCTTATATACAATAATTTCAGCATATGTTTTGTACAGCGGCAATTTGGAACAGTCCTGGATGTCAAGATCGAAGCTTAACCTTGGTGTTAAATGTTTTAAAAAGAGCTTCGAATGAGCGGGAGTCCAAGATTGCAGCAGATCAGTATTAACATTTGATATTTTAAAAGCAAGTGATACATTCCTACAAATTACATATTTTGGTGATCCTTGTTCAAATGTCTCTATTTTTAATAAGGATCGTAGGGTTCCCTGTTCTGCGTGGATGAGATTGTATGCCCATCTTATAATATAAGTGCTTCCTCCAGCACAAGAATTAACTAGTGAGATTTCAAGGCATAGAGCTTGTACCGGTACCGCTTCTTTCAGATCTAGATGTTCGTTTGACTTAGTTGAAGATATTTGAGTGCATATGATAGTACTGGAGGGACCTTACCACTATATACTTGAAGCAGAGAGGAAAAGTGCCTTTGGGCAGTGGAGACCTATAGTCGTAAAAGTGCCCCATGTGGACGTCAGCTTTTCGGATCAGGTTCTGCATATGATGCAAATGTTGCAGAGACTGCGAAAACAATCTCCCTAGGTATATATATTCCTTTCCCACTTCCAGCGATTTTCCCCCTAGAGTCCAGTTTTATTTGACATACTGTTTCCTTCCTGAGAATGGAACAATTTTTGTGATACTCGGTATTAAATAATTTTCTCCCATATATTTATTAAGTGCTTACAGATTCCTTTTCAGTTCCAAATGGCGTTACAGAGCATGGGTACTTCTTTGGTGATTTGAGGACTACTGAGATAATGCCTGAGTGAATAAATGAGTGCAAAGGTAGTGCCTGGGTGATTTTATAATGCCATGACTACTGGCTGATTGATTACATAAGTACAAGGCCAGTGCCTATGTGATTGAAAGAGTACAACGTTAGTGCCTGTGTGATTTTATAAGTGCATGAGTAGTGGTTACATGATTCAAAGAGTCCATGCGCAATTCCTTGGTGATTGCATGAGTGCATAGATAGTGCCTGGGTGATTGCATGACTGCAGGAGTAATGCCTGGGTAATTGCATCTGAGTATGTATACTGTCTGGATCATTGGAAGACTGCATGGGTAGTAATTGGATGTTTTTATAACTGCATGTGTGTTGGGCGTAGCCAAATTTAAAAACAGCAGACTATTACATGACTCAACCATTTGTCTCTCCATATTGTTAAACACATTCATGTATATGTCTCTACCTTTTCAAATCACCCTGATATCTAAGAGAAGTGTATATACAATATTTCTGAAACACAGTGAAACCTAGAAACTGAGACATGTAATAGATCTGCCTAAGTGATTGCAAAGCTCCATGGGTAGTGCTTGGGTTATTGTATGACTCCAAAGATAGTCGCTGGGTAATTTCAGGAGAAGATGGATAGTGACTGGCTAATTACATGAGTGCACACATAAATGTTCAGTGCATGGATACGTGTATAAATACCACCTTAAGGCATAGACGAGTCACTAAGAAGTGCCTGAGTGAATAGATAAGTGCAACAGTAGAGCCTGGGCGATTCTATGACTGCAAGGGTAGTGCCTGGTTTACTACATGAATGCATATGTAGAAACTGCATGATTCTACAATTGCAGGGGTAGTACATAACTAGTGCTTGGGTGATTGATTAACTGCAGGGATAATATCTGGGAGATTATCGAAGTACATATGAAGTGAGTTGGTGATTTTATAAGTCCATGAGTACTGCCTGGATGATTACAGAAGCACTAAGGTACTGCTTGACTGATTACTGGAGTGCAAAGGTACTGCCTGGGTGATTTTATAAGTGCATGAGTATTGCCTGAGTGATTACATAAATACAAGAGTACTGCATCCATGAATGAAAGAGTGCAAGGATAGTGCCTGAGTGATTGAAGCACTGTATAGCTAATGCATTGGTGATTGCAGGAGTACAAAGGTAATCTCTGGGGGATTAAAGGAGTACATAGGCAACGCCTCGGTGACTGCATGACTACAAGAGCAATATCTGGTTAGTTACATGACTACATAGAGAGTGACTGAGTGATTTCATAAGTGCATGGGTACTTCTTGGGTGATTTTAGGAACTATTGAGGCAACACCTGAGTGAATAAATGAGTGCAAAGGTAGCGCCTGGGTGAATTCAGAACACCATGAATACTGGCTGAGTGATTACATAAGTACAAGGCTAGTGCCTCTGTAATTGAAAGAGTACAACGTTAGGGCCTGAGTGATTATATAAGTACATGAGTAGTGGATACATGACTCAAATGGGCATGGGTGATACCTTAGTGATTGCATGAGTGCATATGTAGTGCCTGGATGTTTGCATGAGTTCAGGAGTAATACCTGAGTGATTACAGCACTGCATATGTAGTAACTGAATCATTGGAAAACTGCATGGTTAGTACTTGGGTGTTTTCTATAACTACATGAGTGTTGGGTATAACTAAATATAAAACAGGAGACTGTTGCATGGCTCATTTATAAGTCTCTCCATATTTTTAAAAGTTTGCATACTTATGACCCTACATTTTCAAATCATCATCATATCTAAAAGAAATATGTGTACAATATTACTGAAATATAGTGAAACCTAAAAAATGAGACATGTAATAGATCTTCCTGAGTGATTGAAAAACTCCATGGGTAGTGCTTGAGTGATTGAATGAATCTAAAGGTAGTCGGTAGGTAATTGCAGGAGAAGATGGATACTGACTTTCAAATTACATGAGTGCACACATAAAGGCATAAAGGCTAATTACATGAGAGCACACATGGATAAGTGTATAAATAACACCTAAAGGCATAGATGAGCCATTAAGAAGTGCCCAGGTAAATAGATGAGTGCAACATTAGAGCATGGGTGTTTCTATACCTGCGAAGGTAGTACCTGGTTTATTATATGAGTGCCCAAGTAGAAACTGCATGATTCTATAACTCCAGGGGTAGTACATAACTGGTGCCTAGGTGATTACATCACTGCAGGGGTAATATAAGCCCATGAGTACGGCCTGGGAAATTACAGAAGTACTAAGGTACTGCCTGACTAATTACAGGAGTGCAAAGGCAGTGCCTGGGTAATTTTATAAGACCATGGGTACTTCTAGGGTGATTTTAGGACTGCTGAAGTAATGCCTGAGAGAATAAATGAGTGCAAATATAGTGCTTGGGTGATTTCATAACATCAAGACTACTGACTGAGCGATTACATAAGTACAAGGCTAGTGCCTCTGTGATTGAAAGAGTACAGCTTTAGTGCCTCAGTGATTTTATAGGTACATGAGTAGTGCCTGGATGTTAGCATGAGTGCAGGAGTAATGACTGAGTGATTACAGCACTGCATATGTAGTGCATGAATCATTGGAAGACTGCATGGGTAGTACTTGGGTGTTTTATAACTACATGAGTGTTGGGCCTAGCCAAATATAAAACAGCAAACCATTACATGACTCAGCTATATGTCTCTCCATATTGTTAAAAGCTTGCAAACATATGTCTCTACGTTTTCAAATATCTAAAAGAAATATGTATACAATGTTTCTGAAATATAGTGAAACCTAGAAACTGAGACATCCAAACAATCTGCCTGAGTGCTTGCAAAACTCCATGGGTAGTGCTTGTAGGACTCCAATGGTAGGTGCTGGGTAATTGCATGAGAAGATGGATAGTGATTAGCTAATTGCATGAGGGCACACATAAAGGTTGAGTGCATGGATATGTGTATAAATAGCACCTTAAGGAATAGATGACTCACTAAGAAGTGCCTAGATGAATAGATGAAGGCAGCAGAAGTGCCAGTTTGCTTCTATGACTGCAAAGGTAGTGTGTGGGTTATTACATGACTGCATAGGTAGACACTGCATGATTATATGACTACAGGCATAGTACATAACTAGTGCCTGGGTGATAACATGACTACAGGGGTAAATTCCAGGGGATTTCTGTCTGGACTACAAAGCAAGTGAGTGGGTGTTTTTATAAGTGAATGCGTCCTGGCTGAGTGTTTGGAGGAGTGCATAGATCCTAAAAAGATAATTGGAAGAGTGCAAGGGTATTGGTTGGGTGATTGAATCAGTGTGTAGCTAATTCATTGGTGATTTCATCAGTTCAGAGGTAATACCCAGTGGAGCACAGGAGTACATAGAATGTGCCTGGGTGATTTTATAAGTGCATCAGTACTGCCTGGGTGATTGGAGTAATACTGTGGTAAAGTAAAGTCCACATTTGTAAAGCGCACAATCACCCGTTAGGGTCTCTAGGCGCTGGGGGCCGTCGGGAAGATTAAGCGAGCTATTGCCCAGAGTCACATGGTGCTGGGCTAACCTGCCGCCGGAGCCGGGGATCGAACCGTGGTCCCCAGATTCCAGCGTCAGTCGCCCTGGCCGCGGCGCCTCAGTGATTGCAAAAGTGTAAAGGTAGTGCCTAGGTGATTTTATAAGTGCACTGGCTAAGTGATTGGAGGAGTGCATAGATCCTGACAGGGTCATTGAAAGGTTGCAGGAGTTATGTTTGGGGGATTAGAGGAGTACATATGAAATGCCTGGTGAGTCCATGATTGCAGGGGTAATATCTGGGAGATTACAGGGGTACATATGAAGTGTCTGGGTAATTTTTGAAGTGCATAAGTACTGGCTGGATGATTGTATTAGTTCTGCAATAGTGCCTGAGTGAGGAGTGCAGCATCCTGAGTAGTAGCAGAATACTGAAACTGCAGTACCATGAAGGCCTTAAACTTGATAGACTACGCTTGAAATTTTAAACACACCTAGATTTATGCGGCAATTTTCAAGTGAACTTTTACAGATAGTCTTATAAAGTTGCATCTTCACCTTTCCACTACTACTCACAGTATTGAGCCTGTCGCATAAAAAGAAACAACACCTCTTTGTTATACATTATGCACCTTCAAATGTATAAGACATATGAAAATACAAGTCCATGCACACCTTAAAACTTGACAGGATCCCCTCCAATGTCTAAGCATCACCTAAAATGATGTGGTATACTACAAAAGTACATATCCATACACTAAAACAAACTACCTTAATCACAAATCCATCTTCCAATATGCACATAATACTATACAAAATCTATTTCAAACAACATTTAAATACAATACAACAAACCACAATACACATCTCTACATTAAATATTATATTATATTTCAAACATCACAGTTTATCAATACATTTTAAAGATTAAAAATAAACCTAATACTTAATACACCTCACAAATTAATAACTCACCTTCCAAATTGTATTCTAGAATCTAAAATATCACAAACTCATAAAATATTTTCTTATGCACACAATCAATATAATGCACCACTCTTAGCAAGATAAAACCAGTGCACAAACGTGATGGAGCCGCAAATCCATACGGGAGTTCAAAAATATATTACAAATTAAAAATTCCACTAGTTTTTTAACAAAACACCACTTCTAAAGACACTACTGACTTGGGAAAGTATACTTTATTAACATATCACCTATATATAAATTGCAATTTCACATTTTAAGTCCACAGTTAAGTTTGGACTCTTACCCCATTCTGCTTAATGCCAGTTTCCATAATAACAGTTCATGGAACATTCAACTAAACTGACAGGTCACAAGTTCGCCATATTTTCAAATCCAGCACACGAGGGTATGAATGCAAACAGCAGGTGTCGTTGACTTTGCAAAATATCTCCTCATCCAATCTACTCTACTTTTCAAACATGTTCTACTAATTAAGAAAGAACATGCTTTTTTAAAGAAAGTAACATGCACCCTATTTTTGAGTGTTCAATCTTCTTAAACGGCCAATCAATTCTCTACTCTTTTTAAACAGTATCACCATTTTAGATACCTCTCATTCTACCAACTGAATTGTTGGACACAGCTATGTTTTCTGGTGCAAAAGGTATGCTGAACGCAGAGGTATTGACAAAGACCTAGCTTTGCAAAATCTGGATATTAAATGGATTGCACAGAGAGGATTGCAGTGGCACCAATTGATGCCTTCGGTTAAAACTATTTTGCATATCCAACCCCCTGACCTTATGATTGTGCACTGAGGTGGCAATGACCTAAGCACATTAACTGGGGTAGGTCTGGAAATGCTACTGAAGGACACCCTTGCACAACTGATGTTGCTTTTACCTCAAACTGTCTTTGTATACCTTAATATATGCCAAAGACAGAAATGGTCAAATCTATTCTGTCCACAGATTGAGAAAGCTAGAAAAAATGTCACTAAAGCTGTTCTCCTTAACTTAGAGACCATAGGATAGGCTCCCTATATAACAACAATCTACGTTTTGATATGGATCACATCTACAGAAGTGATGGAGTACACTTCACAGATCAAGGAAGCAGTTTTTCTCAACAACCTAAAGCTTTGCATCCACACTTACATGTGGCGACTACAAACTCACAATGAAAACAAGGACTCTTTTTAGAGCCGCCCTATAACATAATAGTGAATATAATTCTTTTTTTTACACATACTTATTTATTTTTAAAAAATTGTGCATTTGCGCACCAGACACAAATCCACAAAAGCATGAATTCAATGTACTACAACACAGCACACTTTGCAAGTTTAACTATTTCAAATTTATATATTTTAACAGCTCTATTAATTGGAATCTTGTCATTAGCTTCAATTGTAGTAACACTTTAAAACACCTTCACAAATACAACACTACCTTCTAAATTATATAGTACTTTATTATTTATTTAAGGTGAATTCACAAATCCAACACATCATTACACAGGGGGGTCGCGCTGAGAGTCGCAACTCCTAACTTGAAAGAAAAGAGAAAACGCCCCACTTCCATTATTCGCTATTTGCCCTGGGGACCCCATCCCCATGGGCCTGCCACCATTAATTTTTAAAAAACTAATAAAAAGAGGGACCGCATGGCCCTCCTCCTCAGGCCAATAATGGCCCCTGGGACCCCATCCCCTGGGGCCAGCTACCATTTAAAACAAAAAAATAATATGGAGGGGGACCGCAAAGCCCCCTTCTCAGGCCAATAATGGCCATGGGTACCCAATCCCCCGGGGCCTGCTACCATTTAAAAAGTAAAATATGGAGGGGGACTGTGTGGCTCTCTCCTTAGGCCAACAATGACCCCAGGGACCCCATCCCCTGGGGCCTGGCCTCAGCATTGAGGACTGTGGAGGGAGCCCCATTGCCCCCACAGCCCCTGCCATCTCACTGCCTCCTCCAGAAGCCGGCATTGCTTTTAGACAAGGGGATCAGCTGACATGCAGCTCCCCTTGCCTAAAAGCAATTCTGCTTTGCTTCATGGAAGCACGAGCAGGTTTCCTGCTCTCGCTTCTATGAAGCGAAGCAGAGTTTGCTATGGCAGGGCGGGAGACGTGCTCCTGTCCTGCTATAGCAAACTGCAATGTCCCGGGGATGGGCACCCCAAGAAATTGCAGGAGCCGGCCCTAAAGAGTGGCGGTCCCCACGGCCATTGAGGGCTCCAGGAGGGGGGCTGCACGCCCCCCCCTCCCTTCGTGAAAATAGCCCAGGAGAGGTGGTGGTCCCTGGTGCCAGGTTTCCGCAAAGGACCCCTGTATTTACATATTAAATGCCCCGGGGAGGTGGTGGTCCCCAGGGCAGTGTGGGCGGCTCGAGCACCCCACACTAATTATTTCAGTAAGCCCCGGGGAGGTGGCGGCACCCAGGGCTTGGGGGCCAGCAAGTCCCCCCACCCTATTTTAATAAAGCCCCGGGGAGGTGGCAGTCCCTGGGGCTTGGGGGGCCAGTTAGGCTCCCCGCCTATATTTAAAATATGACCCGGGGAGGCAGCGGCTCCTCCTAGGTGTATAGATATCAATATTTTCATTTTTTTATTTCTCAGGAACTGCTGGATGGATTTACACCATTTAAAAAAAGATTGCTTTTTGAAACAAGAGTTACCATTTTGATAAATTTCGTGTAATTCCGTTAAAACAGGTTGGGCTGTAGTTGTTCCAAAAATTCCTATGGAAATTAACATGGAGAAAATGTGTTTCAGGCACCCCCCTCTTTTCTCGGCCCCCACTTGATGAATTGCCCCTCCGGAGCCCATGATGGCCCTGGAGACCTCAGTCCCCCAGGGCAGGCTCATGCAGTGTCCCGGGATGCCAGCCCCAGGACACTGCTGTTTGCTATGGCAGGGCGGGAGCCGTGCAGCTACCTCCCTGCCATAGCAAACTCTGCTTTGCTTCATCGAAGCGAGAGCAGGGAAACCTGCTCTCACTTCAATGAAGCAAAGCAGGATTGCTTTTCCACAAGGGGAGCTGCAAGTCAGCAGCTCCCCTCGTGGAAAAGCAATTCCAGCTACCGCAGAAGGCGGGGAGCCGGCGAGACCGTGGGGGCATTGGGGCTCCCCCCACAGTCCCCAATGGAGGGCCAGGACCCGGCCAGGTCCCTCCCACTCCCTGCACCATTGTGCAAACGCACCCCCTGGTGTGTTGTAAATTGGGGTACTAAGTCACCTTGAGTCTGAGGGTCCCCGGGGACCAACTAGCCCGCCAGGTACCACCAGTATGCGCCAGAGAGCTGCTTTGCAGAGAGGTGGTCCAAGGCTGATTGGGTGTGGTCTAAAGACAGCATTTATTCAAATTATGCAGCACTTTTGCCACAGGTACAAGCCAGATATTAGACGGTCACCCCAGTGTCCCATCCCGTTGATGGGTCCCTATGGCTACATACTTGAATCTCTAAGAGAAGTAGTCATTAGTAAAAACAAATGCTGCCTTAATGCAAGATTATAATTCCCTTGTCTGATTATATGTGAAATTGTGATTAGTGTAGTGCAGTGTCACAAATCAAGCTACAAGAACCTTTGCCAATGGGAGCCAATAAAGTAACTTGACTGTATGGTTCATTTACAAATGCTCTGATTTTTTTGGGGGGGTTTTATTACTTTGTTGCGGAATCATAAACAGACATACAAATGAAAGGGAGGATTTAATCTTAACAAAGATGGTGAATATCGTATCCTTAATACAGCATATGTGTTCATAGTTACATAATAACAAATTAAGCCTGTCGACTATGCATGCCAACACATGAAAGAATTATTGTAGGATAAAAAGACAGACAATCATCAAATAATATCATAGTATGCATGACAGGGATAGGAAGGAGGTGGGTTGGTGGAGGGTAGACATATAACCCTTTGCAGCCAAAGGCTCTTTGTTTGATCAAGGTTGTAGTTTTCCGGTAGTGAGAGTTAAAAGTCCGAGGGCCAGATGTAGTACATCTGATTTACCGACTCTAGTATACCGAATTTTACCGATTCGGTATTCTAAATTTGGAAAATCAGATGTAGGTAAAAATTCGGTAATTTTTACCAAATCTGTATGATTCGGTAATTATCGAATCGGTATTTACCGATTCTGTAATTGCCATTGATTCCTACAGGCCCATAGGAATCAATGTCAATTACCGAATCGGTAAATACCGATTCGGTAAAATTACCGAATTTGCAAGGGTGACAGGGTGTCACTTTGACACCCTGTTGCACCCCTGATTTTGGCTTGTGTGCCACATGGCACAGGTGTACATGCACAGATGTGCATGTACACAGGTATTTGTTATTTACCATGCAATAGTATTACATGGTAAATAACAAATCGGTAATGGCCTGTGGCACTGTTTGAAGTGCCACCTACATCTGGATTTACCGATTCAGTATATTTACCAATTCGGTGTTTTACAGAACCGGAAAATTTACCGAATCGGTAAATTTACAGATTCTGTGAATTTGAAGGCCCCTACATCTCCATTTGCAAATACCGGTCGGTAACTGCCGAAATCAGCCGTTACCGACCGGTATTTGCCGACCTACATCTGGCCCGAAGTTGCCTAACTGTGTGGGAGCGGGCCTGTCCGTAGAGTCGTATGAGATGTTCTGTCACTCAGGCCAGTGGTTGGTGTCCTAAGTTTAGGAAGCAGAGAGGGTAGTGATGTGTTCGTAGGCTGGAGAGGATGCAGTTAAATCATGCTACGGAGTCATGCCTCCTTCACGGGGCGTAGCCGGGTCCCTCGTGCATGGCAATTTCACATTTGGCCAGCAACAGTGCGATAGCAGTGAACCTGTGGTAGCAGACCTGGATGTCAGGGATAACACCCAGCAGGGCCATCTTGGGGGATGAGGAGAGCATAATAGATATGATGTTTGATAGTATCTGAAACACTGATGCCCAGTAAGTGGATATTGGAATCCTAACAGAGGTTCAAGTTTAACACCAAAGTACACAATACATACATCAATTTTTTTATACTAATTAGAGAAAAAGAATCATGAATATAAAAAGAGAAACATTTATATATAAAGTGTCCATGCATAAGTAAATTCAATTTGTAGAAAATGTATTATCAAAGAATCAATAATTAAATCCAAAACATATAGGACATTGGTGCTCAACACGGTACACAAATAAGAAGCTAAACAATACAGTGTGTAGTAAAACAGTGGCTGAGGAAACCTTTATACAAAATAGGAAGTTCAGGAAAAGACAAAAATAACACAAGGCAAAAAATGCGTCTTCTTCAGTTTAGGCCAAATATATGCGTCAACGGTGTTTCGACCATAATGTAATTAAATGGTCATCATCAGGACGGGACAATAATTATAGGTGCGTCCAAAACAATTCAGTAAAACATCTCAAATCAAGAGAAATATATACATGGGTATTCAAAGAACTTTTTAAATTTTTTGGGGGAGTTATGTCACACCATAAGATGAATCTAAAATTAGAAAGTTTTAGGGATGAATCAAAAATCAAAAAGGAATGGGAGTGAGGACTGTCAGTGCCACCCCAAGGAGACCCTCAAGCCATACTGAAGTCCAGTGTAAACAAAAAATAAAAATGTATATCAGTGCATAGAGGAAAAAGCTGTGACCAACACCTTAGAAAAACAAATGTGAACCATAAATCACCTATTCACATAGTAGATACAAACAAAAGCATGAAAATCCTATGGAGTCCATAAAGTAGTTGACTCAGTGTATTGCTGTTGATTCAATAGAAAAAAAATCTATTTGTTTCCCTATATACCTCATAAGTGGATAGGACAGGGCATATCTAGATTAGTTGTGGGCGTAATGCGCATAGTGGAGCTACGCGAAACTCCGCAAAGTGGGGTGGGCGCTACGCCCACCCACACACTTCGTGGAGCCCCACTACGCGCCACCCGCCTCCCTCCACCCCGCTTCTACAAGCCTATTTTGAATATTACATGGAGTAAAATAAAAGAAAAAGATTTTACCTTGGATGCGGCGTCCCGGGGCTCCCTCTTCCTGTTGACGAGCCGACTACTTCAGACGAAGGCGCATGCGCATTTCTTGCGAGAAATGTGCATGCGGGGGCATTTCAAGCAAATATAATTCCAACTGGCCTGCAAGTTTGCAATGAACCTGCGATCTTTGGTGGACAACCCGAAATTCAAGGAAGTCTTCAGCTTTGTAGCTAACAATTGCTCGCGCCATTTGATGGTGTTGGGTATCGAAACGGCCCGTGAACAAGTTGAACAGCTCACAAAGGAGATCGAAGACCTAAAACAGGAGATAACTAGCCACACTGCTTTTGCCAAAGCCAGGGAAACCTTGGAAAGGTTGGAAAAGACCTTAAAGGACTTCGACGTTGAAAACCAAGCTAAGAAATTAGACAAACTGGCCAAAGATATCCAGTATTACGACAAAAAAAGAACATATCCCTTTCCGCAAGTAGACTTTAAACAGGACAACCAAGGGCATTTTTTCTATGGAGGAAGGGGCGGATATCGAGGTGGTAGGAGATTTACCAACTTCTCAGATTCCTCCTACAGCTCTGGAAGCGACACCGGACCAGCAGGATCAACCAGCGGCAACCAACACCAGGAACAATGGTATCAACCACAACAGAACTGGCAATTGGGCCCACAACAAACTTTTTAAGAGGACACCAACTGGAGACCACCGAGAGGCAGGGGCGGTCCCTGGAACAGACGATCAAGCAGAGGCCAGAATCAACAGAATTGGGACGGGGGAAGACAACAAGGGCAGATACCCAAGCAAGTGAGATTCCAGCCAAAGAATCATGGAGAAATCAGCAACAGGAGAAAAACATACAGATGGTAATCCAGACTAATCCCATCATCAATTTATCCAAGCATGATTTAACAACAGAGGAGATGAGTGTGCTGAGTAAAGGTCTGTCATTTGTGCCAACATCACATACTAACAGATTCAATATAAATTCACAAGATAAGGCTGAGATATTTTTTTAAATATTCTTTACCAATATCCTCAACATCATTCACTGGATTGCGATCTCCCTCGACCTTCATTCCACCTGCACATTCCGTACCAAATAGAATCTTGACATATGAAAGTATGGTGCTACGAGATGTAATGAAAATCTGCACAATGAGACCATATGTGAAGCATAACATTTCAAAGGGAGTACGGGAAGCCCTGAACACCCTGAAGAATAACAAATCCGTTGTCAATAAACCAGTGGACAGAGGGGGAGCGATCGTGATGCAAGATGTACAGGACTACAAGGATGAGATCTACTCACAGCTGAGAGATGGAAAGTTACACACGATCAATGCCTACAAAAGAGATCAGAAAGAAGATCCAGGAGATCACGAGAAGGGGTAAAGAAGCAGGTTTTCTCAGTAGCAAGTATGATTATCTCAATGTGAATCAACCCAGAGTGCCCACAATCTACAATTTACCAAAAGTGCATAAGAACCCGTTGAAACCACAAGGACGCCCCATCATATCAGGATGTGGGTCTCTATTGGAACCCATATGCAAATATGTGGATGTCTTCCTAAAACCCCTAGCCGAAAACCCAGCAATGTATGCTATTGGAACCCATATGCAAATATGTGGATGTCTTCCTAAAACCCCTAGCCGAAAACACAGCAATGTATGTGAGAGATACAATGCAAGTAATCAACTTGGTGGGCAAGAAGGCCTGCGATTAAGATAAACAGATATTGGTAACAATGGATATTGTTTCGCTCTATACGAGCATCCCCCAAGTACCGGAACTAAAATCAATAACAAGAGCTCTACAAAGGAGACCTCAACCGGCTGCCATACCCACCGAATTCCTAATAGAGTTACTGGAAGTAGCAATGACAAAAAACTTTTTCATTTTTCAAAAGGAATTTTTCATTCAAAGCAAGGGAGTGGCTATGGGAGCAGCTTTTGCTCCCGATCTAGCTATTCTATTTATGGACGATTATGAACAGAACTGTATTTTGTCACCCTCAAACCCATACAGGAATAACATCAGTGGTTGGCGAAGGTATATTGAACATGTGGTAATGATGTGGACAGGAGATGAACAAGACCTAACATCTTTCCACGCGTGGCTGAATTCACAATCGGCCGATATCAAATTCACCAAGCACTGAAATAGAGAAACCATTGATTTCCTTGACATCAGCATAAAGGTGAATGAAGGTCATCTATATACTACCTTGTATAGAAAACAAGCAGAGAAGAATACACTACTTAGATATACCAGCACCCGCGAGAGGACTCCGTGCCAATCTATCATTTGGGCAGTTCTTAAGGATCAGGAGGAACTGCTCCAGGTAGGAAGATTTTTTTAAGGAATCGGATGAACTTATTTCACGACTTCTGGTAAGAGGATAACCCAGGAGAGTAGTTAAAAGAGCCAGGAAAAGGGCCTGGTATAACAACAGAAAAGATCTACTAACACCCAAGGAGCGCACCACCAAACAGGATAGAATGATATGCGTTACAAACACTGCACGAGAAGTAATGACATAAAAAGGACAATCAATAAATATTGGGACGTTATTGCAGACACTATTGAGATGCGAGTACTGCCAATACATGCATTAAAAAAAGCCAAGAATATCAGGGACCATGTAGTCCGCTCACTACTGGAAACAACTCCCACACCAACAATCCAGACACTATAGAACCTACCAGAGAGAGTGGGGCACTACAGATGCACCAGATGCAAAGCTTGCTCAATGTGTCTAGAAACCAAGACTCTGAACTACAGGAACCATACCATCGACTTGAAGTCACACACTAACTGTAATACTAGTGAGATGATATACTCCATTCTCTGCCCATGTGATCTTGCATACATAGGCCAGACTAAACAGAGGGTAGAAAATCGAATCCTACAACATTGTAGTCGTATCAGATGCCAGAAAGCAGGAACCCCCTTGGTAGAACACTTCCGCACCAAAGGCCACACTCCAGAATCACTCAAATGGGTAGTACTTGAGAAAATAACCCTTGGCCCAAGAGGAGGAGACCTCAGCCCTATTATGAACATTAGGGAATGTAAGTGGATGCACCTACTGGACACAGTTGATAACGGTCTTAACGAATTGGATTCCACCTATGCTCAAATGGCGGGCCTGGAACCAGAATAGTTAATTTCTATTACTTTTGAACAAAACCTTGGGGTTTCACTATGATCTCCACACACCATTTCTCTTTTAAGATCCGTAGAAATCAGGGTTTCTTTGTAATACGGTAGAGTTTGGCAGCATGTGTCATGAATTGTAAAGATAAATTGTATTGATATATGTATTCTTCAATCCAATGTTTTCCCTCTAAATCTTTAGCTTTGTAAACATCTGGATACCTGCCACACAATAGATGAAGATACCCCACCTAAAATGGTATTACCACTCCACAGGAGGTCCTATGTGGACCTACAATACAGCTGATTACATGTCGTTCAATGTAATGAATGTGCTAAAGACAAAAGTTATTTTTTTCTCTTGCATTATGGTAATAGTGGCCAGCAAGGTATGTTTATATGCATGAAGGTATAACAGTATGTTTCGTGCCATGAAGGTTGTATTCGCTTTTACACCAATTTTTTTCTATACAAACATAGATTGTATTTTCACCATTTGTAAATGGCGTTGTAATGGTAATACTATGTATCAATGCACACATGAACAGTAATGGAATTTACATCTGATCAATACCAATGTTGCTTTGATTAATACTGTGCCGGATTGAGTGATCCATTGAGCAAAACTAGGAATGATACTCCCTTTCTTTTAAATCGCCCTCAGTGCTCTTGGATTTAACTTATGAGAGGGTTTATTAGATTTACATTTTATTCTCCCCCGAAAATTACCGTGTGACCTAAACTAAATTAAACGCCATGGCTACCAACGACTGGCGTTTATTGGTTATCACTCAGACAAGCCCCCATCAGCATGGAGCGACAGTACCGCGTGACGAGGTCGCGCCCCCTCCCTCCAGTGAGTAGAGCTAAACTAGGAATGATACCCTTTTCCCCTATGAATCGTCTTCGGGCATTATGGATTTAACTAATGAGAGGTTTCATTGTGCCCTTGATTTATTAGATCTCCATTTTTCTCCCCCAAAAATTCACCGAGTGATCGAAACCAAACAGGTCGCCATGATTACCAACCACTGGCGCTTATTGGTTACCATTCAGACGAGCCCCCATCAGCATTGAGCGGCAGCACCGCGTGACGAGGCCACGCCCTCTGCTCTCCAGTGAGTTTTAATGACGAGTTCCGACAGCAATCTGCTTGTCATTGGGAACCTTGACGCGAGTAAGGTAAGATCCTGTCCTCCGCTGCGGAATTTAATAATGCACGCTGGACCATATCAAGATGAATGCTGCCCCACGAGGAGAGATTAGATTTTACATAATGACTTAGATGCATGCGCCTACTTTAACGAGTTGCTTGAGGAAGAGCGCTTTTCAAATCATAAAGTAGACGCTAATTAGAACGTGCGGCTTATAAAACGAGAGGGTTATGTTTTTCGCAAAGAAAAGCCGGTCTTTTTCACGAGCGCCTACTGGCATAGTAAATTTGACTATAGTCCTTGATTTACGTGATACCAACAAAATAATTTGGATCTTTTTATTTGATGGTAGGGGCCCCCTATCTCAGATGCCATTCATAACCATTGCGATGCGATGTCGGTCTCTTTCACGAGTGCCTACCGGCATAGTGAATTTGACTGGGGCCATTTATAATCATTAATAATCCTTGAGTTGCGTGATACCAATGATATTATTTGGACCATCTTTTTAACTGATGTGAATACTAGAGATATTTTTGACACCATTCACAACCATTGAGATGACGCTAATTTTACCATTCAATTTTCTGCCACTAACACAGGAAATGCAGTATGCTATTTTGTCTACTATATGTACTAGTTTCTCCTATATTGTGTTAAGGTTGCTCTATCTCTCGTTATCGACACTCCAGTTGACCAATTAGCAACTCACTATTAAAGAATTAAGAAAACGGATTGGTCCCCACTACATACTATACGAGATTGTCCAACAGTGGGAGAGTAACCATGCCATTGAGTGCACGTCCATTTCAGTAAATCTCCTTCACACTGAACTTTATTAAGGACCATTAGATGTTCCTTTGCATAACCTGGCGATCATATCTTTTTACAGATACCAAGAGCGTTTTGATGCCACCCGGGATCGGCCATTATGAGCCGCTTCTTAAGTAGGTACCTTCCAGGTTTTCTATTGTCTAATTGGCCAGTTTTGACTACATGCACTGAACCTAATTTATATTTTCAGGTGCTCCATAATACCACCCTGTCCTGATGAAGACCCCGCAATGAGGATCTAACAACCCTTATCCACCCGGGGTCGAAACGTAGACTACCATAAAACCATTGTATATACGCAAACCATAGGAATTGAAGAAATCAATCTGTTTGGCCCTATGTGAAATGAAAAATAACTTTGTATTTCTGATGAACTCAATCAAAAATGTCTTGTGGTGAACTGTTAATGCTAATATAATGATATAGGGACTACATCGACCATTTACTTAACGTACTGCTAATATGACCCAGGTCGTATAGTTTTAAGGGTCCACCCCATTAAAACTTAACACAGAGTTTATGGTGGACAATGTATGGATGTTCCCAAAACCTAACAGTTGGACATTAAATTTAGCACAGACCTACTTTTTTATCGAGAGGATAATTTGTAATTTCACCTGATTTCTATTATTATGATTTCCGCACTGAAAAGCTAAAAGGCATTTTCTACTCCTGGGCAAACACTAATGACATTTTAAAAACACTGACCCTTCACCTTTCAGGAGTACACATAAGTTATTCAAGTAAAGTCAAATCTTTCTAAATTTCACCATGTCACCTTGTAGCTGAATTAAAGTTCACGTTTCTATCTCAGTCTAGATTTATGAGTCTTACAGAGCCCTTGAGAATTGATTCATTAATGTCTCTCTGGCACATAAATAGAAATCTTATCCTTCAGGTTCTTCAGAGGACTTCATGAAGATAGCTTACTTTTAAGAAACGTAACGAATATCGCATTTCATTTGTACCAACTGAAGCTTTTACATGTGTGAGGTATATTCCTGTACATTGAGACCAACGTTAAGTGGTTGTGAGCATCATGGACATATTGTAGTCCATTTACTTGATATGGCGGCAGGCTCATCTAAATGATATTTTCAGAAAGTAATTACGGAATTATTAACTCTTAAAACGGCTTTTATTTGTTCCATGGAATCGAAAAGAAAGGTTCATGAAAGTTGGCAAAGGTAAACGAATACTGCGTGCACACTGCTCCTGTCTAAGCATTCTTGTTCAAAACGTTCTACTAAATGAGGCTATGATTTCTCAATGTTGGTGTAAAGGGCATCTGTTTTGTAATTAGAATGTGATCAGTACTAAAAGTTAAATAACCAATCTTGAATTCCTACACATTGGCTGAGGAAGCAAACTAAGGGGCCCATTATGATCGCGGACGGAGTCCGTCCGCGATCACCGAGGAGGAGGGAACCTCCGCATGGGCATGCGGAGTTCCCTCCTGTCCAATTACGATATCCTCTATTTGTAACATTGCGGTGGGTGCGGCTTCATGCTGCACCCTCCGCAATGTTACAAATGCATACATTGCATTTGTATGCAGAAAGCGGCAGGCACCGCGCGGTGCCTGTCGATTTCTGCATACAAATGCAGGGTGCACCCCCCACCCCCCTTCACCCGGGTGCTTTGTCCAACATGTCATCTAATACGTATATGAAGAGCTTGCAGTCCCATGATTAGCTTACAATAATCAATAATCAATAAAAATGGCCCTAAAAGTCAGTTTCTTCAATATAACTTTGTAATTGGTCCACAATTGGCGATTACATTTTTCAACTGCATTGTGGGCTAATTGTTTAGAATAATATTATGAAGGAGTGGCTTATTTCATGATATCAAAAGCACAAGGTTTTAAATAATCACGTTACAATTTCGGATTACACAGGAAGATTGACACATCGGGTGATGAAGAAGTCATGAAATCAGCCTATTCCTTAACTATCGATGCAAGAAATGCATCATACTTAGAGGAAATAGGTCACACGTGTTTAGAAAATTAATGAATGTTAGACCGTTCTACCTCTCTCTGATTCGTATATATTTTATGTAATCTTCCTATGAGGTCATCCTTTTCTCAGACTTGCTTCCTTGGTCATCTTCAACTTTTTAAAAATTGATGAACTGCAAGCTTCAAAAGGATTTCAAAGAGATTTCTTGAGGGAGTAGTTTTAAATTTGCAGCCAAGATATTCTCAGACCTTCCGAGTGTTCTTAAGGTTCTTGCAGCAAATTTCGCAGTATAACGCAGTGCTGTGGATATCAGAGATAGGAACTATTTTTGTGGTCATTATCACTAGGGGTGGCTGGGCTCAAAATCCTGCTCTGCCAGCGGAGTTCACGGAGTTTTGTCCACTCTGTATTCTGCTTGGCAAGTGGAATCCCATCAAAATTCCGCCAACCCCCGTGCGGCAGAGTTTGTTCGTGGTGGAGATTGTTAACATTTAGTTGCCCAGCAGGAGCAAGAATTTGCATTCCCTGGCATGATAGTCAAATGTTGTATATCTCCCAGTGATATTTTTCAATGCGAGTGGTCATGGCAGGTCATGGCAGGTCACAACCGTTTGCATTGAAAAAGCTGCTGCTCGAGTAGAAAATAAGCTAGATCGTCAGAAAGAAGCAGCACCCTATGGCACATAGTGTGGTGCCATTTGTGCTGATTTACAGTGCAGAACAAGCTCCTGGCACTAATTATCATTTCCGAGCAATGCACGATGCGGATTTTGTTCCCTTGCAGACCTTTTAATGTATCTCTTTGGAATTCCGCAAAGTGAAACTCCACAAGTTATGCCCACCCCGAATTATCACCACCTTCTGCGCACTCAGCATCCCTGATCCTCGTTCAATTATGGAAGATTCATTTCACATCCCAGCCCTTACGAAAAGTCCACTTCCCAGCAGCTCTCCACTTTAAATGACTATCTATGGTTGTGGAACCCTGCTTTACACTCACCACCACCATCCACATCAAGATGACCTCCTGCATATCATGTGAGTAGGGCAAAAGCAAGACAAACATCCTGGTTGCAAGCTATAGGTTCCTGGATGTGATCTGTTTTTGACCCACTGGATCGTCTTCCATGTAGCCCGCAGAAAATACATCTCGTTTCAATGAAGTAAAGAGTATGAGTTGGGGTGTGTCCGGGAGGTAGTGGTGGCACAAGGATATTTGTCAATCTCAATATTGGCATAAACAGATGTTCTGGGTACTGGAGGCAGTACCGACAATCTGATAATGCTGTTTTGAATGTTTTCGCTACTCCTACTAAGAATATAAGATCAGGCTGTTCAGGGGCCTTTCATAAACAGATTGTTACGAGACGTGGGACGGGGTTGGAAATGTATTTAACCAGCAACATGTTATCCCAGTCTGGTATTTATCAGATACTAGGATTTCCGATCGATTGTGGGCATCTAGGTCAGCATTGGTGGGCATGCATAAAATGCCCAGGAGAGTGTTGCCTTGTTTCTTTGGACAGAGTGCAAGAAGAGTCAGGGAATGGAGCTCAGCCCGTACATATTTCGCGAGCATTCTCTTGTGAGTTTTGTGGCGGTCAGGTGCATCCCTCAGGAGCTGGAATGTCTACAAATCCCTCTGTAATTGAAAAGGAAGTCACTCCATGGATCTCGCCCTTGTTTAAGACACCTGTTCATATGAGTGACTGATTATTACAACTTCTGCTTTGCACATGCTCACCTGTTAGAGTATCTGGCTGTATGTGCAACCTTCTGTGATACTTGCTTGGGCAAGTCAGATGAGGCTCTATTGTGACTGAGGTGCTGACCCATGTCAGTGAAGGTCATATTCACAATAATAAACTGTAAACGTCCATTATTGTTTTTTTATGAATTAGCTATAGATGAAGCTCTGCTACATTCTGCAAGTGATGGATGACGCGGAGGCCATCAGTACCCTTTCAGGACTAAATTCCGATCCCCGTGAAAACATGTTTTTACACAAGGATTAGGAGTTGTGTGATAATTATCATGGCATTTAAATTTTCCCTTGATTAATTCAGGCAGGGCAATCCTCCAAAAATTTCCACTGGAAAATGCCCAGAAAAAAAGGCAAAACATGCAGAATTTGGCATGTTAAAAACCGATTCCACATGTTATGCCTCGTTTTCCTGTTAGGAGGTATTCATCACTCTGTGAAATACCTCACCTTTCAGTAATGGTATTTGCCATATGTGATAAGTTAACGACCAGCAACAAGCTGGCAGTGCAGGCCAAAGAGTGCTAAATTGCTGCTGCAGGATCACACAACAAGTGACCCATGCTGGAGATTACATTCGGTATGTTTACATTCCATCAAGAGGTAGCCTGTTGTCACAATGTCAATGGCCACTTACATGGAACCACTAACCTCTGAGAGATGTCAGCAGGAACGATGGATAGAAGTAATCCCCCCTTCTTCTCCAGGACGCACAACACACAGACTGACGGAAACACCACTATGTATCTATGCCCCCCCGGGAAAAGGGAAGTGGATAAAATAATACATTCTGTCAAAGAGAGACTTCTCCTGTTGATGGGTTCGGTTGTCATCAGCATGGACCCTCACAGAACGCTAAGAGTCGTCTAACCCCAGGGGTACTGCAGACAAGAATGACAAGAAGAAATGGTTTAGGAAACCCTTAAGCAAACCTTGGCGGGATAAATATACAATCATACATTACATACTAACATTTTTAGCAGTTTCATGAAAGCAGGAAATAACCCTCTTTGTGTCTGACTCAGAATCAGAAGCCAACCTGCTCCATTGGTTTTCACCATTCCTGTCAGGGAACCATGCCATCCATTTTGCGCACCAGCGCGATGGCCAAAAAGCAAAATCAGCAAGGTAAACCAAAGAAATAAGCAAAATCAGCAAGGGAAATCAGGAAAAGCAAAATCAGCAAGGTAAGCTAAAGAACACGTACTTCCGTGTTTGCTGCACTCCCTGAAGGTCAAGGAACTTTGCAGCGTGCACAGGTACTTGTATATTCAAGGAAAGTATCCGGTTTAACTATAAAGTAGAGTGCAAAATAATACAGCCCCAAAAAGACTCATGTGACGGAGAACAGCAAACGCGCTCCTGCGCGGGTCTCACAAACGTCACAGAGTCTCGGAACCACCCGCCTTACAGTATTGCGGGTAACAAGACATAGAGTGGGAGAGGTCTTCACAACCTCTAAATGCGGCTCCTTGAACGCCGCCAAGGAAGTAGCTGCTGGGACGGAGGATCAGGCAGCGATTCAGTGCGACTTCTCTGATCCCCGCTGAGGAAATACCTGGTGATGCTCGAAGGTATCCACGATGGCTTCCGCACACGAACTCTGGGAATCCGGATTGACAAGCCCCGTTCCGTGGCATGGGAAGGGCTTTGTAGGCATGGGACTTCTGGGTATTCACTCATGAAGCCTCTGGCACATGTATTCCGCTTACGCCAGGCTCCCTCTGGTGGATGTTTGCGGCTATGACCCCGCTTCAAAGAAAGATAGCAGGCTTTCTTTCTCCTGCCCTGCAGTCCACCCATCGTGATCGCTACAGAACCCCCTCGCGAGGACCGACGTCCCGGCGGTCGTCCAGGCTTACCATGATGAGCAGCATGAAACAGGTCCAGCAACAGAGGACAATGCAGGTTGGCAGAGGGTTCCCATGTCCTGTCCTCCACCCCAAAACAGTTCCATGCCACCAGGTACTGCAGCCTGCCTCTAATCATACGGGAGTCCAGAATCTCCTCCATCTCATATTTCTCCTCACCACCAACCTCAATGGGACCAGGTCTGGAGGGGAGTCGCATAAGCACCAGACAGGGCCGAAGCAGAGACACATGCAACACGGGGTGGACACGCCAAGAAAGGGGGAGGGACAAACGGACAGCCACAGGGTTCACAATCCCCTAGATCCCATAGGGCCCTATGTATTTGGGAGCTAATTTACCCACTCTTCTCAAGCGCAGGTTTTTTGTGGACAACCACACCTTGTCCCTCACCTTGTACTCGGGTTCAGGCACCCGCTCTCTATCCACACACCTTTTCTGAGCTGCTTGGGATAGAGCCAATTTGTGTCTAGCGTCTAGCAAAACGGCACGCAGGTGAGCGTTATGTTCCTGAATAGAAGGGTGTGAGGAGGTGACAGGCCACTCAAAAGGGAGCATTTCAGGGTGGAAGCCATACAGACAAAAGAAGGGCGAACACCCTAACGTGGAGTGTTCCGCATTATTGTAGGCGAATTCAGCCATCCATACAAGAGGGTACCAGTCTGCTGAGTTCTGTAGTGCAAAGCATCGAAAGTATTGCTCTAGAGTTTGGTTGAGCCGCTCCGTTTTTCCATCGGTCTGGGAATGGAAACTGGTGGACAACCGACCCTCCATATGTAGTGCCTGACAGAGAGCTTTCCAAAAGCGGGAGGTGAATTGGGATCCCCGGTCAGTGATAAGGACCCTGGGTATACCATGTGCTCTCACCACATGTTGGAGAAATACCACGGCCAGTTCAGAGGAGGTGGGTAATTTTTTCAGAGGAATGAAATGTCCCATCTTCGTCAAATGATCGATCAGTACTAGAATAATGGTATAGCCTTCACATGGGGGCATTTCAACAATGAAATCCATTTAAACGGTGTGCCATGGAGAAGGAGGAATTGGTATTGGACGTAGCAAACCCACAGGTTTGGAATGGCTGGCTTTACTTTGAGCACAGATGGCACATTTCTTCACATAGTCTTTGACATCATTTCGTAATGTGGGCCACCAAAAGGATCTTTCAACGCCGGTAATTGTTTTATATTCTCCTAGATGGCCCCCCAACGTTGAATCATGCACCCAGGTCATGACTTGTTCCTGAAGTGCGCTAAGAGGAATGTATAGGGCCTGAAAATGGTACAGCAGTTATTCGTTGGTACTTCTCTGATCGGGTTCTTCTTGGATCCAGGAGTGGCTATCGATACCAGATACTGCTACCTTCACATCCTCAATAAAGTCCTGTGTCACCACAAATGCGAGAGTCGTTTCCGGAAATGCTGAGGGAGGAACGATGGCTGGAGGGTCTGTATTGGTTTCAAGGGAAAGTTCATCTAGGTCGACCATGCGTGATAAGGCATCAGCTTTGCCGTTTTGGGGTCCTGGTCTATACTTTATGATGAAGTCATAATCCGAGAAAAAGAGTGACCATCTTAGTTGCCTCGGAGTTAATGCTCTTGCTGTCTTTAGGAATAAGAGATTCCTATGATCTGTGTACATCTCTACCGTATGGAGAGACCCCAATAGATGATGCCTCCATTCTTCACATGCTCCCTTTATGGCCAGCAGTTCCTTATCCGCGATAGAATAGTTCACCTCACATGGCGTAGGATGGGAGCTTGGGTGAAACAAGCTTTTAATGTTTAAAAGGCTTGGTTAGCTTCATGGGTCCATTTAAACGGTACGTTGTTTCTCAGTAGTTTGGAAATGGGGGTGACAATGCGAGAAAAGTCTTTAATGAAGCGCCTATAATAATTAGCAAACCCCAAAAAGCTCTGCTCTGATTTGACATGACAGGGTGCTTTCCACTGCGTTATGGCCTCTACCTTGCTCATGTCCATTTGGAATCCTTGGGCATTAATGACATATCCCAGAAAGGCTACTTCTTCAATATGAAACAGGCATTTGTCCAGTTTAGCAAAGAGAGAATGTACACAGAGTCGATCCAGGACCGTCTTGACATGACAAACGTGTTCTTGTGGGTTGCTGGAATATACCAGAATGTCATCAATATATACAATACAGATGGTTTCTAGAAGACCTCTTAGTACTTCATCCATAAAGTACTGCAAGGCAGCAGGGGCGTTTCATAGCCCAAAAGGCATTACCTGGTATTCGTATAAACCGAACTTCGTTCGCAAGGCGTTTTCCACTCATCACCTGGTTTCACCCGTACCAGGTGATAGGCTCTTCGGAGGTCCAATTTGGTGAAGATACTAGCCCCATGCAGCTGATCCAACAGTACTGGTATGAGGGGCAAGGGGTATCTGTTTTTTATAGTCACCTTATTTATAGACCGGTAATCGATACACATCTGGAGTTCATCACAATCCTTCTTTGATATAAAGAAGAGTGGAGAGGAAGCAGGGGATGTGAAATGACGAATGAACCCTGAGGCAAGATTTTCTTCCAAGTACTTTTTCAGGTAACGTGTTTCGGGCTCTGTGAGGGCATACACTCGGCTGCATGGGATGCCTGCCCCTGGAACAAGATCGATACAGCAATCGTAGGTTCGATGTGGTGGAAGCTGAATCGCTTTTCGTTTATCAAAGACATCCAGATACTCAGAGTAGACTCCCGGAAGAGCAGTGGCACAGCAGTAACTTCCTGCAGTACTTCCCTGGGCTAGAAGAGTTGCCTGGGATTCAAGGGTTGTTTCCTCGCATGAGGATATGTTGGTGTAATGTTCTGTACAAAATGCTGACGTTAGGGATACAGTACGTTCTGTCCATTTGATGGCAGGATCATGCAATGTTAACCACGGCATACCAAGGATTAGGCAAAACTGCAGAGCATCAATAATATCAAATTGAATAGTCTCACAATGATTCTCGCCTACATACATGGTTAGAGGTACAGTGTGAAATCTAACAGGATCAGACGTCAGCGCATTTCCGTCCACTGCTTTCTCCATTTCGGGAATCTTTTTTCTCTCATAAGGAACACCGATGTTCCAGGCATACTGTTGATCTATCAAATTCCCTGTGGCTCCGGAGTCCAGTAAGGCAGACACAGTGAGGGAAATAACAGTAGTGATCCACAGAGAGACGTTGATAGTCATATGGGCCACTGAAGATTGAAGTGTGTTGGCTAGGTGAAAAGGGATCCTTTCTTCTTCTGAACCAAAGACGGAGACCCCGTCCATACTTGGGCCCTTTAGTTTTCTGACTCTTGTGTTACTGCGACTTGTCTTCTGGGGCCCATACTAGGGTTAGTCGTTTTGCCCCTGGCTCGACATTTCCTGATGAAGTGGCCGCTTTTCCCGCAGTAATGACATAGCTTCTGTTGGCGTCTTTTCTCTCTTTCGTCAGGGGTAAGAGGACCCCGAACTCAGACCCATTCCCGGTCTTGGATGACTCCTCGGGAGGGGGACGAGGCCTTGGGAAGTAGGAACGCATTTCTCCTCGATTCTTGTCTCCTTTTCTTTCCTGTACTCTATGATCAAGTTGGACAGCAAGGTCAATCAATTCCTCACACGTCTTGGGGTGCTGAACCACTTCAGAGAGGACATCCTTCAATTCCCCACGAAGACCTTGGTAAAAGAGGGTAGTATGCTTCTCTGACCAGGCGATTGAAGGTGTAGATGTACGTCAATAAGTCTTGCGACCCTTGACGGAGAGTGATGAGTTCACGGTTTAATGACAGCATGTGTGTTTTCCGGTCAAAAAGCTTCCTTAGTTCAATACAGAAGTCCTGGAAGTTGTGTAGTACCGGATCGTTTCGTTCCATCAGAGGAATCGTCCAACAACTGGCCGCATTGCCCCCCATGTAGGACATCATAAACGAGGTTTTTGATGCATCATCCACGAATACGGCGGGTTAGCAAAGGAAATGGAGTCTACACTGATTGAGGAATGTTTCACATTTTTTTGACTCTCCATAAAACGTTCAGGAGGGGCCAGGGGGATTCCAGGGTTTGTATAACATGGACAGTGGGAATATGACCAGGAGAGGGAGGAGCCGTGGTTTGGGGAGTAAAGAAACCTCCCCCATTAGATGCCCCATCTAGGGACAGCGAAGGAGGGGGGAGTGTCCCTTCTCTTATGTAACTCTTCCCTTTTCATGCAATGCCCGCTACCTCTCTTCTCAAAGATCCTATTTCCGTTCTTAGGTCATGGTTTTCCTGACGCGCGGTATGCACCTCCTGCTGGAGTGCTGATAGGCTCTCCAGTAGCGAGACAATACCGTATTTGTATCCATCGCTCAAGCTGACTGGATTTGTGGGCTTGTCAATCTGTCATGGTGTCAATGGCCACTTACATGGAACCACTAACCTCTGAGAGATGTCAGCAGGAATGATGGATAGAAGTAATCCCCCCTTCTTCTCCAGGACGCACAACACACAGAGTGACAGAAACACCGCTATGTATCTATGCCCCCCAGCGAAAAGGGAAGTGGATAAAATAATAAATTCTGCCAAAGAGAGACTTCTCCTGTTGATGGGTTCGGTTGTCATCAGCATGGACCCTCACAGAACGCTAAGAGTCGTCTAACCCAGGGGTACTGTAGACAAGAATGACAAAAAGACTTTGGTAAGGAAACCCTTAAGTAAACCTTGGCGGGATAAATAGACAATCATGCATTACATACTAACATTTTTGGCAGTTTCATGAAAGCAGGAAATAACCCTCTTTGTGTCTGACTCAGAATCAGAAGCCAACCTGCTCCATTGGTTTTCACCATTCCTGTCAGGGAACCATGCCATCCATTTTGCGCACCAGCGCGATGGCCAAAAAGCAAAATCAGCAAGGTAAACCAAAGAAATAAGCAAAATCAGCAAGGGAAATCAGGAAAAGCAAAATCGGCAAGGTAAGGCAAAGAACACGTCCTTCCGTGTTTGCTGTGCTCCCAGAAGGTCAAGGAACTTTGCAGCGTGCACCGGTACTTGTATATTCAAGGAAAGTATCTGGTTTAAGTATAAAGTCGAGTGCAAAATAATACAGCCCCAAAAAGACTCATGTGACGGAGAACAGCAAACGCACTCCTGCGCGGTTCTCACAAACGTCACAGAGTCTCGGAACCACCCGCCTTACAGTATTGCGGGTAACGAGACATAGAGTGGGAGAGGTCTTCACAACCTCTAAATGCGGCTCCTTGAACGCCGCCAAGGAAGTAGCTGCTGGAACGGAGGATCAGGCAGCACTTCAGTGCGACTTCTCTGATGCCCGCTGAGGAAATACCTGGTGATGATCGAAGGAATCCACAATGGTTTCCGCACACAAACTCTGGGAATCCGGATTGACAAGCCCCATTCCGTGGCCTCGGAAGGGCTTTGTAGGCATGGGACTTCCGGGTATTCAGTCACGAAGCCTCTGGGACATGTAGTTCCGCTTTCGACAGGTTCCCTCTGGTGGATGTTTGCGGCTATGACCCCGCTTCAAAGAAAGATAGCAGGCTTTCTTTCCCCTGCCCTGCCGTCCACCCATCGTGATCGCTACACCTGTCACCTTTAAGGAATGCTGTCTGCCATTTTACAACTGATAGAGTCCATTTTGCACTGGATCGTTTGCGCAATTTGATCTCGAACAGGCTTGATAAAAATGGCTTCAGATTAAGAAAGATTAGGGTGTAGTTTGACAGCCGTTGGATGGGCGCATTTTAGTATCGATTTGGAGTACAGGACACAAGATAAATCAATTCTTAGCACCTAGAAGGAATCTGTTCGAGATCCTATATAGGCTAGTGCATTATGCATATCTGCGGGTGTGTTTTTACTGAAATAGTATGTTTTTAAGTATCTCCAATGTGTGCCTGCTGTGGCCCCAGACGAGTTCAGGGTTTTCTTGTTTCTACTTGGGGAGCCTCAAATAATTTACAGGCGAAGGTGAGTTTAACTCAGTTTAACTGGACTAGGTTGGGCACTTAGGCGTCCTGATTGATGGTTAAATGTTTTGGTGGTGATAGATTATACACGCCCAAATCGGTAAACAGGTGCGAGAGACTTTGGCTAAAAATTCCCTGCCCGTGAAGGCCATTATTTGTCTGAGGGGATCGAGTTGCCTGTTAATAGTTTGTTCACTTGTATAAGGATTTTGGTGGCCCTACAAGAGATCTGAATTGATTTGCTGTTCAATGATGTCAACACTGCGCTATGGCAGTATCTTAACTTAAGTGCCCAAAAGACGGGGCGCAGTAATTTGTGTCTTAATTGAATTACAACTGGGCAAATACACAGGAAATGTAGCAGGCTTGCTGCGAGTCAACTGCATAGATGGCAAAGAGTGTTCGGCCATCTTTCTTTCCAGGGCGGCACCTGGTCTTTTTAAGGAAAGGCTCACATTTGTGTTATTAAATAGAAATGTTGGATAGTTTCAGAGTTGTGGCACGTGAGATATATTTGGGGCCCCAGATACATTATGATTGTAAAACTGTCCAGCCATGTTTTTTGCCTGCCATTTCCTCTTTGTCAAGGGACCGCGATTTTAACTTGGCTGCTTTCTTGGTGATCTTTTTGAATGTTGTACAGCTGATATTTAACTCCCAGACCTCATATGGATTGAGAAATGCTAAAGCTTGATGGAGTACTCTTGACCAGTCATTTTTATTAGAATGCTGGCTTTCCATTTCGAACCAACAGGAAGCAGCCAGAGTCTCAGGTGGAGTGGCTATCATCCTCCAGCACAATTTGATTAAAGCGACCATCCTCACCAGGAGCTGGTGCAGTAGCTCGAATTCTAGACACACTTGTGCTTGGTAGGTGTGTCAATGTAAGTGAAAAATGATTTTGTAAAGGGAAGACTGTAGATCACTGAACGTTGTCACGTCTTTGCCCTTGAGAGGTTTTGAGCATTAAGTCAATGAAGGAAAATATTGTGCTCCAATAGTTTGCAATAGAGATGAACTCCCCATCTTTTTTCATTAGGTTAAAGGAAAAGAATAGCTCATTTGCTTGCACCCTCCATTGTGTGAGGTACTGTTGTAATCTTCTTTCCAATATATATTCGGGTGGTACATTCCACCCCCCCCGTACCCTTCCCCTCTTGGTATGCCCCATTAGAGTTTGACTTAGAATGTTGGCACCTCTTCAGGCAGTCCTGGAGAGTAGGTGACAGAATAAAGTATACTCCTACCTTCACATGCATCTAAGTGAACTTCTTTATAACACTGGCGGCGAAGACGGCGCAGAGGGTCCATCTGTCACCTCCCCTTTCAGTTCTCTCTCCAACCTGTGCTCATGTGCTGGTAGTTGAGTCGTCGGCTGCCCTGGGGTATGTAAGGCGTGTGTACACGGCCGCAGCAGGGACGTTCCTGTCGGCTGTTTTCTGTCAGCTGGGTGGCAGGCAGCTGTGTCCGACGTTCTTCCTGTGTCCTCCCTCAAGTGTCTGGTAGAATTCCACCACCGGGGGCCTCGGTGCACAAGCTGTCAAAAACGAATGCCCTGGTTATTGTCCTACCAGTACTTGTTCGCTGGGACTGATTGCTGTGGTGCTGCCTATGGAACCAGTTTCTGAGGGGAGCTCCAGTTTTGAATGTGGCGGTCCTAGCATAGGTGTGTGAGCAGAGTTTTGTTGTTGGGGATCTCTATCGGCCGCACCCCGATCTTCAGTGAACCCGAGCAGCTGTTGTGCGGGTGTTTTGAAGCTGCAGCCGCCGAAGTTTCCCGCTTGCCACATCTCTGTTGCAGTACAGATTCTCTTCACGCGAGTGAAGTTCCGGTGTTTCCTCCTCTCACTGCCCGGTAGCGGTTCCTGTCAAGGGCGTGTCCTACGCCCCAGCTGCTTTTGACAGAATTTGGAGGGATTTCCCTGCTGTCAAAGGTTCCTCAGAGCCGATTCCCAGCGCTCATCTTCGAGATCCTGTCAAGTGCTGCGGCTGGCTGCATTCCTCTAATACGTCTGTGTTTTTACACTACTAAGACTGCTTATTTGTATTGTATTTTCTCAAGGATTGCCTTTAGCCCCTGTGCTTGCCCCGTTTTAAGTGACTATTAGGGGGCATGTTTGGCAGGCTGTGCAGCTCTTATATCGCCTGATACCCTTCCTCCACTCTAGTAATCCTGCCAGGCACTGTTTGGAATTCAGTTGCCCTGGACTTCCTCTCACAAAGCTCGTGGCTGTCAGATTTTGTTGGGCCAGGAATTTTGTTCTCTTTCCTCAAGTGTTGTGGTGTTTTGTAGAGTTTAGAAGTCCTTCTAAGTGAGAATTACAGGTGAACTTTAAAGAAGCAATTATTTTCTCAGGTTACCGTGCCCTATTGTATTGTCATGTATTAAGGGGGTTTTGATCTTTTCAGTACATCATAGTTCCATGTGCAGTGATATAGTACAATTCATTTAGGATCTACATGGTTCCGCAGTACTTCTCATATAGTCAGTTTTGAACTGTCAGTGCCATTATATAGTATTTTTGTGCTCATATTTAGTGCGCCCCTTTCCCATTAGGTATTCTTCCCTTTCTCCACCCATTTTGTAGGAATTCTTACATGGTAGGTCTCACTGTCATTCAGTGCCATATTTCCTCTAGGAAGCTTTTACAGTGAGTACTATATTATACCTTGCCTCCGTCCTCACATTTTAGCGAATCTTTCCTCCATGGCTGCTTCATCCATGAGTCAACCTCCTTCATTTTTAAATGATATTGGGGATCCTGAGATCCATTGGAAGGATTGGATCCACTTATTCGATTCCTACCTTATCGCTATTGGAGGGGGAAAGTTCTCTGCTGTTCGGAAACAACATGTCTTGTTGCACAACCTTGGGGTCCAAGATAGGAAGATATATGATACCCTACCTGATCCAGAACTAGAAGATGACGAGGATGACTTGGATGTTTTCAAAATCACTCTTATCAAGTTGGAAAGTCATTTTGGTGACAAACTAAGCATCATCCTAGAAAGGCACAAATTCTTCACTCGAGTGCAGGGAAAACAAGAGACAGTCAGCAATTACATTGCGGCTCTTAGAGGTCTAACTCAAATATGTGAGTTTGGGGAACTTAAGGACTCCCTTATAAGGGATCAGTTAGTGAGGTGCACCCGCAATCCCCGCATTAGAGAGAAACCTCTATCCAAGAACCCATCCTTGAGAGAAGCTATTAGTATGGCCCAGTCCATTGAACACACGGTTAAGTGTATTTTAGAAATGAACCCACCCAAAGAACCGGATTGCAGTGTAGTTGTTAGACCTGACACCCTTGGCGTGGTTTTCCCCCATCTTTTTGCCTCTGTCTACTGTATTTTTGATGCTGTGCTGGATTTCGTTTTTGCTGGTTTAGATGCTTTTGACACTCTGCCACTGCTGATCAGTGCCAGAGTGTAAGTGCTCCCTATGTAAATTGTCATATTGATTGGGAATACCTGATTGGCATATTTGTATCACCATGAAGTCCCTAGTAAAGTGCACTGTGTGTGCCAGGGCTGGTGATGACAGATGCTACTAGTGGGCCTGCAGCGCAGATTGCGCCACCCACATGAGTAGCCCTAAAATGGTGTCTCAGGCCTGCCAGCGCAGGGCCTGTGTGCAGTCAATGGACTGCCATGTCCGCCTGGCCAGTGTCCCCACTGGCTGGGCCTAACCCTTCCCTGTCTGTGCACATCAGTCACCCCTATGGAAGGCTCAAGGTACCCCCCTGGGCAGGGTGCAGTGCATGGGTAAGGTAGAGCATGTACTAGTGCAGGTCACATGCTCTGGTAGTGAGCAGCAGCCATTTTGTGTGCTCACTGCTGTAAGGTTATCTTGCTCCATAGAATAACATGGGGGAGGCTGGTCCCATTGGATACCAGCCTATCTTCTCATAGGAACACGATGGGACATAAATGATTGATATCCCTGAACTCAGAATTTAATAACACATCTTTTAGGAAGGGTTGTTTTTAAATTCTGTGTTTGAGAATAGTACTTTTAGAAAGTGGTTGTTCTCTTGTCTAACCTTTCTGTGTGCCTGGGCCTGTTTGTGGATTGACTGTCTGGCCTGAGGGTGACAGGGGCTGCAGAGCCCCCAGGAGGTTGTCTGAGTCAGCCCGTGGATGAAAGGCAGCATCTGCTGCCAGGGAAGTGGGAGGAGATCACACCTGATAGTGACAGGGCTGTGCCTGCCTGACCACAATGCTGGATCCACCCCCCTGCTGGGCGACTGTCACCTCTGTCCCTGATACTGAGAGGAAGAAGGAAGCCAGGAAACCCCCAGTGCCTCAGCAACACCCAGGACTGGTTTAGACCGTGCTCAGGGCCCACTTGCACAAAGACTTCAAAGGACTTCAAAGACTTTTTGGGGTATAAAAGAAGGACCCCTGACTACAGAAAATTTAGATTCTACAATCAAGAGGAACCTCTGCCAGAAGAAGGACTGCTGAAGGAACTGAAGGAAGATTGCCTTGCTGTGTGCTCTAAGGGCTGACCTATCCTGCTATCCAACTGAAGGAGAGGAGAAGAAGGGCTTTGCTGTGTGCTGTGCCTCCTACCTGCTTGAACTACCAAGACTTTGCTGTGTGCTGTGTCTCTGAATCTCCAAGGACCCGAGAAGAGCTGGCCTCCTGTTTTGCAACCCAGGAACAGAAAGGTTGTTAAGGACTACAATACTCTGCTGTGTCCCCCTGAAGCTGCTGTGAGTCGAGGAGATCTTGAACTGCTGTGTGCGTTGGAAATCAGGGGCTGCTCGACTAAGACCTTCTGTTTTGCCCCGTGTAGCGCGCTGGCTGCTCTCTGATCTGATTGAGAGTGCCGCGCTGACTGCTGCCTGCCATGTCCCGAGATCGGCGTGTTCATCGACACGTGCTTTGTGATGGTCGGAGGGTTTGAGCTTCCCCAGTGCAGGGCGGGTTGATTCAGCTTGCCCGCATAATCACCGCCGCGGGCCGGGGCCCTGAAATCAACCTCGAGGGTCCGCTCGCAGCACCGAAGGGGCCGCGCTGTGATTGGCTGCTGCCGGAGGCTGGGCGTGAAGCACCGCGCCCTGATTGGCTGATTCCCCCGCAGGAGTATCTGCGTCACGGAAGGCTCGTCTAAGCGCCGCGCTGTGATTGGCGGGCTGCGGCAAGTTCAGCGTGTGGAGCGGCCTGCTGATTGCTCCGTTGAGAAGGAGCTGTGACGTCAAGGAGGACTCGTCAGAAGAGCCGCGAGCGGATTGGTCCAAGCAAGGAGCCTTTGCCGGGAGTTACCGGGAGCCTCGCCGAAGCCGAGAAAGCAACGAAGAAGCCGCAGCGATCACCCCCGGCCTGCCGCCTCCGTGGTAATAAGGTATTTGAGCCCTCTGCCGCTCGCTGTCATAGCAGGAGCAGGCGGAGAGCTCGCGGGTTCAGCAAAGGCCAGGGGGGGGTCCGTGTGATCCGAGTGGCTGACAGAGAAGGAGCGCTTCATCGGTAAAGCGCTAGGCACGGCCCCACGCTCGTTGACCAAGCAACCTACAAATACAGTCTTTCATAACTGTTTTTAAGAGAGACTTGAGACCATTGTTGATTTTAATAAGAACTTCCTTACAAGTGCAACCTTAAAGATTAAGTGCAACCATTAAGAAGAAGTGCAACATTTTTCCTAAGAAAGTAATTATAGCATATTGTCGATTTTTACTGCTGCAAATAGATAAAGATATATTTTTGATATATACTTACCTGTGTGGTCTCAGTTTGTGGTGGATGAGGGGTCATTGTTTGTGTTAAGTGCAACTGTTATACACATTGCCTCAGAGATAAGCCTGTCTGCTCGTGCCAAGCTACCTAGAGGGTGAGCAGGGGTTATCTACTTTGTGTACTTCTTCACCCTGATTAGAAGCAAGGGTCCCTACTTGGTCTAAGGTACTTACCTCTGCCAATTAGAGACCCCCAGATCTAACATTGTTGGACAGCGGCGCGGATTTGAACTAATAATTGCACTTGACCTGCAGTGATTTCTTGTGCATCACTAGTCTAGTTTAGCAGCACAGGTCGCGCAAGATTTTTTTTTTTGGTGAAACCTTTTTGTTGAAAAGGTTAGGAAGCATCATGTCCCAGAAAGCAGCAAGCGTGAGAGTAGAATTGGAACTTGAATTTGAAATTCAGGAGTTGTTCAACTACAAAAAGGAGCAACTGAAGCAGTTCTGCAAACAGCTTGGATGCCCAGTGAAGGGCAGCGCAAACAAGGAAGAGCTACGGAAAGCGCCGAGGGCCTGGTGGGAGGCCCAACATGGTGATCCAGAAGTTGTTATTGGAGAGGGAGGCACACAGGAGAATGCTTTTGTATCCAGTGATTTGCCCGTAAGGAGGCCAGCGTCTAGGGCTGGCAGCAACCACTCCAGTAGGATCATTTCTCCAGTGAAGCTGGAGGATAATCAGAGAGCTAGGGCCCATGAGATTGAGCTTTTTAAACTCAAAGCCCAAGCAGAAGGCGGAGGAGAGAAGAAATGCTCTCGCTTTGGAGGAGAAGAAACTCCAGTTAGCTCATGAGTTGAGCTGGACATTAAATCCAAACAGGTGGAGTCCAGTTCTAATGGTGGCAGCGCACAACCAGTACAGGCGGGTAAAGTATACATACCAAAAGATCTGGTACAGAATTATTAGAGGGGTGAGGATATTTATGCGTGGTTTAGATCGTATGAACTTGCCTTAAAGATGAATGAAGTGCCTGAAAAGATTTGGGGGGCAGGTTTGTGGAGGCATTTTGAGGCCTCTGGGAGGGATGTCTTAGCACCCTTAGAAGCAGCAGGTACTTTATCCTACCCCGATATGAAGGAGGTTTTGTGCCTCAGGTATGGGCTGACTCCAGAACAGTACCGCCAGAAGTTTAGGAACTTCAAGAAGCTTGATTCTAGTACTTGGGTGGAGTGTGTGAGTATGTACACGCGTGCACTGGAAGGTTGGATAAAGGACAGCAAAGTTACTGATTATGTGGGGTTGTGCCACTTGATTAGTTGGGAGCACTTGAGTAGTTTATGTGTTTCAGAGCTGCGCCAGCATCATTTAGATAGCAAATTAACTGATCCCAGTGAGCTTGCTAAAGAGGCGGACCCCTGGACTAGCACCAGGGTCCACAAGGGGTTGGTAAGTACCCCAGCCAAAGGTGGACAGGGTCCCCAGCAGAAGAGTTGGGGGACACGGGTAATCAAAAGGAGTCTTCTAAAGGGCCCCAAAATAGTTCCCAGGAGAAGGAGTCTCAACCCCCCAAGTCTAAGGAGTCCGGGCCCCATAAGGGCAAGCAGGACAACAGGTCCCCGCCTACTTGCTATGCATGTAGGGAGGTGGGGCACATTGCCCCCAAATGTCCAAAGAAGAACTCAGCACCCACCGGTGCTCCCACTCCGGCGTTAGCCAGTGTAGTTTTGGGAGGGGATTTGATTTCCAGTGGGGAGGAGGGGTTAGCAGTGATGACCCTTGTCTCTTTAGGAGACCAAGAGATGGCCCAAGAAACCTTGCTGCCCCAAAACACTAAGAAATACGGGCAGAAGGTGACCATCAATGGACAGGAAATATAGGCTCTGAGAGACACAGGGGCCAGCGTGACATCTGTCAGGTGTCAGTGGGTGTCTGAAGAGCAGATCATTCCCAAGGTACTCCGACCTGTGGTGGCATCTGACAGTTCAGTGCGCTTCTGCCAAGTGGCAAATGTTTCATTTGAATGGGGAGGAGTCTCCGGTATTTTGGAGGTTGTTGTAAGTGATGCCTTGCTTGTAGATTGTCTATTAGGTAATGACCTGGAGAGCTCGCCATGGAACGAGGTGGAGCACAGGACTCACTTGGAAATGTTGGGTTTGCCTGCGTGGATCTGTGTGACCACCCGTGCAATGGCAGCCAGAGAGGGCGGATTAGCAGAGCTGGAGCCTGGAACAATGGCCCAGGGACCTGCCAAGAGAGGAAGGGGTAGAGGGCGCGGGAAACCAGCCCCCACCGTTCCCACGGTCCAGGAGGAAGCAGACCCTGAGGGGGATGCCCTGGAACCTACAGGGGAACAGGTGGCCGAACTGGGAAAATTGCCTGAGCTGTCCCAGTGGCAGCAAGATGGTGGTCCCTCCAGGGAGGAATTCTGCCAGGCTCAGAAGGAGTGCCCTTCTCTCATTGGTGTGCGGCAGCAGGCTGCAGACCAGGCAGCAGGCCTGGGGTCCAAGGAACATTTGATTTACTGGGAGGATGACTTACTTTATAGTGAGCCTAAGTTCGCTGAGCCTGGTGCAGCCCGTGTGCTGGTAGTACCCAAGCGCTTCAGGAACTTCCTACTGGGTCTGGCTCATGACTTGCCTCTCGCAGGACATCTGGGGCAAGACAAGACCTATCACCGGCTTGTCACCCATTTCTACTGGCCCCAGATGAAGAAGCACCTCTCTGCCTTTTGTAAGTCTTGCCAAACTTGTCAGGCCAGTGGCAAGAGCGGAAGAAAATGCGTGGCACCCCTCCAACCCTTTCCTGTGGTGAGCACCCCTTTTGAGTGGGTGGGCATTGACATCGTGGGCCCCTGGACCCCAAGACAGCCTTAGGCAACAGGTTTATCCTGGTCTTGGTGGACCATGCCACTCGGTACCCAGAAGCCATCCCACTCAGGACAGTCACAGCCCCCGTGGTGGGCCGTGCCTTGATGGGAATCTTTTCCTGTGTGGGGTTCCCCAGAGAGGTGGTCTCTGACAGGGGGACAAACTTCATTTCTAAGTACATGAAGTCCCTCTGGGAGGAATGTGGGGTGACATACAAATTCACCACTCCTTACCACCCTCAAGGAAATGGGTTGGTTGAAAGATTCAACCGCACATTGAAGGGCATGATTATGGGCCTGGAAGAGCCCATGAGGCGGAAATGGGACGTCTTGTTACCATGCCTGTTGTTTGCCTACAGGGAGGTGCCTTAGAAATCCTTAGGGTTCAGTCCCTTTGAGTTGCTGTATGGCCACCCTGTCAGAGGGCCTCTCACTCTGGTGAAGGAGGGGTGGGAGAAATCCCACGGGAAAACCCCTCAGGATGTGTGCAGCTATGTGCTGGCCATTCGCAACCAGACCAAGCGCTTCAGGAAGCTCGCTCAAGAGACCCTGGAGGCTAGCCAGGAGGAAATGAAGAGATGGTATGACCAGAACACTTCTCTGGTTGAGTTCCACCCTGGTCAGAAAGTGTGGGTGATGGCGCCGGTGGAGCCTTGTGCGCTCCGTGACAAGTGGACCGGGCCATATGAGGTGGTGGAGCGCAAGAGCGAGGTTACCTACTTGGTTAACCTGAAGACTCCCAGGCAGCCCCTGAGAGTGCTGCATGTGAACCGCCTCAAACCCCACTTTGAGAGGTCAGAAGTGACTATGCTCATGGCTACAGATGCTGGAGTGGAGGAGGATAGTGATCCTCTCCCTGATCTCCTGGCAACCAAGGAGCAAGATGGGTCAGTGGATGGTGTGATACTCTCACCTACCCTGACCCCAGAGCAGCAAAACGACTGTCACCAAGTCTTGGGTCAGTTCGCCCCCCTGTTCTCCCTGACCCCAGGTGTCACCAAATGGTGCATCCACGATGTGGACACTGGAGATAGTCTGCCTGTAAAACAGAAGTTTTACAGGGTGGCTGACATGGTCAGAGCTAGCCTCAAGGAAGAAGTTTCCAAGATGTTGGCACTAGGGGTTATTGAGCCCTCCAGCAGCCCCCGGGCTAGCCCAGTGGTCTTGGTGCCTAAGAAAGCTGCTACCCCTGGTGGCACCCCAGAACTCCGGTTTTGCGTGGACTACCGTGGGCTCAATGCGGTCACCAAGACTGACGCACACCCCATCCCCAGAGCTGATGAGCTGGTGGATCAGTTGGGAGCTGCCCAGTACCTGAGCACCTTTGATTTGACTTCAGGGTACTGCCAGATTGCCTTAACTGAGGGGGCCAAGGAGAGGTCAGCATTTTCAATGCCAGAAGGGCACTTCCAGTTCTGTGTCATGCCCTTTGGGTTGAAAAATGCCCCTGCCACATTCCAGAGACTGGTCAACCAGGTATTAGCCGGGCTGGAGGATTTCAGAGCGGCATACCTGGATGACATTGCTGTGTTCAGCTCCACTTGGGAGGAACACCTGCAACACCTCTGCACAGTGTTGAAGGCTCTGCAGAAGGCAGGCCTTACTATCAAGGCCAGTAAGTGCCAGATAGGGCAGGGATCTGTGGTGTACTTGGGACACCAGGTGGGGAGCGGCCAGGTGGCGCCCCTACAGGCAAAGATTGATACCATTCTGGCTTGGGAGCCCCCCAAGACTCAGACTGAGGTGAGAGCCTTTCTAGGTCTCACCGGGTATTACAGACGGTTTGTCAAAGGTTATGGCACCATTCTGGCCCCTTTGACAGAGCTGACATCTAGAAATCAGCCCAGGAAAGTGAATTGGACTGAGGCCTGTCAAACTGCTTTTGACACCCTCAAAGCTGCCATGTGCACAGCACCGGTGCTTAAGGCACCTGACTTTTCCAGTGAGTTCATTGTGCAAACTGACGCTTCAGAGCAAGGCGTGGGAGCAGTACTCTCACAAATCAATGATGAGGGCGGAGACCAACCAGTGGCTTTCATTAGCAGGAGGCTACTCCCCAGAGAACAGAAATGGAGTGCCATTGAAAGAGAAGCTTTCGCAGTGGTCTGAGCTCTGGAGAAGCTGAGGCCCTACCTGTTTGGGACTCACTTCCGTGTTCAGACCGACCACAGGCCCCTCAGATGGTTAATGTAGATGAGGGGTGAGAATGCAAAACTGTTGAGGTGGTCCATTTCCCTACAGGGGATGGACCTTACGGTGGAGCACCGCCCTGGTACAGAACACGCCAATGCTGATGGTCTGTCCAGATTCTTCTGCCTTAGTGATGAGGACTCCCAAGAGGTTGGGTAGTTCTCCCCACTTTCAGCTGGAGGGGACACGTGTTAGACCTGACACCCTTGGCGTGGTTTTCCCCCATCTTTTTGCCTCTGTCTACTGTATTTTTGATGCTGTGCTGGATTTCGTTTTTGCTGGTTTAGATGCTTTGGACACTCTGCCACTGCTGATCAGTGCCAGAGTGTAAGTGCTCCCTATGTAAATTGTCATATTGATTGGAAATACATGATTGGCATATTTGTATCAACATGAAGTCCCTAGTAAAGTGCACTGTGAGTGCCAGGGCTGGTGATGACAGATGCTACTAGTGGGCCTGCAGCGCAGATTGCGCCACCCACATGAGTAGCCCTAAAATGGTGTCTCAGGCCTGTCAGCGCAGGGCCTGTGTGCAGTCAGTGGACTGCCATGTCCGCCTGGCCAGTGTCCCCACTGGCTGGGCCTAACCCTTCCCTGTCTGTGCACATCAGTCACCCCTATGGAAGGCTCAAGGTACCCCCCTGGGCAGGGTGCAGTGTATGGGTAAGGAAGAGCATGTACTAGTGCAGGTCACATGCTCTGGTAGTGAGCAGCAGCCATTTTGTGTGCTCACTGCTGTAAGGTTATCTTGCTCCATAGAATAACAGGGGGGAGGCTGGTCCCATTGGATACCAGCCTATCTTCTCATAGGAACAAGATGGGACATAAGTGATTCATATCCCTAAACTCAGAATTTAATAACACATCTTTTAGGAAGGGTTGTTTGTAAATTCTGTGTTTGAGAATAGTACTTTTAGAAAGTGGCTGTTCTCTTGTCTAACCTTTCTGTGTGCCTGGGCCTGTTTGTGGATTGACTGTCTGGCGTGAGGGTGACAGGGGCTGCAGAGCCCCCAGGAGGTTGTCTGAGTCAGCCCGTGGATGAAAGGCAGCATCTGCTGCCAGGGAAGTGGGAGGAGATCACACCTGATAGTGACAGGGCTGTGCCTGCCTGACCACAATGCTGGCTCCACCCCCCTGCTGGGCGACTGTCACCTCTGTCCCTGATACTGAGAGGAAGAAGGAAGCCAGGAAACCCCCAATGCCTCAGCAACACCCAGAACTGGTTTAGACCGGGCTCAGGGCCCACTTGCACAAAGACTGGTGATGGATTAAACCCAGATCAGTTGACTGGGGGTGAGTGTTTGATTTGCTCAAATGCTCCGTCCATCATCCCCTTTTGTATCGCTTTGTTCGCCCTAAGTGTGGCAGGGTATGCTCAGACGTGAGTCCCTTGCTCACTTGGCCACTGGATTCAAGATAGCCTGGCTGATGAGGATTATGAATCCGAAACCGGTCCCAGGATGCTTGTTTCCGGTCCATGGAAAACATGGCTTGGCAGTTCGGGCTGTACTGTTCCCATGAGGCACAGGGTCAGACTGATTTGCATATAGCCATGTCTGAAATGAGGTGGCTGAGTGGGCTAAAGAATGGTGATGGATTAAACCCAGATCAGTTGACTGGGGGTGAGTGTTTGATTTGCTCAAATGCTCCGTCCATCATCCCCTTTTGTATCGCTTTGTTCGCCCTAAGTGTGGCAGGGTATGCTCAGACGTGAGTCCCTTGCTCACTTGGCCACTGGATTCAAGATAGCCTGGCTGATGAGGATTATGAATCCGAAACCGGTCCCAGGATGCTTGTTTCCGGTCCATGGAAGACATGGCTTGGCAGTTCGGGCTGGACTGTTCCCATGAGGCACAGGGTCAGACAGATTTGCATATAGCCATGTCTGAAATGGGGTGGCTGAGTGGGCTAAAGAATGGTGATGGATTAAACCCAGATCAGTTGACTGGGGGTGAGTGTTTGATTTGCTCAAATGCTCCGTTCATCATCCCCTTTTGTATCGCTTTGTTCACCCTAAGTGTGACAGGGTATGCTCAGACGTGAGTCCCTTGCTCACTTGGCCACTGGATTCAAGATAGCCTGGCTGATGAGGATTATGAATCCGAAACCGGTCCCAGGATGCTTGTTTCCGGTCCATGGAAGACATGGCTTGGCAGTTCGGGCTGGACTGTTCCCATGAGGCACAGGGTCAGACAGATTTGCATATAGCCATGTCTGAAATGGGGTGGCTGAGTGGGCTACAGAATGGTGATGGATCAAACCCAGATCAGTTGACTTGGGGTGAGTGTTTGATTTGCTCAAATGCTCCGTCCATCATCCCCTTTTGTATCGCTTTGTTCGCCCTAAGTGTGGCAGGGTATGCTCAGACGTGAGTCCCTTGCTCACTTGGCCACTGGATTCAAGATAGCCTGGCTGATGAGGATTATGAATCCGAAACTGGTCCCAGGATGCTTGTTTCCGGTCCATGGAAGACATGGCTTGGCAGTTCGGGCTGGACTGTTCCCATGAGGCACAGGGTCAGACTGATTTGCATATAGCCATGTCTGAAATGGGGTGGCTGAGTGGGCTAAAGAATGGTGATGGATTAAACCCAGATCAGTTGAATGGGGGTGAGTGTTTGATTTGCTCAAATGCTCCGTCCATCATCCCCTTTTGTATCACTTTGTTCGCCCTAAGTGTGGCAGGGTATGCTCAGACGTGAGTCCCTTGCTCACTTGGCCACTGGATTCAAGATAGCCTGGCTGATGAGGATTATGAATCCGAAACCGGTCCCAGGATGCTTGTTTCTGGTCCATGGAAGACATGGCTTGGCAGTACGGGCTGGACTGTTCCCATGAGGCACAGGGTCAGACTGATTTGCATATAGCCATGTCTGAAATGGGGTGGCTGAGTGGGCTAAAGAATGGTGATGGATTTAACTCAGATCAGTTGACTGGGGGTGAGTGTTTGATTTGCTCAAATGCTCCGTCCATCATCCCCTTTTGTATCGCTTTGTTCGCCCTTAGTGTGGCAGGGTATGCGCAGACGTGAGTCCCTTGCTCACTTGGCCACTGGATTCAAGATAGCCTGGCTGATGAGGATTATGAATCCGAAACCGGTCCCAGGATGCTTGTTTCCGGTCCATGGAAGACATGGCTTGGCAGTTCGGGCTGGACTGTTCCCATGAGGCACAGGGTCAGACTGATTTGCATATAGCCATGTCTAAAATGGGGTGGCTGAGTGGGCTAAAGAATGGTGATGGATTAAACCCAGATCAGTTGACTGGGGGTGAGTGTTTGATTTGCTCAAATGCTCCGTCCATCATCCCCTTTTGTATCGCTTTGTTCGCCCTAAGTGTGGCAGGGTATGCTCAGACGTGAGTCCCTTGCTCACTTGGCCACTGGATTCAAGATAGCCTGGCTGATGAGGATTATGAATCCGAAACCGGTCCCAGGATGCTTGTTTCCGGTCCAGGGAAGACATGGCTTGGCAGTTCGGGCTGGACTGTTCCCATGAGGCACAGGGTCAGACAGATTTGCATATAGCCATGTCTGAAATGGAGTGGCTGAGTGGGCTAAAGAATGGTGATGGATTAAACCCAGATCAGTTGACTGGGGGTGAGTGTTTGATTTGCTCAAATGCTCCGTCCATCATCCCCTTTTGTATCGCTTTGTTCGCCCTAAGTGTGGCAGGGTATGCTCAGACGTGAGTCCCTTGCTCACTTGGCCACTGGATACAAGATAGCCTGGCTGATGAGGATTATGAATCCGAAACCGGTCCCAGGATGCTTGTTTCCGGTCCATGGAAGACATGGCTTGGCAGTTCGGGCTGGACTGTTCCCATGAGGCACAGGGTCAGACTGATTTGCATATAGCCATGTCTGAAATGGGTTGGCTGAGTGGGCTAAAGAATGGTGATGGATTAAACCCAGATCAGTTGACTTGGGGTGAGTGTTTGATTTGCTCAAATGCTCCGTCCATCATCCCCTTTTGTATCGCTTTGTTCACTAATTTAATTTCTAATTTAAAACATTTATAAAGCGCAGCGTGCACCGTACGGTTTCTTGGCGCTAGTATGGGAGTCGGCAACAGAGGTAAAATCAACCTGTCAGGAAAAAAGGAAGATTACACGGGGAAGGCCTGTTTAAAAAGAAACGTTTTAAGATCTTTACGAAAAGAGAGATAGTGGGTGGCAAAGCGAAGGTGATCAGGAAGGGAGTTCCAAAATGTAGGGGCTAAGGTAGAAAAGTTGGTTCCACCCCATTTTTTCCGTTTAAAACGGGGGATTTGGAGGAGAGATTTGGAGGAAGAGCGGAGCTCTCTGGTGGGAGCATAATCTTTTATTAGCGAGGAAATAAAGGCAGGGGCAGTGCCCTGGCGGGCCTGGAAGACCATGCAGCCGGTCTTAAAGAGGGAGCGTTCCTTGACGGGAAGCCAATGAAGCTCCCTAAGGAGCGGAGTAGAGTGATGATATCGCGGGAGACCAAAGACCAGCCGGGCCGCCTGGTTCTGGACCATCTGGAGCCTCCGCATGCTGTATGCCGGAATGCCGTTGTAAAGGGCATTGGCATAATCCAGCCGCGATATCACCAGTGCGGCCATGATCTGCTTGAGTGCCTGAGGGGAAAAAAAACGGGAGACAGTGCGGATGGTGCGGAGAGTGAGGAAGCAAGAAGAAACTACAGAGGAGATTTGTGAATGAAGGGTGAGCTGGTTGTTTACTTTAACACCCAGTGTTTTAACCGAAGTTGAAGGGATGGGGGGGGGACCAAGAGTGGGGGGCCAAAAGAGAGAATTCCAGGGACTGGAAGAACCACCGGTGAGAACCAACTCGGTTTTATCTGGGTTCAATTTGAGATGGTTGTGGTTCATCCAATCCCTGATAAATGTCATAGAAGACTGGAAGTTAGAGAGAGAGAAGGAAGAAGAGGACAGATCAAAGATGAGCTGGAGGTCATCGGCGTAATTGTACACGGTGACCTCCAGCTGCTGAAGAGCAAAAATAAGAGGAGAGATGTAGAGATTGAAGAGTAGAGGGGAAAGAGAGGAACCCTGGGGAACACCGCAAGTGACAGGGAGTGAAGTGGTCGTGAGATCTCCTAGCCGAACCGCCTGGGTGCGGTCCCTCAGGAAGGAGGACAGCCAGATCAGGGCTGAACCCTCAATTCCAGCCGCCTTGACACGGGACAATAGGATGGTGTGGTCAACCGTGTCAAAGGCGGCAGAGAGATCGAGGAGTACCAGCACCTGATGTTTGTTATTGTCCATACCCTTCCTGAGGTTGTCCAGGACCGCAACCACAACTGATTCAGTCGAGTGCCTGGGGCGAAAGCCAGCCTGGCGAGGAGCCAATCCCCCATTAGCCTCTATGTGGGTGCTGAAAACTGCGGTGACATGGCGTTCCAGCACCTTGCCCAAATAGGGCAGCAGGGAAATGGGGCGATAATTGGCTGAGATGGACGGGTCCGCGCCAGGCTTTTTTAAGATGGGCACTATGGTGGCTGATTTGAGCGCAGGGGTCACTACTCCCTGCGCAAGGGAGTGGTTAAGAAAGGTGATAGGGGGCTCAGGGCAAGAAGAATAAATTTGTTGCAGGATTCGTGCCGGACAGATGTCTGCGGGAGAGCCCGACTTTACTTTAGGGAGCATCTCCCGGAATCCTGCCTCAGTGAGGGGGGGAATAGAGGTGAGGAGACCTTGGACAATAGGAGGGGAGGGATCCACAAATGCGGGCGAAGGAGGGGGGATGTTGGCTTTGATGGTATTTATCTTCTCTAAGAAATAAGCATTCAGTTGATCACATAGTGACTGAGATGGAGGGTTCTGGGGTGAAACTCTGTCGGAATAAGCCAGGTCATTGACTACGCCGAATATTTCCTTGGATTTGTTCTCGGCTGACATTATTTTGGTAGAAAAGTGAGAAATTTTTGCGGAGAGAATTGCGGTTTTGTATTCGGCCAGAGCAGTGAGGTAAGGAGCTTTTAATGAGGGATGATAACTTCTTCTCCACTGCCTCTCTGCCTGTCGGGTGGCTAGTTTTAACTTTTTTAGGTGGTCGTTAAACCACCTGTTGGAATCCTTAGGTCGCCGGATGGAGATGCGACGCAGGGGAGCCACTGAGTCACAACCCCCAGTCAGCCAGGTATTAATGGCATTGGCTTGGGAGTCGGATGAGAGGTCAGAGAGGATGGGAGTGGAGTTTCGGAGTAGAGAAAACAAAGAGGGGAGATCAACTCTGTTCCAATTCCGCGCCCAGGTGTTTTTGGCGCGTGGGGCTTTGGATACAGGTTTGGACGAGATGGAAAAAGCATTAAGGGCATGGTCAGACCAGGGACAAGGAGATATTGTCACCGAGGAGACTGGAAGATTAAGGGACCAAACCTGGTCCAGTATGTGACCGTGCGAATGAGTGGGGATGGTAATGTGCGGGACCAAGTTCAGAGAGGAAAGAGATTCAGTGAACTGTTTCGAAGCAGTACACTCCGAGGGATCCGAGGGCCAATAATTAAAATCCCCTAACACCAAAACTGAGGCGTAGTTGATCACTAAATTCGCCAGTAGGTCTTGAAATGCCGGTAAGAACAGAGACGAAGACTGAGGTGGACGATACATTAGGAGTAAGGTGATAGGGGGAGAGAAGGAGAGGGAGCGGGCTACAAGGAATTCAGTAGAGGGGATAGGGGAAGAGGGAAGGGTTTGAAAATTCAATTCAGATCGGGCGATTAATGCCACACCACCACCAACCCTGCCCGCCGAGCGATCTGCGCGCAAGGCGACGTAGGAAGGGGGGAGGGTAGCCAAGAGGACAGGAAGGGAAGAATCACAGTACCAGGTTTCGGTCAAGAGCAGTAAGTCAGGCTTCTTGGTGTCAAGCAAGACGAACAGCTCGTGATGGTGCTTGACCGCTGACCTGGTGTTGAGTAGGAAAACAGATAGCGGCGGAGCCGGGGAAGGGGGGTCAGGTAAGGGGGAGATCAACGGGGAGGGCATCAGTGTAGAGGTGGGAGAGGGGGCAAGCCCTAATGAGGCGATGCGCCTACGAGCGGTTTCAGAAAGAGGCCAATGGCCTTGGAGGCTAGTAAGGTCCTCAAGGGAGTATGATGTAAAATTGGCATGAGGTCGTGCCCCTAGCCCCGTCCGGCCGCGGACGGGCGCAGACGGGCTTGCCTTAGGCGCGCCTTCGGCGCGCAAACGGCGCGCCCGCTGCGCACGTCCGCTGCGCGTTCTGGGGTTGCACATTTTTGTAGGCGAGCTTTAGGGCGGGAGGGGGGCGTGGCCTGAAGGTGGGCGTGGCCAGCCGTCGAGTGAACGCGAGAGAGGGGGTCACGTGAGCGTTCAATCCGCTACACGGCGCCCTGGGAATACAAATAGCAGCAGTAGTGAGGGTAAGTTTTAAAATACAGAAAAATGGTGACACAATCTTAAAAGAACACACTCCCGGCTGTTTTGCCTCAGGAGACTCCAATTATCCGAGCGCTAGCTCCTCAGCGCTTAAATAGGGCGGGAGGGGGGCGTGGCCTGAAGGTGGGCGTGGCCAGCCGTCGAGTGAACGCGAGAGAGGGGGTCACGTGAGCGTTCAATCCGCTACACGGCGCCCTGGGAATACAAATAGCAGCAGTAGTGAGGGTAAGTTTTAAAATACAGAAAAATGGTGACACAATCTTAAAAGAACACACTCCCGGCTGTTTTGCCTCAGGAGACTCCAATTATCCGAGCGCTAGCTCCTCAGCGCTTAAATAGGGCGGGAGGGGGGCGTGGCCTGAAGGTGGGCGTGGCCAGCCGTCGAGTGAACGCGAGAGAGGGGGTCACGTGAGCGTTCAATCCGCTACACGGCGCCCTGGGAATACAAATAGCAGCAGTAGTGAGGGTAAGTTTTAAAATACAGAAAAATGGTGACACAATCTTAAAAGAACACACTCCCGGCTGTTTTGCCTCAGGAGACTCCAATTATCCGAGCGCTAGCTCCTCAGCGCTTAAATAGGGCGGGAGGGGGGCGTGGCCTGAAGGTGGGCGTGGCCAGCCGTCGAGTGAACGCGAGAGAGGGGGTCACGTGAGCGTTCAATCCGCTACACGGCGCCCTGGGAATACAAATAGCAGCAGTAGTGAGGGTAAGTTTTAAAATACAGAAAAATGGTGACACAATCTTAAAAGAACACACTCCCGGCTGTTTTGCCTCAGGAGACTCCAATTATCCGAGCGCTAGCTCCTCAGCGCTTAAATAGGGCGGGAGGGGGGCGTGGCCTGAAGGTGGGCGTGGCCAGCCGTCGAGTGAACGCGAGAGAGGGGGTCACGTGAGCGTTCAATCCGCTACACGGCGCCCTGGGAATACAAATAGCAGCAGTAGTGAGGATAAGTTTTAAAATACAGAAAAATGGTGACACAATCTTAAAAGAACACACTCCCGGCTGTTTTGCCTCAGGAGACTCCAATTATCCGAGCGCTAGCTCCTCAGCGCTTAAATAGGGCGGGAGGGGGGCGTGGCCTGAAGGTGGGCGTGGCCAGCCGTCGAGTGAACGCGAGAGAGGGGGTCACGTGAGCGTTCAATCCGCTACACGGCGCCCTGGGAATACAAATAGCAGCAGTAGTGAGGGTAAGTTTTAAAATACAGAAAAATGGTGACACAATCTTAAAAGAACACACTCCCGGCTGTTTTGCCTCAGGAGACTCCAATTATCCGAGCGCTAGCTCCTCAGCGCTTAAATAGGGCGGGAGGGGGGCGTGGCCTGAAGGTGGGCGTGGCCAGCCGTCGAGTGAACGCGAGAGAGGGGGTCACGTGAGCGTTCAATCCGCTCTAAGTGTGGCAGGGTATGCTCAGACGTGAGTCCCTTGCTCACTTGGCCACTGGATTCAAAATAGCCTGGCTGATGAGGATTATGAATCCGAAACCGGTCCCAGGATGCTTGTTTTCGGTCCATGGAAGACATGGCTTGGCAGTTCGGGCCGGACTGTTCCCATGAGGCACAGGGTCAGACTGATTTGCATATAGCCATGTCTGAAATGGGGTGGCTGAGTGGGCTAAAGAATGGTGATGGATTAAACCCAGATCAGTTGAATGGGGGTGAGTGTTTGATTTGCTCAAATGCTCCGTCCATCATCCCCTTTTGTATCGCTTTGTTCGCCCTAAGTGTGGCAGGGTATGCTCAGACGTGAGTCCCTTGCTCACTTGGCCACTGGATTCATGATAGCCTGGCTGATGAGGATTATGAATCCGAAACCGGTCCCAGGATGCTTGTTTCCGGTCCATGGAAGACATGGCTTGGCAGTTCGGGCTGGACTGTTCCCATGAGGCACAGGGTCAGACTGATTTGCATATAGCCATGTCTGAAATGGGGTGGCTGAGTGGGCTAAATAATGGTGATGGATTAAACTCAGATCAGTTGACTGGGGGTGAGTGTTTGATTTGCTCAAATGCTCCGTCCATCATCTCCTTTTGTATAGCTTTGTTCGCCCTTAGTGTGGCAGGGTATGCTCAGACGTGAGTCCCTTGCTCACTTGGCCACTGGATTCAAAATAGCCTGGCTGATGAGGATTATGAATCCGAAACCGGTCCCAGGATGCTTGTTTCCGGTCCATGGAAGACTTGGCTTGGCAGTTCGGTCTGGACTGTTCCCATGAGGCACAGGGTCAGACTGATTTGCATATAGCCATGTCTGAAATGGGGTGGCTGAGTGGGCTAAAGAATGGTGATGGATTAAACCCAGATCAGTTGACTGGGGGTGAGTGTTTGATTTGCTCAAATGCTCCGTCCATCATCCCATTCTGTATCGCTTTGTTCGCCCTAAGTGTGGCAGGGTATGCTCAGACGTGAGTCCCTTGCTCACTTGGCCACTGGATTCAAGATAGCCTGGCTGATGAGGATTATGAATCCGAAACCGGTCCCAGGATGCTTGTTTCCGGTCCATGGAAGACATGGCTTGGCAGTTCGGGCTGGACAGTTCCCATGAGGCACAGGGTCAGACTGATTTGCATATAGCCATGTCTGAAATGGGGTGGCTGAGTGGGCTAAAGAATGGTGATGGATTAAACCCAGATCAGTTGACTGGGGGTGAGTGTTTGATTTGCTCAAATGCTCCGTCCATCATCCCCTTTTGTATCGCTTTGTTCGCCCTAAGTGTGGCAGGGTATGCTCAGACGTGAGTCCCTTGCTCACTTGGCCATTGGATTCAAGATAGCCTGGCTGATGAGGATTATGAATCCGAAACCGGTCCCAGGATGCTTGTTTCCGGTCCATGGAAGACATGGTTTGGCAGTTCGGGCTGGACTGTTCCCATGAGGCACAGGGTCAGACTGATTTGCATATAGCCAAGTCTGAAATGGGGTGGCTGAGTGGGCTAAAGAATGGTGATGGATTAAATCCAGATCAGTTGACTGGGGGTGAGTGTTTGATTTGCTCAAATGCTCCGTCCATCATCCCCTTTTGTATAGCTTTGTTCGCCCTTAGTGTGGCAGGGTATGCTCAGACGTGAGTCCCTTGCTCACTTGGATACTGGATTCAAGATAGCCTGGCTGATGAGGATTATGAATCCTAAACCGGTCCCAGGATGCTTGTTTCCGGTCCATGGAAGACTTGGCTTGGCAGTTCGGGCTGGACTGTTCCCATGAGGCACAGGGTCAGACTGATTTGCATATAGCCATGTCTGAAATGGGGTGGCTGAGTGGGCTAAAGAATGGTGATGGATTAAACCCCGATCAGTTGACTTCGGGTGAGTGTTTGATTTGCTCAAATGCTCCGTCCATCATCCCCTTTTGTATCGCTTTGTTCGCCCTAAGTGTGGCAGGGTATGCTCAGACGTGAGTCACTTGCTCACTTGGCCACTGGATTCAAGATAGCCTGGCTGATGAGGATTATGAATCCGAAACCGGTCCCAGGATGCTTGTTTCCGGTCCATGGAAGACATGGCTTGGCAGTTCGGGCTGGACTGTTCCCATGAGGCACAGGGTCAGACTGATTTGCATATAGCCATGTCTGAAATGGGGTGGCTGAGTGGGCTAAAGAATGGTGATGGATTAAACTCAGATCAGTTGACTGGGGGTGAGTGTTTGATTTGCTCAAATGCTCTGTCCATCATCCCCTTTTGTATCGCTTTGTTCGCCCTTAGTGTGGCAGGGTATGCTCAGACGTGAGTCCCTTGCTCACTTGGCCACTGGATTCAAAATAGCCTGGCTGATGAGGATTATGAATCCGAAACCGGTCCCAGGATGCTTGTTTCCGGTCCATGGAAGACTTGGTTTGGCAGTTCGGGCTGGACTGTTCCCATGAGGCACAGGGTCAGACTGATTTGCATATAGCCATGTCTGAAATGGGGTGGCTGAGTGGGCTAAAGAATGGTTATGGATTAATCCCAGATCAGTTGACTGGGGGTGAGTGTTTGATTTGCTCAAATGCTCCGTCCGTCATCCCATTTTGTATCGCTTTGTTCGCCCTAAGTGTGGCAGGGTATGCTCAGACGTGAGTCCCTTGCTCACTTGGCCATTGGATTCAAGATAGCCTGGCTGATGAGGATTATGAATCCGAAACCGGTCCCAGGATGCTTGTTTCCGGTCCATGGAAGACATGGTTTGGCAGTTCGGGCTGGACTGTTCCCATGAGGCACAGGGTCAGACTGATTTGCATATAGCCAAGTCTGAAATGGGGTGGCTGAGTGGGCTAAAGAATGGTGATGGATTAAACCCAGATCAGTTGACTGGGGGTGAGTGTTTGATTTGCTCAAATGCTCCGTCCATCATCCCCTTTTGTATCGCTTTGTTCGCCCTAAGTGTGGCAGGGTATGCTCAGACGTGAGTCCCTTGCTTACTTGGCCACTGGATTCAAGATAGCCTGGCTGATGAGGATTATGAATCCGAAACCGGTCCCAGGATGCTTGTTTCCGGTCCATGGAAGACATGGCTTGGCAGTTCGGGCTTGACTGTTCCCATGAGGCACAGGGTCAGACTGATTTGAATATAGCCATGTCTGAAATGGGGTGGCTGAGTGGGCTTAAGAATGGTGATGGATTAAACCCAGATCAGTTGACTGGGGGTGAGTGTTTGATTTGCTCAAATGCTCCGTCCATCATCCCCTTTTGTAAAGCTTTGTTCGCCCTTAGTGTGGCAGGGTATGCTCAGACGTGAGTCCCTTGCTCACTTGGATACTGGATTCAAGATAGCCTGGCTGATGAGGATTATGAATCCTAAACCGGTCCCAGGATGCTTGTTTCCGGTCCATAGAAGACTTGGCTTGGCAGTTCGGGCTGGACTGTTCCCATGAGGCACAGGGTCAGACTGATTTGCATATAGCCATGTCTGAAATGGGGTGGCTGAGTGGGCTAAAGAATGGTGATGGATTAAACCCCGATCAGTTGACTTCGGGTGAGTGTTTGATTTGCTCAAATGCTCCGTCCATCATCCCCTTTTGTATCGCTTTGTTCGCCCTAAGTGTGGCAGGGTATGCTCAGACGTGAGTCACTTGCTCACTTGGCCACTGGATTCAAGATAGCCTGGCTGATGAGGATTATGAATCCGAAACCGGTCCCAGGATGCTTGTTTCCGGTCCATGGAAGATATGGCTTGGCAGTTCGGGCTGGACTGTTCCCATGAGGCACAGGGTCAGACTGATTTGCATATAGCCATGTCTGAAATGGGGTGGCTGAGTGGGCTAAAGAATGGTGATGGATTAAACTCAGATCAGTTGACTGGGGGTGAGTGTTTGATTTGCTCAAATGCTCTGTCCATCATCCCCTTTTGTATCGCTTTGTTCGCCCTTAGTGTGGCAGGGTATGCTCAGACGTGAGTCCCTTGCTCACTTGGCCACTGGATTCAAAATAGCCTGGCTGATGAGGATTATGAATCCGAAACCGGTCCCAGGATGCTTGTTTCCGGTCCATGGAAGACTTGGTTTGGCAGTTCGGGCTGGACTGTTCCCATGAGGCACAGGGTCAGACTGATTTGCATATAGCCATGTCTGAAATGGGGTGGCTGAGTGGGCTAAAGAATGGTTATGGATTAATCCCAGATCAGTTGACTGGGGGTGAGTGTTTGATTTGCTCAAATGCTCCGTCCGTCATCCCATTTTGTATCGCTTTGTTCGCCCTAAGTGTGGCAGGGTATGCTCAGACGTGAGTCCCTTGCTCACTTGGCCATTGGATTCAAGATAGCCTGGCTGATGAGGATTATGAATCCGAAACCGGTCCCAGGATGCTTGTTTCCGGTCCATGGAAGACATGGTTTGGCAGTTCGGGCTGGACTGTTCCCATGAGGCACAGGGTCAGACTGATTTGCATATAGCCAAGTCTGAAATGGGGTGGCTGAGTGGGCTAAAGAATGGTGATGGATTAAACCCAGATCAGTTGACTGGGGGTGAGTGTTTGATTTGCTCAAATGCTCCGTCCATCATCCCCTTTTGTATCGCTTTGTTCGCCCTAAGTGTGGCAGGGTATGCTCAGACGTGAGTCCCTTGCTCACTTGGCCACTGGATTCAAGATAGCCTGGCTGATGAGGATTATGAATCCGAAACCGGTCCAGGGATGCTTGTTTCCGGTCCATGGAAGACATGGCTTGGCAGTTCGGGCTGTACTGTTCCCATGAGGCACAGGGTCAGACTGATTTGCATATAGCCATGTCTGAAATGGGGTGGCTGAGTGGGCTTAAGAATGGTGATGGATTAAACGCAGATCAGTTGACTGGGGGGAGTGTTTGATTTGCTCAAATGCTCCGTCCATCATTCCCTTTTGTATCGCTTTGTTCGCCCTAAGTGTGGCAGGGTATGCTCAGACGTGAGTCCCTTGCTCACTTGGCCACTGGATTCAAGATAGCCTGGCTGATGAGGATTATGAATCCGAAACCGGTCCCAGGATGCTTGTTTCCAGTCCATGGAAGACATGGCTTGGCAGTTCGGGCTGGACTGTTCCCATGAGGCACAGGGTCAGACTGATTTGCATATAGCCATGTCTGAAATGGGGTGGCTGAGTGGGCTAAAGAATGGTGATGGATTAAACCCAGATCAGTTGACTGGGGGTGAGTGTTTGATTTGCTCAAATGCTCCGTCCATCATCCCCTTTTGTATCGCTTTGTTCGCCCTAAGTGTGACAGGGTATGCTCAGATGTGAGTCCCTTGCTCACTTGGCCACTGGATTCAAGATAGCCTGGCTGATGAGGATTATGAATCCGAAACCGGTCCCAGGATGCTTGTTTCCAGTCCATGAAAGACATGGCTTGGCAGTTCGGGCTGGACTGTTCCCATGAGGCACAGGGTCAGACAGATTTGCATATAGCCATGTCTGAAATGGGGTGGCTGAGTGGGCTAAAGAATGGTGATGGATTAAACCCAGATCAGTTGACTTGGGGTGAGTGTTTGATTTGCTCAAATGCTCCATCCATCATTCCCTTTTGTATCGCTTTGTTCGCCCTAAGTGTGGCAGGGTATGCTCAGACGTGAGTGCCTTGCTCACTTGGCCACTGGATTCATGATAGCCTGGCTGATGAGGATTATGAATCCGAAACCGGTCCCAGGATGCTTGTTTCCGGTCCACGGAAGACATGTCTTGGCAGTTCGGGCTGGACTGTTCCCATGAGGCACAGGGTCAGACTGATTTGCATATAGCCATGTCTGAAATGGGGTGGCTGAGTGGGCTAAAGAATGGTGATGGATTAAACTCAGATCAGTTGACTGGGGGTGAGTGTTTGATTTGCTCAAATGCTCCGTCCATCATCCCCTTTTGTATCGCTTTGTTCGCCCTTAGTGTGGCAGGGTATGCTCAGACGTGAGTCCCTTGCTCACTTGGCCACTGGATTCAAAATAGCCTGGCTGATGAGGATTATGAATCCGAAACCGTTTCCAGGATGCTTGTTTCCGGTCCATGGAAGACTTGGCTTGGCAGTTCGGGCTGGACTGTTCCCATGAGGCACAGGGTCAGACTGATTTGCATATAGCCATGTCTGAAATGGGGTGGCTGAGTGGGCTAAAGAATGGTGATGGATTAAACTCAGATCAGTTGACTGGGGGTGAGTGTTTGATTTGCTCAAATGCTCCGTCCATCATCCCATTTTGTATCGCTTTGTTCGCCCTAAGTGTGGCAGGGTATGCTCAGACGTGAGTCCCTTGCTCACTTGGACACTGGATTCAAAATAGCCTGGCTGAGGAGGATTATGAATCCGAAACCGGTCCCAGGATGCTTGTTTCCGGTCCATGGAAGACATGGCTTGGCAGTTCGGGCTGGACTGTTCCCATGAGGCACAGGGTCAGACAGATTTGCATATAGCCATGTCTGAAATGGGGTGGCTGAGTGGGCTACAGAATGGTGATGGATCAAACCCAGATCAGTTGACTTGGGGTGAGTGTTTGATTTGCTCAAATGCTCCGTCCATCATCCCCTTTTGTATCGCTTTGTTCGCCCTAAGTGTGGCAGGGTATGCTCAGACGTGAGTCCCTTGCTCACTTGGCCACTGGATTCAAGATAGCCTGGCTGATGAGGATTATGAATCCGAAACTGGTCCCAGGATGCTTGTTTCCGGTCCATGGAAGACATGGCTTGGCAGTTCGGGCTGGACTGTTCCCATGAGGCACAGGGTCAGACTGATTTGCATATAGCCATGTCTGAAATGGGGTGGCTGAGTGGGCTAAAGAATGGTGATGGATTAAACCCAGATCAGTTGAATGGGGGTGAGTGTTTGATTTGCTCAAATGCTCCTTCCATCATCCCCTTTTGTATCACTTTGTTCGCCCTAAGTGTGGCAGGGTATGCTCAGACGTGAGTCCCTTGCTCACTTAGCCACTGGATTCAAGATAGCCTGGCTGATGAGGATTATGAATCCGAAACCGGTCCCAGGATGCTTGTTTCCGGTCCATGGAAGACATGGCTTGGCAGTTCGGGCTGGACTCTTCCCATGAGGCACAGGGTCAGACTGATTTGCATATAGCCATGTCTGAAATGGGGTGGCTGAGTGGGCTAAAGAATGGTGATGGATTTAACTCAGATCAGTTGACTGGGGGTGAGTGTTTGATTTGCTCAAATGCTCCGTCCATCATCCCCTTTTGTATCGCTTTGTTCGCCCTTAGTGTGGCAGGGTATGCGCAAACGTGAGTCCCTTGCTCACTTGGCCACTGGATTCAAGATAGCCTGGCTGATGAGGATTATGAATCCGAAACCGGTCCCAGGATGCTTGTTTCCGGTCCATGGAAGACATGGCTTGGCAGTTCCGGCTGGACTGTTCCCATGAGGCACAGGGTCAGACTGATTTGCATATAGCCATGTCTAAAATGGGGTGGCTGAGTGGGCTAAAGAATGGTGATGGATTAAACCCAGATCAGTTGACTGGGGGTGAGTGTTTGATTTGCTCAAATGCTCCGTCCATCATCCCCTTTTGTATCGCTTTGTTCGCCCTAAGTGTGGCAGGGTATGCTCAGACGTGAGTCCCTTGCTCACTTGGCCACTGGATTCAAGATAGCCTGGCTGATGAGGATTATGAATCCGAAACCGGTCCCAGGATGCTTGTTTCCGGTCCAGGGAAGACATGGCTTGGCAGTTCGGGCTGGACTGTTCCCATGAGGCACAGGGTCAGACAGATTTGCATATAGCCATGTCTGAAATGGGGTGGCTGAGTGGGCTAAAGAATGGTGATGGATTAAACCCAGATCAGTTGACTGGGGGTGAGTGTTTGATTTGCTCAAATGCTCCGTCCATCATCCCCTTTTGTATCGCTTTGTTCGCCCTAAGTGTGGCAGGGTATGCTCAGACGTGAGTCCCTTGCTCACTTGGCCACTGGATACAAGATAGCCTGGCTGATGAGGATTATGAATCCGAAACCGGTCCCAGGATGCTTGTTTCCGGTCCATGGAAGACATGGCTTGGCAGTTCGGGCTGGACTGTTCCCATGAGGCACAGGGTCAGACTGATTTGCATATAGCCATGTCTGAAATGGGGTGGCTGAGTGGGCTAAAGAATGGTGATGGATTAAACCCAGATCAGTTGACTGGGGGTGAGTGTTTGATTTGCTCAAATGCTCCGTCCATCATCCCCTTTTGTATCGCTTTGTTCGCCCTAAGTGTGACAGGGTATGCTCAGACGTGAGTCCCTTGCTCACTTGGCCACTGGATTCAAGATAGCCTGGCTGATGAGGATTATGAATCCGAAACCGGTCCCAGGATGCTTGTTTCCGGTCCATGGAAGACATGGCTTGGCAGTTCGGGCTTGACTGTTCCCATGAGGCACAGGGTCAGACAGATTTGAATATAGCCATGTCTGAAATGGGGTGGCTGAATGGGCTAAAGAATGGTGATGGAATAAACCCAGATCAGTTGACTTGGGGTGAGTGTTTGATTTGCTCAAATGCTCCGTCCATCATCCCCTTTTGTATCGCTTTGTTCGCCCTAAGTGTGGCAGGGTATGCTCAGACGTGAGTCCCTTGCTCACTTGGCCACTGGATTCATGATAGCCTGGCTGGTGAGGATTATGAATCCGAAACCGGTCCCAGGATGCTTGTTTCCGGTCCATGGAAGACATGGCTTGGCAGTTCGGGCTGGACTGTTCCCATGAGGCACAGGGTCAGACTGATTTGCATATAGCCATGTCTGAAATGGGGTGGCTGAGTGGGCTAAATAATGGTGATGGATTAAACTCAGATCAGTTGACTGGGGGTGAGTGTTTGATTTGCTCAAATGCTCCGTCCATCATCCCCTTTTGTATAGCTTTGTTCGCCCTTAGTGTGGCAGGGTATGCTCAGACGTGAGTCCCTTGCTCACTTGGCCACTGGATTCAAAATAGCCTGGCTGATGAGGATTATGAATCCGAAACCGGTCCCAGGATGCTTGTTTCCGGTCCATGGAAGACTTGGCTTGGCAGTTCGGGCTGGACTGTTCCCATGAGGCACAGGGTCAGACTGATTTGCATATAGCCATGTCTGAAATGGGGTGGCTGAGTGGGCTAAAGAATGGTGATGGATTAAACCCAGATCAGTTGACTGGGGGTGAGTGTTTGATTTGCTCAAATGCTGCGTCCATCATCCCATTCTGTATCGCTTTGTTCGCCCTAAGTGTGGCAGGGTATGCTCAGACGTGAGTCCCTTGCTCACTTGGCCACTGGATTCAAGATAGCCTGGCTGATGAGGATTATGAATCCGAAACCGGTCCCAGGATGCTTGTTTCCGGTCCATGGAAGACATGGCTTGGCAGTTCGGGCTGGACAGTTCCCATGAGGCACAGGGTCAGACTGATTTGCATATAGCCATGTCTGAAATGGGGTGGCTGAGTGGGCTAAAGAATGGTGATGGATTAAACCCAGATCAGTTGACTGGGGGTGAGTGTTTGATTTGCTCAAATGCTCCGTCCATCATCCCCTTTTGTATCGCTTTGTTCGCCCTAAGTGTGGCAGGGTATGCTCAGACGTGAGTCCCTTGCTCACTTGGCCATTGGATTCAAGATAGCCTGGCTGATGAGGATTATGAATCCGAAACCGGTCCCAGGATGCTTGTTCCCGGTCCATGGAAGACATGGTTTGGCAGTTCGGGCTGGACTGTTCCCATGAGGCACAGGGTCAGACTGATTTGCATATAGCCAAGTCTGAAATGGGGTGGCTGAGTGGGCTAAAGAATGGTGATGGATTAAATCCAGATCAGTTGACTGGGGGTGAGTGTTTGATTTGCTCAAATGCTCCGTCCATCATCCCCTTTTGTATCGCTTTGTTCGCCCTTAGTGTGGCAGGGTATGCTCAGACGTGAGTCCCTTGCTCACTTGGATACTGGATTCACGATAGCCTGGCTGATGAGGATTATGAATCCTAAACCGGTCCCAGGATGCTTGTTTCCGGTCCATGGAAGACTTGGCTTGGCAGTTCGGGCTGGACTGTTCCCATGAGGCACAGGGTCAGACTGATTTGCATATAGCCATGTCTGAAATGGGGTGGCTGAGTGGGCTAAAGAATGGTGATGGATTAAACCCCGATCAGTTGACTGGGGGTGAGTGTTTGATTTGCTCAAATGCTCCGTCCATCATCCCCTTTTGTATCGCTTTGTTCGCCCTAAGTGTGGCAGGGTATGCTCAGACGTGAGTCACTTGCTCACTTGGCCACTGGATTCAAGATAGCCTGGCTGATGAGGATTATGAATCCGAAACCGGTCCCAGGATGCTTGTTTCCGGTCCATGGAAGACATGGCTTGGCAGTTCGGGCTGGACTGTTCCCATGAGGCACAGGGTCAGACTGATTTGCATATAGCCATGTCTGAAATGGGGTGGCTGAGTGGGCTAAAGAATGGTGATGGATTAAACTCAGATCAGTTGACTGGGGGTGAGTGTTTGATTTGCTCAAATGCTCCGTCTATCATCCCCTTTTGTATCGCTTTGTTCGCCCTTAGTGTGGCAGGGTATGCTCAGACGTGAGTCCCTTGCTCACTTGGCCACTGGATTCAAAATAGCCTGGCTGATGAGGATTATGAATCCGAAACCGGTCCCAGGATGCTTGTTTCCGGTCCATGGAAGACTTGGTTTGGCAGTTCGGGCTGGACTGTTCCCAGCAGGCACAGGGTCAGACTGATTTGCATATAGCCATGTCTGAAATGGGGTGGCTGAGTGGGCTAAAGAATGGTTATGGATTAATCCCAGATCAGTTGACTGGGGGTGAGTGTTTGATTTGCTCAAATGCTCCGTCCATCATCCCATTTTGTATCGCTTTGTTCGCCCTAAGTGTGGCAGGGTATGCTCAGACGTGAGTCCCTTGCTCACTTGGCCATTGGATTCAAGATAGCCTGGCTGATGAGGATTATGAATCCGAAACCGGTCCCAGGATGCTTGTTTCCGGTCCATGGAAGACATGGTTTGGCAGTTCGGGCTGGACTGTTCCCATGAGGCACAGGGTCAGACTGATTTGCATATAGCCAAGTCTGAAATGGGGTGGCTGAGTGGGCTAAAGAATGGTGATGGATTAAACCCAGATCAGTTGACTGGGGGTGAGTGTTTGATTTGCTCAAATGCTCCGTCCATCATCCCCTTTTGTATCGCTTTGTTCACCCTAAGTGTGGCAGGGTATGCTCAGACGTGAGTCCCTTGCTCACTTGGCCACTGGATTCAAGATAGCCTGGCTGATGAGGATTATGAATCCGAAACCGGTCCAGGGATGCTTGTTTCCGGTCCATGGAAGACATGGCTTGGCAGTTCGGGCTGTACTGTTCCCATGAGGCACAGGGTCAGACTGATTTGCATATAGCCATGTCTGAAATGGGGTGGCTGAGTGGGCTAAAGAATGGTGATGGATTAAACTCAGATCAGTTGACTGGGGGTGAGTGTTTGATTTGCTCAAATGCTCTGTCCATCATCCCCTTTTGTATCGCTTTGTTCGCCCTTAGTGTGGCAGGGTATGCTCAGACGTGAGTCCCTTGCTCACTTGGCCACTGGATTCAAAATAGCCTGGCTGATGAGGATTATGAATCCGAAACCGGTCCCAGGATGCTTGTTTCCGGTCCATGGAAGACTTGGTTTGGCAGTTCGGGCTGGACTGTTCCCATGAGGCACAGGGTCAGACTGATTTGCATATAGCCATGTCTGAAATGGGGTGGCTGAGTGGGCTAAAGAATGGTTATGGATTAATCCCAGATCAGTTGACTGGGGGTGAGTGTTTGATTTGCTCAAATGCTCCGTCCGTCATCCCATTTTGTATCGCTTTGTTCGCCCTAAGTGTGGCAGGGTATGCTCAGACGTGAGTCCCTTGCTCACTTGGCCATTGGATTCAAGATAGCCTGGCTGATGAGGATTATGAATCCGAAACCGGTCCCAGGATGCTTGTTTCCGGTCCATGGAAGACATGGTTTGGCAGTTCGGGCTGGACTGTTCCCATGAGGCACAGGGTCAGACTGATTTGCATATAGCCAAGTCTGAAATGGGGTGGCTGAGTGGGCTAAAGAATGGTGATGGATTAAACCCAGATCAGTTGACTGGGGGTGAGTGTTTGATTTGCTCAAATGCTCCGTCCATCATCCCCTTTTGTATCGCTTTGTTCGCCCTAAGTGTGGCAGGGTATGCTCAGACGTGAGTCCCTTGCTCACTTGGCCACTGGATTCAAGATAGCCTGGCTGATGAGGATTATGAATCCGAAACCGGTCCAGGGATGCTTGTTTCCGGTCCATGGAAGACATGGCTTGGCAGTTCGGGCTGTACTGTTCCCATGAGGCACAGGGTCAGACTGATTTGCATATAGCCATGTCTGAAATGGGGTGGCTGAGTGGGCTTAAGAATGGTGATGGATTAAACGCAGATCAGTTGACTGGGGGGAGTGTTTGATTTGCTCAAATGCTCCGTCCATCATTCCCTTTTGTATCGCTTTGTTCGCCCTAAGTGTGGCAGGGTATGCTCAGACGTGAGTCCCTTGCTCACTTGGCCACTGGATTCAAGATAGCCTGGCTGATGAGGATTATGAATCCGAAACCGGTCCCAGGATGCTTGTTTCCAGTCCATGGAAGACATGGCTTGGCAGTTCGGGCTGGACTGTTCCCATGAGGCACAGGGTCAGACTGATTTGCATATAGCCATGTCTGAAATGGGGTGGCTGAGTGGGCTAAAGAATGGTGATGGATTAAACCCAGATCAGTTGACTGGGGGTGAGTGTTTGATTTGCTCAAATGCTCCGTCCATCATCCCCTTTTGTATCGCTTTGTTCGCCCTAAGTGTGACAGGGTATGCTCAGATGTGAGTCCCTTGCTCACTTGGCCACTGGATTCAAGATAGCCTGGCTGATGAGGATTATGAATCCGAAACCGGTCCCAGGATGCTTGTTTCCAGTCCATGAAAGACATGGCTTGGCAGTTCGGGCTGGACTGTTCCCATGAGGCACAGGGTCAGACAGATTTGCATATAGCCATGTCTGAAATGGGGTGGCTGAGTGGGCTAAAGAATGGTGATGGATTAAACCCAGATCAGTTGACTTGGGGTGAGTGTTTGATTTGCTCAAATGCTCCATCCATCATTCCCTTTTGTATCGCTTTGTTCGCCCTAAGTGTGGCAGGGTATGCTCAGACGTGAGTGCCTTGCTCACTTGGCCACTGGATTCATGATAGCCTGGCTGATGAGGATTATGAATCCGAAACCGGTCCCAGGATGCTTGTTTCCGGTCCACGGAAGACATGTCTTGGCAGTTCGGGCTGGACTGTTCCCATGAGGCACAGGGTCAGACTGATTTGCATATAGCCATGTCTGAAATGGGGTGGCTGAGTGGGCTAAAGAATGGTGATGGATTAAACTCAGATCAGTTGACTGGGGGTGAGTGTTTGATTTGCTCAAATTGTCGAAGTGGATTTCTTCTACCTCGCCCAGGTATGCTCACAAAGGAAGACCAGCAGTCGGAGGTAACTGTAACATAAAAAGATTTATTGCGCTCGAGCGGGTACACCACCTCACAGCTCCATGTGGCTATGAGAGAAGTGGACAACTTACAAAGTCATAGACAGCCTTATATACTTTTGTGCTGGAATAAGCGTAGGTGGGAATGAATACACAGATCAGCAACTGCCAAGGATGATGAATGATCCCAGGACGGACCCACGTACTAGTCAGGACGAGTCACTCTGGAAATATGTATATTTGGCATGCAGAACGCAAATATAAAGGTTACTCACTAAACCCCATCAGTCATCAATAATCTTGTGATACACAGAATAAAGCAGAACTATGCATAACTTGTGCCAAGTATAAACATAGGCGGGCCTGTGGTTACAGAGTCAGGCGCTCACTTGATTACTCATCCGGATATGGAACAAAAGGTTATGTCTCCTGTGTCAACAGTAATTTATCACCATCAGCAGTGTTTAGTTAACTGTAATACATTGGCAGTAGTTAGGAAGGAAAGTTAAACAAATGAGTCATTGACCTTTAAGCAATGCACCCTGCTCTACTTGTGTGTCATAAAGCAGAGTACAAACATATGCTCTGGGGTCGATCGATGTATCATCGTTTCTTCGTGCAGATGAAGTGGCCATGTTATATGTGCTGAGGTGGCAGGCTAGAGAAAACTTAACTCAAAATGGCTGCTGGAAAAAACAAAATGGAGGAGCTTTCGTCCATTACAAAAACTGTATTTTCACAATCGACCCTTTGGACGCAAGGTCCAACATTTTGCTGTGGCCTAATGTACATGTTCGTAGATAGGCCGGCTGTTACTATAGTGTGCCTCATTGCGCTCATTAACATAGTCAACTGTGTTGGTGTCAGTGGGGCTGTTATCCGAGATATCAATATCCATCAATTGTTGAGTTTCAATATCTCTCATTATAAGTGCATTGGACACTGTCACAGGGGGCATCGGGGGTGGTTTAAGCAATCGCCCCAGACACTGGCAGCACATGGGCAGGCAATTAATGAAAATGCAGCACCCAATCACCACGAGGAAGATAATCACCAGAAACATCCCTATCTTCCAGCCCCAGGCGGATAAAGCATTCCAAAAGGAACCTACAGGGTCCCAGGGGCCAACATCATTATGGGCCTGAGCTCCTATATCATATAGTCTCTTGACAGCTTCTCTAACTGATGTAGATGAGTCAGGAACGTACGAGCAACAGGAGGACCCGATCACCCTACAGACTCCACCCCGTTCTGCTAACATCATGTCTAGCACAACCCGGTTTTGAAGGGCAACGAGTCTAAGAGCCTTCAGCTCAACTGTGATGTTCTCAATTACACCTGCGGTCTCCTCTATAGTCGCCTCTAATAGACGGGACAACCTACGTATGTTTCTGGAGTTTATGGCAGGGCCATACCAAGGAACAAAGGCCTTTAGCACATCACCAGCTATCTCACCCACTGTATCTCCTTGATCAACACTCCTCCTGCCCCTTAGAGTTCTGGATGCTCTATTCACTTCTGCAGTACTTTTTACAGACAATGCTGGTGTTACAAGACCCAGGTGGCAGCAGCCACCCCAGTTTACTGGCAGCCAAATGTAGGCCCTGGAACCACAAATGAAATAGACTGAGTCACCAACATAAAGTGGAACAGTTATTTCCTGGGAAGACACTTCAAATGTTATATTGCAATTGGTACTATTCCCCATGTCAGTGGTACCGTTACTCCTGATACATATACTCCCAAGTACACTACGCTGCCTCATTTTCAAAAATGGTACCTGTCTTGTGTCCCTCTGGAGCGGAGGTGTGCTATCATTCTTTATCAAAGACAGTGGGGTGAATATATTTGAAAAGGGGAATGTTGCATTGGGCAAAATAACTTCAGAGCAATTCCCTGCCTGGAGAATGTCTTTGTCATAATGGGTATACAAGGAGGCAGTTGATGTTCTGGCGGTAGAACGGGGAGTTACTAAGCTACTGAAAACTCTTATTAACTCAATTTTCAGCATTGCAATGTGTAATGCATAACAGGACGCCTCAAATGGCAGGGGTACTTGGAGAAGGGGTATACCTTCATCTACATAAGCTGGGAATTGCATACAGATCCAACAATTATTTTTATCAATGACTTGGTGGGTCTGATGAAGTAAGGTAAGGAAAGAATTGTGACGCATCTCCTCTCTGTGATCCATATCCTCTGGTGGTACTGTAACTGAGGGGACAAAGTCAGAGGGAAGCTCTGATGGAAGCGGGGCTGTTTTTGCAATAGGATGGTAGAGCTCTAGAAGATATAGTAAACCAATGACCAAAGACATTATGCAAAACAACATACAAAATATGCATAGTTTGGAGTACCAACGCCCCTTTTTGTTCAATTTAAGGGTGGAATATGTATCCTCCATCTCTAGTAAAGGAAGGTGTCTTGTTGTTCTTCCAAACAAATATACCATTCGAAATATTCCGTATTTTGAAATATACAATCTCACAAGTGCGGCAGTTCAACAGTGTTCGTTATAGGCCTCACTGTTACAGACCTTGCAATTGGTGGAAATAACACAAAGTCGACCTCACACCCTCTCCTCCTATGGGTCGCTGGGCTTCGGAGGTGATCCTTTCTTCTCTTTGCAGATCAGAGTTGGCAGTGTCCTTATTCTACTAACCTCACTGCACAAGTTAGTCCTTTAAAGTTGGCACTATTCAGTGCGGCAGTTGGTGCTTGCTCCGTCCTAAGCACTCTTCAATTTCCTTGGGCGTAGATTGTATCCTGATGCAGCTGGTTGATCATCGATGCGTGCAGGAGTGCAGTCACCAGTCCTTCGGTCAGAACGGTCCTCTTCCGGGGGCAGCTCTGGCCAGAATGGTGGTGCTCTCTTCACGTTAGAAAGATGAATCCAGTTTTTGTGTCCGTCACATCGAACCGCCGTCTGTGTGACTAACAAAACTTGCGCTGGCCCTTTCCACCTGGGCTGTAGGCTGTTCTTCCTCACAAAGTTCTTGGTCAGGACCCAGTCCCCGGGCCTGATATCATGCACTTCTCCTTCCAGAGGCGGGGACCAAGTGTCTCTGACCTGTTGGCGAATGGTAGACAGGGCAGAAGTTAGTTCTTTACAATAATCCAATAAAGCAGAATGCGTCAATTCTTGCAACTTTGGTGGAGAGGCAAACCCATATACATTTGCTGGTTTCCCCATAACGAGCTCATATGGAGAGAGTCTGTTTTTGGATGTAACAGTTGTCCTCATGGAGAACAAGGCTAAGGGCAAAGCATCTACCCAACTGAGAGTGCTTGATGCACATATTTTTTGCAGTTTATTTTTCAATGTAGCGTTGCAGCGCTCCACAAGCCCTGCCGCTTTTGGGTGATACACTGAATGGAACTTTTGTTGTACCCCTAATCCTTGGCATACTAGATCCATTATTTTATTCGAAAAATGTACCCCGTTATCAGACCAGAGGCTTCTGGCCAAGCCGTAGCGTGAGAAGTACTCTTTCAGCAACATCTTGGCCGTGCTTAATGCGGTGTTGTCTTTCAAAGGGAATGCCTCCACCCAATTACTGAAACTACATATAACAACCAAAACATATCTCTTGCCATTGGCAGGGGGCATTTCTATGTAATCCATCTGAAGGCATTCAAAGGGGTATTCTGGCAATCTAAAATGACCCGGTGGTACTTGTATCCCTTTTCCTACATTATGGAGAGCACAGGTCATACAGTTCTTGGATAATTTTACAGCTGTCTTCCTAATGTTTTTGTTGACCCATATCTTTTCAATGGTATTTGTCATTCCATCAGCCCCCAAGTGTGCCGGACCATGAACCATGTGAAGCATGGGTAGGAGAAAACTGTCGGGCAGGACCCACTTTTTCAAATCACCAAGTGTGTGCATCCAAGCCCCAAAATGTGTGTCAAAATAATATCCTTCCTTAACCCACTGCTTCTTTTCATCTTCACTTGCAAAGTCTTGAATGTCTTTTATCTCTTTATATGGATCAATATTTGTCTCTTCTTCTTTAGATCGTGACACTACATATGTTAAGGTGTACTCACTCAATGCAGTGTGTTTTGCTGTTTCATCGGCAAAAGCGTTTCCCTGACCTACATGGTCTGTAATTTTCTTGTGTGCACTACACTTCATGATAGCCAATTTAGTCGGTAATGCAAGAGCATTTAGCAGTCTGGTAATCAAGGTGCCATGCTGTATTTTTGCACCTCCAGATGTGATGTACCCTCTTTCGGCCCATAACCGGCCGAAGTTATGTGCCACCCCCCAGGCGTATTGACTGTCGGTGTAAATGTTTACGGCTAACTTCTCTGAGAGCTCACATGCTCTAGTTAAGGCGATCAACTCGGCTGCCTGAGCAGACATCTGTTCTATTTTACATGTTTCAACAACTGTCTTATTTGTTGTGATTGCATAGGCTGCAGAGGTAGTTCCATCTGGTCTTTTTAAACAAGAGCCATCCACAAATAGTGTTCCATCGACATTTTGCATAGGTGTGTCTGCTAAATCTACTCGACCCTTTGTTTCAGTTTCAGTAACAATCACGCAATCATGTTGTACTTCATCCTGCTCCAAAGGGAGAGGCATCAGAGTAGCTGGATTTATGGTGTTACACCTCTGCAAGGTCACGTTAGTGGCCATTAGTATTAGCTCATACTGAGTCAACCTGGCATTAGTTAAATGTTGAGTTTTGGTTTTGTTCAGCAGTATGTCTACTGAATGAGGTACGTAAACCACAACTGGATGTCCAAGTACAATAGAGTCTGCCTGTCTTACTGCAGCAGCCGCCGCAGCAACATTTCTAAGGCAGTTCGGTAGACCTCTTGCTACCGGATCCAATGTTGAGGAAAAATAGGCACATGGTCTATTCTTCTCTCCATTTTTCTGGGTTAGTATAGCCATTGCGCATCCTTCTTTCTCATGTACGAACAATGCAAAGTTCTTAGTGTAATCTGGTGTGCCCAAAGCAGGTGCATTGCATAAAGCAGTTTTCAAAGCCACAAAGCTATCTTGATGCTCTTGATCCCAAGGAACAGGATCTTCCACATCTTTGTGAGTCAAGGACAGTAATGGCTTGGCCAGATAAGAGAAATTTGGTACCCATTGCCTACAAAAGGAGACCATTCCAAGAAATGCACGCACATCTTTTTGTGTTCTAGGTCTGGGAATGTTCTGCACTGTTTGTATTCTGTCAGATGATAATCTCCTCCCACCTTTCGACAGGAGATGACCTAGGTAGGTTACCTCCTGTTGACAGTACTGTAGCTTAGCTGGCGAAACCTTGTGTCCATGCGAAGCAAGAAAAGTTAGAATAGCATGCGTAGCTTGCTTACAAGTTTCATTTGTTTCAGCTGTTAACAGTAAATCATCCACATATTGCAGTAATACTGTACCTGGTGGTAAAGCACAGTCATCTAGTTGTCTCTTTAATGCCTGACTATAGATGCTAGGGCTTTCTGTATACCCCTGGGGAACCCGACAAAATTTGTACGATCGCCCATGGAAACTGAAACTGAACAGATACTGGCTGTCTGGGTGTATGGGGATACTGAAGAAGGCATTCTTCAGATCTATGACGGTAAACCACTGGGCTGAAGGTGGTACAGACGAAAACATTGCTGTAATGTCGGGTACAACAGGGTATTGTGGTTCCACTATTTTATTTATGGCTCTCAAATCAACAATCATCCTATATTTGATCTGTCCTGTTCCATCATCACGCTTAACCACAGGTAAAATTGGACTGTTACAGGGACTGCTTGTAACTTCTTGTATTATCTCCCGTTGCAATAAGTCTGAGATAACTAATTTCAGACCTTCCTCACCTTCTTTTGATATTTTATACTGGGGGATGCGAGGTAGTCTGACATTTGGCTTTACTGTAATATGCACTGGCTCAATATCCATTTTCCCTACATCGTTTGGTCCGTGTGCCCATAAATTTGGATCAATATCTCGCAGTTCAGGTGGAATGTTATTTTTATCTGTAACCATGTATTGTCTAGACACTTTTTGCTTCTTACAAGTTAAGTAAACACCATCTGGTGTACAGTATATAGTAGCATGCATCATTTTTAAAGCTTTTAAACCAAGCAAATTTAGTGAACATTTCTCTGTTAGTACAAATGGCATACTCCCTGTTATAGGACCAATTGTGAAGTCCAATGGTCGTGAAATGGGGCTTGTGACAACAGTATTTGAAAATCCCACCGACTTATCTAATCTTCCCGAGAGAGGAACATGGGGGAGCAAGCGGTGGGAAATCGATGTATTAGTGGCACCAGTATCTAGAAGAAATTTCCTCTCCTCACCTTCAACTACCATTTTTACATATGGGCCTGAAGAATCCACTGGTATCTGCACTCGCTCCCTGTCCTCTCCTGGGCATCCCTATTGTGTCCAGTCCTCGTTGTCATCATATGGTGTATAATCTTGAGTGAAATACGCATTGTTCCTATTATTGTCAAAATAATTTGCCTGCTCAGTGTCACTGTAATTTCTTTGCTGTCCTCTACCTCTCCCTCTGTCTACACGCGGAGTTGAGTTTCCTCTGTAAGTGTTTGCACTATTTCTCATAGTTTGACCCTTGCCCTGTAAGTAAGGGCACTCATTCTTCCAATGTCCCTCCTCATAGCAGTTAGCACATTGATTATATCCTAACCCTGCTCTCTGTTGCGCCGGAGCTGAAGCAGCGCGACCAACCCCACGACTACGTCCACCTGCCCTCTGAAAGTTTGTACGTCCTCTTGACCTTCCTCTGTCAGGAAAAGCTTGCTGCATTAACGCTTTTGTCTTCAATTCCTTCATTTGCTTATCCTTTTTTCCCTTGTCTGAATTTCTCTTATTTTCATAATAGCACGCCATTGTCAATAACTCAGCTGGATCTTTAGCAGTCCAGGTACTTTCGTATGTCTTTATACTGTCCGATAGCTCAGGTAAAATGTTATTAACAAACTGATTAGCAAAAATGCGCTTTCCTTGTACTGTCTGGATGTCCTGTCCACTGTGTCCTTTAAAAATCTCTTCTATTCTGCTAAAAAAATCAGTCACTTCTTCTCCCTCCTTCTGTCTACATGCAGTCATTTTATCCCAGTCTACTTTTTGTCTAGGCAGAATTTCCTGCATGCGTGTTATAATGTGTCCAGGTAAATCTTTTAACACTTGTGGCACATCCTCTCCTGCTCCTCTACGATTATCCGCAGCCGCTATCGCTCCCCAGTTAATGTGTGCCGAATTATGATCCCTAACGGGGCGCCACAATTCCTGTGGTACCAAAAAATCGAACAGAAGGTCAACATCTTTCAATATCATGGGCGTTAAACTAAGAGCAGATTCAAGATGCTCATAAAACACTTTCGGATTACTTCTAGGATCAGGCAACTCTTTCTTTAGGGCCAATAAATCAGCCCTCGTCCATGGGGTGTGCACATATTGTCGGATGGCGGGGAGGTTTCCACCCCTTGGATCAGGAATTGGGTGTACTTCTCTCATAGGGAAAGCTGAGGTATCATGCTCGTGTTCTGGACCAAAATGCTGGTAGATATGTTGACCGGTGGCGTTATGCATAATAATATCTAGCTCTTTGTGATAGTGATAACAATCATTAAATGCATCTTCACATTCTGTGTTCGTTAATATGGATTGTTCGCTCTCCCTCCATAATTTGTGTAACCACATTGGTATTCTAAAAAGAACAGGACTATTCTCTAGCAAGAGTTCACAGTATTCAAGCAATCTAGTCGCCATGCTATTAACAACAAGATTTCTAGCTCTTAGTTCCTTCATTCCCTCAAATGTTTCCCAGGCTCCTCTCTTTGTTATGTCCCCAAGATCCATCCATTTTTGTGCCATCTTTTTTATAGTTTCTTTTTCATCACGACCTAATCGGGTGTGTCTAACGTACATGTCTGGTGTTCGCCTATTTGTCATTGGTGATCTAAACCACGGGGAATTCGGCCACATGTTTGCTCTTTGTGCGTCTGATGCGGGGGAATCACTTTGTGAAGCGAGGGGTGTCATTGGTACTGGAAGTGCCACGCTGGAAAGTGCTGGAGTGGACGGTGTTGCTGGAATGCTTCCTACAGATCCATGTGTGCCCTGCAAAGTATTAGTAGGAGAGACTGTTTGTTGGGCGGTTAGTTGGGCCTGAGCTGGTGCAGCGGGGGCGGATGCTTGTTGGGCCGGTACGACGAGAGGGTGCACAGGCTGTGCTTGTGGTGGGGCAACAATATTAGGCTGTTGGCCCCCAATACCCGGACCTGGTGGGGGTGGCGGTATTTGGACGACATTATATGGAGGGGGTTTGTCTAACAAGTCCTCCAGTATTTCGTCAACTGGGGGGCACTTTCTTTGGTCTACTGCGACAAAGCATTTTTCTGTTGTCATTCTAAATTCCCTGTCATGCTGTTTAATGTTTTCGTTTATCTTAATTTTATCATATTCCGCTACCTTGGCCATAGTCGTTTTATTCTTTTCTCTCTCTCTATCTTGTTTTTGTTTCATGTTCCTAGTTCTAGCATATTTCTCCCATGTTTGAAATGCTTCAAACATAGCAGGTCGGACTTTTCGTTCCATCATACATTGCTGTAAATACTGTAACTTGGCTAAATCAAAGGTACCATCAATAGGAAACTGTAATTCTTTATCCTTTTTTGTGTACTCATGCCATATTCTATTGTATAAATTCACATTTATTCCCTTTTTTATCATTAATATCCAACCTGGACTATCTTCAACAGGGGCGGGGACGCTTTCGTCCAACCGGTGACCTGACTTTATACAACAGAACGTTTTAGAAATGCATTTCTTCATTGTTCCTATTTATTCTTTTAGTTATAACTATCCTTTTACTCTTTTACTAAAATTTATTCAACAAACCTAGTTAACCCAACTCTTTTTAATAAAACATGCAACAGAACAATCTCACCAATCTGTGGTGTGTCCTTGAATCGTCCGACTGTTGGTCTTCGGACAACACGTCTGTTTCAGAAGGGATCAGCTCGTGGACCTCTGCCGGGGAATCCTGTGTCAAGAGGCCAGTCGGGACTTCAGATGGCAGCTGCTGCGGAGAAACGCCGTCTCCTTCGTGCAGGGGCCCCTACGATCATTCGGTCCTCAGTCGCACCTCTCAACCACGGACTCAGCTAGCCGTTGGATGTCCCACGGAGAGGTCCCTTCGTGGTCGCCAATTTGTCGAAGTGGATTTCTTCTACCTCGCCCAGGTATGCTCACAAAGGAAGACCAGCAGTCGGAGGTAACTGTAACATAAAAAGATTTATTGCGCTCGAGCGGGTACACCACCTCACAGCTCCATGTGGCTATGAGAGAAGTGGACAACTTACAAAGTCATAGACAGCCTTATATACTTTTGTGCTGGAATAAGCGTAGGTGGGAATGAATACACAGATCAGCAACTGCCAAGGATGATGAATGATCCCAGGACGGACCCACGTACTAGTCAGGACGAGTCACTCTGGAAATATGTATATTTGGCATGCAGAACGCAAATATAAAGGTTACTCACTAAACCCCATCAGTCATCAATAATCTTGTGATACACAGAATAAAGCAGAACTATGCATAACTTGTGCCAAGTATAAACATAGGCGGGCCTGTGGTTACAGAGTCAGGCGCTCACTTGATTACTCATCCGGATATGGAACAAAAGGTTATGTCTCCTGTGTCAACAGTAATTTATCACCATCAGCAGTGTTTAGTTAACTGTAATACATTGGCAGTAGTTAGGAAGGAAAGTTAAACAAATGAGTCATTGACCTTTAAGCAATGCACCCTGCTCTACTTGTGTGTCATAAAGCAGAGTACAAACATATGCTCTGGGGTCGATCGATGTATCATCGTTTCTTCGTGCAGATGAAGTGGCCATGTTATATGTGCTGAGGTGGCAGGCTAGAGAAAACTTAACTCAAAATGGCTGCTGGAAAAAACAAAATGGAGGAGCTTTCGTCCATTACAAAAACTGTATTTTCACAAAATGCTCCGTCCATCATCCCCTTTTGTATCGCTTTGTTCGCCCTTAGTGTGGCAGGGTATGCTCAGACGTGAGTCCCTTGCTCACTTGGCCACTGGATTCAAAATAGCCTGGCTGATGAGGATTATGAATCCGAAACCGTTTCCAGGATGCTTGTTTCCGGTCCATGGAAGACTTGGCTTGGCAGTTCGGGCTGGACTGTTCCCATGAGGCACAGGGTCAGACTGATTTGCATATAGCCATGTCTGAAATGGGGTGGCTGAGTGGGCTAAAGAATGGTGATGGATTAAACTCAGATCAGTTGACTGGGGGTGAGTGTTTGATTTGCTCAAATGCTCCGTCCATCATCCCATTTTGTATCGCTTTGTTCGCCCTAAGTGTGGCAGGGTATGCTCAGACGTGAGTCCCTTGCTCAATTGGACACTGGATTCAAAATAGCCTGGCTGAGGAGGATTATGAATCCGAAACCGGTCCCAGGATGCTTGTTTCCGGTCCATGGAAGACATGGCTTGGCAGTTCGGGCTGGACTGTTCCCATGAGGCACAGGGTCAGACAGATTTGCATATAGCCATGTCTGAAATGGGGTGGCTGAGTGGGCTACAGAATGGTGATGGATCAAACCCAGATCAGTTGACTTGGGGTGAGTGTTTGATTTGCTCAAATGCTCCGTCCATCATCCCCTTTTGTATCGCTTTGTTCGCCCTAAGTGTGGCAGGGTATGCTCAGACGTGAGTCCCTTGCTCACTTGGCCACTGGATTCAAGATAGCCTGGCTGATGAGGATTATGAATCCGAAACTGGTCCCAGGATGCTTGTTTCCGGTCCATGGAAGACATGGCTTGGCAGTTCGGGCTGGACTGTTCCCATGAGGCACAGGGTCAGACTGATTTGCATATAGCCATGTCTGAAATGGGGTGGCTGAGTGGGCTAAAGAATGGTGATGGATTAAACCCAGATCAGTTGAATGGGGGTGAGTGTTTGATTTGCTCAAATGCTCCTTCCATCATCCCCTTTTGTATCACTTTGTTCGCCCTAAGTGTGGCAGGGTATGCTCAGACGTGAGTCCCTTGCTCACTTAGCCACTGGATTCAAGATAGCCTGGCTGATGAGGATTATGAATCCGAAACCGGTCCCAGGATGCTTGTTTCCGGTCCATGGAAGACATGGCTTGGCAGTTCGGGCTGGACTCTTCCCATGAGGCACAGGGTCAGACTGATTTGCATATAGCCATGTCTGAAATGGGGTGGCTGAGTGGGCTAAAGAATGGTGATGGATTTAACTCAGATCAGTTGACTGGGGGTGAGTGTTTGATTTGCTCAAATGCTCCGTCCATCATCCCCTTTTGTATCGCTTTGTTCGCCCTTAGTGTGGCAGGGTATGCGCAAACGTGAGTCCCTTGCTCACTTGGCCACTGGATTCAAGATAGCCTGGCTGATGAGGATTATGAATCCGAAACCGGTCCCAGGATGCTTGTTTCCGGTCCATGGAAGACATGGCTTGGCAGTTCCGGCTGGACTGTTCCCATGAGGCACAGGGTCAGACTGATTTGCATATAGCCATGTCTAAAATGGGGTGGCTGAGTGGGCTAAAGAATGGTGATGGATTAAACCCAGATCAGTTGACTGGGGGTGAGTGTTTGATTTGCTCAAATGCTCCGTCCATCATCCCCTTTTGTATCGCTTTGTTCGCCCTAAGTGTGGCAGGGTATGCTCAGACGTGAGTCCCTTGCTCACTTGGCCACTGGATTCAAGATAGCCTGGCTGATGAGGATTATGAATCCGAAACCGGTCCCAGGATGCTTGTTTCCGGTCCAGGGAAGACATGGCTTGGCAGTTCGGGCTGGACTGTTCCCATGAGGCACAGGGTCAGACAGATTTGCATATAGCCATGTCTGAAATGGGGTGGCTGAGTGGGCTAAAGAATGGTGATGGATTAAACCCAGATCAGTTGACTGGGGGTGAGTGTTTGATTTGCTCAAATGCTCCGTCCATCATCCCCTTTTGTATCGCTTTGTTCGCCCTAAGTGTGGCAGGGTATGCTCAGACGTGAGTCCCTTGCTCACTTGGCCACTGGATACAAGATAGCCTGGCTGATGAGGATTATGAATCCGAAACCGGTCCCAGGATGCTTGTTTCCGGTCCATGGAAGACATGGCTTGGCAGTTCGGGCTGGACTGTTCCCATGAGGCACAGGGTCAGACTGATTTGCATATAGCCATGTCTGAAATGGGGTGGCTGAGTGGGCTAAAGAATGGTGATGGATTAAACCCAGATCAGTTGACTGGGGGTGAGTGTTTGATTTGCTCAAATGCTCCGTCCATCATCCCCTTTTGTATCGCTTTGTTCGCCCTAAGTGTGACAGGGTATGCTCAGACGTGAGTCCCTTGCTCACTTGGCCACTGGATTCAAGATAGCCTGGCTGATGAGGATTATGAATCCGAAACCGGTCCCAGGATGCTTGTTTCCGGTCCATGGAAGACATGGCTTGGCAGTTCGGGCTTGACTGTTCCCATGAGGCACAGGGTCAGACAGATTTGAATATAGCCATGTCTGAAATGGGGTGGCTGAATGGGCTAAAGAATGGTGATGGAATAAACCCAGATCAGTTGACTTGGGGTGAGTGTTTGATTTGCTCAAATGCTCCGTCCATCATCCCCTTTTGTATCGCTTTGTTCGCCCTAAGTGTGGCAGGGTATGCTCAGACGTGAGTCCCTTGCTCACTTGGCCACTGGATTCATGATAGCCTGGCTGGTGAGGATTATGAATCCGAAACCGGTCCCAGGATGCTTGTTTCCGGTCCATGGAAGACATGGCTTGGCAGTTCGGGCTGGACTGTTCCCATGAGGCACAGGGTCAGACTGATTTGCATATAGCCATGTCTGAAATGGGGTGGCTGAGTGGGCTAAATAATGGTGATGGATTAAACTCAGATCAGTTGACTGGGGGTGAGTGTTTGATTTGCTCAAATGCTCCGTCCATCATCCCCTTTTGTATAGCTTTGTTCGCCCTTAGTGTGGCAGGGTATGCTCAGACGTGAGTCCCTTGCTCACTTGGCCACTGGATTCAAAATAGCCTGGCTGATGAGGATTATGAATCCGAAACCGGTCCCAGGATGCTTGTTTCCGGTCCATGGAAGACTTGGCTTGGCAGTTCGGGCTGGACTGTTCCCATGAGGCACAGGGTCAGACTGATTTGCATATAGCCATGTCTGAAATGGGGTGGCTGAGTGGGCTAAAGAATGGTGATGGATTAAACCCAGATCAGTTGACTGGGGGTGAGTGTTTGATTTGCTCAAATGCTGCGTCCATCATCCCATTCTGTATCGCTTTGTTCGCCCTAAGTGTGGCAGGGTATGCTCAGACGTGAGTCCCTTGCTCACTTGGCCACTGGATTCAAGATAGCCTGGCTGATGAGGATTATGAATCCGAAACCGGTCCCAGGATGCTTGTTTCCGGTCCATGGAAGACATGGCTTGGCAGTTCGGGCTGGACAGTTCCCATGAGGCACAGGGTCAGACTGATTTGCATATAGCCATGTCTGAAATGGGGTGGCTGAGTGGGCTAAAGAATGGTGATGGATTAAACCCAGATCAGTTGACTGGGGGTGAGTGTTTGATTTGCTCAAATGCTCCGTCCATCATCCCCTTTTGTATCGCTTTGTTCGCCCTAAGTGTGGCAGGGTATGCTCAGACGTGAGTCCCTTGCTCACTTGGCCATTGGATTCAAGATAGCCTGGCTGATGAGGATTATGAATCCGAAACCGGTCCCAGGATGCTTGTTCCCGGTCCATGGAAGACATGGTTTGGCAGTTCGGGCTGGACTGTTCCCATGAGGCACAGGGTCAGACTGATTTGCATATAGCCAAGTCTGAAATGGGGTGGCTGAGTGGGCTAAAGAATGGTGATGGATTAAATCCAGATCAGTTGACTGGGGGTGAGTGTTTGATTTGCTCAAATGCTCCGTCCATCATCCCCTTTTGTATCGCTTTGTTCGCCCTTAGTGTGGCAGGGTATGCTCAGACGTGAGTCCCTTGCTCACTTGGATACTGGATTCACGATAGCCTGGCTGATGAGGATTATGAATCCTAAACCGGTCCCAGGATGCTTGTTTCCGGTCCATGGAAGACTTGGCTTGGCAGTTCGGGCTGGACTGTTCCCATGAGGCACAGGGTCAGACTGATTTGCATATAGCCATGTCTGAAATGGGGTGGCTGAGTGGGCTAAAGAATGGTGATGGATTAAACCCCGATCAGTTGACTGGGGGTGAGTGTTTGATTTGCTCAAATGCTCCGTCCATCATCCCCTTTTGTATCGCTTTGTTCGCCCTAAGTGTGGCAGGGTATGCTCAGACGTGAGTCACTTGCTCACTTGGCCACTGGATTCAAGATAGCCTGGCTGATGAGGATTATGAATCCGAAACCGGTCCCAGGATGCTTGTTTCCGGTCCATGGAAGACATGGCTTGGCAGTTCGGGCTGGACTGTTCCCATGAGGCACAGGGTCAGACTGATTTGCATATAGCCATGTCTGAAATGGGGTGGCTGAGTGGGCTAAAGAATGGTGATGGATTAAACTCAGATCAGTTGACTGGGGGTGAGTGTTTGATTTGCTCAAATGCTCCGTCTATCATCCCCTTTTGTATCGCTTTGTTCGCCCTTAGTGTGGCAGGGTATGCTCAGACGTGAGTCCCTTGCTCACTTGGCCACTGGATTCAAAATAGCCTGGCTGATGAGGATTATGAATCCGAAACCGGTCCCAGGATGCTTGTTTCCGGTCCATGGAAGACTTGGTTTGGCAGTTCGGGCTGGACTGTTCCCAGCAGGCACAGGGTCAGACTGATTTGCATATAGCCATGTCTGAAATGGGGTGGCTGAGTGGGCTAAAGAATGGTTATGGATTAATCCCAGATCAGTTGACTGGGGGTGAGTGTTTGATTTGCTCAAATGCTCCGTCCATCATCCCATTTTGTATCGCTTTGTTCGCCCTAAGTGTGGCAGGGTATGCTCAGACGTGAGTCCCTTGCTCACTTGGCCATTGGATTCAAGATAGCCTGGCTGATGAGGATTATGAATCCGAAACCGGTCCCAGGATGCTTGTTTCCGGTCCATGGAAGACATGGTTTGGCAGTTCGGGCTGGACTGTTCCCATGAGGCACAGGGTCAGACTGATTTGCATATAGCCAAGTCTGAAATGGGGTGGCTGAGTGGGCTAAAGAATGGTGATGGATTAAACCCAGATCAGTTGACTGGGGGTGAGTGTTTGATTTGCTCAAATGCTCCGTCCATCATCCCCTTTTGTATCGCTTTGTTCACCCTAAGTGTGGCAGGGTATGCTCAGACGTGAGTCCCTTGCTCACTTGGCCACTGGATTCAAGATAGCCTGGCTGATGAGGATTATGAATCCGAAACCGGTCCAGGGATGCTTGTTTCCGGTCCATGGAAGACATGGCTTGGCAGTTCGGGCTGTACTGTTCCCATGAGGCACAGGGTCAGACTGATTTGCATATAGCCATGTCTGAAATGGGGTGGCTGAGTGGGCTTAAGAATGGTGATGGATTAAAAGCAGATCAGTTGACTGGGGGGAGTGTTTGATTTGCTCAAATGCTCCGTCCATCATCCCCTTTTGTATCGCTTTGTTCGCCCTAAGTGTGGCAGGGTATGCTCAGACGTGAGTCCCTTGCTCACTTGGCCACTGGATTCAAGATAGCCTGGCTGATGAGGATTATGAATCCGAAACCGGTCCCAGGATGCTTGTTTCCAGTCCATGGAAGACATGGCTTGGCAGTTCGGGCTGGACTGTTCCCATGAGGCACAGGGTCAGACTGATTTGCATATAGCCATGTCTGAAATGGGGTGGCTGAGTGGGCTAAAGAATGGTGATGGATTAAACCCAGATCAGTTGACTGGGGGTGAGTGTTTGATTTGCTCAAATGCTCCGTCCATCATCCCCTTTTGTATCGCTTTGTTCGCCCTAAGTGTGACAGGGTATGCTCAGACGTGAGTCCCTTGCTCACTTGGCCACTGGATTCAAGATAGCCTGGCTGATGAGGATTATGAATCCGAAACCGGTCCCAGGATGCTTGTTTCCGGTCCATGGAAGACATGGCTTGGCAGTTCGGGCTGGACTGTTCCCATGAGGCACAGGGTCAGACAGATTTGCATATAGCCATGTCTGAAATGGGGTGGCTGAGTGGGCTAAAGAATGGTGATGGATTAAACTCAGATCAGTTGACTTGGGGTGAGTGTTTGATTTGCTCAAATGCTCCGTCCATCATCCCCTTTTGTATCGCTTTGTTCGCCCTAAGTGTGGCAGGGTATGCTCAGACGTGAGTCCCTTGCTCACTTGGCCACTGGATTCAAGATAGCCTGGCTGATGAGGATTATGAATCCGAAACCGGTCCCAGGATGCTTGTTTCCGGTCCATGGAAGACATGGCTTGGCAGTTCGGGCTGGACTGTTCCCATGAGGCACAGGGTCAGACTGATTTGCATATAGCCATGTCTGAAATGGGGTGGCTGAGTGGGCTAAAGAATGGTGATGGATTAAACCCAGATCAGTTGACTGGGGGTGAGTGTTTGATTTGCTCAAATGCTCCGTCCATCATCCCCTTTTGTATCACTTTGTTCGCCCTAAGTGTGGCAAGGTATGCTCAGACGTGAGTGCTTTGCTCACTTGGCCACTGGATTCATGATAGCCTGGCTGATGAGGATTATGAATCCGAAACCGGTCCCAGGATGCTTGTTTCCGGTCCATGGAAGACATGTCTTGGCAGTTCGGGCTGGACTGTTCCCATGAGGCACAGGGTCAGACTGATTTGCATATAGCCATGTCTGAAATGGGGTGGCTGAGTGGGCTAAAGAATGGTGATGGATTAAACTCAGATCAGTTGACTGGGGGTGAGTGTTTGATTTGCTCAAATGCTCCGTCCATCATCCCCTTTTGTATCGCTTTGTTCGCCCTTAGTGTGGCAGGGTATGCTCAGACGTGAGTCCCTTGCTCACTTGGCCACTGGATTCAAAATAGCCTGGCTGATGAGGATTGTGAATCCGAAACCGTTCCCAGGATGCTTGTTTCCGGTCCATGGAAGACTTGGCTTGGCAGTTCGGGCTGGACTGTTCCCATGAGGCACAGGGTCAGACTTATTTGCATATAGCCATGTCTGAAATGGGGTGGCTGAGTGGGCTAAAGAATGGTGATGGATTAAACTCAGATCAGTTGACTGGGGGTGAGTGTTTGATTTGCTCAAATGCTCCGTCCATCATCCCATTTTGTATCGCTTTGTTCGCCCTAAGTGTGGCAGGGTATGCTCAGACGTGAGTCCCTTGCTCACTTGGCCACTGGATTCAAGATAGCCTGGCTGATGAGGATTATGAATCCAAAACCGGTCCCAGGATGCTTGTTTCCGGTCCATGGAAGACATGGCTTGGCAGTTCGGGCTGGACAGTTCCCATGAGGCACAGGGTTAGACTGATTTGCATATAGCCAAGTCTGAAATGGGGTGGCTGAGTGGGCTAAAGAATGGTGATGGATTAAACCCAGATCAGTTGACTGGGGGTGAGTGTTTGATTTGCTCAAATGCTCCGTCCATCATCCCCTTTTGTATCGCTTTGTTCGCCCTTAGTGTGGCAGGGTATGCTCAGACGTGAGTCCCTTGCTCACTTGGCCACTGGATTCAAGATAGCCTGGCTGATGAGGATTATGAATCCGAAACCGGTCCCAGGATGCTTGTTTCCGGTCCATGGAAGACTTGGCTTGGCAGTTCGGGCTGGACTGTTCCCATGAGGCACAGGGTCAGACTGATTTGCATATAGCCATGTCTGAAATGGGGTGGCTGAGTGGGCTAAAGAATGGTGATGGATTAAACCCAGATCAGTTGACTGGGGGTGAGTGTTTGATTTGCTCAAATGCTCCGTCCATCATCCCCTTTTGTATCGCTTTGTTCGCCCTAAGTGTGGCAGGGTATGCTCAGACGTGAGTCCCTTGCTCACTTGGCCACTGGATTCAAGATAGCCTGGCTGATGAGGATTATGAATCCGAAACCGGTCCCATGATGCTTGTTTCCGGTCCATGGAAGACATGGCTTGGCAGTTCGGGCTGGACTGTTCCCATGAGGCACAGGGTCAGACTGATTTGCATATAGCCATGTCTGAAATGGGGTGGCTGAGTGGGCTAAAGAATGGTGATGGATTAAACTCAGATCAGTTGACTGGGGGTGAGTGTTTTATTTGCTCAAATGCTCCGTCCATCATCCCCTTTTGTATCGCTTTGTTCGCCCTAAGTGTGGCAGGGTATGCTCAGACGTGAGTCCCTTGCTCACTTGGCCACTGCATTCAAGATAGCCTGGCTGATGAGGATTATGAATCCGAAACCGGTCCCAGGATGCTTGTTTCCGGTCCATGGGAGACATGGCTTGGCAGTTCAGGCTGGACTGTTCCCATGAGGCACAGGGTCAGACTGATTTGCATATAGCCATGTCTGAAATGGGGTGGCTGAGTGGGCTAAAGAATGGTGATGGATTAAACCCAGATCAGTTGACTGGGGGTAAGTGTTTGATTTGCTCAAATGCTCCGTCCATCATCCCCTTTTGTATCGCTTTGTTCGCCCTAAGTGTGGCAGGGTATGCTCAGACGTGAGTCCCTTGCTCACTTGGCCACTGGATTCTGTTTTCAGGACACCCCCGCGCCGCACGGCCACCAGCTGTGGTGTGTGCAACTCGCCCCGCTGCTGCCCGCAGCCTTGCCGAGCCTGCCTCGCCGCTCCCGCCGTATTTACGTGTACTGTTGATTATATTTTGTTTCCTTTTTGCTTTTCCTGCATCTTGTTAATCTTGTTTTTGTTTCCCAGTTACTGTTCTTGCTTTTTTGTTATTGCCTGTGCTGTTGTACTGTCTCTCTGCCCCCCTGTGCCCGCCCGCCCCACTCCCCCCTTCGCGCCACAGTGCTATCGGCCACGCCCCCTTTTCCTTCTGTGCCCTCCCCGCTCCTGCCTCCCAGCGGCTCCTCCCTCCCTCCCACTTGGCCATAAATGGCGACCGCGCGGCGCAGGTGAGTGTGACCTGTTCTCAGGACACCCCCGCGCCGCACGGCCACCAGCTGTGGTGTGTCCAACTCGCCCCGCTGCTGCCGGCAGCCTCGCTGAGCCTGCCTCGCCGATCCCGCCGTATTTACGTGTACTGTTGATTATATTTTGTTTCCTTTTTGCTTTTCCTGCATTTTGTTATTCTTGTTTTTGTTTCCCAGTTACTGTTCTTGCTTTTTTGTTATTGCCTGTGCTGTTGTACTGTCTCTCTGCCCCCCTGTGCCTGCCCGCCCCGCTCCCCGCTTCCCGCCGCCGTGCTATCGGCCACGCCCCCTTTTCCTTCTGTGCCCTGCCCCCTCCTGCCTCCCAGCGGCTCCTCCCTCCCTCCCACTTCGCCATAAATGGCGACCGCGCGGACGCGCAGCGGTCACGCGCAGCGGGCGCGCCGAAGGAGCGCCAAAGGTAAGCCCGTCTGCGCCCGTCCGCGCCTGGATCGTGCCCAGTGCCAGGACCCCTGGCCCCCACCGACGCAAGACGACCCGACTGACCTACGACGCCGCCGCCCTCAACGCACTCAATGCCGGCCGGATTCCCGCCTGCTGCCGGGCCGCCCCGAAGCGCTTCCACGGACCCTTCACCTGCACAACTTGCAAGTTCACCTGCCTCCGAACATGCACCGTGCCCGCAAAGCCAAACTCCAGCAGCGACCTCAAGTGCATCCTGCTCAACACCCGCTCCGTCCACAGACACGCCGTCGAACTCTGGAACCTACTCGACACAACATCACCAGACTTCGCGTTCCTCACTGAAACATGGATGAACGCCTCCTCAGCCCCCGACATCGCCATCGCCATCCCTGATGGATACAAGATCATCAGGAGGGACCGCATCAACCAGACTGGGGAAGCCATCGCCATCGTCCACAAGAACACCATTCGCATCACGACCGACGCCGACAACACCTACACCGCCGCCGAACACCTCCACTTCCAGATTCACACCGACCCAAAGACGACCCTCAGAGGCACCCTCATCTACAGACCCCCGGGACCACGCACACAATTCAGCGAAGAAATCACGGACTTCATCAGCCCACACGCCCTCCCCTCCGCCGACTACATCCTCCTAGGGGACCTCAACTTCCACCTGGAGAACAACAAGGACCGCAACACCGTCACCCTGCTGGACAACCTCGCCAACCTCGGACTCAAGCAACTGGTCAACACCCCCACCCACTATGCCGGCCACGCGCTAGATCCCGTCTTCTCATCCAGCAAACACATCGCCTTCAGCCACTCCACCGGACTTTACTGGACAGACCACAGCTGCGTCCACTTCAGCTTCAGAAAAACCACCATCCACCACCACCCGCAGCAGGCTCCTCACAGAAGCTGGAGCAATATCACCGCCGACCAACTCACCACCTCCCTCAGCCAGAACCCACCTGCCAGCACACCGGACCCCAACGAAGCAGTCCGCAACTTCACGCAGTGGTTGACCGCCTGCGCCAACAACCTCGCACCACTGAAGAACCCTCCCAGCAAACCCAGAAGCAAGAAGGCCCCCTGGTTCACCGACAAACTCAAGTACTCCAAGAAGACCTGCCGCACCCTCGAGAAAGCGTGGCTCCTCGACCAGACCACTGATAACATGACCGCCCTCAAACACGCCACCCGCAAGCACCACCAGCTCATCCGCGCCACCAAGAAGAAATCACTGAAGGATCGACTGGACAACAACGCCCGCGACAGCAAGGAACTCTTCAGCATCGTCAATGAGTTCTCCAACCCCAGCACCGGCAACAACGCCATCACCCCATCACAAGATTTCTGTGACTCCCTCGCTTCGTTCTTCCACCGCAAGATTGCCGACATCCACAACAGCTTCGGCGCGCCATCCTCGCACCCAACCGTCGAACCAACGCACCCCGCCGCCACCCTCCACACCTGGACCGCAGTGACCACCGAATACACAGCCCGCACGATGAACACCATCCACTCCGGATCTCCGACTGCCCCCTGCCCCCACCACGTCTTCAACAAGGCCGACTCCACCATCGCACCCCAACTCCGAGACGTCATCAACACCTCCTTCGACACCGCCACCTTCCGGATAGCTGGAAGCATGCCAAGCTCAGCGCCCTACTGAAGAAACCAACAGCGGACCCCACCGACCTCAAAAACATCCGCCCCATCTCGCTCCTCCCTTTTCCTGCCAAAGTCATCGAGAAGATCGCCAACAGACAGCTTGCCGCCTTCCTCGAGACAAATGGATCCCTCGACCCCTCGCAGTCCGGTTTCAGAGCCAACCACAGCACCGAGACCGCCCTCATCGCAGCCACCGACGACATCGGAGCCCTTCTCGACAACGGGGAAACAGCGGCACTCATCCTCCTGGACCTCTCCACGGCGTTCAACACTGTCTGCCACCGCACCCTAGTCCAACGCCTCAGCAACACCGGCATCCAAGAGAAGGCACTGAAGTGGATCATCTCGTTCCTCGCTGGAAGAACACAGAGAGTACGCCTCCCCCCGTTTCGTTCCGAGGCCACCAAAGTCATCTGCGGCGTCCCGCAAGGATCATCACTCAGCCCCACCCTCTTCAACGTCTACATGAGACCTCTCGCAGCCATCGCACGCCAACACAACCTCAACATCATCTCCTACGCCGACGACACCGAGCTGATCCTCTCCCTCACCAGAGACCCCGACACCGCCAGAACCAGCCTCTACGAAGGGATGAAAGACGTCGCCGAGTGGATGAAGAACAGCCGCTTGAAACTGAACTCAGACAAGACGGGAGTTCTCATCCTTGGACCATCACCCTCCGCCTGGGACGACTCCTGGTGGCCCCCAGCCCTGGGCACCGCCCCCAGGCCGACAGACCACGCACGCAACCCGGGCTTTATCTGGACTCCTCCCTCTCGATGACCAGACAAGTCAACGGCGTCTCCGCAAGATCTTCCGATGGATCCCGATCGAAACCAGGAAGACGGTCACCCAGGCCCTCGTCACCAGCCGGCTGGACTACGGAAACACCCTCTACGCCGGAACAACAGCCAAGCTACAGAAAAGACTACAATGCATCCAGAACCCCTCCGCCCGACTCATCCTGGACATCCCTCGACGCAGCCACATCTCCGGCCACCTGAGGAACCTGCACTGGCTCCCTGTCAACAAGAGGATCACGTTCAGGCTACTCACCCATGCACACAAGTCTCTCCACAACCTGGGCCCCAAGTACCTCAACGACCGCCTGACCTTCCACACGCCTACCCACCAGATACGGTCCACTAGCCTCGCCCTCGCCGCCGTACCACGCATCCGAAGAGCCACCGCCGGTGGCAGATCCTTCTCCTACCTGGCGGCCAAGACATGGAACTCCCTCCCCATCAACCTCTGGATGACCCAGGACCACCTCGCCTTCAGGAGACAACTCAAGACCTGGCTGTTCGAGCAGTAGCGGCCCCCTCCCCCCAAGCGCCTTGAGACCCTTCCGGGTGAGTAGCGCGCTATACAAATGTTATGATTGATTGATTGATTGATTGGCAGGGTATGCTCAGACGTGAGTCCCTTGCTCACTTGGCCACTGGATTCAAGATAGCCTGGCTGATGAGGATTATGAATCCGAAACCGGTCCCAGGATGCTTGTTTCCGGTCCATGGAAGACATGGCTTGGCAGTTCGGGCTGGACTGTTCCCATGAGGCACAGGGTCAGAATGATTTGCATATAGCCATGTCTGAAATGGGGCGGCTGAGTGGGCTAAAGAATGGTGATGGATTAAACCCAGATCAGTTGACTGGGGGTGAGTGTTTGCTTTGCTCAAATGCTCCGTCCATCATCCCCTTTTGTATCGCTTTGTTCGCCCTAAGTGTGGCAGGGTAGGCTCAGACATGAGTTCCTTGCTCACTTGGCCACTGGATTCAAGATAGCCTGGCTGATGAGGATTATGAATCCGAAACCGGTCCCAGGATGCTTGTTTCCGGTCCATGGAAGACATGGCTTGGCAGTTCAGGCTGGACTGTTCCCATGAGGCACAGGGTCAGACTGATTTGCATATAGCCATGTCTGAAATGGGGTGGCTGAGTGGGCTAAAGAATGGTGATGGATTAAACCCAGATCAGTTGACTGGGGGTGAGTGTTTGATTTGCTCAAATGCTCCGTCCATCATCCCCTTTTGTATCGCTTTGTTCGCCCTAAGTGTGGCAGGGTATGCTCAGACGTGAGTCCCTTGTTCACTTGGCCACTGGATTCAAGATAGCCTGGCTGATGAGGATTATGAATCCGAAACCGGTCCCAGGATGCTTGTTTCCGGTCCATGGAAGACATGGCTTGGCAGTTCGGGCTGGACTGTTCCCATGAGGCACAGGGTCAGACTGATTTGCATATAGCCATGTCTGAAATGGGGTGGCTGAGTGGGCTAAAGAATGGTGATGGATTAAACCCAGATCAGTTGACTGGGGGTGAGTGTTTGATTTGCTCAAATGCTCCGTCCATCATCCCCTTTTGTATCGCTTTGTTCGCCCTAATTGTGGCAGGGTATGCTCAGACGCGAGTCCCTTGCTCACTTGGCCACTGGATACAAGATAGCCTGGCTGATGAGGATTATGAATTCAAAACCGGTCCCAGGATGCTTGTTTCCGGTCCATGGAAGACATGGCTTGGCAGTTCGGGCTGGACTGTTCCCATGAGCCACAGGGTCAGACTGATTTGCATATAGCCATGTCTGAAATGGGGTGGCTGAGTGGGCTAAAGAATGGTGATGGATTAAACTCAGATCAGTTGACTGGGGGTGAGTGTTTGATTTGCTCAAATGCTCCGTCCATCATCCCCTTTTGTATCGCTTTGTTCGCCCTAAGTGTGGCAGGGTATGCTCAGACGTGAGTCCCTTGCTCACTTGGCCACTGGATTCAAGATAGCCTGGATGATGAGGATTATGAATCCGAAACCGGTCCCAGGATGCTTGTTTCCGGTCCATGGAAGACATGGCTTGGCATTTCGGGCTGGACTGTTCCCATGAGGCACAGGGTCAGACTGATTTGCATATAGCCATGTCTGAAATGGGGTGGCTGAGTGGGCTAATGAATGGTGATGGATTAAACCCAGATCAGTTGACTGGGGGTTAGTGTTTGATTTGCTCAAATGCTCCGTCCATCATCCCCTTTTGTATCGCTCAAATATATGAAAGGCATGAAGGCAACTCAGCTGATTATAAGTAGAAGATGACCCATTGACTCTGCACTGCTCACATGATGACTGATGCCAAATATACAACCAGGTTCACCTGCATTCCACACACCTAGGCATTGGAATGGGCAAATACACGTTACTTCTACAATGTTTTTGCTGAAATGTTTAGGAGATGCCATGTTAATTTCTTATTCCAACATATCAGAACATCTACTGAGCTGCTCAATTCTAGTATATGTATTGGATGTCTCCAAATATTTTGTAAACAAGTTCAATATCACGAAAATGGATCACAAAAGTAATCTCTACCTATCTTGTTTATTCCTAGCTCTCTATTTATTGTGAAACAAATTGTGATACAGGTCTATCTGGTAGAGCACCTGGTCAGAGCTTGGCAGTGAATAGATTCCCACTCTACCCCAGGATCAAGCCCTCAGTGATGACACCACTCCTGGAAATTTGGATATGGATGACCTTTCTGGCGCATCTGTCAACCTGTGCAGGCAGCAACAGTCGGTCTCAGTGTGCCCACAACAACACCTCCCACCTCAGTTGCAACACCACAGCTAAACCCTAAACCCCAATATATGCACCTGGCACAGTCAGTAACATCTTGTGCCCCCCAGTCTAGAACTCTGAGGTGGCATTAACCAACCCAGTCACTGATGAACCAGGAATCAGCGGGAGGATGCAGTCTGGGCCGCGGGCACCGGCCTGTGGGGCTAGAGTTTGTAAGAGGGTAACTGTAGGCCCTCTGAGTGAGCCCACTGAGGCCACTCACAATCAGGCAACCATCAACCAAGTCTTGGGAGCCTATCATGACTCCTAAGATGTGATGGTCCAATTACTAACAGAAATCTGGAAGATGAAGAAGATACATAGATCACTCGCAACAACAACATGGACCCGCTCATGGCTGTGCTGCAAGACATCAGTACCACCCTCTGCAGGGTTTTTCTACCACCATCTATCTGCCCCTTCCTGTGGTCCAACTACATCTAGACCCTCGACATCTGTGGTAGCCACAGGAAGGGAAGCCCTATCAGAGGAAGATAGCTGTAGACAGCCCTGTTTCAGCAGCAGTGGTCAACCCAAAAATCTAAAAGGTGTTGATGGCGAGACAACAAACACCACCAGTAAGAAACCCCACTCCTGATTTCATCTTGTATGTGCAAGACATTCACTTTGTGAACTATTTATGGACACTTTTAAATTTTTGATGGTAGAAGTATTTTGGACTTTAGAATGCAGACAATTTTGCATCTACAACTATGGTTTCATTCATCATGACTGACCATTTCACTTTTGGTGTTCCCTGTTTGGTTTGGAACTTTCTTTTTTTTCTCCTCATTCACTGCAATAAATACTAGAGGTGGGCGGAATTTGCGTAGTCGCGCTACGCAAAGTTCGGCGAATTATTAAAAATTATTCGCGAGCACTCAAAAAGTTTTGCGAACACGCGGTATTGCTTGTTCCACCCTTTCGCGATGCTTTTTTCCTGTTAACGAACGCTGTTTGTGTGCTCAGGGAGAAATATCTTGCGAACAAGTATTTTGAAAGCGCAAACAAGCAAAAAATTCCGCAAGGCATGGACCATGGATGTTTTGGCAATTCCGCTTTCTTCACAGAACGAGAAATTACCCAAATTCCGGAAATTCCACGAGCAGAACGGAATTTACTGCCCAGGCCTAATAAATACACAAGTCACAAACTCATTGCTTCCGGTAGTATTTCCCACATCTAGGAATATATATATATGGGGCATATTAGCAAGGGCGATATCGCCGCTTTAGCAGGACTTTTTCCAGCTAAAGCGGCGATATTTTTATCCCCCTATTAGCAAGCTGTCGCTGGATTTCCAGCGATATTCACGCATTGAGCCGCTATTGCTGGATATTTTATTGCTTTAGAGATAAACGTTACTAATAGCATGTTATCTCTGCGATAACATCCGGGTATATGCAGCGATAAAAAAAATGTGCTAAGCGCATTTTGCGATAATTATTGCTATTTGTTGCTTATATGTCCTATATACACTCCTATGAGAACTTTACAATGCCAAAACAAGCTACTTGTGTAAGCATGGATATGTTGAATGTAAACAATGTTTAACTCAGTATCACAACCATGTCATACCAACACATACATACAAGTGTCTGGTTTTATAACATCTTTATTCCCATTGTTTTAACCATAGGCTGCCATGATGTTAGATACATAGCAAATCAGACATGAACCAAGCGTTCTGTTTGAGTGATCACATCTTCAGTGCAAACCGTAACAACATGGAAGGAGGGGACACATCAGACAATTTCCTATAGAATAGGCAGTATCAACATGGGTCTACATCATCAGCTGGAGCATATTGCCTACCTCAGAAAAGGAATCCAAGATCATTTAAACCAATAAACAGACACATGGCAGTACAACAGTTCTTGATCAAAGGGTCATTCCAATCCAGTGTACTGCATCTAGTGGAATATCACAAATGTATTTCAGTGATGTGCCACAAGCTCTTTGGCCTACAGTGAGGAGACATATCAACAGCTACATACAGTTCATAAACAACGAGGATGGCAACATACAATAATTTAGGGCCAACACAACATTGTGTTGGAGCACAACACAACATTGTGTTGGAGCACAACACAACATTGTGCTGGAGCACATGATGGCATACATATTGCATTAGGATCACCATACCACAAGGAAAAAGTCCAATGGACCCCTCTTAACTTCCATTCTATTGCTGTGCAATCTGTCTTGGTACAGGTTTGTACACCCAAATATTGTGGCAGATGTTCCAGGGACAATCCATGTCCACTTCATACGTCCAAACAGCATAATATACCTGCTAATAATATCACAACTCTGAAATGTCCAAATGAAAATGATATGTTGATGGTATCTTCACAGACCAAAACAAAGAGATTATCTATGACACTATACATATGACACAGTTTGCATAGTCAACTGCTAAAGAGCACAGTCCAAGACAAATTTCTAAACTAAGCAAAGCAACAATAACAAAAGAAACACCTTTCACCACATTTTGCCAGAGCTTTATCTTCCTAGTATTTTCCATAAACATACTCCTCACATCATCCTAACAAGAGTTGTGTTAATAGTCACAGTCATGACATCTCCCAAGATACTTATACTTCTGAGAAGAAGTTGTTGATGAGACCCTGATGGACGGTGGCTCATTATGGTCTTCAACATGTGCATTATAAGAGATGTTAAGTCTCAGGGCAATGTTGTGGTGCATTCAGCAATCCACAGTGATTTGAGTCACATTCCTGGGTGAGTAGAAGAGGGCTCCCCCAGTCTTGGCCTTCAGATGTGTGAATCTGGTGTTATGACATAAGTAGAACCATCTGTTTGCAGGTTGTGTAGCATGCATGTGTTCATGCTAATGTTGAGGCCCTTAGTGAACCATGAAGCTGGTGTGATATCTGCACTTAGTAAATGTTTTCTGATGAAATGTCATGGTTAGGTGTGGAAACGTAGTACAATAAACCTATTTTACATTTAATTTCAGATTCATCCAGGGCAAGCAAAGGAGAAGGGGCCATCATCATTTGGGACATAACAGGTCACAGTGGTTCCGGACGTGACAGAACAGACATGGAGGGACCCAGTGATCAGGTGGGTCTGGGGAATACCACAGAGGACACAAACTCAAGTTCATCATCATCTGATTCATCCTCCGGTGGACACTCATGAGTGGTGATGGACTCCACAGGATCAGTTTCACTTCCATCCTTGTCTGCCACTCCCAGATCCACCCTCTCTGTTGTTCTCAAAACCTGTTGCCCAAAAGCCCACTCCACTGGCCACTGTATTCTTCCATGTGCCTCATTAAAGCAGACATCCCCTAGTGTAGTTGAATTCCTCAGCGGTCCCAACAACTATGGATGGTTGGGATCTGCTGAGTCTCCTAGATAGAAGACAGACAGAAGTGCAACAATAAGTTTTACACTTTCTGATTATACTACCTGACATTACCCATACAAAGTTAGTGCAGATCAAAATGACCAACAAGCAAGGCCCTCTCTGGTAGTAGTTGAGACATCATCTGAGGTATAGTGCTGTTGAAGGAATCAAGAGCCGATCCTGCGAGCCGGGCACAGATGTTTGAGATGTGCAAATCTGGTAAGCAGACAACTTGCACATTGATAGAATGGAAATGCTTCCTGTTACGGCAAACTTGTTCCCTGGCTTGCAGTGGTAATAAGGCAATGTGGGTGCCATCTACGGATCCAACCACATGTGAGATGTGATTAAATCTATAGAAATCACCCTTCACAATGGCTAAATTCTCACATGTGGGGAACTGGATGTTCCGGTCCGTGTGTCTCATCATTGCTGAAAGCCTGTCTAGTAGTACACCACTGAACATTGGTTGTGACACACCACCAGATACAGCCACAGTGTATTGAACGGGGCCTGTGGCCGGAAAACACAATGCTGACATATGTTTCACATTTGGTTTGATACGTGTAGAATAAGTGTTTTGAGGAAGGAGGTCAAGCTATAACTGATGACGGAAATCCTGTATTGTTTGCCCATTCAAACAGAATTTTCTGATAACATCTCTTTCTTCCCTGGTCTGAATATCTGGAATGGGTGGTACACTTGAGGCTATCACCTCTTCCCCCTCTCAGGGTACCTATGTGAGGAGCAAAACATAATACAATAATGAGTAATCCCTATTGGGGCCTTCACATGTGCCTATAACACAAACGTGCACATCATCCATTCAGAAATGTAAAATTTGCACAATAATGACGATTTCAGGAACATTTTGGTGAAAAACCATCAATCGCGGTGTACAGTGCACCATGCACATTTTGCCTTTATGTACAGTAGTACACTACACAGAGGATTTTTTTATGTGGAAATTACATTGGAATTGAGTATTCAAATGTAAGCATGTTAGCCCTCATTTGTGGTGGTGTTAATGCACTAAGCAGCCACCAATACTGTAGCTCCAACCGTTAAAATGGCAGACGCCTAAACTCGCATATAGAACATTTGGAACAACCGACGCTGATGGAAGTCGACCGTGAGGTGGGCAGTTGCATCCACGGCAGTCACAGTCCTAGGCTATTTCTAGTGTTTGTGACGTCACGGTCCAATGGCATTTATGCTGGTATGTGAAGTACATGTACGCTGCGGTTTGAAAAATAATTAATTTGCCTCCTGACACTACTGCTATCACCACCTGCTCCACTTTAGCTACTGTTTGCCAACTCAGGAAGTAATTATGTCAGGCTAAGCAGGTGAAATGGCCCATGCCTTCTCTCCAGAGGAGCTGCAGGCCCTGGATGGAGAGGGCCTTCCCCTGTTTGACCAGCTCCATGGCTTACCAGAGGAAAAGGTAACTATCTAAAATGTATTTTGTACACAACTTTATCCTTTAAATTCCCATAGGCTTCAATGTGCCTCTGAATCCCAGAGTGAACCCACATAATTTTTTGGGAAATTATGAGGTCCCTACATAGGACAATCATGGATTATGGGGCACTGTACCTTGTGCGGTAACATTACCATTGGAGTGTGTGATAAGGCGTTTAGACTTCTTGATTTGCATGCACATATCTATGCATGTTTACATTTCATGGAACCTAGAATATATTTGCTAATCAGACCATGGTATATGTGCAAAGAAATGTATAGACTTTACAGTATGAACTGTGGCTGTATACTGTAAGACGCAGATGATGATGTTGTTAGCTATGTGTGCAGTCCCACATATCACTCAGCCCATATCAGGCGTTGCGAAACTGTTGTCTGGGGACTAGCTATACCTCTCAGAGACCTTTCAGAGTGCCACACAATCGTGAGGTCACACATTTGATGAACAGAAAATTAACATTTATGTATTTGAATTGGTGAAAATGTGATGTTCTTGTGAGATCAGTATACTCAGCCTGCAGAGAGCAGGGCTTGACAATGAGTCAGGCACATTATGAGCCATGACCCAGGCAGGGACAGTTACTGTGGCAAAGTCAACTGATGCACAGAGTAATCTCCCTGAAGTCCTGAAGATTCTTGGATATCCCCAAAATTAGTTTTCTCAAACAATAGTAACCCTGATTGCTTTTGCATGATCTATATGTGTAATGGTGATTGAGGTAACCCCCTGACCCAATACTTCTTTCCATTGACCTACACTATCAATGTTTGTCATTTACTTATGACAGGCTCCTTATTTCACAGGGCTGTTGTCACTTTTCCATAAGTCATGCTTGCACTATATAGGCCCATTGCACATGTGACACATTAACAGTGTATTGGTTACTTCTGAGGTGATTTTGACATGTGAATCGCCAGCTTTAGTACATTCAATCCAATCATACAAGACATACAATGGTATGTTGAATGTGATTCCTGTAACTGTGCCACATATAGCATAAGGATTATACTGTGATGACAGTACATACCACAGAAACTCAACTAGAGGTAGTATGAGAAGCAAATACGTAGTCCACATGTCCACACATCCCATGAGAGGAAGCTCTCAGTGGCACGCATGCCAGCCTTTTCATTGTGACTTTAGTCTTAGGATGTTGTATATACTATGGTACCAGGTTCTATGGACTGTATGCATCAAATCAATGGGTAAGACAGTAAAGGTGTCTGTACAGTCATGCACACGTAGTTGACCTTTGAGAAGGCCTCAATGGTTTGTTAGGTGTCATTGTAGCTCACATCACAGTGCATGTAGCATGGCCCTGGGGTACATGATGTTAGTTGGCTAGCTTTGTTTGTGTAGGTCATGACCGGGGAAAGCAGATGACAACAAAAGTGTGCATTCCTGCTTTTGTAGTGCTTAGTATCTGATATTTACACATGGAGTGTGTTGACTATTGATTAATGCTAGTGCTGGGTATGTACAAAATATGCATCAACCGAACAAATATCCCAAAACTTGCAGGTACAATATGCGCCTTCATCAATCCCATCCATACAGGTCAATACCCATCAGAAGAAAGCCATTTGGAGAGGCATCTCCCGGAAGGTATGGACCCTGAGGGTCTTTAACTGGAGTAGAGTCTATTGCAGGAAGAGGTGGGAGGATCCAAGGTGCTGGACCTAGAAGACTGAGGAGGTCCAGCTGGGAAAATCCTTCCTTTCTGAACAGGACGTGGGCCGGAACCTGACCACCCTAATGGCTCACATACTGGTGGTGGACTACCCGGACCTTGATGGGTAGTTAAGGGCTCAACATCAGCTACAAGGGGGTTAATCCTGGCCAGAGTCATACATGTTACATTGCCAACTTTGTGTGTTACAGGCAGACATTTCTCCATCAATATTTGGGGTGGTCCATGCAAGAAGAATCCTTGTTTGTGTAGTTCTGGTAGTAGGTGCATGCTGATGTGATGTGCCTATTGTCTTTATGACCAGAAGCACATCAGAGTCCAGTCCACTGCCAATGTTCGGTCTTGAGCAGACACCTGGCTGAGGGAACTGATAAATCATCTCATGTTCTTTGTTGTTCTAGGTGACAATTGTACCACACATGCCACTTGTCTTCCTTGCGTAAGGAGTGATGTTCCCTCATTTCTGTCTCTCATGTGATGGTGGCCTAATTACCTGTGACACGGCATATAGTGCACAGTGTATGAGGCGACTGTACAACACTTCCCATTGGTAAGTTGTGATTCAACAGTGATGTAAGTGTACAGACATCACTGGTGCCATCAGTAAAAGTGCCTACATGCTGCCCAGTGTACATTTCCATGTTGTAGTTAATCTGCAATAGTGTTTCAAAGTGCATTCACTAATTGGTGACATGCATCAGGAAGTGAGATGTTGAACTGTAGAGATCATATGTGAATGTCTATACTCATCCTTACAAGGCAATCAGAGCTTGCTATACCAATGAATGCTGTGATGAGCCATGCCATTAGGACTTTAGTGATCCCACATCTTCATGTCATAGATAGTCAGTGACACCCAACAACCTTCAAAAGTATATTGACGTATAGGAATGCAATCTATGAATGGTGTTATCACCTGTACCAAGCAGGTTTGAGGATGTTCATATGACCACATGAAGTCTTGTGGTGGGTGATCATTTGAGTATCTAGCTCCCAAAACAGTGGCCCTCAATATTTAAAGGCAACTTTTTTATGCTGCTCGTAATACATAGCTAAGCTACTTCAGTGCAGCTTCTATTAGACTTTTCAGGTAGTGGACATATGATGAAGTTTGAAGTCAAAAGTGTCATCAGTGTGCAGTGAGCATTTGCAAGTGACATGATTTCTGCCACAGCACATATTGATGGTACATTGGTCTTTAACTTGACCTTGATGACATCATGATTTGTTATGAGGAAAATTTCAGATTTGTTGAAATCTGGTCCTTGTGTGAACATTGTGTAAATGTAGGAATTTGTATCCTTCCTATTTGGCAACATCATTTTATTATGGTATACTACAAGTGTCAAAGTATGCAAGGTGATCAACTATCCTACTACAGGCAAAAGGATGGAGTGTAGAAAAACCTAACAATGCATTTGGAGATGTCTAGGGTTCTGATATAAGTGGAACTATCTGGTTGCAGGTTATGTAGCATGCGTGCATGCATGTGTTCATGCTAATTTTGAGGCCTATAGGGTGAACTATGTAGCTGGTGTGATATGTGCACTTAGTAAATGTTTTCTGCTGACATGTTTTGGTTAGGTGTGGAAGCGTAGTTAAAAAAAAACATTTTACATGTCATTTCATCTGGGGTAAGCAAAGGAGAAGAGGCCACCATCGTTTGGGAAATAGCTGGTCACAGTGGTTCTGGACATGACTGCAAAGACAGATCAGTGATCAGGTAGGTCTGGGGAGTACCACAGAGGACACAAACTCAAGTTGATCATCATCTGAGTCATTCTGCGGTGGACACTCATGAGTGGTGGCAGACTTCACAGGATCAGTTCCACCTCCATCCTTGCCTGCCACCCCCAGTTCCATCACCAACCTCCCTGTTGTCCCCAAAACGAGTTGGCTGGGCATGCTACCCTAAGAGGGGAGCTGTTTCCTTCACTGCAGGCACCACAGCCCCTGCCCCTATTCCTCCGCTTCCCTGATTGAGGAGGTTTTTGACCTCCTGAGGAACATCTCTGTTGATTAAGGGCCAGATGTAGGTAGGCATTTACCGGTCGGTAATGGCCGAATTCGGCCGTTACCGACCGGTAAATGCAATTTGAGATGTAGGGCCCTGTATTTTACAGAATCGGTAAATTTACCGATCGGTAAATTTACCGATTCTGTAAAATACCGAGTCGGTATTTTTACCGATTCGGTAAAATTGATATGTAGGTGAGACTCTTCTGAGTCCCACAAGCTTTAAAAAATCGGTATTTTACCATAAAATCCTATTTGATGGTAAAATACCGATTCCGGTGTGCATGCACATGTGTGCATGCACACCTGTGCCATATGACAGGCAGACCTGCCCTTAGGGCAGGTATGCCTGCCACATGGCACCCGAACCCGTTTTGGGGGTGCTAGAGGGTGTCAAAGTGACACACCCTGCACCCTTGTGAAATTCGGTATTTACCGATTCGGTAATTACCGAATCGGTAATGCCCATTCATTCCTATGGGCTTCAAAGCCCATAGGAATAAATGGGCATTACCGGTCGGTATTTACCGAATCGGTAAATACCGAATTTTACCGATTCGGTAAATGCACATCTGGATTTACCTACATCTCGGTACTTCTATTTTACCACTTCTTAAATACCGAATCGGTATGATTCGGTATTTAAGAGGTGGTAAAATAAAATTACCTACATCTGGCCCTAGATTGCATACCTGAAAGCCATCGAGGGGCAAGGCAGCCAGGCAGCCAGCTGACACAGATGGTGGTCTACCATAAAGGCATCCACTGTGCTATGTCTTGCCTCCTCCCACATGGTAGACTTCCACCTATCTCGTTCTTCCACCTGACCTCCTGCCCCTTCCTCATTTAAATTCCCTATTCCCATTCATGTCCCAAGCATATTCACACTTCTGCATGAACACACTTCATCAGACCCAAGCACCACACACAAACAAATAACACATAAAAAACACAGGCTTGCAACCACTCACCAGACACTCACCCCCTCACCACCACAATCGCAACATACCCCAGACACCACACCCACAGATCCCTACACAAACACCAGCATTCCTACGGATACCACACCTATTGCCACAAACACCTCTACAACTGCCAGCCTTCCAGCAGACACAACACCAATACCCAAAGGCCACTCCACACCTACCAGAATTCCAGCAGACACCCACCAACACCCACAAACCCCTCCACAGGCACCATCATTCTGGCAGACACAACTCCAGCACCCACAGACCCCTCCATAACTACAAGCATCCCTGCAGACACCACAACAACACCCACAGACCCCTCCACAATAACCAGCATTCCTGCAGATCCCCACCAGCACCCACATACCCCTCCACAATACCCAGCATGTCCACATCCATGCACCAAAAAAACCCGCAAACAATCACTTTCACCCACTGAACAGACACATCCAAAACGCACAGTAGATACAGCACACACAAATCTCACTTCCACTCCCTCTATCTCCCAAACCAAACTCTCTCCCAAGCATCTTCTCAATTTTCCCTGTGAAACTGTCTTGTTAGCCCTTGTCCATAACCCTTTGGAATCCGCCCCTTCCCCCCAAAGTCAAAAAAACCTCTCTCAAAGCCCAACCCGTTCCTTTCACATCCCAATTTAACCCTGATCCCCACCCATCTATACACAGCCTAACCCACAACAAACCCAAGAAACCCACTCCATAAGGCCATCCTATTTCTTCCACATCTCAATCTACCCATGATACACCTCATCTCCACCCCATAAAACCCAGCCATATCCCTAAGAAGTCCCTCTCAAACCAACCCCCTCCCAAATACCATTTATGAGGTACCTGCTATTCCCAATGGATGCTTTTTTCTGAGGAGGTTCCCTGGCAGTGTCAGCAAGAACATCTTTTGTGGCACAACATTGTGCTGTGGCCTGGATTTCAGGAATTCAGACGCTAGCCTTTGTTTTACCTGATGTTTTTCAGCCGCTAATCAACAGGTTTCATAATTTGGAAATCATTAGTCCTGCCAATATTTTTCCAATTTTTTGATGTTATTGGATAAATAGTGATGTTTGTCTATAGTTGTGTTTGTTTCATCCCTGATTGCTGATCCAGTTGAAGTGGTTAGTATGATCTGAACCGGGACCCAGTGCTAGAGTTACACAGGACAAGGGGAAATATTGAATGGATGTCTATGTGAGATGAATCCAATTGGAGCTGATACTGCATTGGATGTTATATGATATGGTAAGTAGTTTGGCTTGGCCTGGCCAATGTCAACATCATTTAGGGCACTTCTCCCTATGATGTAGGTTGGATATGTATTTGATGTGTTCAAGTTAGATATTTGTTTATCCACACATGTAATACCTTTGTGAACATTTAAATGGACATGTTTATTTTCTGGTGTGCACCTCACACCTACTTTATCTAAATGTGTGACAAATGCTCTTACTGTTGTGTTTTCTTTAATGACTTTCACAGTGGGCTGTGGCCGAGCTTTTCAGGAGTGGTCCCTGGTAGAGGCAAACCTATTCTGCAGAGAGTGTTTACATTGTTCCCCTTGAATGCTTCTGACACTGGTTATTTATAATCCCATTTACTGACATTACCTTTTAATGAGGGTGATATGTGAGTGTCCAATATAGGGTTGTAGCAGAGAATGTATGTTTCAGTTTCATGACACATCCATACAGATGTTTTCTTTGATCACATAACCGGAACTAGGATGTGTGCAATGTGAGGGTGTTACAGTGATTGATAGATGTGATATTGATGAGGAGGTGCTATTGTGTAAAACAACTTATTGCACATTATCACTGATTATGAGATGTAAACCCATGTCTATTTGTGTAGAGTCGGCCAGTGCATTGCCAGTGACCTGGCCAAAGAGGGCATCATAGAGCTGTATTCGGGTTATACATTGAAAACAATTCAGAACAGGGTCCCACAAAATATGTTTGGCCCAGGGACCCCAAACTCCTTGCCTGGTCCATGGCAGGGCTTGTATTTGCTAAAGAGTCTATTAGAGCAGATAATGGTATAATTTACTGTTGGTTGTGTCAGCGATGGTGTTGGTTTTGGACATCATCAAGCAGGTACAGCAGAGATAGGATATGTACAATTGGCTCCATGGTGGCACAAGACATGTGGAGGTGAGTACAGATGACTTTCAATCATATATACTTCCCTTTCCGCCAGCTCAAATGTGGTGGTTGGACCGCTACATTAAAGCCAGCTGTAAGGTACCTCATAATTGGGCTGGTGGTAACACTGGCAGTCTGCCATCTGACAGATGCATTGGCCTATTCTGCCGCCGCCGTGGTCAGGATTTCCTTGTGGTGGCGGCGGGACCAGGGTGGTCTTTCACCTCTGTAACCGCATGCCTCATAATATGGCAGCCGGGCCTCAAGCTGTGCATTTTTTAATTTAACACTGCCACCACAGCGGTCCCAAGACTACCAAAATCATAATCATGCCCTAAACATTGAAATATTTGAATATTGAAAATGAGTAGAAAGGCCAAACTATTTGTAATACGTTTTCATGTGCGACTGTTTGTCATGATGGCTGACTTACAATAACAATATACCATTACGTCCACTTGACCTTTTGATTGTGAGAAAATATAGGGTTTCTGGATTCTCCAAGAATCCAAGATACTTAGAGCCAACAATGGATCTTAGCTGTATAATGGTTTTTCATTGTGTCCCAAGTAAAAAAACAAGTTGTATGGTGAAATATGTAGAGTTTAGGAGTAGTGGTTATTTGTACATCTCTAAATGTGTGGGCACCCTTACTCGCATGTTATTCAGTGGACATCTTTCTTTCATACTGGCTTATAATTGGAATGTACAAATGTAGCGAAATAATCTTGGTAAAAACTAAATATTCTGCTATTGTATGGTCCCACATGTTTTCCAATAAAAATGGTGCATCACTTCTGTGGGAAGGTCTAGTGCCTTGCACAGGAAAAGGGCCAACATACAACATGGACATCACATTACCCTTTTTCCCAATGTGGGTAGCTATGGATTTTGGACCCTAGCTCAGGTGGCACCTATGGAATCAAAAACCTCTACATTTGGGAAAAGTAGACAACTAGAGAAATCTAGGATGGGGTGAATTGTGTGGCGCTTACCAGGATGTTTAATGCAGAATCCCTACCAAATGTTAACTTTGACTAAAAACACATTTCCCTCCCATCGGTGATGAAAAGTTCTGGAATCTGTGGGAAGCCACAAACTTCCTTACACCCAGCATTACCCCAATTTTCTCGATAGAAATTGTACTTCACTTGTGTTGGTAGGCCTAGTGCAATTGGAAGAACATTTCCTCATTTGGGCAGTCCATTACTAAATCAGATGGGCAATCGTTTCCAACCAAAAGAATGTTGTAACCGTAAGTTAAGTCCTCCTCCAAAAGAGAACATTAATGAACCTAGGTTTGTCCCCCTTCAGTTGGAGTTGTATTTCATACAAACAATGTGGGACACTTACCCTAGTGTTCGGTGTTTCCTCTGTAATATACTCACTCAGCGCTATTCCCACCATAAAATCAATCAGGTTCTAATGAACTTAAGTGACTTCTGTCACACAATCTAATATTGTTGCTGTACATTCACCACTCAGAAGCAGAGTACTCAATATCCAGGGCATGCCTTACCTCAAGTCTTGATACCTTCTTCTTTTTTAATTGAGGCTTGGAAGTGTTTGTTTTGTCTTCCTTTTAAATAATGTCAGAAGAGTATTGTAAGTCCTTGTTCAGTTTTACATGCTCTTCCGATCTGCGCTCTAACCTTCCACCTCTCTTTGTACATTTATCGAATGACTCCTGAAAGGAACGAGATGAATGTGTATCAGTATCCTTTTGCCTGTCAGGTGGTCTAACATCACTGCTGTTTCTAAGATTATAACATTTTTCAGTGGCTTTCTGTCGAGGAGTCCCTCCCGTGATTATATTTTGTCTTTATTTTTTGTTTATTATCCCACTTCTTCTTTGTTGAAGAGTCAAGTACTTGCTTAGAATGATCCTTTCCAGAAGTGTTCCTTAATTGTGGTTTACCAGGTCTGGCTCCCAAATCATCTCTACCTAGTGTAGCATAGGTTTCTTCGATCATTAAGGTAACTCATACCCCTGCTGTGCAGGAGCCAAATCCTGCATGCGCTGGAATATAGCCAATGCTGCTGCTTTCTCCATTATGTTGTTTAACATAATGGCGGATGCTGTGGTAAAATTGCCCATCAGTTCCATCCCCAAGTCCAGGGCAGGTTCTACCCCATACTCATTCTGGAGCTTTTTTAGCACTTGCTGAGAGGACAGAGTCTAACATTTTCTGTTGTGTCTGGGGGGCGCCTTTAAACCAATTCATGTGTGCTTGGCAGGTTAGAGCTATTTCTATCTCTTCATATGAAGTATAGTTATCTGTTTTTATATCTTCTGTGTAGATGTGAAATAGTTATGTGATGTTGTTCTCTTCAGCTGGGAAAGTAAACCAAGAATAGAACACCCCTGTCCTTGTGTTCCTCAACCACGAAGATAATTTCTCTACCCTTAGGTGTGAGAACAGGATGTAATAGTTTCAAAATAACTTCATGCCTGCAGTTCTCATCAATGTTTAATGCCCGAGGAGCTGCATTGTCAAACATGATTATTACATATTAATTACAGAGAGAGTAACACAGTGGGTCGTAGATCCTTTAAGAGTTCAAACTTGATCAGCTTACAGCCAATACATTAGAGTTACCTACTCAGCTAAGGAGGATTTTCCTAACCACCACAGACAGCTCCAGCTAAGAGGTAAGTTGGGGTCCCTGGGAAGGTACGATTGAACTACTCAGGCGATCCATACAAATAGGAAACGAACCAATGTTGGGACACCATGTCATGTAATTTCCACTCTATGGTAGGAACTGTGTATTTGTGTACAGCATAACCATCGAGATGGTGCCAGAGTGATCCCATACATCCCCTCAGCATATGTCGTCCTATATTCCACCTAGCTCACAGTGCCATCATAAATGCCCTTAACCCTGGGTGGGTAGCAAATGGTTCTGGCAACCACTGAACATGACAACCCTGATCCCCAGAAATTGTGGTAACAGATCTAGACCCTTTTGCTCTGTCACCCGTGCTCTCTTTCTCTCAGAGAAATGTACAAGGCAAACACAGTGGAGCATTTTCAATATTTATTGAGCCAACGTGATTGTTGTGAAAAATATAAGTGGTGCAATGATCAATAGACAGAAACAAATTAAAGTTATTAGAGGTATTAAGACAGTGAACAGAATAAAATCTTCCACCATTGTGCTTAAACAATGTGTGTATGCAAGGATATAAAATGATATAGAAATCTAGCGTAGTCCTACTATGTGTCCCCTAACATAAGTGTCTAAGGTGTGTATGTGTACTTTGCCATGAATCGCCGTACTGCATGATCCAACGCCAGTTACCTGAAGGGAAAGAATGCAGGTCCCTATTGTGGTCACGAGCTTGTCACCCCTTGAGAGAAATCAGCAGGCTGCTGGACCAAAGCATCAACATGTAGAGACCTCGCCCATGACAGCAAAGCACTTCTCTGCCAACATCCGGAAATTAATGTTTATTTATAACAAAAGGCATTTTTGTCTTGGGCTGTGATCTTGGTCAAGATGCCACTGTTAATGTGGTATAGATAACTTTGTTACTATCAGTACTAAACAAATAATCACAGTTGTGCAATGTATCTTTAGACTGTGTACATGAATTGTCTCTGAATCATAATAGGGTTCTTGTGAAGTTGGTTCGTGAGCAAGTATAGCTTTCTGGAAACAAATCCACACTGCCACTGTTGCAAGTATGTGGCAAAATCTATTGTGTTAGAGTTCAAGGCAACCTTAGGAAGAAACCTGTGTACATGTAAAAATGACAGTGTTTCCCTCTAGGCCTAACTGGAACACATGACAAGCTAACTATGATGAAGGCTAAAAAGCAAGGTACAAAAGCTTAATACAGGAGTATACAAAACTAATTATCAAGTAAAAGAAAAAATATTACACTGTTGAAATCAACATTTTGGAGAACTCATGGTAAGCGCTCTTTAAAACTGTCCAGACAATTGTGAACCTCAATCCAATAAATGGCCCCCCTCCAAGCTAGGCTTTCTGTGATAAACTGGCTATTCAAAAATCAATTAGAGGCAGTTTATAGTGAATTCAGTTCTATCAGTTCTGTATACAATTAAGGAAATGAATATCCCTTTTGTTGAGTGCTAACTACGGAGAGATTTGCAACTTCGCCTGACAGTTGACCAAGTGGTCATGCTGATCAGACAAACCATGTCAGAAGCCCCCTTCAATCCTTGTCTGCCCAAGATGGTGCATCAGGTAGCTGACAAGGTATCTCTGGCACTCACATTACTGTTCAGTACTATCATCAAGGAGGGCTGCTTTCCTGAAGAATGGAAAAAGGCTGTGGTTCTTCCATTTCTAAAAAAAAGCCATCCCTCAATGCCAAGACTATCGAACTATATTGCGGATACATTTTCAAGAGTAAAGCAGAATTCTGGACAAATTACACCAACCACTGCATGGAAGAGCTTTTTCTGGTGCGTGGCTCAAGAACAGTAAGTTGGCAAGTGAGATTTGGCATACCCTAGCATGATTTTTCTGTATTCAAGTCTCTTCTATTGAAAATTCAAACAAAAAACAATATAACAATCAGCATCCTTAAAGAAAGATAGAGTAAGAAAACTAGAAAGGAAAGAAGGAGAAGGAGATGGGTTGAGAAAGGCGAGCCAAGAAAAATAAAATAACCATATTAGGGACTATAATAATGAGAGCTTAAGAATATCCACATGTTATAGCGAAGGCATACAAGAAATCACATATCTCAGTTCTTTAAATGATGGGAACATACATACAAAATTAAGTGCGTCAAACATGCAAAAAAAGGTTAAATGCTGCAAGGAAAATAGAGCAAAAATATTGAACACAAAAGGGCTAAAGGTCCACTAGTAAAAAGGTAAGCCCTTATACCTGAGGGAACCACAGAATGAAGATGAACCTATGGGAACTTTTGTAGCTAGGAGGCCACCCGACGAGATTTCACCAGCGCCGGCGATCGTGATTATTCCTGGCCAGAGAGCAGCTGCTCGAGTAGGAAATTTACTTCCACCGCAGTAAAATTCAACTTAAAAAGCTGCACCCTCTGGCATGCTGCATGGTGCCGTTCACGCTGATTTGTCAGCGTGTAACAAGCTCACTGTTCTAAACAATAACGCGAGCAGCGTAAAATGCCTATTTCCTCTTGTTCTTGAAATTCTGTGTAATCTGCAGAGTTTTTTTGGTAACTCCGTGGAATTCCCTGGCGTGAAACTCCATGAGTTCCACCCAGCCCCACAAAAAAATACACTTGCCAAAACTGAATGAATCTATTGCCTTTATATACGATACCCACTGTTTAGAAATTGTTCACAGTGTCTGACACTTACAAGGCAACAGGTAGGAATTCCTTTCATTTCCCCTGCTGTATGGTGAGGCTATCTTATGCCATAACTCTTTACATGCAGACGTTCACAGGAGTATAATGTAGCTAGCAGTTGAATACTACTAAATAGAATCCACTTTTCTCTTTCAAATATCTAGACCCAATAAATCTGATCCCTCTTTTAGGAATTTAGTATAAAAGGCCTGCTTCGGAGTTCGGTGTAGAGGTGACCTTATTACAAGTGCAACTTTCCCTATGGCCCTTGTAATAAGGTGGAAATAATATCCATCATGTTTATGATGAAGTACCTCATCTGCAAATTCCAAATCAGGCTCGAATTAGATAATATTATAATTGATAATCTTGTAATTGCTTTCATCTTCATTTAGTGATACTTTCATTGACAGGAAATCCAAATATTTATTCTTTCCAGATAAGTTCCACAAAGGCTTCAAACCTGTTAATGCAACAATATCCTTAATGGATGTTTGACGAATCCGTAATACTGATACACCCGAAGTCTCCTTCTTTACCTCTTTGCAAGGTATCCTCTCCCATATTGGTTGTTAGCAGCTTTGTTATTGCATGTTTCAGAATTTCCATATGGGTTTGATCTTCATTTCTGATTGCACTCCTGTTGTAGCAACTATTGATTATTCTAACTAAGCTATGAACAATGAGAGATGGGAGTTTTACATTTACCTCTTTTCTGCCACGTTTTTACAAAACAAAACTGACTGTAATAAATGTTATTGCTGTTCATTTAACAATCATTTAAAATGTAAAAACCTTAAAATAAGTTGTGGGTGCTATTCAGGTACTTAAGAGAGATGCCTGGTCCTAATAAACTTTCCTTTTAACTTTTTTCAATTTCCAACGTTTTTGGAGCTAAACTACTTGCATTATACAACTCATTGAAGTATAATTCCTTCACTCATGAGGTTTTTTATGATGTTCTCATTATTTTTATCCCTAAACAAGATAAAGGCCATCAGTTTACATTTTGTACAAGCAATTCACTTTTACAGAATATGCATAACAGTAATGAGACACATCAGTGGTTCATGCTTTTAACAGATAGTCCAGGATAAGCTACACACATAAAAAGCAAAATAAACTAACATTAAGTTGTTTAGGGGTATATAGCCAATATCTCCCCCTTCAAAGGGGAATGGAGTTTTGACTAAGTCAGCTGCACCCCATAATATGTGGTGCACTTATTTTTTTAACTCCTCCCTTCTCAACAGGATATTTGCCTATTCTTCTTCCTTGTCCAATGTCATTTCTGAACTTGTAACTACTTGAATAACTTTAGAGTAGCACTCATGCATATAGATTTGATCAATCATGCCCCTATGTTTACATATATCACCTGGGAACATCTCAGATAGGTCCATTCAGTTTGTGATCATAGTAGTATGACTTTTGAGGAGAGCATCTCATGTAATTCCTATGCCCATTCTTCCTATAGATGTATGCATAACCTTTTATGTCTTTAATCCCAAGGAACCATCTACCTATCATGTAATTATATTTATGTTATACGTACGGAATCACTTTGCTTCCTGTGATATATGATCTGCTCATGTTTGGATTCTGCATAATAACATCAATTCGTTCCCTTTGTCTTAGAAGGTCAAACACACACATGGACATTTAGCCTATATATGAGTTGGTTGTATGAGCCTAATGTATGCATTTCAACCATCCTTTCCTTATATGTATATGAGAGAGGGGATCACAGGGTTTTCAATAAACACATTTTGACTGTAGCTAGTGCAGTTAATAATCCCTTTCCTGTGGTGAGAGGTGATATGCAGAATATTGGTTGGGTCATGTAATATAGGTAATCCGCTAGACAATTCTAAAGGTTGAGCTCATGATTCATCCAGAGTATGCCAAAATAGCAACCAATATCCAGTTAAGTTAGGTAGACCCATAGAATGTAGGTACAAACCACAGCCTGATTGTAGACATCTCCCTCTTCTTGAATCCTAAGTAATCCTGGCATTGACTAGTTTCTGTGGGGTCCAGTCCCAGTTCTTGAAATTTTACAACTGACATTTCTTACTGGCTTCCTTGACATCCATATCATACTTTCATGTATATGTGACCAATCATCTCAAGTGTACTCATGATTTAGATTGCATTTGTCATCTATTCTTTAGCTGGTATTCTAAGGTGTTGGTGTATACATAATTGACATTACATTGTAAAGAATGGATAAATAACTATTGAAGTCACCTCACAGTTTTAGATTCTCAAAGCCAGCCTCGATAAAAATGAAAATTGTTACCAATATCTTATGTGCTCTCTATATCTTGCCTACTAAAATTCTTAAGTATAGTTATGGGAATTAGATTTGTTATGGCTTGCATGTTTATGGAATTGTAGGGCCTGTAGGGTTGCCTTTATAAAACGTAGGAAAAACAGGATGAAGCCTTGCCATCAAATATTCTGATTTTAAATATTTTCATCATTCATTTGCAATTAGACAATTATAGTCATTATTGTATGATTACACTTTGGTGCCACTTTGGTGTCACCTCCAAAGTAAGTTTGCTCTGAGAGACTTATTTAATGGTTCCTATAACAATGAAGTAATGCAACTGGCAAGCCATACACAAAGTTCCTATGTAGAAATACTCTTGCAGCCTTTTACAAAAATACTATTTTCCAACTACTCCGATCTTACATGTTTTACTTCTTTGTAAATTTGGGTTAATAAGCATTAGAAGATTCACAATAGCATCTTCTACCTGCCTCTTTTCATACTTCTAGCTCTTAATTTTATACAAAATGCTCTGATATGGATGACATGAATTCACCTATTGATCAAACTTAATAAACTTGTCATCAGTGGATCATTTCTGAAAGCTGCACACCAAAGCATCAGTCAGCTATTTTCTGCAACTCCATCAGAATTTCAATTGCATCATTTTGGGAAAAGGATATACCATTTTCTTGCAAATGTCATCTTTGGGATAATATTTAGATGAAAGTGTTTAAAATGTCTTGACCCACCAACATTAATCAAACTTTGATTTTATGAAAAACCGATTTATCATCACTCTTATTAAAATGGGCAATTGTGTTGGTTCTGCAGATAAACTTTGTTGGTCTCCTAAAGTACTTTGATTCATATGATATTTGAATGGAATTATATGTCTTCAGTTTGGAACTTTGTTTGGGTAAAATGTAATGATATATTTAAAAAGAGCATTCCTTACAATTGTTAATTATTGCGGATATACTTATTGCTTCTTCTTTTGAACAGATTACATCCTGTTGGAAAGATGTTTCTAAAACTGATTTCTGCTCTTAGAATTTGGGGTAGCCATAGGAGCAGCACTGCTATGTCTATCTGTTTAAAACATATTTTTAGCCACCCCTTTATAACTTTGTGTATCTTTACGATTTTTCAGCTCCTTAGTTGTTCAATATGCAACTCCTTTACTTTTTGTAGGTGGATTTTATCAATGTCTTTCAATAAAATATTGAATTATTCTGTGATTAGTAAATGGCTCATTGCTTGTTCCTGAATGGATACTATGACACACTTTTAATGTTTTCTTCCTGTTATCTTCTGCTTTCCTATGTTATTTACATTGTTTTATTATATTATCTCATGGAGTATTTATTCATTTTTATTTAATTCCCAATAGTGTTATTAATTATTGCTAATAAACCTATTCTTTCAATAAAAACATGTTGAATACTATATATACATATTAATACTTTTCTCTGTAGAATCACTCATTAAGATAAAACTCACATATATTGATGGCTACATTAAAATCAATCATTCATAACCAACAAGAGGTGGAAATTGATTTATAAATATGTAGTTTTGTTTGAAGGCTGCTCGGTATCATTTGCCTTCATTATAATGTGAGAATAATTCATTGTGATGGTTTGCTTTTAATTGCAGCGCTTCTTAGGAAATTCCATCTACATCTCCTCTTCATGTAAAGGTGCATTTTGTATGTGAAATGTTATCCAATAGTTTTGAATTACTATGTCTGTGGTGACAGAAAACGTACTGAAAAGACCTTGTGTCTCTATTTGGCTTTCATCACTCCTTGTCTTGATTTCTTTCCGTATTAAAGTTCTATTTAAATGCTTGCATTTTAGGGTCTGATTCACAAAGGTGAGCTAACACCTTAGTGTAGGTTTACAATTCTTTGCAATTCATAAATACATTTTATGTGTAGTATATTTAGGAGTGTGGAGTCTCTGTACTCTTTGTGTAGACTACCCACATAAAAAGATAGGCAGTCGTAAATATACTTTTCATAAAATTACTTTGTGAATTGCAAACTTACATTAAAAAGTAATGTTACCTTTGTGACTCAGGCCCTCAGTGTTTTCTTATTAGTGGCATATGTACTTATCTTTGCACAGTGAAAATCTGAAAACCAACTGCATTATCATATGTTTAGCATTTCAGCCAAACCTACTTTGCATCATGCACAGATGATGACATCTCCAGCAGAATGATGCCACTGTATGATGCCATCATCACACAAATTATATATTATTTTGCAGAATTATGTTTTGTGCAAAAATGCACAAAATTGATTGCTGATAGGATGCACACCCAGAGAATCAATCAAAACTCCACAAAATGGGAGAATGTGAGAGCCCGAACTCAGCATGCATCGTCCTCGAACAAAGAAACTCACATCATTGACATGAGCATACATCAGAATAAAGGTTTTGCAGTTTGGTCAGGTAGGCGTATGCTTAGATTGATGGTCAGGAAATGAGAAGAACAGAGGGAAGCTCCCAATGGGTTATACAGTTCCTACATAACTTATCTTTCACTGCACAACCTCCGTCTCTGTGAGGTGCAATATTTTTGATTTTGCAGATAGATTTAGTGTGAACACAGTTAAAATGTGTGAAGATAGGGGAGGAAGGTTATCCCTTGTAGGCATTCATTGAGACAGGGATGGAAGTTGGGAGTGAGCAGAATTGGTCACTTAAGCAGTAGATGTGTTTACCTGTACATCTGCTTTCTTTGGTAGAGAGTACTTCTCATTGTCTCATCTTTCTTTGTCCCCTAAGGATCAACCAAAGAACACCTGGGCCAAAGCCAAGAGCAGCGGCTGCACAGCTGCCACCTCCACCATGCATGAAGGTCTGTCCAGTGCTGGTAAGTCATAATTTATTCTTATTTTATTTAATAATAATTAAAGACCGCTATTTCCTATAGAGTATGGCCATATACGTGTTTTTCATTAATTGCACCTTTTTTCTCTGTTAGTATCAGTTAACCTTCTTGCATTTATTTTTACACTTCCTTCAAATTCCTCTATCTAATTCAAATAAAATACCTGCCTTCTGTAATAACATACTTAAAAAGTAAATGCTCTGGTACCCACAAAGACACTGTGGATGAAATGAAAAACACAAACAAGAAGCTGGCAAACAACAAGAGCCTAGAAATACCTCACTGCAGGTAGGGAACATGTGTCACCAGCAAATGCACTGAAATTGGTAAATGATTGCAAAGCATTGGAACAACTGACACTAGTAGAGCATACAGTAGGTAAGCACATACATACATTTTAGCAACACTCTGCCTGGTCACTCACATGTTTGCTGATCACCAGTTTAATTATGGCCAATGGCATACTCTTGTACATGCAGGACCCACAATGCCATAGGTATCCAGTTCAGGTCCAATTGATTAGGTTTTACAATGCCATTTCCTTACATCTTATTTTATGTGTTCTTCCATATTAATTGAAAATAAATATAGGGTTTTTAATATGCAAACACACATTTGTGAATTTTGAGGAACACACAGTTAGCATAATCTCCTGTGCTATACCAAATATATAGCTTTCTCTTGCATAACACCTACTTTGAGCACAAATGTTTTCTGGGAAGAGTGAATCTGAATGCCATGGTGGAAGCTTGTGTTAACCATAGAACGTTCATGACACAACGTATACAATCTGGATGAACATACCATTATCTTACAAGTAGATGCTGAAATAAGGATCCTTCTAAAAACAATATGTATTCTGAGAAATGTAATGACTTTGAATCACCTTGCCGACCAGTGAGTAGCACATGCAGCCATCAGTAAATGGTTATTTAGAGTCTGTACTATTCCTTGTATTCATGATCACCAATCTTTTATATATCGCACATGTAATCATTTGAACATATTTAATAATGTACAATATGGCCTCTTCCATCAGAGGCCCATCTTGAAGGAGAAGTAGCTTTTTCAGCACCAGCTTGACCTGATTGCTCTGCAGTTGCCAATAACTGTGCGTTAATGGATGCCTCTACCCTGTGCTCAAGTCTCCACTCCCAGCGCAGCACCCAGAATCACATCACTGTGCTGGGAGTGTAGACAATTCCCAGAGCTAAAGCAGTCACAACACTAGATTCCTCCACATATATGGTTGATATTAGTCCATTACAGTGATGAAGACGTTCTGGTGAGAAAATAGTTCAGAGTCTGCAACCATTGTGGAGTGGCCAGAAATCATTCGTAAGGTTAGGATTTTGTCTCAGTCAGACTTAAGTTTTGGTCTTAACTTAACCAAAATGTAAGTTTAGCTGAGACAAAATCCTAACTTTACGACTTTTAGTATTCACAAAGTGCATTTAGGAGTAGTAAAGTTAGGAATCCTAACTTTTCTACTCCTAAATGCCTTTTGTGAATACCGAAAGTCAGGATTTTTTTCTCAGTTAAACTCAAGTTTTGGTTAAGTTAAGCCCAAAACTTAGGTTTACCTGAGACACAACTTGATTTTACATTGACTGAGGAATGACCCATTGTGTGCTCTTTAAAAGCAGCCTTTTCAGATAGAGAGCCAATTTTTTTTTTACCTTTTGAAACGCCCATAGATCTTTCATTCTATTCTGTGTATGGACCTTGTGTGCCCTCAACAGTTTGTTCCATCTAGGGGACCGAATCAGAGTCTTCGCCACATGTATAGAGGGTTTTGTTTGTCTGGATGTTTTACTCAACTCTCAATGCTTTAGGGCACAAGGAAGTCACTGTTGAATAACATGTGTCAGTTATCCCTGCACATCAAAAATGCTTGCGGAGTTGCCCTATGTAATATCTTTGGAAATGAGGCCCTGAGTTTATTTAGTGGTATAATTTGCAGTGGACCTGAAAAGAGGTTATGTATTGTGGTTCTTCTACTACCTCATATTGATGATAACCTTTGTTCAGATCAAAGCTAGAGAAAACACAGGCCCCATTCAACTGGTGAATTAAGTCTTGCCTTTCTCTTTGAATTAATTGGCTATGCTGGTGCATGTCCACACACACATGCATACTGCCTCCTACTTGTTTCTTGGGAAGAGGGACAATGTGCAAGAACCAAGGTGTGGGGCATTGAACAGGTTCAATGATGTTCAGTATCATGAGGCTTTAACGCCCTTGTTCAACTTGTTTTTGAAAACAGCCAAATTCCTCTGAGGTGCTGGGCAACTGGTTTCACATTAGTTTCAAAACGTACCTGAAAGTGGTGATCTTTCAGCTTGCCTATGCCATCAAATACCTTTGGAAAAGGTTCTTCAAGATTTTTGACTCCTCCCTTAGAACCCGGCAGTGATTTGCAATCTCTGAGGACAGCACTCAATCTTTTAATCTCATCACAAATGCATCTAGGAGCTCACCTTGCTTCTGCCCCATGCAGTGGAAAATGTATCTTTCATAATCAATATATTTTTTAACCAACGTATTCCATCAGCAACTATTTAAGACCATAATTTAAAAGATGTTTATGATCCTTCAATTGGTAATTGAAAACCTGTATCAGCCCTAATGCATTGCGTAATGAGGCACATCAGTCTATTATAATTTTCAATGCTTAAAGCACAGTGAAGAAATGAAAATCTCTGACCTATCTGTACCATCTGAGGCCCAAGTTCTTCATGTCACCCAAGCTGAAAGGTAGGGTTACCCCAATCACAATGACTTAGAGGAAATGACAATGATCTAGAAGTGCTTGAGACATGTAGTGCAGTTAGCTTACTGCTTGATGGTGACTTGATGTGTGCATCAGCTTACACCAGAGGTTTGACATCTTCAGAGGATGAGAGACCATCATGCACATTAACAATACCTCACTTGGTTTATCTTTGTCAACAGTGTAATGAACTCGAGTCACCTCATCGACCAGCAGTAGATGCAGGCAACAGGTAAGGGTTATTTTGAGTGTGTACTATTCATGTTGCTCTCAATCGTCTCCTTTGGTTGGATTGCTAACCTTTGCTTCACACAGGCAATCATTAAAATTTGAATAATAATTTAGAAAAATCAAATGCATTGAATGGAAACCCATCTAGAAGAACACAGTAGCTTGCCAATTCCAGTGCAAACTGGTTGGTCTGCCTTTGCCGATAGCTGATGTCTCCACTCTACACGCATGTCTCCACTCCAAGCATGGAGCCCAGAAACACATCTCCACACCGGGAAAAAAGATGTACCCTGATTTAGAGAGCTCACAAAATATGGTCCTATGGGTTCTACTGTAGTGATAAATGTATGGAAGTTTATATAATTTGGAAAAACTAGGACAAATAATGTTGCCACCAAGGACACACACAAATACATGAATCCTGTCTGCCAATTTTTCCATAAGCCATGGGCCAACCATAGCAGCTGAGTGGCTGGAATGCCACAGTTCCAGTTTATGAGAGGGGGGGTAAATAAATCATGTATCATTTTAAAATGTTTGCACCTGTGCTTAAAGAAAATTAAATAGATATTGTACACATTGCACATTTGCTTCTTGGGTAATAACAGAAGTTCTGGCACAGATTTTAGTTTGACCAATATTACATAAAAAAAAATAATGTTTGCAATTATAATATAGCTCTCCACTTTCATGTGAAAATAGGTACTTTAATGGGGAAATTATAATCCATGAAACCGAAAGTGGACTGCCACGATGTTATTTTGTTGCATAAATTAGATTACAGTGACGAGGGTATAAAGACACATAATAAATATAGTAATGACTACAGCTTCATTTAAACATCATCTGAATTCAGTGATGCTTTCCATGTAATCTGGTTATTTAAAAAGGGTTACTCAAGCACCAATTACTTTTGAGAGATAAATTACTGTATCCCATGTGAACAATCAGCAAAAATAGGAAGGCTGCTGGAGTAGCATTAACATCCGTCTGACACTAGTCAGATTTATTTGAAAAATGAGTGTGAACCACGGGGAAGCAAACTACCAAAGCTTTATAGAATGATTAGGTGAAAAGAGCATTACACGCAAAAAACCTAAAGTCTTTAACTCTGCTATTCTGCATATAAATGAGAGATTAGTTAAGAACTGTATGAGCATCCCCTTGGAATAAGCTCTGGGTGTCTAATTATAAAACATTCTATAAAGTCTGTGAATGACATTTGCACTAAGTAGATTAGGACTGCATATGAGTTGAGAGAGAGAAGTGGTTCTAAACAGCTTGCAGTACTAGTCATGCAATACTATAATGCTGCATTCCAAATATGATAATTCTCAAAATGCTTGGAATTAATGCCAGGCTGCAGGAGATACAATGATAACAGTTTGATATAGATAAGGTTTAAATTGAATTAGGAAGTGGTTCTATTCGCTTGAAGTGGATGCCAAAGTGAGCTAAACAAAAAAGCATCAACTGGATCTCTGCAATGTGTCCATTTCACGAAAGATATTAGTACATAAAGAAGTATTGCTTTATGCAGTCCAAAATACAATGCAAAAACATCTGGCACCTCTGCCTCTCTTATCTTTCCTTTTGGGAGCTCTTTGCTCTGGTGGCAGAGATCTCTGCAGACAAAGGGCCTGATTACGATTTAGGGCGGATGACACTTGCCCGCGGTCTTGGGACCAACCAACCTGTCAGTGGTCCCGCACCGCCATGAAAATGCAACCACATGAGAACTTGTACTGCGGCTGTAAATCAGCCTCAGCACAAGCTCCCAATGGGGAAATGGGAGATTCTGTTAATCCAGGCACTGCGTGGAGGGCACCTTAAGGTGGCTGCCACACACTGAAGGGATTAAAAGGGAGACACACAACTGGAAGATGTAAAGGCATAGGGGGCCTGCTAGGGGGTTCCAAAGTGGCTCTCAGGCAGGCTTTCAATGTCGGAAAGCCCGACGTGGAATGTCTGTCGGAAACCATCATCCTAATCACAACTCTTTCCTCAGGGATTAAGGTGGGGCCTCTGACTGGCTGATGGGCTCATTAAGCCTGTCGGAATCCATCCGAAATGACGGTCCAATTTCACTTTCAACTGCCAGTGTTGTAATGCTGCAGTTGAAAGTGAAACTGAAGATATCGGTCAGAAAATGTCTGACAGCGGGTTGGAGGCTTTGCGATCGACATCAAAATAGGGCCCCTAGTTTATGATTCAGAAGTAGATGTGGTGGGCAGAATGGGAAGTATAAAATCAGTTGAGGCAAGTGAGATCACTAACAACATGTGCAAAAACAGGAAAAACATAAATATTTTAAAATGGCTTTACCATTTTTTATATATCAGTTCATGCTTTTTTTTAGATAGAAATACTTAATATTTAGCATGACATTATCAATGAACTTTTAAAAGGCTCACATGAATGCAAAAACAGCATTCTATTACAAGGTGAAGGGAATGAACTGTAGGTTCCCTACCACCAACATACATGTGTATTTCCTTAAGACAGTTACCAATCACATAAAGGCTGACCAAATAAGAAAGAAACTCACGGGGGGAGGAGCCAAGCCAGCGACCATGATGGCCGTGTAAGAACCCGGCTCCGCCGATCTCCGCTCCCTGGGTATATATCCTGGAGTCTATCCTGCACTCAAAATACATTCCCTGCTTTGGGAGAAGAAGCGACGCCTGTGAGCAGTACCCCGGTTCGTCTGGGTGCTTCGGGTGCGAAGCGAGCCCGCCCGAAGGGGTGAAAAGCTGGGGCCTCTAGTGATCCTGAAAGCCGCCCTCTAATCTAACAACAACGGGGGCCGTGGACAGGAGTGGGCCGATCCGACCCAAAGTGAACTTTGTTGCCTCCGGAATTTCTGCGGTGACCCGCCGCCTTAGCGGAGACGACTGCTGTGCATTTGATGGAGCACGGGTGTTTCTCATGCTTCGCCCAGCTCCGGGAGTAAATTGCGTGACTCCGGGGTGCTGTGGTCACCGTGAATTGCGTGCGGCTGGAGGTGACGCAGGTGGGTCCTTGTTTCCCGAATGTACACGGAGCTTGCTGGATTTGGCAGCCGGACCTTAGGGGACTCCAACTGGAGTGTTATTGTGCTACCGGGGCATATCTTTTGGTGGCCTGCATCACCCCGGGCCACCCGTGATCCTGCTGACTTGTGCCTAGTAGGAGGGCTATCGGGAAGGGAGCTGCAGACTGAGTTGAGGATCTGGTGCTTTATCGCCCCCCCCCTGAATGAAAGGAGCCATCTTGTGTTTTCGGGAGCTGCCAGTGCTCGAACCCGAGAGGGTCTACAGACTTCCTCTGTTAGACTCACCGACTTGCAGTCTAAATCGGTGGTGGGGCACATTCTGGCTGGACGATGAGTTGCAAGGGGGTACCCATGTTGGAGGTGACCTTGCCGTTATAAAATCGAAAACCACCCTTAGCATCCCTCTTTACATCTGAAATGTTGTGAAGGTGTAGGACCGGGTGACCTGATCTGGATTAAGTGGCACTGGAGAGAGTTGTATACATTGTATATATTGGTGGCCCCAACATCGGGCGTAAGCTTATTCTGAGATTATGGCGACTAGACCGGAATCGGATAGGTCCCTTCCACGATCGTCGAGGGGCCCTAAACCCATTCAATCAAATAAACTGGACAGATATACCTTACCTAAAGGGTCCCCGGGAGAATCAAAGAAAACGCCGCCCGTGAGTGAAGAAGCGGAATTTGCCCCTACAGAACCGACACTAAAGGATCTTATGGAGGCTATCAACGGGGTGCAAACGACACTGGGCCAGAAGATGGAAGCCTAGATACCAAATTGGACACTGTCACGGTTGAGACTAACAAAAAGGTAAAATCGCTGGAGATTACTTCCAAAAGCCTAATAGATGATGTTGGTCAGTTGCAGCGGGGGGTGCAGGACCTTAGGGCCTGGGGGGCTCTCACGGACCGCAAACTGGACGAATATGAAGGGAGTGTTAGACGTAATAACATTCGCATTCTTGGAATACCTGAAAAACAGAAGGCCAGGCGCCGGATTTGTTCATTGAAACTTTAGTCCTGAACCATCTCAAGCCAAAGGGCCTTAGCAACCTGTTCACAGTTGAACGAGCACATCGAATCCCGGGGGGGGGAAATCGAGACTGGGAGCGCCTCCACGTCCTATGATTGCAAGAATCCTTAACTTTCGAGACAGGGACGCGATTCTCCAAGCTGCAAGGAATGGGCCCCTTTGAAGTATGAAAATGCGAATCTTTCCTTTTTACCAGACTTTACCCAGATGGTTCAAAGACAACGTCAACATTTCTTAGCGGTAAAAAAGAAATTGAGGGATAAAGGCTTAATGTATGCTATGATGTTTCCGGCCCATCTCCGAGTTGAACTGAATGGGAAGGCATGGTTTTTCGATAACCATGAGGTGGCTGCAGATTGGCTGGACAATGTGACTGCGGCAGGGAAAGGAAGGCCACAGCCAGGACGAGACGGAGGAACAATAACAAAACTTTGCCTGGATAGTTCGGAAGCAGGGTCAATATTTTTTTCTGTTGCAGTGATCATTTTCGTAACAGCATTACCCTTTCCCTCCCGAACAGTCGAGAAAAGATTAATCGAGAGAGAACATACGGTCATGAATATCTGATACTGGACAGATTAAACAGGTATTCGCTTAAGTGGGATTGAGCAGACCCACTTAAGATCACTACGGAAGTTGTGAAGAATTCCATTAAGGCTATAGAAAAATGTTTAGACGCCTCCTCTACTCACCAAGAAATTTTAGATAACTTTCCGGTTATAACTAATGTAGTAAAGGAAGCCTAATGTATTTATCCTACAGGGAATAGGAGGAAAATGTAAGGCTGGTTTATTAGTGCTTGTACTAAAGCATATTCCAATTTAAAATCTGCCCTTCATAAGTCAGAAAGGGATAAACGAGAAATTATACAACTCAGAAAGATTTATAACTCCGTAGTTAAAGCAAGGAAAGCTGAATTGAAGCAGGAGTTGTGGGCAGAACTTCATAAGAGCTGCTCGACGAAAGATAGTATTGCTTTCTGGAAGATAATTAAATCTCCATTTTTGTCTGAACCCAGGGAAAACGATAAAATTGAAATAACTATTGATGTATTATCGTGGGTGAAACATTTTTCGCAGATATTCAGACTAACTGCTAGAGTATCGACTGATCACAATCACACGGGGATGACTAGCCACTGTCTAAAACCCCCATTCATCCCTATTGTTCTAGACTTTACTCAGTCAGAAATCGAACTCGCCCTAATGGCAAGTAAAGGGGTAAAGGCGCCAGGCCCTGACTGGGTCCCGGTTGACCTTTTTAAATATAATATGGATCTCTGTACGCCAATATTGGTAAGGGTATTGGAAGCTACTTGCACAGTGGGACTGGTAGAATCGTGGTCAGACTCAATCCTGGTCCCGGTATTTAAAAAAGGAGATCGTCAAAGTCCATCTTGTTACCGCCCCATCTCATTAGATTCTTTGGGCAAAGTTTTGGGGCGCATTATTCTTGAGCGCCTACAACAATGGGCTGACGACAACAAGATACTGTCAGACCTCCAATACGGGTTCAGGGAGGGTATGGGTACCACCGACCAAGCCCTAAATTTGACACGGTTAATGGGCAAATATGTGAACGCAAAGGGCGGGAGTCTGTATATGGCCTACGTAGATTTACCATCAGCCTTCAATTGCGTAAGCCATTCGAAACTGTGGGGCATTTTAATTGAGATGGGCATTGACTTCTCTTTAGTTAATTTCCTGCGCAAAATGTATTCTAATGCCACGGCAAGGGTGAGGTTTGGAGTGGGAGGGGAGATTACGGCGCCGTTTAGGGTTGAGCGAGGTGTCAGGCAGGGCTGTGTACTGGCTCCCTTCCTCTTTACACTCTATTCAAATAGCCTTGAACAAGCCATGTTGGAGGGGTGCCAGGACCTTCCCCTTCTTCATAACCGCCCGATACCCACTCTACTCTATGCGGATGACGCTGTAATCATTGCACGCACTCCTCTGGAACTCCAATGTTTGCTTAATAGGTATAACACCTATATGTCTAATTTAGAACTAAAAATCAATATAAAAAAACTTTTATAATGAACTCAGGGCCAAGGCATAAGAAAAGGAGAGATGTCTTCATCAATAATATCAAGGTGGAGAACACGTATATGTATCCCTATTTAGGAATCTTAATTGATGATAAGTGCACATGGAGAAAAGCTATAGAGGCCAGAAAGCTGCGATTCATAAGGTCCACCTCGGCTCTAGTAAGCTTTACGCTGAGGCTCGGTAAAAGACCACCGGCCGAGATGATTCAACTCTACCAGGCAAAATGCATTAGTACAGGCATCTATGGAGCAGGGGTGTGGGGTTACGGTCAGGTGGAAGCCCTCCAAAAAGTGGAGAACAGTTTCTTGAGGTTTCTGCTCGCTGTTCCGCGAGGTACCTCAACCTTTAGTTGCCACCTAGAACTAGGTTTGCCACATATCACATATTGGAAAAATGCAGCCAATTCTATTGTGGCACCACCTCTGGTCTTCTACAAAATTAGATTTTAATCAAAGCTTACTAAAAGACTGCCTTGCACTTGAAAACTCAAGCAGGATTGGTTGGCTTTTATATGTCAAAAAGTTTCTGTACGATCTGGGTTTAGAAAGATATTATCATAACCCCCCTCTTACTGCTGAGTTATCGAGAAAAGGGCTGAAAAAACTATGCCTGACTCATCTGGAAGATATGCGTCTGGTTACTGAGGTTAAAAAAAGCTCGGTTCAACATTCATTTCTGATCCAATCTACTATTGCCATCCAGCCTTATTTAATTTGTAATATGAGTGGCTACGAAAGGTACTTGTTGACTCATTTTAGGTTTAACATTTTTCATCATCTGATAACCTTTCCCAGAGTCAATGATTGGTCCAAGCTGTTAACACCTTACCCCTGCAATGATGTATCAACTCAATCGCTAATCCATGTGGTTCTTTTTTGTAAATTTTACGTATAACCGAGAAAGCTCTGGTTAATCCAAATTTTAAAAATTTTAGGCTTACGCCAATGTCGTCCTGCCCTTATCGTACTGCAACTCATGGACACAGAATGCCTGGTGACAAATATTGCAACATTTTTGAAGTTCTGTATCAGACATAGGACTAGTTTATAGCAAAAATACTGTCGTACTTTTTTCATCATCCTTCACTGTGCTCTCGATTTGAATCCAATGATCATATGAATGGTCTTAATATTATCTTTGTATATTAAGATATTTTATTATGGCATACTTGTCTTTTACATTTTGTATAAATATCCTATCAACGTATTCGGCTTTATGTATGTACTTTTATGGCTTTTCTTGATTGAAACCGAATAAAGTAATTTTGATTTGATTTGATTTGATACTCCATGTTTAAACTGCTTTTTCTTAACCAATCACAAAGATGCTTTCCCACAAAACGAATGTGCACCCTACTTTTAAAAAACAATGCTTTTCATCTCCCAATCAGGTATCGTTTTGTATGTGAAAAAACTAGTTCCCCATCTTTAAACATATCTCTTATTCTAACAAGGTACTGCATGAGCTACAGACATAGTTCCATACCTTCCAGCCATACTTTCAAAATGCTAGTGTGGATCATAGGACATAGCTATGTTTTCTTGTGCAAGGGGTATGCAGAACAGAGACGTATTGATTTTGACCTAGGTTTACAAAATGTGGACATTAAATGGTTTGCACAGAGAGGATTGAAGTTGCAACAATTGTTGCCTTTGGTTAAAACGTGTTTGCATCTCCAACACCCTGACCTCATGATTGTGCAACATGGTTGAAACGACCTAGGCACATTGACTGGGGTAGGTTTGAAAATACTTATGAAGAACACCTTTGGACAATTGATGTTACTTTTGTCTAATATATATTCCAATATATGCCAAAGACAGAAGTGGAAATGGTCAAAACAGTTTTGTCCTCAGATTGAAAAATCTAGGAAGAAAGTCAACAATGCTGTGTCTGCATACCTCAGAGACCTCAAAATGGGGTCCATCTACAACAACAACATTTGTTTTGATATGTATGATATCTACAGAAGTGATGGAGTACACTTCACAGATCAGGGAAATTGAGGTTTCAAGAATAACTTGAAGCTGTGCATCTACACTTATATGTGGCTCCAACTAATAAACACAAGGGCTCTTTTCAGAGCCAGCCTAGAACTTACAACTTAGGCCTGTTATTTTAGGGCCAGGTAACAGCAACTACCGGACCCTCGCCAAAATGTATTCTCCACACAGCTGTGGCGCAGCGGCCAAACCAGCTCATTTGCAGCACGGAGCTCTCGTTTTGATCACCGGCTCTACTCACCCATAAGGGTGAGCAGTTTGCGCTTTAAAAATACCATATTGATTTACCTTCTCACTCCCTATACAACACCACCTAAGCACCATATACAAGTTGGACAGGTGTGGCACAGCGCCCAGAGCACATGACTTCACAGCATAGCACACACAGTTTAGGCTCACAGTTTCATCCCTGAGTCTAGCAGCAGCTCAATTTAGCAGCATGACACGCTAGGCAATACCTCACTTAAATTCCATACCAAGCACTTTCAGACCGATAGGGGTCAATATTTCAGCGACTTCACCCCGACTCCGGCAGCAGCTCAGCTTACGCCCCCAGTACCATCAGACCCATTGAAGTGAGTAGTTTGCACTTCACAAATACCGAATTGATTTGATACATGCAAATTTACCTTCGCACTCCATGTATAACACCCCCTAAGCATCATATACAAGTTACAATGTTCAAAACAAAAGTTCATCTGAGTAGGTATACCTACATGCTCACACTACTTGGACAGATGTGGCACAGCGGCCAGGGCTCATGACTTTACAGCAAATGAAACACAGTTTGGGCTCAAGCTTTCATTCCCGAGTCCGGCAGCAGCTCAGCTTAGCAGAATAAGACTCTAGACAGTAACTCACATACTTTCCATACCCCAGAACTTTCAGACCAGTATGGGTCAGTAGTTCGTCCTAGTAGGTATAAACACATATTGACACTACTTGCACAGGTGTAGCACAGCGGCCACGGCACATGACTTCACAGCATAAGACACACAATTTGGGCTCCCCCTTTAATCCCCGAGTCCCACACCAGCTCACCTTAGCAGCATCAGACTCTTGGCAATACCTCATTTAATTTCCATAGCCCGTGACTTTCACACTTCACTTCACTTCGCACCCCATCTATAGCACACCCTAAACACCCCACAGAGGTTACAGTGCTCATACCCTCCTCTTTCCTAATTTTTTTCCCTTTTTTCCCCTTACTCGCTTCAACGGAATCACAAAATGGTGGCCAACACCTCCTAGTGGCAACGCTTGCACCGCTGCAACCAATCATCAGCAAGCTCGTGCTCGTAACGCCCCAGCCAATCAGATGGCAGAATTCCCAAATAGCGATATCTGTAAATTTCGATTTTTCTCCAAAACTACTGAACAAGTTTAAACCAAATAAACAAAAGCGTGTTTTCTAGACCCAGACCCTTCTGCCTGCCAAATCTGGGGTAATTCTGTTCACCCCTTTGACCTGTAGCCTTGTCTAAAGTTTCCCATGGAAACTAACATGGAAAAAACACGTTTTTGGACCCCCTTTTATCTCAGCCCCCCTTGACTAATCACCCCCACACTTTCAACATAGGAGCTGATATGAACAAAGAATCAGTTTTAAACATTTCATGAAGAATCATCAAAGTATGCCAAAGTTGTAAGCAACACAAAAAATGTTCTTCGTATAGAAACTTGATCCTAACTATAACTACCTACTGGCGACCACCAGTAGGTAATCTATATTCACTGAAAAAAATAGGTTTCAGGCAAGTTATAGTTAGAAATTAGCATTTAAAAAACTTTAAAATTCACTGAAAAAAACATAGGTTTCAGGCACGTTGTAGTTAGAAATTAGCATTTAAAAAACCTTAGAAATTCACTGGAAAAACCATAGGTTTTAGGGGTGTTATAGTTAGCTGGACATTTCACTCATACAACACCATAGAAATTCCTCCTTTATAGTTAGTTCTGCTAACTATAACTCGAGTACCCGCAATGCACTGTTGATGACGTCACATATTACATCACTCATGACATGGTCAGTGACATCAGTGATGATATCAGTGATGACATCTCAAATGACATCACTGATGACATCATCCAGTGACGGTGTGTGTCTGTAAAGTTTAAATATGTTAATATATATTGGGAAAGGCATATTGAAGAATGAGTGGGTGTATAAGTGTCTGAATGGATGATTTAGTAGGTGCGTGACTGACTCTATAAGTGAGTGACTACATGTATCTTACTGAATGCATGGGTTAGTGACTAAACTGTGGGAATGTCTGTATCCGTCTGTCTGTTGGTGTGTAACCGGCTACATGGGTTTGTGAATAGCTATATGAGTATCTATATGTTATTGATTGGTTGTCTGAGTATCTGTATGGGTGCCTGGGTGTTTATGTGGGTGGGGTGTGTGTGACTCTGTGCATTAATGTGTGAGTGGGTGATTCACTGGGTGCATGGTTTCAAGAGTGCATCTGTGATGGACTGTATAGGCGGGTGAGTGTCTGTATGTGTGTGTTAGTGAGGGAATGTATATCTCTGTTGTCCATGTATGAGTAACTACATATGTGAAAGGCAGTATATATGTGTGTTGGATTATATAAATGGCTATAAGTGAGAGTGAGTGATTGTTAGAGTGGCTGTATGGATGAGTGTGTGCTTGTATCAGTGATTTCAGAAGAGAGTAAGTATGTGTTATTATTTGTATGAATAAGTGAGGTGGTCTGTGTAAAACTGCATAGATAAGTAAATGGGTGTGATTCATTCTTTCTATAACTGAGTAGGTGTGTGAACAACTCTATGCAAGAGTGGTAGTGTGTGAGTGTATGTAGAGGTGTATGGGTGCTGTACTAAGTGACCATAAGTACGAGTGACTGTACGGGCGAGTGAGTGGATGTGTGTGTAAACCTAAGAATCAGTGAGTTTGTATGTAGTTATTGCTGTTGGAATGTCTGTGGTTTTGAGAATGGCAGTCTGTAATTTAGAGTGGGTGTATCAAAGGTTATATTAGGGTGTGAGAAGATGCATCAGTTTATCACATGGATGATGTCATCAGCGATGTCATTTGAGATGTCATCAGTGATGTCACTGACCATGTAGTGGAGGAGTGTGGCTCACTGACTAGAGCGGCAGACTCTGATGCAGATGTCTGGCCCGGGAGCAGGGTTCCATTCCCGACGCGGCAGGGTCCTGAGCCCAAAATATCCACGGACTCGATAATTCTCGCCTCGGTGCCTATTCTAATCATGGGGTCCCACGCTGCAACTCTGGGCAATAGTTGCTTAATCTCCACTACGGCGGCCCACCCCGCTGCGGGATGCCTGGCTTTCACCCTGGGGATACCCAGTAGGGGTTATCTCACAGGGAAAAAGCCAGGACGGGTTCCCAAGGCAAGCGCCTTGATGCCTTCGGGTGATACGTGCGCTATATAAGTCGCAATACATTTACATTTACATGTCATGAGTGATGTAATATGCGACATCAGCAGTGCAGTGCGGGGGCGCGAGTTATAGTTAGCAGAACTAACTATAACGGAGGAATTTCTATGGTTTTCTACGAGTGAAATGTTCAGCTAGCTATAACACCCCTGAAACATATAGTATTTTCAGTGAATTTCTAAAGTTTTTTAAATGCTTATTTCTACTGTAACATGCCTGAAACCTATGGTTTTCTAAGTGAATCTCAAAGGTTTTTTTAAATGCTAATTTCTAACTATAACGTGCCTGAAACCTGTGGTTTTTTCAGTGAATTTCAAAGGTTTTTCAAATGCTAGTTTCTAACTATGCCAACAGAGGTGGGACATGTGAAGAAAGAAGAAAAAATGCACAGAAAGAAGCAAAAGAAATGCAGGAAGTAGCGACACAAGTCCATAAAGACGAAGAAAAGTGCAGGGATAAGCAAGACATGTGCAGAAAGAACCAACAGAGGAGCAGAAAGAGGCCTTGTTCCAAAATTATCCTGTGCCCACAACTTTTTTAGACGGGTACTGGTGGTAACTGATAATGATAATTACGCACTTATATAGCGCACGACTACACGGAGGCATCTCGGCGCTTGTACGAATACCGCTGAGGAACCCTTCCTGGCCTTTACCTGTGAGGTGCCCACTCCTGGGCACCCCCAAGGTTAAGCCAGGCATCCTAGCGTTGTTGGGGCCGTTGTGGAGATTAAGCAAGCTATTGCCCAGAGTTGCAGAGTGGGACTCATGATTAGAATAGGCACCGAGGCGAGAATGAACAGGTCCGGGCGGGAATTGAACCCTGGTCCCGGGCCCGACTTCTGCACTAACCAGGCTTAGAGCCAGTGCTATGCTAAAAGACACTTAGAATATAGGGAAAACAATTACATACACTAGGGAACACTATGCGTTGGGGTACCCTGTGATTAGCATGACCTCCTCTGTAAGGCCCTAGTACATAATAGGATAGGGCAGGGGGATGCAAAATACCTCTTAAAACACGCTATGGGGTGCGTTTGCACAGTGGTGAAGGGAGGGGGGCCTGAGGTGACATGTGTGCACACATACCCTGTGGCCGTTTTAAGTTGGGAGATTAAGTCCTCTTGAATCCTGATGGTCCCTGGGGTCCAACTAGCCAATCAGGTACTGCCAGTAAGCGCCACAGAATTGCATTGCAGAGAGGTGTAAAAAGGGGCGTTTCCTAGCCCACCTCTCTGCAACGCAGCTCTGTGGCACTTACTGGAGGTACCGGGTGGGCTAGTTGGACCCCAGGGACCCTCACGACTCAATGGGACTTAATTCCCCAACTTAAAATGCACCACAGGGCGTTTTTGCAGACATGTCACCTCAGGCCCCTCCCCATACCTTGACCACTGTGCAAACGCACCCGTGGTGCATTTTAAATTGGGGGATTAAGTCCCATTGAGTCCTGAGGGTCCCTGGGGTCCAACTAGCCCACCCGGTACCTCCAGTAAGGGCCACAGAGCTGCGTTGCAGAGAGGTGTAAAAAGGGGCATGGCCTCTGAACACCTCTCTGCAACGCAGCTCCCTGGCGCATACTGGAGGTTCCCCCAGTGACCCCCAGTTTTCAAGGGGAATCAGTTCTCCATATTACAAAGCACCAGGGGGCACGTTTGCAGAGTTCTGCAGGGACGTGGCATGGCCTCCTGCGCGATGCAGGTTTTTTTTGTATTAATATTTTTAAGAAGGGGAGCTGTGTGCCCCCCCCTTCCTTTCCTATTTTATTTGCCCTTGGGACCCCATCCCCCAGGGCCTATTTTTTTTTAAATAGAAGGGGGCCGCACAACTCCCTTCCGAGACCATTGTTGGCCCCGGGGACCCCATCCCCCGGGGCATGGTCTGTGTTTTTTATTTTAAAAATGTGGGAGGGGGGCTGTGTGGCCAACCTCCTCAGGCCATTTATGGCCCCGGGAACCCCATCCCCCGGGGCCGACCTTTGCGTGTTTAAAAAAAATATATAATATGGGAGAGGAGGGCCGCGTGGTCCCCGTCCCGGGCCAATTATGGCCAATTGCTGACATGCAGCTCCCCATGTGGAAAAGCAATCTGGTTTGGTTTTTGAAAGAGAGAGCAGGTTCCCTGCTCTCTCTTTCAAAAACCAAACCAGAGTTTGCAATAACAGGGTGAGAGCCACGAGTACCCCGCCCTGTCATTGCAAACAGCAGTGTCCCAGGCGTGAACACCTCGGGACACTGCAGGAGCTGGCCCTTGGGGGTGGTGGTCCCCAGGGCCATTACTGGCTCCAACAGGGGGGCCGCATGGCCCTTTCCCACCTATGGCACAGCCCCGGGTAGGTGGTGGTCCCTGGGGCTCGGGGATCCGTAATCGACCCCAACATTTGTATATTAGTGCCCTGTGGCATGTGGGGGTATAGAGCTCCCCCACACAGGTACTTTAAAAAAAAGAAAAAGCAGACCTGGGGGTGCGGGGGGGCAGTGTGCCCCTGCGAATATAGTTAATGAGAGACCAGGGGGTGGCGGTCCCCAAGGCTTGGGTGGCCCCAAACTATAAAAAAACAAGCCCCTGGTGGTCCCCCGGGCTGCAGTGGGCTTGTGCCCGGCAAATTTTATTCAAAGCCCTGGTGAGGTGGTGGTCCCCAGGGTGTGTGTCAGGCACTCTCCTTGCAGAACTGTAATCATCCAGTCAGTCCCCAAGTAATTATGGAGTAAAGTAGGCCTTAGGCCATGGACTCTTTTAGACCCCTATAGACTATGATTGCAATCTTCTATGCACCTGCAAACTTGCCTTTTATACCTTTAATTCCCCAGTCTGTATTGTTACACTTTCACTAAACACTATCACACTACTGTTTCAGTATTGTAGTGAACCATACAGCAGTATGCGCTTATCTATACACTGTTCTAAAAGTGAAGAAGTTATACATTCAGTTTGACACTCTGCTTGCAGAACTGTTATCATTCAGTCAGTAGCCAGGTTTGCATGCAGTAAAGTAGGCCTTAGGATGTGGACTGCTTCAAACTCCTATTTATTATGCATGTCCTCTTCTATGCACCTGAGAACTTGTCTTTTAAACCTTTAATTACCCAGTCTCTATTCTTACACTGCCTCCAAACACTCTGCCACTACTGTTTCAATATTGTACTGAGCCATACAGCACTATGTGCTTATCTATACACTGTACAAAAAGTGAAGCAGTTATACATTCAGCTCGACACTCTCCTTGGAGAACTGTATCATTCAGAAAACTACCCAAGTAGTCATGTAGTAAAGTAGGCCTAAGGGAATGGACTGCTTCAAACACCTATAGATAGTAAATGCACTTTTCTATGCACCTGCAAACTTGGCTTTTAAACTTTCAGTTGCCCAGTCTGTATCCTTACCCTTCCTCCAAACATTCTGCTACTGCTATTTTAGTAATGTAGTGAACCATACAGCAGTATGTGCTTATCTATACACTGTTTTAAAAGTGAAGCTGCTATATATTCAGCCAGATACTCTCCTTGCAGAACTGTAAGCATTCAGTCAGTTGCCAAGTAGTCATGCACCAAAGTAGGCTTTAGGGCATGAACTGCTTCAAATCTCTATAGACTATGCATGCACCCTTCTAGGCACCTGCAAACTTGCCTTTTAAACCTTCAATTGCCCAGTATATATCCTTACAGTTCCACTAAGCACTTTCACACTTCTGTTTCAGTATTGTGATGAGCCATACAGCACTATGTGCTTATCCATACACTGTTCTAAAAGTGAAGCTGCTATACATTCAGCCAGACACTCTCCTTGGAGAATTGTAATCATTCAGCCAGTACTCAAGTACTCATGGAGCAAAGTGGGCCTTAGGGCATGGACTGCTTCAAACCCCTATAGACTATGCATGCACTGTTCTGTGCACTGGAAAACTTGTCTTTTATACCTTCAATTCCCCAGTCTGTACCCTTACACTTCCAGCAAACACTCTGTGATTGCTGATTCAGTATTGCACTGAGCCATTCAGCAGAATGTCCTTATCTATGCACTGTGCTAAAAATGAAGCTCTTATAAATTCAGAAATGGACTCTCGTTGCAGAACTGTAATCATCCAGTCAGTACCCAAGTAATTAACGAGCAAAGTAGGCCTTAGGCCATGGACAGCTTTAAACTCCTATAGACTATGCTTGCAGTCTTCTATGCACCTGCAAACTTACCTTTTATATGTTCAATTCCCCCGTCTCTATCCTTACACTTCCACCAAACACTCTGTCACTCCTGTTATATTTTGTAGTGACTCATTGATCAGTGTGTAGTAATCCATTCACTACATTAAAACACTAATGGGCAGAGGTGCAATTAATGGCACATCCCCAGGGATATGCCAGTTATTGTGTACTGTGACATCACCACCATGGATGCGCCGTATTTACAATGTGGTGCATTATGGGGCAAAAACGGCACAGATATGTGATGTATCTGTGCCGTGAAGGCGGCGCATTCCTTGAGTTGCGTTGCAAGTGCAATGCATGTCCAGCAATGCTCTGGGGGCTCTATGCTCAGAATGCTGAGTCAATCCTTAAACCAGCTTCAAGCAAATGCAGGGTTTTGACGCAGCATGAGCTCAAAAATGCCGCTTTTAGGAGGTGTTCCTGCGCCAGCACGCCCCCTCATCCCCCCGTGTAGGAATGTCTCCTTCTGGTACAGGAATTTACAATGTGACGCACCTCCCAGATGCATCATATTGTAAATAGCACACACCATGACACATCTTTTGCACCACCACTGCGTCAGAAAAGTGATGCAATAGCCGTGTAAAAGAGGCAGAAGGAGGTTGTAAATCTGCCCCTAACACTTACAAATTCACCCAGGCAGTTTCACCAGCAGTGTAAAGGGAAGCATAGACTTGTAACATATTTATTCACATAAGTTACATTCAAGTGCTTTGAAAGTACTTCAGTATACTATAAGTAAACACCTTATAGATTTATGCTGTAGCACTTCCTTATAGTTCTGCACTCTCTCATTCACCTTACACTACTCATTCAATCATTCATTCATTTATGCACTACACATTCAATCACACATTCAAATACTCATGAGGGTAAGTCTCTGTGCTCAAGCACAGAGACCTACCCTCACGAGTAATACTGCTGCAGATTCAGGCCTCTTTCATAACTGGATGGCTGATATTAGTAATAATCTCATTCCACAAGATAAATCTAGTGTAAACAGAAAGGCAGAATCTAAGAGAGCTCCTTGGTTCACACCTATACTTAGAACAATGCATATCCAGTGTACACAACAGGAGCGAAAATGGAGGAAATGCTATGACGACAAAGAAAAGCAGGCATTCAAAAAAAGTAGAATGCTCTATCATAAACAGATTAAATTAGAAGAAAAGAATATTTTTCAAGAAAATTACAGGAAGCTAATTTAAACTCAAAAACAATTTTTTCAGTTGTAAAAACCTTTATTAATCCGAAAGTCCTACAGTAAGATATTCCGCCATCACAAATGCTCTGTAACCAAATGTCATGCTTTTTTGAAGAGAAGATCATGAACATTCAAAAAAACTTTATTACTGACACTGCCCTCTCAATGCATGCCATTGCTGAGCACAAAGAGGGAAAGGACATGATCAAAAAGTACTGTTCATTTGAAGCGGTATCATTGGATCAAACGCGCAAAGCTATTATGACATGCAAATCGGGGTCACCTTTAGATGCTTGTCCCCCGTCAGTCCTTCATCAGATCATTCATATAGTCAACCCTGTCATTAACGTAAATGTAATGTAAATTGATACTTGTATAGCGCACTACTCAGCCGCAAGGGTCTCAAGGCGCTTGTACGAATACCGCTGTGGAACCCATCCTGGCTTTCCCTGTGAGGTGTCCACTCCTGGGCACCCCCAAGGTGGAGGCCAGGCATCCTTAGCGTTGTGGGGGCCGTTGTGGAGATTAAGCAAGCTATTGCCCGGAGTTGCAGAGTGGGACTCCATGATTGGAGTAGGCACCGAGGCGAGAATTATCAGGTCCGTGGAATTTTTGAGCCCAAGACCCGCCGAGGCGGGGAATTGAACCCTGGCCCTGGGCTAGACCTCTTCATCAGGGTCTGCCGCTCTAACCATTGAACCACACTTCTCCCAGATTGGTAACTCCTCTTTAAGTTCAGGGATTGTACCAGAAGATTGGAAATTAGCCATAATTAAACCTTTGAAAAAGAAGCAGAACATTGATCCTTTGGTTTTATCCAACTTAAGACCTATATCACTTCTTCCTTCCTCCACCCCCAACAATCGGGTTTTCGACCTAAACACTCGACTGAATCAGCACTCCTAGAAATTACAGACTCACTTAAAACTATTGCTGAAGGAAGACTGTGCTGATTCTACTCGACCTATCGGCCGCATTTGATACTATATCGCACAGCATCCTCCTCCTCAGGCTTATATCATGTGGCGTTTTACACACTGCCCTTGAATGGCTAAAATATTTTCTTTCAGGATGCAGGCAAGTTGCATCCCTTGGAACCTTCCTCTCAATGGAAATTAACATAACAACAGGGGTTCCACAGGGCTCCTCCATAAATTCCCTGTTGTTTAACGTTTACATGTCCCCACTTATTTCACTAATAGCTTCATTTGGGATTGAGGTTACATCCTATGCTGATGACACCTAGATGATTTTATCCTTAGATCAAAATTCCAAGGAGGCAGAACTAAATTTTAAAGAGTGTTTTACCAAGGTTCTCCAGTGGATGAAAGATAACCATCTTAAATGCAATACGGAAAAAAACTGAAATACTACCTATAGGCAAAGAAGTTTCTTTTTCACCAGAACAATGGTGGCCAGAGGATACGACACCCCGCCAGAAAAGGTTTTGACAACAAGAAATTTAGGGGTACAGTTTAATTCCTCCCTTAGTTTCATACCACATGCACTAAAGGTCGCATGGACTTCTTTTAATCTTATAAAGTCACAAACAAAATTATTCAACTTTCTCCCCCTTGCTGCAAGAAAATCAGTAGCAGTGGCCTTAATATTAGCATGGTTGGACTGCTGTAATGGTCTCCTGGCAGGAGCCAACAAACAAGTATTAAAAAGACTTCAGGTTGTCCAGCAAGCGGCAGCACGGTTGGTTTTGAAACTCCCGTGAAGATCTTCTGCCTCTGCTGCTCTGTAAACCTTGCACTGGCTTCCTCTGCACAAGAGAATACTTTTCAAGATTCTCTCGAATACCTTTAGAGCCTCACTTAAACAGGGACCAGCTTACCTGTCGTCAAGATTCACCCCCTATACCACAACCAGAACTCTCAGGTCTTCGACAGCCAACCTTCTCAAACCTCCCCGGTACAGATGCAAAACCAGGGGAGGAAAAACCTGACCACACTAGGCACCAGGGCCTGGAATAATCTGCCTCCCCATTTAAGAATACATAAATATGAAACTCAATTTAGGAGAGAATTAAAAACCTGGATTTTCGGACCCCCGGACGCATTATGTTTATCTTTAATTAAAATACCTTTGGTACAACGGCTCACTTCCATTTCAGCGCCAGGATGCTCCTTCCGGAGTGGCAGATTCGCGCTTTATAAATAATACCTTTCATTTCATTTCAATCAGACAAAGTTTTACACACTATTACAGAAATATAGCTCTTTTTTTGACCATTGAAGGTAGTTCTGACAAGAACAGTTCTTTTGTCTTTTTATTTTTATATTTTTTTGTATTTTTTTAACAAGTTATTTTTTTAAACAAAAAAATGAAACTGGAAACAAAAAACTGTGGAACGGCAGGAAAACAGTAAAAAAATAACCATGCTCCTGTTTCCTGCGCACAATGAGGTCAATAGATTGTTCCCCATAGCATAATAATTCAATCAATAGTCAGACCTGCAAAATCTGGTTGTTGTTTGTATGCGGACTGCTCGACGAAGGTGGTGGTGCACTTGATGTGCTAGGAACTGCAGTTTGACGCTCCTCCTGCAACCTTTGTGTTGCAACTCTGGTGTAGTTGTTCGGGTGCAGATTCTTCACATGGCACACCATTCTTGCTGTCCCGAATGAGTATTTTTTGTTGGGGTCACCCCTAGAGAGAGTGATCTCACAAATTTTACAGGTCACTTTGGGAGCGTTGACCTTTTTTTCCCCTTCAGGAAATGTAAAAAATGTCCAAATAGCAGCTTCCTTCCTCTTCTTCTGAGGCTGCTCAGGTAGAAATTCTTCATCAGAGGAATGTTGAGAAGAAGAGTCAACAAATTCAGCCATGGTGATTTTTTTTTCTAAATGACTGAAGCTCCACAGAAGAGATGCTTCTCTTGAGAAGTAGAATGATTAAAATGGGAGGGGTCTTTGAACAGTTGGAATAGGAAGTGTTATGAACCAATCAAATCTGTTCTTTGAAAGTTACATGGCTTTGCGTACGCTTACGGTGCGCTTACAGGGATCTTACGGTGTGAGTACGTACGACGTACCGCCGCAATTTGTGTAATTGCTTTTAAAAGTAATATACGCTTATTAAAAGTAAAAAAAACAACTATTTTCATGATTATCCCAGATAATGTCTACCCTTAAAATTTACATTAAATACATAGATATATCCTTTTAAACATTATAAAACATTTGTGGGGTACGCGTACGGGGCGCCGTACAAGCGTACATGACGTCACGCAGAAGCGCCGATGTACCGTGTAACAAAACTTATTCGTGACGTGTGCATGGGTACGCGCAGAGTACGATTAGCCGTACAAAGGACGGTGCGATCACAGCAAGCGTACCGTACGTTATCCCAAAAAAATGAAAAAGGAAATATAGAGAATCAAATTTTAAAATATTTAAAAAAGAAAATAATTAATGAAAAAATTATTTTTTACATTTGTTTTGTTATTATTTTACATTAAGAATATGGAATATAATATATACATATATATATATATATATATCCATCCATACCAGGAACCCTGTTTCCAGCAACAAAGCAGGGTTGTCAAACGGCCAGTTCTTACCTCTACCCTCCATGGGATTTTGAACTTTGTCTAATTTTGGATGGATCGCGCACCCACTTGGGACTAAATACCTTCGCACTACAACACCCAGGAAGCATTGGTGCAGCCACGCCCGATTCAGGGGCAGGTGTTACGAACTGAAATAAATCAATGCAGCGAGTCCATTCTTTTAATGCCACAGAAGAAGGGAGCAGGTTACTCACGAAACGCGTCTGGCTATTGAACTTTGAAGTGGTTTCCTGGTCATGTTTTACCACCATCATGCTGCAAATAAAGAAAGTGTTTTATTAACTTCTTTCGTGGCATTTTCCGAAAGGGTTCCTGGTATGGATGGATTTGTAGCGGCCGTTCCCGGTCGCGGAAAAGGCCCCCTGTCAAGATACGGGTCCCAGCCGGCACCAACAGGTGCTATGACGGCAAGGATGGAAGGTGAGTGAGCGCATTTCCAGGGTTGCGCCCACTCCAACACTGTTTCCAGCAACAAAGCAGGGTTGTCAAACGGCCAGTTCTTACCTCTACCCACATGGGATTTTGAACTTTGTCTAATTTTGGATGGATCGCGCACCCACTTGGGACTAAATACCTTCACACTACAACACCCAGGAAGCCTTGGTGCAGCCACGCCCGATTCAGGGGCAGGTGTTACGAACTGAAATAAATCAATGCAGCGAGTCCATTCTTTTAATGCCACAGAAGAAGGGAGAAGGTTACTCCCGAAACGCGTCTGGCTACTGAACTTTGAAGTGGTTTCCTGGTCATGTTTTACCACCAGCATGCTGCAAATAAAGAAAGTGTTTTATTAACTTCTTTCGTGGCCTTTTCCGAAAGGGTTTCTGGTATGGATGGATTTGTAGCGGCCGTTCCCGGACGCGGAAAAGGCCCCCTGTCAAGATACGGGTCCCAGCCGGCACCAACCGGTGCTATGATGGCAAGGATGGAAGGTGAGTGAGCGCATTTCCAGGGTTGCGCCCACTCCAACACTGTTTCCAGCAACAAAGCAGGGTCGTCAAAGGCCAGTTCTTACCTCTACCCACATGGGATTTTGAACTTTGTCTAATTTTGGATGGATCGCGCACCCACTTGGGACTAAATACCTTCGCACTACAACACCCAGGAAGCCTTGGTGCTGTCACGCCCGATTCAGGGGCAGGTGTTACGAACTGAAATAAATCAATGCAGCGAGTCCATTCTTTTAATGCCACAGAAGAAGGGAGCAGGTTACTCCCGAAACGCGTCTGGCTACTGAACTTTGAAGTGGTTTCCTGGTCATGTTTTACCACCAGCATGCTGCAAATAAAGAAAGTGTTTTATTAACTTCTTTCGTGGCCTTTTCCGAAAGGGTTCCTGGTATGGATGGATTTGTAGCGGCCGTTCCCGGTCGCGGAAAAGTCCCCCTGTTAAGATATGGGTCCCAGCCGGCACCAACCGGTGCTATGACGGCAAGGATGGAAGGTGAGTGGGCGCATTTCCAGGGTTGCGCCCACTCCAACACTGTTTCAAGCAACAAAGCAGGGTTGTCAAACAGCCAGTTCTTACCTCTACCCACATGGGATTTTGAACTTTGTCTAATTTTGGATAGATCGCGCACCCACTTGGGACTAAATACCTTCGCACTACAACACCCAGGAAGCATTGGTGCAGCCACGCCCGATTCAGGGGCAGGTGTTACGAACTGAAATAAATCAATGCAGCGAGTCCATTCTTTTAATGCCACAGAAGAAGGGAGCAGGTTACTCCCGAAACGCGTCTGGCTACTGAACTTTGAAGTGGTTTCCTGGTCATGTTTTACCACCAGCATGCTGCAAATAAAGAAAGTGTTTTATTAACTTCTTTCGTGGCCTTTTCCGAAAGGGTTCCTGGTATGGATGGATATATATATATGTATATATATATATTACCTACTGGCGGTCGCCAGTAGGTAGTTATAGTTAGGATTGTTTTCCATAGGGAATCCGCAACATTCTATTGGGAATAACTTTGGCGCAGATTGAGGGATCTGCCTGTAATTTCCCTCAAATTTGCCTCGCGGTGGTCCGCTCCTTCCCTGAAAGTTTGGGGGGGATTCGTCTAGTGGGGGTTGAGATAAAAGGGGGTCCCAAAACGTATTTTTCCCTTGTTAATTTCCATAGGGCGGTTGGACTCACTTTTAGCCCGAACGGCTGAATGGTTTCCCACGAAACTTGGCAAAATTGTAGGGACTGGTAGCCCGATGTGGCTTTGCTATGTCTCAAGATATGTGATCCAGTGGATTTTGAGTAATTTAGGTTAAAAAAAATATATATATCTATAGGTTCGCCCCGGTACGCGCATCGGGGAGCCCTCCCGGCGCGCACCGCGAGTTTGCGCGCGGAAAGCTGATTGGCTCTCGGGTGTCTGTCAACATTCGAAACAGTCCGGAGCGGCCGCCATCTTGTGTCTCGGTAGGATCGAGACACAAGAGGTGGCAAAAACAAAGGGGGAAATAACCAAAAGGGGGCAGGGTAGACCCCCCTGACCCCCTAGGTTTGATGTGGGGGCCATAAAAGGGTCCTGCGGGACAAAACAATTTTGAAATTTTTTTTTCGATTTTCGCTGGGGGAGCGCCCGGTACGCGCACCGGGGAGCGTACCGGGGAGCGTACTTTGGTGAAAAATAGTGTAGAAAATTAGTGTAAAATAATCATTTTGAGTGGTCAGAGGTAGGGTAGCTCTGAAAAGAGCTTTTGGGTTCTGTGGCTGATTTAGGTACCTACAAGTACATCCCACACACACCCACACGCACACACCCCACACACACACCCACACACACCCACACACACACTCCTCACATACACACACCCACACATCTCTCACACACACACACACACCCCACACACATAACCCCACACCCCCACACCCACACACTCCCCATACACACCTCACACACCCACACCTCCACCCACACCCAAACACCCCACACACCCACACCGACACCTTACACATCCACACCCACACCCACACCCACCCCCCCCACACACCCACACTCACACACACACCTCCCCACCCCCCCCCACACACACACACCTCACAGACACACCCCACACATCCCACACACACCCCCACACACACACACACCTCACAGACACACCCACACATCTCACACACACACACACATTCCACACACATAGCCCCCACACCCACACCCCCCACACACAAACCTCACACACCCACACCTCCACCTACACCCAAACACCCCACACACCCACACACACACCTTACACCTCCACACCCCCACCCACACCCACACACCCCACACACCTACACCCACACACATACCTTACCCTCCCACACACACACACACCTCAAAGACACACCCCACACATCCCCCACACACACCTCAACCCCCCTCACACATGGGGAAAACCCAGTGAAACAGTAAAATAATAATTTAAAGTGCTTAGAGGTAGGGTAGCTCTGCATAGAGTTGTTGTGTTGTGTGGGTGATATAAGTACCAGCATGTAGGTACCAATGCAGAGTTTTAAATTCAATGTAGACTGTCTCCTCTGTAGATAATTTGCATGTTGTTACAGAAGTTATTGTGGTATATAGAATCTATACTATAGTCTGTCAGGAAAGCAGAAACAGCATGGAGGCAGGAGATGAAAAAGAGATGTCAAATACACATTGGAGATAATAAAGTGGGAGAAAGGAAGTAACTATGAGCAAAATTACTATGTAACACAAAAAAGTTTCACAGTATACTATGAGTCTCACTTTATATTATAATCATTTTGGTACTACTTCATGAATTACATATAAAAATGAATAATGTCTCGAACAATTTTTGATTATTAAATATAAATTTATTTTTCTGATTCTTTTTCAAAATTTAATAAAACTTCTAACAATATATTGTCTGGAATGTCCTCATTTTCATTCTGTCATTCTATTGCTTCCACACACTCAAGTAATTCATGGTCCAGAGACTCATCCATAAAGTCAAAGTCATCATTCTCAGCAATATTTTCTTCAGGGTTGTTTTCCATAACAATTTCGAAAGAAATATTCTGTTCTCCTTCCATTTTCTTGCTGTAAATTGCATAAAAAATAAATATATCAGTAGAGATAGGGCACTGTTGGGTTTAAGTTCAGACAGGTAGTTTAGATTTTTTAACAGTGAAGTTATCTTTGGGCAGTGTATGGTATCAGGCTGGAAGTAAAAATATTAAAAAGTGTATGTGATAAAGCCTAAGTAAATTCATAATTATACAAGAGAAGTCTAACTCAATCCATAACAGAGAAGCCTATCTCAATCTATAACTATTACAGAGGGATAGTATATAACTATCAGAAAATGTTTTCCCAAATTAACTTAAAGTGCACAACATACTTCACTTTCCAAAATAATAACTTACCTTTGTGAAAGCAGTTGAAGTTCTCAGTGAAAATCTTTTTCAAATGTATTTCAGGAAGTAGTAGTCAAAATGGCTGTGTTTCCCTCTCTTTTTTTATATATATTCATGTACATAACCAATCAAATGTCAGGAAATAATAGTGGAAAATGAAAGTAACATTTTAATTGGTTGTAAATTCTAACACTTCAGATGTGTTTTTGTCATGTAATTTACCTCAGGATATTTAGACAGGGCTACAGCTCAAATGGCTCAATGGAATTCCACCAAATTTGGGAAAATGTATTTTTATTTATTTAGAAGTTTTCTATAGCGCTAACAAGACCCGAAGGTAGCAGAGCGCTTTACAGTAAAAGGCATGACAGGGTGAACAAAAAGACATGTAACAAATAGATGGTAAAAATGGTAGGGACTGGTATGTAGTAGGGCCTATTCTATATTTGGTGAAAGTCTCTCCAGTGGTTTTTATGTAAATTAACGTTTAACATTTTTGGGGAGCACTTACCGGTGCGCGCCCCGGTACGCGTACCGGCAGCGCAACGGGAGTCCTCCATCTTGTGTTTCGGTAGATTTGAGACACAAGATGGAGGACAAAGAACGTTGGGAATGGGTAAAAGGGGGCACGGTAGACACCCCCTGATCCCCTAGGTTTTCTGAGGGGGGCTTAGGAGGCCCATATAGGCCCAAAAAACAATTTTTTTTAAAAAAATTCGCGGGGGAAGCGCCCGGTACGCGCACCGGGGAGCGTACCGGGGAGCGTACTTTGGTGAAAATTAGTGAAAAAAGTTAGAGTAAAATAATCATTTTGAATAATCAGATGTAGGGTAGCCCTGAAAAGAGCTTTTGGGTTCTGTGGCTGATTTAGGTACCTACAAGTAGGTTCCAATGCACAGTCTTAAATTCAGGAGGAATATTCTATTCCCCTCATCTGAGAAGTGCACACCATCTCCTCTGTAGATATCTTGCATGTTGTAACGCAAGTTGTTGTTGTATATTGAACCCATTCCATAGTCTCTCATGTAAGCAGAAACAGATTTATTCACATGTTTCCGTGCTTTCTCAAATTGTGAACAAAATTGGTTGGACCACTTCCATTTCTGTCTTTGGCATATATTGGAATATACCAAGGCAGTTTGTGGAAAAAGTGTCATCAATTGCCCAAAGGTGTCCTTTAAAACCATTTCCAGACCTACCCCAGTCAAAGTGCCTAGGTCATTTCCACCACAGTGCAAAATTATAAGGTCAGGGTGTGGCAGATGGTGAAAGGTTTTCACCAATGGTATCAATTGATGACATTTCAATCCTCTTTGGCCAATCCATTTTATGTGCTCATTTGGTAAATCAAGGTTGTGAAAATTTCTGATAGCTGCATACCTTTGAGCCCAGTGAATGTAGCTATGTCCAATAATCCAGACAGAGTACATGGTGAGAGGAGGTTCTGGTGCAGTCAGATGAAGTGTAGGAATGAAATGGCAGTTGGAACAGTAGGAGTTTGCAAAAGAAAACTGTGGAGTTTCAGTGCTCTTGAATCACATGCAATGATTGGTGGATTCAGATAGTTGAAAACTGAAAGTTAGGGTGCATGGTTCTGTTCTGTGAAAGAAGTCATTTGAATGGTCAAGAAAAAGTCATTAAAAGAAAGATTGCACCTGATAAGCTGGTTTATTGATAGGTCAAACATCCTTGCTGAGTTCATTTGCAACATTGTAGAATAAACTTTTAACCCTGAGAGCTCAGTGAGGAGGGAGTTGCTATGGTAACAGGTAGAAAGGGCTGAGGGGGGGAAGGGTGTTGATTTGAAAATAGAGAAGGAAGAGTTTTGATTGGTTACCATGAGGAATATGTGTGTATAATTAGAGGTTTTCTGTGCCATTCATGGTTGCAGTGCCTGGAGTTCATACCTTTTGCTCTGCTAAAGAAATATTGGTGTGTGTATCTGACACTGTTCTCAATCTCCCAAAGCATTTGTAAAGGTGAGTTATGATTCATTCAATATAGATAGAGAGTTCAGATTAAGAAGCACATTGAGCTTCTTTGCTGTTGGTTTGTGTGATGCTTTTTGAAAATGCATGGTATCAATATTTGCAATAGAGAGGAAATGTATTTCGTAAAATAGTGAGTTTTCAGAACTGAAATGGAATTCTTGTACATAGGACCTGCGCTGTGTTTCTAAAATGTTATTCAAAAAATTATTTTGGGGCAAATCAATGGTTTTACATTTTTGAGAAGGAATAAATAGTGTGTGCATGATTACATAAAAATATTTGAACCTTTCACAATCATATCACCTGTGTTACCTCAGATTAGGAAGCAGAATGAGCTTCTTTGCTGTTGGTTTGTGTCATTTTTTTGGTAATGCCTGGTAGGAATGTTTGCAATATAGAGGAAATGTATTTTGTAAGATAGTGAGTTTTCAGTACTGAAATGGAATGCTTGTACATAGGACCTGTGCTCTGTTTCTAAAATGTTATTCAAAATACGATTTTGGGGTAAATCAATGGCTTTTACATTTTTGAAAAGGAATAAATAGTGTGTGCATGATTACATAAAAATATTTGAACCTTTTACAATCATGTCACCTGTGTTACCTCAGATTAGGAAGCTGACTGAGCTTCTTTGCTGTTGGGTTGTGTCAGTTTTTTGGGTAATGCTTGGTAGGAATGTTTGCAATAGAGAGGAAATGTATTTTGTAAAATAGTGAGTTTTCAGTGCTGAAATGGAATGCTTGTACATAGGACCTGCGCTGTGTTTCTAAAATGTTATTCAAAAAACGATTTTGGGGCAAATCAATGGCTTTTACATTTTTGAGAAGGAATAAATAGTGTGTGCATGATTACATAAACATATTTGAACCTTTCACAATCATGTCACCTGTGTTATCTCCGATTAGGAAGCAGACTGAGCTTCTTTGCTGTTGGGTTGTGTCATTTTTTGGGTAATGCTTGGTCGGAATGTTTGCAATAGAGAGGAAATGTATTTTGTAAAATAGTTTGTTTTCAGAACTGAAATGGAATGCTTGTACATAGGACCTGTGCTGTGTTTCTAAAATGGTATTCAAAAAACGATTTTGGGGCAAATCAATGGCTTTTACATTTTTTAGAAGGAATAAATAGTGTGTGCATGATTACATAAAAATATTTGAACCTTTCACAATCATATCACCTGTGTTACCTCAGATTAGGAAGCAGAATGAGCTTCTTTGCTGTTGGTTTGTGTCATTTTTTTGGTAATGCCTGGTAGGAATGTTTGCAATATAGAGGAAATGTATTTTGTAAGATAGTGAGTTTTCAGTACTGAAATGGAATGCTTGTACATAGGACCTGTGCTCTGTTTCTAAAATGTTATTCAAAATACGATTTTGGGGTAAATCAATGGCTTTTACATTTTTGAAAAGGAATAAATAGTGTGTGCATGATTACATAAAAATATTTGAACCTTTTACAATCATGTCACCTGTGTTACCTCAGATTAGGAAGCTGACTGAGCTTCTTTGCTGTTGGGTTGTGTCAGTTTTTTGGGTAATGCTTGGTAGGAATGTTTGCAATAGAGAGGAAATGTATTTTGTAAAATAGTGAGTTTTCAGTGCTGAAATGGAATGCTTGTACATAGGACCTGCACTGTGTTTCTAAAATGTTATTCAAAAAACGATTTTGGGGCAAATCAATGGCTTTTACATTTTTGAGAAGGAATAAATAGTGTGTGCATGATTACATAAACATATTTGAACCTTTCACAATCATGTCACCTGTGTTATCTCCGATTAGGAAGCAGACTGAGCTTCTTTGCTGTTGGGTTGTGTCATTTTTTGGGTAATGCTTGGTCGGAATGTTTGCAATAGAGAGGAAATGTATTTTGTAAAATAGTTTGTTTTCAGAACTGAAATGGAATGCTTGTACATAGGACCTGTGCTGTGTTTCTAAAATGGTATTCAAAAAACGATTTTGGGGCAAATCAATGGCTTTTACATTTTTTAGAAGGAATAAATAGTGTGTGCATGATTACATAAAAATATTTGAACCTTTCACAATCATGTCACCTGTGTTACCTCCGATTAGGAAGCAGACTGAGCTTCTTTGCTGTTGGGTTGTGTCTTTTTTTGGGTAATGCTTGGTAGGAATGTTTGCAATAGAGAGGAAATGTATTTTGTAAAATAGTGAGTTTTCAGAACTGAAATGGAATGCTTGTACATAGGACCTGCGCTGTGTTTCTAAAATGTTATTCAAAAAACGATTTTGGGGCAAATCAATGGTTTTACATTTTTGAGAAGGAATAAATAGTGTGTGCATGATTACATAAAAATATTTGAACCTTTCACAATCATGTCACCTGTGTTACCTCAGATTAGGAAGCACACTGAGGGCCTTATTTATGAAAACAGCGATGCGTCAGTTTTCACTGCGCACTCCTTGCGACACCAATGATGCGTCATATTTAATGTATGACGCATCATGTCGCAAGGAGTTACAGATAAGTCAGTATTTCTGACGTATCTGTAAGCGCAAAAGTGACGCATTGCTGGAGTGTGTCACAAAAGTGACGCAACTCCAGCAATGCGTGTTTTCAAATGGGGAAAGCCTCATGTGAAAGGGTTTGCGTCAGTCTTATGCCTGCTGTGAGGCAGGTACAAGATTTTTACATAACAGTGTCCTAAAAGTGACGCAGTGAAATGTTATAGATTTCACTGCGTCACTATTACAAGGTTTTTTACGGGGGAACGCCCCCTCTGCATACATTATACCTGACGCAGGTATAGTGTGGCGCAGGGGTTTAAAAAGTGACGCATCTACCTAGATGTGTCATTTTTTAAATATGGCGCAACAAGGCACATGTTTTATGATGCCAATGCGTCACAAAAAGTGACGCATCACCAGCGCAAAACTAACGCAGGGCCTCATAAATGAGGCTCTGAGCTTCTTTGCTGTTGGTTTGTGTCATACTTTTTGATAATGCTTGGTATCTACATTTGCAAGATAGAGGATTTTTATTTTGTGAAATAGTGAGGTTTCAGTAGTGAAGTTGAATGCTTGTACATAGGACCTGTGCTCTGTTTCTAAAATGTTATTCAAAAAAACGATTTTGGGGCAAATGAATGGCTTTTACATTTTTGAGAAGTAATAAATAGTGTGTGCATGATTACATAAAAATATTTGAACCTTTCACAATCATGTCACCTGTGTTACCTCAGATTAGGAAGCAGACTGAGCTTGTTTGCTGTTCGTTTGTGTCATTTTTATGGTAATGCTTGGTAGGAATGTTTGCAAGAGAGAGGAAATGTATGTTACCTGTGTTTCCTCAAATTAGGAAGTGGATTGTGCAGATGAGGTGAGGCATGTCCAGGGGCGCAAAGGAGTTGAGGCCTGCGTCCATGAGTGCAATTGAGAGGACTTACCTCCTCTGACCCTTAGACAAACATTATCTAATCTGTGGCCCTTCGACAGGCCTCAATACATTGAGTATAATTGATGGTAACAGGTTGCAGATGAGATGAGGCGTGTTCAGGGGTGTAAATGAACTGAGGCCTGTCTAATGGTGCAGAGGAGTTGAGGTCTATTCTGGGTTGCAGATAAGGTGAGGATTGTCCAGGGGTGCATAGGAGGTGATGCCTGTGTTGAGGAGTGTAGTGGAAGAGAGGTCTGTCCAGAGGTGGAAAGGAGGTGAGGGCTGTGTCTAAGAGTGCAGTGGGGGATAGGCTTCATGAAGTGCAGTCCAGTGCACTCTTAGACACCGGCCTCACCACCTATGCTCCCCAGGACAGTCCTTACCTCATGTGTACAATCTGCTTACTAATCTGAGGAAACACAGGTGATATGATTGTGAAATGTGCAAATATATTTTTTTAAACATGCAGATACTATCTAATCCTTGTCAATAATGTAAAAGTAATTCATGTGCCCGAAATATTTTTTTAGAATTATATTTAAAAAACAGAGATAAGGTCATATGTAGAAGTATTATAGTGTTGATATTGTTTGCTTATTGTCATTGTTTTGTTGTTTGGTAATAGTGGTTTTTTTTTTTTTTCCACAGATTTAAATCAAGATTTCAATAGTAAGGAAATATGCCCTCAAGGGAAAGGAGACGAAAAGATTCTAAGTGGAAAAAATCAAAAACAGCAATGGAATTAAAGCAGTCTCCTACAACAAATACTTCAAAAAACAGGAAAAAAGCTCCTGGTAAGACAACTAAGTCTTTCTTACGGAACATATGTAGATCAAAAAAAAATGTTGGACAGAATGTAGAAAAAGAGAAGGAGAGAGCAAATTTGAAGAGGAAGGAGAGATTCCAAAAAATGTTTACTACTGCAGCAGGAGACAATAATATGTATAGGAATAGAATCCAAAATCAATTTAGGGACATTCGTAAACGAATGTTTCGCAAAAGGGTGGTTTTAAATTTGTTAAAAAATATTAAAAAAGGTAAACAGAGATCTGCTTTTTATAAGAAAAAGAAAAGTGTAGAGAAGATTGTTGATCATGCTTTTGAAGTTAAGAAAAAATTATTTATTTTAATGATCAATAGAATTAGGACACTTAACAAGACAATTGATGTTTTCAAATCAAACAGTAAATGGAAAAGAGTAATTAATCGGACTAATTTTTGTAAGGTTTTTTCTGGAGAATGGATGCACAGTTCAAGTTGTGAGCCATTTTTTAATGAGGAGAGTTACTTTCAGGAGAATGATTTAGTGCATGCAGTTGACACCAGTGGTCGAGCATATGAGGTGAAAGACGGTTGTCCGATTGAAAAAGAGAAACTTGTGCCTAGAGAACCAGAAGAGGTGTTAACTGATGAAGTTTTAGGGAGACGTACTAAGGGTCCAGTGTACACTTGGAAGTGTAGTAGTATTTGTAGTGTGCGACAGGAATCAATCGATTTCTTTTGTAATTTCTTACGTACATATAGTAAGAAAACTCTAAAACAGAAAAAGAAGATGTTGCAAGACTTAGATCCTTGCAGAGTGAGAGAAAACACAGGTTTGCAAGGGCATTCACTGGCTTGTCTTTCTAGAAAAGTCTGTCAGAGTGTTTTTCATCATTTTAGGATGTTAGCAGTGCATCATAACAAAATGAGGAAATTAGTGAGAAGGTTGTATTATGCAAAAAGTCCAGCACTTAAGCTTAAACAATTAAACAGTGCTCTTTTGCATGGAACTGAATTAGATATGAAGAAGATTTGTGAAGAAATTGAGATTTGTTATTTTAGTGAAAAAGAGGAGAGTGTAGAAATTGACACAAAAATTTAAGGTAATATGGAAGACAATGTACAGATTTCAACTGCAGAAAAGTTTGACCAGGAAATTATCAGGTTTAAGGTGAAATCAAGCGAAAGGCTGAATTTTACTTGTGTGTGTTGTCAACGAACTTATTATAAGCATCAAACTAGATTAGTTGATTTATACGTAAAAAGTGAAAAGATAAATAATTATGAGTGGAAGGATTTTGCAAGTTATTTGTGGGTGGAGAATTCTTTTGATTTGAGTTCTGATCAGCGTATTTGTAAATATTGTTATGATAAATTAAATCAAAACAGAATGCCTGCTAGATCTGTTCATAATAATCTTGAGTTGGTAGACATTCCTCCTGAATTGATGGATTTAAATACATATGAGTGTATTTTGATTCAATGTGTCCATCCTTTTCAGGCAATTGCTCGCATGGAGCCTAAGATAGGGAAATTGCCTCCTTCAGATTTACAGAGAGGATTAAAGGGAAGAGTTGTTTATTTGCCTCTAGATTTCAAGAAAAATATTGATACAATTGGTGTAGAGAAAGTGGAAGAGGAACCTCTGGTTATTCTAGTTAATGGGGTTCTGACAAAGAGTAAGAAAATCTGGCAAGATTTAGTGGATGTTAGGAAAGTCTAAAAGGCAACGTTGTATTTGGTCAAAAACAATGAGTACTACAAACATGTATGTGTTGGAGCAGAGGAAACAGCTGCAGATGAAGACAGTGATTGCTCAGCTGGCCAAATTGAAAAAGTTGATGTGTCTAGAAGTGAAGAAATATATGAACATTATACTGTTCATCCTTTGCATTCCAAAGAAGTAATGGGGAATTCAATTGACTTGTTTCAAATGAAATCAGCAAAAGGAAGTCCCATTAGTGTATGGGAAGAAAGTTTGGAAGCTCGTTGTTTTCCACAGTTATTTCCAACAGGTCGAGGTGGACGATATGACGATCGACCACTTCAAATTCCAGCATCTGAATACCGGACTTTAAGATTATATGCTGAAGATCCAAGGTTTCGTCAATGCATCCCATATTTGTTTCATCTACTGTATACACGTGACTTGTCTGGGCTTTCTTATGCAGTAAACAATATACTGAAAAGTGGAGCACATCTCCAAAATGTTTCGGCGAGGGACTTTATGGAGAAAGTTAATCTGCAAGATAATATTTTGGAATCTCATCTAATCAATCTCATGGCATGTCAGCGTGGTACAAACGAGTATTGGTACCGTCGTCATGGGGAATTGAAATGTATGCTAAGAAACTTAGGAACTCCGACATGGTTCCTCACTCTTAGCTGTGCCGAGTATGCATGGGACGACTTACTTCAATTTATACGCGAGGCAAATGCAAATATACAAAATATAGAATCCAAAACACCTGGAGAACTGTGTTCTTTGGATCAAGTGAATGTATGCAGATATTTTAATCATAGATTTGAAGCTATGATGTCTTTCATTACCAACAAAAAAAATCCTCCCCTTGGAGAGGTTTTGGATTTCTTTTGGAGAAAGGAGTACCAAGCGAGAGGTGCTCCTCACATACATATGTTGTTGTGGATTAAAGATGCACCCAAATTTGGAACAGATTCGGATGAGACAGTGATGAGCTTCATTGAAGAGTATTCAACATGTGCTGTTCCGAAAACTACTGAAGAAAACAGTTTAAGGCAACAAGTTTTACGCTTTCAATCCCATCGTTGTGGAAAGTACTGTCGTCGAAAATTCAGAAACAAGGACAAGTTCTACACAAAATGTCATTTTGGTTTTCCACGAGCAGTGATTTCTAAAGTAAGAGTAAATAATTTGATGTCTTCTCTGCGACATACTGTGACGAGGAAATCACCCAAAAATAAATACAATTTAAAAAGAAACGAAGAGTCCAAGTACATCAACGACTACAACCCAGTGATTTTGTCCATGTGGAATGCTAACATGGATATTCAATTCGTTGCTGACAACTCTATTGCTGTGGCTCGATATGTGAGGTCTTACATCACAAAAAAAGAAAAGACAGAACTGAAGGAAATGTGGGAGGACATTTCACATGAAAAGAGTACAAGCAAGAAATTATACAGTTACAGTCTAAAGATGTTGTCACATCGAGAAATTGGAGCATACGAATGTTCCGATCGATTGTCATCAGCAAGTCTATATGCCAAATCTAGAACCATCATTTGGGTGAGTCTAGGTCTTGCTGCAACACGAAACCGAGTTTTAAAATCTGTACAGGAAATAGAGTATTTGGCGGAGAAAGAACCAGAAAGTACAGATATTTTGAAGACAAACATGTTGGATACATACTATCCAAATAGAAGTCCTTATCTTGAGAACACTTGACTCTATGAAGTTCTGGAAAGATATATTTATAAGAGGAACATCAGGGAAGATATCAATAATGGAATATATGCTGTCATTGGATGTGAAGGATGTCTAGTGAAACAGAGAAAAGGTCATTTGATTAATCATCGAAAATTGAGTTGTGAAAATCCAGACAAAAGAGAATTTTACTATTTGGCTCTTTTGCAACTCTTTAAACCATGGCGTACAGAAGAGGAACTACTTGGAGATTTTCTCTGTTACAAAGACTCTTTTAATGCAACGAAGGATACCATAGAATGTCCTGTTTTTCCAAATTATCTGCAAATGTTGAATGAAGAAATAGAGCAAGAAGCAACAATTGCTGCAGAGATTGCGAGAGACAGTTCTCAAGACAGTCAGAGTTCTGCTTCATTGAGTGAGGATCCACTAGGAGGACCAGTTATCCAAAATGAAGCTGCCACTGCCATGGATGAGGTGGAAAGAGCTATGGAACAAGCTCAAGAGGATGTAATTAATTTAGAAGATTTGGTGAAACAATTAAACCTTGAGCAGAAACAGATATATGACGAAGTCACAGAACAGGTTGAACATGGATTCAGTCATGAGAAGAAAGAGTGCTCATGTACATCATATAAGCTTGTCCAACTGTACGTGAGTGGAGAAGCGGGAACTGGAAAAAGTTTTCTGATTAAAGCAATTGCAACTTATCTGCAGAAAAGGACTGAATCACCGCTGTCTTGTGTTGTTACCGCTCCAACTGGGCTGGCAGCACATAATATTAAAGGGATTACTTTACATTGTTTACTGATGCTGCCAGTGGAGCATGATAACAAATTGCAATACCACAAGCTATCTGGAGATGCGTGTTCCGAAGTTTCCAGAGTGCTGAAGAAAATGAAACTTCTTATCATTGATGAAGTAAGCATAGTCTCAAATCTAATGCTTGCTTTTGTGCATTTGAGAATGCAAGAAATTCTTAGAACAGAGTATGATGTGTTATTCGGAGGAAAACACATTATTGTTTTTGGAGATCTACTGCAGTTGACTCCAGTGAAAGGACAACCAGTGTTTAAAATGTTCACGCATGAAGATACCAGGAAGTGCCTAAGAAGCATTGGAAACGTTAATATATGGTTAAATTTCAAATATGCAGAACTACTCTAAAATATGCGGCAGGCAAAGGATGAAGATTATAAAAATATTCTACAAGATGTAAGAATCGGAAAAGTAAGTCAGCATGGGAAAGAAGCTTTACATGGACGATTAATTTCAAATTTGTACCCAAATGAAAACATTCTTCCAGAGAATATTTTTAAGAAAATTATCGAGAAGAAATCTGGCATATGTTTGATGCCTACTCTGAAAGAATGTTCCATGTTCAACAACAAAATGTTAAAGTTAGAAAATGAAGAGATAGTGAAACTGGAATCTATAGATAAAATAGAGCATATGGGAGCAACAATTATTTTGTCAGAAAATTTGAAATCAAAATGTGATTCATTAGAGAAGACTATATCTAAAACTGCTGGTTTTGAAAAGACTGAATGTGTGTTTAAATTGTCGTATCATTTTGAGAAGGAATTAAAATGTTGAAAGAGGTCTGGTAAATGGAGCAATGGGTCATGTTGTTGGTTTTGTGAATTACAAAAATAGAGATGGAATTGAAATTTTAAAAAATAAATTTGATGGCATTGACGAAATAGAACAAATTTGTCGTTGTTCAGCTAGATTTTTGCTTGTGAAAGACTTATATGTTCGCCGAAAACAATTTCCTGTTTGTTTGGCATATGCAGTGACAATTCATAAATCTCAAGGTTTAAGTGTAGATAGTGCTTTGGTGAACATTGGAAGTTCTGTGTTTAAAGAGGGTATGGCATATGCGTCATTATCACGAGTCAGAACTTTATCAGGATTGTACTTGATTGAGTGTGATGAAACAAAGATTTGTGCTGATCTAGATTTTGTTAAAGAATAAAATAGGTTAAGAAGAGAGTATGCTCCACATTTGCCTCAATATCCTCTGTTTGAAAAACGTGTGGTAGGCCGAAAAAGAAGAAATGAGAATAATTTGCAGTGAGGTACTAGCAAAAAGACAAAAAGTAGATGAAACTGTAATTGTAAGCAGAAAGAAAAAGGATTCTGTTAAAGATGTTGTTGGATTTCAGTTTGAAAACAGTTCTGGTGTCAACTGCTATGCTAATGTAGTGGTTAATGTTGTTTTTTGTCTTCAAAATTTACAAGAACAAATTGTTGAAAATCGGGATCAAACATTCTGCTGTTTATTGAATTCTGTGTTTGAGAAATGTAGCTGTGATAGAGCAAAAATAGAAAGTGTTTCAGAAATTAGAAATCTTCTAGACATATGTTCTGGTCAAAATCAATTTTCACAGATTATTCAGCAGGATTGTCAGGAATTTTTAATGTATATGTTTGATGTATTGGAAGATGAAGGAGTAGATATAAAAAATCTTTTTAGCCTTTCTTATCAATGGCACCATGACTGTGACAACTGTACTTTATCAAGTAGTACTAGAATAGACACTGAAAGATTTATATATTTGAGTTTACCAGACTGTAAATCAGTGCCTTTTAATAATCTAGTTAAAGCAGCTGATCACAATATGGTGTGTACCCAATGTAAGTCTGCAATGCTGTCATCATTATTTTTACAAACTTATGGTAAATATGTGATTTTAATGTTCCAACGATGTAGACCTGATGGAAGTAAATTGTCAACTTCTATTAAAAATGTTGTGGCTTTTCAGTTATCAATTTCAGGAAGAACCTTTGCAACTGTAGCTATTATTTATCATGATGGTCCTTCAACAACATCAGGGCATTAGACATGCTATTTAAAAAGTTGTAAAGGTTGGACCCTTTGTAATGACACTCCTTTGACTTTCAAACAACGTTTGCCTTTTGACTTAAAAAATTAATATCTAGTGTTTTTAGAACCAAAATTTAAGTAAAGGTAATTGGCCTATGAAGACGGGAGCAGTTAATAAAGGTGAGTTTTCTGTTTAAAATTATATTCTGAGTAAAAGTGATCAAGATAATATAAAAAATGGAGTTGTCATATAGGTACTGTAAGTGGATCTCATAGTAAGTGATATCAGTATTATAGGAAATGATGAACATGAGTGAGTCAGAGATGGAATTCCGAAAATTTAAATATTGTGAAAATGTTGTTTGAGTCTTTCTTTCAGAACGTCGGAAAAACTGTAATTTTAGAGTTTGTTTCAATTAATTTGAAAATATACTGATACATCTGACACTATTTGGCCTTAAGGAATGGTGAAGGAATGAGCAAAGAGTTATGACTGAACAAAAAGAGTATATGAAAATAATGAAAATATTTCAGATGTTCTTCGAGGTTTTCTTCTAGAAAGTCGATGAAATAGAATTTTTACAGAACAGCAGAGTACTTTCCAACGAAAATGACCTTCATAATATACTATTTGGCCTAAAGGAAAAGTAAGTGAATCAAAGATTAGTGTACATTTGTTATTTTTAAGTTTATATGTTTTTTTTTAAAACACAATCTTTTTGATTGTGTTTTTTTCCCCCGCTGTCATATGATGAGTAGTTTGAACTCACTTTTTAAGTGAAATTCAATATATTCTGAGAACAGCAAAAATAAACTATGTAACATGTTGTACAAGTTAATCTATAGTTTGTATTCTGTCATTTAAATTATATTCCCATTGTCTCACACTCACTTTCCTTTTTCCACCCTCTTTCAGCTCTTTTTACTCACTTATAATGTCTTTCTTTCACTCTTTTTCAACCCCGTTCTTTTACTCCACTTCTTTCAAAACCCCTCATTCTCATTTCAACTGTCTGCATCCCCTCTCTCCCTTGCATAACTATTCAGCTTTTAGTCTGTCTGGTTTACTTTCCTTTTCCGTGTTTTCCTCCTTTGCTCTTTTAGTAATTCCTCTTTACTCACTCACCAGTATTGTCGCACTCTATCACTATAAATCATCCACTCTCCCTCGCTTATCTTTGTTTCCTCCTTTCTTTCGACCTCTTCTCTCTATTTTCCGTTCACTACCTCTATGTCCTCAGTCCCTCACTCTCCTTGTGTTATGTTCACTTGTGTTTATCTACCTTCTATCATTTCTCTTACAACAACTTCACTGCTCCTCTCTCATCGTTCTTCAACCTATTTCTTTTAGTCCGGTTCCATTACTACCCCTCATTTCCTATCTTTCAGTGTCCTTCTCTTTACTTTCATCACCGAATCACTTTCTCTCAGTACCACTGCTTTAGTCCTCTTCTCCTCTCTTTCCTTCTTTTGCTCCCTTACTCATTTTTCTTTCCTCACTCATTGTACTCCACTTCACTCAGTCTTTCCATTAGTTTCTCTGTCTACTAACTTCCTCACTCCTTTTCCCTCAATCCTTCTATATTATCCTCTCTCCCTTCATCCCTTCACTCTATGACTCTCCTTCACTTACTCTCAGTTATCTTCCATCCCTCATTCTTCTAAATGCATCCTTTATTAGACTCCTTTCCCTCTCAGTCATTATCTTTTTACTTACTCCTGTTTCCTGATTTAGTTTTGCTAACTCATATTCTTTTAGTATCTTTCTTACCTTCAGTTCATTTTTCTCTTCTTCTCTTCCTTTCTGTCAGTGAATCTATATGCCTTACTCTTAGTAATTTGCTCTCCTTCAATTTCTTTTTCCCTCTTTTTGTCCTTCTACCCTACTTTATTTCTAAATACACTGTTATGATTTTTAACCTCTTCATTTGTATCTTTAATTTTAAATACATATTTTACTAATTATAACTTATTTTTTCTTCTCTCTTTACAGATACAAAATGTAGTAAAATAATGTAATTAAAGTTACATTTATTATATGGTAAGTGTGACTAACAAAATGTAGTTTGTCATCACCCTTTGCTTTAACCTCACTACTATTTTCTCAACCTACCTCACTCCTGTTTCTTTACTCTGCTTTCCTCACTTATTCATATTCTCCATGTTTAATACCCTTTCCCTATTTCCCCTCCCACATTCAACTTCTTTCAGTCCCCATTCTTTACTTCCCTTACCCTCTGTTCCCTTCCTTTGCTCCCTCACTCATTCTCTTTACCTTAATCATTTACTTCACTCCTACACACACACCTTCCCCCAACACACACACACCTCTGACATACACCCCACACACACACCACACACACACCTCACACACACACACACAACCACACACACACTCTTCACATACACACACCCACACATCCCACACACACACACACACACTCCACACACATACCCCCCACACTCACACACCCCCACACATATCTTACACACCCACACCTCCACCCATACCCAAACACTCCACACACTCACACCCAGACACACACACGTTACACCCCCACACCCCCACCTACACCCACTGACTCCCTATAAGTCACCCACACTGCCTTACTTACCTTTCTTTCCTGTTTCACTCAGACCCTTTCAGTCACTGTTTCCTTTACTCTCTCTCTCTTTTCTGTCTGCCGCTCCCCATGTCTTACCCTCATTCAGTTTTTTTCACCCTCTTTCACCCCTCTTTACTTACACTCACTGCTCTTTTCTCACCCTCCCTCAACGTTGTTCATTTATCCCGGTTCCGTCACTACCCTTCTTTCCCCATTCTTTACTGTCCTTCCTTTTTCTTTCAACACCCACTCACATTCTCCCAGTACCTCTACTTTACTCTTCTTCGTCTCTCTTCCCTAATTTCGCTCCCTTATTCATTTTCCTTTTCTCAATAACATCCTATTATACCTTCTCTGTTTTTTACTATGTAATAAACAATCCTTCTGTGTTGCTCTCTCTAGCTCTCTTCCTCTTAACATTACTCTCTCTGTGTTCTTCCCTCATGCTCACTCCTTCATTAATTTTTTTTCTTTTTTTTGGGTGCGCGCCCTGGTGCGCGTACCCTAAGGAAAAAAGAATGACAGAGATTCTTTAAAAATATAGGTTTATTTCTATAAATTAAAGGTAGTTCTAAAAAGAACAGTTTTTTTTATTCTTTTTGTTGTTTTATATTTTATTTATTTATTTTTTTAACATTTTTTACTTTTTTTGGCTTTTCTGAACACTTTAAAAAAAAAATTTTATTTTTTATGGGGGAAACAAAAAACAGGGAATTGTAAATGGCTCAACTGGAGCAAAAAAAAAATCAGGAAAAAAATCGTTTTTTTGGGGGCAATTGTGGTTGTCACCAGCAAGAACGATGAGCTTTACGCTCTGCTCACCATAGCTGATGGTCTTACCACAAAAAATACAAGTCACCCTGAATTCACCAAACCGTGGTTGGATGATTGGCATCGTCTCCCTTGTGTCTGGTCCCGATGGAGTGGGTTGCTTTCTTTTGGAGGTGCTGGCTGAAGATTGGGAAAGGTTACTGGCCATTTCTCTCATCTCTGCAGCAGCATAGTTCCTGGGATGCTTGCGCTGCATATGCCTAATCATGGTGTAATTACCAAATGAATATTTCCTATTAGGGTTCCCCCTTGAAAGTTCCATGCCACAGATTAGGCAAGTCAACTTTGGTGCATTGACTTTCTTTTTGCCCTCTGGAATAGAAAAAACTCCCATACTATGTGCTCCTTTGGCCTATATGGGGTATTGTCTTCTTGGAGGAATGTCCTTCTCCCCTCCTCATCCTCCTCCTCCTCTTCTTCTTCCTGACCACCAAAGTGATGTTGTGGTGGTCCTCTTGGTGGTGGTGGTGGTGGTGCAGATGCTCCAGATGCTGCTGCTACTGTAGCCATTTTTTTTTATTGGTTTTCACAAAGTCGTAGTCTTAACAAAGTTACAAAAGAAAGATAATTCATGACCCCCCCCCCCCACCCGCCTCCCACCTTCCATCTTCGTTACAAACCAATGGCACAGATACTTATAAACAAAGATGAGGAAAAAAATAGGATAAAGCTGGAAAAAATGTGACAAGAGAATATGTCTGAAAAAGAAAGAAAAACAAAAAGAAGAAGGAAAGAAGAGAGAAAGAGGTAAAAGGAGACAAGGTTTTGTGGATTTCTGGTGGCCCTTCTATGTCTCTATATCCACCTGCCCTTGTTGATCAATCCATTTGGAGAATGCCCCCCAAACTTCAATACCCATCTTCCTTTTTCTTCGTCCTTTCTTAGCATATACAGATTTTTCAAGATGGTATGTGGCAACTAATCTAGCCAACCATTGTGCATAGGAGGGGGACTCTGAGTCTAACCATCCAGAAGAAATGCATATCCTCCATACTGCCATTGCAACAAATATCAGCCCTTCTTCTTTTACTCTCAAGGAGTCCGATTGTGTTCCCAAAAGAATAGTAGTAGGGTTCAGAAGAATTGATTGATTTGTTATTTTACTCAGTAAGTTCTGTATTCTGAGTAGGGTGGAACTAATAGTTGGGCATGTTGCAAATATATGTATAGAGTCGGCCCCTATCTCAGAGCAGCGTGAGCATAATGTTCCTCTCCCAGATCCCCATTTCATGATTTTGCTAGGTGTCATATACAAAAAAAATATAGTTTTAAAATGTTGTGCTTGTAGTTTGGCCGAAATAAGGATTTGCTGTGATAAACACAGGGAGTTGAAAAATATGCTTTGAGGGGAATCAAGTTTAGTGTGCCATTTGGAAGCAATAGTTTCTAGATCATCAGGGGTTTCCTTGTTTATTAATTGGTATATACTTCCAATGCGAGTAGAGGTGTTATTCCGGAGAGTGTTCATAAGCTCAACCTCGGCAAATCCATTGGCTCCTCCCACTTTCCTGGCAAGGTAATCGTAAATAGCCATATGTTTAAATAGGTCTTGACTTTTTAATTTGAATCTAGTCTGCAAAGTTGAGAAGGTCTCAATTCCCCTAGTTGTTATAAGGTCCCCTAATTTTGTAACCCCTGCTCTATGCCATTCGGATAGATAAGATGAACTAAATATAACAGGTAGGTTGTTGTTATTAATTATAGGGGAATAATAGTTATGTCTACCCATTCCAAACGTTTTCCGGATATGGCGAAAAACTTTATAAGAATTCATTAGCGTCTTAAATTTAACGCGGTTGTAATATCCATAGGCTGTGCCTCGGACTAGACAGCCCCATTGTTGTTCCCCTAACAAGGACCGGAAGGGTGAGGGCAAAGACGGATCAACTCCACAGGAGGATTCTCTTAACAAAACTGAGCTGTATTGAAGGACTGCCGCCCAGTAATATAGGATGATGTTGGGAAAAGCCCATCCCCCTCTGTCTTTCGGTAACGTAAGATGTTTTAATGCACGTCTAGGTTGAGCGTATGACCAAATGAACTGGGTAAAAATTTGTTGAAATTTAAGTAGATCTTTTTTGCTGAACTCAAGAGGGATACAGCGAAAAAAATAAAGTAATTTAGGAAAATAGGTCATTTTAATGACATTGCACCTGCCAACCAGCGTTAGGTGTAGATTATCTATTTGTTTTAGTGCCTTCTTAGTCTGTACAGCAAGGGGAGCCAAATTAGTTGCAACTATTTCCTCCAGTCTAGGTGTTACTAGTACGCCCAGGTATTTGGCCTTTAGTACCACTCTAGCATCGGCCCAGATGATTTTATTATTTGCTAATATCTGTGTTTTGCTTTTATTTAGGGCGTACCCAGATAATATCCCAAATTTGTGGGCCTCCCTTTCTAGGGCCTGTATAGAATTGGCAGGGTCTGGAGTAGTGATGGCGAGATCGTCAGCATAGGCTAGGATTTTACAGCTGTTTTGAAAATATGTTACTGGAGAAATGTTGTGATTCTTCTCTATTTGTTTAATAAGAGGATCTAGGTAAGGCGCAAACAGTAACGGGGAGCAGGGGCAGCCCTGCCTAGTACCTCGTGAGATTTTAAAGGGCTGCGTCAGATGTCCATTTATAACGACGCTAGCGGTTGGATTGTGATAAAGTGCCTGCGCCGCCTGCATGAACCTACCCCCGAATCCCATGCTGTCCATTACTCTCCAAAGAAATTGCCAAGAGACCCGGTCGAAGGCCTTTTCGGCGTCGAGTAGTATTAATGACATCGGATCTCCAGCGACTTGAGCAGCATCAAACAGAGTAATAACTCTCCGGACATGTTCAGTGGTCCCTTTCTTAGGTATAAAACCATGTTGCCATTTTGAAACGAGGGGTTCCACTACTCTAGATATTCTAGAGGCTAATACCTTGGAGAAAATTTTAGAGTCGCAGTTGATGAGGGTTATTGGTCTGTAGGAGCTCATATCTAGTGGAGATTTGTCCTTTTTTGGAAAGATAGATATTCTGTCACTAGACCAAGAGCTTGGAGGTAAAGTGCCGCTGAAGATGGAGGTAATTACTTCTGAGAATATAACCTTGATTTGGCTGGCAAAGATTTTAAAAAATTCGACAGGAATGCCGTCAGGGCCAGAAGCTTTTCCGTCAGGAAGACTTTTGAGGGCATCCAGGATTTCTTCCCATGTAGGGGTGAGGTCTAATAGTTCACTTTCTTCTAAGCTAAGCTTGTTCAATTCGATCTCGCTAAGATATTCAAGAATCTTTCTATCTAGAACTTCGGTCATGCAGCAGTTTTCTTCCTTGTATAGCTTAGCATAAAACCCCTGGAACTCATGTCGGATGCAGCTAGGATCGGAGACCTCGGTGCCTGAAGACAATCTAATTTTGTGTATTTCATTAGAGGTAATTTGTTGTCTCGTCTTAACAGCTGAGTGATGTCCAATACTGTCACTACACTCATATGTCTTCTCTCTTGCTGCTGCCCACTTAGCTGCTATTTTACCCGTAAACACCGCCCCTATTTCTGCCCTAGCCAGGATCGCTTCTTGCTGGACTGGCTGGCAATCTAGTCCTGCATGGATTGTTTGAGTTAGCTTCATTTCTATTTTTCCTAATTTTTCCTGGAGATCTTTGACCTGGGCTTTTTCTGTTCTATTTTTTTGAGCTGAGAACCTAAGGGTCTCACCTCTAATCCCTGCCTTTAAAGTGTCCCATACTATCATCTGGGAGGCAGAGCCAATATTAATCTCCAGGAACTCTGGGATCCATCCTCGCATATGATTGATGTAGCTTGGATCATATAATAACGCTTTCTCAAAGCTCCATCTAGAAGCCTCTCTGGGTTGCCCAAACTCTCTTATAGTAAGAATGATGGGATTATGATCGGACATAAATCGGGGTGCTATATCTATAGTAAAACTAGAAGCTAATGATGCGGAAACAAAAAAATAGTCCAGCCTAACCAATACTTGGTGCGGAGCCGAATAAAAAGTATATCCAGGTAGTGAAGGATTTTTGCTCGCCCAACTATCTATCAGTCCATGAGTTTGTAAAAGGTTGGTTAGGGCTTGGAAGACTTGGGGTTTCCTTCCTTTGTATTTCCAGGTTGTGTTGACATCCCAATTACCTGGTAGGTGTATGTTAAAATCCCCGCATAACACTATCGGGGTGGGCCAGTGTGCTAATTCATTTGAGACCTGATTAATAACCCCGGGATCATCAGCATTGCTCCCGTATAGTGAGCAAAGAGTAAAAGAGATGTTGTTAGGGAGTTGAATCTGGGTGATAGCCCACCTTCCTGATGGATCTGATTTAGTTTGTGGGTTGCTAATAGCAAATTTTCTATCGGTTAAGATTCCGACCCTCTTTGTTTTAGCTCCTTGTGTGGTGGCGCCCACTACTTTGAACCCTAATGTGTTTAGCAGATGTTTTTGGGATTGTTCTACATGGGTTTCCTGTAAACATATTATATTTCCCCCAAGCGTTCGCAAACCCATAGCCACCTTTTGTCTCTTTGATGTATCATTCAGGCCACAGACATTGACTGAGACAATTCGTAGTGGATCTAACCTAGCCATCTAAAGGGTGTTGGAATGGTCATCTGGATTCCATAAAAAATTTGGTGTGTGTATGTGTGTGTACAGTGAGTATCTCTATGTGCCTGCAGTAACCCAACCCTCCCCTCCCACCCCACCCCCCAAGTACCCCCCTCCACCCACCCACCCTCCCCCTTATGTGAGCAATCAGGCTGAGCCTGAATGATGGAGGTCAGTCATGAGCCATGGCCGCCAGCCATGCCAATCATCTGTGAAAAAGTGGCCAATGCTAGACAAAATACTCAAGTGATCCATCATTTAAAGTTACAGTCATCCCCAGTTCCTTCCGTCCCCTTTCTTCCCGCCCTTTCCCCATCAAAGGAGGAGTCAGGTTCTGGGAAAGGACATGGGGTACGAGAGAGAGAAGAAAAAAAAAAAAAAAAAAGGAGAAAAAATAGACTAATCTAGGGGGAAAAAGGAAAAAGTAGTATTGTTATACACATAGAGTATGCGCAATCCAGAATGTATGTCAATGTTTTCCTTTTCTATTCTATCCCTCTATAGAGTGGGAGATAGCGTCAGATTAACATCAAGTAGCCAATTAGGTCGTTTGTTATTTTGCCCCTTTTTGTCCTTTCTTTCGTTTAATCTCTTCCAGATACTCTTTGGCTTTGATCTCTGATGTAAAGACCTTGGTAGTACCATACAGGATAACTTTCAGTCTTGCCGGGTTCATAAGGTATACCTCTGCACCTAATTGTTGTAAGGGAGAGATCAGCTGTCGCAGGTGCCATCTACGCTCAACAGTCTGATGGCAAAAATCCGGCTTAGAAAAAAAGGTAATCCCATGAGCTCCTTTTTTTTAATTGGGTCGAGCCTTGTCGTATACCAATTGTCTCAGGAGGAAGTTGCCAAAGTATACAAGGAATACCCGGGTCTGACCTTCAGTCACATTACCATTCTTGTATTGCTTCTTCAAAAAAAAGGGAAACCTATGTGCTCGCTGTACTTCACGGTCCCAGTCCCATTCTCAGTGTTCTGGGAACGAGTCTTGCAGCAATTTGACAATGAACTGTCTGGGGCCTTCCCCCTCCTTTCCTTCAGGAATCCCCAGCAGGCGCAGGTTGTTCCGGCGTTGCATATTTTTATTTTCTTCCATTTTCATCATTAGATCTGTAAGACAAGCAGAGTTGGAATCAGTGACTTGTTTGGTTGCCTCCGCTTCTGTCTCCAAGTGTTCAGTCCTAGCCTCGACCATGCCCACTCTCTCGCTGATGTCTATGCAGGTCTTGTTCAACCGTCTGAGACCACCCTGTAATTTTTTCGCTGCTTTTTTGGCTGCCTGATTTTCACCTCTCACCTCTTCCTGGAAATCTTTGATCGAGGTAAGTATGGCGGCGAGTGAGGGTTCCAATACCTCATTTGTTTTAGCTCGTAGTCTTCTCGGGCTACGCCTCTGTGATAGTGAGTGTGATGTGGTCGGCGCATCTTCTTCTAGATGATAAGACATCTGTGAGTCCGAGTAGTCCCATTTGAGCTGACTCCTTCGTTTAATCTTATTCTGTACTGTAGCCATTTTAAAGTAGAAAAGATTAGAGACAGATCTCCAAACTGGTCTTCCTCAGTCTTCCTCAGTCAAAGGACAAAGTCAGAGTAAGGAAAAAAGGAAAAAAGGTGGGGGCTTTCATCATTTGGAAAACAAAACTGTTCTGGACCAATGAAAAGTGTTATTTTCAAGTCACATGATCCGAGTTTTCATCATTTGGAAACCAAAACTGATCTGCACCAATGAAAAGTGTTATTTTCAGATCACATGACCCGACGCGCTTATGCTACGCGCCCCGGGGCGCGTAGCGTAAGCGCGTCAGGACGTTGAGCAATCGTATGCGCTCGCGTGCTTCCGGGTGCGCTTACGCAGTGCGTCATATGACGCATCACGCGGTTACGCGAAACGTCACGATGTTGTTTTTGTTCACGAGAATAGCGCTGACGGGACGCTCACCGGTACGTGCCCCGGGGCACGCCGTAACATTGCGCTTACCCGTGCGTTCACCGGTACGCGCCCCGGGAGCGCTCCGGGGCAAAAAAAAAAAAAAAAACTATTACATAATTATACAATATAAAATTCGTTATAACATTTTTTACTTTTTATACCTATAGAGATTTGCTATTAAAAAAACATTGAAATTCACTGAAAAACCAATGGTTTCACACCAGTTATAGTTGGGAATTAGCATTTAAAAAACCTATTAAATTCACTGAATAAAACATAGGTTTCACACCTGTTATAGTTGGGAATTAGCATTTAAAAAACCTAATAAATTCACTGAAAAAAACATAGGTTTCACACCTGTTATAGTTACCTGGAAGTTTTACTCGCATAAAACCATTGAAATTCCCACGTTATAGTTAGTTGGACTCACTATAACTTGCGCGTGCAATGCACTGCTGATGACATCACATATTACATCACTCATGACATGGTCAGTGACATCACTCATGACATCAATGATGACACCATCCTTGTGACAGAGTGACAGACCTCCTTTCACTGTAACCCTTGAAACACATATTCAAAAATAGAAACTAAAATTTTCAAAAAAATGGAGATACCCATACCAGTTACAACAACCAATTAAATAATTCCACCATCTATATACACATCCACTCATTCACCAACAGTTCTATATAATCATTCATACGTATACTCACTCATCATATGTAGTGATACGCCTATACATCCTGTTACACACCGACAGTCATCCAAAAGATACTCTCACACATACTCACACATGCAAATAAACTATTGAACAACCATTTATTTGCATATACAGCTATACACACACTACCACCTTACTTCTAAGGAACCTTACACATACTTACTCTCTTAAACAATCACTTATAGAAACACATACTTATTTAAACAGGAACTCTTACAATACCTTACTCTCACATATAGTCAGTTATATACATCAATACTCACATATACTAGATTAAAACATATGTAGTTACTGATAAAGACACTAGTGAGACAGTCATTCACTCAATAACACACACATATACACACTCATCCACCCATACAGTCCTGCACATATGCTGTCTTCAAAACATATACAAACAGAGAGTCAGTCACTCATGCATCTATGTTCTAAGTAAAACCCCCACCAAACATATAGGCACTCATATTGATATTAAAAAAAAACATCTAATAACCCATATACATACACATGTAGCTACTCACCAACTCATGCATCTACTTATACACAAAGTGAAACACTAATCCATATATTTAAATATTTAAACATTACTCACTAATATATGTATACACTAAGATACACTTAATAAGGCAGTGAACCAATCAATTTAAAAAAAAAACATCCATATAAACCCTTATTTAAACATTTATTCTTCCATCAACTTTTACATATACATATATAACACATATTTATTTTTTTAAAATACACACATTCACTGGATGGTGTCATCAGTGATGTCATGAGTGATGTCACTGACCATGTCATGAGTGATGTAATATGTGATGTCATCAGCAGTGCATTGCACGCGCAAGTTATAGTGAGTCCAACTAACTATAACGTGGGAATTTCAATGGTTTTATGCGAGTAAAACTTCCAGCTAACTATAACAGGTGTGAAACCTATGGTTTTTTCAGTGAATTTAATAGGTTTTTTAAATGCTAATTCCTAACTATAACTGGTGTGAAACCTATGGTTTTTTCAGTGAATATATATGTTTTAGTAGTTGCGTGACTGACTGTATAGGTGAGTGATTAAAAGCGTCTTATGAATAGGTTAGTGAGTAAACTGTGTAAATGTCTGTATCAGTCCATCAGTTGGTGTGTAAGCGGCTGCATGGGTTGGTGAGTAGCTACATGAGTTTCTATATGGGTTATTGATTGGTTATCTGAGTATCTATATGGGTGCCTGGTTGTCTTTGTTGGTGGGTGTGTGTTCAGTGACTCTGTGCATAGATGTCTGAGCGGGTAATTCACTGGGTGTATGGGTTCAAGAGTACATCTGTGAAGGGCTGTAAGGGTCAGTAACTGTATGCGTGTGTTGGTGAGTGAATGGATGTCTCAGTGGTAAATGTGTGAGTAACTACATATGTGAAAGGCAGTGTTGAAGTATATAAATGACTATATGTGAGAGAGTGATTGTGATGGTGGATGTATGGATGAGTGTGTGCTTGTATCAGTGATTATAGTAGAGAGTAAGTATGTGTTATTATTTGTACAAATACGCGAGGTGGGCTGAGTATAACTGCATAGATAAGTAAATGGGTGTGATTGATTCTTTGTATAACTGAGTAGGTGTGTGAATAACTATGGATGAGTGATGGTGTGTGAGTGCATGTATAGGTGTATGAGTGCATATGATAGTGCTGTATTTATGAGTGACAGCATGTATGAGCTACTGTATGAGTGAATGAGTGGATGTATGTGTGTAGACCTAGGAATCACTGAGGATGTATGTATTGGTAGTCTGTATTTTAGAGTGGGTGTATAAAAGTTGTGATTAGGGTGTGAAGAGGTGCATTAGATTATAACATGGATGATGTCATCAGTGATGTAATTTGAGATGTCATCAGTGATGTCATCAGTGACGTCACTGACCAGGTCATGAGTGATGTAATATGTAACAGCATCAGCAGTGCATTGCGGGGGCGTGAGTTACAGTTAACGGTCAAATTTCTCTGGCTTTGTACAAGTGAAATGTCCAACTAACTATAATGTCCCTGAAACCTGTAGTTTTTCCAGTGAATTTCAAATGTTTTTAAATGATAATTTCTAACTATAACGTCCCTAAATCCTATGGATTTTCAGTGAATTTCAAAGGTTTTTTAAATGCTATTTTCTAACTAATCCGTCTCTGAAACCTGTGGTTTTTTCAGTGAATTTCAAAGGTTTTTTAAATCCTTATTTCTGACTATATTGTCCCTGAAACCTATGGTCTTTTTCAGTGAATTTCAAAGTTTTTTTAAAAGCTAATTTCGAACTATAGCGTCCTTGAAACCTATGGGTTTTTTTTGTGAATTTCAAAGGTTTTTTAAATGCTAATTTCTAACTATAATGTTCATTAAACCTATGTTTTTTCAGTACACTTTACTGATATTTTGTGAATTTCATAACCTAAAAATAGTTTTTTCCAGTTATTAAAATTATATAATGTCTTGTGTTTTCTCGCGTACCCATTGTGTGCCTATCTTGGTGGGTGGACAGATTCAAGCCACCATATTGCTAAAGTCGAGGAGGATGCCAATTTGGTTAGCAACCGGTACATGGTGCCTGGCTCCGCGTAATGTCATATACGTATGGGATCATGTCATGTGCGTGTTTGGTATGCGACAGGTGCCTTGGTGCCTGGCCTCACGTAACGTCATATAGGTAGGGGATCACATTGTGTGCGCATTTGGTATGCGACGGGTGCATGGTGCCTGACCCCGCATAACTTCATATACATGTGGGGTCACACAGAGTGTGCGACTCCTGTAAAAAATCTTTATGTTTAAAAAGTATATGTATAGTAGCTCAATATGTATATTAGACCAAGAGATTATCTTAAGTCATTATAAAAATCATATATTTGTAATTGCAATAAAGTTATATTACTCTTAAAAATACTTTCGTGAAGTTGCGCCGGGTGAACGCCCTGTGCACGACTACCATGTGACTTCAAAAGAAAGCATTTAATTGGTTCACAAGGTTTTCCATTCTTGAAGTTGAAGGACCCCACCCATTTTCTCATTCTATCTAAACCATTACAGGAGACACAACTGCTGTGCTTTTTTAGCTGATTGCTATATCTTTTGGGTGTTTTCGTACAACAACAGAAATGGCTTCTTCTACTCCTGTTGTGGATGTTGCATCTGATGAAGAAGACTTGGATCAACCTCTAAGAAAAAGGAAGGTATCCATCGTGTGAACATTTTTCACCATTCCAGATGGTGTAAAAAAGGTGAATGCCCGCAAAGTCAGCTGCACACTTTGTCCAAGAGTATTGTCAAGAGGGAGTGAACAAGAGGGAGTGAAAAAAATACTCATGTAGAACATCAAGTATGATGAAACACCTTTATGCAATTCACCCTCGACATCTGGGGAAGTGAAAAACTCCGACGTGCCCAAGACGGTATGCAGCAGGATGTAGAGGATTTATACTGTAATGCTGGTAAATCTCTTCACTCCTGAACTTGTCCACTTTTTATATTTGCCCAGTTGAAATTTTGGTTTCATCTTCTAAACATATTTTCTGTTCTTCCACATTTACAGTTTTATAATTAATATAGTTCTGTACAAGATATAATGTAGCCTTTTGAAGTTTGGTGACATCTACTAACTCTTGCCATATTTTCAGACTCTTTGTTGGTACACCATTAACTAGAATAACTACAGGCTCACTTTCCTCCCTCTCTATACCAACAGTTTTAATATTTTTCTTAAAATCTAAAGGTAAGTTCACAAACCTCCCTTTTGGACCTCTTTGTAAATCTGTTGGAGGCAGCTTACCTGTTTTAGACTCCATTACGAACTATAGCCTGAAACCGGTGCACAGATTGGCTCACGGAACAGTACTACATCTCCCAGAAATGCGGAAATAGGCATTTAAGGGATTACATTGGGCATGTTAAAAGCGGCAGACCAGCCGCCGAGAGAGCACCACTCCTTGTAAAGGGAAGAAGGCCGAGGGGCTACATCTTAGGAGCTCTGTCCGGAGCACTTACCCTGGAATTGCACGTTGCTGAACATCTTGGTGCCCGTCCAGGGTTTTCGATTGTGCCACGGCAGGAGCAACGATTCAGGACTGCAAAGGTGGACTACATCTCCCAGAAATGCGGAAATAGGCGTATAAGGATTTAAATTGGTGTGGCCAGTACTGCTCCGTGAGCCTCTGAGGAAGTGATTTCATCACGAAACGCGTCAGGCGGAATGCTGTGGCAGCGCGGACTAAGATGCAAAGCTGCGTGTCCCGAATAAAGCTTTTAATGGGGAAAGGCTGGTTTGTGCTTGCGTGCCTCTCAATCTGTGGTTACCCCAGTGAGCTTGATGTTAAAAGCGGCAGACCAGCCGCCGAGAGAGCACCACTCCTTGTAAAGGGAAGGAGGCCGAGGGGCTACATCTTAGGAGCTCTGTCCGGAGCACTTACCCTGGAATTGCACGTTGCTGAACATCTTGGTGCCCATCCAGGGTTTTCGATTGTGCCACGGCAGGAGCAACGATTCAGGACTGCAAAGGTGGACTACATATCCCAGAAATGTGGAAATAGGCGTATAAGGGATTAAATGGGTGTGGCCAGTACTGCTCAGTGAGCCTCTGAGGAAGTGATTTCATCACGAAACGCGTCAGGCGGAATGCTGTGGCAGCGCGGACTAAGATGCAAAGCTGCGTGTCCCGAATACAGCTTTTAATGGGGAAAGGCTGGTTTGTGCTTGCGTGCCTCTCAATATGTGGTTACCCCAGTGAGCTTGATGTTAAAAGCAGCAGACCAGCCGCCGAGAGAGCACCACTCCTTGTAAAGGGAAGGAGGCCGAGGGGCTACATCTTAGGAGCTCTGTCCGGATCACTTACCCTGGAATTGCACGTTGCTGAACATCTTGGTGCCCATCCAGGGTTTTCGATTGTGCCATGGCAGGAGCAACGATTCAGGACTGAAAAGGTGGACTACATCTCCCAGAAATGCGGAAATAGGCTTATAAGGGATTAAATGGGTGTGGCCAGTACTGCTCCGTGAGCCTCTGAGGGAGTGATTTCATCACGAAACGCGTCAGGCAGAATGCTGTGGCAGCGCGGACTAAGATGCAAAGCTGTGTGTCCCGAATAAAGCTTTTAATGGGGAAAGGCTGGTTTGTGCTTGCGTGCCTCTCAATCTGTGGTTACCCCAGTGAGCTTGATGTTAAAAGCGGCAGACCAGCCGCCGAGAGAGCACCACTCCTTGTAAAGGGAATGAGGCCGAGGGGCTACATCTTAGGAGCTCTGTCCGGAGCACTTACCCTGGAATTGCACGTTGCTGAACATCTTGGTGCCCATCCAGGGTTTTCGATTGTGCCACGGCAGGAGCAACGATTCAGGACTGAAAAGGTGGACTACATCTCCCAGAAATGCGGAAATAGGCGTATAAGGGATTAAATGGGTGTGGCCAGTACTGCTCCGTGAGCCTCTGAGGAAGTGATTTCATCACGAAACGCGTCAGGCGGAATGCTGTGGCAGCGCGGACTAAGATGCAAAGCTGCGTGTCCCGAATAAAGCTTTTAATGAGGAAAGGCTGGTTTGTGCTTGCGTGCCTCCCAATCTGTGGTTACCCCAGTGAGCTTGATGTTAAAAGCGGCAGACCAGCCACCGAGAGAGCACCACTCCTTGTAAAGGGAAGGAGGCCGAGGGGCTACATCTTAGGAGCTCTGTCCGGAGCACTTACCCTGGAATTGCACGTTGCTGAACATCTTGGTGCCCATCCAGGGTTTTCGATTGTGCCACGGCAGGAGCAACGATTCAGGACTGAAAAGGTGGACTACATCTCCCAGAAATGCGGAAATAGGCGTATAAGGGATTAAATGGGTGTGGCCAGTACTGCTCCGTGAGCCTCTGAGGAAGTGATTTCATCACGAAAGGCGTCAGGCGGAATGCTGTGGCAGCGCGGACTAAGATGCAAAGCTGCGTGTCCCGAATGAAGCTTTTAATGAGGAAAGGCTGGTTTGTGCTTGCGTGCCTCTCAATCTGTGGTTACCCCAGTGAGCTTGATGTTAAAAGCGGCAGACCAGCCTCCGAGAGAGCACCACTCCTTGTAAAGGGAAGGAGGCCGAGGGGCTACATCTTAGGAGCTCTGTCCGGAGCACTTACCCTGGAATTGCACGTTGCTGAACATCTTGGTGCCCATCCAGGGTTTTCGATTGTGCCACGGCAGGAGCAACGATTTAGGACTGCAAAGGTGGACTACATCTCCCAGAAATGCGGAAATAGGCGTATAAGGGATTAAATAGGTGTGGCCAGTACTGCTCCGTGAGCCTCTGAGGAAGTGATTTCATCACGAAACGCGTCAGGCGGAATGCGGTGGCAGCGCGGACTAAGATGCAAAGCTGCGTGTCCCGAATAAAGCTTTTAATGGGGAAAGGCTGGTTTGTGCTTGCGTGCCTCTCAATCTGTGGTTACCCCAGTGAGCTTGATGTTAAAAGCGGCAGACCAGCCGCCGAGAGAGCACCACTCCTTGTAAAGGGAAGGAGGCCGAGGGGCTACATCTTAGGAGCTCTGTCCGGAGCACTTACCCTGGAATTGCACGTTGCTGAACATCTTGGTGCCCATCCAGGGTTTTCGATTGTGCCACGGCAGGAGCAACGATTCAGGACTGCAAAGGTGGACTACATCTCCCAGAAATGCGGAAATAGGCGTATAAGGGAATAAATGGGTGTGGCCAGTACTGCTCCGCGAGCCTCTGAGGAAGTGATTTCATCACGAAACGCGTCAGGCGGAATGCTGTGGCAGCGCGGACTTAGATGCAAAGCTGCGTGTCCCGAATAAAGATTTTAATGGGGAAAGGCTGGTTTGTGCTTGCGTGCCTCTCAATCTGTGGTTACCCCAGTGAGCTTGATGTTAAAAGCGGCAGACCAGCCGCCGAGAGAGCACCACTCCTTGTAAAGGGAAGGAGGCCGAGGGGCTACATCTTAGGAGCTCTGTCCGGAGCACTTACCCTGGAATTGCACGTTGCTGAACATCTTCGTGCCCATCCAGGGTTTTCGATTGTGCCACGGCAGGAGCAACGATTCAGGACTGCAAAGGTGGACTACATCTCCCAGAAATGCGGAAATAGGCGTATAAGGGATTAAATGGGTGTGGCCAGTACTGCTACGTGAGCCTCTGAGGAAGTGATTTCATCACGAAACGTGTCAGGCGGAATGCTGTGGCAGCGCGGACTAAGATGCAAAGCTGCGTGTCCCGAATAAAGCTTTTAATGGGGAAAGGCTGGTTTGTGCTTGCGTGCCTCTCAATCTGTGGTTACCCCAGTGAGCTTGATATATATATATATATATATATATATATATATATATATATATATATATATATATATATATATATATATATATATATATATATATATATATATATATATATATATAGTTAGGATTGATTTCCATAGGGAAATCGCAACATTCTATTGGGAATAACTTTGGCGCCGGTTGAGGAGTCTGCCTGAATTTTTCAGCAACTTTGTCTCGCGGAGCTCCGCTCCTTCCCTGAAAGTTTGGGGGGTATTCGTCAAGTGGGGGCCGAGATAAAAGGGGGGTCCCAAAACGTGTTTTCCCCATGTTAATTTCTATAGGGCGGTCGGTCGCACATTTAGCTCGAACAGCTGAATGGATTTTCACCAAACTTGGCAAAATTGTAGGGACTGGTAGCCCGATGTGCCTTTGCTATGTCTCAAGATATGTGCTCCAGAGGATTTTGAGTAATTTAGGTTCCCAAAAATGTATATATCTATGGCAGCGCCCCGGTACGCGCACCGGGGAGCTCTCTGGGCGCGCCACGCGACTTGCGCAGGAAAGATGATTGGCTCTTGGGTGTCTGTAAACATTCGAAAAAGTCCGCAGCGGCCGCCATCTTGTGTCTCGGTAGGATCGAGACACAAGAGGTGGCAAAAAACAAAGGGGGAAATGACCAAAAGGGGGTAGGGTACACCACCCCTGACCACCTAGGTTTGATGTGGGGGCCATAAAAGGGTCCCGCGGGACAAAAAAAGTTTTAATTTTTTTTCGACTTTCGCAGGGGGAGCGCCCGGTACGCGCACCGGGGAGCGTACCGGGGAGCGTACCATGGGGAAAAACAGTGAACAAAAATTATATAATCATAATAATAAATAATAAAATAATCATTTTGAATGATCAGAGGTAGGGTAGCTCTGAAAAGAGCTTTTGGGTACTGTGGCTGTTTCAGGTACCTACAAGTACGTCCCACACACACCCACACGCACACAACCCCACACCCCCACACCCACACACTCCCCACACACACCTCACACATGCACACTTCCACACACACACAAACACCCCACACCGACACCTTACACATCACAACCACACCCACACATCCCACACACACACACTCACACACACACCTCACCCCCCCAACACACACACACACGCACACACAGATACCTCACAGACACATCTCACACATCCCACACACACACCTCCCCCCCCACACACACACACACGCACACCTCACTGACACGCCCACACATCCCACACATACACACACATCCTACACACATACCCCCCACACCCATACACACCCCACACACACCTCACACACCCACACCCCCACCTACACCCAAACACCCCACACACCCACACCCACACACACACCTTACACACCCACATCCCCACCCACACACACATACCCCACACACCTACACACAACTATACATCTCATCCTCTCTCAGAAATACACACACACACAAACACCTCACAGACACACCCCACACATCCCCCACACACACCTCCCCGCCCCATACATGAGGAAAACTCAGTGAAACACTAAAATAATAATTTAAAGTGCTTAGAGGTAGGGTAGCTCTGAATAGAGTTGTTGTGTTGTTTGGGTGTTTTAAGTACCAACATGTAGGTACCAATGCTGAGTCTTAAATTTAATGTACACTGTTTCCTCTGTAGATAATTTGCATGTTGTTACAGAAGTTATTGTGGTATATGGAATCCATATCATAGTCTGTCAGGAAAGCAGAAACAACATGGAGGTAGGAGATGAAAAAGAGATGTCAAATACACATTGGAGATAATATATTGGGGGAAAGGAAGTATCTATGAGCAAAATTACTATGTAACATAAAAAAGTTGCACAGTATACTATAAGTCTGACTTCACATTATAATCAATTTGGTACTAGTTTAAGAATTACATATAAAAATGAATAATGTCTCAAACAATTATAGAATTAGTAAATATAAATTTATTTTTCAGATTCTTTTTCCAAATTAAACATAACTTCTATCATTTGACTGTCAGAAATGTCCTCATATGAATGAGCAAATCCACTGATTCTACACATTGCAGTAGTTCATAGTCCCTTGATTCATCCATGAATTCCAAGTTATCATTGGGTTCTATAATTTCTTCATTGTTGCTCTCTAGGACAATTTCAAAGGAAATGTTTTGTTGTCCTTCCATTTTCGTGCTGAAATTTGCATAAAAAATAAATATATTAGTAGAGATAGGGCACTGTTGGGGTTAAGTTCAGACAGGTAGTTTGGATTTTTTAACAGTGAATTTATCTTTGGGCAGTGTATGGTATCAGACTGGAAGTAGAAATATAAAAAAGTGTATGTGATGAAGCCTAAGTAAATTCATAATTATACAAGACAAGCCTAACTCCATCCATAACTATAATAGAGAAGTCTATTTCAATCTATAACTATTACAGAGGGATAGTATATAACTATCAGAAAATGTTTTTCAAATTAACTTAAAGTGCACAACATACTTTAGTTTTCACAATAATAATTTACCTTTGAGAAAGCAGTTGAAGTTGTCAGTGAAAATGCTCTTGAAATGTACTTCAGGAAGTAGTAGTCAAAATGGCTGTGTTTCCCTCTCTTTCTTTATATATATTCAGGTACATAACCAATCAAATGTCATGAAATAATAGTAGAAAATGAAAGTAACATTTTAATTGGTTGTCAATTGTAACACTTCAGATGTGTTTTTCTGTAGTAATTTACCTCAGGATATTTAGACAGGGCTACAGCTCAAATGACTCAATGGAATTCCACCAAATTTGGGAAAATGGTAGGGACTGGTATGTAGTATGGCCTATTCTATATTTGGTGAAAGTGTCTCCAGTGGAAAGGTGCAGGAATGAGTAAAGAGTCATGACTGAAAAAAGAGTATATGAAAATATTGAAAATATTTCAGATGTTCTTGGAGCTTTTCTTATAGAAAGTCGATGAAATGGATTTTTAAGTGAACAGCAAAGTACTTTCCAACGAGAAAAGGACCACCATGAGACAGTATTTGGCCTCAAGGAAAAGTAAGTCAATCTAAGATTAGCGTACATTTGTCATTTGTCAGTATTTAATGTTTTTTTTAAAACACAATCTTTGTGGTTTTTTTCCCGCTGTCATATGATGAGTAATTTGAACTCACTGTTTTAAGTGAAATTCAATATATTCTGAGAACAGCAAAAATAAACTATGTAACATGTTGTACAAGTTATTTTATACTTTCGATTGTGTAAATTAAATTGTATTCCCATTCTCTGACACTTACTTTCCTTTTTCCATCCTCTTTCAGCTCTTTTTACTCACTTATAATGTCTTTCTCTCACTCTCTGTAACCCCCGTTCCCTTACTCCACTTCTTTGACAACCCCTCATTCTCATTTCAACTGTGTGCATCGCGTCTCTCCCTTGCATAACTTTTCAGCTTTCAGTCTCTCTGCTTTACTTCTCTTTTCCGTATTTTCCTCCTTTGCTCTTTTAGTAATTCCTGTTTACTCAGTCAGCAGTATTATTGCACTCTATCACTATAAATCACCCACTCTCCCTCGCTTATCTTTGTTTGCTCCTTACTTTTGACCTCTTCTCTCTATTTTTCGTTCACTACTTCTATGTCGTCAGTGCCTCACTCTACTTCTGTTATGCTCACTTGTGTTTATCTACCTTCTATCACTTCTTTTACAACAACTTCACTGCTCCTCTCTCATCGTTCTTCATCCCATTTCTTTTACTCTGGTTCCATTACTATCCCTCATTTCCTTTCTTTCAATGTCCTTCTCTTTACTTTCATCACCAAATTATTTTTTCTCAGTACCACTGTTTTAGTCGTCTTCTCCTCTCTTTCCTTCTTTTTGCTCACTTACTCATTTCCTTTTCTCACTCATTGTACTCCACCTCACTCAGTTTTTCTCTTAGTGTGTCTACCTTATAACTTCCTCAGTCCATTTCCCTCAATCGTTGTATATTATCCTGTCTCCCTTCATCCTTTCACTCTATGACTCTTCTTCACTTACTCTCAGTTATCTTCTATTCCTCATTCTTCTAAATGCATCCTTAATTAGACTGTTTTCTGTCTCAGTCATTATCTTTTTACTTACTTCTGTTTCCTGATTTAGTTTTGCTAACTCACATTGTTTTAGTATCTTTCTTACCTTCAGTTCATTTCTCTGTTCTTCTCTCTCTTTTTGTCAGTGAATCTATATGCCTTACTCTTTGTAATTTGATCTCCTTCTATTTCTTTTTCTCTCTTTTTGTCCTTCTACCTTAGTTTATTTCCCTTTCTGTGTCCTTCACTCTTACTTTATTTCTAAATAGAGCGTTATGATTTTTAACCTCTTCATTTGTATCTTTTAATTTAAAATACATATTTTACTAATTATAACTTATTTTTTCTTCTCTCTTTCACAGATACAAAGTGTAGTTAAAAAAAATTAATTAAAGTTACATTTATTATATGGTAAGTATGATTAAACAAATTTAGTTTGTCATCACCCTTTGCTTTAAGGTCACTAACATTTTCTCAATCTACCTCACTCCTGTGTCTTTACTCTGCTTCCCTCACTTATTCTTATTCTACATGTTTACTCCCCTTTCCCTATTTCCCCTCTCATATTCAACTTCTTTCAATCCCTATTCTTTACTTCACTTACCCTCTGTTCCCTTCCTTTGCTTCTTCACTCATTCTCTTTTTCTTAATTATTTACCTTACTCATACACATACACCTCATCCCCCTCCCAGCACATACACACACCTGTAACCAACACCCCTAACACACACCACACACACACCTCATACACACAAACAATCTTCCCACACACACTCCTCAAACACACACACATTCCATACACACACATACATCGAACACATATACACACCACACTCATACACTTCTCACACATATTTCACACACCCCACCCACACCGAAACACTACACACAACCACACCCACAGACACACCTTACACACCCACACCCTGACCTACACCCACTGACTCCCTATAAGTCACACACACTGCATTACTTATCTTTTTTTGCTGTTTTACTCAAGCCCATTCATGTACTGTTTCTTTTACTCTCTTTGTCCTCTCTCTTTGTCACTCCCCATGTGTTATCCTAATTCAATTTTTCTCCCTCTTTCACCCCTCTTTACTTATACTACCTGGTCTTTTCTCAGTTTCCCTCATCGTTCTTCATTTATCGTGGTTCCGCCACTACCCTTCATTCTCCATTTTTTACTGTCCTTTCTTTTTCTTTTAACAGCCAATCACAGTCTCACACTATCTCTACTTTAGTGTTCTTCCTCTCTCTTCCTTTCTTTCGCTCCTTTAGTCATTTTACTTTTCTCACTTTCATCCAATTACACCTTCTCTATTTTTTACTATGTAATAAACAATCCCTCTGTGGTCATCTTGTAGCTCTTTTTCTCTTAACATAACTCTCTTTGTGTCCTTCCCTCATGCTAACTGCTTCATTAAATTTTTTTAATCTTTTTTTGGGGAGGTGCGCCCCGGTACGCGTACCCTAAGGACAAAAAATTGACAGAGATCCTTTAAAAATATAGCTTTAATTTTATAAATGAAAGGTAGTTCTAAAAAGAACTGTTTTTTTATTCTTTTTGTTGTTTTATATTTTTTTTAATGTTTTTTGAACATTTTGTACTTTTTTTGGCTTTTCAAAACAGTTTTATATTTTTTTTGTATTTTTTATGGGAAGAAACAAAGAGAAAGGGAATTGAAAATGGCTCAACTGGAGCAAAAAACAAAAAACGGAAAAAATTACTTCTTTTGTTTGGGGCAAATGTGATTCTCACCAGCAAGGACGATCAGCTTTACGCTCTTTTCACCATAGGCGATGAGCTTGCCACATTCAGTACAAGTGACTCTAAAAGTACCAAATCGTTCTTGGATACAAGGCATTACCTCTGATGTTTCTGGTCTCGATTGAGTGGATTGCTTTCTTTTAGAGCTGGTCCTTGAACACTGGGGGAGGTGACTGGCCAGTTCCCTGATCTCTGCACGAGAATAGTTAGCAGGATGTTTCCGGGTCATATGCCGAATCATGGTATTATTACCAAATGAATATTTTTTATCGGGATTGCCCCTTGAGAGTTCTGCACCACAGATTCGACATGTTACCTTAGCCGCATTAACTTTTTTCTTGCCCTCTGGAAGTGAAAAAAACTCCCATACAATGTGTTCTTTTGGCTTGTATGGGGTATTTTCTTCAGGCAGCCATCTGCTCCCCTCCTCCTCTTCCTCTTCCTCCTCCTCCTCTTCTCCACCAGCAATGTATTGTTGTGGTGGTCCTCTTGGTGGTTGTGGTGGTGGTGGTGGTGGTGCAGATGCTCCAGCTGTTGCTGCTACAGTAGCCATTTCAAAGTACAAAAGAATTGTCTCTGTAGATGAAACAGGTCTTCCTCAGTCAAAGGACAAAGTCAGAGTGAGGAAGAAAGGTGGGGTTTTTTATCATTTGGGGAAAAAAACTGTGCTGAACCAATCAGAAGTGTTATTTTCAGGTCACAAGACCAAGGCTTTACTCATATGGAAACCAAAACTGTTCTGCACCAATAGAAAGTGTTATTTTCAAGTCACATGACCCGACGCGCTTACGCTACACACCCCGGGGCGGGCCCGTAGTCGAGCTCCGGGGCGCGCCCGCGGGTGCGTAGCGTAAGCGTGTCAGGACGTTTCGCGATCATATGCAATCGCGTGCTTTCGGTTGCGATTACGCTGTGCGTCATATGACGCATCACACGTGTACGCGATACGTCACGATGTTGTTTTCGTTCGCGGCAATAGCGCTCCCGGGACGCTCTCCGGTACACGCCCCAGGGCGCGCCCCAAGTTAAATATAAAAAAAATAAATACATTTTGACATAATTATACAATATAAAATTTGTTTTAAAATGTATTATTTTTTATACCTATAAAGATTTGCTATTAAAAAACCATTGAAATTCACTGAAAAAACCATAGGTTTCACACCAGTTATAGTTAGGAATTAGCATTTAAAAAACCTATTAAATTCACTGAAAAAACCATAGGTTTTACACCAGTTATAGTTAGCTGGAAATTTTACTCGCATAAAACCATTGAAATTCCCACGTTATAGTTAGTTGGACTCACTATAACTTGCGCGTGCAATGCACTGCTGATGACGTCACATATTACATCACTCATGACATGGTCAGTGACATCACTCATGACATCACTGATGACACCATCCTTGTGACAGAGTGACAGACCTCCTTTCACTGTAATGTAACCCTTGAAACACATATTCAAAAATAGAAACTAAAATTTTCAAAAAAATGGGGATACCCATACCAGTTACAACAACCAATTCAGTAATTCCACCATCTATATACACATCCACTCATTCACCAACAGTTCTATGTAGTCACTCATACATATACTCACTCATCATATGTAGTGATACACCTATACATCCTGTTACACACCGACAGTCATCCAAAAGATACTGTCACACATACTCACACATGCAAATAAACTATTAAACATCCATTTAGTTGCATATACAGTTATACACACACTACCACTTTACTTTTAAGGAAACTTACACATACTTACTCTCTTAAACAATCACTTATAGAAACACATACTAATTTAAAAAGGAGCTCTTACAATCCCTCACTCTCACACATACTCACTTATATACATCAATATTCACATATAGTACATTAAAACATATGTAGTTACTGATAAAGACACTAGTGAGACAGTCATTCACTCACTAACATACAAATATACACACTCATCCACCCATACAGTCCTGCACATGTGCTGTATTCAAAACACATACAAACAGAGAGTCAGTCATTCATGCATCTATGTGCTAAGTAATACCCCCACCAAACCATACAAACACTTATACTGATACTAAGAAAAACATCTAATAACCCATATACCTACACATGTAGCTACACACCAACCCATGCAGCCACTTATACACAAAGTGTTACATTAATACATATATTTAAATATTTAAACATTACTCACTATTATTTATTTTTCAGAAAAACACACATTCACTGGATGGTGTCATCAGTGATGTCATGAGTGATGTCACTGACCATGTCATGAGTGATGTAATATGTGACGTCATCAGCAGTGCATTGCACGCGCAAGTTATAGTGAGTCCAACTAACTATAACGTGGGAATTTCAATGGTTTTATGCGAGTAAAATTTCCAGGTAACTATAACTGGTGTAAAACCTATGGTTTTTTAAGTGAATATTTATATATATAAAACCTCGTTACTAACTTCCGCATTTCTGAGTGCTGCTAACATTCTTAATTGACACACTATTCTAGAAAGACAAGCCAGAGAATGACCCTGCAACTTAGTATATTTTCTCACTTTACAAGGAGCTAATCTTTACAACATCTAAATATTCAATGTAACACATTGTTTTGCTTCTTTTCGTAAGAAAATTCGTAATATATTGATAGATTCTTGTCAAATTCTACAAATACTACTTCAATCCCACTTATACACTGGAGCTTGTGTATGTCTCCCTTGAACTTCTTCAGCTATTACTTCTTCCACATTTCTAGGAACCATCTTTTCTTTTTCAATTGGACAACCATCTTTTATCTCAAGACAACAACCGCTGGTATCAAGTGCATAATGTATTTTGTTGAAAATAGCTTTCTTCGTTAAAAAAATGGCTCAGTACTAGAAGTGTGCTTCCATTCACCAGAAAAGCTTTTACAAAAGTTACTTCTATTTATCAGTCTTTGTCTTTTCTTTTTTCCTTCATGAAGTGCATTGTTTTATTCAATGTCTTCATTCTCTTCGATACCAATATAAATAATTTTTGTTTCAATTCAAAAGCTTTCGCTACTACACTTTCAATCTGTTGCTTTTTCTTGTAAGCTTCTCATATTTTATATTTTTAACAATCTTTCAATAAATGTTGTTGTACTCTACTTTTATACATTCTCTTCCTAATGTCTTTATATTGTTTCATCCTTCTTTCAACATGGATTGTTTTCCCATAACATGATTTTCCATTAATATGTCCTATTTTCATTTCCTTTCTGAATGGTTGTACAACTTTTCTTTATCTTTTCCACATTTTAAAAATCCATTACATTCTTTAAAAGTATTTTAACACATTCTTTAGTACTCTTACCATAAGTCTATTTCTTTAATGTCACATTTTGAACTTCATCTGATTTCTGCTTTTCTCTCTCCTTCATATAGTACTGATTTTACCTTGTCTTTTCTTTTCAATTTTTATTGGCATACTCAATCTTTCTTACTAAAAATGGTAAATATCTGAAAAAAAAGTTTAAAAAGTTTCTAAAAATAATTTTATATTATTAAAATAATTCTATACAAATATTCTCATCTATGAATGCATTCTTACTTTCAATTGCATTGCAAAGCTATGTTAGACACTGCACAGTTCCTTCATTTAGAAGACATCACAACCTCTACATCAGAATGAGGGAGCAGAACTAAAGGATTTTTCTACTACTACCCAAACTAATCAGGTTCACAGGTAAAATACATCAGACAATATATGTATAAGTAGACACAAATGTCATTCACAGCACCATAACGTCCCTTAAACTTCACATAATGGCATTCCCAATTCAAAATAACAACTAAAGTGTTGAGATTACCCAAATATAAAACAGCAACCCTTCATATGTCTCTGTTGTAAGTCTCACCATATTCCTGAAAGCATCCATACATGTGTCTGTACCTTTTACTAGTTACACCATATATAAAACAATTATAAAAATAGTTCTATACCTGTATTTTTTCACAGATTCATACAAAGTACCCTAATCACTAAACCATCTGCCAACATGTCTTTAACCTTATTTTTGTGCTGCAGCTTCACCATTTTGCGACTACTCGAAGTGTTGGGCCTACCCATATATATAAAGCAGCAAACCTTCACATGAGTCTGTTGTAAATCTCACAATATTCCTGAAAATATGTATGCCTGTGCAAAGCAGCAACTAATCACATGTCTCAGCTGTAAGTCTCATCATATTCCTGAAGGCATGCATGCATATGTCTGTACCTTTTGCTAGTAGCGTCATATATCAAAGAAACAAACAGATTGATGTACACATCTGTTTTATATGTCTAGCATCTTCAGATGCATAACACATATCACAATACATGTGCAAGAAGACACATACCTCACTCACAAGAGCATGAAGACCTTAAAACTTCAAAGACTGCACTTCACATTTCAAACATACTCCTACATTTATGTAGCGTACTTCAAGTAAACTTTTCTACAGACTCACACAAAGTAGCATTATGACTAATTCCTCAGCAACATATCTTTTTTTTTAAGTTTAATTTTCTTGAAGAAATAAAGTAAAGGAGGAGAGGGGGGAGGAAGAGAAAAAACAGGAAATGGATAAAACAATATAATATATCAGAGTGGGGAATATTAGCTAAAGTAAATACAAAAAGGGAATCAGCAATATAATAAAACGTTCATGAAAAGCATATATAACGAGCATGAGGATTGCATGAACATAACATATGTATATGAATTAGAAATACAGTATAGTACAGTGAAATGTAAATTTGTAATATAAAGGCAAGAGGAAAATCATGGAGGTTTACGCACCTCGACTGTGTTAGGGTCTGAAGAGGCATGTACTGGGGCAGAAGAAGAAAGATATGTTACCAAAGGAAGCCAAATCACGTCACGTTTAATTGCCAGGGTGATGGGGGAGACATAGCTGGTGTCTAATCGATGGTGAAAGCAAACTGTATTCCACCAAGACTGATAGGAAACATTTGCAGCTTGTTTCCAGTTAGAGGTAATGGTATGGAAAGCCACAGCAATCAAAAAGGTCAAGGAGGAGGTAGTGACAAGGAGACTGGGGAAGTTCCGGTGATAGGGAACCTAGAAAAATTACTGAAGGGGAAAAGGGAACTTGAAATTGAAAAATCTTCTGGATTTTCCTCCAGATAAGTTGCCAAAATTTGGAAATAGGAGAACAATCAAACAGCATGTGTTTGAGATCTGCAGAGGGACATGAGCATGACCAACAATTAGAGGGGGAGTCTGAAGAAAAACGGGACAGGACAAGTGGGGTAAATAGAGTCCTGTGATAAATAAAATATAAAGTTTGGGTAGTATTAGCAGCTCTAGAGGTCTTATGAAGCTTATTCCAAATTTTATCCCAAAGAAGTACCGACCAATCTTGAGAGAGATCAGATTCCCAGGCAGTTTCAACCTTAGATTTTACTCTACCATTAGAGAACCAAAAGAATTATAAAGAGCAGATGCGAAGGGAAGGGCCTCCAATAGTAAGGAAGTGGGTTTGCGGTCCAGAGGAATATCATTTAAAGATGATAAAGAGCGGAGATAAGTGATCAGGACTGGATAAAGAGCAGTGTATTGTGATCGAGCAGAGGAGTGTAGCGAGAAAGAGGACTGAAGATCCATGAAGGAGAGAGGAGAGCCTTGGGAAAGTAACTGAGAGACCCAACACAATCCACGAGAGTGCCAGGACTTCCAAAAGATGGTGCGGTTACGGATTTTGATAAGTGAATTATTCCATATCGTTTGTTCATGAGTAGAAACGAGGGAGGGATAAGAGGAGGTCAAGTAGGGTAAGAGGAGATTGCGAGAGTAAAAGATAACAGGTGTAAGAAGACGGGCAGGGGAAGATGAGAAAGACAAGAATTCGCGGAAATTAAAAGGGGAAATAAAGGAGGATTCCATATTTAACCAGACGGGGGGGGGTAATAAGGAAGATCATGAGAAAACCAGCGGGCAGTTTGTTTGATAGAAAAAGCTCGATGATATTCCTTAAAATCCGGAAAGCGCACGCCAGTATGAGTTTTGTCTTTACTTAAGGATGCAAGAGGTATCCGAGGTCGTTTACCGCTCCACAGGAATTTCAATAATAAAGAATCAATCTTTTCGAAGAAAGAAATCGGAATGCGCAAAGGAAGCATAGAAATGGTATAAAGAAGAAGGGGGGATAACATAATCTTTATAGAATTAGGCATATCCCACCAGGACAGAAAAAGTGGATGCCAACGTGAGATAGCGGTGTCCATTTTCTTGTAAATATAATCAAAGTTCAGTTTGAGAGTGTCAGATAAGAGAGGAGCAAACCAAACACCCAGATATTTGATTTTGGAAGGCTGCCAGGAAAAACCAGTTTGAGAAAAAAGATGTTTCTGGCACGTGGAGGTTAAGGGGAGGATTTTGCACTTATCGGCATTGAGGCGATAACCAGAAACCGCGGTAAAGGAAGAGACTTGCTGAAGAAAGGAAGGAATAAAGGAAACAGGATCGGAACAATAAAAAAGGATATCGTCAGCATAAACCGAGAGTTTGACCTGATGAGAACCAAATTGAAATCCCTTGATACTGTCATCCAGATGAATTTTAGTAAGGAAGGGCTCCAAGGCTAAAACAAAAAGCAAGGGGGATAAAGGGCAACCCTGTCGAACACCCCTGTGTAAAGAGAAATAAGTCGAGGTCATCCCGTTGACAAAAATGGAAGCCTGAGGGTTAGAATAGAGTAAGGAAATAATAGAAATAAATTTGGGAGGGATGCCAATCCAACGTAAAGCCTGAAACATAAAATCCCATCCAATCCTGTCAAAGGCCTTCTCCGCGTCCAAGGATATGGCTGCGAAGGGGAGATCCAGAGAAGAGGCCTTACTAAGAATGTTAAGGAAGACACGTGAATTGTCGGAGGAAAGACGACCCTTGACAAAATCTGATTGTTCAGGACCAACTAAAACCCGCTAAAAGAAAAGACTGAAATAAGAGTAAAAGTTTAGGAAGAAGTAAAGAGGCGAAATGGCTATAAAATTCGATAGTGAAACAGTCAGGACCTGGAGCCTTACCGTGTCGTAGTTTAGAGACAGCGTAATGTCCTGTTCCAGGGAAGTGAAATCAACATGAGAAGCCGGAGGAGAGGGAAGAGAATGAAAGTAAGAGAGAAGATCCGTAGATTCCGGGACCCATTCGGGAGTGTAGAGAGTGACGTAAAATTTGACAAACTCAGTAAGGATGTCTTTATCTTTAAATCTAGATTCTCCAGAGGAAGTCTTTATGAATTCAATCTTAGTACGTTCCTTTCTTATTTTCAAGTAGTTGGCTAGAAGTTTTCCCATTTTATTTTTACCACCATAATATCGGGAGTTACATTTTAACAAAAGGTTAGAGGCAGCATCGGTAGTGAATTTATTGAATGAGATTTTCGCATCAATAAGTTTTTTTAGGGAAGCCTCGGATTTAGAAGAATAGTAGACTTGTTCTAAGTGTTTAATATCAGCTAAAATTTGATTTGACATGAGCTCCCTGAGTATCTTCCTTCGAGCCACAAAATTGATAATAAAACGTCTAGAGGCTGCTTTAAAAGAATCCCAAACCATAACAAAAGAGGAATCAGGGGTATGATTAAGGAGGAAGAATTCAGTGGCAAAAGCAGTAAATTCAGAACAAAAAGTAGGTTCCAAAAGTAAAGCATTATTGAAACGCCATCTGCCAGAGTGAGGGGAAAATGGAAGTAGGTCGAGGTCCACCAAGACCGGAGCATGATCGGAAAGCAAAATGGAGCCAATTTCAGAGCGAATGGCATGTTGGGACAGGGATTTGCTAAGGAAGATATGGTCAATGCGGGACTGTGATTGATGAGGAGGGGAGAAAAAACTGTATTCTCTAAGGTCCGGATTACACAATCTCCATATATCTACCAGAGCATTGTTTTGAAAAGCATTTACAAATTGGGTGTGCATTCTGGATGGAACAAATTTGACTTTTGAGTGTCGGTCAATGAAGGCATCCACAACTTGATTGCAATCCCCCCCGAGAAGAATGTAATCACCGGAGAGGGAGGACAACTTGTCAGAGATAGAGGGCCAAAAGGATCGGTCAATCCCGGTAGGGGCATACACATTAAAAAGGGTGAGAGGAATATTGTCTATAAGCAGTGTAACAATAACCCAACGGCCATCCACATCACATTTGTGAGAAATTGAGGAAACATTTAACTTTTTATGCAACAAAATCACAGCACCATTTTTCCTGTTAATCGTGGGAGAGCATAGAACATGACCCACCCAACAGCGTTTAAGCTTCAAAGCTTCTGACTCTGAGAGATGAGTCTCCTGTAATAGGGCAACATCCATCTTGAGCCTTGCCAAATGTGATAAAACCCTTTGCCTTTTAATAGGATTATTTAATCCTTTAACGTTCCATGACGTAACACGGAAGGAAACGGCATAGAGAAAGAACTAACAGCAACATGCTCAGTAAATGCATATAAATAAGCTGGGAGAATTGAGAAGAAACGTGAACATAGTAATGAGAAAGAAAGAATATGAGGAGAAAAGAATAAGAAAAGATGGGGGAGTCTAAAATAGGAACATTACTGATACCGAAAAAGAAGAAGGAGGAGTGGAGGAGAGGAGAATAAAGAGGAAGAGAAGACAAAGAAAAGATTAGTTGATAAGAGTTGAAGAAAAGAGGAGTAAGAAAGAGGACAGAAACAAAAACGATCAAGAAGACAGTACATGTCCGAAACGAACGACTGAGAGACATACTTACGAAAAACGGAAAAACCCAGAACAGGGATGGGGGGTGGTGGTGGCAGGAGACGATGACGACAACAACCAGAGCGAACACCAAACCTCTACTACCATGACTCCAAAGGGCAGCATAAAGAGACAGTAGGGTAAAACAGGGTGACAAGGAGAAGGGAAGTACCTGTTAAAGGAAGAGAAACATTAGGATAAATGCAAGGATCTGAAAGAAACAAGAAGAGAAATGGGTTGTACAATAAGAATACAAAAGAGTAAAAGACAACCATAATGACAACATTAGGTAATTCACAACATCATCAGTGCTAAGGAGGAGAACATCAGAACCATATTATAATGAGATCAAAAAGTTAACAAGACCAGTCAACCGGGTCTGGATATATCCATAACATCTGGACCATGTTGGCGAAGAAAAGGTTGTAGGGCCGCAGGGTCCTCATAGGTGGTTGTTCTGTCTTTATAAGTAACCGTAAAGAGACAAGGATGCAAGAGACCATATCTAGCATTAAGGGCTCTGAGCTGCGGCCTCATGTCTAAGAACTTCTTCCTCCGTTCCGCGGTGGCTTTGGAGACATCCTGCGATAGAAAGAGACGGTGACCCTCCCACATGCTTTGCTTCTTGAGTTTGGCGGCTGAAAGGACCTGTAGGAGGTCAGTATATTGCAGGAACAGCATGATGACACCTCTAGGCTTGGTAGCGCTCTTAGGACCAAGAGGATGAGCTCGTTGAATGTTGATGGAGGATAAGGCTGGAGCATCTAAGACCTTGGCGAGAAAGGACTGGAAGAAAGTGGTAGGGTTAGACCCTTCTGAAAGTTCCGGAAGACCATATAAGCACAGGTTGTTCCTGCGATTCCTGTTTTCCAAATCCTCCATCTATCGTTTAAGTAGAAGTATCTCCGCCCACGGAATACGGGAACAGGAGGACTTCAAAGAATCTGTAGATTGTTCCAAGGTGAGGACACGCGTATCCAGAGATGACCATTTCTCCTGCATAGCCTGCATATTTTTGGTGGTGGCTTCCATAAAAGGCTTGAATGCACGCAATTCCTCCAAGATGAGATCCATAGAGGAGGAAGAAGAATTACTCCCAGGAGATGGCGGGTCCTTTTTCAGGCGCTTAGAAGAAACTAAGGAGGGTGGCGCTTTACTTCCGGTAGGAGCCTTAGGAATGGCTCCATGTGAGGAGTCAGATTTGGATGGTCGACCTTCTTCAAGGTCTTGAATAGGTGAGTCGGAGTCTGAACCGACCTGCACTTTAGAAATGGAGTTGAGCTTCAAATTACGAAGTTTCCCCATGAAAGCCCCAGAGAAGCAGTTGAGAGGAAGCAATGAGTCAGTGGGGAATAAGCAGGCGTCTTGGCACAGGAGAGTGTAGAAAAAAGCAAAGGCAGGCACTTTATTAGAGCAAAAAGATAAAGTTTATTAATAGTCCATGGACAACTGAAAGAAAAGCATGTCCCGCAGTATCATGTGTTGGTCAAAAGAGGGCACCGTCACAACCAGTGAAGACAGAGCTGAGTGAGCTATAACACAGATGATAAGTTGCTGCGTGAGCGCCTTGCAGTGGATTAATAGAAGAACAGTATTGGGTCGAGTCGGAGCAGGTAGAGATACTACAAGTCCACAGAAAGGTACACTGATGGATTCTCAGGCATGGTCACACAGGAGAAGTGCAGGGAAGAAGGGAAAGGAGACGCGCTGCAAACTCCTAAGGGCGCTTTCTGATGAAATAAATCCAGGCGAAGTTGCGCTTCAAAACACTAGACAGAAATAGGGCAAGGATACAGGCTGTAAACTGCGCCAATAATAACTGCTTTCAAAGTTCAAAGCCCATATAAGCAAAGAAGTCGACATAAGCATGCCTGTAGTGGAGTGAGCAACAGCAACAGCAACAAAATGGCGCCCGGAACAGCAAGGATATGTACCTTGAGAAGAAAAGTCAATAAAATACAACCAAACACACGTTGGGGCTCACCATCTGTGATACGTGTGGGTTAAAACTTCCGGAGGTCAAGCAGGCATCTCGTGGATTGCAGGAGCCGGCTGTCTTCAAAATCCGCGGCCGGCGTACAAAATGGCGGTTGCAAGCGCCGGAGACTGGACCCTTGAGCGGCCGATAGAAATGTCAGCGAAAACCGGGAAACAATGAGGGCGACAGGCTCTCCTCATGTTCCGGTAGACGGAGCAATGTTCATTGCGTTTAAAAACGCGAGGAGGCTGCCCAAACCAGGTATGGTGAGGAGGACGGTGTCGGAGCCTCTGGGTTACGCCGCCATCTTGGCCGGCGTCCAAGCCACGCCCCTCAGCAACATATCTTAAACCTCTCTTTTCCACTGTTGCTGCTTCACCATTCTACTACTACTCAGATGTTGAGCCTCGCAAAATACAAAGCAGCAACCGTTCACATGATTCTGTTGTAAATCTCCCTGTTAGAAATGGGATTTCCGGTTGGCTAAGGCTTGCGCCAAAGCCAGGCAGAAACCACCACTCTAGTCATGGCAAGGGAGTTACAAGCCAAAGATAACCCCTGCTCACCCTCTAGGTAACGTGACGCGAGCAGCAAGGCTAATCTCGGAGGCAATGTAGGTTAAGTGTTTGCGCGCGCACCCAGCAACAACACCCAAGGCCCACCACAATGGAAACTGCACACAAGGTTATATATAAATATAGCCTTTGAATTATACCAAACACATTAGATAAAAACACACACTTTACAATGTGCCAGAGGCACGGGCAGAATTTACAGGGGATGTATGTACAGGACAGGGCCACATGGACCACTGTCAGGAATATGTACTTTTAGAACTAGCACTTGGTAGAATTAGCACTTTGTAGGAAAAACACTTAGATCATAGAACATATAGTAACTGTAGCACCAAATAGCAAATGTAGCACACAACCAGTAACCACTGGTAAGAGGTAAGTACCACCTACACAACCCTAACCACCTTAGGAAAATATCACGCAGGGAACCATGAACTCACTAGTATGCCTAAACTAGGAAAAACAACCTCCTATGCGCCACATACATTCAGAGGTTTAGGCACAAAGACATTACACATGATGCAGAAATGACATTAGGCAGGTACTCACAATTGCACAAAAGATCACATAGGGCACAAACACATAAATTGTCCCCAGGCCAACTGGCCTCTCAGGGGCTGAAACGCCCTGTGTCCAGCAAAGTCAGGGCAGACTGCGCAGGCAGCCAACAGAAATGCGTCACAGGGACCAGCCTAAACGTAGCAGCTGCCCACTAAGTGCTGGGAAGCTGGGGATCTCCTCTGAGCTTCTGACTCACAAGGGTGCCCCAAAACAACGTGTGAGCCTCGTGGGTTCTGAGTGAACAACTGGGGCCCAACCACACGTGGGAGCCTCGTGGGCTCAAGGCACCAAATGCCCTCAGGAGCCTCTCGGGCTCTAAATAATTAAATAATGCCCCCTACGTTGGAGTCCCCTCTCTGGGGACTTGGGAATACAGGAAATGCCCAGGAGCCTCGTGGGCTCTAAACAAAATGCCCCCATCGGCGGAGCCTCTCGTGCTCGAAGAAAGAATGCCCCCGGAGCCTTCGTGGGCTAAATCAGGAATGCCCCTAAGAGCCTCTTGGGCTCGGAACAACTAGGCCCCGTCGTTGGAGTCCCCCGTGGGGACTCTGAAAACAATGGCCCCTCTGTTGGAGCTTCGGGGCTCAGAAGAAATGCCCCTAAGAGCCTCTCGTGGGCTCTAACACCAATGGCCCTAAAATTGTGGGAGCGGCCTAGTGTCAACCGGGGCCGCTCTATACACAAAGAAACTGCCCCCGTACTGGTAAGACCGCAGCGCCACTCACCGGGACTCCTGTGTGCTGCCGGTCTTCTTCTCTCACGGTCAGGCTGGGGGATCACACGGGGCCCCACTCACCGGGACCCCTGTTGGTCACCACGGGGCTCTCCATACCTCAGGACCTCCGCTGGCAGCAGGCAGGGCTCTCCGCTTCTGCCGGTGCTGCTTCCACTCTCGGGGCTGCGGGGCTCTCCAGCGAGACTCTGCTGGTGCACAGGAGCACGGGGTAGGCTCCCGCTGCTTCCTGCTTGCCGCGCCTCACTTCCTGTCCAGTCACCAGAGCACCGGGTGGGCTCCCGTTGGCTTCCGGTTTCTCCCTTCTGATCCGCGGCGGCCCTCAGCGTTTTCTCTTGGCACCACGGGGCAAAACGAGGGTTAGGCACCCTCGAGGTGCAATGTATAAGAATACACGGGCACAAGGTCCCTGGCGGGGTGGGCACCCGCTAGGACAACCACAAATGTGGCAACATGCAGGGTGGGCACCTGCACCAAAATCGGCAATTCAGATGGCAGGGGAATCTCCATGCTGGGGATCCCCTGTTGTAGATGATCGCAGCTCTGCGGTGCAGGGACAAATAAAGCGCTCCCAAGCGCTAGGGTCCCCCAAAGTCCGGGGGAAGTATAGCCAACGAAAAGTCCTTAGGAAGGAAAAGGGGGGGGCAAAGGCTGGGCCCAGGGGCCAGCTCACAGGCCCCTCCAGGCAGGGAGGCAGTCCTAGTGGCGGTCCTCCTGGCACCCAGCAGCAACAGTCCCCCTCAAGTTAGGATCAGGCGAGACAACATTTACATGGGGTCACAGCCCCTCTTTTATACACCAAATCCCTTTGTTTAGGCTTCAGGGTGAAGGGAAAATCCAGTCGCAGCTATTCTGGAGGACTATGTTGTGCTCAGCCACTCTTCCCATTCACTAGTCAGGCTAGGGTCATCAGTCGCACCACAGGGGGCGGAGCCAGCATTGTGTGTTGAAAGCCCAGCCCTAATTAGGTCCCAAGTGCACTCCTTCCCGGCCATCAACATGCAGATCTTCCATTCACCACCGGAGCAGACCCATCCTGACTCATGGAGCCAGGCTCACCAGCCAGCTCCACCCAATCATAAGCCAGACAGCCAATTCACATAATTTACACAGACAGGCCAACTTCTAGAAGTGACACTTCCACACTAGGTACATTCATGCCGCACATATCACCGCGCAGCATTTAATCACACGAGTCAGCACATACTAAACTCGAGCCTGTACACCACACGCATCAGGAACTAACATGGACAGATACATTCCCCATGCATTCCTATGGGAGGGCAGGCCAACCTTACCACATGCATGCACTTTACCCTGGGACACAGTGGTAAAGTGCGCAGAAGCCAAAAATCACTAACACCGGGTCACCATTAAAAGCAAAAAGTTTAGGGGTGAACCTGCTAGAAGTGCCAAGTACAACACTCCCCATATTTCTAAAAGCATGGATGCATGTATATGTACCTTTTGCTAGTGACACCATATATAAAAGAAGCATACAAATAGATGTATACTTCAGTATTACACCTGTAACATCTTCAGATGGAAAACAAATATCAGAATACATGTGTAAATAGAGACATACCTCAGTCACAACACCTGGCAGACCTTAAAACTTAAGAGACTGCACTTCACATTACAAGCTGGCACTGAAAATTATGCAGTATATTTGAAGTGTACCTTTAAACAGACTCATACAAAGTAGCCTATTCGCTGATCCTTCTGCAAACATTTCTTAAACCTCACTTTTCTGCTGCTCCTTCACCATACTATGACTACTTATGGTGTTGGGCCGACCTAAATTTAAAGGATTTTCCTGAAAGCATGAATACATTTGTCTGTACCTATTGATAGTAGCATCATATATAATAGAAACATACAAATAGATGTACACCTCTGTTTTATCCATCTAGCATATTCAGATGCATAACACATATCAGAATACATGTGCAAGTAGACACATACCTAAGTCACAAGACCATGAAGACCTTAAAACTTGACAGACTAGCACTTCACATTTCAAACAGACACCTAGATTTATGCGGCGTACTTCAAGTGGACTTTTCCACAGACACATACAAAGTAGCATAATCACTAACTCTTCACCAGTTATATCTTAAACATCACTTTTCTGCTGCTGCTGCTTCACAATTCTACTACTACTCAGGTATTGAACATTGCCAAATACAAATTAGGAACCCTTCGCATGTCTCTGTTGTAAGTCTTCCCATATTTCTAAAAGCATGCATGCGTGTGTACCTTTTGCTAGTGACACCATATATAAAAGAAGCATACAAGTACATGTATACCTATGTTTTACATGTCTAGCATCTTCAGATGGATAACACCTATCAGAATACGTGTGTAAGTAGAGACATAATTTAGACACAAGACCATGCATACCTCTCTAATTACTAACAAACTACAATACACATCTCTACATTTAATAACATATTTCAAACATCACAGTTTTTCAGTAATTTTTAAAGTTAGGAAATAAAGCTAATACATAATACACCTCACAAATTTGTAACTTACCTTTCAAATAGTATTGTATAATCTGAAATATCAGAAACTCATAAAAGCTTTTGTCGTGCACACAATCAATGTAATGCACCACTCTCAACAAGGTCATCTCAGTAATGGCAAACTTTCCCTTTCTTACTCCACACAAATAAATGTACGTATCAAATCACATTCCTTCCTACAATATTTTAAATTGTGAAACACATTTATATTGGTATTACATATTAAACCTTACCAACTGAATTTTAAAAGTGCCAAAACTGGTTCAGTATTTTTCCGGCGTTGAGACTCCACTGAAGTACCTCAGTAAAGCATCGCTATGGCGCCGATAATCTACACGAGAGTTCAAAAACCTATTACTAATAAAACTAAAGCTCCAAACCTCACAGAAAGTGAAGAGACCGCACCCTGTTAGGGGTGAAACTCTGTACTTTTATAACCGAGAAAAACAAACAGGACGTGTTTCGGCTCACGCCTTTTTCCAACTGTACTAATAATACTATTATTACTTTTTCTTCTAAACATACTACTGATTTGGGAAATCTTACTTCAATAATATATCACTTATATATAAGTTACAATTTCATATTTTAAAAGCACAGTTAACTTTCAACCCTTCCCCCATTATGCTTAATCCCAGTTTCCATAGTAACAGTTTCTTCAACATTCAACTGAACTGGCAGGTCACAAGTTCACCATATTTTCAAGTTCAGCACACACGCTTACAAATGTAAATAGCAGGTGTGGTTGACTTTTGCAAAATATTACCTTATCCTATCTACTGTAACTTTCAAACATTTTTAAATAACCAATAAGAAACATGCTTTTTTAAGAAAGTTACATGCATCCTATTTTTGAGTGCACAGTGTTCATGATCAGCCAATCAGTTATCTGCTTTTTAAAAAACAGCATATTGTCTAACATTTTAGATACCTCTCATTCTACCAACTGACTACCTCAGCCACAGACATCTTCTAACTACTCCCAAACCTCCCTTCAAGATACTTACAGTTTGGATTATAGGGCATAGTTATCTTTTCTGGTGCAAAAGTTATGCTGAGCACAGAGGTATTGACTAAGACCTAACTTTGCAAAATGTGGATATCATATGGATTGCACAGAGAGGATTAAAGTTGCACCAATTGATGCCTTTGGTTAAAACCTGTTTGCATCTCCAACCCCCTGACCTCATGATCGTGCACTGTGGTGGCAATGACCTAGGCACATTGACTGGAGTAAGACTGGAAATGCTCATGAACGATGATGCCTTTGCACAATTTATGTTGCTTTTCCCCAAAACTGTCAAAGACAGAAACGGAAGAGGTTAAATCAATTTTGTTCACCGATTGAGGTGAGAAACCTAGAAAGAATGTCAATAAAACTTTTTCTGCTTACCTCAGAGACCATAGGATGGGCTCCATCTATAACAACAATCTACATTTTGATATGGCTGACATCTACGGAAGTGATGGATTACACTTCACAGATCAAGGAAACAGAGTCTTTCTCAACAACCTAAAGCTTTGGATCCGTACTTACATGTAGCTACAACAAACTCATAATAAAAACAAGGGCTCTTGTTAGAGCCACCCTATAACACAATAGCGCATCTATTTTTTTTCACACATACATACTCTTTTCAAATTTATTGTGGATTTGCGCACCCATTGCGAATCTGCAAAATCATGAATTAAATGTACTACAACACAATACACTTGTCAGGTTAAACTTTTAATTTGAAATGTTATATACTTTTACTAACTCTATTAAATTTAATATTATTATTAAATTCAATGACATTACCTCTATAAAGCAAATTCATAAATGCAACACTACCTTCTAAATTATATACTATTACATTATTTATTTGAAGTGGATACGTGAATCCACTGCAATGTTACACAAAGTTCCTGCACTGAGAGCCGCGATGAGGTTGCGACTCCAAAATCGAAAGAAAAAAACCCAACAACTTCCATTATTCAATAGCTGCCCCGGGGACCCCATCCCCAGGGGTATCCTCTCAGCCAGCTCCCAGTCTCCTGCAGGAGCCGGCATTGCTTTTGGACAAGTTGAGCTTCTAACATGTAGCTCCCCTTGTCCAACAGCAATTCTGCTTCGAGCAGGTGGCACCGAAGACATTGCTAGAGCCAGCCCTGGGGGTGGGGGGCAGTCCCCATGGCCAAGGATGGATCCTGGAGGGTGACCTAATGGCCCCTTCCAACTGATGTGAAGCCCTGGGGAGGTGGTGAGACCAGGGGTCCGCAACAGACCCCCGTATTTCCATACAGTGTGCCCCCAGGAGGTGGTGGTCCCTGGGGCAGTGTGGGGACCAGAATGAGCACCCCACACTTTCTTATTTACATTTAAGCCCTAGGGAGGTGGTGGTCCCTGGGCTTGGGGTGGCCCACGAGGACTCCCACCCATAATCAGGAATGCTTTGGGGAAGTTGTGTTCCCTGCGGCTTGGGGGGCCCATGAAGCCCCTGTCCATAATCAGGAGTACCGCAGGGAGGTGGTGGTCCCAGGGGCAGCATAGAGGGGGGCAGAAGCCCCCCCACGCATTTTACAAAGAGCAAAGGAGAGGTGGTGGTCCCCGGGGCTGCAGGGGTGGGTGAATGCCCCTCACATATTATTAAAAAAGCCCTGAGGAGGTGGCAGTCCCTGAGTCTGCAGGGGCCCATGTAACCCCTGCATATATTAACAAGATTTCCCCTGGTCCCTGTGGGACCCCCTGAGTAAGCCTAGGGGGTCAGGATGTTTCTACCCTGTCCCCGTTCATAAATTGTAACTTTTTTTACGTTTTTCTTGTGACTCTGTTCAACCGAGTCACAAGATGGCTGCCAACACTTTTTGGTTTGGAGAGCTGGCAGCCAATCTGAATGAAGCTCTGGCTCGGAACAGTTCGCGGATCCACTGCGGTCACCAGATATCAATATTTTGTAGTTTTTGAATTTCTCCTCCAATCACCAAGCCAGTACCATGTACTTATCCAATCACTCAACAATACTCAAGCACTTATAACTTTACCATGCACTCTCCTTGCAGTAGTCTAATCATCCAGTCAGTACCAATGTACTCTTGCAATGACCCAATAACTACCCATGCACTGCTACAGTCACCTATGCACTACCCATGCAATCTTCTAATCACCTAGACACTCCTCATTCACTCCTTCAATTACCAAGGTTGTACCCATGTACTCCAGCAATCACCCTGTCACTACCCACGCAGTCCAGCCATTGCCCTGTCACTACCCATGCACTTCTCCAATCACCCAGCCAAATACCATGTACTAATCCAATCACTCTGCCAATAATCAAGAACTAATACATTTACCCAGGCACTCTCCTTGCAGTGGAATTGGGGTTGGGAGCACACTGCCTCACAGTCCCAGCACAGTTCACCCCTTTGCATCCTGGTAAATGCAGTACACAGTTCAAACTTACTTCATAATTAGCTGGAGTTTTTCACCAAAGTTGGTGCAGACATTGCTGTATATCTCTAGACATGTGTTTCTGGGTTGAGCCCATCATCAGTAGAGAGCAGCAGTATTAGAGAACAAAGAAAAATCATCTGGGGTTGCTGGAAATGCTGCCAAGTTCCTCTCAGGCCACAGTACCACTCACAGGCACACAGGTGCATCTCCAAAGCTCATCAGCTTGATGGCTCAAGGGAGCCTTTTAAACAGAATGGGGGTTGGGAGCACACTGCCTCACAGTCACAGCACAGTTCGCCCCTTTGCATCCTGTAAAGTGTGGATTCTCTGCTGATCACGGTTAATAAACTAGAAACACATGTCTAGAGATCAGCACTATTTGCGCCAACCTTAGCGAAACACTCAAAACGTTTGGAGCGAGCTATAAGAGACTGCATTTCCCAGAATACCGGGGTGAACCTTCCCTGAGAGGTCAGTGGTGTGCTCCCACAACCTGTTGTCTATTTAAAGTACTCCCGCGAGTCGTTAAACTGACGAGCTCGTGGATGAAGCACCTGCGTGCCAGTGAGAGGTACGGAACCTGATATAATGTTTGGCAGCCTACTCAGCAAACCCCAAAATACAAGACTGTATTCTCTACTGATGACGGTTAATAAACCAGAAACATGTGTCTAGAGATCAGCACCATCTGCGCCAACCTTGGCGAAACACTTGAAAATTTCGGAGGGAGCTTTAAGAGACTGCATTTCCCAGAATGCCAGGGGCGAACCTTGCCTGAGAGGTCAGCGGTGTGCTCCCACATCCTATTGTCTATTTAAAGTACTTTCTTTGTAGTACTCTAATCATTCTGTCAGCACCCATGAACTCATACAATGACCCAGGCAGTACCCATGCACTGCTACAATCACCTGTGCACTACCCATACAATCCTCTAACCACCTAGACACTACTCATTCACTGCTTTAATTACCCAGGTAGTACCCATGCACTCCAGCAATCTCCCTGTCACTACCCATGCACTGCTCCAATCACCCAGCCAGTACCATGTACTTATCCAATCACTCCACCAATACTCAAGCACTTATAAATTCATCCAGGCACTCTCCTTGCAGTTCTCTAATCATCCAGTCAGTATCCAAGTACTTATGCAATGACCCAAGCACAACCCATGCACTACTACGATCACCTATGGACTACCAATGCAGTCCTATAATGACCTAGACACTACTCATTCACTCCTTCAATAACGCAGGTACTGCCTATATACTCCAGCAATCACCCTGTCACTACCCATGCACTTCTCCAATCACCCAGCCAGTACCATGTGCTAAACAAATCATTCCACCAATACCCAAGCACTTGTAAATGTACCATGCACTATCTTTGAAGTATTCCACCAATCATCCAGTCAGTACCCATGTATTCATGCAATGAACCAAGCACTATGCATGCACTGCTACAATTACCTGTGCACTATCCATGCAGCGGTCTTGTTGTGTAACACTTTAGGAACCTATTGTCATTTTCCCGATTCATGCCCTTATATAGGTATAAATAACCATATCCTTATATAGACATAAGAATCATTAACATATTTAGACATAGCTCATGCAGTCCACATACGGCAGGGCTGCTTCCACTAGTTCAGAAAATCTACAACAATTTATTGGAAAACTCAGCTTCAGCAGCTAGGGACTCCCCCTTGCTTGAATACTGACTTGTCCAAGAACTCATTGAGTTTTCAAAGAACTGAGACTCTTTGATGACATTATTATGTCCACCTTAACGTAAATCTTGGCACCTTCAAGGTATAAATATGCCCAAACTTGCCATAGCAAACAAACGGTGGTTTGGAGCAGTTCTACTATCTACTTGCCCGGCATGCCCTGCTACTGCAAGTGCCGAAGGAAGCCGACCCTCCAGCAGATGCACTGAGAGAGACGCTGTCCTTTCTCCTGCGGAGAAATCCAGCTCCAGTGTTTCCAAGCTACCCTTGCGGGCTGTTGGGAAATCGAGTCCTGAGCCTGACCTTCTTCATTCCAAATCAAGGTACGGAGCTGATTAGACCATAAGAGAAATCTTGGACAGATTCTTAGCAAAAGAATACTTCTTCCCTCGTACTAAGCTTAGGTTAGGTACATCGGGGTAGGAGTATTTTAAAAGCACCAGTTGAGTACTTTTAGCCTCTGTTATTTATGTATGTATTTATCGATGGTTTAGGAACCATACAATGCTCTTACAGTATTATTTTATTCTACTCTTTTTACTGTATGCATTATATTTTACAACCAGTCTTATAATTGTGGCAGTTCATGCTTGAGAAAGAAGACTGTTCAATGAATCCTTTTATTGAAAATGCCCCTCTATCTATTTCTCTGCACCTCTGGTGAAACGAAGCATGCACGATTGACTGAGTGAAATATATATCTATTGTTTCCACGGCTTTGAAGATCAGTTTATTCTTGGGGAAACAAAGTTCTCATGTTTATGCGGTTGTCAGAAACTAATCCCTTCTTGTGAACTCAAGAACGTTTCTAGTGACCTCTGAGCTAGCTGGCACTCACAATTAAGTGTAATATATTCGATAGAGACCTAGTTGACAGAAGTCCTACGTCACATCTATAGGATATAATATTCCAATGCGCAGAGCCTATTGGGAATATAGGAACAACACTACAGTCTAATCACCTAGACCTACTCAGTCACTTCTTCAATTACCCAGGAACTACCCATGCACTCCAGCAATTACCCTATCACTACTCAATACCCTTCTCTAATCACCCAGCCAATACCATGTACTAAACCAATCACTCCACCAACACCCAAGCACTTGTAAATTTACCATGTACTATCCTTGAATTACTCCAATCATCCAGTCAGTACGCATGTATTCGTGCAATGTCCGAAACACTATACATGCAGTGCTACAATCACCTTTGCACTACCCATGCAATCCTCCAATCACCTATACAGTACTCATTCACTACTTTAATTACACACGTACTACCTATACACTCTAGCAATCACCCTGTCACTACCCATGCAATCCTCAAATCACCCAGCCCGTACCATGTACTAAACCAATCACTCCGCCAATACCCAAGCACTTGTAAAATCACCATGCAGTATCCTTGTAGTATTCTAATCATCCCGTCAGTACCCATGTACTCATGCAATGACCCACACACCACCTATGCGCTCATGGAATCACCCAGGCACTACTTATACACTACTCCAATCGCCCATGTACTACTCAGGCACTCCTCCAATTACCCAGGCACCACCCATGTAATGTTCCAATCACCCAGGCACTACCCATGCACCCATAAATCACCCATGCAGAGCTCATGCAATCCTCCAACCACCCAGCCATTACACATGCAGTTCTTCAATCACTCAGGCAGTACCCATACACTGTTCTAATCACCTAAACATTGCTTCTAGACTCATGCAATCACCCAAGCACTATGCATGCCCTTCTTAAATCACTCAACCACTACCCATACACTCCTCCGATCACCAACCTACTAGTCAAACAGTTATCCAAACAATCCACTAATACTGAAGCGCATATAAAATCTACACACACTACCTTTGCACTGCTTTAATCACCCATGCATTACCCATGCACTCATATAATAACCGAGGCATTACCCATGCACTTGTCCAATCATGCAGGCATTACCCATGCACTCATACAAGCACCTATGTACTACTGATGCACCTATGAAATCACCCAGGCATTAACCATGCACTCGTTCAATCAGACAGGTACCATCCATGCACTCATACAAGCATGTACGTACTACTAATTAGGGGTGGGCAGAATTTGCGTAGACGCGTTACGCAAAGTTCGGCTAAACTGTAAAAAATCTCTGCAAGCTATTTAGAGTTCTGCGAGCATGCGGAAATGCCTGTTTTGCCCATTCGCGATGCATTTTTCCTGTTCAGGAAAGCGGTTTGCGTGCTCGGGGGGAAATATCTTGCAAACTTGCCCATGCAGTCGCCAATTGGCGCACCATCTTGTTTCACTTGTCCCGCCGACTCACGATGCCTGTTTCCTGTTCACAACCGCAGATGTCCGATGGTGCGTCTGAATGACGTGTTCGGAATTGCCCACTCTTATGGGATTACGCGGCTGGATACCAAAATCTCGTGGCGCACGCGAACAGATAGGAAAACTCATTGGCGAAGGCAGGGGTCCAGGTAAGTTGCTACCGAGTGCACGAACAAGCATTTTAAAAGCGCAATCTGGGAAAATATTCCGGTCCACCGCGGATCGCGTAATTTTCAGCAATTCCGTGTTCTCCGCAGAACACAGAATTGCCAAAATTCCACAAATTCCGTGAGCGAAGTGGAATTTACCGCCCAGGCCTACTATTAATACACTAATGCAATCACCCCGGCACTACTCATGCAGAGTTTCAATCACTCAACAACTACCAATGTACTCATGCAATAACCCAGGCACTATTGATGCACTAAAACAATCACCCATTCACTACTGATACAGTATTCCAAGTACCACTTATATATTAATGCAAACACCCAGGCATTACCCATACACTCATGCAATAATCAAAGCATTACTCATGCACTTGTCCTGTTAAGTAGGGACTACTCTTGCACTCATGCACTCATGCAAACACCCACACACTACTCATGCACTCTTTCAATCAATCAAGCTCTACGCATGTACTTATGGAATCATCCAGGCATTACCATGCAGTTATTTTTCTTTTTTTAACAGATAAGGTATTTTCGAAAATAACTGTTTTTCTTCGTTTTCTGCTTTTATCATTTTTTGTGTTTTTTTAAACCATTTTGTATATTTGTTGGTGTTTTTTTTTAAACGGGAAAAACAACAGAAGTAACTTTTACTTTTTGCAATTAAAGAGTCATTGCAACCAAAAATAAAAATTAATAAAGGTAGTTTCTTTCTGCAGAAACCACAGCATCTAAAGACTGCTAGCCGTAACAGACCACAGTCTTGCATTTGATGCAGAGTTGCGAAAGATCAGCAAATTCTGAATGAATGTCCGGTCCAGTGCTTGGACCAGCTCCCTGGTTATCCTGCTGCATACCTTCTTGGCGGCGTCAGGGTTGCTCACGTGCCAGATGTCGAGGTGTTTCACAATACTTAATGTTGCAGGTGAGTATTTTTTTTCACTCCCCCTTGACAATAATCTTGGGCAAAGTGTGCAGCTGACTTTGCGGGCATTCACCTTTTTTTCACCAACTGGAATGGATTGATTCCTTCCTTTTTCTTAGGGGTTGCTCCAAGTCTTCTTCATTAGATGCAACCTCCACAAGAGGAGTAGAAGAAGCCATTTCTGTTGTTGTAGGAAAACACCAAAAACAGCAATCAGCTAAAAAAACACAGTAGGTGTGTCTCCTGTAACCGTGTGGATAGAATGAGAAAAATGGGTTGGGTCCTTCAGCTTCTAGAATGGACAACCTTGTGAACTAATGAAATGTTTTCTTTTAAAGTCACATGGGAGTCGCGCATCCGGTGCACACCCGGCGCGACTTCACGAAAGAATTTTTAAGAGTAATATAACTTTATTGCAATTACAAATATATGATTTTTATAATTACTTTAGATAATCTTTTGGTCTAATATACAGATTAAAGAACTATACATATAGTTTTTAAACAAAGATTTTTCACGGGAGTCACGCACCTGGCGCAACCTCACACATATATGATGTCATACGGAGCCGGGCACCGCGCACCCGTCGCATACCAAACTCATACTCAGTGCGATCCCATACATATGTGACATTGCATGAGGCCGGCACCGTGCACCACTCTCATACCAAACACACACACAACATAATCCAATACATATATGACATTACTCAGAGCCAGGCACCGCACACCCGTGGCTAACCAAACACACATCCTTCTCTACTTTAGCAATATGGTGGCTTGAATCTGCACATCCACTGAGATAGTTACACAATGGGTACACAACTCCACAGTTTTCTCAATAAAAAAAATATATCTATACTACTATTATAAAGAGAGAACAGAAACCTTTTGGCAAGGTAAACTCGGGAACCACAGCGCCAATCCACACACCCAATACATTGTTGTAATCCTCAGGGTGTGTAGATGGACATAGGCTGCATAAAATAAAAAAAAACGTAAAATAAAAAATTAAACTTTAAAAACAAAGTAGTCCCCTAAAAGTAGCGCCGGCCGCGACGTAGCGCTGGCCGCCGCGACCTAGCGATGTCTGCAACGTGCGTGATGACGACAGGCGGGGAGGAGCGGTGACGAGCAGCGAGGAGTGGCGGTGAAGTCCCGAACGCGGGGAAGAGCGGCGGCTCAGGTAAGGCAAAGGCAAGGCGGGAGGCGGTCTGGGCAATGTCGGGGCGGGCGGGAGTGCACCCAAGACTTAAATGTTGCCCACAGCCCCTTCTACCCCGAGGCAACGCTGGGGCGGGCTGCGGGAGGCGGTCTGGGCAATGTCGGGGCGGGCTGGGGCCGGGGCGGGAGTGCACCCAAGCATGAAATGTTGCCCCCAGCCCCCTTCTGCCCCAGGCAACGCTGGGGCGGGCTGCTAGTATATTTATATTTAAGAAATCACAAGACATTACATAATTTTAATAACAAATAAATCTTAGAAAAACTATTTTTAGGATATTAAAGTTACAAAATATCAGTAAAAAATTTGGAAAATTACTGAAAAAATCATAGGTTTAATGAACATTATAGATAGAAATTAGCATTAAAAAAACTTTGAAATTCACTGAAAAAGCCACAGGTTTCAGGGATGTTATAGTTAGAAAATATCATTTAAAAAACCTTTGAAATTTACTGAAAAAATCATAGGTTTCAGGGATGTTATAGTTAGAAATTATTATTTCAAAAACATTTGAAATTTAGGGAAAAAACACAGGTTTCAGGGACGCTATAGTTAGTTGGACATTTCACTCGTACAAACCAAAGAAATTCAGCCGTTATAGCTAGTTCAGCTAACTGTAACTTACGCCCCCGCAATGCATTGCTGATGACGTCACATATTACATCACACATGACATGGTCACTGACATTACTGATGATATCTCTGATGACATCTCAAATGACATCAGGGATGACATCATATATGGGTTAGTGAGCAAGGTTATGAGTGTCTGGGTGAATGTGAGGGTATATGAGTTGATGTATGGGTACATGAATGGGTATATAATTGGGTTTATGGCTGAATGAGTGGGTATGTGAGTGGCTGTTTTGGTGAGTGAGTTGATGAGGACTACCTCTATGGGTGGGTGAGTAAGAGAGAAGCTCTCTAGGAGGTTTTGTGGTTATCACAGTGACTGTTAGGTGACTGAGGACATGTTTTAGTATCTGAATTAGAAAGTGAGTGGGTGTGGGAGTAACTGTATGGGTGAGTGACTGGTTTTGTGAGTGCCTGAATGAATGAGTGGGTATGTGTATGGTTCGATGCATGGGTGTGTGGGTACACAAGTATTTGTAATGAATTACAAATGGTTATTTAAGTGTAGTGTGGGCGTATGAGATGTTGCATGGGGGTGTGAGTGCATGAGTTGTTCTGTGAATGATATCATCAGTGATGTCATTTGAGATGTCATCAGTTATGCCATCAGTAATGTCACTGACCATGTAAAAAGTTATGTAAGATGTGAGGTCATAAGCAGTTTATTGTGAGGGCATAAGGTATAGTTAGCTCAGGTAACTACAACTGCTAAATTTCTCTAGTTCTGTATGAGTGAAATCTGAGCAAACTATAATATCTCTTTAACTTTTGTTTTTTGTGTGAATTTCTAAGAATTTTTTAATTCTCTTTCCAAACTATAACGCCCCTGTAAAGTTTTTTTCATTATATTTCTACAGCTTTTTCAATGTTATTTCCTAAGTGTAACCTGTAATCTCCGAGAGTGATTGTGTGAGTGAGTGCATGAGTGTCTCAGTGTGAGTGTAAGTGAGTGCGTGAGTAAGTCTCTCACTGGATGTGGGAATAGGTGCATGAGTGTCCGATTGGTTCTGTAAGTGGAGTGAGTCCTTCTGTGGGTGCATGAGTGCCTGAGTGGGATTTTCTAATTTCTCCTTGTTTTTTGCCTTTTTCCTCTCACGTATGACCTTTATTTTGCCTCTTTCAGCTCTTTGCTGACCTTTATGTTCCTCTTTTTGCTAGACTTGGGCAAATTTGGCAGGGTTACTGAAAAGATGCACCAAATTCTGCTACCCCTAATGAAGTCCCCTTGGATGCTGAAATTAGTTTGGGGCGAAGAACCCCTCATATTATCCCTATTACATACCCCAGAGCATGTTTTCTGGGACCTCATCAGAAGTCCCGCCTCCTTTCTCAATCACTCTGGAAATGTGCCTCCTGGTGCACTACTGGTTGGGTGATTTAGTTCTTTTGGAGAGGGCCGTTTGGGGCCAAAAAACCAAATGGGATTACTAAACCCTCATCAGAGGCTCCACCCCTTTCTCAACCACTCTGCAAACACACTTAATGGCACACTACTGGTTGGGGGATGAGTCCCCTTGGCTGCTGAGGGTCCTTGGAGGACAAAAACCCCTATTCCTGCCACCAGTAATTTTCCCATAGTGGGATTGCTGAGAACTCATTGGAGGCCCTGCTCCCCTTTTCAACCAATCAGCAATTGCCTTCTGACACACTACTGGTTGGGGGATGAAGACTCGATGGCTGCTAAGTGTCTTTGAGGGCCAACAACACCTATTGTGGCCACCGGTAAATCCCCCATAGTGGGATTCCTGAGACCTCACTGGAGGCTCGTCCCCTTTCTCAACTACTCTTTGAATGCACCTTGTGGTGTAGTACTGGCTGGGGATAAAGTCACTTGTCCTTCTGAGCGTTGTTAAGGGTGTCTTTCTGCTAATTTGAGATCTACATTTTGCCTTTCCTGCTTGTTTCTGACCTTTATTGTGCCTCTTTCTGCTCATTTCTCATCTCTGTTTTGCCTCTTTTTTGCTATTTCTGACCTTTATTTTGCCTCTTTCTTCTTGTTTCTGCTCTCTATTTTGCTCTTTCTGCTAGTTTCTGACATTTATTTTGCCTCTTGCTACTCTTTTCTGTACTTTATTTTTCCTCCTTCTGCTCATTTGCGTTGTCTCCTTTGCTTCTTGCAGCTCATTTCTGTCCTTTAAATTGCCTCTTTCTGCTCATTTCACACCTTTATTTTGCATCTTTCTGCTATTTTTGTTAACTTTGTTCTGCCCATTCCTGCTCATTTATGACCTCTGTGCTCTCTCATTTCCCATATCTATTTTGCCTCTTCCTGCTAGTTTCTGACCTTTATTTTCCTTCTCCTGCTCATTTCTGATTTATATTTTGCTTCTTTCTGTTTGTTTCTGACCTTTATTATGCCTCTTTCTGCTAGTTTCTGGACATTATTTTGCCTCTTTCTGCTTGTTGCTGACCTTTATTCTACCTCTTTCTGCTTGTCTCCGACCTTTATTTTGCCTCTTTCTGCTATGTTCTGAACATTATTTTGCCTCTTTCTGCTTGTTGCTGACCTTTATTCTACCTCTTTCTGCTAATTTCTGACCTTTATTCTGCCTCTTTCTGCTTGTTTCTCACCTTTGTTTTGCCTCTTTCTGCTAATTGCTGACCTTTATTCTGCCTTTCTGCTTGTTTCTGATCTCTATTTTGATCTCTCTACTTGTTTCTGACTTTTATTGTGCCTCTTGCTGCTCGTTTCTGTCCTTTATTTGCCGCTTACTGTTCATTTCTGTCTTTTATTTTGCCTCTTTTTGCTAGTTTCAAACCTTTATTTTGCCACTTCCTGCTCGTTTCGCACCTGTATTTTGCCTTTATTTGTCTTTGACCTTTATTCTGCCTCTTTATGCTAATTTCTCATCTTTATTTTGACTCTTTCTGCTCGTTGCTGACCTTTATCCTGTCTCTTTCTGCTCATTTTTTAACTTTATTTTGCCCTTTTCTTCTTGTTTCTGATCTCTATTCTGCCTCTTTCTGCTCATATCTATTGTTAGAAATGGGATGTCTGGTTAGCTGAGACTTGCACAAAAGCGAGGCAGAAACCACCACTCTAGTCAACATGAGGGAGTTACACTCCTAAAATAACTCCTGTTCAGCCCCTAGGTAGCCTGGCATGAGCAGTCAGGCTTATCTTAGAGGCAGTGTGTAAAGCATGTGCACATAACCAACAGTAATACAGTGTATGCTCTACAAAAGGGCACCACACCAGTTTAGAAAAATATCCAATTTTTAAATACTTAAGACAAGACCAAATATGATACAAATCCACAATACTATGCTTCAAAATCTTCACTTATCAAAATATGCTTTAAAAATTGTTCCTTAATGTTGATAGCTTCATACAGGGCTATCACGGCGTCGTGAACAACAAATCCAAAACCAGGTTTGGCTGACCGTTGGGATGCAGGCCAACTACGGTGGCAGGAAGACCTGCAAACAGTACCTTTCAGAGATGCAGGGCCACGTGCGGTGCCCCCAGGTCACAGTGTGAGCAGCGGCTCGGTAGCGGCGTCAGATGGCGTCATCGGTTAGACCAGGGTCGAGGTGTGAGATGGAGGCGGTGTTCGTCACGGTGCTAGCAGGTCACGGTGCAAGCAGCAGCTTTGTCATTGCGGGAGCACTGTTGTCGACTGATGAACTGGAGTCGATGGCACCCGGGTCAGTAGGCCAAGGCTGCGGTGTGGGATAAGGGTGGTGAGTCATGTAACTCACGAGCGGTACCTCCGAACCACGGTACAGGCAGCGGCGTAGATTTCATCGGGAAGTGGCCCCGTCGGAAGGCCACAGCGTCATCGTGTAGCGAGGTGGTTCAGATTGCGGTGCCCACCGGTCGCGGTGCGAGCAGCGGCTCGGTGGCGGCATCAACAGGCATCGTCGGTGAGACAAGGGTTGCAGTGCTGCATTGCGGCAGGGCCCTCTGCGGTGCCAAAGCTTCGGCATGAAGCAAGGCATTGCGGAGTGCGTGTCGACAGGTCGCGGTGCGAGCAGCGGCTCGGTGATGGCGTCAGCAGGCATCATCGGTGAGACAAGGATCGCGATGAGGCATGCCGGTGGTGCCCTCCGCTGTGCCAAAGCTTTGAGTGAAGTAAGGCGGTGTGGTGTGTGGTGCCCACAGGTTGGGGTGCAAGCAGAGGCTTGGTGATGGCGTCAGCTGGCGTTGTCGGTGAGACCAGGGTCACAGTGTGGCGTTGTGGCGGTGCCCTCTGCGGTGCCTTCAGGACACGATTTCAGCAGGGTCATCGTAGACATCATCAATGGGCATTCTTCGGTTTGCAGCACAAAACACATAGTCCCCAGTGCTGCGAGTCGAAGAACCTGAAGTCTTTGCTGTTCCTGAGACTTTGTGAACAGGGGGCAAGCTCTACCTCAAGCCCTTGAAGAGTCTCACCAATTTGGTTGCAGAAAGTCAAGTCCAGGCCTTTTACTGCCCAAGACAGAAGCAGCCACTGCAGGTCAGCCCAGCAAAGCACCCAGCAAAGCAGTTGTTCCTTTCGCAGCTTCTCTGGCGCTTCTACTTGGCAGTCTTCTTGTTCCAGATGAGTTCTAAAATTCAGGGGTCTGGGACCCAGCATTTGTATCTCAAAATCCTCTGATCTTACAGGCAGAGGGTGTCTGTGTACGGCCAGAACCAGTTGGACCGTCTCTGGCGTGAATTCCTGACAGGAGGTGGAGACAGCTTTGTCAGAGGCAGACCAGGCCCTTTGAGGTGCAAGGAGATTCCCGCCCTCTTCCCCCATCGCAACCCAGGTCTGTTTAGCCCTTTCCTGACCTACCTAGACTATCGGGAGCCACCCCGCTCCCCAGCCATCTGTTGTCCCAAAAACCAGACAGGCAATCCACATTTCAGCAGAGGCACACTGGATAACCGAGCAAAATAATACCCAATTTCTAAAAGTGGCCTTTATGAACTGAGAATGAAAAGGGCACCATTGGTAAAGGCTGCAACTTTAGACGCTGAGTTCAGGCACACCAAACTTAATTCACTTATACCTTCTTCGGGCTACGTATGTGGGTGGCACAATCTGTGCTGCAGGCCCACGAGCAGTGCCCGTTACTGGGGCCTGACAGGTAAGCCTCACATCCAATCATAACGCAATTTACCACAGGAGCACCAGTGCTTTACCACTGATCAGCAGTGCGTAAAGCGCGCAGAAACGTTGTACCAACAAAGCCGGAAGGGCAGAAAGCAAAAACTCGGGGTAAACACACCAAAAGATGCCAAGTCTAATATGTATCCTTTATCTTGCCTCTTTATGCTTGTTGCTAACCTTTATTCTGCCTCTTTCTGCTTGTTTCTCACCTTTTTTGCCTCTTCATGCTCATTGCTGACCTTTATTAGACCTCTTTCTGCTAATTTCTGATCTCTATGTTGCTCTTCTGCTCGTTTCTGAGTTTTATTTTGCCTCTTGCTGCTCATTTCAGGCCTTTATTTTGCCTCATCCTGTTCATTTCTTTTCTTTATTTTGCCTCTTTCTGCTTGTTTCTGACCTTTATTCTTCCTCTTTCTGCTTGTTTCTCACCTTTATGTTGCCTATTTGTGTTATTTGCTGACTTTTATTCTGCCTCTTTCTGCTTGTTTCTGACCGTTATCTTCCCTCTTTCTGCTTATTGCTAAACTTTACTCTGCCTCTTTCTACTTTCTGACCTTTATTTTGCCTCTTTCTCCTCTCTTTCCCCAGACCATGGAGGAAGTTACAAGTCCCCTGCGGTCCCTGCTGGCTCCCCTCCTTCTGCTGTAGCTGGTATTGATCTAATAGACAATAATCTGCTAAACATGCAGCTCCCTGTCTGTGAGATCAATCCTTTTGTCTGTTTTCCAGCTCTTGCTTGCTGAGAGCAGTGTTTGTGTTTTTTCTGACTTGGCTCCTGCCAAGTCGGGAAGCAGCCATGTTCCAGGGTCACCTGACTCAAGTCGAGTCCCATGTTGGCCTCCAATACTCCCCAGCTGTAAGCATAGACAAGATGTACAGTAATCCCAGTTCAAACACTTTTCTCACAGAACCCCTGTTTAGAATGAACATCTGAGAATGTTCATACCCAGCTCGGTCCTTTCGATGCCATCTGTGTTCCTATTCACTCCAAGTTCTTACACCTAGTCTCAGTGGCCATTGATTATTCCTCCCAGACTTCTGGGTCCTAGAGGCAGTTTTATTGCCTCTTAGCAAACATGTCAAACTCACATCAAGATGTAATCACTGTCAGGAGGAAAGCTTTACTGCTAAAGCTTCAATATTGCACAAAATAGGTTATCACAAAATTGCTTTTGTAAACGTTTACCCTTATCACTGAATTACAATTTTAACAAAAGGTAAAGAAATCAGTGAATGAGTATTCTGGTATTTCTTAACTCAAATAGAGAAAAAGTATTTGTAACCACAATCAAGCTTCAAAGGGAAAAAGACATGTTAGCCTATAGAGTTAAAATTGCACTTTGTATCTAGTAATTCAAGGAACTAATATTAATATGTATCATGCCTCCCTTTATCCGGTAAACACCCACACTTGTACACTACAAGGCTGTGTAAAGCGCTACTTAGCTAATGAATACAGTAATTATATGTTTTAGCTTGCAACCTGTCAGGCCATAATGGTTAGCCTGAACCTATGTTGTTTTTCCATTCTCATATGTGGTTGTATAAACATACACAGCTGCCCCCATGTAACATTTAACGTTCATGCCACAGGTGGCTTTCTTTTGCCAACTTACTGTGGCCTTACATAAAAGCTGAATAGTGATTCGAGTTTAACTAAATAGTTTAGAGGCTAAAGCAAACACAAAAAGATACCAAGTGGGAGTCTCCACTGTACCCAGGGTCATAGCACAAAGAATACTAGCAAAAAACTTAAAAAAAAAAATATGGGGAGACCCTGAAGACAGGCACATTTCGGATAGGTAACCGAAGAGTGGCCATGACAATTCATTTGTAAATGGGGCAGTTTGTGATGTAGGGAAGCATAACCCGAGCAAGGTATTTCTGGGTTTGGAGTTTTCTTCATTAAGCCAGATTAAATTCGACTGTGTCTGTAATCAGCCAACAACACCTTAGCATGTGTTCACTATTCGACAGCAGAATAGCCAGCGCTACTGAGCATTGATCACTTCTTCCCTGGCTTGATCTTCTCTCTCTTGTGTTGGTGTGAGTGTAATGCATTTTCTTGCTTTTGATTAGTTGCTAAACTGTTCATCTCATGTATATCTAAAACATTCCATCTTTTTCAAAAGTTTTTTAAAGTTTTATCCTGGTGGTCACAGTATCTGTTGACCAGTCAAGGACAAATGTAGATTCTACTATTTAATGAGAATTCATGGCAGAGTGCCATATAAAATACCGTCAATGTGAAAAATAAATGCCAAAAGGAAAACATTAGCGGTTTCTGGAAAAGGATCTTTTGTCCCTTTATTCTATGCACCAATTATTTTGTTTTGTATTGAAATTTTAAGCATGGTTTGGAAATCATTGCTCACTTGCGCAATGTATTCAACGTTGTTTTGAACCTGTGAGCATTCTGAAAAAATGATTTCCCCTTGCAAACAAGCACATTTGTTCTCGTCTCTGCAAATATTCTACAGGAAATAGGAAGATTCAGATTACTCTGAAATAGAAAAAATGAAAAGCTTTCCGTGAAACCAAGTTGGAGATGCAAATGGAAACTTTTGTTATAAACAACCTGTCTTCTCCTATTTGCAAAAGACCCATGCATGGTGTAATACATCCTAAACACTCGAGCAATGGCAAATGTATTTCTGAATAAACGAAAACTGGCTAAATGTCCATTAAGCATACAAAACATAAAAAAGCAAACATACGCGCCAGACGATTCTTATTTCCGTAATGTTTGTATCATATTAATTTAACCAAGTTAGGCTGCTTCCAGGCAGGAAGACCTCAGTTCTATTGTAGCATCTACCAGTAAAATTCAAGTCATACTCAACATATAAAGAAAATTACTGCCAGCTATATTTAAACTGTGCTATTAGAAAACCAATTCTTAAGCAGAGTCTATTCGCAAGACTCATGACTCTTCCAATCAAAGACGTAAAGGCCAGGTGGAAGTCACTAGCAAAAACTGGGCCATGCAGACTATGTCTCTCACCAGAGAAAACCTTGGCTCTTCCGATCTGCATATGCCTGGTCCTCTTAAATGCACAGAAAAACAACAAGATGATGGACGGAGTGCTGAAACTTTTCAAAAACTCACCCCCAGTCACAGATCTGAGGTAAATCCATTGTTCTTTTGCTCAACATGTCACCCCAGTTTGGACACAGCCATATGTAAATCAGTCGTGACCGTGCTCCCCATAGGAAAAGTCCAGCCTGAACTACAAGGCCAGGTCCTCCATGGATGGGAAGCAAGCATCCTAGGACTGGCTTCTGGGCATCACCCCTCACCAGCCAGGCTAGCTTGAATCCAGTTGTACAGTGAGCAAGGAACCCACATCTGGGCATACCCTTGGCCACTTACTCACACTCATTTGCTGCTACAAGTCATTGGAAGACATCAGTACTCTAGCAATATTTTTGTTAACCCATGAGATAATAACCATTTAGCTGGACCGGGGAAATCTATTTTGGGCACCCTAAATTCTTCAGTTCGGTAGAAAAAAATAGATTACTCTGCTACTAACCTTTGTTGCAGAGGTAGCTCATTTTCGTTCTTCTATCACTGAGCCCATACTGTTATTATACTTCACACCCACAGGGGCATTGGTCCTCTAATCAACCTTTCTTCATCATAGTGATGGGTGAGAACTCAGGGTGTCAAACTGTTGGTCACTTAATGAGTACCAATAATTGGTAGCCAACTCACAAATCAGAGATCAGGGTCAACTACACTACTCAGCAAACACAGCCCTTATCAGCCAGGCTAGCTTGAAGTCAGTGGCAAAGTGGGCAAGGGACCCACGTCTGGGCATACCCTGCCAACTTAGGGCGAACAACGAAAACACAAGGAGATGCTGGACGGAGCACTGAAACATTTCAGATGCTCACCCCAGTCAAATATCTGGGTTGTATCAATCATCGTTCTTTAGCTCACCTTGCCACCTCAGTTCAGACCCAGCTATGTGCAAATCAGTCTTGACCCTGTGCCTCATGGGAACAGTCAGCCCGAATTGCCAAGCCAGGTCTTCCCTGAACCAGAAACAAACATCCTAGGACTGGTTTCGGGCTAACAGCCCTCATCAGCCAGGCTAGCTTGAATCCAGTTGCAAAGGGAGCAAGGGACCCACGTCTGGGCATACCCTGCCAACTTAGGGTGAACAAAGCAAACACAAGGAGATGATGGACAGAGTACTGAAACTTTTCAGGCACTCACCCTCAGTCACAGATCTGGGTTGAATCCATCACCGTTCTTTAGATCACTTCGCCACCTCAGTTAAGACACTACTCTCAGTATCATGCAATAGAAATAGAGTGCTGCAATTGGAAGACCCAATCTTCACTCTAACCAGAATTATACAAACCAGGCGCTGTGGCTACACAGAATAAGAGCAAAAGATCATGATATTCTGAAAATAATCTATAACTCTCCCTCTCATGCGTTAGAAATCAGATAGTTATGAGAAGTTTTTGCGAAATAACATTGACACAATAAAAGACTCAGACAATTTTAGATAATTTAGTTCTTGTATGCAAGACCCAAAATAATTGCATACAAGTAACATTTTAAGGAGCTCAGTCATGAGTCTTGCAGCTTGTTGTATGACGCTGCACATATAGTCAATGTAAATCTGTTTCTAATTAAATGTATCCTAAAAGAGGATGGTTCAGGTTAGAGATTCCTTCCACCAACAAAGGCAGGAGGATGGTTCTAGAGTTCTCTTAGCAAGGGCAAAGGAACCTAGTCAGAGTCCACTAAGGAAAAGTCCATGTGCATGTCAAGGGGGATGGAGCAACAATCAGGAAAGTTCAGGTCTGGTTTCTTATCATAAAGCTCCAAATGATCCAGTAAGTAAGTCCATCAGCGAAAGAAAAAAAGCAAGGGGCATGTAAAGATAGGTCTGCAGGCAGTCGAAGTGGAGTCTAAACAATCTGCTAAGAGGAAGCCAGCCCCCTCCTTGGCAATTCACATTTCAATTTTTATATTTAAATCATCCATTTGTTACATTAGTTGTCAACATACCATGGTCTGATCATCACGTAACCATTCTTCTGTTCACCAGATAAAAAAATGATGCTCCAACATATTTTGCCATGTTGTTCAGGAGAAACAACTGTCCATTCCGTTCTCACAAGTTATTTGACAAAGAGTGCATTTATTTTGTTGTTTCTCTCAATGGATTGAGTCGAGAGGTCAAGTTCCCACCAACTCACACACAAAAAAGTAATGGTAAAGTGTCTTATTGATTAAAGAATGTTGCATAAAGAGAACAGATAAAGCAAGAGTTGACGAAACATAGCAAAAGTCCATTACACTAGGCTATAAAAAAAATGCAGACATCAATAATGTTTCATAACAACGTTGTTAAAAATATAAGGTAATTAGTTAATAATCATGTTACATTCATTATTCTGTTAATCGTGCTATTTCTACATATCCACGCACACTTCTACGGTGCAGGTATTTTAACCTTTCAAAGATCCAGTGTTGTTTTTAAGATGTGTGCAAAATGCTCATTAGAGTTTCCCTGTCATTATCAATTTTTGTGTCATGTAAAGAATAATCAGAGCAACCCTGAAGGGCCTAGTACTCAGCAAAATCACCTTAGGTCTCTGCCATTAACTGAACATGGATCAGGGAGTAAGTTGACAATCAGCACTCTGCACTTTAGTAACCCTGTGCTCCATGCTGCCTGCTTGTAATAACCAAATGCACAGCCCACGTTCCTACTTTTGGTACTTTGTACCTTTGACTTTGTCATCCCTTTCACACAAGCAGCTGGTGTCAGGGAAGAGTGGCTAAGGGGTATGGGGAGCGATGGATGAAAATTTAAAAAATAGTAAAAAAATAATTTACCTGCCGCCAACAGTATTGTGCTCTTCTTCTTCTTCTCTCCACTGCAGGCGCAGGCTCCCAGACTCCCCTGTGACCAATCCAGACAATGCTTTCATGCTGCTAGCAGTATGAGAGCAACATCAAGATTGCCTTAGCTCCCTCAATTTCTGCTCCCAGAGAGACTGGGAGTCTGTGCATGCTGTCTTCAACCCGGCAACGCAGCTCGAGTTGTAGACAGCTCAGTTTGCGTATCGGTTTAGATGTCCTGAGATGGCCACCCAAACCGACATGTGCACTGACAACAGTGCACAATACTCCCCCTTATCACTGTTACCCAGATGTCCCTGCCTCCAAAGACTTGGACCGAGAAGGAAAACTAGAATGATAAAACTTCTTGCAGGGTGGCCGATGCTCCTCCACCATAGTGGAGGAGCCGGCACTGCCTTCTCATATGCCTAAAAGTGTTACGACCACAGACCCCATCCGATAACTCCTTTGACACTCCCAACCCCACCTGTCACTCTTAATACTCTAAAACTTTAACATCCTGAGCTGGCTCCCACCACCTAATTTTTGGGGTGGACAGTGTGTTGATTTAGTTACTATTGGCAGGAAAATGGTGCAAAATTGGATTAGCAACCCTGAAGTGGAACACAGATGTCTGGAGGTCCCAGATCTGGAGTTGTATTACTTGGCAGCCCAGCTTTAGCATGCTGTCCATTGGTTTGATGTAGAAGATAACTGTTAAAGACCACTATTGGTGGGAACACATCTTATAGGGGAGCTGTTACTGAGGGGGAAAACTGTCCCAGAGTCATTACTCTATGTTGATTGACTCTTGTGCCGGCACTGGAAGCGGACATTGTGGGGGATGCTGAGGCGTGCCCCAGATGTCCCTGATTTGTATTTGTGGATGGTGTGCCCCTTTGCCCAGATGGCACTGCCTATATACTCTGATATTGTTACAGAAACACGGGTAGTACCCAAATAAAGTCACTGGGACCTGGGTGAAGATATAGTACAGAGAAAGGGGGTGCCAGAATGCAAAAAGTTAAAAAGAGTATACAAACTTGGTAATTAGAGACATAAATCCTAAAATAGTAACAACATTGTTATTTAATCACAATGTTTCATTACATTTGGTCACATAATATTAATGATACGCAAAAACTAAACGTATTTTGTGCCCTTAAAGAAGGAAAAGGGTAGGGAAGGTGGTAGTGTAGGAAGGAGTGTAGGGTAGTCAGAAAAGTGACATAGCAATGGTCAAACGACCTTAATATGCAATGCAATACTTTAATTCACAAAATGTTGATGAATGGTTCAAGTTTGTTATATGCACATCATGTTTCTGAAAGAAAATACAATCAATGATATGTACGGAAGGAAGCTGAAAATAAGGAGGCTGTCGACGTTTCGACCCAAGGATAATTGCAGGTAATTGATGGTGCCTTGCTAGGGGGTCTTCATCAGGACGGGGGTGGGGCGTGTTACCTAAACGGAAGTTTAATAAATAGGTTGGCATAGGTCAAAAAGATCCAATTTACTCTCAAAACAACAATGGTTGAAAAGGTAATTACCATGAGGGGTTGAGTAATCTAGTCATGGTAAAAGGTATCTCATAGTAGGCGAGGAACATCGTAGCGTGTGGGTGCTACAAAGGGAACAAGAAGTAATGGATGAAAAACGCATCATATTCAGATGCGAGAAGGCAATTTAATCGCTACAACACTGGGTGGCAGACTTACAAAATGACTCACGGTCATGAGTACATCAATAAGGTGCGGACACGACGTTGTACGGTCTGAATGCTGTATTAATCTGTGGGAACAAGCAGACAGGACCGCATTGGGTTAGCCTTGAAAGGACTTAGATTTGGGAAAGAGGATCACATTGGAGTGGAGCATACACTCCAAGTTAACGTTTTTGGGATGTGCTTAAAAGATCCCGCAGACAGATCAGGAATCTGAAAAACATAAAAGGCTGAAGGCCCGTGAAGCATTACAAAACTGGTCCCAAATGTTGCCATATTCGTTGAAGCAATGGTACAACGAGCCTGCGCACTGTTACCTGAATTGATGTGTAGAAAAGAATGTCTACTTGATCCCGCCGGAAAGCCGATCAGGAATCTGAAAGACTGAAAAGCCCGGGGGCCAGCAAACCATCAGAGGCTGTGCTCCGTGAGTTGAATAGCATGCTAGCACAGTGGCGTGTGGGTCGTGTGTAAGTTTACCTTGTAATCGGGACGAATCCTCCGAAGGCGCGGTTCACAATGGCAGCCGGCCAAGTGCTGTGGCTGAGTATCTAACCAACCGGGGTCACGTCACCCAGAAACGGACCTGTTCAGACGGTAGGCATAGAAAAAAGACTCATAGTGCAGGAGCTGGGTCATGGTTGCTAAGTTACGTAGGACGCATTTGGAGCGCATTGGGACAATAAAGTCAGAGTGTGGCATAATGAGCTCAATCGTAATGCGTGGCTAAAGGGTCTGTGTAAATATGGAAAAACGTGAAGAGGACATTCTGTACATAGCTAGTCAGTGTAGGACGATAATTAAAAAGCAACAAACAAGAATGCCTCAGGATGAGCCACAATGGGTCTCTGCCAGAGATACCCGAATTGGGGGGTAAAAAACGGGATAATGCGGGCTCCTCCAGACAACCATCATTAATGTAACCAATTAACATATAGGGTATGTTGTGTATGAGTACTTAAGGGTACAGACAAGTACTGATGTGTGTTGTCACAATAACTTATGGAATATCCGCAAACATGATAACTTGTCAAGTCAAGTCAAGTCAAATGGTCTTTATGCGGATATAAAATATCCATAAAAGTACAAATCATCACCACCAATAGGACATAAATATACAATCAACATAAAACACATACATTAAAAACGGGTTGGATATGTCAGATCGAGCATCATTAACGACATGAGGCCAAATGTGTAAAAGATAGCAATAAAGTGCAAATAAGTGCTATATATACATTATATAAGCAACAAAACTAGCAATATCATTGTGCAAAAGACGGCAATTATATGTCCATTAAATCCTCTTAATCAGTGCAAAATGGCTATTACAAATAATTCACATATTAAATGGTGTATTTATAGAAGCTCGCGAGCGTACCACAGCTTGCAAAAATGAGCTTACTCGGAAAATCATATCGTCACTACATAGCTGCAATATTTCATGAAATGCCAGATTAAAATCAGTAATAGCACGTACCTTAAAGTAAGGAATTAAGTACTGTTTAGTGTATCTGACATAACATTTACAGAAAAACAGAAAATGTAACAGTGTTTGTTTACAACCCATGCCACACGGAAAGGACAGGTTCTCTAAAATATTGTACGAATTTTATACTCCCATCCTTGAGACGAAAGAGCAAACTCCTATTCCATCTCCCAATCTTTTTCCTGAGATATTCCTGTGGCATGTTATATTTATTGCCTGATGACACGAAGATAGGGATATATCTGATAATTGATGGTTTGTGGAGCTCCGTATCACCTCTTTCCTTGCGGTATAAATCATATAATGCCCCTCTCACAGTTTTTAAATTTATACCATCTGTGAATAAGGGATAGAGGAAAGTATGCTCCAACTTCACACTGGCTAGGCTTTTCTTTACTGCGCCGAGCCAAGGTATACAGCTACCCCTGTCACAATTAAGGCAATCTGTGATTATTAACTGTGTTAAAATTGCAGCAGGATTTCGCCATATCTTTAGCCAGAATAACGCTGGCCGGGATTTAATAAAATCCTCCACATAATATAAATATAGTTCTTTATGGCATATATAAGTAGGTGATGAGATGTAAGCCCCTAGTACCTTTCTACAAAAACTATTTTCCTCGGTTTGGATCCCGCTACAGTTTGTGTACCCTCACACCTCAGCGCCGTAAACCACCCTTGGTACACATTGGGCTTTGTAAATCTGTAATAACGGTGTCACAACCGCTACCTGCTTGGGCTGTCGCAGGCTAATAATAGAATTAACCGCCTTACCGAGTTTATTTCTACCATGGACCACATGTGCTTGCCATGATCCTAAATCTGAAAAAAACTAAACCCATGTAAGGAAAAGTGCTAGTGCTTTTTAGGAGATCATTTCCTGACACTATGTGATTGATGCGATGTTTTTTAGGCCCACAGGACATTATGTATGATTTTTTTAAATTAATACAGAGGTTCAAATCTGCCATAAAAGATACAAAACACGTAATTAAATTGCGAAGTGCTTTTGGTGTGCGGCCCATCAGGACCACATCGTCCGCATATAAAAGTACGTGGAACAGTTTGCCATTGATTTTTGGTACATCACATGTCAATTTGGACAGGGAATTATTTAGTTCATTTATGTAAAGAATAAGAAGTAGGGGGCTAAGACACAGCCTTGTCTAACCACCCTACCGATTAAAATATACCCGGAGACCTCTCCTTCATTGTTTATCCTCACCCTTGCTTTCAGGTCTCTGTGCAAATGCGCCAAAAAGTGAACGAGTGCCTCATCCAACTCATAATTTAAAAGAATCTCCCATAATCGTGAACGGTTAACAAAATTAAAGGCTGAAGTTAAGTCCATAAAACCCAATTATAATAGGGCTTTTTTAGCGATGGTGTATTTACCCAATATAAGATTTAGGTTCGGACACTGTTCTACAGTTCCCACATTACTCCTAAATCCAAACTGACAGCAATTTTAAATTTAGTTGTCCTCTGCCCAGTTCCTGATCCTATTAAAAATAACTCTGCCCAAAATCTTCAGGGTATTGTCTATCAAAGATATAGGGCGATAACAGCTGGGGTTAAGTCTATCGCCTTTCTTGAAGATGGGCACAATAATACTAGTTGACCAGGTTTTTGGGATTGCAGTATAGGACAGATTATTAAAAACATTACATAATAAAGGGGACCAAAAAGCTTGTTCAGATTTAATAAGATCAATTGATAGTCCATCTGAACCCGGCGCTTTATTCCCTGCACTTTGATGTATGGGGTCTTCAACTTCGGTTATAGATATAGCAACCTTATTAACTGGTCAATAACTATCGACAGTAATTTTTGGAGCTGTGTATATTCTTGAAAAATGCTCCTCCCATGACTTACTAGCTATGTTACAAGTTATGGGGGTGATGTTCAATCCCATAGACCTCATGGCTTTTACCTCACCCCAACATGATAACATGTATGTCCAAAGGTACAACCGGATATTGCGTACCAATCTCACATGATGGTAAAAGGCCAATCCACTGTGTTACATAGTACTAGGGACATATAATGGGATTACATCTTATAGGTACACAAGCATAGAGAAACCACAAGTAGTATAGTGGGAGATGGAGTGGATCTCAGACAATACACAAGGACCTGTCATGCATAATCGTAAAAGGCCATCAAGGGATACATGATATAATGGAAATGGTTAGTCACTTATGGATAGAAGCATAGAAACAGTCACAACTATGGATAGCAGAAGGTCAGTTACAGGGAAGATAAAGTTAACTCAGTGTGGCTATTTGTACAAATGTGCTGTCATTCCATTTAGGCCATGTTGTACAGAGTCCAGAAGAAACATCCATTTAGACTCACGAATGTTGAGTATGTTACCAATGTTACCGCCTCTGGGGCCCAGTGTGACCTTCTCTAGAATGATCCATTTAAAACTATCTGGTGAATGGTTGGCTGTTTTAAAATGTTCGACCAAAGGGGCACCAGGTACCTCACAACGTATGCGGCTCGAATGTTCCGGAGGGCTGACTGGGTTGCGGGCTCCATCTTTGGTGGGGCAGTGGTGGGTCACGGGTGAGCGCTGTAGTCATTGCGCTCCCATTTGCTTAAAAGGGACGCCCAATGCGCACGCGCAGCGGATGCTTAAACCCAGTGGCTGTGGGTTCGTGGACGCTGGCTGCGCCTGGGACTGCTTTCTACAATTTTAAAGTGAATTGTTTTTAAACACTACTCAGTGTTTTACTCTCCCTTACCTGCCGCCGCTGCTTGTTGCCGCCCCCCCCGCTCCCCTAGCCCCGGTCCGGCACGGCTGAGTGCCGCTTGTTCCGGAGGGCTGACGGGGTTGCGGGCTCCATCTTTGGTGGGGCAGTGGTGGGTCACGGGTGAGCGCTGTAGTCATCGCGCTCCCATTTGCTTAAAAGGGACGCCCCATGCGCACGCGCAGCGGACGCGCGCCGCGGGCGCGCCGGTGGCGCGCCAAAGGCAAGCCCGTCTGCACCCATCCGTGGACGGCCGGGGCTAGGGGCACTCCACTCTGCCCAATTTTTAACCTTTTCATCAGCCCAGCTTCGAACTATGCAAGGTCCATGGACTTTGGCAGACTCTATCATCGCCAAAATCTCCAAACTCGGCCTTACGCCAATTTCTACTACCCCCCATATCCTGGCCCCTGTCCCTCCTTCCTCCGGCCTTTCTCCATCGTTCCCTCCTATCCCTGTGACTCCGGTAACCTCTGTCCTCCTTCTGAACACTAGATCGGAGGTCAAGCACTTTCATGAACTCTTTGTTCTGCTAGACATGCACCAACCTGATCTATTGTTTCTTACAGAGACTTGGTTCTGTCCAGACTCTCTTCCAACCCTTTTGGCCGCCCTCCCTCCCCCCTATTATGCTATCCGCGCCAACCGACCGGCCGGTAAGGCTGGTGGTGGCATGGCTCTCATTGCCCGTGCGGATCTTCATTTCCAGATATTACCAGCCCCTCCCATTGCTACGATTGACTACTTAGTTGTCCGCTATGCCTCCTTATCGCCACCTCTCACTTGTCTGCTTGTGTACCGTCCCCCACAAACTACTGTGCACTTCCTCCACGCCTTCCAGGACCTGCTGGCTACCCTAGCAGTTAATAACTCCTCTATCCTGGTGCTTGGCGATTTTAATTACTGGCCTTCCGATCCAGCTGAGGATCTCTCGTCTAAAGAATTCTCTGACTCTCTCTCCTCTTTCAATTTCGTGTCTCATGTCCACAGCCCCACTCACATTCATGGCCATACTTTAGACCAGGTTTGGTCGCTCAATTGCCCTGTTTCCTCCCTGGTGGTCTCCCCTTGTATTTGGTCTGATCATTTTTTAATCTCCTTTTCTTTGCACCCCAGCCTTGTTAAGAAATCTCTTCTTCCTAGGAACACTTGGGCCCGGAATTGGACTCATGTGAACATGCCATCGCTCTACTCTTCCCTCTCTGTCTATTGCCCTTATCTTCAAGACCTTCCCTTCCATTGTCAATTGGACTCCCTAAATAATTGGCTCAGCAGAGGCTGCGATCAGGTGGCCCCTCTCAGACGAGTTTCTGCCAGGTGTAATTATGACGCTAATAGGTGGTTCAATACTGCACTATACGAGGAAAAACTGGCTCTCCGGCAAGCGGAGCGCGCCTGGTGACGTACTTACTTTCCCTCTCTTAAAACTCAGTATACAATTCTTTTGAACCAATATAAGAAGTCCATTCTTCTAGCCAAAACCGAGTACTTCTCTTCCAAAATTTTGCTCGCCGAAAATCAGCCTAGAGAAATTTTCTCTGTTGTGCAAGATCTGGCTTTTTCGGACAGAGTAACCCTTAAACCCTCCCCATCCCAGACCCTCTGTGATTCACTCAATAGCTATTTTTCAGACAAAATTATAGCTATTAAGTCTAACGTTGCCCCTCTCTCCCCCTCTTACTCGGATCCACAGCCCTTTTCTCCTCAGATGCTTCTTGAACACTTTCCCCCTTTGACTACAGAAGCCTTCCTGTCTCTCCTCTCAACGGTTAAGTCAGGTTCCCCATCAGATATCTGCCCTGCGCGCATTCTAAAACAAATTTATTTGGCTTGTCCCTCCCCACCGCTCACTTTCCTCAATAACTCCCTGGCTCATGGTACTGTCCCTCAGTTCCACAAATCGGCAATCATCTTTCCCATTTTAAAAAAGTCTGGTGCCGACCCATCTTCACTTGCAAACTATCACCATATTTCCCTCCTCCCTTTCCTTGGCAAAATTTTGGAGCGTTATATCACTAGAACACTCAGTACCTTTGTGAAGGAGAACGGCTGCTTAGCCTCCCGCCAGGCTGGGTTCCGCCCAGCGCTCTCCACAGAGTCCGTTGTCCTCTCTGTGATGGACAACCTCAGAGAGGGCATGGATGCTAGCCGGCCCCAGGCTTTGGTTCTCCTTGATTTGTCCGCCGCCTTTGACACGGTGGACCATTCCATCCTTCTTTCCCGTTTCGAGGCGGCTGGCATCAGGGGGACCGCCTTGGTCTGGCTGGCATCCTTTCTGAGGGATCGCACTCAGGCCGTCCATCTGGCCAATTTCTCTGCTTCCCCTCAATCGGTCCATTGCGGAGTGCCACAACGTTCCTCTTTGTCTCCTTTGTTGTTTAATTTGTACATTTCCCCTCTTATTTTTGCACTTCAGCAGATGGATGTTACCATCTACAACTATGCTGATGATCTTCAACTGGTTTTTAATTTATCCTCCTCCCCTGTGTCTATTCACAACTTCCACTCTATCATGCTCTTCATTAGGGACTGGATGAGCTTTAACCATCTGAAGCTTAACCCCGACAAAACCGAGTTGGTTTTGACGGGAGGCTCCTCCAGTCCCTGGACTCCTCTTTTTTGGCCTTCTTCCCTGGGTCCCCCTCCGACCCCCTCTTTTTCGGTCAAAACCATAGGGATTAAACTCAATGCGCACCTTACCCTGCACTCCCAGATTAGTTCAGTTGTTTCTTCTTGCTTTCTCACTCTTCGCACTATTCGTAAGGTGTCCCGTTTTTTCTCTTTTTGTGCCCTCAAACTCATTTTGTCTGCGATGGTGATCTCCCGTTTAGACTATGGCAACGTCTTGTATAAAGGCGTCCCCGTTTACAATCTTCGGAGACTCCAACTGGTGCAGAATCAGGCAGCCCGACTTGTGTACAATCTGTCCAAGTCCCATCATGTCACCTCGCTGCTCAAAGCTCTGCACTGGTTGCCCATCCGAGAACGTGCCTTGTTTAAGATGGGCTGTATCACCTTCCAGGCTAGGGCAGGGACAGCCCCTCACTTTATTTCTTCCGAGATCAAGGCATATTGCCCTAGCAGAGAGCTGCGCTCCTCTTCACAATCTCTTCTGGCTGTCCCTCGTTTTAAGAAGAAGAGGCTAGGTGGCGTAAAATTTTCTACGCTTGCGCCCACCGTTTGGAACACCCTTCCCCTCTCCCTCAGGTTTTCTCCTCATTATTCAGAATTTCGCAAATCTCTGAAAACATTTTTGTTTGTTCAAGCTTTCCCACATTAGTCATCCGGCTCTTCACTCCCTCTTGGTTTGTGTTCCTAGCGCCAAGAAACCGCGTGGTGTATGTGCGCTTTATAAATATTTTAATTTCAATTTCAGTGTTGCAATATCCTTGCTTTACCCTTCTGTTGGGTCTGTCCTATGTAAATTGAGTCACACGGACATATGTTCGCATAAATTACGTTGCTAGTGTTGCAATTGGTATGTGATTTCAAGGGTATTCTGTGAAGTTTATATTGGAATTCCTTAGTTTGGATCACTGCAGGGCAGGCTTCGAAATGGCCACATCTGTGATGACCTATGATTGGGGGACGGTTCCACATGGATAGAACCGTGTTCTCCTCTGGTGGTTGTAGAAAGGATCTCACAACATGGTCCCTGATGCTTTTTGCCCTCCTGAAGGCATGTAGTGGTAGTGTGTCTTGTCCCACATCATCAGAGATCAATTTCCAATGTTTGTTGATGATTTTCTTAACGCTGTTGCTTTTAGTGGAGAAGGTAGTGACACATACGATACTTTCTTCTTGTTTGTCGAGTCTTAGTTTGGGTTGGAGTAGACACTCCCTTGGATTGAACCATGCATGTTTGCTTGTCCTTTGTTACCAGTCTCCTAGGGTACCCCCTTTGCATGAGACGATTGGAAAGATCTTCCGATTGTTCCATATAATGTTGCCTTGCAGAGCAATTCCTGCGGATGCGTAAGAACTGCCCAAAAGGTAAATTGTCTCTCAGCGCTCTTGGGTGGTGGCTACTGTATTGGAGGAGCGAGTTGCGTTCCGTCGGCTTCCTGTACAGTGTGGTTTGTAAAAAACCTTCATTCTCGTAGATAGTGAGATCAAGAAAATCCACTTGTTTGGTGTCTGAGTGAATGGTGAATTTAATATCAGAGGATTGTTGGTCACGCCAGGTATGGAAGGAAGATAGTTGTGTCTGATTGCCGTTCCATATCAAGAGGATATCATCTATATAACACATCCAGAGGCCCACGTTGTGATGATAGGGGTTGCGTTCGTTAAGGATGAACTCATCTTCAAAGGCTGACATGAAGATGATGGCCCGATCTGGGGCAAAGGTAGCCCTCTTCGCCTCACCTTTGGTTTGAAGGAAAAATTCATTCTGAAACATGAAAAAGTTCTGCATCATGGCGATCCTCAGAAGTGAAACAATGAAATCCATGGGTACTGCCATGGGGGCAGTTCTTTGGTCCAAGAATCTTGCTGTAACAGTCAAAGCCTCCGCTTGGGGGTTGCAGGTATATAATGAAACAATGTCACAAGTGACCAAGATTTGTTTGTTGGAATCGAAAGGAAGGCCATCCACGTTTTTGCTGAAAATTTGTTGTGCCTATGTTGCCACAAAAGCAAGACTGACATACATCATCTGCTGACATTGTATATAGATATTAAGCATGAGGATTGTACTCGGATCAATAATATGTAACTGGGGTTAGCATATGCTACCCTACATGTACAATATCTGCTCTGCTACGGATATATGCTTATGAATATAACTGACTTGGTTTTGTTGAAATGCAAATAAAGAAAAATATGAAAAAGATTATCAGTTTCTAATGAATTATTGTGTTTAGAATTGGGCAAGTTTATTTTTCACAGTAATGCAATTCTAATTGGGAGATGCAAGTAAGTATACCTGAAGCAGTAACAGCTCCTCGAGGGAGTGCTGCAGGGCGTTGGGGCTGGGCGGGGGTTGGGGAGGGCCAGGGTGGAGTGTAGTAAACCACGGAATACGGCCAAACGGAGGCAAGTACGTGAATAAATAAACAAAACGAATTACATTGCGCACGCTGCATCACCATTTGGCAAACCCTGTTGGCAATCACTTGGTAATTTTCAACAGTGTCTTTTTCCATTTTTTATAATGTTTGACTGTAGGTGCTCCTTCCCTCTCGTTTCTGAAGGCTCATGAGGCAATTAACGGGCTAAATGTAAGTACATAAAAAAAAACTAATATATGATTTTTCACACTGTGCTACTTTTGAAGCATACCTTATACATACCACAATAGAGATGTATGTAGTAACACGAAGTACACAGGCTTGTTAGGCGGTCTTTTACTATAGAGTGTGTGGTTTATGTTTTGTGCTTGTTTATGTCCTGTATTATCCCATTTTGCTGGCATGACACAACACCAAGTTTAAAACACAGAGAAGAAAAATATATCACACAAAAATATATAACGTTTTTCTCAACAGGGCACCTCCACTGAGGGTGCAGGGTGTATGTGTTGTGTGTTTTTAACTATCTTACCATGCGTTTGTTCTTCCAGAGCAATACCAGTGAAAATACCTATAGGGATATAGTATACAGTGCATGAATCTTATTTGTACCGTTTACATGGTACTATCATTATCATTAACCACTTTCACATACTTCTGACCGTTCTACACACACCCCTACACCACACATGGTTTTGTTCATAAAACCAGTGCTCCCACATAGTCGTAGGTCGTAGCATGCCGGCAGCAGGATGGGAAGACCCAAATGATGAGGCATGTCACCAAGGGCCATTTGGAGGGTGAGGGGTATTTTAACAAAGCTGTGTGCTTTCCACCATCGTAGGAAACACACATTTCTGGAGGAAAACTACATATCTTACTCTTAAGGGTGGATCCTTTTGTTTATATATTGATTAGAGGAGGACACGTCTACCTCTCATGCTCCTTCTGAGCACTACCACTTCACTCCCCCCTTGTTTTTTCCCTAGGCTCTCCCTTACCCATGGCGCCCTCAATTTGTGCATGTAGCCTGGTCAAAACCTCTGGGCCTGTTGGCTTGTAGATGATCAATTTGTTAGAGGCCTAAGGTCTGGCCCCAAGAGTGCCTTATGGCATCATCAATGCCAAAGAACCAAGAGCTCATCTGGGTATCTGACTACCTAGTCAGATCCTTAGTAATGACTCTTTCTTGTCCTTGAATTACAAAGTTTCTTTGTAAATCTGCTCTAGAGGAACCGGTTTCCCAGGTACTGTTGCAGCATTTGCTACTTGTTAGATGATTTTCACGAGTAAATTACACGTTGCGTACACTTGTGTGTGGAAAAAATGCAATTGCATTTGTTCCAGGGCTTAATTTGTAAAATATGAAGTGCAGGCGCTCAAATGTTTGTCGGAGGCCACACCCACTTTTCTCCTGCTCGACCCACCCACTCACTCAACTAGCTCAATCCACTTACTCACATGCCCATCTCTTGCTCCATCATCTCTCTATTGATATCTGACCTCAGGGCTCAGGCTCACCCAGTGGGCCGGTATTGGGTTCAACACTCTTTACCTGTCTGTCTCTCTCTGCTTTCCACCCTTGTTGGGTAGTCTTTATTATGTCCCTCCCTCAAGCTATACACCCTCTTATGCAGTTCAGAAACTGCCTGGGCTCTGCATCACTTTGTTTCCAATCCATTAAGGACTTAGAACATTCATCCAGTGTAGAGAGAAGCATAGACATAAAGGAGGGACAATGACATGAAAGCAGTCAAAAGATTTTAATATTATCTGTGCTGCTTGTCCAGGTCTGACTCTAAAGGTTGAAGTTTGAACTGATCGATTGAAGCTATTTATAATTAATGCTTTCTACACAGCACACAGGGAGAGGGACGTTCTATTTGGGTGGATTGGGATCCTTGTTCGGAAGAGAAATAAAACTGCCCCATTGCACCCAATAGCATGGACCGTGGTATAAGGGGAAAGCTTGGGATAGAGGTTTTCTAGTGTGACCAAAGTCGGCGTGGCTACCGTATTTCATTTCCTGCATGCCATACCTAATAGCGGGCAGGGAATTCCAGGACCATGAGACGAGCCTGTTTTTTGGCAGCCTGACAGGTATTTAGCCACTCTGAAGAAGGGGTGGATACTTCAAGGGCAGGGGCCAGGCAGGGCCCCTTTAACTTAACCCCAAGGGCCCTGTCCGCTTGTTGTGATATAAGTGTACACTGGGATTGTTTTTCTAGATCACAACCTTAATTTCGAGGGAAGCGCAGCTCTGTACATCAAACCAAAGAGGACCGGCAGGAACATTATTTAAATCATCAATGCTTGGCACATATCACAAACTGTCGTTTTCTGTTTTACCGTCCTGAATAAGCTTATGCTTTTAAAGGCAGCTAGTTTACCCATCTCATTTAAAAAAATAAACATCTGTATGATAGTGTTCACAGCCTATAAAATATACTGCTTTGCAAATTCTAGCACTTCAAATAAATAAATCAGTTATATGCTAACAACTGTATTGCGTCATCTGGCTTTTCTGTTGACAGGAGTATTACCAGAAGTAAGTGACAAACCACACAGTCATAGAGATGCCCTGGGGTGGACACCATTATATATGTCTTTGATGCAAGTACGACCTGATTTAGGTACATGATGACAGATCTCCGAATAAGCTATGCAAAGAGAAAGGTGGACTTTTGGAGAAACTGTTACCAGAAACATACTGACTTTGAGCTGTACGTTTTTAAGTTGGAATCATGTCTTGGCTATAAAATTTGTTTTCTTTATTTTGGCAGATTAAAACAGGCATGAGGCATGTCAGGTTTTTGGATGACATCTGCGTGTGCCTACAAGTACACATAACACAAGATGAAGAATTTTATCATTAGAAGATTTCACATTTAGCAAGTAAATATACTGAATCAGCAGTTCAGAAGAGCAGATTTCTAGGACAGCAAAGAGAAGGTACACAGCCATGAATAATATCTGGAGTCAGACCTGAAACAAGAGCTCATCTTAGCTACTCATTCGAGGTAAAGATAAGTGGGGCTTAAGTGCACAGCCCTGGAACCCCACCAACAGAGAGCTGATTACTAGCCCCCCCACTCTCGCTCCTGGAATCTAAGAAGTGCAGTGGTGAAGCGTGTGACCCGGAAGCCTCCTCCAAACCCCCCATCAACAGCTCTAGCCTCCCGTCTCAATCCCCAGTGCCTGGAGGGATCCAGCCCCTCTCGGAGCACTATACTAAAGTCTGCAACAGTGCAGCCCCCCTCCGGGAGGCAGAGCAGGACCGGTAGGGAAATACCGACCGCAGCTTGGTGGGTTAATGCTCCTCTTGCAGGGAGGAGTGCACTGTTCACTAGTGATGTACCGCTTTGGCCGCCATAAGTGTGGCAGGGTATGCTCAGACGTGAGTCCCTTGCTGTCTTTGCCACTGGATTCAAGCAAGCCGGGCTGAAGAAGGCTGGAATGCCAGAAACCGTCCTCGGAAGCTTGCTTCCGGTCCAGGGAAGACATGGCTTGGCAGTTCGGGCTGGACTGTTCCCATGAGGCACAGGGTCAGACTGATTTGCATATAGCCATGTCTGAACTGGGGTGGCAGAGTGGGCTAAAGAACGGTGATGGATCAAACCCAGATCTTTTGACTGGGTGTGAGTGTTTGATTGGCTCAGATACTCCGTCCATCACCACCCCCTTTTGTACCGCTGTTCACTAGTGAGAGCACTAATGTTTGTGGGTTTGTAGTGGCACAAAAAAGGCCAAGGAGCATGTCACAGTGCTTCGTGCAGGTGCAATGGTTTAAGAGCTACAATACTGGTTTGGGTACATAATGGGGAGCTTGCACTCAGTATATTATAACAGTAGTGTAAGCATTAGCAACAAAGCAGAGACCTTATAATAACCAAGACCACTGGGAATATGTGGCAGGAGAAGGCCAAATCATGCGACAGGGTTGAGAAAATTATGCAACTCATTTTATGATAATATTAACTCACTATTTTGTCATTTTCACACTTGTTAACACTGTCTGGGCATTGGTTGCACCTTACTGGTTTCAGTTCTACACTCAAATATAGCAGTGGCAACAGAAAGGTGACCAGTCAAGCTACGCAAAGATCAATCCACTGCACAGTAAATTGTGTCCCTGCGCTTTTAGTAACTTCAGAAACGTTCGCGCAGAAACATTTTTTTTGTTAAAAACTGCAAATGATGAATTATCTGTCAAATATATAAATATGCAAAAAACACAGCAGCATAAGAATTGTGCATAATTCCAGTGGCCTTGATGAGAATAGACATGGTGGGCTGCCGCCGTATTCCGCGTGCAGTAGACGGAGGCTAGAAGTGCTGTTGGGAGAGGAATTAATGTGCCCTGCCCTACCTGTTATTATAGACGTGCGCTCTGCCCAGAGTTACCCCTGCCGTAGGTTACCTGGTCACCAGTGCATTCTATGGATAGATTTTCAGGGGGCGAGGTCAGACTCAAAGGGTTCTGTAGTATATATTTTATGTTTACATCGTCGTGCTGTGTTATAGCACGAGGATGTCCTCTTGCACTCTGCATCATTTGTAATGTGTTCTATGATCTGTGGCGGAACGCGGCATGCCAGGATTCTAACAACGTTATTCAGTTGTTGGAGATCCTGGTATGCAGCGTGAGGTCTGGTTGTGGGTGCAGCTTTCTTTGAAATAAACAACTAGAATTACCTCCAAAATTGTCTTCTGGCATTTACTACATTTGGCGACGAGGAACTTAACCCTACAGCTGCACCCACCAGCGTTGGTTTTTTTTTCGTGCATTGCCGGATTCTTCTTGATTTTAGCTCCCTCAGGAACGGAAGACTTTCATTCTCCTGGCTGGTTAACCCTCTTGCTACTCCAGCCCGTTGTGATTGCAGTTCCTGAAATTTCGAGAAAAAAAAAAAGAAGTTTCCGCTGGCTTTTCTTCGGTGGCAGTGAGCCTACGTCACTTCGATCGCCCTTGGCAACCGGCGTCTCAAAGTGACGCTCTTACCCTGCTTACATTTCAGCGACGCTTGCGTTCCTACATCAAGTGTACAGTGAGTGCCATCTTTGCCTTCGCGTTTGATCTCCAAGGTAACACGTTACGCCCGAGTGACTCTTTCACTCCAGAGTGGACATCTTCGAAATAAGGTATGATTAAGCCTGCACTTCCTCACGGTGACAGGATCACCCTTCACGTTATTTATCTCTAAGACGTATTCAGCTCTTTAATTTCGCCTTGTGCTGTGTTATAGCACGAGGCTGTCCTCTTGCACTCTGCATCATTTGTGATGTGTTCTATGATCTGTAGCAAAACGCGGCATGCCAGGATTCTATCAACGTTATTCAGTTGTTGGAGATCCTGGTATGCGGTGTGAGGTCCGGTTGTGGGTGCAGCTTTCTTTGAAATAAACGACTAGAATTACCTCCGACATTGTCTTCTGGCATTTACTACAGGTCCTTGAAGAGAAGAGGCTGGGGTGAGAAAAAAAGAGGTTTTAAGGAGAAAGAGAGGGAACTTCACTCACAACAAGAAAATATGTAAAGACAAGAAAACGAGAGAGGACCATGAGCCCCTTTGTCCTTAAAGTGACTGGGAAAGAGAAAAATATGAAAAAAAGACAGAACTAAAGGAAGGGCATTAAAAAACATAAATAACTCAAAAACTAGCCCAATAGTGTTTATTGGTAGTTAAGAAGGTCAATCACTAAGTTGGTTTTGTTGTCTAGTCAATGTCTTTCTTTGTGAAACATTCTTCATAGCAGGTTCAATGAAAATGATTTGTCAGACCCACCAGGGCTAGATGTACTGAAAACTGGTCGCAAAGAGTAGCCACAAATTGCACACTAACCTTTTGTGACGATTAACTTATGTTGCAAACCAAACTATTTACAAAAAACAGTGGACCCTAGTATTTGAAAGGATCAAGTTAAGAATAGACATACACTAGATAGTTAGTATGTCCTTTGTCCAGCCAGACAGGAATTTATTTAGGAAAATACACAAAGTAAAGGAGAATCTTAGGGTAATGTCAAGTGGGCTCAGCCTGTGACCCACACGGAACAAGACAAAACAAAAGATTTCAGGCAAAAGCGAACAAGGCGGTCTGCGTACTATTAATCAGTGAACAGACATGATTTCATTCTAAAGTACCATTGTACAGAGCATTGAGACATTTAAGGAACATATGGTACTAGTTTGTCGAGGATTTGGTGAGAAAAAGTCCAAAACCGGATGATGTAAAAAGCAAACAAAGCCATGCGTACCGATTGGGTGGAACACAATAGCAACAAGGATCAACTGCCTAATGTTCAAATCCTAACTTGCATTAAAAAAATTAACATATGCACAGGTGATATAATTTATGAGCAGCTGCAATGAGCTGCTTGCTTTCAACAATCTGAAGTTGGATGAAGCCATTTTTCACTAGTTCCACTTAGAAAATCAGTAGATATGTAATTCTGATAACATGTATTCAATACCTTAAAATAAATAAAAAATACTCAAATAATATTGCATTTTATATGCAATTAATTTGGCTTTCAAAACATTGCCAAATTTCTGACTTTAATTTTACCAGTCTATGATGTTCACTTTTTCTCCTTATGGTGGCAAAGCCCGCTTGGGTTCAGAGATGATAAGAGTCACCAGCCCTTCTTCCTCTTGGAAAGTACCTGATCATCTGAGAGTGTTCAAAGGCCTCTGAAAACAACGATTTTCTTTTTATATCTTTATTTCATTGGTGGGCTTAGGAAACTTGCCTTTTCATTGAAAGGGAGTGTGGCAGGTAGAGAGGAGTTTCTCACTCTTGGGATGGGAACAGATGACCTCAAGAGTGGTAGCATTTTTCAAGCTTTAAGAGGAGTTTAGGCAGCACTAGACAGATATTTAAGTGAGTCTCAGAACTTTCATTTTCCATTTCTGTTATATGCATAACTCTATGATATATTTTGCTCCAAATGGATGCAGGTAGGGAGTGGAAACATTGTGTTTGATAAGTGTTGGAAAGTGGGTTATTCGCAGTGGTAAATATGCATCCACCACTGGCAATAAGGCCATCAACACAGTCTAGGGCTCAGAATTTTCTCAGAAAATGATTCCCATGCTCAAACCTTGGTAGCTTGGCTGCAGCAGTCAGGCTTAACTTCTGAGACCGGTATTTAAAGCATTGAAAAACATTGATTCAGTAAATAATTAAGACACAGCACACAATAAAAATCAAACACGAAATTATGACAATCGGAAATATTTGTATCTTTAAAATTAAACCAAAACAAAAATAATACAATGTAGTGAACTGGAGAAATACTTAGCACTATACAGCATATAGAAACATATAGAGCCTCTTTGGACATCTGGTCGTGCTAGACCAAGACAAACTCAAAGTTTCTGGCGGACGGTGTTGGAGCCCTGCAAGGCTATCCCTCACTGTAGGCCTTGGTTAAAGTTGTTACCCTCTGACTTTGAAACTTTCCTGGACCTTATTTTCTTCCGGGGTCCCTCGATGCTCTCTACCAGTCCAGATTCAGTGAGTGATAGCCGGTTTGCCTTTCAACGAGCTCCCACTTAAACTATGACAATCAGACCGCGGAGCTTTCCAGGGGGACGAACCAGGGATCCATTCCAGCTGATGATTGAAGGTGAACGGCTTGACTTTCTTGGTTGTGACCGTTCAAGTCTGTTACCTTTGGACTTTTAAACTTTTACAGAGCTTTTTCTCCTAATGTACCTTTATGCTGTTCACTAAGCCGGGTTCAGTGAAAGTTCACTAGCTTGGCCTTGGATTAGCTCCCAGTCAAACTCTGGAAATCAGACCTCCAGAGCTTTTCAGCGAGACAAACCTGGAGGGGGGTCGACTCGTGGTTGAGGGTCGCTGGCTTGGCTGGCCAGGTCGAATAGGTCCACTTATGAAGCTTTTTTCCAAAGTTGCTCCAAGCTGCTCCAAACTTCTGGAACTTCTTCCTGAAGTTCCTCTGATAGTCTCAATGGTGCAAAATGTACTCCAAAGGTCTGGAAGTTCCAAGATCGTCCTTGCAATTTTGTGTCTTCAGCTCCCACAATCCACTTGGACAAAATCATTACATGTCCACTGGAAGCAGTCCAGTCTGGGGATTCTTGGTGGTGATGATCCAGTTGAGCTCTGGTAACCTTTAGCGTGCAGAGAGTTCACTCTTTAATCCTCTTGAAGCCAGTTAGAGCCATAGGGCTGTAGTTCCAGATTATGCACCAGGCGCAGTCAGTCACAGTGCAGGGCCTGGTTGGAGCAAATCAAACTTCGAGTATGGACCCTTCTTCTTCTCTTGTCCCAAGGAGCAGATCTGAGAGGCTCTGCCCCTCTCAGATACTTATTCTGGAGTAAAGCAGGAGGGCACCCCTGTCCAATGAGGTACAGGAAAACACTCTAGAGCATGAACATTTTCTCCAAAGTGTGGCACACTGGTCTCCCAGAAAGTACTATTCTTCTAAAATTCAATATGGCTGAAGACTCAGCAGAGAGGCAAGAGCTAGATAAACCAATTTCCAGTATGGCTCATCTCCGTAGTCTCGATCCCCCTGGCATATGCATATTTCTTTCTTAAGCCTGCCATCTGGATGGGTTCAGAAGGGATCAGTGTAGATGTACCTGGCTTCTATTGTCTGTCCCCTTCTTCCTTTGAAGCTCATGGTTTACAACCCCTCGTCCTTGCTCGGGCATTCCTGTGTTGCAGAACCCTCTCATTCCAGATGGCTCCTCGCCTCAGATGTCACTTATCACCTCATCAAAGCAACCTGGCTAATCCTCTTAACTCTGATCAATCAGGAGAGATCATAGAAGGGTTGAATTTTAGCATACAGATAAGAACGCTTTATAACTTCGTGCTGTACATTTTACAATAAATTCAACAACAGCATAACATTGGATTTTTCAATACTATTCTCATAAGTATTTGAATGATATGTTTTGGTTGTCCCTTGCAGTAGTTATGGATTCATAAACTATTACAATGTTAATCAATGTGGCTGGAGATCTACAATGGGGGAAATCAAATGTCCAATTTCTGCAGCACCAAGGCCTTTAAAACTCTTTTTATAGTGAACCTGCTTAGAACCATATGCCCCCCACCCTTGGGACACCTAGTGGAGACTTTAGGGGTCCTGACTATGCAAAAATTATGTAGATCCTCACTCCACAGTGCTCCTAGCGAAAAAGTCAATTTTGGGAAGCGCTTTACTACAATTAGGGAAGTGAACTGTTTAATTTATCTATCTGCAATGGCATTTAAATCCTATTTTATACGGGTCCTTCTTATGATTACCTGGCCTCCCACCCCTGAGACACCTAGAGGAGACCCCGAGGGTACTTCATATGCCAAAAATATTGTAGTTTATCAATTTCAAAGTGCCCATACCATTAAAGTCAGCTTTGGGCACGATTTGCATGTAAAAGTAGTTCTGCAACACAGGCTGCTTCTCAAAAGACCTCAGGCTCTCAGCAGGGCACACATGCAAAAGGCAGAAAGGGCTGCTGGCCTCTACACTGCCATGCCCTATTATATGCTAGGGACTTAAAGATAGTTTTAATCCCCCTGCCTTATTATGTACTAGGGACTTATAGGGTAGGTAATGCAAATCATAGGGGTACTCTAACCCATAGCGTAACCCTAATGTATGTATGTGTTTTCCCGGTATTTTAAGTGTATTTTCTGCATATCACTGGCCCTGGGTCTAGTTAAGTAGAGCCCAGGGACAGTCAGAGTCAGTTAGCACCCGTAACAGTCAGCAAAAATAGCTGTGGGTGCCCAGGGCACAGGATGACATTGCAATATTATTTAAATGGGTCATTGTCACTCAGAGCTCTGGGGCTCTTAAACATTTAATTTGGATCAATGAACTCCGAAAGCTGTTCTTGGAGCAAAGAAAGTTAGACTCTTTCTGAACTATAATAAATTGTGTCCTTGTAATGGCTGGCATTCCTTTCGTAAAAAGGGAAAAGTCCAGGATATATTCAGGATAGAGAAAATTGCATTTCCCTGCAAAAAAACCAGCAATACCAATGGCGATTGGCCATGTGGCTGAGGGCCACATTGAAAATTGAAAAATACTATTTCCTACACTGGTATCCTAGAGGCTTAACTAGAAGGTGTTTTTTGGGGGGGGAAGCTAAAGAACATTTTAGAAAAGCTGGGACTCTGGCATATTCCACCCACAAGGTTCTAAGCTTGTCCAAAAAGACTCATTAATTGAGACAACAATTTCCTACAACATTTTACTTTCATATCCAAGGATAGAGCAGAACAGTAAAAAAGAGAAACAATCTTGTAGAGATCTCTCATGCCAAGCTTTCCTCAAGGCACAACTGATGATTCTGTCCAGTAGAAAAAGATGTATTGTCCAAAGATAAATCTCAACATTGGAAAAGGCACTGAAATATGCCTGACAAAGACAAAACCTTAGGGGTCAAATATTCCCCATTCTGAGTTTTTTTTATTATAACATCATTATCTATTTGCCATGTTCTATGAAATCATTCACCCCACCCCCCCTCCTATAAAAAGTGATGAGGTTGAAAGAGAATATTTTTGGCCAGCAGAATTCCCCAGACTTTGCCTGATCTTACTCTGTTGCCAGTCAGTTGCACGGGGTGTGTGGATGTCTTGGTTTTCCTTAAATCTTAAGAGTTGTAAAACTACAGTTTATCGGCAATATAAACCCATCTTTTGTCAACTTTGAAGGGTCCATAGGACCTGGCCAACCTCCATCACTGCCCTGCATTGGATTTTTGGTTCTCATTCTTGTCAGTGGAACTATTATAGACAGTGTTATAAAAACTGAGGCATCCAACATATGTTAGTCATTCTTGTGTCGTTTAAGGACTTAAGGGGCATATTAGCAAGAACCTCGTTAAAATTATCGCCGTTTTAGCGGCAGGAAGCCTAAGTTAGATGTGCAGGACATCTAACTGGCTTCTATTGGAATTCTATAACGCATATTAGCAAGCCCATTATGGCCGTTTTAGCTGCAGTTTTCTGCTGCTAAAACGGCAATAATTTTAACGAGGTTCTTGCTAATATGCCCCCAAATTACATTTATTTTTATGAGAGGTTTAATACCCATTTTGTTTTTATAATATTTGGAGACTCATGATGGGATAGAGATGAGTTCACAATGTTGCTCATATGTGATTCAGTGTGCATGATAATAGGTTCAGTAATGGACAGCAGGAGAGTATCAACTCCTAGAAACATTTGTAGACTACCCCTAGAATCAACAAATATCCAAGGAGGTCACTTAATGTAATAGCCTAATTCTGTAGCACAGGAAAGGTATATCTTATTCTGCACAGTATGTGCCTTTTTTCGTAATTTAATGTCCTTTCATAAATGTACTGTTCTGTCCTTTAGGAATTAATATCAGAATGTTTGTGTTGATTTTTTTAAACTGGCAAGCTAATAACGGTTCCATGGAGTTCCTTAAAGCAAAATGTACAATATGTATATTTTCTTATATTGCTCTTCTGGATGACTCATTTTCATGAGTTTTTTGTGGTACTGAATTTGTTACTGCATAATTACAAAGAGTGGAAAAATTGGAGGGACCTCTCAACCATTTTTTGTGAACAAGAGTGGAAGAGTCCAGGCTCTCGCTTTCTTCACACACTATAACTGCACTTCACTCAACAAATTTAATGTACCTCATGCCGGCTGGTAAAGTAGGAGATCTCACTTGTTAATTCCTGCTTCAGGGATTTTCTAATCTGTTCCCCCTTTAGCTTATCTCACTAAGGGGCATATTAGCAACATCCTCATTAACATTATAGCCGTTTTAGCGGCAGGGAACTGCCGCTAAAACGGCAATAATGGGCTTGCTAATATGCGTTAAAAGAATTCCCATAGAAGCCTAGGTTAGACGTTTAGGACATCTAACCTGGGCTTCTATTGGAATTCTATAAAGCATATTAGCAAGCCCATTATCGCCGTTTTAGCGGCAGTTTCCTTCCGCTAAAACGGCGATCATTTTAACGAGCTTCTTGCTAATATGCCCCCAGGTTTCCAAATATTACAGGTGTGTGAATTTGCAAAGTCTAATGGCATATATTCTTTTAAAACGTAGTCCTACGTGGTTTTGGATGGAGTTGAGAAAAAAGCACTGTGCTGCTGGGGGACATTCTTGAGAGTGGCTCCTCACTATGAGCCTTGCACCTCACATCTTCTCCCATCCCACAAGGACTTCATGGAACATGCAAAATCAACTATAGTGATAATTTAGTGGTATTCCTCGCTACAAATATTGGAAAAAAATAGAACCTAAAAATACATTTTAGGGTTCCAACATAACACTTCTGAAAAAACACAAAAAAAGAATACATGGCAGGTACAGTTATTATCCATTTTTGTTTTTGCTTCAGCCTATGCAGCTTGGTTCCTGTTCCACTTACTGAGTGCACACTATAAAGTACCCTTTCAAGCCTGTGATTCTTTACAGGGTTGATTCTATTCTCATATATCTGTGCCTACATTTGAGTGCATGGCAGTTGAATCATTTCAGCTGGATATTGCAATTGTGAGTGCCTTGTGGCTTCACTTATCTGTAAAACTAAAATCTAAGTGTATCCACTCAATCATGGATACAATTGGCAAGTGAATGAGAAACCCAAGCTGAGTAGGAAATCGGCAGTACAGTTTTAGGCTAAAATGTAAGGCTGTTACTGTGTTCAAATGCATGCCACTAATCACAACACCCCTCAGCACATTGGCTTCCAACGAAGGATTATTTACATTCACAAACACCCACTGTGAATTCTCCTAGTAAACCCTCCAAAGCAGTGGCAATAGCTACCACTATTTTAGCTCTCAAGGGCCCATCGACTGCAACTGCTACTGCCACCATCACTACCACTACCACCAAAATGCCAGCATCTCAGCTGCCATCATCACAGCTGATGGCACCATCATTTGCACTATCTCCGTTTCCATAAACACTTCTGTAGTGCTTCTCAGTCTTGGGCACCTCGGGGGCATACTGCACATCTGGTGACACAGTAGAGGATCTGGGTGTACTAAATGAAATGGTTGATGGGCATCAAAGTGGAGTATAGTCACAGATACAGTATTGGGTCCCTTCAGTATAATTTTCTTAACCTTAAGTTGAATCGTGGAGAGCTGTGGCTGTGAGCAGTAAGGCTAGGCAAAGTAAGTATGACTTTTAACAGCACCAAACAACAAAATAAGAAAATCACACACTGATAAAAAGACACAACAACAATTTACAACAATAGAGCATACCTTTATGAATGTACATGAACCTTGATCATCAAATCCACCAGAGGGTTTAAGAGTTACAGATTTTATAACTTTTTAGCACTTTTAAATGTTTCCACATACAAGCATTGGCCAACATAAAATATGAAAACTTTTGAAAAGTTTGGAAAAGTTAGTGCGTGTACTCTGGCCCATCTCGGGCCACTAAATGCAGCAGGGATAAGGTTTAGGTGCAGAAAGGATACTTTGGATTGTTGCCCGGCCACCAGAGCATTTTTGAAGCAAGTTCTCAACTTTACAGGATGACTGCCTTAGGTTGATGTCTGATCGAGTCCTTGGTCCACAGGTAACTTTGTCCATGGATCGCAGGGTACCATCAAGTCCTCTGTGGAGGGTTCCAATGGCTGCCCATGTGGACATTGCACTATTGCAACACAGCAGCCACGGTGTATATCTTTGGTGGAGGTTGGTGTCTCTCTTGGGCAACAAATCTGGTCACAACCAACACCTACGGGTCTAAATTGTCATTAGGGTTGCATACATTCCTATTGTGACAATACGTCTGTGTTAGCTACCAGAGATGCAAATTGGGCTTTTCAGCTTTAATGTCCCCAGTGCCACTCTTGGGGTCAGCCAACTGACCCCTGGAGTCTCTGTTTTGGACTGGGACCGACCGGGAATCAACTCTTCTCCAAGTCAGGATCGAAGAACAGGGTCCAAATTACCCTAGCCAAAAATGCAGCAGATGCAGTTGCAGCCTCTCTTCGTGCGCTTTCAACGGGTGCAAATGAGTCTTCTTCTTGTCCTTCTTCCATGTCCAGTGAACAGTGGGTGCAGGATGCCAGGGGTTCTCTATATATTCCAGGAAAGTGCCCGGAGGGGACTACTCGGTCTCTAGCCAATGGGTTACTGGGTCCCCTCCTCTCTAGTGACAAAGGTCTTGTGATATGTGGCATCTGGCTATCACAGAATACCCCATTCTTGCCCCCCTTCAAGATGGCATGACCCTGCTATTGTTTTCAGGAGCAGGGTAGCCTACCATGGAGGCGTGGCTTCAAGTGGGCTACAAGGCCTTTGGATAACTGGTTTAGACACAGGTTTCCCACCCTGAGCTCTGTTTCCAAATTGTCTACAGAAACACAAGTCATGCTGCTCAGGGATGTTGTCTCATTTGGCCCTTCAATGGCTGCTTTATCTTTGAATCCTGTCTTTTGGGCAAACACCCTGAGGTGCCATCCTGGGAGAGGAGGTGACCCCTCTCTCTGAGGCAGCTGCCTTTGCTCTCAGGCCTGGTAGTCATTCAAATGTCTCCCCAAGCAATCAGAAACCTGCCTATGTGTCAGTGGCTTTGTGAGGCTACTGGACTAGCCAGATTGCAGAGTGGCAACTTTTTCAAAGCTGCTTTTAACTTTAAAAGTGACTTTAAATCTGGCCTGTCGTTCAGGTCGGGTTTAATGTCACAATTAATTTGACAGCTTATTTGACCCTATTAGGTTGACCCTTCAGGAGTTAGACTGGTTGGGGGTGCCAACCATTTAACCCTGTGTTAGCCAATTGGGCTCCTAATCTTTCCACAGCAAAACAACAATTTAGAGTGTTGCTGCTAAGACATATTAAACATTATGGGCCTGATCTGACCGACATTGCTGAGGATAAAGAACCAACCAACCTCAGGTCAGCGGTTCCAACTACCATTTTTCATGGGAGCTTGTGTAGTGGGCCAAAACCGCCTGCAGCTCCAGTTGAAACATGTTAGTTTTTACACAACCCTGAACTGTGTGGCAGGCACTGTTAGGGGCCTACAGCACGATGCAAGGATGTGAAGGAGGCAAGCCCACATGTGGAGAGCGAAGGGGCAAGGGGGCCCTGCTAGTTGTCACTAAATACACATTCCAAAAGCAGTTCCATATCTGAAAGTGCAATCATAATCCCAACTGTGGAAACGCCATCCGTAAGGGTCGATGAGGCCTTTACAACTGGCCGAAGGGCTCCTTTAGGCCATCTGAACCAAGTCTGATTTCCAGGCCAATTTAGACTCCGACAGAGGCTTTCTGACCAACATTGTAATTAGGCCCTATATATCTTACCTAATTGTATACAGCTCCCTCCCATAGGACTTCATAGGCCTTCCTTAGGGGGGACTTACATATATCCTTAAGGGAAGTGGTGGACTTGCCATTAGATGTAATGGCAAAGTTGAAGTAGCAGTGTCAGATGCTGCCCTGTCAGTCTGCAATGGCAGGTCGGGATCCCTTTTGTCTTGGTCACAATTAGGATGGAACAAACAGTGCTGCAGCCCTGGGTGAACAGTCTAGGGTAGCTTTTCAAATATTGTGTGCTGGAGCACAACATATTGTTTTGCCAGTGTACTTTCCAGCACAAAGCTTGTTTAGCATTGGAAAGTACTCTACAAATAACGCAATGCAGCGCAAAGCACTGCTTTGTGTTCCTTTTGCTCCATGGGAGCGTTATACGGGTGTACATAGGAGTTCACATGCAACAACCCATGCCTTTAGGCACAAAACCCTAACTACAAACATTTGTAGATATGGTTTAATGCCAAAAGTTATTGCCATCTGAAAGGAGGTGTTAAGAGGAGAAATGATTTCAATTCTCCTTTCTTATCCTACTTTCCATGCTTGCTACACTGTACAGCATACGTACAAAGTGGGAAAAGTGTTTGAACTTGTCTAGGAATAGCATTTTGTACAGGAAGGATATCCTTCCTGTACAAAACCTGCACTAGACTCAGGCATGCACCGTAGAGCTATGGCACTAGGGTGTGTGCCTGGCGCACGGCAAATGAAATCAGCGCTGGCACTAGGAAAAGGGGAGGAGAGAGGCATAAGTCTGAAGATATGGCACTCTCCGGCTCCTTCCCTGTCACACAATTCAGTGCAACCTCTTTGGGGCCTACGCTGCGTTATGTTCCGTTTTTGAAAGCCTGGCCCTCTGTCTTACCAACTTAATGAGGAATACTTATGTAATACACCATGATGCAGAGTAAAGCCAGTTCGACATCTCTTCAGCATTAAGGATTGTGTATATTTAGGTGTCCACAGTGTGACTAGATAAAAAGATGATACTTTAAATAAATTATGGAGAAAATGAAAATAAAAACCTTTTTTGACAAAATTGGAACAAATGTTGCATAACTATGCATAAATGATGGTTGTGGGGTGTTACGTCACACCACATCTTTCAGTGAATATTTTACACAAGTGTACTGGGCAGTCCATGATTCCGTGCCTGCATGCCAAGAAAATACAAACGAGCTATTGATGAAAGAATGGAGACAACTGGTGTGCACTCTGTCACTTTTTTCTTGTGACTTAACAAAAAGAGAACAATACCATTTACCATCCCATCCACCTGATCCTATCATTCTTCTGAAAAGTCTACATCCCAGCAAAGACGGCTATCAACCTGTGCTGTATAATTCAACAACATTTCAGAGGAACCACCTGCAGAAATGTAGGTGTTGTGTGATGTTGTGTCAATGATTTGTTTGGTGTGGTAGTATTGTCTTTTATGATTAATGTGGTATAAAAGTTTGTTGTTTATTTGATAGTTGGGCATACATAAAAGGGATATTTGTATGTTATTCAACATGTATGGAGCATATCTGAGTGAATGGTTTGGGACACATTTTGAAAGTCCCACTCGTCATCCAGGTTTGGCATTGGCTTAGTTTTTAAAGTTAATTGCCATAGAGCAAATTAGGATTAGTTTCTCATTGTTTAGGTTGTCATATAAAAGGCAAGTTTACTCATTATGTGTCATTGTTAATGACACATACTGTCATTGTTAAATTTTCAGGTGTTTCTATGTGTGGCATTTTTAGTTTGTACAATTAAGGGGGATATTCTCAAGAATGTGTGATAATCATCTCCAAAATAGGTTTACACAATGTTTCATATTGCCGTCTATCACAGGAAATAACTCTGTGTTAACATCCTTTTCACAACACCGCAGTAACATGAGATAGGTTCCCGATAACGCGTCAAATGTCCGCAAAAAAGTCACTGGGATGACGATAGAAATCTAAACCTGCACGTGAAAAAAGTTGCGATGGGCCCAACCTCGATAAAAAACTCAGCGATTAGCAGTGCCAGGCCTGCAATTCAAAAACATCAGGTGGGAAAAATTACTATAAAAGTAGAAAAAAAACACAACTGGAGGTACGCGGAAGAAGGACAGAGTACAACCAGAACCCCACAAGCCCCACGGAGGACCAGCCTTGGTGGTCGGGGTCAGGGAAGGGCAAGGAGAAGAAGAGGAAGAAGCAGTTCAGTCTGCATGAAAACAGGATCCTGATAACGGAGGTGATAGAACACCATCGAATACTGTTTGTCACCTCCACTGTGTCATTGGCAACAACAAATGGAATATGGCAGTCCATCAAGGACAAGGTGAATGCAGTCGGACTGCTGAGGAGGACAATGGAAGAGGTCAAGAGGCGCTGGAATGATATGAAGCACAAAACTAAGCAGAAACTCAGCAACAACCAGAAGGCAGCAATGCAGACTGGAGGTGGGAGTCCAGCCCCACAGGAGGAGCTGGATGAGGTGGAGGATATGGTGTCTACAGTCATCAGTGTGGATACAGTGGCAGGAGTTGGGGGTCCGGACACTGCTCAACATGACCTGACACAACAGCAACAGGGTGAGTAACAACCTGGGACATGGGGGATGGGGGAGATGGGGGAGATGGGCACAATGGCACACATGCACAATTAAGTATAGCACAGTGCACGCCTACTATGACTCTGGATCATGTCCCTGACCCCCCTGGCACAATGCAGCACACCTAGAAACAGCAAGTAGGCCCCCGTCGAATATGTCCCCAGAGGGGGCCCTTCCCACATACCACCAATCTCACATCCAACCCATGCACATGTGCTAAACTCAGCAAAGCGGCGTGTCTGTGAGCAAAACTGACAATGCAAGTGACACTACATGACGAATAGCATTGCTTTGGTCAATATATCATTAAATGTTGCATGCCACAACACTGAGGTGGATGAGAGTGGACCACATCCGTAAAGGACCAGGTCACACTCTGACACTTCCACGTGCACAAACAATCCCTGACATCAGCAACACATCTGCTGACAAACCATGACCCAGACTCCCAACTCCGACCTAGAGCCCACTTTTCCCAAGTATGCAACATCTCAGCACTGTATAAGCACAGAAGTCAAAGACACACTGCAAGAAAGGGCTAAGGGGCAGCAAAATCAGTGCTGCAGGGGCGACTCTCCCAAAATGCTGCACACACACATAACATCCAGAGCACATCAACATTGACAACAATGTGGTACAAACTGCACACGTTCACAACAGAACAGAGGACACGATTGGTACTGCTTGTCTGTCGAAACGGCCATTCACATTTGGCATAGCAGGGACATGTGAGTTGATAATGTACAAGTACAAACACACATCTGTGATGTTGGTGAAATGTCCACTGTCCCACATCAATTAGGCAGCACCTCCCAAACAGTCACAATATACACTGTCATGCAGTCTGTATGTAAACATGTACAATACGTCAACATACATGTGAACACAATGTTAAACTGCATCTCCCCTTCACATTGCAGAGGGTGAATCAACACCTCCTGCAGAGCGAACCCAATACCTCTTCGCTGATGACAAAGAGGACCTCCCCACCTTCAACCCTGATGCCCTCCAAGAGCTCATGGACACCCTCAGTACCCCACGTCCAGTAGCAGGGCAGCCCAGCCACATCAAGGTGGCCCCAACCCCTGCACAGACCACACAACAAGTAGCACCCACCAACACAGCTGCCTCCCAGGACCCCCACGAACAACACATGGTCTTCCAATGCTGTGTGTTGGGGTACCAGGAGAAGATGGCTGAACAAGTGCGGGTGGGGTTCGACTTCACGGCATCCAAACTAGATGCCATACGTGGGAGTCCAAGTCCCATTAGGGACCACTCACAGTCCCTAACGGACACCAACAGCCGGCTCCATGCACTCCAATGATCCATGGATGACATCGCTGGAGTCCTGACTCTGAGACAAGGACAACTGTCTAGTCAGAGTGGCTCCAGCGATGTAAGCCGGGAGTTGGGACACATGTGGAGGATCATGGAGAACATGGAGCGAACGCAGGCATAAAGAACGACTGCCACGGCTGCACACCAGAGAGAGGTAGCTGGGTTCTTCCATGCCCTGCAGACCCTCATCATGGCATTGCTGCCACAAGGCCTGCTGCTACCACTCTATCCACACCTCCACCCCCTGAAGTGTCAATGCCACACAGTGTGGCAGACATTTCACCTCCGGCCCCTGATGTGTCACTGCCACACAGTGATGCAGACAAAACAACACCATCCACATGTGAGGCACATGATACATCAGAGGACAAAGATGAGGAAGATTCTGCCTCAGTGATAAGAACGAAGCAGTGGCATTCATCTCCACCTTGTGGCCTTTTTCTGCTTGGTTCTGCCCTCTGCATTATCACCTTCCTCTGTCCCCGATACACTCTGCGACACTCACCTTGGACCTCGACATGGACTGCCATATTCTGTTTGATTACCAATGACACAGCAATCAGACTGCAGACTGAACTCTTACAATGAACTTGTCATTCCCTAAAGGATTCTGGCTGGCCATCCACGGGGCAACATTGTAAAGTGGGGTTTACATGGCCCTGTACTGCTCCAGCTACAACACTCAACTGAATGTGCATTTAACATTCAAACTCACACAGATGTGTCATGTCTCTGATCATTCAATTGTGGTAGTATGGGTGAATGTACGGTCAGTGATTCCCCCTCATGTCCATGTTGCTCATGTTGTGGGACTTAAGTCACAGGGTGCAACATTACCGATTGCAGTCCGGGTGGCACTGACACTATAACAGAGACACACACATTAGTTAATTCCTTGTCCAGCCCAGAAAAGAACCCTGCCCAGATCCCTGGGGTCATTGTTCATACCCCTACACTGGACTGGCATTTGCCAGGCCAGCCCACTCCACTTACGCTTACGGGGACGACGACAATGCTACATGTCCCAGGTCTTCCCTGTAGTGATCTGCTGATCACAGGTCTAGGTGTCAGCATGCCACAGCCACTCCCTGAGGGCTGGTGTACACCCATACCACACCCATCCAGCACAGGTGTCACAGGACATGTGACCCTGCCAATAAAACGGGCCGAGCGCACGTGCTCGAGGCACTTTGGCCAGCACGGGCCTACCGCCACAAGACGGTGACTTGTGGTGCACAGAGTTGGTGGCAGCTGAGGGACCTTGGCCGGCACAGGTCTCCTGCCACGTGGCGATGACTTGCAGTGCACTGAGTTAGTGGCACCAGAGCTGAGCGGGTGTGCAGCCTGCGAGGATGCATAGGCCTTGATCTGCCATCCTGCTAATCAAGATTCAATTTGAATTGTGAGCCCAGCTGGACCACAGTGGGCACCGAAGGTAGCAGGCTGCACAGACATGACTCCACGGTGCAGTGCAGTAAGGTGCGCTGGGGCCTGTGGTGCAGAATTCAGCAACAGCTGAGGAGGGTGCACCGGCACATGGTGGGCACTCTGGGAGACACTCCAGTGGCGGCAGGTCAGCATTGAGGCCTGGGTGCGCAGGGTCGGGCAGTCGTCACTGGGCGGCGGATCTGTCTGGGGACCAGGGCTGGGGTGCTTGCGGAAGATGTAGGAATCATGCACACTGCTTGGGAAGTTTGCGACGACATTGATGACAGGCTCCGGTGGTCAAGTTTTGCCTGCACATTGATCAAATGCGTGTGGTTTCTGTTGCAGTGATTGTGTGCAGTGTCGGCAGGAGGCACAAGTAGTACATGTGTGCAGTCAATTGCCCCCAACATGTGCGGGAAGCCTGCTATGTCGTAGTTCCCTTGCTTGGTCTCCAGCTGTTCCTGCGCAGTGTGGAGGAAGTGAAGGTGCAGAGGTATCAATCTGATACAATCCATCATGCTTACAGGTATGATAAATCCTGCCTAATGAGAACGTAACCGAAGTTTGTGTGGTCGTTAACTTCCTTTTCTTTCCTACTGAGATTTCGACCACACAAATTTCTGTTATGGTCTTTTTGTGCAGGATTGATCATACCTGTAAGCATTCCGGTTTGTCCAAGTGCAATACAGTGTACAAGATTACATCTGTGACCATATGGACGCTTGACCATTGTCACTATTTATCCAACAGTTTTCTGAATACGGACTTTCGTATTATGGAGTTGTATTGGGAATTTTCCGGACCATAAGCAGTAAGTTGGATCCACACGTTGCCCTGATGAAGTTCCTTTGGGAACGGAACTCGGTTGATGTTTTCGTGTTGTTAATTTACGTTTTTGTAATAAAGAAATGTTTTTCCACTACTGTTGACTACTGGACTTCCCGACCTGGCGCACACCCATTTCAGAAACCACATCTTGGGTCTGGAGAACAGAGGTGCCAGTCATCGGCTGGGGTTTGTTGGTTGGTACGGATTGGGACAAGCGGGTGGTGCGGATACAGGGGCCTGCCATTGCTTTTGTGGGCATGCATCCAAGACATGTGTGAGGAAGTTTGATAGGGCTGGCTGTGAGACACCTCCGACTCTGGCAGTTGTTGGTTGGAAAGTACCAGTGGCCAACAGGTGCAGCACAACCAGCAGCTTTGTCTGCGGAGGAATGTTGGTTGTCCACTGGGTTGGTACCGTCAGCCTGTGGGCAATGTGGATTAGGATGTGGAGGATGGTTGTCCTTTTCAGCCTGTAGTGGGCAATAACATCCTCTGGCATTTAGTCTCTGAGGCTGGTGAGTTTTTGGAAGGTCCGCTGTCTTGTTCTGCGCTGCCTCGGTGGTAGTCTGGGGGGGTACTGGGGGTGGGGGTGGTCCTGGGGGTGGTGGCGGTGGGAGTTGTAGCCCTATTGGGTCTTCAAACTGCATTATCATTGGCTCCATGGCATCTGTTGGTCTACAGATGTGGCTCTGGGCTGCGCTCCCTTTCATACTGTAGGTTGTCATCCAGCTTAACACCAGTAAAAAGCAGGTGTTAAATCCCTGCTGCTAACGCACCTCATTGCCTGTTTTTGGATCGCATTAGAGATCCGGCTGGTCGTTGAGAATATCGCGAAGTGGTGTTTTTGTGTGTTTTTGCACGGGAACGCCTACTCTGTATATCATTAGCGTTAGTTGTCGCTCTCATCCGTGGCGATGTTTTTTGCTGAACCTATCGCTGGAAAACTGGCAATATCGGCAGTTTGCACCAGCTTGAGAGTGGGGCGATAATTCTTTCGCCACTTTTGCTGCGCAAAAGTGCTGATACTTCGGCAATAAGCCCTTGGGAATATGTCCCTAATTGTTTTAGAGTGGGTATTGGCAGTAGTTGCCCTGTGATGTGTTTGTGCCAGTATATCCTTGAGAATTTCATTGTGGGATCCTGGGAGCTAGTGCTTGCCTCTCTTATTTCCTGCATTACCTTCCTTATTTCTATTCTGTCACATTTTGGAATTGGCCTTAGTTGTGCTTTCTTACATGAATTACAACATCATCTTTTGTAGTTGCCCTCCTTTAGTAAGTATGCATTAGAATAATATTTGGTACATGTGCAATATACATTTTTTATTGATGCACTTTTTTGGCTGTAGGTGTGATTGATGTGATTAAGGGCCCATTACAATGGTGGTGGGCCTGCCACCAACAGCTCCTCAGTGGCGGTCCAACCACCATCGCAAACAATTTTTCAACCTGCCACATTTGATGGTGGGCGGCTGTTTGGCATCGGAAAGACCAACAGCCACGGATCAAACGGACTCCGGAGGCGGTGGAATGCCTACACTGGTGGCAGCGCTTACCAGCTACCACCATGGGCATTATGATGGTCCTTTTCATTGGCCCTTTCAAGGCGGAAATATTTATATTTTTTTTACATTTAGGCAATCTTCTATCGATGGGGGCCCCTAACCTTGCAGGTTGTCCTCAATCCGGTGACAGAACATCCGGTAATTAGAATAGCACAACAAGAAAAATGAAGCCAATTTACGGAACAACAGCAGTGCTTGTTTTTATTTTATAATATGGCTGCTAGCCCTCTGTCCTTCAATCAAGACATGTTTTGGCACCACTGCCTTAATAATAGGAAGAAGGTAAAAGGACACAGGTGCATTTTATCCATGCCCCCATGTGACCAATTGCAAGTTCATTCAACTCCCACAATGCAGTATTCTCAGCATCGTAAAACTCATGATTATAGTGTCATTTTCAATAAAGCTTGATAGCATTTCTTCCACCCCAATGCAATTCATGTTGCTTCAGTGCAAAAATTAATGTTTCACGTGCAATAAATTAGATCCTCAAAAACAGTCCAGCTGCCACATTTAAAGTATTCTCTTGTAAAATAGAGAAATTCCAGAATTGCCAGAGAAAGATGTGAATGCCTCCCTCTTCTCCCTTTCTCACCTTGTGTATATATTAATAATAAAGCTGATTTCAAAATGTTTGTAGTTATGCTAATATTTTTTGGTGCTTGTATTGTAAGGATTTTATTCATGTAATTTATTGGGGTGAATGGTTCATATTTTGGTCATCTAATATATTTATATTTAATTTAAACATGTTCATAAAATGGTTTACACTTAATTCAAATAAATATTTCACATATTTTTTTATTTTGTAACATGTATTAATGCTACTTGAATTATTTTGTCCATTTTATTGTAGTCAATAGTGCATGAATCAATATTTTTAACATATTATATGTTTATTTAAATGTGACAATATGTTTTTTACCCGTAATTGTGTTTTTAATATAAGTAAAAATAAATATTTTTAACAACGATATTTTTGTTCTTGATATTTGTTGTTTTGCTATTTATGTATTGGAAGTTGATATTTTTGTTATCGATATTTATTTGCCGATAAATTGTGTTTCAATATTGTAGGCATCGATATTATGTCAGTGATCCGCTTCAGGTGTCTCCTCAGGTGTCTCTCAGTTCTGACATTTTTGTGATTTGGAACTCCTATCCTCCATGTAACAACATTTCCAAATTACAGTAAAAGGACAAAATGTAGCTGTGCATGACCAAAAGAAATTGGTACCAATGTTCTTCCTACTCTGTTTTACTGATTAGCCTTTTTTATAAATGGAATCAGGTCTATAAAAGAGTTTCTTCAGGTCCTATGGATGCAACCTTAAATGTTGACTCATAAGTCATGCTTACAAGCCTGCTCCATTGAGTATATGTGTCAATTCACATGTAGGCATATAGCAAACTGGGCCCTGATTACGATTTTGGCTGTGCTGTGCCAAATTTGCTGTGCACAGCACTGCCAAGCTGCGCATGGTCCGCCATGCAGGTCACAAGTTCAACTTGTGCCTGGCAGGCATTGCACTGGGAACGCAAAATCAGTTCTAGCACCGCATGGACTGTGAAGTCCATGCTGTGCTGGAACTTGGGGTGCATGCAAACAGGGGGGTGCATTTTACCTGTATCATTGAGAGTTTCTAAGTGCCACATTTGCAGTCAGTAAATGCTGTATCCATTGTCATCTCTGGTAATGCAATGCAGAAGTTTGTGATTCGTGCTGATTCAAAGTGGACATTAAGGGGCCTATTACGATCTTCTTCATAAATCCTCCGACCTTAGGTTGGAGGCTTTACGTCTGATATCATCAGTTTCAATTCCAACCAACTGATTACAATACAGCTGGCTGGATTTGAGACCGCTGGTCATTCTGGCCTGTTTCTGACGGGCTTGAGGAGCAAGTCAGCCTGTTGGAAACGGCCTGTAATCCATATGGACGGTGTTTTACACCATCTGGATTATGATGCATGTTTTTCGTCAGCCTTTCCATACCAGGCTTTCCTACATGAAAAGCCTGACAGAAAGCATATTTGATGACCCCTAGCAGGGTTACCTTCTGTTTTAGTCCTCCGGTTGGGGGGCGAGGGGTCACCTATGGTGCCCCCATGTTGATCCTGCTTCTTGTGGGGGCACCTTGAGTTGCCTGCATGGGGGTGCAGGGATTAATGCAAACTCCCATTTCCCTATGGGAGCTTGTGCTACAGCTGGTTTACGGCCATAAAACATGCTCTCATAGGGAAAGGTGGTAATGCGACCGCACCACGTATGGTCACACCAAAATTAGGCGGTCAGAAACACTGATTGAAGAGAGTAAAGGAGGCAGTGCTTCTGAAATTAAAAATAAAGAATGTGGAAGACGTTAATACAAGCTCTGGTGTTTTTATGAACCTCACTGTATATATATGTCAGACCTATGAGATGTTTGAGTCTTGATATTTCTATTTCTAGAGTGAAACACCATTGGCAGTGTTGGTAACTGTGTGTAAAAAAACGAATGTGTTACTTTATAAGCGTTTATTTAATCATATTTGATGGCATGCTATGATATATTTGTGAAAATAATACACTAGGTGAGGGTGTGGCATTCTTGTGGAAACATTAATAAAAAGTTAGTGGTTCACCAGATAAAAATATGCCATTTTGGGTGAAAGATGTACGAAACTTTACAGAATATAGTGAGAATTACTGTTATCATTTATTGACTGTTATTTAACTTTCACATTTCTCTTTATTTACTCTTTTTGTTGGAGGTAACTGGAAAACAGAAGTTGTGAGAAAAATAAATGGAGGAGAAAAAGTAGTCCTGTTCGCTTTTGAAAAAAAATGGAAATAATTACTATGTGGGAAGTGAGGATAAAAACTATTAATTGGAGAAGTGATCATTTTTGTATTGCATAGGGTGGACATTTGTGACTCTGCACAAGCTTTTGCTGTGCAGTGCTACTTGTCTATGAAAAAATAATTATCTGCTTACAAAAGTAGCAAAGCATAGCTTTGTTAAGGAAAACAGAATTATTGTCTTTTTCAACAGTGAGTACGTCAGCAGGCACAGTATATCCAGGTTGAAAAGATTAGGAAGCACATAAAAGCTCCGTGGTTCAGCAGCATGAAATAACTCTGTTTGACCTAGACTTTCTGAACTCCTTTTAAAAAACTGCACACACAAGAAACTTTGCAGGCCTCAAATTAGAAACCTGCAACACCAAAAATGGTATGCCAGGTTGAGGTGGTGCAGCTACAGCAGGCTGCTTGTGACAATGAAATGAAAAGATTATGAATTACTGTAGTTGTTTGGTGTGTTTGTTTTATAATTGTTGATATAGTTTCTTAATGTCGTTGTAGTTTTGCAATGTTGAGTAATTGCTTTTTTTTGCAATTATTTTTTTTAAGTTGCTGCAGAATTGTTTGCTTAATAGGTGTTATGGATTTGAATATTATTACAGTATTGTAATTTTGACTAAAACTAGCAGTTTCATCTTTAGGGAATGCAAAAGTTCTGCAACATTTATATATACATATCTTTATTGTATTGTATTGTATTGTAATTGCATTTATATCGCGCTTATTACCCCTGACAAGGTGTCGAAGCGCTTTTTCGGCGAGTAGCACGCTACTCCAGGACCCATAGAGGATTCGTGTTGAATTAGTATAGTGAAGCATGCAAGTACATTTTAAGTGGTGGATAGGTTAGTCAGTTATTTGGATTTGGATGTGGATAAAAGAGTGAAAGATTTTTTTTATTATTATTATTATTATTTTTTTAGGTCTTAGCAATAGGAGGAGGCTTTTGGATGAGTAAAAATGAGTATTGGAGGGGAGGACTCAGAGGAAAGGGTTTAGAAAGGTTTGTTTTAGGGGATGGGTATAGTAAAAGAGGTGTGAGATGATGTAAGGAGGGGTAGAGTAGGAGAGAGTCTAGAAAGGGTTAGTTTAGCAATCATAGTAGTGGTATGGGTTTGGGATAAATGAGAGAGTGGATGTAGAGGATATATTGATAGATGTATAGGATGAGAGATAGGGTAGTGCATTGGAAGGAGTAGTAGAAGAAGTTTGAGATGAGTCAGAAGGTTGGGCTAGAAGATATATTAAGCAAAGTATATAAGAAATAGGGTAGTGCATTGGAAATGCTAAATTAGAAGAAAGTGATAAATATTTAGATCCATATTTACATTGAAAGTATATAGATACATAAAGGAGGTAAGTATGTGTAGATTAAAGATATTGATAGAGGCACAGGATGAGAAATAGGGTAGTGCATTGGATACAGAGGACTGTTATAGGAGAAGGCAATTATTTGAAATATGATGACTTGCTCTCACTTTGGTATACAGACTTCTCAGACAAGAGAGAGGTTCTGGCATAGAGGCCAGTGTATCTCATATTCTACTACACACTGCTATCAACTGGTGGAGAGGGCAGTTATTTGTACATGTTACTATATATGTTTGTTACTCTGGAGAGACATTTCAGTGGAGAGCTCTGTTTCTGTGAGTACCCTACAACACCTCATAGTCCCAATGGGGAGAGGTCTGAGGGAGAGGTGAGTGTGTCCCCACATTCAACTATCCACACTTATTAACCAAGACACAGTTATGAACAGGAAGGATACTCCATTTCTATTACGTACATAAACAGAAAGACCAGAAGAGGGACTTGCCCGTGCTACCCACTATTCCTCATTTTGTTCCGGGAGGTTGTTTGTGCCGAGGACCTACTGGTCCAACAGCCTTTGGTTTCTGGGGTAGTTGGGGGGGTTTATTTATGGGGGGGAGTATTCCCAGTGGTGACTGTTGGGGGTTGTTATTTTCTTTTTTTGAAGGGCAGACTTATAGCTTCTTGGTTGTGATAGAGGTGGGCAGGGGGATTTGTTGGGGGACAATGGCTATGTGGTTAGTCTACAGTGACTCGGTCTGTGGGTTTGTGAACAGTGGGATCGTATGGGGAGGGGCCAGGTGTGTCCTTTTTGATGGTTAATATAGCTTTCTGGAATGCCAAGGGGCTGAACTCCCCCGAGAAGCGCCAGAAAATGTTGAAGTATTTAAATGACTGCAAATTTGAGGTAGTAGCATTGCAAAAGAGACATCTCAAGAGGGCGGAGGTCACTAGGCTGCGCCACAGGGGCTATCCGTTGATCTATACTTCATCCGCTGCCACTAAACACAACAGAGTGGCTTTGCTTTTTTCATAACATAACGAAATTTCAATCCGAGGCTGTCAAACCCGACAGGGAGGGGAGATTGTTGATGGTTAAAAGTCGACTGAGGGGCACATCATGCACATTTGTCTCACTAGACGCTCCTAACTCAGGGCAATCTGCCTTCCTTTCCCCTGCTCTTGATCATATAGGGGGGTTCGCTGAAGGTCTCATTGTGCTCATGGGGGACTTTCTTATTACGTGGCAGGGGTCCCTTGACAGCACTAGTACTAATAGGGCAGCCATCAGCACCTTTTCTAGCAGAAAATGACTGACCTTGGCCTAAATGATGTCTGGCGTTTCTTGCACCCTACTACCAAGGACTATACACATGTCTCCCATGTAAATCGAACGTACTCCAGAATTGACTACAATTTTATCAGCCACTCCCTCTTGAGGGCAGTACAGGCTGCCCAGATACTCCTGGTAGCTGTCTCAGACCATCGCCTGATCACCCTAGGCCTTCACTGGTGCGGGGCCTTTCCGAGGCCTTCTCGTGGTATTTCCCTTTAGCTCTCACTTGACATCCGGTTGCAAGGAAGGACATAAGGGCGGCCATTGCTGACTTCTTTGTGCACAACCACCCGCAGGAAACAGCCCCAAAGAACACCTGGGATGCATTTAAGACACTACTGAGAGGAAAATGCATCCAACCTAATTCGATCCTAAACAACCAGAGGATGAGGGAAAGTTAGGCCCTTGAGAAAGAACTGGAGACTCTGGAACAAGCACAAAAAGCCACCCCAACCCAAGCTCTCCAGAGACAACTCACCGCACTTAGTGGTAAACTTCAGTCCATATATTCCAATCGGGCGGAATTCACTCTGTTAAAGACTCGCCAGTTCTCCTTCGCACAGGGAAATAAGGTGGGTTCTCATCTGGCACCCCAACTTAGGATACAAAGGGAAAGGGACTTAATTGGGGGGATTTTAGACGCCATGGGCAACTCACACACTCCGACTTCGCTAAAGCAAACATCTTTGGGGATTTTTACGGCCAGCTTTATCAAGGCACCATTCCAGACACGGCACGGCAATAAAATCTTTTAGATACCGTCACATTTCCGCAGGTATCCTGCATGTTGGCTGAGGCACTGGACTCCCCCATAACTCAGGAGGAGGTCCGGGAGGCTATTTCCAGACTCAAACTGCATAAAGCCCCAGGGCCCACCGGCTTTACGGCTCACTTCTACAAGTGTTTTTGCGCAGAGCTTTTTCCTCACTTCACCGCTTTATTTCAAGCCATTGCATCAGACGCTTGGGTCTCAGGTTCTATGGCGGAAGCAATGATTACAGTAATCCCCAAACCTGGTAAAGACTTGCAGCTTTGCGCCTCCTATAGACCCATTGCACTGCTTAATTTAGACGAAAAACTATACTCCGCAATCTTAGCAGCGCCTCTCGAGAATCTGATGCCGGAGCTAATACACCCTGATCGATCCGTATTTATAAAAGGCAGGCAAACACATGATAACATCAGACGCACCATACATCTGCTTAAAAAGGCTTCTAGGTTTTAAATCCCTGCATTTTTAGTGGGCCTAAATGAGGAGAAAGCCTTTGATAGAGTGGATTGGGCTTTTCTCTTTTTAACTATGCGAAAGTTTGGGTTTGGAGATACTTTCCTTAATATGGTGAAGGCCAATATCACCTCCCCACCTCTTGAGTGATGGTCAATGGTTGCCCCTCCTCCCCTTTTGCCCTGAGCAGAGGCACCAGACAGGGGTGCCCTCTCTCGCTCCTCTTGTTCGCCCTCAAAATCGAACCCTTGCGACCAGGATCAGATCCAATGATGAGATCCGAGGCGTTCCCTTTAGCGGTTTGAGCACAAGGCCTCTTTTATTGCCGATGACATCCTGCTCACGCCTACGGATCTGGTAACTTCGCTGCAGGCGGTACAGGGAGAATTACGCCGCTTTGAGCAGGTAGCGTGGTTTAAGACAAACTTCACAAAATCCTCTATACTTAATCTCACCCTCCCTCCCACTGAGGTGCTTCGTTTGAAAACCCAGATGTCCTTTCAATGGGCAAAACACTCCTTACTCTATCTGGGAGTACAACTCACGGCTAATTTGGGTGATCTGTACAAAGCGAATTACCCTCCCCTGCTGACACAACGTCAGCAAGACCTTAAACGGTGGTCGCCTCTCTACATTTCGTGACTTGGGAGAGTTAATGCAATTAAAATGACGGTTGTACCTAAATTTTTATACTTATTCCAAGCGCTACCTTTCGAGCTGGAGCGTACTTTATTGCCAAGCCTCCGCACTCTGTTCACTAAATTTATTTGGCAAGGGGGGAGGGCGCGCCTGCCCTATCATGTGCTCCGACGTCCACGAGATAAGGGCACCTTAGCCCTACCTGGCTGCACTTTATCAGGCTGCTCAGTTACGGGTGACAGCAGAGTGGTCGGCAAGGGACTCAGAGAAGCACTGGCTCCATATGGATCGCTCCGTAGTGGGGCGATATATATGGGATGTGCTTTGGAAGCTCAGGAGAGATCATCCTCCCAATGCATATATTAGCACCCCCACTCGCATGACCCTGACCATCTGGGATACTATTGCACACAGGGAGGGTTGGACCTCATTCCCTTCCCCCCACACAACCATCCATTTTAACCCGGCATTTCCTCTGGCGCTACATAAGGGGCCCATTCATTGTTGGAAGGAGGGGGGTGCCTCAAATTATTTGATGTGTTACATAATGGCAAGGTCCTGATGTTTGACAGGTGCAAAAAGGAATTTGCAATTCCCCAGAGTGAACACTACCACTATCTCCAACTTAAACATTGGGTCTCAACACCTCACATTTGAGAGGCGGCTACTAGGGATCTTACCGACATGGAAAAGTTGGTGGTTTATAGGGCGGGCTTCATGAAAGGCACTATTTCTGCTCTCTATGGAATGCTGCTGCACACTCTACATTCTCCACGGGCGCGATATATGACTTTTTGGGAGCAAGTTTTAGATAGGGATATTTCCGAGATAGAATGGGCACATATCTGGAGGGACGTTGCAAAACATAACAAGTCCATTGCTCTTCAAGAAGCTCACTACAAAACACTACATGATTGATACCTATACCCCACAAAGCTTCAATGAATTTTCCCTGACACTTTGGATCACTGCTGGTGGGGATGTGGGCTTCAGGGGGACTTCAGGCATATATGGAGGGATTGCCCAAAAATACGGCCATTCTGGGACGAGATCCTATCTCATATAAAGGACATGTTGGGTTATCCACTCCCGACCTCCATAGACTTTGCTCTCCTTGGAGTTAGAGATCCAACTTTAGACCACCAAACCAAAGCTGACAAGGCGATTATGTGGACGTGTCTGGGGGCGGCCAAGCTTACCATATCGGCTGCATGGAAAAAGGCGGACACTCCCGCGACATCACTGTGGCATTTGTGACTGTGGAGAATACTTTCCATGGAACGTCTTGCAGACATATTTTGGGACACTTACAAAGACTTTGAGCTAAGCTGCGGTCCACTGGTTGCCTTCCTGTCTCAGGGTCTGCCTTCAGCTGTTTGCCGTCCGACTGTGCAGGCTATGCACCTCTTCCAAATATAGGTTTCCCCTTGGTCACTTTGAAAAAATGCGACCCCTAAGGTATGCTCTGAGAAGGCCTTGAGCGCTCCACCAGTCAATATGCCAGAACAAAACTGCCTCATGTTTATTCTCTTTTTCTTTCTCAATATAGTCTACTCACCACCGGGAGGGGTGTGGGGGGTTGTTTTGGGGAGTGGGTGGGAGGTCGTTTATAGGTCCGGTTTTTGGTTTGCCGAACCTACTTGAGTTATGTTTTCTTTAACTTAGCATCACTCATTTGGAGAGGGGGGTATGGTAGGACCTGGGGTCACGTGAAGCTGAACCCACCATAGCTGACTGTTTTGCAACCCTGGAGCCTGCGTGCCCTCAGGTAGCTTTGATGTCATCAACCTTTTTGTTATGCTGTGTGTGATGCTCAATAAAAATTATTTTTAACAACAAAAATGTACTTTATGTGCCACACTGCACAACAAGTACAAGTGACAGACCGGACTACGTACAGTAACCTTTCTACAGGATGTGGTTTACACCACTACTCTCCTTTCACTACTGAGTGAATGAGGATTTCATGGGTATAAGGAGTGTAGTGTCAGCCCTAGGTATTAATTTAGGATCCATTAAAGATAGTGGACGGAGACCAAAGCCCAAATGGACCCCTAATTTACCCACTGATAACAACTGTGACACTTTTTAAAAATGTATGTTGAGACCTTCACCGGATGTCATAAACTTCTTTACATAGGAGACCTAGTTGACAAGGAATAACCTAATGCCTCAGGAAAATCTGGCACTGAAAACTATACAGCAGGTTGAGAAACTCATCATTAGGGAAGCAGATACAGGGTAAAGTGCAGTGGCCATAAGTAAAGTAGATTAGAATAATGAAATATACAACCAGCTTAGTAATGTATCCTGCTACACATTGTATCAAGAGGAACTACTCACATATGAGGAATATTTATTTCTAAAGCTTAAGAAGCCCAGGTACCATTGCGTATACTCTCTTCCTAAAATACACAAGAACTCTCCCTTCCCCCCCGGGGAGGTTGACAATGTCTGGCATAGGTGTGCCTACTGAGAAGTTGTTTCAATTTGTGGATAGTTTCCTACCTCCCTTTGTATCAAACCTTTATTTATCGGGGTTACGAAACATGTATTGAATATTTTAAGTAATATTGTGTGGGAGGATAACATGTTGCTAATAGCATTGGATGTTTTGTCTGTACACCAACATTTTACCAGAAAATGGCATGTTGGGGGTGACACATTTCCTTAACAGAAGACCATTTCCTTAACAGAAGACCTGTTGAACTTCTGTCAGACACCTCCAGAACAACAATGACTCCAACTCCTCCACCCTAATCGACATCCTTGCCAACCTCAGACTCAGACAACTTGTCACAACACCCACCCACTCCGCTGGTCACACGCTTCACCCCATCTTCTCCTCAATCTCCCAAGTCTTCTTCAACCACACCACCAGACCCCACTGGACCAACCACCATTGCATCCACTTCACCTTCCGCAAACCCACCACACACCACTGCACCCAACAGATGCCTCGCTGTGGCTGGAGCAAGTCACCGAAGACCAGCTAACCACCACCCTTGCCTGAAAACCTCCCGCAGACCCAACCAACGTCTCAGCCTGCAACCTCAGAAAGTAGATCGACGACTGTGTCAACACCCTTGCCCCACTCAAGAAACCCTCCAACAGCCACACCAGAAGAAAGGCAAGCTGGTTCACCGAAGACCTCCAAGTCTCCAAGCAAACCTACCGAAAGCTAGAGAAGAACTGGATCCGTGAACGAACACCAGAAAGCTAAGCAGCCCACAAGAACGCCACCCGCAGACACCACCACCTCATCAGATCCGCCAAAAGGGCCTCTTTTCAAAGACCGACTAGACAACAACGCACACAACAGCAAAGAGCTCTTCAACATCGTGAAGGAACTCTCTAACCCCAGCTCCAACACCAACGACATCCCACCTTCGCAAGACCTGTGCAACTCACTAGCCACCTTCTTCCACCGCAAGATCACAGACATCCACAACAGCTTCAACACCGCCCCTGCAATCACCGAGACCTCCAGCCCCACGACCACCACCTGCACCAGCCGCCTGATCTCCTGGAAAACCATCAACGATGATGACACCATCAAGATCATGAACTCCATTCACTCCGGATCCCTGTGAGACCCATGCCCACACTACATCTTCAACAAAGCCGGCACCACCATCGCACCCCATCTCCAGAAAGCCATCAACATCTCCTTCAAAACAGCAACCTTCCTGGAGAGCTGGAAGCACGCCGAGATCAACGCCTTACTCAAGAAACCAAAGGCGGACCCCAAGGACCTCAAGAACTTCTGACCCATCTTTCTGCTCCCGTTCCCGGCGAAGGTCATCAAGAAGGCCGTCAACAAACAACTGACCAGATTCCTCGAGGAGAACAGCATTCTGGACCCGTCCCAGTCCAGGTTCGGCAGCAACCACAGCACCGAAACTGCCCTCATCACCGCCACCAACGACATCAGGACCCAGCTAGACAACAGAGAAACCGTGGCCCTCATCCTCCTAGACCTGTCAGCCGCCTTCAACACGGTCTGCCACCGCCTACTATGGATGTAAGTGAAGGCCCTGGACTTGACCACCTCCTTCCTCTCGGGCAGAACACATAGCGTCCGCCTCCCCCCCTTCCGCTCTGCAGCCACCAAGATCATCTGCGGCGTTCCCCAGGGCTCATCCCTCAGCCCAACACTGTTCAACATCTACATGGCACAGCTCGCCCACATCACAGGACTGCATGACCTCAATATCATCTCTTATGCCGATGACACCCAGCTGATCCTCTCCCTCACCAAAGACCCCCACACCGCCAAAACCAGCCTCCACGAGGAAATGAAGGCCGTCGCCAACTAAATGAGAAACAGCCGTCTGAAGCTGAACTCGGAAAAGATGGAGGTCCTCATCCTCTGATCCACCCCCTCGACCTGGGATGATTACTGGTGGCCGACCACACTAGGAACAGCTTCAATGCAAACCGACCACGCATGCAACCTAGGGGTTATCCTCAACTCCACCCTCTCCATGATGAAGCAGGTCAACACCGTCTCTTCCTCCTGCTTCAACACCCTCCACATGCTCCACAGGATCTACAAGTGGATCCCCAGAGAAACAAGAAGGACGGTCACCAGGCCCTCGTCAGCAGCTGACTGGACTACTGAAACACCCTCTACGCAGGAGCCTCGGCCAAACTCCTGAAACAGCTCCAACGCATCCAGAACGCCTCCGCATGCCTGATCATTGACATCCCTCGCCGCAGCCACATCACATCCCACCTGAGAGACCGGCACTGGCTCCTCGTCAACAAGAGGATAACCTTCAAGCTCCTCACCCACACACACAAAGCACTCCACAACAGCGGACCAGCGGACCTCAACGGCTGACTCAGCTTCTACAACCCCACCTGCCAGCTCCACTCTGCCGACCACACCCTCACCACTGTCCCCCGCATTCGAAGAGTGACCGCCGGTGGCAGATCATTCTCCCACCTTGCCGCCAAGACATGGAACACCCTCCCCATCTGCCTACTACAGACCCAAGACCTACTGACCTTCAGAAGACTCCTGAAGACCTGGCTCTTCGAACAGTAGAAGCGTTCCCCCTCCCCTTAGAGTCTTGACACCCTCACAGGTAAGTAGTACGCTTTACATATGCTTGATTGATTGATTGATTTTTTGAGACACAGAATTGATTTTGTCTATGGTACGTATGATACTTGACAATAAAGTATTCATGCTTGAAGATAAATGGTACCATCAGATATGCAGTACTGTTATGGGATCCATATTCGCTCCTTCTTACACTAGTCTCTTTATAGGGTGTTTTGAGGAGGAGCAAGTCTGGGGCCCAGGTGGCACTAAATGGGTGAATAATATCCATTTATTGGGGCAGGTTCATTGACGATGTTCTGATGCTCTGGAACAACCCCTTCAGCACTTGACTCACAGAGGTACATATGGCAGAGCATTCACAGGCTTCTAAGGGAGGTGGTGGGGGTGCTTGGGTTCAGGAATTAACAATAACAAGGAAGACAAAAACTGACATACCAAGGAATTTTCATTTAAAACAAAAAAAATGATTTAACACTATAACTAAATGCTACACATGCAATATTGGTAGGATGCAGTTGAGTTTCCTGGGTGCTGGGGTTGGCTGTGTTTCTACCTGCTACAGTCCCCCTAGGTTCCCCCCACTCTTGTGCAGGTGATTCAAAATTACACTGGTTACTTTTTTGACATGGTCACAGTATATATACACATTAAATACACACAGTTCAATGACTCATTATTTCATTTAAAGTAAATTTCTAAATTGTGTATTTGGAAATACAGTTTCTTGAGAGGTTTCCTGGGTACCGATATGAGAGCTCCTACTACTATCCATAAGGTCTGTACTCTAGGTTGTTATGATGTGTCTGGCTGACTGGAGGATTAAGAAGAGCTGTGAGTGGAGACTGTTTTCTTTGATATACAACCACAATGTTTATTGACAATTTATTGCTCCATCTGACTTCAGAACCTGTACAATAAAATTAGGCATGCAAAACACCCTGATCTGTGACTGGTTCAGTTGTCTGTCATTTGGCCAAGATGAATAAACATGTATTTGTGTTCATTTCATTCTTTAGACGTATTTCTTTTACTTTATCAACACAATGCTAGTTTCATGTTTCATCGTGCAACACTTTGTTGAACAGTTTAAATTGTCAGTTAAGTCCATTTGCTTTCTCCTGAATGGCTATCTCTGCATTCTCATGGAAGGTGACCACCATTCTGAAGCTTCTTTCCAATCACTTACTTATTACGGTTGCGTTATTTCGCACAAGTGTTTTAGCTGGATATTTCTCATGCTAAGGGTTCCAATCATACAGGTGCACCTATTTTTATTTTATTGTGATCCTAGGAAAGTAGATTAATTACACAGCAGGAATTATGTCACCTTTTCTTATAACAATAGCATTTCTCTTCAGGTACCCCAGTCTTAGGTAGGTGTATTGTTGTAGCTCCCGCAACTAGTAAAATGTTGCTTGACTGAGAAGCCCAAAAATGGGTATTTTTGACCATCAATGCAGATCTGACGTCTGTGCAGATGGCCTTATTACTGCTTCCCTTTCGTTGAAGGCGAGCCAGTTCTAAGAGGAGAGCTCCTGGGCCCAACACTTTTCCACTGAGGCTCCTCATATGATGTTTTAATCCAGCTGCTGAGGACTAGACTTGTTGTTAAAGTCCCTGAACCTGAGCTATGGGCTTAAGCCACAGTCAAGTATGTAAAACGAGGGAGAGGCCCTTAAACAACCGGTATTGCCCAAAGCAGAAGGACCATAAAGCTATTAGAGCATTCTACTCCCTCTGGGTAGAATGTTGTAAAGTAAAAAGGGAGAAGCAGAGACAAAATTGGAATGTTGGGAAATAGGGCTTATAATAGCAATTTTCAGTCCAGAGCTACTTTAGTGTCTTCAGTCGAGCTCCTAGCATTCCATTTTTCAAAATTGCAATGCAGAATCCAACCTAATCACCACATATCTACTGTATCTACTGCATCTACTGTAAGAAGCTATGGAAAGATTTTTCATGTTGATGAAATCATCATGTGTGGCAGGCTCATATTCAAAGGTGAGAGGCTTTCACCTCATTTTTTTCTTTGAAGTGCATGTTTACTTATAAATGAGTGGGGAGGCCACTGAATCTTGTTTGAACCAGTTGCAGGTCTGCAATTCAGATCTGGTGTTTTCTTTCTCTGCTTCAAGTCAAAGATATGTTTGTCATTATGGATCATCTCTTGTTTTTTTTGTCACGAGAAACTTCAACTCTTCATGGCTTCCTCCAGGATTTTATTTTTGTTAATTTAACTGTTTATTGCTCTGCATGTTCTTTAGGACCAACATTATTAGCTTTTCCTGTTTCAGAATGAGGCCAGCAGGTTCTAGTATCTCTTGTGAAGCAACTTACTATTTCGACAACTAATGGATTTGGCCAAAACAAGTTACTTTTTTCCTATAATGTCTCTGCTTTATTTGACGTGATTTTTAAATGACTAAAATTACCCTCTACACTTTGTGCAAGGGCACACTTAAACATGTGTTCTGCAGCACAATGTTGGCTTCCTTGTTTGCCAAGGCCATCTGATCCACCAGTTTTTCCTGCGGTTTCACAAGCAGAAGACATTGTTTCCTCTCTGATGTGGTGAGTTCTTCCACACCTCCAAAAGTGGTCATCTAGCAATAGTCTTCTCATAGCCTTAGTAGGACTCAAGTGTACCCTTCAGGCTGCCGGTTACCCTGGAAGGCTCTGGATCATACCTTCCCAATCAGTATGCTCAAAGATTATTGTGTGCTATTCCACAATAGTGATGATATTGTTTTACTGGGATTTCAATGGCTCAAACAGACTCAGCAGCCAAATCCCAGGATGGACACCAACTTTAGTTTTTTAGGAAATACAAATAGCTGTCCCCATTCTGACCCCTGTTAGACCTGGCATCCTTAGGGTGGTCTTCCCAAAGATTGCTTGCCTTTTACCTCCTGTTTTTGCTAATTGTTTTTCTTGGCCTTAGGACTCTGAGCACTTTACCACTACTAACCAGTGCTAAAGTGCATGTGCTTTCTCTACTAAACAAAATTGGTGTACACCTGATGGGCATATTTGATGTACTGATGAGTTCCTTGTAAAGGGGTGTACCATGTACCCAATGCCTGTACTTCAAATGTTGTTAGTGGGCCTGCAGCATTATTTGTTCCACTAACATAAGTAGCCTTTCAAATCTGTCTCTGGCCTGATACTGCAGAGCCTGTGTGTGCAGTTTACTGCCACTTTGACATGGCATTTAAAACTACTTGCCAAGCCGTAAACTCCCCTTTTCTTACACTTAAGTCAACCCTAACATAGGCCCCAGGTATCTCTATGGGTAGAGTGTCATCTAAATAAAAGTAGGACATGTGTGTTTAATCTGCACATGTCTTAGTAGTGCCAAACACCCAAATTTGTTTTCCACTGCTAGCTTTGGGAATGTATTAATACACTTTTAAGCTGCACATCCTATTTACTAATAAAGTTGGATTTAACATTACTGTTTTTGAAATGTGTCATTCAGAAAGTAGACACATCTCTGCATGTAGAGCTATATATTCTGTACAGATTATCTCCAATACAAGTCTGGGGTGGATGACAGCTATGCTTTGCGCATTCCCTCTAGACAGCCACAACACAGGAACGGTAGTTGTGTATGAGTACCCATCTACATACATCTACATTCTGATGGCCATGCCTTGGCAGGATGGAAGGGAGTGGCTATCACTTCACTTGAATAGGCTGTGTCCTGTCTCTAAACAAAGTACTGATTACACCCCCCCACAGATAGCCTTACAGACAAGATTGAGTTGAAAGGTAACCTTGTGCACTTCAGATAGCTGCTTTAAAATCGCTCCTCCCACAACAAAGGTACTGTCCCCTTACAGTGAGACACTACTAGACTTGTTACAGAAGCTCTGCCAGAAAAACTGCTGTCGTGCTTAAATGACTCAACCCGGGATGCTGATCTGGAAGGCCTGCTTTTATGTGTATTGTCCTGCTGCCTGCTGCTCTCTAACTCTGCTGAAAGAGAGCTGGACTCTGCTTTCACTCCAAGTGATCTCCAAGGGCTTGTTGGTTTGCTCCTATTGCTTGATACTCAGGGATATCGAAGTCTCTACCCCTGCTTTTTTGCCTGGCACACTGGAAGTGGCCCAGATACTTGTAACATGGAGTTCAACGCAACTCCTGTCTGGCTGTAACAGAAGTGGCTCATCGACCCGGTTGCGAGAGTAAAATCAGCGGATCAACTCAAAACCAGTGCTTTGCCTCTAATGATCGACTCAACAGACAGCATATCACTCCCGCTGCAGCTTCATAAGATTGACACATCCTCTTAACTGCATGGCAGAATTCTGTGCATCACTCAGAACCTCTCGACTCCGCCACCCATCTTCGAAACTAAAGCATCACCTTCACTGCGTGGAGAAGATCGATGCATCTTGCACCTGCAGGCCTTGACATTGACGCATCTCACTGTTTGCGACCAGGAAAAGTACTTTGTTTGTCGGGGCGTGCGTGGGTCCTGTAGCCAGATACCGCTCCATTGCGGTCAGCCTGAACTGTGACTTTGACACGTTTTCCTTTATACATTGGATTTTTGTTGTTTAGGTCTTGATTTGTCCAGAATATAACAATCTATTTTTATAAACCTGTGTGGAGGCTTTTTGTAGTGTATTCATTTTGTGTGTTTGTGTGCGTGCATGTGTGTTGCATAAATACTTTACACAATGCCTCTTTAGAAAAGCCTGACTGCTTTGTGCCAGGCTACCAGAGGGTGGGCAGAGGTTATCTTTTAGTGTGTGTCTAGATTACCTGACTAGTTCCCGCCTCGCTAAGGTGCATATCTCAGCTAACCAGGAATTCCATTTCTAACACCTCCTATGTCTCATTGCCCAGAAGGAGCATTGCTCTGGAGCACCAATGTAAGACAGCCATTTTGGATCATTGCTAGTTCCATCACATAATGTTTTGCCCTTGCGGACACACTGCTTGCTCCATTCTGGAATATAAAAGCACCATAAACAGAGCAATGAATGTAGAGATATAATACAATTATAAATGCTAACTAAGATTTGCAGGGTTCTTTTTCATATGTTCAAACTTTCTGTGACATGACCTCAAATCTGAAAGAACAAACACGGAAAACACATACAGAAAATAGCAAATAAATTAGGATGCTTCACTTAAACAAACTGAATAATGTATGAGTGCAAATGTTTGCCCATTGCATATGTAGTGCTATTTGGGGGTTGCTAAGGCACTAATCTTCCTATTAATGTGTGCTATCACATTCCAAATATTGCTACTTGGTATATCTACGCGGACATATTTATGGGAAATTACTGATGTGGTCCAGGGAGGAAGACTGAGTAAACGCCAATATTGTTCATGACCTTCAAAAATAGATGGCTGTGGAAGCATGATAGGTGTTTATAAATACTTAAACAATAGTAATCAACCTGAATGTCGAGATATAATTAAAGTCATAAATTCTAACTAAGGAGTTAATCGTTTTTAATTAGAAATTAATCAGGTTAAATAATTGGGGAAATGCCACTATAAACGTGATTAGCTGTAGAAATAGGATTTAAGGAGGTAAAGCGGAAGACGCCTCTTTCATTGTTTATTATGTAGGAAAAGGTAAACTTTAAAAAGCCCTGCATAATTTTCTGGCATCATTGGTACAAGTTGTGAATGGCTAAACAGCATGGTAAAGCATTGCACTGCGTGCATGTTTAACCAGGAAATGGACGGCAAGTAAAATATACTACATCTACACTCTGTAAAGAGACCAAAAATCCAGTATTGAAACAGGTAAAACAGTAATAGCAAGGTAGGTGTAGGTTCATCTGGGCAGCCAATCGCTAATAGGTTTTCTGGCGAAACAAGTGTAAAGTTCGGCATATTCATGGTACGCGAGTAGGACAGGATCGGACAAAAGTATAACTAAATAAAAATGTCGTACAAACCACCGTTATCGTGCGAATGGGGATATCGCAAACAGTGCAGTGGTGAAAAAGCTGATTATTAACAATATCATCCATCTTCACCAAACGCCTCACAGATAAATTGCGCCTAGAAGAGTTCTAGAGGAAGCACCAGCCTAAACAAACGTGTGTGTGTGATGCACAACTATGGATTACCACATACTCCAAGTTCTTCCTGGATTGGTGGCGTCGCGCAGTTGTCGCAGATGCCTAATAAATATAACTGGATTCTACTCAGTGAGTTGTGCATTCAGCTGCTACTGACACTGAACTTACACTTCAATGTAGTCCTGCCAGTGAGTATCCTCACTTTAACCATCCACAGGGAGCAGCCTGTAGTTGCTTTAAGAAATGATTATTTACATTTTACCGGAATCAAACTATAAAAAAGATGCAACAGACCCAATCCTATAGCTTAGGAGAGTTGTTGCGTGAACTATTTGATTTCACAAAGAGCAATTAATGTGCTTCTATAAAAGAATAGTTCTTAACCGAGTTCAGCCATTTAAGGTAGAAAGCTATCAGCAGGTAAAATCTATTCTCTATGAAATACTCACCCACACCTAGGGTAACCACCTCACTCCAGGTCATTAAAGCCATAGGGCATGAATTAGATCTTAGCAGATAGGTTACTTCGTCACAAGGGTGACAGATGGCCGGTCCGCCGAAATGTAAATCATATTACAGACTATGGGCATATCGAGGCATATTATCAAGGCCTAGCGATATTTGTATCGCCGTGTTTGCGTCCGTTTTCGGACGAAATGGGACGATAAAAATATTGCTTTATTTACAAGAGCACGCTAACGCGTGTTCAATTGGATAAGCGCTGGCTTCAACATCGTATCGCATCGCCTTGCATCACCAATGAGATGCAAGGGAGGCGTGCCCCGTGAAACAACATGGGATATCATCACTAACCCTGATACTCTCTATTATCAAGTGTATCGCTAACACGCATAGCGATATTTAAATCAGCGCTAACCGGGTTTTTCGATGGTTTGTAACGCCTGCTATTTTCCTTACTAAGCCATATCTATAATGGGAGATGGATTGTTATGCTGAGTCCACATCTCCCATTATAGATTAGGTTTTCCCTACCTCAGTTTACAATGCTAGAATTCCTGCGATTTTGACTCTTCCACCGCTTTTGCCTGGGATTCTATCCCCTTGGCGGTGCGCGTTGCTGATAGTGCGCTCACCAGGCGATAGAATCCGGCGATATGCGGCGGTAATTATTTGCACGCTACACACGGCCAGCGATATTTATCGCTTGCCGTTGATGATATGCCCCAAATTTCGGATTACAGGATATCCGTCACTGTTGTGACAGAGTAACCTGTCAGCCAAGATACAAATCAGGCTCATTGTCTCCAGTCCTGAACTTACACTTACAATTTTTTGACTTCAGGCCCTGTATCATATATTAGGTGCACTGTTCATGTTTGCACCATGGCACACCTTTAAAAAGGCGCACCAGGTACAAACATGAACAGTGCACTGAATTGCAATGAATGCGCTGCCCTCAGTTCAGCACTGACCTCAGGGCTGCCCTCGGGCAGTACATTCACAAAAACACAGAGAGACTGCTTTAATCAGCTGCTAATTGTTTCTCTGTGCAAGTGGCACCTGCCTGCCCTTTAGAGAGGGGATAGAGATCCCCTGGCACATGGGTGCAGTGATTGACTGCACCCGCTTGCAGGTGAGTGTCTGGGGGGTCAATAAGACCTCCCTTGTACCCTCCGGAGGGGTGCCCTTAGTGGGTGCATTGACATAGCTCTACCTTTTTGTGATGCACCTCCTGGCGGTTTCACTGCAACGGCATCCATAATACAGCACGGATGCAGAGGCAAAATATTTCCTCATTTGCATGAGGCCATGCCCCCCATGCAAATGAGGGATGACTCTTTCAAGATACATGTACACCAGTGCTATCAGTATTACCGAAGGGGGTGCACAAGCGTTTGTGGCCCCTTCTGTAATATCAAAGGGTCTTGGGGTGCACAAATTGTGTGCACACTGATGTTGCACCCCACCCCACGTCACTTGAGTAATACTGCCCAACGTAGTTAAATTAGGTCAATAAAAGCAAATTAAGACTACAACACTGAGAATGCACTAAAGTATCACCTAAACTTCTAGGACTAGAAATACAGGGCCATAATATCAAGGACGGGCGATCCATTATCGCCACTTTTATCGGCAGGAAACTGCCGATAAAGCGGCGATAATGGGCTTGATAATATGCTTTATGAATTCCTATCGAAGCCCATGTTAGATGTCTTCACATCTAACATGGGCTTCGATAGGAATTCATAGAGCATATTATCAAGACCATTATTGCCGCTTTATCTGCAGTTTCCTGCCGATAAAAGCCTTGATAATATGCGACACAATCTTTGATGACCTAGGGCAAGGGGGTCATCCTAATTACACCTTCACTCAATAAACGCTCTAGTGTAATGTATTGATAATGGGATCATTTGATTGGCATCGTAAAACAACAAAACACAAAATGTTATTGCAACCATTCACAGTATAATAAAGTAGGTTCACCGGCTCCTGCAATAATGGAGAAGCTCCAGAAAAGAGACCGCAGACCAGACAAGGTGCCACATGACCAGGAAAGCCCTGGAAGAAACAGAAAGAGGACGTTCACTTAGAATGAGCTTGACATTCCAATGGAAAAATATGCCTGTGAAAACGACAATAATTCTGTTCTAGAATCCACTAAAAGAAAAATTAGGACATTCAAATAGCAGGAGATAAATGCGGTTGGTATGGCAAACAGAATTGTGCATGAGATAAGGAGTAATAATTTGATCTGCATTAATACACACAGGAGAAGTCAGCCACTGGAAGGAAATAAGAACCAGACATTTGTTTCCAACCAAGAAGTACATTCAGAGCATGTTACAACCTGAGGCAGTTGCAAGACTGAACAACATCGACATCTCTGCACCAGACCCCAATCTGGCAGTGGAGCGCCTCTCTGCATAAAAATACAACTATCAGAAGTTTGAAACATTGACAGAACACGCGTAGTGGAGATAAGCATAATAGCGTGTTGTAACACACACCAAACACTAAAAGGGAGTTGCATCATCAATTCAATTCCTATGCTCACAACATCAATTGTGGGACTTGTGGTCCCATAATCTGTAGCTAAACTTTCAGGAAGCAGGACTCCTGACGCGGTGAATCTTGGCTGCTGACCTTTCTGGAAGCACTTTTCGCTGCCTGCTCTGTCTCTTGTGGATCCTGACCTCCCGCCTCCCGCCGCCCGACCCTATATTCAGCTCAGGGTGAGGCCGCCCAGCGGAGCGCGGAGGGGAGAAAAACTACATCTCCCAAGAGCCTTCACGACGCTACTCGCGTCAGTTGCGCGCCAGGAGGCGCATAAATCACCAGTCACCCCGGTCGAGTGGGTGACTCCTGACGCGGTGAATCTTGGCTGCTGACCTTTCTGGAAGCACTTTTCGCTGCCTGCTCTGTCTCTTGTGGATCCTGACCTCCCGCCTCCCGCCGCCCGACCCTATATTCAGCTCAGGGTGAGGCCGCCCAGCGGAGCGCGGAGGGGAGAAAAACTACATCTCCCAAGAGCCTTCACGACGCTACTCGCGTCAGTTGCGCGCCAGGAGGCGCATAAATCACCAGTCACCCCGGTCGAGTGGGTGACTCCTGACGCGGTGAATCTTGGCTGCTGACCTTTCTGGAAGCACTTTTCGCTGCCTGCTCTGTCTCTTGTGGATCCTGACCTCCCGCCTCCCGCCGCCCGACCCTATATTCAGCTCAGGGTGAGGCCGCCCAGCGGAGCGCGGAGGGGAGAAAAACTACATCTCCCAAGAGCCTTCACGACGCTACTCGCGTCAGTTGCGCGCCAGGAGGCGCATAAATCACCAGTCACCCCCGCCTCGCGGGACGCGAGCGGGACGCCCGGAGCGAAGCCCGGGCAAAGGGCGGGCCCTCTGTGGCCCTCAGTGGCCGAGGTAGGCCGGGCTGGGCCCTGTTATTGTAGTTTTATTCGTTAACTTTATCTTCGCTGCTCTGATATTGCAGCAAACTTTCAAACATTAATATACGGATGATCTCTTGACTATATTTTTGTTATCTGTTTATTGTGACCTCCTCGGCTACCTTCAGTAACCGATTATTTATATTTTTATATTTGGTGCCTGAATAATTGTGATTGCCTATTAAACGGAAGGACTATATCTTAAAGATTAATCATGTCTACCAAGAAATTACGTTCCGGGAAAGTATTAAAGGATAAAGAAGAGGTGATATCTGAACCTACACGCTTGAGGAAAAAATCAGAAAATAGTGCGTTAATAAAAGGTCAGATGCAACTGGAACATATTTGGGAAAAATCAGGAAATAAACTTGCAAAAGACCCAATAATTTCAAAGTCTGGTTTATCGCCTCACTCCCAATCACAAACTAAGTTAGAAATAGATTTAAACACTGGTGTACCGATTGAACTAAAACAATCTATTTCCCCTCAAAAGATGGACAGTATTTCCTTGGCACATGATCATAATATTTTTATTGAAAGAGAAAAGGAAGGTGAAGACTTTGCTGCTACATCCATCTCCACTAGTATTGATCTTGAACTCTGTGGTCGATACATGGATAAGAAACCCTCTGCCCAGGTTGTGGACAGTAAAACTCCAATTAGAGCAACACCATCTGGAATGCTTCTATATAGCAGCACCCCATCAAACAAATCTCAAGATGATTATTTAACACACAGTGATTTGAAATCTCCTCATCTTAACATATCAGGGATTTGTTCTTTTGTTCAATCTAGCTACCCAAAAAATGAGAAACCAATATCAGAATCGTTGATAGCGCTTGAACAAATATTGTCATCTATATTGTTGCTCCTTGGTAAATTTGCTGTGAGTTCTGATTGTATTTTATCATCTGTGTCTGAGATATTGAAGGAAATGTTGGCTAAAAAGGGTGCTAATGTTCAAGCACCGCCCTCTGAACCTGTAGTAGAAAAGATTATATTACCCCCTACTGAATCTGCAGCTCAGAGCCTGTCAAACTGTACTAATCTTTTGCAGGGCAATATTCCTTTGAAATTAACTGTCAAGGCAGACACCCATCCACCCCTTAAGAGCTCTATCCTATCTATCACTGGAGAGAGTAAATCTATAAAACTCACTGACAAAGATGATAGTTTGATAGAGATGGTGCAAACGACCGGAAATGATCTTTTTCCAATCTTTATCAATGAAAAAAAGGGCCAGGATGGAGTGCAGGCTCAGACTAAAACTAGAAAAGAAAGAATAAAAGGACAAAATAGGAAGTTATTACGTAAATATAAGAAAAAAAGACCAAGGCAAATTATTTTCCAAAGCATATGTGCTGATGCACGAGAGGAGTCAGGAAATGGGGAAAATCCACTATTGAATACAACCAAAAATAAAGCAGTGGGCGATGCACTTAATGATGTATTAGAAGATAAAACGATTAGGAGCTGTACAAATGAGCTGTCCCTTGCTCATGTGGTACAAGCCCCGGAACCTTTATCTGTGTTGACTGATGTTATAGACATTCCGTCACAAATAGTAAAAGTATTAAATCCAACTGCATTTACTTTCCGACCCCAACTTAATACTATTAGTGGCCCAACTCCTCAACCAGTAAAATGTGTAATGAAAACAGTAGATACATTAATACTGGATTTTCTTCCGTTGTTTGATCAAGATGTAAAAATGAATAGATCTTGGCTTCTTAACTGCTTTAAAGAAACTGATAACTTAAAACTGATTCTGTCAAATGATATTGACTTGGTTTTCCCAATAAAATCAAGCATTGGACAGCGAACAAGAGTAATTTTTTATTCAAAAATAATTACTAATCTTGTTTTACAACAGGCAGAGTTTTTCCAATGTAGAGGAATTGATGTATTGCCACATTATAATAGATCCACATCTACTGCCCCTAGAGATAGTATTAATAATCCAGCATCTATATATGATGACTGTTATTCTGGTAATAAAGATCTGAAAATTTGGATCTCAAAGGGCAAAAGAATGGTATCTCAGGCCTTGCCATTGCCTGAACATGCAGATGTTCCTTTAACAGAAGACAATCAGATGTGGAACTGGCTGCCGGGGGTTCTTTCTACTAATTGTGTGAACAACCCAAGACTCTTCCAACATCTTTAACAATAACTTAAAAATTGTCTCTTGGAATGCTGCTGGCATGTTTAATTCCCCTGAGAAATTTGACTTTCTATCCACATTAAATGTCGATGTAATATGTTTGCAGGAGACGTGGTGTAAAAAGCTCCCCTATGTAGGGAATGAGTTTTTTGTCCTAGAGGCCCCTGCAAAATCTTCAAAAAAAGGCCATGCGAAAGGAGGAATCGCTTGTTTGCTATCCACCTCTTTTCAATGGCATTACACGCATTACTCTGACTCTAGTAATCTTTTTCAATCTATAACTATCACTAACCTGGGCAAAGCTGGTTCGCGGTCTTCGTTTGTTATTTTAAATGCATATATTCCCCCTGAGGAATGTTTTAATTTTGTCATGAAGCGAATGTTTTCCTATGTAGCAAAGCTAATGGATGCTGAATATCCCCCCTATATACTAATGGTTGGAGATCTAAACAGTAAAATATCCAACTCTACTCTAGTTAAGTTTAGAAATAAACTGAAGGAAGAAGTATATAATATACCTCAAATGGCCTGGCCTCCTAATATAAAAACTAGTAAAAGAGGTAAGATCCTGTTGGAGGAACTAAGCCTCTTAGAAGGGCTTATTATTAATGGCAGAATGCCCTCTGATAGTCCTGCCCATTTCACACATGGTTCGTATAGGGGTGAGTCTATTTTGGACTATGCCATTACGGATTTTGAGTCGTTCCATTTGATTGAGGATATGGAGGTCACTCATTCTATACTGAGTGATCACAAAATAATAAATCTGACTCTTTTATTAACCCCTTCTGAAACTAACGCTTGGTCCTTAAAGCATAGAGATCTTTCTATCGATCGAAGATCGGGTAGATGCTTTTGGGGTCCTTCTTCCATGAAGGATGTACAAAGCCTCCTGGCTCAAACCCTATTAGAACTTGACCAGTGGGAGGGAACAGAATTCCTACAATTTGAAATTCTTATTAAAAAAGTTATTGGATTCGCCAAGAAAAAGGGAGGCCCAAAAAGACCTCACTTCTCACCTAGTCCTCTATTTTTCCTGAATAGGGAGATAAATGCACTAATCAGGAATCAGTATCTTAATAGAACGGTAGAAAATGAGTCTCTACTAGCATTATTAAAACGCAGAAGAGTTAGATTGAGGCTCAAACTGAAAAAAGAAAAAGAGGATCTTCTTTGGATTAGCCTGAGGGAGGCAATAACCTTTAATCGAACCAGAGAATTCTGGTCTATAATAAGAAAAGGTTGTGGTACCATAGTAACTCCCCGTCCTATAGCCATAAGCGAAAAAGTCTGGACAGTATTTGTAACTGCATTATATGCTCCAAATGAAGTATTGGAGGATATTGGTATGATGGAATCAAATGATTTGCAAAAATGCAATTTACCCACAGAAAAAACAATAGTGGCGGCAATAAAGAGTATGCGCTCTACTGGAGCCATGGGTCCAGACGAACTCCCTATGACAATCATTAAGCAGGATATCTCTACTTGGAGTCGGATTCTTCTCCCCTTATTTCAGGCTTGCTTTTTAACAAGAACTGTCCCTGACTCCTGGAGGGGCAGTATATTAATTCCTATATTTAAAAAGGGGGATCGGGAGCTGCCATCTAATTCTCGCCTAATAGCGTTATTAGATGCCATAGGGAAAATTTTCGCTAAATGCGTATTAATGTTAATTATGGAATGGGCAGAAACTAATAAGATTTTACCAATGGAACAAACTGGTTTCCGTGAAGATCACGGAACGCTTGATAATTTGACGCTACTGCAGGTGATCAGTGACAAGTATGTACGTATCCGTGATGGTGGCTTATATGCCGCATTTATTGATTTCTCCACGGCGTTTGACAAAGTGGACCGTCCAACGCTGTGGAGAAAATTGGTGACATTGGGTATGCCAGGATACTTACTTGCGTTGGTCCGTTCTCTGCACATGAATACATGGTGTAAGGTACTACAAGGCGGTGAAGAGGGTCTTACAACATCTATTCCCTCCCAGAACGGCCTCAAACAAGGGTGCATATTGGCACCTATATTGTTCTCTTTATATATAGCCGACCTCCCAATTTTTATTTCATCTTGTGAGGGTGCTGCTCCGAAAATTGGAGGATCTGCTATATCTATTTTAATGTACGCAGACGATATTCTTATTTTGGATTTGACCCCGAAGGGTCTATCTAATCGCCTGCTTGCATTGCATGAATTTGCTGTAGTACACCATATGAAAATTAATTCGTCAAAAAGTAAAATCATGTGCATTTTTGGTAAGAGAAAATGCAGATCGAGCAATTATAAGTGGTCTATAGGGGGGCAAAGGCTAGACGTGGTTAAAACATATCCGTTCTTGGGTAAAATAATATCATCTAATCTTAGTGAGACTCCTCATATCGAACATAACTCTCGTAAAGCATTGACTCATGGAACGGGGTTATGTTCGTTATATAATGCTACGGGGAAGAGACATTTCTCTCTTTTTTTGGAAGTTTTTAAAGCAAAAGTGCCAGCTACTCTCTTATATGGAATAGAATTAGTGGAAATGAAATATTGGGGATTCCTTCAAAAAATGGAAGGACGGGTGCTTCGGAAAATTACGTCCCTTAGTAATGCATGTTCTACTTCTTCATGCAGACTAGAATTTGGACTCCGCAGCTGCTGGACACAGGGATTGGTGGCCCTAGTAAGATGGGTAGCATGCTTGGCTAGAGGAAAACCTGGTACACTAAGAGAGCTTGTTAAAAAGGAGTTACTGGGTAATCTTAATGATTTTTCCTCTCTACTAAAAAATTTTAGGAAAGCTGTGGCCCTGTTAGAGTTGGATGAGGGTACCCTATTTTCATTTTCTCCTTCTGAGCTTAAAATTTCACTAAAAAGAGCCTCGTGGGAGTTATGTTATAGGTTGGATACCCTTGCCCAACCCAGATTATATAATAGGGAACCTCTGCTGGAGACATATTCCCCCAAGCTGACCCAACAATATTTGACTTGGAATATTCCTCATGGAGTGCGTAGGTTATGGTATCTCCTACGACATGATTTACTCCCACTTAATTCACTCTTAGCAAAATGGCACGGGAGCTCCCCGATATGTAACTTTTGTGATGTCGCCGTTCAAGATCGTAACCACGTCTTGTTTGTTTGCCCTGCCTTACGTTCTTTGCGATTTAAGTGGATTAAACCCATTTGTTTACAATTGGGAATCTTAAATGTTAAACTGTTTATACATGCACTTTACTGCCCTCCTAATGAATTGTTTTGTTGTAGAATTTTTAAATTTTTTAAAGGGTTCTTAAATATTTATTAAGGTTGCTGTAATGATGCCGTGGTTCACTTTAAAAACTGATAACTGTTGTGTTTTGTCCTGTATTATTAATTATGTAAGTTCATATATTCTTATTACTTGTCATTATTGTATTATGTTATGTTTATTTTTTTTATGTGGCCCTCATTGAGAGCCAAAACATAATAAATAAAACTTGACTGGAAGCAGTGTGTTCATTGTTTCACAAACATTTTCCGGACCCATGTTAGTTTATGTCACTTCTTAATTTAGTCACATCCTAGCCAAAAATATGTGGCTGAAAATACAAGAATATGGAGCCACCTTCTGTAACTTACACTAACCTCTCTAATGGCCCCTCTCTATCTCAATCTGTCTCTCTTTCTCTCCTATCATATTATTCTTCTCATTGTGCAACTCCTGCGGATGTGATGCGTACTTAATAGGAGGAGATGGAAACCGCAGTGTAAGTGAAGATTGAGGCGTAGTGAATGCAGGGACACAGCCATCATTACCAGTCACAAAACCAGCACAGGGCATTACTTCTCCTCCATTCTTTACAGCAAAATCAACTACCTGCTGAAGCATTATCCAAGAGACCTAGGCCAAATATAAGGGGATGGCAACCTGAGTAAGATGTTGGCACAAGTGGCAAAATTCGAATTTCTGGAGAGAATCCTGACACTGCATTAGAAGCACTTAATAGCAATGCAGGTGTTAGGTAGGAAAGTGGGTTCTATAAACACCAGTGTGGCTAATAGATTGTGCAAACACAACAAGATGATGGACGGGGAGGGAACCCAAGAAAAAAGGAGGCAGCTCTCTGGTATAATCATCTCCTTGTTGCAGCAGAGAGGAAGATAGATCCTCCTCATTTGGTCTGGGAGAAGTGCTTCCCGGATGAAGAGCTGCAAACTTTGTGGCAAGTATCTTTAGATAAAGTATACCCTTTATTCAAATTGTCTCAACTGAGGAAGAACCACCTTTTTACCCTTCACAGGATGTACTGGTATCCACATAAGATAAACAAAATAAGGAGAGGAGGAAACGCCAGATGTACAAGATGCCTTATCCACGAGGCGGACAACATCCACATGTTTTCTACCTGTCCAATGTTGAAGGAACATTGGGACAATGTGGGTAAGACCTTGTCAGAAGCATTGGGCAAAGGTGTGAAGGTAAGCCCTACTCTAATCATTTTTGGCCTTGCATAGCCTTCAGAGGGTGAGGCGGACTTCACGGGTAAACAGTGTAAACTTGTGTTCTACTTAATTCCCTTAGCAAGACAAAAAATATGCAAAAGATGGCGTCAGGCAGACCCTGCATCCTGGAGGGGATGGTGGAACTCAGTAAGATTTTTCAAAGACCTAGATTAAAAGGTTAACTCTTATAATAATAGAAATCAGCTTGGGCTATTCTGGAAATTACTAGACTTAGAGTAATAGGTATGGTTGGTATGAACTGTCCAATGATTACACCTCTAGGTCAGCTTATGATGTGCAACATGGGCTGGTTCCCATAGAACATCAGCTGAGATCAGACCCTAATATGTAAGCAATTGGGTGGCTAGTACAGAGAGGATGCTTATACTATATTATGGAGGTTATATGAGGACAAAATAAAACAATTTAAAAAACAAGATGATGGACGGAGTGCTGAAACTTTTCAAATACTCACCCCAGTTAAGAGATATGGGCTAAATTCAGTGTTTATTTGCTCACCATGCCACCCCAGTTTCGACCCAGCCATATCCAAATCAGTCTTGACTCTGCTCCCCATGGGAACAGTCCAGCTTGATCTGCCAAGCCAGGTCCTCCCTGGACTGTAAAGAAGCATCCTGGGATTGGTTTCAGAGCATCACCCTTCATCAGCCAGGCTAGCTTGAATCCAGTGGTACAGTGAGCAAGGTGTGGGTGAGTGTTTGAAAGGTTTCAGCACTCCATCTATCATCTTGTGTTTGCTAATAGATTGTGATCACCTACAGTGAGTGTCAAAGGAAAATGAAAGACTGTCACAACACTGTGTGGGGCAGAACATGTTCAATCTGAAACACACACATGTTGCAAATGCACCATGGTAGCTGGCTTCAGGGCTTTTGTTGGTCTGTGAACTGATTGGCTAGTGCAGCCAACATCCTATCCATATACAGGTTGAATTGGCGCACAGCATTTAAAATATGTGTGGGGTTCTTGTACAGGTAGCATCAGCATTGTTGGAGCTTCAGATGGCTGATGATACAATCAGAATAGCTGTGCTTGCCATGTAGAGTGAGGCAGTGCCCAGCATGAATAGCACATCGATGATGCAGGCTACAGTAAAAACAAAAGCCTGGCTTGGCAAGTTAAAAATATGCCACAAGGGAAACAAGAAGATTTATGTTGTAAGCAAAAAGAGAAGGTAATGGTTGTTGTTAGACAACGCATTATTAATTTGGATACAGGGTTCCACTACGAACCTAATACATTCACCCTGGATAGGCCAAAAACAAATATAACAGAATCTTCTCTATCCTTGATAGGTATGGAACAAGTAGCAGTCAATTCTGGTTAAGGTGGCTCCTTCCCCTGGACAGGTATTCTAGTTCTCCAACAGCACAGAGGGATTGGAGGCAAAAGAGAAGTTTAGCAAATTATTACGCTGCCCTCTGCAAGTAGGACAGCAGGGTCCATAGTACACGTGTTCCTGGGAGCACAACAGGCATGTGCACCTGCCTTATGCACCCCCAGTTATACAAAAGGAGGGGTTAGGACCTAGGGACTCGATGGTAGGCTGGGCCGTATAATGATGAAACATAGAAAGTGTACCTAACCCTCAATTTTACTTCAAACACTTCCAGTGTACTGAAATATAAACAAAACTTTATATGTTTATCCTGGCAATTACTTATGGCTTTTATTTTGATACTTATTTGTAATTTTGATGTTTTGATTAATCAAGAAAGACACATCATCCTTTAAACAGGATACCACATTATTACAATACAATCACAAACAAAAAAATAAATTGTGCATTGTCATCCATATAAATAATCCATGCAAGTGTTAAATACATTTACGAACAAACAGAATGTCACGAACACTTCTTGTAAACATGATTTTAGAAAATCTGGAATATTTCATAAACAGTTGCCTAATGGACACAATTTTCTGACAACTGAACAACCCTAGTCGTAGCCTTGTTATAAGAAACCTATTGATTGTCTCAAATTAATCAAGGAAATTTAGGAATTTTAATCCCATTATCTAATTATTCATGGAATTAATGCCGTTGCCGACGCGTTTCGAGTTCTGGTTTAGAATCACCGGACTCTCATCAGGGCTGTGTTAGTCTTTTCCGTAAAACACTGTTCATGACAAAAAACAAAACATAAGGGGATTTTATTTAGAAAACTTCCTCTACCTATTAAAAGTCATCCTATATAATTTGATTATGACAGGACAACGTACCTTCATATTTTCACGAAGGTACTGGGTCTAGAAATGCTGAAAGTGTTGGCGGTACGATTCTGTAACAAAATGCAGTTGTCTTAATCGGTTTTTGCTCTCACATTATCAAATCAACAATTACATTCCATTAAGAAGAATGGGCAAGGGTTTTATTACATTTTTACCTCATTCGTGGCGTGCCGGTTCAAGCCGGGACAGTGGCCGATATTTATTTTTGTTCAACAGAATATAAGTGAATCACGTCCAGACGTGTGATTCTGAAAAGAAAAAGGCAAGTGTATTGGTGGCCTCTGAGCACGCATTCAATAAAACGTGCGAAAAAGAAGAGATGGGTTCATACTCACTGGGTGTGACTCTGTCTTAAAGCCAGTGTCAAAATATATTGACTTTTTCCTCAAACCATTGTTGCTGGGGGTTAAATCTTATCTAAGGGACACGACTGATTTCATCACAAAAATTGAAGGTAAAACATTCCATGATGAGACACAGATAATGGTGACACTAGATGTCACTTCACTCTATACCCAGATCCCCCAAGATGAGGCACTTGAAGGAATGGAACTATACCAAGAACAGAGAGAATGATCACATAGGGTTCCCACTTCATTTATCATATTGCTGGCAGAAATATCTCTCAGAAGTAACTACTTCAAATTTGAGAATGACTTCTTTGTCCAAATTAAAGGGACAGCCATGGGTTGTCCTTATGCGCTGGAGATGGCGGTGCTATATATGGCACAATACGAGGAAAGATTAAATAATAACAATAACCCGTTCAGCAATAACATACAACAATGGCTCAGATACATTGACGATATCTGGCACCTGTGGCAGGGGAGCCAGATAGAGTTGAACCAGTTTCATGACTGGTTAAACGCTAGACATCATAACATTAAGTTCTCTATCCAGTCCAGTAAGATTAAGATGACTTTTCTTGATGTTTCAGTAGGCACTGACAAACAAAGGTTAACAACATCTCTTTACAAAAAGGAGACAGATAAAAACACAATACTCCACTACAAAAGCTCACATCCACAGTGTCCCAAGGAAAATCTTCCTTACGGACAGCTGTTAAGGATAAAGAGAAACTGCACAGACCTGGTTGACTATGAAAATCATGCAACGTCTTTCTGCAATGAAATGGAGATGAGGGGTTTTCCAAAGAAATTGCTGAAGCATTCTAAAAAAGAGCGAGATTTACCCCTAGGGAAAGTCTCCTACAGACCAAAGAAAAAGGTGAACTGGATAAACTTGTTTGTGTGACTACATATGTGTCGCACACCAACAAGTTTAGACAAATCATTTTAAGAAATTGGCACCTTTTGGAGAACCTAGAACATCCATTACAAAAACCTATTTTTGCAATGCGGAAGAATCCGAGTATTGGCCAGCAGATTATTTGAGCTGATAGCCATATTCCTAAACCAAAGAGTGACTTAATTGCACAATGGAATTTAAAACCTGTGCGTGGACACCACAAATGTGGTAAGTGTGTAGCTTGCAACACAACTATAGAAGGCAATGAATTCATCCACAACGAGATTAAATGGAGACATGATATGTTCACCAACTGCAGGACCAAAAACGTAATTTATGCTGTAGTGTGTCCGTGCAATAAAATATATATTGGGAAAACATGTCAGCAAATCAACTCATGAATTACACAACACAGATCGAGAATAAAGAGGAAAGTTTTGACTGCACCAATGGTTGAACATTTTTTGACTGAAAATGATTTTGGACGATCATAGCCGGGATTGATCCTAAACATCGGTCTCCTTGCATTGAAAGTGCTTTGCTACGTAAAGAAGCATACTTGATTATGAAATTTGACAGCATCAATCGGGGACTAAATTGTATGAGCGAACTTAACAAGGTATGAAATTCACCTTTGGAATATATATGACACGAGACAGATCTGGGCACAATGGTAATACATCTCCCTTTCTCCAAACACATATATGACTTGATTAGTGAAAGGTGTTGGGTACATACTAAAATACGGTACTTTCAAATTTAGCACTTTTAGATGCACCTTAGTCAAAAAACGGGAGACAAACACTACAACTCCCATAATGCAACATACATTACTATTACTAGACACTTTGCTCTGATAGGTCCAGCAGGAACCATATGACAACATGGCGCTTTGACTATATCGCCGTTCCTGCTCTGCCGGTAACCAAACATGAGAAGGTTTTCCACATGACAAACGCTTATGCGAAGGTGAGATTTCTTGTGTCTTTGAATCAATGAACTTTGTCATAAAGTTCATTGTAAATACCGATTCCTACCGATTCGGTAAAAATTACCGAATATTTACCTACATCTCATTTACAGATTCATGAATACCGAATCGGTAAAATTCGCTATTTATGAATCGGTAAATGAGATTTACCTACATCTAGGCCTAAATGCAGACGGTAGGCCACTTTGGCATATGCCACCAGCCCCAGCTATTGTTGATTGTTAGTTACAAGAAGTTAACAGTTGCAGGATCCATAATACCATCACGTTTGTGAGGGAGCGCCTAAACCTTTGCAGCATTTCCTTACCAAGCATTTGCTGTAGTTCATCAATGATCTCTAACATATCTTGCTAACTGAACTTGCGCATTCTATATCACTCCTCCTTAGATTGTGCTAACAGTGTCATCCTTGACTGGCTATTTTCTCCCTTTATCTCCCTCTTTTCCGGCTTCCAAAATACGTATCTGTCTCACCAGGGCAAAGGGGCATGACATTCATAAGGTTTGTGTTGCAAATTTGTGACATTTTCTACTTTGCATATGTTAACCACCCATTTCAAGTCAATGGTAATCAGTGATTGCAAGTTTCTCTGTGGGTCCGTTTGCAGTTTGCAAATGTCCAGTACTTACATTCAGCAATGCATTTTTTCAAATGATTTTCCTACAATTTGACACCACCTATCGCTATGTGTGGATTTCTTTATTTTTGTATAAGCTGTGCTACTGCCTACACTTTGGTAATTTCTAACAATTGATAGAATGCAGTGTGCTCTCGTACATTCACAAGTTGCAAATGATTTGTAAATCGGTAACACTTCATTTATCCGACCCAAAGTGCATATATTTACAAGCAAGCCTGCTTGTCTGAGATGCTTCATCTGAATTACTGAAGTCAGTCGATTAGGAAATGACTCAGATGGAGAGTAGTGTGTTGGGATAGTGTCCCTAGAATGTAGTAGAGTGTGTCAACACATTTCCCAAGTTCTGTCTTGTCTAGGTGAATTAGTGTCTACGGGGTACAGTGCAATGTTGTAGGGCAGAATCAGTAGTATTAGGGTTTAGTGATATAGCTTAATTTTTACACTGACATTTTATACATTCATGAAATTGTATTTTTAGGTTCAAAATGTTGTTTGCCTATACCTAGCATGACGTTTCCCATGCAATTGCATACTTGGCATAACATAATTACATGACTTACCAGTATGAGAGAGTCTGTGGTGCTCAGAAGATAATGTTCATCTCTGATTATTTTTCTGCCTGTTCAAATCTTTTGCGGGTAAAAATGAAGTCAAATCTTTTAGCACGTAATTTCAGATTCTTTCTATTTTTGCTACTCTAAATTTAATTCAAGCAGGAATACTTAGGATCTAGAAAATTATATACATGTATTGAGAATGAGACCTTTCAGCCTCAGATGTATTTCTACCGTTGTCTCATATTATTCTGAAACGAAAAACAATACAAAATCTAAAATATTACCACTATCACAAACATTGCAATCGTTTTCTCTCAAAGCTTTAACCTGGAATCCAAATATTCCAAGAATGAAGAAACGTTCAAATCGAATCAATACCTGTGCTTTTTTGGGTGGCTCATACGCCAAATGCTGGCCACAATATCTTGCTATCTTAAAAAGCTGCCTAAATGAACTGTGCTCATTCCTTTAAAATATCTTTAGAGAGTATTGTTGATCCAATGATAGGAGGATATAGTGGTGAGAGGACAAGGTCAAGGATGTGGCTGTAAAAGGAACGCGTTGTCATTTCCTGAAGACATCTCACAGACATAAAAGTTTCCACTTTTATAGTGTGTAAAATAAAGCAATAGCAGGATCAATAAAAGAAAATAAAGGCATGAAATTGAATGCCTGCAACAAATCAAATGCATGACTCAAATGTTGATGTCTTTTAAAACATTCAAAGAGGAAAGAGTTTCACTTTTTAGATTAAGTTTGGAATTGGATGTGTGAACCTAGTTGACTAAAAGCCTAAGAAAAAGGGGTGTATGTACCATGAAGTGGCAGAGCGTGTTGTTAGCCTCCTTGGCTTAACGACACATTTCGCCACTTCGGAAACGCAAGACTGCACCATATTTACAAGAATGTGGTGCAGCCTTGTGTTTCTCCTTGCGATGGTGCTTAGTTTAACAACTGAGCGCCAACGCAGGCACCCTTGCACCAGACTGCAACGGTGTCTGTGTGCAGGGGAGGACTGTGTATGTGTAGTAAGGTGACCCTTCCTGCACATAAACAATATTAAAATGCAGTAGCAGTCAGCAGTAGGAGTTACTGCAGGGCGGTGACGTGGGTAGGGGGAGAGGCAGGGTGGGGGGTAGTAATGTATGGATTACGGAGTTTTACAGGTAAGTAAACATTTAAATAAATAAAACGAATTTCGTTGCGCCCACTGCATCACCAAATGTGATGCAGTGCACGCAACGAAATTTGTTATATTTATTTAAATGCTTACTTACCTGTAAAACTCCGTAATCCATACAATACTACACCCCACCCTGCCCCTCCCCCTGCCCACGTCACCGCCCTGCAGTAACTCCTACTGCCGACCGCTAGTGTTAAAATGCCATTTTGTAACTTTCATGTGTGCTGCTTCGGCCAGCACACATGAAAGTTACAAAATGGCATTGTTTTAAAAGGTATGTTCATGTACAGGAAGGGACACCTTAAGTGGCAAAATGCTGCCTTGACATAAGGAAAGGCGCCTATCCCCACGTGAACGTCACAAAAAGAGACGTTCTCGTGGCGATAGGGGCTTTTACAAATGCTCCATGATTTTTCAAGTTGCACGTTTGACACTAAAACATTATTTATGATGTTTAAAAAAATGGGTCTTTCAATGAACCTGATTACCTTGGTACTATTGTCAAGGACACATTGTTGTAGGGAGGAGAACTCGGGTTCTAGAGGTTTGTGTTTTACAGGTAAAAGAAGTCAGAGAACAATGTCTGCGTCCTTTGTTGATCATTCTAGTTATTTTGTTATACAGTACTCTCACTGAGAGTCTGTAGCATGAATACCGGACTGAATATGGTTATTCACACTTACTATTTCCCAACAATTGAAACCAAAAGTTGCTTCCGTCTGCTTTGAAATCCTAAGGGGAAGCACTCATTTTCCCTGTGTTCATGTGCCTTGCCAGGATCTCCTGAGATCCGATCCAAGCAGCGGAATTGTGTCTAGACATTTCACACACAGGGTCGGACTGGAACACAAAATAGGCCCAGGCACCAAAATAAAAGTTTTGCCCATTTGTGAAGCAGATAGCTAAAAAAGTGGCAATATCAGTGAAATTAACTGTAAACGCTGACACACCTGGACATAAAACTGGCCCAGAACTTCTAAAAAACGGCACAAACACTGATATGTCAGACCAGTCCATTAGGCACTGCCTGACTGCCCTAAAGGCCGGTCTGACCGTGCTCACACTTCTCTCACCTCTCTCGTGTTGGCAAGGACCTGAGAAAAAAATGGGTGGGGCACAACTTCTGCCAACTGCCATGTTCCTGTTTACAAAACCACTGGGTACGGGCTCCCATAGGCATCGCTTGCCACAAGTGTGTAATAAACAAAAAAGTTGCAAATGCCACTAATTTACCAATTGAACGTTGGTTGCATAAACATACGAATGAAACAATATGTTAATTGAATTGAATTCCACTTATTTTAATTTCTTTATATTTTCAATTGAACACTTCTATTTTGAAAATAATGTTCACAAATATTCTACAAATGTTAAAAACCTGGTGTGCACAACAAATATCATATACAGTGCTTACAAACTCATTGAAAATTTACAGTGTTTATACAACTTACTCACCATTCAATCTTCATTCATACATCACTCAATCCACTACAAACCACAACGACTAACAACAAAACATAAATGATTCGAAAGGGTCGACCCTTTAATAGCCAAAAATCATAATTGATTTATTGACAAAGGAATAATTGTACATATTCAATTCATTGTGAAAAAATATTGGCTTTTGATTGCTGGAGATTTAGTACAGCATCTTTCGAATCATTTATGTTTTGTTGTTAGTCGTTGTGGTTTGTAGTGGATTGAGTGATGTATGAATGAAGATTAAATGGTGAGTAAGTTGTATAAACACTGTAAATTTTCAATGAGTTTGTAAGCACTGTATATGATATTTGTTGTGCACACCAGGTTTTTAACATTTGTAGAATATTTGTGAACATTATTTTCAAAATAGAAGTGTTCAATTGAAAATATAAAGAAATTAAAATAAGTGGAATTCAATTCAATTAACATATTGTTTCATTCGTATGTTTATGCAACCAACGTTCAATTGGTAAATTAGTGGCATTTGCAACTTTTTTGTTTATTACACATATGTTCCTGTTTAGGCACCTTTCTTGTAGAGAGTGTCACTTTGGCAGGAAATGGGAAAGAACACACAAAGGTAGGTGAGAGTGGGCAGCATGGGGTTACAATTGATATTTGGACAGCGGACGAGTGGAAAATCAAAACAAGGTGTGGGTGGAAGAGCATAACACCCATTCATTAAAACGTAGGCAGGGGATAGCAAGGTGAATTTTGCAGGGAGTGTTTGGGTGGGTGGCTCTACAGCTGGTACTCTTTTTATCGTTGTATAGGGCTGGGTAATGCTGAGCTTGCTGTAGGAGTATATTCTCTTTTTTGTGTAGGAGAATGTTTATCTTTAGTTTGAAGGAAGGCTAGGGGTGTTGGGCAGTGGAACAAAGGTTTGTGTTGAATGACACCCAGGGCCTGATAACAATTTACCTGGAAAACTGTGATCCAGGCACAATGATCACAATTATAAGTAATGCAATGCATGTCGCAACTGGTAAAATTACTGGGTGTGATGAAGTGCACACCACCTGTTATATTTTGGTAGACCAAACTTACTTTAATCTAACTGGAGTAAGAGATCTGATATTTGCCTATGCATGCAGATTGTAGTGCAGTATGCACAAACATCTATACTATAATCCCCATTCAAGGGAAACTATTTGAAATATGGGAGATGTATCACACCAGATACATTGGTTCAGTGAGTTAAATACAACCAATTCCTCCATTACACTTGTAATCAGGCCCCAGGTGTAAGACCTGGCACTAAGCTGAGGCAGAAATGTTATGTAAGTCTACTGCTGCATGGAAAATGCAAATTAAATTGGAACATACAATTTTAGTCACTTAGAAACCACCAGTAAAATACATTTTAGTTATCCACAGTAACCCATTTATAATCCCATATGTTGTGATGACCTGTAAGCATTTTACAACTTACTTGCAAAACCACTTTCCTGATAGTACTAATAATTCAAATATGTGGTCAGAGTAGGAAAATGGAATGCCTCTTTTGTGTCATCACCCCTCAATGTTTGCAAAGTTTTAGTGCTGGTTTTTGTACACTGCTATCCAGTTCACAGTGTGTGTTCGGACCCCTAACACATGTTGCAATTAGCCATACTCCTTATTAGCAAATTTAATTTACCTGCAAGTCCCTAGTATATGTATAAAAGTTGTACCCAGGGCCTTTAACTTAAAAATCACTACTAAACTGCAGCACACAGTATGACACCATTAGAGTGACAGTGCAACACATAACTGCAGACCTCCCACTGCAGCATGTTTGTGCATTTTTTAAATAGTAAGTTTGACCTTTCAAAATAGCCCAATTTCACAGGCCTAAACCCTCCTTTTAAATATGTATGTCACCCCTAATTGGCCTTAATATCCAATATGTGTATTAAATTTAAAAGTATGACATGTAAAGGTTTTACATAAAACATGTCCTTGTAGTGACAAGGCCTCAAAATCTATTTTCACTGTAGCAGGGTTAGCTGTTTAATAGGAAAGCATTGAGATATAATAATACATTTAAATAATAGTAGTTGCTCTTGGGAAATGGCTATAAAATGAATTCTTGGTCTTTTAAATGAGTTATCACAAGCCTAATTCACTGGTGTGTACTAAATATTTAACACAAAGGCACTTTTAAAATAGCCACATGCCTTTATTCACTTAAATCCTTTAAAAGCCCATTTGCAGGAGCTTCCAACAGCTTCCAAACATATTTACCTGAATAGCACATTGTTAATTCAGACAGGATGGTGTTGTCATTGCAACTCCATCATGTCATCTGGAGTGGAGATTCTACAAAGAAGCAGAAACTGAGTACTGCAATTAGTATCCCTACCACGACTCCTGAAACCAGAGATGAAGAAGTTATTGTGGTTGCAATAGTGATCATTGATGTCATAAAGAATCTCATTTGAGATGTCATTAGTGATGTCTTCAATTTGGTCATTTACTTGTCATGAATGATATCATGTAGTTGTCTTAAGCAGTGCGCGGTGGGGGTCCAAGTTATAGTTAACTCAGTAAACTATAAAAGGTGAAGTTCAGTTTTCTTCAGTTTGAAATGGTTTATTTTAACATACATTTTCACCTTACTATAGCGTCACTTGAACCTTTGATGTTTTCAGTAAATAGTATATATGACATGACCTACCCACTGCATGCAGCCATCCCCTGCATTGCCTTCCTTTTTTTTTAGATTATTTTGTGTTGTGTTGTACTCACACTGAGCCCACACGCTTCCACCCCATGGTACCACAATACAGTGTAAGCTTTCTCAATGAAGCTTACAAAATATTGCAGTACTGCTTTGGTGAAAGTTTGCATGGCAGCTCCTGCGGGAATGCTACAGTACCTCGTGAGAGGGTAGTGCTGGGTCCTGCAAGGTTAGTGCTTTACCCTTGACAGAATTATTTTCATAATTGTAATCACTGCGGGCCACTCTGGGTTCTCCCAACACATGTCTGGACGATAAAGTGTAACTACCCTGTTCCTTATGCCCTTTTGTTTAAACCTTTTTCGGGGCACAGGAACCAAGCCCAAGATTCCTGTAATGGTCACTGAAAATCCTTCTTAAATTGCTGTGGATAATCAGGTGTCACCAGGGGTATCACAGTACTCTGCTGGCCAATGGTAGAAAACGATCCCTCAGCCAATATTATTTAAATGTTTGGTACTCTGAGACACCTGCGGGAGATCTGGGGTACAAAACGGTCCAGATATCACAAATTTTTCCAGACGATTCACCCCTTCATGAACACAGCTCTAAAAGGAAATATCTTGAAAACTAGTGAACATATTTACACCAAATGATTAAAAAAAAGAATTCTGAGTAACGCTTTGCCATTCTGCCAAAACTCGGTGTAATTCCATTCAACAAATATCTTTGTATGGAGAGCACATTTCCAAATCTATCCATCTATACAGATACTACATAACGGATAACTGTGTAATATGGGTCTATATTTCCATCAAAGGCCTGCTAACGTTTACAAACCACTAGGCAATAGTACATGTTGCTCATGTATTTGTGATATTACATGACCGCAGACATGTCTGTAGATATTTTGAGAAATGTGTGTTTTTGTTGGTGTAATGCTCTAATATTAAACCCCTTCGCTGCTAGGCCTATTTCCCCCTTGTGCTAAGCCTTATTTGGGCAAATTGGGGTAGGTCGTGCTTAGACCCCAAATCTTTTTGTCCACTTAGGTATCCACGCCAAATTTGCATCCTTTTTTCTAATATCCTGGGCATTCTAAAGACACCCAGGGTTTTTGGATTCCCCTGTAGTGCACAGAGAAATTAGCCACAATATAGCTACATTTGGGTGTTTTGGGGAAAAGTGGGAAACAATTGCTGCAGAAGAAAGTGTCTGTTTTTGTTCCTGCAAATGGCTTCAACCAAGAGTTTGTAGTGCTAAAATCACCCTTTTCCTAGCTTTAACGAACAGGCAGATTTGAGTAAGAAAAGCAATTTTTTTAACACAGTCTTAGTGTTTTACTGAGAGACTATTTTTCCTATTTTTTGTGCTTTCAACATCCATCTAGTTAGTGGTGGCAAAGGGTGTGAAACACAGGGTGGATCCCAGAAAGCTATATATTTTTGGAAAGTACACAACATTTTGAACTCAGCATGGGGTCATTTGTGTAGATCCTTCAAGGTTTTCTTATGAACAGTAATAGTTGAATTAACAAAATATTGAAATTCAGTTGAATAAAACAGCCATTTGTGTCTACTTTTATAACTGTACCTTCTAACTATAGCAGATATTCAAAAGCAATATACTGTTACATCCACTGGACCCTCTGGTTAAGGGGATATATAGGGCTTGTAGGTTCACCAACAACCCCATGAACATATAGCCAATAAGGTGATAAAAACTATACCTCACTTGTATGGGTGCCCAAAGCAGAGTCAGCCTAAAAATTAATTTTAAAAATCCTGCGCTCTTGGACTCTCTTTGGCTCCCCCTCAATCCATACATGTTTTTGGTCTTTCCCTGTCACAGGCACTTGGCCCACCCACACAAGTGAGGTGTCATTCTAATTGGTAGACTGAGGTGAATGCTGAGGGGTAGGAGATTTGTGCTGGTGTGGTGACCTAATGTAGAAACGTGAGGAAAACGTGAGATTTTTTTAGCTACATTTGAGGTTTACAGGGGATTCTGGGTAAGAAATGTGGGGGATACAAGCAAGCCAAATCTCCCCAGGTGCCCCTGGGTGTCTCGTTTCAGAAATGTCTGGGTTTTGTAGGTTTTCCTAAATGGCCACCAAGCCTGGGACCAAGAACACAGGCCCCTCCCTTGCAAAACAAGGTTGCTTTGTGAAAGATCATTTTGATGCTTGCCCAATAAGTTTTGAGCACTTTCCTGTTGCAGGAACTTGGCCCACCCACTCAAGTGAGGTAGCATTTTCATATGGAGACATGGGGGAATGCTGGATTTTAGGAAATATGTGCTGGTCCATTGATCCCTTAACTTTCCCACACAGAAATGGAAGGAAATGGGATTTTGTCTATCTAAATTTGTGGTGTGCAGGGGATTCTGGGTAAGTAAATGTTGCAGGATCCATGCAAGCAACATTTTCGTGGACTTCTCCAAGTGTCTAGTTTTCAGAAATGACTGGGTTTGGTAGGCTTACCTAGATGGGCACCGAGCCTGGCATCAAAAACACTGATGACCTACTCGCAAAACCAGGTTGTTTTGTGATTGAACATTTTTATGGCTCCACAATATGTTTTGGACCCATCTCTGTTACACGCACTTGGGCCACCCACACAAGTGGTGTAGAATTTTAAGAGATTTCTATTTTGTTTTATTTTTTTAATTTGTTGCTACTCTGCTGTGTTCTACTGGTAACGGGAGGGAGCCTTTTTTACTCATTTTGCTTGTTTGAATGTTCCGTTAGGGGTGAACATTTTTCCCCTTCTGCCTGGTATAGCTGGAGGCTCAATTTTTGTTTAACGCACACTCCAGCTTTCCAGAGGGGCGGAACACCAGCACTTTAGAGCCAGGACTGTGGTGTTGGTGCACCAGCAGCATGCTTCAGGCACGCCAAAGGCAAGCCCGCCTGCACCCTGTGCCAGCCACTATGTCCAAAATGTGTCAAACTCTGGCACATGTGTCTGCTACACCTCAGAGGAAAGGATTGCTCTACATTCTAGGTCTGTCTGCTCTATCCATTTTCATTTAAGCACCAACACCTTCACTCCCACTTGGCCCCACTGTAGCTTCAGTATAAATGACAGCTCATGTTGCCCACAACTGCCATTGTCGGGTGCAAATATGGATAGAGCTTTCGTTGTGTACCTTTTTAATGTGCACTCCTTGTAGAAACATGCAACCTTTATTATGTACCTACTAAGCGAAGATTCTTCCTACGTTCACTTCATGGCAGGGACTTGTCTCTCATGCACTTCTTCTCCTGTATTGGAAATGGCCATTCCTATTGGCTAATTTCACTGCTTGAATCACCCTTGCGGGAGGGGTGTAGGTATTGCCTTTGCTTTCAAACAAAATTTTAACTGTTTGGTTTTTGAGCTCAAGTATCTGGCAGGTGCTGAGGCTTTGGGATGTTGTCTTTTCTTTGCACCTCAACAATCGGATGGTGATGTTTTAATGTATAGATCCCTGGGCCTTGCTGGGGAGAGGCACTCGCATTTCATAGTACTTGGAGATTTTAACATTCATGCGGATTGCACCACTAATAAGGACACAGTACTCTTAATGGAGATTTTGTCCTATCTACATTTGACTCAAAATATTATTCAGTCTACTCATGTAGCAGGTCACTCAATTGGCCTGGTGTTCTCCAATCATAAGTTGCAGACATCCGACCCGCTTCTCCCTTCCTTGGATGGACCACTATTTGATTAGATTTAGTTGGCCCGCCCTATTCCTCAAGGCTGCTCCGATAACTATATTCCAGGAAGCCATGTCCTTTAGGCCTTACAACAAAATAAAGCACACTGAGCTCTTGGTCTCCCTTCCTATGACTACACCCAAGTTCACAGGCAGCTTTGAGAGAAATACTAGCAAGAACGATAGCTGGATCCGTGAATCATTTATTTTGCTGGCTCCTATTAAGTCTGGAAACTTATTAGAAGTAGGCATTCCACCTCCTGGTTTACTGAAGCACTGATGGAAGAAAAGGAATGGTGTAAAAAGGTCAAAAGAGAGTGGCATAAAGAGTATAATCTGAGAGAGACAGAGTACAACTGGATGGTATTGAGGAAATATCATGCCTCACTTAAGATGGCTAAAAGGCATACTTTGATAGCAAGATAGAAGGGGCAAGCAGACATGTGAAGTGTTCAAGATAGTGAACTGCTTTGTGTCCCTTGTGACCAGCTCCAGAGAAACTCCGCCTTGTCTAGAATAGTGTGATACATTTTCAAGAGAAAATTGCTAACACCCATCTCAGTCTTGTAGGCTCGTCACAAGGGTAGAGGTGGACCTCAGCAAGGCCTACCAGTGCTGGTGGTTCGCCCTTTTCTGCATACAAGTCCTCAGACCAGTAAATAGAAGTTGGCACAGAAACTGAAATAGCAAAATGATATTTTGTTAACCTCATGAGGTGGAACCATATTCACACAACACCCTTCGGTAGTGTATGAAGTAGCACAAGGAACAGAAGATCCATGGGTCTTTTATACCCACACAGGAGCTCAAAAGAAGGTGGTACAAGCACACATAAGAAAGTTACATACATAGATGGTCATACAGAAATGCACAGTCAACTAAGAAGGAGGAGCCAACAGTTTCTGACTTTAGCAGAAGCATCCTGACAGTAACAAACCTAAGCAGGTGCATGGGCAACACCAATTTCTTTTGAGCGTGTACAGAGTAGCAGAGGGTAAAAATAGCCAATTCTTTGAGGAAAGCACAAGGGCAAATGACAGTGAAGAAGGAAGGAGCACATGGTGATCACAAGGTCAACAAGATGGCTGCCAGAAACAAAGATGAGGATGATCTTGTCTTTGACTCTATTAAGTTGTGTGTAACTGCCGTGTTTGACTGGCTGCATCAGAAACAACTGATGTGTAACACAGACAAAACAGAAATTGGCACTACGGCATCAACCAACTAGTCAACATGTTGGACAGATGGTTATGCTCTACCTGCGTCTTTCACAGAGATGGCTAGCTAAGAACTTGTGAGTTTAGTTTGACACCCACTTAACTCTTCAACCCCAGACTAGTGAAGTGGCTGAAATGTGTTTTGCTATCCTGTCCAGGTAAACAGCTATCAAAGCTTTGATAACCTCTTATTTGGACTATTCTAATGTTTTATATCTTAGTCTTACGGACTGCTCCATTCACTGCTCCAAGTGGTGCAAAACACTGCAGCATGAATTTTATTGAATTTGCAGAGGACAACTAGGATTTCCAGGCATCTTTCTTTCTTGCACTGGCGACCGGTAAGGAAGAGAATTTTGTTAAAAAAAACTGTTGTTGATTTTTTTGTGCCTTGTACAACATTGGTCTCCGATCCTCGCATCCAGACTTAGCTAGAGTGCCTAGAGTGAGGAGGACAAGGACCTTGTGGACACTCTTTTTCCTTTTTAGGCCCCCCTACATGGAACACTCTCCCTCTACATCTGAGGAACTAAATGTCAGAATTTCTTTTTAGAAAAAAGCATAAAACTTGGCTATTCACTCCCTAATTTTCTGCTTGCCATTGGACTAGTGCTGAGACAGTCCCAGGAGCATCTGCACGCTCTATACATCAGTCTTAATCATCATCATATCTCCACAATAGATGTTGGGCCCTTTCATTTCACGGGCACTTGGCACACCCACACAAGTGAGATAGCATGTTTATCAGGAGACCCGAAGGAACGCTGGGCGGGAAGAAAGTTGTGCCGGCCCAGTGAACCCCACAACATTCCCACACAAAATGGTAAGAAAAATGTGATTTTCTTTAGCAAAATGTGATGTTTGCTAGGGATTCTTGGTACGGAAACGTTAAGGGATCCACAAAAGCAACACCTCCTTGTGCTCCCTCAGTCATCTAGTTTTCATAAATCTCTGGGTTTGGTAGGATTCCCTAGATGGCCACCATGCCCGGGACCAACTACGCAGGTGACCCCCTTTCAAAACCAGGTTGTTTTGTGATAGATAATTTTGATGTCTCCACAATAGGTTGTGAGCCTTTCCCTGTTGAAGGCACTTGGTCCACCCATACAAGTGAGGTAGCATTTTTATCAAAAAACCTGGATGAATGCTGGGTCATAGGACATTTGTGCCGGCCCACTGATCCCACAATTTTCAGACACAGAAATGTGAGGAAAATGTGATATTTGTTTAGCTAAATTTGAGGGTTTGTATGGATTTCTGGGTGAGAAAACACCAGGGAATCCATGCAAGCCATACCTCCCTGGATTCCACCAGTTGTATAGTTTTTAAAAATGTCTGGGTTTGGTCCGTTTCTCTAGATGGCTGCCGAACCCATGACCAAAAACGCAAAGCCCCCTTTGCCAAAACATGTTGTTTTGCAATAGATAGGGGCACCTGGGTGTTTGGTCCCATGCTTCGCAGCCATTGAAGTAAACCAAACATAACATGACATTTTTGTAAAATAGACAGCTCGGAGAGTCCAAGAAAGTCTGCCTTGCATGGATCCCCCAAAGTTTTCTTACCAACAATTCCCTGCAAACATCAAATTGCGCTAAAAAAGTGACATATTCCTCATATGTCTGTGGGATAAAGTTGTGGGATGACCGGGCACAAATTTCCTACCACTTAGCATTCCCCTCAATCTCCCAATAAAAATTATAAGTCACTTGTGTGGGCTAGACAAGTACCTGGGACATAGAAAGGCCTAAAATGTGTAGAAATTGAAGGGGAATCAGCCCGGGTCCAATAGAAAGTTTCTTAAAATACTTTTTTAGGCTGACTGCTTTGGGCCGCCATCTGCCCCCCCCCCAAAGGAACATAAAGACTGTGCCCCATTTGTGGGGGGTAGGAGGCAGCCACCACCCCTGCACTAAGAATACAAATTGTTTCTGGTGCCTAGGGAGCACTCTGACTCCCCCCCTCCAGGGGGGACATACCAGGGGCTCTTGTTCCCATCTGCCCCACAGGAGGTCAACAATACTGAAACATATAAATTACTCCTGGGAGAGCAAAAGCCTTTGCCCAAGGGGCCGCTCTCCCTTCCCTGTGTCTAGAGGGTATTCCTGCTTGGAGGACAACCATCTTGGCTGGTGGTCCTCAGCATGGAACAGGTTACACTGTGTTCTACTCAGCAACCAGTATTATTGTAATAAATCAAATTTTAATCACAAAGTGCATTGTAAAGAAATTAAAACCATGCATTCTTCTCTCTAGTTGGCATAGTTAGGTACCTGTGACAAATAGGGACCCTTGCGTCTAGTCAGGGTAAAGGGGTATACTCCTAAAATAATCCCTGCTCAACCCCTTGGTATCTTGGCAAGAGCAGACAGGCTTATCTCAGAGGCAGTGTGTAAAGCATTTGTGAACCCATACAGTAATCTAGTGACAACACTACAGATTGACACCACACAAATTTTATATTTAAAATAGGTATTCCTTACATAGATTTAACACAAGACCACAAACAACAAAAAAACAACAATACTGTACTTAAAATGGTAGAATAAGCTTAGTTCTCTTTAGATCTTAAAATGCAACACTTTGAGTCAATGTACGTTAAGATGCGTAACGCTTCTACAACAAAAGTGTTGCAGGGATGGTAATGCAATAGTTCCTTACATGCAAAGCCGGTGGTGTGTTGAAGATCCAGTGCATGGAAACAAAGATGGCGTCTTCTTCTTGGTGTGACACACTCCTCCGATGTTGCGAGATGTCTCGACTCGATGCGACAGCTGCAGCGGCAACACCCTTCTTCAGCGATGCAATGACAGCGGCTTTGGCGGCGACACTCTTCTCCAACAATGCAAGAAGCTTCCGCTTGATGTGACAGCTGCAGAGGTGACACCCTTGTTCAGTAATGCGACGACAGCGGCTGCGACGGTAGCAACCTTCTCCGTGGATGCGAGGCGCTTCTGCGGTGCAATGCAATAGCTATAGCGGCGACACCATTGCCCAGTGATGCAGCGGCTACGATGGTGACACGCTTCTTCGATGTTGCAAGAAGTTTCTTGTGATGCGGTGCAATGCGACAGCTACAGCGGCGAGATCCTTGTTCAGTGATGTGACGGCAGCGACTGCAACATGCTTCTTCGTCGTGAGTCGCGCTTCCAGCTCCTTGCAGCACGCTGTCCCTCAGAAGGCCCAAAACAGATGCAGGCACTTACAAAGAACACTTGGGGAGCTGGTGGTAGAAGTCTGTTGTCCCTGAGACTTCAGCAGAAGGCAAGCTCTTCTCTCAAGCCCTTGAACATCCTTTACAAGTTGAATAAAGCACACACAAATCCTTTCTCCTTCCTTTGGCAGTCAAGCAACCACTGCAGGCTAATCCCCCAAAGCAGCACTTCACCTTAGGGATAGTCTCTCCTCAGTCTCTCTGGTTCCACTTCTCAGCAAATGTTTCTTCTTGTTGACCAAAAGTGATCTAAAATTCTGGGGTTTGGGTCCCCTCTTTTATACCGAGTTTCTCTTTGTCTCTGAAGGCAGAGAGGTCTTTGCCTAGTCCAAACCAGTTCTGGTCAGTCCTGGAGCACTCTGTTTACAAGACTCCTTCTTTCCTTTCACAGTGCAGGGCAGAGACATCAGACACACCACAGGAGGTGGAGCCAGCATTGTGGAGGAAAGGCACAGCCCTATTCAGGTCCCAGGTGCAACTCCTCCCTCCCATCTAGATGAAGATCTCTCTGTTCACCATTGGGCTTACTCGCCCTGTCTCCTGGAATCCCCCAGCTCCTGTCACTCAAACTCCAGACAAGGAATACACACCCTAGCAGAGGCAGGCTTGGATAGTTAGACAAGGAAATAACTACTTTCTAAAAGTGGTATTTTCAAAAACTGAATGTTAAAACCAACTTCACTAAAAGATGTATTTCATCATTCTGAGTTCAGGCATACAAAACTCGAATTTCTACCTACTTCCCTGAGTTAGTTAGGATTATAAAATGTAATATTCTAACTGCCCATTCTGGCCTATCAGGAATAGGTAGCCTTGCAATAGTGAAAAATGAAAATGTTTGTAATTCACTATTAGGACATGCCACACACATCATGGTGTGTCCTACCTTATACTTACACTAGACAACATTCTAGCCCTTGCCTATCTGGTAGAACAGTCTACTAAGGAAAAACAGCCCCCACTCTTTGCATGCTTTGTGGATTACTCTGCAGCATTCGATGGCGTCAACAGGAAACTGCTGTGGAGGAAATTACAAGATTGGGGGATTCCGAATACCCTGTTGAAAGCAATCATTGCTCTCTACACCGGAACTTGGGTACGAGTGAAAGTAACAACGAACTCGGTGACCAAATAAATCCTCACAGACTGTGGTCTAAAACAAGGGTGCGTATTTTCACTCTTGCTTTTTAATCTCTACTCTGCAGACCTCGGCAAAACAATTTCCAAAGCCAATTTGTTACCTCTGAAAAACTGTTTTATTTTTATTTTTTAAATTCTGTTTTTATTTTTTGCATATATAACTGTGACAAGTAAAGCAGAATGTACAAAGTCACAAGTTACAAACCATTTACATAGCCGCTGTGGATAATCAACAGTAAGTTCTACATTGAGTCTGATGGCTGCTATTAACATTTTAAACATTATACCTAACACATCTCTCCTACACGCCTCAAACATCATCATCAGAACTGTCGTCATCATTGTCAGGTATTGGCTCACATATATTCCTCCGGTACGTGTTCCATGCTTCCCATAATCTGGTCCATTTCTTGGGACATCCCCTGTTCATGTAAACCGTTCTTTTGGCCATCATAGCTAGGTCTATATCTTTACACCAGGCCGCCAACGATGGCAACTCCTCGGCTCCCCATTTCTGCGCTATATTACGCTTTGCCACCATGAGCCCCAGTGTAACCCACGTCTGTGTCAGGCGTGTGAGATCATTAGGTTCCCACATGTTTAGCAGGCATCTTTGCGGCCCTGGAACCAGTGACACACCTATGGCCTGCGAAATCGTCCTCAGTATTCCCCTCCAGTAGTCAGCTAACCTGGGACAGTCCCATAATGTATGGAAAAAGGATCCCTCCTCCCCACTGCCCCTAAGGCAGTATGGATGTTGTGCCCTGCCCATTTTTTTGTAGAGTGGTCCTAGAATCTTAAGTTGTACCAGCCGGAGCCGCGATGGTATCCCCACCTCCTTGGGCAAAGCCAGTGCCTCCTGCCATTCCGTCTCGTCCATATCCCCGACTTTGACCACCCATTTTTCCCTTAGTGATGTTGTAGGGTCCGACATATTATTAATTAATTAGCGATAAGTGAAAGACGTAGCACGCTTTTGCAATGTGGTCCATAAGTAATCTGTTTTCCAGTGGGGAAGCTGCAGGGACTTCGTGCCCTGTGGTAGTTCCTCCAATAGCGCGTGTCGTATTTGTGCGTATTGAAAAGCCTCAGAAGGCGCAAGGTCGTACTGTTGTCTGAGCTGGAAAAACGGTATCACATTCCCCTTATCCCATAGGTCTCCCACCGTGGAGACACCTATGTTGTCCCATTGGTCAAATCCCTTGCTTTTTCTCAATTGCCCCAACCTTTTTGTGTCCCATAGTGGGGAAAGTTGGGTAATGACCCCTCTCCAACCCGTGTCTGGGCTGCATACCATAGCATAGCCGTGTGTTTTGTTGGTCCCGTCAGCTTTGCGACTTGGCCTCTATTATACAGTACTGCAAGCATATTTCCAGTGCCTAGATGAGATCTGTCTGCCCTATATGCTGGGTCGTCCTGGGAGGCATGAATCCACTGATTAATAACTTTAAGATGCGCGGCCCAGTAGTATAACTGGACGTTTGGAAGTGCTATTCCTCCATCGTACCATCCTTGATTTAGTTTTGCTTGCACTATTCGAGCCGGTTTACTGCCCCATAACAGCGTGGAGACCTGTGCCGCTATTTGTTTAAAATATTTTAGGGGGACTGGAAATGGTGTGTTCTTGAGGGCATATAAAGTACGGGGTAGGGCCATCATTTTAAACAACACCGCCTTCCCCAATAGCGTTAGAGGAAGCAGTTCCCAATGTGCCACATCACTCTTCAAGCGCTCCAGTGGGGGCACCAAGTTTCTTGTGAAGAATTCTGTCGATCCAGCTGTGATGTGAATACCTAGATATTTAAATGAATCGTGGGAGATCAAAAGTGGGCAACTCTCAGGGAGTCGCAGTGTGGGCCCCTGTAACACGTACAGGACAGATTTGGACCAGTTAATCGTGTAGCCCGATGCCTTTCCGAAACTGTCGCATATCTCAAGGAGCACTGGTATGGAGTACTCAGGGTTTGTTAAGTACACCAGGTTATCATCGGCATAGAGGGATAAACGGTCTTCCCATCCCTCCGTCCACCGAATACCTCTCAGCAGTGGGTCTCCCCTGTTCCACATCGCCAAGGGTTCTAACACTAACGCGAAAAGGAGCGGTGAGAGGGGGCATCCCTGGCGTGTACCTCTTGTCAACGGTATGTTGTCGGATATGTTCCCGTTGGCCGTTACATATGCCACCGGGTTATTATACAAGAGACGGACCCAGGCACAGAATTTGGGGCCAAACCCTAAATGACTAAGGACTGCAAATAAAAAGTTCCATTCCACCTTATCGAAAGCCATCCTTGCATCTAGAGAGAGTATGACCGCCGGCTCCGTGAGGGCCGGCGCTTTAGCTAACACCCCATATAATCGCCGGAGATTCAATGTAGTGTTTCTATTTGGCATGAAGCCTGACTGGTCTGGATGGATTGGGTGCGGGAGGTGTGCCACCAGCCTATTTGCCAAAACTTTAGCCAGTATTTTGGCCTCCGCATTTATCAAGGAGATTGGGCGGTAAGAGGCGCATTCAGTCGGAGGCTTCCCGGGTTTTGGGATAGCCATTATTGTGGCGAGCCGCTGATTTTGCAGCAGTTCGCCTTGTGGCAGACTATCATTATACATGCGCAGTAGGTGTGGACTAAGAATGTCTGTCATCTGTTTGTATAGCTCGATTGGGATCCTGTTGGGTCCCAGTGCCTTGCCTGATTGTAATGAACGGACTGCAGTTCGCAATTCCTCCTCTGTGAGATCTGCCTCCAGCTCCAAGGAAGCCTCCTGTGTCAGCTTGGGCATTACCATCTCTTTTATTATTATTATTATTATTAAAACTTATATAGCGCACAGCTACCCTAAGGCATCCCGGCGCTTTGAACAGTACATCAACCGTGAGACCATGAGATAGTAGGATCGACTCACACGGGAAACAAATGTGTTTTACAAAGCTCGCCGCTTCCTCCTCTGATATGACCGATGCCGATGCATAAACGGCTCTGTAGTGTCGTGCCAATATGTGCACTATCTCCCGCGGATCTGATGCCAATGGTCCCTCAGCTGTCCGCAATTGTGCTATTCCCCTACTGCCTCGCTCTCGCCTATCCAACCATGCCAAAAGCTTCCCCGCCTTGTAACCCACATCATATATCTTATGTCTGGTTGCTGTGAGGTGTGACATAGTCTCTTCTCGCAGCCGGTCTCTATATTGCTGCTGTTTGAAGTGTAGTGTATGTGCTGAGGCGGACGATAGGTCCATTGAGTGGTGCGTTTTGGCCGAATGTAATTCCAGCTCTAGGTCTAGTAACTCTTTCTGCTTTTCTCGTTTGTAGCCTGTGACAGAGACTATAGCCTGCCCCCTAATGACTGCCTTATAGGCCTCCCACATAACAGACGGGAAACTAACAGACGTGGCGTTTTTCACAAAGAAATAATACGTGGCTTTGCAGATCTCTTTTCGGACTTTCGGAACCTGTAGGTAGCCGGGGTAGATAGGGTACAGCCTCTTACAGGTCATGTGGTGACGTGAAAAGGTCAGCGTTACCGATGAATGGTTGGAGATGCCCCTGGGCTTAATCGTTATGTCGTCTATGTTCTGCAAACTATTAGGCCAGAGAAAGAAGTAATCTATTATAGATAGACTGTTGTGTGCGTTTGAGTGATACGTGTATTGTCGTGCTGCGTGGTGTTGGTGTCTCCAGATATCCACTAATCCAAGTGCATCTATGAAACTCTGTAAGCGAAAGACCACAGGCACCTGCGGCCTCACCGGGTATCGGTCCAGGCTAGCATTCATTGTAGCATTGAAGTCCCCCCCCGATAATCAGGTCTTTGTCCATGTTCATGCGCTGATATATCGGCTATTCTCCAGTTCGCTAGTGTCATCCGTGACCAATGTCCTCATTCTGAGTATGTTGTAGGCAGTCCTCATCTGATCGCTGCTGTTCCTGACCGCTTGCTCCTCCACTCTTGCCTCGGTTGCGTGGGCCTCAAGTACCGTGTTCGTGAGCCATCCGTTTGGCGCCAGCCCTCTAGCCAGTCGTGTGCCTCCTCTGGTGTCTCAAAAAAACACGTTTTGCCCTCCGCCACCACTCTGAGTTTCGCAGGAAACAGCATTGCATAAGGCAGGCCTTTGGCTCGCAGCTCTCTTTTGACTTCCAAGAAACTGAGACGGCGCCTTGAGACCGCCGTCGTGTAGTCCGGGAAAAGGATACTACTGAGTTCTGAATTCGGATCGGTGGGGCCACTCTGGCCGTTTGTAGTATAGTGTCCCGATCGCGAAAGTTAAACAAGTGGGCAAGTACTGGTCTGGGGGGCACCCCTGGCTTAGGCCTTCCCCCCGGCACTATGTGAGCTCTTGATAGTCCCTTGGGTTGTAGTCGATCTTTAATTAGGCCCTCTACTTATAGGTCCATTGCCGGGTTCCCTTCGCTCTCCGGAATTCCGAGAATTTGGACGTTGTTCCTGCGAGAGCGCCCTTCTTGATCGTCCAGTTTCTCAGTCAAAATTTTTTTTTCAGTTTCGAGCTGGGATACTGTTTTCTGTAGAGCTGCAGTGTCGGTCACCAAGGTTTCTAGGGATACATCCATGGAAATTGAAACCACCGTGGTCTGGACACTAGTGAGGGCTGCCATTATATCTTCTAACATCACTTTTTTGGTGCCGTTGCCCCCGGGGATCTTCTCTGAGGAATTGCTTCTTTCAGGATGCGGTGGAAAGTCCTTCCCATAGGCGTATTTATCCAGTTTCGATTGTGGGCCCCTGCCCGCCATGATGTCATCAGCGGTTGGAGGGTGCCTTATGATAAAGCACTGAGTTAGTCTTGCGTTGTATAACCCCTTCATTCCGGAGGTGGTCTTAGGACCCCTCACCCAGTATTGTGCTTCCCCCCAGGAGTTGAATTTGCCGAGGCAAAAGTGGGTTGGGTCGGGGGGATCTGCGTTCATCCTGGCCTTCCTTTGTCCAGAGTAAGTGGCGGCCACTGAGCCTGGTAGGTGGAGCTGTGGTTGATCGTTCAATCGACCAATGTCAGTATATGGCCGCAGTCTGTAGGCCCTCCGATTTCCACCCCCCGCAATTGCTGGGATCTCCCACCATGTGGAAGGGGGTTATATTGCAAGGCCTGAAGAACCGGGTTTTAGAACCCAGCGGTGCCAGGGACACACCCGAAGTCTTCGAGTTTACCTGTCTTGGCAAACAGAGACACGGAAGACTTCTAGGTGGCGTCAGATATCAAATTTATTAGCTGCAGCTAGTAACAGTAATCTCAGCAATACAACACGGTGTACAACTCAAGAAACTGTTCAATTTTCATAGAGCAAGACATCATAATTTATACACAATATTCTCATTATAAATGTACACCCACTGCGCAAAATTCTGACCAATAGGACACATTTTCTAACTGAGTATCACATTAACAAAAACCCAATTTACAGTAACCCAACCCAAAAGTTAATTATTAGGAATGTCCCAAATTCAATTTCCACAAGCCGGACAAACCCATAATTGAAAGCACTACCCATGTAATGAAAAGTCGTAAGGAAAGAAACAATTCAGATGCTGATTAGGATAAGATATGTGCAAGGAAACTAAAAGTTAACGAGGTCCTGAACATTGATTGGTAATCTCAGACAAGAATCAAACCAAGGGAAATTGGCTTTGTGAAGGGTCAGTTTCAGGTGAAGAGGTCAGCGTCCTGCAGTTCACTCACAAGTCAGAAAGGGCAAGTTAATATGTACATGGACAACGAAGCCCATGCAACTTTGTTCGTTCGTTTACTTCCAAGGCCTACGTGAGGGCAACATAAAAAGGCGTCTCGAGCAACGCAAACAAAATGGAGTCCGGTCCCGAAAACCACAGAACCTCAGACCCTCCTTTTGCCATTGCGTAGGCAATGACCTACACTCACGTCAATCTGAATCCAGGTCTATATCTATTCTCATCAGGTCATCAAGGTGTTGCTGTAACATCATATTATTATCCTTCGCTTCTCTCGGGACTGGACTTCTCACACAGATTGTAGCACAAAGACTACAAATGGCGGGACCACACTGGATGCAAAAGCAACACGAGAAAAGGATCGCTAAAGCCATACCAAGGAACATCAGAATCTTCCATCCCCATTTGGACAGCAGTTCCCAAAACCATCCCATCAATGACCAGTTCCCTTCGTATACATGTATAGACTCAGTAAACTTATGTAACCTCAAGATGGGCTGGTACACTGTCGGGGCATTATCTGGTATGAAAACGCAGCAACTAGACCCGATCAATTTACATACTCCACCTCTATCTGCAAGTATAATGTCTAAAGCAAAGCGGTTCTGTAATGTCATAAGGCGATCCGCTTGAAGCTCAGCTGTAATATTACTAAGGGCACCTGCAGTCTCATTTATAGTGGCCTCGACCACTCTCGTAAGCTGACGAAAAGTCCTACCATTAGCCAAAGGACCCCAAAAGGGCATGAAACCCTTAAAGAAGTCTCCAACTTCTTGTGCAGCAGTGTCTTTCACATCGATAACACCTCTATCATATCTTGTCTTATGGTAATTGAAAGCAGCTGTGTATGTAGGGGGAAGCAAAAATGCCACATAACATGTGCCTGAAAAGTCAGAAGGCAACCATGTATATGCTCTGTCATAACAAACAAAATACGTGCCTTTAGCTGGCATGAACGGTGGAGATTTCTGGGACGTATAGACATAGGTGTGAACGCACACACTCCTACCAAACTCAGATTCTGACCATTGCCTTGCAGACAAAGATGACCTTGGGGGAGTACGATCCAAATTGGAGGAGACCTTTTCTGTCTCTCTTTCTCAGTCAGACTAATGCTATATCTCGTCTTGTTCCAACCAACATATGCTCGTACCTCATCTTTAGGGATAGCATTATATGCATCAATATCTCTGACCATATCTACTATTCCCTGTATCAAGGTATTATTATTCACATTATCTTTGACAGAACGTACAGGAGATGCTTCATTCGCATAGATAAACATTGACTGTAGTGCCCATACTGACCCATTAGGCGAAAAAAGCAAAACCAAATATGGCATTCCCTTATCTGTCGTATGCGGCATAAGACCACACACCCAACAATTCGTGGTATTTACAACTAGCTGATGCTGATGTAACATCTGTATAAATGAATTGTTCACAAATTCTAATCTTCGTGTCTGTTCACGTTCAGGCAACGTATGAAACCCATGTGGGAAAACAGTAGAAAAAGAAAGAGTAGGTTGGGAGGTAGATGCAAGTGTCTGTTGTGATGCATAGAAAACCCAACCCACACAAGCTATCGTAATATTCAAAAGCATAAGAAAACACATTATTAAAAAACATTTGCTACGAACCAATATACACATTTGCACTCTGAAATCAACTCTTTTAACATCCTTGTTGGACTCAAAAGACTCCATCCTCTAACGTGCTGCTCACGGCAATTTTCCCTCTTCACTTAAGTGTGCGTCAAGATCGTACTAACGACCCTAAACTACAGACCTTGTGTCAATACGCGGCTCACCCCTTAAGAACTTATACCGTGACCCTGCAGCTGAGTCCGGATGGTGACTCGAAAAAGAAAAAGTAAAAAAGTCTCTTGATCTGACAAGGTGTAATTCACTACATAAAAAAATGTAGATTTATTTGTCAATTTCAAACGTCCTTTTTCGATCTCAGATTGTAGCGCTCTTTGCCAGGCACAGTCTGATCCTTAAAGAGGAGTTCCGGATTCATCGTGTCGAGTCTCAAAGACAGAGGCACAGCAGCTTGCAGAACATCATCATCATCGCGTTCTGACTGAGTCCATGTCAAATGAGCATCACTAAAAGGGACTTTCTTACAATCTGTGTCCCTCACCCACTGATCATACGGTAAAGGCAAAGGAACTTTTTTCGTATGGGTGGCATGCACCCAATTCTTTTTACCAGCTACTCTAACAGCAGTCCGGGTTACCAACAACACAAGAAAAGGTCCAGTCCATCTCGGTTCCAAGTTCTTGGATCGCTGAAAATTCTTTAGCAGAACATATTGACAGGGTTGGATCTTGTGACCTGGATCCGCAGACGCTGCCGGTAAACTGTCATAGACCTGTTGGTGGAGAACACGTAATTTAGCAGTCAAGTCATGTAAGTAATCCACCAACATAGGGTACTCCAGGTCACTGTAATTTTTAGGACGAGGCACACCCCAAACATTCGCTGGACGACCAAAAACTATTTCGTATGGGCTAAGTCCCACACGAGAATGCACTGTCGTCCTTGTTGACAAAAGAGCCAACGGCAAGGCATCCGGCCATGTAAGACCAGTGCTCGCTTGTACCTTAGCTATTTTCAGCTTCAGGGTACCATTGTAACATTCAACAAGTCCAGCAGACTGGGGGTGATTCGCTGCGTGGAACTTCTGATTGATACCCAATCCCGCACACACTTTCTTCATGACTCTACCCACAAATTCACTCCCATTGTCCGACCATACAATTCTCGGCAAACCCAATCTGGGGAAATACTCTTTGAGCAAAACCTTGGCTGTAGACAAGGCAGTATTATCCTTTAGGGGGTAGGCCTCTATCCATCTGGAAAAGGCGCAAACAACCACAAGGACATACTTCAGATTATTGCATCTCTCCATGTGAATGTAATCTAGCTGTATCACTTCAAACGGATACGTTGGAGGAGCAAAATGACCAGCTGGAGTTGGAGTTCCCTTGCCAGGATTATACTTCAGACAAATCATGCAATGCTTCGCCACGTTCTCAGCACATTTTGGAATTCCAGCATTCTGCCATACTGGAGCCAACAACTTACATATCCCTTTTGCACTGATATGAGCCATTCAATGTGCCATAGTAACCACTGGGAGCACATACGTATCAGGCAATAACCATCGCTGGTGTTATGACAACTCAACCCAACAACCTGTTGAATCCAAACTACCCGTACTATCTCTCCACGTACTCACTTCTTTCTCAGTAGCTTCAGCCTGAATTGACTTCACACTTTCTATTGTGTCTTCACACATTCCTCTTTCCACAACCCATCTTGCAGGACCTACCACTCATCATGTCTCTCGCCGTTTCCTTCGCAACTTCATCCGCAAACGCATTCCCTCTAACTACATCGTCCACAACTTTCTTATGCGCACTACACTTCACAATTGCAATCTGCTTTGGGAGAGCAAGAGATTCCAAAAGTTCATTCACTAACTGCCCATGCTGAATTTTTGTGCCATGGGAAGTAAGGAATCCTCTCTCTGTCCACAAACATCCAAAACTATGGGCAACACCAAACGCATACTGGCTATCAGTATAAACATTCACTCGCTTTCCCTCTGACAACACACACGCTCATGTCAATGCAATCAACTCTGCTGCTTGCGCAGAATTCTGTGCTATGCGTGCTGTCTCAACAACTGTATGTAAAGTTGTCACGGCATATGCTGCAGTCGTTTCACCATTCGGAAGCTTAAAACACAAACCATCTACCCATAGGGTACCATCAACATTCTCAAGAGGAGTATCTTTCAGATCAACTCTAGCTTTCGTGTCTTCCTCTATACGAAGAAAACAATCATGCTGTTCTTGAGCATCCGTCTCTGTAGAGATCGGCAACAACATAGCGGGATTCAACACATTACATCTTTTAATGTGAACATGGCTAGCCAAAAGAGTCAACTCATAACCTGACAGACGTGCACTAGTAAGGTGCTGAGTCTTGGTCCTGTTCAATGAGGTATCCACTGCATGTGGGACCATCACAATCAACGTATTATCCAATACCAAACCAGAAGACTGTCGGATAGAAACAGCCGCTGCCGCTGTAGCTCTCAAACAGCTCGGCAACGCTTTAGCTACCGGATCTAACGTCGCTGAAAAATACGCACATGGACGTTGCTTGTCTCCGAACTGTTGAGTCAACACTGACAATGCACAACCTTCTCTCTTCGTGAACATACAACGTGAAAGGTTTACTGTAGTCCGGAGTACCCAATACTGGAGCCAAACACAATGCATCACGTAATTCAGAAAAACTTTTCTGACACTCATCAGACCAAGGGAGAGGATGCGGAGTATCTTTAAGAGTCAGGGCCAACAGAGGTTTCGCTAACAAGGAAAAATTAGGGCTCCATTGTCTACAATACGAGGTGATACCTAAGAAAGCACGCACTTCTGTCTGTGTGGATGGTACACTCATTTGCGCAATCGTTTGAATTTGTTCTGGGGTCAACCTTCTTCCCTCCTTCGACAAGAGATGACCTAAGTAGGTTACTTCTTGTCGGCAATACTGTAACTTGGAAGGTGACACTTTATGATGAAGGTCAGACAAATGTCGTAACAAAGAAAGAGTAGCCTCTTTACAAATCTCTTCGTCATCAGCGGCAACCAACAGATCATCAACGTACTGGATAAGAGTAGCACCAGTAGGCAACACAAAGCTATCAAGCTGAGTTTTCAACGCCTGACTATAGATAGAGGGACTTTCACAATAACCTTGGGGAGCTCTCTTAAACCGGAAGCTTCGTCCTCCTAAAGAGAAGCCAAAAATATCTCTACTCTCCTCAGCAATCGGAATGCTAAAGAAAGCATTCTTCAAGTCAATAACAGAAAACCAGGCTGCCGAAGCAGGAATCAGAGTCAACAAAGCAGTGATATCAGGGACAACAGGAAACTGTGGCACCACAATCTTGTTTACCTCTCGAAGGTCGATCACAAACCGGTACACAGGTGGCTGAGAAGCATCAGTACGCTTAAGGACAGGCAAAACAGGACTGTTACACACATTACCTCTCGTTTCCTCAACTACACCCTTCTCAACCAGATCATAGACAATCGCTAGAAGAGCTCTCTCGCCATCGCTCGATATTTTATACTGTGGGATACGAGGTAGCCTAGCATTCGATTTGAGGGTGACAACATAAGGTGGAATCTGCAAAAGACCAACATCATTAGGACCTGTAGCCCAAAGTGTATCAGGACGAGAACGCAATTCCAGTGGAAGACAATCTTTAGACACATACATCGGAGAAATCACTTTCTTACCTAGGGTAAGATGTACTCCCGAAGGAGAACAATGTAATGTAGCATACAATCTTTTCAGCAAGTCCAAACCCAACAGATTCTCATTACAACCAGTCTTCAAAATAAGAGGAGCTTCCAATTCACAAGGGCCAATAGAAAGGGGCAAAGGTACAAACTGGGGCGCCTGAAAATCCTACGGAAACATTGTTCAAGCCAGACAAAGGTGCACCAGGAAGTTTAGAGTGCATAATAGAACTCTTCGCGCACCAGTATCCAAAAGAAAAGGTTGTGCCACACCTGATGTAATCACTTCAACATAAGGTCCAATCTGGTCTACTGGAACTGACACTACTCCCTCTCTTTGCCGATGGCTGTCCTAACTATCATTATAACCAGCACTCTCACTCTCGACATAATAATCATTAACATAGTACTGTGCAAACTGACCACTCGGAACATTCTGTCTGTCAAAATAATTCGCAGAATTCTGAAGGGAAGAGGAACGCTCATTCTGGGGTAACACACCACGTCCCCTACCCCTAGGAGCTTGCTGGAAACCACCACGACCTCTCTGACCAGATACGCCATTCGCACGCTGTAACAAAGCCGGACAACTATTCTTAAAATGACCTTCCTCTCTGCAATAAGCACACTGATTAGGACCAGGAAAGAATCGTGGAGCATAAGGCTCAGGCTTCTGTAAAAATCTCTGAAACTGTGGGGGTTGCTGAAACTGAGGCTGATTCTGACGAGGCGGATAAGCTTGCTGAAAAAGAACCTTCGTCTTTAGATCTTTGGTTTTCTTCTCTGCTTTATCCTTCTCATCTTTATCCCTATTCTCATAATATTGTGCAGTAGCTAATATCTGGGCCGACGAAGAAACAGACCATGAACTCTCAGAGTCCTTTAACTTATTAGAAAGTTCGGGAAGCAAATTAAAGACAAATTTGTCCATGAACAACCTTTGACCACCTTCCGTACTCATGTCGTGACCACTATTATCGATAAACGTTTCTTCAAACCTAGTGAAGAAATCAGACACACTCTCGTCTTTCTTTTGTTTGCATGCTGCTAACTTGTCCCAATTCACTCGTAAAGCAGGCTTCATAGTTTTCATTAAATTAATAATCCTACCTGGTAATTCTGCAACTAAGGGCTCAGGTTTGGCACCTCCAACCTGTTGACCATCTGCAGCAACAATATTAGCCCACGTATCACCTAATTCTGCCGCATGATTCTCATGACGAATCTTCGCCCACAAAGGTTGAGGAACTACATTACCCATTAACATGTCTATGTCAGCTAAATTCATAATACATGCTTCAACTGTCTGAGACAACTCCTTGTAATAACCAGCAGGATTCTTACGGGGGTCAGGTAAAGTTTGCTTAAGAGCCAAGACCTCTGCTCGCTTCCAAGGAGCATGTACCCACACTCGCTGAAAATGGGCTTCTGCAGCCTGAATACCCCGATTAACATCAGCCTGAACTGCCTCTCTCCAGACAGGGGGAACCTCTCTCATAGGATACTGCTTCACTTTCCTCCTAACAGATGGATCAGGTTCATACAACAGCTGGGGCGGTAACCTAGACCTGAAGGCAAGTATTGTCTCTACAGCATCTGTAACATCAGATTCCACTATCGCCCCTGTAGCAAACTCTGACTGAACATCAAGCACTTCCTGCGAAATTGGACCCAACTCATTATCTTACCATTCCTGCCTCAAAAAGGCACACATTACATTAAAAACATACCTTTGCTTAGGCGACTCCCACTGAAAGAAAAATCCATAACTGATGGCAAAATATACCTGGAAGCATTTAAAATCCATCTACGAGCCAACAAATCCAACACTGCTCGCTCTTCGGAACTAGGAAGCTGACTACGACTCTGCTTACATTTCGAAACAGGGGTCATACTCAGTGGCCCAAACATTGGAGACAACAGATTAACGACAGTTTCTGTCATTCGTTTTCGAGCAGAAGGAGAAGAAGTAGGCGTAAAAACAGGAAAGTTAAAATCTTGAGACGAAGGAGGAACAGGAACAGTAGGAGTTGCAGATGCAGAAGCAGAAGGCAAAGGAGTTTGAGGCACAAATGGAAGCAAAGCTTGCGACCCTAGAGTGGGTTGCACAGTAGGCGGTAAAACCATCTGTGGAGTACCGGGTGGCTGAACAACAGCAGGAGGTTGAACAACAAAGGGTGGAACAACCGGGGGTAATGGAGGCGCAGTAGCACCCTGCACATAAGGGGGTGGCAATCTCAGTAAATGAGACATCAAAGGATCTTTTTCAAGGTCTTCAGTCACTTTTGGAGGAGAAGACGGCAAGGCCGGATAACATTTATCTATGGCCATGCAACGCTGTCTATCTAAAACTTCACACACTCGATCTTCCTCATCTAACTTAAACTGCCTAGCAGCTTGTAGTACTGACATATTCTTATCTTTCCTATCTCTCTTTGCTTGCTTAATTTCCCGCTGTTTGGCTTCCTTTCGCCAAAGGCGGAAAGAGTCAAACATTGCCGGCCGGGCTTTCTTCTTAAATAGCGCAACTTAGGGATTATGTAAAATATTTAATTCAAAACTATCATGTTGGGGCCATCGTAAGACACCATCTTTTTTAGTATAGCGGACCCACACTTCATTATAAGTAATAGGACCCACTCCGTGTTTTGAATAGAGCTCATAAGTCGGAGTTCCGACCGGAGGTATCGGACACAAATCCTCCAATCGGGAATACCTGTTGCAACCACAACTAAACCATTTCCTAATTTTACTAAGACCAGGCATCTTATAGCTCACTAATCTAGCTTCAAACTTCAAGGGGTTATCAACTATCGATACACTCGTAAATATACGAGCCCCTCGGCTTCGATTTTTGCAAAAATCAAATAAAAACCAAGAACCAAAACAAAGTCGTGGGAGCGACCCACTTATACTTAACCAAAATATCTGTCACGCCACCAGAAGACCGTCTATCGTCTCACTCTACAAAGGATCAATCAAGGGTCCAAGACAGGGCGACAGTCAGGGCAGCAGTCCTTCATAGCCATTGGAAAGCGGGAAGCCTCGCAGAAAAGACCTTCGGTCCACGTCGACATGCAGGGGTCAATGAAGTGGCGGCCTTCCTCCAGAATTTCCTCACGTGGCTCCTCACGATCCTCGGGCTTGGACCGGTACCGCTGAAGTCGCCCCACCGTTGGGCGACCAACTGAAGAACCGGGTTTTAGAACCCAAGGAAACTAAAAGTTAACGAGGTCCTGAACATTGATTGGTAATCTCAGACAAGAATCAAACCACGGGAAATTGGCTTCGTGAAGGGTCAGTTTCAGGTGAAGAGGTCAGCGTCCTGCAGTTCACTCACAAGTCAGAAAGGGCAAGTTAATATGTACATGGACAACGAAGCCCATGCAACTTTGTTCGTTCGTTTACTTCCAAGGCCTACGTGAGGGCAACATAAAATGGCATCTCGAGCAACGCAAACAAAATGGAGTCCCGTCCCGAAAACCACGGAACCTCAGGCCCTCCGCTTGTGTAGGGACTGCCACTCCTGGTTCCCACTGGGGTGGGGGCCTCTGCACCTTCAGTCCGGGCAGGCCCCAGGGGTCCTCAGTCACTTTAATCCCCGGCTTCGTCTGCTACCGGTAGGCCTCACCTCTCTGCCGTCTCTATTACTCACGAGGCTCCGGGCTTCCCAGTCTTATCCGGCACTCAGGTGAGTTCACGCTCCCCTCTGCTATACTCCCGGTTCCGCCTCCGCTTTTCCAGGTCCGCCGGCGCTGGTAGGCCCTGCGTCGAGAACATCCGATAATTCAGTTCCCGGCGGCAGTGTGATCTGTGGGCCGCTGACGTCCGTTCCGCGTTGCACACGATTCCGGTGTCGGATTCTGACCAGAATTACTTCTACAGCTGCCGCTCGGTCCCGAGCCTCAGCGCGGGTCCTTGGGGTACGTTTGTGTAACGGATGAGTGTTCGGATCGATGCGAAGGCTACAGCTCCACCGGAGCTCTTCTAGTCAGCAGCCATTTTACTCGGCTGCTAGCCACGCCCCCCTGCCAGACTGTTTATACTGCAGTATGCAGACGACATGGTGCTTATGGACCATGCCAAAACAGGTATGCAACAAATACAAACACAAATCCTGAAAGGTTTTAGATGTCAGATTAGCAAAGGGTGCACTGCCATCCGTAGACGCATCAATTCAATAGCCCGCTCTGTAAAGATGGTGCAACTGGGTGAGTGGGAAACCCTTGGAACCACTCTGCAGTTAGTAAATAAATCTACCAACTAAATAAATAACGGAAGTACCCTATGCACACATAAGAAATCAATCATAAGTTATGTAACAATCAGTATACAGTGTACAAAGAAACAAAGCAACAGAATATTTCAGGGATCTCCTGTGGGAGAGTAGTCCGATTAAATCCTTTATTGTGTTAGACAGCCAGCCAACACGTGTTTCATCACCTATGCGAATCCTCAGGGCTATACGTGGCTGTGTCAAACCGGGAGGTCGCTGTGCTGGTGATACTTCCGACCCAGCAGGGCCCGTGACCTTGGTTGTATGTCTCCGGGAAATGAAGTCCACACCCTGTGTCCAGGAGTGGATGATCCCTATGAAGAGTCCCAGTATTCTGCGTTAGCAACGAGTAGAAGAACCATGAAAATCATGCGATTCTACAGATAGTGTAGAGACGTGTAGTACCCAGGAGTCGTGTGCAAACTCGATATAAATTGCCGATTGTCTCATACAGGAACACGGCGACCCGGGAGTACGCGGCTTCACTGCACTCACGTTCATCAGACATTTCGGAGACAATTTTACACATGGTCTGTATATGTCACCTTTTGAATTACGCACGCTGCACTTTACTGAAACCCTTGTTTTAAAATATGGGATACGCACCTGCTTAGATGCCATGAAACTTCTTTTTAAGCTGGAGATCCCAATGGAACTAGAAAGATTTGTGAAATCTGCCCACAAGGTGAAAGAACTATTACATAATGACTCAGTCAACGACTAGAGACAAACTGTAGTTTTAATCCTGCGGTCCCCCTTTTTTCTTAAATTAGCAATCATCAGTATGTTTTAAAGAAATGATTATGCCTTACATATTACTAACAGTTTTGTTAAATGAAATGATCATGTTTTATTTATGCTCAAAAAGTGTCTGGACGGAGTGTTCTCCAACCAGCCTTTTTCTTTTTGTTAACAATTTTAATTAATTGAAACAATAAACAAATACATACGTACATATACTTACAATGCAACCTGCCCTTGGGCCTACTATAGGGGTGTCTGATATGAAGAAAAGGGGAGGTTTACGGACTGGCAAGTGGGTTCACTTGCCCATTCAGCATTGCAGCACCTGGCCGCACACAGGCTCTGCAATGACAAGCCTTAGACACACTTTTACAGGCTGTGACTGGGTGGCACAACCAGTGCTGCCTGCCCACCAGCAGCATTTGGTTTAGAAGACCTGGGCTTTCCTAGTACACTGTACTATGGTCTGACAGGTAAACCAAATCAGCCAATCATGGAATCACTAATCCATACATCAATTTACAATAGGGAGAGCATATGCACTTTAGAAACTGATCAGCAGTGGTAAAGTGCCCAGAGTCATGAAACAGCCAACAACAGGTCATAAAACATATAGGAGGAAGAAAAGAATTTCAGGTATGACCCTGCAAAAAGGGACACGTCCAACAATTCTAAACTGAGCATTTATTTTGTAGTACATTGGCAGTATAGAGTAGGTTTAACAAGACATACATAAAGAAAGAAAATAAATTGCAAATTGGGATAGTGTAACTTTTTGCTGCCAGAGATATGTATTTACAATGTTTGTTTTCACATACTGGGGAGGGCCTGCAAAGGTCAGCTAGCCAGGTGGGCTGGTTACTGGTCTAAGAGCTTCACTTTCTTTGTGAACTCGAGTATTTGTTGTTTACCATCTCTGAAAGGAAGAGGAAATGCTGCTGACGTTTTACTTATTTATAGAAGCTAAATTTCCGGCAAAGGAATTCAGCACTGTGAATTATGAGAATTAATTCACAGTTATGCCACTGCTCTGTGAAAAACACGTACATACTCTGTGAAAAACACGTACAAACATATACAAATGTGCACACAGACATGCATTCGTGTTTCAGGGAGAACATCATGCTTCAGCAAACATATGGTAAGAGCATTTATACATAGGTACACTGGCCTCAATGCTTTCTTTGATTCAGAGATTAAAATTCTCTTGATTGCTGAAATCACTACTCACGTCTCAGTACATTAGTCGAAGCTACGTACCTCTCTTTAGGGGTCCTGAGTTCAAGATGAGAATTACCGTCATGTTATCTTGCGGACATTTCTTCTACTCTGGCCTTTATTTTTCAACAGTGCATCTTCATGCGGGAGGCGCACAGACCTGCATAAATATACTAGCATCGACATTTCTTTTGATAAATGCTGTAATTTCAAAATGACACCTTAAATATTCAATTCTTAGAGCCTTTTCGAGCGGCGTGACTTCTTTTGAAGACGAGCCATTAGCAGCAGCTCGTTGCAAGGGCTTACCACATTTGATTGTCTCCTACTTGACTTTAATAGCTCCTGGTCATTTGCAGGTACATATTTAATGCATAGAAACCATTTTAGGCACTATGTCAGAAACTTGTTAGCTATTTAGCAATTTTCAATAACCTTTTGCCTGTGCGCATTTAAATAACAGAAGAACTGTGAAACTCTGCAATTATTTATTGTTGTCTTTCAGATTACTCTTACCTGGGTAACAGAATAAATTAGGTGTAATCATTTCCAGCTGAAAAGACCTACATAGTATTTCAAGGACAAGGAGTTCACAAATTGACTCTACCCATTTTTCATACAGAGCATGAAAAGAATCAGCAAAGGAGAATTTAATTAGGCAACTCCGGAGAAAAAGCATGGAGGAGAATGTCGACGATGCTGATAATAACATTTCCTCTAAGCTGCCAGTCTCTGCACAGAAATTGGTCTGTTCTTTTACACTGGCTTTCATTTCATTAAAATACCATGCGTTGACCCTTAGCAAAACGTGTATTTAATGTGCCAGTAAAAGGAAACAGACTTCTCTGTTTAATTTTTGTTGTTGATGTTTTTAAAGAAGTAAATCGAATATATAAAAATGGTGAAAATTGTGCGCTAAGACCCTCATTGAAAGCTTTGCTACCTCACCCCGAGTGATATCATTCTGCAGGTGAAATTATGCATCTCCCAATTCTAAATCTCTAACGGCCACATGCATCAATCTTCCCGTTTGCGAATTCTTAATTGCGAAAATTAAGGAATCGCAATTAAGAATTCGCAAACGGCTATGCATTATGAAATCGCGTTTTTTTTGCGATTTCTTAATTTTCCTTAATTGCGATTCACAATTTGCGAATCGCAATTAAGGAATCCCTTTTCATTGATTCCTATGGGCCTAGAGGCCCATAGGAATGAATGTGAAGGCATTCTCATTTTGCGATTCGCAATTAAGGAATCGCAAAATGAGAATGCAATTTCAAGGGTGCAGGGGGGTCCAAAGGACCCCCCCCCTGCACCCCTGAAATGTACCTTTAAGTACTTTTTACACACACACATGCCCCAAGGGCATGTGTGTATGTAAAATGAAACTTTCAAAAATGCACTTTTGTGCATTTCTGAAAGTTTTTGCAAATTAGCATGAAGTTTAACTTCATGTTAATTTACCACTTCCTATTTGCGATTTTTTAACTTAAAAATAATCATGCATTGCATTTAAGAAATCGCAAAATTGCGATTTCTTAAATGCAATCGCAATTTAAGAAATCGCAAATAAATTGCGATTTCTTAAATTGCGAAAAAAGCAAAAATGGTTAATGCATCCCAAATCAATGAATTGCATTCGCAAAAGGCCGAATTGTGCGATTCGCACCGTTTGCGAATGCAATTCAGTTTGATGCATGAGGGCATAAGACCCAGGAAAAATCAGGTCCCCAAACTCAAGACCTGATTGATCCAGGCCTGCACTACTGTAACAGAAGGGCAAGGGACTGTTGACGGCATCACAGCCCTTTTCCCGACATTGGGAACCTCTATTCCCCTGCCCACCAAACCCAAAGACCCTACAGCCGACTCCTTCAAGCAACTCAAAGTAGGCTGAACATGTTTGCGGTTCGTCTCCTAGAAAAGGGAGAAAGTACCTGAAAAAACACCCATTATTAAAGCTTTTGCACTTTCTGAGGAAAGAACTCATAATTGCTGGGATATTTGGGATACCAGCCGGCATTGCAGTTTAAGGCAACACCCCCCAAACTCCACCACCCCATACCCAAACCAAAATCCAAGATACCCGAACTGAGTTTAATTCATAATTATGAGGTGTAAACCCTAAAGTTCCTTTCTGAAATTTGGAATAATCTGGGCATCAAAGAGAATCCATCTGATTACCCTTTTAATTCCTCATTTCTGGACAGATCTTTACCTTTTAGACTCAGGGAGGACATGTTTGTTACTGTACGATTACCATATTACTCATAATCCTGAATGATTCGGATTCCTGTGTGTGAGCCTATCTGACGTTATCAGAAACTGTGATTCACAGTTTTAGCAGCTCATTCGGAGTTTTATGATAAACTGATGCAGTAATATTGTGCCCTTTGTTACCAGTACCTTGAAGTCTGGTAATTACTTTGTTCATGCAGTATTAACACATCATTCCGAACGTTTCACCTCAAACTAAGGCGTAATAGGGAAATCATTCTTTTGAGCGCTGATTTCTGTATGGCTTGCCTCTTTCCAAACAGTTTTCCCAATTTGCACGTTGCCATATTTTTCCTATGGAACTGTGAATATTTAAAATAACCCAGTGTGTGCACTTTGCTCTTAATTTGTAATGTGGTTTGGGGCGGAAATCCTGTTTCCAAATAAAGCGGGATTAAAAGGATGTGCTGTTAGGAATTTGTTTTAGCAGGTTTTTTTCTGCTACTAACTGGAACTTGTTCCTGCAAGGAATTATACTATATAGGGTAATGCAAATTAATTATATGTGTGCAAACAGTATAAAGTGCAACTTTTCAAGGCAGTGGAATGGCCGGCGACACACAATGCAAAATCAGTTGAGCATCCAGAACTTTGAGATTTGAAAGTTTTCACAAAATTACAAATACACATTTACCATTTACTTGAATGAGAACTTTACTTACAGAACATTTACTGCCTGTAATCTGCAGGTGGTCATTGCTGCCATGTATCGTCATGGCATGTGTAAGTTCTGCAGCCAGTCCTTGCTTTTTAGCTAGGACCTCTTTAAATATACATACCACGCATAACTTGAGTTGGCAAAACAGAGTAAGTCTCTTTCTTTGGGAATCCCATGCAGTTATACATCTGTACTCCAATATGCATATTTTCGCTTGGATCTAATGGAAGTGTCTGTGCAAATCAAAAGTGTTGTAAAATGCACATCTGCTCTAGATCTAAATAAAAGGTGTCATATCGAAGTGGGTCGTTAGGTAATACCAACCCAAATGTTTGATGAGATGCAAATAAACTGCCCATCATGTTTTGAGTGGTCACAAGTGGTGGATAAAATCGGATGGCCAGCATGATTAATCCACCAACATATCACCCCTACGTCGAATGGCATATCACCAGAGTTTGGTGGTCCTGAAGCCAAATTGAAGTTAGACTTTATACACTTCTTAGGGGTTATAGTCAGACAGCAGATACAAGGTAGACTGCCCTAGCTGAAGAAAGAAATATCAGTAGGAGTCATCATCCCACGACCAAAGCCCAATTCAAAGACAGAATATACAACAAGTGATACAACTCATGCCTGGGTGCTGTTACCAAATTTGAAATGTAAGAACACACACAACTTAAACACAGATGCACACTCATACATAGCAATAAAAACATCCCAAATGTTTGAAATTGTGTAATTGATTGAGGAGTCGATAACCAAAATCCTTGTCATACTAAACTACAAAAGTAACTAAATTAACCTTTGTTTATCCTCTCGTAGCTTGGCACAAACAGAGTCAGGCTTAACTCAGGGGCAGTGTGTCAAGTTTTTATGCAGCATACAAACAGTAATAAAGTGAAATCACATTCAAATTAAAAAAAGTTTAAAAAAACAGAACATTTAAAACAATAAAATGACAACAAAACAATTTTTTTAAAGTTTATTAGAGCAAAATAGTGCCTGAAAGCAGAACACGTCAATTGAGGGTTTCTGGTTGTGACGGACGAGGACGAAGTCTCAAGTTCAGGCTGACCAAAATGAAGTTCAAGCCGGGCACATAACCAAGTCTGGCTTGCTGACTGTGCCTTATGTCCTTGGTGTGAGGTCTACACAGTGTTGCTTGGTGATGATTTGTGTCACTTTGCAGAGGTTCTGATAAAGTTTCCAGCAGCGCGGTGAGGCTTTGTGGAGCTCTGCATTGCTCAGAATCAGTTTGGACGAAGTTTCAGCTATGTAGTGAGGATTTATAAGGTTTTCCATTGCGTTGTATCGGTTGCTCTGCTTCAGTTCCAATTAAGCTTTCAGCTGTGCGGCAAGGCATTGCATTGCTTGGCGTCAGTACCAATTAAGTTTTCAGTTGTGCGGTGAGGTTATGCAGGGCATTTCGGCGCTTCATGTCACTTTTGATGAAACCTTTAGTGAGGCAAGGGGGAGTTCTGTCTGATGCCAAGCAAGGGTCCAGGACCTGGTGTTGCACTGTTTGGGGATCAGAGTCTCACTACAGCAGAGGCTAACAGGTCCAGTTGGAGGTCCAGGCAGGTCCAAATCAGCATCTCAGCTGGGCAGTTGCAGGGTGGAGTCTAGAGCTTGTTGTGTTCCTGTAGCTCAGAACAGCATGTCAGCCAAAAGCCCCTTGTAGTCACTCAGGTTATCTTGGGATAAAGGGAGCAGGTCTGGTCTTATGTCTCATAAGGCAGGGCAGGCTTCCACCAACAGGGCAACAAGGCAGTTCTTCTTCTGTAATTTCCACAGGTCTAGGAGTTTACTCAAAAGTGGCTCAGGAGGAGGATCCATTTGTTTATCTAGTGCCTGTCAGTACCAGGAGAACATTAACCCGAATTGTTGCATGAGTCTACAGGAGCAAAGCTGAGATCACAAATTCCACTGAAGGCTGGCACCATGCACACTTCACTGACAGATATGTACAGTGAGCAGAACGCAAGGAAAAGGGGGTTTGGAAAAGGGAAAGGAAAAGAGTTGTCTAACTTCTTTGAAAATTGGTTGGATGTCATCCGGCTTCCTTGGTCACCGATCTCCAAGACTGTACATTTAGTAGAGTTGAGGATCCCTTTTGTTAAGAAGTAGAGGAAAGGATATACTCCCTAATTTTTATCCTGTAACACCAGGTTCCATCCAATCTCCACTTCCCAGCTGTGTACCTTGTCTCTATGAGATTTGGAGTGTTGGGGCTCCTAATGACTTCTTCTGTAGCAGCTGATCAGAAAGTTGTGTGGCTGATAATAGACTATATCCCTCCCAAAAGAGGGTCTCTGGTTTTCCCTAAAGACACACAATGTGAATTAGCCTCAGGGTTGGTTAAACAAAACCATAAAAGTGTGTGTTCCCTTTTAATTAGTTACTTCTTTTGTGGGCTCTTCACAGTGTCTTGCCAGTTCTTAAAGTTCGGAGGGGTGCCTTGCCTTGAGTGTCCTCTCAGTTTTAGCTGAACTACTTTGGCCTTTTCATTGTGAATTTATTTGGCTGCTGCTCTAGCCTTAATACCTAATAATAGTTCAGCATACAATTGTCCAACAAGACTTTCCTGCGCTCTATCTCCTGTATAGCAAAGGGACACACTAATTCACCTTACCCTTCAAATAATGACTGTCTTCTTGTTTTCCTTGCAGGTGATAACCTTGAGCAGAAATCGTCAAGTCCACATGTCAGAGTGGAAGATAGATGCCACAACAGAGTCTGATCTGCGGCATTAAATAAGTGGTGTCAAGTCTTGAAGAAAATAAATAGGACCTCAAGACAAACAAACTATCTTCTACGGAAGTCTGAAACCCATCAGTTGGCACATGCAGGAGTAGTGGATTTGATACAAAACAACTCCCTTTAGGGTAGTCACTCCTCAAGTCCATGTGAGTAGACAGGGTCTCCAGGGACTGTAGGAAGGAGGCCAAAACTAAAAGGGTAATTGCAGTGTGGGATTATGGAGCTCTGTACATCAGAAGCAGGAGTATGGGAAGGTGGAAGTGTCAAGATAATTGGAGGAAAAGGGTGGACTGAATCTGGGATGGCAGGGGACTTAACCAGGCAGCACAAACCAGGCAAACAGAGCGAGACACAACAGTGCCAGCATTTGAAGTAGGATGGGTTAACTATACTAACCCCACATCTGGTTCTCAAAAGTTCTTTGCTCCCCTGTCAAGGCTCTAAGAAGTCTGGGTGACAAAAGATTAGGTTCAGGTTCTGTTGTGTGTGCTAGAGCCAAAGTGTTAGTGGGGCAGCCTAAAAGCAATCAGGACGGGCTTGCCCATTAGGCCAACAACTCATCTACCTTTATCTCACTGTCTGGGAGGAGTACCAAAAGCCCGAAAGCCAAGCTATTTACAGCCATGAGACCTAGGGCACAATTATAGAGTATTTTAAATGACAATTCATTTGAGTCCAACCATGAAATGTTTCCCATTCCCAATCAAATGTTAGCATGATTAAATGTAATAAGGTAACACAATGTAATGCTATGGAAGAGATAAGCCTTACAGTAGTGAAAAATGAATTTGGGATTTTTTTCTACCAGCACATGTAAACTTAAAAACACATGTCCAACTTTTTAAATGAATCCACCCTGCCCTATGGGTTGTTTAGCGCCTACTTTAGCTGTGACTTATATGGGTAAATGAGAAGGCTGAGACCTGGCAAATTGTTTATTTTAACAGGTTGAAATGGCAGTTTAAAACTGCACTACAAGCTGCAATGGCAGTCATGAGGCATGTTTAAAGTGCTACTTTAGGAGGTAGCACAATGAGTGTTGCAGGCCCAAAAGTAGCATTTAATTTACAGGCCTGTTGTGTAGTTTCCACCAATCAGTAGGAACTGCGCGTTTGCTGATTAAATACATTTAGGATAGTGCCAGACTAATTTCATGCACCCCTGTAGGATATGTTGTTGCTTGGATCAGCTGTCTCGCGGTGTCACTGTTAGCCCTCTTAAATCTGAACAGGGAGTAAACAGTTCTGGCAACTGCTGAACATGACAACTCTGCTCCCTTAAGACATGAAACTTTTTTTTCCAGTCACTTGTGCTTTCTTGCGCTCAGAGAAATACACAAAGAATACACAAATGGGCGTTTTCAATATTTATTGAACCATAGTGACTCTTGTATAGATCTTGTATAGATCATATGGGCTGCGGTGATTAATAGACAGAAGTAGAGAAGAGTTACAATGAGGGTCAACACAGAGAATAAAACATAGTGTTCCACCATCTGCATACATATAATAGATTATAACAATCAAGCGTACCCCTATGATGCTAACCTTAACCTTGGTATCTAGGGTGTGAATGTACGGACTGCTAAGAAAATCCCAGTCTGGATGATCTAACCCCTTTACCTGGTTGGTAAGAGTGTACGACCCCATCTTGGTTATGAACTGGACATACCACCAGGGGATATCAGTCAGCTGCTAGGTGAAAACCTCAGCATGCAGGGACCCTTCGAGATCAGTAAAAGTGTCGCCTTTGATTATGTTAGGATACAAAAGGCTTTTTATCTACAGTGGTATCCTTGCCTTGGGTTGAGATAGTGATCAGGCAACCATTGTTTGTGTTCTACAGATAGCAGTGTTGCCATATGGATGTAATAATAAACACATTTTTATTACGCATTGTGAGAGACCTTGCACTAATGCCGCAAGGTCTGTGTTTCTGCGAAACCTGGCCAAGCCTCACAAGCACAAAATGTGTGTCAAACGTTACTGTGGCAAAGTAAGGGCAACTTTAAGAAAAAGGGTTCATGTATAGGCAAGAATAATACTAATTCCTACTGGGCTGACCTCAGGCACATGATAGGCCCTAAGTACTATGCAGTACCATAAACTAGGGACATACAGTAAAATTAAATGTGTCACTCAGGTGTAGGCCATTTTTACCATAGTTTAAGGAGAGCACACAAGAACTTTAGTGCTGGGTCCTAATGGCAACAAAAACTAATTTCAGAAAACAGGAGGGATGAAGCCAACATGTTTGGGGGTAGCCCAAACCAAGATTTATGAAACTCTAACAACAGAATTTGTCAATTTAGCAAAGTTGTGCACAAATATCACCATTTATGAAGAGCTGTAATAGTAATGGAAATGAAAATCAGCGTCCCTCGTAAATCAACATTGTCATTGCACACATAAAGAACTTTGAAAAGTATAGGATACCTCATAATGCAGACGAATTCAACTGCAATGAATATCATGGAAAATGATGCCTACGGCCTTGGCCAATGAAACCCTCTTTCCTTCAGCACAATTCCAAGGATAGTTGCAGTTATCATGGAACACAAAGGTATTTCATGCCTTGTACAGAACATGTGAAGGCAATATACCAGATCTTCATTAATAAAATACAGGCCTACATCTTAGCACATTGATATAAATAAATTTACCCAGTGGTTTTCCACATTAATATAAATTCATGCAACACGGGTGCAAGTAAATAAAGTACTGTGATCCACTCCTAGATCCACAGCTACTGAATGCATCCTAAAAGTTGTCTTCTGGGTATACTGCAATTGTAGTTGGAGAAATTATGCACCTAAAACAATGTTTTAGATAATTAAACCACGTGCAAGAGTTTTTCAAATATAATTGAAATAGGGTAAACTGCCAAACACTCTACATTTATTGTAGTCTACTGAGTATTTGAAAATAATTGTAAACAACTTAGTGAAAGCCAACCTCAATCACGCACTAACAGACATGCCTGATGATTGCATGTCTAAACGCTCTCCTTTGGCCTAAACACACCTTTGAGATTGATAGGATAGCTAGTAAAATTGTGAATACAACCAAGGATGCAAGAATGAAAATGTATAATCCAAACAAAAATGTATGTATGAAAGAGGGTAGGAGGGTTGATCAACATGATGCATAATCAAAACAAAAATGTATGTAGGAAATAGATGGGGGAGGTTCATCAAAATGGAAGAAGGGGAAAGGAAATGAAAAAAAAACCTTCCCCTCAAAACATCGGTGAGGAGTTGGAGCATGACATGTGGAAATAAAGGCTGCCTAGCACATAATTGAACCAGATCAAAATGCAAAATGTTTGCCATAAATAGACTGTTCTCAATTTAAAAAGTAAAGTTTGGTACAAACATGATAACAGTTCAGCCCTCACAATAAGGGACAGTATGACGTGGTAAGGCAGGAATAGACTAACATACAGCCTTATTAAAAAAAAAAAGAGTCAAATTCAAAATATTTACAATTTGACTGATCAAATTAAGCATTTGCAAAATGTTTGATTAAAATATATAATGACATTTATTTTCAAATTAAATACATGGGCATGAAACATTGAAATAAAGTATCTGCGTAGCAGAAGGCTCCTTATTTTCAGCACCAAATGGCTGATATCTTGTTGGATATCCAACATACCCTTAAATATTACCTGTAGGTATATTTTATATATATATATATATATATATATATATAAGATCTCCTCTTCTTCAGACAAAGGGCTGTCGGATCTGTGCGCTTTAACACTTCATGAAGGCAATAGAGGGATATAGAGAGGTCAGAACAAGGTGAAGAGGGGGACCGTATAGTTTTGGGTGTGGAAAAGTATCAGAGGATGGAGGGGAGATTCTTGTATCCAGGAATGTCACACCACAATGCCCCCTTTTGTGGTGGGTAGGCAGCAGTATATGGTTGTCATCCAGGAGCTGACATAAGTGCAGTCTGCAAGATACAGAGAGCATTAACATTGAACAGGGCCTTGGGCACTGCAAAGAGTTGTTAAGTAAGAGCTCGTTCTGAAGTCCCAGGTGTCACAGAGACCTCACATAAGGGTCTCTTGGTTGGGATCTGGCTTTTTACTGAAACAGCAAAAGTGGGGACAGGCAAAGTGGTCATATCCAGAGCAGGAGTAGTAAACTCTTCCCCACCAACAATGGCTGACTGGAGCAGAAAAAAAAACTTCCATAGTAATGTAGTGTTACTCTATGTTGAAATAAATAAGGCATCTCTATCAGCAAGATAGTCATAGATTTACATCCATCATTCATGATGATACCCCAGGAACAACTTTGCGAGCTAATAAACATAGAATGCAAATAGGATGCATCACGCCTACCACAATTTGAATGTGTGTCAAATCTTAAAACTGACAGGCTGCAATCAACAACAAATGTTCACTACTGACCAATGGCGAGCTCATTTACCCTACAAAATTCACATGACTACAACAATTGTCTAAGAATGGAAGTACATAAACATTTGTTTCAATAAACTGAATCAATCAATCACTTAATCAGAGTACTTGTAGAGCGCGCTACTTACCCGTGAGAGTCTCAAGGTGCTGAGGAGAGGGGAGGTACTGCTACTGTTCGAAGAGCCAGGTCTTGAGGAGTCTCTGAAGGTGAGTAGGTCTTGGGTTTGCTATATGTGGGTAGGGAGGGTGTTCCAGGTCTTGGTGGCGAGGTAGGAGAAGCATCTGCCACCAGAGGTCATACATTGGATGCGGGGGATAGCGGTGAGGGTGAGGCTGGCGGAGCGGAGCTGGCGGGTGGGGGTGTGGAAGCTGAGTCTGCTGTTCAGATGGGCTAGTCCGGCGTTGTGGAGTGCTTTGTGTGCGTGGTGAGGAGATGGAAGGTGATCCTCTTGTCGACGGGGAGCCAGTGTAGGTCTCTCAGGTGGGGGGTGATGTGGCTGCGGTGGGGGGTGTTGACGATCAGTCGGGCGGAGGCGTTTTGGATGCGTTGTAGTCATTGTAGGTGTTTGGCTGGGATTCCTGCGTAGAGTGCGTTGCCGTAGTCCAGTCTGCTGCTGATGAGAGCCTGTGTCTCCCTTCTTCTTGTTTTGGTCGGGATCCACATGTAGATCCTGTGGAGCATGCGGAGGGTGTTGTAGCAATAGGAGGAGACGGTGTTGACCTGCTTAAACATGGAGAGGGAAGAGTTGAGGATGAATCCTAGGTTGCGTGCATGGTCGGTGGGTGTTGGTGCTGTTCCCAGTGTGGTCGGCCACCAGGAGTCATCCTAGGCTGAGGGGGTGGGTCCGAGTATGAGGACCTCCGTCTTGTCTAAGTTCAGCTTCAGGTGGCTGCTCCTCATCCAGTCGGCAATGGCCTTCATTCCCTCGTGGAGGTTGGTTTGGCGGTGTGTGGGTCATTGGTGAGGGAGAGGATGAGCTGGGTGTCGTCAGCGTAGGAGATGATGTTGAGGTCGTGATGGCGGGCCACTTGTGCGTGGGGGGCCATGTAGACGTTGAACAGCGTCGGGCTGAGGGATGAGCCCTGGGGGACGCCGCAGATGATGTCGGTGGCTTTGGATCAGAAGGGTGGGAGGCGGACTCTCTGGGTTCTGCCTGAGAGGAAGGACGTGGTCCAGTCAAGGGCCTTCTCTTGGATTCTGGCTTCTAAGAGGTGTGTCTTTAGAGTGTGATGGCATACCATGTTAAAGGCGGCTGACAGGTCCAGGAGGATGAGGGCTGATCCTGAGTGGATGGAGTTCATGACCTTGCGTGTCTCGTCGTCATTGACGTTGGATCTGGAGGTCAGGCGGTTGGCCCTGGTGGTGTTCACAGGGGAAGTGGAGTCTGGTGTAGTCGGGGCGGTCGTGGTGTTGAAGCTGTCGTGGATGTCAGCGATCTTGCGGTGGAAGAAGATGGCTAGTGTGTCGCACAGTTCTTGTGAGGGCGGGATGTCGTTGGCGTTGGCGCTGTGGTTGGAGAGTTCCTTTACGATGCTGAAGAGCTCTTTGCTGTTGTGTGCATTGTTATCCAAGCGGTCTTTGAAGGAGGTTCTCTTGGCTAGTCTGATGAGGTGGTGATGTCTGCGGGTGGCATCCTTGTGGGCTGCATGGTTGTCCGGTGTGCGTTCGTGGAGCCATATCTTCTCCAGTTTCCGGCATGCGGGTTTGGAGGTCTGGAGCTTGTCGGTGAACAAGGTGGCTCTCTTGATGGCTGTTGGAGGGTTTCTTGAGTGGCTGCGGCGTCAGGGTTGGTGGGGTCGGCGGGTGGGTTCTGGGTGAGGGTGGTGATCAGCTGGTCTTCGGTGACTTTGCTCCAGCAGCGGGAGGCAGCTGTTGAGTGCGGTGGTGCGTGGTTGGTTTCTTGAAGGTGAAATGGATGCAGCGGTGGTCGGTCCAGGGGAGTTCGGTGGTGTGGTTAAAGGTGACGTGGGAGCCTGTGGAGAAGACAGGGTCCAGCGTGTGGCCAGCGGCGTGGGTGGGTGGGTGCGGTGATGAGTTGTCTGAGGCCCAGGTTGGCGAGGTTGGCGATCAGGGTGGCAGAGTTGGTGTCTTTGTTGTTCTTGAGGTGGAAGTTCAGGTCCCCGAAGAGGATGTAGTCCATGGAGGCGAGTGCGTGGGTGCTGGCTAAATATTTGGAGTCCCACTGTTCAGCCCTAAAACATTACTAGTCTTTGGCTGCCAGAGGGCACAGTACAGCCACATAGGGAGAAACTAAGCATGGCCAGTGATGGGACATAGAGAATGCTGCCCAACAGAGCTGTCTTCTTTGCTGGCTGCCAGCTGCCGCACACACTTGTAGGACCATACAGTGTGGCTGTGTGGAGCAGAATCCAGGGTTTAGAATTCTGCCCCCCACTCCGAGCATCCATGAACCTCCTGTACAGGTCAATGGCCGGGGCAGGAGAGGACTGGTCACCCCAGAACACTTTTCTTGAGATCATTACACATCGGTCCTATGCAAAAATACGACCATAAGCAGACAATTTGACTGGAGAGACGTTGCAGGAGGAAGTGTCGCAGGCCTGGTAGCGAGGTGAAATCCACATTGTTAATATCCATGCTTCCTTAAAGGCCACACCAGCTTGCATCCTGGCAAGTGCAAGAGAGCCCGGACGCTAGATGCAGCCTGTGTTCCGTTTGCATCAGCCTAGGGGCCACAGATCCTGTTACCCTATGGTACCCAGTCGGATGAAGAGAAAGAAAACATGGCCCGGTTTTGAATTAACTGCTAGTTAAGCCCCCACATCAGAGACTAACTGGAGCACCAAACACTACTCCACTCTCAAACACAGAAAGAAGGGACATATGAAGACAATGTAATTACAAACTGTACAATATAGAATACATTTCAAAGATGAGCAAATAAGAGGAGACTAATGCAGGACGAAAACAGTGACAAACATCACGACATCTGAAATGCTTCGTAGAGAAATGTCATCTATTTTTTCTTTCTTGTATATGAAAAAGAAACACTTTAGACAACATTTTTAAAAAAGGGTATACTTGTGTTTTTATGGCTGCCCTGAAGAAGTCCTTGTGTATAAGGAAGAAAAACATCGGATGTGTACTTTGCTGTGTCCTTGGCTGTGTTTGTGTTCCTTTTTTCATATACAAGAAAGAAAAAAATAATGATGACATTTTTCTACAAAGCATTACAGATTGTCTCACCTCAATTCAATTTTGAAGATGCAAGCCACACATATACCGGATGCAAATATAGGTCATAAATATGCTGGATGTGGACATTGTAAAGATGTACAGATGAGAACAGAATGCCAAACATGATGTGGACATTGTAAAGATGTACAGATGAGAACAGAATGCCAAACATGAACTCACGAACAGCTGACAGTCATCATTGGAATATCAAAATAACATTGTGACATCAATACCATAGTTTGTCAGGCCACTGTTAGTGGTGCAATTTTGTGCTTTTTGATTGTTCCAGTGTATTTCTGGAGAATGGAATGACATAGGGCATGATTTAGAGATACGCGACTCGAGTAATACCCATCAGTCACTGTGACGGACATCCTATATGCAAAATTTAGAAATGTCCTTAGGCTCTAAGGACATCCCCTACATTGACAGGAACTGCCTTCATGCTGGTTCCCTATAAATGTAGGAAGAGCTTCCCAAGATAGGAGTTTGTTTTTGAAAAATAAATATATAATATCTTCCACCACCTGGGAGATTTCCCCCAGGGTGTGGGTATCATTTGGGCTTGTTCCTGTTTCTTTTCGACAGCTTTTTCTTGGTGTGAGGAAGAGGAAAGAACAGCATTACACCACTCACCATAAATAGGACTTGAGTTGTAGTGCTATTCTTCTGATAGCTCCTATTCCATCAGACTATCAGAGGCAATGGGAACTCTACCGATGGAAAACGTGTTCTCTGCCTATCTCTAAATGAGATGGGCAGAACAAGAGTTTGATAGGCAGAATTCGTCATCGCATTTTCAATGTTGTACCATATCTGCCAAATTCTAAATGAGGTTTTAGTGTGCTTTTTTTCCCATCTTCACCCAGGTCCTCGACGCTTTAATGCAACATGTTTGCTTTTCAGTAGATAAAAGAACCATCTATAAATGACAGAAATGTTTTTATCAATGTGCTGATGTATTCCATGTGGTCAAATCTGTACACTGCATATATGTAGCACTCATACAACGCAAAGAGCATGAGCACGTGTACTGAAAAACTACAATAACAGTATACATTTCTACAACTGCCCATAACAATGTCAAAATGTGTATGTTCAAGATCTGTTCACGGTTTTACATGGAGATACTGTTTGATTAATCAATTCAGCACCTCAATAAACCATGGAGAATTTAAGTACAGCAAGGTCTACATCAAATCACGTATTGATATTGAGTGGGATTTGAAGCTCCCAGGGGCACACTTCTGATGCCTGGGTACTGTGGTCTTTGTCATACCAGCAACTTGTATTTTATTTTTTATATTTCCTTTATCCGTCCCATCACTCACAGGCTCTGTCATACTAAATGAGCCAGAATACCAAAAAGACATGCTTGGCACTTGTGAACGTTGCCTAGATGTTGGTGAGATTGGCATTACAGACAGGCTAAATGCTTATATAATGGTTCCTATTGTGTTAGACCTATTCACACCATTTGGCTGACATAAGGCCACATATCTGTAGTCACATTTCCACTTACATAGGTTATGTCAGTAAACCGATGACAGTCTGCTTTCACATCAGTGATGTTCATTGACTCTTGTGCTATATACATTTGTCAAATTTAGCTCTTGCATTCAGGGCTTGAGTGAGGATGGCAGTGAGATCTATCTGCTAACGCTCCCTTGCTACATCTACAATTGGTTTGAAGAACAGAATTTCAAAACTGCCGGCACCTTTCATGACCTTGATGGTGCGGTCACAGTTTTGTTTGCGTTTTCAATGAAGTTCTTAAGCTGTCATAACTATTGTCGTTGTGAAATCGGTGCAGCCTCACTTTTCTAAAGTCAGTCATATTAATAAACTGTACATGTCTCAGACAAACATGGAACAGGGTTTGCCTCTCCATTTCTTTGGATGACTTTGAGCTATCAAAACTTGCCATTGGTTAGGGTAATGTGCAGTTGTGCCTTTTCAGTTGACATTCATGATGGGTTAGCTTGGAATAGCATTGTGTCCAAGGATACATCCTAACAATTGTGAGTATAGCCATGATTGTGAATACATGGTGCAGATTCATGTGACAAGTCCTATGATTACAATACAATAAATCTACAAGGCATTGAAACAAAATTTAAATGGAATGTTACTTTCATCTTTTTCATTGACATGATTGTTCCATTCCAATGTGAATCTGTGTCATGTTCATAAACCATGTGACATCATCATGACATTCCTTGTGAAATGTTCCATTCAACAACATATACTTGTATCAGGTTGGCAAGTCTTACATGGTTTCTATCATGAATGTCATGTGAGAGTAACAAGTTACTCATCATGCACCTGCATGTGTCAACACATATATACAGACAATCTTGAAATAATAGGTAATAAGACTAGGGTGATTTACTAAATACATGACCATTGGATTTGAATGCACTGTCTTTTATCCTTTAATGCAATAAGGTATTTTCTCAGTGTGACATACACCATTGATGTACCACGCACTCAGGCATTGCGTTAATGACGAAATAGGATCTTTTTAAAGAAAATAAAAAAGAAATGTTTCCCTTGTCATGGGAGTCTTCTCCAATGTCAAGTGGAGCATTAAGCAGTTTTTACGGATGTATGTCGTTACCACGCATGCTTTTACAACGCATGCCTTTACCACGCAACTTTTACAACGCAAGTCGTTACAACGACTTGCGTTGGGGGGTGCTGGATAGTGAATAGTTTAATTTACTATTCCAACTCCAGTCCCCGTGGATAGTAGGGAAGGTTTTGGATAGTAAATTAAACTATTCCCTATCCTACTGCGCCCCCCAGCGCAAGTCGTTGTAACGACTTGCGTGGTAAAGGTAGTGCGTGGTAAAAGTTGCGTTGTAAACGCTGTTTACCATTTTCACTGTCCCCTACCGCATGGGTTTTCCTGATGCTGAAGGGCACTGAAAAATAATATCTAATTCTGCTCATCTAACTCAGGGGGGCAGAATTAAAGGTCTGCCTTTAAGCCCTTACACCGGGCCAACAGAGGAATAGGGATCAGATGTATGATTCACTAGCATATACTTTTAGCAGGCTGATCCTTGTCTTGGTCGTATTTATCCTCTGTTGCGATGGAGAATACATACCACAAAGATATCAATCAGGCGCTATAAGATCAATTTAAGTTTTCTTTTTTTAAGTGAATTTCTATGATGTTTGTTAATGTAAAGTGATACATTTGTACCATTCCCACAGGACGGTATGTCTATGTATCATGATTCCCCTAATGAAACAGGAAAAGGTGCACTCCATAATTCTAGACCGCACACTTTACTGTTTCCTCAGCAAAGTAACAATATATTCATCATCATGTTTATTTCAGGAGATAAAACTACATCAAAATGCAATATTTACAGTGAATAAATATTTATGTTAACGCAACAAAAATATTAAAACAGTGTAATCAATTCATTGGATTGCTATTGGTTCAACTAATACAAAAAGCATAAAAATCTTAATGTTCCTCCATGCATTATTCAATAAGGATCTAAGGCCAAATTTATACTGTCTAGTGCCGAAGTTCTTCCATGGCGTGTGTATCCTTTTATGCCAAGTATGCTGGTAAATTGGGTAGAAGAACCTAAAACGCTCCTGGGCTTCAGAAGCTACGCCACAAACAGGGCATATAGCAGATCTCTTGTTGCCCTGATACCATTTACAGATTAAACTATTAATAGTTAACGATCCAAGAATGAACCCTATATATAATCTTTTTGCAAGCGGTGGAGGTATATGGGCTTGAAAGACCTCATATTTGGGAACAGACTTAAAATTATTTTTCATTCTACCGCTTTTAGAGTTGATTGCCAGCTCTCCATGGGCCACTAAGGATTTAGTGATAGAAGTAGGATCATCCAAAAATCTTTTACACTCGATTTATAAAACTAAGTAAGAACATATTTCATATCTCAGCCAAGGGGGTCCATAGTCAATACAAAATCAGTAATTCCTGAAGTTCACATACACATGTTTCTGTTTCATCCATATACCATAGGCTAAGCCAGTACAGTAACAGTTTCATAGTGGCTAAGAGTGGGATTCTTTTTTAGTATGTATCCAAGAAAAAAGGTAGGAGTGAGGGGCTATCAGACAAATTTACCAAGGGTCTCATACGTTTGATTTCCGCTTAAGGTAGGCCCTTTTGAGTTGTGCAAGCACTACATTTCAACCCCACATAGTGCACCACCTTGTACATTTACAATATATACCTGCATTCAATCACATATCCCAAAAGAGTAGCTTTGTGCATACATAACATTGGCTGCATCTCCATGCTAGACAATCAAGCTGCACTTCTTAACCAGTGAGCTCATTGTGAATTTATCAAGCATTTTTATACCCAGATAACCAAAGCTGTTGACAAGATCAAGTCCATCATCTCTCACAGACAGCTTACCCTTGTAACCTCTATGAACTTTAAACACCATACATTTGATTTTCAAGGTCTTTAACTCTAAGTCTGTTAGTCTGAAGAATTCTACACATCTATTAAGTAGAGTTGTGAGGCCATGGGAGTTTTGATTTAGTAAAGTGCTGTCAGCAAATAAAAGGATTAAGATTTTAATTAAATGTAATTTGGAGGAGTCATTGTTGCAATCCAGCAAAGAAGCAATCACATCAGTAAGGTAGAGAGAGATAATAAAGCACTAACAGGCAGCCTTGGCATACTCCTCCTTTTTTTAGAATTTGTCTGGTCATCTCCCCCTAAGCCATTCAGTGTACCTGGTCATAGGAGCCTTACTGTAACCAAACCAAGAATAGCAAAGTTAACAGTTTACAAGACCTTCTAAAGGGCTGTATTGGAACAGCTCCTTATTGGTGTAGCCTCCAGGCAAGCAATTCCCCAAACTTCTTTGTTAAAATATGTATACAAAGATTCATAAGTCATGTTGAAATGTCAAGCTACTATCACTGGTTGTTTCTTAGAGTTTAGTTAGAAGGTTTTCGGGTGCAAGAGGTAGGGGACTCTTGGAACCTCATTTCCAAAAATTGGCGTAGGGCAGCCCCGCAATAATTTTTACTGTGCTGCCCAACACCAATTTGAAAGGGCAGGAAAGGTGGCATATTTAAGAGATACAGTGCATTCTGCCTTTTCAATCAGTGTTGGTGCACAATTTGGTGCCTGTTTCCAATGCAAGCGCCCTTGCACCATGGTGCAAGAGTGTCTGCATTGTTGGCATATTTGTTTTTGTGCAGGAAGGGGCAAGAGGGGTGCATAAAGAGGCAAGCAAACTGCAGAAAGACGTGACAGAGGTGCAGAATGAGGCAAGAGATGTGCAGAAAGAGGCAAGACAGTTGTAGAAACAGACAAAAGAGGTGCGGAAAGAATCAAGAGCAGTGCAGAAAGAATCAACAAAGGCGCAGATGGAGGAAAGAGGGGTAAAGAAAGAGGCTAGAGAAGTGCAGAAACAAGCAAAAAAGGTGCAGCAACAGAGGTGAAGAAAGAGGCAAGAGAGGTACAGTAACAGGCAAGAGAAGTGCAGTAACAGGTAAGAGAAGTACAGAAAGAGGCAAGAGAAGTGTTGAAAGAAGCAACAAAGGTGCAGAAAGAAGCTAGAGAAGTGATGAAAGAGACAAGTGAGTTGAAGACAGAAATGAGAGGTGCAGAAAAAAAGCAAGACAAGTGCAGAAAGAGGAAGTGAGGTGCAGAAAAAGGCAAAAGAGGTGCAGAAAGAGGCAAGAGAAGTGCAGAAAGAAGCAACAGAGGTGCAGAAGGGGGCAAGATAACTGCAGAAAGAGGCAAGAGTAAACAAGAGGGGTGCAGAAAGTGGCAAAATAAGTACAGAAAGAAGCAAAAGAGGTGCAGAAAGAGGGAAGAGGGGCACAGAAAGAAGCAAGAGAAGTACAGAAGGAGACAAGAGAGGTGCATTAAGAGGCAAATAGGTGCAGAAAGAGGGAAGAGGGTGCAAAAAGTGGCAATAGAAGTACAGAAAGAAACAACTGAGGTACAGAAAGGGGCAAGAGAGGTGCAGAAAGAAGGGAGGTGCAGAAAGCAGAAGAGATGTGTAGAAAAAGGAAGAAAGGTACAGAAAGAAGCAAGAGAAATGAAGAAAGAGGCAAGAGAGGTGCAGAAGCAAGCAAGAGTAGTTTGCACACCATTAGTAATAATTTAACACCCACATTTAGAAATAAGTATGAGGTGACCATTCTAGGTTTCCAAAAAGGCCTTCCACCACGCTATAACACTTGTCGCTACATTTTTGGTAACGTTTGAGCAGTTTGATCTAGATACAAGGTTTTTTTCTTCAAATCTGCAGATTATGCAGCAGTTGATGGATTATGTGACAAATGCGCAAAATGTATAACTGTGCGAAAGTCGGTGCAGCCAAGCAGTCGCATAATTTCAGTGGCCTTGTTCATACCTCTGACTAGGTCCAGAAGTGCTCCTCAGAGGTTCAGTCATTTTTGTCTCATTGAGTTTATATTTTAGCTCATGTTACCACTCGACAACACAGACTACTTACTCTCCATAACACATAATGCCACTCTACATAATTCCTATACACTAAATACCACATACTTTCAATCCACATAATTTCACTGCACAACGTACCACTTAATGTCACTACACACAACATACATCCACTCCACTCCAAAAAACATTAGTAAAAAACGTTTACATTTACAATGCCAGTAGCTCTGACTCTATTACATTGTAAATGCTTCTTTAACCAGTAGTTGCATTTGCAGAATGGTGGAGAAAGGAGGCTGGGCCACCGTCCAGCGTTTAGTAATCCCACTTCGTAGGATTCACAAGAGGTACCAGGAGGGCTTATTTGCCCCCAAAGTCCCTCAGGAATAAATTGGACTTCATCCCATTCCATAGTCTGCCAGGAGGCGCATTTGCAGAGTGGTGAAGAAAGGGGGGCATGTCCTCCGAAAATGTCTTAGCAATCCCACAGTGTGGGACTTACTGGATGGAATTAACAAGAGGGGTAAAGTGGACTTCATCTCACAACCAGTAGTGTGCCAGGAGGTGTGTTTGCAGAGTGGTGGAGAAAGGGGGGCATGGCCTCCAAAGACCTCACAGCAATACCACTGTGTGGGGATTACTGGAGGTAACAGGAGGGGTAGTTGTTCCTCAAGGACATTCTTGGTGTCCAAAAACTCCTCCTATTACCTCCAGTAAGTCCCACACAGTCAGATTGCTAAGATTTCATAGCAGGCCACCCCCATTTGCCCCCCACTCTGCAAAAGTGCTCCCTGGAGCACTATTGGATGGGGTTTGAAGTCTCCTTTGCTGCTGGGGTCCAACAAGCTTACCTGTTGCCTCCAGTAAGCCCCACACAGTGGGATTGCTTTGAGGTGGACAGAGTCCACGCCCCCTTTCTTCACCACTCTGCAAATGCATCTTCTGGCATGCTCTTGATTGGGGGATGAAGTCCGCTTGCCTCCTGAGGGTCCCTGGGGGCAACTAGACCTCCTATTACGTCTAGTAAGCCCATGCCCCCTTTTTACAGGACTGTGCAAACACGCCTCCTGGTGCACTGCTGCTTGGGGGATGAGATACACTTTAGTCCTGAGGTCCTCACGACACAAGAGGACCTCATCGCCCCAACAACAGTGCACCAAGAGGTGTGTTTGCAGAGTGGTGTAAAAAGGGGCATGACCTCGAACCACTGCTCAGCAATCCAAATGTGTGGGGTCTTACTGGAGGTACCTGGTAGCCTAGTTGGCCCCTAAGGACCCTTAGGATTCAAAGGGATTTAATCCCCCAACCAAGAACACGCCATTAAAAAAATGGGAATGGGGCTGCACGGCCCCCGCCTGAGGCCAATTTTCGCCAAGGGGACTCCATCCCCGGGGCATGGCCACTTCTTTTTATATAGTGTATCTAGGCTGTCTGGTTTTAGGTTTAAACCTATAATAACTGATAAACCCCACCGGAAGGGAAATAACCCTCACCAGTTCAAAAGTCCATATGACCCTCCCCTGGCCCTCTTGGTAGGTCGCTCCTCCTCCATGCAGCTCCAACTGTGTTCCCCTGCTGACGCCGCCGACTCGCTGGTAATTGTCCTTGGCTTCTGTGCCACTGCTCCCCCTCTCTGTGACCCCACAGAGCACATTTTGTGCTCTGTGCCACTCGTTTTTCCCCCAATGTGCCCTTTTTGCCTGTGTGCCTCATTTTTGTGCTCTGGCCCACTCGTTTTTTCCCCCCCTTTTGTGCCCCTTTTGCCTGTGTGCCCAGTCTTTGTGCTCTGTGCCACTTGTTTCCCCCCCTTTTGTGCCCCTTTTGCCTGTGTGCCCCAATTTGTGTGCTCTGTGCCACTCGTTTCCCCCCTTTTGCCAGTGTGCCCCGTTTTTGTGCTCTGTGTCACTCGTTCTTTTCCCCCCTCTGTGCCCTTTTGCCTTCTATACCACCCTTTCCCCCCCTCCTGTGCCCGCCCCCCTGCCCACTCGCTGTTCCCGCCTCCCAGCTGCTCCTCCCTCCCACCTCCCCATATATGCCGGACGCTGCGCTGCCGCGCTGCTGGTGCACCAAAGGCGCGCCTAAGGCAAGCCTGTCCGTGCCCATCAGCGCCTGGACCGCGCCCAGCGCCAGAACCCCTGGACCCCGCGAACGCCACGACACCAGACTTCGCTACGATGCCAGCACCATCTACACACTCAATGCCGGCCGAAACCACCGCCCCGAAACGGACCCACGGATCCTTCTCCTGCCGCACCTGCAGCTTCACCTGCAAAAGAGCCACCAAACCTCCAAGAACTGGACCCAACCACCTTCGCTGCTTACTCCTCAACACCTGCTCCGCATGCAAACACGCCATCGAGCTCTGGGATCTGCTCGACACCTCCGCCCCAGACGTGGTCTTCCTGACCGAGACCTGGTGGAACAACTCCTCGGCGCTCGACATTGCCATAGCCATCCCAGACGGCTACAAGATCACCCGCAGGGATTGCGCCAATGGAATCGGAGGAGGAATAGTCATCATCCACAAGTCCACCCCCAAGGTCGCCACTCACGCAGACAACACCCTCAACACCGCCGAACACCTGCACTTCCAGATCCACACCGACCCCAACACCACCCTCAGAGGAACACTCGTCTATAGACCCCCCGGACCCCAGGCTCAGTTCAGCGACTCCATCGCCGACCTCGCCAGCACTCACACACTCACCTACACGGACTACATCCTCCTCAGGGACCAGAACTTCCACCTCGAGAACAACAACGACACCAACTCCGCCACCCTGATCGCCAACCTCGCCAACCTCGGCCTCAGACAACTCGTCACCACACCCACCAATGCCGCCGGCCACACGCTGGACCCCATCTGCTCCACATGCACCCACGTCGTCTTCAACCACACCACCGAACTCCACTGGACCGACCACCTCTGCATCCATTTCACCTTCAAAAAACCAACCACGCACCACCGCACCCAACAGCTGCCTCGCCGCTGCTGGAGCAAAGTCACCAAAGACTGGTTGATCAACACCCTCGCCCAGAACCCACCCACTGACCCTACCAACCCAGATGCCGCAGCCCACAACCTCAGACAGTGGATCGACAACTGCGCCAACACCCTCTCCCCGCTAAAGAAACCCTCCAACAACCATGCCAGCAAGAGAGCCACCTGGTTCACCAACGAGCTCCAGACCTCCAAACGTGCATGCTGGAAACTGGAGAAGAAATGGCTCCACGTACACACACCGGACAGCCACGTAGCCCACAAGGAAGCCACCCGCAGACATCACCACCTCATCAGACTAGCCAAGAGAACCTCCTTCAAAGACCGCCTGGATAACAACGCACATGACAGCAAAGAGCTCTCCCGCATTGTAAAGGTACTCTCCAACCCCAGCGCCAACGCCAACGACATCCCGCCCTCACAAGAACTGTGCAACTCATTGGTCACCTTCTTCCACCGCAAGATCGCTGACATCCACGACAGCTTCAACACCACGACTGCCCCGACTACACCAGACTCCACCTCCCCTGAGAGCACCACCAGCACCAACCGCCTGACCTCCTGGTCCAACGTCAACGACGACGAGACACGCAAGGTCATGAACTGCATCCACTCAGGATCTCTGTCAGACCCGTGCCCACACCACGTATTCAACAAAGCAGACTCAGCCATCACACCCCAACTACGGAAGGTCATCAACATCTCCTTCGAAACAGCTACATTCCCGGAAAGCTGGAAGCACGCCAAAATCAACTCCCTCCTCAAGAAGCCCAAGGCAGACCCCAAGGACCTCAAGAACTTCCAGCCCATCTCCCTGCTCCCGTTCCCGGCGAAGGTCATCGAGAGAATAGTCAACAAACAATTGGCCCACCACCTCGAAGACAACAACATCTTGGACCCGTCCCAGTCCGGATTCAGACGAAACAACAGCACTGTGACAGCCCTCATCTCTGCCACAGACGACATCAGGCAACAACTAGACAACAGCGAAACATCAGCCCTCATCCTCCTGGACCTGTCATCCGCTTTCGACACAGTCTGCCATTGCACCCTAAAGACACGCCTCCAAGAAGCCGGAATCCAAGAGAAGTCCCTTGAATGGACCACGTCCTTCCTCTCCGGCAGAATCCAGAGCGTCCGCCTCCCACCCTTCCGATCCAAAGCCATCAACATCATGTGCGGCGTCCCCCAGGGCTCATCCCTCAGCCTGACGCTGTTCAACGTCTACATGGCCCCCTCGCACAAGTGGCACGCCACCACGACCTCAACATCATCTCCTATGCCGACGACACCCAGCTCATCCTCTCCCTCACCAAGGACCCACACACCACCAAAACCAACTTCCACGAGGGAATGAAGGCTGTTGCCGACTGAATGAGAAGCAGCCATCTGAAACTGAACTCTGACAAGACGGAGGTCCTCATCCTCGGACCCACCCCCTCAGCCTGGGACGACTCCTGTTGGCCGACCACACTGGGACCAGCACCGACACCCACCGACCATGCACGCAACCTAGAATTCATCCTCGACTCCTCTCTCCATGTCCAAACAGGTCAACACCATCTACTCCTCCTGCTACAACACCCTCCGCATGCTGCACAGGATCTACAAGTAGATCCCGACCAAAACAAGAAGAACCGTGACACAGGCCCTTGTCAGCAGCAGACTGGACTACGGCAATGCACTCTACGCAGGAATCCCAGCCAAACACCTATGACGATTACAACGCATCCAAAACGCCTCGGCCCGACTGATCCTCAATGTCCCCTGCCGCAGCCACATCAGCCCTCACCTGAGAGACCTACACTGGCTCCCTGTCAACAAGAGGATCACCTTCAAGCTCCTCACCCACGCACACAAAGCACTCCACAAAAGCGGACCAACCTACCTGAACAGAAGGCTCAGCTTCTACACTCCCACCTGCCAGCTCCGCTCCGCCAGCCTCGCCCTCGCCGCTGTCCCCGCATCCAACGAACAACCTGCGGCTGCAGATCCTTCTGCTACCTTGCCGCCAAGACCTGGAACGCCCTCCCTGCCCAAATACGGCAGACCCAAGACCTACTCACCTTCAGAAGACTCCTCAAGACCTAGCTCTTCGAGCAGTAGCGGCACCCCCTCCCCTCAGCGCCTTCAGACCCTCACGGATGAGTAGCGCACTTTACAAGTACTCTGATTGATTGATTGATTGATATGTGAAGGGCTATATGGGTGGGTGAGTGTGTATATGGGTGTGTTGGTGAGTGATTGGATGTCTCAGTGGTACATGTATGAGTAACTACCCATGTGAAAGACAGTATATATGAGTGTTGGAGTAGATAAATGATTATCTGTGAGAGTGAGTGATTGTGAGAGTAGCTGTATGGATGAGTGTGTGCTTTTATCAGTGATTGTATAAGAGAGTAAGTATGTGTTAGTAAGTATATGAATAAGTGAGTTGGGGTGTGTATAACTGTATAGGTGAATGAATGGGAATTTGATTGATTCTTTGCATGACTGACTAGGTGTGTAAGTAACTCGATGGATGAGTGGCGGTGTGTTTGTGTCTGTATAGGTGTATGACTGCATATGATAGTGCTGTATTGATGAGTGACTGCATGTATGAGTTACTGTATGGGTGAATGAGTGGATGTGAATGTAGCCCTAGGAATACATGAGTGGGTATACAGTAACTGGTATTACTGTGTCTATGGTTATGAAAATGGTAGTCTGTATTTTAGAGTTGGTGTATCAAAGGTTATTATAGGGTGTAAGGAGGTGCATCAGATTATCACATGGATGATGTAATCAGTGATGTCATTTGAGATATCAGCACTGATGTCATTAGTGATGTCACTGAACATGTCATGAGTCATCAGCAGTGCATTGCGGGGGCACGAGTTATAGTTAGCTCAACTAACTATAACAGCTACATTTCTCTGGTTTTGAACGAGTAAAATGTCCAACTAACTAGAACGTCCCTGAAACCTGTGTGTTTTTTCAGTGAATTTCTAAGGTTTTTTAAATGCTAATTTTTAACTATAATGTCCCTGAAACCTATGCTTTTTTCAGTAAATTTCAAAGGTGTTTTAAATGATAATTTCTAACTATGACGTCTTGGGAGAGGACTTTGAGCAAACCCCTTTAGACTTGAGGGGTTCTACGGCCAACACCCACGGGAGCACCAGAGTAGTCGAGTTATCTCACCCGGAGAAGCCAGATGCATAGGGGTCTTTTGGTGTCGGGAATCATTGTTGATTTCAATGGCGATCTGCTGCATAGTGCTGCTGCTGCTGAAGTGGAAAGTGTCCAGGGTGATTCAAGCCTGGATTTAAGATGAGAAGAACCTGAAAGCAGAGGGGACAGAGTCTATGTCACTTGGCAGTGACCAGGGGCACGATAGTCAAATGCCCACCGATGTCGGGTGATTTCAGGTTGAAGAGGTGAAGCTTGACTCTGCAGCCACGAGGACAAGGAGGCATCGACAATGACCAGGAGCTGGATTCGAGCTGTCCCACAAAGGATGTTGAATGCTACAGCATTGGTGACCGGATTGCACCCAAAAAGCCTTGGCAACCGGAACCCACGCAGAAAGTAAAGAACTGCTTCTGTGTGGACCAGCAGGGACTCACCAGGCGGTGGAGAGTCAGGGCACTTCTGGAGCAACCAAGGAAGCCCAAGGAACCTTCACAGGGCTCACAGGGACCCACCAGTCGATGGACCGGGGATCGTGAAGGGGCCTCAAGCGGAAACACACAGAACTGGCTCACTGCAACCGGTTTGACCTGGGCTATGCACAGGGACACCAAATGTGTCCCCAGTGTGGACTTCAAAGCACTCTCAGAGTGCACCCACCCAACTCCAATACACTAAAGTCTGTCTGGGAGGTGGTTACACCTCCCTGTGACAGGAAAACTATTGTCCAGGCCTCCCCTGCCAGAGTTTCATCCAGCAGCAGGAGGCCAGACTCATGTCTGTGACTGCAGCATCCATTTTGTGATGCCAGGGCTCTTTAAAACTGGTACCGGGTACACCGGTGTGTACACATCTCTCCCTCTAGAAGGGTGGAATTCTACCCCAATTGCCAGGACTGGCGGGGGTAGGATTCCAAAGTGTTTGACACAAAACATGACATGTTTCCGTGCAGTCATTCAAAAGTTAGCATTTACCGCAAGGTTATAATGCACTTAAGAGTATATGGTCTGGCTGCATCACAGAACAGCCCCAGAGAATAGGTTCCGAAGGCTGCAGAGGGGCCCTGCTCATGCATGGACACCCTCTCACACAAAACCAAGCACCCTGCCTTCAGGATTGATAAGGCCTGCCATAGGGGTGACTGATAGGTTTCTATGTGCAGTGATCTATGGTAGATATAGGTAACCTATATCTAAGTAAGGGGTGCATGCACCACCTTACCCAGGCTGCAGTAGCAGTCCTGTGGTGTCATTTTGGAGGCTTCCCAGGGGTAGCATAATGCATGCTGTAGCCCCTGGTAGGCCTCTGGCGTACCTATGCCCTAGGTACCTAAAGTACCATATACTAGGGACTCATAAGGGTACCCCAGTAACCAAACTGTAGTGTACCTAAAGTACTTTGAATCAATTTAGAGAGGAAACAGCTAGACTAGGGTCCTGAATAGCATGGCCCCAGCCAGACTAAAGTCGAAAAACAGTGAAACATCAGTAAAAAAGTGGGGGTAACCATAAGAGCAGACCATGCTCTCCTACACAACCCCCCCAAATCAGGGACATTAAACTAACCTTTACCAGTTGAGTCTTCATGTTCTAAGTGGAAATATCTGGAGAGTTCATCTGCACTGGCACGGTTACTCCCAGGTCTATGTTCCACTATATAGTCCATCCCCTGTAGGGAAATGGACCACCTCAAAGGTTTGGGGTTTTCACCCTTCATCTGTTTTAGCCATAAGAGGGGCTTATGGTCTGTCTGAACAGTGAAGTGAGCGCCAAACAAGTATGGCCTCTGCTTCTCCAGAGCCCAAACCACAGCAAAGGCCTCCCTCTCAATAGCGGACCAACGTTTCTCTCTGGGAGTTAGCCTTCTGCTAATAAAAGCTACTGGCTGGTCCTGACCTTCATCATTCAATTGTAATAACACAGCACCTACCCCCAACTCAGATGCATCTGTTTGGACAATTAATTTTCTGGAGTAGTTAGGACTTTGCAGAACGGGAGCGGTACACATAGCCTGCTTCAGGTCATCAAATGCCTTTTGATAGCTAGCTGTCCACTGAACGTTCTTAGGCATTCTCTTGGAAGTTAAGTCATTTAAAGGTGTCACAATGGATCCATACCCCTTACAAAATCTTCTGTAGTACCCAGTCAGGCCCAACACAGCTCTGACCTGAGTCGGGATAGTTAGAGCAACCCAGTCCATGATGGTCTGGATTTTGCTCTGTAATGGTTGAACCTGGCCTCCACCTACAAGGTGGCCCAGGCACACAACCTGACTCTGCCCTACCTGGCACTTAGTACCCTTGATAGTTAGGCCTGCTTTTTGCAGGGCCTCCAAAACATTTCTCAGGTGGACCAGGTGATCCTCCCAGGTGGGACTAAAGACAGCGATATCATCTAAATATGCTGCACTATAGTCTTCCAGGCCTGTTAGGACTTTATTCACCAACCTTTGAAAAGTGGCAGGTGCATTTTACAAACCAAAGGGCATCACCACTAATTGGTAGTGCCCACTAGAGGTAGAAAATGCTGTCTTTGGCTTTGCATCATCAGCTAGTCTGATCTGCCAGTAGCCAGCTGTCAGATTAAATGTGCTCAGAAACCTGGCTGAGGCCAAAATATCTATGAGCTCATCTGCTCTGGGTATTGAATGGGCATCAGTCCTAGTGACTGCATTATGACCCCTGTAGTCTACACAAAATCTCTCTCTTACCACCTTGGGTGTGAGGTTTAGGCACCAAGATTACTGTACTAGCCCAAGGGCTATCTGAGGGTTCAATAACTCACAAATCCAACATCTTCTGGACTTCTGTCCTGATACAGTCCCTGACATGGTCAGGTTGCATGTAAATCATATTTTTAACAGGCAGACTGTCCCCAGTGTCCGGGTCTTAAGTGCACCAGGTAGTCTGAATTGGAGTCAGAGAGAACATATGTCTGTACTGATTGAGCACTTGTCGGCAATCAGCTTGCTGCTGAGCAGTGAGGCTGCCTGCCAAGGCTACATCATCCACTGATCCATCATCAGGGTTCTATGAGAGCAGGTCAGTGAGTGGATCACTCTCTTCCTCCTGTCCCTCATCAATAGCCATGAGCAAGCCCATGTCTGCCCTGTCAACAAATGGTTTCAGTCTGTTGACGTGAAGTATCCTATGGGGGCTCCTGGGAGTTCGAAGGTCTAACAAATAGGTAACCTCTGCCTTCTGTTCAACAATTGTCTGAGGGCCACTCCACTTGTCCTAGAGGGCTGCTGGGGCCACATGTTCCGACACCCATACTTTCTGTCCTGGCTAGTAAACAGTCAGTACAGCCTTTTTGGTCATGCCAGGCCATTTGCAATTCCTGGCTAGCCTCAGGGGTGACTGTGCAGTGATCTAAGGTAGATATAGGTAACTTATATCTAAGTAAGGGGTGCATGCACCACCTTACCCAGGCAGCAGTAGCAGTCCTGTGGTGCCCAGGCTGCAGTAGCAGTCCTGTGGTGTCATTTGTTAAGGCTTCCCAGGGGTGGCATAATACTGGCTGCAGCCCCTGGTCGGCCTCCGTGGTACCTATGCCCTAGGTACCTAAGGTACCATATACTAGGGACTCATAAAGGTACCCCAGTAACTAAACTGGAATGTACATAAAGTACTTGGAATCAATTTAGAGAGGAAATAGCTAGGCTGGGGTCCTGAATAGCAGGGCCCCAGCCAGACTAAAGTATAAAAACAGTGAAACATCAGCAAAAAAGTGGAGGTAACCATAACAGCAGATCCTACTCTCCTACAACATCCCTGAAACCTATGTTTTTTTCAGTGAATTTTGAAGGTTTTTTAATTGCTAATTTCTAACCATTCCTACAAAGGTAGGACATGTGCAGAAAGAAGAAGTAAAGCTCAGAAAGAAGAAAGAAAAATACAGAAAGAGGCAATAGAATTCCAGAAAGATGAAAAAAGGTGCAGAAAGAAGCAAGAGATATACATAAAGAACCATCAGAGGTGCAGGAAGAGGCCTTGCTGCAAATTCATCCTGTGCCCCCAACTTTTTGCTGACTGGTACTGTGGTAACAGACAGTGAAAATACCTATGTACACTAGGGTACAGTATGGGTTGGGGTACCCCGTGATTGGCATAACCTTCCCTGTAAGGCCCTAGTATATAATAGGGCAGGTGGATTAAAACTACCTCCGAATCAGAGCTACATAAAGAGGCAAAAGAATTACAGAAAGAAGCAAAAGAGGTGCCGACAGAGATAGGAGAGGTGCAGAAACAGGCAAGAAAGGTGCAGAAAGTGGAAACAGGGGTGCAGAAAGAGCCAAGAGGGATACAGAAACAAACAAGCACAGTGCAGAAAGAAGCAAGAGAAGTGCAGAAAGAAGAAAGAAAGGTGGAGAAATAGGGAAGAGGGTGCAGAAAGAGGCAAGAGGGATACAGAAATGTGCAAAGGAGTTACAGAAACACGCAAGAGAAGTGCAGAAAGAGGCAAGTAAGGTGCAGAAAGAAGCAAGAGCAGTACAGAAACAACAAATGTGCAAAAAGAGGCAAGATTGATGCAGAAAAATGTAGGAGGGGTGCACAGAGAGGCAAGAGAGGTACAGAAAGAGCCCGAATAGGTGCAGAAAGAAGGAAGAGAAGTGCAGAAAGAGGAAAAAGAATTGCTGAAAAAAGCAACAGAGGTGTAGAAAGAAGCAAAAGAATTGCTGAAATAAGCAACAGACGTGTTCGAAGAAGCAAGAGAAGTAAGAGAAGTGCAGAAAGAGGCAAGTGAGGGTCAGAAAGAAGCAGGAGCAGAGCAGTCCAGAATAAACCAACAGAGGTACAGAAAGAGGTAGGCGGGTGCAAAAAAGAAGGAAGAGAAGTGCAGAAAGAGGTAGGAGAATTGCTGAAAGAAGTAACAGAGGTGTCGAACGAAGCAAGAGAAGTACAAAAAGACAAGTGAGGTGCAGAAAAAGCAAGAGCAGTGCCGAATGAACCAACAGAGGTGCAAAAAGAGGCAAGAGAGGTACAGAAAAAGGTAGGAGGTTGCATAAAAAGACAAGAGAGGTAAAGAAAGAGGCCGGAGAGGTGCAGAAAGAAGAAAGAAAAGTAGAGAAAGAGGCAAGAGTATTGCTGAAAGAAGAAACAGAGGTGTAGAAAGAAGCAAGAGAAGTACAGAAAGAGGCAAATGAGTTGCAGAAGGAGGCAAGATATGTGCAGAAACAGGCAGGATATGTGTATTGACAGGGAAAGTGATGCAGAAAAAGGAAAGAGAGGTACAGAAAGAAAAATGAGATCTGCTGAAAGACACAAGTGAGGTGCAGAAAGAGGCAAGAGATCTGCAGAAAACAGCCACAGAGGTGCTGAAAGAGGCAAGTGATGTGCAGAAAGAAGCAAGAGAGGTGCAGAAAGAGGCAATAGAAGTACAGAAAGAAGCAAAAAAGGTGTTCAAAGAGGCAAGAGGGATGCAGAAAGAGGCAAGAGCAGGGCAGAAAGTTCCAGAAGAAGTGCAGGAAGAAGCAACAGAGGTGCAGAAGGATGCACGAGGGGTGCCGAAAGAAGGACGAGAAGTGCAGAAAAAGCAACAGAGGTGCTGAGAGAGTCACGAAGCGTATAGAAAGAGGCAAGACAAGTGCAGAAAGAAGTAAAATAGGTACAGAAAGAGGCAAGAGTGGTGCAGATAGAGGGAAGAGAGATATAGAAAGAGGCAATAGAGTTGCACAAATAGGGAAGAGGGTTGCAGAAAGAGGCAGGAGGGATACAGAAAGACGTAACAGAGGTACCTAAAGAGGGAAGAGAGTTGCAGAAGGAAGCAAGTAAAGTGAAGAAAGAGGCAACAGAGTTGCAGAAAGACACAAGAGAAGTACAGAAAGAGGCAAGCGAATTGCTGAAAGAAGCAACAGAGGTGTACAAAGAAGCAAGAGAAGTGCAGAAAGAGGCAAGTGAGGTGCAGAAAGAACTAACGGAGGTGCAAAAAGAGGCAAGAGGGTGAAGAAAAAGGTAGGAGGGGTGCAAAAAGAGGCAAGAGAGGTAGAGAAGGAGGAAGGAGGAGTGTAGAAAGAAGTACAAAAGTGCAGAAAGAGGCATGAGAATTGCTGAAAGAAGCAACAGAGGTGTAAAAAGAAGCAAGAGATGTATAGAAAGAGGCATCTGGGGTTCAGAGAGAAGCAAGAGCAGTGCAGAAAGAACCAACAGAGGTGATGAAAGAGGCAAGTGAGGTGCAAAATGAGACAAGAGATCTGCAGAAAAAAGCAACAGAGGGGCTGACAGAGGCAAGTGAGGTATAGAAAGAAGCAAGAGAGGTGCAGAAAGATGGTAGAGAAGTGCAGAAAGAGGTAACAGAGGTGTAGAATGAGGCAAAAAGGGTGCAGAAAGACATAAGAGGGGTACAGAAAAAGGCAAGAGAGGTGCAGAAAGAGGGAAGAAAGGTACAGAAAGAGGCAAGAGGGGTACATAAAGAAGCAACAAGGTGCAGAAAGAGGAAACAGACATGCAGGAAGAGGGAAGAGAGGCGCAGAAGGAAGCAAGAGTGGCTTGCACACCATTAATAACAATTTAACACACACATTTAGCAATAGGTAACAGGTGACCATTCTAGTGCCTTCCACCACGCTGTAACCCTTGTCGCTGCATTTTTGGTAACATTTGAGCTAGAAACTAATTTTTTTTTGTTTTTTGGTATTTCAAACATCATTTAAATACAATAAAACAAATTACAATACACTTCTCTACATTTAATAACATATTTCAAATATCACAGTTCTTGAATAATATTTAATGTTTAAGAATAAAGCTAATACATAATATACCTAACAAATATATCTCACCTTCCAAATAGATTTATAGAATATGAAATATCAGAAAACCATAAAAGATTTTGTATGCACACAATCAATGTAATGCACCACTCTCAACAAGTTAAAACCAGTAATAGCAAACTTCATCTCTCTTTCTCAACAGAAATAAATGTAACTAACAAATCACATTGCTTCCGACAATATTTCAAATTGTAAAACACATTTCTAATGGTTAGACATATTAACCCTTACACACTGACTTCTAAAAGTGCACTATCTGATTCTGGAATTTTCTGGAGTTGCAACTCCACCGTACACCATTGCGATGGAGCCGCGAATCCACACAGGAGTTCAAAAATATATTACTAATAATAACAGCGCTATTTTTTTAGAACACACCACTTCTAAATACAATACTTACTTGGGAAATCTTTCTTTAATAACATATTACTTATATATAAATTACAATCCCATATTTTAAAACTACAGTAAAGATTCAACCCTTCCCCCATACTGCTTAATCCCAGTTTCCATAGTAACAGTTTTTGCAACATTCAACTAAACATGCAGGTCACAAGTTCACCATATTTTCAAATTCAGCACACAAGGATACACATGTAAACAGCAGGAGTGGTGGACCTTTGCAAAAAACAACCTTATCCTATCTACTGTACCTTTTAAACATTTTTAAATAACCAATAAGAAACATGCTTTTTAAACAAAATACTATGCACCCTATTTTTGAGAGTACCATGTTCAGAAAGAGCCAATCATGTATCCACTTTTTAAATAACAGCATCTTGTCCACTATTTTAGCTACCTCACATTCTACTAACTGCCTACCTCAAAAAACAGGCATATTTTCATTATTTCAGAAATCCCTTCAAGATGCTTACAGTGTGGATTGTTGGACATCTATATTTTCTGGTACAAAAGGTATGATGAACACAGAGGTATTGACAAAGACCTAACTTTACAGCTTGTTGACATTAAATGGATTGCACAGAGAAGATTAAAGTGGCACCAATTGATGCCTTTGGTTAAAACCTTTTTGCATCTCCAACTTCCTGACCTCATGATTGTGCACTCTGGTGGCAATGACTCAGGCACATTGGCAGGAGTAGGTCTGGAAATGCTAATGAAGGACACCTTTGCACAATTGATGCTGCTTTTCCCTCAAACTGTCTTTGCATACGATAATATAAGCCAAATACAGAAATGTAAGTGGTAAAATCAATTCTGTCCACAGATTGAGAAAGCTAGGAAGAATGTCAGTAAAGCTGTTTCTGCTTACCTCAGAGACCATAGGATGGGCTCCATCTATAATAACAATATATGTTTTGATATGGAAGACATCTACAGAATTGATGAAGTACACTTCAAAAATGAAGGAAACAGAGTCTTTTTCAGCAACCTAAAGCTCTGCATCTGCCCTTATATGTAGCTACAAAAAACTCATAATAATAAAACGGGTTTGTTTTAGAGCCACTCTTTAACACAATAGTGAATCTATATGTTTTTAACACATACATACTCTTTTTTTTTATCTTTTGTGGATTCGCACACCTGTCGCAAATTTGTAAAAGCATGAATTCAATGTACTACAACACAATACAAGTTAAACATTTAACTTTTAATTTTAAATTGTATCATTTTTTTATGTTCTCATTAACGTCAATCACACTCCCTTTTTAAAACATCTTCACGAATGAAAAACTACCATATAAATTATATTCTACTAAATTATTTATTTATGGGGGACCTGCGAATCTGATGTGACTTTACATGGGGGGCCGTGCTGAAAGCCGGGTTGGAGTCGCGACTCCAAACTCGAAAGAAAAAAAAACAAAAACACCCCATTTCTATTATTCAGAAATCGCCCGGGGACCTCATCCTCTGGGTCATTACCTCTTTCTTTAAAAACAAAAAATAATAATAAAGAAGGGCTGCATCCCATGGGGCATGGCCTTCTATTCGGCCATCTATTTCTTAATGAAATATTTTAATAATTATAAAGATGGGGACCATATGGCCTTCATCCTGAGGCCACTTCTGGCCCTGGGGACCCCATACTCTGGTGCCCTCACGTTGTGTACTGTGGGGGGAGCCCCAATGCCCTAGCGGACCCTGCCAGCTCTCCGCCTCCTGTGGGAGCCAGCATCGCTTTTGGACAAGGGGAGGTGCTATCATGCAGCTCCCCTTGTCCAAAAGCAATCTGCTTTGCTTCAGGTTTCCTGCTCCCACTTCCATGAAGCAAAGCACAAGTTTGTAATGACAGGGCGGGAGCCGTGCTCCTGCCCTGTCATTGCAAACTGGAATGTCTCCCAGGGGTGGGCACCCCGGGACATTGCTGGAGCTGGCCCTGGGGGGTGGCCGTCCCCAGGGTCATAGAGGGCTCAAGGAGGGGGGCCGTGTAACCTCCCTCCCATCATTTGCACAGCCCTGTGGAGGTGGCAGTCCCCATGGCTTGGGGGGGCCTATCTCAGTGGTCAGGGGAGGTGGAGGTCCCTGGGGCTGCATGGGAGAGCTTCCAAATGCATTTTAATAAAAGCCCTGGGGATGTGGCGGTCCCCGGGCTGCGGGGGAGCAGTGTGCCCCTGTGTAGAATTAATTAAGCCCCGGGGAGGTGGTATTCCCCAGGGCTGCGGAAGTCCCTATGGGCCCCAGCACAGCAATGAACCGTTGTCCCTGGGACCTGCCCCACCAGGGGGCCTAATTAAACGAAAAGCAGCAGCATGCGCTTCGTTTTAAAAAATACATTTTTCCAGATTTGCTCAGCCATCACGAATTTGGCCAAAATATTATTTTTTAAATGCTTTTTTAAGGCCTGTGGGTCCCCGTGCGACCCCCTGAGCTGGCCTAGGGGGTCCGTGTGTTTCTACCCGCCCCCTTTTGTTGTTATTTTTCCTTCTGTCTTGTGACTCGGTTTTCCTATGGAAATTAACATGGGAAAACGCTTTTTGGGACCCCCTTTTATCTTGGCCCCACTCGACATGTATTCCCTTGTAACTGAATACATCTACTAACCCATAAAAAACACTCACAGAGTGGCAGCTTTTCTTTCTTCATGACGAAGGAAAGATGTTTATATAAAAACTCAGATTTTGTTACTAGCAAAAAATGTTACACTTAGACTACACTGTACGATTACCTTTATGAATCAATCCTACTATGTTCAAACTCTTATAATCTGGTATTAACGCTTTAAAAAAAACAAATAGTTAGAAACTACTACAAATCGATAAGCACATATTTGAAATTAGATTGCTATTTCCTAGCCTGTGCCCTGTGAAATGTCCATTTTGCAGGGTCTTCCATATGAAGTAGAAATGCTATTTAAACTATTTTACTTGGTTTGTAAGGAATCGTGGACATTTGTATTAAACTCTAATTTTCACAACCTGTTTTCTTGGCGGGAATGCAGGAGAATAGAATGGCAGAGAAATGTTCCACGGAGCTCCACACCTGTTTTAGGCATAAAATGGCAAAGACTTCTCTTTGTTAATGAAGAAGAGCTTGTCCGAGGTGAGAAGTACCATGTGCGCTTTACCACCTACGATGCCCAATGTTATTAGACTACACAGATCTTCGCGTGGTCTCTCCATCTGGTCTGATTCTGACACTTGCCAACACCTACTATTAACATTTCGGCTTTAAAGACACCACGTGGCAATATAGGAATCAAACCTGCAATCTAGTATAAAATGCTTTAATTCTGTAACTTGGAAAGAAAAAGCATTACGTGTGAAGTGAGATGTCTAAACAGAACAATTTTGTTTGCAGCTTCTTACAAATTATGACGGAAAGAAATGCATAAAAAAAATTAGTGGAAAGAGCCAAAAACGTGCAACCCCCCCCCCCCCCCCCGTCCCCCCGAATAAATTCAGATTCTTATTGAATAATTTTAAAAAGTAATTTATAAGTGTTATAACCACTGTATTCACAAGAGAATTTGTAAAGAAAATAATATCATGCAGTAGTACAGCTAGACACGTATAATGTTTGGCATTTAAGAAATGACTTTGGTATACAATATCCAACGTAATAAGCATTTGGAGACAACACATTCATAGTAAACAGTATTGTGATGTATTGTAGTGGCATTCATATAGCATGTTGTTTGCCCTTGCGAGACATACATCACTTTTATGGCTAGGCATGTTTTATTAGTTATATGACTCTACATACCCTTGACAAGGTAGTAAAGTTGTTCACTTTACGTCGACTTCCACGGTGCATATCGAAGTACATAGTTGAAAGGCGGTTGATTGTATTTTGTAGAATATGTTCTGATAGTCATTCGGCGTAACTCATGGATGTTGTGGAGTGTGAGCTTAGACGCAATATTCAATGCTAGTACTTACCATATTTTAATGTCACGCATCGAAAACACTATGTATGTGCATCAGTGGGGCCGACTGTCGTTTATGGAACACATTATAGGAATAATGTATGGAGTTTACCCAGGAGTGACCAAGGAGACATCTAATGGAGGTTGAGTTGAACAGTCATAGAAATTAAGATTAAGGGCCTGATTATGACTTTGGCAATGTGGGACCGGGGCAGCCACTCAGCCTCTGTGCTCCCACACTGCCAAAGTCCAACTTTGGATGCCCTCTGGATTATGAGTTTTAAAGTTGTGTGGCTGGCGGTTCTTTGGCAGTCCCACGGCAGTGCCTTTGAAAAAAGGCTTTGCACTGAGAGCACCAAAGTCCGTTCCTGCATGGCATGGACTCTGCAGTCAATGCTGTGCAGGGAAGTGGGTGCATACATACCGGGGGGGGGCACAAAATGTGTCTCCCTGCATGCATCCCCATGGCTTTAGGCACCAGGGAGCCCTGTACAGCCCCTTCAGTTGCCTCACAGCCAGCCTTTCCATGGTGGGCTGCCCCCCATGAAAAGGCTGACAGTGAGGAAACTCGTAATATGCTTGGTGGTGTCGCAATGGCACAGCCAGCATATTACTGCCTCATACCGCTGCAACACAGCCATGGAACTGCAGTTCCCAGGCAGCTGCAGAGGTCCTACCGCTGTTCAACTGCCAAACTAAAAAAGGGCAGTCGGGCTGCCAATGCAAGGGTAACCACCGTGCTTCTACAGGTTTGGTGGTCCTTTGAACAGCCACACTTTTAACCAGCCCGTCAGTATGCTCAGGAGAAAAGAAGAAGCAATATATGAGCAACCAATTGGAGGTACTGTTTACATGCAAAACCTTGTTATATGGATTCTACCCAGGAGTCACAGAGGAGCACCCCCTTAGGAGGTACTGTTAAGCCACCAACGGATATTATATGGATTCTAAATATGAGTGGCTCAGGATTAACATATTGGAGGCACCATTAAGCCACCAACAAGTATCATGTAGTTTCTAACCAGGACCGGCAGTGGAGGAACAAATTGTAGGCACTCTTAAACCACCATGGTGCATTATCTGGGGTTTATCCCAGAGCAACACCGGCCTTTAAGTACGTGAAATTCTATACAAAATCATACAGGAATTGGCATGAAAAGCACGATTCACATATGTTACTCCCAAAACACTTGGGATTCCTGACATAAACGCCCGTCTCCATAACACTGGGAGAACTTTTTATGGAAGGATATCCTAGTAAGCAGCTTGTAACCTATGATGTGCCAAATAATTGTAGTTTACAGTATCTATCTGACAATCTGAGTGAGGCTGGAAAACCGCGGGCAAGTTGAGTTTCCGATACAACTCCACTGCTTTGATCAGCCTGAGTTGCTGGGTAAATTAATAAGTGCAATGGCAGAAATTATGAATAAGTCTGGAAATGTTATGTCTTAAGTCTAAATTACCCTGTCATTCCTCATTTTAAGTTGTTGTTCAAGGCCTAACTTGGAATGGCCTTTTTTTGTCAGTTTCAAGAGATACCGTTCCAGCTGTAATGGTGACTCCTTGGGCTGGATTTATCTGACCTGTTAATGGCCCATTAACAATGGGGCCTTACTGGAAACAACAGGGAGTTTCACTGTCAATTTACGATGAAGGCCAGTGAATGTCCCATAACTGTTTTCGATCTCACAAATGTAGAACCTCTGATAATAGTAGACCTACACCTAACATTGTATGTGTTAATCTCTACTGGCAATGTATGACCAGTTAAGCATGACGTTCGCAAATCCTATAGAAGTCCCATTTGAATCTTAAAGAAGTAAAACATTGTTGATTTTATTCCTAATCCATTGATATGGCTTTAAATACGTTTGCAATGGTTACAAGACTATCGGGCCTACAGTAGAAATCACCATTGTACATAGGCTCGTGATTCATAGTGATCTATACACACTCATGGCAAATGCAACAGATGCCAGTGCACATACTAATACTAAAATTCCATACTATAAAGCATGTATCACCTAAAGGCCTTGTGCCAATGCTTAAGAGTAAAGTATCAAATCCTTATACAGCTAAAACTGTTGGTCATAGATACAAAAATCAAAAAATTACATCCGTTCTTTAACATCAATTATTCATAAGAAGTTTGTATTGATGGGATTGCATATGACTCCCTTTACTTTGTTACAATGTGATATTTACACCAGGTGCTCATCATCAAACTGGCCACATTTAAAAACAGCTATCTGTACCCCGTGAAATATATACAGAGCCTATAGCTACAGGATATTAAAATGTCACTGTATTGCAGGTTATATTGCCCAAGAGGTCGACAGGTTGAGGGTGAGTTTTTTTTTTATTCCGGCATAGAGTGTGTTGCCGTGGTCAAGTCAGCTGGTGACAAGGGCGTGAGTGACGGTCTTTCTGTGTTCGAGGGCGATCCATTTGAAGGTCTTACGTAGGAGGTGGAGGGTGTGCATGAAGGAGGACGTAGTTGATCTGGCGGTCCATTTTGAGCTCTGAGTCCAGGATGATTCCCAGGTTGCGTGCGTGGTCCCTGGGGGTGGGCGGGCTTCTGATGGTGGGAGGCCACCAGCTGTTGTTCCGTACGTCAAGGTTTGTGCCCATGATGAGTACTTCTGTTTTATTGGTGTTTACTTGCAGGCAGCTATTTTTCATCCATTTGGCGACGGCTTCCATACCATCTCAAAAGTTGTGTCTGCGTCTGACACAATGTTGAGTCTGTAGGTTCTGACGATGGGGGCGAGCGGAGCCATGTAGACGTTGAAGACATTAGGGCTGAGGGAGGACCACTGGGGGACTCTGCAGGTGGTTGGTGTAGGCTCCAAGAGGAAGGGGTGTGTCTGACCCGCTGCTTTCTGCTGGAGAGGAAGGAGCGGATCCAGTTGAGAGCTTTGTTTTGGATCCCTGCGTTGTGGAGTCTGCGTATTAGGGTGCGGTGAGAGACTGTGTTGAACGCTGCAGAGAGGTCGAGGAGGATGAGAGCTGATGTTTCTCCTTTGTCCAGTAGGGTGCGGATGTCGTTTGTTGCTGCGAGGAGGACGGTTTCCGTACTGTGTTTTTTTTAAGCCGGATAGGGAGGAGTCGAGGATGTTGTGGTGGGGTGGAGGGGCCGCGGGGCAACAGTGGCGGGGAAGGGTAAAGGGAGGAAATAAGGAGTAATAGAAAAGGGGAAATAATAAGAAATAAAACAGAAATGGAGAAAAGTTCAGAAAGGTGACAAATAAAAGAGGGTAGAAAAACGAGTGAAAACGAGTGAAAGAGTGGAGCGAGAGGAAGGAGACAGAGGTCCACTGGACCACCAGGGATGAGTTGCAGGGAAACCTGTGGGTGGAGGAGGGCCTCGATCACCATCACTCGAGAGTGCAGGGGCAGGTCTCACTTAATGGTGGAGCTACGAGGGTGGGGGCACAATTTCACTGACAATGAGTCAGACCCATCTAACACATTTGCTATTTTCTTGTCTGGTTTAAGACACACCTACCACCTCTGCTGTCCCTGTGATCTCCGACAGACTGATCACTCCTGCTCCCCAGTAGCTTCAGACACACCTACCTCCTCTGCTTCTCCTTTACTTTTGGATGGTTCATTGATAGAATATCGATGCCCAAAATATCCCCATACACAAATATCGAAGCAAAAATATCAATGTCAAAAATATCAACTTCCTATATTTGAAATTGAAAGTACAAACATATCGAAACAAAAATATCAATGTAAAAAAAAATATAAGTGCAAAATATCAATTTTTTATTTAAATAAAAATTAATGTTAAAAACATGTATATAATAAAATTACCTTTAAAAAACTATTTAGATTTAATAGCATTTTAACAAATTTAATAAAATACATTTAATTTAAAAATATTTAAACATACATTTATAAAAAGTAATATATATATATATGTATATATATATATATATATATATATATATATATATATATATAGCCGAATACATCCATTGTGCATGGGGAAAATGTGCATTTCTGGACCAGTGTGACTGGGAAGCCACTGGGCTTTTTGTTTGAAGCATCACTGTATTCTTCATTCGTCAAGGAGAGCATGTAAACCCCGGCATGGAGGAGCGCCCTAGTGACGGAGGACGCTGGACTAACATCGACGGCCTATTAGAGCGCAATATGACGTTTTTGAAACCAGCCCCCAGGTAAAACATCGATCATTGTGTGGAACGAGGCACTGAGGAAAGCCGACAGGCTGAAACGCGTCTGCCAAGCGTTTCCATCCACCTGTAAATCAAGCTCCTGAATTTGGAAATAAAGCCTTCTGTCAAACTCCGAGCATGTGTCGGACCTGCTTTTTCTTGTGGGAAGCAGGACTGGTGTTGGTGTTTATACAGTGAAGCAGGAACCGTTTTTCCGACACGCCCTCTCGGTCTGGAGCTCCGTGTACCCTGCTAAAAACTGTGATATGGTATGAAAATACAACACGGCGCCCCCCCGTTTGGAAAAAGAAACTCACCTGAGTGGCTGAAACAAGAAGGGGAGAGAGATTTTTAAGAGTAATAGTAGTTATACCTATTTTTTGTACTGATTTTCTACAATTTCTTAGCTGTTTATTTATAAATATTTTATTCATTAAATAACATTATATATTTTTCTGAAAATTGCAAAAACTTTTTTTTTATTCGAACTGAAATATTGTTTAATTTTTTTGTTTTATTTTTTTATATATATTTATATTATTTCCTTTTTTCTAAATTTTTTGGGGAGTCGCCCACCCAAAGCGTACACATCAACCTGGGTGCGCGGATTTTAGCCGTCATTTTAGAAAAGTCGTGAAGGATCCACGTACGGTGTGCGACGGCTGCGTGTTTTTCAGTTACATCATATACATTTAATATTACGTGATGTTCGCGATTGGTATTCGACCAGTCCGTGACTGCTGCTCCTGCGCATTCGCGACACATGAACATTACGGTACGCGATGCTTGCGTGGTGGCGGGTCCCGCGTGATGTTATATATGTGCTGGGGCGTGCTGGGTGCGTGACTCTCACAAAAAAATGTATGTTCTAAAATGATATGTATGTGTCTTTAATATACATATTAGGGCAAGAGATCATCTAACATATTCATAAAAATAATATATTTGCACTTATAATAAACGTATATTATTTTATAATATATTTCCGCAAAGTTGTGTCGGGTGTGTGCTTCATGAGTGCAGAGTGTGCGGATCCCATGTGACCTTAAAAAAAGGAGATTTCATCGGTTCATATTATTTTCTACTGTAACTATTGAAGGACCCCCACCTATTTTAGTCATTCTTGTTGGAGCACCTTTAGAGAGACATCTCTTTTCCTACATTAACCCTTTTTTCTTGTTTTTTTTGGTGTTTTTCAAAAAATATCAAACAAAATGGCATCCTTACAGCAGCAGCAGCAGGAGAAAGTATCTTCTGAAGAAGAATTCTTGCAGGAGGCATCACGTCCATAGAGGTCGGAATCCGTTGTGTGGAAGTTCTTGACTTTTCCACCTGGAGAGAAGAAAGTAAATGCGAGAAAGGTGAAGTGCAAAATTTGTTACCAAGTCCTGTCAAGAGGCCGTGAAAAAAAATACCCTTATTGCACCGCTTCTATGTACAATCATCTCCGAACCACACATCCTCTCAATCTTGCTTGGGAGGAAATTAGGAGAGCTGCTTTGAACCCCTACCTGCTGTGGCAAGTACGTCTGGAGTGTCCTCAGAAACACCTGCAAGGGACATTAGGCCAGAATTTCCCTTTCTCGAGCAACACTGCGTGAAGTGTAAGAAACTTATATGCTTCGGTGAGCAGTCGGTGGATGCAGTTTGTGCTGCGCAACACAACCATTGTTGTTAATTTATTGTTGTTTTTGGAATGATAAGTAATTCCAAAAGTTTCCTGTTTTTTTCATTCATTTTTTTGTTCATTTTGTTTAAAAAAACACCCAAAAAAATACAAAATTGTTAAAAAAAGTAAAAAAAATTCTTATCAGAGCTACCTTATCTGGTTAAAGAAAGAACTATAATTGCAAGGTATTGTGTGAAAGTTTGGTTGACTATATGTATACAGCATGATTGACTGAAAAAATGCATTAGTAGTGTATGATGAATTTATAGGGGAAGATTTATGAGGAAGTACTGCAGCGTGACACTGTAAACTCTTTCGCTGCACTGCACTGTGGCCCTTCCAAAGCACAGGGATGTGACATATGTACATGAATATGTTGCAACTCTGTGCTTCCCTCTGCACTGCTGCACAAACATGGTGCAAGAATGTCTGTGTCGTGCGGAGATTGCTTTTGTGCAGGAAGGGACCCCTTCCTGCACAAAAACAATCAATAAAGGCATTTTCCTATTTGAATGAATGCTGTGGAATGCAGCATGCATGGAAAGAGGAAATACTGAAGAGAAATGAAAACAATTCTCCTTGTTGCGCCTTGCTACACCAACTCTAGTATGGCGCACCATTCACACAAATCTCCAGACTTATGATTTCTCATAAATCTGATGATGTGTCTTGTTCTATTGGTGTTGCGTGGGAACACCCACACCAACACCTATGGAACGCCCCTTCAACGCAAAGTTCTGTGTATGAAGGGGTCGTATTTACAAGGAGAGGAAAAACCATGCAGGGTGGCTTTTCCTCTCCTTGTAGATATGAAGGAGGGCCTGGAGCCATCACTACGTTACAAAAAAAGACATACTGGTGGCGCAGGGTGCTTGTAAATATGCCCTATAAGTGTTTAGGTATTGGCAGACTGATACAATAAGAACATAGTGCTGGATGGGTGATTGAAGAATTGCATGAGACTGACAGGAGGTATCCTACACTGCATGGGTACTACTTCAGTATTTAATGGAGTGGACCAATAGTATGTATCTGCTTAGAGATTTGTAGGGATTATGCACAGATTATTTTATGTGTACATGTGTTGGTGCCTAGGTCATTTTATAACAATACCACTAGTAACCGGAATGATGACAGTGCTGCAAACAGAATGAACACTTAATTTATAAGTGCTTATGTATTGGTGGAGTAATAAGATAAGTAGATCGTGGTAGATAAGTGATTAAAGAAGTGCATGGGACAGGCTGGATGATTCCTACACTTCATGGGTAGTAACTGGGTATTTAGAAGAGTGTATCAAAAGTATGCAGCTAGTTAGAGGTCTGCATGGATATTGCACAAACTATTATAGCTGTTCTTGTGTTAGTAGCTAGGCCATTCCATAAGTTCATGACTAGTAACTAGAATAATTACAGTATTACCAACAGAGTGTATGGTGAATTTATAAGAGCTTAGGTATTGGTGGAGTAATAGGATAAGTAGATAGTGCTGGTTGGGTGATTGGAGAAATGCAAGGGACATAATGAAGGATTCCTACACTGTATATGTACTACCTGGGTATTTAGAAGAGTGTATCAATAGTTTGAAGTTAGTTAGAGATGTGCATGCATAGTGTACAAAATATTGTACCTGCACTCTACGCCATTCCTTAAGTATACGACTAATAACTAGAGTAATTTCAGTTTTGCAAAGAAAGTGTGTGCTGAATTTATATGTGTTTAGGTATTGGTGGAGTGATGGGATACGTAGATAGTGCTGGATGGGTGAATGGAGAAGTGCATGTGACAGACAGAAGGATTCCTGGACTGCATAGGTACTAATTGGGTATTTAGAAGAGCGTATCAATAGTATGTAGCTGGTTAGAGGTATGATGCATAGTACATAGAATATTGTAGCTGTACTAGTATTGGGGTGTCTATGGTTTCGAGAATGGTAGTCAGTATTTTAGGGTGTGAGGAGGTACATCAGATGATCACTTGGATGATGTCATCAGTGATGTCATTTGAGATGTCATCAGTGATGTCACTCACCATGCCATAAGTGATGTAATATATGACGTCATCAGCAGTGCATTGTGGGGGTGCAAGATATAGTTAGAATAACTATCTATAACGGCCGAATTCTCTTGTTTTGTATGAGTGAAATGTCCAACTAACTGTGACATCCATGAAACCTGAGTTTTTTTCAGTGAATTTTTGAGGTTTTTTTGAAGGCTAATTTCTAACTATAATGTCCCTGAAATTTGTTGTTTTTTTCAGTGAATTTGATATATATATATATATATTATTTAATCTCGTCTTACTCTTACAAAGAAGGAATCAGCACTCAGGTTGTAGTTTCAAAGTATTTAAATTGCAAAGGACGTGATCCACGCGTTTCGGCTTGTCCGAACCTTGATAACTATACAAGACTTCATTGTAGCATCCTTATTTAAATGTACAAATGCCTAAAGTTGCCAACATTAACAACAGACTACATATTACTTTAATCCAAAAAGCTGACAGTTATATTTGCCTGGTCACGATGTGAAAATTCAGGAATTGATACAATAAAAAAAAGAAAACAAGTGTTAATATGCACACAATGTCATTTCAGCACATCTTGTCCCGTGACCGCCATACCTGTATGTTCATCAACGTGACTTATTCATAATAAACATACTTAGGATTGCAAACATCAACATAAACAATGCACAACACATTACTTTACAGTGAAAGGCTATCGGCCATATTAATCTGGGCATGTTGCGTATTATAATGGTTCTTACACGAAAAAAAAGAAAAGCATGTTAATATAAACACACTATCCCTCAATAAAGTGCTAGCGATTATAGTTCCATTCCATTCACAGCTCATTTGAGATATCATGAGTGATGTCATGAGTGATGAAACTTACCATGTCATGAATGATGTAATGTCTGAGGTCATTAGCAGTATTTGTGGGGACGTAAGTTATAGTTAGCTCAGGTAACTATAACTTCTGAATTTCACTGGACATGTATGAGTGAAATCTGAGTCTAACTATACCGTCCTGTAATCTTTGTTTTTTTCAGCAAATTTCTAGTTTTTTTTAACGTTAAGTAAGATGCATATCACAATGGATGTTGGGAGGTTGGAAGCAGGGCCTAGCATTGTGCTGCCCTCACCCAAGCTTGCTGCTCCTGCCTTCCCTCCTCCTAGTCATCCATTGTCCAAGTCTATGTACCTGCTCCCTTTTTACAGCCCTGTGTGGCCGTTGTTCTGCCACTGGCCTTCCCGCCTTCTTTGAACAGTTATCTTGCTGCCCCATCCACCTCCTCTCTATCCTCTGTTGCCTGAATCCATGGGCTAGCCTCCTCGCCCCTGCCATGCATGGTCTGATGTGCTGCCACTGCCCTCTATTTAGCATGATTTACCAGTCCACTCCTCCTGCCCTCCATTGCCCAATTATATGCCCCATGATCGACCTCCTGCTTAGCCTCTGTGCTTAGCTTGCTGCCCCTCCTTCCCCCTGCCCTCTGCTGCCTCTGTGCATGCCCTGCTACTCCTATCTGCTCTGAGTGTTCTGTCGAGCTGCCACTCCCATCTCACCTGCCTAGCATTGTCAGATGACTGTAACCTGTCCCTGCAACCTCCACCCTGCCTGTCCACATTCCATGCCCCTATTCCATTCTTCATGTCCTCCATGGTCCATTTTACTGCCACACCCTTCTGCCCTCCCTGGTCTGTTGTGCTGCAACTGCTCCTCCTGCCTGCCCCACATGGTCTGTTGTGAGGCCCCTTCCCCTGAACTCTCTTGTCTGTGCCCATTTCCTGACCCTCCCTTCTATCCTCCATGGTCCTTTGTGCATGCCTCTGTACCCTCCTTCTTGCCCATCATAGCCATTGTGCTGCCACTGACCCTCCCGCTTGCCATGCATGGTCTTCTGTGCAGCCATGGCCCCTTCTACCTTCCCTGTGTGGTCAGCTAGCTGCCCCTGGCCCCCTCCCACCTTCCCTGCATGGTCTGTGTGTATTCCATTATAGTCTCACTGTTGCTCTCCATGGTGTGTCTTGCTTCTAGTGCCCATCCTGCCTGACCTCCATGGTCATCTTGCTCCTTCTGCCCTGCCCCCTTGCTCCCGGCCCTCTGTTTCCATGTTCAGACCCCTATTCCCTCCCTCCTGGCTTGTCCGTTCCATTGTAATGCCCCTGATCCATCTCTCCTGCCCTTTATGGTCTGTTATGCTGCAACTTTCTCTCCTGTCTGTCCATTATGGTCTTACCATTGCCTCTTCCCCCTCTGTTCTCTGTTGTCCATGTGAATGCTCCTGTCCCCTCCCTATTGCTTTCTATGGATTGTTGTGCTGCACTCCCGTTCCGCATGGCCTGTGTGGTGTATTGTGCTGCTGCAAACCCTGATGCCTGCCCTGTAGGGTCAGTGTGGTGCACCTCTCCATGTCCCTCCGGTCCTCTGTTATCCGAGTCCATGTCCCTACCCCAATTCCTCCTGACTTCCATGATCCAATGTACCATACTTGCTAATATTCTGTACTTGGTAAGAGGGAGATTTTGAAATAAAACTGGGGTAATGATTTTCCCTCTTGACTTACATTGAAAAAGAAGGGATTTACACAGTAGACAGATCAAATAAAGCCCATTTGGGCTTCAAAAAAATTGGAAGTTTCCTGGCTGAATCGGGTCTGTTGACATGCATGGTTGTACTACCACTGACTCTTCCTTCTGCCCACAATGGTCTATTATATTGCCACAGCCTCTCTTGCCAGTCCTGTATTGTTGGTTTGTTGCCCCAGCCCCCCTTTCCACTGCCCTCCATAGTCTGCTGTGCTGCCTCTGCCCTTCCTGCCTGCCCAGTGTGGTCAAATTGTTGCCTCTGCACTCTCCTACCTGCCTTCAATTTTCATAGTCCGTGCCCCTGGCCTCTGCCTCTCAACAGTATCCTAATGAACAACTAGATTTCTAAAATTCTATATTTATTACAAAAGCGTGGAACACCTGACGTCATCTTGATGTAATCAAAACTGTAATACATAGAGCATTTCCTTTAGAAATTGCATATATGAGAGGGTCTTATTTGCATCAAAATTATGGTTAGTGCTCTAAAATGAGGACATATTTTCTGAGTTTTAAAATAGCGACAAAGCACTTTTAAATTATTTGTTATCTTTAAGTTTTTTTATCCAGATGACCACTTGATTAAATGTTGCACTTAGGGGAGAGGATGTGGTGTTACTTCCAGAGCTGCAGACTTTGCAACTGGGGAACAGGTTGGAGTTTCTGCTTCAGTTCGACATTCTGTGATTCTGGTCAAATCGCTTAATCTCCTCATGTCTAAAACCAACATGAATTTGTTCTTGTGTGATGTAACCAATGCTCATGTAAAAGCACTCCAACACCTGACAAGTCTGCACTATATAAAACTGCAAAAACACAAAAAATAAAAAGTGTTTTGCACATTTCTGTCATTGTGCTACATGTGGGCTACATGTGGGCTACATCTAAATGATATGTGTGCTACTTTTGGGCTCTTATGTCTCTGGTGGCCATCTTGGGAGACTTATTTGTTATGAAGTTTCCTAATTTCCTCATTTACTGCAGTCTCCTCAGTAGGAAATACTTTCAGTTTTTTACTTTGGTTTCATCAAGAAGGCATTCAGATGTGTCACTCATATGCCATACATTCTGAATGTTAGCACTCTAGTTGCTCATTAGATCACTGTAGTAAAGCTACTGCTCACCAGGGAAGTCTGCTGCTGGTATTCAAAGTGCATGTTTCAGTCTGCATGTCAGAATTCTTTAATGAAATAGAAGAGGATTTGAGAAGTCTAAATGTGCCCTAATTTTTCTTTCTGCAGCACTAATCTTAATTTCTATGGCAAAATGAACCCCCTCATTTTGTTACTTTTTTAATTAAATGTTATAATTGTTACCACTTTATTCCAATCAAGGTGGCTTCAGATGTGCAATACGTTTTTGGCATAAGTAGGACTGTTAGCGCTCTAGATGTTCTTTAGACCACTCTGGGAAGCTACAGTCGAACACAAAGGAAACAACTGACAGTCTCTGCCCTTGTTGGATGTACATGTTTTACTGAGAATGTCAGACTTTATTCTCACATGACTGAGAAAGATAATGTGAATTTACAGAAAACATGCTCTCAGTTTAGCCTTTTGTCAGACACAATATTATTTCTTGCCTCAAACTTGCACAGCAACAGAGACGCTAGTTCCTAACTCCCTCCAGAAGATACCCCGGAGATCCAGATATGTGTACCTAGACTCCAGACTACCCTCAAGGGGGAAAGGGGAGTAGATAAAATAATAAACAAGAAGAGACTGGCCCTGGAACTGGTTCTCTCTGCTTCTTCTGTCTTTTCTAGTCCGACCTGCAGACCGTTTCCTTCTCTGATAACCTAAATATATAAACACAAAATATTATCTTCCTTTCCTACTCTAATCTATTCCTACTTTTATTCTTACTCTACTTTTACCTACCCTTTAGTTCCAAGATCTGTGCTTCTCTTCTGTCTTTTCTTATTAGTATTCTTTTCTTTCTTAATTCTATTTAACACGATCCTTAGCCTATAAAACAAGATATTTCTCAAACCTTCCTACTGTATTTATTATTTATCTAAAACTACATATATTTTCTACTTACTTCTCTTACTGTGTTTCTAATCTTATATAGGGTTTTCTATGTCTTCTCTCTTCTTTTATGTATTGTTAGTAAACTATAATATGTACAGTTTTTTCTTCTATTGTATTATTAATGCATGTCTTCTTTTTTCTTCTACAGAGTTTTTTTTTAATTGTCAAGTTTTTCTTCAGGCAACAGTAAGTATAACAATGTCCTTAATAACTTTATAAAAATAAACTTATATCAGTTTTTTTATCTTTTGAATCACTTAGCTCTGACTTCTCCTCTTTCTTCTCTTCACAGGGACTGCCAGCGCGAGGACAATTCCCGAGTTGGAAGCATTGTAGTCTTTTTCTTCTGTTAGTCTGAGAGGAGGAGTGACAACAAAATGCCAAGAACGCCCTCTCCACTCGGTGCCTTGAAACTATTGGAGAACGATAGAAGTTTCCTACTCCCGATAGAAGCAACAGAACGATGACCGGACGAACACCTGATGAGAAACCTTGAATTCTACTAGTTCTACGGAGCTTCCCAAAACAGGTAGGCACTGCTAATATTCTTCAGTGAAGTGCACAGCGTTTTCATCACGAGCGCTTTAGATACCCTCGGAACACCTGTGTGGAAGGAAAAAAATTAATTAGACCGCGATCTTGTTTTAGAGATCACTGGCCATCTTGGAATTCTGGGACCAATGGAGGTCTGCCCAACTGCAGGTTCTTGACCACTTTTCACTACCCAGGCTATGACCTTTACCAGCCCGTTTGCTCACTATTGTTAGAACACGATTTAGAGGTCTGACACTTATAGATCACCTACCAAACCTCTGTGGGAAAAGCATGAGAAAATAATTTTCTCTCAAACATGATTCATGATATACCAGCAGAAGGCTTTTTCACATGGTAAAATCACCTTAGAATACACCACAATTCCTAAAATGAGTATGGTACCATCAACAAATGATTTATAATGTAACTAAAGTCTTAAAACCTTCTATTAACTGCAATGCTTTTTAATGAAGTTCTATCATGTATATTGGTCCCAAGATGGCTGCCAACACTTGTATGAAGTGCTGACAGCCAATCAGATCTCACGATGAGATGTGAGGTTAGGCTCCACCTAGATATATATATTTCTTATATTTCTTTTTCCATTAATATTTTAAAAACTACTGAACGGATTTACACCATTTAACAAAAAGGGCTCTTTCTGAACCAAGAGCTACCTTTTTTGCCAAATTTGGTGTAATTCTGTTCAGCAGTTCGGGCTGTAGCTGTGTCTTAAGATTCCTATGGAAAATTGTATGGAGAAAACACGTTTTGGGATCCCCTTTTTTCTCGGCCCTCATTGCCGAATCACCCAGAAACTTTCAAAATATGAGCGGACCGAAGCGGGCCATAAGTTTTGAAAATTTCGCTAAGATTCGTGAATAATTATCAATCGGCCCTAAAGTGTTCCTATTTTCCTATGTCCTATAGTAACTAGGTCCTAACTATAACTACCTACTGGCGACTGATCTACTACAGATGCGATAAAGTGTGACACAGTGGCATTCCAGTATGGATTTCAAGATGCAGTAAACTACAGAGACCAGAATGTCTTTGCAAGATACGCCCACAGGGCGGGACTATAATTACATCGCCGCAGATACGGCGTGAAACCTTGCTGCTGGGGCTCACCGACAATACCAGTGAACAAGGGTGGATGCACCTGAAACATGTTTGGTTACCTGCGCTGTGTAGGGGTGAGCATGTTTCCCTGCAATTCACTGAATTTAGAAGATTTGAACACGCACGTGTGTGGTGCCTCAATGGTGGTGCAGCGTTCAGTTGGATATTTAGCGGCCTTGCCCAGGTCGCGAGGCACCCCGCTGCAGAAGAGCGGATCTCACGCGATTGAAGAAAATAGCGCTGGAGGGAACATTGTATAACATAAAATCTCATTTAAAAATTATTAAATTATAAATTAAAAAATTAAAATATTTAATAGTCTTCAAGATTAAATTTTGCACACCATTGAGTTGAACAGTAGGGAAAGTGTTGGATAGCAGAGGGGTACAAATTACTATTCCCACTCCAGTGAGTGCAACAGTAGAATACGTGTTGGATAGCGTTTGGGTAAAATTTACTATTCCCACTCCTGTGTTTTCGAAAGTAGGGAAAATGGTTGATAGCGGAGAGGTAATACTTACTATTCCCTCTCCAGTGAGTGCAACAGTATGGAAAGTGTTCGATAGCGGAGGGGTAAATATTACTATTCCCACTCCAGTGAGTGCAGCAGTAGGGAAAGTGTTGGATAGAGAAGGGGTAAAAATTACTATTCCCACTCCAGTAGGGAAAGTGTTGGATAATACAGGGGTAAAAAATAATATTTAAACTGGAGTCAGTTCAAAATTAAAAACAAATAATTAACAACAACTCAAAAGAATTTAATAAACAAAAAAATACAACATATTTAAAAGTTTTAAATATTACAAAAGATAGAAACAGATTAGAATGTTAAAAAGATCTAGAAAATACCTTGAAAGATTATGAAAAAAAATCAAAAATAATTAAAAAACAAAGAACTATTTTTAGTATAAATGTTTTATGAACAAAAACATTCATTATTACAGAAACGTTATATTTTTTTATTCCCTACCTTATAACACGACACAATACAGAACCCACATTTACATTTTTTCTAAATGTATCTCTAGGATTAATATGATCTATTATTATTTAAACAATTATAATTAAAGTAAATTTCTTTTAAAGAAATAAAAATGAATTTACTCCCCAAACGTTACCCCTATAAAAACAGAACACACACACAAAATAACAATGAACACTTACTATAAATATTTATCAATTGATATGTTAATATTAATAATCAACTCATTAATAAACATGAATTACTTTCCACCCCCTACCCCAATAAACACCACAACCCACACCTAAAAATCATTACACAATTTACATAACTAATTGTAAATGAATAAATTAATATCAATTTACAACAACGTTTTAAATAATTTGAAAGAATTTACTTCCCACTCTTACCACTATAAACACCACAACTTACTTCAAAAACGTAATTACACAATTGCCATATTAAATGTAGTTAATTAATTAGCATTAATTAAGAAACAATTAAAAAGTAATTATAAATACATTACTTCACACCCTATCCTCCTATAAACCCCCCACCCACTCCTAAAAAAATAACACAATTAACATTACTAATTACAAAATAGCATATTAATAATAATTAACGACCAATTAATCAATATGTAATAATAAAATAACTCCCACAATTAACACTTTAACATATAAAGTAAGTAAATATTAATAAATAAAACATATTAATACATTTATTATAACTAAATTACTTCCCACCCTATTCCCCTATAAACCCACAACCTGCTCCTAAAGAAATGACACAATTAACATAATTGCCAATTAATTAATAATAATAATGAACATCCAATCAATTAATAATTACCTATTAATTAATATTCAATAATAAATGAATGTGCACAATTAACACTATAAAATCTAAATTAAATAAATACTAATACATACAAAATTATAATTAATGTATTATAATTAAATTACTTTCCACCCAATTCCCCTATAAAACCACAACCACTCCTAAAAATATGACACACATTTTTGGCAAATAAATAATTAAAAATAATTAACAACCAATTAATTAATAATTAATAAGAAATTAAATTAATTCCCACAATTAACACTATGAAGTCTAAATTGAATAAATACTAAAGCATAGAAAATATTCATTAATTTGTTATAAATAAATTACTTCCCACCCAATTTGTCAAGATTACGCTCCACAGGATCCGGTCGTTGATAATGGGGGTCCACCTCCTAACGTTACCAGCTCCCTGATTTTAGAACACAGGGAATTGAAACCATTAAGCGAGGGAAGTCAGGAATGGGGAGGGGACTGCTGGGACAAAGGCTCGGAAATGATATAAGAACAAAAAACACGGTTAAACACAAAATAGCAAAATCATGGCTACTCTCTTCAATTCTCACTAAGAATGGAACGCCTGTTGGCACATAAACACACCTGAACCACAGAGTCTATTTATACCCAGCAGGGTATACCGTGAAAACAAGGATGGTGTCTTAGCTCTCTCCACCTGATAGAGCCACCGACTCTCAGCAGCTTCCTGAAAATACAGCAAAGGCAAAGTACACCAATGTTTCCTTAGGATTGCAGCAAAGTTCCTTAACACCTGGAATATTGTAAAGCCATATCCAGATCACGGCAAAAGGAAATGAGGAAGAGGTTGAATCCCAAAGGAAAACAAAACAAACTGGTATAAGTGGCAGCATCGACTATAATCCACTTTTAGAGAAACAAAGTACACACCAGGAATCACGGCAGCAAGTGCTTGGCCAACACACCTTGCTCCGCTACAAACGATGAAATGATTAGTCATTTACAGTAGCGCGTGGCCAGGGACACACAGCGCTCCGCTCTTGGGAAGGAAGAAATGGAGAACACGGTAACATGTGGTAGCCATCACTATGTTCCGCGATCCAACGGTATATGGGAGGAACGATGCAGAGACGCGTGGCCAGCCGACACACGGCGTTCTGAAATCAGCATAAGCGCAGCCGCGCTGAACTCCTCGGAGCCCCGATAACAGGAGAAGCTGTTGGAATAACAGTAACGTGTGGTCGGCCGACACACGACGTTCCGTTGCAGATAATAAGGAGCTGCTGGACGAACACTCACCCGCAGATGCAGCGAGGAATCAGGAAAGCCTCCGAACAACGAGGCGGGAGCAGCAAAGCGAAGTTCCAAGACCCGTTCCTATGGACCTCAGCAAAGACCCGGAAACAAACAGAATTACGCGCATGTGCAGATGCGCGTGATGTCTCTAAGTACCTTCCTGGTACGAAGGCTCATGGGACTTGTAGTTCATACGCTAGGTAGGCGCGAAGGGAGTCTAAAACCTGACACAATTCCCCTATAAACCCACAACCCACTACAGAACTTTAGAACACAAAATGTAATTAAGATAATATTAATAACAAGTAAAAATTTAACACATATAGTAAAAAACAAAACACATTATTATACAAATAAATAGATCATATACTTTTAAAATACGTACTAAAATATATAATACTAATTACAACATCAACATTTTAAACAAGTATATTTTTGCAAATGATATTAACAACTTTGATATTTCCAAAAACTATATTTCTTACATACAAGTCGATATTCTTGACAATTATATTCTTCGTGTTGATATTTCTGTATCATGATATTTAAAACTCAATATTTGTGTATGTTGACATTTTAAACTCAATATTCTGTCTGTGTGCCCTTTTGAACACATCTAATACCCAAAGTATTCTTTCGGTCTCAGGGAAATATTCCACCTCTACTGGCACTGTTGGCCAATGTATCATCACCATCATTGCATCTACACCTGCTGAAATTTCTGCACCTATTCAGCTAATTCTCATGTGCATCTCCTGCCCATTTAGGCAACACAACCATAACCGTTTAAAGCGCAATATTCACTAATGAGCCCACTTACTTAGTGATGTCCATCATGTTTTCAATATTCACAAACATAGTGGAACAAACATAATTTTGCAGAACATCTCACTGGTGTACTGGGAAACTGCCATCTAGGCCAACCTTATGTTTTCCCCACTCGCCTTATTCATCTGTTTTTGAAACTTGGGGTTCTGACTTAGAGGGCAACCATGAAGGTCTTCAGGCACTCGTTCTGAGCCAATGAACTCCACAGGCGGTGTGGAGAGGGTCAAGAAGAGCATAGTGGGTAGGCTTAAGACACTGCAGGTAGGTGACAAGTGTATGCAAGAGAAGTCACTGGCCTTAGTGATTACAACAGATCCACACCCTGCAATCACAGTATCATTGCATGAACTGGTGGGGCAAATAATAACAGGAGTCCATTTTAGTGCCATACCACCACATTCAGTTCATGCATATTGTCAGAGTGGAAGACAGGCACACAAATTGAAATGAAATGAATGAATGAAATGAATGAAAATTAAACTTATATAGCGCGTAACTACCCTGAGGCCTCGCAGCGCTTCAGCTAGAACCATTCAGGCGGCAGGGCAGGGCGCTAAGCTCTTGCAAACAAATGCGTTTTTAATAGCTTTCTAAAAGCTGTCAAGTTGTTATTTTCTCTCAAGACCAACGGAAGAGCGTTCCACAATCTTGCAGCATTGTGCGAAAAGGAGCGACCACCCCAGCCGGATTTTTTTACTTTTGTGGTGGTGGCCAGATGTAGCACACTGGATCGGAGAGCTCTAGAAGGGAAGTATGGAGTGACCAAAGGGAGCATGATGGATGGACCTGACTTACGAAGAGCCTTCTGAACCAGGCACATAGATTTAAATTGTATCCTGGATGCTACCCGGAGCCAATGCAACTTCTTCAGGGCAGGTTTGGCCGACTGCCAGCGAGGAATCTGAAAAAGTAGTCTGGCCGCACAACTTTGAGTAACCTGGAGTTTGGTAATTGTAGCAAGGGGGGCTCCAAGGTAAAGGGCATTGCCGTAATCCAGGCGTGAGAGAATCAGGGCCTGGACCATGACTCTCCTCGCCTGGAACAGCAATAGAGGGAGAACCTTCTGGAGCATTCTCATATGTCCGAAGCACGTGGCATAAGTCTTAGTAGCCTGGACAGTGAAATCAAGTGAACTGTCTAGCCAAACTCCCAGGCTCTTTATCTGGGGTTTGGGGGAGGAGGGGGACCTAGACAGGAAGGCCAGATGGGGGTCAGGATGGTAGGTGAGGGATTACCAAACAACATGACTTCCGTCTTTTCCCCATTTCATCTGAGACAGGAAAGTTCCATCCATCTGGCGACAGCCTCAAGGCATGGGCTCAGAGTGCTAGACGACCCCTCAGCATTGTTCAAAGATACCACAAGCTGAGTGTTGTCTGCATAGGTGACAATACAGACGCCAAATAGATGGACGATCTGTGCAAGGGGCCTCATATAGACATTAAAAAGTGTGGGGCTCAGGGCAGAGCCCTGAGGCACCCCACAGCTGACTGGCTGTTTCGCGGAGGTAGCTTCCCCTTCAACAACTTGGAAGAAGCGTTCCTCTAGGAAGGAGGTGAGCCATAACAGTGCCAAGCCCGGTGTAATAAAGTGGCATGGTTAACCGTGTCGAACGCGGCGCTGAGATCTAGTAATATGATGGCCGCTTTCCCTCCCTGATCCAAAACTGTTCTGGCCTCCTCACTCACTGCTAATAGAGCTGTCTCTGTCCCATGTTGAGGACGGAATCCAGTTTGAGAGGCACATAACAAATCATTGGATTCAAGATGTTCCACTAGGATGTTATTAATGTGCTTGTCCAGCAGCTTACTCATCCATGGCAACAGAGAGATGGGACGAAAATTAGCTAAATTATTCTGATCTAAATGAGTTTTTTTAGTAAGGCCCTAACCATTGCACATTTCCAGGACTTTGGGACGGTGCTTGAGATGATAGAGGAATTTAAAACGTCCAAAATGACTGGGCGAATTAACTCAATAGCCGAGGTAAGGACTTGTGGCGGTGCAGGGTCCTTGGGGGAGCCTGAGGTGACTTTAGAAATTATTTTGTCTAGCAAGACTGGGTCTATAGGGGTACATTTTTCTAGAGTACAGGCAGGGGTGTATTGGGGCTTGCTACTATTTCGGCCTCAAGGATGGTCAGATCAGAAATAAAAGAGGAGTAAATGGTCTGAATTTTTTTATAAAAGAAGGTTGCTAGCTTATTGCAGCGAGCAAGCGCCCCATCTAGTGGTATTTGCTCCGGGGTGGGGGGCTGATCAAAGACTTCGCTATCCGAAAGATTTCCTTGGGGGCATTGGCGGCTAAAGTAATTTTTGATTCATAAAACTGAGCTTGAGTTGCCTTAATTTCAGTTTTATAGAGTCTGATGGCGGCTCTATAATACAGCCTGTTTTTTTCCCTGTGTCCGATCTTGTCTCCAGATCCTTTCTAATTTGCGGCATGATAATTTCATATCCCTCAATCTGGGGGTGTACCAGGGAGCTACTATTTGCCATTTTATACAATGAAGAGCTTCCTTCGGAAGAGCTAAATCAAGAGAGTTGTCAATCCAGTTATCAAAATTGGCACTAGCTATATCAGGGTCAAAGGACCTCGGAAACTCGCATGCCGCAAGCATGGATTCCCACTTAATGGAGGGAAGTTTTGACCACTTCCTACCCAGGTGTCTTTTAGGTTCTTGTACAGGGGGGGAGCTCCCAGTGACCCAGTTAATGGGTAACAAGTGGTGATCCGTCCAGGGTAGAGGAATAGGGGCTTCAGTTTTTAGGGTATCAAGATTACTGAACTCGTGGTCCAAGAGGTGACCTTTAACGTGTGTCGAGAGGAACCCCTTTTGAATCAGGTCAATTGCTCGAAGGCTCAGCCGAAGGCTCAGCCGAAGGCTGTTGGCTGCAGACTCAAGTTGACCGTCTAAATGAAGGTTTAAGTCACCCAGATGGTGAAGTTAGCCGATGTAATTGCTAAGTTAGCAGCTAAGTCTGTTAAGTTTGAGGTAAATTGACCTGACGATCCGGGTGGTCGGTAGATCAAAAGACCCGTGAAGGAATCTGTAGAAGATAGCTCTAATGAAAACAACAGGCTTTCGCAGGCTGGTATAGATGTAGGTGTCAGACGGCATTTAAATCTTTCTCTGTAAATGATGGCCAGACCACCTCCTCTACCCTTGTTACGATCAAGTCTCTTGATCGTGTATCCTTGTGGGGTTGCCCATACAGTGGCTGGACCAGCTTCTAAATGGAGCCAAGTCTCCGTCAGGAAGAGTACATCAGGGTTGTACTCCTCTATTAGAAGGGCCAGCTCGGTGTATTGTTTGGGTAGTGATCTACAATTGAGAAGGAACATCTTCCATGTCCTGTGGGTGGGGATTCTCTTTAAGTTTTTTCCTGGTAGTTTCCAATTACAATATGCGCACTTACGTGAAGCATCTAAGGGGCGGGTGCGGTGCAGGCATTTGGGGTTAGGGACCTTTCTCAACTTATGCAGAGCAACGGAGTTATACGTGATTAAATTCTTGGCCATTTTACCAGAAAACTTGGTTATAGGCACGATAGGCGCGGCTGGGCGCGGACTGGCTTCTCTTAGGCAACTCTTCGGCACGATGAAGGCGCCCGCTTACGCGTCCGCTGCGCGGAGAAGAAAGCCTCCTATTATATAGCTGAGCAGAAGAAGTGAGGAAGCCCGCCCCACTGGACCGCCGACCAGCGTGCCTGGCTCCTCCTATGATGGCCGCTGGTGGTGTATGCAGCCTACAAGCCTACACGTCCCACAATGCCCCTGCGGCACTTAGTCTGCCGTACAGGTATGGGAACAGGAGGTAGTGTAGCGCAATACAACACCACCGGGCAGAGGAATGCAAGAAGGATCAGCAGGAATCGATAGCAGGAATTGATAGATCCAGAAAACATCCGGCTTCCGCCTCAGGTGTAGGAAATCAAAGGAGAGAAAGGTGCACAGAACACGTAAACACAGACAGGTAAGGGCAGCAAGTGGCGAAATACTAACGCGCTAGCAATCAGCGCAGAGTCAAGCTAAAACAAAATTAAACTAAAGCAGCAATGATGGGAGAATATTACTGGCGCAAGCAATTAACGCAGCTTACACCAATGCTGCACAAGTTTAAAAAGCGCTTGTGATCAGCGCGCTTCGATGCAATAAAAAGGCTAAAAGCGATGCAATCGCTCAACTACCCCCAACCTCCGTCTCAGGTTCTAGCAGGGATGTATTAACAGCCCGGGGTGAACTTTAGCTCAATTATATAGTTGAGCAGGGGAAGTGAAGAAGCCCGCCCCACTGCACCGCCGACCAGCGTGCCTAGCTCCTCCTATGATAGCCGCTGGTAGTGTATGCAGCCTACAAGCCTACACGTCCCACAATGCCCCTGCGGCACTTAGTCTGCCGTACAGGTATGGGAACGGGAAGTAGTGTAGCGCAATACAATGCCACCGGACAGAGGAATGCAAGAAGGATCAGCAGGAATCGATAGCAGGAATCGATAGATCCAGAAAACACCCGGCTTCCGCCTCAGGTGTAGGAAATGAAAGGAGAGAAAGGTGCGCAGAGCACGTAAACACGGACAGGTAAAGGCAGCGAGTGGCGAAATACTAACGCGCTAGCAATCAGCGCAGAGTCAAGCTAAAACAAAATTAAGTTAAAGCAGCAATGATGGGGGAATATTACAGTCACTAGCAATCAACGCAACTTACACCAATGCAGCACAAGTTTAAAAAGCGCTTGTAATCAGCGCGCTACGACGCAATAAAAATGGCTAAAAGCGATGCAATCGCTCAACTACCCCCAACCTCCGTCTCAGGTTCTAGCAGGTTCCGTCACGGTGCCAAATTCCACCGAGACCGGGCACCAAAACATCCAGGGAACCAAAAATCACACCCAAAGAATGTCCAATATTAAATCTATACAGAGTCCCAGGATACAAACCTTTGCTTTGAAAATGCAGTTTCAGTAGGGCACTCCAGCAGGGTCTCCCCACCGCGCATCCAGAGAGAACAGTCAGAACCGCCGAGTGTCCTGCAAAGCAGGAGCTCCCCCCAGTGGCTCCGACGCCGAAACGGCGGATCGTTCGGCCCTGCTCGGCTCAGAGTCACACGAAGTTCACAGCTCAAGGCTTGCGGCTTCACGGAGCTCCGTCATAGAGGGTCAGATTCCGTCAACCTCCGAAGCCGCCAGAGCCCGCCCAGAGCACCCCAGGAGCAGCGAAAGACCAGCGGGCAGAGTTACTGTGCACACGGGGGTTGAAAATCTGGTTTCGCGGGTTTAGTAGGGCATTAGCTTCCCTCAGCGGTAGATGGAGAAGTCTGAGAGCAGTCTGAGAGCAGCAACAGGTGATAAACAGGTGATAAACAATATGTGTGAACAAAAGAGTGATGCAGCATATGGAGGCAGCAGTAAGGATGTAAAGAGAGCAGATGATCTAAGATCAGGTCGCTATTACCCATGGACAGACTGTTGTGACACCTACACTTATGGTACACCCTGGTGTATTGGAAAGACTGGAGATGCACTTGTTGCCTTATAGCAAAGTTCTAGGCTGTGAGATAGAACACAACAACAACTCCTCCTACCATTTCTTCCCCTACCCCTTCTGACACTTTCCGTCCTGTCACACTAGTCCACATGTATGGGACAAACATTGTGTGCCCATCAATCTAGGGCGGCTGTGTCCACTGTCACTTGATTCAAAGAGTCAAATCCCCTTTCAGTCTTGAGTACATAGAAAGTTAGGGGTAAAGAGGCAGTATGGGATTGGTTAGCTAGGGGCATAGCATACTGTCATTTAGTCTGCATTTCCTGGGTTTGTTGAAGATGGGTTGGTGGTAGGATGTTACTACAATGGGAACAGAGGGGCATAAAATCAAGGACCGGTGTTAAAATTATCACCGTTTTATCGGCAGGAAACTGAGATAAAATGGCGATAATAGGCTTGATAATATGCCCTTGTTAATTCCCATAGAAGACCATGTTCTGATGTTAACATGGGCTTCTATGGGAATTAACAAGGGAGTATTATCAAGCCCATTATCGCTGTTTTATCGGCAGGTTCCTGCCGATAAAACGACGATAATTTTAACACCGGTCCTTGATAATATGCCCCAGGGTTTCTAAGGATATGCATTGGAGATAGGGTACTACAGCCAAGGTTATAACATAATGGAGTTTAGTGTTCTTCTCCTGGGGTTTGTGGTGCTGGGGTGGGGGTAATATGAGTGCATGGAGCCATACTTAGTTGGGGTTAGGGTGAGAGATGGATGTGGAATCAGAAGTGTAACAGTGTATTCAATTTTGCTATCCTGGGATTGTTGGGGTTAGCGTGGGTGTAGAATGCAGCTACTTGGGGTCAGGATTAGTTGAGTTTAGAGTTCCAGTGATGGATGGGTCAACTAGAAACATTGTTTTATGTAGCTTAGTTTCCTTGAGTTGTGCTTTATTGCTCCCACATATGGGAAACTATTACTGTTAAATATTTAGTGCAATTCTACTACTGGTAATTCAATTACCAGTCACTATGTTGGCCATAGATCTGTTATTTGTAGCTGACATGTACTACCCAATAGGACATTTGCAATACAATGTGTTCATGTGCACCCTATGGAAGGAACTAGTCACATATCACTTACCATACATTTTACTACAGGAAATTCTGCTTATCTAAAGTAGGGCCGGCACCTTTCTATGTTGTATGATTCTAATACTTTTTTGTAACACCCATTCAATGTAACACTTTCACTCATGTGAAATGGGACTGAGTGCATATTTGGACTGATGAAGTGGTGCTTCGGGAGACACTGCCCTCGTGAGACCTTAGTGAATGCCTCTGACAAGGTGTGCCACAATACATGTCTGTGTTGCATGTTTCACTGTGTGACAATGAGGTGCTCTACCTAGGCATCGGGAGGCTAACCAGCCACATGAATACACAAGTAATGTGACTAAACAGGCAACCATTCTATGGGGCCATCAGCAGCACAATGGCAAAACAGTTGATATCAGGGATGGACTAAATTTAAATTACTTTTGAGCATACCACTAATAATAAACCAGATCTCAAAAGAGCCTAACATGATTGCTCAATGCATATTTGTTTTTACCAGTGGTAAATGCATAAGTGTTTATTTGTGAATGACCCCCATTCTTTACTAACTCACGCCTCATTCTCCACTAAAACACACACTCAGGCATTAGCTGGATAGCTGAACAACATCAATTAACCTTCTCCAAGGCTGATTGAGGAACCCTGCTAGGGGGTTTGTGAGGCTGAGGAGAAGGAGGAATTGGTTGTATTGCTTTTCTTTGGGAGGGGATGTGGATGTTTGACAGATATCGTCTGCCACTCTGATCTTTCAGAGGATTCTAAGCATCATAAATTGGCATGGAATCTTTCTTAGTTTATTGATATCGCATGTTGTGATGCCAGCAAATCCTAACACTGTTGCATATAATGCTCAATTGTCGCTCTGGATTCCTAGAATTGGATCTTTACCAGATCCATCAGGTAGTCTACTATTAAACCATGGGTTTCAGAGTTCGAATACGTGTGTTGCCAAACAACTGATTTATCAGTTGCATTTTATAAATGTAAGGGCTAATACCTGTCTAGGTCTGAATGAGGCATGTAAAGTGACTGTTCATTCTTGAGTTGCATCACATCATTGCAATTAGAGTTGCATGTTTTCAAATTGCCTCCATCTGCTCAGCATTTTTATCCCACAGCCTGTGTCCCACAGAAGACCGAAACATTACATAGTCCTCACCCTTTCTTGATTCAACCTGGCTGGTCCAAATGGTAGGGGGTGCTTTTGCTTTCACAGAGACAGAGGCATTGGTAGCATCAACTTGATCTGTGATTGTTGTGTTAATGGGAATGACCACTGTCACAGCTGTAATGATTTTGACATTGATAGCTTAAAGGGGTAATCATTTTGAATGCTGCATATAAACCCTTCTCATTGGCAAGTATGCAACCAGCGATAATTGCTTCATCAAGACCTCTCCATCTTGTTACTTATCTTCCTCTTATGTTGTACATCACTGGCAAGGTAAAGGTGTTTTGTCCTACCTGGGTTTGCCAGACTAATATAACACAGATGTTTGGACATTTCATGTATGGATTTGATGGCCTAAATATTATGTAAAGTAATATCTTTTTTTATATATGTGTCACCATGTTACAGACCACAGTCATGTCTGAGCACAGTTCCAAAATATATTTGGGCATTCTTAAACTCATGAAACATTCCTTGATCAGATGTTTTTTGCCATTGTCTTTACAGAACACTTGCAATTGAACTAGGATGGAACTAATCTCTACCTGAGTTGGGCGCTCTGTGCTGTCACCAGGAGTGGTGGCTAGTTAAATAAATTAGGGTGGCACACAGCGCTGATTCTACATATCTGGAATATGTAGTCTGTTCTTACTCTATGCACCACAAGTTGGCAAATTGTCAAACGGCTCTGGTGTATTGTATTCTCATTTTACAACATGTCTTGTATGATTTTCACAGTCTTGAAGGCCATGTACAGCGCACTGAAACCACGAAGAATGGATTGTATGCTATAGGAAACAATACATGATTGACAAGAATAAAGGGAATATGTGTCACACTGAACCAAAAACAGCAAAATATATAAAAAGATACAATGTTCCTGGCTGGTACTGTGTGAGGAATCAGGGTTCAGTGGACATGTTTGTCCCATTTTCCCTGATCGCTGATGTCCTCCTGCCTTAGAGTTATATGCGTGTGTGTCATCCTGTGTATATCTGTTTCGTCATAACTGGAGAGTTTATACTGGTAAGCAAACCCAGCAAATGATGCAGTTTATTAGAGGTGTTAATGGGGAGCGACCTACCTGACTTCAGGGGATACCTTTCTCTGTACCTCCTGTGGTGCCCTCAAAACTGGTGAGATTCATGATTATGTTCATTATTTTCCAAGGATTCCGTGATTAGCTGCAGCACAGGTCCATATTTCATTAGCCAGACTGTCCATCCTGTGGAGACTGATGAGGTTTCTTTCATAAGATGATTACATATCTTAATGTGACAATCAAATGTACGTGGTTGTTTGGAAACAGCATTGATTTCGTGGTATCTAGTCAGATGTATTAGAATGCCTTAGTAGATTGGCCACATGGTTAGCTCCTGTAGCACCTATTTTAAAAATGCTTGTTTATGCATTGTGTTGGGAGTCAAGATGTGCTACTGGGGGTGTTTGTAGTCAGATGTCAGTCTGTGAAAGAAGATTGCAGTGAATTTTTCAGGTGTCCTTTTATAGGCCTGGAGATAATCAAAACAATTGCCTGGTGAGGTGTGTTCTTTCAAAGCCGTGCAGCTGCTCAGTAGCAAGCTGGAAAGCAGTGGTCAGCACCCTGAAGGTATGTGTTTCCTTAATGGCAGGTGTTTTAAAGAACAACTTGTCCATGTGCGGTAATTCCATGCATGATTTTGCTGGGTGAGGTACACTTTAGGCCAGGAAAATTATACCAGGATCTATCACACCTAGTAATATCAATATTGCTGAAGCAAAATGCATAATTGCATCAGTCCTGCCTGCATTTTAGACCCCATATTGTAATTCTGGGTAAAGATTTGCCACAAGCCATATTATTAGCAGTGGAACAAGGGCTTAAATACCAAATAAACCTTATAAATTAAATTAAGTAATTCCCAAAGAAGAAAAATATCTGAATTGATGCTAAATCACATAAGCATCAAGGGGAAATATCTTTGAATGCTTTGGGAAACGTAACATCTTCTGCTGAATACATCTGAGCATCTTCGAAGATGCCCGGTCAGCTCATGGCATAGGATATTGTTTTGTCCACATTCAAAGGGCAAGCAGAGCAATTAATTTGTAAAGATTTAGGGGAAAAAGCATCAAGAAAAGGAAAAGTACCAAGCAGACATCCCTGCTCAGGTAAATCATCAATCAGATATCACTGTGCAGGTGGACAGGGACTTAAACACGATTTAAGGCCAACTGCAAGTAGTAGAGATTGGACACCCAAGTACGTCATTAGTCTCTGAAATAAAAGTCAAGATCCTCCTGTAGGATAATCCTGCAAAATGTATCCAGCAAAGTCCTCTTGTAGTGGGATAGATGCAGGATGGGGTCTCAATGAACCCATTGGGTTTGCTGTGAAAATACAATGTTGCAGTCACCAAAGTCCTTTTGCTGGGTATATACTTCTGTTAAGATTTCTACCTTCAAACCTAGGGGCTGATTTAGAATTCGGTAGGCTGGATACTCTGTTGCAAATGCAATGGAGCACCTGTTCATCAAATTCATGGTCTGCCCATCTCATTCAGAGACAGGTGGACTATGTACGTTTTGTCAGTGGAGCCATCATTGGCCTAATCAACCGAAAGTTTTTACCAGCAGCCCGACGGAGTAAAACCATCACACCACTTGTACTGTTCAGAACAGACAGTATGATATTTTATTTTTCTCTGCCTGCTCTAGAAAAAGCTGAGTGTGAGGGACAAAATAAAACAATTATGACTCCTGCCCTTTTGGAGAAAACTTCAACTGTAAGTCAATAGTTTGATGAATGGCTCCCCACCAAATATTTTATACCTTGAAAGAAACCAATGTAAAGGTGGTTCCATTCAAGGTACAGAGCTAATTGCTGTGCTGCAGTTATCTTTAAATTTGATGATGGATTACCATCACGATGTCATACTTAATATGTTTTGCCATCCGGATGGACCCTACAATATCCATGATACACTATTTAGATCCCTAATGTCATTGAGGGGGCTCAAAATCATAAAGCAGGGCAAACCTGGAAACTGTATTCAACAAAGTACAGTAGGTCTTTCAAGTACAAAAATGGTTCAAGTTTCAGATTTTCAAAGCTTTCTTGCCCAGCCCCTCCTGGCCACATATAAGGCTCCAAAGACTTCAGGGAGAGTATTTATGATCCAGGACTTACTCTGGCAGAGGCCACTGTCAGGGACCAGTCCAGTTGTTACTCGTCAACTATGTCCACTTTAGGAAAAAAGAGTGCTCGCAGCTTTGTGTGTCCCTGTTGCCACTAGAGATCAACCAACTAGCCGTTGGAGTCAATTTCTCTGCCCTAGTTATTAGTGGAAGCTGGTTCAGCCCTAAGGTCTTGACACAGGTCACAGACAGCAGTTTAGGCCCTCTTCTGTTCTATCTATCTATCTCTATATATGTCTGTGCATATCTGCGTATACATATGCATGTATATATATAAATGACATATATATACACAAATATACTTACCTACATTTACATATATATAGTTATATATAGTTATATATGCATATTTATGTTTCAACAAATATAACCAATTTATGATCGCACAAGTTATTTCAACTTTGTTACATTAGAAATGTACGCAACAACAGTGTTTGTATTATACACATTGGATAATTGCACCTGCATACATTTATAATAGCGCCAAGTCTGTTGTCTACCTCTATTCATGAGAGAGGAATGTTTGTCTTTATATACTATAAATGCACTTTATTGGTTGCGGCATGTCATGTGATCAAGACAGTGGTTTCCCTGTTGAAACGCGTCATGGCTGGTTTGGTGGAGAATAAAGCACGTTAAAATCAACTTTGCTGCGTGGTGGTTCGTTTCCTGATCTTCGCTGACTGCATTTTGGACATATCAGGATTGTGTTTCTAATGCATATTTATGTGTGGATAGATAGATAGATAGATAGATAGATAGATAGATAGATAGATAGATAGATAGATAGACAGACAGACAGACAGACAGACAGACAGACAGACAGACAGACAGACAGACAGACAGAGAGAGAGATAGATAGATAGATAGATAGATAGATAGATAGATAGATAGATAGATAGATAGATAGATAGATAGATAGATAGATAGATAGATAGATAGATAGATAGATAGATAGATAGATAGATAGATAGATAGATAGATAGATAGATAGATAGATAGATAGATAGATAGATAGATAGATAGATAGTGTCACATTTATAATTGCCATTGAGTTTGGAGAAAAAATGCCTGTTAAATTGTTTTCTTGATCTATGCAAACTAAGGTTTCGAAGCACAAGCTTGGCATGTGGCATTATATTTCCTAATGAAACAATTTCCGTTTGGAAATTTCATGAATATAACTTGATGATCTATTCAGCTCTTTGCCCCCGTTGTTGTTAGCGCTGCTTTTTGTAATAAGCTTGTCATCTTTTGGTGATATAGTGTGACTTCCAGGAAATGACAGGTGTCTGAAATGTAAATTATTACATGCCACATCTGTAGTGTCTTGATGACATAGATCCACAATATACTGCATGGCATGCATACTTGGGGAATTACTTTTTCCTGCAATCATTTCTGAGCCTGTCACGTCCTTTTATTTGTTGACCCAAACCCTGAATTATCACATTTGGTCTATGGCCAACTACTGAAATTAGTAAAAACATCAAAAGTGTACTAACCGCGTGTCCTGCTTAATTTATGATTATATTTCCAGACGCGAAAGTGCCTTTTCCAATTGGATTGAAATATTTTCTTTCATCTTTTGATTCCATGAAAACAGTCTTCGTTATACCTCCAAAAGGCAATGCTATGTACATAACAGTGGGCCTCTTCTGTCGATTACATGAACTGTTTACTGTAGAACAATGGATGTGGCACCATTTAGAGAAAATCTTACAATGGCATATTTTCTTTATGGAGCTCAGGCAAGGTGCACACAACATCGAACTAGGTACAGAATACCAACGACACCTGGGGACTAGGAAATGTATAAGGCCATATCACATAAAGAGATCACTGGTGGTGGTTATGGTTTTGGGCTGACTGGTGTCGTAAGAAAAGAGGACCTATCTAGGACAACTGAACATAACAACATAAAATGCACAAAGCAGAGTAAAACACAAATAGACAAAACCTTCAGTGCAACAAAGCAAAATCACATTGCAATAATGCACCACAAAGCATACAGCTGCAGCAAAATAATGGAACATACCCCTAGTACAGCAAAAAAAGCCACACAAGAAGATGTACACAAACGTTCCTGTCACACAGTACCACCTACTGAATTTTGGAGCTGATTAGGTTGGCAGGGAGACCGCCACTGACAGACTGTCGGTGGAGGTCTACCCACCATCCTGAGCACCTTTTCTGCCTGCCAGATTTTGATGGTGGGCGGTGTGCAAGCGGGCAGAAAGCCTGACCGCCATGCATCCGACGGGCTCCTTGAGGCAGCTGGTGTGGCGTAGGGTCAGCTAATCCCTAAAATGGTGGTGGTGCCTACCAGGCACCGCCGTAAGGGTTAGGATGCATCCTAATTCCTATTGTGGGACTGCCGCCTTTATGACGGGCGGTCCCAAATAGGAAACAATGGCGTACTGACTGAAGTTCGTCCGCCTGCCATCGTAATCAGGCCCTTTGTTTTCATACTTTGGTGGTCAAACATGTTAGAGCAAACACTGCCTTAATAGTTCCAGTCAAAAATGGCTTTGGTCCCCACCATGACCCATAAACACCACAAATAGTAGAAGCCAGAAGTAGTAGGCGGGCCCTGATTCAATTCCTATTCTGCTCACTCTAGCTAAAATGAGGACTTGATTCCCACGAAATGAGGACGTTTTTTGGACTCCAAAGGTGTCTGACATTGCACAGACCTGCAATTAACACCTTGAACTTCACAGGGAAACTTTCAAATGTTCGCCTGGAAACCTTGATGTGCCAACCATCGCATCAGAAAGTTTGAATGCCAGACCGATCCAACTTGATACTTAGAGATGTAAATGTTTTATATTAATGCTGTGTATTTTGTTTATATTCGCCATTTGCATTTATTTCTATACACGGTAAGGGTCATATTTAAACAGTAATACCATTGGACCAGTGGTCAGAATGCATTACTATATCTGTATGATGACACCTTCTTGTCTCCTCGCCATCCTTCTCAATCACCGAATCAATTACTTTTTGATTAATCACGAGTTGGTAAAATGGCTGGAAGAAATAAAACATTTCATCGAACTCTGACTAACCTCTCTGCTCTCAAGTGCAATTATAAACCTTTAGAATCACCAACTGTAAACAATGAGGTCTGACTTCTAAGTTGCCACTCAGGATGATTGCACAGTGCGGACAAATACCCGGCCCTAAAACTCACTGCAAACTGCATTTATCTATTGCATTGCTCTGCTAGCAGAGCTCCTCGTACCGCATCTAAGGTTTTTTGCACTTCACGGGGTTCCGCATAGCGGAACTCCGCAAATCCGCCGAGGCTTATACAAATGTACAAACCAATCAATGTAGATCAATCTCAACATAATCATATACAAATACAAAAGGACCAAGATAAGACCAACTCTCCTGAAGAGATGTGCCCTATATAATACAAAGAAGATGACTTGCTCTATGACATTGATGCAGCTGATCAGAAAAAATAATTGAGCATTAAAATTCATCAGATGATACTCCTTAACAAACATGAGCTAGCTATCTTTCCCTAAATTACCTTAAAAGGCCAAACCTAAACTGAGAATCATTTGATAGGAGTGAAATCAGAAAGGTGTCAGCTGTCAGAGTCTTTAGCAGAAGGCACTCCAACCATGGTCAAGCAGAAGCATACGTCAGCTCCCTGTGAAAACATAACATGACTATCCTTCTTCTCACTCCATTAAGAATAAAATATCAATTGCAGTCATAGTAGACAATCGCATGTAATCTTTGCCAGTGAATTTTCATGGCTTGGTACAACTGGATACTTCGCCACATTTCTCACATTGATAAATTGCAACTTCGTTCGTCCTTGGTCATTGCGCTCCTCCAGCCTCCATGCTCGTTACTGCGCTTCACTTTGCCAAGTTTGTCTTCTCATACCTTGCTATCTAAAGAAAATAAAACCCTCCAATTTAACTAATTATGCTCTCTATTTCCATACCTGCAGTGGAAACAAGATACAAATACATATATTCTATATTGAAGGTTAAATACCAATTACATGTTAAACTCCAAACGTGAGTATGGACGAAACTGTTTCTTGAGGCCCACTCTAGAAAATGTTAGTAGTGCACAGGGTGACCGAATATGTGCACATTTCTAGACACACAATACGTGCTGCCCCTCAATGCATGTATAAATTGTATAGAATTACAAAGATGTCATTTTAAATGCACCTTCATGAAATACATTCTTGTTACATGTATAAATGTTTAAACATTTGTTAACACACAATCAAATGTAATAACCTTACAATGGGACACATCTATGTTAATCATCTTGCACATTAATATGTGTCACACAAACCTTTATGAATCACATTCTACAGACAAGTATGTTATGTGGAATATGTTAAATGTGCAATACTTCACTCCCTTTAGTAACATTAATTACACAGATTATATTAGAGTGCTGACTATGCATAAATATGATGCACTCCTACAATATCTTCGGATGGGATCAAGATTATACTTCTCCAGTATCAATATTAATAAAAATCTAATTAGATGTCACTGTACGCAGTTTACATTAGACCGTCTATCAAATCTCAATTAGAGCAGGTCCTATGTCCAATAGCCATGGTAATCCCAAATAAAGCAATAGTGAGTTGGTTTTGTGCAACAATCACAATTTCTCAAGGTGTGAAAATACAGCACAGACATGGTGCTTTTTCTCAACCCTATTTTTTTAGCTGTGCAGCTCTCTGCGTGTTACAGCTTCTAACCTGTGTAAATGCTTGTGCTCTCATTTTGAAACATGGTAATATTGGTATGTACCTGATTGGCTCATTCAATTTATTTTGCCCTAGTGTACAGTATCACCTGTACTCAGGGTCTGCAAATAAATGATCCTTGAAATTAGTACTGACAAACAGGTCTCAAAGTCTGTCACTAATATGTTTTACATATCCTGACACTGAAAAACCTCCAAAATCATTGTTTACTCTTGCAAGGTTGGCTCTCCCATATTGGAGGACGACTGCACAGGGACCCCTATCTTCAGAAGCCTAACGTTGTTAAGCTCTGCTTTAAAGACAGATTGCAGCTTGTCCCACTGATGACTTGTTAATGTTGTGGTGTTTGGAGGACATCTGGGGCATTTTTGTACTTCACCTGAACACGCTGCTGGTCTCCCGGTTGGTCTCCCTCTGCTGCCGCTGCTTCCTGAGACCTTAGCGCGGCCGCAGTGCGGGGGGGATGGGGACCACAAGTCCCAAGCGCCCTTGCGGCAGGAAGCCGCTCTCGCTAATTTCACGCCAGGAAGCGCTTTAAATTCAGAACACTCCCCGCGTCGCGGGACAGCGCGCGGGCACCGCTGGGCTAAGCCCGGGACAAGGGCGGGACCGTCTGAGGCCGTCACAGGCCGGAGGAGGCCGGGCTGGGCCACCCCTCTAACGTGTTTTCAATCCAGGCGAATGACTCTGCGTGAATAGGACGGTAAAAATTGTTTTATGATTTAATCACAGGTACCTGCTTTGCTTCCATCCCAGTTACCTTATAATCAGTGACTATGGCACAACGATCTGGGAAGGGGAGGAAGACAACACCAAATACCATAGGGGGCAGCATTATGGGGACATTAGACAATTTTATTACCAGAGCAGTGGTTGTCCTAGAATGTGAAATAAACCTCACCGAAAAGCGGCTATCTTTGGAACTTCTTGGCTCGAAGCGGTCCTCACTGGGCAACATTAGGAATGCTGTAACTCCCGAACAACCAGACAGCCCGAGATATAGTGGGGCTAGCTTGCCAAAAGTTAGCGCAGATTTAGCTGGGTGTAAGACCATCTCCTCTGTGAACAGCACTTTAGGCAGCAGTATATCATCTATAGAATGTGGGCTTGCTGAAAAAGGTTCTACAAATGACTTAGCTGATCACACACCAAAAATCCCAGCAACATGCCCCAAACAACCCGGGAAAAGAAAGAGAGGTGCGGGACGACAAAAGGGCAGATGTCCAAAGGTAACCAAAAAATCTAACTTTGTGGCAAATTCAACTCCCCCTGTACATTTTTCATCAGCCAATGCCCTTAATGCTCTGCAGAGCAACCCACAATACCCATCTCCAATGCCACCTTACAGCCATCTAAATGCCCTATACCAGCAACACATATCCCTGAAGGCCTTGTGGCACAAGTGGAACAGATATTAAAGTCATTCATGCTTCCACTCATAGAGAGACTGAAGGTAATAAACGAGAACCTCGGAAAGTTGCAAAAGGCTACTCTAGATAACACTCAAACATTGGAAAGCCTGTCAGCCTGCATGAAAACAAGGGGCATTGTCTCACACCCCATAAAACATACAGAGTCCAACAAGAGCTCACCATCAAAGTCCCGCCCTACTCCTACTATTGTAGTCGAGGAGCAATGCAACCTAATTAATAGGGAGCATATCACAGAGGTTGAAAGAACTAAAATAACGGGAGACACAGGAAAAGAACGTGCTGAGGGGGCAAATAGAAAATACTGGCAAAATAGCACTGCACCACTAACACAGAATAAGGGAAATTTAAACAAAGATAAGACAACCAGATGTGTGGAAAACCTCCCTGTTATCGACTTACCCCCACAATCTACCCCATTGGTGATCGTACTGGGAAACGTACCACCCCTCCTTGAGGGAGTCAAAGAGGAATACAGTCAACTTAAAAATAAGGTAACCCACTGGTTGTCTCGTAACACTGTAGAAGGACATACGGCCGTGTATAACGTTATCATGGTCCGCCGAGTATCCTGGCTGGGCAGTTCTAGAAAATCGAGAAGGGGAGACTTTATAGTGATACATTTCAACAGTCCCGCGCCAGTAGAAAGGATATTCAGGGAAGTGGAGATCGGAACAGCTTCCAGGGGCCAAGGTATAGAGATACTGCCACTGGGTTTCTTTTACAGGAGGGTGATCCGAGGTAGATTTGATAACTGGAACATGGGTCAACACGATAGGTCACCCTACCCCAGAGATCAATCGTGGCTGGGCTCCTTATCTATGAGACCAAATGGGGACCACACTTGGGGTGGACATGGCTATTCCCAGATTCCAGAGGCCCCAAATAGATACGCAGTTCTCTCTGGCCTTAATGACTGTGACTGACTGTGTGGGAAACAAGAAATACTAGCCCCTGAAAAAAACAGTAGTACACCCTCTGATTGGTACCTCTCAGATGACAACCCAGTATCTAAATTTCTGTCTGTGGAACCAAACTCGGATATACCAGCTCCCACCCCAGGAGTACGGCTATGGGTAGACAATCGCTCTGATAAAATAATGGCTGTTTCCCCTGGGGAGCATCTTGATGATTCTTTGGGTATAAATGAGTACATTCAGGATCACAATGTACTCTCTTGGAACATCGCAGGCCTGGTGGGAAAGGTCTCTGACCCCCTATGGGTGCAGTTCGTCAGCCACTTCTCAATTATATGTCTTCAAGAGACGTGGCTTGCAATATCTTGCTGGTGGGGTATAGAGCTTTTTTTGTCCCAGCAATTCGAGCAAACAGTGGTATAGCAATGGGGGGCTTGGCAATCTTTACTTCTTTGGCCTTAAGATGTAGCATCCGGGTTATCCCGTTTGAAAACCGAAACATACAGGCTATTTCCTTGGGGCAAAAAAGACAGCAGCCTTTATGTGATACATTTTTACAACGCTATTCATAAAGAAGAGGGTTGTGGGATTACCGAGCTGAATAATTTTGTCGAACAGCGCTGTGGCCTTTTCAGGAAGAACTTGGTTATTGTAGGAGATTTTAACGTGCGCCCATGTGGCGACCCCAAGTTTAATGATGTTTTTAAAACCTGATTGTATTACCAGAGAAGATGTGGCGCTTGTAAAACACTCCTTTATCTTACGTAAAATAATTGAAAGGGAGGAGAAAGAAGTGCTGATTCCCAGTGTTCGCAAATATATAATGTTTAAAACATCTTTAGATTTGGATACATATTTACAGTGGCCATTACCAGCCTCCGAGCGATTTTTACTAATCAGGGTTAGAATGGATCTCTTCCATCTCCTATTAGCTGTCCCAAGGGGATGTCGTAAAGGGAAAGTGCCTCACTTTCAACGGTCGGGAGACGCCAGCGGCTATAACCTGCCCGCCCGCGGCTCGCCTCCTTCTTTGACTCTTTTACATCCATTTTAGAGTGAACACCGGCGTAAATCCAATATACAAAGGACAGACCGGATTAAAGAGTTGAAAGTACTTTACTCCACATCTGGGAACGTAAAGTCCGATATCTACGTAAAAATTATGAGATAATACGTCAATAGAATATATATAAAAACTTTGTACCGGATATTGCTGAAACGAAAATAAACAGATTGAAGAGAGGCGATCGACTATTGTAGAACCTACTGGGACATAATTTGACACCCGTGTTTGAACATAAATGGAGTGTCTTCTAAATAGATATGAAGCAATCTGATCATATGAGGATCGATCTTTTTAACTGATATAAACTTGTGGCTCCTGAAGAAGGCGTTTGTGGAAACGCCGAAACGCGCGTCGAAAAGATTACGTTTTGCCACCCATTGTGATATTGCTGATTTTAATTACTGAAGTAGGGACAACTTTGGTTGTCACCAACTGAGAATATGTGTAACTATATTATTTGAGATAGGAATTTTTAAGAGAAGTGTTTAAGAACTGTGTCCTTTTTTCATTTTAATTATTGTGATGTTATCTTTTTTGTGCAAATATGTATGCTTTTATTTTCCCCTCCTCTTTTTTATTTTAAAAAAAATTAAATATTGAGTAAACGAAGTAGATCTGTTTCTATTTTATTTTGATTATACATAATGTTTATGAATTTCTGTATTTTATGAATTTTCCCAGCCAGCTGTCCTATTTTAATTTTCTGTTTATACAAAGTAAAGGGTAAGTGCCTGCACCCTGTGGCTGCAACAATATGTCTCCTCAGGATCTGCTGCACTTTATGTTTTTTTTGTAAATTTTATGAAATGCCCAGGACTTTTTATTAAAAACCATTTTTAAAAAGTTACAATTCGTACAAGTACGTCCCACTCGCTATTATCTGCAACTGTTAAAACCTGAATGTATTCCCTTTGTGGCCGGTTTTTAAAAATGTTCTCTGAAGTTTAGAAAAAGTCTGGAACCCTAAATGAATTGGCTAAAATATTTTATGGCTCTTCTTTTCAATTCATACTATTTATTGGATCTTTTATGCTGCCCTCCTCATCTCGTGAATCTTGAAGTTATACTACCAACATTGTCTAAAACTTGGGGAATGTGTATATCTTTTTGTGTTTGCATACTGGGTATTTTAACTTGTGGTGTAATGTAATTTGTAAACATGTAACTTTTATGGTTTCATATCAAGTAAACCGAATAAAGTACATTGACTTGACTTGACTTGACTTGTTAATGACCACTTTTCTCCTTAAAAAAGTTTAAGTTGTAAGGAAACTTTGAACCGGGGTAAATCTGGGCACTGTATCTGACTGGCAAGCCATTGCAGTTGGCCTTAACTTTTATTTTGACCTGATCTAGCATGACCAGATACCTGTGGTTGGCATTTTGTGTCTTTTGGTGTTTCTTTTAATTCAAATGTTGATATCTCTAGTTCTAATTACAGGATTTTTTAAATGTTAGTGTCATTTTATTCATTAAAATAGGCCCTGTTTCTCTAAATTGGTTGGTGTTAGAGCTGGCATCTTTGGTGTGGTTTTCCCCTAACATTTTGCTTTCAACCCTCCTGCTTTGCTGACTTAATTTTTACTGGCCTTAGGACTCTGCACACCTTACCAATGCTAACCAGTGTAAAAGTGTTTGTGCTACCTCCCTAAAACATGGTACCATTTGGTTAAACCCGATTGGCATATTTTTTTACTTGTAAGTCCCTAGTGAAGTGGCCCTTTAAACATGTATCAGGTCTGCCACTGCATCCTCTGTTTCTAATTCTAAACTGTAACTTCAATTTGGTGGGATAAACCCCATGCCAGGTCCAACCTTCCTTTTTAATACATATAAGTCACCCCAAGAGTTGGCCCGAGACAGCCCAGAGGGCAGGGTGCATCATATTGAAAAAGTTGGATATGTACTTTTAGGTTTTATATGTCCAAGTAGTACACACATCTTTAAATTTGTTTTTCACTACCGTAAGGCCTACCTCTTCCATAGAATGACATTGGAGTTACCTTTTCATATTTAATAAGCTGTAATTTCCAAATTGTTGTGTTCTACATCAGACAAAGGGCTGCATACCCCCTGTAGTTAGTCTCGAGCCAGGGGAGGCAGTAAGCGTGTGAATCTCAATGGGGAAATCTCTAGAATCTTCTCTCACATCAAAGGAGGCACTTGATATTAATATTGAACATCAGCCACTAAATGTTCAGTACACTTCTGGACCTGTGGAGACTGCTAGTAAGAAGGACTGCTGTGCTGCTGAAATGCATGCCAGTCTGCTGGAATGCTGCCCTACTGGACTATTGCCTTGCTGAACTGCTGGCTTGCTGGATTGCTGCCCTGCTGCCTTGCTGCCCTCCTGCCTGAGTGAAAAGGAGTGTAAGTAAGTAAGTTTATTGGCATAGTTAATTAAAACCATTGCAAAATGTTACACTATAAAATTCATAATCCGTGGTTAAAAACATTTTAAGAATTAGAATAAAATACTGCATTGTGATAATATATGGTCAAATTACGGTATTTGGAGCAGTCAATGGGTCACGCGTGCTTGGATATCATGGCGAGATTGTCTCTGCTTGTTTCTGTTAAGTTCCCGCCATAGCTCCTTGTCCACTTCCGGTAGCTGTTTCACGCGCAGTCAGAGAAGAGACTTTAGCCCCGTTTTTTTGTTCGGCCATCCTTAGATATTTTACTAGTCTGCAATTTAATTGGATGTTCGCTGGGTTAAAGCAGGCCAGCACTGCTTGCCTTCTGGTGCGGATCCCTTTCTGGTTGAATGAATCATTTAGAAATTGAGACCGTACTTGACGCAGTGAAAAGGAGTGGGCCTGCACTTAAACCCGTGACTCCCAGAGTGACTCCAAGGGCTAGTCTACTGGCCTCCTGTTCAGAGCCACAGAGACATAAGAGGCTCCCAACCGCCTTACCAGTACTCAGATCAAGCTGGAGTAAGACCCTGACCCTCAAGGGATGCCCTTCAGGTCCTGGACCCTTGGTATGGCCTCCGAGAAGCTAAACGAAAGATTTTGGGCTCTTCATGACCACTAACAGTCCCATTTGCACCAATACCTTGTTAACGGCACTGCCCGCCAACGTGAAGTTGTCAGCCCAACTCTTCCTGTTACATCATCAACTGTTCATCAGGAATGCCACCACAACGCTACACCCGACCGTTCGTGACAGCAACAGGATCCTCGGGCTACAGCGACAACTATCCCAACACCAGTCCTGCTCTTTGTGCTACACTGACAACGATCCACAATGCATCCCTTCTCCTTGCTGACCTCTCCACCGTGAGCAGGACGTCTTCTGCTGCACTAAGATGGTAACTTTTCAGTGAGACTAACCTGTTACATGTATTTGACCTGCTCTCTATTGTGGTTGGTCTGACTTGTGACTTTCTCCCAGTCTCACATGACCCAATATTCACGAATAGAACTTTGCGATTGTTGATACTATTTTCACTTAAATCTTTAAAATTGCATATCTACTCAGGGGAAGCTGTTACATGTATTTGACCTGCTCTCTATTGTGGTTGGTCTGACTTGTGACTTTCTCCCAGTCTCACATGACCCAATATTTACGAATAGCACTTTGGGATTGTTGACACTATTTTCACTTAAATCTTTAAAATTGCATATCTACTCATGGGATTGTTGTAATTTTGGTTTCAAATTACCTATTAAAGGTTGTTGCTTTTTTTAATTGGTGCAAAATGTATCTTGTGATGTCTTGTCCTTTTATTTACTGATTGAGGTGCTATATCAATACTTTTCACTTTGCCTTTTAGTTAAGTCTGACTACTCAGTGCCAAACTACCTGAGGGTTGAAACCAGTTACTATGGGGTTTGCTTTTGCCTCAACACTACAAGGAGTGTACTTGCTGTTTGAGTAGGGTTTCATCTCCTTCAACCAGTAACCCAATTTCTGACAGTTTAGATTTTGCCTACAGGCCTGATTTAGATCTTTGAGGTACTCATGTGATCCCTCCATGGCAGCGGTGTCAAGTACTCCGTCAAGCTGACAGAGTTCTGCCTGCTATATTTCGATGTGTGCAAGCTCTGCTGGCTCCGTCAGGCTGGTGGTATTCCGGCAAGCTAATTCATATGTCCTTGTTGTGCTGATGTTGTACTGGCATTGTACTGCCAATGGATTAATGACAGAGTGGGTCCCTGGTGGAGTAGAGACTGGTAAGTATAACTCATTTTTGTGTCAATACACATATATGTTGTGTTTTCCTCAAAAACATATGTAGGCAATGCGTTATGCCCCTTTTTGATACATATTTCATGCTATATAAACAATATACACATATTATTGAATGCTTATCCACGAGCACCAAAAGCACAACACACCCAACACCACAAAAACAATAAATTTGTAAGCTCCAATACAGATTTTTTCACTTTACCTTGATAAGTAAGAATATGAACACTACTGCATAACACATGAGAAACATATTGCATGTTATAGCAATGCAAAAGATAAGCGAGCTACAACTATTGACAACACACAGTGGGACCACCAAGTCAGCAGGCGGAGAATCAGTTTAAAAAGCAACGATGGCGCCTTAACAGTCAAGGTCTAAATCAGGCCCTTTGTTGTGTTTCCATATTTGTACTGTTTGAATACAACATAAACACTTTATATATTGCCTCTAAGTTAAGCCTAGTTGATGTGTGCCGAGCTACCAGAGGGTTAAACACAGGTTTATTCAGTAACAGTTGTGTTTAACTCAGAAAAGGATTACGAGTATTATTTGAGTTGGGTTCTTAATCCCTTCAATACTCGCTCCCCAATGTTTTACAGCACACAAACCCACCCACACACACACACACACACCCACAGGGGGGTTCATGGTTCATACCCTGCCCATTTATAGGTCTTCCTACAGGCCCACTTCATGAAGGTATAGACCACAGGGAATGTGGCTGCATTTTTTAATATATGCTGCAAGAGAAATTGTTGTATTACAAAAGCCAGTCAGATCATTCAGTACCACAGTTCTCACTTTGAAACCCAGGTTCCAAAAGGCACAATTGGATAATAGTCTCCTTTGAAAAATTAGATCTTTTTGAATACCCAGATTATTAATAATTTGTGAATGCTAAACAAAATATATATACAAATGTATTGTCCCTGTAAAGCCCACTTAGCAACGTTTTCAAAATCTAATGTCTAAAAAACTACTGACCAGAATCACATCAAACTAAAGAATCCATTTACATGTGATGTTTTCAGAAAAAAAATATATAAATCATGGTGGTGGTCGCTATTTCCATAGGAAGAGCTTTTGTTGTTTTCTAATAACTTTGACAAATCTTCACAACACTTTCCCCGAAGAAAAAAAAATCAGCCACCTATGCTCCTTTCTTGTGTCAACTGTAAAGCAGGCTAAGAAAAAGGGAGGGGGTCCCAAAATAATTTTTGCCCATGTGAATTTCTGCAGGAATTTGAAAGAAAGCTAGATCTTTACTTAGATAGTGTGCTTTTTGTGAATTAGTATAAATCAGATAAGCTGTTTTTGAGAATTTAAATAATTAAAAATAAAAGGAATTTGTTAGGGGCTTTTTCCCATCAGTCCGTTTGGCCCTTTGGGACTGTTACCAGTCCTGAAGGACTTTGCAATCTGATTGGCTGAATGCAACATGAATAAAAATGTTGTGTCTGTCATTTCTGGACTCTGTTTTCTGAGTTAATACAAAAAAATGTAAGGGGACACGGTAGGGGTATTCCACTATGGGACTTCCATTTATCCTGGTTTGATCTGTTCATTTTGCAGTAAGTAGACCCAGCCACTCATCTAGTGCAGCATTATTATCAGGACAAGTGGGGAAACACTAGGTGGTAGCAATTAGTGGATCCCTCCTGATTCCGTAAGTACCATCACAAAAATGTAAGGAAAAATCATTATTTTAGGCAATGTTTGTGTTTTTCAGGGTTATTATTGGCAAGAAAACCTCATGATATCCATGTGAAGCACACCACACTGGACTCTAGTACGTTTCCCTCGGTGCCCTAGCTCAACTAGCGCAGCTACACCCTTTGTCAAATCAGGTCATTTTTCTGACAGGAAATGTTGATTATTTTCACATTTATTTTTGGGGTGGACACTAGGCTCACCCATACAAGAGGGGTAGTGTTGTTAATTGAACATCTAGGGGGCTGATGGACATTAGGAATTTTGATGATCCCTTTGTATTCTGCAAGTTTACATCACAGAAATGCAAGAAAAAAGCGTGATTTTGGGCAGCACTTGAGGTATGCAGCCTTTATGGTAAGAAGACTTCATGAGATCCACACAAGGCATACCACCCTTGACTCCCCTTAATGTCTAGTTTTACTGAGATACATGGGTCTGGTTGTTTTCTGCAGGTAGTGGCCTACCCAAGCCCAAAAGGTGCAGCCATTCACCATGGCAAGAGGGATGATATTAATATCTAGACCTACTCTCCTGGCCCACATGTAAAAATAACACCCTAAAGTGTCAAGTACCCTTTTGTTTGCCTGTGGGACTGGAGGTTATAGTCCGCAGAAGAGCAGAAAGACTATTGAGGCTTTAGGACTGAGGGTAGGGTCTCATTTAAGAATGGGCCAGACCCATCCCATTATTTTATTTTTAAAAACGTACCTGTCAACCAATGAGATTTCTGCCTCCAGGGGCAAACTGGGGAAAAACTCCCTTTCTGTCCTCCGGTGAGTCCAAATTACTGGTTTGTGTCCTTGGGGGAGTGAATATGGCCTAATGTCATTGTGTGATGCCAGGGCCCCTTTCTTTTGCCCTAAATGCAAAATCCCTGGTGTTCAGTGGATTTTCTAAACCAAGGGGGCAGTTTTGGGGCAACCTCCCCAATTGGGACAAACTTCCTACATGACCAGGGAGGGGGGCAGAAAGACTATCACCCTTTCTGGGGCAGTGGTATGTATCAATATAAGGGTAGGCAGTCCCCTCCTTTTGTTTGTTTCCGTGCCATTTTGAGTTCCCTGGCATCTAGTTGGCTTTCTTCACCCCACAGGGGCTAATTGGGGAAAACCCCTGTTTGCCTGTGGTTGTGTAGAAAGACTAGTTTGTCCCTTTTGGGGTTGGGGTGGCTAATGCCAAAGTGCAACTTCTGCACCCCTTTCTTATCCCCAAATACAAAATGGATGTTGTCTAGTGTGCTTTCTGACTCCCTCCAGAAGGACAGATGTGAAGCAACCTCCCCAATTATGATAAACTTCCTAAATACACATAGGGAGGGCCCAAAGACACCATTGCTTCTTTTGGGGCAGGGATATGGCATGATGCCAGGGTAGGCCACACCTCCTTTTGTTTGTTTTGGTGTGCCATTTTACGTTCCCTGGTGTCTTGTGGGGTTTCAACCCCCCCCCACCACTAGGGCAAATTGGGGGAAAACCCCTATCCACCTCTGGGTGGCAGGAAGACTGGTTTGTCCCTTTTGGGGTGGGAGTGTGTGCAATGTCAGAGTGCAACGGTCTTACCCCTTTCTTTTGCCCCAAATGCATAGTGACTGGTGTCTAGTGCTCTTCTACACAAGGGGTGCAGATTTGGGACAACCTCCTCAATTGGAAAAAACGTCCTGTCTGCCCCCGGGGGAGGTAGAAATACACTATTGCCCCTTCTTGAACAGGGGTACAGCTTAATGTCAGGGTGAATCAACCCCTTCTTTTGTGTGTTTTGCGACCACTTTGATATCCCTGGTATTTAGTTGGGTTTCTGCCCCCCAGATGGGCAGTTTGTAGATAAACAACCCTATGAACTCCCCGGGGAGGCAGAAAGTCTATTTGGCCTCATAATGGAGGAGAGCATGGAGCCATGCCCAGGGTTGCTACCCCCTTCAGAAATACTGCATAAAAACAGTCACTAGTGTCTAGTGGGCTCTCAGTCCCCTGGGAGCACATATGGGGTAATTGCCCCCATTCACCTCCCGCAGGGCAGAAAGACTTTTGAGTCAGTTTTTGACATAGGGGTATGGCAGCCTCTACCCTTATATTGTCCTTCTCCTAGTGCTTTTTCCCTGGTGTTTATTGGGCGTTCTGCCCCCAGGAAGGCATTTTGAGAGTAATCAACTTCACCTGCCCCCAGTTGGTGCAAAAAGACTGTTTGTGCCCTTTTGGGGTGGGGCATGCCCACCCATGGTGGGCAGCCCCACCCTATTTTTTTTCCCGAAGCTATTTCCCTGGTGTCTAGTGTACTTTCTGCCCCCGAGGGGGCAGCTTGGGGTAATCACCACCATCAGCACCTAAGGGGGCAGCTCAGGTGATGGGCCCCTCACTCCTATATTTGTTTTCCAATCCCCTGGTGTTTAGTGGGCTTTCTGACTCCCAGGGGGCAGATTGGGGCTAATCACTTCATCACCCCCTGAATCGGCAGAAAGACTGGCAGTAAATTTCTTTGGGGTGGGTGCATGGCCATAGTATTGGGAATTCCCTTCAGAATTTGTCCTGGCAAATCCATGTCCGCACGGTTATTACCATTCCATAGGGCTTAGCGAGTAATAGGCAAATGTATATGTTGAAATATCAGGCGGTAATGGAAGTAGCTGCTACCTGAAAATTCCTCATTTATACAAGCTTCAATTGCAATAGGGGCCAAAATGTGTTTATTTTTCTGGGATCCCGCTATTCTGTTAAAAATATGCAACATGCATTTCCCATGCCAGCGATATAGTGAATGTTTCTAGAAATAACTAAGGAGAAACTTGAAAAATTGGAAAAACTGTAGTGTTCCCTGCAAAATATCGACACCTCTGGCTTGGATACCTGGTGCCTCATACCTGTGTGTTCCTAGCAAGACTTCATGTAAGCAGCTGTGATGAGGTGTCATTCTTTGTCAAGCAGAAAATACGCAGTTTCCTGAACGCTGGGGTTTTTTGCGTTGATTACATTGTCATACTCCATTCGCTGCTTAAACGCTGCTTCATGGTCATTGTTCCTTCCTCCTGTGCAAAGTAACCTTTGTGAATAATTGCATGCCCCAGTTGTGTCAGAAAGAGGAGAACGCAGTAATTCTCGGTAAAAGCACTTCAGAAAATGCTTTGTCTATGGCTTATGTATTCTGTATGAAAATGAAACTATTCAGAACAATTTCATGAATCCGTGACACATTTCCAGGACACTTACTCACCCAATGAATGAAGAGTCGTGCTGTAGAATGTCATTAGTAGCCAACATTTTGAGCGCCACGTTTTAATTTGGATAAACTGCATTACATCAAAAGATATGCCATATGTGTGCAGCCCCACCGTAAAACTGCATTTAAAGTAGTGAGAAAAGCAAAATGCATTTTTCAAGCTCAGTCACGTTGATATATCTGACTTGTAATGAAAATCACGTCACTCCGATTTCTCAGTTACCATTCAGCTATTGTTTTTCTTTCAGCAGTAGAATATGGCATTACAGCTATACATTTTAAAAGTATAATACTTTTCTTTATTTAGAGGGTAAATTATTAAATGCACAATAAATTCGCTGGGTACTACAGAGCTCTTCACATTTGGTAGTTCTTGGTGTGAGTAAGCATAACGTCAATCAGGGCCGGCGCTAGGCATGGGCAGTGTGGGCAGCTGCCCAGGGCCTCGCGCTCAGGGGGCCCCCTGCTTCACTGTGAAAGGCCATGCTTTCACAGTTAGCCTCCAGGGCCCCCTGCCCCACGCAATCAAATTACAAATGCGAGGTGTCTTGACCTTGATGTCAGGGTGTGATGGCATTCCTGGGGGGCGCAGGGGTGGGGGGAAGGGACAAACAAAGTAGGAACTGCACAGCAACTAGGCCAGCAATTATGTTGGCTCACAGTGTCAGGGGCGAGGCAACACCTCTGCTAAGTACCGGCCATTGCCTTTCTGCATTTTGTTGCTAGGTGACAGAAGACCCCCTTTGTTAGCAGAACCAGCCAGACACAGGTAAGGAGAGGTGGGTGAGGGGAGGAGGGAGCAGCCAGATCAACTGGCTCTTGTTTACTTTTGTATCCCCTGGTTTTTTTTTATGGGAATGTACATTTAAAATTTAAGTAGAACTGTCACGGTAGAGTTTTACGAAATGCTTCTTTACTGCTTGGAGGCCCAGGGGAGGGGGCCCCCTTTCCCTGGGCCTCTAGGCACTAGAGCATGATCCAGGTGTGGGGCCCCCCTCCTTGTGCCTTGAAGCCATTACTCACTCTTTCCTTTCATCTTCCCCCCACCCAAAAAAAACATGCTTGCTGGAAAGGTTGTCTTTTTCTGACATTTTTCACTTTAAATGTGCTCCCTCGGGATGGACAGAAATAAAAGGTTAAAACTGAAAAATAACTAAAGCAAGACAGTGTGGATCGAAAAAAGTGGCACAATTGATTTTATTCAAACCCTTAGCACATTAGCGCCACTTTAAAGAGTTTGACAATGAAGCGGCGCTACTTTTGTTTTTATGAGATGGGGCAGAGGCAGGGTGACAGGCGGAGGGTGACAGGCGGAGGGTGACAGGCGGAGGGTGACAGACGGAGGGTGACAGACGGAGGGTGACAGACGGAGGGAGGGAGAGGGAGGGAGATGGAGGGAGAGAGACAGAGGGAGAGAGACAGATAAGGAGGGAGAGATAAGGAGGGAGAGGGAGAGAGGGAGGGAGAGAGACAGGGAGGGGGAGAGACAAGGAGGGGGAGAGACAGGGAGGGGGAGAGACAGGGAGGTGGAGGGACAGGGAGGGAGGGAGACAGAGGGAGGGAGAGAGGGAGGGAGAGAGAGAAAGAGATGTGGGTATGCCGGGTCTGGTGGGTCAGTGGACAAAGGCGTCTGCTGCAGGGACTTGTGTTAAACCTGATGGTCACAATTTTTTTTTTGCTTTCCCTGTCTGACCCCGCCCCCACCGGTGCGGCCCTCTGCCAAAAAGCACACTGTAAATCCCCCCCCCCCAGAAAGTTTCTGAGCACCCATGCCCTAGAGGGTCAGTGACCCTGTCATTAAGGTCACAGGACCCTTGAGCAGGGAGGCTCTAAGGGGGTGGGACCGGTGACATCGCACTGAGCGCTCACTTCAGGTGGGATTCATAAAGGGGGTGGTGATGGACAGAGTATCTGAATGAAGCAGAACACTCCTACCCAGTCAAAAGATCAGGGCTTGATCCATCACCGTTTTTTAGCTCACTGCACCATCCCAGCTAAGAATCTGGCTACATGCAAATTAGTCTGACCCTGGCCCAGTGCATCATGGGAACAGGGCAGACCAAACTACCAAGCCAATTCTTTACTGGAAAGGAAACAAGCTTCCGGGGACCGGTTTCTGGCATTACAGCCGTCTTCGGCCCGGCTTGCTTGAATCCTGATGGTGCAGTGAGCAAGGGACTCACATCTGAGCATACCCTTCCACACTTGTGGTGGCCAAAACGATTCATAAAGGGGGTGGTGATGGACAGAGTATCTGAATGAAGCAGAACACTCCTACCCAGTCAAAAGATCAGGGCTTGATCCATCACCGTTTTTTAGCTCACTGCACCATCCCCGCTCAGAATCTGGCTACATGCAAATTAGTCTGACCCTGGCCCAGTGCATCATGGGAACAGGGCAGACCAAACTACCAAGCCAATTCTTTACTGGAAAGGGAACAAGCTTCCGGGGACCGGTTTCTGGCATTACAGCCGTCTTCGGCCCGGCTTGCTTGAATCCTGATGGTGCAGTGAGCAAGGGACTCACATCTGAGCATACCCTTCCACACTTGTGGTGGCCAAAACGATTCATAAAGGGGGTGGTGATGGACAGAGTATCTGAATGAAGCAGAACACTCCTACCCAGTCAAAAGATCAGGGCTTGATCCATCACCGTTTTTTAGCTCACTGCACCATCCCAGCTCAGAATCTGGCTACATGCAAATTAGTCTGACCCTGGCCCAGTGCATCATGGGAACAGGGCAGACCAAACTACCAAGCCAATTCTTTACTGGAAAGGAAACAAGCTTCCGGGGACCGGTTTCTGGCATTACAGCCGTCTTCGGCCCGGCTTGCTTGAATCCTGATGGTGCAGTGAGCAAGGGACTCACATCTGAGCATACCCTTCCACACTTGTGGTGGCCAAAACGATTCATAAAGGGGGTGGTGATGGACAGAGTATCTGAATGAAGCAGAACACTCCTACCCAGTCAAAAGATCAGGGCTTGATCCATCACCGTTTTTTAGCTCACTGCACCATCCCAGCTCAGAATCTGGCTACATGCAAATTAGTCTGACCCTGGCCCAGTGCATCATGGGAACAGGGCAGACCAAACTACCAAGCCAATTCTTTACTGGAAAGGAAACAAGCTTCCGGGGACCGGTTTCTGGCATTACAGCCGTCTTCGGCCCGGCTTGCTTGAATCCTGATGGTGCAGTGAGCAAGGGACTCACATCTGAGCATACCCTTCCACACTTGTGGTGGCCAAAACGATTCATAAAGGGGGTAGTGATGGACAGAGTATCTGAATGAAGCAGAACACTCCTACCCAGTCAAAAGATCAGGGCTTGATCCATCACCGTTTTTTAGCTCACTGCACCATCCCAGCTCAGAATCTGGCTACATGCAAATTAGTCTGACCCTGGCCCAGTGCATCATGGGAACAGGGCAGACCAAACTACCAAGCCAATTCTTTACTGGAAAGGAAACAAGCTTCCGGGGACCGGTTTCTGGCATTACAGCCGTCTTCGGCCCGGCTTGCTTGAATCCTGATGGTGCAGTGAGCAAGGGACTCACATCTGAGCATACCCTTCCACACTTGTGGTGGCCAAACCGATTTATAAAGGGGGTGGTGATGGACAGAGTATCTGAATGAAGCAGAACACTCCTACCCAGTCAAAAGATCAGGGCTTGATCCATCACCGTTTTTTTAGCTCACTGCACCATCCCAGCTCAGAATCTAGCTACATGCAAATTAGTCTGACCCTGGCCCAGTGCATCATGGGAACAGGGCAGACCAAACTACCAAGCCAATTCTTTACTGGAAAGGAAACAAGCTTCCGGGGACCGGTTTCTGACATTACAGCCGTCTTCGGCCCGGCTTGCTTGAATCCTGATGGTGCAGTGAGCAAGGGACTCACATCTGAGCATACCCTTCCACACTTGTGGTGGCCAAAACGATTCATAAAGACGGTGGTGATGGACAGAGTATCTGAATGAAGCAGAACACTCCTACCCAGTCAAAAGATCAGGGCTTGATCCATCACCGTTTTTTAGCTCACTGCACCATCCCAGCTCAGAATCTGGCTACATGCAAATTAGTCTGACCCTGGCCCAGTGCATCATGGGAACAGGGCAGACCAAACTACCAAGCCAATTCTTTACTGGAAAGGAAACAAGCTTCCGGGGACCGGTTTCTGGCATTACAGCCGTCTTCGGCCCAGCTTGCTTGAATCCTGATGGTGCAGTGAGCAAGGGACTCACATCTGAGCATACCCTTCCACACTTGTGGTGGCCAAAACGATTCATAAAGGGGGTGGTGATGGACAGAGTATCTGAATGAAGCAGAACACTCCTACCCAGTCAAAAGATCAGGGCTTGATCCATCACCGTTTTTTAGCTCACTGCACCATCCCAGCTCAGAATCTGGCTACATGCAAATTAGTCTGACCCTGGCCCAGTGCATCATGGGAACAGGGCAGACCAAACTACCAAGCCAATTCTTTACTGGAAAGGAAACAAGCTTCCAGGGACCGGTTTCTGGCATTACAGCCGTCTTCGGCCCAGCTTGCTTGAATCCTGATGGTGCAGTGAGCAAGGGACTCACATCTGAGCATACCCTTCCACACTTGTGGTGGCCAAAACGATTCATAAAGGGGGTGGTGATGGACAGAGTATCTGAATGAAGCAGAACACTCCTACCCAGTCAAAAGATCAGGGCTTGATCCATCACCGTTTTTTAGCTCACTGCACCATCCCAGCTCAGAATCTGGCTACATGCAAATTAGTCTGACCCTGGCCCAGTGCATCATGGGAACAGGGCAGACCAAACTACCAAGCCAATTCTTTACTGGAAAGGAAACAAGCTTCCGGGGACCGGTTTCTTAACTCAGATACTCTGTCCATCACCACCCCCTTTTTGAAATTATTTTGGCCACCATAAGTGTGGAAGGGTATGCTCAGACATGAGTCCCTTGCTCACTGCACCATCAGGATTCAAGCAAGCCGGGCCGAAGACGGCTTTAATGCCAGAAACCGGTCCCCGGAAGCTTGTTTCCTTTCCAGTGAAGAATTGGCTTGGTAGTTTGGTCTGCCCTGTTCCCATGATGCACTGGGCCAGGGACAGACTAATTTGCATATAGCCAGGTTCTGAACTGGGATGGTGCAGTGAGCTAAAAAACGGTGATGGATCAAGCCCTGATCTGTTGACTGGGTAGGAGTGTTCTGATTAACTCAGATACTCTGTCCATCACCACCCCCTTTTTGAAATTATTTTGGCCACCATAAGTGTGGAAGGGTATGCTCAGACATGAGTCCCTTGCTCACTGCACCATCAGGATTCAAGCAAGCCGGGCCGAAGACGGCTGTAATGCCAGAAACCGGTCCCCGGAAGCTTGTTTCCTTTCCAGTGAAGAATTGGCTTGGTAGTTTGGTCTGCCCTGTTCCCATGATGCACTGGGCCAGGGACAGACTAATTTGCATATAGCCAGGTTCTGAACTGGGATGGTGCAGTGAGCTAAAAAACGGTGATGGATCAAGCCCTGATCTGTTGACTGGGTAGGAGTGTTCTGATTAACTCAGATACTCTGTCCATCACCACCCCCTTTTTGAAATTATTTTGGCCACCATAAGTGTGGAAGGGTATGCTCAGACATGAGTCCCTTGCTCACTGCACCATCAGGATTCAAGCAAGCCGGGCCGAAGACGGCTGTAATGCCAGAAACCGGTCCCCGGAAGCTTGTTTCCTTTCCAGTGAAGAATTGGCTTGGTAGTTTGGTCTGCCCTGTTCCCATGATGCACTGGGCCAGGGACAGACTAATTTGCATATAGCCAGGTTCTGAACTGGGATGGTGCAGTGAGCTAAAAAACGGTGATGGATCAAGCCCTGATCTGTTGACTGGGTAGGAGTGTTCTGATTAACTCAGATACTCTGTCCATCACCACCCCCTTTTTGAAATTATTTTGGCCACCATAAGTGTGGAAGGGTATGCTCAGACATGAGTCCCTTGCTCACTGCACCATCAGGATTCAAGCAAGCCGGGCCGAAGACGGCTGTAATGCCAGAAACCGGTCCCCGGAAGCTTGTTTCCTTTCCAGTGAAGAATTGGCTTGGTAGTTTGGTCTGCCCTGTTCCCATGATGCACTGGGCCAGGGACAGACTAATTTGCATATAGCCAGGTTCTGAACTGGGATGGTGCAGTGAGCTAAAAAACGGTGATGGATCAAGCCCTGATCTGTTGACTGGGTAGGAGTGTTCTGATTAACTCAGATACTCTGTCCATCACCACCCCCTTTTTGAAATTATTTTGGCCACCATAAGTGTGGAAGGGTATGCTCAGACATGAGTCCCTTGCTCACTGCACCATCAGGATTCAAGCAAGCCGGGCCGAAGACGGCTGTAATGCCAGAAACCGGTCCCCGGAAGCTTGTTTCCTTTCCAGTGAAGAATTGGCTTGGTAGTTTGGTCTGTCCTGTTCCCATGATGCACTGGGCCAGGGACAGACTAATTTGCATATAGCCAGGTTCTGAACTGGGATGGTGCAGTGAGCTAAAAAACGGTGATGGATCAAGCCCTGATCTGTTGACTGGGTAGGAGTGTTCTGATTAACTCAGATACTCTGTCCATCACCACCCCCTTTTTGAAATTATTTTGGCCACCATAAGTGTGGAAGGGTATGCTCAGACATTAGTCCCTTGCTCACTGCACCATCAGGATTCAAGCAAGCCGGGCCGAAGACGGCTGTAATGCCAGAAACCGGTCCCCGGAAGCTTGTTTCCTTTCCAGTGAAGAATTGGCTTGGTAGTTTGGTCTGCCCTGTTCCCATGATGCACTGGGCCAGGGACAGACTAATTTGCATATAGCCAGGTTCTGAACTGGGATGGTGCAGTGAGCTAAAAAACGGTGATGGATCAAGCCCTGATCTGTTGACTGGGTAGGAGTGTTCTGATTAACTCAGATACTCTGTCCATCACCACCCCCTTTTTGAAATTATTTTGGCCACCATAAGTGTGGAAGGGTATGCTCAGACATGAGTCCCTTGCTCACTGCACCATCAGGATTCAAGCAAGCCGGGCCGAAGACGGCTGTAATGCCAGAAACCGGTCCCCGGAAGCTTGTTTCCTTTCCAGTGAAGAATTGGCTTGGTAGTTTGGTCTGCCCTGTTCCCATGATGCACTGGGCCAGGGACAGACTAATTTGCATATAGCCAGGTTCTGAACTGGGATGGTGCAGTGAGCTAAAAAACGGTGATGGATCATGCCCTGATCTGTTGACTGGGTAGGAGTGTTCTGATTAACTCAGATACTCTGTCCATCACCACCCCCTTTTTGAAATTATTTTGGCCACCATAAGTGTGGAAGGGTATGCTCAGACATGAGTCCCTTGCTCACTGCACCATCAGGATTCAAGCAAGCCGGGCCGAAGACAGCTGTAATGCCAGAAACCGGTCCCCGGAAGCTTGTTTCCTTTCCAGTGAAGAATTGGCTTGGTAGTTTGGTCTGCCCTGTTCCCATGATGCACTGGGCCAGGGACAGACTAATTTGCATATAGCCAGGTTCTGAACTGGGATGGTGCAGTGAGCTAAAAAACGGTGATGGATCAAGCCCTGATCTGTTGACTGGGTAGGAGTGTTCTGATTAACTCAGATACTCTGTCCATCACCACCCCCTTTTTTAAATTATTTTGGCCACCATAAGTGTGGAAGGGTATGCTCAGACATGAGTCCCTTGCTCACTGCACCATCAGGATTCAAGCAAGCCGGGCCGAAGACGGCTGTAATGCCAGAAACCGGTCCCCGGAAGCTTGTTTCCTTTCCAGTGAAGAATTGGCTTGGTAGTTTGGTCTGCCCTGTTCCCATGATGCACTGGGCCAGGGACAGACTAATTTGCATATAGCCAGGTTCTGAACTGGGATGGTGCAGTGAGCTAAAAAACGGTGATGGATCAAGCCCTGATCTGTTGACTGGGTAGGAGTGTTCTGATTAACTCAGATACTCTGTCCATCACCACCCCCTTTTTGAAATTATTTTGGCCACCATAAGTGTGGAAGGGTATGCTCAGACATGAGTCCCTTGCTCACTGCACCATCAGGATTCAAGCAAGCCGGGCCGAAGACGGCTGTAATGCCAGAAACCGGTCCCCGGAAGCTTGTTTCCTTTCCAGTGAAGAATTGGCTTGGTAGTTTGGTCTGCCCTGTTCCCATGATGCACTGGGCCAGGGACAGACTAATTTGCATATAGCCAGGTTCTGAACTGGGATGGTGCAGTGAGCTAAAAAACGGTGATGGATCAAGCCCTGATCTGTTGACTGGGTAGGAGTGTTCTGATTAACTCAGATACTCTGTCCATCACCACCCCCTTTTTGAAATCACTTCAGGTGGGGGCGTCATCTTTGCAAGTATATTATATTTTTAAAAGCACTTGCTGCCTCCTTCCTGGCCTCCAGCAATTTTCGGCAACAATAAAAATGTCATGATAACTCCAGTGATTAATGTTCCTCCTTGAGAGAGATCGAAGTTTAGTCTAGTGGAAGTTTTGACTCGTGGAAAGGTAGAGCAGAGGATTAATGTGCCTGCTGCAAAGAACATGTACCATGCAGATCACAAAGTGCACATATTGTAAATAAGTCAGTTAATAAGTCAAAATCCTAACATTGAACAGTGAGCTATTAACTGTCATCTAAGAGCTGCATGCAAACTTCAAGGTATAAATTGGAGGGTTATGTTTTTCCCACAGTCTTTGGTTATCTTAATGTTGCAAAAAGGGTTCATTTGGATAGAATTCAATTCTGGCTATTAAAGAGAACCTCCAACCATGGTATTACGTTCTAAATTCAGAGTTTGTGTTTATCCAGACCAATCACTAATAAACTATAATGCCTAGTAACATGATTGTCTGATGACTCCTACACCTTGTAGTCCTTTGTCTTATGTAACATTTCCTATACAGTGATTTACACATTTATGACAAATTGTCTCTGTATAATGTGTGTGATATACATTTCTCTGACACCCTACACTGGTATCAGTAGCGCTGTAAATCAAATTAAATGCATCTCAGTGAGAATGTGGTTATGGAGACTTGAGGGGCACTGTTAAAGGGTGGTAGTGAGGGAATCCGTGGCAGAGGAAGTAATTAGGGGCACTACAAACATTGTTGCATAGGGCTCCACCAGCGCTAAAGCCAGCCACTTGCATTTCTGCAGTTCTAACACCAAATCAAAAACGTTGATTTAAAAAAAAAAACTTAAATGTGCAGCATACCTTCAAGTCAATGTATGATTTAGTAGTGGTCTTGGTCGTTCTAGGTCTTTTTTATTTATGTACAATCTTAATTTGTTTGCAATGGTGTCTTGTAATTTGGTTTTGTATGTGTTGTGTTTTTGCACTCAACATAATTCTGGCAAGTAAAGAGCCCACACACAAAAAAGATTGTCCTACGACTCTTAGCATGTGCGTGTGGTATACTGGTGAGAAGATATACGTTAAAAGAAATTACTTAGTATTAATGTCATCCTAAGGTGGCAGCATAATGACACAAAATGGTAAAGGAGACTTTTGAAATGTGCGAAGTTTGCGTTTGTGTAATTTTATATTTTGAATGATCCCGCCCCTCATTACCTCAACAGGATCTCCCCCCTTTATGAGACAGAACTGGAATTTCTATCAAGCACTCATCTGGAAACGATTAGTTAACATTGAGTGAAAAAACATCCATCTTTCTAAGACCTGGAACTAGCTTTTCCATCCAATGTGACAAATGTAATCCATTTAATACAGTTTGAAAATATATGGACTTATTTCATTTGTATATTTATCTTTTTGTCATTGTTACTGATATCCACGTTAGGTCTCTTCAATGATGCCAAATAAGATAATTAGTCCCGCGATGTCACTTTCTGTGGTCACTTCTTGTGATGTTACATGCAAATTAGAGGGGCCTCACATCTTCCCTTTCGCCCGGGGCCCCAAAAGTTCTAGGACCGGCCCTGACGTCAATGGTCCTTGATGAGTCAGACCTGCTGCTGGGGTGTCTGTCAGCTGATATGTGATGTGGGAGGGTTAGTCTCTATGATCCTCTGTGCTCCTGATTGACAGCTAGGCATTGTGATGAGAAGCTGGGTGGGAGGATTTACACACGGGATTCTGCCTGGAGGCATTAATAAAGAGTGCGGTCTTAAACACTTTTTCGGGTCTTGGCATGGTCATTCTGTCATTCTCCTGGTGGGCTTCATGCTAGGGGGCTGCTTTCTCAACAGAATAGGATTCCACGACTCAAACATACCCTTACGATCCTATTAAGTTGCAGCCTCCTGGAATGTGAGCTGCTTTGAACATTTTTACCAGATTTGATTTTAGTTTCTAGCTATCTCTTTGTACCAGCGGCTCCACTCGTTATCTTTCTTTCACCATTTTGTGTGAATGATGGAATGAGAGGATTGAACAGCTGGTTCTGAGGGCTCTGCAAACAATAAATCCAGGAACTAATTTATGAAGACGTGTGTATTCTTTTCTCCAAAGGCATGGTGCATGGAACACAAGTTTTTCAGATCAATTACGTGCTCTTCTGGGAGCTAATCGGTGTCTTTCAGTGAGGGTAATACATGTCCATGCTTGAAGAAATTGAAGCAAACTTTGTTGCTCTGTTTTATGTTTACCGAAGCTTTCCTTTTTCCCTCTTGGGAAGGCTGTTTAAAACGTGTTTATGCATTCCAAACCCAGGAAGTTCAACACTGTACCATTTAGTTAAGGGAAAGTCTACTTCATGCAAATATTGATTTCCTTGAGTACAGCTCCTTTTCCCAAGAGCAATACATAGCTTAGAATCATCCGCATGCATTTGAAATTGAAGCTGGTATTAATGTATGATGTCAGCCAGCCTCTTTCTAGTGTTTGGCGTGGAGAAAGTAGTGGGAGGAGTTACGTATCTCGCTGCTGCCGTGCTACCTGCTACCTGCCTGCTACCTGCAGGGGCGGCTCTAGGCTCATGGTGGCCCTGGGCAGGGAGCGTAGGGAGGGGGCCCAGAAGAGGGGGTCCGGAAGGCGGAGCGCGCAGGCCAGTAAAGAGGGGAGGGGGTCTGGGTGTTTAGAAGTGGAACAGAGCCGGAGGCTGGCAAATCCCTGCCAGGGGCCACCACGCAAATATGTATCCATCCTCAGAGGAGAAGTGTGGCTCACTGGTTAGAGGAGGCAGACCTGGAAGCAGAGGTCAGCCCGGGACCAGGGTTCAATTCCCGGCTCGGCGGGGTCTTGAGTCCTAAAGTGTCCATGGACTCGACAATTCTCGCTCTGGTGCCTACTCGATTCACGGGTTCACACTCTGCGACTCTGGGCAATAGCTTGCTTAATCTCCACAACGGCCCCTCGCGGCGGGATGCCTGGCTTTCACCTTGCGGATACCCTGCCGGGGTTATCTCACAGGGGAATACCAGGACGGGTTCCCTAAGCAAGCGCTTAGAAACCGCTTGGTGATTTGCGCTATATAAATTCCTGTACATTTACATTTACATTAATATATTAAGGATATATATTGGCGTGGTGGCCCCTGGGGTTTGGTGGCCCTGTGCAGGTGCACAGCTTGCACATGCCTAAGGCCGGCCCTGCTACCTGCCTGCCTGTCTGCTGAGGTTGTTGCCGCCGGATTGCTGACCGGCTGATTCGATCCCCCAGTGCCCTCCCTGCTCTTTGTTGCTGCCGCTGCCGCTGTTTGTCTCCCGACGGCTGCCGTTTCTAAGTCATGCTTCCTTGCCTTGCTGCAGATTACACCTCGCCGCCATGCCGCCTTACCACTCTGGTGCTGGCGTTTTCGGGCGTTCTTGGTGTCCGGCCGCAGGCGGTTTTGCAGGGCTTGAGTCAGACAAGCTAGGAGCAGGACGGCGCTGCTTCCTCTGGGTGTGTGCCTGTGCCTGCGGATGGTTTTCTCGGATGCGGGGCAGCGACGGCAGAGGCAAAGGTGAGCTCATGATCCAGCAGTGGAAGAAAATTAAAGTCAGCGGAGATCAGTAAAAACAGTTGGAGCTTTCAGGTCACAAATAAAACACGGTATCCTCTCCGTAGGTTTCTACTTTGTGTAGGGTGAAGGCGTCTCTACTGTGGTGACGAGTGTGAATCAAAGGACTGAGCGAGTCATTTGTGACTGTGAAGAGCTTTGGCACAATTCAAACAATTCCTGCAGCAAGGAGACGTAAGATTTTACTTCTGTTTGAGCCTACCCGCAGCTTGCAACGATCGAACAGCATCACTCTTCCCTCCATGTTAGTCTCTCGGCTCTTGGCTTTCGGTTTGTAGAGCTTTCTGCTGCAGACTCTCGTTTCCTCCTTCCCTTGGCTGCTCGACTAGGCGGCTCCTGCTCCCTCGCTCCGCCACCTCTGCGTGGTGTGAGGGGCCGTCATAGGTTGCTGCGGCTGTGGGGACAGCCTGCGGCACCAGAGGGGCTGCGGCGGCAAAAGCCGAGAAGAGTCAGCAGTAGAATTAGCCGAGCTGCGGGAAACCAGGGGGCAGTGGGAGGGCTGCAATCTTAACTTTCCAGCAGGAGCTGTTAGGGCCTGGGAGGTAAGCCACAGAGCCACAGCGCTCTTCTTGCAATCGGGACAGCAAAGGGGAGCAGGGGCAGGGGAAGGACGTTAAGAACAGCGAAATGAGCCCCAAGAAACCCCCTAGAAGCCCCCAGAAGCTCCAAGAACTCTGACTACAGCTTACTCTTTCCTCGTGAGCCAGCCCGTTAGTGTGCTAGCCCGAAGTCAACGAGCCCAGCAGAGCAAGGTGTGCTGGAGTCGTTGGAGGCCTAGGAGGTGGTGTTGGCTGTGTGGTTTGGAACCGGAACAGAACGGCAGGGGATTGGGGGCCGGCTGAGCCAGTAAGTTGAGGGGCTCGCCGCCCTGCCCCACGCCCGGCCATCTGCAGGCCCACTAATCCTACTAACTTCTACAGAGTTCAACGAGCCTTCAAGCTTCAAGAAAACAGCCTCAGGGCTCCGCACAGATGCGATCAGGAATCGTCCGCCAGGGGACGACAGAAAGACTACCAGGAAAAAAAGGAAATAAAAATAAAAAATCCAAACTTAAACCATTAGAAGAGGAGGACTCCCAAACTAATAACACTGAAAACGGAGCGGGCCAAAGGGAGAGGCTGGTCTCAGACCCAGCCCAACATCAAAGACAAAGCCAACAGGGATTCGAAAATTCTTCTTCCTAAAAGACCCAACGGCGGCAATGTATACCCCCTCAAAGGAATCCTCCATGCTACCAAGCCCAATGCAGCCAGCCAAATCTCAAGCTTCTCCCCGGGGTATCCCAGGAATGTTGGCCACTGCACGAACCATTGTCGGAGAATAGGTTGGTCTATACAGATGTCAGGAATTCAGTGACAGTAATAGCTCAGGTGCACCAGATTGCACCAGAAACGTCAGTCTCAACCCTCAAAACAAAAACCGAAGCGACTGATGAAGGTTTCAAAGTATCTAGAACTAAAACAATTACAATTGGAGACCCTGCGGAACGATTGGAGTCAGAGACCCCCACGGGGGTAAGCAGAGATCGTGAAAAACTCAACAGCAGCCTAGAAGGAACAATATCGGCATTGACGGATTTAACACCTCCCGCAAATCTCAAGGTCGGTAAACCTCCCCCCGGTTCCAAGGAAGAGTGCCTAATAAATACAAGATGGTCTAAGGAGGAAAAAAAATCAACTTAATTAAATCCGCAGCAAACACCGAATCAAAGGAAGTGAGGAGCAGCAAATCGTTCTCTAATATGAGTGACGCGAACCTGATTGAAATCCTGGAATCATTAGAAGGGAAGGGACAGGAAAAGGAACATCTAACCCCCAGCCCAAGGAAAAGAACCCCACAAAGAAGAGCTAAATTGGTTTCGTCGACTCCCCTAAGCCCTCAGGGACAACAAGACCAGTATACATAGCTAGCGGAGGCTGGTCATAGCCCCATAATAATCAAGCAACCAATTCTTTCATCACCAATAACCATCTCCTCCGGAAGTGGGTCAAGCTCCGGGTCGGTTGCCCCGACGCTGCACACCGAAGACAACTACAATATGCAATGGGCTCAAACATTGATCCATACCCTTGAACAATCTATAAAAGTATTAAACTTTCAGTCAGATAAAATGGACGTGCAAATCAACCTTATTAACCACATTGCCAGTCACATTTCTGGAGTAAACACAAAATTAGACTTAATAACATCGTTAATAAAAAAAAGAGAAACCCTGGATCATCAAAAAGACAAAAATAATCAACTATCCTCATGCTGCTGCAGCCCAATAATTGAGTAACTGGCAACACTTCCGGAACTCTTAAAAGACGTTTTCGGCGCATCAAAACAATCTTATAATAACAAAATCTGTCGATCAAGAGGAAATTGCAAATCTCCCCAAAGCCAACAACGAGGGACCAAAAGATACCAATGTGGAACCAGCTAAATTAGTGACCAACAACCAGTGGCCCTTCAGCCAACAGCAATGGTGGGAGACAAACCCACAAAAGGGGAAAGAAAGCGTGCAAGGAAGTCTCGGCTTAATTATAACAAACAATCCAGCCCTGCCCCGGTCAAATTATTTTCACTCTTTGCACCAAAAACACCCATGGAAAAGAAAAAAACACTCCCCCCACCCCCACCCCCCCTTGCCCGAGGCGGGAACCCTTGAGAGTGACCAAGCCCAATCTATTCAGCTCTCCATCTCAAAGCGACAGGGCCTTAGCCATATCGCCAAACCTCAAACTTCCCCTAAAATCTATCAAGGCGCCGGAAGCTCACCATTAGAGGACAAAGCCTTCAAAAATGCAACCCGGCCGCGTAGCAACAAGGTAAAAAAACATCATTTGACAAGGAAGAGGATGAAGCAGAACGTAGAAAAACCTGGCAAACAGTGGGAAATAAAAGCCCATGGAGCTGCAACGGCGCAAGTATACAACAATGCGCATTTCCACAAGCAGCAATAAACAAGGGGCCTGACGTAGAAAAGCATAATCAACCTTCGGCAAATATGTTGGATGTCCCAACTTCATTCAACCCTCAAAACCTCCCCAAATTTATCGCCGTAACAATCAGGGGAAAGGATCGCCACTGCAAGCTCCTTAATCAGGATCAAGTGGAGCCACGAACTGGGAAAGTGGTCCAAATATCATCGGGAACACCTAACGCTAGGTTAGAGGTGCCAACCACACATGGCCGAGTATGAACAAGAAAGTGGTCAAAACATCCCATTAATATCAACACCAAATGGTGGAAGAAAGGAACTCGTACCCTCTTCATACAAAAAGCAAGTCGAATCAGATGAGTGCGAACTGAATTTGTCTTTCATCCCGGAGTATTAGTCAAAAGGCACCCAAGATATATTAAATAGGAGAAACCTTTTGACACTCTTTTACGAAATCCCTGAATTAAAAGGAATCCGTTCGTGTGACCTAACTTTGGTGGAATTTAAGGAAACTACTGGGAGGGGAGTGGAGGAGTCTCTGACAACTTGGTTGTCCAAGGACTTGGTGGACAAAATAGTAGCTATGAGTGGAAGATTTGGAGCATGGGGCATCAAGCTAAAGGCACACCAACGCCCAAGGTACCCACACCCCTTTCTTAAAAAACCAAACGAAGTGAAAAGCCCAGGAAAACACCAGCCCACATGTGTACGTAGTGCACGTTCCAACTCACCGGCAGCTCCCTCTTGCCAGAATAGGCACCCCAAAAGCGAATATACTGGTAATACCGAGGGAAGCCTACAGGAACTCAAGGACTGGTCCTGGATCCCAAGAACGCTGAACAATAAGTATTCCTAACCAAGTAAAAAAAAGCATAACAAAGATGCCCAAATAGCCAACATCTCGCTCTGCTCATGGAACGTGCACGGCTTCAGGGATATGGGGCAAGACCATGAAACCGTATCATTCCTTATGCAAAAAAACATAATCCTGCTCCAAGAAACATGGAACATGGGGGCAAGCTAAATTCCTGGTTTCATTGACCATCACTGCCTGGCAGAAAGACATTCAAATTATGGCCATCCGAGAGGAGGCTTATCAATCTTCATCACTCAAAAATTGAACTGGGCAACGGAAGAACTAGACACGGGGGCACACTGGATCCAAGTGATCAAGGTAAGAAGCAAGGAATCAACCAGACAACTCCTATTAATCAATGTCTACATCCATCCGGAGAGAAAAAAGCAGAAGGGCAAACATCAAACCCTAATAAAGTTATTAAAAACATTGCAGAAAAGCCACGTGAATATCCAAATAGTGATTTCAGGCGACTTTAACAGCAACCTTCTAACGACTCAATGGGGAAGAAATAGTAAATCCTCCCAGGATGCGACCGAGCTTGTGTGTAAACTAGCAGCCCTCAACATGACAACATGAATGGCAAAGCTCCGGGGAATTCGCCAGCCGCCGCAACATATCTGAGCGGAAAAGTCGCCTCAACAATACACTTCATAATTATCAGCAATAACCTGCTTTCACAAATGAACAACTTTAGAATTATCCCACGAGCCGAAAGTGACCACCTCCCGCTCACTCTGAACTTGATGAACAAAACAAAAATCGCCCAAAAGTTTACTACCATCATGCAGCCGCCTGAAACGTTCAATTTACCTCAGCTAAAATGGCGAGGAGTGGCCCCCCAATCCATTCAGGAGAAAGTCAAGGCTTTCCAAGACAACCAAGGCCCTGTACTAGAGCACGCCCACGTAAGCCTCTGGGAGCGACTGGCCGAGTTTTTGGTCTTTAATTTTCCAGTTTACACGGGACGGATTTCAACAAAAGTTACCAGAAGGGACCCGTGGTTCAATCAAGACCTCAGAATGCAAAAAAGAGAGATCGCGAGAGAAGTGCGACGTCTATCTCAAGCAGGAGAAAAGGGTCCAAAACAAGAAAAAACAAAGTTGCACGCACTAAGGCGCACGTACAGGAGGAACCTGGAAAGAGCAAAAACAGCGCATAAAGGGTCCATCTGGCTGCAATTATGATCTGCCAGTGAAAAATCCAACAGTAGCGATTTCTGGGGCATAGTAAATACATTAACATCCGGCCAAATACTTCAGCAAGAAGCAGGAATTGGTGCTGATATATGGATTGCCCACGTGAAAACCCTGTTTAACAAATCTGCAACGGGACCCGAACAATTGCCCCATGGGCTAGACTACGAACAGAAGGAAATCCAAGCCTCATCCACTCCGGCCTCCGCAGAAGGCATCACATCTCAATCAAATTCACTTATCAATGAGCCAAACTCCCTGACAAACGTGAAAGAGCTAAGTGGCCTCATAGCGAAACTAAAGTCTGAGGGAGCGCCCGGGCCAAACGGCATACCCAGTGCAATTTTTAAGAATAACCCAGAGCTGTGGTCCTCCATCCTTACCCCAGTCTTCAATGAGATCTATATGAAGTCCAACATCCCGGCTTCCTGGAGGGGGACCATCATCCACCCCATATTCAAAAAGGGAGATCATCGTAGGCCGGGAAACTATAGACTAATCTCACTGCTAGATGTTGAAGCAAAATTGTATGCTTCGTGCCTGCTAATCCAGTTGCAAGGTTGGATGAAGGAAAAAAACATAATTCCCAAATTCCAGACAGGATTTAGGCAAGGCATGGGTACTATATCCAACCTTGCAACTCTTGCACTTTTGACGGAAAAAGCTCAAAAAAGGAAACTCCGCCTGTTCGCCTGTTTTGTGGACACTAAATCCGCATTCGACAGAGTGAGCAGGAGTCATCTATGGAAAAAACTCAACAGATGGGGCTTGCCGAACATACTGCTTAATGCCTTTATCTCTTTGTATACTGACACCTGGGCAAGAGTCAAGCTGTGCAATGGGTTGAGTACCACCACAAGTATCTACACACAAAGCGGCCTGAAACAAGGCTGTGTCCTTGCCCCCAGCCTTTTCAACCTGTACTTATCTGACATAGCTCCATACATAGAAAAAACAGACTGTCACCCTCCGAAATTAGCCAACAAACCTGTTGCAATCCTACAATATGCGGACGAAATAGTCTTGCTGATCAACTCCCAGTTGGGTTACAGAGATCAATAAATAATCTAGTATCCTACTTGGACAAGGAACAGCTGGAGCTAAATATAGAGAAAACAAAAATCGTCCGCCTAGTTGATAGCAAAACATCAAAGTTCAAATGGATGGTCAATGGGGTTAATGTTGAAGAAAAAAGCTGATACAAATACTTGGGCGTAACAATCGGGCAGGGTACAACTCATAAAGAAAATAAACTGGCACTGAAAGCTAAGGCACAATCACGGATCTATGCTTATAGACTAATCCGTAAAAAAATATACTGCCCAAACTATTTCCACTTGCTAAAAGTAATGGCTGCCGAAACCCAACCCAGTTTGTCCTATGGTTTGGCCCCTTGGTGTGGCAAAGACTCGCACCTACAGAATGAGTTGAAGTCAAAAGTTTACAAAGCTGTCTTTGACCTGCCGAAATGTGCCTCGCCCGCCCAGGTCAGATTGAAATTCGGCCTCCAGCATCAGAAGTACAGGTGAAGAAGTAGCTTTATAAAATTCTGCCACACTCTCCGCTCCTCTGACCCGGGCACTCTGAACACCCTATGTTGGGAGGGAAATCAAGTCTCAGAGGGAGCAGGAAATGCCAAACTCCTGGGGGAGCTTCCTGAGTACCTCTCTGGTCAAGATGGAATTACAATCAGTATGGGACAAAGGGATGGTTAGAGGAAGTTTTATCAAAATAATAAATGTCGCAGCCAAAAAGAAATCTTTACTGGAGGACAAAATGGCGCTCACCATGAGGCGGCGGCATGGATGGACAGTTATAAACTCGTACAGGTTTTCAAAGCCACAAGCTTATTTATCCGCCCATTTCAGCTCTTATCTAAAAACGAGTTTCATAAAGTTTAGAATGGTCGTGCATGACTCTAAGGACCTATACCCCTTATGGAAACCAGCTTTCAATTCAGAATCCTGTCGACTATGCGGATTTAAAATAGAAACCCAAATCCATCTACTATGTGCCTGTCCAGCCATCCAAAACCAAAGGAGGCAATATCTGAAATCCATTTTTAATGAATTGAACATCCGGTCCAGCAGACAAGCAGTTATACGCTGGTTGAAGGGCTCGTCGTGTATCCTGGCTTGCTGTCAATAGTCTCCTATTGCAAGCTGACGACGACTAAACACAAATTCACGTTAAATCACCCTCACACCCTTTTCAAGGGGTATGTTTTGTTCATTTTTGATACTGTTAAAGTAATATTTTTAATAATTGAATTTTATTGCCATGTTCTTTTTGTAATATAAAATAGTGATGTGTAAATATCACATTGATTTCTCCCTGACCTAGGGGTTTACTATCTTTACTACAGGGAACCCTTGTTTTTTACAAATATAAAATAGTGATGTCATCGATCCTTTTATTGCATGATAATGGTATTCGCCTAGGCAGTTTTTATTCCATTTTCTAGGGGGTCTTTGTAATGATTTTAACTAATCAAACAATAAAAAAACTTTTTGAACTTTTGATGTCAGCCAGGAGTCATGTGGACGTGTGTGTGTGCGAGAGATGATCTTTGTGGCTTTCACGTAATGGTAGGTTGGGCTTTGCAGTGCCTAGTTGAATTAGGTGACTTCAGTTGATGAACATTGTTTTCATATATTTCGTATCATGTTGGAGTTTTTCATGAGCTCTTGAAGTTGGTGGGTGAAGTTGAAAATGTGTTCAGAATTTGACAGGCAATTCTGATCAAATGCTTGCCAGTCCTACTGATTCCGGCTGTGAGCTACTAATAAAACCAGTGTCTGTCTATTTTTGTTGGCTTTCTGATTTTTGGGAAGTCATGGAAGGAGCTGTTAAGAAATGAACGCCAGATTCCTAAACAGGAATATAAATATCACATAGGACCAGATGTATTAAAGGGTTTTACCCATTTTGTGTCTATTGGAAAATGTGTTTGTACATATGGCCCATAGTCTATAAAAGCAGTATAGTAATTCCAACTGCATGCATCAGTACTGCTGGTGGGATTAACTGATATCACTGCACTGCACAGCTGTTAGACCTGTCAGCTTTAGGACAGTGTTCCTCCCAACCTTTTGCCTTAATCCTCCCTTTTCGCTGAACTCATTTTATTGGGCTTAGGACTCTGTGCACTATACCACTGGTAAATGGTGCCAACGTACTTCTGCTCTCTCCTTTAAACAAGGTGAAATCAGCTTACACCCATTTGGCACATTTAATTTAATTATAAGACAGTAGGAAAAGTGGTTTTACCTGTACCCAGGACATGTAAGTTAAATGCTACTAGTGGGCCTGGAGCACTGTTTATGCCACCTACTTAAACATATCTCAGGACTGCCATAGAATTAAAACACCATTCATCCGATCACCAAGAAACCTTGGGAAGTTGTTGAGTACAGTCCCGCAAAGGTTTCTGGCTTAATTTTTTAAAAAATATCGGGCCCCCCATGGCCCTCATAAGCTTTCGAATACTGATGTACGAACAAGACGGAAAAACAAAAAGGTGTGTATCCCCAAGCACTCGAATAAATAAATAGAGTTAAAACAGCATTCATCTGATCGCCAGGAAACTTTGAGAAGTTGATGAGTACACTCCCGCGAAGGTTTCTGGCAATTTTTTTTTTTAAATATCGGCCCCACAGGGCCCTCATAATCTTTGGAATACTGATGTACACACAAGACGGAAAACCAAAAAATCGTGTATCCACAAGCACTCGAATAAATAAATAGAATTGAAACAGCATTCATCCGATCGCCAGGAAACTTTGGGAAGTTGTTGAGTACACTCCCGCAAAGGTTTGTGGCATAAAAGTTTAAATAGACTTAAAACGACACTTTGAAATGTTTTCCATATTAAAATGAATAAGTTTCAATAAAAATGACACAATGTAAATTGAATGTTATCATAACGAGTTTCCTTGAATTTCCTTTCTTCGGCGATCGCAGCAACGCGCGACGGGTAAGCTAGTGATTGGATAAATGAGTAGAAATCCCATATTATTATGCTGAGCTACTGGCTCTCATTGGCTAAGTATCATAGATGTAATATGTGCAATTTGTACTGTAGTATGTAAAATGTAAGGTTAACTGCTGTAAATTGAGCAAGTGCGGTTTGGTTCTTCAACTCAGCTGCCGAATAATAAAGCTACACTTAGAATCCTACTGTGTGTATTTTAATAGTTTAAGCATCCAAATTATTTGCTGTGGGAACATTAATATCACTGATGCAGATGTTTCAGGGTAGCTATATTATCTGCTCCAGTATCTGGAAGAAGGTAACATGAGGTGGTACATATGATATGTGGTAGCCACAAGCAAGAATGACTTGCAAATGGAAGACTGTTTTATGCAAATGGTGTCATTATAGACCATTGAGCTTTATGCCAGTTGACAAAGTTAATGTTTATAATTGGGTGATGTGGGCTATCGACCAAGTATAGCATGTTCTCCATGATGTTGTTGATATGCTTGAATCTCAGTACATATTAACAGTGACTAGGGCCACTAAAAACTTCCTTATTCATGTATTAATCTGCAGTTCCTTGAAGCTCTATTTTTTAGTTTTTAGGGCCAGCATAAGTATTTGTACATTCTGGAGTTTCGTGATGATACGGCAGATTTATTGTAGTTTCTCAGCATAGGCACTCTCTATGGTGATTCCCTTTCACTGCATATTTGTGTTTTTATCGGTGTATCAATAGATGTGCTGATGCCTGAGCCTGTCAGGCAATCTTGACTGCTGTTTGGATAATGCAGATGTAATCATTTAGTAGTGCTATAATCCATAGATAATCTTGCTGTGTTCTTTGCTTACAATAGAAGTTATTATTTTGGAATGTTTTCGTTTCTACCATCCCTTTTACCCTGAATCACTTGATGGACGTTTGTTATATATTGTAGTGCAGGTATATAAAATATGCTTTCTATATGACAAAGATAGTATGGGACTGGATCTAAGTTTGGATACAAAAAGCAGTGTGTTGTTATTTAAGTAACATTATTTAGTGCTCCCGTGCTGGTTTAGCTTTCCATTTTAGGCACGGGCATGCAAAATGTGTTAATCTTTACAGAACATAGGGGCATATTATCAAGACAGGCGATACAATTATAGCCGTTTTAGCGGCAGAAAACTGACGCTAAAACGGAGATAATGGGCTTGATAATATGCTCTATGGAATTCCAATTGAAGCCCATGTTAAATGTCCTTCACATCTAACATGGGCTTCAATTGGAATTCCATAGAGCATATTATCAAGCCTGTTATCGCCGTTTTAGCGTCAGTTTTCTGCCGCTAAAACGCTGATAATTTTTTCGCCTGTCTTGATAATATGCCTCATAGTCTCCCATTTGAGTTGCCAAACATTTTAATCTACAACTGCACTGTTAGTATGATTTTACGTTTGATGTCTGTATGGTGTGGAAGTGATTCATTGAGTCCTAAAACTTTGAGAGCTAAGGGTTGTCAAGCATCTTCTACAAACGCATATTTTAAATCATTTTTTTTCCTCTAAGATATTTATATCTTGGTGAAATAATATTTATTCCAATCACATTTATTTCAGAAATAAGCTCAACATAAATATTCTGTTAAATAGGTATCAATAGACTGGTTGAAGTTAATAAGGAGTAGTTTTGAAAATATTCCTCTTAAGAAAAATATGTGTCAGGAGTTTGACAATAGAGGACACCGTCTCCCTTCAGCATACAAAAAATGTACATTACCCGAGGTAAGAAAAACCTTCACACAGCCGGTACACTCTGATCTCAAAGTAAACCTGAGGTGACAAGAACAGCCACAAAAAATTGCACAAACAGTCCCTCTCTTGCAATACCTTTGACTTCCCTTACCTTGGAGGGTTACCATTCGTCTATTCCCACCATCACCGACAGCAAACGTAGTTTGTGTTTTCTGGTCCTTTCACCACAATGACAGTTATCATTGCAGAACGTCAAGGACTGACCTTCAGAATCTAAAGCTAAAACGGAAGTGAGGAAAGTTAATGTAGAAGACAGCAGGATTTCTAAAACACTGAGCATACTTGAAAAGACACAGCTTTCTTTGTTATTTTTACTCTTAAAATGTTATGCTTTCACAACAAGGATTTATGAATGTATTCTCATATTACAGCTTGCAACATGCTACTTGTATAGCACACGTACTGCCCCACCCTGATGGTCTTCACCCATTACATGCTCAGTATTCCAGTTAGCGTGAAGAGCACTGAGGAATAACAATTGTTTCTTTTGCAATTCTAAAAGCATTCCCTTTCTGACACCTGCGCGCGATTCCTATACAGAGGTAGAAAATAATTTTAAAAAAGTGTCTACCTTGTTGCAAATCGTGCAGACGTATCTTTTAAGAGGTATCTAATGGAAGGCGTACTACGGATTGGCCATATGTTTATTTTGTGCTTTTTTTTTAATACATCTTTTTATTATCAATTTTAAACGTACACTCACCACCATATAGTGCATGAATCATACAGAAGGGCAAAAGGAGGGAGGCAAGAGCTAAATCAAGGCATTTGTTTTATTGGCAGAATCATAAAAGAGGGAGAGAGGCTAAGATTTACATAAAACAACAGCGTAAATTAAACTATTGCAGTAAGGACAACTCAGGTGGAGGTATTTGCAACTGGACTATAGTCTCCAGATGTGGTATAAACCAATCTCAAGCTGTTTGAGTATTTTCATGAGATGTAGGTCACTCTAACACTTGTTGGATTGGGTTCGATCATCATTGGCTGCTTTTTGTAATCTGTAAGTTTTTTTTATTTTGTAAAATTTTTATTATTGGTCATTTTTCAAACAAAACAACGAACAAAGGGGTACAGTACAAGGCATGCAAATCGGTATCAGTACATTACAATAAGTTGATGTTTCCGACTGGGACATGTCAGGGCTACATATACAATCATAAGAGGGGCAATTCATTTGATAAGGGAAAAAAAAGAAAATGACAAGGGAGTACATCGCAATACAGTCATATATAAAGCATATCCATCACCTTTCCATGAATAATAGGAACTCAGATAGCGGTGGCAGACAGTAAATAGGTTGTGAGGGGTAACCAAATGTCACATGGCCGTAATGAGGTAGGCAGTTCTTCAGCATAACATACAAACTGGTCACAACAGTAGCTCAGATCTTGCAGCCATAGTTTGGTAGTTGGGGCCAGTCTACTCTCCCAGCACATAGAGACCCTCAGCTTGGACATCAGTAATGCAATGGCCACAACCCTCCTGTAGGAGGCCTTAACACAAGCAACCAGGCCCAGGAGACACAGTTGAGGGGTACAGGCCAGAGGGAGCTCAACCATTGAGCATATATTCTTTACAACAGATTCCCAATATGAGAACACCTTGTGGCAAACCCATGCGAAGTGATAGAAATCTGTGGCAAGCACACCACAGCGCCTACAGGCGTCTGAATCCCGCAGATTATATCTGTAAAATTGGGCAGGTGCATAGTATAGCTGATGTAGCTATTTAAGGTGGACCATCCTTAAATTACCATTAACTGTTAAGTGCCCTGTCAGGCGGCAGCAGTCCGGCCAATCATCATCAGACATGGGATGTGGCAAGACTGCATTCCATTTATGTAAGGCAGCTACTCCTGAGGTGACCACCTCCCTCTGCGAAACCTGATACAATCTAGTGACCAGCTTCACCCTAGAGGTAGTGGTATATAAGAGTAGTAGTGCATCTAGTGTAGGTGGCTCAGCAGGAAATTGTGAGTACAGCGCACGCATGGCTGACCGCAGTCTAGTGTAAATGAAAAGATGCATAACAGTGATATCGCTACCAGCAGCCAGTGACGTTGAGGTAATAAAATGGCATCCAGGATACACATCCTCCATTTTGACCATATTCATGTATTTAACCCCCAGTGTGCGGAGGACGGCCGGGGGCCATCCGAACCACGCCCACGCCATAAATCACCCGCACCGCGGCGGAATTTCCACCGCGGTTAAAGGGTTAAGGGTCCTCAGGGCACCTGCCTCAGTAGTAACTGAGAGACTCGTGTGGTGTAAAAGAGGCATACTGGGCGCATACAGTTTCTGTGCTCGCTTTCCCAAGTCCTGAGATGCTTTAACCATGGTTTGAACTGTGTCAAATTCCCCTTTTTTGAAAACCGTGTGAGTGTACACTATCATGGCCTTTAGTGGTATGGGATGAACGGTGCTAGCCTCGACTGCAACGTGGGGGATGTAGGCAGGATCCTGCTGCCAATAGTGTGCAAAGTGGGCCTGCGTGCACAAGTAGTATAGATGAAAGTCGGGCGCTGTAAAACCACCCTGCTCATAAGGGAGTGTAAGTGTTTTCCACTTGAGGCGAGGCTTCTTACCTCCATTCTAGCGTAATCAGAAGGGAGTTGAGAGAGTTAAAAAATGGTGCGTCAGAGGAACAGGAATGTTTAAAAATAGATACATGAAGCGTGGGAGTATTACCATTTTCATTAACGCTATGCGGTCAGCAAAGAAAAGGGGCAGCTTAATCCAGCTCTTTATTTGCTCCGGAAGTCATGTAATGGCCGTGCCATAGTTAGCCCGCACCAACACCTAAATACCTAAATATTTTACTGTATCAGTACATCATACCAAGGGAAAGTCTAGGTCTAGAGGAGGTGTGCAAACCGTAAGGGGTAGGATCATTGATTTGCACCAAATTATTCCAAGGCCGGATAACCAATCAAAGCGGATATATTCCCTGAGGAGAGGTGCCAGGTGTAGGGCAGGCTCACACAGGTACACCACCTTGTCGTCTGCGTACATGGAAACCGCCAAGGGGCACTTAAAGAACCGGAGAGCTGCCTGGGCATGGCGCTGTCGCAGTATGCACGCCAGTGGTTCAAGAAGAAGAAGTGTAAATAGCAATGGGCAGAGCAGGCAGCCCTGACGTGTGCCACGATGATTATGGACTCTCTCAGATAGGCTGCCATTAACCCTCACCCGCGCAGTAGGGCGTTTATAGAGTAATTTTATCCAATTTGTAAAAACAAAGGGTCCCCCATACGATGCAGAATTGCGAACATGTAGGATCAGGAGACAGAATCGAAGGCCTTGGCGGCGGCGAGGAATACTGCCTCGGTTCTAGGACATGCATAACTGCGAAAAGCGTCCGCAAGTTATGGGAGGTGGAGCGGGCTAAAAGCCATATGTTACCTTTAACACAATCGCAAGAGGCATTAGCAAATATTAATGGCATTACAACAGGGATGCAAACATTTACAATGGGTATCACTAAACGGCATAGTGACTTTTCCTATGTAAATTGAACTTTCATCATAACATTTTTGAATTCAATATAAAAAAATGCAAACAGGAATTGGAAATTCTAGAGAACGTTATGGTCCAGGCATTTAAAACAAAATGTTTCCATGACAGCTAGATATGTAGCACATGTGGTTAACAAAAAAGATGAATATCTCAAAAATCATGATATAAAAGCATTGAGGCAGCTACATTGTCATCTTAAGAAGCGAAGATGGAGTAAGAACGAAGCCATACTTTGAGAACAAATACGAGGAGCTTGAAGGAACCATTTTATAATCAGATGACTTTGTTCCAGCAAACAGAGAATGATATTTACCAGATGTACATATTAAAACGTACATCTTATACCTCCTTGCAAAGCTCATGCCACTCTTGCAGTACTATGCCAATGTGTTTGACCTTATTTTGTCTGGCAGACGAATTTCTCTGTCAAAACATGTCAGCTATTGCTTCCACCAAACTACACAGAATACACCTCACTTGGAATACAGTGGACAGGATGCCTGCCTTCTTTGTGAAGGAGCATCCGGTTTTTCAAACTCGAAACAATGGCATTAGTTTCATTTATTTCCAATACATGTGAAAGTCTAGTGCTCTTTAAGCTTGCTGGCGTCTTTCTCTTTCCAATTACCCAAAGCTCTGGCAGAGCATATTAATCAATGATGAATGGATGGGTGCCCGAACCTCCCGGGTAACCATTTTGGGCGGGGTGGGCGTTGCCCGGCTGGTATGCCCAAAGCGGCATGGCCGGGGCGCGCCTTCCCCCGCCCGAGAGGGGTTGTCCTAGACACCTCGATGGAAGACCACGCCCAGTAGGCGTATCGGGGACGGGTACACACCCTCCCGCAGAAGGATAAAGGAGCGGGAATCCAGAAGATCGTCCTCTTGTTCCTCGGATCGGAAGGCTGCACCCACTCGTTGCTCGTGAGCCCTCGACGGAACAAGCAGCAATTTTGAAACGTGGTAATCGTGTTTTTTCTCTTTCAGTTTCGACCCAGTTTTCAGGACCTCGTGGATCGACCAAAGGCGGAGGACTCGAAACCATGCCTCGCAAGCAAGCTGGAAAGGGTTCCGAGATGGAGAAGATGTTACGCCTATTGTCGACCCGGATGGCGTGTATGGACCGAAAGCTCGGTCAAGTCCAATCGCTCGGTAGAGGTTTGGCGGAGGTGAAGAAGCAATTGGCCGCATTGAAAGACCCAGGTCAGCCGAAAACGGTAATAGGCCCAGCCTTGCCGGGAGTTGCCCCCAAGGTTGGAGGGAAGAGGGTAAAAGAGAGGGCGGTTTCGGGGGGGTCCCAGTTCCAGAGGTACCTCTCATCGCCCCCCTCGTACCGGTCGATAACCCGGTTCAGACCCCTGATGTAGGCCAGCCTATCCCGGTGGTGATCACCTCTGTCGAGGACGATGAAATACCCCCAGAATTGGCTGCACAATTGACGGCATGGCTCAAAACAAAGGTGGGGGGCACAGCGACCCCGGGAGATCCGGCTGAAGAAGCCAGAGTGTTAATGAAGCAGTTGCGGCAATCGAGAGATGGCGCGAAGGCGAGTATTCCTCTTGTTCCCCCACAGGTGGCGCCGGGAGTACCAGCAGCTGGTCAAGAGAAGACGGCGGCAACAACAGCCGATCCGGGTAAGCTCGCATTGCCGATGGTGGGGGAGGGCTCGATACCCTCAAGGCGGGAAAAGGTTGCACAGCACATTCCCTTGGCCACGAAAGAGTTAATATGGGGAGACAAGTATGTCAACATGTTTTCATTGTTAACGGACCATCGTGAGATGGAGTATGCCAAAACGCAGAAAGATTTGTGGCACCCTAGTGTCTGGCGCGCCAAGATGGCCGAGTTCAGGGTGGAAGAGACGGTGACGAACTGGGTTAAGGCCTTCTCTATATTTACCGCAGTTATGGGGGAACGTAAACCTGAGGTTATGACTGAGTTGGTTTGCTATCAGAATCGCATTATGGATTTTTATTCAATGTATGAGGGGGAAGAATGGAAAGGCTATGACATGAAGTTCCGCAAAGCAAAAGAATATGATGCTTCCTTGTCTTGGGATTGTTTGGACTCGGTGTCATGGCACAAGCAACTCCTGCCAGGGGCGACAGGTACGTCCTCGCCAGGCGGGAGCGGGTCTGCAGTGGTCCGCCAAAAGCCCGGGGTGCCCTTTCGAGCAGGCACAGGTGGGGGCTATCAGCCCAGAGTTGGCGGGAATGGCGGAAAAGGAGGGGTCTGTTGGGGCTTCAATCGAGGCAATTGTAACAGACCACAGGGGGCATGCAAGTTTAAGCATGTGTGTGCCGGCTGTGGGAATTCCTCACACCCGGAAAGTGCATGTAGATCAAAAAATGGCGGGACGGGAGGAAAAGGTGGACCTAAGCAGGAGTGAGGTGGACCTTTGTGACCGATTGCCTACACCCGTTGATCTCATGGTTATGATTCCGTGGTTAAACAAATATCCTGATCATGTATCCGCTGGGGTGTTGTGGAAGGGATTCTTACATGGCTTTCACATCCCGGCGGGGGAGGTTCGGGGGAACTCCTTTTGTAGAAACCAATTATCGATACGGCACAACCCAGGCGTGGCAGAAAAGAAAATAGCAAAAGAGGTCGGGATGGGGCGAGTGGCTGGCCCCTTTTCTTGCCCGCCGGTGGCCGAGTTCATCTGTTCCCCGTTAGGGGTTGTCCCGAAGAAAGATCCGGGGGAGTTTAGACTCATACATAACCTTTCTGCTCCTAGGGGTTCATCGGTAAATGATGCCATTGACCCAGAAGTTTGTTCAGTACGATACGCATCGTTCGACGATGCCGTGGCCATGTTGAACCACCTAGGCCCTGGGGCGCTGATGGCGAAATGTGATATCGAATCAGCGTTCCGGTTGCTTCCGGTGCACCCGCAGGATCAGCGCCTGCTGGGTTTTGCATTTCAGGGAAGTTATTACATGGATAAATGCATGCCCATGGGTTGTTCCATTTCATGTGCATATTTTGAGATGTTTAGCTGTTTTTTGGAATGGGCATTTACTGAGGCTACAGGACATAGACATGTTATGCATTATCTGGATGACTTTTTGTTTTTGGGGGCAGCCGGGGATACGATGTGCGCACAGGCGCTATATGATTTCTGCATCCTCATGAATGAATTTGGTGTCCCATTGGCACCAGGTAAGACGGTCGGACCATCTACTTCACTGGAGTTTCTGGGAATTGAGCTCGATTCTGTGGAGGGGTGTTTCCGACTACCAGTAGACAAAGTGTTCAAATTCCAGGCTTCCTTGACGCAATGCCTTGGGGGGGACAAAGTGACCCTGCACCAGTTACAACAAACAGTGGGTCAGCTTAATTTTGCCTTGAAGGTGATTCCTATGGCCCGCCCGTTTTCGCGCTCTATCGCGCAAGCTATGGGGGGTCTCAAAGAGGCTCACCACGGTACGAGACTGTCTGGAGAGGTTCGCCAGGATATGCGTATTTGGTTGGCATTTCTGGCGGACTTCAACGGTCGAGTCGTCTGGACCTCCCCGCCAGAGTCTTCGGAGGAATTAGGTCTATGGACTGACTCGGCAGGGAGCGTGGGTTTTGGCGCCATCTTAGGTGATCGATGGTCAGCGCAAACATGGCCAACATGGTGGCACTCCAACGGTCTCACAGGTAACATTGGGTTCCTGGAGTTATTCCCAATTTGGATTGCTCTGATGACATGGGCTGACGACTTCAGGGGCCGCTCAGTGGTGTTTTGGTCCGACAATATGACGGTTGTTGATTGCATTAACCAACAGGCAGCACGCTGCAAATTGATCCTGAGGTTGTTGAAAGAGATTGTGCTGCTGTGCATGAGACTGGATGTACTGTTCAGGACAAGACATGTGCCAGGTGTACTGAACCATGCGGCTGATGCACTCTCTCGTTCACATATGCAGGCATTCAGGGGTTATCTGCCCACAGCAGACCCAGAGGCAGCTCCATTCCCAGAAGCAATGTGGTTAATCGGTGCCTCGGATTACAAGACCTCGTGGCAGCGAGTCTAGCCCCCAGGACAAGGAAAGCATACGAAGGAGCGTTTCGTTCCTATTGCACATATTTGGGTCCGGCAGGGAGTCAGAATTGGGGTCAGGAGGAATCCGTCCTGGGGTACCTGGTAGCACTACACAGGGAGGGCCGATCAGTTGCCATGGCCGGTAGGCATAGGGCGGCCATTTCCTTCATGGCCCAGGTACACGGCATAAAAGACCCTACAGGTTCTTTTTTGGTGAAGAAAGCCCTTCGCGGCTGGCAGCGCCTTGAGGGTTGCAAGAAAGATACGAGGCACCCGATTGGCTTAGACAGACTGTCTCTGCTTTTAGCAAAGCTGGACGAGACGTGTTCCTCCCATTACGAAACAGTTCTGTTGCGGGCAGCGTTCACATTGGCATTCCATGGGGCCATGAGGGTGAGCGAGCTTGTTGCGAAGAACAAGAGAGATATGGAGGGAGGTTTGTGCAGGGATCACATCCAGATAAGGGGTGACTCGATGGTGATCATGATAGCCAGGTCCAAGACTGACCAGGGGGCTATGGGAGATAGTGTGGTCGTACAGCGCAAGCGGGGGTCCCCCGTCTGCCCGTTGAAATGTGTGGAAGACTATTTGGCGCTAAGAGCGGCCACTTGGGGGGGGAGCTTGCTCCGACACAAGGATGGCACCCCACTGACGAGATTTCAGTTTCAGAGGGTGCTGGCACTGGCAATCGCTGACGCGGGCATGGACCCGTGCGATTTTGGGACCCACTCCTTTAGGATAGGGGCTGCTACCGAGGCTACAGCCAGGGGTCAGAGTGCTGAGGAAGTGAAACAATTGGGCCGTTGGTCCTCGAATTGCTTCAAGAGGTATGTGCGTTTGCACATGTTGTAAGTGATCAATTGACATGCACTCACGTTTTCTGTCTTTTGTTTACTTTGCAGTTTCGCGGGCCTGCCATGCAGGGCGGAATTGGAGGTCGACCCTGCATCAAGAGACCAGCGGTCAGAGATCACCGACTGGAGAGAGGATGGTATGGGTCGTGGCCCACTCATACGTGAGGCGCGCCGGTGACGTATTCAAGGAAGGTGACGCGATTCACGCACCTGGGGAATACGGGATCAGAGTGGCTTTCCATGGGAAAGGAGGGCTCGTTTTTGACAAATTTGAGTCATTTGTCGACGGACTTTTAGGGCGGCATAGGTCACCGCCATCTGTAGTCATAGTACACCTGGGAGGCAACGATTTGGTGACACTGGGTAGACGAGTGTTACTTGAACGAATCTTGTTGGCTGTTAGCTGGTTGGCTAAAAGGGTCCCGGTGTGCACGATTGCCTGGTCCCACATGATTCCTAGAAGGAGGTGGCAGGGGGGCCTTTCGGTGTCAGCTCTGAACCATTCAGTTAAACGGGTCAATAATAAGATTGGTAGATTGTTCCGTTCTGCACAGTTGCATGTTATTCCACATGGGTGTATCCGGGGTGACCAGATGTATCTGAACGATGGGGTTCACCTGTCCAGGGAGGGGAATGATTTACTCATAGGAGACTTGGTTGCATGGCTGAGAAGTTTGAGGAAGCATGACCTATAGGAGGAGTTGGGGGGGACCGGATGGTCGGTCAACCATCCGGTCTGTGGCGGTAAGGTCATGATCGGTGAGCAGTAATTTAAAGGTCCCTAGAGTGGGGCGCCACCCACAATGGATGGGAGCGCCCGGGGGAAGACGGCCATTGGCCCCTTCCACGGGGAGGCGGCACCCACTAAGGATGGGGCGCCTAGGGGGAGATGGCCATGGGCCCCTCCCAGGGGGGGAGGCGGTTATATGCCCCTCCTTACTAATTTCCCGGGGGCCGGATATCCGAGACGGCGGATAGAGAGTGTGGGGTTGGGGGGGAGAGTCCACTCTGTCCTTCCTACAGAGACCTCATACGGGAACTCGGACGACCCTTAAGATGGCGTCGAGTAGAAAGGGGACCCCCACCACGACAAGGGAAGTTACAGTTGGCAATGAGGGTAGAGCCCTCTGCGCATGCGCCGCTCACACAGTGAGGGCGGGAGTTTGGTAGTAGGGATCTGACACCGGTTAAGACCTTGCCGTTGGCCCTTAATGCTAGGATGTACAATTTGAAGTAGAGTGTATGCATTTTCAGGATGTTAGCCAAAAGTACAGGACTGCATCGAAATGTAATAAATGACAAATTGTACATAATGCATAATGATGAAACTTTTATTTAATGTTTTAAATTTTGTTTCATATTTTAATAAATACGGCCGGGAGGGTGACTCCCTCCCGTCTTCCAAAAGTTCAACTATTGTCCGACTTTCCATCCTTGGGGATATGTGTTGGGAGGGGGTGGCGGCATCCCGGCCATATGGAAAGGGGCGACCGCTCGGTCCCCCCGAACGTATGGATGGGTGCCCCGAACCTCCCGGGAAACCATTTTGGGCGGGGTGGGCGTTGCCCGGCTGGTATGCCCAAAGCGGCGTGGCCGGGGCGCGCCTTCCCCCGCCCGAGAGGGGTTGTCCTAGACACCTCGATGGAAGACCACGCCCAGTAGGCGTATCGGGGATGGGTACACGCCCTCCCGCAGAAGGATAAAGGAGCGGGAATCCAGAAGATCGTCCTCTTGTTCCTCGGATCGGAAGGCTGCACCCACTCGTTGCTCGTGAGCCCTCGACGGAACAAGCAGCAATTTTGACCCACCCACCAGCCCCTGATAGCAAAAGTTTGGAGGAAAATAAAGGTTTTCTGAGTTTTGAAAGTATAGGCCTTTTTTCCTTGGTAGAGTGTATGAAGGAACTTTGAGAATAAAGATTTGGTTTGCATTGGAGAAATTTCTTCTTGCAGGAAAGTTCGGTGATAACAGTAAGATGATGTGAAATTTTTCTTTGTAGTAGGTAAACAACTGTCGTATTTATTTGTCGGGCGGTAAGGTCATGATCGGTGAGCAGTAATTTAAAGGTCCCTAGAGTGGGGCGCCACCCACAATGGATGGGAGCGCACGGGGGAAGACGGCCATTGGCCCCTTCCACGGGGAGGCGGCACCCACTAAGGATGGGGCGCCTAGGGGGAGATGGCCATGGGCCCCTCCCAGGGGGGGAGGCGGTTATATGCCCCTCCTTACTAATTTCCCGGGGGCCGGATATCCGCGACGGCGGATAGAGAGTGTGGGGTTGGGGGGGAGAGTCCACGCTGTCCTTCCTACAGAGACCTCATACGGGAACTCGGACGACCCTTAAGATGGCGTCGAGTAGAAAGGGGACCCCCACCACGACAAGGGAAGTTACAGTTGGCAATGAGGGTAGAGCCCTCTGCGCATGCGCCGCTCACACAGTGAGGGCGGGAGTTTGGTAGTAGGGATCTGACACCGGTTAAGACCTTGCCGTTGGCCCTTAATGCTAGGATGTACAATTTGAAGTAGAGTGTATGCATTTTCAGGATGTTAGCCAAAAGTACAGGACTGCATCGAAATGTAATAAATGACAAATTGTACATAATGCATAATGATGAAACTTTTATTTAATGTTTTACATTTTGTTTCATATTTTAATAAATACGGCCGGGAGGGTGACTCCCTCCCGTCTTCCAAAAGTTCAACTATTGTCCGACTTCCCATCCTTGGGGATATGTGTTGGGAGGGGGTGGCGGCATCCCGGCCATATAGCATTGTTACAACGCATGCATTTTCTATGCATGCCATTACAAGGCAAATCATTACAACGACACGTTGTTACAGCTGATGCCATTACAACGCAAGTTGTTACAACGACTTGCTGTAGGGGGGCTCTGGAGTTTGGAATAGTATAATTTACTATTCCAACTCCAGTGTGTGCCACAGTAGGGAAGGTGTTGGATTGAAAATCCGACAAATCCAATACCTTCCGCCCCCTACAGCAAGTTGTTGTAACGACTTGCATTGTAATGGCATTTGAGGTAACAACGCGCCATTGTAACGACTTGCATTGTAATGGCATGCGATGTATCGCATGCGTTGTAAACGATGTTTCCCACCACTGATTTCTATATAGGCACTTTAAGACATTACAAAATGCTACAATAAACAGTGCACAGGATTGATATGCTTTTAACCACATTGTCTGAAGTTTAACACATTCAAGGAAATAGAATGATGGATCAATTTATAAACATCCTAATAATGTTTGATGCAATGAATGTCATCACAACTGTTCTGGTAAAGCAGTCTGTGAGTGCAAATGACTCCTACATCCTAGGAAAGATTGGCTTCAGTGAATGGACCTCACAACGTTGAAAGGCCACTGGGTATAAGCAATAACATGCAATGAAAGAATGAATAGACATCCACATCACAACCATTTCATTACTAGTAAGTTACAATTGTCAGGATGTGCACATTCCATAGTTGAATCATGACCCAAAAAGAAGCTCCCACGCTGATGACCAGATATTGCAATAGCCTGGATCACTAAACACATGGAATGATTGAATAACCCTTAGAAATACGAAAACTCAAATTGCGTTTTGTATTTCAGTGTGTGGTGGTACATTGGTTCATAATTGCAATTGTGTTTGCAATACAATATGACTTGAAACGAGAGGTCATATTGATTTTGGTAATAATCAGGCTTTAGATGATAACGCCATAGACCACAAATCAGGAGGCAAGATACATTTTATATGTTTCACAAATATCTGTTACTTATCAACAGCCATGTCATCAAAATGATCCACCAAATAAATATTAAACAGACTTTAGGTACAGTGACTGGTATAGTGTATTTTTGCCATTTATGTGCCTACATTGTCAGTGCCTACAGAGCAAGCATGTAAGTTTCACATGGATACTAGTTGTTGTTGTTGATTGCTTTATTTCGATATGCATATATCATAAAAGCATTACACAGAAATATATAAAACAGCACATCATATGACATAGACTGTACATTAAAATCAACAAGTAAAAATAGCAATTGATCAGAATAAATTACTGTAAAAAAGAATTAAATCGATATAGACAGTCTTTTTAAGCGAATCAACCAGGCCCATTTTAAAAATTTAGAAAGAGCGCAAACAATGGGAGGATCTGTATCAGTTAATAAAATCCGTAGGGCCACCGAATACTGTCGAGTACCCATCACTCTACAGAGTGGTTTAAGCCAGTGGGATCTGGGGCGCACATAAACAAGAAGTGTGCCACAGTTTCGGGTCTATCAATACATAGGGCACAGTTACGTGATACCTGCTTATACGAATTCCATCTGGAAAGAAGATCGGCTAGGGGTAGAGTCCCTAGTCTGAATTTAATATAAAGAGCCCGATCCATGGGGATGGTAATAATGTCCAGAAAGGGTTCAAATGCAACAACATCTTTTAGTCTTAGATAAGCTGCGGTGGAATTGCAGTGATGCTGATTGCTGATGAGCTTTGAGGAAACCCATTCCCAATATATTTTTTTCAGGGTCTCCTTCGGGGGAGCTGAGTGGGTAGACCAACAGGAACCCAATCCCAGGTCCCCAAGCAGGTGTTTAATGTCCCTAAGCCATTTAATTTTCTGCCAGCCAACGGAGTGCTTTACCTCTACCAGCCCATCTGCATAAGATTTTAATTCCGGGACCCTCCACAGGCGAGCCCACAGTAAGAGAGGCCGGAGGCGGGCCAGGTCCTTGATTGATTTACAGCCCGCGTCCATGAGCACCGGAACTGTCGGGGTACTCATCGGGATTTCCAGTAGGTCCTTAATAAATTTATTCTCTGCCTTAGACAGAGACTCCATATTACCCAGACCCCATAACTCAGCTCCGTAGAGTGATGCGGATACTGCTCGAGCTTTGTAAATATCAATTATCGGAGCTACACAGTGTTTTGATGAGTTGTTGTACTTCTTTAACAAGGCTCCCCCCACCCTTTTGTGGCCCACAGTCATTTTGTTGATGTGAGGAGACCAGTTCATAACATCACTCACACGAATTCCCAAATAATCAAATTCTGATACTCTTTCAAGAGGGATAGAATTCAGAATGGGAGGGCTGCCAAGTTTGTGAGGGGGGTGCATGATAAGGTACTTCGTTTTGTCCACATTTATGACAAGTCCTCTATTTGCACAAAAATCCTGAAACCGGTTCAGGAGCTTCTGGAGGCCTTGGGGGGTTTTCGAGATGAGAAGGGTGTCGTCAGCAAACAACAGAGTTGGGATCTTAATACCACCCAGAATGGGGGCGTCTGCTGGTTCTTCAAGCAGATGCTCTACCACCCCATTCACATAGAGAGAGAATAGGGTGGGAGCTAAAACGCAGCCCTGCCGGACACCCCTCGCAACCCGGATCTTATCAGTCTTTTCCCCATTCAAACCCTATCTAACCTGTGCATAGTTGGCATTATGCAATTTCAGTAGGAGGTTTAAGATGTAAGGGGGCATCCCAAGACCGAACAACACCCTCCAGAGTTCCTCCCTAGGATCCAGGTCAAAGGCAGTCTTCCGGTCTATAAAGGCCAAATAAAGACTGCCTTTGCCCAGCTCCACCACCTTCCAGTAGAGTAGCAAGAGTCTAAAGACTTGCTCGATTGTTCCTGTGCCTGAGCGAAACCCAGCTTGCATATCAGACAATATGTGGTTATCATCCACCCATGAAAGAATGCTACCCAGAATTGTTTTTCCCGCCACCTTCTGGGTAGAGTCTAAAAGGCTTATTGGCCTATAGTTTCCTGGTAAATCCCGGCTACCCTTTTTAAAAATTGGGACTACCTCTGCCCCTTTCCAGGTCTCTGGCACGGATCCTCCCTCAATAATGGCATTTAGAAGTGCAGAGATCAACACCCCCCATTCACCTGGATATGCTCGAAGAAGGTCCCCTGGTAACCCATCCGGGCCAGCTGCTTTTAGTGGTATAAGAGTTTTAATCAGGTTCGTGACCTCCCGTGCAGAGAAAAGATCCGTATCTCTGTCCAGAGTATAGGGGGGAAGGATAAAGGGGTCATTAAGCGTGCCTTCCATGGCAGAATAGAGAGCCAAAAAATGGTCAAACCACGCCTTGGCAGTGATTGTACAAGTCCTCAAGGTGTCATCAGGACGGTTCCTACTGCCCACCAGGTCCCAAAATCCTTTGGCATCTCTCCCTCGACTGGCAGCCAAAAGATCCTGCCAAAAGTTATCCTCCCATTCTTTCTTAGCGTTTTTTTGGCAGTGAGAGTATAACCTTCTGGCCTCCCTAATCATAATTTGTGATTTAGATTTAACTGCATCAACAAGCAGGATCTTCGCCTCTCTGCACTTACGATTAAACCAACCTTGTCTGGCTCGGGGACCTGATTTCTTCCCATTGGCGCTACATGAGACAATGAAAAGATCACTAAGAGCCTGAGTTAAGTTGCAAAACCTAGCAGGCACATCCACCAGCCCGCCCCCCAGCGAGTAAAGATTTTCTAGGGCTGCAGCTAAAAGCTGGGTTATAGAAGATATTTTCTCCACTGAGAGCGACAGCTTAGCTCACTTTAGCCGCCGACCGCAATTAGATACTGATGACATATCCGAGGCGGGGGAACAAATAGTTCTGCTCCCTATACCGTCTAACCACCTATGGGTCAGGGTAAGCGAGAGAATGTTGTGGTCGCTCTCTACAGAGGGTATGATAACCATATCCTTCACCATACTCCATAGGTGGATGTCGAGGAGAAAGTAATCAATTCTTGACGTATGCGCAGGCCTATTATATGTATAGGCTCCATTTTTATCAGAACTAGTCCTGCCATTAAGGGCCCTCAGGTCAAACTCCATTGTTAGGGAATTAACCTGAAGCACCACTTCCGTCCATTTTTTGATTGGGCTGAGCTCTAGGGCTGGTATCCCCCACCTATTATCATCGACCTCTTGGTCCTGTGAAACTTCAGGGCCAAGAGGCTCGAAGGTACAGTTGAAGTCGCCCGCAACCAAGGTGCGGTGCTTATGTGGAGAGGATCGGAGCAGGGCCTCCAGGCGGGCTATAGTGGGGGATTCTCTACCCCCCTTCATACCTCGGGCAGAAATGTTAAAAATATTTAGAATAACTTGACCCTTGGGATTTTTCAGGGTGATATTGAGGAGATCCGGGCATTGGGTATCATGCTCCTCCACCCTACAATTAAGTGAGGAGGCTACCCAAACAAGGAGGCCTCCCGAGGGGCGACCCCTACCAGTCTCTAATTGTACAGCCGGTATATGGTGGGATGAATATCCCACCTTGTGAGAGGGCTCCCTACACCAGGTTTCCAGGAACAGGCATATGGAGTAGTCCTCCACAAGAGCGTTCCAGTCGGGCAGGGCCAGTTTCCTGTCCAACCCGGCCACATTCCAACTGAGAACCCTAACAAGTGGGTCCGCCACAGCATGGATACTAAGAATGATAAATTCTGCTATTTTTGAACATTAACATGCAAAGAAAACAAGATACAAAACACTTTAGTATTGTTCGACTTGGCGTTTTCAGTGGGTTTACCCGAGGACCTTTTGTACTTTTTGACCTCCTGTTTTTTACCTATTTTCGATTGGTATTAGGACTCTGGGCACTTCACCACTGCTGTTCAGTGCTAAAGTTCATATGCTCTCCATTAAAATTGTGATTATGAATTGGTATTTCCATCATTGACTTGTTTGATTTAATATTAAATCCATAGTACAGTGCACACTGTGTGCCCATGGCCTGTAAATCAAAAGCTACTAGTGGGCCTGCAATACTGGTTGTGCCACCCACACACGTAGCTTTTCAAAGGTGTCTGAGATCTGCCACTGCAGGGTTTGGGAGCAGTTATTAACAACCATGTCGACCTAGTAAGCGCACCCAGTTGCCAAGGCCTTGCCTTTGATTTTCTTACATCTAAAGTAGGCCAAAGGTAGCCCCATGGGCAGGGTGCAGTGTATTTAAAAGGTGGGACTTGTAGTGATGTCTTTGTGCATGTCCTAATAGTGAAGTACTGGGTATTTTGTTTTTCACTATTGCAAGGATATCTGTCACATAGGTTAAAATAGGAGTTGCTTTGTAATATGTTACAAGCATGACTTTCCATTGGACAAAATCAAAAACTGGAGTTTAGGCATCCTTAACTCAGGATTAAAAAAATACATCTTCAAAACTAAGATACAATTGATATTGAGTGTTTGAAAATACCCATTTTAGAAAGTGGGTACTTTCTTGTCTAATCATCTATGTGCCTCTACATGGTGTGTACTCACTGTCTGGGTTTTAAGGTGACAGGGGTTAATTTGTGCATTCACATTAGATAGACACCAGTGGGGTTGAGGTGCGTCCTGCCTTTCCTGGGTGACTCATAGCCAGGCTGAATAGACATGGCTCCATTTAGAGTAATAGGAGGAGGTGTTGCTTGCACCTGAATGGACTGTGTATGCCTTCCACAATGCAGTTTCCACCCCCTGGAGTGATCTCGGCCTGAGGAAGGCAGAACTGGATTATGTATGCCAGTGGATCTTTGTTTGTGCCAACGTCAAAGGGAAATAGGAACCAGCCAGGAAGAAGGGCTGGAAATGCTGAGAGGAGGGACTACCACTTTGTTGTGTGCTTTGCTGGGTTGGCTGCAGTTAGTGTTTCTGCCTTGGCCAGGAAAAGGAACAATTGTTCTTTCTGTATTCTAAATATCGCCAAGGACTTGATGTAGAGCTCGCCTCCTATTGGAATTCTCAGGGAAATCATAGACTTTTGGTAACCATCTACTGGAACTGGATGTTCAACTGCCACAGAGGAAAAAGGTAACTCAACGCCGTCAATAATGCCACTGCTGGGTCGGTGAGCTGAAGGCACCACAAAGGGCACCTCTGCACTTCACACCCCAATCCTGGTCCCACTGATGAAATAGTATGATGCTGCCTCTGGCCTGCTGCTTGCACCATCACCTGTGGGCACTGCACTCCGTGCCTACTCACTTCACTTCGCCAACCTGGTATTTCCGAAGGTGCCATGATGCTGTCAATAATGCCACTGCCTCCATTGTGACCAGTGGACACCGCTCAAGAAGAACGCGGAGCACCTTTCCACTTTACACAGGAGCCTTGGTCTTACTAATGACACCGCTTCAAGCTGACATCAACACAGTGGCCGGCACTGTGATTTGGGGGCACCACTTGTAGGTTACTCAACGCACCACTCCATCCCACACCACAGTCTTGGCCCATCGTTGTCAGCATCATCGACTCCAGATTGCCAATCAATACTCCGGCCAGCACTGTGACCAGTGGGTTCCGCACACTGCATTGCCCCGTCTCGCACCGCAACCTTGGGTCTACTGCAAACAGAGCTTCAGCAACGATGATGCCGCTGATTGCACCGTGACCTGTCAGCACCACCCATTGTGCACGGCAGCCCTGGTCTCACCAATGCCGCTGGACGACTGTCACTGAGCTGCTACCTGCACCATGACATGAGCACCACGTACTGCACCACTCTGCTTCGCGCTGCTGCCCGATGCCTGCAGACACCGGTGCTCCTGAATTCGAACTCAAGGAGTTTGACCTGCAACTTGTGTGACTTCAAGGGACCGACAATTCCTGCACCGACTCCCGGATTCACCTGCCGATACCACTTCGAAATGCAGCCCCGATGCCTGCCGACACCGGTGCTTCTGAATTCAAAATCAAGGAGTTTGACATGCATTGTGTGTGACTTCAAGGGACCAACAACTCCTGCACCGACTCCCTGACTCGCCTGCTGATGCCGCTCCTCTGGAGCGCACAGCAGGGTCTGACACCATGCGTCTCCAAAGGTACTGTTTTACAGGTCCCTCCAACACCAGAGCCTAACCACAACGCCCCGGTCAGCTAGAACTATTTGTCTGTTCATGACGTTGTGATAGCTCCGTACTAAACTATGGACCTCAAGTGACAGTTTTTTTAAGTCTATTTGTTCTTTATTGGTTTTTTGGATTACTGTACGCTGGATGTTTATTGTTTTGGTCTGGTTTTTTACAGATAAATATTGGATATTTTTCTAAAACCGATGTGGTGTCCTTTTGTATTGTTATTACTTTAACACTGCTGGTTATGTACAAATGCTTTACACACTGCATTTAAGATAAGCCTGACTGCTCGTGCCAAGATAACAACGGGGTGAGCAGGCTTTATTTTAGACATGTAGTCCCCTTATCCTGACTAGATTGGTGGTTTCTGAAAGGCTTAGGTGCATACCCTAGCCACCCAGAGACTTCATTTCTAACAAGTATTTTTTCAGGCTTTGCATGACTGCTATGAATGATGCTCAGCCCTAAACAGTTATACAAATGCACATAGCATAGTGTCATGAAGGGAATGGCTCTTTGCCGATTCTAAAACCTGGGTTTTCTGGACTGGAAGTGTGTGCTGAGTCTGCTTGTGGCTTTATTTATTTATTTATTTATTTATTGAGCAATATAACATATCTACGAGCAAAGCTGCTTTAAGAAAATGCTACCTAGTTTAGCATTCGATTGGTGGGGTATGTGTACGTAGAAAGATTCTAGTTGCTAGGTGATGTTGTAACAACAACATCACTCAAGAGAGAGAAACCATTTAGACTGTAATGCAATCAGGTATTATAATTAGTGAGAAGTTATATTCCACATCTGTTGTAAATGATCATTTCTGAAGGATCCCTCCGAGGTGTTTAGTTTTCCTCCTCCTACTGTTTGCTGGATTTGTTTTGGTTGGCCTTAAGACTGTGTGCACTTTGCCACTGCTAACTGGTGCTAAAGTGCTTGTGCCCTCTACCTAAAACATGGCAGCATTGGTATGCACCTGTTTGGCCTATTTATTGGCTATAAATCCCCAGTAGAGTGCAATACATGTGCCTAAGGCCTGTAAAATAAAAGTTACTGGGGGCCTGCAGCACTGTCATGTCCTAAGGTAGGCCCTGTGTAGCCTATAGGACAGGGTGCTTTGTAAGTAAAATTCAGACCTTGTACTTTCAAGTTTTACATTTCTTAGTAGTGAAATACTTTTTCTCAAATTAGTTTTCCGCTACTGTGAGGCCTACCTCTTCCCTGTAGGTTAACACTGTGGATGTAATGATAAATGATCTTTAAAGGTAAAGACAAATGTATCATTATTTTTAAAATGCCACTTTTCTAAATATGAAAGGGCTGTAAGAGACATTGCATTTTTTCAGAGCATTTGAACAAGAAGCGGACAGAGTGCCCATCATGGCTTTTAAGGTACACCTTGAGTCTGGCAAAGTTAAAGATAATAGAAGGGGTCGTTATATTCAAGGAACTCGGGGGAGATCTAAGGTAATTGAAGGAATGTTGCGTAACTGTGTGCTCACGAGCTTTACAACATTTTTCTAGTAAGCAGGAGATGACATTTTTTAATAAACTGGTGGGTTATTTTATTTGTGGGAAGGATTGTGCACTGGTTTTGCTTGTACACATGGGTGGTTCTAGGTAATAACTGTGATAGAGTTTGAGGGTGGGGCACAAAGGCGGATAGAATGATGTTTTCCAACCATGGATCATCAAAATGTTGGTCTGGTTACCTTTTCCATTTTGTTGTAGTAACCCCTGACGGAGAGCCTGTTAAGGTTCAAAATGCATTGGGTGGTTTGTTAAGAACCTGCTCCTCAACGGATGTTTTGTGAACACGTGCCACTTGTATAAGTCAGGATGATGCCAGGAGGCATTTGAAAATGTCAAATAAAACATTCAAGTGGAACTATGCCGTCTCAGCAGTGGTTTTATAAATATATGGATTAGATTCGGATGAATATAACCTTAAGGATTGGTTTATGAGATGAAATTTAAAGAAGCAATTTAAAGAATTCACAGAGTTTGATTCATTGAAAGGGACAATCCCTTCATTCAGCATTCAGCAGTGCGGAGGAGGGGTGCGTCAAGGCACGCCCCATTTGTTCACCTATTTCAATATGTCGGTGTTTTTGGGACAGTTCACAGAACCAACCGCACGCAATTAATTGTTTTTTGCTATTAGGTTCACGTAAAAAGAAATAAAGTAAAATAAGGGGAGGAGTGCATTCTTTCATTTTTTCGCTTGCATTGTAATATTCATTTGTCCCACCGACAGTTTGCACCCCATTGAAGACAAGTTTAAATAAAGATGAAAAACAGCGATAATGGACATACCACTTCAGGGACAGTAGTACGACACAGGTAGATCGAGAGCGGATTGGAAAGGTAACTTTATTGATCATGGCAGTTACACTGATGTTCGTGGACTTCATTTTTCAATTTTTTCACTGTTATCTGACACTGGAGTTTTTGTCTTTCTGATTAGGAGTGTTTTCTAATGAATTACACGTCAATGGATACTTTCACACATGTTTAGAATGGATCCTTTGGGGTTATCTCATCATAAAAAGGGTTTTGAAACATGTCACAATGCACGGGTGGGCTCATATGTTTGGTTAAGTTTACTGATTGATGTGGTGGGGTTTGGCACTTTCGTTTTTTAAACTAAGTATATTTGTTTTTTAAACTAAGTATATTTCTTTAAATCCATGGTTCTGAAAAGGGGAAGTTAAGGGATCAGGGTTCATGTTTCACTGATAAGGTACAAGTTGAGTCTGGCAATGTTACAGATAATAGAAGGGGTTGTTATATTCAAGGAACTCGGAGGAGATCTAAGGTGGTTGAAGGGATGTTGCTGTGTGTCCACAAGCTTTACAAACGTTTTGTTAACAAGCAGGGGATAAAGTTGTTTAATAAACTGGTGGGTTATTTTATTGGTGGGAAGGATTGTGCACTGGTTTTGCTCGTACACATGGGTGGTTCTGAGTAATAACTGTGATAGAGTTTGAGAGTGGGGCACGAAGTGACGATAGAATGATGTTTCACAACCACGGTTCATCAAAAAGTTGGTCTAGTTACCTTTCTCATTTTGTTGTAGTAACCCCTGACAAAGAACCTGTTAAGGTATGAAATGCATTGAGTGGTGTTAAGTACCTGCTCCTCAGCGGATGTTTTGTGAACACGTGCCACTTGTATAAGTCAGGATGACGCCAGGAGGCATTTGAAAATGTCAAATAAAACATTCAAGTGGTTTTATAAATATATGGATTAGATTCAGATGAATATATACTTAAGGATTGGTTTATGAGATGAAATTTAAAGAAGCAATTTAAAGAAGTAACTGAGTTTGATTAATTGAAAGGGACAATCCCTTCATTCAGCAGTGCGGAGGAGGGGTGCACCAAAGCACACACCATTTGTTCACACTTTTCTAAAGATTACATTTTTCCGCTCTTAACCCTCTGTGCCCTCAGCCTGTCTCCAATACACTTCTGGGGTGGGTGACAGCTGGGTGTTGTGCATTCCCTCTAGTCAGTCTCACAAAAAGGGACCTTAGGTGTGAGGCGCTTAGGTGTGATACGATGGGCAATCCTGGGCAAGATGGGAGGGAAGAGCTGGACACAGCCTCACATTCACACCAGAATTGGCTGTGTCCTGTGTCGACACAAAGAACTGCCTAACCCCCTGTAGTCAGCCGCGGGCCGTGGAGGGTGTTACGGTGGGGCAGGGAGGCGGGGAGGGGGAGGGGCAGGGTGGAGAGGGCTAAAAACCGGCACATGGATAATTACAGGTAAGTAAACAATTTAATTAATAAAACGAATTTCGTAGCGCGCACTGCATCGCATTTTGCGATGCAGTGCGCGCTAGGAAATTCGTTTTATTATTTAAATTGTTTACTTACCTGTAATTATCCATGTGCCGGTTTTTAGCCCTCTCCACCCTGCCCCTCCCTCTCCCCGCCTCCCTGCCCCACCGTAACTCCCTCCACGGCCCGCGGCTGCCTGTAGTGAGTCTGGAACCAGGGCAGGATGGAGGACATCTGGGCCCTTAAAAGCCCTTCTTTGAAGTTTCCCCAACTTCGAAGGTACCTGTGAGTATAAGAACGGAACATCTGACCCTACCACTTCAGTGCACCTCTGGATCTGTGGCTACTCTGCCAGGAAGAAGGACTTCTGTGCTGCTAAAAGGATTGTCACTCTGCTGGATGGCTACTCTGAAGGGGGCACTGCCTTGCTGTGATGACCTGCTGCTCTCTTGCCTGGAGAAGAAGCACTGGACCTGTAACCTATATTGAACCCAGAACCCCAGATTGACTACAAGGACTAGTCTTCTGGCCTCCTGATCTGAGCGTCAGGGACATAAAAGGGTTCCACAGCTCCCAGGACCTGTTTAAACAAGCTCCTGACCCTAAGAGGTGCCTTACAGGTCCTGGGACCTTGAAAGGCTACTGAAATCAAGCCCTTGGTCTCTTTGCAAATGTGAAAGGGCTTGTTCACTCTGCACATACAAAAGATAAGTACAAGCAGACACAAATTCTTCTCTTCACACAGCCATGATTGTTGTTCACCAGCATGAGGCTTCAGCCCGTCCATTAACGATGCCTGATGGCACGTTGTACTCCGCAGACCACCGCTATCAATGCTCTTCTTGTTCCCAGTGAAGTTATTGTCCATGAATGGGACTCATGGCACAATTCTTGAGATGGTCAAACTTCAACTGGAGTTGTCTGGGACTGTATCGACCCACCCTCGATTGTAGTTGATTTAAATGTTTGGATTTGACATGGTCTTCTGCAACGAGATCGCTCCAGTTGGTACTTCATGCTTCTGAGTACTAAATTGCAGTTTGTTCTTGAAAAATTCATAATTTCTGTTCTTTTTTAAGGATGGGCAGAGTTAACAGAGTTGGACTACGCAGAATTTCGCCTAGTTGCAGAAAACCTCAGTGGAATTCTGTGGAGTCCCGCTCAGCCCTCCACTCACACCGCAGCCTTTTGTGTTGCTTCTGGGCATGGCAACTGTGAACATCATTGTGATCTCAGTCTCTGGACAGTTTGTTGGTAGTGGCACACTGAGGGCTCTGGACATTCCCTCCTGCTCCACACAGGAGGACTTGAGGAACACTACTTGTCTGCTTCCTGCTGAATTTCCGGTGCCCCAGCCGTGATGTCCTCACTTCAGCCAGGTGCCCCATAAAGAAAAGAAAAAAACTAAGGTCATAGGCGGTCTGATGGGGAGTGCCAGTGAGGCGTAAGAGGAGATACAATTGTCTCACTGCTGGCTTTCTTGTCGCTGTTTGATGTTATTCCTGCCTGGTCCAGCTCTGCATTCTTGTCACATCATCACCCCATTTCTCTTTTGAGAAGGGAATCAGCGGTGGGGTTGCACTGTCTCTGCTGCCGGGCAGCTGTAATCCCTGTAGTGCCCAGTAGCATGTGGGGTGCAATTTGAGTTGTTTCAGTGAGAGAGTTTTACCTTCAATTCTGTGATGACAGAGTCAGTTTGAGGAATAATCTTCACTTTATACCCAAAGTACACAGTAGACAGCCCAAAGAGATTCAGAAATCTGATCAACTCCGTATGGCTTAAAATGCCCCTAAAAGAGCACAATATCTAGCAAAACAAAAAATAGGGGGAGTAGCAAGGATAGCGGCAGGAGCAGTTGCATATAAGTGTGCTCCATCCTGGCACCACAGTAATTCTGATATTCACCGTGTTTTGAGACCCCCCACCTCATGGAAGACACCTGATAATGTGGCCCGAGTCTCCACTTTTTATAGGGGGCCACAGGCACAAGATTGTGGCCAAGCCGGTCTGCCCTGAATGCTTTGAGGGCCACACTCATCTAGAACCACTGCATTGTTCCCTGTGGTTCTGCTGGAAGGCCCACCGATGCTGATGATGGCTCGCTGGGCTCACCTTTGGACTTGCGGTGGGTAGACGGAGTTGGCTGAACTCCACTCTCTGAGCAGAGCGCCAGGGTGGCAAAACCCTGCAAACTCTGCTAGCGGTGTATACCGCCCACGCTTATTCCATTTATTGAATTTTATTTTTTTTTGGTCTTCTATTTTTTCTAACCTGGTGTGGGCTCTTTTTGTGGTGTTATAAGTGTTTTACTGTTAAAGTGTTGCATACGTACTTTACCCATCGCATCTTAGGTTAAGCTTGACTGCTCTGTGCAAAGGTGCCACAGGGTGAGAACAGGCTAATTTAGGGTGTGTTTATGACTAACCTTGACTAGGATTGCAATTACTGCCTGATCAGGGCTTCCACCACAGTCGACCAGAAACACAATTTCTAACAACATCTATACAGAACACATTTTATACAATGTATTAAGCAATATATCACAAAAAATGCTAAAGGGCATAAATGTCCACTCATGCCAAGGCAAAAGTCTATAACATGTTATTTCCTTACTTATTCTAAAAAAACTACAAGAATTTTCCTTAATTGTTTTTTTCCCCATTTGCTATCATATAACATGTTTAATTTCATTTTTTTAATTAAATCCTCATTCAACAAATGGTACTCTGATTTCAAGAAGATAGAACCTAGTCGAACCACTAAGAGGTGAAAAAAGTCACTCCACGCAGGAGGGAGGGTAAGTTGTTACCCCGGTATCAGTCGTAAAAATAAGCCTCCTGGATTGACCATGGCACCAATTCTTCCACAGGCGAATGCATTGAGATATACTGATCCGCCACCATAATAGCCTGTACAGCAAGTTCGTAATCATTGCACCTTGATCACTCAGCTTTGTTTCTTAGAAAAAAAACACAAATGTGAAAAGAAAGCGAAGGCAGGTATAAGAAAAATTGAATAAAAGGAGAAACCCAAAAAAGGAAACCATACAAGTTTGTGGAAGCTATATTCAGTGAGAGAAACTGGAGGCATAGGTTTTAAACCAAGTGTCCCAAAGATCCCAAAATGTTGTTTTCTTAACCCACTTATTTACACAATCAAGTTGTGAAATTCTCTGTTTTGAACCAATCCATTCAATTTCAGTGGGGGGAGAAGGGAGGATCCATTTAACACACAACTTCGTGCCAAAAGAATCAGAACAAAAAAATGAGCCTTCTGGGTTTTGAAGAAACTTTGATTATCCACTGCATCTGGCATCACACCAAAAATAACAAAAGAGCCGACCAACCCAATTTCTTGACCCATAATTGCTGAAATTACCTTACCCACGTTTTGCCATAAAGACTGGATTGAAGGACACTGCCAAAATATATAAACCTCATTTGCATTGTTCTCATCACATTTTGGGCACTTCTTTATCGCTCCATTACCCATCCTTGACAGTCTCCGTGGCGTCCAGTATGCTTTATGGACAGTAAAAGGTGGTTTCTCTTTAAACGCGCAGCTTTCACATATGACCACAAAAGAGACATAGATACTTGCCCTAAGGTTTCGAGGTCTTCACCTGGCTGGTCCTTCTTCCAGGTCTCTCTAAATGGATTTTTTCTGTCCTCCCGGTCTGAAATATCAACCAATACCATTCTGCTACTTCTTTCAACATTGTGGCCCTTGAGCAGATCTTATTGACCAGATCCCGATTCGCTTCAATCTCCTTCCCTATCGTTTTTATCCAACTCGAAATCTGATAGTATTCTCTGAAACTGCAGAAAGGCACTGCCATGAAGCCAACTCATTGTCCACAATAAGTTGCCCCCACATCAATATCCCGGATATTTGAAGGGGGACTGCAAGTGCATCCACTAAGCATGCAGGGGTGCCTGAGGAACCCAGATAGATGCTTTGTCGTTATAGTACGGTATATGCAGCATTGACCTCACCTGAGAACATACTTTAGCCGCAGCTAGGAGGACTTTCTGCCTAACCTTCTTAAAAAATTTAGGGTGACCACATTTTAACAGAAAGAAATGTTCCTGATTCATAAAACTCATGCCTGGAGCCTTAAAGGGGGGAGAAAACGCCAAGCTTTCTTTTAATAGTTGGTGTGAATTCTTTAGGTGAAAGGCACAATAGTATATATACAGGTCTGGGGTGGCTATGCCGCCATGAACTTTCTTTCTACTAAGCTTCTTTTGAGATATTTTTGGGTTTTTACTTCCCCAAATAAAGCTGGAAAAAGTCCTTGTACTCTCCTAAACCAGATCTTCTAAAATTCTAATGGAATAGTGTCAAATAAAAAGGTAAAATTGACATTATTAAGAGGGTTGATCTTCCCAGACTAGAAAGTGAAAGGGTCTTGTAGCTGTGATCTCACACTCGCCGCTGTATTATCAAATTTCACCTGCGCTATCTTTTCTATATTTTCGACTATTTGGACCCCGAGGTATCTTATTTTGTGTTTTATAAGGTAACTTGTATAAGGGGTATTCCTTGTCATTAATTCAGTTTTTTGCTTATTAATTGAATATCCAATTGCTCTCCCAAATCATAAGATCATCAGCATACAATCCTATTTTATTTTCCGAGCCATTACAACTAAAAGAGGAAATACCCTGACAAGCTCTTAATTTACATAATAGTAGTTTGATGTACATGTTAAACAGAAGGAGCAAGAGGGGGCAGCCCTGTCTGGTTCCCCTGCAGATTTGTATTTGTTAAGTTTCCATTAACAAGGACCCTGGCAAATGGATTTTTATATAGGGCCCTCACTTCTGCTATAAAAGTTTCTCCTAAGTTGAAATGCTGAATCACTTTATGTAAGAAGGGCCAGCTGACCCTATCACTTTAAATAATGGGTTAGTTTGTGAAATTGCCTACCCTTCATAAATCTCTTCTGATCAAGATGTGGTATTGACCCTGCTACCCTGTCTAAGCGTTTGATTAAAATCTGAGTATATATTTTATGATCACTATTCAGGAGGGAGATAGGCCTTTACTATTCGCAGAGTCGCCAATTTTTTTTCGGTTTCAAGATAATATTTATAGTAGCATCTTTCCAGGATAAAGGGAGGTCTTGGGCTGATGTAAAAGCAGAAGTGAACAATTGGAGCAAGATTGGTGCTAACTCTTCTTTTAAGATATTATACATTTCATGTGGAATGGCATCAGGGCCGCGGCCTTTCCTTTCTTTAAGGTGGTAATAGTATGGAAAATGTCTTCCAAAGTAATAGGGTTACTCAGCTTATCTTTATCAGAGTCCGGAAGTGTGCGGAAAATCCAGGTCTGAGAAAAAGGCTTCTACAAGTTCTTCACTTAATGCTAAATCCTCAGAGCAAAGATCTGGGACGAATTGGGCAAAGGACTCCTCAATCTCAGTATCCTCTGTGATGATTTTTCCAGAGGTCGGGCATTTGAGGTCTTTTATCATATTCTTTTGTGGCGGGGGTGAGGTATTGTGGTATTTTGGTGAGGTGGCAGTGCTAACGGGATAGTCACTTTGGACAGAGCCTCAGTTGGGGATTGGTCTTGTTCCCAGAGGCCTCTACTTCTGAGTGCATATCTATTTAGCCATCTATTTTCATGTAACTCCCCTGGAGCCTTACTCTTACAAAGTTGCTGATCCGCACTGTAAACGCTCTTACCCTCATTAATTGTCAAATCCCGCTCCCCTTCTTCCTCCTCCTTACCAGGGTCATTGAAGGGGGCTTTATACCATCAGAAGCTGCTCTGCTTCTGCTCTGTTCAAACTCACGACTGAGGACGGCTGGAGCTAACAGCGGACTCCTACCCCCCTGGAAGACAACTCTTGCTGCTACAAGCCGGCCTCTGGCAATCCATAGCGCTGCCTCTGCCCAGATTCGGACCCACGTCGGCCCCGCTGCTGCTGCCACTGTGACTTGCAATGTGATATAAATACCGACAAATAAACAGCGCTAAATCCTCCAGCGTCACCCCGAAGTCGTCAGCTCCAGTACCGGTGAGGTACATCCAAAAAACTGGGTATTTAAAGCACTCATCTGCCGGGAAAGAGGATCGAGTACGCGACTGCACTAGCTAGCTACTGCCATGTTCCCCTCTATCTATCGAAAGCCCTAACTTGTTCATTTCATTGTAAAACATGTGAGCATTAGCTAGAGGGTTAGAACCCACCATAAATAATAATCACATTCATTGTTAGAGTGAACAACAAAAGTCACCAAACAAACTTGTGTTTGAACCTCTGGTTGCTTGGCAAACAAGCAGCCAAGCTTAACTTAGAGGCAATGTGTAAAGGGTTTATGCAGTACTCAACTAGTAAGTAACTGAATACACAGCACAAGAAATCCCTCAAATCAATCAAAAAAACCTACAATACATTTTGATAATCAACATGGCACCAAAATTACAAAAGTCCAATAAGTATAATTGGATAAAGCTTAATTAAAAAAAGCACAAAAAAGCACGAGCCCAGCCATGGTTATATAGTTGCACAAGACCACTTTAAAATCAACATTTCAGGCTAATCACAATGGAGTGTGTGTCCCATGCAGGGACCAGATTTGTCCTGGTAGAAAGTGTACCTTCTTAATTAGAAACTTTTCATGAGCAAAAGTGGTTGTCAATGAGTCCCACAGGAAGTGGTGCAACAGTGGGTAGAGTCTCCACTGAAAATTGTTACCCCATGAGTTAGGGAGTGGCCAAGAGTTACCTCCACAAACAGGCTGGCAATGGACATAAATGTTGCATCCCTAGTAACCCCTTCAGAACATAACTGGATGGCGGAAGACAGAAGAAGGGCTGCACCTGCTGATGTGACCTATGAGTAGCCCCCCAGGGTCTGGACATGCTCTCAGGACTGTGAAGTGGATTACAAGGGTCAGCGGACTGATCTCACTTTTTTTCAAAACGTTTATTTTCAGTTCATTCAATAGAATAATAAACATGTACCCACCCAAGCGCATCAAGATGTGTAACTATTCATATAAGCTACACTGAGATTCTTTATTTCATAAAATTCACCCTACAAAACAGAACATTTCACCAAGTTGTCTAACATATTTTTTATTGATTCAATCGCAGCTACTGCCCAGACAGCTCCTATTTGTGCCCAAACCACATCCCTCTTTCAGTTCACTATTCTTTGATATCAATGTAATTCTTGTATGCATTATAGTATGGATGGCCACACACTCTCATATTTTGTTTAGTCCTCATCCTTGCATCTTTAATCTGATGATACCTGGATACCCTCTTCCTTGGTCAAGGTGGCCTAGTATTTGAGGGTTCTGATTCGTAGCATTGCCACCCAGGTCTCTGAGTCCTCTGTCAAAATGTCGTCTGATCTTGTAAGTTTCATTTGTGTCTCTTCATCCAGAGCCCCTTCATGCAACTGTCTCTTTCAGGCTTGTGTCTGTTGCTCTCGAGTTTGGAGACAATGTATCACTATGCGTCCTTTGCCCAACAGCCCCTCTAGCTTACTGAATGTATAGCTCATTTAACATTTTATCAGCTGTGGTGTCACCCCAAGAATAATTTGCTTTATTGCATGTCTTGAATGTTCCCTGTTGTAGAATGTATCTTTCAAAACCTCTTCAGTCATATAGCAATCCCATGCTGCAATCCCATGTTGCATGGGGAAAGCATACCTCAGTGGCCCTGTATCTTGGGCATATCTTTGCCCCACACCAGATAGATTGTATCTCGTTTCACAGGATTTAAGTAAGTTCTATGCAAGTAATTAGAATGCATTAATTTAAACGTAGTATTATTTGATTTGGGTATAAATCTTCCAATATTTCACTCCCACCCAACCACCATTGCATTACCATATTTTTTTAATTGTGTATTATTGATTATCTGTGTATTAAATGGCAACAGTACTTTGAACAAATACAAGCATTACAATGCACTCAAACATTTAACAAATGGGATGCCAGCTTGTCTCAATAGTACAACAGCAGTTGTTCTCTGTAATGAAGAGCGATATGAATAAACACTTGTCGTTAATGACAACAATTATAACCGTTAAGTCTAATTACTATAAGAGTGAGTCATGTTGTGCAACTGGTCGGCCTGAAAGTGAATGGTCCCTAGTTTGGACTTTTTGACAAGGACATCTCAGGGTTGTAATAAGTAATAACATGAGGAAGGGTGGGCACCCATTTGAATGAATCAGCGTCAAACTCAGGAAGTGGCAGGACCCAGAGCTGTAAGTGACCCTGTCAGGGTGTGTGACTCTCCTTGTGACGTTCCCAAGTTCTTCGAAGCTCCCTTATACTCAGGAGCGATTGACTCAGTATCAGTTATGTGAGCATGGACCCTTCAATAGAGTGTCACGGTGCAACTCAGGATAGGCGTGTATTGTATTTTTCTTCAACATTAGTTAAATATGTGTCCCAGCTTTGACCACTTGCCCATGAGTCACCCTTGTTAGGAGCAACTTAAGTGTGTTTGCTTCTGCCAGTGTCCATTTTAGCAGTGTGGCCAGCCAGCGCTAGAAGTCCGGGGACAGGCGCCTTCCATGCCATTGTTACCTGCCTTTTGAGCAGGACATAAATGAGGTAATTGAACCTATGGAGGTGTTGGTCACCCTTCGATGTAGCGTGAAGTACCAACAGGCAGAATTTGGCTGTGGGCATGAGGGTGTGATCCACAGGTTTAGCAACTGGAACAGTGACCGCTTGACACACTGGGTGCAGCATTCGGCAATCCCACACCATGTGATAACATGCAGCACCCACCAATTTACACCGGGAAGACTCAGGGGTCAGGCTAAGGAATATGCGTCCAATGTGCTGAGGGGAGCTGTAAGTGCGATGTACTTAATTAAACTGTGTGAATTTGAATCTTGGTTTATGAGATGATGACACTTTAAGCTACATGGGAAAAAAACAACACCAACGCTGCATTCAGCCCATTTTTCTGAAGAGTCCAGCTGACCAGTTCCATCTGGACCTGCCCTGGATGCTGATTGTGGCTTCTACAGGAGGAGTTATTGGGCCCTTGGATAAGTGTCAGAGTGCACTTCTGCCTAACCCTAAAAGCTCGGACTGAGAAGCTTTTTCAAGGATTTTTACATGGAGACCTGACAGAAGACCGGTTCTAACCTGGCGGCCAAAGATTCCAGTTTCCCTCAGCAGCAAATCCATTTTAACCACACGTTGGAGAGAAGGTGTCCAGTCTTGTGTACTTTGTTCAGCTACAATTTGCAGCCTTGCCCCCCTGGAAGCCTCCGAGCTCCAAAAAAAAGTAACTAACTTAGAACATAGAAATCTGACTCAGAACATTGACATCTTCACTGGACAAAGGTACCAAAAGTGTCAGGCCAACGAGGAACCTTCCTTGGGCGTGAATTTTGAACATCTCCTGCTCGGAGCTTTACTGTTAAAGGTCACCAGCTTCACCAGGAATTTGTCTGAAAGCTATCAGGCTTCTAGGAAGTCACCTCGGACGCATCATATTTCCTTGCTTTGCTGAGTATTTTTGACTTCCATTTCTAAGACTAAGTCAGAAGATAAAACTTCTGAATGGATAGAGTCTGGTCTCTGTAGTCGACCCACAGTTCATCGTAGTTTGCCTTAAATTTTACCCATGTCTTGGTCCAGCACAACCAATTGCCCACAGTTGGCTCTTTGTGCTTATGGTGCTATTTTATCTAAACTTTTAACAAATCCTATCTCTGGCTCCCCTTATTGGCGTTTTGCCATTTTAGTATAATTTTGTTCATGGAAATATTCTTTATTTGTATAACTTAAAAAGGGCTTTTTTGTGTTGTGGTTTCAAAGCCTTAGATGCTTTGGTACTTCTAAATGCTTTACTCATTTTCTGAAGTCAAACCTGTCTGTTCTGTGTCGTAGCTGCCAGGAGCTGAGCTCAGTTTTATATTACTGAACCTTTTACTGGGCATAACAAGAACAAGAAGAGCGTCATTATTACTTGTGGTGGACTACCATCCACTCAAAACTAATAGTTAAATTGTCTCACAGTGTATTGTGGGGCGATCCATATCACTGTAATGGCCAAACTTCAGACTATTTCATACATTGATTCCAATATAAAAAAACACAACAGTTGTAAATCCCAAAATATACATGATCACCCATCATTAGTCTTCTCTGATCCGAACAATCTCACATCTGATATGCAGACAGCAGGGAAACATGATACAAATATGTGAGTGAATAAGAAAAATACATTGCAATTTCTTCCGGGGGATATTTAAAGTACTGCCTATAATTCATTTTAAGCTACAGAAGGCGTAATAACAGGAAAGACATCTTAAGGCGAGGAAACACTTGCATGGAAATCATACTCAAGTTCTTGCACTCAGGGATTTCTTTGATAGCCGCTGTAAAACGTATTTTCGATCACAGTAGCATATGTTCGAGTCAAGTGCTATTCTCAGCTTCAGAAAATGGTTTGTGATCATCGCCGACAATGAGAATTGTCCCTTGACACCCATCATTATTGTTTATATCACAAACAAACATGTCTGCTGGCTAGGACCGCGCTCAGAGGAAGAGGCAGCGCGCGGTGCTGACAGTGACAAGGTGCTGAGACAGACACACGCAGAGGGGAAGGGGAGCTGATGGTTTACACAACAGAAGATTTTATATGGCTAATACTTTGCGCCAAAATATATATTTAATAAAATGTGGAATGCCCCTAGGAAGTAAAAATCGATGCATAAAACAAACAGGGCATACATATCAAAATAAGGAGCGTCAGGGGCATAACAACCTGCCGTAAACTCGCGCCTTTCTTCGTATTGTGTTTATTTTTCACAGTAATCATGTAATGATATTGTTGGAAAAGATTAGATAAGGAAAAAGAGGCTTGGGAAAAAAAACAATGCCAGCGATTTGCAACAGCCATTGAGTTTTATAGGTTTTGCTCGTTCAAGCTCTGGTTGAAATGCAGGCCCGTGTTATAGATATGTCGCATATTCTTTACGGCTGAAGACCACATATGAATGTGTTTTCTGGAGCAACATACATGAAGCTAAATTCAAAGTGACAGAGACACGTGTAAGGAAGCTTTAGGGGGCAAATGCATCAAGCAGATTTGCCTTCACAAACGGGCCGCTTCGTAGAATCGGCTCATTTGCGAACGCAAAAAATGCTATTCAGATGCAGCAAATCCTATTTTGTGATCCGGTAACCTGTTACAGGATTGCAAAATGGGTTTGCCATTCGCTATTAGGAAGGGGTGTGCTTAGTGTGTCCCTTCCTAATACTGAATCGCATCGGTATGTAGGAATGTTTTGGGACCGAAATGCAGTTGCAAAACATTCACATTTTACCACCTACTTTAAGTAGGTAGTAACCCGTTCGGAAATGGGAAGGTGTCACCAAGGGACCCCCTTGCCCTTTGTGAATGTTTGTTAAGAGCAGGCAGTGGTCCATCATTTGATTGCGTGGCACTTTTCACCTTAAGTGGGATGGGTATGCCCAGACATGGGTTCCTTGCTCACTGTGCCACTGGATTCAAGCTAGCCTGGCTGATGAATAGTAATACACAGAAACCAGTCCCAGGATGATTGTTTGCAGTTCAGGGAGGACCTAGCTTGGCAGTTTGGTCTGGACTTTTCCCATGAGGCACAGCGTCAAGACCGATTTGCATATGGCTGGGTCTAAACTGGGATGGCATGGTGAGCAAAAGAATGAGGGATTTAACCCAGATCTCTTGATTGTGGGTGAAAATATGATTTATGCAGCATTCTGTCTATCATTTGTTTGCTTAGCAGTTTTCACCCTAAGTGTGATGGGTATGCCCAGACGTGGGTCCCATGCTCACTCTGCCACTGGATTCAAGCTAGCCTGACTGATGAAGGGTAATACCCAGAAACCGGTCCCAGGATGCTTGATTCCAGTCCTGGGAGGACCTTGTTTGGCAGTTTGGTCTGGACTGTTTCCATGAGGCACAGGGTCAAGACTGATTTACATATAGCTGGGTCTAAACTGGGGTGTCATGTTGTGCAAAACAACAATGAATTGAACTCAGTTCACTTGACTGGGGGTTAATGTATGATTTATTCAGCATTCCGTCCATCATTTGTTTGCGTAGCACTTTTCAACCTAAGTGGGATGGGTATGCCCAGACCTGGGTCCCTTGCCTACTGTGACACGGGATTCAAGCTAGCGTGACTGATAATGGGTAATATCCAGAAACCTGTCCCAGAATGTTTGGTTTTGGTCCAGGGAGGACCTGGCTTGGCAGTTTGGTCTGGACTATTCCCCTTGAGGCACCGGGTCAATATTGATTTGGATATGGTTGGGTCTAAACTGGGGTGGCATGGTGAGCAAAAGGACATGGATTGGATTTAACCCAGATCTCTTGACTGGAGGTGAATGTATGACTTATTCAGCATTCCCTCCATCATTTGTTTGCGTAGCACTTTGCACTTTGCCCAGACGTGGGTCCCTTGCTCACTGTGCCACTGGATTCAAGCTAGCCTGGCTGATGAAGGGTAATACCGAGAAACCAGTCCCAGGATGCTTGTTTCCGGTCCAGGGAGGATCTGGCTTGGCAGTTCGGTCTGGACTGTTCCCACAAGGCACAGTGGGGACGGATTTGTATATGGCTGAGTCTAAACTGGAGTGTCATGGTGGTGAGCAAATGAACAATGGATTTAACCCAGATCTCATGACTAGGTGGGAATCTATGATTTATTCAGCATGCCGTCCATCATTTGTTTGCATAGTGCCTTTGAAATACAACACAGGATCCCCCAGATAGTGGGGAAGGCCAAGATTCCTTTCTTGCTCCTCTTTTGGTGGGAGGAAGGTGGGAAATGTAGTTAGGTGAGGAGGAGGGCCCCGCTCAGCCTACACCACCCCTAGGGTGGGGAAGGTGAGGTGAACCCCTCTCCTGAAATTCCACCATCTTGAGATGGTGAGGAAACCTCCACTCAGGGCTAGGATAGTGCCTCTTCCCACAGGAAATAGTCACTAGAGGGTGTAGACACCCTAAATGTAAGTAGGCCATTGGCTTGTAATGCCCCAAAATGCAGTATTTAGGTGGCTCCCCGAGACCTTGACTTCAGATTCCATGGACCTAAAGAAGACAAAGGAAGACAACATGCTGCTTTTCCAGGAACTGAGCCCTGCTGCATACGAAATTTGTGCCAAACCCTGCCAACTGAGAATAGACTGGATAACAGTGTTCTGACATCCCTATCTGAGACCTGCACAGCCTTCAAGAACACCAGAGCCCTGCCAGCCTTCGCCAACTGCCTGGGTCCTCCCTTTGGACAAGTGGTACTAGTCCCCGGCACACTGTCGGTAAAATACCACCATGAGGTGAAGACTGGCACAGACTGTTTCAACGCAATTCACCTTGCACCCAAAAGTTGCAGCAGCCTAGGTCTGTTCGTCAACAGTCCAGTAACCGACCCCTTCAATGCATCCACCAACCCGAGGGATCCTCACAGTACCTACAACCAATGCTGGAAACAGCCCCGCTCCTCTGAGCCTGTACCCTGTTTTCTACCGCCCGAATGCAACGGACTGCCCTCACCATACCTGTAGTTTAACACTGCCAATGAAAAGAACCAATTCTGCATCCTAAGACCTCGAGCACACTGATCAGGGTAAACCAGAACTGCCTGATGTGCCTGTGCCCTGGAACTTCCAAAACTATGGCTCATCTGGAGTAAAACTTACCCTGAACTCTAATCGATCGTTGCCCCTCAAAACTCTGTGGCATCATGTTGCTTATATCGACTGCGACTGAAAATGTGTCTGTCTGATGGTATTGACAGCTGTTGTTAAAACCTTAAGCATTTTTGTCTTGAACTGCATTCGATTAAAAATCGACGCACAAAACATGTATTAACTGTCAAACAAAGTTCTTGGTTTCTAGTAAACATTTATAAAGATATCATTGTATTTTTCTAATTGGTCTTGGATTTATTCTTGAGTGGGTGTCTCATGTATTGTCTCTGTGTGTGAAAACACATGCTTACCACTACCTTCTGATAAGCCTAACTGCTTGCAGACACTACCACAAAAAGAGTATTATAACTATCTGTTTTTACTTCTGCACACCTATTGGGGATCCACTGGCTTTGCTACACAGTGTACTTCATTTTAGAGCACTATATGGAGGGCCAGTGACCAACAATTGGGAATGGTAAGTGATATTCGTCATGGCATGGAGTGTTCTGCATTTGACTCTGTCCTCTAACTCTACAACAAAATTACATAAAGAAGAAGACCTAACTGATATTGAGTTTGCGTTTCTCAAGTGTTTTTTTTAATGGTCCTGGCTCCGAATTAGATGTTTGAATTCTTCAATCATGATTCAGATCATGCGCTAGTTAGTTATGGACTACCCAGCCCATATATTCTGTTGCCTTATATTATAATTTGTCACAAGTCCAGCTCCTAAAGTTCTCATTTTTTTATTTTTTTATTTATAAGTAAATTAACAATCAACACACTACATACACACATTGTCTATGCTTGTTACAGAAAACAATAGCCACCCCCACCTCACTGTACATATGACAATCCATATAGGATCCCATCTCTGATGCATGTTCCGTACAAGTCATAGAGTCGCTGACTCTATCCCGCAAGGCATTCTTTGGCTGCCAGACTCTGTTTTACAGGCATTCTCTACCGCTATAGATGTGTTTTTACACCATAGACTACCAGTTCATGTCCAATTTCCATTGGTCAAAGTCTGGGCAGTGCAGCAAGTCCCATCCCCGGAGCGCAATTATTCTGTCCACCAAATATCTTTACTCACCTTTCTGTAAGAGAACCCTGTAAACAGTTATGTGTATGAGGCACTGGTCTATTGCCAACCAGAAGGGCCATATCTCTGAGTAAACCCAAAGTGAATGTAAAATGGTACCCATTAGGCCAAAGTTGCTCACATTAAATATTCCTTGTGCAAAACCTTTAGCTGCACCAGTCTGAGACCAACGCGTGTGGCCACTTCTCTATGTGCAGCCAATTCTTTCTTCCAGTCACATTCCTCAAAAGGGCCCAGGTTCTCCTCCCATCTTCTCTTTAGATCCTCCATGGGGTCTGGGGTGTCACAGATGATTTTATGGTAGATGAGAAATATAGCCATCTGTGGAATTACTTATGAGTGCAATCTATCTACTAGAGCTCATGCATTTGCTGGGAGAGCATCCTTTGAGACATGGGCCCCAAGGACACATCAAAACTGCAGGTGTTTAAAGGCGTTTGAGCCCACCATTTGAAATTCCTCCTGAAGGTCTTCCAAGGGGTTTAGTCTGTCCTCTCTCCACACATTTCCCAGCATGCTATTACCAATTAAGTCCCATTTCCTGAAGACCAGTAGGTTGCTTACCTCATGAAGCAAGTCACTATCCCACTAAGGTGTTTCCCTTTTCAGAATCCCCTCCCATTTCAGTAGCCTCTCTGTTCGGACCAAAGAGCCACCTGCATGCTCAGTAGAAGTGTAGTGTGGCCTCCCGGCTAATATAGCACCTCCAGGTAACACAAATGTCCCACAAGATGTCTGTCAATCTTCATAGATGGCTCATCCAGTGGGTCCAAGGTCCGTTTATTGAGGTGAGGCCCAATAATATGCTTGTAGGCCATGAAGGGTGATCAATCCCTCATATTCTTTGGTCAATATCCCCAGTGCATTTCAGGAAGGGTTTCCATCCCACAGCAGAGCATGTATCTTCATTCCCACTTGCTGGAGGAATTCTGCAAGCACTGAGTACGGAGTGTTCTGGAGGGCATAGGTAAAGTTTTGAAGGGAGATCATTTTTTGCCTTGCTACCCTGCCTAAGACAGGTAATGGAAGATGTTGCTAATGTTTAATGTCCTGTTGGAATTTTGTGAGTCCCCTATTTCCCCTGTATACAAGTTCTTTTTTTTAAAGAATTCCTCCCTGTCCTTGGTAACATTAATGTCTGAGTATTTGAAGCCCCCCGGGGTCCACAGGGATCATGTGTCTAGGGGTCCCAAACTCTGAATGTCCCAAGAGAGGATATAAAGTCAATTAACCCCAATTGATGGGGAAACCGGAGCACCCCCAAATAATTCCATAATTAGCAGAAAACAGTCCAGAGTTAGTTCCAGGTTTGCCAGGCAGACGAGGATGCCTTCTCCATACAAGGATACGTCTTCCGCCCATGTGCTGTCCCACGGGAGTCTTTGTACCAGAGAATCACTTCAAATCCAGCATGTGCGGGGTTTGAGTGCTAGAGCCGAAATATAAGGGACAGGGGGCATCCCTGTCTGGTCCCCTTCCCTAGTAGAAAGGGCAGAGACAAGGCACCGTTCACTCAGACTCTGGCCAGTGAAGAGGTATACAACAAGCCTACCCAGGCCATAAAAGTGGGTCTGAAGCCCATACGCATCAGGCCACTTGCAAATATGGCCACTCCAGTGTATCAAACTGCTTTGCTGTGTGTAATGATAATACCGCTATCAGCTCCAAAAGATTCCTGGTGTACTCCAGGCAGCAAAACATTCAGAGATTGAAATGGGTACTCTTGTTGAGTATGATGCTCATTTGATATGGCTATATTAATATATAGATGACCTATCTGAGTCAGAGGGCTAGAATTTTCACTAGAATTTTAGCCTCAGTATTACATAGCGATTTCGGCTAATAGGAGCTGCTGTCCTCCAAATTCGGGCCTTGCTTAGGTATGACCACAATCGTGGCCACGAGAAAGTCCCAAAGTATTATACCCGTCATTCATGCTTCCTCAAACATAGTGAGGAGGTGGGGCACCAATCTGCTGGCTAAGCCTTTATAGAACTCCACCAGCAAGCTATTTAGGCCAGCGGTTTTACCTAATTGCCATGTTGAAATAGTGTCCCTAACTTCCCCGTCAGTCAGATTCACTTCAAGTGTCTGTCTCTCCTCATGAGAGATCTGGGAAACCTTTACCTTCCCTTTCCTACTATTTGTCTGTGACGGATAAAGGGTTTCATAGTATTCTACGAAGGTTGCATCAATGTTTGTGTTATCTATGACTGTGTCCCAATTCACCCCTTTCAAAGACATCACCCAATGAAGGTCTTGGTCGCATTTTGCCAGCCACACCAGCTTTTCCCCTGGCATCATGAAGACGTCGGAACGGCTCAGAATTGGATTCAGGTTTGCCGAATCCGATTCGGAACCCTTGTTCCCGACTGAATTTTACACAGTTCCCCACGATCGATTACAATGCCAGCAACGTGTTTGTGCTGTCTGAATTGGTTCCAAAAGGCATTCGGATGGTTCTCGTCTTTCTGAGCCATATCGTATATCTCTATGGACTCAGTGTCCGGATGACTAATTTGGACAGCCGTTCCGAATCAGTTCCTCGGGAATCTGACTCTGGGGGCCCGTAGCAGGCCCCCTTTCACCTGAGGACTTCCGAATCAGGCCCATGTGGGTGCCCACGGGACCCCCCTTTCCAACCATGTACAATGTAGCAGGCACCAAGTGGTGCCCGGCACATGGTGCATGATTTCCCCCAAAGATCCCTTTTATCAATGGGAGCCCGTGTATTAATTTGGAACACAGACTCCCATTGAAGTCAGTGGGAGTCCCACCGAATCGTATCTAGAAGCATGCGGAAGCATCCTGAAACTTCCAAATCGCTCAGTCAGACTCCCCCAATTCGAGTTGTTCAGAAAGCATTCATGGACTGATTCAGTAGGAATGCTTTCCAGACAAGATCGTAATCGGCCCCATTGTGTTTAAGCCAGGTATCAAGATCTAGCTTCACCGCATGCCAGGGCCCGGTAATCATGTTGCTTTAGGCAAAAGGCATTCCCTATACACAAACTGGATTCAGGGCAGCGATGGGCACACTCACGAATATATCAGCAGTCACCCTGCTTGCCAATCAGGCTCTCACAAACTCCAATCCTCTTTACGCATGTATTATAGACCTTCAAGCTGCTTTAGACAAAGTCCCCTGAGCCAAGCTATGGGCAAAAATGCAAAACTGGGGTGTACCACCTAAGCTCCTGGACGCCATAATCAATTTGTATTCCCAGACGTGGCTTCAGGTCGGGAAAGGAGACGGGCACACCATAACCAAAAAGTTCCAAACTCTTAATGGGTTAAAACAAGGGTGTGTGCTGGCACCCTGTCTTTTTAACATCTATACTACCGACCTTGATAAACAACTACGGTCAATTCAATCTGACTCCCCCAAAATTGGGCAAAGTTCCCACACCCAGTATACAATACGCGGACAATATCGTGCTCCTTGCACAAACACCTGTAGGCGTGCAGCGACTTATCAATAAACTAGGAGCTTATACCATCTCGGTTCAACTAACCATCAGCCCTCAAAAAACAAAGGTGATGTGTTTCGCTACGTGACTTAAAACAAAGGCAAATCGCAAATTCCTCTGGCACCTGGACGAGCAACCCCTGTCTCGGGTAAACTCATACAAATACCTAGCTTTTCAAAAACTGCAATCTTAATTTTAAACCACAATTGGGACAAGGCCACACCAAAGTTAAACAACTGTAGTTTGCCTTCAGAGTTCCAAAGGAAAAACTAACAGGTTGTTCCACAGGTCATTGGCTCAAAGCCATTTCAGCAAAATTTCTACCTTTGATCTCATATGGCTCAGAAATTTTAAACCCGAAAGACGCCACCTGCTTAAACACAGTACAATCGATCTTTTTCAGGACCTGTTTTCGATCCCCTGACACATTTCACAATCCCAAATTTGACTAGAGTATGGACCAAGAAACCAGATTCCTGACAGAGAAGGGGCATTAGCCAAATATTACTGGAGAATGAAGGATGCTGAGGACAACACCCTTGCGCATCACTTCTGGGTGAAAATTGAAACCCAAGCCAGGCAAATTAACTTGACGTTCAGAGTTCTGAAGGATTCCCTTGTGGCATTGTAGCTAGAGGAGGCCTGGCTCACTCTTCCCACCTATTCAAGTTTCAAAACCGTAGTTAACAAGGCAATCAAACGGACCTCTTTCCTAATAGACAAAACAGCCTTTCAAAAAAAAACATGCCTGGACAGTGATCCAAGGATATCAGCGGCTGAAGCCCCAACAATACCTGCTAGACCATTTTTCTCAGAAGAAAAAACACTACCTAGCGTTACTGCGGCTGGGGTCATTTCCATCAAAAGACCTGACACCAAAATGGAAATACTCCTGGCAATCCACGGAATGCCGCCTATGCGGAGGAGGGGACGAGTCTTTTATATGCTTACTATGCATTTGCCCCTTCCTGACAGAAACCGGAAGAACAGTTCTTCGGGAAACCTTTAGGAAGAAACAAATAAGGGCATTTAGAGTAGCTGTCATCCAATGCCTTGGAGTACTATCAATCCAATTGTCCTGTAGAGCCATACATTTCCTGAAATCTTCTGGAAAAAAAAGAAAACATTATTTGGTTTAATAAGTTTTAGCATAACCAGTCTTGCAATCCACTTACGGTATCGTCTGTAAGTTTTATATGTGTTTTTAACTTAATTGTAGTACCTCTGCGTGTTTTTATTTAAAATGTACATCTCCTGTATGGTAGTTTCCCACCCTTTTATGATTTTTTAATGACATCAAATAAAAGTATTTATCTCTCTGAATCCAACTATTTTAAACATCACATGGGAATTAGCCATCAGGTGCATCTCCTGGAGGAATGGTCTACCTCAGTCATGCACCGGAGTAGCCCCAAATCACCCTGTTTGATTTTACTTCCCAACCTATTAACATTCCATGTTGATTTTAGTGGGTCTCTGTGTCTCCTTAATAGGTCCCTGCAAAAACACCAGTTGCTCCCTGGTCTGCATTTACTGGGTTGCAGTCCATTTCTTGGCCCTGAAATTCCTGAACCAGTGTGTCAACAATTGCTTCCCAAACAACCAACCGGCACACCTGTATTGCCTGCTTAAAATGCCCATATTCCCAATTTTAAGGTTGGCTGTCGCCTCATCCTTTACTGATTCTTTATCACCAACTACCTACTCAGGTGTGTTCCTTGCAGGACACCATGCCACCACTGTGCTAGGCACCAAATGCAACAAATGAACATAATGTCAATGAACAGTTTGTTTAGGGCAAGGATACCAAGGGCCTTATTCACAAACGTAAACATATTATTTTTTGTTATTGTAAGTTTACTGTTGTTTGCTATTCACAAATATATTGTACTAATAGTATCTTACTGACTATGGCATTTCCATGCATACAAAGATAGGGCAGTCACCTGGCAGCTAAAGCCTTATGGAAGCTCTAAGCAGGCAAAATGTAATTTTCAAAAGTACATTTTCCAAAATATTAAAATAATTTGACTTTACCAGTAATAAATATTTGAAAAAGTCAATGAAATGATATTTGAAGGCATTTCCAAGGCAGGGATAACATTAATAAATTTCATATTGTATCCCAAAGCCTTTGGGAACCTTCTCACTGTAAGTACATGTTTAACATTAGAACATTTCCATATCCTGCTTTTAAATACCATACACCCAACCCTATGAGCAGTAAGGCTACTTGGGTGTGACTTAGCAATATTTAAATGAAGAATTAGGTCTGCCAAAACATGTTGTTCTGATAGGTTGAATTTGCAGTTTTAAAACTGCACAGTCAAGCTAGAGGGGTAGGCCGAAGTCATGTCAAAGAACTCTGCGACAACTTCGCCAACCTCTTTAATGACAAGATTACTAAGATCGAAATTTCACTCGACACCATCAATACTCCCCCCACTAATAGCAACACGTCCGGGGCCTGCTATACCGCTCCGTGTCCCTCTTCAAAATCTTGGCTAAACTTCCACCCATTCAGGAATCTGAGATAACCACACTGATATCCACCTCCATACCCTCATCTCATGCCCTAGACCCTATTCCTCCCCTACTAACCAAAAACCAGAAGTGCTCCCTAATACCACTTCAGTGCACGATCATAAATAGCTCCATTTAAAATTGAGTTTTTCCAGACTGCCTTAAAGTGGGACAAGTCACACCCTTGCTGAAAAATACAGCCTTGACATAACGGATTTGAATGACTTTAGACCGGTATCTATCCTTCCCCTTCTGTCCAAAATCCTAGAAAGATGCGTTCTCCAACAACTAACCCAACACCTGCACAACATTAACCTCCTTGACTTCCTCAATCTGGCTTCAGAAAAGGCTTTAGCACAGAAACTGCAATCCTCAACATCATCGACGATATCCACAAATCACTAGACTCTGACCAATGCTGCCTCCTCATTCTCCTTGACCAATTGGCAGCATTCGATACAGTAGACCACAAACTCCTAATTAGGGCTCTTCATGAAAGAGCCAGTCTTGGCGAGGTGGTCCTCTAATGATTTTCTTCCTTCCTGCACAATCGCACTCAAAAAATAAAAATAAAAAACTTTGCTTCCGACCTCCACCCAGTCAACAAGGGAGTCCCTCAAGGTTCAGTTCTCTCCCCACAACTCTTTAACATCTACATGGAACCTCTCACCAAACTCCTCAAAACAGCCATCATTTGTTTCCATCTTTATGCTGACGATACTCAGATATATTTGGAAACCACCTCTCTCAGTGACATTCAAAGACCCAATGACGTACTGAGAGATGTTCAACACTGGCTGTCATGTAGTCACCTTAAACTAAACCCAGACAAAACTGAGATACTCCCCATCTCGAACAAGGAGGAGAACCCCCAAATTGCTGAGTGGCTAAAGGCCGTCGATGCGCTCAACGGGAATCTCACCCTAGCAGACTCTGTCAAATCACTGGCATCACGCTAGACCCGAAACTGAACATGACCAGACACATCAAGAATTCGTCCAAGAGCGCTTTCCTTAACCTTAAACTACTGAACAAAATGAAACCTTTCATTCCACCCAGTGATCCTAAACAGGCCACTCAAACACTGGTGCTGTCAAGACTGGTCTATGGGAACGCAGTCCTCTCAGGAATAGCAAAATCTCATCTGCCTCCCATCAAAACAACTCTGAATATGGCAGTCAAAATGGTCACCGGAATCAAGAAATTCAACCACATTTCTTCTGCACTCAGAGAACTTAAGTAGCTCTCAGTCGAAATGCGGATTAGCTTCAGAACAGCCTGCCTCACTCATAAAGCCCTACATACCAGCAAACCCGAAAATTTGGCGGCCAAACTCGAAAAAGCCAGTCAGGCCAGGAGCCTCAGAAGCTCAAATTCCCTCCTACTCATCCCGCCAAAAATTCGAAAACAAAAAACTGCAGCAGGATCCTTCGCCGTAAGCGCACCCAACATCTGGAACTCTATTCCCCATCACATCAGAACCATTCCATCTTTTGTAAAATTCAAAAGCCAACTCAAAATCCTGTTCCTCAACCGCTCCCTAGGGAATCGATAAGATCAATCGGATCGGGAAAGTAGGCACCTCGCTGGGCTCCAATTCCATGTCCCCAAGACTACGAAGCAGATCAACCAACCAGCATCCTGCAATGTTGATGTGTCTTTCTTTTGTTTTCTCTGTTGTGAATCTCTGCAATGTATCTGCTGTTAGGCACTCAGATACCCTCGGGTCAGGCCAGCTCTATATGAAACTTCTTAAATAAATAAATACAAATAAAAATTGTTTTATGCTTTCACTGTCATAGGTAGCAAAATGGGGGCTGCAGTCTACCAGTGGCATTAAACTTACAAACCCATAGTGCAAGTTTTACAATATGCTAGGGACTTATAGGTAAACTAAATATGCAAATTGGGTATACACAAATTCGACATCTTTGTAGGGGTTAGAGCACATACAGTTGGCACTGGACAACAGTGACCAAGTGTGCATAGTCCAAAAACAACAATACAATCTGGCAATAAGTGGGGCTGACCACACAAACAAGGGGCATTTTCCTACAATAATTATAAAGATTTGTTGAGGGGACTGTTACCCCATGGGGTGTTTTGGTTTTGGAAATGTACTGCAGAAATGAGAGCAATGTGAGAATTGACTGGAGGAAAAGCATGTTTTAAGATATTTGGGAATTTAATAAAACTGGTTTGTGCCAGTAAAGGAAGGGAAGAGAGTGCCACAACTTTGGATCAGGATGTGAGAAAGCCCATTCTCTATAAGCAAAAGACATTGGTGGAACTGTGAGCATCAGGATAACAGAAGAGTGCAGACTCTAAAGATGAAGATGAAAATAAGGTGTTAGTCTACAGATAACATAGTTGAGATAGTTGAGGGCATGCCCATATAAGCCACTATGGAAAGAAAAGAGAATCTGAGCAGGCTCTTTTTGTCAAGAGAAAGTCAATGCATGATTCCCACACTGGATAACATAGAGATATGTCATGGCAACTTTGCTTGAAATCTGTCAGCAGTATTTTGAACTAGCTGGCAGAAGGTAATTCAGAAGGTCAAAATAAAAGGCATTTTAGTAATCAAGCATAACTATGGCTTTAACCACTAACTTATGACAGTTTTTGAGAAGGTAAGGATACATTTTCAAATGATTCTTAAATAATGATAGCAAGATGAACACGTTTTGATGCCTTGCAAGGAGAAAGGTGGATTAAAAGTCAATAAAGATCCCAATGATTTTAGCCATGTATGAGGGAGCTGCTGGGGGACCTAGATCTGAAGGCCCCTAGGCAGACTACCACTGATTAGTGGAATTGCAAAATATAAGCAACTCATTTTTGTCTGTGCTAAGTTTGAAATATTATGTTTGCTACAAGAAGATATTTATGCAAGACAAGAATGAAAATATTTGGCAGACAGATGTAGGAAGTCTAGGTGCAGGACAGCTGGGTGTCATTGGCATATGTTAAAAGAGAGCCCAAACAACTTGATGAGCCAGGAATGATTGGCTACATGGATGATGAATAATGTAATGCTAAAAGAAGAACCCTGTGGGCCCCACTAGTAGCTGCATAGAAGGGTGACTGGCAAGGAGGAGGATGAACTGGCTGAAAATAGTCAAACAAGAAAGGTGAAAGCCAGTGCAGAACATGACTGGTTATTTCTAGTTTGACAGTTGGTGGAGGAGAATGCTATGAGTGACTGCTTTGAAAATGGTGAACAGATGTACAAAGATCAGATTAGTAGATCTGCTCTTTTATGATCCATTAGAATTTAAACATCATCAGACATAGAAAGAGGGCAAATGTATTGCGATTGCCTGGATGAAAATAATATTGGTTGATATGAAGGAAGTTAGTAACTTTGAGAGGATGCGAGGAATCAATGATCTAATTTTGTTAAAAACAATAATGATTCCCAAAAATAACAGAAAAATATATAATTTACAAACATATCGCCATCCTATACTTAGCAACAACTCAAATATTGGTGAACAAAATATCACAGTTAAAAATATCTTTTCTTCTGATATCAAAACCACAAATATCTTAAACAAATATTTTATCACAATAGATAAATATATAAAAAGTCAAAAATATTGAAGACCCCAATATTGACTACACTAATATCGCAACAAATGAAGCCAATCCTTACAGAATAAAATATTAATGCTACTTTACTTAAAACCACAAATAAAATTAAACTCAACATAAATCAAAAAATCTAACAACATTATTTAAATGTAAATTAAATAAATTTAACCATTAAGTAACATATTATTTACCAAACATAAAATACGTTCTATAATTCAATGCGATATAGAAAATAATTATTATTTAACTAAATGAAACCTAACAAATACATGCAAAATACCACAAAATAATAATTTCACATTAAACAGAACCACCATTTTGTGTCCACCATAAAAAGTACTAACTGATAAAAGTTAAAACCAAATGAACACTAACCAATCAAACCAGCCATCAAAAACTAACCGATACAAATTGGAAAACAATTACGATTTAAAAGGAATAGAATTTTTCAAAACGTACCCCACCATAAACACCAAGAGTTTGATGTAGATCTTGGTGGATGGGCTACTCCATCACAGCGGTTAAAGATATTCCGTTCGCTGAACTATGTATCCCATTATATCTCATGATCACCCTGTGATCATCTCTGTGTATTGGACAGAGTTGCCAGCAGTATTGTAAAAAAGGTGTTGTTAATTTTGGATGTTTCTACTTGAGTTTCCTAATATGGCTGCAATGCCCCTAACACCAAAGTGATTAAGTTAGTTAAAAGTCTTCACAAAGCCACATGATTTTTCACTCAAATATCATCTTTTAATATACTTTGGAAATTACCAGGTTTTCTCCAAACATTGCTAATGAGTTATGAAAATATGCACATTTTTATCTTGAATGCACTCAATTGTGATGTACTTATATTCATTTAACTCTGCAAAAATTTCTAATTTCATATGGTGGGCTACATAGAGGAGAGCTACTTACACATAGCTGGAGAGCTACCATTAGCTCATGAGCTACTTGTTGGAGAAGCCTGATCAACAGTATAACTAAAACAACTTTTTCCGCAACAGAAAATAATCCACCTAATTTTACATGTACATTTGCAAAGCAAAAGTAACAATTAACAATTAATTAACAGTATTCTTCAACTATTTTCAGACAGAATCAGAGAGATTGAGGAAGGTATATCACCTCACAGAAAAGCAAACAATTAGAACCAAGAAATGTCAAGCACTGAGAATGTTATTAGAAATGTAAAATACTACCCCAATGAACGTCATGGGAAGATTACCGTGAAAAATGATGTAATTAATGTGAGAGAACACAACCACATCCAAATCAATGTCAAGGCCATTGACTCCAGACTTTGCCTGTTCAGAGCTTTCCCTCCTTCGTCAGTGACCACACAGTGACCCATATCTTCAGCAGCCCACTGTCATCGGGCCCTGCTTCAGATCTAGCTTGCAGCTTGCCCAGCTGACAACTTGTCAACTACCTCTTTTTCTCTATAAACATTTCTAGGTCTGACGATAAACTTTCCATAGTGACACCTGTTCCCTGTAACTGAATGGCAATCCGTCATAGTCAGCTTTAACTTTTAACTTTCACCCAGTCTAGCATGACAAGGTAAGCACAGTTGGAGCTTTGTCTTTTTTGGCACTATTTTCACTGAAAACTTTCAAAAATCATATATCTGGTTTCATTTATTTAATTTGTGTCATTTTGCGTATTTCTATTTATTGCAATTGACTCTATTGTTCTGTATTGGTGCAGGAATTTTCTTGTATAATGTTTAAACTATAATACTGTGAGCACTGCATAATTGATATATTATTTTAAACAAAATTGTGTACCTTAAATTTGGGTTTAACTTTGTACTCCCATTCATGCATGGTGGAAGTGGAGTGTGACTAGCCTGAGTGACCAAGGTGATTCTTCTCAAGAGTGTGAGTCTGTGAGCAAACAACGCTAGTTATAGGAAACTGCTAGCTATTATTCCAAAGGAAACCCTTTTTGTGACATTAGACTTCACTCATACAAAATGGTTGAAATTCAGTGGTTATACCTGAGCTAACTTTAACGTACACCACTGCATTGCACTGCTTATGAACTCACATATTACATTACATCACTCATGACAAGGTCAGTGACATCACTGATGACATTGCTGATGGTATCTCTAATGACATCACTAATGACATAATTGATGGCATCGTCCAGTGAGTGTACATTTTCTGTAAGAGTTTATAATTGTTAAAATAGTATACTAGGTGTACAACTAATGAGTGATACTATTGCTTACAATATTATGTCAGTGGCTGTGTGACTCTGTATACGTGTGTTAGTGGGTGTCTGAGGGACTGTATAGGTGTGTTTGATGGGTGCGTGAGTGGCTGCATGGGTGTATAGGTGGGTGTGTGAGTAGCTGTGTGGGTGAGTGAGTGGCTTTTGATTGGCTGTATTAGTGAGTAAGTGGGTGTGTCAGTGACTGTATGGGTGAGTAAGTAGCTGTGTGAGTAGCTGTATGGGTAGGTGAGTGGGTGTATGATTTACTGTATGGATGAGTGCATGGGTGTATGAATGGCTGCATGAGTGAGTGACTGGATGTGTAAATTGCTATAAGGGTGCATGAGTGATACATAAACTGAGAAACTCAGAAAACCACGCACACATCCAGTCAAAGACCCAGTGAACCACACATATAGCTGCTCACACATGCGTTTACACACTCATACAACCACTGACATATACACTCACACACCCATACAAACTCTGATACAGCCTCTCAGAGACCCAGACAACACTAACACACCTTTATGGGTACTCATACAGACTCTCACACACCAACTTACAGACTCAGAGAACCACACATACATCCACTCACAAACTCACAAAGGTACTCCCACTCCAACTCAGACACTCACATACCCATGTACATACTCATACAAGTAGTAACACACCCATTCACATACCCATACAGCCACTTAAACACCCACTCACACACCAAGCGTATACTAATACACACATACTTACACACTCACACACTGACTCACACACCCATACTACCAGTCACACACCCATTCAGAGACCCAGAAAACCACTGGTACAGCCATTCACACACCCATATAGCTGTTCAAACACTCACTTACAGACCCAGAGAACCACTCACACATCCACTCACAGACCCTATTAGGCACTCTCAACACTACTCACACAACCAAGTACACATATACAGCCAGTCACATACCTACACACAGACCCACACACACACTTACACATCCAGTCATATATACCCCACACACTCACACACTTACACACTCACACACTGACTCACACACCTATACAGCCTGTCACACACCCATTCAGACACCTAGAAAACTACTTGCAAACCCATTAACACAGCAATACAGCCACTCACACCCCCTTACAGACCTAGAGAACCACTCACACAGTTATTCACAGACCCACATAAGCACTAACATACCCACTCACATACCCACCACATAGTCACACACCCAGTTAAACACCCACATACCCACTCACACACCCACTATAACAACCATACAGCCACTTACGCAGCTGCTTACATTGCCACACCACCAGTCAATCACTCACTAACAGTCACAGATCCACTTACACACTCACACATCCACTCACACACCTGCTCACAAACCCATAGAGCCACTTACCCACCCACTCACAGATCCAGAAAACCACTCACACACCCACACAGCCACTAACACACCCACTCACACACCCATATGGCCCCTCACATCCCACACAATTACTTACACAGCTACTAATGCACACATATGGGCAATAATACAGGTATATATATTGGAAAATGATTTGTTTTTAATAAATGTGCTGGGTGAGAGGGCCCGCTGGTTGGCTGCCTTTAGTGGGTTGGCCATAGGGCCTGGCTGCAGGATAAGCCTTGCGGCTAACCCCCCATTGCAAATGGCCAAGGCTGTGCGCAGCAGCAGTGCATGGTGCGGTTGTATTAAAGTATGGCATTTGCAAATTACAAGCAGTCCAGGGAGCAAAGGGTAGACCAAAGGGTGGGTTGATAATCTGGATCAGGCAGTCCCTCTTATACAATCTAGAGGAGATTGCAATTGATTCACAGGATATCCTCATCCTCAAGCTATCCCACGGTAATACTCAAGACATTGTTCTTATTAATGTTTACTCAGTCAATCAAAAATAGGGAGGAGGAATGAGTGTCCATTTGCTTCCCCTGGGTACGTATTAAAGTTATCAAATGCAAAAACTAGATTTTCGCAGAGTTTGTAAGCAAAAAAGAATTTTCGCAAAAAATGGACACTTGTAACAAGTCTAAACCATTGGATAGAAAATTTGTGGTATTCTCAAAAACGCAATGTGTAAGATATCTTGTGCGGTGTATATTTTCGTCCGCCCCTACATTGCAGTTGTGGCAGTTATCATCGAATACCACAAAGTGTAAGGTGCCTGCCTCATCCAGAGGCTCCTCTGGTCTAGGTTTGCAGTATCCAGAGATCCGTAAGTGAGGTAAAACAAAAAAAGTGGAAACCCCAACAAAAAAACTGAATTCTATAAAAAATAGGTCCACTCCAACAAAAACTTTAATAGTGGTGAGGATCTACGGTATGTAAAAGAGATTGGTACTTTTACTAGATCGAGTAACTAGATCTAGAAGTGTAATATAGTAATCTTTAAAAGAGGTGTCGACATGTTTCAGCCCCCTATGGCTCAACAGAGTCTGTAGGGCTTTCGTCAGGACTAAACAAAACAAACAAAACACAGGTAGTTACTTACACCATTTGTGTAGTTACTGCGATGGCTTACTAGATCAATTTAATCAGTTGCCAAACATTTTCTTATGACCTGCAAAAGAAAAAACACAAAATAGGGATATACAGTACATGTACTAATGTAGGAATTTACGGAGGCACCAGAGCAAACTTTTGTCTCTAGAAATTATTATTATTTTTTGGACGCGGGTAATGGCGGCAGCAATACGAGTGTTTGTTCATCTTTCTCCTCCACTAAATTGAGGTAAGGCGAGTGATCCCAACGCATTTCTTTTTCCTCCATAGCTCCATTTCCGAATCCGGAAAAAAAAAATCGCATCGGAAGCAGGCTGATGACATCACAACCAGGAAGCAACACAGCCCATGATTCATTCAGTGCCCTGAGGAGCTCCGAGGAGGAGGCAGAGCACAGGAGCTGAGGATTGTTACAGTGAGAACACAACCAAACTCAGAGCAGACTACCAGGATGGAGAAGGATGCACCCCAGAACAAGGAGGCACCCAGGAAGAGAAAACGAAAGTTTTCAGATAAGGAACTCGAACTGCTCATCGAGGCGGTGACCAGCAAACACGACAGGCTTTTTGGGAGGCTGTCCCAAAAAGTTCCAGAGGCAGAGAAGCGCAAATTGTGGCTGCGCATTAAAGACAGAGTCAATGCTGTAGGAGTCACCCACCGAGCATAGACGATTTAAAGAAGAGGTGGTATGACCTCAGGAAGAGGGCAAAAGAGAGGATTGCCGAAAGGGTGAGGGATGCAGCTGGCACAGGAGGGGGTCCATCCAACGTGACTGCAAACACTGCCCTTGAGGACCTCGTCGAGGCAACAATTGAGCCAGAAGCTGTTGTGGGGGTCACTCAATTGGATACATCCGGCGCAGCAGCAGGAGGGGAAGGTAAGATGCATGCCAGCGCAGATATGCAGCGTGTTGTCGACCCATGCCCATCCCCCCAGGCCAATCACGGTGCTTATGTAGCTGCGCCTAATGCATATCCTCTCACCAGAGTAGTGCATCATGGGAGTTGTAGTCATATCATGAATGAGTGCATGTCTGACCCCTGATGTAATAGAAATGAAACCAGCTGCACATGGCCATATGTCAGTGCAAAATTTCCTTTATGTAGGTTAGATCATGCAACACAGATACATCATGGCAAAATAATAACTATGCACTGTTTCACATACAGATGCATCACCCCTCGACTCAGATGACAGCGGATGCCTCGTCATGTATGTATGTATGTATAGATATTCTTATATAGCGCATTTACTGTCACCCAACGGGCATCCTGGTGCTTAGACATTCATGACATACAAGGTGTTACCAGCATCCGAAAAATCTATTACAGCATCCCGGGGAATAAGTGGGTCTTCAAGTTTTTCTTAAAGGAGAGGAGATCTGCCATGCCCCTCAGGTCCAAAGGAAAAGAGTTCCACAATCTTGCTGCGGTGAACCTGAAAGCCCGACCTCCCATCCGGGAGCGTCGGATCTTGGGTACTACTACCAGATAGGCTGAGGCCGACCGAAGTGGTCTGCCCGGGGTATACCAAGAGAAGAGGTTCTGCAGTGGGAGTGGACCTTGACCATGAAGAGCCTTGAATACCAAACACAGGGCTTTAAAGTCGATTTGCTGCGAGATTGGCAGCCAATGCAGATCCCTGAGAGCCTCAGCAGAGGAGTCCAAACGGCGGAGCGACAGTGCCAATTTTGCGGCGAAATTCTGCACACGCTGCAGTTTCCCCAGTAAAGTGGCAGGCGCCCCCAGAAGCAGTGCGTTGCAATAGTCGAGACAACTTAAAATAATGCTCCGCACTACCTCTGGCCTGGCATGTGAAGGGAGCAAGGGTAGAATCTTACGCAGCGAGCAGAGCAGTGCCATGCAAGTGGCTACCGTTTTGTTCACCGCTACATCTAATTGCAGATTGGAACTGAACATCACACCCAGATTCCGTACTGATTCGACAGAAGAGTCAGTCCCTTGGAAATCAGGGGGCCAGAAATCCAATGGGAGAGACCTAGGGGTACGGTCCATTGAGCATTGTAGCACCTCGGTTTTCATGCTGTTAAATTGCAGGGAGTTGTTACCTAGCCATGCTGCCGTGGTGCTCATGCATCGATGGAAAACCTCCTGGGATACCGCCTTCTTGCCTTCAAACGAGAAGACAAGCTGGGTGTCATCTGCATGATTGGTGACTGTTATGCCGAAAGATGTTATCAACGAGATCAGGGGACGGAGGTAGAGATTAAATAGGATGGGACTAATGGACGACCCCTGTGGTACACCCTGCCCCACCCTCCTGATGACAGATTTGAAAGATGGCAGGGATACCACCTGGTACCTATGATCGAGATACGATACCAGCCACTGTAGGGCCAACCCGGACACTCCAACCTCCGTCAATCTCCTGATCAAGATTGCATGGCTGACCGTATCGAATGCGGCCGACATGTCAAGCAGCACTAAAAAGGCTGCTTGACCCTGGTCGGCCCGCGTCCGAAGGTCATCAAGAACAGTCACCAATGCCGACTCCGTCCCATGTGCTGGCCTGAAGCCGAACTGAACCATATCCAAACACTCGGTCGACTCGAGAAAGTTGGAGAGATGCTTTGTGGCCAGTTTCTCCAGGATTTTGATTGGAAAAGGCAACAGGGAAATCGGCCTGTAATTAGCTGGACACATAGGGTCCAGATTTTCTTTTTTCAGCAGTGGGGAAACCACTGCCAATTTCCAGCAGTCTGGCACTCGTGCGGAACCCAAGGACTGGCCCCAGATCGAGAAGAGCGGGGGGAACAACTCAGCACGAAACAGTTTCCAAAACTTCGGTGGGAGCGGATCAGATGGGGATCCAGAGGACACCCCATCCGCCAGAGCACAGAATTTCTCAAAGGATGGTAGTGGAAAATTGTTCAGCCCTGTAGATGTGGCGCTCACCTTGCTGATCTCGATCAAGGAGGAGCTATCCGCCATCTTGTCAATGGACGGGGCGAGATTATTTAGGATGGAAGCAATTTTATCCTCAAAGGCTTGTGCCAGCGAGTCACAGAGATCCTGAGAGGCCGGTATGACATTTTTAGTGCAGGCTGGATGGGCTAAATCCTTCACGATTCTAAAAAGAGCCTGTGACTTGTTCGCAGCCGCCTTCAACGAATCCTCTAAAAACCGACACTTAGCCCGCTTGATCTGAACTTTGTAGTTTGCTAATGTCTGCTTGAAGAGGACACGTTGCGGTTCTAAGTACTGTCTCCTCCATGCCCTCTCGGCCTGTTTACACTGCATCTTAAGCTGCCGGAGTTCTTCAGAATACCAAGGCATCACAAGGTGAGTCCTAGCTCTGATGGTACGCATTGGAGCCAAGGAGTCAAGGGAAGATAAAATTCGCTGACGAAGGATCTCATAACTCACGTCCACGCTAATTCCCAAAGTGAAGCCGTCCGGAAGCAAAGTGGGCAATGTAGAGCGTGCGAGAATTCTGGACCATTGTCTACCCATCCTAGTGCCACCCGTCCTGCCCTTCTTGGTGGCAGCGGCTGTACATGAGAGAGAGAAGAGGACAATAGCATGGTCCGTCCAGCACTGAGGCAGAACGGTCTTCAGGGTCGCTAGGCGTGCATCAGCAAAGAGCAAGTCCAGAATGTGACCTTTGGAGTGAGTCTGGGTGAGTACAAGCTGTTGCAGCTCAATATTACAGCAGGCTTGAGTCAGCTCTACGAAGGCGGAGTTCATAGGTCCTTCAGGCCAGAGGTTGAAATCCCCTAGCACCATCAGCTTTGTGTGGGAGTGGGAAAGATCATAAATTAAGTCAATGAGCTCTGAGACCGTCGATAGCGAGCTAGCCGGGGGTCTATAACATAGCAGCCCGGTGTACAACACCCCTCCCTGGTCTTTAATAGAGAAACCCACCAATTCACATCCAGAAATAGCCTTGATTTGAAGCTGAGAGAAGTCCAATGTCTCCCTGAATATGACGCCAGTTCCACCTCCTCTAGCTCCCAACCGTGGATTGTGAATACATTTAAAACCGGGCGGACAGGCTATTCCCAATTCCACCGAGCTGGTTGAGGTGGTCCAAGTCTCAGTCATAAAGAGTACGTCAAGACCGTGAGAGTCTATCAGCAACGCAATTTCCTCGCAGTGCTTGATGAGAGACCTCACGTTCAGCAGGCCACAGGCCAGAACATCAGAGTGCCTGACAGTGGGATTCCGCTCGCCAAGTGAAAGAGTGCCGGGATTCACTCGCAGCAGTTCGTCGCGGGAGTAAGAAAGTGCGACTCGGTGAAGTGGGACAGAGGTTCCGGCACCCGGCGTGTCCTGTGCGCGAACGGGCGCAAACGGGCTTACCTCTGGCGCACCTCCGGCGCTCCGCTGGCGCACCCGCTGCGCGCCGGCGCTGCGCGCTATGGGGATAGCCATTTTTATGGCCGTAAACGCGGGAGCCCTGCAAAGCTAACAAATAGCCCCCCAACCAAGATGGCGCCTGCTGTTCGGCGCTCCCTGGTTCCCTCACCTAAGATGGCGGTATCTCTCACCTTAGCGCAATGTCCCAAGAGCGAAATGCCCTGAAGCGCTCTAAATCCCACAAAGAGCGGGTGAGGTCACAATTTAAATGCAGGTGAGACCTATACTTCTAATGTAATCCCCCAATGTGAGGCCGAGGAGAATATTGCGCCTAGCACCACAATCTTCAGCGTGAGCGCGCAAAGGAGCAGGTAATTTTAAAATGATGACAATTATTAAAAGCAAGTAGGCAGTGCAACAGCAGATTCCTTCAGCGCGCGATAGTCATGTAATCTAACCTGTCGGCGAAGAAGTTCCGCTTTTTAATCCCTTCCAGACGCGGGAGCCCTGCAAAGCTAACAACTAGCCCCCCAACCAAGATGGCGCCTGCTGTTCGGCGCTCCCTGGTTCCCTCACCTAAGATGGCGGTATCCCTCACCTTAGCGCGATGTCCCAAGAGCGAAATGCCCTGAAGCGCTCTACATCCCACAAAGAGCGGGTGAGGTCACAATTTAAATGCGGGTGAGACCTATACATCTAATGTAATCCCCCAATGTGAGGCCAAGGAGAATATTGCGCCTAGCACCACAATCTTCAGCGCGAGTGCGCAAAGGAGCAGGTAATTTTAAAATGATGAAAATGATTAAAAGCAAGTAGGCAGTGCAACAGCAGATTCCTTCAGCGCGCGATAGTCATGTAATCTGACCTGTCGGCGAAGAAGTTCCGCTTTTTAATCCCTTCCAGACGCGGGAGCCCTGCAAAGCTAACAACTAGCCCCCCAACCAAGATGGTGCCTGCTGTTCGGCGCTCCCTGGTTCCCTCACCTAAGATGGCGGTATCCCTCACCTTAGCGCGATGTACCAAGAGCGAAATGCCCTGAAGCGCTCTAAATCCCACAAAGAGCGGGTGAGGTCACAATTTAAAAGCGGGTGAGACCTATACTTCTAATGTAATCCCCCAATGTGAGGCCGAGGAGAATATTGCGCCTAGCACCACAATCTTCAGCGCGAGCGCGCAAAGGAGCAGGTAATTTTAAAATGATGAAAATGATTAAAAGCAAGTAGGCAGTGCAACAGCAGATTCCTTCAGCGCGCGATAGTCATGTCATCTCAGAGACAGCAGTGGTGACAGATGTTGAGACCCCGCAGGAACCTGAACCCACAACACCACCATCACCGCCACCACGGCGGACATCACCACCACCACCACCACCACCATGGCGAACATCACCACCACCACCACGGCGGACATCACCACCACCACCGCGGCAAACTACACAGAGCCGCAGGACAAATGTCCCCTCCCTGCAGGTGATGGAGTCAGAGCAGAGGCCAGCTGACACAATTGTCCCACGACAGACAGCCGTTGCTCCAACCACCCAAGCAGCAGCACGTGTCCGAGTCAGGCAGTGGGTCATGCCTCTAGGTAGAGCTGTTGAGAGAGCAGATGATCCAGCACAGGGATACGGAGTGGTGGAGACACGGATGCTGCGTGTCCAGTGCCTGCAGGGGAGACACATAGGTGCTATGAACATCAACATTGTGAAACTGACAAACAAAATAGGCACCATGACAGACGCAGTGCGCGAGATGACCACAGCCGTTGCTGAGGGCAACAGAGACATCAAACTGTGCCTGCAGGAACTCACATGTGCTGTAATTGCAGGCCAACAGAGCGAGCGCCGTAGACATCGCCAGAACATGGTCCGTACTATTGCCACCAATAGAGCCATCACTAAACTGTGCAACACCACAGCTGTGCTGTCGCGCAGATCTATGTCCCTGCAGGTCGATTTGGGCCATTATTGCGGGGATGTCGCAAAGTCCCTGGAGAGAGTGACCACTGCATCTGCAGTCTGGGACTTTTGGGAGGGGAGTGAGGCTGCCTCAAGCGTGAGAAGCGCCTCTGTTCCGGGGGCCAGCGAAAGGAGGCGCAGTGCACGCAGCACCACAGCCACAGAATCACATTGCGGAGATGTGGCCGAGTCATGGGACAGGAGGCTGGGGGTACGGGGCAGGCGCAAATAGCCATGATCCATTTGCTCCCTGGCCATGGTGACGTAACCATGGGCCAACTGTACAGCAACATGTTACACCCGTGATGACAACGGACATGTTTAGATTCGTTTATTTGATTCTGCGTCATGTTGGCATCTCATACATAGGCACCTGACAGGTACTCATGTGCATTAAACAATTGCAAACATAAACATGTTGTGTTGGCTCTTTCATACCTGTCTCAGAAGTGATGTCTTCTGATGTATGTCCGCCTCCTTTGTCCCTCCGCTGTATTTGGCACGTGTGCCTGTTAGTGTTGGGGGGGGTTGCTGTGCCCATAGGTCGTCCTCTCCGTCCACCTCTATTGGTATCCCCCTTCGTGTGGCAATGTTGTGCAGCATTGCGCAGACTGCTATTATCCGGCAGCAGGTAACTGAGTCATACTGCAAGGCACCTCCTGTCTTGTGTAGTATCCGGAAGCGACTCTTGAGGATGCCAAAGGTTCGCTCTGCCACATTACTGGTACTAATGTGTGTTGCGTTGTAGCGCTGCTCCTGAGGTGTTGCAGGGTTGAGGTAGGGAGTGAGTAGATAATCACGCAAGGCGTAGGCGCTGTCACCTGCAGGGAGTGGAGCAAAGTGTTAGCTGCATGGATACATTTACATATGTGAGGATGGTGTTCATTTGGAGGCATTTGTATGTACCCAGTAGGTGACCCTCTCCAAATTCCCCGTTGATCAGGCGCCTGTGGATGCCACTGTGTCTGAATATGTATGCGTCGTGGGTGCTTCCTGGGAATTGTGATACGATGTCTGTTATGATGTGCTTGGCATTGCACACAACCTGGACGTTGATGGAATGGTATGACTTCCGGTTGCGGTAGATGTATTCGTTGGCTGACGGGGGACAGATGGGGACATGGGTGCAGTCCACGCACCCTATCACATGGGGGAATTGTGCCACCTGGTAGAACTCCTGTTTGGTGCGGTTCAACTGCTGTGGGGTTGTGGGGAAGGTGATGTGGTGATGTATCATTGTCAGCATGGAATCTAGGAAATTGTGGAAGAAGCGTGATAGTGCGCTTTGCGACACGCCTCCAGTTTCTGCTATGACCCCCTGGAAGCTTCCTGACGTCAGCATGTGCAGGCTGCATAGGACCTGGACATGGGCTGGGATGGCATTGGTCCTACGGGTCTTTTGCTGCAGTAGTGGTTCAAGGTCGGCAATGAGGCGCATGATCATGGCCCTGTTGAGCCTGTACTTGTCATAGATCTGTTCCTCTGTCTGGCCCAGCAATGTGATGCGCACCCTGAAGACTCTGTCCTGGATTATCCTCCTGCGCTGTGCAAGGGCGTTGATTCTCCTCCTCCTAACAAGCACGTAGGGGGCAGCCCTTTTGGAAGACTTACAGGGTCTCCAGAGGCATATTTGAAGGGTTTCTGATTGGCTGCACCTGTGTTGGTAAAAAAAAAATTCCTACCTTCCAATAACTTTACCTGCAGTTTGTGATTCCCCTTATTTTGCTCATGCAAAATAGTGATTTTGACCATTTTCAGTATTTGCGAGTTTTGATGCATTTCGTTGCGACTCACTATTATGCGATTCGGTATTTTACCGCGGGAGGTATTTACCGATTCTTTATTTTTAAAGGGTTTTGGCTTGATGCATTGCATTTCCAGGTTTTGCGTTCGGTAGCGGCCTGTTATACCGAATTCTCAATTTTACAGGGAGGTATTTGCTTGATGCATCTACCAGTCTGTGTCTAGAACATGGGTTAAGAGCTGCCAATGGCCGTACAAAGTCAGATAAGCAGGGGGCTGCAGCATTCAGCAATGGGGATCGTTCCAGTCGTATAGACTACTTTATGGTTAATTTGGAACTTTAACTTTGGCCAGAATTGCTTGATATGGTGGTTGTTGCCCGGCCTGAGAGTGATCATAACCCTCTCATAGTTTCTATGTGGGACATTGTTTTTAAAAAACTGCATATCAGATTAGATTTTGTAGAGGGCCAGCTGACCAATGATACCAGACGCCTTAAATGGTGTAAGGTAGCTCTTGACCCGTGTAGTTGCAAGCTATGAGCCATCTTGTAGCAAACTCTATTATTACCCTTGAGGCTGAGGTAGAAATGGGGGTGGCTAGGGACGGAGTTGCACAAATACATGAGCATCTTTTTAATCAATTGAAAGGTTTTTTATTTCCCACAACTCAAAAGGCCCGGTACCATCTGGGTGTGAAGCGGCACCTTGGTACAATTCCAAATGCCGTGCTGCTTATAAATCACTGGCAGCCCCAATCAGGAGTAAGAATCAGGATTCCATAAGAGAGAAGTGGCAGAGTTATGAGCTATCGAAACTCAAGGCAAAACAGGAATGGTACGAGGCACATTGGGCGGAACTCCTCTTTGCCTTTTCTGGAAGGGATATGTCACGTTTTTGGCACTTGGTGAAATGGGGGAGTGGGGATCCTGGTAAAGCTCCCTCGAATCCCTCTAATCATGTGGAGCCGGACCTGTGGGTCTCCCAATTCAAAGGCCAATTCGCCATAAACTCAGGCACTCAGGACATCTTTGTATTACCATTATGTTATGTTATATTACGGGTTTGTTGAGCGCGACAGCTGCCCCAGCAACGGGGCGTCCCGGCGCTTAGAACCATAGCACAACCTACTTGGAGGGGGGTAGGGAGAGCAGAAGCTTACAGTAGAGGGAACAGGTGAGTTTTTATTGCTTTGCGAAAAGCGGACAAGTTGTCAAGGCGGCGGATGTTCAGGGGAAGGGAGTTCCAGAGTTTTGCTCCCAATAATCTGAAGGAGCGACCCCCGATACGGCAGAGTTTCGTGCGGGAGACCACTACTAAATGTTGACCCATGGAGCGAAGATTGCGTAGGGGGGTGTAGGGTGTTAGGAGCGGACGAAGGAATTCGGGGCCATCAGTTTTGAGGATTATGAAAGCAGTGGTGAGGGCCTTAAATTGAATACGGGCTTCCACAGGAAGCCAGTGGAGTCTATGTATGGTGGCTCTAGCAGAGCATCTTCTGGGAAGGCCGACTATTGCCCTAGCCGCTAAGTTCTGAATTCGCTGAAGTCTGGTTGTCTCGGCTTTGTTAGCGCCTAGCAATAGGACGCTAGCATAGTCCAACCGGGAGAGGATGGTGGATTGGACTATGAACTGACGTGTTTTGGGGTCAAAGAACCCTAGAATGGAATTGACGCTTCTCAGCAGCCCGATGCATGTAGCTGCTACTCTTTTGGTGTGAGTTTGGTAGTTCAGCGAAGAGTCCAACCATACTCCTAGGTTTTTAACCAGAGATTTAGAAGGAGGGACGGGGCCCAGCAGGGGGGCCACCATTGGTCATTCCAACAACTGGGGTTCTTACCCAGGAGCAGCACCTCGGTTTTCCCTGCGTTCAATTGTAAGCAGTTAGCCGTCATCCACTGGGCGATTGCAGCCAGTCCATCCCTAAATCTTGTGGCAGAGGTTGAGGGAGCCTCAGTGAGGGTGATAACCAGCTGTGTGTCGTCGGCGTACGACACCAGCGTGAGGTCCCATTCTTTAGCCACTGCTGCAAGGGGCTGCATATACAGATTAAAAAGGGATGGACTGAGGGCAGAGCCCTGCGGAACCCCTTGGCCGATAGAGTGAGATTGGGAGGTGAACGGGGTGCTGAGACACGGAAGGATCTGTTATCTTCTCCCCCACTTAGTATCGCTAGTAAGGAAGTAGAAGTAGCCCTCCTTAAAGTTCCCAAAGGAAGGACGCCAGGTCTAGACTGCATTCCTGCAGATCTTTTTGTTCAAGACCTGGCATCCTGTGTTAAATACATTCAACTTTTAATGAATGCCATCGACCGAGGGGGAGCGGTTCCCAGTTCATGGGCTGGTGCTGTTATTCTTCCCATTTTCAAAAAGGGGGATTGGTCACTCCCAGGAAACTATAGACCGATCAGTCTGATCGATTGCATTCAGAAAGTTCTGGCTAGAGTGATACTAGGGAGAATTCAGGCATTGTTGGAAGACTGTCACATTTTATCAGATCTACAAGCTGGTTTCCGACAATGCATTAGTACAGTGGACCAGGTGCTAAGGTTCATTCTTATCTACTGGCGTACTGTTACTTTGGGGAAAGGTGCCATCTATGCAGCATTTGTGGACTTTAGGTCTGCATTCGACCTAGTCCCTCGCTCAAAACTGTGGCATAGCCTTTCTAAGTTGGGCATGCCACAGGAGGTCTTGTCCATTGTCATCAAGCTGCATACAGACAACTTCGCCCAGGTTAGGTGGGATTCTGCAGGACTCACCGCTGATAAGTTTCCTCTCGAGAGGGGGGTTAGGCAGGGGTGCGTCCTTGCACCCACTCTATTTTCCATCTATATAAATGTGGTTCTGAAATATTACGAAGACTGTCCAACTGATGCCCCCAGCCTAGGTGGAAATAAAATACCACTCCTAATGTTTGCCGACCACACCCTTAACATCTCCAAAATTAGACAGGGTCTTCAATGTGCCCTGACAAGATTTGAGGAGTTCTGTGAGGACCATGACCTCGTCGTCAATGTTGACAAAACGAAGTTTATGGTTCTCCAGAACTCTGTCAAACATATCGGCGAAGTTAGGATGCGGGAAGGTGCATTGGAACTAACAGAGACTTTTTCCTATCTTGGGGTAGCACTTGATAAAAAGATGAGTTGGAAGCCTCAACTGGATTGTCTTTTGGTTAGACATGCCCAACTCTCGGGTGTGTTGCTCAGGGAACATAGTCGCTCCTATAAAAAACCCGTGGACCCAGTGCTGCAGATTTACAACTCTAAAATCAGTGCCACAATTTTGTATGGTTCAGAGTTGTGGGCGCATGTGAATCTGGAAGCACTGGTGGTAGCACAAAATACATTTTTAAGACCTGTAACGGGTTTGCCGCAATCAACCCCACTAATTCCCCTCTTTATGGATCTGGGGTGTCACTCCATAAGAGATGTTGCCTGAATTAGAACTGTATTATACTGGAGAAGAATATGGGTGACTCCCGAACTAGTCAACTATGCGTTGGTGGTCCGGGAAATCCGAGATTTGGATGTGAATAACAAAATAGAGTGGTTTAGGGGTGTCAAATATATCCTCAGCGAGTTGGGACTGGTCCGGTTGTGGACCTCCCCTGAGGGAAGTGTCTTTCCCACAAAAAAAGAGCTCAAGACAGTGTATTGGTATTGGATTTACACCCGATATTATACATCTTCTAATAGTCTGACATTCTCTAGCACCTTCCTATCCACTAAATCCGAACCCCATTATGAACAGTATTGGGACCTAATCTCTTCAACTCGTGACCGCATATTATTTCACCAGTTTAGAGTTGGTACCTTACCAACCAAGGTATTTACTTCTAAGTGGCCTGATTCTCCCGGCAGCAGCAGTAAATGTCCATTTTGCCCAGATAGGGATGAATCTGTGGGCCATATTTTATTTGCATGTCCACCGTATCACAACCCGAGGAGATACTGGCTCAAACCCATATGTATTTTGATGGGGACTAGGGACCACCACGAGCCATTTAGATTATTTAAGTCCACCATGGATGGTCCTTATGTGATTGCCATAGGCAAGTTTTTGGGCCAGGTGTGGGTGATTCGCTGGTCTGTAGGGAGGCGTTTGTAATTTTGCACCTATATTGTTCCTCCCTTTTTTATAAGTGTCACATGCTAGAAATGTTTTTTAAAGTTTTTTGATGCTTTTTTAATGGCGAACTGTTCTTGGTCCACCTTAGTGGTGGGTTTTACTGCTGTATTATAGTATTATAATATTTATAGTTTTAATGTACATTTTAGGATTGATCCACAGTCACGTGTATTGGAATAGTGTAATGCAATGCTTGTCGATGTTTTTAGACCCTGTGTTTTTTATAATGCTGACTTTTGTGATATCTCTTTTAAATCGAAATAAAGTTCAAATGCTATCAGTGCAAATAACTTTATGTAAAAAAACATAGAAATTCACTGAAATAACCAAAGGTTACAAGTATGTTATAATTAGGTTCAGATTCTAGACACATAAAACCAAGAAATTCAGTATTTATAGTTATAGTTAGGTCAAGAAACTATAACTTGTGCCTTAGGTTAACAACAACTCATGCCCTAGCCATGCACTGTTAGTTACCCCACATATTACACCAGTCATAACATCCTCAATAACATCATTGATAATATCACTGCAACAATTGCAACCAAAATGATTGAATATTGGCATCTAGGGGTTTATTGACTGCACCACCTGTAGTAATCACCAAATCAGAAGCAAATGTTGCCCACCTCTAAAGACCAGCTGCCACTTGGTAAAATTATAGAAACATTTGTACATAGTTGACAGGCAACAAAATATAGAGTTTGGAAAAGAGGTTTGTTGAAAATAGAACAGGATGAATAGATCCTTTGTGATGGTCTATTTCTTCTTATTCTTCCTCACAGTATACAAGCAAGTGCAGCCAACACATTTCACCTTGTCACAGGCTTCCTCAGGGCAAGGTTAATTAAAGTTGTTGCACAGAACTTAATCTAAGTCATATGACTCAGCAAATTGGATCGAAAATCGCAGATGCACCTAAAATCAAATAGGTGGACTTGAGTAGGAGCGCAAATGTCCAATGACAAATGTCAGATAGATGACAGCTTTCAAAGGTGAAAGTTTCATGTAAAACAACAATGGGGGGGAGAGAGAGAGAAGTGGATTCAGTCTCCCTGGGCGTCTTGAATAAACAAAATAGAATCCACAGAGTGGTAGTTCAGTGGTCCCTACAGGATGGGGAGCACACTGTGTTTTTTAAATGCCCCTCACACACCAACAGGCCCCTTGGTGTCATGCTTCATCATCGGGGCCTTCGCACCCCTCTACGGGATGCGGCGTGCTACGACAGAACGACTACGCAGGAGCACTTTGTAGTGAACTATGTGAGGGAGTGTATTTACATGATGTGAGTGAGGTGAGGTGAAAAAGTGATTAAAAAATACCTGGCACTAAGGAAAAGAGAAAACGTTATTCAGTCCCTGGCTGGTATTAGTAAAAAGTGCAAAGAATGGTTGAAAAAATACGTGCTAGGGTATATCAACCAACAACAGTGTCAACATGTTTCGGAGTACAAGACTCCTTCTTCAGGACGAGGATATGCACTATGATCCCCACCTTACTCACATGGAATGTGAAAGTGCTCAAAAAAATATTTTACAAAACTAATGTGTAATGTACCTATCAATGTTATGAGTGATGGTATGCTCGTTGCGCCCAATTGGCGTTTGAAATATTTAAGTTTAAAATGCGGATGGCCCCATGAGCCTTAGCGTGGTATTGGGGGTATCACTCCTCATTGCCCAGTCAGCAACGATGACTGCAAGGACCGAATGCCTGCCTTCCCCTCAACGCTGCTCCGTCACAACGAGCATACCATCACTCATAACATTGATAGGTACATTACACATTAGTTTTGTAAAATATTTTTTTGAGCACTTTCACATTCCATGTGAGTAAGGTGGGGATCATAGTGCATATCCTCGTCCTGAAGAAGGAGTCTTGTACTCCGAAACATGTTGACACTGTTGTTGGTTGATATACCCTAGCACGTATTTTTTCAACCATTCTTTGCACTTTTTACTAATACCAGCCAGGGACTGAATAAAGTTTTCTCTTTTCCTTAGTGCCAGGTATTTTTTAATCACTTTTTCACCTCACCTCACTCACATCACGTAAATACACTCCCTCACATAGTTCACTACAAAGTGCTCCTGCGTAGTCGTTCTGTCGTAGCACGCCGCATCCCGTAGAGGGGTGCGAAGGCCCCGATGATGAAGCATGACACCAAGGGGCCTGTTGGTGTGTGAGGGGCATTTAAAAAACACAGTGTGCTCCCCATCCTGTAGGGACCACTGAACTACCACTCTGTGGATTCTATTTTGTTTATTCGAAAGTTTCATGCATCCAAGCTTCATGAATGCAGAATGTCTTAAGTCTTGGCATTATTGTCCTGTGACCTACCTTAGGACGCAATCAAATATGGGAAATTAGAAGTTTTTAGATGTCCCAGCTGTGTTCGGCTGCTGGCTTGCGTTTATTATCCAAGTTATCTATATTGTCAAGATACATGTATGTCGATTTAAATATAGTGAACCTATGCTTGATAATATAAACGTTGAGGTTCCGTGACAATTTTAAGTGATGTTTTTTGATTCGCACGAATATGGTCGAGTCTGGTATCTAAGAACCGCAAATGACGAGTTTAGTAAGTGTGCGCAGTTTCGCTGTGCTAACTTAAACCGTTCATTTGATATGTGGGTTTTTCATCTGTACCCACGGGTTCCATCTTAGATACGGCATCCATTTTGTCTCTTGCCCTCAAGTAGCCAGCGAACGGACACTGTCCGCTTCGTCACCCTGGGACTCTCAGGATATTTGTGGAAGACACATGTACTTTGTAAATATCTTTTACGATGAGGGGGATGATACTGTAAGGCAGATGGCCCCGCTCGAGGCTCATCTTGCCGTCCGGTTTATTGTCTCAGCCGTGCATCTCATTAGGCACGTCCCTTTGATGCCTGTATCTCGTGTTTCCCGATACCTCCCCTTTTACACCCTTTTCGATTTCCCCACTGTCTCCATCTCCCTCTGCACCTGTCTTTGTCCCTATTTCGATCTGTTTTTACTGCCGATTGGAATTCACTAATGTTGGGAAGATGGGTTTTTACAGTTGGGAACCGCCAAATGTTTCCGCACTTATGTTCCGGACCTTATGTGTACCAAAGTGACCAAAGCGACCCCTCTGGGGGATAATTATGGGAACCAGGTTGTAAAACTTTTGTGTACCATGTTGTCCTATGAGTTAATTTTGTATAAAAGGAGCGATCCACAGAACCAATTTGAAGCAGTCTCCCCAAGTTGCACGTGTTGTACTTGTCGTGACTTCTGTGTTCCCTGCAGCAATAAACCTTGAATCTTTGACGCCGAAGGAAGTGTCCCGTGTCTCTGTAGTTTGTGCGCCGAAACAGGTATCCCATGAAGGTTATAGGTGTTGTTCCCTGGCACCGCTGGTACTGTTAAAAAGTCCAGTCCTTCAGTTGGCGCCCAACGTGGGGCGACTTCAGCGGTACCGGTCCGGTCCAAAGCCTGATGATCGTGAGGAACTTCGTGTGAAATCTCCGAGGGAAGGTGCACCCCGCTTCATCGATCCTGTTGTCGAAATAAGTGGCCCGAAGTTTTTCCCTGCGAAGATTCCCGCCTCCTGACGGCTGCGACGGACCGATGCCCTGACTGTCGACCTGTCTTCGACGCCCGGCGTAGACCTTATGTACAAGCGAGACGATAGACGGGCCTTCCTGGTGACGCCATTGAAGTTCTGAGTTAAGTATTTGTGGGTCGCTCCCAGTCCTTAGTGGTTGTTCTAGCTTTTTGAAAGCTTTGTGGTTAGCCTTTAAGGCTTTGTGGTAATAGCTCTCCGAGCTTTGTAATAGCCTTAAGGCTTTGTTGTATTGCATGGTTCCATTGCATTTGTGGTTCTTAGTATTGGTTCTTAGTATTATTTGACAGTTGCAATTGCCAAAAACCGAGGGTTTTGACTTACACGAGGTTTTATTGCTTCGGTAATCCTTGAAGTTTGATACTAGGTTAGTGTGCACGATGCCTAGCCATAGTGATTTGTTTCGTATTTTCAAATGTTGCGCAATGGATTCCCGGTTGGAGGACTCGTGTCCGATACCTCCAGTTGGAACTCCGATACATGATCTATATAGTCGACATGGGGTGGGTCCTATAATCTATAATGATTACTGGATCCGCTATACAAAGAAAGACGGTGACCTTAGATGGCCACCACACGGAACTTTTGAACTTTCGATTTTAGATAATCTTGAGGCTAAATTATTTTTAAAGAAAGCTAGGCCAGCTATGTTTGATTCCTTTCGGATATGGCGTAAAGAGGCCAAACAGAAAGAAATCAAACAACTTAAAAAGGATAAAAAGCAAGAGTTTGTTCCGATAATGCAAGCTATAAAAGAATGTAGACAAGACAAAGAAGAAAAAGATATGGAAATCGCTACTAGATTGCATCACATGAAAATAGATAAATGTTACCCAGTCTTACCGAATAATCTAGAAAAGAAAGAAGAAGATTTAAAGGAGGATTCCTTGCTATCATACTTGATGAAATCACCACCTCCTTATGTACAGGGTGCTACTGCTCCTGTAGCTCCTCCTATAGCTCCTCCTGTTGTTCCTCTTGTTGCTCCAGCGGCTGCGGGCCAGCCCGCTGTTAACCCTACGTTTGTTCCACCACCTGTCCTCGTTCCTACTGCTCCTGTACCTGTACCTTTGCAGACTGTTGTTTCTGCTACTCCGACTATCTTGTCCGTTCCTACTATGCCTTCCTTCACCTCTAGTGTTGTTGCTCCTGTTTTTCTTTCTCCTTCTGTTCGTAAGCGTGTTCCTAACTCTGTTGCTACCCTTTATTCACCTCTTTCCGGTCCGTTATTTTCGTCTGATTCATCTGAAACTCCTCAGAGACGGAGTCAGATCCCTAGTGGTAGGGAGAAAGAGACGTTAGTAACAATGGCACATAGGTGGATAAGACATCCTGCTAATTACACTCCGCGTGTAGTATTTGATACGTTTTCTCAGTTTAATGAGCCTACGCAGAGATTCGTATTTGAGGAAATGTGTAACTTTTTGAGAGAAGAATGGTACAATAATGATGTAGATGATGTACCGTCCGACATAATTGAACTCCAGAGTCACTTTTCGAACGGTATGATTATAGGAGACGATGTACGACGTGCCGTGGAACGCTTATTAGCATTCAGACCCACAGCACATTCTCGGGTGTCATTAGATGATACCACTGAGAACTGGAAAGCGGTTCCTGGTCAGTATCCCATGAGAGAAGTCCCGCCACTGTGGGTGCCTGGAGATCCGCAAGCTAACCCTGCGGTTTTACCACATTTTCGAAGGGTGTGGATACATCTTCCATGGAAACGATCGGAAGTTTTGCAAGTGAAGCAATCCTTACCCGATCCGCGTAAAAATCCGGCTGGTTATTATAAGGAGTTATCACAACTGATAGAAGCTTCTATTATGAATATTGCCGACATCGACATGTTGTTTGGCAATGTTGTACCGCAACCAGTTTGGGCTAAAATTCGTCAAGCCAATCACGCAGCTGAATTAGGGGGTGATTGGGCTGCACTGCTAGCAGCTGATGCATTACAAGTTGGTGGGGCTAAACCTGAACAGTTGATCTTGGATTTGCCTCAGAAAATCATTACGCTCATGAAAACTCTCATGCCAGCGATGAAGGTGAACTGGGATAAGTTATCAGCTTGTAAACAAAAGAAAGACGAGAGTGTCTCGGATTTCTTTACAAGGTTTGAGGAAGCGTTTGTCGACCACAGCGGCCAGGACATGGGCGCTGAGGGAGGTCAGCGGTTATTCGTTGACAAATTTGTGTCAAATTTGCTGCCTGAGCTATGCAACAAATTAAAGAATTCAGAAAGTGCGTGGGCAGTTTCAACCCCAGCGCAAATATTAGCAACGGCTCAGTATTATGAGAATAGGGCAAAGGAAGAAAGTGATCGTGTAGAAAAGAAAACGAAAGAACTCAAAACGAAGGTTTTGTTGCAGCAAGCATACCCTCCACGATCAAACCAAAATGATGCACAACAGCAGTATCGACCACGAGCACAGCTCGATAGAACACAGCCGCGCTCTGACAACTTTGATCCCAGATCTTCACTTGGGTATAATCAGTGCGCATATTGTAGGAAAGAGGGACACCTAAAATATGATTGTCTTGCTTTACGGGACCGTCTGAATGGTGTGTCGACACGAGGAAATCGTGGCGGTGGTCCTCAGCAGGCACCACGTGGTAGAGGTCGTGGTTCATCCCACAATCAGATTGATCGTCATCAAAATCAATCGGATGCAAATAATTATTTTGACCAGCGAAATGCGGGGTCAGTTCGATCTGCACAGTATAATGTTGATGATTATTATATAGACCACGAGACTGTTGTAAATGACCACTACTAGGACAGCCAACGACAAAGAGAGGGAGTAGTGTCAGTTCCGGTCGATCAGAGTGGGCCTTACGTTGCAGTGACTACATCGGGTGTAGTTGAGCCTTTTCTGTTAGACACTGGTGCGACGAAAAGTTCCATCATGCATTCAAAACTCCCTGGCGCACCTTTGTCTGGCTTAACGAATGTTTCCGTCGGATTCTCTGGCGCCCCTGTTAGTAACCCAGTCTCTAACCCTTTGCCTCTTATGATTGGATCTCGTGAGCTAACGGCTCCACTGATTCTATCTACAGGTTGTGGTGAAAATCTTTTGGGCCTGGATTTGTTGAAACGATTATATGCAACATTGTATTGTTCCCCTGAAGGAGTGGAGCTTACATTGGGAAGGAGAGTGATCTCTCCCATGTATTTATCGGTTGATAAATTCCCACCGGAATTGAATTCCCTCCCTGCGTCCTTATGGGCCACAGGTCCCAATGACGTGGGCCTGTTAGACATTCCACCCTATGTGATTCAATTAAAACCAAATGCGCGATTACCGCGTTTACCTCAATATCGTATTTCTCTTGAGGGCGAACGAGCGCTGTTAGAAATCGTTCATGATCTCATTGGAAAAGGTGTTGTTGAAGAAACTCGTGGAAACGTGTGCAATAGCCCTGTATTACCAATTCTGAAACGAACTGACCCAACTAAACCTCCTGTGTATCGTTTTGTTATAGATTTGAGAGAGGTAAACAAAATAGTGGTTCCGCAATTTCCTGTGGTCCCTGACATTACGGCTTTATTAACAATGATTCCGGCATCTGCCTCCTGGTTCACAGTGATCGATCTAAAGAATGCTTTCTTTAGCATTCCGATTGCAGAGGAAAGCAGAGACCTGTTCGGATTCTCATTAGGAGGTCGCAGTTTTAGGCTAAAACGCGCTCCACAGGGTTACTGTGAGAGTCCATCAATCTACAGCCAAGCACTTAAAGGTCAGCTTGATGCCTTTGTATTGCCTAAAGGTGCAGCTTTGATTCAATACGTTGACGATCTTTTAGTGGCAGCTGATACAGAAGCTATTTGCAAAACGGCTACAGTATCATTATTGCACTATCTACATGACTTGCACCACAAGGTATCACCTTCAAAGCTACAGTATTGTTGCCAAGAAGTTACCTATCTAGGTCACTTATTGTCAAGAGAAGGGAGAAGGTTGACCCCAGAGAGAATTGCAGCGATTTCCCGAATGACTGTGCCAAAAACCCAAAGAGATGTTCGTGCCTTTTTAGGTATTACGTCCTACTGCAGACAATGGATTCCAAATTTTTCATTGTTGGCGAAACCATTGATAGCCCTTACGTGCAAGGATGTTTCATCCCCAGTACCTTGGTCTGAAGAATGTCAGAAAAGTTTTTCTGAATTGCGTGATGCGCTGTGTTCGGCTCCTGTGTTGGGTACCCCTGACTACAGTAAGCCGTTTACACTATACGTTCACGAGAGGGATGGTTGCGCGTTGAGTGTTTTGACACAATCTTTTGGTGGTAAGCAACGCCCATGTGCCTACTTTTCTTCGACTTTAGACCCAGTAGCAAGAGCCTTGCCAAGTTGCTTAAGGGCAACAGCGGCAGCTGCGGCGTCCATTCGACAGTCTGCAGGTCTAGTCATGGATAATATGCTCACGGTAATGGTTCCGCATGCAGTCGACACTCTATTGAACCGAACGAAAACTCAACATCTGACAAGTGCAAGATTGTCTGGATATGAGTTGACATTGCTGGCCAGTCATATACGGATAAAACGATGTAATGTGTTGAATCCAGCAACATTGCTGCCGATCGACGCAGAATCAAGTGGTGAAGCAGTACATGACTGCTATCTCAAAACTGAAGAGGAAACCAAGGGTCGCATTGACCTAAAAGATACTCCATTGACAAATCCCGATGGTACTTTGTATGTGGATGGTTCTTGTTTCAAGTTGCCGAACGGTGATGTGACGACTGCGTATGCTGTAGTTACATTGAGAACGATTGTGGAAAGTGCAAGATTAAATCAAAATTCGGCTCAGGCTGCTGAGCTAATTGCTTTGACGAGAGCGTGTGTATTGTCTAAAGATAAACGGGTGAATGTGTTTACAGATAGCCAGTATGCATTTGGTGTGGCACATAGTTTTGGACGACTGTGGAGAGAGAGAGGATTCCTTACGTCACATGGTACGAAGATTCAGCATGGCCAGCTTGTAAATGATCTTTTGGATGCACTTACGTTACCTAAGCAAGTGGCGATTGTTAAATGTAGTGCGCATCGTAAAGTGATGGATGATGTTGGTCGTGGTAATGCGTTTGCGGATGAGACTGCTAAGGAGACTGCCCGAAACCTTAGCACTCGAATGTATGTGACGAGTTCGGTTAGGTGGTCTGCAGAATCAAGTATGTGTGAGAACACTATCGAGAGTGTGAAAGCAATTCAGAATGAGGCCACCGAGACTGAAAAGACGAAGTGGAAAGAAAGTACGGGAAAGTTGGATGCGAATGGTTGTTGGACTGACTTATCGGAACAGAAAAGATGGATGTTGCCTGATGCGTATGTGCTGGCTATTGTGACTATGGCACACGGGTTAGCACATATTAGCGCGAAAGGTATCTGTAAATTGCTGTTTCCTGTGTGGAAGAATGATGGTATTACGAAATGTGCTGAACGCTTGGTTAAGAATTGTATGGTGTGTTTGATGCACAATCCTGGTAAGGGCACTCCCACTCCACCTGGCCATTTTGCCCCTCCTGCGTACCCTTTCGAAGTTATCCAGTTGGACTTTATCCACATGGAGAGATGTAATAATTTGAAGTATGTGCTGGTTGTGGTGTGTGCATTTTCTAGGTGGATTGAGGCCTACCCCCTTAAGGATAATACGGCTTTATCCACGGCAAAAATTTTACTCAAAGAGTATTTTTCCCGCTACGGAATGCCTCGGGTTGTGTGGTCAGACAACGGAAGTGAGTTTGTTGGGAGCGTGATGAAGAGTGTGTGTCGCGGGTTAGGGATTGTACAGAAATTTCATAGTGCCAATCATCCTCAGTCAGCCGGTTTGGTTGAAGGGTACAATGGCACCCTTAAACTAAAACTAGCAAAGATTCAGGCCACGACAGGTCTTTCGTGGCCTGACGCTTTACCCGTAGCATTGCTGTCAACAAGGGCAACTGTACACTCCCGAGTAGGGCTCAGTCCCTATGAAATAGTGTTCGGTCGTCCTGCCAATGTTTGGGGGGTCCCTAGACCGGGTGCCTTTTGCGAACTTGAGTATCCAATGTTAATCGATTATCTTCATGACTTGACTGCTAAACTGAGGTTAATTCACCAACAGGTTCACGAAGCATTGCCGACACAGACGGAGGGTCCAGGCCACCAGCTCCAGCCCGGAGATTGGGTGGTAACGCGCAATTTTTCGCGCAAGAACAATTTGGATCCCAGGTTCACTGGACCCTATCAGGTCCTCCTTGCCACGAGAACTGCAGTTCGTCTTGAGGGGCGGAAAAATTGGGTGCATGCCACCCATACCAAGAAAGTCCCCATTCCGTTGCCAGCAGACTCGTGGGTAAGGAAAGGCATTGCATCAACTGAAACCGAAGGATTGCCGGCGTTGGTACCTTTCAGCGACGCACAACCTGTCGGAGAATCCTCAGTGCAGCAAAAAGGCATTATTGAACACTTGTCATCAGAAGACTCAAGACCAGAACATTCAGCTGATCAACAGGGCGTTGTCCCTTCAATGGATCTTTTGTTTAACGAACAGACACGTCCTGGGAAAACCCGATATTTTTTAAGATCCAGCACTAAAGACTAATAAAAAACCCCGTTCTGTCCCTTGACAAGTGCATTATCCCGTTTTCCATGATCAGTTTGAACACTCATACCATTGTAATTATTTTGTATATATTCATTGAGCTTCGTTCCTTACACTTTTTGTTTCCACAGCTGAGAGACATTTGTTTTTATACATATATATATATATATTTGTGAAATAAAGGCCGTAGGGCCGCGCGTGTACTTCCTCCTGGTTAGTAGGTCTTGACGCTAGGTTAAAGACCGTCGATTCCTGGGAACTCCTAGGAATTGACTATTGCTACACAGAACGAAGTGCGTCAAGAAACGTTGCGGACGGTCATAGGGAATGGCATTTTTGAAGCTGATGGACTTGGAAAAAGCTCAAGCACAAAGATTCAAGCTGCAGCAACTCAGTCGTACCAAATGTTTTGTGTTCCAAATATTTGTACTGTTTGTGACTGGTTCTGCGTTATTAGCGGGTGGAGTGTATTACACAATGTCTTACTTCTTGCCTTCTACTATACCTACTCCTACCCCTAATCTTAAACTCATCTCCACTGACTCTCCTCATTCTTTTCACATCTTACCTGAACACGAGCAGGCTAGACGTGCAGAATTCCGCAACAATTCCTTTATTCAACTCCTTCATCAGCATCAGTTAGTGGTTAACACTACTAATTGTTGGGTGTGTGGGTTGATGCCACATACTACGGATAAGGGAATTCCATATCTGGTGTTACCGTATAGCTCCCAAGGGTCTGCTCGAGCATTTCAAACAATGTTTCGAAGCGCACTGGGTTTCCACCCCATTCGAGAACCACGTTCCCCTTACTCTGGTCCTACCTCGTACCAAAAATCTTTGTCTATAGCTCTAGAGGATTTAGATAGCGATATCTATGATCCCTCGCTTATCCCTGAAGAAGAGGTACAAGCCTATAGGGTCCTAAGTAGAGGCGAATATAGTGTGTTCACTGGTGAAAAACAGCTTAAAAGCTCGCCTCCGATATGGGTCGTACCCCACATTGGTAATTTTTGTTTAATAGGTCGCGGCCGTAGATCGAAAGCCCGACTTGGAGAGAGTGCTTGCACTGAAAATTATATATTGCCAATGGTCTCGTCCCCTGTGTTTTTGGCTGCCAAGGGTACATACTTTATTTGTCATGATCGTGCATATGCATGGTTGCCCTCTGACTTCATGGGCTCATGTTTTATCGCAAACTTGTTGCCTCCGACGTTTACTGTAGATGCAGATTATCACAAAACTAGAGTTGTGAGGGGCGTAATTAGCGAAGAGGATACTGCCGGTCAAGAGGCAGGAGACTTTTTCAAGGGTTTCCTCCCATTTTGGGGACCTATGGTTAATAGTAGGAACCTAAGACAGTTGACTCGAGTGGTAGAATCGACAGCTAATATTACTGCCAGTGCCCTTGGTAATATCACCACAGAACTTCAGGCGGATAGACTTATGACGTTACAAAACCGTATGGTTTTAGATGTGATCTTAGCAGATCGAGGTGGGGTATGTAAGGTGATCCATTCGAGCTGCTGTATTTTCATTCCTGATAACGCTCCGACTGTCTATCAAGCCATCTCGAAGTTGCATAAGATCTCCGAATCCATACACGTGGATGTAGGGGATTGGAGGCTACTTGGATGGTTTTGGGGCCTAATGTCGACTTGGGGTTGGAAAATTCTGACGATCATTGGAGTCGTTGTAGTGTTCCTGTTCACTTGTTGCCTTTGCGTGCAGTGCGGTCCTGCCTTATGTGGCCTCTGTGCTACAACGTGTATGAGACAGCCACCTGTTACCAAAGGGTCTCGGTTGGACAGAGCTATGCTACAGCAACATCTCGAGGGTCTGATGAATATCGAATATGATTCCGACTAGTGCTTGCCTACATGAGGGCAAAAGGAGCGTCTGAGGTTCCGTGACAATTTTAAGTGATGTTTTTTGATTCGCACGAATATGGTCGAGTCTGGTATCTAAGAACCGCAAATGACGAGTTTAGTAAGTGTGCGCAGTTTCGCTGTGCTAACTTAAACCGTTCATTTGATATGTGGGTTTTTCATCTGTACCCACGGGTTCCATCTTAGATACGGCATCCATTTTGTCTCTTGCCCTCAAGTAGCCAGCGAACGGACACTGTCCGCTTCGTCACCCTGGGACTCTCAGGATATTTGTGGAAGACACATGTACTTTGTAAATATCTTTTACGATGAGGGGGATGATACTGTAAGGCAGATGGCCCCGCTCGAGGCTCATCTTGCCGTCCGGTTTATTGTCTCAGCCGTGCATCTCATTAGGCACGTCCCTTTGATGCCTGTATCTCGTGTTTCCCGATACCTCCCCTTTTACACCCTTTTCGATTTCCCCACTGTCTCCATCTCCCTCTGCACCTGTCTTTGTCCCTATTTCGATCTGTTTTTACTGCCGATTGGAATTCACTAATGTTGGGAAGATGGGTTTTTACAGTTGGGAACCGCCAAATGTTTCCGCACTTATGTTCCGGACCTTATGTGTACCAAAGTGACCAAAGCGACCCCTCTGGGGGATAATTATGGGAACCAGGTTGTAAAACTTTTGTGTACCATGTTGTCCTATGAGTTAATTTTGTATAAAAGGAGCGATCCACAGAACCAATTTGAAGCAGTCTCCCCAAGTTGCACGTGTTGTACTTGTCGTGACTTCTGTGTTCCCTGCAGCAATAAACCTTGAATCTTTGACGCCGAAGGAAGTGTCCCGTGTCTCTGTAGTTTGTGCGCCGAAACAGGTATCCCATGAAGGTTATAGGTGTTGTTCCCTGGCACCGCTGGTACTGTTAAAAAGTCCAGTCCTTCAGCGTCTTTTACAATATTTTTGTTCTTGATATTTTGGCTATAAGTGTTTATCCCAGTGATATTCTTCTTTTGATATTTTGCTGGAAGACCTTTTATAGACTGCCAACTCCTAAAACACAGACATGCTTATCCTGCATCCTCAAGACAGCTCTATCACCATCTGAAATACAATGTTATTAAGCTTTCAGACATAATAAATGCAATGTTCATATTATGGCAGTCTATGCTTCAACTCCTAGAAAACAAGATTCATAAAATACTTTCTACAAAACAAAGATCTTCAATCCAAATCAAATTTTCAGAGACTCGGGTACTCCCATGTAAACATTCCAAATGCCAAAGAGAATAAATAGGCACATGCTTCTGTCAGGTTGGTTGTAGACGTGGACACAGACTCACAGTGTGATTCCAGACAGCCATGACTATTCCTAGGACTTTAGCAGGAGAGACTCAGTAGTCTGGAAAGGGTTAAGGGACCACATACTTTCTACACATTTGACTATACCACTGCTTGTCTGAATGTCTGACTCATTCTCCAAGTGCAAAAACTGTGACTGGGTTCTCATACTGCTAGTAGTTGACATTGGGGTACGTTTATAAGCACTTATCTGTCTGCAGAGAGAATAAATAGGCACGTGCTTCTGTCAGGTTTGTTGTAGAAGTGGACACAGACTCACAGTGTGATTCCAGACAGCCATGACTATTCCCAGGACTTTAGCAGGAGAGACTCAGTAGTCTGGAAAGGGTTAAGGGACCGCATACTTTCTACACATTTGATTGTACCACTGCTTGTCTGAATGCCTGACTCATTCTCCAAGTGCATAAACAGTGACTGGGTTCTCATACTGCTAGTAGTTGACATCAGGATATGTTTATAGGCACTTATGTGTCTGCAGAGAGATTAAGTAAGCACATGCTTCTGTCAGGTTGGTTTCTGGCACTTCAGCCATCTTCAGCCCTTCAAACACTTACACCCAGTCAACAGATCTGGGTTTAATCCATCACCATTGGCAGGGCATGCTCAGACGTGAGTCACTTGCTCACTTTGCCACTGTATTTAAGCAAGACGCTGAAAACAACTGAAATGCCAGAAACTGGTCCTCGGAAGCTTGTTTCCGGTCCAGGGAAGGCATGGCTTGGCAGTTCGGGCTGGACTGATGCTCCCTCCATCACCACCCCCTTTTGTACCTTTTTGTTCGCCATAAGTTGGCAGGATATACTCAGACGTGAGTCCCTGGCTCACTTAGCCACTGGATTCAAGCAAGCCGGGCTGAAGACGGCTGAAATGCCAGAAACCGGTCCTCGGAAGCTTGTTTCCGGTCCAGGGAAGGCATGGCTTGGCAGTTCGGGCTGGACTGTTCCCATGAGGCACAGGGTCAGACTGATTTGCATATGGCCATGTCTAAACTGGGGTGGCAGAGTGGGCTAAAGAACGGTGATGGATTAAACCCAGATCTGTTGACTGGGTGTGAGTGTTTGATTGGTTCAGATGCTCCATCCATCACCCCCTTTTGTACCATGATGTTTGGTCTGCAGCACTGTGTGCCACTAATACATCAGGCAAGAAAACAAAATGTTCACAAGGATCTCATTTATCAAAACAATACTGTATGTGCAAGCTAAGTAACTTGTTTAGATGTCATCTGAAGCATAACTCTTTGATACTGACCATCTGAGTTCGGTCACAGTAGAAATACCTGAGAGTATCTATACATTACACACTTTATAATGAGAATTCTTAAAAAAGCCCAACACAAAAATGAATAAAGATAATGCTTACTTCAGCCGAAGTAAGTAGGATTTATTCTGCAGTCACAGGCTTTACCACAGATTTATTTCCTTACACATCAGGGGCCAGAGATGTGTGTGTAGAAGTGCAAGCAGCATTCATCAGTGACTGCCTTAGGCAAACACTTGGAACCTTTGACTTTGGGCATATTCTCCAGCAGCATCAGGGCCGGGCTGTCCTCCGCTCGACTTCATGGGCCGGGCACTGCTCCGCCTTTCCCCTCGGCCGGGCTTGGCTCCGCCGAGCCCCCCCTCCGCACCAGGACTTCAACTCCCATCAGCCCTACCTGGGGCAAGGACGCCGCCTACAACTGTGCGTGGCGCCAGGAGGCGTTCAAAGGTCGGACCGGGGCCGAGGACCCAGTGCAAACACTTGGAACCTTTGACTTTGGGCAGATTCTCCAGAAGCATCAGGGCCGGGCTGTCCTCCGCTCAACTTCACGGGCCGGGCACTGCTCCGCCTTTCCCCTCGGCCGGGCTTGGCTCCGCCGAGCCCCCTCTCCGCACCAGGACTTCAACTCCCATCAGCCCTACCTGCGGCGTACAACTGTGCGTGGTGCCAGGAGGCGTTCAAAGGTCAGACCGGGGCCGAGGACCCAGTGCAAACACTTGGAACCTTTGACTTTGGGCAGATTCTCCAGCAGCATCAGGGCCGGGCTGTCCTGCGCTCGACTTCACGGGCCGGGCACTGCTCCGCCTTTCCCCTCGGCCTGGCTTGGCTCCACCGAGCCCCCCCCTCCGCACCAGGATTTCAACTCCCATCAGCCCTACCTGCGGCAAGGACGCCGCCTACAACTGTGCGTGGCGCCAGGAGGCGTTCAAAGGTCGGACTGGGGCCGAGGACCCGGTGCAAACACTTGGAACCTTTGACTTTGGGCAGATTCTCCAGCAGCATCAGGGCCGGGCTGTCCTCCGCTCGACTTCACGGGCCGGGCACTGCTCCGCCTTTCCCCTCGGCCAGACTTGGCTCTGCCGAGCCCCACCCTCCGCACCAGGACTTCAACTCCCATCAGCCCTACCTGCGGCAAGGACGCCGCCTACAACTGTGCGTGGCGCCAGGAGGCTTTTAAAGGTCGGACCGGAACCTCGTCCCGCGGGACGCGCGCGGGAGCGCGCCGGGACTAGCCGGGCGAAGCCCGGGCCAAGGGCGGGCCCGTTTAAGCCTGTTAAAGACCGGGTAAGACTGGACTGGGCCACCCCATTAACATTTGTAGTGCGCTACCTTCTGTCACCATTATATCATTATTTTACAATTGTAGTTACACTGTAACCTCTTTGATTGTTAAGTTACCCTGACCATGTCTCCAAGAGGTACCAGAAGTAGAAAAGCACAAAGTGCTGCCCAGGTAACGGGCCCAATTGATCATTTTATTTCTAGGGCAAACGAGGCTATAGATCAGGGTATAATCCTGCTGGAATGGAGGGTCTCGAGCCATTTGGCCACGGCCAAACGGTCCTCATTAGGCTTGCTGGCTGCCGCTAAAACTCCCTTGTGCCCTTCAGATCCCGGCTCATTACTGGAAGAGCGGATTGATTCTCATACCGTCCCAGGTACTGTCGACTTGTCTGTTTCCTCGGAGCTATCAGATACACAAACATCATTGTCTTTGGAGAGAACTCCGACTCTTTTTCCCAGTCCGGCCAGAGAGGACCCCACTTTAGCACTTAACAGGGGATTGAGGGAGGGAGCGATACCCAAGAAGAAGAAAAATAAAAATAAAAATTCCCGCAAATCCAACTGCATCACAAATTAGTTAAATCATCTATCCTCATCTATTACCCAGTCTCCCCATCAAGCTGCACTGTTACAACAAGAGCCAAACTCTACTCCTGTACAAACAATTATCCTTTCTACAAACACCGCTAACCTTAGTGTTAACAGTAATACGGGAGGAGGGTGTGAAATTTGCCGTATAAATAACCAACTTCTGCTCAGATTAGCGGAACTAATCAAATCCTACGTGCAACCTATCGAACAGACTCTGTCAAAGATTGAAAAACAGATAGCAGCGCTGTCCTCGGTTTCAAAAACCCATAAGGGTACAGATCTGGTCAAACTGTGGCGCAAAGATCTAACCCCAAATCCACTAAAGAAGGGGTGGTAGCCCCAAAACCGACCATCACAGTGTCAGCGGTCATAGAAAAACCTCCATCTACAGCGGTGAAGAAGAAGGGTCCCGCTGTAACAAATGGTTCCGCTGTAACAAAAGGTCCTGCTGTAACAAAAGCTCCAGCTCCCGTACCTATTCAGGCGCCTGCCCAAGCTAAGCTACCAGGGGTCTAAAATTCTATCCCTTAACTAGGAGGAGGGGTGGCCATTCGATCCACCTACCCCCAGAAGCTAGTCCGTACGTGGTGATCCTGACTGGGGTTCCCGAGTTGAGTACTAATTCGGAAGAACCAGGCTGGTCACTGAGAAACAAAGTACTACACTGGTTATCCATTAATAGACCCCTTCCACCATATTCAGTCACCAAAGTCACATCGGTCCGCAGGGTCCCATGGATAGGTAAAGAGCCCAAAAGAACCCAGGGAGACTGTGTCATCGTTAACTTTGAGGATCCACTAACAGCTACTTCCTTTTTAAAGGAGCAACCTAATAAGTACCCCTCTCGTGTTTGCTATGTGATTTGGGGGGGATTTCAATGTTCCTTTGTGTAATAATTACAAGAAAGGTATTTGTGGTCTCCAAGATGAACACGATTGCCCCTTGACTCATTTTTCACACTCGCTCTTAGGCAATACCCTGAATGACTGTCTTTTCTCCCTTGAGCTGGAATATGCCAACGACCTGGCGGACCCGCCTGTTGAATTCAAGCCTACATTTCACGGTAGGGGTCTGTCAAGTCTTATTGACAATATTCTATGCTCCCAAATATTAAAGGGACAATTGCAAAAGTTTAATACAGGTTCAGATATTTCCAGCGATCATTTCCCTAATAGTATCACCCTATCAATTAACATCCCTTTACCCCAACCCACCAGGATCAGTCTACTAAACCAACAATCCTTGACCATGGATAAGATAAACGGTTTTTCAGTAAAATGGTCTAAAGTCGACCCTGAAACAATCATTGGCAAAGTCATCTCTAAAGCCCTTCCTTGGTTGAACAACTGCCTGGCAGAGGATTCCACCCCTCAGCTGATAATATCTAGATTTTTGGAGATCTTAAAAGTCATACGGGCAGAATTACTCTGTCACCATAAACCCCGTGATCAGGAATCTATAGGATGGTTTGATTCTACCTGCCGCAAAGCACAAACTGCTTTAAAAAGAGCTCTCCATAGTCATAAAAGACTTCGAGTTGAGATCGTTAATCTCAGAAAGGCTTACAAATCGGCTCAACACAACCGAAAAAAGGAAATAAAGAAAAATCTTTGGTCCCAACTACACGAGAGCTGTCTACGTAAAGACAGCTCCCTGTTTTGGCGCATAGTTAAATCTCCCTTTTTGGTTGATGCCACAGCCTCCCAACACTTAAATGTGGCTGTGACGGCTGACGAGTGGGTGGCTCATTTTTCAAAGATATTTGGTGGTTCATCCGTCGACGCTACAAATGAGGCCCAGATGGGCAAGGACAGTGCCCAAGAACCAACTTTCCCTATTGACCTCTACTTCGACCTAAACAAAGTCATTAACACACTTTCATCCTCCAAATTAGGCAAAGCACCCGGCCCCGACGGAGTCCCTCTCGATATCTTTGTAAACAACCTTGAACTTTGGGCACCCCTCGTCACCCAGGTAATGGCAGCAGTGTCCAAGATAGGCCTAATAGATTCCTGGTCTTCCTCTATTCTGCTCCCTATTTATAAAAAGGGTGAACGCAACAATCCAGCCTGTTATAGGCCTATCTCCCTCCTGGACTCCTTGGGGAAAGTCGCAGGCCGCCTGATCTTGGAACGTCTCCAGGATTGGGAATCAGGGAATAACATCTTAACCGACCTCCAGTATGGATTCCAGGAGAGACTTGGCACAGTTGAACAGGCACTGAATCTCACCCTCTTAATAGGCAAGCATGTAGGGGCAAAAGGTGGTAATTTGTACCTAGTTTACGTCGATATCACCGCAGCATTCGACTGCGTGATACATTCTAGGCTTAGGCTTATTCTTAGCGAACTAGGGGTAGATCCCCCACTTATAAAATTTCTCTGCGAGCTTTATTCTGATGCGAGCGTTTGCGTGAGATATGGAGGTGAACTATCTCCCTCATTTCCAGTAAACAAAGGAGTTAGACAGGGCTGCGTCCTGACTCCCTTTTTATTTAATTTGTATACCAACGGGCTGGAATCAGCCATGTTAGTAGGGAGTCAGGACCTTCCGTCTATTAATCGTCGCCCTATTCCCGCTTTTCTATACGCGGACGACTCAGTCATCCTAGCAAGAACCTTAATACAGCTACAAAGGCAACTGGACAATTATTGCCAGTTTATGCTTTCCCTAGGGTTGAAAGTAAACAAAAGCAAAACATTTGTTATGCACTATGGCCCCAAGGCGAAGAACCCCAAACCTGTTTTTATCGAACAAGTTAGATTGGAACGTCCCAGGGAATATCCCAACCTAGGCATTTTAACGGATGACCAATTATCCTGGAAGCAAGCAGTGTCTAGTAAAAAGTTATTATACCAGAGTGCAACCTCTGCTCTTGTTTCCTTTTCAACTAAATTGGGCAAACCTGCCCCACCCGAGTTGCTTAAAATTTACCATGCTAAATGTCATAGTGTAGCAACTTATGGTGCAGGTGTCTGGGGCTATGCTCCTGTAGACGACCTACAAAAGGTCCAAAACGGGTTTTTAAAATACATCTTGGCTCTCTCGCAAAGCGCCCCAATTTACGGTTGCCATATTGAGCTCGGCATCGATTATTTAACAGACAACATCAGATGTCAACCGATTCTCTTATGGCACCGTATTTGGAACAAACCGCAATGCCATTTAACCCGTTCACTAATAACTGACTGTTTATCCTTGGGCAGCTGGAGCAAAATCCCCTGGCTCCTTTATGTCTCCAATTTTTTAAAGGATCTGAACTGCACATCTTACTTCTCCGAGCCCACCTCAGTAACAGATATTTCTAGGTGTGCCCTGAAAAACCTCTGTTTAAATCATCTCAGAGATTTGCAACTTTCCCAAGAAGTAATTAAGCCAACGAATGTGCAGATCTTAATGGTCCAGACCTCGCCTGGTATACAGACTTATTTAACTTTTTTCCTATCTAATCATGAAAAATTTGTTCTAACCAGGTTTCGTTTTAATTCTTTCTTTCGTCTTGTTACCTTCCCTACCGTGCAAAACTGGTCTCATGAATTGATTAAATGCCCATGCGACGGAATTTCACCTCAGTCCACATTACATGTAACTTTGTTCTGCCGTTTCTACGAGCAACCCCGTAAGCGCTGGATTATCCCCCTTCTCCGTGCAATGGGCCTGCGAACGTGTCAGCCAGCTTTTCTGGCCCTGCAGTCGTTAGACTCACAATATGTTGCTAAATGTGTAGCTTGCTTCTTGAAATCATGTTTGAAAATCCGCTGTACAGTTTGAGATACTGTTCATATGATTCCATGCCTTTTTGTACATAAATCTGTTATTATTGTTTTTAACTATGGATTTTTAAGTCAACCAGTTTTTAATTTGTATCATACATGGGATTTAATCTTGTACTGTAATGTTATGATGTACTTTTTATGATTTTGCTAAATGCTAATCGAATAAAAGTTTTTGAAAGAAAGACTGCCTTAGTGGCAGCAATGTGATGATGAGGATCTGCAGGGCATGGAAGATACCAACAAGTTTTCACTGGTGTTCATCCGTGGCAGCCATTCTTTCCACATGCATCTGTTCCATGTTCTCCATTATCCTCAGCATCTGTGCCAACTCTCGTCTGACATCGCTGAGGCCACTCTGACTAGACAGTTGTTCTCCTCTCAGAGGCATGACTCTAGCGAGTCATGCCAGGCATGGAGTGTTGGAAATCATGGAGCGAACTGTGGGTGTCCATTTGGGAGTGTAAGTGACTTAGATACCCATGTATGTCATTTAATTAGGCGCCATGTGGCTTAACCCCACCGCATCTGTTCAGCCACCTCCTTCTCGTAGTCTAACACCTCGCATTGGAATGCGATGTGTTCTTCGGTGAGGTGTCATGGAACCAGCCGTGGTGGTGGGTGCTTCCTGCTGTGTGGTCTGTGCAGGGGGTGGGGTTGCCTCGATGCAGCTTTGCTGCCCTGCTCTTGGAGGTGGGTTGCCATAGCTGTCCATGAGCTGTTGTAGGGCATTGGTGTTGAAGGTGTGTAGGTCCTCTTCATCATCACTGATGAGTTGTCTGGTCTGCTCTGCAGGAGGTTCTGATTTTCCCTCTGCAATGTGAAGGGGAGATGCATTTTAACATTGTGTTGACATGTATGTGATTGGCCAGTTTCTACGCACAAGCGGATGCAATTGTGTACTCTCTTATGTAGTGAATGTGTTTCACTTTGTACCACGTTGCCGTCAATGTTAATGTGCTGTTATTGCTGTGTGTGTGCTGCATTGTGGGAGAATCGCCCCTGCAGCTGTGATTTTGCTGCCCCTTATCCCTTTGAGGCAGTGTGCCTTTGACTTCTGTGCTACGACAGTGCTGAGATGTTGCAGAACTGGCTAATTTTGGCTCTTGTTCAGATTTTGGACTCTTGGGCACGGTTTATCTGCAGATGTGTTGTTGACGTCAGGGGTTGTTTGTACAAGTAGATGTGTCAGGGTGTGACCTGCTCCTTTCCAGAAGTGTTCCAAACGCAACCACCTCAGGGTTGTGGCATGGACCATGTCATGATTATTGGACTGCAGCCATCCTATTAGTCATACAGTGTCACTTGCATTGTCAGTGAGGCTCACAGACACAATGCTTTGCTGGTTTTAACATGTGTGCATGGGTTGAGTGTGAGATTGGTGCTGTGTGGGGAGGGACCCCTTAGTTCCCATAGTGGATGGGGGCCTACTTGCTGTTTGTATGTGTGCTGCGGTGTGCCAAAGGGATCAGTGACATGATCCAGAGTCATTGTGGGTGTGCAGTGTGCTCTACTTAATTGTGCATGTGTGCCATTGTGCCCATCTCCCCCGTCCCCCCAGTTCCTGTTCTGTACTCACCATATTGCTTTTGTGTCAGGTATGTCGAGCAGTGTCTGGACCCCCAACTTCTGCCACCTGGACACCATTTCCTCCATCTCATCCAGCTCCTGAAGTTCCGCTGGCCTGCCACCTCCAGTCTGCATTGCTGTCTGATGGTTGTCAGCAAGATTCTTCTTTGTTTTAAACTACGCATCATTCCAGCACCTCTTGACCTCTCCAATTGTCCGACTCCTCACTCCGACATATTTCACCTTGTCCAGGATGGACTGCCCAATTGCATTTTTATTTGCCAATGACACGTTGGAGGTGAGAAACAGTTGTTGGTGGTGTTCTATCACCTCTGCGATGATGATCCTCTTTTCCTGCGGACTAAACCTCATCTTCTTCATCTTCTTCTCCTTGCCCTTCTGTGACCCTGTGGTACCAGGCTGGTCCTCCTGGGGGCTTGTAGGGTTCTGGTCATCATGTGTACTTACTCCGGCTTCCTCCGGGGTGCTACGCAGTTTAAAATATTCTGTTTGTGTTTTTTGGGTGCTTTTATAGTGCATTTTCACGCATTTTGGGGTCGATTAGGATCGCGGACGGACTTGAGTCCGTCCGCGACCCCTGAGGAGGAGGGAACGTCCGCATGGGCTGCGGCGTTCCCTCCGATCTGATTAGGATGTGACCGCCAGGGTGGCGGTCACATCCTCTATCTCTAACATTGCGGCGGGTGCAGCTTCAAGCTGCACCCGCCCCAATGTAAAAAATGCATGCACAGCATTTGCGTGCACAAAGCGGCAGGCACCGCGCGGTGCCTGCTGCATTGTGCACGCAAATGCAGGGGGGTACCATAGGTACCCCCCATGTGCACCCACCACCACCCCTTCACCCAGGGGGCCCGCAACGGGCCCCCGAAGTGAAGGTCCGTATGCTTTTCCATGGCGGCAATGCCGCCGTGGAAAAGCATATTTACACACACATCATGATATGGCGGACGGTGTCTCATAGACACCGCCTGCCATGTTATAGCTTTTCCGCCGCGGTCGGAAGCCGACCGCGGCGGAAAAGCGGCGGACGGAATTCCAGACCCACCAGCCATCCTAATTTGGCGGTGGGTCTTTGGAGTCTCCGCCGCGGTTTTTCCGCATCCTCCAGGCCGGCGGACACTTCCGCCGGCCCGGAGGATGCGGAAAAACCGCCATCCTAATCGGCCCCTTTGTGTGGGAATTGCAGGCCTGTCGCTGGTTATCGCTGATTTTTGTATCGTGATTTGGGAGATCAGCGCTTTTTTTGAATTCGTGATTCGCATTTTTTAGGTGTCGCATTAATTTTAAAGCAGTCATTTGACGCATTATCATGAGACTTTTGCATGGTACCGCCATGTTGAGAATACAACGTTGACACAGCGTTATTTTCCCGCGATAGACTGCGATATGCAAAGTTGCATTAAGCTAATTGTGCGATAATTATCACACGTTCTTGAAAATATCTCCCAATATTTTTTACAACTATTGTATTGAAAACGATTTTAGGAAAATGATATTCTTAACAGCAATATTACTTACCTGAAAAAAACAATATTCTTGACAATGAAATTACTGCATTATGATATTTTTATGTCACAACGTTTAATTTTTCCGATATTTCTGTCTCCTAATATTTACAACTCGATATTTTGTTCAAATACCCTGCTGCATAATGAGAACAGCAAAACTGAAAGTACCAGAATGCAAAGAATCAGAGAAACTGAATGCTCTGCCCCAGGGAAGCCCCGAGTTTGATGCTGTCCTGATGACAGCACATTCATTGCAATCGGGTGCACTGTCCATGTTTGGACCCAGAGTACCTATTCAAAGGTGTACCATGGCGCAGACATGAACAGTGTCCCTGAGTCATTATACAGCCCACGTAGTCATTGTCCCGTGTTTATCAAAACGAAATAGAACTGTAAGTTCCAGACTCGAAAGTGCTGTATAAAAATATGCGCCTGGTTTCACTCAATAGGTCACCACAGAAATGAGCATACTTGTGATTTCTTTCTGACAAACTTCAGCTCGTCCGGGCTCATGTAATTGTAGAAAAGGAAGTTAAACCGATGTTTAAAGTTACATAAAATAGCAGAGCCTGGTACTACCATTGATCTAAACTGAGGAATTAAGTCAAAGCAATTAACCCGAAAATATATATTTACAGAGACAATCGCATACATTATAGCCCACACAATAAACTTAAGTGACTCTTGGTTCATATTTGTTTCTGCCACAGTCTCTCATGTTCAAGGACGGAAAGATATGTGATCTAAGCAAAATCCAATTCTGTAAAATGGTTGCTAAACCCTCCTACCTTTCAATTCACATTATTATACAGGTTGCCACCCATTTTCGTATTGTCACCTTCCCTAACAAATTCCTGGCAAAACAGGCATAGTGTCTCTTTAGTCTACAGTGGGATCAGCGTCCAAGCACATGTCTAGCAATCGCTAACCTCCATTTAGTGCAGTTAGATCACTCTTGCAGTAATGGTTCACTTTCAGCAACTTAAACAAGCATTGGCTCTCTCCTTTGGGGCCAATACATCTCATTGCTGAGTTAAACCATTAATGCTTGTTATTGTGAGATTTATTTAATGCACTATTACTGCCCATGAATAATCAGACATATACTGCCTAGGACATCTGACAATATTTTATACCATCTTTAGGCAATTGTATACTGTTTTGCCCTTGGACCAATGATGCATAAACTATGGAGGCATGTTAAAGTTTGTCCCAGTCTTGCATGCTGCTATCAGTAGGACTGATACGTTACTGTCTGTGGAATGGATACTCATTACTCTCAAGAGTCAAGGACTCTTATTACATATTCATCATCCCCTCTTTCATTCATGTCTGCCTGAAAAGAAGCCTCAAATACATAGGAAGTAAAGAGCTGGTACACGCACACATACTTAACATGTGTATGCTAGAACAAATGCGTAGCTGTTCCACCCTTCGAAACCCAAGATGAATCAGTATTTACAAAAGCCAGAGTTTGGAGAGAAAGTTAGTTGACTTAAATGTATTGCAGTTGTAAACTGGTCATGTTGAACATCACCATGTGGCTTTTCTGCTATACTCAGCCCCAGTGAGTCTAGTCTCTCAGACTTACATTGGGTTTTGTTTTCACAGCTCGCCCTGGGTCCACTATCCTTTTTCCTAATTGCATTATTTTGAAGATTGAGGATGCAGGTTGCTTGACTACCCGGGATGCCTTTTTGTTTTGTTTCGGTAGCAACCAGAGGGAATGTATATATGACTGCTGGATTGACATGCTGCTTTTGTCCTCCCATAGGAAGTTTCTGCCTCTTTGATTTCATAGAATCCACCTAGCTGTGATATCTTTCAGCATGTACAGTAGTTGTATTGTGGGAACAGACAACCCTGCATAGTTATTTTCTTGCTGTGAATTAAAAATGTGCATTCAGCTAAGTCTGAAAAACATACATACGAGGTCTTTCATTAGCAGACTAAACTAATCAAATTCTGAAAATGCAGGATGACATAAGGCTAAGATAGAGGCATGGATCCAAGTCACATTATATACACCATTTATCCTCCATGTCTGGCAGTTCTCTCACTGACAACATTAATCATAGAATTATGAAAGATGTCTGTCCCAAAGGTGCCTTTCAGTTTTATATGAAGGTAAACATTTCTGTATAAAAGTAAACATTTTTGCCTGCCTTTCTTCTAGGTAACCTGGGAAGAAAAATAGAAATTTTAAATTATAGTAGAACTGTCAAATGCATTTGATGTCACTGTTACATTGCATTTTAATAGTTTCTCCACTATTACAGGGGCTCAATTCAATATGATGTGCTGAAGGAATCAATGGGTACCTTCGTTTCTTCAGAGGATTTCATTAACTCCAATTGAGTAAAGTGTGTGTTTAGGAAAACTTCAACATTACTTCACCTTATGTTCACTTGAATCAGGGTTTCATTGTATTTCCCGGAATATATTGTAATTTTTGCTGTACACATTTTGGATGTGTTAATGTCTTTGGGACTACACTGTAGTGAGTTAATATTCAGGGTGCTCAAAATTAGCAGAGAAATATTTCTCACACTACCTTACTTTCTCCAGCAAATTTCATAGCTCTCCTGCAACTATAGGAGGTCCACTGCTTCTCCAGTCTAGGCTTTTAAATGTTTTATAGAAGTTATGCCCTTGTCTGGACATTCATGTTAGTGTACTCTATTTACAAGTTATCTGTATATGATGGTGTAAACCTGCATTACCATTTACGATCTCATCTTTGGTGCTTTCCCGAGCTTCTTCCTGAGACGCAGGCTGAAGAGAAGTTCTCAGCGCTTCACTGACTTGCAATATTTCAGTCTTCTTGATAGGGCCCAGTATTAAAAAGTAATACTTGTTGCAAGGACTGATCAGTTACATCTGAGTTATTTAGGCTTCCTAGAACTCCCAAGGGGCTATTGGCAAGCAGTAAATGATAAATAATTGAGGTTTCAGAAAACCAAAACTAAACAATATTTCCATTGCATTTACTCAAAGGGGTTTATATAGTAGAAGCAGAGTGGAAAATATGACCAAAGTTAGTGCCTGAATGTATGGGGTAGCAAGATGTGCTCCCTTTGGCTTATATCATTTCTGAGTTAGATGTAGACTTCTCTGACATAGTGTGAGAAACAATGTTGGACTTGGTCCTCTCTGCAGGGACGCCCCCAAACATTCCACCTCACCCCTCCTATTTCTGTCCGATGTGTTTTTGTTGGCCTTTTTGTTTTGTTTTATATAGCGCAGACTAGATACAAATGTTTCAGAGCACTTTACATGAGCACCAGTTGCGTTACAGATGGATGCATTCATTTTTGTTAGGCACAGGGGTGACTACCTTATTTGCTCAGATTCAGAGGCTGTTGATCGTCCCTGCCGAGACTCGAACCCGGTTCCCCAACTTCGAGGTCGACCACCCTAGCCGTTAGGCCAGATCTTCTCCCCTTATGTTATTGTGCAACTTACCACTGTTAACCAGTGCTAAAGTGCTTGTGCTCTCTCCCTAAAGCATGGTAATCTGTTTTAAATTTGAATTACATTTTTAATCTATATATAAAACACTAGTAAAGTAGTATACTAAATACCCACGGCTGGTAAATTAGATGTATTTGTGGACCTGCAGCACAGTTTTTGTCACTGACTTAAGTCGCCCGTTTCAACATGTCCCATTCTCGTCATTGCAGCCTGCTGGCAGCTTAAAACTTCCAATTCGATATGGCAAACTAAGCCCCTGGCCACACCTTAAACTCCCCTTTTGTTTCATATACCCCATTCCTAAGATATGCCCTAGACAGCCCGTAGGGCAGGATGCATTGTAACCAAAAGGTTGGACAATTACGTTTAAGTTTTACATGTCCTGGTATAGAAAACAATATTTTTCACTACTGTAAGGCCCACTTCTCCTATGGGATAGCATTGCATTGCCTTCTTGCATTTAATAACTGCTAACTTTTGGGTGGGAGCAAGTCGGACTTTCATGTTTTATGTCTAAGAAATTGAAATGTAATGTCTTCTTTATTGGTAAAGTCAGATTTTAAGTCACAAGTTTGAAAATGGCACTTAGAAAGTTGGTATTTTCCTGCCCAATAGAGGGATTAGATGTGCACCATGGGGGCAGAGCTGAGCACAGCCCCATGTGAAGATCAAAAGGCTGTGCCCTGCCTTTGAAAAAAGGTTTACAATTCACTTCACTGTGCCTCCAGTCAGGCTAGAGCCAGGGCAGAAATTTCGAGGGACTACACAGTAAGGCCTCTAGAAGAAGAATGTATATATTCTTCCCTCCCCATAGTCAGCATCATCTTGTTTGATCTTTCTAAGCTTCTTATCCCATAGGTATATCTGATGATTCACAATTACTTCATCAAAGATCTCATAGTGCTTTTTTATCACTTTTTTGCCATCCGAAGTGGCAATTTCCTTTTCCAGTTTTTCAAATCCATTTGTAACTTATTCATTCTTTTGTCTGCATGCTTTATTAAAATTTGCATCATGATGCCCGATCCAGTTGTCTTCCCACTCTTTTAATGACTCCTAATCTAGGTCCTTTAAAGTGGGGAAAATCAATATTCTACGACTTATCAAGATATTTTTGGAGTGTGGTACCATCCAACCAGAGTGCCATTTCCTGTTTTTTAAGTCTGTTTAGTTTCTGAAATGTGCTTTTTAAGCCTTCATTTCCTAAACTTCTCTGTCCCGTCTCTCCAACTTTCCCGATTCTTTGGAGAAGAGATCTTCTTTTCTATTGTTACATTTTGACATAATTATGTTGTTGTTATGTACTATGGTCTAAACATACAATTATGTGGTAATGGTCCTTATTACTTGCTAGAGGGGATCAGTAGTTGCTGTGGGTCCTATAGAGTTAATGTAAGACAAAACAAAAGGCAGTGGACCATATTGATGCTGCACATACAACTGATATCTCCCCCAAATTAGTTTGATCTAGCAATTTAAAAAAGCACCACTGTGTGCACACATTGCAGACACCCTCTGCCCAAAAAGTTACAACCTAGGTTAGTTGAAGACAGAAAAGTAGCAAGCAGCAGTGTACGGCTTAAACAGTTATCAAAGTAAGTCCCAAATATATCCGCAGTAATCAAATGGTGTTGATATTTTTCGTTTTATTGCTGCATCAATATAGAACCCAAAAAGGGTTCAGCCAACTCGTTTTGTCCACATATATGTAGACTTCTTCAGGGATGCAATACAACAAAGTATCCATGTATATAAATATAGAATGTACTGAGCTGATGCATGTTTTAAAGACTGTTAGACTTAAACGTCGTCTCGATTGGTCTGGCCATAATCTCTTCATATCTCAGGATATTTCCAATGCAGCAATCGCCTGTTGCAAAGAATTTCTTGCTTTACGTCCTCAGATGAGACATCTCAACATCCAATATGGAATCCTGCATCCATGTCTCTTCAAGATTACACAAGATGGTCGGTCAGGTTCATTTGAGGATCCGGAAAAATTTACTTTTTATCGACATAACCTTTCATCTAATGGAAGGGATACTAATATTTTTTAGGAGTGTCACTTAGAATCCAACTTACATGATTACTCAATGTTCTCAGATTATTTGTTTTTTCTTATATTCATGAGGTTCTCTTTTTCTCTTCTTCTTTATACCTATTACTGAGGCCCGTGTCCTCTAGCGTCAGTATGCTCCTCCTCTTTCGACTTCTTTTCTTTTTACAGATCTGGATGTTATTCCTTGATCTGTTTGCTTGCTTCTTCCTTCTGTTTCTTTTCTCTTGTTTCTTCCTCTTTCTTCTCTACTTTTCTCATTATGTCTCACTTTTAGTTTTGTCTTTTGGTAAATGTTTTACTTCTAGAAATACGTCACATTTTATTTAATTTTTAATCCTGTTTTTTAGTAACTGCTTTACTTTTAATAATATGTCTTTCTTCTCACATATTGAACAATATCTTTCCATTTTTTCACTTGTTGAATATGCAGTTTTGTGTTCCTGTTTCCTCATGTACCCCTTACTCCAAGGTAATGGTTAATGTGGTCTCGTGGAATGTTCGTGGTCTTGGTCATCCTGTCAAACGTAAAAAGGTATTATCTCATTTAGCTAAACTTTATACCCAGGTTGCTTTTTACAGGAAACCCACTGTAATGATAAAGAGTCTCTTAAACTCAAACGCCAATGGGTCAATCAAATTGTTTTTTCTCCTGCTATTAATCGTCATGGTGGTGTTGCTATATTGTTTCATAAATTTACTAATGCACAGATTCTGTCATCAGATTGTGATCCCTCAGGTCGTTGGGTAATGGTTGATGTTATCATTAATAAAAGACAAATTACATTTTTTAATATTTCTGGGCCTGTAAAACCAGATCCAGAATTCTGGCAATCTGGTGATTTTAACAACTGGTTGGACGCATTTTCAGACAGACAATCTAAATGCAAATTCAAACCAGATAAAACCCACAAATCATTTCAATCAGCCATTTCCTCTTGTCCCCTATTTGATACATGGAAAACGTGTAGTCCAGATACCACAGAGTTTATTTTCTTCCCTCCTGTACACCATACTAGATCTCGTATTGATTATATTTTAATTTCCAAATCGTTGTTACCTTGTCTCCAATCATCTGAAATTGGTTCTATTTTTATTTCTGACCATGCTCCTGTTTCTACCTTTATTCACCTATCTATCACCACATGCAAACAAGGCCGATGGTGTTTTAATAATCACCTCTTATCAGATCATACTTTCGTGTTAGAAGCAACATCCTTTATTAAGGAATTTTTTGTATTTAACAATTCGTTAGACACCTCATTACACAATATTTGGGATGCATTTAAAGCATCCGTTAGAGCCTTCACTATGCCTTATTCTTCAAAGAAAAAAGCTAATGAATGCTAAATATAAAGAAACACTAACTCTTCTCAAAACATTGGAACACAATTACTACTCATCCAAATCCCCATCATCAGTACAAGAGTTAATTAAAGCTAAGTCCGCCCTGAATAAAATAGTTACTACAGAGGCTTGCAACAGCCGCCTTAAGATTAAATCGAAATATCACGGAGGCCAAAACAAAGCAGGAAAAATGCTAACAAATTATTTAAAAATCAAATCAGAATGTAAAGCTATCGGACCTATTCATTCAGAATCGAATAATACACTACTCTCAACTGATTCAGATATTATTACCACATTTTAATCATATTACATTCCTTTATACACAGAAACTACTAAACCTTCCGAAGAAGACCTTTACCTCGTTTTACCGAGATATTCCCAAACCTGAAACTTCCCCGTAAATTTTTAAATAGCTTGAGGAGGATATTTCTCTTCAAGAATGATCTAATGCGCTCAAATCCTTGGAAAAAGGCTCCTGGCCCTGATGGCTTTTCAGTTTAATTATTTTTAGCTTTCTCCTCAATTTTTGCCCCTAAATTATTAGAACATATCCAATTCTAAGGCCTTTGGCTCTTTTTTGGAAGCCCTTATTATTGTAATCCCTAAACCAGATAAAGAACCCTCCTTTTGCAAAAGTTTTCATCCTATACCACTATCAATTATGATTGTCAAGTTTTTGCAAAAATATTGACAATCCCGTCTAGAGAAAGTTATCCCATTTATCATTAACCAAGATCTAGCTGGTTTCGTTAAAGGTCGTCTGTCTTCTGATAATGCTAGAATGTTTTCTAATATTCTTGCTCTTAGCAAAAAGTATTCCTCTCCATTAGCTGCACTATCTTTAGATGTAGAAAAAGCTTTCGATCAAATCAACTGGGATTTTATGATTCACTCACTAAAATGGTTTGGTTTTCGTCCAAAGTTTATTTCATATGTCAAATTATTATATACAGATCCAAAAGTTTGTGTTTTTGTTAATGGTCTTTTTTTGCCGTATTTTTCTCGCCAAGGAGGTACTATTCAGGGTTGTCCCCTTTCCCCGTTTTTTTTTGTTGTGCTTAGAACTTTTTCTGGAACGCATCGGAAGTAATCCTCTTATTACTGGTTTAAAAAAAAAACACATTAATTAAATTATCTGCATAAGCTGACGATGTTCCTATTTATATGTCCAATTCTTGCACAATTCTTCTACAAGAGATCTCTGCATTTTCTAATGTTTCAGGCTATAAATTAAATTTCTCTAATACCGAGATTTTACAGTTAAATCCGTCATGTTATAGACATATGTTTTATTCGACCAACTTTACATGGTGTCCTCAAAATATTAAATATCTAGGCACATTTGTGATACATTCATCTGTAGTTTTACTGCCTTAAAACTTAAAATTACCAATTTGTTGAACCTTTGGTCACCTTTATTTTTATCATTGTGGGGCAGACTTGATACAATTAAAATGATGATTGTTCCCCAGATATTGTTCTTATTATCTATGTTACCATTCAAAATCCCTAAATACTCTTTTACTCAGATTAAATAGTTATGTATTACATTTCTTTCGAATGATAAACATGCATGTATTGCTATATCCAAATTGATTTGTCCCAAGAAGGAGGGGGGTGTAAGATTTCCTGATTTTAAATTATACCATAATGCTTTTCGGATTCGTTAATTTTATGCTCAATCCAAAGATTTTCAGGATTTACCTAAACTTTAATGGGTTAATGTTGAATGCTCATTGCTAAACGATTTTTCGGTACGGGACATTGCATACATGACTAACTGTACTTTTATTTCCAGATATCTAATTTTGAAATATTCTCAATATCTGTTGCATACACTTTTCTTTAAAACTTTTGACAAATATCAACCTTTTCTAGCTTCCTCACCATGGTTTAATAAATACATAACATTTCGTCACAAATCATTCTACTACAAACAATGGAAAGAAAAGGGCCTTTTTATGTCAATCAAATGATTGTTAATAATGCGATTTTACCCTTCTATCAGTTGCAAGAGACCTTTCTCTTATCTGATTCCTGTATTGAGCAGTATAACACTTTAGCTCCCATATTACAGAAATGTGTACAGAAATTTCTTTCTCGCCCAATTCCAACTTCTTTCACCCTTGATACTCCCTTATATTAAATTTCTACTGATACTATCCCTAGTGCCACCTTTATATATAAAATTGTATCTACACCAGATGGCACATGGAGTAAATCAAATATTGAACTAGAATGGGAACAGGATCTATCCCAGACACTGTTTGTATCTGAGTGGGATAAGTTCTGGCAAAAACTGTCCAAGACATCCAAAGCTGCAAATATAACGCAATCCTTATACTCTATTTATATTAGAGTTGTTATTACTCCCCTCCTTTTACATAAATTCAACCATCCTGTCACATCATCTTCTTGGTCATGTCTTAATGCTGAAGGCTCTTTAATACATCTAGGGGCCGATTAGGATGGAGGATTTTCCGCCTCCTCCGGGCCGGCGGAAGCCACCTCCGGCCCGGAGGAGGCGGAAAATCCTCTGCAGAGTCACCAAAGACCCACCGCCGCATTAGAATGGCTGGTGGGTCTTCGTTTCCGTCCGCTGCTTTTCCGCCGCGGTCGGATTACCACCGCGGCGGAAAAGCTCTCATTTGGCTAGCAGTGTCTATCAGACACCGCCAGCCAAATTAGGAAGCTTTTGTAAACATGCTTTTCCGCGGCGGTTTTTCCGCCGTGGAAAAGCATGTGTACATTTGATTTCGAGGGCCCGTTGCGGGCCCCCAGGGTGTAGGAGGGTGGGGGGTGCACATGGGGGGTACCTATGGTACCCCCCAGTATTTACATGCACAAAGCGGCAGGCACCGCGCGGTGCCTGCCGCTTTGTGCATGTAAATGTTAGACATGCACTTTTAACATTGCGGCGGGTGCTGCTTGAAGCAGCACCCGCCGCAATGTTAAATATCCAGGATGTGACCGCCAGGGTGGCGGTTGTAATGATTGGAGATACGCAGTATGTAGTTCTCAAGTAGGTTTATTGGTATTATCAACCCCTTCAGGCATCAAGGTCCTACTCTTCCATCAACCAGGTTAGATCTGTGTCTCCTGGATTCTACATTCCAGAATCCAGTAGACAAGGTGGCACATTTGCATATAAAGCAATACTCACATTATCTAAGATATAACATATCTCCCTTTCTAAATTACAATATTTAAATGGACTGGTAAAGATTTTCTAAACAATTTATGTACATATATTATCCTCAAAAGTTGTGGCTGACTAAATAACTATATACAGTTTATTCACACATGTAATCCCTCATCCAAACAGGTTTAGATTTAGGACGAACACATCTCCCTCTCGCACTTGAATCTGCATCATTAAGTTTTGTTGAATTAGATGCAGATTCATTACATCTTTGGTTACTTAAGAGTTTACATTCTAAATCATTGCATTTTGTTACATTCCTCATGTTCCATTTCTTCCCATCACTAAGTTTGACTATATTTCCTACAACATAAACAATTTGTTTAGGATCAGACCACTTGGAAGAACCAGGTTTTTTGTTCTCCATGCGCTGTGTACGTATCCAATCACCACATTTTAAAGGTTTCATTGTTGTCTTTACTCTCACATTATGCTTCTGAACATATTTTTGTTGATAATCATGTACTTTGTCAGATATTTTTGTATTATTCTTGTCTGTTTTGTCATTATTCTTGGACATCCAATTTGGTTTTACTTTGGAACCAGCTTCTCGTCCTTTTAAAAGACTGAAAGGAGATGTTCCTGTGGCTGAGTGTGGAGTTTTCCTATAAGACCATAACATGTTTTTTACAGCTTCCTTGCAATTTTCACCATTGTTATTAGCTAGTTGAATACATCCTTTCAAAACACGGTTAAATCTCTCTACTAAACCATTTTCCCTTGGATTGTAGACTGAAGTAGTGTTGTGTTTAATACCAACCATTTTGAGATAACCTGCAAATTCACTCGCTACAAATTGTGGACCATTATCAGACAAAATTATACTAGGATATCCTTCTCTTCGAAAAATTTCCTCATAAAAATCAATTATGTTAGAAGCTTTGATGTCTTTTACAAAGGCTACTTCAGGCCATTTAGAATGGAAATCTACTAAGACTATGGCATATTTGTCTTCAATGCCCTTTACATGAAATGGACCACATATGTCCATAGCAACCTTGTCCCACGGTTTTTTGTGGAAAAGATGTCGCCGAAATTGTGGTTTCTTGTGACTTGTGAGACTTATCACTACACATGCACGCTACACAATTTCTAACACATCTTTCGATATCTTTGTCCATGCCTATCCACCAAAAATCATTCCTAGCCCTTCTCTTCATGCTAGTCATTCCACTGTGTCCTTCATGTAGTAAATTTAACATCTTCTCTTGAAGAGAAAAAGGTACTACCAACCTGTGACCTCTCCTAAGAATACTTCCTACTATAGATAATTCTCCCCATATCATCTTGTAATCAGCTACATTTGTTTTTATTCAGGTGGATGGATTTACTCCTTCCTGCAACTCTTTGATAATGTGTTGCAAAATGTCATCTTCAGCGACAGCTTCTATCCATTCCTGTTCTTTTACTGCATTGTTACAGGAGTCTTCAATATTTGCTATTAACCACTCATCTTTGTCATTGTCTATACATTCTTCATTACTATTCAATGGCAGACGTGAAAGACAGTCAGCATTGATGTTCTTGTGACCTGGTACATACTTTATTTTGAAATTGTACTCTTGCAATCTGTAAGACCATTTTGCTATCCTTGGTGTGGCTTTTGAAGCTCCCTTGGTTGTGAATATATCAATTAAAGGTCTATGATCGGTCCATAACTCAAATGCAGTGCCCCAGATAAACGTTTTAAAATGATCTACTCCCCACCAACATGCTAACGCTTCTTTTTCAATAACAGAATAAGATGGTTCAGCTCCTTTAAGGGTGCGAGAAGCAAAAGCGATGATTCTTTCTACATTGTCATTATTTCTTTGCATGAGAACAGCACCTAGACCGTATGCACTGGAATCAACCACTATAATCGATGTTTGACAAGGATCATATGGTTTCAAAGCCACTGCCTTGGTGATATCTTTTTTAATCTTATCAAAAGCTGATTGGCATAATGCAGACCAATTGAATGATACACCTTTTTTCATTAACATTCTTAATTCATGTACTTTATCAGCAAAATTAGGAACGAATTTAGAATAATATTCTGCAAGTCCCAGAAAAGATCGCAGCTGATCTTTATTTATTGGATGCGGAGCGTTTTCTATGGCATCCAATAACTTTAATTTTGGTTTGACTCCCTCATTTGATATTGTATGTCCCAAATAGTCAATTTGTCTTACTCCAAATTTACATTTTTCACCACATACTGTTAATCCAGCATCTTGCAATTTATTAAGAACACTGTGTAAATTTTTTTCATGAGAATGTGAATCATTACCCCAAATCAAAACGTCATCTTGAAAAATTCTCACTTGTTTGTCATCTTTCAAAATGTTGCTCATAACCCTTTGGAACACTGAAGATGCAGAGGCTAAACCAAACGGCATCCTCAAGTATTGAAAAGCTCCTTCGGGAGTTATAAAAGATGTTAAGTGTTTGGAACTTTCATGTAATTTAATTTGATGGTATGCATTGGACAAATCAATAGAAGAAAAATACATGGCATCTTTTATACTTGATATCATTTCATTTATGTGTGGTAATGGATACTGGTCGACCCATATATTTTTGTTTAAATCTCTCAGGTCCACACACATCCTAATTTTTCCATTGGGTTTTCGAGCTAAAACTATAGGACTAAGCCAATCAGATGCTTCTATTGGTTCAATTACTTTGGCATCACACAGTCTTTTTAATTCTTCTTTTAATGGACCTCGCAAAGCAAACGGTACATTTCTTACTTTATGCACAACGGGATTGTTGTCTGATTTGAGGATGATTTTGTGTTCAAATTTAACTTAACATCCAAGTTTTTGCTAAAAAGTTTTGGAAATATAGATTCCCATTTGGAAGAGTGCTCATCTTCAGTTAGTAGTACTTGATCTACAAAATTTTCGGATAATAATACTTGATCGGGATGATTAGGATCTAATATTAAACCCATTTTCTTTGCATCTTTCCATCCTAATAATGCACGTCCCCGTTCAACCACATATACTGGACTAAAACAAGATCTTCCTTTGAAGGTTAATTGTGCATTATAATATCCTATCATAGGTAACTTGACTCCACAATATCCTTTTGGAGATGTTACTGAGTAAATTAAAGTTGGTTTACTCCCATTTTCCCACATGTATTTATCTATGATAGTATACGGTGAACATGAATCCGCCCATAATGCCATGTCATCATTATTTATTCTTACTATACATTTGGGAGGTTGATAGTCATCTGAAATTTCATACACATAGTCATCTTGTACAAGCATTACTTCTATGTCACTATTAATATTATCATCATCTTCACTTTCATCTTGTGGCTCGATAAAATTAATTGAACGTTTCCAATTACTATTATCACCTGTACGGCACCATTTGGCAAAATGACCTATTTTCTTACACTTACTACAAGTAACTTTTACAGCAGGACATTTGTTGAAGTCAGCAGTATGTTTTTGACTGCCACATCTGAAACAAATGCGCCTGCTAAAACTATTCTTATTCTTTGAGAAATTTCCTTTTGCATCTTTGTTATCAGCTCTAAAATCATTTCTTGTTTTGCTGTTGGTTATTGCACTCACACTGCTAGATCCATCAGTATCTTTTTGTTAATTCTTTGACATAATGAGATGTGTTTTCCATTTTTCTGGCTACATCTAAGGTTTTCTGTAATGATGGATTTTTAAGCTCTAGTAACCTTTCTTGAATTTTTATATTTTTAATTCTATTAATGAATTGGTCTCGAATTATTTCTTCGTGTAAGTCTTTAAATTTGCAGGTTACAGCTAAAGATCTTAAACAAGCTACGTATTGTTGTACATTTTCTCCTTGTGATTGTGCCCTAGAGAAAAACTTATGCCTTTCCACTACTATGCTGTTTTTTTTTCCATAGTTTTCTTCCAAAGCTTTTAAGGCTTCAGAATAAACATCTATTGACGTATCGTTGGAACTAGTTTCACTGGTTTCACTACTTTCATCTACAGTATCAACCACAGAAGATACAACACGATTATTTACAGGTAAGGTTTTAAGAACTTTCCTTCCTTCCACCCCCAAATTGTGTTTGAGCAAAGCTAATTTTCTAGAAGGTAAAAACACATCTCCCCCTATAGCTTCTAAATAAGTTTCAAATGATTCCGACCAATCTTCCCAATTCATGGAGGGTGAACCAGGATTTTGAAGAAATTTGGGAGGAGGGGTGACAGAGGAATTAATATCCATTGTAAATATTCAGTTTGTTATTAATATTTAATTTGTGTAAATTGTCAATTTGCTGGTTGCAGTTGAAATAACTCCTTATTGTTGTGTGTGCTTCCTGTGTGTTTCAGATTTCCTGTTAATTAAAATTGTTGCAGTATTATAGTGTTATGTGATAATTGTTTGCTTTTAAAATTCGTAAAACTGTTTTTTTTGTAGAAATACCGCTTTTTTTGAGGACGCGATTATTCCTGAATTGTTTCCGTTTTCGTTCCGTGTAAATTGTTTGAGTCGTTGCCGTGGTGACTTAAGATGGCCGCCGTGCGTCTGTTTGCGTTATTACGCTCCAAGGAGAGACGCTTGTTGATGCGTGTGGACGTGTGGACGTAGAGACTGATGCGCGCAGACGTAGAACACTGTGAAGCGGGCGCGCAGCTCTTTCAAAAAGCAACTCGCTTTTAAAGATCAACAACAACTGTAAGTGAATATTGCGTTGCAGTTTGTATATACTGTTCAAAATTTGCGCAAATAGAGTAAAGCGTTCTTCATATTGAACGGATAGTTCATGCACTCCGAAATCGTAGGTCGAAGGTAGATAACGAATGCGTAACAATATTCAGTTAATAAGGTTTAGACGTACACGCTTTGTTCAATCATGCAAAAGTTGTAGAAAGCGATATTTAAGGAGAGTAGATATAATTTGTTCAGTTAATTATTTGAGGTACCTTGTAGTTGAAGAATTCAGCCTGGGGGTTGAAAATTTTCAGTTGAAGTTGAAAGTTTTCTTTTTTTTTTTCCTTCATGAATTCATTTATATCCATTCAAGTTCAAAGTTAATCCTCTGATACTGTATCCCATCCTCGTGGCCACTGTAATGATTGGAGATACGCAGTATGTAGTTCTCAAGTAGGTTTATTGGTATTATCAACCCCTTCAGGCATCAAGGTCCTACTCTTCCATCAACCAGGTTAGATCTGTGTCTCCTGGATTCTACATTCCAGAATCCAGTAGACAAGGTGGCACATTTGCATATAAAGCAATACTCACATTATCTAAGATATAACAGCGGTCACATCCTAATATGCACGGAGGGACCGCTGCAGCCCATGCGGACGGTCCCTCCACCTCTGGGATGGCGGACGGATGCAAGTCCGTCCGCCATCCTAATCGGCACCTTACTGTTTTGTTGTCCTAAGGTACATTCAATTCAATTCAATTCAATAATACTTTATTCGGTTACACAAATATATAACCATAAAAGCACATAAAAAAGACTTATTAAAAATTAATATTAAAAACATGTAATAATATCTACAATAGAGGAAATGGCACCAGGTACATAAACATAATTTCACTTTGCTTTTTATCACATTGTGATAGTTTTCCTGCGCCTAAAAACATTTTTTTAACCGCATGCGTGCGGCGCATTTTCCCGCTGTGCGCTGACTTTTTGAAAAACCCGCGGTTCATGACGAGCTCAGCTCGTCATGAGCGTACGAGAGGTGTACCTCATTACGAGCTGAGCTCGTCATCAGCGTCGAAGGGGTTAAAAAGGCTGTTACATAGGCTACAACAAAACCTGTCTCTAGTTGTGGAAGTGCCACATATGCTGGGCAACAGGGCCTCATACCTAATACTTTTAAAACAGGAACGATCCATCATTTTCTCTGTATAGAATAAGATTTGCAGAAAAATAACATGTGTATAGTAGACTGGTCAGAAGTGTCATCACACGGACATTCACGAAGCTGTTTTGACCATTCATTTACAGCTGGAAAACGTATTAACCTTTTGGATGCTCATGACAAGGTCAGCTCGTCATGCAGTACACTGGAGCTGTGCTTATGACGAGCTGACCTTGTCATGAACAATGGGAATTCTGAATAGTCAGCACCCAGCGGGAATTGCCTTAGCAGCCAAGGTGTTAATCTATACAGAGTACCCAGGTGGAAACACATCAGTAGAAATCTGTCATAATCACCCATAAACAGGCGTAGGTATGGCTGCAGGCTGAAAGTTGTTAATGTGAGATTGTGTGCCTGCACCTAAAGTACCTACTTATTGGAAAACTATATGGTCAAAATGTATATTGATTTTTTCGTATAAGATTCAATTTAACATTCACATTGTATTTCTAGGTACTATGTCACCTGATCTTGATCAAATTACCTCCAAATCTGTTTTTTTTTAAATCTATTTCTTGCTTGGGGATTTTAAAGTTCTATTAACTTGCTGGAAAGACAACTCTAAATTATCTTTTTTACTTTGGTGGAATTTAATATGTGATTAACATAGAATTGCTTCTGTACCTCAATATTCAATTCATTTACAAATCAAATCTGATTTATTATGGGTACCTTTCACTACTTTTCTATCATCATCATCTTAATCTGTAAACTTTCTTATTTTATATTTCTTACTTCCTCCGTTTTCTTCCTTCTCTTTTCCTTTCTTTTCCTTCTTCTCTTTCTTCTTTATCTATCTTTCTTTCTCTTTGCTCCTTTCTTCTATTCTTTTCCTTTAAAAAACTAACTCTCTTTCTCTTCATATTGTGTTCACTCTAGTAATTACACAGGTTATTTTTATATCAGTAAAATATGTTATATCTATGTTTATTATGCATTCTTGTTTTTCATAGTCACTGTTATGGAACTTTAATATAAGAATTATACCACATTGTAACCCTTTATCGATACTTCATCTAATTTATGGTTACTATTTATCTGTCCTTGTATACTCATTTCTATATCAGAATTGACTAATGTACATTTCTATTCATGTGCTTTTTTATCTTCAATAAAAATTATTTCACAGAAAAAAACGTAAAAAAACGTAAAAAAAAAAAATAACCATGCGCAAGGCCTGCAACAAAGATTCTAAAAGCAGTGCATAGCTTTGATTTGCCACTAATGAGAACATAAACCTATCAATAACTTCATACCGGTGGACATATGTCAGTCCAATTAAACAAGTAAGCAACTTTACAATAATATACGTATAACAGTCTAATTCAAACAGGATACATTATTGCATTTAAGGTGTAATGAGTTGCACTTAGTATCATTTTGCAATAATAACATAGTGTGGCCAAAGGTGGACAAATAGTAATATACACCAGATGTGACCTCACAGGCTGCTAGAATTAACATTATTTGTATCAAGAAATACACTGGTGCTATTTGCAAACCATTAATATTGGCAAATGACACTTAAAAAACATTATGTGCGAACATGATCCAATAATAACCCTGGCCCTTTTAGGTCTGTTAGCCCACACTTGAAACATAGGATTTGGTATGCGTTTTGGCTGATAACCAAATAATAGCGTCTTTTAAGTCCATTAATTCAAACTAAGGGCATGCAAGTGTGTTAGCATTTTGATCGTTAAACAAATGTAACAGTCTTGATACACTGAAATTTGATATTAAAGTTGCTACATTTCTACAATGGTTAAAATAATCTCATTTGAGCACGTAAGACTCATAAAGGGAACACTATTCCCTGTTGTCAAATCATGCTGCCATATTGGAATTTGCCCAAAAGTACTCATAACATATAATAACAGCATTTATGACTAGTAATAAAGCATTAGGGAGTTCTCACAGCAGTGATGGCTACACTATTTCAATAGTGGTGAATTCAAAATACATACAAAACATCAATGGCTACATTATTTCAATAGTAGCCAGTCCAGAGTGTATATAAAAGCGTACAAATATAACCTTATGACACATTCTCACTCAACGGCTAGCTCTTAGTAATGCCATCTGGATGGTATACATTACCCATAGCTTACGTTGTTGCACTTGTGGCATAGGTGTTTTGCCTACAATATACATACATCTTAATAAATAATGTGAATTTAAAAAAACATGTGGCACTGGTTGAAATCATATCCCAAGTTATAGGCACATATGTGGTAAACCCTGCACAGCCCTATTTCATTATTATTAGTGGTACTATGTATAAGACTGGACCAACAATGAAATTACAGGACATTTTGGAGATCAGAGTTTCTGTTAAGGCCCTGATGGACCGATCTTAGGCGACATATCCATCTTGCCTCTGCCTGACGTAAAAACTTTTCTCTGTTCTCACCTCTTTCACATTTGCCAATTTGCTCAATTGCATTTAACCAGATATCACTCTTTTCTGGATGTTCCTGTTTAATGTGCATAGCAATAGGATATCTATCATCACAGTGTTTGATGGCCCGTACATGTTCTTGTATTCTTATTTTCAGGCATCGTATACTGCTCCCTATCTATATCATATTACAAGCACATTCAACCACATGTACCGTGTGCATTGTGTTTCAGTTGATAAAGGACACAATACAATGAATCACATCAGTGTTGTACTTGAACTCAGTAACTTTATTTCTGCCAAATCGACAGACAGAACAGTTTGCACAGGAATAGACACCATTAGGTTTGGTTGGCAGCCATGTGGCCACTTGATGTTCTGAATCCTCTGTTTTTACATGGCTCAAGCACAGTTTCTGTTTGATAGTATTACCCCTACGGTATATAACCTTGGGCTTTTTGGAAATTATCTTGGATGAGATAGTATCTGAACTCAGGATGTGCCAATGTTTTCTCAGTATGTTAAAAATATGACTGCTATACAGGTTATATTGTGTAATGAATGACACATCTTCACTCGTTTTGATCTTATTATTCAATTTTTTGGTTTGTCCATGGCTTCCATAGAGGGTCAGTTTTCTATCAAGTCCCTTTGCCCTTGTCTCTGCTTTCTCTAGGCACTTGATATTATATCCATGTTCCTTGAAATTTCTTTCAATGTCATTCAGATTATGGACAAAGTGCTAATCTTCCCTGTAATTTCTTTGTGCCCTTACCATCTCTCCAAATGGGATGGCATTTATGGTTGAATGGGGATGGGCACTAGAAGTTTGCAGAACACTGTTGGACACTGTCGGCTTTTTGAAGATATTGCTATGAATGACCCCTTGTTTTACATAAAGCCTAGGATCTAGGTACTCAATTTCCTTGTTGTTATATTTCATTGTAAGTTTAACATTAAATATGTTACTAATATGATACGAATGATAAGCCTCCAGGTCCTTTTCATTAACGTTCTAAATTATAAGAATGTCATCAATGTAACAGCCATAAAAAATGATCTTATCTATCCAATTTTTGGACCCTCTTCCACAGGTATGCTCCACCTCATACAAAAAAATGAAAAAGTTTGCATAAGACAGAGAAAACCTCGAGCCTATGGCCGGTCCCTGTCTCTGTAGGTACCATACTCTGTTGTGCAGAAAGGCATTGTTTGTTAGCACTATCGCTGGCATCTTGATCAACATTAAAGAGTGTTCTAGATGACTAGCACTCCGTCTGTATAAAAAGAATCTTAGGGCCTCAAATCCACATTTCATCTGTATACAAGTGTACAGACCTTACACGTCCATAGTGACAAGCAATAAGTTAACACTATCCCTGTGGAAGTCCTCTAATATACCCAATACATCGCGACTATCCTTTAGAGAGGAGGGTAGGTTTTTGACATGTGACTGTAAGACGCTGTCTAAGTATTCAGCTATGTGTTTCGTAGGTCCTCCATTTCTAGAGATTATCGGCCTCCCAGGGGGCTTCTGTAGTGTTTTGTGAATTTTCAGGAGGGTATAAATGCACGGATATATAGAGTTTCGAGCCATCAGATATTTAGGCAGGTCTCATGCCTCTCCCTCAGATAAGCATTATTGTGCCGTTTAATCTCTGGCATTGGGTTACCACTAAGCTTTTCGTATCAAGGTTTGTCATCTAGCTGTCTGTTGATTTCTTCTAGATAATCTTGCATGTCCAGTATAATAACATTGCCCCCCTTGTCAGCCTCATGTATTACTATGTTGACATCCTTCTCTAGATTTGAAATTGCCTCTCTGTCTTCTCTAGAGAGGTTTTGTTGATGATTGCAAAATCTAACTCCTGTGTGGGTATCCTTCAATTCATAATGATCTTAGGTTACCCTTTTGTAAAACTCATCAATTGAATTATCATTCTGCATACAAGGAATACGTTTTGAAGATAGTTTGTGACCACTATCAAGTGCAAAATTTTCCTCAATATTCAATTCACTCACTAATTGCCTGATGTCACCACAATATTCTTCCTCATCCATGGTGGCATTAGTATGTATCACATCTACATCAATTATAGAAAGAGTGGACTTTGATGCAGATTTTAATATACCACTAGGAGTAGATGGAAGCTCATTTAAAAAACTGTTGTAATTTTAGTTTACAAATTAATTTAAATAAAACCACATGTACATCAGAAAAATAGCATTTTCCAGATGGACAGTAGTTTAAACCGTTTGTTCAAGGGTTCTGCACTAGATTCTCCTACTAAGTCACTTTCAGCTGATGATAGGGAGACACTGCTTGAAAAAACACTGATGTCCCTAGTTCTATTCATGCCAGTAGGCATCAGTTTTACCATAATATCATCATACTTTTGGCGCAGGTGAAAATCCTCCCCTTCTCATAATCACCTTCGTCCCTGTTAGACCTGGCATCATTGGCATGAGTCTCTCCTCCATTTTTTCTGTTTGCCTACTCTGTTTACGATGTTTTTGCTGGTATATTGCTTTGGGCACTGTGCCACTGCTGATCAGTGCCACAGTGCAAGTGCTCCCTATGTGAAATTGATGTATTGATTGGATTCCATGTTTGGCTTATTTGGTTTACTGTCAGTCCCTAGTAGAGTGCACCAGGAGTGCCAGGGCTTGTAAATACAAATGCTGCTAGTGGGCTTGCAGCACGTGTTGTGCCACCCACAGAAGCGGACTAGTAAAAGTATGTCTACAGGTCTGCCATTGCTAGACCTACGTGCAGTCTGGTACTGTCACGCAGACGGCGCAAGTATACCTACTTGCCAGTCCCTAAACCTTCCCTTAACTTCATGTGAGTCACCCCTATGGTAGGCCCAAGGGCAGGGTGCATTGTAAGCATAAGGTAGGGCAAGCCTGACAAGGTTGGCATGTCCTAATAGTGAATTACAGCCATATTCGTTTTTCACTATTGTAAGGTAACCTGCTCTCCATAAGTTAGAATGGGCTGCCAGGATTATTAATGCTATAATCCTAGCGGGCTCGGGGAGCATGGTGCAATGTCGAGTTTGGTATCCCTGAACTCAGGGTTTAATAACGCATCCGTTTGGGTGGATGGTTTTTGGACTCTGTGTTTGAAAATAGCACTTTTAGAAAGTAGTTATTTTCTTGTCTAACTGTCTACCGTTCTCTGCTGGTTCTGGTGTGCGTGTGACAGGAGCTGGGTGGCTCCAGAGGTCTGAATGAGTCAGTGGGGGGTGAGTGGGGCATTTGCATTGAGAGTAGGGGAAGAGTAGCCCCTGATAGCCTGCCCTGCCTGATACAATGCTGGCTCCACCCCCCTGCCAGGCGACTGATGACTCTGTGCCTGCCAGGGACTTTCCTGGCCCCACCTCCTACCGGGCGACTGATGGCCCTGCCCCTGCCAGTGACAATGCTGGCTCCGCTCCTGCTGGGCGGCTGAAGACTCTGCCCTGCACAGTGAATAGGCCAGGTGCCTCGGCCTGGCAACACCCACAACAAACCCAAGATGGGGGGAAATTCCCCTGCATGGACAAAGGGATCAAAGCCACAAAGGGGTATAAGAGAAGGACCCCTGAACCAAGAATTTAGATCACTTCTGACAAGGAAACCTGAACCAAGGACAAGAAGCCTGCTGATCCAAGGACTTGCCTACCCCTTCTGCCAGTGTGCTGTTTGTTGGTGTAATCCTGTAGTTGCTTCTTTATTTTTGCCAAGGAACCAGGAGAGAGGAACTGAGTGTGTACTCTCAAGCTTTGCCAAGGAAAATCTCCAAGGGCTGGAAGAGTGCCAGCCTCCTGTTGAAGTCACAGGGCCAAAGGACTTCATTTATTTGCTGAAAGTGCTTGTTGCTGGAACCTGAAATCCAGCACCTCTGAAGAATCCAGCAATCTCGACGCCGACGGACGCCGCCGAATCCAGCTCGACATCATGAGTGCAGCTCCGGTGTCCCGCACCTTTGACGCCGGCCGCCGGGCCCGATCGACGCCAGTAGCGACGCCAGTGAGTAGCGAGTTCAGCTCCAGCTCCAAGTGACCGCATCGACGCCGAGCCCACTCGACGCCGTGAGCGCTGCTCACTCTTGCAACATCGCCATCGACGACGACGCCGTATCCTGCTTCACCTCGTGAGCGCTGCTCCTGCCTGACATCTGTCTCCGCCGCTGCAGATCGCCCCGACTCCGAGCCCCGATCGACGCCGAAGACGCGACGCCGGACATCTCGACGCCGCTGATCATCGAGTGCTTCACTTTTCCAAGGTACTGTGTTGTGGGGGTCTGTGCGACTCCGGGCTCGACGTAGCGCCCCTCGCGGTCGACGCAGAATCTTTGGATTAACTTTGCCTCGATGTCGTGTGACTCCCGTGTGGGTTACATTGTTGCCAAGAACTGTGTTTTATAGAAGAAGAGTTGCTTTTGTTAATAAAGACTTTTGTGCTAAGAAGAAACCGTACTTGAACTATTATTTTTCCTTCCAAGAGTATTTATTAAGATTGTGGTATATTTTTGTCTTTATTTGGTCTTGTGCTAAGCCTTATATAAACATTCTTATTTTTATAATACTACTGTGTCGTGTCCATTTGTAGTGTATTCACTTTCTTACTGTATGTGGTCATAAATGCTTAACGCACTGCCTCTGAGATAAGCCTGTCTGCTTTGCCAAGCTACCAAGGGGGTGAGCAGGGGTTATCTAAGTGTGTGATCCCCTTGCCCTGACTAGAGAAGGTGTGTCCCTATTTGTCAGAAGTGTATACCTCTGCCAACTAGAAACAGCCACTTCTAACATTGGAGGGTCAGCGGTGAGGATTTGAACTTTGCATTTATGACCCATATGCAGTGATTAGTGTGCGCTACATAGTGAAAGCAGACCATAGCGCAGCCACAATCTGTTTTTGGTAGGATTCTATTTTTGTTCTCCGCTTTCCTGGAGCTTGATTTTTGAAACTGACAGTTTTGACTATGAGTAATGCTGGAGGCACTACCCCTGTTGTTGTGGAGGAGTTTGATAGGAGTAAGATAAAGGATTACAAGTTACAGCAGCTGAAATCCTTCTGCAAGCAATTTAAAGTTCCTACAACAGGCCTCAAAATTAAGGAAGAATATCTCAAAGCATTGGAGGCCTGGTTAGAGGCCAGAGATTCCTCTGATCCGGTGGTGGTACCGACAGGGGAAGGGGAAGAGGAAGTGCCCGTGAATGGGCCTGTATCCCCTCCCGGCAGCAGTAATTCCTCCAAAGGTCTTTCTCCTGAAGAAAGAGAAGAAAGGGCGAAGGAGCGAGCATACAACATGGCGATGGCAAAACTTAAGATAGATGGGCAGTTGGAGTTAGAGAATGCAAGAGGCAGGAGAGTAAATAAATAATTAATTACCGGTACTATTTTTCTATACATTAACCAAAACAGATAGCTCAATAAATAAGAGGCAGGATCCGTGGAATCTGAGTCAGAAATGGCTTTAATCGGATGGCTCGAGCCTAAAGACCATAAAGTGGCCATCAATGAAAAGGAATGGAATGGAGCTGCAACGTTTCATCAACAGTACATAGTATATATAGGAGAACATTACAATTGCATTGAATACAGTAGGCGGAACAAGTGACAAAACGTAAGATAAGAACACATGGGCGTACAAAGAAGGCGTGCACAGGGCGTGCACGTAGACATGTGATGAAAATGTCACAGAAGTGTCATAAATGGGTGGATACATGGAGGGGGCTACCTGAGCAGCTGGAACCTTTAACCTACTGGTGCGGGCAAACGGGCCATGACGTGTAACTAGGGAGAACTGGGGGCTCTGACTTCTACACTAGAAGAGGAGACTAAAGTCTGCGATGTCAGGACGACATGTACCTATAGCATATCTGGTATCTGGTGTTTGGAGTACATGTTGATAGAATCTAAAAGTTATCAGGGCAAAGGCTACGTGACACTAAGGCTGGTGCATGCATATATTCTACATGTATTGCGTGTGCTATGAATCTTCTATGGATACTAATTCAGTAATTCTCTTGCATGGAGACAGGAAGACTAGACTATAGCTGAAGATGTTTATGCGGTTTGTTAGCTTAGGAATGTGAAGACAGAGAGCTGAACTGATAACTAGAGGCATAACATATTCTTGGCAGACAGGCAGGCATGCCAGGCCGGGCACCGCGTTGCTTGGCATAAAGTAAGCGAAGGGTCAGGGATGCGGGAGGGGCTGCATCGCTCCTCGGAGTGGGTTCAGGAGACTGGAGCTGGAATCTGGTGTCCGGGCCCTTTGAGGCCTAGAAACGGGGAAAATTCGATGAATCTAACGTGCATAATGTAAAACGTTGGCAACATAGGCCTAATACTCGTTGCTTTCACGAGAACTGGAAACTGGCATACTAACGTTGGACACAACCATAATTGCGTCTTTATTCGGTCAAAGGGGAACATATGCATATCGATCATGCACATATAACATATTATGGGGAACACGTAGGCACACATGACAAGGCAAAATTCAATTTTCCTCATTCCCTCCTTGTGCCCTACGTTTCCATCAGGAAACATCAATATTCATGATACCATCTATCTGTTCATAGAGCACCATTTGCTCGTCTCGAATTGTCTTGGAACGGGACTTAGGACTAGGAATACAAGAGGTAGCGCACAAGCCGCAAATCGCAGGGCCACATTGTAAACATAGACAACAACTGAATATGATCATTACTACTATTCCTAGGAATGACAATACTTTCCATCCCCAGGCAGATATTATACTCCAGAGCCAACCGGACCATGTCCAGGTGCCTGGATTCTGGTGTAACTGATGGGCAATTTTATGAAGTCTGGTTATAGCTGAATAAACAGACGGTGCGTTATTAGGAATGAAAACGCAGCAACTAGATCCGATGACTCTACAAGCTCCGCCCCTATCGGCCAGTATGACGTCAAGGACGAGACGATTTTGGAGCACGACAAATCTCATAGCAGATTGTTCTTCAGTTAAGTTACCTAGAGCGGAAGTAGTCTCATTCACTACTGCTTCAAGAGTTCTGGTTAGCCTACGTATTAGCTTACTATTCTGGACAGGACCTATGAAGAAAAAGAAACCTTTATTGAAGTCTTGATACTGTTCTAAGGCAGTTTCAGTTTGGTCGACAATTGGGGACTCAGTCTCCCTTCTATGTCTAACGTGTACTAGATGTGTGTTTCTGTGATAATCAGATGGGGCTAGGAAAACTGGTGGCAGTAGGAAGGCAATGTAACATGTTCCATCCCAATCAAGGGGCAGGCGTACATACGCGGTCTGACCACACACAAAATACGAATGATGTGAGGCTTTGAAATTAGATTTCCCACTGTCACCATACTCGACCACAGTAGTACAATCACTATGTCCTAGATGTAATGAACCATTCTTCCTGACACATAATTCACCTTTCACTGGTAAAACTGTAATAGCAGGCAAATCTGGAGTAGTCTCGGACTGAACATTCAAAACCATGAAATTCGAGGAATAATTACCTAGATCATATACTTCATTTTCTAGATCTAACCCTGTTCTATGGGAAAGTCCTTCCTTATCTGGGAAACATGTTCTATTCAAAAGGGACTTGTCGTCTGTGGATGACGTTAACGTAAACCATGCTCCACACGAACCATTGTGTGAAAATGGATAGGGAAAGAGTGGCAGAACTCCCTTCGGTGTCTGGAAAGGGGGGAGTCGACCACACACCCAACAATTAGTGGCATTGCTAGTCTGGTGTGAATAGTGTAACATTCGGATAAAAGTATTGTTGCGCATGGCAAGTCTGTAGGATAACTCGTGAGGAGGTAGTTCACTAAAAGTGTGCTCTACTGTATCATTAGAAAACATATGTACATGTGAATCAATAGGAGGAAAATATACATGTAAAACATAACTTATGCATGTAACCGTAAGACTCAGAAATAACATAAACAATAAAGTGATTACGCATCGACTGCGCAAATTCTTACAATAACGTATTTTCTTAGAGTTTTGACTAACTCTCTCACTATGGGGGTCTATCTCATACATGTCAGGAACCTAGTCTAACCGCTTCACCCGAGAGGGACTTAGACAATTAAACTATCTGACTTGCTAGACCGGAGCTTTAATTTATACTCCTGCTGCGGAGTTTTCTCTAACAGGGGAAGTTTAGAGTCAGTATCTGGGCAGTCCTTGAGAACGGGGCCGTCTTTGAAAAAAGTCTTTGGACGGAGTCCATGAAATCGTTTTACGTGACTGGAATGAAGCCAGCCCTTGCGGCCCTCCACCTTGATTGCAGTCCTTGTGGTCATCAAAACGAGCTTTGGTTCTTTCCAGCGGGGCTCCAGCGGACTTGAATGATCAAAATTTCTTATCAATACCAAATCGCCTGGAACGACCTCGTGCGGTTTCACTTGCGTGTTGTCTGGAAAGGCAGCAGCGACCTGTGAACGACAAGAGAGTAGTGCAGACATCAAGGAAGCCAGGTAATCTGTCAGCATATTACTGTCAACATCTGTAATTTTACGGGGCATTGGTGTACCCCACATGTTCGGGGGACGACCGAATATAACCTCAAAAGGGGACAGACCTGAACGGGAGTGTGCGACCATTCTCATGTAAAAAAGGGCGACTGGCAGTGCTACTATCCAATCTACGCCTTTTTCTGCGCAGACCTTGGCAATGCGGATTTTCAGAGTCTGGTTATGTCTCTCGACGAGGCCAGCTGCCTCGGGATGTCGTACACAGTGGAACTTCCACTGGTACCCTAACAGAAGGGATACTTGTTTCATGAGTTCGGATGAGAACGGCTGGCCGTTATCTGAATACACGACCCTAGGTAAACCATAGCGGGGAAAAAACTCACGAACCAACTGCCTGGCAGTGGTCGCGGCAGTGTAATCTGGGACTGGATATGCTTCTGTCCATCTGGACAAAGCGCAAACTACTACGAGGACATACTTGAAACCTCGGCATCGATCCATCTGAATGTAATCCATCTGGAGGACTTCAAAAGGGTGGTCAGGAGGATGGAATCCACCTTGTTCCACCGGAACACCTTTACCTGGATTGAACTGACAACATATCATGCAGGTACGTACTTTCTGTTTGGCTGCTGCTCGTAAATGCTTGTTAAACCAAATGTTCTGGATGCTGTCTAACATGGCTTTCTCTCCTAAATGTGCTGGACTATGTGCGGTATTAATAATGACTTGAACCATAGAGTCGGGGAGAAACCATGTGGCTTTTCCCTTCGTCAACCATCCCTGATCTGTCTGGACCCCTCCTTGTTCAGACCATTTCTTGATTTAATCGGGAGTAGCATGTGACTGTATGTCTAGTACATCTCGTGTGGGGTCTTTAACTGTCATACAAGTAGTCTGATCTGGAATATCTGTCCTGATCGTGTTAACTGGAGTGTCTGGAGTCTGAGCTGTAAGCTTGGCTGTTCGATCTGCTAGATCGTTACCTTGGGAAATAGTGTCAGTGGCTTTCGTATGTGCTTTGCACTTCATAATGGCAATGGCTTTCGGTAAATGTATTGCTTCTAACAGAGCTTGGATGAGGGGGCCATGCTGAATCTTGGCTCCATGAGAGGTCATGAAACCTCTTTCTTGCCAGAGTACTCCAAAGTCATGTACGACTCCGAATGCATAACGTGAATCTGTATATATGTTTACTTTCAGGTTCTTGGCTCGTATGCAGGCTTGGGTCAGAGCGATGAGCTCTGCTGCTTGAGCAGACAGGATGTCAATACGATGTGTTTCTATAACTTCAGTTTCAGTAGTCACTGCATACGCGGCGACTAGTTCTCCTGTACTTGTTCTCATACATGAACCATCCACATAAAGTGTCAGGTCGGGATCAGGTAATGCAATGTCAGTCAAGTCTTGTCTTGGCTTTGTCATGATGTTAATAACTTCCACGCAGTCATGTGTGGCAGGATTCGATGTACTCGAGGGTAACAGTGTAGCAGGGTTTAAAACGTTGCAGCGTCTGATTTCTATGTGTGGCTGAAACAGTGTCAGTTCATAACCTGTTAATCGTGCAATTGTCAAGTGCTGAGTCTGTGTCCGGTTTAAAAGAACTTCCACGGAGTGTGGAACTTGTACTGTCAGGGAGTGTCCTAACACTATGGAATCACTTTGTCTGATAGCTAGAGCCGTGGCTGCAACTGACTTGAGGCACGCAGGCAGAGCCTGGGCTACTGGATCTAATGTGCTAGAGAAATAGGCACAAGGCTTGTGTTGTCCTGCTTGATTTTGTGTGAGGACAGACAATGCTGTACCATCACGTTCAGTAACAAAAAGTGTAAAAGGCTTACTGTAGTTCGGTGTCGCTAACACAGGTGCATTACATAAAGCTTTCTTTAACTCGTTGAAAACAAGTGTATGTTCCTGGGTCCAAGGGAGGACAGTCGATGTCGCTGCCTCCTGTGTCGTTAACTGTATCAGTGGTTTAGCTAGATATGCATACTGAGGGATCCATTGTCTGCAGTAAGAAGTGAGGCCGATAAAAGCTCGTACCTCCTTCTGTGTCTTGGGCTGTGGAAGATGTGCTATTAACTGGATGCGGTCAGGTGTCAACTGTCTACCCCTCTTGGACAGTAAGTGTCCAAGGTACACCACTTGCTGGACACAGAATTGTAGCTTCGAAGGGGACACCTTGTGCCCCATCTCGGCCAGAAAATATAGGACTGTAAGTGACGCACGTTCGCAGTCACGTTCTGTACGGGCTGTGATCAATAGATCATCGACATACTGGAGCAGGGCAGTGTCAGTTGGCATGTGAATACTGTCTAGTTGTCTTTTAAGCGCTTGACTGTAAATACTAGGACTTTCTGTGAAACCTTGAGGAGCTCGTGTGAATTTATAGCTTCTTCCATTTAAACAGAATCCGAAAAGAAACTGGCTGTCTGGATGAATGGGGACACTAAAGAATGCGTTCTTGAGATCAATAACAGTAAAGAACTCTGCTTCAGAATCAATGGCAGTCAATAGGGAAGAGATATCTGGGACCACTGGGTACTGGGGTATGATACATTTATTAAGTTCTCGGAGGTCAATCACTAATCGATAAACTGGAGGTGCATTTGGATCAGTACGTTTAAGAATCGGAATGATAGGAGAATTACATACATTGGAGTCAGTTTCTACAACTACTCCTTGAGCAATAAGCTCGTCAATAATTTTCGATAAGGCTGCTACAGCCTCAGGTGGCAATTTGTACTGTCGGATTCGTGGTAATACAACACCTTGTTTCAGAGTGACACAATAGGGTGTAATGTGCATACAACCTACATCAGTTGGACCTTGCGCCCATAAATGCTGTGGTACATTCAGTAATCTTGGATCAAAATCACGTAACACATAATGACCTTTAAAATCACGTAAAAACAATCTCACACTTTCTGGGGAACAGCATATGACTGCTCCCAATTCTTTCAATGTCTTAATACCTAGTAAATTTTCGGGACAGGATTTCGTAAGTAACAAGTCTGTAGTTCGGGACAATGGACCAACTTCTAGGGAAACTGGTTTCGATATTTCATTAACAATAGGCTTTCCTGAAAATCCCAGGGAAACGTTTCTTGAGCCTGAGAGTGGAGCCCCCGGAACCTCGTCATGACTGATGGTAGTCCTACTTGCCCCTGTATCAATCAGAAACTTTCTGTCTTTCCCTAATACTTGACTGTGTACATAGGGACCCTCTTGATCTACAGGAACCTCGATGAGAGGCAAGCCAACCTCCCTCTCTAGGCTGTTTCATGAATACTGCTGATATTCTGGATAGTCTGACTGTGCGTACTGGTACATCTGTTGTGTAACGTGTTGTGTGGCAGCTATAGGCTGCGGTACTGTAACTGTCTGTTGTGCGTTCTGTGGTGGCTGGGAATTCTGCGGAACTTGTTCTTGTCTAGGAGGACGTGGTCTCTCTTTCGTCTTACCTGTAGCTATGTTGTGTTTCAGAACTGCACATTCGTTTATATAATGACCTGGCTGTTTACAGTAATTGCAGGTCCCTTTAACAGGAGCTGCAGAATGACTAGTCTGATTCGGACCCCTCTTCTGACTGTCTGGTTGAACAGACTGTGCAACTAGTACTTTCATTTTCGTGTCCTTCATACGTCTCCTTTCGTGTTCTTGCTCTTCCCTGATTCTATTCTGGTGGTATTGTAGCATCTGGAGCATTTGAGATGGGGTGTTAGCTTGCCAGGTACTCTCGACTTTCAATACTCTATTTTTAACTTGCGGTAAAGAATTCTCAACTAGTTTGGTAACAAAAAGATGTGGATACGACTCACTACTTGTTTTCAGACCGCTATTAATAATGAAACATTTCTCAAATCTGGAATAAAAATCGCTAGTGTCTTCGTCTTGTTTCTGTTTACAGGCTGAGATGGCATCCCAATCTTCCTTTTTCATGGCTAGTAATCTTGGCAAGACCTGTATTAACAGTTCGGGTAATTCTTTGGCTTTATCCCCAAGACCAGTACCTGGGACTCGTGCATTATCTTCGGTCTCTAACGCGGTCCAATCTATCTTTTTCTCTCCCACCTCCCACTCTTTTTCTTTAAGTTTTTCATATATGCCCGCAGGCAACAGGACCTTTAACATTTTGATGATATCAGGATATGTGTATTCTCCCATACGGAGCATGTCTTTTAATTCTCGATGGAACCCTGCTGGATCTTTATCGTGACAGGGTATTAACTTTTTCATTTCTAGTAGTTCTATTTTTGTGATAGGGGTGTAAACAAATACTCGTTCTAGATTACCTCCCTCTCCCTTAACTGGATGTACTTCTCGTAACCGATTCTGTCTGTCTATGTAGAATGGAGGTGAAACAGGAACAAAATGCGGAGTCAGGAACGTTCTGTATTTGTGGCGCTGTTCTAAAATGACACTAATTAAATCGGTACCTAGACCTTTCCATCTGTTTAGGAGTAACTCGTTCAATACATTATATAAGGGACCTGGATCAGAATGCTGACTCTCGTACAGTGTGATGAGGTGCTGGATCATGTACATACCCACCAGTCGCTGCTCGGCTGGGGGCAGTTTCAGAAACATTTGGGCCACTACTTCGTCTGGAAACGTGGCAGAATCACTAACCCATCGGACTGCTGATCGGGCTAGTTCTTGTTCATGCATGGTACTAAGATCATGGTAACCTATTCGTAATTTCAGAACTTTATCTGTAGCCTGGAATATTTGTTCAAGAGAACACTGTTCTGGTACAGGAGGAGGAAAAACGTTCTTGTAATCTAGGCGTGTGTGTCTATCGGAAAGTCTTGTTCTACCTACATACGTTATTCTGCTGGGATTCTCGGTATCTACATCTTCGTCTGCAGAGTCATTCTCTTTCTCGGCTACTCTCACTGCTTCCTCCTTTTGGTGTATACTTATAATTTCTTTACGAATCTTTCTGTACATGATTTCTATACTATTTTGTGTCTTGTGTTTTCCATCTGCTATATTGTCACTCCATTTTGTCAAGACTTTCATCTCTTCTGGACTTTTATCAGGATAATCCTGTTCTCTTATTAGACAATTTATCAGAAATTGCAAAATCATGCCTTGAATATCGACTTTTCTGTGTGCCATAGCTTCGTGAATACTTTCTGGATTCTCCCCTGTACGGATAAAATGATATATTCTGTCTAAATGTTCTATCATATCTGATATGGTGATCAAGAAGTTTGCAACTCGTCGCAAACGTACGGAGTATAATATCATGTGGTCTTCGCCTGGCACTGAATCATATCTGCAATCAGTAAGGAACTTCCTGAGGGCTTCATACGTAGCCACTTTTGGCGTACGCTGTAATGCTGCATCTCTCAGCGTCAAACGCTTTGTTTGAGGCGGGGTGGTAGGAGCACCTCCCCCTGCCCCTCCTGAACTGGAATCGTCAATTAATACTGAATGTGCGGGTGCTGGTAACGTGACTGGTACAGTAGGAGTACGTAATGTGGGTTGATCCTGGGGTGCTGGCGCATGGACAGGACCAACGACTGGAGGCACAGGAATTACATTATTAACAGGAGGCTGGACTTGAACTTGGACTGGCGGGGTAGGATTAGTATTAGCATATTCGGGAACAGTGTCGTCTAAATAGGAAGAAAGAAAAATTTCGGCTGCAGTCGGTTTATGACGCAGCTTAGTCGGAACCAAGGGTGACGGTAAATTATGGAGTGCTTCCGGGGTCGCCTTCGGCAAACCCTCGGCGAGCAGAGGATACATACCTTTAATAAGGGCATTTCTCTGTCTGTCTGACTGTTCTGCTCTAACTCGTTCACCTTCTTCTATTAATTCCCTTTCTTGGGCTTTTTCTGAGGATTCCCTACTTAATTCTGCTTTTCTGAATTCTTTCTCAGTTCTTCTATGAGATTCTTTGCGCCATAACTCTATGGCATCTTTCTGAGACTGTCTAGCTTTCTTTTTCCATAATGCTTCTTCTACTCGCATGATGCACTCGGCATCCCATGTACCTGAAACAGGCCATCTATATTTCTCCTCAAGATGCTTGGTGTAATCGGCCCATAAATCTAGATACAGTATGGCGTCTAAGCCATGCTTGTGATACATGAAATGTCCAGGACTGTCCCTAGGAGGGACAGGAACTGATTCTTCGAGTAAGCCTTTTCTGGTTTTTATCTGACGCAATTTCGAAAACAGCGGCATATTTGAACCATACTTGAACTTGAACACAATACACAATGAACACAGTAATGAATAGCAAAACAATCATTCATACCACGACATCAAGAACACATTAATAACAGTTCAAACAGAAATACTACCTGATACATTGAAAACATAATACTTGAATTTCTCGAGAACGGACTTAGTAGAATTACTGGATGCACTGCTAAAACAGTACAGAACATACCGGTCTCCTAAAGAGACACGTCATACCGTATCCACCTAGGTGAACACGTCGGACCGGATCTGTGTACCCAAACCCGACGGACCGGGCACAAATTAATGAACACCCGTCTAGATACCCCCAGCAACGGTACTCACCGGGAAGCAAACTGAAGGCCTCGGACTGGACTGGACTGCTACGACGTCTGGTTACTGCTACGCACTACGCATGCGCTTCGGGCTTCGGTTACAGGTGGGCCTCCGGATACCTCGGACCTTGCTCTCTCGGCTTGGGCTCTGGTCGGAACGACCCGCCTTCCTCACCGCCTCGTCTGGATGCCGGACTGCAGTCTCCGTCTCCTCCGTGGGCCTGAGGGAGACTTGAGCAGAAATATCTGCCGGTGCGCAGTAGAGGTCCGTCACGGCTGTAGAAGGGTCAGGGGGCCTGCGTTACATCGCCGGCCCCCTGGGGGACGAGCCCCCGTGGGCAAGGGGCTCGTCCCTATTCGGGCGCCATTATGCGGTAAATAAATAATTAATTACCGGTACTATTTTTCTATACATTAACCAAAACAGATAGCTCAATAAATAAGAGGCAGGATCCGTGGAATCTGAGTCAGAAATGGCTTTAATCGGATGGCTCGAGCCTAAAGACCATAAAGTGGCATTCAATGAAAAGGAATGGAATGGCAGCTGCAACATTTCATCAACAGTACATAGTATATATAGGAGAACATTACAATTGCATTGAATACAGTAGGCGGAACAAGTGACAAAACGTAAGATAAGAACACATGGGCGTACAAAGAAGGCGTGCACAGGGCGTGCACGTAGACATGTGATGAAAATGTCACAGAAGTGTCATAAATGGGTGGATACATGGAGGGGGCTACCTGAGCAGCTGGAACCTTTAACCTACTGGTGCACTGGGCTAGGGACAGCAAACGTGTAACTAGGGAGAACTGGGGGCTCCGACTTCTACACTAGAAGAGGAGACTAAAGTCTGCGATGTCAGGACGACATGTACCTATAGCATATCTGGTATCTGGTGTTTGGAGTACATGTTGATAGAATCTAAAAGTTATCAGGGCAAAGGCTACGTGACACTAAGGCTGGTGCATGCATATATTCTACATGTATTGCGTGTGCTATGAATCTTCTATGGATACTAATTCAGTAATTCTCTTGCATGGAGACAGGAAGACTAGACTATAGCTGAAGATGTTTATGCGGTTCGTTAGCTTAGGAATGTGAAGACGGAGAGCTGAACTGATAACTAGAGGCATAACATATTCTTGGCAGACAGGCAGGCATGCCAGGCCGGGCACCGCGTTGCTTGGCATAAAGTAAGCGAAGGGTCAGGGATGCGGGAGGGGCTGCATCGCTCCTCGGAGTGGGTTCAGGAGACTGGAGCTGGAATCTGGTGTCCGGGCCCTTTGAGGCCTAGAAACGGGGAAAATTCGATGAATCTAACGTGCATAATGTAAAAGGTTGGCAACATAGGCCTAATACTCGTTGCTTTCACGAGAACTGGAAACTGGCATACTAACGTTGGACACAACCATAATTGCGTCTTTATTCGGTCAAAGGGGAACATATGCATATCGATCATGCACATATAACATATTATGGGGAACACGTAGGCACACATGACAAGGCAAAATTCAATTTTCCTCAGTTAGAGAATGCAAGAGGCAGGAGAGAAGCTGATATGGAGATCAAAAGGTTGGAGTTTGAAAGAGAAAAGTTAGCTTTTGAGCGTGGGAGAATGGTGAGGGACATGGAGCTCAAAGCTAAGAATTTAGAATTGAATCCCTCTGGTGGCAGCATCCAATCTGTGCCTGCAGAAAGTAGGTTTTATTTTCCCAAAGATGTGATCAAAGATTTTCAGAAGCATGAGGATATTGGTCAATGGTTTAAAGCATATGAGTTAGCATTGTTGGCCCACCGAGTCCCTGAGAAGGATTGGGGAGCGGGGTTGTGGGGTCGCTTTGTGAATGAGAGGAGAGATACCCTGTTAGAGATGCCTGTTAAGGATAGGATGTCTTATACTCATATGAAAGATGCTTTAATGTTAAGGTATGGCCTAACCCCAGAAAAGTACAGACAAGCCTTTAGAGAATGTAAGAAGTTGCCTGGTACTACGTGGGTTGAATATGTGTCATTTTTTTGCAGAGCCATGGATGGTTGGGTAAAGGGCAGCAAAGTGGAATGTTATGATGCTCTTTATGATTTGTTTGCTTGGGAGCACTTGTATAATAACTGTTTTCCAGAGCTGCGCCAGCACCCTATTGATAGCAAGATATCTAACCCTGGAAAACTTGCTGAGGAGGCGGACCGCTGGGTCAGTACCAGGGTCCACAAGGGTCCAGTGGGAGACTCAGCCAAAGGTGGGCAGGGTCCCCAGCAGAAGAGTGGGGGGGACAAGGGTAAACAGAGGGAGTTCCAGAAAGGGCCCCAAAGTAATCCCCAAGGGAACCAAGGGAAGGGTTCCCAGCCTCCCCCAGTGAAGAAGTCAGAGGCCCCGACAGGTAAACCTGTTCATAGGGGCCCAATGACCTGCTACGCTTGTAAGCAGGTGGGACACCGTTTTTATGATCCCCAGTGTCCCTTGAAGACCTCTAGTGCACCACCCCGTGCACCCCCCGTCAGTTGGCGAGTGTTGCCCTGGGAGGGGAGGAGATGGTTGCCCATGGTGGGGAGGGTCCCGCTGTGATGTCCCTGGTCTCTTTAGGAGACATGGAAATGGTCCCTCCACCCCCTCTGCCTAGTAACACTAAGAAATATAGGCAGTGGGTGACCATTAATGGCCATAGAGTGGAAGCTCTCAGAGACACCGGAGCGAGTGTGACAGCTGTCAAGTGTCACTTGGTGTCCAGAGAGCAGGTGGTTCCCCACGCATTCTACCCTGTGATAGCTGCTGACAACTCCCAGAGAGAGTGTGAGGTAGCTCAGGTTTCCTTTGAATGGGGGGAGTTTCTGGTACTCTTCAAGTTGCTGTAAGGCCCGCCATGCCTGTTGATTGTCTCCTGGGCAATGATTTAGAAGACTCCCCTTGGGCTAAGGTGGAGAGGGAGACACATTTGAAAACGTTGGGTGTGCCAGAGTGGGTGTGTGCAACCACTCGATGGATGACCGCAAGTAAGGGTGTTGATGGGGTTCTGGAGCCTGAAAGTATGGCCCAGGACCCAGCTGTGAAGAGAAGAGGCAGGGGGCGCGGGAAACCGTCCGCCGTAGTTCCCGTGGTCCAGTAGGAGGCAGACCTTGAGGGGGATGCCCTGGAACCCACAGGTGAACAAGTTGCTGAACTGGGAGACCTGCCCGAGCTGACCCACTGGCAGCAGGATGGTGGTCCCTCCAGGGAAGAATTTTGTGCAGAACAGAAGTGTGCCCTTCTCTTGTGGGTATGAGGCAGCAGGCCTCAGCCCAGACAACAGGTGATCAGTCAGGGTCACATTTGGTCTACTGGGAGAACGATCTCCTGTATAGCAAGCCTAAGGCTGCTGAGCCTGGGTCAGCCCGTGTGCTGGTGGTACCCCAGCGCTTCAGAGCCTTCCTATTGGGTTTGGCTCATGACGTTCCGTTAGCTGGACATCTGGGGCAGGACAAGACCTATGACAGGCTTGTCACCCTTTTTTATTGGCCTCAGATGAGAAGGGATACAGATATCCATTGCAAGACCTGTCAAACTTGCCAGGCAAGTGGGAAAAGCGGGCGGACGCAGAAGGCTCCCCTCCAACCTTTTCTCGTGGTCAGCACCCCCTTTTACCGGGTGGGGATTGACATTGTTGGGCCCCTGGACCCCAAGACAGCCATGGGCAACAGGTTCATCCTGGTCTTGGTGGACCATGCCACACGGTACCCGGAAGCCATCCCTCTCAGAACAGAGACGGCCCCCGTGGTGGGACGGGCACTGATGGGTGTTTTCTCCCGAATGGGGTTCCCCAGAGAGGTGATGTCAGACCGGGGCACCAACTTCATTTCCAACTATATGAAGTCTCTGTGGAAGGAGTGTGGGGTAACCTACAAGTTCACCACTCCTTACCACCCTCAAGGTAATGGGTTGGTCGAGAGATTCAACCGTACCCTTAAAGGCATGATTATGGGTCTTGAAGAACCAATGAGGCGTAAATGGGACGTCTTCTTGCCATGCCTGTTGTTTGCTTACCGTGAGGTGCCACAGAAGTCTCTAGGGTTCAGCCCTTTTGAGCTTTTGTATGGACACCCGGTAAGAGGACCTTTGAGTCTGGTCAAAGAAGGCTGGGAGCAATCTCCCAGGAAACCTCCCCAGGATGTATACAGTTACATGCTGGCCTTTAGGAACCAGACTAGGCGCTTCAGAGATCTTGCTCAGGCAAATCTGGAGGCCAGCCAGGAAGAGATGAAGCGGTGGTACGACCAGAAGGCCACTCTGGTAGAGCTTCAGCCTGGTCAGAAAGTTAGGGTCATGTCCCCTGTAGAACCTTGTGCGCTCAAGGACAGGTGGGCTGGACCGTTTGAGGTTGTGGAGAAAAAGAGCGATGTCACCTACATGGTGGACTTGAAGTCTCCCAGGAACCCCTTGCGGGTCCTGCATGTCAACCGTTTAAAGCCCCTCTTAGAAAGGTCCGAAGTGGGCATGCTCCTAGCTACAGATGCTGGAATGGAGGAGGAGAGTGAGCCTCTTCCTGACCTCCTGTATGCAAAAGAGCAAGATGGGTCAGTGGATGGTGTTGTCCTCTCTGACACACTGACCCCTGAACAGCAGCAAGATTGTCGCCAACTGTTGGGACAATTCCCCGATCTGTTCTCCTTGATTCCTGGTGTCACTCAGTGGTGTGTCCATGATGTGGACACCGGGGACAGCACTCCTGTGAAGCACAAGGCTTACAGAGTGACTGACAAGGTCAGAGCATACATCAAGGAGGAGGTCTCCAAAATGTTTGCCTTAGGGGTGGTTGAGTCCTCCAGCAGTCCTTGGGCCAGCCCAGTGGTCTTGGTCCCGAAGGCTGCGGCGCCTGGTGCTTCACCAGAACTTCGGTTCTGTGTGGATTACCGAGGACTCAATTCAGTCACCAAGACTGACGCGCACCCCATCCCCAGAGCTGATGAGCTCATAGATCGGTTGGGGGCTGCCTTAGTACGTTTGATCTAACGTCTGGGTACTGGCAGATCGCCTTGACTGATGGGGCAAAAGAGAGGTCAGCATTCTCCACACCAGATGGGCACTACCAGTTCCGGGTTATGCCCTTTGGGATGAAGAATGCCCCTGCCACCTTCCAGAGGTTGGTCAACCAGGTCTTGGCTGGACTGGAGGATTTCAGTGCCGCCTACCTGGACGACATCGCAGTGTTCAGCGCCAGCTGGGAGGAACACTTGCGCCACCTCCAGGAAGTGTTGTTGGCCCTGCGCAGAGCAGGCCTCACAATCAAAGCCAGTAAGTGCCAGATTGGGCAGGGTTCAGTGGTGTACTTGGGGCACCAAGTAGGGAGCGGCAAGGTGGCCCCCCTGCAACCCAAGATTGATACCATCCTGGCATGGGCACCGCCCAAAACCCAGACTCAGGTGAGAGCCTTCTTGGGTCTCACGGGTGGCTACAGGAGGTTCGTCAAGGATTATGGTAACATTGTGCACCCCTTGACTTCGCTGACTTCCAGGAAGCAGCCAAGACTTGTGATCTGGACTGACGCCTGTCAGACGGCCTTTGACACCCTGAAAACTGCAATGTGCACAGCACCCATACTCCAGGCACCCGACTTTTCTAAAGAATTTGTTGTCCAGACGGACGCTTCAGAGCATGGCGTGGGGGCTGTTCTAGCTCAGGTGAATGAAGAGGGCCGAGACTTACCTGTAGCCTTCATCAGTAGGAGGTTACTTCCCAGGGAACAGAGGTGGAGTGCGATAGAGAGAGAAGCGTTTGCTGTGGTCTGGGCGCTGAAGAAGCTAAGACCCTACCTGTTTGGGACTCACTTCCGGTTTCAGACAGACCACAGGCCCCTCAGATGGTTGATCCAGATGAGGGGTGAGAATCCAAAGCTGTTGAGGTGGTCCATTTCCCTACAGGGGATGTACTTCACGGTGGAACACCGCCCTGGCACAGATCACGCCAATGCTGATGGTCTGTCCAGATTTTTCCGCCTTAGTGATGAGGACTCCCTAGGGGAAGGGTAGTTCTCCCCACATTTCAGCTGGAGGGGACACGTGTTAGACCTGGCATCATTGGCATGAGTCTCTCCTCCATTTTTTCTGTTTGCCTCCTCTGTTTACGATGTTTTTGCTGGTATATTGCTTTGGGCACTGTGCCACTGCTGATCAGTGCCACAGTGCAAGTGCTCCCTATGTGAAATTGATGTATTGATTGGATTCCATGTTTGGCTTATTCTGTTTACTGTCAGTCCCTAGTAGAGTGAACCAGGAGTGCCAGGGCTTGTAAATACAAATACTGCTAGTGGGCTTGCAGCACGTGTTGTGCCACCCACAGAAGCGGACTAGTAAAAGTATGTCTACAGGTCTGCCATTGCTAGACCTACGTGCAGTCTGGTACTGTCACGCAGACGGCACAAGTATACCTACTTGCCAGTCCCTAAACCTTCCCTTAACTTCATGTGAGTCACCCCTATGGTAGGCCCAAGGGCAGGGTGCATTGTAAGCATAAGGAAGGACAAGCCTGACAAGGTTGGCATGTCCTAATAGTGAATTACAGCCATATTCGTTTTTCACTATTGTAAGGTAACCTGCTCTCCATAAGTTAGAATGGGCTGCCAGGATTATTAATGCTATAATCCTAGCGGGCTCGGGGAGCATGGTGCAATGTCGAGTTTGGTATCCCTGAACTCAGGGTTTAATAACGCATCCGTTTGGGTGGATGGTTTTTGGACTCTGTGTTTGAAAATAGCACTTTTAGAAAGTAGCTATTTTCTTGTCTAACTGTATACCGGTCTCTGCTGGTTCTGGTGTGCGTGTGACAGGAGCTGGGTGGCTCCAGAGGTATGAATGAGTCAGTGTGGGGTGAGTGGGGCATTTGCATTGAGAGTAGGGGAAGAGTAGCTCCTGATAGCCTGCCCTGCCTGATACAATGCTGGCTCCACCCCCCTGCCAGGCGACTGATGACTCTGTGCCTGCCAGGGACTTTCCTGGCCCCACCTCCTACCGGGCGACTGATGGCCCTGCCCCTGCCAGTGACAATGCTGGCTCCGCTCCTGCTGGGCGGCTGAAGACTCTGCCCTGCACAGTGAATAGGCCAGGTGCCTCGGCCTGGCAACACCCACAACAAACCCAAGATGGGGGGAAATTCCCCTGCATGGACAAAGGGATCAAAGCCAAAAAGGGGTATAAGAGAAGGACCCCTGAACCAAGAATTTAGATCACTTCTGACAAGGAAACCTGAACCAAGGACAAGAAGCCTGCTGATCCAAGGACTTGCCTACCCCTTCTGCCAGTGTGCTGTTTGTTGGGGGAATCCTGCAGTTGCTTCTTTATTTTTGCCAAGGTACCAGGAGAGAGGAACTGAGTGTGTACTCTCAAGCTTTGCCAAGGAAAATCTCCAAGGGCTGGAAGAGTGCCAGCAGCCTCCTGTTGAAGTCACAGGGCCAAAGGACTTCATTTATTTGCTGAAAGTGCTTGTTGCTGGAACCTGAAAATCCAGCACCTCTGAATAATCCAGCAATCTCGACGCCGACGGACGCCGCCGAATCCAGCTCGACATCGTGAGTGCAGCTCCCGTGTCCCGCACCTTCGACGCCGGCCGCCGGGCCCGATCGACGCCAGTAGCGACGCCAGTGAGTAGCGAGTTCGGCTCCAGCTCCAAGTGACCCTGTGTCGACGCCGCCGCTGATCGCATCGATGCCGAGCCCACTCGACGCCGTGAGCGCTGCTCACTCTTGCAACATCGCCATCGACGACGACGCCATATTCTGCTTCACCTCGTGAGCGCTGCTCCTGCCTGACATCTGTCGACGCCGCTGCAGATCGCCCCGACTCCGAGGCCCGATCGATGCCGAAGACGCGACGCCGGACATCTCGACGCCGCTGATCATCGAGTGCTTCACTTTTCCAAGGTACTGTGTTGTGGGGGTCTGTGCGACTCCGGGCTCGACGTAGCGCTCCTCGCGGTCGACGCCGAATCTTTGGATTAACTTTACCTCGACGTCGTGTGACTCCAGTGTGGGTTACATTGTTGCCAAGAACTGTGTTTTAAAGAAGAAGAGTTGCTTTTGTTACTAAAGACTTTTGTGCTAAGAAGAAAACGTACTTGAACTATTATTTTTCCCTCCAAGAGTATTTATTAAGATTGTGCTATATTTTTGTCGTTATTCGGTCTTGTGCTAAGCCTTATATAAACATTCTTATTTTTATAATACTACTGTGTCGTGTCCATTTGTAGTGTATTCACTTTCTTACTGTATGTGGTCATAAATGCTTAGCGCACTGCCTCTGAGATAAGCCTGTCTGCTTTGCCAAGCTACCAAGGGGGTGAGCAGGGGTTATCTAAGTGTGTGATCCCTGACTAGAGAAGGTGTGTCCCTATTTGTCAGAAGTGTATACCTCTGCCAACTAGAGACGGCCGCTTCTAACAGTCCCTCAGGATTTTCTTTTGTTTTATTTCTCTCAGGTATCTTTGAAAGTTGGCTAGCTCTCCCTTCAAAATATCATAATTCTTTTTGATGGCATCTTGTAAGTTTGTTTCTTGGATCTCTTTTTCCAATTTGTCAATTTCCTCCCTTAATTTAGTGACCTTCCTTTCAGCATTTCTTACAAGGATATTCATCATCCTATAGGACGCATCATATGGACCCTCCCTCCACTCTTTAAAAAGGTCCATATCTAAGTCCTCAAAATTAAGAAAAATCAATATTCAGATACGTCTACAGAATTCTTCTGTGTTCAAGTTATTTGCACATTGTATTGCCATCCCACCATTTTTAGTCTTTCCAATTGTATCATTTTTTCTCTTAAGCCTTCATTTCTTGTGACTTGTGGCTCTTCATTGTTAGATCCTATAGGTTTCTTACTAAAGAGCTCACCAAGCATGGCCTCGCAATTGACCTTAAAATCCATGATGTCTAGTAAAAAGTGTTAGTCCATATAGGAAGACATATAGTTTGTAAAAACACCTCACAAGGGGAACAGCGATTAGCCAGTCGCGGAGGCACCCGTGGAGTGCTTGAAAAAAGAACGAACTACAGCCATGACACAGTGAGCTAATTTAATAGAATCTTAGCGAAAATATTCTTTCCCTCATTGTATTTCCCTTAAATATAAATATATATATATATATTTTTTCTACCTGGGTGGCAGATTAAATCTATTTAGCGTTGGGAGTGCTGCGGGCAGATCGGGCAGTGCTCAGTGAGAGAGTGCGGTGTGCTGCTCCTCGGCAGGGTGGAGGCAGCGTCGGGACGGCCATGGGGAAGAGCGGCCCTGGAGCTCCGCAGAGGGCGAGGTGTTGTGGACAAAATCCCCTTCCTGGGGAAGGGAGGTCGCGGAACAAGCGTCCTGGCAGGTTTGACGGCAGGAAGGTGTATATCGGGCAAATGTTATGACCCTTGTGGGGCGCTTTCAGAGGAAGACTCATCCCCTGGGGGCCCTACGGAGAAATCGCTGTTACCCAGTCCCAGCTCCACCCTTCAGCCCATCGGTAAGGAGCCACTGCCTTCACCCCCCTCCTCCAATCCTCGATACATACTAAGGAACAAAAAGAAAATTAAAGGGGTTAAAGGAGTGAGAGGAGGTAAGGGAGGAGACTGAAAGGTGATTGTGGGTCCCAGGAGGGGAGAGGAAGCAGAGGAAGAGGAAGAAGGCAAAACTGAGATGGCGAGTAGAACAAGAAAGGCAAGGGAGAATAAGCTTTAAATTCAGAAGCAGAAAACGTCCCAGAGGAGTAAGGTTACCCTCTCCCTTACAGCATATTTCAAGGTAATGCCCCAAACCCTTATCTTAGCAGAGTGCAGGTTGGAGGACAAGTTAAATAAGGGAAAAATTACGAAGACAGTGTTACTTCAAAAATACTCTACCAATGCTATTGATTGGGGAAATAACATCTCCCCTAATAGGTATCAGGTCTTAGCTGAGCCTTTAACTGAAGAGAGTTTAAACAATCTGGCAGGTCAGGGAGGGGTACAGGGAGGGTTACAGCAGGGAGCACAACGAGGAGAGGTTCCAGACACCCCAAGTCAGGGCCCGGTCACCTCTGAAATATCAGGGGTGGCAGGAAGTGAGGAGCTACCGCTGAGTGGCCCGTTGAAAGCCCTGTCTGTTGAGATTAGATCAAGGTTTGAAACCTCGGAAGGAAATCAGAGGGAGATTTGACAAGCCTTTGATACCCTGGAGAGAAAGATGGATGAACAGTCCTACTGGAGGGGGAAGTGAAGCGGCTCAGGGAGAAGGTCAGCGTAAACTCAGCGGGGATTACAAAATTACAATCTTCGGAGTCTGAGTACCTGGACAGAGTAGAGAGATTGGAAAACTTCCAGAGGAGGAACAATATAAAAATCCTGAAAGTCCCCGAAGGCAGGGAGGTAGAAGATATCAAGGTCTTTGTAGTACGCTTGATAAAAAAGTAGTTGCACCTAGAAGAATCTGAAGAAGAGATAAGTAGGGACATTAAGTATACACATAGAGATCCGTTTAGGCTTAACGCAAATAGGACAAAGCCTAGGAAATTATTGGTAAATTTCTTAACCTTCTCGTTAAAGGAGAAAATAGTATCAAAAGCTTTGAGCCTGAAATCTGTGGAAGTTGAGAGAGTTAGATATGAAATTAGGTCCGATGTTTCAGCTGCCACTTCAAACAGACAGGTCGAACTTGGAAAAAGAATGGACCAACTGAGGAGCCTAGGAGCGGTAGTGCAGTTGAGGTTTCCGGCGTACTTAAAGGTGATGGTGAATAATAAAATGTTTATCTTTCACTCTAGAGAGAAGGTAGACGAGTTTCTAAAAGATTTTTAAGTGAATAAAACGTAATCTCACTTGTCAATGTACTTTTCAACCTAGCTATTTTGCCACTCTGCCATTTTGCTATCCTGTTTTGTTGACGTTTAAATTAAAAGTAAAGAAAAAAAAAGTACGAGTAGGATTTCCCTTTAAGGTTTGAGGGGAAAAAACAAAAGAAAAAGATTTTGAAAAAAAAGACACACTAGTACGCCCACAAGTAAGGTTAACCTTTACTAGACGGTAATGCGCTTTGGGGGGAACTCCATATGGCCTTATGGCTATGGGGAAGTTGGGGGGTTTCCCAGTGGGGAGAGGGTGCACAGGGTGGGGAGCATCTGGGCAAAATTTAAAATCTCCTCTCGAGCCTCTTTTAATGTTTATAGAAATACGTTTTTAGCAGTATTGAATGATGGGTAGTACAAAGAAGGGAGGAGTTATTAACATATTGTCTTGGAACCTAAATGGCCTACGGGTCAGAAGTAGGAGGGTGAGAATACTCCAGTACTTGAAGGATTCTACAGCCAATATTATTATAGCTCAGGAAACTCATTTAACTGAGCAGGAAGCTGTAGAGCTCTTTAAGGCTACAAAATAGGTAGCACAATTTGCTGGTACAGCCCAAACAGCTGTGACAAAAGGGGTGGTAATTTTAGTCAAAGGTGGACTGCAAGGTAGTCTGGACTCCCACACATCTGATAAAGCAGGAAGATGGGTAGTAGCCAAAGTGAAAATCTTGGCTCGACCATTTACGATAGCGGGCTACTACGGACCAAATCATGATGAAGTGGGTCCCCTACAAGATCTCTTGGCTGAGCTTTTAACTTCGTCGGATCCAATCATCTTGGCTGGTGATTTTAATGTTGTGTTAAACAACACTCTGGAGAAATCCATATATAGTCAAGCTCAGACTAACCCTAAAATACGTAATGTAATTAAGCACATGATGGAACAGCTGGGTTTGCTGGACATTTGGAGACATAAGGCTGGGACACAAAGAGGCTTTACTTTTTTAATTTCGAAAGGTAATGTACAGCAGGTAGAGCATAAGGGGGTCCACCTATCAGACCACTCAGTGGTGCTACTCACGTTGAAGGTTAATAAGGCAGGTATCCAGTCTAGATGGACCCTTGACCGTACAATTTTGTTGGAAGCGGAAGTGGTACAAGTCCTTAAAACAGAAACAAAATCATTTTATTTAACATAATCAGGGATCCGCAGCCCCCGGGGTTGTATGGGATGCCTATAAAGCTTTTCAACTTGGGGCATTAGTAGCTGAGAAAAGGAGAAAGTATCACCAAGAAGTGGCATACAGGAGGAGAAGATCCGATCTTGGGAAGAACAATTAATTGACCCAAGGATAGATGAAGAGGTGAGGATAGGATGGCACTGAGAAGTGGCACAGGTGAAGGTAATGTTGTCCACCATTCTGCAAGAACGGGTGAGAAAGCAATGGGAGGCCAGCCAAATGGCTCATTTTGAATATAGCAAAGGCTGTGGCAAACTAACTTCTGGCTTGGAAGGTAAAGTAAAAATAGAATTGAGGAAATTATATGTGATCAATCGGGTTGTATGGTGTGTGACAGTAAGGGCATTGAGGATGTTTTTCAAAGCCATTTTTCCAAAGTCTATCAAGAAGATCTTCCGCCATCCAAAGACATCCTCAACAGATGGGCGGAACAGAGCAAGGGAAACCCACTGACTAAGGAGAAAACAGAACTCTTAAATAGAGAAATAGGTGCCCCTGAAGTGGGTACAATTTTGGCTCAGTTAGAAAAAGGGAAGGCCCCGGGGCCAGATGGCATTTCTGCGGAGGTTTACATAGTTTTGGCAGATACTCTAGCTCCCATCATAGTCAATCTTTTTAATGAGCTATTTGTCAAACATATGGAGATTATAGACAAATGAATGAGGTCTGCTGCACTCCTTCAGTAATAATCATAGTCTAGAGGGTAATCAATGAGTTCAATCATTCAGGGTGCTCAGGGTGAACCCCATCTGTCCGGGTGGGGCAGAAAATCAATGTTGCAAGGACCTTACTGGCGTAAGGTGAGAAACCTGAGCACTCCTATATCCTAGATAAATGCAAGTTCCACGAAGATATTCGGAAGTTCAACGTTTTATTCACTTTGTAGTTTGATGTGTATAATTCATCCTTCTGATTCAAAAGTAATCCTTTGGATAAGGATGTCTCAAATTAAACATGGCGTAATACTTCCATGGTCACAAAAGTTCAATATATCATGGTTGTAAACAATATGAATCAGTATCCCCGATGCATTTCGAGCTGAAGAGCTCTTCTTCAGGGGACCAATGTGTTCTGCAAAAATTAGGAAAATGCGAAATTACTAATCAGGACCCGATTGAATTAGGGGTAATCAAACAGGTGGGAAAAACAATGGAATAAACAGCCAGTGATTGCGGGTGAAAAAAGTGAACAAAGACGAAAAAGGAGACGTGAGGTTGTAGATTACGATCTGGGGCTTGTGCAAAGGAGCTATTAATAGTTATCAGTGTACCTGGGAATTCCCGAAATTAGTAGGTGCCAATGAAAAACCCCATATATGAGGTAAATATACCATGCAATGCTAAAAAGAAAATCGATGGTGTGGTATGTCCATAATAGACAGAGTTTTGCGAGTAAAATCGCTGAACAGTGCACATTAGTAACCCGGTGTTAAAACAGCACCGGGTGTATCATTTAAAAATATATACCTGTCATTCAGGTAAAGCTTACCTGAAAGTGAAACGCGGTAAGCGCGTAGATTCAATGGCTGCAAACACCGTGAAACGCCGCCCTGGGAGTGCGGAAGTGTCAACAAGTTTTGTGCATGCGCATAATGTAATGGACATGAGAAATAGAGAGTGGACTAGGGTGGTGGGTCGGGAGGGTAATTTGAGTGAGTAGGTTGAAATCGATGAAGCAACTTTAAAAGAAAAAACAGTGTGTAAACAATACTAGAAAGGAGTACAATGCTTGGATAGAATAAGCAATGTAATCATATAAGTAGATCCTATACATGAAATAATGTGCCTGTCAAATAAAATGGCCCATGAACAATAGACGATAACAAAAGAGTAAAAAAATTGTAAAGAATGGGATAAAAAAAAATGGGATGAAAGGAAAGAGAAAAACGGTTGATAAGTGGAGTAAAATAAAGTGTGTGAAAAATAAGATTTGGAAAAGGTAATGAAAACTGGAACCAAAGCATTACAATTGGAAAAGATGCAGTGTGAAAAATGTCACCAAGAAATACTGGCAATCAGGTATGAATGGAGGAGTGAAAGGTAAAGGATAAAGTGAAGAATGGTGTAAGTAGAATCCAAGATGAAAAAGAAAGGGAAAATGTATGTAGGTGAAAGGGAGACCGATTGGAAAACAAGGAATGTAAATGCAGACCGAGTGTATGAATGCAGACAAAAAAGGAAACCAACAAGAGAATTAGACATGATTAAGGATGCAGGTTAAAGGAAACTGCTGAATTCCAGACGTTCATTGAGTCCTTTAGGGTGGGCGGAGCCCAATTTGAATATCCAATACAGTTCTCTCTGGAGAAGATGTTTTCTTGGGTCTATGCCCTCCGGTTTGTTAACTACCTCTGGAATGAGGAAGCGGATTTGGCTGATGTTATGATTCTGTTGTGTGAAGTGAGCAGAAACACAAGATTTAAGATTTTTATTTCTGATGTTGCTCCGGTGTTCATTTCGTCTAGTTTTGATCTTACGTTCAGTTTTCCCCACGTAGGGTAGTCCGCAGGGGCACTTTAATAAATACACAACATTCATGGTATCACATGTGGCGTTAACTTGTAGCACAATTTGCGTGCCTTTGCTCAGATGAGTAATGCTGTTCCCTGAGATTATGTTGTGACAATTTTGACAGTTGTGGCAAGGGATTGTTCCTTTGTAGACAGTGGGATGGATGATGCGAGGTTTTATCATTGGCCGTAAATTTTTTGAGCGTTGGTACGCAAAAATAGGCAATTCATTAAAAATTGTGTTAAAGTCAGGTTCCAGTTGGAGTATCTTCCAGTGAGTGATGATACACTTCTTAATCAAATAACTTTTGGTGGAAAATTTGGAAACAAACACGTTCCGTTGTTCATTAGAAATTGTCTTGGGTTTTGATTTGAGTAAAGTGGATCGATCTATGGTGGTGACTCTGGCATGAGCAGTTTGAACAATTTCATTGGGGTAGCCCCTGATGAGAAATTTGTTGATGATGGTGGTACTGTCTTGTTTGTAAGCTTCTTCTGAGGAAGCGATTCTCTTTGCTCGCATTAATTGTGAATACGGAAGATGTTTCTCAAGGCTGGGTTGGTGAAAGCTTGAATAATGAAGGTAGTTATTGAGGTCGGTGGGTTTGGTGAATATGGACGTTTCCAGTTTAGTGTCTTTGATGGTGATGTCAACATCTAGAAATTAAATTTTGGCCGGTCAATGTTGTGGGTAAATTTGATTCTGTCATTGATGGTATTGAGGTGACTGATGGCGAAAATTAGTTGTTGTTCGGTGCCGGTCCAAATTAGAAAAATTTCATCTATATATCGGTAGTAGATTTTGAGATGATCTTGCCAATTTGGAATAGACAGTATATGTTTAGTTACTTTCTACCTTTAATCACGGTAAGCTATGGTCTCAGTACCAGTCTCAATATCCTTTACCTAGTCTTGGGGCTCGTCCTCCCCTGACGTAGTCTCCTCAATTTATTTATTTTTAGATTTAATTGTGCAATCTCCTGCCCACCGTCCCCGGGCTGCATCAGACCCGACCTCTACGCGTGAGGCTCCTCCTCCCCCTTGATAATTCAGTGAGATGCCCTTTGCACGAATGGGGACTACCGCATATTACGCCTAAGATTACGGTAAGCCCTACTACCAGTCACACGACTCTTTTCCTAGCCCTAAGCTTGGTTGGCACCTGAATGAGTCTTCCTATTGTTTTAGATTGATCCGTGAAAACCAATGCCCAACGTCCCCGGGCTGCTCATGACCTACGCCTCAACGCTCGCCCCATATATGAACTCACTCATATGTAAGTCTCATGTGGTATACATCTAACATTGATGTTACAGCCTTTTCCTTTTCTATCAAACTAGTATTAAATACGACTGCCATATATGTTTACTCTATTTAGATCAATTTCGTCTCCATGGAGGTTTTCCCTATGTGATGATAAGATGATGAGCCCCGAAATAATTGGTATGCTCTCTTCTTTCTAATGTGTGCCAAATAACACTACTGTCTCAATGATTGTGCTAGTTTCACATTGGGGTCACTAATTTTGACTCCCCTATTCTCAACATTAATAGGTTGCTAGTCCCAACCCCCGTCCTGAAGAAGACCCCATCGCAAGGGTTCAATAAGTCCTGCATCATCTGAGGGTCGTAACGTCGACAACACTTTCCAGCTCCGCAGCCCCCACTTAACAATGTTACATAATATGCATTATGTGGGGCATGTGTTTTGAATGATTTTTGTGATTTATTATCTCTTCAGTATTTCAATACATATGCAAATGTATCAGATCTTGTTCGGATTTTTATGTCACCTTCCTAACTTGCACTATCCTCACTTATCACTTACCCTTGTTCTTGGGCACTATCCAACCAATTAAGATTCAAGAATTTGACAAATTGTTTGATACCATATCTTGGCTTCATCTACTGTGTGATTAAAACATCGTAGATTCATTTAGTGCATTATTATTTGTGTTTATTTTCTATCCATTAGCTTAATCTCACTGGGACCCCCTCTCTCATTACTTCATACAACCCAGGTCCCAGCGACTTAATTCGGTAAAACCCCCTTCACTATACCCCACTTCGTCTGCGAGGTTTCTTTTGCAAGGCTGAACTAATCTCAGCAACTAGCACACTATGGTCGAACGTGAACTACTTTCTTACTCTGAAGAGTACATTGAAAGATTGTTGGAAAATCCGGACAATATCTTCCTATCCACCAATGTTCCCACTATAGACTTCACTTTGAAGGACAAAATATCGCGTCTTGAAAGGCTTGAAAATAAACTGGTCCGTACCCGGTGGCATGGGCACCTGCTAACACGATATCTGAAAGAAAATATCATCCCTATAGGTCTACAGATAAAAATAGAGCCAGCCATCTTTGTGGAGGTACCCAAGTTCAAGGAAGGATTCAGCTACGTAGCGAACAACTGCTCACGCCATTGGATGGTCTTAGGGGTTGAAACTGCCGCTGAACAAATCCAATTGATCACCACAGAAATTAGGACACTCAAATCAGAAATTGAAGCGGATGCCAATTTCGCAAGCGCGAAGGAAACTCTGAATAATTTAGAGGCCTCCCTTAAAGACTTTGACCTCACAACTCAAAACCGCAAACTTGAGAAACTCGCGCGAGATATTAGGTTGTATGATAAGAAAAAAACATATCCTTATCTCCAAGAAGATTACTACCGCCAAGACGCACAAGGTCGGTTCACTAACAGAGGACGAGGAAGTTACCGCGGAAGACGGAATTTCTACACCTTCTCGGACTCCTCCTATAGTTCAGAGGGAGAACAAGAGCAGGCTGGGCCCAGCCACTCGTACAACTACCCAGAACAAGGTTACCAACAACAACCCCAATACAATCCTTTTTTAGGACAACGCCGTGGAACATGGAGACCCCCGAGAGGCAGAGGCAACTACACAACAAGGGGACAACAACGTGGTCAAACCCAGAATTCCACCAACTGGGAGGGAGGACGAGGTCAAGCTCCCAAACAGGTCCATTTTCAACAGGATCAGCACGGCGAGAGAGTGACCCGGAACAAGACCTACCGATGGTAGTTCCTCCTACTACTACCAACCCTGTAGTCAACATCTCCCAATATGTTTTGAGCGAACATGAAATGCAAGTACTCAGTAAAGGACTATCCTATGTCCCCACTAGCAATCCTGATCCATTTACGGTACGCACTGAACTTTTCAAATTCTTCCGAAAAATCAGATTAAAATACTTTTTCAGGGACGCAGGTCCCTACTCGGATCGCTCGCACACAGGCCTGAGAATTCCTTCCACCTTTGTTCCCGCGTCTTGCACTATGTCACACAAAATTCTGGCCTATGAGGCAGTGGTTTGGAGAGATGTCAACAAAGTATTACTTGATAAAACCTTTGTCAAATACAACACCAATCGATCCGAAAGATTTGCTCTACAATCACTTGCGAAAAATACTCAGGTCGTCATTAAAACGGCTGATAAAGGTGGGGCCATCGTGGTCCAAGATGTCTCGAAATATGAATCTGAGATCAACGGACAATTGATGGATGGTGTCAGCTACCATAAACTGAGATCCGACCCTACACAAGCCATTGCTTCTGAAATTATGGAATTTTACCAAGGAAGGATTTGACCAGGGTTTCTTATCAAAAAATGAGTTTGATTACCTCAACCAACAACATCCACATCTAGCAACCATCTATACACTTCCCAAGATCCACAAGAACACCATGGATCCACCCGGACGCCCCATCGTATCCGGATGTGGTTCAATTTTGGAACCCCTGGGTAGATACATAGATTTCTTCTTAAAACCTTTGGCCGAAGCTACCCAAACTTAGTTGAGAGACACGCTTCATACGATTAATATCATTGAGAACCTACCCTTCAACCCAGAGCACCAAATTCTCGCCACTTGCGATGTGGTTTCCCTCTACACCTGCATTCCTCAAGAGGAAGCATTGGCAGTTATCACCAAACACCTACAGCAGAGACCAGCTCCCATGCAAGTACCAACTGATTTCATCATCGCACTACTCCGGATAGCGATGACCAAAAATGTTTTCATGTTTAAAAATCAATTCTTTCTGCAAACCCAAGGAGTAGCTATGGGTGCACCGTTCGCACCGGATGTGGCCATTTTATACATGGCATCATTTGAGGAAGACACCGTGCTAGGCGCACATAATCCATTCAGAGGTCACCTACATCTATGGATGAGGTACATCGATGACATTTTACTGATCTGGAATGGAGATCAATTGCAATTGTCAGCTTTCCATACATGGTTAAATCAACACCTACCACATCTTCAATTTACGATTAAATCCAACACTCAAAATGTGAACTTCCTTGACATCACCATCTATGAGGAAGAAGGGCATCTACTGACAACCTTATATCGCAAACCTACTGAGAGGAACTCCTTACTGCAATACAACAGCCATCATCCCCGGGCCCTTCGTGACAACCTGCCCTTTGGCCAATTTTTAAGGATTCAACGCAATTGTTTTAACAAAGAGCACTTTTTTGAACAATCGGAAGACCTGTCCAATCACCTGAAACAACGTGGATACCCCAGGAGACTGATCACAAAAGCTCGGAAAAGAGCCTGGTTTTATCCTCGAGATGAACTACTGGCTCAAAAGGACCGGCCCATCCAGGCACAAGATCGCATAGTGTGTGTCACCACTTTCTCGACCAAAAGCAACAAAATCAAACACATTGTGAATCAACACTGGAAACTCGTCTCAGACGACATCAACCACTCTGGTACTCCATTACATGCCTTCAAACGAGCAAAGAGTGTCAAAGACTTTGTGGTACGATCTCTGCTACCGACCCCTCCTCAACCCACCTTAACAACATTATGGAATCTGCCACCAGTAATTGGTCATTTTAGGTGTGGCAATTGTAAAGCTTGTGACTCTACAATGCAAATCAAAGTATTCAAACATAACCAACGTAAGGTCACTCTAAAGTCCTTCAGCAATTGCAATACCTCCAACATCATTTACGCAATAGTATGCCCCTGTAATTTAATTTACATTGGTCAAACCCAGCAGAAGGCTAAACTACGTATTCTCCAACATATGAGCAGAGTCCGCTGTGAAGTACAGGGCGCACCTCTTGTTGACCACTTCAAATTGGCGGCCCACCCTCCAGACAGTCTTAAGTGGGTCATAATTGAACAAGCAGTACTTGGACCCCGGGGTGGGAATATCACCACCATATTGAATACTCGTGAGCTAAAATGGATGTTTTTCTTTAACTCCATACAAACAGGTCTTAATGAACATGACAGTTCATTCTCTCAGTTAACGACATTGCCCTAATACATCTATGGCATGTTTCCAGACTATGTAATTCTTCTCATGTGAAACTGTAACAGGATTTTACAACCAGTCTATTAATTGCTACTTCTGATTTGGTATACTCAACATATGTTCAGGCACCTAATTTAGACATGCAATTTGGTCCTTATTATGATGTGGCATGGTGTTAGTAAGGACACAACTTGACTGTGATTACTCAAGAGTTTGTTGTCTTTGAGTTAGCAAGGTCTATACCGTCTTGCGACAGGTACACCTTCGCTTATACAAGCCATTGAATGCCAATGTGGGGTTTTGTTAAGGTTTTGACAGGGCCAACTTTTAAATTCAGAGCTGCATGAAGCAATATCCTTGTGTTGCACATAGTCACGATTATATGGAGTACATGTATATAATGCTGATTTAATAACTAATGATATGCTCGTCCGTCTGACGATATTACATTATGTAAATAAGCCTCTAATGTCCATCAGCTTATAGTCCCCTGACTAATTCCATTGTCATCTCAAATTAATAATAATTCTTGAGTGTAGTAATGACTTATTTGAAATGTAAATCTGTCTTCGGCTTTTGCCACGCGGCTTGCTTGCTGCTTAGTCTTTCCACCATATCGACCATCTTGTTTCGTCACCTGGTCGGATTTCCGCTGTAACAACTTCAACAGGAAGCGCGCAAGTCAGCTTCCAGCTTACTGTGAAGACGCTGTACCCGACTATCCACTAGGTATGTCTCACGGCTGCTCTGGCGGTTTTTCCGCATTGCAACGGTACCATGACCCCGCCCGTGCCGTGGATAATCACTTGTCCTTGCTTCCTTCTAGCGGGTGATCACCGATTCATTCACAGCGTTCGGCGATCTATGGGGACGTCAGTACTTCCTACCTTTAATCACGGTAAGCTATGGTCTCAGTACCAGTCTCAATATCCTTTACCTAGTCTTGGGGCTCGTCCTCCCCTGACGTAGTCTCCTCAATTTATTTATTTTTAGATTTAATTGTGCAATCTCCTGCCCACCGTCCCCGGGCTGCATCAGACCCAACCTCTACGCGTGAGGCTCCTCCTCCCCCTTGATAATTCAGTGAGATGCCCTTTGCACGAATGGGGACTACCGCATATTACGCCTAAGATTACGGTAAGCCCTACTACCAGTCACACGACTCTTTTCCTAGCCCTAAGCTTGGTTGGCACCTGAATGAGTCTTCCTATTGTTTTAGATTGATCCGTGAAAACCAATGCACAACGTCCCCGGGCTGCTCATGACCTACGCCTCGACGCTCGCCCCATATATGAACTCACTCATATGTAAGTCTCATGTGGTATACATCTAACATTGATGTTACAGCCTTTTCCTTTTCTATCAAACTAGTATTAAATACGACTGCCATATATGTTTACTCTATTTAGATCAATTTCGTCTCCATGGAGGTTTTCCCTATGTGATGATAAGATGATGAGCCCCGAAATAATTGGTATGCTCTCTTCTTTCTAATGTGTGCCAAATAACACTACTGTCTCAATGATTGTGCTAGTTTCACATTGGGGTCACTAATTTTGACTCCCCTATTCTCAACATTAATAGGTTGCTAGTCCCAACCCCCGTCCTGAAGAAGACCCCATCGCAAGGGTTCAATAAGTCCTGCATCGTCTGAGGGTCGAAACGTCGACAACACTTTCCTGCTCCGCAGCCCCCACTTAACAATGTTACATAATATGTATTATGTGGGGCATGTGTTTTGAATGATTTTTGTGATTTATTATCTCTTCAGTATTTCAATACATATGCAAATGTATCAGATCTTGTTCTGATTTTTATGTCACCTTCCTAACTTGCACTATCCTCACTTATCACTTACCCTTGTTCTTGGGCACTATCCAACCAATTAAGATTCAAGAATTTGACAAATTGTTTGATACCATATCTTGGCTTCATCTACTGTGTGATTAAAACATCGTAGATTCATTTAGTGCATTATTATTTGTGTTTATTTTCTATCCATTAGCCTAATCTCACTGGGACCCCCCTCTCTCATTACTTCATACAACACAGGTCCCAGCGACTCAATTGGGTAAAACCCCCCTTCACTATACCCCACCCTAGTTTCAAAATCATGCATGAAAAGATTCGCGTACGATGGGGCAGCACAATTCCTCATCGCTACGCCTGAGAGCTGAATGAAAAATTTGTCCTGATATTTGAAGTAACTGTGTAGCAAGGTGAATTGAATTAATTCCATGAGAAAAACTTGTAGATCAGGTGGTTTGTTGGTTTTGAGTAGAGCAGTTTCTATGGCCTGGATGCCAAGATTGTGGGGGATGGATGTATAGAGAGAATTCACATCGATGGTGCAAAGTAGGACGGGTGTTTTAGGGTCAATGGTGATGTTGATGAGTTTGGATAAAAAGTCTGTGGTGTCTTGTCGATAGCTTTCCATTTGGGTGACTGAGAGTTGGAGGTGTCGATCTATGTAGGTGCCAATGGGTTCATGAATGGAGTTACATGTGCTTACGATGGGTCTGAATGGAGGTTTGACTGGATTTTTGTGGATTTTTGGAATCATGTAGAGGTATGGAATGTTAGGGTGAGTTTTGATGAGGTAGCTTCGGTCTTTGGTGGTGATAGTTCCAAAAGCTACTGCTTTGTCAATGAGAGACTGGAGGATCGCAGAGTATTCCTTTGTTGGATCAGAGTTTATCTTCATGTAGCTATTTACATCCGAAAGATGGTTGTTCACGCTGTCTAAATAAAACTGAGTATCCATGATTACCACGGACACGCCCTTGTCTGCGGGGCAGATCTTGATGTTACTGTTGGTGGCTAATTGGGTTAAAGCAATTTTTTCATTTCTTGTGAGATTCTGTTTGTGTTGAACTGGAGTCTGATTGATGATGTCAAGATATTTTTGCACGAGTGCTTCAAATAAATCCAGAGTTTTATGGCTAACTGGAGCCAAAAAGAACTTTTGGGACGTAAGTCCATGATGGTATTCTCTTCAGTTGGTGTGGGTGCTGCACAGACATTAGAGAAGAAATGTTTTAAACGTAATGTGCGCATGAACTTATAAAAACTCACTTGAGTTTCTAAATCGTTGGTGGTGTAAGTGGGAACAAAAGAAATGCCCTTTTGGAGGACCTTCATTTGTGCAGTTGAAATGGTGGTTTGAGAGATGTTGATGATCAAATTCTGTGACTCCTCGTTGATTGTGCTATAGGGCGCTGTAGCTCTGTAGATCCGCGTCCGCCTGGAATGCCGGTTGCATCTGTGCCTAATCCTAAAAAAAGGCACTGGTCCAGTGCTTTGGGATGAAGGTAGACTCGAAGAGGCGCCAGTTTGGGGTGGCTGACTAGTTGGAACACCACTTTGCTGAGGCTGTGTCGAGCGTGAAGGTTGACGAAGATCTTGCCTAGGCTGTCTGGTACGTGTAGAGTCATCAGAAGATGATGTATCACCTTCGGTGGATTTATTGAATTGCGATCTGTGTTGCCTTCTTGCCACATAGATTTCGGCCCAATTGTACACCTCCCCAAGTTTGTAATCAACTGTATCCCTTTTGAATTTGCGCAGTTTGCGTTCATTAATTTCTTTCGTATGTTTTTCGAGTTGTGCATTGACGTCATCAAGGGTTTGACCTAACTCTTCTGTAGTGAATCTTTTAATTAACAGTCTTGATACACTGAAATTTGATATTAAAGTTGCTACATTTCTACAATGGTTAAAATAATCTCATTTGAGCACGTAAGACTCATAAAGGGAACACTATTCCCTGTTGTCAAATCATGCTGCCATATTGGAATTTGCCCAAAAGTACTCATAACATATAATAACAGCATTTATGACTAGTAATAAAGCATTAGGGAGTTCTCACAGCAGTGATGGCTACACTATTTCAATAGTGGTGAATTCAAAATACATACAAAATATCAATGGCTACATTATTTCAATAGTAGCCATTCCAGAGTGTATATAAAAGCGTACAAATATAACCTTATGACGCATTCTCACTCAACGGCTAGCTCTTAGTAATGCCATATGGATGGTATACATTACCCATAGCTTACGTTATTGCACTTGTGGCATAGGTGTTTTGCCTAAAATATACATACATCTTAATAAATAATGTGAATTTAAAACAACATGTGGGCCTGGTTGAAATCATATCCCAAGTTATAGGCACATATGTGATAAACCCTGCACAGCCCTATTTCATTATTATTAGTGGTACTATGTATAAGACTGGACCAACAATGAAATTACAGGACATGTTGGAGATCAGAGTTTCTGTTAAGGCCCTGATGGACCGATCTTAGGCGACATATCCATCTTGCCTCTGCCTGACGTAAAAACTTTACTCTGTTCCCACCTCTTTCACATTTGCCAATTTGCTCAATTGCATTTAACCAGATATCACTCTTTTCTGGATGTTCCTGTTTAATGTGCATGGCAATAGGATATCTATCATCACAGTGTTTGATGGCCTGTACATGTTCTTGTATTCTTATTTTCAGCCATCGTATACTGCTCCCTATCTATATCTTATTACAAGCACATTCAACCACATGTACCGTGTGCATTGTGTTTCAGTTGATAAAGGACACAATACAATGAATCACATCAGTGTTGTACTTGAACTCAGTAACTTTATTTCTGCTAAATCGACAGACAGAACAGTTTGCACAGGAATAGACACCATTGGGTTTGGTTGGCAGCCATGTGGCCACTTGATGTTCTGAATCCTTTGTTTTTACATGGCTCAAGCACAGTTTCTGTTTGATAGTCTTACCCCTACGGTATATAACCTTGGGCGTTTTGGAAATTATCTTGGATGAGATAGTATCTGAACTCAGGATGTGCCAATGTTTTCGCAGTATCTTAAAAATATGACTGCTATACAGATTATATTGTGTAATGAATGACACATCTTCACTCGTTTTGATCTTATTATTCAATTTTTTGGTTTGTCCATGGCTTCCATAGAGGGTCAGTTTTCTATCAAGTCCCTTTGCCCTTGTCTCTGCTTTCTCTAGGCACTTGATCTTATATCCATGTTCCTTGAAATTTCTTTCAATGTCATTCAGATTACGGACAAAGTGCTAATCTTCCCTGTAATTTCTTTGTGCCCTTACCATCTCTCCAAATGGGATGGCATTTATGGTTGAATGGGGATGGGCACTAGAAGTGTGCAGAACACTGTTGGACCCTGTCGACTTTTGAAGATATTGCTATGAATGACCCCTTGTTTTACATAAAGCCTAAGATCTAGGTACTCAATTTCCTTGTTGTTATATTTCATTGTAAGTTTAACATGAATTATGTTACTAATATGATATGAATGATAAGCCTCCAGGTCCTTTTCATTAACGTTCCAAATTGTAAGAATGTCATCAATGTAACAGCCATAAAAAATGACCTTATCTATCCAATTTTTGGACCCTCTTCCACAGGCATGCTCCACCTCATACAAAAAAATGAAAAAGTTTGCATAAGACAGAGAAAACCTCGAGCCTATGGCCGGTCCCTATCTCTGTAGGTACCATACTCCGTTGTGCAGAAAGGCATTGTTTGTTAGCACTATCGCTGGCATCTTGATCAACATTAAAGAGTGTTCTAGATGATTAGCACTCCGTCTGTATAAAAAGAATCTTAGGGCCTCAAGTCCACATTTCATCTGTATACAAGTGTACAAACCTTACACGTCCATAGTGACAAACAATAAGGCATCACTATCCCTGTGGAAGTCCTCTAATATACCTAATACATCTCGACTATCCTTTAGAGAGGAGGGTAGGTTTTTGACATGTGACAGTAAGACGATGTCTAAGTATTCAGCTATGTGTTTCGTAGGTCCTCCATTTCTAGAGATTATCGGCCTCCCAGGGGGCTTTTGTAGTGTTTTGTGAATCTTCAGGAGGGTATAAATGCAGGGACATATAGAGTTTTGAGCCATCAGATATTTAGGCAGGTCTCATGCCACTCCCTCAGATAAGCATTATTGTGCCGTTTAATCTCTGGCATTGGGTTACCACTAAGCTTTTCGTATCAAGGTTTGTCATCTAGCTGTCTGTTGATTTCTTCTAGATAATCTTGCCTTTTCCAGTATATTAACATTGCCCCCCTTGTCAGCCTCATGTATTACTATGTTGACATCCTTCTCTAGATTTGAAATTGCCTCTCTGTCTTCTCTAGAGAGGTTTTGTTGATGATTGCAAAATCTAACTCCTGTGTGGGTATCCTTCAATTCATAATGATCTTAGGTTACCCTTTTGTAAAACTCATCAATTGAAATATCATTCTGCATACAAGGAATACGTTTTGAAGATAGTTTGTGACCACTATCAAGTGCAAAATCTTCCTCAATATTCAATTCACTCACTAATTCCCTGATGTCACCACAATATTCTTCCTCATCCATGGTGGCATTAGTATGTATCACATCTACATCCATTATAGAAAGAGTGGACTTTGATACCGATTGTAATATACCACTAGGAGTGGATGGAAGCTCATTGAAAAAAACTGTTGTAATTTTAGTTTACAAATTAATTTAAATAAAACCACATGCACATCAGAAAAATTGCATTTCCCAGATGGACAGTAGTTTAAACCTTTACTCAATATATTGATTTCATTTGCTTACAAGGTTCTCTTTGACAAGTTCACAATTTTCAGACCTTTAGTTACAGTATCATTTGCTGTGTCAGGAGTGTCTGAATCTGTAACATGATCCATTTCTTGGCCTGACTGGTCTTGGCCTGATGCCTGGTCTGGACACCTGTTCTTATGTTTCTGTATGCCCCTCCTTGTTCTCCTCTCTTAATCATCAGCCTTTTTGTCTTGATGCCCAGTCTGTATCTTCGGACTTAAAAAAAGGTAAGGTGGTTTGTTCAAGGGCTCTGCACTAGATTCTCCTACTAAGTCACTTTCAGCTGATGATAGGGGGACACGGCTTGAAGAAACACTGATGTCCCTAGTTCTATTCATGCCAGTAGGCATCAGTTTCACCATAATATCATCATACTTTTTGGCGCAGGTGAAAATCCTCCCCTTCTCATAATCACCTTCGTCCCTCAGGATTTTCTTTTGTTTTATGTCTCTCAGGTATCTTTGAAAGTTGGCTAGCTCTCCCTTCAAAATATCATAATTCTTTTTGATGGCATCTTGTAAGTTTGTTTCTCTGATCTCTTTTTCCAATTTGTCACTTTCCTCCCTTAATTTAGTGACCTTCCTTTCAGCATTTCTTACAAGGATCTTCATCATCCTATAGGATGCATCATATCGACCCTCCCCCTACTCTTTAAAAAGGTCCATATCTAAGTCCTCAAAATTAAGAAAAATCAATATTCAGATACGTCTACAGAATTCTTCTGTGTTCAAGGTATTTATTGCCATCCCACCATTTTTAGTCTTTCCAATTTTATAATTTTTTCTCTTAAGCCTTCATTTCTTGTGACTTGTGGCTCTTCATTGTTAGATCCTATAGGTTTCTTACTAAAGAGCTCACCAAGCACAGCCTCGCAATTGACCTTAAAATCCATGATGTCTAGTAAAAAGTGTTAGTCCCTGTGACAGTGCAGGTTTGTAAAAACACCTCACAAGGGGAACAGCGATTAGCCAGTCGCGGAGGCACCCGTGGAGTGCTTGAAAAAAGAACGAACTACAGCCATGACACAGTGAGCTAATTTAATAGAATCTTAGCCAAAATATTCTTTCCCTCATTGTATTTCCCTTAAATATAAATATATATATATTTTTTTTTTCTACCTGGGTGGCAGATTAAATCTATCTAGCGTTGGGAGTGCTGCGGGCAGATTGGGCAGTGCTCAGTGAGAGAGTGCGGTGTGCTGCTCCTCGGCAGGGTGGAGGCGGCGTCGGGACGGCCATGGGGAAGAGCGGCCCTGGAGCTCCGCAGAGGGCGAGTTGTTGTGGCCAAAATCCCCTTCCTGGGGAAGGGAGGTCGCGGAACAAGCAAAACTGAGATGGCGAGTAGAACAAGAAAGGCAAGGGAGAATAAGCTTGAAATTCAGACGCAGAAAACGTCCCAGAGGAGTAAGGTAACCCTCTCCCTTACAGCATATTTCAAGGTAATGCCCCAAACCCTTATCTTAGCAGAGTGCAGGTTGGAGGACAAGTTAAATAAGGGAAAAATTACAAAGACAGTGTTACTTCAAAAATACTCTCTCAATGCTATTGATTGGGGAAATAATATCTCCCCTAATAGCCTTATGCTAATATTCTTTCCTTCATTGTATTTCACTTAAATATAAATATATGTATATATATTTTTTCTACCTGGGTAGCAGATTAAATCTATCTAGCGTTGGGAGTGCTGCGGGCAGATCGGGCAGTGCTCAGTGAGAGAGTGCGGTGTGCTGCTCCTCGGCAGGGTGGAGGTGGCGTCGGGACGGCCATGGGGAAGAGCGGCCCTGGAGCTCCGCAGAGGGCGAGGTGTTGTGGCCAAAATCCCCTTCCCGGGGAAGGGAGGTCGTGGAACAAGCGGCCTGGCAGGTTTGACGGCAGGAAGGTGTATATCGGGCATATATTCTGACCCTTGTGGGGCGCTTTCAGAGGAAGACTCGTCCCCTGGGGGCCCTACGGAGAAATCGCTGTTACCCAGTCCCAGCTCCACCCTTCAGCCCATCGGTAAGGAGCCACTGCCGTCACCCCCCTCCTCCAATCCTCGATACATACTAAGGAACAAAAAGAAAATTAAAGGGGTTAAAGGAGTGAGAGGAGGTAAGGGAGGAGACTGAAAGGTGATTGTGGGTCCCAGGAGGGGAGAGGAAGCAGAGGAAGAGGAAGAAGGCAAAACTGAGATGGCGAGTAGAACAAGAAAGGCAAGGGAGAATAAGCTTTAAATTCAGAAGCAGAAAACGTCCCAGAGGAGTAAGGTTACCCTCTCCCCTACAGCATATTTCAAGGTAATGCCACAAACGCTTATCTTAGCAGAGTGCAGGTTGGAGGACAAGTTAAATAAGGGAAAAATTACGAAGACAGTGTTACTTCAAAAATACTCTACCAATGCTATTGATTAGGGAAATAACATCTCCCCTAATAGGTATCAGGTCTTAGCTGAGCCTTTAACTAAAGAGAGTTTAAACAACCTGGCAGGTCAGGGAGGGGTACAGGGAGGGTTACAGCAGGGAGCACAACGAGGAGAGGTTCCAGACACCCCAAGTCAGGGCCCGGTCACCTCTGAAATATCAGGGGTGGCAGGGATTGAGGAGCTACCGCTGAGTGGCCGGTTGAAAGCCCTGTCTGTTGAGATTAGATCAAGGTTTGAAACCTCGGAAGGAAATCAGAGGGAGATTCGACAAGCCTTTGATACCCTGGAGAGAAAGATGGATGACTTTAGTACCAGAACAGTCCTACTGGAGGGGGAAGTGAAGCGGCTCAGGGAGAAGGTCAGCGTAAACTCAGCGGAGATTACAAAATTAAAATGTTCGGAGTCTGAGTACCTGGACAGAGTAGAGAGGTTAGAAAACTTCCAGAGGAGGAACAATATAAAAATCCTGAAAGTCCCCGAAGGCAGGGAGGTAGAAGATATCAAGGTCTTTGTAGTACGCTTGATAAAAAAGTAGTTGCACCTAGAAGAATCTGAAGAAGAGATAAGTGGGTACATTAAGTATACACATAGAGATCCGTTTAGGCTTAACGCAAATAGGACAAAGCCTAGGAAATTATTGGTAAATTTCTTAACCTTCTCGTTAAAGGAGAAAATACTATCAAAAGCTTTGAGCCTGAAATCTGTGGAAGTTGAGAGAGTTAGATATGAAATTAGGTCGGATGTTTCAGCTGCCACTTCAAACAGACAGGTCGAACTTGGAAAAAGAATGGACCAACTGAGGAGCCTAGGAGCGGTAGAGCAGTTGAGGTTTCCGGCGTACTTAAAGGTGATGATGAATAATAAAATGTTTATCTTTCACTCCAGAGAGAAGCTAGACAAATTTCTATAAGATTTTTAAGCGAATAAAACGTAATCTCACTTGTCAATGTACTTTTCAACCTAGCTATTTTGCCACTCTGCCATTTTGCTATCCTGCTTTGTTGACGTTTAAATTAAAAGTAAAGAAAAAAAAGTACGAGTAGGATTTCCCTTTAAGGTTTGAGGGACAAAAAGAAAAGAAAAAGATTTTGAAAAAAAAGACACACTACTACGCCCACAAGTATGGTTAACCTTTACTAGACGGTAATGCGCTTTGGGGGGAACTCCATATGGCCTTATGGCTATGGGGAAGTTGGGGGGGTTTCCCAGTGGGGAGGGGGTGCACAGGGTGGGGAGCATCTGGGCAAAAATAAAAATCTCCTCTAGAGCCTCTTTTAATGTTTATAGAAATAAGTTTTTAGCAGTATTGAATGATGGGTAGTACAAAGAAGGGAGGAGTTATTAACATATTATCTTTGAACCTAAATGGCCTACGGGTCAGAAGTAGGAGGGCGAGAATACTCCAGTACTTGAAGGATTCTACAGCCAATAGTATTATAGCTCAGGAAACTCATTTAACTGAGCAGGAAGCTGTAGAGCTCTTTAAGGATACAAAATAGGTAGCACACTTTGCTGGTACAGCCCAAACAGCTGTGACAAAAGGGGTGGTAATTTTAGTCAAAGGTGGACTGCAAGGTAGTCTGGACTCCCACACATCTGATAAAGCAGGAAGATTGGTAGTAGCCAAAGTGAAAATCTTGGCTCGACCATTTATGATAGCGGGCTACTACGGACCAAATCATGATGAAGTGGGTCCCCTACAAGATCTGTTGGCTAAGCTTTGAACTTCGTCGGATCCAATCATCTTGGCTGGAGATTTTAATGTTGTGTTACACAACACTCCGGATAAATACATATATAGTCAAGCTCAGACTAACCCTAAAATACGTAATGTAACTAAGCACATGATGGAACAGCTGGGTTTGCTGGACATTTGGAGACATAAGGCTGGGACACAAAGAGGCTTTACTTTTTTAATAAGAAGTATAGGCACCAGTCTAGGATCGATTATTTTCTAGTATATTGTAATTTGAAAGGTAATGTACAGCAGGTAGAGCATAAGGGGGTCCACCTATCAGACCACTCAGTGGTGCTACTCACGTTGAAGGTTAATAAGGCAGGTATCCAGTCTAGATGGACCCTCTACCGTACAATTTTGTTGGAAGCGGAAGTGGTACAAGTCCTTAAAACAGAAACAAAATCATTTTATTTAACATAATCAGGGATCCGCAGTCCCCGGGGTTGTATGGGATGCCTATAAAGCTTTTCCTAGGGGAAGACTTGGGGCATTAGTAGCTGAGAAAAGGAGAAAGTATCACCAAGAAGTTGCAATACAGGAGGAGAAGATCCAATCTTGGGAAGAACAATTATTTGACCCAAGGATAGATGAAGAGGTGAGGATAGGATGGCACTGAGAAGTGGCACAGGTGAAGGTAATGTTGTCCACCATTCTGCAAGAACGGGTGAGAAAGCGATGGGAGGCCAGCCAAATGGCTCTTTTTGAATATAGCAAAGGCTGTGGCAAACTAACTTCTGGCTTGGAAGGTAAAGTAAAAATAGAATTGAGGAAATTATATGTGATCAATCGGGTTGTATGGTGTGTGACAGTAAGGGCATTGAGGATGTTTTTCAAAGCCATTTTTCCAAAGTCTATCAAGAAGTTCTTCCGCCATCCAAAGACATCCTCAACAGATGGGTGGAACAGAGCAAGGGAACCCACTGACTAAGGAGAAAACAGAACTCTTAAATAGAGAAATATGTGCCCCTAAAGTGGGTACAATTTTGGCTCAGTTAGAAAAAGGGAAGGCCCCGGGGCCAGATGGCATTCCTTAAGAGGTTTACATAGTTTTGGCAGATACTCTAGCTCCGATCATAGCCAATCTTTTTAATGAGCTATTTGTCAAACATATAGAGATTATAGACAAATGAATGAGGTCTGCTGCTCTCCTTCAGTAATAATGATAGTCTACAGGGTAATCAATGAGTTCAATCATTCAGGGTGCTCAGGGTGAACCCCATCTGTCCGGGTGGGGCAGAAAATCAATGTTGCAAGAAGGACCTTACTGGCGTAAGGTGAAAAAACCTGAGCACTTCTATATCCTAGATAAATGCAAATTACACGAAGATATTCGGAAGTTCAAAGTTTTATTCACTTTGTAGTTTGATGTGTATAATTCATCCTTCTGAATCAAAAGTAATCCTTTGGATAAGGATGTCTCAAATTAAACATGGCGTAATACTTCCATGGTCACAAAAGTTCAATATATCATGGTTGTGAACAACATGAATCAGTATCCCCGATGCATTTGGGGCTGAAGAGCTCTTCTTCAGGGGGCCAATGTGTTCTGGAAAAATGAGGAAAATGCGAAATTACTAATCAGGGCCCGAGTTAATTAGGGGTAATCAAGCAGGTGGGAAAAACAATGGAATAAACAGCCAGTGATTGCGGGTGAAAAAAATGAACAAAGACGAAAAAGGAGGCGTGAGGTTGAAGATTACGATCTGGGGCTTGTGCAAAGGAGCTATTAATAGTTATCAGTGTACCTGGGAATTCCCGAAATTAGTAGGTGCCGATGAAAAACCCCATATATGAGGTAATTATACCATGCAATGCTAAAAAGAAAATCGATGGTGTGGTATGTCCATAATAGACAGAGTTTTGCGAGTAAAATCGCTGAACAGTGCACATTAGTAACCCGGTGTTCCGTGTTATAAAAACGTAGCATGCCGGTAAGGTTGTCACAAGGTGTAACGCGGTGAGCGCGTGGCTGCAGACGCGATAAAACAGCACGGGTGTATTATTAAAAAATATATACGTGTCATGCTGGTAAAGCTTACCTGAACGTGAAACGCGGTAAGTGCGTAGATTCAATGGCTGCAAACACCGTGAAACGCCGCCCTGGGAGTGCGGAAGTGTCAACAAGTTTTGTGCATGCGCATGATGTAATGGACGTGAGAAATAGAGAGTGGACTAGGGTGGTGGGTCGGGAGGGTAATTTGAGTGAGTAGGTTGAAATCGATGAAGCAACTTTAAAAGAAAAAACAGCGTGCAAACAATACTAGAAAGGAGTACAATGTTTGGATAGAATAAGCAATGTAATCATATAAGTAGACCCTATACATGAAATAATGTGCCTGTTAAATAAAATGGCCCATGAACAATAGAAGATAACGAAAGAGTAAAAAAATTGGAAAGAATGGGATAAACAAAAATGGGATGAAAGGAAAGGGAAAAACGGTTGAGTAAAATAAAGTGTGTGAAAAATAGGATTTGGAAAAGGTAATGAAAACTGGAACCAAAGGATTAAAATTGGAAAAGATGCAGTGTGAAAAATGTCACCAAGAAATACTGGCAATCAGGTATGAATGGAGGAGTGAAAGGTAAAGGATAGAGTTAAGAATGGTGGAAGTAGAATCCAAGATGAAAAAAGAAAGGGAAAATGTATGTAGGTGAAAGGGAGACCGATTGGAAAACAAGGAATGTAAATGCAGACAGAGTGTATGAATGCAGACAAAAAAGGAAACCAACAAGAGAATTAGACATGATTAAGGATGCAGGTTAAAGGAAACTGCTGAATTCCAGACGTTCATTGAGTCCTTTAGGGTGGGCCGAGCCCAATTTGAATATCCAATACAGTTCTCTCTGGAGAAGATGTTTTCTTGGGTCTATGCCCTCCGGTTTGTTAACTTTCTCTAGAATGAGGAAGCGGATTTGGCTGATGTTATGATTCTGTTGTGTGAAGTGAGCAGAAACACAAGATTTCAGATTTTTATTTCTGATGTTGCTCCGGTGTTCATTTAGTCTAGTTTTGATCTTACGTTCAGTTTTCCCCACGTAGGGTAGTCCGCAGGGGCACTTTAATAAATACACAACATTCATGATATCACATGTGGCGTTAACTTGTAGCACAATTTGCGTGTCTTTGCTCGGATGAGTAATGCTGTTCCCTGAGATTATGTTGTGACAATTTTGACAGTTGTGGCAAGGGATTGTTCCTTTGTAGACAGTGGGATGGATGATGCAGGTTGTATCATTGTCCGTAAATTTTTTGAGCGTTGGTACGCAAAAATAGGCAATTCATTAAAAATTGTGTTAAAGTCAGGTTCCAGTTGGAGTAGCTGCCAGTGAGTGATGATACACTTTTTAATCAAATTACTTTTGGTGGAAAATTTGGAATCAAACACGTTCCGTTGTTCATTAGAAATTGTCTTGGGTTTTGATTTGAGTAAAGTGGATCGATCTATGGTGGTGACTCTGGCATGAGCAGTTTGAACAATTTCATTGGGGTAGCCCCTGATGAGAAATTTGTTGATGATGGTGGTACTGTCTTGTTTGTAAGCTTCTTCTGAGGAAGCGATTCTCTTTGCTCGCATTAATTGTGAATACGGAAGATGTTTCTTAAGGCTGGGTTGGTGAAAGCTTGAATAATGAAGGTAGTTATTGCGGTCGGTGGGTTTGGTGTATATGGACGTTTCCAGTTTAGTGTCTTTGATGGTGATGTCAACATCTAGAAATGAAATTTTGGCCCGGTTAATGTTGTGGGTAAATTGGATTCTGTCATTGATGGTATTGAGGTGACTGATGGCGAAAAAGAGTTGTTGTTCGGTGCCGGTCCAAATTAGAAAAATGTCATTGATATATCGGTAGTAGATTTTGAGATGATCTTGCCAATGTGGAATAGACAGTATATGTTTATTTTCAAATTCATGCATGAAAAGATTCGCGTAAGATGGGGCTGCACAATTCCCCATTGCTACGCCTGAGAGCTGAATGAAAAATTTGTCCTGATATTTGAAGTAGCTGTGTAGCAAGGTGAATTGAATTAATTCCATGAGAAAAACTTGTAGATCAGGTGGTTTGTTGGTTTTGAGTAGAGCCGTTTCTATGGCCTGGATGCCAAGATTGTGGGTGATGGATGTATAGAGAGAATTCACATCGATGGTGCAAAGTAGGATGAGTGTTTGAGGGTCAATGGTGATGTTGATGAGTTTGGATAAAAAGTCTGTGGTGTCTTGTCGATAGCTTTCCATTTGGGTGACTGAGAGTTGGAGGTGTCGATCTATGTAGGTGCCAATGGGTTCATGAATGGAGTTACATGTGATTACGATGGGTCTGAATGGAGGTTTGACAGGATTTTTGTGGATTTTTGGAATCATGTAGAGGTATGGAATGTTAGGATGAGTTTTGATGAGGTAGCTTCGGTCGTTGGTGGTGATAGTTCCAAAAGCTACTGCTTTGTCAATGAGAGACTAAAGGATCGCAGAGTATTCCTTTGCTGGATCAGAGTTTATCTCCATGCAGCTATTTACATCCGAAAGATGGTTGTTCACGCTGTCTAAATAAAACTGAGTATCCATGATTACCACAGACCCGCCCTTGTCTGCGGGGCAGATCTTGATGTTACTGTTGGTGGCTAATTGGGTTAAAGCAGTTTTTTCATTTCTTGTGAGATTCTGTTTGTGTTGAACTGGAGTCTGATTGATGATGTCAAGATCTTTTTGCACGAGTGCTTCAAATAAATCCAGAGTTTTATGGCTAACTGGAGCCAAAAAAGAACTTTTGGGACGTAAGTCCATGATGGTATTCTCTTCAGTTGGTGTGGGTGCTGCACAGACATTAGAGAAGAAATGTTTTAAACGTAATGTGCGCATGAACTTATAAAAACTCACTTGAGTTTCTAAATCGTTGGTGGTGTAAGTGGGAACAAAAGAAATGCCCTTTTGGAGGACCTTCATTTGTGCAGTTGAAATGGTGGTTTGAGAGATGTTGATGATCAAATTCTGTGACTCCTTGTTGATTGTGCTTTATGGCGCTGTAGCTCTGTAGATCCGCGTCCGCCTGGAATGCCGGTTGCGTCTGTGCCTAATCCTAAAAACAGGCACTGGTCCAGTGCTTTGGGCTGAAGGTAGACTCGTAGAGGAGCCACTTTGGGGTGGCTGACTAGTTGGAACACCACTTTGCTGAGGCTGTGTCGAGCGTGAAGGTTGACGTAGATCTTGCCTAGGCTGTCTGGTACGTGTAGAGTCATCAGACGATGATGTATCACCTTCGGTGGATTTATTGAATTGCGATCTGTGTTGCCTTCTTGCTGCATAGATTTCGGCCCAATTGTACACCTCCCCAAGTTTGTAATCAACTGTATCCCTTTTGCGCAGTTTGCGTTCATTAATTTCTTTCGTATGTTTTTCGAGTTGTGCATTGACGTCATCAAGGGTTTGACCTAACTCTTCTGTAGTGAATTTTGAGCTCAATTCTTCTTTTAATTGAGCTACTTCAGTGGAAAGGTCTTCTAACATTTTGGACAGTTCTTCAACGATCAATGAAATTAAATCGAGTGAACACTTGTTAAGAATTCTGTACCACCTTTCTGTGAATTTTATGTTGTTCTTGCATAGTGTGGATTAGAGTGGTATACGCAATCCTCTTGGGATCCAGGAAACTTTATGATAGTGAATCAGGGTACTCGCGTGTAGGCGTTGGTTAATCTCTCTTTTGTCTGCATACAATAATTGACGTATGTTGGATTGGACAGATCCTGTGCTGGAGGCAATACACTCGGGTTCCTGTATAAGTGTATAGATCCCTTCGGTATCCTCCGAGGTAAATTCAAAAGTGTCAGCTTTATTGCTGGTCAAGTTGGCTATGTCAGCGTAAGACATGATTTTTACGCGGATGGGTGCAAATGCGGATGGACAGAAGGAAGCTATAGACAAATGAATGAGGTCCGCTGCACTCCTTCAGTAATAATGATAGTCTAGGCGGTAATCAATGAGTTAAATCATTCAGGGTGCTCAGGGTGAACCCCATCTGTCCGGGTGGGGCAGAAAATAAATGTTGCAAGAAGGACCTTACTGGCGTAAGGTGAGAAACCTGAGCACTCCTATATCCTAGATAAATGCAAGTTACACGAAGATATTCGAAAGTTCAAAGTTTTATTCACTTTGTAGTTCCCAGGGCGGCGTTTCACGGTGTTTGCAGCCATTGAATCTACGCGCTTACCGCATTTCACTTTGAGGTAAGCTTTACCGGCATGACACGTATATATTTTTGAATGATACACCCGGTGCTGTTTTACCGCGTCTGCAGCCACGCGCTCACCGCGTTACACCTTGTGACAACCTTACCGGCATGCTATGTTTTTATAACATGGAACACCGGGTTACTAATGTGCACTGTTCAGCGATTTTACTCGCAAAACTCTGTCTATTATGGACATACCACACCATCGATTTTCTTTTAAGCATTGCATGGTATAATTACCTCATACATGGGGTTTTTCATCGGCACCTACTAATTTCGGGAATTCCTAGGTACTAGGATAACTATTAATAGCTCCTTTGACCCAGCCCCAGATCGTAATCTTCAACCTCACGTCTCCTTTTTTGTCTTTGTTCACTTTTTTCACCCGCAATTACTGGCTGTTTATTCCATTGTTTTTCCCATCTGCTTGATTACCCCTAATTCACTCGGGTCCTGATTAGTAATTTCACATTTTCCTCATTTTTCCAGAACACATTGACCCCCTGAAGAAGAGCTCTTCAGCTCGAAATACATCGGGGATACTGATTCATGTTGTTTACAACCATGATATATTGAACTTCTGTGACCATGGAAGTATTACTCCATGTTAATTTGAGACATCCTTATCCAAAGGATTACTTTTGATTCAGAAGGATGAATTATACACATCAAACTACAAAGTGAATACAACTTTGAACTTTCGAATAGCTTCGTGTAACTTGCATTTATCTAGGATATAGGAGTGCTCAGGTTTCTCACTTTACGCCAGTAAGGTCCTTCTTGAAACATATGGAGATCCCATCCTCCTGTAAGGAAGCCACAATATCGCTTATATTGAAGCTGGGAAAATGCCCCAAAAAATGTGACTCATATCGCCCTATTTCCTTGCTAAATAGTGACTATAAGATCTACACTAAGATCAAGGCAGCTAGATTGAATGGGATGATGGAAGAGTTATTAAATGAGGACGAAAAAGGTTTTATCCGGGGAAGATTCCTGAAAGATCTGACCTTCTTTTTGATAGGCACAATAGATTTAGCAACCACTTATAAGCTTCCCTCTGCCTTGGTCGCTCTAGATGCCGCCAAGGCTTTTGACCGCGTGAACTGGGTCCACCTGAAAGAAGTTGCCTCTTCCTTGAACTTAGGTACAAATTTCTGCAATGCCCGGGCTGGTCTTTACCAAGCCCCAGAAGCCAGGATTCTAGTTAATGTTTCAATATCAAGAGGAATTAGACAGGATTGCCCTCTCTTGCCTCTGCTCTTTAATATATACATAGAGCCACTGGCAATAAAGATCAGAGAGGAACCTGAAATTCTACCCTTGAGCTTCTCAGGCTGGGAAAACAAGCTGGGGTTCTATGCGGACGATATTGTGATTTTAACCACAAATACCTCATTAAAATTGGCCTCGGTTGAAGGCCCTAACAACAAACTTTGTGAGGGCATCAGGCTATGAAGTGAATGAAGAAAAGTCTGAAGTAATAACCTGGAACATCGAAGGGGAATCTGGAAAGGAAGAGATCAGATATCTGGGAGTTAGGATATCATAAGACATTAGTAAAATAACGAAACTTAACTTCAACATAGTCCGGAAGGAGATTACAAAGCTTTTAAATTCCTGGTCTCATCTTCAATTATCAATTTTCGGAAGGAATAACTTGATCAAAATGGTAATCATCCCATAGCTGACCTTCCTCTTCGATGCAATCCCCCTGGCGTTTAATTCAGAATGAATCAAAATGCTTCAAGGATACTTGGGTTCATTTATATGGGCATGTAAAGGGCCAAGAATAGCTTGGAAGAAGTTGCGGAGGAGAGTAGTGAAAGGAGGATAGGCCTTTCCGGACCTACTTTTTTACTCATGGGCATTTCTGCAAAAAAATGGAAAGCGTCTCTTCAACTTTCCAATCCCCTCTATGGTAGGAGGCCTATGGTCCACGGCTGCGAATCTGGAGCTGGGATGTCAGGAAGGGTTCATCTTACAATATGCTGACCCAACATTTTTTAAAAAAGTCAGGTTGAAGATTTTGAGGGTACTAGCAGAGACTTAGTATAAAGTGAGGAAAACCTTGAAAATTCCCTATTACAGTTCTTTAGCCCCCGTCTGGGATAGCCCGGGCTCCCCTGAGTGGAAAAAAGATAATCTTGCCAAGCCTCTAAAAGAAGGGGTACTTAGTCAATGGGACCACATAATTAGTGATGGAGAGCTAATATCTTGGGAGAGTTGCAGCCAGCTTACAAATGTTTGGCTATCTAGGTTCAAATATGCACAAATACAAAGTCTGGCCCGTCAACAATGATAATTGTACAAAATGATTTAGAGTTTAAGCTGAAGCAGCAATCTAGTCAAAAGAAGGAATTATTGACCATATACTGGCTACTGGTGGAAATCAAGGATGGTGATTTTACGCTGCCAGTGGAATTGTGGGGAAAATACTTGCCGGAATCATCGCTGGAAAAATACTGGCAAGTATCTATGGCTATGCTTTTTAAATCTGTTAAACCTGTGCATCTGAGGAGAAATCATCTCTTTACCATTCATAGGGCATTTTGGTCACCCTTGAAGGTGTCAAAGTTTGGGAGAAGAGGTGAAGTTCCCTGTCCAAAATGTGATAACATGAAAGCAGATGACGACCACATGTTTTTAGAATGTACAAACTTACAAACCTACTGGAGCGATGTAAGTAAGGCACTGTCTCAAATGCTTATGCTGCATGTAAAGGTAAAAGTTCTGCTTGTTATTTTCGGTCAGCTGGAGCCTTGGATAAGGCCTACTAAAGGTCAGGCAAGGTTAATTTTCTACATTATATTGCTGGCACAGAGGGAAATCTGCAAGCTATGGGTGTCCCCACTTTCTCCTAGCTTACATTATTTGTTGGTCGTGATAAAAAGCATAGCCACCATAGATAGGATGAGTTCGAGAAATGTTAATTTTTGGCTTCCCTTCTTGGAATGGTGTGACACTTTAAATGAAAGTAGCTAGGTTTTTTCCATAGGTCCTATGATTACGCCTTATTAGCCTCACCAGACTTTCGAGTTTGGGTCTGTGCAGTTTGGTTTGCTGGTCGGAAGAGAAAGCGGAAAAACAGACAAAAGGGTAGATGGAGTGTTGAGTCCATTGGCCACCAGAAATTGCGACCTCGCTCTCTACTCATACCCACCCGTTAGGCATAAGAGAGTAGGGCTTTTGGATGCCCGTCAAGATGTGCAAGTGGAAGAACGTTATTGTTTTTTCTTTCCAATAAAGAGGCTTATGAGGACAAAAAAATAACCACAGCAAACGATTTACAAGGCAGCCTTAGACACAGTACCGCACTTGTTAATTTCTTTCTCAACGCATTTTGTCCCTTCACAGGACTTCTACAGGGCTACAAAACATAGATAATATGCATACATTTAAATCCACAATATAATACATAACTCCATGAAAACATATTCACATCAACATATTACAATATACAATACTACATGTATACAAAGCGCTATGTAATAGAGAGCATTTCATCTCATAATATCCAACAGAGCAGTTAGCTTATAAATGTACACAATTTTATTAAATCTATAGACACCATGCTTGTTCTAGATGTACACATCTAGAAGATTGTCTTTCTTATGCATATATTGCACATATAAGTTCATGTTAAGCTTATAAACTCTAGCCATAAGGTACAACGTGACTTGCTGCATATTTGTGTGGAAGAATTTAATAACAAATGGCAAGATACTGTCCAAAAAAGGGGGAGAACAGGGAGAGGGATAGCATGATTCATTAAGAACAATTTGCACCGAAATTGTAATGACGAGGTCAAATGATTACCTTAGTCATGTGATAATGACGATGTATTGTCACCGATGTTTGAAGGAATACATTTCTTGTTCTATAAGAAAAAAGAATAGACATGCAGAAGCACATCTTTCAATTAATAGGCTAGGACTCCGGGCCTCATTTAAAGTGGGTTAAAGGATAATTAGCATACCTGCTTTATTAAGTCCAGAGCTTCCAAATAGAATATTTATTTCTTGACCCAATATTTCAGGCCAGTGTTGGCCACCGCATCTAGATTGTTACAGTCCATAATTAAAATGGGCATATAGCCAGTTTAGCTCACAAATAAAGCTAGCCGTATACAGAGGAAACAAGGCACAAAGGAATTGTCTTCAAGACTAGCATAATTGATGACATTTTAAAAAGACAGATAGTCAGGAGTGAGGAAGAGCCATACTGACTTTAGGTTAGACAATAGAACATGGGCATAGTCACCATCCTGGGTTGGGACATAGCATTGTATAAGGGTCTAAGCCCATACTTATATACTTTATCACAATATTAACATCAAACATAACCTTGCACAAGGCCCGCAACAAGGATTATAAAATGTAAATGTTTTTGTACTTGTATAGCGCACAGCTACCCGCAGTGGGTTTCCCGGCGCTTGTACGAATACCGCAAGGGAACCCTTCCTGGCTTTCCCTGTGAAGTGTCCACTCCTGGGCTCCCCCATGGTGCAGACCAGGCATCCCTCGCGTTGTGGGGGCCATTGTGGAGACTAAACAAGCTATTGCCCAGAGTTGCAGCGTGGGACCCATGATCAGAACAGGCACTGAGGCGAGAATATCCGGTCTGGGGAATTAATGAGCCCGAGACCTGCCGAGGCGGGAATCGAACCCTGGTCCCTGGCCAGAGCTCGGCATCGAGGTCTGCCTGCTCTAACCGTTGAGCCACACTTCTCCACAAAGAAGTACATAGCTTTGATTTGCCACCATGAGAACCTAAACACATCAATAACTTCACACACATGGACATATGTCAGTCCAATTAAACAAGTAAGCCACTTAACATTAATATATGTATAGCCGTCTCATTCAAACAGGATACATTATTGCATTTAAGATGTAACAAATTGCACTTATTATCATTTTGCAGTAATAACATAGTGTGGTGAAAGATGGACAAATAGTTATATACTGCCAAATGGTACCTCAAAGTTACTAGAATTAACATTATTTCTATAAAGAAATACACTGGTGCTGATTGCAGACCATTTATAATGGCAAACGACACCATGGATAATTAAAAAACATTATGTGCCGAACATGATCTCATAATAACTGACTCAGCCCAAATTCGAAACATATAATTGCGTATGCGTTTTCGCCTATAACCAAATAATAGTGTTTTTTAAATCCATTAAGTCAGACTAAGGGCATGCACATATGTTAGTGTTTTGATCATTAAACATGTGTAACAGTCTTGATACACTGTCATTTGATATTAAAGTTGCTAAATTTCTGCAATGGTTAAACTGATCTCATTTGAGCACGTAAGCCTCATAAAGTGAACACTATTCCCTGTTATCAAATAATGCCACCATATTGGAATTGGCCCAACAGTACTCGTAACATATAATAGCAGCATTTATGACTCGAAATATAGAATTAGGGAGATCTCAGAGTAAAGTGCGTTAAGTACAAACAAGGATTATATTTTATAACATATGTCAACGGCCTAAAGGCCTATGTGGGAAGAAAAAGCGGCACAATCAAAAGAAGACGTAAAAAGTGTAGCATATAAGCTCACCTATCGTCCACGGTAATGGAGATCAACAGTCCCCCTCGAATGGTCACTAAATGTGGTGTCAAACAGAGACCATTCGGTTTACTGCCTTTTACGGCTTTTAACCGTATCTTAACACATGCAGTACAGTGTCTGAGCCCTCCTTATAAATAGGTTACACTGCAGAGAATGAACTACATTATTTTTCCCGAATATCCATTATACCACTGAGGGTGCCCACTTCGTAGTGGGACAACATCTATGATCAATCACAGTACTCTGGTATGCAAAAATGTTGGCAATAGTTGTAATACCATCTGTAGTACTTTGGCACTCAAAATTGTTTGGAATAGTTGCATTACCCTTGAAGTTAGCCTGCCTGCACTTGGCCAACACTAAATATTAATATTAGTACTTTGTGGGCGAGTGTGCGCTTTATTTTCAGCTTGACCCTACAACATCTTGCCAATAGTGACCATCTATTGGTCTTTCTAGTAACCATTGATATCTATCGCCAGCTCTGTTAGATTTAGTAGGGGTCTTATGGTCATCCATCTGGGCAATGATTTTGGACACCCTTTAATGTCTCTGAGCCTATTTATTAGTTGTTCCTGTTCTTGCAAATTGCATTACTCTTAGACACACAGAGAAGCTTTTGAGGTGATGGGGCTCTTCTATTGGTCCCCGATATTGGTTGTTCGTTTTCAATCTCCAAACTGCAAATGGGATATTTGGGTGTCTTTAGTCACTTGCTTTGGTTTTGTTAGGGAAATGTGTCATTATGGCCACTGCCCTTACTTGATCTATTCACTGGCATTACTTTTCACAAGTAATACACTCTCGATGTGTCATACTGGACACCTCGAGATTTTGTATATTGGGTATCTGTTACTTGCACTATGGTCTTTGACAATATGGTTTGACCCATTAGGGACCTTTCTTGCTTTGGACACATTTCCTTTTCAGGTGTTGATATGTTTTTGGGCCAACTTTTTTTTTCATGTATGCTAACCCTCATGAATTTAGATATATAACTTCTTGGTATTATTTTTCGATAAGCTAGGGCTGCTTCCTCTTTTCTAATTATCGGTTCTCTTTTTTAAGCAATTACCAATTGATTAACTTGGCCACTCGAGCTATTCACTTATGCTTACTGAGAACATGTGCCCATATGGCCACTGTTTTTACTTGATATACCAACTTGCGATAATTCTCGCAAGTGATATATTTTCACTATATTACACCACACGCACCGTGAGAGACTTTGCAGATCTGGAAATAAGTTAATTGTGCTCTCAGTAACCTTTTGCTCCTCTAGACTGTTGGTCCTATGCTCCACACCAATTGCAGTAAGTTATGTTTATACTTCTTTCCCGTTGGGTTTTCATTTTAATTTATCTGGTAAAGGTTCATACAGGTGTTTTTGGCCGAATCAGGTGACCCATCTTGAATACGTTGAATTGCTTGGTATATGCTGTTATTTCCAGCATGGGTTCTGACGCTTTCTCTTTCCATTTTCTATTTCCTGGTATTAGGGGAATTTAAGACGTTTTTCTGGTTCAGTAGCGCTGGCTACATTTTCAACTGTTTTGTTACCTTCTCTTGCATATCCCCTGGTTTGTCAGATGTTTTAAATAACCATGTGAAAATCAGATGGGTAGGGATTCTTAATCCCCCCCAATCTTTAATAGGCTACTCTTGTCTGTCTTATCTGATAACTGGCCTTTTTTACGATACTGATGATAACGTTTTTCCGTGTTTCCTTTAATGGTTGATTTAACTGATCCATACCATGACCCCACTAGTGAGAGTTATTAAGCCCCCCCGCCATTCTTTAGGACACCAATGAATGCCTTAAACATAATAAAGCAGAAACGCTCTCAGAAGCAAGCAACCTACCGGCAGCAGCAGAGGGGCACACGTTCAAGGGAGAACCACGCTCCCCACAAGACAGCGGGATAGAGACGCACTACCGCCGGTGTGTGAGTAGTGTGCGACCCCACCCCCATTTGTAACTTTAAAGCTCCCTTGAGCAGCGGGCTGACGAGCCTGGCATCCCGCACCTACGCGCCTGAGTGGTACTATACCTGGCAGATATTGGCAGCCATCGGCAACCCCAGTACACGGCCTATCCCTGCTGATGAGGGGTAATACCCCGAAACACGTGTCCAGGGATGGCGAAGACAGCGAAGATAGCAGAAGATCGAAAGATGATGCATCGCGAACACTTTACTACATTGACCAGAGTCCTTAGGGGCGACACCGCCGGTGTGTGAGTAGTGTGCGACCCCACCCCCATTTGAAACCCAGATCTTTTGACTGGGTGTGAGTGTTTGATTGGTTCAGATGCTCCGTCCATCGCCACCCCCTTTTGTACCGCTTTGGCTGCCATAAGTGTGGCAGGGTATGCTCAGACGTGAGTTCCTTGCTCACTTTGCCACTGGATTCAAGCAAGCTGGGCTGAAGACGGCTGGAATGCCAGAAACCGGTCCTCGGAAGCTTGTTTCCGGTCCAGGGAAGGCATGGCTTGGCAGTTCGGGCTGGACTGTTCCCATGAGGCACAGGGTCAGACTGATTTGCATATAGCCATGTCTGAACTGGGGTGGCAGAGTGGGCTAAAGAACGGTGATGGATCAAACCCAGATCTTTTGACTGGGTGTGAGTGTTTGATTGGTTCAGATGCTCCGTCCATCACCACCCCCTTTTGTACCGCCCAGGTGATATAAACCTCTCGCGTTTCCCGCTCCGCGGGAAGCGCTCACAGAAGCAAGCAACCTACCGGCAGCAGCAGAAGGGCACACATTCAAGGGAGAACCACGTTCCCCACAAGACAGCGTGGCAGAGAGACGCACTACCAACACGCCCCTGCCCCCAGGTGTATTTAATCACTCTCTCATTTCAGTCCCGCTGGACGCGCGCAGGCGTGTGCCGGGCAAAGCCCGGGCCCGTTTGAGCCCGTTAGAGAACGTTTGAGGACGGGACGGGGCCTTTCCCTAACATCTTACAGAGAGGTCAGTGTGAAGTTTAATCATTGTATTCAACCGCTACAATTGTTATTGCATTTGTTAGCGTGCAAATATCAAGGCTCTGACTGTATTTGACCCCTGTCCCCAGGTGATTTAAACCTCTCGTATTTCCCGCTCCGCGGGAAACGCTCGCAGAAGCAAGCAACCTAAAGGCAGCCGCAGAGGGGCACACATTCAAGGGAGAACCCCGCTCCCGACAAGACAGCGGGGCAGAGAGACGCACTACTGACATGCCCCTGCCCCCAGGTGATATAAACCTCTCGCGTTTCCCGCTCCGCGGGAAACGCTGACAGAAGCAAGCAACCTACCGGCAGCAGCAGAGGGGCACACATTCAAGGGAGAACCACACTCCCCACAAGACAGAGGGGCAGAGAGACGCACTACCCACACACCCCTGCCCCAAGGTGATTTAAACCTCTCGCGTTTCCCGCTCTGCGCGAAAGGCTCACAGAAGCAAGCAACCTACCGGCAGCAGCAGAGGGGCAGACGTTCAAGGGAGAACCACATTCCCCTCAAGAAAGTGGGGCAGAGAGACGCACTACCGACATGCCCCTCCCGCCAGGTGATATAAACCTCTCACGTTTAAGCAAGCAACCTACCGGCAGCAGCAGTGGGGCACACGTTCAAGGGAGAACCACGCTCCCCTCAAGAAAGCGGGGCAGAGAGTCGCACTACTGACATGCCCCTGCCCCAGGTGATATTTTATTTATTTATTTATTTTATTTATTTAAGCTTATATCGCGCACAGCTACCCACAATGGGTTTCCCGGCGCCAGGGATAGACTATAGAAGAAAGGAGGGTTTATCACCTGACTTGAGGCCACAGCCGACTATTGTTCACGCTTAGTAAAAAGCAGAGTCTTCAGAGCCTTACGGAAGCAAAGCAGGTTGGTCTCTGATTTTAGTGCTAAAGGGAGGGAGTTCCAGTATTTATACCTCTCGCGTTTCCCGCTCCGGGGGAAAGGCTCGCAGAAGCAAGCAACCTACCATCAGCAGCAGAGGGGCACATGTTCAAGGGAGAACCACGCTCCCCACAAGACAGCGGGGCAGAGAGACGCACTACCGACACACCCCTGCCCCCAGGTGATATAAACCTCTTGCGTTTCCCGCTCTGCGGGAAACGCTTGCAGAAGCAAGCAACCTACCGGCAGCAGCAGAGGGGCACGCGTTCAAGGGAGAACCACGCTCCCCACATGACAGCGGGGCAGAGAGACGCTCTACCGACACGCCCCTGCTCCCAGGTGATATAAACCTCTTGTGTTTCCCGCTCCGCGGGAAATGCTCGCAGAAGCAAGCAACCTACCGGCAGCAGCAGGCGGGCACACATTCAAGGGAGAACCACGTTCCCCACAAGGCAGGGCGGCAGAGAGACGCACTACCAACACGCCTCTGCCCCAGGTGTATTTAATAACTCTCTCATTTCAGTCCCGTGGGATGCGCGCAGTCGCGTGCTGGGCAAAGCCCGGGCCAAGGGCCGGCCCGTTTGAGCCCGTTAGAGAACGTTTGAGGACGGGACGGGGCCTTTCCCTAACATCTTACAGAGAGGTCAGTGTGAAGTTTAATCATTGTTATCAACCGCTACAATTGTTATTGCATTTTTTAGCGTGCAAATATCAAGGCTCTGACTGTATTTGACCCCTGCCCCCGGTGGTATAAACCTCTCGCGTTTCCTGCTCCGTGGGAAACGCTCACAGAAGCAAGCAACCTACCGGCAGCAGCAGAGGGGCACACGTTCAAGAAAGAACAACACTCCCCACAAGACAGCAGGGCAGATAGACTCACTACCGATTTGCCCCTCCCCCAGGTGATATAAACCTCTCGCGTTTCCCGCTCCGCGGGAAACGCTCACAGAAGCAAGCAACCTACCGACAGCAGCAGAGGGGCACACGTTCAAGGGAGAACCACACTCCCCACAAGACAGCGGGGCAGAGAGACGCACTACCGACACACCCCTGCCCCCAGGTGATATAAACCTCTTGCGTTTCCCGCTCTGTGGGAAACGCCCGCAGAAGCAAGCAACCTACTGGCAGCAGCAGAGGGGCACACGTTCAAGGGAGAACCACGCTCCCCACATGACAGCGGGGCAGAGAGATGCCCTACAGACACGCCCCTGCTCCCAGGTGATATAAACCTCTCACGTTTCCCGCTGCACGGGGATCGCTCGCAGGAGCAAGCAACCTACCGGCAGCAGCAGACGGGCACACATTCAAGGGAGAACCACGCTCCCCACAAGACAGCGGGGCAGACAGTAGCACTACCAACACGTACCTGCCCCCAGGTGTATTTAATCACTCTCTCATTCCAGTCCCGCGGAACGCGCAGGCGCGCGCCGGGCAAAGCCCGGGCCAAGGGCGGGCCCGTTTGAGCCCGTTAGAGAACGTTTGAGGACGGGACGGGGCCTTTCCCTAACATCTTACAGAGAGGTCAGTGTGAAGTTTAATCATTGCTATCAACCGCTACAATTGTTATTGCATTTTTTAGCGTGCAAATATCAAGGCTCTGACTGTGTTTGACAAAATCTTTAATCGATATAATGGCGTCACCCCTGGGGAGCAAAGGAAGAAAATCCCTAACTGGTGGCTCTATAGTGGGATTCTTGGACCAGTTTCTGATAAGAGCGTCCTCAATTCTAGCCCACGAAATTGTGCAGACAGAAAAAAGACTGTCTTTGGATATCGCTTTGTGTTCTTCATTGGGTATATTGGCACGGGCACGGTCACCGCTGCAACCTCATGCCTTAGAACTCGGCGAGCCAAGTAGCGTCCATGGGGGGGAAGGAATTTTCGCACTGCAGCAGGAAGAAATTCAGTCTTGCCTCCCAGTACCTGATGAAGCGAGTTTGCGCTGCAGGAATGCACTGAAGCAACCCAATAGTACCACATAGAATCATCGGCTCCTTGCATTAAGACCCGGTCCGCTTCTAGTATAAAGCAGGCCCTGCCCCACCAATTGGCCGATCAAAATCCCAAGAGCCAAAGTTCCAAACGGAAACGCGGGGGCGCAACTGCTAAACGAAAAAATGCCAAAAACTGGAAAATCAATATAGATAATAGGAACGTTACATCACCAGTGCTTTTGAGATCAGACTCAGGCCATCTCACCAGCGAAGTGATAACCCTGCATTCGTCCGCCAGTGAAGAGTTACCTGTTGAGATGGGGACGGACTTTTGGACAAAATTGGAATCCATTTTCAAAAAAACATGTCTCCCAATCTACGACAGACTAGACATAATCGAAAGCAGGCTAGCATGCCTTGAATTATCATGCGCCTCGGCTCAGGCACGGTCTATACCACGGGCTAAAGGTCCTAACGTTAACCATTCAACACAGACTGGGCATCCAAATGAGCCTGGCCACAGTGGAGACCAGGCGTCTATCGACAAACTTGTTGATGCTGCAGTTGCTGTTGTCCCACAGCATACCCTTTCTTTACCTCCCATGGGAACCCAGGCTGTACCTAATCAAACGGTGTTGAATGGCGGGGTGGGAGGCGGGAAGTCGGTAGGGAGGTATCACACACCTCTCAAGCAAATCTGGATACCCCTCGTGTGCCATTGGCAAAAAGGTTACCTTGTATTGATCTCCCTCCAGAATCCATCCCCTATGTGGTGATACTTGCGGGGGTCACTCCACTGAGCCAGGATAAAATGGAGGAGTACAAGGACCTTAAGAATAAGTGTATCTACTGGCTTAATCTTAATCGCCCCTTGCCACCGAAGGTATCAGCTGAAATCTTGTTTGCAAGGCGTGTAGACTGGGTCTATAAGTCTATTGAGGGAGACTGTATTATTATCAATTTTAGGGACAGAAAGGCTGCAGAATATATCTGTGATTGGCCCGTGGCAAGCTCAGCAACCTCAATACGCTCCCTACCCCTCACTTCTTTCTATCGTGCACCACAGCAGCCCATCATGAATAAGTCACTAGCAAAGGGTATAGAGTGCTGGGCTAATAAAGAAGAAGGAATAAGGTTGCATAATGGTTTTGACAGGTTATCAGGGTTGGAAGATTGTGATTGACAGTCTTTCCCGCCCAGAGTTGGGGCTTACCACCTAGAACCCACCCAGTGTACTGTAAGCACGGGAAGTGACTCATTTGTGGGTAGCGTTAATGGTAATGCTGAAACATCAGCCGCTAACCTAACCTATGGGGCGACCTCGATGATATCTTGGAACCTAGCGGGTTTGGGCTCAAAATTAGTTTTACCTGAGTGGTCGGATTTTATTGAAAAATTCGATATTTGCCTTTTTCAGGAGACATGGTTAGTAAACCCTGTCTTCCGTGTTGGTTATCTTAACTTCTATGTTCCTGCAACAAAAAAAGTCAGGGGTCGCCCAGCTGGGGGATTGACCATATGGCCCAGGCAGTATCTAGGGTGTACAATCCAGCAACGCCCAGTATGTAACAGTGACATTCTTGTAGTGAGACTTGACACTTCTCCAGGAATTAGTCTAGATATCTTTAATGTTTATGCTCGAGGACACCCAGGGGAAAAAAAATCTGAGGTCGTTACTGTTTTGGAAGAGCTGCTAGCTAATACACCCCCGAATATTTTGCCTCTTGTAGCGGGGGACTTTAATACAAACTTTGAGCCCCTAGGGCATGACGATTACTATCTCACAGAAGAGGATAATTCTAGGTGGGGTATCCCTGCTCCTGAGGTGGCTCCTATAAAAAAATGGACAGCGGCGGCCATTCAGTTGAAAGGATTGTGTGTAGGTAACCATCTGAGGGCAGCCAATGGGCGCACTTTATTAGATAGATTAGGTTGGAACACCTACGATAATGGCCATATGTCTAGTTGTATAGACTATCTGCTTGTCCACATAAGGCTGTGGCCCTATCTTGTTGACATGGTGGTAACTAACCGCATAGAGAGTGATCATAATCCACTTACCTCCACTTTTAACTTGTCCCTAGCTGTGGGTACACCAGTCCCTCAGGGAGTAACAGCGCCCGATCATGTTTTAGCCAACGATATGCGCCATTTAAAATGGAGCAGAATCGTTGAACATCCCGAAACAGTAGCTACAATTAATAGAGATGTAACCGACGCACTGGCAGTGCTGGGGTCTATTACTGTTAGTGTGGATTCCTGTTCTACTGTGACTGATATCCATACTAAACTTTTTGATTGTTTAAAAACTTACTTTTGTGAGCCCAACACATGTAGGATTGCAAGGGGCAGTAAACCGGAGGGATGGCATAACGCAGCTTGTTGACAAGCTCGGGTTAGCCTTGGCAGGGCCCTAAAAACAAGAGATACATCCAAAGTGAGGTCAGCAGGGGTCTGCTATAGGAGAACACAGCTGGAGGCAAAAAAGCGCTGGGACGAGGAGATGTGGAAGGAACTTAAAGACGCCTGTGCGGCTAAGAATCCCAAGTTGTTTTGGGATATATTTAAATGTGATAGGGGAGGTTGCCCGAATCGCCCCCAGAACAATTTAGCTCGGTACGCATGGGCCGACTATTTCAAGCCACAGTATGCTAAGTGCTGTGATGATGAGCTCCACGAACCGCCCCGCCTTTTTATTATGAGGGGGTGGTTTTCATTCTTGTAGATGTTGATAGGGCACTGGATGCAGTAACCGGGGGTAGAGCGCCGGGCATGGATTGCATCCCGGCAGACGTTTTTGTTAATGACAAACAAACCTGGCGACAATACATTGTGCATATTGCAAATGCAATTGCTCGGGGAGCTGATGTCCCACCCTCATTGGAAGGGGGCGGAAATCGTTCCAGTATTTAAAAAGGGCGATAAGTGTGTAGCGGGTAACTATAGGCCAATCAGTTTAATAGATTTGGTGCAGAAGGTAATGGGCCGATTGGTCCTGTCTAAGGTTCAGACATGGATAGATGAGAACGATATCCTGAGCCCCCTGCAGGCCGGATTCCACCGCCTAACCAGTACGATAGATCAAGTTTTTTTGTTTTATCACCTTGTACTGGAGGACGGAGGTCTTAAGAAAGGGGGCCCTTTACGCGGTATTTGTTGATCTAAGGGCAGCTTTCAATCTAGTCCCGCGTAATAAACTATGGCAAGTTCTGGGAGTGATGGGGATGGCCCCAGAGCTGCTGTCCCTTATCATCCGGTTACATGAGAACAATTTTGCACGGGTCCGGTAGGGGGTTCAGGGTGAGGTGACGGAAGCCTTCCCTGTTGGCAGGGGTGTGCGGCAGGGATGCGTTATGGCGCCTACCCTGTTCTCACTCTTCGTCAATGGGGTGGTTGACTTTCTTTCCCTGACCCCCACGGACGTTCCGGTGCTGGCAGGGTCATACATCCCAATCCTTACTTTTGAGGATGACACCTTAATAATCTCTAAGACTCCAAGTGGTCTACAAAAGACCCTCCAGCGATTTGAAGAATTTTGCAAACAGCGTGGCCTAGAAGTAAATACTACCAAAACTAAGTTTATGTCATTTAATGAACATAAGTCATTCAGGTGCAATGTGTTTATGGATAAATTACCCCTGGAACAGGTTGAGTTCTTCACATATTTGGGTGTCACCTTGCAGAAGGATATGCGATGGAACTGGCAACTTGATCGGGCTGTTTTGATGCATAAACAGCAATCAGGAAACCTTCTAACAAAGTTTAAGACTTCATTGACAAAACCAATTAGTCCAGTTTTAGATATTCACGGGATGACGGTCCTAAGCTCGGCCATATATGGAGGCGAGTTGTGGGGGTTTGAAAATTTGAAGTGTTTGACCTTATTGGAGAATGCGTTTTTACGCAAAGTAACAAGCCTCTCTCAAAGTAGCCCCCTAAGTCCACTATTGCTGGATCTTGGTAAAAAGCCTTTGGTATACCTAGCAAATCTTCACCCCTTATTATATTGGTGCAGGCTATGGTGTACGGAGGAACTTGCACATTACACCAGAGGTCTCATGGACGTCATAAAAACTGACTTATTCCATAAAATCACATGGCTAAAGGAGATTAGATGCCTCCTAGGGAAGCTTGGGATGTCAGAGCTCTGGAATGATCCTTGAAATGCAGTGTTCCCTTCGAAGGAAATTTTTTAAGAAAGGTACTGGGAACTGGTATTTACATCAGTGAGTTCTCAAGGCCTTTCCACCCACCTTACTGGTCGTTTTCTCGAATTCAAGTCCCGTCCAGTCTTGGAAAGGTACTGGGACATGATTGAGAAACCTTATGACAGTAAACTGTATTTTCAATTAAGGGTGGGTGCTCTCCCAACTCGGGAATTTACCTGCAAATGGGGGGGACCTAGTAATGACAATGTGACAAGTGCCAAGAACAATGTGAAACAGTGGGCCATATACTATTATTTTGCCCCCTGTATACTGTCCCGCGTAATGTGTGGATAAAGTTCATTTGTCGGGCAATGGGCATCAGAAGAACGCCATTGACTTGCGAATCTTGTGCTCAGATCCCGCCCCTCCTATCGCTATAGCTGTAGCGAAGTTCCTGAGCTGGGCCTGGCGAAGCCGCCTGAAAATATTGTCCCAAGTGGCCAGTGAGTGATTGCCTTTAACATCCAAAGTTTTACGATGACTGCCTACCAGACTTATGTTACGTGTTTCCCTATGGAGCGCAAGATTTGGCACACTTTTCTGAATTACTACATTTGTAAAATGAATTATTAGTTGTTTCTAAAAATAATTTTAGTGAACTAATGGAATCTTTTTAAAAATATTCGATGGTTGTTGAATGATTTAATTGCATTTGAAATATTTTATATATTTAATAATTGGTTCTTAAAATGTATTTGGACTCTGTACTTTTATGACTTAACTGTCGAATAAAGTTTATGAATGAATGATAATAAAGCAGACTACACAAGCTCTGTATAGTCCCTACAATATCTGATGATGTTGTCCGCCCCCTGTTCTTTCTATAAATTACAGGCGTTGGATGAGAGGTGGATTCATTCCTCTCTTTGTTCCTCCTTGCTCAACTTCTTAGGAACAAGTGCTGAGTTACATTTTTATACATATATGCATCCTAATATATTTAAAAACTAGATACTCATAATTATCTCTTCAGGATTTGGACCCCTGGTATGTTTGCTACCTTTGACTAGTAGCATATTTTCCCAACTAGGCACATACCCTGTCATGCATTCCCTGTGTGTTCCTACCTAACCTCTATTAGATGGATTCCACATTCAGGCGTCATTCTCTATCTCCAATGACCTAAGATGAATGGATCCTGCTAACTCTTCATTTTACTCAAGGATGTTATTTCCTCCATTCTCATTACGTAGTATGGGAATGGTCACACTCACATATGCCCAACTCTCCCAGCAGTAGTGCAGCACCATCAGTTCAGGTATATATAAGAATAGGCAATAAGAATATGCGTACACAGTAGAAATCACACCGAGAACACTGTAAAAGCTTTGGATTGCATTGGGTATTGTGACAATTGTGAATGTGCAAAGTTAATATTCATTTCCTAACATTATATGTATATTTTATGTTGTACAAATAGTTAACCAAGAAAGCCATGTGCAATTTTCATGGCAACATGATTATGGTAATACAAGGGTTCATTAGCAAGCCTTCTGCACATGTTAACTTGTAAATTACGAGTATGATAATGTATAAGTTCAACTGCAGCCTCTTGCACATGAACTCAGTCAAAAACGTGTAAGTCATGAGTATGCTAATGAACTACGCTACAGCGAGGGTATTTAAACTGCTCCTGCTTTCAATAATCACTTAGCCATGTTTCATCTCAACACTTACCTGTCTCCAGTTCCTTGTCGGTTGGCAGTATACCGCTGACTCTTACTAGGCTCTGACTTTTTCAGCTGGGTCCTTCCCTACGTCCTTCTCCGTCATTGGTGGCTGTCTCCCATCCTGCTCTTCCGTTCTCCATTACAGCTAACCCTGTAAAGATAGCACAGGGAAAAATAAACAGATAAGCAACCAAGACAAGGTAAACTGAGCAGGCTTGTACAAATCGGTGAGTCGAACATTTCTTTTTGCTTAAAGAAGCGCACACTAATTCAAACTGGCAACTAAACTAAATGCCTTTGGGCTAATTAGAAAAACACATACTTTGGCACATTAAGGAAGTTTTGATATGAAGAATTATTGACAGTTTGTGATGTCTTAAAAACCTTTATAACAGTGAAATTGGACACCTTGAAAAGCTGTTAAGCTAAACTCTTGTTCTACAGGAAAGAACGAACATTGACATTTAAGCCCAATGCATTTCTTTGCTTATTTTAATTTTCATTTCACGTTTGATAATATTTATTTGATGTGTGTTGCACAGACTAGGTGAAGCCCGTTGCTGGAAGGCTCAGGTACATTGTTTTAACAAATGGGAAAATTAGAAAAACCATATAAAGAATTGGTTGCTGAGGATTGATTGCACACATTTTAATGTTGAATCTGTTTCATTGGAAGATCATAAGCCAAAAAGAGTCTGTGACTAAAAGATGTTACCTGCAGTGAATGCATCTTTTTGAATCCTACCAATTTCGCATGTTAAGTAGGGTATGTCAAGAGTCAATCAAAAAGCAAATACCTATACCCATGTAAAGCGCTCTGATACCCTCAGGGGTCATGTCCGCGCTATACAAAACTTGTTTTAAATAAATAAGACATATATATATATATATATATTCACAGAAAAAAACCATAGGTTATAGACCATATATAGTTAGGAATTAGCATTTACAAAACCTTGAAAATTCACTGAAAAAACCACAGGTTATAGACCATATATAGTTAGGAATTAGCATTTAGAAAACCTTATTTTACTCACACAAAACCATTGAAATTCCATATATAGTTAGTTGCACTAACTATATATCGTGCACCCGCAATCCACTGCTGATGATGTCACATATTACATCATTCATGACATGGTCAGTGACATCACTGATGACATCACTGATGACATCTCAAATGTTTCAAGAACAACACGATACAGAATTGTTATGAGGTCTGATCTCCACGACTTCATACTCATAACATAAGTGCAACTTCTGCCAATTCTGGGCATGAGGCGAGTTTTATATTGCTTTGCCGAACACACATACACAACAGTTGATGCGGTTCACATGAAGAGAGAGCTGGTGTATGCTGATGTGATTCCTTCAAATCTAAGACACTAAAGTATGGGCACGCCCTAAACCAACACAAAGAGACCTTCTTAGCAAATAATATAATATGTGTATTAGGGAGGGTGAGATATAAGCAGCCGCGGGCCGTGGAGGGAGTTACGGTGAGGCAGGGAGGCGGGGAGGGGGAGAAGCAGGGTGGAGCCCTCTCTACCTTGCCCCTCCCCCTCCCCGCCTCCCTGCCCCACCGTAACTCCCTCCACGGCCCGCGGCTGCTTATAAGTGTTGCTAACTCTTATTCATTTACAGCATGTTAACATACTGTCACCATTCGCTTTTTATGTACTAGTAACTATGCTGGTAATTTTGCTACTGATAATATGTGTACTTCTATTATCTAAGATACTACGCCTGAGAAGACGGCATTAGTAAATAAACATTTCAAATACACATGTGTTCTTCTTAACTCCATGTTCTGGTTTCTAAGAAATATATAACGACCGACTGTTCATGAGTTCCACGTATCCTGAGGTACTATAAGTTCATATTCTGGATTGTCTAAACATTGAGAGTTTGTTATATCCAATGTGACACTGTACCTAGCTTGCTAAGGAGTTTTTGATTACTAACGTGAGTTTTGGGACACCCTAATTCGCCGAGGTTCCAATCCTCTGTCCACAGTTCTGTGTGAGAACAGAAACCCTGCGACAGGGGCACCCCCGACCCTTGCTGGAGCTTCATCACACTTGCGATACAACTCCAGCAATGCGCCACCTTTACGGCACAGATACATCACGCATCTGTGCTGTTTTTGCCCCATGATGCGCCGCATTGTAAATGCAGCACACCATAGGTGACGGAACAGCGGCACAGAATGACTAACACATCCCTGGTGATGCGCCAGTCATCATAAATGTATCCCTATGCTTCTTATCTTGTTAGAGATGAACCGCCATATGTATCATCAAAGTTTTTTGCATTTCCTAAATAGCGAACTTTAAGGAATAAATAGCGATTCTTTACCATTCCTTGTTTGCGATTAGCTATTTGCTAATTACAAATTACCCATTCATTTCCTTCATTTCCATAGGGCGGTTGGACTCACTTTTAGCTCGAACGGCTGAATGGATTTCCACGAAACTTGGCAAAATTGTAGGGACTGGTAGCCCGATGTGCCTTTGCTATGTCTCAAGATATATGCTCCAGTGGTTTTTACGAAAATTAACTTTGAAAAATATATATTGGGCTACATTGGCCTATATATATGTTGGAGCCCAAATGTAGCCCAATGTAGCCCAATGAAGCCCAATGTAGCCCAATGTAGCCCAATGTAGCCCAAAGATGGCCGCCAGACACACAAAAAAACAAATGTAGCCCAAATATCAGCCAGATGTAGCCCAACTATAGCCCAGTGACAGAATGACCAATCAGCTTCGCAAACCTCCGTTACGCGAAGCGGAGCGCTGTTACAGATATATATCTTTTTTTGAACGTTAATTTCTCAAAATCCACTGGAGCACATATATTGAGACCTAGCAAAGGCACATCGGGCTACCAGTCCCTAATATTTTGCCAAGTTTCGTGCAAATCCATTCAGCCGTTCGATTATTATTATTATTATTATTTTTTGCCCCGCGGGGCCCTTTTAAAACCTCCACATCAAACCTAGGGGGTCAGCGAGGATCTACTATGCCCCCTTATAGTTATTTCCCCCTTTGTTTTGACCTCCTCTTGTCTCTCGATCCTACCGAGAGACAAGATGGCGGCCGCTACGGACTTTTTGGAATGTTGACAGACGCCGGAGAACCAATCAGCTTCGCTTCACAAAGCTCCGTTGCGCGTAAAGTACGCGAACCGGAGCGCTGCCTGGTCCGCTGTTACAGATATATATCTTTTTTTAAACGTAAATTTCTCAAAATCCACTGGAGCACATATATTGAGACCTACAAAAGGCACATCGGGCTACCAGTCCCTACAATTTTGCCAAGTTTCGTGCAAATCCTTTCAGCCGTTCGGGCTAAAAGTGAGGCCAACCGCCCTATGGAAAACTCAATGTTAAAAACACGTTTTGGGACCCCCCTTTTTTCTCGGCCCCCCCTTGACGAACCCCCCCCAAATTTTCAAGGGCTGCTCAGAAACAAAATGTGCCATTTTCCTGAAAATTTCAGCCAATTCCGTCCACAAACGCCAAAGTTATTAGACATAGAATTTTCAAAAAACCCATAGAGAAAAAATCCTAACTATATATACCTACTGGCGACCGCCAGTAGGTAATATATATATATATATATATATATATTACGATAGAGGAAAGCAGAGTAGATAGAGTGGATGTGCGCGGGTGGGCGGAGCAGCTGGGAGGCGGGAGCGGGGAGGGAACAGAAAGAAAAAAGGGGCGGGGCTTGCGGTGGTGGCGGGAAGCGGGGAGGGAAGACGGAGGGCGGCGAGGGTAGGCGGGCAATCAGGAAGGACACAAGCTGAGAAAAAGAAAAATACAGAAAAAACAGAAGAAAACGCTAACACGGGCAAGGAAACAAGGAAACAATTTAGCAAGCACAAATGACGGTCAAAACAAAAACAAAACAAATGACAGCCGAGTCGGCCGGCAGCGAGGCAGGCAGCGAGGGACGGGCTGAGGGGCACACGCAGCAGCTGGTGGCCGTGCGGCGCAGGGGTGTCCCACATGAGTGATAATGAGCAATCAGTTGATCTCGATCTTATCGTTGAACTTGTCATTGAAACGTCAGTGGAAGTAGATCCCTTAGATGATTTAAATCCTGAGGATGATGCAGAACATGATGAGGATGCCGATTTGTCAGAATTGTATGACATAGGGTGGGAAGCTGCTTGAGCCTATGGAACTATAAACATTTATTTTTAAAATTTAACGGAAATAAAAAGTAAAAATGTAAACCGTTTCATTTAAAATTAAACACAACTTCAAAAACAGGTTATGTGTAGTGTCTTTAATAAAATAGTATAATATGCTCATAAAATTAGATCAGATTCACATATAAAACAGCACAGGTAAAATGTAGAAGCATTCCATTTCTTTGCTACTATTTGTGAATACTAAATTTGCCTATGCACTAAAAATTATTCTAAGTGAAAATGACAAGTAGTGTGTTAAGTTTTTGACGACTGTTATTGATTTACTGTTTGGTAATAGTGGTTAATAACATTTTTAATTATATTTTACCACAGATTCAACTGCAGATCATTTCAAAAGTAGAGAATGCCGTCTAAGGATAGAATCAGAAAGGCTACAAAACGTCAAAGACAGCAGGTTCATCAATTATTGCAGCAGTCCTCTACAATAAAAAATCGTCAAGTCACCAAGAAAGCACCGGGTAAGACAACGAAATCATTCATAAGAAACATTTGTAGAAAAAAAAGTATTACTACAGAAAATGTTTCAGTCCAGAAAAAGAGAAGCAATTTAAACGGAAAGGAAAGGCCAATCAAAAATGTTACTGCTAGAGCAAGAGATAACTCTGTGCATGATAGTAGAAGGAAACAACAGTTTAGGGACATTCGTAAACGAATGTTCCGCAACAGGATAATTGACAATTTGTTAAAAAATATTAAGAAAGGTCAACAGAAAGTGGTTTTTTATAAGAGAAAAAAAAAAGTTGAGAAAGTTATTGATCAGGCATTTGAAATAAACGAAAGTTATTTATTTTGATAATCAATAGAATTAGGAAGCTAAACAAGGCAATTTATGATTTCAAAAGAAATAGTAGATGGAAGAGAATAGTTAATCGTAGTAATTTGTGTGAAGTTTTTTCCGGAGAATGGATGCATAGTTCAAGTTGTGAGGCATTTTTTAATGAGGAGAGTTATTTCCAGGATAATGATTTGGTGCATGCAGTTGACACCAGTGGTCGAGCTTATGAGGTGAAAGATGGTTGTCCAGTTGAAAAAGAAAAGCTTGTGACAACAGAGACAGAAGAGGTGTTAGGTAATGAGGTTTTAGGAAGACGTCCTAAGGGTCCTGTGTACACCTGGAAGTGTAGTAGTATTTGCAGTGTACGACAGGATTCCATCAATTTGCTTTGTGATTTTGTACGGACATTTAATAAGAAAAGTTTGAAGCAGAAAATGATGTTGTTGCAAGAATTAGATCCTTGTAGAGTGAGAGAAGTGACAGGTTTGCATGGTCATTCACTGGCTTGTCTTTCCAGGAGAGTATGCCAGAGTGTTTTTCATCATTTCAGGATGCTAGCAGTGCATCATAACAAAGTGAGGAAATTAGTTAGAATGTTGTATTATGCTAAGAGTCCAGCAATTATGCTTAAACAATTATGCGCTGCTCTTTTGCATGGTTCTGAAATAGATGTGAAGAATATTTATGAAGAAATTGAGTTTTGTTACTTTGGAAGTAAAGAGGAGAATGTTGAAATTGACCCAGTAGAAGAGGGTAATGTGGAAGATAGTGTACAGGTTTCCAGTACAGATAATTTTCAGAAGGAAATTGCCACATTTCAGGTGAAATCAAGTGAGAGGCCTAATTTCACTTGTGTGTGTTGTCGACACACTTATTATAAGAATCAGACTAAGTTAGTGGATTTATATGCAAAAAGTGAAAGGGAAAATAATAGTGAATGGAAGGATTTTGCAACATACTTGATGGTAGAAAATTGTTTTGATTTGGGATCAGATCAACGTGTGTGTACTTATTGTTGTAACAAATTAAGTCAAAACCAGATGCCTGCTAGAGCGGTTCATAATAATCTGGAATTGGTTGAGATTCCTTCTGAATTGAAGGATTTAAATACTTATGAATCTATTTTGATTCAAAGTATCCATCCCTTTCAGGCTATTGTAAGAATGGAGCCAAAGACAGGGAAATTGCCTCCATCAGATTTACAGAGAGGATTAAAGGGAAGAGTTGTTTATTTGCCTCTAGATTTGAAGAAAAACATTAATACAATTGGAGTAGAAAAAGTGGAAGAGGAACCGCTGGTTATCTTAGTTAATGGGGTTCCGACAAAGAGTAAGAAAATATGGCAAGATTTAGTGGATGTTAGGAAAGTCAAAAAGGCAACATTGTATTTGAAAAAAAATAATAAGTACTATAAGAATGTATATGTTGCAGAAGAGGAAGTAAGTGAAGAAGAGGATAGCAATTTGTGTGCTGGTCAAATTGAGAAAGTAGAACCCTCTAAAAGTGAAGAAATATATGAACATTATAGTGTTCATCCTTTGCATTCCAAGGAAGTCATGGGGAATGCTATTGAGTTGTTTCAAATGAAACAAGCCAAAGGGAGTCCCATTAGTGTTTGGGAGGAAAGTTTGGAAGCTCTGTGTTTCCCACAGCTATTTCCAACAGGTCAAGGAGGAAGATATGATGAGCGACCTGATCAAATTCCTGCTTCTGAATACCGGGCTTTACGATTGTATGCAGAAGATGCTAGGTTTCGACAATGCATTCCCTATTTGTTTCATCTCCTGTTTGAAAACGATCTGTCTGGACTGTCATATGCAGTGAACCACATCTTGAAAAGTGGTATACAGATGCAAAACATCTCTGCAAGTGACTTTATGGATAAAGTCAATGTGCAAGACAGTATTTTGGATTGTCACCTGATTAATCTCATGGCGTGTCAGCGTGGTACTAATGAGTACTGGTACCGTTGTCATGGTGATTTAAAATGTATGCTGAGGAACTTAGGAACTCCCACATGGTTCCTCACTCTGAGCTGTGCCGAGTATGGCTGGGAAGACTTACTTGAATTTCTACGAGAGGCAAATGGAAACATTGAAAATATCGAATTCAAGACACCCGGAGAACTGTGCTCTTTGGATCCAGTGAATGTATGCAGGTACTTCAATCATAGATTTGAAGCTATGATGTCTTTCATCATGAATAAGAAGAATCCACCTCTTGGAGAGGTGTTGGATTTCTTCTGGAGAAAGGAGTACCAAGCAAGAGGTGCTCCTCATATACATATGCTGCTGTGGATCAAGGATGCACCTAAATTTGGAACAGATCCAGAAGACTTAGTGATGAGTTTCATACAACAGTATTCTACGTGTGCTGTTCCAAACGCAAAGGAGAAGAAAAGCCTAAGACAACAAGTTCTACGTTTCCAAAGCCATCGTTGTGGAAAGTACTGTCGTCGTAAATTCAGAAACAAGGACAAGTTCTACACCAAATGTCGTTTCGGCTTTTCACGACCGGTGATTTCTAAAGGAAGAGTAAACAGTTTGATGTCTTCGCTGCGACATAATGTGATGACGAAATCACCTAAAACACATACAATTTGAAAAGGAACGAAGAGTCCAAGTACATCAACGACTACAACCCAGTGATTTTGTCCATGTGGAATGCTAACATGGATATACAGTTTGTGGCTGATAACTGTATGGCTGTGGCTCGGTATGTGACATCTTACATCACCAAAAAAGAAAAGACAGAATTGAAGGATATGTGGGAGGACATTTCCCATGAAAAGAGCCTCAGCAAGAAGTTGTACAGTTTCAGTCTGAAGATGTTGTCACATCGAGAAATCGGAGCTTACGAATGTTCTGACCGGTTGTCTTCAGCAAGTCTCTATGCCAAATCCAGGAGTATCGTTTGGGCGAGTCTTGGTCTTGCTGCAACGCGTAATCGAGTTCTGAAACCTGTGCGGGAAATTGAGTATTTGGCGGAAAAGGAGCCGAACAGTACCGATATTTTGAAGACCAACATGTTGGATACATATTATCCAAATCGAAGCAGTCACCTCGAGAATGTTTGTCTGTATGAGGTTCTACAAAATTACATATTCAAGAGGAACATCAACGAAGATATTGATAAAGGAGTGTATGCTGTAATTGGAAGTGAGGGATGTCTGGTCAAGCAAAGAAAATGCCACTTGGTAAACCATCGAAAATTGAGTGGCAAATCTCCTGAAAAAAAGGAGTTTTTCTATTTAGCACTTTTGCAACTTTTTAAGCCTTGGCGTGCAGAAGAGGAACTGCTTGGAGATTTCCTCTGTTACGAAGACTCTTTCACTGCCGCCAAGGAGACCGTAGAATGTCCTGTTTTTCCCAAATATCTAGAAATGTTGAATGCGGAAATCGAGCAGGAAGCAACGATTGCAGCCGAGATTGCCAGAGACAGTTCTCAGGACAGTCAGAGTTCTGTTTCATTGAGTCAGGATCCACTAGGAGGACCTGTTAACGAAAATGAAGCTGCCACTGCCATGAATGAAGTGGAAAGAGCCATGGCACATGCTCAGGAGGATGCGGTTAACTTAGAAGACTTGGAAAGACAACTCAACGTTGAGCAGAGGAAAATATATGACGAGGTTACCAACCAAATTGATCATGGATTAAGTCATGAGAAGAAAGAGTGCTCATGTACGTCGTTGAAGCCTTTCCGACTGTACGTGAGTGGAGAAGCGGGAACTGGAAAAAGTTTCCTCATTAAAGCAATTTCATGTTATTTGCAGAAAAGGACTGAGTCATCGCTGTCTTGTGTTGTCACCGCTCCAACTGGACTGGCAGCACATAACATTAAAGGTATTACTTTGCATCGTCTACTGATGCTGCCAGTGGAGCATGATAACAAATTACAATACCACAAGTTATCTGGAGATGCTTGTTGTGAAGTTTCAAGAGTCTTGAGGAAAATGAAACTTCTTATCATTGACGAAGTAAGCATGGTTTCCAATGTCATGCTTGCCTTTGTGCATTTGAGAATGCAAGAAGTTCTTAAAACAGAGTATGATGTGTTATTTGGTGGCAAACACATCATTGTTTTCGGAGATCTTCTGCAGCTGACACCAGTGAAAGGACAACCTGTGTTCAAAATGCTCACGCATGAAGATACCAGGAAGTGCCTAGGGAGCATTGGCAACGTCAATATATGGTTAAACTTCAATTATGCTGAACTGCATGAAAATATGCGTCAGGCGAAGGATGAAGATTACAAGAATATTCTACAAGATGTTAGAATTGGAAAAGTGACCGAGCATGGGAAAGAAGCTTTACATGCACGATTACTGTCAAATTTATATCCAGAACAAGACGTTGTGCCTGAGAATATTTTTCAGAAAATTACTGAGAAGAAATCTGGAATATGTTTGATGCCAACTCTTGCAGAATGTGCCATCTTCAACAACAAAATGTTGCATTTAGAAAACCAAGAGATTGTGAAACTGGAAGCTATTGACAGAGTAGAGCATATGGGATCAACAATTATTTTGTCTGAGAATTTGAAATCAAAATTGGATTCATTAGAAAAGAGTATATCTAAAACTGCGGGTTTTGAAAAGACTCTGAATGTGTGCTTAAATTGCCGTATAATTTTAAGAAGGAATTTACATGTTGAAAGAGGTCTGGTAAATGGATCAATGGGTAATGTTGTTGATTTTGTGAAATACAGAAATAGGGATGAAATTGAATTTTTAAAAATTAAATTTGATGGCATTGAGGAAGTACAGCTAATTGGTGGTTGCTCTGCTAGGTTTTTGCTTGTGAAAGACTTATATGTTCGCCGTAAGCAGTTTCCTGTTTGCTTGGCATATGCAGTGACAATCCATAAATCGCAAGGTTTAAGTGTAGACAGTGCATTGGTGAATATTGGCAGTTCTGTGTTCAAGGAGGGTATGGCATATGTGGCATTGTCACGAGTTAGAACTTTATCGGGATTGTACTTGATTGAGTGTGATGTCACAAACATTTGTGCGGATCTAGATTGTGTTAAGGAATAAAATAGGTTAAGAAGAGAGTATGCGCCACATTTGCCTCAATATCCTTTGTTTGAGAAACGTGTGGTAGGCCGGAAATGAAGAAATGTGACCAATACTAGGGAGGTTGTAGCAAAAAGACGAAAAGTCGATGAACCTGAAATTATAAGCAGAAAGAAAAAGGATTCTGTTGAAGATGTTGTTGGTTTTCAATTTGAAAACAGTTCTGGTGTCAACTGCTATGCTAATGTAGTGGTTAATGTTTTGTTTTCTCTAGAAAATGTAAAAGAAGAGATTGTGGTCAATTCGGATCAAAGATTTTGCAGTTTGTTAAATTCTGTGTTAGAGAAATGAAGCACTGATAGAACAAAAATAGAAAGTGTGTCTGAAATTCAAAATCTGTTAGACAGATGTTCAGATTGTCAGGAGTTTTTAATGTATATGCTTGATGTATTGCATGCTGAAGGTGTAGATGTAGATCACCTGTTTGGGCTTTCTTATCAATGGCAGCATGACTGCGAGAACTGTAGGGTATCAAGTACTACTAGTGTAGACTCAGAAAGATTTATATATTTAACTTTGCCAGACAGTAAATCAGTGTCCTTTAATAAGCTAGTAAAAGCAGCTGATCACAACATGGAGTGTAGCCAATGTAAATCTGAAATGATGTCAACATTATTTATACGAACATATGGCCAGTATGTCATTTTAATGTTCCAACGATGTAGGCCTGATGGAACAAAATTGACAACTTTAATTAAAAATTTTGTGGCTTCGCAGTTGTCAATATCAGGAAGGACTTTTGTAACTGCAGCAATTATATATCATGACGGTCCTTCAATAACATCAGGACATTACACAGCTTATTTAAAGTCTAGAAACGGCTGGTCATTCTGCAACGATTCTGTTTTAACTTAAAAAAAAAATTGCCTTTTGACCTTAAAAATTCTTACCTGGTGTTTTTAAAACCAAAATTTTAGAGAAGGAATCTCGGGATTTGCTCTGAGGAATTTCAAGAGGTTCTAATGGCTCCTACACGATTTGGCCTTGAGGATAAGTGTAGTACAGAGTCAAAAGTTATTTTTGAGTTTTAAATAGTTCCTGGAAAAAAAGAAGATTTTCTTACAGAAAGTGGTGGGCACAGATTAGTTGAAGGACAACAGAGTATTTCCCAAAGCAAACGGTGTTCTTACCATAACACTTGACGTCATGGAAAAATAACTGCACTTTGAATGAGTTCAGAAAAACTGTTTCTTTTTATAAGCTAATTCAAGCAGCCAATCAAAACATGGAGTAGAGGTAATGTAAGTCTGCAATGCTGTCTAGATTATTTGTCCAAACTTTTGATTATAATGTCATTTTAAAAATCCAACTATATAAACCTGATGAAAGTAAGTCTTCAACTTTAATTACAAATGTTGTGGCTACACAGTCGTTGATTTTAGGAAGAACATTTGTAACTGCAGCTATTATATGGCATGATGGTCATTTGACAAGATCCGCTTATTACACAGCTTATTGAAAATGTAAAAAAAATTGCTGTTTCGGAAATTATTCCCATTTGACTACGATACAATGTTGCCTTTTTACTTAAAAATATTCTTACTTTCTGTTTTCAGAAAATAGAATTTAGGGTAGGTAACTGGCGTATAATGATTCTAGGGGTTGATATAATTTTAGCTACTGTTTTATATTGCTTTGTGATTAAAAGTGATATAGAGAATTAAATATTTGTAGTAGTCATAGAGGTAGTGTAAGTCTGCTTCATAGTAAGCAGTATCAGTGTCATAGGAAATGTAGAACATGAGTGAGCAAGAAGGGTAAGATATTACTAGTCCAGGATTGTGAAAGTGATCTTGAACGTTTTCTTTCTGAAAGTTGCGGAAATACAAAATGACGGGATTTGCTTACAAGAATTCCAAGAGATATAAATGGCTCTTACATGATTTGGCCTTGTGGAAACGTGTGGTAGAGAGCGAGAAGTCATTTATTGTATGTAACATGTTTTTCAAAACAATGGAGGTTTTCTTTCAGAAAGTGGCGGGCTGAAAATAAAAACAGCACAACAGAGTGTAAGCTGTTCATAGGACATCCTTCGACGTCATGGAAAGTAAGTTACTTTTGAGGAGTTCTGATTGGTTATGTTATATGGGTTTTTTAAACACAATCATTTTGATTGTGGTTTTTTTTCCCCGCTGTTATATGATGAATACTTTCAAGTCACTGTTTTTAGTGAAATTTGATACATTCTGAGAACAGCAAAAATAAACCATTTAACATGTATAATTAATTCTGTACTTTTTGTATTTATGATGTACATTTAGAACTGTGTAGGAGGTATGGAGAAGCTGAGGCTTCTGTAAGGGTCAAAGTTGTTGCATACAGTGCTCACATTCTACGTAGTCTTTCATATGATAGACTACATTTCCACAATGAGATACCTAAGCAAAGGAAACACAGGTGATGTGATTGTGGAATGAGCAAAAAAAATTGCACGTTTTTCAATTACATTACCTGTGTTTCCTAACATTACACATCACATTGTGTAGATGAGGTTTAGGCCTGTTCCAGGAGACAGAGGAGGTCTGACATTTGTTCAAGAGTGCAGTGGACATGACTCACTTCGTTGGTAGGCCTGCACATGTATTATCTCCTCTGTATTCTTCAACAGCCCTAAATTTCATCTGCAACCCTGAGTAGGACTTACCTGAAACAAATCTGTGGATAGGTTACACCTTATCAGCATCTAGAAACAATCATTTAAAATGTTAAGGGCAGTTTTATGAAGGCTGTGTGCCTCTTTTGCGCCGCTGTTCCGTCACTTTTGTGTAAAAGATGCACCATGTTGCAAGATAGGCCTCAGTTCATTTCCAGCAAGATATCGTCAGTTTAAAATGTATATAAGTAGGACTGTGTAGGGGGCATGGAGAAGCTGAGGCTTCAGTAAGTGTCAAAGTTGTTGCATGCAGTGCGTACTCTTTCATATGCTGGACTACATCTGCACAATGAGATACCTAACCAAAGGAAACACAAGTGATGTGATTGTGAAATGAGCAAAAGAAATTGCACGTTTTTCAAATACATTACCTGTGTTTCCTAACATTACGAATCACATTGTGCAGATGAAGTTTAGGCCTGTCCAGGGAAACAGAGGAGGTCTGAACTTTATTGGTAGGCCTGCACATGTATTATCTCCTCTGTACTCTTCAACAAGCCTAAATTTCATCTGCAACCCTGAGTAGGCCTCACCTGAAACCAACGTCTGGATAGGACACACCTTATTACCATCCTGAAACAATCATTTAAAATGTTAGGAACAGTTTTATGATGATTGTGCACCTCTTTTGCGCTGCCATTGCGTCACTTTTGTGAGACAACAGCAGTGCAAAAGATGCACCATGTTCCAAGATAGGCCTCACTTCATCTGCATCAAGATACTGTTAGTTTAAAATGTATATCTTTAGGACTGTGTAGGGGGCCTGGAGAAGCAGGGGCTTCTGTAAGTGTCAAAGTTGTTGAAAAACTGTTTGTCCTTCAATCTTTTCCCTTGTCTTTTTGAATTTTTAAATACATGTTTTAATATTTTTCAAATGTTTGTTCTCTCTTTCACAGATTGAAAGTATAAAAATAACAAGTGACTAAGTTAACGACAATTATAAGGTAAATGTTTTGTACTCTTTTCATTACATTTCTATCACATTTAACTACTATTAGTTCCACTGCTTCATTTCTTTAACCCTCACTTTCCTGCCTTTGCTACTTCCCTCATTCATTTCTCTATTACTTACTTACTCTACTCCTTCCACTCCTTTTCTCAGTCCCTCTCTTCTCATAGTTCCTCACTCTTGTTCACTCACTCCGTCTCTATTACTCTCACTGTCTCTGACTGATCACTCTTTCACTACTTGTTCATTATGCTTCCTCTGTGTAGTTGAAGCACACTAAGGGGCATATTATGAACACAGCCAATAAAATTATTGCTGTTTTTATCGGCAGAAAACTGCTGCAAAAGCGGTTTTAGCGGCAGTTTTCTGCCGCAAAAGCGGCTTTAGCGACACATTTCTGCCGATAAAAGCTGCAAAACTTTTATTGCCTATGTTGATAATATGCCCCTATGTTATTTACATTTCTTTGCTGTTTCAATTATTCCTTTTCTGTTACTTCTTTTCTGCTTTCTGTTTTTTCTCTCTGTTATTCCACATGTTTTAATCTTATTTTGAACATTCACTCATATTCTCTAAGAAACTCTTCTTTGTTATTCTTCTACTCTCCTTTTTTTCTTTCACTTCCTTATCTATTTTGTTTTTCACAATTATACCCTCTTCCATCTTTTCTTCGGTAAATAGATCTATTAAACAGTATCTCTGGTTTAGTCCCTATAGCTGTCTTTCTTTTAACATTACTCTCTGTTTACTTCCCTTATACTTACTCTTCTTTTTTTTTTTAAATTTTTTTGGTTCGCTCCCGGTTCGCGTACCGGGGAGCGAACCTGGAAGCGAACCGAAAGAAATAGAGGTTGCCAGAGTGCTAAACATTCTAGCAATTTTTTTATAAAGGGGAGGTAGTTCTGAAAAGAATTTTTTTTATGTTTTTGTTGTTTTATATTTTTTTTTTATTTTTCTGAACATTTTTTGTTTTTTTTGTGTTTTTTTAACAATTTTATGTTTTTTTGGTTTTTTTGGGGGGGAAACAACGAAAAACAGGCATCAGAAAGGGCTCAACAGGAGCAAAAAATTTTTTTATTTTTTGGGGCGTTTTGAGCACTTGTGGATTTCATATGCTCTGTTTATCAAATTAATACTCATATTGGCACATGAGAGTAGGTTACCACAATAAATACACACTATCTTCATGTGCACAAAATTTTCTTGAATGTTTGGCACTGTTTCCCGTGCCTCTGGCCCCGACAGAGTTACCTGTGCCGATGTCCTGGCCACAGGAGTTGGTGGGTTGTCTTGGAGGTCACGCATCTGTGCCCTGCTGTAATTTAGTGGATGCCACCTCTGCATATGACGATGCATAGTATAGTTGCCGTAACTATACTTCTTATCTGTGCCTCTAGATAAATCTTCTTTGCATATGAGGCATGTCACATAGCGAGCATTCACTTTTTTTTGTCCTTCAGGAAAAGAAAAAAACTGCCAAATAAAACTATTTTCCCAATCCTTACTTTTGAGGATGACACCTTAATAATCTCTAAGACTCCAAGTGGTCTACAAAAGACCCTCCAGCGATTTGAAGAATTTTGCAAACAGCGTGGCCTAGAAGTAAATACTACCAAAACTAAGTTTATGTCATTTAATGAACATAAGTCATTCAGGTGCAATGTGTTTATGGATAAATTACCCCTGGAACAGGTTGAGTTCTTCACATATTTGGGTGTCACCTTGCAGAAGGATATGCGATGGAACTGGCAACTTGATCGGGCTGTTTTGATGCATAAACAGCAATCAGGAAACCTTCTAACAAAGTTTAAGACTTCATTGACAAAACCAATTAGTCCAGTTTTAGATATTCACGGGATGACGGTCCTAAGCTCGGCCATATATGGAGGCGAGTTGTGGGGGTTTGAAAATTTGAAGTGTTTGACCTTATTGGAGAATGCGTTTTTACGCAAAGTAACAAGCCTCTCTCAAAGTAGCCCCCTAAGTCCACTATTGCTGGATCTTGGTAAAAAGCCTTTGGTATACCTAGCAAATCTTCACCCCTTATTATATTGGTGCAGGCTATGGTGTACGGAGGAACTTGCACATTACACCAGAGGTCTCATGGACGTCATAAAAACTGACTTATTCCATAAAATCACATGGCTAAAGGAGATTAGATGCCTCCTAGGGAAGCTTGGGATGTCAGAGCTCTGGAATGATCCTTGAAATGCAGTGTTCCCTTCGAAGGAAATTTTTTAAGAAAGGTACTGGGAACTGGTATTTACATCAGTGAGTTCTCAAGGCCTTTCCACCCACCTTACTGGTCGTTTTCTCGAATTCAAGTCCCGTCCAGTCTTGGAAAGGTACTGGGACATGATTGAGAAACCTTATGACAGTAAACTGTATTTTCAATTAAGGGTGGGTGCTCTCCCAACTCGGGAATTTACCTGCAAATGGGGGGGACCTAGTAATGACAATGTGACAAGTGCCAAGAACAATGTGAAACAGTGGGCCATATACTATTATTTTGCCCCCTGTATACTGTCCCGCGTAATGTGTGGATAAAGTTCATTTGTCGGGCAATGGGCATCAGAAGAACGCCATTGACTTGCGAATCTTGTGCTCAGATCCCGCCCCTCCTATCGCTATAGCTGTAGCGAAGTTCCTGAGCTGGGCCTGGCGAAGCCGCCTGAAAATATTGTCCCAAGTGGCCAGTGAGTGATTGCCTTTAACATCCAAAGTTTTACGATGACTGCCTACCAGACTTATGTTACGTGTTTCCCTATGGAGCGCAAGATTTGGCACACTTTTCTGAATTACTACATTTGTAAAATGAATTATTAGTTGTTTCTAAAAATAATTTTAGTGAACTAATGGAATCTTTTTAAAAATATTCGATGGTTGTTGAATGATTTAATTGCATTTGAAATATTTTATATATTTAATAATTGGTTCTTAAAATGTATTTGGACTCTGTACTTTTATGACTTAACTGTCGAATAAAGTTTATGAATGAATGATAATAAAGCAGACTACACAAGCTCTGTATAGTCCCTACAATATCTGATGATGTTGTCCGCCCCCTGTTCTTTCTATAAATTACAGGCGTTGGATGAGAGGTGGATTCATTCCTCTCTTTGTTCCTCCTTGCTCAACTTCTTAGGAACAAGTGCTGAGTTACATTTTTATACATATATGCATCCTAATATATTTAAAAACTAGATACTCATAATTATCTCTTCAGGATTTGGACCCCTGGTATGTTTGCTACCTTTGACTAGTAGCATATTTTCCCAACTAGGCACATACCCTGTCATGCATTCCCTGTGTGTTCCTACCTAACCTCTATTAGATGGATTCCACATTCAGGCGTCATTCTCTATCTCCAATGACCTAAGATGAATGGATCCTGCTAACTCTTCATTTTACTCAAGGATGTTATTTCCTCCATTCTCATTACGTAGTATGGGAATGGTCACACTCACATATGCCCAACTCTCCCAGCAGTAGTGCAGCACCATCAGTTCAGGTATATATAAGAATAGGCAATAAGAATATGCGTACACAGTAGAAATCACACCGAGAACACTGTAAAAGCTTTGGATTGCATTGGGTATTGTGACAATTGTGAATGTGCAAAGTTAATATTCATTTCCTAACATTATATGTATATTTTATGTTGTACAAATAGTTAACCAAGAAAGCCATGTGCAATTTTCATGGCAACATGATTATGGTAATACAAGGGTTCATTAGCAAGCCTTCTGCACATGTTAACTTGTAAATTACGAGTATGATAATGTATAAGTTCAACTGCAGCCTCTTGCACATGAACTCAGTCAAAAACGTGTAAGTCATGAGTATGCTAATGAACTACGCTACAGCGAGGGTATTTAAACTGCTCCTGCTTTCAATAATCACTTAGCCATGTTTCATCTCAACACTTACCTGTCTCCAGTTCCTTGTCGGTTGGCAGTATACCGCTGACTCTTACTAGGCTCTGACTTTTTCAGCTGGGTCCTTCCCTACGTCCTTCTCCGTCATTGGTGGCTGTCTCCCATCCTGCTCTTCCGTTCTCCATTACAGCTAACCCTGTAAAGATAGCACAGGGAAAAATAAACAGATAAGCAACCAAGACAAGGTAAACTGAGCAGGCTTGTACAAATCGGTGAGTCGAACATTTCTTTTTGCTTAAAGAAGCGCACACTAATTCAAACTGGCAACTAAACTAAATGCCTTTGGGCTAATTAGAAAAACACATACTTTGGCACATTAAGGAAGTTTTGATATGAAGAATTATTGACAGTTTGTGATGTCTTAAAAACCTTTATAACAGTGAAATTGGACACCTTGAAAAGCTGTTAAGCTAAACTCTTGTTCTACAGGAAAGAACGAACATTGACATTTAAGCCCAATGCATTTCTTTGCTTATTTTAATTTTCATTTCACGTTTGATAATATTTATTTGATGTGTGTTGCACAGACTAGGTGAAGCCCGTTGCTGGAAGGCTCAGGTACATTGTTTTAACAAATGGGAAAATTAGAAAAACCATATAAAGAATTGGTTGCTGAGGATTGATTGCACACATTTTAATGTTGAATCTGTTTCATTGGAAGATCATAAGCCAAAAAGAGTCTGTGACTAAAAGATGTTACCTGCAGTGAATGCATCTTTTTGAATCCTACCAATTTCGCATGTTAAGTAGGGTATGTCAAGAGTCAATCAAAAAGCAAATACCTATACCCATGTAAAGCGCTCTGATACCCTCAGGGGTCATGTCCGCGCTATACAAAACTTGTTTTAAATAAATAAGACATATATATATATATATATATTCACAGAAAAAAACCATAGGTTATAGACCATATATAGTTAGGAATTAGCATTTACAAAACCTTGAAAATTCACTGAAAAAACCACAGGTTATAGACCATATATAGTTAGGAATTAGCATTTAGAAAACCTTATTTTACTCACACAAAACCATTGAAATTCCATATATAGTTAGTTGCACTAACTATATATCGTGCACCCGCAATCCACTGCTGATGATGTCACATATTACATCATTCATGACATGGTCAGTGACATCACTGATGACATCACTGATGACATCTCAAATGTTTCAAGAACAACACGATACAGAATTGTTATGAGGTCTGATCTCCACGACTTCATACTCATAACATAAGTGCAACTTCTGCCAATTCTGGGCATGAGGCGAGTTTTATATTGCTTTGCCGAACACACATACACAACAGTTGATGCGGTTCACATGAAGAGAGAGCTGGTGTATGCTGATGTGATTCCTTCAAATCTAAGACACTAAAGTATGGGCACGCCCTAAACCAACACAAAGAGACCTTCTTAGCAAATAATATAATATGTGTATTAGGGAGGGTGAGATATAAGCAGCCGCGGGCCGTGGAGGGAGTTACGGTGAGGCAGGGAGGCGGGGAGGGGGAGAAGCAGGGTGGAGCCCTCTCTACCTTGCCCCTCCCCCTCCCCGCCTCCCTGCCCCACCGTAACTCCCTCCACGGCCCGCGGCTGCTTATAAGTGTTGCTAACTCTTATTCATTTACAGCATGTTAACATACTGTCACCATTCGCTTTTTATGTACTAGTAACTATGCTGGTAATTTTGCTACTGATAATATGTGTACTTCTATTATCTAAGATACTACGCCTGAGAAGACGGCATTAGTAAATAAACATTTCAAATACACATGTGTTCTTCTTAACTCCATGTTCTGGTTTCTAAGAAATATATAACGACCGACTGTTCATGAGTTCCACGTATCCTGAGGTACTATAAGTTCATATTCTGGATTGTCTAAACATTGAGAGTTTGTTATATCCAATGTGACACTGTACCTAGCTTGCTAAGGAGTTTTTGATTACTAACGTGAGTTTTGGGACACCCTAATTCGCCGAGGTTCCAATCCTCTGTCCACAGTTCTGTGTGAGAACAGAAACCCTGCGACAGGGGCACCCCCGACCCTTGCTGGAGCTTCATCACACTTGCGATACAACTCCAGCAATGCGCCACCTTTACGGCACAGATACATCACGCATCTGTGCTGTTTTTGCCCCATGATGCGCCGCATTGTAAATGCAGCACACCATAGGTGACGGAACAGCGGCACAGAATGACTAACACATCCCTGGTGATGCGCCAGTCATCATAAATGTATCCCTATGCTTCTTATCTTGTTAGAGATGAACCGCCATATGTATCATCAAAGTTTTTTGCATTTCCTAAATAGCGAACTTTAAGGAATAAATAGCGATTCTTTACCATTCCTTGTTTGCGATTAGCTATTTGCTAATTACAAATTACCCATTCATTTCCTTCATTTCCATAGGGCGGTTGGACTCACTTTTAGCTCGAACGGCTGAATGGATTTCCACGAAACTTGGCAAAATTGTAGGGACTGGTAGCCCGATGTGCCTTTGCTATGTCTCAAGATATATGCTCCAGTGGTTTTTACGAAAATTAACTTTGAAAAATATATATTGGGCTACATTGGCCTATATATATGTTGGAGCCCAAATGTAGCCCAATGTAGCCCAATGAAGCCCAATGTAGCCCAATGTAGCCCAATGTAGCCCAAAGATGGCCGCCAGACACACAAAAAAACAAATGTAGCCCAAATATCAGCCAGATGTAGCCCAACTATAGCCCAGTGACAGAATGACCAATCAGCTTCGCAAACCTCCGTTACGCGAAGCGGAGCGCTGTTACAGATATATATCTTTTTTTGAACGTTAATTTCTCAAAATCCACTGGAGCACATATATTGAGACCTAGCAAAGGCACATCGGGCTACCAGTCCCTAATATTTTGCCAAGTTTCGTGCAAATCCATTCAGCCGTTCGATTATTATTATTATTATTATTTTTTGCCCCGCGGGGCCCTTTTAAAACCTCCACATCAAACCTAGGGGGTCAGCGAGGATCTACTATGCCCCCTTATAGTTATTTCCCCCTTTGTTTTGACCTCCTCTTGTCTCTCGATCCTACCGAGAGACAAGATGGCGGCCGCTACGGACTTTTTGGAATGTTGACAGACGCCGGAGAACCAATCAGCTTCGCTTCACAAAGCTCCGTTGCGCGTAAAGTACGCGAACCGGAGCGCTGCCTGGTCCGCTGTTACAGATATATATCTTTTTTTAAACGTAAATTTCTCAAAATCCACTGGAGCACATATATTGAGACCTACAAAAGGCACATCGGGCTACCAGTCCCTACAATTTTGCCAAGTTTCGTGCAAATCCTTTCAGCCGTTCGGGCTAAAAGTGAGGCCAACCGCCCTATGGAAAACTCAATGTTAAAAACACGTTTTGGGACCCCCCTTTTTTCTCGGCCCCCCCTTGACGAACCCCCCCCAAATTTTCAAGGGCTGCTCAGAAACAAAATGTGCCATTTTCCTGAAAATTTCAGCCAATTCCGTCCACAAACGCCAAAGTTATTAGACATAGAATTTTCAAAAAACCCATAGAGAAAAAATCCTAACTATATATACCTACTGGCGACCGCCAGTAGGTAATATATATATATATATATATATATATTACGATAGAGGAAAGCAGAGTAGATAGAGTGGATGTGCGCGGGTGGGCGGAGCAGCTGGGAGGCGGGAGCGGGGAGGGAACAGAAAGAAAAAAGGGGCGGGGCTTGCGGTGGTGGCGGGAAGCGGGGAGGGAAGACGGAGGGCGGCGAGGGTAGGCGGGCAATCAGGAAGGACACAAGCTGAGAAAAAGAAAAATACAGAAAAAACAGAAGAAAACGCTAACACGGGCAAGGAAACAAGGAAACAATTTAGCAAGCACAAATGACGGTCAAAACAAAAACAAAACAAATGACAGCCGAGTCGGCCGGCAGCGAGGCAGGCAGCGAGGGACGGGCTGAGGGGCACACGCAGCAGCTGGTGGCCGTGCGGCGCAGGGGTGTCCCACATGAGTGATAATGAGCAATCAGTTGATCTCGATCTTATCGTTGAACTTGTCATTGAAACGTCAGTGGAAGTAGATCCCTTAGATGATTTAAATCCTGAGGATGATGCAGAACATGATGAGGATGCCGATTTGTCAGAATTGTATGACATAGGGTGGGAAGCTGCTTGAGCCTATGGAACTATAAACATTTATTTTTAAAATTTAACGGAAATAAAAAGTAAAAATGTAAACCGTTTCATTTAAAATTAAACACAACTTCAAAAACAGGTTATGTGTAGTGTCTTTAATAAAATAGTATAATATGCTCATAAAATTAGATCAGATTCACATATAAAACAGCACAGGTAAAATGTAGAAGCATTCCATTTCTTTGCTACTATTTGTGAATACTAAATTTGCCTATGCACTAAAAATTATTCTAAGTGAAAATGACAAGTAGTGTGTTAAGTTTTTGACGACTGTTATTGATTTACTGTTTGGTAATAGTGGTTAATAACATTTTTAATTATATTTTACCACAGATTCAACTGCAGATCATTTCAAAAGTAGAGAATGCCGTCTAAGGATAGAATCAGAAAGGCTACAAAACGTCAAAGACAGCAGGTTCATCAATTATTGCAGCAGTCCTCTACAATAAAAAATCGTCAAGTCACCAAGAAAGCACCGGGTAAGACAACGAAATCATTCATAAGAAACATTTGTAGAAAAAAAAGTATTACTACAGAAAATGTTTCAGTCCAGAAAAAGAGAAGCAATTTAAACGGAAAGGAAAGGCCAATCAAAAATGTTACTGCTAGAGCAAGAGATAACTCTGTGCATGATAGTAGAAGGAAACAACAGTTTAGGGACATTCGTAAACGAATGTTCCGCAACAGGATAATTGACAATTTGTTAAAAAATATTAAGAAAGGTCAACAGAAAGTGGTTTTTTATAAGAGAAAAAAAAAAGTTGAGAAAGTTATTGATCAGGCATTTGAAATAAACGAAAGTTATTTATTTTGATAATCAATAGAATTAGGAAGCTAAACAAGGCAATTTATGATTTCAAAAGAAATAGTAGATGGAAGAGAATAGTTAATCGTAGTAATTTGTGTGAAGTTTTTTCCGGAGAATGGATGCATAGTTCAAGTTGTGAGGCATTTTTTAATGAGGAGAGTTATTTCCAGGATAATGATTTGGTGCATGCAGTTGACACCAGTGGTCGAGCTTATGAGGTGAAAGATGGTTGTCCAGTTGAAAAAGAAAAGCTTGTGACAACAGAGACAGAAGAGGTGTTAGGTAATGAGGTTTTAGGAAGACGTCCTAAGGGTCCTGTGTACACCTGGAAGTGTAGTAGTATTTGCAGTGTACGACAGGATTCCATCAATTTGCTTTGTGATTTTGTACGGACATTTAATAAGAAAAGTTTGAAGCAGAAAATGATGTTGTTGCAAGAATTAGATCCTTGTAGAGTGAGAGAAGTGACAGGTTTGCATGGTCATTCACTGGCTTGTCTTTCCAGGAGAGTATGCCAGAGTGTTTTTCATCATTTCAGGATGCTAGCAGTGCATCATAACAAAGTGAGGAAATTAGTTAGAATGTTGTATTATGCTAAGAGTCCAGCAATTATGCTTAAACAATTATGCGCTGCTCTTTTGCATGGTTCTGAAATAGATGTGAAGAATATTTATGAAGAAATTGAGTTTTGTTACTTTGGAAGTAAAGAGGAGAATGTTGAAATTGACCCAGTAGAAGAGGGTAATGTGGAAGATAGTGTACAGGTTTCCAGTACAGATAATTTTCAGAAGGAAATTGCCACATTTCAGGTGAAATCAAGTGAGAGGCCTAATTTCACTTGTGTGTGTTGTCGACACACTTATTATAAGAATCAGACTAAGTTAGTGGATTTATATGCAAAAAGTGAAAGGGAAAATAATAGTGAATGGAAGGATTTTGCAACATACTTGATGGTAGAAAATTGTTTTGATTTGGGATCAGATCAACGTGTGTGTACTTATTGTTGTAACAAATTAAGTCAAAACCAGATGCCTGCTAGAGCGGTTCATAATAATCTGGAATTGGTTGAGATTCCTTCAGAATTGAAGGATTTAAATACTTATGAATCTATTTTGATTCAAAGTATCCATCCCTTTCAGGCTATTGTAAGAATGGAGCCAAAGACAGGGAAATTGCCTCCATCAGATTTACAGAGAGGATTAAAGGGAAGAGTTGTTTATTTGCCTCTAGATTTGAAGAAAAACATTAATACAATTGGAGTAGAAAAAGTGGAAGAGGAACCGCTGGTTATCTTAGTTAATGGGGTTCCGACAAAGAGTAAGAAAATATGGCAAGATTTAGTGGATGTTAGGAAAGTCAAAAAGGCAACATTGTATTTGAAAAAAAATAATAAGTACTATAAGAATGTATATGTTGCAGAAGAGGAAGTAAGTGAAGAAGAGGATAGCAATTTGTGTGCTGGTCAAATTGAGAAAGTAGAACCCTCTAAAAGTGAAGAAATATATGAACATTATAGTGTTCATCCTTTGCATTCCAAGGAAGTCATGGGGAATGCTATTGAGTTGTTTCAAATGAAACAAGCCAAAGGGAGTCCCATTAGTGTTTGGGAGGAAAGTTTGGAAGCTCTGTGTTTCCCACAGCTATTTCCAACAGGTCAAGGAGGAAGATATGATGAGCGACCTGATCAAATTCCTGCTTCTGAATACCGGGCTTTACGATTGTATGCAGAAGATGCTAGGTTTCGACAATGCATTCCCTATTTGTTTCATCTCCTGTTTGAAAACGATCTGTCTGGACTGTCATATGCAGTGAACCACATCTTGAAAAGTGGTATACAGATGCAAAACATCTCTGCAAGTGACTTTATGGATAAAGTCAATGTGCAAGACAGTATTTTGGATTGTCACCTGATTAATCTCATGGCGTGTCAGCGTGGTACTAATGAGTACTGGTACCGTTGTCATGGTGATTTAAAATGTATGCTGAGGAACTTAGGAACTCCCACATGGTTCCTCACTCTGAGCTGTGCCGAGTATGGCTGGGAAGACTTACTTGAATTTCTACGAGAGGCAAATGGAAACATTGAAAATATCGAATTCAAGACACCCGGAGAACTGTGCTCTTTGGATCCAGTGAATGTATGCAGGTACTTCAATCATAGATTTGAAGCTATGATGTCTTTCATCATGAATAAGAAGAATCCACCTCTTGGAGAGGTGTTGGATTTCTTCTGGAGAAAGGAGTACCAAGCAAGAGGTGCTCCTCATATACATATGCTGCTGTGGATCAAGGATGCACCTAAATTTGGAACAGATCCAGAAGACTTAGTGATGAGTTTCATACAACAGTATTCTACGTGTGCTGTTCCAAACGCAAAGGAGAAGAAAAGCCTAAGACAACAAGTTCTACGTTTCCAAAGCCATCGTTGTGGAAAGTACTGTCGTCGTAAATTCAGAAACAAGGACAAGTTCTACACCAAATGTCGTTTCGGCTTTTCACGACCGGTGATTTCTAAAGGAAGAGTAAACAGTTTGATGTCTTCGCTGCGACATAATGTGATGACGAAATCACCTAAAACACATACAATTTGAAAAGGAACGAAGAGTCCAAGTACATCAACGACTACAACCCAGTGATTTTGTCCATGTGGAATGCTAACATGGATATACAGTTTGTGGCTGATAACTGTATGGCTGTGGCTCGGTATGTGACATCTTACATCACCAAAAAAGAAAAGACAGAATTGAAGGATATGTGGGAGGACATTTCCCATGAAAAGAGCCTCAGCAAGAAGTTGTACAGTTTCAGTCTGAAGATGTTGTCACATCGAGAAATCGGAGCTTACGAATGTTCTGACCGGTTGTCTTCAGCAAGTCTCTATGCCAAATCCAGGAGTATCGTTTGGGCGAGTCTTGGTCTTGCTGCAACGCGTAATCGAGTTCTGAAACCTGTGCGGGAAATTGAGTATTTGGCGGAAAAGGAGCCGAACAGTACCGATATTTTGAAGACCAACATGTTGGATACATATTATCCAAATCGAAGCAGTCACCTCGAGAATGTTTGTCTGTATGAGGTTCTACAAAATTACATATTCAAGAGGAACATCAACGAAGATATTGATAAAGGAGTGTATGCTGTAATTGGAAGTGAGGGATGTCTGGTCAAGCAAAGAAAATGCCACTTGGTAAACCATCGAAAATTGAGTGGCAAATCTCCTGAAAAAAAGGAGTTTTTCTATTTAGCACTTTTGCAACTTTTTAAGCCTTGGCGTGCAGAAGAGGAACTGCTTGGAGATTTCCTCTGTTACGAAGACTCTTTCACTGCCGCCAAGGAGACCGTAGAATGTCCTGTTTTTCCCAAATATCTAGAAATGTTGAATGCGGAAATCGAGCAGGAAGCAACGATTGCAGCCGAGATTGCCAGAGACAGTTCTCAGGACAGTCAGAGTTCTGTTTCATTGAGTCAGGATCCACTAGGAGGACCTGTTAACGAAAATGAAGCTGCCACTGCCATGAATGAAGTGGAAAGAGCCATGGCACATGCTCAGGAGGATGCGGTTAACTTAGAAGACTTGGAAAGACAACTCAACGTTGAGCAGAGGAAAATATATGACGAGGTTACCAACCAAATTGATCATGGATTAAGTCATGAGAAGAAAGAGTGCTCATGTACGTCGTTGAAGCCTTTCCGACTGTACGTGAGTGGAGAAGCGGGAACTGGAAAAAGTTTCCTCATTAAAGCAATTTCATGTTATTTGCAGAAAAGGACTGAGTCATCGCTGTCTTGTGTTGTCACCGCTCCAACTGGACTGGCAGCACATAACATTAAAGGTATTACTTTGCATCGTCTACTGATGCTGCCAGTGGAGCATGATAACAAATTACAATACCACAAGTTATCTGGAGATGCTTGTTGTGAAGTTTCAAGAGTCTTGAGGAAAATGAAACTTCTTATCATTGACGAAGTAAGCATGGTTTCCAATGTCATGCTTGCCTTTGTGCATTTGAGAATGCAAGAAGTTCTTAAAACAGAGTATGATGTGTTATTTGGTGGCAAACACATCATTGTTTTCGGAGATCTTCTGCAGCTGACACCAGTGAAAGGACAACCTGTGTTCAAAATGCTCACGCATGAAGATACCAGGAAGTGCCTAGGGAGCATTGGCAACGTCAATATATGGTTAAACTTCAATTATGCTGAACTGCATGAAAATATGCGTCAGGCGAAGGATGAAGATTACAAGAATATTCTACAAGATGTTAGAATTGGAAAAGTGACCGAGCATGGGAAAGAAGCTTTACATGCACGATTACTGTCAAATTTATATCCAGAACAAGACGTTGTGCCTGAGAATATTTTTCAGAAAATTACTGAGAAGAAATCTGGAATATGTTTGATGCCAACTCTTGCAGAATGTGCCATCTTCAACAACAAAATGTTGCATTTAGAAAACCAAGAGATTGTGAAACTGGAAGCTATTGACAGAGTAGAGCATATGGGATCAACAATTATTTTGTCTGAGAATTTGAAATCAAAATTGGATTCATTAGAAAAGAGTATATCTAAAACTGCGGGTTTTGAAAAGACTCTGAATGTGTGCTTAAATTGCCGTATAATTTTAAGAAGGAATTTACATGTTGAAAGAGGTCTGGTAAATGGATCAATGGGTAATGTTGTTGATTTTGTGAAATACAGAAATAGGGATGAAATTGAATTTTTTAAAATTAAATTTGATGGCATTGAGGAAGTACAGCTAATTGGTGGTTGCTCTGCTAGGTTTTTGCTTGTGAAAGACTTATATGTTCGCCGTAAGCAGTTTCCTGTTTGCTTGGCATATGCAGTGACAATCCATAAATCGCAAGGTTTAAGTGTAGACAGTGCATTGGTGAATATTGGCAGTTCTGTGTTCAAGGAGGGTATGGCATATGTGGCATTGTCACGAGTTAGAACTTTATCGGGATTGTACTTGATTGAGTGTGATGTCACAAACATTTGTGCGGATCTAGATTGTGTTAAGGAATAAAATAGGTTAAGAAGAGAGTATGCGCCACATTTGCCTCAATATCCTTTGTTTGAGAAACGTGTGGTAGGCCGGAAATGAAGAAATGTGACCAATACTAGGGAGGTTGTAGCAAAAAGACGAAAAGTCGATGAACCTGAAATTATAAGCAGAAAGAAAAAGGATTCTGTTGAAGATGTTGTTGGTTTTCAATTTGAAAACAGTTCTGGTGTCAACTGCTATGCTAATGTAGTGGTTAATGTTTTGTTTTCTCTAGAAAATGTAAAAGAAGAGATTGTGGTCAATTCGGATCAAAGATTTTGCAGTTTGTTAAATTCTGTGTTAGAGAAATGAAGCACTGATAGAACAAAAATAGAAAGTGTGTCTGAAATTCAAAATCTGTTAGACAGATGTTCAGATTGTCAGGAGTTTTTAATGTATATGCTTGATGTATTGCATGCTGAAGGTGTAGATGTAGATCACCTGTTTGGGCTTTCTTATCAATGGCAGCATGACTGCGAGAACTGTAGGGTATCAAGTACTACTAGTGTAGACTCAGAAAGATTTATATATTTAACTTTGCCAGACAGTAAATCAGTGTCCTTTAATAAGCTAGTAAAAGCAGCTGATCACAACATGGAGTGTAGCCAATGTAAATCTGAAATGATGTCAACATTATTTATACGAACATATGGCCAGTATGTCATTTTAATGTTCCAACGATGTAGGCCTGATGGAACAAAATTGACAACTTTAATTAAAAATTTTGTGGCTTCGCAGTTGTCAATATCAGGAAGGACTTTTGTAACTGCAGCAATTATATATCATGACGGTCCTTCAATAACATCAGGACATTACACAGCTTATTTAAAGTCTAGAAACGGCTGGTCATTCTGCAACGATTCTGTTTTAACTTAAAAAAAAAATTGCCTTTTGACCTTAAAAATTCTTACCTGGTGTTTTTAAAACCAAAATTTTAGAGAAGGAATCTCGGGATTTGCTCTGAGGAATTTCAAGAGGTTCTAATGGCTCCTACACGATTTGGCCTTGAGGATAAGTGTAGTACAGAGTCAAAAGTTATTTTTGAGTTTTAAATAGTTCCTGGAAAAAAAGAAGATTTTCTTACAGAAAGTGGTGGGCACAGATTAGTTGAAGGACAACAGAGTATTTCCCAAAGCAAACGGTGTTCTTACCATAACACTTGACGTCATGGAAAAATAACTGCACTTTGAATGAGTTCAGAAAAACTGTTTCTTTTTATAAGCTAATTCAAGCAGCCAATCAAAACATGGAGTAGAGGTAATGTAAGTCTGCAATGCTGTCTAGATTATTTGTCCAAACTTTTGATTATAATGTCATTTTAAAAATCCAACTATATAAACCTGATGAAAGTAAGTCTTCAACTTTAATTACAAATGTTGTGGCTACACAGTCGTTGATTTTAGGAAGAACATTTGTAACTGCAGCTATTATATGGCATGATGGTCATTTGACAAGATCCGCTTATTACACAGCTTATTGAAAATGTAAAAAAAATTGCTGTTTCGGAAATTATTCCCATTTGACTACGATACAATGTTGCCTTTTTACTTAAAAATATTCTTACTTTCTGTTTTCAGAAAATAGAATTTAGGGTAGGTAACTGGCGTATAATGATTCTAGGGGTTGATATAATTTTAGCTACTGTTTTATATTGCTTTGTGATTAAAAGTGATATAGAGAATTAAATATTTGTAGTAGTCATAGAGGTAGTGTAAGTCTGCTTCATAGTAAGCAGTATCAGTGTCATAGGAAATGTAGAACATGAGTGAGCAAGAAGGGTAAGATATTACTAGTCCAGGATTGTGAAAGTGATCTTGAACGTTTTCTTTCTGAAAGTTGCGGAAATACAAAATGACGGGATTTGCTTACAAGAATTCCAAGAGATATAAATGGCTCTTACATGATTTGGCCTTGTGGAAACGTGTGGTAGAGAGCGAGAAGTCATTTATTGTATGTAACATGTTTTTCAAAACAATGGAGGTTTTCTTTCAGAAAGTGGCGGGCTGAAAATAAAAACAGCACAACAGAGTGTAAGCTGTTCATAGGACATCCTTCGACGTCATGGAAAGTAAGTTACTTTTGAGGAGTTCTGATTGGTTATGTTATATGGGTTTTTTAAACACAATCATTTTGATTGTGGTTTTTTTTCCCCGCTGTTATATGATGAATACTTTCAAGTCACTGTTTTTAGTGAAATTTGATACATTCTGAGAACAGCAAAAATAAACCATTTAACATGTATAATTAATTCTGTACTTTTTGTATTTATGATGTACATTTAGAACTGTGTAGGAGGTATGGAGAAGCTGAGGCTTCTGTAAGGGTCAAAGTTGTTGCATACAGTGCTCACATTCTACGTAGTCTTTCATATGATAGACTACATTTCCACAATGAGATACCTAAGCAAAGGAAACACAGGTGATGTGATTGTGGAATGAGCAAAAAAAATTGCACGTTTTTCAATTACATTACCTGTGTTTCCTAACATTACACATCACATTGTGTAGATGAGGTTTAGGCCTGTTCCAGGAGACAGAGGAGGTCTGACATTTGTTCAAGAGTGCAGTGGACATGACTCACTTCGTTGGTAGGCCTGCACATGTATTATCTCCTCTGTATTCTTCAACAGCCCTAAATTTCATCTGCAACCCTGAGTAGGACTTACCTGAAACAAATCTGTGGATAGGTTACACCTTATCAGCATCTAGAAACAATCATTTAAAATGTTAAGGGCAGTTTTATGAAGGCTGTGTGCCTCTTTTGCGCCGCTGTTCCGTCACTTTTGTGTAAAAGATGCACCATGTTGCAAGATAGGCCTCAGTTCATTTCCAGCAAGATATCGTCAGTTTAAAATGTATATAAGTAGGACTGTGTAGGGGGCATGGAGAAGCTGAGGCTTCAGTAAGTGTCAAAGTTGTTGCATGCAGTGCGTACTCTTTCATATGCTGGACTACATCTGCACAATGAGATACCTAACCAAAGGAAACACAAGTGATGTGATTGTGAAATGAGCAAAAGAAATTGCACGTTTTTCAAATACATTACCTGTGTTTCCTAACATTACGAATCACATTGTGCAGATGAAGTTTAGGCCTGTCCAGGGAAACAGAGGAGGTCTGAACTTTATTGGTAGGCCTGCACATGTATTATCTCCTCTGTACTCTTCAACAAGCCTAAATTTCATCTGCAACCCTGAGTAGGCCTCACCTGAAACCAACGTCTGGATAGGACACACCTTATTACCATCCTGAAACAATCATTTAAAATGTTAGGAACAGTTTTATGATGATTGTGCACCTCTTTTGCGCTGCCATTGCGTCACTTTTGTGAGACAACAGCAGTGCAAAAGATGCACCATGTTCCAAGATAGGCCTCACTTCATCTGCATCAAGATACTGTTAGTTTAAAATGTATATCTTTAGGACTGTGTAGGGGGCCTGGAGAAGCAGGGGCTTCTGTAAGTGTCAAAGTTGTTGAAAAACTGTTTGTCCTTCAATCTTTTCCCTTGTCTTTTTGAATTTTTAAATACATGTTTTAATATTTTTCAAATGTTTGTTCTCTCTTTCACAGATTGAAAGTATAAAAATAACAAGTGACTAAGTTAACGACAATTATAAGGTAAATGTTTTGTACTCTTTTCATTACATTTCTATCACATTTAACTACTATTAGTTCCACTGCTTCATTTCTTTAACCCTCACTTTCCTGCCTTTGCTACTTCCCTCATTCATTTCTCTATTACTTACTTACTCTACTCCTTCCACTCCTTTTCTCAGTCCCTCTCTTCTCATAGTTCCTCACTCTTGTTCACTCACTCCGTCTCTATTACTCTCACTGTCTCTGACTGATCACTCTTTCACTACTTGTTCATTATGCTTTCTCTGTGTAGTTGAAGCACACTAAGGGGCATATTATGAACACAGCCAATAAAATTATTGCTGTTTTTATCGGCAGAAAACTGCTGCAAAAGCGGTTTTAGCGGCAGTTTTCTGCCGCAAAAGCGGCTTTAGCGACACATTTCTGCCGATAAAAGCTGCAAAACTTTTATTGCCTATGTTGATAATATGCCCCTATGTTATTTACATTTCTTTGCTGTTTCAATTATTCCTTTTCTGTTACTTCTTTTCTGCTTTCTGTTTTTTCTCTCTGTTATTCCACATGTTTTAATCTTATTTTGAACATTCACTCATATTCTCTAAGAAACTCTTCTTTGTTATTCTTCTACTCTCCTTTTTTTCTTTCACTTCCTTATCTATTTTGTTTTTCACAATTATACCCTCTTCCATCTTTTCTTCGGTAAATAGATCTATTAAACAGTATCTCTGGTTTAGTCCCTATAGCTGTCTTTCTTTTAACATTACTCTCTGTTTACTTCCCTTATACTTACTCTTCTTTTTTTTTTTAAATTTTTTTGGTTCGCTCCTGGTTCGCGTACCGGGGAGCGAACCTGGAAGCGAACCGAAAGAAATAGAGGTTGCCAGAGTGCTAAACATTCTAGCAATTTTTTTATAAAGGGGAGGTAGTTCTGAAAAGAATTTTTTTTATGTTTTTGTTGTTTTATATTTTTTTTTTATTTTTCTGAACATTTTTTGTTTTTTTTGTGTTTTTTTAACAATTTTATGTTTTTTTTGTTTTTTTGGGGGGGAAACAACGAAAAACAGGCATCAGAAAGGGCTCAACAGGAGCAAAAATTTTTTTTATTTTTTGGGGCGTTTTGAGCACTTGTGGATTTCATATGCTCTGTTTATCAAATTAATACTCATATTGGCACATGAGAGTAGGTTACCACAATAAATACACACTATCTTCATGTGCACAAAATTTTCTTGAATGTTTGGCACTGTTTCCCGTGCCTCTGGCCCCGACAGAGTTACCTGTGCCGATGTCCTGGCCACAGGAGTTGGTGGGTTGTCTTGGAGGTCACGCATCTGTGCCCTGCTGTAATTTAGTGGATGCCACCTCTGCATATGACGATGCATAGTATAGTTGCCGTAACTATACTTCTTATCTGTGCCTCTAGATAAATCTTCTTTGCATATGAGGCATGTCACATAGCGAGCATTCACTTTTTTTTGTCCTTCAGGAAAAGAAAAAAACTGCCAAATAAAACTATTTTTGCGGTGAGATATCCGGGGCTCCTCACGTAAAAACTGTCTTGGCTGTACTTCCTCTTCCTCTTCTTGGTCCTCTTCTTCCTCTGTGTTGGGAAGGAACTGTGGAGGTGGTCCTCTCTTACTTGGTGGTGGTGGTGGTGGTGGTGCACCAGCTGCAGCTACTACTGAAGCCATTTTCTACTCAGCAAAATAGGTCTTCCTTTCACAAAGTTGAAAGTCAGAGTGAGAAAAAAGGTGGGGGCTTTCATCATTTTGGAAAAAAAAATAGTTCTAAACCAATGAAAAGTGTTATTTTTAGGTCACATGACCTAGCCTTACATCATTAGGAAACCAAAAGTGAAATGAACCAATGAAAAGTTTTATTAACAAGTCACATGACCTTTTACGCTTATGTTACGCGCTGCGGGCCGCGCCCCGGATCGCTTCCGGGGAGCTGCGCTTCGCGCCTCGGTTCGCGCTCCGGAGCACTTCCGGGTGCGCTAACGCGGCACGTCATAAGACGCATTCGCGGCAACGCGATACGTCGCGCTTACGCAACGCGCCCCGGATCGCTTCCGGGGAGCTGCGCTTCGCGCCTCGGTTCGCGTACCGGAGCACTTCCGGGTGCGCTAATGCGGCGCGTCATAAGACGCATTACGTGACAACGCGATACGTCGCGCTTCCGCGACGCGTCACGATGTTGATTTCTGACGCGGCAGTTGCGCAAACGGAACGTTTACCGGTTCGCGTCCTGAGTCGCGGCACCAAATTGAGCTAACGGGAAGCTACCCGGTTCGTGAACCGGGAGCGAACCAAAACATAATAATAAAAAAATTTTATTAATAAACATATAAAATATATTTTTTGATTTAAAGAAGAATACATTTTACAGCTATAGATATTAGCTTTTAAAAAACCAATGAAATTCACTGAAAAAACCATAGGTTATAGACCATATATAGTTAGGAATTAGCATTTACAAAACCTTGAAAATTCACTGAAAAAACCATGGGTTATAGACCATATATAGTTAGGAATTAGCATTTACAAAACCTTATTTTACTCACACAAAACCATTGAAATTCCATATATAGTTAGTTGTACTAACTATATATCGCGCACCCGCAATCCACTGCTGATCATGTCACATATTACATCATTCATGACATGGTCAGTGACATCACTGATGACATCACTGATGACATCTCAAATGACATCACTGATGACATCACTGATGACATCTCAAATGACATCACTGATGACATCACTGATGACACAATCCAGTGACTGTGTGTTTCTGTAAAGTTTAAATATGTCTTACATATTGAAGAATGAGTGGATGTATAAGTGTCTTGATGAAGGATTTAGTAGGTGCATGACTGACTGTATGAGTGAGTGATTAAATGTGTGTCACTGAGTGCATGGGTTAGTGACTAAACTGTCTTAATTTGTGCATCATTATGTCTGTTGTTCTGTAAACTGCTGCATGTTGATCAGTAGCTATATGAGTAACTATATGGGTTATTGATTGGTTGCCCAAGTATTTGTATGGGAGACTGAGTGTGTGTGTGGGTGGCTGGGAGGTGTATGACTCTATGCATAGATGCGTGAGCAGTTGATTCACTAGATGTATGGGTTCAAAAGTGCACGTGGAAACAGCTGTATGGGCGGTTGACTGTATGCATGAGTGCATTGGTGAGTGAATGGATATCTCAGTGCTACATGTCAAAGTAAGTACATATGTAAAACACAGTCCATGTGAGAGTTGGCATATATAAATAACTGTGCATAAGAGCCAGTGAATGTGTGAGTGGCTGTATGGATCATTGTGAACTTGTATCAGGGATTGTAAAAGAGAGTAAATATGTGTTAGTATATGTTTGAATAAGTAAGGTGTGTATAACTGTATAGTTGAGGAAATGGAGGTGTGATTGATTCTTTGCATGACTGACTAGGTGTGTGAGTAACTCCATGGATGAGTGACAGTCTGTGAGTGTCTGTTTACACTGAGTGTATCTAAGGTTATATTAGAGTCTGAAGAGGTTCATCGTATTATCACATGAATGATGTCATCAGTGATGTGATCAGTAATGTCAAATGAGATGTCATCAGTGATGTCATCAGTGATGTCATTTGAGATGTCATCAGTGATGTCATCAGTGATGTCATTTGAGATGTCATCAGTGATGTCATCAGTGATGTCATTTGAGATGTCATCAGTGATGTCATCAGTGATGTCACTGACCATGTCATGAATGATGTAATATGTGACATGATTAGCAGTGGATTGCGGGGGCGCGATATATAGTTAGTACAACTAACTATATATGGAATTTCAATGGTTTTGTGTGAGTAAAATAAGGTTTTGTAAATGCTAATTCCTAACTATATATGGTCTATAACCCATGGTTTTTTCATTGAATTTTCAAGGTTTTGTAAATGCTAATTCCTAACTATATATGGTCTATAACCTATGGTTTTTTCAGTGAATATATATATATATATATATATATATATATATCTCCTCCACAACGGTTCCTTCTCGGGAGCTTGTGCAGCGCTCTCACATGTGCGGTATCCTGCGGCAGAACCCAGCCGCTTAATATTTCGCCAAATCTTCCCCCAAAAGAGGAAAGCAACGGGTCGCACAGCCAGTTTAGATTTAAACAGCAATCCTTTTTATTTTTTCAATTCATAGGGCAAATAGCGCATTGATCTACGCGTTTCGGTGTCACTCCACCTTGCTCACGATCACCGGGTTTGCCCCACCCACAAACATTTAAACACATTGTTTTCATTTTTTTCAGCATTTCCTGTCACATGGCTTGCTAAGGATTATGGTCCTTGTAGTTTGTAGGATTGCTGTTTAAATCTAAACTGGCTGTGCGACCCGTTGCTTTCCTCTTTTGGGGGAAGATTTGGCGAAATATGTATATATATATTAACTACTGGCGGTCGCCAGTAGGTATATATAGTTAGGATTTTTTTGAATAGGGATTTCTGAAAATTCTATGTTGAATAACTTTGGCGTTGATGGACGGAATTGGCTGAAATTTTCAGGAAAATGGCACATTTTGTTTCTGAGCGTCCCCTGAAAGTTTGGGGGGGGGGGTTCGTCAAGCGGGGGCCAAGAAAAAAGGGGGGTCCCAAAACGTGTTTTTAACATTGAGTTTTCCATAGGGCGGTTGGACTCACTTTTAGCTCGAACGGCTGAATGGATTTCCACAAAACTTGGCAAAATTGTAGGGACTGGTAGCCCGATGTGCCTTTGCTATGTCTCAAGATATATGCTCCAGTGGTTTTTACGAAAATTAACTTTGAAAAATATATATTGGGCTACATTGGGCTATATATATGTTAGAGCCCAAATGTAGCCCAATGTAGCCCAATGTAGCCCAATGTAGCCCAAAGATGGCCACCAGAGACAAAAAAAAACAAATGTAGCCCATATATTAGCCAGATGTAGCCCAACTATAGCCCAGTGACAGAGTGTCCCCGAGTGTTCTAAAGAACAACTAGAGCGCTAACAGTCTTACTTTTGACAAAAGTATGGCACACCTGAAGTCATCTTGATTGGAATAAAGTGTTAACACTTAAAACATTTAATTTGCAAAGGAACAAAATGAGGGGGTTCATTTTGCCATAGAAATTATGATTAGTGCTGAAGAAAGAAAAATTAGGGCACATTTTGAGTGACTTCTCAAATCCTCTTATATTTCATTAAAAAAATTCTGATATGCAGTCTCCCAAGATGGCCACCAGAGACAAAAGAGCCCAAATGTAGCCCAAATATCAGCCAGATGTAGCCCAACTATAGCCCAATGACAGAATGTCCCAGAGTGTTCTAAAGAACAACTAGAACGCTAACAGTCTTACTTATGACAAAAGTATGGCACACCTGAAGTCATCTTGATTGGAATAAAGTGGTAACACTTAATACATTTAACTTGAAAAAGAACAAAATGAGGGGTTTCATTTTGCCATGGAAATGTTATATATATATATATATATCTATATTACCTACTGGCGGTCGCCAGGAGGTATATATAGTTAGGGTTTTTTTGAATAGGGATTTCTGAAAATTCTATGTTGAATAACTTTGGCGTTGATGGACGGAATTGGCTGAAATTTTCAGGAAAATGGCACATTTTGTTTCTGAGCGTCCCCTTAAAGATTGGGGGGGGTTTCGTCAAGCAGGGGCCGAGAAAAAAGGGGGGTCCCAAAACGTGTTTTTAACATTGAGTTTTCCATAGGGCGGTTGGACTCACTTTTAACTCGAACGGCTGAATGGATTTCCACAAAACTTGGCAAAATTGTAGGGACTGGTAGCCCAATGTGCCTTTGCTATGTCTCATGATATATGCTCCAGTGGTTTTTACGAAAATTTACTTTGAAAAATATATATTGGGCTACATTGGGCTATATATATGTTAGAGCCCAAATGTAGCCCAATGTAGCCCAATGTAGCCCAAATATGGCCACCAGAGACAAAAAAAACAAATGTAGCCCAAATATCAGCCAGATGTAGCCCAACTATAGCCCAGTGACAGAATGTCCCAGAGTGTTCTAAAGAACAACTAGAGCGCTAACAGTCTTACTTATGACAAAAGTATGGCACACCTGAAGTCATCTTGATTGGAATAAAGTGTTAACACTTAAAACATTTAATTTGCAAAGGAACAAAATGAGGGGGTTCATTTTGCCATAGAAATTATGATTAGTGCTGAAGAAAGAAAAATTAGGGCACATTTTGAGTGACTTCTCAAATCCTCTTATATTTCATTAAAAAAATTCTGATATGCAGTCTCCCAAGATGGCCACCAGAGACAAAAGAGCCCAAATGTAGCCCAAATATCACCCAGATGTAGCCCAACTATAGCCCAATGACAGAATGTCCCAGAGTGTTCTAAAGAACAACTAGAACGCTAACAGTCTTACTTATGACAAAAGTATGGCACACCTGAAGTCATCTTGATTGGACTAAAGTGGTAACACTTAATACATTTAATTTGAAAAGGAACAAAATGAGGGGTTTCATTTTGCCATAGAAATGTTATATATATATATATATATTCACTGAAAAAACCATAGGTTAAAGACCATATATAGTTAGGAATTAGCATTTAAAAAACCTTATTTTACTCACACAAAACCATTGAAATTCCATATATAGTTAGTTGTACTAACTATATATCGCGCACCCGCAATCCACTGCTGATCATGTCACATATTACATCATTCATGACGTGGTCAGTGACATCACTGATGACATCACTGATGACATCTCAAATGACATCACTGATGACATCACTGATGACAACATCCAGTGACTGTATTTTTCTGTAAAGTTAAAATATGTCTTGAGTGGATGTATAAGTGTCTGGATGAAGGATTTAGTAGGTGCATGACTGACTGTATGAGTGAGTGATTAAATGTGTCTCACTGAGTGCATGGGTTAGTGACTAAACTGTCTTAATTTGTGCATCATTATGTCTGTTGTTCTGAAAACTGCTGCATGTGTTGTTCAGTAGCTATATGAGTAACTATATGGGTTATTGATTGGTTGCCCAAGTATTTGTATGGGAGACTGAGTGTGTGTGTGGGTGGCTGGGAGGTGTATGACTCTGTGCATAGATGTGTGAGCAGTTGATTCACTAGATGTATGGGTTCAAAAGTGCATGTGGAAACAGCTGTATGGGCGGTTGACTGTGTGCATGAGTGTATTGGTGAGTGAATGGATATCTCAGTGCTACATGTCAAAGTAAGTACATATGTAAAACATAGTACATGTGAGAGTTGGCATATATAAATAACTGTGCATAAGAGCCAGTGAATGTGTGAGTGGCTGTATGGATGATTGTGAACTTGTATTAGGGATTGTAAAAGAGAGTAAATATGTGTTAGTATATGTTTGAATAAGTAAGGTGTGTATAACTGTATAGTTGAGGAAATGGAGGTGTGATTGATTGTTTGCATGACTGACTAGGTGTGTGTGTAACTTCATGGATGAGTGACAATCTGTGAGTCTGTGTTTACACTGAGTGTATCTAAGGTTATATTAGAGTCTGAAGAGGTTCATCGTATTATCACATGAATGATGTCATCAGTGATGTGATCAGTAATGTCATTTGAGATGTCATCAGTGATGTCATCAGTGATGTCATTTGAGATGTCATCAGTGATGTCATCAGTGATGTCATTTGAGATGTCATCAGTGATGTCATCAGTGATGTCACTGACCATGTCATGAATGATGTAATATGTGACATGATCAGCAGTGGATTGCGGGTGCGCGATATATAGTTAGTACAACTAACTATATATGGAATTTCAATGGTTTTGTGTGAGTAAAATAAGGTTTTTTAAATGCTAATTCCTAACTATATATGGTCTATAACCTATGGTTTTTTCAGTAAATTTTCAAGGTTTTGTAAATGCTAATTCCTAACTATATATGGTCTATAACCTATGGTTTTTTCAGTGAATTTCAATGGTTTTTTAATAGCAAATATCATAAGCTGTCGAATGTCAAGTACGTGGTAAGAAAAAACATTTTCGTGTTTATGCACACTGATCTGCTTTGAATGCTGCCCCCCCCCCCTCATTTCTATTAGGAGGACTCTCTCTTTGCAGATAGTGAAAGGTAGTTAACGCAGGCCTTTGCCCCCGTTGTAATCCGTCGTGCCTGCTTCTCTCTCCATTTGATTGATTGTTATCCAAGCATTTACTGTTTTAGAATTGGTTCTCTTTGGTTCATTCTCTATTTACAAACAAGCACAGAGTCGCAATACTCTGTTTAGTCTTTGCAGATAGCGAAAAATCGTATAAAAAAACAAAAGGAATCGAGCAAAATCAGTAGGCCACTAATGGGATCTCTTTTTGACCTCGCTAAAATAGAAACATTAGGAACAACCCCTCATGACAAATACGAAACTAGTGAGATGAACTGAACTCCACACCATGATGGCTGCAATACAGCTCGGCTCCGCCACCCACCCCGCCCAAAATAACGATAAACTCTATGCAAATATTACAAATATATACAACACACCAGCAAAGTCACAGGGTAAAACATTTTATTAAACAACTATTTACATAACTATTTTATACTTTTTGTTGCCCGATCCGGCTAGCTCAATCGTTCGAGCATGAAAATCATGCACTCTGATGGTTCAAAGTTTTGAGGAGTGCTTGTAACACTGTCTGAAGCCTATTTGCACTTGCTTCAGCTTCACTATTCTCAAAGTAAAGTGGGGGCTGTTTGAGGACGTTACTGCATTTGTGAACAATGTAATGCGGTGCCACCCTGAACCGCTTGACGGAGGCCCCCGAGGGACGGTGTGATGGCGCGGACTCGGAGGGGGCGCTTGGCTCCGGCTCCCTCCCCAAGTTGTGTTCTCCTGGTGTAGCCTGAGATCGCCCCCGACATAGGTGGCCGGCTCCCGGGATCAAGCGGAACTTTTTGCCTTTTGGTAACTCTTCCATTCTTGACCTTGTCCCACAATCCGTTTCACCTAAAGACACGCTGTAGTGGGGCGCCCCTTTACCATTTCAGTTGCCATTCCGCCCGCTTTTGCTACACTGTGCCTCTTCCGCTATTCAGCTGTTTACCGCCCGCTCTTTCGACTACAGCGTCTCGCTCACCATGTAGTTGAGTTGCTCCCGCTCTTGCGGTGCAGCGATAGCCGGCTGCCACAGTACTCTCAAAATGGCGGCCGGCTCTTCAGATTTGGGCGTGGTCCACTAAAATTGCCCTGCGACACCTTGGAACTCGGACGCTTGTCTGCTAGAGATTGGGCTCCATTCTCGAAAGCGTCCCCTCAGCCTTGAAGATTTTACAAAAGTCTTGGGGGCCCCCGACTCCCGCAGGCTTCTGGTGGGGAGCGGCTAGAATTATTGCTCGTCGAATGGCCACGACGGAGCTACGAAATGGTGGTGCTCTCATGCTAACGCCAGCTTCAGTCTGAAACATCCAGAAACACTGTAGACTACCAATTCGATCAGTTCCGGTAGCGCCCCAACGTGACCCGGTAGAGAAGAACTAGCCCTCCCCTCTTTGACTGATGGTTCTTGTTGCCTGTCCCTTCTGTTGTCATTTAACAGAACTATTTAGCCTGCTGAAAGGGGTTGTGTTCCGACCGCTGGTTGGTGGAGACATTTTGACTATATTCTGGACCTGCGTTGTCGCGTAATGCGTCATATGACGCGCCGCGTTAGCGCATCCGGAAGTGATCCGGGGCGCGACGCGCAGCGCGTAACGTAAGCATAACAGGTCATGTGACTTGTTAATAAAACTTTTCATTGGTTCATTTTACTTTTCTTATTCTAATGATGAAAGGCTTGGTCATATGACCTAAAAATTACGCTTTTTATTACTTTCGAACATTATTTTTTCTTAAATATATGTTATAATGTTCCAGGCTAATGTACTTTCCCGGAAAATTTACAACTGTCCTGCAAGTAAAATATATTCCTTTTTCGAGAAAAAGGGCGTTTCTTCGTCCCATGACGGAGCCGTTGAGCAAATGAGGGTCGGCCTGCTGTCTTAGTCGCCGATACGCCTGAATATGAAATTCTTATCGATCACTTTATGTTGCAGGAGTAGAAAACACAACAGCCCTTGACCATTTATCTTTACTGCGTTCCTGCGTATTATACCTTTTACCCTTCATGTAATTGGTCTGCTTTATTTCACTTGCCTTTTACTGATTCTAAAACAGTGACTATTATTAAAAACTTTACCAATGTATATACTACTACCATGTTTTCTTTTAAAAACCTTTATTGTGAAAATGTCATTATACAAATACGGGCCTATAACCACGTGGGCCGCCCACGGAGCAAACTGTAATCGTATATGATGAGTAGACATTTACACTGTAGAGGAACGTAATGGGCGGGCCATTAGGTTGCAAGAACTAAAGTGTCTAACAGTTGCGGAATCGGTGGACGTACATTTTATAATTAAAATACGACAGGGCCAGTTACAATAAAATTATCTAGATATACATTTGCGGGCAAGTACCATGGGTGACGTTAATTCGAACTTTCAATAGTACAGTAATCAATAACACATCAGAACTTAATATCAATAGGGATATCGAAATATTCAATCTATTCTCGTCCCCGCCCGCCATGTGCTTCAAAACTGCATACGTATCTCGTGATATCAAGGTTGTGCAACCAGTACACAACAAGGAGTTACGAGTCCCATTTATTCCGGCGCCATTTTGGGTGAGGACGGGCAGGTCCAGGATATAGTCAAAATGTCTCTACCAACCATCGACTATGATAATGTTCATATGCTGTATTTATTAGAGTAACACTCATCTGTCCACATGAAATTAATTTGCCACAATCTAAACATGTCATTTTAATCTTTCCAAAGTTCTTCTAAATATTTGGGACCGTTTCCCTTGCCTCTGATGCTGTCAGTGCCACTTCTTTGATGAATGTACTGGCAGGTCGGGGGTTCTCCTCCAAATCTCTCTTTTATGCAGCACTATAATTAATCGGTGCCACCTCTCCATATGACGATGCATGGTATAGTTACCATAACTATATATTTTTTCGGTTCCTCTGGAGAGTACATCCTGGCAGATGAAGCGTGTAACGTACCGGGCATTTACCTTTTTTTGCATGTAGAGGAAAGGAAAAAAAATTCGAGCGTCCGAGTTCTAAGGTGTCCCAGGGCCATTTTAGTGGACCAGGCCCAAATCCAAAGAACAGGCCGCCATTTTGAGAGTCCTGTTGCAGCCGCCTGTCGCTGTAGCATCAAGAGCGGCCGAAACTCAGCTGAATGGCAACTGAAACGGTAAAGGGGCGCCCCACTACAGCAGACGAGCCTCCACCTAGGAAGGCCCGTTCACGCCGCCTCCCCCCCCCCTTCGGGCACCCCACGCCGTTATTCGGAGCAGGATTGTAGGATGGCCACACCAGTACGGCAACTTGCTAGACACCACCTCGGTGCCTACCGAATCTCAGCGCCTTGTGGTGTCTTCTATTCAGAAAACATTGTTGTGCTGCCTTCGACCTATTCGCCGCAAGTGCGCACGCAACTCAGCTGCATAGCTTTCTAGACACCACCTCGGTGCTAACCGAATCTCAGCGCCTTGTGGTGTCTTCTATTCCAAAAATATTGTTGCGCTGCCTTTGGCCCCATTCGCACATCGGTCCGCTACTGCCGCCATCTCACAGGCCAACGGGGCGCCCCACGCCGACTTTCAGCATTGTAGGATGGCCACACCAGTGCAGCAACTTGCTAGACACCACCTCGGTGCCATCCGGATCTTGGCATCTCAGCGCCTTGTGGTGTCTTCTATTCAGAAAATATTGTTGCGCTGCCTTTGGCCCCATTCGCACATCGGTCCGCTACTGCCGCCATCTCACAGGCCAACGGGGCACCCCACGCCGACTTTCAGCATTGTAGGATGGCCACACCAGTGCGACAACTTGCTAGACACCACCTCGGTGCCATCCAGATCTTGGCATCTCAGCGCCTTGTGGTGTCTTCTATTCAGAAAATATTGTTGCGCTGCCTTTGGCCCCATTCGCACATCGGTCCGCTACTGCCGCCATCTCACAGGCCAACGGGGCGCCCCACGCCGACTTTCAGCATTGTAGGATGGCCACACCAGTGCGACAACTTGCTAGACACCACCTCGGTGCCATCCGGATCTTGGCGCGTTGTGCTGCCTTCGGCCTATTCGCACATCGGTCCGCTACTGACGCGAACTCACAGGCCAACGGGGCGCCCCACGCCGACTTTCAGCATTGTAGGATGGCCACACCAGTGCGACAACTTGCTAGACACCACCTCGGTGCCATCCGGATCTTGGCGCGTTGTGCTGCCTTCGGCCTATTCGCACATCGGTCCGATACTGACGCGAACTCACAGGCCAACGGGGCGCCCCACGCCGACTTTCAGCATTGTAGGATGGCCACACCAGTGCGACAACTTGCTAGACACCACCTCGGTGCCATCCGGATCTTGGCGCGTTGTGCTGCCTTCGGCCTATTCGCACATCGGTCCGCTACTGACGCGAACTCACAGGCCAACGGGGCGCCCCACGCCGACTTTCAGCATTGTAGGATGGCCACACCAGTGCGACAACTTGCTGGACACCACCTCGCTGCCATCCGGATCTTGGCGCGTTGTGCTGCCTTCGGCCTATTCGCACATCGGTCCGCTACTGACGCCGCCTCACGTGCCAACGGATTTTCTACGCTTTTTATACCCTATGCCGCATAACAGGTCATGTGACTTGTTTATAAAACTTTTCATTGGTTCATTTTACTTTTGGTTTCCTAATGATGGAAGGCTTGATCATATGACCTAAAAATAACACTTTTCATTGGATGAAAACTATTTTTTTTCCCAAACGATGAAAGCCCCACCTTGTTTCTGGATGTTTCAGACTGAAGCTGGCGTCAGCATGAAAGCACCACCATCTCGTGGCTCCGTCGTGGTCATTCCGCGAGCAATCATGGCAGCCGCTCCCCACCGGAAGCCTGCAGGAGTCGGGGGCCCCCAAGACTTTTGTAGAATCCTCAAGGCGGAGGGGACGCTTTCGAGAATGGGGTCCAAGACCTAGCAGACAAGCGTCCGATTTCCAAGGTGTCCCAGGGCCATTTCAGTGGACCAAGCCCAAAAAGGAAAGAGCCTGCCGCCATTTTGAGAGTCCTGTGACAGCCGCCTATCGCTGCACCGCAAGAGTGGGCGCAACTCAGCTGAATTGCGGATTTTGACACAGTGGACCAAAAGCGGACGGAATGGCAACTGAAACGGTAAAGGGGCGCCCCACTACAGCAGACGAGGCTCCACCTGGGGAGGCACGTTCATGCCGCCTCCCCCCCACCCCCCCGGGGCGCCCCACGCCGTTATTCGGAGGGCGGCAACTTACTGGACATCACCTTGGTGCCATCCACATTTCAGCGCGTTCTGCTGCCTTGGAACTATTCGCACAACAGACCGCTACTGACGAGCCACCCCCCCCGGGACGCCCCACGCCGGATACCCAAATCAGTGCGGCACCCAGGCAACATCACCTGGGTGCCGTCCAGAAATCTGGACGTTGTGCTGCCTTGGGACTATTCGCACAACAGACCGTTACTGACGAGCCACCCCCCGGGACGCCACACGCCGTTATTCGGAGCAGCATTGTGGGATACCCAAAACCAGTGCGGCACCCAGGCAACATCACCTGGGTGCCGTCCAGAACTCAGGACGTTGTGCTGCCTTGGGACTATTCGCACAACCGACAGCTACAGACCATTGTTCCTTCTTTTTCCCTAAAAATGTTTAAATGTTTTTACTGTTTTTGTTTTGTTGTATATATTTATAAGTTATTAAAGTTTTATAATCCTACTACTTTGTTGGAGTGCTATATAGTTTTAATGTGACACATAATTGTAAAAACTTTGATGTACAAAGAGTCATCCCTGGAATCTTCCGCTTCAGGCTCGGTCCCCTCCCCAATCACAATACAGGATGGTTTTCAGATAGTAGGAACGCGTGTGGTGTGACGGATCTCATCGGGTGTGGGCCTTGATCTACTATAACTCCTTTGAAGAGGGGTGATTCTTTACAGCTGGGGCCATAAACTACATCTGCAGGGCTAGCTGATAGCCTGGAACCGGCCTGGACAATCGGACACAGAGGAAGAGGAGTGTCAGAGGGTGCGGTAGTGAATAGGGCGAAAGGGAGGTGTCGGGCGGGCACAGGGTGTGATTCTCAGGGAAGAGCAGCGCAGATGGGGGGAGGTTTATTGCCCATGCATAAGACAGAGAGCGGGGGTGACCAGTGCCTGGGGGAGATGCTTGCGAGGGTGGGGAGCCATGCTAAGGATCGACAGCGTGCAGAGAGTGGGTCTGGTCAAGGCATCTAAAATGGCTGCCGTGCATGACAAAAGTGTGGCATTTGGAAAAAGGCAAGATGGCGCAGACAATGTTTTTCAACACTTCCTGATTTCCTTCGAATCGAACGTTAACAGACGTTGGGGCATATTACCAAAGTTAAGCGATATTTATCCCTAACGATGCTTAGCAACGAATTTTTTACCGCTAAGCATCGTCAGAAATTATCGCAGATAAACCTTGCTATTATCAAGGTTTATCGCAAATGCGATAGAAAACGGCCGCAATGCATTAATATCGCTGAAAAGTCAGCGATATTCATGCATTACCGAGCTAATGCTCTTAGCCATGTTATCCACCTCCCATTGGATAACATGGCTAAGAACTGCTCAGGGCAGGTGTTACTTTTTGGAGATATTCGCGCTTAGCGCGAATATCTCCAAAAGTTGGTAATAGGAGATAGCGATGTTACCGACTGTTTCCAGTCGCTAAAATCTTGGCATGCCCACTTTGCATGTCATTAGTGATAAATATCACTGACATGCAAAGTGGGGCCCAAGATGGTCGCTATCTCCTACTAGCGGTCGCTAACTGGTGTTAGCGACAGCTAGGTAATACGGAGATAATTTTATCTCCGCTTTCTTGGCTTTTAAAGCCAAAAAAGCGGAGATAAACCCCCTTGATAATATGCCCCGTTATCTCTCCCACACTACCGGTCCCCCTGGGCTTAAACGCCGAGATGGTAGGGACTGCATCCTGTGAAGATAGGCCGAGACGTCACTCAGCAGAAAAAAAAGTTTTAAAAAAGTCTATAAACATACAATAAGTTAAAAGTCAATCATTCTTCATTCCTTGTAGTACACTCCCCAGTCCGCTTCCCGTTACGCTAACCGGGCGCACCCCAACAAAAAAACATTTTTTTTTTATTTTTTTGTCCCGCGGAGCCCTTTTAAAGCCTCCACATCAAACCTATGGGGTCAGGGAGGATCTACTATGCCCCCTTATGGTCATTTGCCCCTTCGCTTTGGCCTCCTCTTGTCTCTCGATCCTACCGAGAGACAAGATGGCGGCCGCTACGGTCTGTTTGGAATGTTTACAGACGCCGGAGAACCAATCAGCTTCGCTTCACAAAGCTCCGTAACGCGAAAAGTACGCGAAGTGGAGCGCTGCCCGGAGCGCTGTTACAGATATATATCTTTTTTTGAACGTTAATTTCTCAAAATCCACTGGAGCACATATATTGAGACCTAGCAAAGGCACATCGGGCTACCAGTCCCTACAATTTTGCCAAGTTTCGTGCAAATCCATTCAGCCGTTCGATTATTAATATTTTATTTTTTTTTGCCCCGCGGGGCCCTTTTAAAACCTCCACATCAAACCTAGGGGGTCAGGGAGGATCTACTATGCCCCCTTATGGTCATTTTCCCCTTCGCTTTGGCCTCCTCTTGTCTCTCGATCCTACCGAGAGACAAGATGGCGGCCGCTACGGACTGTTTGGAATGTTTACAGACGCCGGAGAACCAATCAGCTTCGCTTCACAAAGCTCCGTAACGCGAAAAGTACGCAAACTGGAGCGCTGCCCGGTCCGCTGTTACAGATATATATCTTTTTTTGAACGTTAATTTCTCAAAATCCACTAGAGCACATATATTGAGACCTAGCAAAGGCACATCGGGCTACCAGTCCCTACAATTTTGCCAAGTTTCGTGCAAATCCATTCAGCCGTTCGGGCTAAAAGTGAGGCCAACCGCCCTATGGAAAACTCAATGTTAAAAACACGTTTTGGGACCCCCCTTTTTTCTCGGCCCCCCCTTGACGAAACCCCCCCCAAATTTTCAGGGGCTGCTCAGAAACAAAATGTTCCATTTTCCTTAAAATTTCAGCCAATTCCGTCCACAAACACCAAAGTTATTAGACATAGAATTTTCAAAAATCCCATAGAGAAAAAATCCTAACTATATATACCTACTGGCGACCGCCAGTAGGTAATATATATATATTACCTACTGGCGGTCGCCAGTAGGTAAATATAGTTAGGATTTTTTTGAATAGGGATTTCTGAAAATTCTATGTTGAATAACTTTGGCGTTGAAGGACGGAATTGGCTGAAATTTTCAGGAAAATAGCACATTTTGTTTCTGAGCGTCCCCTGAAAGTTTGGGGGGGGTTCGTCAAGCAGGGGCCGAGAAAAAAGGGGGGTCCCAAAACATGTTTTTAACATTGAGTTTTCCATAGGGCGGTTGGACTCACTTTTAGCTCGAACGGCTGAATGGATTTCTATGAAACTTGGCAAAACTGTAGAGACTGTTTGCCCGATGTGCCTTTGCTAGGTCTCAAGATATGTGCTCCAGTGGATTTTGAGAAATTAATGTTCAAAAAAATATATATATGTGTGACAGCGTCCCGGTTAGTGCCCCGGTTCGCGTACCAGAAGCGTAACGGAACTTCGCGAGGAGAAGCGGATTGGCTCTCCGGTGACTGTCAACATTCTAAACAGTCCGGAGCGGCCGCCATCTTGTCTCTCGGTAGGATCGAGAGACAAGAGGTGGAAATAAACGAAGGGAGAAATGAATGAAAGGGGGCAAGGTAGACCCCTCCTGACCCCCTATGATTGATGTGGGGGCTATTAAAGGGCCCCGCGGGGCAAAAAAATAAAATAATTTTTTTTTCGATTTTTCGTGGTGGAAGCGCTACCCGGTACGCGAACCGGGTAGCTCACCGGTAGCGTAACGGGAGTCCGCCATCTTGTGTTTCGGACGAATTTAGTCACAAGATGGAGGATAAACAATGTTGGGAATGGGTATAAGGGGGCACGGGAGACATATCCTTACCCCCTAGGTTTTCTGAGGGTGGCTGAGGAGGCCCATTTATGTAAAAAAAAAACCTTTTTTTTTCAAATTTTCGCACGGTTAGCGCCCGGTCCGCGCACCGCGTAGTGTTCCGGAAAGCGTAACAAGGGGAAAACCAAGGGAAATAGTAAAATAATATTTTAGAGTGCTTTGAGGTAGGGTAGCTCTGAATGGAGCTGTTGTGTTGTGTGGGTGATGTAAGTACCAACATGTAGGTACCAATGAAGAGTCTAAAATTCAATGTACACCGTCTCCTCTGTAGATATTTTGTATGTTCTAATATGGGTTATTTAAATGTAAATGTGTGGAAAAGTACTTCATGCTTTAAAGCAGTTGTATTTTTGAACTGATTGTTTTTTCCTCTTAGTCCTCCTCTTTGTTTTTTTCCCCACACTCTTCTTCAGCATGATAGTTGATAAATTCGTTTCCTCAAAAAATGTATATACATAAAAAAATTATATTAAATACATATAAAATATATTTTTCCTTTAAAAGAAGAATACATTTTACAGCTTTTGATATTTGCTATTAAAAAACCATTGAAATTCACTGAAAAAACTATAGGTCATAGACCATATATAGTTAGGAATTAGCATTTACAAAACCTTATTTTACTCACACAAAACCATTGAAATTCGCATATATAGTTAGTTGCACTAACTATATATCGCGCACCCGCAATCCACTGCTGATCATGTCACATATTACATCATTCATGACATGGTCAGTGACATCACTGATGACATCACTGATGACATCTCAAATGACATCACTGATGACATCACTGATAACAACATCCAGTAACTGTATGTTTCTGTAAAGTTAAAATATGTCTTACATATTGAAGAATGAGTGGATGTATAAGTGTCTGGATGAAGGATTTAGTAGGTGCATGACTGACTGTATGAGTGAGTGATTAAATGTGTCTCACTGAGTGCCTGGGTTAGTGACTAAACTGTCTTAATTTGTGCATCATTATGTCTGTTGTTCTGTAAACTGCTGCATGTGTTGATCAGTAGCTATATGAGTAACTATATGGGTTATTGATTGGTTGCCCAAGTATTTTTATGGGAGACTGAATGAGTGTGTGGGTGGCTGGGAGGTGTATGACTCTCTGCATAGATGTGTGAGCAGTTGATTCACTAGATGTATGGGTTCAAAAGTGCATGTGGAAACAGCTGTGTGGGCGGTTGACTGTGTGCATGAGTGTATTGGTGAGTGAATGGATATCTCAGTGCTACATGTCAAAGTAAGTACATATGTAAAACACAGTACATGTGAGAGTTGACATATATAAATAACTGTGCATAAGAGCCAGTGAATGTGTGAGTGGCTGTATGGATCATTGTGAACTTGTATCAGGGATTGTATAAGAGAGTAAATATGTGTTAGTATATGTTTGAATAAGTAAAGAGTGTATAACTGTATAGTTGAGGAAATGGAGGTGTGATTGATTCTTTGCATGACTGACTAGGTGTGTGAGTAACTCCATGGATGAGTGACAGTCTGTGAGTGTCTGTTTACACTGAGTGTATCTAAGGTTATATTAGAGTCTGAAGAGGTTCATCGTATTATCACATGAATGATGTCAACAGTGATGTGATCAGTAATGTCAAATGAGATGTCATCAGTGATGTCATCAGTAATGTCAAATGAGATGTCATCAGTGATGTGATCAGTAATGTCAAATGAGATGTCATCAGTGATGTCATCAGTGATGTCATTTGAGATGTCATCAGTGATGTCATCAGTGATGTCATTTGAGATGTCATCAGTGATGTCATTTGAGATGTCATCAGTGATGTCATCAGTGATGTCATTTGAGATGTCATCAGTGATGTCATCAGTGATGTCACTGACCATGTCATGAATGATATAATATGTGACATGATCAGCAGTGGATTGCGGGTGCGCGATATATAGTTAGTGCAACTAACTATATATGCGAATTTCAATGGTTTTGTGTGAGTAAAATAAGGTTTTGTAAATGCTAATTCCTAACTATATATGGTCTATAACCTATGGTTTTTTCAGTGAATATATGTATATATATATTCACTGAAAAAACCATAGGTTATAGACCATATATAGTTAGGAATTAGCATTTAAAAAACCTTATTTTACTCACACAAAACCATTGAAATTCCATATATAGTTAGTTGCACTAACTATATATCGCGCACCCGCAATCCACTGCTGATGATGTCACATATTACATCATTCATGACATGGTCAGTGACATCACTGATGACATCACTGATGACATCTCAAATGACATCACTGATGACATCACTGATGACATCTCATTTGACATCATTCTTGTGCTAATACGATAAACCTCTTCAGACTCTAATATAACCTTAGATACACTCAGTGTATACATACACTCACACACTGTCACTCATCCATGGAGTTACTCACACACCTAGTCAGTCATGCAAAGAAACAATCTCACCTCCATTTCCTCAACTATACAGTTATACACACCTTACTTATTCAAACATATACTAACACATATTTACTCTCTTATACAATCCCTGATACAAGTTCACAATGATCCATACAGCCACTCACACATTCAGTGGCTCTCATGCACAGTTATTTATATATGCCAACTCTCACATGTACTGTGTTTTACATATGTGCTTACTATGACATGTAGCATTGAGATATCCATTCACTCATCAATACACTCATGCACACAGTCAACCGCCCATGTAGCTGTTTCCACATGCACTCTTGAACTCATACACCTAGTGAATCAACTGCTCACACATCTATGCACAGAGTCACACACCTCCCAGCCACCCCCACACAAACTCAATCTCCCATACAAATACTTGGGCAACCAATCAATAACACATATAACCTCTCGTATAGCTAATGATCAACACATGCAGCAGTTTACATCACAACAGACATACTGATGCACACATTCAGACAGTTTAGTCACTAACCCATGCATTTAGTACGACACATTTATTCACTCACTCATACAGTCAGTCACGCACCTACTAAATCCTTCATCCAGACACTTATACATCCACTCATTCTTCAATATATCAAACATATTTAAACTTTACAGAAACACACAGTCACTGGATGATGTCATCAGTGATGTCATTTGAGATGTCATCAGTGATGTCATCAGTGATGTCATTTGAGATGTTATCAGTGATGTCATTTGAGATGTCATCAGTGATGTCATTTGAGATGTCATCAGTGATGTCATCAGTGATGTCACTGACCATGTCATGAATGATGTAATATGTGACATCATCAGCAGTGGATTGCGGGTGCGCGATATATAGTTAGTGCAACTAACTATATATGGAATTTCAATGGTTTTGTGTGAGTAAAATAAGGTTTTTTAAATGCTAATTCCTAACTATATATGGTCTATAACCTATGGTTTTTTCAGTGAATTTTCGAGGTTTTTTAAATGCTAATTCCTAACTATATATGGTCTCTAACCTATGGTTTTTTCAGTGAAAATATATATATATATATATATAACATCTCTATGGCAAAATGAAACCCCTCATTTTGTTCCTTTTTAAATTAAATGTTTTAAGAGTTACCACTTTATTCCAATCAAGATGACTTCAGGTGTGCCATACTTTTGTCATAAGTAAGACTGTTAGCGCTCTAGTTGTTCTTTAGAACACTCTGGGACATTCTGTCACTGGGCTATAGTTGGGCTACATCTGGCTGATATTTGGGCTACATTTGGGCTCTTTTGTCTCTGGTGGCCATCTTTGGGCTACATTGGGCTACATCGGGCTACATTGGGCTACATTGGGCTCCAACATATATATAGCCCAATGTAGCCCAATATATATTTTTCAAAGTTGATTTTCGTAAAAACCACTGGAGCATATATCTTGAGACATAGCAAAGGCACATCGGGCTACCAGTCCCTACAATTTTGCCAAGTTTTGTGGAAATCCATTCAGCCGTTCGAGCTAAAAGTGAGTCCAACCGCCCTATGGAAAACTCAATGTTAAAAACACGTTTTGGGACCCCCCTGTTTTCTCCGCCCCCGCTTGACGAAACCCCCCCAAATTTTCAGGGGCTGCTCAGAAACACAATGTGCCATTTTCCTGAAAATTGCAGCCAATTCCATCAACAAACGCCAAAGTTATTAGACATAGAATTTTCAGAAATCCCATAGAGAAAAAATCCTAACTATATATACCTACTGGCTATCGCCAGTAGGTAATATATACACTGAAAAAACCATAAGTTTCACACCAGGTATAGTTAGCTGGAAGTTTTACTGGCATAAAACCATTGAAATTCCCACGTTATAGTTAGTTGGACTGACTATAACTTGCGCGTGCAATGCACTGCTGATGATGTCACATATTACATCACTCATGACATGGTCAGTGACATCACTCATCACAGGTCCTATGTACAAGCTTTCCATGTCACTACTAAAACTTCACAATTTTACAAAATACAATTCCTCTATGCAGTAAAAACTTTTTACCAAGCATTATCAAAAACCATGACACAAAGCAACATTAAAAAACCACAATTTTCTTCCAAATCTTCTCCATAGAGTATACAAGTCTCTGTGTATATTAAATGAATCATAACTCACCTTTACAAATACTTTAGGAGATTCAGAACAGTGTCAGATACACACACCAATATTTCTTTAGCAGAGCAAAAACGTTAATGGCACAGAAAACCTCTAATTGTACACACATATTGCTCATGGTAACCAATCAAAACTCTTCCCTCTGTATTTTCAAACCAACACCCTTCCCCCCCTCAGCCCTTTCTACCTGTTACCATAGCAACTCCCTCCTCACTGAGCTCTCAGGTTTAAAAGTTTATTCTACAATGTTGCAAATCACCTCAACAATGATGTTTGACCAGCGAATACACCAGCTTATCTGGTGCAATGTTTCTTTAAATGACTTTTTTTTAACCATTCAAATGACTTCTTACACATAACACAACCATGCACCCTAACTTTCAGTTTTCAACTATCTCAATCTACCAATCATTGCTTGTGATTTAAGAGCACTGAAAGTCTACAGTTTTTTTTGCAAACTCCTATTGTTCCAACTGCCATTTCTTTCCCACACTTCATCTGATTGCACCAGAATCTCCTCTCACCATGTATTCTGTCTGGATTATTGGACATAGCTATATCCACTGGGCTCAAAGGTATGCAGCTACCAGAAATTTTCACAACCTTGATTTACAAAATGTGAACATTAAATGGATTGGCCAGAGAGGATTGAGATGTTACCAATTGATTCCATTGGTGAAAACCTTTTTGCATTTGCCACACCCTAACCTCATTATTCTTCACTGTGGTGGATATGACTTAGGCACTTTGACTGGGGTAGGTCTAGAAATGCTTTTAAAGGACACCTTTGGGCAATTGATGGCACTTTTTCCTCAAACTGCCTTGGTATTTTCCAATATATGCTAAAGACAGAAATGGAACTGGTCCAACCAATTTTGTCCACAATTTGAGAAAGCACGGAAACATGTGAATAAATCTGTTTCTGCTTACATGAGAGACTATAGAATGGGATCAATATACAACAACAACTTACGTTACAACATGCAAGATATCTACAGAGTAGATGGTGTGCACTTCTCAGATGAGGGGAATAGAATATTCCTCCTCAATTTAAGACTGTGCATTGGTACCTACTTGTAGGTACCTAAATCAGCCACAGAACCCAAAAGCTCTTTTCAGAGCTACCCTACCTCTGATCACTCCAAATGATTATCTTTTTCTAACTTTTTTCACTATTTTTCACTAAAGTACACTCCCCGGTACGCTCCACGGTGCGCGTACCGGGTGCTCCCCCCGCGAAAACCGAAAAAAATATATATATGTTTCGAATGTTTACAGACACCCGAAAGCCAATCAGCTTTCCGTGCGCAAGTCGCGAGCGCGCCCGGAGCGCTCCCCGGTGCGCGTACCGGGGCGCGCTTACAGATATATACATTATTTTGAACCTAAATTACTCAAAATTCTCTGGAGCACATATCTTGAGATATAGCAAAGGCACATCGGGCTACCAGTCCCTACAATTTTGCCAAGTTTGGTGAAAATCCATTCAGCCGTTCGGGCTAAAAGTGCGACCGACCGCCTAATGGAAATGAACATGGAGAAAACATGTTTAGGGACCCCCCTTTTATCGCGGCCCCCGCTTGACGAATCCCCCCCAAACTTTCAGGGACGGAGCGGAGCGCCGCGAGGCTAAGTTGCTGAAAAATTCAGGCTGATTCCTCAACCGGCACCAAAGTTATTCTAAATAGAATGTTGTGATTTCCCTATGGAAAACAATCCTAACTATAACTACCTACTGACGACCTCCAGTTGGTAATATATATATATATATATATATATATATATATATACTATTATCCATAGGCAATACGCAACATTCTATTCCCCATTATTTTGGCGCCGATTGATGAACCTTTGCGAAATTTTCCAAACTTTTGGCCAGCTCTGGTCCGCTCCTATCCTGAAAGTTTCATGGTGATTCGTCAAGTGGGGGCCGAGAAAAAAGGGGGGTCCCAAAACGTATTTTCCCCATGCAGTTTCCCATGGGACCTTTAGCCACAGCTACAGCCTGAACTGCTGAACGGAATGACACCACATTTGGCAAAGATGTAGCCTTCAGTTCAGACTTGTGCCTTGTGCTTAAATGGTGTCAATCTGTTCAGTAGTTCCTGAGACAATTACAGTTAAAATCATTTATATATCTATGGGCGTGGTGGATCCGCCGATTCTGCGCTCATTGTCATCGTACCATAAGCACACCCTTCCGAACACGCGCTGAATGCTAAATGGCTGTCAAGTGGTTGTCAACATTCGAAGCCAGGAACTGTTGGCAGCCATTTTGTATCTCGGTAGAAGCGAGGCTGAGGAAGTCAGTGGAATATGTGTGCAAAATGCAGAAAGGGGGAAGGGTAGAAATCGTTTTACCCTCTAGACCTTCTTAGGGGGCCCCAGAAGGACGCCCAGGGCCCACAGTTTTGTTTTGTTTAACTCAGCAGGTGCTTGTAGGGTGCGCGGACTCTGCCATAAAATAAATAAAATAAAACAGAGTTTTTTTATAATACCCGGGGCAAAATATTAAACTTTATGGGGGGCCCAGAGGGGCCCCCAGCCCCGGGGATCATCACCCACCGGGGCTAAAAAAAAAATGGTGTGTGGAGGGGTCCAAGGTTCCCAAAGTCGCAGGGACAATCACTCCTCGGGGCTTTATATATTGTGGGAGGGGGACTGCGTGTCCCCCTTCCTGGAGCACTCAAGGGCCCTTTTACCCCCCGGTGCAAAAAAAAAATGGTTGGGGGGGGCAGCAAGGTCTCCAAAGCCCCGAGGACCACCACTCCCCGGGGTTTTATATATTGTGGGAGGGCCGGCTCCTGCAGTGTCCCAGGGTGTCCATCCCGCCCTCCCATAGCAAGGACATCTGTTCTCTCTTTTAAAATCTAAATCAGATTGCTTTCCCACATGGGGAACTGCATGTTAGTAGCTCCCCATGTGGAAAAGCAATGCCGGCTCCCAAACACGTAGAAGTTGTGCACCAAAGGCGCTGGAGTCAAGCACAACAAATGCAAAACAACAGTTGATGGACAGAATGCAGAACAATGTCATACATTCACCCCAGTACAGAGATCTGGGCCTAAATCCATCGTTTTTTTGCACTGCACACCACCCCCAGTTCAGACATGGCCATATGCAAATCAGCCTTGACCCTGTGCCTCATGGGAACAGTCCAGCCCGAACTGCCAAGCCATGTCTTTACTGGACCGGAATCAAGCATCCTAGGACCGGTTTCTGGCTATCAGCCGTCTTCAGCCAGGATAGCTTGACTCCAGTGATGTGGAGAGCATGGGACTCACGTCTGAGCATACCCATCCCACTCGGGGTGACAAATGCAAAACAACAGTTGATGGACAGAATGCAGAACAATGTCATATAGTCACCCCAGTACAGAGATCTGGGCCTAAATCCATCATTTTTTTGCACTCCACACCACCCCACTTCAGACATGGCCATATGCAAATCAGCCTTGACCCTGTGCCTCATGGGAACAGTCCAGCCCAAATTGCCAAGCCATGTCTTTACTGGACCAGAATCAAGCATCCTAGGACCGGTTTCTGGCTATCAGCCATCTTCAGCCAGGATAGCTTGACTCCAGTGGTGTGAAGAGCATGGGACTCACGTCTGAGCATACCCATCCCACTCGGGGTAACAAATGCAAAACAACAGTTGATGGACAGCATGCAGAACAATGTCATACATTCACCCCAGTACAGAGATCTGGGCCTAATTTTCCAAACTTTTGGCCAGCTCTGGTCCGCTCCTATCCTGAAAGTTTCATGGTGATTCGTCAAGTGGGGGCCGAGAAAAAAGGGGGGTCCCAAAACGTGTTTTCCCCATGCAATTTCCCATGGGACCTTTAGCCACAGCTACAGCCTGAACTGCTGAACGGAATGACACCACATTTGGCAAAGATGTAGCCATCAGTTCAGACTTGTGACTTGTGCTTAAATGGTGTCAATCTGTTCAGTAGTTCCTGAGACAATTACAGTTAAAATCATTTATATATCTATGGGCGTGGTGGATCTGCAGATTCTGCGCTCATTGTCATCGTACCATAAGCACGCCCTTCCGAACACGCGCTGAATGCTAAATGGCTGTCAAGTGGTTGTCAACATTCGAAACCAGGAACTGTTGGCAGCCATTTTGTGTCTCGGTAGAAGCGAGGCTGAGGACGTCAATGGAATATGTGTGCAAAATGTAGAAAGGGGGAAGGGTAGAAATAATTTTACCCTCTAGACCTTCTTAGGGGGCCCCAGAAGGACCCCCAGGGCCCACAGTTTTTTTTGTTTAACTCAGCAGGTGCTTGTAGGATGCGCGGACTCTGCCATAAAATAAATTAAATAAAACAGAGGTTTTTTTTATAATACCCGGGGCAAAATATTAAACTTTATGGGGGGCCCCAGCCCCGGGGATCATCACCCCCGGGGCTAAAAAAAATGGTGTGGGGAGGGGTCCAAGGTTCCCAAAGTCGCAGGGACAATCACTCCCCGGGGCTTTATGTATTGTGGGAGAGGGACTGCGTGTCCCCCTTCCTGGAGCACTCAAGGGCCCTTTTACTCCCCTGGGCAACAAAAAAAAATGGTTGGGGGGCTGCAAGGTCTCCAAAACCCCGGGAACCACCACTCCCCGGGGTTTTATATATTGTGGGAGGGCCGGCTCCTGCAGTGTCCCAGGGTGTCCATCCCGCCCTCCCATAGCAAGGAAATCTGTTCTCTCTTTTAAAATCTAAATCAGATTGCTTTCCCACATGGGGAGCTGCATGTTAGTAGCTCCCCATGTGGAAAAGCAATGCCGGCTCCCAAACACGTAGAAGTTGTGCACCAAAGGCGCTGGAATCACGCACAACAAATGCAAAACAACAGTTGATGCACAGTATGCAGAACAATGTCATACATTCACCCCAGTACAGAGATCTGGGCTTAAATCCATCGTTTTTTTGCACTCCACACTACCCCAGTTCAGACATGGCCATATGCAAATCAGCCATGACCACGTGGCTCATGGGAACAGTCCAGCCCGAACTGCCAAGCCATGTCTTTACTGGACCGGAATCAAGCATCCTAGGACCGGTTTCTGGCTATCAGCCGTCTTCAGCCAGGATAGCTTGACTCCAGTGGTGTGGAGAGCATGGGACTCACGTCTGAGCATACCCATCCCACTCGGGTGATAAATGCAAAACAACAGTTGATGGACAGAATGCAGAACAATGTCATACATTCACCCCAGAGAGGTAGTGTACATGGAAAGCTGAATTCAAGTTGTGAACCCTGCTGTCCGCAGAGTACATTTATGGCAGTAGTCCCCAGAAATATCGACGGATGATTTTTTGTCACATACGTTAAAAAAATCTGACGACACAGTAGGATTGTCTCTACCTTAAATATATTGAGAATGAATTCAATGTTGTTCGTAGTACGTATCCGCTTCTGGTATCAAGTTGTGAAGTCTGTTGATCGCAGTGTACATTTGAAGGTAGTACTTAGTACAGACATTGAGGAATTTTTTTTTGGCATCCACTAACAAAATTGTCTCTGCCTTACATAAATCAAGGCTAAGTTGATTGTTGTCTGTAATCATCTCTGCGTTATTAAATGAAGGCTGAATTTCCTACTTTTCAAACTTTAACAAAATCTGAGGACATTGTATCTGCTTTAATTAAATCGAGACTGAATTCAATGTTTTCTGTAGTGCTGATGCGCAACTGGTATCAAGTTGTCAATTCAAGTGACCGCAGTGTAGATTGAAGGCAGTTCTTAGCACAGATACCGACGACAAATTTAGATCCAAAGTTGAATTCAAGTTGTAAACCCTGATGTCCGCAGTGTAGATCGAAGACTGTAGTCGATACAGACATACGTCTGCGGTGCTGTGGCGCTGAGTTCGCAATGGGCCTGTATCAAGGAGGCACGCGGTCATGGCGGCAGCCACGTGGCAGGGTGCGGACCTTCGCTGTGGCGCAGTCTCTTCTCTTTGCAGGAGTAAACCACGCCCAAGGCATAGCCTAATTATTTATAGTCTTATGTTGACGTTGTTTACGTTGGACTAGCCCACTTCGCTTCTGTTTCAAAGGGAGGTGTGAACACAGCTACATGACCAAAATATTCCCCAGTGTCTGAGATAAATGGTTGAGGTTCACTATTCAGTACACTACACATATCAATGGTATATCTACACACTGAAAAGTTTTTGGTTTGTATAGTGAATTGTGTATAGTATTTCACCGGTAGTCTTAGCGTTGTGTACATTATTGTTCCCTTATACATACTTGGTTGCCCCATCTCTGTAGATTGAGCTAGTGTACTGTTGAGAGGATATATTATTTTGGAAAGGTCCATTGTCCTGTTTTGCGCTGCCTATAGGGTAGTAGGGGGGCGGGGTTCGGGGGGTAGTTTTGGTGGTGGTGGCGTTGAGTATGGTGATTTTCTTTTGTGTTGGAAGTGTATAATTAGAACCTCTACCACATATTGATCTTTAAATATGGGTGTGAGTTGGATGTAATTCATGCAGTACATAGTCGACTTCCTTACACTAGTTAAATGTTGATGTTAGTGGTAAGTGGAACTATTGCCTGTTTTGTTAAGTAGCATTGCAAATTTGGTTTCATGTTGAAGATATGGGGAAGTGGTCAACATTATATTTAGGAATTGTCATTTAAAATACCTTTGAAATTCACTGAAAAAAACATTGATTTCAGGCAGGTTATCATTAGGAATTATCATTTAAAAAAACTTTGAAATTCACTGAAAAAACCATAGGTTTCAAGCAGGTTATAGTTAGGAATCATCATTGAAAAAAAACCTTTGGAATTCATTGAAAAAACCATAGGTTTCAGGGGTGTTATAGTAAGCTGGACATTTCACCCTTACAAAACCATTAAAATTCCTCTGTTATAGTTAGTTGTACTAACTGTAACTGTTGCGCCCGCAATCCACTGGTGATGATGTCACATATTACATCATTCATGACATGATCAGGGACATCACTGATTACATCACTGTTGACATCATCCACGTGACAATCAGATACACCTCATCATACACTACTATAACCTTTCATCACTCACTGAAAAATACAGAGTAGCATATCTGAATCCATTGACACAGCAATATGAGTTTCTAAAAACCCACTCAGTAATTCCTAGATCTACACACACATCTAATCACTTACCTATAGATTCACTCATACATGTTGTCAATGATCAATAGAACACTATCAAATATACTTATACACGTATATTAACATTACACACCAGCACACATCCTATCCAGTTATGCAGTCATCCTACTCACTCTTGCAAACAATGTACTTGATTTACATTTACTCAGCTACACACTTATACAAATATCACTTCATTTATTCATATAAATAGTAACTCATACTTAGTGTGTTATGAAATCACTATTACAAGGATAGAATTATCTATACCGTCTCTCATGCAATCAATGAGTTTTGTGTACACTTATTTGTATACAAGAACTGTCACATACACTGTCTTTTATTTTATATACTTTGTTGGACATTGTCGTGTGGTGGAGAAGGAATGAGGGATACAGGTTATAATTCTTACAATGGTTTTGTTAGTCACACACAAAAAAAATGAAATGACTAAGGATAAGGTACTGTTTCTGTCAGTCAATCAAGACAGTCCAATGTGACTCCCAGTCCTTTTCTTCCTAAAAAGGGTCTTGCATTTGCTACCTGGTAGGCAGCCTGCGCTTCTCCTGTGAGAAAGGGGGCCAAAAAGAAAGGCCATTTAGAATCTGGCCACCCCGAGGCACGGGCGGCCCTTTCAAAATTTAATAAAAAAGCATCCGGGTCTTCCGTCGGAAGATACTTTCCTTGGCGGGCCTTAAACTGTGCAGCTAGCTGTAATCTATCATCGGCAACATTCTCAAGGCATTCTGCCTGATGACACATAGTGTCCTTAAACATGTCATTATCAGCTTGGGCTGAGTACATCTGCTTTTCTACTGCCCATTCTGACTTCTCCTGGCCACGAATTAACTTTGAATGAGGTTCTCCATATTGACGATCTATGGAGGGGATCCCACTTCTGACACCACGTGTTGTGTGGCGGAGAAGGAATGAGGGATATAGGTTATTATTCTTACAATGGTTTTATTAGTCACACACAAAAGAAACGGCTAAGGATAAGGTACTTTTTCTGTCAGTCAATCAAGACAGTCCAATGTGATTCCCAGTCCTTGTCTTCCTCAAAAGGGTCTCTAGTACGTAGTTCCTTTGGTAAGCCAGGCCGAGTCTTGTATCCTGATTCTTCCGGGAAAGGGGAAGAAGTACTCCAAAAGAAATGAAAAACAAAGAAGGATGTCAGGAGAGTTGTTTTCTGTTTTGATCAATAGTCAGGGAAAGGGGGTGAAGGGGGGAAGCTCACACCAACTGCCAGCACCAGTGCTCAGGGATCTGTGTTATACGGATCATGTGAATTCTCAAGCCACCCACGTGCTCATGAGTGTCCTTCACTTCCCACCCCTACCCGTCGTCTCCCTAGAGGTTCCGACTCCTTTTCCCCAAATTGTTCCCAGGTGGCCCCGTACCTTGCTAAGCCACGTTCCTCCGAGAACATGGCTGGCTTCTGCGTAGTGCCGGTTAGGATCCGGTTCCCTCTTTGTCTCCAGTTCTACAGCGAGTCGGTTCCTGAGGTCCGGTCCATCTTTGACTTCGGTTTGGTATCCCACCAGGTTTTGGATTTCAGGGGGCGAAGACGAAGGTCTGAACGGCTCCATCTTTCTTCGTGTCTTCTCTTCCAACGCCGGAGAACACCAAGGAATGAGAGGAAAAACCCGCGTCTTCCTCTTTCAAGACGCGAGGGTCATGTGACGGGCCACATGGCTGGCTGGCTGATCCCGGAGAACAAGATTCTTAAAGGGAAAGTCAAATCGTTGTTACACGGAGGGTGTCTGTAAATAAAGGAGTGGACAGGGAGAAAGATAAGTAGGAAAACGTTCTGCTTTGTTACAGACATGTACCATTGAGAAATGTTTTTGCTCATCACCACACCCATAAAGATATTCCATCACCCAAACAGGTAATATAATACGTAGTTTTAACCTCATATACGTACTGAATTAAGTATTCATATATCTTTGGGCAGTCATAGACCCCCCACCGAAGCACACACACATTCACTCTCCATTGCAAATAATCAGTTAACTAATCAATAACTAATATAGAGTTTCACGTCGGTAATAACCAACTGGTGCAGCAGTTTACACAACAACTGACCAAGTAATACAGATATTCTCACAGTTTAGTCACTATCCAATATATTTAGTGAGACACTATAAATTACTCAAGTAAACAATCAATCACACTGCTACTAAGTCCTCTATCCAGATATTTATATATCCACTGATTCTTCAATGCAGATTGGTGTATATATAATACATATTTAAAAACCAAACCAAACCACATTCACTGAATGATGTCATCAGTGATGTCATTTGAGATGTCATCAGTGATGTCATCAGTGATGTCACTGACCATGTCATGAATGGCGCAAGAGTTACAGTTAGTACAACTTACTATAACGGGAGAATTCCAATGGTTTTGTACAAGTGAAATGTCCAACTAAATATAACACCCCTGAAACCTGTGTTTTTTACAGTGAATTTCTGAGGTTTTTTAAATGCTAATTCCTAACTATAACATGTTTGAAACCTATGGTTTTTTCAATGAATTTTAAAGGTTTTGTAAATGACAATTTTTAAATATATTTATTCTTATATTTATTTTTTTGATACTGATTTACAATTTTTTTTAAAACTATTTATTTTTAGATATTTAATTTTTTAAAATACATTACATTGCATGGCCCCCCTTCCTTTTACTTTTTTTGGGCCCTGGGGACCCCATTTCCTAGAGCCTGACCCGCAAATGCAACTTTAATAATTTTTTTAGGAAGAGGATTCCTATAGAAGGAAATACAAGTTATTTGTAAGTATGCTTAGAACTACTTTTCACGGTCAGTGTTGGGCTAAAAGATGCAGCACTGGGTTCTCTCCTGATAACAGGTGAGTACATTGGAATTCATTGTTCAGATGATTTTAGGTGAATATTTTAAAGTTCCAAAACTCCATATTTAGAAGAATTTTCAATTGAAACCACTCAATGTTAGTCTATGAAAGAAAATTCACTTAGCAGGTAAATAGTGTTATCGTTACCTTTTCTTACTCAGGGGTGGATCCTGGATCCAGCACTTGTGCATCTCCTCTAAATAGTTCAAAGAATGCAAATTACCAAAGACGCGCAGAAGCTCACATTTCTTCTTTTTTTTTTTTAATACCACTAGAATGCGCGGATCATAAGCGCACCCTGCGATTTTACCCCCAAAAATTAAAATTGGGGCTTTTGTGGGACCCCCTGAGCAGACCTAGAGTTTCAGGGTGTGTTTACTCACCCCCTTTTCACATTTTAAACACACATTTCACACACTTCTTCAGCATCCCTTCTATCGAGGCATAAAATGGCTGCCAACAGTTTCTAGTTTCGAATGTTGACAACCAATTGTCAGCCAATTAGCATTCAGCGCGTGATCGAAAGGGTTCCCTTATGGTACGATGACAATAAACGGAGTATTGGGGCGACCTTTGACCCTGCTCGCAGGCAGGTTGCCCCCATGCCGCTGCTCATCACCTGTTTGCTGCCTCTGTGTTCCTGAGCTGGTTTTCTTGCCTCCCCCTGCTCGTGCGCCAGTTTTACCCCACCCCCCACCGCTCCTGTTCAGGCCCTTCCCGCTGCTGCTTCCCTGCGCCCCCCCTTACGCACCCATTGGCCTCCCCGCTCCCGCCTCCCAGCTAATCCTCCCTCCCAAGCCACCTCATATGCAGGCCAAACAGCGGTAGCAAGAGCGACCTTTGACCCTGCTTGCAGGCAGGTCGCCCCCACGGTGCTGCTCGTCACCTGCTTGCTGCCTCTGTGTTCCTGAGCTTGTGTTCTCGCCTCCCCCTGCCCGTGCACCAGTTCCCCCCTGCCCCCACCGCTCCCGTTCAGGCCCTTCCCCCTGCTGCTTCCCTGCGGCCCCACCCCCTACACACCATTTGGCCTCCCCGCACCCACCTCCCAGCTGCTCCTCCCTCACAAGCCACCTCATATGCAGGCCGAGAAGCGGACACGCTCAGCGGGCCCACCTAAGGCAAGGCCGTCTGCGCCAGTCCGCGCCTGGACTGCCCCAGCGCCAGAACCCCTGGACCCCATGAACGCCATGACACCAGAATCCACTATGACACCAGCACCCTCCGCGCACTCAACACCGACTGAAACCACACCTGCTTCCAAGCTGCCCCGAAACTGACCCACGGACCCTTCTCCTGCCACACCGGCAGCTTCACCTGCGACAGTACCACCAAACCTTCGAAGACTTAACCCAACCACCTCCGCTGCATACTCCTAAACACCCGCTCCGCATGCAGACACGCTGTCGAGCTCTGGGATCTGCACGGCACCTCCATCCCAGACGTGGCCTTCCTGACCGAGACCTGGTGGAACATCTCCTCGGTGCCCGACATCGCCATAGCCATCCCGGACGGCTACAAGATCACCCGCAGGGACCGCTCCAATGGAATCGTAGATAGAATAGCCATCGTCCACAAGTCCACCTTCAAGATTGCCACCCACGCGGACGACACTCTCAACACTGCCGAACACCTACACTTTCGGATCCTCACCAACCCCAACACCACCCTCAGAGGAACACTAATCTACAGACCCCCCAGACGCCAAGCTCAGTTCAGCGACTCCATCGCCAACCTCACCAGCACCCAAGCACTCGTTTCCAACTACTACATCCTCCTCGGGGACCTGAACTTCCACCTCGAGAACAACAACTATGCCAACTCCGCCACCCTTATAGACAACCTAGCCAACCTCGGACTCAAACAACTTGTCATAGCCTTCGACCACACCACTGAACTCCACTGGACTGACCACCGCTGCATCCATTTCACCTTCAAGAAACCAACCACGCACCACCGCAATCAACAGCTGCCTCGACACTGCTGGAGCAAAGTCACCGAAGACCAGCTGACCACCTCCCTTGCCAAGAACCCACCAACCGACCCTACCAACCCAGACGCTGCAGCCCGCAACCTCAGACAGTCGATCAACGACTGGGACAACACCCACGCCCCGCTCAAGAATCCCTCCAACAGCCACGCCAACAAGAGAGCCACCTGCTTCTCCAATGAGCTCCAGGCCTCCAAACGCGCATGCCGGAAACTGGAGAAGACATGGCTCCACAAACGCACACCGGACAACCACACAGCCCACAAGGACATCACCCGCAGACACTACCACCTCATCAGATTAGCCAAAAGATCCTCCTTCAGAGATCGCTTGGATAACAACGCACATGACAGCAAAGAGCTCTTCAGCATTGTAAAGGAACTCTCCAACCACAGCGCCAACGCCAACGACATCCCGCCCTCACAAGAACTGTGCGACTCACTAGCCATCTTCTTCCACCGCAAGATCGCTGACATCCACGACAGCTTCAACACCACGACCATCCCGACTGCGCCAGACACCACCCCCCCTGTGAGTGAACACCACCAGCGCCAACCACCTGACCTCCTGGTCCAACATCAACGACGATGAGACACGCAAGGTCATGAACTCCATCCACTCAGGATCACCGTCTGACCCATGCCCACACCACGTATTCAACAAAGCAGACACTGCCATCGCACCCCTAAAACGTACGGTCATCAACATCTCCTTCGAAACAGCGACATTCCCGGAAAGCTGGAAGCACGCCAAAATCAACGCCCTCCTCAAGAAGCCCAAAGTGGACCCCAAGGACCTCAAGAACTTCCGGCCCATCTCCCTGCTCCCGTTTCTGGCAAAGTTCATTGAAAAAATTGTCAACATGCAACTGGCCCGCCACCTGGAAGACAACATCTTGGACCAGTCCCAGACCAGATTCAGATGAAACCACAGCACCGAGACTGCCCTCATCGCCACCACAGACGACATCAGGCACCAACTAGACAATGGTGAAACATCAGCCCTCATCCTCCTGGACCTGTCAGCTGCCTTCGACGCGGCCTGCCATCGCATTCTAAAGACACGCCTCCTAGAAGCCGGAATCCAAGAGAAGGCTCTTGGCTGGCCACGTCCTTCCTCTCCATAAGAACCCAGAGCGTCCGCCTCCCACTCTTCCGATCCGAAGCCACCGACATCATCAGCAGGGTCCCCCAGGGCTCATCCCTCAGCCTGACGCTATTCAACGTCTACATGGCCCCCCTCGCGCAAGTGGCCCACCATCACCACCTCAACATCATCTCCTACGCCGACGACACCCAGCTCCTCCTCACCAAGGACCCACATGACGCCAAAACCAACCTCCACAAGGGAATGAGGGCCGTCGCCGACTGGCTGAGGAGCAGCTGTCTGAAGCTGAACTCGGACAAGATGGAGGTCCTCATCCTCAGACCCACCCCCTCAGCCTGGGAGAACTCCTGGTGGCCGACCACACTCGGAACAGCACCAACACCCACCTACCATGCATGCAACCTAAGATTCATCCTCGACTCCTCCCTCTCCATGTCGAAGCAAGTCAACGCCGTCTCCTCCTCCTGCTACAACACCCTCCGCATGGTCCACAGGATTTACAAGTGGATCCGCACCGAAACAAGAAGAACGGTGATGCAGGCCCTTGTCAGCAGCAGACTAGACTACGCCAACACACTCTACGCAGGAATCCCAGCCAAACACCTACGATGACTACAACGCATCCAAAACTCCTCCACCCGACTGATCGTCAACGTCCCCCGCCGCAGCCACATCACCCCCCAGAGACCTACACTGGCTCCCCATCGGCAAGAGGATCACCTTCAAGCTGCTCACCGACGCACACAAAGCACTCCACAACACCAGACCAGCCTACCTGAACAACTGAATAACTGATTGGGCCAACAGATCCTTGATATTAGTAGACCATTCAGCATGGTAAATAACTAGATCTTCAGTGAGGAGCAAAAATGCCCCATGGTAGCCAGTGCTCTGATTTAGTTTTTTCAAGAGGTTAAATACCCCACAGAGGTGTTCTCCAACCATGGAACAAGTTCATGTCGACCTACATGAAGGCCATGTGTGAGGTCCTGTGAAAAACAACTGTTTTACACCTCTTTGCAGCTGCATGAAATGACATTTTGGCATTTTGACAGGTTTTAATTTTACTCTAAAAATTATGATGGATGCTGTGGTGTGGCGGTGCTTACATCTACTATGATTATGCTTTACATACCATGTAAGTTATTGTCACAGCATGTCTCCTGCTTATGTGCTTTACTGGAACCCCTATTTGTTTGGGGCTATGTTGTGATATGTATCTAGGTTAGTATGTGGGTAGGGATTAGAATGTAGGATTTAGAATGCAGGAATGTAATGTGTACTATTCTAAGAATGTAGAGTGTCATGTAGAAGGCTGACCAGACCGGATCTGTACTTCAAGCTGGCAGCACCTTTCATAACGTCTTGCTTTAATTCTTCAATAAACAACCTTTGGATATTCCTGTGTGAGCGGAGACACTACAGATTTGGCGACGAGGGAAATTGGAAATTATTTAACCTACTTTCAAGCTTAAAAAAAAGCATTTTACTTTCGCATTTTTTTTCTCTGCTGTACTTCGGTGCTTCAAAAAGAGAAATCCTAAGGAAAATTACATACGGAGCAACTATCATCTGGGCGCGACTTTGGTGAGCATTGAACTTTGTTGTCAAGTGATTTCAATGTCTCCCGTTGTTCGTGTGCCCCTTCTTGATACCGTTAATCTCCGTGTTTACCTTTGAATACATCCTCACGTCATCTGAACAACAGATGGGGCGCGCATCTTGAGTCTTCTTTGAAAGATGCTTCTGTGCTCTCGCTACGGACACACATAGTGACACACAGCCTCTGCAATTTCACAAGTGCATTCTGGGTACGTTCGGCGTGACCTGACGTAAGGTCACGTCGGCGGCCATTTTGGGTGAAATTCATCGTCGGGCTGTGTTCAATCACATCGTAGCAGAGAAGAAAAAGGAAACAATAACGAGCAAAAGGATTTAATGGTATTTCCACATAATTTGGACTTATTTACGTTTATTATTCTAGCAAAGAAGGGTGCTGCCTGCGGTATATTCAAGAAAAAGATTTAAAAAAAATAATGACAATAATTTTTATTTATTTTTTGGGAAGTTCGAACTTTCACTATTTTCAAGTAACATTGACTATTTAAAAGAATTGTTGTAACCTGATATACAAACTTATTTTCAAGTAACATTGTACAAAGTCATTCTTACCATGCCTAACAGCAGTGAAAGTGCTTCAAATGGAGAGAGAGCATTACAAGGTTTAAATCTAAATGCACCCAGGGAATTTCTAGTAGTACCTGGTGATCCGCCAGTTGCTTGGCTAGATTGGAAAGAATATTTCCTCAATTATGTGGCCAATCTGGAGGATGTCAGTGGATCATTCTCACCAGAAAGGAAAAAAAGAATCCTTTTATCAGGTCTTGGTCCTGAAGGTCTGCGAATTTATAATCAACTAGACAAGCAAGATAGATCTGGAGGAGATGTGGACGTTTCTAACGCAGTTTTGCTCGATCTTGATGACTACTTTTCTCCTTGTGTGTGTATTGCTGTCACCAGACATTCTTTTTTTCAGCGGAGGCAGGAAAAAAATGAATCAGTTGAGGATTATGTTTCCGCATTAAGGAAATTGGCAGTGAAATGTAAATTCGCACAACTTCATGAGGAACGTATACGTGATCAGATTGTCATGTATACTAAGACTAAAACTATTCAAAATAAGTTGTGGGTGGAAGGTGATGGATCTTTAAAAGAAAATATTGCCATGGTTAAGAAAGCCAAGCTTTCAGAACGATGTGCTAAATCATCTCTAGCTAATGAAAAGAAAGAAGTTGAAGTGGTTAATAAAATCACGGATAGTAGAAGTAGTTTTAAAAATAACAAAGATTTCAGGTCAGGTAATTTTCAGAACGAGACCGTAGAGGGAAAAAAGTTCTCTTAATTGGTTTGTTTTAGATGCGGAAGTCATTCCCATGCCGCTCATTATTCCAAATGTCCAGCTAAAAATACAAAATGTTTAGTTTGTGGTGTGATTGGACATTTTGCAAAAGTGTGCAGAAAAAAAATGCATAAAAGTTACAAAGGTAAAGTTGCATGCATTCAAGAATCTGAACAAGAAGGTAGTTCATCGTCTAGTGACAAAAGTATACAAGTGCACAATGTAGTAAAAAGAAAAGTGGTCTTAAATATTTCTGATGGAGAGTCTAGTAAAACCTTATGTCAAGTTTCTTTAGGAGGGGTTCTGACCCAACTTGCTGCGGATTCAGGGTCACCCTTCACTATTGTTAATAAGCATGTATGGGAAGAACAATTTATTTCTCAGATTGGTGGCTGGTTAGAACCTTCCAATATTGCACCAGAGAGTTACACAGGTGAAAAAATTGACATCATAGGGTTTAGAGTGTTAATTTTTAGATTCAAAGGAAGACATGCCTCGTGTAAATTATATGTTTCAAAAGATGGACCGTCGGTTTTAGGCTGGAGGGATCAGAAAAGCCTGAATATAATTCTTGATCTTAACAGCAAAGAACAAGTCTTAGTTTCATGTGCAGGTGAAGACACAAAAAATGGGTTGTCAATGAATTTCTTTCTGTATTTTCAAGTGATATGGGGAGATTGAAAGGTTTTACACATCATATTAGATTGAAAGATAATGCTATCCTCAGAGTACACAAAGCTAGGAGTGTTCCAATGATTATTAAAGACGAAGTTAAGTCAGAGTTGGAGAAACTACTAAGTTCAAATGTAATTGAAACTGTAGAGACAGCTGAATGGGTTTCTCCGTTGGTCGTAGCGCGAAAGGCCAATGGAAAAGCCCGTTTGTGGATTTGAGGTATTAGAATAGCCAAATTTTGATAGACCAATACCCACTTCCTCATATAGATGAGATGTTATCACTCACCAGGGATGCTAAGGTGTTTTTCACCTTAGACCTTTCTGCAGTTTATCACCAAGTAGTCCTGGATCCTGACAGTAGACACTTGACATCGTTTTGCACTCTGTTTGGCTGCTTTAGGTTTAAGTGTATGCCATTCGGCTTAGCGTCAGCCGCTGCGGTATTTCAAAGGTTAATGTCTAGGTTATTTGGGCACATGAAGGAGGTGATTTTTTTTCCAAGATGATATTTTGATCATGGTAAAAAACAAATCACATCATGACACTTTGCTTAGAGAGGTACTGAAAATCCTAACAGATAATGGTTTGGTAGCAGAATTGAGTAAGTGCAAATTCTCAGAAAAATCGGTAACATACCTAGGACATGAAATTTGCGAGGGGGCATCAAGCCAAAAACAAAATTGGTTGAGGGTATTGTCAACTCTCCAGAACCTAAATCCAAGGATGAACTCAGATCGTTCCTAGGTCTGGCTGAGTTTTACTCAAAATTTGTCAACCAATTCTCACAGAAAACATTTGATATGCATGTTTTGATGAAAAACAAGTCACATTTTGTGTGGAGTGACAGGTGTAAGAAAGCTTTTCAGGAGATTAAGTCAGCCATAATCAATGCCCCGATGTTGCAAGGATTTCATCCTTCTGCAAAAACCTTCCTTACCACTGACGCTAGTGGCACTGGTTTAGGAAGTGTACTGTCACAGGTATCTGACCAAGGGAGTGAGGTTGCAATAGCTTTTGCATCACGTTCTTTATCACCTTGTGAAGAGAAGTATTCCGTTATTGAACGGGAAACCCTAGCCTGTGTTTGGGCAATGGAACATTTCCGTATGTTTATATGGGGAAAACAGTTTACTCTTCGTTCTGATCATAAACCATTGACCAAACTGCTGACCACTGAAGGTTTAGGCAGAGCGTCAGCCAGGATTGCAAGATTATCGATGAGGCTTCAGGACTATATGTACACCATAGAATATGTTCCTCGAGTAAAAAATGTGGTGGTTGATTTTTTGAGTAGGCTTTCTTTGCTCATGAGGAAATTGATCACAATTCTTGGAATGATTATTGTGTGGCTGGAGTGTTTTCTGGTTCTCAGGGTTTGTCAAGGGAAGAATGGGAGAATGAGTGTGGGAAAGACATGATTCTAGAAGGTGTTAAAGACAACATTTCGCAAGGTTGGCATACTCATTCTAAAGCTGAAGTCCAATACAAACCATTCTGGGAGGTCAGAGATGAACTTAGTATTGATGGTTCATTTGTGTGCCGTGGTGAAAAACTTATCCCACCAGTAGGGGTTTGTTCTAAAATCATTACATTAGGACATGAGGGACATACCGGTGTTTCAAGAACTAAGAAAAATATAAAGGCTTTGTATTGGTGGCCAGGTATTGATTTGGAAATCGAAAGGTCAGTTCGTGAGTGTATTAGTTGTGAGTGTTCTGATAAAAGTCAAAAGACACTCGATCCTCCATTGTCGTCTCTGAGTTGCCCCAAGTTACCCTGGGAGGAACTAGCTTTAGACATTATGGGACCTTTGACATGGCAGAATGATTCTGTGAAATATATTTTAGTCTTTATTGACTTATTCTTAAGATGGATTGAATTGGAAATTGTCGATAAGGTCAATACTGATACAGTCATAAAATTTTTGGATGAGTGTTTCATTAGGGAAGGACTACCAGCTTCTATATTAACTGACAACGGTGTACAGTTTAAGTCTGATGCAACAAAGGTTTTTATGGAATCTACAGGTGTTAGACAAATATTTTCGGCTTTATACCACCCGCAAGGTAACTCAGTTGTTGAGAGAGTAAATAAAGTCATTAAGGGAACATTGCAGTTGGCCAACAAGAATAAAAAAAATTGGTGTAATGATTTAGATAAGATGTTATGGTCTTACAGAATAACAGTACACGACACTTGTGGTGAGAGTCCTTTGGGTTTGATGAGAGGCAGATTTCCCTATTGTAAACTGAACCCTGTTTGGATGGGTAGAAATAAGAAATACAATTGGGATTCGGAAAAAGTCAAAGAAAACATTAGCGGGGCTCAAAACAAGTGTAAATCTTATTATGATAAAAAACATGGAACTAAAGAGACACATGTTGATTTAGGTCAATTGGTCAGGGTTAAATTGTCAAAGAAAGTTGGTAAATTGCAACCACGTTTTTCAGATGCAAGAACTATCACAAAAGTTGTGCGCAACACAGTCATGTTAGATGATGATGGAGGAAAAGGGTGATTATGGTAAAATTTGGTGGTTGTCTCCAGTTATACATTCAGAGACAAATAGTCCTCATTCAGAGACTGATGAACTTCAACCATCTATTCCCCAGTTTCATCCTGATCTTGCAACCAATGATAATGGGGAGAATGTGAATTTAGGTTTGGAAATTGATTCTAATTTAGATCCACAGGATTCCACCATAGTTAGTTCTTCTAGTGATGATAATTTACAACGTCAGATTTTCACCAAGAGTGGTAGAAAAATAATGTCTCCTAAATTTTTTGAAGAATATGTATGTAAATAGTGTGACTATCAACAAGCTTCTTCAATTTTATCTTAAAAAGAATTTTCCATTATTTTATTTATTTGTTAAAGAGGGAGATGTGTTGTGATATGTATCTAGGTTAGAATGTGGGTAGAGATTAGAATGTAGGATTTAGAATGTAAGAATGTAATGTGTACTATTCTAAGAATGTAGAGTGTCATGTAGAAGGCTGACCAGACCTGATCTGTACTTCAAGCTGGCAGCACCTTTCATAACGTCTTGCTTTAATTCTTCAATAAACAACCTTTGGATATTCCTGTGTGAGCAGAGTCACTACAGGCTACCTCTGTCATTATCATCGGATAAGGAAGGCTTACACAACTTGCACCTCAACAACCTACAGGTCAAAGCTTTCAACATGAATAATAACTGTATACTGTTAAAGAACACAGTTCAAGATATGGCCTAATTTAAACGGCTGAGTATGGTGTCTTGTAAAAACACTCCATCTGCCCAGACAGAGTACCCATCCCTGCATTTAGAAATGTCAGTCACGCCTTCAGCCATCCCTAGACATTTATAAGAACTGACATCATATCTGTTCCTGTTAATGTGTTAAAACATTGATGGATAGTGAAATTGACAGCTGCCAGTCAATGTTTTTCTTTTTAAAACAAATTCCAAAGGAGCATTTTGTATTAAGAAAATCAAAAACTATTGCCCCCCACATGAGAGGAATTATTTCCCATGGTGTGTGGGTCATTTTACAGTTTTCACTGTCCTTTACAGCTATGTTTTACCCTGTGGTGAAGGAGAGCTTAAAATAGCCTCGTGACCAGGTGGTTGAGTAAGCAAAACTCCGACAGCCTGTACTGTTTTGGGCTGTTGGACCACTATACTAAAGGACCACCAACTTGTAAGCCAGGCAGAGGACCAAGGTTTTGGCAGAGAAGGCACTCTGCCGCAGGTGCGAAGGAGAACCATCTCCTTCAATCTCTAAATCAGGCATAAATAGGAAAATGGTACATGATGTCAAACCAGAAACTAAAGGGTATATCAAAAAGAAAATCATGTCAGGCAGATGTTTAGATAGCACTATTACCTGGGAGGGTATCCTGGTGCTGAGCAGGTATAAGCCTGTCCAAACCTAGGTCTAGTGGAACTCCTTGAAAATCCAGGTCTTCTGCTACTTGTTTAACTTCAGAAGTGAGGAAGAAGACTGACCTCTGGATTGAGTTTCCCTATGTGTGGTATGTATGTAATTATGAATCTGGATGAGTGGAGCCATCTTGAAGGTTTGTGAAAGTTGATGCTATTGTTGAGATATGCTGCTCTAGTATTATGTAGTTTATAGTCTTCTGGTGAGTTTTTGGTTGATTCCTGCGTAGAGGGTATTGCTGTAGTCCAGCTTGCTTGTGACCCAGGTGTGTGTTGATTTTCCTGGTGCTAAATGGAAGCAAATTGAAGATCTTCTTAAGCACTTTCAGGGCATAGAAGCATGAGGGGGGCAGCATTAATTTGACTACTCCTGACAAATGTGTTGTCTATTCCAGGGTTCTTGTCTTGGGGGGTTGGTGTCAGTCCAGGGTCTGTTGGCCACAAGGTGTAATCCCAGGGTAAAGTGCTCTTCGCTAACATCACAATGTCCGTCATGCGAGTGTTAAGCTTTATACAGCAGCTCTTCATCCAGTTAACCATTTCAGTCATTCAGACATTGAACTTTGACCTAGGTACTGGACAACTTGTTTGTGATGGAGAGAAGGTATTGTATGTCTTCGCTGTAGGAGAGGAGATTGATGTCATGAGAATGGATCATGCTGGCTAGAGGGATCATGTGCTCACTGAAGAGGGTCGGGCTCAGGGAAGATTGTTGCTGAATTTTGAAGGTGAGGTTGCAGGATTTCCAGATGTACATTGCAAGGCTGACTGACTGGGTCTTTTTAGTCAGGAAGGAACAGATCTATCAGAGGGTGAGTCCTTGAATTTCGAAGTTGTGTAGGTGTTTGGATGAGGATGGGATGGAAGACCATGTCAAACACTGCACAGAGGTCCAGGAGGATATGCTGTGGTTGTATCTGAAACGATAATGAGTCATTTTTATGAGTTGGTAGAATGTATTTGGTGAGGCATCTGTTTGTGATTTTCTTCAAGACCTTGGCCAGGAATGAAAGCAGAGAGATTGGCCAGAAGTCGGTAAGTGTTGAAGTTTCAGCGGAGGACTTCTTCAGCAATGGTGGGAAGGCTATGTGTTTCCAAGCATCTGGAAAAGACGTGGTAGAGGTGGAGGCATTCATAATGGGTGTGAGCATTGCACTGATGAGTTGCAGTCCTCTAGAGTAGGTGTGATGGAGGCAAAGGTCCAATAGGGCCCCTGAGTGGAGGAGCTTCATGGTGACGACGGTTAATTTCAGTTTATTTCTTTTTTTTTTTTTTCTTTTTTTTTTTAGAACCAGTATTAGCAAAAGATAATACATATAACGTGAAATACAATAAGTCGAGTATTTACATTTAAATTCAGTAAAAGAGTAAAGCAATACATGCCGTAACAATTATGAAATACAAAAATGAAAAGTGGAACAAAGAGCTGAAAGGAGAAATATATTAGCAGAGAATACAATAAAGACAGTGACAAATATTTCAAAATATTTACAAAGAGAAAAAAAAAAAAAAAAAAAGAGACAGGGACAGGGAGAGATTCAAATTTGGTTCAGCCAATTCCAGTAGGAAATAAACCTTCTTTCCAAATAGAAATTGGACGCCAAAGTTCTTTGCCACGAAGTTTTGTTTTAGTTCCCCTGGTTGCAAATACTGCAGATTCAAAATTAAAGACAGCGAGAAAGCGAGCTAGCCACATTTGGAAGCTAGGAGGAAGACTATCCTTCCAACGCGCAGACAAAATTAATCTCAGTACAGCTGTACCTATAAATAATAATCTTTGTTCCGATTTAGTTAAATTTAGCGAGCTGTCATATCCCAAAACATATAAGGTGTCAGACTCAGGAAGTTTACGATAAAAAACTTTCTACCAGAATAAGGCAATCATATTTTTTATAAGAAGAAGCTCGGGGCAACTGCTAAACAAATGAATTAACGTCGCTGGGCCTTGTGAGCAGCGTGGGCATAAGTCAGTTTCCCTTTTACCCCAAGCAAAAAGTTTGGCCGGAGTTAAATATAAATCATAAATAGTTTTATACAGTTGTGCCCTTAAATTTTCTAGCCATAAACAAATTATTACTCATATCAAGTATTTTATCTATATCAATATCGGGGTTATTTAATTTTACCGCCCATTTGGTTTCTGTTTTCTCAATATCATCATTGATATTTGTTAATAAAATATTGTATAATGTTCCTATCCTAGTTTTTGCGAGGTTACATGCTTCTATTAGATCGTTTTTCTGGAGACTAATTAAATCTTTTTTGGCTTTTAATTTTGCGTGCAATTGAGCAAATTTGAGAAAGTCCCCTTCTGGAAGACCAAATTTTATTTTTAAATCTTGAAATGTAGTATATGGGCCATTTACCCAAACATCTTTAATTGTTCTTATGCCCAGGCTGTACCATTTCTTGGCCGTATGATCAAAATCAAGATCAGAGGTAAAGGTCGATTGAAGTAGGGGCGTATAACGGTTAATTTTGCCAATCTGTATATGTTTAAGTATCTGATTCCAGATTAGCCAAGCGCTTTTAATTATTTCACCCTTAACTTGTTTATAATGGGCATTTTCAGTTTTTCTTAATAAAAGACCGTTGGCTTCCTGCCCAAGTACTAGTTCGTAAATTGAGGGAATAGTCGTGTTAATAGTATCAGTAATAGAGGGTGTTTCTAGAATCATTGGTTTTAAATGCCGTAGAAAAGCTGCCCAATGGTACAAAATAATATTCGGTGCTGTAAGCCCACCTCTGTTGAACGGAATGGATAAGTAAGATAGTGATCATCTAATCTTCCCGTGTTGCCAAACAAATTTAGAAGTAAGTTTATTGATTGAATTAATTATCTTAGAATCTATAATTAAAGGGATTGAACGAAAAAGGTACAGGCATCTCGGTAATATATTCATTTTTAAATAATTCACCCTACCTATAATGGAGAGATGTAATCCATTCACCCTGTCCTGGTCTGTCTTAATTTTGTCTACAAGTGGATCAAAGTTGTTTTTAACTAAAGTCTTTATATCAACGGATAGAATCACACCGAGGTACGTCGCTGTTTTTGCTCTTCTTATATCTAAGCATGTAGTGTTGTCGGTGCACAATACAATGGTCTTTCCCTTATTCAGATAATAACCCGAGTAATTGCCATATTGCATAGAAAGCAATTCGATTTCATGTAGCGCTTCGATCGGGTGAGATGCTAATACCGCGATGTCATCAGCATATGCCAATACTTTGGTTTCGAAATGATTGCATATAATCGGCATTATATTATTATTTTCTATCAATTTTAAGATAAGGGGATTAATGTAAAGGGCGAAAAGTAAAGGAGAGCAAGGACAGCCTTGTCTTGTGCCTCTTGTTCTATTGATGAAACCTGATTCCAAGCCTAATATTGAAACTTTTGCTTAAGGTTGATGATACATGGATTTTATAGATTTAAGAAATTTAGGGCAGAAATTAAGACGTGCCATGGCCACCCACAAAAAGCTCCATGAGACACGGTCAAAGGCTTTCTCAGCGTCAAACAGGATCATAGACATCTGATCCCCCGTGACCGACATGGCATCAAATAGTGCTACAGCCCGGCGAATATGGTCAGTTGTCCCCTTACCCGGAACGAAGCCATGCTGCCACGGAGAAACCAGATGCCCAATGATCCTGTTGAGTCTGAGAGCCATCACTTTGGCATATAATTTGGAGTCCGAATTTATCAATGAGATGGGTCGATAAGAAGTCAACTGTTCGGGTGATTTTCCCTTCTTAGGAAATACTATAATACTAGCCTCATCCCAAGAAGGTGGGGGAATGCCATTGTACTGTACACCCAAAAATAGATCCAATAATAAGGGGCTTAATAGGGAGCTAAGGATTTTGTAAATTTCAATTGGCAACTTATCAGGGCCTGCTGCTTTACCAGAGGATAAGAGTGATAGAGCTTCTACAACTTCATCAAGTGTAATCTCAGCTTCAAGTTCTTCTCTCATCCCATCATCTAGTAGGTTGGTGGCTGCCGTATTGTTAAGAAAGCCAGCCAGAAAAGTATCAATACCTTTTTCAGAGTTATTCCCTTCCTCAGAATATAGGTTTTGATAATACTGTTGGAATTGTGTAATAATATCTGTAGGTTGAACGTAAGTCCGTCCACCTTCTACAATACAGGTAATGTTATTAAAAACATTTTTTTGACGTGTACGCAAAGCCAATTGTTTACCTATTTTTTCCCCAGTTTCATAAACTTTCTTTCTGTAAGCTCTATAAGTTTGAGCAGCTTTTTGACTTAAATCAGTATTCAGTTCAGCTTTTAGCACCGCAACCCGAAGCCATTGATTATAGGAGTCTTTGTTCTGTTCTATCAGACAGGTGTGCTCTAATTCAGCTTTCGTCAAATCCAATAACTTTATTTCGTAGAATTTTCTGGCTTTGGTTTGTGCTGCATATTGAAAACTAGAGATCTCTCCTCTTAAAACAGATTTATATGAATCCCAAACTATATTTCTGGACGCACTAAAGCGATTAATATTAAAAAACTCTTCAGTCCATTTTTTAATATGTAAAATGAATTCAGTATTGGAAAGTGGTTTCCTGTCAAATGACCAAGACCGTTGTTGAGTATAAAGAGGAGTGAATGTAATTGCAAGAATTAATGCATTATGGTCTGAGATTATTCTTGGATTTTTTTTTATAGTTGAAAGTGGTATGAGGTCTCCAGTGGCAAAGATGTAATCAATTCGAACCTGCTTTTGATGCGGATGAGAGAAGTAAGTAAAACCTTGATCATGTGAGTTATTGTGTAGCCACATATCCGTTAACCCAAGATTAGTTATAAGTCTCCTGAGGGTTTTGTATACTCTGGGTTTGCGTCCTCGGTATTTCATTTTGGAAGGGCTATTGGATAAAGGTGGTATTAATGAGATATTAAAATCCCCACATAGGATTAACGGGCCCTGCCAAGTGGGTAACTCGATCTCTAGTGCTTCAAAAATTGTGGGATCATCTAGGTTTGAACCATGAACCGTACAGATGGTTCTACCACAGGCGAGTTTTGCAATAGCCCATCTGCCATGGGGATCTGATAGATGTCGTACACTTAGTCCAAGATTCTTTTTCGCAAGTATTGCAACCCCCCTTATATTTGAAGTCTGCGTGGAGACAGCCAGTACATTGTACCCATTCATATGGCAGATGGGTTTCTTGGAGACAAAGTATGTCTACTGGAGTTATTTTAAGCAGCTCTGCCATTCGACTTCGTTTATCCCCTGTTAATAAGCCTCCAACATTCCAAGTTTGGACATTTAACCTACCCATTATTAATAGAAAATGATTGTAGCAGTACCTCGAGCAAATACAACTTTATTATACAAAAATGTTCTAAATCTGTTACTGTACTTTTTGATCTCTTTTTGAGTATTTCCTTTGATAAAAAAACTGGTTCATTTTTTCCTTTTTTAGTTTTCACCCCCCTAGGTGACCCACCCGTGCCCCCCCCTGGAGACCCCACCCCCCTTCCCCCTGAACCCCCCTCCCCATTCAGTGGGCAATCAGACTCACACAGAGTCTGAGTGATGTAGTCACAGCATAGTGTCTGAGCAACCGCTTAAAGAAAGTATTAGATAAGAAAAAAAAAAAAAAAAAAGGAAAAAGGGATTGAAAAGAGGAGAGTCGAAAAGAAGCAGAGCATTTACACAATAACAGTGCAATATAAAAAGTGAGAGACCCCCATAATAATAATACATATATTAACACAGATGAAGCATCATCTAAGAGTGTGTAAGAATGTATAAGCCATTAATTAAACAATACAGTTTTCGATTTCATTCCTATTCTAGTAAACATATTAAGAGATCTGATCTAAGTAAGCCTTTGCCTTAATCTCTGAAAGGAAGAATTTAGTAAGGCCGCCATGTACGATTTTTAACTTTGCGGGGTTATTAATATATGCTTGTGCACCTTTGTCTTGAAAAGGTTTGATCAAAGATCGACGCTGCCAGCGTCTTTCCACCGTTACATGGCAGAAATCTGGTCTTGAAAAAAATGCAAAATCATTATATTGTACTTTATGATCTGGCCTAGCTTTATCAGCAACAATCTGTCTTACTAAAAAATTCCCAAAATAAACCAAAATAGCTCTGGGATATATGCCTGGTTTTGTGGGAATATTAAAAGGCATCCGGTGGGCCCGTTGAACCTCTATATTCAAGTTCCAATCTTTGAGGGCGGGGATAGAATCTCCTAATAGTTTAACCACAAACGCTCGGGTATCTCCCCCCTCAAGTTTCTCCGGGACACCTAGAATGCGAAGATTGTTCCGATGTTGCCGGTTTTCAAACTCCTCCAGTTTCCACTTAATATCTACTAGTTCAGCATCTTGGAGCTTAGCACGCTCGGCGTTCATCATAGTTTCTTTTTCATTAGACACAACCCTAGCCTCCATCTCAGTGACTCTTTCACCTATCAGGTTACAAGATTTAGAGAGTTTTCTGGCTACTCCTTGCATTTTTCAGAGTGCAGCACGGGATCTTTTACTATCTTGTGCAGTCTCTTCTCTATGGGCCGCTATGGCCTGTAGAATAGTCTCTACAGCTGAATGAGAAAGCCCCGAGAGGGGCAAGATGGCGGTCTGTCCTTAGACCGTGTAAGCAGCGCCGTGTCTGAGCTCCGCTCGTAGACCGTTATACTGAAGGATTTAAGTATTGAAGCTAATCTTATTGCCTAATTATGGACTTAGTTGGCTAAATCATTGGGGCTGAATTGCTTGGCTCGAGAGAGGTTCTTATGCTCACATTCGAAAATTACGCTTCTTGCGAGCAGCTCCAGTTTTCCCACAGTCCCAGAGGCTTCACTCGGCTCTGCCCGGTACCGCGAGTGCTCTTTCTGGCTCTCCCTACCGCAGCTGCAGTGTATTCCTCGTACACGGAGCACACGGTGCAGCAGGGCGGGGGTCCGTTTCAGAAATCGAGTCCGACTTCAGTGCCGCAGCGGGATCAACTTTGTTTTGGAAACTGTGAAAACATTGTAGCAACAAGCCCCTTTGTCAACCGGAGCAGCGGATCGAAAAAAGTGGAATTTGGAGGGCTCTTCACAATACAAACTGCCGAATTACGCAGTGGGAAGGAAATACCTGCTATAGATCCACACTCAGTTAAAAAAATGCCGGCAAAGTCTTCTGCATCAGCTGCAGCAACTAGAGCTCGGGTCGCTAAGGCTGCTAGGATTTTACGCAAAGAGGCTGAACGTCAACAACACGAACAACTGGAGGAACCTGACAGAAATGAAAGAACACGCTTACCATCTAACTCTGATAAGACCAAGACACGAAGCCAGCAGGCTATATTGGATTCCACAGCAAGACAGGAGCTCCACGCCGCCCGCAGGAAACTAAATTCAACTGGGGGCACAGTACTTGATTTGTTTCTCAAGAAAGGTCTTCTTAGTGGCTCCAACAAACAAAACATATTAAATGAGACTCCCACTCTGTCTCCTACTACCACCAATAATACCGATGCGGAATCAGGACAGTTACTTACAGAAACTTGTGCTACTCCTGAATTACAACATTCTACACTGAACATCGAAACTGTAAGTAATGTCAACGAGTCTATTCAGACTCCTGTCTCGACTAGCGCAAGCCAGGTTTCAGAGCCTGCACGACAATCTATGTCTTTTTCAGGGGCAGGGGGAAATGTTTTGGGGGTGCAAATAGATTCAACCTCACCAGGGACGGTTCAATCTAGTCAATTGTCCCCTAGCAGACTCTTAACTACTCTTACTGAGTTCTCAAATACAATTACACCCCCTATACAACAGACTGTTGATTCTGCGGACTCAGATTTGGTAGATGGGGGCCACTTATTGAGTCAAAAAATAGCAGGGGAGAGCACATTAAAGAATCAGGTACTTGAGGAGAAGGAGAAAGAATCTAGCGAATTTTATTCTTCCTCTGACGAAAATGGTTTAAATGCTCCGGTGGAGTGGTCAGATGAAACTGACTCGTTGGAGGGCCTTGAGGGTTCTGAACTACAGCTTAGCTCATATGATGAAAGTACAGATGAGCAAGACTCTAACATTAACACGATCAGAGCCAGACCTAAAGCCACCACCAGAATACTGGAAAAGGGCGCCAACGATATACAGGTGGCTCCCAATTCGCCTCCGCAGCTAGCAGCAACATAATTTCAGTTTATTTCAGGGTGAATATGGGCCATGTGGTTAGCATTTGTTCTTTGGATAAGATTGGAAGATGTTAGGTGTGGTCTGTTGAGTATGGTTGCACGTTAATGTTGCTATAAATGTTGATGATTTTGGTGATGAAGAAATGAGAGAGACTGTTGCAGAGATCCTCTGTGGAGGTGATTGCAGCGGAGACGGACAATGGTGAGGTGAAATCCTTCACAATAACAAATATGTATTTGAGTATTTTAGTTCTGGCTTTGATGCAGTCCATTATTGTGCCACATTCATTTGATGATAGAGTCTTATGGCAGATTTGGGCATGTGGCTGGCTTATTCTCCATTTGCACACCTGTAGTTTGTAGTGGTGTTTCATAAGTCTGAGTTCCTCTGTGTGACAACTGTCCCGAGGTCTAGATCTCATTGATTTGCTGGGTTTGAGGGAAACCATGGAATCGGCACAGGAGGTGATAAAGTTGTTGAAATAGTGCTCTTTCTGAACAAATGTAAAGCATATCTTCAAACCTTTCTAATTTAGCCTAACTATAGTGAGGTACAGATATGAAAAGTGGCACAGTAATTAAGGCTTTTCAGAGAGCCAATTATCATTATCAACTATTGCAAAAATATTGTGTATGGGTAGTAGAATAATCTTGAAATATAAATCACATGTAGCATTAGCACTATATGCATGCTTTTTGTTTCCTCACCCCTCTTTTCTGTTTTGTGGATTGTAATTTGTTTTTTTCATGTTTCTTCATTGAGTTTGTAAGACGTATGACAATTAAAGTCGATGGCAAATACATAACAGTTAAAAATACTTGTGCATCTTGTCTACATCAAGTAAATTGGGCAGATAATGCCAGATTACCCTTCATCCACTCACATCTGCAAAGGCAACACATAGGTAATGAAAGCCCAACAATGTAAGCTCAAATGTGAAATGCCACAGCATTTTAATAGACCAAACAACATGATCAAAGCAGTCACCTGACAGTTATGGGTGACTCCTCGGGCATAATCTATGTAGTGCAGGGAAATGCACTCCACAGCTCACAATACTAATCCATTTGGTAACCATAGGCTAGGGTGAACCCCCAAATCGCAGGTGTGCGGATGATCCATCTGCAGTGTCTGATGTTTTGGTTTTTAGTCAAGCTTTTAACGGTTCCCAAATATCCATAGGCCTAGAGCTAGGAGGCAGTATTTCAGCACAGGAGGTCAGTTGGTCCTTGCAATATGTTAAGTCATGCAGCCATTCCTTAAATTCAAGAGGTCATCCCCATCCCTATCGGCATACAATGAGGTATTTAGCCAACAGAAGGCTGAGCACCACATATTTTCTAAGACTAGCCTCCACGTCTTTGGTATGCCGAAGTTGAGCAATAAGTGGAGTAAGAGCCACAGACCGGCCAATTGCTGCAGAAACTGTTCTCCAGAAGTTCTGTATTGGGCCGCATGCACTGACAAGGTGGAGGAAGTCTGCCCCCATTGCTCCGTAACAGGCACATCTATCATCAGAGTGGAGGTGATATCAGTGCAATCTCATAGGCTTGTAATATATCATATGTAGAAATGTATAATGAATGATACAAAGCCTGCTGCTTGAGGCAATGCAGCCCATCTGCCTACAATAAAAACTCTACTGCTCCCCTGTGAGCAGCGTCTCCAACTCCTGATCCCATCTGGCATGAGCCCACCCTGCTAGACAAGATGCCTCCATTTCAGCTGTGCGATACAGGAGAGAGACCAAGTGTCTCAGATACAATTGTGGGCTTTAGTAGAGTGTGTGGGATGTCGAGAGTATGAGGCTCCCTTGGATAGTCAGTGGTGGCAGCCTTTGTATCATAACAATCAAACAGAACCTGCTTGTATGCCAGGGTGCACTGTTCACATGCCCAATCTGGCACCAGATTGGGCATGTGAACAGTGCACCCTGGCATACAAGCAGGTTCTGTTTGATTGTTTGGATATATTTCACCTGACGGGGGCTAGTCAGGTTTGTCTGGGGTTCGCACCATTTTTGGAAATATCTCTTTAAAAACTGTAGAACACATCTTGAATTAGAAGGGAAAAAATGGAGTACTTAAAGGTGTGCAGGTTATCCTTCTGTGGTTCTAGAGCCTTTGTATCATGCCATAAATGGAATATACCCAATGGGAATGGCATCTCCCCTGAAAATAGTGTTTTTTGGAAGACAAACAATCTGTCAGTGTATAGATCGCTCCAAGTGGAGAACCCAATTTCATGAAGCATATGTTTGCAAGCTGTTTCATGTGGGACTGAAAATGATGGATGATAAGACAATAGAATTAACAGAAAATAAACAGAGATTTGGCAAATTTCTTAGCCAATTTACACAATACCCCTGTTGTACACTGAACTGTTGAGCCTGATTAAACCCAAGTAAGAAGGAATAGAAATGGGGTCATATGACCCTGTTCTATGGCCAGATATGGCAAGAAAGGGATGGGTCTGTACCAATGCACAACATAGTGTGCCTGGACACAGTAAAAGTAAAGTTCCATGTCGGGCTCCTCAAAGCTCCCACTGGAGAAAGGCTGTGGGAGGGTATTCAATTGGAGCCCCAGTTGCTTCCTGCCCAGTCTAGCCTAATCAACTGTGATTTCAATCCTTTAAAAAGTGTTATTTCAGCGAGTGAGGGATATTAAGGAATAAATATAGAAATTTTGGCAATACAACCATCTTCACACACCAGAAACGACCCGCCAAGGAGAGAGGCAGTGAAATACATTGAGTCATGCTTTCTATTAAAGCAGAAAGAGCTTTGCCATAGTTTGTCCGAATTACCTCGCCCATGTTCCTAGAAACCACTACTCTCAAGTATCCGAGCTCAGATTCTCAGCATTTGAATGGAAAGTCAGAATTAAATTGAAGGGTGTAAGGGGGAATACATTGGATTTTCCCCAGTTAATTTGAATACCTGACAACACCCCAAAACCGAAATTTGCACAGTACACCATTCAAGCTTTCCTGAGGAGTTAGTAAATATATAGCAATATTGTCTGTGTAAAAGGACAGTAGCAAATGTCTAGTTGGATATCTAAGTTCATATTTGGAGTGACGCTGATGAAGTTTAGCAGCCAGTGCCTCCACCGCCAGAACGAAAAGCAACGGTGAGAGGAGATACCCTTGCCTGGTGCCACAAGTAAAGTAGAATGGGGCCGAAGTAGTACCATTAATCATCACTTTGGCAGTGGTTGGGAATAGAGGAGTGCTATCCATGCCAAAGAGAGAAAGAGAAAGCCCATAAGCTCAGCCCTACACAGGGCTTGGTCGCCCCACTCACTGCTGCCGCTCCTGCCTGCCTTTGCCGCCTCCTGCCTGCAGATTCCTTCGCTCGCTGCCCGCTGCTCCTGGGAACTTCCAGCTGGTCCTGGGAATTTCCCACTGCTCCTGGGAATTTCCCGCTGCCCGCTGCTTCTTGGAATTTCCCGCCGCTGCCTCCCTGCGGCCCCGCCCCCCTGTGATTCCATTCGCCGCCCCGCTCCCGCCACCCAGCTGCTCCTCCCTCCCGGCTCCTTACTTATGACGCCCCCAGAGCGACCGCGCAGCGGACGCGCGCAGCGGGAGCACCGATTGAGCGCCGAAGGTGCGTCAAAGGTAAGCCCATCTGCGCCCGTCCGCGCCTGGCCCGCGCCCAGCGCCAGGACCCCTGGCCCTCCCCGCCGAGGCAAGACGACCCGACTGACCTACGACGCCCCCACTCTCAACGCACTCAATGCCGGCCGGACCCACGCCTGCTGCCGAGCCACCCCGAGACGCACCCACGGACCCTTCACCTGCTGCACCTGCAAGTTCACCTGCCTCCGAACCTGCCCCGCACCCGCCAAGACAAACACCAGCAGCAACCACCTCAAGTGCATCCTGATCAACACCCGCTCCGTCCACAGACACGCCGTGGAACTCTGGAACCTCCTCGACGCTACATCACCGGACGCCGCCTTCCTCACGGAAACCTGGATGAACGCCTCCTCTGCACCCGACATCGCCATCGCCATCCCGGACGGGTACAAGATCATCAGGAGGGACTGCATCAACCAGACCGGAGGTGGCATCGCCATCGTCCACAGGAACACCATCCGCATCACGACCGATGCCAACGTCTCCTTCGCCGCAGCCGAACATCTCCACTTCCAGATTCACACCGACCCTAAGACGACCCTCAGAGGCACCCTCGTCTACAGACCCCCGGGACCACGCACACAATTCAGCGAAGACATCACAGACTTCATCAGCCCGCACGCCCTCCCCTCCACCGACTACATACTCCTCGGGGACCTCAACTTCCACCTGGAGAACAACAAGGACCGCAACACCACCGCCCTGCTGGAAAACCTCGCCAACCTCGGACTCAAGCAACTGGTCAACACCCCCACCCACTACGCCGGCCACACGCTTGATCCCGTCTTCTCTTCCAGCAAGTACGTCACCTTCAGCCACACCACCGGACTCCACTGGACCGACCACAGCTGCGTCCACTTCAGCTTCAAAAGATCCACGACCCACCACCACCCGCAACAGGTACCTAACAGGAATTGGAGCAAGATCACCGCAGACCAGCTCACCACCTCCCTCAGCCAGAGCCCACCCGCCAACACAACGGACCCCAACAAAGCAGCCCGCAACTTCACACAGTGGCTGACCGCCTGCGCCGACGACCTCGCACCACTAAAGAACCCTCCCAGCAGACCCAGAAGCAAGAAGGTGTCCTGGTTCACCGACGACCTCAAGGACTCCAAGAAGACCTGCCGCACCCTCGAGAAAGCCTGGCTCCTCGACCGGACCACCGACAACATGACCGCCCTCAAACACGCTACCCGCAAGCACCACCAGCTCATCCGCACCACCAAGAAGAAATCCCTGAAGGAACAACTAGACAACAACGCCCACGACAGCAAAGAGCTCTTCACTATCATCAAGGAGTTCTCCAACCCCAGCACCGGCACCAACGACATCACTCCGTCACAAGACCTCTGCGACTCCCTCGCCTCGTTCTTCCACCGCAAGATCGCCGACATCCACAACAGCTTCGGCGCCCCACCCACGCACCCAACCGACGAACCAACGCCCCCTACCGCCACCCTTCGCACCTGGACCACGGTGACCACCGAAGACACAGCCCGCACGATGAACACCATCCACTCCGGATCACCGACCGACCCCTGCCCACACCACGTCTTCAACAAGGCCGACTCCACCATCGCACCCCAACTTCGGAACATCATCAACGCCTCCTTCAACACCGCCACCTTCCCGGAGAGCTGGAAGCACGCCGAGATCAGCGCCCTCCTGAAGAAACCTACAGCGGACCCCACCGATCTCAAAAACTTCCGCCCCATCTCGCTCCTCCCTTTTCCTGCAAAAGTCATCGAGAAGATCGTCAACAGACAGCTGACCGCCTTCCTCGAGACGAACGGATCCCTCGACCCCTCGCAGTCCGGCTTCAGAGCCAACCACAGCACCGAGACCGCCCTCATTGCAGCCACTGACGACATCCGGACCCTGCTCGACAAGGGGGAAACAGTGGCCCTCATCCTCCTGGACCTCTCCGCTGCTTTCGACACGGTCTGCCACCGCACCCTAGTCCAGCGCCTCAGCAACATCGGTATCCAAGAGAAGGCACTGGAGTGGATCATCTCGTTCCTCGCCGGAAGAACACAAAGAGTCCGCCTCCCCCCGTTTCGCTCCGAGGCCACCGAAGTCATCTGCGGCGTCCCGCAAGAATCTTCACTCAGCCCCACCCTCTTCAACATCTACATGAAACCTCTCGCAGCCATCGCACGCCAGCACAACCTCAACATCATCTCTTACGCCGACGACACCCAGCTGATCCTCTCCCTCACCAGAGACCCCGACACCGCCAGAACCTGCCTACATGAACGGATGAAAGACGTCGCCGAGTGGATGAAGGACAGCCACCTGAAACTGAACTCGGACAAGACGGAAGTCCTCATCCTGGGATCTTCGCCCTCTGCCTGGGACGACTCCTGGTTGCCCCCAGCCCTGGGCACCGCACCCAAGCCAACCGACCACGCACGCAACCTGGGCTTCATCCTGGACCCCTCCCTCTCGAGGACCAGACAAGTCAACGCCGTCTCCTCATCGTGCTTCAACACCCTGCGTATGCTTCGCAAGATCTTCCGCTGGATCCCGACCGAGACCAGGAAGATTGTCACCCAGGCACTCGTCACCAGCCGACTGGACTACGGAAACGCCCTCTACGCCGGAACCACGGCCAAGCTACAGAAAAGACTCCAGCGCATCCAGAACGCCTTCGCCCGACTCATCCTGGATGTCCCCCGACGCAGCCACATCTCCAGCCACCTGAGGAACCTGCACTGGCTCCCCGTCGACAAGAGGATCACGTTCCGGCTCCTCACCCACGCACACAAGTCTCTCCACGACCTGGGCCCCAAGTACCTCAACGACCGCCTGACCTTCTACACGCCCACCCGCCAGCTACGGTCCACCAGCCTCGCCCTCGCAGCCGTACCACGCATCCGAAGAGCCACTGCCGGAGGAAGATCCTTCTCTTACCTGGCTGCCAAGACTTGGAACTCCCTCCCCATCTACCTTCGGCTGACCCAGGACCATCTCGCCTTCAGGAAACAACTCAAGACCTGGCTGTTCGAGCAGTAGCATACCCCTCCCCCCAAGCGCCTTGAGACCCTCCCGGGTGAGTAGTGCGCTATACAAATGGCATGATTGATTGATTGATTGATTGATTGATAAGCTGGAGCGCAATCATTAAATAATCCCAACCAGCGAGTCAAACACCTTAGTGGCATCGAGTAACGCCGCCCCTGCAGCAAGATCTGGATCTATGTCTGCAAGAGCGAAAACAAGGTACACACATTGTGGGATGTGGCATGCCCAGGTATAAAACCTATCTGGTTTGCCTCATATTGATGAGTGATAGAGGACGGTAAGAGTCAAAATTATCAGTAGGTTTACCAGGTTTGAGCAGAATGATAACCATTAGTTCCCTCATGGAGGGTGGGAGCATGCCATCAATCTGACCGGTAGACCATCCAGCCCTGCGTCTTTGGCAAATTGCAGCTGCATGATTGCCTCTCTAGTTTTATCATCTTCTATATCAGCAGACAGAAATTTCCTTTGCGTATCGCTTAGCCATCCTAGCACCTCCTCCTCTAGGTAGACCTCTATGCCCACACCTTGCGTCCCGCGCAATGTGTATAGAATGCTATAATAGGAGGAAAAAAAAACAAAAGTATCCGGCTTTACCTTGAATATTGTTCTGTCCCTGCCTCAAATTGTGAGAATACGGTTAGTGAACAGAGGATTACATTTCATTGTCACTAGTGTACGACTCAACCCCTTCCCCTCGCCAAATGGTTACGCTGTAGCATATTTGCTACATTACAAATATTCCCTTTCTGCTGTCTCTTGAAAGTCGGTCAAAATTATCATGATACTCTATGCCATCTCAGGGTCCTCAGAAGTGCCCCGCAGAGCCTCCAAGGATTTAATATCTATCTCCAACCCAGTTAAATAATGTCTTATAGATTGCAAGATACCCCCGCCCTGGGCCAGTTATATACCTCAAACAGTGACCTTGAAATCCTCCCATATCGAACCCACTTGAGGGACCAAGTCATTATTTCTGTCAAAGAAATCTTCAATTTCCTGTCTCAATTCCTCATGAAAAGGAGCATCTAATACCAACATGGTAGAAAGCCTCAATGAGGCATACAGAGATGAGGTTGTAAGGACATATTTCCAGTAATACTGGGGATTAATTGCAATATGTATATGCTAAATGCATAACTCGGTGTACTCATGCACCCAGGTCTCTAGATATGAGCCAATTTGCCAGCCTTGACCAGCTGTTATGTACCACAGAGTAGAAAGTAACCAAAGGATAGCGTATTCACCATGCATTTAGCGAATCATTCTCGTCTATTATACACCCAATTTGACGCGCTGCAGTACTATGTTAATAGGTTGGGGTACGGGATCTATCAAGAGACACATTCAGCGTAATATTAAAATCACTTCCCCAGGAAACATGAGTGGAAGAAATGTCCATAATTTTCCCCACAACCTATCGGAAAAAACTGCATCATCAATGTTTGTTCTGTAACTAGTAACTATGGTAATGGACACTGAGGGAATTCTACCCTACATTAATGTATAGTTACCTTGGGGCTCATTAAAGGAACCCTGTGGAATATACAGTGCAAATGTGTGGATTGTAGTAACAGTGCCAGATGCATTGGTAGAAGAGGTGGAGAATTGCCTATACCCTGTGAGTAGCTAAGATGCTGTGCGTGGAGTCCACTAAGTGGTACTCCTGTAAGAGAGCAATATGAATGTATTACCTACCCAGATAAGCTATAATATGTTGCCTCTTTCATTGGTTGCCCAATCCTCCAACATTCAATGTTAGGCAATTGTAGCTAACGTGTGTGTCTCTGTTCTGTGCTGTTTCACGGGCAGTCATCTTAAAGTGAGTTGCTAGGTGCAGATTTGCCAGTCGATAAGTAACATCAAAAATAAAGCGGGATGTCCAGCCAACATTATCAGTAGAAGTGGATATGCACAAAAATCCCACAGAACATGTCCCACCCCATCTTCCATTCACACTGATGGCCCAATCCCCAAAGGGATGTATTACTCTCTCAATCAACCAAAACCAATAGAGATAATACAATGCCAATCATTGTGCCTTTATGGTATATCACAAATGTGTCAATGTGAACAATGGTTAGGAAGTAGGAGAGTCAAGAGACGAAAAAAGAAAAGTGAGAAAAGGGGTGAAGAGGGTTCGCTAGTAAAAGCGAGTGCGGTGAGGTAAGAGTGCAGTGCAGTAAAGTGGGAGATAGCTTCAGAAAACGTGTGAGAAAAAGTGAAAGGAAATCAATATGCAATCAAATAAAAAGCCCAAGGCGTAACCTATAAGAGGTCAACCAAAGAGCCAGGGGATGTCTTCCTTGAATGAGCGAGAGCATCCAGGGAGAAAAGTAAGCACCTCTGGAATCCAATCTCTGTCACAACCAGACGTTTGAGTGGTCAGGCAAGGATACATTCATAGACAAAGTTCCAGAATTAAACATTAGTGACCACTGGGCAAAACCCAACAGTTGAGTGGTGCTATCAACCACACATGGCATTGATGTGTGAAACAGATGAAAGGAATCAAGTCGAAACCATAGCAGTGTGGCCCAGGCATCCTCCACAGGAAAGAAAAAACTGGGGGGCATATTATCAAGCAGAGCGATAGGCAGTTATCGCCGCTTTAGCGGCCTTTTTCGGCCGCTAAGCGGCGATAATTCTATCGCCCTATTAGCAAGCTGTCGCTAACTGATGTTAGAGACAGCTTTTAGGCGATAGCGAGCGGTTTGGGGCCCGCTTTGCATGTCAGCGATGCTTATCGCTAATGACATGCAAAGTGGGCGTACCCAACCAGTTAGCGACTGAAAGCAGTCGCTAACGTCGCTATCGCCTATTAGCAAGGCAGGCGTAGCGATGGAAATATTCGCGCTAAGCGCGAATAATTCCAAATACTAACACCTGCCCAGACCAGTTCTTAGCCATGTTATCCAATGGGAGGTGGATAACATAGCTAAGAGCATTTTGTCGCTAATGCTTGAATATCGCTGTATTCTCAGTGATATTCACGCATTTCGCCGCTATGGCTGGATATTTTAGCACAATGGAGAAAACGTTTTTAATAGCATGTTTTCTCCGCTAACTTATCCAGCGATAGGCAGCGATAAAAAAAATGCGCTAAGCGCATTTTGCGATAAATATCGCTATTCCTTGGTAATAAGCCCCTGGGTTCCTACATTGGTGATGTGGGCCTGGACGGTGCAGCCGCACCACCCGCAGAGGACATAACTACAGAGCTATGAAGCAGGAACTCACCACCCTTCTGCAGAGAGGCAAGTATTTGGTCTAACATGATCTAAAATGCAAAGTCAAGCAGGCTAGAAAATTGCGTAGGAAATATTGGCACGTTATAATTTCTGCTTGATGGGTATAGATATTCAAGTGAGCCTCTTGAAACGCATTGAAGTCCGGGTATAAGGTCACTGCATAACCCTCAAATTGTAGAGAACATTTTTCCACTTTTGTCCCATGCCAGGTAAAGGGTCGTGCCTATGAAGCAATAGTTTAGTATTCTGGCAATGATCAGCGCTTTGAAGTGGTGCCAGGTGGACGGAGGCACATCAATGTGCGGTGGGCCCGTTGAACTATTAGCAACTTGGAAAAAGAGTAAGTACCAAAGAGTTTGGTGTTGCAACGTCTTCCAAAAAGTCTTCCATGCTTCCTGTGCTGATGGACTCCAGGATCCCCAGTATCCACAAATTGTTTCTGACAGACCTTGTATCTTGATGTTTTTAGAAGAATTTATTTTAAGCACCTTCTCCTCGTTGAGCATCTCTCGCTGCAATTTAAGACAGTGTCTTCAAAAGCAGAGCTTCTTTGTTCTATTTCAGTTATGCAGCCATCTTGTTTTTCCAGCTTGTGCACATTGGAGTCCATCCTGGTGCACATGGTGTCCATTTTGGAGTCAGTTGAAGTGAGGCTCTGTTGCAATGCAATGAGCAATGATTTCATGTTCATTGCACTGGCTGAGCCTTCCACAGGTGGGCCCTCTGTGCCTGCCTGATATGCACCCCCTACAGGGGCATGAGAGGGTCAGCGGGCATCAAATTGCAGTGTAGTTTGCCGCCAGTCCATCTTTCTCATATTGGTAGCAGGTGATGAGACCCAGGTGCACTATACGGTGCAGTTTAGAATGTAGCCGCAAGCAGTTTGACGGAGCGAGCACCAATGGGGTTGCCAATTCTTCCTATCACAGCCAGGGGCTACAACCACACAGGGATTAAGGATTTTGATAGGTCCTTCACCCAGTTCCACCTCACCCGCGCAAGGCAATCGGGTCAGCCATGCGCAGAGTCAGACTCAAGTGAGACAGTCAATTTACAGTTCAGATGCAGGAGCACGGCATGCCCGTGAAAGGCAAGATTTGCTGAACAGGTAGACCTATAGGGCCAGACCCAATCCTCATGATGAACTGGCTAGACCCTCCCTCACATATCTTGCTGAGGAATGCATCACTGGGCCCAATGTGCTCCAACGCAAGGGAGCAACTGATACCAATGGTGTTTATTATAGGTAAGAAGTCATGCTGTGGAACAGGTGGGCTCTGGTCGCCAAAGTCATGACCAGTCACCAATGGTGCAATGATTGTCCCCACCTTGTAGTGTCCGTTTGCAGACTGCTGTGTTCCAATGTGGCCAAATGCAGCACTGGCATCTCAGCAGCCACAAGATTCTCAGAAGTGGAGGGTGGGGCCGCACCTCACCTCACCTGGGCTGGAAGTGCTGTGAGGGAACACCGATGGCCCAAGAACAGCAGAGGTCACAGCCAATGCCTCAAACGCCAATCCCAGGTACTGGAGTCCACAGCGCTCCTCACCTTACTGTAGACCTTCTCGTTGGTGCCCGAGGCTGATATTGGACAATCCAGCCCGACTACCCAAGGTACGAAATCACCACGCTCAGCCAACAGGGGTAAGTGGAGGGTACCAGGGGAGATGGAAGGCCACCTGCAGCCATCAATTAATGGTGGTGCAAGGCCTCAGGGGTCAGGCACCGCGGAAGCCACCATTATCTCAATTTAGCCACAGAGGAAGCAGGAAGGCCAAGGCATCAACATTATGTAAAATTAGTGTGATTGTGCCATGAATCTGCATCAATCTTCCCTCAAGAGTGTCTATGTGTCAATTAGCAGAGTTTTGTGACATAATCACCTCGCTCAGCCAACAGGGGTAACTGGAGGGTACCAGGAGAGATGGGGGCCACCTGCAGCCACCAATTAATGGCGTTGCAAGGCCTTCCTGTCTCAGACCCGCCAATCTTCTCAAAGGGCCCTTCCAGCAGACGACATTGAATGTCACACGCTGTGTCTCACAGCATGCTCCCCCGGCTGTAGTCCCCTCAGACAGAGAGTGGAAAGTTTAGGTATGGCAAATGTTCCTCCAGCAGCAGCTTCCATCACAACTTACTGTGGTCTCAGTTATCGCCGAAGGGGTCGCGCACCGTGGAAGCCACCATAACCTCAATTCAGCCACAGAGGAGGCAGGCAGGCCAAGGCATCACCATTATGTAAAATCTGTGTGATTGTGCCATGAATCTGAAGCAATCTTACTTCCCTCAAGAGTGTCTAAGTGTCAATTAGCATAGTTTTGTGACATGATGGGGTCATTAGAGGCAGGATTATAATGGACGTATGCAACGGACTACAGGAGCCTCACATCTGTGTGGCCATCTTGCTTGTCGGCTCTCTAGTGCCCCCACAGTAAGGAGATTTGTGCGGTCCTAATTAAAAATACATGCAGCTCACCATAATTTTCATATTATTTTCATTAGATCCTCCTGTAGATTTTCCTAAGGGAAGTTGTACTCTGAAATAAAACATTGGTTAGTTAGTAGACTCTGCAAACACGACACGATGATGGACGGTGTGCTGAAATTTTTCAAACACTCACCCCCAGTCTAGCCATCTGAGCTAAATCAATCATTATTTACATTACCATGCCTTCCCAGTCTGGACCCAGCCATGTGGAAATCAGTCTTGACCCTGCTCCCCATGGGCACAGTGAAGCCCAAACTGCCAGGCCAGATCCTCGCTGGGTCAGAAACAAGCATCCTGGAACTGGATTCGAGGTATCACTCGTCCTCAGCCAGGCTACCCTGAATCCAGTGGCACGGCAATCGAGGAATGCACATTTGGACATACCCTTGGCCACTTAGGGTGAACATAGCAAACACATCAAGAAGATGGACAAAGTGCTGAAACTTTTCAAACACTCACCCACAGTCAAGGGTTCTGGGTTAAATCCATTGTTCTTTTGCTCACCATGCCCTTCCCTAGTTTGGATCCCCCTAGTTCGGACCCAGCCACATGCAAATCAGTCTTGACCCTACTCCACATGGAAATAGTCCAGCTGGTCTCAGAATTGTTTGCATATGGCTGGGTCCAAAATGGAATGGCATGATAAGCACAAAAAAAATGGATTTAGGCCCAGATCTCTGTACTGGGAGTAAATGTATGAAAATATTCAGCATTTCATCCATCATCTTTATGTGCTGCTATAGTCACCCCAAGTGGGAAGGGTTTGCCCAGACATGGGTCCCGTGCTCACTAAAACATTGGATTCAAGCTAGCCTGCCTGAAAAGGGGTTATATTCTGAATCCGGTTCAAGGATGTTTGTTTCCAGTCCAGGGAGGACCTGACCTGGCAGTTTGGGCTTGACTCATTCCATGGGGGGCAGGGTCAAGACTGATTTGCATATGACTGGGTCCAAACTGGAAAGGCATGGTGAGCAAAATAACAATTGATTTAGGCCCAGGTCTTATACTGGGAGTGAATGTATGGCAATGTTCAGCATTCCGTCCATCATCTTTTGTGTTGCTAATTTAGTAGCCTCTGCCAAACTCTAGTTTACACCACAAAGATAACCCCAATGCTGAGGAATGAAACAGCAAACAAATGTCATTGAAATTCGTTAAATTACCTCCTATTCAGTGTGAAATTGAAAAGCAAGTTCTGATTTGTTGAACCACGTAAGGTCCATTATTATTATGCAAAAATAGACACCCTTTCACTGCATAGTTAACTCAAACGTCCAACTTATTATATTGCTAATATTTTAGGAAGGCTAAGGACTGTACATGTCAGACGATCAATCAATGTGCATTGGGTATTCGATTCCACAACATCACATTATATTTAGTACAGAATTACATTCCTAATTATAAAAACACAATTGTAAGTGAAAAAATAACATTTAATGAAAATAAGATAGCTTAAACTCTCAATTCAATTCAATATTTTTTGTTCGATGTTTTACAAAAAACATAAAAGCAGAAACACAAAAATCCAGTGTACGTTATACACATTCCATATATAATAAAAACACACGTTTATGGAGTGTTATGTTAAATGTTATGTTAAAAAATTTATACCGCGCATGTACACCGAACGGTTTCTTGGCGCTCATAACAGACATAGCAAGCCAGGGCGGGGGATTTTTACTCAAAGGCAGCTTTAAAAAGATGAGTTTTTAATGTCTTTCGGAAAGCATCATATGAGGGGCAGTGACGAAAGGATGAAGGGAGAGAATTCCAGAAGGAGGGCCCTAAAAAAGAGAAGCGAAGGCCGCCATGTTTCTTCCGGCGGTTACAGGGAATGCACAAGAGGTTATCAGCAGCGGAGCGGAGATTGCGGGTAGGGAGATAACGTTTTAATTTGGAAGAGATGAACAGAGTGTTATATACAATTGTCTAATCAGGCTGCTAATCTTATACAGTGTCCTAAAAACATTCATATTTAAAATGTATGATATCATAGTTTTTCTGCATCCAATTACATTCCTTAAAAATCGTGCTATACACTCATTGTGTAAAAATAAATTGCAAAAACAATAGTTGCAGGACTGCATTGTCTAAAATCAATTATCTTCAAATTGGTAAAATCCACCTTTTTCTTTGTACTAAGTAGAATGTACAAAAAAGTACCACGTGAAATGTGGACTACACTAACACGTCATCACATGGACAGTTACTTATCATTTTTGACCAACCATTCATTGTAGGAAATGTTGTTAATCGGTGGAAGATACCAAACCTGAATCAGGTCAAGCAAATCTATCCTGTATACCCTCAATTTATTTTAGGTGTAGCTGCATGTCATATGTAGTCAGTAATAATTGATTGGACTGGACTGTTGGCCTCCCTCTTTATGCAGAATATCTCCATGTCTCTAAAAGAGTCATACACTCTCTTTTAAGATATTTTCCAGTGACAGAGAGAGTAGAGCATGGGTCCTCATAGTACTCCGGATGTCCTAAATCATGCATATAATCTTTTATATATTTCAGCCATGGGATGTCAAGGGCCTGATCAAGTTTAATACAGCCTCTTATGATATCCCTGTTGAGGTTGGTTTTCGTATTGGTCCATATTCTATGCCATAAAAGAACTGGTTGGATTTTTATTAAATCAGTTATGTAGGGTAACTCCAAATCTGCGTGACATATATATGTGAAAGAACTATCTGGGACGGCTAGGACAAACCTTAGGAAGGCATTTTACACTACCTATAGGGGCTGGGTATGAGTGTAGCCCCATATACCCGCCCCATATTTATCTATGGTAATGCATTTTGCCCTGTATATGCTTATCAATTCCTCTGGAGGTCTTTTTCCTAGTTTCCGTGCAAGATTTGCTAGGTCAGCTGTAGATGTAAAGTTTACTGGCTTTAACTGCCTGTGACCATGTTCCCTTGTGATCAAAAATGATTCCTAACTAGGTAAATGTCTTTGTGGGTTATAATGTTCTATTGTCTATATATATATATATATATATATATATATATGTCTCTGCACTTAGTGCTCCCTCTTCCACACCATGATAAATGTCTTAAATATATTTATTTGAAGACTCAGCTTCAGCATATACGCTGTGAAAGAGGTTAACACCTGTTGGAGCCCCAATTGTGTGTGTGACATCAAAATAGCGGCAGCGGCGTAAAGGAGGGCTGATATCGGGCGTCTGTCAATTTGTGGCAAGTCCTGGCACCGATCCACCAATGATTGTCCCAATTGATTGGTGTAGAGCATAAATAGGAATGGTGCCAGGACACAGCCCTTTCTTACCCCCTTCTCCACCCCGAATGAAGCCGTGCATTCGCCTTTCACTCCATAGCCTACCCTAGTTCTCATGTTCGCATATAGCTGTCTCAGAAAGTATAGAAGGTGGAGTTCTACACCCGTATTGACCAGTATGGTACATAATTTATCATGTTCCAAGCAGTCGAAAGCTGCAGTTAGGTTAAGCTTAAACTCTCATAAAGTGCTAAGAAAGATCAATCTGCTGCCATCACATGCAATTTCATCCTGCCTTGTAAGCTTGGTGAATGGACCATGTTAGCATAGTGAGAAAGGAGCACCTACAATAAAATGGCCCTTCCCTGGCAAATACAAGTTCACTGCTAACATATAGGCTGAGTATTGTCTACTTTGTTGTTTGTGTTCCTTTCATATTTGTTTGAGCCAAACATATAATTAAAGCATTCAAACAACAATATTTGTAGACTAGGTATATTTAATAATTATAATCACCATGAACACAGGTGTATCAGTATGAACACTGATATTGGAACCTGGATACAGCAGTTAACTGTTGTGAAGCTCATGCAACACTAGTTGAAGCAATGACAACAACAGACAATTTAACCAGTCATAGACCAGTCACTATTTACACTGCACTGAAGCATCCTGCCCTTCTTGAATTGCCATATGAATAATTAATTAGTAAGAGGAAGAGAATTTGAGAGAATACGATAATTAGTGGTAGCCAGAGAGGTCTATTGTGACTCCTCGCTTTGAGGCACTGGGTACATGCTTTGCTACCCTTTGTATGGGAACCAATGAAAGCATTAGCAGGAAAAGAACAGCACAATATACTGTAGGTGCCATTTAAGCATTCATTAATTTTGGATCTTACTGTAGACATGAAACAGCAAATAGTTGACTGCTGATGTTTGAAGGCAGGACAAGAAGCCAACTGTGTAATGTCAAAGAGCATATAGAGATAGATAGATAGATAGATAGATAGATAGATAGATAGATAGATAGATAGATAGATAGATAGATAGATAGATAGATAGATAGATAGATAGATAGATAGATAGATAGATAGATAGATAGATAGATAGATAGATAGATAGATAGATAGATAGATAGATAGATAGATAGATAGATAGATAGATAGATAGATAGATAGATAGCTAGATAGATAGATAGATAGATAGATATCTTCTGGTCCTGATAATGTAAACTAACTGATGCTGGTTGGATTCGTGGAAAGAGACTAGGTCAAGTTGCCGGAGAATTGAATATTAAGGCTCTGAGGTGTGCCTGAGAGTGTGAAGCTAAAAGTTGTTGAAGGCGACTGAGTGGTAAAACAATATTGGGAGTCAGGGAGGCATTGTCTATGACTTGTAATGTACCTTTCTTTGTGCGGCAGCATGATCTTAGGTTGGACTGATTTTAATGCATGGGATCATAGGTATTGTTCTGCTGTTGGAGATGTGTGTTAGCTGCTCTTTCAGTGATCATGTTGATGAATGGTAGATGGTGATTCATCAGTAGTTGTCAAGATCATCTGGGTATAGTATGGCTTTCTGTAGCCGTGGGTAGATCTAAAGACAACACCCACAGAGAGGCATTGTCAAAGCATATAGAGCAAAGAGACAGGGTTATTGCTTCTTGCAGTCCCATGCTCCTGTATCCTTTATGCTATAAAATGCGTTTTTAGTCCCACATTGCAAGTGTGCTCTTAATTTTGACTGCAACGGAAATAATAGTTTCAGCCCAATTGGTACTCCAAGGCATACAGTAATACAGCAAACATTTCTGTGGTCAAATCCTCCAAACTAAACCTCCACGCAAAAAGCCCCAAAAGTCAAGAACATAATACAGTAATCCATGGAGAAACACATTTTTACATTGTATTTCTCATTGAATAAGAGACAGTAGTATCGTAACCTGGAACTTGCGATACAACAATATCGCTAATGCCAGTGACAACATTACCACACCACAGCTACAGTGGTATTTGTAATAGAGGCATTCCTGTCCTTATTTGCTGCTGTGCGTTCAAAAATTATTTTCACTTCAAACAATACAATGAATTCCTAGGACCGGTGCTACTTCTCCTTCATGGAAATGAAATCGTGGCATGCGTGCTAAGATTGCAAATTGAGCCTGTTGTGAAAAGGATTCGAGGATAAAGTTGGCATGAAAGATATTTTGGAACTTTGAATTTGCTCCCGCTGACTATTCATCTGTGAAGGTAATTATTTATTATTCAGGATTCTGTCCTCCTGGTTACACAACATTATTAAAAGACGTCTATCCAGACAAACAATTATGTAAATTGAGAATCCCTAGCATTCAACACTCAAGAACACTGCAACACATTTAATTGGTACACGTGTGTACAAAGGAACAGTTAATGCCAGCATAGTTCAGCATCTGCTAAGGAATTAGGTACTTTGAAAAAAGAATCACCAGGTTTATTGCATATTTGTAAGCATTTTGTATCTTGGCAGGTGGTATTTTTATTGAAAAAAATGAAGATAGAAAAAGATTATGACTACATTTCCATGGTAGGCGCATTGTTCTTGCTGTATTTATAAGAAATATTATACTGTAACCTTTTCTTGCCCAGCATTTATCACTTCGCTGGAGCTTACTGTAGCCTATATTGCTACATGCTGTGATGAAATTGCTATCTCTGTGATTCAGGTACTGCAATTTTGCATAAAAATGAAATACATCAAAGACAATTTATTTTCATGGAAATTTGCTACGTTTTCATCTTTTGCAAAGTGAAAGGAGGAGGTGTCAAATTATCTTAGGAAGGGCAATGTCTACAAAGTTTAGCTTTCTTAGAGAGAAACAAATGTGTTACAATCCCTGCCTGGAAATGTAAGCTGTGATAGTGCAATTGTCAGATGTGATGATGTTGCACATTGCGAGAAATGTAGGTTTCTGATAAATGGGATGAAGTCTGTTAACAGAAATAAGAGCATACAAATGCAATGTTCAAACACAACAATAATTTGAAGCATCGCATTTGTTAATTCGGAATAATAGGTATTTGATTCTAAATGTTCTTTGTAGAAAGGATAATGATTAGTTCTGCATCAATGTTTATCAGTAAAGCACTTACTTGCTGCCTTCAACTGGTGTGAGCAGCAGACCAAAAGTTTGACTCCTGTTATGGATCACCTCACAAGGTCATATACACTGTAGTTGGTGGTCCACCAGCTTATCAGACCAGCAAAGGCTCTGACCTCCGCTGCGGTTCTAGTCTCTGCTCCACTGGCAGGAGACCATTCACCACATCTAGAGGTCCTTGCCTTTTCTGTGTCTTCACTGGAGCTGTTTGTGTGGTTGCTCCCTTGAAAAAAATCATCTTTGCTGAGCATGCGCCATGCTGTGCTACCAATTGACAAAACTCTAAAAAGCCCCCCTTTCTTTAATCCTTCTGAGTTAAATCAATCCAGTTATTTTAAATTGGGCAATCGAACAACCTGTTGTTTACAATGTTTTTAAAAGCATTACTGCAATGAGGAGCTAAATAAAGTAACTGGGCCTCTTTTTAGTTCCAAGAGAACAACAAATGTTCTAATGTCTAGAGGGAATTGTATCTGTGGAGCACAAATCACTGGCAGAATTGCACCCATTAAAGAATTAGTATTGCAGAGGAAATTCAGCAGGTGTTTCTACTCTATTTTAAGTGGGGCATATTTATCAAGGGTTCGCTTAACCCTTATGCCATGCAAGGGGGCGCATGGGCAACACAGAATCTTAAGAGAGGCATTGCATTGCATAGGTGGAGCATGAGTGTTCCCATGCATTTGATGGAGCAAGGTTTTGTGGAAAAGAAACTTGCTCGGATGCAATCCACTCGTTTAACTTACTAACAAGTTAATAATAAAATTTTGTCGAAACTAATACCCATTTACATGAACACGAGGGTTAGTGAAGCTTGCATATGTGTGTACTAATGCGGATAACAATGAAGACGGACTAATACGGCTTTATACGGGAAAAACTGTTGTGCGCATGCGTCAACTACAGCTACATAGTATGATGAGATAACGCTTGGAAGGAAATTCTAGCGTATGAGCAGAAGCTATTAACATGGCAGCTTGAAGACTCGCATGCATGGCACCTGCTTACTTGAAATTAGAGCAAGCTATTTTACTAATGCTAGCGCGGGAACAGTCTTATAAATAAATTGGGATAGGGTAGAGGTGGGTGGTATACAGTGCGAGCATTTATTTTGGGAAATTAATATTTGTCTTTCTGACTTTATTACTAGTGCGTATTTGGGCCTCCCTCGCATAACCGAATGAGCTGATTGATGCAGAGTCTGCGCATGCCTACTGAAGGAAGTCATGAAGGTCAATGACACAGCAGTTGAACGAAAGCCAAAGATCGCGTGCTACTACCTGGGAACGGATGGTGCAGAGTTCAGCAATGAGATGTTCTATTTATCTTAGAGTCATTATTGTGTCAAAATGGATACATGTAGTGAATGGGAATAAAATTTATGAACACAAGTTAAGGGGATGGGTTTGTGAACAATGGTTTAGCTGAATTTAATGACATATAAGCATAGTGTGATTGACCTTCCCCTATCGTCTGACCTTTGAGAAGCAGGGCCTATGTGTTGATTTTTGGATGTGTCTCCATATGCTACGATTAATATGGTGATGTCATCATGCAACTCTGTAGATTTTTCTGAATGGTGGGATTCACGATTTGTCGGTGCTTTCCATCATCCGCTGTGCACTTTGAGTTAATCTTAGTACATTGTTTTCTGTTTCATAAATAATTATCATCTTGCCATAATTGGTTTTATCATACAAAATGAAAGCATTGTTGCTGTTAGACGGGTTTTAATTAATGATTTTCGTCTTCTGGCTATGAGTCTTTTTTAAGTTTGGTATCCCCAGTAGTCTGTGTTACATTAAGGGAAATTCGGCAATATATTTTTTTAAATTGTTCCTATAAGCTCTTGTGAGCGCAACTTAGCTTCCCTGAGGTATTTTTCAATTCAATTTCTGAAACATTTGGGTATTTCCTACCCTGATAGTCTTACAGATGACAGGTGAGGGTGGAAAAAATTAGATTTGCTTACAATTATGTCACAGAAAACTCCAGTAATTCCAGCCAACAACAAATCACCCAAATATTTTGAGGGGCATATTTACAGAGAAGTGGCAGAGCATGGTGTTAGCATACTTGGCTTAACGTCGTGCTCCACCGCTTCAGAAATGCAGGGCTCCACTGTACTTACACTCTATTTACAAGAATTTGAGGCATCCTTGCATTTTTCCCTGTGTTAGCGCTAATTTAGTTGCCTAGCGCTAATGCAGACCGTGCATGTGCTGAGGGGACAGATTTTTATGTCCAGGAAGCTGTCCCATCCTGCACATAAACAATCTGAAATGGTGTTTTGAAACTTCTATATGTGCTGCCAAACATAGAAGTAGTGAAACATCATTTTTTTAATGATTGTTTATGTGCAGGAAAGGACACCTTCCTGCACATATACATTCAATGGCGTTTTGCTGTTTTGGTGTCTGCTGGACAAAGCAGCACACATGGAAACAGCAATAACACGGAGAAATTAAATATTTCTCCCTGTTGCGCCAGGGTAAGACCACGTTTCTCTGGTATTAATTTTGGTGCTGCCCCATATCTACGCCATCCATGGAAATAGGAGGCAGCGTCAAAATCAATGGGTGTTGCGGTGGAATGCCCACCACAACACCCATTGCTCACCTCTATCATGCTTAGTTTAGCGTGAACGTGTGCCTTATTCACAAGGCAGCGTTAAGCCAAATTAATTATCTTTAAGCCGCCTTATGAATAAGGCAAAGTCCCTATCACCACCACAACATTGAGAAAAGTGACTTTGTGGTGGCAATAGGGGCTTGTAAATATGCCCGAGTTTCAACACTTATCTTGATAATAATAGTACCACAGTGATGACTGACCTATGATAGCAGAAGTGATGGTACCAAAGCTGTGATCAGATAAAGTAAGTGTAATAGCAGTGTGGTCTACAGGGTCATAGTCCATTCCTGTCAAATGCTTTAGGCCCACAAATTGGCTACGGTTTTTGTAATGAGAAGTGGCGAAGCTGAGAAGGGAGGGCATTTTTTCTTTGGCCACAAATGCTGCTGTGTTCAATAACACTAATATTTTTATCATAGTTATTTTCCCTGGAGTGCAGTGTCCTTTCTGTCCCCATGGGGTCAGCTTATTGGGAACATGCCCTCAATTTACCTGCCCAGTGAAGTGACAGTGAGACTGTGGATAATGGGTGGATGCTGTAGTTGAAAACATATAACAGGATGGGCTAGCTTCTAGTATTTTTTTTTCTTTGAATGTATAAAAAGGTGTTTAGTGAGCATAGATGTCTGCCACCCAAGGGAAAAGCAGTTGGGGCAATTCCTTTAATTTACCCCCTCAGGGTAAAACATCCCCTGAGCTGGTTGTGTGGTCTTATGCCTCCCCCCATATTTTTTTAATACAATTTTTGGTGTTTAGTGTGCTTTCTGCCACCCTGGCCATTAGCCTCCAATTCTGACCATCATTGGTATCTATGTGGAGAGTGGAGTGATAAACCATGATGGACTCCGCACCACCATGATACAGTCGCAGGTGGCTTCTATAATACTGCTACCAAAAATATCACGGTACAAAAGAGGGTGGTGATGGATGGAGCATCTGAACCAATCAAAAACTCACACCCAGTCAAAAGATCTGGGTTTGATCCATCACCGTTCTTTAGCCCACTCTGCCACCCCAGTTCAGACATGGCTATATGCAAATCAGTCTGACCCTGTGCTACTAAGGGTTTGGTTTCCAGCTTGGAGGCCACACCACTGCGGCGAAAGTACAAAATACACCGTAGAGTAGGTGGTGTCCCTACCTGCCATATTCAGATGAATGCAGGCTAGGCAATTGTCAACGTCAATGGATTGTTAACTACTGTGATGGCGACTCACATGCTGCCGATGAGGTGGAGGACTCCTCGGCTATCTGACATTGAGGGGAAGTGTACTAGAAAGATAGCTGACACTGGGGCCTAGGGTTTTGAGCAGAAGGCCTTGATGGGAGTGTGGTTAAGTCAGACACCAGTCCCCAGTGTCAGCCATCCTGCTAGTCCATTTCCACTCACTGTCTGGTAAGCAGACTTTCAATTGGGCTGTTTGGGATGGGTGGGAGGATGAGTGTTTGCAATGACTCCATCTCCCATCAGGCTCTGTACTACACACAATCTTCCCACCCCGCTAAACTAGGCCACCAGGAAGAATGGTTTCTGGACCGTGAGGGGAAGTGTATTAGCAAGATGTCTGACACTGGAGCCTGACTTGACCAGAACTCCTATCAGTGTCTTGGGCTCCACAGTGTCAGCCCTCTTGCCAGTACATTCCCCCTACTGTCAGGAAAGTATAGTTCCAGGTGAGCTGGTTGGGATGGTTTGAGTAGGAGTGTTTGCAATGACTCCATCTCTCCTGAGGCTCTGACCTACACACACCTTCTTACTCAGCCCCACCAGGCCACCAGGAAGAGTGGTGTCCTGACAATGAGAAGTGTACTTGAAAGATGTCTGATACTGGTGCCTGGTGTCTGACTTGACCGCAACTTGCATCAGGGCCTTGTGCTCCAAACACCAGTACCCAGTGTCAGCCACCTTGCTAGTACATTTCCACTCACTGTCAGGAAAGCATACTTCCAAGTGGGCTGGCTGGGCTGAGTGGGAGGCGGAGTGTTTGCAATGGCTACATCTCCCATCAGGCCCTGTACTACACTCACTCTTCCCACCCTGCTCAACCAGGCCACCAGGAAGAGTGGTTTCCTGACAGTGAGGGGAAATGTACTGGAATTATGGCTGACCTGTTCTCAGGACACCCCCGTGCCGCACGGCCACCAGCTGTGTGTGTGCCCCTCACCCCTCGCTGCTGCTCGCAGCCTCATTACGCTGTTTGCCTGGCCGCCCTAGCTGCCTGCCTCGCTGTTCCCTGCCCCGGCACCTCCACCGTGTTGTTCGTATTATAGTATGATTCTGCTGTATTTTTCATTGCCTTTGGTGTTCTTTACTGTTGTCCCCCTGTGCCTGTGTGTGTTATTATTGCCTTTTGTATTTATTTTCCTGTTGTCCCCCTGTGCCTGGCCCACCCCGCTCCCCGCCGCTGTTCACGCGGCCACGCCCTCTTTTGTATTCTGTCCTCCCCGCTCCCGCCTCCCAGCTGCTTCTCCCTCCCACTTGTCCATAAATGGCGACCGCGCGGCGCAGGTGAGTGTGATCTGTTCTCAGGACACCCCCGCGCCGCACGGCCACCAGCTAGGCAAATTGTTAAAATAAATATATAAAAAATGTAGTACTCTCACGTCAACGCAAAAATAATAATAATATTAATAAAACTGTGTAAAATTTGCAAATCTCCCTCCAATAAATGCAACAATAGTAAAAGTTTTGGATTATGAATAGGTAATATTTACGCTACCATTCCAGCCCCTACAACAGTAGGAAAACTGTTGAAGTGCAAAGGGGTCAACTTTACTATTCCCACTCCAATCTCTACAACAGTAGGGAAAGTATAAGATTGTGGTGGGTTAAAATGTACTATTCCCACCCCAATGAGTGTAACAGTAGGGAAAGTGTTGGATAAGGGGTAATATTTACTATTCTCACTGCAGTTAGCACAAAAGTAAGGATGTTGGATAGCTGAGGGGTAACATTTACTAACCCACTCCAATGACTGTAACAGAAGGAAAAGTGTTTGATTGCGAAAGGGTAAAATTTGTTATACTCACTCCAATCAGTACAACAATAGGGAAAGTGTTTGATAGCGGGTTGGTATAATATTACTATTCCCACTCCAATCACTACAACAGTAGGTAAAGTGTTGGATAGCAGAGGAGAGAAATGTACTATTTCCAATCCAATAAGAGGAACAGTAGGGAAAGTGCTGGATTGCAGAGGGGTAAAATGTACTATTCCCTCTCCAATAAGGATAATAGTAGGGGAAGGGTTGGATAGTGGAGGAGTAAACTTTACTTTTCCAACTCCAAGAAGGATAACAGTAGGGAAAGTGTTGGATAGCTGAGGGGTAAAATTTGCGATTCCCACTCCAGTCTGTTCAACATTAAAATTAAACAAAATATCTTCAACAAAATAAAATAATTTTAAAAACAAAGTCAATACAATACATATATAAATATGTTGGAATAAAATATATATATATATATATATATATATATATATATATATATATATATATATATATATATTACCTACTGGCGGTCGCCAGTAGGTATATATAGTTAGGATTTTTTCTCTATGGGTTTTTTGAAAATTCTATGTCTAATAACTTTGGCGTTTGTGGACGGAATTGGCTGAAATTTTCAGGAAAATGGCACATTTTGTTTCTGAGCAGCCCCTGAAAATTTTGGGGGGGTTCGTCAAGGGGGGGCCGAGAAAAAAGGGGGGTCCCAAAACGCGTTTTTCCCATGTTAATTTCCATAGGGCGGTTGGCCTCACTTTTAGCCCGAACGGCTGAATGGATTTGCACGAAACTTGGCAAAATTGTAGGGACTGGTAGCCCGATGTGCCTTTTGTAGGTCTCAATATATGTGCTGCAGTGGATTTTGAGAAATTAACGTTTAAAAAAAGATATATATCTGTAACAGCGGACTGGGCAGCGGCCCAGGACGCGGACTTTTCGCGCAACGGAGCTTTGTGAAGCGAAGCTGATTGGTTCTCCGGCGTCTGTCAACATTCCAAACAGTCCGTAGCGGCCGCCATCTTGTCTCTCGGTAGGATCGAGAGACAAGAGGAGGTCAAAACAAAGGGGGAAATAACTATAAGGGGGCATAGTAGATCCTCGCTGACCCCCTAGGTTTGATGTGGAGGTTTTAAAAGGGCCCCGCGGGGCAAAAAAAAATAATAATAATAATAATCGAACGGCTGAATGGATTTGCACGAAACTTGGCAAAATATTAGGGACTGGTAGCCCGATGTGCCTTTGCTAGGTCTCAATATATGTGCTCCAGTGGATTTTGAGAAATTAACGTTCAAAAAAAGATATATATCTGTAACAGCGCTCCGCTTCGCGTAACGGAGGTTTGCGAAGCTGATTGGTCATTCTGTCACTGGGCTATAGTTGGGCTACATCTGGCTGATATTTGGGCTACATTTGTTTTTTTGTGTGTCTGGCGGCCATCTTTGGGCTACATTGGGCTACATTGGGCTTCATTGGGCTACATTCGGCTAATTAGCAAATAGCTCATCGCAAACTAGGAATGGTAAAGAATCGCTATTTATTCCTTAAAGTTCGCTATTTAGGAAATGCAAAAAACTTTGATGATACATATGGCGGTTCATCTCTAACAAGATAAGAAGCATAGGGATACATTTATGATGACTGGCGCATCACCAGGGATGTGTTAGTCATTCTGTGCCGCTGTTCCGTCACCTATGGTGTGCTGCATTTACAATGCGGCGCATCATGGGGCAAAAACAGCACAGATGCGTGATGTATCTGTGCCGTAAAGGTGGCGCATTGCTGGAGTTGTATCGCAAGTGTGATGAAGCTCCAGCAAGGGTCGGGGGTGCCCCTGTCGCAGGGTTTCTGTTCTCACACAGAACTGTGGGCAGAGGATTGGAACCTCGGCGAATGCATTGCTGGAGTTGTATCGCAAGTGTGATGAAGCTCCAGCAAGGGTCGGGGGTGCCCCTGTCGCAGGGTTTCTGTTCTCACACAGAACTGTGGACAGAGGATTGGAACCTCGGCGAATTAGGGTGTCCCAAAACTCACGTTAGTAATCAAAAACTCCTTAGCAAGCTAGGTACAGTGTCACATTGGATATAACAAACTCTCAATGTTTAGACAATCCAGAATATGAACTTATAGTACCTCAGGATACGTGGAACTCATGAACAGTCGGTCGTTATAGATTTCTTAGAAACCAGAACATGGAGTTAAGAAGAACAGATGTGTATTTGAAATGTTTATTTACTAATGCCGTCTTCTCAGGCGTAGTACCTTAGATAATAAAAGTACACATATTATCAGTAGCAAAATTACCAGCATAGTTACTAGTACATAAAAAGCGAATGGTGACTGTATGTTAACATGCTGTAAATGAATAAGAGTTAGCAACACTTATAAGCAGCCGCGGGCCGTGGAGGGAGTTACGGTGGGGCAGGGAGGCGGGGAGGGGGAGGGGCAAGGTAGAGAGGGCTCCACCCTGCTTCTCCCCCTCCCCGCCTCCCTGCCCCATCGTAACTCCCTCCACGGCCCGCGGCTGCTTATATCTCACCCTCCCTAATACACATATTATATTATTTGCTAAGAATGTCTCTTTGTGTTGGTTTAGGGCGTGCCCATACTTTAGTGTCTTAGATTTGAAGGAATCACATCAGCATACACCAGCTCTCTCTTCATGTGAACCGCATCAACTGTCGTGTATGTGTGTTCGGCAAAGCAATATAAAACCCGCCTCATGCCCAGAATTGGCAGAAGTTGCACTTATGTTATGAGTATGAAGTCGTGGAGATCAGACCTCATAACAATTCTGTATCGTGTTGTTCTTGAAACTTTAGCACTCGCTGTACAGATATAGTTTAACAAGTAAAGCAGATAGTAGACCAATAACATATTATTCTCATGTAAACCACGATGAACTACTAGGTGGAAAGCTAAAGCAACAACTAAGTGTCTTGTGCAGAAGTTGCAAAAAAGGAAAAATGGCGTTTAAACCGGTAATGAGCCCATGCTAACTTAACACGGTGTAAAGATATCCAGGACCTAGATGACACCTCCCCATGATCCGGAAACGAACTGAATAAGATAATAGAAGTGCCATCTCATGAGAGCAGATTGCAAGTTTATATGTGGACGGTCCGCAAGGTAAAGCATTAAAAACTAGGAAAATTTAATGCTAAAGAAAAATAAAACAGCCAAGTACTTTATCGAGTCTTAAGCCAATAGGCAAGGTAAATAATAAAAACTTGACAAATAAGTCAATGAATTGTCAATGAAATGCTAGTACTCAGCATATCAAACATGAAAAAGGTCTATGACATAACTGTGTATGCAAAATAAGCTGCAACAGCCTCCAATAGGAAGTCACCGTCTTCATCCGAAAACAGTTCAGCCATCCAATTTAAAAGCGGAAAAGAACATACGTGCTCTCCCAGCACCGGATCCTCTATCACCATCAGAGGACAGCTCGGTGGGTTTTCAAGAAAGCTCTGTTCCAAGAAAGACTGTGCTGCCGCCAGTAAATTCCAGGGACCAAGTAGTCCATGCATCAATGCCACAGCCATAATCCTTTCGCCAGGACAAACCAACTCGTGAGTAATGATAGGAGTCATCAGCTGATTAAAGTCGACGTCAGGAGAAACCGGTCCGCAGAGACACAAATCAATGGCCCAATCGAAATCACAGGTCAGGCAGTGAAATACAGGCTGGACACAGGTGAAGTAGGAGAATCGAAAAGATAATCCATATGCCGTGCTTAATATCGCCAACGGCATTGTGCCATAATATTCTAGCATGCGATTGCGGAACAGTGTCAGCAGCTGCAGGGTGTGAGGTTGCATAGGAGGGACATCCATATTTAAAAATGTAAAAAAGCACAAGAGCGTCCGCTGGTAATGCAAGTAAAAATGCCAATCCACGAACCAGAGTGGAGAAAATGGAATGAAAGGAAGCAGGGATGACTCCAAAGATTTTCTCAAATGAAGTCACGAGACCACTGGTAACAACTTTAAAAAAGTGCGCCAGGGACTTTGTGGAGGATGCGTTAAAGATAGTCGGAAACATGTTGCTGAAATTGAAAGGCAAATCTTAATTGAAAAGGGTGTGCACCTCTGTACGGGTGTTCGCTATGTGAAGTACGAAAGTTTCACGGGCCGAACTCAAGGCCACCTCTCTCTGAGACAAAAGAGCTCTTATTCTTGCCATGCCGTTGAAACGTGTCCCAAGGTTGGTATTTGTTTCTATTTTAGCGAGGTCAAAAAGAGATCCCATTAGTGGCCTACTGATTTTACTCGATTCCTTTTCTTTTTTTTTACACGATTTTTCGTTATCTGCAAAGACTAAACAGAGTATTGCGACTCTGTGTTTGTTTGTAAATAGAGAATGAACCAAAGAGAACTAATTCTAAAACAGTAAATACTTGGATAACAATCAATCAAATGGAGAGAGAAGCAGGCACGACGGATTACAACGGGGGCAAAGGCCTGCGTTAACTACCTTTCACTATCTGCAAAGAGAGAGTACTCGTAATAGAAATGAGGGGGGGGGCACCATTCAAAGCAGATCAGTGTGCATAAACACGAAAATGTTTTCACTTACCATGTACTTGACATTCGACAGCTTATGATATTTGCTATTAAAAAACCATTGAAATTCACTGAAAAAACCATAGGTTATAGACCATATATAGTTAGGAATTAGCATTTACAAAACCTTGAAAATTCACTGAAAAAACCATAGGTTATAGACCATATATAGTTAGGAATTAGCATTTAAAAAACCTTATTTTACTCACACAAAACCATTGAAATTCCATATATAGTTAGTTGCACTAACTATATATTGCGCACCCGCAATCCACTGCTGATGATGTCACATATTACATCATTCATGACATGGTCAGTGACATCACTGATGACATCACTGATGACATCTCAAATGACATCACTGATGACATCACTGATGACATCTCATTTGACATCAATGACCACATCACTGATGATATCATTCATGTGACAATACAATGCATCTCCTCACATTTTAATATAACCTCTGTTTCACCCAGTGTTAAAAACAGAGTATAATTTTTGAAACCATTGACACACCAATACTAGTTACTACATACGTACTCACTGATTCCTACGTCTACACACACATTCACTCATTCACCCATACAATCATTCATACATAGAATCACTCATGTTTAGAACACTATCATATGCACTCATACACCTATACAGACACTCACACTCTGCCACTCATCCATGGAGTTACTCACACACCTAGTCAGTCCTGTAAAGAATCAATCACACTTCCATTTTCTACTCTATACAGTTAAACATAGAGCACCTTACGTTTTCAACCATATACTAACACATACTTACTCTCTTATACAATCATTGATACAAGTACACATTGATCTGTACAGAGTCACACACCTCCCAGCCAGCCACACACACACTCAGTCTCCCATGCAAATACTTGGGCAATCAATCAATAACCCATATAGTTACTCATATAGCTACTGATCAACACATGCAGCAGTTTACAGAACAACAGACATAATGATGCACAAATTAAGACAGTTTAGTCACTAACCCATGCACTCAGTGAGACACATTTAATCACTCACTCATACATTCAGTCATGCACCTACTAAATCCTTCGTCCAGACACTTATACATCCACTCATTCTTCAATATGTAAGACATATTTTAACTTTACAGAAACATAGTCACTGGATGTTGTCATCAGTGATGTCATCAGTGATGTCATTTGAGATGTCATCAGTGATGTCATCAGTGATGTCACTGACCATGTCATGAATGATGTAATATGTGACATCATCAGCAGTGGATTGCGGGTGCGCAATATATAGTTAGTGCAACTAACTATATATGGAATTTCAATGGTTTTGTGTGAGTAAAATAAGGTTTTTTAAATGCTAATTCCTAACTATATATGGTCTATAACCTATGGTTTTTTCAGTGAATTTTCAAGGTTTTGTAAATGCTAATTCCTAACTATATATGGTCTATAACCTATGGTTTTTTCAGTGAATATATATATATATATATATATATATATATAATATTAAAAATGTAAAAAATAAAACATATTACAATGCATTGTATATTGTAATGCATATTACAACATCATAAATACCTACAAATAGTATTATAAATAAAATACAAAAAACATTTCATACAAATACATATTTTTATTTAGAAATGATTTATTAACAAAAACAGTATTTATTTTATAAAGTAAGTTAAGTTGCTTTCTAATCTATAACATGTATTTTTGATACTTATTTATCAATGGAATAATTAATATTAGTTATCAACAAATTATTAATTAATTAAAAATAATTTATTTCCCACCCTTTTCCTCTATAAACATCACAACCTGCATCTAAAAAAATTATTTACACAATCAACACAATTCATTATCAATAAATTAATATTACTTGACAACTAATTATTCATAAATTCCTACTTTTTACCCCTATAACCCCACAACCTGCACCTAAAAAAAAGAATTTCACAATTAAGACAATTAAACATCAATTAAATAAATGATATTAAGTAAAAAAATAACAATTAATTTGTTATAATTAAATTACTTCTTACCCTATACCCCTATAAACCCACAACCCGCTACGGATCTAAAAAACTGTACTTAAACAACTATAATATTTTGCAAACAATATTAATGACTTCTATATTAAAAATCAATATGACTTACCTTAAAATCGATATTCTTGTCATCGATAATATTGCTGATGATATTTCCATATCACAATATTTTAGACTCGATATTTTGCGATGTTTTTTTTTTCTTCTATATTCTGTGAAAATACCCTCTATGCTACTACACCCATGCCACAATACTCTATGATATTACACTCTAAGACCCAACACTAAACAACAATGCACTCTATGCCACTCCAGTCTATGCAACTTGGATGTACTCCTCTCTACGAGCTTATACTGCACTCTATGACACTCCTCCAATCTACCAAACTCTACTAAACTCTATGCAACGCCACTATACAGTACTGTACAGCAGTCTATGACACTGTACAACATGGTAGTCCACTTTATGTCTCTCTGACATACTTTATTCCAGTCTACTCCATAACCAACGACTCCACTGTACTCCGCTACTCTACTCTGTGCCACTCCACTCAACAGCCCTCTATGTCCCTCGACTCTACAACACTCTATGCCAATCCATTGTCCAACACTCTACCACACTCCACTTACTCTAACTAACTTCACTAAATAACACTGTACTTCACACTATGCCACTCCACTCTATGCTCCACTTTTCAACAGTTTCCCATACTCTGTGACACAACATACTGCTCCACTGTATGACACACCACACTAATCTATGACACTTTACTTCAGAGTATGCTACGCAACTCTTTATTCTACTCCATGACAATGATATCTATGCCACTCCACTCTATGATACATTACTCCACTTTTCACTACGCCACTCCACTCAACTCTACTGTTTGACATTTTACTCCACTCAATGCCACTGTATAACACTCCACTTAATGAAGCTCCACTCTACAACACTCTACTCTACGCTATACAAGTACACTCTACTACACTGCTTGCCACTGTATGACATTTTATTCAACTCTATGTCCATACACTCCACAGAAAAACATTCTACGTGACTTTCCAATAGACTATGCCATGCTACTCTACTTTACAACACTCAAATACACTCCAATATTCTTCACTCTATACTTTGTTACATCACTTCACTCCACTCCACTCCACTACATGACAATTTACCTCACTCTACACCACTGTATGACAATCCACTCTATGCCACCCCATTGTACAACACCCTACTCTACTCTATACACCTTCACTCTACATCATTGTGCTACACTGTATGCAACTATGGGACATGCCACTCCACTCCTCTCTATGACACAGCACTCTATTGTATGGCACAACACTCAATCATAATCACACGCGTAGACTGCATCCGTAGATCATTTTTGTCGTATTGACCTAAATGTTAGGATCTTGTAATGTACTAACCTGAATGTGATGTGTTTAGGCCAAATTGTAGAATACATGAAGACTTCTACAGAAAATCAAATGTAGCCAGCAGAAAACATTAACTGAAACATTTGTGTTGTGCAACTGACTATCATATTATTATTGAATGTGTTTATTAATCATGTCATTTTACATGTAGAGGAAGATATTAATTGTACATATTTCAAATTCGATATAATTTCTTAAAGCTCATATTCATGGTTCTGATGTTAGCTGAATTTGTAGGCCTGTAATGAATTTTCCCTGGAAGCTCTTGTATTAGAATTATTAGTTGAATTTCATGTGCATGTTAGATTCTGTTCTTTCTCACGTTTGTGTTGCAGGTGGAAGAAGCGTTATTATAGTTCACATAATGTCTTTTTTTAGTAGTTAGGCGAGGAGAGAAGAAGATACATTGGGAGCTACTGCTGATAAGGAAGCCTGTTGTGTTTTCTCACTGGAGAGGGCCTGGGAAGCAAGGTCATTGTGTACTGTTCTGTGGAAAATTACATATGAGAATGTGGTCTGGTCAGATGACGTGAGCTGAAAGGAATCATGGGAAAATGCCTGTGATATTGGAGTAATGTAAGTAGGAAAAGAGCCCCACTTTCTCTCTGCCTTTAGAGAAAGAGCCTCTGAGAATGAGCTCTGTCTCAGTAGCTTTATGCTACCCGACCCACTGAAGTAGAGAGACTTCTAAGACTCCACACGCTGACACTTTAATCTATCTTGCCCCGAAGAAAGCTTATTTAGGGATGTCATGTTAGAGTTAGTGTAGAGATATATTGATGCCTTATTTCCATCAACCTTCACTGCAGGGGTAACTGAACTTGTGTTCCTTGATCTTTTGTATCCTGATTCTTGTATTAATTCTCTTGTGCATGGTGCACCATCTTAATCTTATTTGCAGGTGTCGCTTTATGTTGCTTTCAATGCATTTATCCACCCTCGTCCGAGGTGTCTGTATATCCAGTTGATTTTGGCTTTGAAAAATTAGCTAACCCTATTTAGTAGTCTGACCATCGACTCGAGGTTCCAAAGCAGATCTAGAACATGCTTTCCCGGCTCCTTCAACTGTATGACATACCACTCTACAGCTCTCCACTATAGGACACTACAGTGTGCAAGACTCTATGCCATTCTACAGTATGTCAGTCCACTCCACAACATTGATCTATAAGACACTGACCTTCACTTAACTCCACTCTATGCTAGGGGTGGGCGGAGAGCTCAGCCCTGCCCATGGAATTTGCAGAATATTGCCTACCCCGCATTTTGCGGAATATGCGGAGTAGGCAGCACCCCACACAATCCGCGTCGGAGCAGAGTTGGCATCAGCCCCTGCCTCGCTCCCACCCTATTAACAATTAAATTAGAGGTGTAAAAACAATTTAAAAGTAAATGAAACGTCTTACCTGAGATGCGGCGTCCCGGGGCTCCCTCTTCGGCCTTCATTGTGACTTCAGCATCAAATCTGCATGCGCCGTTTTGATGCTTCCTCTTTGTCCTTCAACGCGACTCCACTCATGCACCGTTTTGATGAAGAAGTCTGCGATGGAGGAGAAAGAGGAAGCCCCCGGACGCCACATCTCAGGTAAGACGTTCACCTTACTTTTAAATGGTTTTTACACCTCTAATTTAATTGTTAATAGGGCGGGAGGGAGGCCGGTGGTGCGTAGTAAGGTTACACAGAGTATGCAGAGATTGTTCCCCCCTCCGTGGCACTCCACATAGCCCCACTATGCACACTGCACCCACCCATACTCTATGCCACTACATTGTATGAAACTCTGTTCCACTCTGTGCAAGTGTATGACACTCTACTATTTGACACTCCACTCCACTACTCTCGACTCCACGACACCGCAGTTGATGAAACGCAACTGTTTGACACTCAACTGTAGTGTTCAACACACTCTTCCACTATACAAAAACACCACTCCATTCTACATTACTCCACCTCATTGTACTTCATACTACACCACTCCACTATACAACATTTGGCTTCACTGTACGCTACACCACTCCACTCTACAACAATACACTCTAGTCCACTGTACAACATTACACACAACAACACTACACTCCATGACACTGCCATCCACTTCCTTGTAAAAAAACTCCACTTAACACCACTCAACTGAATGACACTCAAAACCAAGATTTACAACACATTTTTTTAAAAAAGTAAAAAAACATTTAAATGAAATCAAAAATACAAAGGTTAAAAAGTTATTGTTAGAAAACTTTATTAATTATTTCTATACAACCCCAACTTGAACTGTTCAAATTTTAGAAATTCTAAACTTAGAACTTAAATTTGGATTTACGCATCACCTTCAAACTACTGTATGTCGCTCACCACAGTACAGTCTTGTCACCTCACTTGCTACACTACATAACATTTTGTTTTGATTAAATAAACAAATATATGTATATATTTCACCGAAAAAGGCAAAGAATATAGCGATGGTGTAGGTAGGTATACTAATATACTAAAAAACAAAGCGTAAACTGGTGTTATAACTAGGTGAAAATGTCAGTTAAAAATGTATCATTTTAGACTAAGAAAAGCACTGAAATTAACCAGTAATAGTTTTCTGAGCTAAGTAAAACTTGCCTACCATGCTCAGTGTTGGAATCAGTGACGTCATCTCAGAATGCTATCAGTGATGTCATCAATAATGTAATGGAACATGTCATGAACGGTGCAATCTGTAAGGTCAGTAGCAGAAATCTTTTAGGGGGGATCAGTAGATCGTGAACCCCAAACAATGGGCCCGATTACGATTGCGGTGAAGCCACCGCCGGCCCGGAGGATGCGGATTCACCGCTGCGGTGTGTTGGAATACCCCCACCAGATTAGGATGGCCGGGGGGTCATCGGCGGACGGGAAGACCGAGACCACGGCGGAAAAGCTCTAATATGGTGGCGGTGTCTATCAGACACCGCCAACCATATTAGGATGTGCGCTGGGACATGCCTTGCAGCGGCGGCAATGCCGCCATGAAAAGGCATACGGTCTTGTCTTTGGGGGCCCGTTGGGGGCCTCCAGGGTGAAGGGGGGGTGGGGGTGCACATGGCGGTACCTTTGGTACCCCCCTGTATTTGCATGCATGAAGCTGCAGACACCGCGCGGTGCCTGCCGCTTTGTGCATGCAAATGCACTGCTTTTTAACATTGCGGCGGGTGCTGCTTCAAGCAGCACCCGCCGCAATGTTAAACTTACAGGATGTGACCGCCAGGGTGGCGGTCACATCCTAATTTGCACGAGGGACCACCGCTGCCCCTGCGGATGGTCCCTCCACCTCTGTGGTGGCGGACGGACGCAGGTCCGTCCGCCATCCTAATAGGGCCCAATGTGTGTTCTAATAATGCCATATCCCACACAATTTTACCATAATACAAATTTAGACAATATTAAAGGAAAAATAGCTAAACAGGATTACACCAATTTTACAGAAAGCCTGATCAGAAAGTGTGCTTTTTGTGATTTGGTGTATGTATGTAATCTATTCAGCCATTTTCGAGAAATTAAGGTTAAAAAACTAGTGATGTCTGGGCAGCAGATGTCCAGACATGCTCTAATTGGCCACTTCAAAGTCGAGTCGTCAATCCTGATTAGTTGATCACTGCTTGAACACTATGTTGTAGCAGCTATTGCAGGACTCAGGGGCATGGTCTCAGTGTCCTGAAAATTAATTACAAATAACGAATAAGGGGTCTGAGTGAGCAAACCTTGCCCCAAAGAGCAAGTGGGGGACTCCCAAATTGCCCTGCATAGGCTGCATAAGTAGTGTTACATAATCATATATGCTTTGAGAAATGGTCTCAATATATATTAAACACAAATCAATTAAGTTTTTTCTCACAGCCTTGTTTGCATTCTCATAAACCTATGTATCTAAGCGCTTTAGTGTGAAATACTTGGGTATAGTGAAAATCTACTATACCAGTGAAAAGTAAGGATTTGTATTATATTTCTCTCTAGGGCCTTCAGATCCAACATGTGCAAAGTTATCTAACTGTTGAAACTCCATGTTAAAAGCATGCTATGTGAAGCTTGAAAGGAGCACACATTGTTCTTTTAATTCAATATGCTTTTGGCATCAAATGTTCCCAAATGCCAAAGAAGATGTACATTTGCATGTCAAATTCACCTAGTGATGTTGTGTCAATGTTATAAATAGCTGTATGTATGGGTTCATTTTCACATTTATATACTCATATGTCTATAATTATCTGTTATAGTTAGTGCTATTTGACCTAACCTAACTGAACTAATTGGAATGCCGTACAGCGTTGAATTTATCATTTAAAGGTCATGGGGCTCATTATGATGTCAGGTGGAATCACTTCTGCCCAACACCGACTCGTCATGGGACCGACTAACACTGGGTCAGCGGTCTCCACCGCCTCGTTAGGATGTGACCGAACAATGTTCAGTCACATTCCTATATTTCATTATGGAAGCATGCATACAGCCATAACCCAGCCATAATGCATGCTCCCATAGTAAATGTAAATTGTAATTTAAATTGATACTTGTATAGCGCACTACTCACCCGCAAGGGTCTCAAGGCGCTTGTACGAATACCGCTGTGGAACCCATCCGGGCTTTCCCTGTGAGGTGTCCACTCCTGGGCACCCCCAAGGTGGAGGCCAGGCATCCTTAGCGTTGTGGGGGCCGTTGTGGAGATTAAGCAAGCTATTGCCCAGAGTTGCAGAGTGGGACACCATGATTGGAATAGGCACCGAGGCGAGAATTATCAGGTCCGTGGAATTTTTGAGCCCAAGACCCGCCGAGGCGGGGAATTGAACCCTGGTCCCGGGCTAGACTTCTGCATCAGGGTCTGCCGATCTAACCATTGAGCCACACTTCTCCACTTGAAGTGAAATGGGAGGTGCAGTTAATCCCTACACTCTGCAGCAGGCACCTCATGGTGCCTGCCACAAGGTGCAGGGACCAAAAGGGGGGCACCATAGGGGGACCCACTGTGAGCCCCCAAACAAATAAACAGACTTTCCAACATGGTTTTCATGTCATACAGACCGGCATGGAAACCATGTTGGAAACATGCATCGTAACCTCAAGGGCGGAAAGGCCAGTCCTTGAGATTAGCTGGCTTACCACTGGTGGACTGGCTCTCTGGGCCCGTCAGAAGCAAGCCGGAATGACCAGTCAGTTTCCTTTCCGACCGCCTCCATCATAATGAGGTGGTCAGAAAGGAAACCGGCTGCATCGTCTTCGGCCCCTTAGTGTTTGCATTGTTCTGGGCAAAATGGAATATTACCAGAAGAAGTGCTACCCATAAATTGAAAAGCAAGGCTGATATGCTTTTTGGAGTACACAATTGAGTACTTTTTTTACCTGCTATTACATGCCTTTGTAAATGGTCCCCAAAACATCTAAAACGAGAAAAAAATGGGAAGCTTCATATACAGTTTTTGCAAACAGAAAGGACTGTCCCATCTAGGGACTTTAAAAAATAGGACGTTATATGTTTAGGGATATTCAAAAAGGTATATGAGTGTGTGAGCACTCCTGTAGTACTTCTTGCCTCACTCATAAATATCTTTGTGAATTGGCTTGGCTTTAGGCAATTTTCAAGCTTTCTCCAGTAATTTTGCATCAGCAATAAGTGACGCCCTATGGTTCCTGCCATATGTCCGAAGGCACCATCCGGACTCAGGCATGTCGCAGTTATGGCTGTTTTGCATGTCCCCCTAGACACGAAGGGGCGGTGCGGGTGTCGCAAGCAGAGTGACGCGGTTAACGCCCTCCCCGCTGTAGCATCGTGCTACAAAGAACCACAGACACAGGTTCTACTTTCAAGGAGCTTTATTCTCTGCTACCTGTCTTTACCCTGTCCCCACTCTAACTGCATCTTCCCTTGTCCGTCCCCTCCTCTTCCTGTCCACCCCCTAAGCTCCACCCACAACCACTAGTCTGCTAAATTCACAACATCTCCCCCCTTTGTAACAAACAAACAAACATACTGGCTTCTCAGTCCATTTCTTCAATGAGTCTTTTGGGTGGACGTGTGTCGCGATGAGGTCGTGGTGACCTAGCTCTCGGACCAGCATTGTTCATTATCTCATGGACAGGACCCGTGGTATCACGATCATCTGAACGTGGTTCTTCTGAACTGAGAGTGTCCATTTCACTCACCACGGTTCCGGTGGTGTCTCGTGATAACTTCTTGAAATGTGAAATGTTTCTCGTGACTCGCCGATGCTCTGATTCCACAGTCAGCATTGTTCCCTTCTTTTTCGTGATTAGCAAAGGTTCATCCTTGAATAGGCAGTCAGTCTTCCTTTGCTGTTCTTGCTTGACGAGAACACGGTCCCCTTCATGTAAGGACAGTGACCTCGCTCTTCTCCGACGGTCGGCATATGACTTCATTTTGTCCTTATTGCGTCTGTCCGTTATTACCATCTCTTGATGGTCTCGTGCGGGCGATGACGTATGCAAGGCCCCTTCCCACGTTGGAATGCGATTCCTCATGGGGCATCCTAGCATGAGTGTCGCCGGGGACTGCCCAGTCATTGCGTGAGGGGTTGTTCTGTAGGCTCGGAGAACCTCGTTGAGAGCCACTTGCAGATCTTTGCCCTCCGTAGTAGCATGTTGAAAAGTCTTCTTGAGTGTGGCCATGAATCTCTCGATTGTTCCATTAGCTTGAGGCCAGAGAGGTGTTATCCTGCGATGATGAAAATCCAGGTGTCTCACAAAAGCTGCAAATTCTTGCCCGTTAAAGTGGGGTCCATTGTCCATTTTCACCTTCGTGGGAACACCCCATGTGGCAAAGACTTCATCAAGGACTTTGATGGTACTAGAGGCATTTGTGGATGGTACAAAGTATGCCATGGGATATCGAGAATGCTCATCAATGATGGCCAACACATATTTGCAAGATGCCAGGGGACCATAGAAGTCAATGGCGATCTCCTGCCATACTCCCGGGGGCAACGTGGTCATGTGCAGTGGTGCTGGAGCATCACTCTTGCTGGTGAGCTGACAGAGGTGACAGTCTTTCAAGGTCTCTTCTACCAGTTGATCCAAATAGGGAAAGCATATTCGTTCCCGTAGCGCACGTTTAGTCGACACGATCCCCCGATGCCCTTCATGTGCAAGGGCAACCACTCCTTGCCTTAGTTGAGTGGGGATCACGATACGCTGGTCTCGCAGTAGTATGCCATCAGTGGTGGCAGATAGTTCACCACAAACATGCCGGAAGGCTTGCATTTCTCGTTTGAGAATGGGATCAGTCTCTTCATCCTGAGGGTCATGTCTCCACCTGTTGTTTCGAACCCTGCGAAGGACTTTCTGCAGGACGATGTCTTGAGCCATACTTTCCCGGATGGTATCCATGGGGATAGCTGGGGGTAGGGCTTGGTCAGTCACAAAATGTATGTATTCTTCCACGATGGATGACTTGGAGACTGACGATGCAAGTGGGTGCCGGGACATATAATCAGCCGGGTTTTCCGATTTTCCAGGCTTGTGGATAATGGTGAATGTGTACTCCTGTAGCCTTAAGCCCCATCTTTCAATCCTTGGGGGCATCTTTGATCGTGGGTTTCCGTAAATGGTGACAAGGGCTTGATGGTCTGTGATTAAAGTGAAATGTTTGCCGTATATGAAAACATGAAAATGTTCACATGCCCACACAACGGCAAGGCTTTCCTTCTCGGGCTGCGAGTAAGCCCTCTCCGGGTCTGTCAGGCTGCGGCTCGCATAAGCAATGATACGACGTTGATCTGAGTCTTTATTATACTGGGCCAGGATGGCACCGAGTCCGACGGGACTGGCATCCACAGTTATCTCAGTCTTTCTTTGTAGGTTGAAGTAAGACAAGTGATCCGCAGACTCCACCGCCTTCTTGATTTCCTTGAAGGATTGCTCACATTGAGGAGTCCACTCAAACGGTTGAACTTGTTTGGTCAAGATGCGGAGAGGATGACTGATCGTCGCATAGTCCCTGATGTAGCGACCACAGTAACTAGCCATGCCTAAGAACGACCTGAGTTCACTGACGTCCTGGGGACTCTTGGTGTTGTTCAGGGTCATGATCTTGTCAGGATCAGGTTTCATGCCAGCGCTTGAGAAAATGTGGCCAAAGAATTTTAGTGTGTTCTGATGAAATTCACATTTCTCTTTGTTTAGAGTCAGGTTGGCCTCCAATAACGCATGACAGACACGATTGAGTGCAATATCGTGTTCTCGTAGATCAGAACCATATACAAGTATGTCATCGCTATAATTAAGCGTGTTGGGAATGTTTTGGATAACTTGCCGAATGGCTTCCTGAAATATTTCGGCTGGGGAGGAAACTCCAAAACTCAGTCTCTTATATCTGAACAACCCCAGATGGGTTGCGAATGTGGTGATGTATCTTGACTTTACATCTAGTTCTAGCTGGTGGTAACCTTTATTTAAATCCAACTTGGAAAACACTGTTGCACCATTGAGGGCGGAGATCATATCGCTCAGATGGGGTCCCGGATGTCGTTCTCTTTCGATTGCAGTATTGGGCAGGCGCATGTCCACACAGAGTCTGACTTTGTTGGCCGTGCCCTTCTTGGGTACTATAACTACTGGGGACACCCACGGTGTGGGACCATCCGTGCGCTCGATGATGTCAGCAGCTAACAGATCCTGGAGTTCTTCCTCAACAGCAGCCTGAAGATGGAACGGTACCCTTCGCGGATGTTGAGCGATGGGCCTGACTTGTTCATTGATGTGTAATCGCACTTGGCAGTCTTTCAATTTGCCTAGTCCTTGAAATAGTCTGGGAAATTGGCGGGTCACATCTTGGTTACCGCTAACCTTGAAGAGGATTTCCACTAGGTGAAGACGTTCAGCTGTCGGAAGGCTCAGCAGACAGTCTGCTTCTGGGCCCTTGATGACATGGCTGACCGCTGAAATGGTTGTGTCCTCGTGCTTGAGGGTCGTCGAGAACTTCCCAAGGCAGGGAAGTGGCTTCTTTGCCATCCACGTGAACACCCTCACTGGTGCAAATGTCAGAGGAGGACGTGGACTCATTCTTTCATATTCGGTGACAGGAATATAGGTCAAGGATGCACCAGAGTCTAGTACGAACTTTGTGTCATGATTGCCAACTGTGATGTCCAAACGAGGATACGTTTTCAGTTGGTCCGGATCTGCAGCTAGGTTCAGGTATTCGATGGTGTATGCTGAGACTCGGGATGAAGGTCTCGAGTCCTTGGACGGTGACCTCCGTTCCCACCTGGACCGCCGTGACTCTCTGCTGGAGTGTGACGACCCAGAGGACTGCTCAGTCAGTTCTTGGACAGCTCGCGCATGATGTCTTCTAGTGTCGGTCCGGGATGTCCTTGAAGTGCTGTTTCGTGTGTCAGACTGAGATGTCCTGGTTGCACTATTTCGTCTCTCCTTGTTGTATTCCCCACACATCGCTTCGAAATGATTAGTTCGACCGCACTTCCGACACCTCTGGCCCATAGCAGGGCAGCTATCCACATGAGGGTAATCATACCCACATCTGTAACATTTCCTCACTCTCTCTGGTTTTCTCTCTTTCTTCCATGGCTCTCACCGCTGGTATCTTGACTGATCTTGACGGGAGGGCGGGCGTGATCTCCATTGTCTGTCCCTCGAACTTCTTTGATTGTCGCTTTTGGCGTGGACTCGTCGCACTTGTTCGTGACTCCCTTTGTGTCCCGTTTCAATATCAGCGGCATACTCCTCCGCCTGGTCATAGACTCGTGTCATCTCCTCTATGTCATCTAGGCTATGTTCTTTCCTCAATAGTCGCCTCCTCAGTTGATCGGAGTGGCATCCATCTATTATTTGTGACTTAATTGCAGCATCTGTTGAGAAATTATCAAATTCACAATGCTTGGCTAGTCTCCACAGGCGCATCATGAACGTACTCATGGGTTCTTCCTTCCCTTGACGAGCCGAGTGGAACGTATGGCGTTCGTAGTCCACATTTTTCTTGTGAAGAAATCTTTTGTTGAGTGCGTCACGCACTTTGTCATAGGTGTCCGCCTCAGCAGCAGGAAGGTCTTTGATTATTTTGAGTATTTCCCGCCCCGCCAGGTTGCGCAGGGCAATCAACTTCTTCTTGTCCGCAGTCACTTCCGACCCTTCGATGTAGTCTTCAAATTCTTCCAGCCATTCTTGCCAACTGGGACCCATGCTTCCCCCAGTGGTCACTTTGAGAGGCTCGGGTGCTCGTAGGTGCGATCCACCTGCAACCTTGGGCTTGACGTCGCCTTGTTGTGGTGGATTGGCTTCATCGTCAGACACCATGTTGTCCGAGGGGCGTCCCGCTTGTCTCACTGATGTGTTTGTTCCTGCTATTTACTTAGTCGTCGATGCTTGTCTTGTCACTGCTTGTTTTCAGTTTCGGGTATCAATGCTTGTTTAACTTTAGGCGCCAATGCTTGTTTAACTTTAGGTGCCAATGCTTGTTTATTTTGCTCAATGCCTGACTTCAAAATGGCCGCCTACAGTTTGCACAGGGAAGGTGTCCTGAAAGTTGCCTGACTCAAAGATGGCCGCCGTGATCATCCACAGGCACTACTTTCTCTCTCTTCATTCAACTCTTTTCTTCACCCAGGACTCACCGGCCGTCGTTCTCAGGAGCAGTACCCTCCGGATTCAGCTCCCTCAGGTCACCGCTACCGTCAGGTGAGGTTGGGGTGGGCTCCCGCCTTACTTTGCAGGGTCTTCGGCGGTGGCTTGCCAAGTCTCACGCATCGGGCGTGAGATTCTCCGACGTCGGAGCCACTCAAGCTCCGATTATTTCGCGCTCAGCAGCGCTCGGCAGCAGGCCTTCGTGGGGCGATCTACCCCAAGATTCACTCTCCCCCGACCACAGCAGGCATCAGGTTGGGTTGGGGTAGGCTCCCAGCTCACTTTCGGAGTTCCCGCTTCTTCGGTGCCGACAGCGTGCCAAAGCTCACGCTTCAGGCGGAGCTCGCGCTTTCGGCGCGAAAACTTCTTCTTTGCTCGAGCGTTTCAGCGCTCGTGGTAGTGGCTCCCTCAGGCTCCCACACTCACAGTAGGGGCAGGGTCACCTACTATTGCTCTCTTCTTTGGCTGGCAGTATCACACAGCAGCGGACCTTTCTCCTCGCTGCTGCAGGGGACAGGGTGCTTCCATTTGATTCTGTGGGCTGCAGTCCTGCTTATCCCACCCTCGTCGCCAGTTGTAGCATCGTGCTACAAAGAACCACAGACACAGGTTCTACTTTCAAGGAGCTTTATTCTCTGCTACCTGTCTTTACCCTGTCCCTACTCTAACTGCCTCTTCCCTTGTCCGTCCCCTCCTCTTCCTGTCCACCCCCTAAGCTCCACCCACAACCACTAGTCTGCTAACTTCACAACACCCGCCCCTCTCCCTGATTGGGCGTGATAGAAGTTAACGCGGAAGCACTCAAGTGGTTCGGGGTGAAGCAGGCGGGAGCAAGCCTAGAAGCCTGATTCAGCCAGCCTCCTGTCCTTGGGAGGGAGTTAAAGGGGGCTGTGAGGCAGCAGGAGAGCCTTTTCATCGCCGCTCCACAGCTACAGCAGAACACAGGAGTGGTCTCCAGGACGGAAGATCCATCATGTTTTTATGGACATTTTTTATCTTTTCCCCTTTACATTCTCTTTGCAGGTTGGTGTAAGCACACGAGCGACCGGAGCCTGTGAGGCCTGCCTAGCTGTTCGGTGTTTTCTCTGCAGACTGTGAGCCACGCTGGCTGAGTGTATTCTCACCTGCCCCGCACGATTGGTGTTGCAGTGCTGACTCCAGCTGCTGTCTTGAAGGTGCACTGAGCAGGGAAGAACTGTTATTGCAGGATTAAAGAGATAAGGTGAAGGAAAGTAGGAGTTTGAAGTGTTGTTTGCATGTGGCAGAGGAAATCGTTTTTTTTTAATTGTCTTGGATTGTGCCGGGAGCAGTCCAGTGAGGTGTGTTCTGGAGCTGCTAGTGTCAGGGTTTTAATTTAAGTTCTCCACAAAGCAGGGGAAATCGTTTTTGAGGGCTGCTTGTTATGGATTTTTTTGGAGCTGTTTTTACATAAACTGTTGGGCAATAGCAAACATAATTTGACTTTGGACAGTCAGTGTTTCATGATAGCTTAGTGGGAGCACCTTTTTTTTTCTTCAAGGTTGTGGCAAGCTGGGGGTGATCAAGGCCTGCACAGGTAGCTGTAGGGGCATTATTCTGAGGGGGCATTATTGTGAGTTAAAGGACTAGTGGTTTTGCACAGGTAGCTGCAGGGGCTTTATTGCAAGTTGAAGGACCAGTCTTTTTTTTGTGGTTTAACCAATTGTTGATCAGGGCTAATACATTTCTGCTTTGAGTGTTGGTGGGGCACGAGTGGTGCCTTATGGCACCAAAGACATGGAAGGATGAACAGCGTTCGCATATGGAAGAATTCATGGATAAAATTGTGCAAAAATGGAGGTGTAGGAAAGGCCCAGAAGGGTAGGGGTTGCCCCTAGGGTGGCATTCCCTCCAGTCCAGAAGAGGGCTAGAGCCAAACGAGTGGGGGGCAGTACCCCGTCGCCCGAGTGCATTTGCTACGGAGGCGCCAGGGCCTTCGTCGACAGTGGTGGAGGTATTAATGACTGGGGAGGTGGGCCAGTACCACCGGTTATTTCACCAGGAGCCACTGGGGGCAGTCAGTCAATTAAAGTGGTGCCGGGGACTAATCCTGTTGCACCAATGCCAGTAATACTGTTGGAATTTGAGGGTTCTTCTGGTATCCAGACTTGGTGCCCAGTTTGGCAGCGGTACTTCCCTAGTTAGCTAAGGAAGGGACTTGGACCCCGGCAGTGGGCTGTGGGGCTTTGTTGGAAGAGGGTAGTGCACTAGAGAAGGCCAGGCAGCAGCTAATGGGACCGGGAAAGGACCTCCCAAAACAAGTCTGCCATTGGAGGAGGAGAAAGCCAAGAAACAGGAGACGGCTGCAACAGGTATGGCGCAGGTGCTACCAAGCCTAGCTCTGGGTGAATTGCGCTCCTCCAAGAATTGTTTGGGTAGACATATCTCACAGGAGGTGAGAGAAAAGATTTGGAAAGGGGAGTATGTAAATATTGTTTGCTTTGTTGGTTGATACCACGGATAAGGAAGAGGCCAAAAAGAACAAGGAGTGGGTGCACCCCAGGTAATGGGCTTGTTGGTCCCACAAGAAAAGGATTGAGGAAACTCTGGTTAACTGGTTCGAAGGTTTCTCTAATTGTCAGACAATATTGGCGGTACGCTGCCTGGGTTTAGGGGCACAGATGGCATGCTACCAAAATAGGATAGCTTGTGCACATGAAGATTACGGTGGTGTGGGGTGGAAGGGGTATGATAAAGATTTTGGAGGGCAAACGCAACTGACCCTGGCCTCACTTGGGACCAGATCAATGTCATCAAGTGGCTGCGGAACATGAAGTCTGTGCCTCAAGGCAACAGGCAAGGGCAGTCCTTTCGGGCAAGCCCTCCAGGTACCACAGGAGGGGGGCAAAGAAGAGGGCATGTTGGGATTTATCAAACAAACCTGCACTAGAGCATCAGGCACATGCAAATTTAAACATGTATGTTCCTTCTATGGTCACGCCTCACATACAGAGTCCAAATGTTTAAAAAAATCAAAGGACACAGGAGTTAAGAAGCAGGATTGAGGTTGTAACCCTCACCAAGGCCCACTTCCCATTCATAACAAGTGCTCTGATCCCATGGTTAAATAAGTACAGCTGCCCCAATTCAGCGCAGATCCTATTGGAAGGCTTCAGGGACGGCTTTAGAATTCCTGCACCTGGTTATTTGGTGGGTTTCGCATTGCTGCAACCAATTATCTGTACCATCCAATGGTAAGATCGCAGCAGCAAAAATAGCAAACGAGTTGAGGCTGGGGAGAGGGACTGGCCCATTTGATGAAATACTGGTGGAGGGATGTGTCTGCTCTCCATTAGGCATGGTGGCCAAGAAGGACCGGGGGGAGTTCTGTTAAATTCATAACTTGTCTGCTTCAAGGAGTCAGTCATTGAACAACGCCATTGATAGGGTCCTATGCATGGTCAGATATGCATCTTTTGTTCAGGCAATTGGAATGCTAAGGGGGTTGGGACCGGGCGCATTGCTAGCAAAGTGTGACAGTGAGTCAGCTTTCCGCCTACTGCCAGTGCCTCCACACGATTTCTGCTTGCTGGGTTTCCATCTGCAAGGGAAATATTATATGGAGAAATGCATGTCCATGGGGTACTCTGTTTCCTGCTCTTACATTGAGAAATTCTATTATTTTCTTGAATGGTTTTTCAGTTAGGTGACGGGACACCAATCAGTATTGCGTTACCTGGGATACTTCCTGTGCTTGGGAGAGCCGGGCTTTCAGGAATGTGGTAGGGCATTGCAGGGGTTCTGCGCACTCATTCGAGAATTTGGTGTTCTTTTGGCACAAGACAAAACAGTAGGGCCGGCTACTGAGATTGAATTCCTGGGCATAGAGCTGGATTCAGTGAACGGGGTGTCACGACTCCCCCGGAAGAAAATTGTAACTTTCACTCTACCATTGCAGTAATGCTTGAAAAAAGAAAGGGTTACATTGGACCAGCTGCAAAAAATAGTGGGGCAGTTGAATTTTGCATCAAAAATCATTCCCATGGCACGCCCATTCTCACACACAGTCAATGTCGGGTTTCAAGGAAAGTGGTACAAAAGGGGGTGGTGATGGATGGAGCATCTGAACCAATCAAACACTCACACCCAGTCAAAAGATCTGGGTTTAATCCATCACCGTTCTTTAGCCCTCTCTGCCACCCCAGTTCAGACATGGCTATATGCAAATCAGTCTGACCCTGTGCCTCATGGGAACTAACATGACTAACATGCCCCCCGCAGCGGTAATTTTGAATTTCGGGGGCAATGATCTGGTTCACCTGGGGAGGAAGGGCGTAGTGGAGGCACTGATCACCGAGGTGGGTTGGCTGGCAAGGAAATGCCCGCATGCACTACTGGTATGGTCGCACATCGTCCCCAGATCCCAATGGAGGAGAGGTGAGTCGATATGGGCACTGAACCACTCAGTGAAGAGAATCAATAGGCGGATTGATAAATTGTTTTGACCCCTGAAATTGCAGACTATTGTGCAAGTGTGCATCAGGGGGAAAGGTTTTTTCTGCAGGATGGCGTGCATCTCTCCAAAATTGGTAATACACTTTTTCTGGAAAACTTCCTAGCCTGTTTAGAGGGGGCACAGAGCAGGACATGACCTTGGGGTGCAAGGGGGGGGGGCGCAGATAGTTGATCAACTATGCTGGCCTGTGGTGGTAAGGTCATTGATTGGTGGGCATCTTTTACGGTCCTCGGCAGACATCACCATTGTCAAATGAGAATTCCTGGGGGGACAGTTGGTCTCTCAAGGAACTCCAGGGTGCAGTTACAGCCAGTAGACTGCAAGGGTGCGGGGAGGGAAAGTTCCGCTTCTGGTAGGCTTTTGGGCCAACTCCTGCACAAGCGCATAGGCGGTAAAACTTGGCATAACAGCACAGCCCCTTGGAGATAATATTGAGGGCGTCAATGGGTACCCGGGGAGATAACCTTCTGGGGAACTGGGCCTTCTGCGCAAGGTCACTCCGGTAGGAGTGAGGCACCTAGCATGATTTTGGACCAGTCATTGACTTTGCCGTAGGCTCCGGGATACGCAGGAAAAGAATAATGTTGATCATTTAGTTTATGACAGGAATGGCTATCTAATATAACCATGTTACGGTTAGTCAACTGGAATACTGTACATATAATGTAATGGACTGGACTTTTCTGCATATTGTAAATATGAGAATTCAATGTTTTGTTTTGTTATGAATAAAATACGTCCGGGGTTTTTATGACCCTTAACCCATGTCACTGTGTGTTGTTCAAGTTTATGCCTTGGGGGGAAGTGGAAGGGTTGGTGATTCCATAGGGTAACAGGTGTTTGCAAGACAGGAATACTTTGGGGAGGGGGACTCAGCAATACCTGGCCATATAGATTTATGAAAGCTTCTGTGTTGCTTACTGGGTCTCTGTTTAGTCGCTGGCCGATTCTTTGATGAAAGTATCTGTAAAATATGTGTATTGTATAGGGATTATTTTAGTAAACAATTTTAGGGTGAGGTTATGCTCTAAAATGTATTAAAACATTCAAAAATCTCATTGCGTTTGATTTGTCAATCTCACTCAAATTAGAATTGGAGAGTATTTTCTCAAACCTAATTTGACTATTCCTCACTTGACTTAAAAACACACTCTCGAATATATTTAATTATTTCATATATAGACTTCAGGGGGGTTAGCTAACTAAAATACAAATAGTTGTTGTTCTACCTGAGCCTCATTACAAGTGACCACGTAATTCTTTAGGTGTCAGAAAAATACGACAAAGGGACCATCTGAATGATATAATACATGGCATTAGCAATTATGACGTGTACGTCAATTGGAGTTATAGGGCCTGTCTAAAATCAGCCGAAATCTCTTTGTGAAAGATTGGGTAAAAACATGCGGAAATCGGTGCTGAAACGCTACTCTCGATAAACGATATTCTCTAACAAAAAAATGTGCAGTTAACACTATTTCCACCTTCAGAATTGTCAGGACTGCAAGTCGTGGAAATTCCAGGGCCGGAAATCATCAACATTTTTCGGGACTCATATTCAGAACTCACTCAGAGTTTACTTTCACACATTTTGACTGCTGACAGTTGAAAGTCCAGGTTAAATGAGAAATTACTCCTTAAAATCGGGCCTAGATTTACCTCTTTACTTGATGGACCCAAAGCGTCCAACTAATATGGTTCTGCTTTTTCCTGTCCTTTGGTCTAGCAGTAACCCTGGAATCGGTATCTCTGGGGATAGGGACATGCCGGCCTATTTTCCAGTCTCCTCATATTCAGAACCATGATTGTTAGTGGTACACATACACAAAATAAATAGAACCATATAACATGTCGCGTTTGTTCAGGTACCTGGAAGGCCATTCAATAAAGAAATCAAACCCTTCCTCACACGTGGTAAAACAAAATTACATTGAATTGTATGGAATAGTCAGATCTGGCTATATGCCACTCGTACATACGTTTTAATAACACTAATATCAAAGGTTATGAGCATAGAGCAATGTTAAAGGTTATGAGCAAAGAGCACACGTCCATGGCCCTTGATGCCGAACACGAAGTGTTTGTGGTTGCTAGGGGAATTCATACAATGGAAATGCTCCTTTATTAACCTCAGATGAGCATTAATGCCAAAGTTTAATTATATTCTTAATTTAACAAGGAATTGATTTTCAGAGGTTTGTTCAGTTAAACACCAGTGTTAATTGCTGACCCTTGTATCTAGTGTTTTTCTGAATGCAGCACATAGCCGTGCCAAGGTAGAACTTCCATGAATAATTAATGCTTTTTTATGTCTTTCCAGCTAACAGTTTCAAAGGGAAATCAAATTAGCACACTGTTAATTTAAATTCATGTTGTACATGTTTCGGGATTCGATCGAGAATGTACCCAATCACAATTATTGAGCTCACAATGCAAGAAACGTTACATATATATTGTGAATAAATATTAGTAAGTTTGAGAAAAATTATCAGACAAATGGACCGTGATTCACAAAGATAACATGAAATAAATAAACGCAACATACATTTGTGACTTCAAATTGTTGGGTAAAGATTTGCATGACTACTTAATTGCTTGCGAAAATAAAACGTGACCAGAACTATCTGAGTACTAAGGGGCAGATCCACAAGGACTGGCGCATCTCTGCAAATCAGCAGGAATACGCCTGTCAACCTGCAACACGCAATACCACCCTTGCGCCACCACGGACGTGCCGCATTTACAATGCTGCGCGCGGCGGCGCATGGATAGGCAGATGCGTGTCGTATCTGCCAGCGTAAGGTTGGCGCAGTGCTGGAGTTGTGTCGCGGGCCCAACGCAATTTCAGCACTGTTACAAACCGGCCTATCTCTAACATTGTGTGTCACGCCATTCGCCTGCTTCGAGCAGGCGCAATGTTTTGACACAGCGGCGTCGGAAAAGTGACTAGGTGAAATCTTGTAGATTTCACTCCCACACTTTTCCAAGGCTTTCCTGCAACGGAACGCCCACACTATGAGAGTACGCCCACATTATATCTGACGCAGGTATAATGTGGTGTAGGGGTTTACGGTGTGACACATCTCAGCTGTAAATCCGTCGCAGCGTGGCACTTGCTTTACGCCGCCTCTGCGGCTGACTCAGTGACTCAGTTGTGGCGCAAATGTGTCACTCGGGGCTAGTAAATCTGCGCCGTAATGTCTGGCAGCGCTGATCCACAACCTGATCTATCAAGGGAATTTTACTGGAGTCAGTGGGCACTCAGGTACTAGGCTATATTCTAGAGGTGTCTGTTCTTTTTCTAGGTACTCATGCACTATTACATGAACACGGTTTTTACAGATGTTCTGCAGTTCTTTCTATATTTCCAGGATGATCAGTAGTGTTCCGTGGACTTTAGTAATCTTCAGGGAAGTAAGAAGGTTGGCAGAGTGGCCAGGCCTTTATCACTTGGAAAGGTGTGGTAATATTATCTTTGGACCATAGTTGTGCCGAATCGAGAATGTTTTTTGATGTCTTCTAGGGTGTGTGCTTTGTTGACAGATAGGTTTCAATCCCACAATGAAGCGCTGACGACAGCCTTGTTCTGTGTTTTTGGTATCAGAGTCTGATGAACTGTAACCTTCCATTTTGACTTCTGATGTTACAGTTTCTACTTAAAGTTTGCTAATTACTTAGGTCACCGCATGAACTTGTTGATATGTAATAATTACGTTTATTTCTCTGTGATTAGTTCATTTTTTAATTTATTTGTGTAGTAGTTTTATCTATTTTTTATTATACAGAACTTCTGGAAACAAATGTGGCAGAAACAGATAAGAAGCACATATGAGCTGAGGAATTTGGTTGTATCTTAGTTTTTGGTCCTATTATATTGTGATTAGTGGGAGGATGTTCTAGTTTGAAAACCATTCTTCCACTGTATTGTGTGAATTTATTGGTAATTGATAGAACTCTTTTTACAAGAAGGTTTCTGGAAAATGTGTATCCTTATTTACAAGAAACTGCACAAATGATATCATTTTCTTCTAGCAAAAGAATATGTCAATCGTGCATGCACTCCTTAATATTGATTCCCTTGTCTCTACTAAGAAATGTGGGGGCATTTTATCAAGAAAGGGCGTTACATTATCGCCGCTTTTATCGGCAGGAAACCTCCAATAAAGCGGCGATAATGGGCTTGATAATATGCTCTATGAATTCCAATCAAAGCCCATGTTAGATGTGAAGACATCTAACATGGGCTTCGATTGGAACATAAAATCCATAACTAATATCCCACATGGTACTAAATTCATGACCATAGCATCACTAAGACTCAGAGCGGACCTTTGCATAACTATCTTCAAGAACGGAATAGTGATGATTCAAGTTTCTAACAACGAATTGGAAAAATTCGACAATATGTTCTTAACCTTAAAAAGAATTGTTGAAAACTCAAGTCCACTACAACATCAGAGACCTCTAGAAGACAACCCATAATCATCACAATTAGCACACCAACTAGAGACCTCCAGGAACCTAAACAATTTACGCAACTAGGAGACACAAGCCCTCTACAACACCAGAGACCGGCAGAAGACAACACAGTCTCATATGACTCTACTACCACAATTAGCACACCAACTAGAGACCTCCTGGAACTTGAACAATTTACGCAACTAGGAGACACAAGCAGAACAGAAGTCTTGCTGTTGGGGAATGACTCAGAGAGAATACGAAGTGGCCACATCAACATAGAGCCTCCTCAGAGGGAAAAATCTACCTCAGACATCATACTAACTAGAGACCTTAAGGGACTAAAACAGTCACCGCAGCAAGGAGACACTGGCGAAACATGAGGCCCGACATCTGAGAACATTACTGAGAGAAAAGATATGTCCACACGTCACGATTATTACGTTACAGATACCCCCCAGTGGGAAGAAGTGATGCCTCCCCTAAATGACGAGACATCTTCATCGAGCAAATTACAAAATGAGAACCTAGAAATAGTTAACTTGGAAAGAGCTGCCCTTTCCATACCCCTAAGTACGTCTACACAAAGTTCACCTAGAACGATATACTCCACAAACAAGAGCCCAGGAATACAAAACAAAGATAGAGCTTCAAACACGGCAAACAATGGTAAGAGAGACAACCGATCTAAGGACAAACAGAAAAAGATCCAGATAAAAAGCTCAGAACAAAAACTAAGGAACAAAAATCGTGAAACTCGAAATAAGCGGATGAGCAATCCCAGTACATCACCCAAGATCATGAGAAAAATCATAGAGCTCCAAACACAAATGAGCAACTTGTCACAGGACTTACTAAGCACCCTTAAAGGAATAGAAAAACTATGGGATATTACCGAAAACACTCACACAGAAGTCGAGCACATCCAAGAACTGTTATATACATCTCAATGCAAGAGCAATAAGAAGACAATGCCATTTTCAAACAGATAAAATAGACCAGATAGGAATCAGAAATATTTTACTGAAGAAGAAACCCTATCCCTACTCCGGGATTATGAGCCTACTGACCGCAGTAGAGGGGAGGAAATCAAAATAGTACCGATAGACGCCAACTATCTAAGCTGAATGAAAGGAAACCCAATCTCAACAACCTACAACAAGTCCAACTAATCTTCGAATCGCAAAATATGAACCCACGTAGAATAGCCAACATCATTATTAACAAGGAAATAGACAACAATCCTCATGGAAACATGGCTATCTGAATTCTTGTCCCCAGTCATGGACCTACTGGTGCTCCCTCATTACAACATTGTGAGACTTGATAGGCAAAAAAAGACAGGGGTTGGTATTGCCTGCATACACAGAGCAGACTTAGAAATTAGCCAAATACAATCTGACCCTCTAGGGTTATGCGAATATCTAGGCCTCAATATAAGATCGGCTAACAAACAAAGTTGCAACTTACATGCCCTATATCACCCACCGGGAAATAATATGACCTTCATTGACCAGCTAATGGAGATCATCACGGCTAACGCTAACGCTAATAACATATTTTTAGGTGATTTTAATCTACTCTGGAACAACAACAACGACAAACAGGTCAACACTCTGAAAGACTTTTTAACCAAACTAAACTTATCCAAAGCATGTTTACAACCAACAAATTGAAAGGAACAACATTGGACTGGATAATCTCTTAAAAGGATAACATCTCAATCCTCGCAATAGAGCCATGCGACTGGTCAGATCACCACGCCATAACCTTCCTGATACCCACATGGACGAAGATACAGACTACACAACCTATTAAAACAAAAAGATGGATGCGGGATACCGGGGACTCGAACTTCGAACTACTAATTGAATGCTGCAAGAAAGACCTTAATCTACCTCACAACGTGCAGAATGTGAATGATCTAACGAACCACTACACTACTTCAGTAACGAAAATAGTCAACACCACCATACCGCTAAAATTAAAAAGAGTTACAGAGAAGGTTAAAAACCCATTGTTCAATGGGACATTGAATGAAGATAGGCGAAAATTGAGACGTGCGGAAAGAAAATGGAGACAACACCCATCAACCCCTGAGCTGAAATCCCTCCAAAAAATCAGAAATGAATACAACAAAAAGATCCTCAACTCTAAAAAGGAATTTATTAGAACAGAGCTAGATAACGCCAACAGACCACGGAAACTATTTGAGATCATAAAACAACAATCAAATAAGCGGGCCAAATCTGCCCAAGAAGTCACCAAAACGCAACTAAGCTGCGAAGAATTTTCAAACTTTTTCACCGACAAAGCCACCAAGCTGGTGAGAGAACTCAAGATTGCAGCAGACAACCCTGACTACCACACGCCATCATGGTACAACACTACATCTAAAGATGTGGATAATTTGATAAAAAAACAAGGCACACTGGTACACCTTCACATTATTGAACCAGTATGACATTGCTAAAATGCTATCTGACATCAAACCTAACAATCACTATAATGACCCACTACCACCAAAATGCCTGAAAGAAATCAGCCAGATCGTGATTCCTATATGGACAGAAATCGTAAACGCCTCTCTTTCCCAGAGGATCCTTCCAGAATGCCTAAAAACAGGTCAAGTAGTACCGATCATCAAAAAACCTACAGTGGACCAGGCAGATCCAAATAAGTATCGCCCAGTGACCAACATCCCACGTCTTGCCAAATTAATAGAGAGATGTGTACAGAATCAGCTGAGCCAACACATCAACAATTTCTCACTATTATACGACTGCCAATCAGGATTTAGAACAGGTCACAGCACGGAAACGGCATTCCTACACATTGTCGATGATGCACTTCAGGTACTAGATCAAAACCGATCTTGTCTACTCATCCACCAGGGCCGAACGGAATTCCACCAGCAGTTTTTAAGGAAAAGCCGGAGGTCTGGTCAAAAATACTCCACTCACTATTTCTAGAAGTACGACATCTGGGCATATTTCCAGAATCAAGGAAAGGTTCGACAATCGTCCCAATCCACAAAACAGGCAGCAAAAACTTACCAGCTAATTATCAGTTAGTAGCCCTGATCGATAATGAAGCCAAATACTTCGCGGGTACTTTGCTGGAGGATCTGTCAATCTGGGCAAAAAACAACAACATAATGCCGCTAAACCAGACAGGATTCCGAAAAGCCTCCGGCACAATAACTAATATCATGGCAATGTCACTGTTAACCACATCGCTGCGGCGGCTATTCCGCTGCAGCTCTAAGGGGGCGGGAAGGCCGCGCGGCGGCCGCATGCTGGTAACGGAACCGCTCTGTCACCAGCCTCAGGTGAGCTGTGCTGATGACGGAGCGGTTCCGTCATGGCCCCGCCCGCTCAATAGAACGCCCAGCACAGGCGCGGAATCCGCGCCGCGCAGGCGCGGCGGCCGGGCCATGACGGAACCGCTCTGTCATCAGCACAGCACCACCGCAGCTGATGACGGAGCAGTTCGGTCATCAGCACGGAAAGGGTTAATGGACATGGCAAAAATTAGGATATCTCAGCTCCATGTCTGCTTTATTGATTACAGCACCGCGTTTGACAATGTGGAGAGGCCCAAACTATTGTCTAAGTTAGCCAGATGGGGCATCCCCAATAACCTCCTATCAATGATCATGCTCCTACATTCCGACACCTGGGTTCAAGTCAAACTGGGCTTTGGAACGCATCTCTCAAGAAAAATCAAAACATCGAAAGGTCTCAAACAGGGCTGCGTGCAGGCCCCCATATTATTCAATCTATTCATGGCAGACCTAACTCTGGCACTCAATAACTGTAATACACACGCACCCAAATTAAGGGGCTCCCCACTATCTAATTTACTTTACGCGGACGACGTTGCCCTACTCAGCCCCACGGCAGTGGGCCTGCAACATCTCCTGAATTGCCTAGTAGTCTACGTAGAAGAAAAAAGTCTCTCAATAAACTTAAGCAAAACAAGGACATGAAAATCAACAGGAAACGAAAAAAGAGCTACCAATGGTACTTGGGTAACAAACATATTGAAACAGCAGAGGCTTACAAGTATCTGGGAATCTACATAGACAAAGAATGTTTATTCAGTCGCCAGCAAGAGGAGATTAAAAGGAAAGGGATGATCCTTGAACTTTCAATGAAAGGATTATCAGCTAAACTGCTCGGCCCCACTATGAGCCCAATCTTGATGGTAGCCTGGGCTAAAATACTACCTTCTATTACTTACGGTACTGTGGCACTGTGTGGGAGAGCAAGTAACCTCCTGGATTAAACACTTGTCAAAGCATATAGAACAAAGCTCAGCCTCCCGACCTACACCTCACCGGCACAAATTTGATTGGAGTTTGGTCTCATAAAGCAAACCTGGGCCAGGTACGGAGAGTTCATCAGTTGCTGGCACAAGATCAGGTCAGCAAAACCTAACACATTAAACCACCCCCTCTGGCAAGAGATCCAACAGAGGCAGAACTCACCCGCAGGTCAATATCTTCAGGAGGCTTTGACAACCACAGGCTTTTCCCCCTTATGGGACACACACTGCCTCCATTCAGCGTTTAAAAAAACGGTGTGGAAGACGCTGAAGATACACTCTTTGCTAGAGGACAAGGCAACCTTTTCTGTTAGAGCGCGCACCTGGATGACTCTGGCCACATATAAGACCCTAGCCCCACAACACTACTTTAACTTTGGATATTCAAAAATACTGAAATTAAAATTCTTAACGTTCCGGCCAGGAGTGTTACCAACCACGCAGCAGCTCCCTCCCTGGAAAAGGGTGCAGTCTTTTACTCAATGCAGCCTGTGCAAAAAGGACCAGGGCCACATTACACATATCATCTGCACTTGCACGGATATGCGTCAAGAAAGGAGGCAGCTGCTAAAAATTCCCGTTAATCAAAGAGGGATCAGGACAAGGAGACAAGCAGTTCTGGCATGCTTTGATCCCTCATCGCCACAATTAAACACAAGGCTAGTCAGATTCCTTGAAGCAGCTCGGGCAAAAATGCCAAACTGATTCTTAATCTGCAGGGTATCGGACTACGGGGGTAATCTTATTAAATGGACGACTAACAGTCACAGCGGATCGCATCTTTCTTATAGGGGGGTCAAACGGCAGCAGGTTCACTCACCGGACAGCACGCCAGCACGCAGCTCCTGCCCCTGGGTTGGGAACGCTGTAGGTCTCGCCGCCATCATCCATCCAGGAGTGGCTTGAGACTACAGCTCCCAGCGGGCTTTGCGTGTACTTCCTGTGTCCCGCTGTGTTCGCGCCCGGAGGCGCTACAAAGCCCAGCCTATCCCTCGGTGGAGCGGGGGTCAAACGGCAGCAGGTTCACTCACCGGACAGCACGCCAGCACGCAGCTCCTGCCCCTGGGTTGGGAACGCTGTAGGTCTCGCCGCCATCATCCATCCAGGAGCGGCTTGAGACTACAGCTCCCAGCGGGCTTTGCGTGTACTTCCTGTGTCCCGCTGTGTTCGCGCCCGGAGGCGCTACAAAGCCCAGCCTATCCCTCGGTGGAGCGGGGGTCAAACGGCAGCAGGTTCACTCAGCGGACAGCACGCCAGCACGCAGCTCCTGCCCCTGGGTTGGGAACGCTGTAGGTCTCGCCGCCATCATCCATCCAGGAGCGGCTTGAGACTACAGCTCCCAGCGGGCTTTGCGTGTACTTCCTGTGTCCCGCTGTGTTCGCGCCCGGAGGCGCTACAAAGCCCACGTCCCTTTCATCATGGGTAAGCGCAAACTGGCTACAGCGGCGGCAGGTGAAGCAAACGCTAAGGTGCCTAAGTACACAACTAGCATTATTACGTACTTGACTACAAAGGTGGGGGAGCTATCGACGCAGATTGCAGAGTCAGAGCGCGAGTTGGGTCTTGCCACCAGCCCTGGGGCTGTCAACACATCCAATGCTGTAGTGTAGCTCCTATTTTCCCAATAGGCTCTGCGCATTGGAATAGTACCCACAGCAGTAAAGGCCTAGGCCAGACGTTAACTAGGTCTACTACTGTCGATGCTAGACTTAATTTTTGGGTTTGCCAGCTAAGCTCAGAGTTCGCTAGAAACTTTCTCGAATGTTCAAGGAAGGATTAACTCCCCTGATTAGACAAGAAGGGATTTAGTTTCTGACAACCATAGAACATGACAACTTTGCTCTCCCCTAATCAAGAGTCAATCTCGAGAGTCGTGTGAGCACAAGGCAATTATTTTACTCAGTCAGTACGTGCATTCTTAGTCTCATCAGAATGTAGAGAAAAGGAAGAGACGGGCGTGTTCAATAAAAGATGTTATTTATTGATCAGTCTCTTTTCTCGTACAAGAGAAATGGATCGATATTATTGCAATACTTATAGTTAAGTAAAGTGCATACATTAAAAGCAATAGTATAAAATAATACTGTAAAAACATTGATATGATTTCTGAGCCATATGATGTTTTAAAATGATTAAAATATATTTACATACACATATACATTTGACTAAACGTACTCAACTGGTGTTTCTAAATACGCCTACCCCGTGTACCTGACCTAAGTCTAATGCGTGGGCGGGAATAGAAAGTTACAGTTTAAGTTAAGTTTGTTTTTGCCAAGTGAATAACTAAAGAATTCTCTAGGAGGGGTTATTCAGTTCTGTACCTGGAATTTAGGATGAATGAGGAATGGTATCTCTTTCTCTGCTCTCGATATTCCAGGCTGCCTGCGAGGGCTACCCGGAAGCGCCGGTGCTGGGTCTCTCGGCTTGAGATAGCAGCGCGTCTCTCAGCGCGTCAGGAAGGCGGGGCTGCTGCCTGCGGGGTCTGCTTCTGCTCTTGGCTTCGGCAAGTATGGCTGCTCCGTCTTGTCACCACGCGTGTGTTTGCATAGGGCAAGGTCGGCAATATTTATACCTTAAAGGTGCCGGGATTGACGTAAGGATGGACATAGGTACGTCAATAAAGATGTCATACGACTTGCTCGTTAGCACATTCTTTACTAAAGTTCTCTGTGAAATCAAAACAATGGCCGCACGGATTATCCAGGTTGTCATAGGTTTGATTTGTTATGAGAACGTCGTATGCCTTATCAGGGGCTGGAGGAATGTCGCTTGTCTAATTAGATCTCAAGCGTTATGACCTAATCAGATAACACGTTCCTGTGCCGTAGTGTGACTGCGTCAGATAACGGTATCTGCATCATGGGGGATTTCTTGCCTCATGGGCTGACTGTTAGTTAACTAGCTAGGTAGTTTAACCAGAATAGGGTCAGGAATAGGGGGATCGATTCAGGACCTATAGAAATACACGACACCCACTCCACGCTAACTATGGTCATATCTACTAATCTATGCATAGTATTAACATAGTACAACATACTATAGAGTATAGTGTATACCTTACCACCCCAAAATACATAAATGCATTTTGAAATTTTCAAATATACTGAAAAATTGCAGTCATATATATTGTATGCACTTAAGCTATGAATTAAATGCAAAAGTAAACACGCATCGTTATGCATTATTGCTTGTTGGTATATGAGAAATACACATGAAATGGCTCTTAATATGGCTATACAGAAAAAAAGTCGAAACCATTTCATCACATAAAATATATTGTGAACATACCAGCGGGCAGCTAAAGTCTATATAAAGTCTATAAAGTATCTAAAAAAAATAGAAATCTTAGTTCTCTAGGAATAGTTTCTTACTTTAAGCAGAAGATCAGTGTCCCAGGGTAAAAATATATAGAAAAATATTTTAAGGGCTTGCTGAAAAAGTTGCTGTCCGTGAACTGGATTGTAATTGTTCATGTGACTTTATTTTTAAAGTTGAAGGCCGAATTCAGGGAACGCCGTGTGCGAGTTTACTCAAAAGTCTCTATTTCTGTTCCGGAGAGAACATCATATCATTCAGGCTTTCGAAAAAACTGTCAACAGCTTCATGGGAAAGTTCCACTAAGTCGGAAATAGGGGTAACCATGCATTCATGCGCATGATTGTCTGCATTGACATTCTGATTTGCATTGCTGACAGAAGGTCGTACCTGTTCGATGCTGCTTTCATCTTGAACTTCACTACTCTTCAATCGCAGTGGTGAAGATTCCAGGAATGCCGTCATCAGAATTGGCAGCCTTTGAGGGCAGCACAAAGCGTGAACCTTGGTAGGAACCAGCAGTGTATCTGCATCCACCGGCGCATCCGATTGTAGCGTCAGACAGGTGTCTAACACGCATTCTTCTCCGCATAGCAGACACCTTAGTACAGGTAAAACACACCTTTGCCACATTGGTCGAAATGATAGAAACCAAGTCATGTTTAGGTCTCTAAGCCGGGAGAGTCCCAGGATTTTTGATATCCGGTCCCGGTATCCAATGGCTAGGATCGTATCTTCCATTGTCGTGAGAGTTTGTTCTGTGACATGGGTTGCCATAACGAAAAATAAGGACTAGGAATAGGATTCCTGCAATTAGTCCCAGGATCAAGGGAAGTCCGCCAAAAATCGAATGTACGAAATCTGGAAAAATACCCAGTATGGCTTTGAATGGTGTTAATGCCATCGAAAATACTGTCTTAAATACCTTTGAGACCCCAGTGGTATCAGAAATATTTAAGATTTCGCTCAGGATTTCCGCGAAATGTACGGGGGAATTAGTTGATAATAATGTATGTATCTCTGCAGTCGTCCTTGCGACTTGTAGATCATGCGTTTCTTTTGATGACGTGAGCCTTGTAGGCGTCTGAAGAAGCACTGTTTTCATTCTGCTTAAAGTGTCTATTCGAATAGAAGTAATTTTCAAACCGGGCCATGCCCTTGCCTCCCTGTCTGGAAAGGAGCTGGGGAACAAAGAACGTCCACAGCACTTGACCTTCGCCGTCGTAGTGACGAGATAAGGAGTCCCGGGCATAAGACTACAACATCTGCGGTCTACAATAAGAATGTAACTCCCATTATAGAGTCTTTGAAAGAATGGTTCTATTTCAGTTGCAGGTGCGCCTTGCTGGTGACATGAAAGGTTGTATGAATTCCCTTCACAGGCTCCGTGCAAACTAATACCGTTACACAGAAGTGTGCCGCTTAGTGACATAGCACAATTGTTGCCACTAAGAAACACTTTCTGTCCTTTGTTACTGACACATGCATGTGAATAGGGCAGGTTCCAAGTTGTTTTAAGGTACCCCTTTCCCAATTTCTCGTACATGCCAGCCTGTATATATTTTTGGCAGTATTGAAACCTGAAGGTTGAGATTGGAATATTTATGATTCCATGGATTATCCATTCACTGACAGGTCGTTCTGACATTGTCAACGGTAATCTTTCTAGTTTTTCAATGCTCAAGATTGTATAATCAGCACCCTTCTGCGCCATACCGATTTGTCTATCAGTAAGGTTAAAGATTTGGAATAGTGACGTTGTGTTGATTAAACGCCAAGGCACATAGCCAGAACGCAGATTTTGTAACGTCCAGCCAAGCTGTACAATAGAACGCAATTGTGACTGACCATGTTGTAATAACAGTAAGTATTGCGATAATATATCGATTGCTGAAGACACAATGCTGTCCAATGAAAAAATTCTGGAGGACAGAGTCATTAACCCATTGTCCACTACAGAAAGTGATTTTTCCAAATTAATACGATCAATTTCACGTATTCTCTCTGCTGTTTCAATTTGAGTAACCTTCCAGGCCTCATTGTATGCTGCATATACAGAGGCTGCTATGAAACGCTTTTGACGCTGTTTGCGTGGTCCCATTATGAAATCACGCAAGTCAGCACCATCAGTAAGTAAAGTTAGGTGTTGCTTAATTTCAGGCAGTGTGGAAGACTGTAGCCATTGAAGGCATAATTTGCCCACACTGTAGGTTGTTATTATCCCTGGGTGATGTCTTTGGGGATATCTAGGGTCTGGCCTGGTCATTTTGAAACCCTGTGTTTTATTCAGGAATCTATCTTGACAGTTATTTGTATCTGTGGGCCAGATCAACCATTGTTTCCAATCAGGATGTGTTCTGTTTTGGTTAAGTATATGGTTTATGTCTATTTCTTCATCTGTATCAGAGTTATTGCTAAACATTGTTGGCTTTGGAATAGACGGGCTATTTAAATCTTTGATTTTGGCTAAGCCAAGACAGGTGGTTTGTTGAACAGTGTCATTTAAAAATATCAATTGTTCTGGGATCATGCAGGCTCTAAACAAAGCTTCTATACCCTGTACTTGCCATTCTTTTGTACCCCAAACACTTTTCAAATCAACATTTTTGTCCCAATAATCGAATCCAAAAGTATTCATTTTTTCAAAGAATGAATCAGAATAAATCAATTTTGTGTTGGTTATCATGGTTTTGGTCCCTGTCTTGTTTGACAATTTATAATAAAATGTTTCAGCATTACTAGTGTTAAAACCTTGAAAGTATGAATATTTGTCATAAACGGTTCTAGAGCTCCCTTTTGGAGGTGTAGCACAATGTTCCCATTGATTATAATTTAAAACATTTCTAGGTTGTGCAGATTTATGCAAGAAATGGTTACCATAGTGGTTATAGCAATACATACTATCATAATTTGTAGAACCTTGCAAATAATCATGTTTTGTAAATTTAGCAGACATTACTAAGTCAGACATCATATTGTTTATACTTTCAAAGTCCCAATCATCAGCAAATGAGTTTGGTTTTGCAAAGTCACTCAAAGAGATCTTAATTTGGTGTGGATATTTCAGGATCTCGACCGGACCATAAATTTCATAGTCAGTGTTGTCCCAGGCTACCCCACCAGGTATTGGAATTGCTGTGAAGTTGGCTGAAGAAAGTTCTGAAGAAAGTTCTCTTTTCTCGACGTGTGAAGATGTGTGTGGTTTGAGGACCAAGTTGATGTTCTGACTTGCTGTGTCCATTTTAGCATATTTTACCTCAATGAAGCGTCCCAAAGTAAATACCATGATGAGCCAAAGTATGAGGATAAATGCACCAAAACCCACCCAAAATTCAATCCATGGAGAAATCAAATATGTTTCTTTTAGTTGTTTCAAAAGTTCCTTCGCTTTTTCTTTAAAGGATTTTGATGATGGCTGTGTCTTTTGTTCGCTGAAACCTTCAGAGGAATCATCGAAGTTGATGAAGTAACCGGATGCAGTTCTGTCAATTGTTCCAATTGGTTCAGGATTTTTGTTTCTTGCATTTTCACTTGGTACTTCAGTATAGATTGGTGTGTCTCTGCTAAATGTCTTTATTTGGGTTTTCAGAGGTCTAAGTTCTATTGCATTGTTGCATAGTCCTTGTTGTTCTTCTGTGGGCGTTTCGAATGTGATGAGCCTCTTTGTTAGGACCTCTGTACTGGTAGCGAACCTTGGTGTTCTGCTACTTATTGGGAGTCCACTTGGCCTACTGTTTGTTATCGGCCACATGTTGTGGTTTTACCAGGTCGATGGATACAACTCGGTTCTCCTTTTTTCCAGCAAGTGGCGGTAGTACAACTAATCTTGTCCCGTTGACAGACAAGACAGGAACTGCTTTTCTGTAAGAAGGCCCAAATTCCTTCTTTACCGCGATCTTCTCCCTGACTAGATCCCCGACTTTTGGAATCCAGACAGGTCTTGCTGGGACAGGTGGTGATTCTTCAGTGGTTGTTGGCTGTTGTTTCAACTGTATGTTGCTCAGGTCTTTTCTTGTTTTGTTTAAGTCCTGCAAAATAGCCAAACGGTCTTTGACATCAAAGCTTTTTTCTATTACCACTGAAGTCTGACTATCAAGGTCAGAGATCAACATCCTAGTTCCGAATAATAATTCGTACGGACTGAATCCCTTCAGAGAATTTCTTGGCAAGTTATTTAGACTACGTTGGACACTTATTAGATGTTTGACCCACCCAGCTCCCGAACCTAATACCTTTGCCGTTATAGATTGCTTTATGTCACGGTTTTTTCTTTCAACAATTCCGTTCCCCTCAGGGTGAAATGGACAAGAGTACCGCAATTGCACGCCCATGCTGACCATGGCCTCCTTATAAGCCCGAGAGCTAAAAGCAGGACCATTGTCCGAATGCAGAATGCCAATTGCGTATGTGCCGATAAAGACCCGCAAATCTTTTATAACAGTTCTGGCGTCAGCCGTTCGCTGGGGCCACATCCATATGAATCTCGTGCATGAGTCCACTGCGACCAAGATATATTTATAGTTACCATCCCTTTGTAAGGGACCGCAGTGGTCTAGATAAACACAGGCTAATGGTTTATCCGAGATTAGAAGGGGCGTCTGTGCTGGACGTCTCACAGTTGATACTTTCATTTTTTGACATATTTCACATGCTAGAACATAGTTCCTTGTTTGTCTTCTCATTTGTGGCCACCAGTATCTCTGTTTTAATAATGATACTGTGGCTGAGACGCCAGCATGGGTAGAAGCAAGCCCTTCGTGTGCCGCTATTATTAGTCCTAACCTATGTTCCATGTTTGGAATTGCCCTATCCCCCACTCCAGGGATTTGAGCAAAAGGAACATTGTTTGCATCAGTTATGTATGAGTATTTTACTGGAAAACCTTTAGGGAGTGGTTCTATCGAATCCTTTTCTGAAGCGCTGACAGCTTGTAATATTTCACTGTCTATTTTTGTTTTTGACCGGGTGACGGCAGCTACGGAAGCCGTTTGCACAGCTGCCTTCGCGGCCTCATCAGCCAATGAATTCCCTGCAACGTGAACGCCATCACGTTGATGACTCAGTGTATGTATCACGTGAGTCTTTGGTAGTTCTTTTTTCAAAAGAGCTACTTGTTCCCAGAGAAGTCTCTGCTTTATTGGTGCATCTGTGTCATCTTTGTAACCGTTCTGAATCCATGTCTGCAAATCCTTGTTATATGCTTTGACGCAGAAATATGAATCTGACACTATAAGTGTCGGGAATTCGCGATCCGCATTATCTAGCGCCATTTTCAAAGCTATTATTTCAGTTTGCAGTTCTGAATTAGTTTCTACTGAGTGTGATTTTGTTAATAGAGGTCTTAGTTTACCTCCGCGCCACACTTCTTTTGTGATCTCACATGTGGGATTGTATGCATGTTCTCCCCAAACGGAGGGTTGAGCATGTCCGTCTGTATAGATTACACAGGCGTAATGTCGTAGAGGCAGAATGTCGATTGGCAGAGGATACGTTTTTTCATATTTTAGATTTTTTAATTCTTCTAGTTCTGGATCAAAGAAGTAGTGTACTTTGTCCGTTGTGATTGAATTTACCCATTGTAACCATTCTGGATCCAATGTTGTTGTTGGTAAATTACACGGTGTTGTTAATGCCTCAAAGGCTGATTCAGCTGTTCTGACTGTGATATGTCTACCGTCAGCTATGTCTTTTTCTCTAGCTATTGCGGTTTGAACTGCTTGAACAATTTTTCCTTTGTTGCTGAATCTCTGTTCAGCTTTTGTGTACAAGTGTGATCTGAATGCAATTGGTACCTTTTCTCCCTCATTAGAGGTCAGGTATGTGAATCCGCATCTCCCTGGGATGACTCGGATCACAAGGTTGCGTGTATTATCACGTGTTTCTAATTTTGTCTTAATTAGCATGTCTGTTTGTAAGGATCTCAAAATGTCTGTGTGTGTTTGAGTCCAACTGGATCTTTTAAAATCTGGTTTAATTAGATCGTAAAGGGGTTTGACCATTTCTGCGTAATTTGCAATGTAAGTTCTTCCGAAATTTAGGAAGCCTAGAATTGACTGTAGGTTTTTTAGTGTTTTAGGAGCTTGGATTACGGCACATTTCTCTAGGAAATTGTCTGCCAGGCTTTTGCCTTCACTTGATAACTCATATCCTAAGAATAGGACCGTCAGATGGGCAACTCTGGACTTTTTGAAGTTGAATTTGTAACCCTCTGCAGCGAAACCAAGTATTATGGTGTTCACTCTTTTCAAGTGAGTCTCCAAGTCATCATCTGTTAAGTAAATGTCATCGACATAAGATAATGCTTCATCATCATATTGTTGTAGTAATTCTGTTACTCTCGCTGAGAATACCCCCGGGCTATTCTTGTACCCCTGGGCTAACCGACAGAATTGTTTTTGAGTGCCATTTACTGAGAAAGCTGTTAAATATGTGCTCTCTGGTGCTATGTTTTGACAAAAGAATCCGTTGGAGATGTCCAAGGTAGTTTTGTATTTTTTGCGCACTATGTTATTCATTAGTGCAGCACTGTGTGAATTTTGCACTGCAAAAGTTTTGCAACATGTGTTAAGGTGTCGGTAATCCAAAACTAGACGGTATGAATTGTCTGGTTTGGAGACCGGAAACAAAGGATTGTTCATTTGTGAGGTGCAAGTTTCAATCACCCCCTGGTATTCTAGCTGATCTAGTATTTCATTTACTTGTTTTTTAGCTTCTTGCTTAACTGGGTACTGCCTTTGTGCAGTAGGTTGTGATTTTAACTGGATTTTGTGAGGAGGAGAATCCTCATCCCATCCTACATGATTTTTGTATAAAGCAGGTGCTAAGGCCACTGCCCACTTTCTAGCAAGTGTGTATTTTTTATGAATCGGTATTTGATTCGAGAAGGCAGGCATAATTACTTCTTCGCCATGAGGGCACTCCCTGACAAACTCTGGTGGCCAGTCTTTTTCAGCTAGAAGGATGTCATAGCCTTTGGAGAGGTTATCCCAAAATAGTCCCCTAATTTTCCTAGTCTTATCTCCCTCTATACGTAATGTTATCTCGTATATTTTGTGGGGCTTGCTAACTCTGGTATCTGCAGTTTCCACTTGAAGGTATTCATTCGTGTCCACTGTCTCCAGATGATTCATAAGGACTTTGCGAGCTATGCTCACCTCTGCTGCGCTGTCTAGCATTGTCTGAGCCCACTCTCCGTTTTTCAGTTGTGTCCTCAGTATTCTCGGCATTGTTAACTACCTTGATACTGGCTACCTTCTTTTTTGGAAATTGTGATTTCTTTTTCAGTTGAGCAGGTTCCTTGTCTTTGGACTTGGCGTGCTCTTCTGATCGTCCTCTTCTTTCCGATTTCTGCGAGGAATTCTGAAAAGATTGAGAGGGACGTGTATCAATGTCTTGATATCTATCAGGTTTTTTAATATTATCCCTATTTCTAAGGTTATATCTATTCCCAGAGGGTTCACTCTGGGGTGACCTTTGTCTCGGGTTTGGAGATTTCTCTCTTCGCCTAGGAGACCTTCCTCTGGACTGGAATTTCTTTTCTTTAGGATTGGATTGTTTGTTCCCATCCCAGTTCTTTTTTGGTGAATTACTATTATTATTAAAAAACATTTTTTCTGGACTTGTAGTCAGTTGCGGTTTTACTGGTATTCCACCTAGACTATCTCTGCCTAGTTCTTCATAGGATTTTTCTATGAGTCTGGCAATTTCAGCTGGTTGGTCTGCTATATCTGTCTCTTTTAACCTCTGGCGGATCGCCACGTTTGCTGCTTCACCCTTTATGTTGGCTAGTAATATAGCCGAGACCTGCTTGAAGTCTTTCAGTAATTTCATACCAAGAGTTAAAGCAGGTTCTGGACCGTATTCATCTTGAATTTGTTTTAGCACATCTGGTATTACCGAAATGGATGGAACACCGTGCGTTTTTGTGTAGATGGAAGCAAAGACTGTACCCCAAGTGTCACAGTCCTCAATGTGTGGTGCGATTCCCATTGGGAGACATATAGTCAGAATCCTGTGTTTTTCTAATGGGGTGGTGTCAGGAAACACCGCCTCTATTTGGGTAATTTTCTGTGCCAACCAGAATGGTATTTGTTCCCGTTTTGCTGGGACTTTACCTAGGCAGGATTGGATGTTCTGTGGTGTAATTTTATTTGTGTTCCCCTGGTGAGGGGTCAGCTGTGGAAGTTTAATCGCTGGCTGAATTGTTGAAGTCCGCATTACATACTGAACTAATTGTCTGTGGATTTTTAGTAGTTGTTTTAGCTGTATTAACAGCTCTGCTGCAGGCATTCTTTCGATGTCTGGATGTGGTGTGTATCCGGCTAGGACCGGCCACGTTGCTCCTGGTCTTCCTAAAGGACCGAGCCTTGTAATGTGATTGTTATGTATTAGGGCGCCATCAAATAAGAGCAAATGCTCTTGGAATTTGAGTGGTACTTCCACCTCCTCAAAAGGAGTGTACTCATTAGGAGGTTCCTCTACTTTGTAATAGTGGAAGTACTTTGTTATAGTATTAGCTGCTGGAAAATGTATCCATGTATAGTATACCTCTGTCTGCCGATATTCGTGTGCCTCGATTACGAATATGACTGTGCCACCTCTAGGTGTCAGTCCATTTTCTATAAGTTTTAAGGTTATAGATCTCCTTTTGGCGACCTGGATGAGTATTATATCCGGGTCTGCTGTTTGCATGGTAGCATCAGCATCTGCTATTTCAGTAGCTAATCTAGTAACCTCTCGTTCTTCATCGCTGTCCATTTTGCTGACAGGATGGTATTATGTTTATTTGCAGATCAGGTTTCTTTATGGAAACAGAGATTAGATGCACAATATTTTGGAACTGTTTTATCCTTCAACGTTGACTAGACCAAGAACCATACATAGGAGTTCCCTCCTGCGAGGTTTTGGAGGATATAATAACCTTTCACCCACTCCAGACGTCTTTGGAGTATTTGGGAAAAGGGGTCTGAGTGAGAAAGCACGACTGAGTTACTTTAAATGTCTTACGTTAGTTTTATCGCCCTTTCCAAACGTGTTGGGCGCCATGTAGTGTAGCTCCTATTTTCCCAATAGGCTCTGCGCATTGGAATAGTACCCACAGCAGTAAAGGCCTAGGCCAGACATTAACTAGGTCTACTACTGTCGATACTAGACTTAATTTTTGGGTTTGCCAGCTAAGCTCAGAGTTCGCTAGAAACTTTCTCGAATGTTCAAGGAAGGATTAACTCCCCTGATTAGACAAGAAGGGATTTAGTTTCTGACAACCATAGAACATGACAACTTTGCTCTCCCCTAATCAAGAGTCAATCTCGAGAGTCGTGTGAGCACAAGGCAATTATTTTACTCAGTCAGTACGTGCATTCTTAGTCTCATCAGAATGTAGAGAAAAGGAAGAGACGGGCGTGTTCAATAAAAGATGTTATTTATTGATCAGTCTCTTTTCTCGTACAAGAGAAATGGATCGATATTATTGCAATACTTATAGTTAAGTAAAGTGCATACATTAAAAGCAATAGTATAAAATAATACTGTAAAAACATTGATATGGTTTCTGAGCCATATGATGTTTTAAAATGATTAAAATATATTTACATACACATATACATTTGACTAAACGTACTCAACTGGTGTTTCTAAATACGCCTACCCCGTGTACCTGACCTAAGTCTAATGCGTGGGCGGGAATAGAAAGTTACAGTTTAAGTTAAGTTTGTTTTTGCCAAGTGAATAACTAAAGAATTCTCTAGGAGGGGTTATTCAGTTCTGTACCTGGAATTTAGGATGAATGAGGAATGGTATCTCTTTCTCTGCTCTCGATATTCCAGGCTGCCTGCGAGGGCTACCCGGAAGCGCCGGTGCTGGGTCTCTCGGCTTGAGATAGCAGCGCGTCTCTCAGCGCGTCAGGAAGGCGGGGCTGCTGCCTGCGGGGTCTGCTTCTGCTCTTGGCTTCGGCAAGTATGGCTGCTCCGTCTTGTCACCACGCGTGTGTTTGCATAGGGCAAGGTCGGCAATATTTATACCTTAAAGGTGCCGGGATTGACGTAAGGATGGACATAGGTACGTCAATAAAGATGTCATACGACTTGCTCGTTAGCACATTCTTTACTAAAGTTCTCTGTGAAATCAAAACAATGGCCGCACGGATTATCCAGGTTGTCATAGGTTTGATTTGTTATGAGAACGTCGTATGCCTTATCAGGGGCTGGAGGAATGTCGCTTGTCTAATTAGATCTCAAGCGTTATGACCTAATCAGATAACACGTTCCTGTGCCGTAGTGTGACTGCGTCAGATAACGGTATCTGCATCATGGGGGATTTCTTGCCTCATGGGCTGACTGTTAGTTAACTAGCTAGGTAGTTTAACCAGAATAGGGTCAGGAATAGGGGGGTCGATTCAGGACCTATAGAAATACACGACAATGCCACTGTTATAAATTGTATCCCGCTGGAGCCTAGGGTTATTATTGAGCCCTGTAGAACCACCCTGCCACAATCCTCCACAGCTCTTCCTTTCCAGGTTTTGCCTGAAACAGTGATACCATCATTCCCTATGACCCCGGGGGATGTAGGAAGGACTGCATCAAACCAGGAGGGGCCGCTACAGCCAATTTATGTTACTGAGGAGGGTATTTCGGCCCTGTTGGAAAAACTGTTTACAGATAGACTGGAAACCGCTTTAATCCAGATTGCCTCTGACATCACTGAGACACTGAGGGATTGTGTTAAGAATCTTATGGCAAAATGTGAGCGCATCAATGATGCCCTTAATACTCAGGCCACCTCTTCCCTTATACCTATGGCGCCATGTCCTACAGTTGAGCAGATTTCTGCCCCTAAGGTTGGGGGTTCATCCACAATGAGGTCGGCTGTTAACTCTATAGTGATCACCGATAATCCTGTTCAAAATAAAGGGAAAGTGGACAATGGGATATATATTCCCACGACGATGGCTGCTCCCAGTGTCAATACCTCTGTAAGGTCTAGAGGTCAGCTGGGGGCTGTGGCAAGAAGAACACCTCCATTAAATCTACCCCCGGAGGCAACACCTTTTGTCGCAATCTTGGGTAACGTGCCTAAACTTGAAGATGGGGAGGTGGAACATCATGACACTCTTCTTAAGCACGTTAAAAAATGGTGTAATGCCAACTGCACGGGAGAAAGTAACATCGCAGATAATATTGTGACAAGCAGAAGGGTCAACTGGGTGGGCACAAGCAAGAAAGAGGTAGTGGGTGATTGTGTCATTGTCAATTTTAAATCTAGAAATGTTGCCACCCGCCTCTTCTGGGATGACTCCCCTGTGGACCCTGTAGGTAAGGGTGTTCGGGCGATGCCTCTTGGCTTTTTTTATCCCCGAGTCCATAGACCAGGTACTGCGGAGAATAACAAGTCACATTTTACTGAAAATACTTGGGCGGAGGACAAACTTATTTCACCTATGTTTGCTAATGATTGGGTGACAAAGCCTTGTAAGGGCAGTGGCTCAGTTAATTCTGTAAGGAATATTCCCCCAAATGATTTATTTCTGTCAAATAGGTACACGGCCCTAACCGATAGAATAGATACTGAATGACTAGAGCCTGAGTATGAAAACCTGACTGTCCCATGCCAAGGTTATGCAGAGGTTAACCCATCAGAAGTCATGGTTAAAACTGCCATAAATGACCCATTAGAATCGAGCAGGGGGCATATCAGGTTATTATCATGGAACATTGCGGGTTTACGGGCAAAACAGGATGACCCGATTTGGCTACAACAATTGAAGGAACATGATATAGTTGCCCTACAAGAAACCTGGTCAAAAGATAAGGGTTTCTGGGTAGATGGTTATATTTCATTCTCTGTTAATGCCCAGAGCTCCACGGCGGGAAGGGATAGAGGGGGTCTGCTATTCCTTGTTTCAATTAAAATAGCAGGGACAGTTAAAGAAGTCCCCAGTTCCTCTCACTTCTTTCAGTTGGTGGAAATTAATTTGAAAGACAAGAACAAGTTTGTGTTTATAAATTGTTATAACTCCATGCAGGGGGGGGCCCCTAATTTTGTTTTAGAAGGTTTATCGGCCTTTTTAACAAATTATATGTCAAAACAAACCACTTTTGTTCAGCTAATTATGATGGGTGATTTTAATGTTCACCTGTGTGAGTCTCACTGCCACATCGTAGATGATACCGGCCCAGATTACACATCGTTGCCACATTTTGAACACAGCCCTAAGGGTGTGGCAATGGAAAACCTGTTATCATCTCATGATTTATATGAACCAGGATTCTCAGATCCAACAAATCGTGTGGTCACGTATAATGCAAGGGGGAGTGAATTGATTATCGATTACTTTTTCATGTCCCCGGGGCTTCTACACTATGTATTGTTTTATAATGCAATTGTAAGCGGGTTCAGTGACCACAATCCGGTGTTGTTGGTTTTGGACGCCTACTCTGGCTTATGCAAAGGGGAATTGAGGCCCTCCTCTGCAAGGGATGTAAGGAGCAGAGATCAGGGAAGGCGCCTCAAATGGTGTAAAGTCTGCCCAGAGGACTTTCATGGTCTAATTGAGCAACATATGGCAGCCGAAATTGAGAAATGTAGGGATGGAGAGAAGAGGGGGGGGATGTTGTTAGTGCCTTCGAAGTGATTTGTGCCAGAGTAGAAAAAGAGCTCACAGCCAAGCCAAGGAGGGGTCCTGCACCAGTGTTTAGGTGGTTTGATCGCACTTGCTCGAAGTCACACTCGGCTCTTTTGAAAGCCCTTAGACAATCCCCTAGAGATAGGTCTTTGGTGGCACAGTTGAGAAAAGATTATGCAATGGCGATTAAATCACGAAAAAAGGCCCTTAAAGATGAAGCTTGGGATTCTTTAATGGATCCTACAACTCTTAAACAAAGTTCCAAATTTTGGGCCATAATTAATAATCCTCTATTTGCTCAAATAAATAATATGGATCTTGAAATAAACATCCCTGAAGCAGACTGGATTAATCATTTTTCTAATATATATGGCTCAAACGATATAGTCGAGTCGTTTGCAATACCCCACTCCCCAACCTCCCCTACTAAGTTAAATTTCAGTAAAGCAGAAGTAGAGCTGGCAATTTTAGGCTCCGCTACTAATAAAGCCCCGGGCCCAGATGGGGTACCTCTGGATTTTTATAAACTTAACCCTGAGTTGTGGGCTGAGATTTTAGCCAATGTTTTTAACTGTGTGCATGAGGGGGGTTTGCCAAAAACCTGGGCATGTTCAATCATAGTACCCATTTTCAAAAAGGGCCAAAGAAGTGACCCCAAGTGCTTTCGACCAATTTCTTTATTGGATTCCTCCATGAAGATTTTGGGCAAAGTTCTGCTAGCCAGAATTAACAGTTGGTCCCTAGACAACAATATTCTAGCAGATGCCCAGTACGGGTTTCGCGCAGGCAGAGGAACAGAGGAACAATGCTTAAATCTTCATTTGATAATTTCGAAATACACTACTGTTAAAAAGGGGTCAATTTTTGTTGCTTTTATGGACCTGTCCACGGCCTTTGATTTGGTTAATAGAGCCCGGCTGTGGACCATGTTGTTAAAATTGGGACTTGATCCTCCCCTTGTATATTTCTTGGCAAGGATTTAAAAGCTTCTATTAGAATGGACCAAGAAGGTAACCGCACAGCGTGGTTCAAATCAAGTAGGGGCGTCCGGCAGGGCTGCATTCTTGCGCCCATGCTGTTCACTCTTTATATAAATTCTTTAGAAAAGACTCTTTTAACTGCTACCTTGGATATTCCGCGTGCAGGGGATACTCGAATCCCTGTCCTTCTGTACGCGGATGACGCAGCTCTGATAGCTCGGACCCATTTAGGTTTGCAAAGACTTTTAAATGCTTTTAATGAGTTTATGTCTTCACTTGATCTAGTGATAAACAACTCCAAATCTCACGTCATGGCTTTTGGGGCTGTCAAAAATAACTCTAAACAGTTCTACTGCAATGGTGACGTAATCACTAATATCAAAATTTTTACTTACCTGGGTGTAATTTTTGACACCAAGGGCAGCTGGGCTCCCCAAATTATAGCTAAAACCAAAGCAGTTAGGAGCTCGGCTAATGCTATTTTAAGTTTTTCTAGGAGACTAGGTGGGAAACCAACTGGTGCTTTACTAAACTTGTATAGGGCAAAATCTGCGGCAATAGCCAGGTATGGTTCAGGTTTGTGGGGCTATGTGACTGCCGAATACATTCAAAGGGAAGAAAATAAGTTTCTTCGATCTATTTTAGGGCTTCCCCAATCTGCAGCCACGTTTTCAGTTCACCAGGAACTGGGTCTAGGGTATATTTCCGATACCCTTTTAATGGCTCCTATTTTGTTATGGATAAGGACCTGGACCAATAACAATCTAGGTTTGAATCACAAAATACTGGTGGACTGTTTAAATTTGGATAATTCTAAAAAAATTGCTTGGCTCTCATACATTCATAAGTGTTCCTTGGACCTTGGTCGTCCCGATATTTTTTCGGTCCCTCAAGGTCTAAGGAAATCTGATCTAGATTGGGTCAAACTCAACTTTGTTAAATTGAAAAATGTGGAGAGGGAGGAACGCCAATTGACTAAGCCCATGGTCAGAGCCCATTTTCTGACCCTTACCTGCCTTACTATACAACCGTATCTTACTATTGTGAACATCCCTTTTCATAGGTGGCTTCTGGTGAAACTTCGGTTTAATCAGATTTATACGGTCCTTTGTGATAATCAAGGATGGTATAAGGAGGAGGATGCCCCTGTTTGTAATTGCGATAATTTTTCTACGCAAGATAATATGCACTTTATGTTGTTCTGTCATTTTTTTACTGAGCCCAGACAGAAATACCTGGTTCCTTTACTGAAAGATAAAGCCTTTCATCAGGCAAAACCTGCCCTCCTGTATCTCCAATTATTGGATTCTGCTTTGGCTATGTTTAGCGTGGCCAATTATCTTGTTGCTGCGGTCCGGATCAGGAGGAGAAGACTTAAAATGTAACATAAGGGTTTTGCATGAAAGGATGAAATGGATAATGTTTTTCGTATTTTTAAATTTTTTAGCCAAATATTTATTCCTTTTATTATTGAAAATTGTGAAGATACAAATTACCTTTGATGCTCTTTTTAATATGTTTTAAATTGTGATTATATTAATTGTTCTATTGATCTTTGTAATCTTCGTGAATTTGTAATGCCCCTTTTTTCTATTGTGATTGTAGAATGCTTTTATGATTTTTAACTAAATCGAATAAAGTGGTTTTTGACTTGACTTGACTTCTTATAGGTTGCAAAGGCACAATAATTTTGGACGTTATAACTGTAATGACATAGAAGTGTTTTTAGCTGGTCACGCTGTGACGCTCATGAGGGAGCACGATCATTTTAAATATGGTTTTATTTTTTTGTATGTATTGCAATTGTTTTAAGTAACTATGCAAACAAAGTCTTACCTCTCAATACCTGATGGTTCATGAGTGAGAAACGCCAAACCAGATATGTCTCCATACTTGAGTAAGGTCGATTTGTGTTGTATGTAACCCGCCTTGTGTGCACCACAGTGGCCATTGTTTATGTGCTTCGACATGATGCAATATGATGTTGTATACATGACCGATGATGTACATGCCAACACCTTCCACCTTGCTTTACCTCATGAGCCTGTTTAATAAAAAGAGGTTTTAATTTTTTTAAATGTCTATTTCCATTTCAGTCACACTCCTATAGGAGCATATCTCGGTGGCTTGCTGCGCTGCGTGAAAGTTTGATAGATATGCCCCAAGATTTTTTCCTAATGTCAGTTATCTCTTCATAGGCATTAGACAGCTTAGATTACAGAGAGTTACAGTTATATGTAACCTTATTGTCAAGAGTCTTTGCATAACTGAACTCTGTATGATAAACATAGGAACCCACATTGAAATGATGATTGCTTAGTTGTCACTGGAGTTGCCAATTGAGTACCTTTAGAACTGTTTAATCTAAGATTTGTAATATTGTTGTAATGTGACAAGGGGAAGTGACAGTGACATCTCTGCATAATCTCCTGCTTCGTACATCCTCTTTAAACACTATGGGGCATATTTAAGAATTTTGTGGTGCAGGGCAGCGCACCAAGTCACCTTGCTGTACTGCATTCCTGGGAAAGAACAGGTAGATTCCATATTTACCCAATATGGTGCTTTCCTGTTCTTTTCCCCTGCGCTGGCACCGTTTTGGCAGCCTAGCACCAACACAGGCACCCTTACACCATGATGTAAGGGTGCCTGTGCTGTAGGCAGGATTGCTTTTGTGCAGGAAGAGGCACCATCCTACAGAAAAACAATCCTGAGAGGCAAATTCCTTGTAGTTTGTGTGCTGCAGGATGCAGCACACATAAAAAGGGGAAGTAACTAGGAGAAAAAAAGATATTTCCCTCATTGTGCCTCACCTGGGGATGCTTATTTTTTGGCCCTATCCCAGGTTTATGAGGTCTTGCAAATCTGGGAATGCATCAAAATCCTCGTGATTTGCATGGGAACACCATTGCAAAGCCCATGGAATGCCTACCTAGGGCAGAGTAACACAATGCCATGGTTTGCCTGGCTTAGAAAAATCTGAGTTAAGGTTTGAGTTGCTCTTGCACTACGTTGCATGGTTCAAGAGTGACGGTAACCTGGTCAAAAAATGGCCCTATATCATAGTGTGCTGTATGCTGGGATCTGTAACAATACTAACACTAATTTTATGCTCACCATCTGTATGTAGTGGCTCTGGTTCCAAGCTCTCATATCTCATCACAAAGAGGTGCCAATGGGTGCATGCAGTAACCCCTCTTTTCTTCCTTATGTAAGGTTATACTTTTCCATCTACCCTGTGTCTGGATTTCCTTTTTTCACTATCAGAGGGGTTCCACCTGAGAAAAATAATATCCTTTCTTTCAAATATCAGTGCGAGGTCTAGAAACCTCTTGCCTGCACTTGTTTGCTATTGCATGGAAACTGTTGCAGCAGACAGTGCTCAGGAGCTAACAAATCCATCCTACCTGGTGTTACCTCCAGGTTTTTCCCTACCTCCCTCCAATATAGAAGACATCCACAACATATCCATAACATGTGTATTAGTTTGCATTTATCTAGGCCATTTAGAAGCATCTTGTGAATATATGTTATTAATCATTTTCAAAGTTTCATACATGCCCTGTAAGTACTTGAATTGTGTAAATATTGGAAAAGAGCATTCTATTATACCTTTTACGATTAGCCTATGGTCTTCCCTGACTTCCTATTCTCCGGTTCATATCTAAATCTTTTTCCTATGTCGAGTTCAAGTTGAACATTTCTTTTTTAGACTCAGAGATTAAGACCCTGTGATTTGCCTGCGTCCTTCTCCCATGGTGAGTCAATCCGTGTGCCTGAGTTTCTGCATCTTTTGTTTCCATTTTTACTGTGTCTCTTGTGCCCCATTTCTCCCCCAGGTTGTATGCAACAGCATAATAGAGCAGACACTGCCAACTTTGTAATCTCTATCTGATCAAGCAAACATTTCAATTTACCTGAGTAGTATCAGTCCTCTATTTTTCCAAGCCCACTACTGTCCATTCCCTCAAATGATGTGAAATGGAGTGCCCAGGGGGCTTCAGTAAGTCCAGAGAAGGTGGAGCTGTTGCATACAGTCAGTCCATTTGGTTTCTTTCCAGATCAACAGAGCTGTTTCCACCAGCCTGGATCCTCCATCATTTCAACTTTCTTAACCATAAATGGATTATGGAAGACTCAGTCTTTAGTTTTGACTTGCCATTAATCAGTACCACACAATTGTGTTTCCACTAGCCATCTATATACCTATTGCATCTGTGCCACTAGAAAATAGGCCTTGCAGTCTGAAGATGAAAGTACTCCATCTGCTATATGGAATCACTGTTTGCTCCACAAAATCTGGCCTGCAAATAGTGTATCTAGGGAATATATAAATGTTGTACAGGCAGTTTAACAATGTATTATAGTGGTCTTGTGAGTATTCACTCTTTTGCAAACCTGCCACTTACCAATATAGGGACCGACTCACAGAACTAATCTGAGACAAAATCCTAAGCTTACTACTTTTGTTATTCACAGAAGGCACTTACTACTTTTGGTATTCACAGAATGCACTTACGACTACTAATTTTACATCCGTAATCGAGCTGGAATTTCCACACACGGGCCGGAATTTCAGGAGTGGGAATTCCGCATTTGTGCAGGGATTTCCGCTTCCGGCCCGTAATTTACGATTTTGGGCTGGAATATCCGTATCCGGGCCGGATACCAGCATTTGGGCCTGATGATCATTTCAAGTTCCTACCAACCCCCACCTTGCTCCAGCTGAAGTCAACTAACACTAACTGGAAGACCAGCACCACAAGCCACATAAAATCAGCACACATTTAAGGAACAGGTTTGGCCACAGAGAGTTTCTGGTGTCATTCTCTGTTCATCTCTACAGGAAAATGTACCAAATAAGGAGGAAGAAGAACTTTACTACTGAGGAGACCAGCGTGATTGTGGAGTTCATTGTGAGGTACCACAAATGCCCACATGGTCTCCCACCTTACTGCACAGAAAGCAGCTCTATGGCAGCAATTAGCCACTGCTGTCATAGCATTGGGGGAGGAGAGGCACACAGTCCAGGACATCAAGAAGAAGTGGCAGGATGAAAAGAAGAGGGTGAAGGAGAAGTACTCCAGTAACGAGTTGAACAGGATTCTCTCTGCCTCACCCTCTAGACCCTGCTTCCATCTCACCACACTGGAGAAGGATATCCTCACTACAATCCACCCCCACATGCTCCATGGGCTGTGAGTGAAGTCCACAACGTGGTACCAGGTAAATGGAATATCAAGAATAAATATATGAAAAGATTGTCTGTGTTGCACTGCCATTGTGAGTAAGGAAGTTGCCCAAAGTTTATATAAAATATAGTTAGTCAGAGGCTCATGTGTTTCCCTCTGTATGTTGCACCACAAGTCCCTGAATCCTTTGTATTAGAAATGGCAAATCCCTTTCCCACTACTTAAAACAAGGGCCCAGTACTGCTGCCGTATATACCTCACACTGTTAAGTAGCGATTGACCAAGTGCCCTTTCTACGTATTCACGTGCATCTGGGTCAGTCAAGAATGGGATGGGGGTTGTGGTGCAGAGGAAAATCAACTGACAACGAAATAGGGAAAATAAATGTAAATTAGCCAAAATGTAACTCAACTTGTGCCTGCCAAAATCACAAAGCAGAAGGTGCGAGAATCCTTATTTTAAAAGATTTCATTCCAATATTTTCTTGTCTATTTCCCACCGTGCCACGCCATTACATCCCCAACGCCCCACTGCTCCTACCTGCACCGGCCGTGGCAATACTGCACAATACTGTTAGCACGTAGAAGATATGAGGAAATGTCTGACAAGTTCCACATGTACATTTTCGATTTAGTGACTTTTCTCTCTTCTCACCTATTGACACATTCAGCCAGAGATCAGACAACCACAATAGCAGAGGTACCTGCATCTTCTGGGAGGAAACAACATCATCCAGAGCAAGGCATACCACCCTCACTAACTGGTAAGTCAAACTGGTCAGGAGATGGTAAAAATTTATACATTGTCAGCAGATAACAGAGGGACATATATAGGGCCCGAATCTCAAACGTAACCGGAGAGAAAAAACTAGCTTTACAACTATTGGAAGTCTGAAAGGACATTTACCTTTAGCAAATGACATTTGTGAAGAGGGAAAGACAAAATATAATATATCTAGGCTCATCATATCTTTGTGATTTGTGAACATTACATGTATTCCACCAACAGTTCCACTGTATGTTGTAAGTGTTGTACAACACTGGTGTGCTGGATCACAATATGCTCACATATGGAATTTAACCACATACCAGATCAGACCATGGTGGCTACTGAAAGGATGACACAAAATGTATGCCTAGTGAGTGCAGAATGGACATAAAATAGTACATTGTGTCATATGAAGTGCCCTACACACTACTGGATTGCAATTCAATGATATGAAAACTCTCTTGCAAGATAACAATGGTAAAATCATATTGAAATTGGTGTGGATGAGGCTCGCACTGGTGCCAGTTAGTTTTGTTTGAGATGGGTGTATGGGCTGCTAAGGTGGATCTTCAGGAAGTGATATTTTCAAATCATTTGGCTGAAATGCACAACGCAAATCCAGTGCAGGCGGCAATCATCAAAACGTCTCAATTTACCCACAATGTGTGATCCTAGTCAAATGTTGCATTCTGCTTGCCTCCTCTTCTACAGTATTCACATAAATAAGTGAGTGCTTGAAGTTAGGATGTCAGCTGTACAAGGCACCATCCGTTGTCAGATAAGTACTACCATGATGTTGGAAATGGAGTATGCAAACAGAGAACACTCAAAGGATGGACATAACAAATGTGTGATCTCTCATTCCAAAATGATATTTGTGACTTCATGGGTATGGGTAGAAAAGCACACATGAACTCTGCAATGCAATGTTTGAACTGTTGTTCAAATGTGATACTGGTCAGCCTGGTGATGGAAAATCCTGTTGACTTGTCAACAGACATTATATTCCTGAAACATGTAAGTCTTAATGGTGAAGGTGTAATCAATGTAATGCGGAGGAGTCCTGATCATGTATCCCCTTCCTTTAAATATCAGTAACTTTCTCATACAAGTTTGTCTTTTGATGTGTCATCTCATTGATGTCAGTGCTGTGTGGGGTCAACAGTTGGCAATTTCTGCATGTTATCAGGGGCCCACATGTAAAGTCCATGAGGTAAACAAGCTGCACATTGGCCATGAATATCCTGTCAATGGTAATTGAGAATGACATGTACATGTTAGCTCATGGCTACCATCTGGTGTACTGAAATATGGACATGTATGCCTCATCACAGCTGAAGACAGGATGACACCAGTGCAGTGTACAACATCATCCAGGGGAATGCATGACATCCTGGCTGCAGCAGTGAAACCCTCTTGCACCTGTCTATCAGGTAATTGTGTTGGGAAGTGTTTCCCTATCCTAGATTACTAAACCATGAAAAACATCAAAATCCCCTTCTGCATAGAATCTGCAGTCATTGTTTACAAAGTTACATACATATTATAAGTGTCACATGTACCTGTTTGTCAATTAGTAATGCAGATCATTGAGAATGGTGTCACTTTCCTCTCCAGCTGCTGGATCGGGGACCACTTCATCAACTACACCCAGGAGGAGCCAGGTTCAGCAGTTGACATTTGTAGTGGTACCCAAACCAGGTCACATGCATGTCATCTGTTAATGCAAAGTACAGTTAATCCAACCCTTCTGTTGCACCTCATCCAATGATAGGTCAATCACTAATACAGTTGCAACCTCTGTGTTCCAGGGGATGGTGACGATGAGGAGGACAGACCTTTCACGGGTGTTGGGCGACGGGCAATCAGAGGGGAAAAGCAATTGCTCCTCCAGGCAGTTATGTCGGCTGCAAGTACTGCACAAGAGGAGGAGGAGGAGGAGGAAGTACCTGAGGATGAAGGATTTGAAGATGATGGTGACTCTCTGGGGATGACAAATTCTGATGCCATGGACAGAAATCTTACCACATTGCCCAATTCTTGCAAGGCACCACACCCTCCATCCAGCAAAGTGCCTCAGCCTACTCCAAAAAGTAAGATTGCCTGTCCCCAGCATAGAGCTAACCAGCCATTGCTCACACGCTTCCCAACACAGACATCACTCCCTAACAGCCCTCACATCCAGAACAGACATGGTGGTTCCCATACACACTCCTCCCTATACAGTGTATCCCAGGCATCCTCTCCACCATCTGGAGGAAGTACCAACCCTGATGTGATGCCGGTATCCCTTGGATACCATTCCCCTGTCCACAGGCTTCCACCTGCCACCACCCCTGTTGTTAGACCTGCTGGTCCCATCAATGGCCGACCCCTGCAGATAGGGCCTGCACCTGGCTATGGTGGCCAGTGGGAGCAGGACTTCTTCCAACAGCCATCAGTTGTGAGGCAGGATATTCGTGCCATAGGGGCTACCCTGTCAGATATGTCTGAGTCCCTGCAGGGCATGCTCCAATTCCCTTAGGTGGTAGACAGACTGACCCATGTTTTGGATAGGATGGATCAGAGACATGATATCCATCCAAAGGGAAGGGAATGCAAGACACCATGCCTTGGCCATGAAGATGATGGAGGGCATGCTGAAAGTGATCCAAAGTCTCCCTTCATGGTCAACACAGGGAGGGGAGCCATCACATCTGTCTGCAGCACATCACACCCACAACCTGTACCACCAACTGCAATGGACCACAGCAAGGGTACACACCCAAAACCGTGCCCTGAACAGGCACTCCCATAACGTGCACAACCACTACCACCCCCTGAACAGGCACTCCCACAACATGCACAACCACCACCACCTAGGCCTGGGCGGTAAATTCCGTTCCGCTAGCGGAATTTGCGGAATTTGAGTAATTTTGCTTTCCACAGAGTACACAAAATTGCCCACAATTCTACGTTTCGCTACTTTGCAAAATGTTTTGCTTGTTCGCGCTCTCAAAATGCGTATTCACAAGATATTTCCCCCGGAGCACGCAAACATCAATTGCGAACAGGAAAAAAGCATCGCGAACATGCAAATCTGCATGTTCGCGGAATTTCTGCGTGTTCGCGGACATTTTTTGCTATTTCGCGGAGATTTGCATAACGCGATTACGCAAATTCCACTCACCCCTACCACCACCACGCCGGTGTGCGTAATGCCATGCGCTTTATAAAACTCCAAAATAAATAAATAAATAAATAAACAGGCATTCCCACAACGTGCACAACCACCACCACCCCCTGAACAGGCACTACCATCACCTGCACAACCAGCCCTTGTTCATGCACAAACAGCAACTGTACATTTACCATCTGCCCCTGCACATGAACTTCACCCGGTAGGGGCATATGCGCAACACCCACCCTCACACAGGCGACAAGCCAGACATGATCCCTCACAGCGATCATCACCTCCGAAATTGAAAAAGTCAAAAGCACGATCACCATTGACAACATCCTAAAAACGAATTGACCACTGTGAATATGTGTAAATAAAAAGTGTCATGTCCTGATAGGCAAATGTATACCAATTTTGGAGACCTAGAGATGTGAGGATGAATGTGTGTGTGTGTGACACATTTACAAGTGTAACCCCATCATTGCAACAAGCCATAATGTGCAGAGCAGATGACTCACAAAATACATGTCCATATTTTGTACAAGACATTCAGAATGAAGTCAAACTAGTTAAAGAAAGTTGGATTCCAAAATATATTTTAAGTAAATAGAAGTGTGTGTTTTGAAAAATAACAACAGTCTGGAAGGGAGAAAGGAACACAAATGATGATCTTAATACAGAAGGAGAAGGGAACTTGGATTGGGGTGGGGCAACAAAAATATAACACATCAGGGAGTGTCTGGGGAACCAAGATGAAAAGTAAATAATTGTCCACAATGAAAATCATGTCCAACAGGTCAAGTGTCCTCCTGGTCATCCTCTAATACCACAATGTCCAGATCCTCCGAGTCTGATGCAGGCACATGGCTGGCCGGTGCAGGAACAGGCACCACAGTGTGGGACAACGGACTGGGGGAGACATTGACGGTGTTGTGGGAAGGAGGTTGGAAGACAAAAGACGACATGGTTGCAGCCAGGGAATTGACACTTGCAGTGAGGGTGGCCAGAGTTTCGACAATTTCCTCTTGCATCATGCGTATATCTAGACACATATGCAGCATGCTGTGAGGGGACACTTCTGGGTGACCCTCACATTCCCACATCAATTCCTCCGGGACAGCCACAGAAGGAACAAAACAGGAAAGGGTTTTGTGGAACATGAGGTGTGTGGTGCCTCAGGGTCGGAGCCAATGTTGGGGTTGACCTGGGAGCTACGATGAGGGGGACAGGTTGCAGGGGATGCAGCTGGAAGCCCCTATGGAATAGGGGCCTCTTGAGGTAGGGAGGGGGTGATGGCAGGCCCAGGTTGGGTACTGGCCTGCCCCGGGGAAAACTCAACAGAACTTACAGGTGAATGGTCCAGGGCAGGGTAGCTCTCCTCCCCCCTTGCCAGAGGTGTCCAGTTCTTCCCCACTTCAATGTCCACAGCGTCCACCTGGTCCGTGGCTCCAGAGTTGTCTTCCTGGTCAGTCCAGGTGGGAGCAATACCCATGCTTCCTGATGTTGAGGGTCCCGCCTCATTGTCCTCTTCCTCACTACTGGAAAGAGGTCATAGCCACTGTCGCACCAAAGATATCCTGCTCCGAACCTGGTCCTGCTGGGTCCTTTCACTGCTGCATGACCAGGTTCCACACCCAGTCTACAAACCGAGATCATAGAGAGTCCAGATGGTATCGAAAAGGGCCTGTGAGATATGGAGTCTCAGCACTTTCACGTCTGGACAAATGTTATCTGCTGTGTAGCATTGTATGGGACAAGACAAATGCTGATTGTGGGTCAGACATCCACATAGGGTCAGGGATATTTGGTTTACTACTACGTTGTGAGTCCAGCCTTTTGATATTCCCTCACAAAAGCTGACAATCCAATGCTACATATTGGCTTTGATGACTGATAAGGTTGTTCTGTGCACCGGTGAACAGTAGTCGGTCATTGTTACAGCTACCTGTACATGAAAAATGGCATACAAGCCACTGAGGGTAAGACGTGTGTCAGTGGACACACTTGGCAAAATTGTACACGCTTAAGAGTTAGGCAAGGATCTCAAAGTCTGTCTTGACTCCATGGCACATGATGATTTTCTCAGTCAGACCCCAAACTCAACAAATGCAATGCAAGTCACAGCATCCAATACCCATTGACCTCTCATACACACACTGGACAGTGACTGTACCATTCCTCATCCAATGCACACATCAGTTATGATTCAATTGGTTCACTGTTAGTGGTGGTGGCAGTGCAAATTTCAGTACAAATGCACGTGTGTGGCTCAATTCCCCAGTTGACATGAAGAAGCTACAACTCCCAGAATTCACTCTGCCCTGTACAGTCCATATGCCACAGCGAGACGTTTGCTTCATGATCACTGCAGCAAGCACACAGAATAGGTGAATGGAGGCATGGGACACACAATGGTACAGCTCTGTCTTCACTCACATCATACTTCAGACACATATTGCATTTAATGCACTTGCCAGGTCTCTGCTGCTCATGCTCCACTAGCTGAGCATGGAGGGTTTGATCAAGCTGCACGCAGGACCCTCTTGTACAGTGGGGAGAGGCGAGGACGATGCACATGGTGCTGGGAAGGCTGGCCCACTTTTCTCCTCAGCCTTGTGCCGGGCCCAGCATTTTAGGTCCTCCCAGCACTTGAGGCATGCCCTTGCATTCCTGATTCGAAAGCCCACTGCACTGCAGCGCTCACCAATGTCGGCCCATAGCCTGTCCCGGGCTGCAATGGTCAGCTGGTACTCTGGCCCCCCCATATAGCTGAGGAAATTTGGACAGCACCCCCTCAGCCAAGATGTCTAATTCCCTTTCAGTGAAAGGGGGTGCTTTCTCCTCATAACGCTCAGTCATTTTGTGGAAAATAAGTTTGAAAAGAGCAGCAGGATGGCAGAGAATCTGATCAGTGAGGGAGGATGACTCTGAATGAACACAAAATGGCTGTCAACAACTTCCAGTGATGTATATCCTGTCTCCCACTTCCTATATAACATTTCCTGTATAAAATATTTTGTTCAGGTTCATTTTTGGAGATTACGGCCTAAAAAAGTAATTTCTGGTTCCGGAGCGTCGGGTCTGCATGCGCATCTCAAGCTCCGCAATCGGAAACTACGTTTTCGGGCCGTAATCTCCGAAATTGTAACGGAATTCATTATTCCATACAGGAAATGATATACAGGAAGTGGGAGACATGAAATACATCACAGAAGTAGTTGACAGCCATTTTGTATTCATTCTGATCTATCAACAATCACAAATCAAATCCACTGCCATCCTGATGTTCTGTAGTGGAAATACCTGAAATGACAGTGCAAGAGAGAATCATAGACATGTAACAACAAGCATTTACAATGCAACGGTTTCGCCTTTGCAAAAGTTAGAGCTATTGGCATTGTAAATGACAAAATTTTTATTTGAATACTGTAAATAGCATAAAAGTTCGTAAAAGAAGCTTGGAAGGATTTAGGCGCAGAAATCCGCAATATGTCAACACCAGCAACTTTTATTACTCACACAGGCCCCGGAACAGCCAGCCTCCATTAGACTCCGCGTGATATATGTATTACTGTTGTGGCCAATGCGCCTTCGTTGCCCTAACATGACAGGGGATTGAATGCGTTTCTGCCGGTTGCCTTAGAAACGGAAAAGCGCTATTAAGTGGTATGTAGCTGCCTTGCATTACTGCAGAGGACCGCGATTTCACAAGCTACACAGACGTATTTTCTTACACTGACTGGTGAGAAGTCCAATTTTTTATTAAAATAATTACTCTGATGCACATCTCTGTAATACCCATGATGACAGCTGCGCGTTTGTGCATGGTTGCATATGCAGATGTTCTCGTAAATAATTTCAGTTGAAAGGACGTTGTGGTTGCTGTTCGAAACCTAGAAATCCTTGCAGTTTCCCGGTTATGGTCCTTTATGAACCCTAACAGCCCTGCGAATTTAGGAGAGTGCGAAATTTACATGCATTTTTTTGGGGCGTGAATTCACATTACATTTTGGCAAAAGTGTACGAAATAACGCCTTAATATGCGAAATTGGCTACTTCCAATGAACTTCAGTGCAAAATGCAACCTTGCACATTTTGTTCTTCAAAAAATTGCAAAAAAAGGACTAGAGATGAGAGTTCGGGATAATTATAAACATGGAGAGTTTTGCTAACCCACCCAGGTGATGAGCTGATTAAACAAGCACTCACCCGAGGCGGCGGTCGAAGAGCTGGGGGGTTGTTTTTCGTGCTCTCCCCTTCCCATTGGCTGGAAGGTAAAATTCCAGCCAATAGGAAGAGGAGAGGGCGGGACTTAAAAAAAGACCCAGAAACGCCCCCGATTCGCGTTCCGACGGGGAAGAGTGATTGACAGCCAATTTCTTCCAATGGCTAGCCTCCATTTATGGAGCTAGCCAATGGAAGAAGGGGCGGTTTCAAGTCTCCACTATTGAGATAACATTAAAAATGCAATAGGTTTCGCCTTTCATTAAGTTAAAGCCATTTGCTTGGCTATACAATACCATTAGCAAAGCAAATGGCTTTAACTTAATCAAAGGCGAGACCTATTGCATTTTAAATGCTTGTTAAATAAAGCACTTCATGATGGCTACATGCAAATTATCTTATCATTTCAATGTGACCAGGTGCTTATGGACTCCACACCGATTTCAATGCCGCAAGAAAACTTTAACTTCTTCCCAGGCAGCACATTGTCAGGACTTTAATTGGATTACCATTCTAGATCCAGACACTGTGAAACATCTTCTCGAAGCAAGCTCTCCACTAGTGATAACGTCTTGTTTCCCAGAAAAGCACAGGGTATTTTACGCAGACAATAAATATGTAGGGACGATTAACGATCAACTTGAACTCCTGTTGAATCATTCAGGATACATCTTGGACTATTAATATTTTATGTAGAGAACACTTATAACCAGATTCCTATTTATGGAATATAATCTCAGAGTACAATAAAATGTAACTGTCTGAATTAAATGTTAACTTACTTGAACTTAACAACGTACTGCTCTTTAACTCCAATAATTCTAGGTTGCTATCAACCGATCTACAATTCAGTATTGTACCCCAAGTCTTGCACTTGGATGAACAGCTTGATGACTATCCGTAGAGCAGTTGCTCTGAACTATATTCCCTGGAATAGGCCACAACAGATCACAGACTATCTAAAAGAAAATTCATTGACTTCACGTATTTAAAAAAATAAATGCACAGAACACACAAAAAAAGCCAACAAGCAAAACTCCTTATACTTTTTTTTTTTTTTTTAAATCTTTTCCTCCTTTTTTTTTTTTTTTTAAACTTTATTTATGTTTTAAAGTAATGTGGACACAGTTACATTGACAGGGCGATTGCACAGTTAACGTCATTGCTAAATACTTACATACATCAAACATCGGAGTACCATGTTAGGCAGGCAGAAGGCACGAAGTTATCTGCAACACAGGCGTAGTGCATAGCATCGAAAACATTGTTCAGTAGAGGAAATACAATCAAGAGCGCTTAAGTAACTCACAGTCAGCTTATGATACGTTCCCGTGTATAGTGATTTTCAGTATTGTAAGTCACCCTTAGCTAATATGACTATGCGATGAACACGTAGCGTATGTGTATCCAAGCTAGTATAGAGGTCATATAGTGAGTCGTGTCCGAGGGTCTACTGTTATTGATCAGGAGGTGTGCTCGCATCCCCATCCGCCACCCCCACATCATCGTCGGGGGAATCTGTGGTGTTAAGTAGGTATACCTGGAAGGTTCCCCAAATATCCTTAGGTCTACATCCAACTGGCAAGGTGTCTGCATATACCGCTGTTTGTTCCTGATTATACATGAGGTCTGATATCCAATCCTTAAATTTAGGCGCCCTTCCACGTCCCCAGCGGCACGCCACTCTACGTTTAGCTAGTAGTAATGCCAAGGATATGAATTTCCGATGTTGCTTGGGGATCTGTATTGTATATCCCAATAACATAATCAGTGGGTCTTTGTCGAAAGAATATCCAGTAATTGCTTGGAGAGCTGTATGGACTTCCGTCCAGTAGGCACATACCTCAGGGCATTCCCACGCTAAGTGTATGAATCCTGCCCCTTCTGCCTTACATCTTAGGCATCTATCGTTGTCTGATAATCGAAATCTAAGTTTTAGCACTGGCGTGTAATAAAGTCGCTGCAATATTTTATAATGTATCACTTTTAGCCGGCAGCTGGCCGATATGTGAGCTGTTAAAGCACAACAGTGGTGCCATTGCTCGTCAGTGATTGTACCTTCAATGTCTTCATCCCATTTCCTACGGGCCGGGCTGTCTACCTCTGGACTGTGTAGTCTTATATTCCTGTACAAACTGGACACTAAGTGTCCACCTGCACCTGAACCCAACATCACAGCCAGCGGGATAGTTATCATAGGTTCCGTTGGGAAATCCGGTAACACCTGTCGCAGTCCCTGTGAGAGACGTATATAATAGAACACCTCTAGCGGGGTAGCCTGGAGTCCCTGGAACATTTGCTCCCTTGTTTTGAGGCGTCCCTCGAGAAATAGATCACCCCACGTATTAACCCTTAGGCGTTTACACATCACTTTGAACCCCGATTCCTGTAAAAGAGGCAGCAGTGGATGATATGCGAGTGGCGTATGTGGGGAATACAGCAGCTCCACCTGCAATTTACGTGCTATTCGCTGCCAGGCATCTATCGTACATGAGACTGTGGTGGGATTAGTATCGAGAGCGGAGACTGGGCCATGTATAAGGCCAGATAATGGGAGCGGACGCGCCACCCAATCCTCTGCCGCTAATTGTGGCATGAAGGGTGTCGGGACCATCCAATGAAATGCATATTCTGCCTGTGCACTCAAATAGTACACTTCAAAATCAGGCACGTCGAATCCACCACTATCATACGGCAATGTGACCGTGGCCCATTTAAGGCGCGGTTGTTTACCTCCCCAGAATAATCGGATCAATTCGGAGCGCAGTGTGTTGAAAAAAAACCTGCCAGGGTAATAGGGTATATTCGAGAACAGATAAAGGAAGCGTGGTAAGACTATCATCTTTATGAGGGATGCCCTGCCCGCCAAAGAAATCGGCAGCGAGATCCAGCGCGTCACCGTGTCCTTTAGAGCAGTGATCGCCGTCCCATAATTCAGGCGCAGTGTCTCTTCCCTGTTTGTGGATATCTGTATGCCTAGGTAGCGGAGGTCTGAATCGCACCACTCGAGCGGGTAATCCAGCTGAAACCGTGTGACAGCTGTGGTAAGGGGGAAGAATTGTGACTTCCTCCAGTTGACCTGTATGCCTGACACTCCCCCGAACAGGAGAATTTCTCGTAACAATGGATTGAGGTTCACCTGAGGGTCTTTAACGTATAGTGTTAGGTCATCCGCATATAGCGAGAGTCCTATTTGTCTCTGGAAACACCTGACCGCGCCTGTAGAGTGTAATTGGCGTAAACGACATGCAAGGGGTTCTATTACCATCGCAAACAGGAGAGGGGAAAGTGGACAACCTTGTCTAGTGCCTCTCGTTATCAACAAGTGTGGTGATAGTCGGCCATTAATCAGAACTCTAGCAGTGGGTTGTGTGTACAATAGTCGGATCCATGCTATGAACAGTGTGGGGAACCCCATTCTGTTTAATACTGCAAATAAATAGTGCCACTCAACCGAATCGAATGCCTTCGTGGCGTCTAAAAAAACAGCTGCCACAGGTAATTCGGGTGCGATGGTTTGGATCAGTGAGAAAAGGGTGCGCAGATTGTGGCTGGTGGAGCGCCCTGGAACAAAGCCAGCCTGATCCGGAAGCACTATTTTGGTCATGAGGAGGGAGAGACGTGTGGCTAGGACTTTAGCTAATATTTTGGCATGACAGTTGATTAAGGATAAAGGCCGATAAGAGTCGCAATCTGAGGAATCTTTCCCTGGTTTCAGGAGTGAGGTAATTATCACTTCTCGCATCGAGTTAGGCAAGATGCCCACTTCCATAGATTCCTCGTAAACCTCCTTGAGTACTGGTGCCATTATATCTATGTAGTGTTTGTAAAATTCGGCCGGTAGCCCATCGCTTCCCGACGCTTTGCCATTTTTAAGGGACATGATTGCTTCCCTAATCTCATCTATTTCCAGGGGGGCCGCTAGGAACTGCCTGTGCCAGTCTTCAAGCCAACACAGCGCTATGTCCTCAAAATACTGTTCGCTGCCATCTGCCGTATGCCCTTGAGTCGTGTACAGCTGTTGATAATGCGTATGAAAAATACTCAGCATGCCATCCGTATCTCTGCAGTGTGCTCCCTCCTTTGTGAGTACTTCTTGCACATTATTCCCGAACCTAGGATGTCTGACAATTTCTGCAAGTGCCCGGCCCGGTCTTTCGCCCTCACAATACCTGCGAGCAACCCAATGTTTCCCTTTAAACTTCACCTCCCTATTTGCTTCTTCTTCATAAGCCGATAGCTTCTCCCTAAATTCTTTGTGAAGTCTACCACTATCAGTTCCTACCATCTGCAACTCCAAGGCTCGTAGCTCGTGCTCCAATGTGCGTATAGTATTCCTAATGTCTCTTAATATCCCAAAACTTTTAGAAATACAGAACCCCCTCACCGTGACCTTGAACGCTTCCCATATTGTGTCTACACTATTCACTGTACCCTTGTTACGGGGGAAGAAACTGGTGATCTCCTCTCCCAGTTCCGCGCTAAATACAGTATCAAGCAGTGCTGTGGGTTGCAATTTCCATGTGGGTCTAACTCCATCATAACCCGGCAATTTCAGCTGGATCATCACTGGGCAGTGATCCGAATAAGTCCTAGCTAGGTGCCTGGCCCTACCCATGTCTACACTCAAACCCCTAGAAAGGAGACAGTAATCGATCCGAGCCCATGTGTTGGTATAGGATGTGAAATGTGTACCTTCTTTCTTACCAGGATGTAAAAAACGCCAGCCGTCAAGTAAGCCTCCCTCTTCAATGATACCACTCAGTACCTCCCTGGATTTCTTATTATATTGCGCATAACCATCTGCTCTGTCCAGTGCAGGTATCAGTGCAACATTAAAGTCCCCGCCCCAAAGTATGTGTTTGGAGCCAGTATCTACAATTTTACCCCACAAGACAGTGAAAAACTCTGGTGTGTCTACATTAGGGGCATAGCAGTTAGCTATGGTAATGGTATCAGTTCCCAGTCTCCCCCAGAGAATGGCATATCTGCCCTCTGCATCACTGAGTTCACCGATCTTTGTAAACTGTACCGCCTTCTTGATCAGAATAACAGTGCCCCTGGAATATGAGGAGTAGGAAGTGAACACTCTAAACGCTGCCCATCTGCTCGCAAAGGCATGATTCAGTCGAGGCGCTAAGTGAGATTCCTGTAACAGTGCTATGTGCACTTGCTGACGTTCCATGTAAGCTATAACATTCCTGCACTTACGCGCATCGTTAAGCCCCCGGACATTCCAAGACATAACATTCAGATGAGACAGATCTTTAGAAACAGCCATACTCGAGCAGCATCATGGTAAGCAGTATAACATTGATTACACCCTGTGATGCACCCACGTGACCCATCAACAGTGTAACAATAGCGAAGTGTGCCATGCCCTCCACGCCAAAGCGCCCGCTATCAACCCCGCTCATGTCTACGGACTGGTGCATTTCAGTTAGAGAGACTACCATGGGAACTCGCACACAAAAGTCTGTACTGAGTGCAGCTGCACCTGGTAACATCAGCCCACTACACAGTAATCCATGCACCTGGTATCCCAGTCCGATACATCCCTGTCTTTCCTGCAGTAGAACTGTGCAACCTGTCATGTCCCTAAGTATTCTAATGTAACTCGAGTAAATACCCTCCCTACCACCCTCCCACTGAAGCATCCCCAACTTGCCAGAGATCCTAACCCACCCCCCACCCAGAACAGTGGAAAAAAAAACAATAACAGTATTGCAACAAGCATCAGCATTGGGGTACACCCTAACGGGGGCATCCGAGGTGTGCACATTTACACCCCCCTCACCCTTATCCCTCATGTCGTATAGCCCTAAATGGGCTCACTCTAGGGAAGGTGGGTGGTGCCTGGAATACATTACCACCAGCAGTCCAATGTCAGTTCGCGCCACAACAGTTCACCAGCATCTGTCATTCTCGATAGTAGTTCAAATATAATTCTCCCAGTAAGGGCAATCAGGACAGCACAATATCGTGTGTGACGGTGCTGTGATTTAGAGGCCACCTGCCATCTGATCGTCATTCTCCTGACCTTCTCCTGCGTGACCTCCATTGTTCGCACGAGCTCGTCGCACACTTTTGAGGAAGTCTTCCACTTGTTGCGGGTTCATGAAAAAATGTTGCTTCGCCTGGTGAGTTACCCTCAATTTAGCCGGGTATAGAAGAGCGTAGTCTATTTGCAGAGTGCGAAGCTTCTTTTTGACCTCCATAAACTTACGTCTCTGCTCCTGTACCACTGGTGTGAAGTCAGGATAAATGGAGAAATTGACTCCCTCACATGATAGGTTTTGGTTAGTTCTCGCAGCTCTTAATGCCACATCGCGGTTTCGGTAGTTGAGGAGACGCGCAATGATGGGCCTAGGCGGTGCACCGGGCTTAGGTTGTGGTCCAAGCGAACGATGTGCCCTCTCGACAATAAACTGCTTAGAAAAAGCATCAGGACCGACTGCAGCTAGGAGGATCTTTTCCACATAATCCTCCATCCGCCCTGTGTTGGTGGATTCTGGCACACCTATGACGCGAATGTTATTCCGCCTACTGCGCGCTTCTAACTCCTCATTTTTAGCGGCAATTACTCTGAGGATATTGTCCATTCTTGTAAGCTGCGTGGCATGGGAGGCTGTGGTATCATCGTTAGCCGAGATGCGCCTTTCAGTTTCCGCGAGCCGCTCCTCGTGGACATCCATCTTATGCGCAATAGCGTCCATTCGCGACGTCATGCGGTCCATCTTGTCTACAACAGTGGCAAAGCCCTGCCTCATTTCCTGCATAAGCTGCTGCATATCCGTGTCGGAGGAGCTAGCGCCTGCTCCCTTTGTTGATGGGCTTTGCGACCCATTCGACTCTGCCGTGGTCCTCGTCGTTTTTTTTTGGGCAGCGGTATCAAAGGCCAGCTTAGTTTGACGGTTATCTGGTTTGCCCATGGCGTGTCCGTGTCTAGGGCCACTGGTAGGATATAAAGTCGCGACACACGTGTCTCCTCGTGAGGAGCAGGCGCTTAAACCAGTATACACCTAGTAGTTAGTCCAGAAGTGGCACACCGGAAAGGGCCTGTGGTACAAGATTGGGTATCAGGCGAATGTATATTCCATGAGAGGCGGTGCAGGGACATATCGTCGCCGTTAAACTATCTTGTAGCGCGACAGCCTCTGCGTGGACGTGTGAGCCGCTATCACTACATTGACATCCACCTATCTGCGTTACGGAATCAGTGACCCACACGGGACGCAGGGCGACCACAGACCAGGCTCCAGCAAACGCTATTATTTGGTGCGCGTGAATAGCACTAGCCCTTTATCTGGGCCAAACAGATCCCCAAGCTGCCCGTGGCTGGTTCCCAATAGTATCTGCGCCTCCCTTGTGTCTACAGAGGCAGCGTCCCATCAAGGTTCAACCTCATGCTATGAGCCCCACTGTAGCTGTGTGGAGCAGCATCTCAGTCCCTCTGCATTGTCTCAGAGCGTTGTCACTCATGGGCCCCGAAGCAGCACTCTCACCTCCAGCGTATCACCACGTCCTATTCCTCAGCTACAACGGTGACCGGAGGGCAGCTCTCCAGGCGCGGTGTCTGCACCGGAGGTGGGGCCGAGGATCAGGCAGCAAAGGACTTGCCGGGACGATCTGCAGAGCAGCGCCGGTTTTGAGCAGGTAAGCAGCTCCCACGCCGCGCTGGGTTTTCACTTTGCGCGCAGCAACTCACCACAACAGCACCGCAAGCCCAGCCTGCTCCTCCCGTAATGGTGGCTCAGCCAGTTCCCGATGGCGTCCAGGGCATCTGCCCCTCCGGTGCAACTAACTCCGATAATATACTCCTCTCCGTAATATTATTGACGGCAGTTCCTTGGCGCTCCCTGGTCCGCCACAATCCAAAAGTCAGTGTGTAGCAAGTGTATGTTCGTGGCGTCTTTTGTCAGGCCTGCACTTCCGGTGGAAAGCCGCGGGATACCGCAGTTCTCGGCCGCCGCTCCGCTGCACTTTCACTTTCTGGTGCTGTTGCCGGCAAGATGCAGTCACGTTGTTTTCACCGGATTGCCGTGATGGATTCCTATCAAACTTTCACCGAGTGTAGAACTCAGCTTACCACACTCGCTTATGCGCTCCAATCGGGTCAGCAAGCTGGTTTCCAAGGATAAATGAAGGATAATGGTTCCAGGCGTGCAGGAGCCTCAATCAAGTGCGGCCATTCTGCATGTGCGCCCTCTAGCGCCCCCCCCCCCAAAAAAAACTCCTTATACTTACCAAAACGATGTACTGCCTTCTTGGAAAGCAATGAAATGGGAACAAAAGTACTTTTTGGATCACAAAGTTTTTCGAGTGACACACAATTTTGCTTTTTAATATTGTACACACAAAAAAGGTACATTAGAAATAACAACATCTATTGCAGGGGTCAACAACATTTTCTGTAACAAGAGTTATGTTGGTTTAATTAAAAGCATCCAGAGCTTCTAATATTATTAGAGCTTTAATAGTGACCATATTAGACAAGATTACATTAGTAGCGACTACATGAAAGATTATCAGCAGTGATCAACTCAGTGCATCAGGCACGGTAGCCATTAGTAATGTAAAAAAATGCTTTGTTAATGTGGAATGACTCAACATGGGAAGTACATAACAGCCATAGCTCAAATGCCCTTGGTACCAAGATAATATTAGTAATAAGTCTCACCAACGCTACACAAGTTCTCACTCAACCACATATTTAAATATATATTTGGGAAATTCAACAATTTTCTTCTAACATCGGCATATGAGATCTGAAAATACACACATTTATTTCTCAAATATACACTTTTCAATTTTGGGATATAGCTATTAATGTAATTAAGCAAAAGCTTGTAATTTAGTAGACGTAGCATGCAGGAAAGCTACTTGAAAGTAGCAAGGGAGCTGCCAGTAGTATCACACGAGCTACTCGTTGTGAAGACTGAAATAACGTGTCAACTACGTAAAATATCAATACAAAAAAAGTAGGATATTTGGGTGTACACTTTCTACATTTGAGAACTGGAATGATGAAATAAACATAATTGAAACTGGATGAATATGGTATAAGACAGACTTTGTAAAACTTTAGAAGAAAAATGCTGAGGTTTTCTCTGTTCGTCATTCAGTAAACGAATATAACACTCACTCCAGGAACTTGAGATACCCTAACCAATTCAGTGCGCAATAAAGAACAAGTTATCACCAAATGTCTCACTCTGTAAAGCCAGTATATCACTTAGGAATACCTTCTTATTCATTATTTTTAATTATAACAGCTTAATGTTTTATAGTATGACTGCCATTTTTCTTTGTTCAAAAGTGTACCAAAATGAACTTCTTAAAAGTCTAATCCTTTGTGTAAATGATGAAATGTTCATAAATATTGACACAAAGGCATTTAATTTACCAAACATTTCTTCACACTTAACGAAGCTCCTGACAGCTGGGTGCGTATATTCTTGTCTTCTTCCTACCTGCTGCCTAAGCTATTTCTCAAATCACAATTCCATGCAGCACTCGTCAGTTTAGACTTGCAAACGTTAGTACCCTTCTCATTTTAAATACGCTGGGGTCCCAAAATCAAGTAATCAACAGTTGATACCACTACCATCACCCCCCCCCCCTGCAGCAAAGTCACAAAGACCCTCATGCAGACAGAAAGAAAGAAACTAATCAGGCACCGTATCCGAGGGCAGCTCTGGATTACGTTTAAGAACAAAGTTGAGATCTGGATAAGTGGGGTGAGAAAGAGCGAGTTCTGCATTTAAAAAAATCTGGGGTTTTTACGTGCCAGTATTGAGTAAGAAAGCGAAACGCGGAAAGAAGTGGGGGTTGGGAGACTGCCACGAACACCGGTAGGGGCAGAGTTAGGAATAATAAATAGCAGCCCTCCTTCGGGGCATTCTGCATAGGAGGAGGGTCGTGGACAGTCACAGCCTATGCAATGCCGCCCCTAAAATGGTGCCCGAGGATAGGGGACGGGGAAGGGAAGCCAATTCCATCTGTTAAGTTTAAATTCAGACTTCCATTGGAACATGCTTACCCCGTGACTAGAAAAATAAAAGTTAGCAGGGCCATAGTTTAAGAAAAAGAAAGGAACATTCTCCTCTTTCAAATCTCCCACTACCCTGCGCTCCCGACCTCTTGTTCCTCCTCCATAGGGAACGGCTCTCCCGGTTCCCCGCTGCACTCACCCAAAAAATGAAAGTGTAGATCAGCAGCACGCTCTTCAGACAGGTGATGACCGGCTTGGTTTGTAATCGACTGGAAGGTGACGCCATGACGTGACCTCGTCTACAGCTGAAAAACAGAACTCTAACTCCTGCACTCCTCTGACCGGGACTGCCGCCGTCATCGACGAACTGCTCACAGCAGGCTCGGACAGACTCGGCAAAACTCGGTAGTTTCCGGAAGCGAGAAAAAAATGTAAGCACAGAACAAGGGCAATGTTGCATGGAAAGAAGCACTAAACAATCGCAAATTACGTAAAATCAGTAGAAAATAAGCCCTGTATCCACAAAACATCACAAGATTTACTATGTATGGTAACAGAACGAACTCCTTTGTGCAAATAATGTGTAGAGCAGAGAAATGTATAATAGGTGCAAAAGACATTCAAGGTAATTGCATTTCACTTGACACAACTAGTCTTACCGAGCTTTAACGTTTTCACAATTAGTAGCAGTGTGAAATAATTAGCTTATTTGATACACACCTTTGATATCCATGCCAACATAGAAGTGATATAAGAACCGTTATAAAATACATTAACAAGTCAGGTCCCGGGCCGGCAGCCAATCATAGCGCGGCCCGGGAATGATGTCACGGAGGAGTCCCGGGCCGCCAGCCAATCACAGCGCGGCCCAGGACAAAGGGGCGGGACTTAAAAAAAGACCGAGAAACACCCCCGAATCACGTTTTCACAGGGAAAGCGTGATTGACAGCCGCTGTCTCCCAATGGCTAGCCTTCATTTATGGAGCTAGCCAATGGGAGACAGAGGCGGGACCAAACCCCGATATCTAGGACATAAGATTTCGCCCTGGGCGGAGCAACTGCTACGCAGTTGCTACGGCCAGGACGAAACCTAAAAAGGGGAACGGACTATTTAATGACATTTTGGTTCAGACAAGTGGTGAGCTGATACAACATCAAACCCCAGTTTAGTTTTCTCCTACTTTGCATTATGGGTCATGCAGTCCATATTAAGTGCTCAACCCAAGATTTGTGTGTCGTATTACAGAAATGTGGGGGGAAGCAGTGCTGTGTATCACAGACACATTTTGCCAGATTCACCAATAACATCGTCACTCACATTGTGGGCCCATCATCTGTGGGGGAGTCAAATGTGTTGAGGGCAAAGGCTTTGAGAATGCAATGGTTATGCCCTTTTGTGATTAAGGAACCCATCCCATTAGGTCCAGGAGGTCTCTCAGAACATGTACAGTTTTTCCTCTGCATCAATAGATTTCTTAGGGACATCCACTACACCAGTGGCGGCTCACATTGGGTGTGCTGTGGGGGAGCGGGTCGGGTCGGGAGGGGGTGGTAAACTCAGACATACGAGGGAACGGAGGAACGTAAAAATTATTTTCCTCCGATCTGTCGTATGTCTGAGTTTACTACCCTCCCCTGTCCCGCAGCACACCCTATGAGAGCTGCCACTGCACTACACTGATCGTTGACATCGGCACATGACCTAAAGCAAGTCAATCTTTTGACTACTGTCAACAGCTGTGGTTTACATGCAGTTAGTGTGGCTTGCAAAGTAGTCTCAGGATAGAATTTTTTGGGCAGAGTCGTAATTATCCAACTTTCATCCTTGACAACAGACTGCAAACCACATTTTGTCCATGACACAACAGGTTGCTTATGTGAAATATGTGGCAACCAGCTGATCATTGACTTGCATACCCTGACCTCGGTTATGTGCAATGGCCCTGTTTACCAGATTCAGAGCTAGCCGAAGTACAAGAGGTATGTGTAAGCCATGGGTTAAAGCCAAGTTGTGCAAAACATAACAGGCTAATATAATCTTGCACACAACTTCAGGGTAGTACAGCAGCACACCCCCTGTACAGTCAAGACATTTGAATCACGACTTCAACATCCCAAATGTGCGCTCTATAATGGCTTGAGTCTGTATGTGTGCCCTATTGTACCTACAGAGAGGTACAGGCTTTGCATGTCTGTAAGGGGTGAGGAGTTATGGGTAGAGAGCATACCCAGCATTGCCTAAGGAGGGAAGAAAGGCCAATTGGTTACATTTCCCTCTTTGATTTTCAGAGGACATGACCTATACGTTGGTACATGCTGTGTCTGTTGAGACTGTGTATGTTGCTTCATGATTCTTATTGTACAATAGTTGTTAATGTAAGGTGGCATTCAGACATTTCAATTGCACATATCCCTCATTTTTAGTGCTTGGTACTTACCCAGTAGCCACATGTTGCCAAATTCTCCCGCAGCTATCCGCCAGGCAAGAGGTGACAAGCGGAGTATGAAGCTGTCATGGGTACTGCTTGGGAACACTGCATGCACATCTGCGAATCTCCCACTGGCATCACAGACATCTTGCGCATTGATGGAATGCCATTGGTGTCTGTTGCAGCAGATGTGTGCAATGCGGGGGGTGGCAGGAGGGCCACATGGGTACAATCAATTGCATCTAGCACACGTGGGAAGCGAGCAATGAGATAGAATTCTCTAGCTGCCCTTTGTCTCAGTGTATGGGGCATTCGTATGTGGTGGTGGGCTCTTGTAGTGATGCATCACAGTACCTGATGCAAGCACCAAGACTGGCTTGCCTGGGAAATGCCTACATGGTCACTGGAGACTCTTTGGAATGACCCAGTGGCAAAGAAATGGAGAGCAGAAAGGATATTGAGATAGGTTGGAATGGCATGGGAGCTGCAGGTCACAGTCAAGTTCCTGCTCCCACTCACATACTATCTCCAAGATGACTTTTGGAGGGAAACGGTATCTGGCCCTGACATCTTGACTAGACATCCCAAATACTACTCTCCTCCTTTTCAAGACTTCTTGCTGCATGGCGAGGTGCAGAGCAACAAACACTTTCAGCGACATGTTGAAAAGGTTTGTGTGTGTCTGCTCTGCATTCATACATGCTGTAGGGCTGAGTGTGTCAGCTGATGCATGGTGGGAGATGGTAGGCACTTGGCCAGGTATTTACCCTGGAGGAAAATGACCAAGTGCAAGAGTGCAGGTATTTTCCGTCCCAGAATCAGAAATTCCGTCCAGGAATTGGAAATTCCAGCTCGGAAGTGGAAATCTCGGCACAAATGCGGAAATCCCGCTCCGGGTGCAGAAATTCTGGCCCGATTGCGGACGTAAAGTTAGTAGTCATGAGTGCATTCTGTGAATACCAAAAGTAGTAAGTGCCTTCTGTGAATACCAAAAGTAGTAAGTTTAGGATTTTGTCTCAGATTAGTTCTGTGAATTGGCCCCATGGTGAATATCTTTTACATTTCCATGTGTCTTCTCAGAGAGCTCAGAGGCACTTTTAGGTTCCAGTCTAAGAGATCTGCCTTGGAGTGATAAATGTTTACATCCAAGGAGATACAAGTGTGTGTCTTCCATGCTATCCCTTTTTCTGGCAAGCTTGTGTGTTCTGTTTTCAGTGCAAGAGAGAAATTGAAGTTTATCATCTTTGTATAGGGAGTAGTGAGGTGCTATGTATGCCTTCTGAAAACCTCAGATCCCATGCATGTTCCTTATTCCTGACTACACTAGTGATAGTTTCATCATTAGTCATAGGGGGATTACCTGCACTGCCCTTGACCTAGCAGTTTGATTTGCATAAAGTAGAGATATTCAGCAGTGCCCCTGAATCGCATTCATCTGAGCACCACAGATACGTATTTAACAAGTTTGAGGCCAATTCAAATAACTAGACTTCATCATATCAATTGGGTAATCCTTTGAGGTATCTTTCAACACTTGCCTTAACTGGTGAAGGTTCGAGGAGTTGTTCTGATCTAGGTGCAGTAAGAGGCAGCAGGGGCTAAATACGTCAAGCAATTATCTTAATAAAGTCTTATTAAGCGTGGACAATGAGCTGTAAGCAGGCAGTATTTTCTGGGTGTCTGGGGGGTTTAGGAAGGAAAATAATGAATACCACTTTAGTCATGGTGGTCTTCTTCAGATGCAGTCGAATATGTTGCTGCCATACATGGTTCTAGCAAAGTGATATAAGTTATATAAAATTCTTGTGAGAAGCCCTCAAAGAATTTCCCAGTCTCTATCTCTGTTAGTGCTTCTTTTTCTTCTGATTCGGGTACCATTCAACCGAAAGCCTCCCAAGATTCAAGAGGCAATTGAAGCTGAGATGCTCCATCCAACTTTGTCTCAACCTCTGTGAAAGGTACACCATGACAGTCCACTTTGAGCTCAGTATAATATTCCAGGAAGTATGCTTTTATGTCTCCTGTGTGTATTCCATGTTCCTGGCCATCCCTGATGTGTCAATGTGGGTCCTGCCAGCTCTCAGATCTGGTTGTATGATTTAAACTTGCAGGGGGCTGAATTTCCCTTTCTGAGTGTTGTGGCAAAGAATTGCTAGTAATTCAGACAACTCAGTCTCTCGAGTATCATTCCATACTTCTTCCTTTCCTCTGCTGTTTTCTCCTGCTTGCATGGGTCCAGAATCAGTTCTTCTTCCAAATTCCTAAGTTACCCATCAAGCCCTGTCTGTTCCCATTCTATTACCCTTTTCACATCCACTACTGTATATATAGCAGTGTGCTTTAATTACAGACTTGAAGTCTTTCCACACTATTAGTACATTTGTGGCAGTGCCCTCATTTTCACAATACATTGCTATATGGTATCACATAGTGAGCCTCTGAAAGCCACATCTTAAGGTGAAACACTCTCAAGTCTTCAATTGAGGATGGACACATGATGTATTGCCAGGACGCAGTCAGTAATAGTGAGATATGATCTAGTTGTGTTTTACCCAAGCACTTTGATTAACGTTTCTTAGGCTGGAGTGTGGAAGAACATAATATGTGGTCATGCCTAGCATATCGACCATGATCCAGCGAGCCATAGGAAATATTGCAAAACTCCTGCATGTAGTTTTCACCATGCATCTAAAAGCTATCCATATCCACAATCCTCAGGCCAGCCATGCCCACAATCACTGGGCCATCCTCTCTACCTGGCTGCTCAATGCGGACGATGGAAGCAGTCTTGATGGATCTCTAGAGAGCATCTGTAGCTCCGACACAAGACTATTGTAGCCACAGGGCTATGTTTTCAGCCAGTTTTAAGTATACTGTTTGGGGTGAAGACACTCCCTAATATATTCTCTTCCCACCTCACTCTCAACATGGGTTTTGTAGTTATGAACACCGTCTTTTATCTCGTCCACAGTAGGGCACCTCTAGAGTATGGAAAATAGCCTGTGGAAAATATTTGACCCCTCTATCTAGAATAAAATTCCGAAATGTCCTGCTTTTAGAGGCGCATCTCCTGTAAGAGTACTATCTGTGCTCCTCTCCATTTAATGTATGCATATATCTTTTATCAAAATAGCCACACCTCATATATTCCGTATAAGGAAGCCATTCTTGTAAGCCTTGTCATTAGTGATTTCCTGCTTAACATTCTACATCCTCCCCTTGAACTAATTCCTCCCATCTCCTCTCTTACTCGGCGATTTGCATATGACCCTGCAAGCCCTTTATTATGTTTGCTTCTAATGCCATGCACCAATTCATTCGCTTTTTGCTCAAATAGTCAAATATAGCCAATTTATTTTTCCTTATGTGTTGTAAAAATCTGTTTTCAGGAGAAGCGCTGGGCCACAGCTGCCTTCCTTCTCTGTGTTTTTTGTACTACCTTTCGCTTTTGTGAGCTTCCATCATCAAAGCATCGAAGAGCAACATTTAAGGTAGCACCTCTATATGTCATCTGCCATTCTAGCCGTTACTCCATGAAGATTGTTATAATCGTAAAGAGAAAGGCCTTATTGCAATCTGTAATGGAATCTTTGTGAGCCTCTGTGTGGAATTTACTGAAGGATCAGACATCCCTTGTAGCCGTGGCTGCCTCCATCACTGCTGCTTTTACTGCTCTGTTTGGACACCATGATGGCCTCTTTGAATGGTGTTGTCTGGACCTTTACTGTTTCTGCTGCTTAGGTGGCTGTGGTTGGTCATGTTGTTCCCCATGTTTGCCTGTTTCAGGTAAGTTGAGTCAATCCCATGCCTCAGTCAGTTCAATTAGGTACAAGGTCTAATCTCCTACTATTAGTTTTTAAGGTTTGCAGTGAACAGGAGCAATTTCTTGCCCTGTAGGATGGATTTGCACTTCTTCTGAAGTACTACTGTGTAGTATGGAAAGATGGATTCCCCACTATTTTGGATCTTAATTTGTGCCTTTGACCTGGCCAGTCTTAGGATTTTGGCTCTGCCCTGAAAGTGAAAAAGCCTCACTTACGCCAACTTAAGCAGATAATCTGGTAGCATTCAGCATGTGGGATCCCTGAGTGCCCTTTCCAAAAAATACAACTTTGAGAGATCTTGTGGACTTACCTGTGCCACTATCAAGTCCTCTAGATATTGCATCATGTCTGTTACATCCAGGAGCTGCATGACTTGGATGTTGTTGCGTTGTGCCGGAAAGGGGAACTACAGTTGATAAAAACTTTCCCCTAGATGTGGTTGAGAGCCGGTTCGAATGACTTGGGCTACCACTCGGTAAATACATTGTAATCACTGTATGATATATGCATCTTTGATGTGTTGGAAGGTCCCTAACTGGTGGGGAGTTATAATGAGTATCTCTTTTGTTTATCAGTCATCCTTAATTTTAAGGTTGGAGTCCAGGGAGGTTTCCTTCAACCTTCAGCCCTGATGAAATTGCCGTAACAAAGTAAAGGCAATGAAACATGTTGGCACCTACATAAAAGGGTCAGCAACATGCAGTTGTTTTTAAATTTTGAGTAAGCGCACAAATTGGAATAAAATTGAAACTGGGGGATGTGAGTCTACTCAACTCGATTTTAATTGGTGAAATACTTTCACTTCACAAGGTCTTTTCTTTGATATACATAATATCACCATTTACACCTTTTCATTCTTTTCACTGGACATAATTTATATTTGGGGAGAAAGTTGCCGAAGATGAGAAAACGTGGGCACACTGGTGAGAACCTCCCAGAAGCCACGATGGAGAAGCTCTTGTGAGGTACTTTCTCCCCTTCACTCACATTTTTCTGAAAATATCTTTTGCCTGCTTTAATACACCTTCTCAGTAGGGGATATTTATATGGAGATGACTGCTGAACATATTTCACTTAGAAAGAAATATTTGGGCATTTAGGACTAGATAAGACTGATAAAGGTTAAAAACCAGCAGTTGGGCTGAGGTAGCAGCACCCCGTCTCTGGTCCTATAAAGTAGGTCAGTGGAAGCCCCTTTTTCAATCAGGTCTTTGTTGTTCATTGAAGATAAACCTCTTGCCAGGCCTAAACCTTCCCTTTTTATATATATAAGTGACCCCGAACGTAGGCCCTGAACAACTTAGAGAACAGGGTGCAATGTATTTAAAAGGTAGGACACATACTTGCATGTCCTGGTATTGAAGAACTCTCAGATTCGTTTTTCACTGCTGCAAGACCTATCTCTCATATTGAGTAACATTGGGATTACTTTATTACATTTTATAAGTATAAATCCTAATTGCAAAAAGATAGACTTTTTGCGTTTGGTCTCTCTGGAATCACAATTTCAATTCACAATTCATGGTGAGGTTGGATTTTAAATTGCACTGTAAATGCCACTTGTAGAAAGTTGGTAGTTTCTTACTTTAGGTATTTGGTGCTTGCTGTCTGTCTCTGACACACATCTGGGGAGAGTGACTGGTAGATTTTATGATACCCCCTAGACAGGCACACAAAATGGGAGCTTAGATGTGAATTGGTGAGCCATCCTGGGAGGATGGGAGGGGGGAGCTGGGAACAGCCTCACATTTACACCTGAATAGGCTGTGTCCTGTCCCCACAAAAAGGCGTGCATAACCCCCCCTCCCAGTGACTCTGGAGCCAGGACAGGGAGGGAGGACCTCAGTGCAGTTCAAAGAACTGTCTTTGAAGTCTCCCCCACTTCCAAGGTACAACTGGGTATACGTACTGGACCTCTGACACCACCACTTTAGTACACTTCTGGACATATGAAGTCTCTGCCAGGAAAAAAGGCGTTGTTGAATTCCTACCTTGCTGTACTGGCCTGCTGCCTGCTGTTCTCCTGCCTGGGTGAGAAGAACTGGACCTGCACCACATGAACCAAAGGGCTTGCTGGCTTACTTCCTTATCTGATGTCTCAGGGACATAAATGAATTCCAACCATCCAGCACCTACACCTGGATTCTGCAATTTGTGAGTCTGCCCTGCCAAGTGATGCCACCCCAGCCCTGGACCCTTTGGCATAATCAATGCATCCTCTGTTCAAAGAGCAGAATTGACACATCACTACTGTTGTGGGAAGAGCACAAGCACTTCGCCTCTTCAGAGCCAGAGCATCGCAGCCACTGCATAGAAAACCCATTACTTCAGCTTCTGAACTTGGACCTGGTGCACCTACTTCAGAACTAACACATTGTTGTTGTTACGTGGAGAAAATCAACCCATCTCCCCAACCACATGAGGAACACCAACGCATCGCTCAGCTTCTCCCCATATCTTTGCCAACGCAACCCAGGTTAAAGTACTTTTGTTCAGCGAGCATCACTAGGTCCCTGTATCAGGCCTGCGCTCCATCCCAGTTTGCCTAAATTCTTGACTTTGTTTCGGTACGGCACAACAAGATGTCCCAAGTAAGCACTTGTTGCTTCTAAGCGCTTTTCTGGTTATTTTTTTTTAATTCCTATAATTCAAATTCTACTTATTAGATTTTTCTTGTTTTGGTCTAGTTTTATTTCTCAAATTAAGCTCTATTTTTATAACCTGATATTGAATCTTTCTGTGTGGAGTTGTCATAGTTTTACTGTTTGAAGTGTTGCCCAAATACTTTACACATTGCCTCCTAAGCTAAGCCTGACTGTTATGGGCCAAGCTACCAGAGGATGAACAGGTTTAATTTAGGGTGTGTTTGTGGCTCGCCCTGAATAGGATTGTCATTCATGCTCGGACAAGGTGCATACCTCAGCCAACCAGAAACCCAATCTCTAACACTGTTTCCCAGAATTCCCTAAAAAGTTGGCTGTTCACTTAACATCCCTCTAGTAGGAGCAGGATCAAACCTATGCATGAATGTTTTGCACTGGTGCTTCTGAATATAGGAGTCCCACTCGTCGGTATGTTTTCTGCTGGTTTCCTGTGCTCACAGATACTGAAGGTCAAACACCACATCTGAATGATTTCAGAAGACAGCCTAAGAGAAATGCAGATTTTTAAATGACATATGCGAATCGACGGACCATTCTGAAATATAGCAAAAGTAAAAGTCTTCAGATTCTGCAGAGTGTATGCAATATATTAGTTAATGTAGACATCCCTTATCTAAATAGGCAGACTAAAAAATTACACAGAGTGTGGTAATTTCAGAATTTTGCTTGATTACCTCAAAAGAGCATATTTGTCTTTAGCCTCCCTCGTGCAGATTTAGCTGTATGTATTTCATAGACTTAAGTCTACCAAAAGATGGTAATGAGAGCACCATAGACAGGCATTTCAATGGGAAAACTAGCAGAATTACCAATTTGGTGACAAATATAAAACACGGACCATAGGGAAACACAGTAGAAAAATGATATAGAATAAACAATAACTGTGGAAGATAGACATCTCTTTCCCTGACTGACCGAGACCAAAAATGTTCAATGTCAGAATTTGACTACATTTCCCCAAATTATAATATTTTTCTTCTACATAGCATGCACTGAACCATGTCAATGGCAAACAATAATGAACACAAATGTTTCCCACTGAGTTGTCGTTTTGCAGTGACAGCAGGCATATATAGATATATGTGGATAATAATTATGTTTTGCCCATTGCCATTGAGCCAGGTGAAACCAATGACGGTGATCTTAGGGTGAAGACTGGCAGAAATGTAAAGGCGACTGATATTCACCCGTGTACCATTAGGACAAAAGCAAAAACACTTTTTATTCTGCAAATACTGAGGACTTGGAAAACACTTTGGAACCTTTGTAAGAATATTTATAATCAATATTTCTCTCTTTACAAACATTTTGGTTCAGCCACGCTGACATCGGGCATGTCCAGAACATATGTTTTCCTATGGGACTCTTGAGCCTCAAGCAAGGGACATTTTCAAGAGTTTTTGAGGGGCGGAGCAAGCCACGGAATAAGATGGCTGCTAACTAAGCGAGCTCCTTGGAGATCGCTCGAAATATCCTTCATAATCCTTCACAATCAGAGACAACACGCTTAAAATTGCTGTGGAAAGGAGCGCAAAGACGTTTCGAGCGCCAGCGGGCTGTGAGACATAAGGAGAGTATATAAATACTCACAAATAAACGATTTGAGGCCCAAGCAATGAAAGGGAACACCAGTGACTTACCTGCTGTAGCGCCATCGGGCAGAGCCGTGAGGGGAACGGCGGTTGCAAACAGACGCCGGGAGGCTGAGCGGAAACGACGGACCACACTTCCCAGCAACCCCTGAGGCGGCAGCGCGCTCGTGACGCGCCAAGAGCGCCCGGAGGCGCCAGTAAAAGGCTGACCCCCTGGGAGCCCAGGGGGGAACACCAGTGACTTACCTGCTGTAGCGCCATCGGGCAAAGCCGTGAGGGGAACGGCGGTTGCAAACAGACGCCGGGAGGCTGAGCGGAAACGACGGACCACACTTCCCAGCAACCCCTGAGGCGGCAGAGCGCTCGTGACGCGCCAAGAGCGCCCGGAGGCGCCAGTAAAAGGCTGACCCCCCGGGAGCCCAGGGGGGAACACCAGTGACTTACCTGCTGTAGCGCCATCGGGCAGAGCCGTGAGGGGAACGGCGGTTGCAAACAGACGCCGGGAGGCTGAGCGGAAACGACGGACCACACTTCCCAGCAACCCCTGAGGCGGCAGCACGCTCGTGACGCGCCAAGAGCGCCCGGAGGCGCCAGTAAAAGGCTGACACCCCCTCTCGCCCCGCGAGTCGCACGCAGGAGCGCACGGGGCTAAGCCCGGGCAAAGGGCGGGCCCTCTGTGGCCCTCAGAGGACTGAGGAGACTGGGCTGGGCCAGGACCTTTACACTGCCCCTTTTGGACCATTATTGTGCCAGGAGCGTGTAAGACATCCGATTACTTTTATGTTTTGTGTTTTATAGGCTGTTTTTACTATAATAGAGAGTGTTTTGACAGAGGGGTACCTGTCTGGAAATATTAACATCATCTGTGTTTACCATGTCGAAATCTAAAAATGATAAGGTATTGGTGGGTCCTGCTACTCTCGATAATTTCCTGGTTAGGAAAGTTAGTCAGATTAATAATGACAGACGTGCATCGCTGGGGAAAGGCACTGTGGTAGGGGAAATATTACTGGAAAACTCCCCTATCAGCTTGACACAAGATTGTGCAATTAACTCGATTGATGTCGTTTCTATTGACCCTCCAGTGCCCATTTTAGTAAACGTGGAGGTTCATTCTGACCCACAGGTGCTATCATGTTCTGATACTAGTGTGTTAAATGAGACCCACCCAGAAACCAGGGCCATAAGATCCTGTAAAACATTGTCTCAAAGGGTAAATGGGAAACAAGATAAGTCTTAAAAAAAGGATGGTAAGGCAACTATCAGCCCTGCAATACCAACCCCTTTTGTATTCACGGGCACTAATAACGATGGTAAAGGAAATGGTGTAAATATAACTCCTGATTTTCTAGCTTCGCTTATAAAAAATTTAGAAGCTTCTTTGACAACAAAAATGGAGGAGCTTATTAAACCACTAACTAGTAAAATAGATAACCTAGTTAAGGAAGTGACAAGGCTGGGCGGTCTATTATCAACACAGAATAGTGTCACATCTAGTGGAAATGTACACTCTGGGAGGAAAGGGAGAGAACTTGCCGATGTTAATGATATATGTAATAAGGCGAGGGGGAATGTTGCCGTTGCAGTGGCCTCAGGCTCTGAAACTGCTATTCGACCGGATATCCCTGTGGCAGCTGCTCCGCCGCAACCATCTACAAAGCACCTAAACAGTAGAGCTCCCAGACCCCTGAGGCACAATCGCTATCTCAATTTACCACCAGATTGTGCCCCGTTTGTGGCAGTACTAACTAATGTGCCCCCTTGCGGCACCCATCCCGCATCTCCTTTTGACGAATCCCAAACCTCTTTGAAAAATAAAACCGTGTCATGGCTCAACAAAAACTGTGGGTTCCCTGTCTCGTATTCGGATCAAATTATGACAGTAAGACATGTAAATTGGGTAGGGCCGTCTAAAAAGACTGGGACAGGGGACTGTATAGTCGTAAATTTCAAGCACCCCCAGCACGTGGCAACTATCCTTTTGAGAGCGTCTGCATTGGTATATACTATGAACAGTATTTGTGTACGCCCCTTGGGTTATTTTTATGCGCATTTGTGTAAACCTCCACCACAACAGAATTTAACCAGGCTGGGGTTTGAACCTTATACTCCTGTGCAGGAGTCTCAGTTTCTTTATAATGTCACTAATCCCTGTGGGTCAGGTGGGCCCACTGGAATTCATAACAGGAGTCCGAGTGTCGGCCACTATCAATATGGGTCGAATATAAATATACAGAACAGATTTGAAATGTTATCCGGTCTTGAGCAGTGTGATTGACTGGGGGCACCTGCGGCTCAGGAGACTAGGGCTTCAGGTGAATCTATAAATTCTGTTAACCCGGTGGGTAAAACCTCAGGATATCTTGCTGTCTCTTGGAATATTGCTGGTCTTGCGGCCAAAATGTCTGATGTAAATTGGGTTACCTACATCAAGCAATTTTCTATTATTTGTTTGCAAGAGGCCTGGGAGCTGGGCTGTAATCTCTTTTTAGAAGGGTATAAGGCCTTCTTTGTGCCAGCCTTGCCCTCATTGCGGGGAAGGCCCAAGGGGGGTCTTGTAATCTTTGTCTCCATATTGATACCATGTGAAGTACAGAGAATTGAAGCACAACACACAGGGGTTATGGGACTAATTCTATCAGGAGGTAATGTTCTTGTGGGCCTGGTGAATTTTTATAATGCTGCTTCTGATAGTGCGGGTGGGAATCATATTTATGTTCTTAAATCCTTTGTCTCTAATTTTATGGAAAAAGTGGGCCATAACCTCATGATTTTGGGGGATTTTATTTTGCATCCTTGTATAGATCCATTGCACAAGTGTTTATCAGAAATGACCTGTGCTCGTGCGGATTGCCTGCATATGGAGCACACTAATGAGGGGGAAATGTGCAATGACTTACTGAATGGCTTTGACCTCTCTCTGGCTATGTCATTAAAGGACCCTTCATACCGTTTTGATACCCCTACCTTCAAGGGGCACGGAAGGGGTACCTTCATTGACCATATACTTGTCTCGAGGACTATGCAAACTTTTTTAGATTCCTTTTGCATCCTTCCTAGTGAATTCAGTGACCATAACCCTGTCACAATCTGTCTGAACTGTCCATGGGTAAAAAAAGGTCATAAGAGTACTGTTCAAGGTCGATTGGGCACAACAGATGGGAGGAGGCGGTTAAAATGGTCAATGGTCTCTGCGGATATACTTTATAAGACCATCTCTGAAGGGTGTGCAGAGGAAATTAACGTTTGTAATAACGGGGGAGGTGAACCTAAATTGGTTCTAGAGGCTTATCAAAATATTTCGGAGAAGGTGTCAGCGTTTCTATCGGTCCCCAATAAAACCCAGGCTAAAGTAGGACCGAGATGGTTTAGCCATGATTGCACTGTGGCTGCTCGCAAACTGAGGCTTGCTTTGTCAGCTTCCCCGAGGGATCGGGAGGTTGTAAAACTCTGTAGAAAGGAATATAAGGCTATTACTATCTCTCGTAAGGAGTTACTGAAGAAAGAGGCCTGGGAAGAACTGCTTGACCCATCTACCTTGAATAGCAGCACCAAATTCTGGGCTTTGGTTAAGAAACCTTTTTTGACCGAGGACCCTGGAGATGGAATTGTCTGCTGTATAACCAAAGAGGAATGGGAAGGCCATTTTAAAAGTTTATATTATTCTGAAAATCCTGGATCCATGGCTGTTGCCCCCTATGATAGGGACAGCCCTATTATTTTTGATAAAAGTGAGGTCCTGGAAGCCATAATGGGCCTCACTGCTAATAAAGCACCAGGTCCTGAGGGAATACCCCCGGATCTTTACAAATCTGATCCAGCTTTTTGGGCTCCCATTCTGGTCGCCGTATTTAATGCGGCGGCCACAGTGGGTTGTCCAGAAACGTGGGGACTTTCAACTATAGTCCCAGTATTCAAGAAGGGAGATAGGGGAAGTGCACTTTGCTATCGACCCATATCCCTAATTGATTCAATGGTTAAGATCATGGGGAGAGTGATACTTCAACGCCTAACAAGTTGGTCGAATGAAAACAACATCTTGTCGATTTCCCAATATGGCTTTTGTGAGGGGCGCTCTACCATAACTCAGTGTCTCAACCTGTTCCTTATTCTGAATAAATATACTGTCGTACAGAAGGGGGCAATTCACCTTGCCTTCATGGATCTGTCCTCAGCCTTTGACTGTGTTAACAGGGGGAGGCTGTGGCAGACCATGAAGGATAAGGGAATAGATGGGGGGATTGTGGAGTTCCTTGCGGATCTGCACAATGACACAAGAGCCAACGTGAGGTTTTCATCGACTGGGGAAACTACGGGTTGTTTTCCTATTAATAAAGGTGTACATCAGGGGTGCATTATGGCCCCTTATTTTTTTAATTTTTATATAAATGACCTGGAAGCTGAATTACAAGAGATAAAATCTGATTGTCCTAGAGCTGGTGCGAGGGGTATCCCTTTGCTTTTATATGCGGACGATGCGGTCTTAATTTCACAAACAGAATTAGGTCTTCAGGCACTTTTGAATGGATTTAATAAATTTAAGTCTGATAGGGACCTTACGGTCAACAATTCGAAATCCTTTATTATGCATGTTGGCCGTCAATCTAAAAAGAAGTTCAATTTTAAATTGAATGATGTTCTGATACCCATCACCCAGACGTTTTCTTACTTGGGTGTCTTATTTGATACGAAGCTCTGTTGGGCCCCACATTTGGCCAAAAAGAAGGGGGAAATGTCCAGGGTAAATGCCTCCATCTTCAATTTTGCCTCTAAATTGGGAAAAAAGCCAAATGCGGCTATGATGAAACTATATAACGCTAAATCCATAGCCACTGCAGTATACGGAAGTGAGATTTGGGGCTACACAAATGGCGAACAACTACAAATAGTTGAAAATAATTTTTTAAAGCGTCTGTTGTGTGTCCCTGGGAGCACACCGAATTTAGCTGCTCATGAAGAACTTGGCTGTCTGCATTTATCTGACATTGTTGGACTGAAACCATTGCTGTGCTGGGTAAAATTATAGTTAAGTGATGCAATCCCTCTAACCCACATGATAGTGGAGGATCTTGTTTCACTTGATCATGCAATGTGTGTACCCTGGCTTAAATATTTGAAGTCCCAATTTTTGAAGCTTGGCCGCCTGAACTTGTTTGATAACCCGAGGGATATAGTTAAGGGTGATGTTGTAGCAATCAAGAGAGCTTTCTTCCTGAATCGTAATGCTCTAAGAGATGAAGTTGAGCTCTTGAAACCTAATGTTAGAAAGTATATCATGTTGAGAACTTGTGATTCCATTGAAATGTATCTAACATGCTCCTTCACCCCCCATGAGAAATTTTTGCTGACTCGCTTCAGGTTTAACATCTTTCATCAGCTTTTAATTAGACCCAAGTCTGACATTTTTAAGAAACCAGCAGCTCCCTGTGGCTGCGACGGGAAGTCTCCACAGGATATGCTGCATTTTATATTTGTATGTACATTTTATGAATATCCCCGTAAGCGGTATCTGGTTACTCTTTTAAAGAAATAAAATTTTAACCAAATCAGACCCGCCCTTATGTATTTACAGCTGCTGCACTCTGACAGTGTCCTCCAGGTGTTAGAATTTTTAAAATTTACTATGAGATTAGGAAAATGTTTGGATGAGTAACTGTGCATTAACTGCAGCTCAAAGCACTATTGCACTTTTTCTGTATATGGATCCCACTTGCACTTTTTCTTGTTCTGATTCTGTCTATGCACTCTTTTTAAGAAATACTTGTGTTGTATGTAACTTAGATTGACTTTGTGATTATTGCGATGTTTTATTATGAATTGTTTAATGTGTGTACTTTTATGGATTGCAATATATCCGAAATAAAGTCAATTTGAATTGAATTGAATGAAAGTGAAACTGGTGCCGCGGGAGGAGGTGAATATCCAGGCCACAACGTAAAGCACATACGTGCCCACGAAGAATGGCTAGACCCGCTGCGGACGGAGATTGTTCCTGGAGGTCTGCAGAGACACGAAAACTGCAGACGCTCAGACCGGGATTATAGGAGTGGCATGTGAGGAGGTGTGCTGCAGGCAAAGGTACGGGCCAAAAAAAATTTATGCGCAGGGATAGTTCCTGGGGTGTGTACGGCTGACGGGCTGCATCGCCAGCCACAAAGACTGCGGCGCATCTGCTCCAAAATGAGGAGCATCATGGATCACAGCTGGAGACCCGACATAGTGCATGGGGCGGTAAATAGCAATCGGAGCAGGAGGAGGCATAGGAGGTCATGAACATAGGCCATTAATAACCGAGGTGTGTGGGGCTGCTTCCAGGCCTTGCAAGAGATGGAGCTGTGCCATAAGACATCGGCCTAGGTGGGAAGGAGATACTGTGGCTAGCGCACGTGGGGACACCTGCCTACCAAGAAACGCTAAAGAAAGGGCCCAGATGGCAGAGGAAGCGGATGGCACCTAGCGCTTCAGATGAGATCTTGTTTGTAAAAACACAGTGGCACTTGAGGGAAACCCCCTGATCATTGAACCCCCCCATCTTTTATTGGGCTGCTGATGTCACCATTCATTGCAGAGCATTAAAGTGGGCCCGGGGAGAGGCTACATAGCCACCGGTGAACTGAGCGGAGGTAGCTATATGCAAGACCATTGCGGGCTCTGCAACACTGGCGCTCTGGGTGGCCTGGTAAAGGCACGGACTGCGGAAACGGCAGTACAAGCCTGTATGCGTCAGAAGACATAACCAGACCACTAAAAGGTACGCTTGTACCACCAAATGAATGGAAAGCTCAGTGCTATACCTATGAGACAAAAGTAGATGCAGAGCGGAGACTGAGCCAGAGAACTGCATACATGCCGCGCAGCAGCGCGACAAGGAACATCAACACATCAGGGCACCTCTGGAGTAGACAAATTGGCAGTGCAGAATTGGACGCAATTACACTCTGGAAATGCAGATATAATAAAGCCCACGCTTGCACCATGGGGAAGACAGACCACACCCAATTTTGTCAGGCAAAAAAACAACAAATACACATCCCTGAAGAGCAAACAATGGTGCAAACAGCGGACGGCGCGACGGGAGGGGTGTCAAATGATGACATACAAACCATGTTCGCCACGACCCAAGCTTCACTAACAAACATTGATGGGAAAATAGACTCCCTGACTAATAGCGTTGACAGGATGTCGGAATGCATAGATAAACACACGGAAAGAATAGATATGGCAGAGCGCAGGATCTCTGAAGCTGAAGACAGACAAGTGCAACTGGATGCTAAACAAACCAGGATGGAAAAACTACTAGCGGCAATGACAGTGAATGCGGAGGACTTGGAAGCAAGGTCCCTGGGAAACAACATACGCCTAACTGGAATTTCGGAAACAACAAACACAGGGTTGATGGAACGATATGGGGAGCAGTTACTAGTTTCTATGCTAGGAAGGGACACTTTCTCAGAAATTTTTATACTCAAAAGGGCTCACAGATCTCTAGCACCATAACCACCTACTGGAGCCAGGCCGAGACCGATCATTGCCAGAATCCTGAATTACAGGGACAGAGATGCGGCGCTCCATGAGGCCAGAGGAATGGGCAAATTGACTCATGAGGGGATGGACATATCACTGTATCCAGATTTCACGGCATCAGTGCAAGAGGCGAGGAAAAATTTTAGTGTGGCGAAACAAAAACTGAGAGACTTAAATATACCATATGCTATGCTATACCCAGCGAGACTCAAAATTACGGAGATTGGAAAATCGCGGATATACACTGAACCTCAGGAAGTAATGAAGTTCCTACAGCAAAAAGGGCAGGCAAATGTGCGGAGAAGATAAATCACGGACAGCCACGCAGAGCGGGGGGGATCAGCTTAAACTATCTGGCACTGACCCTTGCCGCCCGTAAATTCCTGGTCTCTCGCCGCCGCATCCCGCAGGCTGCCGAGGAGAGGACCAGGAGACTCCATTACCCAGGCTCCCCGGCACCGCCGCAATGTCACCTGTGCGCCCGGAGGCGCGATAAATCACAGACAGACCCGGCAGAGCGGGGTGGATCAGCTTAAACTATCTGGCACTGACCCTTGCTGCCCGTAAATTCCTGGTCTCTCGCCGGCACATCCCGCAGGCTGCCAAGGAGAGGACCGGGAGACTCCATTACCCAGGCTCCCCGACACCACCGCAACGTCACCTGTGCGCCCGGAGGCACGATAAATCACGGACAGCCCCGGCAGAGCGGGGGGGGATCAACTTAAACTATTTGGCACTGACCCTTGCTGCCCGTAAATTCCTGGTCTCTCGCCGCCGCATCCCGCAGGCTGCCGAGGAGAGGACCGGGAGACTCCATTACCCAGGCTCCCCGGCACTGCCGCAACGTCACCTGTGCGCCCGGAGGCGCGATAAATCACAGACAGCCCCGGCAGAGTGGGGGGGATCAGCTTAAACTATCTGACACTGACCCTTGCTGCCCGTAAATTCCTGGTCTCTCGCCGCCGCATCCCGCAGGCTGCAGAGGAGAGGACCGGGAGACTCCATTACTCAGGCTCCCCGGCACCGCCGCAACGTCACCTGTGCGCCCGGAGGCGCGATAGATCGCGGACAGCCCCTGCGACCCAGGACCGCGCGCGGAGCTGCGCCGGGCTATGCCCGGGCAAAGGGCGGGCCGTCTGAGGCCGTCTGGGGCAGGCCGAGGCAGGGCAGGGCCACCCCCCTAACGGGACGTCCACAGAAGGTACTGTACTGTTTGTTTGTTTCCTGGTCTTTTGACCATACCTAGAGTGTCGGACCGGCTTGTCTGCCATTTGTATTCATCTATAACGGACACTGGGACCTTTGGAACTTCTGATTGACTAATTACAGGGACTCCAAATGGGCAAAAGGAAGGCTACAGAAGGGGGGGGCAGCTGGTAAACAAGAAAGGGAAAAGGGTTAAAAAAATCGGACATGCTGCAAGCAACTGTGTTTTAGATAGAATTGAGATTCTAGTCTCAGAGAGCGAGGAGATTGTGGGGGCCAAAAGTTCAGGGCCATTACATAGTACCAATCCACCACAAACAAAATACACAGTTGCAGACAATCAACAGCACGTAATCCCTTTAATGTTTCAAGAAAAAGTCCCAAGTATCAACCCTCCCTATCGCACACAGTGTCCCTCTGTCTGATACAGATATTGTAGACATCCACAAGGCCCCCACGCTTATCCCACTGACATCAGCTTATACTGTTAATGAAGAAACTGTCAAGAGTTCCCCTATGCCAACAGATTTGCGATTTTTGAGCATATGATGGTGGGATCCACAATTTCGTACGGGGAAAGCTGCACTGATTTCGGTCCCGAACCCGCTGTAAATAGATGTCGCTGTAATGAGTCCAATCAAGGGCTATGGAAGATAGAAGAATCTCTCCAAAAAGAGGTAGAAGGCTTAAAGAAGTTGGTACCGACTCTAAACCCCAGGGTGGGTCCCATGACAGCCGTGACTAGCATGCCAACCCACTCCTCCTCCCAGGTGCCCCCCTCTTATAAAGATGTCTTAGCTAATAAACCTCCAACTAATAAGAGCTGTGGTTCTGGCAATTCTGTATCACAGAGATTAAAAGACACCAGGAGTACACCCGTACCTGGTGTTTCTGAGGCAAGGGATGGAAACCACCTTGCTACTACACCTAAAAACCTGATGGTCATCGGGGGGCGTTATATCCCGCAGAACCAAAGGCCCACCAACCTAGTAACCAAGGATCCATCAATGGGTCTTACTAAAGATCAGAGGGCAACAGTATATATGGTGAAGGTCCCCCCCAAAACCTCAGGCAGTCAGAGCTACGAATCGAGTAATTCCCTATGCAACAAGGTACTACACTGGCTCAGACATGTAAGAGGGTGCAGGTCTATTATCCGTGAGGCTATTGAGGGTGTAAGGCGAATGACATTGCGTAACTCAGCAAGAGATTGCATCGAGATAAGGCTCAAAGACATTGTCCTAGCTGACAATCTCTTGTCATTGGAATTTCGTACCTCTGACCCTGATCATTCATCTATCCAAATTAGGCACATGCCCCTCTGGGTGGAAGCCACTAGCATGGGAAAAGAGGCTTTAGGGACCAGGGAAGGTGGGTCAGGTCTGAATTTGGTTGATTGACTAGTGCCACGTAACAGGGTGGCCAGTGCATCAACATTCCCAGCCAGATCCAGCACTGTAGCGGGGTACTGCCCGGCTGCAGAATGCAAACAGGCAGGACAAGGTCCTCCCACCCAAAAGGGCAACGCAAATACCAACAGCACTAATGTAGTAAGCCTGAACATTCTGTCATGGAACATAGCTGGGCTAGAGAGGAAATTGAAACTCCCGGAATGGCATAGCTTCGTGGATAAATTCGAAGTATGCATATTCCAGGAGACATGGAGTTTAGTATCACTCCATAAATTAGGATATACATCCTACTGTATCCCTGCCATTAGCTCAGGCAAAGGGCGTCCGGCGGGTGGGCTACAAATTTGGATAAAAACTGCCCTCAATTGGATGGTCACCCCACATACCGGTGACTCTGCCAATTTATTACACTTGACCATCAAAGGACAAGACAAGGGCCCGGCACTTGAGTTATTTAATGTCTATGCCAGAGGGTCACCTGGCGCCCAAACTTCTGCTATTTCCACTCTCGAGAGAAGCTTAGAAACTATAATGTCACAAACAAATATAATCGTAGCCGGGGACTTTAATGTCACCTTAGAACCTTTGAGTGCGGGTGACCAAACAGGCATCACCGAAGAGGATGGTAAATGGGGTATCCCACCCCTTAACCTAGATCCAATTAAGAAATGGTCACAGCGAGCGATACAAATTAACGCCCTCAGTCTGGAATATGACTTGAGAGCTGTTAACGGTAGATCGCGCTCTGACCAAAATGGAGCATTTACCTTTGACAGATTGGGGTCCCGCTCCAGGATAGATTATATCTTCCTGGACGTTCAGTTACGGCGGGATTTGATTGACATGGAAGTGGTGCCCACACTTGACAGTGACCACAACCCACTCTGCCTTCAACTGAACAATATATTGCAGCGAGGAGGGTTTAAGAGACTTAGTCGCCCTACCCTTGCAAGTAGAGAGGTAATACCATCAAATTGTAAAAGACGCCTCAAGTGGAATAAAGTTTCCCACCAGGAAGGGTTATTAGCAAGTATGAGGGACGAAGTTGTTGCAAATAGCAGTGAGCTGATGGCATTGTATAATGGTTTGGGGGAATATTCCAATTTTAATTTTAAAAGTTTTTACCAAACGGCAATAGATAACCTGAGTTCGTTTTTTATTTCTGAAGGCAAGCCACCCAGAAAACCCAACCATCAAAAGTCTTGCAACCCCTGGTATAATAAGGATTGCAGGGATAAGAGGGCAGCCATCGCACTTAGTATTAGGTTGAAAGACGCATCTGCTGTCAGAATTGCCAGGAAAGAGTATGCTAGGGCACTGGTGGAGGCCAAAAGGGGTTGGGAGGAGGCGCACTGGCAAGAATTGAAGGCAGCTGCAGTGCAGATAGACCACGTAGTATTCTGGGATCTAATCAATCGTAAAGATAGGACATCAATGGACCCCATGCCCAACCATATTACCTGCTCACAATGGCAGAATCATTTTGCCAACCTATATATGGGGGAGGCGCTATGTGAGATTCTCCCAATTGAATCCATTTTGGTCTCACAGGAAGCCCACGGAACATCGGATAGGTTTGACCTTCTGGAAGTGGAGCAAGCAATCTGTAGAATCTCTCCAGGAAAGGCAGCTGGACCAGATGGATTGCCTGGCGACCTGCTTCTACATGATCCCACGCCCTGGGCCCAACACATTCTCCATATCATGAATTTGATAGTTAGAGGGTTTGCCATCCCGGACTCCTGGAAAGGAGACGAGGTGGTCCCAATATTTAAAAAGGGGAATAGAGAGGACCCTGCCAACTATCGGCCAATCAGTCTTATTGACGTGATTCAGAAGGTTGTTGGCAGGGTCCTTCTGTTGAGGATAAGAACTTGGCTGGAGGATGGCAACATCCTATCACACTTCCAAGCAGGGTTCCGGCAAAAGGTGGGGACAATGGACCAGGTCCTGAGATTCTTCATGATCTATTGGAAGTCAGTCCTTTTGGCTAAAGGGAGTTTGTATCTGGCTTACATAGATCTGAAGACTGCTTTCGACCTGGTCCCCCGGGACAAGCTTTGGCAGGTTCTTGGACACCTGGGTATGCCTCCATATATTTTAGATTTTATACAAAGGATGCACATTGGTAATTACGCTAGAATCAGGTGTGGGGCCCAAGGGGAGTTGACAGAGAGGATCGCGGTAGGGAGGGGGGTACGCCAGGGATGTGTGTTGGCCTCCACCCTATTCTCAATATTCATCAATGGGGTGGTGGCCCACCTCAATAAGGAGCCATCTGACGCTCCAGTGTTGGCAGGGGAGAAGATACCCACCCTCCTCTTTGCCGACGATACTCTCCTAAACTCCAAATCCCCAGGTGGCCTAAAGAAATTGCTGAAGAGCTTCGACTTATTCTGCAAAGAGCAGGGGCTAATCATCAACACCAGCAAAACTAAGTTGATGACTATTAACCCCTCTAAACGCTTTAGGAATAACATCACCCTAGACGAAGTTGCATTAGATATGGTTGAGTCTTTCGACTACCTGGGGATCAGAGTTTCAAGAAACATGAAGTGGTCCTTACACCTAGGTAAAAAGCAATTGTCAGAGAACAACACCTTTCGGTTAGCAGACCGGTTGCACCAGCACTCGCAATTTATGATGGGAAAGCTCTACCCTCGGCTCTTTATGGGGTGGAGCTCTGGGGCATGGAGAACATCACCAAATTATCTAGGTAAGAAAATAGATTCTTAAGAAACCTTGTATCACTTCCCACTTCCACCCCTTTGAAGCCTCTGTTCTATGACACCGGCAGGAGACACATTCAGGACATTGCTAGGCTTCGTCCCCTGCTCTTTTGGGCTCGGCTCAAGAGAACGGAGGAGCTTTCAAAGTACGCCACGGGGTTTGATGAACTACTGGCGGCAGACAAGGGATGTAGGATAAAATGCCTGGCAGATTTGAACCGCCTTATGGGTCTCATCGGTCTAATTGAGGCATGGGCAACTCAGACTCCCCCTTCCAAGCCCGATTTAAAGTGGGCATACTGGGATTGGGTGTCAAAACGTGAGTTATCGTGCCAGCAGGCAGGGAAACTCTCGGAGGGATTCTTCGAATTCAAAAGCATATGCAGCTTAGAGCCCTATCTCAACTTCATTCAGGTTCCTTGGGACAGGACCTTGTACATGAAGGTGAGATTCGGCACCCTGCAGGTTAACTCAGTGATATCCTCATGGAAGGGGTCGAATCCGGTTGCTGCACCTTGCCCTAGCTGTGGCCATCCCGATGAGTCCATCGCCCACTTTTCCTGGCATGTCCTGTCTATATAAAGGCCAGAGAAAAGTGGCTTAAGCCAGTCTGTAAAGCGCTAGGCTTCATGAGCCATGCGGCTGCTCTACGCATTATGAAAACAGATACTTCTTCCCCGATACTGATTTGCGGAGTAGCCAAATATCTGGGGTGTGCTTGGCTATTAAGACTAAAAGCGGTAGGCAAGAATTGGAAAGTTTCCACTTGAAGGATCTGGGCTGAATGACTGACCAGATTAAACAGTGAAGTTAGTGGGCACCAAGTGGATGCCGTCTCCTGTATATATGAAATGGTGATGAAGTCTCAAGAATGTAATCATTTTAAATTGTATTTTTTATGCTGATTTTATCGGATCGAATGGACTAATCCTTTGATATGTGCATTGTGCTCCTTTTAATTTTGGTTACATATTTGTATTTCTGCAACGCTTTTATGATAAACCTTTTATCGAATAAAGCTTATCAATCAGGACTGGCAGGAAGGCTTCAGAGCAGCCATCCACTTTTGGTCGGCAGGAGGGAAGAAAGACACTGGGCCACACTCGGATGAGGAGAGGAATGTACTCAACAGGACCAGATAAGTCTAATGACAATGCCTTCCCTTATACTTTGATTGACAATGATGTTCACAATTGTTGCGGCCACGTAAGGAACTGCTGACTGCTGGTGCCAAGGTACACTACATAGCCCTCTTAAATAGACAATATATCATGTTTGACCTCTGATGTATATAGTCTGGAGGGGCAGTTACCCATGTGGCTTAGGCCACAGGAAACGGGGGGGGCAGCTCTGATCCCTACGTGTAAACCACACAAGTTAATTACTGTTTTCTTTTTACTTGTTTGTTCTTGGGATAACATGTTGTATGGTTTCGTTGGGAATGTCTCCACTAGAAAGGGAAGGGTGGAGTGGGCGGGGGTGGGGAAGGGAGATAAAGGGGCAAAATTCTATTGGTACATCGATACATAAGCACAGTGGAGACAACATGAGACATGTCAGACATTGCAATAGGGGGGATTGCTGAGATACAACAAGTGACTGACACTCTGAACCTACATAGAACACTGACATTCCTGACATGGAATGTACAAGGGCTACATAAGCCACAGAAAATACGCAAAGTTTTGGCGTACCTAGACAGGCATAGAGTGGACGTGGCTTGTTAACAAGAATCACACGTGAAAGACCTCCAAGAGAAGCAGATAGGGACTAGATGGGCTGCATATAAATTGGCATTGTCTTACTCATCATAGGCTAGAGGGGTCTTACTATTAGTGAAGCGCAACATGCCTTTTACACCTATTAAATCTATAAAGGATAATCAGGGACGCTATGTTATAGTGAAGGGGTGTTTTGGCGGCACAGTATTAACGATTGTCAATGTTTATGGGCAGAACACCGACGACCCATCTTTTTATGTGCAAATCTCGACACAGCTTAGTGACATACAACCGTCAGCCATTCTAGGGGGCGGCAATTTCAACACTTGTCTAGACCTCACATTAGATAGATCCACCAGAAACAATAAATATGGCAAATACTAAGCGAAAGTCTTAAGGGAGGGGATGGATGACTGGGACATGGTGGACATATGGAGGTTAAGAAACCAAGACCATAGAGAAGGGACCTGTTTTTCACTGACACATCTTACGTGGTCTAGGCTTGACTACTGGCTAGGGACTCAAGACATGTGCACATGGGCAACTACTATAGAACACTTGCCCAAAACATTGTGAGTGTGAGTAGTCTAGTTTACAAACCCCTAATTGATTGATTTATGGTTGTCCTGACCAGCTCGTTAATAGATTCGAGGTTCTCACAAGTGCTAACATGGAGGCAGTCCAGATGGTAGTTTAGAATAAATGTGTATTTAGGGTTCGGGTTTAGTATTACTTATTAAGCCTGATTACAAACATTCCCTGTATGCTGTGTTTTAGTCGAGGTGACTCTGTTTATTGAAATGCAACTCAAGTTCACCTACAGACACCTGGAGCTGGGTGTGTCATGGTCTGTCTAGGCTTGTTTTCATGCAGAGGTGCCTGAGCCTTCCCTCATTTACACCTGTTCCTCGGCTGCATGCATGCAAAAGAAGACCTAGCCTGGCATATCTGTAGGAGGGAGGATGGGCACCACAGAGGATGGGACACCTTCCGAAATGTTCTCAAGTTTGCGGCTGATAGAGCGTTTGATGCTCTCAAATTTGTAGGGGTGCATTATATTCACGTACGAACTGCACTGCCATATATTCTATCGTTTTGTTGAGATTCATGTTACTAGAATGAAGTTATATCACAACATTATATTCAGTAAAGTGAAATTGTGATGTTATTCACAAGCACGTATTTAGAGAAATCATGCAACTATGCATGTATATAATGATTATTAGATAACAAAAATTGTATTCACTGTTATAATATTCATATAGAGGCCTGTGTAACAAGTGCACATTAAAGAACGTTTTTAGGTTAGCCCAATTTTAGGACTAACTTTCATTTTTCCTAACTTTCATTTCTTCTCATTTGCTATCTAGTTCGGAGTTTATTACAATTCATGTGTGTAGAAAGTTTTCCTTTCAACCCTACTGCAGGTGCAGGAATTGAACCTCTTTATTTTAGATTTAAGAAGATACATGGGAGGAGAGGAATGTCTTTGAAGAACTTGAACAGACAGAAGGGAGGACACCTTCCGTGCCTGGTGAAACCTAGGAACCAAGGTCGGCGGACTCAACTGCACTTTAATTGGAGTTTGTGGAAAGTTACTCAAGGAAGGTGTTCACGGAATAACGTACCATGTGACCTGTTAGGGGTCTAACTTTGTCTTTTTGTATTAGACACAGGAACAAATTTGTAGGACTTCTGCGTTTGACTGAGGAAGGAGAGCATCTTAGAATGAGATCTTTAGCTTTACGCTACTTGACCCATTTTGACGTGAGTACTTCTTAGGAAGTCGACAAGTGCTGACACCTTTGGGAGATTCTTCAGGGAAATTAGGAAACAATGCCACTTTAGAAGTAGAATAGGGAAAGATTATTCTTATTTCATAATTACAAATTAAAGGGGATTTGATGCAGTGTCTGTACTCAGCTGTGTTCTTGTTTTGGAATTTATTGTTCTGTGCATATTGTGGCGCATTAACTATATTCGTAGATTGGGCTCTGAATTAGTGTTCATGTATCTTTATGCTTTGATTTTTAGGCGTGTCCATATTCTGTTATTTCTAGCTTTGTAATAAATTAACAACATTGAATTTGAGTCTGTGGTCCTTTAGTTAGACTGGAGGGGAAATGTATAATTGGTCATTTGTTTTCTTCCCTCCACAATTCTTAGCAGGCAATAAAGACCATCGGCCAGGGATTCCTAAGTAAATTTTAGGTTGCCGAATTTGGCCCCATCAATTGGGAGTAGAGGATTGTTGCCTCTAGAGGTGAGGGGAGAACCCAAGGAAATTTAGAGCACAATTAGACCATTAGAGCCAAAAAGAGAGATCACGACAGAGAGCAGAGGACAGCGGGCGTTGACGGAGGACAGCGGAAATTGATGGTTGCAACAGAGGCAGTGGTAGCGTGAGTATGAACAATGATGTGTGTGCTAGATTGTTTTGAATTGTTTGCGTGATGTCTTGCGGAGTTGGAATGATAGTTGAATGAACATGAGTTTATTGGTTTACTGGTCCGAACATGTGCGGATCAGGAGGTTTAAAACGGACTCAAGAGAGATCCAAGTTCCCGGGATAGTTTTGTACTAGTATTGTCTGATTATTGATGTGGGTGTTGTGGAGCACTATCGACGGCTCACTTGGGGTAGGGAAATTTGTGTGAGTGAAAGGAATAGAGTCCCGTGTGGAAAACCTCAGGCCAGGTGCACACTACAGCGACTCGAGTGACTGACGCAGGTCCTGGGTCACAGGGTGTTAATATTTTTGAGAGAGCGTATATTATCGATCTTGTAGAAGATAGACAATTACTTGGTTTTATGCAACTGTAAGTTATTGTGGCTGCCTGATGGGTGATTAGTTGGTTTAGTTGCAATTGGATAAATAGTTACTTAGTTGCATGAATGTGAGAGCGAATGTATGTGGCGAGATTGTGAAGGAAGGTGAACCGCTGCAGAGAGGCAACAGTGACTCCAGAGTGTGCTGCCCTGTGATAAGCCAGTCAGTATACTCTGCGCTGGGAGTGGAGGATTCTCTGCGAAATTTGGAAAAGGAAAATTGTGTTTGTTACAATTGATTTTTAAGATGAGATGTTTTAAAGTATTGCGAGATTTATGTAGAGGAGATTCAGGTATAGTGATTCGGGTGGGGGAAGAACCCCTGCCAGAGGATTGCCCGGCACAATATATGGCAGCAAATGTAGGACTGCATACAATAGTGTGACTCCAAAATTGGCAGAACATTACTGAAAAGGAAGGAGAATTGGCTTTTCCACGTTATAGGTCATTTGGATTGGATGTGTTTTATCAATTAAGGGGAGTGATGTCTTCATTAAAGCCTCCACCTAGACCCACACAATTTGAGCATTAAATGCATGGATGCAGGCAGCACAAGCTATGCAGAGAGAAAATTTTCAGGGAAGGATGAGAAAAGCAATGAAGTCATATCAGGATGCCAGGTGGGATGCTGAGATACCATAGAAGGAGAGAGATTGTATCCATTGCTTTTACAAGGAGCTGGTACACAGACAGGCTGTACAGAAGAGGATAGTGACACAGATGATAGCTTGCTAGTCAGACTGTTGGCAGAATGTCCCCCGCCTTACAACCCTCAGTCTGAGGAATGAACGCAAGAACTGATAGAAGGAAACCCTGAAGGAGCGGGATCAGCTCCGGTAGATTTAAGTGCAAGAGTAGTGGGAAAGATTTGGTTAGGATCAGAAGGGGCAGCAAGGTCCGAAGGTGGGAATACTGAAATGAGAGGAACCAACTGTGACATACGGTTACCAGAAGCCCTTACAGCGCTGGTTACCATTGGACCCGTAGTTACAATATGCAATCCAAGCATGGGAGAAAGTAGGAGTGACCAGTCTACAGGAACTGGGGAAGAAACTAATTCTGGAGGAAGCCTTACAATGGAATGGAAGGGTGTACCTTCCGAGCCTGTAGAATCTAGCACTCCATTGCCAGCAATGGCAGACCCTTCAAGGGTGTGCGCATGATCAGAACCAAGGTGAACAGGTACACTGGCAAATTCTATATCAGAAATAAGAATACAGGTTCTACCAGTGAGGGAGTCTATGAGAAGTTCAGCCATGATAGGAATGAGACAAGAGGCATTTAGAACACGATTGGGGTTCCCAAATGTAGGGTCGGAGAATCGATGGAAGAGTCAAAGTTATGAAAGAAAAGGCCGGCCCACTGTACAAGATGAGGTGTCTGAGGATCGATGGAGAAGTCAAAGTTGTGACAGGGAGGGACCGTGTAAGGTGACAGATTGAGGAAGGCTTGAGGTTGCAGTGAAGGTGAAATTGTTGGATGTATTGAAATTAAAGGCATAAGCAGATGAGGTGGGAACCTGCCACTGGAGAGAGTGGATCTATATGATTAAGATGAACTGTTATTCGTGGCCAAAGATGTTACTAGGAAGGCATAAAGGGTTCATGAGGCATTAGTTTAATTGGCGCAGAAATAGGATGTAGATTTGACAAAAATTAAAATGTTGCAGGGAAAACACAGGCTGAATTACACTGACCAGGAATTGGAAGAAAAAAATAGTAGAGTGTGGTATCTTGGTGATGTCACAGCTGGAATCTGGAACACGGGATGTCCCAGATTCCAGTGGAGACAGTTAGACCCAGGCTTTTTACCTATGAGCATCTTAATAATCTTTGTCAAATAAAGATTAATCTTTACCAGCATACTCTGGAAGACCTCACTTTAATTCACTGGCGACGATTGGAAAAGTGGAGCGTCAAAGCCTGGAGTCCTGCACAGTGCAGATCGTGGAATTCATTTTTCCGAAGCATCATTTCCTGCTGAGGGGTAATTCGGAGTGTGGTTGCTGTTTCCTAAGGATTATTATGTGAATTATTGATCACCGTCTGTTTATTATAGATGTTGTGTAATTTCTTTTCGTTTGCGTTTCATGTTCTCTTTTAGTTTATATTTAGTTATACTGTTCTTTTATTTTGGTTAACATTGTTAAATTGCTACGAAGGGGGATGTGTGGTATCTTGGTGATGTCACAGCTGGAATCTGGAACACGGGATGTCCCAGATTCCAGTGGAGACAGTTAGACCCAGGCTTTTTTCCTATGAGCATCTTAATAATCTTTGTCAAATAAAGATTAATCTTTACCAGCATACTCTGGAAGACCTCACTTTATTTCATAGGGTTGAAGCCCATATTCGAGAACTAGTCATAAGAAAGAGGGCATGGAAAGAGTTTGACAGGTGGGAAGAGAGATGGTCCAAGAAGAAAAGTGTTAAGAAAGGGAAAGTAGACACTCTGCCTCCCGGAGGGGAGGCGGAGAAGGTAGGACATTTCCCATTGTGGGAAGTACAGATTGGAGGGAATGTACACGTGCCATGGAGCAGGGATGATTTGGCATCTTTAACAAGTGATTTCTCTCGGCTGAGAGAAAAGCCTGCTGAATGGTATAAACAAATTGATTAGTTTGTGAAGATTTCAAAGGTATTGTGGATAGATTTAAATACTCTATTTGACATTGTGGTCCCAGGTGATTTTTGGGTGGCATGCAAAATTGCAATTGAGTGGCCAACTGCAGAACCAGCTAGAGATCCAGTAACTCATGGCCCTCCATCGGAGGTAATGAGAAAAAATGAGCAGGCAATTACATGGCTCCAGTCTAAGGCCACCCCTCAAACTATTGGCTCAAGATTAATCGTACCACTCAAGAACCTAAGGAATCAGTGCATGATTATTATGAAAGACTCCTATTGGCTTTTAAACAGCATAGTGGGCTGGATGCCCTTGAGCAGAAAGACATGTGGCAGTTTGTGTCGGAATTTGTGTTAGGGTTGAGGGCTGCTATTAGTTTAATGATTCATCAACATTTGATATGTTGGCAGAACAAGTCGGTGGACGAGAATCTGCATTATGCCAAGTACTGTAGTTATCAAGTAGAGTCCACACATAGGAAAATGAAGGATAGGCGGATGATGGTGCAGTTGAGGAACGCTGAACGGACAGATTTAATGCAGGGGAATGGAGGTACAATGGGACAACGCCAAGGGAGTGGTCGAGGAGTACGTCAAAATATTACAGTTCACCCCGGAGAGGGGAGAGGACGAGGAATGGACGCTGGGTCGGGAGGGGAGTGGGTTAGCCCAAAGAGAAATACTGCTTGTCATTATTGTCACAAAATCGGGCAATGGAAGAACGAGTGTTGTTCAAATATAGCTAATCAAATACAAAATGAGGAAACTGTGCAGGCGTCTGATAGTTTGAATACCGTAACTAGACCTAGGTCCATGTATGGGGGAGGTTTGGAACCCCAGGTACAGGTGCCTCAGTCCCCAAGAATCTCCTCAGGAAACTATGTCTATCAACAGATGCCCTTAATTGAATTGACCAGCGTTTCTGATCTGAACCCATTACAAAGACAGTGTAAGAGGGGGAGGAGGACTGTACCCTTGGAGCAGCCTTGGAGATAGAACAGAGTGGACCATTTGCGGAGGCCGATGTCAACGGTCATCCCATTACATTTTTAATTGACATTGGTGCAGCCTGTTCTACTGTAAGGTCAGCAGTGGTCCCCAATTTGTCACGTTCTGGACAATCGATCCAAGTGGTAGGAGTTACTAAACAGAAAATGACCAATCCACTAACAAATGAGTTATCTGTGAGAATAAGAACTTTTCAGGATCGGCATCAATTTGTTGTGTGCAATTCGAGTCTGCTTTGTCTGTTAGGACGTGATAATCTGTGCAAACTAAATTGTACTCCAAAGGGGGTGGTATTACAAACCTGTGATGATGACTCTGCCTTTAAGTGGCAAGCCTGAATTTGTGTGCAGAAATGTACATTGTCTTGACCAAAGATGAGTTACCATTTGATTTGAGGGACTCTGTCCCTTCTGTGGTATGAGATTATACAGGAGAAGAGATAGGTATGATTCGAAGAGTTGAACCAGTTAAGATACAGCTCAAGCCAAATGCCGAATTCCCAAGGATGCCACAGTATAATTTAACACCAGAGACAGTGGTGGGATTAACTCCTGTGATTGAATATATATGATTGCTCAAGGCATCTTGAAGGATATCAGAGGAAGCCCCTGTAATTCACCTATAATGGGGTGCAGAAACCTAGTGGCAAGTATAGTATAGTGCAGGACCTGCAAAGAGTTAATGAGATTGTGATTCCATGTTGTGCTGTGGTACCAAATCCAGCAGTAATTTTGTTCCAGATACCTTGTGAAGCTGAAGGGTTGACGGTTATTGACCTATGCCAGGCATTCTTTTCGATACCCCTCCATGAGGAGAGCCAATTTTTATTTGCTTTCCGTCTGGACAACCGTGTGTTAACATGGTGTCATATCCCACATGGGTATACGGAAGGTCAGTCTATTTTTTATCAGATCTTGAAAAAGAATCTTGAGAGTCTGATTTTGCCACAGAAGTCGGTACTCGTCCAATACATAGATGACCTTTTGGAAGCTTCAGAGATGGAAGATGCTTGCAGGATAGATACTGTGGCTTTGTTGAATAATCTGGCAGAGAATGAACACAAGGTGGCCCCAGGCAAGCTTCAGTACTGTTTGCCTGAGGTCCAGTATTTGGGGCATCGAATCGAAAAGGGAAAGAGAAAGGTGTCACCAGATCGCATAGAGGTGATCTTGCAAATGGGTACTCCTAAGACACAGAAAGAAGTCTGAAAGTTTTTAGGAATGGTCGTCTACCATTGACAGTGGATCCCAAACTTTTCCTGAGAGGCAAAATCCTTGCTAAAATTAACAAGCAAAATTGTAAGTGATTCGGTACCATGGGATGACGACTGTTTGAAAAAAAGATTACAACGCATGCTTTTACAATGCAGTTTTTAAATCACAACTACCATTACATCGCATGATTTTACAACACATGCCATTACGCCGCATTTTTAAAAACTACGATTACAAAGCATTCCATTACAACACATACCATTACAATGCATACCATTGCAACGCATAATACTTTTAGGGCAATAGTAGGATAAGTGTTGGATAGTATAGGGGTAAAAATTACTATTCCGACTCCAGTGAGTGCAACAGTAGGGAAAGTGTTGGATAACGTAGGGGTAAAAATTACTATTCCCATCTACCCCAAAAACCCATACCCACCCTAAAACTAAAAAAATCTCCATTACTTACCTTATAATGCACTGCAATGCATGTGTTGTAATGGTATGCATTGTAATGTCATGCGTTGTAGAGACAAGCGTTATAATGGCATGCAATGTAAAGGCAGTTGCATGGCAAAAGCAGTGCAATGTAATTACTGCGTTTTCATGGATATTTCCTCTTCCGGGAGCTAAGAGAGAGCTTATGTCACGCTACAGCTCTGGGCATGCCTGATTATAACAAAGAGTTTTCGCTCATCTGCATGAAAGAGAGGGGTGCGCACTAGCAGTATTAACTCAGACACATGGAGGTGCTCGTAGAACAGTGGCATATTTTTCAGCTACCCTAGATCCGATGGCTTCTGCATTGACCGGATGTCTTAGATCTGTTGCTGCAAGTGTTGTTAGCATTGAAAGATATGAAAGCATTGTGAGGGGTCACCTACTCACTGTCTATGTACCACGCTCAGTGGAACCCCTGATGACAAGAACCAAAACACAGCTTTGACAAATAACAGGCTCACTAAGTATGAACAAGTTATATTGGCATCCGAAAAATGAGCGTTAATACAGGTGACCTGTGTACACGTGCTTCCAATTGTCAGTATTAATACTGCACGTATTTCTCAAACAAAACAATCACACAATATATGATCCATATGGCGTATTCTTTTCCGATTGGTTTATTAGTATTCCAGATGCCCAGCCAACACGTGTTTCATCAGGATGTAACCCACGACTTCTTCAGGGCTATTGGACAGAAGGCTAGAATCTCAAGATTTCTCTCCGCCGGTTGTATTTCCATCCCGGCTGTAGCGTGGGAACTCTCCAATTAAAGAGTAGTGTACAAGAGTGACTGGTAAGTACCAGTGTGGAGCACTAGGAATGCTCCCTGCCACGCGGAAGAAGAGTGATTCTGGTAGTAGATTTGGAGCCACACCGCCGCTCTGCCCACAACCCATCTGTTTCCTCAGTAGGGAGGTCAACTTTTTGAGTTATGTCTGATTTCATGGTGTACCGTACCCTTGTATCTTCTATAGTTTGACATCCTCTCTAACTCTTTTCATTCTGATTAGTGCCGCAGTGGTCCATTCATGCACATCTTTAGCCCAGTTCTCAACTGTGAGGGGGTCCGAACTCATCTCTCTAATTTCCTTTCGTCATTTGGCTAGCACTTGCCCTAGCTGGAGAAATTTCCTGCTGAGTTTTTTGGTTTTGGGCTTGGCAGTGTGTGGTATCTTCAAGCCTGTGGCATTCTGTAAGCAGTCTATCCCCTTTGCCAAGTAAAGTGCCAACTCTGGGCAATCCCATATCATGTGTATTCTATGGAGCACCTACGGGGTTAAATAGGTTTGGTGTACAATGTTATATTGTGTGAGTTTGAACCTAGTGTTGGAACTAATCTGTTTGACCCCTTCGTGTACTTTCTTCCATTCTATCTCTGTCAGGGATTAATCCAGTAATGTGTCCCATTTGTGTGTATTGGAAGAGGACCAGTGGGAAGATCCTCTCTAAGCGCTTTGTAAATATGTGACACCAGTCTACGTTCTCCTGCTAGGGTCGTTATTGTCCGTAGAACTGCTGTGGTGTGCGGCTCCTGCTGGAATGTCGGCCACAGCTCACAAGCCACCGCAGAGATTTTTGCATATTGCAAATATTGCCCCCCTGCCCTCCCCCCGCCCGGCTCAAACGTGTTTTCTGCCTCTTCCCTTGTTAGGAATTGCTGGGCAGCATATGGATCTCCCATCGTGTGGAAGCCTCCCTCTGTCCATTTATTTATTGACATAGTCTGTCCTAACATTTTGAAGGGCTGCACAGCCCATAGTGGATGCTCTTTTGACTACCTTTTTTATTGAAGTTTCCCAGGTTGCTGCCACGTGTCTAATAATGTACGAGAGCTGCTCAGGCATTCCACACCCCAGTATGAGGAGCTCCGGCAGCGAGATCCCTTGGTGTGTGCCCGCTAGTAACCGTTTCTCCCAATTATCTTGTTCGCCCAGCCAATGCCCCGCATTCTGGAGCTGCGCCGCCATATAGTATAACTCCACTCGAGGGACCTCAACTCCTCCCTGCTCCCATCTCCTCTGCAAGGTGTCCAGTTTTACCTGTTTCCTTTTTGATCCCCACAACAGGTCCACCAGTAGGTGCTCCAAATGTTGAAAGTATATGTGTGGGATTCGGTAGAGAGAATTTTGTATAACATACAAGCAGCATGGTAAAATACCCATTTTTGACAATGCCACTTTACACATCAGTGACAAAGGGAGTACCTTCCAAAAGGCACTCCCTATATTACTCTCCAAAGAGGCTGTCTGTGTGTGTGCCAGCTTAATCCCCAGATAACGTACTCTAGTGTAGTTCCTATATTCCCAATAGCCTCTGCGCATTGGAATATTATATACTGTAGTTTAGACGTAGGACTACGGTCTACTAGGTTTCTGCCGAATATATTAGACTTAATTATGTGTGTGCCAGCTAGCTCAGAGGTCACTAGAAACTTTCTCGAAAGTACAAGAAGGGATTAGTTTCTGACAACCATATAACATGACAACTTTGTTTCTCAAGAATAAGAAATCAATCTTCAGAGTCATGGAAACAATAGATAACTATTTTACTCAGTCAATCGTGTATACTTAGTTTCACCAGAGTTGCTGAGAAATTAGAGAGACGGGTGTTTTCAATAAGAGGTATGTATTGAACAGTCTTCTATCTCAAGCATGAGAAACGTACTGCTACAATAGTAATGCTGGTTATAAAGTACAAGGCATATAATACAAACAGTATTATAAAGTAGTACTTAAAAGCATGATATGGTTTCTAAGCCATAAGTTGCTTTAAATAGATAAAATGCATAAAATATATACAATGATAAAAGAGATGGCTAACAGTACTCAACTGGTGCTTCTAAAATACGCCTACCGCGATGTACCTGACCTAAGCCTAGCACAAGGGAAGAAATAAGTTTAGGAGTAGTTTTAAGTTTAGTATTCTTTGCCTAAAATCTGCCAAGTGTCTAATCAAGAATTCTCTAAGGGTCTAATCAGCTCCGTACCTTGGTTTAGAATGAAGAAGGTATTGTATCTCTCTCTCTCAGAACTCGATCTCCCAGATACCCGCAAGGGTAAGCTGGAAACACTGGAGCTGGATTTCTCGGCAAGAGAAGAAACAGCGTCTCTCAGTGCGTCTGCTGGAGGGTCGTCTTCCTTCGGCACTTGCTGCTGCAGGGCGTCGGGCAAGTAGTTAGTCGATCTGCTCCAAGAACCACCGTGTGTTAGTTTGGGCAAAAGTAGGCATATTTATACCATGAAGGTGCCGAGTTTGACGCATGATTGGACTTAATAACCTCACTCAAAGGTTCAATTCCTAGAATACTCCAGGATTTCTTGGATAACTTAATATTCAAGCAGGGGGAAGATCCTAGCTACTGAAGGCGGGTTTCTCCAAGAAATCGTTGTGAATTCTCTGAACTTAGTGGAAGTAGCCTTGCCGTATTTGGGCTGTAAGGCTCAGGCCAATTATGGTAATAATTTCTATGCCTATATAAGGATAGGGTAAAGTATACCTATATAAGGGCATGAGCAGCTATCGGGTGATTGCAGCTACGGAAGCCGTTTGTACAGCTGTCTTCGCGGCTTCATCAGCTAATGAATTCCCTGCAACGTGAACGCCATCACGCTGATGACTCAGTGTATGAATCACGTGAGTTTTTTGTAGTTCTTTCTGTAAAAGAACTACTTGTTCCCAATGCGTTTTATGCTTAATTGTGCCACCTTTTGTGTCTTTGAAACCATTTTGAACCCAGTTCTGCAGATACTCATTGTAAGATTGTACGCAGTAATACGAATCGCACACTATTAGTGTGGGGAATTCGCGATCGGTATTCTCAAGCGCCATCTTGAAAGCCTGTAGTTCAGCTTGCTGAGCTGTACAGTCCCCGAGTGATTGAATTTTAGTGACTGAATTTGCCTTCGCGCCAGCGACCTTTAACAATCGCGCACGCTGCACTATAGGCTTGTTTACCCCCAATAGCGGGCTGTGCTGATCCGTCTGTATAGATTATACATCCGTAATGTTCCAGAGGCAGAATTTCAGTCGGCAGAAGACATTCATATTCGTATTAGAGAAATTCTTGTGTCTTTAAATTAGTGTCAAAATGGTATTCAACGTCTGTTACAGCAAGAGAGTTAACCCATTGAATCCATCTCGGATGTAAAGCTTTTGCATTGGCAATGCTAGCTCTTGTCACTGCCTCTAAGGGAAGTGCAGGTGTAACGATCATTATACGTTTACCCTATGCGAGAGCTCTCTCTTTTGCTACTGCAGTTGGAACCGCTGTCAGAATTTTTTCTGTTGATGAGAAGTTCATTCAGCTTGTGTGTACAAGTGTTATTTTGTAAGCGATTGGTACTTTTTCACCTTCATTAAAGGTCAGGTATGTGAATCCGCATTTCCCTGGGATGACACGGATCACTAGATTGCGAACGTGTTTGCGTGTCTGTAACTGTTTTTTAGCTATCATGTCTGTTTGGACTGAACGCAGAATTTCTGTGTGTGCTTGAGTCCAATTAGTTGGTTTGAAATCAGGTTTGATTAGTTCGTAGAGAGGTTTAACTCTTTCTGCGTGACTTGGAACATAAGTTCTACCGAAATTCAGGAAACCTAGAATTGACTGTAGGTTTTTCAGTGTTTTTGGAGGTTGAAGCAGCGCACACTTCTCAAGAAAGTTTGCTGCCAGGAATTTGCCTTCACTTGATAATTCGTACCCGAAAAATAGGACATTGAGGTGGGCAATTCGTGATTTCTTAAAATTGAATTTATACCCTTCAGAAGCAAACCCAAGTATTATGGTGTTCACTCTTTTCAAGTGTACATCCAAGTCGTCATCTGTAAGATAGATGTCATCGACAAAAGATAATGCCTCATCATCGTACACTTGTAGTAACTCTGTTACTCTGGCTGAAAATAACCCTGGACTATTCTTGAATCCCTAGGGGAGAAGTCAAAATTGTCGCTGTGTCCCCAAGATTGAGAAAGCAGTCAGGTGTCTGCTTTCTGGTGCAATGTTTTGACAGAAAAACCCATTTGAAATGTCCAATGTGGTTTTATATTTTTTGCGCACAATGTTATTCATCAGTGCAGCACTATGTGCATTTTGTACTGCGAATGTTTTACAACAGGAGATTAGGTGTCTGTAATCCAAAACTAGACGATATGAATTGTCTGGTTTGGAGAGAGGAAACAAAGGATTGTTCATAGATGAGGTGCATGTTTCAATCACCCCTTGATATTCAAGTTGATTTCGAATCTCCCTGACTTGTTTTTTTAGCTTCCTGTTTAACAGGGTACTGTCTCTGAGCAGTAGGTTGGTTTTTTAACTGTATTTTGTGGTGAGGAGAGTCCTCATCCCATCCTACGTGATTTTTATATAATGCTGGAGCTTGAGCTACAGCCCATTTCCTTGCATATGTATAATTTTTTATGAATTGGAATGTGTACTAGCGCGCTGCAGTAGCGCATTTGCGTGTGATCACTCAGCCCCACTGAGTAGTTTTAATATTTTATTTGCGCCGTATTCTTGGGGTTTAATTTAGAGGGGACCACTCACCTGCACCATAATAGCAACTTACACCGCTGTTTGGCGGGTCCCGGGTCCCGGGTGACGACTTTTTGTGGGTGACATCTTGGAGGAGGAAGAGTCGTGTTAGGTTGCAATTTTGGTCGGCACTCTAGTTGTAGCGGGGCACGCCTGATGCTTTGACGCTATATAAAGCTGTCAATGCTAACGCGCAGCGCTTGCGCGCAGCGTGCGCGCCATAGGCGTGCCAGAGGCGAGCCCATCTGCGCCCATCCGCGACCAGCCGGGGCCTGGGGCCAGAACCCCTGGTCCCCGCCGGCTGTATACCAGAAGTGAGCTGTTAGATGTAAATCAGGGTTGTTTATATCTTAGAAAAACCAAAGGTGGTGATGGACGGAGCGTTGACAATGCAAACACTCACCCCCAGTCAACTGATCTGGGTTTAATCCATCACTGTTCTTTAGCTCACTCCGCCACCCCAGTTCAGACATGGCCATATGCAAATCAGTCTGACCCTGTGCCTCATGGGAACAGTCCAGCCCGAACTGCCAAGCCATGTCTTCCCTGGACCGGAATCAAGCTTCCCAGGACCGGTTTCTGGCATTACAGCCGTCTTCAGCCGGGCTTGCTTGACTCCAGTGGCAAAGTGAGCAAGGGACTCACGTCTGAGCATACCCTGCCAACTTAGGGCGAAAAAAGAAAAACCAAAGGTGGTGATGGACGGAGCGTTGACAATGCAAACACTCACCCCCAGTCAACTGATCTGGATTTAATCCATCACTGTTCTTTAGCTCACTCCGCCACCCCAGTTCAGACATGGCCATATGCAAATCAGTCTGACCCTGTGCCTCATGGGAACAGTCCAGCCCGAACTGCCAAGCCATGTCTTCCCTGGACCGGAATCAAGCTTCCCAGGACTGGTTTCTGGCATTACAGCCGTCTTCAGCCGGGCTTGCTTGACTCCAGTGGCAAAGTGAGCAAGGGACTCACGTCTGAGCATACCCTGCCAACTTAGGGCGAACAAAGAAAAACCAAAGGTGGTGATGGACGGAGCGTTGACAATGCAAACACTCACCCCCAGTCAACTGATCTGGGTTTAATCCATCACTGTTCTTTAGCTCACTCCGCCACCCCAGTTCAGACATGGCCATATGCAAATCAGTCTGACCCTGTGCCTCATGGGAACAGTCCAGCCCGAACTGCCAAGCCATGTCTTCCCTGGACCGGAATCAAGCTTCCCAGGACCGGTTTCTGGCATTACAGCCGTCTTCAGCCGGGCTTGCTTGACTCCAGTGGCAAAGTGAGCAAGGGACTCACGTCTGAGCATACCCTGCCAACTTAGGGCGAACAAAGAAAAACCAAAGGTGGTGATGGACGGAGCGTTGACAATGCAAACACTCACCCCCAGTCAACTGATCTGGGTTTAATCCATCACTGTTCTTTAGCTCACTCCGCCACCCCAGTTCAGACATGGCCATATGCAAATCAGTCTGACCCTGTGCCTCATGGGAACAGTCCAGCCCGAACTGCCAAGCCATGTCTTCCCTGGACCGGAATCAAGCTTCCCAGGACCGGTTTCTGGCATTACAGCCGTCTTCAGCCGGGCTTGCTTGACTCCAGTGGCAAAGTGAGCAAGGGACTCACGTCTGAGCATACCCTGCCAACTTAGGGCGAACAAAGAAAAACCAAAGGTGGTGATGGACGGAGCGTTGACAATGCAAACACTCACCCCCAGTCAACTGATCTGGGTTTAATCCATCACTGTTCTTTAGCTCACTCCGCCACCCCAGTTCAGACATGGCCATATGCAAATCAGTCTGACCCTGTGCCTCATGGGAACAGTCCAGCCCGAACTGCCAAGCCATGTCTTCCCTGGACCGGAATCAAGCTTCCCAGGACCGGTTTCTGGCATTACAGCCGTCTTCAGCCGGGCTTGCTTGACTCCAGTGGCAAAGTGAGCAAGGGACTCACGTCTGAGCATACCCTGCCAACTTAGGGCGAACAAAGAAAAACCAAAGGTGGTGATGGACGGAGCGTTGACAATGCAAACACTCACCCCCAGTCAACTGATCTGGGTTTAATCCATCACTGTTCTTTAGCTCACTCCGCCACCCCAGTTCAGACATGGCCATATGCAAATCAGTCTGACCCTGTGCCTCATGGGAACAGTCCAGCCCGAACTGCCAAGCCATGTCTTCCCTGGACCGGAATCAAGCTTCCCAGGACCGGTTTCTGGCATTACAGCCGTCTTCAGCCGGGCTTGCTTGACTCCAGTGGCAAAGTGAGCAAGGGACTCACGTCTGAGCATACCCTGCCAACTTAGGGCGAACAAAGAAAAACCAAAGGTAGTGATGGACGGAGCGTTGACAATGCAAACACTCACCCCCAGTCAACTGATCTGGATTTAATCCATCACTGTTCTTTAGCTCACTCCGCCACCCCAGTTCAGACATGGCCATATGCAAATCAGTCTGACCCTGTGCCTCATGGGAACAGTCCAGCCCGAACTGCCAAGCCATGTCTTCCCTGGACCGGAATCAAGCTTCCCAGAACTGGTTTCTGGCATTACAGCCGTCTTCAGCCGGGCTTGCTTGACTCCAGTGGCAAAGTGAGCAAGGGACTCACGTCTGAGCATACCCTGCCAACTTAGGGCGAACAAAGAAAAACCAAAGGTGGTGATGGACGGAGCGTTGACAATGCAAACACTCACCCCCAGTCAACTGATCTGGGTTTAATCCATCACTGTTCTTTAGCTCACTCCGCCACCCCAGTTCAGACATGGCCATATGCAAATCAGTCTGACCCTGTGCCTCATGGGAACAGTCCAGCCCGAACTGCCAAGCCATGTCTTCCCTGGACCGGAATCAAGCTTCCCAGGACCGGTTTCTGGCATTACAGCCGTCTTCAGCCGGGCTTGCTTGACTCCAGTGGCAAAGTGAGCAAGGGACTCACGTCTGAGCATACCCTGCCAACTTAGGGCGAACAAAGAAAAACCAAAGGTGGTGATGGACGGAGCGTTGACAATGCAAACACTCACCCCCAGTCAACTGATCTGGGTTTAATCCATCACTGTTCTTTAGCTCACTCCGCCACCCCAGTTCAGACATGGCCATATGCAAATCAGTCTGACCCTGTGCCTCATGGGAACAGTCCAGCCCGAACTGCCAAGCCATGTCTTCCCTGGACCGGAATCAAGCTTCCCAGGACCGGTTTCTGGCATTACAGCCGTCTTCAGCCGGGCTTGCTTGACTCCAGTGGCAAAGTGAGCAAGGGACTCACGTCTGAGCATACCCTGCCAACTTAGGGCGAACAAAGAAAAACCAAAGGTGGTGATGGACGGAGCGTTGACAATGCAAACACTCACCCCCAGTCAACTGATCTGGGTTTAATCCATCACTGTTCTTTAGCTCACTCCGCCACCCCAGTTCAGACATGGCCATATGCAAATCAGTCTGACCCTGTGCCTCATGGGAACAGTCCAGCCCGAACTGCCAAGCCATGTCTTCCCTGGACCGGAATCAAGCTTCCCAGGACCGGTTTCTGGCATTACAGCCGTCTTCAGCCGGGCTTGCTTGACTCCAGTGGCAAAGTGAGCAAGGGACTCACGTCTGAGCATACCCTGCCAACTTAGGGCGAACAAAGAAAAACCAAAGGTGGTGATGGACGGAGCGTTGACAATGCAAACACTCACCCCCAGTCAACTGATCTGGGTTTAATCCATCACTGTTCTTTAGCTCACTCCGCCACCCCAGTTCAGACATGGCCATATGCAAATCAGTCTGACCCTGTGCCTCATGGGAACAGTCCAGCCCGAACTGCCAAGCCATGTCTTCCCTGGACCGGAATCAAGCTTCCCAGGACCGGTTTCTGGCATTACAGCCGTCTTCAGCCGGGCTTGCTTGACTCCAGTGGCAAAGTGAGCAAGGGACTCACGTCTGAGCATACCCTGCCAACTTAGGGCGAACAAAGAAAAACCAAAGGTGGTGATGGACGGAGCGTTGACAATGCAAACACTCACCCCCAGTCAACTGATCTGGGTTTAATCCATCACTGTTCTTTAGCTCACTCCGCCACCCCAGTTCAGACATGGCCATATGCAAATCAGTCTGACCCTGTGCCTCATGGGAACAGTCCAGCCCGAACTGCCAAGCCATGTCTTCCCTGGACCGGAATCAAGCTTCCCAGGACCGGTTTCTGGCATTACAGCCGTCTTCAGCCGGGCTTGCTTGACTCCAGTGGCAAAGTGAGCAAGGGACTCACGTCTGAGCATACCCTGCCAACTTAGGGCGAACAAAGAAAAACCAAAGGTGGTGATGGACGGAGCGTTGACAATGCAAACACTCACCCCCAGTCAACTGATCTGGGTTTAATCCATCACTGTTCTTTAGCTCACTCCGCCACCCCAGTTTAATGCCAGAAACCGGTCCTGGGGAGCTTGATTCCGATCCAGGGAAGACATGGCTTGGCAGTTCGGGCTGGACTGTTCCCATGAGGCACAGGGTCAGACTGATTTGCATATGGCCATGTCTGAACTGGGGTGGCGGAGTGAGCTAAAGAACGGTGATGGATTAAACCCAGATCAGTTGACTGGGGGTGAGTGTTTGTATTGTCAATGCTCCGTCCAACATCCCCTTTGGTTTTTCTTTGTTCGCCCTAAGTTGGCAGGGTATGCTCAGACGTGAGTCCCTTGCTCACTTTGCCACTGGATTCAAGCAAGCCCGGCTGAAGACGGCTGTAATGCCAGAAGCCGGTCCTGGGAAGCTTGATTCCGATCCAGGGAAGACATGGCTTGGCAGTTCGGGCTGGACTGTTCCCATGAGGCACAGGGTCAGACTGATTTGCATATGGCCATGTCTGAACTGGGGTGGCGGAGTGAGCTAAAGAACGGTGATGGATTAAACCCAGATCAGTTGACTGGGGGTGAGTGTTTGTATTGTCAATGCTCCGTCCATCATCCCCTTTGGTTTTTCTTTGTTCGCCCTAAGTTGGCAGGGTATGCTCAGACGTGAGTCCCTTGCTCACTTTGCCACTGGATTCAAGCAAGCCCGGCTGAAGACGGCTGTAATGCCAGAAACCGGTCCTGGGAAGCTTGATTCCGATCCAGGGAAGACATGGCTTGGCAGTTCGGGCTGGACTGTTCCCATGAGGCACAGGGTCAGACTGATTTGCATATGGCCATGTCTGAACTGGGGTGGCGGAGTGAGCTAAAGAACGGTGATGGATTAAACCCAGATCAGTTCACTGGGGGTGAGTGTTTGTATTGTCAATGCTCCGTCCATCATCCCCTTTGGTTTTTCTTTGTTTATATCTTAGCCAGACATGTATAGACATACTTAGTCAGGAGGGTCTATTGAAACGTCATGGCATCTATTCTGGTTCTAACTCAGACTGCTCTGCACAAGGTTTATGCTACGGTCTCTTAAACACGCGTTCTTTACAGAAGCACAATCTGGAAGTGTTCTCCCTACTACAGGACGGAGAGTTAGACTTCCTGGGTATCACGGAAACGTGGCTAGAGGACTCCTCAGTGCCACATTTGGTAGCCTCTATGCCGAGCAATTTTTCATCATTTTGCCTCAACAGAGCAGGCACTATGAGAGGGGGGGAGTGGCCCTTTTATATAGTACACGCCTGAGGGGCGAAAGACTCTTTGCTGAAAACTTGGGAGGGGCCGAGGTCTTGGGCGTTAAGCTCGGGCTAGGGATGGACTGCTGGACTATTCTGCTAGTCTACCGACCCCCCTGGGCGTTGCCGGTTTTCCCGGATCTGTTCCTGGAACTGGTCCAGGATGTTCGATCTCGATATAACAACGTAATCATCATGGGCGACTTAAATTTCCATTGGGATAAGTCCCCAAGGTAAGGCCAAGCTAACCAGATAGATGTGGCGCTCAGGTCCTTTGGTTTGGTTCAGAGGGTAATGGGCACAACGCATGAGAAAGGCCATACTCTTGATCTTGTTTGGATTACAATCCCAGAAAATGGCCGGGATCATGGCCTAGCAGAGGCACAGCCTTGCGCATGGTCGGACCATTACTTGGTGAAAGGTAGGATATTGGCTGATGAACAGAGGGGGAAGCCCGGAGTAGGATGGAAGGTCATGAGGAAATGGAAGCATATAGATGGGGACGATTTGGTAGCTCGTCTCCTAGCTCGTCCTCTGATCAATAAGACGGATCAGAATCCAGAAATCATGTATAAAGATCTAACAGATAAACTAAATGGGGTAGTGGATCTTGTGGCACCAGCTCGACGTATGAAGCTGATAGATAGAGGAGCAGGGGCCCCGTGGTATAATGAATCCCTTAAGGGAAAAAAGAGGGCACTACAAAAAGCTGAGAGAGCATGGCGGAAGGGCTATAGCCTTAAGGCACGTGCAGGAGCTCGCCTCCTACAAACAGGCGATCTTGAAGGAAAGCTGAGTTTTATGAGGACAGGATCTCTAGAGCCCCGGATCCACAGAAAGAAATTTTTAAGGTCCTTACCGAACTCAGAAAAAATAAGGAGCAGAGTCCTGAGTTTAAGCAAGAAGACTGCCACAGATTTCAGGACTATTTCTCCAAAAAGATTGAAGATCTCTTATCGGAATTTGCTACCACTCCAATTTTGGACTGTCCTTTGCAGACGGTCCCGGTCATCCATCCTGTTGATGAACCCTTGGTTACTCTGCCCTTGATTACGAAGGACAGATTGACAAACCTTGTGGGGCGGGTTAAATCTGGCTCTCGGGCCGACCCCTGTCCCCCGGAGGTCTTCAAATTAGCCATGCCAGGAATCGAGGAAGATGTCCTAACTCTCCTTAACAGTTCCCCACAATCAGGTCAGGTCCCCCCCTCCTTCAAGGAGGCACGGTTGATCCCCCTGCTGAAAAAGCTGGAGGCAGACGTAAAGAACTTAAAGAACTTTAGGCCGATTTCCCAGCTTCCATTCTTGGCCAAAGTTTTGGAGCAGCATGCTCTTACGTTTCTCGCTGACCATCTGAAGAAAAATGGCCTACTAGAGCAAAACCAGGCTGGGTTCCGTGCGCTCCACAGCACGGAGCTAGTGATGTTATCCATCTTAGATGAGCTACGGAACAGAGCTGACAAGAAACTTCCTGGGGCCCTGGTGCTATTAGACCTCTCCGCGGCTTTTGACACCGTATGCCATAGTCAATTGAAGCTGCGGTTGAGGGATTTTGGCATCCAGGGTACAGCACTTGTCTGGCTATCCTCTTTCCTCCAAGGGAGAACTCAGAGAGTTCAATTGGCAGATTTATCTTCCACCACAGTGCCAATTATTTGTGGCGTTCCACAGGGCTCTGCCCTTTCCCCTCTTTTATTTAATGTTTATTTGCAACCCCTGATTTCGGCCCTTAACCAGATGGACTGTCAAGTCTATAACTATGCTGACGATACCCAAATCGTCATACAAATGGAGGACTGTCCGGATGCACACGTAAGAATGCAGAACATCCTAAGATACACTACTAATTGGATGTCTCTGAATGTCTCTGATGCTTCCCTGCTAGTCCAACCGCGCTACAAACTATCCACCCTTGGTGGTCGCGCTTTTTCTAACATCTTCCCAGCTGTTTGGAATAACTTACCCACTGAATTGCGCAAAGAATCCAACTTGTTGCCGTTTCGAAAGAAACTAAAAACAGTGCTTTTTCAGCAAGCGTGGGGTGTGCTGTAAATTTTGATTATCAGCTATAGAACTTGGTTGGCATCTTACCTGGAAAAGCGCTTAGAGACCCCGGGGTGATTACGCGCTCTATAAATTAAATAAATAAATAATAAAATAAAATAAATAAATTTGAGAAGGCTGGCATAATCATTTCTTCGCCGTGCGGGCACTCCCTAACAACAACAGGTGGCCAGTCTTTTTCAGCTAGAAGTATGTCATAACCCTTGGAAAGCTTGTCCCAAAAGAGAGCTTTTATTTTTCTAGTTATGTCCCCCTCCATCCGGAGTGTTATTTCATATAACTTGTGGGGTGTACTAACACTGGTGTCGGCAGTTTCAACTTGAATGTATTCATTCAAGTCCACTGTCTCCAGATGATCCATCAGGATCTTGCGAGCTATGGTCACTTCTGCTGCGCTGTCTAGCATTGTCTGAGCCCATTCCCCGTTCTTGAGTTGTGTCCTCAGAATCCTCGGCATGTTACATTTTTATGCTTGCTACCTTCTTCTTTGAAAATTTAGCTTTTTTACTTTGGTGAACGGGTTCTTTGTCTTTGGACTTGACGCGTTCTTCTTTGTGTTCTAACCGTTCTAACCGTCCTCTTCTTTCTGATTTCTGCGAAGAAGTCTGAAAGGATCGAGAGGGACGTGTGTCATTATCTTGATATCTAATTGGTTATCTTAAAGTATCCCTATTTCTAAGGTTATATCTTTTTTCAGAGGGCTCCCGTTGGGTAGATCTTCCTCCCCGTTCAAGAGTTCTAACTCTCAGTTGGGGAGACCTTCCTCTGGACTGAGAACGCTTCTCTGTAGGAAGTGTCCGTATATTATTTTCCCACTTCTTTCTAGGAGTAGTGAGATTGTTTTTAATAAAAACTTTTTCAGGATTTTCCGTTAATTGTGGTTTTAGTGGTTTCCCACCCAAATTATCTCTACCTAATTCTTCATAGGATTTTTCAATGATTCTGGCAAGCTCATATGGTTGCTCAGTATTGTCTGTTTCTTTTAATTTCTGGCGGATTGCCACTGATGCTGCTTCACCTCTAATGTTGGCTAGTAGTATAGCCGATACCTGTTTGAAATCTTTCAGTAATTTCATACCTAGATTTAAAGCTGGTTCTGGACCGTATTCATTTTGAATCTGCCTTAACACATCTGGTATTACCGCCATGGACGGAACACCATGTGTTTTTGTGTAGATTGAAGCAAAGACTGTGCCCCAAATGTCACAATCCTCTAGGTGTGTTGCAATCCCCATAGGTAAACAGATTGTCAGAATCCTGTGTTTCTCATGAGGTGTACTATCAGGAAATTCTGCCTCTATTTGAGTAATTTTTTGTGCTAACCAAAACGGAATTTGTTCGCTTTTAACAGGCAACTTTCCAATGACCGATTGTATAGTCTGTGATGTTATTTTATTTGTGTTCCCCTGGTGAGGGGTGTGCTGTGGAATTTTTACAGCTGGTTAGACTGTTAATGTCCACAAGACATATTGGGCCAATTGTCTACGTATTTTAATTAACTGTTTTAGCTGTGCTAATAATTCTACATCTGACATCCTTTCAATGTCTGGATGTGGTGTATAGCTGGCTAGTACCGGCCATGTAGCTCCAGGTCTACCTACTGGACCGAGCCTGGAAATGTGATTTTCATGTTTTAGGGCGCCTTTAAACCAGAGCTGATGCTCTTGATAAGTTAATGGAATTTCAATGTCCTCGAAAGGAACGTATTCCGTTGGAGGTTCCTCTGCTTTGTAGTAGTGGTACTCTTGTGTTCCTGCATTTGCTGCTGGAAACTGAATCCATGAATAGAATACCTCTGTCTGCCGATATTCATGTGCCTCTATGACAAAGATTACTCTGCCTCCTCTTGCTGATACTCCATTATTTATCAGTTTGTAAGTTATACTTTTTCTTACATTTACCGAGAGCAGTATAGCATCCCTGTCATTTTCTAGTATTTCAGCGTCATCTAAGATCGCTTGAACTGCTACTGCAGCTAATTCTTCGTCACTATTCATTATTTGACTGAAGAGTTTTGCAGAACAAGTTTCATGGAAACAAAGATTAGGTGCACAATATTTTGGAACACTGTATCCTTCAACGTTGAACAAACCAAAAACTAATACATAGGATTTTTCGTCCTACGCAGTTTTGGCGGATATTATCCTTTCACCCACTCCAGACGTCTTTTGGAGTTTTTACGGGAGAAAGGGGTCTGTGTGAAAAAGGACGACTGAGTTACTCTAGTATCTAGCGTTAAATTATCGCCTTACCAAACATTGGGCGCCATGTAGTGTAGTTCCTATATTCCCAATAGGCTCTGCGCATTGGAATAATATATACTGTAGTTTAGACGTAGGACTAAGGTCTACTAGGTCTCTACTGAATATATTAGACTTAATTATGTGTGTGCCAGCTAGCTCAGAGGTCACTAGAAACTTTCTCGAAAGTACAAGAAGGGATTAGTTTCTGACAACCATATAACATGACAACTTTGTTTCCCAAGAATAAGAAATCAATCTTCAGAGTCGTGGAAACAATAGATAACTATTTTACTCAGTCAATCGTGTATACTTAGTTTCATCAGAGTTGCTGAGAAATTAGAGAGATGGGCGTTTTCAATAAAAGGTATTTATTGAACAGTCTTCTATCTCAAGCATGAGAAATGTACTGCTACAATAGTAATGCTGGTTATAAAGTACAAGGCATATAATACAAACAGTATTTTAAAGTTGTACTGTAAAAGTATGACATGGTTTCTAAGCCATAAAATGCTTTAAATAGATAAAATGCATAAAATACATACAATGAAGTTGAAGTTAAAATATTTGTTAAGCGCAAGTATACCAGGCGGTTCCTTGGCGCTAGGGATGCAGACCCAGGAGGGCAGGAGGAAGGCGTTAAAGCGGGAAAGCTTGTGAGAAAAGTAGAGTCTTCAACGCTTTACGAAACTCAACGTATGAGGCAGAAGCCCTGATGGTGAAGGGGAGGGCGTTCCAGAAGGTGGGAGCAAGGACAGAAAACTTCACGCCCCCGGATTTTTTCTTCCTAAAACTAGGAACAGAAAGGAGGGACTGGGTGGAGGAGCGCAGCACTCTACTAGGTGTGTAGATTTTGATTTCAGAATTGATGAAAGCTGGAGCGATTCCGGCGCGAGCCTGGAAGGTCGTACAGCCCATCTTGAAGAGGGCGCGTTCCCGGATGGGAAGCCAATGCAAGACTTTAAGTAGGGGAGTGACGTGGTGGGATTTAGAAAGACCGAAAATAAGACGGGCAGCTTGGTTTTGGACCAGCTGAAGGCGCCGAAGGTCATAAGCAGGAACCCCATTGTACAGAATGTTGCCATAGTCCATGCGAGACAAGACCATGGCCAAAAGAATCAGTTTGAGAGCAGAAAAGGAGAAAAAACTGGATATCTTGCGAATAGTGCGGAGAGTCAGAAAACAAGATGAATCCACTGAGCTAATATGGGAATGAAGAGTGAGGTGTTTATTGAGTGTTATCCCTAGTGTCTTGACTGAAGGAGAGGGTGAAGGAGGGGTACCCAGGGAAAGGGGCCAAAACAATGGGGTCCAGGGACTGGAGCCGCCACCTGTGAGTACCAGTTCGGTTTTATCTGGGTTTAACTTAAGGTGGTTGCAGCTCATCCAGTCCCTGATGAAGGTCATAACCGATTGGAAATTGCGAATGGACTCCGGGGAGGGGGAAAGATTAAAAATAAGCTGGAGGTCATCGGCACAGTTGAAAACTGTGACCTCCATTTGCTGTAAAGCAAAGATGAGAGGGAAAATCTATAAATTAAAAAGGAGAGGAGTAAGGGAAGAGCCCTGAGGAACACCACATTGAACGTTGCGTGAGGGTGCGGAGAAATCGGCCAGATGGACGGCCTGCGTTCGATCCCTCAGAAAGGAGGTAAGCCAAGCCAGGGCGGGACCCCTGATGCCGGCCGCCTCGACACGGGTGAGAAGGATGGAATGGTCAACTGTGTCAAAGGCGCCGGATAAAAGAGATGGCTAACAGTACTCAACTGGTGCTTCTAAAATACGCCTACCCCGGTGTACCTGACCTAAGCCTAGCACAAGGGAAGAAATAAGTTTAGGAGTAGTTTTAAGTTTAGTATGCTTTGCCTAGAATCTGCCAAGAGTCTAATCAAGAATTCTCTAAGGGTCTAATCAGCTCCGTACCTTGGTTTAGAATGAAGGAGGTCTTGTATTTCTCTCTCTCAGGACTCGATCTCCCAGATACCCGCGAGGGTAAGCTGGAAACACTTCAGCTGGATTTCTCGGCAATAGAAGAAACAGCGTCTCTCAGTGCGTCTGCTGGAGGGTCGGCTTTCTTCGGCACTTGCAGCTGCAGGGCGTCGGGCAAGTAGTTAGCCAAACTGCTCCAAGAACCACCGTGTGTTAGTTTGGGCAAATGTAGGCATATTTATACCATGAAGGTGCCGAGTTTGACGCATGATTGGACTTAATAACGTCACTCAAAGGTTCAATTCCTAGAAAACTCCAGGATTTCTTGGATAACTTAATATTCAAGCAGGGGGAATATCCTAGCTGCTGAAGGCGGGTTTCTCCAAGAAATCGTTGTGATTTCTCTGAACTTAGTGGAAGTAGCCTTGCCGTATTTGGGCTGTAAGGCTCAGGCCAAATATGGTAATGATTTCTATGCCTATATAAGGATAGGGTAAAGTATACCTATATAAGGGCATGAATTGGGAAAAGTTACACTAGCGTCCTAGATTCGTTTACAACAGTACCTCGTCTCTGACCCACTGCATTCCCACCTGAGGGAACTCGTCCTCTACCTTCCCAGCCAGGCTTCCCATGGGGAAAAGATTGTGCTGCCTTACAAGTTGATCAGAGACTGCATTGTAGCTACAGGCTGGAGGCGTCTGGCCTCATTGAGCAGATTAATGGGACCATCAAGATGAGCGTGGTGAAGGATTGCTTGTTGACGTCTTTGAAATGGCCAGATGCGCTGCCCTTGGTGCTGATGAGTTTGCGTAGTATTCCGTATAGGAGAACAGGACTTTCTCCCCATGAAATATCGATGGGGCGGGCGATGCGCTTGCCTGCAGTGCCAGCTACAGCATTGATAAACATCACTGATGATTTTGTTCTTGATTATTGCAAGGAACTAGCTGATGTGGTTAATTATGTGTCTCGTGAGTGTGGCCAAGTCCCTAAGGTACCTTGGACTAAAGCGTGCACAGCTATATTGATGTTACGTCATATCTGTAAGAAATTTTTGGAACCAGCTTTTCCTTGTTTAACTCAAGATTGTGTTTATTATTACTCTATTTTTGTATGTGCTTCAAAACATGTTCAATGTATCTCATTTCAAACAAAACATTGCATTTCACAAACTTAATACATCAAAAAGTAATTTTCATAATACATATACAATCTTTCAATCATGAGAAAATTAATGTAACGCCACCCAATATATTTCAGGATGACTGGTCCTTCCTCAAGGGCAAACAAACATGGTTCTTCTCCAGCTTCTGACCAAATAGCACTTATTCCACTAGATAACTCCATGAGCAGTCTGTGTGCTTCTTGCCTGTGCTCAGCTGTAGATACCTCAATGAGCAGTCTGTGTACTTCTTGCCTGTTTCTTACCAGGTCGAGGCTGCAACTACGCCCACCTCGAAAGACCTTCTGCATGACCTAAGCCCAGGGGACTGGGTTCTGGCCAGAAAACACATGATGAAGAGTTGCCTTGAAGCATGTGGCGAGGCCTGTATCAAGTGATCCTGGTTTCTAGCACAGCTGTGAAGTGCGGAGGCTTGCCGAACTGGATTCACACCTCCCACACCTGCAGAGTTCCAGAACCCTTGGAAAAAACAGCTCCTCTTGATCAAAGGAATACACCTGAGAGAGCAGGCTCGGAACAGGGGACAAGCCAAACTGTGAGAGTTCCTACGGAAAGAGACTGTTCATTAGGTCGAGCTGAAAGGGATCATGTTGTACAGGATCCCGGTACAGACACTGAGGGAGTCGGAAACGTTGGAGTTGAAGCAGATTCGGATACATCTGACCAGACGGGTGTCGAGCAGGAAAGGGTGAAGAGGAGAACAGAGCCTGGAATTGAAACATGGCCAAGGAGAAAAGAAAGACTGAATCTGAGGCTTATATCAGAAAAGGAAATCGCTCACATCTCCAAAACTTCTGAATCCGAGCAAAGTGACACTGAATCAAGTTAAGAAGGCTTAACTGGTCACAGATGCAGGGGCCGGGGAGGTCTGGGAGGCTGAGGTCTGGATGAGTGAGATGCGGAGAGACCACGCTGATTATTGACATTGAACTGTTAGTCCCAGGAGTTGAGGCTCTCGGGCTCTTGACTCTGACAAACCTGATCCTCCAAGGTTGAGCAGATTGTGACTTAAGATCCTAAATCAATTCTCATTCTCAACATTTGGCCGCCGGCCTTCAGCTCAAGAATTATCAGTGTTCCATATGAAAATCTGTGAACTTGTTGTTGATGCTCTTGGCACTGATTTGATCTGTGGTGAAAATTTAACTATTTAAAGAGAAAGAAAGCATATATTCATTGTCCTAAGGAAGATAACCTAGGCCCGGTGATTAAAGTCATTACTATAGTGGTCATTACATCTATGGTCGAGTCCAATGTTGTGGAAGAAGGGGAACGAGAGAAACATACATGCTTCACGCCAGACATAAGAGAGGGTGTGTCAGAATCAGATGAGGAAATGATTAAAGAAACCTGTCGCATATTACATGTAGATCTTTCTAAGGGTGACTTTACATTAAATGCGTATGTGCGATTGTTGTATGAGTATGTGGACACCATGCACTCAAAGGATTGGTATGTATGTATGCAATTGCCAACATCAGTAGAGGAGGGCATTAGATACCATCACCTACCACTGATATATGGCATCACTTGTAGCGTGTTGCTGAGTATGTTTTATGGTAAAGCACATTTTGAGTATTATTTCTCTAATTATGATGTAGTACTCCCTAAGGTCCCCGTACCAAATTATTGAACAAGTATGATTATTATAAGCACGAAGAAAGAATTTCAAAATATTTTGTGCCCACAGTCACTTTAGATACAGCATGTGCCCATTGACACAACTTGACATGTATGTTATCTGACATAAAAAAATAAATTTGTGTCTCATCCCTTTTTGCACAGACCTTCAATTGATGTATTTTCATGCTTTAAACTGACACGCACTAAAACGAATTGAGCTTTAGGTAGCGCGAGTACATTTTTAAAATGCACTGCGCCGATTGTTTTTAAAAATCGTCACTTTGTAATTTTGCTTTGTACTCCTGATTAACTCACCACTGGGAATTCTATACTCCTGCTGCCCCGTTCCACCGCAAGCGCTAGGCTTGTTTGTGTGGAGGGCGCAGGGAGGCACCTTCTTCCGGCCTCACGGCCGAGGCAGGCACTGATTGGCTGAACACGTAGAGGCGGAGCTGAGTAACAGCCCGTCCTCTACAAAAGCCCATTGACTCTGCTTTTCTCCCTGATGACAAACGCACGCACGTATGTGAATGGTGAAGCATTTTGGGAACTGTACTGCTAAACTTTGGCTGTGTGAATGATATTCCGATTTGCACAGACCTTCAATTGATGTATTTTCATGCTTTAAACTGACGCGCACTAAAACGAATTGAGCTTTAGGTAGCGCGAGTACATTTTTAAAATGCACTGCGCCGATTGTTTTTAAAAATCTGCACTTTGTAATTTTGCTTTGTACTCCTGATTAACTCACCACTGGGAATTCTATACTCCTGCTGCCCCGTTCCACCACAAGCGCTAGGCTTGTTTGTGTGGAGGGCGCAGGGAGGCACCTTCTTCCGGCCTCACGGCCGAGGCAGGCACTGATTGGCTGAACACGTAGAGGCGGAGCTGAGTAACAGCCCGTCCTCTACAAAAGCCCATTGACTCTGCTTTTCTCCCTGATGACAAACGCACGCACGTATGTGAATGGTGAAGCATTTTGGGAACTGTACTGCTAAACTTTGGCTGTGTGAATGATATTCCGATTTGCACAGACCTTCAATTGATGTATTTTCAGGCTTTAAACTGACGTGCACTAAAACGAATTGAGCTTTAGGTAGCGCGAGTAAATTTTTAAAATGCACTGCGCCGATTGTTTTTAAAAATCTGCACTTTGTAATTTTGCTTTGTACTCCTGATTAACTCACCACTGGGAATTCTATACTCCTGCTGCCCCGTTCCACCGCAAGCGCTAGGCTTGTTTGTGTGGAGGGCGCAGGGAGGCACCTTCTTCCGGCCTCACGGCCGAGGCAGGCACTGATTGGCTGAACACGTAGAGGCGGAGCTGAGTAACAGCCCGTCCTCTACAAAAGCCTGATGCCCCCTACGACGCGCAGCGGAGACGCGCTGCGATCGCGCCAGAGTCGCGCCAAAGACAAGCCTAAGACCTGCCCGTCTGGGCCCGTCCGGGACAGTACGGGGCTAGGGGCACAGGGCTATGTCCCATCTACTCCGAGAACCATAGGTATGAGCGCCTCCTTCCTAAAATCCCTGCGCCCCACCAAACATAAAAATTGTACCACTTTATCGCCTCTACAATTTATAACAAATACTTGCTATAATTGCAACTTCACTCTCTCTAATCATCAACCCTACCCGGAGTCCGGTCACCACAACCAAACTCCTAAAGTACGACCTAACCTAGGGGCCAAATGCTTCACGTTCTACAGCATCAACTGTAGATCGTTACCGCAGCACAAATTTGATATTTTTAACCTCCTACTTGACAACAAACCTAGTGCTCTATTTTTAACGGAAACTTGGCTGCACGAAAGTGCGGGTCCTGACATAGCCACGGCTCTCCCACCTAACTATGCCATAGTTAGGAAAGATCGCAAAGGTCAAGTGGGCGGGGGAATTGCTATTATCTTCAATAGAGATTTTACATGCACGTTTGAACCCGTTAATATCCCAGACTGTGAAGCGGTGTCTTTCAAATTGAACCTGACCCCCAACTTTACAGTCTCAGGCATCCTAATATACAGACCTCCTGGTAATGCCAATACATGGGCAGCAAACCTGGCAAACTACATCACTCCTTTCTATCTCTCCTCTAAAAACTTTTCCCTCTTGGGAGATCTAAATCTACATTTTGACGACCCTGCGAATGTGACTTGTAATAATTTGATGGATGATCTAGTAGCATTGAATCTAACACTACTCAACTCTGGGCCTACTCACCGGGCAGGACACTTGTTGGACCCCATCTTTTCCAATATCCCGGAACTGAAATGGCTTAATACGTCCCCTACCGGATGGTCAGATCATCACCTTGTTCAATTCTGCCTAAAACTGTCATTACCCTCGAAACCAAATAACCCCTGCCCGACATCTTCCATGAGAAATTGGAAGATGATAGATGTGGGAAAATGTAATAATACACTAGCCATGCATCCCCCGACCTTTGACCATGATATGGAAAGTATCGCCACATCCACTCACGCCTGGCTTGAAAAGGCCAGTGAGAACTGTCTCCCCCTCTCCCGTCTAAAGAGTAACATCCACCGTCCCCCAGCACCATGGTTCAATGAATACCTAAAAATTGAAAAATCAAACTGTAAAGTGCTAGAAAGAAAGTGGCGCAAAGACTATGCTCATAACAAAAAAGTGGCATACCACAAAGCCAGAAACGAGTATCACTCTGCATGTGCTAAAGCGCGTGCCTCTTATGTGGCAAAGACCATTGACACGGCGCCAAACAAGGCAAGAACGCTGTTTAATACAGTCAAAGACCTTGCCGGCGCAAACACGGCTGCTAAAACTCGCCCTCTGGACAAAACAAAATGCCAAGCCCTTGCGTCTTTCTTCACCGATAAAATTGAGAAAATCATTTTCGACATCACCAGGAACACCCCTGCTCATGATCCCAGAGAGGAAATGCCCCTAAGGACAACAAACTCTAACACCCTTGACCACTGGCCCCAATTCACCCTGGAATCATTGAAATCCACTCTTAAGACTGTCAAATCTGGCTCCCCCTGCGATCCATTACCCGCCTCTGTTTTCAGACAACTGGATGACCCAGCCTTAACCATCATTGCTGAGAGCCTTAATTCTTCCCTCCAGCTATCCATAGTACCATCAATCTGGAAACATGCGATGGTCTGTCCACTTTTGAAAAAACCCTCTGCAGACCCTGAATTACCGGCAAATTACCGACCCATCTCACTCCTCCCCATTTTTTCAAAATTACTTGAAAGACACATCCATTCTGCCCTCACCCTCTTCACCGAAGAAAATTCGCTCCTCCACCCGTCTCAGTCTGGCTTCAGAGCGGGTTTTTCCACCGAAACCGCTCTGCTGGGAGTAACCGAAACTATCAGGAAACTCCTAGATGATGGCCAGACAGTCGCACTCATTCTGCTTGATTTGAGTGCGGCTTTCGATACCATCTCCCACGCCAAACTCCTGGCCACGCTCGGGAGAAACGGTATACAGGGCAAAGCGCTCAAATGGATTGAGTCTTTCTTGTCCCAGAGAACTTTTCAGATCTCATCCCCCATCGCCTGTTCGGACACGTTCAGTACCCCGCACGGTGTACCCCAGGGCTCCATTTTAAGCCCTTTGTTTTTTAATTTGTACCTTAGACCCCTGGCAGATTTGGCAGACAGGGCGGGACTCATCCTGATGACATATGCCGACGACTCTCAGATCGTCTTCTCACTGTCAGAGTCCAAACCGACGGCTCCATCCACCCTCAAATTAGGGCTAGAAAAAATCTTCAGCTGGATGTCTACAAACCAGCTGAAGTTGAACGGTGAAAAAACAGAAATCCTCCTCTTGGGGAAAAATATATACCTTTGGAATGCCTCGCATTGGCCTGCGGAGCTAGGCAATATCCCCATCCCTGCTACCCACGTTAGAAATCTTGGGGTCATCATCGACAATACTCTCTCGATGAAACTTCAAGCAAATAAAGTAGTAGGCCTCTGCTTCACCATCTTGAGATGGTTGAGAAAAATCCTCTGGATGTTGCCCCCTGCAACACAAAAGACCGTAGTCAATGCCTTAATTACATCTCGGCTTGACTACGGCAACATTCTCTACCTGGGTTCGAATCAAGCAGTCATCAAACGCCTACAGCTAGTCCAAAACTCGGCTGCAAGATTACTCTGTAAAATTCCTAAAACAGCTAGCGTGTCTAAACATTTGAAGGACCTACATTGGCTCAGGGTAGAGAACCGGGTCAGGTTCAAAGCCTTGAGCTACATGTTTAGGATAAAATCCAGCACAGCACCCAAGTATCTCCTATCCTTAGCGACCCCCTACACCCCGGGAAGAGAACTGCGTTCTCTTACCGCAGCAAACTTCTCGACCCCGAGATTCAAACTGGCAAGAATAGGAGGTAGATCTTTCTCTGTACTAGGGCCTTCCTTGTGGAACAAACTTCCCCCTAATATCCGAAAGGAAGAAAATTACGCCAGCTTCAGAAAGAACATAAAGACCTGGCTCTTCCAGCAATAAGTCCCCATGCATCACCGTTACCTCCGTTCATAGAAGAATCATCGGCGCCGGGAAACCCTTCTTGGGTAGCTGTGCGCCATACAAATGTAAAAAATAAAATTAAATAATAAATTTGTATCGCTTTGTTCGCCCTAAGTTGGCAGGGTATGCTCAGACGTGAGTCCCTTGTTCACTTGGCCACCGGATTCAAGATAGCCTGGCTGATGAGGATTATGAATCCAAAACCGGTCCCAGGATGCTTGTTTCCGGTCCAGGGAAGACATGGCTTGGCAGTTCGGGCTGGACTGTTCCCATGAGGCACATGGTCAGACTGATTTGCATATGGTCATGTCTGAACTGGGGTGGCTGAGTGAACTAAAGAATGGTGATGGATTAAACTCAGATCATTTGACTGGGGGTGAGTGTTTGATTTGCTCATACGCTCCGTCCATCATCCCCTTTTGTTTCGCTTTGTTCGCCCTAAGTTGGCAGGGTATGGTCAGACGTGAGTACCTTGTTCACTTGGCCACCGGATTCAAGATAGCCTGGCTGATGAGGATTATGAATCCGAAACCGGTCCCAGGATGCTTGTTTCTGGTCCAGGGAAGACATGGCTTGGCAGTTCGGGCTGGACTGTTCCCATGAGGCACAGGGTCAGACTGATTTGCATATGGTCATGTCTGAACTGGGGTGGCTAAGTGAACTAAAGAATGGTGATGGATTAAACTCAGATCATTTGACTGGGGGTAAGTCTTTGATTTGCTCAAACGCTCCGTCCATCATCCCCTTTTGTATCGCTTTGTTCGACCTAAGTTGGCAGGGTATGCTCAGACGTGATTCTTTGTTCACTTGGCCACCGGATTCAAGATAGCCTGGCTGATGAGGATTATGAATCCGAAACCGGTCCCAGGATGCTTGTTTCCGGTCCAGGGAAGACATGGCTTTGCAGTTCGGGCTGGACTGTTCCCATGAGGCACAGGGTCAGACTGATTTGCATATTGTCATGTTTGAACTGGGGTGGCTGAGTGAACTAAAGAATGGTGATGGATTAAACTCAGATCATTTGACTGGGGGTGAGTGTTTGAATTGCGCAAACGCTCCGTCCATCATCCCCTTTTGTATCGCTCAGATAGAGGATAGGCATGGACAATCATTATTCAGATCTGATCCTAAGCATATGGTAATTCCATGGACCCAAGAGGAGTTAGATCATACAGTAAAGGGAAGCTCTGGCCCAATTGCTCTAGATTTGCAGCAGAAAAGGAAAATTTGCATTAGACAACACCAGACCTATTATGACAAAATATTAGTAGAATAGAGTGAACGTGAGCACATGTTCTTGATTGAGGAATCTATAAAGAAGGCACTATTGGATAAATTAACCATAGTTCCCAATGTGTATTGTGTATGTGGAAGAAACATGTATTTTCATCTGCCTCCAAAGTGGTATGGGACATGTTATTTGGCTGTGGCATTGCCACAATTATGAACAGATGCGAGGTTTGGGGTGCCCCAAACCTGCGGGATGCACTGCTTCAGACACTATGGTCTCATCCTAGTTTTACTCTAGTTTCAATCAAAATTTTTAACAATGTATTCAAACTCAAACACAAAAGGATTATTGGTTATACTCAGTAACCATATATTCTCCGTTATAACAATGAAAACATGTGCTTTTACTTAAAATCATTACATCATCATAACTTCACGATGTGACTCCATATGGATACACTATCACAGTGGAACAAAAATGAAAATGGCAGCTTTGAATAAATCCCAATGCATTTCAGGTCGTTATAACCCCTTCTTCAGGGGTATTCTGTAACAACAGGATTATAAAGACAAATAAAAGTAGGTGGAAATTGTCTGTATGGAACTACAACAGAAAAATAACAGAAAAATAAAATGTTTCAACAGTGTCATCCTCAATACATAGTAAGGTTTTTATGATAGGATTTGCACTTGAAAACAACGTGGAAAGCTACCAACGTTTCGCATACGCCGAGTTTAAATGTGCAAAAGTACTCACAAACGTGTGCCAGTGTGAAATTCATGCATAATCTATCTCACATCTTCCCTCGTGTTTTAGCAACTGTATACATGCCAGCGAAACCTTCACCATGCGGTGTACAAGTTTGCTTACCCAATGCGTAAAACGATTTTGTCAAAACTCCGGCTGTCTCTGCAAAAAAGGTGTATGTTTGTTTAAAAACAAACAACGTGACCAAACCTGATAAAGCGACTCATGTCATGCTATTGAATCTCATAAAAGCTTACCAAAAGAAGAAAAACTCTCGCTTTCAAAATTATCTGTAAAGAACCAAAACAAAACACATAACCATTAATTTTACAACCTCAATATCCCGCAATGTCCTGAGCTATCCAAACAAATGGCTCGTAAGTGCTCACCTCCGTTGTTCGTGGCGTGTCTCTGCTTCTGCTGTGACTCAGCATAGTCTCCTACGTACGTAACAATGTGCTGACGTGTTCCTTCTTAAAGAACTCCCGTCTTTGAAAAAAACCTTGCAAACTTTATTGCTTACTCCTGCCTTTAAGGCAGTGACAACATGGTCAATACGAGTAATCGAAAACTAGAAAAAATGAAAATCAAAAGTATTGGCCAAACGCTTGAATGAAGACGCCGTTTGTGAGAGCCTGATATGAGATCGTGCAGATGATGCCTGGTGATAGAGGAATAAGTTATAGTAACAAAAATGTTATAAGATAATGTCTGAGTTCAAAAAAGTCCCAGTTCACAACAGCATTACCTGGAAATATGAAAAAATACTCTATATCCCAAACAATATACCCTAAATGAAAAAACCGACAGGCAACAGCTGTGTTAAAGCAGCTAACTGCTTGTGTTAAGAAAAAGTCTAAAAGTGCAGTGGCAACGAAAACCGAGTGCAAATCTTGTACAAATACTGGTTATGAGAAGACTTCAACAAGGTGACCAATGTACATGATGATTACACCAACTTGAATGAATAACATTGGATCATAAAAAACATAATAATTCGTAATGATCATTCAACCCTCCTGAGATAATCGTGCCCAGAAACCTGATCTAGAAGGTCTCTCTGCGAGCTAGAGCTGTGTGATGGTCAATTCCTGGTTTTAAATTTACCTTTTCATGAATCGTGAACCTCAACTGTGGGATGGTATGTGGTGTGTTCACCCAATGTGTGGCCAAACTTGAGTTCAAATTCTTATTTCTGATCGTACTTTTGTGTTCTATGATTCATGTTTTAATTTTCCTTGAGGTTCGGCCAACGTAAACTAGCCTGCATGAGCACCGAATGGCAAAAATCACACCATTGGTGTTGCAATCTGAGGTGTGTCGTAATGGAATTTGTTTACCAGTGAGTGGGTGTGAAAACGTATTTCCTGGAATCATATTGCTTCACTGTCCACAATTCCAACAATCTCTCATTCCTTTAAATTGTTGTGTTCCTGGCAAAGGACGTGATTTTAATAGTTTTCTCAGGTTCTTAGATCTGTTGTGCGCAAATAAAGGTTTGTGTTGGAATAGGTTAGTAAAGTCTACTTCCTGTTCAATCATATTCCATCGTTTTCTGATGAAAGTTTTTATCTTCGCTGATTGTGCCGAATGCTTTAAGATAAAAACTTTGCTTGGGTTGAAAGATGTTTTCTTGGTTTTATTCAGGAGATCTTCTCGTTTCTTTTGTGCAACAATACTAACTGCTTCTGTTAATACTTCCTCCGGATAACTCCTTTCCTTGTATTGGTTGCATTGTTCTTCAATAAGTAAAGTACTCCGTGTAGGATCTGAGGTTATTCTTCTTATTCTGATGAGTTGCGACACTGGTAAGTGTCTCTTAAGAGAATAGGGATGTGCACTTGTGAAATGTAACACGTTGTTTACGTCAGTTGGCTTCCTGTACACGGATGTTTGTAGACCAGTTTCAGTCTTCGCAATCTCAATATCCAAAATGTGAATGCACTTGGACTGGATTTCGTGAGTACACTTTATTCTCAGGTTACAAAGATTCAGTTATTGAATACATTCTTCCAATGTTGTTTTGGTTCCTCTCCAAACAACTAGTATGTCATCTATGTACCTTAAGAAGATGATTGCATTTTCCCGCCAGATTTGGTTCTGTAAAATATGCTGACCCTCGAAGTGAGCCATAAACATGTTAGCATACGACGGGGCCCCAGGAAATCCCATAGATGTGCCTGTTTTTTGTAAATAAAATTGATCCTTCCAAACAAAGTAACTATGCTACAACGAAAAGTGTAATATCTCAAGTAAGAAATTGCCTGTGTCATGTGTTATTGAGGATTGTAACAATCTCCACTCCACTGTCTCAAAGCCTTCGTTATGGGGAATAGACGTGTATAAGGCAGTAACGTCGATGGTACAAAGAAGTATATCTTCTTCAAAATGTTCTCTGATGGGTTCAAGTTTCAATAAGCAATCTGTTGTATCTTTGACATATGTTTCCCATGATTGAACAAGAGGTTGTAAATGGTAATCAAGGTATTCCCTCAAGGCTCCTCGCTCAGCCCAACACTCTTCAACGTCTACATGAGCCCCCTCGCAGCCATTGCACGCCAACACAACCTGAACATCATCTCCTACGCCGACGACACCCAGCTGATCCTCTCCCTCACTAACGACCCCGCCACTGCCAGAGCCAACCTGCACGAAGGGATGACAGACGTAGCCAAATGGATGTCGGAAAGCCGCCTGAAACTGAACTCGGACAAGACGGAAGTCCTCATCCTGGGATCCTCACCCTCCGCCTGGGATGACTCCTGGTGGCCCCCCGCCCTGGGCAGCGCACCCAAACCCACAGACCACGCACGCAACCTGGGCTTCATCCTGGACTCCTCCCTCTCCATGACCAGACAAGTCAACGCCGTCTCCTCGTCATGCTTCAACATCCTGCGCATGCTACGAAAGATCTTCCGATGGATCCCCACCGAGACCAGGAAGACGGTCACCCAGGCCCTCGTCACCAGCCGTCTGGACTACGGCAACTCCCTCTACGCTGGAACCACCGCCAAACTCCAGAAAAGACTCCAGCGGATCCAGAACACCTCAGCACGACTCATCCTGGACATCCCCCGCCGCAGCCACATCTCCGGACACCTGAGAGACCTGCACTGGCTCCCGGTCAACAAGAGAATCACCTTCTGGCTCCTCACCCACGCACACAAAGCCCTACACAACCAAGGACCAGGATACCTCAACAGCCGCCTCAACTTCTACGCTCCCAAACGCCAGCTTCGATCGACCAGCCACGCCCTCGCCACCGTCCCCCGCATCCGAAGAGCCACCACAGGAGGAAGGTCCTTCTCCTACCTGGCTGCCAAGACTTGGAACTCCCTTCCGACCCACCTCCGCCTGACCCAGGACCACCTCGCCTTCAGGAAGCAGCTCAAGACCTGGCTGTTCGAGCAGTAGCGGACCCCCCCCCCCAGCGCCTTGAGACCCTCCGGGTGAGTAGTGCGCTATATAAATGCTATGATTGATTGATTGATTGATATTGACCGATTGGTTCATGGATAGACCCACATCCTGCTACTATGGGTTGAAATGGCGGATTGGTTGCGTTCTTATGTACTTTAGGCAGCATGAACATGTGTGGTGTTTTGTAAGAATCTACTGGTGATCTCTGAATGAAGACTGTTATCTACTGCCTGCTGTAAAATCTACCCCAATAGATCCCTGAATTCTCTTGTCGGGTCTGTTTCCAACTTGATGAAAGTTTCTTCTTCATTAACATGTGTGTAAACACTGTGCTCATAGAATGTCGTGTCAAGAATGACAAGGGCTCCCCCTTTGTCGGCTGGCTGAAATGTTATTTCTTTGTCTTGTTGCAAAGCGTTCAAGATATGCAGTTCTTTCCTGGTCAGATTGGTGTGTTTAGGGTTGGTATACTTGATTTGTTCCGAATCTTTCTTGACCAATATCTCGAAACTGTATAGAGTCTTATGAGACAGAGGAGACATGAATTTACTTTTAGGACGAAAAGGGTCCACTGGTTTATCTTGATCCTCCTGTTGTATATTCATGGAAAAAAAACATTTCAACCTCAGCTTACGCATGAATCTGAAGAGGGATATTTCCGTCTCCAATGCGTTCGAAGAATATGTGGGAACATATGACGTACCTTTGCTCAATACTCTTATTTCTTCTGTACTCAAATTTCTTCAAGGGATATTCTTAACTAGTGAGCCCCCTTGTTGATGTTTCTCTGAGGTCTGCCTGTTTCTGTTGTCTTTTTTAGTTTGTCCCCTGCGGATACGTTTTCTTGTTGTGATGTGGTTTTGTCTGGTGGTTGGATTGAGGAGTGACCCTTGGTCCAAAAAGACGGTATAGTTGCTGAAGTTGTTGCTGTATCTTCTATAGGTCTACCGGTTTGTTCGGTCACAGTTGGCGCTGGAGGTCATTGTAAAGAGAAATCTTGATCATTGAATACGCTCTCCTCCGATGAGGTATTCCCTTGATTTGTTATTAAAAACCTCTTCTGGGCGTAGGCTTCAGCCCATGAGTACACCTCATCCGGTTTGTAGTCAATTATGTCCCGTCTGAATTTCCTGATTTTCGCTCATGTACCTCCATAGCATGTATGTCAAGTCTGCTGTTAATGTCTTCTAGGACTTTTCCCCAGTCCTCCTCTTCGATGCGTTTGGTAACTTCATCCTTCAATTGTCAATCTCTTGTGTTAATTCAGTCAGTATGGATATATCTCTTCGATGATTAAGAGAATGAGATCCAAGGAGCATTTGTTTAAAATAGCGTACCAACGTGACATGAACGTTTTATTAAATTTAAAAAGCATGGGTCTTAGGGTAATCCTCAATCCTCTTGGGTTCCGTTTGTCTTTATGATACTCAATGAGTAAGGTGGCGTGCTATAACGGAGAATATATGGTTACTGAGTATAACCAATAATCGTTTTGTGTTTGAGTAAAAATTTTGATTGAAACTAGAGTTAAAATAATATGAGACCATAGTGTCTTAAGCAGTGCATCCCGCAGGTTTGGGGCACCTCAAGCCTCCCATCTGTTCATCATTACTTAGGGGTTAGGGCTAAACCCTGTAACGAGATAGCACGCTGTTACACAGATACCTATCATTCAACACATCTAAATTTGATTACCACACATTTCCTTAGATGTGCAGGTCCACCCACAGACTTCGCATTGCCAAAAATATTCCATGTGGAAGATTAGTGGCCATTGGAAGGAAAACGATTGCGTAGAGAGAAACGTGGCACGAGTGCAGGAAAAATGTATGGTGATGTGTTTGGCGCAAATATACAGAGTTTGGGAGTGGTTCTGAATGATGTAAAGATTAGAAGGTTGTCAAAGCTAGTGGGCAAACTCTCAGTGAACCAGGATCAAGCTTTATTGCTGGTTGATGGGGAGATGGTCTCTATAAGGGCCATGGTGCTTCAGAACCGTCTTGCGTCCGTACATTGCTGAGTCCAACAGTGCTGCACTTATATCCCTGACAATAGTAAGGATTTAAAGAAATATATAAGTAACATCACTGAGAATACACCACGATATACATGATTTGGCTACTGAGGGCCAAGGATTTGGAAAGGTTGGAAGTTGGTTTGGAAGTTTGGAAAAATGAATTATTGGCTACATTCTGAAACCTATCATGATCTCTATCATTGTATTGGTGGGTGCCTTTAGAGCTTATAAGTTGCACAAGGCAAGACAGTCTGAAAGTTATCTTAGGAGACGGAAAGGCCGATTGAAAGACTGCAGGACAGTCACAATCAAAACCTTAAAAATCTGGAAAAGTTTAGGCAGGGAAGGCAGGCCACAACTTCTGTTGGTGGTCTTTTCTGCAAGTAGAACATGGTAAGGTAAAAGTGCAGTGCTTGATGATACTATTCATCAGAGGGGGGCTGATAGAGCGCTCAACACTCTCAAATTTGTAGGGGTGTATTAAATTCACGTATGAACTGCACTCTCATATCACTCTCTCTCACATATTTTCTATCGTTTTGTTGAGATTCATATTCTCATTCTTAGTTCAGATCATAAAAGTACGTAAAAAACAGACGTACAGAAATCACATCTAATCGTAATTCAAGCTATAAAAGAACCCCAACCATGTCAAATTCATGGAGCATGCGCAAATAAATACACTCTTAATTTAATAAAAACATACGGGACAGATTATCCTTATTTCAAAAATACAAATGAAAAGGGATTAGGATGCAGTGTCTGTACTCAGCTGTGTTCTGATTTTGTAATGTATTGTTCTGTGCATATTCTGGCGCATTAACTATATTCGTAGATTGGGCTCTGTATTAGTGTTCATGTATCTTTATGCCTTGATTTGTAGGTCTGTCTATATTCTGTTATTTCTGGCTTTGTAATAAATTAACAAAACTGAATTTGAGTCTGTGGTCCTTTAGTTAGGCGGGAGGGAAAATATGTAATTGGCAATTTGTTTTCTTCCCTCCACACTTCTTTAGCAGGCAATAAATACCATTGGCCAGGTATTCCTAAGTAAATTTTTGGTAGGGGAATTTGGCCCCATCACAGCCATGAGGATAGGGAGCTTCAGTTCACAAGAACATTTCAGCATTCTAACATGTTCACTCTAAAAATCCACATATATCAATTTTTAGGGAAATAAATCTGAGCACTTCCATTGAAAAACATAAAATGTCGCATTTTACATTTTACTTTTTTAAAGTTACATAATGCACTCTCTACACCTGCATTAGCCAGAGCATACTTCAGAAAAAACACAGGGCTTTTGATGTACCTCTGATTTTTTCAGAAATTTGAAGTTTATCTCTAAAACTTCTGGCTCTAAATGTGTTCCATTATGTGCTGCAGTCATGGTTTCTGTGCTTTACCATTTGCAAATGTATGGCTACGAGCATCACAATGCAAAAAAACAAACAAATTGAGCTCCTGCAATTTTGGGTGAATTAATCTCTTGCAATCAACATGTCTCTCAGTTTAGGATTTCAATAAGAGGCTACATTTGTTGAAATTAATTCCTTGTACCCTGGAATGAGCTTGTCTTCCTGACTCTCACCATTACATTCTTAATGTATCCTATGCAAGGTATGAGTAACCAGTTCAGTGCTGTTTCTTTGCCTTGTACTCTCAGCCTGCAGATGTGACTAAACCTCAGACCCTCACAGACCTAGCAATACATCGCATATTGTATGAATGCATTTAACTTTTGATTTCTGAGTGTGTATGAACTCCAAAGGTGTTTGCAAAGGGTTTGTATGTAGTGGTAGCCCATCTCAGGAGAGCTTCTGTGATTAGTTGTCAATTTCTTGACAACTAGTTCACCAGGAGTGGGTTGCCCAGGTCAGAGACTTTGTCTGTTTCAACCACTCTCTTTCAAGTGTTGGGTCTCCTGGTCATCAGAAGAAGAAGCCTCTCAGTCACAGACTCAGCAATTTCATACATAGAGTAGATAGTAGACACTTGTCTTACATGCTCCTTCTCCCTCTTGGATGGCATTTCCAGAATACAAGATCTGGATATGCTTCTAAACCCTTCCCTCATGTATCCCTCCTAGACTCATCCGATACCTAATTTTTCTCCCTAATCCATTTGTAGAGACTCTCCCCCCTTCCATCTCTTCTTTACTAATCCCAAACCTCCTCCTACTGCTGTGATATCCAAATAAACACTTTCTACACCTTTCCTCTTCTACCCCTCCATTATACTTTTCATTCCAACTAACACTCACATATCCACAACTCAAATAAATTAATCTGTCCCTATATCAATCCACCACTAATGCTTTTTGGGTTCGGGAGTTGGGTGCTACTCGCCAAAAAGTACTCCCACACCTCGTCAGGGCTGGTACATGCTATATAAATAAAATTACAATTACAATTATACAGCCCACGGCCAGGAAAAACATAAAGACAACATACATTTTCACACTCAGCACTCCCTTGCCAATCTGACTATAGCTGGCAGATTTGCCACACTCTTTTGGACTGGACAGTAGACCTGCCGACATTTATGTTTTTTTTTTTTTAGAATTCCCTAAAAGATGATTACCTATAGTTTCCCTTTTGCAGGAGATTACCTGACTCCTGTGTATAATCATGGTTTTGTGGAATTTTCTTTTGGACATTTTCAAGACGTTGGTCCCCAGATTCTTTACACACTGCTTTGGACTGTACTCAAATATAAATGATCATATATTTGTAATTACCCATCAATAAAAAAGTATTTACTGGTGGGTGGTAATCCATGCTATTCTTAAAACATACACCTAGAGACCACAGTGAAAGCTGATTGCACTGTTATTTATGTATTTCTCTTTTGCCTACACTATCAATAATCCTTACACTTCTTTCATACAAGAAAACAGCTTTTGAGGGCTGAGCTCAGATATGTCTTACTTTAGTTCATTTGAGTGCAGTAATTTCTATGATTAATAGCACACAGGTAACATACTCCAAAAAGAATTTACATTGTTAATGTGTAGATGTGTGTGTGGAGGAGAGTGAATCTAGTGGACAGCTATATTAAATGGGGTTGGACATCTTTTCAGAAAGTGATTCTGAGCTTTTCCTTGTAGTGGCAGCCTGTCGTTGTTTGGTAGGTAGTACAAAGGATAGGAATAGTAATTGGAAATGCTGAGTTCCTCTGAGGCTCCCTTGTAGCTCCATTCTCACCAGGCAAGGAGTCTTGAGGCTGCTCATATCACTCAGGCCTTAAATCCGTTCATAGGGTGAGGGAAAGGAGTTGCAAGTGTCTCATTTGAGAGGGGCTAAATAGCACCTCACATCTTGCCTCTCAAATCACATACCACCCTGCTATCCAGTATAAAGTCTGTTCAGTCTTCATGATAACAGGAAGAATGGAGAGCATGAGAAGTAACCTTCAACAGACCTTTAATGTGGGAGGTCAAACATGGACATAGGTCTTTAGGTTAGGGCTAGATCACATAGACAATAAGTTTCATGCACCCCAATCGCAGACCTAAGCTTACATTCATTTGTATTTAAAGCCTAATTTGAGTTTGGATTATTTGAAACTCCCTCACAAACATGGTGGATGTCCCATCTGCCGTATTACAATTGCACTGTAGGCTCTGTGGGACTGGATATCCTACATGTTTAGTCACAGTATCACATCTGCCAAACTTCAAATAAGCCTAGTAGTTTTCCTTATGTGATGGTGACAGTGCAGATACAATTAGGTATACCTGCCAATGAAGCTGGTAGGACAAGCAGCAAAAATACTGTGAGAACTGAATATGGTACTTTCAATGGATGGATACATACAGTGAAGAAATCTTTGCACAAATGAGGTGGTGGTATCCGTGCTATGATTTGAACAAATCAAATAGGAGGAAACACACCCTAAAATTGAATTAAGTAAGATCCCAACATTATTTAAAGGTGAAATGTATTGGATGTGCAATAAATTCAAGACAGAAAAAACTAATTATAAAGAGTGAGGATATACAAAGACTTTTTGGGTGAAAGTATCAGAACATAGGATGGATTTTATTTTGAATCCTAAAAATAAATTGAGGGTATACGGAAATGTATGTTGGAATGAACGATTTTGCAAAGTTAACCCTTCCCAGTCCCTAAATGCTTTTTGAAATATCTATTGCCATTTTGACAAAGTTGACAATACAACACTGATTCTGATTTCATGCTTGCTAAACAATTATAACATAGAGTGGAGGTTCTTCGAGGCACAAGAGCCAGTGTGACAGCTGTCAAGTGTCACCTGGTGTCCGAAGAGTAGGTTGTCCTCAATGCATTTTACCCAGTTGTTGCTGCTGAAAATAGAGAGCCATTGCAAGGTGACTCAGGTTCCCATTGAGTGAGGGGGTCTCTGGTTCAAGTAGCTGTGAGGCTAGCCATGCCTGCTGACTGGTTGTTAGGGAACGATTTGGAGAGCTCACCTTGGGCTAAGGTGGAGCTATGTGCTCATTTGGAGATGTTGGGTCTGCCTGACCACACGGTCCATGGCAGCCAGTAAGGGTGTTCAAGAGTAACTGGAGCCTGAGAGGGGGGGCCAGGTGTCTGCCTTAAAGAGAAGTGGCAGGGGGTGCAAGAAACCGGACCCCGAAGTTCCCATGGACCAGGAGGAGGCAGACCCTGAGGGGGATGCCCTGGAGCCTAGAAGGGGACAGGTAGCTGATCTGGGGGTCCGTCCTGAGCTGACCCATTGGCAGCAGGAAGGAGGACCCTGCAGGGAAGAGTTCTGCAAGGAGCAGAAGGAATGCCCTTCTCTTGTGGGTCTGTGGCAGCAGGCTGCAGACCAGGCAGCAGGTGATCAGTCTGGATCACATTGGATCTATTGGGAGAATGATCTCCTGTATACTGTGTCTAACGTTGCTGAGCCTGGGCCAGCCCCTGTGCTGGTGGTACCCCAGCGCTTCAGAGCCTTCCTACTGAGGTTGGATCATGATGTGCCTTTAGCAGGACATGTGGGGCAAGACAATACCTTTGAGAGGCTTGTCACCCACTTTTATTGGCCCCAAATGCACAAGTGTTCAGACACTCATTGAAGGACCTATCAGCCTCGCCAGGCAATTGGAAACAGTGGGACGAAGCAGAAGGCTCCTCTCCAGCCATTCCTTGTGGTCAGCACCCCCTTTGAATGGGTGGGTATTGACATTGTGGGGCCACTGGAACCTAATACAACCATGGACCATGCCACCCAGTACCCGGAAGTCATCCCTCTCATGACAGTGCCGGCCCCTGTGATTGGACGGGCTCTGATTGGAATTTGTGTGGGGTACCCTAGAGAGGTGGTGTCTGACCAAGAAACAAACTTCATTTCAAATATATGAATTCCCTGTGGCAAGAGTGTGGGTTAACTTAAAAGTTTACCACTCCTTACTACCCCCATGGAAATGGGTTGGTTGAGAGATTCAACCAGACCCTAAAAGCCATGATTATGGGTTTTGAGGAACCTATGAGGCATAAGTGGGACGTCCTCTTACCATGCCTGCTCTTTGCATACCGTGAGGTGCCACAAAAATATCTAGGATTCAGCCTCTTTGAGCTTCTCTACGGTCACCCAGTGAGAGGACATCTGAGTCTGGTCAAGGAAGGCTGGGAGGAATCTCCCATGAAACCTCCCCAGGAAGTATATAGCTACATGCTGCCATTCGGGAACCAGGCTAGGTGTTTCAGGCAACTCGCTGAGGTGAATCTAGAAGCCAGACAGGAGGAGATGAAGCGGTGGTACGACCAGAATGCCACTCTGGTAGAGCTACAGCCTGGTCAGAAAGTGTGGATGATGGCCCCAGTGGAGCCCTGCGCGCTCCAGGATAAGTGGACCAGACCATTTGAGGTGGTGGAGGGCAAAATTCCTGTTACCTACTTGGTGAACTTGCGATCTCCCAGGAATCCCTTGCGGGTCCTGCATGTCAACTGCTTGGAGCCCTCTTGGAGAGGTCCAAAGTGGGCATGCTCTTAGCAACAGATGTTGGAATGGAAGAGGAAACTGAGTCTCTTCCTGACCTTCTGTTAGCAACAGAGCAGGATGAGTCAGTGGATGGTGTGAACCTCTCTTCCACCCTGACCCCTGAACAACAGAATGACTGTCACCAGTTGCTGGGACAGTTTTCTGATTTGTTTTCCCTGATTCCCAGTGTCACAGATTGCTGCATCCATGATGTGGGCACTGGAGACAGCCCTCCGGTGAAGCACAAAACGCACAGGGTGACTGACAGGGTGAGAGCTTGTATCAAGGAGGAGGTCTCCAAGATTTTGCGTTAGGAGTGATTGAGTCCTCTAACAGTCTTTGGGCCGGCCCTGTGATCTAGGTCCCAAAGGCTACCGCACTGGGTGCCACGCCAGAAATCCAGTTCTCTGTGGACTACCGAGGGCTCAGTTTTGTCACCAGGACTGATGCGCACCACATCCCCAGCGATAAAGAGCTCATTGACTGGTTAGGGCCTCAGCACGTCTTACTTAACGTCTGGGCACTGGCAGATCGCCTTGACTGATGGGGCAAGAGAGAGGTCAGCATTCTCCACATCATATGGGCACCCCCAGTTCCCGGTTATGCCCTTTGGCATGAAGAATGCCCATGCCACCTTTCAGAGGTTGGTCAACCAGGTGTTGGCTGGACTGGAAGAGTTCAGTGCCGAATACCTGGATGACATTGCAGTTTTCAGCACCAGTTGGGAAGAACATCTGCTCCACCTCTGGGAAGTGTTGTTGGCGCTGCGGAGGGAAGGCCTCACGATCAAGGCGAGTAAGTGCCTGATCGGGCAGGGTTCTGTGGTGTACTTGGGACACCAGGTCCGGAGTGGCCAGGTGGTGCCCCTACAGCCTAAGATTGAGACCATCCAGGCTTGGGAACCTCCCAAGACCCAGACAGAGGTGAGAGCCTTTTTAGGACTCACTGGGTATTACAGGAGGTTTGTCAAGGAGGATGGCACCCTTGACAGAGCTGACTTCCAGGAAGCAGCCCAATAAAGTGATTTGGACTGACACTTGTTAGAAAGCCTTTGAGGCCCTGAAAACTGCCATGTGCATGGCGCCCGTGCTCCTGGCACCCAACTTCTCAAAATAGTTTATTGTTCAGACAAACCCTTCAGAGCATGGTGTGGGGGCTGCTTTGTCACAGATAAATGAGGAGGGCCTAGATCAACCTATAGCCTTCACCAGTAGGAGGTTACTTCCACAGGAACAGAGGTGGAGTGCAATTGAGCGTGAGGCATTTGCTGTGGCCTAGGCACTGATGAAATTGAGACCATACCTGTTTGGGACACCCCTTCCGGGTTCAAACAGACCACAGGCCCCTCAGATGGTTGATGCTGAAGAGGGGTTATAATCCAAAGCTGTTGAGGTGGTCAATTTCCCTACGGGGGATGGATTCCATGGTGGAACACCGCCCTGGTACAAAACACACCAATGCTGATGGTCTGTCCCGATTTTTCCACCTTAGTGATGAGAACTTCCTGAAGGTAGTTTAGTTCTCCCCACATTTCAGTTGGATGGTGACACGTGTTAGAATTGGCACCTTGGCATGGGTCTTACTTCCTGCTTTTTGCTGTTGCCTCATGTGTTTTTGCTGGTTATAGAGCTTTGGCCACTGTGCCCCTGCTGTCCAGTGCCACAGTGCAAGTGCTCCCCATGGTACATTGATGTATGGATTAGTGATTCCCTGATTGGTTGGTTTGGTTTACTTGTCGGACCCTAGTACAGTGCATTGAGTGTACCCAGGGCTTGTAACCAATTGCTGCTGGTGGGCTTGCAGCACTGGTTGTGCCACCAACAGAAGCAGCCTGTGAAAGTGTGACTCAGGTCTGCCATTGCAGAGCCTGTGTGCAGGCTGGTACTGCCATGCTGACTAGGCAAGTGCACCCACTTGCCTTCCCTTTTCTGCATTTTAGTAACCACTATGGTAGGTTCAAGGGCAGGGTGCATTGTAGGTAAAAGGTAGGACAAGACCTGATGTGTGTGGAATTTCCTAATAGTGAATTACAGCTATTTTTGTTTTTCACTATTGCAAGGCTACCTGTTCCCATGCGGCCCGAATGGGCAGTTTGATTATTACATCTTAAAATCCTAACTGACTCAGGGAACTAGGTAGAAATTGAATATTAGTATGCCTGAACTCAGAATGATAAAATACATCTTTTAATGAAGTTGGTTTTAACATTCTGTGTTTAAAAATACCACTTTTAGAAAGTAGGTATTTACTTGCCTAACTATCCAAGCCTGCCTCTGCTAGGTTGTGTATTCCTTGTCTGGGGTTTTAGTGACAGGGGCTGGGGGATTACAGGAGACAGGGTGAGTCAGCACAGGGATGAATAGAGAGATCTGCATGTAGATGGGTGGGAGAAGTTGCATCTGGGACCTGAATAGGGCTGTGCCTTCCCTCCACAATGCTCGCTCCATCTCATGTGGTGCGTCTGATGTCCCTGGCCTACACTGTGAACGGTAAGGAGGAGTCTTGTCAACAAAGTGCTCCAGGACTGACCAGAACTGCTTTGGACTAGGCAAAGGCCTCTCTTCCTTCAGAGAACAAAGGGAACATTAATATAAAAGAGGGGACTGAACCCCAGAACTTTAGATCACTCTGGGAAACAAGAAAAACCTTTGCCGAGGAGAGGAACTGAGGAGGAGACTATCCCTAAGCTGATTGCTGTGTGAGGGATTGGCCTGCAGTGGTTGTCTGACTGCCAAAGAAAAGAGAAAGGAATTTGTGCTACTTTCAAATCAACTTGTAAAGGATCTCCAAGGGCTTGAGAGAGTGCTTGCCTCCTGCTGAAGTCTCAGGGACAACAGACTTCACCAACCAGCTCCCCAAGAGTTCTTTGGAAGTGCCTGCTGTCGTGTTGGGCCTTCTGAGGGACTGTGTGTCGCAAGGAGCTGAAAGCACGACTCACGAAGAAGCGTGTCGCAGCCAAAGCCGCTGTCGTCGCATCACTGGAGAAGGTTCTCGCAGCTGTCGTAGTCGCTTCACCTCGCAAAAGCATCTCGCATCGCCGGAGAAAAGTGTCGCCATTGCAACAGATGCTGTTTCATCCTTGGAGATGCTTGTCGCCGACGCAGCCGCTCTCGTCGCATCACATGGTTGTCACCGCTGTTGCATCGCATCACCAAAGCGTCTCACATCAACGGAGAAGAGTGTCGCAGTCGCATCAGACGCCATCGCTTCACCTGAGAAGCGTGTTGCAGGGCCTGTCGCGGCTCAGGCATGCACGCATCGTGTTGCATCAAGGAGAAGACGCCACTTTTGTTTCATTACATCTAAAGAGAACTAAGCTATTTCTATCATTTTTAAAGTACAGTATTGTAGATTTTTGTCATTTGTGGTCTTGTGTTAAATCCATATGGAAATACTTATTTTCATACTGCAATCTTTGAGTTGTCCATCTGTAGTGTTGTCACTGGGTTACTGTATGTGATCACAAATGCTTTACACGCAGCCTCTGAGATAAGCCTGACTGCTTGTGCCAAGCTACCAAGGGGGTGAGCAGGGGTTATTTTAGGAGTGTAGCCCCTTACCCTGAATAGACGCAAGGGTCCCTACTTGGTCAAAGGTACCTATCTATGCCAACTAGAGACCGCCAAACAGAACAGGGACTATCAATTTGTGTTACACCACTGGATATAGAACATGGACAAGGCAACAATGACAACAACGACCCAGGAAACACAAAGGTTTTATCCTGCCATGGGGTATTTTTAACCAGTTTAATGGAAAGTTTATATCCTGATCCTTGACTGATAGAGACATTGGCGGCGAAAATGGGTTAGCCGGCCGACGCCTATGCGATTATTGCTGTGAATGGAGACTTGGAAAATGCTGATATTTTATTTTACCTTAATACATAGAAAACACTTTTTAAGATTAACCTTGGGTAGAAAGTCCACCTTAGTAAATAGCATATTATAGATATGTGCTTTGAAGATACTCAGTGGAATGTGATGTCTGAAATAGACAAGGGTTCACTTTCAAATCAGAATTAGGAGCTTAGTAGTGTGAACATTACCTACATTTTTTTGGTATGATAGCATTGACATAAAATGATAGGAAAACATGTTCAGGTGCGATCATAGAAGGATAAAAAATTCACAAATAGACATAGCTGTGAGCATACTCGAATTGCTGTGCAAGGATGAAGGTGGGCGAAATAGAGGATGTGGGATGTGAGAAGATGGTAAGAGAATGTTATCAATTATAGAACGTTTACAATTTGGAGCATTTGGTAGACCCCTAAGAGCAGAGATGTAATACATGGAATAATGAAGGGTTTTCAAAAGTGTCCCAGTTGAATGTCTGTGAAAATGTGAGACTGAAAGATGTTTTGATAAACTGAGGAATGGGCTTGCAAGGAAATGTGAATAATTAGCCTATGGGCCATTTAACTTTCAAGCGGAATTAAGAGGTTTGCTATTGTATTTTAACACTCGTAAGAAGAACATACCATGGTTATAGCTAGTTGCCATATCCTACCTTTTGCATGTTTGAAAGGTGAAGAGATGTCGATATTAAACAATGATTTGGCCTTTAAGAATTGTTTGGTGTGGCTACAAATAATGAGTGTGCCTAGTTACTTATATATCCATATTCCTCCAACCTAGGACATTATTACAAGTTTGGCGGTCCACAGGACCACCAAACCTGTGGTGTCGGTCCGACCACTGCCACACTGCGGGCCCACCCGCAGTATTATGAGCGTGGCATTCGGACCGGCACAGGACTGTTGCAATCGCTGGAGATCAAGGATTCCACAGCGGGATCGCCAAGAATAACAGAAGTTGCCTGTTGGTGAGACTGCCATGAAAAGGGTGGCAGAGAGACAAAAAAGAGGGCCCTAACACGGATACCTGCAGCTCCTGGACCGGATGGTGCATGCGTGGTGGCACATGTAACACCTCCCTGGATTTGCACCTCCACTTCCTGCACAGTGTGGCATGTATTCCACACCTTACAGGAAGGTGCAGTTGGCACTCTGAGAGTGGTGGTCTGCATGTTAGGCTCTTCTATGAGCCTAACAGACCTCTGCTATCAGATCGCCATAGGAACGCCCGCTAAACCAGGATTTAACTCCAAATCAGGAGGGCTGTCGCACTATGGCTTAGGTTTTTGCTGAATATAATGAGAATATTAAAATTGGTCTGTCTTGCAAACTTCTTAAATGGGCTGTACTAAGGTCAAGGATAGCTGATCTAGGTGCTACATTTGCCAAGGTGCAAAGTGTATTGCTATCTGGAAGGGGAAGGAGAGAAAGATGGAAATAATGGGAGAATGCAGGGGAGAAAAAGAATGTGCAAAAATTAGATAAAGGAGATGAGAATGTCTGGTGGGCAAATATAGAGGCATCAGGTGAAATCAAGACTATGCAGCCTTGTTATTCAGCATTCCGACCTTTAATAGTACAGGTCACAGGATTTGAGGAAAACTTTGGGCCCTGACCCAATAAAAAAACGCCTCGAAGAATAGGCCAAACTACCTACGTTTTTAAGCGCTTTTTATGTTTGCTATTTTCAGCAAATAGTGCCAACAAGTTTCTGTGATAAAATCCAGTTAAATGTAAAGATGTAGAAAGTCTTGCAGGAAAAGTTCAGAAACTGCCTTTTCAAAGTCTTGAGCAGTAGTTTGATGACATCCAGAAACTTCCAGTTCAAATCCCTTCTCTTTGCTTGATGCAGAGTTTGAAAGACATAATGTATTTATTTATTGTATTTACTGAGTACAAACCATACCGGTGGGGCATAGGAACTCTAATTCAGCTGATACATTTCAACAATATACTCATTGCATCAAAGGAAAAACAAAAATAGGAAAACAGAAAAAGGGAAGAAATTAGAAGTAAATGGATTTTTTCAAGCTCTTTATGGAAGTTTAAAGGATTTTCATCTGTTGCCCAAAATTAAGCTCTGGGACTTATCATAAAGTGGCCTGTATGACATGTTTATAGTGATTTGACTACACTGGTGAGCTTTAAGTGCTCATATCTCCTTGCTGGCGTGATAATACCACACTGCAAAAAGTACAAGTGGGTCGGGGGGGATAGCTCATCAAATACTTAAATCATAAAGGACTCCAAATTCCCTTATATTCAGAACACTAGTCTCCACATCGATTTTATATCTACATCAATGATTGCATATCTAATCAAAAAACAGGATTACCAATTTTATTTATAATAATCCATCATACAAATCAATACTTTTATATGATTAGATAAATGACATCTAGTTTACACATATATACACATATATCTACAACCAATATGTACAACTGACAACAAACAACACAAAACAAATGTCTTACATTTAGGTTAGAAAACTTTTTTACCCAGACAATCGCACTAAAAAAGACCAGTGCCCCCCTCCTTATTCAGGGAGTACACTCGGAGGTAGTCCTGTATAAACACAACCAGTTCTAATAAATCAGAAACAACAAATCAACGATTGTGATGACTCAAAGTCTCATAATTCAAATAATGTCCCCAGACTCCTCTTGTGAAGCATGTCGACGTGGACGCGTTTCGGCCTTCCGATATCTTGGCCTCCTCAGGACGAGGGTGAAATAGATAAAACACCTATAACTGTCATACATCTCTGTGCCACCATGGTCCGAAATGCACGTGACCCCCAACTACTGGTGAAAAGGAATTACGGGCCAGCAGACCCTTCCTGATTCAGAGACCATGGGTGGTTTATTGTTGAATGGTTTATTGCCCAGGGTCGCTTAGATTAAACCCCCTTCCCGAAAGCCACTTTATCTCTATCTCAGTGTCTGTATCACCATGAATATGTTGACCTTATTCAATATCTTAAACACTCTGTATTGGTGATTAATTTTTAATGTTTGAATGTTGGTATTTTCCTGTAGCCAAGTCTCTAAACCTTGTATCTGTGTCACTGATGTACTCTACAAGCGAATATGGAGGGATGCATGAATGAATATTTAAATTGTATCTCATTACTCTCCTTGTCCCATTGTCCTGTTGTCCTCCTCAATGTGAGCAAGTGGTTTATAGGATGGGGTGGACTGAGATCCATCACAAGTAATAAAGGCACTATCTTGTTAGGTTCAGTTAACAGTTTCAGTATTTTGTACCTGAGCTCAACCGTTGGTAGCTATGCTACAGAGCAGGCAGGCTTAACTTAGGGGAAATATTTAAATAATTTAGAAGTACCAATACATTCAAAAAATCAAAAACACAACATATTAAATATCCCAATTACAATTTATAAAAATTGTAGAATAATCTACTGAACAAAATGACAGAGAAATACCAACATTTTAATATGGGGAACCGGAGATATAATGTTTAGAACATTTAAGTAAAAATACAATCAAAAATGCACTATGCGCCAATGCAGATCAACTGGCCTCGGTAGACCAGGACCTACTCTAGATTTCAGGCAAATCAGAATTGAGTACAGGTCGGATACTAGCCTTGTCCGACCCGTTCGAAGGTTGTACCAAGGGACTGAGGGACCGATTTTGATTTTGGCAAACAATCTCTGCCTGCCAAATTTAGAGATGCCTGCCAGACCAGCGGACATCTCTAGCATTGGCAGGAACAATTGTCATAGCAGTTACAGTCAATGCATTGTAATTTTGACACATGACGCTGTCAACATGACAGCGCTGCAAACTTACAATGGTTTTATTTGGCAGTGACGGACAGTGAAAACATGTCAGCGGTGCTAAACCTCTGATGGCCCTTACTCCGGGGGGCCGTCGAAGGTTTATGTCACTGGTGGAGATGGAGTAGTCTCTGCCATCGTCATAATGAAGGTTTGTCTACTCTAAATGAGGCAAACAGGCTTTCAGTTTGGTAGTTTGCAATGGAGCATCCTATCCGCAAAACTCTAAATTGGGCCCTTAGTCACAGGAATAGAAGCCAAATTCATTCATTGGGGCAAGGCAGCAGTCGGTATCCAGGGAGGGACTCCACGATGTTGGATAGGCATTGGACGAGGTCTCAGTGAAACAGTTGGTTTTGGCAAGAAACGCCCCAAGCTGAAAAAATGTTGATTTGACATCCTTGAAGTCCTCTTATAGGCAAGATTATTTCGGCGCCTTAACCAGGTCTAGACTTCTACCTTCAGACTGAAGGCATAATCTAGATTTTGGAAAACAGCCCATTTCTCCACTACAAGGACAGAACACATTGTTCCATCAACCTAAGGGAGGTGTTTCTACCCAAATTTTGAAATGTCTGCTGGGCCAGCGGAAATTTCAAGCATGGACAGGAATCGCAATCATGGTGATTTATTCTAGTATATTTAAGATTTGACGGACAGCTCCGTTAACATGATGGAGGTGTGAGCCAAGCTTACAACTGTTTTTTTACTTACAAAAATAGAATCCCAAAGTAGACTTTTCTTATTGAAAATAAAAAAAAACGATTTCCTCCTCACTAGGGGATTTTCCCTCCATTGCGAGGGGGGCATTGAGCAGTTTTCTTACCCTTATGGACAGGTTTATCCTGACTGATGGGCACTGAAAAGTGGCTAAATGTCTGTCCACCCAAATTAGGTGGGTGGACATACAGTCAAACCTCTGATGGCCCTTACTCCATTGGACCGTTGGAGCAATGTTAAAACGGCAGATATGGAAAAGTCATATTCAGATTATGGTCTGCCTGACATATAAATTATGCTCTTAGTCTATTTTTTGGAGCTTGGATTCTCCATTGTGGCAAGGCTATGACTGTGTCTGACAAGGATACAATGAGACAGATTCCGTCCAGACAAGGTCCAGCTGAAATACATTTGCTACTGCAGAGAAACTCCAAGTGGAAGAAACCTGCTTCTTCTGCCTAGCAACATTGAACTTTGAGCAGATCAGCTTGGAAGGTTTGGAAGGTCTTGAAGTTAAAACCTTTTTAAAGTCCCAGATTTTCAGAGGTGATATGATAAGTCCTGTTGGACACATCCAAGGTCACAGTCCATGAGGAACAGCTCTTTCAGGTCAAGACTCACACAAGCAGCAATCATCAGCAGGCTCCAGGTCAAGTCCAATTGGAACTGGTCAGCTGGGCACTCCAGGGAAAAGGAGTCTGAAAGCTTGTTGTGGCCCTGTTGCTTACACAGGAGGTAAGCAAACTGACCCTTGGAGGCCTCTTCATTACCCTGGATACAGATGGGGGCAGGCCCCCTGACAAGTCTCAAACAGCAGGTGCAGTCTTTTTTCCGTTCTTCCACAGGTCCAGAATGTTCTGAAGAACATGTCTTGGTGTGCCATATTTATGCCTGGCACTTGCTTGTGGGTTTGAGGGACTCCTCGCCCCTTCTTATTCAACAGGGAAAGTTCCCATTGGTAACCCTACCAACTTTTTCAGTCTTTCATGTCTTCTCTACTGCAAACAATACCACATTGGTCCTCACTCACTAAATCCAAGATGGAAAAACCATTTCCCCCTTGCCCAGAGACTGTATACCCACCCAACCTCATGGTCAGGGTAATGAGTAGCACATCCTCTTTTGTCATTCCAAACTAGTACGGGAGGCATCATCCAGCCAAATAGGTTTGATTTCTGACTGACTGGGAGGACAAAGGAGGGGCCTGTTCAAGTGTCATCTGACATGTGCTTTGGACAGGGGAGGCCCCTGTGTATTAGTTAAGGTTGCTGGTCTCAGCTCAACTGGTATTCCCGCTAAAGGAACAAAACAACTCTCCATACCGACGGCATTACCTCATCGATGGGACCAATTGTAACACCTCATCAGGCCAACTCACTAGTTGGATGACAGTTGGTGGAATACTGCAAATTAGCCTCCAGGATTTAGAGGCAGGGAAAAGGTGATTTTTCTAAAAGTATTTTTTCCTTAATTATCAAAATCCAACAATACCATTAAGTTGGACTTCTGATAAATATACAAAATAATCATTTTATCATTTTGAAGCTTAATTTTGTGTTCAAGTTCAAAAGACCTTTATTCGAATTTCTTAAAATTCATAAAAGTACCGATCGTAACAACAACAAACCATTTTGATATATGTACATGCAAATGATAAATATAACATATGACATTAAATTCCGTACAGTGACAATACAATACATTTCATATCATCACATCATACTACATTTCCATTATGACACAAATAAAACTGGTTACTATGTTCAGGCATTTTCCATCGTTTTACGTGCTCGTATGGCCGATCTTAAAAAAGAGCTGGTGCGAAAAGTTAATTCGTCACTATCCAGGGCAATCAACATACTATATGATCTTTTAGTGTCAGTGGTCTGGATTTTTTAAAATACGGAGTTAAAAACCATTTAATAAATTTGAGATAAAATTTGCAAAAAAATAAAAAGTGCAAATCATCCTGTGTACTCACACCATCACAAGGACAAAAAGTGGAATCAGCATTATGACAATACCCCAATGGAAAAGACAACATAAATTTTACAGTGCCTGCCCTTAAACGAAACAATAATGATCGCTCCCAGCTAGTCATGGGCAGGGAGAGATAGGGCGGCAGAGTTTGACTACACAATCCATTTCCTATGTATTTCATAACACTTGATTTTTGTGATTCACTTCTTAGCCTTTCACTATTGTAAAGTGCATATAGTGCGTTTTTGACCTCGACTTTGTCCTTTGATTCTATTGTCGTGCGATCAGTGAACAAAATGCCTTTGTCAACTTCATTAAGTGATATAAAAACTTCAGACAACCATGGGATCCTCGTTCCGTGATCACAACTTAAACAATCCTTTATAATATTTTGTCTAAGAGCAGCAGCATCATTCCTCCAGATTCTAATCCAGAAAAGTACTGGTCTTGCTCTAATAAAATCACTTATATGTGGAAGATTTAACTCACTGTGACAGATAAAATTGGGTGAGGAGATCGGTCCGCCCAACACTTTTCTGCAAAAGCGATTTTCCTCCCTTTGAATACAAAGGCTGTTTCCCGATCCCCATACCTCTGCTCCATACGTGGCAACAGGTGAGCACTGTAGTTTAAAAATCTTTAAAATAGCCTTAGTGGCACCTATTTTCTTTGGGCGGGGGAGACTCAGAACAGAATTGTTGGCTTTCGAGAACTTGCTCGTGGCGTGGGCCAAATGCCCACTCCACGAGCCGTTCGCAGCGAAAACCAACCCTAAATAAGGAAATGTAGGAACAGATTCCAATTTATCTGTACCTAACTATATGGTATTGAGTTTCATTTTGCCTGGGCCACAGGACATAATAAAAGATTTTTTAAAATGTACCCTCAAATCCAGATCCCCCATAAAATTAACAAAACTATGTACAAGCAGACGAAGGGCATTAGGAGTGCGGGCCATAAGCACCGCATCGTCTGCGTATAAAAGCACTGGAAGTGGTTTCCCTAAAATTAATGGGACATCTGTAGTGACTTTTTTCAGACAGGTGGATAAACCATTAATATAAATGATGAACAACAGGGGTGCTAAGACGCACCCCTGTCTCACCCCCCTCCCTATGTCAATGGCTCCTGATACCTCTCCACCCATCCCAATACGTACCCGTGCTTTCAGGTCAGTATGGAGATAGGCTAAAAAACTTACAAGAGTATCATCAAGACCGTTGATTGAAAGGATGGACCAAAGCTTCGATCTATTCACAAGATCAAAAGCAGATGAGAGATCCATAAACGCGAGATAGGTGGGGGAGGAGCGGGCAACGCTGTATTTGTCAATTATCAATTTTAAATTTAAGCATTGCTCCACTGTTCCTACCCCACTACGGAACCCCATCTGGCAAGGGTCTAAAAAGTCAGTGTCATTTGCCCATTCCAGTACTCTATGGTAAATTATACGGCCCAGCACTTTAAAGGCATTGTCCAAGAGGGAGATAGGGAGATAATTCGCAGGGTCAGACCTGTCTCCCTTTTTATAGATTGGAACAATTATGCTGGTTGCCCATGTAGTCGGCATGGTTGTTTTTGGGAGACTGTTAAAAATGTTAAGAAGTATGGGTGTCCACAAGTCAGCATCATATTTGATAATATCAATGGGAAGACCATCGGGTCCGGGCGCCTTATTTCCCAGACTCTCTTTTATAGCTGTTTTAACTTCATGATCTAGAATTAGTAAACCACCTGATTGTCCAAAAGTGGGGGAATACTCCTCTAAGGGGGCTGCGTAGATTCTAGAAAAAGGGGTCTCCCATGCTGCGCTTGTTATATTGCAACTGATTTGGGTAAGCTTCTTTCCCATTTCCCTCGTTTTTCTGACAGCGTACCAAAATGGGCCACTGCCACCCAAATTTGCGCTGGTAACCAGAGAGTCCCACTGTTCGGAAAGTAAATTGGCCTTCCGTTCAGATATTTTAGCTTTGTAATTTTTCCTGGCTAATTGAACGGTGGCTTTACACCTTGGTTTAACAGAGAGAGCCTTTCTTAATTCTCTATTTGCCAAGGAGCATGATGAATCGAACCACCTTGGCTCTTTACCTTCCTTAGGTAATGGAACTGACAAAAGGGTTTTAATGGTTGAGCACAAAAATTCAAAATCAGCAATTAATTTGTCATGATTGTCGCTTGGAGACAAACAAGAGTCAATCAGATGTGAATGTAGCGTTTGTAGACTGTCTAAAATAGCCCCACAATCCACTCCCCTCCATTTTAACCGAAGGCCATCAATTGATGGAGTAATGTCCCTTGCACCATTTAGGTTCGTAAAAATCGGACTTGGAGCAAGATCCAAAATTACAACCAATGGGTTATGATCACTAAGGGGTGTTTGTACCACAGAAGTTTTTACTATACAATCTGTTAGCAGTGGTGACGTAAATACATAATCAATAGTAGAGCTACTGTCCCTACCAATAAACGTTGGAGCATAAGGGGAATCAGGGTTATGCCCTGTTCTCAAAGCATCAGCTAGGTCAAATTCGATTAGTAGTTTGGACAATTCCGAACCCCTGCGCTCCGCTGGATCAGAATAGGTCTGACTTTCAGATCCAACCCTCACTGCTAATTTCGCATTAAAATCGCCCCCTATTAGGATACCTGACTTATTGTCTACTGAAAGGGAACATTCCAATTGACTTAAAACCTTGGATAATGCCAAAAAGTTCTTGTTCGGTACATGATAAAAATCATTATTATAAAAATTAATTAAATAAACTGTGGTCTTTGACTTCAACTTGTATTCAAGAATCTGGATATTGGAATTAACAGGACCATCGTTCTGCAGGTTTCTAATCGTGCCACCTGCGAGAATCTTAATCCCAACAAATAGGCCACCCACTGCTCGGCCAATACTCGATTTAGGTGATGTTAGGCTGAAGCAGTGATAGCCCTCTATGTACAAATTTCCCACAGCCCATGTTTTTGAAACATAAGAATATCCGCATCATTAATTATCTCGATCCATGCAGGGTCCGATAACTTAGATTCCAGTCCTGCAACATTCCAGCTTAAAATTGATAGACCATGGATATTACAACATTTGCCTGGCCTTACCCCAGTGCTCCCTGCTTCCTCAAAAATCGTATTAACAACAACAGGGAGATTACTATTAGCGGGCGTCGATTCCATAATTTCCAATGTGCCATTCAAAACCTGACAGTCTGCAGCTAATGCTGGGTGTCCCTCTTGTATACTGACTGTGGCTTGGCTATGAATGTCTGTGTTAGGCATTGTATCCAGTCAGTCCTGCTCATCTAGATTAGAAAAATATTCAAATCGATTATGCGTGGGAATGTTGAATGTTGACCTTACTTCAGTTATCGGTTGAAACTGATGGAGGTCGGGGACAGGATAAGACCTATCTCTATAGTTATATTGGTGCATGTTTGGGAATTGGAGATGATGCGGGGAATAAGAAAGGGGTACTGACATTGGGATCTGGTTCCGCCAATTGTGGCCATTCAAGTGGCCAAGGTCCTGGTTTTGTAGAAAAAGCGGTGATTTGATCCTTGCACCAAAATTCGAATCTTGATAAGAGGTGGTGGGGTGGTTCACCATAACATGTTTAGGGGGTATCAAATGTCTATAAAAATAGCCTAGTGGAAGGAGTGTGGTATTGAATTCCCATGTAGAGGGTGATGGGGCGCTTGCTAGTGTTTTCTCTGCCCATTGTGGGTTCTTAAAATTAATTGTAACACAATCCCCCTCAAACTTTTTTCTGAGTGGGCCTATCCAACCCACTCTCTGAGTATTAATAATCTCCCTTGCACCTTCTATAGGAAAATTGCAGTTTGCAATTAACCAATGTAAGGTTTTATTTTTAAGGGATGTAGGAGTTTCCTCTTGGTCCTTCCTTAATTTTGAAACATTGACTAGAACAAGTACATAAGCCCCGCATTCTGGTGGAAGATTAATACGGGAAGGAGCCTGTCTAGTTGTTTTTTGTGGCGGTTGGACCAAGGTGGAACCACTTACGGGATTCGAAAGCTGGCCCACCATAGGCACACTTATCTGTTTGGTATTCTGATCCTTCCTTATAACTGAGGCTACATTATTACACTTAGCTGTTGGTTGGCTAACACTTATCCCCTTGGGTGGAACTAGGGGTGGTTTAGGTGCAATGACTATGTTTGTGGTTAGTGCTTGAGAGGTGTTGGGTTCAGAACCTACTGTTTTAGTGGAAGTAGGTTTAGTTATACAACATTTGCAGCATTTATTTTGGATAAACTCTTGATAGGAATAATTAGTTCAGCTATTTGCTTTTCTATCCGGGTGAGCCTACTTTCAATGGGGGATAGATAAATGCTAAAAAGTTCACCCAATTTTGCCAGCATAAAGTCATTTGCTGTTTCAGTATGATCATTTGTATTGCCATCCTTTACTGCTATCCCACCCTGCTGCTCCACCTCTCTTTCATCAACCTCATCATCCTTAGTAGTCTCCTTAGTCCTGCTTGTATTTAGATTGGAATTAGAATTTACATTTTTCCCAATTTTCCCAGTTTGACTTTGGGGCAGGACATGTTTTCTAGCCTTTGGAGGTTGAGGCTTAGGTGCATATTGGTTTTGTAATTTTTGAATAGCACCCTCGCGTCTGCCCCTTAATTCCCTCGTGTTTTCTGCTGATATAATTTCAGGGGTAGGAGTCATATGCAAGTCTGGAGTCTTCTCTAAATCCATACTAATATCTGTGTCGGAGTCTATCAGGGGAATAGAGGCAGATAGATTTACTTCATTAGGGATGGTATGAATATCGACACACGCGTTTAATAAGGGTCTAATATTAGTAGGCAAAACCTGGATAGGTGTGGTGGCGGAAGCAATAGGTCCCAGGGAAGAACGTTTAGCATGGGCAAGGTCTTGTGAAACCCTACATTCTAGAAGAGAAATGCCCTGGTTTATAGCATCGTTGGCCTTAATTATAAAGTTGTCAATAGGGCCAGTTTTGGGACCACCCCCAGCAGCTGCTGTTCTACTACGACTCCCCCCTTGGAGACATGTTGACAATAGATGGTAGAAAACTAAGCCTGTCGCGGAGTGGGAATTAGAAACCTGTTGGGCACTTCAATATACAAATATACAAATACCCAGGTACCTAGAGCAGATTATAAGTAGCCACGCGATCTGTGAAACAAATCACAATAGATAGCTAACAATCAATATGGTCAATCTCCCAATCCAAAAGTTAAACAATAGGGTCCATAGTCTTTAGTCCTCAGTACGACTACGCAGACACAGAGTCGAAATTGCCAGATACCTTGGAGTATGATTGTTAGAGGGCTGCACCCGCCCGTCCTCCCTCGGCCTCTGGAGGGCCGTAGAGGGCCCGCCCTTTGCCCGGGCTTAGCCCGGCGCGGCCCCGCGCGCTCCCGCGACGCGGGAGGGGCAGCTGTGATTTAAGCGCCTCCAGGCGTGGAAGTCCGGTGAGGAAAGAAGGCGGCGTCCCAGAGACTTCTGGGTAGTGTAGTTCCCGCTCGGCAGCCGCGTTGGATTGCGGCGGCGGGGAACCACACACACTGGCAGCCGGTAGGTTTGGCGACACTGGCCCCAAATACTCCCCAAAGATTACAGGCAGGCCCCCGCTTAATTTTGTGATTTGTAGTGGAGAATGAAATCTCCCAGGAAATGTTTGAGGTAGATAACATACTAATCTATTGAAATAACAATATGGTGATAGAAGACTTGTACAAAAGATATGCAAATCAGTACCGACCATGTTCCTCATGGGAACAGTCCATCCCAGACTACCAGACAAGGCTCCCACCTGAAGTTACCACAAGCATCCCCAGACCACTTTCAACCTCCTTAGGTCTCATCAGTGGGGTATAGGTTGAGCCATATGGCACAGAGACCATGGGACCCATGTCTGGGCATATTCATCGCACTTTGAGCATAAACTGCAACAACAATAGGGTGAAAAATGGAAGGCTTGAATTAATCTCAGCAACTTGCAATTGCTTGGGACACTTTCAGTCCATTATTTTGCACCCAACATGCTACTGTAGACAACACTATCAGATTGAGACACAGTTTGCCAATAATGGAACTGTTGCTGTGTTCAGAGCGGTGAGAAGAAGATTAGATTATATTGAGCCTTGAAGATATGAAGAAAGATAGCTAACGTCTGCTGCCATCAGGAAATGGAAAAAGGGTAAGATGGAGTTTAGACAGACACAAGATTGAACTAGTTTATAGGGTAATCAGGCAGTGCCCCATGGGTCAGTCTTAGAGGACAGTGTGTGGAGCAGTTTTGTAGCTGTTTGTGGGACTGTTATTTCGTCTGCTGGACTGGGTTGTAATGTGGATTTCCTTGATTTTAAATCAAACATCGCCTTCAACAAGCTCAAAAACACGTAGTCTACCATACACTGCAAAACACTTCTACGGCTGTCTACAAGCTTAAAATTGCCCCCATTCACAAACATAGGCCACCTTTTTACCTTTATAATTCACTAATAGAGGACCACTAGTATTTTGGTTCCACCTATAGTTTCTGTCCGAGTCCGACCCTGGACAGACATGGTGAAAATGGTAATTCTATGAATATTTTTTATGCTTCCTCCATTCTTTCCATTCTCTTCAGGACAAGCTGGTGGACAAACTCACAGGAAGAATGAGTGCAATGGTGTTAAACCAGATTTGAATGAGAATCAGCTGTTCAAGTTTGCAGTTAACACTCATGTCATGAAACTTTACTGTGGTGAGCTGTGGCTGAGTGACAGCCGATGAAGGCGATTTTGAAATATTGTAATTCTTTAGCAGGTTCCGCGTCCTGTAGAGGTAAACATTGTACTTTGACAAGCTTATTGTTGTTTTACCTACAGAGATGTCAGTCCTTGCCTGGGGCGATAATGGTTTCTCGCTGGGAGGAGTGGGTGGTCAGTACATTGTCAAACTGGACAGGTGACGATATAACTACGGGCAATGGAGAATCAGTGTGATGATTGTCAGCCCTTCCCTTTGTAGAAGCAGAAGTGAATTTTAGAGATGAGCAGTTGGAAGGAAGGCTGAAACAAGTGAGAGAATCATGTTTTTTGGAGGGATCTGGGATTTGGCTTGAATGAGACAGGAGGCATGAATGTGCGTAGACGTAATTGCAGTAATGGAGTGTGAAGTGAATTTTGATTTTAGATCGCATGATGCCAAGTCACCGTCTCTGACTAGGAGATTTACATAACTGAATTAAATGTGGATATAAGCACACACACCAAGATTTATTCTGCAAGCTACTTTCTCTTGATTTTACAAGTTGGAACATTCTATTGCACTAAAATGCATCAGCTAGCACGATACTTAATTAGAATGTACTAATGTGAGCAACAACAGGTTGTCTTTCTCGCATACTGTGGGAAAATTACCTCTATGCCATCTGCTCCTGGTTATTATTCCTGTGTAGTAAATGAAAGCTAATTGTTCCTATTCGTCAGCTGTGATAAGGAAGTGCGCTACGTACATCGCTCTTAAATTATATGGCGTATCACACTGTCTCTCTGCATGTTGTGGCATCAAAATCCAATGATCATTTAAAATACATAGACAGCCTTTTGAAGGTCGAGTATTTCAATTTAATACATTTTGTTGTGATGTGTTTGTTAAACTTTGCTGCATCCGACTATTGTAAACGTCGTGTAAATGGTCGACGATATCTCCCAAAGCACAATCTTACAAGAGATGCTTAAAATGTAAGTGTATTATTTTCGCTATAAGAGTTAAATCTTTGTTTCGAATAATTGGCCATGTATGAAACCAAAAGTCCCACATGTACAAATTGTGTTTGTGAGTTGTCACATGAGCAACGTTTTATTTGTTTAGAGAAGGCAAATATAAGTGCTCGCAGACAGAGGCTCCACTATGAAAAATCTATATTTGCAAAGTAAAAGAAGCCTGAAAGAACAGTTGTTTGTGCATTCTTATGTATTATTCACCTGCGATAAGCAGCCAGTACATCCCCTAATACAACAAATACTTTGTGAGAACACAAAGCTAGCATAAAACTTGAGTGTAGCAAACAAGAGCTAATCATATTTTTGAGAGAAGAAAAGATAAGCACGACCTAGGGTACTTTGGTGAAGAGGCCCTAGAAGGCGCTATTCCGGCCACCATAGCTGCAGGATCTGTCACTGTGCTTTTTTCCAGTGTAGGGATACGCCCAGTTAATATAATTATGTGAGCACGGATCTTCCCTGCTACTTCACTTATACTGTTCAGCAAGGATCTGAAAACTTTTTCTAAAAATAATGCCTCTTCACATTTAATCATCTGGATGTCCATCACAGATGAAGAGTTTGAACACCCACCCGTTTCCACTGCACTCCATCACCCACCCTCACATCTGTCATTTCTCCACCCCTAACTGTAGGCATCACCCTATTAACCTTCAGTTCCTCGCTATAAATACATGCTCCTTAATGCACAAACCAAAGCATTGAGCATCAATATCCCACACAGACAGACAGGTTCTGACTCAAGACTATCTCCCATTTTAAAGCTGGACTTCTCGGCTGTGAAATATCGGAGGGTAGATCTAACAGCTGCCATATCTGACTCTTAAGGGGTGAATTACCCTTCGCCGTTGAAGTCCCTGCATGGAATACTGCAAAAGTACCATTATCAATACTTCTCTTGTCTGGACCACGCTGCAACTGATAACATCATAATATTGCAGAATCTATTGATTGTCTTTCAGGCCTAGTCCATTCAGCCTCCCTGGCAAATACTAATGTAAATCCAGAGACTCTGCGTGGATTTGATCAGGATGGCAACCATTTGAGAGTGGCAGGTAAGGTAAGATTAAAATTGGTGTAAAGGGTGACTCTAGGACTGCCTCACCTCATAGTGTTCTTCTATGCTCCGCAGCTTAGTTGTCTCATGGAGTGGTTCAAAACAGGGATGGACTAACAGTGATGCTTCAATGATCACCCTCTTGCATGTGAAAGAGCCTGCGTCAGAAATTGACGCATTTGTGTCCTAGAAGTGGCGCAGTGAAATCTTATAGATTTCACTGCGTCACTTCTATGACCCTGTCTTGAGTCAGAACGCCCCCCTGCATACATTATACCTCACGTAGGTATAATGTAGCGCAGGTGTTTACAAAGTGACGCATCTACCTAGATGCGTCACTTTGTAAATATGGTGCAACATGGCACATTTCTTACGCTGCTGGTGCATCACAAAAAGTGACGCACCAGTGGCGTAAAAGTGACGCTCGGCCTCATAAATGAGACCTAATGTATTCAGAACTGTACCCACTGACTTTATTTGAGAAACTGCTCTGGAACACCACTGACTGGTGTGCGCTACAGAATACATATTATATTGATCTATGGATGCATATTGGGACACTGTATTTCACATGATGCACAGGTTGAACACAAACACACTCGTACACACGCACACACACACACACACACACAGGTGCTGGAAGCGGAAGGCAAGATTCTACACCAGCTGGACTGGGCAGCTCAACAAATCCATACCATAGACACACCAAATCAGCCTTATACTAAAACTATTAGGTCCTCGGGGTCCAGAATGATCCATCACATATTATGCTGTGATATATGGAGTAGATTATGTGGGGTATTACAAAAAGGGCAGTGGCATTTATTAACATCATATTGCTGGCAGCCAAACTTTCTCTCTGCCCTATGGGGAACTCAACTGATTCCCCAACATCCATAAATGACAATCAAGACTCTAAAATGCGGGGGGGCGTGGCTTGGCGCCGTGGGTGATGGCGGCGCCTGAGTGAGGCTCCGACGCAGCACCGGGGGACTTACCTCACATCTTCCTCTGTTCCTGGTTTGGAGGTCCGCTCCTACCGTCGGAAGGTCTGCGCCATGCTGTGAGACGCTCGGGAGGTTCCTGTTTGGGCGGACGACGGAGTTCTCCGCTGCTGTATTTCTGAGACGCTCCGGTGCTCGCGGCCGCCATCTTGTGGTCCCGACACGGAGCGTCTCTCTCACACAGGCGAGTGCGCAGGTTTCTTCATTTTTCACCCGCATTTCGGTGCAGTCTTGGATTGATTCCTGTGAATCCCACACAGCTTCAGCCTGCTTTAATGACCTAACGAAAACACGCAATTCAGCCTAATTGCCCTTAACATGAAGCGACCGCCATTTTAAGCATCCTGAAGTGCATCTGCCTCTCTGCTGCAGTGCCGGCTACGCTGTCTTTGCGCTTCCTGAGTTTCCTTCCTATCATGCAGTCTTCCTCAGCCACTTCTTGGAAGGTCCTCATTGATTTACCTTATTGTTTTAAATAGCAAGTGGAGGCTGTAGATTACTTACTGCCACAGCGAACAACACAGTTTCTTTGTGACATCTTTAATGCTGCTGAGAATTCCTTTCTGGCTATTCTCTTTCCGCAGGCGATTTTGTCACACTGTCCTCTATGCTTCAAAGGGCTGCTTTTCCACTAATTCCATAATTGACTATGCTGTTATGCTTCTTTAATAGGCATTATCTATCCTGGCAACGTTGTCTTGGATGATTTCTCTTCTCAATGTTTATGTTGGATTATCCAGCTTCGATTTTTTTTTTTCTTCATGTTACTTCTGCTTGCCACGTTATGACTGAACTGAACTACATGCTGTTCTACCTTCTCTACACTGTTTTTTTGGCCTTTTGATATTACACTGCAATTCCTGCACGTTTATCAGCCTCCCTGTATGGGACGACAAAAGCATATGTCTCGCTTTTCCTCCAAACCGTCTACGAAGGTGGCTTTTGTAAAGAACTCCAAAGTGTTTTCAGCTCTTTCCCAATTAGAAGACTCCCTTGCATCTTCAGGTTCCGAGACAGCCATGGAGTCGTCCTCTCAACCGTCCTCAGGGAAAACAACTGTTAAACGGTTAAAGAAACATCCGCTTTTGCCACCCAAGTCATCATCTCCAGTTTCTATGGAGCTATTACTGGAGGAAATTAGATCATTTCGTCCCTTCCTCGAGGAAATTGGGACACTGCGCCCTTTCATGGAGGAGACTAATGCCAAACTTCAGGTTCTAACTGACAATTGGTCCCAAATTGAAACAAGAGTTTCTTCGGTGGAACAATCCGTCGCCTCCCTTCAAGAATCTCAAACCACAGTCACACATTTGTCCTCGCAGGTGGGCGCTCTCCAGAAGCAGGTGGAGGAGTTGGAAAACAGAGGAAGACGCAATAACCTTCGTATTTATGGCCTTGCGGAGGGTCTTGAAGGGTCTGACCCGCTTGCTTTCTTCAAATCCTTCCTCCCCAAATTGCTGCGCTTGCCAGAAGACACTTCTCTTAACATCCAACGCGCACATCGTTTGGGTCGCCTACCTTCATCACTCTCCATGTCACAGAAACCACGAGGTGTAATTCTTTATTTCTTGGAGTACACTGATCTTCTGAAAGTTCTTGCAGCTGCCAAGGCTCTTCCTAAACTGACTTGGTCTGATTCTCCGCTGTTCTTCGCCCAGGATTATGCCAAAGCAACTGCCAATCGCAGGAAAGCCTTCTTAAGCATGAGTTATTTACAACAAGGGGTGGTGATGGACAGAGTCTCTGAATTAAGCAGAAAACTCTCACCCAGTCAAGAGATCAGGGCTAGATCCAACACCGTTTTTTAGCTCACTGCATCATCCCAGTTTCAGAACCTGGCTGTATGCAAATTAGTCTGTTCCTGTCCCAGTGCATGATGGGAACAGGGCAAACCAAACTACAAAGCCAATTCTTACACTGGAAAGGAAACAAGCTACCGGGGACCGGTTTCTGGCATTTCAGCCTCTTCGGCCCGGCTTGCTTGAATCCTGATGGTGCAGTGAGCAAGGGACTCATGTCTGAGCATACCCTTCCACGCTTAGGGTGGACAAAATTATTTACAACAAGGGGTGGTGATGGACAGAGTCTCTGAATTAAGCAGAAAACTCTCACCCAGTCAAGAGATCAGGGCTAGATCCAACACCGTTTTTTAGCTCACTGCATCATCCCAGTTTCAGAACCTGGCTGTATGCAAATTAGTCTGTTCCTGTCCCAGTGCATGATGGGAACAGGGCAAACCAAACTACAAAGCCAATTCTTACACTGGAAAGGAAACAAGCTACCGGGGACCGGTTTCTGGCATTTCAGCCTCTTCGGCCCGGCTTGCTTGAATCCTGATGGTGCAGTGAGCAAGGGACTCATGTCTGAGCATACCCTTCCACGCTTAGGGTGGACAAAATTATTTACAACAAGGGGTGGTGATGGACAGAGTCTCTGAATTAAGCAGAAAACTCTCACCCAGTCAAGAGATCAGGGCTAGATCCAACACCGTTTTTTAGCTCACTGCATCATCCCAGTTTCAGAACCTGGCTGTATGCAAATTAGTCTGTTCCTGTCCCAGTGCATGATGGGAACAGGGCAAACCAAACTACAAAGCCAATTCTTACACTGGAAAGGAAACAAGCTACCGGGGACCGGTTTCTGGCATTTCAGCCTCTTCGGCCCGGCTTGCTTGAATCCTGATGGTGCAGTGAGCAAGGGACTCATGTCTGAGCATACCCTTCCACGCTTAGGGTGGACAAAATTATTTACAACAAGGGGTGGTGATGGACAGAGTCTCTGAATTAAGCAGAAAACTCTCACCCAGTCAAGAGATCAGGGCTAGATCCAACACCGTTTTTTAGCTCACTGCATCATCCCAGTTTCAGAACCTGGCTGTATGCAAATTAGTCTGTTCCTGTCCCAGTGCATGATGGGAACAGGGCAAACCAAACTACAAAGCCAATTCTTACACTGGAAAGGAAACAAGCTACCGGGGACCGGTTTCTGGCATTTCAGCCTCTTCGGCCCGGCTTGCTTGAATCCTGATGGTGCAGTGAGCAAGGGACTCATGTCTGAGCATACCCTTCCACGCTTAGGGTGGACAAAATTATTTACAACAAGGGGTGGTGATGGACAGAGTCTCTGAATTAAGCAGAAAACTCTCACCCAGTCAAGAGATCAGGGCTAGATCCAACACCGTTTTTTAGCTCACTGCATCATCCCAGTTTCAGAACCTGGCTGTATGCAAATTAGTCTGTTCCTGTCCCAGTGCATGATGGGAACAGGGCAAACCAAACTACAAAGCCAATTCTTACACTGGAAAGGAAACAAGCTACCGGGGACCGGTTTCTGGCATTTCAGCCTCTTCGGCCCGGCTTGCTTGAATCCTGATGGTGCTGGAAGCTTGTTTCCTTCCCAGTGTAAGAATTGGCTTTTGTAGTCTGGTCTGCCCTGTTCCCATGATGCACTGGGCCAGGGACAGACTAATTTGCATACAGCCAGGTTCTGAAACTGGGATGGTGCAATGAGCTAAAAAACGGTGTTGGATCTAGCCCTGATCTCTTGACTGGGTGAGAGTACTCTGCTTAATTCAGAGACTCTGTCCATCACCACCCCTTGTTGTAAATTATTTTGTCCACCCTAAGCGTGGAAGGGAATACTCAGATGTGAGTCCCTTGCTCATTGCACCATCAGGATTCAAGCAAGCCGGGCCGAAGACGCCTGAAATGGCAGAAACCGGTCCCCGGAAGCTTGTTTCCTTCCCAGTGTAAGAATTGGCTTTTGTAGTCTGGTCTGCCCTGTTCCCATGATGCACTGGGCCAGGGACAGACTAATTTGCATACAGCCAGGTTCTGAAACTGGGATGGTGCAATGAGCTAAAAAACGGTGTTGGATCTAGCCCTGATCTCTTGACTGGGTGAGAGTACTCTGCTTAATTCAGAGACTCTGTCCATCACCACCCCTTGTTGTAAATTATTCTTAAGCATGAGAGCGGCCCTTCGCTCTATGGGTGCTCGAAATGGCCTATACCATCCTTGTTTGTTCAAAGTTACTTATAACAACAAAACCACCACCTATGAAGATCCAGTGAGACTCCAGAGCTTCATCAACGCGCACCACGCCTCTGCTATGGACGCTTCTGGTCCTTCATCCTTCTCCCCTGGCTGATTTTTCATGTTTATCTATTGCTGATCCTTGTTTCCTGCTTGTTTTCCATGATTCCATTGTTCTAATCTTGTACTGTTGTTGTAAGCTTCATACCTCTAGCTGATCATTGTTTCCGTTCATCAACTTCGATGTTAGTTTCAAGTTCCGTTCTGATGGTTACTTCCTTTTTTGGATTTACTTACTTGTTTTTGAATGTTATTGTCTCGTGATGTTTTCTCACATGTTATATTTCGTAGTTCTTGTATAGTTGCTGTCTTGTGTAACACCATCTTCTTTACCCCGCATTTGTCTCCACAGGAACCCTACATTGTTTGATGACGTCTTCCCGGTTCTGTGCCTAGCCGACCTCAGTTGTGTTGCCTTACCTACCTGGCCCCTTCCTCCCCTCAACTCCTTCTCGTATTTCTCTTCTGTAGGTATGTTTATCCCATGTTTTATGTATCTCTTTTGTTTTTCGTTTTCGATCCTGTTCCCTTCCCCTTCCCCGACTAATTATTTTTCGCTCATGCATATTGATGATGATTTTTCTTCCTCAGGTTATATCTCTTCTCTCTTCTGTGCCATGCATTTTTACTCTTCACTCTTCCATTCACTTCTTTATATTGTTTTTCCTTTCATTATTGCCTACTTTTTAATCTTGGGTTTCCTCCTCCCTCTTGCATTTCTCTTCCTTACGTATTGCTTCTTTCTTCTTCAATCCGCTTTTCTTTCTCTCCTTCACCTTTGTATTATTTTCTTCTCTCTCTTTGCTTCTTTCTTCTTTCCGTTTTCTATTTTGGAATTTTTTATGCACAATGCTATTGCTTTAATTTGTAACTTATGTCTTTAAATATTGTTTCCTGGAATGTTAAGGGCATTAATTCTCCAGTTAAGAGACAGCGCATTTTATCTCACCTGGCTAAATTAAATATTGACATTGCATTTCTTCAAGAAACTCACCTTACAGCCACGGAATCTGAGAAACTCAAAAGAGGTTGGGTGGGTGATGTCTTTTACTCACAGGGTGATGGCAAACGTAATGGTGTTGCTATTTTATGTCGTAAATCGCTCCCTCTTACACTCATTTCTCAAACCTCGGATGTTAACGGCAGATGGAGTCATGTCAAACTATCACTTAGAGGTGTTCCACTCTCCCTCCTTAATGTTTATGGACCCACAAATGGTGAACCCCTTTTTTGGGCTGAACTATCTCCCCGTATAACCCAATTCATGGATGATAATTTTATTCTTGCAGGGGACTGTAATCACCCTCTTGATCCCTTTCTGGACAGAAAATCTGATGCCTCCTATATTCCTACAAAATCACACAAACTCTTTACTCAAGCTATCTTGCAACACAAACTCGTTGACTCGTGGCGTCTATGTAACCCGACCCTACAAGAGTTTACCTTTTACTCCCCTCATCATCGCTCCCAATCACGTCTCGATTATGTTTTTGTCTCCCATGCACTCTCTCAAACGCTTCAGATGGCAGAAATTGGTCCGATTCTGCTTTCTGATCATGCCCCTGTGGTGGTATGTCTTGAGGTTTTACCCAAAACTGATGGTCCTAAACGGTGGCGTTTTAATAATGCCCTCCTTTTGGATCCTAAATTTTCCACTTCTTTTTCTACTTTTTTTGATGAATTTTTTCTTTTCAATGATATCCCACCCATGTCCCGGCATACCCTCTGGGACACCTTTAAAGCAGCTGCACGCAATTTTATCATTAATTTTGTCGCTACCAAACGTAAAGCTGCCCGCAGTTTTACCAAAAACCTCCTACGTGACATTAAAAGATTGGAACACGCCTACTTTACCTCCCACTCCTCAGATAGTTTGACGTCTCTTGTCGCTGCCAAAATCAAATTTAATGAAAAATCTACTGAAGATGCTTCTCTCTATTTGCTTAAATCCAGTGCTAAATTCTATGGTGGTAAGAACAAAGCTGGGAAAATTCTTGCTAATTACCTGAAGGTCAAACACAACAAAGTGAACATTGAGTCGATCTATGATACTGAAGCACATCTTCAACACAAGGATGCTGATATTCTTAACACTTTCTCACATTTCTATGAGACCTTATACACTTCAGACACCTCTTCTTCTCCTCAATCTCTTGCTCATTTCTTCTCTACTATTCAACCCCCCCTCTTTTCCTCTTGATCTTTCTTCATTAGAATCCGATATTTCCCAAACAGAATTGCTTACTGCCCTCCAACGTTTAAAACTCAACAAGGCCCCTGGCCCAGACGGTTTTACTGTTGAGTTCTACCTTCATTTTTCAAAATTACTTATCCCAAAACTCCATTCTCTCCTCCACTCCTTTGCTGAAATTGGTTCTTCCTCCGGTACTTTCTCAGATGCTCATATTTGTTTAATTCCTAAGCCTGGGAGAGACATCCAGTATTGTAAAAATTACAGGCCTATTTCCCTAGTCAATATAGACTACAAAATTTTTGCTAAATCACTGGCGATTAGGTTGGACCACATCCTCCCTGACCTTTTAGGAGATGAACAGTCAGGCTTTGTTAAAGGACGTTCCATAACTGACAACACAAGTCTCTTATTTAATATTTTATCCAAATCCCCACGTCTTCAACACCCCCTCGCAGCAATTGCCTTAGACGCTGAAAAGGCGTTTGATAGGGTGGAATGGCCTTACCTTTTCCATACTCTTAAATGGTTCGGATTTGGCCCTACATTTCTCTCCTTAATCTCCTTATTATACTCCCGTCCACGCGCTGCCGTTTTTGCCAATGGCCAAACATCTTCCTATTTTAATCTTGGCAGAGGTGTCCGTCAAGGTTGCCCTCTTTCACCTTTTTTATTTAACCTGGCCCTAGAACCCTTTTTGTCTAAACTTCGCCAAAATCCAAATATCCACGGATTTCAGACAAAAGATCTCTCCATCAAGCTTGCTGCCTATGCAGATGACATTTTACTTTTCATCTCTAATCCCACTGTTTCTATTCCCGCTTTTCTAGCAGAAGTACAGCATTATTCTTCCATTTCGGGTTATAAATGAAATCATGATAAATGTGAGATTTTGCCACTAACGAAGTTCACCTTTAAGACTGACTTTACCGCCTCCAATTTCCATGGAGCTCTTCCCATATCAAATATTTGGGATTGCACATTACCCCCTCCATCCCTGACACTGTTTCCCTATGCCTAACCAAATGCATTCAGAAATTATCTGATCTCACGGCTAAGTGGCACCCTCTTTATCTATCCTGGTGGGGTCGTTTAGACACTATCAAAATGATGCTATCCCCTGTTGTTCTCTATACTCTCTCCAATATACCCATAGCCATTCCGGCTAAGTTCATAAAAAAAATAAACTCAGTCCTGTCGTCCTTTTTATGGCACAAGCGTAAACCCAGAATGTCTCTTGCTAGACTTACTCGTCCGGCTTCTGAAGGTGGTGTCAATTTTCCGAATTTCCTGGCATATCATAGAGCTTTCTTGTTGCGTCAATCCTCCTTTTGGTTGCAAGATCCTGATTCCCCTTGTCCACTGTGGACTACAGTGGAACGCCTTTTTCTCTCACCTTTCTCTTTTGCTGAATGTATCTCTTTTTCACGTAAACCCTCCTCACTCTTCACTCCCATACATAAATTCACTCTCAAACTTCTCCTATCCTCTCACCCTCCTCCTCCTCTCTGCCTTGCCGATTTCCTTTCATCCACCATCTGGCATAATAAATTCCTCCTCATTCGTGGCAAACCCATTTTCTGGAAATCCTGGAGGGCCAAGGGTCTGCTTTGGATCTCACAATTGTTTTCACACTCTGCTTTCTTGCCTTTCCACATTCTCCGTTCCACTTTTGGCTTACCCCTTTCTTCTGCTCCCCAATACCTCCTCCTCAAAACATCAGTTATGGAACTCTATAATACACTCCCCACCTCACACTCATCTTCCCCTAACCCCACTGCCCAACTTCATTCCACTTTACTTACTCTCCCCAAAGCCTCGGTCCTCTACAAATGTCTTCACACGCACAATCATCCTAGACTCAAAAGTACAGTGGAGGAGCACTGGGAAAGTGATCTTTCCTTATCCTGGCCAACCTCGCTTTGGGATAAGATCTGGACGAAGATTCGTAAGACCTCCAGATCTGCCTCTCTGACGCAAACCATATTCTTTATTTACAATCGTTTACTACATACTCCTTCTACCCTCCACAAACGATTCCCTACTACACCAGACACATGCTGGTCATGCTCCTCCCCTAACGCCACTCTGTTTCATATGTTGTTTCTTTGCGAAAAAGTACATGCCTTTTGGTTACAGGTTTGGGCTCAAATTAATGTTATCTTCTCCACCAGCATTCCATTTTCACATGAACGTATCTTTTTAGGAAGCCTCTCCCCTTGCTGGGATCAGATAGATCTAAATGTTCGTATTGTTGATTTATTGTTAGCAGTTGCTTTTCAACAACTTACTGTCAACTGGAAATCTGCGTCCAGCATTACCTTCAAAGCTTGGTGGTATAATGTTTGCCACAACCACAGACTTGATACTGCTTTTGTTTTTCCTGCACAGTTGGCAGCTAAACGTGCTGAACTTTGGCTTCCCATCACGTTATATTTAGATAACTGTACAACCCGTTCTTTCCGCCCACGACCTGATCAGCAGGAGGTTACTAAACCTCCTTGACACCCTTTTCATTCCCTTATATTTTGCTACTCTGTTTTGATGCACAACTCTAATTGCATTTGTTTCTATTGTTCCTGTTTTATAATATTTACTTTTTTACTATTGATACCCATGATTAATCCACTGTGTTTTGAATTGTTACTATTGTATTACATTTTTCTTTTTTTTCCCTTCCTTCTTCTCAAAGAATCATCATTTGCTTCCCCTTTCCTTTTCCTTTTTGTTTTTCCCCGCAATATTGTGTTCCCATTTTGAACTATTACCTTGTATTCATTTCAATAAACTTCTTTTGAACTTAAAAAAAAAAAAGACTCTAAAATGCACTAGGTTTGGAAAGGTTCATGCACTCTTTGGGAGGCGAGGAGAGCATCTTCTCTGTTCTCTGGCATATCCTTTTAGTGAATTTTGCAACACACTACAGAGCAGTCTTGCTCAATGTTTTTAACATTTCTGCATTGTTAAAAAATGTGAATTCTTTAAATCACCTACATTTGTTTCAAAATCGTCTCCTGATTACAACGTATGCATCATGGAGAACCAATCAGTTAAAAGTTTGGAGGGAACCAATCTGATGCAGGCTTACTCAGCAGTGGGTGGGTGCAGCTCCGAGTTCAAAGATACTTAAATGTCTGTTCCAGCATGGACACCTAGCAGATGTGAGCAGCAGGCTCACCAAAGGATCTCCATTGGCAAGTCTGTCTGCACTCTTCTGTGGCCAGACACTATGCCCAAACTCGTAACTACTCCCCAAAAGATGTACAATTTCCACTCGACAAGTTACAAATTAGACCCCACAGTCCTGCAACAATTGCACAAACTAGGCATCCCCAATACGGCGAACGCCATGCTAATACCTACATGTATAGAAGGCCAAACATCCAACATGAAATCCTCTCTCAGGAAGAGTGCACAAAGAACCAACCCTGACCAAAAGATGATTTACTACTAAAAAGAATGCTCCATGGTGAGACACCAAGCAGAGGTCTTCCGCCGATTCGACTATGACTACCCAGATATTCTTCTGCCAAATGAAATATGACTCACAGAACAGTCCTCGCCTAATATGCTTGCCGTCCTCCATGATAACTATTACATTCTTCAAACTAACTGACCTCCTGGTAAGACCAGTAGGAGCATAGCAGCAGTAATTAAGGAGAATCTCAGGGTCTCCAAACTAACCAATTGAAACATCCCGGTGGTAGACAACGTCATAATCAAACTGGAGTCTCACTCGTCCCCCTTATATGTTTCCTTGCCTACTGACCCCAAGTACACATGCAGCATTTTCCTCAGCTTTTTAAAAAACGATTTCCCCACTTCTTCAGCGACTGTACAAAAAATCCTACTAGTAGAAAATGTAAGTTATTGAGCAAACAGCGACAAGGAAGAACATCTATCCCCAGACTTCTATGAGCACCTCTGGTCCACACACCTATTTCTGTCCAAACTCACAGTATCCCCATGCGTTTTGTCAAACCATCATCAAATTAAATTCTTACTAACAGGACTATTTCTCCAAACAGTACCACCCCAACCTGTGCTCTTCTCTAGAAGCTGGTCATAAGTCGACCAGAGTTTCTCCTGCGACTCTCTGGCATTAACTAAACCTGATCTCAAAAAAGAGAGTTTCCCAAAACACACAGAAAGGACCGGGTAATGCAAGCACTAAACAAAAAAGTTTCCTTTCTGTGTACTCAGTTCAATATATTCAAATAACAGAATTCAATAACCATCCCTATTTATAATGAACCATTCATGTAATGTAGCCACACGCGTAGATATATGTACGTTTTAAAAATACTCTTTTTCTAAGAGTCAATTAAAAACACATTAGTTACCAATGCTGTTGGTACTAGTGTAATCTTTTGTATACATTGATCAATAAGCACAATAAATTCATTATACACAATATACAGTCAATACAACAATAAAATAGGACATAAGGACTTTTTTATTTAAACAGCATTGGTAACTAATGTGTTTTTAATTGACTCTTAGAAAAAGAATATTTTTATTCATTATGTTTTTACAAAATAAAAATCAAGAATAGTACATATATCTACGTTTTTGGCTACATTACATGCATGGTTTATTATAAATAGGGATGGTTATTGAATTCTGTTATTTGAATATATTGAACTGAGTACACAGAAAGGAAACTTTTTTGTTTAGAGATTAACTACACCTGATCCATACAGTGACATTTACCTGTACGGAAAGGCAATATCCGATTGGCTAATAGCTAGCGACACCCATGCACCACTACACAAATTAAAACAGACCATGAATGGTTTACAGATGACCTAAAACTTGCAAAGCTAGAATTTTGTCTCTACAAATGTAAATGGCAGAAGAACTACTCCACAGAGGCTAATACATCCTCTATAAAACACCTCAAAGAATACAAAATGCACATCCAGCAAGCCAAAGCTGGCGTCTTTCAGAAAAAAATCCTCTTGGTTGCAAATAAATCGAAGGAAATCTTCGTAATTATTTTGGAACTCTCTAGTCCTGATCGAGTCGCTCTGCCAATCACCACCTCCCAGACTCTTTATAACACACACAATACTTTTTCCTCAACAAGACTACTATTATTAGAGAAAGCATTCGTACTAGCTCTCTCTTAAACAGGAGCAACATGGAAGATATAAACCCTGTTACCTTATCTTCATTCCCTGCAATCAATAAGGATTCCATCAAGGACCTACTGATTAAAGTAAAATCAGGCACTCTAAATAATCCCTACCCCCGCCCCCCCCCAAGTCTTGTCCTTTCTCAACATGTCCCTCAAATCGGGTAAAGATCCCAGTGCATTCAAAGAAGCCATAGTGGCACCCCTCCAGAAAAATGAGATGTAGAAACGCTAACCTTAAAAAACTGTCACCCCATATTCCTCTTACCGTCCTTGGTAAAAGTACTAGAAGCGTAGTTGGCATGAAACCTCTGCACTTTTATGGAGGAGTCCACATTTCTGCACCCATATGTAGTGTGGAAGCACGACAATCAAAGATGTTGTCAAGATTAATTTATTACTTGCGTAAAAGGGGCCCGCAGGAGCGGGGATAAGAACACTATACGCCACGGGAGTCATCTGTCAACTGTCAGATGGTTGCCGTGACGTCACATAAATACACCGTGAACATTCCATGGTGACACCGGATGATGTCTGGCCATGGAAAAGGAAAACATACTGTGATGTATAACCAAACACCTCGCAACACAACATTAGAAGATACAACATCTCCCTTTTTTTCCATTTGAAAACAAATACAATTTTACTCCATAACATAGTCTTTGAATCTTGCAGGCAAATTTATAACTCTACCCCCTCTGGATGATAAACCCCTTGCAGGTTCGACTTCAGTGTCTCTTGTGCATGCTGCAAGAGAATTAGTTCCACCTATGCCAAGGCCTACTGCAGAATCACCCTGGGTTATAGCCCTGTCCCCTCTTTCAGCAGAGGATATCCTTGAACTTTCTCCCAGCGTTGGAGAAAAGGTCGGGCTAGTCATGTTTTTTGACAGATTTTGACATTCAGAAGTGACCTCCCATTCAAGCACACTGTTGTCAAAATGTTCTCCTCCATTTTCTCCCTTTCTCATTATTATCTTCTCTTGTCCTTGTTTAAGTTTTACCACATTGTCTTTACTGCGCCATCCTTCGCCTTCTATGTATACAGCACCACTCGAGGCTTTACTGACTTTCATGGGTTTACTGAACCTTGTTTCTCCCTTACACACAGTACCTGGCTTTTTTAACAATACCCATTCTCCGTTTGTTATATGTTTGTCTTTTGCCCTGTTTGTCATATCAGAGTATGCTTTGTTTTTTATCAGTTTCCTTTCAATGTTCTCTTTCACCTTGAGCTCTTTTTCACATACTTCTCTAGCTTTGTTAACTGTTTCTTTCCATTCACCTATCTTTGGTGTCATTATGTCCACGCTTGACCTCCCTCTCATCAAGAAAAATGGGGTATAACCAGTGGCATCTTTTGGAGTATTGTTGTACGCTTTTATTTTCACTCTTATGAATTCTTTCACGTCCATGTCGTTTGCAATGGCCATTTGAATGCCATCTTTGAAGAATCTGTTTAGTCTTTCAACTTGGCCGTTGCTCTTCGGGCTGTACGGTGGTGTTTTTTCCTGCGCAATACCAAAGTTTTCCAGAAATTCAGTCATTTTTTGTGACACCAATTGTGATCCATTGTCCGACACCAGGACCTTCGGTTGACCTTCACTGTCAAATATTTTCTTTAAGAACCTTATGACCACGTCAGTAGTTACCACATTCACAAATTTATAGGACATCCATTTCGAATAGTAGTCTGTTAAAACTATTAAGTACTTGTACTCTCTTGGCAATATGTTGAACGGTCCTGCAAAGTCTATAGCTACCTTGGCCCAGGGTCCATCTGGAATTTCCACCATTTGCAGTTCATTCTTCTCAACCCTCCAATGCTTGTCTGACTTTCAGCATTCCTCGCACTTATCCACATAGTTCCTGATTTCACTATCCACCCCTGGCCACCAATAATGCATCCTTAGGACGTTTCTTGTTGCAGTGGTACCCGGATGTCCTCTGTGAGCCATCTTTATTATTTTTTCTCTGAGTTCATATGGCGGCACAAAAACTTCCCCCCTTTTTAAAAACCCATTCTCCAATGTTAGCTCATTGCTCACCTGCTGGTAATTTCTTAGTTCACTTGGGAGATTCCTTACGTGCGGCCATTCGGTTCTGACATACGCATTTACTTTGGCTAAAATATTGTCCTTTTCCATACTCTCTCGCCATTCCTCGTCCGTGATTGACCCTTCGCATCTTATTGTGGCATCAATGAGTGCCACCACGCATTCTGTATCATCCTGCTCTTCCTCTTTCAAATTTTGCACGGGCAAACGTGACAAGCAATCCGCTCTACTGTTCTTGCCCCCTTTTATGTGCTCAATTTTGAAGTTAAATTCCTGTAGTTTCGACAATAACCTTATTAGTCTAGAACTAATATTTCCGTTGCCTTTTCCTTCGCCGTCCATCATGTATATTAATGGTTTGTGATCGGTTACAAGAGTGAAACTTTTTCCCCATAGATAGTCTTTGAGTTTGTGCACAGCCCATACGCATGCCAAAGTTTCTCGCTCGATCGTGCTGTAATGAACCTCCGTCTCATTCAATCTTCTGGAAATGAAGGCAATTGTGTTCTCCTCACTTCCATTCTTCTGACAGAATACAGCACCAATCCCCTCACTGCTTGCGTCTACTGTCACAACGTTGTCCAAAAGTGGGTCATAGGGTTTTAGGGCAGGTGCATTTGCAATTTCACTTTTGACTGTTTTGAATGCTTTTTCCTGCTCACTGGTCCACTTATACACCACATTCTTTTTCAACAGTTTTCTGAGCGGTTCCATTTTTTCTGCATACTTTTGTATGAACTTTGCGTAATATTCACTCAGTCCGAGGAATGATTTGAGGGATTCTTTGTTCTTTGGTTCCGGGGCTTCTCTTATTGCATGTACTAAATCATCCTTTGGTAGGATTCCCTCCGCTGTCAATACATGCCCCAAGTACTCAACCTCCTTTGTCATAAATCTGCACTTGTCTTTTGAGACAGTCATCCCTTTCTTTTGCAATATGCCCAATACTTTTCCAATTAGCCTTATGTGGTCTTGTTCTGTCTCTGAATGTAAAAGAATGTCATCTTGAAAGGCTTCTACACCTTTCATTTCCCCAAACAAGACGTCCATAAGTTTTTGAAAAACTCCTGAAGAGGAAGCTAAACCGAATGGGAGCCTCACATACCTAAATGATCCAAACGGCGTGATGAAGGTGGTCAGTTTTTTAGACCTTTCTGATAGACTAACCTGGTGATATGCAGCTTTTAAGTCAATCAGTGAAAAGAATTTAGATCCTGAAATTGACTGGAGAATGACCTGAATCTTTGGTAAGGGATGACAGTTTATGATTATGTTTTTATTTAAGGACCTCAGGTCCACACATAACCTGATGTCACCAGTTTTCTTTTTCTTTGACACCACAATAGCAGAAATCCATTCAGACTCATCCGCCTCCTCAATCACCCCTTCCTTCGTCAATTTCTCAAGCATTTCTCTCAACTCTTTCCTTATGGACAATGGTATGGTTCTTACCTTGTGCTTACTTGGCATGGCACCTTCTTTCAGCTTGATGTCATGGCTGAAACCTTTCACACACCCAATTTTATTCTTAAATACCTCTTTATGCTTTTCAAGAGTAGTTTTTAAATCCGCATTATTCTCCTCTACATTTATACTATTAATCCATTCTTCTCTCAAGACAATCGGGTCTTTAGCTCCAGGTATCAAAATGACACCCAGCTGGGCCAGATCCCTCCATCCTACTAATATCCTCCCCTTTTCAGCTACATATATTTTGGTTTCAATAACTCTTCCCTTAAAGCTAACTGTGTCATTGAAGTATCCTAACATATTTATATCTTTCTCCCCGAACGCTTTTGGGTTGACATCAGATTCCATTAGTTTAACATTCTGCCATTTTTCTTCAAAAAGAACATCTGAAATGGTTGTTATGGGTGCTCCTGAATCAGCGGTAAACTTCAGTTCCACCTCACCTATTTTCACATTACCAATTGGACCCTTTATCCTACCTTCCTCCATCTCAACATACAGAACAATATCTGCACACATTTCCTCGTCAAAACTACCCACCGTATTTATGTTTACATTATTACCCATCCTTTTAGTTTTGCATAAGGTAGAATAATGTCCGTACTTTTTACATTTGATGCATTTTTTACCGATTGCAGGACAATTTTTGTGATCGGCTAGATGCTCGCTAGACCCACATCTGAAACAGCTTAGTTGCTTACCTCCTATCTTCCTCTCACCCAAATTCTTTTCATAAACTTTACCATCGCCCTTCCTTTTATCCTGTAAATAAAATACATTTGTGTTATTCCCTGCCACTGATAACTCTTTAGTAGATACTAGCGATCTTTCGATTCCCCTAGCAATATCTATGACTTCTTGTAATGTAGGTCTCTTGCAAGCTAACAGTCTTTCTTGCACCTTTTTTGAATAGCAATAGAAAACAATTTGGTCTCTAATGTACACATCTGTCATTTCTTCGTATTCGCATTCCACAGCAAGAATCCTCAAACATGCAATATACTCATCGATTGTTTCCCCTTCTTGTTGTTTCCTCAGGGCAAACTTATGTCTAGCAACCATAATATTGTTCTCCTCATCGAACTGTTTTTCTAGCCTTTTTAAGGCTTCTTGGTATTCATTCAGTGGCACAAATGTTCCTGGTGGACTCTCATATTCAGGCAGGCTGTCAAAGACATCCTGGCCAGCCTTCCCTAATAACCCAAACAACAGCGAGCATTTTCTTTCATTGTCAAACACTTTCCCATCAATAGATACTATATAATTCTCAAATGCCCTTTTCCACTTTTTCCACTTCATCGTGGGCTTCCCAGGCTCCTCTAAAAAATGTGGAGGTGCACATATGTTGTTGCATTCTGCCATATTTTCCACAGATTTTTATGTTAGATTTCCACAAATTGGCCTCTGTGCTTATTTGGTTTTAAATGCTCTTGCTATCGATGTTTACACTGTGTTTTAAATGTATTGCTTACTTGGTTTCCAAACACTCGGTTTTCTCCTGCACGTTATTTCCTTTCCATGCGCCTATCGTCTAATATTTATTTTCCTTTGACGAGTATAATTTTCAAAATGGCCGCACGCAGCGCACGTTTGATGACGTGTCCTGCCTTGATCCAATGGTTTTACACTCCTGGCATGCTTCACGCGTCGCAGCTGAGGTGGCTGATTGACTGCGCTCTCAGCTGTTGCTCTGACAGGGAAGCGCGCCAAATTCAGTGACAATAACACGCCAGTTACTCCAGTGCAGACACGTCGGATTTCTTTCAGCCGTTCGCAGATCCACGCAGCCAAGCTCACTTAATGCGCATACTTAGATTCCTTCACAATGCTCTTTTAGACTTCACCGTCTATAATCTGCGCGCTGCTGGTTTATCTAAATCTGCCTCATTTATCCGCCGGGCTCTTCTTTCAGTCGGCCATGCCATACACAGGTGTGTACTTACTCCGTGTGGGTTTTTTTTTTGAATGTTCTCTACACTCCCTCGCTTTTAAGTTGGATCACAAGCTTCTTCAATCAAACTTGCCGATCTCGACACTTCATCCGCAGGCCCCTTTACGGATCCCACGTCCTCGTCGCCAATTGTAGTGTGGAAGCACGACAATCAAAGATGTTGTCAAGATTAATTTATTACTTGCGTAAAAGGGGCCCGCAGGAGCGGGGATAAGAACACTATACGCCACGGGAGTCATCTGTCAACTGTCAGATGGTTGCCGTGACGTCACATAAATACACCGTGAACATTCCATGGTGACACCGGATGATGTCAGGCCATGGAAAAGGAAAACATACTGTGATGTATAACCAAACACCTCGCAACACAACATTAGAAGATACAACACCATATCAGACCTGTTTTCGCCCAGCCCATTTCACAGATGCAGAAATCCTCTCCATGATGGAAGACATGCGAGTGAAACTTGACAGTGGCTTCATCCAGAAACTGGTGTTCTTCGATCTGTTGATGGCTTTGGACTATAACCTCCTGGCAGATCGTGTCGAGACCACAGGGCTGAGGCGCCGGGTTCTAAAATGGACCACTTCTTCCTTAAAGGACCACTCCAATTCTGTATGCCTAACTTCGTATATGTAACCCCAACTCCATCCAGATTGTGGAGCCCCTCAAGGATCATTCCTATGCTCTCACCACTTAAATCTATACATTCGCTTTCTAGTTCTGAAAAAGAGGAACTGCACAATTTGCGGATGACATGCAATTACTTTTCGAAACAGACAAATCCTCCAAATCTAATGAGCACTTTCAGTTCACAATGCTGTTCATCCACGACTGGATAAACAGCAACCACTTGCAATGAAACTTGGAAAACAGAAATCATTATCACCAAAAATAAGCTTGAATGCTGGACCAAATCATTCTGGTCCCCGAGATGGAAGCCCCCCCCCCACCCCTAAAAAAGCAGTAAAGTGTCTCATTGATGCCAAACTATCCATCAAGCTACAAATCAGATCAATGATTTCTTCATCTTTCTCTGCAGAATTAGGAAAATTGCTAAATTCCTCACTCAGGAGGCCCTTATCCAAGCTGTTATGACTCTTGTTCTCTCCAGGATAGACTATGCCAATTACCTATAGGTTGGCTTTCCTACATGCCTCATCAAAAGACTTCAAATCATCCAGAACCAGGCAGCCTGACTAATTTATAAACAACCCAAACAGTGCCACATCACTCCCTTGATTAAAGAGCTTCACTGGCTCCAATTTTTAAAGCCTGGTGTATTTTCAAAACACTTCACACAAACCCCCCACCATCCTCTCCTCCTGAATCCAAAAGTAAACCTCTAAATGCTCACTACGCTCTATCTATCAATGCACAAATTCAAGAAGAAGAGATTGGGTGGCACTTGATTTTCTGTCATGGCCCTAACCTGTGGAACTCCTTCCCTCTTCAGATGAGATTGGCTTTTTGTTACACAAAATTCAGGAAGTAATATGAAAAAAATGGTTATTTAGACAAGCATACAACTAATGCCCTGTCCATCTGCAAATCATATTCCTGTTCCCAACCTAGCATCATGAAACCATTTCATGAACATACACGTTATAAGCATCAGTAACATAACATAACAAGGTCACTTTCTTCTTGGATTATTTTTAGAGAGCGTATATCTTTAGGGGCTTAGCTTAGGGAAAGGGCGAAAAACTGAAGAAAGAAAATCTGAATGATGGGATGAGGGGGGATCTCACTGGGGTGGTGTGGTATTGACATAACTATTTCTTGTTGTTTTTTGGAGGGAGGGCACTGTGATTTAGATGTGTCGTGTCGATACTTTGTTACGTTTGAGAAATCAATACATATGTGTTGAAGCCAGGAATGTTAGAAGGTTCCGTAGAGCCCTGATCTACAATTTTGTTGGGCTCTCATAATAGTGAGATTTTTATCGAAATATAAAAATATATTCTGGGGCAGATTTAGCATTATTTCCTACAACAAAAGGCAGCAAGGCAAGTAGCTGCATCTCGTTTCATGGAGCATTTCTGATTACTCCTTGTGCTGGAGCGGTGTGTGCTGCCAAGCCCCAACACATATACTCTTGCACCATAGTACAAGGGTGTTTGCGCTATGGGCAGGATTGATTTAGTGCAGAAAGGGACAACTTCCTGCACAAAATTAAATCTTAAACGCAAATTCCAGTTTCTATGTGTGCTAGAGAATGAAGCCCATGTGGAGAGAGAAAATAATGAGGAGAAATAAAGGTCTTTCTCCTCATTACATCTAGGTCCGGTAGTCTCACCATTTTGGTGCAAACCCAGGTTTACAAGTCTTTGTAAATCTGAGTTTGCATCAAAATACATGGGTGGATGCATAGGAACGCCCATATACCACCCATATAACTCCTACTGACACAGGTTAGCGATATGCGCTGGTTGGCATTACTTCCTATTTACTAAACCACACAAAGCCATGCAAAGTGGCATTGTGTGGCTTAGTAAATTACAGTTACGCCTTGCGACGATTCGTGTCATGCAAGAACAACATAAACCTGCCCTCTGGTCTTTACAGAAAACAAGGCTAATACAGCGCTGGTTGGCATTACTTTCTAGTTACTAAACCACACAAAGCCATGCAAAGTGGCATTGTGTGGCTTGATAAATTACAGTTACGCCTTGCGACGATTCGTGTCATGCAAGAACAACATAAACCTGCCCTCTTGTCTTTACAGAAAACAAGGCTAATACAGCCTCCGATGCCATCTAGTGGTATTAGCAATGCTTACTGCCTAGTTATTAATAAACATGCTGGTTTTTTAAACAGAGTGCAAGAGATAGCGCTATTGGTGTTGTAAATGACAATGTCTTTGGACCATGTGTTTTGGTTTTGAGTGGATGGATATCGTTTGAAGTATCATTTTGGGTGTTGAATTGGAATTGTTAGATGTGGAATCGATTTTGGGTGGAATTGCATGGTGTGTAGTGGAATTATGTGGCATGGTGAATAGATATTGGGATCAATGCCCTGTCCTATGCTGACGACACCCAGCTGGTGGTCTCCTTCACCCAGGCTCGGGCTGGTGCTGCCTCCAACTTTGTGTCCTGCCTTCAAGAGATGGCTGTGTGGATGGCAAATAATTGCCTGAAGTTGAATGGTAACAAGACCGAGTTGTTGGTGATAGGGAAGGCTCCATCAGTGTGGTCATCGGCATGGTGGCCCCAGACTTTAGGCCCTACTCCTACACCTTGCGAACAAGCTAAGAACCTTGGGGTATGGGTGGACAACAAGCTGTCTTTTGATTACCATACCAGGCGGGTGGCAGGCGTCTGTTTTGGTATCTTATGGGGTTCACCAAAACCCTAGACGCTCTTCCCACTGCATCAAGGAGATGATTGTGCATGCTTTGGTGACGTCTTGCCTGGATTATGGCAATCTCCTGTATCTGGGTGCAACTGCGAAATGCATGCAGAAACTGCAGTGCATCCAGAATGCAGCAGCGAGACTGGTTCTTATGCTTCCTAAGAGAGCCTCAGCTACAAGGGCTTTGGCCTCTCTACACTGGCTTCCTATTAGGGAGAGAGTAAAGTTTAAGTCCCTGTGTGTTAGTCACCGGATTTTACAAATGGAGGGGCCCTCGTACTTGCATGACTTTCTAACTCCCTAAGTACCGACTAGACTGCTAAGATTCAGTGGGAAAGGAAAGGTGTACGTTCCCAACATTAAGAGAGCCAGGATGGGTGGTCGCTCTTTTCGATATCTTGCGGCTCAGCTGTAGAACACACTTCCTCAGAGTCTCCGTTTGGAGTGCTCTGAGCCTATTTTTCAGAAAGGTTTGAAGACCTATTTGTTTCCTGCGGTATAACTTGATCTAGTGCCAGGTCCTGTTGTCGCTGTTTTCTTTAGCTGGTACCTCAGCGTGGGGACACACCAGTCCCAGCGTAACCAGGCGCTCTACAAATGCAATTATTATTATTATTATTATTATTGTTATTATTATTATTATTATAGGGGTGAGAGCTGCACAAAATAGATAGAAAGGAAGATAGAGTGGGATAGGTAATCTGTGCATGAAGTTAACTCCAGACAGAGGAGCAGAAAGAGTGTATGAGAAAGAGAAAAAAGGGGAGAGCAAGCGGCAGACACATAAAGAGGGTGCACCTGTGTATGCAGAAAACACCCCAAGAAGAGCAGGAGAGTGTGGTTTTGATGGGCGGAAATCTTGAAAAGGCATGGGAAATAAACTTTGCTCAAAGACATGAAGTGAAGCTATATGAGAGAGGCAGGAAGAGTGTGTAAGAAAGTGAGAGAGGTGTAAGAGAGAGAGCATAAGAGAGAGGGACAAGTGGGAGGGGCACCCAGGTGGGAGGAAAGAGGTGGACCAGTGCACAGCATCGAGGAGGTACACGAAGGTAGCATGTGTGAGCAGGCAGTATAGAGAGGAGATAGCTTACTGAATTTACAGTGGACTCAAGATGTATGAGACTAATTGCTTGTGCTGTGGAATACTCCTGTTTCCTTTTCCAACAGCACGAGGCATGCTGGGACATTTAGGCCTTACTTCTGAGTTAAACACACACACAAACAACAAGCCCAACCAGATGGCTGGAATACACCTTTGTCACATGGGGTCAGTTAGGAACAATGCAGGATTGGCCCACGTAGGTAAGAGCTGTGGCTAGGGGCTGTGTGGAGTTAAAAGATGACAACAAGGGAAAATTAAATAAAAAACAAAGATAACCACTTACCTTGCACTCGCCGCGTCGCCGACTTAGTGATGGGGTGGGCGCAAAGTAAGTGGTGTTCTTTACTTTTTATTTATTTTCCCTTGTCATTGTTTGTTGACTCTTCCCCTCCCCGCCCCGCCCCCACCACACCTCTCCTATTTGCATGGGCTGCTCCTGGAACTAGGAAAGAAAGCGAGAGAGGTGTGAGAGAGAGCATGAGAGAGAAGAACAAGTGGAAGGGGCACCCAGGTGGGAGGAAAGCCCAACAACATGTCTTAAAACCTGTGATATCTATATTAACAGAATAACATTGTGGGGGGGTGGATGGCAACAGGAAAACTGAAAAGAAAAGACATATGCCACAAGCAGAGCGCCGCTGCCATAGAGGTTCGCTAGGACTGTTCGAGGCATTGGTAGGCCGTTAAGCACCTGCATCAACCAGCAACCAGCTGACAGAGGCGTTCATAGTTTACCTACCTTTTTTTGTGACTGGACCAAAGATTTCACTGACAAAGCACAATTTGCACAGACATTAGTACTACCTGACAAGCTCATACATGCCAACATTTTAGAAGAGGAAAGAGGAAAATTGAAAAAAAAATCATTGGTAGAATGTATTTCCTCTAATGATTTATGTAGAAGGAGATTAAGTTTCAGGCCAAAGAAGGTCAAAGTAAAGCATTTTTTTCTTAAACTATAGGGAGTATCCCACCTGAATCAGGCTTATTGACATATATAATACATTTTATATCTATGTGGTGGGCAGCGCTATTTAAGCTTACTTCCTATACTTTCCCATGTCGGAAGTGGGAATTCCAGGTAATAAATGACAAGGAAATCTTCTTATGATAATCTTTATTATAAAGTGATTAAGCATGTCAATGAGCCATCAATTGGTGGTAAGACCATCTCCTTCCTCTCAACAAGTACGATTGAACACTTCTTCTGAGACCCTCTCGAAATATTACTGTAACCTAGCTTACATCATACATTTTTTTAGTCAGAAATAATTCTCCTTGTGGGATTGAAAATATGACATGGATCAGTATGAGATTAAGGGAAGAGTGTGATCGGGACTTAATTCGAATCAATAATTAAGGCGTTTTGCCATATTTTATTTATTTTATTTTAATGTTTTATAGAGCGCGAACTTGACCCGTGAGGGTATCAGAGCGCTTTACAGGTTCATAGAGTAATACAAGAAAGACGGTTGTCACATGGGGAAAACAATACATCAGAGGGCTATACAGAATCAAGGGTCATATGGTAGGCGGGGAGTCAAAGGGGAATGTGCAAAGGAGGGAGGGGATGAAAGCTGTACATAGGAGCAATTTACAGAATAGAATGTCATACATTAGGGAGGGTGTTACAGTGTGCTTTACGTTAAGGGACTGAAAAAGAAAAGAAAACTGTACCACAGTGTACTTTACAGAGTCAAAGATCATACAATAGGCAGGATATCACATGGGTGCTAAGTCTCTCGGTGGCTGTGGAGCGGGTTAGCCAAGGAATTTACCCATGAGGAAGGATTTAGCCTCTTTTTTGAAGCGTGCCAGGGAGTGGATACTTCTGATGTCAAAACAAAAGGTAAAGTGAAAAAGTAAATAAATCAGATCCAAAACATACCCTGGAGTCGCAATGGTGGTATGGTAATTCAACAGGTGTAGAGATACTACTTAATTTTAACTGCATGAATCGGGGCGGGCAGGACCGCCTTAAAGATCACAGTCAAAAAACAACTAATAACTGAACGGGAATGGGTCTGTAATGCTTCATTGCACTTGAATTATGTAACTATATTAATAATAGATGAGCTGCCTATGGTCAGGTACGGTGTTTACCTGTGAATTTCACTGCAAATCTGTTTATGTAGTCCCAAAAAGAGTTACACTAGCGTTTAGGTTTTACCTCATTTTATTGCAACTCAACAGACCACAGTGCTTCGTCAGTGTTGATTGAAGCATGTAGTTGGCAGTCTTAAGGTTGTCTCGATGGTTGCCATATTAAACGGGCAATCTAAAGCATACTGTTGGTTATAAAGGGAAAATATATGTGTTTCATGTTCATTGTCTTTGTAAAACCCTGTAGGTAAAGTTTTAGCCATACTATGTAAAATTCATGGCAAGTAAAAATTAAAATAATGTAGAAACAAGTAATATAAGACGTATGGACGTGGATTAGTGTTCTTGAACCCACCGTTATGCCGGAATGGTGAATGTGGATTTTACAAAAGTGAGTAAGTGTATCTAATTCTCAAATAGTCAGAACTGCATACTACCAAAGGGACATACATTAAATTCATGCAGGCTATTGGAGTGCTTTCCTTTCCTGTGGGCATGGGTATTCCAGTAGACACTAAGGTCCCATTAACTTTGAAGACTCCCTAGGGGCTGTAGCTGTAGGCACCCGGTTATAATGCTGTTAATGCAGAGGAGAGGTCTCTAAAATCTATGCCTTTCACTCTGATGACCAAAGACTGGGAGGCGATGGACTGAAAGCAATTAAAATAACAGCAACAAGGAAAAACAAACAATAAAAACAGCAACAGGCTTGGCAGAGATGGCATGGGGATTAGGATGGCAATAGAAGAAATAGTACCTGTATCAAAGGAGACGGCCTCTAATTGGATGGTGCTCCTAAGCCCCAAATGGAAGTGATGTATCGGGTGTGTGAACCAATCAGAAGGCAGCAAAGAAAAGCGATGTTGGAGTCAAATTATAGTAAGCAGCTGGTGGGATTACAGTCCATATAGTGGATACAACACGTGTTGTAGCAGCGCATGCGTGCTGCCAGGCTTCACCTAAAAGTTTTTTTATTAATGCTGCAACATGAGCATAGGGCCCTGGAAAACAGAGAGCCTGGGGAATAATGTCTCCTCAGTACCCTTCTTCGAATGGCCCTGTTCTGCACTACCCACTGTTAAGCTGCATTGTATACTGAAGTCATCTGCTTTATAAATAGGACTGCACTGTATCATTTACATTCATACATAGATATAACGCTGTCTGAATATAGTATGTGTTTTAAGGAACGCACATCACATTACATGTACTGTGCAGCTCTCTGAATCAGAAACGTATTATAATAACAACAGACTGTGCACCTTTCAAAATGTAAGACGAACATCTGTCCTGTTTTCATAAAAACAAAATCTCACATTTATCTATGGATACTACTCCCTTGTGGTGAGACACAGGTATAACATTTCGTCTGCTAATGTTTCAAAATTGATTAATATCACCTATACCTAAGGGATAATGTCATGCTTTGCAATAATTGCAAAGAACTTAGCTGTGTATTTGACTTTTAAACATTGGAATAATTTATAATGCTGGGAAAAATGAGTTCACTCTGATCATGGATAATGTAGTTTGAAATAAAGTTCTGTAAACATGAGCAAAGTTTAATCATGTGTGGAATGGTTTTCAATCGTTAATGGGGTGACACAAATAACTCAATGACATTATGTTTTGTTATAGACAGGTCAAACTAATGTATTATTTGCCATAACCTAAACTATATAGATTCCAGTACAGACCAAAAGATAGCCACTACCAGTAATACGTATACCAGAAAACTAGCATTTTAACCTGCCTCTGGAAGTATCACTGTTGCTGACCTCCCTCAACTGGAAGCTCATTTCACCATTGTTAGACCTGGCATCTTTGGCGTGGTTTCCCCCTATCTTTTTGCCTCTACCGCCTGTATTTTTGATGCTGTGCTGGATTTCGTTTTGCTGGTTTAGATGCTTTGGACACTCTGCCACTGCTGATCAGTGCCAGAGTGTAAGTGCTCACTATGTAAAGTGTTATTCTGATTGGATATACATGTTTGGCATATTTGTACCACCATGAAGTCCCTAGTAAAGTGCACTGGGTGTGCCAGGGCAGGTGATGACAAATACTACTAGTGGGCCTGCAGCACTGATTGTGCCACCCACAGGAGTAGCCCTAAAATGATGTCTCAGGCCTGATACTGAAGTGCCTGTGTGCAGTTTAGAAACTGCCATGTCCTCCTGATCAGTGTCCCCACTGACCAGGCCTAACCCTTCCCTTTTTGTGCGCATCAGTCACCCCTTTGGAAGGCCAAAGGTACCCCCCTGTGCAGGGTGCAGTGTATGTAAAAGGTAGAGCATGTACTAGTGCAGGTGACATGCTCTGATAGTGAATGGTAGCCATTTTCGTTTTCACTATTGTAAGGCTATCTTGCTCCATAGATTAACATGGGGGATGCTGGCTACAGTAGTTAACAGCATTTCTTCTCATAGGAACAAGATAGGACATAAGTATCTAGTATCCCTGAATTCAGAATTTAATAACACATCTTTTAGGAAAGGTTGTTTTTAAATCCTGTGTTTGAGAACAGCACTTTTAGAAAGTTGCTGTTCTCTTGTCTGACCTTTCTGTGTGCCTTGGCCTGTTTGTGGATTGACTGTCTGGTTTGAGAGTGACAGAGGCTGGGGATGCCCCAGGAGGCTGGCTGAGTCAGCCCTAGGCTGAATGACTGCATTTGCAACTGGTGTGGTGGGAGGAGTTAGCACCTGGGCCTGAATAGGGCTGTGCCTGCATTCCACAATGCTGGCTCCACCTCCTGCTGGGCGGCTGACGAGCCTGCCCCTCACTCTGAAAGGAAAGAAGAAGCCAGCAAAACAAAGTACTCAGGAAACACCCAGAACTGGTTCAGACCGGGCTCAGGGCCCACATGCACAAAGAGAACAAAGACTTTTAGGGGTATAAGTAAAGGACCCCTGACAACAGAAAATTAGATCATCCTGGAATCAAGAAGGAACCTCTGCCAAGGAGAAAGCTGAAACTGAAGAAGGAAGACTGTCCTGCTGTTGCTCTGCTGGACTGACCTGCTGTTGCTTTGCTGCCAAGGAGAGGGGAAGGACTTTGCTAGTGTGCTGTGTCCCCTGTCTTGAAGGAATCTCCAAGGGACTGAGAAGAGCTGGCTCCCTGTTCTGAAGTCCCAGGAACAAAAGGACTTCACCCCCAGCTTCCCTGAACACTGCATATACAGTGGACTCAAGATGTATGAGACTAATTGCTTGTGCTGTGGAATACTCCTGTTTCCATTTCCAACAGCACGAGGCATGCTAGGACATTTAGACCCTACTTCTGAGTTAAACACACACACAAACAACACGCCCAACCAGATGGCTGGAATACACCTTCGTTACATGGGGTCAGTTTGGAACAAAGCAGGATTAGCCCACGCAGGTAAGAGCGGTGGGAGCTGTGTTAAATTAAAAGATGACAATAAGGGAAAATTAAATAAAAAACTAAGAACCACTTACCTTGCACTCGCCGCATCGCCGACTTAGTGATGGGGTGGGCGCAAAGTAAGTGGTTTTCTTTTTATTTATTTTCCCTTGTCATTGTTTGTTGACTCTTCCCCACCCCACCCCGCCCCGGCCCCCACCACATCTCTCTTGTTTGCATGGGCTGCTCTTGGAACTATGAAAGAAAGTGAGAGGTGTGAGAGAGAGCATGAGAGAGAGGGACAAGTGGAAGGGGCACCCAAGTGGGAGGAAAGCCCAACAACATGTCTCAAAACCTGTGATATCTATATTAACAGAATAACATTGTGAGATAATATTGCCAGTTCCTAATGTGCTTACAGGCTCTTCAGTCTTAGTTTCTCCCCCTCTTTAAGGTGCTCATTGCTGACCCATATCCATAATACAAAAATAATGCCAAAGAACAGTCGTTATGGGATGGAAAGAGATATAAATAGACCAAAAAGTTAAATAAATGCAAATAATGACACAGGCGAGACACAGAAGCAGACAGAAAGGTGAAAGGGAAGAGGGGAAGAGACAGCACAAAAGGGAGAAAAGGGGGCTGCGGGGGTGGGTGGGGGTGGGGGGGGGTGGATGGCAACAGGAAAACTGAAAAGAAAAGATATATGCCACAAGCAGAGCGCCACTACCCTAGTGCTACGCTAGGACAGTCCGAGGCATTTGTAGGCCGTTAAGCACCTGCAGCAACCAGCTGACAGAGGCGTTCATAGTTTACCTTCCTTTTTTTTTGTGACTGGACCAAAGATTGCGCTGACAAAGCACAATTTGCACAGACATTAGTACTACCTGACAAGCTCATACATGCCAACATTTTAGAAGAGAAAAGAGGAACATTGAAAAAAAAATCATTGGGAGAATGTATTTCCTCCATTGATTTCTATTGAAGGAGTTGAAGTTTCAGGCCAAAGAAGCTCAAAGTAAAGCATTTTTTTCTTAAACTATAGGGAGTCTCCCACCTGAATCAGGCTTATTGACATGTATAATACATTTTATAGCTATGTGGTGGGCAGCGCTATTTAAGCTTACTTCCTATAATTCCCCATGTCGGAAGTGGAAATTCCAGGTAATAAATGACAAGGAAATCTTCTTATGATAATCTTTATTATAAAGTGATTAAGCATGTCAATGAGCCATCAATTGGTGGTAAGACCATCTCTTTCCTCTCAACAAATACGAGTGAACACTTCTTATGTGACCCTCTCGAAATATTACTGTAACCTAGCTTACATCATGCATCTTTTTAGTCAGAAATAATTCTCCTTGTGGGATTGAAAATGTAACATGGATCAGTATGAGATTAAGGGAAGAGTGTGATCGGGACTTAATTCGAATCAATAATTAAGGCGTTTTGCCATATTTTATTTATTTTATTTTATTTTATTGTTTTATAGAGCGCGAACTTGACCCTTGAGGGTATCAGAGCGCTTTACAGGTTCATAGAGTAATACAAGAAAGACGGTTGTCACATGGGAAAACAACACATCAGAGGGCTATACGGAATCAAGGGTCATATGGTAGGTGGGGAGTCAAAGGGGAATGTGCAAAGGAGGGAGGGGATGAAAGCTGTACATAGGAGCAATTTACAGAATAGAATGCCATACATTAGGGAGGATGTTACAGGGTGCTTTACGTTAAGGGACTGAAAAAGAAAAGAAAACTGTACCACAGTGTACTTTACAGAGTCAAAGATCATACAATAGGCAGGATATCAGATGGGTGCTAAGTCTCTCGGTGGCTGTGGAGCGGGTTAGCCAAGGAATTTACCCATGAGGAAGGATTTAGCCTCTTTTTTGAAGCGTGCCAGGGAGTGAATACTTCTGATGTCAAAACAAAAGGCAAAGTAAAAAAGTAAATAAATCAGATCCAAAACATACCCTGGAGTCGCAATGGTGGTATGGTAATTCAACAGGTGTAGAGATACTACTTAATTTTAACTGCATGAATCGCGGCGGGCAGGACCGCCTTAAAGATCAAAGTAAAAAAACAACTAATAACTGAACGGGAATGGGTCTGTAATCCGTCATTGCACTTGAATTATGTAACTATATTAATAATAGATGAGCTGCCTATGGTCAGGTACGATGTTTACCTGTGAATTTCACTGCAAATGTAGTCCCACAAAGTGTTACACTAGCGTTTAGGTTGTACCTCATTTTATTGCAACTCAACAGACCACAGTGCTTCGTCAGTGTTGATTGAAGCATGTAGTTGGCAGTCTTAAGGTTGTCTCGATGGTTGCCATATTAAACGGGGAATCTAAAGCATACTGTTGGTTATAAAGGGAAAATAAATGTGTTTCATGTTCTTCGTTTTTTAAAAACCCTGTATGTAAAGTTTTAGCCATACTATGTAAAATTCATGGCAAGTAAAAATTAAAATAATGTAGAAACAAGTAATATAAGACGTATGGACGTGGATTAGTGTTCTTGAACCCACCGTTATGCCGGAATGGTGAATGTGGATTTTGCAAAAGTGAGTAAGTGTATCTAATTCTCAAATAGTCAGAACTGCATACTACCAAAGGGACATACATTAAATTCATGCAGGCTATTGGAGTGCTTTCCTTTCCTGTGGGCATGGGTATTCCAGTAGACACTAAGGTCCCATTAACTTTGAAGACTCCCTAGGGGCTGTAGCTGTAGGCACCCGGTTATAATGCTGTTAATGCAGAGGAGAGGTCTCTAAAATCTATGCCTTTCACTCTGATGACCAAAGACTGGGAGGCGATGGACTGAAAGCAATTAAAATAACAGCAATGAGGAAAAACAAACAATAAAAACAGCAACAGGCTTGGCAGAGATGGCATGGGGATTGGGATGGCAATAGAAGAAATAGTACCTGTATCAAAGGAGACGGCCTCTAATTAAATGGTGCTCCTAAGCCCCAAATGGAAGTGATGTATCGGGTGTGTGAACCAATCAGAAGGCAGCAAAGAAAGCGATGTTGGAGTCAATTTATAGTAAGCAGCTGGTGGGATTACAGTCCATATAGTGGATACAACACGTGTTGTAGCAGCGCATGCGTGCTGCCAGGCTTGACCTAAAACGTTTTTTTATTAATGCTGCAACATGAGCATAGGGCCCTGGAAAACAGAGAGCCTTGGAAATAATGTCTCCTCAGTACCCTTCTTCGAATGGCCCTGTTCTGCACTACCCACTGTTAAGCTGCAATGTATACTGAAGTCATCTGCTTTATAAATAGGACTGCACTGTATCAGTTACATGCATACATAGATATAACGCTGTCTGAATATAGCATGTGTTTTAAGGAACGCACATCACATTACATGTACTGTGCAGCTCTCTGAATCAGAAACGTGTTATAATAACAACAGACTGTGCACCTTTCAAAATGTAAGACGAACATCTGTCCTGTTTTCATAAAAACAAAATCTCACATTTATCTATGGATACTACTCCCTTGTGGTGAGACACAGGTATAACATTTCGTCTGCTAATGTTTCAAAATTGATTAATATCACCTATACCTAAGGGATAATGTCATGCTTTGCAATAATTGCAAAGAACTTAGCTGTGTATTTGACTTTTAAACATTGGAATAATTTATAATGCTGGGAAAAATGAGTTCGCTCTGATCATGGATAATGTAGTTTGAAATAAAGTTCTGTAAACATGAGCAAAGTGTAATCATGTGTGGAATGGTTTTCAATCGTTAATGGGGTGACACAAATAACTCAATTACATTATGTTCTGTTATAGACAGGTCAAACTAATGTATTATTTTCCATAACCTTAAACTATATAGATTCCAGTACAGACCAAAAGATAACCACTACCAGTTATACGTATACCAGAAAAGTAGCATTTTAAATTGCCTCTGGAAGTATCACTGTTGCTGACCTCCCTCAACTGGAAGCTCATTTCACCATTGTTAGACCTGCCATCTTTGGCGTGGTTTCCCCCTATCTTTTTGCCTCTACCTCCTGTATTTTTGATGCTGTGCTGGTTTTCGTTTTTGCTGGTTTAGATGCTTTGGACACTCTGCCACTGCTGATCATTGCCAGAGTGTAAGTGCTCACTATGTAAAGTGTTATTCTGATTGGATATACATGTTTGGCATATTTGTACCACTATGAAGTCCCTAGTAAAGTGCACTGGGTGTGCCAGGGCGGGTGATGACAAATGCTACTAGTGGGCCTGCAGCACTGATTGTGCCACCCACAGGAGTAGCCCTAAAATGATGTCTCAGGCATGATACTGCAGTGCCTGTGTGCAGTTTAGAAACTGCCATGTCCTCCTGATCAGTGTCCCCACTGACCAGGCCTAACCCTTCCCTTTTTGTGCGCATCAGTCACCCCTTTGGAAGGCCAAAGGTACCCCCCTGTGCAGGGTGCAGTGTATGTAAAAGGTAGAGCATGTACTAGTGCAGGTGACATGCTCTGATAGTGAATGGTAGCCATTTTCGTTTTCACTATTGTAAGGCTATCTTGCTCCATAGATTAACATGAGGGATGCTGGCTACAGTGGTTAACAGCATTTCTTATCATAGGAACACGATAGGACATAAGTATCTAGTATCCCTGAATTCAGAATTTAATAACACATCTTTTAGGAAAGGTTGTTTTTAAATCCTGTGTTTGAGAACAGCACTTTTAGAAAGTTGCTGTTCTCTTGTCTGACCTTTCTGTGTGCCTTGGCCTGTTTGTGGATTGACTGTCTGGTTTAAGAGTGACAGAGGCTGGGGATGCCCCAGGAGGCTGGCTGAGTCAGCCCTAGGCTGAATGACTGCATTTGCAACTGGAGTGGTGGGAGGAGTTAGCACCTGGGCCTGAATAGGGCTGTGCCTGCATTCCACAATGCTGGCTCCACCTCCTGCTGGGCGGCTGACGACCCTGCCCCTCACTCTGAAAGGAAAGAAGAAGCCAGCAAAACAAAGTACTCAGAACTTGTTCAGACCGGGCTCAGGGCCCACATGCACAAAGAGAACAAAGACTTTTAGGGGTATAAGTAAAGGACCCCTGACAATAGAAAATTAGATCATCCTGGAATCAAGAAGGAACCTCTGCCAAGGAGAAAGCTGAAACTGAAGAAGGAAGACTGTCCTGCTGTTGCTCTGCTGGACTGACCTGCTGTTGCTTTGCTGCCAAGGAGAGGGGAAGGACTTTGCTAGTGTGCTGTGTCCCCTGTCTTGAAGGAATCTCCAAGGGCCTGAGAAGAGCTGGCTCACTGTTCTGAAGTCCCAGGAACAAAAGGACTTCACCCCCAGCTTCCCTGAACGCTGCTGAGAGAGTTATGTCCTTCCTAGAGTGCTTGATCCAGTTGTGGGGCCTCCGGAAGTTGTACCTGTGCTGGGAAGCTTGAAACTAAGCTTGAGAGACTTTTGCAATTGAAAAGTGTTGCATCGCTCGCTTGCGGAGCGCATCCCCGACAGTGCGAGAAGTTTCCCGCTGCTACGAAGGTCGAGATCGTCGCAGCGCCTGACGCCGCTGCCAGAGCCGTTGCATCCTTCATTTGCGGGACGCACCAAACCAGTGCGGAAAAGGCGAACATCGCTGCTAGTGTCGTTGCAGAGCCTGTCGTCGCTGGGTGAGATCGCCGCACCGCTTGCTTGCAGACTGCATCACGTCACTGCGAACATCGTCGCAGAATCATCGCATCGAGGAGCTGCGAGAGAGAGGATCACCGCTGGACCGCGCATCGTCGCCCCAGAGATCATCGCAGCCCCTACGAGATCGTCACATCGTGCCTTTGCGAGAACAAACTTCCTACGGAACCTACGCACCGGAATCCATACAAGTGACCTTCCTCCCCATACAGACCAGATTCGTCGCAACACGCCGGCTGCTGCAGCGGGGTTGTCGCATCGCCTCCCCAGGGTCTCAGGAGCAACGCATCGCTTGTTTTCCACCGCACCAGCTACTGCTTTTGGAACTTTATTGCAACTAAAAGGTACTGTGAGTAAACGTGACGCAACTGTGAACTTTTCACGCATCTGTGGATTATTCTATCGCAACCTAAAGAATTTTAACGCAAACCTTAAGAACTCTTTTGAAACCATATTCTTGAACTGTGTATTTTGGATTTTTGTCATTTTGGTCTTGTGTAGTTTAGATTAAATACCTTCATTTTTCTAAACTGTTGTGGAGTCAGTTTGTGGTGTTTTTACTGTGTTACTGTGAGTGTTGGTACAAATACTTTATACATTGCCTCTGGTTAGCCTAGACTGCTCGTGCTAAGCTACCTAGAGGGTGAGCAGGGGTTATCTCAGAAGGGTTCCTCCTTACCCTGACTAGAAGCAAGGGTCCCTATTTGGACAGCGGTACCTACCCCTGCCAACTAGAGACCCCCAGTTCTAACATTTTTGGTCAGCGGTGCGGATTGAATTTGTATTTGTACTAGACCCACAGTAATTGGTGTACATCACTAGTGAGTGCAGACTACTACGCCACCACATACTACTGGTTTTTGATTTTTGATTCTATTTAGAGTTACTCTTCAAAGCATCATGTCTGCGAAAGGAAAGGGACTCAGTAAGGGGGCATAAGCAGAATTGGAGTTTGTCATTGGAGATTTGCATTCATACAAAGTTGAGCATCTTAGGAAATTCTGCCTTGAGTTTGAGTGCCCCATAAAGAGCCCCTATAGAAAGGAGGAGCTGCAGAGAATCTTGAAGGCCCATTGGGAGGCACAAGAGGGAAATGATGATGTGGATGTGGAAAATAGTTTTCAAGCCACAGATCTGCCAGTAGGCAGAGTAGGTGCAGGAGCTGGCAGCAACCATTCCAGCAGGGGCCTCTCCCCAGAAGAGTTACAAGAAAATCAGAGAGTAAGAGAATATGAGTTGGAAGTTCTGAAAATGAAAATGAAGCAATTGGAAATGGATAAAGAAAGAGAAAAGGCGGCGGAGGAGAGCAAAAGTGCCCGCGCCTTGGAGGAAAAGAAATTGCTTTTGGCTCATGAGTTGAGCATGGGAGAACTGGATCTTAAAGCCAAGGAGGTGGATGCCAGTTCTAATGGTGGCAGCGCACAGCCAGTGCATGGGGGTAAAGTATATATTCCCAAAGACCTGGTACAGAATTACCATAGGAGTGAGGATATTTATGCCTGGTTCACTTCGTATGAAATTGCATTGAAGATGAAGGGTGTGCCTGATCAGCATTGGGGGGCGGGCCTGTGGAAACATTTTGAGGCTTCTGTGAGGAGTGCTCTAGAGCCCTTAGAGTTGGCAGGTGCCATGACCTACCCCAATATGAAGGAGGCCTTATGCCTCAGGTATGGCCTTACTCCAGAGCAGTATAGACTGCAGTTTAGAAACTTCAAGAAGAGAGACTCTGAGACTTGGATGGAGTGTGTGAATTTGTACTCGCGTGCACTGGAAGGTTGGATGAAGGGCAGTAAAGTAACTGATTTTAAGGGGTTGTTGCATTTAATCAGTTGGGAGCACTTGAGTAGTCTTTGTGTTCCAGAGCTGCGCCAGCATCTTTTAGACAGCAAGCTGACAGACCCCATTGAGCTTGCTAAGGAGGCGGACCGCTGGACTAGTACCAGGGTCCACAGAGGAATTATGGGTACCGCAGCCAAAGGTGGGCAGGGTCCCCAGCAGAAGAGTGGGGGGACAAGGGTAACCAAAAGGTGTTCTCACAAGGGCCCCAAAATAGTTTCCAGGGAAAGGAATCCCAACCCCCTAAACCTAAACAGCCATGGCACTCTAAGGACAGGCGGGACAATAGAGACAGAAGGGATAACCAAGGTCCCCCTACCTGCTATCACTGCAATGAGGTTGGCCACATTGCTCCAAAATGTCCCAAGAAGAAAACACACCCATTGGTGCTCCAGCCCCAGGGTTAGCAAGTGTAGCTTTGGGCGGGGATTTGATTTCTAGTGGGGAGGTGGGCTTAGCAGTTATGTCCCTTGTCTCTCTAGGAGACCGAGAGTTGGTCCAGGAAACCTTACTGCCCTCTAACACTAAGAAGTATGGGCAGAAGGTGACCATCAATGGGAGGGAGGTTGAGGCTCTGAGAGACACAGGAGCCAGCGTGACATCCGTGAGGTGTCAGTGGGTGTCTGAAGAGCAAATCATCCCTGATGTACTCCGCCCTGTAGTGGCCGCTGACAGCTCAGTGCGCCTCTGCAAGTTGGCCCGTGTTCCCTTTGCATGGGGGGGAGTCTCTGGTCTTTTGGAAGTAGTTGTCAGTGATGCCTTGCCTGTAGACTGTCTGTTAGGTAACGACCTGGAGAGTTCTCCATGGAAGGATGTAGAACACAGAACTCACTTGGAGATGTTGTGTCTGCCTGCGTGGATCTGTATGACCACGCGTGCTATGGCAGCCAGTAAGGGTGATTCAGCAGAACTGGAGCCTGAAACAGTGGTTCAGAGACCCGCCAGGAGAGGAAGAGGCAGAGGGCGCGGGAAACCAGCCCCAGCCGTTCCCACGGTCCAGGAGGAAGCAGAACCTGAGGGGGATGCCCTGGAACCTACAGGGGAACAGGTGGCCGAACTGGGAGTCCTACCTGAGCTGTCCCATTGGCAGCAGGAAGGTGGTCCCTCCAGGGAGGAATTCTGCCAGGCGCAGAAAGAATGCCCATCCCTCATTGGTCTGCGGCAACAGGCTGTGGATCAGGCAGCAGGTGGAGCAGCCAGAGATCACTTTATCTACTGGGAAGATGACCTACTATATAGCGAGCCTAAGTTTGCTGAGCCCGGTGCAGCCCGTGAGTTGGTGGTACCCGAGCGCTTCAGAAACTTCCTAATGGGTCTGGCTCATGACGTGCCTCTTGCAGGACATCTGGGGCAAAACAAGACCCTGAATCGGCTTGTCACCCACTTCCACTGGCCCCAGATGAGAAAGCACATTGGTTCCTTTTGCAGATCTTGCCAAACCTGTCAAGCCAGTGGCAAGACTGGAATGAAGTTGAAGGCACCCCTTCAGCCCTTCCCAGTGGTGAACACCCCTTTCGAGCGGGTTGGCATAGACATTGTAGGGCCCCTGGACCCCAAGACAGCCTTTGGAAACAGGTTCATCCTGGTCTTGGTGGACCATGCAACCCGGTACCCGGAAGCAGTCCCTCTCAGGACAATCACAGCACCCGTGGTGGGCCGTGCATTGATGGGGATCTTTTCCCGTGTGGGGTTCCCCAGAGAGGTGGTCTCCGACCGGGGTACCAACTTCATCTCTAAGTACATGAAGTCTCTGTGGGAGGAGTGTGGGGTAACCTATAAGTTCACCACTCCTTACCACCCTCAAGGAAATGGGCTAGTTGAAAGGTTCAACCGGACCCTGAAAGGTATGATTATGGGCCTAGCGGAGGACATGAGACGTAAGTGGGACGTCTTGTTACCATGCCTGTTGTTTGCCTACAGGGAGGTGCCTCAGAAGTTCTTAGGGTTCAGTCCCTTTGAACTCCTGTATGGCTACCCTGTTAGGGGACCTCTCTCACTGGTGAAGGAGTGTTGGGAAAAGTCCCGTGGGAAAACCCCCCAGGATGTGTTCAGCTATGTGCTGGCCATCCGCAACCAGACACAACGCTTCAGGAAGCTCGCTCAGGCAAACCTGGAAGCAAGCCAGGAAGAGATGAAAAGATGGTACGACCAGAATACCACTCTGGTCGAATTTCAACCTGGGCAGAAAGTGTGGGTGATGGCGCCAGTGGAATCTTGCGCACTCCACAACAAGTGGACTGGGCCATATGAGGTGGTGGAAAGGAAGAGTGAGGTAACCTACCTGGTTAACCTGAGGACTCCCAGGCAGCCCCTGAGAGTCTTGCATGTGAACCGCCTCAAACCACACTTTGAGAGGTCTGAAGTTACAATGCTCATGGCTACAGATGCAGGAATGGAAGAGGATAGCGATCCTCTCCCTGACCTCCTGGCAGTTAAGGAGCAAGATGGGTCAGTGGATGGTGTGGTCCTGCCCCATTCCAGAGACTGGTTAACCAGGTACTGACCGGGCTGGAGGAATTCAGCGCCGCATACCTGGATGACATTGCTGTGTTCAGCTCCACGTGGGAGGAACACTTGCAACACCTCTGCGAAGTGTTGAAGGCTCTGCAAAGCGCAGGCCTCATTTTCAAGGCCAGCAAGTGCCAGATAGGGCAGGGATCGGTGGTGTATTTGGGGCACCAGGTGGGGAGCGGCCAGGTGGCGCCCCTACAGGCAGAGATTGATACCATTCTGGCTTGGGAGCCCCCCAAGACCCAGACAGAGGTGAGGGCTTTTTTAGGACTCACCGGGTATTACAGGCGGTTTGTCACGGGATATGGCACCATTGTCGCCCCCTTGACAGAACTCACTTCCAAGAAGTTGCCCAAAAGAGTAGGATGGACTGACACCTGCCAAACTGCTTTTGATGCCCTGAAAACTGCAATGTGCACAGCACTGGTGCTCAAGGCACCTGACTTTTCCAGTGAGTTCATAGTAAAGACAGACGCTTCAGAGCATGGTGTGGGAGCAGTACTCTCACAAGTCACTGAGGAGAATGGAGACCAGCCGGTAGCTTTCATTAGTAGGAGGCTACACCCCAGGGAACAGAGGTGGAGTGTGATTGAAAGGGAAGCTTTTGCTGTGATCTGGGCTCTGAAGAAGCTGAGGCCCTACCTGTTTGGGTCTCACTTCCGTGTTCAGACAGACCACAGGCCCCTCAGATGGTTAATGCAAATGAGGGGTGAGAACCCAAAACTGTTGAGGTGGTCCATCTCCCTACAGGAAATGGACTTCACGGTGGAACACCGCCCTGGCACAGAACACGCCAATGCTGATGGTCTGTCCAGGTTTTTCCGCCTTAGTGAAGAGAACTCCCAAGAGGGTGGGTAGTTCTCCCCACTTTCAGCTGGAGAGGGCACGTGTTAGACCTGGCATCTTTGGCGTGATTTCCCCCTATCTTTTTGCCTCTACTTCCTGTATTTTTGATGCTGTGCTGGATTTCGTTTTTGCTAGTTTAGATGCTTTGGACACTCTGCCACTGCTGATCAGTGCCAGAGTGTAAGTGCTCCCTATGTAAAGTGTTATTCTGATTGGATATACATGTTTGGCATATTTGTATCACCATGAAGTCCCTAGTAAAGTGCACTGGGTGTGCCAGGGTGGGTGATGACAAATTCTACTAGTGGGCCTGCAGCACTGATTGTGCCACCCACAGGAGTAGCCCTAAAATGATGTCTCAGGCCTGACACTGCAGTGCCTGTGTGCAGTTTAGAAACTGCCATGTCCTCCTGGTCAGTGTCCCCGCTGACCAGGCCTAACCCTTCCCTTTTTGTGCGCATCAGTCACCCCTTTGGAAGGCCCAAGGTACCCCCCTGTGCAGGGTGCAGTGTATGTAAAAGGTAGAGCATGTACTAGTGCAGGTGACATGCTCTGATAGTGAATGGTAGCCGTTTTCGTTTTCACTATTGTAAGGCTATCTTGCTCCATAGATTAACATGGGGTATGCTGGCTACAGTGGTTAACAGCATTTCTTCCCATAGGAACAAGATAGGACATAAGTATCTAGTATCCCTGAACTCAGAATTTATTAACACATCTTTTAGGAAAGTTTATTTTTAAATCCTGCGTTTGAGAACAGCACTTTTAGAAAGTTGGTGTTCTCTTGTCTGACCTTTCTGTGTGCCTTGGCCTGTTTGTGGATTGACTGTCTGGTTTGAGAGTGACAGAGGCTGGGGATGCCCCAGGAGGCTGGCTGAGTCAGCCCTAGGCTGAATGACTGCATTTGCAACTGGAGTGGTGGAAGGAGTTAGCACCTGAACCTGAATAGGGCTGTGCCTGTCTTCCACAATGCTGGCTCCACCTCCTGCTGGGTGCCTGACGACCCTGCCCCTCACTCTGAAAGGAATGAAGAAGCCAGCAAAACAAAGTACTCATGAAACACCCAGAACTGGTTCAGACCGGGCTCAGGAGAGGGGAAGGACTTTGCTAGTGTGCTGTGTCCCCTGTCTTGAAGGAATCTCCAAGGGCCTTAGAAGAGCTGTCTCCCTGTTCTGAAGTCCCAGGAACAAAAGGACTTCACACCCAGCTTCCCTGAAATCTGCTGAGAGAGTTCTCTCCTTCCTAGAGTGCTTGATCCAGTTGTGGGGCCTTTGGAAGTTGTACCTGTGCTGGGAAGCTTGAAACTAAGCTTGAGAGACTTTTGCAATTGAAAAGTGTTGCATCGCTCGCTTGCGGAGCGAATCCCCGACAGTGCAAGAAGTTTCCCGCCACTACGAAGGTCGAGTTCGTCATAGCGCCTGACGCCGCTGCCAGAGCCGTCGCATCCTTCGTTTGTGGGACGCACCAGACCGGTGCGGGAAAGCCGAACATCGCTGCGAGTGTCGTCGCAGAGCCTGTCGTCGCTGGGTGAGATCGCCGCACCGCTTGCTTGCGGACCGCATCATGTCACTGCGAGCATCGCCGCAGAACCATCGCATCGTGGAGCTGCGAGAGAGAGGATCACCACTGGACCGCGCATTGTCGCCCCGGAGATCATCGCAGCCCCTATGAAATCATTGCATCGTGCCTTTGCGAGAACAAACTTCCTACGGAACCTACGCACCGGAATCCATACAAGTGGCCTTCCTCCCCTACAGACTGGATTCGTCGCAACACGCCCGCTGCTGCAGCGGGGTTGTCGCATCGCCTCCCCAGGGTCTCAGGAGCAACGCATCGCTTGTTTTCCACTGCACCAGCTTCTGCTTTTGGAACTTTGTTGCAACTAAAAGGTACTGTGAGTAAACGTGACGCAACTGTGAACTTTTCACGTATCTGTGGATTATTCTATCGCAACCTAAAGAATTAAAACGCAAACCTTAAGAACTCTTTTGAAACCATATTCTTGAACTGTGTATGGTGGATTTTTGTCGTTTTGGTCTTTTGCAGTTTAGATTAAATACCTTTATTTTTCAAAACTGTTGTGGAGTCAGTTTGTGTTGTTTTCACTGTGTTACTGTGAGTGTTGGTACAAATACTTTACACATTGCCTCTGGTTAGCCTAGACTGCTCGTGCCAAGCTACCTGGAGGGTGAGCAGGGGTTATCTCAGAGGGTTTCCTCCTTACCCTGACTAGAAGCAAGGGTCCCTATTTGGACAGTAGTACCTACCCCTGCCAACTAGAGACCCCCAGTTCTAACAACCATGTTCTGTTTAGAGGAATCCCCCAGTGCATAAGGCTTACCAATGCACTTATGTGCAAGCGCAGGGACAGCTGCAGCTTTTTCATGTGCATTTTGTTCAATCTGTGGAGTTACATTAACTGAATAGAATGACTCCATCACTATCTAGATTTTGACCAGGCCAGAAACGGGTTTGAGTCAAGTTAATATCCCACATATCTGCCAGAGATTCGTGAAAAGTTACTGACTTGAAGACTTGTGGCTTAAATGCAATAATAATCTTGTGAATGTAACCAGCAGTATACCTCCAGCATTTTTCATATGGTGCTAGTTTGTACTTCTAGAGAACAAGGTACAGGGCCACTTGTTTTAAACTGATTTTGGAGATGCTGGTCCAGTGTCTGTGCATTCTTCAGGTTATCTAGCTCATTGGGTAATTCCAATGCATATTATCAGTCTTTTATGTCCTTGTATAAATCCTAGATGTGCAGAGCAAAAAGGCCAACTGAGAAACAAAATATTGAAAGAGACACTTCCTTAATTTTTCATACCTACCTCCACATATATGTACCTAGTTGATATATATATTGCCTCCGTTTGATGATTCTCCACAAAACCTTCTGAAAAAATGCTCTTTTTTTGTCTGTGCCAAAGGCTGTGCACAGCATGTGGTTGGCTGCCTGCAGGGAGTTGGAAGCAGGGCCTGGATGCAACACAGGTCCTGTGGCTAACACTTCACTACTCATGACCAAAGTCCATGCGTGGTGTGGGGTTGACTGCCTCCGGGTGGCTGCCGGTGGGAATTGGAGGTAGAACCTGTCTGCAAGCCATGCTGCACATGACAAAATGCCATGTGCAGTGTGGAGTTGGCTGCTTCCAGGTGGGTTGTTCTATTGCCAATCCACTGCTGTGCATTGCCAAAGGCCATGCACAGTTTTGGGTTGGTTGACTGTGGGGTTTACCACAGGGCCTGGCTGCTTGTGTGCAGTGAGGGTTGGCTTGAGTATAGTAATAACATATTACTTTATGTTAAAAAAAACCTGTAGAAATGTAAAGAAAAAAGTAAAAAACAAAGGTTAAAGTAACATTATTGTTAGGTGTGTTAAAAGTTCAGTTCATTGAATATGTCAGTGACAACATTAATGTTTTGAACTCAAGACCACAGAAATGTACAAGTTATATTTAGCAGAGCTAACTGTAACTTACGCCCCCACCATGCTATGCTTATGACCTCACATATTACATAACTGATGACATGTTCCATGTCATCATTTATGACATCACTTATGAAATCCAAAATGACATAATTGATAACATGACTGATGGTATCACTGAAGACATCATCCAACAAGTGTGTTCGTTTGTTTTATAGTTCAAATAGTGACAGGTAGCAACCGTATTACATTTCGACCTAATTTTTCACAGCGTGTGTCCAGCTAAGAGGTGTACAGTTTTACAAAATGCACATGCACCTTTGGCTGTGAGTGGCAGGGGGTTGACCGCTTGGCCTGGCTTGTGGAGGTAACCAACCCCCCCCCTCCCCCGGAGGCAGCCAACCCCATGGCCTTTCATTTCATGAGGTGTGGGGCTTGCCAACCAGGCCCTGTGTCCAACTCCCCACAAGCAGCCACCTGGAGGCATCCAACCCCACGCTGCGCATGGCAATTGCTTGTGCATGGTGTGGGGTTCGCAACAGGGCCAGTCTTGCAGGCCGTGCTTCCACCTCCCCACAGGTAGCCAACCACATGCTGTGCAAAGCTTTTAGCCATGCAAAGCAGGGCGGGTCAGTGGACTGGACCTGCCACCATGCCCTGTGGCCAAACCCCCAGCAGGCTGCCAACTCCACACCGGGTGCAACCTTTGGTATATGCAGTGTAGGCTTCGCCTTGAGGCCCCTGGAACCTCATCCCCTTGGGCAAAAAATATGTATTATGTGCAAGCCCATCCCTTAATTGACTCTGGATACCCTACCGCATCCACAGGGTCAGTTCCTATAAAAGAGGTAGTAGGACTATGTGGCTCCCTCCCCCAGCCTTTAAGTGGCCTCAGGGGTTGTATCCCCCTGACCAAATACAATTAAACAAGAGCTGTCACTTTTTTAAAAGTGGGAACTGCATGGCCCCCCTATCAAACCTTCTTAGGCCCCAGGGACCCCATATCCAGTGGCAACATAACATCATAAAGGGGAGACATCTGCATGGAGCACTATTAGCCCTATTAGCCCCTGGCACACCATCAACCAGGGCCGTTCATTCTTTTAAAAGGAGAAGAGGCTGCAATGCCCCCCATCCTAAGTCTTCTCGGGCCCTGGGACCCCATCTGCTGGGACTGCCTGTTTTTTAAAAGCGGAAGGGGTCCAGGAGGCCTTCCTCTAGAGTCTCTTTTGGCCCCCAGGGATTCCATCCTCCTGGGGACGTGTAACTAGTAAAGGGAGTGGGGTACACCGGCCCCCTTCCTAAGCCTTTATAGGCCATGGTGACCCCATCCCCGGGTCCAAATGTTATTGTAAAGCGGAGGCAGGCCACGCACCCTCCTCTCCGAGCCTTCTCGGCCCTAGGAACCCCACTCCCGGGCTGTGTTTTTTTTTTAAGGGGGAAGATGGTTGCACTGTCCCACTCCCGTGGTATCGCTGCAAAAATAGCATTTTCCCCAATTGTGGTCCCACTGGGTCCGCCCACGAGACAGGGTATCCCTACCTGGGCCCCTTATATAATTTTTTTATAAATTCAGGACGGGGACTGATTCCTGTAATGACTGCCAGGAATTGTGATCTTGTTTTTCTGGCAGTCAATCAGAAAGCTCTCTCCTGCTGCAGTCTGACTGTCACAGGAGTGAAATGGCCCAAGGGGAAAAAAGCGTCAGGTCCAATCAGCATGCTTTAGGTTTACATTGGCACTCTCATGAGACTCTTGCAAGGCTGTCCCGGATCCAACTGTGCAGATATATAACTATTTTTAAACCTAAAAAACTGCTGAACTTGAGTTACACCAAATCTCAAAAGGCACAATCTACGGACCAAGATCTAGCTTCCTGTCAGTTTTGCAGAAGCTCTTCTTAAAAAATCCTATGGAAAATGCAAGGGGATTATGCTTTTTGGGACCCCCGTTTTTTCTCTGCCCCTGCTTGACGGATCACCCCAATACTTCCCATGCACAAATTAAGTGCAAAAAGAGCACTATTTTGAAAAGTTTCATGGAGATTGATCGCACTGCGCCAAAGTTATTAACAACACAAAAAATGCATTTCCTATGGAACACTGACAGCTTAGATGTGGAGTTGAAAAGAGTAAATCCTTACCCCTCTTTGTGCACTCACCTTTTGATGTTATGTCCCATTATACTGTTGTAACGATATTCTGTCCTATTGATATTTGCCATTTGATGTTCCTAGCCACAATCTCTATCAGTGAAAATAACATTGGAGCAAAAGTCCTCTTTCTTTTTTGAAGACATCTTCTCTCCCTAGTCTAAAGACCGCTTTGGAATTCATTGCAGCGAGGATAAGTCGCAGAAGAGCAGCTCGGCATTACATTTGAAATACAAAATATTGCCACTTTTTATGAGGTCAGTGTAAAATCCACCTATTGGATCATTTACAAATAGGACATACATTTTGTATGCATTGACATACATTTTACAACTGCAATGGCTGTGCATGTGCACGCTCTAATGTAGCAGTTGGTGCACTGTTCCTTCAGGATGTGCATGTTGTAGGGCTGGTTACATGTATGTTCCTACAACGTATAGCAGCTTTTAGTAATGTAACAATGGACACTCAGCTGTTCTAAAGGCTGGTGTATTACACCCCCATAGCCACAATCTGCTTACGCAGTGCAACCTCTGGGGAAGGGCTATACAAAGTGGAAATTTGTTACGTGAGATTGTTAGTGATCCTAATTCAGGCCATGCAATAGTGCTTCAGTGGTTTTATTTATTTATTTTTCATAGTGTTGGAAAACACAAACAAGACCTCAAAGCATGTGAAAAAGAAATGTAACTTAGAATGTATTTTTCTTGACAGGGTTCGAAAGGAGTCAGAAGGCCACTTAATTTAGAATAATTTTTACAACAATGTAGAGTATTCAATCACATTATAGATCTAAAGTGCACTAGTAAATTGGAAGCATAAGGGATGATATTTGAAGACGGTAATGAGACTCCACAAATCCCCTGAAAGCGTTATTGGTCATAAGAAGCAAGCAGGTGATGAGCGTGTAAGTAGTTCATTATGTGTTTGAAATCAGTAAGCGAATACGATTTAAGGTACGATTTCCATATGTTGGGACAATTTCCTCAGAAGTTTTGGGAAGGAATACATTTTTTTCTCAAAACAGTGGTCCTCTGATTTGTGATTCTTCTGGAGGCTTACATTTTTGGGTTACATATGTTGGTGTTTTCAGGTGAATTGCCTTGTATATTACACGCTTTATACGAACATCTAGATTTCAATGCAAGACAACTCAGAAAGGCCAGGATTGATGTAATATGGTCATATCTGCAACAGGCTAGAAACAGCAGTATAAATGTCTCATTTTCAAGAGGTAGCCTTTTTGGGATTCCCATTCATAATTCATTCTCCCAGGTTATTTATCAGACTTAGCGAATGTACTACTGTTGTCCTTCTCAATAAAATGTTGGTAATTGGAGAAGTTTCAATTGGTAAAAGGCAGCTTTTGATATGTTCGTGTACTTCTGCATCCAGCATTTTTCAAGAAAGGTGCAGATAGATTTAGCAGTTGTTAAAACGTTTGTTGAAAGTCTTTTTTCTTGTAGTTTAGTCACATATGCTTTATGTAGGCAGGATTTCTGATCAGCAGAGAATTTCGTTATAGCATATGTAGTTTTGGGTGCTGAATGTCTAGTGATTATAATGTATATCTGGGTGCCGTTAGCATATAGCTTGCAGTTTGTGTCCAGTTTTACCAAGTGATCCCTAAGGGCGTTGTGAAGGCATTATAAGGTTGATTGATTTTCATCTAGAAGATTTTTTGTTTCCATGAGGTCAGGAGGCTACACGTTTTGTAAGAGTCGATTGATGGACCTTAGCACTTTTATGTGTGCTATTTTCAGTGAATGTAGAACAGTACGTATTTTAAGTTATACTTTGATGATGTGTAATCACATTTTTGTTGATTTTGGCCAGTAATCGTGCGATATGATCCCCTTAGCAGACAGACAAATGCACAATAAACTCTCTTTGCATATCTGTAGAGGAGTTTGTTGTGATGTATGTCCAGGAAGGTGAGGATCTTACTTTTGTTGGGAAGTGAATTTCCCCTGCATAGTTGACTGGTGAAACAGTCAGAACAGCTTGGGTTGAGCCTCGCCTATTTTGACAAACGCTACCATGCTTGCCTTAACCACATGTTCGCCTTAACCACGCATATGATGTGAGGTAAGTCGGGCTGGAGCTGGGTATTGGAGAGGTGGGAGGTCGTTTGTATGTGTTGGGGGTCGTTTGTGGGGCTAGGAGGGTAAGGTAAGCTTTCAGGGCAGGGGGTTGGGGTCTTTTTCAGGGCTGGGGAGTTAAAGTCATTCTCAGGGCTGGGGTTCAGGGTCGTTTTCAGAGCAGGCGGGATCAGGGAAGTTCACAGGGCTTGGCAGTGCGGGTTGTTTTTAGGGCTGGGTTGAGGTAGAGGAAGTTGTTTTTAGGGATCAAGGGGGTCTGGGTCGTTTTTAGGGATGGAGGGAATGAGGGTTAGTTTTTAGGAGGGAGAAGGTAGTTTTTTGGGGTCAAGTCAGGGAATTAGGGGCCGTTTTGGGGCTCAGTGCGGGGGGCAGGTATTACGGTAGGTTTTAGGGCTTAGGGGAGGTTGGGGTAGTTTTTAGGACTGCGGCTGGGAAGCTTTTAGTGCTCAGAGGGGAGGGGGTTGGTTTTCTGGAAGAAGGGGGAAAGTTTTAGAAATCAGGGCGGGGGTAGGGGTTGGGGGTAAGACTTACCTACCAAGTCTTAAAAACAGATATGTCTTTGCCATACATGCCTTAACAATGCACATTTCGCTGTACAAGCATGCGTGGTAAAGGCACATGCATGGTTAAGACTTACATGGTTGAGACCATGTGGAACCGGCATGCATGGTAAATGCATGAGTGGTTCCATCACACAGCCAGTTGACAGTTGTGTTTCCTGGAGTGCTCAATTGCAAGTTTCTGGTATCCTGTTTCTTTTGGATTTTTGGCCCCAACCTCATTCTTTTCTAGCCTGTACATGAAGGGCAGTCCTGTGATGTAAGTGGGATTCTTAGCCTGTCCTTGACCCGGAGGGCTGCATCAGGTGCATTCTCTTTAAGGAGAGCAGACTAACGTACCTGTCACAAGTATTAGCCTGTGGAATATTGGTGGCAGCATAATGTGTGCCAGAATCCCACTCAGAGTGCCACAGGGCAAGTAGGGGCTAGTGGACCCAATTATGGGGGATTGAGGCCTTTTAATCCTGATTCCATGGGCCTGACCTACAATGGATCCCAAGCAACTGGGCCCAGTACACCTTCGGCCCTTTATGATTTAAGGTCCTGTCTGTGCTATACAATATTATGAAAATAAATAAAGGAAATCATGGTCTGAGCAGTCCATGGCTCCCTCGGTGGCGGGGGGATGAGAGGAAGAAACAAGGGTGTAAACACAGCCTCACAACTCAAAATATCCACTGTAGCAGCAACACATTATGGTATAGCTACTAACTTTTATGATAAAAAGGTAATTTATTTTTACTGCTAACAACAGAAAGGGCTATACAGCATCACAAACAACCAAACTGTCCCCCTGAGGTCAGGCTCCCGTGTTTCATAGGCGTTCTATGTGTACAACTTATTCATAGCTCTAGGGACAGTGGTTATTTCCCTCTCACTGTAGGCAACGTTCAGGGTGATCTCCAATAGTAGTCTCAGTCTAAAGAGTCCTCTTCAACTCTGTATTAAAGTCAAAAGTGTTTCAGTACCAAAGCTCTGCCTACCAAGTAAGTTCCTCAGGGGCTGACTGATCTGAAACAGCCTTAACCTTAGGATCAGATTGACCAGAGTTTCCGAGCTTGCCACCTCTGTAAACACTAGAGTGGTAACAGTTGGTTCAGGTAAGTTCACTGCATTCAACATCAGCACTCTGTGCTCGGCTGTCCTTGGGTTCCTCACATGTGGTATTGCAACAGAAGTGACCGGAGGTTCTTTGAAACTCTGCATTTTCTTTTAAACACATTTTTATTGATTTTCCATACATCCAAGAAGAAAGAAAAGAAGATGGAAAAAGGATAGGGGATTTTGTTACATGCCCCAGATATTTAGCAAAGTCAGACTTTTAATTAGGCTAGTTAAGGCACAGTTATAGCCCCCTAAGATGTCCATGCCAACTGTTCGGGCAAAGCTTATGACCCTTGCAATAAGTATTTTTCAACCATTGGAAATTCCCACCCCCAACTAACCCCCACCCTTTCCCACCCCTCACCACCCCAGGCGTGTCACTTAAGTGCTGATTTCAAGAGGTCAGTAGAACTGTTATCTCAGTAGGGCGGCTTATTTGAATGGGCGGTAGCTGCAGCTGAGTGTGGCCATGATTGTGTGTTTAGCGCCATGAGGCTACAGAGCGAGGTGGGCGCAAAGCTATCTATACATTAGACCATGGCTGCCACAGGGTGATCTACGGATGCGTCCTCCACATCTTCTTCAGCAGATTTGAGTGCTACAACGAGGGCTTCCAAAGCTCTTGCCCTTTCCAGTGCCTTTTCACTTCCCATACGATTAGCTATTTGTGACCTAATCACTCCCTCACACTTGGCCCATTTTAGGGATTCCGCTTTCCACTTTGCCATGCTAGAGCCCTGTTTTGCCTTCCAATGTGTGGTGATGTTTTTCTCGGCCAGGAGCAGACCCAGATTTTAAATTTACTAGTAATTGTGTTCTTTGACGCATGGGGCACCAATGTAAAATACAGTGAGCCATGGTTGGTTCTAGCTCCCTATCAGTAAGGTCTGTCAGTAATATTGATATATCCTCCCAATAACTGTCAAGGAACGAGCAGTCCCTTAACATGTGTTTAAAATCTGCTCATTCTGCATTACATCTCGGGCAGGTCGCTGGCTGGGCCGGGCAATATGCATGTAGTTTTGCTGGGGTAAGATAAGCTCTGTGTAAAATATGGAAGTGTGTACTAATTGAAACCTCGCATTCCTAATGATCTACCAGGCTCTCTCCACTAGCTCTCCCCATGCCTTATCTGGTATGACCTCTCCAATATCAGCCTCTCTATTAAGCTTCAGCGCAGACAGGGGGAGTAAGAATTCCAGTGTCATACGTCTATAGAGACACGTCACCGCTTTAAAAGTGTCTGCTGCCCACACCACGTATTGGCATCCCATGGAAGTTGGTGGTTCTGTAGGTCCCCCACCCCAGTGTTTCCTGATGGCCGCAGTAAGGGCCATGTACTGCAGGAAATCACCCCCGGGTAAGTCATAGTGGGTCTGTAGGTCATTGAATGGGATGATGGCTCCCTCCTCATAGAGGTCCCCCATGGTATTCAGCCCCAGCTGCGTCCAAGTCTCCAATGTCTACCAGTTGCCACTGTGTGGCAGGGCCCTGCACATTATCAATGGTATTTCCGGTGCATTGGGGCACTTAATAAAGGCTGTCCACAAATATATGTTCCTGTCTCTTCAGCCTCCTCTCATTGGCATATGTCAGCTGTGACAGCCAGCGCAGGTGTCCACCTCCGTTACCTCACAGTCATTCCTTTGGCCACCATTTCTATGCCCTCCAAAGAACCGTTCAAGTCTCCTCCAGGGACTGTTGCTACAGTGTTGAGGCCAGGTGGTCCTCAAGCTTCGTTCACTGCATGAGCGCAATTATTCGGTGGCCCTTCGCATGTCTGCAAACGCTGATGGCAGGTTCCCGGCTGTTGTCTTCTCCAAGAAGGAGCCTGGTGTGGCAATTTCGAGCCCCTTGGCTCCTGCCACTAAGTGCAAACAGGTTTCTTGGGGAAGCACAGCACCCAGTGGTCTTTCTTACTGTGGCAAGTGTGCCTCAGTGAGAGGGGCGCCCTCGCATTGAATATTCAACCTCCTCCACAGCAGCCTCTCTGGGTGCAGCACGTATTTGGGGTTAAACAAAGGTGGGCACGCTGGGACCCTACAGCCACCGGTGCCAAGGAAATCACTGTGTTCTGCTGCTTTGCAGCACAACAGGGGTCTCCGCCTCTCGGGACAGAAAGCCTTTCACCCTGAGCGCCTTACAAGTTGATGGTGAGTTGCGGTGTTTATGAAGAGACAGGTGCCATTTTGTCTTCAGATTTGCTAGGTTCGCGCCTCAGGCAGTGCTAGGATCCCCAGATGCCATAATATGCCCCAACATCTTACCGAGGCTGACAGGTCTCGCTGCCCATTTATGTGTCCATATGGGGATCACCACGGGCAGGTTGTTGTGCAATACGGCTGTCCCTATAGGGTGCTCACAACCTAGCTGCCATTTTGCTGCCTGTGTCGAAGCTTGCTAGGGGGGTCAGTTCATCATGCACAAAGCACTCTAGCCCCTCCTCACCTTCGTGAAAGCATGCAGTTGGCCGGTGATCAGTGTAGGCGATTTCACTTATTTTAATGTGTCTGCCAGCCTTACGGGTCAGGGACAGCAGCAGCAGTCAGTTCCCGGACGCCATCTTAGTGGCGGGCCCACCAGGTCAGTGATTGCTGTTTTACACTCGAGCATGGCAACAATGGCAGTTCAGGGCTCTGCCTGGTAATACAGACACCTTCCGGAGGCCTGTGATGTAAGTTTCAGCTCCCCCCGCTGTGTCAAGGGATCAGGATAGTTGTTTACTGGGAGACGCGGTAGGAGCTTCTCAGCTCGCTTCCGTCTCCATTGGCTGCAGTCCGCGCCCCCCGTTCTTTGCAACTCCTCATAGCAATGTAAGTCTTTGGCATGTACCATGATGGGGTTACTGAGGGGAAGAACTGCAAAATCCTGTTCCTGTGCCCCAGTGTAGGTGCGCTGGGGTCTCCAAGAAGGTCTCACTTTTCCAGCAATGATCCTGACCAGGTCACACTTCTTACTTGCTCCTTTGACCCCCCTCTGACATATGGGGACACCATATCTCAACTGCACATAGGCTCTGACCCGATTGGTACAGCAGATTCCTTCACTGCTGCCCTTCCTGGCTTACAGCATTGCAGACTCACAAATGCAAAAGTGCTACAGCCCACTAAGCAGGCATTCTGTCCACAGCGGCCCCTCCTGGTCTAGAGGGTAGCCGGTCCCTCATTACATATGGGCTGTGGCCCCATCTGCACAATGATATTCAGAGTTTGCTTCACGATGGCCCATTCTGCCATACAGACGCTGACTCGTCACTGCACACAGGTGATGAAGAAATCGGCACATAAATGTCCATGATCCACTTAATGGCGGCCATCCTCTTCCATATGGGGTCACAATCTTTTTCCTGCATATGGACAACAACCCAATTGGTGCTGCAGCCATCTCCTTATACTTCTGGAAGGGAGCCAACTTGATATGATTCCCTTTGGGTCCTCTCTCCCTTCAATGCTCTCCTCTTCCTCAAAGGGCACACTAGTTTTGGTAAGGAGGCAGGTGCTGGTGGTTCAAGCTCTATGGCAGGTGGTCTTGGATTCCCTGAGCAATTTACGGTCACCCAGCTGGGAGACTAGCAAGACTCACTCAGCTGGGAGACTAGCAGGCCTTGCCCCCCCAGTACTGGTCACAGGTAGAAGTCTTGAAGAGCTTCTCCTTCTCACAGCCCAACTGACTGGTTGGCATTTCATAATTTTTTAGGATCGCAAGTTCCCCTTATAATAGTCCATTTCCAGACACAAATTGTGATTTAGATTCTGTATCTTTTATGTTGATGTGGGTGTCTAGTTTCTTTTCAAGTCTCCACTCCTCTGCCCTCTCATCCTCTTGCATTTGACAACAAAAGTCAGCATTAGGGATCCAGAAACCAGTACAGGCGGAGCACGAAGCACAGGGGTGCATCTCTGTTAACATGCAGAGGAGTTTTCTGACCCAACAACATGTTTTAGTGATCATATAGTCATGACCAGACCTTTTTATCTGTGTCACAGGTGTGGTGGACTACTAGTGCACTAGTGTAAAGTTCTGCTGCTACAAGCTAAACCCAGATACTTTCACTTACATCCCAGTCCATGTGTGTCTGTATATGTGCATGTAGTTTGTGTGATACATATCATGAGTGTCTGAGTGAACCAGAGGAAAGGAGGCATTTTGGAAATTCCTGGCCAGTTATGAGGAGCAAATGTTAATGTATGAAGACGGGCAGAATATTTTTAGTGTGATTATCCTTTAATTTTATGGAAGAACTGGCCATTATTATAGGTGACACAGCAAATGATGTTGCCCTTAAAATGGGCAATTTCGCTATCCTGTGAATGTGTTTTAGTTTTAAGTTTAGTTTTATATTTAGTTTTATACTAAGGTAGTCAGTTGTGCATCTGAGTCAATATTCAAGACAAGGAGAACCCTTAGGTTTCCCTAGGTGATAGTTGAGGCCAGGGCCAAATACCACAGCTACCCACATCACCGAAATTGGGCAATTTTCATAGCAAAAACTGGGAGACTATTCATAAACAGCATTTATCTAGTGGGTTTATTAGTACTACAATAGTGCTACTCACTCAACGTTTTAGTAGAAAATCTGAGATAGACAGGAGGTGTGTGGAAAAAGGGATATACTAACTACTAAATACGGTGGTCATGAACCTATCCACAGAGGACTGAGGGCCGATTAAAATTGCAGTGGTCTTTGACGGCTGTACTCACGGTGGTGCAGCGTGGCAGTCCGGCAGCCACTGCATTACGAGGCCGCTTTTTTGACCAGCCACCTCTGTGCTGGCTGTGCCAGGAAACCACTGTTCCCTGGTGGTGGCACATGACAGAGGCCGATATAATATGCAAGGCTGGACCGTCACGGTCCTCCAAACATATTATGAGTGTCTCCTTCTCACTGCCTTGAAAATGCTGGCCGAAGGGAAACAAAGGCCCCCAATGCCCATACTGTTCTGTAACTTCTTTTGCGTTCCCACTGCAATGCCCTTTTTCAGGGTACCACCATGGGAACCGCAAAAGAAAAAGCAGGAAAATTCCGCCAGACACAAGTTCAACTCGTAATGTGGCAGGCGATCCCTGCACTGTTTTTGGCAGTGCTGAGCTGGCGCAGAGTGGGCGCAGTTGTGATTGGCCCCTAAGCCAATTCCTTTTCACAAACTACACTAATGAAGTTACTCCAGGGAAAAAAAACACAGATATACTCCACCTCAAATCTGAAATACGTCCAGCACTACACATGGTCAATCACTGGTACTGCAATAAACGCCCATAAAAAAATACTTGAGACAGCAACTTAGAATCCCTTAGGAAATAATGTTAAAATAAATGTATGTATTTGTACTTTCAAAAATGGGTATTTTACGAAATGTTTTAACTTACTGAAATGCATTTAATTCATTAAACATGTAATTTGATAGTTTTGTTTTACATCTAAAATAAATGTATAATATTATTTTACATCAATATTTCACATATAAATAATTTTAACACATTTGTTTAAAGGTTAATAATAAAATAAGAATGTACAGTACTGTACCATGGGGCGATCTCTACCCTATCGGCAACGATCTCTGCCTATTTGTGAACATTTTCAGGTAGTAACTTTACACTTGTAACTTAGGCGCCACCCTTGAATTTAAGGGGAGAAGACGGGTAAGTCTTCATTTTAAAGTAACTTTACACTGGGAAATAATGAATAGCCAAAAGTAGTGAAGTAAAAGTAAAGTACATGTGCATGTGTACATTTTCTCACATGTGAATTTACTTTTTTTTTAGCATTTATTTAAGATTTATAAGCATCAATACTAAAGATATAGTGGAAGTCATTGGTGTTGGTTAGATAGCCAAATTTAAGAAATATCAAACAGTATTGAACCTGAAAACCTTTTAGATATTTTGCCATTCAAGGAGCATATCTACATAATAATGAAAACATTAAAATTAAGTAACAATCCCAAGTTTTCCCTCACAGCTCCTCAATTCAAATGATGCCACATCACATTATCAAAGTGCACATCCGGGATGCAGGAACATACCCAGATCATAATACACAGAAGTATCACATCCACCTAATGAGAAATCATCTTCTAACTCTTAAGGGAAGAGGTCGTAGAGCATGCCACATAGGAGGCAGTAGATTGGCAGTGTGAGACCCCTAGTGTACCCATTCATCTACTCTGTGAGTCAAGCAACAGTAAAACTGCCATATGTCCATGAGGGAATGACGGCAGAGGAGATATTACATGGACATTGTGAGACAAACCTGTCAGCCTTCAGATGAGTATCCCCCAACCTTTTGTCTTCCTCTTCCATTTTTTGTGATCTTGTTTTTGCTGGAATTAGGACTGTACACTTTACCAGTGCTAGCCTTTGCTAAAGGGCATATGCCGACTCCTTAAAACATGGTAATATTGACCTATACCCAATCAGCATATTTAATTTACTTGTAAGTCCCTAGTAAAGTGGCACTACATTTGCCCAGGGACTGTAAATTAAATGCTACTTGTGCACCTGCAGCATGGGTTGTGCCTCCCAATTAAGTAGCCTTTTAAACTTGTCTCAGGCTTGTCACTGCAGAGCCTGCGTGTGCAGCTTTAAACTGGCATTTCTACCTGGCCAAATAAACCTTTTTTCCAGGCCCCAAAGCTTCATTTTTAATACATATAAGTAACCCCTAGGGTATGTACTAGACACCTCAGATAACAGGGTGCAATGTATTTAAAAATAAGGTCATGTGTATTTAAGATTTACATGTCCTGGTAGTGAAAAACATTGACATTTGTTTTACCACTTCTGTAAGGCCTATCTCTCCCATAGCCTAACGCTGGAGTTGCCATATAACATTTGGTAACTCAATCAATCAATCAAGCAATCAATCAATCAATCTGGGTTTTGTAGAGTGCAGCTACTCACCAGTAAGGGTCTCAAGGCACTGTGGGGGTAGTCTGCTGGTCAGTCAAATACCCAAGTCTTGAGGTCCTTCCAGAATTGAGGCAGATATGGTGATTGCCTGAGATGCAGAGGAAGGGAGTTCCAGGTCCTTGCAGTGAGATAGAAGAAGGATCTTACTCCAGCAGTGGTCCTGCGGTTCTGTGGGATGGTGGCCAGGGTCTGATGGGCGGAGCGGAGATCTCTGGTGGGGATGTGGAAGGAGAAGCAGAGGCTGAGGTATGCAGGTCCGGTGTTGAGGAGAGCTTTGTAGGTGTAAGTGAGGAGCTTGGGGTAATCCTTTTGTTGACCGAGAGCCAGTGAAGGTCTCTCAGGGGGTTGGTGATGTGGCTGTGTCAAGGGATGCTCAGGATGAATCTGGCAGAAAGGATACCCAGTTCATGCTTGTTGTCTCAGGAATCCTAACTTATGGTGCAGTCAGATTTTAAATTGTACTTTTGAAAATACCACTTTTAGAAAGTTGGCATTTTCTTGCCTTAGCCGTTTAGTGCCTATAGTCTATCCCTGGTCACAAGACTGGGTATAGCTGACAGTTAAACATTGTATATTCCTCCTAGACAGCCACACACACAGGGGAGCATAGGTGTGCCTGAGTAGGCCATCACTGGCAGGATGGGAAGGAGTAGCTTGGCACAGGCAGCCTCACTTAAACCTCAATAGGCTGTGTCCTGACTCCATACAAAGGGCAGCATACTCCCTGTAGTTGGTCTGGAGCCAGGGCAGGGAAATCCGAATGCCTCAGTATTTCAAATGGAAATCTCTAGAAGCTTGTCCCCCATTTCAAAGGCACAACTGGATATAAATGCTGAACCTCAGGCACCAACTTTACAGTACACTTCTGTGCCTGTGGAATCTATGGCAGGAAGAATGACTAATGTGCTGCTACTAGGACTGCCACTCTGCTGGACTGCTGCTATTAGGGAACTGCTGCCCTACTATGCTGACATGCTGCCCTTTTGCACGGGGAAGAAGAATTGGACCTGCAACTTCATCTTGAACCCAAGACCTCAGACTGGCTCAAATGGCTAGTTTGCTAGCCTACTAATCTGAGCCTCCAGGACAGGTTTTCAGTAAAGTTCCTGACCCCCAAGTGGTGCCTCTTGGGTTCTGGACCCTTGACATGACATTGCATGACTCACCTGCTCTTTAAAAGAAGTGTTTGGGCTCTTTGCAGCTGCACATTTACACCAGAACCATGTTGCTTGCACCAAAATCCAGTGCAAGTTACCAACTGCCTGTCTCTTTACACAGCAGCAGTTCATGGAGGACTGCCAATGCGAATCCCCAGCTAGCCCGTCTGTGATGCCCGGCCTGCTCTTGGACCAAGTTAACTGCTGCCAGCAATGTCTCCTTGCTCCATGTGACCCTGTTCGACACAAACATGACTCTTAAAACAAAGCATTTAAAGGTAAACCTTCAGTGGGACTAATCTGGGACAGCATCTCGCCCACGTTCCTTCTCGGAGTACCAGCTGTCACCAACTGCAAGACTGTATCTCAGAGAAGATATGTGCGAAAATAGCCTTAACACTAACACAGAGGTAGGGGCAGTGTGGCCTGTGCATTAGACAGAGCACAAACTTACATTCTACAGGAGTTAAAGTCGGATCTCTATTCTACCCCTTTTTTTGGAGTAGAGTGAGGCAATTTCTTTACATTACGACATCGAACAGAAGCTACAGAAAGACCTCTATATTTGACATGGTCATGAACACAGAGTTGATAAGGTGGGGAAATAAATCATCCTCCGAGTTGGAAATAGCAAGTGACGGTGAAACAGCTGTAAAGCCTGGAATTGATATCACTGAAAGCTTCCTTCAGCAGTTCTCTAAGGAAATTGAAGAAGAGATGGGCATGATTTGTAGTGACCTTTTATACCATATTAAAGAAATGCAACAAGACATAGCCACACTAGGAAAGAGAGTTAATGACTTAGAACAAATGGTGGATGAACGTGTCATGGAATCTCATGAAGTTGGCCGCAGACTTGCATTTAAAGAGTGCCACAACAATCTCACACTCAAACAGGAAGATTTGAGAAACCAATCCCATCTTAATAAATCAAGGGGGGCCAGCGGAGGAAACCACTACCAGATATCCTTACAAGGGTCCATTTCTTTAATGAAAAGGATAATATTATATCATTTGTGCGTTGCCTCCCCCACATTACCTTTGAAGGCCATAAACTGTCTTTCCATAATGACATTGATGTGTCAAGTTTGCATCAAAGATGAGATATGCCACTTATCACAGATTACCTCCATCAACATGATGTCCCTTATCAATGGGGTAAGCCATTTTCCCCGATGTTTTGTATGGGAAGGTCGGAAACATATGGTCAAGACTACATGAGGGGCCCAGGAATCCTAACTATCCCTAATGAGTATTCTGGCGATTGCAGGGACTTCCAGTGGCAGTTCCAGGAGGCACTTCATTTGCAGATGGGACCCATCAAGAGACACTGCAGACACAGCTTGCCCTGTCCACAGAAATCGAGTGAACAAAGCAGGCAGTCATCAGAGAAGCGCAGATGGAGGGGACCAGAGATCATACTGCACCAAATACCAACGTCCAAACAACTATCACCGTTTTTTTTAACCCCAATAATTCTCCGAGCAAAAGGTTCATTGATAAATCCCGGATTGCTGTTGGTGCAGTCAACAAGATGGTGACTGTGGAGACCATGACTCTGAACTATAACGGAAGATGACCACGCTGAACTTCATAAAAAGTCAAGCCTTTAAATAGAATTGTTTTGCAACATTAACATTATAAAGATTAAAATGTTTAAGGGAGTGAGTTACTGGAAACACTTATGTTCACTGAATTCTGCTCACAAAGCGGGCAAATGGAGTCTTCTGGGTCACACTAAATGATGGCGCTTTGCTTCCTGTCCCTGATAGAACCTAATCTTGTCCACATGGTCAATATCATCAGCTTAAATGTGAGAGGTCTCAATGCCTGAGCTAAGAGGGTGGCAATATTAAACTTTCTAATACACTCGGAGGCAGACATCAGATATATTTCCTGGCAAGGTATACATATATGCTTAAATCCTGCACATTTCAGCAGCAATTTTTGACCTCAATAATAGAAACAGAGCAGGGGTAGCATAAATTGTAGTAGAACGTTCTTGGGGACTGTCCTTGGTGTGGTACTTGACAAGAATGGGCAAACCTTGGGATTCATGATCCAACAGAGCTTGCTATCATACAGTCTTAAATACATACACCATCAGTTCTCAACAGGAAAGATTTTTAAGACAGCTATTTCCAAAGCACTTCAGTACTCTAAGGGTGACTTGTTATGTGCTAGTGATGGAGCGAGGTTCAGAATGATATTTTGTTCTGACTCGCAAAGTAAAACTTCCATAAAACATATAACCGTATTAACTAGTATGTGAAGAAAAGTACTAATCAACTTAGTTTTAGAAATGCATTTACATCAGAAACACGAGGGACTAACTTATGTACTCTTTGTTGCAAAAGCAAGTGCGCATAAAAATAATAAACTAACCTTGTCTATTGTCTTTGTCAGTATTAAATGCGTCTGTTTAACTAATGAAATGTGCTTATTATGTGTGCTTATGTTATGTCTTTACGTCTTTATGTGGCAAAGCTTGTGGAGAATCCTGCGGTCTAAAAGAAGAAAGTTGATATGAAATGCAGTTTTGTGTGCTCAGATAGGTAACATAAATTAATGGGTTAATAATTAGCAAAGGGGAAGGGTAACAGAATGGGTCTCAATTCTCTAATTAATTGATGTATTGTGTTTGTTTAAATAATAGTTTTCAAGAGAGGCCTAAGGCCTGAAAAGAAATGGCAGTGGTCGTGAAACCTGTCCAGAGTGAGTGGAGGCTTGTATTCGCACAGCAGTGGAAACCTTTACCACGTTGTTGATTTTGACAGAAAATGCAAACTATTAATAATAATAATAATAAAAGCCTTTTATATAAACGCCTGGTTACACTAGAGAACAGTGTGTCCCCGCGCTTTTTGAAACAAGGACTGGGCTGATAATGGGAAACTGGGGGAAAAACGTTTTCAAAGGAATTAAAAAAAGGGCTCATACTTTCGGGAACAGGTGGGTTTTTAGTTTTTGGCGAAAGATTTTTTCTGAAGGTTCCATTCTGAGTTCAGAGGGGAGTGTATTCCATTGTTTGCTGGCCAAGTATTTGAAAGATCTACTGCCCATGCGTGCTCGGTAAATTCTAGGCACTTGGAAGAGCATACATCCTTGGGATCTTAAGAGTCGTCTGGGTTGGTACTTGGTCAGTAATTTTTGGAGGTATCTTGGTCCTTTCCCTTGGAAAATACGGTGAGTCATACACATTGTTTTAAATGTAATGCGCTCACGTATAGGGAGCCAGTGAAGGGTGGCTAGGGCGCATTGACCTTCTTGATAGATTAAGTGCCAGGCCGGCAGCTGCGTTTTGGACGCATTGCAGACGCTGAAGACCTTTTTTACTCAAGCCCATATACAGTGAGTTGCTGTAATCAAGATGGGGTGTTACTAGAGCATTGATCATGGTTTTCCTATTTGTTGCAGGAAGGGAATCCACAGTTTTGCGTAAAGTTTTAAGGATTCTGTAGCATTTGCCAGTAATCCCCCTAGTGTGGTGTTCAAGGGACAGAGTAGAGTCTAATCTGACTCCTAGATTTTTCACCTGTTCGGAGGGCTTTGGTATGGCGCCAAGTTCAGGTGGCCACCATGCAGACGACCAGATGGACGGAGTCTTCCCCAACACAAGAAGCTCCGTTTTATTTGCATTAAGGCATAGACAGTTGGTATTCATCCATCTAGCTAGGTCGCTGAGGCATGCCGAGAAGCTGGCTGAGGCTTCCTCGGGTGGTCGAGACAGTGTCACCACTAGCTGAGTGTCATCTGCGTATGACACTATCTCGACCCCATATGTCTCAACTATCCCAGCCAGGAGGGCCATATATAGGTTGAATAATGTAGGGCTCAAGATTGAGCCCTGCGGTACCCCATGTCTGAGTGGTCGGATTTCAGATTTGAAAGGGGGGCAGTTGATTTGGAATTGTCTATTAGCTAAGAATGTACGCATCCATTCATGAGCCAGGCCATCAATTCCTGCTTCGCTGAGACGTGATAGTAGTATGGGGTGGGAGACGGTGTCAAATGCCGCGCTCAGATCTAATAAAAGGAGCGCAGCTGTCATTCCCTCATCTACTCTGCCCCTTAGCAGCTCCGTGGAAAAAAGAAGGGCTGATTCCGTAGAGTGGTATGTTCTAAATCATGACTGCGAGGGGTGGAGATGGTGTCCTTCTTCTAGATGTTTTATCAGTTGGACATTAACTATCTTTTCCACTACCTTAGCGCAGAATGGTAGGAGCGATATGGGACGATAATTGTCCAGTTGGGTGATACTGAGATTGGCCTTTTTTTTAATAGGAATGACCTGAGCTGTTTTCCAATCTTGTGGTATGTGGCTCGTTTGGAATGATAGTTTAGCCATATGGCTTATGTGATTTACCAGTATCTCAGCCTGGTTCTTAAAGATCTTAGGGCGAGCTACGTCATTGGGGGAGCCTGATTGTATGCTGCGGAAGATTCTTAGCATTTCCGTGTTATCTGGCACAGAAACTTGATTTAGGTGGCAGCTGTCCGTGGGTTCGTCATTAATGGCATGCTTAGTGATCATATCATCCATTTTCTTCGGAAAAGTTTTGTAGATATTCTCTACTTTTTGAACGAAGAAATCCGCTATCGCTTCGCAAGATGCTGTAGAGTGAATATCTGGAGCTGCCGTCCTATCAGCTGAGGTAAGCTCTTTCTAAATGACAAAGATTTCTTTAGTAGAATTATCGGCTGATTCAATTCTTTTACTAAAGAAGTTTCTCTTGGCTGTTCTAATCTTTTTATGATAGTTTTTATACTAATTTTGTATTCGAGTTTGGCTATATCATCATATTTATTACGCCATATGCGCTCTAGCTTTTTACATTTTGATTTGGCAACTTTTAGCTCAGTATCAAACCATTGTGCCGATTTCAGACATCTTACAGGTGTACTAGTGCTCCAAGGTACAGTAGCATCTAGTGCTTTAGTAAGCCAGTTCTCATAGTCTATCCATGCTTCCTCTATATTTTCTTTCAGAGGGAGGCAGTTAATCTTAAGGGCAAGTTCTAAATCAGTTTGTTTAAGTTTCCCCCATTGTCTGCGCTGAGATGTTATCTGCTTGGTTTGTTGGATTTGTTTATATTCTCCAGGGATAGTGAATTTAATCAAGAAATGGTCAGACCATAGTACCTGGATAGGGGGTTGGACTGATGGAGCGAGATAGAAAACAAAATTTTGTTTAAACTCGCGAAGTCACATTTCCATAACATGAATAATAATATTAATGATTTGTGATATGTCGTGCTAATACAACTTAGATTAAACTTTACACGTGGGGGGACTAACATGTGTGCTCATAAACGTGCATAAATGTTGCATCTTTTTGTTCGTACAAAATAATAAAATAATTTATTGTTTTCGTTTTTGTCATTACTAACTGCTGCAAACTTAAAAGAAGCATGTGTTTGTTTTGCTTTTCCTTATCTGTGTGATGTCATTTCTACTATTCTAGGTGCATATGGGTCTCATGGAATAACGGAGACTGGTAGATATAAACGCTGCTTTATTTGTTTGCAATGGCTAGGTAACATTTTGATTAATCGGGTGGGTTAAATAATTAGTGAACCAAGGGGTGGATACAGAATCTACATTATTTCTTACATTAATACTTTTCTTGTGTTTGTTTTATATTAGAATTCATAAGTTGCTTGCTTTTGGGCCTAGTCACTTGAGCCACAGAAAAGAGCTGACATATAATTCTGCAGAAAGTCACGAGACGCCCATTCTGAATTAAAGCGTTTGTCAAAAGCTGCATTCACAAAGCAAAAACTAATGCTGTCATCATTCTGTCGGACATGGCCAAGGTCGAAAGTGAACATTTTGTCAATCCTTAACTTGGCATCCGCGGAAGTATAATGAAAGTCAATGGACGCTGTGAGAATGACTTAATACATTTGTTGCAATATGAGGAAGCTTCTGGCTTCACGTGGAAGGAACAATGGTCTCTATGAAATATGATTTAGTGGAACTTTTTGAAAACTGGGTGACATGTCACTTGTCACTCTCAGCCAATGGGACGTCGAAGATTTCTGAAAACTTTCCTTTGCTTAGTTCAGTTAGCGTAGAAAGGTATAAAAAGTCATGCCCTTAGGGATGGGCTGGCTGCTGCTTTCTGACTTTCCGATGAGGGTGATGTGCTGTTGGACTTTGCGTGGAGCACGTAAGAATCCTCAAAGAACTTTATTTTAATTTCTATCTATTTAGCTCAGTTAGGGAATTAGATTTTAGAAATGCTAAACTTTATATCTTCACTTTAATTTTGATTCACTTGCTTAAATTGTATTTTTCTCATATTTCTTTACAATCATGCTTGCTTTATTGCAAATAAATTTCATTTATAAAACTATCAACTTATATACCATAATTTAGTAAATAAAATCTTACTTTTGACAAACAAGCTGGTCTTGGTTATTCAGAAGTGTAGGTTACTATTAGCTAGATCACGTCGCCAATGGTGGTCATTTAAATGATATAGTTTTATTATAATGACAATATTCTTTCCGCAGATTTATAAATATGTATATAGTTTGTAGATAATGTGTATATAGATTTAATTTGACCACCTGATTCAGTAGGCCCAAAATATGTCAGGTTTATAAATGGGTCCATATTTAGTATAGAATTTTGTGTATAGGTTATGAAGTTGGGTAACGTAGTTTATGATATATTTTCTATAGGCCGCTGGATCAATTCTCTGGTAGCAGAAATTGATGGTTGCTAAGGGTAACCAAGGTAATATGTTGGTTGCTAAGGGTTACGTTATGGTATGGAAATAGGATCGATGTTTTAACACATGTTGAGTTCGTTTTTCGTGCTATCTGTAAGCTATACCGGTATAGATTGTGTGGCGAGAAATTAGTCACGCAAGCCATCTGTTCTGTTTGTAGTGATATCGCCGAGTATCACAAGAGGTATCGCCGTGTACCATAGTGTTGTCGCCGAGCAGCACAGTTTTAGGGCTAGGTCTGAATCTTGTATAGTGAGGATTTTCTAAGAAATTAGAGCAGCATGAGAATAGGGACAAAGCGCCTTCCATAAAACTCACTGTGATAAAAGTATTAGTTATATCCGAGCTTGAGTGAAGGGTAAATTAGCGTCGGTGCATGATTATCTATAAACAGGTTAGAGTCCTGTACGGGTACATGTTTCATATCTATAAACAGGTGAGAGCCCTGTACGGATAACGTCGTTATTTTGCTAACGGTGCATGATTTCTATAAACAGGTGAGAGTCCTGTACGGATTTCATGTGTGCTTGAAATTAGGGAAATTTCAGTGTGAAAGTGCGAGTTTGAATTGTATTTTATGTTCAAGTGGAACTCTTAGAACTTTCACTTCGCGGTGGGTTCAGAGCAAAGCGAGTTCATAATTATACGTGTTAGAAGGGTGGGGTAAGGTTACTCTACTGACAATTGAATATTATCCTTAGTGTGAATAGCGCCGTCTATTCTGAAGTGTGGATACTTGAATGTATGTAAACTATCCTAAATAGTGAAACGAACAGATGTTGTCTTTATAGTCATTGTTAAGAATTAATTTACACTGAAAAGTGTTCTTAAAATGGCGCTGTGAAAAGATTTTGTGAAGGAGGGGTAAGCGCCAGGAGTGAGAAACGAGAAACCGCAGCTGCTGTGTACGTCACAGAGCCGCGCTGGGATTGGGTGACCTACGTCACAAGCTATATTCTGATTGGCTCTTGAGTCTCTGACGGCCAGTGAGCTGATTGGTCCTTCGGAAAATCTCCAAATTTATTGGTTGAGCAGAAAAGTGACGTAGCTCAACTGTCATTGGCTTGTTGGTGTGTTTCGCGCACGGATTGGTTGTTTTGCGGAACATCCCGGAAATATTTTACGAACGATTTTGTGAATTAGATTTAACTCTTAAAAATGAGTTATCATTTTAAACATGTTGAGAAAAAGACAACATTATTTCAGAAATTCAAGAATTTATTTTCACCTGACAAGAAAATCGAGACGCGAGGTGGTAAACTACTTCATAAGTATAAAACACCTGCAGCGTACATGGAAGGTGAATATGGATATCATACTGTCTTATGGTTCGACAGTTGGAAACGTTATACTAAAAATTACGGTGTTTTAACTTGGCCTGATGAAGGTTCATTTAATATAAGAGTTTTAAGAAATTTACGAGAGAAAATTAATGCTCTTGTTCCAAAACCGAGACCAACTCAATTTGAAGCTTTAGTTGAGTGGGAAGACGAGATGTATCAGTTACAAAGAGAAGCTAGTGGAATTAAAAGACCTTCTAAAAATCCATCTTGGAAAAGAGAAACTCATGAAGATAGATTGAGAATGTGGAGACAGGGAAACATGAGTGAAGGATTGTATTTAATTCATGAAATGGTAATGGGTACTCCTACAGGGAAATCTATGGAAAGTGAATCTGAGGATGCAGTTATGGAAGAAATATATACAACTGCTAGAAAGAATCAGCCTAATCAGCCTTTGAGACTTCCTAGATCATGGTCTACTCCGGTGGTTTCTACTGAAACTTCACCGAGTGCACCTCCAATTAGTGAAGCTCCTAAACTTTATCCAAATAATTGCGAAATCAACGAAACTCCTAGAAGACCAGAATTCGAGAATGCTCGAAATGAAGGTAGACATTTTTCAATGACTCCAAGAGCAAGGGAACCTCCAAAAGATTATTCAAGAGAGGCAAGAAATGTTGAAGATGTTGATTATAATGAATATATAAGATCTAAAGAAGAATTAATAAAAAGAATGACAAAAGGCATGGAAGCTGTGACAGTTCCAGTAACAATTGGTCCTGTTCAGCCTGTATTTGACCAAAGGGAAACAAGCAAAACTGGATTAACTATTCCTTTAAATACAGAAATTCAAAAGGCTGCTGAAAAATTTTATTCAGATTTATCTGAAATAAACACTTCTAAATCAAGAATGCCTGATTTAACCTTTAATGAGGATTTATCTCCAAAAACACCAATGGGTGCTATATCAGATATAGGAAGTCCTGAAGTTAGGGTAACCACACCAAAACTAGATGTGGCCAAATTAAAAGCGAATATCGAAGAATTAATAATTGGAACAATTGGTCCAGATAGTTTAAATTACTATCGGGATGATGAACTACTGTTCATTTGCAAAAGCATTCAGTGGAAAACGAAAAATAAATATGATCAACTAGAGGATCTAGCAGCAGAACTTGAAATCGATGTGAGTAAACAAAAGAATTTTGCAAAGCATTACAGATTAGACTTTTCAGAAAGCGACATTGAGAGTTTGAACTCAATGGGAAGAATAGTTCATATAAAAGATTTGATTGTCTATATCAAAAAGCTAGGAGAACTGAATAAATGGAGAGTAAAATGGACGAAAAAGAAGGAAGATGAAAGATTGGATAAATTGTCAAAACAATTTCCAATGAGAGAAGTTGCTGGTGGAGGATATGTTCATATCCCGTGGTCGAGACAGGACATTCTGTTATTTACAAATGACTTTCCAAAATTGAGAGAAAAACCAGTTGAATGGTACAGGCAAGTTGATAGATTTATCAAAGTGTCAAAAGTTCTGTGGATTGATTTAGATGGATTTTTTGACATTGTCGTTCCATCTGATCTTTGGACAGAATGCAAAATATCGATTAGTTGGCCAAAAGCAGAACCTGAGCGAATTAAAGAAACAGGTGCTCCTAATCCACTTGTAATGGATTTTTATGAGAAAGTAATTGTTTGGATGAAAAACAAAATTCCACCCAAAGAAGTCGATTGGGTTAAAATAGAAAGAACAGAACAGGAAACAAAAGAATCAGTTCATTCTTTTTATGAAAGACTACTATTAATCTTTAAACAATACAGTGGTTATGAAAAATTAGATGAAAAAGACATGAGTCATTTTGTCTATAGATTTGTTTATGGACTAAAACCTGAAATTGGAGAAATGATCAGAACTAGTATTGTCGGATGGCAATAACTATCTGTAGATGATATTCTAAGAAAAGCAAAATATTGTAGCGATGAAATAGAAGTAAAACAGAAGAAGCTGAAGGAGAAAGCCATGTGGGCTCAGGTAAAGGTGGCTGAGCAACAGATTGCCAGCATGGGAAATAAGAACACTAATTTTGTTCAAACTGGAAATACAAACCAGATACAAGGAAAGTTTAAAGGTAATAATTTCCAAAAGAAATTTAGCCCAAAGATTGAGGAGCTGAAGCAAAGATTACCTTGTTTTAATTGTGGCGAAATTGGACATTGGAGGGACGAGTGTCCTCATCCTCCTAAAAACTTAAAGAATCCCTTATTGAATCCACAGATGCAGAATGGTGTTGACCTGCAGCGACAGCTACAGATGCAACAGGGGTTAAACGAATTTAATATTCAACGACAGTTACAGCAACAGCAACAACAACAGGTGAATAATCGTCAAGACCAATTGCCACAACCACCTTTTCCGAATTGTGGGGGAGTTCAAAAATATAATCCAAACGTGGGATTTCAGGGAAGTGAACAGGTAATAAAACCACAAAAACAGCAAAAGCAACAAAGGGTTCAAATGCAAAATGCTTCACAACAATTCTTATTAGCAGAAAGTCAAGACAGTGATTCTGATGATTATTGCTGACGGTGCCCGAGAGAGGAGGAAGAGTGTGTTGTTGGAGCCACTCTTGAGGTTGACCAGTCTGGTCCTTTTGTAAACGGGAAAGTTAATGATGTAGACATCACTTTTCTAGTGGACACTGGTGCTACCCGTTCTACTGTTAGATCAGTGGAAATTGAAAACCTACCTCTCTCTGGGGATACCATCCAAGTTGTCGGAGTAAGTAATCAGCAAATTAAAACTGACTTAACTGATCCAGTACCAGTTGAAATTGGAAACTACAAAGATAAACACAGATTTGTGGTTTGTAATAGTAGTCCAGTAAATCTATTAGGTAGAGACATCCTATGTAAAATGAATTGTAGAATATATTGTTCTCCTGATGGAGTTGAGTTACAAACAATGGAGGAAGATGGTTTATACAGAATGACAATGATGATGATAGAAGCAGAAGAAACAAAATTGTTTCCTGCATTTGAAGAAAAAGATCTACCTGAAGAACTCAAAGAAACAGTGAAATCTGAAATATGGGATTTTAGTGGAAATGAGATGGGTCTGATGAAAAACGTAGATCCAGTGAAAATTACATTGAAACAGGGAATAGAATTTCCAAATACTCCACAATATAAAATGAAAACAGAAACAATTGAAGGTATTACACCTATAATTGAAAAATTAATCAAGCAAGGTGTATTAAAGGAAATGAAGAGTAGCTCTTGTAATTCACCAATCATGGGAGTTAAAAAGTCTAACGGAACATTTAGAATCGTACAAGATTTGAGAAAGGTTAATCAAATTGTTGTTCCATGTTGTCCTGTGGTTCCAAATCCAGCAGTAATTCTATTTCAGATTCCACATGATGCTGAATGGTATACAGTCATCGACCTTTGCAATGCATTCTTTACTGTTCCCTTACATCCAGACAGTTATGAAATATTTGCTTTCAGATTCCAAGGTAAGACCCTCGGATGGTCAAGAATCCCACAGGGCTATACAGAAAGTCCTTCAATCTTTAACGAACTGTTAAAAAGATCGTTAGAAGATCTAGACTTACCTGGTAGGTCTACATTAGTGCAGTATATTGATGATTTGTTAATAGCTGCAAAGACAAGAGAAAATTGTGTAACAGACACAATAATTCTGTTAAATCGACTTGCAGAAGAAGGACATAAAGTGTCCCCAGCGAAACTACAGTTTTGCAAACAAGAAGTAAAATATCTTGGTCACAGAATTGCAAAGGGAAAAAGACAAGTAACAATAGAGAGAATAAAAATGATTCAAGCAATGTTACCACCAAGAACACAAAGACAGGTCAGAATGTTCTTGGGAATGGTAGGTTACTGTCGACAATGGATAAGTGGATTTTCAGTAATTGCAAAACCACTACAAAGACTGACAAAGTCAGATATAAAAGATCCAATTATTCTCAATGATGCTGAGATGGAATCTTTTGAGAACCTGAAAAAGAGCTTATGCCAAGCTCCTGCTTTAGGTATGCCAAATTATGAGAAAGATTTCGAACTGTATTGCAGTGAGAGAGAAGGATGTGCATTATCTGTGTTAATTCAGAGACATGGAAATTTAAAGAAACCAATTGCATACTTCTCTGCAGTTCTTGATCCAATTGCAAAAGCATTACCAGGTTGTTTGAAAGCAGTTGCAGCTACAAGTATCAGCCTTGAACAAAGTGAAGGAATCATTATGGGATTTCCGGTGAAAGTTTTTGTGCCTCATTCAGTTGAAATATTACTGACAAGAGGTAAGACTCAACATTTAACAAGTAGCAGATTGACAAAGTATGAGAAAATCATACTAGGAGCAGATAATGTTTCGATTTCAAGATGTTTGAATCTGAATCCTTCTACATTACTGCCTGATTCTGAAATTGTTGATGACATTGAAACAGAACATGAATGTTTAGATGTCATGGAATTCTGCACAAAACCAAGAAAAGACATCAAAGACAGACCTTTGTCTGAATCGGATTTTGTCTACTTTGTAGATGGCTCATGCTTAAGATCCGAAGGAGGTGTCTTGAAAGCTTCATACTCAGTTTGTACAGTCGTAGATGTTGAAGAAGCATCATGTCTTGAAGGAGTTCGTTCAGCACAAGTGGCTGAATTGATTGCTTTAATTCGTGCATGTGAAATATCAAAGGATATAAGAGTTACCATCATTACTGATAGTCAGTATGGGTACGGAGTTGTGCATGATTATGGACAACTCTGGTCACAGAGAGGATACATGACATCAACAGGATCACCAATTAAAAATGCAGTTTTCATAAGAAGATTAATTGAAGCAATACAATTGCCAAAAGAAATTGCCATTGTTAAATGTGCAGCGCACACTAGAAGAACTGATTATATTTCCAAGGGAAATGCCTTCGCAGACGAAACAGCAAAGTACTGCGCAAGGAAAAATTATTCATACAATCGGGAGAGGAGTAAAGAAACTGATTCAAATTCATTAATGCTAACAACTGTTGTAGAAACATGGCATGAGATTAGAGATTTACAAAACGAAGCAGAAGATGATGAAAAAGACTTGTGGTTAAGATCAGATTGTAGACCACGTGAAGAAGATGGAGTGTGGGTTTACAAAGATGGCAGGGTAGTCTTACCAAATTGTTTGATTGCTGATATGGCCAGATTATATCATGGTCCAGCACATTTAGGAAGAGATTCTATGGTCAGACTTTTCAGAGAAACTTGGTTCAATACCAAGTTTAGAACTATTGCTGAATCTTTTTGTCAAAGGTGTTTGTCATGCCAACAAATGAATCCAAACAGAAAATCAGTGGTGGGGACAGGAATAATTGGTCGAGAAGGTGGTCCCTTTACCAGGTTACAAATGGATTTCATCGAAATGCCCTTACACAATTGTTTGAAATATGTACTTGTAATTGTATGCTTATTTTCGAGATGGGTAGAGGCTTTTCCTACACGACATTGTGATTCAATTACAGTAGCAAAACTAATGCTCAGAGAAATCATCCCAAGGTACGGTTTTCCAGTCACTATTGAGAGTGATGGAGGAAGCCATTTTGATAACAAACTGATGAAGTTAATTTGCGAAGCTTTGAGCATTGAGCAGAAAATACACTGTGCATACAGACCAGAGGCATCAGGAGTAGTTGAACAAATAAATGGAACAATCAAAAACAGAATTGGAAAAATGTGTCTTGAAACAGGTATTAAGTGGACTGATGCTCTTCCACTTGTTTTGATGTCATTAAGAAGTACACCAGATAAAAAGACAGGTTTAAGTCCTCATGAAATTTTAATGGGAAGAGTTATGAGGCAAGCTTTTGTACCTGTAGGTAAACTGTTGAGCATAAATGACAGTGCAATTTTGGATTACTGTAAAAGGTTATCTGATATGGTAACTTCTGTGTCTAATCAGGTGGGAACTGAAGCTCAATCAAATGAAAAAGTTTTGACTCATGATCTGAGACCTGGCGATTGGGTCAGAACGAAAGTACATCGGAGAAGGAATTGTCTAGCTCCTAGATGGCAGAAACCTAGGCAGATAATCTTGATCACTACTAATGCTGTAAAGTGCAGAGGATTAAAACGTTGGATACATCCTAGTCATACTATTCCAGTACCAACTCCTGAGAGTTCTGATATTGAAAGTGATACCACAGATGATTCTGATTCTGAAGCAGAAGACAAAACAGAAGGTGAAGTAATTCCAGATTCTGAAGATCGACAAGAAAGTCGACATCTGGAAACTGTGCCAGTGAATGGAAATCTGACAAGAAAAGACTTGGAAATAATTGAAATAGATTCTGAAGGTGAAGAGAATCTGTTAAAAGGAAAGATAACTGAGGATTCGGTTGTCTCTATTGAAGACAAAGAAGCTGAACCAAAAGAAGTTTCAGACCAGGAGAGTATCGAAAGGCAGAGAACAAACTCTGAAGTAAGGAACAAAAATCCGAAATCTGGGAAGTTGGAGGTAATTGAGGAAGAGGAGGAGAACGAATTACCAAGTACCAGTGATGGAAGACAAAGTGAAGTTCCTGAAGGAGTGAAATTGCCGAATAGAGAAGTTCCTGAGTCAATTGAAATTTCAGACTACGAAACTGAGGAAAGTGACGTGGAAGGTGAAAGTGAAAACGGAAAGAAAAGGACTTGGAAGTCAGAATCAAATAATTCTGAACCAAAGAAGAAGTACGTGAGAAAAGCAGACTACTGGCCAGGTGGAAGATTGAGAGTCAGATTGATCAAAAAGCCAATAGAACAAGTTGAAGAAATCAGTAGTCAAAAGAGTCCTGGAAAAGAAGTTGGAGTTGGAAGGAAAATTGAAGTGATATCGAGAAAAGGGAAGAGAATAATAAGACCAAACCAAAAATACAAGTCTCCTGAGTGGACTTACTTAGTAATTCCACCTGTTATTGACATATATGATAGTAGTGAAGAAGAAAACGAAATCCAAGAAATTAGTGACAATGATTAAAGTACAGAATTATTAAATTGGCAAAAGGCTGAAGAAAAATTGTTAGTTGACACAAGGTCGAAGAAAAACTGTTTAGTTGAAGAAAACTTATGTATGACATAAGGTCGAAGAAATCTTGTTTAGGGTTATAAAAGAAAAATATATTTTAAAAGGGGGGTGTATATAAATTTTAAAATTTATTTTTATTTTTATTTTTGAGGCTAAAACTAACCAAAAATGCCTTATGTTAAGGAGAGCACTTCAAAGTGTTCTGTTTTTAAAAGATGCTGTAAGATGACTCTGGTATGTCTGCTCATTTTAGTTCTGCTCTGGTTGGTACTAGCTGTGATTATCCCTTTAGAAATGAATAGAGAATTACACAAAGTTAATTTAACAAGCAAAACTCTGGTTAGCCAAACTAAACATAGTGCGTCTGCAAAAGTTATAGATCATCAGCCTAACATTCATCAAGATAAATCTATAGGTGATTTTTCAAGTAATACATTTACAAAACTATTGAGTGAATATGTTAAGGTAATGGATGCAAAAGACTGCTATGTCTGTGTTAAGTTACCTGCTTCTGTTTCTGAGGGAGTAACATATAATATGCTTCCTCTCACTTATGCTGTAACATGTAGTGTATTAACTAGTTTATTTTATCAAACTGGACGTTTAGAATATTACTATTCAAATTATGATGAGATTTTTGCTAATATTAAGATTGATAACGCTTTCAATAAGCATAAGAAAGCAAAACAAATGAGAGAATGTTTCCTTGTTACTAATGAACTCACATATGAGTATGCTTACAAGAATAATCTAACATGTAAATTAAGTGCTGAAGGAAAGAAATTTTTGAATATGGTTGAGGAGAGAAGAGCAATTTATAAAAGAAATGAATTAGTCAAGCAGACTAAGTCAGCCTTCTGGCAAAAAGAGGATGAGAAATTAAATGGCAAAGTGCTTGAAAATATTGCAATTCACATAGACAAACCAGTTAGTGGAAAACTTTGCATTAGAAGAGATAATACACTTTTTGATAATTACTTTGTAGGTGCAAGTAACTGTGAAGATACTTATCAGATTTTGGGAGGTTGGGGATTTAAAGGTGGAAAAGATCCTATCTTTCCTGGGATTTATTTTGTTTGTGGTGACAAAGCCTACTACAACCTTCCAGACCATTGGTATGGAACTTGTTATGTGGGAATTGTTTTTCCTAAAGTGTTTCATGTTGACAGAGATTCAGAAGGATTGTTTAAAATTCATAATTATGTAAATAGAGCTAAAAGAGAAACTTTTACTGAAGTTCTGGGAGATATTTTTCAAGCTGTAATACCTTTTGTTGGTATAACCCTAAATGCAGGGAGAATCAGAAAATTGTCCACTATAGTTGATAGATTATCAACTGACACAGCTGATGGGTTTCAATTAGTGAATGTTGAAGTTATTGCAATTAGATCTATGGTAATTCAAGACCGTCTTGCTTTAGACATACTTCTAGCAAAAGAGGGAGGAGTCTGTGGCATTTTACATGTTCAACATTGCTGTACATATATACCTGATGAAAGTAAAAATATTGAAATGTATATTAAGAATATTACACAAATGCATTCAGAGATAATTCCTTTAGAAGAAGAAGATTTTACAGGGAAACTTTCAAAAAGGTTTCAAGCAATTAAAAACTGGTTTCATAATATCGGAAGTTCAATTCTTGGCAAGATTCTGGCACCTTTGATTATAATAGTATTCATTTTTATTTTGACCAAATTAGGTTGTTTGTTACATAAAAGAAAGAAACAGTTGAAAGAAAAGAAAAGAATCTATAAACTCAGAAAAGAAGAAGAAAGGGAGATCGAATTACAGGAGTTACATAGAGAGCGTCATGTTAATTGCAAAGATTATGCAGAAACAGACTTTTAGGTTTACTGATACAAATGAATTTGAATCGATTTCTTATAAATTTAATTTACCAAAATTTTGAGTGCTGGTGTGGTGATTTGTTAATCACCAGATGAGGGAGTTGATGGAGCGAGATAGAAAACAAAATTTTGTTTAAACTCGCGAAGTCACATTTCCATAACATGAATAATAATATTAATGATTTGTGATATGTCGTGCTAATACAACTTAGATTAAACTTTACACGTGGGGGGACTAACATGTGTGCTCATAAACGTGCATAAATGTTGCATCTTTTTGTTCGTACAAAATAATAAAATAATTTATTGTTTTCGTTTTTGTCATTACTAACTGCTGCAAACTTAAAAGAAGCATGTGTTTGTTTTGCTTTTCCTTATCTGTGTGATGTCATTTCTACTATTCTAGGTGCATATGGGTCTCATGGAATAACGGAGACTGGTAGATATAAACGCTGCTTTATTTGTTTGCAATGGCTAGGTAACATTTTGATTAATCGGGTGGGTTAAATAATTAGTGAACCAAGGGGTGGATACAGAATCTACATTATTTCTTACATTAATACTTTTCTTGTGTTTGTTTTATATTAGAATTCATAAGTTGCTTGCTTTTGGGCCTAGTCACTTGAGCCACAGAAAAGAGCTGACATATAATTCTGCAGAAAGTCACGAGACGCCCATTCTGAATTAAAGCGTTTGTCAAAAGCTGCGTTCACAAAGCAAAAACTAATGCTGTCATCATTCTGTCGGACATGGCCAAGGTCGAAAGTGAACATTTTGTCAATCCTTAACTTGGCATCCGCGGAAGTATAATGAAAGTCAATGGACGCTGTGAGAATGACTTAATACATTTGTTGCAATATGAGGAAGCTTCTGGCTTCACGTGGAAGGAACAATGGTCTCTATGAAATATGATTTAGTGGAACTTTTTGAAAACTGGGTGACATGTCACTTGTCACTCTCAGCCAATGGGACGTCGAAGATTTCTGAAAACTTTCCTTTGCTTAGTTCAGTTAGCGTAGAAAGGTATAAAAAGTCATGCCCTTAGGGATGGGCTGGCTGCTGCTTTCTGACTTTCCGATGAGGGTGATGTGCTGTTGGACTTTGCGTGGAGCACGTAAGAATCCTCAAAGAACTTTATTTTAATTTCTATCTATTTAGCTCAGTTAGGGAATTAGATTTTAGAAATGCTAAACTTTATATCTTCACTTTAATTTTGATTCACTTGCTTAAATTGTATTTTTCTCATATTTCTTTACAATCATGCTTGCTTTATTGCAAATAAAATTCATTTATAAAACTATCAACTTATATACCATAATTTAGTAAATAAAATCTTACTTTTGACAAACAAGCTGGTCTTGGTTATTCAGAAGTGTAGGTTACTATTAGCTAGATCACGTCGCCAATGGTGGTCATTTAAATGATATAGTTTTATTATAATGACAATATTCTTTCCGCAGATTTATAAATATGTATATAGTTTGTAGATAATGTGTATATAGATTTAATTTGACCACCTGATTCAGTAGGCCCAAAATATGTCAGGTTTATAAATGGGTCCATATTTAGTATAGAATTTTGTTTATAGGTTATGAAGTTGGGTAACGTAGTTTATGATATATTTTCTATAGGCCGCTGGATCAGGACCACCAATCCCTTCCAGTTCGCAAAGATAAGGTCAAGTAAGTGACCCGCCTTATGGGTAGGTTTTAGGGATTGTAATTTGAGTTTTAACATTTCTAGAGATGTCAAAAATCCTTGGGCATCATTATTGTTTTCGTCTTCAAGATGGAGGTTTAGGTCTCCTAAGATGAGTAGTTTGTTATAGCGTAGAGCAGACTGGGTAATTATATCTGTCAGACTTTCTATAAAATTTGTGGCCCCTCCTGGTGGGCGATAGATTAGATAGCCATTAAAGGTTATATTGGGTCTATATTTGATTGCGAAAAAAGCGGCTTCGCTATCTTTGATCCTAACCTTTCCCAAAGTGCATATTAGTTCGAGTTTATGAATGATGGCAATACCCCCACCTCTTTGTTTGTCTGGATCGAATCTTAGTATGCCATAGCTGTTGGGTAGGGCTTCTAAAATATCTGGGGTGGACTCTTCATCAAGCCATGTCTCCGTTAAAAAAAGAACTTCTGGTGCAGAACCTGCTCTCAGTGAAGATGGCTCAAGGACAGGAAGCCAGGCGACATTGCCAAGATTAGGAAGTCGAGGACTGTATCTTGAAAGAAATGTTTCTCTTTTGAGGAAGCCAAAAGTCGCGTGAGCAAAAGGACAATAGAGCTTAAGAAAAGTTCGATTTTGGATTGAAAATGGTGATGACACCACATGAACTGACATCAGTCAACCAATGAGAACACTGGAATGGTAAAGAAAATTATACAATTTAGTGAGATTAGCTAGACAGAAAAAGGTATAAAACTTGGCCCCATGGGCAGGAGGGTGCTTCTCACTGCCCGATACCCGAAGGGCGTGTCGTGCTGTTGAACTCTTTGGCGCACGTGAGGATAATAGGCTTAAATGACTTTCTTTTAGGTGAAGTGAGTTTTAGACAGGGAGATAGAAATTTAGGGAATGAAAACTGTTATTTTCTATCAATTCATGCTGTTTAATTTGCCTTTGAAATGTCGGTCTAATATGTTTTCTCCTTAATAAAACTGCTTGCATTTTTGCTAATAAAATTAAGATTCCTAATAAAATGCTCTTTTTTGAATAATAAAATTAATAAAATTAGATTTTGAAATGACAAGCTGGTCTTGTTTATTCATGGTCTAGTTACCATTAGCTGATCCATTTACCTTAGTGACTTAATTAAATGATATAATTTTGAAAAACCATGGTTAGAAATGGTAAACTGCAGTTGTTTATAAATATGTAAATAGTTTGTGAATAGTTCTGATTAATTAGGTCACATGATTCAGACGCCCAAAAATTGTCTCGTTGGTATATGGGCCTTGTGAGTGATTCATGATTAATGGGGAGTATTGTGGAGTTGGGTAGCGTTGGTGAGACAGTTTTTCCTTAGGGGCGCTGGATCACTAGTGACCTGAATATTGTTATGGACAACACTATAGTCAGGGCCCCCTGAGACATGATACTATGAGTACTGCCTCTACTCAATTTAAAGTATGGCTACAAGACATAGGTCTACAAATTAAGTGGCGGGAACTATAAGAACAATCGGGAGTATACAGTTACGTTATTAATGTGAGAGTTCTCTCACAGATTCTCTATATTTTCCAAATAATACCATTACTAACCTTGTTTTCAATACTCAAGCATTTCAAAACATCAGTCAATTCCTTCATTTTGCAAAACAAACACTTGCATAGAGAGAACAAGATTCTTTGTAGAAAGATATCACAAGGGACTCTTGTGTTTCCTCATAGTTTGTCCCATTTCCAAGGCAACCAACTCAGATTTCTCTCAGAATGGGGGGGGGGAAACTTCAAAACAAAGGTGTTTTATACAGCATCTTAAAGAGATGAGTTGTTCCGTGGTTAATAAGTTACACTGTAGATGGGGACTACATTCCTTGCCCTTAATCAGGAACATAGTTGCAATTTGTTAAATAGTTATATCACTGGTGGGAATCACCACCTTTCCTTCACCCCAGTGTCGTATAACCTGGATTTATTTAATAGGCACTTAACCCTCCCTCAATTTAAGAAGAGGTGTCTCACGGTAGGCTCACATTTCACTCATAAACATATACTTTCCTTCGAAAATCTCAAATTGAAACTCGTCCTTTCAGAATCTGAAATCTATGCATAGATTCAACTCTGCTGCTGGATTATTCATCCCACAATGAGGGAGGGGGCTTTCAGATCACTAAATGGGGGTGGAGACCATAATAAAGCCTTGAGCTCAACTCTATATTAGTTTCTCCTCGACATACTAATGGACTCCAAAATGCCAGTTCTAAGAAGGTGAAACAAGGGCTTGGGCAAGAATTGACAAACAGAAAATGAGGAAAGATATTCAATAGAGCCTGTACTTTTGCCTATGATGTGAGCCAGCAAGACGCACAATATAAAAATTTACATTTTGGTATTAAACGCTAGATAAAATAGCCAAGTAGAAACTCTCAACCAGTGCTTAGTGTTGCAAGGGTGCTGGTAATTAGGTTCCCTACTCCACCTCATGTGGCATTGCCCTAAGCAAGGGAGATATTGTTAAGAGATCACAGTGGAATTGAATAGAAGATTGGAGAGGAGTTGGCCTAACGGCTGGGGCGCTCGACCTCGGACCTGGGAATCTGGGCTCGAGTCTCGGTCACGACGCCAAAAAAACCTCCTGTGATTCTGGGCAAATCACTTAATCTCCCCGTGCCTGAAATGAATGTTTGTCCGTCCTCATGTAACGTAACTGGTGCTATGTAAAGTGCTCTGATACCTGATTCGGTTCGGGTCTAGTTCGCGCTATATAAAACTCTGCAAAAAAAATCCCTAGAAGTTCAAGTGTAATGCTACTAGAATGCCCATATCCTTCCCAAAGACCACCAAAATCCCTCTGTAGTAAACAGTTGGCAATGCAACAGTAGCTGGGATATGATGTCTACTCCTGTTTTGGTAGAAATCTTCTGTTCCTACTATCTCCACATGGTTAGCCAGATTATTGAACACTTTTATTGGGGAGAAGATAACCCAGGCAACGAAGAACAAACTAATATCATATGAAGTGAACTGGAACCCATTTATATGAGTTCTAGCTCATGAATGCAGATAGTTCTCATGCCCTCACCACCTTAACACCTTGGCTGCTAAGGCTTTTCCCGCTGGGTGCTGATGTGCCTGGATTCCCATTGTTCATGACAAGGTCAGCTCGTCATAAGCACAGCTCCAGTGCACTGCATGACGAGCTGACCTTGTCATTAGCATGGAAGTGGTTTTAAAGAACTCAGACCTGTTGGGGAAGAAATCACATTCACATTGAATGACAAGAGATACCAAATATGACAATTTCTGAGAGAAAAATAATAAATGCGCACCAACTAGATGTTCATGAAACATGATCAGAAAGATATTTTTAAGTACTACCTAATAAAAGCATACAGGAAAAGATTTAGACTAGGCAATTTAATTCATTGATTAGTACAGACCGTGAATTATAAATTGAAAAACTATTACATATTAACGTGTGCTAGAAAAAGGTGCAAATGGTTGAACTCTCAAGTTATGAAGTTTATCTCTAATCATTTCTAAACACCATTTATGTGAAAGAGTAACTAATCAGATTCATCAAATATCATAATTAATCTGAAATGTTGATACTTACAAAAGTACCTTATACTGACACGTATTATTGTGATCTTACTAAATGATCTTAAGTTCATCAGAAGTTATGCTAAAATCATGACATCCTTATGTTCTCTTATAAATGTATGCTTATAATATTACAGATTCTGCATTTTTAGCCTGCATATGGGCCCGAATGCATGCATGAAGTCTTCTGCCTTGCTAAGATCACTGTTCGGGAGAAAATGCCTCAGTATAACAATATATGTGAAACAGTCTGTTCTTTCCCCAGATCTCATTTGCTGTACAAAATATTTGCTACATATTTGTTACCATTTCAGGACATATGACTGGGAAACTGTCTAGCTAAAAGAGCATTGGTCTAACATTTCACATACTGGATGGGTTAAGGACTGTGTAATTGTCTCACATTTTTTCTCTGCATCTTGTGTCTTCTGGCCGATTTGCAGTATCGGCCTGTTTGCGATTGCAAAAAATGCTTTTTCGATGCATCAAACTAAATTTTTCGATTCGAATCACAAAATGGGTTTGTGATTCGCTATTTGGAAGGGGCTTGTTTAGGGCCTCCCTTCAAAATAGCAATCCTAACAGTATGCAAGAATGTTTTGTGACCATGAATGTGGTAGCAAAATATTTGCATATTACAATGTACTTCAAGTAGGTGGTAAAACATTTGCAAATGGTAAGGTGTCTCCAAGGGACCCCTTCCCCTTTAAGAATGTTGGAAAAGCATTTTTAAGAGCAGGAAGTGGTCCCACGGACCACTGCCTGCTCTTAAAAATTAAGAGAAAACTTTGAATTTTTCTTTTTGTAAAGAATTTTCTTTTCCTTTAAGGAAAAAGGGTTGCTTTACAAAAAAATGATTGCTTTATTTAAAAGCAATCACAGACATGGTGATCTGCTGATCTCAGCAGGCCACCATCCCTGTAATTTTTGCTGTTCCTGGGGGGTTGCAACTTGCAACCTACCTCATTAATATTCATGAGGTAGGTCATTTGCAACCCCATAGGAATCGTAGAAAGTGTACTGAACACTTTAATGCATTCTGTTTTGAGATTCCCTAATTGCAAATCGCAAAGATTCGCAATTGGGGAATTGCAAAACATTTTTTTGATGCATCTGGCCCTTAGACTCTGAGGGCCAGATGTAGGTGGGAGATTTTGGCCATTTACCAGCCGGTAACGGCCGAATTCGGCCGTTATCGGCCGGTAAATGGCCATGGAGATGTGGGGGGATAAAAAACATGCATTTTCGGTAATTTTACGGAATCGGTAATTTTACCGATTCGGTAAAATTACAGAATCAGTAAAATTACCGAATCTGTATATTTTACCGAATCGGTAAATATACCGGTCGGTAAAATTACAGGAAAATGCATTTTTTGTATGTAGGTGCCAAGTTTTACATTGACTCAGGGCTTTGAAAATCGGTATTTTACCATGCAATACAATTGCATGGTAAAATACCAATTCAGGTGTACATGCACATCTGTGAATGTACACCTGTGCCATGTGGCATAAAACAGGGGTGCCTGAGGGTGTCAAAGTGACACCCCCTGCACCCTTGCAAAAATCGGTATTTACCGATTCGGTAAATACCGAATCGTTATTTGATATTGAATCCTATGGGCTTCAAGGCCCATAGGATTCAATATCAAATACCGATTCGGTATTTACCGAATCGGTAAATACCGATTTTTAGCGATTCGGTAAAATTTACCGATTTTTTACCTACATTAGAAATACCTACTCTTAATTACCGAATCGGTAAAATTCGGTATTTAAGAGTAGGTAAATCGGAATTACCTACATCTAGCCCTGAGTATTCTTCTGTCAACCAAGTGCACCTTAAACATACTCGCCAAAGTAATATTGCCAATAGTCTAATCTCCGAGTTTAATTTCATTAATCTTATGATTCTTAATCAGGAAAAGATGTTTGAGAGAATACCAACATTTAAGGGGGGACATGGTTCTGTTATTGATTATATTTTTGTTTTGTGCTGTTTCTTTTCAGCACTTTTAGAATTTAAGGTTTTAAGACATAACTTGAGTGACCATAACCCCATAACAGCCACATTTTACTGGGATAAAAACCCACTGAAGCCGTATCTTTCTATAAGTAGCCTTTTACCCTTACTGATCAGGGACAAAGTGTAAGGTGGGCCTCTATTGATCCCTTAGCCTTTATTAAAAACTTGGTTTCCATGTGTCAGGTTCGTTTGTATTACTGTTTGTCTGATGAAGATTCAGCTCAGGGAATTTTGAAATCCGTTTCTAACATTTATAGCTTTATTAAAATCATGCTTTGGAAACCTGTTACTTCCCCTGTGATGCATGAAATAAGATGGTTTGACGGGTGATGTTCTAAAGCCCATAAGGATCTTTGGAACCTCCTAGGGCTGTTTACAGAATGGCCTGTAAGGATGATCGTAAAGCCCAGCTTAAAGAGGAGGCATTGGACAAGGTATTAACTACCATTCTACAGTGAGACAGTTCTTCTTTTTGGAGAGCCTTTAATTGTCCTTTTTTAGCAATAATCCCATGTCTAATCAGGCCTGCACTTTCTTGCACAGAGTTGGGTTGATAATTTTAAGGGCATCTATAGCTTAGAAGATGAGTATGGTGCACCGACGGATATGAGGAGTGATCAGCAAATAGTCTTTTACCTCTCTGAGGTTGGTGCAGCCATTCTTCAATTGCCATAAAACAAAGCTCCTGGGCCAGATGGGTAGTCCGCTCTGATGATAAATGTGTCAGAGTGATATTTATGGAAAAGGCACAGCAGATCATGAGGACTCAGCATTACAGAAACAGTCAATGCAACAGGCTTTTAGTAAAAACTGTATGCAACGTAGAACCCTATTTGACTTGGAATATGACACGTCACCAACGCCGCTTGCTGATTTAGTTCATACTCAATTTCTTCCCCAGACTAGTTTCTTTTAATAATGGTTGTTTTAAGGTCTCAGATTTGCCCCTCTATAACTGTGACAATACTTCAATTAATGATACATTACATATTTTTATGTTCTGTTCAAATATATATTTATTTATGACACAAATTTATGCAACTCTCCTGTACATTTACTCACGGGGGGTTTAAAGTGCGTGCGAGCATGTCAATGATACTTTTGGTTCTTTTTAATTGATTTGTCTTTTATGATTTTAGCAGAATCGGCCCGTTTGCAAATGCAAAAATGCATTTGGCAATGTATGAAACATTTTGAATTCGCAATATGGGTAATCACAATTATTTGCGGTTAACTAAATTGTGAATGCAGTTTGACAAATGCAATTTGTGATTCCCTAAATACAATTCCTGTTGCTATTGCAAATTGCGAATTAGCATTAAGGAATCGCATATTACCAACAACTTCTAGTTGGTGGTAAGTTGCAAATTCCTAGAAAAATGCACCTTTTTGTGTTTTTCTACATGCCCTTAGGGCATGCATGTGTGCCACATGTGCACACATGCACATTTCAGGGGTGTAACAGGGTGTCCTTTTGGCACCCTTGAAATTGCATGTGCAATGTGGGAGTTCCCATTGGGTACTCTCAAATTGCGCATGCAATTCCCATTGGCCTCTAGGCCCATAGAAATTAATCGGAAGCCATTCCTTATTTATGGCTCGCAATTTGTGAGTCGCAATTAAGGAAAGCGTAGGAATCGCAAAATTTTGCAAAAACCCACATACATTGCATTTTGCAAGTCTATAATAGCGAATCAGTAAAGTTCTCTATCATAGACTCACACAATCCAATGTTGATACATCTGGTACTATATGTCAGAGAAAGACATTGCTTTAGATGAGTCTTAGTCCTGTTTAAGGACTGCTTGGTTTTTAGACAGCAGAAGCCTAGCAAACCTACTACTTTGATCAGGGATAAATACTCAATAACATTACTATACTTTGGCCCATACATATTCACCGAAATCCCTGATGCGATTGGGTCAAGTGTATTACTCTTATCACGCAAGCACATAGAACCAACATCCTGTCCTTCTTATGTATTGAACAAATGATAATCGACTTTTTATCTATTTGGTCGATGAACCAATTAGTTGAAGAGTTGCTGGCAATGGTAATTCTCAAACATAAGTCATTGTAGAAAACTGACTAAATAACCACAGACTCTCGGTGAGATTTTATAATTTTATCTAGTAATAATAAATGCTCATAGCAACATCATTCATAATTCAAATACTATAAATCATGAGAGAGAGTAACAATCTAATCCTCACAACAATAAATTGTCAATTTCAAATGTACGTTTGCAAAGAGTAGATAGATGAAGAGACATTAGATGCAAAATAAAATAAAGCAATCTTTACCAACAAATCAGAGGGATAGGAATAGAGACAAAAGGTACACAGACAAGATTATAACCACACAATATTTTCTGTAATGCTAAATTAGATCAAACACAAACCCAAAGGATCTGTAAGGGAAAACCACCACCCAGACCTGGGTAGCAGTGGGGGACCCCTGAACCAACAGTCAGGGATCAAAGACTCAAGAACCAGGTCAAGGACAGGACAAGAACAGCTAAGCCTCTCAGCAAACTGACAAACAGCGTTGCACCCCTCTCTCCTATTTTTATACCCCGAAAGTACATGTCCGTCCCACAACACTTGCAAAATTCCTAATAATTTCTAGCTAAGGGATTGGTTGAGTTCTAGGGATGGTATGTCTTCCCACCATGAGATCATTTACTTTCACTACCCCATTGTTCTAAATAATGTTTTATACAGCTTCTCCCTCATGAGTACACATGTAAAAAAATTGTTGTACAATTTTATTAAATTCAACTACTACTGGTTCCGTTCTCATGATGACACTGGCTAGCAGTCAACGGGTTTGTCCTTCACCAGGTCAGGCGTTTTCAGCTGCACTCAGCAGTTCAGTCACTTGGTCACATAGTTCCTACTCGCATACAATTTCACCCACGCTCGGTTAGGCTAATTCAAGGACTCGTTCATTACTAAAAGAACAGAAAATAGACATGTATTAATTATATGACAATGATATTCTCACTGTTTACCACCCACTTTAGCTCTACTTCATTATTTACGGTTAGCCTAGCATAGCATAAGCTGGAAAACTTCATTATTCATTAGAATAAAGCAACACCCACCATGCATTTTACTAAATTTACATGCAGCCTTACCATGGAAATCCTTGTAATTTGCTCTAAACACTAGTTATTACATTTCTGGTTAATTACACATTCATTCTGGATAGTTCATGCACTTTGCAAAGCAAGCTTCCCATGTGTAGCGTACATGCACACGTTAGTTTGTTCTAATGCTACTTAAGGTTAGTATATATTATAGGGGTGTTCAATTGAGCAGGTTTCTTTTGTGAAATCCTGCTTCATAAATCACCCCTCTGATGGCTTTTAGGAGCCATCATAAATACTCACCATACTGAGTGCCATCTTTCAATTATTCTAGATTTCACTTTCTTTCTCTCCTTTTATGGCTCATTCGTCTAACATTTTCATCATTTCATAATATTCTCCATTTAATCCTTCTAACTCTATCTGTTCACTCTTTCTTTTAGTCCTTTTCTTTTATTCTTTTTGTCTGTTGCATCTTTTCTTTCTCTCATGCAGTTACAACACTTATGCTCTGTTAATATTACTAAGGCTTCTATTGTTACTGAAAGTATTGGCATAATTTGTTTCCCAACAAACTACTTCCAAAGGTAGAGAGAACCATTTACTTATCATAGAGAAGCTCTTACCAAGTCTCTCCCAAACGCCGTCAACATCCAGTTGAGTTAAATCACTATTTGTAATTTTATAATATTTTGAATATATCCTTCTATTCCTTTACTTTTATCTGGCAAATATGTACAGCAATGTTGAACTTTCAACATACTACAGACTCCACCCTCTTTTGCCAAAATAACATCTAGGGCAAGTCGATTTTGTAAAACCATTGATTACGATTTCCACCATTTCGGTATCAATCATTAAGAAACCACCAGCAGTATCTGTTGATAAACGATCAACCAATGTGGACAATTTTCGGATTATGAGTAAACTTAAAACAACTCCAACCGAGGGCATCAGTGTACTGAAAATATCACCTACTATTTCTGAAAAAATATCTCTCTTACTCCAGATTAGTCCTTGTTTTACTTCATTGACACTATTGTCTTTTCAGTCCACACAGTAAACCTTTGGAAAAACATTTCCAAAATAACAGCTTTCCATACCAATGTGCAGGTAACCTATAATAGGCTTTCTTACCACACACATAATATTTTCCCGGTGTTGGACCTGGCCCATTTGGCAGGTTCACCCCGAAACTTTTTGCTTTTTCCTAGCCTGTTTCTGTGACCTGGTATTGGTGATTTTAGGCCTCTGCGCACTTTTTCACTGTGGTACAGTGTAAAGTGCTTGAGCTCTCTGTGTATGTGTGGTGAGTGACCTGCCCTCCCATGGGAATGAATGGGGAATATGTCCATAGTAGTTCCTGATGTGTGGGGAGTGCAGGGTCGAGTTTGATATGTGCGAACTCATGAGATTGAATGCTGCGTAATGGTGTATGCGGCATGGTTGTGTCTAGTCTAGAAGTGCCACTTTTAGAAGTTGGCATATTTGTGTAGTCTGTGGCTGGCATGTGATTGGCTGGTGAGCCTGGCCCAGAGTGCCTGGGCCTGCTTGTGGATTGACTGTCTGGTTTGAGGGTGACAGGGGCTGCAGAGCCCCCAGGAGGTTGTCTTTGCCCCCTGGGAATCTCTGGGACCTTTGCAGCATGGAGAAGCTGCATTTTTCTGCAGAGAGCGCTTGATTTGTATTTCTAGCGCACTGTGCTTCCCCCTGAGCGCCTGGGAGCGCTCTGCCTGCTTTCCTAGCGCTTGGGAGCGCTTTTTGCTTTAGGGGAGCGCTTCCCCGCCCCGCATTTTGCGTGGGGAATTGCAGGTGCCACCCTGCTTGGTGCCCGATATCGCATTATTTTTATTCATGGGTGCCACCCCATTTATGTGATTGCCTAACGGGTGTTCACCCCGTTTCTATTCCTATTTTGCCAACCGAGGGTGCCCACCCCTCGTTTTGCCACTTTTTATCACCGCCGCGGCCCCCGCGCCGCGACCAGGAAGTCAGTCACTGGAGTGCCTGATGTGGGGCGGGACTTCCGGTTCCCGGAGGAAGTCCCGCCCGCTGCCGCGCTCTGATTGGCCAGTCCTGCCGGCTGAGGAAAGAGAGGGCGTGCGGCCGAGGAGAAGAGGCGGAGAGTGGTAATGGCCGCCGGGGGCTCCCGTGATCTGGAGGGAGCCCCGGGAAGAGAAGAGGAAGCGTGGCCTGCTGCTGGGGCTCCCGTGTGCTGAGGGAGCCCCAGTGAGAGAGAGAAGACCGGCGCGCTGACCCGGTGAGTGGCTGAGAAGGGGAGAGGGGCGTCGGGGCACATTGCCGGTGCCCGCCCCTCCCCTCGAGTGCGAGGCTCGTGTAGGCTCTTTTGTTGAAGAGCCGATCCCGCCCCAGCGAGGCTGCATTCTTGTTTGATCCGCGAGGGTCTCAGGGGCATTTGTGTAGAGCCACGGAGGCTCAGAGGGGGCATGTCTGTTTTCGCTCCCTGTGGGAGCAGAAGAAGCCGAGGGGTGCCGGTTGAGAGGCACAGAGTCAGGGCGGCCCCGATTGGCAGCGGGTCGCCCCAACGTTGTAGAGCCCTGAGAAGGCTCTGAGGGGGCATTTCTTTGTGTAGAGCCCATAGGCTCCCTGCCCACATTATTGTTTCGCGAGCCCAGCGAGGCTCAAGGGGGCATAGTTGTTTTCAGAGCCTGTGTGGCTCCAACGTTTGACCAGTGTTTTTAGAGCCTATGTGGCTCCAACGTTTGGGGCATGTGACATGCCCAGAGCCTGTGTGGCTCCAGCAGTGGGTGCAGTTTGCACCTAAGGGCTAGTGACAGCCCCTGTCGCAGTTTTTGTTTATTCCAAGCTGTCCAGCAATTAGTGGGCAGCTGCACCGTTTAGGTTTTGAGTGTTCCCAGGTGCCCAGCAAGTAGTGGGCACATGCCACGTTTAGGCCCCTGACATTGAGACACAGGGCGTCCTAGCCCCAACAAGGCCAGTTGGCCTAGGGACTGCCACAGGTGGTGGCTTATGTAGGTTTTGCGCAATTGTGTGATTATCCCTGCACCTCTGAATGTTTTTAGGCATCATGTGATTTTTGCGCTATTGTATTGTTCTGGCACCTCTGAATGTTTTTAGGCATCATGTGTCTTCCTTTTTCCTGCGCTGCACCTCTGAATGTTTTAGGCATCATGTGTCTTCTTGCGCTGCACCTCTGAATGTGTTTTATTGCATCATGTGCTTTGTTCTGAACACCGCTGAATGTGTAGGATTATGCATCATGTGTTTCCCTTGTCTTACACCTCTGAATGTTTTTAGGCATCATGTGTTTTCCTTTACTATTCCACTGAATGTGTTTCATGCATCATGGGTAATGTGTTCTTGTTTATACCCCTAAATGTATTTTATTCTTAGGTGGTTGTTCTTTCTAATACAGGTGGTCCTAGTGAGGTCCGGGTCCCCTGCGTGACATTCTCCTAAGGTGGTTAGGGTTGCGTAGGTGGTACTTACCTGTTCCCAGTAGATACTGGATGTGATTCATAACTGTTATTTTGTTTTATATCTTATTTTCTATGATCTACAAAGTACTATTTCTAAATGTGTTGATTCTGACAGTGACCCATGTGGCCCTGTCTTGTAAATAAACCCTTGTGAATATTGCCCGTGCCAGTTGGCACAATGTACATGTGTGATTTCTATCTGATGTGGTTTTGACAATACAGAAGTTATTTTTATATAACCTTTTGTGGTGTTCCTTTTGTGGTGTGCCTAGGATGTTGTTGCTGTTGTGTGCTGGCGCAAATGCTTTACACATTGCCTCCGAGTTTAGCCTCACTGCTCGTGCCAAGCTTCCAAGGGGGTGAGCAGGGGTTATCTTGGCGTGTGACTCCCTCGCCCTGACTAGAGTGGTGGTTTCTGCCTGGCTTTGGCGTCAGCCTTAGCCTACCAGAAATAGCCAGTTCTAACATTGTTGGTCAGCGGTGCGGATTTGGACTTGTGTTTGCGCAGTGCCACAGCGACAACTGGCTACATTACAAAACTCTGCATTTTTCAGATAGTCACATGTTTGGGATTATTGTTGTGATTTTGTTTTTCCTCAAGAGTGTCATTTTCAGATGGTGTTCCTGCGCTTTATGTTTAGTGGCAGATGAGAGAAAGTGACAGGGCGGGACGCCAGGAGAGGGGGAGGTTCCCATAAATAGGGATAGGGAACTATATAGAATGTCGTTTCAGACATATAAAAAGTCTATCGTCTTAGCTAAGAAGGAGCACTACGAGACACGCATAAACAACGCCACAAACATTCAGAGGGAAACCTTTCAAATCCTGAAGGAGCTAAGTGTGAAGGAGGATAAGATCGACATCTCGATCAATTGTGATACCTTTCAAGGATACTTCCTCGAAAAAGTTGCGATTATCTTGTCCAATATTAAGAAGGATAATCCAGTCTCACACATCGAACAACTGCCTCCTTTAAATCCCCCAACCCCTATCTTTACTAGATTCCCCGAAATTGACCCTACCATCTTGAGTCAACTTGTAGCATCCACCAAGTCAGGCTCCCCTGCCGACCCGTGCCCACCCGATATTCTCCGACTAGCAATCCCGATCCTAGAGGATCAGATCTTACACCTCCTAAACACCTCACTAGCTACTGGCACATTACCAACCTCCTTTAAAGAGGCACGCGTCAGACCCCTGTTAAAAAAGCCCGGGGCAGATCCATCCAGCCTGAAGAACTACAGACCTATCTCTCAGTTGCCATTTCTGTCAAAAGTGTTGGAACAGCACGTGTTAAAATCTTTGTCATCCCTCCTGGAATCTCACCATCTTCTCCAGGAGCGGCAAGCTGGCTTCCGTGCCCACCATAGTACAGAATTGGTAATGCTGTCTGTGCTGGACGAGCTTAGATGCATGGCTGACAGTAAAAAGCCAAGCGCCCTGATATTATTAGACCTTTCAGCGGCGTTTGATACTGTCAGCCATGCATTGCTTCTGGGCAGACTGGCTCGGTTTGGGATAGGAGAGCAAGCCCTTGAATGGCTAACAGCCTTCTTATCTGGGAGGACGCAGAGAATCCAGGTAGCAGATCAGGTCTCCGATGAGGGTGCCTTATCTTGCGGAGTCCCGCAGGGCTCTGCGCTCTCTCCACTCCTATTTAATTTGTACTTACAGCCACTGATAGAGTCCCTGGCAAATATGAACTGTAAAGTTTTCAATTATGCCGACGATACTCAGCTGCTGCTGAGTATCGACAATACACCATCGGCTCAGTCCATGGTCCAAGGCATATTACGATTTACAGTAAATTGGATGTCATCCAATTTATTGAAAATCAACCCAGACAAAACGGAGGTTCTTGTAGTTTCAACCTTGACCTCCCCCTGGAATGATTTGTTTTGGCCACAAGAACTCGGACCCACTCCAAAACCGTGTACTAGCGTTAAGAGCCTCGGCATGAAAATCGATCAGGAACTCTCGATGGTCAACCAAGTGTCCGCTGTAGTTGGTTCTTGTACCAACTTAATCAGGAAACTGCGGAAGCTGGTTCCCTTACTCTCACGGAATATGCTTCGAACCATCGTCTCAGCCACAATAGTGTCGAGAATCGATTATGGCAATGCGCTATACCTTGGCCTCCCAAAAAATCTATCCAATCGTCTTCAGGTCACTCTGAATGACGCAGCGCGCCTGATATTTGGAGTGCCAAGGCGGACTCATGCTTCTCCTTTGCTCTATAGGCTTCATTGGTTGCCTATGGTGCAAAGAGTTGAATTTAAGAGCATGTGCATCTGCCACAAAGCAATCCACGGACAGGCGCCAGCTTATATAAAAGAGAGACTCGAAATATACGAACCTAAGCGCGCCCTGCGATCCTCCGGTTCTTTCCTGCTGTCCTGCCCACGCTTTAAGCTGGCAACTAAAGGAGGCAGATCCTTTTCAGTTCAGGCTCCGATCATCTGGAATAAGCTACCGGAGGTGCTTCGCAGAGAGTCCAACCTTCTCCACTTTAGGAAGTCTTTGAAGACTCTACTCTTCAAAGACGCATTTACTTCTTAGTATCTGGTTATTAGCTCCAGAATCCTCATACATTCATCTTGCTTCTTGTTGCTGCACTTGGTTAGTGGCGCTTTGAGACCTGTCGGTGAGTTGGCGCGATACAAAACCCAGTACAAATAACAAATAACAAATAAATTAGGAATCCCTTGCTGGGTCAAGTGTCCAATCCCTATCCCTGTCCCTGTGTGGGTAGATGGAAGAGAGGGAGTGTGGAGGAGAAATGACTTGCTTGGGAGGGTGGTTATCCCCTGAGTGCAGTGTGTGTGTGTCTGGATTCCCCAGTATGGTAGGATCCAGTGGTGGCAGCTTAAATGTGTCCAATGCGTGAAGTCCCATTCCCAGTTCCCAGAGTATGGTGCCTGGTGCTCAGTAAGAGGGGTACAGGTTGAGAGTCAGGGGCAGTGAGGAACTGTCTCACCAGTCTGGAGGGGGAGTGTGTGGATGAGTGGTGTGTTGAACTGGAGGAGTTGGTGTGAGTTTTTTTTAAAGGAGCTTGCACAGGAGGTGTACCTCTGGTGGTGTGCTGGAGGTCCTGCAGAGGCACTGGATAAGAAGGTGGATTTCTGGCGGTGTGCTAGATGTCTTGCAGAGACATTAGGGAGTGATTCTAAAAGTGGTGGCTTGTGTATCTGATGATCCTGTGTAGGTGAAGAGGTTCATGTGCAGCCCAGCTAGGTCCCATTAGGATGGTAGGGGTGTAGGGGCTCAGTCCTGTCTCAGTGGAGGCAGAGTGAGTGTGGGACAGTGTGTCCCACGTTGGCCTGAAACCCTATCTCAGGACCTGGAGGGTTCCTTAAGGGAGCGCCAGGTCAGGGGCCTAGGCTGTACATACAGGTCGTTTGAGGAGGATCTTTCTGTGTCTAAAGGACGGGGAGTGTCTGTAAACAGAACTCCGGTGGTCCTAGTGTTGAGGGGTACCGCTCCTAAGTGGAGGGTGCAGAACTCTGGAAGGGGGTGCAGAGGGACGGTGTACTTCTGACCCCGGTTCAACCTGAGGGTTTAGATCCTAGTTTGGGAGATTAGGAAACTTCTAGGTCAAGAGGAATCTCTGCCAAAGTAGATCAGCTGAAGAGACTGAGGGGGCGGCCCTTGCTGTGTGATCTGGGGCTCACCTGCAGTTTGTTGTTTCCACTAGGGTATAGGAAAAGGGACTTTGCTGTGTGCTGTGTCCCCCCACCTGCTTGAAGAGGGACTGTGCTGTGTGCTTTGTACCTCAGAAGTGAAATAGTTTCCAGGTGGTAGACCAGTGATGGAGTGAGGTCCTGATCTGGTAAGAGAATTGTGTTCTGGTGGGTGCTTCCCTGTGAGGGTGCGGAACCCAGAAGTAGAGGTAGGGTGGGGCATTCTTGCCCGTGACCTCTGGTCATCCTGGGGGTGTGGACCCTAGGTTATTGGATCAGTGGTAGTTGTAGCTACCCTGAGAGGGAGAGTGGCTATTGTGTGCCAGGGGTTACTGCCCCCCCACTCTGTGGATTGGTTAGGACCTGTGATATTTGGATGGCCTAGGGCCTGGTCCTGGCCGTGGATGACTAGTGTGTACCAATTGGGTACCCTAGTTGGGTCAGAGAGTTCTGGTTTGGAGGTAACCAGGTGGGTTCAGAGTGGCGTAGAACCGGAAGGTGTCCCTGCCGTGCGGGCCTGTGTCCGTGTTTTGTCGCCCAAAGCAAGGAAGCCCATCAGTGGAGTGATTGGTCTACACTGCGTTTTGGCTGGAAGGGGGTTGTGTTGGACCTGGCCCTTTCGGCAGGTTCACCCCGAAACTTTTTGCTTTTTCCTAGCCTGTTTCTGTGACCTGGTGTTGGTGATTTTAGGCCTCTGCGCACTTTTTCACTGTGGTACAGTGTAAAGTGCTTGAGCTCTCTGTGTACGTGTGGTGAGTGACCTGCCCTCCCATAGAAATGAATGGGGAATATGTATGCCCATAGTAGTTCCTGATGTGTGGGGAGTGCAGGGTCGAGTTTGATATGTGCGAACTCGTGAGATTAGAATGCTGCGTAAGGGTGTATGCGGCATGGTTGTGTCTAGTCTAGAAGTGCCACTTTTAGAAGTTGGCATATTTGTGTAGTCTGTGGCTGGCGTGTGATTGGCTGGTGAGCCTGGCCCAGAGTGCCTGGGCCTGCTTGTGGATTGACTGTCTGGTTTGAGGGTGACAGGGGCTGCAGAGCCCCCAGGAGGTTGTCTGAGTCAGCCCATGGATGAAAGGCAGCATCTGCTGCCAGGGAAGTGGGAGGAGATAGCACCTAAGTGTGAATGAGGCTGTGCCTGCCTGCCACAATGCTGGCTCCACCTCTCCGCTGGGCGACTGTCACCTCTGTCCCTGATACTGAAAGGACTTCCCTATAACCAGCTCTAGCTGGTTCTCACACTGCCTGCACAAAGACTTCAAAGACTTTTCTGTGCATAAGAAGGGGCTGTGTCCCCTTCCAAAATGTTCTTGTTTTTGGACTTGAATCTGCCAGGGGCGTGCTGCTGCTTGGGCCCAGGGGAATCCCTGGGCCCTGCCCAGCCCTTGGACACCTGATGGACTTTCCTGGACTTCTGGGGGACCCCTCTACCTGGCTTGGGCTGATGGGGGGGGACTTGGCTTTGCCCCCTGGGAATCTCTGGGACCTTTGCAGCATGGAGAAGCTGCATTTTCCTGCAGAGAGCGCTTGATTTGTATTTCTAGCACCTGGAAGCACTGTGCTTCCCCCTGAGCGCCTGGGAGCGCTCTGCCTGCTTTCCTAGCGCTTGGGAGCGCTTTTTGCTTTAGGGGAGCGCTTCCCCGCCCCGCATTTTGGGTGGGGAATTGCAGGTGCCACCCTGCTTGCTGCCCGATATCGCATTATTTTTATTCATGGGTGCCACCCCATTTATGTGATTGCCTAACGGGTGCTCACCCCGTTTCTATTCTTATTTTGCCAACCGAGGGTGCCCACCCCTCGTTTTTGCCACTTTTTATCACCGCCACGGCCCCCGCGCCGCGACCAGGAAGTCAGGCACCGGAGTGCCTGATGTGGGGCGGGACTTCCGGTTCTCGGAGGCAGTCCCGCCCGCTGCCGCGCTCTGATTGGCCAGTCCGGCCGGCTGAGGAAAGAGAGGGCGTGCGGCCAAGGAGAAGAGGCGGAGAGTAGTAATGGCCGTTCGGGGCTCCCGTGATCTGGAGGGAGCCCCGGGAAGAGAGGAGGAAGCGTGGCCTGCTGCTGGGGCTCCCGTGTGCTGAGGGAGCCCCAGGGAGAGAGTAAAGACCGGCGCGCTGACCCGGTGAGTGGCTGAGGAGGGGAGAGGGGCGTCGGGGCACATTGCCGGTGCCCGCCCCTCCCCTCGAGTGCGAGGCTCTTTTATTGAAGAGCCGATCCCGCCCCAGCGAGGCCGCATTCTTCTTTGACCCGCGAGGGTCTCGGGGCATTTGTGTAGAGCCACGGAGGCTCAGAGGGGGCATATCTGTTTTTGCTCCCCGTGGGAGCAGAAGAAGCCAAGGGGTGCCGGTTGAGAGGCACAGAGTCAGGGCGGCCCCGATTGGCAGCGGGTCGCCCCAATGTTGTAGAGCCCTGAGAAGGCTCTAAGGGGGCATTTCTTTGTGTAGAGCCCCGAGGCTCCCTGCCCACATTATTGTTTCGCGAGCCCAGCGAGGCTCAAGGGGGCATAGTTGTTTTCAGAGCCTGTGTGGCTCCAACGTTTGACCAGTGTTTTTAGAGCCTATGTGTTTCCAACGTTTGGGGCACGTGACATGCCCAGAGCCTGTGTGGCTCCAGCAGTGGGTGCAGTTTGCACCTAAGGGCGAGTGACAGCCCCTGTCACAGTTTTTGTTGATTCCCAGCTGCCCAGCAATTAGTAGGCAGCTGCACCGTTTAGGTTTTGAGTGTTCCCAGGTGCCCAGCAAGTAGTGGGCACCTGCCACGTTTAGGCCCCTGACATTGAGACACAGGGCGTCCTAGCCCCAACAAGGCCAGTTGGCCTAGGGACTGCCACAGGTGGTGGCTTATGTAGGTTTTGCGCAATTGTGTGATTATCCCTGCACCTCTGAATGTTTTTAGGCATCATGTGATTTTTGCGCTATTGTATTGTTCTGGCACCTCTGAATGTTTTTAGGCATCATGTGTCTTTCTTTTCCCTGCGCTGCACCTCTGAATGTTTTAGGCATCATGTGTCTTCTTGCACTGCACCTCTGAATGTGTTTTATTGCATCATGTGCTTTGTTCTGAACACCGCTGAATGTGTAGGATTATGCATCATGTGTTTCCCTTGTCTTACACCTCTGAATGTTTTTAGGCATCATGTGTTTTCCTTTACTACTCCTCTGAATGTGTTTCATGCATCATGGGTAATATGTTCTTGTTTATACCCCTAAATGTATTTTATTCTTAGGTGGTTGTTCTTTCTAATACAGGTGGTCCTAGTGAGGTCCTGGTCCCCTGCGTGACATTCTCCTAAGGTGGTTAGGGTTGCGTAGGTGGTACTTACCTGTTCCCAGTAGTTACTGGATGTGATTCATAACTGTTATTTTGTTTTATATCGTATTTTCTATGATCTACAAAGTACTATTTCTAAATGTGTTGATTCTGACAGTGACCCATGTGGCCCTGTCTTGTAAATAATCCCTTGTGAATATTGCCCGTGCCAGTTGGCAAAATGTACATGTGTGATTTCTATCTGATGTGGTTTTGAAAATACAGAAGTTATTTTTATATAACCTTGTGTGGAGTTCCTTTTGTGGTGTGCCTAGGATGTTGTTGCTGTTGTGTGCTGGCGCAAATGCTTTACACATTGCCTCCGAGTTTAGCCACACTGCTCGTGCCAAGCTACCAAGGGGGTGAGCAGGGGTTATCTTGGCGTGTGACTCCCTCGCCCTGACTAGAATGGTGGTTTCTGTCTGGCTTTGGCGTCAGCCTTAGCCTACCAGAAATAGCCAGTTCTAACACCCGGGAAAACAGGATCAGTTCTACCCTTTAATTCCCATCCTCCAGTAATTTGGAAATTATGCTTACATTCACTAGTGCCAATTAAGTAATTGTTATAATTAGTCTCAGATCTAAACTACAATTGTTTCCCTTTCTGTGACCAGTCCAGGGACATTGCAGCATATGTCTCACTTTTCTCATAATTTCTGTCTTCAAACGCCCAAGGTTGTACCTGTGATTTCTGCTCATCCGTCTTCCCTTGGAAACTTACTATTCTATGTTCTACCATGTCCAACAATAATCTCTCTTCAACATGCAAGCTACGCGTCAAATTATTTTTGTAAGCATGTTCTACATCTAAAGATTTAGTGATATGGAAGAATTCTCCCATATATCGTGCATCTTTTCCACTTAGTACTTTATTTAGCTCCCTTACAATTGATACTTCTGAAAATACTAAATCTATATCTGTATATTGACAAACCAGTTTACCTGTCATATGAAATAGGCTACTGAGAACACTACATGACACACCATAGGTTAGTAAAAGGTGATGATATGTTATATCTTGTGAGACAGACAAAGGCAATTTCATGCAGCCATAACAATCACTCACATTCATAGTGTTAGTATATTCATACAACTTAATAAATACATTTATGAAAATTAACTAAAAGATTTGTTATGATGGAGAATGCTTCCATCCAATTGTTCTATATAAGTATTTGTATGTGTTTTAAAAACATCTTTCATTCCTTCAATTGACACATCATTTGTATTGTTTCCATTGTTATCTACAATAAGAACAGGTAATACAACAATTAACATTATCCATACAAGGGTTAATAGAAAGACACTACATAAGCAAGCTTTAATACATCTACGTTTTGAAGTAGATTTTGGTTGTCCTGTCACTTCTGTATCTGCCATTTTTAACGGTACTACAAAAATTCAAATAGTCTAACAATTATTCTAGTCTACAATCAAGAAAATCAGGAAAAATCTATATCGACTCTATTCTATGAAAAAATGAACAATTCTAAAAATATATTTTTGTGTATTCCTACACTTAATGACTTTTTCTTCACCCCTTTCTTTTATTTCAGTCGTTTAGTCTTTCTTGAGTCTTTAATTTAAATTCAATTGACACATTTTTCACCTTAATCTCTTTATAGTTCCTTTTAAGGTGGTCTCAGTGTGTTCTCATCTTCCTTTTCAGTATCACTACTGTTGTGTTCTTCACTTAGACCCAGACTCTCAAATTCTTCTAATATGACGTAAGTCCATTCAGGAGCGTTGTACTTTCTACATGAAATTCTTCTTCTTCTTGATTTTTGTGTTGCTCTTCTTTTTGTATTTGCTGGTTCTGTTTGACTTGAGACTTCATTACTTTGCTCTGGTCTTCTCCTCAATCTTCTCTTTACTAATCTATACTTTTGTCTTCTTGCTCCACTTGACCAATTGTCTCCTTTTCTATGTCTCTTTATCTGTACTACCTTTCCACCGTCTATGTTTTGTTTACCATTCCTCTTATTCAATCTTCTTTCTGTCTACCCCTCACTGTTTCTTTGAATTTCTGTTTCTCTAGGCTCAGCACTTGTTTCGGATTCATCAGTGAGTACACCTTCTTCTAGTTCATTTGTGACTTCATTCTCCCCTGACCTTACTTTGGCTCAACAGCTATTTCACTTTCTTTTGATTTGACAGCCTCTTCACTTCCCGCTGACTCGTCTGCAAACTCACCTTCTACTGACTCAACAGCAGTCTTTTCAGTCCCAGTATCTGGTGCCCATTCTACTCTACTAGTGCTTGGCTGTTCATGGTCAAAATGTTCATCAGAATCTGTCACTGCAGACTCTTCATCTTCACACATTTCAGCTGCTGGTTCTAGTTACCAGTTGCTGTACTTCATGTCTTTCAATTGGACTTGGAACTAGTCGGGTATGACTTGCATGTATCCGGTTTGGCAAGCCAAAACACTTCACGGCTGTGGTCGTCACAAATATGATCTGGTAAGGGCCTCTCCAACGGGGTTCCAGGCATGTTTTCCTCATGTGATTCTTGACTTGGACCCACTCACCAGGATTCAAATCATGTGCTTGATTCCGCTGTGTCGGTGTGGCATCTCCTCCAACCTGACAAGATACAGAATGCACCAGGTCAGCCAGTTCCTTTCAATAATCTAGCACACGATCATCAGACATATTCATCAGTTTGTTCGCAGGTATGTATGCTTGTCTCATGGCTCTTCCCATTAGAACTTCATGGGGGCTTAACCCAGTCTTTTTGTCAGGAATACTTCTAAGACTCATCAATACAATGGGTAAAGCATCAGGCCATTTTAGTGTGGTGGATGCACAAACCTTCCCTAGTCTAGACTTTATTGTGCCATTTATCTGCTCAACAATCCCAGATGCTTCTAGTCGGTAGGCAAAATGCAGCTTCTGTTCAATTTGTAATGCTGCACAAATCATCCAAATTATTTCATTATTAAAATGTCATCCTCTATCTGATTCCAAAGTGACTGTAAAACCAAACCTCTCGATCAGTTCTCTCATCAACTGTTTAGCCACAGTGAGGCTATCATTCCTTCTTGTTGGATAGTCCTCTACCCAGCAAGAAAACAAACAGGCAATGACAAGGACATATTTTAGATTACACATTCAATTTGTAATGCTGCACAAATCATCCAATTTATTTAATTATTAAAATGCAATCCTCTATCTGATTCCAAAGTGACTGTAAAACAAAACCTTTGGATGAGTTCTCTCAACAACAGTTTAGCCACAGTGAGGTTATCATTCCTTCTTATTGGATAGGCCTCTACCTAGCAAGAAAACAAACAGAAAATGACAAGAACATATTTTAGTTTACACGTGGTGGCTTCCATCTTGTATTCACAATGCACGAGACGACCACAAACATAGAGCTTTGTTTTAACACGGTTTAAGGCATTACTTTCTTTCAAGATCGAACGCATCACCTGTAAGCACCTTACACGTCGTCTGTTATATAGCTCCTGAATAAGGGCAGACTGCCCGAAATGCATTGGGCATAGATAAACCTATGTTTATTATAAAGTCTGTTATGAAGCGATAACAAATGTAAAGAATGGACGGAAAAAAAATGAAAAATTTAGAACAAAAATTCAAAATGAATCAAACGCACTGGAAAAAAATTGACTTTCTGTACCGTTTCTTCAAGTGCACTAGGTAGTTGCAACCTCTGTGAACAGAAGGAAGAGCCAACGCGTAATCTGTATTTTATACTCACTCTCAGGAGGATTTACCCTACTGCACCACCTACCCCTTCTTACCACGCGGACACCATTAGTAACATCGGAGTGCGCTACACTGTTGAAAGTCCTAGTCAAGGACATATTTCAGCCCATTACATGGTGGTAACACAATGGAGTCAATCTGAAGTCTGGTAAAAGGACCTCCTGCTTTCCCAATTGCACCCTAACTTACGACTATCTTTCTACCTGGACTTTGTTTTTGGCTTATGGCTCATCTTTAACATAAACTTTCTGTGACGACCCTGAACTTTGGGTTGTACCATGTCTGCTTGAACAGTCTAACCATTGCATCTCTTCCAATATATTTGATTCCATGGTACATCCTGGCCATGTGAGAAAGTAATGAATCTGGCAATACTGGTCTTCCATCGAAGTAAACCCATACTTTGTCTTATGCATTTTTCCTACAACCTGATCTGATCCCCTCTTCTTTCTCATGTTCACTGGCTTCCTCCTGCATTTGCCTTATCTCATCCCAAGTGCCAAATGTGGCGGTTAACATAAGATTCCATTTGGTATTTCCTCTTTCAATTGATCTATTGATAGCCAATGCATTTTGAGTACAATAACACGCTAATTGATGCGCATATGTGCTACCCTTTGTCACATTATCACCCTGTGATTGATATGCAGCACATTTTACAACTGCAATTATTTTTGGTAACTGCAAAGCTTCCAATAATTCCTTTACGGTTTTTCCATTTCAAATTGGGGACCCTGAGGAAGTCAGGAATCCTCTTTGCATCCATAGATGAACGAATGCATGTACAATGTCAAATCTGTACTGACTATCAGTGTAAATTGTTACTTTCAGGCCTTTTGCCAATTTACATGCTCTAGCCAGAGCAATTAACTCTGCGACATGGGGGAAGTTTACCTCCTTCAGGCAAGATGCTTCTAGTGCTCCTGACAAAGTGCAAACAGCCTAACCAGCACACAACTCAACCTTTGTCTTCCTCAAACATGATCCACCCACAAACAATACACAATCTGAATCTTCCAAGGGTTCATCCTCTATATCATGACAGGGCTTAGTACAGAGTTATATCACTTCCAAACAGTCTTGTTCTGCTTCCTCTCTCACTTCCTCACATCTTGAATTTGATAACATAGTAGCAGGGTTCACAGTAGTGCACCTCACCACCGTCAGAGGATCACTCTTTCATATTTAGTCAGCCATCTAAAGTTCATGTGTTGAGTCCGGGTACGTATTAAAAGGATCTCAACAGAGTGTGGTACATATACCTTTACTGGGTAACCCATCACAATTGCTTCACTCTGTTCCAGACTTACACAAATGTCAGCCACAGCTTTTAAGCAGTACAAAAGGGGGTGGTGATGGACGGGGCATCTGAACCAATCAAACACTCACACCCAGTCAACAGACCTGGGTTTAATCCATCACCGTTCTTTAGCCGACTCTGCCACCCCAGTTCAGACATGGTCATATGCAAATCAGTCTGACCCTGTGCCTCATGGGAACAGTCCAGCCCGAAATGCCAAGCCATGCCTTCCCTGGACCGGAAACAAGCTTCCGAGGACCGGTTTCTGGCATTTCAGCCGTCTATTTCAAAAAGACCATCTAAATCTTTCAACAGCACCTTCAAAACATTTACAAATCTGTTCACTTGTTTATACCATACAACAGGCTCCTCTTGCAATCTAGGAAAGTCATTATTAAATTACAATACATCCTGCCTAGTCCAAGGTACATGAACATATCCACCACCTGGAACCTCTCATATTGGACATGCCCATTCAACCTGCTCTGTTTCCTTTAATGCAAACATTCCCTTTCCAGTAGTTGCTTCCTTCTTTTCCATCCATTTAACTCTCCATTGTTCTACATTTCCCCATTTCTTCAGAATATTAATTAATTCTTTTATCTGCAATCTTTTCCCTGACACATTCAAACTCTCTAAAATTCTGTACATTTTCTGCACTACTTTCGTCTTTTCTAATCCACACCAAACTCACTAGCAGCTTCTGATAGTTTCTCATGAAGATTCTTCGCTCTCCAAGTAATACTTTTACACAAGAATAGCAACTCTTCATCAATATTAGTCCCTAGTCTGTCTGGACTTACTGTTACAATAATCATCTCTTCTAACTCTACTTTCAATTGACTCACGTTTATACTCTCTTATCCAATTAGTTAGTTCTTCTGGTGAGGGACCTGCTGTACTCCCTGCTACTGTAGTAATTTGTGGCCCTATTTTCCTTGGGTCTAATTGAATACTTCTCCTAGGGGTTAATGAATCACAAACTGGAAGGTCTAACAGTGAGGTATTTGGGTTATCGTGTCTATTCTCATTTGTTACTCACACCTTTTCACTTGTTACACTACTTCTTGGAACTGTCAAAATAAGTACTTTTGCAATGTTGATTTCTCTCCAAAAATTGGATCCATAGGACCAATGGTCACAGGTAGCGTAAAAGCCTCTGCATTCAAGTTTAGTTTCTGTTCCTGTTCCATTCTAGCTTTATTCAACAAACTCACTTCATTTTCTCACACTATTTTAGTGATTTCCGTAACTTGAGGAGTTAATGGGATTACATTGACTATTTGTGGGGCACTGGGAGTCACCTCCCCTGAATTTTCCTCATATGGCGGAGGTCTTTTAGTCATAATATCTTCTAACAAGTCATCATCAGATGAATTCAAACCCTCTCCGGACGTCTCTATATACACTTAATGCCTGTCTGACTCCCTTTTGTCAACACTGGATTTAGACCTTCAAGTACTACAGCCCTTCTCCATCTTTTCATTTGTTCTTCTCACCTCTCAAATGGGTATCTAGGCATAAAACATCTGAATCTTCTATCACTTATATCTTTTTCTCATTCTTCCAAAGCTTCATACTTCATACTGAGTAAGTCTAGGATTTGGCTCTAGAAAGTTCATTCTATTTCTCAAAATCTGTAAAATCGTTACATCAAATGTACCATGTTCAGGGAAAGCTAACATCTCATTATCCTTTGTATAATAAATCCAGTTCTCTAACCAAACACACATATGGTACCCTCGCTCCATTATCATATAAGAAGCATGCTTTTTTCGGGGTGGAATTGGAATACCCTCCCTTGTCACAATTTGCTTGTCTTTCTTAAAGAAATTCTTTATTGTTTTTAGCAAACCCATTTCAGACTCTTTTATTAACCGCATGCGTGCGGGCGGAATTCCGCTCGTACGCTGACTTTTTTAAAAGCGCACTTTACGTGACGAGCTGGGCTCGTCATGAGCGTGCGAGGAGGCTACCTCATGACGAGCCCAGCTCGTCATCAGCGTCGAAGGGGTTAAGATCTCTAAATTAACAGAATAACAAAACTTCTCCGTAATTCTTCTTTCCTTATTCGCTAAGTCCTGTCCTATACCAGCGCGACTCACACCAACCAAGCAATCACAGCTCACTACGTAATCACAGTCTCAACCAATGTCAGCACGACTCACACAAACAAGCCAATCAGTTCCTTGTGCACACTCGCTATCCGACCAATGCCAGCGTGGAACTCTGTGACGTCAGTTTTACTCCTTCTACTGAGCCTCCCTTTACAATTTGCTCTCGACATACACCCGCTGCTTGGTCCCAAACCAGCGCGGCACTCTGTGATGTCTGTATAACTCCTACTACCGACCCCTCCTTCACAAAATCTTACAACAATATTTTTAGAGTTTTTCCTAAATCGAAATTCAGTTAATAACAACATGAAAAGACAATGCTACTTGGTCTGCTCCGCTAAATAAAGAGATAGTCTTCACTTTTCCGAGAGATCCTTACACTGCAAGCAACAATACCGACAGGGGTTACTTCACTTTTCTTACAAGCTCGGGTGAAACCTGTTACTCCTCTAGGGATTAAGCTAAAGTTTCACAAGAGGACTTTCTTGGCATTAAAAAGGTGTCTTGCTATTCCCCCAGAAATACTGCTACAGTTTCAAAAGTGGACCCTTCACTATTTCAGACACTCTACTTACACACAGAATTTCCCTAAAAATAACACTGACAGCCCTACATAGTTTTTCAGTATTATTACAACAAAGTACTTCTGCAGTGTGATTTCTTTACCACACTCTTCTTCTGCCTACTTCAGGCAAATTCTTTCCCGGGATTCCTCAGGCAACTCTGTACCTATACTTCTAGACAACATAGAACAAAACACTAACTCTTCATGTTAAACATATAATCAATAGTCAATAACCATTATCAAACTAATCAATAATTAAACTGTCCTCTGCTGTCAAGAAACTGATCCAGTGCAAACCCACTACTTTGATCAGGGATCAGTACTCAATAACATCACAATACTTTGGCCCATACACCACATTCACCCAAATACCTGATGCGCTGGGGTCAAGTTTATTAACTTTACTTACTCTTATCACTCATGTACATAGAATCAACATCCTGTTCTTCTTACATATTGAACAAATGATAATCAACTTTTCATCTATTTGGTTGATGAACCAATTAGTTGAAGAGTTGATGGCAATGGCAAATCTCAATTATTAATCATTATAGAAAACAGTCTAAATAACCACAGACTCTCTGTGACAATTGATAATTTTATCTAGTAATAATAAATGCTCAAAACAACATCATTTATAATTCACATACTGGAAACCTCATGAGAGAGAGTGACAATCTAATCCTCACAACAATAAATTGACAATTCAAAATGTATGTTTGCAAAGAGTGTATAGATGAAAAGACATTAGATGCAAAATAAAATACTGTAATCTTTACGAACAAATCGGAGGTATAGAAAGAGAGACAAAAGTTACATACACAAGATTATGCCCACAAAATATGTTCTGCAATGCTAAATTGGATCAAATACAAACCCGAAGGATCTGTAAGGGAAAACCACCACCCAGGCCTAGGTAGTAGTGGGGGACACCTGAACCAATAGTCAGAAATCAAAGACTCAAGAACCAGGACAAGGAATAAACAAGAACAGCTAGGCCTCTCAGCAAACTGACAAACAGCATCGCACCCCTCTCTCGAACACCTTCAGCCTAAGCTACCCCAAGAACCACACCCCTAAAGCACCTATTTTATACCCTAAAAGTACATGTGCGTCCCACAACAGTAGCAAAATTCATAATTTCTACTTAAGGGATTGGTTGAGTTCTAGGGGTGGGATGTCATCCCATCATGAGATCATTAACTTTGACTAGCCCATTGTTCAAAATAATTTCTTATACAGTCATCAATACATAATCTCTCTCATGAGTACACATGTAACAAATTGTGGTACAATTTTATTAAATTCAACAACTACAGGTTCTGATCTCATGATGACACTGGCTTTGGCTGGCAGTCAACAGGTTTGTCCTTCACCAGGTCAGGCTTTTTCAGCTGCACTCAGCAGTTCAGTCACATGGTCACATAGTTACTGCTCACATACAATTTCACCCACCCTCAGTTAGGCTAATTTAATGACATGGAGGACTTGTTCATTACTAAAAGAATGGACAATAGACTTGTATTAATTGTATGTCAATGAAATGTTCAGTGTTTTCCACCCACTTTAGCTCTATATCATTATTTATGGTTAGCCTGTCAGAGAATAGTATTGAATATGTCTATTTCAGGATGCACACTAGTAAGGATTTTTCTATTGTGTCCCTTGGGTGTGCGTTCACTTCAGTCAGTGAGAAAATTACAGAAGGTCACCATTTATACTACTACACTTGTATGCAATTGTTCAAGGGATGGTTCAAAGAGGACGCTGTTGAATGTGGCACAATCCGCTCTAGCCATAAAGTGGTAAAGAGCTTGTATGTAAAAAACTTCAGTGGGGACAGTGCAGTGCCTTGCATAGTGATTCATTTCTAGCTGCTAAATTTTCAGTCAGGAGAATCATCCACATGCTGATAACCATTCATGATGAAAGTACTTTAGCTGTAACTGACTGGGGTCACGTTGCTGAAATTAGAAACCTGTGTGCAATTTAGGCTACAATATGTACATGGGAGGGTGTAGATAGAATAGATAAGAGGTTGGAGCCTTACAGTGCTGTCCTTAAGCCATACATATGGTATAAGAAGTTAGCAGTTCTTTTAATTAATTTGGGAACCTTCAATACTTTTGTTGTATTCAAGGATTGTTCTCCAGTTTCAAATATATTCTCTGAGAGAGTATTCTCTGAGTTACAAAAATGGCTGCCGTGTAGGAGCTCTACATGGGAGCTTTCTGGTAATAATCCTTTTTTAACCTGGATCACCATCTCCCTTGATCAGCCCCTGCACCCCTGTCACCTAACGCAGCCAAGGTCGCAAGAGGAAACATCGATATTGGATTTCTGAAGAGGCGGTGGACTGATGCCCTGTGAGATCTATCTGGGACATGCTGGAGAAGAGGATCGCGTCCTGGGCTGGCACCGGGAAGAGGAAACCGGAGAGGATCGGACTCCGTGCAGTCCTGTGACGAGCCGGTGCAGAGTGCATGCACAACAATCTCTGTCATGCCGGTGAGTGCCCAATGATCTATGTCATGCCTTGGTCCCAGCTGGATCAGCGGCACGTCACCTGAGCCCGCTGAGCTGAGTGGCAGGCTTTGGTGCTTCTTGGACGCACACTAGGGAGGCTGGAAGGACGTTTGAAGGAGTCCTTGGTGGCTTGACCTGGCCACGTGGATCGCCCCTCACGTTGGGCTCGTGCTGGGCTCGTGCTGGGCTCGGGCTGGGCTTGAAGGTCAACAAGCACTCCAAGTTGCTCAACTGGAACCTGGTGACTGCTCTTCCCAAATTTATGGAGGGAAAGTACAAGAACAGAGGCAGCAGGTCAATTGTCACTGTCAATTGTAACTGTCTTGAACACAGGGGGGGCTGTGCCCTGGAGTCTGGACCCTCAAGCCTCCATTTTGGGGAGATATTTCCCTTGAACTCCATCAGCTTTCCATCGGAAGATGGCACTAACCTCCCACTGTCACAACGTGATCATTGGAAACACCTTAACACATCTCACATCAAGCAAAAAGATACACCTCAAGCACAATACAGATTGCAATTCGGCCAACATAATATACTGCATCAAATGCCCCTGTGGCAAGGCCTATATAGGTAAGACCACGCCTAAACTTAAGGTGCGAATCACCGAGCATAAGAGCCGGATTCGAACTAAAAGTACCACCTCAAGTTTGGCAACACATTGGGATGAAGCCCACCACATGATATCCCAACTGCAAGTACAAGTGGTTGAGCAAATCATGGTTAGCACTGGTTTAGACATTGACAAATTATTACTACAAAGGGAGATACATTGGATTCAATTTCTAGGAACCATGCATCCAGTGGGGCTCAATGATCGGCTCGATATGATCTGGTTTTTGTAGCACAAGCATCTTAATTGATCACCAGCACTACGTGTGTTTAGCGCTCATACTGAGGACCAATTGTATCCATCCTATGTAAATGTCCACTTTTTTTGTGATATGTACATTGTATGTATTTTCTGTTATTGATAAATTTGATCAATTCCGTTGTTTTCTATGTATTTTAAATGTCCATATGTCAATTTTTTACCATCACTGTATGCATCTACGGAGTTAATTGTTGTTTAAGGGATAACCATGTACATTTTCCTGATTCTTCATCTTAACATTCTCTTACCTTTCTTCTCTGACACACATTCGGTGCATGTCACCTTTTCATTATTTTTTGTTATAGGTTCTTTTCACATTTTTATTTCATATTAATGTGGCACCCAATGTTATATTTTTGATCTGCGCGTTTTTCATTAGTTATATCCTTTTTTTCGGTCTGTTTTGTACCGACCATCACCTTATTGACTTGCAGTTTACTTCATCATCCTCCTAAGCAGTTCTCTTAGGTCCGCTGCGCATTTGGTTCTTTCCGCAAACGCGGTTTCTTTCTCTTTTGCATCCCAGTATCTTTTTCCCATTTAGAATTCTTTCCTCTGTTTACACACCATTCCAAGATGGCGCTGCCTCTTTTTTGGCACTTGTCCTATTTCCATCTCCAAACACCATTCCAAGATGGCGCTGCCTCATTTTTGGCACTAGTCCTATTTCCATCTCCAAACACCGTGCGGAACGCTGGTTAAGTATTGTGCAAGGTGGAGACCAGCAGCGTTTCTCTTTCAGAAGACCCCCAGACTGTTGTTTCTTCTCGCGGTTAGAACCGGTAAGTTTACTGGCCCCCTAGTAAACCCTCCTTTAAAACCATAGCCCGACATTAAAGCCTTCGAGTAGTGAAGGCCTAATAATTACTATTATTCCCTTTTTTTAGGGAGTCTGATTTCAACAAAAGACTTTGAATCAAAGTGGTGACTGTTCGTGTTTTTCTCACTTGGTGAGTGTTTTTTTTTACCCTAGTAGTAACCATTGGTTATTAATCTTGCAATACAGCTTTATTTTTATGGTGATCCATATATTTCATGCCCCCCACAGCATCACCTGAAAATTGCCGGTATCCGTTATAGATTTTGAAGACTCCACTGTCTACCTTATCCGAGGTTATTCAGGTGAGTAGCCATTAGATAACATTGAAGGTGTGCAGTAGTGTTTAGCCACTACATTTCACTGGTTTCCTTTATTGAATGGTATTCCCATTTGTGTTACAGAAGGTCTCCCCACAGGACAGACAGGTATTTTCATAGTACAGGGGTCTCTTTGCAGTTATTAAAAGGTTTACTTCCACACTTGTCGTTTTCTCCAACCCACAGACTTTAGGTGAAGGGTTCTATCCACTTTTTTTCACGTGTTCCTTTACTATCCTTCAAGATCCTCAAAACCGCCTCTCCCCCACTGCTGAGTCCCCTCCTGTCTGAGTATACTCCCAGTAGATCCCTCCGCTCAGAGGGACAACATCTAGTGACCATCCCCCGCACTAGACTTGCTAGAGTGGGGGGACGCTCTTTCAGCCTCCTCGCTGCCAAGTTATGGAACAGCCTGCCTGTAACCATACGGGGGATGCATGATCTTTTAGCCTTTAGAAAAGCCATCAAAACCCATCTTTTCAAATAATCCGTTTTCTTTGTGCACCTTCATTCTGCACTCTGGTCAGCTTGCAGCGCCGGGACGCCCCTTGGCTGGGGCAGCCGCGCGCTATACAAATTCTCATAACATAACATAACATCATGATTTTTATCATCATTACGTTTTTGGATATGTGGAGTACATTGGTTCCTTCTATATGTTCTACACATGGCTGTTTTATAGCATTGGTAATTTCTGATCACAATACCATCATTTAACCACGGACTTTTATGTACTCATGTGCAACTTTCTGCTGTTTTTTCCTCTCTTGCTGCGTATTCACGCAATTATGTTACGTGATATATGCTCATTGTTTTCTTTGTAGATTGGCCCCTGAAGAAGGGACTCTCAGGTCCCGAAATGCATCGGCCCCACGTCTAAAAATACAATTCGTAAACAATTGATTATCTTTCTCTATGTAAATGTTCTCAAGATACATGTATAAGGAATTCATGCCTTTGAATTCTATGTGAATGCAACTAAAAAATGATATCAATGTAAACAAAAATGTTGGGATTTCAACAATTACCTGTAAAGATTTACATTTACAAATATATTTGCTATTCTTGTGATTTATTTTTGATATAGGGTTGTTAAATTGTATTCAATGACCTAGAGGGTCACTTTGTGATCACTTGTGGATAGTGCGCAGTGTTGTGACCGTCTTGGTAGCATTTTTCCACTTTTGTCTATTGACCCCTGTTAGACAGCAAGGGTTACACTGCTGCATCAATTGTGTTAAGATTGTTTATTTGTTATCAATATTTGATTACCTTTTGAGTACCTTTAATTGGTGTGCGCTTCCAATCCCACTTCTTTTCACTAACCTCCCACAATAATGGCCAGCAAAAAAGGACTTACTAAGCAAGTTAAAAAGCGGTGGCCATCTTGGAAAGGCCAATACCCTCAAAAATGCCCTCTCCAGACAAGAAAGGACACCACATAAACAGTGTAGGACAACTCTAAAAATGGCAGAAATTAAGTTAAAGAAGGAGTGTCCCTAAGTAATAAGGAATTAATGAAGAAGTTCCTCAAATTAGGACCAACAAGGTCCAACACAATTGAAAATGTGGCGGCCATCTTAGAATGGTACTAACTTTCACCAGTGCTTACACTTGACAGAGAGTGAATGATGTTACCAGCGAATTGGTGAAGGTAGGAAGCGGAGAGGGAATCTCTGAGAAAAAGGAAATAAAGAAGTGTGGAAAGAAAGAGAAAGTGGAAAGAAAAGAATAAAGTGAGAAGAAAAAAAATTGATAAAAACCTAGAACCCTCAGGTATCCATGCTTCACCATTACCTATCCTCCCACTCTTTCCAAAAATGCACCCAAGAAGTTCAAGCACAGGCTAATGAAAAGTCACCCTGAGACTCTTATTTCAGATCGCTAGTTCTGCATCAACAAAGGCATACTATCGAATGACCTCATCTTCTACAACAAAAAACTTGCACAGTGGAGAAATATCTTCTACTCTTTGTTTCAAATCTCCAATGTAAAAAAAACCCTCATGCTCTCACTTTGATGGTAACTGCCTCGGGCCTCTGCACTGTGAATGCTACCATATCCATATACAATAATGGCAATATCTTTATAAAAGCTTCTACTGTTAATCTTGCTATCGTAGACAAGATCTTTCCTACTCTCTACAAAGCAGTGACCAGCAAGAAAAACACACTCCTCGCCACGACTGAACTCGATTCTTTGGAAGACACACCAAATCCTCTACAAAATCCCATAACAAATTCAAATGAACCTAATTTTCTCCACACACCCAATGACCCCTACCCCTCCATCACAACTGTCTCAACCACATGGGGTCCCCTGGCCCAGTATGGACAGGGATACACTTAGCTACCGGCCATCACCAATGCAGATACACCCCTGATATCCCTAATGGCCAATGGAGAATCCACCAACCTGGATTCCACCCCCGACTTCCCACTCGCCCGCCCTACAGTTGAGTTGTCATGCAAAGCTTCCCATGACTTGCCATCTACCCTGATATTTGATTGGCACCGAACACCCTTGATACTCTCTCCACTCATCCAAACTCACCACTCAACGACTATACCCCGCTAACATGCATCAGCCCCTATCATGCTACCACCTCTCAATGCCATCCCCCACACTCATTCGGACCCACCAACAATCCATGTTCAACTAACCCCATCGGATCCCAACAACAATATCCCCATGGAACCAGATAACAAGATCCCCATGCAACCAGACCTTACTTGCGGACCTCCCCTATTATAAAACACACCCTATACATATAACTAAATATCCTAACTTTGATTGGATCGCACAATTCGATGAGTTAGCCATCGGCCTATCCCATCCCAAGGTCAAAATGCAAAATTTATCAACCATCACCAAAGAACTCCTAAACTCAAACAGAGCCACTAGTGCCACTGTGAACCAAATTAGTTACCAAACTAGCAGACACATCACAAAGAATTCACACCCTGAGGACACTAGACAGAGCAAGATACCTTCCCCTACTGACCCATTTCGTCCTAGGAGGGCAATTTCTGAACTAAATGACAATGACATATATAACCTCCTCATAGCCTATGCCAGTCCTACAGACAATAGTAAGTCTCTATGTGGCATTATGCAAACCATTCAAGCCAACGCACACAGCGAACTCACTCACAACTACAGATCCATTATTAGAGAAAACCTCACAAATATCAACACTGTTCAGACTGCTCTCACCCATCAGACTTGCAAGATGAAGTATGCTCTCTTCAATTGCAGATCTGCTCGCAAACATGCTCCTGACAATTATGATCTCATCCTCTCGAATGATCTGGACGTTATCATCCTTACCGAAACATGGCTAAATAGCTCCTCCTCTCCCATCCTAGACCTACTGGTCCTTCCTAGTCATGATGTAAACCGCCTAGACTTAACCATGAAACCTGGTGGCGGGTTAGCCTGCATTTATCGAAACACAATCTCAGTCAAACAAGCAATAAATCAATCAATCAATCAAGGCATTTATAGAGCGCACTACTCACCCAGAGGGTCTCAAGGCGCTTGGGGGAGGTGGGGTGACGCTACTGCTCGAACAGCCAGGTCTTGAGCTTCTTCCTGAAGGAGAGGTGATCTTGGGTCAGGCGGAGGTCGGTATGGAGGGTGTTCCAGTTCTTGGCGGCCAGGTAGGAGAAGGACCTTCCTCCTGTTGTCGCTCTTCGGATGCGGGGGATGGCGGCGAGGGCGTGGTTGGTCGATCGGAGGTGGCGTTTGGGAGCGTAGAAGTTGAGGCGGTTGTTGAGGTAGCTCGGGCCTTGGTCGTGTAGGGCTTTGTGTGCGTGGGTGAGGAGACGGAAGGTGATTCTCTTGTTGACGGGGAGCCAGTGCAGGTCTCTCAGGTGTCCGGAGATGTGGCTGCGACGGGGGATGTCGAGGATGAGTCTGGCTGAGGCGTTCTGGATCCGCTGGAGTCTCTTCTGGAGCTTGGTGGTGGTTCCGGCGTAGAGGGCGTTGCCGTAGTCTAGTCGGCTGGTGACGAAGGCCTGGGTGACCGTCTTCCTGGTCTTGGTGGGGATCCACCGGAAGATCTTTCGAAGCATGCGCAGGATGTTGAAACAGGACGCGGAGACGGCGTTGACTTGTCTGGTCATGGAGAGGGAGGAGTCCAGGATGAAGCCCAGGTTGCGTGCGTGGTCTGTCGGTTTGGGTGCGGTGCCCAGGGCGGGGGGCCACCAGGAGTCGTCCCAGGCGGCGGGTGAGGATCCCAGGATGAGGACTTCCGTCTTGTCTGAATTCAGTTTCAGGCGGCTGGTCGTCATCCACTCGGCTACGTCTTTCATCCCTTCGTGGAGGTTGGTTCTGGCGGCGGCGGGGTCGTTGGTCAGGGAGAGGATCAGCTGGGTGTCGTCGGCGTAGGAGATGATGTTGAGGTTGTGCTGGCGTGCGATGGCCGCCAGGGGGCTCATGTAGACGTTGAAGAGGGTGGGGCTGAGCGAGGAGCCCTGAGGAACGCAGCAGATGACTTCCGTGGCTGCCGATCTAAACGGTGGTAGGCGGACTCTCTGTGTCCTTCCAGCGAGGAAGGAGATGATCCCCTCCAGTGCCTTCTCCTGGATTCCGATGTTGCTGAGGCGCTGTACTAGGGTGCGGTGGCAAACAGTGTCGAACGCCGCGGAGAGGTCTAGGAGGATGAGGGCCGCTGTTTCACCGTTGTCCAGCAGGGCTCGGATGTCATCGGTGGCAGCGATGAGGGCGGTCTCGGTGCTGTGGTTGGCTCGGAAGCCAGACTGTGAGGGGTCGAGGGATCCATTCGTCTCGAGGAAGGCGGCCAGCTGCTTGTTGACGGTCTTCTCGATGACTTTGGCTGGGAACGGGAGGAGCGAGATGGGGCGGTAATTCTTGAGTTCGGTGGGGTTCGCTGTTGGTTTCTTTAGTAGAGCGCTAAGTTCGGCGTGCTTCCAGCTCTCAGGGAAGGTGGCTGTGTCGAAGGAGGTGTTGATGATGTCCCGCAGGTGGGGTGCGATGACAGCGTCGGCCTTGTTGAAGACGTGGTGGGGGCAGGGGTCGGTCGGAGATCCGGAGTGGATAGAGTTCATCGTGCAGATGGTGTCTTCTGTGTTGATCTGGGTCCAGGCGCTGAGGGTGGTGGTGGGGGGCGTTGGTGCGGTCGTGGGGAGCGTTGTTTGTGGGCTGAAGCTGTTGTGTATGTCAGCGATCTTGCTGTGGAAGTAGGAGGCGAGGGAGTTGCAGAGGTCTTGCGAAGGGGTGATGTTGTTGTTTCCGGCGTTGGGGTTGGAGAGCTCTTTCACGATGGTGAAGAGCTCCTTGCAGTTGTGTGCGTTGTTGTCCAGTCGGTCCTTGAATGCTGTTTTCTTGGTGGCGTGGATCAGTTGATGGTGCTTCCGGGTGGCGAGCTTGAGGGTGGTCATGTTGTCCGGTGTTGGCTCCCTTCTCCAGGCTTTCTCGAGGGCTCGGCAGTTCTTCTTGGAGCTCTTGAGTTCGTCGGTGAACCATGGGGCCTTCTTGCTGCCGGGTCTGCTAGGCGGGGTCCTCAGTGGGGCGAGGTCGTCTGCGCAGTTGCTGATCCAGTTCGTGAGGTTGTCGGCGGCCTGGCTGGGGTTCGCTGAGCTGGCGGGAGGGTGCTGGCTCAGGGAAGCGGCGAGCTGGTCTGCCGTGATCTTGTTCCAGGTTCTTCGAGCAACCTGTTGCTGGTGGTGGTGGATCGTGGTCCTTCTGAAGCTGAAGTGGACGCAGCTGTGGTCCGTCCAGTGGATTCCGGTGGCGTGGCTGAAGATGATGTCCTTGCTGGATGAGAAGACAGCGTCAAGTGTGTGTCCGGCGAGGTGGGTGGGGGTGGTCACCAGCTGCTTGAGTCCCAGGTTGGCGAGGTTGTCCAGCAGGGTGGTGGTGTTGCGGTCGTTGTTGTTCTCCAGGTGGTAGTTGATGTCCCCCAGGAGGATGTAGTCAGCGGAGGGGAGGGCATGCGGGCAGATGAAGTCGGCGATGTCTTCGCTGAATTGTGTGCGTGGTCCCGGGGGTCGGTAGATGAGGGTGCCTCTGAGGGTGGTTTTTGGGTCCATGTGGATCTGGAAGTGCAGGTGTTCGGCGGTTTTCAGGGTGTCGTCGGTGTTGGTCGTGATGCGGATGGTGTCCCTGTAGATGATGGCGATGCCTCCTCCAGTCTGGTTGACGCGGTCTCTTCGGGTGATCTTGTAGCCCTCTGGGATGGCGATGGCGATGTCGGGCGCTGAGGAGTCGTTCATCCAGGTTTCCGTGAGGAAGGCGACGTCAGGAGCCGTGGTGTCGAGGAGGTTCCAGAGTTCGATGGTGTGTCTGTGGACGGAGCGGGTGTTGAGTAGGATGCACTTGAGGTGGTTGCTGCTGGTGTTCGGCTTGGCGGGTGCTGGAGCGGGGCAGGTCCGGTTGCAGGAGAACGTGCAGGCGTGACAGCTGAAGGGTCCGTGGGTTCCTTCTCTTTATTCTCCTCTTTATTCTCCTGTGAATATCTCTGTATCGACATATACGATGACAAGTGCCTCACCAGCAAACTTCACATGGTATACCACCCCTCGAGTGATAATCTGATGTTCATCGATGAGCTAGTGGAAGTCATTACATCCAAGGACAACTCACAAGTGCCACAGGTTTTTCTGGGAGACTTCAATCTAATTTGGAACAACACAAGCAATCATGATGTAAGCTGTTTTAAATCCATTCTGTCAGATCAGGATCCGTCCCAATTCTGTGACAGTCCAACCCACAACAAGGGACAGACATTAGACCTCATCATGGTGAAAACAAACATTGCATAATTAGAATCTATCACACCATGCGACTGGACTGACCATTACAGCATTTTCTTCTCCATCAATATTGAGGTAATTCCAAAAAGATGCCAACCTACAAAAACAAAACAATGCAAAACGAATATCCAAAATATGAACCCCATCGTCCTCGTAAACCGATGCAAGTCCGCCCTGATCCCCACAACAGGCATGGTTGACGTCCAAGACCTCACAGTCTTTTACAACTCCACTATGCTTGAAATTCTTGACTCTACAGCGCCACTCCAAAAAAAAGTTTCCTCCAAAATCTTCAAATCATGGTTCAATGAGAACCCGAACTCTGATCGGCGCAAGCTAAGATCAGCACTCTCCATTGATCACCTAAATCATCTCAGAGTGCTGAGGAATACAGACAACAGGAAAATTCTAAAGACTAAGGCTGACTTCTTCAGAACCTAGCTGAACCAAGTCCTTAACCGCCCCAAAAAGCTATTCGAAATCGTCAAACAACAATCGCTTGCCAATTTCTTCCTAGAAAACACAAAAATCATTGAATACGGCATTCAATCTAAGAATGCCCTTCCACAAACTATTGCTCATGAGTCTACATTTTACTCACTGATCAAAGACCATTTTAGTATTAAAAAAGAATGCCTCTTGGCACATCTTCTCGCCCATGCCTGCATACAGAATCTCTAATAATCTTCTTACAATTAACCCCTCCAATCACTTCTCTGATCCCTTACCTCCTTCTCTATTCAAAATGATAAAAACCACTATTCTACCCTTATGGTCAAAGATTACGGACACATCTCTGAGACAAGGCTCCATACCCGACTGTCTTAAAGTAGATCAGGTCAAACCTATACTAAAGAAAGCCAAATCCCTCTCCTCAGATCTCAACAACTGCCTCCCTATATGTAACATCCCCACTTTGGTGAAACTGCTGGAAAAATGTGTACAAATTCAAATATGCAACCAGATTGAGAATTACAACCTCCTAGACAAACACTATTCCAGCTTCCGTCATTGTCACAGCACTGAATCTGCACTCACCGCATGATGGATGACATACTAAAAATGTTAGACCATAACGAATCATGTCTGTTGATACTTCTTGATTTAGCCTCTGATTTAGAGATAGTTAAGCGTGACAACCTATTGTCCCTACTGGAACGAAAGATGGGCCTAAGAGGCCCAATGTTACAATGGTTCACATCCTTCCTAAATAACACAACCCAAAGAATCAAGATAAAGCAATCACTTTGTCAACGCTCCATGGTCACCATAGGGGTTCCGCAGGGCTCATTACTATCACTCATTCTTTTTAATCTACCCATGGAACCCCTGGCAAATGCGCTGAACTCTGCAGACATTCTATATCACCTGTATGCGGACGACCCACAACTATATATGAAAATCTCCTCTCCAGATGACTTCATCTCCCTCAATACTATTCTACATAATACTCAAAGTTGGCTCACTGGCAACCACATCAAGCTTACACCAAAAAAACTGAATTCCTTCTCATCTCCCCCAATCACATTCCCAAGATTGACTTATGGCTGAAGCATCTAACATCCTTTGATTGCGCTCTCCACATCATTGGCTCCGCAAAATCCTTGGAAGTCACCTAGACAAACTCTTAAATATGCAGGTGCAAATCGATAAAATGCCACCAAGGGAGCAAATCATCAGATGAGTATCCTAAGGAAACCTAAACTCTTTCTCCCACAGACTGACTTAAAAATGGCGGTACAAGCCCTAGTGTTAACAAGATTGGACTATGGAAGCACAACTCTATGCCGTCTTCCCAAATACAAGCTGGCGCCTCTAAGGGCATCTCTTTCCACTGCAGCCAGACTGGTCTCAGGAACTAAAATAAATAACCACATTTCTCCAACCTTAAACGTTCTGAACTGGCTACTCTGTGAGGCAAGAATACAGCTAAAGATCACCTGCATGACCCATAAAGCCCTGCATAGCAATACCCCCAGTTACTTAACAAAAAAGCTAGAGAAGTCGGGAGGATGCAGACAATCGTGAAGTGCGAGTTCAATACTGCTGAAACCACAATCCTTCCACAAACAGAGAACTGGTTGCAGAGAATTCTCAGGGATCAAACCGAAGATTTGATACTCCCTACCTCCAGATGTATGTAGAATCTCTTCCTTTACCTCCTTCAAAAAAAAAGTAAAAACACTTATGATGAACAAATTCACATCCTAACACTTTAATTCATTGATGACTATCAGCCACCTACGTTATCCATATACCAATGTGTACCTCGTTTGTATTGAATGTCGATTTTCAAATGTATCTATATTACCCTAATCATCTAATGTTTCATAACAGTGTATTGTAAAGCGCTCTGATACCCACTTGGGTCATGTTCGCGCTATATAAAACTTTTTAAAGAAAATGAAATAAAGATAATTTTTATTCAGTTTCAGCAGTCTGTAATAGCAGCCTTGTTGTAGTGGAGCAGGCACATGATCCTAGAGTTGGAGTGGTGGACGAAGTGGTTAAAATGAAAGATCACCACTTTACTGATTACATTCCTTCCACACCCAAAAAACTTTCCCTGTAGAAGATGTATAGTCTGTGTCCAAAGAGGCGCGAGGAAAGAGAATCGAATATACTATCCCGAGTGCCCGTCTAACCTTGGGCGATGTGTGCCCACATTTTTAAATTGCACCACACGCAACTCAAGTTTGGGTACCAACCGTGAGAGTAAACATTTATTGACTAGTCTGTATTGTTTTATATTTTTTGTTCAGTTTCACGATTGGTAGTTGATTGATGTATTTAGTTAGACCTGTTGTGTTTGTAGTCATAATAATTTGTTTTATCTCCTTCAAATTGGTATGTGCTTTCTTGTTTGTTAAAAAGAAATATGGTGTGTGTAGACTGGTGCTTGACTGATCGTGTGAGTGTGGATTAGCAATTTGCTGGTGGTGTGTGTGAACTGGAGCCTGACTGGCAGTGTGTGTGAACTGATGCTCGGCTGCCAGTGTTTGTGGACAGGCACTTGGCTGGCAGTATGCGTGGATTGGTGCTTGGATGGGAGTATGTGTAGACCTGTGCTTGGCTGGTAATGTGTGTGGAATGGCACTTGGCTGGCAGTGTGTTTGGAGTGTTGCTTGGCTGGTGGTGTCTGTGGCTACCGGTGTGTGGACAGGTGTTTGGCTGCCAGTGTGTGTGTGTATTAACCAGCAGTAAGTCACTATACACACACACACACCACAACTGAAACAATAGTTCAAACATTTCACCTGCTTCCAGGTGAAGTGATTGTTGTTTCTGTACTGGCATCTGGCTGGTGGTGTGTATGCTGGTGGTGTGTGTGACCTGGAATTTCGCTGGCTGTGTGTGTAGTGACTTGCTGCTTTTCACTACACACACATTGGCAGGGCAGACGCTATTCCACACAATCAGTCAGCTGCCAGGTGGTGTGATTGCTGTGTCAGTCATGTGGCTGTATGAGAGTGATGGGCCCATGAAAGGTGTGTGAATGGCAAGTAAAGCCTTTGATGCCTCGATGTGGCTTTATAGCTCAAGAGCTGTGAGTCATTTGTTGAGCATTCTGAACTTAACATTTTAAACAGTGAGTTTCATTTTTGTGAAGTCTTTTGTTAAGAAATCTTAAATGTTGAACGTTTCACTCACCGTAGTGCTGAATCCAACAAGTATGTGTGTGTACTTGAGGAGTGGTTGTGCAGCAATATTTGCCTTTCCTTTCTTTCCCTGTCAGGGTATACATTGTCTCTAGGAAAAATCTACCAAATCTAGATATTTTCATAAAATAGACACCAGGGGGACTCCAGGGTGGCCTGCATGGTTCCCTCAAAGTACTGGAATCTGCATACCTCATAATTTGACTAAAATTGCTAATTTTCCTTCCATTTCTTTGACTTTTTCTTTCAGAATCAGAAGGAATCCACAAAAGTCCTACCACCTATCATTTTTCCACTTGTCCCAATACAAATACTACCCCACATGTGTGACTGAGCCTAGTGCTCGCAACAGGAACTGATCAAACTAACATCAATGGAAGTCTTCACAAAGGGACACTCATTGACCTTGATTTGATCTAATTCTGTCAAAGGCACCAGACCCAGCCACACAATAGGGGCACATTTTTCATTGGGATAAGTGGGAGAATGCTGGATGGAAGGAATTTGGAGGATTCCGGCTGACTGTAGAAGTTTATGTCACATGAAATGCAAGGTAAATGTGAAATATTAGTCAAGGGTTGAGATTCCAAGGGTTTCTGGGTGAGAAAATCTAGTGGGACCCACACTAGTTACATCACCTTGGATTCTCCTAGCTTTAAAAAATGTGCAGATTTGCTAGGTTTGTCTAGGTGCCGGATGAGCTACGACCCAACATCCCGAGCTAGGCTCATTGCAAAAAAAGGGGTCTGTTTTCAGCAGACAAATGTGATGTGTCCATTTTGCATTCTCGGCCTTTCCTGCCAAAGCTACTAGCCCTACCCATATCAGTTTCACACCATTTGTATCTGGATGCTTGAGGAAGGTGTAGGTAGGTGGTAGGAAATTAGTTACTCCCTGCATTTTTCAGAGATTTCCATCGCAGAAATGCGAGGGATTCTGAGTAAGACAACCTAGTGGAAGCTACACATGTCACCTCATCCTGGAATCTCCTAGTTTTAATACATTTACATGTTTTCTAGGTTTTCCTAGGTGTTGGCTGAGCTACCTCCCAAACTCCACAACTAGACACATTGCAAAATAAGGTTCAGTATTAGTGGACAAATGTGATGTGTCCATGTTAAGTTTTTGGCCCTTTCTTAAAGCGGGCACTAGGCCTGCCTACACAACTGGGGTACTATTTTTATTGGGAGACTTAGTGGAACATAGAATAGTAGAACACATTTTATTACCAATTGTATTTCTCTGCATTTGTGCCTTCCAAATGTAAGCCAGTGTGTAAGAAAGAAGATATTTTGAGAAATGCCTTCTAATTCACAGCTGATTTGAGAACCCACAAATTTAGGGATGTGAAAATAACCACTGTTCCTAAATTCCATATCGTCTTCATGCCTTGATGCTTATTTTTCACTATTAATATTTTACCATATGAATCGCTCTATACCTGGTACACATTAAAGAACAATTGCAAGGTGCAGCTCAAATATTTGCTTTTGGTACCTTGAGTTCTTGGAAAACCCACAATCAAAGGGGTCTAGCAGATGTAATGATGTATTGCTTCTGTATATCCGCCAATATAACAAGAAGTTGCAAATGAAAACTTTGTCAAAAATGAAATTTTTTTCCCAATAATTCTCAATAACTTGAATGGAATGGACCCATATGACTATAAATTGGGCATTCCACCCACTGAATTAGGATGCAATCAGCCTATGGGTGGTCGGAAACATCAATTTTTCAAGATCAGCTTATGTGGTGGCCAGAGAAGGGCTGCAGCACAGGCTGTTGTTGAAAGAATTATGTTTTCAAACCATGCGGTACCTGCTACACAGTGCAGGGATATTTAGGGTGGCACCATGGGTGCCAACCAGGCACTATAGCGGGTAGCCAGGGGGGCCCTGGTAGGGGCCCCCAAAGTCACTTTCTGCCTGCCTTTTCATGAACCCGAAACCGGTCCCAGGATGCTTGTTTCCGATCCAGGGAAGACATGGCTTGGCAGTTTGGGTTGGAGTGTTCTCATGAGGCACAGGGTCAGACTGATTTGCATATGCCCATGTATGAACTGGGGTGGTGGAGTGAGCTAAAGAATGATGATGGATTAAACACAGATCAGTTGACTGGGGGTGAGTGTTGATTTGCTCAAATGCTTCGTTCATCATCCCCTTTGGTATCGCTTTGTTCGCCCTAAGTTGGCAGGGTATGCCCAGACATGGGTCCCTTGCTTACTCTGCCACTGGATTCAAGATAGCCTGGCTGATGAGGGTTATGAACCCCACACCGGTCCCAGGATGCTTGTTTCCGGTCCAGGGAAGGCATGGCTTGGCAGTTCGGGTTGAACTGTTCCCATGAGGCACATGGTCAGACTGATTTGCATATGGCCATGTCTGAACTGGGGTGGTGGAGTGAGCTAAAGAAGGTTGATGGATTAAACCCAGATCAGTTGACTGGGGGTGAGTGTTTGATTTGCGCAAACGCTCCTTCCATCATCCCCTTTTGTATTGCCTTTTCATGGCGGCTGGACCTCCTTGAAAGGGTAGGTGGAAATCAACAACGTAATCCTGACGGCAGAGCTGAGGCTGAATCTACCGTCATTAATGGATTACTGTTCTAAACTAATGAGCTATGTGAGTCTGTCGGACATGCAGAAAAGTTCCCCGGCAGGTTTCCCTCTGACCGCCAGCTTTGTAATATGGCAGTTGGAAAGGAAGCTATGATGTCGGGTGGAAAGTTTCCAACAAAGCGATGGATGGTTTTCCACCCAACAGCATCATTAGGCCCATAGATTCTTTGGGAAAACCTTGATGAATCTACACAAATGTCCCCTTGCTGAATTCCGAATGTTGTTTAGTTTTTCGGAAATATATAACTTTCTAGAATCTATCATGTGTTTTACACCTATTTCCACCACAAACTATAAGGAGGTTGAAAGCACACAACAAAGGAAAATGGACTGTCTCCTAGTAAAATGTCAAAACTGTGGCAACAAATGTGCTTTTCTGAATCAAGTCTACCTAATCCTGAGAGTTGGGATAATTGTGATTTTAGCACCACAAACCTTTCACTGATGCCATTTGCAGGGGAAAACCCCATTGTCTTCTGCAGTACTTCCCCCTAATAAAAAAACAATGTTGAGCTAGTTTTGGACTAAGTTCTTAGTCCCCTGCAGAGGAATCCTCAAACCCTGTTTTTTTTAGAATCCCCAGGCTGTTGGAAAAAAGGGACGCAAATTTGGCAGGGATGGCTCATGTGGAAAAGATTGTATGGAGCCCTAAGCGCAAACTATCCCAAATAGCTAGCAGCGAAAAAGATAAACTTCAACTTAAAAACAACTAAGCAACCTTCATATTTTAAGCTTCACTCTTGAATGAATTGCCAGGCCAGCCTCTGAAAAAAGAAATGGTAAAATAGCAATGTGCATGCTCTTTTTCAGATATATTCATCCAACTTTACTATCCCAGAGTGAGAGAGTTATTGCATGAGCTCTCTAACCCCACTCAAACACAAACGTAATGTTTGCTATTCCATTTAGTTTTGTACTGGTGGATTATGAGCACAATCACAGAGACTTGCATTTTGCACTTTTTAAAAATTTGGGGTATATTATCAAGCCTGGGCGATAAAATTATCGCCGCTTTATCGGCAGGAAACTGCCGATAAAGTGGCGATAATGTGCTTGATAATATGCTCTATGAAAGTCCAATCGAAGCTCATGTTATATGTCCTTCACATCTAACATGAGCTTCGATTGCAATTCCATAGAGCATATTATCAAGCCCATTACCGCCACTTTATCGGCAGTTTCCTGCCGATAAAGCGGCGATAATTTTATTGCCCAGGCTTGATAATATGCCCCCTTGTTTGTCATGTAGGGCTTGAATCATAAAGCATAATTTGCATATTATTGTGTCGTTATACTTATGGAACTCATTGTGCTGAACATTAAAAACTAGTTCTTAACCATGTTTTCAATACATAAATTATGGATGAGCTGTTGTACACTTTGATTTGAGGTTAAATATTTCAATTTAATGGGGGGAACAAAAGTGCCTGGTTCCAAGATGGCGCACCAGTGTGAAGTTCATTGGGCTGGAGAAAACAATCCTTCTAAATCTGCTGTTTTGTAGCCCCATTATCAGCTGATGACATGCTTTATTAGAAAACTCTAATATAACAAAGCAATTTTTTTGGGAGCAACTTCCTCTTTGGTCCACTGTGACCGTGCCTGCCTGTAACTGGTCTCACTAGAGCTGTCATGGCTGTCTCGCTTATGTGACAGGGAGCTACTGATCAGGCTTGGCCACTACTGAACTGATAGAACTGTTTTAAATGCAACAGCCAGGGGTGTTGACTGAAAGGCACTGTTCTGAACTTCTTGGGTGCCACAGTCTATCTTACTGAACCCACAGCAACATCACCTCACCGCTGCCTGTTTGGAAACCTCTCTCTTGATGCTGGGTGATTCATGAGTCATGAGAAGCATTCGGATCCCACACAAACACTGTGTTTAAGCAGGTAATCTGGCAGAGGTGGGAGGGAGCTTGCGGTTCCCGGTCTCCCAAACAACCAACTATGCCCTCTCTTGCCTCCTTCCTTCTTCTGCTGTCTTGCATTTCTAAGCTGGGGTACACAAACTGTTTGTGCCTCTAATCGCCTGGCCCTTCCTGTCTCCAACTGATATATTCTGGACTATCCGGTGATACAACAGGCCCGCCTTGGGGGACCCTTGTGCCTGATCACACCCTAAGCAAAAGTAGGGAAAAACATTCTCCTTACAATTAGTAAACAGCATTCCATACAGATATTATCTCTCGACAGGTGTGCATCACTAACCTGATTAACTGCTTTAAATAGGGTTTAAGCAGTCACCATGTGCTTTGGACTTCTTCTAAGTACCTATGCACTCCAGTGCAACATCGCACCCACCAGATGGGCTCTCTAACTTCCTTCTGTTGCCCATCGTTGAATGAGAGCAATCCAGATATACACCCAGACTGCTACAATTTATTGTACTGCTTCTAGAATACTACAAAATGCAAATCATTAGTCACAAACAGACTTGCATTGGCACAGGGGCTGGGAGGCAACCAACAGATTCTTTGTGATAAAAAAAAACAACCACTCTGCTTGTGCTACAGTGAGACTTGAAAGTTCCAGCCATCTGCAAAACCAAGAATGGTTAGCACTGACCCCAAACAAATTGAGCTATCATTTAACACCAAGTACTCCACTATTATCAATCAAAGGATAGCTCAGTGATGGCAGATGTACCCCAAGACTCCCCTGCTTCTCCGGAGGACAGTGCTTTCAAAATTCAATTTATAAATATATAGAAAAGCGTACTGTCCATTGACAATAAAATCAACTCATTCACCACTAGAAAGGAACACGTAAAGGCAAAACTAGATAAGCAGGAGCACAGCTGAATAATTAATATGGAACCTTTTAGAAGACACTAAACCTTAGGAAGAAAAGTCGTTAAAAATGAAAAAAATACTCAATGCCATCATGGCCCAAAATGAAGCCATGGAATCCCATTAATTTAGAAACAATCAAAGCATTCTGGTTGTGCTGGAATTAACAAACATAGGCAAGATGGTAGACTCTGTCCACAAAATGCTATTTGGTATCTTTGTCCTGGACATCTTCGGACACCTCTTCACAGTGGAGCATGCCTATTGTTTTCTGGCTCTGCAATTGCACCCGGGGGGTCCTGAGGGCTTCATCATTGTTTATTTGCAGTATTTCAAGAAAAGTGTGACCTCCCTATGACAGCAATACAATCTCAATATACCCTAACATTACTCTCATAGCACAGGAGGTAATACAGGAATACCTACCTTTATAAAACAAGCTGGAATAACCAGGTATAACACATTGTATTGTCTGCCCAGTATGCTTGAAGATCATGTACCTCAAGAAACCATACACCTTTACAAGTTTTCAAAACACCTCATTATTCTTTAAAAAGTATTGGCTTGTTAGCTTCCCTCTACACATAATAGTGACATTTTGAAAGACTTAATGATAGGATCAGCAAGGATAAGCTTCCTTTTCTGATGCCAACAATCAATACACTATTAATATACGCAGCTATGGTAGGGCACTTAAATGGGTATGTTATGTTTGCCAGGCCACTTGTCAGAAAACATTTGACAGAATAGCAACACAAATATAACAAAAAATGTAATTGTACGACCTGCTTTCTATCTAGTACATTGAAAGTTGTGTATAAACCACTATTCAAACCTGACAATATACCTACCTAGAAGAAACCACCTATTAGATGGAGCGACTAGACTGCCACTGATGGTTTCTCATGGGAAAGACTCAATTTGTGCACTATGTGACTTTGCCTCTTCAAAAGACATGTTGTTTAGAGTGGTAGACATGGATGGGTAGGGTGGAAGGGTTGGGGCCATTGGTTGTCAGGCTGCTAATGTGGGTGGAATGCAACACAAGGTAGACACCAAACCCCTAAATGAGGACATTGCACATTTTTTCAATTACATTACAATGCAACACTACCACCTCTTAACCCACATTAGCCACATTTTGCATCATCAACTATCCCCATGCCCTATTTTAGTAAGACTTAACTTTTTATAACCTGTAATGAAAGAGGACTGAATAATCCACAAGAAGCCCTCAGGTTCTAACCTACTTAGACTGCCAGAAAGTGAATATGGACTTTACAATGGAGACTCACACGAGTAGACAGAACAAGCAGAAATTTGTCAACCACTAGGTGCATATGTCCTTATACTCATCATACGGCAGACGCATAACAATCTTCTGTAGGAGAAGGCTCCATTCTAATTCCCTTATTGCCACCAGTGCCTCCAATAAAACCCTGATCAGATTTAACAATGTTCTGGTCTGTTGGAAATGGGGGTCTCTAGTTTTCAATGGTTTTCACCTTCGTCCAAGTAGGTACCCTACTTTCTAGTCAGGGTAAGGGAGTTACACTCCTAAAATAAACCCTGATCACCCCAGTGGTAGATTGGCACAAGCAGTCAGGCTTATCTTAGAGGCAGTGTGTAAAGCATTTGCACATAACCATCAGTAATACATTGAAAACACTGCACCACAACAGTAAAGAACATATCCAATATTTTTGGATATCCAAAACAAGACCAAAATTACAAAAAACAACATACAGTACTTAAAATTATGCACTTTACAAGAATAACTTTAAAAAATAATTTCCTTGAAGTTGATAGCTCCCCCTGGTCAGAGCGGGTCAGCGGTAGTGTCAACAGAGTCATAGGTCACGGTGCAGGCAGCGGCTCAGTGTCAGTCATCCAGCGGCTTCGGTGAGACCAGGGCTGCTGTGCAAAATGTGCAGGGTGGTGCACAATGTGGTGCTGACAGATCACGGTGCAGGTGACAGATCCAGTTGAAGAGCAGCAAAGTTGTCTGTGAGACCAGGGCTGTGAGGTGAAGAGAGGCAGTGCACTGCCCACAGGGCACAGTGCAAGCAGCGGCTCGGTGGTGACGGCGTTGGTCATCGTCATCAGTGAGACCAGGGTTGTGGTGCGAGATTCGGCGGTGCCCTCTGTGGTGCCTTTAGGACATGGAGCCAGCGACAGGGTCGGTGATGAATTCGGCTGCTATTCCTCCTCTGCTGCAACTGAAACTGAAACCCACATTCTAGAGGCGGTGCCCATGTTGAGTGAAGTCTTTGCTGTCTGTGAGACTTTGTAAACAGGAGGAAAGCACAGTTACAAGCACTTAGAGACAGCAACACGTTAGAGAAAGTTCAGTCCAGTCCTTTCACTGCCCAAGGCAGAAGCAGCAACTACAGGCCAACCAAAGGAAGCAACAACACAGCAAAGTGGCAGTACTCCTCCTGGCAGCTCTTCCAGAGCTTCTTCTTAACAGGTTCCTTGATTACAGCGAGTTCTAAAGTTCTGGGTTCTGTGGTCTAATATTTATACTCAAAATTCCTTTGTGCTCTTATGGCAGAGATGTCTGTGCTGAGCAAAAACCAGTTCTGTCCTCTGTGGTCCAGCTTCCTGGCAGGAAGTGGAGGCATCATTGTGTAAGGCAGACCAGGCCCATTCAGGTGCAAGGAAATATCCTCCCCCTACTCTAAATGCAGCCCAGGTCTTTTCAGCCTAGCCCTGACTCATCCAGGAAAGGTAGGACACATCTCAACCCAACCACCCCCCCCACAAGTGGCTGTCTGAACAGAATGCACATCCCCAGCCCCTGTCACTCCAAAGCCAGACAGTCAATCCACAAATCCAGCAGAGGCACACAGGATGGCTAAGCAAGAAACTACCTATTTTCTAAACGTGGTATTTTCAAACACAGAACACAAAAATAATCTTTACTAAAAGGCGCATATTTACATTCAGAGTCCAGACATGCTAAACTCCATTTTCCTATCTTGTCCCAATTGGAACTTATGCTTATAAGATGTTATAAGTAAACTCCCATTCTATCCTATAGGACAAATAGCCTTTCCATAGTGAAAAACAAAATGCACTGTAATTCACTACCAGGACATAGCACACGCATCGGTACATGTCCTACTTTTAAGTTACACAGCTCCCTGCCCACAGGGGTACCTTGGGCCTACCGTAGGGGTAACATATGTAAGAAAATGGAAGATTAGCCCCTGGCAAGTAGGTGCGCTTGCCAGGTCGACATAGCAGTTACAAACTGTGTGCAGACATTGCAGTGGCAGGTCTGAGATACATTTTCAGGGCTACTCATGTGGGTGGCACAAACAGTGATGCAGGCCCACTAGTAGCATTTGATTTACAGGCCCTGGCACACTCAGCACACTTCACTAGGGGCTTACCAGTTAATCAAATATTTGAATCATGGAAACACCAATCCATAATACCAAATTACAACAGGAGCACTTGCACTTTTACACTGAAGATCAGTGAGAGAGAAAGTCAAAACCAGGAGGTCAGAAAGACCGGGAAGCACGCCAAAAGATGCCAGGTCTGACAAGTCATACACAGGAATAGACACATAACTCCCATGATTATGTATGTTTGTAAATTTGGTGGCCTGGCTTTTTCACAACAGATCTAGAAACAGATGGCTATCTACCTCCCCTCAGTATATAATTCGGGGAATGGTTTTGGGTTTTAAGTTGGATCAGCTTCTTGATGGCTCACACACAGACACACCTTGAATCTGCTACATTAGTGCTGTTGACTAATATTCTCTAATGACGCAATTTCCCTGATATTTGCCTGTCCGGACATACTGTAACTGGAGATGGTCCTTTCATTGTCACACTACACAGATATGGGTCCTTGTGGGACTACTGGATTGCCGCTAGGCACATTTGAAGCTGGAAAACATCTGTTGACATGTGATACCAGCACTCTGTCATCACGCACTAGAATTATTTGCTAACCACTTTCCAGACACACAGAATAAAGCAATCATTTCATTACTTCTGGAAGGGACCCTACCAGACTCAGATTTAAGGAGGAGATCATAACAATGATTTCTGATTATTTCTCCCTGAATAAGAACCTAATGAACAGCTCTGGCACTATAAGGGAACCTTTCAAAACGTTTATTAGGGGATTCTGAACACCTAAACAGTAGTGATGTACTAAAGTACATAGGAACCCTTCTTAGCAGACTACATCGTGTGAGTCACTTTAATGACATTACCTATATGTTTCCGTTTTTGTAGTTTTCTCATAAAATATGACGTAAGATTACTTTTTCTAGACCTTCTGGTGATTGTGAAGGCTTAATGCCTGTTTACCAACTTGAAAGAGTAATCCTGAGATCATCTGAGCATTACATGAAGAGGTGTGTTGTAACGATCAGTCCTGTGAGAATCGCAGGAGTTTTTTTATTTGTGGTTTCCAAATCTCTCCATACCATGAGTAGACACTTTAAAAAATATATGTTATGATTTGAATAAAATAAATGCCGTATCCTTGAGCAAACTCTGTATAGTTGTAACTATCAATTTAAACAAAACAATAGGAATTAAATCATCATAAACAAAATATTGTGACAGTATCTAAGAATTTCCTTGCATGACAAAGATGGAATCAGGCCCTTTTCTCCAACTCCTCCCTTCCTGTCTCTAGCTAAGCTGTCTTGGCGCCAAAATAGGCCAGCTCAAATTTCTAAAGTGACATCTCACTCGCATATCTGCATTGAGATGTTTGTCTCTGTGATTGTGTTTACGGTGTACCCAGCATTCAAATTAGAACAGGCTTCGTCCGAGATGTCTGTCTGTGGCCTTCATAAAGGAGGTTCACAGCGTTTGCAATTCTCCCTGGAAGTCCAAGGTTTATTCTCTGCCGTTTATTTGTCTGGACCTAGCTTAAATAAACAATTATTTTTAAAAAAAACAGACATGCCTCATTTTGAATGAAGCCAAAGGAAAGAATTAACATATTAATCTTGCTGCAGCTTCACAGGTTTATATAAAACTAAATAATCATGGGAATACATAAATTAATATTTGATGCACTATCAAACTCTAATACAGCAAATGGTATACAGTATACATGTGCAAACAAAACACAATGTAACCAGGAATGCCCTCTATCCCGATGGGACCCTGAGCTATTATATATACTGCAACAAAAAATTGCCAATAATGAATGCAGTGTGCATTCATTAATATGAAATGTGCAGTCAAATAAATGATTATATGAAACGCAATGAGGGTGTTCCTAAGCATGAAATGTAAATATTACATCATCCCAGTAATGATTATGTATTAATTTTAATGAGTATGTGTGCATTATGTCTAGTCACATTGATAATTGAAAAGGAATGTAAAATATCTTGTGCATAATTCGTATATGCATCATGGTACAGCATTAAAAAATAAACTGATAAGGGATGAAAAGCAGAAAAAGAATGACTTAAGATGGCTATACAGACAAACAGCAGCAATGTCTTATTGTTTTTCTCTTATTATTACTTAGTTCGTGTCATTATAAAAACAGTTGGAAACTTTCCAAATTTGCAGCTTCCAAAGTATAATGTATAGAAAAAAACAACGATGTTTTTCCAGTCTGACTTGTAATCGAAAAAGTCAGAAATATCAAAGCTAAGTGCAGTGATATGGGTACTAACCAACAGTTGATGATGATGAAGACATTATTTGATTGCAGACTTAAGATGATGAAATTGCAGATACATTATGGCATCAGAGGCAGAGCAGCGACAGCTGTTGAAATACTATGTGAAGCAACACTGAAGGTGTTTAAGAATAGTTTTTTTGTTGGTTCCACGCATGTCTGGCACATGTGTCAGCACACATGAAGATAAGGCCTGGGTGAAATATAAAACCGCTTGCTGGGTCTGCGAATGTAGTCCCCAGGCACAGAAGCTAAACGGGAGGCCGCCATGACTTGCACAACCAGCAAGCAATGTCCCAGTTATTTATAACAATATAGTGTCATAACTCTGGATTCCATATACACATCTATCTAAAGTACCTCAGAATGCTTCCTGAATATATGTGGGACATCTATTCTCTCCGTGATAATCAAAGTGGTCATCACACATTTCAATATGGTCACCCGATGCTGGATGATTGCTCTCAGGACCGTAAACATGTCCCTAAACCAATCAGTATAGGCTAAGGCACTAGATGGTGTTTGAACGCCCCGCCAACAATATGTCCATGCATAAACACTTTGGGAGATTTAGCCAGGGACGAGTTAAGAATGCTCGATATTTATGGTAGATTTGAGAGACTTTCCCTTCTTATTGTAGGGTTGACACTTGACTTGGCCCACGGAGTCACTTTAAGCCATCAAGGTATTATTATCGTAGAACCATTAGCACTGATATATGCTTTCATGCCTTTTTACACGTCTACCTTAGACAAATGTGGTTGATTCTTGCACAATGGAACATAACTCTCAAAATGAATCTTGAGTATGGCATCCATATCCCAGCTGCCATCTCCTGTGCCATAAGCCTTGTTAGCAATGGGGCTCTCTAGCTGGCAGTGGTTTACACCCTGTTCAAGAAGGGACCCTCATTCTAGTCAGGGTAAGGGGATTACACAGCAAAGATAACTCCTGCTCACTCCCTTGGTAGCATGGCACGAGCAGTCAGGCTTATCTCAGAGGCAAAGTGTAAAGTATTTGTACCAACACACACAGTAACTGAGTAAAAACACTACAAATGGACACCACACCAGTTTGGAAAAATAAGGAATATTTATCTAAGTAATACAAGACCAAAACAACACAAAACCAACATACACAATTCGAGATATCACATTTAGGAAGATTACTGCAAAAATATAGCCCTTAGAATACAATAGCTCTAACAGGTACAAACCCCCAGTAAGGCGCCAACCGTGAGGCAGTTTTAGAATCTCATCTGCATCCTCAAACCACTCCACCTACTGTTTTCTTGTCTTCCAGTTTATTTGACACCCCGTTTCTACTGCTACAGCTGCCTTGTGTTTACATCAGTGGGGTAACTGGCCATGCCAAGATGAGCCATTCAAGGTGCACATCAGAGAAGAGAACTTTAACATCATCAACATAAAAAGAGAAAGAGAAGAAGGAATGGAACTTTTGTCCCCTAGCCAGGAAATTGCACTGGCACCCCCTCTGACTATGAATCTATTCTTGTTTAGGACAGCAGGCCTGATTTATGCACTTTTAATTTAGCCTATTCCCAATGACAGATTATACTTTTCACATTGTTTTATATAATTACCAATGCATACAGTATACATTAACAATTTCAAAAAATCTAATATTGATTTCTTTCCTTTAAAAAAATCTGAGTAATGCATTGTGTCATGCAAAAGAAATATTTGCCTACTTTTGAAGATGCATTTAACACCATAATAACCTTTTTTATAATGCATCACACTGCAAAGATGAAATAAGAAGAGAAGATAAATATTTCTTTCCCATATAATAACTTCAACATCAAACACTCAACACAGATGAAAGATCAGCACACTTTTGTTTTAAAGGTATACATTGTTTTATTTTTAAAGTGTTTTTTACTGAATGTTGTAGGTTTATGTAAGAAACTAGGATATTGGTTCTCAGCGGAATTAGTTAAGTTCTATGCTGTCGAACTAAATTTGTGCTCTACCCCTGATTTTCAAAATTTTTATGTTGGAGGAAACACATCTTTTTATGCTAATGTTGTTGCGGAATGATTACATGTCTTATTCAATTGAATTTTATTTGAATTTGAAATTATCTCAAACTATGGTGCCAATCGTTTATTCATTCATTTTAGTATCTTTTTATTGTACGCTTAGTTACTCTTACCGCCAGATTGCACTTTTCTCCCTTCCTCCTTCAGGAGGTAGGACGTCCAGAAAGAGCTGGCATTTTTTTTTTTTTTTTGAGTTCATTGAAAAACTTGAGAAAAAGAAGCAGCATATACAGTTTATACTTAGAGAAATACAGTTCATATAAGAAAAGTTAAATACTAAGAGAAATCATCATAATAACAATCATGCTGTAAATAAAGGGAGAAGGGGAAAAGAAAAAAAAGAGGGGGTGAACATAATCTAACTCTACCTAAAGTTTAGAAAATGAAACTACATGGTAAAAAGTTAAACACTCTTCGCAGAACATAAAGATACCTAGGAACTTAGAGAATCACAATAAAAACTAGTTCTAGTACATAAGCAAAAGAAACAATATCTTAATTTTATGAGAAAAGACAAAAAGGTGAAATTAACATGGATTCCGGAAATTATCTGCAACATTTACAACATTTGAGGTGGACCAGGATAAATATGTAGTAAGAGGAAGCCATAAGAGATCTCTCTATATAGCCAAATAAATAGGTGTAACAAAATTGGAGTCCAGCCTGTGATGAAAGCATACGGCGTTCCACCAAGCTCTGAAAGTAACTTTGTGAGTTTGTTTTCAATTTGAAGTTATTAGATGTAAAGCAACAGCCAATAACAAACCGTACAACTTAAAATTAGCTGCCGATTGAAGCCAGTGAGAGGACAAGGAACCTAAAAAGATATTGGATAAGAAAAAGGAAATGTTGACTTTAAAGAACTTTTTAATCTGGGACCAAACTTGCTGCCAAAAATGAGCAATATTAGGACATTCAAATAACATATGTTTTAAATCTGCATTAGAACCAGAACAGGACCAGCAGATAGCTGACGTAGTGTGTGAAAAGGAAACTAATTTTGCAGGGGAAAGTAATAGTCGTTGATAAACAAAATAAAGGGTTTGAGAGGTGTTAGCTGGTCTTGAGGTTTTATGAATTTTGAGCCACAATTTATCCCATAACAAGGTTGTCCAGCATTGTTTTTTATCTTTTCTCCATGCCAATTCAGTTTTCGACTTAATTCTCTCTAAGGGAGATAACAGACACTTACAAATAGAAGAAGCAGAAGGGGATGAGTCCAAAATGGGACACAGAGAAGAGGAAGTTATAGGAAGAGCCGGGATAGCTGGTAACACAAGAAAGCATTGATTAAGTGAAAGAAGGAGAGAATCATATTGTTTACAAAAATAATTAGGTAATGAACATTTTGTTTGTAATTCAGAGAAGGATAGGGGAATATTATTATTTAAAAGTTGGGAAATCCAGAGTAACCCTTTGAATCTCCAAGATTTCCAATACATGGTACGATTATTGATGCACAATAACTTTTTGTGCCAAATAGGATGTAGAGACAGAGAGATTAAAAAAAGGGTAAGAAAAAGGCAGAAAAGGGATTAAGATCTTACAAGAATGAGAAATAATGGGAGAGCGTATAGAAGAAATATTGTTGGTGAAAGCAAGAACCTCCTGAAACGCAAAGGGAGACCGTATAGATTTCTCTATAGAATACCACACAGGGGAATGAGTGGGAAATTCTGAAGAAAGCCAACCGGAAGTTTGTTTTAGAGAAAAGTCCAAGTGGTAAGATTTGAAGTCTGGAAATTGAAGACCTCCATTAGACTTGTCTTTCTTTAAAGAAGATGAGGCTATTTGAGGGGACTTGTTCTTCCATAGAAATGTAGTTAAAGGAGCGGCCATCTTGATCATTGGTGTTCTAGCGGTTGACGTGCACAAGCTATTTAATGTGCCCGCCACCGCGGACATGCAGCGGAATTAGTTGAGTTCCACGCTATTGATTTAACTTTGTGCTCTACCTCTGAGTTTTAACCTTTTTATGTGGGGGGGAACAAATAGTTTTACGATAATGTTGATTCAGAATAATTAAATGCCTTATTGATTGAATTTATATTTGAATTTGAAATTACCTTGAACTAGAGTCCCAATCTTTCAGTCACTTATTTTAGTATCTTTTTGTTGTATGCTTAGTTACTCTTACCACCACATTGCACTTTTCTCCCCTCCTACCTCAGGGAGTAGGACATCTGGAAAGAGCGGCCATCTTGATCATTGGCATTTTAGTGGTTGACGGCCACAATCTATTTAATGTGCTCACCACCCTGGACTCGCAGCAGATGTGCCTTTGGCGCACAAATGGTGCGCCAACTGAAAGACAGTCTGTGCCCGTGCGCATCCAGAACACGAACAGAGCCAACCATTCTGTCCAAAATTACCCGGGTAGGTCTTTGAAGGTTTTTTTTTTCAATATTTCATTAATATTCAGCATAATTGTGGTATTGATCTAATGCCCAATAAATGGGAAAGCCCTGTAACCTGCCACAAATGCAAATTGGAACTTAGTCCATACACTAAACGATCTGGCCTTCAGACCAATGAGCCTTCAACGAAATTGCTCTTGGGAGGGCTGATTAATGCATTTTCCTTATGTAAGCATGCCCACGACATTCAGTACTTGATCTTGGAGTCCCCCCTAGGCTTTCTTTTCATCACAGAAACATGGCTTGAAGATTGGTGTAATCCGGACATTGTGCAATCCCTTCCTTTAGGATACCCAGGCCATAGACAGGATAGAATTGAATCCCGGGGGGACTTGCTATTATTTATCGTAACACATTTCACTTCTTTATGTTTGATCTCCTCAATCTGAAAGGGACAGAAAGCCTTGGCTTCTGTTTTAAGCTTAAAGACTCAGTTGTGTTCGCTGGAGCAATGATTTATTGCCCACCAGGCCCTAATTTGTTTTTTTTTAGAAACTCTAGGGTGACACCTTAGGCACCCAAATCCTAAGGTATTCAAACGTTACCCTGCTAGGAGAACGTAACCTCCACTTAGACTCGAAAAATGATCCCATAATGAGAAATGTTCTGGATACCCTTGAAACACTGGGGATTGAGCAGTTGGTGCGCTCCCACACTTACCACGCTGGACATACCCTAGATGCGATTTATTCTAATCTTACCCCTTTAACTGTAAATTCCCCAGTTTCCTATCAGTGGTAAGATCATATGCTCATTCCATTTAGGATTAAAATGACTTGCATCAGCGCCTCATTGGTCTCTTCAACTTATGCTCTCATGATTATTCATGAATGGATTAAAATGTTAAACAATACTAATCTAACTTACAGTGCCTTAGCATCCAGACCTTCTTTATCAGATGACACCACAACAGATACTCAGCGGTACAATTCCTGAATGACTACACTCAGTGATAAATTAGCTCCCCCAGTCCTATTGAAAAAGAAATCAGTTACCAAAGTGTCACCCTCAGGTACACACAGAGACTATATCTTCACTGCCCACAGTTAAAACAAAGATGGGAAAGAGCATATGCAACAGATGAACTAACCCAGTTTAGAGTGGCTCCCAAAGCCTATTACCAACAAATCAAATCACAATTATGCCAAACTACTAGTGAGAGCAGGACCAGACCAAAAAACCATCTTCAAAATTGTTAAGTCCTTCACTCATTCAAAAGTATTAGAGAAGGACATTCCCCCCTTAAATCTTTTGTAACCAAATCACTAACGTTTTTTAATAAAAAAATTCAAAACTTACAAACGGATTTCAAAATAGAACCTGCTCCCCTTATAGACCTAGAACAAGATTCCTCTTATACTGCACATCAGCTTCAGGCCTTTCACAATATCAGCTTAGACCAGTCACGTCAAGCCATTTCATGTAAGTCTGGATCCTCCTTTGATGTATGTCCTCCTGAAGTACTCCATGCCATCATTGACACCATTAACCCGATTATCAATAATGTAATTAACTCCTCACTCTCATCAACTGAAGTACCCGTTGAATGAAAAAATCGCCGCAGTCAAACCCCGTAAAAAGAAAACAAATATGTGGTCCCACCATTCTTTCTAACCTCCAGCCCATTTCATTACTGCCTATCCATAAAAAGTATTGAAAAAACAGTCAATAATCAACTAACCACCTTCTTAGAAGAGGCTCACACTCTGCACCCTCAGTCAGGTTTTGGGCCTGAACACTCACCAGAATCTGCGTTACTGGAAATCACCAATGCCCTTAAGTTTGCCCAAGACTCTAGTAAGAATGCAGTGATAATCTTATTAGATCTATCAGCCACATTCAAAATCATATCCCACAATATACTATTGCACCATATGAAAAGTTGCGGCATCTCCCATCTGGCCCTCGCCTGGCTAAAATCCCTTCTTTCCGACCGCAGGCAAGTAGTCACTCTTGAAAACTATCAGTCATCTGAAAAGGTAATTACCTCAAGGGTGCCTCAGGGATGTTCTCTTAGCCTGGTGTTGTTTAACATATATATGTCCCCTCTCATATCACTGATATCATTTTTCAATATTAAAACTACTAATTATGTTGATGATAACCAGTTGGTCTTAGTGTTAGATAAAGATTCCACCAACTCAGAACATCAGTTATTCCTCACAGAAGTCATCCGTTGGATGCAACATATCCATCTTAAATGTAACATTGAAAAAACAGAGATCATGTTATTAGGGAAGTCGATCCAAGGCTATGGTGGCCCAAAGATACTCCTCCCCCACCCAATACTGTAGATGTGGTAAAGAATCTGGGAGTAAAATGTTATACCTCTCTATCTTTTCGGCCACAAGCATTAGTTGTGGCAGGAAAGTGCATTAATTTGACAAAAACACAAAAAACTTTTTTCGATGTGATTCCATGCACTGTGAGAAAGACAGTGGCAATAGCCCTCATCACATCTAGATTAGACTACTGCAACAGTTTGTATGCAGGTACCAATATGACGGTATTGAAGAAATTGCAGGTAATGCAACATGCTGCAGCACGTTTGGTGTTAAAACTTTCTCGCTGTTCCTCAGCTTCAGCAGTCCTTAAGAGTGCTATTCAAGATCTTGGTAATCACATTTAGAGCAGTCATAGTACTAGGGCCCGAATATTTAACTACCAGGTTCACACCTTATGTTACTGCCTGCCTGCTCAGATCCTCTTCAACAAATCTTTTGATACCTCCCTCCTTCAGGTGTAATACAAAAGGTGGCACATCTTTGGCTGCTCTTGGGTCCAAAGCCTGGAGCCTACTTCTTTGCTAACTGAGACCCACGCAGTCAGAACCCTTTTTCGGGAAAATACTAAAAACCTGTGTTTTTGCAGCCCCCAATTCACTGTGCTTTTCACTTATCTGCAAAAATAACAGTTGATGGACAGAATGCAGAACAATGTCATACATTCACCCCAGTACAGAGATCTGGGCCTAAATCCATCGTTTTTTTGCACTCCACACCACCCCAGTTCAGACATGGCCATATGCAAATCAGCCTTGACCCTGTGCCTCATGGGAACACTCTTGCCCGAACTGCCAAGCCATGTCTTCCCTGGACCAGAATCAAGCATCCTAGGACCGGTTTCTGGCTATCAGCCATCTTCAGCAAGGATAGCTTGACTCCAGTGGTGTGCAGAGCATGGGACTCACTTCTGAGCATACCCATCCCACTCTGGGTGACAAATGCAAAAATAACAGTTGATGGACAGAATGCAGAACAATGTCATACATTCACCCCAGTACAGAGATCTAGGCCCAGATCTTACAACAGTGAAGAATGACTGAAGGAGTTTTCCACTGGTGGGACACAGAAAACATAAACCTGCATGCTCTACCTTTTAAATACATTGCACCCTGCCCTATAGGCCTTTAGGGACTACTTAGGGGTGGCATATGTTTTTGAAAGGGAAGTATTAGACCTGCCAAAAGGTTTATTTTTCCTGAAAGAAATGGCAGTTAAAAAGTGCACTAAATGATGCAGTGGCAAGACTGAGATGTGCTTTGAAAGAATACCATAAGTTGGCAGGGTATGCTCAGACGTGAGTCCCTTGCTCACTTTGCCACTGGATTCAAGCAAGCCGGGCTGAAGACTGCTGAAATGTCAGAAACCGGTCCTAGGAAGCTTGTTTCCGGTCCAGGGAAGGCATGGCTTGGCAGTTCGGGCTGGACTGTTCCCATGAGGCACAGGGTCAGACTGATTTGCATATGGCCATGTTTGAACTGGGGTGGCAGAGTGTAATGATTTCCAGGCAGGTTCCACAGGAGCGTCAGGAATCCGAAGAATATTCCACAGCCTTCCCCTACGGCCTTCCGACTCTATCAAACACTAGAGTATCAAGAGGCTCGCCAGGGGAAAACAGGGAGACAAAACAAGGAAAGGTTGGGGGAGAAATAAAGAGCTTGACTGTGGTCTTCGGAGTGGATGCGTAGCAACTCAGAATGGACTCCTGGCAACTGTTGGGCTGTAAAGAAATATACGATCTATCTAGATTAAATACAATACACATATACACCTTGTCTATATTATGTATATGACCACTCCATACCACATTCGTTTTGTCTATGTCGTAGAACTGATATGTGGGATAATTGTAGGAGTTCATCTTGAGCTGTTACAAAAGTGACAAACAAAGAATAGTAACCACTCCCTAATGACCTTGAACATATGAGTGTCAATATTCTAACGTATAAAACTCTCACTCTGTATGATGTAGAAGACTTCTGGAAACATCCACTATTCAGAAGAATATGACAATGAACTGATGCCAACACCACTGATCTTTGCAGGGAAATCTATAAATACATGACATACATTTAGGTTTCTATTAGTGTTATAACATTAGCCAACATATGTATGCAGCGCACAGCGCTGTTACTGTGATTCTAAGTCGTGAAGGTTGAATTCTGCACCCCACTTAGGTCCACGCAAGAATCCCAGAACACATGTGAGGCTGGCCAAGGAATGAGTAGAAACGATGATGTGGCCAACAGGGATACCGTCAAGAATGATGAAAAAATATGAAGGGAAAAAAAATAAGTGCTCAGCCGGGTGGCGGAGAACAAGCCCGGCCGCCGGGCGGAGCACCAGAGTGAAGGAAATGAAACTGAACAGGAAGGAACCTAACTAGCTAAGGGACCAAGGTGCTGACCAACCGGACGCGGAGACCAAGCCCGGCCGCCGGGAGGAGAGACTCAGGTAAGGGGGGAAGGACTGTAGAGGCGCCCAGCCGGACGGCAGAGACCAAGCCCGGCCGCCGGGCGAAGCGACTCAAGTGAGGGGGAAAGTCTGAAGATACGCCCCGCCGGACGGCGGAGAGCAAGCCCGGCCGCCGGGATGAGCCACAAGAAATGAACAGGAACTGAAGCTGAGCCCAGCCAGATGGCGGGGAAGAACCCGGCCGCCGGGCGGGAATCCAGACAAAGGGTAGTCCACGTTACAGAGCAAACAGTAATTGAACAGAAGCGGACGTCAGGACTAAAGACGCCCGCTGCTCTCAAGAACTCAGCGGGGAGAAGGGAAGCCAAAGCTCGCACTCGCGCGAAGGTCGGAGACACTCCCACACAACAATCAGAGCTGGAAGAACTAAACAGGAAGTCAGGCAACCAGGAACAGGACAGAACACCAAAGCAACGGAGCTAGACGCAAGAACGTAAAGCGTCGCTCCAAGAGCTCTGATGACTTAAATAGCGGTCTCAATTAAAGGGACAGTGTGTAGGGAAACTCGGGGCATGACAGCACACTCCACCCACAACGTTACCCTCTGGGTTTGGGTTTGTCAGGATATTTCTGATGATAGACACGTAACAGACGAGGAGCATGAATGTTTGACGCAGGCTCCCATGTACGCTCTTCTACTCCATATCCCTTCCAATGGATCAAGTATTGAAGGTGCTTCCCCACTCTACGGGAATCCAGTATTGCCTCAACCTCATACTCTTCTGAATCTTGGAGAGTTAAAGGTGCAGGTTTCTGGGGCAATCTAGTACCCGGTTCAACCGGTTTCAACAGCGAAACATGGAACACTGGGTGAATCTTAAACGAAGGGGGAAGTTCCAGTTTCATGGCCACAGGATTGATCATTTTTACCACCTTATAGGGGCCTATGTATTTGGGGTTAAACTTGCGTGGACCCCCCAGAGCTATGTATTTCGTGGAGAGCCAAACCTCATCTCCTGGTGTGTAAATAGGTTTTAACCTCCTGTGTGAATTCGCCCCTTCTGTGTATCTCACCTTTGCCATCTCGAGACTGTCTAATGCATTCTTATGTACTTGTTGTAGTCTCTCTACTCTGTCAGTAGCGGCAGGAGTTGGACAATCAGTAGGGTTTCCTGAAGGCAACAACTTAGGGTGATAACCATAAGAACAGAAAAATGGGGTAGTATTGATAGATGAGTGCGGACTGTTATTGTATGAGATTTCAGCTAACCATACAAGCTCATCCCAGTCCATCAGGGATTGCAAAACTTGATTTCGTATGTATTGTTCAAAACACTGGTTAACCCTCTCCGTCTGTCCATCTGTCTGGGGGTGGTGGCTAGAGGACAATCGGACCTCCATCTGGAGCAAAGAACATAAACTCTTCCAGAATCGGGACACAAATTGGGTTCCTCTATCAGAAACCAGGACGGAAGGGAAACCATGGAGTCGGACTATCTGTTGCATGAATACGGAAGCCAAGTCCACTGCTGTGGGTAACCCTTTCAAAGGCACGAAATGGGCCATCTTCGTGAATAAATCTACCACTACCAACAAGGTGTTGTTCTTCATCTTAGTGAGTGGTAACTCCACTATGAAATCAAGAGACACAGTATGCCAAGGGCCAGGAGGGGAAGCCAACGGCATGAGTAGGCCCACTGGATTGAGATGTGATACCTTGGTTTGAGCGCATACATGACATGTTTTAACAAAGGATTCTATGTCTTTAAGCTTATCAGGCCACCAAAAACGGTCTCTCACACTTTTAGTAGTTTTCTTGATACCTGGATGGCCTGCTACAGGATGAGAATGGTACCATCTCGTAACCTGTTCCTGTAACTCTCTAGAAGGTAACACCACTCCCCCCTGCACACAAACCAATCCTCCCCTTGTGGAGATCTCATGTGAACCCACTAGAGTCGTTATGTTCACAGTGGCCTGACTACTATGAACTTGTGCTAGGAAATCTTCCTCAGTCAGTATACCTCCTATGATACTTGTTCTGGGAATGATAAAAGTCTGTTCTGCTACTTCTGTAGGGGATTCAAACCCCAATCTTGATAGGGCATCCGCCTTGCCATTTCTTCTCCCTGGTCTATATTGGACGGTGAAGTCATACTCACTGAAAAATTGGGACCAGCGCAATTGCCTCATGGAAAGCGCCTTGGCTGATTTGATATATTGCAGGTTACGGTGATCTGTATACACTACCGCAGGATATCTGGCACCCAGTAGGCACTGTCTCCACTCTTCAAACGCCTTTTTTAATGGCTAGAAGTTCCTTATCTCCCACTGCGTAGTTGTATTCAGTAGGGGTGCACTTATGTGAGTAATAGGCTACTGGATGACACTCGCCTGACACCGAATCTGTTTGAGACAGAACCCCTCCCACTGCTACTTGTGAAGCATCTACCTCCACCACAAAGGGCAGGGCTGGATCCGGATGACGCAAGACAGGTGCGCTTGTAAAGGCCTCCTTAAGTAACCGGAAAGAACCATCGGCCTCAGAAGACCATAAAAAAGGGACTCCTTTCTTTAACAAGGCCGTGATGGGCGACACAAGGGCTGAAAAGTTCCGAATGAACCGCCTGTAGAAATTAGCCAGACCCAAAAAAATTTGAATTTCTTTTACAGTACGAGGAGCCGGCCATGCCAGAACAGCTTCCACTTTGATGGAATCCATGCGGAGGCCCCAAGGAGACATAACGTACCCCAAAAAGGGGACTTCTTGTGTGTGGAAGGTGCACTTTTCTAACTTGCGATACAAGCGATTCTCCAGTAAACGTTCTAACACGTTGCGGACATGCTGTACATGTTCCAACATTGAACGGGAAAATATCAGAAGGTCATCTATATATGCAATTACATATATGTCCAGCATGTCTTTTAACACTTCATTTATAAAAAATTGAAATGCCGCAGGGGCATTACAGAGCCCAAAGGGCATCACAAGATACTCAAAAAGACCAAATTTGGTACAGAAAGCGGTCTTCCATTCGTCCCCCTCCTTGACCCTCACAAGATGATATGCACCACGCAAGTCCAATTTGGTAAAGAATTGGGCCTTGCGGATTCGGTCAAGGAGAGAGGCGATCAGAGGCAGTGGATACCGGTTCTTTATTGTAACATCATTTAGCTTCCTGTAGTCGATACAACATCGAAGACCCCCTTCCCTCTTAGGGATAAAAAAAAGAGATGATGAAGCAGGGGAACGGGAAGGTCTGATGAAGCCTTTTTCAAGCATAGTATCCAAATATTCTCGTAAATACGCATTCTCCTTTTCTGTGAGTGCATATACTCTGCTGCATGGAATCCTTGTCCCTATCTCGAGATCAATGCGGCAGTCATAGACCCTATGTGGAGGGAGGATCTCTGCTTCCTTCGCATTAAACACTGACTGCAGATCACAATAACAAGATGGCAAGTCAGAGTCAATCTCACTGCTTGTATTACTAATGGGTACCTTGTCAGCAGCTGCCCCTACTACTTGCGTACATGTTACAGAAGGAAAAGTTACCTTAGAGGTTTCCCAGTTTATGTCAGGGTTTTTAGATCTCAACCAAGGAATACCCAAGAGCACTGGGAATTGTGGAGAATAAATTAGATCAAACATTATGTCTTCGTGATGATCGGGTTCTATCGTCATGTGTAATGATGTAGTATGATGTGTTACAGGACCAGAGATAAGGGAGCTGCCATCTATAGTGGTAACATTACTGGCTACCTCTTTTTTAGTGCAGGGTATCATATTTTCCTTTGCCCACTCCACATCCATGTAGTTCCCTGATGCCCCGGAATTCACCATTACCAACACATGTAATCCATGGACTCCTTGAGACAGAAATGCCGACACATAAAGATGATTTGTGGGGGTGATGTTATAATCAGAGGAAGAGACTGTAAGGCCAGACCTACCTGGAATCCTTGTCTCACAGGATTCCAGGCTTCCTAGTTTCCCCGAATACTTTGATTGTGTAGGTTGAACAGGGCAATCTTTCAGAAAGTGACCTGCCTTGCCACAATACAAACAAAGTCTAAGTGTTCTTCTCTGTCTTTCTTCTGGCGTAAGGGGTCCCCTTAATATGCCTATCTGCATGGGCTCACTATCGTCACTGGGTTTCTCTATGGTGCTCTTCTTTTCTCTGAGAGGAATATATCTTGTTTCGTGCTTTCCTCTCTCTTTCTTTCTTTCTTGGATTCGATGATCGATTTTTACTACCAAGTCAATGAGATCTGTACAGGATGTCGGTAGATCTACTATCTGTGAAAGAGCATCTTTTAGATCGTCTCTTAAGCCCCTATAAAACATGGTGCTGCGTTTCTCTTCAGGCCAGTTGGATTCTACTACCAGCCTGCGAAATGAAGTAATATAGGCAACAAGATCTTGATTACCCTGTTTCAGACTCAATAATTCGGTATCAGAAGAATGGGTATACACATGTCTGTCGAATAATTTACGAAACTCCCTCCTGAATGCGGTGTAACTATGTAAGAGTGGGTCGTCTCGGTCGACTAAAGGTATGGCCCAATCCGCAGCAGCACCACTGAGGTATGAAATTACAAAGGCTACCTTTGCCTGTTCAGAGGGAAAACAGTTAGCCTTACAGGAAAAATGCAATTGACATTGACTGAGGAAAGCGGCGCATCGCGCCGCGTCTCCTGCATACCTTTCAGGGGGTGCTAGAGGTAAGGAAGGAGGTGTAGTGACTTGTACAACCGATGTGCCTCCCCCCATAGCCCCTGCCGAATGTTGTCTTTGTAAAGTGTCTACCCTAGAAATCAATGCCTGGGTTTCAACCTGCAAATTCCCTAACATACTTGCTACATCCGTAAGGGAAACAGCTTCAAGATCCATGACGCTCGGGCAGAACAAACCACGTGGGCTTTACGTTCTGTAATGATTTCCAGGCAGGTTCCACAGGAGCGTCAGGAATCCGAAGAATATTCCACAGCCTTCCCCTACGGCCTTCCAACTCTATCAAACACTAGAGTATCGAGAGGCTCGCCAGGGGAAAACAGGGAGACAAAACAAGGAAAGGTTGGGGGAGAAATAAAGAGCTTGACTGTGGTCTTCGGAGTGGATGCGTAGCAACTCAGAATTGACTCCTGGCAATTGTTGGGCTGTAAAGAAATATACGATCTATCTAGATTAAATACAATACACATATACACCTTGTCTATATTATGTATATGACCACTACATACCACATTTGTTTTGTCTATGTCGTAGAACTGATATGTGGGATAATTGTAGGAGTTCGTCTTGAGCTGTTACAAAAGTGACAAACAAAGAATAGTAACCTAGGCAACTAATATTTGGAACACAGTAATAGTAAATGAAATGAACAATTGGCTAAAGCTGGCTACAAGACTTGATATTTTATTAAACAATTACAAAATTGACAAATCATTAGTATAACACAATATTAAGGTTAAAATTTAGACCATTTCCCGCGTTTGTATTGCCAGACGGACCAACCCGCCGCCGGACATAGAGAGCTCTGCCGATTATCCTGAGGCAGGGAGATCTTTTAATATTACCCCTCCATGTACAATGCTTGAAAATCTTTTTAGCACCATCCATACCTTTGGAATATAAGACTCCGCTTTCTTGGGAAGCAATTCAAAGCAGCTCATCGTTAACAGATCACATCATAGATCGTAAACTGGGCTCAAGACATTGGGGAAATAAAATAGTATCAGAACCAATAGACATCCAGAAACCATTTGGGAAGAATTCGACCTTTGATATTATCCAGCACTGTTCTATACAAAGGGCTCCGGCCGGCGGGAATTACTTATTCATCTTCTAATCAATCAGCTCCTGCAATACTTGATCCAAAAAGAATCAAACAAGAAACAGAAAATCGATTCAACCATTGTTCAACATAAACCCGACTAAAATTGTGTGGCTACTCCAGGAAGAAGGCGCTGGCCGCCGAAACGCGCGTAGAGACCCATTTCGCCACCTATCTACTATAGATAACCAAAATTTTAACTTGTGTCTTCATTTACTCGTGTATAATATATTTTTTTTAAAATAATGTGTTGTATGAAATGTTAACTCTAATATTGTGTTATACTAAGGATTTGTCAATTTTGTAATTGTTTAATAAAATATCAAGTCTTGTAGCCAGCTTTAGCCAATTGTTCATTTCATTTACTATTACTGTGTTCCAAATATTAGTTACCTAGGTTGTTGTTTTTTCAAATGTATTAATTTCCCTGACCTAGGAATTATAAGATCCATATACTCAGGGGGTCCTTGCTAAATACACGTCAAACAAAGAATAGTAACCACTCTCTTATGACCTTGAACATATGAGTGTCAATATTCTAACGTATAAAACTCTCACTCTGTATGATGTAGAAGTCTTCTGGAAACATCCACAATTCAGATGAATATGACAATGAACTGATGCCAACACGACTGATCTTTGCAGGGAAATCTATAAATACGTGACATACATTTAGGTTTCTATTAGTGTTATAACATTAGCCAACATATGTATGCAGCGCACAGCGCTGTTACCGTGATTCTAAGTTGTGAAGGTTGAATTCTGCACCCCACTTAGGTCCACGCAAGAATCCCAGAACACATGTGAGGCTGGCCAAGGAATGAGTAGAAACGATGATGTGGCCAACAGGGATACAGTCAAGAATGATGAAAAAATATGAAGGGGAAAAAAATAAGTACTCAGCCGGATGGCGGAGAACAAGCCCGGCCGCTGGGCGGAGCACCAGAGTGAAGGAAATGAAACTGAACAGGAAGGAACCTAACTAGCTAAGGGACCAAGGTGCTGACCAATCGGACGGCGGAGACCAAGCCCGGCCGCCGGGAGGAGAGACTCAGGTAAGGGGGGAAGGACTGTAGAGGCGCCCAGCCGGACGGCGGAGACCAAGCCCGGCCGCCGGGCAAACGACTCAAGTGAGGGGAAAAGTCTGAAGATACGCCCAGCCGGACGGCGGAGAGCAAGCCCGGCCGCCGGGATGAGCCACAAGAAATGAACAGGAACTGAAGTTGAGCCCAGTCGGATGGCGAAGAAGAACCCGGCCGCCGGGCGGGACTCCAGACAAAGGGTAGTCCACGTTACAGAGCAAACAGTAACGGAACAGAAGCGGACGTCAGGACTAAAGACGCCCGCTGCTCTCAAGAACTCAGCGGGGAGAAGGGAAGCCGAAGCTCGCACTCGAGCGCGAAGGTCGGAGACACTCCCACACAACAATCAGAGCCGGAAGAACTAAACAGGAAGTCAGGCACACCAAAGCAATGGAGCTAGACGCAAGAATGTAAAGCGTCGCTCCAAGAGCTCTGGTGACTTAAATAGCGGTCTCAATTAAAGGGACAGTGTGTAGGGAAACTCGGGCATGACAGAGAGTGGGCTAAAGAACGGTGATGGATTAAACCCAGATCTGATGACTGGGTGTGAGTGTTTGATTGATTCAGATTCTCCGTCCATCACCACCCCCTTTTGTACCATTTGTTTGCCATAAGTTGGCAGGGTATGCTCAGACGTGAGTCCCTTGCTCACTTTGCCACTGGATTCAAGCAAGCCGGGCTGAAGACGGCTGAAATGCTAGAAACCGTTCCTAGGAAGCTTGTGTCCGGTCCAGGGAAAGCATGGCTTGGCAGTTCGGGCTGGACTGTTCCCATGAGGCACAGGTTCAGACTGATTTGCATATGGCCATGTCTGAACTGGGGTGGCAGAGTGGGCTAAAGAACGGTGATGGATTAAAACCAGATCTGTTGACTGGGTGTGAGTGTTTGATTGGTTCAGATTCTCCGTCCATCACCACCCCCTTTTGTACCATTTTGTTCGCCATAAGTTGGCATCTTGTTGGCATCTTGTTGGCATCTTGTTGACTGTCTGTGAGTGTTTGATTGGTTCAGATTCTCCGTCCATCACCACCCCCTTTTGTACCATGCAGTTCCACTAATAGTATTTAATATACAGACTCTGGGTATCTGTACTACAATTTATCAGGGATTTACAAGTAAATTAAATGTGACAATTAAGCATTTGCCAATTTAACCATGTTTGAAGGAGAGAGCACAAGCACTTTAGCACAGGTTAGAAGGCTTAAAGTGGGCAGAGTCCTAAAGTCAAAATAATGGGTTCAGCAATAGAACGCAACAAACCTGTGGCACACTCTCCCAAAAGGGCAGCTTCCAACAGGATAGAATAATATTCAGCCTACCCATTAATAGAGCTGAGTGTGCTTGTTTTGTTGGTGTTTGAGTTTATGGCATTTGTGTTGCTACTGATTGAGTTGGTAGTAGTGGAGGCTGCGGTTTTGGAGATGGGGAGCAGGTTGAGGTGATGCAGGTAGAGGTAGGAGGTAGTACACGTATAGGTGGTACAGGTTGTTGTGGCAGATGTGGTAAGTTGACAGACAGCATGTTCCTCCTAGACTGAAGTGCTTCTGTAGAATCTTGTGCATGCATTGGCTATGAAGAATTCAGTAGAGAGTTTTGCTTTTGCCTAAATCATTTCCAAGACAAAGGTGTGGAGCTGTGCCCTCAAGCTTGTCACTATAACATTTTACAACATGTTCCAATGCACAGGCCTGCCAATCAACTTAGGTAGTAATTTGAGGGAGATAGTTATCTCATTGAGAGTAGCACCCATTTCATGAATATCTGCTTGCACATAAGAATATTGTTGGAAAAAATTCTCCTCCCACAAAGCAGGATTAGACCATGTCACTACCCCTCACCACACCACATGCATGGCCATGTGGACAAACAAATCTTACACCATTCATCCAAGCATACCAATATCACCAAATAGTGCTGACTATTTGCAAAAATCCAATATTTATATATTCTAAAATCAGTTAAAAAAGACACATGAAGAGTGCATATAATAAAAACATGGATTATTTCAAGATAAAATAACTCTCTAAATAGAGAGCCACATCAAAATTTCACAAAGAACATACACATTGTTACAAAAAATCCTAGTAAATGATCATAGGAGAACATCATAGGCATGACCTTTTTGTTATTGTTACACACTAATCACAAGGAAATTCATTGGTCAAACAACTATTTTGTACAGTCTTTTGTTTGGCCAAGATAGTGTTAATTTAGTGTTTTTGTAGAACCCGCGGGACGCGATTCGGTGGGTTAAAATGATCCGACCACCTTTTTCAGGAAAAAGACTTGCAGCCAGATTCATCAATGTCCCGATTTGCGAGTCATTAATAGCGATTATTAAGGAATCGCTATTATTGACTCGCAAAACGGGATTCATGTAGAAATCGCAATATTATTTGCGATTCTTCCAGCTTCCTTATTTGCGATTAGCAATTTGCTAATCGCAAATAAGGAATGACTCCCCATTCATTCCTATGGGCCTAAAGGCCCATAGGAATGAATGGGGAGTCATTCCTTATTTGCGATTAGCAAATTGCTAATCAGGCCCATAGGAATGAATGGGGAGTCATTCCTTATTTGCGATTAGCAAATTGCTGATCGCAAATAAGGATGCGATTTCAAGGGTGCCTGGGGTGTCCAAAGGACACCCTGTAGCACCCCTGAAATGTAATCTACATTGGTGTTGCGCACACACATGTCCAAAGGACATGTGTGTGTGTAACATACAACTTAGAAAAATGCACTAAAGTGCATTTTTCTAAGTTTTCGCTATTTACCACGAAGTCAGACTTCGCGGTAAATAGCGGCCCAATATTGCGATTTCGCAATTTTTAAAAGGTTCATGAATAGCATTTAAGGAATCTCGAATTGAGATTCCTTAAATGGGATCGGAATTTGAGAAATCGCAATTATTTGCGATTTTTCAAATTGCGAGTTCATGAACCATTGATGAATCTCAAATGCCATTTTTGCGGGCGCAAACGGCCGAATTTTGTGATTCGCACCGTTTGCGCTCGCAAAAATGCTTGATGAATCTACCTGTTGGTGTCTCCCACAACTTCATATCACAATTGGTGATGTGTTATCATTAAATGATCTCTCTTGGGAACTGGCTCCTCAAGATCAAGTACCACCCATCTATTTGTAGGGTATGTCGATCAAAGGTGGGGCTCTCTCTGTGACCCTTCAATTAAATGTAGTCTTAGTATTTATATTCTGAGTTTGTGTCACTCGAGTTCTGGGATTGAACAATCTCCAAATTATTGGTCCTCCTTACTGTGGTTACATAGGTAGACTTCTTCAGGTTAAAATCATTGCTGGGACATGTCTGCCTCCAGCCTCACTTCGGTCGTCTTTCAACTGTGTATGTAAAACACCCGAAGACACCAAATCTTTTTTCCTGAAGAAGGTGGTCAGATCATTTTAACCCACCAAAATGTGTTGCCCTGGTTCTACAAAAACACTACATCAACCCTATTTTGGCCAAAAAAGAGACTGCACAAAATAGTTGGTGGACCAATGAATTTCTTTGTGATTAGTGTGTAACAATGACAAACAATTAAGGTCTATGATATTCTCCCATGTTTAATTACTGTGAGTTTTTGTATGTAAAATACACAAACAAAAGATGAAGACATATAAAAAGGAGCAAACTTACCTAAGTCATACATGAAGATAACATTTTGAAGGTTTAAATAAAGTTTAAGACCCACACAGATTTATCTCGTGCAAGTTAATACAAGGCTTAACATACATTGAATAGTGCTTCTCTTACAATGCCAGGTGGGAAGGAAATGTTATCAGATAAAATATGACTAAATCAACAATCTCATTACATACTTTGAAGGGCGCAAATATGTATGTGTGCCAATAAAGATACAGCTCTCCTATCAGTTACAAATAAAGTTCAGATCCAACCTAAAGGAGCAGACATTTAACTTACCATTCTCTTCCATTCATGTGCTCCATGGTACAAGCCTGGGTTTTGGTGAAGTGCTAGGAGCAGAAATAGATGTTGTGGCAGGTGGGGGATGGGACAAAATCATAGGGCCTTGAAAATAAAAAAAGAGAATGTATGAACATTTATTGGTTTAAACCTATAAATGCCATGGTCAGATGTGATCACAATTATGTCTTTGAAACACGTTGTAAAATGTATTGTTAGGTTTTAACACATCATGTGATAGAAATACTTTGGTAGTGACAATGGCAGCATAAGGACATAGCTATGTGCTTAGCTGGGTTGCGTTGAGAGACCTGACCTGTCTGTTGCTCTGCTGTACTTGCAAATACACAGGCCTCTACTGAAGCAACCAATCTGTTCAAAATAAGAACTAGATGAAAAGAGAAGAAATAATAATACTGTAATTAAAACATCTAGGTACTTGCATAATAGTTGTTAAAAGATGGTTTGAAGTGTATGTATGTGGTGTGTGTCTAACAATGTAGGTACAGGGAGGAAAGATATGGGTGAGTGATTGTAGGTTTGTTTTTAGATCTTTACAATCTTACCTGGCACCGTATTAATGTTGTCTAAAAAAGACAGCCACTATAGCAGGTTGGATGCATTATGGAGACAACAGCTTTCTTGATGGTGTGAGTCAGAGACGAGATCCAGATATCTCTTCAGAATGAGCTTCTGCCAGCTTTATCCTGGATAACGTATCCTTCACCAGCCTCCTTTTATCTTGCTAGTTTGTTTTCATCCTCCCTACAGTGTGTGCCTCCTCCCACAATTCACTATTGAGTTGGTCATCACCTACTATTAGTCTGCCTTCTGATTTCCACTCGGGATGAATGGGGGGAGTACATGTTGTTTTTTAAATGTTTCATCCAAACTTTAACTACCAGGGCAGTCTCTGCTTCACTGGAGTTATTCTTCCTTTTCCAAATTGCTTTCTGCCTTTTTTTATTCCAAAAGAATATGATGGCTGCAAAAATAGCACAGCCTATGGTGTGGCCAGTAGTTATGGTGCTGGATGGGAAATATGTCAGCTGTGTGCAATTTGACTAAGGTGTATGAAATAATGTTTTAATTTCAATGTGGTGGTTTGTAAAAAGCTACTAGTAGTAACTTTGTGTTCAGATAGGTTTATGCAGACAAAGGGCATATCCAGGAGTAGCTTTGCACTCAGAAGCGGTTGATAGCAAAAAGCAGTAAAGTTAGTCCTAGGTGTAAAAGCAAATGTTTGTGTGAATAAATCTACATGTGTAACTTTACCTTTGTGAATGGGTAAAAAGCACAGTTATATTTGCTTTGGTTCATTGTCTTACCAACCCCAGTATCAAAGCGCACGTGGAGTTAAAGTATAAAATATGCACTCAATTAGGTTGATGACTGCTTCTTATATACATCGGCATGCCATGATGTATGTGTATGTGTGTGTGTGTGTTTAGTCATATGACCCAGCTCACATTAATAGTGAGTTTGCTCATTTGTGGTTGTAATCTTTTCAATTCTCTAGAAACTCCCAATATTTTCAGTGTTCCAGTGTTCCAGTGATTGATGGCACACCCATTCGAAATGTCCTACTGCCTTATCGAAGTCAAAATTTACAACCACAGACAGTCTGCAGTTTTGACAGATTTCACACATTTATAGAGACACAACTCTGCAGGTATGTTCTTCCTTCTGAATGGATTGTATGATGGAACCACACATGCCTTTACACCACTGGCACTACAACAAATGCGTCATTATAACATGTTCCTTTACCACACAAGTCGTTACTATGTCAAGCCTTAGGGAAGTGCTGGATTTTTTAATCAATAATTTAATGGTCCAACTCCAATCTGTGCAATAGTAGGGAAGGTGTTGGACCTAAAATCCAACACCAGTTCAATAACGCACTCCCTGAAGCAAGTCATCACTTACATGGAAAAGGAATGTGTGGTAATGACCCGTTCGATGTAGTTAGTGTCCATGTTGTAAAGGCAATGCGTGATTCCCGCTGTGAGGTAAAGGCTGCTACCCTTCTGGATGCCTTGTAAGTCATCAAAAGTCTACCCTCAAGCTACGTATACTGGTCTTCCCGGTCTTTACTAGGCATTGCACTTGTTGGTCCTTTGTAGTGTAGGTATATTTGCTGGTTGTTACATATTAATTTACAAGAAAACAAAGTGCCCTCAAGGGCACTAGGGTGGATGCGTCCTCCTCAGTGTGATTACTCGAGAAACAAAAGGATCCACCTCAAAGAGGTCGAAAGGGAAGTATGTCCAGAGACTTGGTAGGGCATACACTGGGTTTGTTGCCCTAACACACCAAAAGGGCCCTTGGTGTCATGCTTCATCATAGGGGTCTTCCCGCCCCGCTGCGGGACGGGGCGTGCTACGACTTGCGACTACGCTGGAGCACTGTTAGTGTATTGCTATGTGTGGTGTATATGTAGTGAGAGAAAGGGTCAGGGGTGGATGAGGTGTGTTGCTTAAAAAGTACCTGACCTTACACACTAAAGAACTTTAATTCGGTCATAGGCTGGTACTGTTAAAAAGGTGGTTCGGAGATATCACGCCTTTAATGTGCTGATACTCCTAGGTATGTCAACATGTTTTGAAGCATCAAGGCTTCTTCATCAGGACTGAAGATGATCCCTTAGGTGCTCACTATGTTGCTATCAATTGGTGAAAAAATAGGTGTCTATATACAAAGAGTGAAGTTAAAATCTATTTAATGGTACCCTTGTGGCAGGTGTGCCAGAGGGTGCACCGCCTGCGCGCTTAAGGCAAGAACGTCTACGCCTGTCCTTGCCTGGACGGATGCCAGCACCAGTCAGGCTGCACCTTTCATCCCAGCAGCCAGATTATCCTGGTCCAGGGAGCAGCTTTTAAGTATGATTACAATAAGGTGTCTTGTGTCTCCTTGCATTGACCTAGATACCAACGTGGACTGCCAGGATAAGTCAGGTCAAAATCTTCACTGTAATAGCTGTACCTTTTCTTTGAGCTACAAAGAGGGGTTGAAAAACAGTTGTACCCCCCTCCCCTAAAGTTACCCTCAGTATATCATGTGGTCACAAGCATTGAACTTAAGGCCTGCCTGATAAATTGTAGATCTCTAGGTAGCCATGCTGATGAAGTCTGGCTTGCATTGAAGTCCAGCACTTGGGACCTTATGTTTTTAACTGAAACGTGGTTAGAAGATTGTTCCAATCCTGATATTTTCCTGGCGATACCAGGGGGTTTACGGGTTGTCACTTCTAATTGAGTGGGCAACAAAGTGGGGGGTGGGCTTGTTGTAATTTTGAGAGATGACTGGGCAATCTTGAGCAAGAGAATAGATGGCTTTGGGATGATTGAGTCCCTGTCTTTCTGCATCAAAACTTCCCCTGCATTATCCATAGCAGGGTTGCTGGTCTATAGACCCCCGGATATTCCCACCAGACACTTGCTTGAGCTGTGTGGTACTATTGCAGACCTGGCTCTGAGGCGTCCCAATTGTATTTATCCTCATAGACTTCAATGTCCAAAAGGACAACAGCAACTGTCCTTTGGCCTCTCAGTTGGCAGTCACTCTTAAGGGCATGAATCTTGCTCAGAAGGTGTGCGCCCCCCTCCCCATAAAGCCGAACACATGTTGGATCTTATTTTTACAAATGATCGCACTTTGTAAGTGGAGGCTCTGTTTCCTCTTTCTTGGTCTGACCATTGGTTAATTTCTTTAAGGTGGACCAGCACTTCATGGTTAAATAAAGCTAGATCCTTGTATGAAGAAAGGAGAGATTGGAGAAAGATCTCCCCTGGGACTATGGTTCCTGTGTTACAGTCAACCCCTCTTGAGCTGTCGGCTGACCCCTGCAGGGAAGCATGTTCCTTCAATTCCTGGATCACATCTGCCTTGGACAGAGTAGCAACAATTAAGACTTTGAAAGTGGCCAGGAGGAAACCGTCAGCCCCCTGGTTTACTTCTGATCTTCAGGTAGTGAAAAGCTCATGTAAAAAGCTGGTGCGTGCAAGACGTAAAGCCTACTACCCTGACGCAAAGTCTGCCTACAGAATAGTTGTAAAAAAGAGTTCACAAGCTAAAACATAACGCCATCAGAGACGTTATGGCCAGCCAAATTAAGTCCTCCAACAACTCACTTAAAGAAGTCTTTAAGATGGTCCAAGGCTTTATCACACCTACGGCTTTGGACAGCACTATCGTTCCCTCAGTTCCCCTTTGTGAGGACCTATCTCTTTTTTTCAGAATAAATTGCAATCCATCTTCTCCGCTTTATCCTTAGCTGGGTCTCCTATCATTCCAAAACCCACTCTTGAGCTACCTAGGTTGTGGTCCGAGGTTCAGCCCGTTTAGCCCTGCTGCATCCCTGGCAGAATTGAACAAGTGCAGATCAGGTTCACCTGGCGATCCTTGCCCAGCCAAGTTAATTAAATTGCTGGCTGATGGGTTCAATTGGCAACTGAACACTATTTGGAACTGTTCCCTGATGACGGGCATCTACACTTCCATCTAGAAAGTGGCCTACATCTCGCCCATCCTGAAAAAAGTAGATGCTGATCCTATGGAGCTCAAGAATTTTAGGCCTATCTCCCTCCTGCCTGTCCCTGCCAAAATCCTTGAGAAGGAAGTGCAGAAGCAATGATCTAACTTCCTTGAGTCTAATAACTGCTTGCATGACTCCCAATAAGGCTTCAGATTGGGATATAGTACAGAGACTGCCCTCCTGGAAGTGACAGAAACTGTAAGAGAAGCCCTAGACCAGGGTAGCTCAGCCATGCTGGTGCTGTTGGATCTTTCCGCAGCATTTGACACAGTGTCTCACCAAATTTTACTGGAGAGACTTGAGCACCTGGGAGTGTTGGGTACTGTGCTGGCTTGGTTCTTCTCGTTCTTAGAGGGTCAGTCGCAGCAAGTGGTTTTTTTTGCCCCCATATTTTCGCACCTAAATCTCGTGTTTGTGGTGCCCAGGGCTCTGCCCTGAGCCCCACTATGTTCAACGTTTATCTGGCTCCTCTGGCTTCTCTCATCGAGCATTTGGGAGTGAAAGCTGTGTCCTGTGTTGATGACACTCAGCTGCTGTTCACTTTCAAAGAGCACTCAGAGGCAGCATTCGACAATTATAAGAACTGTCTGGTCAGTATCTTGACCTGGATGACGGATTGCTGCCTCACATTAAATACTGACAAAACTGAGGCATTGTTTTTTAATCAACCTTCTTCTTCGTTTCCTGATATCTGGTGGCCTTTGGAGCTGAACGCTCCATCTACTCCAGTCAATGCAGCTAGGAGTCTCGGTTTCAAATTCGATATGCTCCTCTCTTGTAAAGCCCAGATCTGCCAAGTCTCTTAGGCTTGTTTCTGGAAATTAAAAGCCTTGCAGAAATGTTTGCATTTTCTTCCAATGGATTGTTGGAAGACTGTAGTCCACACCATGGTTACATCGAGGTCGGACTATGCTAATAGCTTGTGCCTGGCTCTTCCTGCCTATCTGATTCAAAGACTAGAGGTTATTCAGAATGCAGCAGCTAGACTCATTAGAAATGTGCCATTTCATCATCGCATTTCCCCCCATCTGCGGAGCCTTCACTGGCTGCCTGTCCAAAAGAGGAAAGTGTTCAAGACACTCACCATCGCCTATAGAGCATCCAGGGAAAGGGGCCCGGTATAACTGAGACAGAGACTCAGGAAATACCACAAAGCGAGGACCTTGAGATCCAATCTTCAGCATCTTCTCAGGATCCTGCGCTTCTCTAAAACCAGGATTGGTGGTAGAGCTTTCTCATGGATGAACCGCATCTTTGTGGAACTCCATGCCTGGCCATCTTTGTAAGGCAGACACTGAACAAGCATTTCGGAAGGCGCTGAAGACCTGGCTATTCGCCTGTCCCTAGTATGTAGTCCTTTTTTCCCTCCTCCTACCCTGCAGGATCCGCCTCAGCGCCAAGACACCTCCGTTGGAGGTAGCCGTGTGCTTTACAAGTGCTATTTGATTTGATTTAGAATTTGGACCAGTGTACCTGTGCACTGTTAGTGACATTGCCTAAGAGGGCATGAATGACCTGAAATTGGATCATAAATTCAAAGCTGTTTCGGACAGGGGCCCCCAAAATACGTTGGGCCCAGGGCCCCCAAAATCCTTAAGCTGTCCCTGCTTCCCTTCCGACGTCTTTGAGGTGGATCCTTTTGTTTCTAAAGAAATGTTATATAATAATGGCAATCTTTGTTCATGTAAAGTTAGTTCTTCAGCAAGCCTTTAGCTTACATAGGAGCAATATGAATAGTATGTACATCGATTGGCAAGCAAGACGTTATTGTCATAAATGATGTTTATCAAGTCCAAATTATTCAGACATTTTTTGGGTTAATGAAGTCTAACCCTATAACTAAAATGTGCTGAAGGCGGAGATGTGATTTGTAAATTATGTGGCAAAGGTTGGACATTTGAGAAAAGAGCACAAAGATTAAAACGAACATTCATTCTAGTGAAAGAAGGGCATTGCTTAATTATAATCTTCACCTGTTCATAAGGACTATGGAATGCATCATTTCTGCAGTAAAGATAAAATACATTTATCTTCTTCCACCAATCAACAACTTACTTCCCCTTACTCGCCCTCTTTTTTCCTTGATGAGGACTAATGATTGCATTCCAGTGATTCTATAAGAGCTAAATAAATAACAAAGGGGTAGTACACGGTATTCTTACTGATGACTATTTATTAAAAACATGGAAGTCTGTTGACCATTTGTCACAACGGCCAGCAACCCGTCATACTTTTTTCCTAATGCTTCACTTCACTGTTTTGCTACAAACTCAACAGTTATATAGTCAAACTTTATCAAAAGTATTCTTGTAGTGACAAAATCCATGCTACTTTCAAAGTACTTTGCGTGCAGAGTTTCTTTAAACATCACCCATTATATGTAAGTGCATTTGAAATATTATTTGCGTGCTCCATTCACATCGAAAGTTAAAAATATGTTCACATTATTTCTACTATAGAGCCGAAAAGCTTTTAGAACACTTACCAAAAGTATTCCCATTAGGAATGAACAGGGAATTTCAAATGACCATGCAGACAAGACACCAAGATCTATGACGGCTCAATTTTCACTTCTGTTTTTTCTGCAATAAAGCAACAGCAAAATGAACAGAAAAAAATATATGAGAATCTACAAGTGTAAAAATGTAATACTATACAACGGCCAGAACGATCAGCATTTTCACACTAATTTTGCATGTTTCATGCACGGAAAATGCTCGTATTTTGTATTTTTTTATGCCAACCACGCTGATGTTCATGTGTGGGTTTACATTGAAATTATGAGCCAAGTCACCCCAGTTAGATGCCCAGAGGGATTTCAAAAGAGACTATGGGGCATGTCATCAAGGCATTGCGATAATTATCGCTCAGTGCTCTTAGCGCGGGGATAATTATCGCCGTCCAACTCTGAATTTTATTGTAGAGATAGCGTGCTATCAGCAACGCTTAGCTCCAAAGCGATAAAATTCAGAGTGCAAGCTGCCAATTGTGTGATTATCGCTGGAAATACAGCGATAATCGCACAAGGTTTGGCGAAAGCTTGCTGATGGGGCAAGGCATACTTAGCCATGATATCCTCCTTACATAGGATATCATGGCTAAGTCAGTTTTGAAGCAGGCGTAAGGAAAGTAGCGATAACAGAGGTTATCGCTACTTTGCTTGTTGAATCTGCAGGTTAGCGTGCCCATTGATGTCAGGGCAGGAACGTCCACTTTGTATCCCATTAGAGATGCAAACATGGGCGTTGGGGTAAAGGGCGATAATGCAAGGATTCACGCGATAGCGTGACCTTGCTGATTAGGCGATAAAATTATCGCTGCTTTCCGTTAAAAAACGGATGCTAAAGCGGCGATAATTTTATCTCCGGGGCTTGATGATATGCCCCTGAATTTGTACTGTACAAATGATAAGAATTTAGATATGAATTTAACGCCAGTCGAAAACACTAGTAGGCGGTCCAGGGGAAGGAGGGAGGGTGCCATGCCAAAGAAAAAGGGAAAAAAGAATAACTTAATAAAGCCCGGGAGACAGCTGAAGCTTCCAACAAATCAAGGGAGGAACCCGCTCAAACTTCATTAATAGGGCACGGCCAATCAGTTTTAAATAGGACAAATGGGGATGTTAGCTTGGGCAGTGATGAGGCATCAGCCATCTTTGTAGGTGACTCTAATGATGAAGAATCCGATGGGCCACTGTTAACTAAAATGGGCGAGCTTCTTAAACTTTATCTCTCCCCAATAGAAATTAGACTGTTGAATATAGAAAAACAGTTAGGTGAACTATGCACTCATATTAAGAATACACCGAACCCTGTGGTTCCCAAAGTTGGGACCAACAAACCTAATCAAGTTAACAAACCGCACAATAACAAACTTGCGCGCCTATTAGTTAAACAAACACCAACCCCAGAGGTTCCTGTTAAATCGAAGACCTCAGCATACACTGAAAGGAGAACGATAGACAAACCCAACAACCCTAGTACACACCCTGCTCAGGAACAAAAAACATCTAGGGCCCGGTCTGTGCCTCCCATCAGGGAATGGAATAGGGGAGCAGCTGAGGGCAGACTCGCTGCTAACTTGCCGCCTGAGGCGAACACCTATGTGGTGGTTATGACGGGGGTACCAGAGCTGACTGACCATGCGGAGGAACAAACTTGGTCATTAATGGACAAGGTTCACCATTGGTTGAACAATAATAGACCGCTCCCGCATAATCGGTCGAGTAAGATTCTAACGGTCCGCAGGGTCCCATGGGTAGGGCAGGAGAGAAAAATAACTCAGGGTGACTGCATTGTGGTTAATTTTTAGGACCCTTGTATGGCTGATTACATTTGTTCATGGAGAACACAAGGTGGCTATGAGGGCATTGAAACCAAACGCCTCTCCTTTTTTTACCCATCTAAGAGCCGTCTGGGACCTGATTATGAGGGGAACTGGCAAAGAATAGGTCACCAAGACTGGGGAGGTGATTGGGGGGATTGGGGCGGAAATCGTAACAGAAATTTTAATAGGGACATTGCCTTCAGGGACAGTTGGAGAGGCATCCAGACTGCTAACAGATTCAGTTGTCTTGAGATGATAGACTGACTGTTACCGGCTACAGGAGCGTTGTCTGGGCACTGGGAGGGGTGTACTGTATCTAGAGGGGAGCTTTGAGAGATGGCCCTTGGTAATTTGGAGGTTACCTCTGGGGGAAGGGATGGGGTTGAACACCCGATGTCCACTAGCCCGCCCCTTATAGACCAGGGGATGACTAGTTTAGGAGCACCGGAGAGTCATCACCTCGAGGAGATTGGAGTTAGTATGTCAGCACGAAGCGATTTATCAAGCAAGTTCGTGGGGGACGATGGAGATAGAGCAGTTTCCTCTTCCGGGCTTAGCTGTACCTCAATCACTGCTATACAAGAATTAGGGACACCCCTTTATGACCAAAGGATTAGGATGGGCCTACTATCATGGAACATAGCCGGTCTGTCAAACAAAATTAAAGACCCTATCTTCCTGGATTTTATCGATAAGTTCGACATTATTTGCCTCCAGGAATGCTGGGAGAAATCCGAGTTACACCTAGAGGGCTACCGCAAACATTTTCTAGCGGCGCAGCCGAACAATAGAGGCAGATCCTCTGGGGGGTTATGTACCTTCATATCCAATAAAGCTAACTTAACCAGTAAATGTTTAACTAAGGGGGGGAACAATCACTACCAGGTTCTCTCTATAAAGCCGGGAGAAAACCAGTCTATTACTTTGATTAACTTGTATAACAATATTTCAAAGGCCGATCAACATAGGGCCATGGAAGATCTAAATGAGGCCCTACGTAGAGGAACAGGGCCTGAACAGAAGGAACGATACATCATAGTGACGGGGGATTTTAACTGTAATTTATGCCCAAATAGCCACACAGAGATATGTGGTTTGGTGAATCTCAAGGGCGACACTTGTACTCACTTTGAGCATTCTGTGCTTGGAAATCTGTTTAACAATTTACTATTTGACTGGGACTTAGGTTTTGCAAACGAACTATGTAACCCACCGGTTAATTTCCAACCTACCTTCGTTGGGCGGGGGTCTCGGTCAGTTATTGATTATACACTGGTTTCTACTAGTTATATTTGCAGTGTCCTTTCATTTAATACAGATCACATTGCGCTTAGTGATCACTTTCCCGTCGGTTCTACCTTTGATGTGGGGCTTTGTGGAGAGAAAGCTCCTAACGTAGTCAAAAACTTATATTGTCACGGGATTTCGTTGACTAGAACCAATGGCTATTTAATTAAATGGAATAAGGTAAATCCTATAAATTTCCTGAAGAAGTTAGTAGAGGGTCAGCTGGAGGACTTTATGATCTGCCTTGAGGATACCCCAAACCCCACCAAGGTCATTGCAGCCTTCCATAAGATCTCTGCTAATATTAGCAGCAAATTGACTGGCATCTTACGGGAAGGGGGGAACTGCAAGTCTGAGGGATGGTTCGATCATGAGTGTACTAAAGCACACTCTCATCTAATTGAAACCTTGAAAAAGACACCAAGAAATGTGTTAGACATTAGATCTGCAAGGGCATCCTATAAGGCCACCTTACAAAAACGTAGAAAGGATCTGAAGAACGCAGCCTGGGGAGCGTTATTAAAGGCGAGTTCTTTGAAAGATATTACTGCTTTTTGGAAAGCTGTTAATGCCCCCTTTTTTGTTGGTAGGAATTCAGACTTGGTGGAGATTGCCATAGAGGAGAATGTCTGGGTTAATTACTTTACTGAGCTCTATAAGCAAGATGCAGAGACCAGTCCCAAGTTATTAAGCCCTGTACAGTTAGGCATCGTAGAATCTACTACTGCAGACTTATTCCCATTGAATGTAGTCTTTTCTTTATCAGAGGTTGAGTTAGCAGTAGTAGAAAGCTCTAATAGCCAAGCCCCGGGTCCAGATGGCATCCCAATAGATATCTATAAGGACAATGTAACCCTGTGGGCACCGGTCCTGACCAACCTGCTAAACAGCTGTAACAATAAAGGTTTTCCATCAACGTGGCAGGAAGCTATTGTAGTGCCTATATTTAAAAAGGGGGATCGTGATGATCCTAAATGCTACAGGCCCATCTCCCTCCTCGATTCTTTGATGAAGGTTGCAGGCAGAATTCTATTAAACAGACTCCAGATTTAGGCTGAGGACGAAGCTGTCCTTTCTAAATTTCAATATGGCTTTAGGTCTGGATTGGGCACCGTTGAACAAGGCCTAAATTTGGCCATGTTAATAGGTAAATACATGGCAGCCAAGAAGGGCAACCTATTTATGACATTCGTAGATCTCAGCTCAGCTTTCGATTGCCTGAATCACGACATTATGTGGGCAATTTTAGGAAACCTTGGTATTGACTTTAATATTCTTAACTTCCTCAAAGAGCTTTTTAGAGGAGCAGGGGCAAAAGTCCGATATGGCAAGAATGGCGAATGTACCTCCAAATTCCCAATTAGGAAGGGCGTGCGCCAGGGAAGTATCTTTGCACCTTTTCTTTTTAATCTTTATATTAATAGTGTGGCAGACTATCTAACTAAATTAGAGGTAGATTACCCCCAAATTGTTGGTGAAGCAGTGCCCATCCTATTGTATGCTGATGATGTGGTTATTATGGCCAGAACCCAAGTAGGCCTTCAAAAGGCATTAACCTGCTTCTCAGCATACATGGGAGATAGGGGCCTTAAGATCAATATCGGGAAAACCTTCACCATGTGCTGCTCTACACAGGTAAAAATTTCTTGCCACACATATCTAGGAAAGTCAAAGATAGGCTTAACCAACTCTTTCTCATATTTAGGGATCGTTTTTAATAAAAGGGGAACTTGGAATACAGCTATTATGACTAGGAAACTAGCGTTTTCACGTGCCATTGGCAGTTTGCCAACAAGTTAGGGGGCAGGCCAGTACGCATTCTGCTCGATATATATAGGGCTAAATATGTTTCTAGTGCCCTTTATGGAGCTGGCATTTGGGGGGCCGCAGATTGTCATGAAATTCAAGTAAAGGAAAATGGCTTCCTGCGATATTTGCTTGCTGTCCCCAAGTCCACCTCCACATACAATTGTCACAAGGAGTTGGCCTTGGTCTATATCTCAGATTTAATTAAGATTAGCCCGGTGCTGTTATGGCATAAAATCTGGACTTCTACAAGAACAGTTTTCAACAGGGCGATTATTGAGGATTGTATTAAACTAGAGGGATCTAAACAGATTGAATGGCTCTCCTATGTGCAGGATTTTCTTACAAACATAGGGTGCCAAGAATGTTATAATCTACCCTCATCAATGTCCTCAATTTCACGAAAAGCTCTAAAGGAATCCTGTCTTGCCTTCTTGGAAGAACAATGCTGGTGCCTAGAGGGAAAGAAGGCCTCTGTTATTTACCACCAACTTCTGTTGCAGGGCCCTGGCCTACAGTTTTATTTGTCACCTGATCAGACAAGCTACCGTAGAATGCTTATAGCTCGTCTGAGAACAGGAAGCTTTTTTAGGATGCTAACGTTTCCTACACCTAATGACTGGTCGCTAACATTAGCTAAATGCCCGTGTGATGATTCCTCAAATCAATCTACAATTCATTGTGTCTTGTTTTGTAGATTTTATGAGGCTTTGGAATTTGAGACAATGTAGACCCGCCCTACTCAAACTACTTATATTACCTGACGAAATGACTCTTATTGCTGTGTCCAAGTACCTGAAATTCGCAATTAGATGTAGATCCACCATGGGATAAGTGTAATGATGTTTTTTAAAACTGTTTTTAGAAGGGATTCCACCATGAATTATGTATAATTGTATGTACCTTTTATGTGAGTTCAATGCGAGTCTTTTATTGAATGTATATATATTTTATATGTGCTTTTATGATTTTATTTTAAAATCGAATACAGCTATCTTTGACTTTGACTTTGATAAGAATTCAGTGTACCTTACAATTATACATCAAAGAAAAATCAATGTAAATTACACATTTATAGGCATATTAAAACAAATACAGCCATTATTCCTACATGGAATATTGGGAATATATAAAAACATTTTTGACAGAGAATGACGACTGTTTGGATTAAACTACTTTGATAAGAGAAATAAACTGAATTTTTGAACTCCAGTCTGTGAGAAAAGAGGTTGATGGTTCAGTGGAATAAAACCCTGCACAAGGAACAGCCACAATGCCTGTCAGGGTAAATCACTAAAAATGTTTAATACCCCTCTGGTAGCATAGAACAAACCAGTCAGGTGTAACGTACAGGCAATTTGTAAACTATTTATGCAGCACACAAACAGCATTACATTTGCAACACAACACAAGGAAAATCCCACACCAGTTTAGTCAAATAGAGCCAATTTCAATCAAAGTATGTGATACCAAAACTCCAAAAATGTAATTAGTAAAACTAGAGATATGGAATTTACAAAATCTATGCAAAAATAGTGCTTAAAAGCACAAGGCATCAACTGTAGTAATCCAGTCCTGCCGGACCAGATCAAATTCATAAGTTCAGACAGACCACGATCGAGTGCGGGCCGGATGCCTTCTTTCGTTGATGTGGGGCATTGCACCATGCAGCAGCAGTTCCAAAGAGTGATGTGGGGTCTGCGTCAAGTTGCGCCATGCCGCGTCGGTTCTGTTGAGTAGTTGTGAGAGCTACAATGTGAGTTGCATTGCGCAGCGTCAGTTCCGATGAGAACTACAGTTAGACTGGCAGAGCAAGTTAATTATCAGACCACAAGAACCATAGAAAATCTCAACCTTGAGGCTAAGGACCTCAAGGTTGAGCTGGCTTACAATCAATTCCCATCTCACACAAAAAGCCACCCCAACGAAATTATGTTATTTTATAGTTTTAAAATATTTTGTTATTGCATGATTAGCTTATTCTAAACACACACAAAAACTTTGATGGGATGTCCGAACACACCTAACAGGTCTCATGCTTCATCATAGGACATCCACATGCACTCCAAAAACTTTGTTTTGATGGAGAGCTGGACTATACCCTAGGATCAAAGCGGCACTTGATTCTAACCTAGGATCCCTGAAATAGATGAAAACCCAATGTGATAACCAAGTATGGTTTTTACTATGCATGGTACCAATTAGTATTAAAAATTAAGTAAGGAGTATCGGGGAGTCAGTAGCCCAACCCCACTATGATGTCAACATGTTTCTGCCAAGTGGCTCAACCGAGTCTATGGCATTTATCAGGACAGATGCCGGATCCACTTTAAGCATATACCCTTCGTATGCACTAATGTAATAGAGGCTTAATACTTGCCACCACCTACAGTTCATAGGTCACTTGTTACCTGGAAAACCATAATAACATATGTGTGTTGCAAATATTTCCGATGACTGACAAAACAGGACCTCGAGTCTTTCAGTCTCTGTAGGAACATTGCATGTGGTGTAAGAGTGACATTGCACTTGTGTATCACACCCATACAATATTGTGCAGTGTCATGCTGTGAGAACTGCCACACACTCTTATCCTACTATAGGGTCATCTGTGTCCCATGGAAAAAGGCCTCAGGAACCCCTGTGGTCACACTCTATTTGGAGAGGAAAGGACGATCACCCATACTAGTCAAAAATTGCTGTTGAAAGTCCTACTTCCCACTATTACCCACTTACTACACCAAGATGGGTTCCTCACTGTCCACCTACTCATACTGGCTCTTTCTCCTGATGATCATGGAAATCACTATAGCTATTTCCCTTAAATACCCCAACATGGTCGCACCTGTGCTTAATTGCTTATACCCAATAGTTTATCTGTTGTTGGTGCCCGTAATTCATTCCGAGTTGTCACTATGTGGCAACTGGTTAAAACAATGACAGTCAGCTTTGTTTGGAATATATCCCCAGGAGCGAATCCATGTTAATCACGATCATGCTTGTGCGATTTGGAAGAAATGAGAGCCAGCTGTGTCACGCACTTTTTCTCAGGAGGGGATGCGTGTCAATTAGGAGCAAGCTAGTGCTATCAAAATGTGCAATGTGCAATTTGGGAATATATATTACAGGTGAGTATTGGTGGTGAGCTACTTTTCCCGAGAAGGTCACATACTTTTTTCTATCTGTCAGCTGATTATTACAGGTACAGATCACAATAAGTACAGTCACCCATACATGACCCCATGCCAGCTCCCACTCTGCTGCATGTCACTCGCATTCAGCAGTTGCTCCTTTCTTTATTAGCCTTATTTACACCAGCGTTATTGTCATCCTTTAGTGTTACCTTCCATTATAACTGGACTGCTGTTACTCCATACTTCATTAGCACTTTACTGCTACATTATATCTTGGTGCTACATTGTATCCCTTAAGCTTCTAAACTGTACCCTCTGTTTTCACTTGCTTAACTTTGTATTACTGCATAGCATTTCCCTTTCCACTACCACTGTACTGTTGGCATCCATACTTCATTAGCCGCTTACTGCTATATTGTATCTTACAGCCCCATTGCATCTCTTAAGCCTCTAAACTCTAAGCTACGATTACCTTTGCTTGACTTTGCCTTTTTACTTTCTGTTCCTCCTTCATATGCCGTCACTCATTTTTCCCGGTGCCTCACTCTCCCCTTCCAGTTTCCCGCCTCCCATTGCCGCTTCTTCCTCCCAGGACCTACTAAATGGAGGATGCAGCACAGCCCCACCGTGGCTGCATGCAGTGGGTGTAACAACAGCACACCGAAGATGTACCTAAGGCAAGCCTATCTGCTGCATCTGAGACTGGACCACTCCAAATGGCAGGAACCTGGCACGCCCTCCACCCAAAGTTTCACCAACACATAGCACCTAGCTCTGGATCCTGGACCCCGACTCAACAACTGCTGCTGTACCTCACCTCGATCCATGGTATAACCTTTCACCTGCTGGCACTGCCTCTTTGCCTGCAACCCTGGAGCACCCACACATACAGCAACCACCACCAAGCCGATCACCACCACACCTGGTCCTCTCCACTGTCTCCTGTTGAACACACAATCCTTCTGCAAACATGGCGCCGAGATCTGGTACACCATCTTCTCCCTCACCCTTAATGTCAACTTCCATACTGAGACCGGGCACAACCCCACACCTGCACCTGACAAAGCCTCAGCAATGCCCGGAGGCTACAAGAAAACACACTGAGGCCACATCGACAAACACAAGGTGGAATCGCCATCATCCACAAGCAAACCTTTCACTGCACCGCCGACACAGACAACACCACCCAGATCAGGGAGCACTTCACACCAACAGCAAATTCACTATCAGAGATATGCTCATCTACAGGCCACCAGGGCGGTGTCCTAGTTTTTATGACGCCATCCCTGATTTTATCGCACTGCTTGCCATTGATGCCAATAACTACATCTTCCTCAGGCACCTCAATTTCCACCTTGACGACCCTGATGACATGAACGCCACCAACCACCACGAAAGCAAGAACACCATTGGCCTCACACAACTAGTCACCAACCTCACGCGCATCGCAGGACAAATATTGGACCCTATTTTAACAGCCAGTGACAGAGTCAAATACAGCCACATCACTGAACTCACCCAGGCAGACCACACCACCGTTCACTTCACCATCACAAGCCCCCCCCCCCCCCCCCCGGCACCACCACCAAACCTCCCAACACCTCCCATACAGACAACTTAACCAACCTAGAGCTGGCTGCCAAGAACTTCACAGCATGGGTCACCAATTGTGTCCACAGAGTCGCACCCAGCAAGCCCACAAAACCTAACGAGTCCTCTTAATCGGCCAGCTTGTTCACCATAGAACTAAGAACTACAAAACGCTAATGCAAGCAACTTGAAAGAAGATATGGCTCCAATAAGGACACCACACAATGAACATCCTGCACAATCTTGCTAAGCCAATTCCACCAACTCCTTAATAGGATAAAAAGGAACATCCTCCACAACACATTGAGGCCAGTGCCAACCACAGCAAAGAGGTGACCAAAATGGTGAGAGAGTTCTACTATCCCTCAGCCTCCAAAAATATCATCACCCCCTTCCAGGAACTCTGCAACACCCTGGCAGACTTCTTCCTTGACAAGATCTCCGACATCTACAAAAATGTCAAAAATGTCAAACTCCAACCTACTGCCGCCCACATCGCCAGACTCATCACTCCCACAGAGGCCAACCACAACCACCTGCTAACCACCTGGGACCAGCTCACCACTCACCACACCACTGCCATCATGAACTCTGTCCACTTAGGAGCACCAATGGATCCCTGCCTCCACCACATCTTCAACCTTGGGGGCAGGATGATCAGCAACAAACAATTTTCAATGTATCCATCACCACGTCCACATTCATCGATTAATTGAAACATGCTGAAGTCAAGCCCCTCCTCAAGAAATTGTCTGCCATACCCAGCAAATTTAAAAATGTCTGACCCATCTCTTTACTCCCCTTTACCACAAAGGTCCTTGAATAAGTAATCACTCAGCAACTCATGGAACACGTGGAAAGCAACAACCTTCTGGACATCTCCCAGTCTATATTCTGAGTTAACACCTGCTTCAAAACCACCCTCATCACTGCCACCAACAACATCAGAGCCCTCGTTGACTGAGGAGATACAGCAGCCCTGATCCTCCTTGACTTCTTAGCTGCATTCAACACTGTGTACCACCACACCATTATCAAAAGACTCTACCACATTGGAACCCAATGAGACACCCTCAGAGGGATCGCCTCCTTCCTCACTGGTAGAACCCAGAGAATCTGTCTACCTTGCTACACCTCTGACAACAAAAGCATCATCTGCAGTGTCCCGTATGGCTCATCACTCAGCCCCACCCTGTTTAACACCTACATGACACCCTTGGATGAAATAGTCAGAACACATGGATTAAACATCATATCCTAAGTTGAGAACACACAGCTCATCCTCTCGCCTTCCGAAGACCCCTCTGCCATGAGGATCAACTTCCACAGCTCTATGATGAGCGTCGCAGACTGGATGGAAGACAATTGCCTTAAACTCAACACAGAATAAACTGAAGTACCGATCTTTGGGAACAACACCTCCCTATGGAACGACACCTGGTGGCCTTGCTAAGTAAGACCCTCACCCATGCCAACGAACCATGCCCCCAATCTTGGCATCTACCCGGAGGGCACTTACCACAGGAAACCGGATCAACACTGTCTCCACCTACTTCGTCAGTCTCTGCATGCTCCACAACATCTTTAAATGGCATCAGACTAACTGTCACTCAAGCCCTTATCACCAGAAGGCTGGACTACAGAAGCACACTCTATGCCGGAATCAACTTGCATCTCCTGAAGAGACTACAGACCATATAGAATTCCATGTCCAGACTCAATCTTGACCTCTCCAAATTGACCCACACCATACCCCATCTCAAGAAGCTCCACTGGCTCCCCATTGAGAAGAGATCCCACTTCAGGATAGTGATCCACTCATACAAACCCCTGCACAATGAAGGACCAGCATACATCAACCACCGCCTGAATTTCCACATGCCTACCAGACAACTTTTGGCTACCTCCGTTCACCTCACTCACAACCCTTGCATATGACAAAGCAGCAGCAGAGGCTGTTCCTTCGCCTACCTGGTGGACAAGTCCTGGAATGACCTTTGTCTTCATCTCCGGACCACACCCTCTCTACTGGAATTCAGAAAAGGACTCTAGACCAGGCTGTTCAACTGAGCCTCTGCAGCAAGATCCTCAGCACCTGGATCCCCTCATGAGTGATTATCTGTGCTCTACAAATCATATTGATTGATTGATATTTCATATACAACAGGGGATTTATGTAATACTTTGTCCAATAAAAGTATGCAATATAGTTGCACCATGGAAGACATATAAGTCCAGGCAAATAAGCTCTGCTTCCAGTAGTCTATTGTTCATGATGTGTATAAAGATCCTTTTTAGCAACCTCGGATGCTACTAGTGTATGGTACAGATATGATTGGCATGTTTGACCTTGGCAGCAGTAATATTCCAAGATGCAAGGGCAACACTATGCTTGTAAGTATTAGCAATGTGGGTTTTGGTGTAACATCTGGATAAGCAGGAGAGGTGAAAGTAGGAAAAACAACAATAACACTAATAACAATGATGGGGTAATACTCTCATTAAAGCCTGAGGAGAATAACTAAAATAATTCAGTTTTATTATCAGCTTTATTATTATTAATATTATTACTATTACGATTGTTATTATTATTATTATTATTAATATTATCCCAATCATTCCATATATATTATTCATTATTCATTATTCATTAGTAGCTGGGGAAGATGTGGATAGGATAGGGAAAAAAAGCAATACAATGGAAGGGAGAGAGGGAATGTAAGATCTATTGCTGCAAATACTGGTGTTTACTGCCTATGTCAGAGTCTCACCAAAATTCTTTATTCAGCCCTTAAAAGACCATAAAAGTCACAGCAAGAGATAAACTATCATGATAAAAATTGTTCCAAAGAAGATAAAATCTTTCCGTCGAAAGGACATTCTCATGCACAAGAATACAAAAGTACTAAGATACATTGGGTGCAGCTTTACCCTTGTTGCCTGTGTCCACCCTTACATTAAAAAACAGGGCAACAAAACATGTACTGTACCTAAAAGTAAAATATCACAACATTTTAAAAAAGGGGATGCCTAACCTTTATCTATTGTCTCTCAATTGTCAAATGTATATGATACTCATCATCATCACAGCAAATTAGAAAGAATAGATCTAGTGTCTCTCTAAGGTCTCCCCCTTCTTAAAAGTGCAGAACACACTAAAAATTATTTCACTGTGAAATTGTATCATAATCAAGTCAGCACTAAATATTGTCCCCTTTTGTATTTAAAAGTCACAGGGAATTGTTAGCCATAAGCGGGTCAAAATGCGTGCTGTTTCCGTCATTCCAGTGCTTGTGTAATAAAATTCAAATCAGAACAATGTATTAAGGGGGACTCAAGACGCTGCAGGAAAAGCATTCCCTCCTGATGATTCACAAATGATCTTCCAGTAAGTATTTGGCTGAGTAACTATTTTCTGAAGGCAGTGTACAGGGTGCAAAATAACAATACAGTTGTTTGTTGACTGGTGTGATCTCCCATCCCATGGGCAACATGGTAATAATAGAAACCAGGAGTTGTTGACAGGAAAGCCACTAAGCAATGTATAGTGTTTAACCTCAAGCAGGTAAGGTAAAATCTATGCTCCAGTGTCTTTGCCTAGGGTAAATAAGACTCCATACTTTCAACAATTGAAAGTGCCACATAAGCTTGACCTTTTACTGAGCCCAACACTATTGTAAGCTTGGCTTCTTCTTTCTTTACAGAATACCTTCCTTAACCTAGCCCTTAGCATATGATTTTATCTTTCCAGCTATTCAAAAATGTCAGTCATCCCTAAATTGAAAAGAGTATTTTAACATATTGTAACATATTGTAGCCAAGGAATAGGTCTCAAGCTACTTTGCACAAGTTAGTCGTACAATATTTTTTGAGTAAACCCCATTGCTGGAGTTACCCAAATGTTAATCCAGAGCGTCAATTACCTTATCTTCCAAATAGTCAATCCCTAGGTCATTATGAGTTATACTACTTAATTTTCGGGCCCCTATCAACCTATTTGAAAATGTGTTCTCCACCACCTGTAGAGCCTTTGCTGATGTGTGCTCCCAAACACCCACTCCATACATGCCAGCAGTAAGACCTTTATATTTGTAAGCAAAACCATTTCTTTTAAGGGCTTTTGTCCTAAATTCATAGCGAATCTGAAGATGGCTTCACATGAGGCCTCTTTCGTCTGATATGTCTGGGTGAATGTCTATCCCAGTGCATATTTTTATTGAAGAGGATGCCTAAATAGTTAAAATCCTTTGTCTTTACTCCCTATGTCCTCTTAGTAGGCATCCCTGTTGGAATCAAGAAAGGGGAACCAAATGCCCTTGAAGGTCTCTATGTTGTCTTGTAATTTACAGATGCGTTGTTCATATGAGACCACTTTATACATCTTAGTTAACCATTCACATTATGTAGGCAGTTGCTGTGAGTACCTGTAAACATCTGTTGTAGCCTTTTAAGAGGGAAATAGCTGTAGTGTTGTGTGGCATGACTCGGTTTTATCAAGGAAAGGGGTAATTTTATGTTATGCAATGTGTGTGTTTGATTCTAGACAATAGTCGGCTGATAGCTGTGCAGTCAAAGAGAATGTGAACGGTGTCACGGGTAGCTTGGCTATATCTCCAGCTATTAAAGATGTACTGCAGGCCTGTGGATACTAGTATCTCTGGTGTCCAGTAGCAATCCTGGGGTGTTTTGAAGAGGCAAAACCTAATTCTGGATTCTCAGGTTCCTTTATCTACATTTTCTAACTGGACTTCCCAGTCAGTCTCCATATAGTCCATTTGCACTAGTGTCTACCTTGAAAAGATGTTGATGTATCAAATGGTGCAATCTCCAGTACTAGTTGCCAATGACAGTGTTAGTGTACGTGTAAGTATTGTTGGGTGGGAGAATCAGGTATATTCCTTTCGTAAACTACCAACCTGCAAGATAGGCAGTGCCACAATTGTCTGTATTTCCATATTTTGGACATGGACACGTGGAATTCCTCCTCCAGCATTGTTAGACCTGTCATCCTTAGGGTGGTCTCCCCTCAAACGTTTTGCCTATTTATCTACTCTTTTTGCTGTTTCTTTTTGTTGGCCTTAGGACTCTGAGTACATCACCACTGCTGACCAGGTCTAAAGAGCATGGGCTTCTCCCCTAAACATGGTAACATTGGTGTATACACAACTGGTATATTTAATTTACTTGTGTGTCCCATGCAAAGTGATATACCATATACCCGGAGCCTGAACATTAAGTGCCGCTTGTGGGCCTGCAGCACTGATTGTACCACCACACAAGTATCCTTTCAAACCTGTCTCAGGACTGCCGTAGCAGGGCCTATGTGTGCAGTTTAGTGCCACCTCAACTTGTCTTTTAAAACATTTTGACAAGTCTTAAACTCCCCTTACATTATAGAAAATTCACCTATAAGGTAGACCATAGCAGCCCACAGGGCGGGGTTTACTTTAAGTAAAAGGTAGGACACATACTTTGATGTTTTGCATGTCCTGGTAGTGACAAATACCCATTGAGGAAGAGGTGTGGCGCCGCGGCCAGGGCGACTGACTCCGGAATCTGGGGATCACGGTTCGATCCCCGGCACCGGCGGCAGATTAGCCCAGCACCATGTGACTCTGGGCAATACCTTGCTTAATCTTCCCGACGCCCCCCAGCGCCTAGAGACCCTAACGGGTGATTGTGCGCTTTACAAATGTGGATATTATTATTTTTATTATTATTATTATAAGTTTGGTTTTCACTATTGTGAGGCCAACTTCTCTCATAGGTTAGCATTGGGAATTTCTTAATACACTTTGAGCTGAAATTTCTGATTAGAAAGAAGTGTCTGTATCATGTTTTATATTACTGGAATGGTAATGATAAATCCTCTTTATTAGCACAGTTGGATGTAACATTATTATTTTAGAAATGGCACTTTTAGAAAGTGTATATAGTAGCGGGGTTGAGCCTGTTTAACTTCAGCAAAGTTATGCTTCTGAAAATAATAGACCAACAATTGCCAACACCGAATTTACTCCAGCTAGACATTGTTTTTTATAAATGTTCCGACAACACAATTATCATGATCACCATGTACTTTCATCATTATTTGTAAAATATTTTGTGATTTTTAAAACAGTCATAAATGGAGGAGCCATACCTCATGGACTGAGTCAATTTACATTTGTTGTATAACCCACTTAAAAGCAGCATTACATTACCATGACAATAAATTATTACATCAAACAACAGAGTAAACAATACAGGAAACAATGATCAACAGTGTCCTAGTTCTAAACTGTAATAACCAAAGGGGTACTGTATAAGACACTTTGTCAAACCCCTAAGTAATTTGATTAACACCTGGTATTGTGAACTGGGTCTTTAATGCAAGGCCTCGGTCAGGGATCTACACAATGAGTTGTCCCACCCAGACAACCCCTGAAAGAATGTGCTTCCTTTTGACTCACTAGTGTAACATGGCCCATAGGAACATTGTCATTCTTCACTCAGCATGAGCACGTTCCAGCTTGTCTGCTGCTTTGCGCAGGTTACTACACGTCTTTATTTTTTGCAATATTTTCTATGCCTGCATGCACATGAGAACTCATCACTGTGTTCACTCTCTGCATGTTCCTGGGATTTTGACTGAACATTATGTGCAAGGTCAAACAACAATGCCCCTTGGTATTTTGTTCTGGCCAGACCTTAGCCTTAGACAAAACATACCGATGCGGCTGTTGTTTGGACAACTTACTTTGGATTTTAGTGGGGTACACCGATAGGTAGGACACACTTGGAGAGGGACCTTTCCAAGGAGAAGAGTGAGACAGCACCTATGTTGTAGATCTACCACCTATAGGCTAATGTACGGGGTCTGCTGACAAAGCCCACAGTTCTTCTTTCATATAATAATACTTCTTCTTAGTAAGGGGAGGAAGGTTAGCCACTATAGTCTTTTCTCCATTGTCTTTCTATGATGACATCTCCCTTCATGATATATGGACTAGCTGCTATGCTGACTATGTTTGTACTATGCATTTTCCTGCTTGTCGTGGCATGTATACTGCATGTTAGGGCATGTTAGTTAAAATAAATATTTTAAATTATTTTGTGTCTCTCTCAGGTCCTATTGTGGAGAAGTACAAGAGTGCAAACAAAAGGGTGGGTCGTGTTTCTGCGATTCCTGAGCGACCTGGGAGTTTTGTGTTCTGGGGCGTCTAATCATTTGTTTCTCTGTGAGTGAGTAGGAGAGCAAGTGAAACACTATAGCTAGTCGGTGCTGGGCGCATGGGTACTAAGGCGGTAGGAATACCAAGTCCCTGTACACTAAGATCCTATAATCCTGTGCGTAGCTCTGTGTTTGTGTAGAATCCCTGCAACACTCCCTGGTTGGCGTAGGCTTTTGATGTGTTTTGAACCTAGCTTCAATTCGGGGTTCTGCTTAGGACACAGAACAGAAGAACACTGCAAATAAAAAAATAAAAACATTATTGTGACTATGCTAACTTAAATGTGTGTGAGCTAAAAAATGATTTTGACACCAAAACTCTTCACTCGGTCACTGACATTCTCCTCAGTTGCATTGTTTTCATCCTATCCATCAACTTCTTCCTTTTTGCAAATACAGAAAGCTAAGTGAAACAGAGTGGAGATTGGGGTAACTTTTAAGAATGAACCTTTCTTTTAAGACACACTACTTTTCTTTAAATCCTACGTACAATCTGAGTACCCACGATGGCGCAACTCACTTATTTGATGAAATGCTGCTGGTTGCAGCTAGAACCGTTATCTTTAACCTTTCCTCTGTGGTCATGTAAGTGACATATTTTTTCCGTAATAAGTCTGTGTGAGCCAGACTAAGCTTGTTAATTTAAACTAAGGCTTTTGAAAACAATTAAAGTAAAACTCAAGGACATCATTCACGTGGATGTAGTCTTGAACAGGAATTTACACATCTTGATCATAGTCAGCATTTGTACATTTACATCAAGTTAATCTTTCTGTGAAGGCAAGACATGCCAGAGTCAATGAAGTGGGTCGATACAATGTTGAAAAGTACTAATTGTTAACTGTTGTAATCTGCAGACAGGCAGCTGTCAGAAAAACCCAGATGTGTTTTTAACGTCTGTGAATGTAATAAATATGCTTCTCTATCTGATTGTTTTGACCAATCAAGCCGGGTTTTGATTGGGAGGCTCTGAATGAACCCTACTAACTGCGCAACACTGTATCTATCCGGAGCCTTGCTGCGATGAAAGTGTGACATCTCGTTGTGTTTATTTACATGCACACATCGAGAGCTATGCTGCTGCTGAATTTAGCTCATTCTGATGAAACACTTTGACTTGTGGTCAGTCGCTCATCGATCACACTCTCAGCCCCTTTGGCTCTGCCTATATCTGCTTACAGGTCAACCTTTATGTCAGGGCTGGACTGGCCGTAGTGGGCTCCGGGCATTTCCCCGGTGGGCCGTGAGGGTAGGGGCCAGTTATTGGCCCCAGGGGTGTCATTTGTGTTACGGGGGCCCGGCAATATCAGGCCCCTTCAACAAAATCAGCTGAACCCGGCCCTAGAAAACAGCTGGGTGGCCCCCGCAGAGTTATGCAGTTTGGAGTGCTAATAGTAAACTATTTATGTTTAGTATCCAGCATCTTCCCTAAGTTAATGTAGTTTAGAGTGGGAATAGTATATTATATATATATGTAGTGTCTTGCACCTTCCCTGAGTTAATGTACTTTGGAGTGGGAATAGTAAGTTATATATGTTTAGGGCCCAATTACAATGCAGTAAGGAAAGGCTCCGACCCTCGATCGGAGCCATCGTTACCGCATCGTAATCTTCTGTTTGTAATCATTTCTGACCAACCAATTTTGATGGAGTCAGTCGGAAATTATCGCAAACAGGAGTTCCGAATAGCTGACGACAGGCATGGGGAGCCTGTCCACCATTCGGATGGCCTTCAGCAATCCCTCTGCCTGCTCTTTCCGCCGGATGGATTATGATGGCAGTTTTCCACTGCCTTTCTGTGCGGCCTTTCGGACACAGAAAGGCATTGGGAAACCGTCTTTGGGGGCCCCATGGGTGCAAGACTGCTGAATGGTGGCATAGGGGGCACCATGTGCCCCCCTGTCGATCCCTGCACCCGGTGGCAGGCACCTTGAGGTTAACGGCACCCTTGCTCATTGCAATGAGAGCATTGATTCTGTTAAGACTGCATGCTCTCATAGCATGCAGTCCTAACTGAATGAATAGTATAGGATTGCAATCGCACAGGGTTCAGTCGCATTCTAATAGCTTGGCTGCAACCTATGACAGTAGGTCATTTGGTTCCATTTCCAGAGCGATGTGGGATGAACTCCGTCCATCCGGCATCACAATCGGGTTCTTATTGTCCTGCACCTTCCCTGTGTTAATGAAGTTTGGAATGGGGATAGTACATTTTACATGTTTAGTGTTGAGCACTTTCCTTCAGTTAATGAAGGTTTTAGAGGTAGTAGTACTTCATATATGTTTATTAAAATAATACATTAGAACAGGTATTCAATTTTAATAAATGATTTTATTGCAAGTACAACATATGAAAATTAAAATAGAAAGTAAATAAATAAAAACCTGTATATTTTATTTTCCAACTGACTTTTTCTCAAATAATGATGAAAATACATTTTGTGCACTTCATTCTATGTACAATATTTGGTATGCATTTTATAAAGCAACATAACTAAATTTTTTTAATGTAACATATTGTGTAAATATTTTAACATAGATAATACTATTTTCAAACATAGTAATTATTCAGCATTTTTTAATTTTATGTAATGCAAAAGTTGGTAAACATATACATTTTTTTCAAATTTAAGAATAATTAATTGGGTGCTTTGCATACATATATTCGTTTATTATTTATTTTGTCAGAGTTATAAAATGTATCTGATTTTTAAAAGATATATTTATTAATTATATACAGTATATTATTATTCAACATATATTTTCTGAACATTTCTGTGTGGTATTTTCTTTTTAAATGATTTATATCTTTGATATTAAATAATGATATAGTTTATAAAGTTAGGAAATTATTGTGTAAAAATATTTTTTTAACATTTCACCATTTTTCCATATTTTTATAAAGAGTAAATAATAATTGTTCACAACAGAAAGACATGATTTTTTTTAGATATATTAAAAATGTTATGTGTTGTAATATTTGTTACTATATATTGTAAATTTTTTAACATAACATGAAAAACTTTTTTTAAAATTTGTAACACTAATATGTATTTTTTGTATATTTAGGATTTTCATTTAAATTGAGTTTACTGTGCAATAGTCTTTTTTTTGTTCAATTAGATGGCCATTTTTTTAAGACTGCCATTTTTTTTACAGTTTTGGTCATTTTTAGAGGGAGAAGCTCGTGGTTGGAAGCTGCTTCGCATCAGTTAAGGCAAGTTTACTTTAATTACTTTTTTAGTAGGGGGAAGGTAGTAAGGTACTCGTTAGGGCCCGATTACAATGCGGGCAGGAAGGGCTCTGACCGACTGCCCACATCGTAATCACTAATTTGCATTCCCTTCTGACCAAGCCATTATGATGGGCTTGGTAGGAAGGGAATCTGAATCAACCTTCCGAATGGCTTACGTTGGGCTCAGAGAACCTGTGCGCTATTCTGAAGGCCCACAGTAATCCGGCTGAGGGATTATGGTGGCTGTTTCCCTCTGCCTTTTTGTGCCAGCATTTCCGGCACAAGAATCCATTGGGAAATAAATTTGGAGGCCCTAGCAGGGTCCCCACGGGTACAAGGCAGCCTAATGGAGGCCTAGATGTCACATATATTACCTCCCCATTGATCCCTGCACTTTGTGGCATGCACCTTCAGATGCCTGTCACGAGGTGCAGGGATGAACTGCACCTCTGCTCTTTGCTCTGAGAGCATACATTCCATTTGGAATGCATGCTCTCATAGCACAGTATGGGATTGCAACCAAACAGGGTTCGGTCGCATCCTAATTCGTGGTCTGGAACCAACAACTGGAGGTCATTCGGTTCGAGTTCCAGAACGATGCATCTGGCATTGTAATCAGCCCCTTAATGTTTGTCAGTTGTGTTTTTGGTTGTTGTTGTTGTGTGGTGTATTAGGTAGATTATTCTATGTGAAATGCGGTTAGTGCGTCATAAGTTTAATGTTATGTTTTTTTGTAGATTGTTAATTATATCTAGAGTAGTATGTCGTGAGGGATTGTAAGAATGTTTTTGTTTGTTTTACAGTATTATTTCTGTATATATTTGTGCTGGAGGGATTTGTGTTTATTTTTACAGGTACTGTTTGTTCCAGACTTGGTGCTGGAAGAAGGTCTGTTTTATTAAATTTTTTAAGAAAATGTATATTAGTTTCAAGTAAACTAATGGAGTGTTTCTGTTTTTTTAATCAATTTTAGGGGGGTTTTATGGTTCAACACTATGGATATTTTGTCAGAGGAGTTCGTTTTGGACAGTTGGATTCTTCCATTTTGTTTTGGGTCATTTTTATTCAAATATTGGATTTTCTACAAGTTTGGTTTTTTACTTGCTTTTTGTATGATATTATTCAGCTACAAAATCGTAAGTATTTTTAAATTATTTATAGTGGATGGGAAATGGTATTTATATATATTGTTATTGATATTTTTAAAGATATATAATGTTTTTATTACGTCAAATATTTTTTGTTTCCATTAATATATTATTTGCCATTATATTTATAGTTTATATTTTAAAACTTTTTTAATGATTAAGGGGGTCATTAGGATGGCGGGCGGACTTTGTACGCCCACCATACCGATGTAAAAATAGACCGCCCGCCATAAGGGCGGGGGTCCCGTGGGGGCGATTAAGATGCGCTCGCCACAGTGGTGGGTGCATCCCGCATAGTTAACATTGCGTTGGGCGGTGCTCAAAGCACCGCCCGCCGCAATGCTAAAATGCACATCATGCATGTCAATGCACAACGTGACAGGCACCGTGCGGTGCCTGCCACATTGTACATTGCAATGCAGAGGGTGTACTATAGGTACCCCCCATGTGCACCCCCCACCCCCAGAGTTCCTGGGGGCCCGCAACGGGCCCCCGCAAGAGATCCTGCATGTCTTTCCATGGCGGCAATGCCCACACGGAAAGGCATGTGTCTGCCCAACATCATAATATGGATGGCGGTGTCTAGCTGACACCACCACCATATAAAACCTGACCGGACGGAAAAGTGGCGGACGTCCTTTCCGTCCGCAGTGGCCCCCCGCCATAGTAATATGGCGGGGGAAAATGGTTGGCAGGCGGTGATGGATCTCGGGCGGATCGCCACTGCCATGCGGGCGATCCACCCTAGGACCCATTTTCAAATGGGTCTTAGACCAGTTTGCACATGCAAAAATCCTTTTGGCCATGTACACACCCTTTTTTGCGAGTTGTAAAAATTAGCGACTCGCGAAAGAGTGTTTTATGACTCGTTAAAATGAAGGGGCGTTCCCTTCCTAATAGGGACCAAAAATGCCATGTATGACTGTTTTGCAACAGTAATTGTGGTCGCAGAACAGTCGCAGTTTACCTCCCTTCACAGAAGGATAGTAAACCACTTGTAAACAGGAAGGGGTCCCCACGGGACCCCTTCCCCTTTGTGACTGGGTCTGAAAATATTTTTTAACGGCATGCAGTGGTCCCAGGGACCACTACCTGACCTTAAAAAATGAAAGAAAACATTTCATTTTTCTTGTTTTAAATGCATCCCCTTTTCCCGCATTAAAAAAAACTGCTGTATTGAGAAGCAGTCCCAGACATGGAGGTCTGCTGAGCCTAGGAGGCCCCCATACATGGGAGGGCCAGCCATTCCCAATGGGGTCGCAATTTGCCAGTGGCTCATGTATATGCATGAGGCATGCAATTTGTGACCTCATTGGGAATCACAATCAGTGTTGCAGACACTGTTGTATATAACAATTTGTGACTCACAAATTGCGAGTCGCTATTGCAACTCAATTTGCGAGTAGCAAATTCCTTGGCTGTCCATCTGTCCTCCTAGTCCTTTAGTGTTGGGTAGAGCCTTACTTTGAATTGTAAATGCTCATACATTGTTTAAGTTTGTTTTGTTAATGTTGAACATAGTTGTGTTACAGATTGCTCTTGTCTTAGTTGTTGTAGCGTTGTTTTTTTAAATAAATGTTTATAATTTATGAAGGGTTGGTTAGGTTCTTCATCATTATTGCCTGGAGACATTATGCCATCCTTCCACAGCATTGTTAGTTTTTTCTTCCTTGTTTAGGATACTGTTGTATACATTCCACCATGGAATGTGGAATTTTGCTATATCTATGTAGTGTTCCCACCCAGGTATCCTCAAAATAGTCTAGTATGGAACTTAGTTTATGTTCATTGGTTTGGTAGTAGGGTCATTCAATTAATAAATTGTAGTGTTCAGCAACTTTTGTTAATGGAACGTAGGCTGGTGTAATTAGTTTTTCATATGCACTGTCTGTTAGTTGCATATTCTACAGTAAGGGGTGGATTACAATGCCATCCAGAAAGTCTCTGAACCTATGTTCCCGACCGAACTTGCCACTTTTCCGGTGACTGATTACGATGCAAGCAAACCGTTCGGGCTATCCGAATCTGTTCTTGAATGGCATTCAGACAGACCAAGTCATTTGTAGTCGATTCGTACAGCGCTATAGACACACTTATCGAACAAGCGATTGCTATGACCAATCAGGACAGCCGTTCCTATTCAGGTTGCTCAACACAAAATGGCTGTCAAAATCTGACTTTGGGGGCCCGTAGCAGGCCCTCCTTCACACTGACATCTTAGGTTAGGGCACGTGGGGGTACCCATGGGAACCCCCCACCCCTGTTAAACCATGCACAGTGTGGCAGGCACCATGGGGTGCCTGTCACAGGGTGCATGGTTTTCCCCAACTACCCTTTTTTTAATGTTCTTGTTTGGAACACAGGTTCCCATTAAAATCAATGGGAATCCGACTGAATGATGTTGGGAAGCATTGTAATTGGTCGCTTGGACTTGTAGAACCCGATTTGTTTGGAAACGATTCTGAAGCCGATTTGGTTGGAAGGGTTCTTAACAAGATAATGATTGGTCCTTAAAGGTAGATTTTTGAAGGTGTCACCATATGGTAATAGAACCCTTGTATTGCTGTGTGAGGATAATTTTTCAGAATGGCTTCTATCATTGACTGTTCGAATTCTTTGATAATTTTTTGTAGGTATTAGTAATTAGTTTCTTGCTTTATGTTTGTTAGCAGTTCTACATACATAGTTGTTTGTTTAGTGCCTAAAGGAAGTGGATGTTTCTATTGTGATACTGTCCATGGATTGTGTATTATTGGAAAAAGGGATTTTGGACATATTTTACATATACCATTCATCTTCCATGTTTCACAAGTTTGAAGTTTTTGTACGTTTGTGGGAGTTGCAAATATTAAAATCATTTTTTCATTAGATTTGTTGTCATAAACAAGGAATTGTTCAGGTGGTATTAGAACTTCACTGAATGTTTTGGGGGCATGTGGCGTGCCAGTAGTACATTTCTTAATTCTAGCAATTATTCTTTTTAAAGTTGAGATGGAGGGTAATTGTCCACTTACATGTTTAGGAACTCGAGGTAGGATGTCCTTTAGTATTTCTGTTGTAGGCTTTCTAAGAGCTAGTAGATCAGGAGTTTATAAACATCTCTTACTTCTATCTTTGCTATATTAGGAGGGTGGTTATGTTCATTCACATTTATTACTGTAGTTTCCTTTGTTGTTTCTTTTGTGTAGACTTATGGCATATATCATAGTAAAAGTCTTTCTTTGTGTGTTGTTCTGAATTTTGCACCTTCAGACATTTTGATATTTGAACTATGAGAATTTTTTTAAAAAAGGTTACATATGTGTACATGTTTTTATTGTTTTCCAAAAAGTAAAAAAAATAACTATACTTACATGTTTGGTTTTGTAGAATTTTTTTGATGTTGTGATGTTTTCTGTTGGTGTTTGGATGCAGAGCTTGGTGTTCTTTTTCGGTGAAGAAAAGTATACTTTTAGTGTATTTGTTTACCAGTATTTTTTGTATTTTGGGGTGTAGGTAGTTAGTGGGTTTTTGAGTTAGGAGTTTTAGTTGTTGGATTAGTATCTTAATTTATACTTACTTTTTTTGGAGTAGCTTCTTGGGTGTTGTTTGTAGTTAGTTGAGTGTAGTTTGGATATTCTGTATAACATTAGGTTATTTGTTTAGTTTGTTTAAGATTAACTTGGTTTGATTTTGGTACGTTATCTAATAAGTGTTATATTTTACTTACTTTGTAAAGTTGAAACAGAAGTTTTGGATGTTGAAGTGTGATGTTGTAGAAGAAATCCGGCAGAGATTTTGCTTCTTCTGGTCTTTGCTGATGTAATACACATTTACGTTGATTTAAAATGTGTTTATATAGTGTTCCTTTAATTGTTCTTTCATTTTTATTGGTTTATTTGGTTTGTAGTCTTATTTCATTGGTTTTTAAGAATGGGTTTAAATTGTGTTGGCAGTTGCTTCCTTATTTGGTAAACGCTAATTAATGGTAATTTAATTTGTTTTATATTATTTGGATATTTAGTAATATGCTAGTCTTTAACTTGTAAATTATAATGTAGAAAATGCATACAATAATTATTTTTGTCAGTTAATTTGTTTTTAAAAATGATAGTGTGAGTTATGTTAAATATTTTGTAGTGGTGTTTTATTATAATATCGATATTAATGTTAGTTATTTAGTTTTATCGTGTGTATTTCTACTATTGTTTATATTTTTATTATTTTTAAGATCTTAATATTCGTGTATTCACAATATTAATGTGGTCTATGTTTTTTAACTCAATATTTTTGTTGTTTTGTATGTTTATTTAATGATAACTATATTATAGTTTACAATATTTTTGTTTTCGAGATTATATGTATTGGTGTTCTTACTGGCTATATTTTAATTTTGATATTTGTGTCTTTTTTTGAATAAGTATTGAATGTCGATATTGGTGTGTTGATAATTTTAATGCTCAATATTAGTAGTGTCGATATTATGTCAGTGATAGAGTTTGTTAATGTAGTTGTTGCTGTTGTAGTTTTGTAATGTTTCTACTGATTAGTTTGCTTAATAGTTGTCATAGATTTGAATATTATTGCACTATTGTATTGTAATTGTAATGTTGAATAAAACTGGCAGTTCCACCCTCAGGGAGTGCAGAAGTGCTCCTGCATGTATATCTATCTATAAGGTTATAAAATGGGGTTTCCTGTTGTACGACTATGCACCACTCTCGACAGGTCAAGTATGAGCTGTTGGGTATTGGGCGGTCGGTTCCTGACTGCTTGCATGGACCGGTCAGCCCTTCGTGCCGCCCATTTGTTTGTGCCTGCGGCACTTGGTTTCTTGATGCCCCCTCTCTGTCTTCGGCCGTGGTGGGCTCTCCCTCGGCCAATCCACCTTGCCTCAGACCTCCGGTTCCCCGAGATATTACTATTTGGAATCTCAATATTCGATCTCTTCGGAAACACTATTTAGAAGTCCATGATCTTATAAAAGACGAGACACCAGATGTATTTTTTATGACTGAAACATGGCTTCAGGATATGGATATGACAGTTGTTAATCTTGCTCTCCCCCTGAGTACTCCATCTTTACTCATAATCGGGCTACCAGGGGTGGTGGTATTGCGATGGCTGTGAAATCCAGTTACCCTTGTGTCTGGAAGATAGTTGACCGGGCAGGATGTGAAAGTGCTTTTTTAAAAAATCTCCTTCAGCCATCATTTCACCTTTTCTGGCCTACTTATTTATCGTCCTCCTGGGTGCGATATGACCTTTAGAAAGCTCTCCCGGAGTGTATCAGCTCCTTGGCAATAGGTTGTGCCAACTTTAGCATAATTGGAGACCTTAATCTCCATTTCGACTGTAGTCACTCACCAGCTATTAGCAGTACTCTGGCAGATCTGGAGGCGTTCCAGCTTACTCAACTGGTCACTTTCCCCACCCATGTGGGTGGTCATATTCTTGATCCACTATTTACCAACCTAACTGAGGTTAAAGTGGCTAGACCTTGTCCGGTCGCATGGACTGACCTTTTTTAGTTAAAATCTCACTCCAGATTAGAGAGCACCTCTTCACGCCCATGGACAGAGTTGTGCTCAAACGTCATTGGAAGAAACTCAATTTGGAGGACTTCCATCATCTTTTGGAGCTTAATCCATTAGGCCCTCTTCTTAATGTTGAGTCTGGTTATAACCTTTTTTCTGAGTGGGTTTCTCGGGCTTTGGACGCATTGATTCCTGCTGTCTGGACTAAACACCGTTCTAGAGCCTCCAGCCCATGGTGCGACAGTTCCCTGCTGCTGTTAAAAAAAGCTTGCAAACTGGCAGAGAGGGACTGGCGAAAATTCTATGACGCTGAGAAAAAAAAGTTCTATTTGGTGAAAGTCAAAACCTATCACAGAGCAGTATGTAGAGCCCGTGATGCCTACCACGCTCAGGAATTTAGTAACAGTTCTAACCCGTCCAAACTTATTTTTAAGGTCCTTAAGGACCTGACGGCTAATAGAGCCGCTGTGACAGAAATTTGTTCAGCTTCCCACTGCGAAGACTTGGCTGTGTTCTTTATTGAAAAGGTCCAAGCTATTTACCGTGCTTTCCCTAGCACTGAGCCGGTTGCTGAGCCCACTAACCTTTTACCGACCATAGGTCATGCCCTAGTCTCCCTTCCTAATCTATCCTCTGAGACATTTCTTATGCTGGTCAGCAAAGTAAAATCTGGCTCGCCTATTGATCCTCTGCGTCCAGCTCAGTTTAAAGACTCTGCGGATCTCTGTCTTCCTCCTTTGCGCCACCTTATAAATCTTTCCCTTTCTTCTGGTGTCGTTCCAACTAAATGGAAACAGGCTGTGGTGACACCTATACTGAAGAAGGCCACCTTGGACCCTCTCAAACTTGAGAGCTACCGCCTGATTTCACTCCTTCCCTGGGCTGCTAAAATCACTGAGGCCTTTGTGAACGGGGTGCTGTCTGAACATCTCACCAGGGCAGGTATTCTGGATCCATCCCAGAATGGTTTCCGTGCTGGTCACAGCACTGAGTCCGCACTGCTCTCTATGACATAACACCTTCGTTCCGTGCTTGATTCGGGTCAGACTGTGGCACTGATCCTACTGGATCTCAGTGCCGCGTTCGACACGGTCTCACATAGGATTTTACTTCAACGTCTAGGTGAGGCAGGTGTATTGGGCACTGCATTCGACTGGTTCAGATCCTTTCTTGCTGACCGGACCTTTAAAGTAGTCGCCCCACCTTTTGAGTCCAAGTCCCATCCATGGCAGCTGGGTCTGCCGCAGGGTTCGTCGTTGAGTCCCACATTATTCAATCTTTATGTGAGACCGCTGGCTGGTGTCGTCAAGCAATGGGGCATCACTATGGTCTCGTATGCTGACGACACTCAGCTGGCGGTCGTCCTGAGTGGTGACTCCGACCTTGACACCCCCAGATTCCGGAATGGACTCTCTGCAGTGGCCAGCTGGATGAATACCAACTGTCTCCAGTTAAACGCCAAAAAAACTGAGGTCATGATTGTGGGCAAGCGACTGACCTCTGGGGTGATATATGGTGGCCCCCTGAGTTGGGTGTGACTCCCATCCCTGTTCTGGAGCTAAAACACTTGGGGGTATGGCTTGATCCTGCCCTTAGTTTTTGCGGTCTCACTAAAAAAGTGGTGGCCACTTGTTTTGGCATCTTACGAGGGTTAAGACCTATTCTGAGGTTCTTTGATCCTTCCACCAGGCAGCTGGTTATACAGGCTTCCATTTTATCTCGGCTTGATTATGCCAGCTCGCTCCTATTGGGAGCCAATCAGGCAGAGATTGCTCGGTTGCAATGTGTCCAGAACGCCGCAGCCAGAGCCCTGGTGGGCTTACCTAGATTCTGCTCTGCGGAAAGTACCAACCGTTCGCTGCACTGGCTGCCCATGGCACAGAGGATTCATTTTAAGGCCCTGTGCCTTTCTTTTAAGATCCTCAAGTTGGCCTCCCCCCAGAATCTTCACAATCTTTTGGTGCCTTATGTGCCTGCCCGAACCTTGAGATCCTTGGGACAGAATCTGGTAGCTGTTCCTCGGTTCAGGCTATGTAGAGCTGGAGATCGGTCCTTCAGGGTATTGGCCGCAAAATTGTGGAATTCCCTTCCGCTCCATATCCGTGAAATGGAGGAGCTCCTGAAGTTTAGGAGAGCTATTAAAACTCATCTCTTCCCTCATTCAGCTTAGCCTCCTTTCTGTGCATTTTTATCCGTAGCTGCTGTGTTGTGTTTGTTAATCTCTGAAGCGCCGGGACGCACCTTGGCTGGGGCAGCTGTGCGCTATAAAAGTGCTTTTAACATAACATAACATAACAAGTTAGACATACACTAAAAGATAAACTTGCTGACCCTCTGGTAGCTTGGCATAGAGATGTCAGGCTTATCTAAAGAGTTAATGTGTAAAGTATTTGTGCAACACTCACAAACAGTAACACAAACAACTGAATACAATAGATTACAATGAGCGTTTTATGAAGGTCTAGTGAGAGTCATGACATCTGAAAAATTGCTGGCAATATGTCCTGATATCAAAGTTACAAGAACTGAGCAAATACACAATCTCTAAAGAGATATTAAATATTTCTCTTTCTAATACTCACACATATTTTAGAATCAGAAACTTTGGTAACCAGGTATAGAAAGCAAAATTAAGCTTTATGCAGAGTATTGGGGAGATGTGGTACGAAGATCAAACATCTAAATCAGTGCTTCTAGGAAAGGAATGGCCGGTTACCAAAATAGCCCTTTGAAGCCCTTCTAAGAGGGGAACAAAAAGACAACATTAATCCAATCGAGCACACTAATGTAGTCCAAAATCGATAATACTGGAAAATGGAAATGGTATAAGTGTCCACGTTAATCCAAAATCGTCAGGAAATCCAAGGTTGCAGTTTTCACATGTAAGACTGGTAATTGTTTTCATACAGCCAATACCCAATCCAATTCATATGTGGAACATATAGTCAGCATACATGAATTCAGCAAGTAACAAGGTTCAGCCAACATGTGTTTTGGCGATAGGTAATTAATACCTCAACTTCTTCAGGGCTGATATACGTTCCAATCATATAGAGGTCCACGCCATAGACCCATAAGGAACACTCTCCTGAGCATTCTACTTTGACTCTCAAATATATCTATACTATATAATAATTCCTACCGCACGGAGTCTGTTATGCAGATGGATTATACTCTCTATATTGATTGGAAGTATTACAGTATTATTGACTTTGGACTACATTAGTGTGCTCGGGTTAGAATATTGTTGTATTGCTATCTCAGAAATAGAGTAGCCCATGTCTTCCAGAACTATGAGGTCCTCCGTGAATGGCCTTGTCTCGGTTCCTAGGATACGCCGAGCCCGATCTGGAGGAAAATCCTTTAGGTTCCTTGGAGCCCAAGCCTGGGACCAGCTCCCGGTGACCCTCGGATCCTTAACTGACCTGGCTGTCCTAAAGAAATAGCTCAAAACCTGGCTATTCTGCAACTAGGGGTGGTGGGAAAGGTATTTGAAGACCATTAATGTCGGGACACTCTTGCTGAGTAGCCATGCGCTCTATAAATGCACACATTCTATCATATTTTATAAACATTTTGCAAACATTGAGCCATATTGTGTTATGTTACAATAAAAGAATACATTCGTTTTCTAAATAAAGTCCACGTAAAACATGTATGATAAAGTTATTCTACTGTACATACATTCACAAAATAAATGAATTTACTTGAAAAGAACCCTAAGAATTCACTGAGAAAAACAGTTTAAAATAACATAAGCTAAGTATAATAAAAATATCAGTTTTTTTAGAAATCCTTCAAAATGTACTGAAAAAAACAAATGTTAAAGTAACGTTATAGTTCGGTGAATTTCTCAGTGACAACATTAACGTTTTAAACAAACAAAACAATAAAATTCAGCTGCTATGGTTTGCAGCACTAACAATTACTTGTGCCCCCACCATGCACTGCTTATGACCTCACAGATGACATCATTCATGACATGTTCTAAGACAACAGTGATGGCCTCACTGATGACATCTCAAATGACATAATTGATCATATCACTGATGACATAACTGATCATCCAATGAGCGTACAAGTTTGTTTTATCGTTTATATAGTGGTGGGTAACTTCCATATTACTTTCCATATTACTTTTGGAGGGGGTCCCTGGGGCCGATCCTGGGCCAGGGATGGGTAATGCATACCCACTTGACTTTTCTAACTATGGCCGGGCCCCGGGTGATGGGGTTCCCAGAGCCAAAATCAACCAAGGAGGTGGAATGTTTGACCACCATCCACTTTTTGATAAGGCGAGCCACAGGGAATGCGGTCCCTGCGTCCACAATTGGCCCATGATTGGGAGCCATGTAGTCTCCTTCCCCATATTATTGATTCCCCTCTGGACCTGACCCACCCGGGGAGGATTTAAAAAAACAAGAGCGGGAAAACACACTTGTTTTTTTTTTTTTAAATTTAGCAACAGATTTGCAGATCCTTCATAATTTTGAGGCAACAAAATAAATAAAAACAAAAATGCTTTGGCTCCATGCTGCCCAGGGTATTACTACCCTGCCCCTTTGTGGTTTATTTTGTGCTTTTCTTGGGACTAAGCCAAGTCCTGAGTGACTAGTCAATCAGATCTCAGCATACGATTTTTGAGATCCGCTGACCCTCTGCATCTCTAGATGTACAAAATGGTTATTTAATTACTTAAAAACTATTGAACAGATTTACACCAATTACTAAAGCACTCTTTCTGGACAAAATCTAGCTTTCTGCTGAATTTGTTGTAACACCGTTCAGAGGTTCAGGTTGTAGCCGTGTCTTAAATGTCAGTGTAATCTCATGGTAAAAAAGCATTTTGTAACCTACCCTTTTCCTAGGCCCCTGCTTGACAGATCATACGAATTGAAACTATGTCCTAACAATAACTACCTACTGGCTACCACCAGCAGGTAATGTCTATATATATAATATGGGAGGTCATAAACAGTGCATTGTGGAAGTGCAAGTTATAGTTAGCTTGCAAACTTTAACAGCTACATTCCTCTCATTTTGTACACATGAAATGTCAGCCTAACTATAACGTCCCTGTAACCTTTGATTTTTTTCTTTGAATATCTAAGGTTTTTAAAATGCTAATTACTAACTATAACGTCCCTGAAACCCGTATTTTTTCCAGTGAATTTTTAAGGTTTTTAAATGCTAATTTCTATCTATAATGTCCCTGAAACTTGTGGCTTTTTCAGTGAATTTCTAAAGTTTTTTAACTAGCAGTCACGTTTGCAAAGTGGTGGAGAAATTGGTCTGGGCATCTGATCAGCTCTCAGGAATTCCATTTCATTGGACTTAGAGGCGGTAACAGGAGGGCTTCTTGGCCCCCAAGGTCCCTCTGGAGTGAAGTGGACTTCATCCCCCAAACAGTAGTGCACCAGGAGGCATATTTGCAGAGTGGTGAACAAAGGGGTTGTGGCCTCCGAAGACCTCTTAGCAATCCCACTGTGTTGGGCTTACTGGAGGTAAAAGGAGGCATAGTTGGTCCACACCGCAGAATTGCTGAGTTCGGATTGCAGGCCATGGCCCCTTTGTCCACCACTGCGCAAACTCAATTCCTGGCATGCTCTAGGTTGGGGGATGGATTCCCCTTTGCTGATGGGGTCCTTAGGGACCAACTAACCTACCTGTTACCTCTAGTAAGCCCCACTCAGTGGAATTGCTAAGAGGTCTTTAAGGGCCACACTTTTTTGTCCACCACTATGCAAACACACCTCCTGGCACACTTCTCCTTTATTTATTTATTTATGGGCTTATAACGCGCCGGCATCACACCCGAAGGTGTATCTCCGCGCGGAGCAGTGAGGTAAACAGGTCGTGCAACGCTCCTCCTAGAATAGTACTGTCTTTAGGCATTTCCTGAAAGCTGAGTGACTCGAGCATTCTCTGAGGGAGAGGGGAAGGTTGTTCCATAGACGTGGGCCCATGATGGAGAGGGCGCGGCCTCCCTGTCTGGTCTTGTAATGTCTGGGAACCTGAAGTAGCAGTTGGTTACTGGACCTAAGATTGCGGGAAGGACAGTGGTACACAAATTTCTCTGCCAGGTAGTGAGGTCCCAGGTTGTGGAGACTCTTGTGTACCACACAGCAGATCTTGAATTCCACCCGTTTCCGGATGGGAAGCCAGTGAAGGGCCTTGAGGAGGGGGAGGGACGGCGTTCTGGGGGGGGTATTAGTTACCAGCCGTGCCGCGGTGTTCTGAACCACCTGCAGTTTATTGAGCACTCCTTCATTGGCTGCTAAGAATAGGCCATTGCAATAGTCCAGGCGGCTCAGAACGAGGGCCTGGACCAAGGTCTTCCGTGTATTGTCTGGTAGAAGGGGGAACACTTTCCGAAGGAGGCTAATAATGTGGAAGCAGGACCCTGCCGTGGTGCTGGCATGATGGAAGAGGGTAAGGTCATGGTCTAAACGGACCCCCAGGTTTTTTACTACCTGTTTCGGGAGAGGGGCCTGACCCAGGCTGGAGGGCCACCAGTCGGGGGTCCACAGGATTCTTGCCTCTCCGAATAGCATGACCTCAGACTTTCCCACGTTACACTGGAGAAAGTTCTTGGCCATCCAGCTGGCGATCGCAGTCATGCCGTTGGAGAAAGCTTGTCTTATCTCCGGGGTAAAGGTCTTAAAAGTGAACAGCAGCTGCGTATCGTCAGCGTAGGAGATGGGCATAAACCCGAAGGACCTCGTCATGTTGGCCAAAGAGGAGACATATACGTTGAACAACGTAGGGCTGAGACAGGAGCCCTGCGGGACTCCTCTGATGATACTGGCAGAAGTGGAGCTAAAAGAGCCCATATTCACCTTCTGAGTACGCTCTGAGAGAAAGCTGGTGAACCACGCCAAGGCAGATCTGTCAATGCCTATCTCCTTTAATCTGGTGAGGAGAATGGCGTGGGATATGGTGTCGAATGCTGCGGATAAGTCCAACAGCACCAACACCACTGACAGCCCTCTGTCCAGGGACAGGCGTATGGCATCCGTGACGGAGAGAAGAGCCGTCTCGGTGCTATGCCTAGGCCTGAACCCGGACTGAGAGTGATCTAGACTGCCGGTCTGCTCAATGAAGCTGGAGAGATGGTGATTAACATGCTTCTCCGTCAGTTTGCCGACAAACGGCAGAAGGGAGATTGGCCTCAGATTGGTCATGTCCGACCAGGGGATGGCAGTGTTTTTCCTGATAGGCTTGACCATGGCCTCCTTCCACTCCCGGGGGACCAATCCCTCGGAGAGGGAGCGGTTGATCACCGTCAGAATGGAGGGACTGAGGACACTCCCAATAAGGTGCATGACACGGGCAGGTACAGGGTCCACTGGGCTGCCTGATTTAATAGTCCCAATCAGGGAGTTGACTTGGTCCAAGGTTATCTCGGGGATGGAGGCTAGCGTAGCTGGAGCAGCGCAGGCTATTCCAGGCTGAAGACTAGAAGAGGAGTCATTTTCATCAGCGGATGGACTTGATTGGGAAATGTTTCGATAAATGGCATCGATTTTATCGGAAAAAAACCCAGCAGTATCCTCGCACAGTTTTTGGGTCAGCACTTCTGGGCTGTCGCAAGCGACGGGCTTGGTGAATGTGCAGAGAACTTTGGGGATGAAGCTACTTTAGTACTGGGGGCCATCAGGATACAAGAAGACCTCACCCTGCCACCAGCAGTGCACCAAGAGGTGCGTTTGCAGAGTGGTGTAAAAGGGAGTATGGCTTTCAACCACCTCTCATCAATCCCACTTTATCCCTCAACCAGGAGCGGAGTCAGGAGGCGCATTTGCAGAGCAGTGCATGTTGCATAAAAAAACATTTTTGGGTACAATATATTTACACAAATTTCTTCATTTTGTTTCTACAGATATACACAGAAAGGCAACAGTAAAGCAGGTCAGCCATGTACATCCAGGAGGGGAAACAAACTACTGAAGTACAGTGGCTACCTCTATTGTAGGGAGAGATTAATTGAACCCCGGAGTCACTAGAGGTGTGTGCAGTATTATTCATCCCATTGCACAGGCAGAGCGGTTACACTTGGTGACACTGTTGAAAAAACAATCAAGCATACCCACTCTACCTCTGTAATGGAGATCAAAGTCAGAAAAAAAACATAGAACAAATAAAAATACTTGTATCCGCCACCAAGGAACGAATTGTGCAGCAGGTATCCCAAAACATTCCTATGCTCGTAACCGGTTGTATGCCTACGAAACATAACCTCTGTAGAATTATTCAAAAACAAAAAGAGGCAAGTAATCCACATCGTATAAGACCCCAGGCCTACTCTGATATTAACATCACACCGGAACTAATGGTAATCTTTACTAAAGAAAGTTTCCCATTGCATGACAACAAAAACCCTCAGAGAAAAATATGAATCTTTAGTACATCCCATAAATTAGTTACACTTGAGATGACGGATCACACCTTCAAGTTCATCCCATCCATTCACCCAAATATATAGTAGTCATGATAGCAACAATAACACAACATAGCTGTGTCTAAACCGGGATGGTGATGTGAGCTAAAGCACGATGATGCATTCATCCCAGATCTGTGAAAGGGGGTGAGTGTCTGAAAAGTTTCAGCGCTCTGTCATCATCTCTTTATGTTTGTTTATACAGTATACTGCCAGATAAACATTCTTCAACCAACATTGAAGTTTTGACAGTGGTAAAAACAAAATCACTAGAAAAAAAGTCGTAGAAAAGTGATAATTGTTTAACCATGATTAATACTTTTTTAAATTAAGCCCTGATAGCCAAATTCAAGGATGATTCTTTCATTTTTCTACGGCATATTGGAGAAAATTAAAAAAAAATCCTTAGTTGAGGAGTATGTATCTGACAGTAATCTGTAATTTGCATTGAAAAAACGAATGGCTTGATTATGAGTGTGCCATCCACAGACAGCCAGACTCACGGGGGTAAGGTGGTCACAGTCTTCAAAATGCACTATCACAATTAAAGCAGTCCGAAAACCACTGCCTGCCACAGTCGCCAGGGAACTGCCATTCCCTGGTGGTTGTACCGCAGTGTAGAGGCAGCAATATGCTTGGCGGGTCAGCCACAATCAAACCAAGCATATTATAAGTTTTCGCTATGCCACAATCTTCAAGGTGGTTCTTCCTCCATGAAAAGCGTTGTGGAGAGGAAACAAAGGGGGCCCTACAGTGCCCCTTGCTGCCTCTTGGCCATGGGGTGCATGCAGGAGTGCACAGCAATAGCTCCCCTTTGTATTTTCATCTCAGTTCATGCATGCCATGAACGTGTCAGTCCATGCCATGCAGAACAGTTTTGGGTGTTCCCATTGTGGTGCCCATATTCTGAGGCAGCGCATAGGACGTAAAATAAAAAGCCCGTCAGACACGAGAAACGTCATGCAGTGGAAGGACAGACCCAATGCCACACCGCCAAACTCGTAATCGGGCCCTAACTGTGTTATGTTTTGTCACCTGGCAGTGTAGATTACTTCTACACTTCAACTACAAAATATGAATATTTAGTACAAAATTAGGACAAAATGGGACACTTACTAAATTATTTTGATGACACAATGACTGGCCATTTAAGCAGGTCAGATCACAGGAGAAAGCCAAGGTTCCTTGTTGAGTGGTGGACCTGTTACACAACCTGCTTTGAGGGAGGTGCAAAGACTAACAATGCCGTTGATGGTTGGCACAACTCCTTCAACAAATCTATTGGTAGACTGCACCCTTACTTATATAATTTTTTGGAAATTTTGAAGAAAATGCAAAGTTTTCAAGAAATGTGAATAGCACAATAGCAAATAGGTACTCTGAACCTACATTTCTTTTTAAAAAGCAAAGAAATGTCCCAGCGCCTATTGGCCCAAATTCAACAATTTTCATTGATGATGGCATCAGACTACATGGAAAATATTGCACACATACTACATTTCTAAAACACACTAACAGCTACTCTAAATCATTTGCCTGTTTTGATAATTTTTTTAATTACAATATATTTGTCTTTTCCTTAAATTATTTTTGTAAGTTAATAGATTTTCATGGGACCTTCCTGAAGATGCCAGCTTTCTTTATTCCACCAGTTACAAGAATCTCTGGTATTCTACTAATCGAATATCCAAAATGCCCAAAACGGCACAATTTCCATGAAAAACCAAAAACATGTATAGTCGAAGTCACCATTTCCATCCCAGTAGCTGCAGGATAAAGTTAAGTGTATTTTAAGTAAGTGAATCCAAGAAAAACCCACCAAAATGTTTCTGTGTTTGAAGAAAAACACAAAAAAAGTCTGATAAAAACTCCAAGCTCCCGTCATAGCCATTGTAGTCCTTGCACTGTAACATCTAGCATTGTCTACTTCCAAAAACCCAGTTTGAAAAGTGTGTTGCTTGTCACAAAAATTAACTACCAAAAAAGTGGAAAGATAACCTAAAAATCAGCATCCGGTTCAGAGAATCAAAGGTCTGTGTCCCAGCAGAAGTCTACACACCGTACAAAAATACAACACAAAAGAATAAAATTAAATATAGTTTTTTATCAAAATGTTTTAAAAGATGCTGTACTTCAGTATAAATCACTTTTTTAGACCATGTTTGACAAAAAACTCAATCACCCTGACGTGGACCTACAACCGCTGCCTGCATAGGAATGAAATTGTGGCTAAAGCAGCAACAACAATACATACTACTCTTAGCATACGTCTGTCTACCTTCCCCTCTCTCCTCACATTAAACAATGCCACCTATAGACTTAGAAGTATAGTTTACACTAGTTTTACCAAAATTAAGCTCTTCCTTGCATCCAATCTTGATCGCGATGCTCCACCGTCTATAGAAACAGACACTTAAGTGCGTACATCAAGACATAAAGTAAAAACTGAAAAAGGATATTTTTCCCCATATACTTCAATGTTAAAACACAGGAAAATGCATTAATACATGTTTTAAGAAATACTCTAATGTCTGTAAAATTATAAAACTGTTTTTTATAAATAATGTATGTTTTGAAGTTTTTTTTGAATTTCTGGGTGACTTTTTAAATATTGTTTAGTATTTGTTAACATTTTAACATTTTAAAGCTTACATTTTCCCCTTTTATATGTTAATAAAAGTTTTTTTTAAATATTTTATACATTTCTGTCTGGTTGCTATATTTATCTTTTCACTATTTCTAAAATATTTTTACTCTAGGAGTTGTAATGCGTCTACAATAAATATTTGGTTGGTAGGTTAGAACAATTTTTGAAGTAATATGAATGTTTAAAAATGAATACTCGGGTATTAGATGTAATACCCAAGTATTAATGCACTTTCCCACGCTATACCCATCCCTTACACCCCGTGCCTAAAGGTGTGGCTTACATACTTTTAAAAATGCTTCCGTTTTTTTTTACCATTGTTATTTTTATTAACGTTTATTTATACATTAAAACTCATGCATTACATGAAATATCTGAATACTAAAGCACTTCTCCATCCAGTACCCCATTTACCTTACATCCCATGCCTAAAGATGTGTTTTACATCCTTTGAAAATTTTATTTCATTTATTAAATGTAGTTGACATTTTATTAAAAACTAATTATAAATTATTATGAAGGTATTACAATTAATACCTGAATAATCCCCATCCAATACCCCTATATTCACACATCCCGTGCATGAAGGCAGATTTTACTCCCAGACATTTTTTTTTAAAATAATAACATTTACATATAATAAATAATATGTATAACAATAACACTATCCCACAAAAGGCAATGCATTGTATTATATACGTTGTAAAACATGTTTGTTGTAATAGTATTCGTGTTAATGTGATGCTTTGTAATGGTAGCTGGGTTGTAATGTCTGTGTTGTAATGGTTGTTTCCCCTACAAGCTATATAAGGCACACCAGCATAGGCAAAGCCTTAAAAAAACATCACTCTTGGAAGGTCGCATGATGCCATAAATTAATGAAATGCATGTACGATAACCAGACTATTCCACTGACACCCTCCTTAGAACTTTGGTTCCAAAAAGGAAAGATAGGAATTTGGTAACTTCCAAGGCAATCTTTTCATGAAGTTAAGGTTCCTATCATTACATTCTGTCCAATTATTATTATTAGGAGTTTATAAAGCCCACTTATACCAAAGGGTGTCCTGACGCTCCACACTGACTCCCTGGAAAACGAGGGGCTTAATCCCTAAATAACCAAGTCTTCAGCCCCTTTCTGAAAGTGAGGAGCTCCTCGGCCTCCGTAATATGTGCTTGCAGGCTGTTCCAAGCTTTTGCTGCACTGTAGGAAAAGGTGTTTCCTCCCCAGCTGACCTTTCTTATTCAGGGCACCGCCACTAGTTTGCTTTCCGCGGAGCACAGTGCTCTCCCAGGCACATACCAATCGAAGCACCTAATCAGAAACTCTGGGCCACTGCCCTTCAATGCTTTGAATACCGTGCACAGCACCTTAAATTGAGCTTGTCTGGATACCGGCAGCCAGTGCAGTTGCCGCAATCCCTCTCACACAGAGGCAAACCTTTTGAACCATCTGTAGTCTGTACAGGTGTTTTTTTCAGATTCAGGTACAGACTATTTCAGTAGTCCAAACGCAACAGAATGAAGGCTGAGACTGCTAACCTGCAACCATCAGCTGGAAGAGAAAATTTAATTTTTCTCAGTATCCTGAGGATATGGAAGCATGCTGCAACCACTCCACTAACCTGCTCCCCAAAATCCAGTTGTCTGGTCCATGATTATGCCCAGATTTTTTGCCTTGCACTTGGGGATTGGTGGCTTCCCCATTGCCTCAGGCCACATATCCGGAGACCAGATGTTAGAATTTTTCCCAAATACCATGACCTCGGTTTTCCGTGCATGCAATTTGAGGCAGTTCAAGGCTATCCAACCAGCAATGTCTTTCAGGCAATCCTGGCAGCTCACGGCTATATCCACTTGTGCCCTGCGTTGTATGGACAACAGGATCTGCGTGTCATCTACATTGGAAGTGAGTTGCAGGCCGTAAGATCTTATCAAGGCTGCCAGCAGGCTAACATAAATGTTGAAAAGCGTGGGGCTCAAGGAAGAACTCTGAGGTACCCCGCAAGGGAGGGCAAAGGGTTTGGACTTATCAAGCCCCAGATCAACTGTCTGGATTCTGTCGGCCAAAAAAGACCTCAGGAGGCTTCAGGCATTGCCTTCCACCCCTGCCCTCGAGAAGCGGTCCATCAACACCCCGTGATGGATCATGTCGAAGTTGCCAACAGATCGAACAAAATCAAGACAGTCACCCCTCCCTGGTCAACCTCCTCCATGGCCTTAATCAAGGCCAGTTCCGTGCTGTGTCCTGTACTAAACCCAAACTGCCATAGTAGTGTATGTTTTACCAGAAATAGATATTTGTCATGCATTACAGTTAGTAATCACAGTATCTACTTTACTGCCATCTGCTCTGCATCATTGTAGCATTTACATGACATACAGAACATCTGTTTGACAATTAGTATAGACATTTTATGTGTAGCTTTATCCAGTTCTATTTGTGTATTTGATGTGCATGAGGAAACATCACATTCATGGAGCCATGAGTAACTAAGTCCATATAACTCATTACCGTGTATCTCCACTTCTTCTAAAACACCAAACATCACCATTGGAAACTCCTGTGCATCCTCTTTTTGATTATTTTGAGTGAACCCTTACAGATCCACTACATATATCTACAATGTCTCAAATGCCTGACGCACAATGTGTTTTAGCTCTGTCACTACGCATACAGTGCAACAAAAGGCAGTACAAATCACAATACCTTCTGCTGTTTCTCTTGAATTGCATCCACAACACGAGGTAATGCAAACAATATGTGTGCAACAACATTGGCATAGCAGTTCACACCAGAGGGGTTTGACAATTGGCAATCAAAAATATCTCCATCAATTTCAATGTTTTGTTTCTTAGCAACTTCCTTGTTTGCTTTTATTTCTTTCCTTGCAACAGCATTACTACACTGCTTTGAAACGTTGTCCTTTGGACAGGTAAAACATTTGTCATAAAGTGAATACTCTCCTGAATGAGCAACATACAGACATATTAAGTGGCAGAATTCTTTCACACAATTTAAGTCTGCATTTACTCTGATCTGTTCAAATGTAACTAGATACAAACCAGACAATGTCCTAATTCGAGATAAAATTACATATGCCATACCTTCCTGAAACACTTTACTTCCAATATTAATAGATGTCACATCTAAACTTAAACCTTGTGATTCATAAATAATAATATTTACAACAAGGGGTGGTGAGGGACAGAGTCTCTGAATTAAGCAGAATACTCTCACCCAGTCAAAAGATCAGGGCTAGATCCAACACCGTTTTTTAGCTCATTGCACCATCCCAGTTTCAGAACCTGGCTGTATGCAAATTAGTCTGTTCCTGTCCCAGTGCATGATGGGAACAGGGCAAACCAAACTACAAAAGCCAATTCTTACACTGGGAAGGAAACAAGCTTCCGGGGACCGGTTTCTGGCATTACAGCCGTCTTCGGCCCGGCTTGCTTGAATCCTGATGGTGCAATGAGCAAGGGACTCATGTCTGAGTATACCCTTCCACGCTTAGGGTGGACAAAAATATTTACAACAAGGGGTGGTGAGGGACAGAGTCTCTGAATTAAGCAGAATACTCTCACCCAGTCAAAAGATCAGGGCTAGATCCAACACCGTTTTTTAGCTCATTGTACCATCCCAGTTTCAGAACCTGGCTGTATGCAAATTAGTCTGTTCCTGTCCCAGTGCATGATGGGAACAGGGCAAACCAAACTACAAAAGCCAATTCTTACACTGGGAAGGAAACAAGCTTCCGGGGACCGGTTTCAGGCATTACAGCCGTCTTCGGCCCGGCTTGCTTGAATCCTGATGGTGCAATGAGCAAGGGACTCATGTCTGAGTATACCCTTCCACGCTTAGGGTGGACAAAAATATTTACAACAAGGGGTGGTGAGGGACAGAGTCTCTGAATTAGGCAGAATACTCTCACCCAGTCAAAAGATCAGGGCTAGATCCAACACCGTTTTTTAGCTCATTGCACCATCCCAGTTTCAGAACCTGGCTGTATGCAAATTAGTCTGTTCCTGTCCCTGTGCATGATGGGAACAGGCAAACCAAACTACAAAAGCCAATTCTTACACTGGGAAGTGTAAGAATTGGCTTTTGTAGTCTGGTCTGCCCTGTTCCCATGATGCACTGGGCCAGGGACAGACTAATTTGCATACAGCCAGGTTCTGAAACTGGGATGGTGCAATGAGCTAAAAAACGGTGTTGGATCTAGCCCTGATCTCTTGACTGGGTGAGAGTACTCTGCTTAATTCAGAGACTCTGTCCATCACCACCCCTTGTTGTAAATAATTTTGTCCACCCTAAGCGTGGAAGGGTATACTCAGATGTGAGTCCCTTGCTCATTGCACCATCAGGATTCAAGCAAGCCGGGCCGAAGATGGCTGTAATGCCAGAAACCGGTCCCCGGAAGCTTGTTTCCTTCCCAGTGTAAGAATTGGCTTTTGTAGTCTGGTCTGCCCTGTTCCCATGATGCACTGGGCCAGGGACAGACTAATTTGCATACAGCCAGGTTCTGAAACTGGGATGGTGCAATGAGCTAAAAAACGGTGTTGGATCTAGCCCTGATCTCTTGACTGGGTGAGAGTACTCTGCTTAATTCAGAGACTCTGTCCATCACCACCCCTTGTTGTAAATAATTTTGTCCACCCTAAGCGTGGAAGGGTATACTCAGATGTGAGTCCCTTGCTCATTGCACCATCAGGATTCAAGCAAGCCGGGCCGAAGACGGCTGTAATGCCAGAAACCGGTCCCCGGAAGCTTGTTTCCTTCCCAGTGTAAGAATTGGCTTTTGTAGTCTGGTCTGCCCTGTTCCCATGATGCACTGGGCCAGGGACAGACTAATTTGCATACAGCCAGGTTCTGAAACTGGGATGGTGCAATGAGCTAAAAAACGGTGTTGGATCTAGCCCTGATCTCTTGACTGGGTGAGAGTACTCTGCTTAATTCAGAGACTCTGTCCATCACCACCCCTTGTTGTAAATCATAAATAATAATGGCATATGCTAGACAAACTAAAAAACGTTTCCTTCAAACATGTAAAAAACTAGCAGTACATTGCCCAATTTGCTTTGCTTTGCCAATACGATCAAATCTAATCACAACGTATTCCACCTCATTCCTAATAGGAAAATTAATACAATCTCCAACTTTACACACAGCACCATTAACCAAACCTTCTTCAACATTTGACTTTCAGCTCAAAATCACACTCGAATTTTTGCATAGTTTTAATCAGCTATCCAATCCTGCAGTTCAATACAGAATGTTCTAATTAATCCAGTTTTGCTTGTAACAATTCATTAAGAAATACCGTGAGATCCTTGTGTTGCATTATATCTATTCATTCAGTTGCAAAATGTCTCTTTTATCCAATTTCAACAATTCATTGTTGAAACACGCACATTCCTCCAATGTAAGCATTAGACACACAACATGTTTACCATCTTGTACGATACTGAACATTAGTTCTGCTGCTGCCTTAACTATAAGATTCCAATTTGTAACAATACAACTTTCTAAAACACAGCTTCCCTCTTTTGAAAGAACACCTACTCTAATGTCTTTGCAAGGATTACCATTATTATTATTAATGAATATCAGATGTTTGTTGCATATTCCTGATTAATTCTTGGTACTAAATATTTACCAAATATTCATACACTTTCCAACGCTTCCCAAAGAATTCCTAGCTTCATCGTGCAGCAGTGTTTTGAGCAAAGGCTGACCCTTCACAGGAGTAAGTTGCAGTAAATATCCCAAAACATTCAATCAATTTCCTCCAAATAGGACATTATAATCCATTCTCAGAACCTCCTGCATTCTCCAATGCACAAAGGGAAGTGCTGGCTTTGAAACCATGCTCACCTTATCAATGATTAAATATTCAACTTTTTTGACACTTCCTGATGAGCTGCACCAGATAAATTTTGGTATTCCAATTTGTTTTTATGTTCCACATGCAGCATCAAAAGTTGATGCATATTAATACTTTTGATATCGTGTGCAGCTATTCCACTAGGTGATATAACCACACATAGCAAATTTCACTCTGTACTCTTTTGTGGAAAAGCAGTTAGAACATGTATTAAGAAACTTTTCAGTGCCAGCTTGACCACTGACATACAACAGTGTACGTTTAAATGTTGAGCATGAACACCCTTTGTTGTCATGAAGAAATCTATAGTCAAAAAATACATTTGACCTCCATATATATTTGCAATTGTTCATCTTTTAGCTGTGCAGCTAAATCTACCAAATCAATTGTTTCCTGTTGTGCTTGTTTCATTGCAGTCTCCTCCTCATTCATTGCAAAAGCAGCCTCATTTCCAAATATTGGCTGTCCATGTGGGTTCTGACTTCGCGGAACTGAACTTTAGCTGACTTTGCAAACTCCCCTCAGCTACCTTAACAGTAATAATAAAAGTATTTTTTGCAAATTTTTCAAAGCTGAATGGAAGCATACATCTAGTACTAAGGCTTTCTTTAATGAAGTCAGTTACTGACAGAACAAATTAGTGCATCCAGTTGAAACAGTGGCTGATGCAATGAGGTAAAAGACAGAAGAGATGGTTCCTAGAAATGAAGATGTAGAGATAAGTGAAATGTTACAAAGAAGGCATACACATGCTCCTGTGTATAAATGGGAGTGCAGTAGTATGTGTAGTATTCGGCAGGAATCAATTGATATATTAAGATTTTTTCTAGACCAAATTCCAGATAGAAGTGTGAAATGAAAAACTGCAAAGTTGCAGGCATTCCATGCAAAGTGAGGAAACACGCTAATTTACAAGGAAACTCATTGGCATGTCTATGCAGGAAAGTGTGCAGAAGAAAATTTCATAATTTTCAAATTTCGCTGTATTATGAGTTGAGCAGATTGCCTTTGCAAGGACGGCGGTTGAACCTCTGAGACCACCAGCAGAATGCTGACCACCAGCTTTACTGTTTATGATAGTCATCCACCATAAAGAGGTACATAGGAGCAGTACCAGGTGCATACAACTAGTTGCCTTTTCCATTAGCTGACGACAGCGGTCTAACTGCCTGCTTCAAGGTGGGGGTAATTAAAGTTTTAGGGTGCATACTCGCCCTTTCTTCAGGTCCCACCTTCACAGCAGGATATTCACACAGAGGAATACAACCCCACTTGCGACGATCTACTGGTGAGTCCCTTTTGCACCATAAACCCATTGCCAGGACTGTCCACATATGGGCCAAACCCTGGCCGTTGGCATATGGTATTTTTCCACAGGTATCATGCATAAGTGTGCGTTCTACGCATAGGCAGTTGAAATGCACACACGGGCATCAATATATTTTGGGAATAGTACTCACACCTGCTGCAAGATCTCCACAGCCACACTGTTGGCACCGTGGTCAACTCAATACAGCGATCTTTGGAATGCCAGTGCAGTGGGCTACTGGCGGGGGTAGACGTGGTTCTCTGGCAGTAGGACAAGCAAACTCTAACCAGCAGCCTGCTTTTGTGCCACTCAGGAGTACACCGTCAATCAAACAGCATTCCGGCTGCAGCATTAAGATTTTACCACCACGCCGGTGGTGTGCCAGAGGTGGTCTTGCACTGGTGGCTTGTTGTGGCTCTACAGACTGAGCCTGAAGGCAATGCCGCTGCACATCTGCACCAGCACCTTTGGTCATGCACTGTTGCAATGCACCATGTCATGCATGGTGCATTACAACACAACATGTGACCCCAGCCAAACCTTAAAATCTGCTAAAACACATGGGGCCTCTTCCTTGCCTTTCCGATGACCTTTCCATTGCAGGGTTTCCACCATGAAAAGGTTGTCAGAAAGGTAACTTGTAATTCCGACTGCAGCACCTGCATCGGCAACACTGTCATACCCCCCTGCTTTCCCAACAGCTGCTCCTGTGGTATCCACGATCCTGTCAGTGGTGGCGGTCTTGAGGCGGGCTTGAGGAGTGCAACCGCCCTATTCGTAATAGTGCGATTGGTCCGACAATTAGGCGGCGGTCAGGCCACCACCGCTGGTACAGTAGTCATCGGACCGCCATGCTCTTAATCAGGCCCTTATTGCAGATTGCTGGAGGTGTCTCCATACGCTTTGATTGAATTGATAGTAACAGCCTTGTTTGGCTGTGTGGGGGTTCATTTTCAAAGTCTTTCCTCATTTTCTGTGGGCAATAGTTCTTTTTTTTAAGTGTAATGTGATTTATGAGGTCATTGTAAGTGCTGCTTAGTTTAATTAGGTATTGGGCATATATAAAAGTGATATTTATAGTTTGATATTCACCATGTATTGTGTATCTCTGAGTGAATTCTTTGGTCTGTGATGTGTTTGGGGACTTTAGGCAGTATATCTTTTAGAATTCTGGCTGTGGGTTTCTGGGAGCTAGTTCTTGCCTCTCTTGTATCATTCAATAGCTCCCTTACTTCGATTTCTGTCAGATTTGGGGTTAGTTATGCTTTCTTACAAGAATGACAACGCCATATTTCTTAGTGGACCTCCCATATCATGCATTAGAATAATATTTGTTACATTTCCAGTTTACGTTTTCAGTTGATGCACTGTCTAGGGTGTAGGTGTAGCCCATGTAACTTAGTAACTGCTTTCCTTTATGGGATGTTCTATATTTGTCTCCCTCTAGCATTGTGTCTGAAGTACTGTAATAGTATAAATAAATAAAATGTCGATACATTTGTCATTTTAATGAAAAAATAATGCAACAACTCATTACTTTTATACTGACATGTATGGTCTTTTTCGATGTTCCACAATTGTTGGGGACTTTCCAATATGAGATGGATCAGGTGCTTTCTTTTCTGTTGAAAAAAATTGGCAGCTTTATTTTAAATGTTTATTTGATGGTAGTTTTGTAAAGGTTGAGGTCATTAGGTTTATTTTTACTTGCCAGTGGCATGAGTTCATAATTTGCAATACTGTGTGTATAGTTTCTTTGGTATATCATTTTACTGGTTTGTGAAAAAAAAAAGATTCTGGCAGCTTATCACTTTTTGAAGTTGTGGTGTTGATCGTTAGGGTATACAATGAAAGAGAAGGAAGTTTACATTATTTACATTTATTTACAAGTAAGGTTTAATTTACTTTATAATTTACCTTATAAATACCATTTAAAAACTTCCATTCCCCTGTGACAACATGCATCACTTAAACACAATGCAAGTCCTCACAAATCTGCGCCAAAATGCCTACATGCAGTATCAACAGTGCTGGGCTTTATTAATATTCCCCTCTTCACTTCTCAAGATGAATGGTGAGAGGAATAATAGATCGTCTGAACCACTCATTGGTTTACCAATATAGGGTAGATGCCTCATTCCAAACACTCTCCAAACTATGGGGCCGATTATGATCGCGGTTTTCCTGCATCCTCCGGGCCGGCGGAAGCCACCGCCGGCCCGGAGGATGCAGGAAAACCGCTGCGGAGCCTCCAAAGACCCACCGCCATATTAGGATGGCTGGTGGGTCTTGAATTCCGTCCCCAGCTTTTCCGCCGCGGTCGCCTTCCGACCGCGGCGGAAAAGCACTAACATGGCCGGCGGTGTCTATCAGACACCGCCAGCCATATTAGGATGGAGGGAATCACATGCTTTTCCGTGGCGGCTTTTCCGCCGTGGAAAAGCATATGGAAATTCACTTCGGGGGCCCGTTGCGGGCCCACTGGGTGAAGGGGGTGTGGGGGGTGCACATGGGGGGTACCTATGGTAGCCCCCTCCCTTTGCGTGCACAAAGCTGCAGGCACCGCGCGGTGCCTGCCGCTTTGTGCATGCAAATGCACTGCTTTCACTTTTTTACATTGCGGCGGGTGCTGCTTCAAGCAGCACCCGCCGAAATTTAAAAAATACAGGATGTGACCGCCAGGGTGGCGGTCACATCCTAATTGCCATGGAGAGACTGCCGCTGCCCATGCGGACGGTCCCTCTTACTCAGGTGTGGTGGACAGACGCAAGTCCGTCCACCATCATAATAGGGCCCTATGTGCTGGTCTCCGATTATCGAAAATCTAGAACAACGTAAAGGAATAAGAGGCTTAGACAAGATCTCTTGCAATATTCCATATAATGAAAAATAAAGAGAAAGAGCAGCTCTGAAATTCTTCCTCGCACAATGATTAACAATGCAAAATAGAACATGTAACTGAAAAAGTAAGAATATATGTTCCATTTGATCCACACAAAATATCATAAAAGACTCAAAAGAATGAAAATGTATCTACATCTATTTTTACTTTTACCTGAAGATATAATAATAATAATAATAATAGGGGGTCTTGTAAAGCGCTTGGTGACGCACAACGGCGTGTCCCCGCGCTATGATGCGAGCGCTAGCAGGAGAAGGTACTAAGGTGGGAACCCACTACCGGGCATATAGAAATGTTTTTAGCTTGGCTCTGAAAATGGGCTCTGAGGGTTCCAGGCGCAACGCCACAGGAAGTTTGTTCCAGCTAGATGCAGCCAGATACCTGAAGGATCTGCCACCCATCCTTGCTTTGGACACCTTAGGAATGGACAGGCGCCCCGAGCCAGAGGATCTGAGGGAATGAGAGGGCTCGTATTGTGTCAGCAGACCCTGTAGGGGAAGAGGTGCCCTGCCGTTGACGATCCGATGACAGGTGCATAATGCTTTAAATTCCACCATGCTTCTCACCGGAAGCCAGTGCAGGGCCTGGACCGCGGCTTTAGAAGCTGATCTTCTGGGCAGTCTGAGAACCAACCGGGCTGCGGCATTTTGTAAAACCTGCAGGCGGCTCAGATTCTTCTTGAGAGTCCCCAGGTAGAGCAGGTTGCCATAGTCCATCTTGGACGTGACTAGTGCATGCACTAGTATTTGGTGGGCTTTGATAGGAAGGAGCTCCAGAACCTTCCTGAGGGTCTTGAGGATCCCGAAACAGGTACCAACCACCCGATTGACCTGGGGTCCGAAAGTTAGGATGGAATCGAACCAGACACCTAGATTCCTCGCCTCGTGGCAGGGAATTGGTGCTGGTCCCAGGCAAGGTGGCCACCACGCCGACGTCCAAGCCGCTCGGTCTCCCCCCACCACCAGCACCTCAGTCTTGCCTCCGTTGAGCTTAAGGCAGTTGGCAGACATCCAGGCAGCTAGTTCTTGCATGCATGCTCTGAAGATGTCTGCCGCAAGACCGGGTGCACGCGATAGGGAGATGACCAGCTGCGTGTCGTCGGCGTACGACACCATGCGCAAACCGTGACTCTCCACTATGGTGGCAACCGGGGCAACGTACAGATTGAAAAGAGTTGGACTCAGGGACGAGCCCTGCGGCACCCCCTGGTCCAAGGCTACTCGCTCGGAGTAGCAGTCGCCCTGCCTGACTTGGAAACCTCGGCCAGATAGAAACGACTGGATCCATTTTAGCGCTGCACCTCCTACCCCTCCTTTGTTCAGACACTGTAGCAAGATGGAATGTGCTACAGTGTCGAACGCAGCGCTAAGGTACAGAAGGATCAAGGCCATAGTATGGCCCTCGTCGGCACCCTGCCTGATGGTTTCGGATGCCATGAGGAGCGCTGACTCCGTCGAGTGTCGAGGCCGGAACCCAAACTGGGTGGGATGTAGAAGATTCATATCTTCCACAAATTGCATTAACTGCAAATTGGCCACCTTCTCCGCCACTTTAGAGAAGTAGGGTAGAAGAGAGATGGGACGCAGATTCTCCAGCTTTTCGAAGTTGATATTAGGCTTCTTGCGGAGGGGGAGCACCACAGCTTGTTTCCATTCCCTAGGCATAGTGCTGGACCTGAAGGAGACATCCAACAGATGCCTAATGTATGGTTCTAGTGTCGTCAAGCTGTCCCCCAGCCGTTTAGGTGATGCTGGGTCCCGTGGGGAGCCTGATTTCACTGATCTACATATTTTGATCAGGTCGTCTACTGGTGGGGTGGAGAAGTTAAGCAGCAGATTTTGTCCATCAGCCTCTCTTACTGATGCTTCAAACTCTCCCCCTGCCAAGGGTTGGGCAGGAAAGGCTGAGTAAATTTTGGACACTTTGTCGCCAAAATAGTCAGCAATGCGATTGCAGGCAACAACTGAACAATCCTCTAATCCTGCTGAGGACTTGGGGACAGCCAGGGATTTATAAACACAGAACAATTCTTTCACTGAATTCTCTGCACCCATGATCCTATCGGCATAGTGGGCAGTTTTCGCTCTCCTGATTAGGTTGTGATATGCCCGTCTATTGACGAGATATCTCTCTCTCGCCTGGCTGTCATAGGCTACCCTCCACTGCCTTTCTGCTCCCTTACAATCCCTCTTAGCACAACGCAGTTCCTCATTGAACCAGGGTGCCGTTCCCTGTTTACGGCCGCCCTCCTTCGGCCGGCCTAGAGGGGCCGTACGGTCCAGGGCAGCCGTGATACGGTCATTAAGCAATTTATTTGCCGAATCCGCATCATCACCTCCAGGGGGGCCCTCTGCGATAAGAGCCTCATTGAACTCTGGCAGAGAGAACCTGGCCCATTTGCGCCTGGGGTAACTAAGGGGAGTGGGGTCTGTCACCTTATGTTTAGGGAGAAGAATTTCAAATGGTACCAGGAAATGGTCGGTCCAGGGGAGGGGCACGGGGAGAGCCGCTATGACTTCCTCCCAGTTCGCGAATACTGGATCAAGCAAGTGGCCATGCTGGTGTGTTGGAAGCTGCCCCTTTAGCTCTAGTTGTAAGGCCTGAAGTTCTTGACGGAACTCCATCGCTCCTTTGTCCGACAGATCCTCTAAATGCATATTAAGATCTCCGAGTAGCAGAAACTTATCTCTCCGCAACGCTATCTCCGTGACGCACTCTAGTAGGTTACCTTTAAACCTTGCCAGGGGTCCTGGGGGACGATAGCTTAAATAACCCTTCACCGTAGTGCCCCCATTAATTTTTATGGTAAAAACACCAGCCTCGCTTCCCGCCATATGGACTAATTCCAATTGACAGGCAAGCTGCTGTTTAAATGCAATAGCTATACCTCCTCCTCTGCCATCGGGTCTGTCCAGTCTCACCATCAGGTATTCTTCTGGTAATGCCTGAATGATGTCAGGGTCAGAGTGAACGTCCAACCACGTTTCTGTGAGGAATAGCAGGTCCAGTTGTCTATCCACAAGTAAGTCGTGAATATCGAGCTTATGACATCGTAGCGATCTCACGTTGAGCAAGCCACAGGACAAGGTGGAACTGCCCCGGGTATCAGCTATCGATGTACTAAATCGGAATTGACAGTGTCTGCAACCTACTTCCTCCCCTATGTATATGGTGTGAAGGCCGGGTGTACAAGTAATGGTGGACAGACTTACAAGATCGTTCCTACTCCAAAGTATTCGGTTGTCAGGACCAGGGATGGGGGCCCTGGGCCGTGTCCGGTCGTGGACGGGCGCAGACGGGCTTGGCTTAGGCGCGGCTTTGGCGCACCCGCTGCGCCAGCCCGCTGCGCCGTCTGGTCATGATGCACATTATATAGTGGTGAGAGGAGGGTGGGAGGCCGGCGCGACTAGAGCGCTCCCCCAACCACACCTAAGATGGCGCCCACCGCCGCCATATGTAATTTTTGCTTCACTGTCTTCAATGTGCAAGCCATCAGCACTCCATCTAGGGGAGAATCCCCACTCATGAGTATCACTGCCATAATATTGATATACAATATCGTTGAAATAAATCAGCCTCGACCCCGGCCCCCTTCCCTTCCTACCCACTTCGAAGGACCTCAACACACAGTACGTGACTTCCAACCCCGTCCCCAGTCCCTCATGCAATTTTTCACCCGACCCCTTCACTTCCTACCCACGTTGAACGACCTCAACACCCAGTAGGTGACCCCTTACCCCCTCCCCAGTCCCTTATGCAATTTAACATCTATGCTCCAACATGGCTCGCCTCCCAGCACCACCGACCCAGCCTGGATCCCACATGGACACCTCCCCCGCTAAAGGGCAACTTAACAATGTTAGGCTCTTCCCCCCAGGTTTAACTTTCCTTCACAAAACACCCACACCAACATAGAGACTGGGCAATGGCTCACCCTGCTTGAATGCCAAATAACCACCATTATCCAGGGTCTCATTGAAATCCTTACCAACCTCGCCGCACCCCTAAAGCAACACCTTTACCCTTCCTTCCACTCTCTCTCTCAACAGAGGATTCTGAATGCTCCCCATCCAGAAGGTATCTCTACCCTGCTCTCTCATCAGACACAGAGACTGAAAAGAACTAGAGATGACACTTCTGCAAATGAAGCAGCAGCTCCCGCTTCCTCGTACAAAAATCTTATTATTGCCACCTTCCAATCCAAAATACAGGTGATCACCGGACTGGTAAGAGATTAGGCCCCTCTGAAATCCCCAAGATGCCTGGCCACATGCACTATCATCCCCACGGTCCCCCGAATGATAAAACACACAACAGAGAAGCCCCCCACTAACTGCATGCTCATAAACTGCAGATCAGCCACCAAGCATGCCTCAGAGCTAGCTAGCGGAATCCATCCTCACCCACAACATAGACATAGCATGCATCCCTGAGACATGGCTAAATGACTCCTCATTGCCACTCATGGATACTCTTGTCCCCCCTGGATTTGCTATCACCAACAAAGATAGGAAAGATCAAAGAGGTGGAGGCATAGCCATCATCAAAAAAAATATTTATGTGACAGATATAGTCTACTTCATCTACAACACCATTTTATTTTTATTTATTTATTTGTGCAATTTTATATAGCGCGAACTTTACCCGAAGGTGTCAGAGCGCTTTACATAGGATCCAGTTGAAAACATAAGGACTGACAGTTACATGCGTAAAATGATTGCAAAAATGTTTGCATTACATAAGAACCAGTTGAAAGCATACGGACTTAGGATTACATGCGTTACAAAAAGGTACAGACAGAAAAAAATTGCAAATGTACAAGAGATAGAATCACACAAGGAGGAGATACAAATGGATATACTCTAGGCCTAACTCGTAATATCTCTATCAACATAGGGAGGGGATACACATGGATATACTCTAAAAGTCACTTAGGAGATTGGTCTTTAGAGTTATCTCTATATACATAGGGAAGGGATACACATGGATATACTCTAACAGTCACATAGGAGACTAGTCGTTAGAGTTATCTCTATATACATAGGGAAGGGATACACATGGATATACTCTAACAATCACATAGGGGACTAGTCGTCAGAGTTATCTCTATATACATAGGGAAGGGATATGACTGGATATACTCTAAAAGTCACAGAGAAGGCAGGCACGTGAGATAACGAACTTTACCCAAAGGTGTCAGAGCGCTTTACATAGGATCCGGTTGAAAACATAAGTACATGCGTAAAATGATTGCAAATTTTTGCATTACATAAGAGCCAGTTGAAAGCATACGGACTTAGGATTACAAGCGTTACAAAAAGGTATACAAATGGATGTACTCTAGGCCTATACTAGTAATATCTCTATCAACATAGGGAGGGGATACACATGGATATACTCTAAAAGTCACTTAGGAGACTAGTCGTTAGAGTTATCTCTATATACATAGGGAGGGGATACACATGGATATACTCTAACAGTCACATAGGAGACTAGTCGTTAGAGTTATCTCTATATACATAGGGAAGGGATATGACTGGATATACTCTAAGAGTCACATAGGAATGGTGGAGAGCACAGCGGTCTACAGCATATACCAGTGATTAGAGCTATCTCTATATACATAGGGAAGGGAAAGGACTGGATATACTCTAAGAGTCACAGAGAAGGCAGGCACGTGAGATAAACGAGAGAGGGAAGCAGATAGTGGTGAATAAGACAGTGAGGAGTGTATCAAAGGCATCAGGAGAGACAATAGGAAAGTCGAAAGGACAGTGAGAGATCACTAAAATGGCGGAAGAAAAAACTTAGAAGAAGAGGCAAGTCATACAGAGAAAATGGCGGGGAGCACGAAGGTCCAAGTCCGAGAGTTCAGGAAGAGGGCTGGCAAAGCCAGCAGGTCCAGGGGGAGAAAGGCACCTTTGAATGCCTAACCGTCAACAACAACACTAGCAACAATGAAACACTCATCTGCCACCTCATTTACCACCCCCCAGGCAACACCACCACATTCACTGAACACCTGTCTGACCTGATTGCCCACTGCTCTCTCCGAGACATGAACAGCCTTATTCTGGGTGACCTCAATCTTCACTGGAATGAAGAAAACAACCTGCTAATCGAGAACCTGAAGGAGCTGCTTCACAGCAACAACCTTACCCAACACTGCTTAGTGGAAACCCACAACAAAGGAGCAATCCTAGATGCCATTATCGCCCAGCACGCCACTGTCACAATAGACCGCACCCTGCCCGTGGACTGGTCCGACTACCACTTAATCTTTTTCCACCTCACTCAGCCTATCACACTTAACCCCCCCACCCAAGACCCTCCGAAATGGACTAGAAACTTCACCCAGATTTACATGACCGACCTAGAGGGAAGGGTTAACTCTCTTCTCACTGCCTCCATGGGCAATCTATCCACAACAGAACTCACCGCCCACTACAACACAAACATGACATCCATTCTAGATCAAGTAGCCCCCTTGAAACAAAAAAAAATGGGAACATCCCATCCAGATCTTGGTTCAACACAGACATTATAAACAAAAGAAAACAATTAAGAGCTACAAAAAGACTATGGAGGAGCAACCCCTCCGTAAGCCTACTCGAACAACTCAAAGCAGCCCGGAGGAAATGCAAAAAACACATCAGCAGCGAAAAATCCACCTTCTTCTGCAACGCCCTCAACAGCGCAATAAACAGGCCCAACGAACTGTTCAAAATCATCAGACAACAACCCTCCAAACTCCTGGAATCTTCCCTATAGGCCTCCAAAGACTTATGTGAAAACTTCACCAACTTCTTCGAAGACAAAATTCTCCAGGATTGAACTCTCACTGGACATCAACGTCAACCCCATCGGCAAAAACCTAGTGATAGTAAATAGCTTGTCTAAGCACCCCACAAAAACCTGGAAGTCCTTCTAGCCCATCCCGTAAACCGAGATCCTCAAACTGATCTCCACCTCCAAACCAGCCTCTCATGTCCTTGACCTGATTACCACCAAACTGACCAAAAAACGGAAACACTCCATAGCCCCGTTCTGGTGCAAGATCATTAACATCTCCCTGAGAACCAGTATCATACCTGAATTCCTCAAAGTTGGCCAAGTCAAAACACTATTAAAAAATACAGGCCTTGACTCCAAGAAACTGAATAACTTCAGACCAGTCTCCAATCTCCCCCTCCTATCAAAAATCTTTGAAAAATGCATCCTCCAACAACTGACTCAGCACATGGATAACATCAACCTTCTTGACCCCATCAATCGGGTTTTAGAAAAGGCTACAACACCGAGACCGTGATCCTTCACATCACAGATGACATCCACAAATCCCTTGATACAGACCAATGCTGCCTCCTCATTCTCCTAGACCTATCGGCAGCCTTTGACACAGTCTATCACCAACTTCTCATCAAGGATCTGCAAGAAAGGGTAGGAGCTGATGAGGTGGTCCTACCCTGGTTTTCTTCCTTCTTACACAGCTGCTCACACATGATAAAAATATATATTTTTTTACCTCTGACCTACACCCTGTCAACAGGGGCGTCCCCCAAGGTTCAGTGCTCTCACCTCAACTGTTCAACATATACATGGAACCCCTCACCACCCTACTCAAAAATGCTAACATCCCTTTCCACGTCTATGCAGATGACACCCAAATCTATCCAGCAACCTTCTCCACTGATGACATTCACAGACTAAATGTCACTCTAAAAGAAATCCAACATTGTCTGTCGCTTAACCACTTAAAACTCAACCGAGACAAAACTGAAATACTCCTCATGTCCAAAAAAGAGGAGAACCCTCATATTTCAAAATGGTTTAAAGCTTTGAAGGCTCTTAACGGCAATCATATTATGACCCACTACATTAAATCATAAGGTATTTTATAGACTCAAAACTCGACATGGCCAACCACATCAAGAACTCCGCAAAGAGCGCTTTTGTCAAACTGAAGTTACTTAACAAATTAAAAACATACATCCCAACCAACGACCTCAAACAAGCCACCCAATCGATTATGGGAATGCCATCCTCACTGGTACAACAAAAGCGCACGTAGCACCCCTCAACACGACTCTCAACTCAGCAGCTCGAATGGTCATTGGAATCAGGAAATACATTCACATCTCACCGGCGCTCAGAGAACTAAAATGGCTCCCAATCGAACTGCGTGCCAGTTACAGATCTGCCTGCCTCACACACAAAGCCCTGCACACAGGAAAACCTGAGTATTTGGCTGCCAAACTCAAGAGGGCTGGTCAGACAAGGAACCTCATGAGCTCCTGCACCCTACTACTCATCGCTATGAAAACACGCAAACAAAAAACTGCAACACGGTCCTTTGACAGAAATGCGCCCAAAATCTGGAACGCCATCCCAGTCAGTATCAGGACTATCTCGTCCTTCACAATGCTCAAAAAACAACTTAAAGTTCTTTTCCTCAACAGCTCCCTCCCCAATGGATAGTCGCCATCTATACACTATTCCCTGCTCGTCGTCTCTTCCTGACATTGTAGCTCTAAGACTCACCTCCTCCCTGCTACTCGTCCCCCAACTCCCCCTCGTAATTGGTTCAACCCCAAGACAACGCGCACTCTATGAGGTTATCTCAGGACTCATGGACTACCTGAATGCTGTCCAGCACACTTGGTCTTCCGAACCTATATATAGAATCCTGCTTTATTGTATCAACCTCAAGGCATTGTGCACTCTATGAGGTTTTCTCAGGAATCACACACTACTTCAATGCTGCTCAGCACATTTGGACTGCCGAACCTATAGGTGGAATACTGTTTATTGTATGAATCCTGCTCAAAAACTGTTGTGAAGCGCTACAATACCCTCGGGTCAGGCTAGCGCTATATAAAACTCCTTAATAAATAATAAATAAATAAAGAAAATAATGCTTTACTGTACTTAATTAATAAAACCACAAATATTGAGAACACATGTATCTTAAAAAATGTCTACGTTTACTTATATTGAACACACAAATATTGGAAATAAGAAATATTGTCACCCATAAATAAGCATCTAATATGACAAAAATACTGACTACAACAATATTGCCAAAATAATTACATATTCATTATTAAACATATAAAAGGATTCTTTTCTGCAAAACAATTATTTAAAATCGACGTAAAACATTTGATACACATGTTTTAGTTAAAAATCAATATATTACATCACCAAAATCTTGGCAATTCACCGCAATAAAATATATAAAGGAAAACAATATAACAAAATATTTTTGCATTAACTGCAAACATGTATACAAGAACCTAAATACTAATTATACTTATATATATAGTTGTGTGGATGTGCGAGAGGTTGTCTGGAGGTGTTAGTGGGTAGGTGAGTGGATCTGTGGATGATGTCATCAGTGATCTCATTTGAGATATCATCAGTGATGTCACTGACCATGTCATGAGTGATGTACTATATTAGGTCATAAGCAGTACATTGCGGAGACGTAAAGTATAGTTAGTTCAGGTAATTACAACTTGTTGCAAAGTCATCCTGTGCCCTGGGCACCCCCCAACTGTTTACTGACTGGAACTGGTGGTAACTGACTCTGACTGACCCTGGGCTCTGTTTAACCAGGCCCAGGGCCAGTGCCAAGCTAAAAGGAACACATTAGACTACATTTAAGACACCCATTATGCACTAGGGTAAACTATGGTATGGTGGGCTACTCCTGTAATTGGCATGACCTACCCCATAAGCCCCTAGTATGTAATATGGCAGGGGATTGAAACTACCTAGAAGTCTCCAGTATCCTGGGGCATGGCAGTTTAGAGGCCAGCAGATTCTCTGCACCAGCATGTGTGCAGTACTGAAGCCTGAGGTCAGTTTAAAAGCAGCACTGGTGGCCAGGACTGCTTTTAAACCTTAAATTGTGCCCAAACTCGACTTTGGGGGTAGGGACCCTTAAAAATGAAACACCTACCATGTTTTTGCATAATATGGACCCCCAGGGTCACCCTTAGGGGTAACAGGGGTGGGAGGTCAATTATCTATAAGGTACACCCTTATGAAATGAGTTTTTATATGCCTGGGTAAAGTGAAATTTTACATTTTACTCCCCATATTGTGTTAAAGAGCTGCTCAAATTCGACTTTGATGCTAGAAGAATTGGGTAAGGATAATTGCACAGGGGTGGGGGTCCTGTAGAAATTAGGGAAATACTTGTTAAATATGGTTTCATAAGCCCTGGTTCTTGAAAAGTAGCCCAAGTCTTTTTCCCCATTGCAAACCCCAAGGCCCATAGGTTAACATGGTAGGAAGTGATTGATTATTAAATATTGATGGGAGAGGACTAGCCGGACCATTCAAAGACTTCCCAGAATAGTAGTAGTAAATCCAACATATTATATTGTTGAATTGCTCCTAAAGTGTACATTCAAGAAGTTATAAAAATGTCTTGTTTGTAAGTCCAAATTCAGCCTTTCAGCGGTCTGCCCTGATTGGTCAGAGTTAAGTGGATTAACCAGGCTGTTGGGAGGGCAGTGTGCTGGTCTATAGGAATGCTATGCCAGAAGGTGGTGTTGTAAACTATGCTCTTCAAAGGCGGAGGGGAGGCCTGGGTTTCAGTCCACTCTGACAGTCTTGACCCAGAGCCAGGGCTAGTTTAAGGAAGGCATGTGCCGATGGAAGGGGGAGAGTCCATGGAAATAAGTCATCCCAGGGTGTGTGTTTAGCCAGCTTTTATCTCCTTGCTGGAAAATCATCCATTATGGATTTGGAAGAATGATGCACTCTGGGACAAACTAATGCCACACTCTACAGGATGTGGTCATAACTATGAGGAGTTGCCCTGCTCTCATTGGTCAGCAGTGACCTGGTGCTTGACCCAGAGAATTTTGAATAAGTATCTGAGAGGGGCAGAGCCCTCCAGATCTGCTGCTTGAAACTTACTGAAGCAAGAAGTGCCCTGCTGAAAAAGATTTTGCTGTGCAAGGAACTCTAAGGCCTGACCCCTGAAGACTGCACCAAGTAAAACTGCATCCCTGTGGATTACCTTGCTACCAAAGGACTCAAGAGTTGAACTCCCTGCAAGCTACAGGTTAACAGAGCTCACCTGTACAGCCCCACAAAGAATTCAAAGCTTGGAGTACCAGTGGATTTGTAATGGTTTTCTTCAAGTGGATTGCGGAATTGAAGTTCCACACTTCCAGGGACCCTCTTGGAGATTCTAGAACCTTGGATTGAGTGTTGGATACTTCGGGACCCGCAAGCAGACCACCAGGAAGGTGTTCAAACTGGACCCCACTTGCTGAAGAAGGCGACCCACTACAGTGGTGAGAAAATTCTTCAGAACAATTTATAATGGTGTGTCCCTGACAGAGAAAACGAAATGACTTAAAGGGGCACTGTTGGTTTCTAAGCACTAGAAAGTGACTAATCTTTAATAACTCATATCTCCGGTTCCCTACAGTGGATTATTTTCGTTTTGGTGTCATTTAAAAGTTAAAAATATTACCTATTTTTATAAATTGGAGTTGGATTTTTATTTTGTGTTGTGTCTTAATTATTTACTGAAATGGAGTTTTTGAATGCTTTACATACCTGTCTTTGAAGTTAAGCCTGTCTGTTTGCAGCCACGTTACCAAGGGTTGAGCAAAGGAATACTTTTCTAAGACCTATGCTGAGTCCTATCATGTGTTAGTGGCCTTATTGCCAGTGGCAAACCTACATTTGCCTCTACCGATAACCCACTTTCCAACACAACTGTTAAATTGTACTGGTTTTGTACGAGGACCTTCAGCATCCAAGGGGACTTCATCCCCCATCCAGCAGTGCACCAAGAGGCTTGTTTGCAGAGTGGTGGAGAAAGAGAACATCGACCATCAGCATCCAAGGAGAGTTAGTCTTCCAACCAGCAGTGTTCCAGGAGGTGCGTTTGCAGAGTGGTGGAGAAAGAGGTTGTGGCCTTCGAACACCTGTCAGCAATCCCGCCATGTGGGACTTACTTGAGGTAACAGGAGAGCTTGTTGGCCCACAAGGACCATTTAAAGACATGAGAACTTCATCCCCAAAGGGCGGGGGCCCCTGGCAACTTACCAACTTTTTAAAACTTTTTTTTATTTATTAGGGTAGGGGGCGGCGTGGCCTCCCTTCCCTTTTTTCAATGGTGGAGGTGGGATGTGTGGCCACACTCCCAGGGCTGATTTCAGCCACGGGGATCCCAGGGTCCAGTTTTTTTAAAATTATTAATTTTAACGTAAAGGGAGAGCGCCAAGTGGTCCCCCTCCCACTCCGATTTTGGCTCCAAGGACCCCATCCCTCGGGGTCCGGCCTTTTTATTTTTTCCTTAAAAAATAATGGGGGTACATGTGCCCCTGTCCTGGGCCGATTTTGACCCTGGGGACCCCATCCCCAGGGACCCGGCCTCTGTTCTAGGTGCCCTGGTCCCACCAAGGCCACCCACGCAGAACTGAAGGCCCCGTAGAAGGCCCGCGCTGTCCCTGCTGGCTCCTCGCCTCCGGCGGGAGCCAGAATTGCTTTTACACAAAGGAAGCTGCTAAACATGCAGCTCCCTCTGTGTAAAAGAAATTTTGTCCACTTCTAACAAGTAATTCCGATTTTTAATTAGGGCTCCAAGTGTGATTCGAAATACTCCTGCCCCATCTCCATCCTAGACTATTTTTATAAGATACTGGGGAGAGTGATCTTAGAAAGACTGAAGCAATGGACAAAGGAAAACAGAGCCCTCACAGAGTCTCAATACGGTTTCAGGAGGGGGTTGGGTATGGTATAGCAAGTGAATTATTTTAAATGTTCTAATAAGGAAATACACAAGGGCAAAGACCTGCCATTTATATGTTTTGCTGACATATCCAGTGCTTTTGATTTATTAAATCACTCAATAATTTGGCAAACCTTGTCCTCAATGAGTGCTCTGTCATAAATTGTGTCATTGTAATCACAGTTCTACAGGAATTTGTCAGCCAGAGTGCGCTATGGGCCTAATGTGGAGTTCTCTGCTCTGTTCAGTATTCAGCAGGGAGTCAGGCAAGGGTGCGTACTGGCACACTTCATGTTCTCTCATTTTAACGGTGTAGATGACTTACTCCAGGAAGTTTCTCAACTTGTTGAAAGAAGAGCAGTCCCCATTATCTTCCATGATGATAATGCTGTCTTCCTTTCACAGACCACCACCGGCCTGCATAGACCGATGGACTGCTTTGCGGCGTTTATTGAAGGTAGGGACCTCTAAACTAATTTGAAGGAAACCTGCATGATGATATGTGGAAAGGGGGCTTGTAAATCATGTGCTCACCTAATCAGTGGCACACCAATAAAAACTGCCAGTTTATTCTCTTAACTGGGTATTCTCTTCTAGTTTAAAGGCTCCTGATCCAAGTGCATCGAAAATAAAAAGCTTAAGGTAACAAGTGCCTCTGAGGACATTTGCTGCTTTGCAACAAAGTTAGGCTGTAAACCAGTTCAGGAGATGGTCTCAATTTTTAGAGCTAATGTGCATCTGCAGCTTTGCCTGGGACTGGGTTATGGGGCTTCACAGAATCTACCATTCTACAAACACAAGAGAATATGTTTCTTTGGCTTCTGCTTGTCACACCACAATCTACACCAGGCTATATAGCACATATGGAACTGAGCATGCACCATCTGGAAGATATCTTAGCAATGAGGCCCGCCAACTGGTGACATTTTATTTTTGTAAAGAAGACACCAAGTTCACCAAAACTATTATCAGAGGCTTTCGTATCTCTCCTGACAGGTAGCCCAATTGAGCGGACCTCTATCATTGAGTTAACCTGATAGCAGACCATCCTATAGTAAAAGTGAATTAAAACTTCATTGCTCAAAAGTGCCAGATGTGCCAATGACCGCATCAAACAGCCAGTGATCAGACACCTTGCTGTGGCACAAACTGGGGGCCTCTAGAGGTACCTAACATATCTAACAGCCAACATCAATTTTTTCCGACAAACTAAGTTTGGGTATAATTCATGTTTTTGCAGCCTTCTCTAAAACGAAACAATGGCCGAAGGCAGCAGTTATATGTATGTGTGATGGAAGATCCACCCAAACAACTATGCATTGTATGCTTTTCTGTTGCTTCAATACTGCAAACAGGAAACTCTATTTAAAACTTTTGTTTTTAGCTAAGAATATCAGGAATTTATAAAGATGCTTTTCTATACATATGTTCTCTAAAGGGCCCTTTAATTACTGTTAATGTTACCTCCTTTTTATGGACAGCCATATCCCATAGGAAACATCTTAGGTACCTGTATTAACCCTCTTATGATATTTTTATTTGACGTCCTGATGGTCCAATCCTTTTTCTACTTGCACTGTGAGTTTAGTGCTCCATGTTTGGGTAACAAGCTTGGTTGACTACCCATGTTGGTTTACTCCTGGGAAGGCACCAGCATAATCTAGAGGGACTCAAGGCTTATAGTAACGCAGTGATGGTCTGAGAGTGATATTTAGATGAGCTTGCAACTTTTGGACCCTAGAGAGAGGTTTTTGTTTTTATAGAGGCTAGTGGCAAACCAGGGTAACATCAATACAGCCACTTACTACATGCTGACAGGCTTTAATTAGCCCTACACCAAAGCACTACACTGCTCATGCACTTTGTAATTCTCTAGATGTATGATCTAAACTCACAAAATTATATCTGAATTTTATAATGAATTGGCTGCCGTTTTGTTATGGCCGATAAGCATAGGAACATGTTAGGAACGGCATGATATCCAGTTTTGTTGCCTTTTTACTATTTGCAATTTGCTACCTTAGCGTAAATTCTGCCATTAACATTTTGCATTTTAAATTGACATCTTTTGCCTAAGAGTTTTAAAATATTCTAAATGCACCGTGTCGTATTTTGCGCTCTCTATGTCGGAGATATCACTTATTTGACAAGGACCCTTCCTCTGTGGTTTTTGAACTGTTATTTGCACTTTATGGTTTTATCTCCCGCTAATTTAATTTTTGTAATCGAATCGAATAGAATGCTCCTGACTAGCAAATGGAGCACCAGAAATCGTTGTAGTCAAATGCATAAAAAAAATTAAAGGCAATGTTATTTGAATTCTTATTGGGATGCACCCAAAAACTTGCATCACGGAAAATCGCATTGTAAATTCTATTTTCTTGAAACATCTGTGAAATTCCTTTCAGACTATTGGCCTGTCTTATATATCACTTTTAATGGGGTGTATTTAACCTTGGAAGGTTAAGCTCCTACATAGAGCACTTTTTAAATGGTGTAATTAATAATAACTAGCATTTACAAATGAAGGGTATCCTCTTAGCGAGCCAGGAATACAGAATAGCAGTCTGACAGGCACACTATCTCACCCCTATTACAAGAAGGATAAGTGCAAGGTGAATTAACAGTGCCCAGAAATCATTGCATACATTTAAAACACTGGGGGAAATGACCTTCACTTGGGAATTCCAACAGGGCAATGCAAATTAGGAAACTGTACCACTTCCAAACAACATAACTTTCAGGAGGGCGACCAATACTAAAACATTAGAAATCTATAAAAACCGAACATTTGACTAAATACAAACCAAAGTACATTTCTACATATTTATTCTGTCAGCAGCCAAAAGGGTGTATTTTTTGCACTATTTCTGTGGCTTTCTTAGTCATTTGTGTGCATAGCTGACACAAATCCTCAAGTTGCAATGTGCTTTAATCTGTTTACCCTTTTGCCACTGGATTTCAAGTTACAGTCAGAATACAGGTTAATAGAGCAATAATTCTTAGCAGTTTTAAAGCTTTTAATGGCACGCTAAGTGCACTATATATCGGTATTATTGAAAGAGCCTCCATGAAGATGACTGCTCTCTCCACAATAAAGTATTACAGCTACGTCAACGTGGATGCTGTCTCTTTTGAGTGGATGCTGCCCACCTTCACTTTGTAATGAAGAAAATTGAAATGTCTCTTTTCAAAACCCTGATATACTAACACACCCAACCAATTAGGTAAATTAGCCAATACAATATTTCGGAGAAGCAATGGTAATTCACGGCTTAAAGACTCGTTTAGAAGAGTAGCAAATGATATCTGTGAGAGGTAACCAGATGTGATGCTTGAGTCATTTATATTGTCAGTACTCCATGGCATGCTAACAGCGTCGAGGTGCCTTCCACCATTGCATTGCCTTTTTATTTATTTTATTTGTGTATTTTATAAAGCGCACAGCTGCCCCGACGGGGCGTCCCGGCACTAATAGATCTGGAAACAGGGGGCGCAGCAAGAAGGAAAAAGTGGGTTATAAACAAAAAAGATGGGTCTTGAGAGACTTTCGAAATGCAGATTCTGTCTGACAGGCACGGAGGGCAATCGGGAACTTGTTCCAGCGCTGAGTAGCACAAACTTCAAATGTTTTCCCTCCTGAACGGGTTCTTTTAAATCTGGGGGTGGCAAGAAGAAGTTGGGAATTAGAGCGCAATGTCCTGGCATTGTGATACGGCCGTAAGCTGCTTTTCAAATGGGCTGGTCCTTTACCCTTCAAAGCTCTATAGGCCATTGTCATAGCCTTAAATACACATCTCTTAGCAATGGGTAACCAATGCAATTTGCGGAGATGTGGGGAAATATGATGTCTGGGAGGGATTCTCTCCACCAGACGAGCAGCAGCATTTTGGACAGTTTGGAGTTCATTACAAAGACCTGCCGTGATGCCCAGGTATAACGCATTGGCATAGTCGAGGTGAGAGGTTATCAATGCTTGGACAACAGTCTTACGACAGTCAGCAGGCAGATAATTAATGAGCCTGTTTATTGTTTTGATCTTAGCAAAGCAGGATGCTGCTACTGCTTGTACCTGGGCATTAAAAGTAAGGTGGTTATCCCAACGAACCCCCAGGTTCCTGACAGAGTCTTTGGGTGTGGGGGCTTGGCTCAAATCTCCAGGCCACCACAGGCTGGATTCCAGAGGAGACGGTGAATTAAAAAACAGGATCTCCGTCTTTCCTGCATTAAGTCTTAGGGAATTAGAATCCATCCATTTAGAGATATCCCTCAGACAGGATTTCAAAGGGTCAAATGCAGAAGCAGAAGGCTCGTCAAAGGTAAAGAGTAGCTGAATATCATCAGCGTAGGAAGTAGTTTTAATCCCAGTCCGCGCAATCATTTCAGCCAAGGGGGTGAAGTAGACATTAAACAGGAGCGGGCTCAGGGATGAGCCCTGAGGAACTCCCCATTTAAGTGGTCTGGCGGGGGAAGAATAGGGGGGAGAGCATACCTGCTGTGTACGGTCAGATAGGTAAGAAGTGAGCCATTTCAGCACAGTGCCGCCTATGCCCAGGTCCCCCAGCCTTCTCAGCAGAGTCTTATGAGAGACGGTGTCAAATACTGCTGAAAGATCCAGCAGCACTAACACCGCCCTCGACCCCCGGTCCAGAGTCAATCTCACAGAGTCAGCCATTTCAATCAGGGCTGACTCCGTGCCGTGGCCAGACCGGAAGCCATGCTGAGAATCATGCAAAAGCGCATGGGATTCTATGTAATTGGCAAGCTGGAAGTGTGCCAATTTTTCCAGGATCTTAGTTGGAGCAGGCAAAAGAGAAATTGGCCTGTAATTACTTGGATTATCTGGATCCAAGTTGGGCTTTTTCAGGATGGGAACCAAGGAGGCATGCTTCCATTTGGCAGGAAATCTACCCGTTCTCAACGAGTCGTTCCAGATATAGTTGAGGTAGGGGTTAAGAAGGGCTTATATTGCTTCGCCGGCCAAGGATCATTTGGTGATCCGGATTTGCATTTAAGTAGTTCTGCAATGGAGTCGGCTTCAGATATATCGGCAAATTCTAAAAGGGCAGGGGTCCGTGAATTCTGAGTAACAAGTTCCTCCTCCAGTTCTACACAGCTGGAAATGGGAAAGCAGGTATAGATATTCTCGATTTTTTCCTCAAAAAATTCCGATAGTTTGTCACAGAGAGACTGTGTAGCAGGCTGGTTCCGAATCAGCGCGTTAGGGCCTGTAAAGGATCTAACAATGCTAAAAATCTCCCTGGCGCTATGGCTTGCTTTGTTAATTCTGGACGCCAAGTAGTCCCTTTTATGCTCCACAATCAGTCTGCGGTATTCCTTGAGGGCCGTCTTGTAAGTAGCTTTGCTTTCCAAAGAATACTTCTGCCTCCAAGATCGTTCAAGGATTTTACACAAGGCTTTTTTCTGACGAAGCTCATCGGAATACCAAGGAGCTGATGGTACTGCCCTGTAAGTTTTAATAGGCTTCAGAGGGGCCAATGCCTCCAAGGCCTGACTGATCCAAACGTCCAGGTTGTCAATGCGCCTGTCGAGGTCAGACGTCGGGATAGGTTGCGAGTTTTTTAAATGTTCCTGGAGTGACTCTACAGTGATACGACTCCAGTTTCTCCCTGAAGCCTTGGGAATGAGTGTGGGCCTATCTGGACAAGGAATGTCGATCTCAAGGGGATGAGGAAATGATCTGACCAAATGACTGGAATAGGGTGAGCTATCTGGATATTTGTCAAGTTGGAGCAGATCAGCTCCAATGTATGTCCAGCTTTATGCGTAGGTAGTCCTACTTTTTGGGCTAGACTGCCTTTGAGGAGTCCATCAAAGACATGGGTGAGATCTGTCTACTTCATTTCATTATCAATACTGTGTGAGTTCTCTAAATGATTCCAGTGAGCATGTCTTCGTTATTAAGGTGCTCATCAATTATAGGGTTTTGTTGAATATGACCAAAGGTATTACCATAACGAGTACTTGCTGTCTTGGTTATTTGGCTAGCACAATGAAATGCCTCTACCCTTGTGAGTGAGGTAGTTGATTGCAGAATATGTTTTCAGAACCCCAGGATAGCTTTATAAAGGCCTCTGTGGAAAGATATGGGTGGGAGAAAGGAATTGTGATTAGCATGTTTTTGTGGAGTGTTGTGCGACTTGTAACGAAGGAGGGTGCTTCCTAACAGACACTTGTTGGCATGCCAGTGTTGAGATGTATGTATTTGAAACGTTCGTTTTAGTGTGTGCCATAGTCTGCAGTCTGCATCGTTGCTTGGTGGTTTGTTCTGCTGTGAGCATGATGGCATGTCTGTGTGGTATTGAAAGGATGTGCTATGTTTAATCTATTGTGTTAATGTGGATGTGGCGTGTTCTCTTACAGTGACCAGTGCTGTGCTGAGCATAGCGATATCTAATTGTATTGTGTATTTTTATTGTATTGAATGTTTGTTTTGGGTTCTCTCACATGGGCTTTGTTGGGTGCTTGCAATTGTTTTTATCAGTGGGAGTTGCTGTAGTAAGAAGGGTGATACCTAGCTGTATCGTATGACCGTCCTGTATTGGATTTTTGCAAGCCATTCGATAATTGATTGGTTGTCTTGGAAGCAGTAACAACATCAAATTTGTTTTTGAGTATGAGTATAGTAGGCGGTACCAGCAGCAAACAGCAAAGTAGCATTCTTTAATTATAAAAAGAAACTTCTAAATGTATTGCCAGTGTATATATATGTGCATATTACACCATTTCTGAGCTCAGTTGTTCCCCTTGGAGTTTCTATCAAAACGTCCCCATTTTCCAGCCACTCAATTCTGCCCCTCCCACATTTACTAACAAAACATATACTTATTTCTTTGGAGACTCCTCTCCTGTGGCAGAGATCTTTGCATAAAAAGAGTTAGGAAAAGGTGTAGGTTCATAAATAGCATTTGGTGGTATGTTTTGTAGTACTACAAAACGCACTACAAAATGCTGTTTCTGAATAGTCTCATTAACAGCAGTTTCTCTGAAGGCACATAGATTACTGCGGAGCTGGGGGTGATTTCTAAATGTGATGGTTGGTAGTACTACAAGGTGTCTGAGGTAATGACCTCTAACACCTTGTCAAATGGGAAGGCTGCCAGTCAAACTCTAAAAGCTACCCCTAAACCATAGAAACATCTTATTTTAATAGTACATTGTTTCATCAGACAGTCAGGCACTCGTAACTTAGAAAGAGAAGTACTCAGGAGCTTATTACAAGTTTGGTGGTCTTCCTGTGAGACTGCCCTCACTGCGCTTACAGGAGGACTGGCAAGCCTGTGGTGCACCTGCCCTCTGGATTCCGAGTTGAATCCAGGGCAGGTTGGGGGTGTGGTGGCGGTGGCGCAACGGTGGTCTGTTAGGCTCATAGGAGATGGCGTTGATCTGGCAGTTCATAGTGAGCAATTAGTCCTGTATGATGCCAAGTTTATGTGCATGATCTGTCGGGTGGGTGGGTTTCCAAGGGTAGGGGGCACCAGATGTCTTCTCATACTGAGGGGTAGAACCGAGGATGAGAACTTCTGCCTTCTCTGAGTTGAGTTTCAGGCAGCTGTTCTTCATCCAGGTTGTGACGGCTTTCATCCCTCTTGAAATTTGTGCCTGGGGATGTTCGATTCTTTGGTGAGGGAGAGGATGAGCTGGGTTTCATCGGCATAGGAGAAGATGTTGAGCCTGTGGTTTCTGACGATGGTAATGAGGCAGGCCAAGTAGATAAGGAAGAGGGTGGGGCCGAGGGAGGATCCTTGGGGTTCTCTGCATCTGGTCTCTGTTGGTTCTGAGAAGTAGACTCCATCGAGTCTGACTCTCTGTGTTCTGCCTGTGAGGAATGATCATATCCAGTCTAGGGCCTTTTCTCTGATGCAGGCGTTGTGGAGGCAGGTTGCTAGTGTGCGGTGGGAGATGGTTTTGGAGGCTGCTGATAGATCCAGGAGGATGAGGGATGCCATTTGGGCCTGGTCGTGGAGGGTGCGGATGTCATCAGTGGTGGCAAGGAGGGCGGTCTCGATGCTGTAGTTGCTGTGGAATCCAGACTGGTAGATGTCTAGGATGATGTTGGTTTCGATGAAGTATGCTAGTTGGGTGTTGACTTTGGCTGCGAATGGAAGCAGCGAGATGGGTCTGAGGTTCTTGAGGTCCTTCGGTTCTTCATGGGCTTCTTGAGGAGGGTGTGCCAAGGTGTCATATCTGAACAAGGAAGCTACACAGCAGAAAAAAATACCAGCAATTTAGAATATCTACACCGGCATAAATATTTCCATATCTATGGTATTTTGTAAGGCTCAGAGGGTCAGGATATGATTACATTCCTAAAGCTGCATATCCCAAAAGTTGTTGGTTTAAAATCTTCGGTCAAGTTAAATATCCGAAGGGCTCATCGGATAGGTCATTCCCAGTCTTTAAACTCCAATAGACCTAGAGGGAATATTGCTTTGTTTTTACAATATTCAGGCCTTATTGGAATTTCTCACAATGGCCAACCAATGTAAAAAGATGCTCTGGCCGGGACATACGTTTTATTTTGGTCAAGATGTGTCTGAAGCCACCTCCAATATAAGGAAAGAATTCTTGGACTTGAGACCCGTATTAAGATCTATGAATGCCAGATATATGTTCATTTACCCTTGTTTTTTTAAGGTCACTTGCAAAGATAAAATAACCACATTTGAGGACCCAAAGGACCTTCAGTTGTTTAACCATGCACACAAGGGAGAAGAAATGGAACTTAATAAAAACTTGACCTGCTTTCTGCATAATCCTGCAACTCGTGTTTTAGTGTTTATTTACAGGTCCCATAATACACCTAGTCCATCGGACTTTGTTTTGCTGTTTGTCTGTGTTCATCCATTTTCAGTCATCACTTTATGTTATTGGTATATAGTTATTTTTCATGTACGGTGTGTTCAACTGTTTGAAATGATATGTTCTGTATCTATTTCAATCCTTGGTTTCACTTGTTCAGACTAGACATCTACTTGACTTCTTCCGCCTCCCACTACCAATAGCCTTTTATTTTTTAGTGTTGATTATGACTAAAGCCTTTTGGCTTTTTGTCATCTCTTTAATTTCCTTCCACACTAGGGAGATATTTTAACTCCCTAATGTTCTTTCTCTTTTCCCTATACTTTTTTCAATCTTCGTCACTCTCTTTACATTTATTTCAAGCTGACTTATTTTTTCTTTATTCACCCTCATGTTAACTTGCTATTCCACCAATCCACCTCACATTCTATGTATATTGTTTTTTGTTACTTAGTCTTAAGCTTATATATGTTTTTCTGGTTAACAGTTATTGTTGATTTTTTTATTGGCTAATTTACGTGTTATTTCATGGATCGTAAAGGGTCTTTGAAACCCTTTGAAATAGCAGAGGGTGCCTACTCACTTTTACAAATGTAATTGCATTATTTCTGGAGGCACATCTTAAGAATAAAGATATGGACTGTTTGCGAAGACAATGGTTTGAATCCGTTTTCAGTTTTTCTTCTTCTTAACAATAAGAATGGCATTTCAGTTTTGGTGCATACATCACTTCATATTCAATTGTTGAATTAAAGGAAAGATGATGTTGGTAGATGGCTATTTTTGAATATTAAGATTAATGATATCCCTTTCTCGTTAGGTTGTATTCTGAACTCTGACCAACCCCTTGTATTATTAGATTTCGATACCCCCAATGCCATTTCCGTCCTAATAGGTGGATATTGACCAATGCACTTGAAGATTCTTCAAAATTGCTAAAACAAATGAAAATATTGGAACATGGGTATTTTTCCTCTAATAAAAGTGATACTTGACCTAAATTAACACAAGCCAAACTGCAATATAATATACAATCTTAGGATAATGGTTGTGGTCTTTACTTAAGGTTAATGCTAAAACGTTTGTTGGTAACAATAAAGCTGGAAAAATGTTGGCCAATTATCTAAAAAAAAGAAGCAAAAGTCTGAAATGCAAGTTGTAACAGATAATCTTGGGGGTCAATCACACTAGTGACAATAAGGTATTAGAGTGTTTTACACAATACTATACTAAACTATACTAAACTAAACTACACACTTCAGAGTGCTCTCCTACTGCTGATCAACTAGACATTTTCTTTCAATCCATCCCTAAATCATCTGATTACAAACAAGACCTTTCCATCCAGGATATTGAGATAACAGAGCTGGAACTTAAAAATGCTATACTTCAACCTCCTAAGGATAAAGCTCCAGGTCCCAATGGTTTTTTCCGTCCAAAATTGATGCTTTTAATTTCCCACTTTTTAACTCACGAAGACACAGAAGGCACTTTTTCTTAGGCAATGCTTTGCATACTTCCTAAAAAAGTGTGGGAATGATTGACCTATTTCCCTTATTAACACGGATTACCAGATATTCGCAAAAGTCCTTGATTTACGTATCAAGCAAGCCATTCCAGACTTGAATTTTATACACCAATCAGGATTTGTGAAGGGAGCGTTATTTCTGACAATTCTAGAACCTTCTTTAATATAGTCCATATGGCACCTAAATCTACTATCCCTTAAGCTGCTTTAACCGTAGATGCTGAAAAAGCTTTTGATTGGGTTACCAAGGATTGTATGTTTGGTGCTTTGAAATGGCATGGTTTTAGTCCACACACTTTAAGATATAGATGTATTCATCTTTTATACTGTCAACCCTCCACTTCAAATTTTGTAATGGCAAACAATCCTCATATTTTCCTCTTTTTTGAGAAAAAAGATAGGGATGTCCTTTATCCCCGCTTTTATTTTTTCCTTAGAAACTTTTTCTCAAGCTTTTTCAGGATTCAAATGTAAACACATAAACGTGAAATCGACTGCATATGCAGATGATAATTTTCTATATATGTCAGGTCCACAAACTACGCTTCCTGCTTTTTTTCTCTTGTAAACAAGTATTCCTTAATATCTGATACAAACTTAACATAGAAAATCAAAGGTAATGGCATTAAATAAGTATTGTCTTTCTAAAATGTTTAAAGACACAGGTTTCACTTGGACTCCTATTTGTATCAAAAGTTCAGGTGTCTTTTATTCTAATAATATTAAAGAAATCATTCAAATAAATTTAGAACAGGTCAAATCAAAAATGCCAAGTCTGTCAAATAATTGGTATCCTATGTATTTATCCTGTTCGGGAAGAGTAGCTACGATCAAAATGATGATGTTACTAATAATACATTTGTATTTGTCCATGATTCCAGTTAAACTTCCTCTCATATTGTTTAAGCCTATTAACCATTAACTTATATTGTTTTTGGGGATTAAACATCAGTCAAGAATCCCCAGGCTTTGTTTTCACTCCTACGTACACATTCTATTTTTCTTGCACAAATTTCTACTTCTCATATCTAATTCCCCATTGGAAAGTTGTTATACATACTCCTATATAGTATGATAAGCATATTGAATTAAAGATGCAAGATCCTTTTTTTGGAGAAAAAAATTATCCAGAAAGGTAAAAATTATTGTCCATATCATTTCCAATGATTCCATGTTAGAGGTTAAAGACATACAACTTAAATATTGTATCTCATCTTCCATGCAGTTCAATATCAGCTTCTTAAGCCTATTCTTATCCATCTTCTCTCACAATCCTCTTCTTCACCACTCAACCATCCACCTTTCTCTTCCTCCCCTGATTTTTCTTCACAAGCAAGACATCCTACATCTACAAACTTTTATGTTTTCCCCATGAGAGTTGATCAAAATGCAAGACTGAATTACAGTGGAAGTCAGACTTTAATCAAGAACTTTCTCTATACACTTGGAAATTAATTTTGGGCTAACGTACACACTACTTCTCCCTCTGCCACTACAACTCAAACATCATTTTATTTCTATAATAGAATGTATCATACTCCCATTTAACTTCAAAGGTGTCAACAGACACTAACTGCTGGCCATATGCACAAGTAAATAGCAATATTTTTTATATTTTTCTTGACTGTCCTCGGGTTAAGGACTTTTTGTTACATATTTGGGATATAATAATATTCTATCTACAGATATTACATTTAGTACTGTTCATCTTTTCTTAGGTGGTTCATCCCACTTATGGCATTCCCAAAGGATAGTTGGGAAATGTATTGATTTGTTGATAGCAATTGCTTTACAATTTATCACATCTAATATTCCACCAAGCATTTATTGCTTGGTGGAATTTACTTTACAATCACCACAGGTCAGAAAGACCATATGCTACTAAACTCCCCCTTTTGATTAAAAGAGATCTGTTATGGCTTCCACGCACTTCATACTTATCCAGAACTGTTGCTCTATTTGGTAGTTCCTGTTTGCAACAGTTTAAACAATCCCACAGTGCCCTTCAGTCTCAAAATTCAAAATGGAGGAAACCATTCTCCCTGATGCGGAGCCTGGTTATCTAACCAGCGCCATGGCAACAGTGATGAGCAGCCCCTTCCTATGTTGCCACTCAAAAACAAATTCTGGATAGTTTTCCTCCCACTGTGTTTGATGCCAGTGTGATCAAGAGGAAAAAGGCTACACCTTTCCAGGTGTCACCTGGTATTTGCTTATCACTGTTAACAAAGTTCCTAGGCACACTCCCACTGTTTCTCCTGCCAGAGAAAGCAAAACACTTCCCCTCTTCAAGGCCATTATTCCTGCCCTGGGAGCAGTTGTCACACTAATTTCACACCTGATTAGGCCGGGTACAGACAAGCCAGTTGCAATAGAGTTAATTATACATTAGCTTGTAGCAAATTTAGGCATCATAAAGATAACTTTCTAAAAGTTGTATTTTCTAAATGTTTGATAAAACTCTGACTTCACTATTAGATTGGATTTTTTATTTACCCTATGGTGGATGTGTCTGCCAATTACATTACCTCCCCAGTGCATTGAACGGCCATTGGCTGACATCAAGGAGACCTCATTATGATCCTCCACTGCTTACAATGGAGGATTCCTTTTTTCAAAGGAAAGGGTGTCATGGTTATGGGCTGTGGCTTTAGGGGCCTCCATCACTCTACGCAGGAGCAGTCATTGGTGTGCCAGCAAACTGTGTGGTAAACTGCATGGACGCTACTCCACAGCTAAGTTCTGGTGACAGTATCCATTGATATCCCCTTGGCATTAACTTTGCCTCTGTAACAATCTGGCACTGACTTTGCAATTATAAACATAATGTACTATGTTTCATGTACTGTATTGCATGACAGTCTGCTCACAAATGATGTTTTGCTTGATACCGTTGGTGAGATCACGATAGAGGGGCAAGAACCACAAGCCCTAGCTGTACCTGAACTACGTCCATGCCTTATTTGAGCAATGTCAACAAAATTGTGAGAGAGGGGCAGGAAACACAAGCCACAGTGCTACCTGTGCTACGTCCACGTCACGCCCGAGCGATCATAGGTACATACTTCAACTGTCTCGGGCCCTCACTGCATGGGCCAACCTTTGCCTGTCATAGCCAGGAAGAGGCTGCGTTGGGCCACTCCCCTGATGTGTCGCCTCAGAGGCATGCATTCTGGTATCTAGGATAAAGAAAAAGGTACTGTGCAAAGATAGTGCCTTCTTGAATAGCTATTAGTTCACTCTAGCGGACAATCTGTTGGCTAAGCTTCCTCTATCTTCCTTGTTGTCAACCTAGATTGCAATGGGGAAGTGTAAAGTCTCAGAAGGGTGATCAAGGGAAGTTTGTAAAAAGAAGGTGAAGACGATAGCCCTGACTATCGTGAAATTGTTCCTTTCTTTTTCGTTTTTTGTTTCCATAGATAACCCCTGAAGAAGTGACAGAAGTCCCAAAATGCATTGGGTTGGGTCTTCAAAAAATTCATTTAAAACTTGATGCTATGAAAATGGATTTATGTTTCAGGGTCTCATGGTTATTTGTGAGAAACTTTAGTTAAATTGAATTGTACAATTGGATGGATTAAATTGAATTTACTTTACTACATTGCAATTGGTTGATACGTGTTAGAGCCCTAGTTGCCCATTTGGAGCTAGGCCACTTTCTAGTAACATTATGGGTCATACAAGACATAGGCCTAATGGTACAGGTACTTCTGAACTTCTTGCCATTAGGTTGGCGATTGGCCCCTATGGTAACATTGACATTTACAAAGTTTAGAGAGAGGACATAGCGTGGGGACGAGGTCCGAAACTATACTGGCCTTGTAGTGTAGTTCCTATTATCCCAATAGGCTCTGCGCATTGGAATAATACCTTCAATAGTATAGGCCTAGACCAGACGTTAACTAGGTCTTCTATTGTCGATATTAGACTTAAAGTTTTGGGTTTGCCAGCTAGCTCAGAGTTCACTAGAAACTTTCTCGAATAGGCAAGGAGGAGTTGAACCTCCCTGGATAGACAAGAAGGGATTTAGTTTCTGACAACCATAGAACATGACAACTTTGCTCTCCCCTAATCAAGAGTGTATCTCTAGAGTCGTGTGAAAACAAAAGACAACTTATTTTACTCAGTCAGTACGTGCATTCTTAGTCTCACCAGATTGTAGAGAAAAAGGAAGAGACGGGCGTGTTCAATAAAAGATGGTATTTATTGATCAGTCTCTTTTCTCATACAAGAGAAATGGATCGATATTATCGCAATACTTATGGTTAAGTAAAGTGCATACAATAAAAGCAGAAGTATAAAATAATACTGTAAAAACATTTATATGGTTTCTAAGCCATAAGGTGGTCTAAAATGGATAAAATAGATATATACACATATACATTTGACTAATCGTACTCGGAGCTGGATTTCTCGGCAGGAGAAAGCAGCGTCTCGTTTTCAGCGCGTCAGGAAGGCGGGGCTGCGCCAGCGGGGTCTGCTTTGCTCTGGGCTTCGGCAAATCTGGCTGCTCCGATCTCGTCACCACCGCGTGTGTTTGCTTAAGGCAATACCGGTAATATTTATACCTGTAAGGTGCCGAGATTGACATAAGGATGGACATAGATACGTCAATAAGGATGTCATACGAGCTGGTCGTTAGCACATTCTTTTGCTGAAGTTCTCGGTGAAATCAAAACAATGGCCGCAGGGTTTTTCCCAGGTTGTCATAGGTTTGATTTGTTTTGAGAACTCCGTATGCCTTATCAGGGGCTGGAGGAATATTGCTTGTCTAATTAGATGGCAAGCGTTATGACCTAATCAGATAACACGTTCCTGTGCCGTGGTGTGGCTTCATCAGATAACGGTTTCTGCATCATGGGATGGCTGCTAGTTAACTTGTTAACCAGAACAGGGTCAGGAATAGGGGGATCGATACAGAACCTATAGGAATACATCACACCCACTCCACGCTAACTATGGCCATGTTTACGAATCTAGGCATAGTAAAACATACTGTAGAGTATCGTGTATACCTTACCACCCCAAAATACATATAATGCATTTCGAAATTATGTAATGTACGGGAAAATGAAATAGCCATATGTACTATATGCACTTAAGCAGTAGACTAATGCTAAATTAATCACGCATGTATACATTATTAGTAATCGAATATGAGAATTACACATGAAATGGCTCTTAATACAGAAAAAAGGTTCGAGACCATTCCATCACAGAATAAAATATTTATGAACATACCAGCGGGCAGCTAATGTCTATAAAGTTTCTAAAAATAGAAATTTTAGTTCTCTAAGAATAGTTCTTACTTTAAGCAGATGATAAGTGTCCCGAAAAAATCGTAAAAATATTTTGGGGCTGCTGAAAAAATTGCTGTCCGTGAACTGGAGGGGAAATTGTTCATGCTACTTTTATTATTAAAGTTGAAGGCCAAATTCAGGGTGTTAGGAACGCCGTGTGCTAGCTTGCTCAAAAGTCTCTATTTCTGCTCTGGTGAGAACATCATATCATTTAGACTGTCGAAAAAGCTGTCAACAGCTTCCTGGGAGAGTTCCACTAACTCGGAAAAAGGTGTAACCATGCATTCGTGCGCATGATTGTCTCCACTGACGTTTTGATTAGTATTGCTGACAGAAGGTCGTACCTGATCGATGCTGCTTTCATCTTGGACTTCACTACCCCTTAATCGTAGTGGTGAAGTTTCCACGAATGCCGTCATCAGGATTGGTAGCCGTTGAGGGCAGCACAAAGCATGAGCCGTTATCGGACCCAACAATGTTTCTGCATCCATAGGCGCATCCGATTGTAGCGTCAGACAGGTGTCCAACACGCATTCTTCTCCGCACAGCAAGCACCTTAATACAGGTAAAACACATCGATGCCACATTGGTCGAAATGAAAGAAACCAAGTCATGTTCAGGTCTCTAAGCCGGGATATTCCCAGGATTTTTGATATCCGGTCCCGGTATCCAATGGCTCGGATGGTTTCTTCCATTGACGCAGGTGTTTTGTCTGTGACACGGTTTGCCATAACGAAATATAAGGACTAAGAATAGGATTCCTGCAATTAGTCCCAAAATGAGGGGAAGTCCGCCAAAAATCGAATGGACGCAATCTGGAAAAATACCCAGTATGGCTTTGAATGGTGTTAATGCCATCGAAAATACTGTCTTAAATACTTTTGAGTAGTAAAATAGGAAATCCCTGTCTAGGCAAGACAGCAGATAGCTGGTTTTAGAACTTGTGGAAGTGGTCTAGTTTGAGAGGGATAGTACATTATACCATTTTCTATAGGGGCAGATATACCTACTAGGTGGTGCCCTATACTACAACTTAATGAACTTACAAACGTACTCAAATATACCAAACAGAAAAGGTTTTTTGTCGTTAAAAAATGATCATCAAGATTTATTTACCTCCCAATTGGGTTACAGTCTAACATGTTATCACAATTTAAAAAAAATTAAAAGACCACATAACATGGTTGTACAATTTCATAAAACAAGTCAAAGATTTTAATCAGAAAACAGTCGACGCAGCGTTTCGGTGCTTTTTCTTTTTTCACACCTTCTTCAGGACTTTACAACATTTGACTCCATTATTTCTGTATTTTAAAATTGGTGTATTTCAAAAATTTCCCACGTATTTGCGAGATGCTCAGGTATTTCAATTTCCTTGAGCTCTTGCTATAAGCAGCTTTATGTTATATGTACACGGAGGAGCCACCATCAGTAAGGGCGGAACTTCTTAATGTCTTTAAACCTTGTTATGCTTTTGGCCAATTTATTATGGACGTCCGCGGAAATTATATGGTACGCGGCCCCAATATCAGGATTTCTCTCATCCAAGGTCCAGATATCTTATTTCTCAAATGTGGCCTCCCTGCTCCTCCGTGTTGGCGTCTTCCTGCAAATAATAAATTGGCCAAAAGCATAACAAGGTTTAAAGACATTAAGAAGTTCCGCCCTTACTGATGGTGGCTCCTCCGTGTACATATAACATAAAGCTGCTTATAGCAAGAGCTCAAGGAAATTGAAATACCTGAGCATCTCGCAAATACGTGGGAAATTTTTGAAATACACCAATTTTAAAATACAGAAATAATGGAGTCAAATGTTGTAAAGTCCTGAAGAAGGTGTGAAAAAAGAAAAAGCACCGAAACGCTGCGTCAACTGTTTTCTGATTAAAATCTTTGACTTGTTTTATGAAATTGTACAACCATGTTATGTGGTCTTTTAATTTTTTTTAAATTGTGATAACATGTTAGACTGTAACCCAATTGGGAGGTAAATAAATCTTGACGATCATTTTTTAACGACAAAAAACCTTTTCTGTTTGGTATATTTGAGTACGTTTGTAAGTTCATTAAGTTGTAGTATAGGGCACCACCTAGTAGGTATATCTGCCCCTATAGAAAATGGTATAATTTACTATCCCTCTCAAACTAGACCACTTCCACAAGTACTAAAACCAGCTATCTGCTGTCTTGCCTAGACAGGGATTTCCTATTTTACTACTGTTCTAACCCCCTTCCCTGCTGCAAAATATCAGGGGTACCTCCTATTTGTTTTGCTTAAATACTTTTGAGACTCCACTGGTATCAGAAATATTTAAGATTTCATTCAGGATTTCTGCGAAATGTATGGGGGAATTAGTTGATAACAATCAGTGAATCTCTGCAGTCGTCCTTGCGACTAGGAGATCATACGTTTCTTTTGATGACGTGAGCCTGGTCGGCGTCTGAAGAAGCACTGTTTTCATCCTGCTTAAAGTGTCTATTCGAATAGAAGTAATTTTCAAGTTGGGCCATGCCCTTGCCTCCCTGTCTGGAAAGGAGCTGGGGAACAATAAGCGTCCACAGCACTTGACCTTCGCAGTCGTAGTTACGAGATAAGGAGTCCCGGGCATAAGACTACAACATCTGCGGTCCACAATTAGAATGTAACTCCCATTATAGAGTCTTTGAAAAAATGGTTCTATCTCTGTTGCAGGTGTGCCTAGCTGGTGACATGAAAGGTTATTTGAGTTCCCTTCACAGGCTCTATGCAAACTAATTCCATTACACAGAAGTGTACCGCTTAGTGACATCGCACAATTATTGCCACTAAGAAACACTTTCTGTCCTTTATTACTGACACATGCATGTGAATAGGGCAAGTTCCATGTTGTCTTAATGTACCCTTTTCCCAATTTTTCGTACATGCCAGCCTGTATATATTTTTGGCAGTATTGAAACCTGAAGGTTGATATAGGAATAATAATTATCCCATGTATTATCCATTCACTGACAGGTCGTTCTGACATTGTCACTGGTAATCTCTCAAGTTTCTCAATGCTCAGGATTGTATAATCAGCACCCTTCTGTGCCATACTGATTTGTTTATCAGTAAGGTTAAAGATATTGAATAGTGACGTTGTGTTGATTAAACGCCAAGGCACATAGTCTGAACGCAGATTTTGTAACGTCCAGCCAAGCTGTACAATAGAACGCAATTGAGACTGACCGTGTTGTAACAACAGTAAGTCTTGCGATAATATGTCGATGGCTGAAGACACAATGCTGTCCAAAGAAAAAATTCTGGAGGACAGAGTCATTAACCCATTGTCCACTACAGAAAGTGATTTTTCCAAATTAATACGGTCAATTTCCCGTATACTTTCTGCTGTCTCAATTTGAGTCACCTTCCAGGCCTCGTTGTAAGCTGCATATATAGAGGCTGCTATGAAGCGTTTTTGACGCTGTTTGCGTGGTCCCATAATGAAATCACGCAAGTCAGCACCATCAGTAAGTAAAGTTAGGTGTTGCTTAATTTCTGCCAGTGTGGAAGTTTGTAGCCATTGAAGGCAGAGTTTGCCCACACTGTAGGTGGTGATTATCCCTGGGTGTTGTCTTTGGGAATATCTAGGGTCTGGCCTGGTCAATGTGAACCCCTGTGTTTTGTTCAGGAATCTATCTTGACAGTTATTAGTATCTGTGGGCCAGATTAACCATTGTTTCCAATAAGGATGTGTTCTGTTTTGGTTTAATACATAGTTTACGTCTATCTCTTCATCTGTAGAGCTATTGCTGTTCATTGTTGGCTTTGGAATAGACGGTTTATTTAAGTCTTTGATTTTGGCTAGGCCAAGACAGGTAGTTTGTTGAACAGTGTCATTTAAAAATATAATTTGTTCTGGGATCATGCAGGCTCTAAACAATGATTCTATACCTTGTACTTGCCATTCTTTTGTACCCCAAACACTTTTTACTTCAACATTTTTGTCCCAATAATCAAAACCAAAAGTATTCATTTGTTCAAAAAATGAGTCTGAATATATCAATTTCGTGTTTGTTATCATGGTCTTTGTCCCTGTCTTATTTGACAATTTGAAATAAAATGTTTCAGCATTACTTGTGTTGAACCCTGAAAAGTATGAATATTTGTCGTAAAAGGTTCTTGAGCTTCCTTTTGGAGGGGTTGCACAATGTTCCCATTGATTATAATTTAAAACATTTCTAGGTTGTGCCGATTTATGTAAAAAATGGTTACCATAGTGGTTGTAACAGTACATACTATCATAATTTGTCGAACCCTGCAAATAATCATGTTTGGTAAATTTAGCAGACATCACTAAGTCAGACATCATATCATTTATGTTTTCAAAGTCCCAATCATCAGCAAATGAGCTTGGTTTTACAAAGTCACTTAACGAGATCTTGATTTGGTGTGGATATTTCAGGATTTCAACCGGACCATAAATTTCGTAGTCAGTACTGTCCCATGCTACCCCACCCGGTATAGGATTGGCTGTGAAGTTGACTGAAGAAAGTTCTCTTTTCTCGACGTGTGAAGATGTGTGTGGCTTGAGGATCAAGTTGATTTTCTGACTTGCTGTGTCCATTTTAGCATATTTTCCCTCAATGAAGCGTCCCAAAGTTAGTACCATGATGAGCCAAAGTATGAGGATAGATGCACCAAAGCCCACCCAAAATTCAATCCATGGAGAAATTAGATATGTTTCTTTCAGATGTTTCAAAAGTTCTTTAGCTTTGTCTTTAAAGGTTTTTGTTGATGGCTGTGTTTTTGATTCACTGAGGTCTTCAGAGGAATCATCGAAGTTTATGAAGTAGCCGGATGCAGTTCTGTCAATTGTTCCAATTGTTTCAGGATTACTATTTCTTGCATATTCGTTTGTTACTTCATTGTAGGTTGGTGTGTCTCTACTAAATGTTTTTATTTGGGTTTTCAGAGGTTTAAGTTCCATTGCATTGTTGCATAGTCCTTGTTGTTGTTCTGTAGGCGTTTCGAATGTGATTAGCCTCTTAGTTAGGACCTCTGTATTGGTAGCAAACCTTGGTGTTCTGCTACTTATCGGGAGACCACTTGGCCTACTGTTTGTTATCGGCCACATGATTGTGGTTTTACCAGGTCGATGGATACAACTCGGTTCTCCTTTTTACCAGCAAGCGGCGGTAGTACTACTGATCTTGTCCCGTTGATAGACAAGACAGGAACTGCTTTTCTGTAAGAAGGCCCAAATTCCTTCTTTACCGCGATCTTTTCTCTGACTAGATCCCCGACTTTTGGAATCCAGACAGGTCTTGCTGGGACAGGTGGTGGTTCTTCAGTGGTTGTTGGCTGCTGTTTCAACTTTATGTTGCTCAGGTCTTTTCTTGTTTTGTTTAAGTCCTGCAAAATAGCCAAACGATCTTTGATATCAAAGCATTTTTCCTTCACCACTGAAGTCTGACTGTCAAGATCTAAGACTAACATCCTAGTTTCAAACAATAATTCGTACGGACTGAATCCCTTCAGAGAATTTCTTGGCAGGTTGTTTAGACTACGTTGGACACTTATTAGATGTTTGACCCACCCAGCTCCCGAACCTAATATCCTTTCCGTTATAGATAGCTTTATGCCTTGGTTTTTTCTTTACACCATCCCGTATCCCTCAGGAAGGAAGTGAGAAGAATCCCGCTGTGCTATGCTCATTTAGCCATGTTTCCCCACAGGCTTGAGGGCTAAAGTGAAAACATTGGTCAAACGTAGCATGCTCCTAGCGTATATGCCATTTAGACTCGCAAATCTTTGTATAACAGTCCAGTTGTCAGCCGAGTGCTGGGGATCTACATTATAAGTGGAAACTAGCCTGTATATGTTAATCGGACGCTTTGCTTTTTACTGTTGATCCTTTCTGGAGTGAAACGCCACAGTAGTATACCGTTTCTCTCGCCACTGCGATTTCTGTTGCAGTCCGGGCATTTTTTTACAAAAATGTGATGCTGCAGGCTCACGCCTGGCCACCAGTACACTGATTGTAATTCTTCCAGAGAATCTTTTAGTTTGAGGTGTCTGAGACCCTCGCCCATATGTGCGTCTGCTATTAACAACGTTCTCCTGTCCTTGTTTGGAATTACTCTATCCCCCACTCCAGGGATTCGAGCAAAAGGGACGGAGTTTGCATCGATTATGTATGTATAATTGAGTGGATAGTTGATCGGTAGCGCTGAGCAGTCGCCTTTTGATGACGTTTTCACCGCCAGCACTGTTTCACCGTCAATGTATTTCACTGTACGCTTTTTTCTAGCTACGGAAGCCGATTTAGTTGCTACCGCCCTGGCTGTCTCAGCCAATGAATTCCCTGCAACGTGAACGCCATCACGTTGATGACTCAGTGTATGTATCACGTGAGTCTTTGGTAGTTCTTTTTGTAACAGAACTATTTGTTCCCAGAGCAGTTTTTGCTTTATTGTTGCACCTGTGTCATCTTTGTAACCGTTTTGAATCCATGTCTGCAACTCGTTGTTATATGATTTGACGCAGTAATATGAATCGGACACTATAAGTGTCGGGAATTCGCGATCTGCATTATCTAGCGCCATTTTCAATGCTATTATTTCAGTCTGTTGTTCTGAATTAGTTTCTACTGAGTGTGTTTTTGTTAATAGAGGTCTTAGTTTTCCTCCGCGCCACACTTCTTTTGTAATCTCACATGTGGGGTTGTATGCTTGTTCTCCCCAAACGGAGGGTTGAGCATGTCCGTCTGTATAGATTACACAGGCGTATTGTCGTAAGGGCAGAATGTCGATTGGCAGAGGGTATTCTCTCTCATATTCTATGTTTTTTAATTCCTTTAATTCTGGATCTAAATAGTAGTATACTTTCTCTGCAGTAATTGAATTCACCCATTGTATCCATTCCAGATTCAATGCTGTTGTTGGTAAATTACACGGTGTTGTCAATGCCTCAAAGGCTGATTCTGCTGTTCTGACTGTGATGCGTTTACCGTCAGCTTTATCTTTTTCTCTAGCTATTGCGGTTTGAACTGCATGAACAATGTTTTCTTTAATACTGAGCTTCTTTTCAGCCTCTGTGTACAAGTGTGATTTGAATGCAATTGGTACCTTTTCTCCCTCATTAGAGGTCAGGTATGTGAATCCGCATCTTCCTGGGATGACTCGAATCACAAGATTGCGTGTGTTATCACGTGTTTCTAATTTTGTTTTTATTAACATGTCAGTTTGTAAGGATCTCAGAATTTCTGTGTGTATTTGAGTCCAATTGGTTCTTTTAAAATCTGGTTTTATTAGATCATAAAGGGGCTTGACCCTTTCTGCGTAATTTGCAATGTATGTTCTTCCGAAATTTAGGAAGCCTAGAATTGACTGTAGGTTTTTTAGTGTTCTAGGTGCTTGGAGTACGGCACATTTCTCTAGGAAATTGTCAGCCAGGCTTTTGCCTTCACTTGATAATTCATATCCTAAGAACAGGACTGTTAGATGGGCAATTCTAGATTTTTTAAAGTTGAATTTGTAACCCTCTGCTGCGAACCCAAGTATTATGGTGTTCACTCTCTTCAAGTGAGTATCCAAGTCATCATCTGTTAGGTATATGTCGTCGACATAAGATAATGCTTCATCATCATATGTTTGTAGTAACTCTGTTACTCTCGCTGAGAATAATCCTGGGCTGTTCTTGAACCCCTGGGGTAACCGACAGAATTGTTTTTGAGCGCCATTTATTGAGAATGCGGACAAATATCTGCTCTCTGGTGCTATGTTTTGACAAAAGAATCCATTAGAGATGTCTAATGTTGTTTTGTATTTTTTGCGCACTATGTTATTCATTAGTGCTGCACTATGCGAGTTTTGCACTGCAAAAGTTTTGCAACATGAGTTAAGGTGTCTGTAATCCAAAACTAGACGATATGAATTGTCTGGTTTGGAGACAGGAAACAAAGGGTTGTTCATTTGTGAGGTGCAAGTTTCAATCACCCCCTGGTATTCTAATTGGTCTAGGATTTCTTTTACCTGTTTTTTAGCTTCTTGCTTAATTGGGTTCTGTCTTTGTGCAGTAGGTTGTGTTTTTAACTGGATTTTGTGAGGAGGAGAGTCCTCATCCCATCCTACGTGATTTTTATATAAAGCAGGAGCTTGAGCTACTGCCCACTTTCTAGCAAGTGTGTATTTTTTATGAATTGGGATATGATTTGAAAAGGCAGGCATAATTATTTCTTCTGATCAGTGAAAGGATCGGATGCACACCGGTTGTGTTCAAATGTATTTTCGTGTACTCTTTTAAACTGCGTGCGTTGCTGGAGAGAGTGCCTTGCCCAATTGACACTGCAAGTATTGAATACACATTCAAAATGTGGGGCGACATGTAGCCCCACTTCCAGCCGCACAATTGCAATGCGCTACATATTTTGCGAGTTCATTATGGTTCTCTTAAGGTAATCCGTGTTTTCCCATTTCTTTAAATTTCAAACTTTCTTTATCAATTATTTACTCCAATCCACACGTAGATACGCTAATGCCATTTTCCAAGCTTCTTATGTTACTGTAGTGCCCGACCGGGCCTCAAACAGAAACACGACTAGTGCATTATTCGTTTCAGGCAGCATTTATTAAAAACCCGATGCATTTCAGGCCAAAGCCCTTCTTCAGGGGTAACTGTGGATAACGATAAAATAATTACCATGAGCATGTTATACATATAAATATGAACAGTACATCAAATGTATCTTTTACTTGTAAACTGTTATCCATACATTGTACACCTGGTGTTAAATATCCCATGTCAAAATCGGTTACATCCATGTTCGACCTTTATATTAAATAACTCAACCCTTTTTGACATGGGATATTTAACACCAGGTGTACAATGTATGTATAACATGCTCATGGTAATAATTTTATCGTTATCCACAGTTACCCCTGAAGAAGGGCTTTGGCCTGAAATGCATCGGGTTTTTAATAAATGCTGCCTGAAACGAATAATGCACTAGTCGTGTTTCTGTTTGAGGCCCGGTCGGGCACTACAGTAACATAAGAAGCTTGGAAAATGGCATTAGCGTATCTACGTGTGGATTGGAGTAAATAATTGATAAAGAAAGTTTGAAATTTAAAGAAATGGGAAAACACGGATTACCTTAACCCCTTCGACGCTCATGACGAGCTGGGCTCGTCATGCAGTAGCCTCCTGCTACGCTCATGACGAGCCCAGCTCGTCATGAATAATGGTGATCATGATTTTCCAGCACAGGGGAAAAATCCCCATAGCATTCAAAAGGTTAAGAGAACCATAATGAACTCGCAAAATATGTAGCGCATTGCAATTGTGCGGCTGGAAGTGGGGCTACATGTCGCCCCACATTTTGAATGTGTATTCAATACTTGCAGTGTCAATTGGGCAAGGCACTCTCTCCAGCAACGCACGCAGTTTAAAAGAGTACACGAAAATACATTTGAACACAACCGGTGTGCATCCGATCCTTTCACTGATCAGTATCACACGTTGCCCTACCAAAGGATTGCACCCAAAGAAAGTAAACGGACAAAAGTAAAAATGGGAGAAAGAATGGTATCATCCACACGTTAGATGAAACACCTGCGTTCGTTCTGCCAGTCGGCGTTGGAGAAAAAGAAAATGGACATGAAATTAATGACCCATTGTTCATCGGTATACCCTGTATCTAATATTGCTTTCTTCAGTTATTTATGTTTTTTTACTTGCGTCACATGTATCATACGATGATAATATTCTCTCGATCGGGATGTATATATTGCATCATGGGACATGTAGTAGTTTAATAGTCAGAAAGCAGTGGCGAATCACGTAACCCAATTAAGGGGAGGAACCGGATGTGAATGCGATTAAAACGGACGGAAGAAAGGGAGAGGTGAATGACCTTCGGATGATGTGAGACAGAGGGAGAGATCTTGGTTTTTAAACACCACGGCAGGTATGAATCCGCTCCAGTGGGAGGTTTTCTTAAAAACAATGCTAAAACTTGTTAGAGTTTAAAATTAAGAGTGAATTTGAGCCAGATAAGAAAGTGGTCACAGATTAAGTGTAATCAAGCAACGAGGCTGATACTGACTGATATGAGCGTGAATGACGATAGTAAGGTAGTGAAAACTGAGGGTAGTGAAAAGCATTTGCAAACAGGAGGAGAGAGAAGAAAATGACGAGGAGGGAAGGTTGCAAAAAGGGTTGAGTTATTTAATATAAAGGTCGAACATGGATGTAACCGATTTTGACATGGGATATTTAACACCAGTTGTACAATGTATGGATAACAGTTTACAAGTAAAAGATAAATTTGATGTACTGTTCATATTTATATGTATAACATGCTCATGGTAATTATTTTATCGTTATCCACAGTTACCCCTGAAGAAGGGCTTTGGCCTGAAATGCATCGGGTTTTTAATAAATGCTGCCTGAAACGAATAATGCACTAGTCGTGTTTCTGTTTGAGGCCCGGTCGGGCACTACAGTAACATAAGAAGCTTGGAAAATGGCATTAGCGTATCTACGTGTGGATTGGAGTAAATAATTGATAAAGAAAGTTTGAAATTTAAAGAAATGGGAAAACACGGATTACCTTAAGAGAACCATAATGAACTCGCAAAATATGTAGCGCATTGCAATTGTGCGGCTGGAAGTGGGGCTACATGTCGCCCCACATTTTGAATAATTATTTCTTCGCCATGAGGGCAGTCCCTGACAAACTCTGGTGGCCAGTCTTTTTCAGCTAGAAGGATGTCATAGCCCTTGGAGAGATTATCCCAAAATAGTCCCTTTATTTTTCTAGTCTTATCCCCCTCTATACGTAATGTTATTTCATATATTTTGTGAGGTTTGCTAACTCTGGTGTCTGCAGTTTCCACTTGAAGGTATTCATTCGTGTCCACTGTCTCCAGATGATTCATAAGGACTTTGCGAGCTATGCTCACTTCTGCTGCGCTGTCTAGCATTGTCTGAGCCCATTCTCAGTTTTTCAGTTGTGTCCTCAGTATTCTCGGCATTGTTAATTACTTTAATACAGGCTACCTTCTTTTTGGGAAATTGTAATTTCTTTTTTAGATGAGCAGGTTCCTTGTCTTTGGACTTGACGTGCTCTTCTCTTTGTTCTGATCGTCCTCTTCTTTCCGATTTCTGCGAGGAAGTCTGAAAAGATTGAGAGGGGCGTGTATCAATTTCTTGATATCTATCAGGCTTCTTAATATTATCCCTATTTCTAAGGTTGTATCTTTTCCCAGAGGGCTCACTTTGGGGAGACCTGTGTCCTTGGTTTGGAGATCTTTCTCTCCGCCGAGGAGACCTTCCTCTGGACTGGAATTTATTTTCTTTAGGATTGGATTGTTTGTTTCCATCCCAGCTCTTTTTTTGTGATGTTAAATTATTATTCAAAAATACCTTTTCAGGACTTTCAATCAGTCGGGGTTTTACTGGTATTCCACCTAAACTATCTCTACCTAGTTCCTCATAGGATTTTTCTATAATTCTGGCAATTTCAGCTGGTTGGTCTGCTATATCTGTTTCTTTTAACCTTTGGCGGATCGCCACGTTTGCTGCTTCTCCCTTTATATTGGCTAGTAATATGGCCGAGACCTGCTTGAAGTCTTTTAGTAATTTCATACCAAGAGTTAAAGCGGGTTCTGGACCGTATTCATCTTGAATTTGTTTTAGCACATCTGGTATTACCGAGATGGATGGAACACCATGCGTTTTTGTGTAGATGGAAGCAAAGACTGTGCCCCAAATGTCACAGTCCTCCACGTGTGGTGCGATTCCCATTGGAAGACAGATAGTCAGAATCCTGTGTTTTTCTAACGGGGTGGTGTCTGGAAACACCGCCTCTATTTGGGTGATTTTTTGTGCTAACCAGAATGGTATTTGTTCCCGTTTAGCTGGTACTTTACCTAGGCAGGACTGTATGTTTTGTGGTGTAATTTTATTTGTATTCCCCTGATGGGTCAGCTGTGGAATTTTAATTGCTGGTTGGATTGTTGAAGTCCGCATTACATATTGGACTAATTGTCTATGTACTTTTATTAATTGTTTTTGTTGTATTAAAAGATCTGCTGCAGACATCCCGTCGATGTCTGGATGTGGTGTGTATCCGGCTAGGACCGGCCACGTTGCTCCTGGTCTACCTAGTGGACCGAGCCTGGTGATGTGATTATTGTGTTTTAGGGCGCCATTAAACAAGAGCACGTGCTCTTGAAATTTAAGTGGTACTTCCACCTCCTCGAAAGGAGTGTATTCATCAGGAGGTTCCTCTGTTTTGTAATAGTGGAAGACCTTTGTTACAGCATTTGCTGCTGGAAAGTGTATCCATGAATAGAATACCTCTGTCTGCCGATATTCGTGTGCCTCTATTACGAATATGACTGTGCCACCTCTCGATGTCAGTCCATTTTCTATAAGTTTTAAAGTGATAGATTTCCTTTTGTTGACCGGGATGAGTATTATATCCCGGTCTGCTTCTTGCATAGTATTATCAGCTGCTACGAGTTCAGCTGCTAATCTAGCTGTCTCTCTTTCTTCATCACTGTCTACCATTTTACCGACAGGAAGGTTTTTCCGTTTGTTTGCAGATCAGGTTTCTTATGGAAACAAAGATTAGATGCACAATATTTTGGAACAGTGTATCCTTCAACGTTGACTAAACCAAGAACCATACATAGGAGTTTCCTCCTGCGAGGTTTGGCGGATATGACCTTTCACCCACTCCAGACGTCTTTGGAGTATTATGGGAAAAAAGGGGTCTGAGTGAAAAAGCACGACTGAGTTACTCTAATGCACGGGTACTCAAAGTACGGCCCGCGGGCCGGCAGCGGCCCGGCAAGCCTTCCTTGGCGGCCCACGGACCTTACAGACGTACCTGTGTTCTTTTTTTTTTCTTTCTCAAGTGTCAGCAAACACCGCCGGTACTGCTCTGTGGGGCCGGGCGATTCCAGCCACAGTCAGAGTGCAGGGGCGCTAAGAAGAGGTGAAGAAAGCCTTATTAACATGTAAATGGTCGTTTAAAGACCTTCGAAGCACTGGGGTGCGGCTGTGTGTGTGCCCGGGAAGCTGTGGGGACGGGGGCGGGGGTGGGGGCAGGGGGTGGGAGGGGGGGATGCAGCAGGGAGTGAGAGCTTGGCCTCAAACCTTTATGGAGTGTCTGCATTCAATAGGCAGTTAGTTCCAGGAAGTAGCGAATTCTGAAGATTAGAAGAGCTTGCATGCATAAACCATTATTATACAAAAATGAAAGGATGGAGTACATGTATGTTTCTGGTCTTCAAACTCAATCTCTTCTAGGTTCTTTGACGTTTGAAACACAAGTGAGAACTGCTTAAAATGCATGTTCTTTTTCTTTACACCTTTTCTTAACGAAAATAGTGTTTTCATCTGAAATTGAGCAATTAAAAGTAGAATCTATAAAGCAGTCCTATAACTCTAAGTAAGCCATGATATAGCAGGCATTGCCATGTGCTCAAATGTTTAGATTATTGCGGCCTATTAGCTGATGATAAAAAACTTTGAATTACAACACTGAAATCAAAGGAGCACTGTAACTGCTATGTCATTCTGGCACCACCTCAGCCGTCTCTGCGGTAAGGGGCAGCACAAGTTGTGTGCACCACACTGCCTCCTGCACACGTGGCACTTACACCAGCGGCATGCACCACCCCAGCCGCCCACTGCACACTCTGCAACAAGTCATGCGAGCTGAATAAGGGGCTGCGTGTGCACGCGTGGCTTCCTGCACACTAACCTCCTGCACACGGAGCACTAACACCAGTGGCATGCACCACCTCAGCCGCCCTCTACACCCCTGCGACAAGTCCTGCGAGCTGAGGGGCTGCGTGCCGCTTGTGCACATATGACATGCCATGGTACACACTAACCTCCTGCACGAGGGATACCAACTCCAGCAGCATGTATCACCCTGCACACTTTAAGAATTTCGCACACAGTGTGTATATGTGCATAATAAAATTCTAACGAGAGGCTCCTGCAACTGGTTCTGCGAAGTAGGTGAGGGTTTGCACTCTGTGTGTGTGCATACCTGATATGTCATGCTAATATCCAGACTCATTGCACACTAAACACTAGTCAACAATATCACAGCTGTCTATGCTCGGCAGTTAGAACCATGTACACCCAGGTTGTAATACTTTCCACAAACCGCCATCCTGACTTTGTATACCGCCCTGCACCTGTGCATACAGAGCGATAGCCTGCACACGAACACTACCGTCTGCACAGATTGATAGTGCACACCGCCACCCGACGCTTTCCATCATGTGTGCACACGTCCACCATGTGTGCACACATACAATAAGTGTCCCCTCCTGCTCACTACTGTTCCCAATTCTCAGACCCAACAGTGTTGCTCATCACTCTGTACTACTTTACCTAGAACGAATTACACGACCATAGCCTCACTTCTGTGGACTCTACCCAATGAGCCCGGGGGAGGTGACGGAGGGCAGCAGGGAGTGAGCGCCCGGGTGAGGTGGGAGGGCAGCAGCGAGTGAGAGCCCGGTGAGGTGGGAGGGCAGCAGGGAATGAGAGCCCGGGTGAGGTGGGAGGGCAGCAGCGAGTGAGAGCCTGGTGAGGTGGGAGGGCAGCAGGGAATGAGAACCCGGGTGAAGTGGAAGCGCAGCAGGGAGTGAGAGCGTGGTGAGGTGACGGAGGGCAGCAGGGAGTAAAAGCCCGGGTGAGGTGGGAGGGAAGCAGGGAGTAAAAGCCCGGGTGAGGTGGGAGGGCAGCAGGGAGTGAGAGCCGGGTGAGGTGGGAGGGCGGAGCAGGGAGTAAAAGCCCGGGTGAGGTGGGAGGGCAGCAGGGAGTGAGAGCGCGGTGAGGTGGGAGGGCAGCAGCGAGTGAGAGCCCGGTGAGGTGGGAGGGCAGCAGGGAATGAGAGCCCGGGTGAGGTGGGAGGGCAGCAGCGAGTGAGAGCCCGGTGAGGTGGGAGGGCAGCAGGGAATGAGAACCCGGGTGAAGTGGAAGCGCAGCAGGGAGTGAGAGCGTGGTGAGGTGACGGAGGGCAGCAGGGAGTAAAAGCCCGGGTGAGGTGGGAGGGCAGCAGGGAGTAAAAGCCCGGGTGAGGTGGGAGGGCAGCAGGGAGTGAGAGCCGGGTGAGGTGGGAGGGCGGAGCAGGGAGTAAAAGCCCGGGTGAGGTGGGAGGGCAGCAGGGAGTGAGAGCGCGGTGAGGTGGGAGGGCAGCAGGGAGTAAAAGCCCGGTTGAGGTGGGAGGGCAGCAGGGAGTGAGAGCACGGTGAGGTGGGAGGGCAGCAGGGAGTAAAAGCCCGGGTGAGGTGGGAGGGCAGCAGGGAGTGAAAGCCCGGGTGAGGTGGGAGGGCAGCAGGGAGTGAAAGCCGGTGAGGTGGGAGGGCAGCAGGGAGTGAAAGCCGGTGAGGTGGGAGGGCAGCAGGGAGTGAAAGCCGGTGAGGTGGGAGGGCAGCAGGGAGTGAACGCCGGTGAGGTGGGAGGGCAGCAGGGAGCGAGAGCGCGGTGAGGTGAGACAGATAGAGACAGATAAAGACATATAAAGACAGAGGCAGAGACAGATAGAGACAGATAGAGACAGGGACAGACAGAGCTACATAGGGTCAGAGACAGGGACAGATAGAGGCAGAGACAGACAGAGACAGGCAGTGACAGAGAGGGAGACAGAGGGAGACAGACAGAGGGAAGGAGAGGGAGAGAAAGGGAGACTAAGGAAGGGAGGGGGAGGGAGAGTGAGGGGAACGGGGGACGGAGAGACAGGGAGACAGAAAGAGGCAGACAGAGAGAGGGAGACGGAGGGAGTCAGGGGGAGACGGAGTGAGGGAGAGGGAGACAGACAGAGGGAGGGAGACAGAGAGGGGGAGACAGAGGGAGGGAGTCAGAGGGAGACAGAGAGAGGTTGACAGACAGAGAGAGACAGACAGAGGCGAGGGTGACAGACAGAGGCGAGGGTAACAGACAGAGGCGAGTGTGATAGACAGAGGGAGGTTGACAGAGAGAGGGAGGGTGACAGAGAGAGGGAGGGTGAGAGAGGGTGACAGACAGAGGGAGGGTGACAGACAGAGGGAGGGTGACAGACAGAGGGAGGGTGACAGACAGAGGGAGGGTGACAGACAGATGGAGGGTGACAGACAGAGAAAGGGTGACAGACAGAGGGAGGGTGACAGACAGAGGGAGGGTGACAGACAGAGAGAGGGTGACAGACAGAGGGAGGGTGACAGACAGATGGAGGGTGACAGACAGAGGGAGGGTGACAGACAGAGGGATGGTGACAGACAGAGGGTGACAGACAGAGGGTGACAGACAGAGGGAGGGTGACAGACAGAGGGAGGGTGACAGACAGATGGAGGGTGACAGACAGAGGGAGGGTGACAGACAGAGGGTGACAGACAGAGGGTGACAGACAGCGGGAGACAGACAGAGGGATACAGACAGAGGGAGACAGACAGAGGGAGACAGACAGAGGGACAGAGAGAGAGGGACAGAGGGAGACCGAGGGAGGGAGACAGACAGAGGGAGGGAGACAGACAGAGGGAGGGAGACAGACAGAGGGAGGAGAGAGAGAGAGAGATGTGTGTATGCTGGGTCTGGTGCCTCAGTGGATGAAGGCGTCCGCTGCAGTGGCCTGTGTTCAACCTCATGGTCACAGTTCTTTTTTTCTTTAGCCCCTCCCCTACTGACCCCGCCTCCACCAGTGCGTCCCTCGGCCACAAACCACACTGTAAATTCGGCCCCCGAGAGAAAGTTTGTGAGTACCCATGCTCTAATGTCTTGCGTTAGTTTTATCGCCTTTCCAAACGTTTGGGCGCCATGTAGTGTAGTTCCTATTATCCCAATAGGCTCTGCGCATTGGAATAATACCTTCAATAGTATAGGCCTAGACCAGACGTTAACTAGGTCTTCTATTGTCGATATTAGACTTAAAGTTTTGGGTTTGCCAGCTAGCTCAGAGTTCACTAGAAACTTTCTCGGATAGGCAAGGAGGAGTTGAACCTCCCTGGATAGACAAGAAAGGATTTAGTTTCTGACAACCATAGAACATGACAACTTTGCTCTCCCCTAATCAAGAGTGTATCTCTAGAGTCGTGTGAAAACAAAAGACAACTTATTTTACTCAGTCAGTACGTGCATCCTTAGTCTCACCAGATTGTAGAGAAAAAGGAAGAGCCGGGCGTGTTCAATAAAAGATGGTATTTATTGATCAGTCTCTTTTCTCATACAAGAGAAATGGATCGATATTATCGCAATACTTATGGTTAAGTAAAGTGCATACAATAAAAGCAGAAGTATAAAATAATACTGTAAAAACATGTATATGGTTTCTAAGCCATAAGGTGGTTTAAAATGGATAAAATAGATACATACACATATACATTTGACTAATCGTACTCAACTGGTGTTTCTAACTACGCCTACCCCAGTGTACCTGACCTAAGCCTAATACGTGGGCGGGAATAGAAAGTAGCAGTTTAAGTTAAGTTTGTTTTGCCAAGTGACTGACTCAAGAATTCTCTGCAAGGGGTTATTCAGTTCTGTACCTGAAATCTAGGATGAATGAGGGATGGTATATCTCGTCTCTGGTCTCGATATTCCAGGCTGCCTGCGAGGGCTGCCCGGAAGCGCCGGAGCTGGATTTCTCGGCAGGAGAAAGCAGCGTCTCGTTTTCAGCGCGTCAGGAAGGCGGGGCTGCGCCAGCGGGGTCTGCTCTGCTCTGGGCTTCGGCAAGTCTGGCTGCTCCGATCTCATCACCACTGCGTGTGTTTGCTTAAGGCAATACCGGTAATATTTATACCTGTAAGGTGCCGAGATTGACGTAAGGATGGACATAGATACGTCAATAAGGATGTCATACGAGCTGGTCGTTAGCACATTCTTTTGCTGAAGTTCTCGGTGAAATCAAAACAATGGCCGCAGGGTTTTTCCCAGGTTGTCATAGGTTTGATTTGTTTTGAGAACTCCGTATGCCTTATCAGGGGCTGGAGGAATATTGCTTGTCTAATTAGATGGCAAGCGTTATGACCTAATCAGATAACACGTTCCTGTGCCGTGGTGTGGCTTCATCAGATAACGGTTTCTGCATCATGGGATGGCTGCTAGTTAACTTGTTAACCAGAACAGGGTCAGGAATAGGGGGATCGATACAGAACCTATAGGAATACATCACAGCCTTAGGCGAGCTACATGAAAATCTTTCTTGGGCCGCCTCTGCTGTTGTAGCGGGGGACTTTAATTTGACTTTTGAGCCCCTTGATAGTGAGGAAAATGATCTGGCAGCGGAAGAAGATGCGCAGTGGGGAATCCCATGTTTGAAAATATCTGCAACTAAAATATGGACAGAAGTAGCTATACAAATTAAAGCTATTTTCTTTGAAAATGGCTTAAGGGTGGCCAATAGCAGAACCTTTTGTGATAGGCAAGGGGCCAACACATTTAACAATGGCCACCACTCAAGCTGCATTGACTATCTTCGAATTAGCTTAAAATTATGGCATATCCTTGAGGATATGGCTGTACTGGACCGTGTGGAGAGTGAATTCAGGAAATTGCATGAACTAACACAACCCATATTTTATTTACCAGCAGTGATTTGCAAACTGCCAATGACTTACCGCGACTTAAATAGCCAATTATTCTTAAAAAACTGAAACACTATCTATAATTGGCAGTGATGTTGAGAGCAACTTAGCGGAGATGGACATTTCCCTCCTTAACTCGCAGCCTCATTAAGAAATAGTATTGCTCCACTACACACTATTTGACAAAATGTGTTTGCATTTTCAAAGACCTTATAGGGCTAAGGAGAAGGGCATCCAGTCACAGCACCACTGGAATAACAAAGAGTGTAAGCTAGCCCGTAGATCACTGGGGAAGGCAATTAGATCAGGTAACTCGTCTTGAGTACAAAACACCAGAAACATGTTCTAAAAAGGTGATGGTAAATTCTAAAAAAGTGGGACAAGAATAGATTGCAGGATCTACAATTATCATGTACCAAGAATAATACCCAGCACTTTTGGTACCTGGTAAAATGGGGTAGGGGTGTGTGGTTCTGAAATTCTGGACCCTACTGTTATCACGATATCGAGATCCAATACCCGTGCCACAAAATATCAATATCCCATGACAAATTTGGTATCAACAGACCGGTAATTATTAGGACATCATTCCTAATCATTTGCGTCATGATCGAGGAATGCCAACACCCCTAAATCGTAGTTTCCTTTCCGACCCCTCAGACTCCAGTTTGTAAACGGCATCCATCTTGTGTCTTGCCCTCATGATAAGTCAATTGAGTAAGGTCGAGCTTGATCTAAAAGGACACGTCCACCTCTCCCTGACTCCCCCCTGACCTGTCCCAACTGACTCCATTGCCTCCAGCCAAACCTGTTTGGGCAGCTCCTCGCCCAGTGGCCGAATACGATAGCATCAATGCATAACATACCACAAACCATTCACCACGTACAGATCATGTTTTCTACACACACACACCTGTCCACGCACCCTGTTTATGGCCAGTTTTATGACTAGGAGGTGCCCTTCTTTATTGGGGTTTCGTCGATATCTGATGGGAGTTCCGGGCCTGACCGGGTAATCTATCACGAATTGGACGTCTAAAATATGGGCTTGCCTACATGACTTCGCTCTTTGTATTATTGTAGAAATATGTGTACAGCCATATCATAAACTCAAGAATTCTTGCTTACAGCTATTATTTCTGTATATAAGGAGAAGGCTTGTTCTGTAAAAACGAACAGTCTCCTGAGAACACACGATCCGCGTTTGTCGTGCTTCTAGGACACATGTTACTTGGTAGCTGCCAATAAAACTTGATCTCTGACTGCGACAAGAAGACTCAGTGTTTCTGTGGTCCGGAACAAGGGAGAACTCAGAGGTCTTCGGGTGTTATCCCCTGGCACCACCGGGTTCTTAAAAACCCGGCACCTCAGTTGGCGCCCAACTCGGGGCGGTATCAAGCGGCGACGGTCCAAGCCAGATGTTCGTGAGGGACTTCGTGTGAAAATTCCAGAGGACGGCCAGCCACTTCAGCGACCCCGGTATGTCGACGTAGTTCCGAAGGTCTTTGCTGCGAGGTTCCCCGCGTCCCGACGGCTACGAAGGACTGCTGCCCTGACTATCGCCTTGTTTTGGACCCAGTGATCCTTGGTAGAGCGAAACGATAGACGAGTCTTCTAGCGACGTCACTGATCTTCAAATACTTCAGTTAAGTATAAGTGGAGCGTCTCCCAGTCCTTAGTTTGATCCTTAGTTTTTGGTATCCTTGAGATACGCTTTGATTTGGTACTTGCAAGCCCCAAAGCCGAAGGACTCGTGTTTTCACGAGAAATATCGTAACAGATAATCCTTTGAAGTTGGAAGCTAGACTAGTGAGCGAAGATGCCTGGTTTTAGCAGACTTGGAAACTTGTTTTGTCTTGGTTGTAGTAAGGACTCCCGATTAGAGGATTCTTGTCCGGTTCCTCCGATTGGAACTCCAACGTATGAGCTCTATGTGAAGCATGGCGTAGGTCCCATCACATATAATGAAGTGTGGATAGAATACACCCGCAAGGATGGTGTTTTAAAATGGCCCCAATATGGTAGTTTTGACTCAGAAATATTAGATAACCTAGAGGTCAAATTGTTCAAGAAAAAAGCCCGGCCGGCGATGTTTGACTCTTTTCTCTTATGGCGCAAAGAAGCCAAACAGAAAGAAATAAAATTAGCAAAAAGGAATAAAAGAGGTATGTCAATGGTGCAAGCTGCCGTTGCATACAGGGATAACGAGGAAGAGCAAGAAAGCGAACAAATACTTAGGAGCAAGAAACTAGCAGTAGATAAATGTTACCCGATGTTACCAAATAAGGGACAAGGTCAAGAGGAAAGATCCGAGAAAGATCCGTTAATGTCCCACTTATTAAACTCGCCACCGCCGTATGCGTTAGACGCTACCGCACCACCAAAGCATTTTACTATACCGCGCCCCGGCGCACGTAACCCAGCTCTTGCACAAACGCCAGCTCCTCTTCAGCTGGTTTCTACTTCTCCGGCGCAGCATTCTCAAGGGCCGGCATCTTTGCTACATACTCCATCTACTTCTACGACTTTGCCTACAGCTCCAACAGTTCCCTATGATACTACGTCTGCCACTGTTTCAACTTCCTCTGCTATGGCCTCGATTTCTTCTTTGCCTCAGCCTGTCTTTTCCGATGCACTTGCCCCTCCGCAAGGTTCTCCTTCTATTAGACAAAGAGTGACAGGTACCGTCACTGGTCTGCTTTCACCTTTCTTCGGGTCGCCTAAAACGACCCCTAAAACAGAAGATAGACAGTTACGTAGTCAACTGCCTGATTACGAAGAAAGAAAAGTGCTGAATGAACTAGCACGCCAATGGATTGCGGATACTGTTAGATATGATGTTCAGTCTGTTATGGAAGTTTTCCGTCAATGGAATGCACCCACTCAGAGATACGTATTCGAAGAGATGTGTGTATATCTGTGCGAAGATCTGAAGACAAATGATCCCAAATGCACAATGGACGAACTATGGCGTACACGCTTTAAGTTCCATGAAGGTATGATTGTAGGTGCAGATGTTGAGAGAGCGATAGAGTTATTGCTCTCTTATAGGAGTAAGGGAAACGTCTCTAGATCATTGCACGAAGACGACGTATCAGGTAGGAAAAGAGCGAGACAGTACCCCATGAGAGAGGTTCCTCCGGTTTGGAGGGAAGGCGATGCAAATGTAGTACCGCCAATTCTGCCACATTTCCAGCATGTATGGGTACATGTCCCCTGGAAAAGATCAGAACTTTTAGCGTTCAAGCAGACACTACCTGATCCCCGTAAAAACCCGACTTGGTATTATAAGGAGTTATCGCAAACTACAAACTCATGTATAATGAATTTAGCGGATGTAGACATGTTGTTTGGGAATGTTGTCCCACATCCTTTATGGAGTAAAATTTGTCATACGGACCATGACCAAGAACTAGGTGATTCATGGGCTAATATTACCGCTATAGATGCTAGACAAATTGGTGGTTCTAAACCTGAGCCGTTAATAGCCGAACTTCCCGGTAGAATTATAGCGTACATGAAAACAATAATGCCTGAAGTACGCGTAAACTGGGACAAGCTATCTGCGTGCAAGCAGAAGAAAGGTGAGAATGTGTCTGACTTTTTCACGAGATTTGAGGAGACTTTCACCGATCATAGTGGTCAAGATATGGCTACCGAGGGTGGTCAAAGATTGTTTGTAGACAAATTCGTACATAATTTGCTTCCTGAACTGTGTACTAAACTAAAAGATTCAGAGAGTGCTTGGGCTGTCTCTACGTCAGCGCAGATTTTAGCTACAGCCCAGTACTATGAAAATAGGCGCAAAGACGAGCTAGATAAGGCAGACAAAAAGACGAAAGATTTAAAAACTAAAGTTCTTCTCCAGCAGGCCTATCCGCCTCGTATGGCTAGTCAGCCCAATGATCAACCACAACAGCAGTATTCGGGAAACGCGCAAGGAAACAAGTTTTCCCATCAGCGTCTTCCGTATGGCCCGAATCAATGTGCGTATTGCAAGGAAGAGGGTCACTTTAAAGGTAATTGTCCGGCTCTTGCGCGACGTTTAAATGGCGTTTCAGGTGTAAGGGGAAGAGGTGTTCAACATGCCCCTAGAGGTAGGGGCCGTGGAAATTTCACCCAGAATACAACTTCTTTTCCGCCTCAGAATTCCATGAACAGCTTTGACCAACAGAATAATGCATCGTCTAGGTCAGCTCAGTACTATGCTGACGACTATTACACCGAACACGAAAATGAGGGTAATGATTGCTAGGACAGCCATGGACAAAGAGAGGGAGTCGTTTCAGTTCCAGTAGATCAGAATGGACCTTATGTCGAGGTAATTACCTCAGGAGTGTCAGAGCCATTTCTGCTGGATAGTGGTGCTACAAAAAGTTCTATTATGCACTCAAAACTTCCTGGCGCACCTTTGTCTGGCGAAATGAATGTCTCAGTAGGTTTCTCTGGCGCCCCTGTTAGATACCCGATCTCTAGTCCCATGTCCCTTTCTGTTGGCCCATGCGAATTAGAAGCACCCCTCATTTTGACAACAGGTTGCCGTGAAAATTTGTTAGGTTTGGATTTACTAAGAGGTTGTATGCGACTTTGTACTGTTCTCCCTTGGGAGTACAGCTTACTTTAGGTAAGAAAGTCGTTTCTCCAATGTATGTGTCAAAAGAAAATATTGCAACTGAATTGTCGTCTCTTCCTGATATACTTTGGGCTAATGGTTCTAATGATGTAGGTCGTTTGGAGATAGCACCGTATGTCATAACATTGAAAGCCAACGTTAGGTTGCCACGTATTCCCCAATACAAAATATCCAGCGAATGCGAAAAAGCGTTGTTGACGATTGTTTATGATCTGATTGACAAAGATGTCATTGAAGAAACAACAGGAAATGTTTGTAACAGTCCGGTTTTACCAGTCTTAAAGCGTACTGATCCTTCACAGCCCCCTGTGTACAGGTTTGTGATTGACCTCAGAGAAGTGAACAAGGTAGTTATCCCACAGTTTCCAGTTGTCCCCGACATTACTGCTTTATTGACAATGGTTCCAGCTTCAGCAGCTTGGTTCTCGGTGATTGACCTGAAGAACGCTTTCTTCAGCATCCCGATTGCTGAGGAGAGTAGAGACATTTTTGGATTCAATTTAGGAGGACGAAGCTTCCGCTTCAAGTGCGCTCCTCAAGGCTACTGCGAAAGCCCATCAATATTCAGTCAGGCCCTGAAAACACAACTGGACACTATTGTTCTGCCAGATGGGTCAACTCTGATTCAGTATGTAGACGATCTGCTGATCGCTGCAGACACTGAAGAAATTTGCAAACAAGCCACGCTGTCATTATTGCGTCACTTATGTGACATGAAGCACAAAGTCTCTCTTTCCAAACTACAATTTTGTCGACAAGAAGTAACCTACCTAGGTCACATCTTATCGAAGGAGGGAAGGAGACTGACACCAGAAAGAATACAGGCAATTGCAGAACTGAGTGCCCCAAGGACACAGAGAGCGGTTCGAGCCTTCTTGGACATTACTTCGTACTGTAGACAATGGATACCGAATTTCTCACTACTAGCTAAACCCTTACTGGCACTACTCTGTAAAGACACGCCCAATCCTATGCCCTGGTCTGAAGATTGTCAGACGAGTTTCCACGAGTTGCGTGATGCATTGTGTTCGGCTCCTGTGTTGGGAAACCCCAACTACAGTAAGCCTTTTACATTATACGTCCATGAGAAGGAAGGTTGTGCATTATCAGTCCTAACACAAACAGCGCCCATGCGCGTATTTTTTGGCAACTCTAGACCCTGTGGCTAAAGCCCTACCAAGTTGTCTGAGGGCTAACGCCGCAGCAGCTGTCTGCATTCGACAGTCTGCTGGATTAGTCATGAATAATATTCTGATCGGTATGGTTCCGCATGCAGTAGACATTTTGCTAAACAGGACGAAGACACAACATCTCACTAGCGCTCGACTATCCAGTTACGAACTTACACTGTTAGCAAGTCACATCCACATAAAGAGGTGTGATACACTCAACCCTGCTACGCTACTACCCATCCCGACAGAAACAGACGAGATTGATAACCATGACTGCTGCTTTAGGACAGAAGAAGAGACAAAAGGGAGAGTAGACTTACAGGACACTCCCCTTCCTGAATGCAATGATACTTTATGGGTTGATGGTTCATGTTTCAAGTTGCCAAATGGTGATACGACTGCAGCCTATGCCGTAACAACATTACACACCATTATAGAGACCGCGCGCATTTCCCACAATTCTGCACAAGCTGCAGAGCTAATTGCACTTACAAGAGCATGTGTGTTGGCGAAAGGAAAGCGAGTGAATGTGTACACTGACAGCCAATACGCCTTTGGTGTGGCTCACAGTTTTGGGAGATTGTGGCGTGAACGTGGATTCCTGTTGTCACATGGTGCAAAGATACAGCATGGTCAGCTAGTTAATGAGCTCCTCGAGTCACTGACCTTGCCACTACAAGTTGCCATTGTGAAGTGCAGTGCACACAAAAAGATTCAAGACGATGTTGGCCGCGGGAATGCATTTGCAGACGAGGTTGCGAAAGAGACTGCAAGGAACACAATGAGTCGGATGTATGTTGTAGGTCCCGCTAGATGGATTACTGATGTGGGAATGTGTGAGGACACCATCGAAAGCGTGAAATCTATACAAGCCGAGGCAACTGAGAAAGAGGTGAATGAATGGAGAGAAAGTAAAGGTAGATTAGATGCGAATGGTTGTTGGGTCGAATTGTCAGAACACCAGCGATGGCTAATACCTAACGCCTATGTACTTGCAGTAGTAACGATGGCTCATGGATTTGCGCACATCAGTTCGAAAGGAATATGTAAGCTATTGGCCCCAGTATGGCAGAATAGTAATATCCCAAAATATGCAGAGAACGTGGTCAGAAAATGTATGGTGTGTTTGAAGCATAATCCCGGTAAGGGAACCCCAACTCCAGCTGGTCATTTTGCGCCTCCAACGTATCCGTTCGAGGTTTTGCAGCTCGATTTCATCCACATGGAGAGGTGCAACAATCTGAAGTATGTGCTCGTTGTTGTTTGCGCTTTTTCAAGGTGGGTGGAAGCGTACCCCCTTAAGGACAATACCGCCTTGTCAACTGCCAAAGCCCTTGTCAAAGAATTCTTCCCTAGATTTGGTATGCCTAGAATTGTCTGGAGTGATAATGGAAGTGAATTCGTAGGACGCGTGATGAAGAGAGTGTGTGAGTGTCTAGGCATACACCAAAAGTTCCACGCTGCGAACCACCCCCAATCAGCTGGATTAGTAAAGTGCTACAATGGCACATTGAAACTCAAATTAGCCAAGATCCAAGCCTGTACAGGTCTTAAATGGCCTGACGCCTTGCCTCTAGCACTCTTGTCAACCAGAATGACCGTCCATTCCAGATTAGGACTTAGCCCCCATGAGATAGTGTTTGGCCGCCCAGCCAACGTCTGGGGCGTGCCAAGGCCAAAGAAACTCAGCGAAATAGAACACCCCGTACTGCTTGACTATTTGTGCGAATTGACAACTAAATTGCGTGTTTTACACCAACAGGTTCACAGTTCCTCTCCGCCAGCCTCTGACGATCCAGGTCACTCCATCGAACCCGGCACGTGGGTCTTGGTGCGGAATTTCCAGCGCACAAACAACGGACAGCCGAGGTGGACCGGACCATACCTGGTACTTCTTTCCACGAGATCAGCCGTTCGGGTGGAAGGCAAAAAGAACTGGGTGCACGGGACCCATTGTAAGCGGGTCCCTCTACCCCTCCCATACGACCGGTGGGTCAATGAAGGACTTGCCTACTCTGAGACAGAATCCATACCTTGCTTCATCCCTTTCAGCGATGCACGTTTAAAAGAAACTGGTACCGAAAAGGAGAGTGATCATATTTTACAAGGACTTGTGCCACCGTCAATGCAGTTGGACACTACCGAACCTGAGACATTGTTTGAAGACCACACCATACCTGGGAAACGACGATACAATCTACGGTCTAGACAAAGAGACTAATAAAAAGCAAATTAATGTGATTTCGCTTCCCCCAAGAACTATTTTTGATTTTTCAGCTCTCTCGCCCAGGGAACTTGCTCATTTTTGATTTTCGAACCGCCATCCTGTTCTGCTGCTAGGGTCGCGGTTGAAGTCTGGGGAGTGCAACTGGGGACGTTTAGGTCAACGGTTCTGGTTGGTCCAAGGGAGTTACCCTGGACTGAACAGAGCGCACTCCCTGGCAGAATCAATCTACCACCGCGGGCAGCAACTAGAGGATGGAGTTTCCTAGGGTAAAGAGACCTATCAGATTCACGAACATTGAAAGACAACTATGCACTGTACTGGCCAAAAGAAGGTTTTTGATAACATGTATTTTAATGTTGTGTAGCATAACGATGTTTTTGACTGGTTATGCTCTATTCGTATTTCAAGTTTCCTTGTTTTCAAATGACACTCGGCCAACGCCTCCTCCCACTCTCTCTCCACACTACTTTCACCCTCTACCTGAACACGAGTCTGCCAGAAGACTCGAATTTGTAAACAACTCATTCATCCAACTCCTACACCAACACCAGTCCATAATGAACACATCAAATTGTTGGATATGTGGACTCATGCCACACACAACGGATAAGGGTATCCCATACTTCATCCTGCCATTCAGTTATTATGGTTCTCTGTGGGCTTTTCAGACCATGTTCCTATTCGCCCTAGAACCATACCCGACCCGTTCCACTGAGAGCGATTCCAGTAACAAAGCACTAGTAGCAGGGATAAGAAATATGAGTAGGGAGTTCGACACATATCAAACGATCCCCAAAGATGAACTCACTCCATACAGTCGTTGGAACATAACTAAGAATGGGATTTACCTGAGTAAGGGACCGACAGCAAAGAAATCCCGCCCAGTTTGGATAGTACCCCACCGAGGTCACTTATGTTTACAAGGTATCGGTAGGGATCCCAAAGCACAATTAGGAAAGAGCATATGCACGGAAACATATGTGTTCGCTTCCCGAACTTCCCCTATACTCTTAGCAGCCAAAGGCACGTATTTCGTCTGCCACGACCAAGCCTACACATGGTTGCCCCCTGACTTCTCAGGTACATGCTTCATCTCATTTCTGCTGCCTCCCACCTACATGGCCAGAGCAGATTACCATCGGACAAGGACAGCTAGAGGTGTCGTGAGTAAAGACGACACCGCGGGTCAGGAATTTGCAGACTTCGCAAAGGGTTTTCTGCCATTTTGGGGGCCTATGGTGAACAGCAGGAATATTCGCCAGTTATCGAGGATAGTTGAATCCGCCGTGATTACAACGGCCGGAGCCCTTGACAACTTGAGAACCGAGCTTCAGTCGGATCGACTAATGACCCTTCAGAACCGAGTTGCCCTAGATATCATACTCGCCGATCGTGGTGGTGTATGCAGAGTGATCCAATCTAGTTGCTGTATTTTCATCCCTGATAATGCACCGACAGTGTACCAGGCCATCTCCAAACTACACGAAATATCTGGTTCCCTTCACGTGGAAAAAGGAGATTGGTCCCTTCTAGGGTGGTTCTGGGGCCTGATCACTGCCTGGGGATGGAAAACACTGATCTTCGTTGGGATGATCTTAGCTCTTCTGTTTATGTTCTGCCTGTGTGTACAGTGCGCTCCTGCACTCTGTGGCCTCTGTGCTACCCCATGTGTAAGGAAGCCTGTGTCAAGGGACGAACTGAGCAACAGAATGATGCTACAGCAGCATCTCCATGAATTTATTCATACAGATTTAGACTCAGATTAACATGAGTTATTGCCTTACATAAGGGCAAAAGGAGGGTCTGTGGTTCTGAAATTCTGGACCCTACTGTTATCACGATATCGAGATCCAATACCCGTGCCACAAAATATCAATATCCCATGACGAATTTGGTATCAACAGACCGGTAATTATTAGGACATCATTCCTAATCATTTGCGTCATGATCGAGGAATGCCAACACCCCTAAATCGTAGTTTCCGTTCCGACCCCTCAGACTCCATTTTGTAAACGGCATCCATCTTGTATCTTGCCCTCATGATAAGTCAATTGAGTAAGGTTGAGCTTGATCTAAAAGGACACGTCCACCTCTCCCTGACTCCCCCCTGACCTGTCCCAACTGACTCCATTGCCTCCAGCCAAACCTGTTTGGGCAGCTCCTCGCCCAGTGGCCGAATACGATAGCATCAATGCATAACATACCACAAACCATTCACCACGTACAGATCATGTTTTCTACACACACACACCTGTCCACGCACCCTGTTTATGGCCAGTTTTATGACTAGGAGGTGCCCTTCTATATTGGGGTTTCGTCGATATCTGATGGGAGTTCCGGGCCTGACCGGGTAATCTATCACGAATTGGACGTCTAAAATATGGGCTTGCCTACATGACTTCGCTCTTTGTATTATTGTAGAAATATGTGTACAGCCATATCATTAACTCAAGAATTCTTGCTTACAGCTATTATTTCTGTATATAAGGAGAAGGCTTGTTCTGTAAAAACGAACAGTCTCCTGAGAACACACGATCCGCGTTTGTCGTGCTTCTAGGACACATGTTACTTGGTAGCTGCCCATAAAACTTGATCTCTGACTGCGACTAGAAGACTCAGTGTTTCTGTGGTCCGGAACAAGGGAGAACTCAGGGGTCTTCGGGTGTTATCCCCTGGCACCACCGGGTTCTTAAAAACCCGGCACCTCAGGTGGAGTTTCACTGCCTCCCCAAAATCATGTAGACCCTGATACCTGGGTTAACCATTTTGCCACACAATATGCCGATGATGACATAGAGGTTTATGAGTCTTTCCTGACTCACTTTTATTTAACTAATAAAGTATTTGATTTGTTGGACGTAAGTGCTGCGCTTAGCTCTATCACATGGAGGGAGTGTCAGGCATCAGTAGTATCCCTGCAGATTTCTTTTGCACGATAAGGCAAAATGGAGTAGGTACATAATGCTTTTAGCAAATGCCATAGCCCATGGTGGCCCATCCCAGATGCCTGGCAGGGGTGGAGATCATCCCAGTATAAAAAGGAGATACGTTTTTGTTATGAAAGTATAGGCCAATGCGCCTAATTGATTTGATTCAAAAGGTGGTAGCCCGACTTGTCCTGGCAAAGGGTCGAGAGTGGATAGATGACAATGACATCGTAACCCCACTTTAGGTGGGTTTCCGGGCACAACTAGCTCGATGTCAGTTTGCAGTGTGCTTCATTCGCCGAATGTTGTTTTAAAACTGCCTCAACTCTCTTCTGTTTATTTTAAAAATTACATGTAGCTTTGTTTGTTTTTTAAACTAGCACCAAGTTCGATTGTGGGGAAAAGCCTCGTACCTGTACCACCTTATTTCCGGTTGCTCCTTGGCCCTGGTCCGACACGGCTTGTGCCGTTTGCTCGGAGGGCCCCCCTGGAGTCTGAAGCGCGGTTAGCGCTCTAGCGTCCTGGCACTTGACGCTATTTAGGGGAAGGCTATGCGCACCCGCAGCTGACACAACTAGCTCGATGTCAGTTTGCGGTGTGCTTCATTCGCTGAATGTTGTTTTAAAACTGCCTCAACTCTCTTCTGTTACATGTAGCTTTGTTCGTTTTTTAAACTAGCACCAAGTTCGATTGTGGGAGAAAGCCTCGTACCTGTACCACCTCATTTCCGGCTGCTCCTTGCCCCCGGTCCGATGCGGCTTGTGCCGTTTGCTCGGAGGGCCCCCCTGGAGTCTGAAGCGGGGTTAGCACTCTAGCGTCCTGGCACTTCACGCTATTTAGGGAAAGGCTATGCGCACGCGCGTAGCGGGTGCGCCAAAGGCGCACCAAAGGCAAGCCCGTCTGCGCCTGTCCACGCCTGGCCCGGGCCGAGGGCCAGAACCCCTACCTTTCCAACTTCAGGACCCATTTCTTATTCCTGAGAAGATCTATGGGGTCTGAAGTCTGATCCTAAACCTCTGTGCTGCCCCAGGATTAATCCTCTGATGGAACCCAGTAAGTGCTCAGATTGTGATCTTTGCTTTTCCTTTTCGCATCCATTGTCTTTGAGTTTACACACGCAGCAAGAGTCTAATATACAGTTCAGGGCCATGTTACTCAACACCCGCTCCTTAATTAAACATAACTTGGAGATGGCTGAGTTAATCGATAGTCTTAAATTAGACTTAGTATTTGTTACAGAAACATGGGCCAATGAATCCTCCGATCTAGACTTAATATTAGCATTTCCCTCAAACTTTCACATTACCAGAGCAGACAGGATACATAAACGAGGGGGGACTGGCAATTATTGCTAACAACTATATCTCAGTGAAAGCTTCTTCACTGGGCACATCATCGGACTGTGAACTGCTTGAGTTTCAGCTCCTACTGCATCATAATGATTCCCTGAATGGTCTTCAAATTTATCGCCCTCCCAAAGCTCAGTGCCCGCTGCTCGATATTCTTACCCCATTTTTGGAATCTAGTATAAACCACGCAAGTTATACCATTTTAGGGGACTTTAACTACCATCTTGAGAGCTCTCTATGTAGTAGTAATGGCGACCTCGTTGAGGCATTGGCTGGGCTGAGCTTGGAACAGTTGGTTAAAGAATGTACCCACGATGCGGGTAACACTCTGGATGGTATTTTTACGTCCAATCCTATGATCAGTATTGATAAAATTCTTCCGGTGGTATGGTCTGATCATAGAGCTATCATATTTACAATTAAAGCCTCAGCTCAATCATATACAGGACCTGTATCATTTTCAACCTTTTCCTATCGAAATTGGGACAAAATTGATCGGGATCTTTTTTACACCTCTCTCCAAAAGAATGCACCTAATTTGGGGTTAGATATAGATCCAGCGGTCAACAATCTTAGTGACTGGATCTCTCAGGTGGCCAATATAGCTGTGCCTCTCCTTACCTCCTCGACAAAAAGGAAAAAAACATCTGAACCTTGGTTCTCAGAGACTCTAAGGCTCCAGAAACAGCTATTTCGAAGGACAGAAAAACAATGGAGATCGAATTATAATACACAATCAAAAAAGAAATATGCACAGTCTTTAGCCTCTTACAAAAAGTTAATTAAGGAGGAAAAAAGCAGATATTACTCGGATAAGATCGCAGCATCCAACAACTCGAGTAAAGAGCTCTTCAAGACGGTTAAAAAACTGGCCAAAATCCCCGAGAAAGGGATCCAGAGTAATAATGCAGATTTCTGCAATATTTTAGGCCAGGCTTTTGTTGATAAAGTGCAAGTAATTTATGACACTTTCTGCAACATTCACACTGAGCCTATTGTTAACACTGTCCCCTTAATGGAAATTCAGAATTTATCCTTCAATCCACCCAGCAGGGATCAAATCATTCAAACCATTAAAGTAATTAAATCAGGGGCTCCCTCTGACCCTTGTCCCCCCAAAATGTATCAACTATGCTCCGAAGAGCTTAGTACTCAGCTAACAGATGTGTTCAGGGGAATTATACAGCTTGGAAAGTTCCCAATGGCATGGAAAGGAGCACCGGTGCTTCCTCTGCTAAAAAAACCCATTTGAACCCGACGATGCCAACAATTATCGTCCAATCTCCAGAATTCTGTTTTGCTCAAAGGTCCTGGAGAAACTTCTTAATACCCAACTCTCCACCTTCATCTCCTCAAACAATTTGTTGGACCATTCTCAAAATGGATTCAGAGAAGGACTTGGGACTGAATCGGCCCTAATCACTGCTAGTGAGGAGCTTAGGCAATCTCTTGATGGAGGCGGGAAGGCCGCCGTGATATTGTTAGACTTATCGGCGGCCTTCGATACCGTCAACTACAATATCCTAAACTCGAGATTATCTGAACTGGGTGTTCACAGCCTGTCATTAAAGCTCCTTCTACCCTATCTTACTGAACGATCTTTTAGGGTAGAAGTAGGAGGTACCAGCTCACACATTTTTTATTTGCATTGTGGAGTGCCTCAGGGCTCCTCTTTAAGCCCTACGCTCTTCAATATATATGTGTCCCAGCTAGCTGCCTTGATCAGACAGTATGGTTTTTCTGTAATCAGCTATGCCGACGACACACAAATCGTGGTGTCAATTACCAACAATGAAAGCGAGGTGGCAGATCGCTTTAACACCTGTATGGCACAGGTGAATAGCTGGATGCATGCCAACTGTCTGAAATTAAATGGCAGCAAAACAGAGGTTTTACTTCTGGGAACAAATCCTCTGGCCTGGTCGCCAAAATGGTGGCCTACTGAGCTGGTTGAGTCTCCCCAACTGGTCTCCAAAGTCAGAAATCTCGGGGTGATTTTTGATGATCGGTTAACTTTTGACAGTCAGATCAATGCCATTACAGCGAGGTTCTGGGCTATACTTAAGTTGATCAGAAAGATCCGAGCTTTTATTCCCCCTGAGACCTTGAAAACAGTGGTAATTGCCCTTGCAATATCCAGGTTGGATTACGGCAATGCCTTGTATCTTGGGATCCAAAATCAATATTTGAGCAAGCTCCAACGTCTGCAAAATGCGGCGGCCAGAATAATCCTGAACATTCCTAGGCATGAATCAGTGGCCCAGCGACTGGTGGTGCTCTATTGGCTACCTGTCCGGAAAAGAACACCTTTCAAGGCACTCTACATCATATTTAATGCACTTCATGGTAGAGGTACCCTCTATCTGACCTCCAGAATAAAGTACTATGCTTCTTCTAGGAATCTTAGATCGGTCCACCAGAAGCTGCTGCAAGCACCCAGATTCAAACAAGTTTGTTGGGGTGGCAGGTGTTTCTTGGTAGAGTGACCACACTCTGGAACAGCATACCCATTACGATCAAAAACAGTCCGAACCTCATCATGTTCAGGAAATCTTTTAAAACCTGGCTCTTTCAAACAGACATCTAATGCACCTGCATCTGCTCCGACGTCGATGTTTAGTGTCAGCGCCAAGACGCCTCCGGGCATTCGTTGCTCTTTATAAGTTTTAAAATCAAATCAAATCAAATCAACATAATAGTTCCATAGACCAGGTCTTTCGATTTTTTTCAGTATACTGGCGGATTGTTGTTCTCTGCGAAGGTTGCATGTATGCTGCTTTTGTCGACCCCAAGTCAGCTGTCGACCAGGTCAAACGCCACAAACTGTGGGTGGTGCTACAGGAGTTGGGGATGCATATTGATTTGCTCTCCATTATCATCCTCCTCCATGAGCACAAATATGCTGGGGATCACAGGGTAACAAAACAGATCCCTTTCCTGTGGAGAAGGGAGTCCACCAAGGTAGTGTAATGGCACCTCGACTCCTTTCACTTTTTATTAATGGAGTTAATAAATTTGTAAGTACTGTCCCTACTGATGCACCAGTTTTAGCAGGTAAAATATTCCAATTTTAATGTTTGCAAACAACACACTCCTAGTGGGTTACAGGGTGCGCTGTGATGTTTTGAAGATTTCTGCTCTTTACGAGGCCTAAAAATCAATGCAGTAAAGACTACGTCTATGACCTTTAATTAGCACAGATCATTTATGGGTAGTGATTTACCCCTTGAACAGGTGGCCACATTTACCTATTAGGGTTATCACCCTTTAGAAGGAAGTAAGATGGAGGCCACATATTGATATTATGACACTCGAAGCACCATCGATTAGCTGGCATCCTAAATAATGAATTTAAAACATCTGTGACCAAGCTCATCAGTCCTGTGCTGCAGGTTTACAACACTATGGTAGTGAGCTTGGTTTTATATGGGGTAGATTTTTAGGGCTTTGAGAAACTTACACAGCTTGCCTTAGCAGAGAATTGGTTCCTCTGAGTGATCACAAGCCTACCACAAAGTACCCCTATGCTGCCGCTGTTAAAGGACCTAGGCAGGAAAGCATTGGTAGACTTAGCCAGGCTACGCCATATCCTATATTAGCATAGATTTTGGTGTATGCCGGAACTGGCCACTTTTGTAGACGGTCTTAGGGACATTATCAAGGCTGATCATTTCCATAAAATCATGTGGCTGCGTGATATTAGAAATGTCTTGGCCAGTATTGGTTTGCCGTATCTGTGGGAAACCTCATCTAGCACCCAGCTCTAATCGAGGGAAGATATTGATACTTGATTGAACAAAATATAAATAGAAAAAGGGACTGCTTTTTATTAATCTAACCCCGGCTGAGCCTTGAGCTCTACTGGGACGCAATTTCAAAGCTTTTTGACTGCAAATTGTATTTCCAATGTAGAGTGAGTTGCCTACCACTAAAGTCTTTAACCACCAAATGGACTATTCTAGGCAATAATTAATGTCCTATTTGTACTAATCAAGAAGAAACTTACTCGCATATATTGTTTGTCTGCCCTGCCTATGTTGGCCCCTGTAAAGCATGGCTGGTGCAGATTTTCAGGAACAAGGGTATCAAATAGCGTCGCCCTGAGAATTTTGTTTACTGATCCATCACTCCATCATGCAATTCCGGTAACAAAGTTCTTGAGATGGATGTGGACTATAAGATCCAAATTACTGACTGTAAATAATTAAACCTGGATTGACGCGAGCTGTGGATGTGAAATTTGAATTTCATTACCGAGCTGTGAGGCTTTTTAAAGATCATAATGCCTTTATTACCATTTGATAATATCTATGTTGCTGCTTTCCATCTTATAAATCTGTTTTATTATAATGTATTAGTGTGAACTGGTTTTTACTTAAGATTATTTGTACAAAGGTTTATAGTATTTTATGTTCATTGCTTTTATGAAATGTAATTTCGAATTAGGCTTATTTTTGTTAATTGAAAAAGAAATACTGTTGTATGCTTTATATATAGGCAGCATGCCTCGTCTTTGTTTTTTTTTGTTTTTTTGCTGTGCCATTTAACTGTCTGTATCACAGCCACAGCACGTTCCGGGCCTATCATTGCGGCTGCGAGTCCCAAAACTACATATACCAGCTAATAAAGAGCTAGGCTGTGTTGGTAGGCGCTCGGGTATAAAATGAGCCCTGCCCATGACCGCATGCTTACAATTCGTCTGCTGACTTGAGGTGCATACATCTTCTGTCTCTGTCTTCCTCGTCCCACTTGAGGTGCAGTCCTTTGAAGTCTCCAAGCCGCTAATGAGCTGTGTTCAGTGAGTGAATTCGATGCATCCAGATAGCATTTGGCAACAATATTATACTAAGAATGTCCTTAATGTGATAATTTGTAAGAATAGGCTTAACTGATGATGTATATACAATGAAATTGTGCTTACATACTGTATGAAATACCTCTAAGATGGCGCGCGTTAAGGCTTTAGCGCGTAAGTCCCCTCTCTGTTTCAATAGAATGTATAACGATTGGTTTAAATGGCGCCGCGTACGTCTAACGCATTGACAATGACAAAGGAGGATACTCTGAAACTCGTTTGTCTATACTGTTAATTAAAAAGCCGTTTTGAATCACCCCGCGAGTGCTGGATTACTTCCTATTGAACTTGCGGGTTTCGTGGAGCTGGAATATATATATTACGTACTGGCTTTCACCAGTAGGTACTTATACTTGGAACCTAGTTTCCATAAGAAAAGCATTTTTTGATTTGCTAATAACTTTGGCGTTGTTTGACGAATCTTCGCAAAATTCTCAAAAAAAGTCTATCCAGGTCAGCGCCTATCCTGAAAGTTTGGGGGTGATTCTTCAAGCGGGGTCAGAGAAAAAATGGGGGTCCCAAATGCGTTTTCCCCAAGTTAATTTCCATAGGAAATTTTGAGGCAGGCTACAGCCTGAACTGCTAAACAGAATTACCTCAAGTTTGGCAAAAAGGTAGTGCTTGGTTCAGAAAGGGTTTTTGTTTTTTAATGGTCTAATTCCTGTCAATAGTTGCTGAGAAATTAAAAAAATAAGAGTTTCGATATCTATGGCTGTGGTGGAGTCGCGACCCCTCCCGACCACGAGCTTTATTCTAATTGGCTGTCAACACTCCAAACCAGAAAGTGTGGTAGCCATCTTGTGACTCTCTAAAACCAAGTCACAAGAAAACAGTGAAACAAAGATATAAAACAAGGAAAGGGGGCAGGGTAGAAACAGCCTGACCCCCACGGCCTGCTCAGGGGGTCCCACAAGAACCCCAAGTGCCAAAATAAGCATTTTTTTAAAAAAAATCTGCGGATTTCACTCTGGGCTCGCAAATGCTGCTAAAAAAATGTAAAAAGTGAAGCCCGCGTGTCATTTGAATGAGGCACCAGGGTGGGTCGGGTACAGGGGGAAATGCTTAAGCCCAGAGACCACCTCTTCCCCAGGGCTTAATATAATGTATGCAGGGGGCACTACGGCCCCTGCAGACCCGGGGACCGCCACCTCCCCAGGGCTGTAAAACAAAAACATCCCCCAATGCTGCCCAGGGGACTGCCACCTCCCTGGGGCTTTTTAAATAAGCCGTGGGGGCTTGCGGTCCCCCCGCAGCCCTGGGGACTGCCACCTCCCTGGGGCTCTTTTATAAATTAAAAAGTATGTGTAGGGGGCCACCCCGGGTTCCACCACCTCCCCTGAGCACTAAATTTAGAAATTGGGGTTCTGTTACAGACCCCCAAGCCCCCGGGATCACCACCTTCCCGGGGCGTCACACATGTTGGGAGGGGGGTGTGCGGTCTCCCCCCTGGAGCCCTTCATGGCCCTGGGGACCTCCAGGCCCAGCTCCTGCAGTGTCCTGCTGTTTGCTATGGCGGGTTGGGTGCCGGGCGGGTCCTGCCCTGTCATAGCAAACTTGCTTAGGATTTTGGAAGTGAGAGCAGGGAAACCTGCTCTCTCTTCCAAAATCCAAAGCCTATTGCTTATCCACACAGGGAGCTGCATGTCAGCAGCTCCCCATGTGGAAAAGCAATGCCGGCTCCCGCAGGAGGCAGGGAGGCCTGGCCCTGGGGGATTGGGGCCCCCAGGGACAAATGTGGCCTGGGAGGCAGGCCAAGCAGCCCTCCTCTGTTTGTTTTTTAAAATGTACATGTGGGCATGCCTCGGGGATCTGGTCCCCGAGGCAAATGTAAATTAGTGAAAGTGGAAGTTTAAAAAAATTATCAAAAATGTTGGGAGCGCGGCCCTCTGTGTGAACGTGATGGGTGCGCAGCTTTCAGCGTGGCCCCCCATGTGAACGCGATGGGTACGCGGCTTCCAGCACGGCCCCCCATTTGAACACGATAGGTGCACGGCTCTCAGCGCGGTTTCCCCTGTGAAGGCGATGGGTGCGCGGCTTTAAGTCGCACTGGATGCATGACTCCAAGCAATAAAAGAAATATAACATTTTTTCAAAAACTAAAAGGAGACCTTGTATTTATTGGGAGATTTTTTAGCTACATGTAAGTACTGATGCACAGTCATAGGTTGTTGAGAAGGACTCTGTTTCCTTTATCTATGAAATGTACACCATCTTTCCTGTAGATGCCATCCATATTGAAAGGCAGATTGTTGTTGTATATGGAGCCCAAACTATGGTCTCTGAAATAAGAGGAACAGCCTTATTGACATTTTTACTAGCTTTCTCAATCTGTGGACAGAATTGATTATACCACTTCCATTTCTGTCTTTGGCATATGTTATAGTATACAAAGACAGTTTGAGGTAAAAACAACATCAATTCTGCAAAGGTGTCCTTCATTAGAATTTCCAGACCTACCCCAGTCAAGGTGCCTAGGTCATTGCCACCATAGTGCACAATCATGAGGTCAGGGGGTTGGAGATGTAAAAAAGTTTTAACCAAAGGCTTCAATTGGTGCCACTGTAATCCTCTTTGTCCAATCAATTTAATGTCCACACTTTTGCAAAACTAGATCTTTGTCAATACCTCTGTGTTCCGCATACCTTTTGCACCAGAAAACATAGCTGTGTCCCACAATCCACACTCTAAGCATATTGAAAGGAAGTCTGGATGCACTGAAAAGATGTGTGTAGTTGAAGTAGACAGTTGGTAGAATGAAAGGTATCGAAAATGGTGGACAAGATGCAGTTTTAAAAAAAGAAGAGAAATGATTGACTGTTTAAGAAGATTATATAGTCAAAAATAGGGTGCATGTTTCTGTCTTTAAAAAGCATTTTTCTTATTGGTTACTAAAAAATGGTTGAAAGGTACATTAGATAGGATAAGGTAATATTTTGGAAAGTCAAGCACACTTGTTGTTTGTATTAGGCAACATTGTGTGCTGAACTTGTGACCGGTGAGTTCAGTTGAGTGTTCCATCAAATATTGTTATGGAAACAGGCATTAAGGAGAATGGGGGTAGGTTTGAAAGTTAACTGTGGCATTAAAATGTGAATTTGTTATAAATATTAAAATAATATGTTATTACAGTGAGATTTCCAAAGTCTGTGCTATCTTTAGAAGTATTGTATTATTAAAAAAAAAGTGTTAAAATTATTTGCAATATATTTTTGAACTCCCATATGGATGTGCGGTGACTTCGCTTACGGTGGACAGTGCAGGCGCGACTCCAGAAAATTCCAGGAGCATTTCGGGTTCAGTTAAGAGTCCGTTGGCAAGAGTTGTATGTGTAACCAATAGAAATGTGTTTTAGAACTTGAAATAATCTGGGAAGCAATGTGATTTGTTATTTACATCTATATGTGTAGAGAAAGAGAGGGAAAGTTTGCCATTACCTGTTTTACTAAGAGCAGTGCATTATATTGATTGTGTGCACAATAAAATCTGGTGTGAGATTCTAATACTTTACAATCTACAAATTAATTTTAAAGGTGAGTTATCAATTTGTGAGGCGTACTATGTGGTGCCTTTGTTTTTAAAGATAAAATATAAATCATATTTGAAGTTTGAGATATATTTTGAAATGAAGGAATGTTTATTGCAGTTTTTTGTAATGTATTTAAATGCTGTTTAATATAAATTCTGTATAGTATTATGTGTGTTTTGGAATAGGGATTGCTGATTATGGTAGTTTGTTTCAGTGTGGGGATATGAACATCAGTAGTATACTGAATAATTTTAGGTGTTGGGTTCAAATTGGAAATGCATATGTTGAGTTAAGGTATTAGTGATGAGACTAGTTTTTATAAGTCTCTAGAGAGGTACTGTTCAAATATACCATATCATTTTTGGTGTTTGGTTTAAAATTGAAGTTTGCTCTGTGAATTTATGAGGTGTAGACAGAGATATCCATTTATGTTTTTCAGTAATATTGTGAGACTTATAGCAGAGAAATGTGAATGGTGCCCTGCTTTGTATTTGGCTAGGTGTAAAATTAAAAGTAGTTGTAAAATGGTAAAGTAGCAGCAGAGTTTCATGCACAAATTCAATCTTATAAGCAATGACCTTGCAGAGCAGCCATTCCCCTGTCAGTACTCATACACTCCTCCAATCACCCATCCAGCACCATACACTTATCCAACCAGTACGCTCATACTCAGGCACATACATTCACCATCCAGTCTCTTTGCAGCACGGTAAAAAGCAAGTCACTACACTCGTACTCATGCAATGGTACAGGCACTAAGATATGCACAGCTACAAATCCTCTGTGCAGTATCCATGCAGAACGCTAACCGCCTACATACTACTGATTAACTTGTCCATTTTTCCAGGTAGTACCTATGCAGTCCAGCGCTTATAATAGTCCATGTACTCTCCTAGCAGTACTCTAATCATCCAGTCAGTATATGTGCACTCATAAAATTAGCCAGGGAGTAACCATAAATTTCAAAGTAGAAGTGCAATATGTCAAGTTTTAAAATGTGCATGGACGTGTGTGTGAAGTATGTCTCTACTTGCATATGTTGAGTTAAGGTATTTCTGATGAGACTAGTTTTTATAAGTGTCTAGAGAGGTACAGTTGAAATATGCCACATATTTGTTGGTGTTTGGTTTAACATTGCTGTCCCCTAACGACCTTCACAGTACTGATTCACTCCTCCAATTACGCAGGTAGTACCCATGCAGTCTAGGAATCCCTCTGTCAGTCCCCAAGCACTTCAACAATCACCCAGCCAGGACCATGTACTTATCCAATTAGTCTGCTAAAACAGAAGTACTTATAAATTCACCATGTACTCTCCTAGCATTACTCTAATCATCCAGTGGATGCACGACATTACAACGCATGCTTTTACATCGCATGCTTTTACAACGCGAGTTTTACAACGCATACCATTACAACGCATAGTGCTTTAGGGCGCTGGATAGTGAATTATTTAATTTACTATTCCAACTCCAGTCCCCGTGGATAGTAGGGAAGGTGTTGGATAGTAAAATAAATATATTCCCTATCCTAGAGCGCCCCCCAGCGCATTGCGTTGTAATGGTTTGCGTTGTAAAAACTGCGATGTAAAAGCATCACGTGGTAAAAGTTGCGTTGTAAGTGATGTTTCCCCATCCAGTCAGTATGTGTGTACTCATAAAATGACTTAGGCAGTAACCATACATTTCAAAATAGAAGTGAAGTATGTCCAGTTTTAAAATGTGCATGGACATGTGTGTGAAGTATGTCTGTACTTGCATATGTTGAGTTAAGGTATTTCTGATGAGTTTTTATAAGTTTCTAGAGAGATACAGTTGAAATATGCCACATCATTTTTGGTGTTTGGTTTAACATCTCTGTCCCCTAACCGCCTACACAGTACTGATTCACTCCTCCAATTACCCAGGGAGTACCCATGCATTCTAGGAATCCCCCTTTTGGTCCCCAAGTACTTCTCCAATAACCCATCCAGCGCTATCTACTTATGCAATCACTCTGCCAATACCTAAGCATGTATAAATTACCATGCACTCTATTTGCAGCACTGTAATCATTCCAGTTACTAGTGATGTACTTATGGAATGGCCTTTGTACTAACACAATCATAGATACAATACAGACCTCTAACCAGCTTTACACTACTGATTCACTCCTCTAATTACCCAGGTAGTGTCTATGCAATCTAGGAATCCTTCTGTCAGTCCCCATGCACTTCTCCAATCACCCATCGAGCACTACCTAAGTAATCAATCACTCGACCAAAACAGAAGCAGACCTCTAACCAGCAACACACTAATGATACACTCCTCTAATTACCCAGTTAGTATCCATGCAGTCTTGGAATCCTCCTGTCATTGACATGCACTTCTCCAATCACCCATCCAGGACTATCTACTTATCCAATCACTCCATCAATACCGAAGCACTTATAAATTCACCATGGCCTTGTAGAATACTCTGTGGACTATACATGCAGACCTCTAACCAGCTACATACTACTGATTTACTCCTCTAATTACCCAGGAAGTACCCATACAGTCTTGTAATCTTCCAGTCAGTCCCCATGCACTTCTTCAATCACCCATCCAGCACTATCTACTTATCCAATCACTCCGCTGATATCCAAGCACTTATAAATGCACTCAGGCACTCTCTTTGCAGTATTATAATTTTTTAGTCACTAGCCATGTACTCATGCAATGACCCAGACACTAACAGAAAACACTGCTACAATACTCTACCCATGCAGAGCTCTAACCAGCTACATATTATTTATTCACTGCTCTAATTACCCAGGTAGTACCATGCAGTCTAGGAATCTCATGTAAGTCCAATGCACGTCTCCTATCAACATATCACCCATCCAGCACTATCTACTTAACCAATCACTCCACCAATACCTAAGCACTTATATATTCCACATGGCCTTGGTACTAACACAAGCATAGCTGCAATACTGGGTGCACACTCCATGCAGACCTCTAAGCAGCTACATAACACTTATTTACTCTTCTAATTACCCAGTTAGTACCTATGCAGTCTAGGAATCCTCCTGTCAGTTCCCATGCACTTCTTCAATCACCTATCCAGCACTAGCTACTTATGCTATCAGTCCACCAATACCTAAGCACTTATAAATTCACTATGCTCTCTCTTTACAGCACTGTAATCATGTCAGTTACTAGTCATGTACGTATACAATGGCCTAGGCACTAACACAAGTACAGCTACAATATTCTGTGCACTGTCCATGCAGATCTCTAACCAGCTGCATACTAATGATTCACCTCTCTAAATACCTAGGGACCACCTTTGCAGTCTAGGAATCCCCCTGTCAGTCCACATTCACTTCTCCAATCACCCATCCAGCACTATCTACTTATCCAATCACTTCGCCAATACCTAAGCAATTATAATTTCACCATGCACTCTGTTTGCAGGACTGTAATCATTCCAGTTACTAGTCACATATTTAGGCAAATGGTATAGGTACTAGCAAAAGCACACCTATAATATTCTGTTCAGAATCCATGGAGCTCCTCTAACCAGCTACATACTATTCAGATCTCCATTCACATCTATAATTACCCAGGTAGTATCCATGCAGTCTAGGAATCCTCCTGTCAGTCCAATGCACTTCTCCAATTACCCATCCAGCACTATCTACGTATCCAATCACTTCTCCAATACCTAAGCATTTGTAAATTCACCATTGCCTTGGTACTAACACAAGCATAGCTACAATACTCTGTGCACAATCCATGCAGATCCTCTTGTTGTATAACATTTTAGGACCCTATTGTAATTTTCCCGATTCATGCCCTTTTATAGGTATAAATCACCATATCTTTATATAGGCATAAGAATCATAACCATATTTAGACATAGCTCATGCAGTCCAAATACGGCAGGGCTACTTCCACTAGTTCCAAAAATCTACAATGATTTCTTGGAAAACTCGGCTTCAGCAGCTAGGGACTTCTCCTTGCTTGAAAACTGACTTGTCCAAGAACTCATGGAGTTTTTAAAGAACTGAGACTCTTTGATGACGTTATTATGTCCACCTTTACGTCAAATTCGGTACCTTCAAGGTATAAATATGCCCACACTTGCCATAGCAAGCACACGGTGGTTTGAAGCAGTTCGACTACCTACTTGACCGACGCGCCCTGCTACTGCAAGTGCCGAAGGAAGCCGACCCTCCAGCAGTCGCACTGTGAGAGATGCTGTCTTTTCTCCTGCCAAGAAATCCATCTCCAGTGTTTCCAAGCTACCCTTGCGGGTTGTTGGGAAATCGAGTCCTGAGCCTGAGCTTCTTCACTCCAAATCAAGGTATGGAGCTGATTAGACCCGAAGAGAAATCTTGGACAGATTCTTGGCAAAGAATGCTAAATTTATGCTACACCTCACTTACTTCTTCCCTTGTACTAAGCTTAGGTTAGGTACATCGGGGTAGGCTTATTTTAGAAGCACCAGTTGAGTACTTTTTAGCCTTTGTTATATATGTATGTATTTATCTATGGTTTCGGAACAGTACAATGCTCTTACAGTATTATTTTATTCTACTCTTCTTACTGTAGGCATTATATTTTGCAACCGGTTTTACAATTGTAGCAGCTCATTTCTTATGCTTGAGAAAGGAGACTTCTCAATAAATCCTTTTATTGAAAACGCCTGTCTATCTATTTCTCTGCACCTCTGGTGAAACGAAGCATGCATGATTGACTGAGTGAAATATCTATCTATTGTTTCCACGACTCTGAAGATCAGTTTTATCTTGGGGAAACAAAGTTGTCATGTTTATGCTGTTGTCAGAAACTAAGGGGCATATTATCAAGGACAGGCGATACATTATCGACGCTTTTATCGGCAGGAAACTGCCGATAAAGCGGCGATAATGGCCTTGGTAATATGCTCTATGAATTCCAATCGAAGCCCATGTTAGATGTGAAAATGCAAGATGTGAACACATCTAACATGGGCTTCGATTGGAATTCATAGAGCATATTATCAAGGCCATTATCGCCGCTTTATCGGCAGTTTCCTGTCGATAAAAGCGTCGATAATGTATTGCCTGTCCTTGATAATATGCCCCCAAATACCTTCTTGTGAACTCGAGAAAGTTTCTAGCGACCTATGAGCTAGCTGGCACTCACAATTGAGTCTCATATATTCGATAGAGACCTAGTAGGCATAAGTCCTATGTCAAATCTATAGGATATATTATTCCAATGAGCAGAGCCTATTGGGATATAGGAACTACACTACACTCTAACCAGCTACATACTACTGATTCACTACTCTAATTACCTAGGTACTACATATGCAGTCTAGGAATCCCCCTGTCAGTCCCCATGCACTCTTTCAATCACTCATCCTGCACTATCTACTTATCCAATCACTTCGCCAATACCTAAGCACTTATAATTTCACCATGCACTCTGTTTGCAGGACTGTAATTATTCCAGTTACCAGTCACATACCTATGCAATGGCCTAGGTACTAACACAAGCACAGCTGTAATACTCTGTGCACTATCCATGCAGACCTCTAACTAGCAACACACTACTGATTTACTTCTCTAATTACCTACGTACCACCTATGCAGTCTAGGAATACCCCTGTCAGTTCCGTGCATTTCTCTAATCACCCATCCAGCATTATCTATTACGGAATCAATACCTAAGCACCCATAAATTCACCATGCACTCTTTTCGCAGCACTGTAATCATTCCAGTTACTAGTCATGTACTTATGGAAATGCCTTGTTAGTAACATAAGCATAGCTACAATACTCTGTACACTATCCGTGCAGGCCTCTAACCAGCTAAATACTACTGATTCACTCCTCTAATTACCAGGTTAGTACCCATGCAGTCTAGGAATTCTCATGTTAGACTCTATGCACTTCTCCAATCACCCATGCAGCACTATCTACTTATCCAATCACTCCGCCAATATCCAAGCACGTATTAATGCATTCAGGCACTCTCCTTGCAGTATTGTAATCTTTTAGCCACTCTTCATGTATTCATGCAATGATACAGGTACTGACCATGCAGTTGCACAATCACATGTGTACTACTAATGCTCTAATATCTTACACACTACTCATACACTCCTACAATTATGCAGGTAGCACTGTTCCAATGCTCAAATCATTGACGTAGTTTATTTGTATGAATTTGTATAGTTATACAGGTGAATAGTTTTATATAATTATTTTATTTATGTTACATTGTTTTCAAAACTTTTCTTTTTCTACAGATATTTTGCATAAGACAGAGTTACAATGACAAGAAAACAGCAAAGAAAAAGAGAACGAAAAAAAGAGGTGTATATAAAAAAAATAGCAAAAGAGCAATTAGATCAAGTACAACATGGATCCTTAAAGAAAAAGCCTACTCGTAAGAGAAGTAAAACATTTTCTTAAGAAACTTGTAAAGATTGTTTCAAATTCTAAAAATAAAGAAGAGGGAGATAGAACAAAAACAGTGAAACGAAAGGAAAAGAAAAATTAACTAAAAAGTGCAAAATTGGATTATCAGAAAAATAATTGTGTTGGAAGAAGGAAGAAACAATTTTCGGAAATTCGAAAAAGATTGTATAAAAGTAGAGTACTCCAAAATGTACTAAAGAAATGTAAAAATCATTAAAGGAGAACAGCATTTTACAAACAAAAAAAGAAGATTCGAAGGGGCCTATTAGGATGGTGGGCGGAATTTCGTTTGCCCGCCACCCTAGCGATGCTGGGACCGGCCGCCAGTGGTGTGGTGGTCCTGCACCGGCAATTAGGATGCCACCGCCACCGTGTCAGTGGCATCCTCCACTCCCAGCATTGTGGCGGGCGGTGCTCATCGCCCGCCACAATGCTGGGAATGCACTGTGTGCGTTGTCATGCACAAGGTGACAGGCACCATGAGGTGCCTGCCACCATGTCCATGACAATGCAGGGGGGTAATATAGGTACCCTCCCATGTGCACCCCCAAACCCCAATATCCTGGGGGCCCCCGAAAGCAAAATCTGCATGGCTTTCCATGGTGGCAATGCCGCCACGGAAAGGCTGCTTCCTGCTCCCATGCTAATATAGATGGTGGTGTCAAGCAGACACCACACCTTACATGGCTCCTTTTACGCCCGGTTGACTGGTCGACCGGCGGAAAACCGGCGGACGTTCTTTCCGTACGCTGGGGACCCCCCGCCATACTAATTTGGTGGGGGAAATGGGTGGCAGGCAAGGTAGGATGTAGGGTGGATCGCTACCACCACGCGACCCGCCCTACATCCTATTAGACCCCATAGTGTCATTGAAAAAGCATTTGAATTGAATAGAAAACTGTTTATCTTAATTTTAAAAAGATTGAACACTTTAAATACAATAATGCAGTCTGCGAAGGACAAATGTAAAAGAAAAAGAATTGTAAATAGAACTAATTTTTGTAAAATATTTACCAGGAAATAGAAGCATACTTCTAGAGCGGAACCTTTTTTTAATGAAGAAAGCTATTTTCAACAAAATACATTAGTGCATGCAGTTGATACCTGTGGTCGTTGTTACAAACTGAAAAATGGTTGTGCATTTGAAAAAGAAAAAATAGGGGTATATTATCAACAACTAGCGATAATTTTTGTCTCTAACTTGTTTAGAGACAAAAATTATCGCCGCACATCGGCGATTTTTATCGCAGATAAACCTTGCTATTAGCAAGGTTTATCGCAAATGCGATAAAAAACGCCCGCAATGCATGAATATCGCTGAAAAGTCAGCGATATTCATGCATTATCGAGCAAATGCTCTTAGCCATGTTATCCACCTCCCATTGGATAACATGGCTAAGAACTGCTCAGGGCAGGTGTTAGCTTTTGGAGATATTCGCCCTTAGCGCAAATATCTCCAAAAGTTGGTAATAGGAGATAGCGATGTTAGCGACTGTTTCCAGTCGCTAACATCTTGGCACGCCCACTTTGCATATCATTAGTGATAATTATCACTGACATGCAAAGTGGGGCCCATGATGGTCGCTATCTCCTATTAGCTGTCGCTAACTGGTGTTAGCGACAGCTTGGTAATAGGGAGATAATTTTATCTCCGCTTTCTTGGCTTTTAAAGCCAAAAAAGCGGAGATAAAACCCCTTGATAATATACCCCATAGTTCCTAGAAATGTTGAAGAAGTAATAGCTGAGGAAGTTCAAGGGAGACGTACCCAGGCTCCAGTGTTTACATGGGATTGTAGTAGTATCTGTAGTATAGGTCAGGAATCTATTGATATTTTATTAAGAGAATATGGAAGAAAAACTGTGAAACAGAAGATTTAGATATTACAAGGAATGGATTTTGCAAAGTGAGAAAAAATATAGGGTTGCAAGGCCATTCTCTGGCTTCCATTTCTAGGAAAGTGTGTCAAAGTCGTTTCCATCATTTAAGAATGTTAGCAGTACATCATTCCAAAATGCAGAAGTTAGTAAGAAGATTGTACTATGTGAAATGTCCTTCATTATGTCTAAATGAAATTAATACAGCTCTTTTCCATGGTTCAGTATTAGATGTAAAAAAAAGTCTGTGATGACATAGAGTTATGGTTCTTTGCTGGTGAAGAGGAGTGTAGAGAAAGTGAGAGTTTGATAAGTGTATGTGTTGAAGAAGAGATGGAAGATACTACTGATGTGAAGTTTGAAAAAGAAATCACAACGTTTAAAGTAGTAGTGGGGATTTTCTGGTGAAAATTTCTGGTGAAAATCCCAACTATATTTGTATTTGTATTTGTTGTCGACGTACTCACTATAAAATTCAAACTATGAATGTGTTTTTAAAAAGTGAAAAGGAAAACAATGATAAATGAAGAAAATTTGCTCATCTGTTTGTGGAAGGTCATTTTGAGTTAGGTACTGTACAATGTATTTGTAAATATTGTTACAATAAAATAGAAGAGAACAAAATGCCAGCTAGTGGTGTCCATAACGACTTTTAGTAGCGATACCGCCAGAACTTTAAGATTTAAATACATATTAGTCCATCCTTATTCAATCTGTGCACCAGTTTCATTCTATAATTCTTATGGAGCCTAAAACAGGTAAGCTGCCTCAAACAGATCTACAAATAGGTTTAAAAGGAAGGGTTGTGTATTTACCATTAGATTTTAAGAAAAATGTTGAAACTGTTGTTGTAGAAAGAGAGGATACTGAACCTGTATTCATTCTTGTTAATGATGTGCCCACAAAAAGTCGTAAAATATGGCAAGAGTTAGTAGATCTCGCAAATGTTCAAAAGGCTACATTATATCTGGTGCGAAACAATATTTACTCTATAAATGTAAATGTATAAGAAGAAGAAATGAGTTTAGAAGATGAAACAGACATTTCAAGTGGACAAAGAGAAAAAATGGAGAATGCAAGAAAAGAAGAAATTTATGAACATTATACTATACACCCTCTACATTTAAAAGAACTGATAGGAGATACTATGGAATTGTTCCAGATGAAAAAAGCAAAAGGAACTCCCATGAGAAGTAAGTTTGGAAGCTTGTTGTTTTCCACAGCTGTTCCCTACTGGAAAAGGTGGATGATATGATGAATGGCCAGTTCAGATTCCTGTTTCAGAATATCGTACTTTACGACTATACTCAAAAGAACCAGGATTTCACCAGTGTATCCCATATTTCAATCAATCAATCAATCATTTGTAAAGCACACTACATACCCGCGAGGGTCTTAAGGTGCTGGGGAAGGGGGGGCGCTACTGATCGAACAGCCAGGCCTTGAATATCCTCCTGAAGGTCAGCAGGCCTTGGGTCTGTCGTAGGCTCAGTGGGAGGGTGTTCCATGTCTTGGCAGCGAGGTGGGAGAAGGATCTCCCACTGGTGGTTGTTCTTCAGTGGCGAGTGAGAGGTCGGTGGAGCATAGCTGGCGGTTGGGGATGTTGAAGGAGAGTCGCCTGTTGAGGTAGGCTGGGCCGGTCTTGTGGAGTGCTTTGTCTGTGTGGATGAGGAGCTTGAAGGATATCCTTTTGATGCTGGGAAGCTAGTGCAAGTTTTTCATGTGGGGGGTGATGTGGCTGTGTCGTGGTACATCGAGGATCAGTCGTGCCGAGGTGTTTTGGATGTGTTGTAGTTGTTTGATGAGCTTGGTCGGGGCTCCCCTGTAGAGGGCATTTCCGTAGTCGAGTCTGCTGATGACGAGGGCCCGGGTGACTGTCTTTCTTGTACCTGTCGGGATTCATCTGTAGATCTTGTGGAGCATGCGGAGCGTGTTGAAGCAGGAAGAGGAGATGGCGTTGACTTGGTGGTCATTGAGAGCGTTGAGTCGAGGATGATTCCCAGGTTGCGTGCGTGGTCGGTGGGTGTCCGGGCTGCCCCCAGTGCCGTCGGCCACCAGGAGTCATCCCAGGCTGAAGGGTTGGTTTAATCTTTTACTTGAAAATTATCTGTCCGCACTTTCATATGCAGTCAACCATATAATAAAAACAGGAACTTATCTTTCACATCTTTCTGCAAAGGAATTTATGGACAAAGTTGAAGAACGAGAAGAACATTTAGAATCACAGTTAATTAATTTGATGGCATGTCAACGTGGCACTAATGAATATTGTTATCAACATCATGGGGGACTAAAATGTATGCTATGAAATGTAGGAACCCCTACGTGGTTTGTTACACTTAGCTCTGCTGGGTACACACGGGATAATTTACTGGATTTTCTACGAGAAGCAAATTCAAAAATAGAAAAGATTGAATTGAAGACAGCTGGAGAACTGTGTTCCCTGGATCCTGTGAATGTTGGCAGATATTTTAATCATAGGTTTGAAGCTATGATGTCTTTCATCTGTAATACAAAGAATCCACCTATTGGCAAAGTTATTGATTTCTTTTGGAGAAAGGAATACCAAGCTAGAGGTGCTCCTCATATACATATGCTTTTATGGATCAAGGATGCACCCAAATGTGGAACTGATTCGGATGAGACTGATTTATCTTTTTATTGAAGACTTTGTTGCCTGTGCGATTCCAAAAACAGGAGGAGAAAACATCGTAAGACAGCAAGTTTTACGGTTTCAAAGTCATCGATGTGGAAAATATTGTGGACGGAAATACAAGTCAAAGGAAACATTTTACACAGAATAGCGATTTGGTTTTCCACATCCAGTAATTTCCAAAGTAAGAGTGAAAAGTTTTATGTCAGCAGTGAGGCATACTATCACTCGAAAATCACAAAAAATACTTATAATATAAAAAGAACAAAAGAATTGAAGTACATCAATGATTACAATCCAGTGATTTTGAAGATGTGGAATGCAAATATGGACATACAATATGTGGCAGATCACTCAATTGCTGTTGCTTGCTATGTCATGTCATATATTACCAAATCTGTGAAGACAGAATTGAAAGAAATGTGGGAGGAAATTTCACAGGAGAAGATACTTAGCAAAACATTGTACAGCTTCAGCTTGAAGATGCTTTCACATCGTGAAATTGGATAATATGAATGTTCTGATCGATTGGCATCTGCAAGTTTATAAACAAAGTCAAGAGGAATCATCTGGATAAGTCTAGGTCTTGCTGCAACACGAAATTGTGTTTTGAAATCTGTACAAGAAGTTGAATACTTGGCACTGAAAGAACTGGAAAGTACAGATATTCTGAAAACAAATATGTTGGATACGTACTACCGAAGTAGAAGTCCACACCTGAAAAAGATATGTCTATATGGAATACTGCAATATCATAGTTTTAAAAAAATGTTACAGAAAATTTAAATCAAGGAACATATGCTGTAATTGGATCTGAAGGATGTTTGGTAAAGCATGCCAAAGGTAATCTGATTAATCACAGGAAACTACGTTGAGATACACCAGATAAAAGAGAGTTTTTCTATTTAGCTCTTCTGTAACTCTTCAAATCTTGGTGGTCTGAAATGGAATTACTTGGACATTTTGACTGCTATGTAGATTCTTTCAATGCATGTAAAAATAGCATTGAATGTACAATTTTTCCAAATTATCACCAAATGTTGAACAAAGAGATTCATCAAGAAAGTACTATTGCAGCTGAAATAGCTAGATATAGTTCTCAAGATAGTCAGAGTTCTGCTCCACAAAGTCAAGATCCACTAGGAGAAGCCATAATTGAAAATGAAGTGGCAATAGCAATGAGTGAAGTGGAAACGGTGATGCAGAAAGCACAACAGGAGAATATTGATTAGAAAAACTTAGAGGAACATCTGAATACTGAACAGAAAGAAATATATCACCAAGTTACACAACAGATACAACATGGATTACTGCATGAAAAGAATGATTGCCAATGTACATCATTTAGACCTATTTCTATGTATACCAGTGGACAAGCTGGAACGGGGAAAAGCTTCTTGATTAAATGTTTGTCAAGTTAGCTATAGAAAACAACGGATTCACATTTGTCTTGTGTCGTAACTGCTCCAACTGGGTTAGCAGCACACAACATTAAAGGGATTACATTACATCGTCTTTTTATGTTACCAGTAGAACAAGAAAATAAGTTGGAATATCACAAGCTATCTGGAGAAGCTTGTTTTGAAGTTTCAAGAGTACTGAAGAAAATGAAACTTCTAGTAATTGATGAGGTAAGCATGGTCTTAGACTTAATGCTTGCGTTTGTATATTTGAGGATGCAGCAGATAAAAAAAACAAGTTACGATGGTTTATTCGGAGGAAAACATGTAATTGTATTTGGTGATCTACTACAACTCTCACCTGTGAAATGTCAACTGGTTTTTAAGACCCTTCTTCATGAAGACTCTAAAACATCATTGGGGAGTATTGGAAATTTGAACATTTGGACTTATTTTGAATATAAAGAACTTATTAAGAACATGTGACAAGCAAATGATGAAGATTATGGAAACATTCTTTAAAATATTAGAATTGGTGTCTTAACAAAGGATGGAAAAAATGCTTTACAAAGTCGGCTACTAAGAAACTTGTTTCTAAAAGGAAATATTGCACCTGAAACAATGTACCGAAGAATTGCAGAAAATAAATCTATAATTTGCCTTATGCAAACACTGAAATAATGCTCTACATTCAATGAACATCTGCTGAAACTGGAGAATGAACCGATAATGAAAATGGTAGCCATTGGTAAAATAAAACATGAAGGAGTAACTATTCTTTTGTCAGAGAAATTATAGTTAAAATTAGACTATTTGGAAAAATCAATCTCTAAGACTGCTGGTTTGAAACATACCATATATGTATCTGTAAACTGCCGGGTAATATTACAGCGTAATTTAGATGTTGAGAAAGGTTTCATAAATGGAGCAATGGGGAAAGTTGTTGACTTTGTTAGTTATGCAAATAGAGATGGAATTGAATTTTTGTAGATTCAATTTGATAAGGTTGAAGAGGTGGAACAGATTGCACGTTGTTCTATTCGTTTCTTGCTTGTAAAAGATTTGTATGTTCGTAGAAAACAGTTACCTGTTTGTTTAGCATATGCAGTAACCATTCATAAATCTCAAAGTTTAAGTGTAGACAGTGCTTTGGTAAATATTGGAAGCTCTGTGTTTAAAGAGAAAATTGCTTATGTAGCATTGTCTCGAGTAAGATCATTATCCGGATTGTATTTGATTGATTTTGATGAGCAAAAGTTAGGTGCAGATGTAAATTGTGAAAAAGAGTACAATAAGTTAAGAAGACTCTATGCTCCTAGCTTAGGTGAATATCATATTTATGAAAAACGTTTGATACGTCCCAAACAAAAATATGATAAACATTTTAGTGAGGTTGCAAAGAAGAAAAGAATTGAAAAGAATGATGAGTCTGGAAACAAAATATAAGTGGGCACTTTGCTAATATTGTAGGATATCAGTTAGAAAATAGTTCAGGTGTCAACTGCTATTCTAGTGTAATCGTGAACGTTGTCATTTTTTAGAACATGTACAGCATGCAATTATGGAAAACCGAGAAAAAAGATTTTGTTTTTTGTTACATTATATTTTTGAAAAGTTGAAAACTGATAAAACGAAAATCCATACTGCTTTTGGTGTGCGGAATCTTCGGGATGTATGTTCTGGTTCTTCACAATTAACACAGAATATACAGCAAGATGCTCAGGAATTTCTTATGTTTATGCTTGCAGTATTGGAAGATGAAGGAATACTAATTGAAAATCTGTTTCGACTATGTTACAGATGGGATCATACATGAGACAGTTGTTCATTTTCATCTACCACTAAAATAGACATTGAACGAATCATATATTTGACAATACCAGATTGCAAAACAGTGTCTTTCAACAAATTAGTGAAATCAGCTAATCAAGATATGGAATGTACTCAGTGCAAATTGGAAAGGCTGTCAACATTATTTATAGAAAGTTGTGGACAATATATCATTGTAATGCTGCAACGTTGAAGAGCAGATGGAACAAAATTGCAAACCAAAATTTAAAAAAATTTGGCAGGTCAAGTGTCAATTTCAGGAAGAACTTTTAAAACAGTGACTATTGTTTTCCACGATGGACGTACTTCAACATCTAGACACTATACTGTGTATTTAAAATGTAATAAAGGATGGACACTATGTAATGATGCACATTTAGAGTACACATATACCGGTTGCCTAATGAATTACCAAATTCATGTTTAATATTTTGATGCCAAAATTCAGAGAATATGTCCACATGAATTACTGGGTATATTTTGGATATTTCTACTACAAATGATTTTAGATACATCATTCGCCCTATTGGAAACATGTGAATATGAATTTAGAAGTCTATCTTGGATATCCTCATTGCAAATGTTTTCAGAAACATCATGCCTATTGGGAAGGTGTGAATTTGAATTCAAAAGTTTATTTGGGATATACTCATTGGAAATATTTTCTGAAACATCATTCGGCCAATTGGGAAGATGTTAATAATTACGGTTTGAATTATTGGCTCTTTTCTTTCATATTGCATTTGGAAACTTGTGTTTGAAAGAAGGTGGTCATTTATTTGATCTTTGTATTATATAATATGTTATTAAGGGTGTTCAATTACGAAATTGATGACAATGTAAATACAAAGTTGAGTTTGTTGTAGATATTTTGAAGAGAAATATGGTTTTTTTTAACAATCTGATTCGCTGTCATCTGATGATCAACATTGAAATCACTTTGTATGGTGAAGTTCAATAGAATCTGAAGACAGCAAAAAAAAGGCAAATTGAATATGTGATGTAATTGTATAATTATGTTGCGTTTTAAAAACTATTAAATTATATGTAATAACAGAATTGTGTTCTTCTCTTTTACAGACCCTTCTACTGAAGTTTAAAATATTTTAAATTTACATTAAAAAAAAGAAGTGAAACATCTTTACAATTAATTTCATATCTAATAGAAAACAGGTAAGAACAATTCACCCAGGGAATACCCATGCAGTCTATCAAAGACACTGTCACTCCCCATGCACACCTTCAGTCTCCCAGCCAGTACCATATACTAATCCAATCTCTACGCCAATACCCAAGCACTTATAAATTCACCATGCACTCTATTTACAGCACTGTAATTATCCAGATACTATTTACATCGTTTTGCAATGTTGCAGACACTAACAGGCTCTGTGCACTATCCATTCAGACCTCTACCCAGCTACACACTACTGATTCACTCCTCAAATTACCCATGTACTACCTTTGCAGTCTAGCAAACACACTGTCACTCCCCATGCACTTTTCCAATTACCCATCTAGCACATCGTACTTATCCAATCGCTCCGCCAAAACCCAAGCACTTATAAATTTAATATGCACTCTCTTTACAGCACTGTAAACATCCAGTCACTGCTCATGTACACATACAATGGTCCAGGCACTAACACAAGTACTGCTACAATCCTCTGTGCACTATTCATGCAGACCTCTAACCTGCTACACACTACTGATTCACTCCTCTAAATACTCTGGTAGTACCCATGCAGTCTAGCAACCCCCTGTCAGTCCCCATGCCTTCTCAAATCCCCCATCTAGCACTATCTTCTTATCCAATCACTCCGCCAATACCCAAGCACTTATAAATGTACCATGCACTCTCATTGCAGCACTGTAATCATCCAGACACTAATCATGTACGTATGCAATGGTGCAGACACTAACAAGCACGGCTAAAATTCTCTGTGCACTATCCATACAAACCTCTAACCAGCTATACACTACTGATTCAATGCTCTAATTACCCAGATAGTACCCATGCTGTCTAGGAATCCTCCTGCCAGTCCCATGCAATTCTCCAATTACCCATCCAGCACTACCTACTTATCCAATCCCTCCGCCAATACCAAAGCACTTATAAATTCACCATGCACTCTCTTTACAGCACTGTAATCATCCAGTCACTGCTCACGTACTCATAAAATGGCCCAAGCACTAACACAAGCACTGCTACAATCCTCTGTGCACTATCCATGCAGACCTCCAACCAGATACATACTACTGATTCACTCCTCTAAATACCCTGTAGTACCCATGCAGACTAGCAATCCCCCTGTCAGCCCCCATGCACGTCTTCAATCACCCATCGAGCACAATGTACATATCCAATCACTTCGCCAATAACCAAGCCCTTTTAGATACACCATGCACTCTCTTTACAGCACTGTAGTCATCCAGTCACTCCTCATGTACTCATATAATGGCCTGGACACTAACACATGTACTGCTACAATCCTCTGTGTACTATCCATGCAGACCTGTAACCAGCTACATACTACTGATTCACTCCTCTAATTACCCTGGTAGTACCCATGCAGTTTAGCAATCACCCTGTCAGTCCCCATGCACTTCTCCAATCACCCAACTAGCAGTATGTATTTATCCAATCACTCCACCAATACCCAAGCACTTATAAATACACCATGCACTCTTGTTACAGCACTGTAGTCACCCTGTTACTAGTCACATACTTATGCAATGGTGCAGACACTAACAAGCACTGCTACAATTCTCTGTGCACTATCCATACAAACCTCTAACCAGCTACAAACTACAGTTTCACTCCTCTAATTACCCATGTACTACCTATGCTGTCTATCAAACACACTGCTACTCCTCATGCACTTACCAATCACCCATCTAGCAAAACATACGTATCCAATCACTCCGCCAATACCCATGCACTTATAAATTATCCATGCACTTTCTTTACAGCACTGTAAACATTCAGTCACTGCTCACATACTCATACAATGGCCCAGGCACTAACACAAGCACTGCTACAGTCCTCTGTACACTATCCATACAGACCTGTAACCAGCTACATACTACTGATTCACTCCTGTAAATACTCTGGTAGTACCCATGCAGTCTAGCAACCAAACTGTCAGTCCCCATGCACTTTTCAAATCACCCATCTAGCACGATGTACTTGTCCAATCACTTCGCCAATACCAAAGCACTTATAAATACACAATGCACTCTCTTTACAGCACTGTGGTCATCGAGTCACTTCTCACGAACTCATACAATAGCCCATGCACTAACATAAGTACTGCTACAATCCTCTGTGCACTATCCTTGCAGACCTCTAACCAGCAACATAATACTGATTTTTTTTTTTTTTGCAGAGTTTTATATAGCGCGAACTAGACCCGAACCGAATCAGGTATCAGAGCGCTTTACATATTTTTCCAGTTACGTTACATTTTTACGTTTCCAGTTACTTTCATTTTAGGCACGGGGAGATTACGTGATTTGCCCAGAATCACAGGAGGTTCATGGAGTCGTTACCGAGACTCGAACCCAGATCCCCAGGTCCGAGGTTGAGCGCCTTAGCCGTTAGGCCAACCCCTCTCCCCATTAACTCCTCTAAATACCCTGGTAGTACCGATGCAGTCTAGCAATCCTCCTGTCAGTTCGCATGCAGTTATTCAATCACCCATCTAGCAGTATGTACTTATCCAATCACTCTGCCAGTACGCAAGCATTAATATATACACCATGTACTCTCTTTACAGCACTCTAATCATCCAGTTACTAGTCACATACTTAGGTAATGATGCAGACACTAACAAGTACTGCTACAATTCTATGTGCACTATCCATACAGATCTCTAACCAGCTACACACTACTGATTCACTCCTCTAATCACCCTGGTAGTACTAATGCAGTCTGGCAATCCCCCTGTCCGCCCCAATGCAGTTCTCCAATCACCCATCTAGTAGTATGTACTGATCCAATCACTCTGCCAATACCCAAAAACGTATAAATTCACCTTGCGCTCTCTTTCCAGCACTGTAAACACCCAGCCCCGGCTCAAGTACTCATACAATGGCCCACACACTAACACAAGCATTGCTACAATCCTCTTTGCACTATCAATGCAGACCTCTACCCAGCTACATACTACTGATTCACTCCTGTAATTACCCTGGTAGTATCCATGCAGTCTAGCAACCCCCCTGTCAGTCCCCATGAAGTTCTCCAATCACCAATCTAGCAGTATTTACTGATCCAATCACTCTGCCAATACCCAATCACTTATACATTCACCATGCACTCTCTTTACAGCACTGTAAACATCCTGTCACTGCTCACATACTCATACAATAACCCAGGCACTAACACAAATTCATCCATGCAGACCTCTAATCAGCTACATACTACTGATCCAATCCTGCAATTACCCTAGTAGTACCCATGCAGTCTAGCAATCACACTATCACTACGTATGTTCTCCTCCAGTCAAACAGCCAGTACTATATACTAATACATTCACTCCACCAATACGCAAGCACTTATAAATTCACGATACACTCTCCTTGCAGTACTCTAATCATCCAGTCACTACCCATGTACTAATGCAATGACCGAGACACTAACACATCTAGTGCTACAATCACATGTGCACTCTCCATGCAGTCCTCAAACCACCTACACGCTGCTCATTCACACCTTAATTTTTCCTAGGTACTTCCCATGCAGTCCAACAATCACACTGTCACTCCCCGTGCACACTTCCAGTCTTCCAGACAGTACCATATACTAATCGATTCTTTCTGCTAATACCCAAGTACTTATAAATTCACCATTCACTCTCCTTTCAGTACTCTAATCATCCAGTCACTACCCATGTACTCATAAAGTGACACAGACACTAACACATGAAGTGCTACAATCGCATGTGCACTATCCATGCAGTCCTCTGACCACCTATGCACTGCTCATTCACACCGTCGTTTTCTCAGGTACTATCCATGCAGTGCAGCAATCACACTGTCACTCCCTATGCACTCCTCTGGTCACCCAGCCAGTACTATATACTAATCCATTCACTCCACCAATCCCCAAGCACTCATAAATTCACCACACATTCTTCTTGCAGTACCCTAATCATCCAGTCACTACCCATGGACTCATGCAATGACCCAGGCACTAACACATGCAGTGCTACAATCACATGTGCACTATCCATGCAGTCCTCTAACCACCTACACTCTGCTCATTCACACCTTCATTTTTTCAGGTAATACCAATACAGTCTAGCAGCCACACTGTCACTCCCCGTACACTTCTCCAATCACCCATCCAGCACTATGTAGTTTTCCAATCACTCTGTCAATACACAAACCCTTATAATTCACCATGGATTCTCTTTGCAGTACTCTAATTATCCAGTCACTACGCACGTACTCATACAATGACCCAGACACTAACTCATGCACTGCTACAATCCTCCATACACTACTCATGCAGACCTCTAACCACCTACACACTACTGATTCACTCCTCCAATTACTCAGCTAGTACTTCTGTACTCCAGCAATCCCCCTGCCGCTTCCCATGCACTCCTCTAATCACCCAGCTAGTACTTATGCACTCCAGCAAATACCCCTGTCACTTCCTATGCACTCCTCTAATCACCCATCTTGCACCATGTACTTAACCAATCACTGTGCCAATAAGCAAACCCTTATAAATTCACCATGCACTTCCATTACGGTACTCTACACATCCAGTCAGTAGCCATGTAATCATGCAATGACCTAGGCAGTAACCATCCACTACTACAATCACTTGTGCACTACACATGCACCCATCTAAACACTTACAGATTACTCATGCACTTCTCCAATTATCCTGCTATTATCCATGAACTCATTGAATCATGTTGCTACTTCTTAAACATTCATAAAATAACCATGCACTACACTTGCATTCCTCCAATCACACACATAGTATCCATACTCTCATGCAATCATTCAAGTATTTTTTTCTTTTTTTAACCAGTAGATGTGGTTCCATAAGAACCTTTTGTTTTTTTTGGAATAATTTAAATTGTTTTGTACTTTTTAAACCTTCTTTACTTTTTTTGTGTGTGTTTTTTTCTATTTGAAACAACTGAAAAAAATGAAGATCAAGAAATGATTTGTCGAACAAAAATAAAAGCGCATTATAAAAATAAAATAACATTTGTGCGCTTTAAGGGCAGCTGAAAATACATCTATGCACTGCTCGCCAAAACAGAGTTCAGTGGCGCACTTAATGCAACTAATAGATGCATTTCAGAACTCGGGCATGATGTGTGGCCTTGGTGTCGATGGAGTTTGTCCAGAGGTAGATGGAGTAGTGGGGTTTTCATGAGCAGCAGCATTCAATTGTCTCTTGATTTCCTCCCTAGCAAGGGGCACAGGGTGGATGGTCCCCATATGCTTCTTCATGGAACTCGTGCCACAAGAGTATTTTTTTTATCAGAGCCTCGGGAGGGTATTTTGTTGCAGATGATGCAAGTTACTTTCCTCGTATTTAACTTGTCCCCCCCCCCCCGGCACAGTAAAAAAGCCCCAAAAATGCTTTTTCTTTGCCTCTTCCTCTGTCCCATCCGTTGTTCCTCTTCAACTGCACGAGGATCCACTTCTGCAAAACTAGAAGCCATTGTTAGTTTTAAAATAAAGAAATACACAAAAAAGATTTGTAAAGAGAAGGAATAAACAGTTCTTCTCTCTGGCAAGGTCAAAAACTAAGGGAAAAATCAGAAGGATGGATCCCCCCCCTCTTCACAATGAAATTGATTACAGCCAATCAGATTCTTTTTTTCTTTTGCTGACATGGAGACGAGTAGGGTGCGCACACTCGTCATGCACCCTTCGCACACCCGCGAAAATCATATATATCACTATACACTATAAATAGAACTTTCTATAAACTTTTAATAAGTATATTAGCAAAACTGTTCATTCTAATATCATAATCAAACTTTCTATAGTCATTTTTTCAACTTTAAAAATACAGCAAAGTCGCGACTTTGGTGCGATCTTGGCGCGATTAAGGCGCGACCCCGGAAATACGTGTGGGGAGAGAACACGCAAACTTAGCGACTACACCATGCATTTCGTAACTTTACTTTCGTAGACATTATATTGAAAATAGTACTTAAAATTATGTTTATAAATACATTTAGACAAACACTTAAAAGAAAACTTTTATTTATATGAAATTTAAAAAATATTTAATTAAAAAAAAAGAATAAATATAGTTTTCCTAACTAAAAATTATTCACAACTTTAAAAAAAATATATATATATATATTACCTACTGGCGGTCGCCAGTAGGTATATATAGTTAGGATTTTTTCTCTATGGGATTTTTGAAAATTCTATGTCTAATAACTTTGGCGTTTGTGGACGGAATTGGCTGAAATTTTCAGGAAAATGGCACATTTTGTTTCTGAGCAGCCCCTGGAAATTTGGGGGGGGTTCGTCAAGGGGGGGCCGAGAAAAAAGGGGGGTCCCAAAACGTGTTTTTCCAATGTTAATTTCCATAGGGCGGTTGGCCTCACTTTTAGCCCGAACGGCTGAATGGATTTGCACGAAACTTGGCAAAATTGTAGGGACTGGTATCACGATGTGCCTTTGCTAGGTCTCAATATATGTGCTCCAGTGGATTTTGAGAAATTAACGTTTAAAAAAATATATATATCTGTAACAGCGCTCCGGGCAGCGCTCCGCTACGCGTACTTTTCGCGTTACGGAGCTTTGTGAAGCGAAGCTGATTGGTTCTCCGGCGTCTATAAACATTCCAAACAGTCCGGAGCGGCCGCCATCTTGTCTCTCGGTAGGATCGAGAGACAAGAGGAGGCCAAAGCGAAGGGGCAAATGACCATAAGGGGGCATAGTAGATCCTCCCTGACCCCCTAGGTTTGATGTGGAGGCTTTAAAAGGGCCCCGCAGGGCAAAAAAAAAAAAAAAAAAATTGTTTTTTTGCGTGGGGAGCGTCCGGTTCGCGAACCGGGAAGCGTTCTGGGGAGCGTATTATAAGGAATAAAAGAATGATAGACTTTTCAAATACTGTATGTTAATTGATTGTTGGTTTTGTTGATTATTTTTTAATTTTTTTATTTTTTAAGCAATTATTTATTATTGTGATTGTGTTTCAAAATTTAATAACATTTCTAACATTTAACTAGTTTATGAATTACATATAAAAATGATTAAAGACTCAAACAATTTTTTAATATTACATATAATTTTATTTTTCGGATTGTTTTTCAAAATTTAATAGAACGTCTAAAATTTGACTGTCCGATATGTCCTCTTGTTGAGTGAACATAACTTCCCACATTTGACCGTCATCATAATGAAGTAAATGATCCACAGATTCTACACATTGTAGAAGTTCATGGTCTCGTGATTCATCCATGAATTCCAAGTCAATGGGTTCAATGATTTCCTCATTGTTCATGTCTAGGACAATTTCAAAGGAAACGTTCTGTTCTCCTTCCATTTTCTTGCTGTAATTTGCATAAAAAATAAATATATCAGTAGAGATAGGGCACTGTTGGGTTTAAGTTCAGACGGGTACTTTTTTCTGGCGTGAAGTAGGACTATTAAAAAGTGCTTGTGAAAAAGCCTAAGTAAATTCATAATTATACCACAGAAACCTAAATCAATCCATACTTATAATAAAGAAGCCTTTCTCAATGTCTAACTCTTACAGAGGGATAGTATATAACTATCTGAAAATGTTTTCAAATTTATAAAATAATATCTTACCTTCTAAAAACAAGTTTAAGTTGTGAGTGAAAATGATCTTGCAATGTAGTTCAGGAAGTAGTAGTCAAAGTGGCTGTGTTTCTCTCTCTTCCTTTATATATATTCAGGTACATAACCAATCAAATGTCAGGTAAAAAAAAGTAGAAAATGAAAGTAACATTTCAATTGGTTGTCAATTCCAACACTTCAGATGTGTTTTGTGAAGTAATTTACCTCAGGGTATTTAGAGAGGTCTACAGGCTAAATGGCTAAATGGAATTTCAATCAAATTTGTGAAAATGGTAGGGATTGGTATGTAGTATGAGCTAATCTATATTTGGTGAAATTGTCTCCAGTCGCTTTTCTGTAAATTACTTTCCCACCTTTTTTGATGGTGCGCTTCCCAGGGAGCGACCCGGTACGCGAACCGGCGAGCGCCCCGGTACGCGAACCTGAAGCGTTACGGGAGTCCACCATTTTGTGTTTCAGTCGAATTAAGATACAAGATGGAGGGCAAATAATGTTCAGAATGGGTAGAAGGGGGCACGGTAGACTTATCTTGACCCCCTAGATTTTGTGAGGGTGGCTGAGGAGGCTTATATGTGCGAAAAAAAGAAATGTTTTAAAAAATTTCGCGAGGTTAGCTTCCGGTTCGCGTACCGGGTAGCGCCCTGGGGAGCGTACTTTGTTGAAAATTAGTGAAAAAAGTTAGAGTAAAATAATAATTGTGAGTGATCAGATGTAGGGTAGCTCTGAGAAGAGCTTTTGGGTTTATGGTACATTTAGGTACTTATAAGTAGGTACCAATGCACAGTCTTAAATTCAGAATGAAAATTCTGTTGCCCTCATCTGAGAAGTGAACTCCATCTCCTCTGTAGATATCTTGCATGTAGTAACGCAAGTTATTGTTGTACATGGAGCCCATTCCATGGTCTCTCATGTAAGCTGAAACAGATTTGTTTACATGCTTCCTCGACTTCTCAATTTGTGGACAAAATTGGTTTGACCACCTCCATTTCTGTCTTTGGCATATATTTGAATATACCAAGGCAGTTTGAGGAAAAAGTGCCATCAATTGCTCAAAGGTGTCCTTTAAAAGCATTTCCAGACCTACCCCAGTCAAAGTGCCCAAATCATTACCTCCACAGTGCAAAATTAACAGGTCAGGTTTTGGCAAATGCATAAAGGTTTTCACCAATGGTATCAATTGGTGACATTTTAATCCTCTGTGGCCAAGCCACTTAATTTCCACGTCTTGTAAATTGAGGTTAGGTAAATTTCTGTTATAAGCATACCTCTGAGCCCAGTAGATGTAACTATGTCCAACAATCCAGACAGAAAACATGGTGAGAGAAGGTTCTGCTGCAGTCAGATGAAGTGTGGCAATGAAATGGCAGTTGAAAAAATAAGAGTTTAAAATGAAAAAAACTGTGGAGTTTCTGTGTTAATGAAGCAGTAACAGTGATTGGTGGATTTTGATTGCTGAAAACAGAAAGTTAGGGTGCATGGATGAGTTCTTTGAAAGATGTATTTTGAATGGTCAATAAAAAATCATTAAATGAAAGATTGCACTGGATATGCAGGTGCCTTGAGAGTTCAGAGTTCAATTGAAACATTGTTGTGTGAACTTGCAAACACCAGAGGTCTTCCAGGAGGTGGTTGCTATGCAAAAAAGGCAGAAAGGGCAGAGGGGGGAAGGGTGTTGATTTGAAAAAAGTGAGGGAAGAGTTTTGATTGGGTGACATGAGAGATATGTGTGATGAATTACAGCATTTCTGTGCTTTTGATAGCTGCAGACTCTGGAGTGCATGCCTTTTGCTCTGCTGAAGACAAATTGGTGTGTTTCTGAGACTGTTTTGAAACTTATAAAGTATTTGCTAAGGTGAGAAAAGATTTATTTAATTTAGATAGAGAATAGTGTGCTTTAAGGAGAAAATTATGAAGAAAGTTGTGTTTTTAAAATGTTGCTTTGTCTCAAGTGTTTTACAAATAGATTTTGTTTCTTTGAGAAATTGTAATTGGAGAAAATGTGAAGTATTAGTACTGACAGGGTGTTTTTGTGCATAGGAGCTGTGGAGTGTTTTCAAATTATGACTTGAAAATCGTTTTTGAGGAAAAGTATTGGTTTTAAAATTTATGACAAGGACATAATGGTGTATGCTTCTTTATAAGGCAATTGAGTGTCTCTGATGTTATTTTTACCATTTTAATATAAGACCTTTCCCTGTGGAGAAAATTGCTTGTAAATATGCTCCCACCTGTGCATGGCAAATTTAGATTTTGATTGCTTGCATTACATAGCCATGTAAAAAGTGACCCAAACATGCTGCAAAGGCAATCAAAAAACGCTTTCATGTGTCTTAAGGACATTTTAAGTCATTTCCCCATGAGGAGTGTTTTCAAATTATGACTTGAAAATCGTTTTTGAGGAAAAGTATTGGTTTTAAAATTTATGACAAGGACATAATGGTGTATGCATCTTTATAAGGCATTTCAGTGTCTCTGATGTTATTTTTCCAATATTAAATTAAAAGACCTTTCCCCGTGGAGCAAATTCCTTGTAAATATGCTCCCACCTGTGCATGGTAAATTTAGATTTTGACTGCTTGAGTTACATAGCCATGTTAAAAGTGACCCAAAAAAGTTGCAAAGGCTTTAAAAAAACACTTTCACGTGTCTTGAGGACATTTTAAGTCATTTCCCCGTGGGCAGTGTTTTCAAATTATGACTTGAAAATCTTTTTTGAGGTAAAGGAATGTTTTTAAAATTTATGTGCGCCATATGCCCCCAAATTTCTTTTTCAGGGGTGCAGCAGGGTGTTCTTGAGACACCCATGCACCCTTGGAAAAATTCCTAATTTGTGATGAGCTAATTGCTAATCGCAAATTGCACCTTCATTGCTATGGGCCTCCTGGCCCATGGAAATGAATGGGTAATTTGCAATTAGCAATTTGCTCATCGCAAATTAGGAATGGTAAAGAATCGCTATTTATTCCATAAAATTTGCTATATTAAATTAAAAGACCTTTCCCCGTGGAGCAAATTCCTTGTAAATATGCTCCCACCTGTGCATGGTAAATTTAGATTTTGACTGTTTAAGTTACATAGCCATGTTAAAAGTGACCCAAAAAAGTTGCAAAGGCTTTAAAAAAACACTTTTATGTGTCTTGAGGACATTTTAAGTCATTTCCCCGTGGGCAGTGTTTTCAAATTATGACTTGAAAATCGTTTTTGAGGTAAAGGAATGTTTTTAAAATTTATGTGCGCCATATGCCCCCAAATTTCTTTTTCAGGGGTGCAGCAGGGTGTTCTTGAGACACCCCTGCACCCTTGGAAAAATTCCTAATTTGTGATGAGCTAATTGCTAATCGCAAATTGCACCTTCATTGCTATGGGCCTCCTGGCCCATGGAAATGAATGGGTAATTTGCAAATAGCATTTTGCTCATCTCAAATTAGGAATGGTAAAGAATCGCTATTTATTCCTTAAAATTCGCTATTTAGGAAATGCAAAATAGTTGATGATACATATGGCGGTTCATGTCTAACAAGATAAGAAGCTTAGGGATAGATTTATGATGACTGGCGCAATGAGGTGGACATCACTTACTTCATTGGTAGGCCTTTACATGTATTATCTCCTCTGTATTCTTCAACAAGTGTAACTTTGATCTGCAACCCTGAGTAGGCCTCACCTTAAACAAACCTCTGGATAGGCCACACCTTATCGTCATCCTGAATTAATCATTTAAAATGCTAGGGACAGATTTATGATAGGTGTATGCCTCTTTTGCGCCACTGTGCGTCACTTTTGTGATGCAGCGGCGGTGCAAAAGATTTGCTATGAGGCGACAAAATTACAAATTGATGCATTTAGGCAGATGTGTCATGCTGTAAAAAAAACTGTGCCACATGAAACCGATGCAGCAGTGATGCAAAAGATGCACCATGTTGCAAGACAGGCCTCACTTGGGGCCATATGTATCAAGCTAATTAGCATTCGCAAAGGCCGAAATTCTGCGAATTTCGGCCTTTGCGAATGCTAATTAGATAAATGGTAGGTATCAAACAAGTTTGATGCAAAATAAGGAATAGCAAAATTTGCTATTCCTTATTTTGCGATTGCACTTAAGGATTTGCAAATTTTGCGATTCCTTAAATGCAATGTATCAAACAAAAAATATGCAAAAAATGCCATTAAGGATTTGCAAATTACCACCAACTTCGAGTTGGTGGTAATTTGCGAATTCTTTTCAAAAAGCTTTTTTTCCAAAAAACAAAAGGTGCGATATGACGCCCATACATGCCCTTAGGGCATGTATGTGCGCCATATGCCCCCAAATTTCTTTTTCAGGGGTGCAGTAGGGTGTTCTTGAGACACCCCTGCACCCTTGGAAAAATTCCTAATTTGCAATAAGCTAATTGCTAATCGCAAATTGCACCTTCATTCCTATGGGCCTCCTGGCCCATGGAAATGAATGGGTAATTTGCAATTAGCAATTTGCTCATCGCAAATTAGGAATGGTAAAGAATTGCTATTTATTCCTTAAAGTTCGCTATTTAGGAAATGCAAAATAGTTTGATGATACATATGGCGGGTCATCTCTAACAAGATAAGAAGCTTAGGGATAGATTTATGATGACTGGCGCATCACCAGGGATGTGCCAGTCATCCTGCGCCGCTGTTCCGCCACCCATGGTGTGCTGCATTTACAATGCGGCGCACCATGGGGCAAAAACAGCACAGATGCGTGACGCATCTGTGCCGTAAAGGTGGCGCATTGCTGGAGTTGTATCGCAAGTGCGATGCAGCTCCAGCAAGGCTCAGGGGTGTCCCATCTCCACAATGCTGCGTCAAGACCTATGCCTGCTTCAAGCAGGCACAGGGTTTTGACGCAGCTTTGTCCTATCTGATTGTAAATGCGGCACACCATGGGTGGCAGAGCAGCGGTGCACGTTAACTGGTGCATCCCTGGGGATGTGCTAGTTAACATAAATCTGCCCCTTTACATTTAAGTATGTGCAGGGCACACAGAGTCGGTGAGGCTTATCCAAGGTTAAGAAGAGATGAGTTCTGTTCACTGAAAAATTGGACATAGGCTTCACCTCCTCAGCATCGCTGGACATGGCTAAATAATAGCTGCAAAATGTTACTCTTGTTAAACAATTTTACTATTATAATCTCTGAGATTTGTCTCTTACTCTGCAACATCTCATTGTTGTTATCTTTCTTTAAAGATAAAGACAACATCAACATGAGCGACAATCAGCAATCAGTTGATTTCGACCTCATCATTGAACTCGTAATTGAAACATCAGTGGATGTTGATCCCTTGGATGATTTAAATCCTGAGGATGAAGAAGAACGTGATGAGGATGCAGATTTGTCAGAATTGTATGACATAGGATGGGAAGCTGACGTGCTTGAGCCTATGGAACTATAAACATTTATTTAAAAAATGTATAATAAATAAAAAGTAAAAATGTAAACCGTTTAATTTCAAAATAAAGACACCTTCAAAAACAGGTTATGTGTAGTGTCTTCAATAAAATAATAAAATATGCTCATAAAATTAGATCAGATTCACATATAAAACAGCACAGGTAAAATGAATATAAATTCCATTTCTTTTCTGCTATTTCTGTATTCTAAATTTGCCAAGCACTAAAAAATCTTCTATGTAAAAATGTCAAGTAGTGTGTTAAGTTTTTGATGACTGTTATTGATTTACTGTTGGGTAATAGTGGTTAATAACATTTTTTATTATATTTTACCACAGATTCAAATGCAGATCATTTCAAGATTTCAGCATGCCAACCAAAGAAAGACTGAGAAAGGCTGCAAAACGTCAAAGACAGCAGGTCAATGAAAAAAAGCAGCAGTCCTCTAACAAAAAGATTTGTCAAGTCACCAAGAAAGCACCGGGTAAGAGTATAAAAACATTCATAAGAAATATCTGTAGTAAAAAAAATATTACTACAGAAAATGTTTCAGTCCAGAAAAAGAGAAGCAATTCAAACGGAAAGGAAAGGCCAATGAAAAATGTTACTGCTAGAGCAAGAGATAACTCTGTGCATGATAGTAGAAGGAAACAACAGTTTAGGGACATTCATAAACGAATGTTCCGCAACAGGATAATTGGCAATTTGTTAAAAAATATTAAGAAAGGTCAACAGAAAGTGGTTTTTTATAAGAGAAAAAAAATAGTTGAGAAAGTTATTGATCAGGCATTTGAAATTAAACGTAAGTTATTTATTTTGATAATCAATAGAATTAGGAAGCTAAACAAGACAATTTATGATTTCAAAAGAAATAGTAGATGGAAGAGAATGGTTAATCGTAGTAATTTTTGTGAAGTTTTTTCTGGAGAATGGATGCATAGTTCAAGCTGTGAGGCATTTTTTAATGAGGAGAGTTATTTCCAGGATAATGATTTGGTGCATGCAGTTGACACCAGTGGTCGAGCTTATGAAGTGAAAGATGGTTGTCCAGTTGAAAAAGAAAAACTTGTGACAACAGAGATAGAAGAGGTGTTAGGTAATGAGGTTTTAGGAAGACGTCCTAAGGGTCCTGTGTACACCTGGAAGTGTAGTAGTATTTGCAGTGTGCGACAGGATTCCATCAATTTGCTTTGTGATTTTGTACGGTCATTTAATAAGAAAAGTTTGAAGCAGAAAATGAAGTTGTTGCAAGAATTAGATCCTTGCAGAGTGAGAGAAGTGACAGGTTTGCATGGTCATTCACTGGCTTGTCTTTCCAGGAGAGTATGCCAGAGTGTTTTTCATCATTTGAGGATGCTAGCAGTACATCATAATAAAGTGAGGAAATTAGTTAGAATGTTGTATTATGCTAAGAGTCCAGCAATTATGCTTAAACAATTATGCGCTGCTCTTTTGCATGGTTCTGAAATAGATGTGAAGAATATATGTGAAGAAATTGAGTTTTGTTACTTTGGAAGTAAAGAGGAGAATGTTGAAATTGACCAAGAAGAAGAGACTAATGTGGAAGATAGTGTACAGGTTTCCAGTACAGATAATTTCCAGAGGGAAATTGCGACGTTTGAGGTGAAATCAAGTGAGAGGCCAAATTTCACTTGTGTGTGTTGTCGACGCACTTATTATAAGAATCAGACTAAGTTAGTGGATTTATATGCAAAAAGTGAAAGGGAAAATAATAGTGAATGGAAGGATTTTACAACATACTTGATGGTAGAAAATTGTTTTGATTTGGGATTGGATCAACGTGTGTGTACTTATTGTTGTAACAAATTAAATCAAAACCAGATGCCTGCTAGAGCAGTTCATAATAATTTGTAATTGCTTGAGATTCCTTCTGAAATGAAGGATTTAAATACTTATAAATCTATTTTGATTCAAAGTATCCATTCCTTTCAGGCTATTGTAAGAATGGAGCCAAAGACAGGGAAATTGCCTCCATCAGATTTACAGAGAGGATTAAAGGGAAGAGTTGTTTATTTGCCTCTAGATTTGAAGAAAAACATTAACACAATTGGAGTAGAAAAAGTGGAAGAGGAACCTCTGGTTATCTTAGTTAATGGGGTTCCGACAAAGAATAAGAAAATATGGCAAGATTTAGTGGATGTTAGGAAAGTTAAAAAGGCAACATTGTATTTGAAAAAAAATAATAAATACTATAAAAATGTATATGTTGCAGAAGAGGAAGTAAGTGAGGAAGAGGATAGCGATTTGTGTGCTGGTCAAATTGAGAAAGTAGAACCCTGTACTAGTGAAGAAATATATGAACATTATAGTGTTCATCCTTTGCATTCCAAGGAAGTCATGGGGAATGCTATTGAGTTGTTTCAAATGAAACAAGCCAAAGGGAGTCCCATTAGTGTTTGGGAGGAAAGTTTGGAAGCTCGGTGTTTCCCACAGCTTTTTCCAACAGGTCAGGGAGGAAGATATGATGAGCGACCTCATCAAATTCCTGCTTCTGAATACCGGACTTTGCGATTGTATGCAGGAGATGCTAGGTTTCGACAATGCATTCCCTATTTGTTTCATCTCCTGTTTGAAAGCGATCTGTCTGGACTGTCATATGCAGTGAACCACATCTTGAAAAGTGGTATACACATGCAAAACATCTCGGCAAGTGACTTTATGGATAAAGTCAATGTCCAAGACAGTATTTTGGATTCTCACCTGATTAATCTCATGGCGTGTCAGCGTGGTACTAATGAGTACTGGTACCGTCGTCATGGTGATTTAAAATGTATGCTGAGGAACTTAGGAACTCCCACATGGTTCCTCACTCTGAGCTGTGCCGAGTATGGCTGGGAAGACTTACTTGAATTTCTACGAGAGGCAAATGCAAACATCGAAAACATCGAATTCAAGACACCCGGAGAACTGTGCTCTTTGGATCCAGTCAATGTATGCAGGTACTTCAATCATAGATTTGAAGCTATGATGTCTTTCATCGTGAATAAGAAGAATCCACCTCTTGGAGAGGTGTTGGATTTCTTCTGGAGAAAGGAGTACCAAGCAAGAGGTGCTCCTCAAATACATATGCTGCTGTGGATCAAGGATGCACCTAAATTTGGAACGGATCCAGAAGACTCAGTGATGAGTTTCATACAACATAATTCTACGTGTGCTGTTCCAAACGCAAAGGAGAAGAAAAGCCTAAGAGAAAAAGTTCTACGTTTCCAAAGCCATCGATGTGGAAAGTACTGTCGTCGTAAATTCCGAAACAAGGACAAGTTCTACACCAAATGTCGTTTCGGCTTTCCACGACCGGTGATTTCTAAAGGAAGAGTAAACAGTTTGATGTCTTCGCTGCGACATAATGTGATGAAGAAATCACCTAAAAACACATACAATTTGAAGAGGAACGAAGAGTCCAAGTACATCAACGACTACAACCCGGTGATTTTGTCCATGTGGAATGCTAACATGGATATACAGTTTGTGGCTGATAACTGTATGGCTGTGGCTCGGTATGTGACATCTTATATCACCAAAAAAGAGAAGACAGAATTGAAGGATATGTGGGAGGACATTTCCCATGAAAAGAGCCTCAGCAAGAAGTTGTACAGTTTCAGTCTGAAGATGTTGTCGCATCGAGAAATCGGAGCTTAGGAATGCTCTGACCGGTTGTCTTCAGCAAGTCTCTATGCCAAGTCCAGGAGTATCGTTTGGGCGAGTCTTGGTCTTGCTGCAACGCGTAATCGAGTTCTGAAACCTGTGCGGGAAATTGAGTATTTGGCGGAAAAGGAGCCAAACAGTACCGACATTTTGAAGACCAACATGTTGGATACATATTATCCAAATCGAAGCAGTCACCTCGACAATGTTTGTCTGTATAAGGTTCTTCAAAATTACATATTTAAGAGGAACATCAAAGAAGATACTGAGAAAGGAGTGTATGCTGTAATAGGAAGTGAGGGATATCTGGTCAAGCAAAGAAAATGCCACTTGGTAAACCATCGAAAATTGAGTGGCGAATCTCCTGAAAAAAAGGAGTTTTTCTATTTAGCACTTTTGCAACTTTTCAAGCCTTGGCGTGCAGAAGAGGAACTGCTTGGAGATTTCCTCTGTTACGAAGACTCTTTCAATGCTGCCAAGGAGACCATAGAATGTCCTGCTTTTCCCAAATATGTAGAAATGTTGAATGCGGAAATTGAGCAGGAAGCAACGATTGCAGCCGAGATTGCCAGAGACAGTTCTCAGGACAGTCAGAGTTCTGCTTCATTGAGTCAGGATCCACTAGGAGGACCTGTTATCGAAAATGAAGCTGCCACTGCTATGAATGAAGTGGAAAGAGCCATGGCACATGCTCAGGAGGATGCAGTTAACTTAGAAGAGTTGGAAAGACAACTCAACGTTGAGCAGAGGAAAATATATGATGAAGTTACCATGCAAATTGATCATGGATTAAGTCATGACAAGAAAGAGTGCTCATGTACGTCGTTGAAGCCTCTCCGACTGTATGTGAGTGGAGAAGCGGGAACTGGAAAAAGTTTCCTTATTAAAGCAATTTCATGTTATTTGCAGGAAAGGACAGAGTCTTCGCTGTCTTGTGTTGTCACCGCTCCAACTGGACTGGCAGCACATAACATTAAAGGGATTACTTTACATCGTTTACTGATGCTGCCAGTGGAGCATGACAACAAATTACAATATCACAAGCTATCTGGAGATGCTTGTTTTGAAGTTTCAAGAATCTTGAGGAAAATGAAATTTCTTATCATTGACGAAGTAAGCATGGTTTCCAATGTCATGCTTGCCTTTGTGCATTTGAGAATGCAAGAAGTTCTCAAAACAGAGTATGATGTGTTATTTGGTGGCAAACACATCATTGTTTTCGGAGATCTTCTGCAGCTGACACCAGTGAAAGGGCAACCTGTGTTCAAAATGCTCACGCATGAAGATACCAGGAAGTGCCTAGGGAGCATTGGCAACGTCAATATATGGTTAAACTTCAATTATGCTGAACTGCATGAAAATATGCGTCAGGCGAAGGATGAAGTTTACAAGACTATTCTACAAGATGTTAGAATTGGAAAAGTGACCGAGCATGGGAAAGAAGCTTTACATGCACGATTACTGTCAAATTTATATCCAGAACAAGATGTTGTGCCTGAGAATATTTTTCAGAAAATTACTGAGAAGAAATCTGGAATATGTTTGATGCCAACTCTTGCAGAATGTGCCAAATTCAACAACAAAATGTTGCATTTGGAAAAGCAGGAGATTGTGAAACTAGAAGCTATTGACAGAGTAGAGCATATGGGATCAACAATTATTTTGTCTGAGAATTTGAAATCAAAATTGGATTCATTAGAGAAGACTATATCTAAAACTGCAGGTTTTGAAAAGAGTCTGAATGTGTGCTTAAACTGCCGTATAATTTTAAAAAGGAATTTACATGTTGAAAGAGGTCTGGTAAATGCATCAATGGGTAATGTTGTTGATTTTGTGAAATACAGAAATAGAGATGGAATTGAATTTTTAAAAATTAAATTTGATGGCATTGAGGAAGTACAGCTAATTGGTCGTTGTTCTGCTAGATTTATGCTTGTAAAAGACTTATATGTTCGCCGTAAGCAGTTTCCTGTTTGCTTGGCATATGCGGTGACAATCCATAAATCGCAAGGTTTAAGTGTAGACAGTGCATTGGTGAATATTGGCAGTTCTGTGTTCAAGGAGGGTATGGCATATGTGGCATTGTCAAGAGTTAGAACTTTATCGGGATTGTACTTGATTGAGTGTGATGTCACAAACATTTGTGCGGATCTAGATTGTGTTAAGGAATACAATAGGTTAAGAAGAGAGTATGCGCCACATTTGCCTCAATATCCTTTGTTTGAGAAACGTGTGGTAGGCCGGAAACAAAGAAATGTGACCAATACTGGGGAGGTTGTAGCAAAAAGACGAAAAGTCGATGAACCTGAAATTATAAGCAGAAACAAAAAGGATTCTGTTGAAGATGTTGTTGGTTTTCAATTTGAAAACAGTTCTGGTGTCAACTGCTATGCTAATGTAGTGGTTAATGTTTTGTTTTCTCTAGAAAATGTAAAAGAAGAGATTGTGGTCAATTCTGATCAAAGATTTTGCAGTTTGTTAAATTCTGTGTTAGAGAAATGTGGCACTGATAGAACAAAAATAGAAAGTGTGTCTGAAATTCGAAATCTGTTAGACAGATGTTCAGGCCAAACACAATTCTCTCAAAATATTCAGCAAGATTGTCAGGAGTTTTTAATGTATATACTTGATGTATTGCATGCTGAAGGTGTAGATGTAGATCACCTGTTTGGGCTTTCTTATCAATGGCAGCATGACTGCGAGAACTGTAGGGTATCAAGTACTACTAGTGTAGACTCAGAAAGATTTATATATTTAACTTTGCCAGACAGTAAATCAGTCTCTTTTAATAAACTAGTAAAAGCAGCTGATCACAACACGGAGTGTAGCCAATGTAAGTCTGAAATGATGTCCACATTATTTATACGAACATATGACCAGTATGTTATTTTAATGTTCCAACGATGTAGGCCTGATGGAACAAAATTGACAACTTTAATTAAAAAGTTGTCAATATCAGGAAGGACTTTTGTAACTGCAGCAATTATATATCATGACGGTCCTTCAATAACATCAGGACATTACACAGCTTATTTAAAGTCTAGAAATGGCTGGTCATTCTGCAACGATTCTGTTTTAACTTTCAAAAAAAAATTGCCTTTTGACCTTAAAAACTCTTACCTGGTGTTTTTAAAACCAAAATTTTAGGGAAAGAATCTCGGGATGTGCTCTGAGGAATTTCAAGAAGTTCTAATGGCTCCTACACGATTTGGCCTTGAGGATAAGTGTAGTACAGAGACATAACTTCTTACCATAACACTGGACATCATGTTGAAATAACTGCACTTTGAATGAATTCAGAAAAACTGTTTCTTTTTATAAGCAAATTCAAGCAGCCAATCAAAACATGGAGTAGAGGGAATGTAAGTCTGCAATGCTGTCTACTGTTTTATATTGCTTTGTGATTAAAAGTGATATAAGAATTAAATAATTGTAGTAGTCATAGAGATAGTGTAAGTCTGCTTCATAGTAAGCAGTATCAGTGTCATAGGAAATGTAGAACATGAGTGAGCAAGAAAGGTAAGATATTAGTAATCCAGGATTGTGAAAATGATCTTCAACATTTTAATTCTGAAAGTTGCGGAAATACAACATGACGGGATTGGCTTACAAGAATTCCAAGAGTTATAAATGGCTCTGACACGATTTGGCCTTGTGGAAACGTGTGGTAGAGAGCGAGAAGTCATTTATTGTATGTAACATGTTTTTCAAAACGATGGAGGTTTTCATTCAGAAAGTGGCGGGTTGAAAGTAATAACAGCACAACAGAGTGTAAGCTGTTCATAGGACATCCTTCGACGTCATGGAAAGTAAGTTAACTTTAAGGAGTTCTGAATTCTGATTTGTTATGTTGTATGGGTTTTTTAAACACAATCATTTTGATTGTGGTTTTTTTTCCCCGCTGTTATATGATGAATACCTTCAAGTCACTGTTTTTAGTGAAATTTGATACATTCTGAGAACAGCAAAAATAAACCATTTAACATGTATAATTAATTCTGTTCTGTTTGCATTTATGATGTACATGTAGAACTGTGTAGGAGGCATGGAGAAGGTGAGGCTTCTGTAAGTGTCAAAGTTGTTGCATACAGTGCTCATATTCTACGTAGTCTTTCATATGATAGACTACATTTCCACAATGAGATACCTAAGCAAAGGAAACACAGGTGATATGATTGTGGAATGAGCAAAAAAAATTGCACGTTTTTCAATTATATTACCTGTGTTTCCTAACATTACACATCACATTGTGTAGATGAGGTTTAGGCCTGTTCTTGGAGACAGAGGAGGTCTGACATTTGTTCAAGAGTGCAGTGGACATGACACACTTGGTTGGTAGGCCTGCTCATGTATTTTCTCCTCTGTATTCTTCAACAAACCTAAATTTCATCTGCAACTCTGAGTAGGACTTACCTGAAAGAAATCTGTGAATAGGTTACACCTTATCGGCATCTTGAAACTATGATTTAAAATGTTAGGGTCAGATTTATGATGGCCGTGCGCCTCTTTTGCTCCGCTGTGGGTCACTTTTGTGTAAAAGATGCACTATGTTGCAAGATAGGTTTCAGTTCATCTCCAGCAAGATACCATCACTTTGAAATGTATATAATTAGCACTGTGTAGGGGACATGCAGAAGCTGAAGCTTTTCTAAGTGTCAAAATTGTTGTATACACTGCTCAACTTCTGTGTACTGTTTGATATGCTAGACTCCATCTGCACTATGAGATACCTAAGCAAAGGCAACACAGGTGATGTGATTGTGAAATGAGGAAAATAAACTCCACATTTTTCAATTACATCACCTGTGTTTCCTAAGTTTACGAATGACATTGTGCAGATGAAGTTTAGGTCTGTACACGGACACAGAAGAGGTCTGGCTTTGTTCAAGAGTGAAGTGGACATGACTTACTTCATTAGTAGGCCTTCACATGTATTATCTCCTCTGTATTCTTCAAGAAGTGTAAATTTGATCTGCAACCCTGAGTAGGCCTCACCTTAAACAAACCTCTGGATAGGCCACACCTTATTGTCATCCTGAATCAATCATTTAACATGTTAGGGACAGATTTATGATAGGTGTATGCCTCTTTTGCGCCACTGTGCGTCACTTTTGTGACGCAGTGGCGGTTGAAAAGATTTGCTATGAGGCGACAAAATTATAAAATGATGCATCTAGGCAGATGTGTCATGCTGTAAAAAAACAATGCCACATGAAACCGATGCAGCAGTCATGCAAAAGATGCACCATGTTGCAAGATAGGACTCACTTCATCTGCATCAAGATACTGTTAGTTTAAAATGTATATTTTTAGGACTGTGTAGGGGCATGGAGAAGCAGAGGCTTCTGTAAGTGTCAAAGTTCTTGAAAAACTGTTTGTCCTTCAATATTTTCCCTTGTCTTTTCTAATTTATTAAAAACATGTTTTAATATTTTTCAAATGTTTGTTCTCTCTTTCACAGATTGAAAGTATAAAAAGAACAAATGACTAACTTAACGACAATTATAAGGTAAATGTTTTGTACTCTTTTCGTTATATGTCTATCATATTTAACTTCTATTAGTTCCACTGCTTCATTTCTTTAAGCATCACTTTCCTGCCTTTGCTACTTCCCTCATTCCTTTCTCTATTACTTAATTACTCTACTCCTTCACTATTTTTCTTAGTCCCTCTCTTCTCATACTTCTTCACTCTTGGTCACTCACTCTGTCTCTATTACTGTCACTGTTTCTGACTGATCTAAACATTTTTTTTTTAAAAAGAACAGTAAGTATAAGGGAAGGAAACAGACAGTTATGTTAAAAGAAAGACAGCTATAGGGAGTAAACTAGGGATACTGTTTCCCGCAATCCTCTGCTGATGATGTCACTGACCATGTCATGAATGATGTAATATGTGACATCATCAGCAGTGGATTGCGGGTAACAGTATCTCTAGTTTACTCCCCTATAGCTGTCTTTCTTTTAACATAACTGTCTGTTTCTTTCCCTTATACTTACTGTTCTTTTTTTTAAAAAAAAATTTTTGGTTCGCTCCCGGTTCGCGTACCGGCGAGCGAACTGGGAAGCGAACCAAGAGAAATAGAGGTTGGCAGAGTTCCAAATATTCTACCAATTTTTTTATAACGGGGAGGTAGTTCTGAAAAGAACTTTTTTTTATTGTTTTTGTTGTTTTATATTTTTTTTATTATTTTTCTGAACATTTTTTTACTTTTTTTGAATTTTTCTCAACGATTTTATATTTTTTTTGTTTTTTTTGGGGGGGGAAACGAAAACGATTCATTGTAAAGGGCTCAACAGGAGCAACAAAAAAAAAGAATTTATTGTCTGGGGCGTTTCGGACAAACATGATTCTCGATAGCTTTGTTGATCAGAGTGATGCTACTTTCTCTGTAGCAAATGAACCCATTGCAAACTACGCAGACTTGTTTTACTTCCCCGAATCTCATTTGTATATTTGGCACCATCTCCCTGCCCTCTGGTCCCGTCACTTCCGGTACAACAGATCTTCTGGCCATAATAGGGGGATTATCTTGTTCGTTACGTAACTGTGCAGCACTGTAGTTGTTAGGATGCCACCTAGTCATATGGCGATGCATTGTGTAGTTTCCATAACTGTATTTCTTCTCGGTCCCTCTGGACAGTCTATCTTGACATATAAGGCAAGTTACGTATCTTGCATTTACTTTTTTCTGGCCTTTGGGAAATTAAAAAAATTGCCAAATAAAATTTTCTTTCAGGTGAGACCTCCTGGGCTCCTCAGGCAAAAACTGCCTCTCTTCCTGCTCTTCCTCCTCTTCCTCTTCTTCCTCTTCTTGCTGAATTATAACTTCAGCAGGTGGTCCTCTCTTCCTTGGATGTGGTGGAGGTGGTGGGGAAGCACCAGCTGAAGCTACTAAAGAAGCCTTTGCTCACTGGTAACAAAGGGTCTTTCTCTCACAAAGATGAAAGTCAGAGTGAGGAAAGAAGGAGGGGTTTTCATCATTTGGGAAAAACAATAGTTCTCAACCAATGAAAAGTGTTAATTTTAGATCACATTACCTAGTCTTACATCATTAGGAAACCAAAAGTGAAATGAACCAATAAAAAGTGTTATTACCAAGTCACATGACCTGCTGTGTTTACGTTACGCGCTTTGCGCCGCGTCCCGGTTCGCTTCCGGGAAGCTGCGCTTTGCGCCTCGCTTCGCGTACCAGTTCGCTTCCGGGTACGCTAACGTAGCACGTCATATGACGTATCACGCGACAACGCGAAACGTCATGCGGACGCGACGCGTCACAATGTTGTTTTCTAACGCGGCAGTTGCGCAAAAGGAACGTTTACCGGTTCTCGGACTGGGTCGCGGCATCAAGGTGAGCTAACGGGAAGCTTCCCGGTTCGCGAACCGGGAGCGAAGAAAAAAAAATATTACATTTTTTTTTTATTAATAAACATATAAAATATATTTTGGGATTTAAAGAAGAATACATTTTACAGCTACAGATATTAGCTTTTAAAAAACCAATGAAATTCACTGAAAAAACCATAGGTTATAGACCATATATAGTTAGGAATTAGCATTTACAAAACCTTGAAAATTCACTGAAAAAACCATAGGTTATAGACCATATATAGTTAGGAATTAGCATTTAAAAAACCTTATTTTACTCACACAAAACCATTGAAATTCCATATATAGTTAGTTGTACTAACTATATATCGCGCACCCGCAATACACTGCTGATCATGTCAAATATTACATCATTCATGACATGGTCAGTGACATCACTGATGACATCACTGATGACATCTCAAATGACATCACTGATGACATCTCAAATGACATCACTGATGACATCACTGATGACATCTCAAATGACATCACTGATGACATCACTGATGACATCTCAAATGACATCACTGATGACATCACTGATGACATCTCATTTGACATTACAGATCACATCATTGATGACATCATTCATGTGATAATACGATGAACCTCTTCAGACTCTAATATAACCTTAGATACACTCAGTGTAAACAGACACTCATAGACTGTCACTCATCCATGGAGTTACTCAGACACTTAGTCAGTCATGCAAAGAATCAATCACACCTCCATTTCCTCAACTATACAGTTATACACACCTTACTTATTCAAACACATACTAAAACATATTTACTCACTTCTACAATCCTGGATACAAGTTCACAATGATCCATACAGCCACTCACACATTCACTGGCTCTTATGCATAGTTATTTATATATGTCAACCCTCACATGTACTGTATTTTACATATGTACTTACTTTGACATGTAGCACTGAGATATCCATTCACTCACCAATACACTCATGCACACAGTCAACTGCCCATACAGCTGTTTCCACATGCACTTTTGAACCCATACATCTAGTCAATCAACTGCTCACACATCTATGCAGAGAGTCATACACCTCCCAGCCACCCACACACACACTCAGTCTCCCATACAAATGCTTGGGCAACCAATCAATAACCCATATAGTTAATCATATAGCTACTGATCAACACATGCAGCAGTTTACAGAACAACAGACATAATGATGCACAAATTAAGACAGTTTAGTCACTAACCCATGCACTCAGTGAGACACATTTAATCAGTCACTCATACAGTCAGTCATGCCCCTACTAAATCCTTCATCCAGACACTTATACATCCACTCATTCTTCAATATGTAAGACATATTTTAACTTTACAGAAAAATACAGTCACTGGGTGTAGTCATCAGTGATGTCATCAGTGATGTCATTTGAGATGTCATCAGTGATGTCATCAGTGATGTCATTTGAGATGTCATCAGTGATGTCATCAGTGATGTCATTTGATATGTCATCAGTGATGTCATCAGTGATGTCACTGACCATGTCATGAATGATGTAATATTTGACATGATCAGCAGTGTATTGCGGGTGCGCGATATATAGTTAGTACAACTAACTATATATGGAATTTCAATGGTTTTGTGTGAGTAAAATAAGGTTTTTTAAATGCTAATTCCTAACTATATATGGTCTATAACCTATGGTTTTTTCAGTGAATATGTATATATGTATATATTTTTTTTATATATGTATGCATAGAAAATAACATTAGACTTACATATTTCCATTTAAAAAACCATTGAAATTCACTGAAAAAACCATAAGTTTCAGACACGTCATAGTAAGAAATTAGCATTTAAAAAACCTTAGAAACCTTCGAAATTTACTGAAAACAACATAGGTTTCAGGCACCAGTGATGTCATCAGTGATGTCACTGACCATGTCATGAATGGTCTAATATGTGACGTCATCAACAGTGTCTTGCAGGGGCGCGAGTTAGCTGAACTAACTATAGTGGCCAAATTTCTCTGGTTTTGTACGAGTGAAATGTCCAACTAACTTTAACATCCCTGAAACCTGTGTTTTTTTCAGTGAATTTCTAAGGTCTTTTTAAATGTTCATTTATAACTATAACGTCCCTGAAACCTATGTTTTTTTAGTCAATTTCAAATGTTTTTTAAATGCTAATTTCTAACTATGACTACAAAGGTAGGACATTTGAAGAAAGAGGAAGAAAAGCGCCGAAAGAAGCAAGAGAAATGCAGAAAGAGGCAACGGAAGTCCAGAAAGACAAAGAAAAATGCAGGAAGAAGCAAGAGATGTACAGAAAGAATCAACAGAGGAGAAGAAAGTCCTCCTGTGCCCCTAACGTTTTGCTGTTGGGTACTGGTGGTAACTGACTCTAACTAACCAGGCCTAGAGCCAGTGCTATGCTAAAAGACAATTAGAATACAGTGAAAATACTCACATACACTAGGGGACACTATGCGTTGGGGTACCCTTGTATTTAGCATGACCTCCTCTGTATTTGCCATGAATTAATGCCTGGGCCATTGCATGAGTACATGCGTAGTGACTGGATGATTACAGTGCTGCAAGGAGACTGCATGGTGAATTTGTAAGTGCTGGGGCTTTGGCAGAGCGATTAGATATGTATATGGTGCTGGCAGAGTGATTGGTAGAGTGCACAGGGAGTGACAGACGTATTGCTGGACTGCATGAGTAGTGCTCTGGGGATTATAGCAGTGCATGTGTTAGTGCCTGGGCCATTACATCAGTACATGGATAGTGACTGGGTGATTACAGTACTGTAAGGAGAGACATGGTGAATTTATAAGTGCTTGGGTTTTGGTGGAGTGATTGGATAAGTGCCTTGTGCTGGCTGGGTGATTGGAGGAGTACATAGGTAGTGACAGTCAGTTTACTGGACTATATGGGTAGTCCTCAGGGGATTGTAGCACTACATATGGTAGTGCCTGGGTCATTGCATAAACACATGGTTAGTGACTGGATGATTCGAGTGCTGGAAAGATACTACATGGTGAATGTATAAGTGATTGGGTATTGACACGGTAATTGGATAAGTATACAGTGCTGACATTGTGATTAGAAGAGTGCTCATGGAGTGACAAGGGGAATGCTGGAGTGCATAGGTACTGCTCTGGCGATTGTAGCAGTGAATGTTTTAGTACCTCGGCCACTTCATGAAGAGTGCACAGGGAGTGACAGGGAGATTGCTGGACTGCATGGGTAGTGCTCTTGGGATTGTAGCACTGCATGAGTTAGTGTCTGGGCCATTGCATGAGTACATGGGAAGTAACTGAATGATTAGAGTGCTGCAAGGAGAGTGCAGGGTGAATTTGTACACATGTACTCATGCTGTAGTGTAGTTCCTATTATCCCAATAGGCTCTGCGCATTGGAATAATATCTTCAATAGTATAGACGTAGGACTGGGGTTAACTAGGTCTTCTACTGACGATATTAGACTTAAAGTTTATGTGTGCCAGCTAGCTCAGAGTTCACTAGAAACTTTCTCGAATAGGCAAGGAGGAGTTTAACCTCCCTGGATAGACAAGAAGGGATTTAGTTTCTGACAACCATAGAACATGACAACTTTGCTCTCCCCTAATCAAGAGTATATCTCTAGAGTCGTGTGAAAACAAAAGACAACTTATTTTACTCAGTCAGTACGTGCATTCTTAGTTTCACCAGATTGTAGAGAAAAGGAAGAGACGGGCGTGTTCAATAAAAAGGTGTTATTTATTGATCAGTCTCTTTTCTCATACAAGAGAAATGAATCACTATTATTGCAATACTTATAGTTAAGTACAGTGCATACAGTAAAAGCAGAATTATAAAATAATACTGTAAAAGCATTGATATGGTTTCTTAGCCATGTGATACTTTAAAATGGATAAAATAGATACATACATATATACATTGACTAATCGTACTCAACTGGTGCTTCTAACTACGCCTACCCCGGTGTACCTGACCTAAGCCTAATACGTGGGCGGGAGTAGATAAGTAGCAGTTTAAGTTAAGTTTGCTTTGCCAAGGGTCTGACTCAAGAATTCTCTGTAAGGGGTTATTCAGTTCTGTACCTGGGATTTAGAAGGCTGGAGGGCTGGTATCTCTATCTCAGGACTTGATATCCCAGCTGCCTGCGAGGGCGGCTGGAAACGCTGGAGCTGGATTTCTCGGCAAGAGAAAACGCAGCATCTCTCTCTCAGCGCGTCAAAAGGGAGGGGCAGTGTCCGTGGGCTTTCTCTATCAGCTGGGCTCCTCGGCAAATCGCGCTGCTCCAATCTCGTCACCACCACCGTGTGTTGCTTAGGGCAATGTCAGTAATATTTATACCTGAAAGGTGCCGAGATTGACGTAAGGATGGACATAAATACGTCAATAAGGATGTCATAAGAACTGGTCGTTCTTACATTCTTTACTGGAGTTCTTGGCTAAATCAAAACAATAGCTGCGGGGGATTTCCCAGGTTGCTGGAGGTTTGATTTGTTTTGAGAACTCGGTATGCTTTCTATGGGGGCTGGAGGAATAGAGCTTGCTTAATGTGGTAGCATGCGCTATGACCTAATCAGAAAGCGGGTTTCTGTGCCGTTGTATGGCCACTATTGATTTATTAACCGGGCAAGGGTCAGAAGCAGGAATATTGATACAGTTCCCATAGGAAATACATCACACCCACTCCACGGAATCTATGTCCATATTTACTAACCTAAGCATAGTAAACATAACTAATAACGAATGTGTATTCAAAGCGCCCCAAAATACATTAATTTGCATTAATTGGATTAGCGTAACACATGAAAAATATGAATACAGTTACTGTATGCATTCAAGCAGTGTAATCATTCAAAGAGGATGCACTTTTTATATCAGCACGAATGATTTGCGAAAATAACACATGAAATGGCTCTTAATACAGAAGAAAAAGTGCGAGACCATTTCATCACATAGAAATACAATTCTACTTGTAAACAACCTAGAGGTCGAGGTAACGTTTTCTAGAGTTTACCTAAAAATAGAAGTTTTCTGTTCTCTAAGAATAGTTTTACTTTAAGCAGAAGATAAGTGCCCCAAAAAAAAAAGTAAATATTTTGGTTTTGGAAAAAAAGTTCTACTTTTCTTGCAAAAAACTGGAAAAAATTCTTAGTGGCTTTGTTATCAAAGTTTGAAGGCCAAATTCAGAGTTCAGGGAACGCTGTGTGCACGTTGCTTAAAGTCATTCTTTCTGTTCTGGTGAAAACATCATATCATTTAGATGTTCGAAAAAACAGTCAACAGCTTCTGGTGAGAGTTCGACTAAGTTGGAAAATGACGCTACCATGCATTCATGAGCATGATTGCTTTCAGTGATGGTTTGATCAGCATTGCTGACAGATGGTCGTACCTGATCGATGCTGCTTTCATCTTGTACTTCACTACCCTTCAATCGCAGTGGTGAAGTTTCCACAAATGCCGTCATCAGGATAGGTAGCCGCTGGGGACAGCACAATGCATGAGCTTAACTGGACTCAACAAAGTCTCTGCATCCAATGGCACTTCTGATCGTAGTGTGAGACAGGTGTCCAACACGCATTCATCGCCGCATAGCATGCACCTTAATACAGGCATAACACAAGACTGCCACAAGGGTCTGAATGAAAGAAACCAAGTCATATTTAAATCTCGTAGCCGTGCTAGTCCGAGGACTTTAGTTATGCGGTCCCGGTAGTGGATAGCTAGGATCGTTTCTTCCATTGTTGCTTGAGTCATGTCTGTGACATGGTTTGCCATAGCGAAGCAAAAGTAGCAAAAATAGGACGCCTGCTACTAGTCCCAACAGGAGAGGAAGTCAGCCAAAGATGGAATGGACGAAGTTAGGAAAAATACCCAGGATGGCTTTGAATGGGGTCAAAGCTCCCGAAAAAACTGTCTTAAATACACTCGCGATACCATTTGTATCAGAAATATTTAAGATTTCGTTTAGTATTTCTGCAAAGTGTAGGGGGCTATTTGTTGATAACAGTGAATGAATCTCGGCCGTTGTCCTTGCAACTTGGAGATCATACGTTTCTTTTGATGACGTCAACTGGGTTGGCGTCTGTAGGAGCACAGTCTTCATTCTGCTTAAAGTATCAATTCGAATAGAAGAGAAATTAAAACTGGGCCATAACCTTGCCTCCCTGTCTGGAGCATCATTCGGGAACAATACTCTTTCACAGCACATGACCCTGGTAGTCACGCTTACGAGATCAGGTTTTCCGGGCATTAAGCCACAACACTTGTGATCTACAATTAGAATGTAACTCCCGTTCGAGAGTCTCATAAAGAATGGTTCGATTTGTGTTGCAGGTGCGCCTAGCTGGTGACATGAAAGGTTATTTGAAGTCCCTTCACAGGCCCCATGCAAATTTATACCCTGACACAGAAGTATACCGCTTAGTGATTTTGCACAATTATTGCCACTAAGAAATACACTCTGTCCTTTATTACTGACACATGTGTGTGTATAGGGCAAGTTCCATGTTGACTTAATGTATCCTTTACCCAACCTTTCATACTGGCCTGCCTGTATATATTTTTGGCAGTATTGAAACTGAAAAGTCGTTATCGGAATATTTATTATCCCATGTATTATCCATTCAATGACAGGTCGTTCTGACATTGTCAATGGTAATCTCTCAAGTTTTTCAATGCTCAGAATTGTATAGTCAGCACCCTTCTGTGCCAAACTGATTTGTTTATCAGTAAGGTTAAAGATATTAAATAGTGACGTTGCGTTGATTAAATGCCAAGGCACATAGCCTGAACGCAGATTTTGTAACGTCCAGCCAAGCTGTACAATAGAACGTAATTGAGACTGACCGTGTTGTAACATCAGTAAGTCTTGCTCTATTATATCGATTGCTGAAGACACAATACTCTCCAGTGAATATATTCTGGAAGACAGAGTCATTAACCCATTGTCCACAACAGAAAGTGATTTTTCCAAATTAACACGGTCAATTTCCCGTATTTTCTCTGCTGTCTCAATTTGAGTTTCTTTTCAAGCTTTGTTATAAGCTGCATATATAGAGGCCGCTATGAAACGTTTTTGACGCTGTTTGCGTGGTCCCATAATGAAATCGCGCACGTCAGCACCTTCTTGAAGTAAAGTTAGGTGTTGCTTAATTTCTGCCAGTGTGGATGTATGTAGCCATTGAAGGCAGAGCTTTCCCACACTGTAATTAGTTACTATCCCTGGATGTTGTCTCTGGGCATATCTAGGGTCTGGCCTGGTCAATTTGAACCCCTGTATTTTGTTCAGGAATCTGTCTTGACAGTTATTCGTGTCTGTGGGCCAGATAAACCATTGTTTCCAATCAGGATGTGTTCTGTTTTGGTTTAAAATATGGTTTACGTCTATCTCAACATCCGTAGTGCTATTACTGTCCGTTGTTGGCTTAGGAATAGACAGTTTATTTAAGTCTTTGATTTTGGCTTCTGACAACCATAGAACATGACAACTTTGCTCTCCCCTAATCAAGAGTATATCTCTAGAGTCGTGTGAAAACAAAAGACAACTTATTTTACTCAGTCAGTACGTGCATTCTTAGTTTCACCAGATTGTAGAGAAAAGGAAGAGACGGGCGTGTTCAATAAAAAGGTGTTATTTATTGATCAGTCTCTTTTCTCATACAAGAGAAATGAATCGCTATTATTGCAATACTTATAGTTAAGTACAGTGCATACTGTAAAAGCAGAATTATAAAATAATACTGTAAAAGCATTGATATGGTTTCTTAGCCATATGATACTTTAAAATGGATAAAATAGATACATACATATATTCATTGACTAATCGTACTCAACTGGTGCTTCTAACTACGCCTAGCCCGGTGTACCTGACCTAAGCCTAATACGTGGGCGGGAGTAGATAAGTAGCAGTTTAAGTTAAGTTTGCTTTGCCAAGGGTCTGACTCAAGAATTCTCTGTAAGGGGTTATTCAGTTTTGTACCTGGGATTTAGAAGGCTGGAGGGCTGGTATCTCTATCTCAGGACTTGATATCCCAGCTGCCTGCGAGGGCGGCTGGAAACGCTGGAGCTGGATTTCTCGGCAAGAGAAAAGGCAACGTCTCTCTCTCAGCGCGTCAAAAGGGAGGGGCAGCGTCCGTGGGCTTTCTCTATCAGCTGGGCTCCTCGGCAAGTCGCGCTGCTCCAATCTCGTCACCACCACCGTGTGTTGCTTAGGGCAATGTCGGTAATATTTATACCTGAAAGGTGCCGAGATTGACGTAAGGATGGACATAAATACGTCAATAAGGATGTCATAAGAACTGGTCGTTCTTACATTCTTTACTGGAGTTCTTGGCTAAATCAAAACAATAGCTGCGGGGGATTTCCCAGGTTGCTGGAGGTTTGATTTGTTTTGAGAACTGGGTATGCTTTCTATGGGGGCTGGAGGAATCGTGCTTGCTTAATGTGGTAGCATGCACTATGACCTAATCAGAAAGCGGGTTTCTATGCCGTTGTATGGCCACTATTGATTTATTAACCGGGCAAGGGTCAGAAGCAGGAATATTGATACAGTTCCCATAGGAAATACATCACAATGCAATGTCCTAGGCACTAATGCATTCACTGCTACAATCACCAGAACAGTACCTATACACTCCAGCAAACTTCCTATCACTCAGTGAGCACTCTTCCCATTACCTTGTCAGCACTGAGTACTTATCCAATCACTGCTCCAATACCCTAGTACTTATACATTCACCATGTACTCTCTTTGCAGTACTCCAATCATCCAGTCACTAACCATGTACTTACGGAATGACCCAGGCACTAACAGATGTAGTGCTACAATTCACTGGGGACTACCTATGCACTCCAGTAATCCCCCTTTCAGTCTTTGACCACTATAGGTGTTATAGTTGTTTGGATTAGTACATGGTAGTGGCTGGGTGACTGGAGGAGTGCACGGTGAGTGACAGTGTGATTGTGGGACTGCATTGGTACTACCTGGGGAATTGAAGGAGCAAATAAGAAGTTTGTAAGTGGTTAGAGGACTGTATGGGTAGGGCATTGGGGATTGTAGCAGTAATCAGTTAGTGCCTGGATCATTGCATGAGTACATAGCTACTAGCTGAAACATTAGAACACTGCAAGGAGAGTGCCTGTGGGAATTTATAAGTGCTTGAGTATTGGCAGAGTGTTTGGATTAGTACATAGTAGTGGCTGAGTGACTGGAGGAGTGCACAGGGAGTGACAGGATGATTGCTGCACTGCATGGGTACTACCAGGGGAATTGAAGGAGCAAATGAGAAGTGCGTAGGTGATTAGAGGACTGCATGGGTAGTACACAGGGATTGTAGCAGTGCATGAGTTAGTGCCTAGATCAGTGCATGACTACATGGGTAGTGACTGGATGATTAGAGTACTGCGAGGAGAGTGCATGGTGAATTTGTAAGTGCTTGGGTTTTGGTGCAGTGATTGTATAAGGACAGAGGTCTGACTGGGTGATTGGAGGACTGCATAGGTAGTACCAGGGGGATTACTGGACTGCATACGTAGTCCTCAAGGGATTGCAGCAGTGCATGTGTTAGTGACCGGGTCGTTGCATGAGTACATGGGAATTGACTCGATGATTAGAGTGCTGCAAGGACAGTGCATGGAGATTTTATAACTGCTTGGGTTTTGGCGGAGTGATTGGATAAGTACACCACAGAGTGATTGGATAAGTTCACCACAGAGCTGCGTTGCAGACAGGTGGCCAGAGGCCATGCCCCTTTTTACACCTTTCTGCAACGCAACTCTGTTGTGCTTACTGAAGGTACCTGGTGGGCTAGTTGTCCCCCAGGGAACCTCAGGATACAAGGAGACTTAATCTCCCAACTTAAAACTCGCCACGGAGCGCATGTGCACACTTGTCACATCTAGCTGCACCCCCCCTTCACCACTGTGCAAAAGGGCCCTCTGGCGTGTTGTAAATTGGGGAATTAAGTCCCCTTGAATCCTCAGGGTCCCTTGGGTCCAACTAGCCCACCAGGTACCTCCAGTAAGTGCCACAGAGATGTGCTGCAGGGAGATATAAAAAGTGGTGTGGCCTTGGAGCACCTCTCTTCAACGCAGCTCTCTGGCGCTTACTGGAGGTACCTGGTGGGCTAGTTGGCCCCCTGGGGCCCTCAGTATTTAAGGGGATTTGCCGCTCATTAGACGTATAGAGATGTGGCATTTTTGCTTTAGGGATAGAAATGACATCTCCAGAACTCTGCTACACACAAAGTGTAGTCATAACATGTGTATTTGTCCATTTAAAGGCCTAGTTGTGTCTAATACAGGCAAACACCCCGATTGGTTGTATCTTTAACATTATTCATCATGTCAGAACTGCAAAGTCAAGAGGTCACTTGTCAATGTTAAACCAGCTGAGTTTCCTTCAAGGATCACATATGTTAGGGGTACACCGTTATTATGGTGTCATTCATGCCATCAATAGTTTCAGTTGATGAGACCAGGACACCATCAAGCAAAGTATTCAGATGTATATCTGAGTGGAGCATTGCCTATACATTGCACTGTCTATGATGAGTGAAGATCAGTAGTGACATGGTAGACAAGTGAGAAGGGGCAAAAGGAGTCTAGCATCTATGTTAGGTTTGTAGGGACAAGGCTTCATGGTAGTTGTAGTCACTTCAGTCTCACATTAGCAACACTTAAGAACTGGTAAGCTGCATGAAAAGTTAACATCAGTTGTAACATGGCAGATAAAGCGAGGAGGGGCAAAAGGAATCTAGCATCTGTGTTAGAGTTTAAGTGGCAGGGCCTTATGGTAGTTGTAGTCATTTTAATCTCACTTTACCAAACCTTGAGAAATGTTAAGCTGCATGTGGAGTGAAGATCAGTAGTGACATGGACGACAAGTGAGAAGGGGCAAAAGGAGTCGAGCATCTTGGTTAGGGTTGCAGTGAGTGGGCCTCGTGGTAGTTGTAGTCACTTCAATCTCACATTACCAACACTTGAGAAATGGTAAGATGTGTAAAAAGTGAGCATCAGTAGTGACATTGCAGACAAGTGACAAGGGACAAAAGGAGTCTAGCATCTAGGTTGTAGTTGGAGTGAGAGGGCCTCATGGTAGTGGTATACACTTCAATCTCACTTTCCCAACACTTGGGAAATTATAAGCTGCCTCATGTGTGAAGATCAGTAGGGTCGTGGAAGGCATGTGAAAAGGAGCAACATAGTCTAGCATCTTGGTTAGAGTTGCAGTGACAGAGCCTTATGGTAGTTGTAGTCACTTTAATCTCCCTTTACAAACACCTGACAAATAGATATTGTACCATACCTTTTGGTAGCTTGCTTTTGAGATGTACAATACGGTTAACTATTCACATATATTGTGGGTCCTGGATTTATGGTAGTTGTAGTCACTGCAATCTTACTTTACCAATACTTGGAAAATAGATATTGCACCATACATGTTGGCAACATGCAACATGCATCTGGGATGGACCAAACGTTTAACTATTCACACTTATCATGGGTCCAGGTTTGATATTTTTATGGTAATGCACTAACAGAGAGCATGTCATGGAGTTGGATACGTGTGCTCTTATATGCAGCATTATACATTACCAAATACTTTGAATATTGCATGTTTGGAAAGAAGATACAGAACACAATAGCAAAAGCAGATTTGTGAGCAAACAGGACATTGTTATATTGTGGTAGTTACTGAAGCGTAACTTATCAGAGTCCACTCCACCACCTATTCCATTATGGCCCTCAGAATGCAGGATTGCCAAGATCTTCTCCTCCCAAGGAAAGAATTGTAATGGTGCGCTGGGAGGGCCACTGCCAGTCATCTAAGCCTCCAGGTGGTGGTTGTTGTACCTGATACACACCCTCAACATAAGGTCAGTCTACCTCCTCCTAATGTCAGCCAGTTTGCACAGGGTGGTACCAACAGAATTTACTCTTTTGATTATCCTGTTCCACCTTTTTGTTTTCCTACTAAGAGGAGAACCACAAAGTTGGGTCCCTACTCTAATGATTACATCCACCAGGACAGTCAACTCTTGCTCAGTAAAGCATGTTTTTTTGCCAGGCATGGTGCAAGTGTAAGTGAGTATATGAATGAAAAACAAACAAGTGTTAAAGGCAAAAAGGTGCAAAACAAAACTTACAGGTGGTGGAGAGTACCAAATTGGAAGTTGGAAATGGTTAGATGAAAAAAAGGGCTTTCTGTATTGCTGTGCTGCAGTTGTGAAGCAATGGATGCTGGTCAGGAATGGGTTGGGTTTTATTGTGTGATTTGCAGGCATGTCCACTTGCCAAAGCACATCAGGTGTATAGTTTTTTAATCTATCTAATGGTCACAATTGTGGGTGTTTTTTTGCGAGTACCATGGTGGCCAACTCCCGTTGGGTCTTTGCCATTTGTTAACCACGGCTAGGAGACCGTGATTATGACTTCGTAGTCATAACAAGCTTGGTGGAAAGATTGTGGACCTGACATGTCAGTGGATGCAACACTGACATTGCAAACCATGACTGTACCTGCGGTAGGGCCGCCATGACAGCTATTGCCGTTTCAGACAGCACAACTTGTAATACGCGGTGGGCAGTATATCGCCGGCACAGCTGTGTCATAGAGGATGCGGGTGTGGTGTTCAGGTGGTCAGACTGCCAGACTCATAATCAGGGCCTTTGTTTACTTCCCTAACGCACATCTGAATCACTGCCACCATCATTACTTGAACATGATGCCCTTGGAGACTGTGAGAAACTGGGTTTCTGTTGCAGTACCCCCCACATGTTGCCTGTTTTTTGATGCACCTTTGGCCGAGGTGTACCTAATCCCTGTCAACCAAGCTCTGAGCACCAGTGTCTTTCCCCAAAAATACACCACAATTGGCACCATTTCAGCTATCCATTTAGGTCCCTAGTAAATGGTACCCCTGGCATCTAGGGCATTGGTACTGAAGAGGGTCCACTGGGGCTGCAGCACACATTGTGCCTATCCAGGGACCCCTCACCGAGACAATGCAGACTGCCATTGCAGACTGCGTGTCTTGGTGCATAGAAAAAATGAAGAGTCGACATGATGCACAGCCCTGTGTGCCATGCCCCCATATACTGCATGAGGTATGGGTTAGCCACCCCTACTGCAGGCCTTACAGACCCATGTCAGGGAAAACTATACACCATGTGTGGATATATCTGCATGAGCAGATATGACCCTGCAATTTCTGAGCCAGTCTTAGATATTGTAAGTGCACAGGGAAGCCATCAAGAGTATGTGGGCTGTATAGTTTAGTGGTACCAAACATCTTGTCTTAATAAATATTGCTGCCAGTGTTGGATTTATTAATAAATGCACACAGAGAACCTTTACCGAGTCCCCTAAGAAAGCTAGCAAGCACTGGTATGGTTGCTGACTAGTCATAGCCAACCTGCCACCACCAGACATTTCTGAACTCATGGGGTGAGAGCCCATGCTCTCAGAAGTCAGAAATAAAGCCTGCTCTGGGCAGAGGTGCATCACACTTTCTCCAGGCAGAAAAGGTCTTCCACAGCGGGAAGCTTGAAAGGCGATCCCACCTTTGAAGTGCAGCCCATGCTTTCCTAGATAATGGGGGATGCCAACCCCCCTGTCCTGCTCCACATTTAACAGGAGGACAGGCAGGAAAACTAGTTAGAAGAGGAGTGTCCACATACAGCCAGCCCCACCCCCACATGGTGCAGGTGATGTGGACTCCTCACTTGAAAATCCACCATCTTGAGATGATGGGAAAACAACCTATCAGGGCAAGGGTCTTGCCCCTTCCCACGGGAAGAAGTTACTTAGAGGGTTTAGACACGCTAAAGGTCGGTAGGCATTGACTACTACCTTTTCCCCCAGTAAAACCCCTAAATTTGGCATTTAGGTTGCATCCCTAGACCATGAACTTTAGATTTGAGGGACAAGAAGAAGATACGGACAGAGAGGAGCTGCTGCCTGAGAAATGGAGCCTTGTTGCAGAGTAAATTGGTACTGAACCCTGCCTGTTGCCTCAATGACTCAAAAATTGTGGTTGAGCAGTCTCGTCCTTGGCTTGTGAAGACTGCAAAAACCCATGAGCTCCTCCAGTCTTTGAAAAATTGCTGAGAACCTCCCTTTGAGTGAACGTAGCACTCGCCTGCACACCACTTGCACTGATTCTGCTAAGTCCGGTTTGTCGATGTGCTGCTCCCCTATAACTCTGACACAGCACCCACACCAACAGAGGTACAACAGCTCTTGGGTGTCAGATCTGTCTCTCCAACAAGCTTGAAGACACCAGAACCTACATGAGCCGTACTGTACCAATACCTGTGGTACCGGAAACGTTCAACAAACAGCAAGGTGAAGAGTCCATTCCATAATCCTACTCGAGAAGCAAGCACCCTTTTAGGGATGCCCAGGCCCCTGAGACCCATGTCCTGAGTTGCTCAACTGTCCCAGAATCGCCTCTCCAAGTTGGCTGCTCCTGACCATGAGGCACGGCACCCAGCTTTCCTACTTACTCTGCACCTGGCCCGAACATCCCCAGCAACAATGAACCAGCTGTGCTCCCATGGTCCTTAGACCCTTGCAACCTCGTCCTCAAAGTGGGCCCCACCAGACTTACCTTTAAGTCCTCCTGTGCAATGTCTTTCCAAGTGGCCCCCTTTGTGGTAGCGCACCGGCTACCATCACCATCAGCACCCTGCTCCTGGCTTAATCCGGGACACTCCTGATCTTCTGCCATTAGATCATTAGACCTAGTCCTGTTATCTGCCTAAAATGAGAAGGTGAACTTTGTAAAAGCATTGCTTGATTTTATATGAATTTTTCAGTTTTTTCCCATTGAATTCATTGGTGCATAATTGCACACAAAATGATATATTTTCTGTACTCACAGTTCTTGGTCTTAAAAACTGCAGACAAATTGATACTATTTTTATAAATTAGTCTTGGATTTATTCTTGAGTATGTGTCCCATTTATTGCCTCTCTGAGTACAACAAATGCTCAGCACTACCCTCCGTTAATCCTAAGTGCTCACCCACACAACCACAAATAGAGCGTTCATATTATCTACTTTGCCTCTGTAAATCAATAAGGGACTCACTGCACAGTGTACTTCATTTTAGTACACTATATAGAGAGCCTGCTTCCTATATTGGCAGATCAGCGGTGGGATCTTCCACTTTGCGTTTCTTAATACCACTCTGTCAATAAGTGACCACACAAATAAATCCAAAATTGTCTTTAGCCAGTTGTATTTTTTTGATTGGTCTATTTTTCAAAATTTTAAAATTACCTGTCATGGCCTTGGTGAAGTCCCTGTATCCAGTTGTTAAAATGTAAAAGATTTTAAAAGATTTTACAGCAGTTAGGACAAAGAAAGGTGCTAAAAACAATGAGTGATACTAATAACCAGAACATACACAAGACCTTGTGCTGTTTAAGAATGTTGCACATCAGTTCTTGGACAGGCAAGTATCAAGTATAATAGTTCAAAGAGTATTGTCTTGGTGCCTCTAGAGGTAACAACAACACCCCACTACCTTGGATGTCACCACATTAGAGCTCTTCTAGGACCTTGTGTCATGCTTAAAACAAAATCTGTACCACAGCACTCTCAAACTTTAATCACAGGCAATATGCCAATCAGAAGTCCTGTTTCGATCTATTTTGACAACTCGTGGGAAACAACAGTCTGGAAAGTATTTCTAAAGTATTCTATTTATTATTTTAAGACAATGTTTCACCCTGTACATAGTAGACCATTCAATTTCTTTCTTGACACAGAACATACAACTATTGGTCACATTTAAACTGCAAATAACACTTGAAGGTCCAATTGCTTTAAACTCCTTGGTGGGAAAAGATGATGACAGCCGACACATGTTTCGTTACAAACGTATTTTCTTCAAGGCTTGAACATTTAGAGATGTAGCTCCACTAAACCCCAGGGTCAGGAGCTCGACCTGACCCCTTACATGGACCTGTCCTATGCCAGGTGCAGGGCCCTCTGTAAAGGTTATGGTAATAATACTGGTAAACATGCTCACAAGATTGATAGCTATGTTTGAAATAGATAACCCAGAATTGGTAGCTCAATCTAATGAAGATGACACTAGAGCAAATCCTACTGAGGAAGTGGCTGAGCCCTTCCACTCAGATGCAAATGATGAGCCCTCAGAGGAGAAACTAATGCTGGAATTGTTAGGTAGGAGATTGCACTTAGAAGTTCAACTCCTGGTCATAGAAAGACAATGAAAAGATATGGGACTAGGACAGATCTGTTGTGGCAACAATTTTGTAATTTAGGAGTGGGAAGATTCCCCTGACTCAAAACTCCCCAAAGGGATTTTCCCTAAATACTCAGAGAGTGGTGACATCACTAAATGGTTCACTGCTTCTAAGAGAGCCTGCCCAGCTATAAGAGTAGCCAGAAGAAGTTGGGCTCCTATCTTGTGGGAACCCGACTTAGGAAAATATAGAGGTAGACTCCTGATATTGAATATTAAACATGCTGAGTGATGGAATAAACCCAGATCAGTTGACTGGGGTGATTGTTTGCTTTGCTCAAACGCTCCATCCATCATCCCCTTTGGTATTGCTTTGTTCGACCTAAGTTGGCAGGGTATGCCCAGACGTGAGTCCCTTCCTCACTTTGCCAATGGATTCAAGATAGCCTGGCTGATGAGGATTATGAACCCAAACAGGTTCCAGGATGCTTGTTTCCGGTCCAGGGAAGACATGGCTTGGCAATTCGGGCTGGACTGTCCCATGAGGCACAGGGTCAGACTGATTTGCATATGGCCATGTTTGAACTGGGGTGGTGGAGTGAGCTAAAGAATGGTGATGGATTAAACCGAGATCAGTTGACTGGGGGTGAGTGTTTGATTTGATCAAACGCTCCGTCCATCATCCCCTTTGGTATTGCTTTGTTCGTGCTAAGTTGGCAGGGTATGCCCAGACATGGGTCCCTTGCTCACTTTGCCACTGGATTCAAGATAGACTGGCTGATGAGGGTTATGAACCCGAAACCGGTCCCAGGATGCTTGTTTCCGATCTAGGGAAGACATGGCTTGTCAATTCGAGCTGGACTGTTCCCATGAGGCACAGGGTCAGACTGATTTGCATATGGCCATGTCTAGCCCGGGGTGGTGGAGTGAGCTAAAGAATGGTAATGGATTAAACCCAGATCAGTTGACTGGGGGTGAGTGTTTGATTTGCTCAAACGCTCCGTCCATCATTCCCTTTGGTATAACTAGAAGAGTAGCCAGATGAAGTTGGGCTCCTATCTTGTGGGAACACTTCTTGGGAAAATATAGAGGTAGACTCCTGATATTGAATGAGAAAGATGCTGAGTCCTATGACCTCATGAAGGGGGCCCTGGTTGAGGGCATTCCACTCACCACTGAAAAAACAAAATAAAATTTAGGGAGACTCAGAAAACCCAGAGTCCGTCATGGGTTGCTTTTATGGCCTTTTCAATGAAAATACTGGGGGGTTGGGTAAAAGGTATCAATGTGCATGAATATGATGGGCTTTATAATTTCACAATGAAGGAACAACTGTTAAGTAATTGTGGGCAGGCAAAGTTGGATGAATATTTAGTGCACGTGGGGCCAGTCTCTCCTCAAGAGTTGGGGAAGAAGGCTGATGATTGCATAAGAACCAGAAAATGTAAAACTAGACATGAATGGTGTGACCAAAAGAAAGAGGCCAAAAAAAACGAGCAGAAAAGAAGGTGGGTCACTCTCAAACAGATAAAAGTAAGGAGTACCCTGTAGGCCCACAAAAATCTGTCCAGGAGGGTGGGCCTAGAGACATCTTACAAAATAAAGGTGGGTACCAGGGTAAGAACTGGGACCCCAAGACAAATTGGTGCCTTAACATCAACAGGACACGGTATCTAGTCAGGGACCTCTCTTGTCCTAAAATCATACCCACTAGTACACCTGCAGAGGTTTCTAGTGTAGCTTGAGGGTAAATCCTCAGATGTGCTAGGCACCCTAGCCTTGAACTGGAAAGTGGGTCCAAACTGTGAGTACATTCTTCCATCACCTACTGGTGTATGGAATACCAGTGACTGCACTGAGGGATACCTGTGCCATTCACACTGTTGTGCATGACAGGCTAGTTCTCTCCAACTGGTATATCCCAGGTGAGATAAAAATGAGTGAGGGTCATCCCAGGGGAGGTCACTGACTGGCTTGTGGCTGTAGTGCCCCTAGGAATAGCTTGGTCCCTTAGCCTGAGAAGAGTTGAAGTCAGTAAAGACCTCCCCCTTGACTGTTTCTTTGGTAATTACAAACCCAGAAGATGGCCTGGGCCAGACAGAGGTACTGGTCCAGTGCTACAACTCACCCAAGGATTCTAGGGGGCAGTGCCTGAAACTACAGCAGGTAAGCCCCAAACGAAAAAGAAGAGGAAAAAGTATAGGAAAAGTAGGCAACTGTTAACCACAGTTCAAGTGAGCCAAGGAGATTCTAGACTTGTAGGGGAGTACTCCAATGTTGGCACTGGTCACGCCCTACCTGCTTGAGTTGTTGGCTCCTCAGCTGACAGAAAAGAAGGGTAAAAAAGGGTGTTTGCTACAGGAGGCAATACCCCCCACTCTAAAGCAGGAGGTAGGCAACCTGAACCCCAAGAAACCTGTTAGTTGGTTACTTCACCTGTCAGTGAAGAGCTAAAGGTGTGGTTCTGGCAACTGACAGCTTTCAGTGGCTTCTGCTGGGTGTTAGCCTTAATGTCTGCACTGCTCTTGGCATAGTGGTCTAACCCCATGATGTCAAAGAGTAAATTAGGTACCCTGACACTGTTGGTCATGGTGGGGGTTACTCAAGCTGTGGGTAACCTATTTGGGTAAGCTGGGAGTTGCCCTGGCAAAGTTAAACCTAGCAGAGGTGGACATCTCTTATCCCAAACTAAAAAGAATGGGTAAAGACACTAAAGCGATAGACAAAGGACTTTTTAACTTGGGTCCTGAAAATGTTGAATAGGTCAGCTCCCGAGAGGGACCGATCTGGACAGGAGGATGTAAGGCAGAGTAGGTCCTGCAAAACTACACCCAGTTCCCTTGCTCTTCCTTGCCTGACAGACTAGGAAGACTCTCCCAGGATTTGCGAAGTCTCCTGGTCTATGGACTGAGGGGGCTTGTTTGATAAACTGGCTCTTTTTCCCTGGATTTTGATGCAACTTTGACTGAGGTGTACTGGGTTCCAGCCAACTGGGTTCTCAGTACTAATGTTCTTTCCTCAAGAATACACCACAAGTCGCACCACTTCAGCTGCACCTATAAGTCCCAGTAAATGGCACCCCTGGCCACTAGGGCATTGGTATATAGGTATCCCTATACCTTGAAATTTAGATTTGATGGACAAGAAGACGATACAGACAGAGAAGAGCTCCTGCCCGAGAACTGAAGTACTGCTGCGGTGAAAATTGGTACCAAACCCTGTTTGCTGAATCAAGGACTTGACAATCGTTGTTGTGCAGTTTTGTCTTGAGCCTGTGAAGACTCCAAGAACCCTTGAGCTCCTCCAGCCTTCAAGAAATCACAGAGAACCTCCCTTGGAGTGAAGGTATCACTCCCCTTCACACTGTAGGCACCTACGCCGGTAAGCATGGTTTACCGATGTGCTGCTCCCTGATGACTTTAAGAAAGCACCTACACATAATAGGTACATCAGCTCCAGAGGGTCAGATCTGTCTCCCCACCAAGCTTGGAGATACCAAACCTACCAGAGCCGTACTGTACCAATACCTGGGGTAGCAGACCCCCTTGAGAAAACAGTGAGACTAAGAGTCCATTCCGTACTCCAGCTACTCCAGAAGCAGCATTTGTCAAGGGGAACTTAAACCCCTGAGACCCATGCCATGAGTGGAACATCTGTCTCGAAATCGCTTCTCCAAGTTGCCGGCTTCTGACCATGAGGACATATCAAAGAACGGTACCCCGCTGACCTACCTGCTCTGCACCTGGCTCAGACAGCCACTGCAACGACAAAGCAGCTGTGCTCCCACGGTCCTGAGACCCTTGCGACCTCCTCCCCTGAGTGGGATCCACCCAACTTACCTTTAAGTCCTCCTGTGCAGTATCTTTCCAATTGGCCACTTTGTGGTAGTGCCTCAGCACCCTGCTGTGGGCTGACTCGGGCTGAATCGGGGACGCGCCCGATCTTCTGTTGCTGAAACATTGGACCCGGCCCTGCTATCAGTCTAAAATGACATGTGGAACTTTGTCTAAGCATTGCCAGATTTCATATGCATTTTTCAGCTCTTTCCCATTGACTTGCGTAATTGAACACAGAAGTGATATATTTTCAAAATCGTAACTTTGAAAGTACCTATTGTAAATTGAATTTCTTGGTCTTAAAAATTACATAAAAATGTATACTATTTTCATAAATTGTTCTCAAATGTATTCTTGAGTGTGTGTCTCATTTATTGCCTCTGTAAATAAAACAAAGTCCACACTACCACAAATAGAGCATTAGTATTATCTACTTTTGCAACTGTAAACCCATTAGGGACTCACTGAACTCTCTGCTTAGTGTACTTTATTTTGCCACACTATATAGAGAGCTAGCTTCCTACAGAGACGTAACCCAAGGGGAGCTTTCCAAATCATTGCCTAACAGATATTCAACAGGCATGGCTGGCCCTACAGCAACTTGAAGAGTACCAGAGACCCCCCTCCCACTCAAAGGGAACTTGAGCCACTTTGCAACGGCTCTCTGTGTTGTCAGAGGCAACAACTGGGAAGAATCCATTGGGGACCACCTGCTCTACAGATACCAAGTGACACTTGACAACTGTCGCACTGGCGCCGGTGTCTCTCAGAGCCTCCACTCTATGGCCATTGATGGTCACCCAGTGCCTGTATTTTTTAGTGTTATCAGGCAGCTGAGTTCTAGGGCCTATTTCAAAGTCTCCTAATGAGACAAGGGTCATTTCTGCGGGACCCCACCCACCTTGGGCACCCATCTCCTCCCCACCCAGGGCTACACTGGCCATCTGACGGGGTGGTGCACGGGGTGGCACATACTGACCCTTTTGGGGACACTGGGGATCATACCAACGGTGTCCAACCTGCTTACACTGAAAGCAGGTAACAGGCCCCCTATGAACAGGTTTAACTGTTGGGGTCCTGACTTCTTCTCAGGGGGAGGCTGGGAACCCTTACCGTGGTTCCCTTGGGAATTACTTTGGGGACCTTTCTGGAACTTTCTCTGTTTACCCTTGTCCCTCCCACTCTTCTGCTGGGGACCCTGCCCACCTTTGGCGGAGTCTCCCACAGACCCTTGTGGACCCTGGTACTGACCCAGCAGTCTGCCTCTTCAGCAAGATTTCTAGGGTTATTCAACTTGCTATCAATAAGGTGCTGGCGCAGCCCTGGAAAACAATTAACAGACAAGTGCTCCCTAGCAATGAAATCATAGAGCACTTGAAAATTATCCACATTGCTACCCCTCACCCAACCATCAATAGCTCTGCAAAAGAAAGACACATATTCTACCCAAGTGGTTCCCTCCAACTTTTTAGAATTCCTGAACCTCTGTCTATAGAGTTCTGGAGTTAAACCATACCTTGTCATCAGTGCTTCTTTCATGTGGGCATAAGACCTCCTATTCTCACTGGGCAGGCCTAACAAAGTATCCCTACCTTCAGTTAAACAGTGGCCCCACAACCCCGCTCCCCAATTCTTCTCAGGGACTCGGCGGGCCTTCATTGCTATCTCATAGGCTGCAAACCAATGCCCAATATCTTTATTTTTTGTGGAAATCTTTGATCGCATCCTTGGGAATATGTACCCTGCCTTCTGAAGGCACAGATGGTGCGCTGCAACCAGAGGGTTTGATTTATAAGCCCTTGGCCTTGATTTCTAACTCCCTCCACATCCTCTCATGTTCCATTCTCATTCTCTCTCTTTCCAAAGACAACCTGTTATTCGCTGTTTCCCTCTGACTCTCCATCTTAAGCTTAGCCAACTCCAACTTGAGTGTCCTATTTCTCTACCTGTCTTCCAACTCTCTGGGGGACAGGTCTTTTCGCTGAAAACACTGGCCTCTCAATGGGCCCATGTGCATCCCCAGCTGGCTCCACCACAAAATCAGGGGCTTTTCTTGCTCCTACCGGGCACTCAGTGCCTTTTGGTAGTCATCCTTTTGAGAAATGCCTGGTGTAGCAATTTTCAATTTCTTGCAGAGATGCTTGAGCTGTTTCAAAGTGTAGGCTTCCAACCTCTCTTCCTCAAATTTAAGATCCATAGATGCAACAGATGCTAGTTTACTCTTGGAAGTAAGAATTGGGAGTTTTCAAGAAAAACTAACAGTCCAAGGAAAAAGATTTTTTTTTAAAGTATGTGGTGGCGTTTTGTCTGCACTCACTAGTAGTGTACACCAATCACTGTATATGAAACACAAATACAAAGTCCAAATCCCACTTCTGCCACCAATGTTAGATCTGGGGGTCTCTAGTTGGTAATGCAATTCACCTCTGTCCAAATAGAGACCCTTATTTCTAAGTCAGGATAAGGGGATTACACTCCTTAATAACCCCTGCTCACCCCCTTGATAGCTTGGCACGAGCAGACAGGCTTATCTCAGAGGCAGTGTGTTAAGCATTTGTGCATATACACAGTACTACAGTGAAAACACTACAGATGGACACAACACAGGTTTTATTAAAATAAGTATTCTTTACATAGACTTAAACACAAAACCACAAACGACAAAAACCCACAATACTACACTTAAGATTACTTTAAAGATGATAAAAGTTACTTAGTTCAAGTTGATGATCAATGCGACAAAGTTCTCAACAAAGTACCTGGATGCGTAACGCAAAGTAAACAAAAGGTTTTCAAAAGGGGAGATGTGTCAGTTCCGCGATCCGGGGGAAATGATGCGTCGTGCCTCAATGCTTGCGCAGAGTAGGGGATGCGTCGTAATCCTTACCGGTGTGGGGTTGATGTGTAGATTCTCGGCCTGCGGGCCCGTTGTGGTGCGCAAGATGGCGCCTTGATGCGATGCGATGATCCGGTTGCGATGCGAGAAGATGGTGCCCTTGATGCGGCGATGCGATGACGATGCGTAGATGCCCTGGCAGCCTTGCGACGACTCTGTACTTTGGAGCCACGACAGGCCCTACGACACTCTTCTCCGGTGATGAGATGGCGACACTCTCTTTGGCGTCACGCTTCTCCAGTGATGCGACAGCAGGCAGCTTCGATGAACTCACGCTTCCAGGGAGATGTGGTGAAGGCTCGTTTTTCCGGCGATGCGACGATTTTAGCTGCGGAGGCGACACGTCCTCTCGATGCGTCGCGCTTCCAGCTCACAGTGACACGCAAATGTCTGGGGTTGAGAATTCCCAGCCAGGAAATTCAGAGCGGAGCTGGAGATAAAGTCTTTTGTTCCTGAGACTTCAGCAGGAGGCAAGCACAGTTCAAGCCCTTGGAGAATATTCTGTAAATGATGAAAGTCCTTAAAAAGTTCCTTCTCCTTTCCTTGGCATGAAGCAACCTCTGCAGGTCAACCAAGCAAACAGCACACTGGCACAGGGGCAGTCAAACTCCTGCATCTTCCTTGGTTCTTCTCCTTGGCAAAAGATTTCTTGTTCCAGAAGTGATCTAAAGTTCTTGGGATCAGGGTCCCAATATTTATACCCCAAAATCCTTTGTTCTCTGAAGGCAGAGAGGCTTCTGCCTAATCCAAACCAGTTCCTCAGCACGTTGTTTACATGACTCTCTCCTTCCTTTCACTGTGCAGGGCAGAGACTTCAGCTGCCCCTACAGGAGGTGGAGCCAGCACAGGGGGGGGAAGGCACAGCTCTGGAGCCCTTTGTTGACAATATTCCTTCTCTCCTTTCACAGCGCAGGGCAAAGACATCAGACAAGCTACAGGGGGTGGAGCCAGCATTGTAGAGGGAAGGCCCAGCCATATTCAGGTCCCAGGCGCAGCTCCTCCCTCCCATCTAGATGCAGATCTCGCTATTCACCACTGGGCTGCCCCAGCCTGTCTCCTGGAATCCCCCAGCCCTGTCACTCACAAACCCAGACAAGGAATACACAACCTAGCAGAGGTAGGCCTGGACAGTTAGGCAAGAAAATACCTACTTTCTCAAAGTGGTATTTTCAAACACAGAATATTAAAATCAACTTTACTAAAAGATGTATTTTAATATTCTGAGTTCAGGCATACTAAATTCGAATTTCTACCATGTTCCCTGAGTCATTTAGGATTATAAGAATGTGCTAATCTAACTGCCCATTCTAGCCTATGGAGAACAGGTAGGCTTGCAATAGTGAAAAACGAAAATGGCTGTAATTCACTATTAGGACATGCTACACACACCAGAGCATGTCCTAACTTATACTTACAATACACTCTGCCCTTGGGCCTACCACAGGGGTGTCTAATATGAAGCAAAGGGAAGGTTTAGGGACTGGCAAGTGGGTGCACTTTCCAAGTCGACATGGCAGTACTAGACTGCACACAGGCCTTGCAATGGCAGGCCTGAGACACACTTTACAAGCTGCTTCTATGGGTGGCACAACCAGTGCTGCAAGCCCACCAGCAGAATTTGGTTTACAAGTCCTGGGCACACATGGTGCACTGTACTAGGTGCTGACAGGTAAATCAACTAGCCCAATCATGGAATCACTAATTAGGACATCAATTTAACATAGGGAGCACTTGCACTGTGGCACTGACTAGCAGTGGCACAGTGCCCAAATCATATATACCAGCAAAAACATATCAAGACAGAGGAGGCAATCCATCAAAAATGGAAGGGAGACACACCAATGATGCCAGGTCCAACAGACCTCAATTCTGTCTTCGCTGCCTCCTCTTTAAGGCCTCTTTTGGCCACCAGAGACTTTTTCTATGATAAGAAAACCTTTTTCTAACCTGTGCAAGTATGTGTCTTCATTATTTTTCTCCAGGATTCAGGGCTGCATTCACCTTCTTTTCCTCAGCAGTCTGGTTAAATTTTTCTCCCCCTAGGGGAAGCATTGCTAGCTGCAATTTTGAGGTCCTCTCTGCCTGGCTGCTCTCTAGCTCTGATGGGGACACACTGCTCTCTGCCTTGGACAATGCAGGTGATGCTGCTTCTTGTGGAGAACCCCACTCTGGCACTGGGGCCTCCTCATTTTCGGCTGTTGTTCTACTTCATCCGCATTCTTCTTTGACTTGGACTTTAGCTGAGGGTCCTCTTCCCATGCTCTGAAGTCAATATGGTAATTCTCCTTCTTGGACTTCAGTTCTGATTCAGCCCTCGCTGGTTGCACATGCTTCCCATCCCTGCCATGTTAAGGCTCTCAACGTTAGCCAGATCTACTTCTATGTTTCTTAAAACTTAACTTGCAAGTGAGTGAAAGAATGAATTTAGGAAAACTACGAAGAACACCAAAAAAGACTAGTACATTTTACATTTTCTAAAGGTCTCTCTAATTTCAGTGTCTCCTTAAGAAAGATTATATGATAAAAAAGAAAAACGGTGATTGAGCACGGGAATCCTAGAACAGGCACCTCACAGCATGCCATAACGTACTCTTCATATTAGTGACATTATTTAAGGATTAAGATTCTAGGGCCAACATTATTATTAATCCTAGAAACACCACTACAGCATGCACCATTAATTCCTGGATGCAGAATTACAACAGCATTAAAAGTCATCCCATTCACACCCTGTTGCGGGATACCAGGCAGAAACTGTTAGTATGCCAATACCTCTGTTTGATATAATAATTCAAGTCCTTTTTGCGCGGCCCAAATCCACCAAGTGTTGAACTAGTGGATTTGTCTCGGTATTACCCGTGGTTATATTGCATGTTTAATAACCTCATGGTGTATTACTCCATGCCTGATATTAATGAATTGAAGGAAAAAACCTCCCATCTCCACCTAATAGGTGCAAAGCTGGAGTGAACATGTTGCACGCCTAGATCAAATGTGATGCTTTAACGGCTTTTATTTTGTATAATTCAATTATAAAAATAGGTTACGTTTTCTGATCATTCAAAGAAGGTATCACGGAAGTCTTTCTAATTGTATCATTCATTTGCTCAAAATAGTTTAGTTATTGCTAGAATCGGAAAACGTGTTTATAAAGGGGAGAGGATGTGGTCTCACGGCTGGACTGTCAATTATTGTGTCCTTGTGTAACGAAACCGGTGCCCATGTAAAGCGCTGGAATACCTTCGGGTGGAGTTCGCGCTATATAAATCTGCAAAAAAAAAAAAAAAAAGTTTGCGTAAAAAATACGGAAACGGAAAACATTCTAGGCCTCATTTATGAAAAGTGACGCATCGCTGCGTGAAAACAGCGATGCGTCACTTTTCACTGCGCTCTCCTTGCGACACAAATGATGCGTCATATTTACAGTATGACGCATCATGGCACAAGGAGATACAGATACGTCAGTATTTCTGACGTATCTGTAGGCGCAAAAGTGACGCATTGCTGGAGTGTGTCACAAAAGTGACGCAACTCCAGCAATGTGTCCTTTCACATGGGGCAAGCCCCATGTGAAAGGGCCTGCGTTAGTCTTACCCTTGCTGTGAGGCAGCCTTAAGAAATTGACGCATTTGTGTCCTAGAAGTGGCGCAGTGAAATCTTATAGATTTCACTGCGTCACTTCTATGACCCTTTCTTGCGTCAGAACGCCCCCCCTGCATATATACCTCGCGTTGGTATAATGTAGCGCAGGGGTTTACAAAGTGACGCATCTACCTAGATGCGTCACTTTGTAAATATGGCGCAACAAGGCACATTTTTTTACGCTGGTGGTGCGTCACAAAAAGTGGCGCACCGGCGGCGTAAAAGTGACGCACGGCCTCATAAATGAGGCCCTCTGGATTTAATATATCGTAGAAATGAAGCACTTTTCCGAAGAAATACATCGACTAGCACGAGCAAATTGCGAAGATCTGCTTATATATGTAATGTGTAACTTATTTCCATGAGCTCTTTACAACGCGATTGCTTTGGTTACGTAATGTGCATTGTAATTGTTTCCATGCGCATATAATTCGCCGACAAAAGAGTCTCACACACAAATGATTCTCTGTCATGCCGGCGCCCCTTTGCTATGCTAATGAGGAAAAGGAGAGTGAACAAATGAAAATGCGCAGTTTCTTTCCTTTGACCTTTCTCCTTGTGATTTGTAGAGCTGTCGGTTTTAACCTTTCAGCGATACAATGGCTTTTGACAATAAAGCGGACCTGGCGCTACCATTTTAATTGAAGCGTTCGTTTCAGACACACGTTAGAAAAATCTAAATAGAAAATAGCTATTGCTCATGTGACCAGTTGGTATGATAGAACATAAGAATGATAACTACTATCCCTAAAATGTATCCGACCATTTCTATTCCAGAGTTGTATTAAAAAACAGAGCAACTTACTGAATCTAATTGCATAAATTATACGGCCAAGATTGTCTTGTCACTATACACTTTTCCTTATTTTTTGTTAATGTTATGACCAAATTTCTGAAATAAGGAAAAACATACCCTTCCACCAGTTGCTGATGATGATTTATTGGTTCTTACAGAAACACACACAGGGCAGCACGTTTTGCACTTCCCCAAATTTCAACAAGCTAATTCAATGCTACTTTTGCTACAAACATGCTAAAGAAAACAATATGTTCCACGGTTTAAATGCACCAAATTGCCAGTTTTGGGGGCAAACGCAGCCCCTGTCTAGGATTCAAAAAAAGGAGACGAACATTATTTTCTTTTACTCCATGTTTACCACCGTGCAAATTCTTACTAAAGTATCGCCCATTTGGCTCTTTTCCTCATGATGCAAGCAGCATTAATAATCAGCTTACAGCATCAATTCCTTTTATTTTCAACCATAGTGCCGTCAATAAATGTACCTCACCATTTAGCAAAGTGGTGAAAAAATGACATCTATATAGACACCATTCCCAAAATGTTGTTTTAAAGTACTTTTGCGTCATACGTTGGAGGTGCTAATTCGTGCAGGGCACAGGTGTGCGCCATTTACTATAGGATGCAAATTTACTTAACTTTTACTTAACTTGACATTTACGCGGACTGGCCAATGGGGCGATTAGTCTGTGGCTGATGATCTGACCCGCCAAAGTCCGGACCGGGGGCCTCATTTATGAGGCCTTGCGTGAGTTTTGCGCTTCCGATGCATCACTTTTTGTGACGCATCGGCGACGTAAAACTTGCCTCCTGATGCGCACTATTTACAAAGTGACGCATCTAAGCAGGTGCGTCACTTTGTAAACCCCTGAGCTACATTATAACTGCGTCAGGTATAATGTATGCAGAGGGGGCGTTCACCCGCAAAAAGCCTTGTAATAGTGACGCAGTGAAATCTATGAGATTTCACTGCGTCACTTTTAGGACGCTGTTGCGTCAAAATCTTGTGCCTGCCTCACAGCAGGCGTAAGACTGACGCAGGCCCTTTCACATGGGGCTTTCCCCATGTGAAAGGAAGCATTGATGGAGTTGCGGCACTTTTGTGACACACTCCAGCAATGCGTCACTTTTGCGCCTACAGATACGTCAGAAATACTGACGTATCTGTAACTCCTTGCGACATGATGCGTCATATTATAAATATGACGCATCAATCATGTCGCAGGGAGAGCGCAGTGAAAAGTGACGCATCGCTGTTTTCACGCAGCGATGCGTCACTTTTCATAAATGAGGCCCCGGGTTCCTAGGGCCTTAGCGTCACTTTGTAAATAGTGCGCAACACGACGCATGTTTTACGCCGCCGATGCGTCACAAAAAGTGACGCATCAGAAGCGCAAAACTGAGGCAAGGCTTCATAAATGAGGCCCCTAGCTCTTTGTGGGCCTGTTTTATAGCCAGGTGGGCTGAGTTCTTATTTTAATGTCTCTGTTATCACAAGGATTGCCTGCAGCAAACACATATCCATACAGTCTCCCATACGATGCAAAATACTCTCATACAGCGTGTCTTTTCAAGTTCAAAATTGGCCTCATTTGCAAATGTTGGCCACTTTCATAGTTATGTGGTCAGGTAATGGAGACCCCTTTTAAGTTGGTGCTTGGGCCTATTTTTTGCCCATTCTCCCTGGACACGGTGATCAGTGATTACCTTTCTCTGTCCGAGATCTTCTGTCTGCAGCATACACAATCATTTAGAGAAATATTGAGCTTAATTCATGAACTTTAAAAATGTAATGTAAATGCAATGTATAGCCACATGGCTATCTAAAAGGTGTCCTAGCACCATGCACCTCATTTACATGAAAGTGGCTGCTACACTTTCAAAGCACAGGGATGCGTCATATCTACAAGGATATGACGGAACCCTTTGCTCTCCCCTGAATTGGCCCATAATTAGCTGCCACGCGCTGACGCAGGCAGCCTTGCACCATGGTGCAAGGATGCTTGTGTCACGGGGATGATTGGGGATGATTGTTTATGTGCAGAATGGTGTTCCTTCCTGCACATAAACAATCTGAAATTGTGTTTTTCAACTTCTATTTGTGCTGTAATAACACACAGAACTTGTAAAACGTATTTTTTTTAAATGATTGTTTATGGGGCAGAAGGGACACCTTCCTGCACATAAACAATCATAAGAGGCAGTTGGCTCCTGGAGTGAGTGCTGCCGGGCGGTGATGCATGGCGGTGAGGGGCACGGTGTGGGGTAGTAAATTCCGGATTATGGCTGAATGGAGGTTAGTATACAAATAAATAAATAAAATGAATTTTGTTGCACGCGCTGCATCGCCCAATACAATCCAGCGCACACAATGAAATTCATTTTATTCATTTATTTGTATACTTCCCTCAGTTCGGCCATAATCCGGAGTATACTACACCCCACCCTGCCACTCCGCCGCCCTGCATCACTGCCCAGCAGAACTCCCTCCAGGAGCCGCTACTGATAAGAGGTGATTTTCCCGTTCTATGTGTGCTGCAGAATGCAGCACTAATAGAAGGAAGACAAAAACCGAGGAGAAATGAATACATTTCTCCTTGTTCCTCCTCCCTATGCCTCCCTTACAGAGGCGTAGCATTCAGACGCATTTCCAGATTTACGATTTCTCAGAAATGGAAATGTGTCAGGTTTAGTCCTGGGTGGTAAATTCCGTTCCGTTCGCGGAATTTGGGTAATTTCGCATTCCGCGGAAAACGCGACATTGCCCAAAGTTCTGCTTTCCGTGACTTCATGAAATCTTTTGCTTGTTCGTGGTCTCAAATGTGTGTTTCCGAGATATTTTGACCCGCGCACGCAAACAGCGATTGCGAACAGTAAAAAAGCATAGCGAAAAAGCGATTCAGCGTGTTTGCGGAATTTCTGCGTGTTCGCGGATATTTTTTACCGTTTTGCGGAGATTTGCGTAACGCGATTACGCAAATTCCGCCCACCCCTAGTCAGGTTCAATGGGTGTTGTGTGGGAACACCCACAGAGACACCCATGGAATGCCCCTTTCACGCAGAGTGCTCCGTGTAAAGGGGCGGCATTTGCAAGGACAGGAAGATCCGTGCAGGGTGGCTTTTCCTGTCCTTGTAAATATGGGGCAGAAAAATGCTCCACTAGTGCGTCAGAAAAAGTGATGCACTGACCGTGAGAGGGGCTTGTAAATAAGCCCCCATGAGACTAACAATCAGCAGACACCAAGATGAAGAGACTGTTGCAATTCACTGGAAAACAGGCAGGCTTTTAAAGCTTTCCAGAAAGACAGCAGCTGATTGTGGATCAAAGATGTACAGAGAGATAATTTTAAGATTTCTATGCTATAAATAAAAAAGCAGAGCCACCTGCTTGTAACCAATTAATTCTAGGTACTACAAGAAGACAAGAGTTGGACATGGGCAGTAGTTACAACAAGAAGACAACTGTTTGACCAGGGCAGAAGTCTAGATCAGTGGTTCTTAAGCTTTTGACTCCTGTTTACCCCCACTTAATCATTACTCGATCCCGAGGATACCCACTGAATCATTATTGGAATCTGGGTACCACCTCTGTGTCATTACTAGAAGCTTCATGAACAAAACATTTTAAAAAATCACAATTTTAATTTCAGTGGGAAGGATGAAGCTTTTCTAAATTCAATTGAGGCACCTCAATATCCATACCATAATCTGTTTGATGCACTTGCACTGCTCCCACAAATCATTCAGAGGATACTAACTTAATTTTTAGCCTCCAATTTCTCCATAATTGCCTAAGCCGCTGTTAGACCTGGTACCAGTGGTGTGGGTCTCCCTTCCATTTTTTGCTGTTGCCTCCTGTATTTTTGCTATGTGTTTTACTGGTCAAGATGCTTTGGGGACTTTGCCACAGCTATTCAGTCAATCAACAACAAACTTAGGGGTCTAGTTAGGAATCCAAGAGTGATCCTATACTCATAGTAGCTTTGTCAATAGTACAAGAGTACAATGGTAGTGGAACTAACAAACCAGATCACAAGATGTGAAGAACCAGTAACGTAAGTCACCCCTGGTTGAGGATTCCCATCAAAGGTCTTGTATGAATCAATATCATCATTTGGTAATCCTTATCGGGTATTGTGTCTCTAGATCATTGAGACCGGCATACCCAGATAGCCAATTCGGGGTAGCGACCCACAATCACTCAGTACTACCACATGATGTTGATGTGATGGGAAGTGCAGTGTAAATAAAGATAAGTGGTGATCTAAAAAAGGATAGGGAACTCAACCAGAAATAATTTTAATAATTGTTGGCCCCTTCCCACACTTGCACGTGCCATGAACGATCGTTGGGCATGACCACGAGGAAGGTGCGTGTGAGGATGCAGGAGCACAAAAGTACTTTTCGTTGCAAGAAAGACATCTCGAAACTCACTAAGCACTTCATCACACACAATCATGCCGAAACAGACTTTAAGTGGCATGTTTTGGAGAAACCATACATTCCACCACATGTGAGTGATGTGTCTAGATACTATTGACAAAGCTTGACAAAGCTACTATGAGTATAGGATCACTCTTGGATTCCTAACTAGACCCCTAAGTTTGTTGTTGATTGGTTGTTTCTATTGGGGGATAATACTTAGGCTTGGTCGTTAAACATCCCTCTAGCCCTGCAATAGAGTGTGTTTTTCTACCCACAGCTATTCAGTGCCAAGGTGCAAGTGCTCCCTAATGTAATTTGTTGTAATGGATTAGTGACTCCATGATTGGCTTATTTGATTTAATTGTCAGACCCTAGTACAGTGCACCATGTGTGACCAGGGCCTCTAAATGATATGCTGGCGGGCTTGCAGCACTGGTTGTGGCACCCAGAGAAGCAGCTTGTAAAATGTGACTCAGGCCATTGCAGAGCCTGTGTGTGGCCTGGGGCTGCCATGTCGACTTGGTAAGTGCACCCACTTACTGTCCCTAAACCTTCCCTTTTCTACATGTTAGCCACCCCTAAGGTAGGTCCAAGGGCAGGGTGCATTGTATATAAAATGTAGGACATGCCCTGATGTGTGTGGCATGTCCTAAAAGGCAATTACAGCCAATTTCATTTTTCACTATTGCAAGACTACCTGTTCCCATAGGCCAGAATGGGCAGTTTGATTATAACATCTTATAATCCTAACTGACTCAGGGAACTAGGTAGAAATTCGAATTTAATATGCATGAACTCAGAATGATAAAATACATATTTCGGTAAAGTTGGTTTTAACATTCTGTATTTGAAAATACCACTTTTAGAAAGTAGGTATTTTCTTGCCTAACCATCGAGCCTGCCTCTGCTAGGTTGTGTATTCCATGTCTGGTTTGTAAGTGACAGTGGCTGGGGTGGCTCCAGGAGACAGGGTGAGTCAGCACAAGGCTGAGTAGACCTATCTGCATGAGGAGTGGTGGGAGGAGTAGCACCTGGGCCTGAATAGGGCTGCGCTTGCCATCCAAAATTCTGGCTCCACCTCCTGTGGTGTTTTTGATTCCCCTGGCCACACTGACAAAGGATGAAGTTGTGCACTGGCAGAATGCACCAAGAACTGGTTTGGACTAGGTACAGACACTCCCTACCTTCAGAGACAAATGATTTGTGAGTATAATAAGGGGGACCAAGACCCCAGAACTTTAGATCACTTCTGGGAATCAAGACTACCCTTTGCCAAGGAGAAGAACCAAGGAAGCTGAAGGAGGAGACTGCCCCTGTGCTGTACTGTTGAGTGTGGCCTGCAGTGCTTACTTTATCGCCAAGGAAAGGAGAAAAGGAACTTTGTGTGTACTTTTGCAATCTTGAAGAAAAATCTCCAAGGGCTTGAACTGTACTTGCCTCCTGCCCGAAGTCTCAGGGATACAATACTTCACCACCAGATCCCCTGTATTCCCTTGCTGAGGAATTCTGCCTGCAGAGAGGTGCCTATTGTTAGTTGGGCCCTGTGAGAAGAATGCGAGTCGCTGGGAGCTAGATGCATGACGCAATGAGGAGAAGCGCTTTGCTGCCGCAGCAGTTGCTGACGCATCGCCGAAGAAGCGTGCCGCCACTGTTTTAGCTGTTTGCCATCACATCATCGACGAAGCGTGTCGCATCACCGGAAAAACATGTCGCCGCCGCAGGGGTCGCCGTCGCATCACCGAAGAAGCGCGTCGCTAGGCCTGCTGTGGCTCAGAAGTTACTGAGTTCGCCGCACGGCCGTTGGGCATGCATGCATCACATCCAACATTGTTGCATCGCATCAAGACGCCATTTTGTTGCATCACAGCGGATCGTCGCATCGCATCGAGGCGCCATTTTGTTGCATCACCCCAGATCACAGTAAGAAATCGTCACATCAGCTCCTCTCCAGTAAGGAGACCTCGCTACTCCTGAGGCTGAAGCCGGGAGCTAAAACTGAAATTGATTTTAAAAATTGTATTTTCTTTGTGTGTCACGCAACTGTTGGACCTTTATTTTTATATTGCACTCACCCTTCTGGCATCACTTAAACCGAGCTGACATCGCCCTGAACAGCGGACTTAGCGCTGTAGCGATTATTTAGTGGAACTAACAAACCCAGCCGCCATTGACGGCGAGGGAAGAGGCCACGCCCACCTCTAGGCCACGCCCACCCCAGGTATAAAGCGCGATCTGAAGCGCCGCACTCCTGAACCTCGCTACTCCTGAGGCTGAAGCCGGGAGCTAAAACTGAAATTGATTTTAAAAACTGTATTTTCTTTGTGTGTCACGCAACTGTTGGACCTTTATTTTTATATTGCACTCACCCTTCTGGCATCACTTAAACCGAGCTGACATCGCCCTGAACAGCGGACTTAGCGCTGTAGCGATTATTTAGTGGAACTAACAAACCCAGCCGCCATTGACGGCGAGGGAAGAGGCCACGCCCACCTCTAGGCCACGCCCACCCCAGGTATAAAGCGCGATCTGAAGCGCCGCACTCCTGAACCTCGCTACTCCTGAGGCTGAAGCCGGGAGCTAAAACTGAAATTGATTTTAAAAATTGTATTTTCTTTGTGTGTCACGCAACTGTTGGACCTTTATTTTTATATTGCACTCACCCTTCTGGCATCACTTAAACCGAGCTGACATCGCCCTGAACAGCGGACTTAGCGCTGTAGCGATTATTTAGTGGAACTAACAAACCCAGCCGCCATTGACGGCGAGGGAAGAGGCCACGCCCACCTCTAGGCCACGCCCACCCCAGGTATAAAGCGCGATCTGAAGCGCCGCACTCCTGAACCTCGCTACTCCTGAGGCTGAAGCCGGGAGCTAAAACTGAAATTGATTTTAAAAATTGTATTTTCTTTGTGTGTCACGCAACTGTTGGACCTTTATTTTTATATTGCACTCACCCTTCTGGCATCACTTAAACCAAGCTGACATCGCCCTGAACAGCGGACTTAGCGCTGTAGCGATTATTTAGTGGAACTAACAAACCCAGCCGCCATTGACGGCGAGGGAAGAGGCCACGCCCACCTCTAGGCCACGCCCACCCCAGGTATAAAGCGCGATCTGAAGCGCCGCACTCCTGAACCTCGCTACTCCTGAGGCTGAAGCCGGGAGCTAAAACTGAAATTGATTTTAAAAATTGTATTTTCTTTGTGTGTCACGCAACTGTTGGACCTTTATTTTTATATTGCACTCACCCTTCTGGCATCACTTAAACCGAGCTGACATCGCCCTGAACAGCGGACTTAGCGCTGTAGCGATTATTTAGTGGAACTAACAAACCCAGCCGCCATTGACGGCGAGGGAAGAGGCCACGCCCACCTCTAGGCCACGCCCACCCCAGGTATAAAGCGCGATCTGAAGCGCCGCACTCCTGAACCTCGCTACTCCTGAGGCTGAAGCCGGGAGCTAAAACTGAAATTGATTTTAAAAATTGTATTTTCTTTGTGTGTCACGCAACTGTTGGACCTTTATTTTTATATTGCACTCACCCTTCTGGCATCACTTAAACCGAGCTGACATCGCCCTGAACAGCGGACTTAGCGCTGTAGCGATTATTTAGTGGAACTAACAAACCCAGCCGCCATTGACGGCGAGGGAAGAGGCCACGCCCACCTCTAGGCCACGCCCACCCCAGGTATAAAGCGCGATCTGAAGCGCCGCACTCCTGAACCTCGCTACTCCTGAGGCTGAAGCCGGGAGCTAAAACTGAAATTGATTTTAAAAATTGTATTTTCTTTGTGTGTCACGCAACTGTTGGACCTTTATTTTTATATTGCACTCACCCTTCTGGCATCACTTAAACCGAGCTGACATCGCCCTGAACAGCGGACTTAGCGCTGTAGCGATTATTTAGTGGAACTAACAAACCCAGCCGCCATTGACGGCGAGGGAAGAGGCCACGCCCACCTCTAGGCCACGCCCACCCCAGGTATAAAGCGCGATCTGAAGCGCCGCACTCCTGAACCTCGCTACTCCTGAGGCTGAAGCCGGGAGCTAAAACTGAAATTGATTTTAAAAATTGTATTTTCTTTGTGTGTCACGCAACTGTTGGACCTTTATTTTTATATTGCACTCACCCTTCTGGCATCACTTAAACCGAGCTGACATCGCCCTGAACAGCGGACTTAGCGCTGTAGCGATTATTTAGTGGAACTAACAAACCCAGCCGCCATTGACGGCGAGGGAAGAGGCCACGCCCACCTCTAGGCCACGCCCACCCCAGGTATAAAGCGCGATCTGAAGCGCCGCACTCCTGAACCTCGCTACTCCTGAGGCTGAAGCCGGGAGCTAAAACTGAAATTGATTTTAAAAATTGTATTTTCTTTGTGTGTCACGCAACTGTTGGACCTTTATTTTTATATTGCACTCACCCTTCTGGCATCACTTAAACCGAGCTGACATCGCCCTGAACAGCGGACTTAGCGCTGTAGCGATTATTTAGTGGAACTAACAAACCCAGCCGCCATTGACGGCGAGGGAAGAGGCCACGCCCACCTCTAGGCCACGCCCACCCCAGGTATAAAGCGCGATCTGAAGCGCCGCACTCCTGAACCTCGCTACTCCTGAGGCTGAAGCCGGGAGCTAAAACTGAAATTGATTTTAAAAATTGTATTTTCTTTGTGTGTCACGCAACTGTTGGACCTTTATTTTTATATTGCACTCACCCTTCTGGCATCACTTAAACCGAGCTGACATCGCCCTGAACAGCGGACTTAGCGCTGTAGCGATTATTTAGTGGAACTAACAAACCCAGCCGCCATTGACGGCGAGGGAAGAGGCCACGCCCACCTCTAGGCCACGCCCACCCCAGGTATAAAGCGCGATCTGAAGCGCCGCACTCCTGAACCTCGCTACTCCTGAGGCTGAAGCCGGGAGCTAAAACTGAAATTGATTTTAAAAATTGTATTTTCTTTGTGTGTCACGCAACTGTTGGACCTTTATTTTTATATTGCACTCACCCTTCTGGCATCACTTAAACCGAGCTGACATCGCCCTGAACAGCGGACTTAGCGCTGTAGCGATTATTTAGTGGAACTAACAAACCCAGCCGCCATTGACGGCGAGGGAAGAGGCCACGCCCACCTCTAGGCCACGCCACACGCATCGTGGTCACCCATAAAAAAAATGTGTAATCCCCGGACGCGCAGCGGACGGGCGCAGCGGGCGCGCCGTCAGCGCGCCGAAGGCGCGCCAAAGGCAAGCCCGTCTGGGCCCGTCCGGGCCCGAACGGACTCAGGCTCAGGAACCCTGCCAGATTCCCCCCCCAGCCGTCTGACATACTCGGTAGACAGGCTCCTGGAACTCCGACCTGAAAAAAATCTAGGATGTAGTTACTTGCACAAAACAGGCAAACCCTTTACAAGCTGCCCGGGCTGTCACCCAACCACTCATACCACAGTTAATCCCAGTCTACAACTGGGTCTTCTTAACTGTCGTTCTCTCCCCAAGCACGCACTCGAAATCAATGAGCTGATCGAAGAGCAAGGCTTGGACGCCCTATTTCTCACAGAAACTTGGCTCTCTAACAGCACCGATGCGGACGTGGTATCCGCCCTTCCCCCAGGCTACCTTATCCAAACTCTCCATAGACAAAAGGGAAGAGGAGGAGGGTTGGCCATAATTTACCGGGAAAAGCTTATCTGTAGAACCAGTGACGCCCAAATTGACAACTCCGAAAGCTGCCACTTCTCCCTTCAATCTTCCCCGAGGCACTCCCTCTCGGGTCTCCTAATCTATCGGCCCCCAGGCACGCCCGGAAAATTTCTCAATGCAGTCACCGAAACTACCTCCCAACTAGCCGCTTCGGTTTCCAACTTTCTCATTGTTGGCGACCTGAACCTTCACTTCACAGATCCCACCGACCGTTTTGCCTCGGACCTACTAGTGGACCTGCTAGCACTCAATATCAGGCTGGCCAACAAGGAACCCACCCATAACAAGGGACACCTACTAGACCCCGTTCTCACTAACGCCAATATCACCACCAGTCCACCTCTGCCACTGCCATGGACCGACCACTTCCTAGTCCCCTTCTCATGGGAAGCCCCCTCGGTGCCTATCCAGCCTGCAAAAGTTAAAACCAAAGACAGACGATGGCACAAACTCATACCTTCAGAATGGACTGACATCCTCGCTAAGACCACCCCAGTACTGTCCTCCGACGCCATAACGGCCGACGAACAGTTCTGCTCCTGGATCACGTCCTCCCTGGATATCCTTATTCCCAAAACCGCCACCTTGAAACACAATAAACGTGTACCTCCAGCTCCATGGTATACGCCCGAGCTCAAGTCTCTGCGGCAGGACTGCAAAAGAGCGGAACGGTCTTGGAGGAAGGAAAAATCTAATGCAAATAAGGACGCCTATTCCACCGCCCTAGCAGCATATAAAACTGCTATCGACAAGACTAAAAGTCGGTTTTTCCAAGAACGAATTGAAAAAGCTGCCTGTTCAAGCAAAGAAACCTACACCATCTTGAAAGAACTGCTTAAGATCCCCGACCCCGCCCCCAGAAACCCACCAGACCCTAAGGTGGATCAGGAAAAATGTAGTCAGTTAGCATGCTTCTTCCAAGAAAAAATTCAAAAAATTCTTGACTCCATCCCCTTGTCTGATATTGGTGAGACTGACGAGTCCTCCGACACCTCGATCACCCCTCGCCTATCTTCGTGGGGACAAATAACCCAAGAAGAAGTCGAGATCACGCTTACATCCATCAAAAGCGGATCTCCCAGGGACCCCGCACCGCTACGGACCCTTAAGGAAGTCGCCCCAACCATCATCCCTCCTCTTACTAAGCTCATCAACGCCTCTCTTCAACAGGGAGTCGTCCCCCCTAGCTGGAAAGCGGCCGTCGTCAAGGCGCTGCTAAAAAAACCCTCCCTAGATCCAGCTGAACTGGCCAACTACCGACCAATATCCCTCCTCCCCGGGACCAGTAAGGTTGCCGAGAAACTGGTGAATAAGAAACTCTCCCAATTTCTCGAATCCAACAAACTGCTGAAAAACTCGCAGACAGGCTTCCGCCCTGGACAGGGCACCGACATCGCCCTCCTGGCGGCAGTGGAGGAGGCCAGAACACTCTTAGACGAAGGAGGATCAGTGGCAGTGATCCTCCTCGATCTGAGTGCGGCCTTCGACACTGTCAACCATCGATTACTGGTCAAACGGCTCAAAAAGGTAGGAGTAGAAGGTACCGCCTTGTCCTGGCTTTCCTCCTTTCTGGCCCACCGTTCCTTCCAGATATGGGAAAATAACACCTGCTCCTCCGACACTCCCCTCCAATGTGGTGTGCCTCAGGGCTCCTCCCTGAGCCCCACATTGTTTAACATCTATATGTCCCCATTGGAGGAGATCGTCACCCCATTCGGAGTGAGCATTGTCAGCTATGCGGACGACACACAACTAGTCGTCTCCCAATCCCACCCTAGCCAGCAGCCAGCGGACCTATTCAACTGCTTGAAGGAGATCCAAGGGTGGATGAACCATTCAGCATTAAAACTCAATGGTTCTAAAACTGACATTCTTCTTCTGGGCCAGAAAGGACTCACCTTCCCTGCAAACATCTGGCCACCCGACCTAGGACCCCCCCCTGTCCCTAAACAGGAAGTAAAAAGCTTAGGAGTATGGATCGACACGGACCTTACATTCACCACGCAGGCAAAAAAAGTAGCAGGCACATGCTTCGGCCTACTCAAATCGATGAGAAAGATCCTGCCCCTCCTTCCATCCACTTCGCAAAGACTTCTCATCCAAGGCCTCATATTATCAAGGCTCGACTATAGCAATGCTATATACCTAGGCGCCCCCGAAGCCACCCTAAACAAACTACAGAAAATTCAAAACGCGGCCGCCCGGATTCTCATGCACACTCCCGTCAGAGCTTCGGCCAAACCGGCCCTGAAATCCCTGCACTGGCTCCCTATCAGGGAACGAGTAACATTCAAAGCCCTAAGCCTGGCCCACAGGCTACTGCAGAATCAGGGCCCCCCCATCTTGAGGAAATTTATACAACCCTACAAAGCCCCCAGATCTCTTCGATCAGACGAGGAGTCCCTCATTACCGTGCATAGATTCAGGAAGGCCCGCACGGGCGGTAGACGTTTTTCGATCCATACAGCGCGTCTATGGAATGCCCTTCCTCGAGACCTGCGGAAAGAACCGAACTACTTGAGATTCAGGAAACTACTCAAAACTCACCTGTTCCCTTAAACCACGACCCCCCCGATTCAATACCGCCTCTACCCATAATGATTATGTTAAAATCACTCCTGCCCTCATTTTCTCCCATGCCTCCTCTGGTTGCAGGGTTCCTCAGCGCTGGGATACCCCAGGGTGACTACGCGCTCTATAAAATTTTAATAATAATAATAAGGAACCGGTGCATCACCACCCTGAGCTGCAGTAAGGAACTGACACATTACTTCTCTCGCAGCAAGGAACCGACGTATCACCTTCCCTGCGACCCTTTTATTTGTATTGCGTGATGCATTAAAGGTACTTTGAGAGTAAAGTGTTGCATTTACCATCTACATTGAACTAAGCTGTTTCTACCACCGTAAAGCATATTTTTGATCACAGTATTGTGGATTTTTGACGTTTGGTCGTGTGTTAAGCTTAGTAAAGATTACTTATTTTTCTAAACTGGTTTGGTGTCCATTTGTAGTTTTTTCACTGTATCACTGTATGTGTTCACAAATGCTTTACACACTGCCTCTGAGATAAGCCTGTTTGCTTGTGCCAAGCTACTAAGGGGGTGAGAAGGGGTTATTTTATAAGTGTAGCCCCTCACCCTGACTAGAAGCAAGGTTGCCTATTTGGACAAAAGTACCTACCTCTGCCAACTAGAGACCCCCAGTTCTATCAGCTGCCATCTCCATTCCACCGTGGCATTGGGAAAGTCAGACTTGGTGATAAAGTAAAATCCTTCAAATTGTCTTTTGGCGATGGGTCTGGCTAGATCGCACACAGTCTGTCGAAGTAAGAAATTGCAGAAAAAGATCAATATGGCATGGGGTAATATTTTTCCTGCAGAAGCATGTCTTGATAGAGTTAAAGGAAATCGGTGAGGACTTTGAACTTCTTTATCCCAGTCCCACGAGGACAGTTCAGGTAGGGAATCCTTGAACAACTTTATCACAAACTTCCTCGTATCGTTACCCTCAAGATTTTCAGATACCCCAAGCAGCCTCAGATTGTTGAGGCGTTGCGTGTTTTCATAGTCCTCCAGCTTCCACATGACATCCTTGAGAGCCTTATCCTGAGGAATTAATTGTACCTGCAGGGTTTCCACTGTGTTTTCCAGTGCTTCTTTGTGTGACTCTACCATGTTCATCCGTTCCGCAATGTCCGAGCAGATTTTTCCCCCTTTCTGCACTGAGCCTTGCAGTTTCTTGGTAGCTAGCCTTGCCTGTTGATTGTCAGCTTTGACGTAATCTTGGAACGCTTTTAAGGATTGCAAAATCAGAGCTAACAATGGCTCAGATGAGTTCCCTCTCTTAGTATGTTACGGGTCCCTTCTGACCTCAGCCATTGATTGTTTCCCATCTTCGTTCGACATCTCTGGGACAGCATTGAGGTTGCTGAGTAATCCCATCCCACCTCTTCCACCAACTCTTGCTCCTCAGGGTTCCTCTGTCGCATCTTTCTCCCTGATACCCGTTTAGACTTTTTTCTAGCAGTGGGAACCTTTTCCCGCTGGGCTGCTTTCGCATGAAGATGAGCCAGCCTCTTCCTCACTGCTGATGGGTAGACTGGTATCTGACACCTCTGACACTTCTGTCAGAGAGAACAACTTTTCCCCTGGCACATCAGGGGACAGACAGCCTAGTTATTTAACCCCTTTTTACAACTGCACTCATGACGGATAATGTATTGCTAATTGTGTCTTTTATTCCGACATTATGCACATTATTCCCCAAACATGGTATATCTGTATCTGCCCCAGGGCCCTGTCCATCCACTCATTAGTATACTCTCATCCAGATTGATACACAGGGTTTGCGTCAGCTCCTCTGCTATGGCACTCACAGATTTATTCAACCTGTGAGTCGCATTTCTCCCATCGGGGTCCTCTGCCAGAACACTAGATGTTGCCATCTGGGCTGCCCCCAGCATTGAGTCATTGATTGCGCAGTCTGTTTTGTCCTTATGACAACCACTACCCATTTTTTTCTTTTGGTTTTAGTAATAGGGTCCCCTAAGGGTGAAAATCTGCTTGGGATAGCAGGTTGTGTTTTACCCATTTCACTGAACAGCTTTGTCTGCCAAATATTGGGTTTCCCTGGAGGTTCATTTTTCTCCAGCTCCCTTGTTTGTCACCCTTCTTAGCCCACACCTCTCCTTCCTTAGAGTCAATTTTGGGATTGGATCCCTCTTGCCGCAATGAGGCAGCCTCAGTAGTTACACACTGCTTGCCTTTTCCCTGTGCTGCCATTGTTGCCCGCTCTCTCAGTGCTTCTTCCGGGGATGCGTTGCTGTTTCCAAACAACTGCCATGGGACATGAGCGCACCCTGCCTCGGCAACCGTGGTAATGAGAAGCTGTGCCAGAGCCTCCCAGGGACCTCCACAGTAACTCCCACAGATGTGCAGGCTATGCCCGTTCCAGACCGGTGTCATTCGAGGGCACCACAAATCCCACTGATGCCAACCAATTCTTCGTGCATACCAGCGGCCACAACACCGGACGATTCTTCAACTAGGAGGGGAGAGGTAAGCAATGGTCTCTAGTCTGACGCCATCTTCCCTCGAGTTTAGCCTCCAATTTCTAATTAACTTACCTTTATAGAACTTTTTTAAATGTACAATTTTTCATTTACTTCTTTATTGAAATAAACTGTATAAATGTGTTCATTTTATTTAATTTTCCAAGCAGTTGTGATACCCCGGAGTATGCTTCACAGACCCAGAAGGGGACTCTTACCACAGGTTAAGAACCACTGGTACTGATAACTAAGAATAATTACTTGACCACTAGGGAGAGGGTATGTTCAAGGAGGCAAGAAAAATGTCTGCCGAGATATATCAACAAAAGAAAGCATGAGATGAAATTTTATTACCTGGGCAGAAAAAAGATAGGTTCTGATCAAACTGGAAATTGTGTTTCCGAATGGAAGGAGCTGATGAGGGAACAGAGCCTAATTGAGTAGGCCAGAAATTACCAAGTGGTGCATTTGGAGAGTTGCAGCCAGAAACTAATAGGACTTCTGCCTTGTCAGTATTTAGTATGTCTATCTACACAGCCAATGCTATTTGTACAGTTATGGTATGGATGGGCAGTCGCCTGTATAGTATCATGAGACATCAAGATTTGGGTGTCGTCTATGTAACATATAAATCTGAGGCCAAAGGAGCAGATGAGCTGAGCCAATGAATCCACACTGAGGTTAAACAGAGAAGAGTAGCAGTCATTGAGAAGTCTTGAGGGATTCCATGTGAGAGAAAATTAAATTCCAAGCAATAGAGAGCTAAGTAAACTGACTGAGTTCTTCCCAACAAATAGGACTTAAGTGATGCCAACTTTAGAAGGTGCATTTGAAAAAAATAGTTTTGCAGCTGTGCTCAGGTCAAATGCACATCTTCATAATATAGTCTGTCTTGGACTTGGTGATCGTTGCAGAGTCACTCCCGCACATTTTGCTTTCACCTCTCCTGTTTGCTGAAATTAGTTGTTGATGGCCTTAGGACATATTTCCATTTACCACTGCTAATCAGTTCTAAAGTGCAATTGCTCACTCCTCCACACATGGTAAAACTGGCTTACACCTCATAGCTACTGTGGAAAAGTAAATTATGCCATGTTCTGTGTCCCTACGCGTCCTCCATCATATGTTATGTGTGCATGATTAATATGCATATGTATTCCCCATGTTCGATTAAAGACGCAATTATAGTTGTGTCCACCTCTAGTATGCCAGTTTCCAGTTCTCGTGAATACTACGAATATCAGGCCTATGTAAAGCTACGTTGCCACGTTTCTCAGTGTGCACGTTAATGCATTGTAAAGTCCCCGTTTCTAGGCCTCAAAAGGGCCCGGACACTAGATTCAGCTCCTGTCTCCTGAAGCCCTCACTGAGGAGCGATACAGCCCCCACCTGTATCCTCGACCCTTCACTTACTTCCTGCCTCACAGTGCCCGGTTCAGCCTGGCTCTGCCTCTGAGTCTGCCAAGAGTATGTTATGATTCGAGTTATCAGTACAGCCCTCCTTCTCTGCATTCCTAAAGCTACTGAATCGCATCAATAGTTTCCGTCATTGTCTAGCCTCTACGTCTCCATGTAAGAGAAATACTACATTTAATGGTCATTTAATATTCTTCATCACGCACTACATGTAGAATAATGCATGCTCCAGTCCTAGAGTCTGTTAGCCTTTACCCCGATAACTTTTGGATTCTATCAACATGTTCTCTAAACATCAGATACTAGATACTACTTAGGTACATGTCACCCTGACTCTCCAGACTTCAGTCTCTGCTCCTAGCACAGAGTTCGAAGCCCCCAGCTTCTCCTAGTAATACGTCATTGCCAGTTTGCGCGCACCATCAGGTTAGAGGTCCCGGCTCCTTAGGTAGCCCCCTCCATGTTTCCGCCCCATTTATGACATATTCTGTTACGTTTGCATCACATGTCTATGTATACGCCCTGTTACACCTCTTTTCACCCTTATCTTTCGCGACTGCTACGCGTCATGCCTATTGCTCCACCCACTGCTACGCCTATTGCAATGTAATGCTATGTGTTTGCGTTATGTATATATGCTCATGTACTGTTATTAAATAGCACGCTAGCCATTCCAGATCCTGACCCCGGCAGCGCTGCCAGGGCTTGCCATCCTATTCCTGTGCAGGTTGTCCTGTTCCTGTCCTTATGCTGTATTAAACCTGCAAAACTCCTACTACCTCGAATCTTGACTCTTATTTATTGAGCTATCTGTTATTCATTTATGTATTCAAAAAGAGAGGTATTATTTATTTATTTACCACATAATGGCGCCCGAATAGGGACTTGCCCTTTCCCCACACGCCGGTGAAGCCACGCCGGCCCCCTGACCCTCTGCAGCCGTGACGGAACCATACCGTGAACGTGCAGATATTTCTGCTTCAAGTATCCCTCAGGCCCACGGAGGAGACGGAGGAGGCGGTCCAGCATCCAGACGAGGCGGTGGAGGAACGCGGCGAGTCCCGACCAGAGCCCAAGCCGAGAGTCCAAGGTCCGAGGTATCTGGAGGTCCACCCGTAACTGAAGTCCGAAGTTCGTCGTCCGTCGTCGTAGCAGTCCAGTCCAGTCCGAGGCCTTCCGTTCTTGCTGCCCGGTGAGTACCGTTACTGGGGTAGTATCTAGACAGGGTCAATTAAATTGACTCTGGTCCGTGGGTTGGTGGTACACAGACCCACAAACGAAGTGTCCACTTCGGTGGATGCGGGTCCTGACGTGTCTCTTTATGAGACCGGTAAGTCTCGTACTGTTTCAGCAGTGCATCTAGTTTCTGCTCTAGTCAGTTCTGTTCTCGAGAAAATTCATGTATTCTGTGTTCCGTATTCCAGGTAGTATTCTGTTCGAACTGTTATTCTAAATGTTCTTCATGTATTTTGATGTTGTGGTATGAGTGTGAAGTAGTTATCGTGTTTATTATGTATTGTAATGTGTCCAGATTATAGTTCAGTCATGCCGCTCTTTTCAAAACTGCGTCAGTTGAGAACTAGAAAAGGTCTGCTAGAAGCAGCAGTTCCTGTCCCGCCTAGGGACAGTCCAGGTCATTTTATGTATCAGAAACATGGCATAAGCGCCATATTGTATCTAGATTTATGGGTCGAATATACCAAACAGTTAGAGGAAAAGTATAGATGGCCTGTATCAGGCACATGGGATGCCGAGTGCATCATGCGAGTAGAAGAAGCATTATGGAAAAAGAAAGCCAGACAGTCACAGAAAGATGCCATCGAGTTATGGCGCAAAGAATCTCATAAAAGAACCGAAAAAGAAATCAGAAAGTCAGAATTAAGTAGAGAATCCTTAGAACGAGCCCAAGAAAGGGAATTAATCGAGATAGGTGAACGAGTCAAAACCGAACAGACAGACAGACAGAGGAACGCCCTCATTAAGGGTATGTATCCTCTTCTTGCCGAGGGCTTGCCAAATGCGACCCCAGAGGCGTCCAGTAATTTCCCGCTACCATTAGTTCCGACCAAGCTACGTCACAAACCGACCGCAGCTGATATTTTCATTTCGTCCTATTTGGACGACACAGTCCCAGAATATGCAAATCCCGCTCCGCCAGTCCCTGTAAATCAGGCACTTCCCGCTCCTCCAGACACCGGAGTACCTGTTACGGTACCCCCGGTCCAGCCCGCCATACAAGTCCAGCCTGCATTTCCATTTCCCACTCTGCCAGGACGAAGAGCATCAGTAGACGACTCTAGTTTAGGGGCCGCAGGGGGAGGTCCTCCTCAAACCCCACCGCCACACAAGCGCTTAACGTTAGCCGAATTACATGCACAAGCGTCACAGCGTACGCCCAGATATCAGTCTGTTGCAGAAATAAGAAAAGCCCTTAACGAATGTGGCTATGATCCAGTCCCAGGCGAGGATAATATGGTTTTATATTCATTACGCGTAAGAAAGGTGACCGAGTATCTAGTTACCCTACCAGATATGAAAGAAGATCTAGACAGAATATATCGTTTCATCCGTACAGGGAATGATCCAGAAAGTATTAGTGACGTCATGTGCCAAAGAAAAGTTGAAGTCCAGCTCATGCTATTAAAGTTTCTGATTAATTGTCTAATACGAGAACAAGATTATCCGACCAAAGATCGAGCCGAAATGAAAGTCCTGACAAGGTGGAGTGATAATATAGCCGAGGGTAAGCACAAGACCATCGGTAGTATAGAGAGTATGTACAAGAAAATTCGTAAAGAAATAATAAGGTTACACGATCAACGTAAAGCAGCACAAGTAAGCGAGAAAGAAAATGACTCTTCTACGGAAGAGGTAGAGGACGAGAATCCCGACAGAATAGCGTATGTAGGAAAATCTAAATTTCCAGATCGCCATTTGCGCCTAGAACACAAGTCAATTTTTCATCATCCAGCCCCAGAACAAGGTTCTCTGGAACAAGTATTTCAAGCTACCAACCACATTCTGAAATCACGAATCGGTTACAGTGAATTAAGTACCATGCATGAACAAGAACTAGCCCGATCAGCAGTCCGATGGATTACTGATTCTACCACTTTTCCAGACGAAATAGTGGCACAAATGTTTCTGAAACTGCCCCCAGCCGAGCAGCGACTGGCGGGTATGTATATGATCCAGCACCTCATTACATTGTATGAGGGTCAGCACTCTGATCCAGGCCCGCTACATGATATCCTGAACGAGTTACTCCAGTATAGATGGAAAGGTTTAGGTACTGATTTAATTAGTGTCATTCTAGAACAGCGCCACAAATATAGTATGTTTTTGAACCCGCATTTTGTTCATGTCTCACCCCCAGAAAGTAAACCCTTTTACATAGACAGACAGAATCCGTTACGAGAAGTGCATCCAATTAAGACAGACGGTGGTGAAATGCAACGAGTGTTTGTTTACACCCCTATCACAAAGATGGAACTCTTAGAGATGAAAAAGTTAATTCCCTGTCATGATAAAGATCCAGCAGGGTTCCACCGAGAATTAAAAGACATGCTCCGTATGGGAGAATACACGTATCCAGATATTATTAAAATGTTAAAAGTCCTGTTGCCCGCAGGGGTATATGAGAAACTCAAGGAAAAAGAATGGGAGGTGGGAGAGAAAAAGATAGATTGGGCAGTCCTAGAAGCTGAAGACAAGGCACGAGTACCAGGTACCGGTCTTGGAGCGAAATGTAAAGAATTACCTGAATTATTGATTCAAGTTTTACCCAGATTGTTAACAACGAAAAAGGAAGACTGGGATGCAATCTCAGCCTGTAAACAGAAACAAGACGAAGACATTAGTGATTTTTATTCTAGATTTGAGAAATGTTTTAGCATCAACAGTGGCCTCAAGACAAGTAGTGAGTCATACCCTCACCTTTTTGTTACTAAATTAGTCGAGAATTCAAGTCCACCAATTAAAAATCGAGTTTTGAAAGTCGAAAGTACCTGGCAAGCTAATACCCCGTCCCAGATGTTACAGATGCTCCAATACCACCAGAATAGAATCAGGGAAGAACAAGAACACGAGAGAAAGCGTATGAAAGACACGAAAATGAAAGTACTAGTTGCACAATCTATTCCACAAGACAGCCAGAAGAGGGGTCCGAATCAAGCCAGTCATCCTGCAGCTCCCGTTAAAGGGAACTGCAATTATTGTAAACAGCCAGGTCATTTTATAAACGAGTGTGCAGTTCTGAAACACAACATAGCTACTGGTAAGACTAAAGAAAGACCACGTCCACCTAGACAAGAACAAGTTTCACAGACTCCTCAGCCACAGAATGCACCACAGACAGTTACAGCACCGCAGCCCATCGCTGCAACACAGCATGTTACACAGCAGATGTACCAGTATGCACAGTCCGAGTATCCAGAGTATCAGCCGTATTCATGAAACAGCCTAGAGAGGGAGGTAGGCTTGCCTCTCATCGAGATACCTGTAGATCAAGAAGGTCCCTATGTTCACAGTCAAGTATTAGGGAAAGACAGAAAGTTTTTGATTGATACAGGGGCAAGTAGGACCACAATTAGCCACGCCGAAGTTCCAGGGGCTCCGCTCTCAGGCTCAAGAAATGTTTCCCTTGGATTTTCAGGAAAACCCATTGTAAATGAAATATCAAAGCCAGTTACTCTAGAAGTAGGTCCATTGTCCCGTACTACTGATCTGTTACTTACTAAGTCATGTCCAGAAAATCTATTAGGCATTAAAACACTGAAAGAATTAGGTGCAGTTATATGCTGTTCCCCAGAGGGAATACGATTGTTCCTACGTGACTTCAAGGATCACTATGTATTACGAGATTTTGATCCCAGATTGTCCAATGTTCCACAGCATCTATGGGCGCAAGGTCCAACTGATGTTGGCTTTATGCAAATCACACCCCATCGTGTGACTCTCAAGCCAGGTGTAGTGTTACCACGAATCAGACAGTACAGATTGCCACCTGAGGCTGTAGCAGCCTTATCCAAAATTATTGACGAGCTCATCGCTCAAGGAGTGGTTGTAGAAACTGACTCCAATGTATGCAATTCTCCGATCATTCCAGTCATGAAACGTACTGATCCAAATGCACCCCCAGTATATCGATTAGTGATTGACCTACGAGAACTTAATAAATGTATTATTCCCCAGTACCCAGTGGTCCCAGATATCTCTTCCCTATTAACAGCCATTGATTCCGAAGCCATGTTCTTTACTGTAATCGACCTCAAGAACGCGTTTTTCAGTGTTCCCATTCATCCAGACAGCCAGTTTCTTTTCGGATTCTGTTTAAATGGAAGGAGCTATATGTTCACACGAGCTCCTCAAGGTTTCACAGAAAGCCCTAGTATTTACAGTCAAGCACTTAAGAGACAACTTGATAATGTTCACATGCCAACTGACACTGCCCTGCTCCAGTATGTCGATGATCTATTGATCACAGCCCGTTCTGAACGTGCTTGCGAGCGAGCATCCCTCACAGTTCTGTATTTCCTAGCCGAGATGGGGCACAAGGTGTCCCCTTCGAAGCTTCAATTCTGTGTCCAGCAAGTGGTCTACTTAGGACACTTACTGTCCAAGAGGGGTAGGCAGTTGACACCTGACCGTATTCAGTTAATAGCGAGTCTTCCTCAGCCCAAGACCCAGAAGGAGGTACGTGCTTTTATCGGCCTTACTTCTTATTGCCGACAATGGATTCCTCAGTATGCATTTCTAGCCAAGCCACTGATACAGTTAACGACACAGGAGGCAGCCGTATCGACTGTTCTCCCTTGGACATCTGAACATACACTTAGCTTCAATGAGTTAAAGAAAGCTTTATGTCAAGCTCCAGTTCTAGCTACACCAAACTACAGTAAGCCTTTTACACTTTTCGTCACAGAACGTGAAGGTACAGCATTATCTGTTCTCACACAAGATCAAGCAGGACAATACAAGCCATGTGCCTATTTTTCGAGCACATTAGATCCTGTAGCCCAGGCTCTGCCTGCGTGCCTCAAGTCAGTTGCAGCCACAGCACTAGCTATCAGACAAAGTGATTCCATAGTATTAGGACACTCCCTGACAGTACAAGTTCCACACTCCGTGGAAGTTCTTTTAAATCGAACACAGACCCAGCACTTGACAATTGCACGTTTAACAGGTTATGAATTGACACTGTTCCAGCCACACATAGAAATCAGACGCTGCAACGTTTTAAATCCTGCTACATTGTTACCATCAGTTACTTCGAATTCTGCCACACACGACTGTGTGGAAGTAGTTAACATCATGACCAAGCCAAGACAAGATCTGACAGATATTCCATTACCAGATCCCGACCTGACACTTTATGTGGATGGTTCATGCATGAGAACAAGTACAGGAGAACTAGTAGCCGCGTATGCAGTGACTACTGACACTGAAGTTATTGAAACACACCGTATTGACACCCTGTCCGCTCAAGCAGCAGAGCTAGTTGCTCTGACACAAGCCTGCATACACGCCAAGAACCTGAAAGTTAATGTTTACACAGATTCACGCTACGCATTTGGAGTCGTACACGACTTTGGAGTGCTCTGGCAGGAGAGAGGTTTCATGACTTCTCATGGAACCAAGATTCAGCATGGTCTCCTTATTCAAGCTCTGTTAGATGCAATACATTTACCGACATCCATTGCTATCATGAAATGCAAAGCACATACGAAAGTTACTGACATTATTTCCCAGGGTAATGATCTAGCAGATCGCACAGCCAAGCTTACAGCTCAGACTCCAGACATTCCAGCTAACATGACACACACTCTAGATCCGACTACATGTATGACAATTAAGGACCCTACTCAAGATGTCATAGATATCCAGTTACATGCTACTCCCGAAGAAATCAAGAAATGGTCCGAACAAGGAGGGGTCCAGACAGATCAAGGATGGGTGACGAAGGGAAAAGCCACATGGTTTCTCCCCGACTCTATGGTTCAAGTCATTGTCAATACCGCACATAGTCCTGCACATTTAGGAGAAAAAGCTATGTTAGACAGTATCCAGAACATTTGGTTCAACAAGCATTTACGAGCTGCAGCCAAGCAGAAAGTCCGTACCTGTATGATATGTTGTCAGTTTAATCCAGGTAAAAGTGTCCCGGTGGAACAAGGTGGATTCCAACCTCCTGACCACCCTTTTGAAGTCCTCCAGATGGATTATATTCAGATGGAGCGATGTCGAGGTTTCAAGTATGTCCTCGTAGTTGTATGCACTTTGTCCAGGTGGACAGAAGCATATCCAGTCCCAGATTACACAGCCGCGACCACTGCCAAGCAGTTGGTTCGTGAGTTCTTCCCCCGTTATGGACTCCCTAGGGTCGTATATTCTGATAACGGCCAGCCATTCTCTTCAGAGTTAATGAAGCATGTTTCCCTTTTGTTAGGGTACCAGTGGAAGTTCCATTGTGTACGCCACCCTGAAGCAGCAGGTCTCGTAGAGAGACATAACCAGACCCTGAAAATCCGCATCGCCAAAGTATGTGAAGAGAAAGGTGTGGACTGGCTAGTAGCTCTGCCAGTCGCTTTGTTCTATATGCACATGGTCGCACATTCCAGATCAGGTCTGTCCCCGTATGAGGTCGTATTCGGCCGCCCCCCTAACATGTGGGGTACACCTAGACCTCGAAGTATTACCGATGTTTCAAGTAATATGCTGACAGATTACCTAGCTTCCTTGATGTCTGCCCTCAACTCTTGTCGTTCACAGGTTGCCGCCGCATTTCCAGACAATACCGAGGTGGCACCACATGAAATCGTTCCCGGATCCATGGTTTTAGTGAGAAATTTTGACCGCTCAAGTCCGCTAGAGCCTCGCTGGAAGGAGCCCCGACAGGTCCTCCTCGCCACCCGTACAGCCGTGAAGTTGGAGGGACGCAAAGGCTGGGTGCATCTTTCGCATATTAAAAAATTTTATGGATTGAAGCCAGTTTCAAAGAACATTTCCCAGGATTCTAAAGACTGCCAAAGTACTATTCTTAAGGACTGTCCCGCAAAAGACATTGCTACGAACCCTTCCCAGTTAGAAAACAGCAAAGCTCTCGCAACCACAAGGCAGTAAATTCGCATAATATACAGTAATGACAATAGAGTGAAAAACAACAGCAGATCTTGTATTTTCAAAATTCCCAAAGACGGTTTATTTGGATCCACATTCAGCCGACACGTGTTTCGTCGTGTTCTAAAATGGAGTCAACACGACTCTTCAGGGCTGACAAAAGATAAAACAACATATGTACAAGACATTTAATTTATGGTATGTATAATACATACTTTTGTATCCCAGGTGCGCACAGTGGTGATCGTGATTATGAAAATCAACACACGGGTGTTGCGTGAATGGTTTCTATAATCGTGCCTATGCAAACAAGAACACTGTGCACATCTTCATGCCTACTGATATGGTTTCTCTACTCAGTAAAGGTTTGAACTTTAACCCATACAGTACTGGTGACATTTGTCAGAGCAAGATTGATATTTTTAAATTTGTACGAAATCTGAAGTTGAAGAAACATTTTGCATGCAAGTCTACTGTATCCAATGTATCCAGTGTTTGTGGACCTTCTCGTATTGTTTTTGACAAAGAAAATTTAACCATTAAAGATGTTCAAGCAACTCATCTGCTTCTTTCCTTAACTGATAGAGAGGATAGCCCCTATGACATGGAGAGGCTTTTAGAAGAACTTGACATTGAAACGGATTATGGCATGGCCAGTGGGCTAAAAAGCAAATCTAGGTGGACCCCTACTCTTTCTGGGGGGAATGCCATAGATAATTTCCATAGACATGTTCTTGAAGACATAAATACCGTGAACATCAAGAACTTGAATGAAAAATTTAAATACAAGGACAATTTGACTAAAGGCGAACGTCTTGCACTCTCGATCCTTAGTGATAATCCCGACATCATCATTAGGGAGGCAGATAAGGGAGGTAATGTGGTTGTGATGAATCTCGTGGATTACAACAACGAGATTCTCACACAACTTAGTGATAGTTCTTGTTATGAACTAATTTCCCACAACCCTATGGGTCCTCTAACAATTCTAATTAATAAACTGCTTCTTGAATGGAAACAATCAGGCCTTTTGAACGACGATGAATACCTTTATCTAAAGGTTTTTAGACCTACTTTTCCATGGTTGTACACACTCCCTAAAGTTCACAAGAATTTACCTTTTCCACCCGGCAGACCAATTGTCTCGGGAATAGGGGGCCCGACGGAAAGACTAGCGGAGTACGTCGACCTATTCATAGGCCCCTTGGTGAAAAACCTACCCTCGTATATCCAGGATTCCAAACATATCCTAGGAACCATGTCGGATATTGAGTGGCAAACAGACACTTTCATAGTTACATTAGATGTGGTGTCGCTGTACACCAGCATCAATCCAATTTTGGGAATGCAAGCCATGGAGAAAATGCTCTCCAATCAACCTGCTTCGTTGTGGGCTCACACGAAGATGCTACTACACATGATGGAAATAATTCTGAATAACAACTTTTTTATCTTTGATCGTAAATGGTTCCGACAGACAAAAGGGGTGGCAATGGGTTCTAAATTTTCCCCCTCATTTGCCAACCTGTTCATGGGGGCACTGGAGTCTGACCTCATCTGGGGCCCCAAAGGTTCTTCGTATGTCGACTCAATTCTGTTTTGGGGTCGATATATCGACGATTGTCTGTTACTTTGGTCTGGAACCTTAGAATCACTATCTACTTTTTTCAGATATCTTAATGAGAACACATGGGGCATACAATTCACCATGCAACACAGCAAAGAGAAGATGGAATTCCTTGATTTAGAATTCTACGTAAAAGACAATGAACTTCACAGTAGACTTTACAGAAAACCAACTTCTTGTAACTCCATTCTCCATGCTTGCAGTGCTCATCCTACACACCAAATAAGAGCCATACCTTATGGGGAATATCTCAGAGCGAGACGCAACTGTAGTGAATCTAGAGAATTTGACAATTGTTTGGCTAATATGGAAAATAGATTTCTGAATAGAGGCTACCCCTTTAAAGTTCTGAAATCTGCAGAAAAAAGGGTTCGTCGCGCCTCAAGGCCTGATTGTTTAAAGAAACGTACCGAAACTGAATCCTCCACTCAGAAAATCAGACTCATTACTGAGTTCAATGCACTGCACCAGACGATTTCCAGAAGCTTTAATAAGCATTGGAAAATACTAACTGGTGATACAACCCTTAAAGAATGGCTGCCAGTGCGACCGGCCATCACATACAAAAAGGGTTGTACTCTGAAGAACAAACTGAGTCCCACAGTTCCACACAATACTTCAGCCTCAGACTGGCTGACCACACGGAGCCTAGGCTTCTACAAATGCGGTTTTTGCTCTCTATGTGTTTGGGCTAAACATGGAACGAGGACTTTCACAGGACATGATGGTGTCACTTACAAAATCAGACAAAATATCACCTGCCTTACTAGATATGTGATCTATGTTATTGAATGCCAGTGTGGCAAGCTATATGTGGGTAGCACCATCAGACCCCTTAAAGAGAGACTTGCGGAACACATGAGAGCCATTCAGAGGAGAGATCCTAAATACCCTGTTGCTCTGCACGTTGCAACCTGTCAACCGCTTGAGGATGAAGTGAAGGTACGTTTCTTTGGTATCGACCTGATCCCCCCAAACATTAGGGGGGGAAACAGAGAACTTACATTGAGACGTAGGGAGGCCACGTGGATCATGCGTTTGCAATGCGTGGAACACGGGCTAAATTTTGACCCAGAGCTTCAATTTTTCTTGGGGAACTGAATATCAAATTGTAATTAAGTCTGTATCCACACCAATCATGGTCAACTGAGCATACTGAATGTGTTGGCCTGTATGAATTTTGTGATTGAAAAGATGAACCGTGTGAATATTTTCGTTGCACTTAGTGTTGAATTTTGTACAGTAATATTAATCAGATTTTATAAGCTCTCCATACTCCCTTTTGACCATACATGTTTGTTATCTATTGAAGTATCAAGGATTCACACTAGATGTCATGTTGTTGTTTCATAAACATGGATGTAGGTGAAACTATATTCTGTATGTTATGTACGAAGCAATGAAATTGCACCAGCTCGTTATGATTATGTACCGGCTCGTAATGTATTGATATATGTTTTGAAGTCACCATTCACTGCGTGTTTTCTCAATTACACTCATGGGTGCACCTTTCGGGTTTAGTCCACTTGTTTTAGCAGGCTATTATGGATATGCCCAGTTATTCCAGCATCAATCAGAATTTTTGAACTTTAATTTTTCCCCCTTTTACTTAAATGTCGCCATTCAGTCAAAACTTGAATGTGACCTATTTATTATACAGGTCTATATTTTTACTATCGCTTCGTGATATTTGGAGATGCGTTGTTGGATACCTCACGGAACCTATACTAGATTTAGCCCTTTAATTGTGATGTCTCGAATCCATCAGTCGTCACCCATATACAATATAGGTACATCATTTAGTGGATACCTTCCGCAACGTAAAGTAAACATAGCCTGGTATTTATTTTAAACGAAAATCAAGTGTCTTTCACCCTCAATACAATTTTGGGTGGAATTCCTATTTTGGTTTTGAGAAATTTTCAGATGCCTTTACACCCCTTCCTCCGGCTTTTGGAAATTAATCAGCCTCCACCCTTAAACAAATCGGGTGGTTGTGTCTATTTCGGTTCTAGAATTTTTCGGATGTTTTTTATATCCATTCCTTCGTTTTGGTTGATGCATTATTTACAGAGGTTAACTTTCGCGTTTACCCGCTTTTTATACCTCGGTATCATGACTTTGTTGGTATAATTTTCCTCACCCAAAATGGTGACCCATTATGGCCTCTCGATTTTCAGGCAGGCATTCTAGTAGTTTTGTGCTCGTCGGGTATTAGTGTGTTTCCCTTTTCCGGTCACGTGTCCGTCCTTGGAACACGGCGACCGGGAACACACAGAGGAGGGATGCCAAATGGAAGGTAAGATACTGGCTACTCTTGTACTTGCCGGTATTAGGCTTAGAGCTCGCTACTCGTGCAGTTTCTTGACGTTCGTTTTTTGACTTCCGTTTTTATGGCTTTTTGTCTTCCACAGCGTACGCTTATGTTTCAAAACAAGCAATTAAACTACTCTAGTCTCTGCCTTTTTGGATCCCCTCCCGGTAGAATCTGACACTCACACGTGTCTAGGTATGTGGAGATAAACAACTTTTCTTTTCGTTTATTGTCACTACGTACTGGTGCTTCATTGCTTTGCACCGAATGGATAATCTGTCAGTTTGATTTAAACATACACTTATGGACTTTTGCATTTTCCTTAATCTCCCTACAGTTTCTTTATGCTTTCACCATTGCGCTTCAGTGAGCGCCCACGTCCTAACCGAATCGTATTCACAACCCGGATCTGAGTCAATCGTGATCACTTACACTGTGATCTTTTTCGATTTACACACAGGGTAAGCGAGTAAGAATGAATTTTAACAATTCTGGGCACCCTGTGTTCACACTCACATGCCTCTTTTGAATATTGCCTCTCGTAAGTGTTGTGGCTGGTCTAACCACATTCTCTTACCATTATATTTAGATTCACCGCTCCATTACGTCAACTTTATTTTATCGATAGATGCCTGGATCTTTACTAGGTAGGCGTCTAGCTAATCACGTGAGATACTCAATTGTGCATGAGAACACCTTCACAAGATAGATCTTACCACTTAGTACGAAGCATGAGACACTTTTCTATCAAGCACCATTATTGCCTTTTGCACCCTGATCCCTCTTGCATTAGCGGATCATTTTGAGCATGACCATACAGGGATGAGAATCCTTAACAAAGAGTATACAGTATACTGTATCTCAGGCTTGGCCTGCACTGTTATCACGATATAGGCATGAAGATGTGCACAGTGTTCTTGTTTGCATAGGCACGATTATAGAAACCATTCACGCAACACCCGTGTGTTGATTTTCATAATCACGATCACCACTGTGCGCACCTGGGATACAAAAGTATGTATTATACATACCATAAATTAAATGTCTTGTACATATGTTGTTTTATCTTTTGTCAGCCCTGAAGAGTCGTGTTGACTCCATTTTAGAACACGACGAAACACGTGTCGGCTGAATGTGGATCCAAATAAACCGTCTTTGGGAATTTTGAAAATACAAGATCTGCTGTTGTTTTTCACTCTATTGTCATTACTGTATATTATGCGAATTTACTGCCTTGTGGTTGCGAGAGCTTTGCTGTTTTCTCATTATTGAAAGTCTCTGATTTTCGCTGAACGGTTTGGGTTATCCCGTTCGCTCTTCACGCACCACGCTACATACATTATTTTCTAACCACACTGTAACGGTTACTGTAGGCAGAGCGCCTTCCATCTGTACTGAATATAACCCTCACAGCTGTATCTTGAGCTTGTTATCAGGGTAGGCGCCTCCACGTTACTTTACTTGTTGTAAGTTCTTATTCCTTATTATGGACAGGGAAAAGGCAGCATCAGATCTTTTTGAAAACTTAGCAAAGGGAATGCCCACACATCAGGCATCGGCCGCTACAGGTCCCGCACCTGTGGAGGGTCTCAGGGAAAAGTTTTTCAAGCTAGAGAAACTTAAGAAACAGGAGAATTCTCGTTGGTGGGATGGAACCACCCTTAATTATTACAGAAAAATCAAACAGATTCCTAGAGGTCTACGTTCTCAGACCTTTCCCACGTATGACAACCTTGACACTGATCTAATGGTCAAGTGGGAAGAGTCTCTCAACCAGAACTCAATGACTCTAATGGACATACTAATAGAGAGTGCTGAACGCAAGTCTGCCAAGCTTCTATTAGAAATTTCTACCTTAGAACAGGAAATTAAAGATCTTAACAAACCTGAGTCAACTGTAAAGAACTACACTATCATGGACGAAATTCTCCTGAAACATCAGGCAGAAATAAAGGCTAGGAAAGCCCGCCAAATCAGAAGGGATGAGGCTGATTATAGAAATGGGAGGGTCTACACGTACGAACAAAAATATGACTCCTTCATTCCTAAGTCTCAACAAGGCTCCCAGTCGGGTAGATCAACCACAGCGAGCTCTGTCGCTTCTAGCACGTCCTCACTGAATTCTATTGGACTCAGTGGCTCAGAGAATGAAAGAGTAGACAGTACTGATATGGGTAATATGCCCTTTTTTTTAGAAATGGAACGAATCAGGAAGGGCAACAGGGTAGTTCCAAACAGAGGCGGTACAGACCCAAAACCCACAGGGGGAAACGTAGTCCCAAACGAATACCGGAAGAAACTCAGGTCAGGTACACAGAGGAACTGATCGATTCAGGCAATACTGTCCAAGTAATCAACCTTTCTTCCTTTCCCCTTACTACTGATATGGTTTCTCTACTCAGTAAAGGTTTGAACTTTAACCCATACAGTACTGGTGACATTTGTCAGAGCAAGATTGATATTTTTAAATTTGTACGAAATCTGAAGTTGAAGAAACATTTTGCATGCAAGTCTACTGTATCCAATGTATCCAGTGTTTGTGGACCTTCTCGTATTGTTTTTGACAAAGAAAATTTAACCATTAAAGATGTTCAAGCAACTCATCTGCTTCTTTCCTTAACTGATAGAGAGGATAGCCCCTATGACATGGAGAGGCTTTTAGAAGAACTTGACATTGAAACGGATTATGGCATGGCCAGTGGGCTAAAAAGCAAATCTAGGTGGACCCCTACTCTTTCTGGGGGGAATGCCATAGATAATTTCCATAGACATGTTCTTGAAGACATAAATAACGTGAACATCAAGAACTTGAATGAAAAATTTAAATACAAGGACAATTTGACTAAAGGCGAACGTCTTGCACTCTCGATCCTTAGTGATAATCCCGACATCATCATTAGGGAGGCAGATAAGGGAGGTAATGTGGTTGTGATGAATCTCGTGGATTACAACAACGAGATTCTCACACAACTTAGTGATAGTTCTTGTTATGAACTAATTTCCCACAACCCTATGGGTCCTCTAACAATTCTAATTAATAAACTGCTTCTTGAATGGAAACAATCAGGCCTTTTGAACGACGATGAATACCTTTATCTAAAGGTTTTTAGACCTACTTTTCCATGGTTGTACACACTCCCTAAAGTTCACAAGAATTTACCTTTTCCACCCGGCAGACCAATTGTCTCGGGAATAGGGGGCCCGACGGAAAGACTAGCGGAGTACGTCGACCTATTCATAGGCCCCTTGGTGAAAAACCTACCCTCGTATATCCAGGATTCCAAACATATCCTAGGAACCATGTCGGATATTGAGTGGCAAACAGACACTTTCATAGTTACATTAGATGTGGTGTCGCTGTACACCAGCATCAATCCAATTTTGGGAATGCAAGCCATGGAGAAAATGCTCTCCAATCAACCTGCTTCGTTGTGGGCTCACACGAAGATGCTACTACACATGATGGAAATAATTCTGAATAACAACTTTTTTATCTTTGATCGTAAATGGTTCCGACAGACAAAAGGGGTGGCAATGGGTTCTAAATTTTCCCCCTCATTTGCCAACCTGTTCATGGGGGCACTGGAGTCTGACCTCATCTGGGGCCCCAAAGGTTCTTCGTATGTCGACTCAATTCTGTTTTGGGGTCGATATATCGACGATTGTCTGTTACTTTGGTCTGGAACCTTAGAATCACTATCTACTTTTTTCAGATATCTTAATGAGAACACATGGGGCATACAATTCACCATGCAACACAGCAAAGAGAAGATGGAATTCCTTGATTTAGAATTCTACGTAAAAGACAATGAACTTCACAGTAGACTTTACAGAAAACCAACTTCTTGTAACTCCATTCTCCATGCTTGCAGTGCTCATCCTACACATCAAATAAGAGCCATACCTTATGGGGAATATCTCAGAGCGAGACGCAACTGTAGTGAATCTAGAGAATTTGACAATTGTTTGGCTAATATGGAAAATAGATTTCTGAATAGAGGCTACCCCTTTAAAGTTCTGAAATCTGCAGAAAAAAGGGTTCGTCGCGCCTCAAGGCCTGATTGTTTAAAGAAACGTACCGAAACTGAATCCTCCACTCAGAAAATCAGACTCATTACTGAGTTCAATGCACTGCACCAGACGATTTCCAGAAGCTTTAATAAGCATTGGAAAATACTAACTGGTGATACAACCCTTAAAGAATGGCTGCCAGTGCGACCGGCCATCACATACAAAAAGGGTTGTACTCTGAAGAACAAACTGAGTCCCACAGTTCCACACAATACTTCAGCCTCAGACTGGCTGACCACACGGAGCCTAGGCTTCTACAAATGCGGTTTTTGCTCTCTATGTGTTTGGGCTAAACATGGAACGAGGACTTTCACAGGACATGATGGTGTCACTTACAAAATCAGACAAAATATCACCTGCCTTACTAGATATGTGATCTATGTTATTGAATGCCAGTGTGGCAAGCTATATGTGGGTAGCACCATCAGACCCCTTAAAGAGAGACTTGCGGAACACATGAGAGCCATTCAGAGGAGAGATCCTAAATACCCTGTTGCTCTGCACGTTGCAACCTGTCAACCGCTTGAGGATGAAGTGAAGGTACGTTTCTTTGGTATCGACCTGATCCCCCCAAACATTAGGGGGGGAAACAGAGAACTTACATTGAGACGTAGGGAGGCCACGTGGATCATGCGTTTGCAATGCGTGGAACACGGGCTAAATTTTGACCCAGAGCTTCAATTTTTCTTGGGGAACTGAATATCAAATTGTAATTAAGTCTGTATCCACACCAATCATGGTCAACTGAGCATACTGAATGTGTTGGCCTGTATGAATTTTGTGATTGAAAAGATGAACCGTGTGAATATTTTCGTTGCACTTAGTGTTGAATTTTGTACAGTAATATTAATCAGATTTTATAAGCTCTCCATACTCCCTTTTGACCATACATGTTTGTTATCTATTGAAGTATCAAGGATTCACACTAGATGTTATGTTGTTGTTTCATAAACATGGATGTAGGTGAAACTATATTCTGTATGTTATGTACGAAGCAATGAAATTGCACCAGCTCGTTATGATTATGTACCGGCTCGTAATGTATTGATATATGTTTTGAAGTCACCATTCACTGCGTGTTTTCTCAATTACACTCATGGGTGCACCTTTCGGGTTTAGTCCACTTGTTTTAGCAGGCTATTATGGATATGCCCAGTTATTCCAGCATCAATCAGAATTTTTGAACTTTAATTTTTCCCCCTTTTACTTAAATGTCGCCATTCAGTCAAAACTTGAATGTGACCTATTTATTATACAGGTCTATATTTTTACTATCGCTTCGTGATATTTGGAGATGCGTTGTTGGATACCTCACGGAACCTATACTAGATTTAGCCCTTTAATTGTGATGTCTCGAATCCATCAGTCGTCACCCATATACAATATAGGTACATCATTTAGTGGATACCTTCCGCAACGTAAAGTAAACATAGCCTGGTATTTATTTTAAACGAAAATCAAGTGTCTTTCACCCTCAATACAATTTTGGGTGGAATTCCTATTTTGGTTTTGAGAAATTTTCAGATGCCTTTACACCCCTTCCTCCGGCTTTTGGAAATTAATCAGCCTCCACCCTTAAACAAATCGGGTGGTTGTGTCTATTTCGGTTCTAGAATTTTTCGGATGTTTTTTATATCCATTCCTTCGTTTTGGTTGATGCATTATTTACAGAGGTTAACTTTCGCGTTTACCCGCTTTTTATACCTCGGTATCATGACTTTGTTGGTATAATTTTCCTCACCCAAAATGGTGACCCATTATGGCCTCTCGATTTTCAGGCAGGCATTCTAGTAGTTTTGTGCTCGTCGGGTATTAGTGTGTTTCCCTTTTCCGGTCACGTGTCCGTCCTTGGAACACGGCGACCGGGAACACACAGAGGAGGGATGCCAAATGGAAGGTAAGATACTGGCTACTCTTGTACTTGCCGGTATTAGGCTTAGAGCTCGCTACTCGTGCAGTTTCTTGACGTTCGTTTTTTGACTTCCGTTTTTATGGCTTTTTGTCTTCCACAGCGTACGCTTATGTTTCAAAACAAGCAATTAAACTACTCTAGTCTCTGCCTTTTTGGATCCCCTCCCGGTAGAATCTGACACTCACACGTGTCTAGGTATGTGGAGATAAACAACTTTTCTTTTCGTTTATTGTCACTACGTACTGGTGCTTCATTGCTTTGCACCGAATGGATAATCTGTCAGTTTGATTTAAACATACACTTATGGACTTTTGCATTTTCCTTAATCTCCCTACAGTTTCTTTATGCTTTCACCATTGCGCTTCAGTGAGCGCCCACGTCCTAACCGAATCGTATTCACAACCCGGATCTGAGTCAATCGTGATCACTTACACTGTGATCTTTTTCGATTTACACACAGGGTAAGCGAGTAAGAATGAATTTCAACAATTCTGGGCACCCTGTGTTCACACTCACGTGCCTCTTTTGAATATTGCCTCTCGTAAGTGTTGTGGCTGGTCTAACCACATTCTCTTACCATTATATTTAGATTCACCGCTCCATTACGTCAACTTTATTTTATCGATAGATGCCTGGATCTTTACTAGGTAGGCGTCTAGCTAATCACGTGAGATACTCAATTGTGCATGAGAACACCTTCACAAGATAGATCTTACCACTTAGTACGAAGCATGAGACACTTTTCTATCAAGCACCATTATTGCCTTTTGCACCCTGATCCCTCTTGCATTAGCGGATCATTTTGAGCATGACCATACAGGGATGAGAATCCTTAACAAAGAGTATACAGTATACTGTATCTCAGGCTTGGCCTGCACTGTTATCACGATATAGGCATGAAGATGTGCACAGTGTTCTTGTTTGCATAGGCACGATTATAGAAACCATTCACGCAACACCCGTGTGTTGATTTTCATAATCACGATCACCACTGTGCGCACCTGGGATACAAAAGTATGTATTATACATACCATAAATTAAATGTCTTGTACATATGTTGTTTTATCTTTTGTCAGCCCTGAAGAGTCGTGTTGACTCCATTTTAGAACACGACGAAACACGTGTCGGCTGAATGTGGATCCAAATAAACCGTCTTTGGGAATTTTGAAAATACAAGATCTGCTGTTGTTTTTCACTCTATTGTCATTACTGTATATTATGCGAATTTACTGCCTTGTGGTTGCGAGAGCTTTGCTGTTTTCTCATTATTGAAAGTCTCTGATTTTCGCTGAACGGTTTGGGTTATCCCGTTCGCTCTTCACGCACCACGCTACATACATTATTTTCTAACCACACTGTAACGGTTACTGTAGGCAGAGCGCCTTCCATCTGTACTGAATATAACCTTCCCAGTTAGAGACAACTCCGCAACAGGAGTATAAGCTCAAGTTAAGGTCTAGTAAAATAAGTCAGCCAGTTTGATTGTCTAAGTCCTCCCCTAGGTGAAACGGTTAGACTGTTTCTGACATGTATAAAATAGACCCCCATAGTGAGAGAGTTAGTCAAAACTCAATCCGATGTATCGTTTTTCTATGTTTCATATTATTTCTCAGTATTATGATTTCCTGCACCAGTTATGCATTTTACCTGTATTTTCCAGTTTCTCATGTAAATAAGTCTGCCAATGCTACAGTAGAGCACACGTTTAGTGATTTGCCTCCTCATGAACTCTCTTACCGCCTCGCTATGCGTAATAACTCTTTTATCCGCATGTTACATTATTCACACCAGACCAGCAATGCCACTAATTGTTGGGTGTGTGGTCGACTCCCCCCTTTTCAGACACCGGAGGGAGTTCTGCCACTCTTTCCTTATCCATTTTCACATAATGGTTCGTGTGGAGCATGGTCCACGTTAACGTCATCTTCAACAGATATGTCTTTTCTTAATAGTACATGTTTCCCAGACAAGCAAGGTCTTCCCCACAGAACAGGGTTAGATCTAGAAAACGAAGTTTACAATTTAGGTAATTATTCTTCGAATTTCATGGTCCTGAATGTTCAGTCTGATACTACTCCAGACTTACCTGCTATTTCAGTACTACCAGTCAAAGGTGAATTATGTGTCCGAAATAATGGTTCCGTACATGTAGGACATAGCGATTGTACTACTATTGTCAAGTATAGTGACAGTGGGAAATCTATTTTTAAAGCTTCACGTCATTCATATTTTATTTGTGGTCAGACCGCATATGTTCGTCTGCCCCTCGATTGGGAGGGAACCTGTTACATTGCCTTCCTACTGCCACCTGTTTTCCTAGCCCCATCTGATTATCATAGAAACACACATCTAGTACACATTAGACATAGAAGGGAGATCGAGTCCCCAATTGTCGATTATACTGAAACTGCTCTAGAACAGTATACAGATTTCAATAGAGGTTTCTTCTTCTTTATAGGACCTATCCAGAATAGTAAGCTAATCCGTAGATTAACAAGAACCCTTGAAGCTGTAGTAAATGAGACTGCCTCTGCCCTAGGTAACTTAACCGAAGAGCAATCTGCTATGAGATTTGTCGTTTTGCAAAATCGTCTCGTCCTTGACGTCATACTGGCCGATAGGGGCGGGGCATGTAGAGTCATCGGATCTAGTTGCTGCATTTTCATTCCAAATAACGCGCCGTCTGTTTATTCAGCTATAACCAGACTTCATAAAATTGCCCATCTGTTACACCAAAATCCAGGCACCTGGACATGGTCCGGTTGGTTCTGGAATATAGTTTCCGCCTGGGGATGGAAAGTCTTGTCCTTTCTAGGTATTGCAGTAGCGATCATATTCAGCTGCTGCCTCTGTATACAATGTGGCCCTGCGATTTGCGGCATTTGTGCTACATCTTGTATTCCTAGTCCCAAGTCCCGTTCTAAATCCCGTTCCAAGAAAATTCGAGACGAGCAAATGATACTGTATGAAATGATAGATGGTATCATGAATATTGATGTTTCCTGAAGGAAACGTAGTGACAAGGAGGGAATGTGGAAAAGTAAATTATGCCATGTTCTGTGTCCCTACGCGTCCTCCATCATATGTTATGTGTGCATGATTAATATGCATATGTATTCCCCATGTTCGATTAAAGACGCAATTATAGTTGTGTCCACCTCTAGTATGCCAGTTTCCAGTTCTCGTGAATACTACGAATATCAGGCCTATGTAAAGCTACGTTGCCACGTTTCTCAGTGTGCACGTTAATGCATTGTAAAGTCCCCGTTTCTAGGCCTCAAAAGGGCCCGGACACTAGATTCAGCTCCTGTCTCCTGAAGCCCTCGCTGAGGAGCGATACAGCCCCCACCTGTATCCTCGACCCTTCACTTACTTCCTGCCTCACAGTGCCCGGTTCAGCCTGGCTCTGCCTCTGAGTCTGCCAAGAGTATGTTATGATTCGAGTTATCAGTACAGCCCTCCTTCTCTGCATTCCTAAAGCTACTGAATCGCATCAATAGTTTCCGTCATTGTCTAGCCTCTACGTCTCCATGTAAGAGAAATACTACATTTAATGGTCATTTAATATTCTTCATCACGCACTACATGTAGAATAATGCATGCTCCAGTCCTAGAGTCTGTTAGCCTTTACCCCGATAACTTTTGGATTCTATCAACATGTTCTCTAAACATCAGATACTAGATACTACTTAGGTACATGTCACCCTGACTCTCCAGACTTCAGTCTCTGCTCCTAGCACAGAGTTCGAAGCCCCCAGCTTCTCCTAGTAATACGTCATTGCCAGTTTGCGCGCACCATCAGGTTAGAGGTCCCGGCTCCTTAGGTAGCCCCCTCCATGTTTCCGCCCCATTTATGACATATTCTGTTACGTTTGCATCACATGTCTATGTATACGCCCTGTTACACCTCTTTTCACCCTTATCTTTCGCGACTGCTACGCGTCATGCCTATTGCTCCACCCACTGCTACGCCTATTGCAATGTAATGCTATGTGTTTGCGTTATGTATATATGCTCATGTACTGTTATTAAATAGCACGCTAGCCATTCCAGATCCTGACCCCGGCAGCGCTGCCAGGGCTTGCCATCCTATTCCTGTGCAGGTTGTCCTGTTCCTGTCCTTATGCTGTATTAAACCTGCAAAACTCCTACTACCTCGAATCTTGACTCTTATTTATTGAGCTATCTGTTATTCATTTATGCATTCAAAAAGAGAGGTATTATTTATTTATTCATTTACTTGTACGTCACTAGTAAAATGGTACTACACGTACCCTGGGACTGTAAATTAAATGCTACTCATGGGACTGCAGCACTTATTGTGCCAACCACTTAGGTAGACTTTTAAACATGTCTTAGGAATGACATTGTAGTCTGTGGTGCAGTCTTAGCCAGCCATTTCGACTACAGGTGGGCGTAGCTCGCGGAGTTCTACTCTGTGGAATTCCATGGAGTAAACTAAAAATTAAGTGGAATTCAGCGGAGTTCTGCAAGCAGTGGACCCGACAGCCTTAACGTCATACTTGGAGCTGTGACAGGAGTCCCACACCAGCCACTTGGTGGCGCTATCCCCACACTGAGAAATCCTTCATTTCGTGGTTCAAACATATTTCTTGTGAGCTTGGAGCAGCTCATTGTGCTGCACAAATTCTGTACACATACCGTGGATACAGAGGGGCAAGAGCTGGGCACACGGCACAGACTGCCTGCAAAGGGCTAAAGCAAATAAAAATGGTCATAGTTTATATTATGCCCTTGTAAGGTGGTCACGCAATGCATCCAGAATCTAAACCATTGCATTACTATCAAGTCTGTCCTACAGTACAGATCGATACTGTAGGGCCTACAGATAGGCCCTACAGTAGTGATGTTTACGCCCTACCCTAGGGGTGCCTTACATTTATTAAAAATGAAGGTTTAGTCTGGCAAAGGGTTTATTTTCCCAGGTCAAAGTGGCAGTTTAAAACTGCACTACAGGCAGCAATGGCAGACCTGAGCCATGTTTACAAGTGCTACTTAAATGGGTGGTGCAAAGAGCGTTTCAAGCCTATTAGTAGCATTCAATTTGCAGGCCGTTGGTATGTTTAGTACCATGGACTATGAAAATAGAAGTAGTATCAATATGTCAATCAGGTGTAAACTATATGTACCATGTTTTAGGTAGAGAGCTCAAGCATGTTAGCACTGATTAGCAGTGGTAAAGTGCACAAAGTTCTAATGTCAACAAAAACAAAATTCAGAAGACAAGTAGGGTGAAGGCAAAAAGTTTGGGTTGGTCCTGCAGAGAGGGGCATGTCCAGTAATGATATAAATCAGACATGGTGTTAAAAATTCACCTTGCCAGCTATAGTTAATTGATGATTGCCCAGTTGACGTCTGTGGCTGTTATAGATATAGAAACAAGACTAAACATAGCTTTTTCATCACCATTAGCCATTGGATATAGTCAACAGGATACTTGTTTTTACATAAGCATCTTGTTACTGTGATCATTGTCAACATGTTGCCATGAAATTTCATGCAAAACCACATCATTAAATTCAAATGATATTGCTCGGTTACTTTATCCAACTCTACATAGATACCTCACCATACTTCATGATTCCATACACAAACACAAATATTATTTACTGACTTTAGTGGTCATCCATGTTTTGATAGCTTCGGTTTTTAGTGTGGACCATCATTCACATTCTGATTTGTAGTAATAACTTAAATAATGTTCATGACCTTGTGGCTGGGTAGTGCATATTATATTTTACATCTAAAGTCGCTGTCGATTTGATAATTGATATTTAATCAGTTCTAATCAGGAAGGAAAGAGGAGGGGATCGCACTTTTACTTATACAATAAAGTGGTCAGTGTTAAAACTTAAAGTTGTTTAGGTGATTACAACTTTTAAAATGATATATAGTTACAGACAATCAGAGTGAAATAGACAACATGAGTTCATTTTAAATACTTACAAGGAATTCTTCACTGATATTCATTCCCAAAGATGTGGTACATCCTGCTTTTATTATGCACTTTGATTCTAGAATACATGGGGCAATTATGCTATCACCACCTCAAAGGTTTTTAGGAACTATGTCCATCCCAAAATAACGTAGGGGCATATTATCAAGCAGGGCGTTAAAAATTATCGCAGTTTTAGCGGCAGAAAACTGCCTCTAAAGCCACAATAATGGGCTTAATATTATTGCCTTGTGAATTCCAATAGAAACCCATGTCCTGGTGTGAACATGGGCTTCTATGGGAATTCTCCAGGGCATATTATCAAGCCCATTATCACCACTTTAGCATCCGTTTTCTGCCGCTAAAATGGCAATAATTTTATCACCCTGCTTGATAATATGCCCCATAGTTCTTTCCAGTTACTCTTGCTTACTCACAAAAATGTTTGGCCGGGCTGTATGTCACATTTCGGTTGGTTATTGACCTTCTAATGTTTCAGTATACATTTATTTACGGAAGAACTGTACTTCCAATGTATGATTTAGGGCAGGGGCATATGACAACATATATGCCAAAGTCATTTCTGCATGTGATCTGTTTGCTGATGTTATGTATGTGTTTAGTTAACTCAACCCCACCCAAACGAATTGGAGCGCTTTACAGTTTTGTTGAGGCATGGGAAGGTTACATGATTTGCCCAGAATCACAAGATTATGAGCCGATGTTGAGCCTCAAAACCTATTTCCCTAGTTCTGAAGTTCGCAGCTTTGGTCATACCGCCAGATACTATCACCCTTCGCAATTTTACCTGCTTGTTTCTTTTTGTCTCCTCTTTCTTCCCGTTGTGGTTTTCTCCAAACACCCATGCAAACATCAGTTGTATCAGACAAACTCTTTCACATGCAGTCTCTCCCATTTATCAGGCAATCTGATGCATGCCTGCATTGTACATCCATAGCCATTTAGTTTATATTTTACATTTATTTGGTAATTATGCAGCTTGCGATTTGCAGAGAATCCCGGCTTTCTCATGCATACAAAAATGGTGCACACAGGCACATTTACATATGCACATGCAAGGTGCTGACTCACAATAAATGTTTAATTTAGCCTGTATAATTCTTTCTCAACAAAGCTGTTATGCAATTTGCTCTGCAACTGTTAACATTCCAATATGTTCTGAAGAACTGCGCAACATGTATATTATGTTATGTGTGTAGATTGGATACACATAGAAGAGTGTGCTACGCCAGGGTCAGTGCAAAAACAAAACTAGTGCCTTGAGGTAAAGGGCATTCAGTGCGCCTTGCAGCCTGCATACTGTAGATCTGTGAGTGGGGGTGAATGTTTTGCCAATGTGCAACATTCCGTCAATCAATCATGACATTTGTAGAGCGCACTACTCACCCGTAGGGTCTCAAGGCGCTGGGTTGGGGGGGGGGGGGTGCCGTTACTGCTCGAACAGCCAGGTCTTGAGCTTCTTCCTGAAGGAGAGGTGGTCTTGGGTCAGGCGTAGGTCGGTCGGGAGTGAGTTCCAGGTCTTGGCGGCCAGGTAGGAGAAGGATCTTCCTCCTGTTGTCGTTCTTCGGATGCGGGGGACGGCGGCGAGGGCGTGGCTGGTTGATCTGAGGAGGCGCTTGGGAGTGTAGAAGTTGATCCGGTTGTTGAGGTAGCTCGGGCCTTGGTCGTGTAGGGCTTTGTGTGCATGGGTGAGGAGACGGAAGGTGATTCTCTTGTTGACCGGGAGCCAATGCAGATCTCTCAGGTGTCCGGAGATGTGGCTGCGTCGGGGGATGTCGAGGATGAGCCTGGCCGAGGCGTTCTGAATCCGCTGGAGTCTCTTCTGGAGTTTGGCAGTGGTTCCGGCGTAGAGGGTGTTGCCGTAGTCCAGTCGGCTGGTGACGAGGGCCTGGGTGACCGTCTTCCTTGTGCCGGTGGGGATCCACCGGAAGATCTTGCGTAGCATGCGCAGGATGTTGAAGCAAGACGAGGAGACGGCGTTTACTTGTCTGGTCATGGAGAGGGAGGAGTCCAGGATGAAGCCCAGGTTACGTGCGTGGTCCGTTGGTTTGGGTGCGGTGCCCAGGGCGGAGGGCCACCAGGAGTCGTCCCAGGCGGAGGGCGATGCGCCCAGGATGAGGACCTCCGTCTTGTCCGAGTTCAGTTTCAGGCGGCTGGTCGTCATCCATTCGGCTACCTCTCTCATCCCTTCGTGCAGGTTGGCTCTGGCGGTGGCGGGGTCGTTGGTCAGGGAGAGGATCAGCTGGGTGTCGTCGGCGTAGGAGATTATGTTGAGGTTGTGATGGCGTACGATGGCCGCGAGGGGGCTCATGTAGACGTTGAAGAGGGTGGGGCTCAGTGAGGATCCTTGAGGGACGCCGCAGATGACTTCGGTGGCCTCTGACTTGTACGGTGGTAGGCGGACTCTCTGTGTTCTTCCGTCGAGGAAGGAGATGATCCATTCCAGTGCCTTGTCCTGAATTCCGATGTTGCCAAGGCGCTGTATTAGTGTGCGGTGGCAGACAGTGTCGAAGGCCGCGGAGAGGTCTAGGAGGATGAGGGCCGCTGTTTCTCCGTTGTCCATCAGAGTTCGTATGTCATCGGTGGCAGCGATGAGGGCGGTCTCGGTGCTGTGGTTCGCCCGGAAGCCCGACTGTGAGGGGTCGAGGGATCCGTTCGTCTCGAGGAAGGCTGCCAGCTGTTTGTTGACGGTCTTCTCGATGACTTTGGCCGGGAACGGGAGGAGCGAGATGGGGCGGTAGTTCTTGAGGTCGGTGGGGTCTGCTGTGGGTTTCTTGAGAAGAGCGCTGAGTTCGGCGTGCTTCCAGCTCTCAGGGAAGGTGGCGGTGTCGAAGGAAGTGTTGATGATGTCCCGCAGGTGGGGTGCGATGACAGCGTCGGCCTTGTTGAAGACGTGGTGAGGGCAGGGGTCAGTCGGAGATCCGGAGTGGATGGAGTTCATTGTGCGGATGGTGTCTTCTGTGTTGATTGGAGTCCAGGTGCGGAGGGTGGTGGTGGGTGGCGTTGTTGCAGTTGTGGCTTGCGTTGGTTGGTTGCTGAAGCTGTTGTGTATGTCCGCGATCTTGTTGTGGAAGTAGGAGGCGAGGGAGTTGCAGAGGTCTTGCGACGGGGTGATGTCATTGCTTCCGGCGCTGGGGTTGGAGAGCTCTTTCACGATGTTTAAGAGTTCCTTGCAGTTGTGTGCGTTGTTGTCCAGCCGATCCTTGTATGTATTTTTCTTGGCGGCGCGGATCAGTTGGTGGTGTTTCCGGGTGGCGAGCTTGAGGGTGGTCATGTTGTCCGTGGTAGGCTCCCTTCTCCAGGCTTTCTCGAGGGCTCGGCAGTTCTTCTTGGAGCTCTTTAGTTCGTCGGTGAACCATGGTGTTTTTCTGCTGCAGGGTCTGCTGGGTGGGGTTCTCAGTGGGGCGAGTTCGTCCGCGCAGTTGCTGATCCACTTCGTGAAGTTGTCGGCGGCCAGGTTGGGGTTCGCTGAGCTGGCGGGAGGGTGCTGGCTCAGGGAAGCCAATGGTATCAATTCTCCCAGAAGTAGTGGTATGTAGGCATTTCCATTATGTCCTTGATTTCAACATAGCGTCCATCATCTTGTGTGTTTTGCTGTTCGCACTATGTGGGAAGGGTATGCCCAGACGTGGGTCCCGTGCTCACTACACCACTGGAGTCCAGCTATCCTGGCTGATGATGGCTAATAGCCAGAAACCGGTCCTAGGATGCTTGATTCCAGTCCAGGGAAGACATGGCTTGGCAGTTCGGGCTGGACTGTTCCCATGAGGCACAGGGTCAAGACGGATTTGCATATGGCCATGTCTAAACTGGGGTGGTGTGGTGAGCAAAATAATGATGGATTAAACCCAGATCTGTGACTGGGTGCAAATGTTTTGCCAATGTGCAACATTCCGTCCATCATCTTGTGTGTTTTGCTGTTCGCCCTAGTTGGGAAGGGTATGTCCAGATGTGGGTCTTGTGCTCACTAGCCACTGAAGTCAAGCTATCCTGGCTGATGATGGCTGAAAGCCAGAAACTGGTCCTAGGATGCTTGATTCCAGGCCAGGGTAGACATGGCTTGGCAGTTCTGGCTGGACTGTTCCCATGAGGCACATGGTCAAGACTGATTTGCATATGGCCATGTCTGAACTGGAGTGTCGTAGTGAGCAAAATAACGATGGAATACCCAGATCTGTGACTGGGGGTGAATGTTTTGCCAATGTGTAACATTCTGTCCATCATCTTGTGTGTTTTGCTGTTCACCCTATGTGGGAAGGGTATTCCCAGACGTGGGTCCCGTGCTCTCTACACCACTGAGGTCCAGTTATCCTGGCTGATGATGGCTGATAGCCAGAAACCAGTCCTAGGATGCTTGATTCCGGTCCAGGGAAGACATGGCTCGGCAGTTCAGGCTGGACTGTTCCCATGAGGCACAGAGTCAAGACTTATTTGCATATGGCCATGTCTGAGCTGGGGTGGCGAGGTAAGCAACATAACAATGGATTAAACCCAGATCTGTGACTGGGGGTGAATGTTTTGCCAATGTGCAACATTCCGTCCATCATCTTGTGTGTTTTGCAGCATACTGGTTTGAGCATAGGTGAGAGATGGGTGAGGCCTTGAAATCTGTGCATGTGCTCAGAGCCATGCCCATCCTGCGTGAAGTGATCACACTCACCAATGGTATCAATTCTCCCAGAAGTAGTGGTATGTAGGCATTTCCATTATGTCCTTGATTTCAACATAGCAGTCCTCTCCTTTTTCCCCTGTTCCAGCTGCTATCATGACCCCTACAGCAGGAGTAACAAAGCATGTGGCGGGCATAGCAATGGTCAACCCAGGGGAATAAGCGACTACCCCTAATTGACTTCGAAGCTTCTCACACATTTGCTAAACAGCGGAAAGATGCTTGTGTGAGAGCACCTATTCCTTGCAAACATGATATTTTCAAGAGAAGCAAATATTTACTTTAATAGATGTAGAATGCTCACAAGCTCTAGCCATGTGTCTCACAGACAATGCGAATAACAAGCATTAGCAAAGCCAATAGGTCTTACCTATGAGAGCTATTGGCTTTGGTAATGATTTGTTGCCATGCTGTACAGTTGCGCAGATGCTTTGCAGTGTGGCTAGAACTTATTTAAAGAAAGCGCTATGGTGCAGTCGAGGCTAATGTGCTTTTGTTTTTAATTGCATTAGCGCTGGATGCATCATAGCATGGCTACAATGAATTCCTAAGTCGGCAATGTTCATGCTGTACAGCAGGAACAAAACTCAAAGGCAAAGCTAAAAAACTCACAGGTGAGACCAATTGGCTTTGCCATACTTTATTTTAGCTCCATTTCTCTACCGTGAAGATTCCCTGTCAATGTTGTCTGCTTGATTAAAAGCCTGTTTTAACATCTTTGCAGAGTAGCCGCTCTGCCTGAGCCTTGCCATCATCTCATTGCTTGTTTTGCTGCAACTTTCAGTCAAAGTGCAGATACGATTTGCTCTAAAAATTTAGTTGTAGGGAATAATCCAGGGAAAAACATGAGATAGTTGCTGTGTACATGTAAAATCAAATTTCTTGCTGTGTCTTTTCTCAATAATTTATTTGGATGAAGAGCCCCCCATAGTAAATTTCTGATGGAGAAATTCAATTGTCTCTTTGCAGTAATTTAGAGAGTAATTTTTAGGTTCAAGTCATTTTAATTGATATTGGGAAAAAAGACATTCAGTTTGTTCATTGCCCCCGTCCAAATAAAGAAGACAATGTTGATGTATCATTATACAATACAATACAGTTAGTAACATTTTTCAATTTAGGTACCCACAGCACCTGTTACTCCAGCCAACCCATGACCAAATTAGCATAGCTGGGGGCAAAGCAGGTGCCGATAGCGATCTCTTCTGTTTGTTTGTACAGTTGATTTTGAAAAAGAAATACATTTTTCATTCAAGCATATGATAATATTTTGCATTAACATTTGTGTGTGCTCCTATAAGTTAATGCTTCTAGTCCTAAGATAGTATGTAAATGCATGTATACCATCTGTGTGTTTTATACTGATATACAATGAATGACATCTAGGTACACCAAGATAAATTAGGGTTTCCATGCAGTATTCGGAATTTTAGTAACATAATTTGTGACATGTCAGTCAGATAATTTATTTGATTAAAATATAAGCACACCATGCATACAAATATCACTTTAAAAACAGTAAGTTATTATTATGTTTATAAAAATACATATATCTACAACAGCATGAAAAGGAAACAAATGGAAAACCAATTTCTTTGTTCTTGAGAGTCCATCAGAAAATGAGACCAGGTCTACATAATCTAAAATGATATGTCTTCAGGGTGGGCAGTAGATACATTTTGCAGTAGTAAACTTAAAAACTTACAAAAATAGGTGAAATGTAGGAGGCATTGTTGTGAAACATCATTGCATGGTGAACAGAATCATGATTCCTCTAGGGGTACCACAAGGGGAAACTCAGCAAAGTGCATATGGATCTGAAGGGGTCTTTGCCATTGATTAGGGATTTACAGCAAATAATGCTAAATACCAAAAGTGGACACTAAGCAAATATACTATTTGTTGCCTTTATTTATTGTTTGGAATATCTTTGGGAGTACCTTAAATGCACACCTCAGACAAGTTTTGTCATGTTTGGGTATATTGTTAAGGTTAGTAACTAAAGCAGGTCTATGAAAGAATGTAAAACATTTTTTAGCATAAGAAATACAGGGAATAGTCAGCCATATTCACCTGCTGCTTGAAAGATACCTGATATTTGCACCAAATTTACAACCATATAATCAACCATATAATCAAGGGAGCCCATTAAATGCAATCCTCCAAATAATTGAGACACAGTTCCCTCATGTCAACTTAGGGCATCTGGGTGGTTGGAATAGGAATTTGTGATAGAAATGATTTTCTTTGATCTGGAAGAATTAACACTATGGGGGTCATTAGGATGGCGGACAGACTGGAGTCCGTCCCCTATCCTGGTGTAAACTGGGACCGTCCACCATGCATGGGGCAGTCCCGCACACGTGATCAGGATGCGACCGCCACCATGGCAGACAGATTCTGCATTTTAACATTGCTGCGGGTGCTGCTGACACCAGCACCCGGCGCAATGTTAAAATGCCATGTTGTGCATTTCACAGCACTACGTGGCAGGCATCACACAGTGCCTGCCATGTAGTGCTGTGAAATGTATGGGGGTACCATGGGTACCCCCAAGTGCACCCTCACCTCCCCCAACACCAGGGGGGCCCCCGTCACTATTCCCCACCAGCCTTTCCATGGTGGCATCGCCACCATGGAAAGGCCTGCAATAGCAGTCATCCTAATTTGGTGGACGGTGCCTGCTAGGCACCTCCACCATTTAGGGCTATTGCATATGTCTGCCAGGCAATCTGTTAGATTGCTTTAGGCGGACCCATGGCGGACCGTCTTTGCGTCTGCCATAGTCCAAGTGCGATTCCCTCTGCCATCGTAGTGTGGCGAGGAGAGAATCGGGTACAATTGCGGAAGAACCGCCACCGCATGGTGGCGGTGACGGGCCTTCCGCAATCATAATCGGCCCCTAAGTTTCCCCATACCCCTGCATCTTAAAAAGCAACAGGGACACATTGAGGTTTGTAAATATCTAGAAATGCTGATACTAGTTTGCCTCTGATCAGAGGTGTTAAATTAAAAATGTGCTCCATTAGACTGGCTAAATTTCCACTGTCTGGCAGAATGAATGCCACTTACCTGTTGCATCAAAGCAGATCCCAAAATATGGTAAGCTAGGCACCACAGACACCCTATCTTGAATTTATGGATATTGAGTTCATCCTTTGTCTCTTATTATCGTAGAGAATTTGGGGGATTTAGAATAATTGAAGGGCATGTTTAAACCCCACATAAACTATGCAAAGTTCTGTACAAGATGCATAGGGCTTTTCGGTGTGACAGCTGAAATACAGTGTCATCCAGATAGAGTAACACCGCTATTTGCAGGAAACCTCTATGCTGTACATCCTAGCTGCAGGTGGAGTGATGATCACTTACATAATTTATGTATAGTATAAACAAGATAGGTGCCAGGATACAACCCAGCGGATTCCTCTGGCTGAAGTAAAAGGTTCTGTACACTCACAACGTGGGCTAAATTTGACTCCAGTTGTTAGGATACCATGACAAGAGGACTGAAAATCTACCAAATGTGGAGCCATTGCCTTCCCAATTGGCTTTGGCCAAAGTTTAGACCTAGTAACCTGGTCAGTGAAAATACATTATAGATACAGACCAGGTACAGTGGGATGTGACTAGCAAACATATATATACCTATAATGAATTCAAGGTTCAGGTACTGCACCACTGTACCAAACTCCTCTCTAAAATATTGTTGACAGAAAGATAAACTATTAAAGTCATTAGCCCATGAACAGATCTGATTGAAGATCACCCTCCCAAGAACTTTGGTTATTGAATCAATCAAGGAGATTGGGTCATACCATCAGGTGTTCAAATGGTCTTCCTTTCTAAATAAGGGAAGAATACCAAGAGGGAGGTAAGTATAATTAAAGATATTAGTTGACAAAAGAGCCCATATATCAATATTGTATTTAAGTAAAACATTCAGATCTCCATCTGGATCAGGGGCTTTATTCGGTGGTCAATGATGTCATAGAACATGTCATGAGTGATGTAATATGTGAGGTCATAAGTAGTTCATGGCAGGTGTCCTAGTTATAGTTACCTTCGTTTTTTTTTATTTCAAAACATTAATGTTGTCACTGACATATTCACCTGACTATAACATGACTTTCACCTTAGTTTTCTTCAACTAATATATACATATATGTTTTCATCTCCCTGCTGGAGACACAGGTCACATCCACATTTAGCCTCTGTGCCAGGACATGGGTGCAGCAACCTGCACTATAAACCCACTCTCTCAGCTTGAAATGTATGAACATGAACTGGAACTTCAAAGTGACTTTCAAAACCAAATGCATTCAAGTAGTTACATATGTAACACGTTCGTAAACACCTTCATCAAACTAGTGTGCACCACCACTTCAGAGAAAGAAAGAAACATGGCATTGTGGAAATAAAGGAAATACTACCTGAAATTAGCACCCACATTTAAACTGGTACAGCAATGACATTTTCAAAAACAAGACTAAATAAATCATGTCATAGCCACAACTTTGTAAAGCAAATGACGTTTGTCCATTCCTTCATTCAGTATGAATAAAGTGCAATATTAACTAATGCATAATATGTTCAAATACTCCAAAAAGATATAATTCAATATTCATGAATATTCATGTAAATACCTCAGTGGGCTCCAACTTTACAATATCAATGATATTTATAAATGTATCCCGAAAGTGTCCAAGTGCAAAACTTAAGCGAAGGAGTGCCTGTCAAACCATGTATAGACTGATATATTCAAAACATTCCCATTTAATTGCAAATGTATATTCAAAGTGCACAAATGCAAACGTGAAAATGGAATACAGTAATCACCTGCAATAATTCACTGGTGACAATACATGAACATCCCAATATAGTTATAGGTTCCATCGTTTTTTCAAATATTTTCACCTTTAATACGTCACTGTCCAAGTGGGAAATTGCTGATGAAGGACTCCTCAACACATGATAAATATCAAAGGGTGTACAAAACCAAAGGAATGTAGGCCAAAGAGGGATGCAGCCAAAATTATCACAAGCCATTTACCAGAACAAGTTCTAACCATGGGACAATCCATTAAAATTGAATGTGAAATTTTACAAATTTGATACATTAATACTTTTTAAAGTCAAACAAAAACTGGCAATACCTCAACTACATTATGACCCTTTGGGTACATCACATACAAATACTGAATGCATCTGCACTCCAACTTTCTCAGGTTTTCTCTCTGTTACATCCTCTTGCTTTCCACTGTACTCTTTCAATGCCCAAAAATTGTAAAAACTCTTGGATCTAGTTTAATTCCCTGTCAAATTGATTTTCTGCAGGTTATTCATTATTGCAGTTTCATCTGGCCCTCATCTTTTTGGTAATAAGTCTGGGCACCAGAAAGACGGTAATTCCTACAGAAAGGCATTTGCAAGGACATTTGATTGCACATACACAGTAATCACTAGTACATTTAAATTGTTGCTAAATATCTTTACATTTTTCTGTAGGAAATTTGAATGTCTTACATATGATACTGCACTTACAGGCCTTGCAATTGTTGCATAAAAAAAACGTCCTTGGATGTACCAACTGTAGCATTTTCCCCAGCCTTGGAGCTTGCAAATAGACTATGACACACAGGAGCGGCAGTAAAACAATACCTTATTTTCCAGCATTCACTCACACACTGTGCATTACATCCTACTCCCCATAACCACACCCCAACACCTCCCTGCATATCACTTTGTTCTTGTTTAGGATCCACCCCAGGACCCCGAGGGTCCTAGTGCATATAACATCAATATGCTACATCTCCCCTTTTGTTAAATAGGAAGGGTAAGACATCAATAAAAACAAAATCTCCTCAATTAGTCGGCAAGGCGCTCACAGTTGTCTACAAGTTTGGGTAATCCGAGGTGATAGAAGTCTACCCTCATAAAGCAAAAGCAACACAGGCTCAAGTGCTTGAGCCGAACCTGCAGGCAGGGTCACCTCAATTGTGGTCGAGGTAGGTGTTTAAAGTGTGATAGATCCCCAGGGAGGGATTTTCCAGGACGATGTGATTTCAACATGTGCATCTTGCACTCCGCATCCGACAGTCCCCAGTCTCCTTCATCAAAGACTGTCTCCCGAGCAATACATACATTTAAATGTTTCCTTTCTGAGTTGTGTCACTGTCTGGCACTTAGTATTCACTGATTGATCCGGGATCCATTGAGGTAGTTTTGTTCCGATGGCTCTCCCAAATAGCAAGGTGGCTGGACTCTCTGCAGTTCTCAAATGAAGAATTGATCAATAGAACAAAATTAAAGGGGATGATGGGCGGAGTGTTAAACATTGCAAGCACTCACCTCCAGTCAACTGATGAGGGTTTAATCCATCATCATTGTTTAGCTCACTCCGCCACCCCAGTTCAGACATGGCCATATGCAAATCAGTCTGACCCTGTGCCTCATGGGAACAGTCGAGCCCGAACTGCCAAGCCATGTCTTCCCTGGACCGGAAACAAGCATCCTGAGACCGGTTTCTGGCTAATCAGCTATCATCAGCAAGGATCAATAGGCTCTGACAGCCTGTCACATGGCTTGGTTCAGACTGACTCCCTCCATGGACACTCATTGAATGACCCTCTGCAGGGTGTCCTTGAATTGTTAAACTACACCATTGGCTTTTGGCTAAAGGGGGGTACTCTTTTGGTATTTGACATTGAATCAGACAAGAAATTCTTTGAACTCTTTGCTGTTATCAGATTTGAGAATCTCAAGGAGACCCCTGGTTGCAAAGATGTAATCTAGCCAGTCTATGACTTTGTCATGGGTTGTCAAAGACAGAGTTTCCAACAAAGGAAAACGCGAATATTCGTCAATGGTTGCCATAAGATGTTGTTAATTTCCTAAAGGCCCAAAGAAGTCAATGGCAGCTCTCTCCCAGGCATAAGCAGGAAGGTCAGATATTGTCATTGGGTGTTGCATCATCCTTGGGGGAAAAGAATTGCAAATGTGGCATGCTTTCAACTCGTTTTTGACACGCTCATCTGGTCAAGGGAACCATACTCAATCTCTTAAGGCTCTGTGGTGGCTAAATTGGCCAGCATGAAGACTTACGTTGCCTTAGGCTCTCAGGTATGATGATTCTTGTGCCTCTAAATAATACCTCTTTATGGGTAACTGCTAACTACTCGTGTACATTTTTTAACTTTTAGAATTCAACGTCATCTGCAAGGGGCAGGGTCCTTTACTCTATAATTGCAATGTAATAAGTTCTTTGATGATGGTCATGTCTTTGTCTGTGTTGGTGGCAGCAATGATTTGTTCCACAGACAGAGCCGCTGGTGTGATAGATCTCACCATAACATTGAGATATTCCTTGGCTATCCTGGATGTTGAACTGTGAAAATGTAGCGGCACTCGTGAAAAGTAATCTGCTGGGTTTTGATCTTTCCCAGGTTGTGTACAATCTCAAAGTCATACTATTACAGTCTTAACCCCATCCCTCGAAGAGAGGAGGCATCTTAGCCTTTAGGTTTCCAAAGATGATGAGCAATGCCCGGTGATCCATGATGACGGTGAATCATTTTGCATAAAAGAATACTTGAAAATGTTCGTAGTCCTACATCACAGCCAGACACTCCTTTTCCAACTGACAGTCGGCACATTCTGTTTCAGATAGGCTTTGACTGGCATAGGCCACAATGTGTCTCTGAGCATTTGTGTGACCATTGTGTTGAGCAAAAATCATCCCCAGCTCTGCAGGGCTCGCAGCTAATATTTTGGTATGTAACTTGGGGTTGAAGTTCAGTTGCAAGTTTCAGTTGCAATCTCAATTGCATGTTTTATTTCTTTGAAACTCCGGTCACATTCAGGAGGCCACTGAAATAGGATATTGCACTTTGTCAAGTCTCTTAAAGGGGCACTCACTGTAGCAAATTTACAAATGTATCTTGAGCAATAGCTGGCCATGCCTAGAAAGGATCACAGCATGCTAACATCCTGGGTGGAAAGTGAATGACAGTGCTTGCACCTTTTTGAGGTCTGGAGTCATTTCTGCCTCAGAGAATGTGTTTTACTTATTTATTTGTTGTTTTATAGAGCAAAAACGTGACCGGTTAGGGAATCAGAGTGCTTTACAGAGATAACAAGGTATTTTCAATGATTAGGAACAAACGATCTTGAGGATGCATGAGGGAGATAAATCAAATGCCAGCAGGAACAGATGAAGACTTCACAACACCAACCTCTGCCCATTAAGCTAACAGTGAAGTACGAATTATGCAATATGCTAAACATCGTCCATGATACCAGAAACGAGTAAGTTACATCTATGAAGTCTTGTGAGACTTAACCGGGGGTAGTGTTCAAGTAAAGAGCAATAGAGTATCGCTAAGCCGCTGTTCTGTATATGCTCTGAGAGAGGTTATGGAAGGAATTTGCCCAATAGAAAAATCTTAGCTTCCTTCTTGAATCTTGACACAGATGTTAATTATTCCAATGTTTCGCAGCAGCGAGTTCCATATTCTAGGTGCAGCCTCAGAGAAAGCTCTGTTGTAAGTTCTCTTCTTCTGGATGTCGGTTGGGTTCAGCACAAAATCCCTGCCACTCCTGGAGTGCCTGCCTCTCCTGGATACCACTGTTTTATGAGCAAGATATGAAGGTGAATTAGTGTGTAACACTTTGTGTATGATACAGGACAATTTGAGTTGGATTCTGTCTTCGTAGGGAAGCCAATTCAGGGCCTTCAGTTGCGGTGAGATGTGATCGAATTGTTTTGAACCTGTTAAGAGTCTTGCGGCTGCATTGTGACAAGCTTTTAGGGGAGACATTGAGGTCTTGGCTTGACCAGAAAGGGTTGAGCATCAGCATTTTAGATAACTAATGCCTGTACTGCCATTTCAAGGTCAGACGTATCTAGGAATGGTTTTAGTTTTCTAAGGTAGCTCAGGTGAAACCTGGCATATTTGCCAGTGTGTTGATGTGAGCTTGCATGTTCAGGTTCTTGTCCAGTGTGATTCCTAGGGATTTGGCTGAGCTCAATATGATCTGGGTGCCGTTCAGTGCCGAGATCGATTTGGTCCATTCAAGTATGTCAGTAGGTCTTTTAGAAGGGGAAATTAGTAGAAATTCAGTTTTTTGTGCATCAAGTTTGAGCTGGTTGGTAACTAGCAAGTGCACAGTCAGCTTTAGAGCCTCGTTCATTGTTTTGATCTCCTCTAGGGATAGCATTTTGATGTATATCTGTGTGTCATCTACATAGATATGGAAAAAGATGTTGGGGATACACAGTATTTCAGTTAAAGGTTGCATATAGAAGTTAAAAAGAGTTGGGGAGAGAGTTTAACCTTGCTGAACTCTTATCATAATTGGGAAAGGAGAGTTTATATTTTTATTAACTAAGAATCTTTGAGAGCTGTTCCGTTAAAAGTATTTAAACCATTTGAGAATGGTTCCCCCTAAACCCATCGTATATTATAGACGATTTAGTAACTTCTCAAGGTTAACTGTGTTGAACGCCGACGATAGGTCTAAAAGAATATAAGAGACATGTTTTGTCTTGGCCTAGAGTTTGAAGGGCGACATCCACTTTATGGAGAAGACTATTTTCAGTACTTGACCTGGCCTGAAGCGAGATTGGCATTCGTCTAGCAGATTGAATTTGGTGATGTGTTGGCTAAGTTGTTCTTGAACACATTTCTCAAGCACTTTTGCTATTCGAGGAATATTAGATATTGGTCTGAAAATTTCAGATTCAGCAGGGTTCAGGGTGTTTTCTTTTTTATGGGGATGACTTGTTCAGATTTTAGAAAGACGGGTATTGACCCTTGCATTAGGTAAGCGTTGATTATTGTAGTCCAGATGGGTATGATAAATTGGTTGGATGGGGACAGATAATTGGAGGGGAGCGGGTCATTGAAGTGGTTATTCGGTTTTATGGACTATAGAATTTTCGAGATCTTGTGGTCATCATATAAATTGAAGGTAGTCCACTGAGCTTTATTTTTGGGTACTACCTGATGGGTGTGGGTAGATACGTTGATTTGTGCCACTGAGGGTTGAGACCGGTCGATAGCGGTGGATTTCAGCTCGTTTCCCAATGAGTTGAGTTTGCCTGAGAGGAAGGAGGAGAACTCATCACAATTTATTAGGGATTTTGTTGCTTCTTTAGAGGATTTGGCCAGTTTGTTTGATTGATCAAAGAGCTCTTTTTTTAGACTTATCCAGTTCCAATCGAAATAATTATTTTTTTGATTTGAGCATGCTTTTGTTGTACGCATTTCTGGTCTTTGTAAGAAGTTTTAGCAAGGGGAGGAAGGGTGGTGTCTCCATTTCCGTTCTGTTAGTCTCAGATTTCTCTTTTCATTGTTTATGGAATCATTAAACCAGGGATTTTTGCCTTTACCATGAATTCTATACAGTTTTACCGGGCTAGTGAGTCAATTATATCAGACATTAATGCATTGTAGCATGGTTGTCTGACCAGTCGCAAGGAGCAATTGAAGTTACCCCGCCCACATTTTCCTTAGAGATAATCCAATCCAGTGTAGAGCTTTTTGTGTGAGTTGGCAGGGTACAGGTTTGAGTTGGTCTGCTAGGAAATCTTTAAAGATGTTGACCTGATTTTTTTTTTTGTCCTCATACATGCCTTCAGGGACGCTCTAGATGGGATTCCTCCACGTCTTCCAAACAGGCAAATTCGATGTTGACCCTTGTAGAATGCCTATGGGAGGGGAGCGAAGTTATCCCTCAAGATAAAGCTGTTACCTAGTACCACTCCCAAACACAACACCTGGAAGACCATGTGTTACTAAGGAGGACCGAACCAACAGTACCCTGGCATAATCATTAGACAGATTTTACTTCTCCCTCGAGGCCACTAAGGCCGCCCAGATCTTACAACAACTTGTTTCATCACAGGCCATGTCAGATTGACCAACCAAAATTGTGTACTTCAGAAAGTCCGCAAAGGAAGGAGGAGTTTCAGACTTCCACGCTCTACAGATTTCCCTTCTGGCAATAATTATTGCATAGAACACAAATTTCGAAGCTGGTGCATTCATACCATAGTCCGACATGAGGCAGAGCAAGATTAACATTGGACTGACCTCAATCCGCAGGAGCAGCACATCTTAAAAGAAAACCACATACCTCTGTCCAGAAGAGCTTGATTCTCGGGCAGTCCACAAACATGTGCAACTCGTCTGCTGCTGGATACTTACATCTGGAACAGCTGTAGATCCCCCCCAGTTACTTTGGATAATTTTTTAGGAGTCCAATAAGCTCTGTAAGCAGTATAAAGGTGATTCCTCTTGAGTGCGGCCGGTTTCACCACTGCCTGCAACATAATAAAAGAGTCACACCAGAGTTTCCACATTGCCTCCCCATCTCCTCCAAAAACACTACCCCAGAGTTTCCCAACCTTCAGTTCCGGATGATCACCAACTGTCAAAAGGACCCCGTACCAAAATGAAACTTCACGTTTCCATGTGCCTGTTCTAGAAACTAAATCAAATTTGAGACTTACGTTGTCATTGCCCCATGACTGCATTGCCTACCATGCAGATAGCTGGTAGAATTTAAATCTTGTCAAAGTCCCGCCGGTCAAGCCGGAGATTGACTCCCAGCTGATCAGTTGTGAGCCCTGCTGGAGATCTCCCCACAGCCTAATACCGGCTGATCTAAGTGGTTGGCAAAGTTGGTCCTGGAAGCAATCAGGGGTGGCGGGAGAGCCCCAAATTGGGGCCTGTGCTGCGTAGTATGGAATTTTCAGGACCCTTCTGATATACATACAGTTATTAAGTGCTGCTCACAGGACCTTAAGTCGGACCTTCTTGTAGAACTTGGGATCGCCAAATTTATATAAAAAAAACTCCTGTCCCAGCGATACGCCGTGTAACATGGCCTGGAATAATAAACCGAGAGAGGAGGAGGCCGTTTTGTTAGCCAGAATCCTGAAGTTCTTGAAATGGAATGCGTGGCAATACAGGAGTAAGTCGGGTAAAGCAAGACCTCCCAGTTTTAAACCTCTCCTGAGCTTTTTCCATGCGATTCTCGGGGTTTTGGTAGCCCATATAAAAGTCCCAATTTTACCTTAGAGTATAGAAATATCCTTAATGCTAAAGGATGATGGAATTGAATTAAACAAAAATGTTAATTTGGGCAAATCTATCATTTTAACGAGGTTGACCCTCCCATAGATGTTCAATGGGAGGTTTGCCCAGCGTACTGATAGGCTGCCAACCTAAGATGTTGACCTGATTGTCAATATGGTTGCCCCAATGAAGATTAAAGTCCCATAGGAATATATTGTTGGAATGGGGGGAGACATTTGCAGTAATGATTTCCATGAGATGGTTGATGAAAGGGTCCTTCTTACCCGGGGGATGGTAGAAGGTGTGGAATTTGCAAAATTGGTTAGAATCGTTCCTTATGGAAAGTGCTAGATATTCGCAGGAGTCAAGAGGATCAGAGTGAAGTTGGGGAACGGTGAGCTCGGAGTGGTGGATGCACGCAATACCTCACCCTTTTTTTATTTGTCTGTCTACCCTTACAATTTTGTAGTTTGGAGGAACCTATAAATCCATGCAGGGCAATGATGCTTTGTTGAGTCATGATTCAGTTACAATTGCCACAACTGCTTCTTGGCTCAAGATGAGTTCTGGGATGTCGGCGGCATGCTTCACTTCTGATCGGCAGTTAAGTAGAAGATCAGAGTTGCGGAGTTCCCCAGGGATGTGTATAAGGGTACTCATTTTAAGTTGTTGCTGTTTACCCTTCTTTTTCTGAGTGTAGATGTTCTATTTGCATTGAGTGTAACCGTACAGATTTTGTTTTTGTCTTTCATGTCGGGGGCACTGGAAGAGACAAGTGTTAACTCATAGGTTATTAAAACAGCTAGAGTTTCATCCTCCGATAAATAGTTAAGTTGTTTGCTAGGGTGATATTGTCTATTTGCCAGTGACAATGGTTGGTGGTTTGGCTTGCTTTGAAGGTTGAGTACTGACTTTTGAATGCGCTTGATTTTAGAGAGAGAGTAATCGGTGAGGTGTATGATGATCTTCATTTTGAGAGTATCCCACAGAGTTTCCTGGTGTGGACGCTCTGAGATATGCTGACTGTTTGGTGATTCAGAGCTTCTAGGTCCATCAGTGTAGACTGTGATAGAGGCGATGGTCGCGGGAATCAGGGCTTCGTTTGCTAGTATAATCGGTGTTCCTGACCAGGGGATGGATTTGCTTTAGTATACCGAGAGGTGAGCAAGGGACCTGTTTTACTCAGAGGGGTGGCCAAAGAGCCTTTTCTGGGGGTTAGTGATGAGCTCTGGTTGACCTGTGTGCTTGACGCTATGGTTGCTGGATGGGGACGATGAATGGATGATAAGGTTGCAGGCTGTGCATTTTTGAGAGGTTCAGAAGGCAGGGTGGGCAGTACTCTATTAGATTTAGGGGAGATGCTTTCCTACACATCATTCTCTAATGACATAATGTTGGGGGGATTAGTGCGGTTTCTCTCTTTGTGAGAAGGTGTTAAGGAGCTTAAGGATGTAGCTTCTGCCTTGGTAGCCATAAGCGGGAAGCCCTTACCCAAGGATGCTAACTTTCAACTGGAGTAGAAACTGCTCCACAGTGTGTTAGTTTGTGAAAGAGGGAGCTGGGCTTGTAATGAAGTTTTGTAGCCAAGCACCTGCTCTTATAGGGTGGTGAAGTAGTCATCATTTTTTTAGTTTCTTGTTTGCTGCTAGGATCAGAACAGTACTATTTTTATAGATTGTTACGTAAATGTCAGCTCTTAGGTTTTGTGAGGCCTGATCAGCAGTTTGGTGCCAAACAAAATGTTTCTAGTTTCAAGAGTGTTTAATACATTTATTATGGCTGCTCGTCATATTGCTATTTTCTTGGTGTAGAATATTGGGTCATTTACAATGATGCCCTTTTCCATGTTATAGTACGGGTCGGAGATCAGAGTCTCTGGGTGTCTTCTCAGAAGATTGTGTTCAAAGGTTTTTGAAGCAGTCTTGGATAAGTTGGAGGGTATGTGATAGTGTAGGAGTTCTATCCTGCTTTCAGGCATGATCCTGCCATACTAATAAGAGAGAAAATGCAGGTTATGCAGAATAAATGTTTCTTTCAGTTTTCTCAGTGACTTCCCTTGATCTATGGCAGGACGGTCCAATTGCAATGATGCTCTAGTGTGTGCACTAATCGGAGAGTAACATTAGGGGTAATGTGGCTGTGATTCTAATATATTCCATATCCTGTGTTGCAGGAAGTTCCAAAGAAGTCCCTTCATTATATGGGGTAAGCACAGAAGTCCAGAAATTATTTCTAGGATCCGGAGAAAGAGGACCACTTTCCAGCAGCAGAGCCCTCTTTTCTGTGCTAGAGGACAAGTCTTATTTTTATTTCTAATGTCTGAGGTGAATTGGTCTTTCCTTGCGAGATGGCCAGGGGACCACTCAAAGGACGGCCCTTTTGAGTTGAGGGAAAACTGTATGAAAATTAAAGCAGCAGACCCACTCTAAATGGAGACCAGGGTGAGAAGGCAGAGACTTAGCACTTATAGGACGTAGAGAGATATGTGTGTGGCCTCCTAGGAGGGCCTCCATGACCTTCCCTGACCCATCTCTTCATTCTTGCCTGATTTATAACTGGCGGGAGGTGGCTGAGCTGCGGACGTGCTCCAGTCAGTCACATACGCCTCTGAGTTCCTTCCCCTATTAGCCCCAGCAGCGGACCTGGGAGAGTCAGGGTGACTGCTGCAGGGCAGGAGTGGTCTTGTCTTGCATGTGCTCAGTTCCAGGAGGCCCCCATGAGGGTCCGCAAGCCTCCGGGAGAGATCGAGGCTCTGGACCCGAATATCCCCAAAGGAGTCTGCAAGCCCCCGAGAGAGGTTGAGGCTCCGGACCGGAATATCAGGTTGTGGTTTCAGGCAGGGAACCCAGCCTGCCCCAGGCCTGCACCCGGTGGGGATCGGCACGTGAGCTGCACTTCAGCTGACTGCAGGTGGTCGGTCGGGTCAGACAACAGCAGCACTCACAAGGTCTCAGGAATCTGTGCTCCTTCGCAGCTAGAAGATGACGCCATGCCACCAGCCCACGCAGCAGCAAAGATCAGTCTGGATGATGGCTTCCTCAGCAGCACGAACCAGCAGCCAGACACCGCAGCAGAGTAAACAATACCAGTCAATCCCCAGGAGGAATCAGCCCAATCCAGCAGGTGAGTAGAGCCAACGATTCCCAATAGAATTAAATTTAGATGCAAGAGCTGGCTGGTGGATGGCAGGGTTAAAACATAGATATATGCTGATTGGTAATCTCCAACCCGGGAGGTCCCTAGAGGTGCTCCTATTCGGAGGCCATCTAGGTGTCCAAAACTTAATTTGGTGTTGTGATACTCGCACTTAGCTGCATTTAGAGTGAGACCTGCTTCAGCAAGTAACTGGCACACTTGAGTAAGGGCTTTGTTGTGTTATTTCTCTGTATATTTCAAAAAATCAACATGTGTAACAGGTTGCATTCTTCAGTGAATGACATTCTGAAATATCTCAGCAGCCAAATATATATATATATATATATATATATATATATATATATATATATATATATATATATATCTACAGTTCTCTTCCAGCTTAAGTTGATGTTATCCTTTATTCAGGTCAAGATGGTAAAAGACTTTGGCTCTGTTCAATTGAGTGATCATGTCTTCTCTGTGTGGACCAGGGTTTCGCTCCCTCTCAGTTGCTTTGTTTAACTGGTGCAGATCAACACAGCTGTGCACCGCTCTGCTACTGTCCCTTATTTGGTATGACTACAATTGGTGCATCCTATGGGGTGGAACCTGTGGAGCATTCAATGGTGTCATGTTTTAAATGTGTTTCCAACTCTTTCTCTACAGCTTCCAATAAATGCAAAACCAACTATGCTGTGCTGCTGAGCTACAGGCTGAATTTCTTGATTCATATAAAGATGCACTTTTATTTTCTTGAGTTTTCCCAGGTCACCCATGAATTAGCCACAGGAATCAGCTGATGATTTCAGGCTGAGCATAGAGGTTGCAGCTGAGTGATAACAAACCCATGTCAGTCACGGTGGCAAAACTGAGCAAGTATGCACAGGATGAGGTCCCTTGTAGAACCTGAATGTTGGCCTGCACTGACATCTTTTTGTGTTGCATTGTCGCTATGAACAACTCTTGGCTTTGTAATGGTTTAGCGGCAGCACAGGTATTCTTTTTTGACTGACGGAGTGAGGTGAGGCACAGGGGACAGGCTGTTAAACTACTCCAATGTAATGATAATGATTGACGCACCACTGTCTATGATGAAGGTTGCGGGTGACCAGTCACTTTCAATGTGATTTTTGGACAGTGTCCAATAGAAGTTTGTCACTTTTTTTGGTGAGTTTTTCCTTGAAAATGCTTCTTTGCAGGTAGCTAACACCACATGTGACCACTGTCCTTTGGTAGATATCATCAGCGCACTGCAATTATCTTTGCTGGTACTCAATTGAACCTTGGTATGACAAGCATGATAACAATTTATTTGGCTTGGCTTCTATTTGGTGTAGCTGATATTGCCTTTTTGGTTTTGTGGGGATGGAAAGAGCATTTCTGGAACATTCTTGCGTCCATCTTTCTGTTGTGACATCAGTAATTTTTTCTTGGCTTGGCACACAGTTATGAAATGGTTCTCTTTCCCACAACCTTTGCAGACTTGTCCTAGTGCTAGACATTTACCTTCATGGGGAAAAGAAAATCCACATCAGAAGCATAGCATGAATTTCCTTTGAAGACGTCGAATTACATGCATCTTGTTAATGCTTTTGCTTTCTTTTCACAGTCAATTCTGATTCATCATGTGCTGTTTCTGCTTTCATGTCAGCAGCTTGTCAGTCTGCTTGTTCTTCTGCTCTTGCAGTCATCAGCATTTTCGCTAGACTGTGTGTTTCTCTCAACATGCGCCTTCTGAACGAATCGGAAAGACAGTCATCGATGACTCTGAGGCGCATGGCTTCCTTGTCGGTGAAGTCACTGAACTTGCAATTTTTAATGAATGCATCAAGTCTTTCAACAAATGCATCATTTGTTTCACCAACCTGTTGTTGTGCTTGGTTAAAGATGTACCTTTCATAATTGACATTCGACAATGGATTAAACTTGGTTTTGAGTGCTTCTTTTACTTTTCGGTACGATATTGCACAAGTATGTAAATCTTTCTTTAGCACTTCTTTCACTCCATCACCTGCAAGGTTTTTTAAATATTTGATTATCTTCTGGTCATCTTCTTCCTCTAGTGCATCTATGAAATCATTGACTGTTTTGATCCATGCAGCCCAGCTGGCACCAATGATCTACTTTTTAGTAGTATCAAAAGGAGGTGGAGGGTTCAGCAACACAGCCTCATTACATTTCACGCTCAATCCTGGTACCATCATGCTGGCACGTACTGCTCGGAACATGATGGCTCTTACAACTTCTGCAAGCATCAACCTTGTGCTTGAACATGGTTCGCAGCATGCTTCAATCGACTGTGACAGTGAACACATGTTCTGTTTCCTGTACTTTGTTGGCGTTGTTTTTATTTCTTGCTTCGTCTGATTAATTGCTCTGCATTTGGGCATGGTTCAGCATATCTGTCGACCACCTCACTGGTGGATTTGGTGGAGTCTGAATATGCTCTTGTACAAGGCCTTCGGTTTCTTTTGTGGCAGTGTATGGACTGGAGCTAGGCTTTGACAGCACATATGCCAGTTGAAGTCAAGTCAAGTCAGTCAAGTCATAAAATTTATATAGCGCACTACATACCCAGAGGGTTTCAAGGCGCTTAGGAAGGGGAGGAGGATTATTTGTCAAATATCCACGTTTTAAGCTGCTTTCTGAACGCTAGGTGATTCTGGGTGAGGCGAAGGTAAGCGGGGAGTGAGTTCCATGTTTTGGCAGCCAGGTATGAGAAGGATCTGCCTCCCATGGTGGTCTTGTTGATGCGAGGTACAGTGGCGAAGGCTTGGCTGGAAGAGCGAAGTTGGCGGGAGGGGGTGTAGAAGGACAGTCGAGAGTTGAGGCAATCTGGTCCGATGTCGTAGAGTGATTTGTGTGCGTGGGTAAGCAGTCGGAAAGTAATCCTCTTATTGACGGGTAGCCAGTGGAGGTTTTTAAGGTGACCAGAGATGTGTTCGTTGCGTGGGATGTCTAATATGAGCCTGGCTGAGGCGTTTTGGATTCGTTGTAGTTTCTTCTGGAGTTTAGCGGTGGTACCTGCGTAGAGGGTGTTTCCGTAGTCCAGTCGGCTCGTGACTAGAGCGTGGGTGACTGTTTTCCTTGTTTCGGAGGGGATCCAGCGAAATGTTTTTCTGAGCATGCGAAGAATGTTAAAGCAGGAAGAGGATACGGCGCTGACTTGTCTGTTCATTGAGAGTGAAGAATCCAGGATGACGCCAAGGTTCCGTGCGTGGTCTGTCGGGATGGGTGCATTTCCGAGGGCTTCCGGCCACCAGGAGTCGTCCCATGCAGAGGGGGATTTACCTAAGATGAGGACTTCTGTTTTGTCAGAGTTCAGTTTCAGACGGCTTTGTTTCATCCATTTGGCGACTTCTTTCATTCCTTCGTGTAGGTTAGTTTTGGCGGTGCTGGGGTCCTTGGTGAGAGATAGGATCAGTTGAGTGTCATCCGCGTAAGAGATGATGTTGAGGTTGTGTTGGCGGGCGATGGCCGCGAGGGGGCTCATGTATACGTTGAAGAGGGTGGGACTGAGTGAGGATCCTTGTGGTACGCCGCATATGATTTCAGAGGCCTCGGATTTGAACGGTGGGAGGCGGACTCTCTGGGTTCTTCCGGTGAGGAACGAGGTGATCCATTCCAGTGCCTTTCCTTGGATTCCGATGTTTCTGAGGCGTTGTAAAAGGGTGCTGTGGCAGACTGTGTCGAAGGCTGCAGAGAGGTCGAGGAGGATGAGGGCGACTGTGTCTCCATTGTCCAATAGAGTTCGAATGTCGTCTGTTGCTGCGATGAGGGCGGTCTCAGTGCTGTGTTTGGCTCGGAAGCCAGATTGTGAGGGGTCGAGTGATTTGTTGGCTTCGAGGAAGGCGGCGAGCTGGTTGTTGACAGCTTTCTCGATGACTTTGGCCGGGAATGGAAGAAGCGAGATGGGGCGGTAGTTTTTGAGTTCGGTGGGGTCTGCTGTTGGTTTTTTCAGAAGGGCGGTGAGTTCAGCGTGTTTCCAGTCTTCTGGGAAGGTAGCGGAGTTGAGGGAGCAGTTGATGACGTCTCGGAGGTGCGGAGCTATGACGGAGACTGCTTTGTTGAAGATGTGGTGAGGGCATGGGTCTGTGGGGGATCCAGAGTGGATGGAATTCATCAGGCGGATGGTGTCCTCAGTGGAGATTGGGTTCCAGGCGTTAAGGGTGTTAACGGGGGGAAGATGGTCAGCTGATGGTAGGGTGTTAGGTAGTTAGGTAGTTGAACACTTTACTGCTTCGATTCTGGGCATGTGGCATGCACAAGCGTTCTGTCATACCATTGCAAACTCTCAGGGAGTTCAGTCTTGTTTTTCTCTGGCACATATCCCATCTTCGTTGCCACCTATAGCGTCTTCCCCAGCCCTGAAGAATGCAAATAGACTCTCCACACAAGAGCGGCGGTTAATCATTACTTTATTCTCTAGAATTCACTTACACACTACTCATTGCATTATACTTCCCATAACCACCCACTCAAACCTCCTAGCATATCACATAGTTCCTTGTTTAGGGGCCGCCTGATAACCACGAGGGTCCTAGTGCATATAACATCATTATGCTACACCAACTAGTGTCATTCCTGGGTTGTAAATAGCTAGATGCGAGGATGTCCTTTAATGATCTGGCCTTGCAGTAAATAATATTAGGATTACTACCTACTTCTGCACCCAAAATCGGTTTTGTTTTAACTGGATGCCAGTGTTTTCTCATAGTTTTTTTGTCCTCTGTACTTGCCCGATTTTATGTGCAAATGAAATGAACAGTGCCATCTTCTATAATCCCAGTCTAAATATGAGGAAATAACTAGGGTACCATAATCATTTGTTTGTGATGCCATTCTTTAAATGTTGTTAAACAGCAATTTTGTAATGTAAATTTGCATCATTAAAAATATCAATAAAATAAATTTGTCATGTGTAATCATGTGTTCACCAGAAAAACAGAATATATTTTCCTTCTGGAAAAAATTGTTAGGTTACTTAACTGAATATCAAGTCTTTACTACCTTTTATGCAATCTAAACTGTTAATTACTTACTGTGCATCCCACATGGTATGTCGAAATATGGGTTAATTTGTGCAGTTTGATGAACATATCAGTTGTGTTCATATGTCTTCTAATCCACACATTTTGCATTCAGTTAAGAGTTTCAAATAGCAACAAAAAATGTTGATCTCAAACTTGATTTGACTTATCTGTACCTACATTCCTAATGTCCCAACCAGCTTGGAAACAGAAGAAGACAATGTTGCAATTTTGAGTGGAATTTCAGAAACTAGTCAAACAAGATAGTTGTGCTTTCAAGGTCCCTTTGCCACTCTTTTCATTTGTAACTTTCTGTTTCAATATTACCCCACATTGAAAAAAAGACACAAGGACATCATCGATAAAATATAATGTCCTAGGCACACCCTCACGATGCTACTTCGCATGCACTCATTCTAATATCTGAATAACTGAATAACATTTTGAGGGACAATTTGTGAAATATAGCAATACACTAATGTGTCTATTACTGTTTCAGAAAACTGTGTGACTTAGTTTGCAACAATGTTATATTATAACCCTTAAAACACCTAGTTAGCTGAAGATTAAACTTAATTAGAGCTTTCCAGATGGTGCTGCCGAGGTGTTATTTTTACACATCACAAACTGTCTGCATAATGATATTGATGTATTTGCAACCTCAAAAACCACAATCTTGTCAAAGAGTTTGTAGAAGACCTTTTTCTAATGGCTCACCTCTTAATATTTAAGTTTCCTCCAGCATCACAATAGGAGAATTGTGACCCAGAAACAGTAGTTAAGAGTTGAAAACTGTGAACTGTTGTGTGTACAATATTACACATAAATAAACCATACTCTAATTATAAGTATTCTGGTTTGTGTGTGTGTGTGTGTGTTCGTATATGGTAAAAAGAAACTTCTATAGGTCTAAAATCCCTTAGAAATCCATACATGTATAGCCTTAACATACTTAATATAATTCAAGGAATTCCCAGCACTTAATATTAGCTAAATGCTCATGGTGACTCATTGCAAAGTCAAAAGGACATGCATTAGTGCTTATAACGTCGAAGGCCCCAGAAGCTTTCACAATATTAAAAAGTCTGAACCATATGGCCCAAATCAAAAGTTTTTAAATGAGTAGCTGTGCTTTATTCTTGTTGTAAGTTTGACTTGTCCCAAATTTTACAGGACTATGACACACTTAGGGTGCCAGTGCGGCAGACATAATGTCTTCAATCAACCTCACTAACTACAACCTGCAAAATGTAGAGATCACTTCTGGCCCAACACCTGTCTCTGTAAATTAGTGGAACCACTGTCATGGTGGTTTCTCTGAAGGTACAAAACGGTTTCTGTACGGCCGCAGTATGTTTTGACAGACATCAACTCAAACATTTTATTTTTGAAAAACAAACTCTTAAGGTGTTTTTTTTATTTTTGAAAAACAAATAATAACCCCCAGTGCACAAATAAGGCTAGGCTACATGTCCCATGGGTGATTTTGCACGGTCCCAACCACTGCCACAAAATGTGTCTTTAATCATTTCATTGTTACTGACTACACCGTGGGTGCAAATGTGCGTAATGGCAAAGGATAAAGTTGGTGCTCTTTTTTTTTCTAGACCTCGTAATACCCATCAGCATTCATTGTGCAGTAGCTTTCGTTGTGAACCCGATTTTTCCCAATTTAAATAGAAATTCGCCTTGAAATATGCTAGTGCAGGGAAAACACGTTGGGGTATATTATCAACAACTAGCGATAATTTTTGTCTCTAACTTGTTTAGAGACAAAAATTATCGCCGCACATCGGCGATTTTTATCGCAGATAAACCTTGCTATTGGCAAGGTTTATCGCAAATGCGATAAAAAACGCCCGCAATGCATGAATATCGCTGAAAAGTCAGCGATATTCATGCATTATCGAGCAAATGCTCTTAGCCATGTTATCCACCTCCCATTGGATAACATGGCTAAGGACTGCTCAGGGCAGGTGTTAGCTTTTGGAGATATTCGCCCTTAGCGCAAATATCTCCAAAAGTTGGTAATAGGAGATAGCGATGTTAGCGACTGTTTCCAGTCGCTAACATCTTGGCACGCCCACTTTGCATATCATTAGTGATAAATATCACTGACATGCAAAGTGGGGCCCATGATGGTCGCTATCTCCTATTAGCTGTCGCTAACTGGTGTTAGCGACAGCTTGGTAATAGGGAGATAATTTTATCTCCGCTTTCTTGGCTTTTAAAGCCAAAAAAGCGGAGATAAAACCCCTTGATAATATACCCCGTTGTTTTTCTTGTTTAGGAAGAACATTACTTAATAGCTGCTAGTTCATTCTTTCTTGACAAATGGTATATTGAAAAAACCGAACAGATATTGTGAATTTTGAAAAATACTCAGCGAGACACAGATATACTGGCACATTGTCTTACTTTTTAGAAAGTAATTGAAAAAAGTGTCAACATCGAACATTAATAACATCTGTCAAACTTCTCTCTAGTGGGAGCTCAGCAGTCTATTGTATAGCGTTAATCTGCAACACGTTAATCTGCGACACAATGTAAAATAACATTATTCAGTCTGTGGCTTTGTATAGCAGCTGATTATTTACGTTTGTTTTAAAAGATTTGCTGATTATTCTGCATTTGCAAGGAATCATTTGGTATTCCTGGTTGAATTAGAATTTCACACTAATGAGGGTCTTCCGAGTTTTTTGTGGCACAACTTCTCTGGAGGGTACAGTTACAGTATCACAACGTCTTGAACTAGAAGAATTTTGTCTAACCCTCAACATTCTTGAGGTGGTCTATTTTTTAATTTGGTCTGCCACTAAATCAGTTTCATAATGATTTGTACATAGTAAATTGAGAAACTCAAAAGCTTATCATGTTATTAAGGACCAATGCACAAAATCTATAAACACATGGATTATGTTGTCATTGTATTCTAATCTATACTACGTACAGATACGTTATTATGTCTAATTTCTAAAATTAAAATTACGACGGGTAGAAATACATCACAAATCATAAAGAAATATGCCATCTGGCTAAAATCAGTCACAAAAATGTTGAATTTAGTGTGGCAGCATTATTGAATTGCTTGCTTGCAGTGGAGGTGCTTGTTAGCAGGCCTGTGCGACGCACCATAACTGACAAGATGACGGGTGCTTGATGTGAGAGGCAACCACCGAACTGGGGTGTATGACCGAGTCCAGCGGCTGACCCGAAATTAACTTCCAGAAAACTACTACTCCAGCACAGTAGGTGCAGCTTTCTAATGATATATCGGCCTGGGGCTCCCTTTGAGGGTGCGATCCAGCCTGACTCTGCCCACTGGGGGAGGCTAGTGAGGAACGTGGCATTGCAGGGCAGCCACAACTTGTCACACGCAGTGTGACTTAGAAAGGGGACCTGTAAATGCTTGCAGCCTGCAGAATGTTGTGCACATACAAACCGACGGGTGTGCTGCAATCTGCTGAGGCTGGGATGGAGATCCCCCTGAGACAGCGATGGAAGCCCCGCTTCTATATAAATGTCCCAGTAGTGTGGGGATTACATAACTCTAAGACGAGCCTGCTATGGAGCGCTGACAGCGCAATAAAGATGGGCTCCAACGAATCTATGCCCGTACCCACCAGATTGCAAAGAAGCTGCTAGTGAGAGCATTGCACATGAGGCTTGCGAATACGCCCTGCTGGAGGAACAACAAGAAAACTGAGCCAGGCCCCTTCTCCTCTGCAATGCCTTAACAACCAGACGACACGCATGTTGCCTGGAGTGTGGTTATGCCAGGAGAGGTGACAATTGCGTGCTGAAAGCCCTGAGGGCCACCCACCATTTATTGACAGCCTGAAGCCCGCATGAATTTGTACATGTGTAGTGAGACACTATAGAGCAACGTACAGTAACCAAAACAGATCCTCCAACTGGGCATGCACGCTGGGGACTGTGTGGCCCTTCACTAATTGAGGCCAACGTGCAGGAACACTAGAGGGAAATGTGTGATTCCATTGCTTGGTACCCACCAATCTGGATACTAATGCCTAGAGCAGGGCCTTTGGTGGGAAATGACCATGAGAGGGGGCCGCCCTGGAGGAGATACATGAGCCTGAGGCATGGTCCTGCAAAGGAGAGACACCAGTGCTGCAGAGAGATGCAACATACAGAGCATAGAGATAGCGGTGACACCCCTCCATTGTGCGCTGGGCAGCTGCTGGGGCATTAAAAGCTCAGAAAACCCCGTGCACAAAGCCAACACAACAACCAATGGCCTTAATGGGGAAAACAGATCAGTCTCAATCAAGACTAACCCCTGAGACCAGTAAAAGCATAAGGACCTAACCAAAAGGCCCTGCAGAACATGACATGAATAATTCAATTCAGGTTACCACAGTCATGGTAAGTACTTAGATGGTGATGCAGCAGAGCCTGCAGTCCATAGATGGCAAAATCAACCATCTTAATTTGCAAATAGACCACCACACTACCAACCTCAACAAGCAAGCAACAAAGCTGATTGAAGCAGAACAACGAATATCCCACACAGAAGACACCATGCAATCTATGAACAAAACATGTCTCAACATGGAAAAAGTGCTGGGGATAATACAAGCAAAAAATGAGGATTTAGAGGTGCGCTCTCATCATAACAACTTGTGAATAACAGGAATTCCTACGTTGCAAACATGGTGATGGACTTCTTGGGCTCTGAACAACTCTCCAAACTGCTCATGGTAGAGCGAGCTCATTCGTCACTAATGGCGAGACTGCCCACGGGATCCCCCAAGACCAATAATCTCCAAACTCCTAAATCATTGCAACCGCGATACGATGTTCAGATTAGCACTTGAAAAAAGAGACATTATACATGAAGGTAATACTGAGGCGTTTTCCTCAGATTTCACAGCGAATGTGCAGGCTGTACAGGCTTCCCGGAAAGAGTACCCACCAGTCAAAAAAAAGCTCCAAAAAGGGGAAATTCCATATACAATGCTCTACCCAGTTAGATTGCGAATATACCATCAGGGCAAAATGAACATTTTTACAACACCTAAGGCAGCGATGGAATACATCAACAAGCTTTTCCCACACAGGTGAGAATGCCAATCCCAAGTAGATGAAAATAGAGGGGAGTGAGCACATATCCAATAAGACAGAGCTGCTGTTGGTTCCTAAAGTTCTTTTTTCCCCTTTTGTAGGTATCTATGATGATGTATCAGGTGACGCTCAAACATTTAATATGGTCAGGAGTGATGAGTGGCAGTGCAGGCCAACAGGCTTGATTTCTGATGACATTTGTAACCATGGGATAACACCTTCCCTAACCTGCCCTTGAGCACACTGTCCTGGGAGCTTTCCTGTCTAATGTGCTCCGTCACTAGTATTTACACCGCTTTATTTTGATTTGCCATATAAGCCAGGCATTCACATCTCTCCTGGCCATCCCAGTCCAACACCCCAAATGAGATCTGACATGGCTGCATCAGCGGCTACTTCTGCCTTCCGACACTTGTTTCTGACATTGTTTGTACTGTTTTGTTCCTATGGGGAGGTCTTTGGCATTATTGGATTGATGAAATGGGCAGGGGCAGGTGCATTTTTAGGTCAAGCTTGATCGACCTGCTATATCTCTTCTCTGGGGTTTGGCACACCCACCAGTTGTTATTGGCTGTTATCTGGATCATTTACAAATGCTGGCTTGTTGTTGATGCATTTGCCTAAATGTCCCTCCTTTGTGGGCTTAGCTTCCTCGCTGGCGATTTCACGAAGAGATCGTTTTGTTTGGCCATCACACTATACAGCATGTGATGGCCCCTCCTGCTTGTTTTGGGTATTTGCAGCACACTGCGCGCGCTTTCACACATGCACCAGTTGTGGGACGGGCTGTGCAGCTCACTCAAATCGTTGTTTTTTTGTATTACATTAAACCTTGGCAGCTGCACCTCTTGTTGTGCGCAGTCACAAGCCGTGGGGCAAGACGATCGGAAGGACGCCAAAACCCGAGCTGTAGATCCTACCCTTCTATCATCGCATACATATGACTTGGATGAAGACTGAGGTTGGTTATAGGCAAGCAGTCCATTGACGCGCCATATGTTTCTACATCTTTGACACAGAAACATCTGCTTTCACTACCGCTAAAAAAGAGGAAGGGAAGACGCAGATTCCCCCATTAAAATCGGTGACACAACATGGGAGGATATATATCCCCCAAGCGATTGCACCAGGATTTAGAAGCGCCTTGGAGCCCTAAGGAGCCCCGCTTTCTTGATTGGATGAATTTTCCCTTTGTCTTGATAGTGTCAAGATCCAGGAGCGTTTGGAGCCCTAAGGAGCCCCATTCAAAGCACTAACCGTGTGTGTTACATCTGTTTCCTGGCCCACTCGAGTAACACAGTGAGGAAGATCGGTTGTTTGTTTAACTGAAAGAGAACAGTTTATAAACCTTGTTTGGTTTGGAATTCTGCTGGTCCAGCCACTCCGCCCCCCCAAAGGACTCTTTAAAAAAACTATATTGGGAATGGGTCTCCATGAAGCGCACCAGCAACCAGCAGCACAGCAATGCCACCGCAGCTTTTTTGCTAATAAAAGATGTTGTTGTCTTTGAGCCCTACATGGACTTAATCACCATCGCTATGGACCGGTCCTTGTACATCAAATTCCGACTAGGAACTTTACCTCTTGCTGACCTTTGCTCCAGGTGGAATAAGTCTCAGCCAGCATCACGTTATTGTGCCTTATGCTCTGATAAACCAGAGACTGTGCCCCATCTTTTATTCGAATGTCTGGACTATGGGCGCCCTAGATCACGATGACTCAAACCAATTTGCAGAGAATTGGGCACCCGCCAGCACACGGTCGCCCTCCGTATTCTTTTAACCAATACAGCCCCCACCATTGTTTGTGCTGTTTCCAAGATTTTAAAATGGGCTTGGTTGATTAGACTAAAAAGACTGTCCGCACCAATTTAATTCTGTCTTAGATAATTTATTCTATACAATTGTGTTTTTATCCCTTTTATTCTCAATGTACAGTCATATTTTCGATATGCTGTTTTACCTTTTTATCTTTTGTAATGCTTTTATGATATATGCATATCGAAATAAAGCAATCAATCAATCAATCATAAACCTTGTCCTGAAGAAGGTGGCTTATAATCACAAAAGGGCAATCGAAACGCGTCGACGACTACATGGTGTTACATCCAGGAATTTGATAGGGTGGCGAATAGATGAGATAATTTGTGGACAAGCATAATATATGATCATAATGAATTCTATATGGAGTAACCAATCAATGATGTGCCTATTATTATACACTGTTTTGTTCTCTGATAGTTGTTTTCTATATTGTTAACACATAGGTGTTTTTTAATTTTTAAACTGTGTTTGTATAAAATTTACTTTTGATGATTGTTTTTTAATTATTGTGTAAATTACATTGAGTGTATTAAAATGTGTTTACTTTTATATATCAGTTGTTTTTGAGTATTGTTCTACATAACTGACTATAGTGGGCCTTGGATGATTCATTTCGGTGTTGCTTTCGGCGACACTTGAGCTGCTGTGTATGAATGTGGTTGAGTGAAGATCAATTGTTGATCTCAGTTTAGTGCAAATTTAGTCCCAGGAGAAATTTCCTTTTTTCTACACCCACCAGTTGCCATTGGCTGTTATCTGGATCACTTACAAATGCTGGCTTGTTGTTGGTGCATTTGCCTAAATTTTCCTCCTTTGTGGGCTTAGCTCCCTCGCTGGTGATTTCACGAAGAGATCGTTTAGTTTGACCATCACACCATACAGCATGTGATGGCCCCTCCTACTTGTTTTGGGTATTTGCAGCACACTGTGCGTGCTTTCACACACGCACCAGTTGCAGGACGGGCTGTGCAGCTCACTCAAATCATTGTTTTTTTTGTATTACATTAAATCTTGCCAGCTGCACCTCTTGTTGTGCGCAGCTCACGACTCGTTTTTTGTGTGTTTTTTCTTTAGGACGTTTTTACCAATAATGTGAGTTTAAACTTCTGTGTTCCTGTATGCCGTGAGAAGCCACTTCTGAATGAAATCACATTGGGCATGCAGTAGCCGGAGTTAATTAGCACTGTAATGCAACAGCACCGTGCGGTCTGCCCATGCAGCCATTGGGCATCAGCTGCCGCTTCACTCCCAGAGCTCTCTCATCCCGGTGCTAGCCAGAGTTCCTCTGCCTCTCCCGGTGATGAGTGACATCTCGCTGACGTAATCTGGGGAAGGAGGAAGACCCAGGCGTGACCCCTCATTACCCTTGTCTTGCTGCAGGGCATCCAATTAGCAAGATAGCGGATAAGTCTTAGGAGATCTGTGCCTGAAGTCAGGCACTGCCTGCCCTCAGTTGAAAAGAATAATTGTAACACACGCTCTACTTACAAGCCACAGCTCTGGGTGGCAAAGAACTATGCTCACTGTGTGAGAGGCTAGATGTCGACTTCCGTCATTTAGATTTATTTAAAAAGTTTTGTACAGCGCGAACAAGACCCCGAAGGGTATTAAAACACTTCACAATAATGGAAGGGGAGAACAAGTTAAAGGGGAACATTGTAGAGGGAGCAAGAGAGGATAGCATAATGAACTAATAACAATATACAAGGTTGCTCAACAAACATTACTTGGTACGGTAAGGTAGACAATCCTGGGAATTACAGTTGTTAGGCCCCCAAAAAAAGGATGTTTAGAAGGCAGACAAAGCATGGTCATTTAAGGCAGGAACTTGCTCATTAGGATTATTTTTACTTCATGATTTAAAGCAGCCGTGTAGGGCATTCTGCGGATTTCCGGAGGGAGCGAGTTCCAGATCTTCGGTGCCAAGCCAGAGAAGGCTCCGAGCCTTGTTCTCTTTTTGCTAAAGGTCTCAGGTTTCAGTAGTAGATAATTTGCACTTCTTGATGGTCTGACCCCACCTGATGGTTCTAGTTTTTGAGCCAGGTAGCCAGGAGTATTGGAGTGGAGGTCTTTGTGCATCAAACAAGCAATCTTTACTTGTTTTATTGCTTTGTGGGGTAACCACTTTAGAGATCTTAGGGCTGGGGAAATGTGATCAGTTCTTTTTGTATTAGTGATCAGTCTGGCAGCTGCATTCAATAAAGCAATGAGCGGGGCCAAGATATGTTTGGGGAGGCAACAGAGCGTCGCGCTACCATAGTCTAGCCTCGGCAGGACAAGCGATTGAACCACCTGCCTGTAGTCCTCTTGAGTGAGGAATGGTTTAAGGTTTCTAAGAAGCCTCATGGTTTGCGCCCTTACACATTTTACTAATATTTTTCTTCATGTTCAAGTGCGAGTCTAGGGTGATTTCAAGAGATTTAGCTGAGTCGATGATAAGAGGGGAGCAATTGAAGGTAGTGAGTTGCTTCATCAAGAGGTCAATCTTGGGGGTGTTCTTAGGAGGGAATATGAGAAGGAATACTGTTTTGGCGGTGTTGAGCAGGATATGGTTCTCAGTTAGCCAGTTTGGGGTAATCATCAAGGAGGAATTGAGTGACATGAGGTCTTCAGAAGAATTGATTTGCAGGTAAAGTTGTGTGTCATCCGCATACATATTAAAAAGAATGATCATTGATTTTATAGCATTCGCTAGCGGTTTCAGGAAAATATTAAAGCATATGGGAGAAAGTGTAGACCATTGTGGGACCCCCATCGAGACTGTAGATGGTTGGGATACGGTATGGTTCACCTTAACTCTTTGGGATCTATTGTGAAGGAAGGAAGTGAACCATTGCAATACCAGACCGAAAAGGCCTATCCTGTGTTCCAGAATGGCTAAAGGCTATCACGATTAACCATGTTGAATGCAGAGGAAAGATCAAGGAGGATTAGTAGACAGGATTTGTTATGGTCTAAAATTTTTAGGATGTCATCCATGATGTGAAGGAGCGCTGATTCAGTACTATGACTGCTCCTAAAACCAGATTGAGGTTGATCCAAGAGATTGAAGGTCTCGAGGTGCGAACAGAGTTGCAATTGAACTCATTTTTCTAGGATCTTAGCCAGAGTAGGGATGTTGGAAATGGGACAAAAGTTGTTAGGGTCAGATCTATCCACATCAGATTGTTTAAGAATGGGTGAAACCTCAGCTGCTTTTAGACATTTTTTGGATTTTGCCTTGAGATAAGGAGGTGTTGACAATCTTTGTTCTACGGGGGAGAAGGACAACCTTGATTTCTTTGAAGACAGACAGTTGCAATGGGTTGCTGAAGTGATTAGAGGGGTTAATGGTCAGAAGAGTTTTGTAGATGTTGTTTTCACTGAGGGGAGAAAAGGAGCTCCCGGTGGCCATGTTCTTGGTGCTAATTCTAAGAGGCTTTAGACTTTCAGAGAGGGCAGACTGAGACGCTCTCTCAGATGATGTAAGTAGGGCCCTCTTAGATTCAAGGTCAAGACTGATGAGTTTAGCTTTTCCATAAAGAAGATAACCAGATTGTTGCATGAAGGTAAATTGTCTGCTGATTCAAAGTGATTGGGTGCTGTTGCGTTTTGCTGTTTGACAATTTCAAAATAGTTTTTGGGGGTGATTCGAGGCTTGACTAAGTTAGACTATGAAGTAATCAGCCTTAGTCATCTTGATTTTTTTTATTGTAGCAGCTCCTAACTGATATAAGGAATTTTAGATGATACACAGAAGGTTTTGAACTCCATAGATGTTCAGCAGCACTTAGGTTGCTGCGTTCAGAGTTTAGTTTGTCATTGAACCAGGGTTTGGAGACTTTACAGGGGGATTTTTTTTGCTGTAGAGGAGCTATTGAATCCATGATAACAGAAATAGTGGAGTTATAGAAGTATGTGAGATCATGTACATCAGTCATGTCAATTTGGGAAGACAAGGCGTTTTTACATTCAATAGCTAGCCAGTCCATGTTAATATTCCTGAGGTCTCTTTTCCACAGTGTAATTGTTCCTTTGTTGGACCCTTTTCCATATCACCTCCCTGTTGATAAATATGCTATTAAGGTCAGACCAATCGCAAGAGGTAATGTCCTCCAATGTGATGGTATTACCTTTTGAAATAATGAGGTCCAGAATTTCTCCTTTGTTGTGAGTGGGCCGGTAACAGAATTGGATAAGGTCCAGATCAGATAAGAATGCGTTAAGGCAGATCACTGCTTGGTCATTAGGTTTAGACCAATGAAAGTTGAAATCACCAAGGTGGATTTGAGATACTGATGGTTCATCATTGGAAGATATAATTACCATTAGTTGTTCGATGAAGAAGAAATTATCACCAGGAGGGTGGTAGAAAGTATGACGTTTGCATACATAGATGTGGTTGCTAGAGAAGTTGAGGCAAAGGTATTCAATTATAGGTGAGGTGGAGGTCTCCATGTGGGAGACAGATAGTGTGTTCCAGTGTATACGAGCTTGTCCACCGCCCCGTTCTGTGGTTCTGTCTTGACGAATTATGTCATGACTAGGAGGCATTAGGAGGTCTAAGATGGGGGTGGAGGAAGGATTTAGCCATGTTTCCGTGAGGATGATGATATTTAGCTCATTGTTTTGGATGAGGTCGTAAATATCTGAGGCATATTCGTTTGCTGATCAACAATTGAGTAGTGCGCATTTCAGACCTATAGACGTGTGTAATTTAGGAGTCTAAGTGATATTCACTTGCTTGAGGTTGTTGCTATTCATGACTCTGTGGTTGTAAGAGGGTTGCCTGTGTGGGTTGGCAAGAATGGTTTGAATTTGGGTCATAGGGACCATGTCAGTTTCTAGAGTGATCAGGTAAGAGAGGAGTAGATCCTCAATTCCAATGGTCGCAAGTTCGACCATCATTCTTCTAGGACGGGAGAGGGCGTTAGGGAGAAGTAAGGTTTTGGAAATAGGGTGCGAGGAGTGCTGGTCAAGGCCAAGGGGCGCACTGGCGGGGACTGTGGGTAGCTTTCCTAAGGAACTAAGAGAATTGAGGAGGAGCAGATGGTTAAGTGAGAGGGATAACAGTTCATGGAATTTTTGAATGAGAAAGGTTCACTTGGAGAGATAGTTTGTCCAGACATGCCACCAGGTCTGAATGTTGGTTTAAGGAAAGGAACTGAAGGGAGGGGTCCTGGGGAGAGGGGGGACCTCGAGTGATAATTGTATGAGGTAAGATCGGAATGCAAAGGTCTGGGGTAGGGAATGCATCCTTAAGAACTTACGGGAGCCCTGCTCGATTGAAAGGAGTGGCAGAGGAAGGAAGGTTGGTAGAAGACAAGTAGTGAGGTGTAATGAAGGTGCTCATAGGGTGATTAAGTGTGTTACCATAAGGATGTATCATTGATTGCGGTCTTGTGTGCTCCATCAGTAAAGAATGCTTAGAAAGTGAGGCCTAAGATGAGAGAGTAACGGCAGAGAGGGGAGGGGGTATGTCTTCGGAGGGCATCCCAATGGGGGAAACGCTGAGCTTCTGGCTTGCTGACGGCGAACTTGGGCAACAGTGAGGGGAGGAGCTGACAAGTACTCCTGAATAGGCAGTGGCCTGGCCTCACACAAAACACTGGTTTTCCACCCACTGATAGGCTGGCAGACAGAGCTGGGCTGAAAGGACACCTGTACACCACAAACGCTTAACTTTATGGTCACCTCCAATTCGAGGACTCATTTGAGTATAGGTATTGGGTCTAAGACTCCCTGTCACTAGTTCACTTTGGGGTCCTATGAAGACTCTGACAGTAGGAGGAGCTGTGCTACAGCACGAACTGCCACTTTGCTAATTGCTTTGCTGTGTTTTTCTGCTGCCTGTTGATTGCTGAGCTATAGGAAACACTGCCAAGTTGCTACCTGCTCTGCTGTGTTGGCTTGCTCTCTCTGACCTGGGAGGTGAGTAGAACTGGACCTGTTCTCTACAACCTTTTACTACCTAAGTAACTCTAAGAGCTTGTTGGCTTGTTCCCTGTTCAGGAAACCTCATGGATATCAAATAGTTCATTCATACAAACAACCGCTGGTAGATTCTGCTAAACTGGAGTTTGACTTTGCTTGATTTGCCCTCAACCAGTCCTGGGCCATTGCAGAGTGTCGGCAGCTGCATCTGGGCCTCCATATGCATCAGTATGATGAATTGGATACCTATCATTTTTTATCTTCTTTTGAAGAGTTAAGAAGAGACTATGTTCATACCACATCACAGTGCATAGTCTGTTGACATAGTGTTTTGTTTACAGTGTATTAGTTAAAAAACGTAGTATGAATCGTTCCAGTCACTTATCCTTTGATTCCCTTATATCTCTAGTTCAGAGTAATTCCTGGAGTTAGTGGATTTCCCTGGGTGCTGGCACCAGTCCCATAATGGCGGGCAGCATGCCTGCTAAATCTTCCTCGGTTCCTATGGCCCCCTCTTTCACAAATTCCATACTAGCATAGGAATGTCAGCTTTTGGAGTTTTGATTCATTATCTATGTTTTTGGTAGATACTAGAAAAACATCTTGTTCAAGGTCACAGATTGATCACTTCTGAATCATTTCTGGGCTGGCTGCGCTGGGTGTAAGGACCATGAGCTGTAGTGTTACAGTGAGGAATACAAATAATTGCGGATTTCTTAAGGAGGCTAGCCTGGGGTCATAGGCTGAGCAGTTTCTACAACTTTTAGGAAAGGGTATTTTAGTTTGAGAAATGTCATACATAGTTTCAATTTACTTAAAACAACTTACTTTTAAATTAAAAGATAACGTGGTCTTCGGTTGCCATTCTAGAGCAGATTGTTGTCTTTGCTAAACATATTGTGTTGAATTTGTTTGCCGTGTACTCTAACAGGTCACATCGATGATACTTAAATGTTCCCTCATCACAATATCACGGAATTAAAGAAAACATGCAACAAATTGGGAAAAAAACATGGTTACAGACTACGGCATTGTGCAGTTGTTCCGAGCAGTTCTTGTATCAAAATATTTATTTTTCTTTGTCATGGTCCTGTATTAAGAGAGACACATTTCCTTCATCCATGGAATTTTCATGCGGAAAACCTACAGGGACATTTTAAGGATTTTGGGGACCCTGTGCCAAATGTATTTTAGGGGCCTCTGTTGGGATAAGCTTTGAATTTATGATCCAGTTTCGGCTTTTTCATGCCCTCTTTGGCCAGGTGACTGACAGTGCACAAGCACATACACTGGTCCAAATTATAAATGTATTTACGTCTAATATTCAGGGATAGTGACGTGTGTTTTCAATATTGTAATACACCAGCAGCTCACTAATATTACTGCAAATAATCAATGTGACTCCCTCCCATTTCTCATATGTGAGATCCTGTTTGGATCTTAAAGAAACATTCCATGTATGTTGCATGAAACAAAAACACATTTGTCTGCCAAATGTCTGTAATAGACTCTCACACATTATCCACATGAAAAATACATTAATGGTAAATGCTATTTGCAGCAATCTGTTTAAGAATTATTCGAGGTCATCAGGGTCAGACTCTCTGCAGAACAGAGCTGGCTCTGTCAGGGGGCCCCATGAAAGGCTGGGGCCCTGGGCCAGAGCTCACTTTGCCCATGCCTTAAAACGTCTCTGAACACCTGAATGAGAAGGGAAACCTAAAACACACAGTGTTACATACAGTGGGCATACACTGACAAGCCACATATAATTTCCCATCCGATTTTATAGCAGGGATGCCATTTAGGGGCCAGCTGTGACCCCTGGATTGTCCCTTGCTACCACTGGCACAGCATTTGCGACCCTTGTCCCCAGAGGAACACAGGGACAGGTCGCCCTTTTGGACGTCAGTTGGGGCTCCACTTTCATTGTTTTTTGTAATTTATTTTTACACTGAGTGAAATTATTATATCATTCACTATTATTGTAATACAAATTAAGCACAATTTGCCGGAATATGACCGTCTCTGAGGTAAGTGAAAAATGACTTTAAATATATGTTGTGTGTATGCTTGCAGGTGAGAGTGTGTTTAAATGAGTGTGTGTGTGATTGTATGTGTATGTTATGAAAGCGTGTATGTGTGTGGTGAGTGTAAAGGTCAAATAGCATGTGATGTCACTTCCGCTAACCAGTAATTTTGGTTAAATGACGTTCATATTTCCTAAGCAATTATTTGCACATCTTCTCAAGGTATAAGGTCGATTTGCAAAGGCCCTTTTGTTGCAAACCTATGTTTATGGCTCAAAATGACTGGATTGATGCCTGCTAGGCATTCCAAAAAATCACGTACCAGAAGTAAGTCAATTCACTCCTGTGTAATCGATTGCCACAACTAATTAATTTATGTGGAAGTAACGTCGACAGGTTTGGGACATTTGTGTTAAAAGCCTTGATCAGCCTTATGAGTTTGTAAACACCGACAAACACATCCGTTTGCAATCATTAAAAAATCTGTCCTACCCTCGAATGAGTCGGAAATTTACAGTAGACAAGAAGTGGACTAAATCTAAATGTAAATATAAATGTAAATGTAAATGTAGAGGTACTTGTATCGCACGACTTCCCTGAGGCATCTCGGCGCTAAACCTCCCCCCACCTCCTCCTCCCCCATGGTGAGAAGGGAAATGGACACATTTTATGCGAATGTGAGGGAGGGGTTTTCTCCATTAACAGAATGCAATCATTTTGGGAATATATATATATATATATATTGTCAAATGCACATAGGCGCAGGGTTCTCCCAATGCAGACCTATATTGTGTGAACAATTCTGCACTGGGTGAATACTAACGATACAAAGCCACAGGATATAAAGTTACATGGAAGACGTACAGCTGGGAAGTTTTGTGAAAAAGTCGTAGATCTATACGCGTGCATGGACGTACTTATATGTGTGTAGAGGTAAACCTTTTTTAAATAGAGTCGATACAATTTTATCAGCACAGATTGAGTATGTTGTTGTCAGCTGCTTCGAGTGCTCTTAAATCCTAATTCTAGGGGGACGAGAGTAAATGAAGGTGAAAAGTGTCATGTGTCACAATTGGACTCCTGAGAGCCAGCAGATGTTTCAACTATAACGCTTTGACATCTAAACATATTCTCGACATCCAATATCCACCTCTTTACATTACATTTGTCGATACATGCAGCGGAACAACATTTGTTCTCAGAAGCTGATTCCCTCAGAAAAAAAAAACCAAAAAAAAACATCTGATTGTAAGATAAAATCTAATTTTGTCTCGAGTTGTTCTAAAACATATCGAGCAGCCTCTTCAAATGTCATCTGGGAATCATTTCATGGGACAATTGAAAGTCAGATGCTGTAAAAATAATGCACCATGAAGCTCTGTCAGCCGCTGTCTGCATTGTAAGCAAAACTCATCAACATCTAACCTTTAAAATCGCCCTTGCTTTTTTTTCAGCAGCTTAAGTAAACAGCCGTTCAAGGTGCAGCTTTTAAAGGGAACTGTAAATTGTGCCATCTGTGAAGAAATGCACCTGCTTGTTAGAGAGCTATTCTATCTACTACGCTGTGTGATTTTTACTACTGTGTAATCACATCTTTCAGGAAGGCAGCACAGCAAAAAGACGCACGCAGCTGAATAGACACGTCGCAGCTGAACATGCCACTCTGTTCAAGACTGTTGTTAAGTGCAGAGAGACTGGAGGAAGTGAAAGGTAAAATAAATGGTACCTGGAGGCAAGGTCAGGCCTGCTGTTGTAGGCTCGAACTCAGTCGAAATAGTAAGCATGCGCCCTCTGAGAGATGCGTTCTACTCAGTGTTACTTCATGGCGGCCCAGAGAACTTCTTTCGATGCTAAAGTGCTGCATGAGGCGCCGACTTCACTGTGGTTGCATGGCACTTTCAAAACAGGTCGCCTATTTCATCTAGGAATTCCTCCGATTTGATGTATGAACTTGAGACAGCTCAAGTCGGAATTAAAGAGAGTCAATCCCTACTCACTGTTTCCGACTTGTGCTGTCTGCATTCCATGCATTCATTCAGAGAAATTCTGAGTTATTCATATTAACTTTACTTTAGGGTGACCTGACGTCCCCTTTTTTTACCCGGACAGTCCCTGTTTTTTGTGAAGTGTCCTGGTGTCTTTACTCCAATTTACATGTTACTACTGGGACCAGCAGATCTCAGAAACACGGGGTTACACTCTTTCAGTGTAAATTTGAATCTATGTGTTCAAGATACCAAAAATGTATGTATGTGCTCAGGAAACAAAAAAGAAGCACCCAGCGGTGTCCTGTGGGGGACTCTGTGGCATCGAGAAGAACGTAGCAGGAGTTGCCACAATGTCAGGACAACCGGCAATGCATCTTGGGTGGATAGATGAGTAGGTTAGTTCTGGTCTCCCCTCCTGGTTTTCAGAGCAGTTTTTAGCCAAGAGACGTTTGTCCCAAGTTTTGTAAATTGGGTATTAGGACACCTTTACCATCACTTTCAAGGACCGAGGAATGGGGAGGCACCACTTGGGGGTTTAGGACTCACTCAGGCTAGATCCATGTCGAAGTTTAACCCGTTACCTGCGGTGAATGTTCCGCGCTAGTGGGGAACGTTCTATTGCGCGGGCGGGGCCGCGATGTCCAACAGACGTGCGCAGCACTAAGGAGGTAGTGTACGCGACGTCCGTTGGACGTCGCCAGCAGCAATGTGGTTAAGACAGTTGACTGTTGAAAGTTAATGTTATGTGAAATATGCTGGCGCAGAAAGCACAATCATGTGCAAAGAGTAGACAGATGTACATAAAATATGTGGTTTCTTACAGTGTACCACATTGAGACACAGAAGGAGGATATTGACAATAGTGACTGATTGTGGAGGAATAGGGTGGTCCTGTACTAGAAACTATTGTTAGAGGAAGGAGTTAAGAGGGTTTTTCCACAAGGCAAGAGTGAGGGTTGAGTTTGGAGATAGGATTCAAAGACATTTTTAATATCAATTTTTGAAGCATTTTATAGCTCCTGGCTTAGAGATATATGAGTTCTTGAGGAAGTCCCTGAGATTGCAATTAATCTGAAGAGAGACTTTCGGTGTAATTCACAAAGAAAGATCACAGACAAGTTTCTAAATGCAGCATTTCACTGATGGGGTGGACCAAAAGCTCCTTGAGATAACCTTGGTTCTCCTATAGTTAGGTTTGCCGGGCTCGTGGCATAAATTCATCAAGTGTGCAAGGAAATGCAGAGTAAAACAATAATTTTTTGTAGTACTCTGAACTTGCCATTATGGTTTGGCTCCAAAACATTTAATATCTTAATAAACTGGTAATATCCTTACACTATTAGTACCAATAGAAAGGACTGAGCTCTATTTGCAAATTTTACTACTACATATTTAGATGCCAAGCTAGCCTTTGTGACCTACTTTGAAAAAACTGTACCCATGAGAAACTTTGCTGAAACTTTTTGACTAGCTGGCCTGAACACAAAAAACAGCCATATCAAAAACTCTTTGCCAGGCTGAGGTAGCTGAGGTGGTGCGGCTACTCCAGGCTACTCATAATAATTTGTTGAAGACATTATAAATTAGTGACGTGTTGTTTGATTTTATAATTGTTGATATAGTTTGTTGTTGCTGTTGTTGTAGTGTTGTAATGTTGTGAAATTGATTTTTGCAGTAGAAGGTATTAAGTAACTACCAATTTGTTTGCTTAATTGTTGTTATATATTTGAATATTATTATAGCATTGTAATATTGACTAAAACTGTCAATTCCATTTTCAGTGACCTCAGGAATGCTCCATATATATATGGCACTTTGCACATCTTTTATTCGACAGAGAATTGTGAATGGAGAATCCAATTATTTCAATACTCAACTAGAGTGACTTCTCATGCAAAGGTAAAGTCTCACTAGAGAGATCAGTCCTTGTGCTCACTGTAGTATACAGACCTCTCATAAAAGAGAGAGGTTATGGCACAGAGGCCAGTGTATCTCATATTCTACTACACACTGCCATCAGCTGGTAGAGATGTGATAGTGTAGAGGGCAGTTCTTTTGTATATATTACTATATATGCTTGTGACTCTGGAGAGAAGCTTCAATAAAGAAGTCTGTCCCTGTGCACACCCTACTATGCCTCATTGTTCCAATGGGGAGAGGTCTGAGGGAGAGGTCAGCATAACCCCACAATCGACTAATCACACCTATCAAACAAGACATATTTTGCACAGTGAGGATACCCCAATTCTATACCCTACTACCCACAGCCTACTTTGCACATATATATCTGGGGAGAAGTCTCAGCTGACAGAGTAGTGTGTTTACATATCACAGTCTCTATAGTTGATATGCGAGACAAACTTCTCAGCAAAGAGGTAGTTTCATCCTCTACACCTTACTTATATATTTGTCAACCTGGGGAGAGCTGTGACCAGAGAGGTAAGTCTGTTTTCATAGCCTGATTTGCACACCCATCATCCAAGACACAAGTCACAGTATAGGGGGGCCAGTCTCTCCTCACATTGTACTATGAAGACTTATCATGGAAGAGATATGTGTCAGCAAATGCTACACATCCTCCACACAGTCTACTATGCATACTTTTGAGCAAGGGAAGAGGTATGAACACAGAGATACATGTTTTTCAAAATGTACAACAGACACATTTTTCCTTGGTAAGATGTGTTAGTGGGCAGCTCACTCCATTCCAAGACAGCATTGCATATCGCTGTTGATGTAGTGAGAGGTGTCAGCACTCTCTATTGCACATACATGTTGTCCTGGAGATGGTGTTAGTGAAGAATACAATGTTTCCCTACACACTAATGTACATGTCTGTCATGCTGGTGAGAGCTGTGACTCAATAGTCAAATCCATTCTCATACCCTAAGACATATGGTTATTTCCCTAGGGAGAGGTCTCAGTGGAGATGCCATTACTTGTTATACTTTCTATGAAATAGTAAGGTCTTATACATGAGATGAACACCTTTTCCACCCCACTGTGCATGTGGAAAGGTGGGAGTAGAGAGGCAGTGTCTCCTTACACCCTATCCAACACACTGGTTACCTTCATGAAAGGTCTCGATGAAGAGGATAGTCTCACCCCATAATCGACTGTATACAGTTGTAAGGCTGTAGAGAGGTGTCAGTGACATCCAAGTGTCTCCTTACACTCTACTGTGCACTGTTGCTATACTGTGAAAACGTCTCTTTTGTGAGTCTATTTTCTCCCCACCCCCTAATAATGGAGACTATGAGGCATAAGAACTGTAATAAAGGAAAGTGTAAATTCTGCTGATCAAAAAGGTTTATGATCTAGCGAGACTCTGGTGAGATCTTAAAAAAGTAGTGTATGAACTATTTCTTCTAATGTGTGCTATGTGCCAATGTTGGTCTTATGCAGATAAAACATGGGAGTTTTTTTTTACATAAAGCTATGTGATTTATATTTCCCTATAATTATATAATGGATTGCCAACATGTCACTATCATCAACTTTATTTCGGCTCAAAGAACCATAAATGTATAAGATAACACATCTCATATTAGATAAAAACATAATGAGTAAAATACATGGTTCACAGCAATGTATATGAGTTAAGATCGCTGAAAATCGCAATGAATCAACTTGCACCAAGGAGCACAGTAGTATGTCTCCAAGCTGCATCATCTTTCTAACAGAAACCAGGAAATGGTCTACAGAAGAGTCCATTAAACTATCCCTAAAATCCAGCTTAACAATTTATATTATGGGTTCCAACAGAGCGCAAGCCATTGTAAGTAAATACAGAGTACATACAGAAAAGCATAGACAAGACAGAAAATTCAAATACATTTATATTGTTAATGCTTGCAGTGGAAGACACCTCCAAGCTTGGTGTTTCCCAAAAGGACAAAATCCTCAGACCAAACCTAAGAATAAGCTCTAAAAGGGTCTGCTATGCCTTCCAGACATCTAGCATTGAAGTCTGAATTGAGAGTTTCTACAGAGCGCTAACTGTTATAGATATGCTTAAAGTGCTCAGTGCATAAAGGAGGAATGGAATATATATCAATCAATATTGTTTGTTTTGGCTTACAAATCCATAAAGCACTCATTAACACATAGCAAAGTTATATTAGAAGCATTAGAAACAGTTAAAAACATATACACATTTTAATCACTAACAATATTCTACTGCAGCTTCCTCGTATTTGCAATGCTAATATAACGGATTTTGCAGCATTCTTTCTGTTAAAACAGAACAGAAGCCTTCCAAGGTGGAAGACACAGTCAATTTCAGCTTGTTATAATTGCATATCCTAATTAAGACATGCAAGGGATAGGCGCATAGAGTGATTAGACAACCCACCCTTTCATAGGCAGGGGACCTGAGTCACAAATAGTTATGCAGATGTTCTGGTTATTTGCAGATTATCCAAGCTGCCTGTAGATATTTGGCCATGCCAATCATGATCACTACTCTTGGGTCCAACCTAAGAATTCTCAGAGCTATATCAAGGAACCCGTGACCAATGAGATTCCGTAATGGGATGATCCATTTCTTGTGTGGGGCTCGGTATGCGGTGCAGAAAAATAAAAAATAGGAAAGACTTAGAGGGATTATTGCAGATGGGGCATGCTTTAGAAGTGCTGTTGGGCTTTTCCCATTTAGAAGTAAATTGAGCCAATGAGAGTGTCCCATACCTGATCTTCAAACACAGCTGTCTAGGCAGGGAGCCTTGTTTGTAGTCAAGTGTTGCTTCATATGATGCATGATCTTAGAATCAAGAAATGTGTCTGTTAGGCTACGTGTCTTGCATGCTTTAATCTTGTCACCCCAGAAGTAATCCCTGCAGTGATCTTTAATCACTTGACGTGAGTAGCGGAGAGTCACTTATGGGTTGGTACAGAGATTTTCTAGGCCTACAACATGGAGCATCTTCTAGACATTTGACAGCCAAGGGATACTTAAATGGCCTGCTGGTTTTAAAAGCTCCCTCATTAGTTCCCTATAAGGATATAAATTGTTTGTTGGCCAGAGCCTGTGCCCAAAAATTAAAGGTATGGTAGAAGTGATCTGGTACAAACCAATATCCTGAAGCAGTGGGAGAGTAGGCATACTCTGTGAGAGATTGCTAAGCTAGCTGAGAAATCTATTGTCTACCATGCTCAGCTCTGCAGATTTTGCTTAGCCTCAGAGCTCTACACCACGAAGAGCTACACTTTTTCCCCCTACTTTACATATTTCTAAGGCGGGCAGTTGATGATTATATTTCAATTTCTTAGCCATTTTCAATATTGCTCCTGTCTGTAGCGTAAGTGTGATTTTGTTGATCTCAACCTTCCACCTGAAATTGCGGGTAAGTGACACTCCTCGGTATGTAAAATCCTTTACCAATTCAAGTGTTTTATTATTAACCTGCAGCTTAGGGTGTGAGGACCTACAGGGGTTCAACACCATACACTTGGGATTGCATTTCATTAAACTAAAAACAGTTACTATTCTGGTGTATATAAATTATATATACTACATCTGTATTTATTCAGTGTAAATGCATAGTCGATTATAAAAAGTACAATATGACGAGAAGCTCACAAAAGCATGCCAGGAAGCACTGGGGCATTGCTTTTCTGCGAGAGGCTTGCGGGAACTGCTGATTAAGGTCAGCTACTCTAGCTCACGCGAGAGTCTAATGAACGATTTTAAGAAGGGGAAAAAAGGGAAACAGTACAAACAACGTAGATCATGAAACTATAGAGTAACTCCAAAAAGATCCATTTTTGTTAACAGTTTTCAACAAAAATAAACTTTTTGGGTTTTTTCAAATATTTTGCATATATTATTCGTTTTTAATTTTTTTTAATAGGGTAGGCCAAAAACATACAACTTGAAGTGTGAAACAAACACCAGCAACGTCTCCCTAAAAATTAAAAAAAGGATGAACAATTTGGAAAAAAATTAAAAAAACCTACTGCCTTGTTAGGCACCTGGGATCTTCTCCTTTGCACACCTGCTTGTTTCTGATCACAGAATGATCTCCTTACAGAAGCATTAAAATTGTGTATTATTTAGGAAAGCAGGGTTATTGTCTGCTTGTGCACTCATAACCTGCGCTGGTACAGTATCTCCCAGAGCAAATTATGGGGGAGCCCCCATAGAGTTGTTTGGCTCCACAGCAGGAGCCAACTCAGCTGAGGCAAGCCTTTGCAGCTGTATAGATATGAGGTGTCTCCACATGCCTGTGGTACTCCTTCTTACAAATTTATAGATGACATGCTTTCTAGAAATGTTCTTGCTACCTGGCCTCATATCAAGGAATTGTCACAAGGATTCCTAAGGAGGCTTGGATGGCTGAGGTGCAGGTGCCCTCTTCTGTTCATCAGGATCTGATGAAGTCTTCTTTGTGATGAAAGGACAAATAGGAAAGGAGTGCAAGTCAGATATGTCTACCCTGACCAAAATACAATAGTAAAATAACAAAAAAGAGATGGAATTTTCTTCTCCTAAATAAAGACATCCATATGAACAAATTACAATAATTTATTAGGATGTACTTCCTCTTCCTTACCTCTTGAAAGCAGCTAGTAGGCATCTCGTGAGACCATAAAAAAGGAATTGCTTTATATCTTCAATAGAACAATACATAACCAATTTTTATAACCTAATCAACATGTCTAATGTTGCACTTTCTTCAGAATTGCAGAAAAACACTGTGAATAATTTAATTCTAAATGTGCATTCTCTCAACTGCTAAGCAATAGCTGAACATGAAGTTCAGTCTCCTTGCGGATCACGGAGGGGTCTGTGCATCCGATTCTCGCGATTATCTTGCATGAGCTGTCACATAAGAAAAATATCCAACCATCTTTTACTCACCATTTTATTATAGATTAGCATTAAATAATGACAACAAAATGTGATAAACATCTGTATACAATAGATTACATTGAAATGTAGAACTCTACAAACTCGCGAGTGCTCTGCAACTTACACGCAAACCTCTTGTGAGAGTGATCACAACTCAAAAATTGCTGGTAAGATGTCTCATTATGAGAATTACAAGAATTTATGAAACATACATTCTCAAATATTGCTATATTAAGCTGTGTAATATTCGCACATGTTTTAGAAACATTTTGCAAACTGTGAATTCTTTCCTGTTATATTACAATAAAAAGCATTCCTTTTCAAAATAATGTCTGCACACAACATATATTATAAAGTAATTTTACCATAGATACATACGTTAATTTAGTTTAAAAAGCCCCTAAAAATTCACTGAAAAAAACAAAAGGTTAAAGGAACATCATACTTAGGTTTAATAGAAAGATCTGTGTTCATTTTTAAAAAACCTTGGAAATTCACTAAAGAAACTAGGGTGAAGGGTGCAGGTAGTATGTTCTTTAGTACATTCAGATTGTGGTATTTTATTTTAGCACATAGTGTTTTTTTCAAACTGTTACATAGAGTGTACACTGTTCTTAGAAGATTTTTTTAAATACTAACAGTTTGATACAGAGTAAACTCTTTCCATATGGAAACCAATGTGTACTGTACCCACTTTTCTACTCAATACAACTTTATCTCTAAATATAGGTTCAGTGAGTGTCAGAGGTATAATACAAATTAAAGTTTTATGTAGTAGGCTCTATTTTGTGATCTGACATTCGTTATTTTGGTTCTCTCTCAATAATTATAAAGAGATCGAAGATTGTGGTGAATAAGGGTTTCCCATATACGGGTGGTAGATTCTTTATTAGATCTACACTAACTGTAAAGTGTATGCTATAGGCTTAATGTTGCATATAATGCTTGTTTTCAACACCTAAGTGAGATATAGCTGCGGTGGCTGTAGTAATGGCTGATGCTCTCCTGAGCTATTTTATACTTACTGTAAGGCATCTAATGGAAAAGTAATTCCTAGAGCAATATGTGTGAAAGTGAAGTTTGGATGATATCATCAGTGATGTCAAATGATGTCATACAACATATAATAAGTGATGTCATGTGAGGTTATAAGCAGTGCATGGTGGGAGCGTAAGTTATAGTCAGTGCTGCTAACTAAAACTTCTGGATTTTCGTGATACTTTAATTGAAAATGTTAATATTGTCATTGAGAAATTCACTTAACTATAACGTTACTTTAACCTTTGTTTCCTTCAGCGAATTTCTGAGGTTTTCTTTCTTTTAAGTGTATCCTTTTATCAAACCTAACTGTAAAGTTACTTTCACCTTTTTTGGTTCATGCCTAGGGTTTTTTTAAAGCAAATATTTTCTTTTATTGTATGTATGGTGGAATAACTTAAAAATATACCCTGTGTGTGGACATTATTTCAAAAGGGAATTGCTTTCGTATTGTAATTTCACAGGAAAAGGGTGCACACTTTGCAACATGATAAAAAAATGCTGTTTGAGTATAAAACAGAGTAATACATCAATATTTGTGTTGAAATTGTCTATCTCCTCAGTTCTTCTAATTCTCATATTGAGACATTTTCCCAGAAAGCTCATTACTATTGTAATAGCATCCTTTTCATAGCAATTGTCAGTGTTTTTACATTAAAGTCATAATTATAATTCCGAAAGAGAGTAATACATTAAAAAATATATTAAGTAGTATTAATTTTAATTATATAAATCTATAATTAAGTGTGTGATTATTCTCAGGAGATTGACCTTGACACTGTACCTCATAGGAACATTCCAGCCCAAACTGCCAAGCCATGTCTTCTCTGGACCGGAATCAAGCATCCTAGGACCGATTTCTGGCTATCAGCGATCATCAGCCAGGATAGCTTGACTCCAGTGGCGTGGAGAGCATGGGACTCACGTCTGAGCATACCTATCCCACTCGGGATAACAAATGCAAAAACAACAGTTGATGGACAGAATGCAGAGCAATGTCATACATTCACCCCAGTACTGTGATCTAGGCATAAATCCATCTATTTTTTTGCTCACCAAGCCACCCCAGTTCAGACATGGCCATATGCAAATCAGCCTTGACCCTGTGCCTCATGGGAACAATCCAGCCCAAACTGCCAAGCCATGTCTTCCCTGGACCGGAAATAAAGCATCCTAGGGCAGTTTTCTGGCTATCAACCGTCATCAGCCAGGATAGCTTGACTCCCATGGAGTGGGGAGCACGGGACTCACGTCTGAGCATACCCATCCCACTCGGGGTGACAAATGCAAAAACAAAAGTTGATGGGCAGAATGCAGAACAATGTCATACATTCACCCCAGTACAGAGATCTGGGCCTAACTCCATATTTTTTTGGTCACAAAGCCACCCCAGTTCAGATATGGCCATATGCAAATCAGCCTTGACCCTGTGACTCATGAGAACAGTCCAGCCTGAACTGCCAAGCCTTGTCTTCCCTGGACCGGAATCAAGCATCCTAGGACCGGTTTCTGGCTATCAGCCATCATCAGCCACGACAGCTTGACTCCAGTGGCGTGGAGAGCGAGGCACTCACGTCTGAGCATACCTTTCCCACTCGGGGTGACAAATGCAAATACAACAGTTGATGAACAGAATGCAGAACAATATCATACAATCACCCTAGTACTGAGATCTGGGCCTAAATCCATCGTTTTTCTGCTCACCAAGGCAACCCAGTTCAGACATGGCCATATGCTAATCAGCCTTGACCCTGTGCCTCATGGGAACAGTCCAGCCCGAACTGCCAAACCATGTCTTCCCTGGACAGGAATCAAGCATCCTAGGACAGGGTTCTGGCTATCAACCATCATCAGCCAGGATAGCTTGACTCCAGTGGCGTGGAGAGCACGGGACTCACGTCTGAGCATACCCATCCTACTCGGGGTGACAAATTCAAAAACAACAGTTGATGGACAGAATGCAGAACAATGTCATACATTCACCCCAGTACAGAGATCTTGGCCTAAATCCATTGTTTTTCTGCTAACCAAGCCACCCCAGTTCAGACATGGCCATATGCAAATCAGCCTTGACCCTGTGCCTCATAGGAACAGTCCAGCCCGAACTGCCAAGCCATGTCTTCCCTGGACCGGAATCAAGCATCGTAGGACCGGGTTCTGGCTATTAGCCGCCATCAGCCAGGATAGCTTGACTCTAGTGGCCTGGAGAGCACGGGACTCTAGTCTGAGCATTCCCGTCCTACTCGGGGTGACAAATGCAAAAACAACAGTTGATTGACAGAATGCAGAACAATGTCATACATTCACCAGAGTACAGAGATCTAGGCCTAAATCCATCGTTTTTTTGCTCACCAAGGCACCCAGTTCAGACATGGCCATTTGCAAATCAGCCTTGACCCTGTGCCTCATGGGAACAATCCAGCCCGAACTGCCAAACCATGTCTACCCTAGACAGGAATCAAGCATCCTAGGACAGGTTTCTGCCTATCAACCGTCATCAGCCAGGATAGCTTGATCCAGTGGAGTGGGGAGTACGGGACTCACGTCTTGGCATACCCATCCTACTCGGGGTGACAAATGCAAAAATAACAGTTGATGGACAGAATGCAGAACAATGTCATACATTCACCTCAGTACAGAGATCTGGGCCTAAATCCATATTTTTTTGCTCACCAAGCCACCCCAGTTCAGACATGGCCTTATGCAAATCACCCCAGTTCAGACATGGCCATATGCAAAACAGCCTTGACCTTGTGCCTAATGGGAACAGTCCAGCCCGAACTGCCAAGCCATGTCTTCCCTGGACAGGAATCAAGCATCCTAGGAGACAAAAAGTGCCAGTGCATTACAATTTTCAAATAGTGCAAAATATGCCAAAGAAAGTGCATTTGAACCTGTCGACAACTTAGGACTGGTACCGTATATTTTTAACTTAATATCAACATTAATCAGATATATTTAGCTTATTTAGCTTAACCCCCTCGTAACCTCAAGAGTCTCCAGATATTTCCAGTTACTTTCAAATTTCCTAACTGCACCCACCCTCTTAGCATAAGCTTTGTCAAAACTCCTTGACCTCCTCATTTTATTAAGCAATTTCAGATATGATGGAACTTCCTTGGTTTTCCAATTTTGGAGAATTAGGGAGCGAGCAATAACACAAGAAATAAATACAAATGTTTCCTCTGCATTTTTAAGGGACCCTCTGTCATTACTTATACCAAATAGGGCCAACTCTGGCGTGGGCAGAAGTTTTTTAACACCTAGAGCCACCTCCAAGTCTGCGAAAATGGCTTCCCAGAAAGATGTAAGCTGGGGACCAGTGAAAACAATATGAAGCCAACCACCCTGGCTCTCAGCTTGGCATCCGAAGCACTTATTCACAACCTCAGGGAACCTTTTCCCAAGTGCCTCCGGAGTCCAATATGCCAACCAGCGGGACAAAAAAGCCATTCTCTTGAAATTGGCAGCACGCAAAGATTTATGGCCCAACACACTTAAAGTTCCCCTGTCTTTATGTGTAAAATTACATTGTGTTAGGCTGTCTATTTTAACTAGATGACGATCTATCATAGCGGTTTGCCCCTCATAGTGAAGCTTCTTATACCAGTTTCCTATCCCACTGATTTTATACTCGTACAAAAGTGTTGCCATCTCGCTCGTTGAATCTAGTAAGCCGCCTATATCTTTCCTTAGGAAGTGAACAATTTGTAAATATTCAAAAAACATAGGTCTGTCAGAATTACATACTCTAGCCAATACTTCTTGCCAAGTGATACTGCTATTGTGGATGATGAAATGCCTTGACTCCCTAAATCCCAGATTCTCCCAATTTATTATATGCCTGTTTCTAATTTGCAGGCCCAAGCAAATACACTCTCGTAGACTCAAAAACTTAGAGGCAGAGGAGCCGAGGTTTTTCTTAAAAAAGGACTGCACTCTGAATGAATAATCTTTCAGAGTCTTATATCGTGTCCTTTTTGGGAGCTTTGCAGTTTTTAAAAATACCTGGACTTGAGAGTCAGCCTCCTGTAACATCTTTTCTAAGAAGAAGCAATCACGAATGTTTTTTGCGCCTATCAGGCCTGCCACAATATCGATAAAGGCCGCTTCATAATACCTTTTAACATGTGGCAGAGCCAGTCCCCCCTGTTCAGTTGGAAGTTGAATTGCAGACAACTTCACCCTAGGTGCTCCCCCCCCCCCCCAAAACAAAACTTCTAATCATAGTTTCCATGTCCCTAAAAAAATATAATTCAATTTAATAGGAACATTACAAAACAAGAATATTAGAAGGGGAAGAATCGACATCTTAATCAAATATACCCTGCCAATCAGAGTGAGGGGGAGTAAAAGCCATTGAGCAAAAAGACTCTTAATTTTATTAATCATCCTTCCATAGTTGAGAGAATACAGCTGATTATATTCGCGGGTCACATATATGCCTAAATATCTTATCGGGTCTCGGCTAGCAGCCTGAGCACGTAGACAAGATGGAAAGAGGCTGAGTTTAGTATTTAACGCAAGAACTTCAGTTTTCTTTGGATTTATTTTATAACCTCCTATTTGTTCATAGGCCTTGAATTCCCTCAAAATACAATCTATATTCCCTTTATTCGGCCTTAAATAGAGGATAATGTCATCTGCGAAAAGCTTGAGGTTCGTCATCCCATGGATAGGGGGGGAAATAGAAGGATTATTTCTAATTTTGATCACCAAGGGTTCAATAAAAAAAGTAAAAAGTAAGGGTGATAATGGGCAGCCCTGCCTGGTCCCACGATTGACTTTGATAGAACCGGCGTTATTTGAGTTTATTATAACCTTCGCTGAAGCATCCTGGTAAATATTTTGAAGCATCTTAATCACTTGTTCTGGAAACCCAAACTGGCCCAGAGAATAAAACAGGGTTGACCAGTTTACTAGGTTGAATGCTTTTACCGCATTGACCATTAAGATGCAAGCAGGGGTTGAATTAATGTTGAAAAAATCCTGAGCCTGAATTAAAAATTCAGTATTCGAGGCCATTGAACGTCCAGCTATAAATCCAGACTGGTCGAGATGTATAACTTCTTGTGCAGCAAATACAAAACGACGAGCCCAGATTTTCATAAGGATCTTGTCATCTGAATTTAAAAGGCTAATAGGCCGATAGGAGTTGACATCTTCTGGATTTTTATCTTTTTTGACAAATGATACTATGGTTGCTTTCTTGAAGGATGCAGGTACCAGTCCACCTTGTTTAATATGATTGAATAAATTCTTAAGAGGTGTCGATAATCCCTTTATAAAGGTTTTAAAAAACTCAATTGGGAATCCGTCCTGCCCACAAGCCTTCGCCCCTGCTATGACTTTTATAGAGTCTACTATTTCCTCTATACTAATTTCAAGCCCAAGTTCAGAGGCCCGATTGGCCGAGATCTTAGGGATATCTATGTTAGAAAAATTATTCCACTATTTGATCCTCCCCCACCAAGTATTCTGTGGTATAAATACGCCCGAAATGCTCCAAAAAAGCCTTTTGAATCAGATCATTATTCACAAATTCTTGGCCGCTCGTGGGATCCCTAATTTTAACTATCGAGGCAGACTCCTGTCTCCTCCTCGTGGAATTAGCCAGGAGCTTGCCCACCAACTGGCTATCCTCATACACCCTCTGCTGGAAGGTTCTAGAACTATTAATTTCTTCCAGAATAAAAAAGTCTCCTAGCTCTGCCTTTGCTTGTTCCAGTTGATTTGGGTGTAGACGGAGCTGGAGGGCGTATTCTTTATCTACCGTTTTTTGGAGCATTGATATTTTTAGATTTCTCTCTTTAGAAATTATCTGACCACGAGCCGCTGCCTTAAACCCCTCCCAAACCCCAAATGGTTCAGCTGTATCATTATTGATTTTAAAATATCCCGCAATCGATGCCCCGAACCCGGTTACCCACTCCTGAATCTGAAGCAACCTGGATAGGTCCCTGCCTCCTACGCTAATACTAACTTCCAATTCTACCTTTCCGTGATCAGAAAAGGAATTGCACCTGATAGATGAAGCTAGGGTCTGGATGGATCTAGATATAAAAAAAAAGTCAATCCTGGACGCCGTCCTGAAGCGATGAGAGTAGCAAGTAAAGGACTCCCCATCTGGGTTTAACAGGCGCCATGGGTCAATAAGTTGATATTCTGACATTAAGGCACCTAAAACATTTTTGGAGTTAGGTTTTAATTGGTTCTTATTTTTATTGGAGGTATCCTTTTTTAGATCTTGTATAAAGTTAAAGTCTCCTCCCATAATAATCTGCCCAGGAGCCCCTCTCAGAAAATCGATGATTTCTAAGATACTGGAAACTTCATCAGATACTTGCCCATAATAGTTAATAAAATTTGTCACCTTCCCGTGTAGTCTGGCAACAACGCATATCCATCTCCCTTTAGGATCCCTTTCAGTTTGTAAAACTTCCCAAGGTAATCTTCTGGAGGTGTATGGCAACACCTCTCTGGGCGACCCCTGCTGCTGATGCAAATACCGCATGGGAAAAGTATCTTGGAATAAATAGATTAGGAGCATTTGATTTTAAGTGGGTCTCTTGGAGAATAAACACATGGGGATTCTGGGATACTGCCCATTTTATGAGAGCGCCATATTTCTGTTTGTTTAAGACACCATTGGCGTTCACTGATAGGATACCACATTTATTCATTTCCAGACATTTTTTTCCCCAATTTTACGTTCTCATATGCGAATAAGTACAAACCCTGCCTGCACCTTCTGCTCTTTTTAACTGCTTTCCCCTCAACCCCCCATACCCCCCCAACCCCAGATGGATCCCCACCCCCCCTGAAATGTGGAACCTTCCGTCCCCCCCACGCCAACCACATTTCACCCCTTCCTCCTGACCTGGGTGTCTTCTTGTTACACCCTGCGTGACCCTGAAAACCCCCAGACCCCCTCCAGCAAAGTGATCTGCATCCTGATTTCTATTATTCCAATAGAAGGGTGAATCAAATACCTTATACATAATACTTATATAATCAAACTTCATAACACCCTCCTAAACAGAACTATATACTTGCTCAAACATTCGCCCCTGAAGAGATCTCCTTGATGAGAGATTGAGCCTCCTCTGTGTCAGAAAACATATAAAACTTTCCCTTCACCAGGACCTTTAGTTTCGATTGTTGAGCAATTGAAGCCTGCGCCCCCTGAGATTTAAAAAGATGAAGTATTTTTACAAATTCTTTCCTCCGTTGTGCTGCTGTGGCAGTCATGTCAGAGAAAATTCTACATTTAATTGCCTCAGTTGCTGAAAATTGTCGCTGTTGGAACACCTTCGATAGGATTTTTTCCTTTTTCCTATAGTCCGCTAAATTCCTCAAAATAGTTCTAGGAAAAGCTGAGTTTGCGAATCTCTGTGCCGGAACCCGGTGGGCTCGAATACTTGTTAAGTCCCCCTCAAACTCCGGTAGTACTTTTTGGTGAATAAAAGAGTTGGCCCATGAGAGCATATCTGACCCTTCGAGGCCCTCAGGGACCCCCACTATCCTTAGATTGGATCTACGAGAGTGGTTCTCCAGTTCCTCGAGTTTATTCTCAAGTTTGCGCTCCAACATACTCTTTTTACTGGCTGTCTCTTCAGCTTCTGCTCTAGCTTGATTTATGTGGTCATCCAGTGCCGAGATTCTTTCCTCCGCCTCATGCAGTCTATTAGGAAGTCCTGACATGGAGAATTAAGTTTAACATCTCGCGAATATTGAGCTGATAGTTCATTTCCTTATCCAAGCTATCACCTTCCCCCTTAGCTTGGACTTCTGGGGTTACAGATGTAGCTGACGTAGGTGCCCTTTCTTGCTCTGATATGGTTAAAGGAGATTCTGTAGTTATACTCTGGCTTCCCCCCTCACCTGGGCCCAGGAAACTTGGAGCTGCCATTAATGCCCCCTCAGAGTTATCTGGTGGGCATAGTTGGAGAGTTTTTGGCTTTGGCTGTGTTGACTGTGTTACACTCACGGGCGATTTCGGTGGAGAATTGATCTTATCATGCACTACCACAGGTGGGGGGGGTGAAGCTAGAGAAAGGGCTGATATTCCAGAGTCTTTTTCCAGCTGGACCAATGATAATTGCAGAGCATGAGGAGCCTTTTTAACAAACAAATGAAACGAGATTTTGCCCATCTTGAGCTGGTTTGGGCAGCTGCTAACGGAGAATCTGTATCTGCCTCTGTTGCTACCACGTCTTCCACCACATTTTTTGAAGGAATTGTAATATTTTTAATTTCCTCTACACAGACACCTCTCTTAGCAGTTTCTCCAACCCTTTCGTTAGATGGAGAGGTTAAGGAGACATGAAGTTCGTCTTCTGAACTTTCTTGCGTTTCTAACGTTGTGTCCTGCCCCGGAGCAGGTGCAGCCTTATCTCTCTCTTTAGCTGCCAGCCGTGCTGCTTTTCTAGCCAAGGCTAAACGAGTTTTAGTATTATGACGTGACATTGTTTCAGCCTTGGTAGTTTTATTAGGCTCCTCGCTGTCCTTCAATTGCTTCCCCATTGTCCTAACAGTAGGCTCAAAACTGACAAGAAAATAGGTTTTTTTGATGCTTTGGCGCTCTATAAGGGCAAGATTTAGTGGTAAAAAACGGGCAAAAAAGACAAAAGGGAAAGAAAAGAAAAAGGGACACGCAATGCTCCCTTTATATCGCCCCTCCTTGCCTCACCATGCTTCTTTTGCAGACCTCCAGCCCGTGTTTTCTCACTTGCCAGGAGCCTTTGGGATTTTTTTTTTCCAGTCAGGAAATATGCGCTGCTCCTTATTGCTCCAAATCGAGTCCTTGTCTATCGCTGTCCCTCTATCTCTCCACTGTAAAGCAAAGCAAGAGAGCAAGAGCTGTTGGAGCGCTCGATCAGCTCGATCAGCGCCTGGACATCAAAGCGTGCGGGCGCCGGAAAACAGTTATTCCTGCCAGTTTCTTGCGATTCCTCAAGGGCGCCAGCTCGCGCTTCCAGATGTCGGGGTGACGAGGTGTCAGCTCAGCGCCGCTTTCCTCCCGTTTTTCGTAACTCAAAAACACCAGCACTCCGCACCTCTCGCCATTCCTGCTTCCTCTACGACTGTCGAGGAGGGGGCGGGGTCACAGGTCACAAGGCTAACCGGAGGCGTGGAACTCCGGACGCTTTCCCCTGTACTTGAATAAAGCCTGAGGGTGCTGAGGCGCTTCCCGCCTTCCTCCACCATTACCTCACAGTTCGACACCTCTACGATGCTGCCTGCACCCCGGGAACATTTTGCTGCAGTCCTCGTGGAATCAGCAGCACCCAACTACCCGCTGCAGAGTCCTTCCCGAGACACCGCAAGGGAGAGAGAGAGAGCAGGTGCAGAAGTGACCCTGCCCACCAGGACACCGCAGGATATAAACAGGGATGCGCTCTGCTTGTGAGAGCGGTTCGCTTTCCCCCTGCTACGCCAGTGGCACCCGAAGTACCCTGAGCCGGTCCCACTTCCCCCACAGCAAGTGCCACCAGAGCACCAAAGGACCCAGCAGCCCATGATCGGGTGACAGTGCAGTGACCTTGCTGGCTTATGTGGGCATTTCTACCCTTCTTCAGTGTGGTGGAGCTGCAGGCATGATCAGGCAAGCCCCCCCATCTATTTGCCCCCACGTTCACGCACCAGAGCGGTGCTAACAGCCCCCGAGCTGGTTGGCGGCTTCCTACCTACTTCTCCCCTGACTAAGGATTTGCATGCCCGGTTACAGGGCCAATCCGAAGGAGTTGGTTTATCGGCTCAGTGATTACTAAAACGGTGATTACTTCTATCACTTCAGTCTCCACCCTAAGTGCAGTCTAGAGGCAATGTTTTTTCATTACTCAACCTGCATGCTAAGTCAGTACTAAGAGGTTATGGAGTGGTGTCATTCATTTTATGCACAAAGTGATTCTTAAAGTTCATTTCTTGACACGCTTATTTTTTTTGGTTGCTACAATTTAAATGCTTCATCAAAGTGATTTATGAGAACTAATGTATTTTTGATGTCCAATATAGAAGACATATTTTTCTAACCTGGTGTGGAGCCTTGTTTGTGGTGCACTTGGTGGTCACTGGTGTGAGTGTGTTGTGCAAACGCTGTACACATTGCCTTTGGGAGAAGCCTGACTGCTCTGCCAAGCTACCAAGGGGATAATCAGAGTGGGGGGGTCCTGCCTGGCATAGGCGTACGCATCAGTCTGAAAGCATCACAGACGCTGCTAGCTGCTCTTTCTTTCATGAAGGTTTTAATCGTTAATCTATGATTTTTTAATATTTGCACGTTGCTTCTGACAATCTTTACAGTCTATTTACCTGCATTTACTGGCTGTTCAAATTCCCTTGGCCCTGGTCTGACACGGCTTGTGCCGATTGCTCGGTGGGCTTTCCAGGAGATCTGTGCTACTTCCGCCGGATGCTGGGGTCAGAGCTCCAGTCTTTGGCGCCACTACCAGTATTTAGTGCACACAGAGCGCGCACGGGCAGCGGACGCGGCAGTCTGAAAGCATCAGAGACGCTGCTAGCTGCTCTTTCTTTCATGAAGGTTTTAATCGTTATTCTATGATTTTTTTAAATATTTGCACGTTGCTTCTGACAATCTTTACAGTCTATTTACATGCATTTACCGGCTATTCAAATTCCCTTGGCCCCGGTCCGACACGGCTTGTGCCGATTGCTCGGAGGGATTTCCGGGAGATCTGTGCTACTTCCGCCGGATGCTGGGGTCAACGCTCCAGTTTTTGACGCCACTACCAGTATTTAGTTCACACAGAGCACGAATGTGCAGTGGACGCGGCAGTCTGAAAGCATCACAGATGCTGCTAGCTGCTCTTTCATTCACAAAGCTTTTAATAGTTATTCTATGATTTTTTAAATATTTGCACGTTGCTTCAGACAATCTTTACAGTCTATTTACCTGCATTTACCGGCTGTTCAAACTCCCTTGGCCCCGGTCCAACACGGCTTTTGCCGATCGCTCGGAGGGCTTTCCGGGAGGTCTGTGCTACTTCCGCCGGATGCTGGGGTCAGCGCTCCAGTCTTTGGCGCCACTACCAGTATTTAGTGCACACAGAGCGCGCACGGGCAGCGGACGCGGCAGTCTGAATGCATCACAGATGCTGCTTGCTGCTCTTTCTTTCACAAATGTTTTAATCATTATTCTATGATTTTTTAATATTTGCACGTTGCTTCTGACAATCTTTACAGTCAATTTACCTGCATTTACCGGCTGTTCAAATTCCCTTGGCCCCCGTCCGACACGGCTTGTGCCGATTGCTCGGAGGGCTTTCCGGGACATCTGTGCTACTTCCACTGGATGCTGGGGTCAGCACTCCAGTCTTTGGCGCCACTACCAGTATTTAGTGCACACAGAGCGCACACGCGCAGGGGACGCGTCAGTCTAAAAGCATCACAGACGCTGCTAGCTGCTCTTTCTTTCACAAAGGTTTTAATCATTATTCAATGATTTTTTAAATATTTGCACATTGCTTCTGACAATCTTTACAGTCTATTTATATGCATTTACCTGTTTAAGCGCTCCAGTCTTTGGCGCCACTACCAGTATTTAGTGCACACAGAACATGCCCGCGCAGCGGGCGCCCCGGCGGCGTGCCAAATGCAAGCCCGCCTACACCCGTCCGTGCCTGGACCGGGCCCAGAGCCATACCCCCTGGCCGGCAGTGCCTAGCTCCTATGAAATCCTATTCAGGTACGGAACTCTTACAACTACGTCCAACATTTAATAGAACATGCACTCAGCTCATACTAGACGGCTCAATTAAATTGCAAACAAAAGCCTGTACTCACTGTCATTTTAAACCCATCATCGATCTAAATTTAGACACCAATACCACCCAATGCACTAACAACAAAAAAGGAATTAAAATAGTACCTGCCCTTATCAATGCCCGCTCATTGGGCAAACATAAAAAAGAGATTGCAGACTTGATCATTGATCACAAAATTGATCTTCTGTTTATTACAGAAACATGGACCGATTTGGCATCTGAACCAGATCTGGTAGTGGCCACCCTGAAGGCTATAACACTTTGAGACAGGACAGAATAGACAAAAAAGGGGGTGGGTTAGCAATATTTTCACGCAGTAAGTTTACAACTAAGATACTCAATGCTCCTTTGACAACCTGTGAAGCATTATACTTTTCCATCTCACTGATCCCCTCCCAAATCTTTAAAGGTATTCTACTCTATCGACCTCCGGGAACTAGGATGGAATTTCTGACTACTTTTAGCGATGTGGTGGAATACATAGCAGTTGAATGCACCTTTACAATTCTAGGTGACTTTAATTTCCACCTTGAAAATTTATATGACAAGGACACCAGGACCCAAAAAGCAGATCTTGAGCCGGAGGGCCTATTACAGCTAGTCCCCGAAAGTACTCATGTCGCTGGTCACATATTAGATGGCCTTTTTCCAATTCTAAAAACATATTTATAAAAGAAATCCTGCCTTTAGCCTGGTCTGACCACCATGCTGTTATATTTAGCATACTACTTGACAACAACTCGCCCACTAACGCGCCTGTGAATGGGACGGTTGCATTTAAGGCTTGGAAAAACGTAGACAATCAACAGCTGACGACACACTTTTTTTTAAAAAACTGTTTATTTGCAGGATAAAAATGTGCAAATATTACAGTACATACCATTTTGTTTCGTCATACATTCCAGTGATACACTTCAATAAGACTGTACTCGCACATAATACCTTTTCTTATTTTTCATACTTTTCACAATCCCCAACTCTTCCTGCCCAACTCCCCCCACCCATCGTCCCTCCCCAGGCACTTCTATGTAGGCATAACATGTTATATATACACATGGCGGTACAATCTGCAACATTCTCTTTGTTACTCCAGTCCTTTGTCTCAAAGTCCTCTAGAACCCTACAGAACACAGTGCATCCCTAGCTAAATGACTTCCTATACAGTTCACCTGTGGCTGTGCACAATCCACTGACCCTTGCCATTCGGATGTATGGGGGGGTCAAAGTAAGAGGTGTTCCTAAAGCATCCGTCTCATATCAGACCTCCATAGACGAGCCTACAGTGTTAGCATCCTCATCCATCATTTCAAATGATAGCATTACAGTGTTCCATTCGAGCGAGATAGGAATCCTTCTCAAGCCTTTCCGCTCTTCGGTCTGCAGTGCCATACCTTCCGCCTTACCCCACCTCACTACTTCCGCCCTCCACATTTCTGGGTCAGGTGGCCTGCTCGATTTCCACCTCATGGTGATAGTTCGCTTGGCCATTAGCAATGAGAGGTCAGTAAACCGCGTGGTCACACTTTTCTTACGTGCTGTGGGTCCCAGTCCCAGTAAGCTAGAGGATATAGTGTCGTACTGTCTGTTGGGGGACACTTTGTGTAAGGTGGTGTGTACTGTTGCCCAAAAATATCCCAATTTCGGGCATTCCCATAGCAAAACTGCCCCGAACCTGATGAGTTTCCGCAGGCTCTTAAAAACATGATTGTTCAACCAGTAATAGGATGACTGACTTCAGTAGCCCCACAGCGCCGAGACACCTCAGGGTATTTGTTGCGCTATAAAAGTTGCGTAAATAAATAAATAAATAAATGTGCATTAATCCCGCATCTTCCGTGCCACACCGGGGACAGGAATCCGGCATGGCGGGGAACATTACATGTAGTCGATGAGGCGTGAGGTATGCGGGGTGTAGAATCATACGTTGAATGAATTTAAATTTCGGGTTCCGCGAAACTTTCTTGGGGAATTTAAGAACTCGTTCCCACTCTTTATCTTGAAACACTCGGCCTGCATCCCTCTCCCACACCTCTCACAACGGCTGCAATGATATCGCCCTCCCAGCACGGATACCACTCGTAACCCATTTTGTCAAATTACTCCCTGAACCCATCAGGTATAGCATCGTGTGTAGTGGATTTATATTTGGTTTGTTACCTTCTGGTGCCCATGTCCGTGGGATGTATCCGCGCACCCCTCCATGTAGTAAGAACACCCCCCCAGGCGTGTGGTGTGCTGTGCAGAAGTCTTCAAAGGACATCATATGCCCATCGTTGAATAGGTCACCCACCTGTGACACCCTGGCATCAGTCCACGAGGTGAGCACCCGTGCAGATAATATTCCCGTCCCCAGCGGGATCCCCAGCAATGGTATCGTGGGAGTGTAGGAAGAGGCGGGGGACGTGTATCTCACAGCACTCCTCCAGCAGGTAATGGCCATCTTGAGCAAGTAAGGAGATTGCCCAGGGATCGCAGTGTTAGGCAGCAACAGAGTGTGTATAGCACCCCGTTCCCTATACGCATTGGACATGCCTATTTCATGCAGGTTGCGTCCCGCAAGCCAATAGGCCAGCCACTGCAATTGGCATGCATAGTAGTAGGCCAGTAAGTCCGGAACTCCCATCCCACCAGCTGCCGTAGGTAGCTGTAGTTTGGCCAGACTTATGCGGCGTCTACCCCGACCCCAGACCAGCTCCGTTAGCATGGTATTCAAAGATCGAAATACAGCAGCTGGCACCATAAAGGGCAAGTTCGTAAAGTAGTAAAGAAGTCTCGGGAGCACTACCATCTTAGAGATGGCCACCCTGCCCGCCACCGATAATGGTAGCGTGGTCCAGAACTGTACCTGTGACCTCAGTGCTGCTACGGCTCGACCCAGGTTACCATCAAGCATGTCTGCCGCTCCTCTATAGATCTGTATCCCCAGGTAGCGGAAGGTTGTCTCCGCCATTTCAAAACTATGGGGTGGGAAGGGCAAGGGGGCACGTGCCTCGGGGGCAGTAAAGCAGTACCCATATGACTTGGATTCACTGATCGTGAGGCCTGAGAGCGCACTGAAGACCTCGAAGAGCTCGGGGATGGGATCCAGACCCCCGTGCAAGTCCCTTAAATAAAGGATGATATCGTCAGCGTACGCCGATACCACATGTGTTACACCTCCCCTCTTCATGCCTCTGTGTTGCGCTTGAAGCTGAAGTTTGCACAGCAGTGGTTCCAGTGCTAGTATAAACAACAGGGGAGATAGCGGTCAACCTTGCCTCGTGCCCCTCGCTATGGCCAATTGTGGCGATATACATCTGTTCATGCGAACCCTAGCAGTGGGGCGGGTGTACAATAGCCGGATCCAATCAATAAAGTCAGCCGGGAGCCCGAACCGTTCCAGCGCTGCAAACATATAATCCCACCGGAGTGAGTCAAATGCCTGCCGCAGGTCCAATGAAATACAGCCCTCGGTTGCCATAGGTGGACGCTCGTGTAGCATGAGTTGGCTAGGCCTCCTCAGATTCATCGCCGTGCTTCTACCTGGCACGAAACCACATTGGTCCGGGTGGATCAGGACTGTGTCACCGCCAGCTTCCCAGATTGATCCATAACCTCCAATATTGGATTAGGGGCAGGGGCATCTCGCAACAATCGGGCCAGTAGGGTCCCAGATTTGTCCGCGTGGGTATGCTGTTTACATGTATATTCCCTGTAGTCCAGGACACGCAGTTCTTCCAACAGCTCAGCGTGTTGAATGTGTGCCTCCTGCAAAGGTGTAAAAGGCAATTTCGTGCCCGCAGCCTCCCTCTCCAACATGGCCAGACAGCCCTCCACATCGCTCAGCTTCTCCATGACTACACGTCTCATGCCCGCTCGTGTATTCATTGCCTCCCCCCTTATGGACACCTTAAAGGCATCCCATTCAATTTGACGCTTGCTAGCTGTGCCATCATTAATGTGGAAATGTTGTGCGATTACTTCCGCAATGGTTGCCTTAAAAACAGTGTCCTCAAGCAGTTCCGGGGCCATACGCCATGTTGGTATCATTGTGTCATTGTGACTTCCACCGGCTTGTGGTCCGAAAAGGTCTTGACCATGTGTTCCGAGGCTACCACCTCCCCCATCAGCGTCGTATAGCAAAACATGTGATCTATTCTCGTGTGCAGACCATGTGGAGGGGAGAAGAAGGTATACTCTCTGTCTGCCAAATGCGTGCATCTCCAAATATCCTCCAGCCCCCAATCCGCTGCCCATTGAGAAAGCGCTTCTGCCTGATCCTGCTTTCAGTAGCCTGCAGTGGTGGGTGCGATCTATCTAGTGATATGTCTAGGACTGCATTAAAGTCCCCGCCAATAATCCACACATTTTCCGACCAGTCAGCTATCGCTCTGTTAAGCGGGGTTAAAAAACTCGACTGACCCGTGTTTGGCGCATAGACGCAGCCAAGCACAACAGGGGAACCATCCAGCAATCCTCTGATAAGCACATACCTGCCCTCTGGGTCTAGCCTCTCATCCATCACCTTAAAAGGGACCGAGTTCCTGATCCATATCGCCGCCCCCCGGGAGAACACTGAGTAAGTAGTAGCAAACAGTTGCCCCTTCCATTTCGTTAGCAGTTTCGCTCCTTCATCCCTGTTCAAATGTGTTTCCTGTAAGTATGCCACAGCAACACGCCTCCTATTGAGTTGCGCTAGCACCCTATGCCTTTTATGGATTGAGCTCATGCCTCTTACATTCCAGGTGCACATTTTGTATTCGCTAAGAGACTCCATGACTGGTCGTGACAGTTAGAACTAGTGCGTCCCACCATGCTTCAAGTATTCCTGCAAATTCTGCCGTGAGTGCCCCAGCTACAAACAACCCCAAAACATCAAGGTCCCCATTCAAAGAACTATGAGGTCCAAACACTTGCACCCAACTGGGGTGACAATCAAACAGTACCATTGCTGCGCCCTGGGGGTGTGGTCCCGCTCTCCCTTGCCTGGGTCCCGCCAAAGTCCCTGCGGCGTGCCCTGGCAAGTGTTCGTACCCCGGCCCCAGGTAACCCACCCAGAGTCTTGCATGCATTCAGTACGTTACCAGTCGGAGTCTTCTGAGGTCCCACTAAAGTTCATTCGCCTCCTGTGCGGTTATTTTTGGAAAGAGTTGTAGGCTATCCGCAGAACCAGACACCTCCGTCCGGGCATCAGAGGCGCTATCCAGAACTGTTGCGCCATCTGCGTTGTGTGCAGCCAAAGCGGCCTCCATCAGCCGAGACCTCCCCTGTGATGCCTGTATGCCAGCCAGGGTGTCTGTCCCGCTCGTTACCTCCTCCTCCATGTGTGTGACACCCGCTGCAGGCCGCTTCACCACCCTGCGCGTTGGTCCGTTCCTCTGCTGTTCCTCCTCGAGTGGGTCTTGCGAGTTGGGCGGCGTCAGCGTCACTTCCATCCATTCCGCCGCCTCCTCAGCCGTGTCGAAAAAGAGTGATTTGTTGTTATGAATTATCTTCAGGCGGGCTGGGAACAGCAGGGCGTATTTCAGGTTCCTGTCCCGTAAGCGTCTCTTCACACCCAGAAACGTTGATCTAGCCCTTTGCACCGTCGGGGTGAAGTCTGGGTAAATCGATATGATCTTGTCCTCAAAGCGTATGGGCGCCTTCTCTCGTGCCACTCGCAATACTATATCCCTATCTTTGTAATTGAGCAGGCGAGCTATTAAAGGACGGGGTGCTGCTCCTGACCTTGGCGGTTTAGCTGGTATCCTATGTGCCCTCGCCACGCTGTAAAGGGGCGTAAGTTCCTGTGGCCCCGCAAGTTTCTTCAGCCAATCCTCTACGAACTGCGTTGGATTCCTCCCCTCACTGCGCTCCGGAATTCCTAGAATTCGCACATTGTTACGGCGTGCCCGCCCTTCCGCATCGTCCATCCTCTCCCATACCAGTTTCAGCTGCTTCTCCATGCGTTCCATTTTCGTGGATTGCTCCGTCTGCTGCGGTATCAGATCGTCCAAAGCTAAGTTTATGTTCCGTGACCCTCTCCGCCAGCTTGTTATGATCAGCGCGCAGTAGAGACATACCAGTTGCCATGTGGTCCATGCGCGTTTCAAGTGCATTCCTGGAGGCCCTTATCTCGGTCAGAATAAGGTCTAGTTTGGCCTCTTGTGAAGTCTTGCCCGTTGGAGGCACCATCTCGACATTGGAAGAGGCCAGAGGGTCTTCAGAGCCAGTAGACTGTAGTGTCAGTTCGGCACCCCTTTCAGGTATCTTGGTCCTGTTCCTGCCCATGTTTCGTGACGACAGGGTGGCAGTGTTTGCGCCCCCGGGGGACTTCGTCCCTGCGGACTGCAGTTCGCGCCCTAGGTATCTCACGTGCACTGATCTCGAGTCCGCTATCGCCTGTGGGTCCTTGCGTGCGCGAAGTGGTGTGGTATCGTCCAGCCGCTCTTGGCTCTCTTAAGGTGGTACTGAGCCCCGAAAAGGGGATCTGCCCTGGGCCCCAGCAGTGGCCGGCTACACTGCCCCCAGGGAAGTGCGTTGCGCAATATCTGGACCTTTATCCAGGCGCGGCTCGGATTAGGATCGGCAGGCCCCGCGCTTCCCCGTTAGTACATCTGCGAGCGTGTCCGCGCAGGCCCTCCGCACCTCAGTGGGGTCCACCCCCCGCTGGTAGGAACGCTAGAATCCCTCCGTCCGGCGCCCTGGGGATTATGCGCCAGTGTGTTTTCACTGCCCACAGACCCTGCAAGTCTCTGCAGCCCTATCGGGCGCCTCCCCAGCCACAACAATCCTTACTTTTGGCAGCACTCCCGGCGTCAGCAGCACGGCCTCCGTTACAGCTAGGATCACCAGGGGGGCCTCCCAGGTGCTATGTCGCAGTGTTGGGCTCCAGTCGGAAATCAATATGGCCGCCTCGCTACCCGATACCTCCACAAAGTCTGGGCCCCCTTCCGACGGTTCAGTATGCTCTCTGTTGCGCCGCACCTGCCCCCGGTGGGCGACCAGCAAGGTCGTGGCTATGCTCTTCTACGGCGGCTTCCCTATTCCGCCAGGGTGGGTCGTCCACAGCGCCGGGAGGTCTCCTGCGCCACTGTATCTACGGCGTTGCACCACGCCACCGCCACAGCCCTCAGTCCACCGCTCCTGAACCGCCACGAGTTGCCGGGGGATTAGTAAGGCGTGGGTCCAGTGGTTCTGGCCTCCGCGTTACTTCGTCTCCCTTCCGCACGTTGTCCCCGGCTAGGCTTGCCTCACCTCACTGCGCATCGGGCGAGGCCGCGGCCTCCCTTCCTCCAGTGAGCCCTGCTCGGCAGGAGAGCTCCGCTCGCTCCCAGTGTCACCCCGGTTGAATTCGCCAGTGGTGCTCGCCAGGTGTTCCGACGGGGTCCTGGGGGGGTCGGCGCCGGCACCACCCTTCCCCAGCAGGCGATCTCCTGGCTGCTCCGCCTCCCGACGGCTCAGTGCCCCCGGCAGGTAGTATTCCGTGCGGGCCCACAATCCACTCGAGGCCGCGGCTCCGGGGCCGCTGGCAGGCCTCTCCCACTACAGAAGCTTCATCTTTCCTCAAGGCGTTTTGCCGGCTACAGACTCCGACCGGTCTGCTCTGTAGTGCCTCCGCTTTCTACAGACCCGGGCGGGTCGTCGGGGCCGTCAGGGTATCAGGATAGTAAGCTGGTGTTACCGGGCAGAGGACGGAGCTAACTCAGCAAGCGTCCGCCATGCTCGGCTCTCGGTCACCCAGCTGACGACACACTTGTCCTCTACTCAACCTGATGTGTCAGATGATCCAAACATAGCTTCAACATCATACACCAACTGGCTGCTTAATGCAACTAACGTGTCAGTGCCAACTAAAACTATATAAAAAATTGAAGCTCCCCATCAGCTCCCTGGTTCACAAACGCACTTAGAGAACAAAAGCAAAAATGTAGAAATCAGGAAAGACACTGGCGTAAATTTTAAGCCAACGAAGAAAAACTTCGATATAAGAATGAATCAGCTAAATATAAATTAATGATTATGCAAGAAAAAAGCATATATTATACAGCGCAGATTGAACCGGCAAAGAACTCAAATAAAAAACTAACTCATTAAGATATCACATCAAGTGTCAGAAGCAATCCCTGAACCTTCACAATTATTGTGTAATTCCTTAGCGGACTATTTTTATGACAAAGTAAATAATATGCATGCCAATTTCTCTGCCCAAAGAAATCCATCTGATCAACTTATATCCACAATTGCTCCAGCTCACTTCCTAGTGCAATTTCAAAAAGTCAATCTAGCCCAAATCACTAGTACCATGGCTACCATCAAATCCTGTTCAGCTAATAATCCCTGTCCACCAGCTGTTCTTGTACCTGTCACTGAAATAATAGCTCCTGTATTAACAGAGATCTGCAACGCAATGTTCTCCTCTGGGACATATCCGCCGCTTGGATAAACACCATACTAAAACCTCTATTGAAAAAATCTCATTTGGATACGGATGACACCAAAAACTATAGGCCTATAGCTAGTCTGCTTTTCCCGGCCAAAGTGGTTGAAAAAGTGATGAACCAACAAATTTCCAAATTTATAGAGGATCACCATCGGCTAGATGACACCAAATTTGGATTTCGTAAAAGTCATAGCACCAAGACTGCGTGAATCAAGGCATCAGAGGATGTAAGATTCATCCTGGACCAGGGAGGGACTACAGTTCTCATTCTGTTGGACCTTTCCGCTGCATTCGACACGGTCGATCATAACACTGCAATGGGCATTCAGGACAAAGCAAGAGACCTGCTGTCATCCTTTCTCACTAATCGGACCCAGACGGTAACGCTGGGCAACTTCCACTCTGCCCAGATATCATTACCATGCGGCGTTCCGCAGGGCTCATCCCTAAGTCCGACGCTTTTTAACATCTATGTGTCGGACTTAGCCAGAGTCATCGAGGCATATGGAATGGGCCTAACATCGTACGCTGATGACACACACCTGGGGCTTTTTATAACCAACAACGGAGAAAGGGTTGCAGCCAGCTTCCAAAAAGGCATGCTGCCCATCAGTAGTTGGATGGCCAGCAACTGTCTCAAATTAAACTCCGACAAAATGGAGGTTATGATCTTTGGTAAGCTGTCTCCCATCTGGTCCAGCTCCTGGTGGCTATCGGCCCTCAGTCCCCCACCGAACCCTGTTACCAAGGTCAAGAACCTAGGCATAATATTTAATGACAAACTGACTTTTGCACCACATGCTAATGCAATCGTCTCAGCCTCGTTCCATAAACTTCGAATAATTGAAAATATATTACCGTATCTCCCTCTTAATGCCTTGGTCGGTGCACTGGTGATGTCATCTTTGGATTACTGGAATGGACTCTTTTCCAGTGCACAGAACAGGTTATTCAAAAACTGCAATCTGTTCAGAATGCAGCAGCTAGAATGCTGTCAGGAACCTCTAAATTTAAGCCTATTTCACATGTCATCAAGAGATACCACTGGCTCCCGGTGAGGAACCAAATCAAATTCAAGGCATTATGCATTGCTTATAAAGCCTCCCGTAATCTAGGCCCCCAGTTCCTAATAAAATGCCTCACCATCCACATTCCCAACAGGCCACTTCGATCCTCCAATGCATTTCTTCTGACAGTACCTCGTACTAAAACTGTCTCTTGGGGTGATCGGCGTTTTGTTGTCATGGTCGCAAAACTCTGGAACTCTCTCCCGTTGGAGATCAGATCTTGTCAATCTTTGTTAGCCTTCAGAAGAAAAATAAATACTTGGCTGTTTAACCAATAACCTGCTCATCAATCTGCCACTGTCCGCATCGCCGAGACGCCCTTGGGCATTTGCGCGCTTTATAAGTTTAAAAAATAAATAAAATAAACAAATAATTTCCAACAATAACAATATCTGTTTTGATATACGAGGTGTTTATAGGCAAGATGGGGTGTATTTCACTGCAGAAGGAAACAGGATCTTCCCTAATAACATCAACAAATTCATCCAGTTCTATGTGTAACTGAACATTACACACTATAAACACAAAGGCTCTTGTCAGAGACTCCTTTCCTATATTATGTGATTATTTCATGTTATTTTCTTTATTTGGATACTAACACCTGTGAGGCTCTTGCAAGAGAGGGAGCTCCCAAACACCTACCTCCACTTGGGTATTCGTCTGACTCTCACGAGAATTGTGCAAGCTCAAAAACTTAGCCTATATCTCATGGATAACACTCCTGGACTCTTGAGTGTGTGTCGTACAGTATACAAACACATAAGCCTCTCTGCTGAGACCTCTCTTTAAACACATTTTCTCTACTCCGCTCTACTTTTTTACAATCCCACAAGAGTCTTGCAAGATTGCAAATATTTTGGGATGATACATTCCAATTTTTTTTCCGATTACAGTACTCATACTTTATAGTTTCTACTAATAGGATATGGGGAGAAAGTGGCGTATCCATTCAGACCTTTCCAGAATATAACATGTATTGTAGGGTGTAAGCAGATACTAGCCTCTCCACTGATACCTCTCCTCAGGGTAACCAGTATCCATAGTAGTGGATAGACCTCTCTGCTGAGACTTCCCTGTCAGAGGATGGTGACCACAGTAGGGTGCGTGAAGAGGACTGGCCTCTCTTATGCAAACCCTATCTGGATGATGATGGGTGAGTATAGGGTGGTGAGAGAAGGATTGGACTCTCTGCTGAGACCTGTGTGTCTGATGGTAAATATTTATAGTAGGATGTGGAGAGTGACTGGCCTTTACTTTCAAATCTTTCTTTCAGATGACAAGTATGAATAGTAAGGTGTGGGAAGGGAATGCCTTCCCTGCTGAGACCTCTCTCAGAGAAAGGGTGTGCATATTATGGTGAGGAGAGAGACTAACCTCTCTGCTAGAACCCCTCTTGGATGGCAGGTGAGTATAGACAGGTAAGGGATGGATTGGCTTCTCCCCTGAGACCTGCCTGTCAGATGACACATATGCATAGTAAGATGTGGAGAGGGACTGGCCTCTTTTTTCAAACCTCTCTGTCAGATGACAAATGTGTATACAACGGTGTGTGAAGGGCCTAGCTCTCTGCTAAGGCCGATCTCTGTAATGATGGGTGTGGTGCGTAACTGAGGCATCTCTCTTTGGACTGACAGGTCTTCTTACTAGCTTGTCTAAGGGATTGGCCTCTCTGGTGACACCTCTCTCTGGGATGAAGAGTGTACATAGTACAGTGCATGGAGAGAGTAGACTTGCCTCTAAGACCTCTGTCTCAGATGATGGGTGAGCATAATATAGTTTATGGAGGGGCTGGCCTCATTGTGCATAGTATGGTGTGGGTATGTATAGGCAACTCTGTTGACACCCTTCTCTCTTAGATGATGAGTGTGCATTGTGGGGTTGTGAGGAGTGGCTTACCTGTATACTCAGACCTCTTCTCAAGGAGACAGATGTATAAGTAGGGTGTGGGAAGCCCCCGACCTCTATGCTAAGAAGTCTCTCTTTGATGACAAACACAGAGACTAGGGTATGGAGAAACACTGCTCTGTCAGTTCAGACCTCTCCCCAAAATAAAACATGTGTGATTTAGGCTGTGAATAGACACAGTTCGTTTTGCTCCTACCTCTCTTTTTGGTGATGAATGTGTATAACACGGTATAGAAATAGAGTATCCTCTCTGCTGAGAACTGCGTCTTGGTTGATTGGTTTGGACACTTGAATGTGATGACACACTCACCTCCCCCTCAGACTTCTCCCTATCGGAACAATGAGGTATAGTGAGGTGTGCATAGTCACAGACCTCTCTGCTGAAACTTCTCTCCAGAGTAAAAAGCATATATAGTTTCATGTGAGAAAGAACTGCCTTCTCTACTGTCACATCGCCACCAGTTGATAGCAGTATGTAGTAGAATGTGAGAATACACCGGCCTCTGTGCTAAAACCTCTCTCTTATATGAGAGGTCTGTATACTACAGAGAGGACAAGGACTGATCTCTCTAGCAAGCCATCACTGTTGCATGATGTAACCATAGTTCGGTATTCAAAATTTTTCCTTTCCTTTAACAATTGTCTCTAACATAAAAGATGTACATAGTACTGTATAGATATATTATATATGCAGCAGTACCTGAAGATGGAACTGCCAGTTTTAATAAACATTACAATACTGTAATAATATTCAAATCTATAACAGCTATTAAGCAAACAAATCAGTAGCATCTTTAAACTTTTTAATACAAAAAAAAATGAACGGCATTACAAAAACACCACAACATAAGCAAACTATATAATCCACTATAAAACAAAAAAACAAACAACTTTACTAATTTAAAATGTTTTGGGTGACTCAGATGAGTACCACAAAAGACTGCAGGCTTATTTACATGCCTCTTGCACCACTTTTGCGTCATTTTTAACATGGGAAAGTGAGGTACCAGTGGCGCAAGAGGCTTGAAAATAAGCCCCTTCTTCTTTTTACCTTGATTTGTCAATTGTATTTTGGAGTGATTATACCTTCTTTGCTTGCTTTCTTTCAGCAACCTCAGTCTGCCAAAGAATGTTCAGTTTCACATGTTTTCCAAATGAGCCTAGGTGGAAAAATGCTCACAGAAACGTTCAAAATGTTTAAACATTGTTAAATGAGCTGGACAGCTCTGCACGTGTTTCCACATCGTTTTACCATGGATACAGTGCTCTGGTACTTACTACTGAACAAGACACTAATCCTGCTTCACTTAAAAAGACTCTTTCTTTCTGGTTATTGAAGCAAACAATTCTTTCATTTGAGACAACTACAGCTGCACAATCTGTTTTCTTTATGTTCCTTCTAAAAAACACAAAATATCAAAGAATCTAAATTTACACACTCATCAGTAAGTGTGATACACCACTATATTTTCCATACCTGTCTTCATTTTTCACCCATAATCACATATTCATATGTAGTGTAATACTAACTTGTTATTCCTTACTCCTAAAAAATTCCACACCCTCAACCGATGTTTAATGTATAATCAATCCTGGTTCCATAACTTTTTATAAAGTAACACATTCCTCTTGACACGCCTTTGCTAACTGTAAGCACAGTGGTTTACTGGAAAAATAGCAATATCTCCACTCAAACATCTCATACTGATAAAGTATGTGTACAGTAAGGTTCATAAAAACACTAGGACTCAGATTGTAGATTATTTGCTTTATAGTTAGAGAAACAATGTCTTTCTTTTGAATACAACTACATACAAATTGAGCATCATTTTATTAACACAATGTTGAATAATTGCTTATTTGTCACTACACTCTAGTGTCTGCCTCTCACAAGCTATATTTATAATTCTACACATCTACAAGTAGCTATTCACTCAATAAAATGTGTGTTGAATAAGTAAGTAAGTGAGTAAATTCTTTATTGCACAATTAATAAAAATATTTGCAATTGATCTAAAAATACATAGTAGAGCACTTTTGCAAAGCACATAAAAAAAGAAAAAGAAAAGAACACAGGTCAATTCAATACCATAACATTAATATAAATGCGTTTCTAAATATATGTAATTTTAATAAATATGAAAAATGTAAATATGTACAAAAGCAGATCAGAGTTTATCCAGTTCATGGACTAGCTGCTGGGTTTAGCACGGTGTTTACTAATTTCATAAAGCGAACCAGTCTACAGGCTAATTGAATGTCTTCCCCCTTAAAGCTTGGCAACAGGGCTTGTCGGCGAGTTCGCAGACGTCTTTGGTTCCAAAGCTGTGTTAATTGTCTCCTTCGTTCACTATCTAGGGCTTTGCAGCTGCATAGCACGTGCAAAATGTCCTCCTTTAGATCTTCGCACAGTCTGCACTTTGTGTTGGATTCCAAGCGTCTCCACGGGGGAATGTGTTCTTTTGATGGTATTACCCCCATCCTCAACTGCAGAAAGGATTGCTTCACCGTCCATGAGAAGCCAGTGCCTAGGTATACCTGTGGTAGGGGCCTAGTGTAGCTCTGGATCACGAACCACCCATGAGTCCTCCTAGTTAGTGCTACTTTATCTTCTTCCAGGGATTTTTACCTTCACAATTTTATTAACGAGGCGCTTAAAGCATTTGTGTGTACAACTCGCTTCCCAGAGGTCTTTTAGCACAAGGGTGTTTATTGCTGCTTAGAGATAGACCATTGCAGGGCAGTCCATGTTCCTTTCCAGCTCTTTCCAAAGATAAGTGTTCAGGGTGCCCATCTCAGCACTCTTTACTTTGTGCCAGCATTTTAAGTAAGCACCCTTACGTGCTATTTGTTGTTTCTGTAGGCCGAACTCATGCCTTAATTGAGCTGGCGAGGTGTACGGCAGGAGACTGAAAAGTATTCGCATGGCTTTGGCTACTACTTTGTCTAAGATGGTCTCGTCTCTCCCTCTCATACATTCGCTGCCGGAGGTTATCGATGGCAATAGTCTTGCTTGTAGAATGTCTAGCAGAGGGATTAGCTTTGGTCCCGCTATTTTGTTTATAATGTTCTTTAGTGCAATGGCCAATGAAATACCGCTGTTCTTAATTAGACTAACTACAAACCGCCGCCACCGCCGAGAGTCACACTTACCTTGTGAAGCCGGCAGACTTCACCGCCATTACCGCCGCCACCGCCAAGAGTCCAGGGGCATCGGACACCGCGCCGCCGCTCCGGGAGACTTCAAATCCCGGCAGGCAACGCGGCGGCGCGTCTGAGTGACGCGGTAGCACCCTGTGAGCGCCAAAAGAGCACCATAAAGGAGGGAGAACCCCGGCAGAGCGGGGGAGACTAACTACAAACCGCCGCCACTGCCGAGAGTCACACTTACCTTGTGAAGCCGGCAGACTTCACCGCCATTACCGCCGCCACCGCCAAGAGTCCAGGGGCTTCGGACACCGCGCCGCCGCTCCGGGAGACTTCAAATCCCGGCAGGCAACGCGGCGGCGCGTCTGAGTGACGCGGTAGCGCCCTGTGAGCGCCAAAAGAGCACCATAAAGGAGGGAGAACCCCGGCAGAGCGGGGGAGACTAACTACAAACCGCCACCACCGCCGAGAGTCACACTTACCTTGTGAAGCCGGCAGACTTCACCGCCATTACCGCCGCCACCGCCAAGAGTCCAGGGGCATCGGACACCGCGCCGCCGCTCCGGGAGACTTCAAATCCCGGCAGGCAACGCGGCAGCGCGTCTGAGTGACGCGGTAGCGCCCTGTGAGCGCCAAAAGAGCACCATAAAGGAGGGAGAACCCCCGCGTCGCGGGACGCGAGCGAGACGCCCGGGGTGAAGCCCGGGCAAAGGGCGGGCCCTCATCGGCAGGAGGAGGCAGGAGCAGGGCCAGAAATGCTGCAGGTGTCTCCTTAGTGATTCTTCTTTAAGTAAGTCTTGTGTGTCATCTAATGTTATTATTCAGTCTGAGCAATGTCTAAAAAACCTGTTGCAATTCAACAAAATAAGATAAATAATTATATGGTTCAGACTGTTCAGAAAATCAACATGCAAAGGAGGGAGTCTTTGGGGTTGAGCCTATCGCCTGATCTACTTTGCTCATCCCCACCTATATCTGCTTCTATTTTGTCTGATGGAACAATAACGCAGGATACTCACAGCGTAGACTCTATTGCTAATATTACACCTCAAGTTATACCTGGAACTCCGGAGAATGTTACTCCGGTCTTTGAAGGCTTGCCCATTGAAGTTAATATAGACATTGACATTGATCATGACCCTGAGCAAGACACACAGTCACAGGTCTCCGTCCTAGATCAATCTCTTATAGGACATGTTGGTAGACCTAAACGTCAATGTACAAAGAATCCCTCAAAGCGGGGGGGTTTACGCTCAGGGACTAAGCGGAAGAGGGCAACCACTCCAAAACACAAACAAGTGACTCATGTTGAGGATCATCCTATTTGTTCCTCTGAGGAAGCCCTACTTGAGAAAATCACCAATCTCATTGACATGAAAATCAATATCATTGTTAAACCTCTCATATCTAAGATCGATAAATTGCAAGCAGAGGTCAAGAAGTTAGGCGCACTCCAAAACACAGCTGCAAGTGGTATTGAAAAAATCATTATGTTAATCACTCATCCGGATAACAACCTTAGAGGAGCTGAAGCAGGAAGTGATATGGGCGCTGGAGATGGAATAGAACCGCTTGGGGAGAATTCAACGCAACCAACCCAATCAGTTATAAACGAGGGTCCCATACCAGCATGTTCCACATCAGATCCAACCCCCTTGGTTAACAATCCTCCTGCACAAATACAAGTACAAGCTCAAACTCATTCTACGGATTCCTTGCAATTCATTGTCGAGGCCACACCAGTGGTTCTGGTCCTCGCAAATGTTCCCCCATTAGAAGGGGGCACAGCTGAAAGTTCAAACTCACTTTGCAGCAAAGCCCTACACTGGTTAACCAGCAATATGCGACTAGCACCCGGGGGGAAACATCATCTTGCAAGCGTGATTAAATCTGTAACTAGGGTTCCTTGGCTAGGAAACCGGCCAAAAAAACTAAAAGGGGACTGTGTGGCGGTGAGCTTTTCAAATCCAGACGTTCTTCCCAATATTCTCGCAAATATCTTTCCTCCCCAACGAAGAAGAGGCACTGTTGTTCCCCTTACTTTGAAATTTTTTTACGGAGAACAGCAGAACGTATCTTTCCCAAGGACTCCCGCTCCAGGGTGGGATACCAACTGGGACTCTCACTTCAGATGGGGCCAAGATTTAAGGAATAACGTCTCAGTTCACCGTCATCGTCATCCTCCAATATTTAATCCTGTTTCACAGCCACTGGAACTTTTTAACCGCTTTGCGCCACTCTCATTTATGGACCAAAACGATTGACTTTTGCCAACCGGAGATAACAACTCTAAGGGTCCACAGCTTGCTCTTGGTCCGTTAGCTCATTCTTCAGTAAGTGTTGGGGCTCGAAGAATTATGAGCTGGAATATCGCCGGGCTCAGAGCTAAATTTAAAGATAAGAATTGGCTGGACTTAATTAGAAACTATGATATTCTTGCTTTCCAGGAAACTTGGGAAACATCAGATTGTTTGGCTTTAGATGGCTACTCTCATTTTTATGTACCTGCAGATCCCAGTAAAGCAGGTAGAGCAAGGGGTGGGCTGGCTGTATATATTTCACTTGATGTTAAAGGAAAACCAAGGCACATTAAGTCTAATACTAAAAATTGTTTAATGGTTGAATTGACCTCATCAAACTCCCACCCTATTTTACTTATAAATTTTTATAACTCCCCAGCCAGTCAATTTCCTACCGAGCATTTGGTATCCCTAGAGGACCTCTTATCCACTTATACTGTGAATAGTTCCCACGGGTATGAGGTGATCCTCATGGGAGATTTTAACATTCACCCTTGCCAGGCAGGTTGTCAAGGAGAAACAGAAGAATCTTTTTTATATTCTCCCACGCCGCATTTCGAACACACACCTAGTGGTGAGGCTCTGGAACTGTTTTTGGCTACCTTTAACCTTCATGAATTTTGTACCTGTTCTAATGATTTGAGGTCGCCGACATATGTGGGCAAGGATCGAGGCACAATTATTGATTATATCTTTGTATCTTTTAGAGTTTTATCTGATGTATTTGTCTATAAAGTATTAACTTCTGTTTTTAGCGATCATAATCCTGTGATTTTAGAGGTTTTAGCTCAGGGAGTCTTGGGAAATAGGACGTCTAACAATTCCTGTGCAACAGACCTTTTGTTGAGAGATCAAAATCGAAGGCTTAAATGGGATAAAGTTACCCCTATAACCTTCCTACAAGACACACTGGCCAAGGTCGAAGGAGAAGTTGCCATTTGCTTAGACAATAATAACTCTAGCGTTACTATTGTTGAGGCTTTCAGTGTTATTTGTCAACAAGTTAATATAGATTTGACTGTGAAGGCTAGGTCAAACAAGACAAAGGGCCCCAAATGGTTTGATACAAATTGTTCTAAGGCTCATTCAACTTTACTCAAAGCCCTAAAGAACAAACCTAGAAACAGAGTATTGGTAGCTTTTTTAAGAAAACAATATAACTTAGCTATTCGAAAGAGGAAATCCGAGATAAAAGATGAAGCCTGGAATAATCTGTTACTGCCTGAGATACAGAAAGACAGTGCTAAATTTTGGGCAGTTATAAATCACCCGTATTTTGTAGGGCTAGACCATCAAAGAGCGGACTGTATTATCCCAGATGAACATTGGGTGACACATTTTAGTAATATTTACTGTCAAACTAATACGATTACAGAATGTGCATTTCCCCCTTCCCAATCGTCAAATCCCATCTCTCCTTTCACTCAGGATGAGGTGAAAAAAGCTATCAATGATACACTCTGCAAAAAGGCACCAGGACCAGATGGGGTTCCGGCAGACTTTTTTAAGAGCGCCCCTGATTTTAGCTCTAAGATTTTAACTAATATTTTTAATGCTACAAGGGAATTTATCTTCCCCTCCAGCTGGGCAAACTCGACCATAGTGCCAATTTTTAAGAAGGGTCAGAGGACAGATCCGGCCTGTTACAGGCCAATTTCCCTTATTGATTCGAGTGTAAAAATTTTGGGGAGAGTCCTTTTATCAAGACTAACCCTTATTTTAGAAAGTAAGGGCATTTTATCTAATGCACAATATGGCTTTAGAGCCAAGAGAGGAACTTTAGACCAGTGTCTTAACTTAGAACTAATTTTAAATAAATACGTGATCGCCAAGGGGGGTTCATTATACATGGCCTTCATGGACCTGTCATCAGCTTTTGACCTGGTCAACAGGGCAAAGCTGTGGAGGATCCTCCTGGCCATGGGTCTTGACCCCCCCTTGGTTGAATACCTGGCTGAGTTACACAAGGATCTCATGACCTCAGTCAGAGTAACTAGGGAAGGAAGATGCACTTGTCACCCTAAGTCCGAGAGGGGGGTTAGGCAAGGGTGTATACTTGCCCCCCTCCTCTTCACTTTATATATTAATGACCTAGAGGCTGTAATGATAACATCCCACAGTGATATCCCGCGTGCAGGGGAGACGAAGATACCTGTACTCCTGTACGCGGACGATGCTGTCCTTCTGGCACGCTCCGGAGTTGCGTTAAACAAACTCCTTACATCGTTTGGGACTTTTATGTCATCTTTGGACATGAAAATTAATACAGATAAATCACATGTAATGATCGCGGGATCCGCAGGCAGGAAAAGAAAGTCGCCAACATTTTTCTGTGCAGGAAAGGAGGTTAAGAGAGTCCCCTCCTTCCCATATTTAGGAGTGACTTTTGATGATAGGGGCACTTAGGGCCCCCAGCTTTTGGCCAAAAGCAGCGCTGTCGCTAGAGCGGCCGCAGGGCTGCTAGGGTTTGTCAAAAAACTGAGTGCCCGTCCCATGGAAAGTATCATCAAAGTTTATAAATCCAAATGTTTGTCAGTCGCCCAGTATGGCTCTGTAATTTGGGGATATATTAGTCCAGCCAAAATACAGAATGTAGAAAATAAATTTCTGAGATCTTTGCTCTCTGTTCCCCAATCAACTTCGACCTTTGCGCTACATACAGAGTTAGGTCTGGGCTATATCTCTGATATTTTAAAACTAGCCCCAGTGATTGGATGGATAAAAACATGGCTCAACCAGGAGCTTACTTTAAATCATACCATCTTAATAGATTGCTTAGCCCTGGATAGAGCTCTCTACATTCCTTGGTTAAGATACGTTAAATCGCAGCTTACCTTGGCAGGCCGCCCGGAGCTCTTCTCTTCCCCAGCGTGGATAACTTATGATGATTTAAAATCAGTCAAAAACACCTTGACAAATTTATACGCTATGGAGAGGGAAGAAGCAGAGCTAAAAAAACCTACGGTCAGGAAATATTGTATGCTCTCCTCAGCTCCAGGAATGGAACCTTATCTCCTTTTTATTACAAATTCCTATCATCGTTTTCTCTTAACGAGATTTCGTTTTGATTTAATTCACTTCGTACTGGGTAACTTCAGAAGTTGGTCTAGACCCGTTGACGCCGAACCATGCGACTGTGACCACTTCTCAACACAGGACACGATGCACTTTATTATGTTCTGCGGACATTACACTGAGATCAGGAAAAGTTATCTGCTCCCTATTTTACGTAACCAGGGCTTTATTCAGGTTAAACCAGCCCTGTTGTTTCTGCAACTTCTCCCTAATGTTAAAGTAGCTTTCTCAGTTGCTAGTTTTCTGGTTGCAGGTGCACGTTTAAACAAGCATCGCACAAGGCACAGGCACTTTATCCTTGAAAAATGAACTTTCTCTTTTTCCCATTTATCTAAATGAGTTGTGTTTTAATATGTCCTTTCTCTTAGCTCTTTTTTAGATATTTATGTATGTTGTATTGTAGATTAATTGTTTTTATATCAATGATCGCATGTTTTAAATTTGTTAAAATGTTTTGTGCTTCAATGAAATTGTGATATGTAATACTGCTCGTTCTTTTATGATTTTTAATAATCGAATAAAGAAAATTGACTGACTTAATTACAGTTTTTTGTTGTTTAAAGGTTTCAACAGTAGTGTACTTACTGACACTTCCCAACAAACGTTTATAAAATATACTAATAAATACCTGAACTTGGAGCTGTTTCTTAAATGCAGCTGAAAAAACAGTCTCTTTAAGGTCCAAACTAAGCAATATCTACTGAGTACAACTCAAACAGACTTCCTTCCCCTCCAAAGCACCCAGGGCATTCTGCGCTATCTCTTGCACTGCACTCAATAAAATTATAGCATTTATTCAACAAGGTAATAGGAGTGTTATCTAGTGGGTGAACTTGGCCATTTTTTTCTACTTCTCCCCACAAGCTCTTGCAAGATTGTTGTGGGATCACAACATATCTTGTGGTAGGCCCAGAACTTTTCCATGTGGGTCTTGCGAGATGCTCGCGGGAAGTGACGAGCCTCATGAAGCAAGAGTCACTACTTGAAACTTACAGTCTTCTCTCGCTGGATACTCTCAAGATCACAACAGTATTTTAAGGAAATAGCATAAGGAAAGGACTATCCTCTCCAATGAAAACCCTCTCTTGCATAATGGGAGTGCATACTAGGGTCTCCCTCAGATAAAGAGTGTGTGTAGTAAGGATTATGGGGAGAGACTAGATTCTCCTTTGAGACCTCTCTCTCAGATGATGGGTGGGCATAGTAGTAAGTGGGGAGGGACTGGCCTCTCCTTTGAGACCTATATCTCTCAAATGACAGGCATGTGTAGTAGAGTGAGGGAAGGTACTGGCCTATCCTTTGTGACCTCTCTCTCACGTGACAGGTGTCTGTAGAGGGAGTGTGGATGAACTGGCCTATCCTTTCAGACCTGTCTCTCAGATGACTAGTGTGCATAGCAGGGTCTAGAGAATGGGAGAACTCTTTTTTCAGATCTCTCTCTCAGAAGACAGGTGTGCATAGTAGTGAGTGAGGAGGGACTTGCCTGTCCTTTCAGATCTCTCTCTTTTAGATGATGGGACTGCATATTAGGTATGTGTGAATGGGTAGGTCCCTCCTTTCAGACTTCTCTCTTCAATGACAGATGTGAGTAGTAGATTGTGGGTAGGGACTGGCCTCTCCTTTCAAACCTCTCTCTCAAATGATGGGTGTGCGTAGTAGTGTGTGTAGATGGACTGGCCTTTCCTTTGAGATCTCTCTCTAAGATGACAGGTGTGTGTGGTACAGTGTGGGTGAAGATTGGACTCTCCTTTGACACCTGAGTCTAAGATGGCGGGTCTGAGCAGAAGTGTGTGGGGGAGGATTGCCTTTCATTTCAGACCCTTCTCAAGTGAAGGATGTGCATAGTAAGATGTGGTTAAGGAGTGGCCTCTCCTTTCAAGCCTCTCTCTCAGATGCCTTGTGTGCATAGTAGGGTGTGAGGAATGAGTGGCCTGTCCTTTCAAACCTCTCTCTCAGATGGTGGTTGTACTTAGTTGGGTATGGGTAAGTAGTTGACTCTCCTTTCAGACCTCTCTCCCAGATGACGGGTGTGCATAGTAAAATTTGGGTAAGAAGTGGCCTCTCCGTTTAAATCTATCTCTCAGATGACGGATTAGCATATTAGGGTGTGTTGATGGACTGGCCTCTCCTTAGACCTCTCTTTCAGGTGACAGGTCTGCATATTAGTTTGTGTGGATGGACTGTCCTCTCCTTTTAGACCTCTCTCAGATTGCAAGTGTGCATAGTAGAGTGTGGGGATGGACTGCCCTCTAGTTTCAGACCTTTCTCCGAGATGAAGGGTATGTAAAGTAAGTTGTGGGGAGGGATTGGCGCCTCCTGTCAGACCCCTCTTTCAGGTGACAGGTGTGTATAGTAGGGTTTGTGAATGGACTGGCCTCTCCTCTTTCAGACCTCTCTCGGATAACATGTTTTGTAGTAGGATGTGTGGATGGACTGGCCTCTCCTTTCACACCTTTCTCGCAGATGATGGGTGTGCATAGTAGAGTGTATGGATAGACTGTCTCTACTTTCAGACCTTGCTCCCAGGTGACGGGTGTGTGTAGTAGGGTGTAGGAAGGTACTGGTTTCTCCTTTTAGACCCCTCTCCCCAATTCCGAGCGTACATAGTAGGGTGTGTGGATGGACTGGCATCTCCTTCCAGACTGTTCTCTCAGATGATGCGTATGCTTTGAAGGGTGTGGGAAGCGTCTTAATTTTTCTAACAACTCTTCCCGAACCAATGGACATAAATAGTTAACTCTAAAAAATACCATCTCTGGTAAGACTCCTCCGTACATTAACAAATGTGTATACCTGACTGTATTCAAACATCTCATGAAATAATACCTTTAAAAAAAAGAATGAATCTGCTATTCATTACTGTACTTGTCTGTTACACACTTCTCCTCAAAAACAAGGACCACAATAAGCATTCTTACTAGTACAGTGTTTCAGCCTTGTGGGGTGGTGATCTGCCAGGCTACCCTGGAGCTCTCTCATTATGGGGATGAGTAAGTCTGTATCTATCTCAATGGTAGTGCTGCAAGGGAAAGGAGAATCACAAAACCCCCTTAGTTAAGGCCACTGATGGTCTTCTTTGTAACAATAATACACTGCCCAAGCACACACTCAGCTTCCTTAAACACATAAAAAATTATAACCCATCATTTGTATTCATTCTTTGTCTTTAATTTTCTTCCTCCTGTGCCCCACCAGCCAACATGTGTTTTGTCAGTTGGGGTGGTCCCCACGACTTTACCAGGGCTGTATCCCTGGCAATTTGCTTGTCAATATCTCCTTGCCGGTGTGGTTCTGAAAATTCTGGACTCGTGCAATAAACTTTGTCGTAGCATGACGATTTTTATATCAAAAGACCGAGAATGGCTAGTACACTATGTACAAGCATTTTCGTCATATTCGAGTGACGATTTCACCTCGAAATCGTCATTTTCGTCCTGAACCCTTGGCTTCCATTTTGTGTGCGGCAGCCATTTTGTGAGTTGCCCTCACATAGGCTTAGAACTACAGCCAAATTCGATATCAAAGGACACGTACACCTTAATTGACTTCTCTGTGACCTGGGCAAGCTGGAACCATTGCCCTTGGCCAAACCTGTTTGGTCAGTTCCTCCTCCAGTGGTTGAACGAGATAGCATCAAGGCACAACATGCCATAAACCCTTTTCATCGCACACACACCCTGACTAATCTTGCTCACACCTGTCCCTGTTTCTTTACATATGTCTTGCTTTACGAGGAGGAGGTGCCCGTTTTTATTGGGGGTCCACCGATATCTGATGAAAATGTTGGGCCTTGCCGGGTAATTTGTTGTGGGCTGGACGCACTGAAATGTGGGCTTGTCATCATGACTCTGCTTTTTCTTTGTAGTAAAAGCATGTGAATAGTCTACTATAAATCTAAGAATGTTTGCCTGGAGCTTAATATTTTGCATAAAAAGAGAAGCCTGGCTTTGTAAGATTGAGCAGTCTCCTGAGAATATACACACCGTGTTGTTGTACTTCTAGGACACCTGTTACTTGGTTGCAGCCAATAAATTCGATCTTTGACTTCATCTAGAAGACTCTGAGTTTCTGTGTCTGAATCAGGAAAGTACTCGAGGTCTTTGGGTGTTGTCCCTGGCACCGCTGGGTTACCGGTTCAGTACCGGTTCTAAAAAACCCAGTACCTCGGCTGGCGCCCAACGTGTGGCGATACCAACGGTACCGGTCCAAGCCTAAGGTTCGTGAGGAGCTTCGTGTGAAAATTCTGGAGGAAGGCCGCCACTTCATCGACCCCTGCATGTCGACGTGGTCCGAAAGTCTTCGCTGCGAGGTTCCCCGCTTCCCGACGGCTACGAAGGACTGCTGCCCTGGCTATCGCCCTGATTTGGACCCTTGATGTTTGGTAGAGCGAAACGATAGACGAGTCTTCTGGTGACGTCATCGATATCTCAGTAAAGTATAAGTGGAGCGTCTCCCAGTCCTTAGTTGTTCTTAGTTTGGGCATCCCTTCGGGATCTTTGATTTGGAACTTGCAAGTACCAAAGCCGAAGGACTCGTGTATTCACAAGAATATCGTAATCGATAATCCTTTGAAGTTTGAAGCTAGACTAGAGAGCGAAGATGCCTGGTCTTAGCAGACTTGGAAATTTGTTTTGTTGTGGTAGTAATAGGGATTCCCGATTGGAGGACTCGTGTCCGGTTCCTCCGATTGGAACGCCAACTTATGAATTGTATGTGAAACATGGAGTAGGCCCCATCACATATAATGAAGTATGGATCAAATACACCAGAAAAGATGGTGTTTTAAAATGGCCCCAATATGGTAGCTTTGACACGGAAATCTTAGATAACCTCGAAGTTAAACTTTTTAAGAAGAAAGCCCGGCCGGCGATGTTTGACTCTTTCCGCCTATGGCGTAAGGAAGCCAAACAGAAGGAAATTAAATTAGCGAAGAAAAATAAGAGAGAAAGGGGTATTTCGATAATGCAAGCTGCTATGCAGTTTAAAGATAATGAAGAGGAAAAGATGAGTGAGCAGTTGCACAGGCAACGTATAATGGTGATTGATAAATGTTATCCAGTTTTGCCGCCTCTTCAGCAAGATGCAGCAAAAGAACTTGAAAAAGATCCCCTAATGTCGCATTTGTTAAGTTCGCCACCCCCCTATGCGCAAAATGCTACGGCACCTCCGCAACCTTTAGCTGCGCAACCCGTGGTTGCATTGCCTCCTGCGCCTTTACAGCACCCACCAGCTGTTCTTCAGTTGGCTCCTGCTCCTCCGGTGCAGCCTCCTCAAGGGCCACCGGCTTTTACATCTGCTCTTCCTATACTTCCTACAACTTTGACTACTATATCGACTCCCACTTCTGGTATTCCGTCTGACACTGCCTCTGCATCTGCCTTGCCTCACCCTGCTTTTCCGCTTGTCTTTTCATCGGCTTCTCCTTCTGTTCGTCAGAGAGTGGCTAGTACTGTTACTAGTATTCTATATCCTTTCTTTGGAGCGGCAAGTCCGGCTCCTATCTCTGAGCACACACAGTTGCGTAGCCAACTGCCTGATTCAAGGGAGAAGGAAATGTTGAATCATTTGGCACATAGATGGGTGACTGACCCGATGAAATATGATCTAGAATCTGATATGGATGTCTTCCATCAGTGGGAAGCATCAAAGCAGAGATACGTTTTTGAGAAAATGTGTGCTTTTCTGTGTGAAGATTTAGAGGACAATGATTTGGACTCTAATCCGCCCGAGTTGAGCCATGTACGGTTCGAGTTTTCAAAAGGCGCAATTGTGGGTTCAGATGTTGAGAAAGCAGTTGCGACGTTGTTGTCGCTTAGGACTGAAGGTGTTTCCAAGTCGTTGTTTGAGTCTGATTTTTCTGTTAAGAAGAAAGGAAGACAATATCCCATGAGAGAAGTTCCCCCACAATGGAGGGAAGAGGACCTAGCAGCAAACCCACCTATTCAGCCTCTTTTCAGCGTGTGTGGGTACATGTTCCATGGAAACGAGCTGAAGTTTTGGCCCTTAAGCAGACATTGCCTGATCCCCGTAAGAATCCTACAGGGTATTACAAGGAATTGTCACAGACTGCAGGTTCTTGCATTATGAATTTAGCTGACATAGACATGTTGTTTGGGAACATTGTTCCACAGCCTTTATGGGGAAAGATTCGCCATGCAGATCATGATCAAGAGTTAGGTGACACATGGGCTAATATTGCTGCTGCAGATGACCGACAAGTTGGGGGTGCTAAACCGGAGCCTTTAGTAACAGAACTTCCTGGTAAGATCATTGATTACATACTATAATGCCTGCGATGCGTGTGAATTGGGATAAATTGTAAGCAGAAGAAAGATGAAACGGTGTCTGATTTCTTCACCAGGTTTGAAGAGACGTTTGTTGACCACAGTGGTCAAGATATGAGCACAGAAGGTGGTCAGCGGTTGTTCGTCGATAAATTTGTGCGCAATCTGCTTCCCGAGTTGTGTAAAAAGTTAAAAGATTCAGAGAGTTCTTGGGCAGTTTCCTCTTCAGCACAGATATTGGCTACTGCACAATATTACGAAAATCGAGACAAAGGTTAGAAAGATAGAGCAGAGAAGAAAACTAAAGAGTTAAAATCGAAGGTTTTGTTACAGCAAGCATATCCGCCACGTGGTGGTCAAAATAGTGGTGGTCAGAGTAACTATCAGAATAATTATCAGCAGCCTCAACAGTTTCAGAGGAACTCGCAAAGAGTCGAGTATACTCAACCACGTGTCCCTGTAGGTCCCAATCAGTGTTCGTATTGCAAGGAAGAGGGTCATTTTAAGTATAGTTGCCCTATCTTGTTACAGCGCGCAAATGGTGTTTCTGGCTCAAGAGGTCGAGGTGTTCAACAAGCACCTAGAGGTAGAGGACGCGGAAATTTCCCCCAGAACGCTTGTTCCCTTCCGCCTCAAAATTCAATGAATAGTTTTGATCAGCAGAATAACGCCTCTGGTAGGACAGCTCAGTACTATGCTGATGATTACTATGCAGAATATGAGCATATGGAAGGTAATGATTGCTAGGACAGCCATAGACAAAGAGAGGGAGTTGTTTCAGTTCCAGTAGATCAGAGTGGACCATACGTTGAGGTGATTACATCAGGTGTGTCAGAACCTTTTCCGTTGGATACTGGTGCTACAAAGAGTTCTATTATGCACTCAAAACTCCCTGGCGCACCTTTGTCTGGCGAAATGAATGTTTCTGTAGGTTTTTCTGGTGCCCCGGTTAGGAACCCGATTTCTAGTCCTATGTCCCTTTCTGTTGGTCCTTGTGAATTCGAAGCACCCCTTATTCTGACAACAGGTTGTGGTGAAAACTTGTTGGGATTAGATCTGTTAAAAAGATTGTATGCGACTTTGTACTGTTCTCCTTCGGGAGTACAACTTACACTGGGTAAGAAAGTGGTTTCTCCAATGTATTTGTCAAAGGATAAACTTCCGACAGAATTGTCGTTTCTTCCTGATATTCTTTGGGCTACTGGTCCTAATGATGTGGGTCTTTTGGAAATACAGCCATATGTTGTGACATTGAAAGCCAATGTTAAAATGCCACGAATTCCCCAATATAAAATTTCTAGTGAAGGTGAAAGAGCTTTACTAGCGATCATTTATGATTTGATTGAAAAAGATGTGATTGAAGAGACAAGAGGCAACGTTTGCAATAGCCCTGTTCTGCCTGTTTTGAAATGAACTGACCCTTCTCAGCCACCTGTTTACAGATTTGTGATTGATCTTAGAGAGGTGAATAAAATAGTTGTGCCACAATTTGCAGTTGTTCCTGACATCACTGCCCTACTAACTATGATTCCGGCTTCTGCTACCTGGTTTTCGGTGATTGACTTGAAGAATGCTTTCTTCAGCATCCCGATTGCTGAGGAGAGTAGGGATATTTTTGGCTTCAGTTTAGGAGGTCAAAGCTTCCGCTTTAAACGCGCTCCCCAGGGCTACTGTGAAAGTCCATCAATATATAGTCAAGCTCTAAAAACACAGCTTGATACGATTGTTTTACCTGATGGTGCTACCCTCATTCAGTATGTTGATGATTTGCTTGTTGCTGCAGATACTGAGAAAATCTGTAAAGAAGCCACGTTGTCTTTATTGCGACATTTGTGTGATTTGCATCACAAAGTGTCTCTCAAAATTGCAATATTGTCGACAAGAAGTGACCTACTTAGGTCATCTCTTATCGAAGGAGGGAAGGAAACTGACCCCAGAAAGAATTCAGGCAATAGCGAAATTGAGTGTGCCAAGAACACAGAGAGAAGTGCGTGCTTTCTTGGGTATTACATCGTACTGTAGACAATGGATTCCAAATTTTTCCTTGCTGGCCAAACCTTTGGTGGCATTAACTTGTAAAGATACACCGAATCCCGTTCCATGGTCTGAAGAGTGTCAGAAAACTTTTTTTGAATTGCGCACAGCATTATGTTCGGCTCCTGTGTTGGGTACCCCTGACTACAGTAAGCCCTTTACATTGTATGTCCATGAGGAACAAGGTTGTGCATTATCAGTGTTGACACAGTTGTTTGGAGACAAGCAGCGTCCATGTGCATATTTTTCGTCGACTTTGGATCCGGTAGGTAAAGCATTGGCGAGTTGTTTAAGAGCCACAGCGGCAGCAGCTGTTTCTATTCGACAGTCTGCTGGTCTAGTGATGAATAACACGTTAATTGTAATGGTCCCACATGCAGTAGACACGTTGTTAAACAGAACCAAGACACAGCACTTAACTAGTGCTCGATTGTCAGGTTACGAGTTGACATTGTTAGCGAGTCATGTGCACATAAAAAGATGCAACACTCTTAACCCAGCTACGCTGTTGCCAAGTGTAGAGGAATTAGATGCTTCAGAACAGCATGATTGTTTTCTTAGAAGAGAAGAAGAAACGAAAGGGAGAATAGATCTTAGGGACACTCCTCTTGTAAAGTGTGATGGTACCTTATGGGTGGATGGTTCATGCTTCAAGCTTCCGAATGGTGATACGACTGCAGCGTATGCTGTCACGACTTTGCATACAATTGTTGAAGCTGCACGTATTCCACATAATTCAGCTCAAGCAGCAGAATTGATTGCACTCACGAGAGCATGTGTGTTGTCGAAAAGGAATGAATGTGACTATCTATACCGACAGTCAGTATGCATTTGGAGTGGCTCACAGTTTTGGACGATTGTGGAAAGAACCTGGGTTCCTGACTTCGCATGGAGCTAAGATACAGCATGGTCAGTTGGTGAATGAGCTTCTTGAGTCACTTACTTTGCCGTTGCAAGTTGCGATTGTGAAATGTAGCGCACACAAGAAGGTGACTGATGATGTTGGTCGTGGAAATGCATTTGCTGACGAAATCGCAAAAGAAACAGCGAGGAATGTGATCAGCCGAATGTATGTTGCAGGCCCTGCAAGATGGATTGGTGACGTTGGAATGTGTGAAGACACGATAGAGAGTGTGAAATCGATCCAAGCTGAAGCTACAGAGAAAGAGTTGAGTGTGTGGAGAGAAAGTACGGGTAAAATGGATGCCAATGGTTGCTGGATTGAATTGTCAGAGCATCAGAGATGGTTGTTACCCAATGCGTACGTGCTTGCAGTGGTTACAATGGCCCATGGAATGGCTCACATCAGTGTGAAAGGGATTTGTAAGTTGTTGGCTCCAGTATGGCAAAATGCTGGAATTCCTAAGTGTGCAGAGAATGTGGTCAAGAATTGCATGGTGTGTCTGAAACACAATCCTGGTAGGGGAACCCCAACTCAGGCTGGTCATTTTGCGCCTCCTACGTATCCGTTCGAGGTTTTGCAGCTAGATTTCATCCACATGGAGAGGTGCAACAATTTAAAATACGTACTCGTTGTTGTTTGCGCCTTCTCAAGATGGGTAGAAGCATATCCCCTAAAAGACAATACTGCCTTGTCCACAGCTAAAGCCCTTGTGAAAGAGTTCTTCCCTAGATTCGGAATGCCTAGAATGGTCTGGAGTGACAATGGGAGTGAATTTGTGGGTCGAGTGATGAAGAAAGTATGTGAAGGGCTAGGTATCCAACAGAAGTTCCACGCTGCAAATCACCCCCAATCAGCTGGACTAGTAGAATGCTACAATGGCACGTTAAAACTTAAATTGGCCAAAATTCAAGCAAGCTCTGGTCTTAAATGGCCTGACGCTCTGCCCTTAGCACTCCTATCAACCAGAATGACTGTGCATTCGCGAGTGGGACTTAGTCCCTATGAAATTGTTTTTGGCCGCCCGGCCAACATATGGGGAGTGCCAAGGCCCACAAAGTTCAGTGAAATCGAACACCCTGTTTTGCTTGACTATTTGTACGAATTGACGGCTAAATTGCGTGTTTTACACCAACAGGTCCATGACACTCTGCCTCAGGTCTCTGAAGCTCCAGGACATCAGATCGATCCTGGATCCTGGGTGCTGGTCAAGAACTTACAGCGAACCAAGAACGACCAGCCCAGGTGGACCGGCCCACACCTCGTCCTTCTTTCTACAAGATCAGCTGTTCGAGTAGAAGGGAAAAAGCACTGGATCCACGGTGTACACTGTAAGAGGGTGCCTTTGCCTCTGCTGTACGACCGGTGGGTCCAGGAGGGTGTCGCCGACTCAGAGACTGAAACTGTGCCACGTTTCCTGCCTTTCAGTGATGCATGTGTAAAAGGAACACTTACTGAACAGGAGAGTGACAATATTTTGCAACCAGCTGTATCACCGTCAGTTCGATTGGACACCACAGAACCTGAACTCCTTTTCCGAGATCATACCATACCTGGAAAGCAAAGATACAATCTGAGGTCGAGACCTATGGACAAGTAAAAGTTTCTTTTTCCTCTATTTTTGAAAGCGCAGCTCTCCCATCTGAGAAACTTGCTTATTTTTGCTTTCCGAACCGCCATCCGGGTTCCGCTGCTAGGGCCGCGATTGCCCAAAGTCTTTGGGGTGCAGCTGACGACGTTAGGTCGACAGTTCTGGTTGGTCTAAGGGAGTTGCCCTAGACTTGCAAAAGCATTCCTTAGCAGAAACAACCATCCCTCGCAGGCAGCATTGTATAGAGGATGGAGTTTTTCGAGATGGAGAGACCTGCCAAGGAAACGAACTTTAAAAGCAAAATATGTAAAATAATGACAAAGAAAAGTTTTTTGATATTGTGCATTTTCATGTTATTCAGTGTGATGACATTTTTATAGGGTATGTTTTATTCTCTTTTCGAGTAACATTTGCACCCACTACATCGCCTACACCTCCTCTTTCTACTGTTTCCTCTCATTCTTTTCAACCCCTTCCTGAACATGAATCTGCTAGGAGATTAGAGTTTATTAATAACTCCTTTGTTCAGCTTTTACACCAACACCAACTAGTAATGAACACGACTAACTGTTGGGTGTGTGGTCTTATGCCTCACACAACGGATAAAGGTATTCCCTATCTGGTCCTGCCTTTCAGCCACAATGGTTCTGTGTGGGCATACAGAACAATGTTCATTTATGCACATGAAGTCTACCCCCTACGTTCTGTAACAGACAATCCTAAAAATAGTGCTCTAGTTAAGGGTATAGTGGACATGATTAAGGAAGATATTTCTTACGAGACTATCCCGAGAGATGAGACACTAGTATACATAGGATGGAACGTGACCGGATATGGAGCTACTCTGAGTGAGAAACAGCAAGCTAAGAGATCTTCCCCGATTTGGATTGTACCCCATCAGGGTCACCTGTGCCTGCAAGGTACTGGCAAGAATCCCAGAGCTCAGTTAGGGAAGAGTGTCTGTACTGAAACGTATGTTTTTGCATCTCAGACTTCCCCTTCATTTTTAGCAGCTAAGGGTACCTATTTCATCTGCCATGATAGAGCCTATACATGGTTGCCCCCTGACTTTTCGGGCTCATGTTTTGTTTCGTTCCTGTTGCCTCCCACCTACACAGCAGCGGCAGACTACCACAAGAAAAGGATAGTTAGAGGTGTCTTGAGTAAAGAAGACACTGCAGGACAAGAATTTGGGGACTTCGTAAAGGGTTTTCTGCCGATCTGGGGACCAATGGTTAACAGCAGGAACATAAGGCAATTGACAAGGGTGGTTGAATCCACCGTAGTTGAAACTGCCGGTGCCCTTAGTAACTTGACTGCTGAGCTCCAGTCGGACCGTCTTATGACCCTTCAGAACAGGGTCGCATTAGATGTCATACTTGCAGACCGAGGTGGGGTATGTAAATTGATCCAATCGAGTTGCTGTGTTTTCATTCCAGATAACGCTCCAACAGTGTACCAGGCCATCTCCAAACTGCATAAGATTTCCGAATCTATTCATGTGGATAAAGGAGATTGGTCGTTAATGGGATGGTTCTGGGAACTGATATACGCCTGGGGGTGGAAAATTCTGATGGTCATTGGGATGGTCTTAGACATCCTTTTCCTGTTCTGTCTGTGCGTGCAGTGTGCTCCTGCAATATGTGGCCTCTGTGCTACATCATGTGTAAGGAAACCTGTATCAAGAGACGAGCTAAGTACTAGGATGATGTTACAGCAACATCTCAATGACTTTAGGAATATAGACCTGGACTCAGATTAGCATGAGGATAGGTTAATTGCCTATGTAAGGGCAAAAGGAGGGTTTGTGGTTCTGAAAATTCTGGACTCGTGCAATAAACTTTGTCGTAGCATGACGATTTTTATATCAAAAGACCGAGAATGGCTAGTACACTATGTACAAGCATTTTCGTCATATTCGAGTGACGATTTCACCTCGAAATCGTCATGTTTGTCCTGAACCCTTGGCTTCCATTTTGTGTGCGGCAGCCATTTTGTGAGTTGCCCTCACATAGGCTTATAACTGAGGCCAAATTCGATATCAAAGGACACGTACACCTTAATTGACTTCTCTGTGACCTGGGCAAGCTGGGACCATTGCCCTTGGCCAAACCTGTTCGGTCAGTTCCTCTCCCAGTGGCCGAACGAGATAGCATCAAGGCACAACATGCCATAAACCCTTTTCATCGCACACACACCCTGCCTAATCTTGCTCACACCTGTCCCTGTTTCTTTACATATGTCTTGCTTTACGAGGAGGAGGTGCCCCTTTTTATTGGGGGTCCACCGATATCTGATGAAAATGTTGGGCCTTGCCGGGTAATTTGTTGTGGGCTGGACGAACTGAAATGTGGGCTTGTCATCATGACTCTGCTTTTTCTTTGTAGTAAAAATATGTGAATAGTCTACTATAAATCTAAGAATGTTTGCCTGGAGCTTAATATTTTGTATAAAAAGAGAAGCCTGGCTTTGTAAGATTGAGCAGTCGCCTGAGAATATACACACCGTGTTGTTGTACTTCTAGGACACCTGTTACTTGGTTGCAGCCAATAAATTCGATCTTTGACTTCATCTAGAAGACTCTGAGTTTCTGTGTCTGAATCAGGAAAGTACTCGAGGTCTTTGGGTGTTGTCCCTGGCACCGCTGGGTTACCGGTTCAGTACCGGTTCTGAAAAACCCAGTACCTCAGCGGTTCTACTTCTGTCCAGGGAAGCACTTCTATGTGTTCCGTTAATTCTTGAAGCTCAGCTTATTCAGCACCTTATTTCATATATAACTCTTGTTCCCAATGTATATCTTAGGTCCTTTCCATGGCCCATGTGTCAGCCATTTAGGTGGATGCTATTCACCGTCGTATATGTTCTAGTCTCCTGCCAAGTTTGTTGTCTGAGAATACACATTATGTGTAATATTTTTTGACATGTTTGCTCAAGCTGAGTATGTGGTTGGGCAGTGTATTACAAGTAGAGTGTGTTGAGAACTCATGTATGCATTTTTACTGTTCACAGTCCTACGAGAGAACCGCAGGATTGTAAAAATGTGTTAAAAACAATGCACATTTATTTTCTTCTCTGTAATTATTCCTGAGACACCACGGGGCTGATTAACAGAACTCAAGAACAAAAACCAAATGCACACCAAATTACAGTACAGAGAGAGATGTCTCAATGGACATTAATAAGTACAAGTAACAATGTTCAGAACCAAGGGGAAGCGATTGTAGTACGATTCCTCTTTTATTGCATGGATGGCCAGCCGACACGTGTTTCGTCGTCAAGCGGTAACAATGCTTGCACGACTCATCAGGGCTGGGGAGGATACAAAGTACATGATGGAATATGATGTCCACACGACATGAACATAAACAAGTTTAAAATTGCACTTGTGTCCAGTTATCTAGTGCGCGTGAGAGTGCAGGTGGAGGTCGTGACAATGATGAATTGTTTTAAGTTATACAGACTACAAGGTGGAAGCACACTGTGCCGAACAAAGTGAAGGTGAAAAAACGTAACATCGGCCGCAGGAGGTGATTGGATGGAGGTGCGTGAAAGAGTGCGGGTGCTGTGGAAACCGGTCGCCATGTACGTTAGGTAGTCAGTTAAACTGGGGGATGATGGTTAATAGTGTGTATCCCGTGACCATAATGAGGGTGGTGGTGCCCATAATAGTAGTTCAAGAAAACCATAAAGATTAGCTGTCCTCTACTGGTGGTGGGTACATGCCGACATGGGACGCAGGTAAATTTAAAAATGAAAAAAGTGCATATACACAGCGTCTACTAAGGAAGTGAGGCGGATTGGCTTGGCGCTTCCTACCTGTAGCGCGAAGGGAATGGACCACAGGTCTGTGGAGTGAAAGAAGGAGGAGGAAACAAAAGGGCAAAACAAAGTGTCAAGACCAATATGATCGTAGCATGGAGCACTGTACACCTATCTTAGGTCTCATGAGCGAGTACTGTTACTGGCGAGAAAATAGGGTGGACACAGTGAATAGAAACTCACCGCTAAGCCGGTGATACTTCCGACCCGGCCCCTGCTCGAGACCAGGTTGATGCTTGTTAGTGGATGTGGCTCCAGATTCAAAGGGTCATGCAGTGAAGACGATGCTAAAGGGAAGCACAATGAAAATGCTGTATTTGTAATACCCCAAACATTTGTACTTATTAGATAAAAATGCCCCATAGGGTCAGGGCGGAGCGCGAGTGGGGTAACGGGGCCACACTAAGTAAATGTGTCCCAAAAAGAGTGAAGAGTCTCACCTTTATGTTGAGTAAAAAGTGCTCCAGGCGACTGCAGTAAATTAATGCCACCAAATGAAATAATGCATCCGCTTCGAGATACTAGAGTATCTGAGTAGAAGGGTCAATGGTAAGTGGCAAGAGTCTTGTGATCGCTCAATTTCGTGAGATCTGTAAGGGATGAGATAAGGAATAGCGAGCGTAAGTAGGCTCGTTCCTAAAGACCGAATTGTGCGGTCTTGATTGAAAGGCTGTGAGGATCGGACCATTGTATCGTCAAGTGAGAGCAAAAGAACAATCACTTACCGGTTGTTTGGGCACGAACCTGCGGGATGGGTACCTCCACGCAGCGGTTCCGGGTACGGACACGTGGTTCCGACCCGGAAGTGAATTTATGAGATTCTGCGGCGGGGCCCGTATGTGGAATTGGTTTTTGTTCTTGCGTTGTATAGCGTGTGCCCTGCACACTCTTGGAGGGGTTTAGGGCCTTTTCCCCTCGCCTACTTGCACCCAGACCTATCTATACCCTACACTAACGTGTGCTGTGCGCCTAGCATTTCCCTGTACTCCTAAAAAAAAACAGTTCTCCATAGACTTTATTGATTAACAGAACTAATCTGATATAAAATCCTAAACTTACTACTTTTGGTATTCACAGAAAGCATTTTGTAGTAGTAAAGTTAGGACTCCTAATTTTACTTCTACTAAACTGAGACAAAATCCTTACTTTACCACATTCGGTATTCACAAAAGGCAGTTAGTAGTAGTAAAGTGAGGAATCCTAACGTTACCACTACTAAATGCCTTCTGTGAATACCTAAAGTAAATGTAAATGTAAATGTAAATGTAGGGGACACTTTTATAGCGCATCTATCACTCCATGGAGTATCTTGGCGCTCAACCAGATGGAAACGGTTTAGGGAAAGATTAGCCAGTGGGGACGCTTACACCAGTGTTATGCAGGCTGCGTCTGTAAGAGAAAACACCCATGTCTTTAACGCTTTCCTAAACTGGGTTTCATGACACAGTGACCTAAGGTGAGGTAGAAGCTTGTTCCATGCTCTGGATCCCAAGACAAAGAGAGATTTTCCTCCTTTGGTAGCTAATCTGAATCTGGGGATGGTTAACAGATTCTGATTAGCAGACCTCAGGCAGCGAGTAGGGTAATATCGCTTAAAGCCATTACACAGATATTTAGGCCCCTGCTGGTGAAAGGCTCTGAATGTGATCAGCAAGATTTTGAAAAGGATCCTTTTGCCAACTGACAACCAATGTAGCGCCTTTAACGCAGCTGACGCCGATGATTTCCGGGGCCAACGTAGCACTAGCCGGGCAGCGGCATGTTGGATCATCTGTAGCCTATGGAGTACGGACTTATTGACTCCAGCATATAGGTTGTTACAGTAATCCAGCCTTGAACTTATTAAGGCTACTGCGACTGCTTTCCTGGCTGACAGAGGCAGAAGATCGAAAAACTTCCTCAGGGATTTAATTGTGTGAAAACACATACCGGCTACAGCCACCGCTTGCTGTTTAAAGCACAATTGGTCGTAAAATTTAATGCCCAGATTCCGAGCAGGTGTAATAGTCTCAGGGGGGGATTCGGCATCGACTGGCCACCAGTTTTTTGGAGAGAACAGGGTTCGGTTTCCAAACGGCAAGATCTCCGTTTTGCCGGAATTGCATTTAAGATGATTATTAGTCATCCATTTGAATGTAGCTAAGTAGTAAGTAGTAAGTTTAGGATTTTTCTCTCTGTTTGGTAGTAGTAAAGTTAGGAGCCCTAACTTTACTACTTCTAAATGCCTCCTGTGAATACCAAAAGTAGTAAGTTTAGGATTTTATCTCAGATTAGTTCCGGGGCGCAAGTTATAGTTACCTTAGGGTACAAAATATTGTTGCTTGAGATATCTGTGACTGTACCTGCTGAATTTCTATTATTTTATGTGTGTAAAATGGGAAACTAATTATAACATCCCTGTAACCTTTGTTTGTTACAGTGAGTTCCTCAGGTATATTTTTCAATTATATATGTATTACCTACTGGCAGTCACTAGTAGGTAGTTATAGTTAGGACCCAGTTTCCATAGGAAGCGCATTTTTTGTTTTGCCTATAACCTTGGCGTCGTTTGATGAATCTTCATGAAATTTTCAAAACAAATTCTTTGTTCATATCATCTCCCATGTATACAGTCTGGGGGTGATTGGTCAAGGGCGGACAGAGAAAAAAGGGGTCCCAACATGTGTTTTTTCCATGTTAATTTACATAGGAAACTTTAGACAAGGCTACAGGTCGAACGGGTGAATGGAATTACCCCAAATTTGGTCAGGAGAAGGGTCCTAGAACAAGACCCTTCTCCTTGCCAAATTTGGGCTAATTTTTATTTGGTGTAAATCCGTTCAGTAGTTTTTGAGAAATATCGAGATTTACAGATATCGATATTTGGGAATTCTGCCATCTGATTGGCTGAGGCGTTACGAGCACAAGCTTGCTTCTGATTGGCTGCGAGCTGTGCAAGCGGTTGCAACTAGGAAGTGTTGGCTGCCGTTTTGTGATTCTTTTGAAGGGAGTAAGGGGAAAAAAGGGTGAAAAAGTGGGAAAGAGGAGGGTAGGAGCACCGTAATCTCTGTGGGGTGTTTAGGGTGTGCTATAGAAGAGGTGCGAAGTGTAGTATTCACCCCTAGCGGTGTGAAAGTGCTGGGCTATGGAAATTAAGTGAGGCATTGCCTAGAGTGCAATGCTGCTAAGGTGAGGTGGTGCGGGAATCCGGGATTAAAGAGTGAGCCCAAACTGTATGTCTTATGCTGTGAAGTTATGTGCCCTGGCCGCTGCAGTACAGCTGTGGAAGTAGTGTCAGCATGTGTTTATATCTAGTAGGATGAACTACTGACTTGTACTGGTCTGAAAGTCCTGGTGTAGGAATATATGTGATGTCCTGTCTAGAGTCTCATGCTGTTAAGCTGAGCTGCTGGCATACTCGGGGATGAAAGCATGAGCGCAAAGTGTATGTCATATGCTGTGAAGTAATGTGCTCTTGGCGCTGTGCCATACCTGTCCAAGTCGTGTGAGCATGTATGTATAGCTACTCGGATAAACTTTTGTTTAGAACATTGTAGCTTGTGTATGGTGCTTAGGTGATGTTAAAGAGGGAGTGCGAAGGTAAATCTGCGCATATCAAATCAATTAGGTATTTGTGAAGTGCTAACTACTCACTCCTACGGGTCTGATGGCGCTGGGGGCGTAAGCTGAGCTGCTGACAGCCTCGGTGAAAAGCCATTGAACTACTGACCCCTACCGGTCTGAAAGTGCGGGGTACGGAAATTAAGTGAGGTATTGCCTAGAGTGTCATGCTGTTAAATTGAGCTGCTGCTGGACTCGGGGATGAAGCTGTGAGCCTAAACTGTGTGTGTTATGCTGTGAATTCATGTGCTCTGGGCGCTGTGCCACACCTGTCCAACTTGTATATGGTGCTTAGGTGGTGCTGTATAGAGAGTGCAAAGGTAAATCAATACGGTATTTATAAAGTGCAAACTACTCACCCCTATGGGTGAGTAGAGCCGGGGATCAAAGCGACAGCTCTGTGCTGCAAAGTGAGATGGTCTGGCCACTGCGCCACAGCAGTGTGGAGAATTCATTTTGGCAAGGGTCCTGGAGTTGCCATTGTCTGGCCTTAAAATAGCGGGCCTAATTTGTAAGTTATAGGGTGGCTCTAAAAAGAGCCCTTGTGTTCATTAGTTGGAGCTACATATAAATGTGGATGCACAGTTTAAAGTTATTCAGGAAAACTTGGTTTCCCTGATCTGTGAAGTGTACTCCATCACTTCTGTAGATATCCGCCATATCAAAACGTATTTTGTTGTTGTAGATGGACCCTATTTTGTGGTCTCTAATGTATGCAGACACAGCTTCCGAGATTTTTCAATCTGAGGTCAAAATTGTTTGGACCATTTCTACTTCTGTCTTTGGCATATATTGGAATATACAAAGACAATTTGAGGCAAAAGTAACATCAGTTGTCCAGAGGTGTCCTTCATAAGCATTTCCAAACCTACCCCAGTCAATGTGCCTAGGTCGTTTCCACCACAGTGCACAATCACGAGGTCAGGGTGTTGGAGATGAAAACAGGTTTTAACCAAAGGCAACAATTGGTGCCACTTCAATCCTCTCTGTCCAAACCATTTAATGTCCACATTTTGTAAACCGAGGTCTAAGTCAGTACGTCTCTGTTCTGCATACCTCTTGCACCAGAAAACATAGCTATGTCCTACGATCCACACTAGCATTTTGAAGGTATGGCTGTAAGGTATGGAAAGATGTCGGTAGCTCATGCAGTTCCTTCGTAGAATAGGAGATATGTTTAAAGATGGGGAACTAGTCTCTTTTCACATACAGAACGGTACCTGATTGGGAGATGAAAAGCATTGTTTTTTAAAAGTAGGGTGCACATTTGTTTTGTGGAAAAGCATCTTTGTGATTGGTTTAAAAAAAGCAGTTTGAATGTGAAGTACATATTATAGGATAAATTTGGCCATCTCAACCACACCTGCTACTTGCATTTGGAACTCAGTGTTCAAACTTTTAACCTGCATGTGCCGGTATATGTTCGAGAAAATGTTGCAAAAAATATTGTTAAGTTTAAAAAAAAATTATGAACTTTTAAGCTCCAGGTGTTGTAGAATGTTGTAGAAAGTGTGTGTTTTCTCTATGTTAATTTCCATAGGAAACTTTAGGCAAGGCTACAGGTTGAATGGGTAAAAGGAATTATCCCAAATTTGGCAGGGAGAAGGGTTTTGGTCTAGAAAGCAAGCTTTTCTTTATTTGGTGTAACTCCGTTCAGTAGTTTTTGAGAAATATTAAAATTTACAGATATTGATATTTGGGAATTCTGCCATCTTATTGGCTGAGGAGTTACAAGCACGAGCTTGCTGCTTATTGGCTGCGAGCGGTTGCAACTAGGAAGTGTTGGCCACCATTTTGTGATTCCGTTAAAGCCAGTATGGGAAAAAAGGGCAAAAAAAGATGGAAAGGAGGGTAGGAGCACTGTAACCTCTGTGGGGGAGGGCGAAGCGAAGTAGTCACTGTTTCCGGTCTGAAAGTGCGGTGTTGCTCAGAGTGACATGGTGCTGATATAATATGGTGCTACACTCGGGTATGAAACAAGAGCATAAACCGTGAGGTCATTGCTGTAAAGTGATGTGGTCTGGTCTTTGTAGCATATGTGTGTAAGTAGTGTTAGTAGGTGTTTATACCATACAGTGAGTGGGAAGCGAACTACTGACCGCTATTGTGCGTTTATTCTATACCGGAAGCGGGAAGCGAAGTACTCACGCCTACCGGTGTGAAGACTTGGGGTTGAAACTGAGGTGATTGCTGTAAAGGGATGGGCTCTGGGCGCTGTAGTATAGGTGTGCAAGTAGTATTAGTTGGCGTTAATACATACCGGGATTGGGAAGCCAACTACTGACATGTACCGTACGTTAATACTATACCGGAAGTGGGAAGCGAAGAACTCACGCCTACCGGTTTGAAGAGTCAGGTATCAAACCATGCTGAGTGGTGTAAATTGATGGACTCTAGGATGATTCTAGCTGTTGTAGTATAAGTGTGTAAGTAGTGTTAGTATGCGTTTGTAGTATATAGGGAGTGGGAAGCAAACTACTCACCCCTACTGGTGTGAAGACTCGGGGATTAAACCGTGAGCCTAAAGTGTGAGCTCATTGCTGTAAAGTGATGTGCTCAGGGCGCTGTAGCATACCTGTGGAAGTAGTGTGAATTTGTGTTTATACAATACAGGGAGTGCGAAGACTCGTGGATAAAACCATGAGCTCATTGCTGTAAAGTCATGTGCTCTGTGTAGTATTCCAATGTAAGACATAGTAGAATGTTAGTATGTAATTCTACAGACTCTAAGTATGTAATGTTAGAATGTAGGGCTGTCATGAGGGGAACCTTGCGGAGTTTGTACACAGTGCTGGAGAAGACGGTTGCCTTGCTGTCTGCTCCTGTTGGTGGGAGTTTAAGGTGTCTTGTTTTCCTGCAATAAATCTACTTATCGGATCCACTGCTGTCTGCCCCTTTACTACATAAATTTGGCGATGAGTGGGAGAAGGTAAAAAGAAGGCAGTACTCACCAATATTTCAAAGTTGCTTGCGTTGTGCTGAAGACCCGTTTTCTTCGTGTAGCTGTTTCTACTCATGCCAGGGTCGTCCACTTCTGGTAGGATTTATATTTTTAGATTTTGCGCTTCCTGTGCTTCTTCACTACTTTCTGGTCACTGTACTACACATGTGTAAGTAATGTTAGTATGCGTTAATACTAACTAATGCATCATGGTCCTAGGGAGGGCGACCTCTCAGGCGCCGCTCATAAAATGTCCCAGGGTGTGCATTCGCGGGACATTTGTGTTTGCTATTAGAGGGCAGGTGCATGGCTTCCACCCTGTGATAGCAAATCTTTGTTTGACTACTAGAAGCGAGAGTAGGAAACCCTCGTATAGCTTTATTAGAGAAATGCGGATGGTAAAAATGGAGAGAATGATTATTTTTATTTTTTTTAAACGGGGTCTCACCCATTCATTTAAATGAAGCCCCTGGTGGGTAATGTTCTGTGGCCAATCCAATTATTATATTGCAGGGTCTCTGTAGGACTGGGGATCTTAATGTCACATGTAAATTAGGCGCGGAAGGGCACAGAGACGTTTCAGAGCCTAGGGGACTGCCATTTTCCAGGGTATTGTTTACTAATTGTTCGGGGGGTTCGAGGCAAACTGAAGTCCGGGGATCGCCACACTCCAGGGTTTACTTAAATATGCAGGGTGGGCCTCGGCAGTCCCTGAAGCCTAGGTGGTCCTAGGCAGTGCTTTATTGGTTCTGTAATCACACGGGCAGTACTCATGGTGATATAAAGTGATACACTCATAAAACTCTTGCAGTTGTAGAATTTCCCAGGCTTCATTTGTGTAATAGTCAGTTAGATTATGTTTGGTAGGTGCACTGTAATATTACAAAGGTTAGCCATCATATTCTCCTATAAACAGATGATTTTCACAATACACTGTAGACAAGTGTTGTCATACAAAGAAGACCTATACACTCAGTTATTTATTTGAAAAAAAAGTAACCTTCATTAAAGTTTAATAGAACAAACAGTAAAATAAAAAATAAAAAAAACGTGGGTTGGACTCCAGTGGAAGCATCGTAGAAAACCTGCAAGACAAAAATGAAACATAAGTATGTTTGCTAAGTGGAAGAGGTAAAGAAAGGTAGTCCGAATGAAAGGATGATAGTGAGAATGGGAGGGAGGGGGAGTGGGTGGAAGGGGAAGGGAAGGGAGAGTGAAAAAAAGAGAGGGAGGAGGAGACAGAGCATCAGCCTACTGCACCCAGCCCTTAATGTTTACCCTCCCATCACCCATTTGTCTAGGATGCTGGGGATGCAAGAAAGAGTGTGGTCCAGCAAGTCCTTAAAATGAAACGACTATAAGGGGCTTGATAATATGCCCTTATGAATTCCCTTAGAAGCCCAGGTTCTAGTGTGATAATGTTATCGCCTTTCTTTGATAATATAGTCCTACATTATTAGCTACGGGAAAATCGCTTGCATGAACCAGTGCACACAGGGTGCTGTACCTCAGCCCCTTCCCCTGCACTGTGCTCAACTGAAGGTGCTGCACACCGAGGTTTCACTGCTCACCTTCCAACACCGGTGTGTCCCACGACGTGTTGGTGCAAGCTCCGGGGCCGGGGTACATTTGTACGGTAGGAGAGCAGGTCTCCGGTCGGGGACGGTGCCTTGATACCACGATGGAAAGCATCAGAATGCCCAAGGCATCCTCGCGGGGTGTGCTCCCGCTCTGCCCATATTGAGCCAATCAATTCAGTGTCTGAAAAGAAAGAAGTAATTTAATGGTGGAAACGTCTGGAGGTAAATGAAGGTTTATTTCAAGTTTCATAGAAAACAGGAGTTGAGTGCATCCTTCGTTTTTTGAAGTACGATCTACCAGCTGTTGTGGTAATCATGGTTCAAAGAGGAGTTGGAGTCCACGAGAATTCACAAGGTTAAATAATAATACGTTGTACGAAGGTTCACATTGAAAGGAACAGAGCGCATGGTAGAAGCATAATGTGCACGTGCAGTGGCGGTAGGCTGTGTGCATGTACACTTAGTAACAAGCTCACTACAGTGCCCTAAAAGCCAACGCCACATGTCTGTAGGGCAGCGCTGCCCGCTGGCTCAGGCCTACAGTATGGTCCAGCAGGTCCTTAAAATGAGACAGAGATGTGACTGAATGAGGTCAGAGATCACGTCATTACACACGGCAACATCACTTGTGTTTGTAGGGCAGCGCTGCCCGCTGGCTCAGGCCTACAGGGATGTGAGCATGGATGTCCAGCAGGGATGTGACTGAATGAGGTCAGAGATCACATCATTACGCACAGCAACATCACTTGTTCGCACCTGCGCAGCAAGGCTGAATGCACCCCACCCATCCCGCCGCACCGCGCTCAATTGCAGGCCCTGTGCATCCAGGTTGCTCTGCTCGCCTGCTGTCACTGTTGTGTGAGCAAACACCACGGGCAGCAGTGCTCACAATTCAGCTGGAGTGATGATTTAAGGATGGCGTAAACCACATGGATCCCTTTCGAAGATGACGGGCAGTAGGGCTCACAATTTAGAGCCAGCGCTGATTGCCAGGATGGTGTAGACCTCATGCATCCCTTATTTTTTTATTGCGCATTGTGATATGTGAGGTGGATGCAGCCAAATCACCTGAGTCAGTGTGGAAGAAAAGGGACATGTGGCGTTGTGATTATCCTATTTATACATACGCAAAGTGGGCTGGGCTTGCTTACGCCAGGCCAGCGTAGGGTGTGAATAATTATTCCAGGGACCTAGGCGTTAGTTCAGTTCTTGCCTGTGCAGGAAGTGTACTTATGTGTGTTTCTTTTGTAGTTTTGACCTCGCAGATTACGTTAATGTAGCATGTGTCGGGAGGGCGACAACTATCATTAATGAGATGGTGTTTAAAAAGATTGAATGGCGAACATCACATGTCAATGTCAAAGTTGTGGATATGCACAGACACGCATGTCAATGGTGTGCGGTATTATTGAAAGTGTTGATATCGGGAAGCGTACACATGTGAATGTGCTCAGATGGAGGGAGGACCAGCAGTGAGGCTATGTCATATACAGTGATAACACTCATTACAGTCAAGCAATGCATGTCAAATGTGAATCTGAAATTCTCACATATAACACACTACTATATTGGTAAAGCCTGACAACAGAGCATACAGCAAAAGAAATCTACAAATTGCTGTTTAATATTTGTCACATGTGATCTAGGATGTGCACTCTGCCCATGGCTTCTGATACGTCTTAGAGCCACGAATACTCAGGTCGAAAGGGAGCACAATAATGTGCACACACACCAGGGGCATCGTGTAACACACATTTCCTTTGGTGGAACGTTTGAGATGCCTGGCAATCACACGTGGAAGGCTAATGTACAGACGATGACTATTGATCAATATGCTCGTTGCATGTTGTGTGTAGTATAAGATATGTGTATGCAGGAAAACACTTTTCAAAAAAGCATTCTAAGCAGATGAGGTGTCTCTCATGAAACACTGTAGAGAGAATGAGTAAAATGGGTGGGGTCGTCCAACTGTTACAACGGGAAATATAATGAAGCAATCAAATGGGTTTTTTTAAGGTCACATGGCAATTGCGCACCGAGCGCGCAAGGAGGCCGCCCGACACGATTTTGACAAAATATATTTATCATAATATAAGTTTATTACAGTTAGAAATATATAAATGTTTAAAATATTTTAGATTATCGCTTGCTCTCGTATACTGTTTAAGGTTATTTAGATATACTTTTGAAAAAACAAAACCAAGAGAATGGCGTACCCGGCGCAACTCTATACATCTGTGACGTAACACAGGGCCTGGCAGCGGGTACTCGTCACATAGGCAACGCGCAGCGGGTGTGACCCCATACGGACATGACGTAATGCGTGGCTTGGTACTGTGTACTCGTCGGATACCAAAGTAGCAGCTGGGGTGACTTCATGCATATATGATTTTACATGGGACGCAATGCCACAAAGTCGACGGATACGAGATAGGCATCATTTACGAGTTCAGCAATATGGCGGATAGGATTTGCGTGGTGATGGGGCTTGGTTTTGTACTGGTATGGGAGTGCAGTTGTCTCCCCAAATAAATATATTTATACACATTTTTGGGGAAGATATAAAACATTAAATAATTTTTAAAGTAAAAAAAAGAGCTATAATAGAGTTCCAAAATATAAAAAAAATTGAAAAAATATAGGTTTTGGAAACATTAAATTATGAAATTAACATTTAAAAAACCTTACAAATTCACAGAAAAAAACATAGGTTTCAGGCACGTTATACTTAGGAATTAGCATAAAAAAAACCTTAAAAATTCACAAAAAACCCATAGGTTTCAGGGACGTTGTAGTGAGTTTCACATTTGACTCATATAAAACCAGAGAACTAACTATAACACGCGCGCCCGCAATGCACTGCTGATGATGTCACATATTGCATCACTCATGACATGGTCAGTGACATCACTGATTACATCACTCACTAACCCCTACATTTACTCACAGACCCTCTCAATCACCCATACAGCTACTCACACATGCACTCACTTACCCATATACCACTCATGCACTCACTCACCCATGCAGCCTCGGAAATACCCATTGGCCAACCACACACACTCTCTCTTTCACTGATAGAGTCACTCACACATTCACCCATATGGCTTCTCGCACACCCATTCAATCACATATAGAGCCACTCACACACACACCCACTCAATCACTCATTCAGCCATTGATACACCAAATCAGTCACCTATACATGACTCATGCACTTGCTTATTCACCCAGGTAGCCACATACATACCCACTTACTCATATATACAGCTCCTCATGCACCTACTTATTCATACATAAAGCCACTCATATACCCATTCACTCACCCATATATCCCCTTACCCACCCACTCACTCTCACATAGATCCACTCACACAGACATCCCCTCACTCACCCATATAGCCACTGATACACTCATTCACCCACACAGCTACTAATGCACCTTCCCTTTGCTTCATGTTAGACACCCCTCTGGTAGGCCCAAGGGCAGGGTGTATTGTAAGTCTAAGGTACGACATACTCTGATGTGTGTAGCATGTCCTAATACTGAACTACAGCCATTTTTGTTTTTCACTATTGAAGGCTACCTGTTCTCCATAGGCTAGAAGGGGCAGTTAGATTATTACATTCTTATAATCCTAACTGACTCAGGGAACATGGTAGAAATTCGAATTTAGTATGCCTGAACTCGCAATAATAAAATACATCTTTTAGTAAAGTTGGTTTTAATATTCTGTGTTTGAAAATACCACTTTTAGAAAGTAGGTATTTTCTTGCCTAACTGTCCAGGCCTGCCTCTGCTAGGTTGTGTATTCCTTGTCTGGGTTTGTGAGTGACAGGACTGGGGGATTCCAGGAGACAGGCTGGGGCAGCCCAGTGGTGAATAGAGAGACTTGCATCTAGATGAGAGGGAGGAGTTTCACCTTGGACCTGAATAGGGCAGGGCCTTCCCTCTACAATGCTGGCTCCACCTCCTGTGGCTTGTCTGATGTCTCTGTCCTGCACTGTGAAAGGAGAGAAGGAATCATGTCAACAAAGTGCTCCATGGCTGTTCCTTTCATCCCCTGTACTGGCTCCACCTCCTGTGAGGCGTCTGATGTCTCTGCCCTGCACAGTGAAAGGAAGGAGAGAGCCATGTAAACAGAGTGCTCAGAAACTGGTTTGGACTCGGCAGAGGCCTCTCTGCCTTCAGAGAACAAACGATTTTGGGGTATACATATGGGGACACCGATCCCAAGAAATTAGATCACTTCTGGAACAAGAAATCTTTTGCCAAGGAGAATAACCAAGGAAGCTGCAGGAGTTTTACTGCCCCTCTGCCAGTGTGCTGTTGCTGGGTTGACCTGCAGTGGTTGCTTCATTACCAAGGAAAGGAGAAGGAACTTTTTAAGGACTTTCGTCATTTACAGAATATTTTCCAAGAGCTTGAACTGTGCTTGCCTCCTGTTGAAGTCTCAGGGACAAAAGACTTCGTCTCCAGCTCCCCTCTTAATTTCGTTGCTGGGAATTCTCAACTCCAGACATTTGCTTGTAGCTCTGAGCTGGAAGCACGACGCATCGAGAGGAAACGTGTCGCCGCCGCAGCTCAAATCGTCCCATCGCCGGAGAAGCGAGCCTTCATCGCATCTCCCTGGAAGCGTGTGTTCATCTAAGCTGCCTGCTGTCGCATCACCGGAGAAGCGTGACCTAATCGAGAGTGTCGCAAACGCATCACCGGAGAAGCGCGTCGCAGGGCCTGTCGCGGCTCCAAAGTACAGAGTCGTTGCAAGGCTGCCAGGGCGTCTATGAATCGTCACCGCATCTCCGCATCAAGGGTGCCATCTTCTCACATCGAAACTGTATCATCACATCAAGGCGCCATCTTGCGCACCGCAACGGGCCCGCAGGCTGAGAATCTATGCATCACCTCCGCACCTGAAAGATAACAACGCGTCCCCTACTCTACACAAGCATTGAGGCCCAATGCATCATCTCCCCCGGATCACGGAACCAACGCATTTCCCCTTTTGCGACCCTTTCGTTTACTTTGATTTACGCATCCAGGTACTTTCCTGAGAACTTTGACGCATTTATCATCAACTTGAACTAAGCAACATTTAACATCTTTAAGTCAACTTTAAGTGTAGTATAGTGGATTTTTGTCATCTGTGGTCTTGTGTTGTTCCAAAACCTGTGTTGTGTCCATCTGTAGTGTTTCCACTGTATTACTGTGTATATTCACAAATGCTTAACACACTGTCCCTGAGGTGAGCCTGTCTGCTCGTGCCAAGCTACCAAGGGGGTGAGCAGGGGTTATTAAGGAGTGTAATTCCCTTATCTTGACTTAGAAGTAAGGGTCCCTATTTGGACAACGTTGAATACCATTGCCAACTAGAGACCTCCAGATCTAACACCGACTATCTCCCATATAGAGCATCTCATACACCCACGTGTTCACTCATAAACCCACTCATAGACTCACTCATTCATACAGTCACTCAAACACTAATATATTTACTCAGCCACCAAGTCACTCACTCATGCAGCCAGTCACTCACCTATATAGACACTTGCAAACCCAATCAGCCACTCATGCAGTCACTAAGACACTAGGGGCCCGATGTAGGTAGCCAAATACTGGTCGGTAACGGCCGAAATTCGGTAATTTCGGCCCTTACCGACCGAAATAAGAGTTTCGAGATGTGTGTGGAAAAAAAGTGTCCGAATCGGTAAAAACCAGTCGGTAAAATACCGATTCGGTATTTCACGAATCGGAATATACCGAATTCCTATTTACCGAGTCGGTAAATAAGAAATGGGTATTTTCTGAATCGGAATATACCGAATTCTTATTTACCGCATCAGTAAATCAGAAATGGTAAAAATGGCATATCGAGATGTAGAAAACCCAAAAAATACCAAATACCATGAAAATCGGTATTTAAGAGTCGGTATTTACCACGGAATGAAAGCAGGTGGAAACCAGGTGCAGGATATAAAAGAAGGTCCCAAAATGCAACAGTGCAACCACAATGGCGGCTTTCTACATAATGACAAGGCGGATACAGGCAGCAGGAGAGAGGGTCTGGCTAAGAGAGGAGCAGGTGTACAGGCAGAGGATCACCCTATTCCAACTGACTGAACCAGAGATCCTTCAAAGGTACAGGCTAAACCCCAGAACCATCCTGGACTTGATCAGGGACCTCCACCCATATCTGGAACACCCAACCCCAAGAGCACACGCCACCCCACCCCATGTGCAGGTGCTGTGCTGCCTACACCTTCTTACTTCTGGGAGCTACCAGAATGTGATTGCTGTGGCAGGTGGGGTGTCCCAGAGCTGCCTGTCACGTTTCTTCAGGAAATTCCTTGAGGCCATGATGCAGAGGATGGGACACTACATTGAGTTCCCTGACACACCTGCTGAACTAGCAAAGACCAAAACCAATTTCTACCAACTTGCACACTTCCCGCACATCATAGGCTGTATCGATGGCACGCACATCCCACTATGCCCACCTGCAGCAACAGAACACATTTATAGAAACCGGAAGTCTACGCATTCAATCAATATGCAGGTGATCTGCAACGCTGCCAACATCATTACCGACATTGTTGCCAAATTTCCAGGGAGTACCCACGACTCCTACATCTTCCAGAATAGTGGGATATACACACGCCTTGTTGCTGGTGATTTTGGGGATGGATACCTGCTAGGTAAATAACTGTGAGACACCCTGATAGTCAATGCAGAAGGATCAATCATGAGTATGTGACTAATCATTATTTCATTTTCCACCCAGGTGACAGTGCATATGCCCTGCGTTCATTTGTCCTCACCCCCAACCTTAATCCATCCACCAGGAGTGAAAGGCGTTACAACGTGGCACACAGAACAACACGTTGCGTGGTGGAACGCACTTTTGGACTGCTTAAAAGCAGATTGCGCTGCCTACATAGGAGTGGAGGTGCACAGCAGTACACACCACTGATCTGTTGCAAATGTATTGCGACCTGCGCCATGCTGCACAATCTTGCCACAAAGGAGGGCACAGAGGTAAAAATCATATATCATGAGGACATAGATGATGGGACAGAACAAGCCGATCACAATGCAGCAGGAACAGCGCCAGCAACAGATGGCAGACTGAGACGCGCAGAAATCACAACCCGATATTTCTAATAGAGTGAGGAGACACAGGCATGTTTAGTTCCTGAAGCACTCAGTTTAATATGCACTACTGCACTTCACATATACCAGACCACATGAATCAAACAACATCTGCATTTCACACTGGGTGGCCAAAGTTCACATCACTATGACCTGTCCTGTGTTCAGGATTATTTGTTAATGCCTGTACTTACGCAATATGGTGTGGGAGCTACGGGGCAGGGGGTCAACTTGCGCAGTGGTGCCAGGGTCTTCTGCATGGAGCCTGCTTCTCCGACGAACGTCCTGTACAGGCGTGCTGGATCCACTCCTGCTTGTGGACTCCTCTGTGTCCCCAACACACGTGTTACCAGCAGTGACTGTCTGCTGTGTCAGCAGTACCTCCATAGAAGAGGTCACTCTCCCCATCCCCCTGGACAAGTCACTGCAGCAGTGCACAATGTCAGTCTGCATTTTCACTGACCGGCGGCATAGCAGGGTGGTTGCAGTTGCCAGCCATTGATGGCCTTATTCTGCTGATTAAGTGCGTGCCTTTTCCTGCGCCTTTCTGTCTGGTCACTCTCCAGCATGTCACAGAGGGAACCCATGGGCACACCCATTTCCCTCACCCCCTCTGCCATGGACTCCATTCCTTTTGCCATAGACTCCATTCCTAGGGCCATGGAGCATATCCCCCGATCAATGTTTGACATCCTGCTGTTCAGGATACGCACCTGTCTGTGCACTGCCATGATCCCTTTGGCCTGCATGCGCTGGATCTTCACCATAGTGGTTTCCAAACCAGCAAAGAACCCCTGCATATCCTGCCCCTCATCTCACTCACGTGCCCTACGACCACGGGCACTTGCACGCACAGATCCTGGTGACCCCTGTTGCCCTGCGTTGCCAGCCAGTGGTGGAGTGCTAGGTGTGTGAACCTCCACCTCTTCTTCATCAGAGCTTTCTAGGATCCTGAGTGGTGGAACATCCTGCCTCCTTGGCCTCACATGCACAGAGGACCCTGAGGTTGGTGTTGTGGCACCTGCAGGTGCTTCCGGAGTCTGTGTCCCAAACAGCAGGGGTGACAGTGGCTGTGCTGTGGTGTCTTCCTCCAATGCTGTGGGTGCCTGCGCTGTGGAAGTGTCCTCAGGGACAGTGCTGGGTCCTGATGTGTCTGAAGGCTTCTCCCTCGCAGCTCTTCCTGGTGCACTCGCCTCCCCTCCCTGCGCTGCACTGCGCAATGACTCTCCTGTGGCCAGACATGGACAATGATCACTTGTGTGTCTTCATTAAACACATTCCTATCACACAATTTCCTAAGCCTCAACTGCTTGTGTATGGGGAGTGTGGCATGGCATGCTGAATTCTTTGTTGGCTGCTTTGATGTATGTTCCTATGACTACGACTACCATGATGCATTGCTGGTGAGTACTGACATGTGTTCTGGATTGTGATTCAGTCACCCACATTGGGGAAGGGGCCAGGGAATGGGTGGGGATTCATGTTCATGCATCTTACCTTTTTTCTTGCAGCTCTGGCTGAGCTGTCAGCATCCCCAATCCCGTGTATGCATTCCGGCTCCATGGTGGACTCCACCAGCTGCTCCAGTTCAGTGAGGCTTGGTGCACGGCTCTTCCCTCCACCTGTGGCTAAGGATTCTTTCCTCTGGGTTGCAATATTCTTTTTGGTGGTGATCCTCAGATCATACCACCTTTTTTGGATATCTTCAATTTCCCAATGTATGACCCCTAGGGCATTTACTTTGCTCTGGATCGCCAGCCAGGTGTTTCTTTTGACAGACTCTGCTACTTGCATGGACTGTCTCCCAAAACGCTGGCTGTAATGCTGCACTACCTCCTCCACCAGCACCTGGAGCTCAGTTGCGCTGAATTTTAGCTTCCTTTTTCTATCACCTCCATCCTTCTGGCCTTCCGGGGACTCAATGGTGATGCTCTGCTGGGCTCAGTGCAGCCTGCTCCTCTGTCTCCTCTCCAGCTCTCCAAACAGTTCTGTAGCTCTGCACCTGTATGGGTGTGGCCACCTCCAGGTACTGGGGTGTGGTACTTGCATCTGATTGGTTTATTTCTCAGTTGCTTTGTTGTGGGGTGTGGTGGGTGTCCCTGATTGGTTAACTGGCTCACATGTCTTCTTTTCAAATTTTCGAGATCGGATTTTACCGATTCAGTCAATACCGATTCGGTATGAATCGGTATTTAAGAACCGGAAAAATGAACTTACCTACATCAGGCCCTGAATCACACACTTATACAACCAATCCTCTTTATATATACACAGACATAAAATTTATCTTTTTCACCATAAAGGGCAGTTCTGACAAGAACTTTTCTTCTTCTTTTTTTCTGAAAATGTGTTTTTGATTTTTAGGATTTTATAGCATTTTGTATTTTGTTGTATTTTTTATTAAACAAAATGGCAACGAGGGCGGAACACATTCTAACCAGAAACACAAAAAAAAGTGGAAAATTAGCAGGTGTGTAGCCTTGCTGCCTCCAAGATGACATCGACATACTGCTCACCAGCTGTCAGGGTAGTGCAGACCTGGATGTGGATAGCCTCTCCCCAGCTCTCTCCTTCTATGCCATCTGCAAGTTATTCTTGTGATAGGTTTTCAGGTGTTACAACATACTTGTTGCACCACACAAATATTTATTAGCTGTTCCTCTTGAAATGATCTTATTACACAAGCTGCATTTCACACACTTTGCAACTGCTTTTGATTCCCCGGAAGAAATTGTAAAGAAATCACAAGCAATACTTTGGCTTTTAGGGACTAGTCCCTCATCACTAGAGTCTTCCAGATGGCCCTCCGGCTCCTATGGTTGCTGCGGCACCTCCTGTTGGTCACAGCCCCCTGCTGTTATTTTGGATGTTAAAACATTAAGAAAAATGCCCTAAGCAGAGTTCTTCTCTGTTAGTACAGGACAGTTCCGAAGAATGATCAATATATCAATTGGAATTTTCAAGATGAGAGAAATGGGTGGGAAATTTCTTTGAAGATTAATGAAAACTGTCTTCTCCAATCAAATCTCTTTCTAACATAGTCAAATGATCTTCGCGAATGCTAACGTCATTGGGAATACCGTCTTTGTCGTGAAGACATGAAATACAATTTAAAAGTGCTTTACATTAAACATGATTATGACAATGGAAGTTTAAACACTATATAAGTAAACAGCTGCTGTCAAACATTAATTACAATATGTGTATACATGTGTTTCAAACTTTAAAAAACACACTATCTTCACAACTTTTCTGTGAAATTGGACCATATGTATTTGCAATAATTTGCAGCAAACTTGTGGCTAATAAAAAATTCAGAAGACAAAAACCACAGTTATTTGCCCACTGAAACAAATGACAAGAAGTGACTCAAAGAAATCATAAATGGGGGTCCATTATGCAGGTGTAGTGTACAATATAAAATAGACATTTGCACAATGACAAAATAGTAGCTAATTTCCCAGTACAAAGTAACATAGATGCGTACACATTTTCCACAATACTGTGGTCTCTTGTTAAAAAAATTAGAAGCCATTAAGACCGTGATGTTCATTTACGATAAATTAAACCTGAACAGGAAACACGTATTAATGTAAACATAGAATATGCCTTATGTAAAGTTCCACTTAAGTAAAATGAAAATGATCCACACTTCTTAGGTTCAGCGAATACAAAGCAAAAATGTTTACTCTAATAATCCATATTGAAAGGTTATCTGAAATCCTTAGCTGAAGTGAATGCATCGTAAATATTTTGGAGTAAAATCTGAAACTTCAGTGAGAGTGAATTCTTTCATGACATCTCCTTGTAGGAGTAGAGTGCATGGTTCTCTACTTTGAATACACAGAGTATGAAAATCCCCAAAACGATAGCACCACTCACACACTCACTAGTAGACTCATTGATTCACTAACATACCCACCCACATATCCATAGCAGCACTCACACTGCCACTCACAGACAGACAAAGGTTCTGACACAACCTTTGGCCAACGAACACAAGCACTCACACAGTATTTCACAGAATCACTCATACACACCTCAGATAGCCACTGAGACATTCATACTACCTCTCACAGACCCCCACACACAGCCTCAGAAAACCACTTAGAGACCCACACTGGTGTTCACACAATCACTGTGAAACATTATAGGTTACAGTCATGAAACAAATTCCAGAAAAACCTTGGAGATTCCCTGAAAAACATAAATGTGACATCGACAATATAGTTATAAAATAGATTAAAAAACACCTTAGAAACTCACTGAATAACCAAAGGTTACAGGCACGTTTTGGTTAGTCTCAGATTTCACTCATACACAACCAAAGAAACTCAGCAGTTTTAGTTCTGTGAGTTAACTATATTTCATGCCCCCACAATGCACTGCTTATAGCATCACATATTACATCACACATGCCGTGGTCAGTGACATCACTGATGGCATTGCAAATTACATATATATCCACTTATCGAGTGTCGCTGTGTCCCGAGCCTCTTGGTAACGGTGTACTGTGATGGGGTAGCGAGCCCCTAAACATCCAAAGAATTGTGCCTAAGTTAATTTAGAACAAACACACTGTGGCTCAAATTCGATTTCAAGACGTTTCTCTATGCGTTTCAGAGCACAAGGCTCCTTGTTCACAAGTTAATTACACAGCAGTTGCAAGTGTCTATATAACAAATCATGTGCTTGTGAAGAACCAAATGTAATGAAACACAGACTTGTACCCGCATATCTTAAAACGCCAAATCTTTCATAATACTCTAAATATTACATAATGATCATGTAGCCAATTCAATTGAGAATGGGAGCAAAACTAAATATTCATAACATACTTGATTATAACTTTCACCAAACAGAGGCCTCTCTGCCTTTAAGGGTCTCTGGTTGAAAGATTCAATCGGACCCTTAAAGGCATGATCATGGATCTTGAAGAACCAATGAGGCGTAAGTGGGACGTTCTCTACCCATGCCTTCTGTTTGCCTACCGTGAGGTGCCACAAAAGTCTCTAGGGTTCAGCCCCTTTGAGCTTTTGTATGGACACCCGGTAAGAGGACCTTTGAGTCTAGTCACAGGAAACCTCCCCGGATGTATATAGTTACATGCTGGCCTTCAGGAACCAGACTCGGCGATTCAGAGATCTTGCTCAGGCAGATCTGGAAGCCAGCCAGGAGGAGATGAAGCAGTGGTATGATCAGAATGCCACTCTGATTGAGCTTCAGCCTGGACAGGAAGTTTGGGTCATGGCCCTTGTGGAGCCTTGTGCGCTCCAGTATAGGTGGACTGGTCATATGAGGTGGTGGAGCGCAAGAGTGATGTCCCTTATCTGGTGAACTTTCATTCTCCCAGGAACCCCTTCCGGGTCCTGCATGTTAACCGCCTAAAGCCCCACTTAGAGAGGTCCGAAGAGGGCATGCTCCTAGCGACAGGTTATGGAATGGAGGAAGAGACTGAGCCTCTTCCTGACCTCATGTCTGCAACAGATCAAGATGGGTCAGTGGATGGTGTCAGCCTCTCTGTCACACTGACCCGTGATCAGCAGCAAGATTGGCACAAACTCTTGGGGCAATTCTCTGATCTATTTTCCTTGGTTCCTGGTGTCACAGAGTGGTGCGGCCATTATGTGGAAACTGGAGACAGTCCTCCTGTGAAGCACAAGGCTTACAGAGTGACTGACCAGGTTAGGGCTTACATTAAGAAGGAAATCTCCAAGATGTTTGCTTTAGGGGTAATTGAGTCCTCAAACTGTCCTTGGGACAGCCCAGTGGTCTTGGTCCCAAAGGCTGCCACGCCGGGTGCCACACCTGAACTCCGGTTCTGTTTGGACAACAGAGGGCTCAATTCAGTCACCGGGACTGATGCACACCCCATCCCCAGAGCTGATGAGCTCATTGGTCGGTTGGGAGTTGCACGGTACCTCAGCATGTTTGATTTGACGTCTGGATACTGGCAAATCACCTTGACTGATGGGGCTAAGGAGAGGTCAGCATTCTCCACTCCGGATGGGCACTACCATTTCCGGGTTATGCCCGTTGGGATGAAGAATGCCCCTGCCACCTTTCAGAGGTTGGTCAACCAGGTGTTGGCTGGACTGGAGGATTTCAGTGCCGCCTACCTGAATGACATTGCAGTGTTCAGCGCCAGTTGGGAAGAACATCTGCACCACCTCTGGGAAGTGTTGTTGGCACTGCGCAAGGCACACCTCACGATCAAGTCAAGTAAGTGCCAGATCAGACAGAGTTCCGTTGTGTACTTGGATCAACAGGTAGGAAGCGGCCAGGTGGCGCCCCTACAAGCCAAGATTGATACCATCCTGACATGGGAACCCTCAAAGACTCAGACACAGATGAGAGCCTTTTTAGGACTCACGGGGTACTACAGGAGGTTTGTCAAGGGGTATGGCAACATTGTTGCACCCTTGACTGAGCTGACTTCCAGGACGCAGCCCAAGAAAGTGAACTGGACTGAAACCTGGCAGAAGGCTTTTGATGCCCTGAAGACTGCCATGTGCACAGCACCCATGCTTCAGGCGCCCAACTTCTCGAAAGAATTCATTGTTCAGACAGACGCTTTTGAGCATGGTGTGGGGGCTATTCTACCACAGATTAATGAAGAGGGCCTAGACCAACCTGTAGCCTTCATCAGTATGAGATTACTACCATGGGAACAGAGTTGGAGTGCAATTGAGCGTGAGGCATTTGCTGTGGTCTGGGCACTGAAGAAGTTGAGACCATACTTGTTTGTGACTCACGTCCTGGTTCAGACCGACCACAGGCCCCTCAGATGGCTAATGCAGATGAGGGGTGAGGACCCAAAGTTGTTGAGGTGGTCCATTTCCCTACAGGGTATGAACTTTACGGTGGAACACCGCCCTGGTACAGAACACGACAACGCTGATGGTCTGTCAAGATTTTTCCACCTTAGTGAAGAGAACTTCCAAGGCGGCTCCCCACATTTCAGCTGGAGGGGACACGTGTTAGACCTGGTATCATTGGCGTGAGTCTCCCTTCTATTTTGACGGATTGTCTCCTCTGTTTTGATATGTTTTTGGCGGTTATATCCTTTGGGCACTGTGTCAATGCTATTCAGTGCCACAGTGCAAGTGCTCCCTATGTTAAATTGTTGTAATAATTGGTGATTCCATGATTGGGTATTTGATTTATCTCTAAGCCCCTAGTACAGTGCACCATGTGTGCCCAGGGCTTGTAAATCAAATGCTGCTGGTGGGCTTGCAGCACTGGTTATGCAACCCACAGAAGCAGCTTGTAAAGTGTGTCTCAGGCCTGTCATTGCAAGTCATGTGTGCAGTCTGGTACTGCCATGTCGACTTGGCAAGTTCACCCACTTGCCAGTCCCTACACCTTCCCTTTGCTTCATGTTAGACACCCCTATGATAGGCCCAAGGGCAGGATGCATTGTAAGTATAAGGTAGGACATACTCTGGTGTGTGTAGCATGTCCTAATAGTAAACTACAGCCATTTTCGTTTTTCACTATTGAAGGCTACCTGTTCTCCATAGGCTAGATGGGGCAGTTAGATTATTGTGTGCTGTTTGCTGGGTTGGCCTGCAGTGGTGGCTTCATTACCAAGGAAAGAAGGAACTTTTTAAGGACTTTCATCATTTACAGAATATTTTCCAAGGGCTTGAACTGTGCTTGCCTCCTGCTGAAGTCTCAGGGACAAAAGACTTCATCTCCAGCTCCCCTCTTAATTTCTTTGCTGGGAATTCTCAACTCAAGACATTTGCGTGTCGCTGGGAGCTGGAAGCGTGATCCATTGAGAGGAAGCGTGTCGCCGCCGCAGCCGAAATCGTCCCATCGCCGGAGAAGCGAGCCTTCGCCGCATCTCCCTGGAAGCGTGTGTTCATCGAAGCTGCCTGCTGTCGCATCACCGGAGAAGCGTGACGCCATCGAGAGAGTCTGTGGAACAAACTACCTAGGCAGCAATTCTAATGAAAGGACCAGCACTAAAGTTGAACAGTTTCAAAGTCGTAACAAAGTTTATTACAGTCACATAAAAAAATACATGTATCATACATCAATAATTAAAAATATACCTTCCATAGAAAGTACATATACATAAATAATATCATAAAAAATTCGTGGACATAAAGGAATAAGTTGTGTGTCGACGCGTTTCGGCGACCAGCGCCTTTCTCAAGACAGATTACAACTTTCAAAAACAGAAGTGAACTAGACACAATAATTCACGACACAGTGGTTAGAATTTCAACACTGTGGGGATCCATGTGATTCATAAAACTGAGTTACCATTTCTGTTTGAGAATAATTCTAATCAGATAAGGTTCTAGTTATAATGGCAAAGCCAGGTACTCGGATACTTCAGCACATTGACTATTTGGGTCTTTATTCCCAGGATTCAAGGACTTCCTGCACACGGAGATCTTAAATTACGTCGCCTCTTCAGTCTATTTATTATACTTGACGAGCTTGAGGATACCAGCGTTGTCCGACAATTCAAGAAATCACGAATGTCTATGTTTTCAGATAGGTCGCTGTCTAATACTCAATGTACTACAGGTGGCAGTTCTCAGTTACAAGCCTCAAATATAGGCTCCTTAAGTCTCGGCGTTGTAGCGCGATGTGAATATACAAAGTATTCAGACGATAGAAGCCACTCGATTGAATCCTTCAGTTTCTTAGATGGAAACCGCATAGAGGCGAACTTCTTCCTCGGTCAGGGTCCTTGATGTGACTGTAATAAACTTTGTTACGACTTTGAAACTGTTCAACTTTAGTGCTGGTCCTTTCATTAGAATTGCTGCCTAGGTAGTTTGTTCCACAGATTTATTCCCTGACCTAGGGGTTGATTGTCATTTGTTTCAACAGGGAACCCTTGTTATTTACAAGTGCCATCGAGAGAGTCGCCATCGCTTCACCGGAGAAGCGTGTCGCAGGGCCTGTCGCGGCTCCAAAGTACAGAGTCGTTGCAAGGCTGCCAGGGCGTATATGCATCGTCACCGCATTGCCGCATCAAGGTTGCCATCTTCTCGCATCGAAACTGGATCATCGCATCAAGGCGCCATCTTGCGCACCGCAACGGACCCGCAGGCCGAGAATCTATGCATCACCTCCACACCTGTAAGATAACAACACGTCCCCTACTCTGCGCAAGCATTGAGGCCTGATGCATCATCTCCCCCGGATCACGGAACCAACGCATCTCCCCTTTTGCGAACCTTTTGTTTACTTTGCGTTACGCATCAAGGTACTTTGTTGAGAACTTTGTCGCATTGATCATCAACTTCAACTAAGCAACATTTATCTTCTTTAAGTCAACTTTAAGTGCAGTATTGTGGATTTTTGTTGTTTGTGGTCTTGTGTTAAGTTATAAAACCTGTGTTGTGTCCATCTGTAGTGTTTCCACTGTATTTCTGTGTATATTAACAAATGCTTAACACACTGCCCCTGAGGTAAGCCTGTCTGCTCGTGCCAAGCTACCAAGGGGGTGCACAGGGGTTATTAAGGAGTGTAATCCCCTTATCGTGACTTAGAAGTAAGGGTCCCTATTTGGACAAAGGTTAATACCATTGCCAACTAGAGACCCCCAGATCTAACACCTACTATATCCCATATAGAGAAACTCATACACCAACTTATTCACTCATAAACCCACTCATACACTCACTCATTCATACAGTCACTCAAACACTAATATATTTACTCGTTCACCAAGTCACTCACTCATGCAGCCAGTCACTCCCTTATATAGACACTTGCAAACCCAATCAGCCACCCATGCAGTCACTAAGACACTGAGTCACACACTTATACAACCAATCCTCTTTATATATACACACAGACATAAAGTTTATCTTTTTAACCATAAAGGGCAGTTCTGACAAGAACCTTTCTTCTTCATTTTTTCTGAAAATGTGTTTTTGATTCTTAGGATTTTATAGCATTTTGTATTTTATTGTATTTTTTATCAAACAAAATGGCAATGAGGGCGGAACAAATTCTAACCAGAAACACAAAAACAGTGGAAACAAAAGAAAATTAAGGTATGTAGCCTTGCTTCCTCCAAGATGACATTGACAGACTGCTCACCAGCTGTCAGGGTAGTGCAGACCTGGATGTGGATAGACTCTCCCCAGCTCTCTCCTTCTATGCCATCTTCAATCAATCAATCAATCAATCAATCAGTCCATTTATAGAGCGCGCTACTCACCCATGAGGGTCTGAAGGCAGCGCTGAAGGGGGGGGGGGGGTGCTGTTATTCAAGTTATTCTTGTGATAGGTTTTCAGGTGTTAGAACATACTTGTTGTACCACACAAATATGTATTAGTTGTTCCTCTTGAAATGATCTTATTACACAAGCTGCATTTCACACACTTTGCAACTACTTTTGATTCCACGGGAGATATTTTAAAGACATCCCAGGCAATACTTTGGCTTTTAGGGGCTAGTCCCTCATCACCAGAGTTTTCCAGATGGCCCTCCGGCTCCTCTGGTTGCTGTGGCACCTCCTGTTGGTCACAGCCCCCTGATGTTATTTTGGATGGTAAAACATTAGGAAAAATGCCCTAAGCAGAGTTCTTCTCTGTTAGTACAGGACGGTTGCAAAGAATGATCAAGATATCAATTGGAAGTTTCAAGATGAGAGAAATGGGTGGGAAATTCCTTTGAAGATTAATTAAAACTGTCTTCTCCAATCAAATCTATTTCTAACATAGTCACATCATCTTCGCGAATGCTAACGTCATTGAGAAGACCGTATTTGTCGTGAAGACATGAAATACAATTTAAAAGTGCTTTACATGAAACATGATTATGAAAATGGAAGTTTAAACACTATGGGGCCCATTAGGATAGCGGGCGTAAAACCACCCCGACCGCCATGGAGGCAGAAACCAACCGCCGGCCTGCACCGTGGATACACCGGCGGCCACATTAGGATCAACCGCCACAAAAGACTGACCGCGGCGGTAGCGGGCTAAGCAAAACCGTCCGACGCGGGCGGTGACGGTTCAAAAACGACCGCGGCAGTCGGAAAAGCAGCAGAAACGCACTAACCCGCCGCAATGTAAGCGGACACATCGCATGGGAAATTAGGATATCCCAGAGGGTAACCACTGTTACCGACCGCTACGGTTGCACACAGGAGTAAATGGGAGCAATAGCGGAAGAGCTGCAGCATAGCCACCGCGGCGGACGGGACATGAAAAACATGGCGGACGATGCCAAAACACCGCAATGATGCCAAACATTGCACAAATAAAATTAACCATGCCCCCCACACACATACAAATAAAGTAAATAAATGCAAATAAAAATAAAAAAAGCGCAGGACAACTCCCACAACACACCTGACACCCAAATTCCACTTGGACACACCCACACAGCTGAGTATATAGCCACCCCCTTCACTGACCACAATCCTTTGCAACACTCCAGAAGAGAAGGCCATACACCACATCTGACAGGAGAGGCATAAGAGCGCAGCACACACACACATCCACCACCATCACTACCACCATCCACCATTACACCAGCACCAACAATCCCCCAGCACACAACACACCTCACACACCAACACCACAACTGCCACCCACACACCTGCACCCACAAACACTTCACCCACCACACACCATGGCATCCCAGAAAATGCCCAAATTCATCAAGAGTGAGTTGACAGTCATGGTCAATGAGATAGTGAGAGTAGAGCCACAACTGTTTGGTAGCCTGGTCCAACAGACACCAGTAGCCACGAGGATACAAATGTGGGAAAGGATAGTCCAAAGGGTAAATGCATAGGGGACCACCCCAAGATCCAAGAAGGAGATCATGAAGCGGTGGTATGATCTCAAGAGGGTTGTCAAGGAGAGGAGGAGCAAGAACTGGACGCTGGCGAACGTGACTGGCAGTGGCCCTCCAATCCCACCAAAAACATTCACAACATGGGAGGGGAAGGTGCTTGCCATACTGCTTTCTGAGAGTCTCATAGGAGTAGTAGTGGTAAGTACAAACAAATGCCAAACCACACACATAGAAGTACTTCCCTGCACAACCCAAACACCACTACACTGTCCACCCTCACCCAACAGGTAGCTAGACATCTTACTTAGGAGGCCTGTATGGGGGAGGGAGGTCTGTACAACAACTCACACCATAACCCCTGGCCCACAGCTGAGCAGGATAGAGGCCTCCCTCACCCAGGAGCATGTGTCAACCATTGCACTGTTCACCCTCACCTAACAGGTAGGTAGCCATCTTGTATTAGAGCACTGTTTGGGGGTGGGAGGCCTGTATCCCTACTCCCAGCATGCCCCCTGGCCCACAGCTCAGCCGGATAGAGGCCTCCCCCACCCAGGAGCATGTGTCAGCCATTGCACTGTTCACCCTCACCTAACAGGTAGATAGCCATCTTGCTTGTAATGTCTGTCTGTTTGAGGGAGGCCTGCACTACCACTCCCACCATGCCCCCTGGCCCACAGCTGAGCAGGACAGAGGCCTCCCCCATCCAGGAGCATGTGTCAGCCATTGCACTGTTCACCCTCACCTAACAGGTAGGTAGCCATCTTGCTTGCGATGTCTGTCTGTTTGAGGGAGGCCTGCACTACCACTACCACCATGCCCCCTGCCCCACAGCTGAGCAGGACAGAGGCCTCCCCCACCCAGGAGCATGTGTCAGCCATTGCACTGTTCACCCTCACCTAACAGGTAGGTAGCCATCTTGCTTGTGATGTCTGTCTGTTTGAGGGAGGCCTGCACTACCACTACCACCATGCCCCCTGGCCCACAGCTGAGCAGGACAGAGGCATCCCCCACCCAGGAGCATGTGTCAGCCATTGCACTATTCACCCTCACCTAACAGGTAGGTAGCCATCTTGTATTGGAGCAGTGCTTGGGGGTGGGAGGCCTGTATCACTACTCCCAGCATGCCCCCTGGCCCACAGCTCAGCCGGATAGAGGCCTCCCCCACCCAGGAGCATGTGCCAGCCATTGCACTGTTCACCCCCACCTAACAGGTAGGTAGCCATCTTGTATTGGAGCACTGTTTGGGGGTGGGAGGCCTGTATCCCTACTCCCAGCATGCCCCCTGGCCCACAGCTCAGCCGGATAGAGGCCTCCCCCACCCAGGAGCATGTGTCAGCCATTGCACTGTTCACCCTCACCTAACAGGTAGGTAGCCATCTTGCTTGTAATGTCTGACTGTTTGAGGGAGGCCTGCACTACCACTCCCACCATGCCCCCTGGCCCCCAGCTGAGCAGGACAGAGGCCTCCCCCATCCAGGAGCATGTGTCAGCCATTGAACTGTTCACCCTCACCTAACAGGTAGGTAGCCATCTTGTATTGGAACACTGTTTGGGGGTGGGAGGTCTGTATCACTACTCCCAGCATGCCCCCTGGCCCACAGCTGAGCAGGATAGAGGCCTCCCCCACCCAGGAGCATGTATCAGCCATTGCACTGTTCACCCTCACCTAACAGGTAGGTAGCCATCTTGCTTGTGATGTCTGTCTATTGGAGGGAGGCCTGCACTACCACTCCCACCATGCCCCCTGGCCCACAGCTGAGCAGGTCAGAGGCCTCCCCCACCCAGGAGCATGTGTCAGTCATTGCACTGTTCACCCTCACCTAACAGGTAGGTAGCCATCTTGTATTGGAGCACTGTTTGGGGGTGGGAGGCCTGTATCACTACTCCCAACATGCCCCCTGGCCCACAGCTCAGCCGGATAGAGGCCTCCCCCACCCAGGAGCATGTGTCAGCCATTGCAATGTTCACCCTCACCTAACAGGTAGGTAGCCATCTTGCTTGTGATGTCTGTCTGTTTGAGGGAGGCCTGCACTACCACTACCACCATGCCCCCTGGCCCACAGCTGAGCAGGACAGAGGCCTCCCCCACCCAGGAGCATGTGTCAGCCATTGCACTGTTCACCCTCACCTAACAGGTAGGTCGCCATCTTGTATTGGAACACTGTTTGGGGGTGGGAGGTCTGAATCACTACTCCCAGCATGCCCCCTGGCCCACAGCTGAGCAGGATAGACTCCTCCCCCACCCAGGAGCATGTATCAGCCATTGCACTGTTCACCCTCACCTAACAGGTAGGTAGTCATCTTGTTTGTGATGTCTGTCTGTTGGAGGGAGGCCTGCACTACCACTCCCACCATGCCCCCTGGCCCACAGCTGAGCAGGACAGAGGCCTCCCCCACCCAGGAGCATGTGTCAGCCATTGCACTATTCACCCTCACCTAACAGGCAGGTAGCCATCTTGTATTGGAGCAGTGCTTGGGGGTGGGAGGCCTGTATCACTACTCCCAGCATGCCCCCTGCTCAGCCGGATAGAGGCCTCCCCCACCCAGGAGCATGTGCCAGCCATTGCACTGTTCACCCTCACCTAACAGGTAGGTAGCCATCTTGTATTGGAGCACTGTTTGGGGTAGGAGGCCTGTATCACTACTCCCAGCATGCCCCCTGGCCCACAGATCAGCCGGTTAGAGGCCTCCCCCACCCAGGAGCATGTGTCAGCCATTGAACTGTTCACCCTCACCTAATAGGTAGGTAGCCATCTTGTATTGGAGCACTGTTTGGGGGTGGTAGGCCTGTATCACTACTCCCAGCATGCCCCCTGGCCCACAGCTCAGCCGGATAGAGGCCTCCCCCACCCAGGAGCATGTGTCAGCCATTGCCCTGTTCACTCTCCCCTAACAGGTAGGTAGCCATCTTGCTTGTGATGTCTGTCTGTTGGAGGGAAGCCTGCACTACCACTCCCACCATGCCCCCTGGCCCACAGCTGAGCAGGACAGAGGCCTCCCCCACCCAGGAGCATGTGTCAGCCATTGCACTGTTCACCCTCACCTAACAGGTAGGTTGCCATCTTAACTCTTCCTGATGTGTGTGTGGGAGACCTTCATCCCTAAACACAGCAACAATTGCATGCAATGCATTGACATCCGACATGTATGAGTAAATGATGTTCCTCTGCAATATGAAATTACACACAGTGTTGCCATGAACTGTACAACTGGAGACTTCTTAATTGTGTAGTGTACAGACAGTCGATGATACGCAGATGATACAATACTTGCACGCCGCCCAACACTGACCATTCCACATCTACTCCACAGGTGATGAAGAACTCACTGCTGAGGACCACACCAACGACCAGCAGAGCCAGTCTCCGCCCCCGGCACATGGACTCTCAGATGTGGACTCCCACGACAGTTTGGACGATGAGCTCAAGGCCGGCACATCTGGTGTGCCACAGACCCAGATGTCCCACTCCACAATCTCCCCCCCACCACTTCTGCTGCAATAACAGCGCAGCAGACCCCTGCTGTCACGGCCTCTGCCTCCACCGCAGCCACCACCGCCACCACCGCCATCACCAGTACCACTAGTACCACCAGCACCACCAGTACCACCTGCAGCACACTCCCTGTCGCAGGGGATGACCAGCCCACAGCAACACCTGTGGAGGGCAGGGAGAGTGTGCATGGGCCCACAGTGGCGAGGCAACAGGTCCTTGGCAGCAGGGCAGGTGGGAGGGCCAGGGTCACCACCAGACCTCGGGAGGAGTGAACACCATCCCTGGATCACTTCACCAGAGTTGTGGAGGCATACCAAGAGGTCCAGGCACAAAGTGGCCGGTCTGATGAACTATTAAGGGAGCTCATCCTGCTGATGAGGTTCATCGACAACCGCCTTGGACAGATGGTGGACCTCATGGGCCAGCAAGTGGCGTTGCAGAGGGACAGGCCTTTGTCCCAACCACCACTTCCTTCCCCTCCTGTTGTGCCGCAGGATGACAGTGCACCATCTTCCCCTGCGCCAACAGAGAGGGGCGAGTCCTCTGATGCCGCTGGCCATTCAGCAGGCCCCCCACCGCCAAAAAGATCTAGGGGGGATCCAAAGAAGAGCTTCGGAGTCTCCGGAGGCAAAGCACCTGCCACACGCCAGTCACGGAGACAGCCCTGATGGCAACCCTCTTCCCTACTTCATTGACTGTTTGGATTGTCTTTCCCCACATTTCCTTGACAATGGCACTTGTCTGTTGGACTGGGTCACCACATCCATGTGGTGTCTACTCTTGCATTTCATCCACCATGACTGTCAACTCACTGCTCATTCCCCACCTTCATGTAAATATTCCTGCACAAATCACATTTCCACTTTTCAAATAAAATACCTGACACACCAGATTCTGTGCAGTATCGTTTTTAGTGCAATATATACAGTGTTGAAGATGTCCATGATGTGTCCAAATGAGTTACAGTATGAAGTACAGGATTCTTCTGTAGCACCTAGGGAGACACAACAGAACAACATTCACTGGTCTCATTGTGGCATCACAGACAAAACACTACACAAAACATACACAATTCACTACTGGCATGCAAGACAATGGGCTGCAAGTGTGAAAAAATAGGGTCCAGCATACTTCCCCATATGAAACGTCAATGTCACATTTACCACACACAGGTGACTGAAGGGGTGCCTGTCTGTTACATCCGCGCATAGCCCTTCACAACAAAAGCAACCACACCAGACAATGTAGACGTCGTACCTCGTCACCCAGCTTCAAATAAAGTAGCGGTCGATGAGCTGCTGGCGCAGATCTACTCCTTCCTCCTCTCCACTGTCCTCATCACTGGACTCAGGTCCTTGAGCAGGTGGTGGCCTTGGTTCCTCACCATCATCCAGGAGCAGGGGGATCCCCTTGTGGATGGCCAGGTTGTGCAGCATACAGCATGCCACAACGATCTTGCACACCTTCCCAGGCGAGTATGCCAGTGCACCTCCTATCCTGCAAGGAAGAGGAATCTTGACTTCAGCACGCCAAAAGTCTGCTCAATTACACATCGGGTCCTGCCATGGGCCTCATTGTACCAGATGTCAGCCGGGGTCGTGGGATTCCATAGTGAGCTCAACAGCCATGGCCTACTGGGATATGCAGAGTCAACTGGCCTACTGGGATATGCAGAGTCAACTGTGAATGACAAACACCCATTGCAATGTTGCACAGCCAGAGTGCAGCAGGTAACACACAGCACGCCATATCAGAAGGCATACTCACCCACAATCCAAGCACGCTCGGGATGCAGATTTTCCATCATCCGTGTCACCATGCTGTTCCTCATGATGTACGAATCATGTGCAGAGCCAGGATATCTCACACACACATGGGAAATGGTCATGTCCGCAAGGCACACCACCTGCACATTGATAGAATGATAACATTGACGGTTTCTATAAATGTGCTCTGTTGCCTGTGGTGGCACCAGACCTACATGGGTGCAACTGATGGCACCAACAACATGTGGGATGCGCCCAAGGTGATAGAAGTCACCCTTCATACTGGCAAATTCTGCTCCCTAGGGAAATGAATGTAGCGATTCCTATATAGCATCATGGCTGCAAGAACATCCCTCAGCACCTGGCTGAACATGGGCTGCGACATCCCTCCAGCGCTAGCCACGGTCTGGAAGGAACCTGTTGCAAAAAAGTGGAGTGCTGCCATAACCTTGTATGTGGGTGTGAATGCAGTTGGATAGTGACTGCGAGGCTGCAGGTGGGGCTCCTAAAGATCACACAGGATCTTCAGTGTTGGTCTGTCCAGGAGGAATTTCCGAATTATTGCAACATTCTCCATGTCCTCCAACACTGTTAGGTGACGTATGAGATTTGGCCTCCTCCTAGTTGAGATGTAAATTTGTAAATGTCAGTGACAACCATCATGAGATGGCCACAGCACATACCATCAAGGATGTCATGGAAAAACAAAGACTGCCTGAGAAATGCAGGGCACAACAGGTTACATGGGTGGCCTTTTGCTACACACAGAGGGCACACCTCTCCACTGACAATACACAAGTGCCACAAACACATCGGTGAATGTGAATGCACACATACTGAACCACACAATTCACATTTGCACGCAAGGTGCTGCAACATCCGCCAATGTGTTAGAAATTACCATGACTGTATCATACCCATCTGCTGTACCTGTCACACCTCAATGCATCATGTAAAGTCTGCACACATCCATCAACACAATGATCATAGTAGCAGGAAAACTTTCAGTTGTGTGCATGAGCTGTTGTGAAAGCACCAGTCTGCTAAGATACCATACAGTGACACAAGCCTTGTCAAGGTCAGCACTGACCCACAACACATTGATTTCTTCAAAATCATTAACACCAGCTCAAGAGTGTCAAGCATCATCAACCATCAAATGCATAACTAACATTGCAGGGACCACAGACCAAAGTGCGTCACACAGAACGTACGTCCACCTGTGGATGACATGGAAGAATGGCATTGTGTGTACAATGATGTGCCGTTCACCATGTTGCTGCTGGGTACTGATACAGTGTTCACGATTGACATAGCCATTAAAGGTTACGAAAATGGCGGTACCTACCGCCTGGCCCCGGCGGTGTGACACCAGCACCACCCCCTTCACAAGTGCGGTAGCCATTGGCATATGGACATGTGTACATGGCGGTGGGCATGGTCCGCCGCATGAATCACGATACCTACTGCCTGGACCCGGCGGTGTGACACCAGCACCACCCCCTTCACAAGTGCGGTAGCCATTGGCATATGGACATGTGTACATGGCGGTGGGCAGTCTCCGCCACCGCGGAGGCGGTCATTGGATACTTTGAATGATGCACCATCGCGGTAGCGCACCCCGGGCACCCGCGGTGCATCACCGCCATGGAGCATTGCCTACAGCCAAAGGGCGCGATGCTCGCAATGGAATGATGCAGATTTAAAAATTGCGGAAGGTGTGCTCTGCCACCGCGGAGGGGATGTATGACGTTACAACGCATACTTTTACCACGCATAACTTTACAACGCGGTTTTTACATCACAAACCTTTACAACGCATAGCGCTTAGAGGTGCTGGATAGTGGTAAGTATAATTTTCTATTCCAACTCCAGTCCCCGTGGACACTAGGGAAGGTGTTGGATAGAAAATTAAACTTATTCCCTATCCTAGAGCGCCCCCCAGCGCAATGCGTTGTAATGGTATGCGTGGTAATGCCTGCGTTGTAATGGTAGTGCGTTGTAAAAGTTTCGTTTTAAACATTGTTCACCCCGCGGAGGCAGTCATTGGATACTTTTGAATGATGCACCATCTCGGTAGCGCACCCCGGGCACCCGCGGTGCATCACCGTCATGGAGCATTGCCTACAGCCAATGGGAGTGATGCTCACGGTAGCATGATGCAGATTTGAAAATCGCGGAAGGTGTGCTCCGCCACCGCGGAGGCGGTCATTGGATACTTTTGAAAGAGGCAGACCTGGACAACCAATTGTTGCTGCTTTGCAGCTTCCAAACGACCCCAGGGGGCTATACATCTGTGGGAGTGAGCCTCATATTTCCACTGCTCACAGAGCCAGCTGCCTGGGACCCTCTCCTGCAGCTGCCAGAAGTGCCTGCTGCCTGGGACCCTCTCCTGCTGCTGCTTGGGACCCTCTCCTGCTGCTGCCAGAAGTGCCTGCTGCCTGGGACCCTCTCCTGCTGCTGCCTGGGACCCTCTTCTGCTGCTGCCACAAGTGCCTGCTCCCTGGGACCCCTCACCACTCACTTCCACCACAGGTGTTCCATGTCCACAGGGAAGGCAAGGACAGAGAAGATCTGTGCCAGTCCGGTCACAAGTGAGTAGCTGGAGGTCCTTGTGGACGAGGTGCTGGGCTGGCACAGTACCTAAGGCTGTTTGGTAGTCCCAATGTAGTGGTTAGTCACCATGAAGGTAGCTGTAGGGCAGGGGGTGTCAGACCTGTAGTTGTGCAGCTGCAGTATATGCCTGAGGGTATGGGGTTGTGTGAAACACTGACAGACAAGCTGTCTCTAGGGCGAGGGAGTGTGTGTGTCCCAATGTCACTCTTTTCCATGCCTGTACTTGTATGTGTGAGTGGTGTGTGTTACATTGTCAGCCTTACGGAGCCAACGGTTGTTAGCCATGTAGGTGCCAGGGCAGTATTTGCATGTGTGAATCTTTCTGTGTGCATCTGTAGTCTGGGTCAGTGTGACCCAGAGAGTAGGTTCAGTGCCTGCCCACCCAAACGATGAAACATCAGCAGACTTACATGCTCCTTGCTCCTGTTCCTTCACACTGAATAGTAGATATGCCCCATCTGTGCCCTGTATAATTTCCGACTTACACACTTCTGTCGATGCATATTGTGTTGAGGCATCCTGCATGTGTGAGATTATCATGGAGCCTATACGCCGCAATGTGTGCATCCAATCACAAATGTTTGGGCCACGCAGAGTGCCCTTGTGAGGGGTCCCCCAGTTTTAGAGGGAGGGAGGTTAGAATTAGTCCTGCGTCTTTGTCTTGCTACTGTACTGATAGATGTTGGTATGTGACATTGTGTAACTGGTCATTTACCCTTCTTTTCTCTCATACCTGCAGCTCAAGGTACACCAGCGTAAGGCCCTGTGGAGGGCCATTGCAGAAAAGGTGCGAGCCCTTGGGGTTTCCAACAGACGACGCACCCACTGTCACAAGAGGTGGGATGACATCAGCCGGCTGGCAAAGCAAGTGGCAGAGATGACCTTGGGGATGCTACCACGCACAGGGCGTTTGGCATGGCGCAGCATGACTCCACTTATGGGCCGCATCTTGGCAGTGACTCATCCAGACCTGGATGCACATCTGAGGGAGCATCGGCAGCAAGGCAGGGGTGGTGAGTATCTGGGGAGGGTGACTTTTGCTGGGAGTGGATGCATGTGTACAGGGCCTGTGGCACTGGTGACCCATGTGATGTGCGTGTTGTCGCTGTGATGTGCTGTGTATTGTGAGTGGCTGCTGTGATGTGTGGTTGTATCAGGCATTGGCCCACCCTGGCATTACTGAGCTGAAACTCCCTGCTGTACTTTCGCATTGCCAGATGGGTTAGGCTCCACATGGTCATTCATCATTGGGATAGTGTGGGGAATCTAAAATGGGGTGAACTGCAGTGTCAACTTTCAGAGTGTGAATTCATGTATGCCTACTTTGCATGCACCATGATCGTTGAGGCCCACACATCTGACAACAATGTGCCCCAGGTTACCACAAGGTGCTTGCTATGGCCTACTTGGCATTGTGGACTGTAATGACCTAATAGTTGTGTGTGTTGTCCCCTCCTGTTCCCTGAAGGTCTGTCATTGGTAATAAGTGTTGTACCCACATCATGTCCACAGGGCAGGGCAAGTTGGGGGGGGGGTACGCAGGGCGTAGTGCTGTGTGGCTTCAACATGGCTCATTCATGGCAGTTAATCTGCGTTACAGGCACTGCTGTGGTCTATGTTGTGTGTTGCTGCACAGTGATTGCAGGGTGTGGTGGTTACCATGTAGAATTGGGCCTCTCCTGTACTGCATTGATTGTAATTTGTGTGACCAGATGATGACACTTACACAACACTGTATCTCTCTCTCATGCAGATTCGCAAGAGACCTCGGAGGAACATGAGCCAGAAACCAGTGGTGGCGAGAGTAGCACTACAGCTGCAGCGGAGGCCAGTGACACAGAGCCCACCACTGCATCTGAGGGGGACAGAAGTATGCAGGAGTAATCCGTGGCAGAGACACAGAGTACCACATCAGCTGAAGCCAGCGGGGATGCATCCATGTTAGCAGGCACAGGTGATGGGGAGTCTGCATCATCATCTACCACCCAGCGGCCAGTGCCCAGCCTCCCATCCACTTCCTTCCCGTATCTGTGTCACTAAGAGGGGACGAGTCACATTCATACCTGGCACCACTGCCCCTGCACCTGTCCCCCCTGCTGCCCTCAGTGTAGAGTGTGTTGAGCTCCTGCGCCAGCTTTATGTGGGCCAGACCGCCCTGCTCAATGCCTTCAGGACCATGACAAGAAATTAGGCCAGGTGGTTGCATACATGGAGGGCATACACTCTGACGTGGGTGGGCTACACCGTATAGTCCAGGCGTTGTCATCCACAGTCACGTCAGCCCTTCAACAGGCACATGCTCCCATTGCAGCTCAGAAGCCTTTGTCCACCCCCCAGTCAGTGGTCACATCAGATGACAGTGTGCACGGTTCGCCTGCGTCAACGAAAAGGTACAGCACAAGGAGCACACAACAGACACAAGCCAAACACTCCCGCCCATAGACACCATCCCCACTGAAGAGCATGGCCACCCCAGAATGCACAGACAAGAGCCAGTCAGGGAAGAGCAAGGCCAGAAGAGCAATCAGACTGACATCAGGCTCACATGCTGCAGAGGCATCACCAGCAAAAGAATCTCCTGTCAGTAATACATCACACAAACCTACCCATGCTGTGTCTGGGCCCACTGAGGAGGTGTTGCATATCAGGGGTACGCCTAGGAAGGGCACAGGGACACATCCACCCAACACATCTACCCCAATTCCACGTCCATTGATGCAGGCGGAGGAGGGCACTGTAGAGACCACCCCTGGCAAGAAGGCAAAAGAGGGCACTGAAGGGGGTACACCTGGCAAGAAGGCAAAGGAGGGCACTGTAGACACCACCCCTGGCAAGAAGGCAAAGGAGGGCACTGTAGAGACCACCCCTGGCAAGAAGGCAAAGGAGGGCACTGTAGGGGGTACACCTGTCAAGGAGGCAAAGGAGGGCACTGTAGAGACAGCCCCTGGCAAGAAGGCAAAGGAGGGCACTGTAGGGGGTACACCTGGCAAAGAGGGGAAGGTGGTCCAGAGACGTAGCCTGACCAAGCGTTCCGCGGGATCCAGCACATCTCCAGAGGTAGTGCCAGTGTCTGCACATGATGTGGGACAGTTGGGGTGTGTGCCTGTTGTGTCATCAACACTTCCCATCAACCCCAAGACAGGGAAGCCATTTCATATTCCCAAAAAGTGGAAGGGCACCCCTCTAACCTCTCCCACCCACATTGTGCCAGAGGTCTGAATCACTCCACCTACATGTGCCACTATGCCACCTGGTCCACACAGCCCTCCAGCTTGCCAAGCCACTGTTAGCCCCACAGCACCTGGGGCTCTGTCACCACAGTCAAGTGGGCCTGCTGTCCCTGACACACAGCCAGGTACAAGTCCGCATGACAGCCCTGAGTGAGTTGACATCATCCTCATATGCCTGTGCCTCATACAGGTGTGCTAATCCTGAACATTGTTTGGAACATGGGTGTGTTGCTGGACCTGTTACTCTGCTGTGCTGTACTCTCCCCTGTGCAGCCTCTCGTGTACTTGCTGTCTCAACTGCCATGGGCACTGGCCCTGTTGCTCTGCTGTGCTGTACTCTCCCCTGTGCAGCCTCTATTGTACTTGCTGTCTCACCTTCCATGGACACTGGCCCTGTTGCTCTGCTGTGCAGTACTCTCCCCTGTGCAGCCTCTCATGTACATGCTGTCTCACCTGCCATGGACACTGGCCCTGTTGCTCTGCTGTGTTGCCCTCTCCCCTGTGCCATGGACACTGGCCTTCCTGTTTGTGTTTCACCTGTGCATGGTATCTGGCATTTGTACATAATTGTGTGCCTTGCTGTTGTCTACTATTGTTGTACTGCTACATCTGTGCAATATGTGAATAAATACAGTTACTTCTGTTGTGTGTTTTGTCAGTGTCCTTGCTGATTAAAGTTCTGCTTCTGTTCGCATTTGATTGCCTGTGCACCATGCTCTATGTATCACTTTAACATTGCAAGGCTCTTTGCAGGCGACAGATTTTTAGACAGGGGTGACAGGGTCTTCAGTACATCCTGACCCTGCAAATAGTGTAATATGTGATGGCTATTTTACCTGCCATGCAGTTATCTTGTTAGTGATTTGATCTGGTTGCTGCGGCACCTCCTGTTGGTCACAGCCCCCTGCTGTTATTTTGGATGTTAAAAAATTAAGTAAAATGCCCTAAGCAGAGTTCTTCTCTGTTAGTACAGGACAGTTCCAAAGAATGATCAAGATATCAATTGGAAGTTTCAAGATGAGAGAAATGGGTGGGAAATTCCTTTGAAGATTAATGAAAACTGTTTTCTCCAATCAAATCTCTTTCTAACATAGTCACATGATCTTCACGAATGCTAACGTCATTGGGAATACCGTCTTTGTCGTGAAACATGAAATACAATTTAAAAGTGCTTTACATTAAACATGATTATGAAAATGGAAGTTTAAACGCTATGTTAGTAAGCAGCTGCTGTCAAACATTAATTACAATATGTGTATATATGTGTTTCGAACTTAAAAAAACACACTATCTTCACAACTTTTCTGTGAAATTGGACCATATGTATTTGCAATAATTCACAGGAAACTTGTAGCAAATAAAAAATTCAGAAGACAAAAAACACAGTTACTTGCCCACTGAAACAAATGACAAGTGACTCAAAGAAATGCATAAATGGGGGGTCCATTATGCAGGTGTAGTGTACAATATGAAATAGACATTTGCACAATGACAAAATAGTAGCTAATTTACCAGTACAAAGTAACACAGATGAGTACACATTTTCCACAAAACTGTGGACTCTTGTTAAAAAAATTAGAAGCCATTAAGACCCTGATGTTCATTTAAGATAAATTAAACCTGAACAGGAAACACGTATTAATGTAAACATAGAATATGCCTTATGTAAAGTTCCACTTAAGTAAAATGAAAATGATCCACACTTCTTAGGCTCAGGGAATAGAAAGCAAAAATGTTTACTCTAATAATCCATATTGAAAGATTATCTGAAATCTTAGCTGAAGGCATCATAAATATTTTGGAGAAAAACTGAAACTTCAGTGAGAGTGAATTCATTCATGACATCTCTTTGTAAGAGTAGAGTGCATGGTTCTCTACTTTGAATACACAGAGTATAGAAATCTTCAGAAACGATAGCACCACTCACACGCTCACTAGTAGACTCATAGATTCACTAACATACCAACCCACATATCCATAGCAGCACTCACACTGACACTCACAGACAGACACAGGTTCTGACACAACCAGTGACCAACCAACACAAGCACTCACACAGTATTTCACAGACCCACTCATACACACCTCAGATAGCCACTGAGACATTCATATTACCTCTCACAGACCCCCACACACAGACTCAGAAACCCACTTAGAGACCCACACTGGTGTTCACACATGCACTGTGAAACATTACAGGTTACCGTCATGAAACAAATTCTAGAAAAACCTTAGAGTTTCCCTGAAAAACATAAATGTGACATGGACATTATAGTTATAAAATAGAATATAAAACACCTTAGAAACTCACTGAAAGGTTACAGGTAAGTTTTAGTTAGTCTCAGATTTCACTCATACACAACCAAAGAAACTCAGCAGTTATAGTTCCGTGAGTTAACTATATCTTATGCCCCCACAATGCACTGCTTATAGCATCTCATATTACATCACACATGCCATGGTCAGTGACATCACTGATAGCATCACTGATGACATCGCAAATTATATATATATCCACTTATCGAGTGTCGCTGTAAGGGCGCTGAGCCCCCACATGGAGAGCTACTGGGAGGAAGTAGGTAAACTTCTGAACATGATCACAGACAGACACTTAGAGTATGACATGGCCACCTGCTTGTTGCACTGGTTCCCACATACGGCCAAGACCAAGGTAACCAGCAAATTTATTGACTTAGGGCTTTTGCTGGCGAAACGTGAAATTACCTGGCATTGGAAAGTGAAAGAAGGCCCGTCATTTGAGAGATGGAGAAGGGAGTTCTGCAAGTGGGCTAGTTGCGAGAGTGTGGTGCGGCTTCGACAGGCTACCAGCTCAGGTCAAGAGAAAGCACTAGAGGTGGCTCGATCTTGGGAGGCCATGGTCCAATCCTTGAAGGACAGCCAGCTGACGGAGGAGGAAGTATAGGGTTCACATCATGTTCGGGGGGAGGGAACCAGGAGGGAAGGGAGAGTTGAAGGGGACGACAAAGTGGAACTGTTAGTGATAGCGCCAGGGATAGTTTAAGCTTGTTTGTTAGGTATTTGGGGGGAGAAAAGAAAAGCAGATACAGTCCTCCGTCTATTTGCCAGAACTGGTTCTATTACTGGGAAACGTATGCATGCATTATGACTCTGAAAATTGCCGCCCGACCTCCGGGTTGAGGGCTGAATGGCTGTGTACCTCAAATGTTTCTGTTCTAAGGACCACGAACGTTGGTTACAGAGCTGTTGAATGACATACAAGTGTAATATCATAACTGCAATAAAAATATATTTAAAAAAATATATATATATCGAGTGTCGCTGAGTCCTGAGCCTCTTGGTAACGGTGTTCTGTGATGGGGTAGTGAGCCCCTAAACATCCAAAGAATCGTGCCTAAGTTCATTTAGAACAAGCACACTGTGGCGCAAATTCGATTATAAGACGTTTCTCTATGCGTTTTAGAGCACAAGGCTCCTTGTTCATGAGTGCATTACACAGCAGTTGCCTATATAACAAATCATGTGCTTGTGAAGAACTAAATGTAATAAAAAACAGACTTGTACCGCATATCTTAAAACTCCAAATCTTTCATAATACTCTAAATATTATATAAGGGTCATGTAGCCAATTCAATTGAGAATGGGAGCAAAACTAAATATACATAACATACTTGATTATAACTTTCACCAAACTGTTGAGTCTCAAACAATTGACATTTTCAATAAAGTTACACAAAACCATGGTTACATGCTATGTTCTGACTCATGCATTGTCAACAATGTTTCAGTTGCCATCAATTGATATGAATAGCATCATTGTGGTTTGGTAGCTTTACAGCCTGTTCTTGACCATGATTAATATCTTGCCCATGCCAATGAGATCTTATGTACATATATTTTTAACGGTTTATGCACCATTGATTAAGGTGATCTCAAACAAATATTATTTTAGCAATTCATCACATATCTCATTTCTATTTTATCATCTTTGTCATTAGGACAAGTTATTTATACAATTCTACCCAAGTGGGCATACAGTGCCTTCATTCGTACATACATCTACCATGGCACGATTATTTACTCCACACACTGAAAAATCACATACTACCCAACTGCATTTATGATATTGTAAATTTGCAATCAATTGGTTGATCCAAAAGTCATCATCCATTCTACCATACAATATTATTAGCTCTTTTGCTTTTGCTTTTCTTTCAAAGGAAAGCTGGTACATCTGTAATAAAGAAAAAGATAACAACCCTATTAAAAATAATCACATATTTCTCTGTAAGAACAACCACCATTGGCAGTACTTTGTAGGGTATCTATACAGTAGTCTTTCATTAATTTGTAAGCTGGTAGAATCACCCAAAATATATTGCTAATTTTTCATCAAAATTGTGACCTGTGTGGTGTAAAGTATAACATCACCACTTGAGGGGATTCTTGTCTCTAAACAAACACACACACTTGAGGTTTGCATAGTAGGAGGATGGTTGATTACTCCCTTTCTTTTATATGCCTGTATATACACATTGATTCAGCACCATGGTAGAACTATATCTACTATTCACGCATTTGGTGCTTGAAATCACTGGTACCTTCTTCTGTCTCTTAATCATTGCAGCACATGTATTCTATACGAGAATAACTTTGGTTCAATAAAATCCATAGAAAATGTCCCACTGTGCATTCTCTGTATACTTCCTTGAGAACAAGAGAGCACGAGTGACTAGGTGAAAGGTTCTGTACTGTTTCCACGATCCCTGATTGGTCAGAGTTGTCATATTCAGTGGTTGCTAGAAATCAATTGCTCCCTGGTAAGGTTAGGGGGCTTATGGTGGAACTTTGAGCTAGCTGGTCTATAGGCCAGCTTATCCTGCTTGGGTGTTCGGAATCAGTCTTGGCAAAAAGCTCCTATCTTATGTTGTCCACACAATGTGCAGATCCTACGGATTAGAAGAAACTACACAACAGGGCTGGGCCATCTGCAAGCACCACCTTTTTATGGTAATTAGCCCCAGGGAGGTGGCAGTCCCTAAAAAGGGGGGTCTTCAAGACCTCCCATATTATTGGAATTAGCCCCAGAGAGTTGATTGTCCCCGGGGCTGCTAGTGGGCCTAGTGGGCCCAAGCACATACATAATAAAAAGTGGCCCGAGTTGGTGGCGGTCCACGGGGCTCTGATAAGCACTAGAAGGTGGGCCCATGCACCCGCCTATATTTATTATATGCCCCCGGAGCCTGGCCCACCCAGTTATTTAAATGCAAGCGCTTTAAAAAAATGCTTTTATGCTTTGGGGGGTTCCAGGGGGGCCCCAAGGGCATAGCTTGGCGATCAGGGTATTCCTACCCTGACCCCTTTTCTTTATTGTCAATTTTTTTTGTGGACCCAGTAAAGTCGAGTCCTAAGATGGCTTGCTGGTTGAAGTTTTCACTGCCAATCAGAGTGTTGTATTTTCCTGCACAAGCTTGTCTTCGGACCAAAGATATATCTGTCTTTTTCATATAAAATTTAACAAAAACTTCTAAATGGTTTTGCACCAAATAACAAAAAACAACAACATGTGTAACAACACCTACCTTTCTGCCAAAGTTTGTGTAATTCAATCCAGCAGTTTGGACTGTAGGTTCGACAACGCGTTCTTATGGGAATTACCATTACGAATGCATCCCAATTTTGCACCCTTATTTCTCGTTCCCCACTGCACAGATTACCCCCAAATTTACCATGAAACCCAGAACCTACCTTGACAGTGTTTTTGAGAAAATTCCATGAAGATTGGTCATATTATGCTAAAGTTATAGGCAAGTTAAAAAAATCTTTTCCTATGGGAACTAGGTCCTAACTATAACTTCCTACTGACAACCCCCAGTAGATAGTATACAACAACTTCTTGCAAAATAATACATAAAAGAAAAGCATTTAACATTAGTATTCTCCAGTTCTGTTAATGCATAAAATGCTACGAGGGTTGTGTGTTTGTCCGCGTATCTGCAGAGACTCTAAGATATAAGGGAAGATTGACTCATTCAAAAAGTTCTTCATTTTGCTCAAAAAGTAGAAAACAGCCAAAACGCATCTTGCTTTTTCTTTGTATAATGACTTTGTGGTAATAAGACTAATACAATCCAGCATAGAGTTGAGTTTGAATGCGTTCAAATGAACATTTCACTAAAATGTATTTTTATAAACGCAAAGCATTTCTTGTAGTATAAATATTTTTGTTGTACAATATCTAAATCAAGTTACATTACGAAAGGCGAAGCTCCAGTTGTTAGTTATTGGGGCAGAGAAGTGTTTGATTACCTACACTCTTTTTTATACAGCCAACCACAACATCTCTCCGAGGAGGGGGAAGCTAAAATCAATAGCTTAATAGCATAAAGGAAAACAAGCTGGTGCTGAGTCAGTAACTCTGAATGGTGTCTGAAAAAATAAAATAGGTTATTTGACAAGGTGTGTTGGAAATAGAAAATGTGATTAGAGATGACATTTGGCTGCAGAACATCTGAGCTTGTAAAAAATGAAGCTGTTCAGCAGCATGAAAGAGAAAGGAGACGGTGCTCACTGCATACAGACGAGAGAAAAGATAGTTGGCAGGAGGTGAACACAATAGTAGTGCGGAAATAGGAAAAGTATGTGACGTGTGTAAAGACCATTGAAGGTCAGCTAGAAGGAGGAAGGAATACAAAAAGTGCACCTAAGGTCATTTGAAGATAGAAAATGTGTATAGTTGATAAATGAAAATATAAAAAAGGTGGGCAACAGACATAGCACAATAGGAACTTCTTTTAAAGGGTTTGATAGGAAATTAGTGTGGGTAAGCACGGCCAGTACAGGGAAGAACGGTGGGGCTGGGTGAGGGGGTAATTCGATGAACGATGACCAGAGCAAATTAATTATTTATGTTATTTTCCCTGCTTATCGTCTGTCGAAATCAGCCCTCATCCAGCCCACCGCCCCACCGCTATTACCTGAATGGGCTGCGGCTACATAAGCGAGCCTAATGTAATATTGCCAGATTTAACTTACTACCACATTTGATTATTCCAATACTTAGGAAGACAAAATAGTTGGTCTTTTAAAATCAGCCACTACTTTCTTTTACATTTAATTCATTTATAATAATCGGCGTATGTTCATAAACAGCATTGTATCAGTGACTTGAAAGAAAATATCCATGTATTGACAGGAACATCTATGTGCTCACCTTCAGAGACGCATAGCCACAGAAAAAAAAGAATGCACAAAATGACCTGGGTACTGATCTTATAATTTGTATCAAATATAGACGAAAACAGAATTAAAAGAGGAATTGACCATTAGGTTTAAAGTCAAACAAAGAGAATCATAGGGGGATTATAGATTAATGTGTGTTCAGTAAAGCAATATGCTCTGAATCGAATGGGCAGACATGGTCATTATCACACACAGGCTCTGATTATGAGTGGGTCAGCTAATTGCAATGTGTGGGTAACTCATGTTGTACACATATTGGGGCATATTTACAATAATTGGCGCATCCCTGCAAATCAGCAGGGATGCGCCAGTTATTGTGCGCCACAGCTCCGCCATCATGGATGCGCCGTATTTACAATGCGGCGCACCATGGTGCAAAAACGGCACAGATGCGTCACGCATCTGTGCCGTAAAAGCGACGCAGCTCCAGCAATGCTATGGGGGCCCTATCTAGTTAATGCTGTGTCAATCCTTACGCCTGCTTCAGGCAGGCGTAGCGTTTTGACGCAGGATGGGCCTAAAAGTGACTGAGTGAAATCTTGTAGATTTCACTCAGCCACTTTTAGGAGGCGTTCCTGCGCCGGAACGCCCCCCCCCTGCACAGGAACGCCTACATGTGGCGCAGGGCATTACAACGTGACGCATCTCCCAGATGCGTCACGTTGTAAGTACCCCCGCCCCATGGAGTAGGATTTGCGCCTCCGCTGCGTCACAAAAGTCACGCAACGGCGGCGTAAATGAGACGCAAGGGGCTTGTAAATCTGCCCCATTGTAATTAGGAGTTCGGCAGCAAACTCTGCACCCTCACTTGTTACCCTAGGTAAATATGGCGTATCAAACCTTCTAATATTTACCAGGAAAAAAGGCCGAAAAAAACAGGTCATGCAAGTTTCATAAGCAGAAAATCTGCCTGTTATGCCCAATTTTCGCATCTGAAACTCGTATTTGGACATATTTATAGTATGTAATAAATACCATTCCGTATGATATTTTTATTTATTAACTGTAAATAGCAATTCAATACCAGGGCCCTCAGATAATCCGGCCCACAAAAGGTGACCCCCACACAACCTGTACACCTTCATTTAAAGAAGACTATTCCCCTTCATTAAATAATCACAGTTTGTGAATGTCTTCTTAGATGAATTCCAAAGTGACACGACCGTCTTTTATGTAGACAATTGATGATAAATCGGTTCTCCACTTTGGGAAGACCTTCCTAACCAGTGCTCCATGAAGAACTACTTGGGGAAGAGGTGGTAGTTTAGGCCTACAATGTTTTTCTACTTCTCAATGAGTATTTTCCCACATTGATTATGTCACCATTTCTGGCAAAAGCTATCAGCGATAGCCTAAATCATCTATTTGCAGTGTTCAATTCTTCTAATTGTTATGTTGATGCCCTGCATGAATATAAATTGATGACGCTTGGACCCTTCTAAGAACATATCAGTCGATTTTTCCGATATTAGATCAAATTATGTTTTTCATTTGTAAATACCCCGGAATACCCCGTTCGCATTGTGGGTGGTGTAGGTGTTATGACTCCCCTACACGAAACACATTTTACTTTAAGCACATCACTGATACGATTCTTGTTGAATGTATGGTCAAAGTCACTTTCATGTATTCTAGCACACTAACAGGAGGAAGAGGATCCAAATGGTATCTGAGCAATGTTCAGTCCTGCTCCTTAATCCAGTGTCAAAGTATGTCCCACAAAAATGGCATACTGCACAGACATCAGTGTACATTTGTTATTAACTCCAAAATGGACATAGTTTTGTTCACAAGCTTTAGGCCACGATAATTATGTATAATGATATACTGAGGGTGGGATTGTGGAACCACACTTAACTCACATCTCAATCCCAGACGTGTTCACTATCACCGTGTACGCGTATTTGGACTCCTAGTCATTGCTAAAGATTTCTATTTCCGCAGTTAGAAAAACATAAACAATATTAGGAAGTGTATGGCCTTCATCCTACGAATTAGATAGGTGTACGTTTGGGGCACCATCTTGCAAACAATCACTGTATGACACAAACATAAGCCAGAAATCAGGATTTTTAAACATGCTCTACCCCGTTGCTAAAATACACCAAAGTGAACAGAAATGTGTCCATTTTGGAGAACAGAATATCGAAAGAATCATTAGCCACTGTAAAGCTCGCAGCATTGCCACAATCTTCTTCTTTTTGATTGGCACAGATACATTTTACAACTTACATGCACAAGTTAATAATTTGAGGGGAAATACACACCTTCAACACATAATGTGACCATAGACGCTTGTGAAAGGTATTCACGGATGAAAATATGAGCAACGTGTTGAACAGGATAGAACACTGGCATTAGGAATGTATAAATTGTCGAACTTTTGATTACATTAACACAAGCAGTACCATAAGCTGCTTGTCGTATCCTGGACCAGGTAGGGGCCTTGTGTCTGGGCAGCTTATGTGACTGTTCCTTCATGAAATGTAGGGGCACATGTTCAAGGAGGAGGCAAAGTGAGGCATTAGCCGTCATGGCTTAACGCCTCACTCCACCACTTCAGTAACTCAAGGATGCATCATATTTACAACAATATGTTGCAGCCTAGTGGTTCACTCTGCAATGGCGCTACACTTAGCAGTATAGCTCAAAAGCAGGTAGTCTGCGTGCAGGGGAAAGATTGTACAGGAAGGTCCACCTTCCTGTACATAAACAATTTTTAAATGCCATTTTGTCACTTCTATGGAAGTGCCAACATTTTTTTTTTTCAAAGATTGTTTATGTACCGGAAGGGGGACATAAACCATCCAAGGCACTTTGCTTTTTCCATGTGTGCAGCACATGGCAGTACATATGGAAAAAGCAAAAACGAGAAGAAATAATGCATTTCTCCTCGTTTCGCCAACTTAAGACCAGGTTTTCCCTGGTCTCAATTTTGATGCTACCTCCTATATACACTGCCCTGTTAAATAAGGGGCAGTGCAAAAATCAATGGGGGTTGAGGTGGAAAGGCCACCGCAACACACACTGTCCATCCATTTCATGCTAAGCATAGCGTGAAAGGGGGCCTTATTTACAAGGCAGCGTTAAGGCACGTTAAGTGGCTTAACGCTGCCTTGTAAATAAGGCAATGCCCCTATCACCACCACAACATCATAAAAATTGATGTTGTGGTGGTTATAGGGGCTTGTACAGATGCCCCGTAATTTCTTGTGGGTTCTGTGTTCTAGCCTCAGTAACATTTAAGTCTGGACCCCTTTACGTAATCAGCTACACCTTTCTACCTATAAACCTTGAGGAAAACGAATCAACACCACATTTCTGGCTAAGAACGTCCTGGGATACTAATCACATATATTAGGGTACTGCTCTGAATTCTTCATCGTGTATTAACTTAATCGAGAGCACCTTGTATTGGCTGTAACAGGGTTAGGGCAGAAAGGATGGCTTCCTATGCTTTACTCAGTATGCTCTTCCCTGCGCTTAATAACTCAACTTGGCACCACTTTTGTGTCCCTTACACACATGGGAGCAGCATTTTACAGGCCCAGTGTTCCTGTTTGAAAGTCTTGCTTGTTGATCTGTTTGTTCATACCTGTTGAACACTGGCCTGACTGAATCTGGGAGCTCCGACCGCTCACAGTAATGGAATTCTCCATGATGTTTTCCTGGAACTTCCAGCTCCTGTACACATGCTCCACCAGAATCCACTGCACAGTGGCCCCGGTACACTGCTGTTGCACTGGCATACATATATTCCTGGATCAAGGCCACTGGAAATATGCGATTCTGAAGCGACTGCATTTCTCGCATTATTAGGACTTTGCCACACTTAAGACTTCATCTGCTGCATAATCTGCCATTTTTTACAAAAAAAACATTTGCTTCAAACTCAAACAGCTCAAACATTTTGAAAGATATTCTTGTACAGTGCAAGGCCCTTAGCACAGGTTGGCATTTAATTGCTTATTGCAGTGTTTGGTTGTTAAACAGTACTAATGAAGTGAAATCTTGGCCCAGGCAGTGTTACCACGTGTAAAAATATCAAAAAAATAAAGTAATACTTGTTACTCCACATAATTTGACTTTTCTTTCCACATACATCAGTCAACCCTGCTACTTAATGTGGTCCCCCAATGCTGCATAATAGCAGAGGCCCTTCCTTAGTGATGTGATGCAGAGATGGACCCGGGAGGGACAGGTTCCTTTCCTGGTGAATTTGTTGCATCATCTCCTAGAGTCTATCCATTAGTGTGATTTGTACACCACCTTGTATCAACAACTGGGACTTTAACTTTTGTATGATTCACACATCTGTGTGAAAAAGTCAAGGTAAACTTTGGTAATATGCATGCCTCAGCATAGCCATGATGGATATCATCATCGAACAGGATCCTCACTGTGTAGCGATAAATATATATGAGAAAAAGGGGGCTATTCACAAAGGTAAGCTACACTTGTGAGCAAGTTACATTTGCAACATTACTCGTAAACGTTCGACTAACTTTTGGCCATTCACAAGTTTTTAATGTAAAGTTGCTCAAAAGTGTTGAGGTACATGTCTCCTCCCCATGAAATAGGGATTGGATCCAATTTTATAACTAAGTTAATACTGCCATACAGAAACAGCACAAAGTCCAGCACGACACTTGCCAAACCACTAATTCTGCATCAGCTCCCATAGGAAATAATGGAGGTATTGGATTAACATTAATTTAAACAGAACATAATTTTCACTATATTTTACCATATTAAGATTAAAGCCTCAACAACATAGTCTTCCTATGCCCATTGCGCCTCCTCCTTCTTTCTACAAGAAACAATCAAACCTACTTCGAAGTGTCACCTTAAGCTCTAGTCTTTTAATGATTATATGGTTGTGATTGATGCTTATGTTTAGATCAGATAGAAATGACAACTCGCTTTACTATTACTTAGGACTGGAATAGTGTTTGACCATTTACTCTATTATACCTCTGCTAAAGGAGGAGTCTCCAACGAGTATCAAATTACTGCGAAAGAGATGAAATTACACTTTAAGAGGAAAGTGAATCTTTTATTTATTTATTTTATTTATTTATTTAAAGAGTTTTGTATAGCATGAAAAAGACGCAAGGGTATCAGTGCGCTTTACATGTCCTGAGGAAGAAAGGATACATATCTTATACATGTCATGAGGTATAAAGGAGACACATCTTGTACATAAGGGTTACACAAAGGGATATGAAGTAATTTACGTGTAGAGGCCTCTGTTTTCCGGAAGAAAAAAAAAAACTAACCTTCACAAAGTTTTCACGAAGGTACAACGACCCAATGAACATGTAGATTTGTATATCACTGCTTTGAAACCCTTCAATTGAACCGTGATTAGTTAGTCATGAAATGCTACTCAAAGAAAGTATAGGAACAACTACTTGCTTGTAAAGATCTCTCTGTGGATCAAATTCACCATATTGCTAAGAAAGATCTGTCCTTCTGAATGACAAGCATGTTGGAAGTTCAATAAACTGTGTCACTAAGTTTGTAGAGGAGAAAGACGTATGACCATAAGAAATGTCTCTGACATCTTGGATCAGAGTCACTGTGAGGAGTTGGAGGAAAAACTGCATGAGTCGGTGTTGTCGATGCAATGTGACATGGGTTATACTCAAAGGACTGGTGAAAGGTTTTCTGATGCATGTATCTCTGTTTGCATCAATGTTACGCAAATTGGTATATTGATTAATTTCAGAGCTTATTTCACCATTATTTTGTGTCACATGCATAAAACCTTCTCAAAACAGTCTGGTGCATCCACCTAATGTCACCATAACAACCTTTAAAGTGAACAAAATTGATTTATTATGATGTTTCTGCGCAGAGATTGAGATTGAAGGTAGAAAAATAAATGGTAAGCTGTACATGTCAATAAATTAATGTGGTGGAGTGCAGTGGCGGCTGCCTCCGAATGGGGTGTGGCGGAGCGGAGGGCGGGGTCGGGATAAAAAAAAACGTATCTGCTTTGCTGCTGCATCTGCCGCACACCTCTCCTCCAACTTCTTCCCGGCTGCTGCCTGCAGCCTGCACCCTGCACCAGAAGCACCCAGGCTTACGAATCTGCCAGTCAAACACAACTCTGTTGGAGCAGCTTCATGATTGGTCTGAGCAGCTTGTTTGGCGCTCAGGCAGTGCTTGGGGAGGCTGTGCATGTTCTTCACAGGGCTGTGCAACACAACCCAGTGTAGAACATGCCACTACGCATGACTGTTTGGCCGGCCCTAGAGGGCCGGCAAAGCATCATTCCCATGCTCTCTCTGCGGCAAGGTAGCTTATCATTTAATTTTTATTTTCCACTGCTCAACGAGCAGTGGGGCGACGCTCCTCTGCCCAAGCAGAGGAGTCGCCACTGGTAGAGTGGTTGCATTAGACAAAACTTCGGTATAGCAAACCTTTGGAAATGTGTCCTGTATCTTTGGTTGATGTTGATACTGAGTGTTACTTGTGGATTTATGATTCATGAATATGTTGTGCTTTTATTTCCTCGCCACAAAAAAAGTAATATACTCTTAGGGGCAGGTAGAACTTCACTTGACCCCTAGGCCCATGTAGGACAATTCCTGGCAATAAAATAAATACAAAACACTATTTGTTGTAGGATTCATTAATTTAACTCAGATTAATGAATTCTGAAACATTCCTGGGTGCAGTGGACCCTCCTGCGTATCAAGATTTACGAATCCTGAAAAAACGAAAGAAATATGGAGTGCACTTTACTTATGGCTGAACTTGAGGATTGCCACTCATGGTGGATGGGAGCAGGGCAGGTTGACCATTCAGTCACCTCTGCCTAAAACTGACTAAAAAAATAAAAGTTCAAAGTGAAGTTATGGCAAGCTTTGATTATGACCCATTAAAATATGTTTAAAAAGACCTTAGAAATTCACTAAAAAACAGAGTTCCACTAGCTAAAACTGAAAACAACATTGAAATTTACAGACATGCACACCAAAATTGCACTACAAATGAAACTAATCTTATTTATCCCAATAATTTACATCTAAAAGCATAACATTATTAAACAACTGTATACTCTAAATCAAATAATTAATACTGCATTCATAGTTGTCTCTTTCATAGTGTTAAGGGTAATTTGATAAGTATTGTCACCTATAAAGTTATTTATGACATTTGTCATTTTACTTGTCACTTCAGACTTTAGATAACGAGCATTGCATCTGATGTGCGAATTATGGTTTGCATATCTGTTTTGCGAGATAGCAGCCCTAACTATGTTCAAAAGAAGACACAAAGCAAACAGTGGAAATAAAACAGCACAGGAAAGCAAAATGTTTCATATTGTCCCAACAAAGCACACAAAAAACTTACACAAACACAGTTCCAATACAAAGGTACATGCAACTATGCTGAACAAGAAAGCTGCGCTTCTCGGGAGACGTAGCGACCTTGTTTACATGTATGGAAGTTTTTTTCCTAATGAAAATAACATTGCCAAAAACCATAGTTTGTTTGAAACGGAATTGATAGCTTTGAAGCGAAGCCTTTCAGTTGGAAAGTGACTAAGAGAATCACTAATATATGTTGCTTGGCAACCAACATTGATGTCAGAGAATATCAGCCAGCTCTGCCTCTAGAACAGGTCGAGGAAAAGTAAAACACCTCATCAGAGGCAGCGGTCACACTTCTGCTAATAAGTATCTCAATCATAAATTTAGATTGTGCATTCCCTTCTTTACTGACAAAGTACGGAGACTAAAAAGGAACATAGAGGGAAGAGGCCTATCAGCAATAGCCTCTTTTCTAACTGCCGTGTTCTCAGTATTCTCACGCGTGACATTTCAGTTTTTTCAATGTGGTGACGTGTGACATTTCGTTGCCTGACGTGTGACACTTTGAGTGACACAACACAAGTGGAAGACATACTGATGACAAAGTAATCAGGACGATTTCACATATTCTCCTATTTTTGAGCAGTGACTGGCGGTTACCTAAAAACCACTCGCCACTGCCATGGTCATTAAAGAGCTCATTGAAGTGCACTAAATTGTTTCTATTTTCGAACAATGTTGTGTTGGATACATTTGCAGTTAGATCCTAAATTAACCCTATTTCTCTCTTATATAGGGAAAATCACGAGTGGGTGGAATGCCCCAATGAGTCTGGGCAGTGGGTTTCTCATGCAGCCCTGCACGCTCTAAACAGGAGCAGTACCGAAGTTGCATGTGTGACAGGCAGCAGCATAACGTATGCCTACATCAGAGACTGGGAGGTGGGAGATTTAGCACAGAAGATATATAACACACAACACAGCTTTAGAAATATTTTTACCTCTTGTGATTGTAATAAGGGTTGTGAAGAGGGCACAGAGCTTTAGATGGAAGCCAATGCCGTACAGCCTTTAATGCAACCAAGCAAATGGTATTAACAGGGACCACTCCTGGGAAGAGGACACTTTGCACCACAAAACAGAAGGGGTTTATGTCTGAAAATCATCAGGCCTTGGTGAAGAGGTCAGTAACACAAGACAGTGTACTAGAAAAGTTCTCGATAATTTCATGTCAAATGCCTTTCAACTCCTCGGGGTCACACCCCAAGATCCTCTCCACCAACAACTCTGACAGAGGTCATCAAAGCATGGAATGGGCTACTTATCTGCATAGCTACCATATGGTCCCAAAAATGTGCAACATCGGCAGCCAGTGTTCGTTTTTACTTACCGCACAATACAAAAAGTGATGTGGAGGGATGAATACGCTCAAAGTAAGCATTGGGTACGTCAAATGACTCCTATTCCTTGGTACACAGTCCCATCTTATTTATCTACGCCTCAACAGACCACATACCATCGTTTATTCCTGGTTAGAACAATTGTTCATTTCTTTTCATTGTTTCTCCATTAGATCGACATAAACAGACAGTACACAATCAGCCAGCAATATTGTCGCTCCTTTTAAAAGAATAAATCGTAAACGCCCCCACGATGCTCAACGCTGGTTCGCCGACGAGCTGAAAACTAAGAAATTAATACATAGGCAAGCAGAGCTTCGATGGAGACAAGATTATGACCTGGAAAAAAAAGCCATCTACACGACTTTGTTAAAAGATTATAACATTTCTATTCTTCAGACTAAGACATCATACTTTTCCCTGAAAATTACAAACTCAGCTTCTAAGACTAAAGAAATTTTTTTTTATTGTTGATGAACTCTCACAACCAGACAGAGTGACTGCTAAACCTGTCCCCTCATTGAAAATTGCCACCATAAAAAGCAGAATCCCTCTCCCTGTTTGCCCAACAATATCTCCCTCTCTGTTTAAAAACTCCAAGGTGATGGATCAGATGCCTCCGATCTCTGGAGAGGAGTTCCTGGCCCTGCTAAAAAAAGTTGGTTCAGGCTCCCCTACTGTTTGCTGGCCCACACATATCTTACAAGAAGCCTTTTCCATCTGTCCAGACCCCCCTCTCGCCCATCTCAACAATTCTCTCCGACAAGGCATTGTCCCTGATGTTTTCAAAGTTGCTGAAATTGTTGCCATACTGAAGAAACCTAATGCCAACCTCTCGATATTGAGCAACTTCCAAGCTTATCTCATTACTTCCCTACCTTAGTAAGATCCTAGAAGCTCATGTAGATAACTGCCTCAGCTCTTTTATCGAACATTCACAATTTCTTGACTCCCAGCAAGCTGGATTTAGGCCAGCACACTCTATGGAGCTGGTCATCCTAGCAGTCATGGATGAGTTCTGGAAGGGGGCTGACCAAAACATCACCGAGGCTCTGGTACTCCTGGATTTGTCTGCGGCCTGTGACACGGTCAATCACGACCTCTTGATCATCTGTGTCAATAATGCTGGCATCCAGGGGTTGGCCCTGATCTCCTCCTTCTTGGACAACCGCTTTCAGGCAGTTCGTCTCACTAACTTCTCGGCTGGGAAGGTCAGGCTAACATGTGGAGTTCCCCAGGGCTCCTCTCTATCACCCCTTCTTTTTAATTTATACATGTCACCCCTGATCCGGTCTCTTCGCAACAGTAAAGTTGTTGCTTTCAGTTATGCCGATGACCTTCAGTTGGTATTCAATATTGATTCTTCTACCACCTCAGTCTCCAACTTTTAATCCACCATGAATCTCATCAGTGACTGGATGTATGCAAGCCAACTAAAGCCCAATCCCGACAAGACTGAACGGATCCTGACCGGAGGCACCTCAAACCCTTGGAACTCTAACTTCTGGCCTCCTCTCCTAGGTAATCCTCCCTGCCCAGCTGAATCTGTAAAAAGTCTAGGGGTTATACTAATCAAAGATCTGTCTATGAAACCTCAGCTTGGCGCGGTAGTATCATCCTGCTTCTTCCACCTACGAAGAGTCTGGAAAATGTGTAGGTTTTAACCACCGAAGCTTTAACTTTAGTCCTTCTTGCCCTAGTCATCTCCCGTATCGATTACGCCAACTCACTCTATGTTTGCATCTCAGCATATCAGCTGCACCGCCTACAACTGGTCCAAAACTAAGCAGGCAGGCTTATTTACCACCAACCCAGATACCATCATGTCCACCCTTTGATGAAGAGCCTTCATTGGCTCCCGGTGGCCAAACACTGTGTATTTAAACTGGGATGTACCATCTTCAAAGCCCTGTCCGGTCTCAGACCGACATTTATCTCCTCCTTGATACATCGTTATTCCCCTGTCCGCGAACTCCGTTCCTCCCACTTGAACCTGCTCACCATCTCCACTATTAAACGGAAAAAACACAGTGGTCCTAGATTCTCCCTCCTGGCCCCTCAATTCTGGAATTCCCTCCCCAAGGAACTTAGATCTGCAACCTCCTACACCCAGTCAGAACTTTTCTTAACACCTTGGCTGCTTGGGATATTTGCCTGCTGTGCTGGACCATAATAGAAATGGGTGTGGTCATGATGAGCTCAGCTCGTCATGAGCACACGAGAGGTGTATCTCATGACGAGCTGAGCTCGTCATGAGCACAGAAGGGGTTATAACTCTTCTGTTCTCTCAGGCATATGAGTAAGCGTCTGTTACCATCCTACTGTTGTATCCCATCCATAGCGCCATGAAACTGCTTGGTGTAAGTGCGCTTTACAAATGATTTTAACATAACATTACACAAGGTGTACAAAAATACATAAATAATCACTAACAACAATTGATTCCTAACCCCCAATATTACAATGACAGTGTTTGCTTTCTATACACTTGAGGTACCACTTATACCTCTACACCCTTTTCATAGTGTGCACATCCATTTTTAACACAATATTTGTGATTTTATGGATTCCTCCTTTCTCCAACTGTCATAACTTTTCAGTCCTGTCGTTCAGGCCTCATCAGGGCAAGGGTAGAAGGAACAACCTAAAGCGTAATGAATAAAATAAAAACCACATATACATAACCTAATTAGAAATGTGTGGCATGTGGCAGCTTATATTGGCTGTAATTCAACTTTCCACTCTTTTGGAAGGGTGCTTGCCTGGCAATTTAGAATGCAGGGGCGGCTCCTCCACCTTAGCAGAGGAGCATTGCCCCACTGCTCTCATAGCAATAGAAAAAGGAACAATAAAATGATAACAACATCGTTATTGTCATTTTATTTTTCATAGTTGCGGATCTGTGTTAGGGCGGGCGTTGCTCACTGGGGGAAGAAGTGGTGAGAACTCTCTAAGTGCGCATGACGGTTTGACTGGCCAACTAAAATGTCATGTGCACTTTGCATGTTCTCCACCAGGCTTTAATACACAGCCTGGGTGGAGAACATGTACAGGATCCCAGTCCTCCTCTGAGTGCCAAACCACAGTGCTCAGACCAATCACAATGTTGCTTTGCAGTGTTGTGATTGGCTTAGGGGAGCCTTTGTGCTTCCTGCTTCCAGTACTCGCCAGGAAGAGAAGCACTAACAGAGGAGCAACGGCGGCCGTGTAAAGGTAAGTGGTTTTTAAAAACGTTTTTGTTCTTTTTCAAAACCCCGCCCATCACCCCTGTTCCCTGCCAGCTGCCACTGTCAGAATGGATTGGTTCCATGACCAGGGTCAGTACTATTTTGCATAAGCAGGCATCTGCTGAGAGTGGTAAAGTGGGAGAAAAAACAATAGACTGGAATGTGGCTCCGAGCAACCACCAGCAGCTGGGATTACTTCAAGCATTCCATCCATGATCTCATTTCTCATTGCAGTTGATATTCTAAGTGTGATGGGTATGCTGAAGCATATTTTCCGGGTTTACTGCGCCATAGGACTCATTATGTGATCGCCAGTGGCTTAGATTTGTTCAAATATTTCCTCTAGCACCTCATTGTATGTTGTGGGCTGCAGTTTAAATACACTGCAGTAACACGTGACCTGAAAAAGCATCTTTGCAGGTAGAAAAAACTATTTTATATATTTATAAATTACTCCTAAAGTGTGCCTTGTCTGTGCACAAGGCAATATGTCCAATAGATTAAGAAAAAGGCAAACAGCATGTCTAAAAGGCATGCCCTCACAGTGACTGAAGACCCAAAAGTAAGCCTAGATAACGTTTCCTTTACGCTGGCCTACTCTTGTATTATTTCCAGCATATCTAATTATGAATGTGGCATATAATGACTGAGATTACCCCATCACAGTATGCTGTGTAAATAAGATTTATTTGAGGTACAAATCCTATTGCGAGACTTGAGAACAACATGGATGAACTGAAGAAAAGCAGCTAGTCTGTGAACACTGGGTACTGATAATCAACTCGAATTAATTTTTACCCGTTCGGGTGGTTTCGGTAAAATGTTTAGCATGAAATGCATATTTTTTGTAATTGTATTTAACAAGAGAAGTTCCTTAGACAGTGAGGCTACTATGCATACAGTATCAACTTCCTTTTACTACCCAACAGTCCACTTCTGCTCGATGTTGGTTTTGAATTCTAGAGGGAAAGCATCACACACACTTTATTTGCAATTTGTATTCTATTACCCACATTTAAAACGTTTGCACTTTTGTAAAGATCTTTTTATTGAATAAACAAAACAAAAACAAAAACAAATAACAGAGCAGTATCATTTTCTTCAAGTAAACTAAGTGCAAGGGTAAAGTATCGTTCAGTACGCCACATGGATGCAATTCGATTACATCTCGACTCATTACATTCTTCGGCTAATGGTTCTGTTCATCCAAGTGGTCCCCTGCCTGTTGAGAAGTGTCACTTAATGGTTTACAGATCAACCCCGACTTTTGTCCCATGCTCCCTAGATTCTGGTCCATTTTTGTGGGCATCCTCTTCCCTCGTATATCACCCTCTCCGCCTGCATGCACCCGTCCATGTCTGTCTCCAAATGTCTGAATTTGAGCCTAGTAATTCCCTTCCAGGATCTTGCTATGTTGCGTTTTGCTATCATGCACCACAGGGAGACCCATATTCTCATAGCCATTGATAGATCCATTGCATTTCACATGTTAAGAAGGCCATCAAGGCGAGGCCTCCATTTCTTTCTGACATGTAAACAATAGTGCCAATGTTACCATCCCCCAATATGTCTGGAGAAGCGGGAAGTCCCACAATTGGTGCAAGTGAGGGGTTGCCGCGCTTGACCGGTCGAATACCGAGGTCAGACCGCATTTGTCGGCCCCATAACTTACCCAATACAACTACAACCCGGGTCCAACATAGATCCCCAGTAACGCCCCCATGTCCTCTGTTTGTTCAGCGTCCGAAACTATCCCACAGCAAAGAGGAAGGGGGTGGGATTAACCCCGGAAGTGAACTGGCGCCGGAACTGAAAGCAGGAGAGATAACGGACTGCGGGCGCGAAGATTCCGGAAGAACGGAAGAACGCCGAGAGGATCAGGACAATGAAGGAGCTGAAGGAAGAGAAGCCGCGAGCGGAGGCAAAAAGGGAGAATAAGAAGAAGACGAGACGTGGTGTGAGGACTGGTGGTCCCCACAGGAGGTGGCTGAAGAGCGGCCGCAACTCAAGAGGAGAGTTGCGGCGGAGCTGGTGAGGGGGGGGTGCTTGAGAGGTGAGGGGGGAGGAGGGTAGAGGGAGGCTCTCCCACAGTGCATGTACGTTCCTCTCTGTCCACAACCCTTAGGACATGCAGTGGAGTCTAGGGCACCCATTTTGGCAAGCGCTGAACTTGTGTAGTATGCTCTATGTAGGAGTTTGAGTTGGATAAATTTAAATCTGGATCGGATTGCCACCTCTCGGGGTGACGCAAATGCCTCCTGCCAATCCTCGTCAATGATATCCCCCATATCCTCCACCCACTTTGCTCGTATTTTCCCCATTGTATCTGTAGTGTTGTTAAGTATTTTTCTGTATATCAGGGAAATCGCCTTCTCATGGAGGTAGTCGTCAAGAAGTCTATATTTCAGTGGTGATGAGATGGGTAGGTCAGTGCCCCTGGGTATTGCCCTATGTAGTGCACTCCAGGCCTGTCGTATCTGAAGGATTCCCCAGTATTCAGTTCATAAATTTGTTGGAGGTCACCAGAAAGTGTCACCTTGCCCCCCCACCCACACATCTCCGACTGTGGAAAATCCTATCAGTCCCCACTTGTCAAACCCTGGGTGGTTTGCCAATGTCCCCAGCCAGTCTGTTTCCAGCAAGGGGGTGACTTGTGTGATCCTGATTTTCCACCCCAGAGCAGTCGTAGCCATATGCCATGAAGTAATAGTAGTGGAGGTTGGAGTGTAATGTGGTGCATACTTTTTACTTCCATAAATTGCCCTGCGGTAGTCCCCAGGGGCCATATTGTATCTGTCCATCCTATAAGCTGGATCTGTTCCGGACTGATGAACCCAGCAGTTAGTGACCAGCAGTTGAGAGGCCCAATAGTAACTTTTAATTGCTGGCAGGGCTATTCCGCCTTCACACCAGTTCTTCATTAGTTTAGTCAACGCTATAAAGAGGGCACCACTGTTCCAAAGTAGTGAGCGCGCCTCTGACTCAATTGAATGTAAATAATGAGTTGGAACCAAATAAGGTGTGCTTTGCAGAGCATAATCAAAGTGGGATAATGCCATCATTCTTTATAAGATGGCCCTACCCAACAGCGTGATGGGCAAGGTCTTCCTTTGTTGCACGTTGTCCCGGAAACGCCGCAGAGCGGGAGAAAGGTTGTGCTCATTAAATATAGTAGAGTCAGCCGCGATATATCCCAAGGATCAAAATCCATCAGTAACATTTCTGGCAGCCCCCACATAAGACATACACCAGCGACTTGTCCTAGTTAATGACATACTCTGCGTACTTTTAGAAAAGAGTGCATATGTGTAGAAAAGAGTGCATATGTGTAGGGTCCGACATATGGAGAAGTAAGGTCTGACCAAATAGTGCAGAATATTATCGGCATAGAGGGAGATTCTATCCTCCCACTCTGCCGTCCAGTTAAGGTCTCTGATGAGGGGATCACCCCTAATCCAAATTGCCAGGCACTCGAATACGAGTGCAAAAATTAAGGGAGAAAGGATACAGCCCTGCCTGGTTCCCCTCTGCAATGTAAATGTTGTTGATCTCCCACCATTTACTATGATTCGAGCCAGAGGCTCAGAGTAGAAGAGTCGCACCCAGGATAGGAATCTCTTCCCAAAACTCAAATCGTTTGAGCACAGCAAATAAAAAAGGTCATTCGATCATGTCGAATGCAATCTTTGCATCCAGAGACATAATCACTGCGTCTTCCCTAATTGTTCCTGCCCTACCCATGACACCGTGAAGGCGTCGCAGATTGAGGGCAGTGTTCCTGCCAGGCATAAATACGGATTGATCCAGATGAATCAACTTGGGGAGCAGGTGAGATATACGCAATGCCAAAATCTTAGCAAGTATTTTAACTTCCAGAACTAGGAGGGAGATGGGCTTATACGAACCACATCACCTTGGGGTTTTTCCTGTTTTTGGTATAACTACAATGTTGGCCATTCTCTATGTGCGGTGCAGAATACCTGTGGTCAAACTGTCGTCATACATGGCAATAGTGGAAGCATTTGCTTTACAAAGTTCAATTGGAAGGCCACTAGGTCCCATGGCCTTCCCGGACTGAAGCGCCCCTATTGCTTTGATGACCTCCTCATTGGTCAAATTAGAGTCTAGATCCTCAATGTCTCGAGGCTCGAGAACCGGCAATTTAAGGGTGGTCAGCAGTTCCTGCACCTCTACGTACGTGGAAGCTCCTGTAGATGCATATATATGTTTAAAATGATCAGCAAATGACTCCACGATCTCCGTTATATTGTGTAGCCTAGTCCCATCTGGGCACCTGATCACAGAGACCCACCTGTTGGCCCTCTCCTTCTAGCCAGGCCAACAATGTACTCGCTTTATCCACAACTTCGTAAATGCAGTGTTGGGTGGCATAGTGCTGGACGGTAGCCTCATCCTCAGCAATATTTTTATATTCTTCTTGCTTCATAAGCAGTCTGTATTTGGTGTCCGGAGCATTGGTTATTACAAAGTCACACTCCAATTGGCTAATTTCACCCTCTATATCTAGTAATTGCTTTCTCTTTTCCTTTCTTTGTCCAGTGATCGCTAAAATTCCCCCTACCCTCACCACTGTCTTATATGCCTCCTACACCAGTATATCCGAGTATACAGATCCATCGTTGTCTTTGAAATAGTCAGTGGTCTCCTTTGTAAGCTTCTCCCTGACTGCAGGCACCTTAAGATACCAAGGGTTAAGAGCCATCTCATAGCGTGTAGCAGGGGGTCAACCTCCATAACTCGTTACTAGCGAAAAATGATCAGAAATGCCCCTTGGAAGATGGGTGACCGGCCTTGCATAGAATATATCATTCCGAGACAAATTCCTGTGCACCCCTTAGAGAAACGTATACTGAAGGGAAAAGGGATTATGTACTCTCCAAATATCTATCAATCCCATGGCCCTTAGGAAGTCAGCAAATATCTTATCGGACTTTTCTCTCTGTCTGGGCGGTTTTCTATCTATGTCCCTATTGAGGGCAGCGTTGCAATCTCCCCCAACAGTAAGTCGCCCTCGGGCAGGTTCAAATGATGTGTGCCAAAATCAGCCAATGTTGTTGAGCGAAGTCTAGGTGGCACATAAAGCGACGTTCTGTTGAGCAGTCTGCCCTCCCTATACCCAGACACCGTGGCAAATCTACCCAGTGTGTCACATGTAGCTGTCTGCACATGGAAGGGAAATGAGTTACGCAGGAGACCCCCTACACCCATCAATACCCTAGCATAACCCGCATGTGCCGCCAATTTATAGCTCTATCTAATAAGTGCACAGTAAGTGGTTCCTTGTATATGGGTTTCCTGTAGTAGGACCACGTCAGGGGAAAGCTGCTTACGATATTGTAGGATAGTTCCCCATTTGATTTTATCTCCCAATCCATTTACATTTCAAGAGAGTATTTTAAAGTGGCCTACTGGTGGAGCCTTTCATGGAGTTACCATACATGTGGATGTTGGGGATATGGACGTTTGCGGCTGAGGGTAGTGCACATATAACACAATGCGTTCAGATTCCCATAGCTAATAAATGACATCATTATCGACACTTCGAACCGCATCCACAACAGTTGTTCATAAACTTGATTGTATATTCCCCAATGCACTGCTAAATCGTTGCTTGATACTGCACACAAAACTTTAAACTGTTCTATAACAATCCCACCAAAACAATTCAAGTCCCCCCTCACTGCCTCCCTGCAACATGGAGTTATAACTTCCCACCCCCCCCAACTTTGCTGAGTGCCTGTACCCTTACCCATTAAACCTTGCGAAGGGGAACACAGCCTAGCCGAAACACCTCGTCGAAAAAAGGACACCATACCCCTGTTCCTTCAGGCCCGTAGTGTGACTTTGTTGTACTGATAGTCTGTTTACCATGGCAACCATATAACATATGTGTACTCTCCTGCCCCAGTAGAAGTAGGGGGGTACACAATGCTGCCCACCAGATCTGGCCTGACCCCAAAGTACATACTTGACAGTTTTCAACATATCCATCCTCTGGAACGCCATTGCCAACTGAGCCAAGTTGATTTGGCCCCACCCAATGGGACCTAAAAAACCAGGGCCCATGCCCATGACAGTTTTGTGAAACCTAGGACCTGGTCAGGGCCATCTCGTTGAGTGTCGCTTCCTTGCAAAAGCCTATGATAGTTGGGTCTGTGAGTGTCAGGGGTTCGCCATCTGTCTAGCCATTCCCAGGTTTCCTCCGGGGTCTGAAAGAACCAGGATCTCCCCATAGACACACCTGCAGTTTAGCTAGGAATGTGATATTCTTTTCCTGGAGTGCTCGTTTTACGTCTAGGAAGGAGCTTCGCATTATCTGAACATTCGCTCTGAAGTCCGGGAGAAAGGTGATTGTCGAATTCTCAAACTTGAGTGGGGGGAGCCACACGCGCCGTCTGAAGGATAATGTCTCTGTCCCTATATTTGAATATTCTGGCCAGGATAGGATGAGGAGGTGCGCCAGATTTGGCAGTCCTCCAGGAACTCTATGTTCCACGCTCTACTGAGAAGTTTTGGGAAAGGAACGGAGGCTGTAGATGGTTTTGGATCAGGTCTTCAACAGGTAGGTCTGCCCCTCTGCAAGTCTGATGTTTTCATCTGAAGCTCCTTGACCTTCTTTTCCGACGTTTTGGAAGAGTTCTGGAGCAATGATACAGACTCCTCAGTAGCTTTTACCCTATCCTCAAGGTTTCGTAGTTTAGCATGCATGAGTGTCACTTCAGCTGTTATTGAGTCTATCTTATGTTCAAGCACAGAGCTAACCTCTTGTATAGCTTCCATGATGTCCACTAGAGGCTGATTGTAACTTTGTGCCCTGAAGTGCGCTTTTCTCCTATGTACTTTTGGCTCTGGCTTGGGCGTATTTGTCTTGCTTCGATTGATGCATTTGTTTGGGCCCCCTTACTGTCGACATGGTTATCCAGGTCCCTGATGCTAGTGACCCCCATACTAATGGCTAACATGTGCCCTCACTAGACTCAAAGCAGGAGGATCGTTAATGTGCAAATCAGGCACCCCTACCATTTCGGGGACAGTCTTGCCTTGAGTCACTAAACTGTCTCTGATGAGGCCCGGGGCTATCCCCTCCACACCACACGTCAAAGAAGGCTAGACACCCCTAATTATCACAGTATGTTACGGCACCGGTCAAAGATCTCCTTCACCCCTCTGTCCAGATCTCCTATCGTACATTCCACTGTGACCAGCCCTGGGATTGTGCCGCCTGCTGTTCCTGCCTCACACAGTCTCTTTAAAGACACAGCACCAGACAAGTTTAGCTGCAAGTATGCGCTGCAGTTCAGTTCGTGCTGAAAAGTGTGACCCTTGGACTGTGTTGTAGTGTGGGTGTCCCTAGACGATAGGGAGGAGCACCCCCACAGGTGTTATTCGCCACTCTGCTCCTGCGGACCCTCCCAGACAGATTAAATGATTGCCACTTGGTGTTCAGCAAAGAAGGGCCTTTAGAACACAAGCTTAGGCCTCAAGTTCGCTGTCGGTCTGGCCCCGCACCTCACTCCCACAACGTGGCATGAGAGGGGGGGAGGAGAACCATGCTTCTTCCCCACAGCAGCGGTCTCGAGGCCTCTGGTCGTCCGCCCCCGATGAGATGTCATCAGTGATTACTACAAGGCTCCCCCAACTTAGAGTAAGGCTCCCCGGTGCACAGCGCTCAAGTGACTGAAAAGTCTTAATGTTTATGCACAGTTCATCATAAAATAAAATCCACAAGGTTGAGACGTTCCACGTTTTTAATCAAATCTCATTGGTTTCATGAGTACTTCATGTACGTTTGAAATAAAGTTTCACAAACGAATTCCAATATGTGTCATCCAAAATTAACGATCCCAATGCATTTCGGGCTAATCAGTAGCCCTTCTTCAGGGGAATGCTCTACAACATAAAGAAAGCATCAATCTGTCACTAAACAGTTCGAAAGAACACCATGATGCGCAGTTAAGTGAACCAGTGCTGGTGAAAAACATGCTATCTTGCTTGAAAAGCAACGTTGTGAATTAACTTAAATAGGTGAAATCTGTTCACAAGCTAGGGCGGTGTGGGTGTGTTAATAGCGCTGTGGAGTTTACCAGAAGGTAAATGAAACATTTTACGCTGCACAATCCATAAAAAAAACATAACGAAAATCGCCTAACCAATGTGCTCATAAATTAACGCAGCAGTGATCAACATGCTGGACAAACGCTGAACTGATATCGGTGCAACTCACGTAGATGATCACATCAGAGTAAAAAACCAGGTCACAAGAACCTACAACAACGTAAATGCGTGTTAGACGCTGCTGTTAAACGTGCCTAAACGTTACTAAAGTTAAGCAGTCCTCGATAGAGGTACTTACGATTATCCAACTACACGGAGTCCCTCATTGAGTAACCGGCTCGAAGAGAATAGCCGCCAGTGTGTGGGAGAGGTTAGTAGACGCGCTGTGTGTTAACTAAACATAAACGAAGGACCATGAAAAAGTGAAAAACAAGCGCCATGTTGGCGAAGGCAAGTTCTTGGATAGATACCTGCAGCCATTTGTTTCGAATACGAGATCATATGTTCGAGATACCACTGATTTCTTGATTAAATTGAGACAAGCCACAGATCTGTTGGATAACCAAGATTTGGTACTGTGTACAGTGGACGTCTGTTCCCTGTACACATCAATACCACACAATTTAGGGATCGCGGCTGTCGAGCAAGAGCTCTTGAACTCGAATCTGGACACAGACATGCAAGTTCTACTCATGGAATTGATGATATTCACGCTATATCATAGTTATTTCACGGTATTTGACAAATGATTTTATCAACTCTGCGGGACCTACATGGGAAATTGCGCAGCGCCGTCGGACGCAAATATATTCATGAAGTCGTTTGAAGAATCGCATGTATTGAATCAACCACCATGGCAATCCTTTGGGAAACTCTACTTGAGATTCATTGATGACATTTTCATTTTATGGGCAGGTACTGAAAATGCCCTTATCAATTTTCTGAAATCCTGGAATGAGGTTAAAGATCGAATTCAGTTCACTTGGACCCTTGATAGACAGCGCATACATTTTGTAGATGTTGAGATCACGAGACAAGCTGGAAATGTGACTACGACCATATTTCGAAAACCCACTGATCGCAATTCAATTCTACATTATCAGAGATTTCATCGATTTGGTTTGAAACAAAACTTGCCTTTGTCTCAGTTGTTGCGTGTCAAACGCATTGTATCATCAGACAATGAGTGTAAACAAGAAATGTCCAACATGTTGGAGAAATTCAAAGCTCGAGGTTACCCCCAGCAGACACTAGACAAGGTAGTCGCCCGTTGTGAGAAGACTAAGAGAGAGGATCTGCTACAAGTCAAAGTCAAAACTGAAAATACCCGGATGGTGGTAGTCTCCAAGTACACGGTTATCAGTAATCAATTCCAAAACATCATCACCAAACATTGGTCCTTACTCAGCCTGGAGCCTGATTTTCAGGGAGCATTTTCACAACCACCCTTGTTTGCCTATACCAGGAGACGCAACTTAAAAGAGATCCTAACCAAACCCAGAGAGCAGCTCAAACCCGAAGTGTTCAAAGGCCTTAGACCATGCTACAATTGTAGCAATTGTAACAATTGCATACAAGGGAATGTCACCAATCATCCCATGAAGGGTCACCCAATTAGACTGCGAGTTAATGCCACCTGTAATTGTGCCAACGTTATTTACATGTTGAAGTGTCCCTGTGGGAAATGTTATGTTGGTCACACTGAGAGGAAAATACGTGTGTGGTTACTGGAGCACAAAAGTAACATAAGAACTGGGAACATCAAATCGACAGTTGCTGCACATTTTCTTGAATATAACCACACAGTAGCCAAATTAAAATATCTGGTATTGGAGCAAGTGACACCAACCCACAACAATAAAAACACTGTACTAAGAAGAGAGAACTTCTGGATCCGCTTCATGGCGACGATGTAGCCACACGGACTCAATGACAGGATGGAATTCCTGTGTTACCTATAGACTTTGTGCTAACTGTAACGTTTGTTTGATATTTGTGATATTTCTGTCATGTATTTACTGATTCACCATTTTGCAATTATCATCATTATTCCATTTATGCAGCACTTTACAGATCTCTATCTGTATGTCACCATTTATGTTTTATTTTGTCCACCGAGTTTCGTTGTTGGAACATTTTCACTTAGTTTTCATCACACATGCCTTCTCCAACATGGCGCTTGTTTTTCACTTTTTCATGGTCCTTCGTTTATGTTTAGTTAACACACAGCACGTCTACTAACCTCTCCCACACACTGGCGGCTATTCTCTTCGAGCCGGTTACTGAATGAGGGACTCCGTGTAGTTGGATAATCGTAAGTACCTCTCTCAAAGACTGCTTAACTTTAGTAACGTTTAGGCACGTTTAACAGCAGCGTCTAACGCGCACTTACGTTGTTGTAGGTTCTTGTGACCTGGTTTTTTACTCTGATGTGATCATCTACGTGAGTTGCACCGATATCAGTTCATCGTTTGTCCAGCATGTTGATCACTGTTGCGTTGATTTATGAGCACATTGGTTAGGCGATTTTCGTTATGTTTTTTTGATGGATTGTGCAGAGTAAAATGTTTCATTTATCTTCTGGTAAACTCCGCAGCGCTATTAACACACCCACACCGCCCTAGCTTGTGAACAGATTTCACCTATTTAAGTTAATTCACATCGTTGCTTTTCAAGCAAGATAGCATGTTTTTCACCAGCACTGGTTCACTTAACTGCGCATCATGGTGTTCTTTCGAACTGTTTAGTGACAGATTAATGCTTTCTTTATGTTGTAGAGCATTCCCCTGAAGAAGGGCAACTGATTAGCCCGAAATGCATTGGGATCGTTAATTTTGGATGACACATATTGGAATTCGTTTGTGAAACTTTATTTCAAGCGTCTATGAAGTACTCATGAAACCAATGAGATTTGATTAAAAACGTGGAACGTCTCAACCTTGTGGATTTTATTTTATGATGAACTGTGCATAAACATTAAGACTTTTCAGTCACTTGAGCGCTGTGCACCGGGGAGCCTTCCTCCAAGTTGGGGGAGCCTTGTAGTAGTCTTCTGTTATTCACGCTGGTTGGCACAGACAGCGTTCATCTCTGGGAGCACGCCACAGACCATAAAAATAGGTGACATTTGGATTCACCAAGCTGTACAAGTCCTTCTCAAAACTTTTGTCATGTCATCAGTGATGTCATGGGTGATGTCACTGACCATGTCATGAGTGATGTAATATGTGATGTCATCAGCAGTGCATTGCTGGCACGCGAGTTATAGTGAGTACAACTAACTATAACGTGGGAATTTCAATGGTTTTGTATGAGTAAATTGTCCAGCTAACTATAACTGATGTGAAACCTATGGTTTTTTCAGTGAATATATATATATATATATATATATATATATATATATATATATATATATATATATATATATATATATATATATATATATATATATATATGCAGTACTGCCTATTTTGATTCTTTATATTTTTGGCATGATATTTTGCCCCTAGATATTTTGCCCCTAAATATACTCTTGCCCCTTCTTCCTAAGCTCTGCTAAGCTCAAAGTTGTTCCAGAAATATTTTAACAAGAACTCTTTGAATCTTGCCGTAGCCATTAATGAAATAAGTGACCAGGTTCTTCGAGTTATTAATTCTATTTTTCATACTATGCAAATATTATATGCACAGAAGTCCTCTATGCCTTGCAAAGCAGTTCATTATTTAGAAAATCTTCCATATAGATGCTTAATTCAAAACAAAGTAGATTTTTTCCCTGGCCTTATCTTTAAGATTACATATATTTTGCTTACATAATGTGAATAATTTCCTGTGTGAATTTACTGCAGTTATTGTTTACAGTCCAGCTTGAGCCCTTTGACAGGAGGTCTTCAAACAATACAACATCACAGTCAACGTTTCAGTTTCCATTATTGTGGGAACACCATGTGCGACCTCTCCATTCTAGGGTTGGAGCACTGTCATCATGCTATACAAGATTCCCACAAGCTGCCACAATATTGGCACAGATTATCATCCCCATAGGTAAGTAACATTTACATCCCCATCACTTTATTCACTACATAGTTTCTCACATTTATGAATTTGTAACCGAATTTTAGGAGCACCACTTTATGCAAAACATGTGAATCCCTTGCATTGGACCTTGGGCTACAGTCATGCGTTGTGATAGTTTGGCCTGTATATATTTGAGGGCTGATTATGGCCACAGCCAGGGGACTGCCTTAGCTGCAGTGGCAGTCCAAGCACCACCGCACTGACAATTTGACCGCTGGATTTTAAGTGCAGCAGTAGGACTGCTGCAACCACTGGGGATCATGGATCCTGCAGCAGTGGGGCTGAGGTCTGAGGCTGCAATATGCTGGTGGTGCTGCTACGGCACTGACAAGCATATTACTAGCTTCCTTACTGCCTTCCTTTTAAAAGGAGGGCAGAGGAAACTCAGAGCAGCAAAACAGGGCCACCTGTCACTTCTGTGCATAGGACGCATGCAGGGGGGCACATGTTGTGCCCCTCTGTATTTTTGCACCCCCTAATCCTGTACAAAAGAAAATGCACATTATGCATTTCATTCCATGCAGGAAAGGGCTGCAGAGGTCTCAAGGCTGTGCAAATCTAAGGCACACTTATGTGCCTTAAATATGCACCACCATGGGCCCGCCACAGCAGGACAGTCTGCACAGGATTAACTCATAATCCAGCGGGTGGTCTGACTTCAGGTTTGGCAGTCTTGTAACTGGTCCGCTGCAAGACCGCCACACTTGTAATCAGGCCCTAAATGTTTAATGGTATACACAGAATCTATTGAAACCTCCTAAATGCCAAAAGAAGGCATGGATGGTATAAGAATGCATCCAAAATAGATAAGACTAGTCAATAGCTAAAAACAAATGTTCAGGAACCATTTATTTTGTATTATATCACAGGCATTCCATTGCAATCAATACCACCATTATTAAGATACATGTGTATTCATATTAATTCCCCTTACCTGCACTGCCCTTTTTAAAGGATAATGGGCCAGATGTAGGTGGCCATTTACCGTCCGGTAACGGCCGATTTCGGCCGTTACTGACCGGTAAATGGGTTTTTGGGATGTAGGGGGCCAATTTTACCGATTCGGTAAATTTACCGAATCGGTAAATTTACCGAATCGGTAAAATACCGAATTGGTATTTTTACCGATTCGGTAACTTCTAGATGTAGGTGGGACTCTTCTGAGTCCCAAAGGCCTTTCAGATTCGATATTTTACCACCCAATCCAATTGGGTGGTAAAATACCGAATCCAGGTGTGCTTGCACATGTGTGCATGCACACCTATGCCATGTGACAGACAGACATGCCCTTAGGGCATGTCTGTGTGCCACATGGCACACATGCCTGTACTTGGGGTGCTAGAGGGTGTCAAAGTGACACCCCCTGTACCCTTGCTGGAATCGGTAAATACCGATTCGGTATTGCCCATTGATTCCTATGGGCTTCAAGGCCCATAGGAATCAATGGGCAATACCGAATCGGTATTTACCGATTCGGTAAATACCGATTTTTACAGAATCGGTAATTCAATTACCGAATTTACCTAAATCTCCCTCCTTCTATTTTACAGATTCATAAATACCGAATCGGTAAAATTCAGTATTTATGAGTCAGTAAAATAAAATGACCTACATCTAGCCCATAATCTTCTAAAATTCTTGTTTTTTTCCAATCAATTATCCCTCATATATGTAAATTGAGGGTATGTCATATCCTTTCTGGACTTTGCCAGTTTCACGTCGTTAAATTCTCAACATATTTTTCTGTTCCTTGAATTAGATATGTTCTCTTTGAGCCCTAGAGGATAGTGATAGAGCTAGTGTTCATGTTAAGAACATAGGACATTCAACATCAACTAGGCAGGGATATATAGTCCCTTCGAGATTCACTTTGCGTGTCATTTGAGCAGGATGAGCTAACTGCTCACCCACCTGGCACAGCAGATCATATGTCAGATTTTCACTCATTCAGAAACCTCCCACTTTGCTTCACCTACTTCTTTTTCTTGTTATAGGTGACAAACATCGTTCTCTGCTTTCCAGTGGTTACCTGTCATCAGGATGAAAAACTGACAATGTTTAACCTCTTGGATGCTATGGGAATTCCCCTGCTGTGCTGGGATTTCGTGATCCTCATTGGTTCATGACGAGCTGGGCTCGTCATGAGCGTGCGAGGAGGCTACTGCATGACGAGCCCAGCTCGTCATGAGCGTGGAAGGGGTTAAAGATACACACGTATTTCTAATTACACAGCGGCTTGCCATTCAAGGAAAAAATAATGATGTCAAAGAGTAACATTACATCTTGCAAAAGCAGGTGAGGCGGAAAAAAGTAAAGAAACTTAGGGACAGATTTACTTAGACCTTCTATTGTCGTTGCTTAATACAAGGCAACTCAAGGCAACGCAATGCCGTAAGTGTTATTTAGTAAGCCACAAAAAGAACACCTTGTGTGGTTCTGCATGGCTTAGCAAATCCAGAGTAATGCAACGATGTGCAAATCATTGCCTTCCATTACTCTACATTGGAAAGTTATTCCATGGGTGAAGCATAGGGGTTCCCATGCATCCACCCACATTGTCTTGGCACTTTTCCAGATTTACAAAGATTTGTGAACCTGGGAATGTATTAAAATAGTATGCCTTCACAACAAAGGTGTAACGAGGAGTATATTTATTTCTCCTTGCTATTTTCTCTTGTTTATTTTCTCTACGTTCAAACAGGAAAATGGCTCAAAGGATTGTTTTTGTGCAGGAAGGTATCCATTCCGCAGCAAATAGAATCCTGCCTGTAAAGCACGCAACCTCTGACTGTGGCGCAAGGGTGCCTGCGTTGTCGCTAGGCATTACTTAATGCGTCAGAGCAGGGAGAAAGCAAGAATGCTTTATATCTTAGTAGATATAGCACATTCATGCTCTCTCTCTCTCTCTCTCTGTCTCACAGTGCAGCACGTTGTCATGCTGTGTTGCAATATGTGACATTTTGATAAATCTGGCCCTTATCATCAATCATATAGCGCTGCTCACAAGAGCTCCCAATTCCGAAAGGAATTTAGCACAGAATTAGCCCAGAGAGATCATGATTCATGTCACTGTTCTTACCTCTCCAAAACTTTAGCCTCTAGTCCGCCACCCCACCAATTCACCTTGATCTTTGGCAGTACTTGTAGCAATATTCCTACATACGTTTCTCTGCCTTGGTTGTAGTCCGGTGATATTTTAACCTCCAGGGGCTTTATTACATTAATCTAGAGAACAGTCCTGGTTTGCTTTGGATGCACCCAATTAACATCTTGCACTATATTCCATAAAACAATATTGTGCATACTCAGTACACGGGAGGAACTCTTCCCTCAGTGGGGACAGTGAAGCATTGGAGGATGGACCTGCATGAAGTTAAAGAGAGTCACTGTTATCCCTACAGATAGTCAAAGCTTGTGATTGCATCTGACTTCAGGCAAAACTTGGTGGTCACTGGAACCCCTGCACCGCCTCCTAAAGAGTGTCTTTGAGGAATGAAATATTGGTGCTCTAAATCCCTATGTGTCAGGGAGTTAGCCTACCTATAGAAAACCTGTCTGTCACTGCACCAGCATCGCTGATATGGAGAGCAATTCAGATCCCTGAATTACATGGGACCACACACCATTGCAAATGAAGGAACACCCGCTATAGATTGCAACAGTGCTAAATGGGTGCTTCTATGCTCAGTATTGAATAAGGGGCCACACATGAATCTTCCTCCATTTCTGTAATAAAGAGGTTCCCTGAGGGGGTTCAAAAACGGGTCCCATGCCTTTTGCACTCCTGAACCTCTAAGGTAGTAACAGCATCCTCACATGACTGTGTCCTTTCTCATCAGCTAAAGATGAACACTGTTTCTACCCTACTTCCAGGCTAGGGCACGTTTCGTTGCCACCTCAGGTGTAACCTCATGTGGCCATGTTTTGCTGTCAAATTAATCGCAACCCCCTTCATGAAAATCCACTACTTAACCCAAGTCCATGGTTAAGATCTAAAGGAAAACTCTAGTTCATATGGGTTTCTCAAAGTTGTCAATGTGGTGGAGCCTATGAATCCAAACCATTATATTTGAAAAATCAAGGCAGTCAAATGAAAAACACAGTGAAGATTTTAGAGCAATTTGTTATGCACTCAGAAAAAGGCCAGGAAAGGTTCTGGGCTGTCTTTTAAAGATCAAATGTAATGAGCATTCCCCGAATGAATAAAAAACATTTGCTAACTTTTTTTTTTTATCTGTCACAAGTGTACATTTACTTGTCATTTTAAAATTACAAACTAAAATTGGAAAGTGCTTGTTACGTGTTCTTTCACAAGATTAGAAGTGTGCTTCCAAGCATACTTTAATAATGCTTCCAGCAACTTTATTTGTATTTTTGGAGCGAGAATGTTATGAGTTCAGAATTAATAGCTCAAACAGTTTTGACAACAATCACACAAATACATTCCACATGCACTAGTGAACACGCTCGCATATCACATGCTTCAGAACTATGATAGATGTCATGTTTTTGCTTTTGCATAGATCGGAGCGCTGTAGAATCTGCCTGGGCATGCTCAAGTGCGTTTAAAAAACGCGAGACATGGAATGCCTGGTCTACATTCTCCACCTCAGTTGTGGTAATGCAACTTACGTGTAGGAAACTGTTCTATTGTTTGGCAATACTGCAATGTATTCATTTATATTTATGCCCTCGTTATTAATAGCTTCGTGGAAATACGAAGTCCGTGGCCCTTTAACGGATATATTATATTCAGCAGGGGACTCACCCTAAAGGGAAGCAGATGTGGATTCCGGTTGACAAACTGGTGGGAGGTAGGTCTGAGTTATACACAACAGAATTCAGACCAGAATTACTAATTTCCTTGGTATTTTTTCTAACACCCTGTAACTCTCCTGTATGAAACAACCCATACCCCCAGTATACGTAACTTTAGGGGGGTAGGGTTATGTAATGTTGAAGGTGATGCAGCCTGGCGGCACCGCTGAGAAGTGCCATGCAAGGGGAGTAGAATGCAAACAACAAGCATGCATCCATGTACGCTGCCACCCAACTCTTTATTCCATTCCCTTGCACTACACCTGGCCGCCAGGGTGCGCATGTGTGCATACATGTATTTGCAGAGTCACCACAAGTGTGATTAGCAAAGTAATACATTCTTGGCAAAATTCCTTATATTTGGAACAAATCGCTGTTTTTATTACAATATGTCTTAACAGTCACTATAGAAAAGTTTGACAACTGCTGCAGTTTCCCATGTCAAACACTTGAGCTACTCACAAATGCAGCCTTCAATTGGTATGGGAAGTCCTGGTTGGAATGGTCACCGGCAGCGAGGTCTGGCTTGGGGTTCCTCAGAGCTCATCATCATTGGGTTACTCAGGGCTCATCTTGGACCAATGAGGGTTCTGTGTAGTCCAACTCATCAGTGTCTCTGCAATTCTTGTGGGGCTCTGGGTGTTCATCGAGTTTCTCAGGCTGGGGTTGAACCACTTTCAGAAAAACTAAATATTCTGGGTGCCTTGGTGACCCTTTCGCATGGCAGTTACCATGGTGCCTTTTTTGGTGAGTCACTTGAAGGGGGTATCATTCATATAACTGGTGGAGCGTCCCACCTCTTTATCGGTTTCTTATCGTGAGCTAGTCACCCTCTGGGATGTTGGACTGTTGTGCTCTGTGTGATGAACTGGCTTTGGTACATTCACGCCAGCATTTGGCTCGTCTGTCCATCCATGGGTTTGGGATACTATGAGCCTGTATGGGGAATGACTTCCCTGAAGGCCGTCTAAAATAGAACATCTGTATGCCCAGAGAATTTGGTGATAACATCCTCGATTTCCTGTTGTCCTTCTACCCAATTCAGATGGGTTTGTTTAGGGTTCTCATGAGTCATTCTACTTCTCCATTAGCTTGCGGCCATCAAGGTAATTTCTTCTTGTTAGTTACTTTCAGTGACTTGTGATACTTTAGAAATTTGTGACTGTGAAAAAGAGGACCTTTTTCGCTCTTCAGAGTTTGGGGAATTCTGAAGGTAGCAAATATTTTGTCGAGGCAGTTCCTGGTTTGGTGAATGTTACTGGGAACTTCAAGTATGCATCTGACATCACCTACACATGATGCTCAACTGTCAAGGAGCCAAAATCTACACTGATATAAAACCATGGTACTCTACTACATTTCTCAGTGATGACGGGTGCGGACCTATCAGGCACTCAGCTTCCTTGGAACCAGTGGCATCTAGCTTTGAATTCCTACACTTCAAACCCCATGGATGGGAGCCAGATTTTCTTCTTGCTTTGGGTTTCATTACCCTTGGTGTTCTGCATGTGCCAACCTCACCACCTGTTGATTCATCTGCCAGGGAATAACAGTTCTATGTCCTCTCAAGAGCACAACTTCATCAATGATGCTAAGTTCATTGTAGACATGCCCAAACACCTTGAGGCCTCACTGATAGAGGTCATCATGGTGACTGGTATCTCTGTGAAAGTCCTTCCACATGTTGACTCTTAAGACTGTGCAGGTCTTCTGGAGTCTAAATTGTGGAGTGACTTGATGCACCAATATTCATGAGACATACCATGAGATGGCTCCCTATTTCTGCTATTCAAGTAATGTAATCACTTGCTCCTGCAGTGGGCTGTAGACACTGTAAGAGGCAGTTGGTAACTTTCATGCATCCTGGTATGTATCCAATGGTCAAATAAGATTTTGGAGCTAGAGGGAACTTTTTTTGATGTGCAGGGGTGGGTGAGGAGCTGTCCCGCCTAAGAAGGGTATCAGTGGCTTGGGATCAGTAACCACTTGGAACGGGCAGCCATAGTGGTATAGTTGGAAATGATTACAACCCAATTAAATCATTAGCAACTCCTTTTATATGTGGCAGTACCTTGTCTCTGTTTATGTGAGGGCCCTTCTCACAAAGGCAATGGATGACCATCTATCAACATCTACCTGCTGCACGAGCACTGCCCATAGTCTAATTTGGTTGGTGCACCCAATTAACATCTTGCACTGTATTCCATGGTTAGGAATATGGTTGGTTAGGTCATCAATATCCGGCATGATGTGAGGCTCCCTTTTGATCTCTGTGTTCAGGATCCTCATGTCAATGCTGATTCGAATGTTGTCAGGCATCTTGGGTTTTTGTTCAACTACCATTGTTGGTATCCATGGGTTAGTCCTGGAGACTTTCTCAATGACATCTGCCTCTTCAATCTTTTGTAGTTCAACCTCTACTGCTCTGTGACATTGGAACACGACATGTCTTTGGCATAGGGGACAATTTTGATGGAGGTGTCGATAAAGAGTGAGACGTTGGAAAAGGTGCAGAAAATCCTGGAGGATATGACTCATGTTTCTGTCAATAAAAGCTTGTGTGAAATGGATCAGCTTATTTTTTTCAGCAATATCGCAGCTGAGGAGGGTCTCAATACCCCCCATAGGCTACATCATACTTGACAGTGCAGTAGAACCCCCTCCCTTGTAGGGAAAGCTGAGAGCTGGCACCATAGGCAATAATCTCAGTGTTATTGTGAGACGGTTAGATGAAGGACATCATGGGTGTGTCACTAAAAGTGATGCAGAAAGTTGGGTGAGCTTGGCTAGGCTGATCTCTTTAGGATGCAAGATATGAGAAAAAACTCATCTTCATCTCCATCTGGGTGGTTACATTCAACTGTGGTTCATGTCATTTTCTATGGATGAGTGGTCTTCCCAGCTTTCAAGGGTGAGAATTTTATTGAGCGGCATGCCTGCTCAGAATAGGTGGTTGTTTCATAGGACGATTGATATCCCTCGATTAACTGGGATTCTCATTTCTTTCTGGTGCTTGTCCTATGTGCAGGTACTTTTGAGTCCCACAAGCCTGGCATAGAACACATCGTGTTCACATTGGTGAGAGTGTCATAATTTGAACCTTTCTTTCTTCCCCAGCATAGTGAAGGAGCTAAGATTATTTTGTTTCTCCATCTGTCTCCTTGGGTGCCATTAAATAGTTGTTCAGTCGTGTTATCCACGTGCATCATGGAGGTTCCATTGAGGCAGAATTGCTCAACTCACTGAAAGTGGGCAGCGGGTTCACAGCACCACCAATGGAGTGGTATGACCAGATCCAGGGAGGAGGTTGTATGTTTGCCCCTCCTGGTCCCTCTCCTGGCAGTGCATGTCATTGATCAGGTTAGGTGCTACTGCTGCCCCACCTTGCTGGCCGACCTTGATTGTGATTTTAGAGAATTTAACATTAACATGAAACTCATGAAAAATGGACAGATGTACATCTAAAAAATTCTATTAATCAGTTTAAATTCTCGATAATTATTTTAGGATTGAGCCATTTTCCAGGAAAATACCCCCTGAAAATTTCTATGGAACATTTAGACACCTTCCATAACTTGGTATTCATTTCTTTTATTATGTCATTATTCAAAGGTTTTGCCAGAATTTCCGGACCTGAGAGGCCATTTCCTAATGGACTATTTGAAGCACCCCTTCAACTGGAAACTGTTTTATCACTTAACCGCATGCGTGCGGGCGGAATTCCGCCCGTACGCTGAGTTTTTCAAAATCGCATGTTACGTGACGAGCTGGGCTCGTCATGAGCGTGCGAGGAGGCTACCTCATGACGAGCCCAGCTCGTCATGAGCGTGGAAGGGGTTAAAGCATACTAAGTGCAAAAGTAACTGCATAACCACAATATTTATCTTAGTGTACACATGTCATATTGTTTTTCCAGTGATTTTATTCTGATCTTTTTAGGTTGTTTGGTATACCTACTTGTAGGGAATCGGGGGCCGCCTATTTGGAGTAGTGTGGCTCACTAGGTTAGAGGCGGCAGGCCTGAGAGCAGAAGTCAGCCCGGGACCAGGGTTCAATTCCCGACGCGGCAGGGTCGTGGACCTTGGTCAGCGGACTCGATAATTCTCGCTTCGGTGCTTACTCTAATCAGGGGTTCCACTCGGCAACTCTGGGCATTAGCTTGCCTAATCTCCACAACGGCCCCACCAATTCCGGGGATGCCTGCCTCCACCTTGGGGACTCCCAGCAAGGGACCATCCCACAGGGAAAGCCAGGACGGGTTCCCCAGAGTTATACAGCGCCGGGACGCCCCGTTGCTGGGGCAGCTGTGCGCTTTACAAGTACAAGTATACTACATTTAATCCCCCTGGGTTTTCATGATTGGTCAGTGTTATCTGCAGGTGTCCATCTTTTGAGATAGGACTGCTGCTGGATAGCTAGGGTAAGAGGTGCCCAGCTGGTTACGGGCAAACACATCAGCACACTGAGAATGCTGTCTTGTGGAGCCTGGTATCTGTGTATATGTAGTCTTTCAAATAAGGGACTCTTCAGGGATTGGTACTAATCTGGCGTAGGCCTCACAATTGAGTGGGAATTCATAGTGTAGGTATATCGTCTTATTTAGGTTCTGTGGTGCTTCTACTGTGTTACATATTATAGGTGAAATCTTCCCTAAAGTGTAGTTGTGTGTCACTTAGTCCTACACATATATTAATCTAGGGTTAAACAAGCACCCCTAGAACTTTTCACTCCACCAAAAAACTCCTGCACAAGAAAGAAGCAGATGAGAAGACTCTGGACCAGAGAGCTAAACTGGGAAAGCATGCCTGCCCAGCTGGAAGGAGAAGCCAATTGATGCCCTGCAAGGATGGACTTTGGGACATTGACTACAGCTGACCTCCGGGACAAGGAGGGGTCCCTCCTGGGCCACCAGTGGCATTGGCTCCCTTTTGGCCCCTGAGAAACAGTTGGGGGAATGGACCTGCTGGGGGACAAGAATGTTTCCCCTAGGACTATGCCCTGCCCTTTGATGCTGCTGAAACACAAGAGCCTTTTGACAAGCCAGGAGGCTCTGGGACCTAGGGAGTTCAGGAGGGAGGGTGTTCTGCTGGCCTGCTGCTCAGGTGCTTTGTGAGATGACTCACAAGCAGGAAACAAGCACCAGGAGCCAGGCGGCGGTCTGTCCCAGGTACTCCTTTAAAACCCAGGTCCCACCAAAAACCACTTTTACAGACCATGATGTCTGATGAAAATGCAACTGGTGGCTAGGACTGGCTAAAGAAGCATAACAACCTAAAGATCGAAACATTGACTTTAAGTGCAAAAGAAAAGGGACTGTGAGGTTTGCGTTCCAGTGAGAGAACTGAAATTATTAGCAACTCTGCTAAGATTCTTTTAAATACCCCAGGATGGGTCAGGACCTGGGGATTGGCAAATCCTTACGTAATTACTGCACACAGGAAGGGCACAGGTCCCCTCCCCAAGATTATTTTTGACCCTGGAGACCCCACATATTTTTATTCAGTATCTTCATCCTCTGGGTCACCATACTCTTCCTCCTGCTCCCATGGAGGCCAGATCCCTCAGACTTATGCTGTGCACTCTCTATGCCAACCATCCCCATTTCTGGGAGGATGGAGTGTAGGCAGCAAACAGAAGCCCTGCCTATGCTCCACACAAGTGAGAGCAGGAGTCTGGTAGGGGGACATTTGGGAGTCAGCTCAACAGTGCAGGAATGGACTACATGTCCAGCTCTTGAAAAACACAAAAAGCATGCTGATGTCCCACCCAAGACCTGAATTGAAAGGAGCACGAGGCGCATTACCATGTTCCTTGGGTGGTAGTCTTTCCCAGGGTCAATAAGGAGGTAGACAGCTGACAGCTAGACAGCTCAATACCGCCCTTTTGGGGGGTATGGAGAAGCAAAAGGTAGGCTCCACATGCACCACTTCCCTCATTGTTCCATCATGGTATTAGCTTTTCACACAGGATAAAAACAGGCTAATCAAAATCCATGAAGTACAGTTATGGTTTTGTGAGCCTAGCAGCCATGAACATCCTCCCGGTAACTACAAATGGGTAATTTAGCTGGCCCTGTGGGCCAACTGAGATCGAGTTTTCACTGTTGTGCTTCCCCTGGTACTCCAGCCACAAGGAGTATTGATTTTGGGCCTAGTGGTCTTTAAATCTGTGCACATTTCCAGAACCTGATTATGCAGCTGCCCTCCCACCGTTGATGGAGAGCTCAAAGCCAGCCTGTTAGAAAGGGGACCTCTGGCTGGCCAAGGCTTGCGCCAAGGTCAGTCAGAGACCACCATTTCCAAGGTCAGGGCAAGGGAGTCACACACCAAGATAACCCCCGCTCACCCTCTAGGTAACGTGGCGCGATCAGCAAGGCTAATCTCGGAGGCGATGTGTAAAGCGTTTGCGCGCGCACCCCAGCGACAACACCCTAGGCCCACCACAAAGGAAACTCCACACAAGGTTATCTCAAAAATAGCCTTTGTATTACAATAATAAAAACACATTAGATAACACACAACTTTACAATGTGCCAACAGGCACGGGCAAGATTTACAAGGGATTATGTACAGGACAGGGCCACCTGGACCACTGTCAGGGGTATGCACTTGTTAGAAATAATACTTGTAGGTATAACACTTTAGCACATCAACATATAATGACGGTAACACAGAAATAGAAAATGTAGCATACAACCAGCAACTACTGTTTAAGGGAAAATACCTCCTACGCCACCCTAAACACTGTAGGGAAATCACGCAGGGGACTAGGACCTTATATCAGGACCTATGGAAGGAAAACCTATCACCTAAGCAAGTCACATTTAGCAAAGGGAAGGAAACCTAAAATAATCACCTAGGCAAGTAACATTTAGCAAAGGCAATAAAACATAAGGCATTACATAAGCAGGTCACTTTTAGCAAAGGTAATGACACAAACAATCCTCTAGACAGGTCACTTTTAGCAAAGGGGAATAAAAACACAAGGCATCACCTAAGCAGGTCACTGCTAGCAAAGGCAACGACATAAACAATCCTCTAAGCAGGTCACTTTTAGCAAAGGGGAATAAAACATAAAGAATCACCTAAGCAGGTCACTTTTAGCAAAGGTGATAAAACAAACAATTGCACATGAAACATTAAAACACATTCAGAGGTGCAGGTAGAACATTTGCGCAGGAATCAAATTAGCAGTAAATCATAAATTGCGCAGGGTGCACATGGCACAACATTAGAAAGGTCCCTCAGGCCAACTGGCCTCGCAAGGGGCTTAAATGCCCTGAGTCTCAATGTCAGGGGAGGCTGCGCAGGCAGCCAAGAACAAAGCCTAAACGTAGCAACTGTCCACTAAGTGCTGGACAGTTGTAAACAGAACTGGGCCACGTTGGAGCCAGGAGGGCTCAAGAACAAAGTGGGGAGGGAGCCTCTCAGGGACTCACACAACAAATGTGCAAATTAGAGCTTCAGCGCTCTTCAAATCATGACAATGCCCCAGAGCCTCTCTCAGGGCTCTAAATACGATGTGGGCGTTGAGCATCGCTGGGCTCGTGGATTAACTGTGGGCAATGAGCCTCGCCAGGCTCTCAATGAGCAAATGGCCCCCAGGAGCCTCGGGCTCCTAAATCAATATGCCACGTTGGAGTCCCTCACGGGGGACTCGAGAACAGGTAATGCCCTGAGCCTCTCAGGGCTCGTCGCTAAGGTGGCCAGGGGGGGGGGCCCTCTCGGGGGACCCCAGAACAACTGGAGAGCCACTCGGGGCTCCACACAACAAGAAATGCGGGCGTCGGGGGAGCGGCCCTCTGCCAACTGGGGCCGCTCGGGTCACACAGAGGAACGCCCACGCACTCACCGGGTCTCGCTGGGCCGGATGCGTCTCCTCTTCCTCGCCAGGCGTCTCAGGGACACGGCCGGCAGTCCTTCTCCTCGCTGCTCGGCTCCGGGGGCGGGACTTCCGGTTCGCCTCTCCCGGGCCGCGCAGCGATTGGTTGCCGGTCCCAGTACTTCCGGGTCGTCGCGGGCAGCGCGGCGGCCCGTTTTAGGCAGGCAGGCGGGCTCCCTCGAAAAAGAACGAAGCATCCAAGGATGGGGCAATGCCGGGTGGGCTCCGGTTTCGAAATTAAATAGGGAGCGAGGTAGGCACTCACGATGTGCCGCAAATCGGCCAAATCAGGCGGGCAGATGCCGGGTGGGCACCGGCTGGACACAAAGCGCTCCCAATGGCTTAGGGGCTAAAGAAAGCGCTCCTAGCGCTAGAAATATAAGCAAAGCGCTATTGAGCGCTGGGGCACCAGGAAAGCGCTCCTAGCGCTATAAATCAAATAAGAGCGCCTCCAGGCACTCTAAGCAAAAAGCAAAAGCTCCAGCAGGGACTGGAGGCAGGCAGAGGGGCAGGGCAGGGCAGGGCCAGAGCCAGCACACTGGGTCTCCAGGCAGGGAGACAAGCCAAGTGGCGGTCCTCTTGGCCCCAGCAGCAGCAGCAGCCCCCTCTGGCAAGGTCCAAAGCAGAACAGAGAACAGTTTCTGTGGGGACACAGCCCCATTTTTATACCATAAATTCCTTTGTCCTCAGGGTGCAGGGTGGGGGGAAACCAGTTGCAGCTGGCTTGGGAGTACCCTTGATGGCCCAACCACCCCTTTCATTCACTGGGGAGGCTTGGGTCATTAGACAAACCACAGGGGGGCGGAGCCAGCATTGTGTGGGGAAAACCCCAGCCCATCCAGGACCCAGGTGCACTCCTCCCACACATTACTCATGCTGATCTCACACTCACCACCGGGCAGACCCATCCAGACTTCCTGGAGCCTGGCATGCCAGCCAGCTCCAGCCAATCACGCCCCAGTATCCTCACTGCACACATACATCAATGTCCAGAAGTAGCACTTCCCTTCTAGACACATACATGCCGCAGACACCATCTTGCAGCATTCACTCTCACGAGTTCATACATACTAAAGTCGAGCCTGCACTCCCCACACATCAGGAACTACCAGGGCACACACATTCCCCATGCATTCCTATGGGAGGGCAGGCCAGCCATACTACACGCACGCACTTTCACTCTGGGACACAGGGAAAAAGTGCGCCAAGACCCAAAAATCACTACACAGGGTCACAAATAAAGGCAAAAAGATTAGGGGTGAACCTGCCCTAAGGCCCAAGTCTAACACGACCCCCTTCCAGCCAAAACGCAGGGTAGACCGATCACCACCGTGATGGACTTCCCTGCTTGGGGCGATAAAACAAGGACGCGGGCCCACAACTGCAGGGACACCCTCCTGTTTTACGCCACGGTGAACCCCTAGGGTTCCTTCTAAAACTACTGTAGGGACTAACTGGGCTACCCCACTGGTACTCTCCAGCTGCCCTCGGCGAGGACCAGGCCCTAGGCCATCCAGGTACCACTGGATCCTGCCTACTCACAAAGTGGGGGGTAGTAACCCCTGGCACATAATAGCCATTCTCCACCCTTCCTGTCTGCAAGACAGGGCTAGACTGCCACTGGTTCTCCAGCATAGGGTCTACAACCTCAGGTGGACCAGGAGTCTCAGGGAAGGCTCTCCTCCCCTTACCTCTTCTCCTAGGGTTCCTCCTCCTCCTGCGAGGGGTACCCTCTAAACACCACTCTCCCAACCTAGGGTTTAACCCCTCAGGTGGTACCGGGGTCAGAGGTGGGCTTTCCCACCCTCTGCACCCCCTTCCAGAGTCCTGCTCCCTCCCAACCGGGGCGGTACCTCTGGAGAAAGAACTGGTTAGGACACTGTTTACAGTATTCCCACCCTTCAGGTCAGGCGAATCCTGAACCTGGACCTCCAACCTCCGGTCTAGAACCTTTGGTGGAATCACTGCCTGGCACTCCAGGACTTCTGGGGATTCACACACCATCCCCCTGAGGCTAGCAAATGACACATATGTTGTGTGACGGTCTGCCTAGCGCAGATCTCCCGCCTCCTGTCCACCTGACAGTGCGCAAAGGTCCCCCAGCACAGAAGTGGTGTCACCATGGTCACTACACGGGATCCTAGCCCCACTGGGTAGTCCCTGACCCACTGGTTCTTCCACTGGGGAACTCCCCCAATCACTCCTCACGCTGGACTCCTGTACTCTCCCTACTGGAGCAGTACTGCCAGACTCTATAACCATGGAAGCTCCGCTTACAGATGCTCCAGGTTCTCTACCCACTAGGAGATCTCCCTCAAGTGAACTAACAGGCAAGCCTAGGTTCCCATCCTGGTGTTCCCTAAAGAAACCATCCAGGCTCTGTGACAGGGCTTCGGGCGTCTGGGGACTCTCGGTCACACACTCACTCCTGCTCCACTGAGACAGGCAGTCAGCCCCTACACCCTCCTCACTAACCTGGGACCTAGCTGGGCTACTCTCACCCTCCTCCACCACACTGGGCTGAAAGACACCTGACCCACTATTGTTGGAATCACTCACTAGTGACTCTAAAGAACCTCTCGCACTGTCCCAGCGTTCTGCTTCCTCTGCGAGGTCCCAAGGACAAAAACACTTCAACTTCAGCAGGTGCTGGCGCAACTCTGGACAAACAACACTGAGCAACTGCTCTTTGAGGAACATATTCACCACACCGTCCACCTCATTGTCCGAGTTAGCCGTCAGCCAACCCCACATTGCATCCGAACAGTCATCCACAAAATACCCCCACTTCTGGTGAGATGGTTTCTTAAGGTTCCTAAACCTCAACCTATTCTCCTCCTCTGGGGAAACAGGAACCATACTCGGGGAACTGGGAGTGGGACTGTCTACACTGACATTTAAAAAGCTGCCACCACTGGACTCCACCCTCTCTGGGGAATCCAGACAATTACAACTGTGGGTAGGGGAGAGTCTATTCTCTAGGGCTGCGCTCTCACGGATGATGGCCCTTCTCTCCACCTCTATCCTCTCCTGCGCTAAGAGTCTTTCGATCTCTAGCAGCGCCATAGCCTGGGCATGCTCTAACATGAGCTGTTCCATTGCTAACTGATGCTCCCTCTCTTCCTTCCTATCTAACCAATCCTCTGGGGACAGGGAAAGGGATGGGGCGCTGGTACTGACACTGGGCCTAGCAAGGGACTCCCTATCTATGGGGTCCTCACTATCTGCTGGGGCCCAACCACTGTCATCATCCAACTCACATTCTTCATCAGAATCTTCAGGGCTCCCCACAGACTCACCACCCTCATGGCGTGTGGCCTGGGCCCTTTCCTCGCTGCGCTCAAGATCCCTTTGATCCTTATACCATTGGACCAGGTGGTTCCTAAGTTGGTTCTCAGTATCTGACTCATCCACCCCTATGTCTCTCTCTCTACAGAACCTTTCCAACTCCTGCATACTGTACCAAACTAGATCACTGAGATCAAAAACAGGCTCCATTTTGGCAGACGTTCTAGAGACGAGATCACACACGGAACCTGGGGGTCTGAGCTAAACAGGAGTATACAATCAACAAAATTCAGCAAGATTCCTATCTCAGAACTTGCACTCCACTGTCCAGCGTAACACACACTCATTCACACACAACCCTCCCCTCGGACTGGTAAGGCAGTTTCTACCACCCCTGATTATCTCAACCTGACCACTAGCGACACAGGTACCAAACTCTGGGAGCAGGGCGGGGAACAAGGTACTGGACAAAATACAAATGACACCTTTCAGGAGAAGCAAAACTGAACTTCCCTAAAAAACAATAATCCCCAAAATGTGGTTATCTAAAATTGCAGAGTTTTGAAGTGTGGCCTGTCGCCACTGTGGTACAACGCAAACGCAAGTCCAATCCGCACCGCTAGCCACCAATGTTAGAAACGGGACCTCTGGCTGGCCAAGGCTTGCGCCAAGGTCAGTCAGAGACCACCATTTCCAAGGTCAGGGCAAGGGAGTCACACACCAAGATAACCCCCGCTCACCCTCTAGGTAACGTGGCGCGAGCAGCAAGGCTAATCTCGGAGGCGATGTGTAAAGCGTTTGCGTGCGCACCCCAGCGACAACACCCTAGGCCCACCACAAAGGAAACTCCACACAAGGTTATCTCAAAAATAGCCTTTGTATTACAATAATAAAAACACATTAGATAACACACAACTTTACAATGTGCCAACAGGCACGGGCAAGATTTACAACGGATTATGTACAGGACAGGGCCACCTGGACCACTGTCAGGGGTATGCACTTGTTAGAAATAATACTTGTAGGTATAACACTTTAGCACATCAACATATAATGACGGTAACACAGAAATAGAAAATGTAGCATACAACCAGTAACTACTGGTTAAGGGAAAATACCTCCTACGCCACCCTAAACACTGTAGGGAAATCACGCAGGGGACTAGGACCTTATATCAGGACCTATGGAAGGAAAACCTATCACCTAAGCAAGTCACATTTAGCAAAGGGAAGGAAACCTAAAATAATCACCTAGGCAAGTAACATTTAGCAAAGGCAATAAAACATAAGGCATTACATAAGCAGGTCACTTTTAGCAAAGGTAATGACACAAACAATCCTCTAAGCAGGTCACTTTTAGCAAAGGGGAATAAAAACACAAGGCATCACCTAAGCAGGTCACTGCTAGCAAAGGCAACGACATAAACAATCCTCTAAGCAGGTCACTTTTAGCAAAGGGGAATAAAACATAAAGAATCACCTAAGCAGGTCACTTTTAGCAAAGGTGATAAAACAAACAATTGCACATGAAACATTAAAACACATTCAGAGGTGCAGGTAGAACATTTGCGCAGGAATCAAATTAGCAGTAAATCATAAATTGCGCAGGGTGCACATGGCACAACATTAGAAAGGTCCCTCAGGCCAACTGGCCTCGCAAGGGGCTTAAATGCCCTGAGTCTCAATGTCAGGGGAGGCTGCGCAGGCAGCCAAGAACAAAGCCTAAACGTAGCAACTGTCCACTAAGTGCTGGACAGTTGTAAACAGAACTGGGCCACGTTGGAGCCAGGAGGGCTCAAGAACAAAGTGGGGAGGGAGCCTCTCAGGGACTCACACAACAAATGCGCAAATTAGAGCTTCAGCGCTCTTCAAATCATGACAATGCCCCAGAGCCTCTCTCAGGGCTCTAAATACGATGTGGGCGTTGAGCATCGCTGGGCTCGTGGATTAACTGTGGGCAATGAGCCTCGCCGGGCTCTCAATGAACAAATGGCCCCCAGGAGCCTCGGGCTCCTAAATCAATATGCCACGTTGGAGTCCCTCACGGGGGACTCGAGAACAGGTAATGCCCTGAGCCTCTCAGGGCTCGTCGCTAAGGTGGCCAGGGGGGGGCCCTCTCGGGGGACCCCAGAACAACTGGAGAGCCACTCGGGGCTCCACACAACAAGAAATGCGAGCGTCGGGGGAGCGGCCCTCTGCCAACTGGGGCCGCTCGGGTCACACAGAGGAACGCCCACGCACTCACCGGGTCTCGCTGGGCCGGATGCGTCTCCGCTTCCTCGCCAGGCGTCTCAGGGACACGGCCGGCAGTCCTTCTCCTCGCTGCTCGGCTCCGGGGGCGGGACTTCCGGTTCGCCTCTCCCGGGCCGCGCAGCGATTGGTTGCCGGTCCCAGTACTTCCGGGTCGTCGCGGGCAGCGCGGCGGCCCGTTTTAGGCAGGCAGGCGGGCTCCCTCGAAAAAGAACAAAGCATCCAAGGATGGGGCAATGCCGGGTGGGCTCCGGTTTCGAAATTAAATAGGGAGCGAGGTAGGCACTCATGATGCGCCGCAAATCGGCCAAATCAGGCGGGCAGATGCCGGGTGGGCACCGGCTGGACACACAGCGCTCCCAAGCGCTTAGGGGCTAAAGAAAGCGCTCCTAGCGCTAGAAATATAAGCAAAGCGCTATTGAGCGCTGGGGCACCAGGAAAGCGCTCCTAGCGCTATAAATCAAATAAGAGTGCCTCCAGGCACTCTAAGCAAAAAGCAAAAGCTCCAGCAGGGACTGGAGGCAGGCAGAGGGGCAGGGCAGGGCCAGAGCCAGCACACTGGGTCTCCAGGCAGGGAGACAAGCCAAGTGGCGGTCCTCTTGGCCCCAGCAGCAGCAGCAGCCCCCTCTGGCAAGGTCCAAAGCAGAACAGAGAACAGTTTCTGTGGGGACACAGCCCCATTTTTATACCATAAATTCCTTTGTCCTCAGGGTGCAGGGTGGGGGGAAACCAGTTGCAGCTGGCTTGGGAGTACCCTTGATGGCCCAACCACCCCTTTCATTCACTGGGGAGGCTTGGGTCATTAGACAAACCACAGGGGGGCGGAGCCAGCATTGTGTGGGGAAAACCCCAGCCCATCCAGGACCCAGGTGCACTCCTCCCACACATTACTCATGCTGATCTCACACTCACCACCGGGCAGACCCATCCAGACTTCCTGGAGCCTGGCATGCCAGCCAGCTCCAGCCAATCACGCCCCAGTATCCTCACTGCACACATACATCAATGTCCAGAAGTAGCACTTCCCTTCTAGACACATACATGCCGCAGACACCATCTTGCAGCATTCACTCTCACGAGTTCATACATACTAAAGTCGAGCCTGCACTCCCCACACATCAGGAACTACCAGGGCACACACATTCCCCATGCATTCCTATGGGAGGGCAGGCCAGCCATACTACACGCACGCACTTTCACTCTGGGACACAGGGAAAAAGTGCGCCAAGACCCAAAAATCACTACACAGGGTCACAAATAACGGCAAAAAGATTAGGGGTGAACCTGCCCTAAGGCCCAAGTCTAACACAGCCCTTCTGCCCTTTAGTTCCTACCACCTGCTGGCAAGATTCTACGCAATGTCATGGACCTGCTGATGGACAAAATACTGACTAAAAAATATTGTGATACCAATGTAGTGTGTCAAGAATATCGGGATGTCAAAAATATTGTGGACAATAATTTCGAAACTACGAATATCTTTTTAAGTGTTGTTTTTATTATTGTTATGAGAATTATCATTAGATAAAATATTGTTGAATGGAATACTGTTTTAATGCATTATTTTAAATATATTTTATTGTATTTTGTTTTATTTTATTAGTTTGTTAATTTTTTGGGATTAGTGCATTTGATAAAACATTTTGTTACTTATGTAAATTGTGTTAAAGACATGGGAAGTTGGCTTTTAGGGTATGATAGGGGGAAGATTTTTTCAAATTTCATATTTTAGTTTAATGTTATGTTTTATGTTTTAATATTATGTAAATTAATTATGTAATGCTGTGGAAAAGTTTGTTTTTATTTTTGAAATAGGCTAATTATTTTTAAAAATTGTGCTATTACTAAATTAAATGTATTGAGAATTTTAGAAAAATGTGGGCCATATGTAGGTAGGCCAATGCCGGTCGGTAACTGCAGAAATTACCGAATTTCAGCCGTTACTGACCGGTATTTAGGGTTTGAGATGTAGGAGGCAGGTTTAAGGATTCGGTATTTACCAATTCCTTAAGGAATCAGTAAAATACTGATTCCTTATTTTAAGGAATCGGTAATTACGGAATCCAAAAAGCTACGTAGGAAGCACTCAAGTGAGTGCCTTCTTGCATTCAGGATTCGCTATTTACCACCAACTACAAACATAAGCACAATGATGTACACTTTGCAAAACATATTAAATCCAATTAGAAATAGGCGCCCAGAGTTTTTGGCCAAATATCTTTTTTTGCTTTCCCTTTAAATTATATATGGCTTTTTCCAATTGATAAACACTCAATAATTTCGTTTGCCAGTAGCGAAACATCGGTGGGTCTTTGTCTAGCCAGCGTGAGGTTATGCAGTATCTAAATATTGACATAGCAATGAACAAAAAGCCTTTTTCTGCTTCTATTGTAGTCCCCCTCTGGCAAGATTGTATTCCAAATATAACCAGTTCAGCAGATATTACAATTGGTGTATCTAAAATACTATTTAGAAAGGTTTGGACTACTTTAATAAATTGACCCAAGCTAGTACAGTGGAAGAATATGTGAATTGAATCCGCACCATAATGTCCACATCGACTGCACTTAGGGCCAGTATTTACTTTCCATTTTGCCAGCTTTGCCGGTGTGTAGTATAAATCGCAAATACACATAAAATGTTGGCTTTTTAATGATCCATTAAATAGAACAATACTGGCCATTTCTAATGAACTAGATATATCTAAATTCCTTGTACCTAAACATTTCTGCCATTTGTCTGTATAGATTCCTAAATTATCTTCAGTTCGATTTAGCATTGTCTGATAAATCAGACCAATCCTATTCTTTGTCTTGCAACATTCCATCACATCAAATTGGTTCATCTTGCTGGTATTAAGCAGGTTTTTAGACTCAAGAAAGCTTCGTATTTAGAGGTATTTAAATAATCCCCTCTAGAAAAATCATATTTTTCCTTCAAATATGTATATGAGACAAATTGTTCGTCCTGATAGAGCTCGCGTAGACATAGCGTAGAACTTTGCCATCTGTGCAAAATAGAATCTTTAAAAATTGTAGGCAGTGTTGGATTATTATAGAGAGGTGTTTAGGAATTAAGATATTTACAGCAACGAAACCTCCTTTTAAATTGCTTCCAAATTTTAAACACCGTCAGCATAATTTAAAATTTAGTTTTTTTGTAAAAGCTTGGTTCAATTAATCTTACCAAACATTGACTAGCTTCAGCCCCAAGACCATTTCATAAATAGAAGGATATACCGATTCGTCCATATGAAAATCTTGAAAGTTTAAGATACCCATCAGCCTTAACGAAACTGCCCAGTAATATAACCGAAAGTTGGGCATCCCCCAGCCTCCCCTTTCCCTGGGAAGCGTACACCACTTAAGGGATCTTCTAGCTCTCCTATAACCCTAGAGAAATCTGGAGACAATTCTATCTAATTTGTTGAAGAATACTGAGGAAAACAATAATGGAATAGTACGGAAAAAAAAGGAATTTGGGAAAAATTACATTTGTTCGACCATATAAAGATAAATGTAAGTTATTCAGCCCCTCAAGAGTCCGATTGGCCGAAACCAGTAAGGGATCTAAATTAAGCGCTAAAATATCTTCTACCTTAGCGGAGATTTTTACACCCAGATAAAGAGCTGAGGTTGCCAGTGTCAATCCTTCCGGTGTGCCTACAGTAGAATGAATTACCTGTGTCTTTGAAATATTTAATTTATACCCCGAGAATTCTCCAAATTCACGGGCTAATTCTATAATTTTGGGTAATGCAGTTTGGATGTCTGATGTAACTATCGCAACGTCGTCGGCGTATGCGAAAACCTTATATTCTATGTTATGAATTTTAACAGGGGGAATATCATATTCTTTTATAAGTCTCTGTAAATATGGCTCTATATAGAGCGCAAACAATAGGGGGGAGCAGGGACAACCCTGCCGCGTCCCGCTTGTGATCGAGAAAGGGGTAGAGATCTCTGCGGCTAGCCGTATTACGGCTTTAGGATTGATATATAGCGCACGGATAGCAGTCAGATACTCTATAGGAAACCCCTTCCAGCCTAAGACAGACCACAGGAATCCCCAGTCGACCCTGTCAAATGCCTTTTCGGCATCCAACAGGGCCACACCGACTGGAGATCCCGTGGCCTGCGCCCAATCCAGAAGAGTGATTATTCGCCTTACATGATCAGTTGTATATCTTTTTTGAATGAAACCATGTTGGAATTTGGAGACCAAATTGGGCATGATGTTATTTAACCTATTCGCTAAAATATTAGGAAAGATCTTGCTGTCTGTTGTTATAAGAGAAATTGGTCGATATGACCCAAAATCAGAGGCTTCTTTTCCTTTTTTTTTAAATACAACTATGGTCGCTAGAGACCAAGAAGCGGGTGGGTCACCTTGAAACGCCTGTTGAAAAACCTTAAGAAGTTTCGGCTTAAGCATATTGCGGAAAATACGGTAGAACACAAGAGGAATGTTATCTGGCCCCATCGCTTTACCTGAGGCTAGCCCAAGAATAGCTGTTTCAACCTCTTTCCAGGTAATATGGGCAGCCAGTTTCGCTTTTTCTATTTCCGTAAGAGCAGAATTATCTAAATTCCTAAAATATAGTGAAGCGTCACTAATTACACTAGTACCATTGTCTGTTTTATTATATAGTGATTGATAAAAATCGCTGAATGCATTCATTATCCCCGTTCTGGATTCTTGAACTCCTCCTTCTAAATCAATAATCTTTGTAACGTCATTCATAGCGGCCTTCTGACTTAGCCTTTGTGCTAAAATTCTACCAGTTTGCTCACTAAGTTCGTAGCATTCCGTTTTATATTGTTTGTATTTAGATGCTACCTAATCAGCCAAGTATGAATATACAGCAGTATGTTCAATTGTTAACTCACGTGCTTCTTCAATACTTTGGCCAACTTTAACATTAACAGCTAGTTTTAATTCTGCCTTCATTACTTTATCCAATGATGTCTTAAATTCTTCCTGTTTCTTTTTCCGACGGAAGTTCGAAAAGCTCAGGTTTTACCCCCTTATTATAGATTTGAAGGTGTCCCATACTATTTGGGTCGAAGCTGTCTCATTATTATAGATAAAAAATTCATTTATAATCTTAGCCATATGTAAAAGATAGTCCTCATCTAGCAACAGGTTCCTTTGAAATGACCATTGTCTAATCTGATTATGTTGGGAGGGTAGCATAAATTCCAGAACAAGAGGATTATGGTCAGAAACCACTCGTGGTAAAATATCGATCTTGACTTTTTCCAAAAGAGCTGAAGAGATAAGGAAATAATCCAAGCGAACAGACTTTTCATGTGGAGCAGAGGAAAAAGTGGAGCCAGGCTCAGTAGGTCTTAATTTATTCCATACATCAATCAGCCCGTTCCCTAATATTAGCTCCCTAAGAGCTCTATAAGTCCTAGTTTTTCGACCTTTATAATATCCAACGTTGCTAATATTAAAATCAGCTTCCAAATGAATATTGAGATCGCCACAAAGAATTATAGGTAAACACCAGTCCGCCAATTCCAAATTAATAGTATTTATTACTCCACTATCATCCAAGTTTGGACCATTTATAGAACAAACGGTGAATTTATTTCCTTCCATAACAAGTTCTGCAAGCCCCCATCTCCCCCATTTATCCACAACGGTTCTGGCACATTTCCCCACCCCTTGCTTCATAAAAATAGCAACTCCTCTTTTGACACCAGTCTGTTTTAAACAGACAAACAACTCAAGACCTAGTTTTTTTTAGCATATTCCGTTTATCCCAAGAGATATGTGTCTCTTTTGACACAGGATATCAATTTGTAATAATTGAATTAATCTGCGTAGAATCCTTATCTTCCTGAAATCATTAAGGCCATTAATATTTAACGTAGAGAGTTTTATTTTCTTATCCATTTTACAGATTTGAAAATTAACCTGATTAATACATCTCTACTCTGGTTCTTGCTACCTTTACAAAATAAACATACTAAAATAATCTGCTCTGCCGTTCGTACTCCACTATCATCCAAGTTTGGACCATTTATAGAACAAACGGTGAATTTATTTCCTTCCATAACAAGTTCTGCAAGCCCCCATCTCCCCCATTTATCCACAACGGTTCTGGCACATTTCCCCACCCCTTGCTTCATAAAAATAGCAACTCCTCTTTTGACACCAGTCTGTTTTAAACAGACTAACAACTCAAGACCTAGTTTTTTGAGCATATTCCGTTTATCCCAAGAGATAAGTGTCTCTTGTAGACACAGGATATCAATTTGTAATAATTGAATTAATCTGCGTAGAATCCTTATCTTCCTGAAATCATTAAGGCCATTAATATTTAACGTAGAGAGTTTTATTTTCTTATCCATTTTACAGCTTTGAAAATTAACCTGATTAATACATCTCTACTCTGGTTCTTGCTACCTTTACAAAATAAACATACTAAAATAATCTGCTCTGCCGTTCGTTGAAGATTAAATACCGCTGCCTTACACCCCACACCCCACCACCACCACCCCAAACGCCTCCACCCCCTGGTGGATGACCAACCCCCCACCCCCTTCCCCAACAAATGAGGCTCAGGAACTCTCAGTTCCTGTAAAGTATGGAATGCCGTGTCCCCCCAACTCCGAGGACTATGAGAGGGAAAAATCAGTTAAACTAAAGGAACAACTATAAAATTTGATATATATCCACCGACTCCTGCCGTCCCTACAAACCCATTGGATATAGACATTTTGCTCAGACAACTCATAAAGATTCTAAATACTCTTTAGCTTTGATTTCTGATAAAAAAAATTGAGTCTGCCCATTCCAGATGGCTTTTAGCTTGGCTGGGTTTTGCAGGTACACAGTGGCCCCTTTTTTCTGAAAATCAGGTATTAATTGCCGAAGATGCCATCGTTTGGCCACTGGGGCCTGACAAAAATCAGGTCTCACGAAAAACGAGCATTGCTTAGCTGTTGCTTTTTCTCAGGTCTAGCTAAAGAGTATACCTCCTCTCTGGCAAGAAAATTATTAAAACACACTAGAATTGCCCGGGGGTATTCACCCTCCCCCTGAGGAGCTTTCTTGGCAGAGAAGGGAAACCGGTGTGCTCTTTGTACTTCTCTTGCCCAATCCCATGCTGTCAACTCGGGAAAGGCTTCTGTTAGTAGCTCTACAATACATTTCCTAGTATCGCCCCCTCTTTTTTCTCAGGTATTCCTAAAAAACACAGGTTATTTCTGCGTGCCTGGTTCTCCAAGCCCGTTCATTTGTAAGAGAGATTGTCCCTATGAGCTCTAACTGTCTCAAGTTCTTCCTTCTGTAAAACCGATTCTTCTTCTAGAGCCAAAATCCTTGCCTCGGTTTCAGTCACTCTATCGGCTGTTTCGGTACATATTTTATTTACTCGACGAACAGCATTCTTCATTTTCGAACAAGTAGCTTGAGTACGTAGGTTTTCCGCCTTGCTTTCATAACGGTGAGCCGTCATTGTATTGTATATGGTGGTTAAGGTAATTTCTGTGCAAGTCTCCAAAGTCTTTCCATTGGTTTCTGCATCAAGATTGATTACAGGATTAATTCCACCCTCCAATATAGAGCTTGCTGTGGCCCTGTTACTCGTCTTGGGGTCTTCTGGGCACGAGTCTATATTTTTAGAACCAGAGCGCTGCGAGCCTCTTTTTCTACGTCTTCTAACAGTCGACACACTGAGATTGGGTGAAATGGATTTAACTCTCGGATCTTCTTGCTCAGCTGAGCTGCTTTCAGCACTATAGTCGACCCAATCTTTGCTTACATTGGTGCTATCATCTGAAGTGCGGTCTGATAAGGAGAAAAAATTCTCCCCTGCCTCCTGCAAAACTTGAACAACCTGCACCGGATTAGTGCTTGCAGAACTCGACTCCATTACTACATTCAGCTCCTGAGTAGGGGAATCAGATCTAGCCACAGAGCCTAATTCACTCTGCTCACCACTCTGTACTTCATCTCCCATAATGCCCCTAACTTCTCGTGTTGTCTCCTGGATTCCTACAGCATTCCGATTTGGCACAGTCTCACCATTAGGGTTATTTAGAATTGTTTTGGGATTATTTTGGAACATTGTTGCTTCCCCCTGTGTTACAATGTTTTTAGTCTTTACAGGTTTCTTCTCGAGTAAGCCTAAAAGGGTTAGTGTTTCTTGTTTCAAATTCCGTGAAGAAGAGAGACTCCCCCCAGCACCATTTGCGCTCTCACCTTCTGGGCTTATGGCGTTCACGGCTTGTTCAGGATTTCCCTCTGTAATCGGCTGCTTTGATTTGCCACTCCGTGTGACAACCTTCGTTTGGGTTTTCAGAGGCATTTTCCTCCTCTGGATACCCCCGTGGCTTCGGACTACTGCACTTCGAAAACCGACCAAAATCGCCGGAAAACGCCACAGCGGGGAATGCCGCCGAGGAAAAAGAAGTAGATCAGCCAACATCCACCGCTATGCCGCAGGTGATCGCAAAGCAGATACAGTTCGGTCCGATAGTGCTGCTGGAGGGTATTGCAGGCTTTTTTTCCCTTTGGGAATGTCTTCAATTCGGCAGGGTTAAATTACTGATCTCCGCTCAAAGTTAAAATGTTTTTCTTCCGTTTTCGTTCCAATTTTCTTTTTCCGCTCAGAATCGGGTCAAGCCTCGTTCGGAGCTATTACCGGGCATAGCATAGCTTCAATCAGCTGCAAACAAATGTCACTCTGGCCGGGCTTGATCCGAAGACAAATAATCTCCCTCTCAGGAACGCGGAGCAGAGGGCTGAGCTGCTCACACAGCCCACGCCACGGCCGCCATCTTGCCTCCGGAATTCCTTACATGTCCTAGGCAGTTTTCTGCTATTATTCTCTACTTTGGGGGGTTTCCACACTCTGGGCTTCCTAGGATGCAGGCACTTGAATACCCCAGCCTGTGACCTCCCGTAGACATGCAAGTACTTTCTCTCAAAAGGGAAACAGCAACGAACATGACCATACCATATGGAGGAAGTCCGCCCCCTGTTCATCCCTACAAGATGGGTAGATTATGTGTAGTGGGGGTGGGGTGAGGTATACCTGATGTACTAGATTATATTGCAGGAGCTTAAATCGTGCACTTGCACTAACCCTTTGCACCCCCTCAAGTGCCTTTCTCCAATCACTCTCTGTCAGGGGTTCATCCAACAGCACATCTCACTTTTGCTGGATCCCAAGAGTCTCTCCCAGTAAATCTTCCCTCAGTGGTCTATAGAGGTGGGAGATCAGTCGGCCACCCTGCGCCATGTACAGCATGACTTTAATAGTGTTAGTGATGGGGCTTCCTCCGGGAACCCTGGCCAAAGTTTATGTGCAACACTAGAGATTCTGCCATATTGCAAGAATTTGCCTGGTCCTAGGTCAAAGGTATCCTGTGCCTCTTCTCGAGTCACAAACCTTCTGTCCACAGAAATGTCCCCCAGGGTCTGGCAGCCACCATCCTTCCAACAGCCAACTCAAATGGAGTCTGTGATACTGGCGAATGGGCGCAGTGCCCACAGTGGCATATCGGGAGCGAACCGGGCATGCTGTATCACCCACCTCACTTCATTCTCCCATACTACTGCTACGTGGCATACTACATATGGATATTCTCCGGGAACCCCACCTCCGAGCATCAACAGTTCTGTCAGCGAGCGGTTGCCATAAGTTCCCATCAGCAGGTGCTTCTCCCAGTTATCCTTGCTGTCTAACCAGTGGACCGCATGCTGCAACTGAGAGGCCATGTAGTAAAACTCTAAGCGGGGCATCTCCAGTCCACACTTTTCCCACATCCTCTGTAGCATTCTCAACCGCACCCTTCTGCCTTTCTTCCCCCACAAGGGGTTTATCAATAGACTCTCAAGCGTATGAAAATAAGATCGCAGGTTGATATAGAGCAAATGTTGCAGTGTATACAGGCAGCGAGGCAGAACAATCATTTTATTAACCACAATGCCCCCCACAAATGATAACGACAGATCATTCCAAAAGCGTATCAACCCGGCAACCCTTCCACAACCCGCCCAACGTTGAGTTCGAGATAGGCAGCGGCTGTGTTCCCCAGGCAGGTACCCAGGTATTGTGCCCCCTCTCCCACCCATGGCAATTGAATGAGCGGTCGTTTCCCTGGTGGGATCAAGGCTAATGTGTGAATAGGTACCACCCTGGACTTCTTGGGGTTGATGCGAACTCTGGAGAACTCACGGAAGTTCCGTAACTCCACCAGAAGCACAGGTATAATGCTCTCTATCAAATTGACCAGTGTGTCACCGCGTATAGAGAGGCTATATTATTAGACTCCCCCAACTTAACTTCCCAAGAGTTCAGCACAGTCTTTAGATGTGCGGCCAGTTGCTCCATGACTATTGTAAATAGTAGAGGAGAGAGCGGGAATACCTGACTGGTTCCTTGACAAAGAGTGAGCTGTCCAGATACCTTCCTACCCACCCGGACTCTGGTTGCAGGAGCTGAATAAAGCAACCGCACCCATCTTAAGAAGTGCTTGCCTACCCCAAGTCACTGAACGACCTGCCACATAAAAGGCCACTCTACTGAATCAAACGCTTGTTTGATATCCAACAATGCAATGGCACAATCACTTTTCAGCAGAACCAGGGCATGCCACACATGTGCCAACCATCGGAAGTAATGAGTCGTACTTCTTCTTGGTATTAAACCCACTTGATCTGAATGGATAAGCTGTGACATCCTCAGGAGGAGACGTTTTGCCATTATCCCACTGAGTATTTTTACATCGATAGTCAACAGTGAAATTGGCCTATAGGAACTGGGCAAGTTGGGGTCCTTGTACTCTTTTAGTTATATGGACACCAGTGCTTCCCTCTTAGAGGGTGGTGGAAAACCATTTCCCAGGAGTCTATCTACCAGCAGTGGGAGAAGTTGCCTATACAACTCCACCGGGAGGCCATTGGATTCCAAAATTTTAGCTGGTTTAAGACAATTTATAGCCTAGTTTAATTCCTCTTTCGTGATCGGGGCACACAGAGACTCCGTTTCCTCAGGCTCCAACCAGGGATGTTCAATTAAGTCCAGATAGGTAGAAATGACCTCCAGGCCTGCCCCAGAATGCTCTGTATATACCGCTCGCAGGTGGCTCGCCAAAGCTTCCCCAATCACCCATTGTATGTACACCAATGTCCTGTTGTAGGCACAAATCTGTATAATTGATACCACAGATGTTTCTTGCCTCACTAATCTTGCCAATAATGCCCCTTTTCTGTCTACTTCTCTGTATAGCCTTTCACAATCGGCCGTGTGGACATGCTTTTCTAACCGACGATGGTCAGTCAGGAGGGCCTCCTCGGCCGCACACCACTACATCAGTTTCTGGGGGGCTGTGGCATTCTCAGCCTCCAGCTTACCCAAGTTAGTCTTGTGCGCAGCCACACCCCACTCCAATTTACGCCAAACCCCATAGGATGTTTTGATAATGATTTCCCTCATGCCCAACTTCATGGCCTCCCATATGGACGCACAACAGGAGGTCGACTCCCAGTTCTCCTGAAAGTACCGGTTGAGTTCCTCAGATAGTGTGGCTACAAATGGACGCTCTGTTAGAACTTTAGTATTAAGCCGCCACAAGGATAACTCAGATCCAACCCCTCTTCATGTAGAGTAGGTAATGTACTTTTATTGGTATCTGAGACTTTCTGAAAAAATATATACATAGTAATATGTTTATATTTATATTTCTTTATTGTAATAAAGGTGCATAACACAGTTTGTCATTTTTCATTTTTGTCACATTTTCTATTTATTGTATATATTTAAATGTGTTAACATTTATGATTGTAACTATACAAAACATTTTAATTTAGACATATAAAAATAATTTAAAATACAATTTTAGTATTAAATCAAACATGTAAATTGTATTCAAAGATTTGTACATTTCTCTGAGTATTTTCCCATTGTTTTCCATTTTTCTAATCAAAGAAGTTCTTTCAACCACGTTTACTTACAATTCTAACATAACATGCATAGTACATAATAAATAATTGCATATTTTTAATACTATTAATTAATGTATACTTTACATTTTCTCAAATATTTTTACATATCAGTTTGACATGTTTAATATTTTTTATACCTTTTTAAATCTTCATGAACATTTTAAAAAAGATGTTTTGTCATATTCACAGTGTTTTCCATTGGGAGGTTTTTTTAGCTGAGTTTTTAGAGCATTTTGCTCAAAGCAGGTTGTGGGAAGGTGCTGCTGTTTGATGGAACAGGCAATAGCTTTTAGGATTGTGAGGTTAAGGGTGATATATGTGGGATTTGTAGACTTTGGTTCTGGTGTTGTTTTTTTTTTTCCTAGATTTACCTGTATTTTTTAGTGTCATTCACTAGTATGTTGACCTATGTTTAGCTGGAGTTTGTTAGTAATCTATTTTTATGTAATATGATATTATGTTATGTGCTTTTTGATTATTAAGGGCTCGATTACGACATGGGTGGAGTTGCCCCGGCTCTCAGTCAAAGCGGTTGTGCCAAGGCCGATTGAGGATCGTCTGCCCTTTAATTACTTTTTCAGTAATGGTGGGAATTTCCTTTGCCGGTCCCATGGCAGTGCCTATAAAATAGGCACCACAGTGGTAACATCAAAGGAAGTTCCAGCACGGGAAAAGTTCATGTCATGCTGGAACTTCTGCAAATGAAACCAGTGGCGGTGAGGAAAGTGGTTATATGCTTCGCTGGATGGTGGCAGTCCCGCCAAGCACATAGACACCTCTGGACCACCGCACCACTGCCAGGTAATGGCGGTTCCCTGGCGGAGTCCGGTCCCAATGCAGCATGCCCACTAGGGTCGTAAGGAGGCAGTCACAAGAACGCCACCACCAAGCCACCACAAGTCTGGTGGTCCTCGGACCTCCATATTCGTAATTGGGTCCTTAGTGTGATATATATGCTATTTCGAAGCAACTGTGTTTTGCGAGTCAGCATTGCAGATTTTTGATTGACAATTACTTATTTGTACAGTTAGTAGGATTTTTTAAGGAAATTACATTTGGTTTCTAGCAAATTCGTTTTTTACTTTGAATTCCTTTCTTTTTTGAGTTTTCAAGGAATTTTTCTTTTTTATAATATTTTTCAGTTTTTTTATAGTTCATGAACACTTTTGACTGCTTCAGTAGATCTCTATTGGACCAGTTTATTTTTGCATTTTTTTTTAGCTTTCTGGAGTCTCTTTATCCAGGTTTATGCTTTTTATTTATATAGATTTTGAGGCAGATCTGCACCTGCAGTGATTGATGTTTGTTAAAGTATATTTTATGTGTTCTAGTTATTTTTTATATTATCTTTTATATGCTATTTGAAGTTTGTGGTTGGTGAGGTTCATATTTTTATATCAATAATATATATATATATAATATTTTTATTCTTCAGGCTTAGTTGAAATGTTCATTTTATTTATTATTTGGGTGATGTAAAAATAATATGTATATAATTCATTTGAAAAAAATGGGCCTAATTACGATGTCGGGCGGACTCACGTCCACCCCACCCCACCCCACCTGATATTACGTCTGCGATTCCGACCACAGAATTACAACGCAACCACTCACAGGGAGGTAGCAAACATCCATTTGTCAATGGAAGCTTGTGCGGCAGGGGAAATGTCCTGCAGCATGAGCTTCCTTTGACAAATGGATGTTTGTAAACATGCCTGCACCAAGTGGCAGGCACAATGATATGTGCAATGTGGTGCCTGCCATACAGTATAGGGCTGTTTAGGGGGGCACCATAGGTGCTACTCAGGGCCCATTGCAGAGTGACGGGGGAAGGAGACACTGCTAGGGGCCCCCAAAGACACAGTTTGAAAGACTAACATGAAATTGCTGTCAGAAAGAGCCATCATAATCCTGAGAGCGGAGAAGAGCAGAGCCTAGCTCCGCATTCATTAGGGGTTTATGCTGGCTTCCGATTCTCCGACTGGCTCTAGGAATCCCCTGATGGTTTCATTCTGACCGCTGTCGTCCTAATATGGTAGTTGGGGGCTTCACCACTAACATTGCAATGGGCCCTATGTCGTTCTGCTGGTTTGGATAATGTTTTTCATTAATTGGTTCTTTTGCGGGTTAATATTTATTTTAAAATAGAGTTGTGGCTACTGATTCCAAGAAGTGTACTCATTGGTTGTTGTATAAAGAGATTTACTTTACATTGCTGCATGCCATACATTGTAGTGGTGTGTTTCCTAATCTTTGGCTTAATTTGGGTTGCTGATTGTTCCATACGTAATTGTGGGTAGCATTGTTGTTTTTGTGCAGCTTCTATAGTTTTATAGAGTATAGGTTGGATTCTGCCTAATGTGGATTGCAAGGCATGGTGACATCCTTCAACTGCAATGTTTATTTTGGCTTCCCTTGCCATGGTGCTGTCACCATGGTATTTTGAATTTGGAGGAGAGTGATAAGGTTTCCAAACAAAGTGTCTTCAAAATAATCCATTTGAGGGCTTAGTCTGTGTTCATTTTGGTGATCAAATAGAGTTTCTGTAAGTAAATTGTGGTGCTTAACTACTTCGGTGAAAGGGACATATGCAAGTGCAATCATGTTAGTTGGCAAATGGCTAACTTTGTAGCATATTCTACACTTCATGGAGATTGTTGAAGATATTTCCATTTACTTGTATCGAAATGTTTGTATCAGCTTTGTTTAGCTGTGTGCAGGTAAGGTTGTAAAACGGTTTGACTCATGAATTCTATTATTATTTTTGTGGGCAGTAGTTTTTATTTTATTTTAATGTAGTTTAACAGGTCATAGTAGGTGCTACTAAGTTTATTAGATAGTAGGGCATATATGAATGGTATATTTGTGGTTTGATATTCACCATGTATGGTGTATATCTGAGTGAATTATTTGGGGCTCATTTGAAGGTCCCATCCATCATCCATGTTTGACAATTGCTTAGATTTAGTAGGTGAACTGTTGCAAGGTTATCATGTAAGAAGAGGGTTCCTGATTATTTGTGGTTGTTAAGTGTTCAGGTATTTGAATATCTTCTAAGGACAGGAGGGGCCTCACTGGTGGCTTTTTTAGTTCATGCAACTGAGCATTTTAAGGTGGGTATTGCTGGTAGTTGGTCTGTGATATGTTCAGAGACTTTAAGGAGTATATCTTTTAGTATTTTAGTTGTGGTATCTTGGGAGCTATTGCTTGCTTCTCCTATATCTTGCAATACTTGTCTTACTTTTATTAACGTCACATTTGGGGGGTGTTTATGTTTTATTACACTAATTACAACATCAAATGTTATAGTGGACCTCCCATAGCAACCACTAGAGCAATATTTACTACATTTCCAATTAACAGTCACTGTTGTTTTACTTTCTTGTTTGTGTAGCCAATGTGAGGTAATAATTGCTTTCTTTTCTGTGATCTGAGGTTTTGTGCTTTTTCTGTCATTATGTCTGGAAATAGTGTAAAAGTATAAAGAAATACAATTTGAAAATGTAAGACGTGTTTGCCATTTACATACAAAATTATCGAACAGTTTTCTGTTTTACACTTGTAAATTTTAGGTAGCTGTTGCATGCTTTATTTGAAGGATTTCCGTCAGGGTGTTCGGAGGGTTATTGTTTTTGCTTATCCCATGGAAACTATAGTTGGAAATGCTAATTCCGAACTATATCAGGCCTGAAACCTTTGTTTTTTTCAGTGAATTTCGAAGGTTTTGTAAATGACAATTTTTAAATGTATTAATTGTTATATTTATTTGTTTTGATAATGATTTACTATATTTTTATTATAAATATTTTTATTTATTTTATTTTTTAAGTTATATTTCATATTCTTAATGTAAAATAATAACAGAAATAAATTCAAAACTAATTTTTTATTAATCATTTTTTTTTTAATATGGGCTGAACGATGTAGTACTGAGGTCTGTCCTGATAACAGGTGAGTAAAACGGAATTCGTAGTTCGGCTGATTTTTGAGGAATTTTTAAAAGCTCCAAAACTCCACACTTAGAAAAATTTCCAAGTGAAACCAGTCAATGTTAGCCTATGGAAGGAAATTCAAGTTACTGTAAGTATGGTTAGAATTACTTTTCAGGATCAGTAGTGCGCTCAAAGATGCAGCACTGACTTTTCTTGTGATAACACGTGAGTAAATCGGAATTCGCAGTTTGGCTGATTTTACAGGAATATTTTGCTCAATAGTGAAGGAAGGGGCGGGGCCTGAGGTAACATGAGTGCAATCATGCCCTGTGGTGCGTTTTAGATTGGGGAATTAATTCTTCTTCAATCCTGATGTCCCCTGTGAGCCAACTATTACACCAGGTACCTCCAGTATGCGCCAGGCAGCTGTGTTGCAGAGAGGTGTTCAGAGGGCACGCCCCCTTTTTACAACACTCTGCAACACAGCTCCGTGGTGCTTACTGGAGATATCTGTTGGACTTGTGGCCCCCTAAGGGACCTCTGGATTGAAGAGGAATTAATTCCCCAACTTAAAACGCGCTACAGGGCATGTTTGCACTCACATCACCTCAAGCCCCGCACCCTACCTTCACCACTGTGCAAACGCACCCTGTAGCGTGTTCTAAGTTGGGGGTTTAAGTCCCCTTGCATACTGGGGGTCCCTGGGGGCCAACTAGCCCACCAGGAACCTCCAGTATGCACCAGGGGGCTGCGTTGCAGAGAGGTGTAAAAAGGGATGTCGCCTCCTTACACCTCTCTGCAACGCAGCCCCCTGGCACGTTTGCAGAGGAGGAACTATTTCCCCTTGCATACTGGAGGTCCCTGGGGGCCAACTAGTCCACCAGGAACCTCCAGTATGTGCCAGGGGCCTGCCTTGCAGAGAGGTGTAATGAGGCCACGCCCCTTTTCACACCTCTCTGCAACGCAGCCCCGTGGCGCGTTTGCAGAGGGGCAACTAATTCCCCTTGAATACTGGGGGTCCCTGGGGGCCAACTAGCCCACCAGGAACCTCCAGTATGGGCCAGGGGGCTGCATTGCAGAGAAGTGTAATGAGGCCACGTCCCTTTTAACACCTCTCTGCAACACAGCCCCCTGGCACATTTTCAGAGGGGGAACTAATTCCCCTTGCATACTGGGTGTCCCTGGGGGCCAACTAGCCCACCAGGAACCTCCAGTATGCACCAGGGGCTGCATTGCAGAGAGGTGTAATGAGGCCATGCCCCTTTTACACCTCTGCAACGCAGCCCCCTGGCGTGTTTGCAGAGGGGGAACTAATTCCCCTTGCAAACTGGAGGTCCCTGGGGGCCTACTAGCCCACCAGGAACCTCCAGTATGCGCTCAGGAAGGTACAGAGTACAGTACAGAGTACGGTACTTCGTACCCCTTGAGTAAAAAAACAAGAATTTATATTTTTTGGGCCTTGGGGGTCCTTGTGGGACCCTCTGAGCAGGCCTAGGGGATCAGGGTGTTTCTACCCTGCCCCCTTTCGTGTTTTGCACGTGTGCTTCACTGCTTTCTTGTGCCTCGGTTCTACCGCGGCACAAGATGTCTGCCAACACTTTCTGGGTTGGAGTGTTGACAGATAGTTGACAGCCAACGACCATGCAGCTCGTGCTCGGGAAGGTACAGAGTACAGTACAGAGTACAGTACAGAGTACGGCACTTTGTCTCTAGATATCAATATGATTTTACTTTTGATTTTCTCAGGTAGTACTGAACGGATTTACACCATTTAACAAACAATCTGCGAACCGAACTCTACCTTTTTGCCAAACTTGGTGTAATTCCGTTCAGCCGTTCGGGCTGTAGCCCTGGCTAAAGGTCCTATGGAAAATTGCATGGGGAAAACACATTTTGGGACCCCCCTTTTTTCTCGGCCCCCACTTGACGAATCACTCCCAACATAGTGTGGTGAACTTCTAACCTCTGTGCTCACGTAAGTGTTCCATGAATTATTACTTTGGTAACAGGCAGAAAGCCATTTGGGGATAGGGTTGAAAGGTACTGTCTGTATAAAAACCGTTATATTATCCCTGGATCCTCTACAAGACAAAAAGGAAAGCAAAGTAAAACAAAACACTGTGTACCAGATTTACAACCCCCTTGCACCACTTTCCTGTCCAAGGCCCCCCCACCTACAAAATTAAAAGTGTGTGGGCCTTAACAACGCCCCTCAAACCCCAGGAACCACCACCCCCGGGGATTTGTGTATTGTGGGAGGCAGGCTGCCTCCCCCTCCGCTTGGTGCCCTTGAGGGCCCTGGGGACCGCCACGCCCAAGGGCTGGCTCCTGCAGAGTCCCAGGGTGACTGCCCCCGAGCACTGCTCTTTGATTTGACAGGGCGGGAGTCTCACGGCTCCCGCCCTCCCATTGCAAAGTTGGTTTGTATTTTGAAAGACAGAGCAATGAAATCTGTTCTCAATTCAAAAATCCAAAGCAGAATGCTTTTCCATGTGCAAGTTAGCATATCCCCTTGCGGAAAAGCAATGCCGACTCCAGAAGAATGCGGGAAGCCAGCGGGACCGTGGGGGCATAGTTGCTCCCCTCACGGTCCCCAATACTTTTTATAAGACCCGGCGGATACGATCCCCGGGAATATTAGAAAGTACTGATAGGGGTTTTTTTTATGGAAAAACTAAAAGTTGCGACTCCAGCGCCTTTGGTGCACAACTTCTGTGCGTTTGGGAGCCGGCATTACTTTTCCACATCAAGAGCTACTAACATGCAGCTCCCCATGTGGAAAATCAATCTGATTTAGATTTGGAAAGAGAGAACAGATTTCCTTGCTATGAGAGGGCGGGATGGGCACCCCGGGACACTGCAAAAGCCGGCCCTCCCACAATACATTAAGTCCTGGGGAGTGGTGGTCCCCGGGGCTTTGGAGACCTTACAGTCCCCCCTCCCAGCCATGATTTTGTTTGTAGCCTGGGGGGGTAACGGGTAACGGGGCCCTCGAGTGCTCCAGGAGGGGGGCCACGTAGTTCCCGCTCCCGCAATACATAAACCCCCGAGGGGTGAGGGTCCCCGCGGCTTTGAGGACCTTCAACCCCTCCCCTCACCATTTTTTTCTTTTTAGCCACGGGGGCTGACGATCCCCGAGGCTGGGTGGCCCCACATACAATTTTATAATTATGCCCCCGGTATTTAACCCCTCGGAGATTAATTATGAAAAAAACTCTGTTTTATTTTATTTATTTTACGGCACAGTCCATGCACCCTACATGCACCTGCCGTTTATTTTTTCTTTTTAAAAATGTGGGCCCTGGGGGACCTTCTGGGAACCCCCTAAGCAGGTCTAGAGGGTAACATTATTTCTACCCTGCCCCCTTTCTCCGTTTTGAGCTCATATTCCACTGACTTACTCAGCCTTGCTTCTACCGAGGCACAAAATGGCTGCCAACAGTTCCTGGTTTCGAATGTTTGCAACCGCTTGACAGCCAATTAGCATTGAGCGTGTGATTGGGATGGTGTGCTTATGGTACGATGACAATCCTCGCACAATCCGGGGATCCCCCACGCCCATAGATATATAAATGACTTTAACCGTAATTTTCTCAGGAACTACTGAACAGACTAACACCATTTAAGCAAAAGGCGCAAGTCTGAACTGAGGACTACCTCTTTGTCAAATTTAGTGTAATTCCGCTGTAGCCGTGGCTAAAGGTCCTATAGGAAATTGCATGGGGAAGACACATTTTGGGATTCCCTTTTTTTCTCAGGCCACGCTTGACGAATCACGCGGAACTGAGCTGGCCAAAGGTTTGGAAAGTTTCGAGAAGATTCATCAATCTGCGCCAAAGTTATTGGCAATAGAATGTCGCGGATTTCCTATGCATAATAGGTTCTACCTATAACTACCTACTGGCGACCGCTTTACACAAGTACAGACCACGAGTATAGAACATAATATAGGTCTATCTGCGGTCAAATACTTTTCAGATCAAAGATCATGCGAGTTTTACCAGAATAGCAAAGCAATCTTAAGTCTAATTGAATGGTGCCTTAATAACAATTTTTTCCTTTTTGGGAAGGAATTGTTCCGACAACTCAGAGGAGTGGCGATGGGAGCCTGTTTCTCCCCCAGCTACGCGTGCTTGCACGTGGGCTGGTGGGAGGAACAGGTTATTAAAAAGGAACACAGTGAATGTTTTAAAAACAATGTAATGTGTTTCCTCAGGTACAGAGACAACATCTTTATTTTGTGGAAGGGCAGCGAAAGAGAAGCTCTTGACTTTGTCAAATCCATCAATAACAACAAAATTAACCTCCACTTTACATCCCATATTGATAAGGAGAGCATAGAATTTCTAGATGTCAGAGTGTACATTAAAAATGATAAAATTGAGACGACATTGTTTAGAAAACCCACCACTGGCAATGGATCTAGTGCGCACCCCAAACACCTCATTGCAAGTATCCCTTATGGGGTATTCTTAAGACTTAAAAGAATTTGCAGTGTAGAATCAGACTTTGAGATATGAGTGAAAGAAATGTTGGTCAGACTGAAAGCACAAGGTTATTCAGAAAATGTGCTTAATGCAGCTATGAGTAAAGCTAGGAAGAAACCCAGAAAGAGCTTGTTCACAAACCGTACCGTTGACAACTTAGAACCTTCAGGAGAGTCAGTCCCTGGTGATGAGCCAGTAGAGAACCAAGGACCCGGACTCATCACTACTTATAGTGATGAAGAAATAAAAATTAGATCAATAGTCAAAAGAAATTGGTCCATAGTTTCACTGACCCGGTGCTGCGAACAAGCCTACTATCCACTCCCACTATCACATTTAGCAGAGGTAAAAATATGGGGGCTTTTCCGGATAAATCAGCCCCAAAATCAGACAAAATCCTATGTGGTTAAAACCTACTCCTGGCTATCACAAATACTCTACTTGTAGAGCTTGCAAGTTTGGTGGAAACATGACCCTTTACCACACTCCTTTCAGCACCAGTGGAACTGCCATAATGGGGAGTTTCAATTGCAGGACAGAATTTGCTGTATATGTCCTGACGTGCACCTTTGGCTTGAATTACATCGGCAGCACCAAGCTACAGGTGCACGTGAGGATCTTGCAGCATCTGAGGGCCATATTGCATAGTGATCCCGCATACCCGGTAGCGTTGTTAACTGCCTTAAATATTTTGTGGTAGGATCTGTCACTAAACCACGAAGAGGAGGTAGCAGGGAGCTCCTATTACAACAACTAGAGACAAGGATGATACTTGAATTCGACAGAAAATGTCCGAATGGGCTTAATAACACGGACAACATGTATTACTTTCTGTAGATTTGTTTCCCTCCTACGAGTGTGTAGTCTCGGATGAGATAGGGTAATGTACTTTTGATTGTTGATTAGAACTGTTTATTATCACTTGGACTTTGATCAGAGTTTTTTATCTTGAATGTTACCGCTTGGTATAAGTGTCTGGAAGGAAATAACTCTTAACTACATTAATTTGTAATGGATTTATTAGAATACCTCTTTTGTCTAAAAAATCAAAAATGAAAAAAAGGGTTTTAGAACACTATTGCACTTTTATTTAGTATGCATAAATGTTTTTTATATGATTTTAGCAATGTGTAATCTGTGTCATTTCTAATTGTTATCAATGTTTATACATTCATATTTATCATACTAATGCACCTTATTCGCATTTGAGATTATATTAGCACGGTTTTGCACAATACTTTATTCGCTGCTACACACTTTTTTGCACATTTTAGGAGCCCCGCACATAACACATATGTAGATGACAGATATAATACAAGAATCAAATAGAAATCTATATATATGGAAATCATAAAACCTGGAGTTCTAGATTGATAGATTTAACCAGCAATATTTTGCACATGAGGTTACATTTTTTACAAACAGGTCTTTTTCATATGTGTTAGAGATGAACTAAGCTATAGGTGTGAGGTCACCATACATATTTATGAAGAATGTCTAGACACATTATTTTGCAAAAAGAAATACAATATTGTGTGTTGGTGTACAAACTACTCTTGTTGCCCAACTGTATTTATACAGTAAGAATAATCTTGCAGATCCAGTAATTATGAATAAACCTAAATGTATTAATTATTCGATGTATTATAAAAAAAGTAAAGACTCATATGCAATTGCAAAACGCGGGCTGAAAGCCACAATGAAGTCTGTTGTTTAGCTCTACAATCATGTGACCTGTAACTCGTGATGGGGGTGTGCTGTTAGCAGTGTTTAAAAATAATCAGCAGATCCACAGTCCACATGTGAACAAGGGCTTTCGAGCCCGAAACGCATCACCTTATCTTGCTGGAATAAAATTGTCAAATAACCATCTTGCCTGATTACAGTGGTCCGTCTCTCCTTCTTCGCCACTTGGAGGTAGAGGGAGTTCTTCATCTTGAATATATGCAAAAGTTTGTCCAGAGGGACAAACCTTGCACTATCATTGAGGCTCTGAGCAGATGACAGGCTAAAATCACACGAATTGGCCTCAAACCTAACGCGTTTCAGATAATCGTATTCTTGATCACAGGCACCCAATTAAAAAGTGCAGCAGTTCACTCCAATCCACTCAATTAGTTTACTCCAATGTTATTTTATGTTATGTTATGTTATAAAAGGACTTATAGTGTGCACAGCTACTCAGCAGAGCATCCCGGCCCTGAGACTTGAAGGGGGGTGAACAGCAAGCCCAGAGTGCAAGGTCCTTATCCCGCTTGTTGGAACATCCAGGTTTTCAATTGTTTCCTAAAGGCCAGTATATTTGTGGCCTGCCTAAGTGGGAGTGGGAACCTGTTCCAGAATCTAGCCACCAGCATCTGGAAAGAGTGACCGCCGTATTGGGCTTTGAGACACCTAGGAGTGACAATTAGACGTTGGTGTGCTAACCTGACAGATCTACTGGGTACATAGTATGAGATTCATCTACAGTTGTAAGGCGCCCTAATGCCATGCAGAGATTTTGAAAGCCAGGACCAGAGCTTTGAAGAGTATTCTGCATCGGACAGGCAATCAGTGCAGATTTTTCAAATGATGGGAAATCTGGTCTCTGGGACCGAGGCTCAGTACTGCCCCGTGTTCTGCAAGACTTGCAGTCTGTTGAGCAAAAACTCCGGAAGGCCCAGAGAGAGGACGTTGGCATAATCCCCACTAGCGACTGTACTACGGGTTTATTAGATAGGGCATCGTCCATTTTCACTCCCAGATTTGTTACCACCTTGACTGCTGACTGGGATGAAGACATGTCTGGGGCCACCATTGTTTCCAGGCATCCAGAGGGGCTGCCAAAAAGATAATTTCGGACTTTTCCGAATTACATTTGAGGTGATTAAGTCTGAACCAGGCAAAGGTTTCACTCAGACACTTGTTAATCTTCTCCCCGTTAAACTCCTCTCCCTTCTCACAGGTGAACAGCAGTTGAGTGTCCTCGGCATAGGATATAATTGTGGCCTCACCTGCTTCAATCAGTGAGGCCAAGGGAGACATGTACAGATTAAAAAGTACAGGGCTCAAGATAGATCCCTGTGGCACACCTTCACTCAGAGGTGGCATACAGGCTGAAAACGGAGGTGACCAGACCTCTTGATGTCTAGCCTCCAAAAAGGGGGAAAACCACTTCAGCACTGTGCCCTTAAGCCCGCTCTCCTGCAATCTCTGCAGGAGGAGGCCGTGGGGCACTGTGTCGAAAGCCGGGTAGAGGTCTAATAAGACCAGGACAGCCTTGCCTCCTTTGAGGGAATCTGAGATCTCCAGCAGCAAGATCTCAGTGCTAAGATTCTGCCAATGATCTCCTTTTATTGTCATTATGTGACTTTGCAGAGCATTATGGGACTAGTAGTTTGGGTATACAAATTCAAACCCAAGTGGGTGTTGCTCTCTTGAATATACCATAAAAACATATCCATTGCCATGTGGGCAGAGAGTTTGCCAGCAAAATTATTTTAAAGTCCCCTCAATGTTCGTTCAGTCTAGAAAGATAAATGAACAAACGGATCCACTTTTCCTCTGTCGCAATGCAGGCTTCACGACCTGGAACTGCATAATTTTTCACAAATGTTTGTCTAAAGGGAGGAAGCCCGCACTCTCATTGAGGCTCCGAGCAGATGACAGGCTAAAAACACAGGAATTGGCCTCAAGCCTAATGCATTGTGGATAATCGTATCCTTGATCACATGCAGCCAACTCAAAAGTGCAGCATTTCCCTCCAAACCACTCAATTAGTTTACATCAATGATCTCCTTTTATTGTCATCATGTGACTTCGCATAGCATTATGGAACTAATTGTTTGGCATACAAATTGAAACAGAAGTGGGTGTTGCACTATTGACTACACCATAAAAACATGTCCATTGCCCATGTGGGCCGACTTATTGCCACAAAAATTCTTTTAAAGTACCCTTGATGTTCCGTTCAGTCCAGAAAGATAGATGAACATACAGATCTGCTTTTATTGTCATCATGTGACTTTGCAGAGCATTATGGTACTAGTAGTTTGGGTATACAAATTCAAACCCAAGTGGGTGTTGCACTCTTGAATATACCATAAAAACATATCCATTGCCATGTGGGCAGAGAGTTTGCCAGCAAAATTATTTTAAAGTCCCCTCAATGTTCGTTCAGTCTAGAAAGATAAATGAACAAACGGATCCACTTTTCCTCTGTCGCAATGCAGGCTTCACGACCTGGAACTGCATAATTTTTCACAAAAGTTTGACCAAAGGGACGAAGCCTGCACTCTCTTTGAGGTTCCAAGCAGATGACAGGTTAAAATCACAGGACTTGGCCTCAAGTCTAATGCGTTTTGGATAATCATATCCTTGATCACAGGCAGCCAATTCAAAAGTGTAGCATTATGCCCCAAACCACTCAATTAGTTTACCCCAAAGATTCTCCTTTTATTGTAATCATGTGACTTTGCTTAGCATTATAGGACTAGTAGTTTGGCCATACAAATTCAAACCCAAGTTGGTGTTGCACTCTTGAATACACCATAAAAACATATCATTTGCCCATGTGGGCAGAGAGCTTGCCAACAAAATACTTTCAAAGCCCCCTCGATGTTCCGTTAAATCCAAAACGATAAATGAACAAACTGGTCCACTTTTCCTCTGTCGCAATGCAGGCTTCACGACCTGGAACTACATCATTTTTCACAAAAGTTTGACCAAAGGGACGAAGCCTGCACTCTCTTTGAGGTTCCAAGCAGATGACAGGTTAAAATCACAGGACTTGGCCTCAAGTCTAATGCGTTTTGGATAATCATATCCTTGATCACAGGCAGCCAATTCAAAAGTGCAGCATTATGCTCAAAACCACTCAATTAGTTTACCCCAAACATTCTCCTTTTATTGTAATCATGTGACTTTGCTTAGCATTATAGGACTAGTAGTTTTGCCATACAAATTCAAACCCAAGTTGGTGTTGCACTCCTGAATACACCATAAAAACATATCATTTGCCCATGTGGGCAGAGAGCTTGCCACCAAAATGCTTTCAAAGCCCCCTCGATGTTCCGTTAAATCCAAAACGATAAATGAACATACAGATCCGCTTTTCCTCCACAGTGGTGCAGACTTCACAGCTTGGACCGCCGTAATATTTTTTCACAAATGTTTGTCCAAAGGGACAAGGCCTGCACTCTCATTGAGGCTCCAAGCAGATGACAGGCTAAAATCAAAGGACTTGGTCTCAAGCCTTACACGTTTTGGATATCTTATCCTTGCTCACAGGCAGCCAATTCAAAAGTGCAGCATTTCACTCCAAACCACTCAATTAGTTTACTGCAATGATCTCCTTTAATTGTCGTCATGTGACTTTTCATAGCATTATGGGACTAGTAGTTTGGGCATTCAAATTCAAACCCAAGTGGATGTTGCACTCTTGAATACACCATACATTTTTTTTTTGCTGAGTTTTATATAGCGCGAACTAGACCCGAACCGAATCAGGTTTTAGAGCGCTTTACATATTTTCCAGTTACAATATATTTTACGTTTCCAGTTACTTTCATTTTAGACACGGGGAGATTAAGTGATTTGCCCAGAATCACAGGAGGATTGGCGTCGTTACCAAGACTTGAACCCAGATCCCCAGGTCCGAGGTCGAGCGCCCTAGCCGTTAGGCCAACTCCTCTCCCCTACATGCATGTCCATTGTCCATGTGAGCAGAGAGCTTGTCACCAAAATTATTTTAAAGCCCCCTCAATGTTCCGTTCAGTCCAGAAAGGTAAATGAACAAACACATCCGCTTTTCCTCTGCAGCGATGCAGGCCTCACAGCTTGGACTGCCGTCATAGTTTTTCCACAAAGGTTTGTGTTGGACAGGCCACGTGTAAGGCTTGCTCCCTCCCCGCACGACCAGGCCCGAGCCCCGCTCCTCAGGCGTTACACGCAACAACAACCCGTTTCCCGTCTCCTATAGGGCCCCTGCCCCTGAACATCTCCACATCGTGGGCCCGATTCCCTACCGGCTCTCTCGCCCGGCCTGGGCGCCATCTTGGACACGGCACCACGAGGCCGCGTGGCCTCCGATCAACCCTAACCCTGGGCCTGGCCAGGCCCCGACATCCCGGCACCACCATCCACCCAGGAGGTGAGCGGACTACTTGGCAGGTCAATGGGAGAAAGAGGTGTCGATGGCTCTCCCCCGCCAGGTGCCGATCGCCCCCAGCTCCCCCAGGCGCTGGCTCCACCCCCCTGCTGGGTGTCTGGACTCCCTCATCCCGGACCTCCCGACCTCCCAGTGCGAGGGTCCGGACATCAAAGGGCGCCAGACCTATAACTGGCGCAGCTCCAGAGCAGGAAGGCAGTTGTATCCTGGAGTCGAGAGACGCAGTGAAGAACTCATCCTTGACGGACTACTGGCGCTGCCGTAGCCCTGCCTTGCGAACTACCGACCTGCCTGCTGGTGCTGCCGCGGCTCTCTGCACCCATCTTCATCGGGACCTGCTGGCTCCGCCGCGGACCGTCACTACCTTCAACCATCCCGGGACCTGCTGGCTCCGCCGCGGCCCGATCATCTAGAACGCCGAGCTCGAGGATTGTGAGCTAATTCATCTACAACCACATCCCCCAGAGTGGTAACGAGACTGTCCCGCTACCCCCTTACCCAACCAAGAGACTAGAATAGAGGGGACCCCGGAGTCCAGACCTCCTTGTACCACCTCACCGTACTTAAAGAATTGCTTTTAAAGTAACGTTGAACCTTATCCTTGTGTGGTGTACGTCAGTGGGGGGGAAGTTATTGGTCTGTACGATTGCTGGAGACGGATCTCCCCGGAGACCTCTCCCCTTATCCTCGGCCGACCCTCCCGGTCCGTCTAACATTGGTGGCCAGCGACGGGATCCGAATCAACGCGTAATCGTACAGAGAGTAGCTCACCCCACGACAAAACCACAATGTCAACCAAAGAAAGCGGATCCACCGAAAAATTCCAGATTGAGAAATTGGAAGAATACAGCCATCGTGAGTTGAAACAATTCTGCATTGAACTAGGTATCGCTACCACCGGTCTGAATACTAAAGACGATTTCAAGCACGCCATTGAGTCATGGGCAGAAACCGGGGCCGTCAGACCCCCGGACCAAAATCTCGCAACAGCAGAGAAAGACACCACGGCTCCCGAGGAGCGAAGAACGGGTCTCTCGCAAGATGAGATCCAAGAACGAGAAAGAAACCGACTACATGAGCTAGAGATGGCCCGGCTCAAAATGGATGGCGAACTCAAATTAGCCGAACAAAAACTAAATCTGGAACATCTGCGGCTCCAAGAAGAACGGGAAGAGAAACAGAGACAAAGAGAGCTTGAAGAGAAGAGACTGGCGTACGAACACGAACGCAAACTAGCTGAGATAGACTTACGCAAGCAGAACAAAGAATTAGGAGTGCCCGAGCAACCGCGCCCCCCGGGGGTGACAGAAAGGAAGGTACACATCCCCAAGGATGTCGTTCGAGAATATTTCCGAGAAGACGACATACAGCAATGGTTCAAGGCCTACGAGATCGCTATGACCTCCCACCGGATCGATCGAAGCGACTGGGGAGCCGGTCTATGGGGGAGGTTCGTCAATGAGGGCCGCGATGCCCTGCTACAGCTCCCAGACCATCTGATGACCTCCTATGACCACATGAAAGCTACCCTCCTCACCCGCTATGGGCTCACACCCGAAATGTACCGCCAGAGGTTCCGAAACTGCACTCGGATCCCGGGCACAACTTGGGTGGAATACGTGAACTATTTCAGCCGGGCCTTCGAGGGGTGGATCAAGGGAAGCAACGTAACGACTTACGAGCAACTCTTCAATCTCATGGTATGGGAGCATCTATCGAACAACTGCTTCGTCGAGCTCAGGCAGCACCTCCTCGACAGTAAATTAACTGATCCACGACAGCTTGCCGCCGAGGCTGACCGGTGGGAAATTACCCGAGTGGGCCGAACTGGGCCCCATGAACCGAACCGGAACAACCACGGTCAGCACCGTCCCCGAGGAGGAGGAGGGGGCCAGGGACGAGGGAGAGACAACGCCCCGGCCGCTCCCGCTACCAGCACCCCACCCCCGGCCAACCGGGGCAACACCCCGGCGCGGCCGGGATACAGAGCCAATGTCACGTGTCACCGATGCCAGCGAGTCGGCCACTACGCCAACGACCCGAATTGTCCACAGAGCCAGACTCCGAGACCCCGCCAGATGGCTGCCGCCGCCCTGGGGGAAGAACAAACCTACGAAGAACATGAGGAATGTGAGCAAGAACGCCAGGAATGGGAACCAGCCGCCATGGTTCTAGCGTGCCTAGGGGGAAGAGACATGGTCCCGCGGGTCCCCCTACCCGCCAACACCCGGAAGTACAGTCAATGGGTGAACATTAATGGACGCCGGGCCGAAGCACTACGTGACACCGGGGCCAGTGTAACGGCCGTCCGATGTCACCTGGTGACCCCAGAACAGATTCTGCCGAACGTCCTCTGCCCGGTCCGTTCAGCCGACAATTCGGAGAGTCTATGTCGGATGGCTTGCGTCCCCTTCGAGTGGGGAGGAGTCTCCGGCATGTTGGAAGTGACGGTCCGAGATGATGCCCCCGTAGACTGTCTCCTGGGAAATGATCTTGAGAGTTCCCCGTGGGCCGCCGTAGAGAGGAGAGAGCACCTAGGGATGTTGGGCATCCCGGATTGGGCGTGCGTAACCACCCGGTCCATGGCTGCCCGGGCCATCCCCCGACCCGAAGAACCTGAATGGCCGGCACCTCCTCCCCCGGTCGCTCCAGACACCGACCGTGCCGTCACCCCAGAACCAACTCCCGAGGGGCTCATTCAGCCTCAGGACCTTCCCGGCCTGGATCAGTGGCGTCAGGAGGGGGGGCCCACCCAAGAACAGTTTCGCCACGAGCAGAAGACCTGTCCCTCCCTCGAGGGACTCCGCCAACAAGCCCTCGCCCAGAGTGCAGGGGATACCTCCGGAACCCATTGGGTCTATTGGGACAATGACCTGTTGTACAGCGAACAGAGAATCGCAGAGTTAGGGGCCAGTCGAGTTCTAGTGGTGCCCCTCCGCTTTAGAGACTTCTTGCTAAACCTGGCCCACGATGTCCCCCTGGCTGGCCACCTGGGTCAGGATAAAACCTACAGTCGCCTGGTGACCCACTTTTTCTGGCCCAAGATGAGGAACGACGTACTCCAACACTGCCGATCTTGCCCCACGTGCCAGGCCAGCAGGAAGAGCGGCCGCAAGCTTAAAGCACCTCTGCAACCTTTTCCAGTGGTCACCACCCCGTTCGAGAGGGTGGGGATAGACATTGTGGGACCCCTGGACCCCCGTACAGCACACGGACATCGGTTCATCCTAGTACTGGTGGACCACGCCACCCGCTACCCCGAGGCTGTTCCCCTGCGAACTGTGACAGCCCCGGTAGTCGGCCGGGCCTTGATGGGGATCTTCTCCCGGGTGGGCTTCCCCCGAGAAGTCGTCAGCGACCGGGGCACAAACTTTATTTCAAAATACATGAAGTCCCTCTGGCAACAGTGTGGGGTCACCTACCGATTCACGACCCCCTATCACCCTCAAGGAAACGGACTGGTTGAGCGGTTCAACCGCACGCTCAAAGGGATGATTGGGGGGTTGGAAGAGCCCCTCCGTCGCCAGTGGGATGTGCTACTACCGTGCCTTCTCTTTGCCTACCGAGAAGTCCCCCAGAAGTCCCTCGGCTTCAGCCCGTTCGAACTCTTGTATGGGCACCCGGTGCGGGGGCCGCTCAGCCTAGTCAAAGAGGGCTGGGAAATGCCCCCTCTAAAGAACCCTCCAGATGTTTTCAAGTACCTCCTAACCCTCCGCAACCAGACCAGACGGTTCAGAGAGATGGCAAAAGCAAACCTGGAGGCCAGTCAGGAGGACATGAAAAGGTGGTACGATCAGAATGCATCCTCCATCGAATTTGAACCCGGCCAACAAGTGTGGGTAATGTCTCCCACCGAACCATGCGCCCTGCAAGACAAATGGACGGGGCCCTTCAAAGTAATCGAGCGCAAGAGCCCTGTCACCTATCTCATCGATATGGAATCTTCACGAAACCCTCTCCGGGTCCTCCACGCTAATAGACTTAAACCCCACTTTGTACGCTCAGAGCTCAGCCTCTTGATGGCAACCGACAATGGAACCGAGGAGGACTCCGAACCCCTCCCTGACCTCCTACGGTCTCGGGAGAAGGACGGCTCCGTGGACGGGGTCCGACTCTCGGAGGCCCTCACCCTGGAACAGCGCCAAGGCTGCCGAGACCTCCTGCTGCAGTTCGCCACCCTGTTCTCCCTCACCCCAGGGGTCACCCCCTGGTGCTTACACGACGTGGACACTGGAGACAGTCCCCCTGTCCGCCATCGGGCCTACCGCGTACCAGATCGGGTACGGGCCTGCATCCAAGAGGAGGTGGCCAAGATGCTCACGCTCGGGGTCATCGAGCCCTCAGACAGCCCCTGGACCAGCCAGTGGCTTTCATCAGCAGACGGCTCCTGGCCCGAGAACAACGCTGGAGCACCATCGAGAGGGAGGCCTTCGCCGTGGTGTGGGCCCTCAAAAAGCTCCGGCCTTATCTCTTCGGCACCCACTTCAGGGTCCAGACCGATCATCGACCCCTGCAATGGCTAATGCAGATGCGGGGGGAAAACCCGAAACTACTACGTTGGTCCATCTCCCTGCAGGGGATGGACTTCACTGTGGAACATCGACCCGGGCAAGACCACGCCAACGCAGATGGCCTGTCACGCTTTTTCCACCTCGACGAGGAGAGTACCCAAGAGGATGGGTGACTCTCCCCGCCTTCAGCTGGGGGGGACGCATGTTGGACAGGCCACGTGTAAGGCTTGCTCCCTCCCCGCACGACCAGGCCCGAGCCCCGCTCCTCAGGCGTTACACGCAACAACAACCCGTTTCCCGTCTCCTATAGGGCCCCTGCCCCTGAACATCTCCACATCGTGGGCCCGATTCCCTACCGGCTCTCTCGCCCGGCCTGGGCGCCATCTTGGACACGGCACCACGAGGCCGCGTGGCCTCCGATCAACCCTAACCCTGGGCCTGGCCAGGCCCCGACATCCCGGCACCACCATCCACCCAGGAGGTGAGCGGACTACTTGGCAGGTCAATGGGAGAAAGAGGTGTCGATGGCTCTCCCCCGCCAGGTGCCGATCGCCCCCAGCTCCCCCAGGCGCTGGCTCCACCCCCCTGCTGGGTGTCTGGACTCCCTCATCCCGGACCTCCCGACCTCCCAGTGCGAGGGTCCGGACATCAAAGGGCGCCAGACCTATAACTGGCGCAGCTCCAGAGCAGGAAGGCAGTTGTATCCTGGAGTCGAGAGACGCAGTGAAGAACTCATCCTTGACGGACTACTGGCGCTGCCGTAGCCCTGCCTTGCGAACTACCGACCTGCCTGCTGGCGCTGCCACGGCTCTCTGCACCCATCTTCATCGGGACCTGCTGGCTCCGCCGCGGACCGTCACTACCTTCAACCATCCCGGGACCTGCTGGCTCCGCCGCGGCCCGATCATCTAGAACGCCGAGCTCGAGGATTGTGAGCTAATTCATCTACAACCACATCCCCCAGAGTGGTAACGAGACTGTCCCGCTACCCCCTTACCCAACCAAGAGACTAGAATAGAGGGGACCCCGGAGTCCAGACCTCCTTGTACCACCTCACCGTACTTAAAGAATTGCTTATAAAGTAACGTTGAACCTTATCCTTGTGTGGTGTACGTCAGTGGGGGGGGAGTTATTGGTCTGTACGATTGCTGGAGACGGATCTCCCCGGAGACCTCTCCCCTTATCCTCGGCCGACCCTCCCGGTCCGTCTAACAGTTTGCCTACAGGGACTAAGCCCGCACTCTCATCGAGTGGTGCTATGCAAACAAATGATGGATGGAATGCTGAATAGATCATAAATGCACCCCCAGTCCAGAGATCTGGGATAAATCCATTGTTCTTATGCTCACTATGCCGCCCCAGTTTAGACCTAGCCATAAGAAAATTAGTGTTGACCCTTTGCTACTTGGGAACAGTCTAGACCGAACTGCCAAGCCAGGTCCTCCTTGGACGGGTAACAAGCATCCTGGGACCGGTTTCTGGGTATTATCCTTCATCAGCTAGGCTAGCTAGGCTAGCTTGAATCCAGTGGCACAGTCAGCAAGGGACCCACGTCTGGGCATATCCATCCCACTTAGGGTGAAAAATGCTACACAAACAAATGATGGATAGAGTGCTGAATAAATCATACATTCACCCCCCAGTCAAGAGATCTGGGTTAAATCTATTGTTCCTATGCTCACCATGCCACCCCAGTTTAGACCCAGCAATAAGCAAATCAGTCTTGACCCTGTGCCTCATGGGAACAGCCCAGACCGAACTGCCAAACCAGGTCCTCCCTGAACGTGAAACAAGCATCCTTTGACCGGTTTCGGGGTATTACTCTACATCAGTTAGGCTAGCTTCAATTCCGTGGGACAGTGAGCAAGGACCCAACGTCTGGGCATACCCATCCCACTTAGGGTGAAACGTGCTACGAGGCTCAGAGAAGATGACAGGCTAAAATGTCATGACTTGGCCTCAAGCCTAATGCGTTTCGGATAATCCTATCCTTGACAACAGGCAGCCAATTCAAAAGTGCAGCATTTCACTCCAAACCACTTAATTAGTTTACTCAAATGATTTCCTTTTATTGTTAATGTGTGACTTCGCATTGCATTATGTGACTAGTAGTTTGGGGCATACAAATTCATACCCAAGTGGATGTTGCACTATTGAATACACCATAAAAGCATATTCATTGCCCATATGGGCAGAGGGCTTTCCCTACTGGTGCTCTCACTGGAGTGGGATTAGTAAATTTAACCCCTTTGATATACAACTCTTTCCCTATTTTTTAACTCACTGGAGCTTGGAATAATAATTTATACCCCTCCGCTATCCAACACTTTCCCTACTGTTGCACTGACTGGAGGGGGAATAGTAATTTTTACCCCTCCGCTTTCCAGCACTCTCCCTACTGTTGCACTCATTGGAGTGAGAATAGTAATTTTTACCCCTGCGCTATCCAACACTTATCCTACGGTTGCACTCATTGGAGTTCGTATAATAATTTTTACCCATTCGCTATCCAACACTTTCCCTATTGTTGCACTCACTGGAGTGGGAATAGTCATTTTTACCCCTCTGCTATCCAAAACTTTCCCTACTGTTGCACTCACTGGAGTGGGAATAATATTTTTACCTCTCCGCTATACAACACGTTTCCTACTGTTGCACTCTTTGGAGTGGGAATAGTAATTCTTACCCCTCTCTGTCCAACTCTTTCCCAACTGTTGCACTCGGTGGAGTTGGAAAAGTAAATGTAATTCCTCGGCTATCCAACACTTACCCTGCTTTTGCCCTCACTCGAGTGGGAATAGTTATATTTACCCCTTTTCTACCCAACCCTTTCCCTACTGTTGCACTGATTGTATTGTCAAATTTAAGTTACATTTTTTTTTAATAGTTTAATGTTTTAATTTACTATAAAATTTTGTTTTTTATATTTTAAATCATTAACATATTGTTATTTTTAATAGCATTTTTAACTTTTAACATAAATAATAGCATATTAACGGTTTTAAAGTAAATATATATGTATGAAATATTGTGTTTGTTTATTTTTTTATTAAGTTTATTTGTTATATTTTAGTAAAATGTATATTAAATGTATTTTATTTAGTTAAGTATGAGTAAAATAGTTGATTTTGTTGTTGTCTATATTTTTTACTCTATATTTTTTACATTGCTGTTGTGTCAGTGAACTAATATAAATATTTTGCGATGTGAATATTGTATACAGAAACATTCTTGGCTACTAATATAATATTTAAAGGTTACGATATTTTTGTTTCCGATATTTATAAAACCTATATTTATAACAGTGTAATTTTTGTTGTGATATTTGTGATTTTCTTAGTTAGGTATAGAAAGACAATATTTTTGAGTATCGATATTGTGTCATTGATCTGCTCTCTATGGTAAATATCCTACCTGATGTCTTCCTCAGCAGCACGATTAGACCTTCGGATCAAATTATCTTCAGTGCCCATACTCTATAGGACCACACCCTATTGGCCACTTCTAAGTCAGCTGTGTGTCTACCAGACGTTAGGTGTTTCCCCTTTAGCACCCATCTCACACAAGGCCTATACATTTCATTGAAACTCGCTCCTTGAGGGACTTTAACAAGCCATCCCTCCATCATTCTCAGAGGGAGTGGGGAGGTTAGTGTGCAAGGACCCTGGAGGCACAAACCCACATAGTCTAAAGCAGCAAATATCTCCAGGAATCAAAAGTCCTTGAGGACTACAGATTCCATTGTTTTTCAAAGATATCCGTTGTGCAAGGTTCGCAAGTAAGGGTGAACATTTCCAGAAAGAGTGTCCCTCTGCCCAATGCAAAGATGGCTCATCATCACTCCACCCATGCCTCAGACCTCCTTTACATCATCTTGGGACATTCCATATAGTGATTTTAAGTGCCCAGTGCTCACACCTCTCTTTGAGTCTTAACTTCTCCCTCAACCTCACAAAGCAGCCTTGTCCCTTCCCTCTGAAAATTCAAAAAAGAGCCCCTTCTGTGAGTTATGTTAGAGGTGTGGATGCCTCCCTTTGTTTCTTTGGGACTGGGAATGCCAGGACTTGTCAATCAGTGGTAATGTAGTTAACCTTCACAAATGTTGCCCTCACCCTTTTCTCCTTCAGTAATAGACGTAATACTCTCCAGATGGGCCATTTGTATGAGAAAGGTTTTAATCTACTTACTGCCTAGTAGACTTTATTAACAAGGGCCAGTAGGGTGAATCAATCTCAAGAACGAATTAAGGGTGAACTCTGAGAAATTTTACTAAAATGTAATCATAATATGAACTGCAAACAGGGCCAAATTAGAACCTTTTTTTACTTTGGGAGGCAAATAGTAAACTTTTCTCTAGGTCCACTTAACAAAACGGACCAAATTACAAGTCTGTTGGTCCACGGACAGCCAGACTCACAGGGTGCGGCAGTGGCAGTCTCCCGACCACTCTAATATAAGTCAGGAGTTGCGGTGTTGCAGCATTCAGGAGAAACTAATATACTTGGCAGGACTGCGCAGCCTACTAAGCATATTACAAGTTTCCTCTCCACCAGGGTTTTAATGGCAGTTTCACCGCCATAAAAAAGGTGGCGGAGAGGAAACAAAGGGGGCCCTACAGGGCACTGTGGTGCCTCACGCTCTGTGAATGCACAAAAGAGGGCACATCATGAACATTGAATACACACGGGTACATGTGATGACAGGCAGCCAGCCCATAGCCTCTTATCCTAGTTTTTCTATTTTGTGTGACATTGGTAAATTCTTGCTTTAGGATGCTATAATCAAACCGGCTCCACTAAACACCATTCTGCGGACAGAATGACTGATTGTTCACGTTCTTGCCGATTTTTCCCACACTACATTTAAATTCAGGTAATGAAATAAAGGAAGGTTTGAATTGCATTTAAATAGCACTTACTACACCTGACGAGGCGTTGAACTGCTTTATGGTGAGTAGCACGCTACTCGGGAGACCAAAGTTAGTGGTTAGTTCATCAGTTATTGGGATTCGTTTTGCAAGCTCATTCCTTGCATTCAATCCAGTTTCTTTATAGTACATTGCTGACATAAATGTGATCATTCGAGGAGACTATGACAAGCATGCTTTTGCTGGAATTCAGAGATATTGTTATGGTTTCCAAAAAGAGCTTAAACAGAAGAGGCAGACAGATGGTAGAAGAAATTAAAGCTCAAATTTGTATGCAGGCTGTTAAGCAGGTTGAGAATTTTTGCATGTATTTGTGGATGTAAACCTGATGAAAGAAATAATTTCAAATTCTGCTCCTTAGGAATGTAGCTTATACAATTTTTCTAGAGGCACTTTAACGGTGACACAGATACTTCCTATGGGAAAAAAGAAACACAGTGCATGCTAAGACCCCTTTACTCCCCTTTACTTCAAGCAGTGCAAGAAATATGCATATCCTGTTGCCTGTAATTACAATGTGAGAGCACCCCAGATATACCACTTTTATATATACCTACTACAGCAGTATATTCAGTACTATAAAGTTTTTATACAGTTTATGCAAATCATATGCGCTATACATTAACTATACGTATGATTTGAAAGATATGTTATGTAAATACCCAACCCCAACAACTTAAAAATATAACAGTGCAAAATTGAGAGACACATGGCAGAAATCATTAGTATACTCAGTGCATATTTGTGACATATTCAAGTATGCGCAGCGCATGTTTGTGACCCATTCAATGCCTGGTTCGGAAGATGCTTTCCTCCATCCACCTGAAGAGCTCTCCTACGGAAAAGGCACCATGTCCAGAAGAATGGATGTCTCTGAGGTCACTTTCACATTTCAAGATCTACCTTGCCTAATTTACAAGAGCCTGCTAAGATGAAAATCCTATATCCTACCTAATGTCAGTACTTCTTTTTTTCCTCTGTGGTTAAAGTCCAATATTTTCTTTCGAAACCTTGAGATGTGGAGTAACCTGACGCTGATTGAATTAATATTGAGAGTTTGCTTTATCTGGGTGTGTGATATAATTGGTGCTTAATACGTTACCTGTTTTTTTGACTGTTTCTTCTGGAAGGTAGAGGTGATGGGAAGCAATCGCCCTCCTATATAAACAGCCACACAATGGTAGAATTCCATCTGGGGGAGTGTGGTGTTGTTGGGGGTGAATGCAACAGCAGTTGTAAAAACAAAAACAAACTGATTACTCTAGCTGAATTTGGCGCTAATGAAAAACACTTTGTTTTTGTTTGGATAATGTAATACAAGTGAAGCAAAAGGGAGTCAAGGAAGAGTGAAGAAAACTAATTGCTTAGGAGGAGGGCCCGTCTGTTCCCTGAGCATTACTGACTTCGATGAGACCCGGAACCGGAAGAGGAAGTTTAGGCAGTGGCAGCTGGGGGTGACCGCCAAGTGCGAGACTGATGCAGGACTTCCTTTGCGGTGAGGTCGAAGTGGAAGGAACAACAGAGCTGGCAAGACAGAGTTCTGGAAGCCAGGACACAGCTTAAAACATTGAGAGAACATATTTGAACCAGAGAGCTGAGAGGCGAGCAGAGAGCCGAGTGAGCAGAGTGGGCTAACGGTCGGAGGACGCCAGCGGCACGGAGAGGGGCCCTTACGCACCTTCCTCTCCTCTCGAGAAAAGGCCAAGGGGGCCAAGCGGACCGAGAGGACCAGGGCACCTAGGCACCAAGGGGGCCGTCAAGGAGGTAGGAGACCGCCAATTTCACCACTTAGTGGGAAGGCGGAGAAAAGGCGGAGAACGGAGAACGGACCATGCTCACCTGTCACCCTTGCCGCCTACTGCCTATCGGTCGTTGGTCCGGGCCGGAGGGTGCGGGCGTGGGTTCGGTCCCCTGACCCCCCCGGTCCGTCGGCCTCGTTCCACAGCCTGGGGGGGACACAGCGGTTTGGTCCGTCCGGCGCCCCGTCCAGTGGCCTGGTTTGGCCAATAGCACCCTGACTTACGGGGGAAACACTGAAGGCAGTGGACCGTTGGGAGCTTGTACCCCAAACTGACAAACTAACCACTAATTGAACCCGACCAACTGAGCATCAACAATAACCGCGCTTACAGGATATAACAACAACATCAACATCAACCGCGACTCCCGCTGTCACTCAACTCATTGCTGGTAAACTAACATCGAAACAGAGGGAGAACGGGCCTGTGGGCTAGTGGCAGCAGGTAGTGTGAGCGCTGGAAGTTAAGGGATAGCGCTGTGACAACAACACTCCTGTATACGCCACCTAACGTTGTTCTGTCAGCGGCAGCAGGTAGTGTGAGTGCTGGGAGTAAAGGGATAGCGCTGTGATAACAACACTCCTGTACATGCCCTAAAGGCCGTTTCTGTCATTATAACCTCCACCTCACAAACAGCCCAAACGACAGTAGAGGCAAGTTCTAAATTGCCACAAAATAGAAGGGACAAAGCGAATAGCAGCAAGGAGGAGGTTCGCATTGCACCTGAACCGCACCCCGTTTGGGACTAGGCTAGTAGGATAGGCAGGAACCCCCCAAGGGTTCCAGTGCCGACTAAGGTGCAAGGCTGCCGCAGAACTTTGCAATCATCCCTGATAGCACTCCTGCCAGTACCCGACCTAGCTGCAACAAAACAAAAATCAAAAATACAACAAGTAACCCACAAAAAAATAAGCAAACTATCTGGGACCAACTGAGGGGAAAGATGAGATCCGGGAGATCGAGGGAAAACCCACCAAGAATCATCAAGAAGAAGGCTAAGGCCAAGATCAAATCACCTGGCCACTCCTTGCATGCCCACCAACCCCCCAGTCTAATATTCCCCACTTACTCAATTTTTGGAACAGTGAAACCCTCTGGGAAGTTCACATTCATGAAAGACCCGATGTCAGTAATCTACTCAATGCCGACAACCCTAAACGGTCTACAGAAGCCAATGACTCCGAACATCTGCAGCACAAAGACAGAGGAAAAGGACACATCGGCAGCCCAATCAGTCCAGCCACCTATAGCCACAACGTTGAACGGAATTGAGCCGGATCATAACTGTGCGGAACAAGTTCATGACCCAACAAAACACTCAATGCAATGTCTAGCCCAAGTCCATAGGGACAATAACACGCATGAACCAGCAGCAGGAGCCGACGTAGAGAAAAAATCAACAACAACGCGAGACCCAAATACAGTCCTGGGCACCCCACCTGAAGGTCGTATAAGCAATGTAATATCAAATAACAGTGAATTGAATTTTGTCGCGTCTAGCAATCAGCCATCAGTCAGTAAAAGGGACAGTCTTCTTAAAAATAATCTGAGTGATCCACCAGACAAGGTCCATCCAAATAATCATTCAACCTTATGCTCAAACAAAAACCTAAAACTGAGGCCAGCGAAAACAAAAGACCTACATCTGGCTTGGAAACCCGAAACATCAATAACAACTAGTAATGATAAGACCATAAGGCACAGGGATTGCCCGTCCATTAATACAACTGGAAGTGACACGGAGCAACCCAACACAAGCGATAAATTACTGTTTGCCATGCTGGAGGATCTAGCAATAACGATTCATGACTCACAGTCAGAAATCTTACTCCTCTCACCAATCATAGGCCCACCGAGCAAAAATCAGGCAAAGAGCCTCAGTGGAACGAAACCGGTACTAGAAAATGAACTACTTACATATGTAAGTAACCGTGGCAAGGACAACCTAAAGAAAGTATCTATATTAGAAATTTCAAGTTCCTTGACACTAGATATCGCACCCACCGAAAGAAACTCCAACATTAAACAAAACCTAACCCAAGAACTGAAACATACAACACTGCCAAGCGGTCAGACTGACCCCGACCTGGCCACTACTTATAACAAAGACCATAGCACACAACCAGAAGTTGAACTAGACGTAAAAAGCAATTTACAGTCCATATTCACGCTACACAAGGCATTGGGACGCATATTGGAAACATCTATAAAACCCCTAAATATGCAGTCGGATAAACTTGACGTACAAATATACTTAATGGGCTCAATAGCCGAACATATAGCTGGCATAAACAACAAACTTGACGTAATGGCTGGTACATTTAACATCCTAACAGAACAAGTCTGCTCAAGTAAGCCAACTCACTCCTGCACTTGCCATCCAATACTGGAAAAACTCCAGGACCTGCCATTTATATTGAAGGACATCTTGCAGGAATGTAAGCTGACTAACCTAACCGCTACCAGTACTCAACTGAGTGATGACTTGATCTCTTTTGATCACAAAGTGACTCAAACAAATAATGCAAATAAGCCTAAGAATATAGAGGCAGCCAATATGGTGGCTCTGCACCAACAGCTGGCGGAAGGAAATGATAAACATAACAATCCGAGTACTACCATTGTCAATAGACCAAAAAAGTTAAACTTAAAACTTGACACCGCCTCGATCAACTTACAGAGTAGCATTAAACCTCTTACCACCGACCAACCCCCTGAAGTTGACTGCGGGATAAGACTCACCAAATGTCAGAAAAAAAATGGCTAGAAAAAATAGAAGCCAACGCCCTAGCAGCGAACCTGAATGCAAGCAGGCGACATCGAACTTCCCCATTTTTGAACAAGCCAAACTAAAAAGCAGGAGTGCCGCAACCAACGACTTACCACAGATGACGATAGCTAATGACATAAAAATCAAGGGTCAGAGGACGCCCGTAATAACTGAGGCACATGCCACGAGAACAGAACCCTCCAACAAGCGACTACAGGAAAACTCGCCAAACAGATCACCTTATACAGCAGGAGCTATCCCCCCAAAAGCCTTTGGTGCAGTGAACTCTCCGGGCACAGAACTCTGTGACATATTGGGATCAAACGTCATCACAGATCAAGAAGACACTATTGACGGTCAGTCAAACAAGCCACTAGCAATTAACCAGCTCGTATCGGGAATACCCGATATACCCCCCAAACAGACCCCAAGTTTGCAGAACACTAACAAGCAGCTCATACTAACTGAGAAAGAATCAAACAACAACAAGTCTGGTAAAGATAGGCCCAACAGTCAGGCTGTTGAAAAGACAGCTACCAATGACATAGTATCTCCAATTTTAATTACTATTTCAAGTGTGGCCACAGAACCTGGCAGACAACCGGCAACAAATGTGAGCAGGGATAAACTTGATCTCAATAAAGTCACCTTCCCAACTGACGGAAAGGATGTTAATTCTGAAACAATTAGGGAAGCAGGGGGAAGACGTCGCTGGGAGAACTTAGTTGACGCAAATGAGAGCTTAGTAGCAACGAGGCACGTGACAAGTATAGAACATGAAGAGAAGCCATTAAGCATCCCACACAAGCGGTCCCTGAACGGTGTTCATCTCCCCCTCGGAAACAGTCACACCGTCAACGTGAAAGACTCTGGGAGCCACAACCAAATGAACCAACGCCAAACTACCAAAATTTGTGATAACCCACTAATGACAAAGGTGGAAGTCCCCTACGCGGGGAAGCTTCTTTTCATCCCTGAATACGAGCAGCAAGGCTCGCAAGACTACTTAAACCGTGGGAACATACTTCGCTTAACTTCAGCTATCCCCAGTCTTGGTTACCTTACCTCAGCAGACCTCCTGTCAGTTGAGTTTATAACAACGAATGACGAGCCAAAAAAAGAGTGTACAGTCACGATATGGAGGGAGGCAGGAATAGTGACTCACATTCTCTCTGAAATGGCCAAATTTAAGGAATGGGGAATTCTTTTGAATGAAATGGTCAAGGCAGCGTATCCGTCCCCGCTCCTAATAAGGCACTCCAAGAGTACAAACCAAGTACTGAGGAATCGACCAACGCGCTCGGTCCTCCAAGGAGCTAGGGGAGCCGGAGCAGCAGGCTATGACCACCCACAGCCGCAATTGTCACTTCCTAATTGAACGCCCGGTAAGTCAACTAACACTTTAAGCCACGTTATAAAAATCCTCTCCTGGAACATTGCGGGTGCTAAAGACATTGTGAACAAAAACGGCAAAGGCGCCACTTGGGACCCGTATGCGATAATAGCCTTACAGGAAACGTTGCTAACCGACCCAATTGACATACCAGACCGTTTGTGTTATCATGTAAGTGCGACTCGCCTACAGCGTTTTGGGCGAGCCCGTGGGGGCCTTTCCATCTACATATCAAAAGCCCTAAAGATCAGAACAACACAACTGCCTGAATCGACGGCGGACATGCAAATCTTAAAATTGGAGAGTACAACAATGGCCACAACCAGAACCTTAATCTTAATAAACATATTCGCAAACCCCAAAAATCTCTCAAAAAACACTCTTCCAATGCATCATCTCTGTGGTCTCAAACATGCGTTTGGAACATTCTGATGGGGAGATAATTCTCACGGGCGACTTCAATTCAAACCTCCTACACCAACCGGAGTACGAAGCTAACATCAACGCTGCAAATTAAATTTGGAATGTCTTGCCGCAGGTGGTCCCTCAGGCAAGGAAGAACGATAAGGAGGGTAAGCAACTCATGTGGGACCTTGAAAATCTCGGTCTAAGAGCATTAAACGGAAGAACCAATCAAGACATCCCTCCCTCCTTGACCTACACAGGCCACAACTCCTGCTCCATACTGGACTACACACTTGTCACACTACCCCTGCTTAGCCAAATACAAGACTTCCACATCATGTTCTCTGGTTAGCGACCATGCTAAACAGCATTTTGAGATCACGATGGACATACCTAAATACGCACCAGCTCCGACGCTACCAGGAAATGTTACGACCATCAACCAGAAGCGGCTCAAGTGGACAAGTGAATCCCTTACACGGATAGCTAACGACGCCAAAAATCTACTAGAAGAGTTCCTGACAGAGAACGCCCTGAGCCCAGACACCTGGAATAACTACTTGAAGCAACTCCCAAGGTCTAATTCAAGCAATAAATCAAGAACCTCTTTCAAATTTAACATCGAATTTAATAGATCTGCACTTCTATTAAAGAGGCACTTGAAAAAAATTATCACATCGAGCATGTGGGCTAACCCAAAACACTAGTATCTGGGCAGCAGTACGCAAGGCCAGGACTCAACACAAGAAACTAATATGGACCGAAAAACAAAATCTCCAAAATGAGTTCTGGTCTAAACTACTGAACAACATAAAGAAAGCCGATTCGCGGGCCTTTTGGTTACAAGTTAACTCTGTAAATCGGACAGCCCAACCAATAAGCATGGCCTGTATAACTGAGTCGGAATGGTCTCAACACTTAATGGACATATTCACAATTAACAACTTGAGCACAGCCACAACCTTGGTCACCGAAGCAAAAGTCAACCCAGAGCGGGAAGACACCGCCCCAGTGCCCAAAGGGAACAGCGCAAAGGTTTATGGAACTATGGCATTATGCCTCAGGCAAGACGATGAACAAAGCATCTTAAAAATAATTGGAAAAAGTAGGCAAGACAGCGCCCCAGGTCCGAACGGCATTCCGCAAGCCATCTACAAGGAGGACCTACAGTACTGGGCTAGTAAATTTAGTTTACTGTTTCGAACGGTAAACAAAACAGGTGGCGTTCCCGAGAGTTGGAGGGGGGCGATCATAACTCCAATCTATAAAGGCTGAGACCGCAAGGATCGGAACAACTACCGTCTGATCGCCCTCCTTGACGCCGAAGCAAAATACTATGCGTCACTGATACTAGCCGATCTGGCTGAATGGTCTGAAACGAACAGTAAAATACCACTGAACCAGACCGGATTTTGCCGCGGTATGGGAACTATGACGAACGCTATGGCCCTATGCTTGATCGCTGAGAAAAGCCTACAGAATTCCCAGGAGCTTTATACCTGTTTTGTTGACTTCAAGGCGGCATTTGATCGCGTCAACAGGCAAATGTTGTGGGCAAAACTAAAACACCTCGGCCTACTGGACTCAATCCTCTTGCCTATTATTAATCTCCACACTGAAACCTTGATGCAGGTAAAAATTGATAATGGGCGCCGCCTGACCAGGAAGATCCACACCGCCGATGGATTAAAGCAAGGCTGCGTCTTGGCTCCACATCTATTTAATTTATTTATGAGCGATTTGGCAAAAAGCCTAGACAAGGTTAACGCGCATCCTCCCAGGCTAGGCACCCTTCGTCTAACGAACTTATCGTACGCGGACGACGTGGTACTGTTGAGCCAGACAAGAATCGGCCTTCAACGCCTGCTACATGACTTGTCCAGTTACACAAAAAGGAACCTGTTGACAATAAACATCAGGAAAAAAAAGACAATGTTCATAACACGTCGACGCAAAAATCCGCCAACCTTCCGAATAAATAATGATCAGCTGGAAGCCGTAAACAGCTATAAATATCAGGGGGTACACTTAGACAAGCGCCTAAACTTCCTAGTGCACCTCAAAGACATAGAAAGAAAGGAGTCCACCTTATTGCACGCCTTTGCCAGTTTGGCAGTCGAGCTAAAGGGTCCTCTTGTCTCCCCTTTGCTAATCGCAATGAAATCAAAACTATTGCCCACAATAGCATATGGGAGTGTTTTGCACCATGGGAAAAGCACCACCCTCCTGGACAAAATTCAAACTAAAGTCTATAAACGGGTTTTCTTGTTATCGAATAGTTCCTCTCCAGCGCAAGTCAGACTTGAATTTGGATTACAATCTCAAGTTTTACTGAAAAAATACGAGGCCATTAAATTCTGGCACAACGTCTGGAGGAAACAGGAGAACAAAATGAATGGTGCACTTTGGGAAGCGATCCAGACAAGCCCGAACTCCGAGTACTCAAAGTACCTAAAGCTCTCACTAGCAGTAACTGAGCTGGGAACATTGTGGGAAACAAAACTGCCAGTTCCTTCGTTTAACCAGGTGGGTAAAAGGATTGCTAAGAAACACTCGTTCCTTAACGATAAAAAACCCTTTAGTACCCGAACCCATGCCTGGATGACTATCAAATCGTATACAAGGCTTGCCCCTGCACCCTACCTAGATACTGCATTCTCGTTGATACTCAAACGAAAATTCCTCCATTTAAGGCTGGGCATTCTGCCCTCAAGAGTAGACCAACCTAAATGGAGACCACAAGACACAACGGAATGCGACCTTTGCGGTGCACGTAAACAAGACATGATACACATAGTTTGCATCTGTCCAGCCATGTATCAGGGTCGGCGGCACTGGCTTAAGGACAAACTTAACGAGCAAGGAGTCCGCACCTGCCGATCCGTGATAGTCCAGATCCTATGCTCAGCGGACCCCCAATTGATCTGTAGATCAGTAAAATTTCTGGACAGTTTTGTGAAAAAACGAGGCCCGCTGCCATAGGCTCGACCCTCATTGAGACTTAAGAATACTGCTTGTAAGACAAACTTGTGCTCTGGAAGAGTTTATTGAACCTGGTGATAGATCCTTTGCTACATAGTTTTTATGCTTTTATATATCTCTTTCCCTTTCCCTTTTTCTATTTATTATTCCTTTATTACAGCCCCAAAAGTTTTTGTTTTATATGTCGCAGAATGCTTTATATTGTAATGGTTTTAATTAACTGAACAATAAAGAATTTACTTTACTTTACTTTATTTGCTTATTTAATACATCTAAAATCTTCCCATGGGACTCAAGAGCTAATAAAATTGCTTATTAAGGTATACTATCCACCACAAAAATAATTTCTATTTTAGGTGTGGTCTATAATGCAAAACAAATTCTGGCAGAGTAAATCACGAAGATCAATGCAAAGGGCCATACTTATTTTAATAAAGGGGGATTCCAGATCCATGCAGCTTATATATATGTTCCAAACGGTGATGACCCTCTGATGCTTCTACAGCTTCTATTTAAACTACCTGGCTGGATGGTCATCCTATTTTATGTGCCTTTAAATCTCTGGGTTCACAATTGCAGTTTAAAAAAATAATAATACAAAAAAATATGTTTTTATTAACATTTAATTTCAACACAATCAATTGTTGCGGTGGATCAGGTCATAATGCCAGTATATTACAGCAGTTCAATAATTTAGAGGCACCTTCAACAAAGTGATATATTTTATGGAATAAGTTTCAACGATACAATGCAGCTCGGTTCCGGGAGTCATCTCTATGCGACCAAACTGGTGCTTTATATCACTAAGTGGCTTGCCAATAATATCTGGGGCAAATCTCTGTCAAATCTGGATCCTCATATCACCTCTCATCATCTTCCCAGAGGGGCAGGGGGGTTGACACCACCCACCACGCACTTCATTCCACTTGCTGCAGGACTTTACCCCCTTCCCAGCGCAGCCTCTATTAGAGTAAACCGTCTTTTCTGCTATCATGTATAAGTCCATTTCAGCTTCACAGTCTTTGAGACATGGTGGAAGCATCACCACCAGTTACAAGCTATGTTTTTTAGCAACTATCAGTCCCAACATCGTTCATAGTTTCCCCATCAATGTGAGTGTCAATTCTTCCCAGATATTTCGGAGGCAATCATTTTTGCGTTGGGGCTATCAACGCCTTCCACACCTCAATCATTTTGGCTACTATCTCTTTCCAATAGGGTTAAATGGCAGGGCATTCGCACATAAAGTGAAAGAAGGTTCCTCTCTGGTTACACATTCGGCAGCAATTTTCAGTGGCCAGTCTCTCCATTTTATGGAGTGTTGTGCAAGCGTAGTAAACCTTATTTAACGTCTTAAGCTGGACCAACCTAAACCCCGCCTTAACAGCCACTTCTCTGGGTGAGGCGAAGGCTTCTGTCCCCCAACATCTAGTGTCACAATTGTAATTTATACATAATTCACTAGCTCGACCCAGCTGACTCTTCTTGGTTCTCATGCAAACACAGGTATGTACAACTTGTCAGCATGGGCGGAAGGAACTGACATCCACCTATCTCCTACAGCTTATCTGGAGATAATGTGTATTGGGAAACAACAAATCCTGCTAGAGACTGTCAGGAATACATTTATATTTCTAGGACATTGGTGGTACTCTTTTAGCCAAAAGACATACACAAATAAGAAATGTACAACGTTAGGTGTAAGGTTTTTTTCACATATTAAAGACCAGGTTACATGCAGAATATATGTAAATGGTAACTGGTGATATAAAATTGTGATTAAACTAAAGTCACAATAGATGAATAATATGAAAATTGACAACATAATAAGTGCCAGGTTTTGATGGACTCCCTTCTTTCTTTTCCAGTCCTAGCTAATGTATTTGTTAGGATCATAATTTTGCCACAAATTGGAGCTTCCAGATAATGCTAATATTTTTCAGTCTGATTTCTTCCCCAGAACAGACTAATTCCCATCTCCGTTATCTTATCTGCTCATTAAAAGAAATCTGGGTAGATAAAGCCCTGTATGAAGCCCTAAAAGTTACCAACATGTATCTTCATTCAATCGGAATATCTCTGGAGGCTGGGCCTAGATGAAATGTGATATGTTTTTGCTTTTCTACTTTACTTCTGGGTATTATTGCCTTACTGAGTCCTTGGTTTGACCTCTATGCAGTTCCCTTTTTTATATCCAGAGCATTTCCTGCTTCGGGCCCTTTGGTTAATTCCTTTTCAATGTCCTGCTACTGGGATAAATTACCTATCTCCATGCTACACTCTACCTTAACTTGCCTTTGACCCAATGCAACTGATAATCCGGATATAGCCAATGAGCTTTAAAGTTGCTTTTAACATTAATAAATCAAACATTTCCTGCCATACCATGTCCTGCCATACCATGGTACACCATGTACTCTATAGCTAAATCCTATTATAACAATTATTTGGCTAAAAGAATATTTTTCAGGTGAAGAAACATTTAGGCGTCTTAAGAAGAGTACTATTTTAAAACTTTGAGTCAATGCTATCAGCAGTGCACTTGCCCAGCCACTAACCCATCAAAGGCATTATGCGAAACAGTAAAGGATGTTAATGGTGGCAAAAGATTCAATATCATTCATTTAGAGACCTTCTCTTCACAATTCATTCCCTTTTCATTTCAAGAGACAATAGAACTAAACAGAAATTACATGTCAGACAGTAAACCTAGGGTGGACCTTTTGCCATTTGAGGACACAATGTCTCAGTTGTTTCTATGTCTACTCAGAGAGTTGCTGCTGTATTCATACTTTTAAATAAGGCTTTCCTTTGGAGACCACTGTCCTCCTCACAATAAAACGTTGACCACCTCTATAGTTCCAGCAAAAGTAGCTCTTTCATTCCAACAATCCATCGTTCTTGAATATTTTGAGACATCTCTTATACCCCTGGGTTCACGCTACTTTATTCCACTTTCAAGCAGACTGCATATGTGAGGAAAAACACCTGCATGCATTAGTGGGAGAATTCGCTTGCTTCTGTTTTTGAAACATAAAGCTGCCTGCCATTAGAGAGACAGATTCTTAATTGACAGATATAATGAAAAACGTTAGCTTAAGCTGTGTCGATTGTTTAACAATATTTCATTGCAAGTATTAAACTTCTTTATAGCTCCTTTCGCTGATTATAAACTTACATTACATTTGCCTTGATTAGTCTCGACGTTTTTACCCTCCTGGATAAACACTGTAATACACGGTATGATGATGCCGAACGTGTTTCCATAACAGCGTATGGATGTGGTTTAGATTCCATATGTATGGACAATCTATTATACTCAAGGATTTTCTATCATACCCAACTTTCCAAAATCAACGGAATAAGCAGGCCATATATTATTGACACAGTATCTCTGAAAAATAATTATCTAGCTATATGCATGTAATTGTTTAACGGCGCATATAAATGTGAGTTATTACATATTTGGATAGTTTTCTGCTTGTAATACATCAAATCATGATAGTTCTAATGTACACCCATTAAAACAGGTATGTGAAATATATCTCATTTGTAACTTGCCACAGAGGATATAAGTTCTATTTTCCCAGTTTGGACGACAAAGTGCGATTAATATGGATATAGAAGAAACATCCACATATTCTCACTGTTTATTGTGTCTTAAAGTATAATGTTTGATTTAAACTGTGTTATTTGACTTCCCTAAGACTACGTGTCTCTCTCTATCTCTCTCTTTGTCTGTCTGTCTGTCTGTCTGTCTGTCTGTCTGTCTATCTATCTATCTATCTATCTATCTATCTATCTATCTATCTATCTATCTATCTATCTATCTATCTATCTATCTATCTATCTGTCTCGCTGTCTGTCTGTCTGCCTATCTCTCAGTCCATCCGTCCATCCGTCTGTCCATCCATCCATCCATCCATCCATCCATCTACCTATGTGTATCCATCTTTCTATCTATCTAGTCTATTTGCAATCATTATAGAGTACCAGGCTTATACTTATATATTACAGAGGCAGCCATATAACTTCTGTAATTGTGGTTTGGAAAGAATTCCCATTGACTTTTTTATCTTTTTCCTAAATACCTTTGTCCTGCTTGAAAAATCTGTACAAAAAAATCCCCCAATATACATTGACTTTAGGTGCTTCATGGTATGTTACGTACCTATCTCACGAGTGGGGGTGGGCTAACTATTGGAATCCCAAATAGACATTTCCAATTTTACTTCCCATAGCATTCTTTGGGCCTCCATAAAGAAAAAGGCTGCATGAACTAGATTAAACTTGCATATAAATGGACCTTTACTCAAGGAAGTGTAGCTGCTTGGTTTGGTGTAATGGTGTAAACATTATCATGTATAGTGAGTTCTAGTCTGGGTGCAAAGAGGCTACATTTTAGAGCTACCGAAACCTTTAATTGGCAGTAACTCCATGGATGTGTAAACCCAAGAAGGATTCCCAAATACATTCATATATTAGAGCCACAGAATTAAATGAGGCTGTTTTTCTCCCATTGTGCAGAATACATTTGTGAATCTTCTGCGCTCTGACTTGCTGCCTAGCACAATAAAATGTATGTTGCAGCTACCAATATTGAGTGATAAGTACTAGAAAAAATGAAAACTGAAATCGGTGATCCAGCATGGGATTTGGGAACCCTGTAAAATTAAAAAAAATTAAAATATTCATTGTGCTATTGTTGTGCTTGGCCAATGGCCACACAATGGGACTAGTCGCAAGCAGTGGGTTGGAAGCAGGGCCTGGCTGTATTGCAGTCTGCTACAAACCCCTGCTGTGCATAGCTAAAGTCCTTGAAAAGCAGAGAATTGACTTCTGTGGCATGATGAGCCAGTGGGGTCAGGATCTGCTGGTTATAAATGAAGCCTTGATTTGTGTGAATTGCCACATGGTGCAAGTTGGATGGAGGACTTGGCTACCTGTGGCCTAACCCTACAGCCTAACCCTAGGGCAGATTTCTGAAGTATGTGTACAAAGGAGTTGGCCTCCTACAAAGTGTCAGGTGCAGTGCCTGGCTAAAGTTCAACCATTGCTACCCACCCCGACCATGCACAGTTAATAGCAATTCACTGTGGTGGTTTCAGCACCCATGGAGGGTTTACACAAAACCCAACCACAGAGCTATCCCTATGTCAACCCTCTATGCCTGCCCAAAGAACATGCATTGCGGGGGCTGACTACTCATGGTGGGTAGGGAACAAGGAAATGGTGCATGTGGTACGGGACCAAAACAAAAAACAAATGCTCACTGAGAAAATGGTTAAAGTAAAGTTATTGTTGGATTTAGTTATGACACACTACCATATGTTTAAAAAACGACTTATGCCCCGATTAGGATCACAGTGGTCCTGGGACTGCTGCACGGTCGCTAGTTGTCCAACCACTGCCTCGTGTCAGGCCGACTGCTTGATTACGAATTGTGCGGTCAGAACACCACACAAAGACTTCCAGACTTTCTCCACCGCCAGGATCGCAGCTCCTGCAGCATTGTGGACATTAGCAGTCAATGGAGCTGGTGCCGGCATCAGCATCTCCATGGACATTATGAACTGCCTTTCTGCTGAGCTTTCCATGGCAGGGGCTTGGCAATTTAGCCCATGAGGACTGTGGCTGGGGCACATGTTGAGCCTCTCCTATGTTTGCACTGGTGTATGTGCACTGTGTGCCCTGAACAACATGGTGCATGGATGGTAATAGCACACCTGACATGTAAGTGGAGCTGCAATGTGGCGGCATGTGCTTCAGGCTCTTTCTATGAGCTGAAGCCCGCCATGACCGTATCACCGCTGCCGCAACACCACCAGCCCTGCAGCAAGCTTCTAATGTGCCAAGTTCAAGTTCAATCTTTATTATGCTTTGGAACTCCTTGGAGGTCCACATAAAGAAAAAGTACAATACAAAAATACCATTCACAGCGAAAATAGACAAATCAAAGCAATTGCAATTACTAGAACACAAAGTGACATATTATTAGACACGCCAATCTTCAGAAAATTTCTAAAAAACATTTAAAAAAATTAAAGATATGAAAACAAAATCTCTCATTAGGGGGATTATATAAAGCACACATAAAAGAATTCACATTTAGAATACCCATTTGCAAGCATATTTGTCTTAGCCATTTGCTGCGATAGGGACGCAGCGCTGGGCATATAAAAAGTACATGTATTCGATCTTGAATAGAATGATGACAAAAATTGCAGATTGCAGATACTCCATGCCATTTAAACAAAAGATTATTTAGGGGTAACAAATCTTGTCTCAATAAAAACCAGAATCTCCGAATACCATGAGATAAGTTCCAAGTAGCGTAAGGTTGGGCGGATTTTCTTGCGAATGAATCAGTAAGAAGATTAACACCCTTCTTATCGAAAATAGCAGTAAAGTCTAGTCTATAACTAAGGTCCCATGTAGCATCTTTCAGGACAGACTTTAACTGGGATACAGATAAAGAAAAGAGAGTACTCTCTTCCAACTGCAAGAGGGATACAGCCTTTCTAAAATTGCTAACAATCAAGGAGTGTTCCCCTAAACCTCCCAATAGTTCAGTCCTTAGGAGGAACCTCATAGTCCCCTCTTCTCCTCTGGCTATGCTTGCGACCCAGCGTACCACAGCCGCCAGGCCCTGCACCCAGCTGCTGCGCAAACCAAACTCAAGTCTGCAAGCTGCCACGGAGCATGCAGAACTGACAGAAGATATACTTCTTAGCAATTTCCCCTCCACCTTATTTAAAAAATCCCAGTGCTTGATATCAATTAATTCTAAGCCATATAGAAGGGTGGATGGGACCTTTGCCCTAAAGACCTCCAGTAAATGAGAAAAATGCCTTTTTCCCAGTGCCGAATACAGTGAATTTAAGCTTCTTCCTTGAGCTAATGCCTTACGGACACTGTTATCGATATGGGATTTGGCACTTAAATTATCACAAATTACTTTTCCAAGAAAAACGTAATTCTTTACAACCTCCAGTTTGTCATCTCCCACAGACCAGGTAAAATTCCTAAATTTATGTTTTTTCCGGCCTGCGATGCACATAATTTTACTCTTACTTGCATTAATTTTTAGGAAATGATCAACTGCATACTGATGTAGAGCAAGGAGGCGTTTAGCAAGACCTTTAGGCATAAGATCCATTATTATGATATCATCCGCATATAACATACATGAGATGTGTTTTCCGCCCAGAATTGGAGCTATACCATCGCAAGCGGAAAGAGAAGCAGGTAAATCAGCAATATATAACGAAAAGAGTAACGGAGCAAGTAAACAACCTTGCTTAAGACCATTGCATGAAGGAATAATCTTAGAGAGCCCCCTGTCTCCTCCTTGCAAAACCTGGCACCAAGTGTCTGTATGTAACAGCTGAATCATATCTAATAGATACGGCGGCATTCCCATAGCCGAGAGCTTTCTCCACAGCAGTGGACGGTCAACCTTGTCAAATGCTGTGGAGAAGTCTATAAAGGCCACATAGACTCTTCCGCCACGTACCCCTATATATTTATCAGTGATTGTCTGAAGAGCGGAGAGATTGTCCAGCGTTCCGTGGCCCTTACGAAAGCCTACTTGTTCTAAGGGTAACATTTGTTTTAGCGCCACCCAATAATTAATTAGTGATAGTAGACATTTACAAAACACTTTCCCAATAGCGTCTAGGAGAGCTATTTGGCGATAATTGATAGGTAAGTTCCTATCGCCCTTTTTAAACAACGGAACCAAAATACTCCCCTTCTAGGATGCTGGAATATATTTTTTAAGATAACAAATCCTAAAAAGAGGAAATAGGATTTTACTCCAGGATACTGGATTTTGTTTTAAGACTGATATCGGGAGTTCATCAGGACCCATGGCACCTGAAGAACGCATATCTCTTATAGCTAATTCTATGGATAGTTCTGAGGGGTATTCTGTAATAGAGGAAATATTTTCCTCAATTCCCCTAAGTTGCACATGCCGATCATTTTTTGCGTACAGACTTAAGATGTAACTAACCCAGGTTTGTTCGGAGATAGGAATTGGAGATGGGCGCACTCTAGAACCACATCCCTCCCCAATAAGGGTCCAGAATTGTCTAGAGTTCCCATGGACAGCGGCTTCTCGCAATCCAATCCATAACAGGTCCTCTTTTTCTCTTTTCATTTTTTCTTTAACCTGCTCCTCCTCCTTTTAAGAAGAGATATTTTTTGGGATCTTTCTACTGCACCGCATATATATTGTTCCCTCACCAGCTTATTTATTTCCTTATTAAGGGAAACAACCGCTTTTGGGAGGATGTTTTTTTTCCTAGTTAGGTTCGATTTTTTAGCGGCAGAGATGACCTCCTTTATAAAAACATCAAAAGAGCACTCTTCCACCCCCTGCCAATTGTTTAAATTGGACACTGTTTTTTCAAGAAGGGGTTCTAGACCCTTCAAGGCTTTATAATCCCAAAAACATCTTCCTGTTTTTTGAAAGGTGACCGCCTCCCTATCCAACGCCCAAATATCAGAATTGGGTGGCTCTAGAGAGAGCGTTAGTAAGATGACATTATGGTCACTAAGGCTGGTGTCCATGACCACCAAATCCCTTAACAAAGAGAAAATAGGGTGGTCTACAATTATATAGTCTAAAATTGATTTGCTGTTGAAGGAACTATGAGTATAGTTTGCGGGGACATCAGATGGAAGCCTACCATTAGCTATGAGTCCCTCCGCGCTATATAATTCTTCCAGCAGCAATTTACCCCGTTTATTTGTTTTTATATTATCTGGAAAGATGGCTTGGGGTATCAATAAGACCTCCTCTTTTTCTTTGTTCCTAAATAATTCTAGACTATAGTTGGACACTTTACAATTTAAGTCGCCAACTAACAAAAAATTAGAGAGAGGGATTGTTTTTTCATTTGTCTAATAAAGATAAAAATTTGCTTCATAACAGTGTTATAAAGATCACCAGGCGGAATATAGGCATTTATTATAACAAAGGGGTGTCTCTCCCCAGTTTTATCCAAGTTGGAGAGGGTCACAGCCTGAAAAAGGTTACTGGGATCAATATAATGAGAGAAACTCCACTTAGTTGTATTTGATAAAAGGCAGGCAATTCCCCCTTTTGCGTGTCCTCTACTAGAGGGGGTTGCCGCCACCTCCAATACATAATAATCCTTCACTATATGCAATTTATCAGTACACCAAGTTTCCTGAATGCAGATTATATTAGCATTCAAGGAAAAAAGATATGATAATTTTTCAGGATTATTATTAATGCCAGCTGCATTCCAGGAGATGACAGAAAAACTACTGCTAAAGGTGAGAGAACAGTCTAGGGTTGTCCGTCACCTTAGTCGCCAGGGCACCGGGTAACCAGTTCCATTGCTGATCATTTTCAGATATTCCTCTATTTATTGTTATAGGGGAGGGAATGGGATGTGTTACTATCCTTTTTGTTTTTGACACACGAATTTTTAAGTCATCAAAAGGTTGAGAGAGACCAACCGAGCTCAATCCCCTATGGAGACCATTCGCAATTTGATTGTCACCACTAATGGCGGTAAACGGCACCACATCAATCCCCTGGCTCTGGAAAAGTTCTGCTTTATTTAATATTAGATTCACTATCAAATTTGAATAAAATCTTACCCTAGTAAATGACGTGGACCCTGATCCCAATAATGTTACTAGGTCAATGTCACTAGATTTAATTAGATTTAGTCCCTCAATATCCTTACAACATTTCAACAGAAAAGATCTGTTCAGGCTTAAATCAATATCAAATAATGGGACAAAGTCCAGAAACAAAGAGTCAGTACGAATTTCCGTGAATTTATGAACAATATTTTGACCCACAGTTGCCCCTTCTATCCGTGTGTGGAATGGAGGGGCAGAAGGATTTAAAGAAGTAGGAACCACCGAGGCAGAACATCTTTCTTCTTCAACTAAATGGTGGGTCAAAAATTTTTCTTTTCCTATACCCTGATCTGTTAGATTTAATTTAGAACAATTCATAATAATTTCATCGGAATTAACAGAAAGCCCCAAGGAATCAGAGGATGGCCTAATTAAATCGTGCTTCAGAGATGCCTTATCCTTATCCTTGTCATCTACAACCTCAACAGAGGGGGATTTGAAGGAAACTTTGGGATTCTCAAAGAGAATTTGTCTCTGCCTCCTTTTTTTAAATCTACGGAGAGACTTCCTCTTTTTCCCCCCCTTGAGTTTCACATGTTTTTCCGTTTTTTCCTCCAATTCCGGCCCCTTAGGTTCAAGATCGAAAATAGGATATAACGCCACTTCGGCATTAGCATTAGGAATTACCAAATTATTTTCCTCAGCAACAATACCTAGGATGGAATCACTTATACAATTATAAGCAGAAGATTTAAAAGTAGGACACACGTCCTTCACTACAGGAGCCGCCGGCGTATTCTCAATCAACAGGCAAGATGTATTAGCCCGAACATTATTGGGAGGTATTAAAATAGGAAAGTCGGAGCCACAGCTCCTTTCACAGGTCTTTGATAATAAAGCCTTTAAAATTTGGGTAACAGAGTCCAATACGCAATCCGAGCTACCCACAAATTTATTAAGTAGCGTAAGAATTGAGGATAGCAGCTGTTCCAAGGAAAGTAAAAATTCAGAGATGGGTTTCTCTGTATTTTTCAGGCTAGGATCATTAATAGCCTCAATCCCGGTTATATTGAGCAATGGACTTGTAGAGATATTTGTTTTAAATGAAAAATCTTGTGAGTTGGGAGAGGGGGTACTGCTAAAAAGATGGAGGCCAGAAGGAGTAGCGCCCATAGGTGTCTTTACAACTTCTAATAATGCCCTAGGTACATCAACCAAATACCGTTTGCATAACACAGGGTCAATAACCAAGGGTTGTGAATCTTCGTTTATATCCTCCCTCAACTTAGAGAGGGACGGTGACCCAATGTGCGAAGCATTTACAGAAGTTAGTGGAGTCTTAGTATCTTTGGGATTATCTGGGCGGGAAATTAAGCATTTCTCATTCTCCAAAAGTACAGAAGTAGTAGATGGAATACCCACAGAAATACAAGAGCTTAGGCCAGGAGTTCCCAGTTCTACCTCCTTCGGTTGACAAGCTAACGATGGGGTAGGAGTTGAAATCAGGGAGATGCTCTTATTAGAAGCAATATTTTCCTGGGGAACACCATCTATCGCTTTCTCCCAAAGCTGGAAAATCTGGGTTTGACCTTTCAACTGGATCGTTGAAACATTCTTATTTCGAAGGGGGTTGGATCTAGTCTTGGCTGTAGATCTTCCCCCCAACAATCTTCCAGATCTCAGCTTTTTGGCTGTCATATTACAACTAAGATCAGAATATTTGAAAATAGGAAATTTAAAATACCAATACACAGGTTAAAATGTATCACGAAATAAATACTGTCTAATCACACAAGCAAACAATCAAAGGCATGTATAAAGTCACTACATAAACAGCACTTGCCTACATCTACACGCAGTCAATGGGATACACAAATATATTATCTCTATAGAAATAGGAATTAAAGAGTGGGCCCAGCCCAGCCTACTTCAGGCCACTGAGGGCCCGCTCTTTGCCCGGTCTTCGCCCCGGCGTGCGTCCCGCGATGCGGGATTGTCCAAGTTAATAAAATACGAGGAGGCTGGGGGCGTGGCCGCCGGGGGAAGAGGCACCAGCTGTGCAGAGCTGAGGCTGCTGGTCCTCGCAGTCCCCCGGTAGGCTCAACGCGCTGGTGTCACGAACAAACACTAACCCGACCTGCCCTCTGCTGGGAGCGCGTGTACTCTCTGCCGACTGCAGAGCCGCTCACACCAGCGAGGAACCGGCCCAAGAAGCAGCTGAGCGGCACCCGCGCAGCGGGTGTCGTGAAAGGTGAAGGGCGAGGAGAAGAGCAGTCAGGCTGGGACAGCAGTCACTGGTATTCCGTGTGGCAATTGAAACTGAATCCGGTAACAGGCACTCAACGCAGCCGGTCAATACGGCGTTTAAATTAGCTGGAGGCTGGGGGCGTGGCCGCCGGGGGAAGAGGCACCAGCTGTGTAGAGCTGAGGCTGCTGGTCCTCACAGTCCCCCGGTAGGCTCAACGCGCTGGTGTCACGAACAAACACTAACCCGACCTGCCCTCTGCTGGGAGCGCGTGTACTCTCTGCCGACTGCAGAGCCGCTCACACCAGCGAGGAACCGGCCCAAGAAGCAGCTGAGCGGCACCCGCGCAGCGGGTGTCGTGAAAGGTGAAGGGCGAGGAGAAGAGCAGTCAGGCTGGGACAGCAGTCACTGGTATTCCGTGTGGCAATTGAAACTGAATCCGGTAACAGGCACATCTGCAATGCCAGCTTGGCGGCGTTTCTCCCAACCACTGTTGTTGTGAGCAGGTGGTCCACCCGCACATCTTATCATCGGGCCTTTAGTAATTAACTGTGAAACACCCAGAAATGTGCAAGTTATGTTTAGGATCACAATCCATACAACAACAATGCAAATCACAACTCGCACAACATCTGCAATGCACGTTTTTATGTAACTTTCTTGTGATGCCTTAGAAGAAGGTGCAAAGAATGCCCAAGTGGCATAGGAGTTAAATATCAAATGTGGGCTGAAATGTATATGTACATCTTCCTCGGAAGTAACAAATATCTACGGGTGCCAGGAGCACTACTGTGCTCTGGCTGGGCTGCAGTTTAAATGCACTACAGAAGCACATGGCAAGAAAATGTTCCTTTGTCATGTAGGAAACCTATTTTTCTATATTAATAAGTCACGCCTAAAACATTCGTTTTATTCCCACGTCACACTGCCTAAAAGTGCAACACAGACGATTTAAAGACTCCTCCTTCAAAGTAACTTAAACCTTAACTTGCATATTCACTTTTGGTTCAGTGACATTATCCCTAAGACATGCATAAGGTCAACCTCTCTGTCTGCCACAATGTCATTCAAAGTATTTTTTGCACTTCATTTTCAAAATCCGACTTAATGGTTAAATGCACTTTAGGTTGCCCGATCCAAAACCAGTTTTAATATAGTTCTACCAGTCATCACACCTACCGAGCTGAAATACAGTTTTGGAATAGAGTTGACTGCCTTGGCTCTGAAGATATCACCATGCCTCCGAGCCCCGGAGAAACAGGGGAGGTGTTAACTTCTTGCCACTCGGCAGGAATTAGTCGCCTGGCAGTGATGCAGGACAGTTGTAAGAACAGAGGGAAGCCACATCATGTCTTCTGTTCAGTTGGGCAGGCCAGAGAAGTTGAAAGTTTATTTAGGTACTTAAAGAACACGTTTCTTTCACACAATGAAGCAATCATAAACCTACATTTTCACTAAAAGAGTGGGAAAAAGGATAAAACATTTGTGTCTTTGCCCAGATAGCGGCCAATGTAATAAAATACATTTATTTCTACGGCTCTGAAATATATATTTATAGCCTAGTTATCCATATTTCAGTGCTAATTGAAAACGTCATTCCTACCTGAAAAACCAAATCGTGTTGAATACATTTCTTGCTTGCTAGTAGTAAATAGGAGGACAATTACAATTCAACAGGACCCATATACCAAGAAGATTCAAAGTAGGAAAAAAAAATTGCAACTTATGATGATTCGCATTTTGTGACTTCTTATTTGGAGTGTTCAAAAAAGTATTGTGTAAAAGTAGTCACAATTTGCACACTGACCTGACACTGACCCTGACGCAAATTACAACCCACTACGATTGGAGACAATCACAGGGATGGTTTCTTACTGGGGTCAGCTGACCACCATACCTGGCATCGTTTTTTGATAAACCAAACCTTTTTTTTTTTTTAATGCAGCCTGTTTTCCTTATAGGAAAATGAGAAGAGTTTGAAAAAAAAACAAAAATGTTCCCCAAACCTTTTTTGGGAGTAGGCCATGGTCTCATTTACCACTGTTTATTCCTTAAACCCTCAGATTTACTCAGGGGCAGATTTATGAAGGCCTTGCGCCGCCGGTGCGTCACTTTATTTGACGCAACGGCAGCGCAAACAATGCGCCCTATTTACAACGTGACGCATGTAGGAGATGCGTCACGTTGTAAAGCCCTGCGCCATCAGGAGGCGTTCCGGCGCAGGGTGGGCGTTCCGGGGCAGGTGCGCCTCGCAAAAGTGGCTGAGTGAAATCTATAAGATTTCACTCAGTCACTTTCAGGACAATGCTGCGTCAAAAGCCTGCGCCTGCTTGAAGCAGGCGTAGGTCTTGACGCAGCATTGTGGAGATGGGGCACCCCCGAGCCTTGCTGGAGCTTCGTCGCGGTTGCGACGCAGCTCCAGCAATGCGCCACCTTTTCGGCACAGATGCGTCACGCATCTGTGCCGTTTTTGCCCCATGGTGCGCCTCATTGTAAATGCGGCGCACCATGGGTGGCGGAGCAGCGGCGCAGGATGACTGGCGCATCCCTGGGGATGCGCCAGTCATCATAAATCTGCCGCTCAGAGTTTAAAAACATTAAACTTTGTACATGAACTCACCATTACAATTGAATTTAATGCAGAGATGAACAATCTACTTGTGTTAAGGAGGTTTATGGAATGAAGGTCGGGAGCGTTCATGATTAGGTTTTCTACGTTTATGAAGAGATTACAGTTAGTTTATGCTTATTAGTAAGCTGGAACCGGACAGCGGGTCACAGATCAAGTGCCTACTTGAATAATAGTAAGAAGAGAGGCCTGAGCTGGTAAAAAAATATATATTACATCCACCTTGATAAGTACTCCTGTTTATGGTCTGCTGTAAAATGAGGAATGTTCTAGTTTTATTTGATGAGAATCATTGGAGTGCAGTTTTTTTTGTTTATTTTTATTTTCTCCCAAGCCATTTATCTGATATGACTAATTTGAATCCACATATTACTAAGGCCTCTAAATGCTTTCTTTTATATGTGAAATTAAGAGGAAATGCGTTTTGAAATATTAGTTAAATGAAATGTACGGTTTTATTTTACACAATTATGCCCAAACTCCTTTTTAAGTGTTCAAGTTTAAAAGATGGGGAAAGGAGCTGGCAAAATTCCTTTAGAACTTTCAAGAGAAATTGTTTGTTACCAGCAGTGTCGGGTCACATAAATTGTCCTCATTCAAAGAACTCATTTTCATCTAGAGACCCTATGTTATTGGTGATTGCACATTGTTGTCTTTTTCAGTGGTATCAACTGATATTTGTCAATGTCAGTCAATTGGCAAAGGGAAATCTGCCTTTACTCACACACTATAATTTTGACCAAATAGCCCTCATTTGAACCAGAATGTGGCTTGACATCAAAAGCAAGTTTTACCGGAATTGATCAGTCAGCTTCCTTCTGCCCGTGAACAGCTAAAGGGGTGAGGTGCAAGTCACACATCTATAGGTCACTCAGAAATTGTTTCCCTGCTTTATGGATTTTTGGTTTTCTATTGACTACATGTTTTTAGCATTGTTTCATTGATTATATTCTTTTAATCTGGATGATTTTGCAATTAACATATTTGCCATTCAATGTATTTCCAGAGATTATGTTATTTTTGTTTTGCATTGTTTTTAAACCAACATATTTTATGATTCATTTTTGATGGTGTCCTTTGGCATTATGTTCTTTCCCATTCATGAATGCAATACATTTTTGCTTTGCATATTTATTGGTGATGTTTTGCCTTTCCCCAAAATGTTTGACAGATGCATTGTTTTATTCTTTTTTGTATTATATGTTCCTAACCCTTTCATTGTTAGGCTTTTTTCTTCTAGAATGCTAAGCCTTTTTTGGACTATTTGGAGCTGTTCTTGCTTAACTTTTTTCCACATTAGGTATCCACGCCAAATTTGGGTGATCCCAGAAAGCTATATTTTTATGGAAAGTAGACACAATTCTGAGTTCAACAGTGGGTCAATTATGCAGAACCTTTAAGGTTTTTTCAATGAAACTTTGGCCCTCATCACCATGGCAGGCAGACTGCCACCGAAAGGTCGTTGGTGGTAGTCTGCCCGCCATCTAGAACATTGGTCCGATCGCTGCCAGTCAGACAGCAGAGATCAGAGGTAGGCCCCCCCCTCTGACAGCATCAAAGATCCCATTGGGACAGTGGCCAAATTCCTAATCCCTCCAATGGAGCGGTGCATGCGCAGACACCGCCATAGAGATTAGAATAGAGCTTTATAACTTTATGTCACTAATTTACACATAGTCTATTATCTCCGCCAGTCCCTTCTCGTTGCTGGGATATATAGGGTTTGTAGCTGGATCATAGCTATTTATACATTCTGGCCGTGTTTCAATTCTTTACAAAAGTTTATCAAATTTTTATGATGATAGAATTAATATTATTGGCATAAAGGATGATTCTACACAGTATGATTTGAGCAACTATAACTTATTTTCAGAAATAAGCTCCATGTGACCACTTGTTCAAAGGATAACTGGGCACCCATCTTCACAGGAACATAAGAGTTGCTTTCGTTTTTGTTGAAGTATACCTTGTGGGGTGACTCACCGCAAGAGCTTGTTTGCTACATTGCTTTAGCCTGTATGGGGTATTTGTTCTATGTAATGTGAAAAGTGTTATTTTGTGTTGTTTTTGCTTCACAAAGAATCTGTTTTTTACTTTAGTTTGCATACTTTCTGCAAAGAATTACTGATAGAAAAGCACCTCTTTACATTGAGGAATATATCACCAGAATAATCAGTGGACTATCTCTCTTCTCATCCAGCATCACCACACACTTACTAAACCCAAAACAGATCTCCTTAGACAAGCTAGAAGAGGCCAAAAAAGAAACATGTCAGAACAGACTTAAATGCCTGCATGCTATCTGAATACCTCAAAACAGGAATTATTCTCCAAGGCATACAAGTCTGCAACATTCTAGGCATTTGTAGAGAAAATAAAAAGTTCAAAGGAGAATTTTGTCACTTCTCTACTACATGCTCAAGACACTGGATGGTCTTTGGCATTGAAATGGCTTTAGAACATAGCATAGAAGAACTGAAAGAAATCGCAGACATAGAGAAAGAACTGCTAGGTTGTGACAGCCTGGAAGTAGCCAAATCTACCTTGAACAAACTCACCAAAGCCACAGCAGAATTTAACTCAATAGAACTACGGAAAAAAGCAGACAATGTTAAAAAATAAATTGGAAATTTCACCAAAGAAAAGGCATACCCATACTTTCTACATGATTGCTACACTCAGGCCCAACCACCATGCAGACAAGTCACCTAGGTAGATATAAGGACAACAGAATCCTCTGGGGGTACAGAGAGCTCAGACGTTCTAGGAGAGGAAACCATTGGACAAACCAACAACCAAGGCCCAAATACTTTTTTAGGCCAAACACCGAGAGGCACAGGCAAAGGAATGGAAAACAGAGACAGGACCTGGAACCAACACTCAGAGGATCATCAGACTCTTAGATGATACTACAAATGGGGCCCAGACGGACAGTAGAAAGGAGTACAGAGACAAATAGCACTTCCCAATGTATTCCGATCTTTAACTTATCCCGCCATATACTCACCTCAGAGGTGACATCCTTACTCAGCAAAGGGTTATTTTTAGTTCCAACAAAAAAGTTCAGAGTATTTCAATCTGAATTGCACAGGTTCTTCAGAATGGTCAGACTCAAACAATGTTATTCTGACAAAGACCCCCTCCGCCGATGTCTGCATCCCTTCTCAGGCCAGCTTTGACTTTTATACCTCCCAAAACAACCATGCCGGCAGAGATTCTGGCATTTGAGAAAGCAGTTCTCAGTGACATCACCATCCTAAGATCTTCAAGACCTTTCACGCAATACAACATCATACTGCAAGAAAGTCGCACACTCAACAGGCTTAAAAAAGAGGTTTCTATTATTATCAATACAGCGGATAAAGGAGGCAGAATTGTGATTCAGGATAGAGAATAATATGTGGCAAAAATAATGAGGCAACTGTCTAACAATAGTCATAATAAAAAGCTGCCTTCAAACTCCATTCAGGAGATAAGAGCCAGAATACTAGAGTCTACAAAATAAGCCTTGGATTCAGGCTTTCTCACCAAACATGAGTTTTGTTTTTATTTTTTATAAAAAATCTCCACGTACCCCTGTACTATATACTCTTCCAAAAATAGACTGAAACTCAAGCTCCCCAATAGGTACACATAATCTGTCAGGATGTGACTCGATTCTAGAACCACTAGATGAACATATAAATGTCTTCATCAAAGACTTTGTCCCTCTCCTTAACATGTATGTAAGTGACAGTGCTTTCATGATTATCTCATCGAAGGCATATTATTTGACCCCATGCAGAAAATACTAGTGACTATCGATATGTAATCAATTTACACAGACATCCCACAATAACAGAGCATAGAATTAATGAACAATATCCTCAACTCCCGTCCAGCTCCAATTAATGTACATACTGATTTCATCCTAGAAATTCGATAGCCCTAACAACAAACTACTTTATGTTCAACCAAGTCTATGACCAGCAGTGCTCAGGCACTTCTATGGGACCAATTTTCTCTCCAAATTTAGAAAACATGTATGTAGCACAATTTTAAGATGACATTGCTATAACTGATCAAAACCCCTCTACAGGATAATATCAAATGCTGGAAGAGTTATATTGATGAGGTTTTTTGATATGAAGGGGTACTCAACCTGCCCTACTTACATTTGTCCAGTACCCTAACTGTAGCCAACCTTTCCTTCAATTCACATCTAATCACAGCAAACAGAGCCTTCCCTTTCTAGATCTGGAAATAAAACACAGTGAAACCCATCTCATTGTTTCCCTCTATAAGAAACCTACAGAACGCAATACTTTGCTTCAATACAATACAAAAGCTTTCATCCCAGAGCTTTGGATGATGGGCTCCCCTATCGGCAGTTCCTGATATTGTGCCCTAAAAGATGATTTCTTCAGAGAGGGTACTATTCTAAGCGCTAAATTCAGTGAAAGAGGGTACCCGAAATGACTCATTAGAAACTCTATGAAGAGAGCCTGGTATAGCCCTAAGGAGCAAATTTTGCAGACACAGGCCAAACCCAAAATGGATAACATTTGTGTGTCATCACATTCTGTCCAGAGACTAATTAGATGACGAAACTCATCAAAGAACCTCCCCTTTTTTCTTATAGAAAAGGCAGAAATGTCAAACAAAATCTGGTCAATACTAATTCTGACATCATCAAATAAAATAATACTATTTTGTCTGCATGGGGCCTTGAACCTATCAAAGGCCACTTTAAATGTGGAGGATGCATCTCATGTAAATTAACTATGAAGACCAAAACCTTTAAACATGAGCTAGTTAAAGCCAAGTTATAACAATACACAAACTGTGCATCTACTAATGTGCTATATTGTATACAGTCTCCTTGTGATTTAATTGATGAATGCCAGACCACTCAACAAATCAGAGAAACGATTTCTCAACACAGCAGCAGGATCTGCTGTTCTGTAGCCAGTTCATGGCATTGGGGCGCCAGGGGTTCGGATCTGCTGTTCGTCGGTCGTGATTCTTTTGTTAATATTAATTTTTATTAAATTTTACTTTTCCATAAAAGTTATGACTCAATTTGTGTGAATGCCCACTTGTTTTTGTCACCATCGATACTATCAAATTTTTTATATCCGGTCTCCCAGGAATTTTAGCCCTGGGATACAGTAGGTTCTCTTCCTGCAACAGGCTAGGCAGGGAAGATGCCTATCTGCTCCCACTTAGTGTGAGTTTTAATAATGCCCCCCTGGGCGGGAGCAGTCACATGTTTCCTTGCCCACATTCTTATGGACAGGGAAACTCAGACTGCTCCCACCCGAAGGAAGCAGTGACAAATACCTGTTCTCGCTGGCCCTGAGCAAACTTGGCTCTCCATGTACTGAGGATGGGTGCTGGCAGTGAGCCAAAGTCGCCAAGGGGCCCTGGGCTCCCCTGTCACCCCCAACATGGTGTTTTGTGGGTGCATCAAGTGAACACCAGGGCATCCAGATACAGCCCCAGGGATGGGGTCTCCAGGACCATATTGGCTAAGGGAGGGAGGGTGTTGTGCCCCCTCCCAATTCATTTTATGTTTTGACCCCAGGGATGGGGTCTCTGTTGCCTCTCTTGGCTTGAGGAGTAGGGCCATGTGCCTTGACCTCTTTAAATAAATCCCCAGGGGATCGGGCCACAGCTCTCTAGAAGCTCGGGAAGAGGGGTCACCTGCCCGCCTTAACTGAAGAAAATGGCAATTGGGATGGCGTCCTCAGGGCCTAGAGAAGCTCAAGAAGGGGACTGGCCAGCCCTCTTTTAAATTTAAAAAAACGGCAGCAGGTGTTGGACACCCTGGGGCCCTAAAAGCTCAGGGAGGTGGGTCTTGGTCCCTCTCCTTAATAAAAGAAAAAAATGCTGTCTCCAGCTTGCACCCATGCTGTCTGTATGCAGTGAGTCTGCAGGGCCCTGGGGACACTGGTGCTTCCTAGTGACCCCAGCTTAGTGTTTTATGGGTGCACCAGGTGGATAATGGGTTCCCGCAAAATACCATGGGATATAGGGTCCCTTGAGCCACAATTGGCTTGACGAGGGGCTATACACCCTCTTCTATATTAACAGAAGCAACAGGACAACAAAGACCAAGGTTTAGCACAACCAAAACACTAGTCCAAATGAAATTAAGAGTGGTGCAGCACACTTCCTTCCATGGTAGCTCGGATTCGAAGGAGTATGCGCCCGTTGTCCTTGGGCACAAAAAACAACCAAATATAAAACAGAATGGAAGGCGCACTCAAAGGAATTACGCTGGAACTTGTGATCTTGAGTTTTCTTTTTCTTTATTTAGGTAATTTTACCAAAAAGGACATATACAGCCAACGCGTTTCGTTACGTCTTGTAACTTCGTCAGGGCTAGGTCAGTGATGTTAGTTTGGAACCATAAACGACCAGCGAATTGTAAATGATGCAGGTATGAAGCCGGTGCCGAGGCCAATGACAGAAAATCTAAGTCATAAAACCGGGTGAAGCTGCTATAGATTAACTGGTTCCAAGACAAATAGGCACTGAGAAACCGCCGTTGTTTAATAGTTGGTAACGCAAAATACAAAGATCTTATTTCTACGCAATGTTTACTGGAAAACTTTTATCCTAGATGTCACACAGGGACGTGTATAATGTTCTCAGGTGGTTTATATGACTCGTACTCCTGGATCGTGCCGCAATTATGGACAACGACCCTCTGGACACAATAGTCCCCCCAAGTATATCGAGTTAGGCTCCCGGCATGGTAGCTCGGATTCAAAGGAGTATGCATACTCCTTCGAATCCGAGCTACCATGCCGGGAGCCTAACTCGATATACTTGGGGGGACTATTGTGTCCAGAGGGTCGTTGTCCATATTTGCGGCACGATCCAGGAGTACGAGTCATATAAACCACCTGAGAACATTATACACGACCCTGTGTGACATCTAGGATAAAAGTTTTCCAGTAAACATTGCGTAGAAATAAGATCTTTGTATTTTGCGTTACCAACTATTAAACAACGGCGGTTTCTCAGTGCCTATTTGTCTTGGAACCAGTTAATCTATAGCAGCTTCTCCCGGTTTTATGACTTAGATTTTCTGTCATTGGCCTCGGCACCGGATTCATACCTGCATCATTTACAATTCGCTGGTCGTTTATGGTTCCAAACTAACATCACTGACCTAGCCCTGACGAAGTTACAAGACGTAACGAAACGCGTTGGCTGTATATGTCCTTTTTGGTAAAATTACCTAAATAAAGAAAAAGAAAACTCAAGATCACAAGTTCCAGCGTAATTCCTTTGAGTGCGCCTTCCATTCTGTTTTATATTTGGTTGTTTTTTGTGCCCAAGGACAACGGGCGCATACTCCTTCGAATCCGAGCTACCATGCCGGGAGCCTAACTCGATATACTTGGGGGGACTATTGTGTCCAGAGGGTCGTTGTCCATAATTGCGGCACGATCCAGGAGTACGAGTCATATAAACCACCTGAGAACATTATACACGTCCCTGTGTGACATCTAGGATAAAAGTTTTCCAGTAAACATTGCGTAGAAATAAGATCTTTGTATTTTGCGTTACCAACTATTAAACAACGGCGGTTTCTCAGTGCCTATTTGTCTTGGAACCAGTTAATCTATAGCAGCTTCACCCGGTTTTATGACTTAGATTTTCTGTCATTGGCCTCGGCACCGGCTTCATACCTGCATCATTTACAATTCGCTGGTCGTTTATGGTTCCAAACTAACATCACTGACCTAGCCCTGACGAAGTTACAAGACTTAACGAAACACGTTGGCTGTATATGTCCTTTTTGGTAAAATTACCTAAATAAAGAAAAAGAAAACTCAAGATCACAAGTTCCAGCGTAATTCCTTTGAGTGCGCCTTCCATTCTGTTTTATGCTATACACCCTCTTCCCATTTAAAAAAAGACACATTACATGGTTACCCCGGGTCCCATAGAGGCTCAAGGAAGGGGATGTACACCCTTCTCCCCAATATTTTGATCAAAGAATTGCTGCCCCCTGCCGGCACCCATGGTGGGAACTGACATTGGAGATTGCAGGGCAGTTTAAACGAGCATATTGTCATGCGTGTGGTGCCCCTTGAAGAGGCAGGGGCACCATCATGCATTTCTTATGTTGTGGGGTGCTATAGGAAGTGCACCAGACCCCCAGCAACATAAAAAACAGTAAGTTTCCTATGTTCTTAAATTTATGACCTCAGGAGAACTCACAATATTTTTTTCAAAGCACTCCAAGCTGGAGGTCTATGCTGTTAAACTGGAGTGTAACAACCTCTTGTTGTTGCTTTTATGACTGTATGATGCGGGCTGACTATGTCAAAAGATAGAGTCAGAGACATGTTGGTATTTAAAAAATGTTTTAAAAAAAATGTCTGTCTTTCTTCAAAAAGAATCAGTCCGCAAAATACAATCATAAAAACAATGTTAAGAGAAACAGTGCATTGTGTCAGTTACTGAAATACACATTTTATTAAAAATATTGTCGACTTTGGGAAAAAATTATAGATCTGCTTTATTTATATCGATATGCCTACTCCTTCATTCAGTAAGTCTGTCTGGGTGTGGCCAGGACCTGCTGGACCATCTGCACACTTAGAATGTAGACGCCTGTGCGCAGTGGGGTTTGGCTGCCAATGAGGGGTTGGCCGCAGAGCCCGGCCACAGGTCAGACCATGTAGCCTATACCAAGGAATCCATTGGCTTTATATATGGTAATAAAATATTATCTTTTATGTTAAAAAAGCTAGACATTCACTGAAAAAAGAAAGGTTAAAGTTAAGCTACAGTTATGAATTGAAATTTGATCTTACTTTACATAGAAAAAACTTCAAAATTTACGGAAACAAACTAAGAATAAATTAGACTTTAAGATAGGTGAAATTTTCATTGACAACATAAAGTTTTAAACAAAAATAAACACTGAAATTTACCACTTCTAAGTAATTATAGCTCATGACTTAACCCCTTCCATGCGAGTCTAATTCCCCCGCTGTGCTGAGGGCCGGGGTGGCACGCACAGCGCCCCGGTGCTCGTGACGAGCTGAGCTCGGCCATGAGCCACGGTGGCCGTGTGCTCATGACGATCTCAGTTCGTCACGGCCACACCCGTTTCTTTAGAATGCTCAGCACAGCGGGTGAATTAGCCCCGCGTGCGAGCGTTGCGGCCGTTATGACGAGCTCAGCTCATCATGAGCACACGGCCACCGTGGCTCATGACGAGCTGAGCTCGTCATGAGCATGGGAGGGGTCAAGTATGAAATGATCCATGACATCATTGATATTATGACTACAACATTCGAAATGGGCATAACTGATGACATGACTCTGCATGGCGGAGGCATTTGTGTAATGAGTCAGCATGTTTTAGCCACTATTGACCATCTAATGGGTAACCTAGGATTAATGCAGTAAGATGAATAAATGAAGTGGACCAATATAAAAAAGCAACAGCTACGTACCACTATTGGTGGTCCAATTATTACCTACATTTTCTGGAGTAATTTAGCAACTTAAAGGATAATTGTGACAATTTAAGAAAGATTGGTCCCCGACTGCATGGAGGTGCACCAGTGACTGGATGGTGTTGCTAATCAATACAGACAAACATATATCAGATATTCTACTGATTGAGGTACAGACATTGGAAAAACTTCAGTATCATTAACTGTTATTAACTGTTATTAAGAAAACGTTTGATCAGGCCAAAAAAGGCAATCAAAGAGAGCTTTGAATGCCTCATCCAGAGAAAGATAACACAATATAAAATATGGCATGTTCTCACATGAAAGTGTGTACCAATAAATCAATAATGCTTAACAGATGACTCCAAACAGAATCAGAAGAAGAAGTTTAGATGTTTATTCTCTTGTACTTGTTTGCCACAAGATGAAACTTTGGAATTTACACATACCATGCTTAAAAACAGTTCACATGATTATCTCACACTAGTTTCTCTTGTCATGGATTTTCCCAGGTAACCCATGAGATACAGTGTCTTTCATTTTCCATGTGGCACCTTCCTGCACGAAAACAATCCATGAAGGAGTTTTCCTGTTTCTGAGTGTGGTAAATGCAGCACACAGAGAAAGAGAAAAAAAACTAGAAGAAATAAAGGATTTTTCCTTGTCACACCTCATATGGGGAGGAGTATCATTTTGGCACATTTCTAGGTTTACCAGGTTTGTGAATCTTCGAATGCATCAACATTATGGGATTTGATTGGTAACACCCACCACAATGACCATGGAACTCCTTCCTTGCGCAGAGTAATGCAACATAGTGATTTGCACTTCATTGCATTACTCCATATTTTTTACTTTAAAGTGGTTTGCATGGCTTCATAAATATGACTTAGAGTTTTGCACCGTGCATTTACCATGTTGCATGGTGCAAGCATGACACAAGGCCCTCATAAACATGTCCCTAGGTTTAGATATGATCACAAAATATATGATATTGTTCTCAGTCCCATTATAAGATGATTTTAGGACTTAGACCTCTCAGGATCTTAGTATTTTTTAATGCAGTTTGCTTCATATATGAATAACTCAGAGTATACTGTGTGAATTGTTCATTTGTATCACATATGTGTCAGTCACAACCCTGTTTTTCCTACCAGTAGGCATTGGTTGTAGATCCTTAAACCCAGTACTTGGAGTAAGAGTTGCTACATACATTCTTACCTTTGGAGGTTGCGTCTAATTAGGGTGATGACTCTCATTTTGGAGGCACAAAAACACTTGGGTATCGCACCGAGCATTTTTTCTATTTCAGGTACCTGATATATCCTTTCCAACTATAGCGACCATTGGTTGCAATATTGTAATATGTTTCTGTATTGTGACTAGCAATTTGTGGTCCTGACAAAAGCCTATGCCTCCTATTAGAGGGACAATAGTGACTGCAACAGGTTGACGCAGCACACAGATTGATATAATACACATACTGGGGCTAAAAACATTTCCCCTTGACTTTTAATCCTATCATTTGGGGACATAAATAATGATAGGCAGTTCCATTTAACGGTAGTTTTCTTTTTCTTCACATTCTTATTTTTGCATTCTACCTTTCGCCCACATCACTGCACACATAGGGTGATCATTCTCAATCAATCAAAGGCTTATAAGGCGTGACTACTCACCTGTAAGGGCCTCAAGAGCTCATTCCCTGCACAACGCTGTAACCCACACCATAATAAAACAATCTATGGTGTGAGTAGGAACCCTGCAATAAGGCATGCCATCCAAGGGTTTGGTGATGGTTCTCGCGTCCCTAAAATAACTATACTTTTTAGTGCATGGGACAGTTCTTTCCTGGGGGCGTGGCCAGGACGCCGATGTAGTGGGAAGCGGGACTCCGGGGCTCCTCCGAGTCCGCCTCGCTCCACCTAATATCCTGACCCCTGACTCGGACCTTGGCCCCCCATACCCGCGTGTGAGGGTCTGGGGAGCGCTGGGTAAGTATTTGCCCCCCCCCGAGGAGCCCTGCTTTCGTCTGGGGGCTCTCAACGAGCGGAGCGGAGTTGCCGAGGCGGCGAGCACCTAAAATGGCGGCTGGTGTCCCTGCCGGCGCTGCCTGACGGGGCGGAGGAGGCGGCGGCGAGAAGAGCGGGAAGGCAAGAGGCATCACCCGCGCACCAGAGGCCGCTCTCGATGTGCAGAGAAGTAAGGGGCACCGCTTGCAATTGCGGGATCGGGGAGCGCTGAGGGCGATGTCACGACGGGCTGCCTGACTCCAAGATGGCGCCGCCCGCGTGACTGGTTGCCCGGGCTTTGCAGACTGCAGAGACCTGTCCTGCTGTGGAGAAAGGGGCCCCGGTGTCCTGGGCCCTGGGGAGTGTGGCCCCTGATTCCCCCACTGGCTGACAGGAAGCGGAATGAGGCTGTGACGTGGGCATAGCCTACAGCCCTAATCGATCACTGCGAGGAGGCCCCCGAGGTGCTTGGGAAGCGGGGGATCTACCCGACCAGAGGCGGTGAGCCATTGTGCACCCAAGTGTTTGCGGCTGACCTCGGGTTTGCGCTTGGAGGCGCTAGAACGCATGCACTGAAAGGGAGCGCGACGCATACGGCCTGGGACCTCACCTGATGGGGGCTTGGAGGCGCTGGCGTAGCTGCTGAAAAGTGTCAACTGAACAGCTTGCGGTGGGGGTCTGATTCCTGCCCGGGGGCGCCGGCACACCGCACACCGACCTGGCCTTGGCGACTGAGGGCGCGAATCCGGCCTGCGACACCCGGTCTGAACGACGGACTGGAGCCCCAGCTAGCGAGGACTTGGGAGACACGAGATCGAACGACTGAGGCAGGGCCGGAAGGAGACCTGGGAGTGCTCAAACTTATTAAAGACCGCAGCTGAGCTACACGGACGATCCCGTCCGGCAGAATGGCGCGAGGAGGCAAGAAGAAGGGCTTCGCGCTGACACTGGACGATCCGGGTCACCTAGTGGAGGGGGATGCGTCGGCGTCTGGAGCGAGCAGCTCGACCGGCCAGCGAGACCCATCCTTGAGCGACATAATGCAGGCGATAGTGGCGTCGAGGGAAGCTCTCGAAAAGCGTATGGACACCATTGGCACAGACCTGATGCTATTAAAAGATGACCACAGAAAACTGAAAGAGAGGGTAGCGACCTCGGAGACAACCCTGAAAGATATACCTGGAGATGTGGCTGCACTGAGAGCGTCATTGACGGAGGTGGCACAAAAGGTCCGGGTGCTGGAACTCAGGGCGGAGGACAGTGAAGGGCGCTCCAGACGTAACAACCTACGCCTCGTGGGGGTTCCCGAAAAGGCCGAAGGAAAAGATGCGGTCACTTACCTGGAGGGATGGCTGCAGACCGAGGTGGCACCGGAGGGTCTTTCCCAGTTTTTCGCCCTGGAACAAGCCCACAGGGTCCCGGCGCACCCTCCCGAGCCGGGGAGGCCGCCGCGCCCAATCGTGATGCGCCTCCTGCACTTTCGTGATAGAGACCACATCCTCCGTAGAGCCAGAGACCTGCAGGACCTGAGAATAGATAATAGCAGGGTCATGATCTTCCCAGACTTCACGAGAGACGTGCAAAAACAACGGGCCTCCTTCCTGGCGGTCAAGCGGAAGCTAAGGTCACTGCAACTACCCTATGCCATGTTGTTCCCGGCTCGGCTACGGGTCATCGCTGGAGAACGCTCCCACTTCTTCAACACACCGCAGGAGGCTTGGAGCTGGTTGGATACCAGGGGGGAGTCGGACGTGAGCGCCCGGCCGGAGACCTCGCCTGGCAGACGCTCCGCTGAGACGACGCCGCTGAGGAGATCTGGTTCCCCGTCGGGTTGGCAGCAGGAACGAGCTAAGGCGGTGCTGGCGGTGGCGGCCATCAGCCAGGGGGGCGCCAGCCCCGCCAGTGGCACGTCGGAGCAATCAAAGATCAGTGCTCCCAGTCCTGGCTCCAGTAGTGGTCAAGATCTCTCAGAAACAGACATGCCGATGGTGACTCCCCAAACGGCTGACGGCATCTTTGGCTGATGTGGACGGCGAGCAGTTGGACACATTTGACAGGTACTGGGTTGTGAGTGGGAGCAGCCTCCGGACGCTATGCAGTAAGGCGCGGAGACCGCCTGGGCTCCTCACTAGCATGCGGGGGGGGGTAGAGTGGGGGGGGGTTCCTCCTGACTGTTCCGAGAGGCGCGGGGCGGGGGCGGGGGGCTTCGGACCTGCTTGGGTAGGCGTGCTGACCACACTAGCCCTTTTCACTTGAAGTACACGTTCGTTGCTAGAGTTTGGATGGGGTTTCCATGTTGGTTGTCTTTCCGGGGGTGTGGGAGTTGGGGAAGTTTCTTTGCACAGTTTGGGGGGGGAATGGGGCCGGGATCCAGGCATGCCAAAGGGGTCACTAAGAACGTAGATGAAGCGCAATGGGTGCTGCAATGGGACCCGACCTAGGGTACAAATGTCTCACGTGGAATGTAAGGGGGATGCACACGATGCAGAGGCGCCACAAGATCCACTCCTATTTAGTCAGGCGGGGTGTTCACTTTGCCTTCCTCCAGGAAACACACCTGCTGGACAAGGAGGGTAGGGCACTACAGAAGAGGTGGAGGGGACAGGTCTACCACACTGGATATTCAGCATATGCCAGGGGGGTGGCCATCTGGATACGAGCAGGGGTACCTTTCCAATGCACACAACACCTGATTGATCCGGAGGGGAGGTATGTCATGGTTAGGGGCAAACTAGATGGAAGGGACCTTACCCTGGGTTGTGTATACGCCCCGAGCGTGGACCAACCTGCGTTCCTCTCCTTATTGTCCAGAAAACTGGCCCCGTTTCTGGTGGAGCCCTTGCTCCTTGGAGGGGATTTTAATAGCGTCACCGACACCACCCTGGACAGGTCGCACCCCCCACTACCCAATGCACCGGCTGGCAAACTAGCACTTGCGCGCACTGCTTGGCAGAACCGTTGGGGCCTGGTCGACTCATGGAGGGCTAGCCATCCATCGGACAGGGACTACTCGTTCTTTTCCGCCCTCCATGAGCTACACGTCCGCATCGATGCCTTCCTATGCTCTCAGGGCGTACATACAGAGGTGGGCCACAGCGAATACCTACCGCACGATCTCGGATCACAACCCGTTGCTGTTGCACTTGGGCTGGTCCCGATATCGCCCGCGAATCCCTGCCTGGAAGCTGCGCCCGGAGGTGCTGGAAGACCGTCTCTTCCGCACAACAATAGCCTCGAACATCGAGGACTATTCTCAGGTCAACGCGGGCACGGCGGGCTCGACCACGATAGAATGGGACGCCTTCAAGACGGTGGTAAGGGGTCAATGCATTGCGGCGGCGTCGGATGTTCGGAGGACGTTGCTAGCGGACATCACTAAGGAAGACGGGAAGTTGCGAGTCCTGGAGAGAGCGAGGCCTGAGCGACCAGACACACATGGGGCGCTCTTGGAGGCGCGGGAAGCAGTGGCGGCGACAGTGGAGCGCCTCAGGTGCTTCGACTATAAGGCCTACCTCACACGCGCACACTCGGAACGAGACAAGTCGGGAGCTCTTCTGGCCTGGCTGGCCAATCCGGCTCGTTGGAGCTCGGTCATTCTTGAGCTCAGGGACCACTCGTGAGTGGCGCGGTTTGATCAGGAGGGGATCAATGAGGTATTCTACGATTACTACACGGAACTCTACCGCAGTAGGATCCTTCCGTCGGCGGAGGAATTCCAGGGGTTTGTAGAAGGCCTGGACCTGCCTGAGCTGGCTAGAGAGGACGCGAAGCTGCTCGGGGGCAAAATCGAAGAGAGGGAGGTGAGGGTCGCCATCAAGAACATGGCAAGGAACAAGACGCCGGGCTCAGACGGACTCCCAACGGAGTTTTATATCACGTATATCGACCTCCTGGCGCCTAAACTGACGGTAGTATACAATAAAGCGCGGAGGTTGGGCAGCCTACCGATGACCGCTGGCGAAGCACTCATAGTCCCCCTCCTGAAACCGGGAAAACAGCCATGGGACAGGACAGCGTATCGCCCGTTGTCCATGCTCAACCTAGATTACAAGATCTTGAGCCTGCTCCCCCACATGGCCTCGCTGATCCACGCGGACCAGTCTGGCTTCATCCCGGCCCGCAACACGGCGCTTAATGTGCGACGACTCCTGCACGTGTTGGAGGCCGACACCTATGACGGCGATGAAGCGGCGGTGTTTGCTGTAGACATGGAAAAGGCCTTTGACAGCGTGGAATGGCCTTATCTTTTCCATGTTATGTGCACGATGGGGCTGGGCGATGACTTCATAGATTGGACAGCGCTGCTATATCGAAATGCGACGGCGAGGATCAGAACTGGGAGAATTATCTCTGAGATGTGTGTGGTGAGCAGGGGCACCCGCCAGGGATGCCCTCTCTCTCCCCTACTGTTTGCCATAGCTGTCGAGCCACTCGCGGCAAGGGCCCGACTAGGGCGGGCGTATCAGGGACTAGATGTCTATGGACACGTACACCACATAGCTTTGTATGCAGATGACCTATTAATGTTTCTGGCGGACTCGGGTGACTCTCTGCGCGGTGCTAAGGCCCTCCTGCAATCGCTGAGTAGGGTGTCAGGGCTCAGAGTAAACTGGACTAAGTCATACTTGTTCCCAGCCCGACCGCACAAAATATGCCCACAGACCTCGGAGAGGGTGACATGGGAGGGGAGGAGCCTGCGCTACCTCGGGACCTCGATATTCCACGATAACGCGGATATTCTTGAGGGGAACGTCGGTTCGGCAATCAGACACGCCAGAGAGAACTTCGAGTTTTGGAGTGCACTCCCGTTGTCACTCATGGGGAGAGTGGCTCTCCTTAAGATGGTGACCCTGCCATGGCTGCTTTATCTATTTAGGACCCTCCCGATCTGGATCCCGGCGGGCCTTTTCCGACGCCTGAGATCGTTAGTAATCGGCTTTCTATGGGGGACGGGCAGACGCAGGGTGGCGCACAGCACTCTTCTCCGCCCTAGAGAGGAGGGGGGGCTTGCGGTACCAGACTTCGAGCTGTACTACCTGGCGGCCCAACTGCAGTGGCTGACGCAATGGATTGCACGAACCAGGGGGGAAGGCGATGGCTCAGGAGAACCGGCGGGCCCGGTGCAGGTGTTAGCCCGGATTGTTCTGGGGCTCCCGATGGGAGACTTCCACCTCACGCAAGAATTTGCGACGGCCCGGAGGAGCTGGAATAGATACCGCCGGAGGGGCCGCAATGGGGTACCATACGCCCCTGAGATCCCGCTTCGCTTGTGCGGGGCACTGCCGCATGGGGGATCGTGGCACGGCCTGGGGGATTGGGAACAACTAGGACTCAAGTCCATGGGGGACCTCTATGAAGACGGAGCGATGCTGCCTTTCGACATACTAAAGGACCGCTTTGATCTATCAGGGGGGGACTTCCTTCTTCACGCGGCACTGACATCGGCAATCCGTAAGCACTGGAAGATGGGTTTGGTGGAGCCGCCACTGTCCCTGGGTTGTCAGTACGTGGTGATGATGGCGGGAACGGTCAAGGCAGTCACGTGCCTCTACAGGCGCATGGTCTCGGAGACTGTTGCTCCTCTTCTGGCCCTGAAGGCGAAATGGGAGGCGGATCTGGAGATGAAGATCCCTGACGAGGCATGGACTGGCATAGTGGCGCGGGCCCGCAACGGAACGCGCAATGCTAGATTTCAGCTGATGCACTTCTATGTCCTACACAGAGCCTACCTGACACCTGACAAGTTACATAAATACTTCCCTACTCACCCGGCGGCCTGTCCGCGATGCCCGGCACCCTCAGCTGATTTCCAGCACATGTTTTGGTCCTGCCCAGAGTTGAGCCCCTTCTGGCGGGAGGTGGTGGACACCCTGAGGGAGGTCACGGAGAGGGACCTACACCTTACCATGGCACACTGCATCCTGCACTGGTTCCCGCACACTTCGAAGACCAAGATTACTAGCAAGTTCTTAGACCTGGGTCTGCTCCTGGCGAAACGTGCCATAACATCACAATGGAAAGCAAATAGGGGCCCTGTGGTGGGGAGGTGGAAGGCTGAGCTGCTCAAATGGGCTAGGTGTGAAGGAGAACTCCGCATGCAGGCCGCACTTAGAACAGATAATGACACGGCGATAGAGAAGGCCAGGGCATGGGAGAGGCTGATTTTGGACCTCACACTGTTAGACCTGGAGGAGGAGGACACCCCGGCACATAGCCCTGCCCCGGTGGACCGCTTGACCGAAGAGATGGCGTCCTAGGCTCCAACCCTTATCCCCCTAATTCCCGAGTGAGAGCCACCAGTCCTTAGCCGACTACTCCTGTTGGGCTACTTCGAGTCTGTATTGGTCGGGATAACTGTGACCTTGCATTGCTGATGTGCTGGCATGCCTGGGAGGGTGGGGGGTGGAGTTGGGAGAAGAGGGGATAGTTCGGGAAGAGGGGGGGGGAGGCGGAGAGGGTCAGGGTGGGCTAGGGGGTTGGGAAGGCCTTGCTTCGACATGTTGCTAGGTTACGTGATTTGGAGAGAGAGCGTGAGGATTACAAAGCAGCACTGTCTTGCCTAGGAAGCTGGTAACAACTGTTCAGTGGGACTCCAACATCCACACATACTTCTCTGCTTTTACGCTGCTCGACCTCCGGGGTGTGAGCCACAGAGCTGTGTGAAATGAATGTTGATAACTCGTAAAGAGAGTGCTTACCAGCAGAAATGTCTCATACGTTGTAACGCTATCACTATTGATGCTGCAATAAAAAGATATTTACAAAAAAAAAAAAATGGGACAGTTCTTTCCTAAGACCATGAGTACTTTTTGTGCATGTTGTAATTGGTCTTTCAGGGAGTTGGTGCTCATAAGTCTGCTCCATGGTTCCCCTTTTGTGTCTTGAATAAAAATGGTAGAACATGTGTTATTTTCAATCGAATGTTTGACTTCAAAATGTAAGCCACTGTGCATTAAAGAACACATTTTGCAAAATGCCCTCTGAATCACGATGTTATAGTTAGCCTCAAATTAATATTTGTACAACCAGTCACTATCCCCAATCTCACTATTTTGGGCACATTTAATAAATGTACATACTTCCTTCAAACATATGTAGATTATAGATTGATGCAAACTTTCCCATTCATCAGAAAATAGCTTATCACTGTTTGGGTAGGGTCGATATTGTTGATAGTGTCTCTGATGACAGTTGGGGTCAATTCTCTTAGCAACATGGAAATAGCAAGTGTGAAGACATAAACAGACTTAATGTAAGAAATATACTTTTACTTGCATGATATGCTGTAGTCGAGAAGCAAGCTGGTAAGAAAGATCATCCCAATTCCACATCACACGAATACCATAGTGAAATTCTCGAATGAGGTCAAAACAATACTGTTTCTATTGGTAATTCTGGGATGCAGGCATTCTGCAGAATTCCAAGTAGCTTTAATTCCTAATTTTACAGTTCAATACTAATATGAGACTACACCAGGCTTTAGCTGGGTAAATACCCAACAGAAATAGCGAAGTAAGAGTAATTCCTGCAAGTCTTTAAATTGATGTTCAGGTCAGAATCTTTAAGTACACAATTTATGGACATGAAAGGACTCCATGAAACTTTAGAATATGTTGATAAATGAAATATAACCTGGTTAATAAATAACGGAAATAACTAACATGTCTCAAGCACAAATAAATATCAACTTTTTAAATTGCAGATGTATTTACCATGCTGCAAAATGAAACGAATTGTGATATTATCTGTCTTTATGCTGTAAGGATTAGTTGTATTTATAGTTGTGTTAAATAAGCTTAAACAGAATGTGAAAATAAAAAATGCAGAACATCAACAGAAGCTTCTTTTATTCCTAAGTTATATATAGTGGTCATGACAAATCTAGATGTCTAGTGAATGTAATGCTAAATAGTTCCTTTTTTTATTTTTTTATTTGGGTTTTTGGTCTCACCAACATACAAGCTGTATAAATTGTAATGAAGGAAATTATATAGCATTGCAGTCACAAAATTAACTGGAGGTTTCTAATACACTACGCAATAAAGTTATAATTGTAATGCTATCCAGCATCTGGAATACATTAGTGACTCTGCCTGAAATTCAGAAATATTAAAAGTACAGTGAGTTATGTAAAATGACATGCAATAGTGCAGCAATGAAAACCTTAAGGAATTTATTTTAGCATAACAGTCCTGTCATTTTGGAGAAATCCTTCTATAATAAACTCAAAAGTATTGGAACTTTGCAAGTAGAACATGCACATTCTATAATAATAATCCATTGCTGTTTCTGAAGCTAACACAGATATGGAGGGAAAGAACTATGACAAACCCCCATCCCCAAAGATTTCTGCTGTATCTTGTTTTTGTATTTATATTATATTCATTGCACTGTCACTTTAACATGTGCATTCCTTTTAGATTCTTCATTGTAGTTGTGTTCTTTCTCTTTGCTGCGTGGGGGCAGTTCCTGCTAACCTGGAGAGGGACACCAGCGCCCTGCTAGCCTGGAGAGGGACACCAGCTTATCTCTGTAATTCAACAATAAATATTCATTATCTCTTTTATAACCTCTTGGTCATCGTTGTATCTTTCCCCTACAACAATTTCACTCAAATGAGCATCAGCCTTCACACTGTAAACAAGATTGAACTAAACCTCCAACAGGTAACACAGCTTAGAAAAGTCGATGGGGCCGATTCAAAAGCTGCATTTAGTAGTATGTTTAATATTGCTACAATAGAACGACAACATACGAGAAAATGCTATTTACATACCTACATGCTGAGGTTTAAGGAGGGTTAGAGAGGCATTTAGGGAAGGCCATGCACTCATCCACAAAAGAGTAATCCCTGTCATAGTCACAAATTGCCTTTGTACAGTTTTCAACTTTCGAATTCAATGGGGCCTATTCACAAGCTGCATTTAGCAGTTCGTTTTGTAGCTCTTAAACAGTTCTACTAGGGTACTACAAAATGCTATTCCGTACCTTCCAACAGAGGTTCACATCTCTGCCTCTCTTCTCTATAATGCTCAAAGATTTCCTCCCTGATTGTGAAGATTTACACACACACACACATATTTATGTACTTTAGTAGTAAATGTGGGAGGGACAGAGGGAAGTGGCTTGGAAATGGGGACTACTTTCTACTAGCAAGGAGATATTTAGGGAGGTGTGAGGATCAGTAAAAGAAGTGTTAGGGAAAGGTTTAGGGTGGGGCATGCACTCATCCACAAAAGATGAATGCCCTGATTAGGATAGCGAATGGTTAGATACCCACCCACATTCACTGCAGTCAGGAGACTGGTTGAAAAGCAGGTCGTGGTCCGACCGCCCAACAACGGTGTGACCTCCTGGCTGGCAGATGCAAAGTCCACCTTTGCAGGGCAATTTGTGCTATTGCCCATAAAAGAACTACAGCACGAACCGGCATGTAAAGGAGTACTTCCTGCACACATATGCACTGAGTGCCATGCACCATTCGGTGCATGGCACAAGGTGCATGAAGGTGTATGGGGGCACTACATGTGCCCCCTGGGACACTTTACAGTGGCTCACTACAGACAGGGGCCTTGTTTGGGACCCCCACAAACCATTTCCAACAGCTTTTGTTTTTAATAAACCTAATGGCATGTCAGTTTGAGACTAATAAATATTGGTCATGGTAAACTCAAAAGCATGTTGAGAAACCTTCGGAGCACCCACTTGGTTTCTGATGTTGAGATGTGCCGAATATGCATGGGATGACCTGCTAGAATTCTTGCAGGAGGCAAATTCAAATATAAAAGACATTCATCTGAAGACGTCAGGAGTACTGTGCTCAATAGACCCTTCAAATGTATGTAGATATTTTATTCACAGATTTTAAGCAATGATGGCTTCCATCTTGAACGAAACAAAACCTCCTCTTGGTGAAGTAATTGATTTCTTTTGGCGTAAAGAGTACTAAGCTAGAGCTTCCCATATTCACAAGCTGTTGTAGATAAAAGATGCCCGAAAGTTGGAACAGACAGTGATGATTCTGTTTTATCTTTTATTAAGCAGTATGTAACTTGCTCCTTCCCAAAAGGAGAATAGTGACAACAAATTAAGAGAAAAAGTTTTACAATAGATGCGGAAAATATTTTCGAAAATACAGCGCAAAATGGAAATTTTATACATGATGTTCTTTCGGATTTCCATGACCTGTCATCTCTCAAGGAAGAGTCAACAGCTTTTTGTCTGCAGTTAGAAATACTCTTACAAGGAAATCCCTACAAAAAATACATACAATCTAAGAAGAACAGAGTCCTCCAAGTACTTTCATTAATACAACCCTGTGATTCTGAAGATGCGGAATGCAAACATTGATGTGCAGCTTGTTGTAGGCAACTCAATTGCTGTTGCTCGGTATGTGTCATGACCCCGTCATAGCGCAGTATGAATGCAGGTAGGAATATGTTTATGAACTGCTGGGTCCAGAATCCAATGGTGCTACAGCCTTATCCGGTGAAGTGGGACTGCCTATATAAGCCCATTCCCCCGAGAGATCTGGCACTTGCCAATTTGTATTTCGAGCCATTGGTCCTTGGCTCTGCAAAGAAGTATTCCAATGCTTTCTGCTCTTAGCAAGGAATCGACGAGGAGAGGCCGTAGTGCCTTGCCCTGCTCAGACCAAGGAGTAGCCTTTACCGCTGAGAAGAGTCCCGCCCACCATTGACAAAAGAGTACACAGTGATATCCCGAATTCACCACGGAGCAGCATTCAGCTGTTCTGGAGCACGCTCACCAGGAGACAAGGAGGCCGTGACACTCGCACAGTAACCCATATTTTTTTCCGCTCAAGAATTTTCTTGATTCTATGCTCGAGGGAGCAAATCATCTAAAAAATTCCCTGTTCTTGGAAAACTACTCATTTTGACAAATGTAGGCCTCCCTTGCATGCCTGTTCAATAGAGCCTTGTTTTCCGCAATGTGTGCAGGACTGCCTATGTGCTCTAAGCTGATCGCTTAGTTGCATGAGGAGTTTTCTTCTAGTACTCTGTCTGCATTTCTAGTTATGACTTTGTATTCTGTTCATCTCATTCTGTCATCATACACTGACAATTGGCATAGAGGATTGTATCTGCCACACCCTCCACTACTAGCAGTGTCTGAGACATATCACACTGCGCATGCTAATATTTTAGGGGAGATAACTGTTAGTTCAGCTAGCGCCCACTCTCAAGGAGAGAGTGGTTCTGCACATTCTGTTCATTTAGCATATTTTCCTTGGATTATCCTCCCATTAGTGTCAGCCTGGTTCCATCCAGCAATAGACTGCCGTCCTCAGCTCACGGTTGCCTGTACGAGAGTATGAGACTAGCATGTGAGTTGATTGATTTTTGTGGAATAGACTTTTTACCACCTATCTGGCACGGATAGTGTGTTGTGAGTGGTGAAATGGTTATATTCTTGTCCTTTCTCTCGCATACAGGGTGTCACCATCCGCTGCTGGGAATCTCATAGGAGGAGGTCAGTTCCTCATTAAACAATGAGGGAGGAGACCTCAGGGAAGTGGACTGCTACCTTTTGTTTCTTTATCCTTTTCCCCCTTTCCCTAGTGTACTACTGTACAGGGGGGTGTTCAGACTCCTTGTGGAGTATTGCAAAGGGGAACCGGGAAATGTAAATCAACCCTGCTGGATCTGTTTCAGAAGGTGAATGCTGGTAACCATTCCTATTCTTACAGTATGTTTCTTTACTTTATTTTGCATTTATTTTACAAATGTAATCTTATATAACAGCATCAGAGAAAACTGAGATCAAAGAAATGTGGGAGGAGATTTGCAGAAAAGAGTCATATGAAGAAATTGTAAAGTTTAAGTTTGAAAATGCTTTCTCACAGAGAGATAGGATCTTATGAATGTGTAGACCAGAGAAGCTCAGCTAGTTTGTTTTATATATCTAGAGGAGTTGTTTGAGCGATTATAGGGCTTGCTAATATTTGTAAAATAGTACTGAAGTTTTTTTCTATAATTCAATATCTTGCAGAATTTGAGCCACACAGTACAGATATTCTAAAGAGTAACATACTGGATACGTACTATCCCATAGGAAGTCCACATCTGGAAAGGGTGTGTCTTTATGAAATACTTCAACATTATACTTTCAGAAGTAATGCCAGTGAAAATATACATGAAGGTACATTTGTTGTGGCTGGATATGAAGGATGTTTGGTGAGACATAACAAGCAAAATGAAATCACCCATCAAAAGTTCTTTGCCAAACTTCCTTGTTACAGTTGTTTATGATGAAAGTGAGCTACTTAGAGAATTTGACTGTTATAAAGACTCTTTCAATGCTGTAAAAGACAGCATTAAGTGCTCTGTGTTTCCACTGAATCTTCAAATGTTGAGAGATGAGATTGAACATGAAGAAGCAATTGCGTCTGACATAGTAAGAGAGAATTCACGAAGCAGCACCGCGAAGTCAAGATCCGCATGGATCACCGATAATTGAAAATAAAGCTGTAATAGCTATGAATGAGGTGGAGAATGCAATGCAGCTTGTAAGACTGGAAACTGTAGATCTAGAACCACTAATACGGCAATTGAATGCAGATCAGAAAGAAATTTATGAAGAGGTGAAAGGTAATATAAAACATGGATTGCTCCATGAGAATAAAAAATGTGCATCTTCTACATATAAACCAGTTCTATTGTACTTAAGTGGTCAAGCTGGAACTGGAAAACGCTCCTTGAATAGAGTACTGACAGGCTACCTACACAAGACAGCAGATTCCAATTTGTCGTGTGTAGTCACTGCATTGATAAGGTTAGCTGCTCATAATATTAACGGAGTTACCCTTCATCGATTATTAATGCTGTCTGTTCAACATGACAACAAATTACAATACAACCAATTATCTGGTAAGGCTTGTCATGAAGTAGCGAGAGTATTATACAAATTAAGGCTACTAATTATTAATGAAGTCAGAATGTTGTCTAACCTAATGCTAGCATTTATACATTTAAGAATGCAGCAAATATTAAAAACTGACTACGTAGCACTTTTTGGAGGAAAATACTTAATAGTCTTTGGAGAACTGCTACAACTAACTCCCATAAAAGAACACCTATATTCAAGAACCTCCTACATAATGAAACAATTGAAAATGTATGCATCATTTGTTGTTTTTGCATTTGTCACCCCTAAAAAAGAAACGCCCACCCCACGCCCAATCCTCTTACCTCTCACTCCTCGTGGTTCCTCTCTCCTCGTGGTTCCTGCTTCACGTCGTCTCTGAGGGGCGGTGCACGTCGTTGTGAGCAAATGGAACACCGTCTGTTTCCCTACAACGACATGGATTGTCTACATGTTTTTTAGAACGCATAGTCATTAACCATACATACCCATACAACAAAATGTGTTGTAAAGGCATGCGTGGTAAATGACCATGCGTTCTAAAAAAATGTGTAGTAATGACTTTGCGATGTACAACGCATGCGTGGTAATGCATGAGTTGAAATGGTATTGTAAAGTGAAAAAGTAATTGTATCATCTGTTTACCGATCGAAGCTGGGCCCTGTTCTTCAGTAAGACGTTTATTTGATTAAATAGGAGGAAGGAATGTGTTTTTTTTACCGAAAAGTGCATTCCTGGCTGTTGAATTGTGAAAGTGTCCGAGTGGCCTGGTTTCACTTCCGGTGAGAGAGTGGAAGAGTCTGTTTGGATCTGAAGGAGTTCTGTTGTTGGACGGTACCAGTGCGACACATCATCAGAAAACATAGCTAATGGAAAGCGTCCTCCCTAAAGTATGGAGCAGTGCCATGAGAGGTCAACGAGTGTATATCCCACCACAGTATGACCATACCGTGTGACCCATGTGCCGCCTCCAGGGTACGGGAGGCAGAAGCGGCATCACAGGTCCTCTTGAAGACCGTTGTAGCACTAATTCTACATTTGATACTAGGCCATTGTAACTGCCAGATACAAAGAGTTATTCAGTGGCCTTGTTACCTTTTTTGTGTGTTGTGCTACTTTTCACTTCGCTCCCCCGCCGGTGCACACGACTAGGCACCCCATCTCGTGTGCCATCTGCAGGGCCTCTGCCCTCGCATCACTTGTTTTGGTTTTTGGAGTGGAAACATAATCAGTTGCTCCCAAAGGACTAGCCTGAGCACTTAGGTGAATATCCCCTGTACCAGCATTCCACGGAAATTCTTTCCTAGCTCTCCCACGGTGGAGAGGACGTCCTAATAGCACTGCTCTACTCACGACACCATAAGACGTCATCGGAGCATAAGAGGACCTCGTCCGAGTGCTGACGTCAGTTCAACCCATTTTGTCCATGGCACCGAGGCAAACAGGCGGACCGAGACATTTTCACATGCATACATGGTATAATAAATATATATATATTCACTGAAAAAAACATAGGTTGCAGGCACGTTATAGTTAGAAATTAGCATTTAAAAAACCTTAGAAATTCACTGAAAAATCCATAGGTTTCAGGAATGTTATACTTAGAAATTAGCATTTAAAAAACCTTAGACATTCACTGAAAAAAACATAGGTTTCAGGGGCATTATAGTTAGTTGGACATTTCACTTGTACAAAACCATAGAAATGTCCCTGTTATAGTTAGTTCAGCTAACTATAACTCGCGCGCCCGCAATGCACTGCTGCACATACTACATCACTCATGACATGGTCAGTGACATCACTCATGACATCACTGATGACAGTTCCAATGACATCACTGATGACAACTTCAAGTGAATGTGTGTTTTTATGAAAATTAAATATGTTTTATATATGTATATCTCAAAGTCGATGGAAGAATAAATGGGTATATAAGTGTCTAAATGGATCTATCTTAGTGAATACATGGGTTAGTGAGTAATGTTTAAATATGTAAATATCTGTATCAGTCTCTCATTTTGTGTATAAGTGGCTGCATGGGTTGGTGAGTAGCTACATGAGTGTCTATATGAGTTATTAGTTGTTTTTTTGAGTATCAGTATGAGTGTCTGTATGATTCGGTGGGGGTATTGCTTAGTGCATAGATGCATAAATGAGTGGCTCACTGTTTGTATGTGTTGATGACAGCATGTGTGCAGAACTGTATAGGTGGATGAGTGTGTGTGTGGGTGTGTTAGTGAGTGAATGACTGTCTCAATAGTGTATTTATGAATAACTACATATGTTTTAAACTAGTATATGTAAGTATTTGGTGTATATAAGATATGTGAGAGTGAGAGATTGGAAGGGTTCCTGTACAAATAAGTAGGTGTTTCTATAAGTGATTGTTTAAAGGAGTAAGTATGTGTAAGTTTCTGTAGAAGTAAGTGTGGTAGTGTGTGTATAACTGTATATGCAGTAAATGGATGTTTGATACTTTGCATGTGTGACTATGTGTGTGAGAAACTCTATCGATGAGTGGCGGTGTGTAACAGGATGCATAGGTGTATGAGTGCATATGATGAGTGAGTAAATGTATGAGTGCCTGTATAGGGACTGTTGGTGAATAAGTGGAGTTGTGTGTAGATCTTGGAATTACTTAATAGGTGTTTTGTAACTGGTATTGGTATGTCCGCTGTTTTGAAAATATTAGTTTGTGTGTATCAAATGTTATATTAGGGTGAGAGGAGGTCTGCCACTCTATCACAAGGATGATGTGATCAGTGATGTCATTTGAGATGTCATCAGTGCTGTCATGATGTCACTGGACTTGTCATGAGTGATGTAATATTTGACGACATCAGTAGTGCATTGCGGGCGCGCAAGTTATAATTAGCTGAACTAAACATAATGGGGGAATTTCTATGGTTTTGTACGAGTGAAATGTTCAACTTACTATAACGCCCATGAAACATATGTTTTTTCAGTGAATTTCTAAGGATTTTTAAATGTTAATTTCTAACGTTAACGTGCCTGAAACCTTTGGTTTTTAAAGTGTATATATATATATATATAAATTCCGCACATTTATATTTTATATTTTATACTTTGCATTTGTATGTCACTTAAATGCTCCTTAGTAGGTATAATCACTACACTAACTTGCACTGTATATTTACTCAATTGTACACGCACGCCTTCCTCCATTTGTATATACACGCCCATGTGCATACTTTACCCTCACTCACACCCTTAATAATTGTTTAGATAAGTGGCAAACAGGTTGGCATTTATGCTGTAATATAGTTTTTTGCAACTAAAACGTACAAGTGTTTGGCAGGCTTAGCTCATCACTAGCCACTGTTTTTATGTAAATGTTACATTTTGCTTATTGCAACGCACTGCTACCCATGGGAGCATGGAGGTGCGGTTTGACATATTAACCGTACACTCTTTTGCGCACAAACACAGTTTTAAATATTTCATAGCAGCCTGTAAAACACACATATGATAACTTACAAGGGTAACTTTGCCCAGGAACGTGTGATCGCACAGAGGCGGTAGGCTGCATTCGTCGATGCCGTATGTTTTCATACCGGCTGCCACGTTGCACTTGCAGAACGACTAGGGCAATCACCGAATTAGTCAGACAGACGGCATTCTTATAGTCTGTTTACACTGGCTTCTCTCACTGTAGTATATTGTGATGTAATTTAAGTTGGATTACTGCTTCTAACCCATAGTCATTACACTTTGCAAAATAGCCCAGTCCCTATGATGAACATAGTGAAAACACTGTCATTTACACATGTATATATATATCTCTCACTCACCATTTCAGTGTTATGTCATCAAGGCCGCTTGGTGACCGAAACGCGTCATTTGGACATTTGATGCTTGAATAGACCATCATCAACTTTAAACTTTGCCCACGGAGTCTATTTACTGGTGGTGTGCTGTTCCTGTGGATGGTTGTAGCCCTGGGATCCTGTTGTGAAATGTTTTGCAGAGAACGGCTGTCTCTGCTTCACAGAAAAAGTACTTCGTGCCGCCAAAACTCCAAGCCTAACCCTAGAGTTTCTCAATTTCAAACCACATTACGGCTTTGAGACTGAATTAGATGTCATACAACCTACTCTAGCAAAGAAGCTGTTTTTACAATTTAGATATGGAATTTTGCCCCTATATGCATTTATTGATAGATGGACAGGAGGGCCACCTCATCCATGCCCAGGATGTAGGAAGGAGGAGGAATCCCCTCTTCATGTTGTACTTTTTTGTCCAATATACGCTGTAATTCGGAAGAAGTGGGTTATCCAGCTATGTAAAAACTTGGGCATCATCAACTATCTCGTCTTTTATGGGATTTTGAGAACTGATACTAGTCCTGTGATAGTTGCTGCAGTAGCAAAGTTCCTATTCTCAATGTGGCAGATACGTAGGAAATTAATTAGTTAAACTTTGTAATGTTTATGTATTATCTAAATCTTGTAGATTTTGGGAATGAACTGTGTACACATGTAATCTTACCCTACTTTTAACAATATTTAGACTTAATTTATAATTTTACAAATTTTAAATTAGCCTTCCCATTGTGATTTTTTGTTGCGTTGATGTATTTTAATCAATCAGACAGCAATCAAATGTATTTTTAAATATGATGGAGGAATATTTGTATCCTTTTTTTATTGTGTATGTGCTTTTATGGTTGTATCCAACCGAAATAAAGTTTTCTTGAATGAATGAATGAATGAGGTAATTTAAGTTGCTTTACTGCTTCTAACCCATAGTCATTACACTTTGCAAAATAGTCCAGTCACTATGATGAACATAGTGAAAACACTGCCACTTACACATATATATATATATATCTCACTCACCATGACAGTGTTATGTCATCAAGGCCGCTTGGTGGCCGAAACGTGTCATCAACTTTCAACTTTGCCCTCGGAGTCTATTTCCTGGTGTTGCGCCGTTCCTGTGGATGGTTGTAGGCCTGGGATTCTGTTGTGAAATGTTTTGCAGAGAACGGCTGTCTCTGCTTCACAGACCCCCTCTTTGCAAAGAACTACTGGGCCAGCGTGGTTTTCATAAGCCAAATTCGACTGGAGCTCCGGGAGGAGAAGCAACTAACCACGGTTCCCGGACAGCTGCATCATTGCATGCCTTGAATGCCCATTGTGTCGGAGGTGAAGGACGAGTCAGAGGACCCGGCCAGACATCTCCATGCACTCGGTGGTGAGTACGAGTAGCAGCACAGCTTAAGTTTAAGTCAGAAGAGGAGCAAGTTATAGCCCCTGGATACACAAAAACATTTTGGTTAAATCAGGAGGATTGAAACACATAGACTGCTTTAATTCATCATGTCCAACGAAGCGCTGCGAGAGAGGGAAGCAGCCGCGGAAGCACTTTTTGACAATCTACTGACTGTACAGAGTCATGCCAGAAGTGCATAATTAAATACTGGAACAATTGATGACAGTTATAAGGCTAAACACAAAGCACTTGAAAAACCTATCCGCACTGAAATCACCAAGTGGTGGGAGGCAAAATCTTTACAAAAATACTGAGAGACAGAGTGGGTCCCAAGTGGACTGAGAATAATGCTGGCACCAAGTTTTGAACAACCTAACCCAGATATGCTGAAAGAATGGGCTACAAGTAATCTGGAGGCCTCAATGCGTTTAGTCATTATACTAATAAAGTATGCAGAGATTGACAGGGCTAACATACAAAGTGAGATTGACTGTCTGAATGGTGATCTGGATGCCATGGATCAAAAGTAGGCCATCGCCAAGGGCAGAGATGAGATCAGGACACGTCTAAAGAAGCATGAGGACTTATTCAAAGTACGCAAAGTGTTAAAATTTGCCCGGGCCAAAACAGACAATGAATGCGAGCAAATGTTCACGTTTGCCAGCAAATATGAATCAGAACACAGCACATGAACAAACAGAGTCAACAAGGGCATTCAAAGCCGCCAGCAGGCAACACTGATGGCTCTGACTCTGCATCCCTATCTGATATGAGTTCTTTGGCTGAAAGTGGAGCAGATTTAGATGATGGGGGTAGATGGAGAATCAGTAACATGCCCGACAGAGTGAACCCCAGCCCAGGAGAAGAGATGGATTTTTTAGTCTACGACAGGCGCCAGACCCTCAGGCCACGACCGCCGAGGAAAGAAAACACCGGCGCAAACAAAGGAGGCGGGAAAGGAGGAAACTCAGAAAAGCCATAACAAATGAACAAAAGAAGAGGCAATTGGAGAAAAAAATGAAAAATGACACCAAGACCATCATAAACTTGAGTATAATGGAACAAACTGAGCTCCTCATTTTGGGCCTCACTATTTGCCCCGAAAACACTTTTGATTACAGTAACACCCGGATTGATGTTTTCAAATTCATTAGGAAACTGAAGTTGTCAGTGCGCCATCCTTGCAACAACATGGATGCGGGGCTGTGGTCAGCAAGATGGCCGCCGTGAGGCCGTAGGGGACGGTCGCTCTTACCCTCCTCTCCCGAGGAAAAACGATGTGACTCCTACCATTGCTACTTGCCAAAGACAGCTACTGAGTGTTTAACTTCATTATTGTATTTAATTCGTCACCCCGGATAAGTTACTGTGGTACAGCTAAAATCTTTGAATCTTTAAAAATCTAAGACTCTCGATGTGGAGAATTGGAAGAAGACAAGCTGAATTGAGGGGCATGGTATGGCGTGTTAGGAATGCTGGAAGCTTTATCCTCCTGGGCGACCTCCTGGGCGACTCACAGTTCATTCCTTTCACGGAGACCATCTGTCCTTTTAGATACCATCAAACATCATTATTGGGGTTGGAGTAGCTTGAAACAGATAATGGCACCAAAGCTGCAGAAGTTAACCAAGGGACAGGAGGGGCCACGAGAAAAGGAGGTCTACCCTGAAGAGGATTCCAGTGATGGTGGTGTTCCAGCATGTAACCTTAGGAGGAAATCTCGATTGCGAGGTCAAAACCGCAAAGGGGCTCACAAAGGGACTGATGAAGAACTTACAACTAAAGCGATAACAAGCACTCAAAGGGAAAAAGAAAAGGAGACCCTTAAAAAGACGAGTTCAAGTAAAAAGAATAAAGAGCAACTTAAAGAACAGACAACAGCTCTTGACGGCGGGAGAGAAGTGATTTTTCGTCAACCTACTTTGCTCGAATCCTTTACTGCAAGACCTGGGAACGCGTCGCTGAAAACGAGCGAGGTTACAGGGCAGACGCAAAATCAATCTATCCCTCAGCTCCCAGCGCAGCAGGTACTGCTCTCCATGACTCCACCGCTCGAACTTACAGAAGCCGCTATGCATGTGGAGTATAACGGTGAACGCAGCGACGGAGTGAGTGCTGAGCCAGCAGCTGACGCGCAGGTGACAGGGTCGGTCACAGAGCGCAAGATGCAGGATATGCGAGAGGTGAGCAATGGGGCTTGCACTGACATAGCAGAGGCTGGGAGTATGAATCGGGCAGAGGGAGAAGTGAAAGAAGCGAGAGAAACTGACTTTTTGGATGATCGCTTAGCTACAAGCATTCATGTACAAGGGCGCGCTGGAGCACCATCTCAGTCTGATTTTGGGGAGGCGGTGAGGATTAATGGCGCAGATGGCGCAGACGGCGTTACAATACAAAAAGGGGTAGACGGAGTCACGTCAGAAAACTATGATGCAGCTTGCAATGTGTTACATAAGCCTTGTAATGACATAAACACTGAAGCTAACGGTGTCAAGACAGCTCAAACCGATAGCAAAAGTAGCGATGTTATAACGGGGGAAAAGACATTGACTCCATCCATCAGCTTAACAGGTCGGGCTGAATGCGACGAAGCAATTATGTTAGTAACCGAGAGTGTTACTAATACAGAGGGTCGGAATGAAACTAACACGAATAGCATAAACACTGAGGAGGTACAAGCTGACCCCAAATTGCAGAATGGAGGTTTAAATAACATATCTACATTGGCCATAGGTTCGCCCAGCGATGAGTGTTTCTTTACTGGGAATGATTGCGAAGATGACGACGAAGAGGAGGACAGCGAGGAGTTGGAGGAAGAGGAGGGGGAAGACTCAGAGTCAACTCCAAGTGAGGACACTAAAACTGATACGGATACGGGCACGGACATTGAGCCTGAACCCGACTCGCTTTCGTCAGAGAGCCAGGAGTCAGACCTAGAAGCAGAGTTGGATACTATACAAAAGAAAGGAGCTAACCGTCTCCCGCTCTCACTCAAATCCTCACATTCTCTTATATCATTTAGGAAGCCCCTAAAAACTCTGTTGTTTTCACACCCCCATTAAATTCCCTCTGTTCAGTTTCAGTGTTCCTACCAGCGCCAGGAAACTCATGGTGACAGTGCGCTTTTACAAATATTCATTAACATAACATAACATAACCGTCGAGTTACCAAGATAAAACACAGGTCGCACAGTAGAGCTAAGATCTCCCTAAGTCCTGAGCAATCAGAAGTCGCAAAAAAACTAGATTGGGATTATTCAGCTACTTGACAGTTACACCATGAGGGAGCTACTGACTCACTGCAATTACAATCAGGGGCAACGGGGTCAACTCCCAACGCGAGCTCTGGATCTAATTCCAATTTCGACCTTTTGTTCACAACTCTAAAACAGATTCAGAGCGAAGCCAGAACTGAGAGCCATAGGGCAATACAAGCCAACAAAAAGATACAGGGAACATTAAGAAAAGTAAATAAACTATATGCTGAAGTAGTAGGACGAGTTACAGAGGTGGAGGAAAGAACCGGTAAACTAGAAGACGCAGTGGTGAGATTACAGGAAACCAGAACGGAACAAGAAAAGACTACTTCAGATGTGATGTGGAAGCTCGAAGATTTCGAAAATAGACAGAGACGCAATAACATAAGACTACTTGGGGTGGAGGAAGGGAAAGAAGGTCACGATGTGCGGGCATTTGTGGTTGATTTACTCAAGGATGCGTTCCCGGACATAGATAAGTGGGACTGGGAAAATTAAATCAAGCGGGCACACAGGTTCCCATCAACTCAGAAAAAGGGGAGCACGTTTAGTAATACACGGGTAATCCTGGTCTATGTGGGGAACTATCTGTTAAGAGAAGAAATAATGAGCAAGGCAAAACCACAGGCCAAGCGCTCATATAAAGACATAACCTTCTTTGCCCGACCCGATTTTTGTCACGCCACGGTAGAAAGGAGGTGGCGTATGCGTCAGCTAATTACTCCTTTCCAAAATGCAGGTTGCGAGGTGTATCTAATGTTCCCATCACGGTTAAAAGTTGGCCTTAACGGTCACTTTAGAATTTTCTATTCAGAGATCATGGCCCAAGAGTACCTCAACTCCCTTAGAGAGAACAGAGGAGAGAATAGTCAAGTAGTCGCAGTGAGGCAACCAACAAGTAAGAGGTAGCCCTGAATTACGAGTAGATATGTTAGGAAATGTAGCTGTCGGGTGACATAGGGTGGAATAGGGAAGGAGGAAAAAAAAAGGGGGAAAAAAATGCTCAGTATGATCTTGGATTAGATTTATGTTTTCACTGCAATGGCAAGGGTGTGTAAGGGATTGGTATATTAGGAAGGGAGAGGGGGAGGGAGGGGCAACCCAGGGGCCCTGGCTATCAGATATAGGTCAGGATTGACCTATTTGCCAGTATGGGGGGAGGGCATTCGAGGGGGGGTTGTCAGGGGAGGGGGAGGGAGTGGAGGGGTACAGAGCACTACACAATAGAAGAATATAAGGAAGGAATAGACAAAATACTGTCGAGATTAGGTAGAGCAGGCAGGGACATATGGACAAAAGATAAGATTGAGCAACATGATATTGGATCAACTGTATTGCACAAGGGCCTGCTAGAAAATACAGCTGGGAAATTTATTACAAAACAGGTATGGGTACTAGGTTAGTAACATGGAATGTCTGTGGCCTCAACGATCGACTAAAAAGACAAAGGATTTCTATTATATTAAAGCAGATGAACGCAGATTTTATTTTCTTACAAGAAACGCATATGATGGTCTCACAGGAATATTTGCTGGATCAGCTGGGACTCCACGTATTAGTATGCTCAAAACAAGGTGCTAAAAATAGAGGGGTCGCTACATTAGCAAGAAATAAAATGTGATCACCAGGAAAAAATTGGGAGATCAGTGGGGAAGGTGGGCAGTTGTTGAATGTTACCTGGAAGGGGAATGGACTACTTTTGGGGTGGTATACGGTTCTACAGAAGATGACCCTGAGGTCTTTGAATTCTTAGATATGGAACTTGCTGCTTGGGCTCCTCGAGTGATCATTGCTGGAGAATTAAACATCAACGGGACAGATGGATTAGGGGTGGGCTCTTTTGGAAAATATAAAGGCAGGAAAAAAAGGGTATACCGAGCACTGCTTAGCTTGGCAACGAACAATGGGCTTGCAGATGTGTGGGGGAAAATTAGATCAAAGGAGAAGGGGTTCACATACTACTCACACCCACATCGAATATGCGTAAGGCTGGATTATTTTTATATATCATCTGCACTACTTTCTAAATCTAGTATTGATAGAGTCCCGCACATATTTAGCGACCATAACCCGCTTATTCTAATTTTAGCACTGTCTACTGAGAGAAGAAAAGAAAGGATCTGGACTTTTGAAAGAGCGCTATTACAAGATGATAACTATATTCACTATATGGAAAAATGGATTAAAAGCTTTTTTGAAATCAACAGGGGTAGCACGACAGTAGGGATGGTCTGGGATGCCTTTAGGGCAGGAGCGCGTGGCGAGACATTGAGCTTCAGCACCTTTAAACGCAAGCAAGAGCAACTTAGAAATAGAGAAATGTTCAATGCGATCCTCGAAGTAGAGGAAGAGCTACATCAATGCGTATTAATAGGGGCTGCACTGGATCATGTGCTAAATAAGCTTTTAAAAGTGAAAATGGAGGCAGAAGAAGAGATTGCAACAAAGGCAGCTAAGAATTTTACTATAAAGAGAGAGAAATGCTATGAATTCAGTGAGAGGATTGGGCACACTCTGGCCATTCGCACTAGACAAAAAGCGGCTTTAGGAGTAGTAAGGGAAATCAGGGACACTACAGGTACCTTGTGCATAGATTCTGAAGAAATACAGGAAGTATTTAGGAAATGTTATGAGACACTATACGACGACAGGCAGGACAGCGACTTAGGGGAAATAAAGGATTACTTAAATGAAATCCCGCTTGATAGATTGACAGAAGAAGAGGCAGAAAGGTTGGAAGACCCGTTAGACCTGGAAGAGATCAAAAAAGCCATGACACATCTTCCCTCAGGAAAAGCTGCTGGCCCAGACCAACTACCATTTGAATTTTATAAGGTGTTCTGGGATGTGCTGGCTGAGGATATGGTTACAACTATGAAATCGGCACAGACGGGGGCATCCATACCAGGGACCTGGGGGGGAGCGGAAATTGTAATAATACTTAAAAAGGGAAAACCTGCTACTGAGCCGGGGTCTTATAGGCCGATTACTTTAATGAATTCGGACACGAAAATCTATTCAAAGGCGCTGGCCATAAGATTCGGCAAAATAATAGGAAACCTTGTCTCGGATAACCAACATCGATTCATCCCGGGTAGGGGCACCACCCATCACATGCGTAAAGTAATTAATCTGTTTGATGCAGCAGAAGTCGCAGGGGACCCGATAGCGGTTATGCTATTAGACGCCGAGAAGGCTTTTGATCGGGTCTCCTGGGACTACTTGTGGCAGATTTTAATTAAAGCAGGGTTTAGAGAAGGATTTATAAAAGCAATCCAATCATTGTACATTGCCCCAGCGGCTTCTATACGGGTTAATTCAGGAACCACGCGCGTTTTTCAGGTTAGGCGAGGAACAAGGCAGGGATGCCCATGTTCCCCGCTTTTGTTTGCAATGTACATGGACCCTTTGATACGCAAAATAGAGCTGAGTGAGAGGATTACCCCACTGGACACACGCATGGGTCAATGCAAGATACTTGCATATGCTGATGATGTGGCAGTGATTACACCGAACCCCACGGAGGCGATAAGGGAGGTAGAGATGGAGGCCGATAGATTTGGTAAAATCTCAGGATATGCGCTAAATATCACCAAGGCACAGATAATTAAAAATCAACAGGCAGACTGCTCTGATAATCGGGTGGCTCAGTCAGGAGTATATTTGGGAGTGACTATTACTGCTGACTTGAATAGATTAGTGGAAAAAAACATCACACCCATAATAGCTAACGTAAGGAAGGAGCTGGATTGGCTGATGATACTGCCCACATTTTTATATTTATTTAGAGCCATTCCACTTCTATTCGAAGCTAAGTGGTTTAAAAGCTGTGAGCATATAATTAACAGGTTCTTATGGGCAAAGGGGAAAACTAGGAGAGCCCTTCGATACATGTCACTTCCTCGTGAAAGGGGAGGGTGGTCTCTTCCAGATCTTAAACTCTATTACTGGGCAGCGGCCTTTCAGTATATGGCGGGCCTTTTAGGGGGGGGCTGAGGTAGAAGGGCAAGACAAATTAGGTACATTAGCCATATACGGCCTGGTTATGGGGGCAGAAGCAGAAAACCTTTTATTGAAGTTCACTGATGCGAGTTATTTTAAGAGGACTAGATTTAAGACACTTCAGGCTGCATACACGGTATGGAAAGCGTTTGCTAAAAAGTCGGGACTGGGGAAATACAACTTCTATACAAGAATGAATAGCAACCCTACCTTCCCGTATGAGGTATTTAACGGTTTAGCCTTTGATGAATGGGGGAGAAAGGGAATAACTATGATTGGTAATGTGATTGGTCCACAAGGACTGCTATAATTTTCAGAACTGCAGGCTTTATATGATTTAGATATGAGACATTTTTTTAAATATTTGCAAGTCAGAAGTTTTCTTAACACAAAAAGGGGGGACCGGCTGGATTTGGTAAAAACCCAATAATGGAAATTATTCAAAGGGGTGCTGATTGCACGATTAAAAGACTATATTCTGAACTGATAAAATCAAAACAAGATGATATTGAAAAATGGGCAGAGAAGTGGGCAAATAGCCTAGATATTGGGGCGGAAATTTTCTACCAGTCATTGGAGCTGGGGCAGCAAACTCTCTGCTCTGCCTCACTTCAGGCACAACATTATAAAACCCTGTACCATCTATATTATACACCTGCAAAAATAGCCCAATGGGGAGGGGTATCCGGCACCACATGTTTTAGATGCGGGAGCTTAGAGGCAGATCTAGCGCATATATTTGCTATATGTCCCCATTTGCAAACAACAAAAAAAGATATTGAAACTTTTTTAAGTACACTACTAGGAAAGGAGATAGTTTTAACCCCAACAATAATACTTCTAGGAGTTAACAACGAAGATATGCAAATGTATGGTGTTAGACCTGTCTGCTTCTGAGAGTCCCCTCACCATTATGATTTCTTTTGTTCCCCTGTACCTCCCAAAATTTGTCGCTTTTCTTTGTCTGCCAGGACTTTTTATGTGTTGTTTCATGGGGTTAGATGTTCCTTGAAGCCCAGTTGCTCACCAGGTTTGTGGCACCTATTTACAAGACATGGTGAAACCGGTGGCATTACAAACTGGGGTTGTCAACCCAAAGATACGGCCCTAAAATGGTAGACACCCTTTTCCTTCATGTGAGTGACTCCCATTGGAGCCTTCATGAACTTTGACCTTTGGAGGTTTTGGCGCCCTTTGTTTAGCGCGCTCTTCTGACAAGAATTTCTTTATTTCCTCTCAGGTACACAAAATGGCTGCTCCAGAACCACAGTACGGTGGCTCTGTGTGGCCTAAATACACCTCCAAAGGGCCATGTCATTGTCGCAGCCAGAGAAGGTTCTGGAACCTTCTGGCTCGTGCCAGCACCCCAGGGCACTGGCTATATAAGGCTCAGTCCCTGGCGGCCATTTTAGATTAAGATTAGATTAGATTCATTTTAGATTCCAGACTTGACACCAGATTGACACCTGCCCTGTTGACCCCTGAAGTGGCTGGTAGCGCGGGCAGTAGAGTGGCAAAGGTCATTGGCATTGACCCTGACTGGCATTCCAGTTATCCACATTAGCGGTGACCTTGCGCCTACAGCGCCTGCCCAGCGAGTGCCTCATCACCCCCAAAGACTGTGGCCAATATCGTGTGCCTCCCCGCCCCCCCGGTTGTGAATTGCGACAGACTTCACGAGTCGCGTGGCGAGAGCAAGTTCGCCGCGACCGCGATCGTCGACTGTGCCCCCCTTCGCGACAGGCGCCTCTAGAGGGGAGCTCGGACGTCTCCGAGCCCCACCAGCATAGAGCGCTTCCTGCGCGGTCTGAAGGTGAGGTGGTGCGCCGGGGCGGGGAGCGCCAACCCTTGTTGGGCGGGACTAGCGTCCCTGCCACTCCCCAGTGACCCAGAAGTTGTGGCCATGGGCGGGAACCACCCTGAACGCGGAAGTCAGAGGGAGGTCGGGTGAGCCCCTGAGAATCGCGCCGCTGGTGTGAGGAGTGCTGTGCCCTGACTGAATCGCTTTTCGATCACAGCCAACGTGAGGTGGGCCCGTTTCTTCCAGTAATGTGCAGCGTTGTGAAGGAACTGTGAACCGGCATTGTTTTCCCTAAGCGCGGAAGTTGCGTGACCTCGCCGGCAGCCTGTTCGTCAGTCTAAAGACTTTGAACTGGTGCCGCCTGAGTGCAAGCGATGACAAAGCCCGTAGGCGCGTAGAGACTCCACCGGCAAGCAGAGATCCTATCCCCGTGGCAGCCGCGTGCAAATGAAATGTTCACTGTGTTTCCTTGCCTTTTTAGATACACGCGCGTACTCCTTGAAAGAGCCTTAAAGAGTCCCAAAACGCATTCTGTGCCCAGAGAAGCCTGTATGCATTGTTATTGAAACCAACACAAACTGTAAGAGTTATCTTCCCAAATTGAAACGTAATGCAAATGAAATGTTCCTGAAATATTTAATTGGTGGCAGCGATACCGGAATGAACATGTGTTTATTTATTTAAATGAACCAGTATTTATTCTGCTAGGCGAAAGTGATATATAATCTATTGACTTGTGATATTGATTGCTGATAATATTTATTCTATTTATTGATGCTATTTATTCCTGATATTTATTCTATTTATTGATGCTATTTATTCTTGATATTATTTATGGAACTACTCATTACAGAATTGAAGCCCTGAAATGTGTGACTAAAAGAAATGTATATGTGCTATCCCAATCATCCCTATTTACAGAGAATTTTTACATAAAGGAATCGTATTTTTCTACAGCAGTGGTGTGGTGTCCTTCTTTTTGGTGTGGCTGCACAGGGGGTTAATATTGGGTCAAAGCCGGCTTAACACTACAGCCTTTATTTGCCTTGTCACTTGAGCCAAGCTACCCCCTTTGTGCTGGGCTTGCCCATCGCAGGTCCAACATATGGCAATGGATTTATCTTCTTGGCCATGGCAGTCCTGAGATTATCTATAGCCACGGCATGGCTGGACCCCTTGCCACCAAATTATTCCCAGTGGTTAGGTGAACTACTGTCAATATATAACTTAGAAACTGCAATATATGCAAGAAGGGGGAAAAAGGGGAACAAATTAGGAACACAAATTTGGGAACCTATCACATTATGGAAGGAGGGAATTTCCTGTTAAATTAGATGATATATTCTAGCTAGCTGGTATTTCTCTCCTTATTTTTCTTTTTCTGTTAAAAAGATATTTCTCGTTTTTCTTTTTTCTTTTTTCTTTTCCCTCACCTTTAACTCTTTTCTTTGAGCTGTAGCACAACTTTACTTAACATTTTGATTGTTTTCTCATGACTGGTATGTATTTAAAAATTATTAATTTAAGAATGCAATGAAGGTAATTGTACTGTATTAGCCTGTATTAATTGAGATTGGTTTTGTCTCTCCTGTTTATAAATTAAGTGCTCTGTACATGTATATACGGGGAAAAATCCTTAATAAAAATATTTTTTTTTAAAAAAGGAAACTGAAGTTGATTATGGTTTTCAAACTAAAACAAAACAATGCCACTACTACCAACACCGCACAAGCTGGTCAACCAGTTGAGCAATCACTTATGGTGGCAGACATCCCGACACTACGCATCCAGGGTGAACTAGCAGTACGATGCACACCAATGCCTACACAACAACTTCTACTAGATGAGGGCATTTAGAGTTCATGCTGAATCCCTAGCCCTTTCAAGCCGCACTCCACCTTCACCCCCATGATGTTGTGAGATGCGACAGACATCTACAGTGACGTCATCATTGATGAGCTCAAAGCGCTGCATCTCAAAACTAAGAGGCAGGCGACCGGAACACATATGCAGAGTCTCAAATACAACAAACTTATGAAAAAGCTACAAAGCAATAATGAAGTCATCATCAATAAGGCGGACAAAGGAGGTAATATTGTGCTGTGGCCACACAATATGTATCTGGAAGAAGCAAACAGACATCTAAGCGACAACAATTGCTACAGGCTCTCCAACCACAATGAAATGGCAAGCAGCAATAAGGAACTCAAGAAACACCTAAATTACTTCAGATCACAAGGCCAGCTGAGCAAAGAGGTATGTGCATTTCTTAGCATTGAGTCACCAGTTCTCCCTATTCTATACTTTCTGCCGAAAGTGCACAAAAATGTGACCCCCCATTCCTGATCGACCCATCATCTCGGCCAGGAAAATTATTTGTGAGAATATTTCTAAGTATGTGGATTTTTTCCTCCAAGATCTTGTATCCAGCCAGAAAACCTACCTCAAAGACACCAGTGATTTCTTGCTCAAAGTAAAAGACATCCCTTGGCATGAGGACTATTTATTAATATCCCTGGACATTACATCACTGTACACCAGTATACGTCAACATGATGGTCTAGCTGCATGCAAATACTTCCTTGGTAAAAGACCTATCAACTGCCATAAACATAACGACCTCATTCTTCTTTCTAATTGACTAGTGTCTTACACATAATTTTTGGATCACTGAAATAATATCGACTACCAAAATATCGACTACCCAAAATATCGAGGAAAAAATATCTACAACCAAAATATCGAGTTTGTATGTACAAACAGGTAAGTGCAAAAATATCGAGTACAAAATATCGTTTACAAAAATATCGTTGTAAAAAATATCGACTTTACTAAAAACAATGTTTAATTACATTAATATAAAAAATTAATTACTAAAATATAATTAACAATACTTAAAATAACTTTTAATAATTAAATAATTAATGAAAGTAAAAAAATTATATATTTTTAATCATATTTCTTAAAACATATATATATATAGTAACAAAATTTAATTAAATAATAGGCAATATTGTATATGTACCCCAAAAACCCAAAAACGACCCTGAACCCTAAAAATACCCCTTTACCCAAAAACTAAAAACTGACCCTGAACCCTAAAAATACCCCTTTACCCAAAAACTAAAAACTGACCCTGAACCCTAAAAATACCCCTTTACCCAAAAACTAAAAACTGACCCTGAACTCTAAAAATACCCCTTTACCCAAAAACTGAAAACTGACCCTGAACCCTAAAAATACCCTTTTACCCAAAAACAAAAAACTGACCCTGAACCCTAAAAATACCCCTTTACCCAAAAACTAAAAACTGACCCTGAACCCTAAAAATACCCCTTTACCCAAAAACTAAAAACGGACCCTGAACCCTAAAAATACCCCTTTACCCAAAAACTCAAAACTGACCCTGAACCCTAAAAATACCCCTTTACCCAAAAAATAAAAACTGACCCTGAACCCTAAAAATACCCCTTTAATTTAACATAATTAGCAATTAATCAATTAAATTAAATTAATTACCAATTACATTTTAATTAATTAACAAATATTTTTTAATTAACAATTAATTAAATATTACTACCAATTATTAAATTTACATATTTAATTAATTATAATTAAATTACTTCCCACCATATTCCCCTCTAAACCCACAACCCGCTACAGAAAATACATTATTTTAGTTTACATAATTAGCAATTAATCAATTAAATTAAATTAATTACCAATTACATTTTAAATAATTAACATATATTATTTAATTACCAATTAATTAATTATTACTACCAATTAATACATTTACATATTTAATTAATTATAATTAAATTACTTCCCACCCTATTCCCCTATAAACCCATAACCCGCTACAGAATAAAATTACACAATAATTAAAAAAAATCATTAATTAAAAATAATTATAAAATAAAATGACACTTTTCACACATAATATAACATAAAAACACTATAAATAATTAAATATTATTTAAAAAACTATATTTTTTACTATCTAGATTATATACTTGGATATTTTCACTGTCTATATTATTTACAGTCGATATTACTTCACTTACCTTAAAAACGATATTTTGGCTGTCGATATTCTGTCTAGTCGATATTTTCTCCAAACGATATTTAAAACTCGATATTCTGTCCAAACGATATTTTGGAGTCGATATTATGTCTGTGCACCATAATTTTTTCTTGTTAAACAGGAAGGTATACCAGCAACTCAGGGGTGTGGTCATGGGAGCCTACTTCTCGCCCAGCTCCGCATGTTTACATGTTGGGTGGTGGGAGGAGTGGGTTCTCATGGTCAAGCACCATATAGCTTTCAGCAACAACATAGTATCTTGGCTGCGCTACATAGACAATGTCTTTTTAATTTGTCGAGGTGATGCCAGAATTTTCATTGATGAGATTAATGCTAATGAGCTCAATTTGGAATTCAATGCTAACATTAGTGCCACCTCTATAGAATTTTTGGACGTCAATCTGTACATCGCCAATGGCACTCTGCATTCCAAGCTCCATCGTAAGCTAAATGCAGGCAACTCCATGCTGCACGCCTCCAGGTTTCACCCTAGGCACCTCATAACCATCATTCCACATTTTTCGATGGATCAATAAAAAACACCAAAAAGAGACAAACAAGAGAAGCAAAAGTCAACAGGTGTGTCTTCTGAGATGCACTTGAAAGAATGAAAAAAAAGGGTGGGATCCTTCAAGTTCGAGAATCAAAAGCTTCTAAACTAATTAAATCGATTCTTTTGCAGTCACATGGAATTTGCGCACCCGGCGCATAACCAGCACAGACCCGACGCAATTCCCCCTAAATATATTTAACAATAATACATCTTTATTACAATGACATTTATAGGATATTTACAATTTAATTGAATAATCTCTTGGTATAATATACATATGAAAGTTATATCCATATACTTTTAAAACTTAAAATTTGCGGTGGATTCGTGCACTGACGCAACCCCCGGAAATATGTACGTGACATTAAGCTTAGCCCGAGAACCGCGTACCCTTTGCATACAGAATGAACACCGTACACAACTTATCCAATATGGGAGCAAAATGGTTGAATTTGTGCACCCTCCAAGACTGGTACACAATCTGTATGCGGATCCATTTTCTCACATCACATCATTTTTATAAAAAATTTAAAAATTAGGAAAAAGTATTTTTGGGACATTACACTTAGAAATTAGCATTTAAAAAACCTTTGAAATTCACTGAATAAAACACATGTTTCAGGGACATCATAGTTAGAAATTAGCATTTAAAAAGTCTTTGAAATTCACTGAAAAAATCACAGGTTTCAGAAACGTTATATTTATAAATTAGTATTTAAAAAAACATGGTAATTCACTGAAAAACACTTACATTTCAGGGACATTATAATTAGAAATTAGCATTTAAAAACCTTAGAAATTCACTGAAAAAAACATAGGTTTCAGGGTCATTATAGTTAGAAATTAGCGTTTAAAAAACCTTTGAAATTCATTGAAAAAACCACAGGTTTTAGGGATGTTATAGTTAGTTGGACATTTCACTTAAACAAAACCAGAGAAATTAGGTTGTTATGGTCAGTGACATCACTGATCATATCACTGATGACATCTCAAATGACATCACTGATGACATCATCCACGTGATAATCTGATGCACCTCCTCATACCCTAATATAATGTTTGATACACCCACTCTAAAATACAGACTACCATTTTTGAAACCATAAACACACCAATACCAGTTACTATATACCCATTCACTGATTCCTATGTTTACACACACATCCACTCATTCACCCATACAGTCACTCATACATGCAGTCACTCATCAATACAGCACTATCATCTGCATGTATACACCTATACAGACACTCACACACTGCCACTCATCCACTGAGTTATTCACACACCTAGTGAATCATGCAAACAATCAATCACACTCCCATTTTCTCATCTATACAGTTATACACACACACACAGCACCTCACTTATTCATACCAAGACATACTTACTCTCTTATACTCACTGATGCACGTGTAGAGGGTCTGTACGTCTAGGGTGACACACACGTAATCATTGTGCCAATTTAGATCTTCCCCAGTAAATCCCCACTGTCTTTAATGTAGGCCGGTAGACTCTGCACATGTGGCGAGAAAAAAGTCTATACATTTGCTTGTGTTTTCAAATAGTCCGCCGATTGCCGATATTATCGGTCTTCCAGGTGGGCATTGCTCATTCTTTTGTATTTTCGGTATCAGGTAGAGTTGGGGTATTACCAGATAATTGTTTTTTAGGAAATCGAATTCCTGTTTGGAAATTAGTCCTGCTGATTTCCAATCATATAAGCTTTTGTGATACCTTTCTTGTATGCTGAGAATGTTTGTAGCACTTATTCTCACATAGCAATTTCTATCCGCTAATTGGAACTTTGCTTCTTTGTTATACATTTCAAGCGTCCAAAGGACCACATTTCCTCCAATGTCTGACCAATGTATCATGATGTCATTGCGGTCTTTGATTTTCTTCATCATAGTGTCATATTCTGTTCTCTGATTGTGCCTCATTTTGGTGAACTTGTCACTACTTTCCACTGATACCTCTTTTAAGTCTTTGATTACTTTGTCTGAGAAGACGTCGATATTGTCTTTGGGCATCAGTGGGCAGAAGATTGATCTTGGTTTAAAATGACTTTGTGTTCTCATTTGGATGTTCATATATATATAAAACATATTTAAACTTTTTAGAAACACTCAGTCACTGGATGATGTCATCAGTGATGTCACTAACCATGTCATGAATGACGTAGTATGTGACGTCATGAGCAGTGCATTGCGGGTGCGAGTAATAGTTATCTGAACTAACTATAACGGACACATTTCTCTGGCTTTGTAAGAGTGAAAATAAATATAACGTCCCTGAAACCTTTGTTTTTTTTTGTGAAAATATATGTATATCGCTGGAGAGATCACTTATTTTTCAAGTAACCGGAGGACACAGCGGGGACATCAGAAAGTCAGTTTAATAACAATTATAGCATAACGCGTTTCGGCAGGTTGTGCCTTTTTCAAATGCCCTTGATTTCGAAAGTCTGCCCCAACCACCTTTGTAGATGTGCTACAGTAGTCCCATTGGTGGGAGTCCAGCTGACCCTAGTTTCTAATTTAAACATCACTGCAGCGCTGAATAGCAGACTGCAATTCCCAGCAGGCATCACAACTGGATTCATATTGCTCGCAGGTCCCACTTGGTCTCATAGTGAATGCTGGTATTCCCATTACAAAGTGGTTGTGTATCATTTTAAGTCCCAGTAGTATTACTGCCCTGTAACTTTCCTGAGTACCCAAATGCCCTGCCACATTTCAAGAATCAGCATAGCCGTGAGATGCTGATTCAGTAATCGCGCCTCTCTGTGAAATCATGGACTGCAATCGCCAGCAGCACCTTGCCGTCCTTGGTTATGGCGGTCACGAGGCATTAGAAATTCTTTGGAGCAACAACTTTGCAATTACCCATATAGCCTAAAACAATTGTAGGCACAGAAGACAAAATGGTCCTAGACACTATTATTGAATGCTATAATCAATGATAAACGTATTCCGTATTCCTATGCGATTAAATCCTGATATAGAAAAAGAGAAACAAAAGCCAAATACATTTGCAATAAACCAGTACCAACTGACATAATTCTGTCAAAAGCACATTTAATTATCTTTTTGGCAATTATTAGTATTTAATTCAGACCATACAATTGAACATAAATTGAAGAAAGAGGGGGTTACTACCAGGTAGTGGGAAGAGAAGTGAAGAGATTGGTGCTCATGTGAAAGGACAAAGAAGGTCGGAAAAATCAGAAAACAAAATTTCTACTGTATCATATCTTGCTAAGACCAAGGTCCTTATCATTGAGAAAGCCAGTCCCTGCTGTCATTCAAAACGTGGCCATTATCCTTGCTTTTTCATAACACAGCAATACGTCATCTGTGATCATAGTCGAGGGGAGGGGGTACATAGGGTACAGGCCCGAATGGGTGGGATTTTGTTGAGCTTTCGACCCAGACGCAATATGGGTGAGTGAAATCCTCAGCTATGGGTATCCTCAGGACGGGGAAGGGAACGTAAGTCTGACTAATCCGGTGATTGCCCTAGTCATTCTGCAAGTGCAATGTGGCAGCCAGAATGAAAACATACGGCGTCGACAAATGCTGCCAACCGCTCGTGTGCGATCACGCATTCCTGGGCAAAGTTCCCCTCGTAAGTTATCATATGTGTGTTTTACAGGCTGCTATCAAATATTTAAAACTGTGTTTGTGCCCAAAAGAGTGTACGGTTAATATGTCAAACTGCAACTCCGTGCTCCCCTGGGTAGCAGCGCGTTGCAATAAGCAAAATGTAAAAATTGTAGTGTAGTTCCTATCTTCCCAATAGGCTCTGCGCATTGGAATAATACCTACAGCAGTAAAGGCCTAGGCCAGACGTTAACTAGGTCTACTACTGTCGATACTAGACTTAAAGCTTTGGGTTTGCCAGCTTAGCTCAGAGTTCACTAGAAACTTTCTCGAATGTTCAAGGAGGAATTAACTTCCCTGATTAGACAAAAAGGGATTTAGTTTCTGACAACCATAGAACATGACAACTTTGCTCTCCCCTAATCAAGAGTCAATCTCGAGAGTCGTGTGAACAAAAGGCAAATTATTTTACTCAGTCAGTACGTGCATTCTTAGTCTCATCAGAATGTAGAGAAAAGGAAGAGACGGGCGTGTTCAATAAAAAGGTGTTATTTATTGATCAGTCTCTTTTCTCATACAAGAGAAATGGATCGATGTTATTGCAATACTTATAGCTAAGTAAAGTGCATACATTAAAAGCAATAGTATAAAATAATACTGTAAAAACATTGATATGGTTTCTAAGCCATAAGATGTTTTAAAATGAATAAAATATATTATATACACATATACATTTGACTAAACGTACTCAACTGGTGTTTCTAGATACGCCTACCCCGTGTACCTGACCTAAGTCTAATACGTGGGCGGGAATAGATAGTTACAGTTTAAGTTAAGTTTGTTTTTGCCAAGTGAATAACTAAAGAATTCTCTGTGAGGGGTTATTCAGTTCTGTACCTGGAATCTAGGTTGAATGAGGGATGGTATCTCTCTCTCTGGTCTCGATATTCCAGGCTGCCTGCGAGGGCTACCCGGAAACGCCGGTGCTGGATTCTCGGCAGGAGAAAGCAGCGCGTCTCTCAGCGCGTCAGAAAGGCGGGGCTGCGCCAGCGGGGTCTGCTCTGCTCTTCGCTTCGGCAAGTATGGCTGCTCCGTCTCGTCACCACGCGTGTGGTTGCATATGGCAAGATTGGTAATATTTATACCTTTAAGGTGCCGAGATTGACGTAAGGATGGACATAGATACGTCAATAAAGATGTCATACGACTTGCTCGTTAGCACATTCTTTCACTAAAGTTCTCGGTGAAATCAAAACAATGGCCGCAGGGTTTTGCCCAGGTTGTCATAGGTTTGATTTGTTATGAGAACTCCGTATGCCTTATCAGGGGCTGGAGGAATATCGCTTGTCTAATTAGATCGCAAGTGTTATGACCTAATCAGATAACACGTTCCTGTGCCGTAGTGTGACTGCGTCAGATAACGGTATCTGCATCATGGGGGTTTTCTGCCTCATGGGCTGACTGCTAGTTAACTTGTTGGTTTGTTTAACTAGAATAGGGTCAGGAATAGGGGGATCGATTCAGGACCTATAGGAATACATGACACCCACTCCACGCTAACTATGGACATATTTACTAATCTAGGCATAGTATAACATAGTACAACATACTATAGAGTAGTGTGTATACCTTACCACCCCAAAATACATAAATGCATTTTGAAATTTTCAAATATACTGAAAAAAAAATTTGCAGACATATATATATGGTATGCACTCAAGCTGTAGAAAAATGCCGAAGTAATCGCATTTGTATACATTATTGCTTATTTGGTATATGAGAATAACACATGAAATGGTTTCTTACAGAAAAAAGTTTCGAGACCATTCCATCACAGAATAAAATATCTTTATGAACATGCCAGCGGGCAGCTAATGTCTATAAGCTATCTAAAATTTAGAAACCTTAGTTCTCTAAGAATAGTTCTTACTTTAAGCAGAAGATAGTGTCCCGAAAAATATGCAAAAATATTTGGGGCTGCTGGAAAAACTGCTGTCCGTGAACTGGAGCGAAAATGTTCATGTGACTTTATTTTTAAAGTTGAAGGCCGAATTCAGGGAACGCCGTGTGCGAGCTTGCTCAAAAGTCTCTATTTCTGTTCGGGTGAGAACATCATATCATTTAGGCTTTCGAAAAAACTGTCAACAGCTTCCTGGGAAAGTTCCACTAACTCGGAAATAGGTGTAATCATGCATTCTTGCGCATGATTGTCTCCATTGACATTCTGATTTGCATTACTGACAGAAGGTCGTACCTGTTCGATGCTGCTTTCATCTTGAACTTCACTACCCATCAATCGTAGTGGTGAAGCTTCCACGAATGCCGTCATCAGGATTGGTAGCCTTTGAGGGCAGCACAAAGCATGAACCTTGATCGGGCTCAACAATGTTTCTGCATCCATCGGCGCATCCGATTGTAGCGTCAGACAGGTGTCTAACACGCATTCTTCTCCGCATAGCAGACACCTCAATACAGGTAAAACACATCTTTGCCACATTGGTCGAAATGATAGAAACCAAGTCATGTTCAGGTCTCTAAGCCGGGAGAGTCCCAGGATTTTTGATATCCGGTCCCGGTATCCAATGGCTAGGATTGTTTCTTCCCTTGTCGCAAGAGTTTTGTCTGTGACATGGGTTGCCATAACGAAAAATAAGGACTAAGAATAGGATTCCTGCAATTAGTCCCAGGATCAGGGGAAGTCCGCCAAAAATCGAATGGACGAAATCTGGAAAAATACCCAGTATGGCTTTGAATGGTGTTAATGCCATCGAAAATACTGTCTTAAATACCTTTGAGACCCCATTGGTATCAGAAATATTTAAGATTTCATTCAGGATTTCCGCGAAATGTACGGGGGAATTAGTTGATAATAATGTATGTATCTCTGCAGTCGTCCTTGCGACTTGTAGATCATACGTTTCTTTTGATGACGAGAGCCTGGTAGGCGTCTGAAGAAGGACTGTTTTCATTCTGCTTAAAGTATTTATTCGAATAGAAGTAATTTTCAAATCGGGCCATGCCCTTGCCTCCCTGTCTGGGAAGGAGCTGGGGAACAATGTGCGTCCACAGCACTTGACCTTCGCAGTAGTAGTTACTAGATAAGGAGTCCCGGGCATAAGACTACAACATCTGCGGTCTACAATAAGAATGTAACTCCCATTATAGAGTCTTTGAAAGAATGGTTCTATTTCTGTTGCAGGTGCGCCTTGCTGGTGACATGAAAGGTTGTATGAATTCCCTTCACAGGCTCCATGCAAACTAATTCCGTTACACAGAAGTGTGCCACTCAGTGACATCGCACAATTGTTGCCACTAAGAAACACTTTCTGTCCTTTATTACTGACACATGCATGTGGATAGGGCAGGTTCCATGTTGTTTTAAGGTACCCCTTTCCCAATTTCTCGTACATGCCAGCCTGTATATATTTTTGAAATTGATTGTCGTTGCACTCTAAACAGTGTGTACAGTGTTAAGTAACACGAGTAAAACCAAGCAAATAACATAAGTGACAGAATTATCAAAACAAAGAACTCTCAATGCGTAGATCTTGGAGTCTTTAATGTTGCGAACAGCCAGCCGACACGTGTTTCATCGCATTCGCGATTCCTCAGGGCTAATTGGCTGAGATCCAGTCAGAAGGTCGCTCAGCTGGTGATACTTCCAACCCAGCCGGGCCCTTGACCGTGGATACTGCGATCTAGTATCCAATGTGTGGACAATTTTCTTCAAAGACGCCAATACAAATCAGAGTGACGCTCTCAAGTATTTAGGGGTTTCTTTCTAGATGGCCCACGACGAGTCAGGTAATGCTCTTTTGGTATATGGAATACTTGGTAGTCGTGGGAGCTATCTAGCTTGAAGCGCGGTTTACACAGATAGCTCCCACGACTACCAAGTATTCCATATACCAAAAGAGCATTACCTGACTCGTCGTGGGCCATCTAGAAAGAAACCCCTAAATACTTGAGAGCGTCACTCTGATTTGTATTGGCGTCTTTGAAGAAAATTGTCCACACATTGGATACTAGATCGCAGTATCCACGGTCAAGGGCCCGGCTGGGTTGGAAGTATCACCAGCTGAGCGACCTTCTGACTGGATCTCAGCCAATTAGCCCTGAGGAATCGCGAATGCGATGAAACACGTGTCGGCTGGCTGTTCGCAACATTAAAGACTCCAAGATCTACGCATTGAGAGTTCTTTGTTTTGATAATTCTGTCACTTATGTTATTTGCTTGGTTTTACTCGTGTTACTTAACACTGTACACACTGTTTAGAGTGCAACGACAATCAATTTTGTTCATATAGGGGTAGTTTCCTTTCTACTCCATTGAGTGGTTTAAGGTCTTTCCACTCGCCGTTTTGCACCGTAATAGTCAGCAGGTTTAAACTGATGTGCGTCTATACGGGCTGTGCACCCATTTCTCTTACTGATTAAAAGCCTCTTTTTGTATATATTTTTGGCAGTATTGAAACCTGAAGGTTGAGATTGGAATATTTATTATCCCATGTATTATCCATTCATTGACAGGTCGTTCTGACATTGTCATTGGTAATCTTTCTAGTTTTTCAATGCTCAAGATTGTATAATCAGCACCCTTTTGCGCCATACTGATTTGTCTATCAGTAAGGTTAAAGATTTGGAATAGTGACGTTGTGTTGATTAAACGCCAAGGCACATAGCCTGAACGCAGATTTTGTAACGTCCAGCCAAGCTGTACAATAGAACGCAATTGTGACTGACCGTGTTGTAATAGCAGTAAGTCTTGCGATAATATATCGATTGCTGACGACACAATGCTGTCCAAAGAAAAAATTCTGGAGGACAGAGTCATTAACTCATTGTCCACTACAGAAAGTGATTTTTCCAAATTAATACGGTCAATTTCCCGTATTCTCTCTGCTGTTTCAATTTGAGTAACCTTCCAGGCCTCATTGTATGCTGCATATACAGAGGCTGCTATGAAACGCTTTTGACGCTGTTTGCGTGGTCCCAAAGTGAAATCACGCAAGTCAGCACCATCAGTAAGTAAAGTTAGGTGTTGCTTAATTTCTGCCAGTGTGGAAGTTTGTAGCCATTGAAGGCATAATTTGCCCACACTGTAGGTGGTTATTATCCCTGGGTGATGTCTTTGAGGATATCTAGGGTCTGGCCTGGTCATTTTGAACCCCTGTGTTTTGTTCAGGAATCTGTCTTGACAGTTATTAGTATCTGTGGGCCAGATCAACCACTGTTTCCAATCAGGATGTGTTCTGTTTTGGTTTAATATATGGTTTACGTCTATCTCTTCATCTGTATCAGAGTTATTGCTAAACATTATTGGCTTTGGAATAGACGGTTTATTTAAATCTTTGATTTTGGCTAAGCCAAGACAGGTGGTCTGTTGAACAGTGTCATTTAAAAATATCATTTGTTCTGGGATCATGCAGGCTCTAAACAAAGCTTCTATACCCTGTACTTGCCATTCTTTTGTACCCCAAACACTTTTCAATTCAACATTTTTGTCCCAATAATTAAATCCAAAAGTATTCATTTGTTCAAAAAATGAGTCTGAATATAACAATTTTGTGTTGGTTATCATGGTTTTGGTTCCTGTCTTGTTTGACATTTTAAAATAAAATGTTTCAGCATTACTTCTGTTAAAACCTGAAAAATATGAATATTTGTCGTAAATGGTTCTTGAGCTCCCTTTTGGAGGTATTGCACAATGTTCCCATTGATTATAATTTAAAACATTTCTAGGTTGTGCAGATCTATGTAAAAAGTGGTTACCATAGTGGTTATAGCAATACATACTGTCATAATTTGTAGAACCCTGCAAATGATCATGTTTGGTAAATTTAGCAGACATTACTAAGTCAGACATCATATTATTAATGCTTTCGAAGTCCCAATCATCAGCAAATGAGTTTGGTTTTGCAAAGTCACTCAATGAGATCTTAATTTGGTGTGGATATTTCAGGATCTCGACCGGACCATAAATTTCATAGTCAGTGTTGTCCCAGGCTACCCCACCAGGTATCGGATTGGCTGTGAAGTTGGCTGAAGAAAGTTCTCTTTTCTCGACGTGTGAAGATGTGTGTGGTTTGAGGATCAAGTTGATTTTCTGACTTGCTGTGTCCATTTTAGCATATTTTCCCTCAATGAAGCGTCCCAAAGTAAGTACCATGATGAGCCAAAGTATGAGGATAAATGCACCAAAACCCACCCAAAATTCAATCCATGGAGAAATCAGATATGTTTCTTTCAGTTGTCTCAAAAGTTCCTTAGCTTTGTCTTTAAAGGTTTTTGATGATGGCTGTGTCTTTGATTCGCTGAAGCCCTCAGAGGAATCATCGAAGTTAATGAAGTAGCCGGATGCAGTTCTGTCAATTGTTCCAATTGGTTCAGGATTTCTGTTTCTTGCATTTTCACTTGGTACTTCATTATAGATTGGTGTGTTTCTGCTAAATGTTTTTATTTGGGTATTCAGAGGTCTTAGTTCTATTGCATTGTTGCATAGTCCTTGTTGTTCTTCTGTAGGTGTTTCGAATGTGATGAGCCTTTTCGTTAGGACCTCTGTACTGGTACTGGTAGCAAACCTTGGTGTTCTGCTACTTCTGCTACTTATTGGGAGTCCACTTGGCCTACTGTTTGTTATCGGCCACATGTTGTGGTTTTACCAGGTCGATGGATACAACTCGGTTCTCCTTTTTACCAGCAAGTGGCGGTAGTACAACTGATCTTGTCCCGTTGACAGACAAGACAGGAACTGCTTTTCTGTAAGAAGGCCCAAATTCCTTCTTTACCGCGATCTTTTCCCTGACTAGATCCCCGACTTTTGGAATCCAGACAGGTCTTGCTGGGACAGGTGGTGGTTCTTCAGTGGTTGTTGGCTGTTGTTTCAACTTTATGTTGCTCAGGTCTTTTCTTGTTTTGTTTAAGTCCTGCAAAATAGACAAACGGTCTTTGATATCAAAGGTTTTTTCTTTCACCACTGAAGTCTGACTATCAATGTCAGAGATCATCATCCTAGTTCCAAATAATAATTTGTACGCACTGAATCCCTTCAGAGAATTTCTTGGCAAGTTATTGAGACTACGTTGGACACTTATTAGATGTTTGACCCACCCAGCTCCCGAACCTAATACCTTTGCCGTTATAGATTGCTTTATGTCACGGTTTTTTCTTTCAACAATTCCGTTCCCCTCAGGGTGAAATGGACAAGAGTACCGCAATGTCACGCCCATGCTGACCATGGCCTCCTTATAAGCTCTAGAGCTAAAAGCAGGACCATGGTCCGAATGCAGCATGCCAATTGCGTATGTGCCGATAAAGACTCGCAAATCTTTTATAACAGTTCTGGCGTCAGCCGTTCGCTGGGGCCACATCCATATGAATCTCGTGCATGAATCCACTGCGACCAAGATATATTTATAGTTACCATCCCTTTGTAAGGGACCGCAGTGGTCTAGATAAACACAGGCTAATGGTTTATCCGAGATTAGAAGGGGCGTCTGCGCTGGACGTCTCACCGTTGATACTTTCATTTTTTGACATATTTCACATTCTAGAACATAGTTCCTTGTTTGTCTTCTCATTTGTGGCCACCAGTATCTCTGCTTTAATAATGATACTGTGGCTGAGACGCCAGCATGAATAGAAGCAAGCCCTTCATGTGCCGCTATTATTAGTCCTAACCTATGTTCCATGTTTGGAATTGCCCTATCCCCCACTCCAGGGATTCGAGCAAAAGGAACATTGTTTGCATCAGTTATGTATGAGTATTTAACTGGAAAGCCTTTAGGGAGTGGTTCTATCGAATCCTTTTCTGAAGCGCTGACAGCTTGTAATATTTCGCTGTCTATTTTTGTTTTTGACCGGGTGACGGCAGCTACGGAAGCCGTTTGCACAGCTGCCTTCGCGGCCTCATCAGCCAATGAATTCCCTGCAACGTGAACGCCATCACGTTGATGACTCAGTGTATGTATCACGTGAGTCTTTGGTAGTTCTTTTTGTAAAAGAACTACTTGTTCCCATAGCATTTTATGCTTGATTGTGCCACCTTTCGCATCCTTGAAACCATTCTGAAGCCAGATCTGCAAGTATTCATTGTAAGATTGAACGCAATAATACGAATCGCACACTATGAGTGTGGGGAATTCTCGATCGGTATTTTCAAGCGCCATCTTGAACGCCAGTAGTTCAGCTCGCTGAGCTGTACAATCTCCTAAAGATTGTGTTTTAGTGATTGCTGGTTTAAATTTTCCTTCGTGCCAGCGACCTTTAACGATCGCGCACGCAGCACTGTAAGCTTGCTTACCCCCCACTGCGGGTTGTGCTGATCCGTCTGTATATATTATACAGCCGTAGTGGTCTAGAGGCAGAATTTCGGTTGGCGGAGGACATTCAAATTCATATTGGAGAAATTCTTGTGTTTTTAAGTAAGGATCAAATTCGTACACCACGTCTGTTGCAGCAAGAGAATTAGCCCATTGTATCCATCTCGGATGGAGTGCTTTAGCATTTGGAATGCTTGCCTTTGTTACCGCCTCTAGGGCTGGTATTGGTGTCACGATTATTATTCGTTTACCTTGTGCCAGGGCTCGTTCTTTTGCTATAGCTGTCTGTGTTGCTGTAAGAATTTTTTCCGTTGGGTTAAATTTCATTTCAGCCTTAGTGTACAAGTGTGATTTGAATGCAATTGGTACCTTTTCCCCCTCATTAGAGGTCAGGTATGTGAATCCGCATCTCCCTGGGATGACTCGAATCACAAGATTGCGTGTGTTATCACGTGTTTCTAATTTTGTTTTAATTAGCATGTCTGTTTGTAAGGATCTCAAAATTTCTGTGTGTATTTGAGTCCAATTGGATCTTTTAAAATCTGGTTTAATTAGATCATAAAGGGGTTTGACTCTTTCTGCGTAATTTGCAATGTATGTTCTTCCGAAATTTAGGAAGCCTAGAATCGACTGTAAGTTTTTTAGTGTTCTAGGTGCTTGGAGTACGGCACATTTCTCTAGGAAATTGTCATCCAGGCTTTTGCCTTCGCTTGATAATTCATATCCTAAGAACAGGACTGTCAGATGGGCAATTCTTGATTTTTTAAAGTTGAATTTGTAACCCTCTGCAGCGAACCCAAGTATTATGGTGTTCACTCTTTTCAAGTGAGTCTCCAAGTCATCATCTGTTAAGTAAATGTCATCGACATAAGATAATGCTTCATCATCATATAGTTGAAATAATTCTGTTACTCTCGATGAGAATACCCCCGGGCTGTTCTTGTACCCCTGGGCTAACCGACAGAATTGTTTTTGAGTGCCATTTACTGAAAATGCAGTTAAATATCTGCTCTCTGGTGCTATGTTTTGACAAAAGAATCCATTAGAGATGTCTAAGGTTGTTTTATATTTTTTGCGCACTATGTTATTCATTAGTGCAGCACTGTGTGAGTTTTGCACTGCAAAAGTTTTGCAACATGTGTTAAGGTGTCGGTAATCCAAAACTAGACGATATGAATTGTCTGGTTTGGAGACCGGAAACAAAGGATTGTTCATTTGTGAGGTGCAAGTTTCAATCACCCCCTGGTATTCTAGCTGATCTAGTATTTCATTTACCTGTTTTTTAGCTTCTTACTTAATTGGGTACTGCCTTTGTGCAGTAGGTTGTGATTTTAACTGGATTTTGTGAGGAGGAGAATCCTCATCCCATCCTACATGATTTTTATATAAAGCAGGTGCTAGAGCCACTGCCCACTTTCTAGCAAGTGTGTATTTTTTATGAATTGGAATTTGATGTGAGAAGGCAGGCATAATTACTTCTTCGCCATGAGGGCACTCCCTGAAAAACTCTGGTGGCCAGTCTTTTTCAGCTAGAAGGATGACATAGCCCTTGGAGAGGTTATCCCAAAATAGTCCCCTTATTTTCCTAGTCTTATCTCCCTCTATACGTAATGTTATCTCGTATATCTTGTGAGGTTTGCTAACCCTGGTGTCTGCAGTTTCCACTTGAAGATATTCATTCGTGTCCACTGTCTCCAGATGATTCATAAGGACTTTGCGAGCTATGCTCACTTCTGCTGCGCTGTCTAGCATTGTCTGAGCCCACTCTCCGTTTTTCAGTTGTGTCCTCAGTATTCTTGGCATTGTTAACTACCTTGATACTGGCTACCTTCTTTTTTGGAAATTGTAATTTCTTTTTTAGCTGAGCAGGTTCCTTGTCTTTGGACTTGATCGTCTTCTCTTTGTTCTGATCGTCCTCTTCTTTCCGATTTCAGCGAGGAAGTCTGAAAAGATTGAGAGGGACGCGTATCAATGTCTTGATATCTATCAGGTTTTTTTATATTATCCCTATTTCTAAGGTTATATCTTTTCCCAGAGGGGTCACTCTGGGGTGACCTGTGTCTTTGGTTCGGAGATTTCTCCCTTCGCCTAGGAGACCTTCCTCTGGACTGGAATTTCTTTTCTTTAGGATTGGATTGTTTGTTTCCATCCCAGTTCTTTTTTGGTGAATTATTATTAAAAAATATTTTTTCTGGACTTTCAGTCAGTTGTGGTTTTACTGGTATTCCACCTAAACTGTCCCTACCTAGTTCCTCATAGGATTTTTCTATGATTCTGGCAATTTCAGCTGGTTGGTCTGCTATATCTGTCTCTTTTAACCTCTGGCGGATCGCCACGTTTGCTGCTTCACCTTTTATGTTGGCTAATAATATAGCCGAGACCTGCTTGAAGTCTTTCAGTAATTTCATACCAAGAGTTAAAGCAGGTTCTGGACCGTATTCGTCTTGAATTTGTTTTAGCACATCTGGTATCACCGAAATGGATGGAACCCCGTGCATTTTTGTGTAGATGGAAGCAAAGACTGTACCCCAAGTGTCACAGTCCTCTATGTGTGGTGCGATTCCCATTGGGAGACAGATAGTCAGAATCCTGTGTTTTTCTAGCGGGGTGGTGTCAGGAAACACCGCCTCTATTTGGGTAATTTTCTGTGCCAACCAGAATGGTATTTGTTCCCGTTTAGCTGGTACTTTACCTAGGCAGGATTGGATGTTCTGTGGTGTAATTTTATTTGTGTTCCCCTGGTGAGGGGTCAGCTGTGGAAGTTTAATCGCTGGCTGAATTGTTGATGTCCGCATCACATACTGAACTAATTGTCTATGAATTTTTATTAATTGTTTTAGCTGTGTTAACAGGTTAGCTGCAGACATCCCGTCGATGTCTGGATGTGGTGTGTATCCGGCTAGGACCGGCCACGTTGCTCCTGGTCTACCTAAAGGACCGAGCCTGGTGATGTGATTATTATGTTTTAGGGCGCCATCAAATAAGAGCAAATGCTCTTGAAATTTGAGTGGTACTTCCACCTCCTCGAAAGGAGTGTACTCATTAGGAGGTTCCTCTATTTTGTAATAGTGGAAGTACTTTGTTACAGCATTTGCTGCTGGAAAATGTATCCATGAATAATATACCTCTGTCTGCCGATATTCGTGTGCCTCAATTACGAATATGACTGTGCCACCTCTAGGTGTCAGTCCATTTTCTATAAGTTTCAAGGTTATAGATTTTCTTTTAATGACCGGTATGAGTATTATATCCGGGTCTGCATTTTGTAGTGCAGTATCAGCTTCTGCTATGTCAGCTGCTAATCTAACTGCCTCTCTTTCTTCATCACTGTCTGTCATTTTACTGACAGGATGGTTATTTTGTTTGTTTGCAGATCAGGTTTCTTATGGAAACAAAGATTAGATGCACAATATTTTGGAACTGTTTATCCTTCAACGTTGACTATACCAAGAACCTTACATAGGAGTTCCCTCCTGCGAAGTCTGGCGGATATAACCTTTCACCCACTCCAGACGTCTTTGGAGTATTTGGGAAAAGGGGTCTGAGTGAGAAAGCACGACTGAGTTACTCTAAATGTCTTACGTTAGTTTTATCGCCCTTTCCAAACGCGTTGGGCGCCATGTAGTGTAGTTCCTATCTTCCCAATAGGCTCTGCGCATTGGAATAATACCTACAGCAGTAAAGGCCTAGGCCAGACGTTAACTAGGTCTACTACTGTCGATACTAGACTTAAAGCTTTGGGTTTGCCAGCTTAGCTCAGAGTTCACTAGAAACTTTCTCGAATGTTCAAGGAGGAATTAACTTCCCTGATTAGACAAGAAGGGATTTAGTTTCTGACAACCATAGAACATGACAACTTTGCTCTCCCCTAATCAAGAGTCAATCTCGAGAGTCGTGTGAACAAAAGGCAAATTATTTTACTCAGTCAGTACGTGCATTCTTAGTCTCATCAGAATGTAGAGAAAAGGAAGAGACGGGCGTGTTCAATAAAAAGGTGTTATTTATTGATCAGTCTCTTTTCTCATACAAGAGAAATGGATCGATGTTATTGCAATACTTATAGCTAAGTAAAGTGCATACATTAAAAGTAATAGTATAAAATAATACTGTAAAAACATTGATATGGTTTCTAAGCCATAAGATGTTTTAAAATGAATAAAATATATTATATACACATATACATTTGACTAAACGTACTCAACTGGTGTTTCTAGATACGCCTACCCCGTGTACCTGACCTAAGTCTAATACGTGGGCGGGAATAGATAGTTACAGTTTAAGTTAAGTTTGTTTTTGCCAAGTGAATAACTAAAGAATTCTCTGTGAGGGGTTCTTCAGTTCTGTACCTGGAATCTAGGTTGAATGAGGGATGGTATCTCTCTCTCTGGTCTCGATATTCCAGGCTGCCTGCGAGGGCTACCCGGAAACGCCGGTGCTGGATTCTCGGCAGGAGAAAGCAGCGCGTCTCTCAGCGCGTCAGAAAGGCGGGGCTGCGCCAGCGGGGTCTGCTCTGCTCTTCGCTTCGGCAAGTATGGCTGCTCCGTCTCGTCACCACGCGAGTGTTTGCATATGGCAAGATCGGTAATATTGATACCTTTAAGGTGCCGAGATTGACGTAAGGATGGACATAGATACGTCAATAAAGATGTCATACAACTTGCTCGTTAGCACATTCTTTCACTAAAGTTCTCGGTGAAATCAAAACAATGGCCGCAGGGTTTTGCCCAGGTTGTCATAGGTTTGATTTGTTATGAGAACTCCGTATGCCTTATCAGGGGCTGGAGGAATATCGCTTGTCTAATTAGATCGCAAGTGTTATGACCTAATCAGATAACACGTTCCTGTGCCGTAGTGTGACTGCGTCAGATAACGGTATCTGCATCATGGGGGTTTTCTGCCTCATGGGCTGACTGCTAGTTAACTTGTTGGTTTGTTTAACTAGAATAGGGTCAGGAATAGGGGGATCGATTCAGGACCTATAGGAATACATGACAAAATTACATAAAAACAGTGGCTAGTAATGAGCTAAGCACGGCAAACCCTTGTATATTTTAGTTGCAAACAAACTATATTACAGCATATATTCAAACCTGTCTGCCACTTATCTAAACATTTATTAAGGGTGTGAGTGAGGGTAGAGTATGCACATGGAGGTGTATATACAAATTGAGGAAGGTGTGCGTGTACAATTGAGTAAATATACAGCGCGAGTTAGTGTACTGATTATACCTCCTCAGGAGCATTTAAGTGACATACAAATGCAAACTGTAAAATATAAAATATAAATGCATGGAAATTCTATGTTGCCTACCATTGCTGTACATAGAATGCCTTACAATGAATGAATCAGTACATTGCATAGTGTATTGAGAAAAAGTCTGTCTTCTTCCTCTGACTCAGGGACTGGATGAACTTCAACCACCTGAAGCTCAATCCCGATAAGACGGAACTTGTGCTTACGGGTGGTTGCTCCAGTCCCTTGAACTCTCTATTTTGGCCCCCTTCCTTTGGCTCTCCCCCTACCCCAGTTTCCTCTGTCAAGACTTTAGGCATCAAGCTCAACGATAAACTCACCATTCACTCCCAGATAGGTTCGGTGGTTTCTTCCAGCTTTCTTACTCTCCGCACTATCCGTTCTATTTCTCGCTTTTTCTCTTTCCCTGCACTTAAACTGATCATGTCCGCACTGGTCCTATCCCGCCTGGACTACGGGAACGCCCTGTTCAACGGCATCCCACAGTACAGCATACGCAAGCTACAACTGGTTCAGAACCAGGCGGCTCGCCTTGCCTTCGGTCTCCCTAAATTCCACCACACCTCTCCCCTATTGAAGACCCTTCACTGGCTTCCTGTCCGGGAACGCGCCTTGTTTAAACTAGGCTGTATGGCTTTTCAGGCCAGGTCGGGTCTGGCCCCTATCTTTATATCTTCAGCCATCAAAACCTACGTTCCCGGCAGAGACCTTCGCTCCTCGGCTCAACATCTTTTAGTAGCCCCTCGTTTCAGGAAAAAAAAAAAAACAGGGTGGCTCCAAATTTTCTACTCTTGCCCCTGTGTTTTGGAATTCCCTTCCCTTTCACCTCAGATCCCTCACCCAGTATTCCCTTTTCCGCAAATCCCTAAAAACTTTTCTGTTCACCCAGGCTTTTTTTTCTTAAATTTTTTTTTCTTTTCCCCTGTTTCAGTTTAAACCCTAGCGGTTGACTCCGCCACCCAGGCTTTTTGTGATTTTAGCGCCAAGAAACCGTTCCATCAGCAGGATGGCCCTTTCCATCAGCACGATGGCCCTTTCCATCAGCAGAGAGAGGGGTGAGGCAAGATGGCGTCGGTGTGAGAGGTCGCTGCAGCTCTTGCTCTGGGCCTGAGAAGACTCTCGGAGTATCGTCAATCTACAGTTGGCCGACATATGTCAACATGTCAGCAATCTTTAGGATTCAGTGCTTAGCCGACACTGACACTGATACATATTAAGCCTGGCAAGTCCGGACCAGCTTTTGCCAGCTTTCACCAACTTTGCCACCCTCTGCTGCATTCTCGGGGGGAGCCTTGAGCGCCTGAGAGCAACGAGGGCCGGTGAGGGCGAGGGCTACTGGACGAATAGCTGAATAGCCGAACAGCCAGCGCAAGTTTGTTTCAGGTCAGCAGCAAGGATCCAAGAGCTCCTTAATTGCGAGGGGAAAAAAAAACTGGAAAAAAACGACTGGTGCAGTCCCGGGATATGACCTGTTATCCCTGCTTTTCCTGCTATCCCTGAGGAGAGGAGCTAACTGGTGCTCCCTTTAATAATTTGCGAACTCAAAACAACTTGGCAACGCGGAGATTTACGGAGCGAGGAGCAAGGAGCTAAGGGAGCAGAGGAGCAGAGGAGTTGTGGAGCTAAAGAGTTAAAGAGTTAAAGAGCAGAGGTACGAAGGGACGGAGGGAGTAATCAGAGTGGTTCAAGAACTCCGTACTGTGCGCTATCTCTACCTGTACCCATAGTTCCTGCTCTGACTTTTGGCCCTTCTCTCTCTGTCTCTCTGTCGCTGCTGCTACATGGTGCGGTGCGGTTTCGGAGGACACAGCAGCTACTGTCAAGTTTTTGTTGCTGATTCTGGATTGGATTAACCGAGATACATCGAGTCCACCAGACTATGCATACATGGATCCTACTATAATCCTGTCATATTACACCACCCTATGCAACCGTGAGTAATTTAGACTCTTTAATCCCAAAACTTGCAACCTTTCGCTTTTTCTGCACAAAAGTTTTTCTTTGGGCTACGTGCAGACTGACAGCCAGCGGACTACGAGCAGATTAGGAGCAGAAGATACGAGCGCAGCTCTGTGACAGCTCAGGGCGTTTCAGTCGGGAGGCTTACACCCTTATAGCGGGAGAGTGAAAGCACTGACAGATGTAATAACATGCTCCCGTTCCAGTAAAGGGAAGAAGGCGGGTGGTAAAATACTAGCGGGTAGCTGGTAGCAAAGAAGACTAAGACCGCTTACCTGCCCTCTTGTAATCCGTCTCGCCATCTGCGAACACTGCGGACGTGCACAAGAAGGCTTCAGAGTACGCGTCATCAGGAGGGCGGCTCTGACGTGGTGCCGTCTGAACCATTGAGTCTACAGGGGGAAAAAACACAGATGCCGAAAAACTGAGCGGGCCGACTGTGCAAGTTAAACTGCCATATTGCCAAACTGCCACTTCAGTAATTGTAAGGAGAGAGACATTGAGAGACTGAGATTAGAGAACCGCCAAAGACACTGCAAGACACTGCAAGACACTACAATAACGGCAATTCTTGAACTGAGCCGAGAAGCCTAAACTCTAATGAGGAAAAAAAAGGGACTTGATGTGTCTAGGTGCGGCAGGTATGAGCAGGTATGATTAGGTGATTTGGTTGTGATACTTACGGAGGAGGGAAAAAAAAAAGAGACAAAAGGATAAAAGGATAAAAAATTAAAAAAAAAGGACAAAGGGATAAAAAGAACATTTACTGGGTTATTTGACCACTGTCCATGGGTTGTTTGACCACTGTCCATACCGTCCATACAAACTATCTGGACTATCTAGACTTTCATATCAAAATTATAAATACAACCACCAAGCCTTCTGAAAAAAGAGCTCGCACTAGGATCTTAAGACCATCGAGACCATTAAGAGAAGTTGGTGGGGCTGGATCTGGCGCTGGTGCAGCCAGAGCAGTTTGGGCAGTTATAAATACAGCTATAGACGCAGCTACTAAAATCAAAATAGAGATCAGGACCCCACAAGAAACATTATCCGTAGCTACTTCATATACTCCATTATCTGTTTGGGCAACAGCTAAAGTAAGAGCTAAAGCAAGAGCAAGAGCTATATGCCGTAAGGTACAAACCTCACAAACACTATTATCAACACGATTGTCGACAAAACCAAAGCCACCAAACCGATTCCCAAAGCTACTGTTGTCACAGACTCTTGACTCCGTACAGTTATTGACTATGGCTGGAATCAAAGTAAAGACAGGGTCCACCACTGGGGATGGTCTAATGGGTGTTGGAAATGAAGCTGCTGGGGATTCCAATGGGCACTCCAATGGGCCGACCGAGTTGAATGCCGCCATGGAGAAAGACACCCTAGATGCATCGGACTCATCGGGCCTACAACGTGTAATACACCCAACCCAAACCCAAACACAGACCCAGCTAAAGACCCAGACTCAGACCCAGATCCAGACCCAGGGAGCTCAAGACAAACAAGAGAAACAAGAAACCCAAGAGAGGTCGGAGAGCTCAGATACCAGGAGAAATATTAAAGAGACTCAAAACATACAAGGACTTCAGAAAACAAAAGAAACGCAGAGACGACCCGAAACCAGAGGGTACAAGGCAATGGAAATCAACGAGGGAAATTATGATGGCAATATAAGAGCTAATAAACAAGATGGGAGAGGTAGAGACACTGAGACGGCACAGAAACTCCATAAAGAAATCGAAAAGACGAAAAGGAAAGGAAAGGAGAAAGAGAAAGTGAGAGAGGTGGATAAGGAATCTGAAAGTGCCGAAAACCTCGAACTCTTGGTAAAAAAGGCAAAAAGATTACAAGCAATTAAGAACCTAAAAGCGGCGGCCAAAATATCCGGTCATTCAATAGATTCCCAACCTAGAATCTCAAACATATTTAGCCCTGCAATAAAAGACAGACCACGCATCTGCTCTACCGATGATATAGCAATGAATACAATGGATCAACATGGCGAGCAAAATGGGGCCACCACTGTCGCAGACCAGACTGCGCACTTAGAGCGGGCCGATGTGAGGGAAGAAAGTAGTTTGGGTCCCAATAATGATTTCGTCTTGAACATGAGCCTAGATATTGAAGAGCCAGCAGCAGCCGCAGCCTTCGATGGTTCCGAATCTGAGATCTATGAGACCGGGATCTCCATTTCCAGTGATTCTAGCGAAGAGAGTGAACTGAGCGAAGAACCCAAACAGGTGGAACATATTTCGAAGGTATCCTCTCCAACGGATAGTCGAATAAAATATGATTCCATACATGACAATACATCCAGAAAAAAACTGGAAAAAAAAAGAAGTAGACATAAGAGACATTCAAAAATAATCCACGATGAAACTACAGACCCTGGGAGCAACCCAGAGCAAATCGTAGGGAGAACCAAACCGCTACGTAAAAGCCCCCATCAAAAATCAAATGTGGAAACTGATAGGAACAAGAACACTCTCGACACCCCAGAAGAAGATGAGAGGAAGAGGCACAAAGAGCCCTCTCTGAGCGAAGTTTTTAATTCAATAAAAGCTTTTCACCAAGATGTAAAAAAAGATAGCCAAAGGAACCATGCTGCTATCCAAAAATTGGAAGGTGCTATCAACAAAGTGGGCAATACCTGTTTGGAGATCTCCGACCGAATGTGCTCTGTAGAAGTCCGGGCGGAAAACCTGGAGGTGGACGTTGGTAAGCTTCAAACACAGGCAATTGAGCATGAAAGAACAATTAAGGATTTAATGTTAAAGGTCGAAGACCAGGATAATCGTGCTAGAAGAAATAATCTTCGATTTCTTGGGATTCCCGAGGGCACAGAAGGAAGCGACCCGAAAGGCTTCATGTCCAACCTTTTAAAATCATCCTTCCCTGAACTCAACTCGTGGGATGGACAGAGAAGTCTGCCGAGCTCATCGTTTCCCTCTGTCATTACCGAAACGCTTAGATAAACCACCTCAATATCCCAGAGCGTTATTAGTAAATTTTGGAAACTTTCAAGTACGAGATACTATTTATGACTTGGCTAGACCTACGGCAACAAGGGAATACAAGGGTTTCAAGTTCTTCGCGAGACCGGATTTTGCACACGCAACTGTTGAATGCCGATGGCGAATGCGACAACTTTTCGCCCCCTTTGAAAAACTGGGAGCGACAGTTTTTCTGCAAAATCCGGCTCGTCTAAAGATAATTTACAAAGGAACAACGAGAAGCTTTATAAGCGAAATTCAGGCTGCGTCCTACCTAAAGGAGATGTCAGAGAGAGCGAAACAAAATAATGACAAATAAATGGAACTGGATTGTGCCAAGGGGGGGAACTCGATAATAGACCAATATTGATTGAATATGACTTGAATATTTGGCAATGGTTTATTAATACTATTAACAATACGAAAGAGCCGACAAGTAATTACTAATTGACATGTAGATGACACATCTAGGTTGCAAAATATCAGGCCTGGGGCAAGCACAGGCGTACGGATCACACAGCCGCCCACTTCTGGGTGACCCAGAACCCAGGATGCCTCATAGGGCGGTAAGGGGGGGGAGCAAGTGGGTGGGGAAGGGAGAAGGGAGGGGGGGCGGAAGACCAAGGGAAGATAGTTACCAGAGTACTCAATTGGAACGTTTTAAAAAGAAAAAAGCGGCAAAAATTTGTAATGATGTGATTACCATGCCTGTAAAGAAATACACTGATTTGAAAATAGCCACGGAAGAGTTTAAAAAAAAAAAAAAAGAAGAATGGCTAGATTAAGAATAGTATCTATAAATATTTGTGGCCTTAATGATCTCAAAAAAAGACAAAGGGTGGCAGAAGGCCTGCACGAGATGGAGACCAATATAGTCTATCTACAAGAGACACATATAGAGAGAAGTCAAGAACATCTATTAAAATCCCTAGGGTTCCAACTAATTATCGCCTCTACTCAGGGAACACGTACCAAGGGTGTAGCCATTTTAGCTAAAGGAGGGGGCTTGCAATTTAATCGCTCACGCTCAGATAATCTTGGGAGATGGGCTATCACGGAGTGTAACTATAATAACGGACGTAACACAGCAACATTATGCACAGTCTATGGGAATTTGGGCGATGACCCCGAAACTGTAATAAGTATCTCTAACGAACTGGTACATTGGCCTTTGCCTCTTATTTTATGTGGAGACTTCAACCTTGATTTACCAGGAGATTGGACATCTGGCCTGGAATTTAAATATCAAGGGAGAAAACCCAAAGTTTTTAGAGCTTTCAAAGACATGTGTAAACGGCATGGATTATTGGATGGGTGGCAACAGGGACATCAGGGGGATCCTGGATTTACTTTTTTCTCCCATCCCCATGCCCGCCATGCCAGGTTAGATTATATACTTCTATCTAACTCAATTAGGAACAGCTGTACCACAAGGAAGCTTCCTAGGGTACTCTCTGATCATAACCCGCTCGAACTTAATATATCATGCAATAGTCCTTCTCGTACCAGAAGTTCTTGGACTTTCGAAAGAGCGCTTTTAAGAAATGAGCAATACTGCAATTATATGAAAGAGTGGCTCCCATCCTTTTTGGAAACAAATATGGGCAGCGCTCCTATCGAGATAGTATGGGACACAATGAAAGCTAGCGTCAGAGGGGAGACATTACAATTCTCAGTTAGGAATAACCGAATAGGCAAACAACAACTTGCTTGCTTATATCAGAACCTGAGCAAAGTAGAGACAGAGTTGATAACAGCTGTACAAGCAGGTCATGGTACGGAGGGACTAGCGCGAATTGCAATAGCTAGAAATAAGATAATAGAGATATTTACAGAAAAAGCCATAACAAAAGCAATGATATCAAAAGAAAAAGCTTATGAACTTAGCGAACAAGTGGGACACCAGCTCGCAGTACGCACCAGAGAGGAAACAACCGCGAATATGATCAAAGCTATTAAAGATAGCAATGGCATGCTGAGAGTAGAAGAACACGATATCAGAGAGGCCTTCCATAGATTCTATTCAGAACTATACAACGAACCACAAAGTGAGCAAGATATCCCTGTTGATTATCTAGGGGTCGATCTGGGAGAGTGTCTGGAATTAGAGGATAAAGAAGGATTAGATTCACCTATCAGCTGGGACGAAATTATGCTATCCATGAAGTCTCTGAATATGGGCAAGGCGGCAGGCATAGATGGGATTCCCATGGAGTTCTTTCTAAAATTCGCAGAGCAATTAAAATCTATCATGTTACCGCTCCTTAAGTCAATATTCCAAGGAGGGAAACCACCCCAGTCCTGGTCTTCTGCAAAGATTATGATCTTCCTTAACAAGATGAAAAATCCATCAGAGATGGGGTCGTACCGTCCTATAACGTTGATCAATGGAGATTCAAAGATCTATTCTAAACTTTTGGCTAGGCGATTGGCACTTATAATCCACAAGATGGTATCAATTCGGCAACATGGTTTTATTCCAGGCAGATCGACAACCGACCACATACAGAGAGTGATCTCCCTGTTCGATTATACTGAAAATACAGGAGACCCTATGGCCCTCATTCTGCTGGATGCGGAAAAGGCGTTTGATAGGGTCTCCTGGAAATGTTTGTGGGCAGCAATGTCAAACTGTGGAATAACGAGGGGTTTTACTAGGGCCATCCAAGGACTTTATGTCGACCCAAGCGCGAGTGTTGTGATAAATGGAAAGATGACCGAGAACTTCAAGATATCGAGAGGAACAAGACAGGGTTGCCCATGCTCCCCTCTTTTGTTCGCGATATACATAGACCTGTTCATTCGTAAACTCGAAAACCACCCTTCTGTAACTCCAATCAGGATTAATAACTTTGAAACAAAAGTCCTTGCTTATGCAGACGACATAGCCTTAGTAACCACCAACCCCAAAGAGGCGATAAAGATTGTGGAAGAAGAAGCCGCACGTTTTGGGAAAACATCGGGATATAAACTGAACTCGGCAAAAACCCAAGTTGTTATTAACGATAAAATAGAGATGCATGATGCTAGAGTAGTGGAGCATGCTGTATACCTGGGTGTCTGTATAGGCGCTAAGGTGGACAAAATTATAGAGAAAAATCTTGATCCCCTTATAGCAACTACTAGGAAAAATCTGGTTAGGTTAGACAATTTACATTTGACGATAGGGGGCAGATGTAATATAATTAAAATGCTGATTCTACCCAAATTCTTGTATTTTTTTAGAACAATTTGCCTTGAATTTTCCCCGGGTTATTTTAAAACCATTGAATCTATGTTATCTAGATTTATTTGGGGATTCAAGAAACCTCGAAGGGCAGTAAAATGGACTATGCTACCGAAAGAAAGAGGGGGGTTGGCTATGCCAAATCTCAGGATGTACTATTGGGCCACGGTTGTAAAATATTGTGGGAATCTTTTAGACAACGACTCCTGTGCCGAAGTAACCCCAAGTCCACAGGAGATGATTTTAGGGGATAGAAGTAAAGGATGTCTATGGCGGCATAGCAATGATAATTTCTTCAGGAAAACTAAACTTAAGACAATTTCGAGCATTTGGAAAGTCTGGATTAATATCCGTAAATTGCTAGGGCTGGGGCGCTTTTCTTACTATACCCCTATCAAAGATAACACCGATCTTCCAGAGATTTTTCTAGATGGCTGCATGGCTAGGTGGATCGGAGCAGGGTTTACCAAGCTAGGCTGTTTTTTTACTGCAGATCGGATAAAAAGTTTCCAAGAACTCAATGACGACTATAACATCAGCAATAGGGATTTTTTCAAATTCCTTCAGGTCAGGGATTTCCTATCAAGGAAAACGGGGGGACGAGGCAAATTTCAAAATATTGCGGTAATAGACAATTTAAGACGGGAAATTACCCCAAAAATTGGGGAAATCTATAAGGAATTCTATAAATCTATTCCTGACGATTTAGATAAACATTTGGATAGATGGCATTCTGATCTTGCGGTGCATCATGGAACGCCTGCCCATGCGCTGGAGCTATCGCAGACTTGGCTTATCTCAATAAAATTGCAGGCACAATTCTATAAAACATTCTTTGCCCTATATTACACCCCGCTCAAAATGTCTAAGTGGGCTAGCGGAACGGGCACTGCTTGTCCCCGTTGCTCGCTAGTGGCAGTCGATGATATTCATATGTTTGCCTTGTGTCCAGAACTTACCAATATTAGAAATGAGATTTCTAAATTTATCTCTGAAATATTTAACGTAGAATTGAGCATATCAACTGAAGAGATAATGCTTGGTTTGGCTGGCTCTGAGCGCCCATTAAACCAGCAGGGGCTGATCTTTGTATCTATGGCAGTCCTAAGGCTCTGTATTGCCTCCGCTTGGCTGGACCACCAGCCACCATCCATAACACACTGGAGGGCCAGACTATTGGCAATTTGTAGCATCGAGATAGCCATATATAAAAATAAAGGGATCAGGAAAAAACAAAGAGGTATGTTGATATGGGAACCTCTACTACAGTGGATACAGGCTAAGGATCCAGGGTAATTTGTCTTCTATGTTTATTCAGCTGCCTACTGTCTTTATGTTATGCCTGTTATAATATTATTTATATAGCTGTTCTCATCTACATAGATGTTCTCTGTTTGGTGATGTAACATATTTTCTGTTTTTGGATCTTGGCCTTCAAAGGGGTGGAGGGGGGGGGGAATGGAATGTAATAAATATGAAAACTTGGATAAAAAGCATTAAACAAAAAAAAAGAAACCGTTCAGGTGTATGTTGCGCTCTACAAATATTTTAAACTTAAACTTAAACTAATTTGTAATTATACGTGTACAAAGTATATATAAATGTGTTAACCATGCTGCCACCGCATGAGCAAAATGCCAATTATGCCTGTGCTCATAAACCAACTGTAAACAAACAAAATAACAGTATAATACTAGATATCATGTCAGGGGTCGAGCATGGCCTGATGACAAAAGGCTTGAGTCCATGTGGGTACTTTAAGTGCAAAGGTAGATCCATGTGGTGACAATATTAAATATACAGGTGATGACAAAGATACAAAGTTACAGATTTGCGGCATGTACTCTAAGCGTGTGAATGCAGTTCTGTGTCACAGGAAATGGTGCAAATCCTCAGTGGTGTTCAAACCTGTGGGTGCCTTGGTATTAAATTGCAGGATATATCTGCTCTCCGGTTGCCTCAAAAGCCTCTCCCTATTTCCACCACGTCTAAGCGGAGGAACACAGTCAATAACTGAATATTGGAGGTGTTCTAGATTGTTGTTATGCACCTCCTTGATGTGCCTGGCTACAGGGTAGGCTGGACCATTATTGACTATCGCTCTGAGGTGCTGAAGTATTCCCAGGTGAACTTGAAGTTTAGTTCTCCCGATGTAACGTAGCCCATAGTTACATTCGAGCATTTGCACCGTAAATTCCGTTCTGCAAGTTAGTCTGTGTCTGATGGTCAGTGGCGCGTTTCTGAAGTCAGAGTCTAACTTCGTGATGTTCTTACCAAACTTAAATGCCCTGCAACTCTGGTATTTAACAAAACCCTTTCTGTCTGCTAGCCAATTCTGTGTTGTAACGATCTCGGGAATATTTCTGACTAATGCATCCCTCATGAAAAAGCTCTCCTGTATGTGATGTCTGGTTTATGAGCCACTGCAAGTCCTAGTGTTGGGTCAGATCTAATTATCCCCCAGTGTTTGTTCATTATTGATCTGATAGCTCTTTCTTCAGTATTGTGTGTTATGATCAGTCTGGGGATAACTAGGCTGTTGGGCTCAGTCAGTATGTTAGTGGCACTAACAACCTCAGGGGTGGAAGGGACCAATAGCAATTTTTCCCTAGGGATGCCATTGGCTCTATCAGTGGCTTTGCGTATGACAGCCACTGAGTATCCACGTGCCTTGAATCTTTTGGCCTCTTCACACTGGCACACAAGGAGATCATCATGGGAACTGCAAATTCTGGCCAATCGTAACATCTCTGCATGTGGAATGATGGTTATGAGGTGCCTAGGGTGAAAACTGGAGGCGTGCAGCATGGAGTTGCCTGCAGTTAGCTTACGATGGAGCTTGGAATGCAGAGTGGCATTGGCGATGTACAGATTGACGTCCAAAAATTCTATAGAGGTGGCACTAATGTTAGCATTGAATTCCAAATTGAGATCATTAGCATTAATCTCATCAATGAAAATTCTAGCATCACCTCGCCAAATTAAAAAGATATTGTCTATGTATCGCAGCCAAGATACTATCCGCCTGATTCATGAAGCTAAAAGCACTCGCAAAAGGGCCAGATTCTGAGAATCTGGCCCTTTGCGAGTGCAATTTTTGCATTTGGGATTCATCATCCCAAATGCAAAAATCGCTATTAAAGAATTCGCACATTAGCGAAGAATTGCATTTAAGGAATCTCTATTAGAGATTCCTTAAATGCTATTCATGACACATTTAAAAATTACGAAGTTGCAATTTTGGGCCGCTATTTACCACGAGGTCAAACTTCGTGGTAAATAGCAAAAACTTAAAAAAATGCATTTAAATGCATTTTCTAAGTTGCATGTTACACACACACATGTCCTTTGGACATGTGTGTGCGCAACACCAATGTAGATTACATTTCAGGGGCACCCTTGAAATGGCATCCTTATTTGCAAGTAGCAAATTGCTAATCGCAAATAAGGAATGTGTAGGAATCGCAATTTATTTAGCAATTCCTACATGAATCCCGTTTTGCAAGTCCTTAATAGCGATTCCTTATGATTCGCTATTAGGGGCTCGCAAAACGGGAGATTGATGAATCAGGCTGTAAGTTGTTGCTGAAAGCTATATGGTGCTTGACCATGGGAACCCACTCCTCCCGTACACCCAACATGTAAACATGCGGAGCTGGGCGAGAAGTAGGCTCCCATGGCCACACCCCTGAATGAGTGCATAGGTAGTACCTTGGTGATTGCATGAGTGCATGGGTATTGTCTGCATATTTTTGTAAGTGTATGGATATTGCCTGGGTAATTATATAAGTACGTCGGTAGTGCTTGAGTTACTGGATGAGTGCAAGAGTAGTGACTGTGTAATTGAAGTACATAGATAGTGCATGGCTGATAAGAAGAGTGCAAGGGTAATGCCTAGGAGCTTTGATGAGTGCATCAGTAGTATCTCTGTGATTCCATAAGTGCATAGGTAGCGACTGGATGATGAAGTTCATGGGTACTGCCTGAGTGATTGAAGGAGTGCATGGGCAATGCCTGGGTGATTGCATAAGTGCAGGTGTAATGTCCGGGTGATTGGAGGAGTGCATGGGCACAGTCTGAGTGATTGAAGGATTGCATGGGTAATACATGGGTGATTTTATGAGTGCAGGGGTAATATCTGGCTGATTGAAAGAGTGCATGGGTAATGATTGCTTGCTTGCATGAGTGCAGGGGTAATGTCTTAGTGACTGGAGGAGTACATGGGTACTGCCTGAGTGATTAAAGGAGAGCATGGGTAATGCCTGAGTGATTGCATGAGTGCAGGAGTAATGTCTGGGTAATTGTGCATGGAGGAGTGCGTGGGTAGTTACTGGGTGATTTGAGGAGTGCATGAGTAGAACCTAGGTGATTGCATGAGTGTGCCGTTAATAACTGGATGATTGGAAGACTGCATGGGTAGTACTTGGGTGATTGTATAAGTGCTCTAATAAAAGAGAGAGGGACCCCACAGCCAAAGGGATGGGGTGCCATAATAGACTATTTAGTCAAGCAAAAATTCCCTTCAGGACACCTAATTGAAGTGACAAACATTCAAAGGACAATTAGACAGAGAAAACAAAATACTGTTCTAATAAGGCAAAATGCAAACACAACCGAAATTATGAAAAATGCTGGACCATTTATTTATTACACAATGCAATGTTAAAAAATTATGATTCAACAATAATTAAAAAAAATGGGAAAAGACATTGAAAGTAAGGAAGCAATGAATTCCTATTAGTAAAAAGGAGGTATGAACAGAAAATTAAATTCAGCAAAACGTCAGAATTATTTTCCAATCAATATAAAACACAATCCTCCTCTTAGTTGTGCGACGCGTTTCGGTGGATCATGTAGTCAAGCCACCTTCATCAGGACTATATGAAATGTCTTCCCAAAATTTCTCAGGGATTAAAATCTCAGCATGACGTCTCGGGGTAAATACCTCCTACACTTTAAAAATGTCTCTTGTCCAGCGAGATAGACAACTTCTGAAAAACGGCAATCTTACTCGGTGCTCGAAGATACAGTAAAGTAAGTATACCGGAACAATCTCAACGGTATTCCAGCTAGGCGCCAATGCGGATACACGATTAAAATCTATACATTGTCCTCAGTTAAATACGTTAACATGGGTCTACTGCTACGACCCGTTGGTTCCTTCGTAAATATATCTTGGATACCACCGGAATTATGAAGGTATTAGCGTCCCATGTGTCAGCAACCTCCAGCCTACTGGCATGGTTAGTGCCTAAGTGATTGCATGAGTCTATGGTTAGTACTTGGTTGATTGGAGGAGTGAATGGGTAGTGCTTGGGTTATTGCATGAGTTATGTTATGTTATGTTATGTTATAGGGGGGTGCTTCTATAGCGCACGGCTACTCCGAAGAGTGTCCCAGCGCTGTCGGAGCCTCACAGGTCCAGAGTGAAGAAAAGGAAAAGAAGAGGGCGAGTGAGCAAAGCGTGGCTAAGAAGGGGCGGTCTTATTGTGTAAAAAGCAGAGTTTTCAGATCTTTCCTGAAGGCCAGCAGATTAGGGCTAGATCTGAGGGAGAGAGGAAGGTCGTTCCATAGTCGGGGGGCAAGATGTTTGAAAGAGCGGCCCCCACAGCGGGCCTGACGGACCAAAGGCGTGACTGCCCTGGCCTGGGTTGAAGAGCGCAGGGATCTAGATGGGAGATAGAAGCTGATCCATTTCTGAATATCGCGGGCACCTATGCTGTGAAGGGCCTTGAAGGCGATGGTCAGGGCCTTGAAAGTGATCCGCTTCTTTATGGCCAGCCAGTGAAGGGTTCTGAGGAGCTCACTGACCTTGGCTCTCCTAGTAAGGCCAAAGATGGCATGGGCCGCAGAGTTCTGCACCACCTGGAGACGTGATAAAAGATGTTCCGGCAGTCCTAGGTACAGATCATTGGAGTAGTCCAGGCGTGAGCCAATCAGGGCCTGTACTGTGATCTTTCTATGCTCCAAGGATAGAAGCGGCAAGAACTTCCTCAGCATCTTCAAGATCGCAAAACATCTGCCGGCCAGGCCTGAAACGTGGGCCCTAAAGGAGAGGCAGTTGTAGATCTGAATGCCCAGGTTTTTTGCAGACCCAGAGTCGCTGTCAGGAGGGGACATGGCGGAAGGCCACCATTCTTTCCATCTGGGATCTGCGGGGCAGCCGGAGAAAAGCACTTCGGACTTATCGGAGTTACATTTGAGGCTGTGGCGACTGAGCCAGTCGAACACAGCCCCCAGGCAGCCCCGAATAGCTGCTCCATCAGAGTCCTGGCTCTGTCACAAGTGAACAGGAGTTGCGTGTCGTCGGCGTACAACACTATCTGGGCCCCAAAATCTTCCGCGAGTGCCGCCAGAGGGGTCATATAAATGTTAAAGAGCGAAGGGCTCGAAATTGAGCCCTGCGGCACTCCGACCTCCAAAGGTGGCATCGCGGCAGAAAAAGGTGGGGCCCAGATAGTTTGCTGGCGGTTGGAGAGGAACGATCTAAACCAGCTAAACACCGTCCCCCTTAGACCCTCCTCCCAGAGTCTAGATAGGAGGCGGTCGTGGGGGACGGTGTCGAAAGCGGCAGAGAGGTCGAGCATCACCAGCACACCAGTGCATAGGTAGTACCTTGGTGATTGCATGAGTGCATGGGTATTGTCTGCATATTTTAGTTAGTGTATGGATATTGCCTGGGTAATTATATAAGTACATCGGTAGTGCTTGAGTTACTGGATGAGTGCAAGAGTAGTGACTGTGTAATTGAAGTACATAGATAGTGCATGGCTGATTAGAAGAGTGCAAGGGTAATGCCTAGGAGCTTTGATGAGTGCATCAGTAGTATCTCTGTGATTCCATAAGTGCATAGGTAGCGACTGGATGATGAAGTTCATGGGTACTGCCTGAGTGATTGAAGGAGTGCATGGGCAATGCCTGGGTGATTGCATAAGTGCAGGTGTAATGTCCGGGTGATTGGAGGAGTGCATGGGCACAGTCTGAGTGATTGAAGGATTGGAAGGTAATGCATGGGTGATTTTATAAGTGCAGGGGTAATATCTGGCTGATTGAAAGAGTGCATGGGTAATGATTGCTTGATTGCATGAGTGCAGGGGTAATGTCTTAGTGACTGGAGGAGTGCATGGGTACTGCCTGAGTGATTAAAGGAGAGCATGGGTAATGCCTGAGTGATTGCATGAGTGCAGGAGTAATGTCTGGGTAATTGTGCATGGAGGAGTGCGTGGGTAGTTACTGGGTGATTTGAGGAGTGCATGAGTAGAACCTAGGTGATTGCATGAGTGTGCCGTTAATAACTGGATGATTGGAAGACTGCATGGGTAGTACTTGGGTGATTGTATAAGTGCAGCAGAAGCACATGAGTGCAAAAGTGATTACGTTGTGCCTGGGTGATTATTTAAGTGCATGACTACTGACTGGATGTTGGAGGAGTGCACGTTAATGCCTAGGTGCGACAAAGAGTGCATCAGTTGTGCCTGTGTAATTACATGAGTGCATAGATAGTATCTGGATGTTTTAACAGATGTATGGGTATTGCCTTGGCAATTTTATGAGTACAGCGCTACTGCCTGTATTATTGGAAGACTGCAAGGGTACTGACTGGGTAAATGAAGGAGTATGTGGATAGTGCATGGCTGATTGGAGGAGTGCATGGGTAATGCCTAGGTGCATTGAGGAGTGCATCAGTAGTGCCTGTGTGATTGCATGAGTGCATAGGTAGTGCCTGGATGATTTTATAAATGGACGGGTACTTCCTGAGTAACTGAAAGACTACAAGGGTAATAGCTAGGTGATTGCATGAGAGCAGGGTAATGTCAGGGTCATTGGTGGAGTACCTGTGTAATACCTAAGTGATTGCATGAGTGCAGGGATAATATTTGCAGCATTAGAGGAATGTATTACTAATACCTAAGTGATTACATTAGTGCAGGTGCAATGTCTGGGGGGTTAGAAGAATTCATAGTTAATACCTCGGTAATTGCATGAGTGTAGGGGTAATATTTTGCTGATTGCAAGCATGTAGGGGTAGGGCCTGGGGGAATGGAGAGTGCATAGTGATTTTAAAACTTGAAGGGTTCTGGCTGGGTAATTGGAGGAGTACAGTAGTAGTACCTGGGTGATTGGAGGACTGTATAAGTATTTGAGTGAGTTTATAAGTGTTCGTTTACTGCCTGAATGAATAGTACATTGTATAGATACTGCCTGGATAGTAGAAAGTATGCAAGGGTAGTGTCTGGGTAATTCCATGAGTGCAGGGATCTGTTTAGGGGGTTGGAGAAGTGTATTGGTACTACCTGAGTGATTGATAGAATGTACGGGTAATGTGTAGCTGATTGCATGAGTGTACAGATCGTGCCGGGGTAATTGGAGGAGCACAAAAGTAGTATCTGGGTAATATTATAACTGTATCTGTACAGGCTAGGTGATTGGAGAAATGAATGGGTAGTGCATGGGTGACGGCAGGAGTGAGGGAATAGTGGCTAACTGTATATATCAGTGCATTCTGTAGTGTTTGAAAAAATGGATAAGTACAGTAAAAGTGACTGTAAATATTAGTTTCTATTATTATGCTTATTACAATATTTCATCTTACCTTCTTTAATAAAGAAGATACAAAACACAGTGAACCTGTTTTACAGTACTTTTGTTGTAAACTGAATCTAAAATCTTTTCAAACTGTAGTATTACTTTCTGTATAAAACTGTTATTACATATAATATCATAGTTTTAACAACACAACATCATTTTTGAATTACATATCATATTCAGTTTCTCTTTTTTGCTGTTTTCAGATTCTACTCAATTTCACCATACACAGTGATTTCGATGTAGATCATCATATAACAGCGGGGGGGGGGGAGAAATACAATCAATGAGATTGTAAAAAAAATTAAATGATCTGCGTTGAGAATATTTACAAGTTCAACTATCAGTTCACCTATCTATAGTTTCTAAATTACATTCTTAAACTACATTAAATCACTTATTTCTCTTAAGTACGTTTTCTAAAATATACACTGTCATTTACATCGAGCATAATATAAAGATCAAATATATAAACAAGTTCTTTCAAAAACAATTTTGCAAATGCAATAAGAATCAGCACAAACAATAATCCAAACAGTAATTGTTCACATTTTCCCAATAGGCCGAACAATGTTTCCAAATCTATTTGCATTGAAAATATCCAAAATAAACTTGTTAATTTGTGTTCACATCTTCACAATAGGCCACATTATTTTTTCAAAACTTTGGCATCAAAAATATCAGTATGAAGCTGGTAATTGGAAAGGCAACCTACTTTTGAATTCCAAATGGGCATCATTGCAATGTGTCCATCCTTTATTGCACTTTAAATACACAGTATAGTGCCCAGATGTTGTAGTAGGTCTATCATGGAATATAATATCCACAGCTTTAAAAGTTCGTAGTGAAATTGATAGCTGACTTGCTACAACATTTTTTATTTTGATTTCCAATTTTCTTCTATTTGCTCTACAACGTTGTAGCATTAAAATGACATATTTTCCAAATCTTTCTATATATAATGTTGACAACATTTCTGATTTACAATCAGAGCATTTCATATCTTGATTAGCTATATTTACTAATTTGTTAAAAGACACTGATTTGCAATCTGGTGTTGTCAAATATATGAATCGTTTAGTGTCTATTTCAGTGGTAGAAGAAAATGAACACTATTCACATTTATGATCCCATCTGTAACTTAGTCCAAACACATTTTCAATTTCTATTCCTTCATCTTCCCCATACTGCAAGCATAGACATAAGAAATTATTGTCCATCTTGTTGGTTATTAAGTGTTAATTGGGAAGAACCAGTACATATATCCAAAAGATGTTGAATGCCAGAAGCAGTATGGATTTTAGTTTTATCAGTTACCAACTTTCAAAAAATATAATGTAATGAAGAACAGAATATTTTTTGTCGATTTGTCATCATTTTGTGATGAAGATCTTCTACATAAAAGAAAACATTAACAATTACATTAGCATAGCAGTTGATACCTGAACTATTTTCTAATTGATATCCTACAATATCATCAACAGTGTCCATTTTCATTTTCTTTGCAGCTTCATCATTCTCTTGAATTGTTTTCTTTTTTTGAATAACACTAGAATGTTTCTCATATTTCCGTTTTGGACATACTACACGTTTCTCATATATGGGATATTCACCTAAGTAGGAGCATAAAGTCTTCTTAACCAATCAAATACAAATCAGATAATGTCCTTAGTCGAGCCAATTCAACGCATGCCATGCCCTCTTTAAACACCGTACTTCCAATATTTACCAAAGCACTGTCTACACTTAAACCTTGAGATTTATGAATGGTCAGCATATGCTAAAGAAAGAGGAAACTGTTTTCTACGAATATACAAGTCTTTTACAATAAAAAATGAACAGCACAACGTCCAATCTGTTTTACCTCTTCAATCTGATCAAATATAATCTTTAAAAATTCAATTCCATCTCTCTTCTGTTAATTAACAAAATAAACAAGTATTTCCCATTACTCCATTTACTAAACCTTTTTCTACATTCAAGTTACGTTGTAAAATTACCTGACAGTTTACACATACATATAAAGTCTTTTCTAAACCAGTAATCTTAGATACAGACTTCTCCAAAGATTCCAATTTTGAGTGTAATTTCTTTGAGAGAAGAATAGTAACTCCTTTGTGTTCCATTTTATCAATGGCTTCCATTTTCACTATTGGTTGTTTTTCCAGTTTCAGACTTCTTTTCTCCAATTTTTTTGTACATTATTGCAGGCGCAATGTTTTCATTTGGAAAGAAGTTCGTTAGTAGCAGACTTTGGGGTTTGTGCCATCCTGTGGCACTAAGTGCCAATATCGACCCATACCCCAAACCGCTCACAACAATTTCCCAAATAACAGACACCACATAATGTTTTTGTTGGAGAAAGTTGTTGCAGCTTTATTTGCATAAACTTTATGCCAACATGTTGGGTTATCTTTCGGGCGATAAAATTACATGTTTTCCTCCAAATAAAACATCATAATCTGTTTTCAAAATCTGTTGCATTCTTAAACGTACAAAGGCAAGCATCACCTCATCAATGATTAGAAGTTTCATTTTCTTTAGCTCTCTTGAGACTTCATAACAAGCTTCTCCAGATACCTTGTGATATTCCAACTCAGTTTCATGTTCACTGGTAGCATAAGTAATCAATGTAATGTAATCCCTTTAATGTTGTGGGCTGCTAACCTAGTTGGAGCGGTTACAACACAAGATAAATGTGATTCAGTGGTTTTGTGTAGATAACTGGTCCAAACTTTAATTAAGTAACTTTTTCCTGTTCCAGCTTGACCACTGATATACATTCGAATAGGTTTAAATTATGTGCATTTGCATTTTTTTTCATGCATTAAATCATGCTGTATCTGTTGTGTCACTTGCTGACATATTTCTTTTTGTTCAATATTTAGTTGTTCTTCAAAGTTTCCCAACTCAATAATATCCTGTTCTGCTTGTTGCATTGCTGTTTCTAATTCATTCATGGAATTGGTTTTCCTGATGGATCTTGAGTTAGTGGAGCAGAACTTTGACTATCTAGAGAACTGTCTCTAGATATTTCTGCTGAAATGGTAGATTCTTGTTCAACCCCTTCTTTTAACATTTGTAGATAATTTGGAAACATTGTGCATTGAATACTACTTTACATGCATTAAAAGAATCTTCATAGCAGTCAAAATCTACAAGTAATTCCATTTCATTACGCCAAGGCTTGAAAAGTTGCAAAAGTAGTAAATAGAAAAATTCCCTTACATCTGGAGTTTTGCACCTGAATTTCATGTTGTTAATAAGATTTCCTTTGGCATGTTTTACCAAACATCCTTCACATCTAATTACTGCATATGTTTCTTCATTTATATTTTCAGTAACATTTCTCTTAAAACTGTAATGTTGCAGCCTTCAAAGAGACATGTTTTCAAGATGCGGACTTCTTTTAGGGGAGGACATATCCAACATATTAGTTTTAACAGTTTTTGTACTTTCTGGTTCATTTAATGCTAAGTATTCAATTTCTTGTACAGATTTCAACAATCGATTTTGTGTTGTAGCAAGACCTAGACTTACCCAAATAATTCCTTTTGACTTTGAATATAAATTTGCAGAGGTCAACCGATCAGAACAATTGTAGGATGCAGTCTCTCGATAGGAAAGCATCTTCAAACTAATGCTGTACAATTTGTTACTAAGGGCCATATGTATGAAAGCACTGATTTGCGATTCTGAAATTGCGATTTTTACCGAATCGCACATTCAGAATCGCAAATCGGTATGTATAAAAGAAATCGCAAATAATTAGCGATTCCTTAAAAATCGCCATTTATTTGCAATTTCCCCAAATGCGATTTCTTAACCTGTAGGAATCGCCCAATATGCAAATTCGCTATGAAAAATCGCAATGTGTGCGAAAAATCGCAATTTGTGCAAAAAATCACAAGTTTGCGAATTTCGCAAATGAGCCAATCAGGAACTCTGGTGCAGCATGATGACATCACAACCAGGAAGTGATTGACTACCCATGCTGCACCTGAGTTCCTGAATCAGAGGCAGAGTGAAGGTGTGTTTGGAACAGTGCAGTGTGCACCTGGAGAAACATGGCTGAGAGTGGAGCCACGCCCAGGCAGGAAACCCAGAAGCAGGAGAGTGAAAGCTCAAGGAAAAGAAACAAACGTTTCCTGAGGCAGAACTGGAGGCTCTGATTCATGAAATGGTGTCAAACCATGAATTACTTTGTGGAAGGAAATCCAGGGAGGTGCCAAAGAGTCGCAAAAGGAGGATCTGGGAAGAAATCCAGCACAAGGTGAATGCTGTGGGTGTGACACCCCAGAGTGTGGAGGACCTCAGAAAGCGCTGGTACGACCTGCGCCTGCGCTCCAAAGAAAACCTAGCTGCCAGGCTGGAGCAGTCCAGGATAACAGGTGGTGGGACCTCATCTGTTTCAGATTCCACACCCCTGAAGGAACAGGTGGAGGGGACCCTGCAACCAGAGAGTGTGGGAGGAGTGGCTGATCTCGACAGCTCTGACCAGCCAGCATCTGTAAAAGGTAAGAACCATGCCCTCACAGCCCTTACACCCCCCAACACCCCCCAGCAGTGAGCCAGGGTCAGGAAACAAGATAGGTAGTCCAGAGCAGACACACAGGCAGACATAGCAATGCATCATGGCAGATGTAGTCACATGTAAATCAAAGTGTTAAAATTGCAGCTAAAATAGTCAAACATATATTCTGCCGGTCTTGACAGTGAAACAAGAGACCAATGTAAATGAAATAGGTGTGAGAAATTTATTTATACAGTGCAAGTTAGTAAAGTCTATTAATGTGTGCTGTTCTGTCCACAGCACCATCTGCAACACAGCCCTCAGGCAGTGGGACAGTCGTTGAGAGTATTGAGTCAGGAGATGCCGGCCAAGATGTGAACACGGATGGGGAGGACAGCCCCGTGACCACTCACAGCCAAAGAAGGAGACACATTGTCAGACCACTTGCGCCAATTCAGGATGACGCAGATGCAAGTGGTGAAAATGTAACCAATGTGGACACACAGCCACAGCAAGAGGGACCTGCAACAGACCAGCATGTCCCACGAAGTGCAGCCAGGTGCAGATGACGCATGGCCAACAATGTTGAAGGCCGAGGCGAGGAATCAGTTTTTTCAGGACTGAAACTCAACATGGTGCAGGTGCAGCGCCTGCAGGCAAAAAACATTAAACTATTACAAAGGGAGGTGAGGGAGGGCTTCCGTGGACTCAGGAATGACCTGAAGGATGGCCTACAGGCGGTATGCGAGGAATTGCGTACAGAGGGTACTGCTAGGCGCAGAGGTTGGCAACGCACAGATAGGTACACCTGGGCGATCAACCGCTTGGCGGCTACATCTAGCATCCAGGCCAGGTGCATCATTGAGATGCAGCGGCATTTCACACATGCTGCTGCACAAGACATAGCAAATGCGCTTTTGCAAGTGACCACTGCTGTGGATGAGTTGTGCCAAGTACGCACAAGATGGCCGGGAGAACTGACTCTAAGTGAAGAAGATAATAAGTCAGGTCGGAGCAGCACCACCCCACCGCCAACCTTAGAGAGACGCCATAGTGGCAGGACCAATAGGGCTACACCTTCAAATGAACATTAGGCTGTGCATCATTTAACTTGTGAGTCACTCCTTTACTTTTCTGAGCACTGTGAATGAAACATGTGCAAAATATATCTTGTATGACTACTGTACATTTTCTGTTGATACATATCCTGCTATTAAGGATTAAAAACAACATTCACACTTGCATTACTTGGCATTGTGTCGTTTTTCTTTACCTAAAAATAGTTGCGCGCAATCTCATCACGCCTCTGGCGCCCAGCCGCTGCAACAGCTCTACCAGCTACAATACGTCCAGCTCCAGGCCCCCCTACGTCAGAGGATCCTGAGTCACTCAGCTCCACTGGTGTCCCTTTTCTTGTGGCAATATTATGGAGCATGGCACAAGCCACCACTATTTTACAACACATATTGGGGCTGTATTGGAGTGCACCTCCACTTTTATGGAGGCACCGGAATCTGCTTTTCAGGATCCCAAATGTCCGTTCGACGGTGCCTCTGGTAGCAATGTGTGCCCTGTTGTACCTGCGTTCACTTGCATTGTTGGGATTGAGATAGGGAGGCAAGATGAAATCCCGTACTGCATAAGCACTGTCACCTGTGGGTTAGAAAAAAATATATTAGCCTGTGACATGCACATGGTAGTTGGTACTAATGACCCCTATGTCTGAAGGTATTTACCGAGTAGGTATCCCTCGCCAAACTCCCCTCTTGAGAGTCTACGATATATCCCACGGTGTCGGAAGATGAATGCATCATGTGTGCTGCCAGGGTACTTTGCTACAATGTCAGTAATGATGTGTTCGGCATCACACACCACCTGAATGTTCAGTGAGTGGTAGCATTTCCGGTTTCTAAGGATGTATTCATTGCTTGAGGGGGGTATATATCAACATGTGTGCCATCAATACATCCTATCACGTGTGGGAAATGCGATATTTGATAAAAGTCCTGCTTTGTCTTTGCTATTGCCTGAGGTGTGCTGGGGAAGTAAATGTGATGTTGCATCCTCTGAACCATGGCATCTAGGAAGGCATGAAAGAATCGCGAAAGGGCACTTTGTGACACCCCTCCTGTTGACGCAATCACCCCCTGAAAACTTTCAGATGCCAACAGGTGTAATGAACACAGGACCTGTATTTCAGTGGCGATAGCATTTGTCCTGCTTGTGGGGTGTTCAAGGTAGGGTCTGAGTTCTGCAATTAAATCATTAATGCTGTCTTCCTCAAGCCTGTAATGGGTGTAGAGCTCCTCCTCAAGGCGCTGGGAGATGCTGATGCGCAAACGGAATATCCTTTCCTGCCGTAGCCTCCTCTGTGCAGCAGCTCTCAAACGCATCCTCCTAGCTATGATGTAAAGCCCCGCCATTGTGGTAAACAATTTTTTGAATTCTGTTGCTGCTTAAATAGTGTGTACCTGGTTACCACCTGCTCCTACTTGGTGGTAATTGCGAATCTGGATTTTGCGATTTTTCGAAATTCGCTAATTGCGATTTTTTCATACATATCATTGCGATTCTTTATTTTGCGAAATTTGCTATTCTGCGATTTTTAAGTGATTTCCTACATTTGCGATTTTCCATTTGCGAATTTCGCAAACTGGGAACTCGCAAATGTACAATATCACACATTTTTCACAGAATGGCACATTTCGCTATATGAAGAATCGCTTTTTTTGTGATTCCTTAAATTCAATAGCTTTTGCATTCATACATGCCGTTAAGCACATTCGCATTCGCTAAGGCCGAAATTCGCAGAATTTCGGCCTTTGCGAATGCGAATTTGCTTGATACATATGGCCCTAAGAGTCTTCTCTTGTGAAATTTCTTCCTACATTTCTTTCAACTCCGTCTTTTCAGATTTGGTTATATATGACATAACATAGAGAGCTACAGCAATCAAATTATCTGCAATATACTTGATATCCACATTTACATTCCACATTGTCAAAATCACTGAATTGTAGTGATTAATATACTTCGAATGTTCAGTTCTTTTTATGTTGTAAGTATTCTTCGGAGATGTTCGAGTTGTAGTATGCCTTACTGCTGACATGAAACTGTTCACTCTTCCTTTTGAAATTATTGGACGTGGGAATCCAAAAGGATATTGGAGACATTACCCTATGGTCCTTTATGTAGCTGTAGTGCACAGTATGCACAAGACATTTATCATACACCACTTCACAAACCCATTCAACAACTCACACACAGCCTCTCACTCACTCACACAGCCACTAACACAGTGAATCCCCAACCCATACAGACATTAACACACCCACTTCTCACCCGTTCAACCACTCACATATCAACTCACAAGGTATCACTCAGTATTAACCAGAAGAAATTACTGTAGATGGGTAGATGTTTTCAGCAAAAGTGGGACCTCTTCTTGGAAAAAAGTATGTTTCAGTCAGGGCCTGGTGCACATTTTACAGAAATCAAACCTCAACTGGAAGCACTTGCAAATATAAACTTATCAGGTACCCCAGTTGAAGCTCGACTTCAGTAAAACACAAACGTTTATAACTTCTTGGGCTTGGCGAAGGAAAATCAAATGTGTTTCCCCTTGTATTCTACGTTGAAAAACAAACTAAAATTCTTAATGGAGGTGAATGCATCAATGATCTAATTGAACCCAATCTGATCTGAAGTGACTGTGACAGGTGGTTTCTTCCTTGTCCATCCTGGTGAGAACAGAATCAAGGGTTCTCCCTTTTAGATACCCTAAGAATGCAAATGCCCAAAATCCATAGTGCCATTCACATACCCATTCACTGACACACACAGGCACTCATATACCCACTCACAGACCCACATAACCCCTTACACACCCACTTTCAGACCCATAGCCCACTCACAAACACTGTCACAGGCCCACACAGGCACTCAAACACCAACTCGGACACCCACACAACCACCCACAGAGCTACTAACAGACACATAGAGCCATACATAGACCTAGTCACAGAACCACACAGGCACACCCACTCGGAAACTCACACACCCACTCACAAGCCAAGTCACGGACCTACAAAGGCTCTCAAACGTCTATTGCTCATTATGTCATGGTTTAATAAGAAAACATACAGACAATAACCAAAATAATGAGGTCTGCATTGACGTCCTTTTACCTTTTATCTTCATAAAGAAATGTCTGGGACGCATTGCTTTGATGCACATAATCCAGACATTCATGAACTGTTCTCAGAAATCCCAATTGTTGATAGATTTAGGATATAAGGACTGCTACGCGACGATTTGTCAGGCAATGTCATTCACCCCAGATTATCCCCTTATATTCTGCCAGAGACTGTCCCAGCTGCTGCAAGCACACTTCACACTTCGCAGAAGATACATCTCGCCTGAATACTGAAGTTGATAAAGTCAAGTTTCAGAAGAAGATCGATTGACTGCGACTGAAATGGGTGTTTACCCTTTGTAGGGAACTCCATCTTCACGCCTCTACTGATAAAGACATCCTAGTGTCAGCAAGGTATGCAGTGTGTCTTATCTCCCTAGTAATCTCTAAACTGCAAGTTACTCTGCCTTTCATGCTCTCAAAGTATAGCGTATAGAAGCCGGCATTAGGGTATTCGTTTCTAGATTACATTTTAAAGACATTCAATCAATGCTAGAAATGTCCATTGTACTCTAGTCATTGAAAATGTGTCTCCTTGCTGTTTTTATTTTTTGTATAGCTGTTTTAGAAATACAATAATTAGATTGTTCCTGTAGTAATAAATAATTTTAACTTAAATGTGTTCATTCTTCTTATTACAGTGTGTGTGAAACTTTGAATAACAAAATAAGGTCTGATGCTGTGTTCATAGTGCCCCTATTCCATTTATGGGATTTTTTGTAACCTAAAAGCAACATCTCCATATCAATTACACATTGAGTAGTGTTTGCCGGGCTGCAATAACTTGTTGTTCACATTCATCAATGGTGCTTTGAATGAACCCAGTTCACCCATGTCATCAATAGGGGAGAAAGCACCCCTTGCAGAGTTATGACAAAGTCTAAACAAATGCAATAGTAGCCATTCGCAATCCTTGCTACCTTATCTTTATCCATGACGTAGGCCATTAATTGTGACTCATTGTAATTGTATGCCATCACAGAGTAGGGATCCTACTGCTGGTCAGGAGACCACCATTTCCCCAATTGCATTTTAAATAAAGTTAACAGAAACAAAGGAAATGGTGTTGCTGTTAAAAATAAACTTTTTTTGTTGGTTGAGTGTTGGTTCCCCAACCAACTGTGGGAATGGGTCCTAGGGGCGCCCTTTCTTTTATGCAAATGGACTCCCGGATGAAAAACATGGTAACTTGGCAACACCCATTCTGTATCTGAAGTGCACGCCTATACGACAGCCCTTCCAGATACCATATTGGAAACACGTTTCTGTTTTGCTAAATGTGTTTAGTACATAGAAAAATTGGTCTAGTATTTGCCAAACATTTGTTTTGCAACCGCTAAAATCCTTCATAAATGACAACCAAAATTTGGGTCATTGCAAATTGGAGCAAGATAACACACTCCCTGACTACTGCTGTGTTTGTACATATTGCAGAGGACACAATGTATACTGTGCACCTAGAACAAGCATTTGCAATGCAATCAATCTCGCCTCTGGGACCCTATATGTATTTAGCTATGAGGCACATCACCCTAGGTGCTGAAACATCTGCTGTTCTTTAACATGGAGGGAAAGTAAGCACCAAACGGCGTGACACGCCAGGTATGGGAACACATGGAGAGAAATATTGCTTTTCAGCAGGAAATGGTATAGTCCAAAGCTCTGTTTTTAATAGGGCCTTCGGTGGTCATATCACTGAAAATACAAGATTTGAAAAAAATGTTATTGTCTACGAGTGCTCGTGGAAGACAATTTCTATGGACCAGAATCTAGAGAATGCTAAAGTGATTCTGGTATTTTACTGACCTCTGCTGGTCGTTTTCTATCAAGAAAGTTAAATAGAGGCAGTTGCCTGAAAAATCAATCAAGAAAGTCCCTCAGCAGAAAGCAATTCTGGTATGTTACTCACCTCTACTGGTCGTTTTCTATCAAGACATTTAAATAGAGGCAGTTGAAGAAGCAGAAAGCAATTCTGGTATTTTACTCACCTCTACTGGTTGTTTTCAATCAAGAGAGTTAACTAGAGGAAGTTGAACAAGCAGAAAGCAATTCTGGTATTTTACTGACATCTTACTTGTCGTTTACTATCAAGACAGTTCAATAAAGGCAGTGGAACAGAAAAACAAGGCCCCAAGCGGAACTAGACAAGTCCTAGGGCTGATCTTCAGTGCCCACAATGTACACACACATATTAGTATATACTAAAGTATATACAAGAGGTCTTGAATGCTCGACCTAAAAATGGTTATACCTTTAGGGGAGAGGGCGTAACCAAATGACACATGTTTTTGCCTAGAGCTCTAAAAATACCTGTCTGCATTTGAAATTACACTTATAATGAATGAATGAAATTATACTTATAAAGCGTAGCTGCTGCTTCATGAGAAGTACCCTGGCACTGAAATACAAGAAAGAGAGAGATACTAATGTTTAGGGAACAAGAACGTTTTCAGCTTGGCTATAAATATATTATACTGTGAAGATACATGGAAAATAATTTCAAATAGTGGCGTACAGAAAGGAAAGCGATCTGCCATTATACTTAGATTTATGTACTTTAGGGATAAAAAGCAGATTTTGCTTTGCAGAGTGAAGCGCTGTGGAAGGTACCTATTTGTTTAACAACTTTTTTTAAGGGAGGTTTGGAGAAAATAGGGCAAATTGTATTTTTCCCAATTACCTAGTGTTGCAGCGGAGGACGTTTTAAGAGGGAGAACATTAAGTCATTACAAAAAAATGCAGGGTTGTTACTTGAGTGTGGGTACATGTGCATAGATTTGGTCATTATCTGAATGAGTGCATGGGCTGCCTGAAAAAGTACTCCATAATGTGTTCAGAACCACCACCACCAACGAACCAGAATTAGATCATTCTTACAGATTTTACAAAAATGTTTTGTAGCGCACCTCTAGCCCCCTCTCAGCTACTCTGTGTGCGCCCTCACGCATGGCAGATTATTTACATCAACTCCCATTCGGAACATGTGCTCACTGGGCCCCTAGCACTGCTCCAAGCTGGAAACCAAGCAGACATTACAGCTAGGATGGCTCAGTGAGCTAAAAACTCACTGCTTAGCTATGCAGGTTCCAAGTTTAAATCTCAGCCTGGCCTACTCAGCCAACCAGCCTGTTGAGGTAGGTAAATTGAGAACTATTAATTTAGGCAATAGTGAAACTATTATCTAAATCGAGGACAAGTCATTTTAACACACAATGTTTACTGTAGTTGTTGTATTACTTTAATACAATGGTCGAAGACTGCGGTTATTTGTACATAACACCATCAAACTCCCATCTTCAGTGCTGTGACTAGCAGGTGCTACATCATCTAACTCATTGGTACTCATTTGATCAACTTCAAAAGATACAAAGTCAAACATCCAGGAATGACATCACGACTGTGAGATTGCACACACACATCTCTGCAGATGCATAAACCCATCTATTTTACCAGCGAACTCTACACCTTTTCATACCGTCGAAGAGGAAAAACGAGCCACTTGACTGTGTTTCAGTTACGTTACCGTTGTAATGTCTGCATGGCTCGGACTTTATTTTTTCAGGTCTGTGGGTCCAAGTGAACTAAACCATGGCTGCGATTCCAGAAGGCACTCATGTGTGTAACGAAAACACAGGACTGGTCTTCAAACTTTGAATACAAGACTTCAATCACAGAAGTTTGTTGTTTGTGTTTAAACGTTTTGTAATTTATGATTCGGTGCACTGTAAACTCATTCTGTATCCCATATAATATTTCATCAATATGTGGACCTGTTGCCATATGTACCTCATGCATATAAACGTCATTAATGCGTGGCGCCCTGACGCCCGAAGGGGGATTGTGCTCGCCTAAATAACAATCCAAGACAAATAAGTAAATAAACATTCATGAAATCTAGAGAAAGGGAGAGGCATGCTTCTGCATGCCCCCCTACCCTCCATGCACTCACTGAGGCTGACTTGCCCTTGGCTTTGGCCAGCTGCTGGGTGAGCTCGCCCAGCAGGTTTTTAGGCACAGCGTCTTTGCAGGCTTTGGTGTTCACTACGAACTTGGGCATCTCAGACAGGGACATCTTAAGGGTTTTTGGGGCCATGGGCCAAACATACTTTAATGGCCCCTGTTTGCAACGGCTTTAAATGTATGATCCAGTTTCAGCATTTTCATGCACTCTTTGGCCAGGTGCACAGGCCCCATTTTCTAAATTCTAAAAGTGTTTACATCTAATATAAAGGGATAGTGATTTTTTTCAATATTGTAACACAGGAGCTCACTAATATTACTGCAAATACTCTTTGCTACACTCTTCCATTTCACATTTGTGAGGTCCTGTTGTGATCCAAAACAAACTTTGTTAATTGGTGTCGCATGAAACACAAACACAGCATTTCTCTGCAAATGAAAAGGGGGGGCTCTTGGCCCCCCCGCCCGCATGGCGGTGCGGCGATCGCCATCTCCCCGGTACCCCTCGGTGGTGGGGCGTGTCCTCTGGGGCGCGCCCTACCACCGATTGGTTGGCGCCCTCCCTGACCCGGATGGCATTAAGTGACATCCGGTCAGGGGGGGCGGGTTGCAGGAGGGGCTGGGTGGGGGGCGTAGCCACCCCCCCAGGCCCCTCGAGGATAAAGAAGCGGGGAGCGCCCAGGTGACCCCCTTGTTGCCTGGACGCTCCCCCACACCGGTCGTGCCCCACGCTCGGGGCTTCTTGTTTTACTAAATTTTTCTGTTTATCTTCTAGGTACTGTTTAGGAGCAGGCGCGGTGCAAGGCGGTGTGCCGCGGTGGTCCGGACCCTCTCGGCGATCGTCCCTCGAGCCACGTGGAGCATTCGCCAAAAGAAAAAGGGTGTTTGTTAAAAGGAAAAGCGCCGCTTGCGTGCGTTTCCCGGCGGCTGGAGTTTTCTTGGGAGACAAGGTATTTGTCGGGGCGGGTGCGGGCGGTGACGAGCAGCGCAGAATAGTTTTGCCTACTGCTGCCGCTCGAGTGTAAGCCAGTCGGCAGGCCAAAAAGAAGGTCCTAGGCGGCAATCGGGCACTTTTCTGGGCCTTAGGGAGATTGCGCGACTAATCCCGCCTTTCCCGCTCCATAAACGGGCGGGCGAACCGGTCGGGCCAGGCAGCGCTCGAGATCGATGTTCTTGTGGTGGGGGGAAGCAGGGTCGACTAGGGCAGGGCCTGGATGGGAGACCTGAGTGAGAACACATTGTTTTAGCAATTTGTTTGTAATTGCAAGTGGTGCTGTGTTTAGCTGCTGGAAATTTTCTTTGGGTTCTGCACTGGGCCGGGGAGGCTGAGGGGGTATGTGAAGGAGAGAATTTACATGAAATAACGTGGTGTGTGCTTTATTGTTGGACTGCTTCAGCTTGCCACTCCCAGACAGTAATAGTTTTCCTATTGCAGGCAATACACTACAGTGTTTCAGCATATCGTGCACAGTGAGCCCAGAGTGGGAAACGGCGGACGTGGTCGCAAACCCGATACCGACTGTGGAAAGGCGCAGGATTGGATCGGTAAGAGGAGGGCAGGGGGCTTGCATTTCATTGCTTCTGGTAGCCGCCGGGTGGGTCTGCGTTAGAGTTTACTCACCCCTGACAAACCGGAGAAGCCGGGGCGTTGCGGTTACGGTTGCATGGTGCTTATAGACCCCTGTCCATCCTCCAGCTGGTGAAGGTACAAAGAACACGGTCACCTGAGTTGTAACACTAGGAGTGTAGGGCAGTGGCTTGCTAGCATGCCGGGGCCAAAGGGTGGTAAAGGAGGGTCCAGGATGGAGGTGATGATGCAGGCCATGATGCGTGAGATGAGTGACATTAATAAGAGGTTGGGGAAAGTTGATGAATTAGAGGCGCGCATGAATGAGAGGTTCGCTGATCCCCCAGGCCCATCAGGCAGGCCCATTCGGCAGAGAGCGGCACCCTTGCCGAGGGGGGATTTCGTTACCCCACCAAAGAGATCTAAGGCCAAGAAGCCCAGGTACAGTGCTCCAGCCCCCGTACCTGTAGTTCCGGTCCCTAGTACACCCGTACCTGCGGAACCAGTTCCTCTTGCACCTCTGCCTGTAATACTGGCGCCCGCGGCACCGGCTCCTGCCATGCCGCCGGCGCCCTCTCCTGCGGGGCCTACCCCCCGCCCGTGGTACCGCTACCAGTCCCGAGTTTGCCGTCGACACCCGCCCCCTTGCCTACCATGCCAGCACCGCCGGACATGCCCCCTGCGGTCCCAGAGGTGCCAGCTGGTAACCTGGACCCGGTCCCCGTTGAGTTGGTATCTCAGATAGCGTCCTTATTGCCTTGGCTGCAAAAGGGGGGTGTGTTACCTGCCTCATCAGATCATGCGGCAGAAGCGGCGAAGTTGGTAGAAAAGATTAAAGCTGCAACGGCGGCCGACAGTGCGGCGGCGCCCTCATCTTCTTCACTTACAGGTTCCAGTCCCGCCCAACCGAATGGAGATGGTGGTCTACCGGCCCAGGTGCCCGGAAATGGTAAGGAGGTGGCGCTGCCTCTATTGGGGGACGGCTCAGTGCCATCCAGGAGTGAAAATTTGGCACAACATGTGGCCCAGGCAGTGAAAGAGTTGATTTGGGCGGGAAAATATGTCTACATTTTGTCTTTGTTACTAGACAATAGGGAAATGGAGCAGGCCAAGAGACTGAAGGAATGGATGCATCCGAGTGAATGGAGGGCACAGTGCTCCAAGTTCAGGGTAGAGGAGACTTTGAAGAATTGGATCAGGGCCTTTTCCGTCCTCACGGCTATCACGGCCGAACGCCCCCCTAATGTCCAGGCGTCAATGGCTTGCTACCAGAGCAGGATTGTGGGGTGGAGGGATCAATACACTGGGGATGCGTGGAAGGAGTATGATGTGAATTTCAGGAAAGCCAAGGAATTTGACACTTCATTGGCATGGGACAGGGTGGACTCTATGTCTTGGCATAAGCAGTTCTCAGGGGACACAGCCCCATCCCAGTCCACCAGTGCAGTCAGGGTGTTCTCCGCCAGACCCCAACAGCCCTTTCGGTCAGCCCAGGGGAGTGAGGTCCCGGGGAAGAATAGGGGGGGGGGTCAGAGAGGAAAGGGGTATGCTGGGACTTTAATAAGCGCTCCTGCACAAGGGCCCCGGGCACCTGTAGATTTAGACATGCATGTGCAGTCTGTGGTCACCCATCCCACCCCGAGACAACTTGCAGGTCCAAGCAAGGCAACCACGGTCAGAGGGGAAGGGGGAAGCAAGAGTAGTGCAGACAATTTGGGTCCCCCCCACGCCAATAGACGTGTTAGCAATGATCCCATGGTTGAATATATACCCGGACCACACAGCGGCCACTTTACTTCAGGAAGGTTTCTCACAAGGTTTTAGGATCCCAGCGGTGGGGTACACAGGTAGCGCACAGTGCAGGAACCAACTGTCAGTAAATCATAATCCGGCAGTGGTGGCTGCTAAGATTAGCAAGGAACTGTCTTTGGGCAGGATAGCTGGCCCTTTCCAGAAGGTGCCTGTCCCCAATTTTGTGTGTTCACCGCTTGGAGTAGTACCCAAAAAGGAGAAAGGCGAGTTTAGACTGATCCACAACCTGTCGGCACCAAGGGGAGCATCCTTGAACGATGCGATTGATGAGGGGATTTGTAGTGTAAAGTATGCCTCATTTGACCAGGCTGTTGATTTACTGCGTGCTCTGGGGCCAGGGGCACTGATGGCAAAATCCGACATAGAATCTGCTTTCCGTCTCCTCCCAGTCCATCCGTTGGATCACCACCTCCTAGGTTTCAATTTCGAAGGCAAATTTTACATGGATAAATGCATGCCCATGGGCTGTTCCATATCATGTGCTTCATTTGAGATGTTTAGCTCATTTCTAGAATGGGTCATGAGACAGGCGACGGGCCACCAGCAGGTCATGCATTACCTAGACGATTTCCTTTTCTTAGGTGCGGCGGGCTCGCAGGAGTGTGCTTGGGCATTGCAGGAATTTTGCGTGCTCATGCGGGCTTTTGGGGTCCCGCTGGCGCCAGGGAAGACGGTCGGCCCGTCCACCTGCCTGGAATTCCTTGGTATCGAAATTGACTCAGTGGAGGGATGCTTCAGGTTGCCCAGGGACAAAGTGTCTAGGTTTAGAGCAGCTCTTCGTCAATGCCTACGCAAAGACAAGGTTTCATTGCAACAGCTGCAGGAAGTGGTGGGGCAACTGAACTTTGCCCTGCGGGTCATCCCAATGGCACGCCCATTCTCACGCTCCATTGCCCAAGCTATGAAAGGACTACGCGAGAAACATCACCGCACGAGGTTGTCATCTGAGGTTCGCCAGGATATGCATATATGGATGGCATTCCTGGAGGATTTTAATGGCAGGGTAGTGTGGTCCGGTCCTCCCGCCACATCAGCAGAGTTGGGTTTATGGACAGACGCTGCTGGTAGTGTGGGCTTCGGCGCCATCCTGGGTCGCCCAGCGGTGGCCGGAGGAATGGAGAGAATGGGTCTGACCGCCAATATTGGCTTCCTGGAACTCTTCCCAATATGGGTGGCTTTGAAGGTCTGGCCGGAACATCTATGTAATCAATCAGTGGTGTTCTGGTCTGATAACATGACAGTTGTGGAATGTATAAATCAACAGGGGGCACGCTGTCCGTTCATACTGCGCCTGATAAAGGAGATTGTGTTACAGTGCTTAAAATGGAATGTGGTTTTCAGAGCCAAGCATGTCCCAGGAATACTCAACAATGCAGCTGACTCCCTTTCTCGCTTTAAAATGCAGGTTTTCAGGGAACATCTTCCTGCAGCAGACCCCTCGCCAGCGCACTTCCCGGCAGTACTTTGGCAGATTGGTGCCCCAGATTACAGGACCTCGTGGTTGCTAGCTTAGCCCCCAGGACCAAGACAGCTTATGAAGGGGCGTTTTTGTCTTACCGTGCTTTCTTGGGGCCCGAATGGGAGGTTAGGTGGGCACAGGAGGACAGCTTTGCGGCTTACTTAGAATTGATGCACAGGGAAGGGCGCTCAGTAGCGGCTGCGAGCAGACATAGGGCGGCGGTCTCCTTCTTTGCGCGGGCTAAGGGCATGCGAGATCCCACTAACACCTTTATGGTGCGCAAGGCTTTGAGGGGTTGGCGCCGTTTACAAGGTCACTCTGCAGATAGAAGAAGGCCCATTGGGCGAGCGCGGCTGACAGCCTTATTGGTGGTGCTTCACAGTGTCTGTAGCTCAGAGTGGGAGGTACTTCTGTTCAAGGCTGCATTTTCCCTGGCTTTCTATGGGGCTCTGAGAATTGGTGAATTAGTTGCAGGGTCAAAAGGAGATAAGTTGGGTGGCCTACAGTTGACCTGTGTAAAGATCAGAGAGGATACTATGTGGGTGACAATTCAGAGATCGAAAACTGACCAGGAGTCTCGGGGTCACACCATAGTGCTCCACCGGGCCCGGGCCAACCCTTGCTGCCCGGTTTCTCACGTGAAGATCTTCCACAAGCAGCGAGAGGGCACGGCGGGGGGTGAACTGTTGTGTCACGCCGATGGTACACCTTTGACCAGGTACCAGTTTAGGCGAGTCCTGGGGCTGATGGTCAGACAGGCAGGTTTTGATCCCAAGGAATTTGGCACTCACTCCTTTAGGATTGGGGCAGCAACTGAAGCAGCGTTAATGGGTCTCCCAGTTGAGAACGTGAAGAGAATTGGGAGATGGTCGTCTGAATGTTACAAACGATATGTACGAATTGACATGTTGTGACAGGATGGTGCTCACGCCTGGTATGTTTTTGTTTTTTTGCAGTTTCTCAAACCTGTGACGCAGGGGAGGAACTCGCCGCGGGGCGTCGACGATCTATACCACCGCAGCACAAGCAACATGAAGAACACAGGACATTGGTGACTTGGATTGTGGGCCACTCTTATGTGAGGCGTGCTGAACATGTTTTTCTTTCAGGAGACCGTAAGAAAAGGGCGACGCAAAAGGGGTTTAACATCTCATTCTTTGGGAGAGGGGGTTTATCCCTCAGCCAGTTTAGGAACTTCTTCCAGGGACTCTTAGCTCAGCAGCCCGCCCCCCCGTCAGTGGTGATACTTCACCTGGGGGAGAATGATTTGGCCAAACTGGGGAGGCGCATCCTTATCGAGGAGATCATCTCCACTGCGGGGTGGGTGGCCGGGACTTGCCCGGGTTGCACGGTAGTATGGTCGCAACTTATCCCTCAGTGGCAGTGGCGAGGGGGGGACTAAGTCAGGGCGTTGAATCACTCGGTAAAGAGGAACAACACACAGTTGGACAAACTATTTCGAGCCCCCCGGTTGCAGACGATTCCACATGGGTGTATCTCGGGCGAGCAGTTCTATCTTGGGGATGGGGTACACTTGACTGAGGCAGGGAACGTCCTGTGGTCTAATAATCTCTGGGCCTGGTTGGAGGGATTTGCAAAGTAAGCACGCTTCTGGTTAGGTCTAGGATGGGGGAGGCCAGATCGGCGGTGAACAATGCTGGCCTGTGGCGGTAAGGTCATGACCGGTGAGCAGCTATTTTAAGGTCTGAGGGGGCGGGCATCATCCTATGGAGGTTCCCGTCCAGGGGGAGGGGCCATTGGCCCCTCCTAGAACTTCAGGGGCAAGGTAACTGGTGCTTCAAAGGGGCGCGGGTTGGGGAGTAGTCACGCTTTCCTTAGGCTGGTAGCCACCCCGCGCGCACATACTCATGACGTCAGCGGATGGCGCAGAGTAAGGGCCCTCCTTTAGTGGGTAAATGAAGTTCACGGCATGGACCGGGTAATTACCGGGCCCGGCTGCGCATGCGCACATCTTTAGGTGAGGCGCAGCTAGTAGGACCTGACACCGGTTAGCGACCTTGCCATATGGCCAGAAATTTTAGTATACAAAATTCAGATGAGGATGTTACATTCGGTTAAGAAACAATCTGTATTAGAGTTTTTGTTAAGGATAGTTTTCCACACCTGTTGACAATATTGTATCTAATGTCCTGCTGATTTTTGTATAAACTGATTATCGTGCAATTAAAAATGTATTGTTTTTTATCTTAATAAATACGGCCGGGGGGTCTTGCGACCTTCCACCTTCCAAAGATAACCATGTTTCATGTCCATGTGTCCGGGGGTTGGTGGTCATAGGGGGGGGGCGGCAGCCAGTCACTGACCATCTGAAAAGGGGGGGCTCTTGGCCCCCCGCCGCATGGCGGTGCGGCGATCGCCACCTCCCTGGTACCCCTCGGTGGTGGGGCGTGTCCTCTGGGGCGCGCCCTACCACCGATTGGTTGGCGCCCTCCCTGACCCGGATGGCATTAAGTGACATCCGGGTCAGGGGGGGCGGGTTGCAGGAGGTGCTGGGTGGGAGGTGTAGCCACCCCCCCAGGCCCCTCGAGGATAAAGAAGCGGGGAGCGCCCAGGTGACCCCCTTGTTGCCTGGACGCTCCCCCACACCGGTCGTGCCCTGCGCTCGGGGCTTCTTGTTTTCCCGCCCACCATCCCTGGAACAACGCGGTTGATGCTTTACTAGTCCGATTTAGTGTGTAATTTGCTAGGATGTCTGTTAGCCTAATTTGCCATGCATAGTAAACTGTAGTTGGATTGTGTATTTTGCTGATGATGCTTTCTATTAGAATTTTTCTCCCCTTTTAGGGAATGGTACTGAAATATGTCATTGGTGTTGCAATTGTGTTTAGGCCTTTTTTCCCTTTGTAGCTCTACGGTGTTATGCGTGATGTTTGACTTAGTCAGTGTAGTTGTCCTTTAGAATTTTTTCCCATAGGTCGTCGTATTTATTAGGAATGGGGCATGCGGTAAGGTCATGACCGGTGAGCAGCTATTTTAAGGTCTGAGGGGGCGGGCATCATCCTATGGAGGTTCCTGCCCAGGGGGAGGGGCCATTGGCCCCTCCTAGAACTTCAGGGGCAAGGTAACTGGTGCTTCAAAGGGGCGCGGGTTGGGGAGTAGTCACGCTTTCCTTAGGCTGGTAGCCACCCCGCGCGCACATACTCATGACGTCAGCGGATGGCGCAGAGTAAGGGCCCTCCTTTAGTGGGTAAATGAAGTTCACGGCGTGGACCGGGTAATTACCGGGCCCGGCTGCGCATGCGCACATCTTTAGGTGAGGCGCAGCTAGTAGGACCTGACACCGGTTAGCGACCTTGCCATATGGCCAGAAATGTTAGTATACAAAATTCAGATGAGGATGTTAGATTCGGTTAGGAAACAATCTGTATTAGAGTTTTTGTTAAGGATAGTTTCTCACACCTTTTGACAATATTGTATCTAATGTCCTGCTGATTTTTGTATAAACTGATTATCGTGCAATTAAAAATGTATTGTTTTATAGCTTAATAAATACGGCCGGGGGGTCTTGCGACCTCCCGCCTTCCAAAGATAACCATGTTTCATGTCCATGTGTCCGGGGGTTGGTGGTCATGGGGGGGGGGGGCGGCAGCCAGTCACTGACCATCCTGTAGAAGACTCTCACACATAACGTAAATTACAAGTAAGTGAAAGGAAAAAGGTATTCCATATAATCTGTTTAAGAATTATTCATCAGGGCAAGATTCCTTGCAGAACAGAAGTGTCTCTTATCAGGGGGCCCCCTGCTGGGGCCCTGGGTCAGAGCCCACTTTGCCCATGCCTTAAAAGGTCTCTGATCTCAGAGGGGTGACGAAGGGCCTCACTGGTTCTGTATGGGCAGGAAGGGCCTCTTTGTTGCGATGCTTCTGCCGGGAAATTAACGTTGGCCTCTGTCTGTCCTGTGGTGCTGCTGGAGGGACAGAGGAGCGCGTACCTCGATGCTGCCTGTGCTGGGTGATGAAAGATGTAGGGCGGTCGCAGCATCTTGGTCTGTTTCTAGCTCACAGGGGCGCCACATGTGACTGGATGCCTTAAAGAGTCAAAGACCATTTCTGTGCCTGCATTTTGCCCCGTCGCAGTTGGGAGGTGTCAGTGATGTCTACAATGCTTTGGCCTGAAAAACCAAGCATTTGCAATGCAATAGGAATTGCATTTACACAAGACCTATTGCATTGCAAACAGGAGTGCGGGCGGTGGGCAGAGAAGGCACGGACAACAGAAGTGCGGGCGGGCGAGGGGGAACAAATAGTTCTCTAAATAACATTTACCGTAGGTACCGTGTAACACTCCAAAAAAAGGGGCCAATAGCCATGGGAGGGTACAAATGACGACATGGCCATCATAAGGCAGGACAAACAAGCCTCAAAATCAATCAGAAGGCAGCATTTACGAAGGACAAAGACATACGCCAATGAAAAATATGGGAGGAGAGTGAGGGCAGCTTGTCTCCCCATACCCTACTACTGCGTGCCTCACAGAGCGAGCAACGCATGCTGCCACTAAAGATCGACCTAAAAATGAGGCTTGTACTGGTCCATGCATAGATTCTCGTCATTGTGAAATGTCTTTACTCACTAGCTGGTAATAGCAGCATCTGTATCCTTCAAGATAGGAATTTTCTTAAATAGTTCCAGACCGTAAACGACAAAGTCATTTTAATAGACAGTTCGATTCGAATTCATTTCCATGTTACTGTTTTGAACAGAACAAGTTCCACACATGATAGTTTTGCAGGGTAAAACAATTACGGGCTTAAAGACGTGTAGTTGTTTGATTGAAAGTAGTGGCCAGGCACTTTTTATTTTAACTTGAATTACTCTATTGTATTTGCTATAATGCCTTTCCCTATGCTATTGTGCCTTGAAAATTAAATCAAACAGAAATCGAATTGCTCAATGATACAATAGATTTAAGCTCTTGAAATACACATTCTCACCCTAATTCGATTTCATGACAGACGACAATCACATAGTTGTTTTGATGAACAGTTTCCCAAACTTTTATTTTGGCATTTATTGCAGCATACTTTTCTTTCTTAATTCCTTTCCATGCTTTGATCCACGCTCTTGATTTTGAACATAAGATTGTGCTGTGCGTTTGCCAACAGACACTGAGATACGTTCATGAGCAGTTGGCTGCACCGGATGCCTCTGACATTCTTTTCAACCCACTGCTTCTTTTAATATAACACGCTCAGTTGCAAAAAGGGAACTGTGAATGCCCTCTGCGTTTGGCACTATCAGCAGACTTGATACCGTGCCACGGGGATCTGCTCTTGCATGGACAGCTGCCCAAAGTCATTTTATTTGTGCATATATTTATGATAATTACTCTTAAACTGTAATGAGTAAGTCATTTAATAAGCTATTTTGGATAACAGTTTAATCAATCCATTTCACAATTTAGATTGACATTCACCTGCCATATTATACATATGGGTAATGTTCAGTTACTTATTAAGATTTTCTTTCCTTTATGGTGTAATACTATCCAGTTGATCGAAACACGAAACAAACTCATGAGTTTTTTTAATAAAGAAGCATTCATGTATTATGCAAATTAACTAGCATAAAAGAAGATACATTCCTGCAGTATTCCACAAAGGAAAGAGCATGCAAAGATGTATATTAGGTAACTAATACTAGGAAGGGATAATCCAGAGATCAATTATGGGAATTTCAGGACAGGATTAGAGAAAGGCATCTGGAGAAAACAGAACATAGTTATTTCAGGTTCCCAGATTGATAGGACAAAGGCAAAAGATCTAGTTTTGTGGATTCGAGCTGGTCTAAAAATTGATTATTACAAAAAATTTAGTGATATGTATACTATGAACAGTAATAACTACAAAAAATTTATTTTTTGTTTTTGTGTAAGCTACTGGGAGCTGTATGTCAGTATAGTTTTTTATAAAAAATATCTTGTCATAAATATAGGGTGTAGAGTTCCTAATATTTAATCTACTGGGGTGAAATTGTTGTAAATTATATTTAGGACACAATATTTTTTAATAGTTTTTTCTCAGACGATATTTTGGTTACCACCAAAGTAGGATTTTTTTACCTAACGTGTTATGTTGGAGATTTGGAACATCCATAGATTCAACACAAAAAGTGGCACTGTTCCAGAAGGAGTGATACAGAAAGCAAGGGAAAGGGAAAGTGCTACGTCACGGACTCAGTATGAGGAGTGAGGGGAAGTGCTCAGAGAGGACAATTCTTGTCTCTTGTTGCCCTCACACACCTCGTAGGATGTCATGTTTCATCATTGGGCGGTTGCTCCTCGTCGAGCTGGTGGTGCAATGCCCTACGGGTCCCTCGAAGGGTCACTTCAGCGGAGATCAACTGCCGGTGGGTGCATGTGGGTAAAGTCCAATCGTGCGTGTGGGATAATTGTTGGTAGAGTAAAACAACCCATAGGTTAGTAGTTACTAACACAGGTGCAATGTGCCCAGGTAACTGATCAGGTCGACATGTTTCACGCCTATGTCGGTCCAAAGGATCCCTGGCGTTTCATCAGGACCAAAATTAGAGGTGATGGTGGTGTAGTGCACAAAAGTGGAATATTAATAATAGAGGGGTACCATTGGCTCTCTGAATGATCAGAGGGGGCCACTATATTTAAGGAAATAAGTAGCGGCTATGACTACTGAGCTGTCCTTTTGACTCTCTCTTTCTTGTACTCTCTTATTAGAGCGGAGCTCTGTTTACCTGCGCCGCAGCCAGGTGAGGCAGAGCATTTTTCTCCTACCAAATAGGTAAGCGGGATGTTCAACTCAAAAAGAGTTATTTGGTATACATTTGTTTGACACGATGGGTGTTATGAATATTATCTGACACCAAGTATTGGCTATGCTCGACACTTTATTTGTCTAATGCCAATATTTGTTTATTTGTTTTTGTTTGTCTCTCTATGTATCTGACTCAACTGCTCTCCTACTTTGGACAAACACCAGCAGTTAGGAGAATGATCACACCTAGGATACCCGGGTGATATCTTTTACCACTATATTTGTTGTTCACCCTTTTTTTAAGCAGTAGCGACCTCCGGTCCTGATGAAAGCAGCGGACACCCACTTGGGTCCATAAAACTTCAGAAACATGTTGACCTATTGTTACATATAGTAGCTATTTGTTGAAACTACTATAATCTCGCACTGATTTTATTCATTTGGAAGCTGAGAGGTACTCATTAAACTTATTTTCCTCTTGTCTCTCCAATTTTAGCCTTGTTTGCACCCTTTCTCAACTTCACTTTAATTGATGCACTGCTTTTCAGTTATCAGTACACGCCAACATACCTATAGCCCACTGGGGCACCCACATCCTGATCAAACTCACAAGTGGTTGCAATGTCTACTCTTCCTGGTGTGAAGGGTCCCAGATGATGACAAGGGCGGTATCGGTCGATAACTGATGGGTATTTTTCACATCCGGAAAGCATCCTGTTGACCATGTATCACATCCTTAGATACATTCTCTCTTTTTCTTTTTTGTTTGTGTTAAATACATAGTTAGTCGACAGATTGCTTTTGACCCACAGTTACTCTTTGTTTGCTTATACTGTCTTTATTGGGGCCTGAAGCTGTGCCAGGTCGTTAAATATCCCCTTGGACCCTCCTCTCACCGTTGTGTTCAAAAAAGAAATAAAAGACCATGGGCCTAATGGTCAGCAAAAACAGGATGTTTGACTGCAAAAATTTAGAGGAAACCATACCAAGGATGCCAGGTCTAGGTCTGAGAGAGGAAGATGGCGGCCGGCTAGAAGGTCCGGTCGGGAGCTCCATGCTCGCCGTCAGTTCTAGACCAAACTTATTACATACCAATACCGCAGCCGCTACAATGCAGTAGCGGAACAACAACAAAAAGACAGCCTACCTACTGAAGTTTCGTGAGGGTCCTCGACGTCGGAAAATCAAACCGACTTTGGACGAAGCAAATCTCCGGGGGATGTGGGACTCCTATCAGCTAGGATTCAGAGGCTCCAGCGGCGGTCTCATTGTCTTCCCAGGGCTCTGGGCGGCAGCATCAGGTGTGCACAGGGAGTGTCGGAGAGTGCTCGGGAGGGTCGGCTTCCTCTTCCGGGGGAAGAGCGGCAGCAGTAGCGGTCACATCAGCTCACCAGCGCGTCGGGAGCAGTACTGTCTCCGGGGCACGAAAGGTAGTGCTGCCGGAGCCAGAAGCACTGATACACGGGAGGGAGAGACAAAATCCCCTAACAGTGCCAGTGCTATCCAGGTGGAGGGGAAGCAAACTGAGCCTTTCACCGAAGACTCCAGACCTATGAGGGGCCGGTCCGGGAAGGTAGCAGCAGGAGGTGCAGAGTCAAAGAACTGGCTACGAGCACACTCAACAGACAAAGACCGGAGGACTCTTTTCAACCCCAGCTCTAACCCCATGAGCAAGGTACGAGGGGAGAAGAAAGGACAGGGGGTCATAGCTCTAGACCTGATTGCGTGGTGCAAGGGGGGTAATCAGGGGATTTCCCTAGGAAAGGAAGGTGGGTATTGGAGGTGCCGGGGGTGATGAGTGTGCAGAGGGGGCGGTCTCAGTGGTACAAATCTCACAATCAAGCACTAAGACAGGAGAAAAGGGGAATCCTCAATCCAGAATAGAGCTCGAAGAAGGGATCGGGACAAGATCCAGTTACTGCCTCAGGAATAGGCAGTTCCCCAAGCAAAGTTTCTTTCCCCCACCAAACAAGTGATACTACCAGTGAGCACAAAAAGAAAATTGAGAGGCACCGCTAACCGTGACCGCCAACCTAAACCTAGGTCTGAAAAAGGAGGGGTCCAAACAGAGCAAAAAGTAAAAATTACCCCCTCGCTGAGATCCTTTTTTAAAGTTCAGCAACCGACACAAGCAAGAGATAACTCCCCAGCATCTCGAGACATAACCCGTACCCCGGAGAGTATTCTTCTCTTAAGAGAGCTACCGCATACCGAAGAACCAAGAAACAACATTCAGAGAATGAGCATAGAAAACAATACTCACACAGACCCACAAATGGAGGTACCAGAAGGTCCTGTACTGTCAGATACAAACGAGCCCCAGACAGACAATTTAGGTCTTCCTCTCCCTCATTCCATCATAGAACAAACGGGAAAACTCATGGAAAACTTCATGGAGAAGGTGCTGGGAGAGATGAGAGAAAAATGTACAGGGTCTGAAACCAATCAAACCAAGATTCAGGAGGTATGTGAGACCCTGGATCAAAAACTGAATGCATTGGGCGATAGGGTGTCAGCAGTTGAGTCGGTGGTGGAGACCCTTAACAAAAAGCTGGACACCAACCAGAAGGAGATCAGAAAGCTAAGAGACTCAGACAGAAGTATAAAAGAAAAACTTGAATCGCTAGAAAATCAAGCAAGGAAAAACAATCTGAGGATCTTAAACCTACCAGAAAATCTGGAAGGGTCTGGCATTAAGAAATTCACCATCTCACTACTTGAAGAACACTTCCCCTGGACTAAAAGGCAAACCTGGCTGACGACATACAGAGGGTACACCGAGACCCCTTTGGAAAGAGTAAAGAGAGAAGGACACCAAGGAAGATCTTAATAAACTTTAAAACATATACACTAAAGGAAAAACTCTTAAGTGAAGGTCTAAAAAGCAGCTCCCTAAATAAAGACAATTGGTCCTTCAGGATTCGCTCTGATATGTCTAAAGCCACCCAGGACATGCAGTGGGAGTTAGGAAAATTTATGCAAGAGCTAAAGTCCCTCAGAGCCACAGTACAGATGAAATTCTCCGCTGCGCTGAGGATCATGTGGCGAAACAAAATGCATAATATAAGGAAGCCCAGTGAGGTAGAGACTTTCTTAGAGCAAATGAAGGAGCAGCTGCGGACTATGACTGTAAGTTAAGACAGTAAAAAATATGTAACCAAGGCGAACCATGGAGCTCAAAAAGGGCGAATAATACCGCCCAAAAAAAAGATAGGAGGCTTCCTCGGGGTGGGTATTGATGAACGTCACAAAAAAATACAAAAACAAACAGAAAAGACACCACGGGTGGGGAGCAAATTAGGGAAAAAATAGAAAAAATGTCCTCAGCTTTTAAAACAGAAGGAGTTTACAGGGACTGTAAAAATGAAATAAGCTTAAGTACCCACAAAAAAAAGTGTGATGACAACAACTAAAGAATTCAAAATTCTCTCATGGAACGTTAATGGGCTCAGAACAAGTAGCAGACGGAGAAGGATACTTGAATACCTAAAGGAAGTGGATAATGAAGTGATCATACTACAAGAAACACACCTCTTGAAGGCAGAATGGGAACAAATAGTGAAACACCTTAGCTGGGTGGACACCTATGTATGTACCAACCAAGACTGCAATGTCAAGGGCATTGAAATTCTCTTTAAAAGATCACTTAATGCAAAAGTTGAGCACAAGGTAGTGGATAGCAAAGGCAGATGGGCTTTAGCTAAGGTAAGAATACATGACAATACCTTTACCATAGCAGGATACTATGGACCAAATATCGATGACCCAAACCCCCTCCAAAGGTTATACACAGAGTTACTATCAACAACTGCTCCGATATTACTGGGGGGTGACTACAACATTATTCTGGATCCAAAATTGGACAGATCCCCTCCAGGAAGGCAAGCCAATTTACCCAAGATGAGAGAATGGCTAGGTATTTACAAAAAAAGACCTAGGTTTGATAGATATGTGGAAGGAGAAAGGCAACCAAAGGTTTCCTTTTACCCTTCATAATAAAAAACTAGGATACAGATCCAGAATCGATTACTTCCTGATAAGCAAAAATCTGCATAGCAACAGTTAACAACAGTCTATAAAGTTTTAGACCATCTACCAGCACATCTGTCTGACCACTCGGCAGTACAACTCACTCTCCAAACTACAATAAATAAATCACAATCCAGATGGACAGTTGACCGCACTCTACTACTAGATCCTAAGCTACGGGAAGAGCTAGGTACAACCTCAGCCAACTTCTTTGAGGACAATCGAGTAGGCACATCAGACCAAACTACTTGGGACACATATAAGGCAGTTATCAGAGGAAAACTAATTAGCATGGGAGCTCATAGAACAAAACTCGCCAAACATGAGATTGGAGATATGGAAAAATATATAAACTTAATTGATGCACAGATAACTGCAGAAAATGATAAAGGTAAAAAAGATACAATGGAGGAGGAAAGAAGGGAATTAAGAGAAAAGCTGGCAGACTACCTAGAAAACAGAGTTAAGATGAAGTGGGAAGCCAGCAAACTCGCCGATCACGAGTATGGGGAAGGATGCGGAAAACTGCTGGCATGGAAAACAAAAACCGATCAAACCAGAAATAAAATAGCTAGCATACAGCAGAACAATCAAAGCGGCTTAACTTCCGAAGAGTCGGTAATCAAGCAGGAATTCGAAAACTTCGTCTCCAACCTATACAAGGAAGACTCCTTCTCACCAGAAGAACAAACTGGAAAGTACTTAGACCTCTTACTTCTACCCAATTTATCGGAAGAAGAAAAAGAGGAGCTAAATGTGGAAATAATGATTGAGGAAGTGAAAACAACGCTAAAAGGTCTGAAAAGAGGGAAGGCTGCCGGTCCTGATGCCCTACCAAATGAACTATATTCCGCTTTGAGAGAAATCTTGGCCCTGCCGATAACAAGGCTTTTAAACACAATATACAAGGAACAGAGTAAAATCCCAGACTCATTGAACGACGCAACTATCAGCATCATTTTAAAACCAGGGAAAAACCCTGCAATCTGAGAATCTTACAGACCCATCTCGCTGGTGAACTGCGATTATAAAATCTTTATGCAGATCATAGCAAGGAGACTGGCCCTTCTAAAGCCGAAACTGATCCACCCGGACCAAAAGGGATTTCTAAAGGGAAGGCAAATATACGACATAACCCATGAGCTCTCTGCCGCAATAGATGTAGCGACCTGCAAAAAGATCCCCCTGACTATAATTACTTTTGATGCGGCTAAAGCATTTGACAGAGTAAATTGGTCCTTTCTAAACAAAGTCATTACCATATAAAACCTTGGGCAGTGCTTTAGTCATCTGGTATCTGAGACCTACAAAAAACCAAGAGCAAAGATTCTAATCAACGGGGGCCTCACCAATAATATCGACATACAAAGAGGAACGAGGCAAGGGTGCCCCCTGTCACCGTTGTTATTCAATCTTTACATCGAGCCACTGTCAAGTACTCTCAGAAATAACGGATCAATAACTCCCTTCAAATACCGCAAGTGGGCCAAAAAGGTGGCGTTATACGCGGACGACCTAATGATCTTTACAGCAATAGATAAGACAATTGCGGAATTTGGCAAAGTATCTGGGTACTTGACCAATGAAGCTAAAACTGAATCTATGAGCTGGAACGTACATCAGAATACCCCATACTCTAAAGACAAAATAAAATACCTGGGTATTACGCTGGTCAAAGATCTAGAAAAAGTGCCCCAGTTAAACCTCAATAGGATTGCCCTTGAGACCAAAAAACTCCTCAAAGTATGGGATGGGTTACCACTAAGCTTCCTGGGAAGATCAAACATGATAAAAATGTCCATACTTCCCAAATTTACTTACCTCTTTAATGTCATTCCATTGGAATTTAAGAGAGACTCTTTGAAGAAGATCCAGGGAGAAATCGCGAGTTTCATATGGGCATCTAAAGGGTCAAGGATTGCCTGGAACAAAATAAGGAGGAAAAAAGAACAAGGTGGAATAGCCAGCCCGGATCTCGTCGAATAATACAGGGCTTTCCAGTTTAAAAACGCGAGACCCTATTAAAAAAATACGAACTTGGGGCCTGATTCACAGAATGAACCTAAGACTAAATCCTAAACTTACTACTATTTGGTATTCACAGAATGCACTTACTACTTTCGGGATTCACAGAGTGAACTTACTAATTTCAGGATTCACAGAATAAACTTACTACTTTCGGTATTCACAGAATAGATTTAAGACTACTAACTCTAAGTCCGAAATCGGGGAGTAAATTCCGGCCCGGAGGCGGAGCTTCCGGCTTGGGGCGGAGCTTGCGTCCCGGAGGCGGAGCTTCCGGCCTGGAGGTGGGGATTTTTGCCATGCTGAAATCTCCAACTCTGGGCCGCAAGCTCCGCCTCCGGGCCGGAAGCTCCGCCTCCGGGCCGTAAGCTCCGCCCCCAACCCGGAAGCTCCGCCTCCGGGCCGGAATTTACTCCCCGATTTCGGACTTAGAGTTAGTAGTCTTAAATCTATTCTGTGAATACCGAAAGTAGTAAGTTTATTCTGTGAATCCCGAAAGTAGTAAGTTCACTCTGTGAATCCCGAAAGTAGTAAGTGCATTCTGTGAATACCAAATAGTAGTAAGTTTAGGATTTAGTCTTAAGTTCATTCTGTGAATCGGGCCCTTGGTCCTGAATTCCTTCAAACATTGACAATCAAAACTGACTAGTTTTTATTTAAATTCGGACACCCGAAATTCTTTTAAAAAAGAAAATTAAAGATCCTAAACAACGCAGCAAAATTATGGTATCAAGTCAGAAGTACTTTGAACATTCCTTACTACAGCTCTATGGCTCCCATATGGGATTCCCCGGGCACACCAGAATGCCTAAAAGATTCCCTGGCATTGCCACTAAAAGCGGCTGGAATCAACAAATGGGGCCAGCTGATGACAGAGAATTCAATAGAACCATGGGAACACCTAGAAGAAATCACCAACTCATCGGTGTCAACATTTAAATATTACCAACTAACAAGCTGGGCAAGCTCACTATTGGATAAAAAAACGGGAAGAATAGACCTAGAGAATGAAATGACGAAGACCACCCCAATAAAGAAGGAAATATCAAAATGGTGTTGGGGTCTAATCACTGCAGGAGAAGAGAATTTCTCGATCCCAGAGTCAGTCTGGAGGATATACATAACAGAGATGGACCTTCAAAACTTATGGCAGAGGTCACTATAAAAAAGCTGGTCAACCCTCAAAACAAGCCCGCCCGAAGAGAAACCATTTATTCACAATACACAGGGCATACTGGACCCCCAAAAGGCTATCAAAATTCAAAGGAGCCAGCGTAAAGTCCTGCCCCAAATGCGGGCAAGAAAAGGCGAACGATCTGCACATGTTCCAAGGCTGCCCCCTCCTTGACTCCTTTTGGCAGGAAGTTGGTAAGACGATATGCCGGGTATTGGGAAAACATCTAGAAGTAAGTACAACTCTAATTATTTTCGGGATTGACACCAAGGTTGATTTAAGTAAGGAGAAGTTAACAAGAAAACAGGAAAATTTGCTGTTTGTATTAATGCTACTTGCAAGAAGGGAGATATGCCTAAACTGGGTTAAACCAGTACCACCAATACATGGGGACTGGCTAAATTCTATAATAAAAACACATAAAACGGATAGGAAAGGAAAGCCCACTAAAAAATCTAATTTCTTGGAAATCTGGGAAAATTACCATGCACTCACTACGTAAGTTAATGAAGGAACTCGAATAAACATAACAAATCCAATGATTAAAGCGGTGACAATAATTCAGACGGGAATCATTCCTGCAGAGTGGCCAGGCAGGAAGGCTAGCTCTCCCCCCTGTTACAAAGAATTATTGATTATAGTAAAGGATGCAGGAGTGCTAAGTCTCACTTATTCCAACAAAGGGAAACTCTCCTTTGCCGGGACAGTAATGTTGAGAGAGTGTAGGCACAATCTTGGAAGTCACGGCCTCCCGACACACTCCTTATACATTCATGCGCAAAATGAGGATAAAAAAAAAGGATGCCAGGTCTAACATGTGTCCCCCCACCTGAAAGTTGGGACAGCTACCCAACCCTATGAAAGTTCTCTTCATTAAGATGGAAGGACTGAGTCAGGCAATCAGTGTTGGTGTGGTCTGTTCCAGGACGGTGTTTCACTGTAAAGTCCATTCCTTGTAGGGAGATGGACGATCTCAACAGTTTGGGATTCTCAGCTGCATTAACCATCTATGGCATCTGTGGTCTGTCTAAACCCAGAAGTGAGCACCAAACAAGTATGATCTTAACTTTTTCAGTGCCTTGATCACAGTAAATGCAAAAATGTCAGTTGATGGACAGATGGAAGAACAATGTCATACATTCACTTCATTTTTGTGCTCACCATGCCACACCATGCCATTCCAGTTTGAACCCAGCCATATACAAATCAGTCTTGACCCTGTGCCCCATGGTATCAGTCCAGCACGAACTGCCAAACCAGGTCCTCCCTGGACTAGAAACAAGTATCCTAGGACCAGTTTCGGGCTTTCAGCCCTCCTCAGCCAGGATAGCTTTGGTATCGCTTTGTTTGCCCTAAGTTGGCAGGGTATGCCCAGATGTGGGTCCCTTGCTCACTTTGCCACTGGATTTAAGATAGCCTGGCTGATGAGGGATATGAACCCGAAACCGGTCCCAGGATGCTTGTTTCCGGTCCAGGGAAGACATGGCTTGGCAGTTCGGGCTGGACTGTTCCCATGAGGCACAGGGTCAGACTCATTTGTATAAGGCCATGTCTGAACTGGGGTGGCGGATTGAGCTAAAGAAAGATGATGGATTAAACCCAGATCAGTTGACTGGGGGTAAGTGCTTGATTTTGCTTAAGCGCTCCATCCATCATCCCCTTTGGTATCACTTTGATCAGAGTAAAGGCATCCCTCTCTATTCTACCCACCTATGTTCAATGAGAAGTAATCTCCTACTGATGAAGGATACAGGCTGATCAAGGCCCTCTTAAATTAGGTGAGAGAGCATGGCCTCTATGCCATGTTCCGAGGCATCTGTCTGCACAATCAATACATCAATCAATCATAGTATTTGTAAAGTGCAATACATACCTGTGATGGTCTCAAGGCGCTGAGGGGAGGGGGTGCTGCTACTGCTCGAAGAGCCAGGTCCTGAGAAGTCTTCTGAAGGTGAGCAGGTCCTGGGTCTGCCGCAGGGGGGTAGGGAGGGTGGTCCAGGTCTTGGCAGCGAGGAAGGAGAAGGATCTTCCGCCGGCAGTCATTCGCTGGATGCGGGGGACAACGGCGAGGGCAAGTCTGGCTGAGCGGAGCTGTCGGGTGGGTGTGTAGAAGCTGAGTTGGTTGTTAAGGTATGCTGGTCCGGTGTTGTGCAGGGCCTTGTGGGCGTGGGTGAGTAGCTTGATGGGGAGCCAGTGTAGGTCTTCCAGGTGGGGGGTGATGTGGCTGCAGCGAGGGACGTTAAGGATCAGTCGGGTGGAGGCATTTTGGATACGTTGCGGGTTGTCGCCAGTGTTTGGTCGGGTTACCTGCTTAGAGTGCGTTGCCTTAGTCCAACCTGCTGCTGAAGAGGGCCTGGGTCACCGTTCTTCTTGTTTCGGTGGGGATGCATGTGTAGATCCTGCTGAGCATGTGGAGGGTGTTGTAGCAGGAGGAGGAGACGGTGTTGACCTGCTTCGACATGGAGAGGGAAGAGTTAAGGATGGTACCCAGGTTGCATGCGTGGTCCGTGGGTGTCGGTGCTGTTCTGCCACCAGGAGTTGTCTCAAGCTGAGGAGGTGGAACCGAGGACTAGGACTTCTGTCTTGTCCAAGTTCAGCTTCAGTCGGCTGTTCCTCATCCATTCTGCAACGGCCTTCATTCCCTCGTGGAGGTTGGTTTTGGCGGTGTGTGGGTCCTTGGTGAGGGAGAGGATCAGCAGTTTGTCGTTGGCGTAGGAGATGATGCTGAGGTCATACTGGCGGGCAACGTGGGCGAGGGGGGCCATGTAGATGTTGAACAGCGTTGGGCTGAGGGAGGATCCTTGGGGTACGCCCCAGATGATGACGTTGGCTTTGGAGCAGAAAGGGGGGAGGCGGACACTCTGGGTTCTGCCGGAGAGGAAAGATGTGGTCCATTCCAGGGCCTTCTCTTGGATTCTGGCTTCTTGCAGGTGTGATTTTAGTGTGCAGTGGCAGACCACGTCGAAGGTGGCTGACAGGTCCAGGAGGATGAGGGCTGATGTTTCGCCGTTGTTCAGTTGGTCCCTTATGTCATCTGTGGCGGCGATGAGGGCTGTCTCAGTGCTGTGGTTTCTCCGGAATCCGGACTGGGACGGGTCCAGGATGTTGTTGTCTTTGAGGTATTGGGTCAGTTGCATGTTGACTATTTTCTCAGTCACCTTTGCTGGTCCTTGGGGTCCACCTTGGATTTCTTGAGGAGGGCGTTGATCTCGGCGTGCTTCCAGTTTTCTGGGAATGTGGCTGTCTTAAACAAGGTGTTGATCACTTTCCGAAGTTGGGGTGCAATGGCTGCGTCAGCTTTGTTGAATATGTGATGAGGACTGGGGTCTGACAGTGAACCTTAGTGGATGGAGTTCATGGTCTTGTGGGTTTCATCGTCGTTGACGGTGGTCCAAGAGGTCAGGCTGTGGATGCGGGTGGGGTACGCTGGTGCGGTGGGGATCTGGAGTTGTCGGGGTGGTATGTGTTGAAGCTGTTGTGGATTTCGGTGATCTTGTGGTGGAAGAAGGTAGCCAGCGAGTCGCAGAGTTCTTGTGAGTGTGGGATGTCTTTGGCGTTGGCGCTGGGGTTGGAGAGTTCTTTCACGATGCTGAAGAGCTCTTTGCTGTCGTGTGAATTGTTGTCCAGGCAGGTTTTGAAGGCAGATCTCTTGGCGAGTCTAATGAGGTGGTGGTGTCTACGGGTGGCGTCCTTGTGGGCTGCGTGGCTGTCTGCTGTTTATTCGTGGATCCACTTCTTCAGCAGTTTCCAGCAGGTGTGTTTGGAGGTCTGGAGTTCTTTGGTGAACCAGGTGGCTTTCTTGCTGGTGCGGCTGTTGGAGGGTTTCTTGAGCGGGGCGAGGGTGTTGGCGCAGTCGTTGATCCACTGTTGGAGGTTGCGGAGGCAGCGTCTGGGTCAGTGGGTTCGGTGGGTGGGTTCAGGGCGAGGGTGGTGGCCAGCTGGCCCTCGGTGACTTTGCTACAGCAGCGACGGGGTAGCTGTTGGGTGTGGTGGTGCGTAATTAATTCTTAGGAGAAGGCAGGGGCTTTAAGCATGGGTACTATGTAAATGGCCTCCTTTAGGGTCTCAAAATCTTTCTGGCATGCATCTGTCCAGCTCACCTGATGTGGCTGCTTCTTTGAAGTAAGCTGTGTTAAGGGGCAAGAATGGTGCCATATCCCTTGACAAATCTCATGTAATAACCAGTAAGGCCTAAAAAGGCTCTTATCTCTGTCTGGGTCTTGGGGGGTTCCCAAGCCAGAATAGTTTCAATCTTGCCTGGAGAGGCTACACCTCGCCAGCTCCCACTTAGTGACCCAAACACACCCTTGAGCGCTGCCCTATCTGGCACTTATTGGCCTTGATGGTCAGGTCTGCCTTCAAAAGAGCTTGAAACGCTTCCTTGAGGTTACACAGGTGGCACTACCAGCTAAAACTGAAGACTACAATGTCATCTAAGTAGGCAGCACTGAAGTTCTCTAAAATTATGTACGATCTGGTTGACCAACCTCTGGAAGGTGGCTGGGGCATTCTTCTGGGGTAGAGAACACAGACCTATTTGTACCCACATTGGTTCAAGGAAATAAGCCAGTACTCAGATGTTTAATCAAACGTGTTGAGGAACTTGGCAGCTCCAATCTGACCTATAAGCTCATCAATTTGGGTGATGGGGTGTGCGTCAATCTTGGTGATCACATTGAGCCCACAATAGTCCATACAGAACCTACGTTTGGGTGTGACACCTGGAGGGGCAGCCTTAGGGACCAACACCACTGTGCTGGACAAAGGGTTGTTTGAGGGTTCAATAACCCCTTAACACCAGCATCATGGAGATCTCTTCCCTAATGCTGGCTCTCACCTTGTTAAAAAACCGTAAAGTGCATACTTTACAAGCATGCTGCCTCTAGTATCAATATCATGAGTACACCATGTATGAATGAATGAATGAATTAATGAATGAAAAAATGTATTGGTCAGTAAATACAAACTTACAGTAAAAAACATTTTAATACACTTTTTTAGCATTTCATAAAATAAAACCTCTTAATGCAATTTTCTTACCTTTCATGCGTAACCAATCCCGAGCCTTTATTTAAAAAACACATAATAAAAACTACCATTCCTCAATTCATAAGTACTAAAAAATCTCTTCATTGATCACTATTAGTCAATTCCTCTCTGATATTTCTATGAACTTCAAAAGTCAGCCAGTGAATTGTAAACCTTCTCCCTGCAGGCTGGCAATGACTGCTTGTGGACATGATGGACAAATTGACTATTAAAATCCTGCTTAAGCAGCCTCCTATGTTCCACTAATAGCCCGGGCAACTAGAGATGATATGACAAATATCTTCTCTGTTATGGTGACACAGGCGGCACATCCACACGCCCTATTACCACTCGGTTTTTTCCACGTTGGGCTGTGCCCACGGAATAGGCTGTTGCCTAACCAGAGATGCATACATTTCAAATTGGCCCTTTGGCTATTTAGAACCCCTAGATAGCTCTGAGCTTACAGCATACCATAGGAAGCAATCACTGTCCATGCATGGGCTCTTTTTGCCAATACTGCTTTATCCAACTGCAAGAAAAAAATTTTGCTGCACCAATTCATCACTTCGTTAAATGCCACCTGTGAAAGGAGTAAAGCCCATAATAGTTGAGCCTTAAAAACATCTATAGCCAATTTGAAGTATTTGTTAGCCTGTTTATGTTTGTTGTCACTTAGCACCTCCCAAATCACTGTCATCAGCGTTGAGTTATTATCCTGTCTCAGTTTGTGGAAACATTTCAAATATGCCCCTAAACTGTTTTAGTTCTGTCGTCTAAGGCCAAATTCAAGTCAAATTTGCGCTGGTGATGTCTGCTGAGGGAGATGAAACAAGCGACAATAGGTACCTGTCACCAGCTTGTCTATAATATTATCAGCATGTCCTGTAAAAGTCTCTGCTCCATATGTCAGACTGACATTACTTCTAGTAATGGTTTGAGGAAAAGGCCTTTTAAGTTATTCTTTAGGGTTGTGAATGCTGCAGTAAGTGAGTTATTTTTTCTCTGCAGTGCAGCCCAATGATTCTTACCCGACCCCCTAGCGTCTAGTATGACACCAAGATATCTATACTATGAAAAGGATTCTAATACAGACCCTTCTATACTCAATAAAGGTTGCGCTGCTAACCCCCGTGACAACAGCATTGTTTTTGACTTCTTTAAGTTGACCTTTAACCTGTGAGATGAAGTGTATAGAGCAGTTTCGTTTATTAGTCTCTGCAGCCCCACCTTTGTGTAACTTATTAATTCAATGGGATAAGGGAGAAAAACAGGCAAAAAATAGGCGCACGGCACGAGTAACTGGCAGCTGTCTCTCTGATGGTCTAGGGTCAGAATAGGGGAGAGGCTGACACTCTTGACTGACTCATCCTGCTCCTTAGCAGAAAGGAGGATGGTGAGAGCTTAACTCTCCTGTTTCATCCCATCATCACTAGCTAGGAGCATGGTTAGCTCAGACCTTTCAAAGTGGGGCGTGAGGCAGTTGACATGAAGGACCCTCAAAGGGTTCCGTGAAGTCTTGAGGTCCACCAAATCAGTGACATCACTCATGCGCTCCTTCATCTCAAGCCAGAGGTATTGAAGGACCCTGGGCTAAACTGGCTCCATCATCCAGACTTTTTGATGTGACTGAAATGTGTTACTCGCCCAGAGTGGCATTCTTGTCATACCACCATTTCATATCCTATTGGCTGGCTTCCAGATTCTTCTGTGCGAGGTCCCAGAAGTGTGTTCTCTGTTTGCGGAGTGCTAGTCTTTTGCTGACCACATCCTGGAGGGACTTCTCCTGGGACCTTGCCCCAGGTCTCCTTCATCAAACTGAGTTCAAATGGGCTAAGCCAACCCCCTGTTTTGGTAGCTCCCTAAAGGCAAACAAAAGGCATGGCAGGAAGACATCCCATTTCTATCTCATGTGCTCTGGTAGGCCCATAATCATGCCCTTTAGGGTTCCGATGAACCTTTCAACAATTCCATTCATTTGTGAGTGGTAAGGAGTGGAGAATTGTAGGTTACCCAACACCCATTACACATGGCCTTTATGTACCCTCATGGAGATGGTGCCCTGGTTAGATACCATCTACTTGGGAAAATCCAGACAGGTAAAGATCCCCATCAGTACCCTGCAACTGGGCACAGTCACAGTCCCTAGAGGAACACATATTTGGTACTGGGTGGCATGGTCCATCAAGGCAAGGATGAACCTGCTGCCCATGGCTGTCTTGGGGTCCAGCGACCCAATGATGTTGATGCACATCCTTTCTAAAGAGGTGCCAATTGCAGTCAAAGGTTGCATGGGGGCCTCACACTTTCTCCCTGTCTTGCCACTGGCCTGTCTGGTAGGTAAAAACCTGTGGCACCCATCTGAGGCCTTCCTCATTTGGTGCCAAAACGAGTAGGTGACAAGCCTGCCAAGGGTCTTGTCCTGCCTCAAACAATTGGCCAGTAGTACACTGACCCAGCCCCATTAGGAGGGCATTATAGCCACCAACACACGGGTTGCACCACGCTCAGAAGCCTTAGACTCAATCAATTAAAACTTTATTCGGATAAGAAAGCATATCCATAAAAGTACAAAAATAGCAGATATATTGTACATTATAAAAACCATTTAAAATATTACACAATATGTACATGGTATACTATACAGCAGGACCAATTTTAAGCGTTTAGAATAGGTATCTTGGGGGACTGATGGTAAACGTCACATATAGGATAGAAACAAGTTTTTAAGAACACGGTAAGGTAACAGTTACTGAGAACATAGTGTACAAGTACTAGTACTAAAAGAGCCATGCTCACTAAAGGCTCTAAATTTGTTAGGTGCCAGTACAACGGTCCCTCTTTTTCAAATTAATCATAGACTTTGCGATATTTAATGCATGCTTTTAAAAAACAGGCTATAGGTTTAACACTAAATTCTGTGTCTAGGCATTGTAAAGCTAGAAGCGCCGGGCGACAGTGGCGCAGTCCCATGTATTTTATTAAAGGGATAATCCACTGCCTCCGCGGATGTTCATAGAGACTACAGAAAAAGGTTGCATGCAAAAGTGATTGCTCAGATTGCTCGTCACAGGGGCAGTGAGAGAGGTTGGCAGACCAGTCATTTTTCTTAGGAAATGTTAACAATCGATGGAAAATGCTGAAACGAAACTGTGTCAATAAGTATTTCTCATAGTCTGTAATAGTAAATAATAGATAAGGCTGGATCCCATATGAAATCTGAACTGCTAAAAGATGAACATTTGAAGCCTTAGAGCTCCTTTAGTCAATCGAAGCTCACGTAGGTGTGATAAGCATAAAGTTTTCAGATTTACACGTGAAAATTCTACAATAGTTTCTGGATGTAAAAAGTAGGATTCCAAGTTTATATCTATCAGGAATTTACAGCCGTAGGCCAACCATGCAATACTTTTCCAGTTTTCTAAGGCTAGGCAGTCTGTAATCAGAGAGCGAGTCAAATTACATTCCCTTGTTTGCCATATACGGTGCCATAAAAGTATTGGTTGGATAGCAATGATGTCAGATAAATAATCCAAACCTAGTTCCAAGTGGCAACCGTAAGTCGGCGAGCTTTTAGGAACAGCCAAAAGATATCTTATGTAGCAATTTTCCACCTTTTGGATGGTATCGGTTGCAACAAAACCCCATACCCCTGCTCCATATAATGCCACTGAACAGCATTTTGCTTGATAAATCTGGAGCATCTCCCGAGGAGGGCGCTGTCCCAGATTCCGTGCAAATGTTACCAACGCTGTAGTGGTTCTAAGGAATGACAGTTTTCTGGCTTTCAGAGCTGGTCACCAGTTTGACTTATTGTCGATCAAAATTCCCAGGTAGGGGTAGGAGTTTGTGCATTCTAGTTTAGAGTTATTAATATAAATACCTTTTGATTGCCTTGTATTTTTTCCTACATGCATAACAAATGTTTTCTTTATGTTAACCTTAAGATCTAAGCTTGCCATAAATTGAAAGTATCTATTAAGAAGGGATTGCAACTGACAGGGAGTCGGCACCATGATGACCGCGCCATCCGCGTAAAGCAATGCGGGAATTGGACGACGGTCAATCATGGGGAGATCCTGAGACCCTTCTAGCATTGACGCCTCCAGTCCATTTGTGTAGAGATTAAAAAGGAAGGGAGCCAGAACACCACCCTGTCTGACTCCCTTCACCACAGCAAATGGTGTGGTAAGCTCTCCAGCGGAACCATATCTTACTTTGGCTGATGCGTCTAAGTATAGGTCTTGCATGAAGTGGACTAATGGTGGATCTACACCTATATTAAGAAAAGTTTTCCATAGCTTCCCGTGAGAGACACAGTCGAACGCTGCCGACAGGTCGACGTAGGCAAGATGCAGCTTTCCCTTTTTTGCCCCCACATTTTTACCCATTATTAGGGAGAGGTTCAGCGCCTGTTCCACAGTCCCCAGGCCTTCACGAAATCCATACTGTAAATCTGATAATATTTGGTTATTGGTTGCCCAGTTTTGAAGTCTTTGAAGAACTAGGCGCCCTGCAACTTTTCCGGTTGCATCCATTAAGGAAATTGGTCTGTAGCAGGCAGGGTTATTACGATCCCCTTTTTTAAATATGGGGAGCAAAATTGAGGTTTTCCGTGATTTAATTGGGCCTATTTTAGTTACTGCTTCAAAGACCCTGGTAAGGATTGGGGACCATAGGTCTAAGTTGTGTTTAAAAATGTCCACAGGGACCCCATCAGGGCCTGGAGCTTTCCCGCATTTAGAGGCCATCAGGGCAGTAACTACTTCCTTGTGTTCAAAACTAAGGATTGGTGTGGGTTTAAGCGATTGGATGGATTGCTTCTCTCTGGTGGGTCAGTATGCTCCTGTATGGTACCATCTATAAGCCCAAAGATCTTAGAAAAGTGGCTAACCCAAACAGTTTCATCCACTGCCACTACAATTTGGGGGATTGTGGTTGAATCAAATAAAACGGGGGTTTTGACAGTTTGCCAGAATGTAGTAGTGTCCTTCAGGACACAACTCTGATGCAATTTATCCCATAAGCCTTTTTTGATGTCTAGTTTATACTTTTTTAGTGCCTGGTTATAGTCCCTTCTAAGTTTTATAATTTCTTCTTTATCTCTGACAAACCTACGCAGTGCGTTCTTTAGGAGAGAATAGGCACTCCTAGTTGCGGGATTAAACCAGCCCCTTTTAGGTTTCTTGTTACCCTTGATTTTACGTAAGAGTTCATCTTTAATAGTGTTGGTAATTACAAGAAAGCTAGCTAAAATTTGGTTTGATGCAGAATCAGGGTCAAGGCATATTTCCACTTGTGGAAGTGTACGTCTAAGCACTTTAGTAGTGATTTCAGCGGGATCGGTGTTTTCCCATTTTATAGTATAACCGTTCAATTTGTCCACCCTCAATGCCTCTTGAGTTAATAGAGTGGGTAGATTGCACTGTTTGCGTGAGTCAGGTACTATGATAATCATAGTGTTAGGGAAATGGTCACTACTGGGATTATTTCCGGTACTAAAACTAGACATTTGCTTTATCATATTTTGTGAAACTAGAATGAAATCGATTAGGCTAGAGAAACCTCTGCCATTAAATGTTGGAAAAAAGGCTACTGATGGAACTACAAGCTCATTTGAAAATCTGAGTTCCAAGTTAAATAGGATCTCCATTAAGCGATTCCCTGTACTGGTATGTGGGAAGTGGGTTAAGTTAGTCCCAACCTCATCCACAATTCCGCATTTTTTAGTGCCACTGTCCTTGCATAGGCTTAGGTTAAAGTCCCCACCACAAATCAAATTAAATGGTTTGCACGTATGGGTTTCCAGTTCTTCCAGTAGGAAGAGGAACATTTCTTCCAAGACAGGGAGTACATCTTGGGACGTTAGATTATTGTAGAAATTAATTATATAATACATAGATTTTTTGTTAGGTGTTATTTTAATAATTTGGAAGTTAGAGGCATGAATTAATTCCTTTATACCCGCACTTTGGAAGTCGTTAGAAATATATATTACTAGGCCACCTTTTGCTCTGCCAGAAGCAGAGGGTTGGGCAAAGGATTTATATGTTTTGAAGCCTTGAAGATGGAGAGAGGTGGTCAGCCAGGTTTCTTGAAAGAATATTATGTTGTTGGATACCAGAGAGCCAAGAGGGTAAGTGTATCTTTGTGCGCAGTCCTGCCACATTTCAAAATATCAATTCTAAGTGGGTGTCAGTTTGTTTTGAAACTCCCATGTCCCTATTGTCTATAGGACCTCTCATCTCCCCATTATCTATAGGAACATCTACAATTGTTTACATAATACCACTTTGCGGAGGCACGTGATGGTCCGCTTTGCTAGAAATCGGGTCTGGTTGTGCTACGGAATTATCCCCCGATGTCAGTTGGGGGGGCTCAGATGCCATATTAATATAAATGGAATTAGTTGTAGTATTCTCATGAAAACTAATAGGGTTGGTAAGTTGATCATACATACATCCTATATGGGAATCTGATAATCCCAGTCATTCATTGTCATCTAGGCAAGAGAGGGAATCAAATGGATTGTGTATGGGGATATTCCATCGCACACTTGAGTTTATATGACGATGCCTGCTGACATGAGGAAAAAAGGGCCTGTTGGGGCATTGGAGTTGGAGGAATGAGGGGAGATTAGTAACACCGGGTCTCGTTGCAAAGTTTTGATTATTATGACTGGGGGTTTGTGAAGAGTTGAATCTATTGGAGGTTGATGAAGGATTTAAAGGGGTCAGCAGAGCTTTAGGGTAGAAATAGCTCAAATTGCGGGATGAAATGCCACCTTCACCACTCCCCGGGAACCAATCACTAATATGAGTAACGGCTCTATGGACCCTAAAGTTAATTATCACAACATTCCCCTCGATGTCTTTTGGTCGGGGACCCACCCAGTTAGATCGTCTAACAGACAATATGTCTCCGTTTATGTGTGATGGGAGGGGTCTGTTAGTACAGAGCCAATAGATAACTTTGTTTTTAAGGTTGGCATGGAGTTCTATCCTACCTTCCGCCAAAACTGGGACTCCAGTCAGGATGATGGCATAATTTGATGTTTCAGGGGGTAAATCAATATAGTGTCTGCTATTGTATTGGGCCTTGTGTGATGAGGGTGGCTTAATTGTTATGTTATGTTATGTTATTTTTATTTATACAGCGCACAGCTGCCCCAGCAAAGGGGCGTCCTGGCGCTATGAGGAGACAAAGAGAGATGGGTAAAGAAAAAACCAAGCCTTTAAACAAACAGAAGCGCTTTGATGGCGCGCCTGAACTGGAGAAGGTCGTCTATAGCCCGGATCTCACAGGGAAGAAGATTCCACCACTTCGCAGCTAACACTTGAAAGGAGTGGCCGCCGGTTCTGCTCAACCTGAAGCGGTGAACCACTGCTAAATTCTGGCCTAACGATCTCAAAGCTCGCAGAGGGACATAAGAAGTTAAAAGATTAGCCAGAATTTGGGGAGACATGCCTTTGAGAATTTTAAATGCCAGGCAGAGCACTTTAAATTCAATCCTCTGCTTAACAGGGAGCCAATGGAGCGAGTGCAGCGTTTTTGCTACCGAGCACCGCCTAGGCAGACCTACCACTACTCTGGCTGCGGCGTTTTGCACTCGCTGCAGCTGGGTAAGTTCCGACTGATTAAGCCGGCCAGGAGCGAGCTGGCATAGTCCAGCCGGGACAGTACTGATGCCTGAACCACCAGCTGTCTGGTGGGGGCATCAAAAAATTTCAATATGGGCCTAAGACCTCTAATGATGCCATAGCAAGAGGCCGCCACCCTCTTGGTGTGGCAGGTAAAGCTAAGTGTTGAATCTAGCCAAACCCCAAGATTTTTTATCTCCGAAGCCGGAGAGGGGGTCACACCCAGTTCAGAAGGCCACCAGTCATCACCCCACAATCCCACTTGTTTGCCGACCACCATGACCTCTGTCTTCATGGTTTTCAATTGACGACAGTTAGAGTTCATCCAATTGGCCACGGCACGCAAACCATCCCTGAACCTGAGGGCCTCCACATCAGAGTCTCCACTCAACGTGACCGCCAGCTGCGTGTCATCAGCATATGAGACCATCGTCAGGCCCCACTGCTTGACGACCGCAGACAGCGGTCTCACGTACAGATTGAAAAGAGTGGGACTCAACGAAGACCCCTGCGGGACCCCCAGGGACAACGGGTAAGGTTTGGACTTGCCAGGTGGAATCGCAACCTGGAACGATCGATCCGTAAGGAAAGATCGAAACCAGCATAGGGCCGAGCCCTTGACTCCTACTTCCTCCAGTCGCTGAAGTAAGATCCTGTGCGATACAGTGTCGAACGCCGCACTAAGATCTAATAGTAGTAGTGCAGCTGTCCGACCTGCATCAAGCACAGAACGTAGGTGTTTGACCATGGAAAGTAGGGCCGTTTCCGTGCTGTGGCCCGCACGAAACCCATTCTGAGTTTGGTCTAGGATGTTAGCTCTGGTCAGATGGTCAGCTAGGGTACTGTTCACATGGGCCTCAGCAACTTTTGTGGCCCAGGGAAGCAGGGAGATCGGGTGATAGTTCTCAGGTTTGAGAGGATCGAGGTTAGCCTTCTTCAGTATGGGAGTGACAACGGCCTGCTTCCACCTGATAGGAACTACCCCTGAGGATAGTGACAGATTAATCAGGGTTAACACCGGATCGCTGCAGAACGGCAGCATGGTCCTAAGCTGAGCCGGTTTAAGCGGATCTGCAGGAGAGCCCGACTTGATTTTATGGCTCAAGTGATCAAAAGCCTCCCTTGTCATAGAAGGTAAGGTGGCAAGACACTCACTATCTCCCACAATACAGCAGACTCGCTCTAAATTAGACGAGGCTGTCGGGAAGGAACGATATATGGCTAACACCTTCTCGAGGAAAAAAGAGGCCAGACCCTCGCAGTGGGAGTCTGAGCGTATTTCAGCCGCCGTAGTCCTCTTAGCCACAAGGTCTTTTAAAACCTTAAAGATGAGTTTTGCGGGGTTAGGGCTATTCCCAAACTCTTGAGCGTAATAGGCGGCACGAGTTCTGCATACCGCTTTGTGGTAAACCTTTGTTTTAGCAAAATAGCAGGCCTTAAGCTCAGGATCAAATGATTTCCTCCAAAGCCTTTCAGCCTGCCTGCAAGCTCTTTTGAGGGATGCTAAGGTATCGTCATACCACGGGCTATGCTCCTTAGTGCCCTGTTTTGACCATACCAGAGGCACCAAAGCATCGAGAGCGCGGGAAATCCACGCACAAAGGGAATCATAACCATCATCAACATTGGATACCGGGCCCAGGGGTACTTTCTCTAAGAGATCATAGAAGTCCTCCAGTTTTAATTTATTCCAGTGTCGTCTAAGGACTGTTCTGTCCTTGGAAACATAAAGGGGGTCAGACATAGGAACAACCATTTTCACCAGCATGTGATCGGTCCAGATCATCCGTATGCGTATAATTGACACTGTATTTTTGGTAATATTAATCTTTGAAGGTCCTTTTTGAATTTTCTCTCTGGGTGGCTGTCGGGATAACTCCGATCTAACAGGAGCAGTCTGGACAGGCCCTGATTTTAATGGGAGGCACTCCCCTTGGGGCTTAGTTGGTCTCAGTGTAGGGCACTTAGATGCAGTTCGATTTTCCTGTGGAGAAAGTTGCTTTGAAGCCTTTTCATTTACATGGGAGATTTCCAATAGGTGAATCATTTGATCTCCAACCTCTTAACTCTCTCTATAAGAGGTAGCAAGAGGGATTTTAGGAGGTGTTCCATAGCCTCCATTAGACCTTCTGAAGACAAACCTTCTGAAAGTCAATTTATTGTGGGACCAGGTGTTATGTCCCGCATAACTTGGTTCTTAGTTAAATCGATTGGTGGTATAGATATTTTAGCACTTTTGCCAACATGTCTGTCGCCACCCTTCTTTTTTTAGGTGGTGAGCGTTGGGCTCGTGTTTTATTGTTACGACTTTTATTTACTTTTTGGACAATCTCTGCTGGCGCCGAATGCGTCTCTGATAGTTCTTCCATCCCTAATAATGGAGCGTTTGTAATTAAGTCGCCGTTTATATTAGTAGTGGGAGTTCCATCTTGCAGAATTAGAGGGATACTGCCGTTGCTAGATAGCTCATGCTCCACATTTTCTGGTTGTTTGATATTTTGTGGGGAGGTGGCTAATTGTATTGAGCCCAAAGATGAAGACTTGTATTTGAGAAATTCGACAGTTAACGTCGCTCGGCACGGCGCTCAGCCAGCGCGATTTCTCTGTCTATTTCTGAAGTGGCCCTGGAGATATAATTATCCAGAGTTCCTCTTTTTATCCCCCCTGTTAATGAGGAATTTTCTTTGGACACGCGGAAAGTCATGATGTGAGCAGATGTTACTACAAAGCTAGTTACACAACTATGGACCATAACGTTGGTATCAAGCAGTTAATATAGTCATACAACGTTTACAGTAAGTGAAGTCAAGTATGGAATTGTGAGGAACAGTGGCGGCTTACTATGATAAGGTCCGAGGATTCCTGGCCAAACAGAAAGAGGGTAGGCCCGGCCTGGCCTCATTTGGCCCCGTACGGCCACAGACGGCCCGCCCTTTGCCCGGGATTCGCCCGGCACTGCCCGCGCGCTCCCGCGAGATGGGGGGTGACGTGGAATTTAAAGCGCCTCCTGGCACATATTCTCCAGCAGCAGGGCCGCAAGGGAGCTTGGGAGATGTAGTTTCCGGCTCCCCTCGGTCCCCCCCTACAGTGGCCGCGCTCTGGGTGGAAGGCTGCGGCGGCGGGGAGAGACCGGTTCTGGCGACGATGACCTCAGCGGGTGCAGATTAGGACCGGCGGGTGCAGATTAGGACCAGCAGGAGATTCCCCAGTTCACGCAGCAAACAAGAGCCTAAAGATAGGCGCTGGCACCAAAAGTGATAAGTTTGTTTCCCCCTTAGACTCATTATGCAGGTGAAAATACTCAGGTCAGTTGTTTACCTCAGGACGTAGGACGGAGTTATCCTGGCCGGAGCCTCTGCTTATTAGGTATGTGTCCCTGCTGTTTGAAATACTTGATACACGGGTTTGCCTTTCAGGGTTTACCTCGGAATTGCGGCGAACCGCTAAATGCGAAAGGCAGTAGCATGCCTCATTATGCGCTGCTTGTTATTTGCGAGCCGCCCATGATCGTTACTTTCGTTCATTTTCTATTTATAGAGTGAACAAGCCACTGAACCGGTTAATTTGAATTACCCCGAGGCCCCTCCCGTTTAAAGCATACTAGCGACAGAGCCCTTGATTTTGACTCCCCCTGAGGCCTTTTTGGAGAAACCGAGGAGCTCGTAAATCCACCAGCTGTCCCTACGGCAGGTAGGCTGTTGTTGTTTTTATCGGCCTCATTGAGCTGTAGAGCAGAGAATAGCGCTCTCGATATTAGTCCGTAGCATGTTGCATCCCTCCGTTTAGGGAGTGTTTGCCTTATTAGACCTTTTTAGTGTAAAGACAGCACTTGACCAGCCTGCCTTTTTGTTTCAGTATCTTCGTCGGACTGCTAGCCTGGGCTCGTTTTCTTTGAAATCTATCCTGATAAGAACGTAGTCATCTTGATGTAAAGATTTGCCTTATCTTTGAAGACTTGCCATCACACGACAGGAGCCCATTGGTGAGTGTTCCTGGCCCATGTCCTTTTACTTTGACACTCGGTAAAGAAGGACTATTGAGTCATGCTGAATATTTTCTTTCAATCATTTTTTCAACCTTCTCTCTCTGTGCTGTAGAACCCGAATGGACCCAGAAATGCCCCGTGAGTGAAATCTGTCTTTGGCGCGCACCCCTTGAAAATAGTGACGTGCTATTAAGTTTGAAGTATTTTTTCCTCACCTTAGATCCCCCGTCTCGGGTGTAGGTAAATATCGAACGAGTGAGTTTTTAAGGAATCCCTTTCCTAAATTTGAATGTGACTTAGCAGTCATCATAGGTAAAGACGTGCAGCAATAGATGTTTCGTTGAAACTGTTCTCTCCTTGTCAGGCAGAGCCTTGCTGCCGCCCTCGGATATCTTTGATTTAATGCCATGAATTTAACTTAGCGAATGCCGAGATAACAACTGTGTATGAATGAATGTGTTGTTTACCCTGTTTTTGTTTAGCACACAGGTCTCCTGCTCTAATTCTATCTGCTGTGTAGCTTATAAAAATATATATGTGTGTGAATGAATCTTTTGTCTAGTCTCTAGGGATTCCTGCTCTTGCCAGCATCTGCTGGAGATGATTTTGCTTATTTCTAGGTTATGCATAGTTGTTTGCAATTGTTGAGCTCACTACTTATACTGTGATATCAGATGTATATAATAATAATTCATGAATCAGCTTGTCACTAGTGTTTAAAATAGTTCGATGCATTTTTGGATTGTGTTAATGTTTAAAGATATAAACTCTGATAAAAAATTATTCTGTAATCGCATAATTACAACACAATGTTTTCTTGTCCACCATAGATTGGCCGCCTTCCGATTTTGTCTGCCCCCTCATTTCCCTTCGTGTATGTGCCCTGATGAAGGTGCGGCCGTAGATCGGGCCTGGCACCGAAACGCTTGTTGGCGCTTCCACTCTCCATCCTGATATTACCACCTTGGGTCTCCGGCATTTTGCTGAGAGGATAATGCAGGACATCTTCAGTTTACAACTGTGGGATCTGTTTGGATTATGATGTATTGTCTGTTATGAGTTGGATGTGTTGAATGGTTTGTATGAGGATATGTTAGTTTGGTGACTCTGTTGTGTTTGAATGAATGACGTTAGGGTAATGTGGGGTTGTTTTTATGATTGAACTCTTGTCATATGAAATGTTTTTTTATGATGTAACTAAAATAAAAAAGTAAAAAACGTATTCTTTGAAAAAAGAAAATAAATAAAACTATGTTTGTATCTTCCTATCTCCTGTTCTGTTCAGGATGTGGCGCGGCCTTGAAATGTTGTGAGCTCACTATTGCGCAACTGAAATCTCTGGACTAATTTTGAGCCATTAATTTAAACTTATAGGGCAGCCATTCCTTTGATTGTAACTGGTTTTTTTTCCCCAGCTGGTCTGCCCTACATCGTTCTCAGGGGGCCCCTTCTTGTATTGGTTGCAATCCCAAATTAACCACAACAGTCAAGTACTAAATGGGGTACTTGGTGCCACATTTGGGGATCTGGAGCCCCAGGACACAAGAAGCAAATGACCCAGTTTGTAACAATGGGTACCCAGTAAATCGAGCTTGCCCTGGAATCCTCGAGCCCCAATTCTCACAGAAGGGACACATGTTTCTAGACATATCCACAGAATTGTGACTATTTGGTCTAATGGCCAATACGTTCCCTGGCCTATGCGTGGTGAATTATGTACTTCAAAAAATGTACAATCACCTCATCACACAGTTGGGTCTGCCTCCAGGGAACCATAGCATTAGTTGACCTACGTGCAGTTCAGGAGGATCCAGTAAACAGGGGAATCCTCAATCCAATATGCAGCTCGAAGAAGGGATCAGGACAAGATCCAGTTACTGTCTCAGGAATAGGCAGTTCCCCAAGCAAAGTTTCTTCCCCCCACCAAACAAGTGATACTACCAGTGAGCACAAAAAGAAAATTGAGAGTCACCGCTAACCGTGACCGCCAACCTAAACCTAGGTCTGAAAAAGGAGGGGTCCAAACAGAGCAAAAAGTAAAAAGTACCCCCTCGCTGAGATCCTTTTTTTAAAGTTCAGCAACCGACACAAGCAAGAGATAACTCCCCAGCATCTTGAGACATAACCCGTACCCCGGAGAGTAGTCTTCTCTTAAGAGAGCTACCGCATACAGAAGAACCAAGAAACAACATTCAGAGAATGAGCATAGAAAACAATACTCACACAGACCCACAAATGGAGGTACCAGAAGGTCCTGTACTGTCAGATACAAATGAGCCCCAGACAGACAATTTAGGTCTTCCTCTCCCTCATTCCATCAGAGAACAAACGGGAAAACTCATGGAAAACTTCATGGAGAAGGTGCTGGGAGAGATGAGAGAAAAATGTACAGTGTCCGAAACCAATCAAGCCAAGATTCAGGAGGTATGTGAGACCCTGGATCAAAAACGGAATGCATAGGGCGATAGGGTGTCAGCAGTTTAGTCGGTGGTGGAGACCCTTAACAAAAAGCTTGACACCAACCAGAAGGAGATCAGAAAGCTAAGAGACTCACACAGAAGTATAAAAAAAAACTTGAATCACTAGAAAATCAAGCAAGGAAAAACAATCTGAGGATCTTAAACCTACCAGAAAATCTGGAAGGGTCTGGCATTAAGAAATTCACCATCTCACTACTTGAAGAACACTTCCCCTGGACTAAAAGGCAAACCTGGCTGACGACATACAGAGGGTACACCGAGACCCCTTTGGAAAGAGTAAAGAGAGAAGGACACCAAGGAAGATCTTAATAAACTTTAAAACATATACACTAAAGGAAAAACTCTTAAGTGAAGGTCTAAAAAGCAGCTCCCTAAATAAAGACAATTGGTCCTTCAGGATTCGCTCTGATATGTCTAAAGCCACCCAGGACAGACAGTGGGAGTTAGGAAAATTTATGCAAGAGCTAAAGTCCCTCAGAGCCACAGTACAGATGAAATTCTCCGCTGCGCTGAGGATCATGTGGCGAAACAAAATGCATAATATAAGTGAGCCCAGTGAGGTAGAGACTTTCTTAGAGCAAATGAAGGAGCAGCTGCGGACCACGACTGTAAGTTAAGACAGTAAAAAATATGAAACCAAGGCGAACCGTGGAGCTCAAAAAGGGCGAATAATACCGCTCAAAAAAAAGATAGGAGGCTTCCTCGGGGTGGGTATCGATGAACGTCACAAAAAAATACAAAAATAAACAGAAAAGACACCACGGGTGGGGAGCAAATTAGGGAAAAAATAGAAAAAATGTCCTCAGCATCTAAAATAGAAGGAGTTTACAGGGACTGTAAAAATGAAATAAGCTTAAGTACCAACAAAAAAAAGCGTGATGACAACAACTAAAGAATTCAAAATTCTCTCATGGAACGTTAATTGGCTCAGAACAAGTAGCAGACGGAGAAGGATACTTGAATACCTAAAGGAAGTGGATAATGAAGTGATCATACTACAAGAAACACGCCTCTTGAAGGCAGAATGGGAACAAATAGTGAAAAACCTTAGCTGGGTGGACACCTATGTATGTACCAACCAAGACTGCAATGTCAAGGGCATTGCAATTCTCTTTAAAAAATCACTTAATGCAAAAGTTGAGCACAAGGTACTGGATAGCAAAGGCAGATGGGCTTTAGCTAAGGTAAGAATACATGACAATACCTTTACCATAGAAGGATACTATGGACCAAATACCGATGACCCAAACCCCCTCCAAAGGTTATACAGTGAGTTACTATCAACAACTGCTCCGATATTACTGGGGGGTGACTACAACATTATTCTGGATCCAAAATTGGACAGATCCTCTCCAGGAAGGCAAGCCAATTTACCCAAGATGAGAGAATGGCTAGGTATTTACAAAAAAGACCTAGGCTTGATAGATATGTGGAAGGAGAAAGGCAACAATGGGTTTCCTTTTACCCTTCATAATAAAAAACTAGGATACAGATCCAGAATCGATTACTTCATGATAAGCAAAAATCTGCATAGCAACATTAAAGTTATGGACCATCTACCAGCACATCTGTCTGACCACTCGGCAGTACAACTCACTCTACAAACTACAATAAATAAATCACAATCCAGATGGACAGTTGACCGCACTCTACTACTAGATCCTAAGCTACGGGAGAGCTAGGTACAACCTCAGCCAACTTCTTTGAGGACAATCGAGTAGGCACATCAGACCAAACCACTTGGGACACATATAAGGCAGTTATCAGAGGAAAACTAATTAGCATGGGAGCTCATAGAACAAAACTCACCAAACATGAGATTGGAGATATGGAAACATTTATAAACTTAATTGATGCACAGATAACTGCAGAAAATGATAAAGGTAAAAAAGATACAATGGAGGAGGAAAGAAGGGAATTAAGAGAAAAGCTGGCAGACTACCTAGAAAACAGAGTTAAGATGAAGTGGGAAGCCAGCAAACTCGCCGATCACGAGTATGGGGAAGGATGCAGAAAACTGCTGGCATGGAAAACAAAAACCGATCAAACCAGAAATAAAATAGCTAGCATACAGCAGAACAATCAAAGCGGCTTAACTTCTGAAGAGTCGGAAATCAAGCAGGAATTCGAAAACTTCTTCTCCAACCTATACAAGGAAGACTCCTTCTCACCAGAAGAACAAACTGGAAAGTACTTAGACCTCTTACTTCTACCCAAACTATCGGAAGAAGAAAAAGAGGAGATAAATGCGGAAATAACGATTGAGGAAGTGAAAACAACGCTAAAAGGTCTGAAAAGAGGGAAGGCTGCCGGTCCTGATGCCCTACCAAATGAACTATATTCCGCTTTGAGAGAAATCTTGGCCCCGCCGATAACAAGGCTTTTAAACACAATATACAAGGATCAGAGTAAAATCCCAGACTCATGGAACGACGCAACTATCAGCATAATTTTAAAACCAGGGAAAAACCCTGCAATATGTGAATCTTACAGACCCATCTCGCTGGTGAACTGCGATTATAAAATCTTTATGCAGATCATAGCAAGGAGACTGGCCCTTGTAATGCCAAAACTGATCCACCCGGACCAAAAGGGATTTATTAAGGGAAGGCAAATATACGACATAACCCATGAGCTCTCTGCCGCAATAGATGTAGCGACCTGCAAAAAGATCCCCCTGACTATAATTACTTTTGATGCGGCTAAAGCATTTGGCAGAGTCAACTGGTCCTTTCTAAACAAAGTCATTACCATATAAAACCTTGGGCAGTGCTTTAGTCATCTGGTGTCTGAGACCTACAAAAAACCAAGAGCAAAGATTCTAATCAACGGGGGCCTCACCAATAATATCGACATACAAAGAGGAACGAGGCAAGGGTGCCCCCTGTCACCGTTGTTATTCAATCTCTACATCGAGCCACTGTCAAGTACTCTCAGAAATAACGGATCAATAACTCCCTTCAAATACCGCGAGTGGGCCAAAAAGGTGGCGTTATACGCGGACGACCTAATGATCTTTACAGCAATAGATAAGACAATTGCGGAATTTGGCAAAGTATCTGGATACTTGACCAATTAAGCTAAAACTGAATCTATGAGCTGGAACGTACATCAGAATACCCCATACTCTAAAGACAAAATAAAATACCTGGGTATTACGCTGGTCAAGGATCTAGAAAAAGTGCCCCAGTTAAACCTCAATAGGATTGCCCTTGAGACCAAAAAACTCCTCAAAGTATGGGATGGGTTACCACTAAGCTTCCTGGGAAGATCGAACATGATAAAAATGTCCATACTTCCCAAATTTACTTACCTCTTTAATGTCATCCCATTGGAATTTAAGAGAGACTCTTTGAAGAAGATCCAGGGAGAAATCGCGAGTTTCATATGGGCATCTAAAGGGTCAAGGATTGCCTGGAACTAAATAGGGAGGAAAAAAGAACAAGGTGGAATAGCCAGCCCGGATCTCGTCGAATAATACAGGGCATTCCAGTTTAAAAACGCGAGACCCTATTAAAAAAATACGAACTTTATCCTGAATTCCTTCAAACATTGACAAACAAAACTGACTAGTTTTTATTTAAATTCGGACGCCCGAAATTCTTTTAAAAAAGAAAATTAAAGATCCTAAGCAACGCAGCAACATTATGGTATCAAGTCGGAAGTACTTTGAACATTCCTTACTACAGCTCTATGGCTCCCATATGGGATTCCCCGGGCACACCAGAATGCCTAAAAGATTCCCTGGCATTGCCACTAAAAGCGGCTGGAATCAACGAATTGGGCCAGCTGATGACAGAGAATTCAATAGAACCATGGGAACACCTAGAAGAAATCACCAACTCATCGGTGTCAACATTTAAATATTACCAACTAACAAGCTGGGCAAGCTCACTATTGGATAAAAAAAACGGGAAGAATAGACCTAGAGAATGAAATGACGAAGACCACCCCAATAAAGAAGGAAATATCAAAATGGTATTGGGGTCTAATCACTGCAGGAGAAGAGAATTTCTTGATCCCAGAGTCAGTCTGGAGGAAAGACATAACAGAGCTGGACCTTCAAAACTTATGGCAGCGGTCACTATAAAAATGCTGGTCAACCATCAAAACAAGCCCGCCCGAAGAGAAACCATTTATTCACAATACACAGGGCATACTAGACCCCCAAAAGGCTATCAAAATTCAAAGGAGCCAGCGTAAAGTCCTGCCCCAAATGCGGGCAAGAAAAGGCGAACGATCTGCACATGTTCCAAGGCTGCCCCCTCCTTGACTCCTTTTGGCAGGAAGTTGGTAAGACGATATGCCGGGTATTGGGAAAACATCTAGAAGTAAGTACAACTCTAATTATTTTCCGGATTGACACCAAGGTTGATTTAAGTAAGGAGAAGTTAACAAGAAAACAGGAAAATTTGCTGTTTGTATTAATGCTACTTGCAAGAAGGGAGATATGCCTAAACTGGGTTAAACCAGTACCACCAATACATGGGGACTGGCTAAATTCTATAATAAAAACACATAAAATGGATAGGAAAGGAAAGCCCACTAAAAAATCTAATTTCTTGGAAATCTGGGAAAATTACCATGCACTCACTACGTAAGTTAATGAAGGAACTCGAATAAACATAACAAATCCAATGATTAAAGCGGTGACAATAATTCAGACGGGAATCATTCCTGCCGAGTGGCCAGGCAGGAAGGCTAGCTCTCCCCCCTGTTACAAATAATTATTGATTATAGTAAAGGATGCAGGAGTGCTAAGTCTGACTTATTCCAACAAAGGGAAACTCTCCTTTGCCGGGACAGTAATGTTGAGAGAGTGTAGGCACAATCTTGGAAGTCACGGCCTCCCGTCAAACTCCTTATACATTCATGCGCAAAATGAGGATAAAAAAAAAAAAGGATGCCAGGTCTAACATGTGTCCCCCCACCTGAAAGTTGGGACAGCTACCCAACCCTATGGGAGTTCTCTTCATTAAGATGGAAGGACTGAGTGAGGCAATCAGTGTTGGTGTGGTCTGTTCCAGGACGGTGTTTCACTGTAAAGTCCATTCCTTGTAGGGAGATGGACGATCTCAACAGTTTGGGATTCTCAGCTGCATTAACCATCTGTGGCATCTGTGGTCTGTCTGAACCCAGAATTGAGCACCAAACAAGTATGATCTTAACTTTTTCAGTGCCTTGATCACAGTAAATGCAAAAATGTCAGTTGATGGACAGATGTTATGTTATGTTATGTTAATAACTTTTATTCAGCGCACAGCTGCCCCAGCCAAGGGGCGTCCTGGCGCCTGATCAAGTACCACAACACAACAGATCGACACTGAAAGGAGAGTGGATCAGTCAACAGAGGTGGAAGAACAATGTCATACATTCACCCCAGTAGAGAGATCTGGGCCTAAATCTATCGTTTTTGTGCTCACCATGCCATTCCAGTTTGAACCCAGCCATATTCAAATCAGTCTTGACCCTGTGCCCCATGGTATCAGTCCAGCACGAACTGCCAAACCAGGTCCTCCCTGGACTAGAAACAAGTATCCTAGGACCGGTTTCGGGCTTTCAGCCCTCCTCAGCCAGGATAGCTTTGGTATTGCTTTGTTTGCCCTAAGTTGGCAGGGTATGCCCAGATGTGGGTCCCTTGCTCACTTTGCCACTGGATTTAAGATAGCCTGGCTGATGAGGGTTAGGAACCCAAAACCGGTCCCAGGATGCTTGTTTCCGGTCCAGGGAAGACATGGCTTGGCAGTTCGGGCTGGACTGTTCCCATGAGGCACAGGGTCAGACTCATTTGTATAAGGCCATGTCTGAACTGGGGTGGCGGATTGAGCTAAAGAAAGATGATGGATTAAACCCAGATCAGTTGACTGGGGGTAAGTGTTTGATTTTGCTCAAGCGCTCCATCCATCATCCCCTTTGGTATCACTTTGATCAGAGTAAAGGCATCCCTCTCTATCCTACCCACCTATGTTCAATGAGAAGTCATCTCCTACTGATGAAGGATACAGGCTGATCAAGGCCCTCTTAAATTAGGTGAGAGAGCATGGCCTCTATGCCATGTTCCGAGGCATCTGTCTGCACAATCAATAAATCAATCAATCATTGTATTTGTAAAGCGCAATACATACCTGTGATGGTCTCAAGGCGCTGAGGGGAGGGGGTGCTGCTACTGCTTGAAGAGCCAGGTCTTGAGAAGTCTTCTGAAGGTGAGCAGGTCCTGGGTCTGCCGCAGGGGGGTAGGGAGGGTGGTCCAGGTCTTGGCAGCGAGGAAGGAGAAGGATCTTCCGCCGGCAGTCATTCGCTGGATGCGGGGGACAACGGCGAGGGCAAGTCTGGCTGAGCGGAGCTGTCGGGTGGGTGTGTAGAAGCTGAGTTGGTTGTTAAGGTATGCTGGTCCGGTGTTGTGCAGGGCCTTGTGGGCGTGGGTGAGTAGCTTGATGGGGAGCCAGTGTAGGTCTTCCAGGTGGGGGGTGATGTGGCTGCAGCAAGAGACGTTGAGGATCAGTCGGGTGGAGGCGTTTTGGATACGTTGCAGTTGTCGCCAGTGTTTGGTCGGGATACCTGCGTAGAGTGCGTTGCCGTAGTCCAACCTGCTGCTGACGAGGGCCTGGGTCACCGTTCTTCTTGTTTCGGTGGGGATGCATGTGTAGATCCTGCTGAGCATGTGGAGGGTGTTGTAGCAGGAGGAGGAGACGGTGTTGACCTGCTTCGACATGGAGAGGGAAGAGTTAAGGATGGTACCCAGGTTGCATGAGTGGTCCGTGGGTGTCGGTGCTGTTCTGCCACCAGGAGTTGCTCCAAACTGAGGAGGTGGAACCGAGGACTAGGACTTCTGTCTTGTCCAAGTTCAGCTTCAGTCGGCTGTTCCTCATCCATTCTGCAACGGCCTTCATTCCCTCGTGGAGGTTGGTTTTGGCGGTGTGTGGGTCCTTGGTGAGGGAGAGGATCAGCAGTGTGTCGTTGGCGTAGGAGATGATGCTGAGGTCATACTGGCGGGCAACGTGGGCGAGGGGGGCCATGTAGATGTTGAACAGCGTTGGGCTGAGGGAGGATCCTTGGGGTACGCCCCAGATGATGACGTTGGCTTTGGAGCAGAAAGGGGGGAGGCGGACACTCTGGGTTCTGCCGGAGAGGAAAGATGTGGTCCATTCCAGGGCCTTCTCTTGGATTCTGGCTTCTTGCAGGTGTGATTTTAGTGTGCAGTGGCAGACCACGTCGAAGGTGGCTGACAGGTCCAGGAGGATGAGGGCTGATGTTTCGCCGTTGTTCAGTTGGTCCCTTATGTCATCTGTGGCGGCGATGAGGGCTGTCTCAGTGCTGTGGTTTCTCCGGAATCCGGACTGGGACGGGTCCAGGATGTTGTTGTCTTTGAGGTATTGGGTCAGTTGCATGTTGACTATTTTCTCAGTCACCTTTGCTGGTCCTTGGGGTCCACCTTGGATTTCTTGAGGAGGGCGTTGATCTCGGCGTGCTTCCAGTTTTCTGGGAATGTGGCTGTCTTAAACAAGGTGTTGATCACTTTCCGAAGTTGGGGTGCAATGGCTGCGTCAGCTTTGTTGAATATGTGATGAGGACTGGGGTCTGACAGTGAACCTTAGTGGATGGAGTTCATGGTCTTGTGGGTTTCATCGTCGTTGACGGTGGTCCAAGAGGTCAGGCTGTGGATGCGGGTGGGGTACGCTGGTGCGGTGGGGATCTGGAGTTGTCGGGGTGGTATGTGTTGAAGCTGTTGTGGATTTCGGTGATCTTGTGGTGGAAGAAGGTAGCCAGCGAGTCGCAGAGTTCTTGTGAGTGTGGGATGTCTTTGGCGTTGGCGCTGGGGTTGGAGAGTTCTTTCACGATGCTGAAGAGCTCTTTGCTGTCGTGTGAATTGTTGTCCAGGCAGGTTTTGAAGGCAGATCTCTTGGCGAGTCTAATGAGGTGGTGGTGTCTACGGGTGGCGTCCTTGTGGGCTGCGTGGCTGTCTGCTGTTTATTCGTGGATCCACTTCTTCAGCAGTTTCCAGCAGGTGTGTTTGGAGGTCTGGAGTTCTTTGGTGAACCAGGTGGCTTTCTTGCTGGTGCGGCTGTTGGAGGGTTTCTTGAGCGGGGCGAGGGTGTTGGCGCAGTCGTTGATCCACTGTTGGAGGTTGCGGAGGCAGCGTCTGGGTCAGTGGGTTCGGTGGGTGGGTTCAGGGCGAGGGTGGTGGCCAGCTGGCCCTCGGTGACTTTGCTACAGCAGCGACGGGGTAGCTGTTGGGTGTGGTGGTGCGTAATTAATTCTTAGGAGAAGGCAGGGGCTTTAAGCATGGGTACTATGTAAATGGCCTCCTTTAGGGTCTCAAAATCTTTCTGGCATGCATCTGTCCAGCTCACCTGATGTGGCTGCTTCTTTGAAGTAAGCTGTGTTAAGGGGCAAGAATGGTGCCATATCCCTTGACAAATCTCATGTAATAACCAGTAAGGCCTAAAAAGGCTCTTATCTCTGTCTGGGTCTTGGGGGGTTCCCAAGCCAGAATAGTTTCAATCTTGCCTGGAGAGGCTACACCTCGCCAGCTCCCACTTAGTGACCCAAACACACCCTTGAGCGCTGCCCTATCTGGCACTTATTGGCCTTGATGGTCAGGTCTGCCTTCAAAAGAGCTTGAAACGCTTCCTTGAGGTTACACAGGTGGCACTACCAGCTAAAACTGAAGACTACAATGTCATCTAAGTAGGCAGCACTGAAGTTCTCTAAAATTATGTACGATCTGGTTGACCAACCTCTGGAAGGTGGCTGGGGCATTCTTCTGGGGTAGAGAACACAGACCTATTTGTACCCACATTGGTTCAAGGAAATAAGCCAGTACTCAGATGTTTAATCAAACGTGTTGAGGAACTTGGCAGCTCCAATCTGACCTATAAGCTCATCAATTTGGGTGATGGGGTGTGCGTCAATCTTGGTGATCACATTGAGCCCACAATAGTCCATACAGAACCTACGTTTGGGTGTGACACCTGGAGGGGCAGCCTTAGGGACCAACACCACTGTGCTGGACAAAGGGTTGTTTGAGGGTTCAATAACCCCTTAACACCAGCATCATGGAGATCTCTTCCCTAATGCTGGCTCTCACCTTGTTAAAAAACCGTAAAGTGCATACTTTACAAGCATGCTGCCTCTAGTATCAATATCATGAGTACACCATGTATGAATGAATGAATGAATTAATGAATGAAAAAATGTATTGGTCAGTAAATACAAACTTACAGTAAAAAACATTTTAATACACTTTTTTAGCATTTCATAAAATAAAACCTCTTAATGCAATTTTCTTACCTTTCATGCGTAACCAATCCCGAGCCTTTATTTAAAAAACACATAATAAAAACTACCATTCCTCAATTCATAAGTACTAAAAAATCTCTTCATTGATCACTATTAGTCAATTCCTCTCTGATATTTCTATGAACTTCAAAAGTCAGCCAGTGAATTGTAAACCTTCTCCCTGCAGGCTGGCAATGACTGCTTGTGGACATGATGGACAAATTGACTATTAAAATCCTGCTTAAGCAGCCTCCTATGTTCCACTAATAGCCCGGGCAACTAGAGATGATATGACAAATATCTTCTCTGTTATGGTGACACAGGCGGCACATCCACACGCCCTATTACCACTCGGTTTTTTCCACGTTGGGCTGTGCCCACGGAATAGGCTGTTGCCTAACCAGAGATGCATACATTTCAAATTGGCCCTTTGGCTATTTAGAACCCCTAGATAGCTCTGAGCTTACAGCATACCATAGGAAGCAATCACTGTCCATGCATGGGCTCTTTTTGCCAATACTGCTTTATCCAACTGCAAGAAAAAAATTTTGCTGCACCAATTCATCACTTCGTTAAATGCCACCTGTGAAAGGAGTAAAGCCCATAATAGTTGAGCCTTAAAAACATCTATAGCCAATTTGAAGTATTTGTTAGCCTGTTTATGTTTGTTGTCACTTAGCACCTCCCAAATCACTGTCATCAGCGTTGAGTTATTATCCTGTCTCAGTTTGTGGAAACATTTCAAATATGCCCCTAAACTGTTTTAGTTCTGTCGTCTAAGGCCAAATTCAAGTCAAATTTGCGCTGGTGATGTCTGCTGAGGGAGATGAAACAAGCGACAATAGGTACCTGTCACCAGCTTGTCTATAATATTATCAGCATGTCCTGTAAAAGTCTCTGCTCCATATGTCAGACTGACATTACTTCTAGTAATGGTTTGAGGAAAAGGCCTTTTAAGTTATTCTTTAGGGTTGTGAATGCTGCAGTAAGTGAGTTATTTTTTCTCTGCAGTGCAGCCCAATGATTCTTACCCGACCCCCTAGCGTCTAGTATGACACCAAGATATCTATACTATGAAAAGGATTCTAATACAGACCCTTCTATACTCAATAAAGGTTGCGCTGCTAACCCCCGTGACAACAGCATTGTTTTTGACTTCTTTAAGTTGACCTTTAACCTGTGAGATGAAGTGTATAGAGCAGTTTCGTTTATTAGTCTCTGCAGCCCCACCTTTGTGTAACTTATTAATTCAATGGGATAAGGGAGAAAAACAGGCAAAAAATAGGCGCACGGCACGAGTAACTGGCAGCTGTCTCTCTGATGGTCTAGGGTCAGAATAGGGGAGAGGCTGACACTCTTGACTGACTCATCCTGCTCCTTAGCAGAAAGGAGGATGGTGAGAGCTTAACTCTCCTGTTTCATCCCATCATCACTAGCTAGGAGCATGGTTAGCTCAGACCTTTCAAAGTGGGGCGTGAGGCAGTTGACATGAAGGACCCTCAAAGGGTTCCGTGAAGTCTTGAGGTCCACCAAATCAGTGACATCACTCATGCGCTCCTTCATCTCAAGCCAGAGGTATTGAAGGACCCTGGGCTAAACTGGCTCCATCATCCAGACTTTTTGATGTGACTGAAATGTGTTACTCGCCCAGAGTGGCATTCTTGTCATACCACCATTTCATATCCTATTGGCTGGCTTCCAGATTCTTCTGTGCGAGGTCCCAGAAGTGTGTTCTCTGTTTGCGGAGTGCTAGTCTTTTGCTGACCACATCCTGGAGGGACTTCTCCTGGGACCTTGCCCCAGGTCTCCTTCATCAAACTGAGTTCAAATGGGCTAAGCCAACCCCCTGTTTTGGTAGCTCCCTAAAGGCAAACAAAAGGCATGGCAGGAAGACATCCCATTTCTATCTCATGTGCTCTGGTAGGCCCATAATCATGCCCTTTAGGGTTCCGATGAACCTTTCAACAATTCCATTCATTTGTGAGTGGTAAGGAGTGGAGAATTGTAGGTTACCCAACACCCATTACACATGGCCTTTATGTACCCTCATGGAGATGGTGCCCTGGTTAGATACCATCTACTTGGGAAAATCCAGACAGGTAAAGATCCCCATCAGTACCCTGCAACTGGGCACAGTCACAGTCCCTAGAGGAACACATATTTGGTACTGGGTGGCATGGTCCATCAAGGCAAGGATGAACCTGCTGCCCATGGCTGTCTTGGGGTCCAGCGACCCAATGATGTTGATGCACATCCTTTCTAAAGAGGTGCCAATTGCAGTCAAAGGTTGCATGGGGGCCTCACACTTTCTCCCTGTCTTGCCACTGGCCTGTCTGGTAGGTAAAAACCTGTGGCACCCATCTGAGGCCTTCCTCATTTGGTGCCAAAACGAGTAGGTGACAAGCCTGCCAAGGGTCTTGTCCTGCCTCAAACAATTGGCCAGTAGTACACTGACCCAGCCCCATTAGGAGGGCATTATAGCCACCAACACACGGGTTGCACCACGCTCAGAAGCCTTAGACTCAATCAATTAAAACTTTATTCGGATAAGAAAGCATATCCATAAAAGTACAAAAATAGCAGATATATTGTACATTATAAAAACCATTTAAAATATTACACAATATGTACATGGTATACTATACAGCAGGACCAATTTTAAGCGTTTAGAATAGGTATCTTGGGGGACTGATGGTAAACGTCACATATAGGATAGAAACAAGTTTTTAAGAACACGGTAAGGTAACAGTTACTGAGAACATAGTGTACAAGTACTAGTACTAAAAGAGCCATGCTCACTAAAGGCTCTAAATTTGTTAGGTGCCAGTACAACGGTCCCTCTTTTTCAAATTAATCATAGACTTTGCGATATTTAATGCATGCTTTTAAAAAACAGGCTATAGGTTTAACACTAAATTCTGTGTCTAGGCATTGTAAAGCTAGAAGCGCCGGGCGACAGTGGCGCAGTCCCATGTATTTTATTAAAGGGATAATCCACTGCCTCCGCGGATGTTCATAGAGACTACAGAAAAAGGTTGCATGCAAAAGTGATTGCTCAGATTGCTCGTCACAGGGGCAGTGAGAGAGGTTGGCAGACCAGTCATTTTTCTTAGGAAATGTTAACAATCGATGGAAAATGCTGAAACGAAACTGTGTCAATAAGTATTTCTCATAGTCTGTAATAGTAAATAATAGATAAGGCTGGATCCCATATGAAATCTGAACTGCTAAAAGATGAACATTTGAAGCCTTAGAGCTCCTTTAGTCAATCGAAGCTCACGTAGGTGTGATAAGCATAAAGTTTTCAGATTTACACGTGAAAATTCTACAATAGTTTCTGGATGTAAAAAGTAGGATTCCAAGTTTATATCTATCAGGAATTTACAGCCGTAGGCCAACCATGCAATACTTTTCCAGTTTTCTAAGGCTAGGCAGTCTGTAATCAGAGAGCGAGTCAAATTACATTCCCTTGTTTGCCATATACGGTGCCATAAAAGTATTGGTTGGATAGCAATGATGTCAGATAAATAATCCAAACCTAGTTCCAAGTGGCAACCGTAAGTCGGCGAGCTTTTAGGAACAGCCAAAAGATATCTTATGTAGCAATTTTCCACCTTTTGGATGGTATCGGTTGCAACAAAACCCCATACCCCTGCTCCATATAATGCCACTGAACAGCATTTTGCTTGATAAATCTGGAGCATCTCCCGAGGAGGGCGCTGTCCCAGATTCCGTGCAAATGTTACCAACGCTGTAGTGGTTCTAAGGAATGACAGTTTTCTGGCTTTCAGAGCTGGTCACCAGTTTGACTTATTGTCGATCAAAATTCCCAGGTAGGGGTAGGAGTTTGTGCATTCTAGTTTAGAGTTATTAATATAAATACCTTTTGATTGCCTTGTATTTTTTCCTACATGCATAACAAATGTTTTCTTTATGTTAACCTTAAGATCTAAGCTTGCCATAAATTGAAAGTATCTATTAAGAAGGGATTGCAACTGACAGGGAGTCGGCACCATGATGACCGCGCCATCCGCGTAAAGCAATGCGGGAATTGGACGACGGTCAATCATGGGGAGATCCTGAGACCCTTCTAGCATTGACGCCTCCAGTCCATTTGTGTAGAGATTAAAAAGGAAGGGAGCCAGAACACCACCCTGTCTGACTCCCTTCACCACAGCAAATGGTGTGGTAAGCTCTCCAGCGGAACCATATCTTACTTTGGCTGATGCGTCTAAGTATAGGTCTTGCATGAAGTGGACTAATGGTGGATCTACACCTATATTATGAAGAGTTTTCCACAGTTTTCCAATTTCTCTCGTTATCTCCTGTTGGGTGATTTTAACATCCACATGGACACGGGTGATTTACCTGAATCAATGGGTTTAGCTGAAGTCCTTTCGCTGGCGAATCTGACACAATGGGTGAATTTCCCCACCCATAAGGCTGGTCATTGGTTAGATCTGGTTTGTTCTAACTTTGAGATCACTATGTCACCCCCTATGAGGGTTACCTGTTCGGACCATGCCCTAATTTTGTTTTCCTGGCCCCTTAGTTCTAAAGGGCCGAGGAATTTGCCTGCCCCTCAAGCTCACGCCCAGCGAATAAATCTAACCACTTTTTCGGATTCTCTTTTGACTAACCGTCCGACACTGCCGTCTAACCTACAGTCTGCAGTGGATTTATTCAATGCTTGGGTTAAACAAAGCGCCGCGGTGCCCACTAATAAAGGTGGTAGTAAACGGGTCAGGTCATCTCCCTCTAAACCCTGGTTCTCCCACGCTCTCAGGGAACTCAAATCCGGCTGTAAAAAACTGGAGCGAGCCTGGCGCCTTGAGTTCTGTCCTGATCTGAAGAGCAATTTGCGGAGGGCTCAGAAGGTTTACTATGCCGAAATTAGGGCCGCCAAAAGCAGGTACTTCTCAGGAAGGATAGAGAAGGCGGACAACAATGGCAAAGAAGTCTTTGCCATTGTTCAGAGTTTTCTTTCTCCTAGTGCGGCCTCCCCAGTTCTTCCGGCTTCCGATCTCTGGTGCGAGGAACTGTCTTGTTTTTTTTTACAATAAAATCGCTAAAATCCAAGAGGAGCTCCAAAATTCCTGTGGTCTCCTTCAGTCTTTACCACCCATCACCAGTTCTGGTGGGAAGCAAACCGTTAGCCAATTTTCCACCTTTGAGCCAGCTTTGCAAGCTGATGTGCTGGCTATCCTGGAGTCACTAAAGTCGGGTTCACCCTCCGACCCATGCCCTGCCAGGGTCCTGGGGGGGGCGGCGAGCTTGGTTTATCAGGAGGCCACCCAGGTTGTTAATCTGTCTCTGGCCTCTGCCTCTGTTCCCCTTTGTTGGAAACAGGCGAAACTGCTTCCTCTGCTAAAGAAGCCTGGCTTGGACCCCCTAGCCACTTCCAATTATCGGCCAATATCGCTGCTCCCGGCACTAGCGAAGGTCTGTGAAAAGGTTGTCTTTAGGCAACTGAACAACTTTATTGAGTCTTCTCAGGCCCTGCACCCGGCTCAATCGGGTTTCAGGGCGGCCTTCAGCACTGAGACGGCTCTGGTAGAAGTCTCAGAGGCCATTAGGGAGTGTCTGGACGGAGGCGGCAGAGCGGTCCTGGTTTTGCTGGACTTATCTGCCGCCTTCGATACGGTACCCCATGCTCAGCTGCTGAATCGGCTGGCAGAGGTGGGGCTGTCAGGTGCGGTTTTGGCCTGGCTGTCCTCGTTTCTGTCAGAGCGGACGCAGCAAGTATGGATGCCTCCATTCGCCTCGTCTCCCAAGAAGCTCATCACAGGGGTTCCTCAGGGGTCGACGTTAAGCCCCTTGTTGTTTAACGTTTATATGACCCCGCTGATTCATCTGGCAGAGCAGTGGGGAGCAAAAATAATGGCGTATGCCGACGACACGCAGCTGTTGTTTACCTGGCCTAAGAATTGCTTAGATGCCAGTGTCGTCTGCTCTTGTTTGTCCAATGTCTTCCGGTGGCTCGTTTCAGCCCAGCTTAAATGCAACGAGGACAAGACAGAGCTGCTGTTTTATGGCAACTTCCCGGCCAATTTTAAGGATCTTATATGGCCGCCTGACTTTGCTTGTCCCAGCTCTCCTGGAGGCCCGGTCAAAAACCTGGGGGTCTGGTTTGGACCGGATCTTAAGTTTGAAGCGCATCTAAAAAAACTTACTGCGACTTGTTTTGCGACCCTCAAGTCACTCAAAAGGTTCCTTCCGCTGCTTCATAGGGAAGCAAAAGAGACGGTTCTGCGTGCTTTGATTTTATCAAGGCTGGATTATGCCAATGCCCTTTTTAGCGGTCTCCCTAAATATCTCATTAATCGCATGCAGATCATTCAGAATGCGGCGGTTCGACTTTTATTCCATCTCCCGAGAAGAACTAGCGCTTCTGCCCATCTCCGAAAGCTCCACTGGCTTCCGGTGGCCCATCGTATTGTGTTCAAATCACTGGTCCTGGCCTTTCGAGCCCTGCACCAACAAGGACCACAATATTTGCACAAGAGGTTCACTTTTTATACTCCTCGCCGTGCCCTTCGATCAGCTAATCTTCTACTGATGTTTACGCCTAAAGTCAGATATGTGAGATTGGGTGGTCAGTCTATCTCTGTCCAAGCAGCTCGGTCTTGGAATGCCCTGCCGCTCTCTCTGCGATCCTCAGCCACACTGGCTGAATTCAAGAAGGGGCTAAAAACCCACCTTTTTAAACTCAGTAGCTAGTTGTTTTTTCTTCTTCACCTGGTTTGGCTCTGTTTAAGGTTACATATCGCGCCAGGATACTCTGTAGTAGCAGAGCGCGTAATAAAATATTTTATACATACATACAGCTTCCCGTGAGAGACACAGTCGAACGCTGCCGACAGGTCGATGTAGGCAAGATGCAGCTTTCCCTTCCTTGCCCCCACATTTTTACCCATTATTAGGGAGAGGTTCAGCGCCTGTTCCACAGTCCCCAGGCCCTCACGAAATCCATACTGTAAATCTGATAATATTTGGTTATTGGTTGCCCAGTTTTGAAGTCTTTGAAGAACTAGGCGCCCTGCAACTTTTCCGGTTGCATCCAGTAAGGAAATTGGTCTGTAGCAGGCAGGGTTATTACGATCCCCTTTTTTAAATATGGGGAGCAAAATTGAGGTTTTTCATGATTTAATTGGGCCTATTTTAGTTACTGCTTCAAAGACCCTGGTAAGGATTGGGGACCATAGGTCTAAGTTGTGTTTAAAAATGTCCACAGGGACCCCATCAGGGCCTGGAGCTTTCCCGCATTTAGAGGCCATCAGGGCAGTAACTACTTCCTCGTGTTCAAAACTAAGGATTGGTGTGGGTTTAAGCGATTGGATGGATTGCTTCTCTCTGATGGGTCAGTATGATCCTGTATGGTACCATCTATAAGCCCAAAGATCTTAGAAAAGTGGCTAACCCAAACAGTTTCATCCACTGCCACTACAATTTGGGGGATTGTGGTTGAATCAAATAAAAAGGGGGTTTTGACAGTTTGCCAGAATGTAGTAGTGTCCTTCAGGACACAACTCTGATGCAATTTATCCCATAAGCCTTTTTTGATGTCTAGTTTATACTTTTTTAGTGCCTGGTTATAGTCCCTTCTAAGTTTTATAATTTCTTCTTTATCTCTGACAACCCTACGCAGTGCGTTCTTTAGGAGAGAATAGGCACTCCTAGTTGCGGGATTAAACCAGACCCTTTTAGGTTTCTTGTTACCCTTGATTGTACGTAAGAGTTAATCTTTAATAGTGTTGGTAATTACAAGAAAGCTAGCTAAAATTTGGTTTGGTGCGGAATCAGGGTCAAGGCATATTTCCACTTGTGGAAGTGTACGTCTAAGCACTTTAGTAGTGATTTCAGCGGGATCGGTGTTTTCCCATTTTATAGTATAACCGTTCAATTTGTCCACCCTCAATGCCTCTTGAGTTAATAGAGTGGGTAGATTGCACTGTTTGCGTGAGTCAGGTACTATGATAATCATAGTGTTAGGGAAATGGTCACTACTGGGATTATTTCCGGTACTAAAACTAGACATTTGCTTTATCATATTTTGTGAAACTAGAATGAAATCGATTAGGCTAGAGAAACCTCTGCCATTAAATGTTGGAGAAAAGGCTACTGATGGAACTACAAGCTCATTTGCAAATCTGAGATCCAAGTTAAATAGGATCTCCATTAAGCGATTCCCTGTACTGGTATGTGGGAAGTGGGTTAAGTTAGTCCCAACCTCATCCACAATTCCGCATTTTTTTGTGCCACTGTCCTTGCATAGGCTTAAGTTAAAGTCCCCACCCCAAATCAAATTAAATGGTTTGCACGTATGGGTTTCCCGTTCTTCCAGTAGGAAGAGGAACATTTCTTCCAAGACAGGGAGTACACCTTGGGACGTTAGATTATTGTAGAAATTAATTATATAATACATAGATTTTTTGTTAGGTGTTATTTTAATAATTTGGAAGTTAGGGGCATGAATTAATTCCTTTATGCCCGCACTTTGGAAGTCGTTAGAAATATATATTACTAGACCACCTTTTGCTCTGCCAGAAGCAGAGGGTTGGGCAAAGGATTTATATGTTTTGAAGCCTTGAAGATGGAGAGAGGTGGTCAGCCAGGTTTCTTGAAAGCAAAGAATATTATGTTGTTGGATACCAGAGAGCCAAGAGGGTAAGTCTATCTTTGTGCGCAGTCCTGCCACATTCCAAAATATCAATTCTAAGTGGGTATCAGTTTGTTTTGAAACTCCCATGTCCCTATTGTCTATAGGACCTCCGATCTCCCCATTATCTATAGGAACAACTACAATTTTTTACATAATACCACTTTGCGAAGGCACGTGATGGTCCGCTTTACTAGAAATCGGGTCTGGTTGTGCTACGGAATTATCCCCCGATGTCAGTTGGGGGGCTCAGATGCCATATTAATAGAAATGGAATTAGTTGTAGTATTCTCATGAAAACTAATAGGGTTGGTAAGTTGATCATACATACATCCTATATGGAAATCTGATAATCCCAGTCATTCATTGTCATCTAGGCAAGAGAGGGAATCAAATGGATTGTGTATGGGGATATTCCATCGCACACTTGAGTTTATATGACGATGCCTGCTAACATGAGGATAAAAGGGCCTGTTGGGGCATTGGAGTTGGAGGAATGAGGGGAGATTAGTAACACCGGGTCTCGTTGTAAAGTTTTGATTATTATGACTGGGGGTTTGTGAAGAGTTGAATCTATTGGAGGTTGATGAAGGATTTAAAGGGGTCAGCAGAGCTTTAGGGTAGAAATAGCTCAAATTGCGGGATGAAATGCCACCTTCACCACTCCCCGGGAACCAATCACTAATATGAGTAACGGCTCTATGGACCCTAAAGTTAATTATCACAACATTCCCCTCGATGTCTTTTGGTCGGGGACCCACCCAGTTAGATCGTCTAACAGACAATATGTCTCGTTTATGTGTGATGGGAGGGGTCTGTTAGTACAGAGCCAATAGATAACCTTGTTTTTAAGGTTGGCATGGGGTTCTATCCTACCTTCCGCCAAAACTGGGACTCCAGTCAGGATGATGGCATAATTTGATGTTTCAGGGGGTAAATCAATATAGTGTTGGCTATTGTATTGGGCCTTGTGTAATGAGGGTGGCTTAATTGAAACTGTATTTTTGGGAATATTAATCTTTGAAGGTCCTTTTTGAATTTTCTCTCTCGGTGGCTGTCGGAATAACTCCGATCTAACAGGAGCAGTCTGGACAGGCCCTGGTTTTAATGGGAGGCACTCCCCTTGGGGCTTAGTTGGTCTCAGTGTGGGGCACTTAGATGCAGTTCGATTTTCCTGTGGAGAAAGTTGCTTTGAAGCCTTTTCATTTACATGGGAGATTTCCAATAGGTGAATCATTTGATCTCCCAACCTCTTAACTCTCTCTATAAGAGGTAGCAAGAGGGATTTTAGGAGGTGTTCCATAGCCTCCATTAGACCTTCTGAAGACAAACCTTCTGAAAGTCAATTTATTGTGGGACCAGGTGTTATGTCCCGCATAACTTGGTTCTTAGTTAAATCGATTGGTGGTATAGATATTTTAGCACTTTTGCCAACATGTCTCTCCCCACCCTTCTTTTTTTAGGTGGTGAGCGTTGGGCTCGTGTTTTATTGTTACAACTTTTATTGACTTTTTGGACAATCTCTGCTGGCGCCGAATGCGTCTCTGATAGTTCTTCCATCCCTAATAATGGAGCGTTTGTAATTAAGTCGCCGTTTATATTAGTAGTGGGAGTTCCATCTTGCAGAATTAGAGGGATACTGTCATTGCTAGATAGCTCATGCTCCACATTTTCTGGTTGTTTGCTATTTTGTGGGGAGGTGGCTAATTGTATTGAGCCCAAAGATGAAGACTTGTATTTGAGAAATTCGACAGTTAACGTCGCTCGGCACGGCGCTCAGCCAGCGCGATTTCTATGTCTATTTCTGAAGTGGCCCTGGTGATATAATTATCCAGAGTTCCTCTTTTTATCCCCCCTGTTAATGAGGAATTTTCTTTTGACACGCGGAAAGTCATGATGTGAGCAGATGTTACTACAAAGCTAGTTACACAACTATGGACCATAACGTTGGTATCAAGCAGTTAATATAGTCATACAACGTTTACAGTAAGTGAAGTCAAGTATGGAATTGTGAGGAACAGTGGCGGCTTACTATGATAAGGTCCGAGGAGTCCTGGCCAAACAGAAAGAGGGTAGGCCCGGCCTGGCCTCATTTGGCCCCGGACGGCCACAGACGGGCCGCCCTTTGTCCGGGCTTCGCCCGGCGCTGCCCGCGCGCTCCCGCGAGATGGGGGGTGACGTGCAATTTAAAGCGCCTCCTGGCACGTATTCTCCGGCAGCAGGGCCGCAAGGGAGCTTGGGAGAGGTAGTTTCCGGCTCCCCTCGGTCCCCCCCTACAGCGGCCGCGCTCTACGTGGAAGGCTGCGGTGGCGGGGAGAGACCGGGTGCGGCGACGATGACCTCAGCGTGTGCAGATTAGGACCGGCGGGTGCAGATTAGGACCAGCAGGAAATTCCCCAGTTCACGCAGCAAACAAGAGCCTAAAGGTAGGCGCTGGCACCAAAAGTGATAAGTTTGTTTCCCCCCTTACACTCATTATGCAGGTGAAAATACTCAGGTCAGTTGTTTACCTCAGGACGTAGGACGGAGTTATCCTGGCCGGAGCCTCTGCTTATTAGGTATGTGTCCCGGCTGTTTGAAGTACTTGATACACGGGTTTGCTTCTCAGGGTTTACCTGGGAATTGCGGAGAACCGCTAAATGCGAAAGGCAGTAGCATGCCTCATTATGCGCTGCTTGTTATTTGCGAGCCGCCCATGATCCTTACTTTCGTTCATTTTCTTTTTATAGAGTGAACAAGCCACTGAACCGGTTAATTTGAAGTACCCCGAGGCCCCTCCCTTTTAAAGCATACTAGCGACAGAGCCCTTGATTTTGACTCCCCCTGAGGCCTTTTTGGAGAAACCGAGGAGCTCGTAAATCCACCAGCTATCCCTACGGCAGGTAGGCTGTTGTTGTTTTTATCGGCCTCATTGAGCTGTAGAGCAGAGAATAGCGCTCTCGATATTAGTCCGTAGCATGTTGCATCCCTCCGTTTAGGGAGTCTTTGTCTTATTAGAGCTTTTTAGTGTAAAGACAGCACATGACCAGCCTGCCTTTTTGTTTCAGTATCTTCGTCCGACTGCTAGCCTGGGCTCGTTTTCTTTGAAATCTATCCTGATAAGAACGTAGTCATCTCTATGTAAAGATTCGCCTTATCTTTGAAGACTTGCCATCACAAGACAGGAGCCCATTGGTGAGTGTTCCTGGCCCATGTCCTTTTACTTTGACACTCGGTAAAGAAGGACTATTGAGTCATGCTGAATATTTTCTTTCAATCTTTTTTTCAACCTTCTCTCTCTGTGCTGTAGAACCCGCATGGACCCAGAGATGCCCCGTGAGTGAAATCTGTCTTTGGCGCGCACCCCTTGAAAATAGTGACGTGCTATTAAGTTTGAAGTATTTTTTCCTCACCTTAGATCCCCCGTCTCGGGTGTAGGTAAATATCGAACGAGTGAGTTTTTAAAGAATCCCTTTCCTAAATTTGAATGTGACTTAGCAGTCATCATAGGTAAAGACGTGCAGCAATAGATGTTTCGCTGAAACTGTTCTCTCCTTGTCAGGCATAGGCTTTCTGCCGCACTCGGATATCTTCGATTTAATGCCATGAATTTAACTTAGTGAATGCCGAGATAACAACTGTGTATGAATGAATGTGTTGTTTAACCTGTTTTTGTTTAGCACACAGGTCTCCTGCTCTAATTCTATCTGCTGTGTACCTTATAAAAATATATATGTGTGTGAATGAATCTTTTGTCTAGTCTCTAGGGATTCCTGCTCTTGCCAGCATCTGCTGGAGATGATTTTGCTTAATTCTAGGTTATGCATACTTGTTTGCAATTGTTGAGCTCACTACTTATACTGTGATATCAGATGTATATAATAATAATTCATGAATCAGCTTGTCACTAGTGTTTAAAATAGTTCGATGCATTTTTGAATTGTGTTAATGTTTAAAGATATAAACTCTGATAAAAAATTCTTCTGTAATCGCATAATTACAACACAATGTTTTCTTGTCCACCATAGATTGGCCGCCTTCTGATTTTGTCTGCCCCCTCATTTCCCTTCGTGTATGTGCCCTGATGAAGGTGCGGCCGTAGATCGGGCCTGGCACTGAAACGCGCGTTGGCGCTTCCACTCTCCATCCTGATATTACCACCTTGGGTCTCCTGCATTTTGCTGAGAGGATAATGCAGGACATCTTCAGTTTACAACTGTGGGATCTGTTTGGATTATGATGTATTGTCTGTTATGAGTTGGATGTGTTGAATGGTTTGTATGAGGATATGTTAGTTTGGTGACTCTGTTGTGTTTGAATGAATGACGTTAGGGTAATGTGGGGTTGTTTTTATGATTGAACTCTTGTCATATGAAATGTTTTTTTATGATGTAACTAAAATAAAAAAGTAAAAAACGTATTCTTTGAAAAAAGAAAATAAATAAAACTATGTTTGTATCTTCCTATCTCCTGTTCTGTTCATGATGTGGCGCTGCCTTGAAATGTAGTGAGCTCACTATTGCGCAACTGAAATCTCTGGACTAATTTTGAGCCATTAATTTAAACTTATAGGGCAGCCATTCCTTTGATTGTAACTGTTTTTTTTCCCCTGCTGGTCTGCCCTACATCGTTCTCAGGGGGCCCCTTCTTGTATTGGTTGCAATCCCAAATTAACCACAACAGTCAAGTACTAAATGGGGTACTTGGTGCCACATTTGGGGATCTGGAGCCCCAGGACACAAGAAGCAAATGACCCAGTTTGTAACAATGGGTACCCAGTAAATCGAGCTTGCCCTGGAATCCTCGAGCCCCAATTCTCACAGAAGGGACACATGTTTCTAGACATATCCACAGAATTGTGACTATTTGGTCTAATGGCCAATACGGTCCCTGGCCTATGCGTGGTGAATTATGTACTTCAAAAAATGTACAATCACCTCATCACACAGTTGGGTCTGCCTCCTGGGAACCATAGCATTAGTTGACCTACGTGCAGTTCAGGAGGATCCAGTAAACAGTTGCTATACTTATGTTCTTGTAATACTGGTCAGCAGTCATGTTTGAAAAATCAGGAAGGAAATCAGTGAAATATTGTCCTGTTTCTTCCAATGCATGGGAGCCTAGAAACACTTGTAAAGTCTGGACGTCTGGAAGGTGGAGGGGCCTACCTCTGAGACTGTGTACCAGAACAGTCACATTATACAGAAAATGTTGCAGCTGTGGGACTTCTTTTTTGTCACATTCTATACTGGGAAGTTGATGGCCAGGAACTTCACTGAGATGATGTGATTGCATGGTCTGCCCGGGCAAACCTGTATTTATATTCCCAATTCAAACTGAGCTGCTCACAACAGACTCCATGAATATAGAAATAGAGGTCTTTAATGTGTTATTTCAGCCCATAGTTAAGATATTGGCTAACACACAGCGCCATTTACTCCTGAACTTCTTGTCAAGGAAAGTGTGATCTAATTAGTGTAACCCTTGAAGGAGGTGATTTGTCTTCCTGCCCCGAAGAGCTCAATATTGTTGCTAAACCAGAATGAAGACCTGGAGCAGGGTGGCTGGTTAGCCAAACCCCTCACAAAGGTCATCTAGGGAAGGGTAGGCATTTTAGTTGGATGCTCTCAGTAAAACTGATCTTATTAATTGGTGTGAGGGTTCCACAAAGAGTGTCTATTGTGAACCCATTTAACTCGGTAATCTGAAGAAGAGTTCAGGAGGTCTTTTTGAAATTCACCTAGAATAATACGCTTTGGAACAAGTTGATTTTGAAGTCACTGTGCTGAACATTATTTAAAGCACATGTATTGTTTCCTCTGTGTTAGTCCTAATGCATGTATGCATGTTAACCACTAGGATATGTGCCTCCCTTATTTTGACCTCATCACTATGCTACTGCTTTTGTAGGTAACAAGGATTGGTTTGTTTTAGTTATGTGTGCAAAGATTCCTGATTCAACAACATAGCTAAAAAGGTAGTGTTGCATATGCTCCAATAATCCCGGGTTGTAATACAGGAACCATCATTGCATAGCCCTTTGAGCAGATAATCTCACAGGGTCTTATGACTTGCTTATTTTCAATGATTATGGGTGAAGTGGTAAATTGTTTATGATGATGTGTAAATAAAATCTTTGGTCCTTTAGAGAACTTCGCTAAAATGAAAAGCTCTGTCTCTTGAGCCGGTGACACCTTTAGCTTCATCCCATTGTGTCTGTTGCTTATGAGTTATCAAAAATGTAACATTACAATATTTCGTGGAAGCGTAGGACAAATTGCACTTAAACATTAGGTAACACTTTAACATATACGGTTCGGCTTGATGAGATTTATTTCGACATTTCATGTCATAAGAATATTTACAGATAATCCATTTACACATAATTAGTTAAAATGAAAGATAACGGGGGGCGTGGCCAAGATGGCGACGGAGTAGGACGTGCTGCAAAGTCCCTCCGGCGCCGCCACTTGCTTAGCTTTGTTTTGGCCACCTGAGTGGCTCGATTTGCCGCCCTACCTGCCCGCTGTGAGTCCTAAGGCAGTGGGGCAGGGTCCGACGGCGCGATTTGACCCCCCCGGAGTGCTGTGACTGTGGAAACTGTCCGCGCGCCCTGCGGCCTGGCGAGGCCTTTGGATCCCTGGCCAGGGCTGGAGGGAGTGGGCGAATCTTGGGTGCTGCTGGGAGCGGAGCGGAGGCCGGCGGCGAGCCCTGCAGCGGTACGGCCCGGGGATTCTCTGGCGGAGTGGCTGCTCTGCGCCGCCTCCTCCCGACATCTGCTGACGGCGTTGCCTCCCGGCCCCTTGGGTCGTTGTGGGATAGCCCAAGTGGTGCAGGTGCCGCTCGGAGTTTGGAAAGTGAGGCCGGGGATCGGCGGCCTACGGGAGCAGACCGGGGGTGATATCGCACTCCCCTCCCCCACCTCATACTTTGAGCTGCTCTGGCGTAGGGGACGCCTCGCTGCGGGGGGGCTCGGGGATCGACCCGAGGCCTGGAAACGGCCCGCATCTGCGGGGGGGCCGGGTTTGAGGACCCCCGGGGTGACACGGAGGGGGCGCGGCCCGCCCAGCGGAGGCCGTTCTCAGTAGTGGACTGCACCTCGCCGTTGCCTTGCTCGGTGGGGGTACTGAGAGTGGCGTCGGCCCGCCGGCCTGGGAGAGGTGGCCTCAGAAGGGCGTACGCTGAACTTTGAGCCCTGGCTGCATGCGAGGGCCTGATTGAGCAGGGCCTAGGATCTCGAAGTGGCTGGTTGCTGCGGGGGCCCCCGGCCCTGTAGGCTCACCCCGAGCGGCGTGCTCCCTGGAGGCGGCTGACGCCCGTGGACGGGCCCCCGAGGTGTACTACAAGCCGGCCGATCCCAGCCCAGAGAACCTTCACGTGCCGGCGGCGCTGCGGGAGCGCTCGGGGGCCACCTGGCCCAGAAAGGAAGGAACAGCGGCGGGTTGCTTATACTGCTTGAGGTGAGCAGTGTGGTGAAGAGGGCCGCTTAGAGCTAGCATCCTGCCTCCGGGGCCAGTTGTGGGGAAGGACTTGGAGAGGATTGGTGCCAGGACGGGACATTCGTGGCCTGCGGTGGCCCCTTGAACCAGGCACCGGCTACTGGGCATATACGCTGGTGGCGACTGGCGTTACCTGGCCACACCACCTGGAACAGTCTGCGCTACACCGGCACTAGCTCATATAGATGCTGCGCCGGCGGCAGAGCCCCTGGGCGACCTGTGGAGCCCCACACCGGCGGTGAGGAGTCATCTTTGACGCATCGTCTGGAGGGGGTGCGATGGGCGGCGGGGTGATGTCTACCAAACAGCGTAAGGAGAAGCCAGGCAAGGAACCCCCTCCGAAGGGGAACCAGCAGGCAGCATCCCCCGGCCCCAGCGCCTCACCTAAACGGAAGGATGATGAGGTGCCCGCCACTAAGGCTTTCATGCTGGAGCTTTTCACAGCCATTAAGGAGGACATCTCTGAACTCCGCTCCCAGCTGGCTTCGGACCTTCGTGAGGTGAGGAGAGATGTGGATGGCACCGGAGAGCGAGTGGCTACTTTGGAAGAGCACGACCTGGGTGTGGCGGGCGATGTGCACCAGCTCCAGCAGGACGTGATCCGGCTCACCGAGCAGAATTTAGACCTCCAGGCCCATGCGGAGGACTTGGAGAACCGGTCACGTCAGAACAACATCCGCATCCGGGCCGTGCCCTGGGACGGGGAAGCTGGAGACTTGAGGGGATATGTGGAGGCCCTCTTCTTGCAGATCCTGGGAGAGGAGGACATAAGCGAGATCCGGATGGATAGAGTTCATAGGGTTGGATTGCCACGACGCGGAGGGGCTCCTCCCCCCGATATTCTGGTTTGCGTCCATGACTTCCAACTGAAGGAACGCATACTTCGAAAGGCCCGGGAGACCCTCTCCTTGCAATTCCAGAGCCATCATCCTCAACTGTACCAGGACCTGGCGGCATCAACACTACAAAAGAGGCGTGAGTTTCACCCTGTGACCACCTTCTTGCGTGAACAAAATGTGTCCTACTCCTGGGGTCATCCCTTTCGGCTTATCTTCAGATGACAAAACAGGTTGGTTCAAGTCAGGTCCCTGCAGGCGGCTAAGGACCTTCTGGGCCTAGAGGACACTGCCCCCTCCCCGAGCACTGGAAGCTCCCCATCGAGACGGAGACGGCACTCCCCGTCCTGGCAAAGAGTAGGGCGAGAGGCTGCGACGAGGAGGCCTGATCCTACCACTAGTCTGCAGGAAAGAGGTGCTGCGGTGGCCTCCGTGGCGTCGGTGACGGTGGTACCATCGCAAGATAGCTCTGGGGCGGCCTGAGCCCTAGGTTGACGACTAGATGGCGCCGCAGGGACTCCTCCTCTTTAGGTACCGTGGCTATTATTGTACTTTTGGGAAGACACCCCGGTCCCGGACCTTGGGGGCACACTCAATGGTGTCTTGACCGCCACCCCTTGGGGGAACCTACAGACGTCCACACACTGGGACCGTCAGGATCGTGGTTTTTTCTTGTGTTTCCTTTTCTCCTTGTTGCCTCTTACTGTTCTGCTGGTTCTGAAGTGGAACTCGCAATTCTTGGGGAGGGGAAGGTATGGGGGGCTGTTGGGGGTATTGGGAGGGCTGGGATGGGAGGGGAGGTGGTGGTGACCGGGTTGTGTGGTTCGATGCAGCTTTTGATCTGTGGAATGTTGTCTGTATGTCTTCTGCTTGTTCAGACATGGGCCGGTGACTCTATGTGCTTACCACTCTGAATGCGTGGTACTGATGGTTCTGTTGGGTTGGACTCCCAATGCACTTGAGTACGGGGAGGTGGGGTGGATTCTATGGTTGCTCCGAACGGGGTCAGGGTGGGTGGTGGGGTTGGAGGGTGGTGCGGGAGGATCGGAGGGAAGTTGGTTGGAATGTGTTCTCTTGACGTGTTGCCCCCTTCGGTTTCCTTGCTGGGGTGTACTAGCGCAGACTGCCCTGGGGCGGCTCCGGGTGGGAGAGGCGGAGAGGTCCCTTGACGGTTTGCTTGTAGCGGGGGTAGAGTCACTGCCTTGTAATGCCTCTTAGTGTTTGAACGTGGAATGTGAAGGGCTTGAATTCCCCGCAAAAACGCCAAAAGGTTTGGAAATATCTGAATGATCACCATCTGGATGTGGTGGGTCTCCAGGAGACTCACCTGGCGCGCAGGGATGAGCTCCGCCTCAAACACAAGAATTTCCCCTTATTTACAGATCATCTGCATCCACGAAACACAGGGGGGTGGCCCTTCTCTTCCGTTCATCCCTTCATTTTCAGCCTATGGGTGTGCACGGCGACAAGGATGGCAGTTGGTTGATGGTCAAGGGTTTGGTGTGTGGTAGATTGTGCAATTTTGTGGTGGTGTATGCCCCAAATGCAGGACAAAATGGCTTTCTCCAGGACGTGCTGCGGAGAGTGGACAACTTTGTGGAGGGAGTCTTGTTCTTGATGGGGGACTTTAATCTGGTATGGAATAGGGAAATGGATAGCTCTCATAATCAGAGGTCTGCTACCGGCTCGTTCTCCACTGAGACACAGCGACTTCTAGGTGATTTGGGGTTGGTCGATGGCTGGCGCTCCCTGCACCCCCATTCTCGGGACTACACCTTCTTCTCCCATGTACACCACTCCTATTCACGTCTGGACCACATTTTCTTGAGTCAAGCCCTTAGAGGAGATGTCCACGACTCCAGTATATTCCCGCTCTCTGTTTCTGATCATATCTTGCTTGTGCTCGGGCTACAGTGGTAGGCGAAAGGTGACGGGCAGCACAAGTGGTACTTTCCGGCCTCCCTTGTCTGGGATGAACCCTCATGCAAGGAGCTGCGGAAGGCCATCCGGGACTTTTTTACTCTCAATCCCGTGTCTGACACGTCAGTATTCACCACCTGGGACGCCTTCAAGGCGTCATTGAGGGGCACCTGTTTGGCCCTCAATGCTAACCTCAACAAGTTGCGGCGGAAAGAGCGTGAGGAGCTGGAGGAAGAAGTTGCTGCTCTTGAACAAGCGCATAAACTGAATCCTTCCAGATTGACCCTACGCCCATTGATTGCGGTAAGGGGGAAGCTTAGGGCCCATTACAACAATAGAGCGGAGTTTACCCTGCTACGACTACGGCACCTCTCCTACTCCCAGGGGAACAAGGTGGGGAGACACCTGGCTCGCCAGCTTCGGGACAAGAGGGAAAGGGACTACATAGGGGGTATCCGGGATGCGGTGGGAACTCTGCAACATAGGGACAAGGCCAAAGCTGATCTCTTTGGACGCTTCTATGCCGCGCTCTATGCAGGGGAGGCCTTAGACTCTAGGGACCAACGGGAATATCTAGGTGGTCTGTCCCTACCTCAGGTATCCAAGGAGTGGAATGACTTACTCGCTGCCCCAATCACAAGGGCAGAAGTGCTAGATGCCATCAAAGCGCTGAAACTCCATAAGGCACCAGGGCCAGATGGCTATACTGCTCTTTTCTACCAGACATTCACGACGGAAGTGAGTGACTTTTTGGTCACTCTTTTTAACACCATGGCAGAGGCCGGGGAAACGTCAGGATCAATGGCTGAGACCGTGGTTTTGATTATCCCCAAATCAGGGAAGGACCCGACTAAATGCTCCTCATATCGCCCGATAGCCCTCCTTAATGTAGACGCTAAATTGTACTCCTCCATCATTGCAAGTAGGCTCCAAGACTTGCTGCCGGCGGATTTCACCCAGACCAATCCGGGATCATCAAGGGTCGCCAGACCCACGATAATACGAGGAGGGTTATCCACTTGATTGAGAAGGCTAACAGATTCCGAATACCGGCAGTCCTGGTGGGTCTCGATGCGGAAAAGCCTTTGACCGGGTGGACTGGGGCTTCCTGTTTCACACCTTGGCCGCCTTCGGCTTCTCGGCTAAGTTCCTTTCGATGATTAGAGCGAACTACAATAGCCCCGGCTCTAGAGTAGCAGTAAATGGCCACTTATCAGCATTTTTTTCGCACTCCCGGGGCACCAGACAGGGCTGCCCTCTCTCTCCCCTGCTCTTCGCCTTGAGTATTGAACCATTGGCTCTAGCGGTGCGGGAACACGAGGAGATACGGGGTCTCCCCTTTACTGGGGAGCAGCACAAAATTACACTCTTTGCTGATGGCGTTCTGTTGTCTGTTAAGGATCCGGCTCAATCCCTCCCACACGTCCAGAAGGTGTTACTGCGCTTTGAGGAGGTGGCCTGCTTCAAGGTAAATTACGATAAATCGTATGTTCACAATCTAACACTCTCCTCAGCAAAGGTGGATAAAGTGCGGCCGCTCACGCCACTGCCATGGGCCTCCCACTCCATCCTGTACCTGGGGGTCAGGCTGACACCCTCGATAGGGAAATTATACTCTGCGAACTTCCCCCGTTGCTGGCGAAGACTCGTGCGGACTTGGACCGCTGGAAACCAAAGTATATATCGTGGCTGGGTAGAATTCACGCGCTCAAAATGGTCCTCCTGCCCAAGTTTTTATACCTCTTCCAGGCGCTCCCTATACCGATGGATGTGGACTTCTTCTGGTGCCTCAAAACCCAGATGCTTCGCTTTATCTGGCAGGGGGGAAGGGCGCGGTTCTCCTTTGCTACTCTGCGTCGGCCGCGGAGAGAGGGGGGAGTGGGCCTCCCCGATATGCACCTGTACTACAAAGCCGCGCAGGTACGAGTTTTGGTGGAGTGGTCCCAGCAATTCTCAGAAAAACTTTGGCTGCACATGGACAGAAGCGTAGCGGGGAGATCAATCTGGGATCTGGCGTGGACGCCTAAGAAGGATAGGCCCAAGAACGCATACATCAGTACCCCCACCGGCACTACCCTGAAGGTCTGGGACACAGTGTCTAGTGATGAGCACTGGACTACGTACCCATCCCCCTTTACACCGATACACTTTAACCCGGCCTTCCCGCTGGCGTTACAGGAGGGCCCTTTCGAGGTCTGGAGGGAGGGAGGCTGTAGGGCTCTCACGCACCTGTTTCATGGCTATACTCCGCATACCTTTGACAACTCTATGCGGGACTATGGAGTCCCACCATCCGAGAGATTCCATCACCTCCAACTGCTTCACTGGGCCATGTCGCCAGTGATCAATGACGCGGCCACGAGGCCCCCCTCTACTTTTGAGGCCTTCATCTTACGGACCACTACCATGAAGGGCATTATTTCCTTTCTTGATAACCTACTGCTTACTTCCGCTGTGTCACCTCGCCCCTGATATATGGGACACTGGGAGGAACTCCTCGGACGAGATATTTCTGAAAGGGAGTGGTCGTGCCTGTGGCGGGACATCGCTGCACATAATCACTCAGTGGAATTGACGGAGGCCCATCTTAAAACTATCATGGACTGGTATCTGTACCCGGCCAAGTTACATCGCATCTTCCCATCCTCATCGGACAGATGCTGGAGGGGCTGTGGTTTGCTGGGGGATTTCTGCCATATCTGGTGAGACTGCCCGATCATCCGCCCATACTGGGAAGAGATCCTATTCCATATCAAAGAGATCCTTGGTTACCCGGTAGCTGACTCAATGGCCCATGTACTGCTGGGTCTTCGAGAGCCGGATCTCGAGCACCAGACCCGAGCGGACAAAAAGATCTTGTGGCTGTGTATCGGGGCTGCCAAACTTACTCTGGCAGCGGCCTGGAAAAAAACGGAGGCCCCGGCAATTTCCCGGTGGCATGCGAAGTTGTCGAAACTGCTGAGCATGGAGCGGGTAGCGGACATCTTCCTGGGCAATTTCAAGAACTTTATATTCCTCTGGGGACCCTTGGTCCGCTTCCTTTCAAAGGGTTTGCCATCTGCAGTGTGCCCGTCCACGGTGCGGGCTCTCCATCTATTTCAGGTCTGAATATGGAATAAGGTTGAATGAATGAGTGTCCGTTGTCACCACCACCGGGGGGGGGAGGGAAGGGTGGGGGGAGTAAGTTCTCTGTTGATTCATTCCTTGCGGCACCCTTGATGATAAAAGAGGCATATAAGAGGCCTGTGCAGCATGCAGCGTATATGAGTTCTGCTATTCCGACCTCGCAGAGCGTCCCACCCATCGAGATTTTGAACTGTGACCAGCGTTGTCTTGTACTTGAACTGTCCTATTGCCTCATTGAACTGCCGTTCGAGCTGAATTGTGGTCGCTCTTTAGAGCTCATCACCCTTGCTATCTACCTCTACTTATGCCCCCTGCGTGGGAAGTTGTGTGGGATTGTCGCTTTTTTTCTTCCATCTATTTTCTCTAATAAAACAAAATAAAGATTTTTAAAAAAATGAAAGATAACATCTTCGTGATATGAGAGACTAAGCATCACAGCATACAAGAGCAAATAAAACAGCATTAATCAAATACCTTCATGTGATTATGGATACCGGTTGCTGGGAAGTTTCTGGGTACACATCATTTATAACAAAAATTGTATACTATATCTGTTCGGGTGTATTCATGATGGAACGAGCAAAGCAAGGTAAACAAGGACCGGTGAGTTTCTGACAGCTCCTGTCATAAACCATTTACAAAAAGTTCGTTAAAATGTAGACAGATAAAAATGACACAGGGTATTCATAGTACGAGAGCCATAGCCTGCTCAGTTTGTGATGGTCTGGTGCCGGGCATAGAGCTGGGTTCCTGGATTCTATGGTCCACATCAAACCCAAAATGTGGCGATTGCGCATGCAAACAGAGGCCAGGAATCTGACCTTAAGATTCTCAGTGCTGTAATACTGCTTCTTGTCCCCAGAAGTTTGCATTTGGTTTTAAGCCATTTCTTGCATGGGCATACATAGGCGGTGCGAACAAACAAGACATGGGGTAGGGTTTCTATAGAATCGATGCAGGTTGAACACATCCCACCCATCCCTGAGGTCCGTTTATTTGTGTAGGATTTTATGACAATGATCCTACCATAAATTAGAAGTAAAGCTTTCTATCATGTGGGGCAGTTATAGTACCCCAATACGCTTCCTGGGAACAGCATGATGAAACCTTACCATCAGAGTTGTACACTCCACTGCTCGTAGGTCACCGAATGAGGTTCATAGCCATTACTTTAAAACAATTCTGCAGCGGGTACCATGCCCTTTAAAGATTTGTACTTGGTCTTTTTAGTGTTTATCACAAGACCACAAACTCTTCAAAACACCTTAAAGGTGACGGCCGCACATTGCAGACCACTTGGAGTTTTTTAAATGAATAAAGTATTGTTCGCGAACAGCAGTATGGGAATTTTCATACCTGCCAGGGATGGCTCATTGGTAGGGCAAGAGGAAAGAAATTGGACAACACTATTGAAAAACAGGGACAATAGCGTGGGGGCCAGGACGCACCCATGACGGACCACAGTGTCAATGGTGATACGTTTGGTGAGACCGCCATGGACACCCCAGCAAACCTGAGCAAAGTTGTCTTCATGCAGTTGGATTATCAAAAATAGAAGATCAAGAGGCATGCCCAGATCGAGTAGTACAAGCCAAAGCGTTGTGCGGGTGACTTCCAACTTGACACCAAAATTCAATTTATCTAAAAACAATCATCTGGTATTATGCCAACACCTCGTACTGCAACTTAGTGTACATCTTGCCATTTCATCCTATCAAGTCCTCCATCAATTCAGACACATTTGAAATTCCACACATACAGTTGCTTATGAGAGTCATCTGCCACTGTTAATAGTACATGTAGTAAATAATGTTAGAGTGTGTTTATCAATCTACATTCCTCAATCTACCTATATTTCAATCTTCTGTTTTGTATTTTAATTTATCTTACTTCCTCTCACTTCAGACTGTTTATTTTGTACACCTCTCACTCCTGCTCACTTTTTCATTGATATGCACCTAGGTGTCAACTCACAAAAATTACTGGAGCAAAATTGAAAACTCTCAACTTCTAACATCTAATGGAAACACATGAAGTCGAATCCCACAACCTCTAATTGTGATGTTTTGTTTTGTATCTTGAAATATGAAAGCTGGAGCTTCTCAAAAACCTGTGATTGACATTAGGCACAATTCATGAGCTTCATAAATAGACAAAGGCACAGTTGCTGCATTACATGTCAGGCAGAGGGCAGAAATGCTCAATATTTACAAAGTTAAGGATAATTTCTGCTCTCTCCTTGCGCTTACGCACTTCAGGCAGTGTAGCACCAAAGAAGGCACCCTGGCACCATGGTGCAAGGGTACCTGCATTGCAAGGAGAATTGCTTTTGTTAGGCAAGGGCCACCTTCCTGCACAAAAACAATCTCTAGAGGTATGTTATGTTATGTTATGTTATGTTATGTTATGTTATGTTAGTTTAGTCTTTTATAGCGCGCGGCTACTCCATAGAGTGTCCCGGCGCTTTTATTGAAGCCTGTAGCAGAGAAACACAACACAGAAAAATAAAAACAGACCCAGCAGAAAGGAAGACGAGCGCACTAAAGGGCAAAAAGCCAAGTTTTAAGGCCCTTCCTAAAAATCAGCAAATTAGAGGTGCTGCGTAATGCCAGAGGCAGAGTATTCCAAAGCTGTGGTGCCAGCAGCCTAAAAGAGCGACCTCCAATGCGGGCCTTTTTTACTCGAGGGACCACAGCAAGGAACAATGATTCAGATCTCAGAGATCGGGCCGGATGGTAAAAGGCAAGCCTCCTTTGGAGATATTTTGCTCCCGAGGCGTGGAGAGCCTTGTGGGCCAAGGTCAAGGCCTTAAAAACTATCCGCTTCCGGATAGGCAACCAGTGGAGCGACTGCAAAAGGCCGGAGACTCTGGCTCGCCTGTGAAGGCCAAAAATGGCCCGGCAGCCGAGTTCTGGACCACCTGCAGCGTTGCAGGAGATACTCCGGCAGGCCAAGATATAGGACGTTGGAATCAATCAATCAATCAATCAAAACATTTATAGAGCGCACTACTCACCCGTAGGGTCTCAAGGCGCTAGGAGGGGGGGGGGTGCCGTTACTGCTCGAACAGCCAGGTCTTGAGCTTCTTCCTGAAGGAGAGGTGGTCTTGGGTCAGGCGCAGGTCGGTCGGGAGGGAGTTCCAGGTCTTGGCGGCCAGGTAGGAGAAGGACCTTCCTCCTGTTGTCGCTCTTCGGATGCGTGGGACGGCGGCGAGGGCGTGGCTGGATGATCTGAGGTGGTGCTTGGGAGCGTAGAAGTTGATTCGGTTGTTGAGGTAGCTCGGGCCTTGGTCGTGTAGGGCTTTGTGTGCGTGGGTGAGGAGACGGAAGGTGATTCTTTTGTTGACGGGGAGCCAGTGCAGGTCTCTCAGATGTCCGGAGATGTGGCTGTTTCGTGGGATGTCGAGGATGAGTCTGGCTGAGGCGTTCTGGATCCGCTGGAGTCTCTTCTGGAGCTTGGCGGTGGTTCCGGCGTAGAGGGCGTTGCCGTAGTCCAGTCGGCTGGTGACGAGGGCCTGGGTGACAGTCTTCCTGGTCTCGGTGGGGATCCACCAGAAGATCTTCCGTAGCATGCGTAGGATGTTGAAGCATGACGAGGAGACGGCGTTGACTTGTCTGGTCATGGAGAGGGAGGAGTCCAGGATGAAGCCCAGGTTGCGTGCGTGGTCCGTCGGTTTGGGTGCGGTGCCCAGGGCGGGGGGCCACCAGGAGTCATCCCAGGCGGAGGGCGAGGAGCCCAGGATGAGGACCTGCGTCTTGTCTGAGTTCAGTTTCAGGCGGCTGGTCGTTATCCACTCGGCTACATCTCTCATCCCTTCGTGCAGGTTGGCTCTGGCGACGGCGGGGTCGTCGGCGTAGGAGATTATGTTGAGGTTGTGTTGGCGTGCGATGGCCGCGAGGGGGCTTATGTAGACGTTGAAGAGGGTGGGACTCAACGAGGATCCTTGAGGGACGCCGCAGATGACTTCGGTGGCCTCTGGTTTGTACGGTGGTAGGCGGACTCTCTGTGTTCTTCCGTCGAGGAAGGAGGTGATCCATTCTAGTGCCTTCTCCTGGATTCCGACGTTGCTGAGGCGCTGCACTAGGGTGCGGTGGCAGACAGTGTCGAATGCCGCGGAGAGGTCCAGGAGGATGAGGGCCGCTGTTTCTCCGTTGTCCATCAGGGTTCAGATGTCATCGGTGGCGGCGATGAGGGCGGTCTCGGTGCTGTGGTTGGCTCGGAAGCCGGACTGTGAGGGGTCGAGGGATCCATTCGTCTCAAGGAAGGCGGCCAGCTGCTTGTTGACGGTCTTTTCGATGACTTTGGCCGGGAACGGGAGGAGCGAGATGGGACGGTAGTTCGTGAGTTCGGTTGGGTCCGCTGTAGGTTTCTTGAGTAGAGCGCTGAGTTCTGCGTGCTTCCAGCTCTCCAGGAAGGTGGCGGTGTCGAAGGAGGTGTTGATAATGTCCCGCAGGTGGGGTGCGATGACAACGTCGGCCTTGTTGAAGACGTGGTGAGGGCAGGGGTCGGTCGGAGATCCGGAGTGGACGGAGTTCATTGTGCGGATGGTGTCTTCGGTGCTGATCGGAGTCCAGGCGCGGAGGGTGGTGGTGGGTGGCGTTGCTGCGGTTGTGGCGTGCGTCGGTTGGATGCTGAAGCTGTTGTGTATGTCCGCGATCTTGTTGTGGAAGTAGGAGGCGAGGGAGTTGCAGAGGTCTTGCGACGGGGTGATGTCGTTGTTTCCGGCGTTGGGGTTGGAGAGCTCTTTCACGATGTTGAAGAGTTCCTTGCAGTTGTGTGCGTTGTTGTCCAGCCGGTCCTTGTATGCATTTTTCTTGGTGGCGCGGATCAGTTGGTGGTGTTTCCGGGTGGCGAGCTTGAGGGTGGTCATGTTGTCCATTGTTGGTTCCCTTCTCCATACTTTCTCGAGGGCTCGGCAGTTCTTCTTGGAGCTCTTGAGTTCGTCGGTGAACCAAGGGGTTTTTCTGCTGCCGGGTCTGCTGGGCGGGGCCCTCAGAGGGGCGAGTTCGTCCGCGCAGTTGCTGATCCACTTCGTGAGGTTGTCGGCGGCCTGGCTGGGGTTCGCTGAGCTGGCAGGAAGGTGCTGGTTCAGGGAGGCGGTGAGCTGGTCGGTTGTGATCTTGTTCCAGCTTCTTCGGGCAACCTGTTGCTGGTGGTGGTGGATCGTCGTTCTTTTGAAGGTGAAGTGGACGCAGCTGTGGTCCGTCCAGTGGAGTTCTGTTGCGTGACTGAAGGCGATGTCTTTGCTGGATGAGAAGACGGCGTCGAGTGTGTGTCCGGCGAGGTGGGTGGGGGTGGACACCAGCTGCTTGAGTCCGAGGTTGGCGAGGTTGTCGAGCAGGGTGGTGGTGTTGCGGTCGCTGTTGTTCTCCAGGTGGAAGTTGAGGTCCCCCAGGAGGATGTAGTCGGCGGAGGGGAGGGCGTGCGGGCTGATGAAGTCGGCGATGTCCTCGCTGAATCGTGTGCGTGGTCCCGGGGGTCGGTAGATCAGGGTGCCTCTGAGGGTGGTCTTGGGGTTGACGTGGATCTGGAAGTGCAGGTGTTCGGGGGTGGTTAGGGTGTCGTCGGTGTTGGTCGTGATGCGGATGGTGTCTCTGTGGATGATGGCAATGCCTCCTCCCATCTGGTTGGCGCTGCGGTCCCTCCGGGTGATCTTGTAGCCCTCTGGGATGGCGATGGCGATGTCGGGCGCTGAGGAGGCGTTCATCCAGGTCTCCGTGAGGAAGGCGATGTCAGGGGCTGTGGTGTCGAGGAGGTTCCAGAGTTCGATGGCGTGTCTGTGGACGGAGCGGGTGTTGAGCAGGATGCAATTGAGGTGGTTGCTGCTGGTGTTCGGCTTGGCGGGTGCAGGGTAGGTCCGGATGCAGGTGAACTTGCAGGCGTGGCAGCTGAAGGGTCCGTGGGTGTGCTTCGGGGTGGCTCGGTGACATCCCGGGATGCCGCCGGCGTTGAGTGCGAGGAGTTCTGCGGCGTTGTAGGTTCGTCGGGTCGGCTTCTGTCGGTGGGGGCCAGGGGTCCTGGCCCTGGGCGCGGTCCAGGCGCGGACGGGCGCAGACGGGCTTACCTTTGGCGCGCCTTCGGCGCACAATCGGCGCGCCCGCTGCGCGTCAACGCTGCGCGTTCGCACGGTCGCCATATATGGCGAAGTGCGCGGGGGGGTGGAGCAGCTGGGAGGCGGGAGCGGGGAGGGTACAGAAGGAAAAAGAGGCGGGGTTAACGGCGGTGGCGGAAAGCGTGGAGGGAGGACGAAGGGCAGCAGTACAACAGGAAAAGCGGGAAGGAAATTACAGGAACTTACGAAAAACAGGCAATACAGTTAGACAAAACAATTATAAAAACAGCAAAAAACCACAGGGTCAGGTCAGGCTGTCACAGACCACGCCGCTCGGAGGCAGGGGGCGTGGTCACGTGGCGGCAGCGAGGTAGACCGGCAGGGGGGGCACTCGCAGCAGCTGGTGGCCGTGCGGCGCGGGGGTGTCCTAGAACTGGAATAGTCCAGTCTTGAACCAATTAAGGCATGCACCGTAGTCTTCCTATGATCTTCTGAGAGCAAAGGAAGGAACTTACGGAGCATCCTGAGAAGGCTGAAGCATGTTCCCGTGAGACCAAGGATCTGAGATCTTAACGTCAGACCATTATCGATCTTGATCCCCAGATTCTTTGCTAGCTGGGACGAGCGCGCTGGAGGAAACATATTAACAGGCCACCATTCCTGCCAGTCTGGGTCAGATGGAGAGCCGAAGAAGAGTACCTCAGATTTATCTGAGTTGCACTTGAGGCTGTTAAGCTGGAACCATTTAAAAACATCCCCAAGGCACTCACGGATACTCTCTCCATCGAAATCTTCTCCTTTCCCGCACGTAAAGAGGAGCTGGGTATCGTCGGCATAAGATACGATCTGGGACCCAAAAGACTCCGCCAATGCCGCCAGAGGGGTCATAAAGATGTTGAAAAGAGTCGGGCTCAACACCGAGTCCTGCGGGACTCCGACTCCCAAAGGTGGCATCACGGCAGAGCTGGGTGAGGCCCAGACCGTTTGTCCACGGCCAGCCAAGAATGATCTAAAGCAGCTGAACACCGTCCCTCTCAGACCGATCTCATGAAGTCTGGCGAGGAGACCCTCATGGGGGACGGTGTCAAAGGCCGCCGACAGGTCAAGCATTACAAGCATAGCTTTGCCTCCCGAATCCAGTGCCTCTTTAAAGGTTTCAGACACCTCCAAAAGCGCCGTCTCGGTGCTTAAATTGGGGCGGAAGCCAGATTGAGTGGAGTGTAGCAAATTGTGGGATTCCAAAAAATTGGAAAGCACGATATGCGCATACTTCTCCAAGATCTTAACCAACGCGGGGAGGAGAGAGATGGGCCTGTAGTTGGCCAAAGCCTCAGGGTCTAGGCCAGGCTTCTTGAGAAGGGGAATGACCATCGCCTGCTTCCAAGCCTGCGGGACCACCCCCTGACTGAAGGAGAGATTCAAGAGTGGGTTCGCCAACGGATTTACAACTACCGCCATTTTCGCCAGAAATTTGGCCGGGCATGGGTCGAGAGGCGACCCAGATTTAAGGTTGGCCATGAATGCCAGTGACGAAGCAACCGAAATTGGCGGAAAGTCTGCCAAGACTGAACCCAAAAGGGCCAGTGGAACTGACCCACCCTCGAGGCTGGAAGGTACTTCAACCACCCTCAAGGGAAAAGAATCCTGGACCAGTTTTATCTTGGGAGTAAAAAAGTTGGCAAGGGCAGAAACCCACGGCTCGGAAGAAACGGCCTGGGTCGAATTAGATCGTGGGGCCGTAAATTCCCTAACAATCGTAAACATTTCCTTACAAGAATTAGAGGCAGCCTCTATCCTCCTAGCGAAGTAGCCTTTTTTTCAAGGAGGATATCCCGATGGTAAGCTTTGACCGCTGTCCTGTAGACAAGCCTGGCCGCGGAATCATACTGTGAACGCCAAGCCCTTTCAGCCACCTTGCACTGCCGTCGAGAAGCCGACAGTGCTTCAGTAAACCAAAGGGCAGAGACCCGTTTAGATGTTAATCGGGGGGCCATCACAGGGGCTAGATCATTCAGCCTGTCCGTCAGCCACGCCTGCATAGACTCTAAATCCCTATCCAGGTCTCCCGTAAGAGGGCAGGGATGGTCAAGAGACGCCGGTGCCAGCATTTCTGGAGTCACCCGGTGATACTCCCTAGGTGCTAGTCCCTGCTGCCTAAGAGCAGTGCTCGCTGGTTTCTTTGTGCCTGGCACATAAAATTTGACCAGCCTATGATCTGACCAGAGCACCGGCAAAAGTGCCATCACCTCTATGGGGGACGTGGAAAAGACCTGATCCAAGGTATGGCCTTTTTCATGTGTTGGCCCAGAAAGGTAGGGGGCAAGGCCTAGGGGGGCCGTGATGTCTATCAATTTGATCGTGTCAGGGTCCAAACACTCATCCATGTGGAAATTAAAATCCCCAGCCAATACACAGTGCTCAGCTCTCAGAGCCAGCGCCAAAATTGCCGACTGGAGCTCATCAAAGAAAGATCCGGCCGGTCCAGGGGGCCTGTAAACTAAAAGCCCTTTAAGAGATTGATACGGAGCCAATGCTATAGAGAAAGCAAGGGATTCAGATCCTGTGATGGCATCCATGGGGATAACGGAACATGCGGCGGATTTATTCACCACAAGTGCCACACCCCCGCCCCTCCCCTCCGATCTATCTTGCCTAAAGATGTTGTATTCTGGGGGAATTGCTGTGGCGATGTCAGGATTAGATGAATCTCCTAGCCAAGTCTCGGTCAACATCAGACATAACGGCATTTCAGTGGCCAGATCTCCTGAGCATGTCTGCGCACTGATCTGGTGTTTAAAAGCAGGCAGAGATGCTTCACACTGTCCACCTCCCTATTCGATATAGTGGCCGGGGCATTGCCTGGTAACCAACCACAACCAGGGCATCGTCTCTTACCCCTATATCGACCGGGAAAAACTTTGTGACAAGCGCAAGATACCTTTTGCAGAGACCGAAGCTCCAGCGACGTATAACATACCATATTGGCGGCAGGAGTTGATAATCCCGTAGAGCCAGCCCCGCCCGCTGCTCTGAACACCTTCGGGACGCTGACGGGTGCAGACGGGCAGGACTCTGGCACGACTCCGGCACAGCGAGGGCGCACCCGCTGCGCGATCCCGCTGCGCGTTAGAGGACAGGTTTAAGTAGGGCCACCAGGTGTGATCAGCCCCACTCGGACGCTCAAGATGGCGCCCAAAAAGCGTCGCTACCCCTCCCAAGATGGCGCCGAAAGTACACTTGAGCCTAAGCCCCCAGAACCGGACCCGCTAAAAAAACAAAATAAGCCAAAGGGAGTTTAAAAGCACAGCACGCTTCTAACACAACGCTAGAAGCAAGGCAAGCTGCCAAGCAGGGCGAGTGTATCCTGTTAAGCCTCTTTCAGATTGCAGCACACATAGTAAAAGGAAATACCAAGGAGAAATGCCATCCTCTGAGCGGTATAGAGATTTCATGCAAACCCAGGTTTACAAACTTTTGTAAATGTGGGATTGTATGAAATCCATGGGTATGGCCATGTCCCCCAGAATTAAATGTAAGGCATTGCAGCGCAAGTCGCTGCCTGCAAAACATTTTTTTTTACAAAGCCACACATGGTGGTCGAAATCGCCTCTTGCATGGCTTTGTAAATATCTTCTAGAAATTTGTGTCATGGATGAACCATAGAAGTGATGCAGCCATGATGCAAACTATTGGTAAATAGGGCCCATTGTTTGCAACGGCCAGGGCACAAAGCTTCCCAGGTGGGTTGCAGGTAGCCTTATTGGAGTGGAGCTCGTTGCCCCTAACTACCACACAACTGTGTCTCCAGGTTTACCTTCTCTGCTGGCTTTTCAATGCGAACGAGGAGCCGCTATTTGTGTTTGCCTTTTAATTCTTTACTAGGCCAAATATCATATTTGCTTATATGTTTTGCCTTCGCATTTCACACTTTCTATATGTATTGTCATGTATTGGAGAAAAGCAAACTTCTGCAGAGTTTATAATATTTAATTTTTACGTTCGGACCTTATTTTATACATTGCACTGCACATTGGATAATTGAAGAAAAATGTTTGTGAAAATTAAAGTATTTATGTTTTTTTGCTACCCCAGCAGGTACAACATATAAAATATGATGGTTGATTAGGGAGTATCGAAGAAAATAGTATGGCCATCATTTACATCTGAAATTACGTTCGTATTGTTTACATGGCTTTGTGACATACAATGTTTTATAATGTTCCTTTTAAAATTGTGTGTTTAAAATCAATTCTATATAAAAATGTATATCCCTGGCAAGGGCACATCAGGCAAATGCGAGCTGGTGAATACAACTACCACGTTTTCATAAATATATGCAGATAGATTTGTTTCCATTTCCAGTAGTGGCGGAACAATCCTAAAGTTTCCTGCCACCTGATTAAAATGTGAAACTAGAAAAGCAGTATGCCGCGGTATCATCTGCATATAAATAGAAATGTAACTCATGATATGTAATGGTCTGACCTCGAGGAAGCACACATTACACCAGGAGAGCAGAGAATAATAAGCTTGAGACAGATCCCGGTGGAACCCCTGCAAAGACATTGGAGAGGGGTGAGAAAGCCATTGAATAGAATAGAAATTAGTTTATGTAGGTTCATCAGTCTAACACGAAATACATTCTCAAAGTATATAGCATATGCAAAGGTTACAAGATGTTTGGAACTTTAAAAGCAAAATCTCGCGGTTTATCAAACTCTGACAAATGCCCACTGAACTAGAAAAAGGAATGCAATTTGAATCGCTGTTTAAAAGCGGAATGTTTCCCACTGAAACTGACTCCTCTGACCAAAAATGAATGAAGAGATTTCGGAGCAAGAATGAGCGTGAAGGTGTTATATATTCTGCGGGAGACAAAATACCCTGTGAGAATTCTCATTAATCCAGAGGTATTGTGCAATTTAATTCCTGGGGGCTTATTTACGAGGTGCCTGCCACCCGAGCATCACTTTTTCTGATGTTGGGTGGGCAAATCACTCAACCATATCTATGAGATCACGCAAAGCCACTTACATATGGAGTAAGACAAAGAAGCGCAAGTCACTGCTGTGTGTTACTCTGCGTGATAGGCGTTCTATGGGATTTGCAGTTGATGTTCCCACACAACGCACATGGATTTTGACGCTTCCCAAGATTTACAGCAACTTGTAAACCAGAGAAAGAGCCAAATCCTTGCGCTTCCCCAGAGCAGGGGTAACAAGATAAAATATTTTCTTTTCTTTTTGCTAGAAATAAGAAAATGCCTCTTGAGATTGCTTTTGTGCAGGAAGGTGTCCCTGAGTGCACAAAAACAATGCTGCATGCAACGCAGACACCCTTGCACCAAGGTCCAACAAATACACCAAAGCACTCCACTTTTGAGTTACTCTTATCCTTTGCAAGGAATCTGCGGCCCAGCCAATTGTTAGGTTTGCTTTGAAGAAGTTCACCACAAATGATGAGTAGGGTCACTGTTGATATTTTAATTCATTCCATTACAGACAAAAAGCAGCAGCCGACGCGTGTTTCGTCCTCCTGGACTTTCTCAAGGCTTAATTTCAAATTCTTGGGGTATTGATAGAGCGCACAAGGACCAACTAGCTCAGTTTACCAGACTCACCTTGGGCCCATATAACGTTCACACTTTGAACTAGTAGTCCTGCCTAACCAATTACTAAATTAGTCACCCTATCAGTTGCCCAGAGGTCCGATTTAGGACTTATACCTGTAAACCATGACTTACAAATCCTTGTCACCTTACTATAAGTCCTGTGAATCAGATAGTTAGAATAAACAGGTAGTATTTAAACACATTTACTTTCGTATAATAACCTCAGACTCGGGGAAAGTTTTAAAACCTTTATCTATGAGAGAGTCAAAATGAAAGGGTCACAATCTTGTGACCATAAATTTTACAAGCAAGAATATAACTAGTAGGACATAAAGTTTATAAGAAATCACAGCAACACCTTTAGACATTGGTACCTGGGAAGGGTGAGAAAGGAAAATAGCACATGGACATACCACATAGATTATATTTACCTAGAATGATGCAATGACCAATCCTGGCCACGGGCTGGGGCAAAAATATAGACTAGGACTTGGCTCCCGACCAATCAGGTGCCCACAGGACAAGGCAGGTGCAAATCAGGACAGGTGACCTCAGCTAAGTGCAATGCCAGCGTCACACCCCTCTCTCTAGGAAAGCCAATTAGTACCCCAATTGGGTAATCGATTCTTCAGGCAGAGTGCTCCGCCAGCACCTCTGCTCTCTATCGCCTATTGAGTGTGTTGGGTCAGTGACAGGTCAGCTATTCGGACAAGTCGGACAATTTCTCTATCTATGCCTTCCTTAGTTATTCCATTTCGAGGGCAATGTACGAGCCCTAAATGTTGCAAATCTATGTGTTCCCCTTCAGTGATTGGTTGGAAAGACAAGGAGAGGTCATCACACCATACCAAGATGATGTCATTTCAATTCGATTCATATTTATTGAATCCCCACGCATAATTTATTTCTCATGCTTTTATTCCACCCATCAATATTATTTCATTTTAGCATACAATGTTGAAACATTTTGTCAGTCTTCTTCCTTTTCCCTGGTCATGGGGTGAGGTTCTCAGGTGCATTGTGGGTAAGACAACCCCAGGCACAATTTCAATGCCACAGTTCGAGGTCTCTCGTTTCTCCCGGCACATGTGCAGTACGTATTCAAAATGGCGATTAAAGGCACCGCTCGGGCCCAAATACGAGCTAGTAACAAAGTAAAAAAAAAACATATTAGAATACAAAAATAAATTAATGCACTGTTTACCACTTATCTCTACTCTATCCCCAATACTTTATTTTAACTTGTGAATTAATAGTTGAGCACAATGAACAAGCTAAGTACAATCTGCAGCATAAGCATTAGCATGTGAGATTTAAAGAAGCCATTTCTGGCACTAGTGCGCAGAAGCAAAGATTTCCCACCAAGCAGAAAAGACGTAACATCATGTGAGTGTGGCAGATGCATGCGCAGTGAAATCCCTGCGTTGCAGCGGCCATATTAGTTCACTCGAGTTAATATTAGTAAAAGCACATAGGCGAGCTTCCCCTAGATACCAGAAATGTTGTGAAATGTAAATATTAGTAAACAAAACATGTTGGTTAATATATTACACGTTATTTTGAGAGGGCTGAGTACAAGCAAATTTTGGTATATGTGAAACCTTGCTCCATCAATCCCCTCGTTGAGGATATTTTATATCATCACACCTTAAGGAATCAGATGCCATCTTCAACACTCTCCCAATTCAACTTCTTCAATTACTTGGGGAGTTTTCTTTTTACCATTATTCTGATAAACTTTCATTTTCTTATATATGTCTCCCTTTAATTCTTCCATTTGAATCTCGTCAATTTTCCTTTTCTTCCTTTTCTCATTACTAGTGTACCTTTTTCTACTTCTGCAGCATTTTCACCAAATCATTATCACCAATATTATCAGTGATATTCCCATTATTGGCATCAGTATTTTACCTACAATACTTCTACCTACATTAGATATCCAAGTACCAATAGAGGAGAGACCATCATTAAGTCTCTTCCATGCACTATCAACTTCCAGTGGTTTCAGTTCTTTTTCCAATTGTGTAATGTTCCTTACATACCTTCTAATTTCAACACTTTTACCAGGTATTTAAGTGCAACAATGTTGCGTTTTCAACATTCTACAGACTCCGCCCTCTTTTACCAATAATATGTCAAGAGCAAGTCAATTTTGTAAAACCATTGATCTGATCGCAACCAATTCGGTATTGATCAATAAGAATCCTCCAGCAGTGACATTCAATAAGCGATTCACCACTGTAGACGATTTGCAAATTCTTTGAGTATTCAGAACCACTCCCACTGAAGGTATCAATGCACTAAATATATCACCTACAATTTCTGCAAAACTAACTCTTTTATAACGTGTTAGTTAATTTCCGTGTTCATTGCTCTCATTGATTTTTTTCACATGTATACCTTTGGGAATACTATTTTGGCATAGCATCTCCCATACCAATGACTAGCTTAAAGTAAGCTTTGTTCCCACAAATATAATAGACTCCACGAAATAATGGATCAGTTCCCCCTTTTAGTCCACGTCCCCCAATTAGGAGGAAATTGTGTTTGCATTCACTGGAACCGATGAATACATTGTTACTCTCAGTTTTCTTTCTATGGAGACAGATTTTCCCCTTCTTTTCAAAGTCCAAAGACATAGCAGTATGAGGTTTGCAGTTGCCATAAATTCCTCCCTTTCAGCCCATTTGGGTATCTGGGGTTTCGTTTCGGTGGCTTTTCAATGGAAATCCTGTCTCCTTTACTCTACTAAGTTTAAAAATACCTTTTCTTCTTTGTGTAAACTACATGTTAGATTGTCTTTGTGTGCATTAGCTATATCTATTTCTTTCATTGTTAGGAAAAATTCACCAAAGAATTGGGCATCTTTAGCACTAAGGACAGGATTAATTTGTCTACAGACAAGAATCTTAGGAAAAATAACATCTATGTTAGAATAATAATACTGCAACCTTCCAGTTTTATAAAAAGAAACTAGTTAATATGCTACAGGAAATGCCATAGGTCAGGGGCAAATGATGGTAGGTAACACCTTCAGCTACAAAAGTAGGTAATTTCATACAGACATAACAATCACTAATTTGCATAGTCTCTACATAATGTACTAGTAGACTAGCAAAAACATTCATCTCAGTTTATTTCTGTTTCGTGATGTCATTCTATCTTATGTGGTGCTTCTAAGTCTACTCTATCTTGTTTGTGGTGTGCTATCTTTCCGTGTATACTAGTGTTCTTTTGCTTAGCAGCAATAAAGTACGGTATTGCTATTGTCAGTCCTAGCCATACTACAAGTACTATGAATATACTACATATACATATCCTACAGCATGTCTTTATACAGCCTATTTACGAGTTTCCAGTAACGTTTTTATCAGCCATGTTTGATTAAGGAGACTTAACCCCTCTTTGAGAATTTTTCACAGACTACACCTGTGATTTATCTCAAGTTGGCCTCACTGCTTCAATTTCTTGATCGGCAATCAATTATTCATCACTGTCATTATTGATTTCTAGATTTTCAAAATCTTCAAGGAGGATGTACATCCGTTCAGGGCCTTTGAATTTATTGTTCAGCTTTTTCAGGCGTGGACTTCTCCTTCTTTGATTGCTTGTCAACTTCAGGTTTCCTCTCTAACCCACCTACTCCAGGGCCTAATACAGTTGACCCTTCTGCCTGTATTGATCCTTCTATCCTAATCTGACCTATTCAGGATATGACTGTGTTGGGCCTGGACATTTTGCTTCATCCTGAATCCATTTCAATAAACCTGTCTGGTCTTGCACAGGTCATGCAGGTTCTTGATTGTCTTCCCCTTGTGCATTTTGACTAGTACCTATCTGTCCCTCCTCATACAATGGAGTTCTGGTAGGTGTTTATTTGGTCAGAGTAGATTGCTCTTTCCTTATCTGGTCCTCCTCATGATTATCATTGGCTTGGATTTCTGTAATCTGAGTACGTTCTTCTATACCTATCTTGTCCTCACTATCAGTTTGACTATATAAGTAGGTTTGTCTTCTAGTTCTCACTCTTATTTCAGGTATGTCAACCACTGGAATCCATTCATCCTGACTGGTGCTCGGTTGTTCTTCGTCAACTACTTCAGGATCAACTTCTTGAGACCCTTCAGCTGCACAACCTTTAGCCTCAACTTCCTCAGGTTCGGGTATCTGTTTAGTATTGCTGGCATGGATCCAGTTTGGGATTCCCTTGCACTTTACAGCTGCGGTGGTAACCAATATCACTTGCTGTGGCTCTCCCCACCTTGGTGCTAGGCAAGATTCCTGAGTATGATTCTTTATCACAACCCAATCTCCAGGGTTCAAGTCATGTGCTGGAGTTGAATGTCTGCTTTCTGCGTCTTCCCCAACCTGGTGAGAGATAGAACGCACTTGGTCAGCCAACTCTTTGCAGTACTCCAACACTAAATCATCAGATATAGTTAACAGCTGATGTCCTGGCACACATGCTTGCCTCATTGCGCTTCCCATGAGTATCTCATGGGGACTCAAGCCTGTTTTCTCGTCTGGAATGCTTCTGAGTCCCATCAGAACAAGAGGTAAACCATCAGGCAATTACAATTGGGTAGATTCACACATCTTTCCCAATTTTGCTTTAATCATGTCATTCAATTGTTCTACCAATCCAGAAGCCTCTGGGCGATATGTACTGTGCATTTTTTGCTCAATTTTGAATGCTTCACAGATTAGACTGATTATTTCATTACTAAAGTGCCTTCCTCGGTCTGACGCAATCGTTACTGGAAAATGAAACCTTGGGATGAGTTCCCTTAAGAAAAGTTTGGCTACTGTTATACTATCGTTCCTGGGAGTAGGGTATGTTTCCACCCATTTTGAAAACAGGCAGACAATAACCAGGACATATTTTAATCCTCAACAAGCAGGTAACTGTATGAAATCAATTTGTAGTCTAATAAAAAGGCCTTCTGATTTCTCAATTTTCCCAGGGCACACTACAGTTTTCTTACCAGGGTTTAATCGTTGACATGTAAGGCATCTCTGGCAAAGACTCTCTGCTACGTTCCTGAACTTCGCATTGAACCAGTCCCTTCTAAACAGTCTCACCATAGCATCTCTTCCTATGTGTATCCCCATGGTACATTCTAGCCATTGGTGCAAGCATTCAGTTAGGTAGACTATTATGCCATCTTCAGGTCTCACTCGACACCCTATTTTCTGCTAGTCTTACTTTTCTTTGGGCTCTGCCTCACCTTGTAAATCTCCCACTTCCTCCCATGTATTCACACCACACAAAAGCGTAAGTTGGTAGCTGTTTCCACATGCTTCATTCTTCTTGTTTATTGCCATTTTATATTTGGCACAATGTTGAGCCACTTGGTCAGCATAAGGATTATCGGCTGCCACTCTGTCAGTTCCAGATTGGTGAGCAGCACATTTTACCACGACCAATTCTTTAGGCAATTTAATTGCTTCAAGTAATTCCTTTACAAATTGTCTATTTCTGATAGGAGTTCCTGAAGAAGTCATGAACTCTCTTTGCATCAAGAGCTAGTTAAGATCATGCACAACCCAGTAGCCATACCGGCTATCAGTGTAAATGGTTACTCTCCAATTTTTCCAGATTTTGCATGCTTTTATTAAAGCAATCAATTTGGCTACTTGTGCAGACTTGACTCCTGGTGAATAGGATGCTTCAACTATATTTGGTAGGGTGCATACAGAAAAATCAGCGCTTAATCCTCCTTCCTCATGGCGCATACACGATCCATCTACAAATAACTCATGGTCTGAGTCTTTTAAAGGTTCTTTCTGTATGTCTGCGCAAGGTTTAGTACTGAATTCAGTTAAGTCGATAGAGTCATGTTCGACTTCCTCTCTGACTTTCTCAAAGTGAGAATTTGGCAATAAGGTAGCTGGATTTAGAATTGTACATCTCACTATTGTCACATTCTCTGAGCCAAGGATAATTCTTTCATATTTAGTCATCCGACTAGGTGTTAGGTGCTGAGTACATGTTGTGGTTAACAGAATCATGACTGAATGTGGAACATACACAGTTACAGGATGTCCCATGGCAATGGATCCACTTTGCTCAAGACTCATGCATGTTGCAGGTACTGCTTTCAGACAACCTGTCAGTGCAGATGCCACTGGGTCAAATGTTGTAGAAAAATATGCCACAGGTCGACGCATTAACCCATGGGTCTGGGTTAGGACTGAAAGTGCACAATTGTCTCTTGTGTCACTAAATAGTGCAAATTATTTTGAATAATCTGGCATCCCTAATGCTGGAGCTTCACGCAGTCATACTTTCATCATCCCACTCCACTGGATCTTTTGCTCGTTTCTTTGTCATTTGGATCAGAGGCTTTGCAAGCACTGACTGCAGTAACCTACAACTGCGAGAAACATTCTGATTTCTTTCTGAGATTGTGGTAATTTCATGTTCTGAATTATTTTGATTCGTTCAGATGTCACTCTCCTGACCCCTGTTTTTATCTGGTGTCCCAGATACTTTACTGAGGTTGTACAGTATTGCAATTTCTCTGGGGACACTTTATGTCCACCTTTTGCTAAATGGTTCAGCAATGCAATGGAATCAATTACACAGTCATTTCTTGTTCTCAATGCCAGCAATAGGTCATCGATATACTGCACCAGGAGAGATTTTCCAGGCAGTACCATTGATTCAAGGCACTTTTTCATAATTTGATTAAAGATGGATGGACTTTCCTATGACCCTTGAGGGACACGATTCCAAACGTAAACATTCCAAACGTAAACATGGTCGTCAAATTTGAACGAAAATAAAAATCTGCTATCTGGAAGCAGCGGGATGGAAAAGAAAGCATTGCATAAATCAATTACAGCAACCATCCGGTTCCCCAGGGTATTTGATACATATGGCCGGGATGCCCGCCACCCCCTCCCAACACATATCCCCAAGGATGGGAAGTCGGACAATAGTTGAACTTTTGGAAGGCGGGAGGGAGTCACCCTCTCGGCCGTATTTATTAAAATATGAAACAAAATTTAAAACATTAAATAAAAGTTTCATCATTATGCATTATGTACAATTTGTTATTTATTACATTTAGATGCAGTCATGTACTTTTGGCTAACATCCTGAAAATGCATACACTGTAACTCAAATTGTACATCCTAGCATTAAGGGCCAACGGCAAGGTCTTAACCGGTGTCAGATCCCTACTACCAAACTCCCGCCCTCACTGTGTGAGCGGCGCATGCGCAGAGGGCTCTACCCTCATTGCCAACTGTAACTTCCCTTGTCGTGGTGGGGGCCCCCTTTCTACTCGACGCCATCTTAAGGGTCGTCCGAGTTCCCGTATGAGGTCTCTGTAGGAAGGACAGCGTGGACTCTCCCCCCAACCCCACACTCTCTATCCGCCGTCGCGGATATCCGGCCCCCGGGAAATTAGTAAGGAGGGGCATCTAACCGCCTCCCCCCCTGGGAGGGGCCCATGGCCATCTCCCCATAGGCGCCCCATCCTTAGTGGGTGCCGCCTCCCCGTGGAAGGGGCCAATGGCCGTCTTCCCCCGGGCGCTCCCATCCATTGTGGGTGGCGCCCCATTCTAGGGACCTTGAAATTACTGCTCACCGATCATGACCTTACCGCCCGACAAATAAATACGACAGTTGTTTACCTACTAAAAAGAAAATTCCACATCATCTCACTGTGTTATCCACTGATCTTTCCTGCAAGAAGACATTTCTCCAATGCAAACCCAATCTTTAAAAAAGAAGGCCTATACTTTCATCACTCAGCAAAACTTTATTTCTTCTAGACATTTGCTATAAGGGGCTGGTGGGTGGGTCAAAATTGCTGCTTGTTCCGTCGAGGGCTCACGAGCAACGAGTGGGTGCAGCCTTCCGATCCGAGGAACAAGAGGACGATCTTCTGAGTTCCCGCTCCTTTATCCTTCTGCGGGAGGGCATGTACCCGTCCCCGATACGCCTACGGGGCGTGGTCTTCCGTCGAGGTGTCTAGGACAACCCCTCTCGGGCGGGGGAAGGCGCGCCCCGGCTACGCCGCTTTGGGCATACCAGCCGGGCTACGCCCACCCCGCCCAAAATGGCTTCCCGGGAGGTTCGGGTCACCCATCCATACGTTCGGGGGGACCGAGCGGTTGCCCCTTTCATGAATCACAGCTTGATTTGGTACTACTGGGCAACATGGGATGACAATTTTATTAATTTTACAAAGGTCTTGGACCACCCTGTACTTCCTGTTTGGTTTCTTTAGGCCAATTATAGGTGAATTACATGGACTTCTCAATATTTCTTCTAGAATACCTTCTTCAACCAAACGCCGTATTTCTTGTGCAACTCCTGCTTTTATCTCAGGACTCATTTTGTACTGTGGAATGTTTGGGTAAACTGCACCTTCTTTCACTGTTATTTTTATTGGATCAACACCTGCCGTTAGGCCTACCTCTTTCCCAGTAAAATCCCACACATCAGGATTTACAAAAGTTTTTAGTTCTCCTGCTAAATCCTCTAGGCGCACCTTTTTAGTATTAAATATTTTTATTGACAAAGAAAAAAAAGGAGTGAAAGAAAAGACCCCGTCCAATACGCCTACAACCCAACAGGCCGGCGTGGAAGGGGTAATGCACATGTAAATCAGATATCTAGGCACATCTTTTTAACTTCTGTTTCTTGTCTGACCAGCATAATTTTGTACACTCCGTCTTCATCTGGAGTCTGAATTTCAACACCATTTGGTGTACAAAAGATTGTGCAGTTCATTTTGCATAGTAGATCTCATTCTAGCAAGTTTACAGGGCTAGAATAGCACACTACAAATTTGTGCATTTCTTGGAAGTTACCAATACAAACTTCCATAGGTTTTGTGACAGGGGTCCTAATTTGTTTATTAGAAATGGCCACTACTTGGATCGCTTCTCCTGAGAGGGGTAGGTTTGGGATGTCTGCTGTTCTTACAGTATAACGGGTAGCACCAGTGTCCAACAAAAAGGTAACATCATTTCCCTCCACTTTCCCTTCAATGTAAGGACCTGACTGATCTACCGGTAAGGATGCGCCAAGTACACAATCCTCTTTCCCCCCTCTCAGGCACCTTCAATATGTGCCATCCTCTGTCTCAAAAAATGTGTCCTGTAAAAGAAACTGTGGTGTTACTGTATTTTTCTTACCACTTCCCTCCCGAAATCCGGTGTCTACACTGTATTTAGGTTAACTCACAAAATCTGGCATAGGGGCTTGAGGTAACTGATTCTGTATTACCTGTTGCGGCTTTCTCATTGACACCTCATTCTGCGTCTGTGGATTTAAATTTTGAGTTTGGACATTATTATTCTGTACTCATTTACACTCTTTTCTCCAATGCCCTAACTTTCCGCACCCATGGCAAGGAAACTTTTTCTTCGCCTCTTCTTTACTAATTTTCTCTCTGGGTTTGCCCCCACTTCCTTCATTTTGGCTTCCCCTCTTTTCTGATTATTTACCTGCTGACTTAACTGCAGCTCCTGTTGCTCTGCCATTTTAACTTGAGCCCACATTACTATTTCTTCTAATTTCTTTCGTTTAATAGCAATTTCATCCTCACAGTATTTTGCATACTTGAGAATTTCATCGACAGGCTTCGTTTGCCAACACAAATTATGCTCTCTAATCATTTGGGAGATTTCAGGTTTTAGTCCAGACACAAAACGATAAATAAAATGTGTCATGTCCTTATTATCAATGTTTTCTAAGCCTCTGTACTGTTTAAATACCTGCAAGAGGCGTTCATAATATGCATGTACAGATTAATCTTTAATCTTTATTTTTATTTATTTTGGGTAGTTCTCTCTATTTTAATCCAATCAGTTTCTTTGGGAGGAATCTTTCCCTTTAAGTAAGTTATCACTTGATTGTATTTTTTCATCACCTCCCTTGAAGGAGCTCCTGTCTTTGAGTCTCTAGGGTATGCATCATTAGGCCAATCTACTGTAATTTTGCACTCAGACCACAAATAAGCTGGAAAAACAATGTCAAATAAACCATCTAAATCTTTTAACAGCACTTTTGACACCTTCACAAACTTATCAACTTGTCGTTACCATTCTACAGGTTTTTCTCTAAGCTTTCGGATATCATTAGTAAATGAAAAAGTTCCTGTCGTGACCATGGGACATGTACAAAAACTCCTCCTGGCACTTCTCTCATCGGACACAACCTTTCGACTTTTTCTGCTTCTTTTAGTAAGTATTCAGAAGACATTTTATTTGCCAGTGCCTCTTCCTTTTTCTTTGTCCTTCTTACTTTTCACTTGTCTAGATCTCCCAATTTCTGCAACAATGACAATTCCTTCATCGGAAATTTACGACCTGACACATTCATGTTTTCCAAATCTTTGTCAGAAAATTCAGCTCTATATAGTTTCTGCAATACTTTTGATTTGCCAATATCAATTCCCATTTCCAAAGCCAAATTCATTAATTTTTCATGATATATTTTTGCATTGCTAGTTATACTTCTGCAGTTCCACCCTCAATTTGAATATGTCCAATACCTTTGACTGTGATTTAAGCTTTTCTATGTTTCGAGTCCACCTGTCTAATTCTTCTGGACTTACTACAGTTGCATGCCTCGTTCCTGAGGATGTTTCAATCTGTACTTCTTTTGAACATAGGGGTGTAATTTTCCTGATCGAGTCCCCTACTGCTTTTCGTATAGGTAAATCCATTACAGAAATTACCGACTCACATTCACTTGCTTGATCCTCAACTATTAAGGTTTCTTTTCTCAGCTGTAATATGGGGCACAGGGTCAGACTGATTTGTTTATAGCCATGTCTGAACTGGGGTGGCAGAGTGGGCTAAAGAACAGTGATGGATCAAACCCAGATCTTTTGACTGGGTGTGAGTGTTTGATTGGTTCAGATGCTCCGTCCATCACGACCCCCCTTTTGTACCACTTTTGGCCACCATAAGTGTGGCAGGGTATGCTCAGACGTGAGTCCCTTGCTCACTTTGCCACTGGATTCAAGCAATCCGGGCTGAAGACGGCTGGAATGCCAGAAACCGGTCCTCGGAAGCTTGTTTCCGGGCCAGGGAAGGCATGGCTTGGCAGTTCGGGCTGGACTGTTCCCATGAGGCACAGGGTCAGTCTGATTTGCATATAGCCATGTCTGAACTGGGGTGGCAGAGTGGGCTAAAGAACGGTGATGGATCAAACCCAGATCTTTTGACTGGGTGTGAGTGTTTGATTGGTTCAGATGCTCCGTCCATCACCACCCCCCTTTTTTACCGTATTATGGGTGTAGTCAGAACGGGAGCTTTAGAATTTACCTGCTTATCTCCATTTAGAGGAACTATGGGACCTATTGTTACAGGTATTGTCAAGGCTTCAGGACTTGTATTTAATTGGGAAATTCTCTGAATGAATTCACTATGCTGTTTATTTAACGCTTTTTTTCTCTCTCTTGAAGTACCTTTTCTAATGAAGTTTCATGTATAAACGGAACTAAAGGTGGTTGTAAGAATGGAGCACTAGGAGCAACTCTCTGTGTTTCGTCCTAATATGGTGGTGGATTTTTTATTAATAAGTCATCAAATTACTCATCATGCGAATCACCACTAGTCATTAAATTTCTTGGGTTCCCTGTATTTTTATTTCCTGATGGGTTTTCTGTGGTAAAAACAGGATATAATCCTTCCACTAGCATGGACTGTCTCCACTTTTTCATTTGTTTATCTCTAGTCTCTTTCGGAAATCTGGGATAAAACTTACTCCAATTTCTGTCACTTCGGGACCTATCTCGCTCAAGCACCTCTGTCTCCCACTCTTCCAGAACTTCATATTGCGTTAATCTTGGTCTGGGATCTAATTTATTCATACGATTTCTCAAGTTGTACAAATTTCTACCATTCTACCATGAAAGGTACCATGTTCGGGAAATGCTAAAATACCGTCTTCCTTAGTCTTCCTTAGTGTACTCTATCCACTTTTCTAACCAAACACATGTGTTTCTACCATCATGTATGATGCAGGCTTATTTGGCGGTGGAATATTAATCCCCTCTCTAGTTGAATAACTTTGTCTTTTTTTAAATAATTCTTTATTCTACTGAAAAGTGACATCTTTCTTTTTTCTCCGTACATGATATACGGTCTTCCTCTAATTTGTTGTTCTCTCACAAATCCTAAATATTTTCTATCAGGACAGTCTTCTATAATGGCTGGATCTAAATGCCAATGAGGTTTAGACTTACAAGCAGCGTTAACCAATAATTGCGTGGCTTTTCCGTGACGTGAATCTCACTCTCTGCACTCACCCCTCATTTACAAATTTCTGACGGCTACACACCCTCTTTTTTTACCAATCCCAGCGCGCCTCTCTATGACGTCAGTGCAGCACCCACGGCTGACTCCCTCCTTTGCAAGGTAATACGACAATTCAATTTCTTTCCAATATTCAATTATACATTTCATTAATTGACAACATGAAACATTCACTACTGTGCCTGATTGACTAAAAGAAAATATAATTTCTTTCACAACGAGTAAACCTAATTCTGCCTACTCTTCAAACACTGTGAGTAAAACAACCTTCCGTTTACTCTTTACTTAAGCAAAAAGAACCTGTTACTCCTCCAGAATTACCCTTTCTAGGTGAAATAAGACCAAAATTTCTCCAGCAAACTTTTTTACTACCAATCACTCTCACTTTTATATTTAGAAAATAAACCCTATCTAGTGCTTGAAGTTTTACCGACCTTTACGCACATATTCCTCACTGCAAGTAACCTCACAACAGTATGGCTTCTATTACCAACTCCTTTCTTTATCCGAGGATATTCCAGACAACATTTAACAACATGAAAACAGTTTTGGTTAGTGCATAAAATCAATAAACAATCAATAATCAATATTCAATACACAACTAACTACCTATTTCTAGCTAATCCCTAACCATACTACTGCTACCAAGAAAATTATACTGACAGAGCGAGCAGGGACCAAGTAGCTCAGTTTACCATACTCACCTTGGGCCCATATAACGTTCACATTTTGAACTAGTAGTCCTGCCTAACCAATTACTAAATTAGTCACACTATCAGTTGCTCAGAGGTCTGATTTTGGACTTATACCTGTAAACCATGACTTACCAATCCTTGTCACCTTACTATAAGTCCTGTGAATCAGAGAGTTAGAATAAACAGGTAGTATTTAAACTCATTTACTTTCGTATATTAACCACAGACTTGGGGAAAGTTTTAAAACCTTTATCAATGAGAGATTTTCTGAATCAAAATGAAAGGGTCACAATCTTGTGACCATAAATTTTACAAGCAAGAATATGACTAGTAGGAAATAAAGTTTGTAAGAAATCACAGCAACACCTTTAGACATTGGTACCTGGGAAGGGTGAGAAAGGGAAATAGCACATGGACATACCACATAGATTATATTTACCTAGAATGATGCAATGACCAATCCTGGCCACAGGCTGGGGCAAAAATATAGACTAGGACCAAGCTCCCAACCAATCAGGTGGCCACGGGACAAGACAGGTGCAAATCAGGACAGGTGACCTCACCTAAGTGCAATGTCAGCGTCACACCAATCAATAAATCAGTCATTTGTAAAGTGCACTACATACCCAGGACGGTCTCAAGGCGCTGGGGGGCCTCTACTGATCGAACAGCCAGGTCTTGACCAGCCTCCTGAATGTCCGCAGGTCTTGGGTCTGTCATAGGCTCAGTGGGAGGGTGTTCCATGCCTTGACGGCGAGGTGGGAGAAGGATCTCTCAACGGTGGTTGTTCTTCGGATGCATGGGACGGTGGCTAGTGAGAGGTCGGTGGAGCATAGCTGGCGGTTGGGGATGTAGAAGGAGAGCCGTCTGTTGAGGTAGGCTGGGCCAGTCTTGTGGAGTGCCTTGTGTGTGGATGAGGAGCTTGAAGGATATCCTCTTGCTGACGGGGAGCCAGTGCAGGTCTCTCAGATGGGGGTGATGTGGCCGTGGCGTGGTACATCAAGGATCAGTCGTGCAGAGGTGTTTTGGATGCGTTGTAGTCGTTTGATGAGCTTGGTCGGGGCTCCCGCGTAGAGAGCGTTTCCGTAGTCGAGTCTGTTGCTGGTGAGGGCCTGGAAGACTGTCTTTCTTGTGTCTGTCGGGATCCATCTGTAGATCTTGTGGAGCATGCGGAGGGTGTTGAAGCAGGAGGAGAAGATGGCGTTGGCCTGCTTGGTCATTGACAGCATTGAGTAGAGGATGGTTCCCAGGTTGCGTGCGTGGTCGGTGGGTGTCGGGACTGCTCCCAGTGCCGTCGGTCACCGGGAGTCATCCCAGGCTGAAGGGTTGGTGCCGAGGATGAGGACCTCTGTCTTGTTCGAGTTCAGCTTCAGACGGCTGGTCTTCATCCAGTCAGCGACGGCCTTCATTCCTTCATGGAGGTTGGCTTTGGCAGCGATGGGGTCCTTGGTGAGGGAGAGGATCAGTTCAGTGTCGTCGGTGTAGGAGATTATGTTGAGGTCGTGCTGTCGGGTGACTGTGCGAGCGGGGCCATGTAAATGTTGAACAGTGTCCTGCTGAGGGAGGATCCTTGGGGTACGCCTCAGATGATCTCGGAGGCTTTGGACCGGAATGGGGGAGGCGGACGCTCTGGGTTCTGCCGGAGAGGTAGGAGATGGTCTATTCCAGAGCCTTGTCTCGGATCCTTGTGGCGTGGAGGGGTGCGCGTAGTGTGCGGTGGCAGATGGTGTCAAAGGTGGCGGAGAGGTCTAGAAGGATGAGTGCTGCGGTCTCGCGTTTGTCAAGCAGGGTCCTGATGTCATCGGTGGCGGCGATGAGGGCAGTCTCGGTGCTGTGGTTGCTGCTGAACCCTGACTTGGAAGGGTCCAGGATTCTGTTTTCTTCGAGGTATTGGGTTAGCTGTCTGTTGACGATTTTCTCAATGATCTTGGCCAGGAAGGGGAGTAGAGAGATGGGGTAGAAGTTCTTGAGGTCTCTTGGGTCTGCCTTGGGTTTTTTCAGTAGGGCGTTGATCGCAGCGTGTTTCCAGCTCTCTGGGAAGGTCGGGGTCTCAAGGGAGAGATTGATGACGTTGCGCAGGTGGGGTGTGATGGAGCTGCTTGCTTTATTGAAGATATGGTGCGGGAAGGGTTCTGACGGGGAGCCGGAGGGGATTGTGCTGGATTGTGCTCATGGTATTGATGGTGTCATCAATGCTCACGCTGGCCCAGGCTAGCAGTGGGTCGTGGTTAATGGTGTGCGGAGGGTATGTTGTGTTGCTGTCTTTTGGGGCTGTCTGGGTGTTGAAGCTGTCGTGGATGTCTGCTATCTTGCGTTGGAAGAAGGTGGCAAGGGAGTCGCACAGGGCTTGCGACGGCGGGATGTCGTTGTTGTTGGAGCTGGGGTTGGAGAGTTCTTTCACGATGTTGAAGAGCTTCTTGCTATTGTGTGCGTTGTTGTCGAGGCAGTCTTTGAACGAGGTTCTCTTGGCAGCCCTGATGAGGTGGTGGTTGCGGATGGCGTCCTTGTGTGCTGCGCGGTTGTCCGGAGTTTGTTTGTTGTGCCATTTCTTCTCTGGTTTCCGGCAGGCTTGCTTGGAGGCTAGGAGTTCTGGGGTGAACCAGCTGTCCGTGTTGCTGGTGTCTCTGTAGGGGGGTGAGGGTGTTGGAGCAGTCCTCGATCCAGCATTTGAGGCTGTGGGCAGCATCGTCGGTGTTGGAGGGTTCGGTGGGTGGGCTGAGGGCGAGGTTTGCATGTAGTTGGCCTTCTGTGATTTTGCTTCAGCAGTGGCGGGGGATCAGTTGGGTGCGGTAGTGTATGGTGGGTTTCTGGAAGGTGAAATGGATGCAGTGGGGGTCGGTCCAGAGGAGTTCGGTGGTGTGGCTGACGGAGACATCCGGGCTTGAGGAGAAGACTGGTCGAGCGTGTGGCCGGCGGAGTGGGTGGGCGATGTAACGAGTTGCTTCAGTCCGAGGTTGGCGAGGTTATCGATTAGGGTTGTAGTGTTGTTGTCGTTGTTGTTCTCAAGGTGGAAGTTCAGGTCTCTGAGGGGAATGTAGTCAGTGGAGGACAGGGCGTGCGTGCTGATGAAGTCGGTGATGGAGTCGCTGAACTGGGGCAAGGGTCTGGGACGTCGGTAGACGAGGGTGCCTAGCAGGGTGTTGTTGGGGTCTGTGTGGATCTGGAAATGCATGTGTTTGCGGTGCTGAGTGCGTCGTTGGTGCTAGTTGCGACCCTGATGCTGTTCTTTTGGACGATTGCGATTTCTCCTCCGAATCTGTTGGTATGGTCTCTGCGGGTGATCTTGTAGCCGTTTGGGATGGCTATGGCGATGTCGGGTGCGGAGGAGTCATTCAACAAGTACTCTGGCAGGAAGGCGACGTCCAGGGATGTTGTGTCGAACAAGTACCAGAGCTCGACGGCGTGTTTGCGTGCAGAGGGGTGTTCAGTAATATGCATCTCAGGTGGGTGTGGTCTTTCTTGGTGGGTGGTTCATCGGCCATGAGGCTGGTTTAGCTGCCGTTACGGCAGGTGAAGGGACCGCGTGTGTGTTTCGGGGTGGCCTTGAAGCAGGTGAGGGTCCTTCCGGGGTTGACAGTGTGGAGTGTGCTGGCATCGCAGTGGAGGCGGTCATCGTGGCAGGAGCGGGGGCCAGGGATTTTGGCGCTGGGCACGGTCCAGGCGCGGATGGCCTCTCTCTAGGAAAGCCAATTAGTACCCCGATTGGGTAATCGTTTCTTCTGACAGAGTGCTCCGTCAGCACCTCTGCTCTCGATCGCCTATTGAGTGCATTGGGTCAGTGACAGGTCAGCTGTTCGGACAAGTCCGACAATTTCTCTATCTAAGCCTACCTTAGTTATACCATTTCGAGGGCAATGTACCACCCAAAAATGTTGCAAATCTATGTGTTCCCATTCAGTGATTGGTTGGAAAGACAAGGAGAGGTCATCACACCATACTAAGATGATGTAATTTCAATTCGATTCATATTGATTGAATCCCCACCCATAATTAATTTTCCATGAGTTTATTCCGCCCACCAATATTATTTCATTTTAGCATACAATGTAGAAACTCAGTCTTCTTCCTTTTCCCAGGTCATGGGGTGAGGTTCTCAGGCGCATCGCGGGTAAGACAATCCCTCTCACAGTTTCAATGCCACAGTTCGAGGTCTCTCGTTTCTCCTGGCACATGCGCAGTACGTATTCAAAATGGCGATTCAACACACCCCTCAGGCCCAAATACAAGCTAGTAACAAAGTCAGAAAGAAACATATTAGAATACAAAAAAATAAATGAATGCACTGTATACCACATATCTCTACTCTATGCCCATTACTTTATTTTAACTTGTGCGTTAATAGTTAATCAAAATGAACAAGCTTAGTACAAGCTGCAGCATAAGCATTAGCAAGTGAGATTTAAAGCAGCCATTTCTGGCACTAGTGCTCAGAAGCAAAGATTTTCCACCAAGCAGAAAAGACATCACATCACATGAGTGTGGCAGAAGCATGTGCAGTGAAATCCCCGCGTAGCAGCGGCCATATTAGTTCACTTGAGTTAATATTAGTAAAAGCACATAGGCGAGCTTCCCCCAGATACTAGAAATGTTGGGAAATGTAAATATTAGTAAACAAAACATGTTGGTTAATATATTACACGTTATTTTGAGAGGGCTGAGTACAAGCAAGTTTCGGTTTATGTGAAACCTTGCTCCATCAGTATGTTCAGTATCATACAATTCGTACAAAAAAAGTATATGCTAAAATTTCTAATGGAATGTATAGAAATCTGTAAATCCAAAAGTGTAGGTAAGTGATGAGTCCAAATAGCAGCAGCTATATGCTATATAAAAACTTGTTTGTATTTGAGTCACGTGTTAATCACTATTGACCATTGTTGACAAGCTCTTTTTTGGGTGAGTCAGGACCTTGATAAGTCCACTCTTTACGACGCCGCATTAGCAGTAAATCTCTCAGTCAGGAACAAGTGTTCACTGAAAATAGAGCTTGTCAAAAATGGTAAAAAATGATTAACATGTGACTCAAGATACGAACAAGTTTTTATTGAGCATATAGCAGCTGCTAGTTGGACTCATCACTTACCTACACTTTTGGATTTACAGATTTCTACTTACTTACCAAATTAGAACCTCCTAAATAACTAAATGAAATGAGAACCATACAAGAGATATATAAAATATATGTATTTATCAGTAAAAACTCTCTTCTAACCTCTATATGAGATTAGAGCACAAGGCATACAATACTTAATCAATAGAACAACAGTAAATAGCACAATACACAGCAGGCTCCAGGGGGAGACCGGACCATATACTAAGAAAGTGGTAGAACAACAATGACTTGACTAGACACAGTGCCTAGAGCACGTAGAATTGCTGGGACCCCGAGAAACCACCTAAAGTAGTGACACAGGTGACCCACGGAGGACGGGTGCAGTGTGAGAACACAGACGGAAGATCCGTACAACTCTATTGGAAAGTCGCTTTTGGAAAATTACAGTTTAAGGACACTTTGGAGAGGACTTCAAGCAAACCTTTTGGAACATTGAAGGTTCTAAGGCCAGCACTCTTGTGAGTGCCGAAGTACCCGTGTTACCTATTCCAGGGGAGCCGGTTGCAAAGGGGTCAAGTGGTGTTGGCAACCTTCATCGTTTTCAATGGCGTGACTCAAAGAAGTGCTGCTGCCGGGAAGATGAAAAGTGTACGGTGGAATAAAAGCCTTGATCCAAGGTGAGAAGAACCTGAAATTAAAGGGGACAGAGTCTGGGTCACTTCAGGGTTACCAGGGGCACGGTAGACGAATGCCCACCGATGTCAGATGCTTCAGGTGAGATGACAGGATGCTTGACTCTGCAGCCACGGGGACCAGGAAATGTTGATGATAACCACAGTCTGGAGGTGAGCAGTCCCACAAAGGAAGTCGCGTGCTGAGGGGTCAGTGTCTGGATTGAACACCAACAAGCCTTGGCAAATACAACCCACGCTGGAAGAGGACCAGCAAGGTCCTGGAGACTCTCCAAGCTATGGGGAGTCAGGGCATGTTGGCACAGGGACCCACAGGCCAATGGACGAGGGATAGCAAAGGGACCTGATCACAAAATACCCGCCCACGAAACACTCGTGGAGTGTAGGCCAGAAATCTTCATTGCAATTACTGCTCGGGGTAAGGACTATAAGTAGCCTAAAGTACAGCCTCAGAGATTGCCAAAAGGCATATGCTGCTGCAAAAGTAGTCGGTGTACAGGGGTTCAGGTTGCATGGTCCCCATGAGGGATACTGGTCTTAGAATTGCTGAGAGAGCAGATCAACCTCAGGAACCCATCTCTTATGTTGCCAAAATCTTCAGAGTCCTCAGAAGCTCAGGAGATGCACACCAGTCAGATGCGTTTAAGGTGCCTGCCTTGCACGGGAGTAACTCCTTCAATCCAAGGGAGATTCTTCAGTCATCCATCAAAGTGTAGATCGTCGAAGTACTTGATTTCTGCTTGCAGAGTTAAGTCCAGGTAAAATTTAAAGTCCTGTAGTCAGGGTTCCCTCTTTATACCCAAGGAAGGGGTTGAACAAACTTTGGGGACCCTCATAGGGAAGAGACAGGACAGAGGGGTGGTTTCACCCATTTCCTTTGTCCAGTTTCATGCCAGAGCAGGAGCAAATGGCTCCTGCAAACGGGTTGAGCTGGACTATGCACAGAGACACCAAATGTGCTCCCAGTGCAGGCTTTCAAGCACTCTCAGAGTGCACCCACCCAGCCCCAATACACTAAAGCCTGGCTGGGAGGTGGTCACACCTCCCTGTGACAGGAAACCTATTGTCCAACCCTCGCCTGCTCAACCGCAGCTCAGTTACAGGAGGGCAGACTCTTGTCTGTGACTGGCAGCATCCATTTTGTGCTGCCCAGGTCGAAAAAGGTGGTATCCGGTAGACCGGTTCCCCATAGTAGTGGTTCTACATGGGAGGAATCATACCTCCCACACCAGGTACTGGTGTGGAGGTATGATTCCAAGGTGTTTGACATCAAACACAACATGTTTCTGAGCAGCAGTCTTAAAGTTAGCATTTACCGCAAGGTTATAATGCACTTAAATATATATGGTTTGGCTGCATCACAGACAACCCCGGAGAATAGATTCCAAAGGCTGCAGAGGGGCTCTGCTCATGCAGGAGCACCCTCCCACACAAAACCTATCACCCTGCCTTCAGTATTGATAAGGCCTGTCATAGGAATGACTGATAGGTTTATATGTGCAGTGATTTAGAATAGATATATGTCAACTATATCTAAGTAAGGGGTGCATGCACCACCTTACACAATCTGCAGTAGCAGACCTGTGGTGTCAGTTTGAATGGTCTCTCAGGGATGCCATAATACATGCTGCAGCCCCTGGGAGGTCTCTGGGGTACCTATGCCCTGGGTACATGGTGTACCATATACTAGGGACTGATAAGGGTACCCCAGTATCCAATCTGGATTGTACCTAAAGTACATGCAATCAATTTAGAGGAGAATGCAGCTTGACTGGGGTACTGGATAGCAGGATTACAGTCAGACCAAGTCAAAAACAGTGATACATCAGCAAAAAGTGGGGGAAACTATAAGAAGCAGATCCTACTTTCCTACATGGTCTGACCATGTTTTAATTCCTTTCGAGATTTTAAGTCCCACCTCGTGTGTCCTACCCTGCATGCCCAAAAAGTTGTCCAAACCCTGGCACAAAGTTAATGACTTGCTTTTGGCTGACACCTTACAATCCATCATTCTTGATCAGACTGGAGTATTTGAGCATGATGCTGCTTTTTCATTGATTGGGTTGAGAAGGCCCTTGATGCTAAGAAAGTGTACTCTAACAAGAGACTAAAGCCTTCATCTCCCTGGTTCCTTGATGCTTTAAAACTTCACAAATCAAGCTGTAAATAGCCTGAGAGGTACTGAATAACTAGTTATAATGTAGAAGACAAAACAAATTTTCAGGATGCTCTCAACAAATATCATTGAGTAATATACATGGCTTGTAAAGCTTTTATTGCTCTGTCGAGCTTTGAGGCAGATAACTCTCTCAAACAATTGTTTAATGTGCCTTTCTTTCTCCACAGGTGATTACAAATAGGCTCACTCCATCAATGGTACTTTGTGGAAGACCTTTCATATTTTTTCAAAATAAAAGTCAGGCAATTCCTGATCTTTTTCCTCAGTCTTCCACAGCCTCTTCATGCTTTCTTTCTCTTCTTTCTGCCAAAACCGTCTTGTTTCTCACCATCTCCCTTGAAGATTAGGCCAACAAACTTATTATTCATAAATAAGGATCTCTACTTGATCCTTGCGTTCCTACTATTCTTAAAATGGTAGTATCAGTGGTTTTTCTCTCCCTGAACAACGTGCTCAATGAATCTCTTGCTGAGGAAAGGGCCCCCTCTGGATGAAAGCAGGCTCTTTTATTTTCTCTACTGAGGAAGCCTTCTGATTACCCTAATTTTTTAACATCTTCAGGCCCAATTCACTTCTGGCCACAATGGCAAAGCTAATGGAACATTTTTTAACTGACAGCTTACTCTATTTTGTACGAAAATCATCTGTTACACAAACAGCAATCAGGTTTTCGTCGTGGGTATAGCACTAAGACCACTCTCCTTGAGGTCTCTGAGCATATCAAAAAGCAATTTTTGCTGACATTTTTCAGTTTTGTTAATGCTTTTGGAACTTCTGTGACATTTAGATACAGTCTCACATGTTATTCTGCTTCAGAGAGTGGAAGGCATGGGCATTACCTTGCCTTGCTTTGAATCCTTTATAAACAACCACATTCAGGCTGTCTTTCTCCCTCCCTTTATGTTTGCAGCAATGCCTTTGGATTGGATTCAGCTCTCAGCCCTACCTCTTTTAATGTACAAATGTCACCAATGGCCAAGTTTGTGGAGTCTTTTGAAGTTAGAGCAGCTTTATACGCAGATGAAACTCAGCTGCTGTTTGGCCTTTCATGAAAATATTCCGTCATCATTGAGCTCTTTTAAATCTCGTCTTAGATTTGTCTTCGAATGGGTGAATAACCGTTTTTTGAAGTTCAACTCAGAAAAATCTGAGATTTTTTTCTTCGTTACCAAATCTATACCTGACACTAACTTTTGGTGGCCATTAGAGATGCCCCCGTCCTTCCCCTGTGGTAAGGAACTTAGGGGTAAGTTAGATGCGGAGCTCATTTTTGAAACTCAGATAAAAACACTGTCCAGTTTATGTTTTTTGATCCTGAGATTCTTGAGCATTTTATTCCCATGGAACAACAAAAAACAATTCTACTTGACTTAATCAATTGTAAACTGGACTATGCCAGTAGTCTTTATCTCGGTTTACCTTCCTATTTTATTCAGGGTCATCAGATCATTCAAAATGCTGTTGCTCGTTTGACCCTTAAAATCTCTCCCTGCAGCTCCATCTCAAATCAAACTTTTTATTGTGTTTCGAGCAATAGACGTATCCAGTTTAAGGCCCTTTCTTTTGCTTTTAAGATTTTTATCTCAACGGGATCTTTCTGTATTAGGCACCGGCTCAAGCTGTGCAACCCGGTACATTCTCTACATTCCATCAACCTTAAATTGTTTCAAACCCCTCTCATTGTCAAATTGAGAAGACCTGACAGCCAGATTGTGAAATGCCTTACCTCTGACTTTGAGAAGCTCTCCCTCTGAAATGGTTTTCAGGAAAAAGATTAAGCTGCTTCTTTTTGACTCTACAATAATCTTTTCTTCTCACTAGTGGACCAAGTATAGTTCTCAAAGTTGAGATACTTAGGATGTGGACTCAAGAACAGGCACAGATGAAATTAGGGGCATCTGAGATACCCAATGACTTGACCATCCAAACCCATTTGGCATTTCAAGACTGTGGAGTGTAGTTCCAGAATGTAATATGAGAATTATATTGTATGACATGTAAGTGTTAAATAAGAAATAAGAAAATGCCGTATGAAGGAAACACTAGGGATCTGATTCTATGTTCAGTATCACATTTATGTATGATATGTATAATATTGAAAATACATGGATGCAATTGAAGAGGCCATTTCACAAATGAATCGAATCCTGATGTTATAAAAATACTCAAATTGGTTGAAACCATTATAACTCGGCCTGGGCAAATTTTAATTACACCGGAATAACGGAGTAATTTTATAATTTTATGTTACTTTTGTGAGACGAAATTACAGACAATTACGTGATTACATCCGCTAAATGCCTATAACACAGGACAGAATGTGAGAGACTGCTGGCTGATTCCATTCATGTTCTGTTGCATTCAAAGCTATTTTCTTAACACTAAATGTATCCTTTAGACCATTTTAAACACAAGGGTGCATTTTTCACTAAGTTAAACAGTGAGTTACCCTTCGAGTGTATTTCCTCTTAATCTTGCATAATTTGTTGTAATTTTGAGTAAATAAACTACAGACATTTACTCAAGTTACGCCCACCTCTATTTATAACTATGTAGATTGTCTGAGTCTCAGAAAGTACATTTGCCATGATATTCAACTTGTCCATCCCGAGGCTCTCTTAGATTGTTAGAATTTGGGTGGGAAAAGATGTTGACTGTAATTTAATAATGCCACTAATAATTTATCACGAGCAATATTGTGCATGGATATAAGAAGCCTCTCCAAATAAAAGGAAGATCTTTAGTGCATAGCATCCAAGCATCAGTGCAATGTGCAAATTCTAATGTGTAAGCTACATTGGAAGATTTACTATTAAAGACGATGCTGCTTAAAATAAAGCTGATCAATTAAGAGATGTTTTGTACTTATTTGGCCATTTGGTCATTTTCTGTGCTGTTAGTTCTGACAGAAGTGAATCAATATATTCATAGATATTCGCTTGTGAATCTGAGGCAGTTGTTTCGAGCATGGAAACGAATTCATATGTGGCCTGTGTTTTGAAAACTGGACATACTAAAAAGGAGTACTGGCTAATTAAGTGGAGATTTTTTTTTCTTGTTCCTAATTAAAATTTTCAGTCTCTTATGGCAGTATTAAGCACCACAGGTGTATTTAATAAATCTTATATAGTATGAGTGTAGGCTTGGGTGCTGAGCTGTGATGCAAGTTTAGTTCTCTGTTGGTCATCCCCATTACGGTACAATAGTTGTATATCTATTGGACTAATGATATTAGGTGGAGTAGTCATAGTGCAGAATTGTTATCAATAGGTGAAAAAGATTTAGGGCTTTCATTAGATTTAGCAGATGAGGACTCCATCACAAATGTGACAAATATCCTATCCGTCTTATTACATACTCGTTATAGTGCAATTCACCTGCAATAAAACAGACAGGTTATCCATTATGTTTGTGATGCAGTACCGGTCTGCCACACTCTAAATAATGCACAACAACTGTGAAAATGTTTTTTAAGTCAATTTCTGTTTGTCACTAAACAGTGATCTTTTTGAGACAAAAGAGAGCAAAAGAAAGGGTGTATATGAAAGAGTATTCGGATTTAATATTTGTTACAAGGGTACATGATAGATATACAACGTTGTAAGAGAACATACAAATAAATTGATCTACAAAAGCTTTTCTACCTATTTACAATCTAATTTATTATCCGGTAGAAAAAGCAAGCGTCGACGTTTCGGTCTCTATTCTTGCGTTTCCGAGACCATCCTCAGAACATAAAAAATCATATCTTGGGAGACCCTAAAAATAACAAAGATGCCATTAAAAAACCATCTAAGTATCCTATGCTTAGGAAATAAGCAGTTATCAAAATATATAACACACTGAGCTCTCAATATTTTATAAAACAAATACATTGTATATCTATTTACATATCATTCTAGAGTTTGATTCAGAATTATCTAAGTTATACATCCCAAATGGTTACTTCCATCAAATGCAATCATTGTATAGATGTCTATTTCACAATTAAATTGTTTTCTGATTCAACACTAAATGATATAGTGCCTTGAATGATTTAAAAATGACCTTTCAAAAAAAGCGGTTTGCATGATTGTCAAAGCAGAAAGATAAAGAGTCACTCATGCTTGAACTGTGGTTACATTTACAAGAAAACATTGGTTTGTAATAATACTTCAATTTCAGTTATTAAATAATGTCTATATGTCTTGGAACAATATAATCCATTATTTATTGCATCCACCTCTCGCCAACAGGTTTTTTTAGGACAGGACCGGAGGAACAACGGTCAACAACACAGACCGCAACAGCAATCTCAGAGGAGAGGATGGAACCGGAACCCTTATACACCTGGGTTCAGGAAAACTCGCAATCAGTATTACGAGTGGTAACATCTAACCAGAACATCCCTATTTTCAACCTCTCAAAGCATGTCTTATCAGAACAGGAAACAGAGGTCCTATCAGCAGGACTGAGTTTTGTTCCTACGTACAAAAATGACCTCTTTGAAACCAGACTTGAGATGTTCAAATTTTTTAGATCTATAAGACTTAAAAACTTCTTTGCAGATAACACCAGCACAAACAACAAGGGCACTACGGGTCTACGTAACCCGTCAACTTTTTATCCGCTTAATTCCATGGTGAAAAAAGAAGTCATAGCTTTCGAAAATACAGTACTGATTGAAATAGACAATCTTTTCAAGAAAAAGATTCAGTACAAGTCCAATTTTTCTAAAGAACATCAAAAAGCCCTTCGTAATCTCCAGTCATTAGAGGGTACGTTAATTAAACCAGCTGACAAAGGGGGTGGTATAGTTCTGTGGGATCGCTCTAAATATCACATTGAAATGATAAAACAACTTTCAAATCAGACGAACTACAGAGTGTTAACAACCAACCCCACATCACGATTGTCACAAGAAATCAGTACCCTAAGTAAAGAGGGTTTTGACGGTGGTTGGCTAAATGAAAAGGAGGCATCCTTTTTGATTAACAAGACACCTACGGTGCCTGCCATATATCTATTGCCTAAAGTCCACAAGGACCTTAACAACCCCCCTGGACGACCTATTGTGTCCGGCTGTACCTCTATATTAAAACCTCTGGCACAATATGCAGATCACTTTATAAGACCATTTGCAACAGACTCACCATCATATATCAGAGATACAATGGCAGTCATCAATGAAGTTGAAAACTTTGACTTCGATCCCATGGTTGACATACTTGTCACCATGGATATAGAAAGTTTGTATACAAACATCCCCCAGCAAGAAGTACTTATTATACTTGGAGAGCTTCTAGATGGGAGACCAAGGCCACATGAGGTCCCCACAAATTTCATAGTGGAATGTGTACGCATTTCATTGTGTGAAAACTTTTTCATCTATGACAATACTTTCTATCAGCAATTAAATGGAGTGGCCATGGGGGCCATTTATGCCCCCGACATAGCTAACATCTTTGTGTCCCATTTTGAATCCCAGTATATCCACGATGTATCCAACCCCTTCCTGGGGAATATCCAGAAGTGGTTGCGATACATCGATGATGTATTTATGGTTTGGAAAGGCACTGATTTGGAATTACAGAACTTTCACGTTTGGCTAAATAACCAGAGTCAACATCTTAAGTTCACTCTTGAATACAATACCCATGAAATGAACTTCTTGGATATTTATATAAGGCATGATTCCTCTAATCGCCTATATACAAGTCTGTACACCAAACCTACATCTCGCAACACCCTCCTTAAATACCAAAGTCATCACCCTCAGGCCCTTGAGGATGGGCTACCATTTGGCCAGTTTCTTCGCCTTCGCAGAAATTGCACTCTACGATCAGATTATTTCGCTGAGGCCAAGAAGTTGAAAGACAAACTTAAGGCGAGAGGCTATCCGTCAAAACTCCTAAAACAATCCTTAAAAAGAGCCTGGTACAATCCCAGAGAAGAGTTGCTAAGAGTGAAAGATCGTCCCAAAAAAGAGAATCTAATCTGTGTTTCTACTTTTGGTACGCATGCAAAGGCTATTAAGAGAGTTATCCTAAAACACTGGAACCTGCTGGCATCGATTCCTGAGCTGGCTCAGAAACCACTCTTTGCCTTCAAAAGAGGTGCAAATTTACAAGACCGTCTTGTGAGAGCCTATGACAGTACGAAAGACAATAATGTGGTTGATAATATGAAACAACTGGTACCTATTGTTGGCCATCATAAATGCAGCAACTGTCAGGCCTGCCACACCACACAAACTGTGAAAACATGTAACATCAATGGTGTAAATTTTACATTAAGGTCATTTTCAAACTGCAACACCACTAATGTGGTGTATTGCATAAAATGCCCGTGCAATTTGCACTATATTGGGAAGACAATTCAGCCCATAAAAAGAGGATTTTGCAACATCAATCCCGCATTAGATGCAAGGTTGAAAATGCCCCCTTGGTTGAACATTATTTGAGGACAGGACACGCCTTTAATCAAATGACCTGGTGGGTCATTGATGTAGTCAAACCCACGAAGAGGCAACAGAATGTTGACCGGATTTTGACCTTAAGAGAAGGAAAATATATCTGCAATACCAACACGATAGAAAAAGGTCTAAACAGTGCTACAGAATGGCACTCCTTGGCTTGTCTGTGAATCCTGATGACTTATTTTGATACATGAAATGTTGTTTCAGGTTTTTCTCAATTATGCTAGTGCCCAAATTTCAAACAATTGTTATCAACAACAGTAGTTGTAAACTGGTATGGATCCAGGAGGGATTTTCTCTCTTTTCTTTGGATTGATCCGTATTGTTGTGGCACAGCTTATTGTCTACTTTGAACCTCTAACATATATTATTTTTTTGATAATGTACAACAATCTACTGAAAGCAATCAATACTACTGAGTTGCCAAACCTATAAACCATGCTTACTGTGGAAGTTATAATTGGCCAATATGAATATAGACTGCTTTGTTCCATTAGATATATATGGAGCATTGTTAGTAGTCTTTGTAGTTAGAAAACCTCTATGGATACTATTTGCCGGTTTAAGAACACCCTAACGATTTATGCACTGATGCCAGATAAAGTTGTTAATTTCTTTGCAGTTATTAGTAGGGTATACGACTGTTTGGCAACCTTTGGTGAACTTTGCATTTTTAATGAGAGCCTGTGTAATTATGCAACGAAAAATTACAAAATGTAATATTTTTCTTTGATGAACAGTAATTTTGCCATATTGTGTTTTTTATGTTTTTTATGTTATAAGATGAAGCTACACTTTGACTAGCAAGCTCGAATTACATGTGAATTATATGAATTATATGTAAAATATCACCTTCCAAGATGGCCGCCAGTTTGCTATCAGACACATGGGACCCTTTGACAAACGATAGTCCTCTTTTGATCTCTAAATGAAAGTCCTCTTTTGATCTCCAAACGAAGCCCTTTAAAAAGCTTCGGGTTACATGCATTCATTCTTGCTCCTGAACTGACTTGGAAGTGACGGGCTGTAGCAAACTAATTTCAGGTATTTGACAGAGCAGGCAATTTAGATAATTCCCCCCTAATTCCCCCCTACTTGCTTGGCTTAAATTCTATACTGAACCTTTAACTAATACACATTTTTGGTGTTTTTTAGTTGTTGAGAGCTGACTGTGATAGACTCAACGTTGTAACTACAAACGCCAGAATAACACGATAGGAGATTTTCACAATTTTCTTAGTTATGTTACTCTCTGAATAAAGCTATTGAAAGCCTCATAATATTGGAGGTCCCACACTAGTATTTTAAAATTTCATAGTTTTGTAGGCCCCCTACTATAACATTAACTTATGTGTTTGATTAACTAAATCCTAACGGTTAATATCGGATCGGCCTGATTGAGGTACAAAATAAGATGATAGTGAGAGACTATATTTGTTTAGAGTAACACAAGCATAGGAATTAATTGCTTCTCTCCACCTGTCCACAGATATTTTATCTGCCCAATTCCTTTTCTATACATCTATGAAGTCAGGCGAATAAGGACTTCAAACAGGTATTTATTGACCATGCTGAGACAGTTAGTTCTTTGTCGCTTGCACGATAATGCGATCCATGTAGTGATAATTCTTATAAATAAATTTGTATTCTTAAATTTAGTTGCTCGATATAAAGAAATAGAGGTTCACCCCACCCCCCCACTCTCTCCGTTTTTTTAGAAAAATTAGTATGAACCAGCATTTAGTAATTTCACTGAGTGTTATGTCTTCAATCCTTTAGAGACTAATGTTCAGTCCCGGCTGTTTTTAAGTTATCTGAAAAACTAGCAAAGGACATAGAGTAGTTCCATAGACCGATCTCATGGAAGATATATTTAACTTGTGGATGTCGATGTCAGTCAAAATATTGTCTCTAAGGCCAGTGTTCTCAAACAGTTCAGAAAAGGGGGTGGTGATGAACAGAGTGTCTGAATTAAGCAGACCACTCTTACCCAGTCCAAAGATCAGGGCTTGATCCATCACCGTTATTTATCTCACTGCCCCATCCCAGCTCAGAACCTGGTCTTGAATCCTGATGGAGCAGTGAGAAAGGGACTCATGTCTGAGTATACCCTGCCACACCTATAGTGGCCAAAAATGATTCAGAAAAGGGGGTGGTGATGAACAGAGTGTCTGAATTAAGCAGACCACTCTTACCCAGTCCAAAGATCAGGGCTTGATCCATCACCGTTATTTATCTCACTGCCCCATCCCAGCTCAGAACCTGACATTTCTTTTGCTTGTGATGCAGGTTATTCTACTAAGAGAGATACAATCATTTCGATTTATGCCGTGTCGCACATTACCACTATAATCAGAACTTCCGTGGTTGAGGTAATTTTTTATATACATACATGACACTCTTTAAGGCCAAGACATCATTTTCAAGTAAATGCAATAAATAATGGATTATATTGTTCCAAGACATATAGACATTATTTAATAACTGAAATTGAAGTATTATTACAAACCAATGTTTTCTTGTAAATGTAACCACAGTTCAAGCATGAGTGACTCTTTATCTTTCTGCTTTGACAATCATGCAAACCGCTTTTTTTGAAAGTTCATTTTTAAATCATTCAAGGCACTATATCCTTTAGTGTTGAATCAGAAAACAATTTAATTGTGAAATAGACATCTATACAATGATTGCATTTGATGGAAGTAACCATTTGGGATGTATGACTTAGATAATTCTGAATCAAACTCTAGAATGATATGTAAATAGATATACAATGTATTTTGTTTTATAAAATATTGAGAGCTCAGGGTGTTATATATTTTGATAACTGCTTATTTCCTAAGCATAGGATACTTAGATGGTTTTTTAATGGCATCTTTGTTATTTTTAGGGTCTCCCAAGATATGATTTTTTATGTCCTGAGGATGGTCTCGGAAACGCAAGAATAGAGACAGAAACGTCGACGCTTGCTTTTTCTACCGGATAATAAATTAGATTGTAAATAGGTAGAAAAGCTCTTGCAATTGTTGTATAGAGAATTTTTGTAGATCAATTTATTTGTATGTTCTCTTACAACGTTGTATATCTATCATGTACCCTTGTAACAAATATTAAATCCGAATACTCTTTCATATACACCCTTTCTTTTGCTCTCTTTTGTCTCAAAAAGATCACTGTTTAGTGACAAACAGAAATTGACTTAAAAAACATTTGTCACAGTTGTTGTGCATGAACGGTATCAAATATATCAGGTCGTACGATTGTAGATATTTAAAATAATATTTGAAACATAAAGACAATTAAAACCCTTGAAGGTCCAATTACCATAACATATCTATTGCCCAAACCCTCAAGGGTATATTGGGTTGCTCACTTTTGTGTACCCTACACTCTAAATAAGGCCTTTCTCTGAGTCTCTGTGACAGGGAGCACCTGAGTCTCGAAGTATTTTAGTCTCACTTTGTTATGACCACACTTACAATCGGTGGGCATATTACAGAAGTGCCACGGGGTGCAAGAGCGTATGCACACCTCCGGGGCACTTTCATATTACAGAAGTGCCCGCAGACACTTGTGAGTCCCCTGACCCCATGCAAATGAGGGAAATCCTTTGCTTCTTTACTCATGCTGTGTTACAGACGTGGGTGTAGAGGCAAAGAAGCTGTTAGGAGGCGCAATGAATGTGTGCCACTGAAAAGGTGGTGAACTTTCAGTGCGCCCCCTGATGGCAGCCTTCTGGAGGATGGGAAGGAGTCCCATGGACCCCCCTCCAGACATCCCTTTGCAGGCGGGTGCAGTCACTCACTGCAGCCGCCTGCAAGAGGAATAATCCACATTTAATAATAATCCACATTTGTAAAGCGCACAATCACCCGTAAGGGTCTCTAGGCGCTGGGGGCCGTCGGGAAGATTAAGTGAGCTATTGCCCAGAGTCACATGGTGCTGGGCTAACCTGCCGCCGGAGCCGGGGATCGAACCCTGATCCCCAGATTCCAGCGTCAGTCGCCCTGGCCGCGGCGCCACACCTCTCCACTCCCAGGACCTCTCTCTAATCCCCCTTAAAAGTACAAGCTGGCTGCAGCCTTCACTGTGAAACATGTAGTTGTTTTCAAAGCAGCTGCTCTGTCCTTCACATGAATGCACTGTCCTGGGGACAGCACGAGTTCATGACTGCCCTGGAAGCAGTACATTGATTATGATATGGTGCATTTTGCTTGTTTGCACAGGGGGATATTTTAACACAGGTCAGTTGAAAAAACAAGACTGCAAAAGTTTGATGTGCAATTAATTAATACTTTTTTTTAATCCTTGCGCTTCAGGCTCTAGGGCCTTTGTTATCAACAACTTTTTCAATCGGATAGGTGCAACCCCTTGATGCATCAGGCCCTAAATAACACTTACAAGGCATCTAGAAAAAGCTGTTCAAGTTAGAAAAAATAAATAAACTAAAGCAGTACATAGTCAATACATGATCTCATACTAGTGCTTGATTAAAAGTGTCTGTTAAGATGATGACAAGTGTGCAGCACTTACAGAATACAGTTACAGGGAAAATCCTTTTTTTAAATTGAATTTGACAATTATTACAGAGAACAGTTTTGAAGGAGTTTGTTTAGAGATTTTTTGAGTACCATTATGCTACCCACTGTTGACTGCTTTGCTTTTTTAAAATGCTTCATTGAAATAATTCACCCATCCTCTCATTATTACTATGTGGAATTTAGTTTTATCTCTCAGTAACTTTATGAATCATATTAAATGTGTAGACCAGTGACAGACCAGTACTAATGTAAAAATAAATACAAAACAATTATTATTCCTCCGCAAATTAAAGTAGTTCTCAGGCTTAGCCCATGAAAAATACATTTACAATCCTACAGGTTTAATAATTAGTTTTCGTTTACTTTACGGAATACTGCATTTCTGATTACATGTATGAAAAATACAATGGCTTACATGTACAGAAATTTGTGTTATTATACCTCTACAGCACATTCACAACAACACAAAAATATATTACCACTGCAGCGAAGTTATCACAATGCATTTACCACCACAATGAAGTAAATTGCAAAGAAGTAGGAAACACATTTCATTTACAATGCATTTAAAGGTGTAATTATTGTAATTGTTGAGGGATTCAAAGGCTTTTTTAGAGTTCATGAATGGTTATCAAATATGGGCTGTGAGATTTGTTCGGGTTCAAGAATCGATGGTGCTTAGGGGTGGTAAGGAGTTTTAAGGACTATGGGATGGGTAATATATAGTGGCAGTAAGGATGTTTTAGGTTTCAGCATGGGTGGCACACAGAGGTAGTAAAGAGTTTTAAGTACTCAGGGATGAGTTGTAGATATGGGTAGTAAGCTTTGTTGGGCTCAGGAATGAGTAGTTTGCACAGTAGCAAGGAGTTTGCCAGGCTCAAGGATAGGTGTTTCATAGGAGTAGTAAAACATTTTAGTGGGAAGATGAATTGTGTATATATGTAGTTATGGGGATTTGTGGGATGAGTACTGTTAATGGGTAATACTTGTTGTTGTTGAAGGATAGGTATGTAGTAAAGATATTTTAGGGTTTAGAGATGTGTGGGGTTGAGGAGCAGTATTGAATTTTCATAATTACACTGTGCACATGTGCAGATGTGTAATAGATATACACACATGCACACACAAACAAACACACACACACAGACACACACACATATATATTATGATGCATTGTAATTTAATTCATGGTTGTGGTTTGAACTGTAATAGCTAATTTTCTGAATATGGAAGAGTTGTAATCGTAGTCATTGTTGTCCATTCACCGTAAGTGTAACGGATTGAGTTGGTGTTTGTTGTAGTAATCTATATTCCAAAAAAGTCTGTAAATCATATAGTAGAAAATAATCATCCTATTATTATATATGTGTAGTACAAGATGGGTGAAATAAATATACATTGAGAAGGAATTACGCAGGAGTAATACAAAATGTATACAACTGGAATAATGTGCACTTGAGCCCTCATCATAATAATTATCTTTTAATTTTCTGAATATTCATCGAGCCCGACTTTTCATCAGAACAATATAAGAGGTTTCTGGAATTGTTCTATCCAAAGGTTTTGTGTAAGTCATGATTGGTCAAGCACGTTGTATATTCACATAACAAGTAAACTAAAATGAATGGAATGTGTGGGTTTCCAACAGCAAACAAGGAAAACTCTGCAACACAATGATGTGTAAAACCGGAAAAATAGTCAAATGGAGAAAGGACACTTGAATGGGTAGATGTGCTTCTCTCTAAGTCATTGAGCTAAATCTGCTAACTTTAATTTACTCAACTTCAAATCACACTCTTGACACATCAGATACAAAATAAAATCCCAATAGTAAACAACAATGCATGCCACAAACATCATGGCAATATACCTCTCTGTCGCGCTAGCCTCTCTTAATTTCAGAAGCATCTGATTTATAGAGAAGCTATCCTTCAAAAGTGCTAGGTTAGGTTAATTTCATGTAATCATATCATTGAAGAAAGTGCACAAATTATATGTATTGCAAAGGAAACCTTATGCTATAGCAAACAAATACACACGAAAAAAGATACACACTTCTAACTCTTTATAGAAAAATAAGGAAGAATAATTAACATCCCTTTCTTGACTCTCCACAATGGGGCATATTTATGACAAGAGTTGTTTTGCCTTTAGTCCATGCAACGTGGTGCATACATGGCACAACTCTGAAATGCTATTTATGAAGCCACCCAAGGCCACTCTGTGTGGCTTTATAAATTTGAAGTAAGGCAATGCAGCACAAATCACTGCTTTGCGTTACTCCGCCATGGGAAGGTATTGCATGGGCATTGCAAGGGTGTTTCCATGCAGCTCCCATGGATTTTGAGGAATTCCAAGATTTACCATCACTGGTAGACCTGGGAATGCTCCGAAAAGAAACGCCTTCTCAGGGGACGGGTAATGTGGAGCCATTCATAGAAAGAGTAATATGCCTCTCTGGATGGTTTTTGTGCAGAAGGTGCGCCTTCCTAAACAAAAACAATCCACACTGCAGGCACCCTTGCACTAAACAAAAACAATCCTTAATGCACTGCAGGCACCCTTGCACCACGGTGCATGGGTGCCTCTGTTGGTGCCAGGCAGCCCATTCATTCAGTGCCACTGCTGAGGAAAGGACAGGAATGCACAGCATTGAAATAAATATGGTGTACAATTATATAAATATGCCCCAAACTTTGCTTATATACCATGGCTAACAAGACTACGGTGGTAAGTCCCAAATAAAAATATTAAGGGATAGATAATCAAAAGTGAAGAAAGAAATTGTGAAGGGCACATAGTGGGCCAGATTGACAAACATTTTGAACTGTGTTTGCTTCACAGACAGCACAAAATGTTTTTTTCTTATTTGCTTTTCAGTGCAAAACTTGTATTGAGCAGGATAGTTGCCTCAAAGTAACTAAAAGCAAAGCAAAGTAGTTTTGTGAATTACTTAGCATCAAGGGGGCATTACATGGGTGATACATGGGCGTTCCCATGCAACCACCTATGCTTTTTGATGCAAAACCCCAGCTACTTAAAATAGTACACAGGGTTTTGCATCGAAAATTAACACCACTTAAAAGCAGATGTTAAAAAGATAAATGCTTTAATTCCTCATTTCTTTTCTGACTATGCATGTGTGCTGCACTGTACAGCACACATACAAAGTTGGAAATGTTGTCAACGTTGTCTACGAATAATATTTTGTACTGGAAGGGATACGTTTATGAAAATGGCCATGTATTTGAAAGATCCTGCAAATGGTCAATTGGCGCTAAATGTATTGTTTACAATTATCTATTTAGCATGCAATATCTATTTGTAAGGGGTTTTATAGAGAGCTTCTAACCACCCCCAGTGGCATCAAAACACTTAGGGGTGTAAGTACATAGAAAGATGGACAGGTGAAACGATAGCACTTTACAGAAACAGTTGATGTTGAGAAACATCAGATAAGGATGGACCGTACCAATTGTTGTATTTGGATGTTCCCTATTTGTAATTATTGCCCGAATAGTTGCGTCTGCCTCTTTCACACAATTGAGCTAAAACAGTCATATCCTTTATTGAAGTTTGCTCTGATGTAAAGTCTAAAAACTAATATGAGTATTTTCCTTTGAACTTCATCACACATTACTTTTGAATTGTTCAAGTGATGACATTTATAAATGTCATGCAATTTTGTGAAATTTCCCATATTCAGGATTTAAATGTAGCATCCTTCTGACCCAGATGTGATTCAGATTTGCTACAGATTTGCGCAGGTGCTCTTGCAACTTCAAGCAAACCAAAGGTTTTTTGCATGAGAAAGTCTCTGTGTAGCCATAAATGGCAGTGCATCACAGTGCAGAGAAGCGCATGAACACCTATAGGGATCAAGGCAACCGTGCCTACTACAATCACGAAAAATTGCACGACATAGCTTTGCATGAAATACTGGTGTCAAATAATGAAAGCGGAGGAAAGCCATTGGTGAACACTGAGGGGTCTATTCATGAAAACATTATGCTGTGGATCTCAGGAAGTCCCCTTTCTGCGCTGCACTGTGTGACAAGGAAAGGGAATACTGCATATCACTGCCTTTTTCCCCCGCACTTCAGAGTGAAGCACAAATAGAAAGAGGACATAAGGAGGAGAAATACTAATATTTCTCCTTGTAATGCCTCCCCTGGGAAGGAGTATCCTTTTGGCGCATTCCAAGGTTTACCAGTCCAGGTAAATCTGGAAATGTGTTGAAAACCATGGGAGTTGAGCGGGAACACACATGGAAAGCCTAGCTTGCGCAGAGAACGTAGCAATTTGCACTGAGGTGCTTTACTCCAGATATATGGTATCATGCAGGGACACACATAGTGGCCTTCCATGGCTTTATAAATCTCACTTAAGGTTTGTGTCACTCCTGCAGCACGTTGTGTGGTGCTAAAGTGACGCAAACTGTTTTTTTAAATAGGCCCCTGAGAGTGTGATATTTAGTTATCTTCTAAAGCATCCTAGCATTCTGTAGACTCTGTTGATCTAAACTCCCTATTCTCATCTTTACCCTTCAAACAGACACTGTCTTTGAGAAGCTGTGCCCACGAGTGGTTGGTCACATATGCCTTGAGCCATTAGTACTTGTGCCAATTCCTAGAATTCCTAACTTTACAGGTCGCACCTCGCATTGTAAAATGTGCACCCTGTGGGAATGGATGAATGGATTTTGCCTTGTATTGTGACCAAATCATACTTTCACCATCTATCAGTCACAATTCAGATGGGCCATGTAGCCAGTGGGTGTTACTTTAATGAAGTGAACACTGTTGTTTAACACCTTCAGCTCGGCGCGAATTTTTGCGCTGTGCTGAAGGTTCCATTGAGAGGGCGGGTCCGTGACGGAGCGGTTCCGTCATAAGCACAGCGCAACCGACTCTCATGAGGGAACTGCTCCATCATGAGCGCCGAAGGGGTTAAGAATGTCTCAGCTATAAACATTGATGGAGAAGGAGATATAAAATGGGACTTCCCGGCGGAACTGAGACTGAATACTGAGAGGAAATATTTTGGCAATAACAATTTATGTAAGTAAACCAAATGTAGCAATCCTGGCATACTGGGTGGCAGCCAAAATGTCATTCAACTATGATTTTTTTATGTATTTACGGTTGGATGTAAGGAGCAATTGCACTCAACATATCTGACTATTTGACAAAAAAATGCCATCACTATTTGGGGCAAACTTTCAGTTAATCATAAAATTCAGTGGCTAAATCTGCACGGCTTATGCAGATCAGAAGTAATATGCTCTTCCTATGGAATACTAAGGGGCCAATTTAAATCCTAACAGTTGGCCTGTTATTCTGCTTAGGTGATGGAGAAAATCATTCCATTGCCCTGGTGGAGATACACCCTCCAGGTTTATAAATGACCACCAGCAAAACCTACTATGACCCTCATCAAATCTTCTTTTATTCCTCTCACTTCATCTGTCATCAGCAACATTGATAACATCAATATGCCCCCAATTATGCACCACATGCCCACACTGATCTGGAGATCAAGAGACAAAAGGTCTCTCTAACCCATAAGCAATCTACCTTTCCTCTTTCAGTTCACTCTACTGTCTCAATGACTCTAGCACTTTATAGTACTATGCTCACCCAACCACGTACCAGGTGCATGGAACAGCAAGCCCAGTGTTGGACCCAGGACCAGAAGTGTGCATGCACTCTCAGTCTTGCTTGATGAGCAAATACGTCAGTGCTTTCTCTTACTCAGACAATACTTGTGTCTGCCTGATGACTACTAGAATCAAATGACACAAACAGTGACAGGTTCCACATGATGTTGGTTTACATTCCCATGATAAGGCAAATATTTTAAAACTTCACTACAAAAAAATGTGACTGTACACATTGCACACAATACACAAAGTAATACAACAATGGAGACGTAACAGTACAGTAAAAACATGCTTGAAAGAGTTAGATATAAGTAAATACAGTGCTAAATAGTTATAGCGCTTATTAATAGATTTTCATAACAAGATCACTCATAAAATGATGTTTTATTATTCACCAACTGATGAAAACAAATGCATCTAAAGAGGAGGCCTAATAGTTCTATTGCCTTTTCGCTAAATGCATTATAATTAAATTGTGTTGAAAGTATGCGATAACATTAGCTAGTAAGTTGAAACTTACAGTGGAGACCTTAATTATTTTAAATGTGTAGAAGCACTTTTGGTAAAATGGGTTTTAAGAATAATTTACATGTATGGATGTTGAAAAATTGTAGCAGAAGACCACAGCTAATGGTAATGAATATTGTGTTATAGTACACTGGTGAAACATTTATTATTCTTTTATAATGAAATAATGCTTTGATTAATTATATTTGATTCCAATCAAGTTTAACTCATTTAGAGATAATGTCTGCATTTTAAGCTTCAAACATCTCCTTTCTTGAACTCAATTTTTCCTTAGCAAGAATAATAATAACTCATTGACATTTTTGCAAATGTTGCTTTATTTCTTCATTGCATGTTTCAGTATACACACAAAGTCATGGAGAATGGCTCAGTGGGAAAATCATCTTTCACACAATGTCATAGTCTGTTATATTGCATATTTTCAACAGTTGACTAACCTGTGGGGCCCGGAAAACCAATTAATTCACATGAAGTGCTTGGGAAAGAATGCAGGAGTAAATACATGTATTTTGTGACAAAATATATGTAAACTAATCATACAATTGACTGACTAGGGGAGTGATACCACATCATTAAGGTATCATAAGGCCTGTAAAAGAAGAAACCCAAAGTAGGTGCAACACTGTACCTTTTTCCCTTCTGACAAAGAATCACTATGATTTTACAATCATCCTTTGAATCCTATCTTGTACTGCCTTTTTTGCCAATGCTACTGCATTCATGTAGTTGACCTGGAATCCTTCTTTGCTAACTAATTGAATTTTGCTTCATATATTCCTTCTGCCAATGCTAATTGATTCACCATTAGCGGACTTTCAAACGTATTCTTTTACCCATTTGCTTTGAATATTAGATAGGACCAAACTATTATTTTGACTCTAATGATTGTAGAAGCCGTTAATCTCGCATCTGATGTTTGTTTAAAACCATTGTCTTTGAATTTAAACTTCTGACTAAATGTGTGGTCTAGTTCTACATGCTTTATTATTCTTGACTTGACTGAACTGCTTACGACTTTTCTTATTTGTATCAATTTTGGAACATTAATAAAATAACTATCTAAATTGCCTGAGCCTATTATTGTGTCCTAATGTTCTTAATTTGAAACTGTATTGAATTACTCTTTTATTCTAAATGTGTTGTAGAGAAAATCAGCAAATCTTATCAGAATTTCAAGTTCTGTTTCTTCTACTTTGTTTCGCAGTAGCAGAGCATTTTGTTTGCATCATGCTGATGAGATTTAATTTTTTTGAAGATTGAAGAGTAGTGTATTTGAATCTAATTTAAAACCTATGAGTTAGCCACCAACTAATGGTCTTTATTGGGTGTGTGATGTTTGTGTCTTGGACATACTAATTCCCACCCATCCTATTGGTGGAGCAATATCCATCAGAAGACCATTTGCCTCTGTGTTAAGGGTAATGCTGTAATCCATCTAACTGTATGGGGCCAATGCAGTTAGAGGGCTAGATGAATAAGTAGTGAAGTGGAAGTTAAACTTGAAATATTCATAACACTTACACAGGATCACCCAAAAACATTCCACTCACCGTCTCCCACTTGAATACAGCTGAAGGAAAATTCCTTCTTTATACCAGACATCAACACCCCAAAAATTTTAGTGGATGGTCTATGCTGATGGTGATGTGTGATCCAGAGTGTAAGAGGATCCAGTGACAATATCAGCTAAGCTTGATGTTTTATCACAAAAAATAAAGCATTAACCTTGAACCTGTAACAGATATTGTAAAGAGGGTATTTTCTTATTCTAAAATGTCCGACTTCACATAATATTCTTTCTTTATATTTTAGGATAACCATTTTTGTGCAGACTGTTTCCCTAGCTGGAGAGCTTTTTTTGGGTGACTGGTGTTTCATACCTCTCCGCTCAAGCCACTTAGTTGTATGTGTCGTCAGACCATATCAGCCTAAAGATATTGATGACAAGTCTATTCCTAATCCTAACACCTGTGTGCTTCTTGAACCGGTCATTAGCATTGGAATTTCACATGATTCAATCAATACAGTCACTGTTCCTATATCCGGTGCAACAGGATTACTTTCAACATTTTCATCTTCCCTCAATATAGTTTCCACCTATACCTTCCTAGATTTCCTCCTCATTCTCCTTCATTCTAATCACTTTATCCCCACAGCCTTAAATTACTTTACCCTCTAATCTTCAAGTGCCACAGGTATTGAAAATGTAATTACTTGCACCTCCCCTCCACCATACTTTGATTTCCCTTGATGTGTATTTCAGAGTCTTTAAACCACCTACTCTTGATTTTGACCTTTCTATCTTTACCACAAATAGAGAGTCACGGGAATGTATGAACCGTTCATCACCAACAGTCTCCTTATTCCTTTATACTAGTTATGCATCTCACACATAGATGCTCCTGTAATGCTGCCACATATTTTCCTGATTCACAGAACTGCAAGCAAAATAATGAACACAGAGCCATCTATACATGTATTTTGACAATAGGTCTGATCATTAACGATGCAGGACTGTGACTAACTTTGTTAAAGGAGGAGAAAAAAATGACTTTGTTCTGGGTGCCAGACTAGGGGTCTGAGAGAAGAGTAAATGTTTCTACAGGCTCCAATTATTTCTTTGTGAATTAATGTTCAGTAATCTTGGCTTGATATTGATCGAGGTGGATATATTGATTGCTAAAATATATATTTTTTTTAAATGTGGTTGTATGTCATAATAATGTATGCAGAAATAATGGCCATCATAAATATTGTTTTCTAAAATGTTATCCTTCTCTTTTAGATGCTGAGAAAGCATTTGACAGAATACACTGAGCTTTTTCATGGAGACTGTTTGGAAGGGGTGGTTGGGCCTTCCTTTATATAAATGGCCTTTGCAGTTTATAGTAAACCCATGGTACAGATAAGAATAAACATTCATTGAGTGTGGGTATTTCTAGGAAATTTCAAATGGACTTCATATGCAGACAGTATTTTTGTTTCCTCAACTGACTTGTTTGCAATGTGTTGGGACAGCATATTAACATGCAGAAATTTGAGGTACAGGCCATCAAAATAGCCCCAATTGACATGACTTGTCTAAGATGGCTCTCACATCTCAGATGAGGACAGGACGCTCAAGTGTCAGGAAGCAAAGTTTGTAATTTCGAAACCAGCAATTTAAGTGGCTAATTTTCCAACCCTGCCAAGGATTATATACAAAGGTGCGCACAGATTGCTTCTCATTGATACCTTGGCAGTATAGCATGCCACAACCAAAATGGTGCTGCTCCCTCATATACTGTTCATTTTGCAACCCTACCCTTTACAAGTTGCTCAGAATGTATAGGTAATTTGCAATGTTTATGAACTTTATCAACTGGGGAAAAAGGTCTAATGTGCTACTGAAAGTTAACTGTAGACAAACAAAAGAAGATGGCCTAGCATTCCAGACCTTAAATACTTTTATTATTCCTTGCTCCTGTCATCAAAGGCAGATGCCAAAACGCACGTGTGCATTCTGTACCATTCCCGAGCTGACAGACCACTGTGAGAAATCCAATAGCTAGCTTCCAAAGACAGACCAGCAAATATGAAATTATGCTTGGTTGCGCAGGCAGTGTTGGAAATCTGTGACCAGGTAGGGATACATCACAGCACTACAAGCTTCTCCACCCCATACGCACCTCTGTGTGACAACATTGAATTCCCAAAAGGCTGCAAAAAATAAATGCTAAGAGCATGGAAGGAGGAAAATTGTACTAATAGTGAAGATCTCTTCACTTCTGGTAATGAAAATACTTTCAGCAGAATAAACAGCACTATGGATTGGGAGAGAAGGAGAGATTTAAATCCAACCAACGGCAGCAATAAGTAGTATCTCACAAATTAAGACATTGTGCCACGTCCCCTCATCCCTTCTGAAATGTTACTTTGAAAAGTTTCAGAAAACACATGTTTAATAAAGAATATTTACAAGCTCCTGCTGAAGGGATGCATTTACCAAAAGGTAGCTCTTGTAGATAGTAGGGTGAAGAGGGAAAGTGATGGCCAAGAGTTTACATAGTCACATTGTGGAGTGGTGGAGAAGCAGACCAGGATGCACGTGTATCTATTGAAGTGGTTTATTGCCAATAAGGTGCTAAGTCTTTACGGTGAGAGAGTCTTTTAAAAAAAAAGTCCTGAAAGCAGAATACTGTGCACATTTCCGGTATAAGGGAGTCTGGTAGCTGTAGTACGACTTCACCACTTCTCTTGAACGTCGACGTCCTGTGTGCTAGGGTTGGGGTCGTCGCAGTTGACACCATAAAGGAAAAGAAACAAAAGAACCCTGTAAGGGTGTTGTTGCACTCTACAGCTTTGGCGCAGGGAATCAGGGGAGTGTAGGGAACAGCCACCTTTCCCGTCACCAGTGTCTCATGTCATGCACTGCGCGATATTACGCCGAAGACGGGCCTGGCTCTTTGTCTCCCGTTTTTCCTCCCCCTCTAGAACCCTCTAATGCGCGCCCCCACACTGAGGAAATACGTCCCCGTACCTTGTGGAGCCACGTCCCTCCAGGGCCGTGGCTCGAGTTGTCGGGTCTGGCTGCCCGTCTGTTCCGTCGTCAGGTTCCGCTCTGCTCCGGTTCTTCTCCTCGGTTGGCGAATTTTCGTACTCCTCCGAAAGGCTACCTGCTTTGTCCCAAGGAAACACTGAGTATGTCCGAGCAAGCGTCCTCTCCTGGTGTTCTCCGTCCGTTGGTCCCAGTGAACGCCCACTGTCTCTTCCGGCTCCCAGTTTGAAGCCCTCAGCAGCACGTGACCCCGACAGGTGACCTGGGAAGCCTGTTGTCTTAAAGGACCAGCACTCCTCAGGTAACCAGCACTCTTCGGGTGAGTTCTGTGAATACAGGAGAGGAGACGGGGAAAGATAATGGGGAAAGTGTCCCAGTTCTGGAGTCCCGGTATGCTCTTCCTCACACACCCCTACCCCCGTTTGTTCACAGTCAGGGAACAATGGAAAACGCAAGAGAAAGTTCGCATATGCATTTTCCGTACCTTTGCGGTGTATGACCTCAAACGAGAAGGGTTGGAGGGAAAGGAACCATCTGAGAATGCGCGGATTGTTCCCCTTGTTGCGGCTCATCCAAAGCAATGGAGCATGGACAGTGAAGAGCAGGAAGTGGGCACCCTCTAAATAGTGCCGGAGTTTCTCAGTTGCCCATTTAATGGCGAGACACTCCTTTTCGATTATCGGGTATCTTTGCTCCCTAGGAAACAGTTTCCGACTTATGAAAAGCACAGGATGTTCACTGCCTTCTGATGAAGCTTGTGACAACACGGCACCCAGACCATGTTCGGATGTATCCGTGTGGAGTAAGAAGGGCTTTGAAAAGTCGGGGGATCGGAGAACAGGGGCAGTCGGTATGGCTGTTTTTAGGTCCTCAAACGCCTTCCTAGCACTAGCTGGGGGTTGGTGGAGGTCCCTATTCTTGACGTTCTTCTGGAGTAAATTGGTCAAAGGCGTCGCCATTTCCGAGTACTGCGGTATGAAGCGCCTGTAATAACCAAGGAGCCCCAGAAACGCCCTGACTTCTTTTTTTGTGGATGGAAATGGGGCGTTTACTATTGCTTTCACCTTCTCTGACTGGGGTTCTATAACTCCATTGCCCAAGAGATAACCCAGGTATTTTACCTTTCTGAAACCTACTCTCGATTTCTTTGCATTAATATGCAAACCGGCCTTTTGAAGGGTGGAAAACACTTGGGTACAAAGCTTCAAATGTGTCCCAGTCAGGGCTGAATATAACAATGTCATCCAGGTAAGCTGAGGAATATTCTTGGTGGTTATGCAGTACCTGGTTCATTAGTCGTTGAAATGTGGCCGGGGCCCCATGCAACCCAAAGGGTAAGACTGTGAACTCGTATAGGCCACTGGGGGTAGCGTAGGCGGTCTTTTCTTGGTCTTCCGTTTTGAGGGGCACCTGCCAATAACCTTTGGTAAGGTCCAGGGTAGTGATATACTGCGACTCTCCCAACTTCTCTATAAGTTCATCCACCCTGGGGATGGGGTATGAGTCACACTTAGAGATGGCGTTCACCGCGCGAAAGTCAATGCAGAAGCGGACTTACCCGTCCGGTTTTGGGACTAGTATGATAGGGGAAGACCACTCACTGCTTGATGGTTGGATAACCCCTAGGTCCAACATACTGTCTACTTCCTTTTCTATTGCCTGTCTCCTTGCCGCAGGTATTCTGTACGGCTTTTGTTTAACTATTTTCCCTGGCAGAGTGTTGATAGTATGTTCAGCTAGGGAGGTCCTACCTGGCAGGTCAGAGAAGATCCGTTCAAAAGGAGTTAGTATTTGTCTAAGGGCCCCCTCCTGTTCCGTGGTCAACTCCGGGTTAACGATCAATTGTCTCACAGTAGAGGTCGGAGGGGAGACATCCTCGATGTGTTGGACGTCTTGGGGAGGGGGACCTAACCACTTCTTCAGTAGGTTCATATGGTATAGCTGACATTTTTCTGGGATTGACCTGTATCTTGTAGGAGGTCAGCCCGACTTTCTCTGTCACCTTATAGGGCCCTTGCCAGCCTGACCTGGTTTTTCCTATAGCAGCAGGTAGAAGAACCAAAACCCAGTCTCCCACGGACAACTGTCGCCACTTTTTCCCTTAATTGTACAACAGCTGTTGTTTTGTTTGGGCTTTCTCTAGGTTTGAGCCAGCAAATTCCCTTAGTTTGTGTAGTTTCGAGTGAAGACCTTTGGTGTACTCAAGGAAGGATTTCGTTTCTTCCTCTTTCTCTTGTTCCCACCCTTCCTTGGTAATCTCTAAGAGACTCCTAGGTTCTCTTCCATATAGCAGTTGGAACGGAGAACAGCCTAAACTAGTCTGAACCTGACTCCTCACCACATATAAGGCCAATGGAAGCAACATGTCCCACTCCTTCCCCTCCACAGACAGAAGTTTCTTTAGGGTTAGTTTAAGAGTGGCGTTATAGCGCTCACAAAGACCATCCGTTTGGGGATGATAAACTGATGTCTTAATGTGGGAGATGTCCAGGGTTTTACAAATTTGGCCCATTAACTTGGAAACAAAAGGGGTCCCCTGGTCTGTAAGTATTTCCCTGGGGAAGCCAACCCGGGAAAACAGTTCCATGTGTTTTTTTGAGATATTCTGGGTGGTAGGAGGTCGTAAAGGAAGGCCTCTCGGTACCTCGTGGCATAGTCCACAACGACCAAAGCATACACATGGCCTTTTTTGTGCGTGGAAGAGGCCCAATAAGATCCATACTGACCCTTTCGAACGGGTTAACTACAATCGGAAGGGGTTGAAAAGGAACTGCCGGGGGTCTATATGGATTTTTTCTCTGGCAGATTTCGCATTCCTGACAGAATTTAGTAACATGGGAAAATATACCAGGCCAGTAAAAATGTTGTAGCAACATCTGGATCTTTTTTTGTGCTCCTCTGTGACCAGCCAAGAGGTGTGAATGGCCAAAGAAAAGGACCTGCTCTCTAAACGCCTGAGGCACTAACAACTGAGGGTTCTCGCCCTGTTTTCCCACCCTATACAATAGGTCATTCTGTATCTGAAAAGAGGGGTAAGCAAGTGAGGACGATTGTGCGGTTTGCTCTGCCTGTTCCCAAGCTGTCCGAAGGGTTGGGTCGTTCTTTTGTGCATACCTGAACCCGGTATCAATGAGCCAGGGGGCTTGAGTTAGGAGTGAAGGACGGGGTGAAGGGGACAACCGGCGCCTCTGTAGTTATTCCTCCAAAAGAAACAAAAAAGACGGGTTGTCCTGCCCTATTATCATCTGTTCTGGTAGAGTAGGAACAACTCCAAGTCTAACATTTAAAGTCTGACCTGTAGGAAGGGTAACTGGTAACTCTATCAAGGGATAGGCCCTCACATCTCCATGCACACACCGTATAGGCACTGTCCCTTTAACAATTCCTTTTGGTGGAGACACCAAGGACTGCAAAATCACTGATTGCTTACATCCGGAGTCAAGCAAGGCCTTAACTGTTGTCCCCTCTACTTGTACATTTACGTGGAAGCTAGGACCCATTTCCGCAGAATATAGAATGGACCGGGGTATACAGCCAATGTCCATGGGTTCTTCTTGGGGTCTCTTCCTGGGACAATTCCTAGCAATATGACCTCACTCACCGCACTCAAAACATTGTGGGTTACGAAGAGGAGGAGGTTCTAGTTTGAAAGGTTTAGATTTCAGTCCTTCTATGGCAGGTTTGATGGGTTTCTTTTCCTGCTTACCCACACCACCCATGGGCTTTGAGGTCTTGTCAGCATCCCATGGTAATGCTCTAGGTTGGGCTCTGTAGAACGTTGTGGCCATTTCCACAGCTTGTTCCGGACTGAGGTGGTGATGTCGTTTAAGCCACCTTTGAATGGGATATAGGAATGCCTCTAGGAACTGTTCAAAATATATATTTGCCATGATTTCGTCTTTGGAGTGTAGCTGAGGTTTTAGCCACTTATCAGCAGCACCCTTTGACTTAAAGTACAGTGTTTTCGGATTGTCTGCCGCGGTGCCTCTTTCTTTTCGGAATTTTATTCTATAAGCTTCCGCGTCCATTCCCATATGGTCTAAGATAAGTTCCTTAATTTCAGTGTATGGTGTGTTACCATTGGGGTTGGCAACTTGATAGGCAGCTTGGGCTTCCCCAGTAAGGAGAGGTGCTAGGAAAAAGGGCCACTTAGCTTCGGGCCATCCAGAATCCCTTGCTGCCCTTTTCAAAATTGAGAAGAAAGGCATCGGTATCTTCACCAGTAGCGTACTTTTGTAGTGAGACGTTGGGACCGTTACCCGCACGTATTTGTAATTGCGTGGTTAGATCCCTCCAATCATCGGCTACCTTCAACATTTGATCAGCATGGTTTGCTAAGCCGTCTTTGATAAGTTCCCGGTCTGCATTGGCAGAGGACATTTGTTTCTCCACCGCCCATTCTAGCTTCTCTTGGCCGCAAATTAATTGCTGGATAAGATTTTCCATTTTTAGAGGCGACCTGCGATCCCACTTCTGACACCACGTGTGGAGTGGTGGAGAAGCAGACCAGGATGCACGTGTATCTATTGAAGTGGTTTATTGCCAATAAGGTGCTACATAGATGAAGTCTTTACGGTGAGAGAGTCTTTTAAACAAAAAGTCCTGAAAGCAGAATACTGTGCACACTTCCTGTATAAGGGAGTCTGGTAGCTGTAGTACGACTTCACCGCTTCTCTTGAACGTCGGCGTCCTATGTGCTAGGGTTGGGGTCATCGCAGTTGACACCATAAAGGAAAAGAAACAAAAGAACCCTGTAAGGGTGTTTTTGCACTCTACAGCTTTGGCGCAGGAAATCAGGGGAGTGTAGGGAACAGCCACCTCTACCGTCACCAGTGTCTCATGTCATGCACTGCGCGATATTACGCCGAAGACGGGCCTGGCTCTTTGTCTCCCGTTTTTCCTCCCCCTCTAAACCCTCTAATGCACACCCCCACACTGAGGAAATACGTCCCCGTACCTTGTGGAGCCACGTCCCTCCAGGGCTGTGGCTCGAGTTGTCGCGTTGCCAGGTAGGGTCTGGCTGCCCGTCTGTTCCGTCGTCAGGTTCCGCTCTGCTCCGGTTCTTCTCCTCGGTTGGCGAATCTTCGTACTCCTCCGAAAGGCTTCCTGCTTTGTCCCAAGGAAACACCGAGTATGTCCGAGCAAGCGTCCTCTCCTGGTGTTCTCCGTCCGTTGGTCCCAGTGAACGCCCACTGTCTCCCCCGGCTCCCACTTTGAAGCCCTCAGCAGCACGTGACCCCGACAGGTGACCTGGGAAGCCTGTTGTCTTAAAGGACCAGCACTCCTCGGGTAACCAGCACTCTTCGGGTGAGTTCTGTGAATACAGGAGAGGAGACGGGGAAAGATAATGGGGAAAGTGTCCGAGTTCTGGAGTCCCGGTATGCTCTTCCTCACACACATATTGAACTCCATACACATGAACAACCATAAAGGCATTTCCAACACAGAACGAGGAGAAACCGCAAGCAAGCTGTTACTTTGATGGCATTTTTGATTAAAGAAATGATGTCAATCAGGTGCTAGAAATGATTGTTCACAAATATAATATGGGACTGCCCCCGGATCAATGGTTTCTGGACAGAGGTACTTCACACACTCTAAATAACCACTAGGATTGATATCCCAAGAGTGAAGTGCAGCATTATGTTGGGCATTGGATGCCAGGCATAAAATGGGGAACTAATAAGGGAACGCACCAGTTGAAAAATATTCCACACCCAGCAAATAAGCAGGTTCTATTGGCAAACTGGGACACAGATCTTTTCCCATACATAAATGCCTGGTACCATAAGCCATGTATATCCTTTATAGGAATAAATCATCCAACCTTTTCAAGGGACAAGAGATTTGGTGTATCACTTAGGGCGAAATGCTTGAATATTTTTTGAAAGAGTGTAGAGAACTCACTCCTGAAGTAGCGAGGCTTGATGTTCGCGAGCCTTAGCACCAAGAGATGGTACTGGGCCCCAGAAAGTTGCAGAAATTTGTCAGCATGGTAGGCTGAGCAATCGCTATTACAGCAAGGTTGTCTAAGGAGTAGGGGGGACACACCATGACTAGGAGTACTGTTACTACACCACATAATTAAACATGAACACTAGAAGGTTCTAATGTTCTCAAGGGTTTGACAGAAGATTGAAGGATGTATCAGGGAAGGGAAAGAAAAGAGTGGTGGAAGGTAAAAATATTCATCTTCTAAGTTGCTTACTCTCTAAATTGAATAAAAATATGGTAAATATATATACCTTTGTGTATAGATATTAAATTAATGTTTTTCTAAATGAATTTTAGGACATGATATTTACGTCAGACTGTACTCTGGAAATTACACTCCGATGCCATATTGTCTGCTGCAGGTTCTTGCCTTTGGACTGTGGACTGCTAAGGAGATAGATTTGTTGTTTGGTAGCTGTGCCTTGTCAATTTTTTTGCAGATTTATAGTGTACCATTTGTGTCTTCTCAAGGCATATTTAATACAGTTTCTCCTCATGGTTTTGTAAGAAGGTTTAGAACTGTGATTTTGTTCGTTGATTTTAAGAAGGCGTGTAAACCATAGTTCTGCAAAGCACATGCTGTATGTTTGTGTTTCTGGGCCGTTATTCTGGCTTGTAAAGCAGATCACTGGATTTAATTGTATGTACTTGCTGCCTGGTGGAGGCAGGTTTAGCTGTAAGATATTAGGCTTATGTAACACTTTGCCATAACTATACATTAAATGGAATCTTAACTGTTGCACAGGTTTAGACATATGTAGTTAGAATGTCGTTTGTAGGAATTGTAGAAACAAAGAGCATCATCCCTTTCCACCTTCCTGGGTAAACAACACTATATGAAATCACTCAGACCTCCATGCCAGAGCTCATCAGCCACATTGTGGAAAAGCAAGCCAACTCTCTTTAGATAAATCAGTTTGTTTTTCTAACGAAATGTGGGGCCACCGTTTGGTCCACTCTGATCCATCTTTAGTATATACCTGCCAACCATCAAAGGGCAAACAATTTGAAATAGAATAATTTTCACATAGTTAGCTTAAACAAAATGGTTTTAAAATCAGTGGACGGAATAGGATGTATATGTAGCTTTAGGAAGCGTTATAAGATGTTGTCTGTGAATATCATGCACAGTTACTTCCGGCAGCTGGGATAAGAACGTTTTGTGCTTAACCAGCATTGCTGTAAATGTCCAAACAAATGAAGTCGTTACTAACGAACAATGTAAAATGAACCTGTCCTTGTACACCATTTAATCTAAGTGCCAGTTAAAGAAAAACGAATAATAAACAGTGTTCATTGTTCACAGAGTAAAAATAATCTTCTGCAATGCCTGCTCTGCAGTACTTACATTCTTCTGTACTTAATGACTGTGAACTTTACTCAGCATTACTTTATGCTTATTGAGAGACACAGTTTGTGGAAGAAATGGCTTTTTTTGCAGAGATTCATAATTGTGAGTAGCAAATGCAAACCTCAAGTAGATCTTTAAGCTTTCTGATATCTGTTCCTATAGTGTATTCTCTATTGTCTATGCACACGTTGTGCTGAAAGGATGAACACATTGTGAAGTATTCCTGCTGGCGTGGCGCATTTAAGTCATGGGTGGTGGCTTTGCAATATTCCTTTTCTATATCTTTTATCCTTCACAGAAGGCCAGAAGAATAGATTAATCTGACATGGCTGGGCTGTTATTTCAGAAGCTTTTTGTCATGCTCTGATTATACTGGCTTTGATGATAAAACCTCTATTCCTGAATCCCTTATTCCCTTGTATTTAATTGACACAGTATTTTTAAACACAACTGGCATTAATTTATGAAGTAAGTCTGGGTTTAAACCAACATGAAGATGGATATGACCTCTGGTACCCTGTGGATACCTTCCTCTGCAAAGCAACAGGGAGTAGACTCGAATTCAGAGGGCCTTGTGCAAGCATCTGTTCTACCGATAATTAATGTGACACCTTTTTCCACATGCTTTATGTTCCTTTCCGCACTAATTTAGGAAATTGAATATTAAATGAATTCGATTGGATCTATTTTAATCACAACCTTAAGGTCATTATCATTTCTGCGTACTCTTCAAAAGACCGAGGAAAAACATTTTTCCTGTTATCGCTGATGCTGCCACCACAAACATGACAAATTCACGAATTGCAAGCTAATTAAACCAGGGCAAATATAAGAGAAGTGTGACATTTTGCAAGCAAACCCTCTGTCATAATATGCCAAATTCTAAGAAAAAAGTAGCTCACTATTTCTAAAACGGATGCGTACAATCAGCGATTCTATCTGCACTTATAAGGACGTGAGTACAAATATCATTACTTCGTGCAAGTTTTGCAATCAGTTTTACCAAAGCTATTCGTAGAAGGAAAAACAGAAGGGAAATCACATCAATCGTGCAATCATTATATTTGTACTATCAACTAAGGGGCAGATCACATGCAGTGCAATACGTGGGGGTAGAATTACGGGTTCTGGATCACCAATTCTGGTAATTCTGCTCCTGCGTACCCTATTCAGAGTTTTTTCCGGCCAGAAATGGAAATGAAAGTTGGGGCCCAATCCCTTTTTTTTATTTTTCTAGTTATTTTTCAGCACACACTGAGAAGCACACCACAAACAGATTTTCAACAGGTGGAATTCGAATCAGGCATGATATCCAACCTCAAACCCGTCCCAAGGCTATCACGATTAAGGCCTTAATGCTAAATCAGGTGGAGAAACTCATCGGGAATCCAATGCAGGCAGGAACACTGCAGTAGAGTGTTTTACTTAATTTAGCACAAAACTCTCCATATAGACCGAAGTGTTAAAGTCTATATTGAGGGACTTCTTACGAGTTTGGCGGTACTGCACCTACAGGAGGATCGCCAAGCTTGTGGTGTGCCCACCTGCCAAATTACGAGTGTAATCCATGGCGGGCAGGAAGGGCAGCCTTAGTGTCAAGGCAGAGATCTGTTAGGATCCTAGGAGAGAGAGCCTTAACAGCAGGTCACCACAGTCACAGCAGAATGTTCCTACAGGGTGTGGCATGCACCATGTAGTGCATGACCACTGTGCAGGAACGGGGGTGCATTTCCAGAGGGGCACAGCATGTGCCCCCAGGATGCATCCCTAGGCCCAGAAGCAGTTGAGGGCCCTGGTAGGGCCCCTTCCCTTGTACATTCCCCACCCTTTTAATGGTGGGCTCACGGCCATGAAATGGACGGTGGACATTCAAATCTGAATATGTGACCGCTCTGCCAGGAATTCGGAAAATGCGACAGCACCACCAGCATATTACTGGCCATTTCCAGACTGCTGATGGTCTTGTGGCAGTCCGATCACCACACTAATAATACAGTGAGTGTATCGCCATCGAGGCAGTGGTCAGACCACCACCACGAGTACAGCGGTCCTGTGGACCACTATACTCGTAATAAGGACCAACATGGGGTGACCTCAATCACATTCTGGTTCCTGATGACACCACAAAGACAATTATCTTTGGAGAACTATAAAGGAAAGTTGAAAAGGACCTGATCACCCCAAAATTTACATCAAGTTAGACTGGGATCAGAGGAATACTAAGGAGTTTCAGTTGGAAATGTGAGACTTTTTTCCCATTAGAGACAACAATCAATGCACAATCCTGATATTTTGTGAAATACCATGATATGGCAGTGCACACCTTTTGCATTTAAACATTTTTGTGATTGGTCTTTGGACGCTACATTTTACTATGTAGATCTGTGTGGTTTATGTTATTTTCATCTGGCTTATAGACACATAAAAGCATTTATAGCTCTATTGTAATAAATGCATTCAAGATTTGTGCCGCATTGGTTTACTATTATCGAGATTGCCAACATCTCATGCTCCTTTAAAAATCAGACATTCTACTGTACTGTAATTCCCATGAATGTGATCCATCTCATGTGTGCAGGCGTTCTGTGATATCACTAATCATTTTTTATTCTGTTGCAAAAAAAATATTTTTAAGTGTTTTATTAATCAGCAATTGGCATGTTCTAGGAACTCTTTATATTACACGTTTGGGCATTAATACTTAATTAGTTATTTTTTCAACACAGCGAAACAAATTAGTGTTGTTGGAGGACTATGCACATCCACTCATCCACCCATACAGCCACTCACACAGCTACTCAACCACCATACAACCACTCACACAACCACTCACTCACCAATACAGCCACTCTCACAGCCACTTTCTCTTCCGTTCAACTACTCACTCAGATACTGAGACATACATTTTTTCACTCCAAACAGAGACAGCCATGCAGTCACTCAGTTGATATATATTGAAATAGTACCACTCATTAGTAGTACAGAAAGAATAGTAATTTAACTTATGCAGTAGCTTAGCATATATCTTTAAGTCTCAGAACATTTTATGAAACACACTCAGTGGATGATTTAATCAGTGATGGCATTTGAGATGTCATCTGTGATGTCTCTGACAATGTCTTTTTTTTTCTTTTTTTTCTTTTTTGGTCCTCATCTCCACCATGGTTGTAATCTGCTAAACCTCTGAACAAGGAAGAAAGGTATATCATGGTGCTGGCATGCTGACTCCGTCAGCATGCCATGAGCAAGTAAAAATGGGAAGGGGAGGGAAAAAAACGAAGAAGAGTTCGTACTTAAATAGAGCACTTCTTCTTAATTCTTTCGCCCACTGCCCTAACCTAAAAGGAATCGGCACAAAAGATCTTAAACAGGTGGGCTTTCAAACAACCTTTGATGGAAAAGAGCTTACTAAGGTACAAGTTTACTCTGAGTTGGTAAAAATAGCCATTGAACGAGCGGGTAGTGAGATATTAAAAGCAGGGATCCGGCTAGTACCTATTGAAGAAGTAGGGACTGAAGAAAGTGTCCAGCAAGGAAAAGATTTCTTAAAGTACCATGCCGGTCTTGGTAAAAGACAAGTAAGATTTGTAGAAAGAGGGTTAGGGCAAGGCCCGGGAAACCTTAATATTATAATAAATACCTCCGCTCCGGAAGATTCTTGGAAGAACTGGAGCCTTAATACTAGCTTCCCAGGACCTTCCCAGTGGCACCTAGAGGAATCTAATAGGTTTGGGCCACTTAGTGACGTAGAATAGGTAAAGGGGCAGCCACATGGCTTAAAAATGGTCTCCTGGAACATAAACGGACTAGGAAATCAAATAAAAATTGAACGGCTAAAAGATCTGGCCAAAAATAATGCGATTATCTGTATCCAGGAGACCTGGCTATGTGGCGAGCCCCCTGTAGTGGAGGGGTTTTGTCAAATCTATCGACCGGCAGTAAAATCTAGGTCAGGACGCCCGGCAGGGGGTTTATTGACTTTACTATCTACAAATTTGGTGAAAAAATTCTTACGGCTCACTGTAACTTGTAAATGGCTGCTCTGCTGTAGAATAACTTTAATTGCAGCCAGTAATAAGAAAGAAAACGTGCTAATACTAAATGTATATATGCAATGGGGGGCCAAGGAGGAATATGGAGTGGAAATGAGTCTTTTTAAAAATGATTTAGATTTATTGTGTGAAAAGTACGATTCAGATTTGATCTTGTTGGTAGGAGATATTAATCATAAACTTAACCCTAAGCGTCAGGATCTCATGTATCAGGATATTTTAGAATCTTATGACATAACACAAGCAAAGTTTCCCGAATGTCTGTGTTCGACGAATGATGTAAGCTTGGGGAACTATTTAGCGAATAAAAGTTTTTTTTGTCTGAACGGTAGGGTTCCACAAGATCGCCCGGCAAAGAAAACTTTTAAACAAGGTACACAAAATTGTCCCATAGATTATGTTTTTATTCCAGCATGGAACTTTAACAAAATAATGGGCTTTATGGTTAACCACATAGAAAATAGTGATCATAATATCCTAGAATTGGAACTGGTACACTCCCATCAGATAGTTGCTGAAAAAGTAATTATTCCACAGATGGACTATCCCAGGCGCATCACAACACGGTTAACCGAAGAATATATAGAGAAACTAACCAGGCTCCAACATAACATCGTTTTAGGATGTGCAGCTGGTCTGGATCTAGCCTGGTACATTGAAAAGATAAACCAAGTGGTACAAAGTATCAAGGTCGAATTTGGAACAGACGTAAGGATTACCAAGAGTATACAAACCACACAGGTTAGGAAGGGAAGTTGGTACAATGTAGCCTGTTTAAATAAGAAAAGAGAACTAAGGCGAGAACAGCGCAGTTTGCGTAAAAAATTTGATAAATCTAGAGCTGAATATCTTGTAAAATTAAAGAAAGAATATACAATGCTTCTTTATAGTACAAGAAGAGCACATAAGAACAACTGCTGGGGGAAACTGCTGGAGGCAATAGAATCCAAGAATATACGATTATTCTGGAACCTCGTCCGTTCAGTAACTGAAGCCTCATCTGCTTCAATGAATTGTGTGGTAGCTGAGGGCGCCTGGGAGGATTATTTGAAAGAATTATACCCTCCGGGGAGAGAAACCGAAGAGGAAGTACAAGGGGACTGGAGAGGTCTAGTAGATGACCTAAAACCAGACTTCTCAGAAGAAAACGTACTTAACACAATAAAAACCCTAAATTTAACAAGAGCCTCAGGACCAGATAACTTGCCTGCCCTGATAATTAAGTCACGGACATCTTGGTGGGCTAAATTCTTCTCCCAAATGTTCTTAGTAATCCTAGAATCAGGGATACTTCCAAGCAATTGGAAGGGTGCGATAATTCGACCAATCCACAAAAAAGGGGACATCAATGCACCAAGGAACTATAGACTTATTAACCTACTTGATATTGGTGAAAAAATATTTGCTAAAATAATATTAGGCAGGTTAAAGACTTGGGCAGAAGAGAGAGCAATTATTCCAGTAGAACAAGGCGGGTTCAAAGAAGGCCATTCCACAATAGACCACTGCTTTGCCCTATGGGCCTTGGCCCGGAAATCAATAGAACAAAATGGGAAGTTGCATTGCTGCTTCGTTGATTTTCGGGCCGCGTTTGACTCAGTGGACCGTAATAAACTCTGGGAGGATCTGTCAGGATATGGAATTCCGGATGGCTTATTGATGATCTTGAGAGATCTGCACAGAGGGAACTGGGCCCAGGTTATTAGAGATTCGCATGGGTCACTAACTCATAAGATATTGGTAGGGAATGGCCTTAGACAGGGGTGCGTTTTGGCACCCCTGTTATTTTCAATCTTTCTGGCAGATCTCCCTGTGACACTTGAAGTAGAAAGAAGCGCAAGCCCTAGAACGAGCGGGCATAAAGTGCCTTGTCTCCTATATGCTGATGACCTAGTCATCTTGGACCAAACAGAACTAGGACTTCAAAGGAAACTAAATGTTTTTAAAAGCTATTGTGATAGGAAATTTCTGACTGTAAATATGGAAAAAACTAAGGTTTTATGTTTTGGAAGGAGTAAGAAGAACTTTAACTGGTTTTTGGGTAATGACAAACTAGAGGCAGTCAAGGAATATAGATATTTAGGCCTCTGGTTTGATAGTGCGCTAAAATGGCGCACTCATTTAGAGGCTCAAAGAGCCAAAGCATTCTCATCCACATGTGGGTTGAAAAGGTTTAACAAAGAATATGGTGACATGACTCACAAACCAATCAGATCCCTCGAGGTACAAGGTAGCTACCATTGTGATTTTTCACCTCTATTTTTTTTTTCTTTTTCGCATATTCACCCTCCCCTTTTTTTTTTTTGCGAGAAGCTCCTTCCCTCTTACTAGTTTGTTGTATTATTAATCTGCTTAATTTTTTTTACACATATACATGTTTGTTAGTTTTTTTTTCCTTTTAATTCGTTTTTTTGTACCTTCTTTTTTTTTTTAGACATTTTACATATCAGCATATGAATGAAGAAAGGGAAAGTACAGGAAGGAGGAAGGAGACGGAGACGGAGCAACTGGGAGAGTCAGGGAAAGTCAAAGATTGTAGAACCCTAACCTCTTTACATTAAAAAAATATATATATATCCATGCTCCCAGCCGGAACCCCCCTCGGCCCCCTTGGCCCCACCAAAGGTCATCAGTAGCTCGTCTGCAGCCTGAAATGAGCGAACGTTAAACATTTTGTTGTTAAACATAATCTTCTGAGCTGCAGGAAAACTCAGCTGCACTGTCGCACCTAGTTTCCTAAAAGCCTCCATCCTCCTGCCCAATTGCGTGAATTGCCTATCTAAGGTAGCCCTTGATAGATCAGATCTTATTTGAAAAGTGAAGCCTACTCCTGATAGGGATTTTTGCTTGAGAGCTAGGTTAAGGATGTGGTCCTTTAATGAACAGGTGTGAAAGTTCACTAGGATCTTTCGTCCTCTGTGGGCTCCGCCTAAAGGGGTCCCTATGTATCCGCTGGATGTCAAAAGCTAACTCCTCTTCAGAGTGATCTATACTGAGAGACTTCTTTAGAAGCTGAATGATGTAAGCCTTGATGTCTGAACCTTCATTGCCTTCTGGAACGTTCAAAATGCGAATGTTGCTTCGCCTCGCATTGTTTTCCAAGATCTCCATTCTGTCCGCCAGAGCAGTGTCCTCCCTTTTTAATTTGACAATTTCCTCCTTAGCATTATCCAATTCAAGAGACTTCCCCGCAACTGTTTCTTCCAGCACTCCAGTTCTTGAAAAAAGACCGTCTATCTTACTGTCTAAAGACTCACAATAAGATCTGATCTCTCTCTGGATTATCGTTGACTCTTCAAACGCCTGTTTAATGTCAGCTGGAAAATTGGAGAACATAAGCAATAATGAAGAGACTGAGAGATCTGGAGGCATGCCAGCGGTGGAGGCAGAGGGGGTAGAAGAGGTATCGCAGGTGGAAGAGGAATTGGAAACAGTTTGCTGCGGGATATTTAGATTTACATTTGAGTGCCCCTCTAGACTTTGACTTTGACAACCCCAATCGTCTGGCTCAAGGTCCGTGTCTTCTTCATGGCATACATGCTCACCCAGATGACTGCGCTCCTCTACTTCAACGGAACTGCTTGGTGTGGCAGAAATTGCTGCCTCACCCCCTGGTGCCGTACTGAGCTCCGAAGGAGATGCCGCCGGGGAACCACTAACACTGATATTGATATCGACACTCGATTCTACAGATTGTTTAGTAGGTGAAGTAATATTCAAGGTAGAGTTGACATTTATCGGAGGAGGGCTAGTGGATGTACCCCCCGCCCCAGGTTGAAGTTCACTGCAAGCCTCCTCCATATTAACAGATGTAGAATCAACCGAATCCAAACAGCCGGACTGAACCGTGATCGTGGATAGGCCTGGAGGGGTAGACACCGAAGGGGGTTAGCTCTGAACCAAATCTAACACCTGAGGACTAACCTTGAAATAAGAGCGCAGAGATGGCGTTATCCTAGAGCTGGAATCAAGGACCGACTTAGCTGACTTAGCTAATTTTATAAACTTTTTTGCGCGTTTAGCTTTCACCTCAGTAGAAAGATATGAAGAAGTTTTAGAGGGTCGTTTTGGTCAGCTCGAAACCCGCTTCAGCACTGCCCTGGGTCGTTTCCCCAGACTCCAGCCTAACTAGTGACTGTACTCCCAAACTGGGGGGTCCACTCCTGTCCTCCTTCTTCTTACTGAATTTACCCCCCTTGCTTTGGTTTTTGCTGCCTCTATTACCTCTACGACCCCTGCTAGCTATCACTGGCTGTAGGTTAGAGGGGGTTTCAATTGGATAAAGGCTGGAGCTTCTGAGGGTGTTTGCTCGTGGGGTGATTAAAATACTACGCTCCCCCTGCCCTGCGCTGGAACCCGATCCTGAGTCGAGCAGCCCCTCTACAGACGTTTGGAACAGCTTGCTATCAGCTGACCCCCCCTCCTAGCTTCCCCTTCACCTCCTTTGTTGAAGTCACAGATGTTGCAGAAGCTGCTGCTATGGCTGCTGTAGAGCCTGGGACAACTGTTGCTGTATCGGCTGTATCGGCCCCCTCAGTCTCAGCCAGCGGCCCCTCCTTCCTCACGAGCACGCTGGGCCAAAGGTCTCTACGGAGAGACCGCAAGCGTCTCCCTCAGCGGAGCTCCAGGGCGGCGTGATGCCACGGCCTCAGACCTGACGGCAGCGGCAATGTCGGCTCTGTCGAATAAAGCACCTGAATTGCCGGGATTCGGAGGGTCGCCGAATCAAGCTGGAGCACACCCCTCTCCAAACACATAGATAGGGAAAAAAGACCGCGGACGGGGTCCGGTCCGGGATAAACAAACTTCAGTAATATTTCTGAAACTCCCGAAACAGCAGGACGGAGCCAAACGGAGTAAACGTAGTGGCGGAGTTACTCAGAATTCTTACGCCGGAGTCCTCGTTCTCTCATGGCAGTCAGAAGCATAACGCTCCGCTAGGGCTCAGAGCGGAATACCGCGGCAGCTAGCCTGCTGCTGCCATGTTCCTGATGTCTCTGACAATGTCATGATGGATGTAATATGTGAGGTCATAAGCAGTGCATTGTGGAGCGTAAGTTATAGTTAGGTCTGGTCTCTATCACTGCTGAATTTCTCTCATTTTGTGCGTGCACAATCTGAGCCTTTCTATAATGTCCCTCAACCTTCATTTTTTTCAGTGAATTTTTATGTTTTTTTCTATATCTTACTATAATGTGTCTGTAGCCTTTAGTTTTTTAGTGAATTCCACAGGTTTTCTAAATTCTATGTCCTGACTATAACGTCCTTGTAACTTTTAATTTCTCCAGTGAATTTCAAATGTTTTCATTTCATATTACTCAAGTATTTTGTCCCTGTAATGTTTAGTTTTGTGAGTTAATTTGTAAGGTTTCTTTTAGTAGTAAGTATAATAAAAGTTTTTTTATTTTTAATTCAGCAATTTCTTTTTAAACTGTAGTCATTTAAAAAAAATAAACTTTGTGTAATTGTGCAAGTTTTATTTTAAAACTTTTTTTGGGTACCACAGTACCACTACAGGTCCCAAAACATAGATGGGACCACAAGTACTCTATGATTTTTAATTCCGATCACGTGATCGTAATGAATCCACAAAGTCAGATATGCAGATTCACAGAAATTTTAAAGATTATTTCACATATGTACCTGCCACTAGCTTCATTATTGACATCAGTGTGAACATATTTACAAGTATATATATGGCCCCCTATATATGGTTTTCAAAAAAAGTTACTAAATTTACACGTTTTGCAGATGTGGGAATCTTCAGGCCGGAGTCAACAATTCACACGGTGACACACCCAAACCTAGACTTTTGATTGGGTACATAAGTACCCCACTTATGCACTTGTATAACACACTCAAAACCAGTAATTTTTTCAGTGAACTCTGTAGAAAGAGGATTGAGAACCAGTGGTGCTCTACTTTCATAGAAGGGCTGAAGCTTCAACGTCTGTCCAGGATGATCGTCCAGAATCTGTTGAGGATGAAAAGGAACATACACCATCTCAAAGAAAACAAAGTAATGTCTGGAAACCTTCTGGGAAAAAGACAGTTAGAGCTAAATATGTGCAGTGCATTGTTTGTAGTTATCCTGGGGCACTGCTAGGAAATATTCACATGGGACAAATTCCAGTGTTGCAGGGATCCTGTTTGGAAACAGAAGTGTGACTGGGATCAAAGGATATAAGTATGTGGAGACAGTTTCCTTACCATATCAGTATCTATGGGTCAAAATCTGACTCCTAACCATTCCAGAGTAACAATTGATGTTGGCAACCAAGGACACAACATTCAAGTCCCCAAGTGAACCATGGACACAGATCATCCCCTTCCGTTTCTCACTCATGCATGTACAGAATAATCAAAATGACACAACTAAAGTTGTCAATATTTATTGAAACATTCCTGCTCTAATATGAAGCAACTGTGCTGCAATTAGAAAACATATCCAACTGAGCAAAGTAATCAGTATTCCAAGCAAACTGTATGCAATGAATAGCCCTACCATGGTGAATGATATATCTGTCTACGCCTATCCTCACAACATGAGCACAGGGATATGTCAGTGATCTCTGGGTTTAGCACCAGACCCCATACCTGGCATTTGAAGTTAGGTGGTCAGCATCTTAGGTTGTTCAAGGCTAGTGCACTCATTCCAAGACCTTTCCCCTCTGCTAGAATGCTCCTCTCTTTTTTTGAAAGAACAAGTCTCAGTTTATATGCTAAGAGGTGCTGTATTGGAAAACAGTAGCTGTGCCTCTGTTTTGTGTCTAAATGTCAGGAAATGTTGCTTTTCTGAGCACAGAAAAACAGGGCACTATGTTGTTTGGCTGAGTATTGAACGTTCAGACTGAATTTCAAGAAGAAGAACCGAGTAGTAATCATATGTACAGAGTATTTCTAAAATAATATCATGGCATAAAGATAAATATTTTATGTATAGCTGTGCAAAGCAAAATGGCCTACACCATGCAGTTAGGCCAAAATAAGGGATAACTAAAATAGGTGTTCTAAAGGCAGCTTACTACAAAGGCACCTAAAAACAATTCCTGAAGGGGTCTACAAATGAATGATGTGCGAGAAAGCAAGTGCAGAGGAAAAATCCAAGTCTACAGCACCCTTGGAGGAACTTTCATCAGCTGCAGTCATAACAATACCAGCTGTCTGTGAAGAACTGAGTGAGATGGTTATGCAATATGTAAATTGTCACATGCTTGTCACTGTATAAATGTCTTCTCTGTGTGCATTTTTTAATACAGTTAAGAAGAATCACTGTTAGTTTTATGGTTGTTTGCTTCCATTTACCTCATAATGTTTTTGAACACTAAAGCAAGTTGCTTTTTACCAGTTCCCTATCCATACCCTTTTAATACCCTGTTTACTTTGTTAAAAAAAACATGATTTGTTTTTCAAAATGGTTCATTTTAGAACCACAATCTGGTCAAGGAAAGAGCTAACTGTGTGTTATTAATGTGTCATAGACTGCATCAGCGTGAGTCTGGGTGAGTCCGTGGTTGAACCAGTGAGCGTATGAATGTATCAGTCTCTGCATCAGTGTGTGGCTGAGTATGTCAGTGGCTGTATGTGTGTGTATGTGGGTGCTTCAGAGGATGTGCATGTGTTTGGCTGAGTGTTTAAGTGAGTGTATCAGTGTTTGACTGGATGTGTAAGTGGCTATATTGGTGTTTGCCTGGTTGTGTCAGTGGCTGTAATACTGTGTGACTAGGTGTGACAGTAGTGATATTGTTGTGTGCATGTGTGTGTCAGTGTCAGTAACAAGGTGTGCCTGGGTGTGGTACCATCTATATTAGTGTGTGGCTGGATGTGTCACTGTTTGGATCAGCATGTATACTTGTGTTTTAGAGGCTATATCAGTGTTTGTCTGCATGTCTAAGTGGCTGTATCGATATGTGACTGGGTGTGTAATTGGCTTTATGAGTATATGCCTCGGTTTGTCAGATTCTGTGTCAGAGTGTGGCTGGGTGTGTCAGTAAATGTATCAGTGTTTGTCTGGGTTTGTCAGTGGCTGTATCGGTGTGTCCCTGGGTGTGTCAGTTGGCGAATCAGTGTGAGCCTGGTTCTATCAGTAACTATATCAATGAGTGCTTTGGTGTGTTGGTGACTGTATTTTTCTGTGCAATGATGTGTCAGTTACTCTGTGGCTTTAAAGCATGTGGGTGAGTGTGTGAGTAGCTGTATTGGTATGTGGGTGTATGAGTGGGTGTATCAGTGTATAGATGGATGTATGGGTGGCTTTATTGGTGTTTGGTTTAGAGTGAGAGTGGCTGTATGAGTCAGTGTATAGATGACTGTATAGGTGTATAAGTCTATTTAAGCATGTGAAAATGGTTGTGACTGACTGGGATTTTGAGAGGGTGTGAAAGTGTATGTGTGGGTGTGTTGGTACCTGCGTGAATAAAAGTATAGGTGTGTCAGTTAATGTATAAGTACATGTATAGGTGTGTTTGTGACCTATAAGTGAACGCAGTAACACACATGTTAATAACTTTATAAATAAAGGGCCTAATGCAGGTATCCTAATACCGGTTGGTTTTCCAATTTCGGCCTTACCGACCAGTATTAGGCTTTTGAGATGTAGGTGGCCAATATACCGATTCCTTAAAATACCCAATCGGTAAATTACCAAATCTGCAATGTAGGGAGCCCTCAAATTAGTGAATTGCATAGTTAAGGATTCAGCATTTACCACCAACTAAAAGTTGGTGGTAAATATTGAAAACCTTTGGAAAAGCATTTTTGTGTATTTCCAAAAGTGCCATGTGGCAGACATACATGCCCTTAGGGCATGTATGTGTGCCACATGTGCACACATGCACGATTCAGGGGTGCAACAGGGTGTCAATGTGACACCCTGCCACCCTTGAATGTGTTCCCTCATTAAATTGGGTATTCAGTAAATATTAGGTAAATCCCATTCATTCCTATGGGCCTTCAGGCCCATAGCAATGAATGGGAATTACCAAATCGGTAAATACCGATTCGGAAAATACCGAATCGTACCAATTACATAACATTTACCGATTCTAAAATACCGAATCGGTAAAATTCGGTATTTTAGAATCAGGAAATTAGGATTACCTACATCTGGCCTAAAATGTATTAACACTTTAAAATACAATGTAAATCAATCAATAAACAAATAAACATAACAGAACTTATTTAAAAATTTACAAAATACATGTTTTTGCACAACAACTCCTGGTACATGCAGGTATATCATTCGACCAGCAAGCACAAAATCAAGTGATATCTGGAAGCATTTTACAATATATTTAGAGGAAAAAAGGTTACAACTTAATATGTTCAGTGTAATATTTGAAGCAAACAGTTATCCAGGGAGCGCTTCCAAGAAGTATTCATGTGGGACAAGTTCCATGTTGAAGCAATAAAAACAATGAATGAAAGGGTCTACAACTGGATGATGTGGGAGAAATCAGGTGCAGCAGGACAGGCCACCTCTACAGCACCTTGGGGAAAACCATTGTCAGTTACCTGCGAACGTTTGAGAGAGATAGCTACTCACTTTGCAAAATGCTACATGTGTGTCACTGCAAAAATGTCTTCTGTGGGTGCATTTCCCCTTTTTACTGTTCTCAGGTTCTATACCCATACACCATAAATAATGTACTGTTGAAAGAATCATCATTGAATAGTGGGAAAAAAACACCAGGAATATACATTATGTGTATATAAGTAAGTTTCTGCATGTGTACATGGGTGTGTGACTGTATAGGTGTTTGAGTCAGTGTGTGAGAGAATGTATGGGTGTGACAGTTCCTCTGTGAGTGACTCTGTAGACATGAGAATTCATGTATAATTACCTGTGTGGGTGTGTTTGTGACCCATAAGTTAAATTAGGAATGTTTATTTTGATAACTTTACAAATACATTTTATATACACATTAGAATGCAATTTAAACCAAACAATGAAAAAATAAATACAATATATCTCATCTAACTATTTACAAATACAGAAAAACACCCAAACAAGAACTTCTAATTAACTACAGTTGGACCCCACCCGTGTACTTGCAGTGCTGCTGTCTATTAACTTTAACTCTCCATGGGGCCGATTCACAGAACTAATCTGAGACGAAACCCTAAACTTACGACTTATGGTATTCACAGAAGGCATTTAGTGGTAGTATAGTTAGTATTTTGTCCTAAGTTAGTATTTTGTTTTAAGTTAGGATTTTGTCTTAAGTTAGGCTTTTGTCTGAAGTTAGGATTTTGTCTCAAATTAGTTTTTTGTCTTAAGTTAGTATTTTGTCTTAAGTTAGGATTTTGTCTTAAATTAAGATTTTGTCTTAAATTAGGATTTTGTCTTAAATTAGGATTTTGTCTTAAGTGAGGATTTTGTCTTAAGTTAGGATTTTGTCTTTAGTTAATATTTTATCTTAATTTAGGATTTTGTCTTAAGACCAAAATTTAAGACAAAATCCTCACTTAAGAAAAAAGTGTCTCAGAAATGTGACTGGGTGTGTTGTGACTGTATGCAAGTCTAAATGGCGGTGTTCATCAGTGTTTAACTGTGTAACTGTGTAACTGTGTAACTGTGTGTACAAGTGGATCTGTTAGTAGTGTGCATACATTAACATTGTGTGAGTGTTGAGTGGATGTGTAAGTGATTCTGTCATTGCCTGACTGGATGTGACAGTGGCTGTATGGGTTTCTGAATAGGTATGTTTCTACTTGTATAGGTGGATGACTTGCTGTATAACTGGTTGTATGGGCCTGTAAGTTCATGTGTAAATGACTGAATGTTAAAGTATGTCTTACCTTTTACCTGCATAGCACCCTAGCCATTGGGCTACCTAGGGTGAAAATCAGGGGTAACGTATATATAAAAAAGGAGAGTTTAAACATTAGCAAGGGGTATTACATGCCAAGTTGAAGTGAAAGTAAAGTGCACAGACAGGGACAGCAGTGGCAGGCCCTAGTCAGGTTTAAAGGGCTACTTGTATGGATGACTTAGAGCTGTAGACCCGCATCTAGCATTTCATTTACACACCCTAATCATAAATAGTGCACTCCACATTTTTGTTACAGATCAATTAAATATACCAATTGTGGATAATTCAATTAAACCATGCTTTTGTGAGAAGTACATACACTTTACCACTATCTATCAGTGGTAAACTGCTCAGGTTCCTATGGCGAGCTGTATGTCTCGGTATGTGACTGGGTGTGTTAGTGACTGTCTGGGTGTCTAAATGGGCTGGGTGTGTTTGAGACTGTACGGTGTCTAAATTGGCAGATAAGTGGCTGTATGGATTAGTAATTGACTGTGTTAATCAGTGTTTGGCTGTGTAACAGTGTGTGAAAATGGCTCTATTAGCAGTGCATACATACGTACTGTGTGAGTGGATGTGTAAGTGATTCTGTCATTATCTGACTGGATATGACAGTGGCTATATGGTTTTCTAAACAGGTCTGTTTGTGGCTGTATAGGTGGGCGACTCTCTGTATAACTGGCTGTATGAGTCTGCAAGTGCATGTGTAAGGGCCTGGAACTTAAAAGCACATGTCTTACCTTTTAACTACAAAGCACCCTGTCCCTTGGGCTATGTAGGGCATACCTTAGGGGTGACTTATGTGCACAAATGGAGAGTTTAAACTTTGGCAATGTGTTTTGAACAACAAATTGGCCTGTCAGTAAAAGTGCATCTCTTTTGCACCACGTACATGCATGACGCTTGGCTCTCACAAATATTTGTGAAGCCACACAAAGCCACTGTGCATGGTTTTGAGTGAACTCATAAATCATGAGTAAGGCGAAGCAGCGCAAATTACTGTGTAGAAATAATCTGCGGCTGGGAGGTGGTCCATGGGCTTCGCAGGGGGTTTTCTCACACAACACCCATGGAATTTGATGCTGTCCCAGATTTACAAAAACATGTAAACCTGGACAAGTGCCAAATCCATGTGCCTCCTGAGATGAGGCGTAATGAGGAGAATAACTTCATTTAAATACCGAGTCAAAATGGCTGTAAAACTGCACACAGCGGCTGTACAGTAGCACGCCTGAGACATGTTTTAATGGCTACTTTCCTGGATGGGTGACTAGGCGCATCAGTACTTAAGTACATATCTGACTGACTCTATGAGATCCTCTGTGGGTGTGTAACTGGATGTGTAAATAACCATTTAGCTATCAGACTTGCTCTCTTAGTAACTGTATGGGTCTTTAAATGTGTATATAAGGGCTGCATGGATTACTTACAGGCTGTGATAGTGAATTGTGGGTTAGGTAATTGTGTACAACTAGCTTAGTTACTACTGGATACATAAGTGTTGTGTGGGTGTGTGAATGTATGCGTGAGTGCCTCAGTTGATCTCTAACTTGGTGTGTGAGTGTCTGTATGGTCTTGTAAATAGGTACGTGAGTAGCAGTATAAGCAGGTGGCTGGGTATATAGGTGTGTAAAAGACTGTCTGAGTGCTGGGTACATGTATGCCTGCAAAGGTGTGTGAGTGGGTATCCCAGCATCTGTATCAGTGCGTAAATAATTAGATAAGTATATGTATATGTGAGTAAGTGGGTGTGAGAATGGTTTTAGGATTGTGGGACTGATTGAGGCAGTCTCTGGTTACATGAGTGACGGGTATATAAGTGCTTTTATTTGATTCTAACTGGGCATGTAAGTGCTTGCCTAACTATGAGTGGGTAAAAATTAGTACTATTGAATTCCTTATCATGAGCGAACAGACACATCCAATTGTAAACACATTTATTCATACTGGCCTAATACAATTACTGTATTTTCAGTATACTCAATTCCTAGTTCTCCTTTCCTACAAACTCTATTTTTAAGTTAATGTTCTCATCTAAGCAACCTTCTGTTTTGCCTTCTAATATAGTGTCTAGAATATACACATTTTCTTTCATCTTACATAGACTCACAATACTTCATCTAAATGTACACTTTTATTATACAACATAATTACCATACCTACAAAAGCTTTTTGCTGTTCTCCAACTTTAATTTGTATTTCTTGTTAATGTGAGAAGTTGGCCTGGCATATGCTGTCCACTATTCTAGTGGGCACCTTGCAGCAGTCCAAATGACCCTTATTGATGGTAGGTTAAAGACAACCTTACAGAAAGCTATCCTTGTGGTAGCTGTGGACAGCAGCCTTCAGGCTAAATCTTCAAGGAACGTAAAGCAGCTTGTTTTACCAGTCTATAATCTAGTGAATGACCAAATGAAAGGAGAACCACACCAGGTATATATATAAAATATATGTATTTATTCTAAACACATCCCTCCAGTCTCTTTATGAGGCTAGAGGCAAAAGTACATCAGTTAAACTTATTTAGCACACAGTAAATTAGAACAACATATGATTAGCCCTAGGGGCGTCACAAATCATTTACTAAGAAAGTGGTATAAGAACCATGACTGACGGCCTAAACTAATCCATGCTTTATCATTTTCTTTATAAATACAGTCCCACAAATCTGAATCCTGAATTTTCAATAATCCTAGTTTCCGTACCAGATAGTCTCTTATTTGAAAGTATTTAAAGCGGGCTCCCTCCGAAATGTTATAACCGGCTTTCAACTGTTCAAAAGAGCAAAATCCATATGATCAAACAGATCTCCCAAGCTTTTACTACCCACTTCTGACCACCTAAGGGCCCATAGATCATGGAATATTTCAGGTAACCCTGGGTTAAACCACAGTGGGGTTTTTATGATGAAAATTAGAAGTCTTGCATTTGACCAAAATAGAACGCCAAATGTTAACAAGATCGCGTATAGTCTTGAATTTAACGCGTTTAAAGTAGTTGGGGTCATTTATTTTGTAGAAGAACATTTTAGCATCCTCGCCTAACACAAATTTGTGGAAATACATACTTTTATCTGGAATTATTAGGCTTTGGAAATGGGTCAGGAAAGCAGCTAGATAGTAAGCTTTTATATCCGGTAGGCCTAGTCCTCCTTGGATAAATGGAAGTTTAAGGAGAGAGACAGCGCGGCGGGCTTTCTTATACCCCCAGATGAAACTGCTAAAAATTCCGTCCAATCTATTAAAATAAGAATTATTTATCCGTAGAGGAATTTAGCGAAAAAGATATAGATACTTAGGTAATATTTTCATTTTTACTAAATTATTTCGGCCTATAATACTAAATGGTAGTTTATGCCATTTCTTGAATAATATACCTGTTTCCTTTAATAGAAATTCGTAGTTTAACGCCACTATTAAATTAACATCTGAAGAAATCTTTACCCCCAAGTATGTAGCCAGGTCACATACCCCTTGTAGTGGATTTGATGGTCTGTAGTTCATAACAATTTGAGTCTTAGTACTATTTAATCTATATCCAGATACTGAGCCGTAATCCCCAGCATCTATTAAAATACCTTTTAACGCTTCCTCGACATCATTGGAGTATATCGCTATATCGTCCGCATATACCTTTATTTTAAGTGAGTCTGCTCCATTCACAAAAGGGGAAATCTGATCCCTACCTTGTAAAGCAATCAAAAATGGTTCCATTATAAGGGCAAATAATAAAGGGGATAGAGGACACCCTTGTCTAGTCCCCCGTTCAATCGGAAAAATAGGGGAGCATTTGCCCATGTAACAAATTTTACCAGTGGGTTTATCATATAGTGCCTGAATCCAGTTATCAGCCATAGAAACGACGACTCTGTCAAAATTGCAGAAAAATGTACTAGGAAATTGGGAATTACTGTGGCTCCTAATCTAATTACTTCTTCACTAAACAGCCTCCACCGATCTATACACTCCTCTAATTTAAAATTACAACTATTCAAAACTATATGTCAACTATATTATACACCAGATAGGATTCTTAGATGGGCAAATAATAATAACTTTAACGAGCGCACAAAATGGCCAAAGTGCAATATGAGCGCAGCGGACATAACTCACATGTTTTTCTCTTGCCCACAATTAGGTGAATATTGGAATGATGTGACTGAAGTTTTGTCTACGAAACTAATTTGCTCTATTGACTTGACACCTGTAGACGTGCTTGTCGGTTATTCTGTGGGGGATAAAACTAACACTGACTTACTTAATATCGTACTCGCGTGTGCGAGATTAATAATAGCAAGGGCTTGGATACAACACAACCCGCCGTCAGTTATGGAATGGTGGAGCCTAGTCAAGGAAATTTATCATATGGAATTTGCTTTGGCTACAACACGGGGTATTGAGGCTAAGCTGAAAGTGGAAAGGATTTGGGGATTGATAATGCCATGATATTTCCCTTTTTTTCTTTGTCTCTCTTTATGTCTTTTGTTATAGTCATGCCCTCTTCTTGAAGATACGTTTTATTTTTTGGAAAAATTGATTATGGTTGCTTTGCTTTCTTCTTCGATGGAATAAGTGAATTTTTTATGTTTTTTCAAAATAAACTATTATGTACTTGTCCTATGAGATGCAAATAAAAATCTTTAAAAAAAAAGAACCATGACTGACATAGATACAAGGCCTAGAGCCTTTAGAACTGCTGGAGCCACCAGGAACCACCCAAGGTAATGACACAGGGGACCCACGGGGACGCGTGCAGTGTCTAAACACAGTCGCAAATCACCATTAACTTCTATGGGGAAAATCGCGGTTGGAAAATTACAAAGGAAGGACACTTATAAGAAGACTTGGAGCAAACCCCTTTAGAACTAGGCAGTTCTAGAGAAGCACCGGAGTACTTGAGATATCTCACCCAGGGAAGCCGGGTGCATAGGTGTCTTTTGATGTCAGGTTTCATCGTCGTCTTCAAGGGCAGGCTGTGGAAAAGTGCTGCAGGCGACCAAGTTGAAAGTGTCCGGATGGATCCAAGCCTGGATCAGAGTTGAGAAGAACCTGAAAGCAGAGGGTGCAGAGTCTGGGTCACTAGCCAGTGACCAGGAAGGCAAGGAGATGTTGCCAACTAATGTCGGGTGATTTCAGTTGAAGAAGGTGAAGCTTGACTCTTCAGCCACGAGGAGCAGGAGGCATCGACGATGACCAGGATCAGGTTTCGAGCTGTGCCATGAAAGGCTGTTGAGTGCTGCGGTGTCAGATTCTGGATGGGACCCAACAAGCCTGGGCAACAGCAACCCATGCAGAAAGAAGAGATTGGCTTCGGTGCAGACCAGCAGGGTCTGAGAGACTCACCTTTTGGAGGGGAGTCAGGGCATGTCTGGATCAACCGGGAAAGCCCAAGAAACAGAAGAGTTACCTTTGTGGGGACCCGCCAGTCGACGGACCAGGGATTGCGAAGGAGCCTCAAGCGGAAATGCTAGAAGCGGGCCCACAGAACACTCTTGGAGTGTAGGCCCACAATCTTCGGTGCAAATGGTGCTCAGGAAGTCAATGCAGTTGCAAATGTACACGGTGTCCAGGAGTTCCGGTTCCACGTCTCTCATGATGGCTGCGGATCTCAGCTTTGCTGGGATCTCATGTCGGCCTCGGAGATGTCTGGAAGTCTGTGTCCTGTGTCACAAATCAGTCGGGATCCGGCGAGAGCCTTGGAAATGCAGACCAGCAAGATGCTTCTTTGGTGCCTGTTTGAACAGGGGAGTCACTCCTTGACCCCAAGGGAGATTCTTCTATTTACTAGTCGAAATAGAATGTCGAACTTCCTGGATATAAGTTGCAGAGTTTCGTCCAGGGTAATCTGAAGTCCTAAGGACAGGGTTCCCACACTTATACTAAGTTTAGGGGTTGGACTTACTCTAGGGACCCACCTGTGGGTGGATCCAGGGAGGGAGTGGTTACACCCCTTTCCCTTTGTCCAGTTTCGTGTCAGAGCAGGGGCTGAGTGCCCCTGCAGCCGGTTTGAACTGGGATATGCAACAAGTGTGGGACAACAAGTGTGCCCCCAGCACTGTCTGAAAAGCATTTAATGAATGCACCCACCCACTAAAGCTTGTCTGGGGAGGTGGTTACACCTCCCTGTGACAGGAAACCTATTTTTCAGGCCTCCCCTGCCAGAGTTTCATCCAGCAGCAGGAGGTCAGACTCGTGTCTGTGGCTGCAGCCTCCATTTTGTGTTGCTGGGTCTCTTTTAAACTATTACCGGTTAGGTAAGTTTGCACATGTCTTCTCCCTCTAGAAGGGTGGAATTCTACCCCCGCTGCCAGAACTGGTGGGGGGGGAGGTTGGATTCCAAATCGTTTGACACCAAACACGACATGGTACCATGCAGCCGTTCCAAAGTTAGCATTTACTGCGAGGTTATAATGCACTTAAAAGTATATAGTCTGGCTGCATCACAGAACAGCTACAGAAAATAGATTCCGAAACCTGCAGAGGTGTCCTGCTCATGCATGGGCACCCTCTCACACAAAACCAAGCACTCTGCCGTCATGATTGGTAAGGCCTGCCATAAGAGTGACTTATAGGTTTATTTGTGTCAGTGATTAAAGGTAGATATAGGTAGGCTATATCTTAGTAAGGGGTGCATGCACCACCTTAACCAGGCTGCAGTAGCAGACCAGTGGTGTCATTTTGGAAGGCTTCCCAGGGTTGGTATAATACATGCTTCAGCCCCTGGTAGGCCTTTGGGGTACCCATGCCCTTAGTACCAAAGGTTCCATATACTAGGGACTCACAAGCGTAACCCAGTAACCAATCTGGAGTGTACCTAAGGTACATGCAATCAATTAAGAGAGGTAGCAGCTAGGGTGGGGTCCTTGTTAGCAGGGCCCCAGCCAGACTAAAGTCGAGAAACAGTGAAACACCAGCAAAAAGTGGGGGTAACCATAGTAAGCAGATACTACTCTCCTACAGTTAACATCTGTTTTCTTCGGAAATCTCTAGTCAGAACATTAGCAATCTGCCTCTACTCTCAAGACAAAAGCAGCTAAAATGGCCACCCATCACCATGTGCTCTTACTTTTACTCCTGTAGTTAACAAATCACTGGCTTCCTTTCATTTTTTTATTTTTCTTATACCACTTCTGAATGGTCAGTATTTTTTTAATCTTTTCCATGTTTCCTCGGAAGAAGCTCAAACTGGTTGTTTCATTCCGCTAATCCACAGATCTACAGAGACATTCAGTGTGGTCTCAGTGCATGTTTGGGGTGTAACCACGGATCCACATGGAAGATCATAGAAGCATTCAACAATCTCCTATTTATAATTTGTATTTATGTTTTACTTTGTAAAAACTTCTCAATTAAAAGTCAATCACTGCATAATTACCAATGTTTCCACACCACGCTTTCAAAGTACAGTCATTTTTGTTCCCTTTCTCACAACTTTTACCTCCGTTTCTATGGTGTCCATGTTAGCAGCTCTCTCTACCTACCACTAGGTCAAAAGTGCACATTTAGAGGCCTATTATGATTGCGGTTTTTCCGCATCCTCCGGGCCGGCGAAAGCCACCGCCGGCCCGGAGGATGCGGAAAAACCGCAGCGGACCCACCAAAGACCCACCGCCACATTAGGATGGCTGGTGGGTCCGGGTTACCGTCCGCAGCTTTTCCGCCGCAGTTGGCTTACAACCGTGGTGGAAAAGCTCTAATATGGTGGCGGTGTCTCTCAGACACCGTCCGCCATATTAGGAAGGGCTTTAAAACATGCTTTTCCTTGGCGGGTTTTCCGCCGTGGAAAAGCATGTGTAACTTCACTGCGGGGGCCCGTTGCGGGCCCCCTAGGTGAAGGGGGATGGGGGTGCACATGGGGTGCCATAGGTACCCCCCTGCATTTGTATGCAGAAATCGGCAGGCACCACACGGTGCCTGCTGCTTTCTGAATACAAATGCAATGTATGCATTTTTACCATTGCGGTGGATGCAGCTTGAAGCCGCACCCGCCGCAATGGTAAAAATAGAGGATGTGACCGCCAGGGTGGCGGTCACATCCTAATTGCACAGGAGGGAACTCCGCAGGCAATGCAGAGGTTCCCGCCTGCTCTATGGTGGCGGACGGACTCAGGTCCGTCCGTCATCATAATCGGCCCCCTACTTTCTATAAGCAGATTACCAGCTTCAAAGTAAACTGTGAAAGATAGGCAACAGTGCCAGCAAGGGATTTATTTCTGATAGTTGCTTTCCAGTTCAGGATAAGAAAACGTAATTCTCAGTGATCCTGCCTCACTAATCAGAAACTGTAATAATAAATGAATATCAAAAGGTAGTCAGAGTTAATCAACTATCTTAGACCAATTAATCATGAAGCTTGAAAGAGACACGTTCGAGGTCAGCTCAGACGCCGACGCCGATACTGACTGCTGTGCCTCTCTGATCTCCGAGACAGATTGAAAGACTTTTTACAAATTGAAAGTTCCAAAAAGTGCACGATGACTACTTTCTAACCGTCTGTTGCGTGACAAATTTGACAACATACGCAAACAGATAGAAAAGTGCGCTAATTTTAGTGGAGGACTAATTCACGCAGTCCTGTCCACTTTTTCAAGGGTCACAACTGCTGATCTACTGTTTTGTCCTGAGAAGGTCTCTCTGATTTTTTCTACTGGAGACCGAAACGTCGACTACTGAGTCCCATTCCTGTGATTGTGGTTAAAACAAAAAGATGATGTTTTTATGATATTGTGATAATACTCATCCCTTTTGTATTATAATGGACTGGACTCCTTTCATGAATGAAATATAGGCTGATTTTACAATTCTTTATTTCATTCACTTTGAGCTGTGTCTATGACCTGTAATTGTTGATCTGTACCCTGTTTTTTAATTTAATAAGCAATATATAAATCAACCATTTTTATCAAAAAGTTCTACTACCCCTTGTCTCTTTCAAGCTTTATGATTAATTGGTCTAAGATAGTTGATTAACTCTGACTACCTTTTGATATTCATTTATTATTGCAGTTTCTGATTAGTCAGCCAGGATCACTGAGAATTACTTTTCTTATCCTGAACTGGAAAGCAACTATCAGAAATAAATCCCTTGCTGGCACTGTTAACTATCTTTTATAGACGCCCAAGCCCGCAAGGGTTGATTGGGTTTTCCCACTCCCCCCCTTTTCTTCAAATTAAACTGTAGCAGGTTTGGTTGACTGGTTGCAATTTCATGCATATCCCTAACAACATTTATTTTTTCATAACTAATAACAGATATAGTTACTTTTTTCTCCAAATCACTACCTAGTGTTTGTACCATGCACATTTACACCATCCAATCAAATATGCTCATATATATTTTACTTACTCTCCTCCATTTTAGTTCCCTTTCTGCTTCAAAATTGCCTCATTCTTCAACTCCTTGCCCCCTGACCCAAGGCGCTCCCCCGTGGGCTGCTCTTTATACTGCCCCCACAGGAAAGGGCAGCGGAAGCCCTTCTGCTGCCCCGCCACCTCCCTCCATGTCATCTAATGACATCAGTGTACTCCTTTTGAGGATGGGGGTGGCCCCTTGGACAAGGGTCGCTCTCCTTTATGGGGGTAAATATTTTGGCCATTACTGCCCCCCTCGGGGGCAGATCAGCCTTATATTTTTAGGTCCATCTGCCCACAAGGGAGGGGCAGAAGCCATTAGACACCAGGGATTATTTTTGTGTTTTTTTGAGGAGCGGCCCCTTGGGCAAGGGTCGCTCCCCTTTAAGGGGTGAATTCTGACCAAACAGCGGTTTGTGGTAGGGCAATGCTGCACCTAGGGAAATACACAGTACATTTTTTCATATGCACCATATTAATAAGTAGCAGTGCCTAAGGGTGAAGAGAACCACCTCTCTCTCCAATATGTGGCTACGCCCACCCAACAATACTATTATGTTCCCCAGCACATGCTTTTTAAAATAAATTTGCAACATATTATACACATTAATTTGTGTCCATTTCTTTTATTTTTCTTCTCTGTCGGTTTTATTTAATCCCAGGCAACACATGTTTCAACACATCTTTTGTGACTTTTTCAGGTCTATGAAATCATATACAAAGAAAAGATGTTTGCTATATATAAGCATTTACTGCCACTCTCTTTTCCCATCACCTCAGGTAACCTATATGCTGTTCACTCTAGAACTTTACAGCATTCAATCAATCAATCAATCATACCATTTGTATAGCACACTACTCACCCGGAAGGGTCTCAAGGCGCTTGGGGGAAGGGGTCTGCTATTGCTCGAACAGCCAGGTCTTGAGTTGTCTCCTGAAGACGAGATGGTCCTGGGTCAGCCGAAGGTGGATGGGGAGGGAGTTCCATGTCTTGGCCGCCAGGTAGGAGAAGGATCTGCCTCCGGAGTTGGCTCTTCGGATGCGTGGTACGGCGGCGAGGGCGAGGCTAGTAGAACGTAGCTGACGGGTGGGCGTGTAGAAGGTCAGGCGGTCATTGAGGTACTTGGGGCCCAGGTCGTGGAGAGACTTGTGTGCGTGGGTGAGGAGCCTGAACGTGATCCTCTTGCTGACAGGTAGCCAGTGCAGGTCCCTCAGGTGGCCGGAGATGTGGCTGCGTCGGGGGATGTCGAGGATCAATCAATCAATCAATCAATCAAAGCATTTATATAGCGCACTACTCACCCGGAGGGTCTCAAGGCGCTAGGGGAGGGGGGGTCCGCTACTGCTCGAACAGCCAGGTCTTGAGCTGCTTCCTGAAGGCAAGGTGGTCCTGGGTCAGGCGGAGGTGGGTCAGGAGGGAGTTCCAAGTCTTGGCGGCCAGGTAGGAGAAGGACCTTCCTCCTGTGGTGGTTCTTCGGATGCGGGGGACGGCGGCGAGGGCGTGGCTGGTCGATCGAAGCTGGCAAGTGGGAGCGTAGAAGTTGAGGCGGCTGTTGAGGTATCCTGGGCCTTGGTTGTGTAGGGCTTTGTGTGCGTGGGTGAGGAGACGGAAGGTGATTCTCTTGTTGATCGGGAGCCAGTGCAGATCTCTCAGGTGTCCGGAGATGTGGCTGCGGCGGGGGATGTCTAGGATGAGTCGTGCTGAGGCGTTCTGAATCCGCTGGAGTCTCTTCTGGAGTTTGGCGGTGGTTCCGGCGTAGAGGGAGTTGCCGTAGTCCAGACGGCTGGTGACGAGGGCCTGGGTGACCGTCTTCCTGGTCTCGGTGGGGATCCACCGGAAGATCTTACGTAGCATGCGTAGGATGTTGAAGCACGATGAGGAGACGGCGTTGACTTGTCTGGTCATCGAGAGGGAGGAGTCCAGGATGAAGCCCAGGTTGCGTGCGTGGTCTGTTGGCTTGGGAATGGTGCCCAGGGCGGGGGGCCACCAGGAGTCGTCCCAGGCAGAGGGCGATGGTCCCAGGATGAGGACTTCCGTCTTGTCTGAGTTCAGTTTCAGGCGGCTGTTCTTCATCCATTCGGCGACGTCTTTCATCCCTTCGTGTAGGCTAGTTCTGGCGGTGTCGGGGTCTCTGGTGAGGGAGAGGATCAGCTGTGTGTCTTCGGCGTAGGAGATGATGTTGAGGTTGTGCTGGCGTGCGATGGCTGCAAGAGGTCTCATGTAGACGTTGAAGAGGGTGGGGCTGAGTGATGATCCTTGCGGGACGCTGCAGATGACTTCGGTGGCCTCGGATCGAAACGGGGGGAGGCGGACTCTCTGTGTTCTTCCGGCGAGGAACGAGGTGATCCACTCCAGTGCCTTCTCTTGGATACCGATGTTGCTTAGGCGTTGAACTAGGGTGCGGTGGCAGACAGTGTCGAACGCTGCAGAGAGGTCCAGGAGGATGAGTGCCGTTGTTTCCTCGTTGTCGAGCAGGGTTCGGATGTCATCGGTGGCTGCGATGAGGGCGGTCTCGGTGCTGTGGTTGGCTCTGAAACCGGACTGCGAGGGGTCGAGGGATCCGTTCGTCTCGAGGAAGGCGGCAAGCTGTCTGTTGATGGTCTTCTCGATGACTTTGGCAGGAAAAGGGAGGAGCGAGATGGGGCGGAAGTTCTTGAGGTCGGTGGGGTCCGCTGTTGGTTTCTTCAGTAGGGCGCTGAGCTCGGCATGCTTCCAGCTCTCCGGGAAGGTGGCGGTGTTGAAGGAGGTGTTGATGATATTCCGGAGTTGGGGTGCGATGGTGGATTCGGCCTTGTTGAAGACGTGGTGGGGGCAGGGGGCAGTTGGAGATCCGGAGTGGATGGTGCTCATCGTGCGGGCTGTGTCTTCGGTGGTCACCGTGGTCCAGGTGCGGAGGGTGGCGGTGGGGGGCGTTGGTTCGACACTAGGGTGCGTGAATGGTGCGTCGAAGGTGTTGTGGATGTCGGCGATCTTGCGGTGGAAGAACGAGGCGAGAGAGTCACAGAGATCTTGTGAAGGAGTGATGTTGTTGTTGCCGGTGCTGGGGTTGGAGAACTCCTTGACGATGTTGAAGAGTTCCTTGCTGTCGTGGGTGTTGTTGTCCAGTCGTTCCTTCAGAGATTTCTTCTTGGTGGTGCGGATAAGCTGGTGGTGCTTGCGGGTTGCGTGTTTGAGGGCGGTCATGTTGTCTGTGGTCTGGTCGCGGAGCCCGGCTTTCTCGATTATAACCTAGCATGCTCCACTCTGAGCACATATCACAAAGAAAATGTTCGAATTGATAGTAATATAAAATTGTTTCCTTTTAGCTAATTTTAGTCACATTGAGTCAAATTAAAATATACACAATGAGCTCCCTCATATGTATTGGCATTTAGTACAGCTAAAAAAAATATTTCATATTTCTCCTTGTTTCTAATCACATCGTTATTCAACATACTTTTTCTGTATTACACACTTCCCATGTTGGAAGTGAAATGCCATCCGCACACCATCTCCACATGTCCAATCATGTTAAAACGTGTGCACCTGTGTATAATAGATAATCTCAAAAAGGGTCATACGTAATGTCTTGGTAAAGGTAGCTGTTAGGATATAAATCAAAATATATGTAAGGAAATACACTAACCTGCATCAATATCATCACTTTAGATTGTTGTATTAAATACACCAACTATTAATCCGGTGATAATTCTAACCCGGATATATTCTTCCTCTACAGTCCGTACCTCAATTATAAGTATTCAAGTCATTTAGGTAAACCTGATCAAAAGATAATTCAATTAACAACTCTTAGTAATGAGAATGTGCTATATTCTATTTAAGTATTCCTTTCCTAAAGTGGTGCACAATGTCTGGGGGCGTGGCTACGCAGGCGATCGTCATGGCCGCCTGATTGTAGAGCTCCGCCGGACGGGCTGGAAGAAGGCGACTTTCCCATGTGATCCGACGCTGCCAGGAGTCTGAAAATGCCCGCCTCTGTCCCCGGGGGCCGTGGAGTGCTGATGGTCGCTGCCTGAGACTGGGGGACGGCGTGGACGTTGAGGATTGCGGAGGGGTGGTGGGGCCTGTCGGGTCCCGCCGGACGTGCACCCTATTGCGCCGGAGCGCCTGGTGAGTCTCCCTCGGGTTCCCGCGCCCCCCCTTGGCATCCGGGTCGCTGTTGTGCCCCCCCGGTCCGTTGCTGGTCCCGGGCGGGCTCCTTTGGTGGGGGTTTTTGGCCCCCGGTGCTGCTCCAGCCCTTCGGGCCTGGTCCGGCCTCGGGAGCCGGGGCCTCGATTTCTGGGCCTGCCTGGGCTGGGTGGTGACGGGCGGGGGCGGCGGGCGGCTGGTCCGGGGTGCGTTCGGGGGGTGGCGGGGGGCGCGCGGGGGGGATCTCTCGGGAGTCTCTCGAGCGGCCCCGCATATCTCCGTCTGGTGGGGGCTCTACATTCTCGCCCCCACCGTTGTCTTTTGCCATCGACACACGCCTGTTCCCAGCGCTGCCCACACCTCTGCTCCTGTTGCTGCTCCCTCATCCTCACGGACGGCTGGAGGCGGGATGGGCCCACCAGCTACAACGCGACGGAAGGAACCCACACAGAAGAAGCTCAGCTTCGATAAACCCCCCATCTGCTCGGCCGATAATCAGGCTACCAGACCTGCTGCTTCGGCTATCCCCGTGCCATCGACGGACATGGCGGGGATGGTGGCTGAAATGCTTGGTGAGATGCGAGCGGGGTTCAAGGCCATTGACTCCCGCTTTGACGCCCTTGATCAGAAGATGGCCGAGATGGGCACGAAAATTCAGTCTCACGACAGGCGTCTGGATGTGGCTGAGTCCCGAGTCTCTGACCTTGAAGATGGCGCTACCTCCTCGCTGAAGCGACTGGAGCGAGTGGAGAAGATCCTCAAGGAGGTGGCCATTAAGAACGAGGATTTGGAGGCGCGCAGTAGGCGCAATAACATTCGAATTCTTGGTGTGGCGGAGACGACGACCACTGGCCGCTTCGACACTTTTGTGGAACAGCTCCTGATCGAATTGTTTGGCAGAGACACCTTTACAGCCGGCTTCGTGGTGGAATGGGCACATAGGTCATTGGGCCCTCGTCCTGCCCCGGGCCTGCCACCTCGCCCCATCATTGCCAGACTCATGAATTTTACAGATAGGGACGCTGCCCTGAGGGCCGCTCGTGAGGCGGGCGAGGTGAAATGGCAGGGTGGGGTACTTTCTTTCTTTCCAGACTTCACGATGATGGTGCAGGACGCCCGTCGCAAATACACTGGCGTTAAGGCCTCGCTGCGCAAGCTGGGACTGCGCTATGGCATGCTGTACCCTGCCAGACTGAGGGTAGACGTCGATGGCAAGTTTCGCATCTTTGATTCCCCCACCGAGGCACAGGAGTTCTGCCTAGCCTATAAAAACAGAGGGTCGCCGCGGTCCTCGGACAGAGCGCAGCAATCCCCTACGAACATGAACTTGCAGGCTAGCGCTGATCTTTTTGCTGAGAGCGGGCAGGGCTGACTTCTGCCTATTCTTCGCTAGGCCGCTCACTAATGCACTGCACTGCTAACTGCTCGACTCTCCTGGCAGGGCTTTTTACACGCTGATACGATTTGAATGTCGACCTGATTGTTGCGTCTGCCCGGCGGAGCGTTGCCTCCCCCCATGGCGCGAGCCGTATGGTGCTCTTTTTTGAGAATGTTTTTTCTTTTGCAAGATTTGCATTGGACTCTTGCTTCTTTCTGCTACTGTTGGTATTGTTTTTTGGGCCGGGTGGTGCCTCCGTGGGGTTTACGTGAGGCTGGGTGGTGGGTGGGTAGGGGGGGTGTTTCACGCATTAGTTGGAATGTTTCTGTGCATGCTTTGTTTTTTGTTTCGAGAGATGTCTGTTTTGCGGGAGGGTGGCGGCGGGTACGCACAAGACTGTTCACTGATATCCTGTACGGTTTTGCATGGCTAGGGTAGGTCAGCAACCTGGTCCTTCCAAACTGGTTCTGATGTCGTGGAACGTTCGGGGACTCAGAGACACTAGAAAACGGAAGCAAGTCCTGAACTATGCAGCTCGACATGGGGTGGATGTGTTGTTCCTCCAGGAAACGCACCTGGGGCAGGCTGATTCCGCTATGGTTGCCAGGGGCTGGGGCGCGCACAGGTTCTTCGCCAACTACAGCAGGTATGCGAGAGGGGTAGCCATTTTAGTACACCGGCGGGTCCCTTACGTGCACTCTGATAGCATTCTTGATAAGGAAGGTAGATATGTGGTGGCCACTGGGACTCTTCTCGGCTTTAAGATTACTTTTGTTGGAGTGTATGGGCCCAACACCGACTCCCCTGCCATGCTCCAGTGTCTTCATGACGATTTGCTACGCATCGACACTGACATGTTGGTGGTGGGTGGAGATTTTAATTTGTTGATGGACCCTGCACGGGATAGCACCTCTACATCACCGGACTGCAAACCTCGCACTCGTGCTGTTCTCTCAACCATGTGTGCACACTATCCCCTTATTGATATCGAGGCCCGGCTTCATCCCCACTCGCCCGCTTACACACATCATTCTGGGTATCATAATACTAGCACCAGGATCGACTATTGGCTCCTCTCCCCGGGTGTGGTTGGTTGGGTGGATACACACTCTACACTCCCACGTACCTTTTCAGACCACTCTCCTTTACTTTTGACTCTACTGGTTCCTAGACTGGGAGGGTACGAGAGACAGTGGCGCTTCCCTGGCAAGGCATTGGCTGACCCGGTTTTTAAAGAGGACATTCGCAAGGCGATTGAGGACTATTTTGAGCTTAACTCAGGCACTGTTGACACGTGGGCCACACTGTGGGAGGGTTTCAAGGCCACCATCCGGGGGGTGTGCATCACGAAATACGTTGGGTCATTGCGAGAGATCCGCGCCACAATGTCTCGTATCGAAGATGACATTGCAGCGTTGGATAGTTCCAGCCTCCCGGACCCTGATGGCGCCTTGGAGACCAAACGTCTGGGATTGCTGCAAGATTTCAGGGATGCCGCAGACAGGGAATTGCACTACTTGCATACACAACATGCAGCTAGACAGCACGGGGAGGGTGACAGACCTGGCGGGCTCCTAGCGCAGCTACTACGCCCCCCCCGGCAGGCCTCCTATATTACCGACTTGCTTGGTGACTCTGGCGTTCGCCACCAGACCACCCCTTCCATATGCGCTACTTTCCTGTCCTACTATAAAACGTTATACACCTCCTCCTTGCCTGATGACCGTCGTGATCCTGGCCCATACATTGATGAGATCGCCATGGTGTTTTTGGAGAAGGGCATGCAGGATTTCCTTGCCGATCCCATCACGCCCGAGTACATTATTGAGGCTATCGACGCCTTGAAGGGCTCCTCGGCTCCTGGGCTAGACGGCTTTTCGGCTGACTTCTATAAGGAGTTCAAAGACGAGCTGGTGCCCCACCTTGTGGAGATGTACTCAGAGGCATTGGAAACCGGCGTCTTGCCTCCCACACTTCGAGAGGCGGTGATCGTGCTGCTGCCCAAGCCTGGTCGTGACCCATCCCTCTGTGGCTCTTACAGGCCCCTATCGCTGCTCAACCTTGACTACAAGATCTTGGCCAAGGTTCTCGCAATTCGCTTGTCGCTCCTGATGGAACAGATTATTGCAGAGCGGAGTTCTATCACCGGTATCATTGTGGCCAGGAAGTCGGGCCGCCATATTGGGGCTGCTGCCTTGCAGCGCGCCACCTGACTCAGCGCTCTAGTTCTCCGTGTGGAGAACGAGGAGGCTGCACTTAAAGCTCGCTCCCCCCGCGCAGCGGTGACGCGCAGCGGTGGCGCCTGACTCGCGCCGTAGTCAAGCCAGAGTCCTGCCTGTCTGCGCCCGTCTGCGTTTCGGCGGCGTGTCGGTCGGCGGGTGGGGCTTTGCGACCCAGCATGTGCAAATCCGATGCATCGTCTCTGCGATATACGTTTGAGGAGCTGCGCTCTATAAATCATCGGGAGAGCCGCTGCTGCTCTGTCTTCCCCGGGCGTCACAGAGGTAAGTCTCGCTGCCCTTGTTGCGGCTGGCGTCCTAACCGTGCGCTGTCATCTGCCCCCATTAGTAACATAGCTGGCGCAGAGTATTCCTGCATGCTGTTAAACACCAGATCAACGTGCAGTCATGCGCAAGACATCTTTGAGCTCCTCGATACAGAGAAGCCACTCTGTTTAATGTTGACCGAGACCTGGTGGGGAGATTCCTCTAACCCTGACGTGGTGATGGCAATCCCGCCTGATTATAACATCTTCAGGAAGGATAGAGCCAAGGGAAGGGGCGGAGGGGTTGCACTGGTGGTGAAGAAGGGCACGATGTGCACCATCTTGCCTGCGGAGGACATCCGCGGCTCTGAATCACTTGCTTTTTTAATCACTCTAGCGCCGCACCAATCAGTGAAGGGACTATTAGTTTATCGACCTCCTGGCCCGCCTGGAACGTTCTTTGAAGACCTCGACTCGGTTTTGCTGGGACTGGCCCTGAGAGCAGAACATTGTATAGTAGCAGGGGACTTCAACTTTCGGATGGATGACCCGTCTGACCCCGCTGCTATTAAGCTCTCTGAGGCCATGACCCCGCTGGGTCTTATCCCTTATTTGCAGGGGCCGACTCATGTTAAGGGGCATACTCTAGACCAGGTCTTTTCTACATCTGCTCTTGTGGTGAAAGAGATTCTCCCAGTCCTGTGGTCTGATCACAGGCTTGCCAAATTTGCGATCAGTGGCATTGCCAGGTCGCCCATCTCTGCCCCACAGCAACAGGGACGAGCGTTCAGAGCGTTCAACAGAGTGACCCCGGAGATGCTTGCTCGGGCTGCCTGGGATCATCCTTGTCTTCTCTCCGGTGAGCTGGAGAGAGATTTGGAGTCCCTGCAAGCATGGCTTTCTGATAGGCTTAACGACCTTGCCCCGGTGTTGCCCCCCCGCGTGTCATCGAAGCGGGTTTCGGCCCCCTGGTTTACCACGGCACTGTGGGCTAAGCGGCAGCAGTGTAAGGTAGCCGAAAGGGCCTGGCGGGCACACTATGATAGCGTGGACAGGTTGGCCTACAAGGCAGTGGTCAAGGCTTACCACCGGGACATTCGCCTTGAAAAAAAAAGCCTATCTTGCTGGGAGAATTGAAGCGGCCTCCAACTCCTGGAAGGAGATCTTCACCATAGTCAGAGAATTCACTTCTCCTCGGACCATTACATCAGAAGAGGTGCCCTTAGAATCCTGGGCGGCGGACCTTGCTTGTTTTTTTACAAGCAAGATACAACTTATACAGGACTCTTTTCCATCTGGTGCACCTGCAAGGCTGTTTAAATCTGAGGTTGATATGTTCCCTCTGGCCTCGCATGGTGCCACATTGGCGGTGTTTCCACCTCTGCCTCTTTAGTGCTTATGGGCAATTTGAAATCTGGGTCGCCACTTGACCCTTGCCCAGCCAAGCTCTTGGGTAAGATTGCGGAAGTGATCAATCCACTGGCGAACCCTCTTCTGAATCTCTCGTTGAGTCAGGGAGTGGTTCCGCCAGCCTGGAAGCAGGCAATGGTCATCCCGCTGCTTAAAAAACCGGGTCTTGACCCGAAGGTCCCAGCCAATTACAGGCCGATTTCTTTGTTGCCGGCTCTCGTAAAAATTTTGGAGAAACACGTTCAGTCGGTGCTCTCCAACTTCTTGGAGACCCACGAGATCCTGCATGACACCCAGTCCGGCTTTCGCTCAAATCGCAGCACCGAGACCGCGCTCCTTGAGGTTTCTGAAACCATCAAAGGGGTGCTGGATACCGGGGGCAAAGTCATGCTGGTGTTGTTGGACTTGTCGGCGGCTTTTGACACCGTCCCCCATGAGGGCCTTCTCGCAAGACTCTATGAGATTGGTCTTCGGGGGACGGTGCTCAGCTGGTTTTCTTCCTTTCTAGCTGGCCGCCGGCAAACGGTCTGGACATTGCCTGACACCGCCGTAATGCCGCCTCTGGGAGTCGGGGTCCCTCAGGGCTCTATATTGAGCCCGACCCTCTTTAACATCATCATGACCCCTTTGGCGGCGGTGGCGGAGTCGTTTGGTGCCCGGATCGTATCTTATGCCGACGACACCCAGCTCCTCTTTTCTTGTAAGAGAGGGGCAGACTTTGACGGGGAGAGTATCCGGGATTGCCTTGGGGCTGTGTTCGCATGGTTCCAACTGCACAGCCTCAAGTGCAATTCCGATAAGTCCGAGGTACTCTTTTTCGGGTGCGACACGGAGCCCAGCTGGCAGGTCTGGTGGCCCATCGGTATGTTCCCTCCGTCTTGCTCTTCCCCTATGGCTAAGAACTTGGGGGTCAAGATGGATAAGGGGCTGACGATGAAAGCCCAGATCCTTGGGGTGACCGGCACCTGCTTCGGTCTATTAAAGATGCTGCGGAGGTTCTTACCTCTGTTGTCAGAGGAGCACAGGAAGTTGACTGTGCAGGCTCTGATAGGCTCCAGGTTAGATTATGCCAACATTCTTTACCTGGGCCTACCAGAGTACTTGTTGCAGCGGCTTCAAGTAGCGCAGAATGCGGCGGCCAGGGCCATTTATGGTCTAAATAGGCGTGCCGGCGTTTCTGGTCTATTGCGGACGCTGCACTGGCTACCCATCCGCAAACGGATCGCCTTTAAGGCTATGATCTTGGCCTATAAGGCTCTCCACGCGGTGGGAGCAAAGTACCTCCAAAAGAGACTGGCCTTTTACCATCCGGCTCGCTCTCTGAGGTCAGAATCTTTACTTTTGGCGGTTGTCCCACGAGTGAAGAGAGCGCGCCTGGGCGGCCGTTCCTTTGGCTTGCTGGCTCCACAGATGTGGAACTCGCTTCCGCTCCCACTATGGGGGGCCACTGGTCTCCTTGACTTTAGGCGAGGCCTTAAAACCTGGTTGTTCACCCAGTAGGCCTTTCTGCAGTCCTTTGCTTCTTGTCTATTTTTGTTGTTTCATTTACTGTGTTATGTTATTGCAAAGTAGTTCTCCTTACCCAAAGCGCCGGGACACTCTTTTTGAGTAACCGTTGCGCTATACAAAAGAATAAATAACAATAACATATAACAATTTCCCCTGCCCAATCCGGGTTCGTCCCCCACCGCTCCACCTCCCTTAACCTTAGAACTCTTTTTTCTGTCCTACACAGAATAGACCCGGACACCCCGGCGGCGGCGGTTTTTTTGGACGCTGAGAAGGCCTTTGACTCCCTGGAGTGGCCTTTCTTTCTGTCCGTCATGCGGCGGATGGGCATGCCCGCGATGTTCATTGCCACTGTAGAACTGCTCTACACCGCCCCTCGGGCGAGACTACGCCTTAATGGCACTATCTCTGATAGCTTCCCCCTCTCGAGGGGCACCCGACAGGGCTGCCCTCTCTCCCCGCTGTTGTATATCCTAGCCATGGACCCTTTGGTCCGACACCTTCAGGAGCGGCATTTGCATCATGGCCTCCAGTTTCGTACTGGTCCGCTCCTCGTCTCTTTATATGCGGACGATACCATACTTTATGTCCGGTTTCCTGAGACGAACCTGGAACCCCTTCTCCTCGAGATAACCCGGTTTGGGGAGTACTCTGGCCTCCGTATCAACTGGCGCAAGTCTGATATCTTCCCCCTTACGCCCGCCACAGTTCGTTGGGACAGTCCATTCCCACTCGACTGGAACGCGGACTCGGTGAAGTATCTCGGTATCCACATACACCTGGATACAGTCTCCATGGTCCGCCTGAACTACGGTCGGGCCTTGGACTTTCTGGAAGATAGCCTCGCCCACTGGCTTCGCCTTCCTCTTTCCATGGCAGGACGCATAGCTATCATTAAGATGGTGGTGCTTCCCCGTTTCCTATACCTGTTCCACAACTTGCCGATCCCACTGACCAAGGTTTTCTTCACCCAGATGCGCTCGTTGTTGCTGCGGCTGGTTTGGGGAGACAAGAACCCGAGAGTCTCCTGGCGAACCCTGACTCTGCCCTATGAACGGGGCGGTTTTGGAGTACCGGACTTTCACCTTTACTACCTTATTGCCCAGTGCGCTTACGCACACCCCTGGTTTCACCCGGATGCCCGGATACCCCATTTGCGGCCGGAGGCGGACATGGCGTGGCCTGTTGCCCTCGGGATGCTACTGCCCAAGGGCCTGCCCCGTGACCCTCGGGATATCCAGACTGCCTCCACTACTTCCTGGGCTTGGATACAGCTGCGTCGCCTGCTCCGGAAGGAGGTGTTATACTCACCAGCCCTCCCACTCCCGAACCCCCACTGGCTCCCTATCACTTCTGAAGCGGTGGTCTGTCGTACTCTTTCCAAGTACCAGCTTAACACCGTAGGAGATTTGTTCCCGGAGGGACACGTCTTTTCGGTCTCGGCGGACCACCGTTTTACTGATCGGACGTTCATGGACTCGTTCGTTCTTACCCGGTTGAGGTCCATGCTCAGAACACAGTTTCCTTCTTTCCCGCTCCCTCCCGACGACTTAGAGGCCCTGACCTTCTTGATACAGTCCCCCAGTAGTGCGCATGTTGTGTCAAAACTGTACAAAATATGTGTGGCTGCACTTCCTGCCTCAGACACACGGGTACGTGCAGCGTGGGAGGTGGATCTGGGCGGACCCATTACTGACGACCAATGGTCCGCTTGCTGCCGGGCCACCAAAGACGTCTCCATCAACACCAGACACAAACTGATTCACTTAAAGTTCTTGCGGAGGCTGTACTTCACACCTGCCTTGGCTCACAGACTTGACCCATCAAGGCCGCATCACTGTCCCAAATGCAATGCCCCACACGCTGACTTTGCCCACCTTGCATGGACGTGTCCCAAACTGCAGGACTACTGGTTGCAGGTACACCACATACTGGGTAACATTTTAGATTGTGTCCTGAGTCCCCTGCCCGAGATTGCATTGATGGGGTATGTTGTTGAATTTCCCAGCACCACGAGGAAACTGGCTGCCATTGGTTTTCTGCTTGCAAAAAGGGAAATTGCTATGCTCTGGGGTTCTAAGCGCATTCCCACCTCGAAGACATGGCTCCGCAGTCTGGCCCAGTGTAACATAAACAATGTGGAATACTCCGCACAGCTCCCAACCGCCTCGCGCCCAGTCGACATCTGGGGCCCCTACAGACAGTACATTAGCAAGCTAACACAGGCGGCACAGTCCCAGGCGGCGAGCTCTCTGGTGCCGGGGGGGGTGGGTTAGCTGTTCTTCCCCCGGCTGGCCTGCATTGTCTACTGTGCTGAAATTGGCTACTGTTTGCCGTGCCTGTTTTGCTTACACTCACTTCTTGGTTACCCCGACATCCTATGGTCACCCATGCAGCCGTTATTACCACCTTGTCATGATCGATGTGTTGTTGTCCGCTCTCTCTCCCTTGTAGACATCTCTCTAGTTGATGGTTTTTTTGCATTTTATTTATCTCTTTGCATCGCCTGTATACTTGTACGTATTATTGTCAAACTAGAAAACGGAAAAATGGAGTTTCTAGAATGTGTTGCTCCGCTCATCATATTGTTGGTCACATCTAACCCTGTTTCATTTTGCATTCCTGTTAATACTGTCGCTGATTTTCTCTGCACGCTAAGTGACTGTTCGCTCCTATGTACCAACCTGATGCGAATAAAGAGATTTAAAAAAAAAAAGTGGTGCACAATGTCTAATACCCATCGCTTACCCTCATTATTGACAAACAGAAAATATCTTCTTTTAAATCCTCTATCGGTGGTTATTCATATCTGTATTTGCTTTGTGATTCAATTACTTTGATTTCTCTCTTTATTTCTTTCAAATCTCCGATCTTATCCCCTGAAACAAAATACACGTTAAGGTGAGACCACATTGCTCACTGTGTGTATGATTCCCCTCTGCCCATCTCACGGATCCCTTAACTGTAACGGGATTCCTCGGAACTAGCGAGTAAGCCAAATTCCATGATGTTACCCAACCCACGATTAGTCGCAAATTTAAATAACAATCGAACATGTTCACTGTGAATAAGCATAAACATGGAGATAGGACTTCTCCTGTTGTAGAAACAGGCACCATCTTTTTTTAAGTTCAAATCTTTTTTTATTGAGCAATAACAAAAATGATAACGGCCATAAGGCGTCAGTAGAATTACAATCATCTTGAAGTGTTTTTCAGTCACTAATGCATCTAAAAACTGATACATGGGGTGTATATCAATTTTCTGCATGGCGTGGTCGGATGTAGATTTTGGGTCATCCTTTCTATATAAGGACCCCACCAAATTGTAAATCCACATTTCTGTCTGATGAATATATTTCCCTCTATCACATACGATCTCGATATGGTCCTGTACCCCATATCAAAGAGTGTAATCTTCAAACTGTCAAAACTTTATTGGCACAAAGTACGGTGATCCCGGGCACCATTTAGAAATGTGAGTGTTAAACAATGTTAGCAATATTAACCTGTTTTTAACTTATTTGCAAGTTAATGGCATTTACTGGACTCCTTATAGTAACTTTGTTTGCAAAGATTGAGCCATCTAATGAGCTTACCATATCGATTTTTTATGCTATATTTAAGAGAAAATCTTTTATCAACCACTGATTATGTTAAAAGAGAACAAGATTATATAAAAAAAATCAAAATCCCCATTGATGTGTCAGTAGGCCATCTAGTCAGGATTCACTAATAATTGGTGCTTCACCTGTAGGGTATCACGAAATTAGTATGGTGAACTTGTTGGTTAGGTATATGTGGCATTTTCACATATCAACACAGTCCATGAGCAAGTCATGCATAATTATTTGAAAAGTCAGCATATCATTAAAATATTAGACAATATTCATGTACCCAGAAAGTAGTGCATCTCATGATCAACATTTAGCCCCATCTCTAAGCTCCTTATTCTTAAAATACAAGTTGATTCCTTCCTTCGCAGGGTCACTTACCTGTTCCCTCTCTTGGATGTCTCTGTACATGATCAATGCTTTAAAATATAAAGCTTTTATTTCCATTTTTTTGCTGGACACTCTGATATATGTCGGGAAATTGGGTATCTAATGTCTTCTAATTTCACTGCTCTCATGTGTTCTCCTATCTTTTCTTTTAATGGTCGAATGGTATAGCCCTAATATTTTTCCACGTTTACACTCAATGTTACAATTGACGTTAAAATTGATAGTGTACATCTTATTCTAGGGTCCTTCAAAATCTCTTTTCTTATCACATGCCCATTTACAGCTTACACAATGGCCACATTTATAGAAACCTATTGCATGTGGGGTTAGCCAATCTGTGCCTGTTCTAGTACATGGGTAACCAGGACTTAGCAGATTTCGCAAACATGTCCCTTTAGTATATGTGATCTCTGGTCTGTTAGTGATAAATCACTCAAGCGAGGGAAACCTACCAAAACCACACATTTCTGAAAGATAGACACCCACAGTAGTCCTGAGAGGTATGGCTTGCATGAACCCCCCAATGTTTTACTACCCAGAATCCCCTGCAAACTTCAAATTTAGCTGACAAATATCAAATTGTTCCCAAATTTATGTGTGGGATAGTTCTGGATTAACCAGGCTGACACAAATTTCCTACCACCCAGTTTACCCCGAGGTGTCCATATAAGAATAGTACCTCACTCGCGTGGAGAAGTTGGGTGCCCTCTGATTGTGCCATGCCGCGCTGCGCCGTCTGATCTACGTAGCCCCGCCCTACACCCCACGCCTCGGCGAGGAGAGCGAGGAGAAACGCGGAAGCTGAGGAGGAGAACGAGTCGGTCGCAGAGACCGCCGAAAATATAGCGGCTTGCTGTGAGACACCGCCCGTTGCAGGGATGGCTACGACAGCGCTACAGAGGACCGACTGTAGCGGCGAGGGGAAGACCCCCAAGTTAAACAGTGTGCAGATTGAGCGCACATAGTAAATCCCAGGTCCGGACAAGCGCTGTTGCAAAGTGAAGTGAAGGCAGCAGCATTGAGGACATCGGGACACACAGAGAACTATAATAAGTGCTCTTGATAGAGAGTCTTTAACCAGCAAAGACGCTATTCACAGCAAAGAGATAGAGCAGTGGGAGCACTGGCTCGAGGCACAACCAGAGGTAAGTGAGGGCTTGGGGCAGTGTTTTCTGGACTATAATTTTAAAAGTTGCTAAGTCTAAACCTGATTGAATTTCCTGAGAGAGGACAGCTGAATCTGTCTGAACTGATTTGAACGGCAGAGAACAGCTTCGCCAAGTTCAGACATTAATAATGGCCCCCAGGAAAACAAAAGATATCCAGGACCCAAAGCCAAAATCAAGAGAGGGCCTGGCAGACCTAGCAGACCTGGGAGATTCACCAGAGAGTATAAAGAGCCCAGGAGCAGGTTTAAAAAAAGTAGGGAAACAAAGGGTAAAGAGAAATGGAGACATAGATACAAGTAGAAGCACAAAAAAAAGGAGCTATGGCCTCCAGCTCATTAAAAGACTTTGTAGGGAAGCATTTTAAAAAAGTATTCTCTCCAGTAAAACCCGCTGTATTAGAGAAGGCAGAGGAGGAGGCAGAAATGGATCTAGACTTAATTCGAAAAAAAGTATTGAATATATTGAAGACTCATTTTCGAACCAAGGTGGCCTGAGCGATATAAACATTAATCTGGAACCAAGACTTTTGTCATCGCCCAGGATTTTTCCAAACAAAGATACTAGTGGTAGAGAGGAAGAGGAAACCTCAAAAGAGGGGTACACCCAGAATGTCAACGGTGCCAGAGAGGAAAAAACTGATTCAGTCCAAAACCAGAGACAAAGGTCAAAGGGTGCCCCCAGGTCTACGGAAGAACTGCTATGCAATAGCATTGAGAGTTTAGACTTACTGGCAACACCATCTACTTCATTACTAGACATTATCCTTTTTTTAGAAGTCACACTTTCAAATAATAAAATACTAAAGGTACAAGAAACTAGCCTAAAGCTCACGGTCTGCGAGTTGCAGGGAATTAGGGGGCTAATGCCTTCTGTAGTCAGACCGGTGTCAGCCACACTCAATGAAGGGGACAAAAGGGATACAGAGGTATTAGACTTATCGAATCAAGTCCATGACGTGTATATATCAAAACAACCTATGTTGATTAGAAGAAGAAATGACTATAGGTGGCAGAAGTTTCGTTTTCAACCAAGGAATTATATCCAGCAACTAGGAGTACGCAAAGGGAAGCAAAGTAATAGTAAAAAAACAAAATGTAATGAAGATGAAGCTTATGTACCAAAGGTAAAAGTTGAAAGAAGAGCACCATTCCTTGCTGCCAGGAAAGACAGGAAAGAGAAACAAAAGCAGAGGAAATAGAGTCCCCATAAAAGTGGGCAAGAAATAAGTATGAGGGAAATGAGGGAAAGATGGCCCCAACAAAGGAATGGCGGGGAGGAAACAAGGGAGGAGAGATGGTCTGAGAAAAGGCAAAAATCAAGTGATAAGAAAAAGAATCTAGAAAGTTTAAGGAAAGTGGGGGTTAAGATGATAGATCAAAATATAAAAAGCGATACAATGGGAGGAAGAATGAGAGTCGATGAAGTAAATGGGAAAACGTGGTTATTCTTTGAACCCCAGGAGGTACCGAAGGGCAGGAAAAAACAAAGGAAAATTACACCTTTAAATCGCTCACAATTACTTTTTTCCTTTGCAAAATGTACAAGCTTATGTAAAATTGAATCTAAAGATCTACGTCAGGTTGGATTTCTAATAAATAATAAAGGAAAGGAAGTGACAAAGGTTGATGTATAATCAGAGATGATTAAATTCATAATATTAAAGGCTGAAAAAGAGTTACTAAAAGTAGGGATAAGATCAATCATAGAGGCAGAAATAGAAAATGTAGGTAATCCTGATTGTAACTTCCTGAATTGCCATGCTGGGTTGGGGAAAAGGCAAGTTAGTTTAATTACAGGAACTTGCGGGGCGAGAGAAGAAATTAAAATCACCCTGGGAAACCATGAGTCAAATAAGAATTGGGGAGATTGGAGTAGGGAGGACGGGGAATTAAATGAATCTTGGTGGACAGGAAATGAATCGGGCAACTTGAGCGTAATAGATTAGGAAAGTGGGCTGTCGCATAACCTAAGAATGGTCTCGTGGAATATTAGTGGCCTAAAGGAACCGTTAAAAATGGAATGTGTAAAAAATATCTCACGTAAGGCCGACATTGTCTGCTTACAAGAGACTTGGTTATGCGACAGTACCCCGAAACTAGATGGTTTCACTCAGTTTTCTAAAATGGCAACCAAAGCCAGACCCGGCCGCCCTTCGGGTAGAATCATGTCTTTATTCTCTACTAAAACAATAAATAAGGCCTCTATAATAAATACTTCCTGTAAATGGTTATTAGCCACTGAGATACGCCTAGAGAACAAGGGAAGGCTAAATGAAGATGTGATTGTGGTAAATATATATGCGCAGTGGGGTAACCCAGGAGAATATGCAAGAGAGTTGGGGCTCGTCAAGGCAGATTTGAAATCCCTATACGATAATTATGGGAAGGAGTTGATCATTTTGATGGGAGATTTCAACCATAGGTTAAACCCACAAAAGGTAGACCTGTGGATGAAGGAAATCCTAGATGCATACGAGATAGCGCCAGCTCTTTTTCCTGATAATAAGATGAAGAAACAAGATGTAGAGTTAGGGAGTTTATTAGGGTCATATGGATTCATTAGTCTAAATGGTAGATCAGAACATGACAGACCAGCAGAACAAACATTTAGAAGGGGTAATCAATGCTGCCCTATTGGCTATTTATTTGTACAGACCTGGAACTTTGAGCTAGTAAAACAATTTAAGGTAATTATGCGCAAAGGTAGTGACCACTATCCATTATATTGTGAAATTCAAAGAGCCCCCCAAGAGAATGTGATAAAGTTTTACCCCAGCGGATGGATTACCCAAAAAGACTAACTACAAACTTGACTCAGGAATATTTTAGGAAATTTCCAACAAAATTTAGACCCTGAGATAGAGTGGAGCCAGAAGGTTGTATGGTTTGAAGGAAAATTCAAACAGGTGGCTTTGTGTCTGTCCACAGAAATAAGAAAAACAAATACAGGGGGAAAGAATCAGCAAGGAGGTGCAAAACGGCAAACTACTTGGTTTGATTCTGTACGCAGGGAGAAAAAAAGGCTGCTAATGAGAGAGGAAAGAAAGATAAAGCTAAGATATAACCAAGAGGGTTACAACGAATTGCTAAAATTAAGGAAAGAATACAAAATGTTAGTGAAAAATAAAAAAAGTGCTTAAAAAAAATGCTGGATCTCCTTGCTTGAAACTATAGAAAGCAAAAATATTAAAGGGTTTTGGAGACTGATTCAAGATTCTTCCGGTTGATCCCCAGGAACCATGAGTTGTGAAGTTGATGAGGCATCCTGGGAGGAGTATCTAAAGTAACTATATGAATCAAAAAATATGGTTGAAATTAGAAAGGGAAAAATACTAAAGCGACAAGTAGTAAAGAGCCTAATTCCCCTATGCTCGTTTGAAAATGTAAAAGCTACTATTAAGAAGTTAAATTTAACCCGTGCAGCAGGGCCTGATAATCTACCTGCCGTAATAATAAAAACAGAGCTAAATTGGTGGGCCTTATTCTTCTCAAAAATGTTCACAGCAGTTTTGACCACAGAGATAATTCCAAACTCTTGGAGGGGAGCCGTACTCAGGCCCATATACAAGAAAGGGGATAGAAAGGACCCTAAGAACTACAGGCTAATTAATCTTTTAGACATTGGGGTTAAAGTGTTCTCTAAAATAATCCTGGGTAAACTGAAGGAATGGGTTGACTCAAATGTAATTGTCCCGGTAGAACAAGGAGGGTTCAAGGAGGGGCATTCAACTCTTGACCATTGTTTTGCCCTGTGGGTCATGGAAAGGAGTCGGTAGAACAGCAGAGTAGATTATACTGCTGTTTTGTTGATTTCCGGGCGGCTTTTGACTTAGTAGATAGAGAATGCCTATGGGAGACGTTAACAAGATATGATATCCCCATTTACATCTTAGAAGTAATTCAAAGTCTGCATAATTGGGCACAAGTTATCAAAGATACATCAGGAGGCTTAACCCAAGAGATAAGAATAAATAATGGGCTAAGACAGGGATGTGTCTTGGCTCCACTTTTGTTTTCTATCTTTCTTGCTTATCCCCTGAAATTATTAATAACTGAAAGATCTGCAAGCCCTAAGGTAGATGGAAAGCATCTGACCTGCCTGCTATATGCTGACGATTTAGTTATTCTAGAAAAAACGGGAATAGGGTTGCAAAGAGAATTAAATCTCTTTGAGAATTATTGTATATCCAAAAATGTAACAGTAAACATGGATAAAACAAAAATACTGTGCTTTGGAAAGAAACACAAAGGTTACAACTGGGCTTTGGGCCACACACAATTAGAAGTTGTAAATGAATACAAATACTTAGGTGTATGGTTCGACAGAGCACTAAATTGGAATATGCACCTTCAGGCCAAGATAACAAAAGGTTTCGCAGGTACATGTGGGTTGAAAAAATGTAACGGTATCTATGGTGACATATCTCATAGACCTGTGCTGAAGGCATTTAAGGCTGTGATCCCCCCGCAAGTACAGTATGGGGTGGAAATTCTGTGCTTGGGGGGGAAATGTGCCTGGGAGAGGGAGGAAGGAAAATGTTTAAAATCTCTTCTCTCCTTGCCTAATTCCTCAATGATACAGGCTATCAGACTTGAACTGGACTGGCCAGCATGGAATATACAAGCACTGGTAAATCTGTGCAGATTTTGGAAAAGGATGGGAGCTGAAGAAGAGGAGAAAGTGTCGAGCTGGTGTAGGAGGGAGATCCAACAAAGTGAATTGAAGTGGGCAATAGCTACTAGAAATAAATTGTACTCCATTTCTGAAACCCTGGAAGTAAAAAATGACCCAGAATCATTGTGCATTGATGAAGGGAAGAGTGTCTTAAAAATCCTGACAAATGAAAAATCCAGACAGATCGATATGGAGTACCTAAAGCAAAAAAAGTCTGTGCAATTTATGATCAAAACCTGGAGTAATGATAATTCTTATCCATACTTAGATACCGTCCCGGACCATAGGATGAGATTAGTATTATTAAAAGTGAGAATAGGTATTAATCCCGCCCGTACAAATGAGAAAGTAAAAAAGATGCTAATGGACGACAATGGTAAATGTCCCTGTGGTTTAAATTTAAAATGTACTAGTGTTCATTTTGTAATGGATTGGTCAAAATTGATATCAGTACGGTGCTTGATTTTAAGACCACTCTTTTTAAAATATAGAATAAGAACAAGGCTGCAAGCAATTGAGCTACTTACGGACATGCAGACTTTAGAGAGTGCAATCGCCTTGGTAAAATTTATACAAGTAGCCAAAAGATATCTGTTGGAATAATGATTCAAATTAGGGTGGTCCAAGGGGTGATAAATTGATAGAAATAGCATGGTTGTAATCATTTTATATATTGCAATTTTTAAGTACTTTACTGTGGTTTATAATGTGTTATTACAAAAATATGTTTTTATGAGAATACTATGAAAATAGTTTTTAGGTCTTCTTGAATTTTAATAATTGTATTTTTTATTCTGTGATAAAATGTCTTTGAAGTTTAAAGGCCAAATGGTCAAAATAAACGTATTTTTGAACTGAACTACCTCACTCGCGTCGGTGGGCCAAGTACCTGCGACAGGCAAGGGCCTAAATCGTATTGAGGACACATCAAAATTACCTATCACAAAACAACCTGGTTTTGCAAGGGGGTCATCCGGGTTTTTGGTCCTGGTCTCGGCAGCCATGTAGGGAAACCTACAAACCTACACATTTCTGAAAGCTAGACCCCTTTGGGAGTCCAGGGAGGAATGGTGTGCGTGGATCCCCCAACATTTTCCTACCCAAAATCCCCTACAAACCTCAAATAAAGATGAAAAAAATCACATTTTCCACATATTTTTGCAGAGGATCACCGTGCCGGCGCAAATGTTGTACCACACAGCGTTCCCTTCTGTCTCCCAAGTAAAACAATATCTCACTAAACAGTTTGCAAAAAAGGTCAGTTTTCACTGGAAAAATGTGATGTGTCCATTTTGCGTTGTGGGCTGTTTCCAATCACGTGCACTCGGCGTACCCACAAAAGTGAAGTACCATTTTTATCAGCAGACTTTGGAAAAAGTGGAGTGGGTGGGATTTTGTTGACCCACGCAGATTACAGAACTTTTTCGTCTCAGAAATATGAGGAAAATGTATTTTATGTACAAAGTCTGAGGGTTGCAAGGGATTCTGGGTAACAGAACTTGGTGAGAGCCATAAAAGCCCCCCATCCTGGATTCCCTTTTGTGTCTAGTTCTCAGAAATGTATAGGCACGTGCCGTTGTCACAAGTGAAATCGAGGTCAGCCCGGGGACGCCACATGTAAGGTAAGGCTTTTTAATTCATTTAAAAAGATTTTTTTAACTTTGAAATACTTGTTAATAGGGCGGGTGGGTGGCGGGGCTGGCCAACTCTGCTCTGCCGTGGAGTGTGCAGAGTTTTGCCTACTCCGCCTACTTCACGGAGCGTGGAGTAGACAAAACTCTGCATACTCCGTGGACGGATCGGAGTTCTCTGTCCGGCCTTACAAAAAAAACTGCTTTTAAAGTCTTTTTTTGTTTCCATTTCAGAAATATATTTGTTTTCATGGTACCTATTTTTCACTCTTTATATTTTACAAATGAATTGCGATATACCCGTTACTCAAAGAAAAACCATTGCATGTTGCAGTTCAGTTACTGGATTTGGATTCCTCAGGTTCTTGGTGAACCTACAGGTCCTATATATCTCCACAACCAGAAGGGCCCAGCAAATGTAACTCTATATTGCTTTAAAAAATCTGTCATACTTAGGAGAAGTTACAGGTGAAAATGTTGGCACAAAAGGAGTTTTTTAGCAACTCAGTTCAATATTTTCTATGTTCAACTGTTACTTTCTATAAAGAAACCTTGAAGGAGACACACAAATGACCCCTTACTGAATTCAGAATATTGTCTAGTTTTCAGAAATGTATAGCTGTCTGGGATCCATTATTTGTTTCACATCCATTTCTACCGCTAACTGTAAGGAGGTTTAAAGCACAAACAATCTGAATAATAGGCTATGTCCCAGTAAAATGACAAAACTATATAGACAATTTTGATTTATTGACAAAAGGCTGCCTGTCCATGAAAGGTGGGAAGATGGATATTTCAGCACCACAAACCCTTTGTTGATGCCATTTGCAGAGAACACACCAGACACTTTCTTCTGCAGTTATTTGTTCCCATTTAGAAAAGAAAATGACTGGGTCCCCTTCAGGGGAAACCAAAAACCTTGGGTACCTTTAGAATCCTCAGGGTGTTGGAAAAACAGGGTGCAAATTTGACGTTGATACCTTATGTGGACAAAACGTTACAGGGGCCTAAGCTCGAACTATCACAAATAGGAAAAAAAAGGCTTGGCATGCGGGCGGTATTAGTGGACTATTTCACAACGCCAGTACTGATGGGGGGAGACTTCAACTCTATTGCGGATGTTGCCCTGGATAGATCCCACCCTCCACTGCCCACGGCCCCGATCAGCAAGTTAGCTCGGACTCAGACCCATTGGCAGGACAACTGGGGGTTCATTGATATTTGGCGAGAACAGCATCCGATTGATAGGGACTACTCATATTATTCGGTTTTACATGATCTGCATGTTAGACTAGATGCTATATTGTGTAGCGCTGGACTGGCGTTGCTGGTGACTGGTAGCGAGTACCTTACACGTACCATATCGGATCACAATCCGCTGCTAATACACTTCTGCTGGGAGTTGGAACGCCCTCGAATCCCGACTTGGAGGTTACGACCGGAGATGCTGGAAGATCAGGCTTTTCGTGTGGAGCTGGGGGAGGGAGTGGAAAGGTATTTTGGCAAAAATACGGGATCCGCTACGACAGGGGCCCTGGAATGGGATGTGTTTAAAGTGGTGGTCCGCGGGATCTGTATCGCTAAATGGGTGGGGGCTTGAAAGTTATTGCTGCGGTATATTGAAGCGGGCGAGCTTGCTCTTTGCGACGCTGAAAGGGCGCATTCAGATGGCACCGGCACGCACAACGAGGTTTTGACCCAGAGAGAGGTGGTGGCGACGGGAGTGGAACGCCTCCGCTGCTTTGATTACAAGGCTTTTTAGCTAGAGCGCATGCGGAACGGGACAAGGTGGGCACACTGCTGGCTTGGCTGGCTGACCCTGTTCCTAGGTGTGCACCCATTCTGGCGCTGACCTCCCCTTCGGGACGGTTGGACTATGAGTAACGCCTCATAAACAACCACTTTAGATCCTTTTATGCGCATCTCTATACCAGCCAACTGCATACTGGTGAGGAAGAGGCTCAGGAGTTTCTAGAAGGATTTGAATTACCAGCACTTGAGGAGGAGGAGGCGAGGGAGCTTGGGCAGGACATCACTCTGGCCGAGATTTGTTGTGCCATTAAACAATTGGCACGCAACAAAGCACCGGGCAGCGATGGTTAACCCATTGAATTCTATGCGACATATGTTGATCTCCTGGCCCCCAGATTGTTGGGAATCTATCAGGAGGCCAGATGGACCGGAACCTTACCGGCCTCCATGCGGGAGGCTATCGTTGTTCCTCTCCTCAAGCCGGGCAAGCCGCCATCCGACCCGGCGGTATACAGGCCTCTCTCTATGCTCACTACGGATTATAAAATATTGAGTCGGTGCTGGCTACGAGACTACTCCCTTTTATGACTCGGTTGGTGCACTTGGACCAGGCTGGCTTTATGTCAGGGCTAGGGTGGCTTGCGGTCTAGGGCCCGCCCCACTCTGCAATCGAGGGTGCTCTGCATTATGTTTGGTGCCCCTGTGTGGCAAAATGCATCAGTCATCCTTGGGAGGGCGTTGGTGGCTGACATGTGTTAAAGCTGCTCTAAGACATTGTTAGCCTTATTATGAAAATGTCCTTGAATGTTTCAATCCTTCAAACCACTGTTTGCTGTTAATCCGCCTAATGCGTGAGGTTTCGCACCTTGAAAGCGTCCGCCTAATGCGTGAGCTTTCATTGACTGGTCGCATGCGTGAGCATCCGCTTGGGCGTTGTCACGTTATCTTACGCGACCGCGCCCAATCTTCCGTGCTCACTATTCTAGGCATTTCGAAGAGGAAACAGTGGGTTTCTTTTGCTCCGCTCTTTTTCCTCAGATCTTTGGAGTTCTTGAAGAAGTATTCACCGGAGGCTTTCGGTGAAGGTTCCAGTGGGCGTGGCAGCTTCCAGCTTCTTTCGTTTGGCAGTGTCTTGAATAGAAGAATCCTTCGTGAGTCCAGAGAGCAGTCTGGATCTTCAGTGAAAGTAGAGTAGGTCGTACTCTACAGGTAGGGGAGAGAACCCAGTGCTTATTGTTGCAAATAACTTTTAAGTTAAATTGGTAATTTTAAAAAGTAATAATTAATCTGATTTCCATTTGATTTCTTGAATGCACAAAAGATCTAATCCTCCTCATACGCTATCTTGCACAGTGCAATGTTCCTCATTGTTGGCAATGTTTATTCTTTGCTAGTTTTAACACGCAATGACAATGCAATTCACTGAATATTTTGGGCGCAATTTTGTATTGAGTCTTTTTGGGAATAAGTGATTTTCTAGAGTGAATAAAAGCATAACTTCGTGATGTTTTGAGGTTACAAACTTGAATAGTAATTGGTTCAACCTTTGGTAAAGGAGTCTATTTACTAAAGAGATTTGCTATTTCTTTGAAGGAAAAAACCTGTCGCAATTCACAACAACCAAGAATGGGCAAAAGTGAATAAGAATTTTGGTAATGATTTTGAATTACAGTTAGCCTTTTATTTAATCTTGGGAATCTTGAGTCATATGTTGTAGAGGCAAGAGTTGGGAAAATTCCAGATTGGTTTTGAATGTTCGTAGCCAAGTATTAGGCTTAGAAGTATTTGTTATTTAACTTTTCCTTTCCAGATCTCCTTCCCTGCTGTTCCCTTCCTAATTCCCTTTTCCCCCCCGCTTGATCACTCCAACATTCTGTGTAATTATTACATTCGGAATTGGAGGTATCGAGAGGTGGGTCCTTATTGCTTCACGACAGACCCCGAGGAAGACTTCGTCTGACAGAATAGTGAGCCCACAAATTATTTTCCTCCCGGTCTGATCGTGAAGTCATAATGACTACCATCAATGATTTAATGTCGGCAATTGTGCGTATGCAAGCAGACTTAAAAGAAACCATGAATGTAACCGCTTTATTAGCTGCTAAGGTGGACAATATTCAACTGCAGAATACTCCTCTCCCAGAAGATGTTCAAGACACTGGTACTGCGAGGACAGCTACGAACATAGCAGTTACTGTTCCTCCCCAGGTTCCTCTAGCAGCTCCCGAACGTTTTTCTGGGGATTCTTCCAAGGTGCAAATCTTTTTGACTCAAATTGAACTGCATTTTTCTTGTAGACCAGCTGCGTTTCCAACCCCTCAGTCCAAAATAGCGTTTTTAATTTCCTATTTAACTGGAGATGCTGCGAACTGGGCAGTTCCTTTGGTTAGGCAGGATGATACTTTGTTGTATAATTGGAGACGCTTTGTAGAGGAATTTGAAAAAGTTTTCGATCGACGTACAGTGACTTTATCTGCAGATCGAGAACTACTTCAGTTAAAACAAGGTAACAGGGATCTTGTTACTTATTTGTCACATTTTAACAGATTAATCGCTGAAACTTCTTGGCCAGAGGAAAAGAGAGCAGCACTTTTCTATCAGGGGTTAAAAGATGATCTAAAAGATGTTCTGGCACAAATTGACCCACAACCAACAGTTTGTTCTGAATTGATTAATCTGACTTTACGCTTAGATCATAGACTCTCTGAACGAAGATCAGATAAGAAAAGAGTAGACAAACCTAATTGGAGAACTGAAACTAAACCTAGAACTCAATTCGCAAACTCCGAATCAAGTTCCGAGCCAATGGAAATAGGGACGCTAAGGCAACCATTATCAAAAGAAGAAAAAGACAATAGACGTAAAAATGGTCAATGCCTTTATTGTGGTCGCAAAGGTCATTTTGTGAAGGATTGTTTGATGAAACCAAAAGGGAAGTTTCCAAATGCCAGTAAGACAGCAGCACTAGAAAAAACTGATCAAAAGTCGGAAAACTAGTTTGCCCAAGATGTTTTAAGGGAGATCTCTTGGGAACCATTGCCTTCCCTTCAGTGAATTCATGTGTGTCCAACTACAAAGCACATTTCAGATTAGCTGTCCAAATTCGGTTAACTCGTGAAACGTGCCAAATGGAGGTTTTAGTTGATTCTGGAGCAACAGGTAATTTCGTGGATTTAGAAACTGCTCAACGATTAAATATAATTTGTGAACAAAAGGAAACTCCAGAAATTGTTCAAGCAGTCGATGGGAAAATACTAGCTGGAGGTTCAGTAACCATGCAAACTACTAAAGTGACTATGTACTGCGAAGATGCTAAACAACAATTACATAAGGAAGAAGTTCAGTTTGATGTTATTCAAGCACCTCATTATGGTTTTATCCTGGGAATGCCTTGGCTTTGTTTACACAATCCATTTATTGATTGGCAAAAGAGAGAACTAGTTTTCCTATCTGATTATTGCCATTCTGCTTGTCTAAAAACTTCTAAACTAACTGTAAGTCAGTTGGCCACTGCAGAAGAGAAGGAGACAGTCTTACCTAAAATCTACAAAGAGTACGCAGAGGTCTTTAGTGAAGAAAAGGCAGCCCTTCTTCCACCTCATCGTAGTTACGACTGCCAAATTGACCTCGTGCCTGGTTCCAGTGTCCCGAATTGTCGAATATATGCTTTGTCAGAAAAAGAAAATCAGCATTTGAGACAGTATCTAGATCAATATTTAGAAAATGGCTTCATCCGCCCTTCCAAGTCTCCGGCAGCATCTCCGTTATTCTTCATTCCAAAAGCAAATGGGGAACTAAGAACTTGCATTGATTATAGGGCGTTGAATAAAATCACAGTCAAGAATAAATATCCTTTACCACTCATTCCTGTTCTGTTGGACCAAGTTAAAAAGGCCGAAATCTACACTAAACTGGACCTTAGGGGGGCCTACCATTTGGTACGTATTAGACATGGAGATGAGTGGAAGACTGCTTTCAAGACTCGGTATGGGTTATTTGAATACTTGGTAATGCCATTTGGCCTGTGCAACGCGCCAGCAGCCTTTCAGTTTTTCCTAAATGATGCCTTAAAGGAATATTTGGACCTTTTCGTTATCGTCTATATAGACGATATTTTGATTTATTCCAATTCTGTAGCTGAACATGAAGGACATGTCAAAAAGGTATTAAGCACTCTCCAGTCACACAACTTGTATTGCAAACTATCTAAATGTGATTTTCATGTTAGAGAGGTTGAATTTTTGGGGGTTCTTCTTACACCAACTGGCATGAAAATGACTGATAGAAAAATTAAAGCAGTTGCTGAATGGCCAGCTCCAAAATCAGTTCGAGACATACAATGTTTCTTGGGATTCGCGAATTTTTATCGTCGTTTTACTGATCACTTCTCCGCAGTGGTAGCTCCCATCACACGTTTGTTGAGGAAAAAGGTGAAATTTGAATGGACTTCTGAAGCCGAAAGTGCATTCCAGAATTTGAAGAAAGCTTTTACTGAAGCACCAATTCTAATGCACCCTAATGTAGAAGAACCTTTCATTGTTGAAGCTGATGCTTCAGATGTTGCAATTGCAGCCATTTTATCTCAAAGACATCGCACTTCCGGACAAATGCATCCGGTCGCATATATGTCTCGAAAATTGAATCCAGCAGAGCAAAATTATATTATAGCTGAAAAAGAACTGCTAGCCATACTTGAAGCCTTTAAAGAATGGAGACATTATGTAATGGGTGCAAAATTTACTGTGACAGTGTATACGGATCATAGAAATTTACAGTTCATGAGTTCAGCCAGGATGTTAACTCCACGACAACTGAGATGGATGATGTTTTTTGCCGAATATGATTTTGTAGTGACTTATCGTCCAGGTCAAGACAATAAGAAAGCTGATGCATTATCCAGAAAAGACTCTTCTTTGCATCGCTTTGAAGGAACACCACAATCTATAATTGATCCTGACAAAATAATCGGTGTATTATCTGCAGATCAATTCTTGGAGAATATTCATGAAAGTTTTCCTCCTTCTCAGTGGAAACAATGGTTGGATCCAAAAAGTAACCAAACTATCAAGGAAGGAATACCTTTTCATGGAAAACAAGTTTATTTGCCTTCTGTAGAATTACAGAAACGGTGTTCAACTGGTTGCATTCGCACCCTATGGCAGGGCATCCAGGTTCCAAAAAGACAGTGGAGAAGATACAAAAAATGTTTTGGTGGCCAACACTGCAAAAGGATGTACTTAAAATGGCTCAAGATTGTGAAACCTGTGCTAGGTTTAAAACTGATCACACTAAACCAAAAGGTTTCTTACAAGTACTGCCGACACCAACTGAACCATGGAAACATATTTCTTTGGACTTCATTACCGATTTACCACCAGTCAATCAGTATTCAGTAATTTTAGTAGTCGTTGATAGTTTGACGAAGTATGCTCATTTTATTGCTTGTAAACAGTTGCCAACTGCTGGACAATTAGCACAACTATTTCTACAAAATGTGGTGCGGTTGCATGGTTTGCCTTCAGTCTTACTTTCAGACCGTGGTTCTCAATTCTCCTCCAAGTTTTGGCAACAATGGTGTCGAAGTTTGCAAATTTCCTCTAATATGTCCACCAGTTATCATCCTCAAACTGATGGGCAAACTGAAAGATTGAACCAAACTTTGAAGCAATACTTAAGATGTTATGTTGCGGACTCCAAAAGATCTTGGTTGGATTTGCTTTGGATTGCTGAAATCGCTTACAATACTTCGCCTCATTCTTCCACAGGATCTTCTCCTTTGGAGGCCCTTTACGGTTATGTACCTAATACCATTCCTTTAACTCTACCCAAGGATGTGAGTGATGCACCTACAGTGAGAGACTCTGTGCAGCTTATGCAGACAATTCATCGACAAATTCACAAGCGCTTACTGCAAAGCAAAGAAAAGTATAAAGAACAGTATGATAAAAGACATCGTTCAGGTCCGATGTATGCCCCCGGAGATAAGGTTTGGCTGTCCACTAAAAATTTTAATTTTAAACACAAGACTATGTTTCAACCTAAATTTATTGGTCCTTACCCGGTGCTTCGTCAGATTAATCCTGTGACATTCAAATTGTTGTTACCCAGGACCCTGCAAATTCATCCAGTATTTCATACTTCCCTTCTGAAACCTGCTGGTCAGAACTTGGCTCCCGCCCAGCTCCGATTTTGATTCATGGCAATTGGGAGTTTGAGGTGCGGGACATATTGGATTCTAGACGTCGAGGCTCCAAGTTATGGTATATTGTTTCATGGAAGGGATACGGAGCTGAGAATGATTCATGGGAGCCGGCTGAGAATGTTCGTGCCTCTCGTTTATTGCGACGTTTCCACCTCCTCCACCCTTCGAAGCCGGGCCCTAGACCGCTCCAGGGAGGGGGGAATACTGTCAGGGCTAGGGTGGCTTGCGGTCTAGGGCCCGCCCCACTCTGCAATCGAGGGTGCTCTGCATTATGTTTGGTGCCCCTGTGTGGCAAAATGCATCAGTCATCCTTGGGAGGGCGTTGGTGGCTGACATGTGTTAAAGCTGCTCTAAGACATTGTTAGCCTTATTATGAAACTGTCCTTGAATGTTTCAATCCTTCAAACCACTGTTTGCTGTTAATCCGCCTAATGCGTGAGGTTTCGCACCTTGAAAGCGTCCGCCTAATGCGTGAGCTTTCATTGACTGGTCGCATGCGTGAGCATCCGCTTGGGCGTTGTCACGTTATCTTACGCGACCGCGCCCAATCTTCCGTGCTCACTATTCTAGGCATTTCGAAGAGGAAACAGTGGGTTTCTTTTGCTCCGCTCTTTTTCCTCAGATCTTTGGAGTTCTTGAAGAAGTATTCACCGGAGGCTTTCGTTGAAGGTTCCAGTGGGCGTGGCAGCTTCCAGCTTCTTTCGTTTGGCAGTGTCTTGAATAGAAGAATCCTTCGTGAGTCCAGAGAGCAGTCTGGATCTTCAGTGAAAGTAGAGTAGGTCGTACTCTACAGGTAGGGGAGAGAACCCAGTGCTTATTGTTGCAAATAACTTTTAAGTTAAATTGGTAATTTTAAAAAGTAATAATTAATCTGATTTCCATTTGATTTCTTGAATGCACAAAAGATCTAATCCTCCTCATACGCTATCTTGCACAGTGCAATGTTCCTCATTGTTGGCAATGTTTATTCCTTGCTAGTTTTAACGCGCAATGACAATGCAATTCACTGAATATTTTGGGCGCAATTTTGCATTGAGTCTTTTTGGGAATAAGTGATTTTCTAGAGTGAATGAAAGCATAACTTCGTGATGTTTTGAGGTTACAAACTTGAATAGTAATTGGTTCAACCTTTGGTAAAGGAGTCTATTTACTAAAGAGATTTGCTATTTCTTTGAAGGAAAAAGCCTGTCGCAATTCACAACAACCAAGAATGGGCTAAAGTGAATAAGAATTTTGGTAATGATTTTGAATTACAGTTAGCCTTTTATTTAATCTTGGGAATCTTGAGTCATATGTTGTAGAGGCAAGAGTTGGGAAAATTCCAGATTGGTTTTGAATGTTCGTAGCCAAGTATTAGGCTTAGAAGTATTTGTTATTTAACTTTTCCTTTTCAGATCTCCTTCCCTGCTGTTCCCTTCCTAATTCCCTTTTCCCCCCCGCTTGATCACTCCAACATTCTGTGCAATTATTACATTCGGAATTGGAGGTATCGAGAGGTGGGTCCTTATTGCTTCACGACAGACCCCGAGGAAGACTTCGTCTGACACTTTATCCTGACATGCAACACCGCCGGTAGTGTACGCAGGCTGATAGGGTTACTGGATGGCGGCCGAGACATGGGGGGGCAGGCGCTTATCCTTTCTGTTGATATAACCAAGGCGTTTGACAGCCTGGAATGGCCATATCTGTTTTCGGTCATGACAGCGTTTGGGCTTGGAGCATGCTATGTCCAGTGGGCGGCGATTCTGTACTCAGCAGCGACAGCTAGAGTTCGGGTGGGGAGAGATGTCTCCTCCTCCTACCCCTTGGGACGGGGCACCAGACAGGGCTGCCCGCTATCCCCATTATTGTTTGCCCTTGCAATAGAACCGTTGGCGGCTCGAGCTCGGATGGGGAGGGATTATGGTGGGCTCCAGCCCTGAGGTCAGGCACATTATATCTCACTATATGCGGATGACCTCCTGATGTTCTTGGGAGAAGAGGGAGAGGCACTGGCGGGGGCACGCTCTCTCCTGGCCCGCTTTGGAGATATATCAGGATTACGGGTTAACTGGTCCAGGACGTGTGTTTTTACAGTGACTGCTGGGTGTGACTGACCACCACTGCCGCCTGATTTGATGTGGGAGCCAAAGTGCCTACCCTAGCTGGGTACGCAGGTGTATCATGATCAGGGGGACCTCTCCGAGGGCAACTTTGGGAGAGCGATGAGGGGCCTGAGAGGTAGCATGAAGTTTTGGGGGACTTTACCATTGTTGGTGACAGGCCGAGTGGCGCTCCTGAAAATGGTGGCACTTCCTCGCTTGCTCTACTTCTTCCAGACTCTGCAGATCAAGGTGCCGTTTGCTTTCTTCCGACGGCTCCATTCCGAGGTGGGTAGTTTCATTTGGGGGGCAGGACGTCGCAGGGTTGCGCTTGATACTTTGATGCGCCCGAGGGCTGATGGAGGATTGGCTACTCCTGATTTTGAATTATACTACTTAGCAGCACAATTTCAATTTCTCACTCAGGCGGTGGCGTCGGAATTTTGGGGCCCGGAAGGGGGTCCAGCGCCTGAGGTGCCGCGACACGTTTTATCCTTTGTGGTCCTGCAGCAGCGTTGAAGGACGGCTGACTTATCCATGATAGAGGGCACTTTGAGGCACTGCTGGAAACGGTTCCATACTAGAATCTGGGTACAGCATCCTTATGTGCCTGAAATACCACTGGGTATGTGCACTGCGTTTCCACACGGTGGGGATTGGTCTGCCTTAGCGGAGTGGGACCACCTCGGCCTGCAGATGGTAGGAGACCTGTATGCAGATGGCGAGTTGGTGCCCTTAGGGGTATTGCAAGATACATTTGGCCTTCCCCGAGGCCATTATTTGATACATGCGGCACTGATAGCTGCCATACAGAAGCATTGGGGCACTGGCCTGGCTGAACCGCCAACGAGCGAGGGATGTCAGTATGTAGTGATGGCGGCGGGCACACACAAGGCGGTTACCTGCTTATATAAGCGGACGCTAGGAGACGGGCTTAACCCTCTACAGAAACTGCGGGAGCACTGGGAATCGGGAATGGATAGGGCAATCACAGACACAACCTGGTCGCAGCCACTCCAAAGGGCGTGGAAATGTACTAGGAATGCTAGGTTTCAGCTAATCCAGTTCTTCGTCTTACACAGGTCGTATCTCACGCCACTTAAAATCAATCAGTACTTTCGGACCGAATTGTCCCCGATGTCGACTACGAGATGCGGACCTGAGCCACATGTTGTGGGACTGTCCACAGTTAGGGACGTATTGGGAGGAGGTGGCTGAGTTACTCTGTAAGGTGACCGGACGGCAGGTGGTACTGGATAAGGGAACATGCCTACTGAACTGGTTTTCACATAACAGTAAAACTAAGATAACTAGCAAGTTTATTGATCTGGGGTTAGTGTTAGCCAATATAGAAATTACGTCACACTGGAAGGCGGCGACTGGCCCTAGCTTTAGCAGATGGAAAGCGGCACTGCTTCTGTTGGCGGGCAACGAGGGGACAGTGCGAATACAGCAGGCTCACAGGTCCCATAGCGATAGGGCCCTGGAGGCAGCCTGACCATGGGAGGCCTTGGTGTTGGAACTCAAGTTGCCAGGAGGCGATTCTGGCTCAGATTCCAACACATTAATGGAGGGGGAACAGCCACGGGGGGCGTCCCCGGACCCTGGGGAGGTTGCTGCTGGGGGGGGGATCCCTGAGGTTCCAGGTTGTAGTTGAGAACTTAATATCGGGAGAGGGACATTCCACATGCTTTTCACATATTAATGTAGAACACTCATGACACTTGTAGAATGAGACCTAGCTTGGCAGTAGGGGGGTAGTGGGGTTATTGGATGTTAAGGGTGGCAATAAATGGAACGTTGTATGCTAACCTAGAGTTTTTGATGACGGGAATTAGCGTGTTGTTGAAGGAGGCCAGTATCGCAATGTTGATTCAGATTTGAGTTCTCAAGTGCCTTATTGAATTACTGGATTATATTGATGCCTCTCCAAATGTGTGAAGCGGATTTATCTGTATACATTGTGGTCACTCCTTATGTTTTGTCCGTGTTTCAAAATAATAAAAAGATTTTTTTTAAAAAATGATTCATGATGATGAATTTGATGATCATAACAGTTTTATCAGCCCTATACCGATAGTTTACATGGAGCTACTTTTGTGTGAATTTTGGTTGTTGTAAAATTTACCTCATCTAATTGCTCAAACATTATTCATAAAAAGAATGAGTGCAAAAATGACTATTCTTCATTTCTCTCTTGCACTGCCTCTGAGTCTTCTCACTGAACTCCTTATGAAGTTTAACTTCTTACTTTGTCCTTAATTCTACAATATAATTTTTGTTTTTTTAGTCTGCAGACCCTCTTACCCTGCATTAAACTAGAAAACCTACGTAATACTAATGCGTACCTTACCTGACTGCATCTGCCCCAGGCACCCAATATTGATGGACAGTCCAAGAGGCTTGCAGATGCAATTCCAGATCTGTCAATACAGTATAATTTTTTCTTTTAATAATAATTAAAACAGTTTGTGATATTCGCTTCGTTCAAAGTTAGGTAATACAGGACATTTAGATATATAATGTTATGTATCTTAGGTCTCTCTCGGGGCAGATGGACAATTTGGTTTGGTTTGCATTTAAGTTACCTGTACTCTTTCCCTAGTTTCCTTTTCCTCTCATAACAGATTTATAATGGTTGACTGCTCATTGCCTAGATGAATTTTGTTCTTGTGTAGTGTTTGTCCTTGTCCACCCTTCCCGAAATCCCCCTTTCCATCCATTCATCAAAAACCCCTAACCTTCTTCCCCCTGGCTGTGTGATATATTGAGGTGTGACTTAATTTACAAATTTACACTATCAATGGATCACACACTTAGCGGGCGGATGTGGTGAAAGCAACACCAACTCAGTGCAGGATCTTCAATTTTACTCCTATCACTGAGACAATAGTCCACACGGACCCCAGCCACCCACCCACGCATAAAAGTGGTCGATATGTAACATAATATAAGAACATCATTCATCAGTAACATCATTCAGGCATTGTGCGTTGAGTTAAATGCTTAAACAACAATACACATGTCATCCAGACTTCAAGTCCTCCTCCTAATGAATTACAATGCAAGACTAAGAGTCACTTGTGTTTCTTCGAAATACTAGCTCACCAATCATTTGTCTGACTAATTTAGTTATTATTCTGTATCAGGTATTCTTTGTCGTCTGGTCTAAAAGCTAATAATACATAACACAGTAACTCAGTTTTTTCCCCAAATAGTTGCCTGTGATAAATAATCCTTCTGATTAAAGTCCTATAGTTGGAGTTCGCCTAGGTGGGAGTGGAACATGACTTTTTATTCCTGTAATGTTGTTAGTGCGCTAGCATTCTACTACTATCACAACGCACCTTTGGAAACCCTTCAGCCCTCGCTTCTTCTATTCGGTAAGAGAACTATAGTTTGTTGTTCTACTTAGCTGTTGTAGGAAAGGCATTGGTAAACCCTACACCCCCTTTAGTGGTCATTATAGTTGCAGATTTCAGGGATTAGGAGATTAGTAGGCCAAAAGTACCACATAGGCATAGCACACACCTAATTGTTGTTACATACTATCAGCAAAGGTTAAAAATATGTTGCGCTAAAAGGCAACTTTAAAGTAAAACACCCTCATAAATGTGATTGGACATTAGAGGCATAAAAAAAGAAAACCCACCCCAGCTGCAACTGGCCCACACTTCTCACTGAATAAATTAAATGTCACTGTCCCCAGCCATTGTCTGTGATAAAGAAAGTCCAGAAACCCCCAATTGCAAATCCTGCATCTCCACCTTCCCCACCCACAACATCAAACAAGTCCCACCCACCAAATTAAAAGTAAAAAATGGGGTAGAGGGTATTAAACACAGAAAAGGATCTCCTCTTGGTGCTGGTCCATTCTTCTCCGCAGGGCCTCCATGCATGCAAGCCTTGTCAGGATGTGGGGCAGTGGAGAGTGGCCTGTAACTGTAAGGGGGCAGCAGTGTGGGTGGTTGGATGCAGGTAGCTGTGTGCAGACTGCTGTGCAGATGTTGTGGTTGGGATTGGGAAGCTGGAGGTGCTGGGGCCTGCCATGGGCCCTGGCCACGGCCTTCTCCTCCTCCTCCTGGGCCACCAGCCGCTGGTACTCAGCCCATATTGTCTACAGTTTCTGCTGCCACAGCAGGGCTTCTACATCCTGGAATAACGTTGACCAGGAGCAGCTATAAAGAAAAAGGCACATTGTAAACAATGCTCTGTCACTTTGTGCCAAAAACTTGCTTAAAATTGTGTAGTGGGTGGCAGAGTAGCAGTATATTGAGGATCTCCTAGGGACATTAGATTAGATGAGTCACAGCCATCATTACCCACTCTCATAAACTTTAAGACCAATGTCAAAAGCTCTAACTGTCTGAAATTAATTAAGGCAGTATAAACACACCCATTTGATAAAACTGCTACTTTGTTTGTTTTTAAGGGTTTCCCAGTAAACTGCTTAGATGGTTTGGGGCTTCAGGAATTATGCCCATTTACCAATGAATAGTCTACTTAGCTACACTAATGACTTTGACATAATCACACAACTTAAATTTGGTTTTAGCATCTCTAGCCTGACCTTGTCCATTTGCATGTTTTTCACAGAAAACTGTCCAAAGTGATCAGAACTTTGTCTCATTGTCTGCGAGGTTTGTGAAGCCTGTTAGATCTTGGATCAAGGTATTTAGATTTTATCTTACTAGCTGGTCATACAAGCTGCCACCAGGGATTGCCAAACAAGAACCCTTGTGTTGCTCTGTGCCCGTTAATTTTGTTATCATCACAGGCCAAATGAACCTTTAAATCCCTTAGTTATAACCTACATCCTTTTGAGGAAGTAGACGGTGGAAAAACCTATGTACTGCAATTTAGTCAGTGAAAGGGTGAAGGACTGGGATATGGCTTTGGCACTTTTGTCACAGACTATCTAGGCCTGGGCGGTGAACTCTGCTCCATTCACAGAGTTTGCGGAGTTTTTTGCAGTCCTCTGAGCTCACAGAGTTCTTAAAAACTATGCTCCACGTACCTGAGTTTTTCCTCAATTCCATTCAGGAATGTTAAGCTGACAAATTGCTGGAAAACCAATGCAAGACCACTTCCCAGCGAGATTCTCAATGTGGGCTATTGTGGATGGTTCCTACTGCTCGCATTGAGAAGCCTTCCATTCATGTTGATAAAGCTGCCACTCGAGTAGAAGCAGCAGAAAGAAGCATCACCCTTTTACGCTGTGCTTCATGCCATTCACAGCATGGGACAAACACAGGCCTCTAAAAATCAATGCAAACCGTGCAAGGTAATGCATTCTGCCTCGCGCTGAACTCTCCATTACTTGGCAGAGTTTTTTGTCACTTTGCAGAGTTTTGCCTAGTTTAACTCTGCAAACTTCAGCTAGGCCTAAGACTAGCCCATTCACAGCAGTTAAGCAAATTACATTATACATTCAGCACTGGATTGTTCATCTAGTAATCTTATTCTTCAACCTTGGCTTTCATAGCCACAATTCAAGTTTTACTTTCTCTCATCTACTCATTCACCATAGAAAACTAGTCATAAGTATACACTCATTCCATCCATCCAAACATAGCACCAAACAAACCTTTCACCAACATCAATTTACCCAGCTATACACCATTACTTTCATCCATTCCATTCACCCATCCTGCTTTACCTTAACCCGCCCAAGCATTCCTTAGTTTCAACCATGCTTCGCCCAGCCATGCAGATTGATTCATATCATCATCATCACCCACCTATCATTATTCCTTTCACACTTCACTCATATATTACATACATCATGTCCCCCATAATTTTTCCTTCCATCCTGTTTTGTCTTTACCCTCAACCCGTCATTCTTAAAGTTTATTTATGAACTTTGACTGCTGAGTTGCAGATAGAAAAGGATCTAATAACTACTGAATTCTCACTGTATCTGCTTAAGCGGGGTGTTGCTCATGAGTCAGTTAATGCCCTCGCAGTGAGTGTATTACTATTTGTCAATGAGCAAGCAATGTGACTTTCCACTGCTTGCCCCTCCTAGCACTGGTTCTTCCCCCTCACTGACTGTTGTAACCGTGTCCCATCTGCTAGCGCCTCTTAATCTTCTATCAAAACAGAAAACATCACTTTGGGAATTTTGTTGGTTGGCTATCATTAAAAAGCCAGGTAGTCAAGCCAAACAAAAACTGTTTGCAATTATGGAGGGGAAGAGCTATAATGAATCTAAGTTACTGAAGCACAATGAAGTGGTTCAATAATTGGTCGATGAAGGAAATATGGTCTTACTTGACAAATGCAATGGGGGTCTTCCTCATCACTATACTTCTAAGTTCCAACCATGCTGCACAGCCATTAACTTCTGGTATACCATTACCAAACATTCACAACACTTGGGGGTCCACCATGACCATGGCCACTCTCTCGTTTTCCAGTACTGCTTGAACATGAACAACAAAAAGAAATTCTTCTCAACAAACATGCAAAGAATACCTTAGCTGCATGAAATCTTCACTGTAGAGTACCTGACCAGTCTATAAGGAGAAAGAGAAAGCTTACTGACACAGCAGAAGAAAAAGAAAGCTACAGACTAGTACATGAAGTTTTCAAGTCAGGTTAAGTACAGAAACTTGAAATATAGATAAAGTAAAGTAAGTAATATAAAGGAAAATGTAGGGATAAGAACGATTTAGTAAATAGATCAACGTGGAATAAAATATTCTAAATGTGGACTGTTAAAAGAAGGATCAGTAAAAGATAGGTAAATAAATAATATTAACAGGAGGACTTACTGGGCCCAGCAGAGCCATCTGTGCTCATGAAGGCACATCCATCCCCCTCATCCGCTTGCGCCATTGTGGCGGTACTCATTGCCGTGTCCCTCCTGCCTCTAGATGCTGATGTAAGAAATAAACAAAATAACATTTTAAAAAGATTAGCTGTACAGGTAATCTCCCCAAGATTGTTCGGTAGAGGCAAATGCAGTAACATTTGATTTTACGTTTATTAATCAGATCTCTTCTACTATTACTATTGTGCACCTATTCCTTAATTTCCTAACCCTACCCTATTCCAACTTTCCTAAACTACATTGGAACTACCAATAAATTACAGTGATTGATCTTTGCTACTCATTTAATTCTGAATCTCAGTCTCAACCTTTGACGGGTCACCTCAGTGTGTATTGTTTTTCAATGCATACATGATGATGCATGAACACTTTTTACTAGTCACTAATAGTTACTACACATCACTGGGAAATCAATTGGGTTTGAGAGATGGAACTGTATGAGCTACAAAAGTAGAAAGGCACAGAGAAGTGAGAAAAGAACTTGCTAGCTCCCTGTCTAATACACCACTCTCTCAATCACAGGGCATTGGAGTCTCTGCATTAATTAAATAGGCAGTCCAAGCAAGACCCAGTGACACAAGAAGGATTAGGTTGCGTCGCTGAGCATCTGTCTACTCTAGGATGATCTGAGCATATCATATTTGTAAAATAAACTCAACTCGCTTGCGTGTGATTAGCATGCTTTCTAATTGGGAAAAAATATTAGTATAGCTCGAACACAATGAATAAATATTTATTACTCACCAAGCCCAACAACCTGCACACCCAGCAGATTGAGCAGGTCCTGGTCCCGGTCCAAGATGTCTGCCAACTGGTACATCAGCTGCCTTTCGTTGCGCTTGATGCCCGAACAGCGGCAAACCGGCTGGTGTACCCTCTTCCATGGTTGCTTCCGCTATTGGAGGGCATAGCCACTGCCTGGCCTGCTAGCTGCTGTCAGCGAAGGGGGGAGGTGGTGCCGCATGTAAAAAAACTGTGCAGCCACCTCCACCTCGGTGAGCAGTGTGAGGGGCTAAACCCCTTGTCTGTGCATTCTACTGCATGGTAGGCACCTGTGGATGGAGATTTGGGTGGGCCTGATGTTACTGCTCTCTTGCGCTGCCATGGTGCTTGGTGGGGGCTGGGGAATAAAAAAAAGTAGAAGAATGAAAAGGGTCAAGCAAAAAACACAATCAATGTGAAATAAACGTAAAACACAAAAACACAAAGCCAAAGGGCAAGGATATGATAACAAATAAAGGGTAGACTATGAATATTAGGGGGAAATAAACAAATAGGCCTAGCATCATAAACAGTGCAAAACCAAGATGGCTGTACACATGCAAAGTGCGTGGCGCCGTTCATGTGTGATTTCCAATGCGAGAACCCATGTGGGGTTACATTTGAAGCTAAATGTAACACGTACGGGTGGAGCAAGCAACTCCACACCCTGACAGAACTCAGCAGAGCTTGCTTAGTTTTTTTAACCACTTCTTGTACTCTGTGAACTCCACCCATCCCTAGTTTCAAATGAGTGAAATCTGACCCTAACTATAACGTCCCTGTAACTTTTGTTTATTTTCAGTGAAATTCTAAGGTTTTTTTATTCTGTTTGTTAACTATAACGTCCTGTAACCTTTGGTTTTTGCAGGGAATTTCTATGTTTTTTGAAATGCTTATTCCTAACTATAACATGCCTGTAACCTCTGTTTTTCTTCAGTGAATTTCTCTGGTTTTGTTGACTAGTAGTCACGTTTGCAGAGGGATGGAGAAAAGGGCCTGGGCCTTTGACCAGTTCTCAGGTATCCTGCTGTGTAGGACTTACAGGAGGTACCAGGAGGGCTTCTTGCCGGCCCCCAAAGGTCCCTCAGAAGTGCACCACAAGCCGCGTTTTCAGAGCGATGAAGAAAGGGTGGCTTTGCCTCCGAAGACCTCTTAGCAATCCCTCTGTGTGGGACTTACCAGAGATAACAGGAGGGGTAGTTGGCCCCCAAAGATGTCCTTGAGGGCCAACCACAGCTCCTGTTACCTTCAGTAAGTCCCACGATTGGTAAGACCTGGTAGGAGGCCACACCCCTTTCTCCATCACTCTGAAAATGCAACTCCTGGCTGTATGAATGAGTGATTGGTTTGTCTGAGTACCTGTATTGTTGTCTGAATGTCTGTGTAGGTGGGTGAGGGGCTGTGTGGTTGCCTGTATGGATGAGTGACTGGGTAAGTCAGTGGCTGGATGGGCTAGTACCTGGATATGTGAAAGACAGTATAGGTGAGTAATGAAGAATATGTGTGACTGTATGGATGAGTGAGTGAAAGTGAGAGTGGCTATATGAGTGAGTGTGTGTCTGTGTTAGTGACTGTATAGATGAGTGAGTATGTGTTAGTATCTGTAGGAGTAAGTGAGTGTGAGTATAGCTCTATTGGTGAGTAAGTGGTAATGTGTTTGACTCTGTGGGTGAGTGATTAGGTGTGCAAGTAGCTCTATTCGTTACTGACTCAGTATGTGAAGGGTAGTATGCGTGTATGAGTGGATATGTCAGTGGCTGTATTAGTGTGTGGGTGTATGAGTGGCTGTATGGGGCAGTGAATGGATGTGTGTGTAGATCTGTGAATCAGTGAGTGGGTGTGTAAGTACTGGTATGGGCCAAACCAAATTCACTGGATGATGTCATCATTGATGTCATCAGTGATGTCATTTGAGATGTCATCAGTGATGTCATCAGTGATGTCACTGACCATGTCATGAATTATGTAATATGTGACATATATATATACATTCAAATGAAGTCAGGTGCTCTGTCACACCCCCAAATAATCCACAAGTCTCCCGTGCCAGATATAGGAATATGGTAATATTTTGGAATAGGCAAACACGAACAAACGTTCCCAACACATTGGCATCTCCTTGATCACTGGTCAGGACCTACCCACAAATCCAACCAATTATTATTCACCTCTGTGTAAGGAACAATGCATTTAGAAAGAGGACTATGTGAGACAGAAACTCGTTACCCAGTCAGTATCAATATAGGCACCATAGTTTAGAGAAATTCCAATGTCTCACTGTGAAAATTGAACGTAGGTTTTGCATATGGTTGTTCTAGAAATGCACAAGAAAAACAGAAGTTTGAGGTGTACAGTTAAAACTTCTAGGGCCCGATGTAGGTAAAACGCATTTACCGATTTTAAAATACCGATTCGTACCGAATCGGTATTTCAAAATCGGAAAATGATATGTAGGAAAAATAAATCGGAACATTACCGATTCGGTAGCAATCGGTATCGTGAGTCGATACGTACCGATTCGCCAAGTACCGAATCGGTATAGCCCGGATCGAACACTTCCGAATCGGTAAATAAAAATGCGGAACCTACCGATTCGGTAAACGCCGATTCGGAAATAGCAATACGCCCCGTGGGCCAAAAGGCCAATAGGAACGCATAATACATACCGATTCGGTATTTACCGAACATAATCGGTGTATTCCGAATCGGAAAATACCGAATCGGAGAATTCCGCTTCGGTGAATGCCGATTCGTCGAGCAGGTTAACTGACACTGAAGACATCAGCCAATGAGCTGGAAGCACCCTCCCCCACAGGGAGTGGCAACCCAGGCAGGTGCAACTCATCAGAACTTTCTGGAGAGGCTGCCTGAGCTGAGCAAACACAGTGAGCAGCAGTGTTAGCAGGATCCCTGTGAAACATGGCAAACAGCTCTGAGAGCCAGAAGGCAGAGCGCAAGAGGAAGACCAAATTCAGCACCATGGAGCTGCAAACGTTGGTGGAGGAGGTGGTGAGGGTGCACAGGCAGCTTTATGGAAGGCTGTCCCTCACTGTTCCGGAGAGCACTAAGAGAAAGCTGTGGATAGACATTGGGGAAAAAGTCAACGTTGTTGGTGTCACCCACAGGAGCCAGGACGACCTCAAGAAGAGGTTCTACGATATCCGTGGTGTGACAAAGAGGAAACTGGCTGACCTGCACAAGCAGGCTGGACTTACTGGTGGAGGCACAAACCGGGCGCCACCCCTCACTGAGCTGGAGGAACTAGTGGCGACCACCATTGAGAGAGCAAGTGTTGTGGGAATTGGGGACCTGGATAGCTCATTCCGAGCTACAGCTACAGGTAAGAAGCATGCGCAACTTGACACACCATACCAGACACCTCCCCTATAGACCCAATGCACAGCCAAACCCCAGGCCAGTACTGCTAGCAACAGACATGAGCAATGCATCTTGCTAAATCTAGTCAGCAAAAGTACCCAAAAATGGCACTGCAGAAGCATAAGAAAAATAACAGTAACACTGCATCTACGTTTTAGTAATGAGATGTGCAATGATTTAATAGTAGTGACTGGAACACAATAGCACTCAGTTGACAAATGCTTCTTTATACCTAGGGGCACCATCAGGCGGGGGAGCAGCACCAACTCAAGCACCAGCTCCAGCACCAGCAGCCAGTGCGGTGGCAGTGGCAAGCACCAGTGTAGTAGCACAGGAGGAGGACAACAGCAGTGCCCTGGGCAATGAGGAAGACACTGGACATTCCCTCACATATCCACACTCCCCCCGACTGTCTCTGTCTCAGACGCCCCCATTGCATTTCTCCCCGGAGAACACACCACCACAGAGCCACCCTGCACCTGCCACATCCCCTGCCAGGAGGAGAATTGTTGCTCCATTAATCATCATGGAGGGAGCAGCGGGTCAGGCTCCAGCACAAGACCCTGTGACACCAGCGTCACCCCAGCACACACAGCAGGGCAGCAGAAATCCCCGGAGGCCACGTGCAACCAGCAGTCCACTTCAAGCACAGGGGGGTAGCGTCTTCGTAGGGCTGGAGACCAGTATGGTGACGATTCAGAGAATGCAGGCAAAATCTATCTTGGCCTGCCATTGCCAGTTGCGCCTGCACAACCTGCAGATGGGGGAAATGGCACAGGGATTCAAGACATTTGTAGATAGCAACAAGGAGATTGCAACTTCTCTTGGCCGAATGACCACTGCCATCACCCAGCTCTGCAACAGAATGGATGACCATGAGCTATGTCGTCGCAGGGATGCCCGTGTGCAGAATAGGTCCCTCAACCGCCTTGCAGCTGCGACCGCCCAGCTATGCCAACGTGGGGCAAACATGGAGGGCAGCCTCACCCAGAACATGGCAGAGGTGACTAGGGGCATGGCCCGCATTACCAACGCAATGGAGACATTACTGATATCCAACACTGTTGTTAATCCCGCCCTGGGCCTGCGCGAGGCTGGGGACAGCAGCAGCCGCAGCAGCCCGGCCAGCGCAGTGTCAGAGCTGCGCCGGAGCAGCAGGCGCTCAGCTGAGGCTGCTGGGCATACAGAAGGGGGTTAGGCACATCCTAGTGGGGCTGCTAAGCGCAGCAAAAAATAAGACTGGCAGTGCGGGTGAGGCAACCCGGACAATGGACATTTCACCACTTCTTGTTTACCTTTTCTTTTGTTGCACATCAGTGCAGTAACGTTGTTGCAACATTATTAAATTTCTTTTTTGAAAACATACATTGACCTGTTTGTGCATCTGTACTCACTCAGAAATAGTTGTCTGTTATCTCCTGACGCCTGTATCTGCCGTCAGTTGGTGCAGAGACTCCAGCAGGTTGTGGTAGTGGCACAGCATTGTCATCGTCAGGGTCGTCGTAGTCGGACAACTCAACCTCAGTGCCTTTCCTGACTGCAAGGTTGTGCAACATTGCACAGACAGCAATAATCTTGCATCAGGTGATGGGGGTATATTGCCTTGCACCTCCGCTCTTGTGCAGGCATCTGAACCTGCTCTTCCAGATGCCAAAGGTCCTTTCCACTACATTCCTCGTGCTTTTGTGGGCACGGTTGTACCTCCTTTGGCTGGGTGTTGAGGGGTTGAGGTAGGGGGTGAGAATGAATGAGCGGAGGGCATATGCACTGTCGCCTAGAAGGAAAAGGGGTAACATTACTCACATGCATACATGTACTTCACACTGCAATTTTGGTTATGGGGGTCTGACACTGTGTCTTACCTAGGAGGTATCCTTCACCAAATTCCCCTGCCATCAGCCGTGCATAAATTCCGCTACTCTGGAAGATATAGGAGTCGTGGGTACTCCCCGGAAACTTTGCAACCAGGTCAGTGATGACACACTTAGCATTGCAAATCACCTGCACATTTATGGTGTGCCGTGACTTCCGATTGCGGAATACGTATTCCGTGTCAGCAGGGGGGCAAATCGGAATGTGTGTGCCATCTATGCAGCCAATGATGTGGGGGAATCTTGCCATCTGATAGAATTCAGCTTTTGTCTGTACCAGTTCTGCATGGGTGGAAGGGAAGGAAATGTAGTGGCCCATCCTCTGAATCATGGCATCAAGGAACTTGTGGAAGAACCTTGACAGGCTGCTCTGGGTCACCCCTCCTGCCACAGCAACTACACTTTGATAGCTGCCAGACGCCAGCAGGTGTAGGCAGCATAGCACCTGCACATGCACAGGGATTGCGTGTGCCCTTGGGGTGGGGTGCTGCAACAGGGGTTGGAGGTCCCTAATGAGCTCTCTGATGGTCTCTGGGTCCAGCCTGTACCTCTGTTGGATCTCTGCATCTGTCAGCATGAACAGGGTGACCCTCTGTCTATAGACCTGCTCCTCTCTCTGCCATTCCCTCTCTCCTTCCTGCTGTAGCCGTAGCCGTCTTGCTATGACATAGAAAGCTGCCATGTTGCAAGTAGAACTGCATTTTGGGTCCTTTTTTATAGGTTGCACCTGGTTACCACCTGATTCCAATCCATGGTAATTTCCGACTCTGAAATACCGAATTTGAAGCAAATTCGGTATTTCAGTGCTTTCCTACATCTCAATCTTCAGCTTTTCACATCGATTCGGATTATCACTGAATCGGTAATTATACCGATTCGGTACGTTCACCATTCTGTAAAAACACCGAGTCGGTAGAATTCCGATTCGGAAAAAAGTAGGAATCTGAAAAATCTCCGATTAGGTATTCTACCGAATCGGAGATTTTTCAGATTCCTACTTTTTTCCGATTCGGGATTCTACCGACTCGGTGACTTTACGATTCGGTAAAATCACCGATTTTGCCGGATTTCAGCCTCCTACATCCCGTTGTCTCAATTCCGATCGGTAACGGCCGAAAATACCGATTTTCGGCTGTTACCGACCGACCTACATCGGGCCCCTAGTGTGTAAAATACTGTGATGTGTGTGCACATATGTGTTGTCACTTTATGGAAAAGGCACGATTGTCACGGTAAAAGACGTCTCAGCAATGTCCCGCATAACCGCAAAAACAAAAAATAGGTCTGAAAGATGATTTTTAGAATTAAATGTTTTTTTATTGACAATATGCGTAAGAAAAGCAATACCCAGCAAGCCCTCTACAACCTCATCTAGCCTGGCACAATAGTGGCATAGACAAGAAAAGTGCACATAACAAATTATTACGATTTGGAGATTAACAGTAGGTTACACAGAAAGCCTCCTATAACGCAACTAGGGCCGGCCGTGTCACCTAGAGGACAGAGGAGACAGACATATCACATAGACTCAATAGCATTGGCCGAGGAACTAGCTGGACCACCCCCAACAATCCTCCTCAAATAAAAGTAGCTGCTAATTGTTATAGAAGATCATTATATAACTTCAAACAACAAAATGAAACCCAGAGAATAAAGAACGCAAGTCTACAAAACTTAGCACCCCCGCCCAACCCCAATTCAAAGAGCCAGCAGCTTGGGAAGCAGCGCACTTAAAGAGAGAGAAACCAAGTCACAGTGTACGTCAGATGACACTTATAGCGGCCTCCTCTTCCTGGTCAATCGGGATCAGCTGTGGTATACGCAGGTATGTCCGACAAATAAATTCCCTGAACTCACATGAGGGGATGGAAATAAAAGGAGCCCATACTCTAGTGTAATCTGACTTATCCCCCAAAGATGCCATTGAAAAAGTGCTCCATACCCAACAAGTTCCACAGCTGATTAAGCCACTGCTGGTCATCTGGAACACTGTGTGTGTTCCAGTTGCACACTAATACTCAGTTACCAGCTTTAAGTGCCAGGGTCATCTGCCTACCCTTTAAAGAGCAGAGTGGGAATGTTAAATCATTAGGCAGACCTAAGAGTGTATATGCAGGAAATCTAGGGATAGTAGTGTTAAAGTCCCAATCCACCTCGTCCAACATCCACTTCCAGTATCTAGTGAGTTTCAGACAGTGCCATAGCAGATGAAGCAGTGTGCATGGGCTGCCACAACTGCGCCATCCCAGGCCATCGCACTGGGGATTCCATTCCTGCATTCTGGCGGGAGTGTAATACCAGTAAGCAGTGATGTTGTAGGAATTCTCTGTGTGCTTCATGGTGTATGCTGTAAGATGTGTTCTGTAAAAAATGTCATTTCATTCCTTTTCGGACAATGCTCGACCCAGCTCCTCCTTCCATTGGTTCTGGCGCAGTGTTTTACCTTTAAACAGCTGCAGTGACGAACGAGTGTAAAATAATAAGAAATAATACCAAGAATACAAATCTCTGTCAGCACAAAAGATAGCAAAGTTTATTGGGGACCAACAAACAATGTATTAATGTGCAGCACGGAGACATCAGCATAGTCATTGAATGTTCAAAGATGTGACATTTCTAAAAGTCTTCATAGGCCCAAACTGCAAAGGAGGCAGCATCATGACAAACGTAGTACAAATTAAGCATAGTTCATTTGACCAATTAGCAAGGGCCTAAGCTGTGCTATAACATTTAAGATCCGAAATGTACTGTTGCTGACCACATGCCCCAAGTAGACAGTTTCTGGGACTTTCCACTGTAATGTAATATATCAGTTAAGTACCTTTCCTTTTTTTTCTTTTTTTTTTATTGAGCCAGGACGTACAGGAGTAATAATAAACAATACGCATAGGATAATCTCGACACAATGTACAAGCAAAAAAGTATATCAAGAAAACAAAATAAGCATAAGGCAGAAGAATTAAATAACAGAGAAAAAATAACATTATCATTTTAACACATTAAATACAGCGACACCTGTAAAAACCAAAAATTATCTCATCTAGGGTTACTATTGACAGGGATTGACCTAATGTCGGCTTTCCAGTTAGAGACTGCCAGCCAGATCGCCTCACCCTTTTTTCTAGCTTTTGGGCCCCTAGTAGCATAAATGGCTGCTTCAAAATTATAGACCGCCAGAAAACGAGCCAGCCACATCTGAAAGCTAGGTGGATCAGCATCCTTCCATCGAGCGGACAAGATAATTCTAAAAACAGCTGTGCCAATAAAGACCAATCTTTGTTCTCTTTTGGTAAGATTAAGTGAACAGTCATACCCAAGTACAAAGAGGGTCTCAGAATCAGGAATTTTATGCCCAAACAGTTCTTCCCAAAATTTGGCTATCATACTCTTGACGAAGACGAGCTCGCTGAAGTTACTGAACATATGAATTAAAGTAGCAGGTCCCTGTAGACATCTGGGACAGGGGTCATTCTCCCTTTTACCCCAGGCATATAATTTGGCAGGAGTATAGTAAAGGTTAAATATAGTCTTGAAGAGCTGTGTCTTAAGATTGCTTGACATGAAAAGATTGTGGGTCAATTCTAAACATCTATCAATGTCGACATTGGGATTCTCTAATTTAGTCGCCCAGATTGTTTCTATTTTTTTTCTAAATCATCCTGAATTCTAGTCAGCAAAATATTATATATAACACCAATTCTAATGGTCGAACTATTCATTACATCAATGATTTCTATTCTTCCTATAGAAATAGTTGATTCTTTCACTTTAAGTTTAGCATATACCTGTAGGAATTTCAGATAGTCTCCATTAGATATTTGATATTTCGTTTTTACGTCTAAAAAAGTAGTTGCCAAGCCCCTCACCAAGAAATCATTCACTGTCCTAATTCCAGCCGCTTCCCATTTCCTAGAAATTACATCATACTCTAAGCCCAATGTTGCTTTTGAGTGCCAAAGAGGTGTATATCCATTTATTCTCCCAATGAGCATGTGTTTGGAGACATTAGACCAAACCTTCCAGGCACTTGTTATGATTGCAAACTTGTTATTCTTTCTGTAATATATTGCATCTGTTTGCCTCAAAAAGAGACCCTTGGACGTCTTCCCCAGTACAAGCTCATAGATAGAAGGGATTGGACTCGCGCCAGTATCAGTGACATTAGCTGGGGGGCATACAAGAGGAGCCATTTGATGAAGAAAGGTAGCCGAATAATATAAAGTAGCACTGGGAATGGCAAGACCACCTCTATTCTGAGGAAGTGATAATAGCTTATGAGATCTCCTGACCTTCCTTGTTGCCAAATAAACTTGAACATGTGAAAATTCAGTGTTCTTAATATCTTGACATCGATAGCGAGAGGAATTGCTCGAAATAGGCTTAAAAACCTGGGCAACACATTCATTTTTAGAAAAATGCCTCTACCTATAATCGACAGGTGAAGACTGTTAATCCTGTCCAGATCCTTTTTTAATATTAGCCAATAATGGGTCAATATTCAAATTAGGTATAAGTTTAACGATGGGGCTGATAATAACACCCAAATACGTGGCCTTATCAGCTCTTCTTTGGTCTACGAAGATGGTATTAGCCGTACCTAGTATAACTGTCTTCCCCTTATTCAAGGAGTATCCTGAATAATTACCATAATCAAGTGTCACAGTCTCTATTTCTTTAATGGCCTCAATCGGATCAGATGTAATAATCGCGATATCATCGGCATAAGCCAATACTTTTGTCTCGTATTGACCGCAAACAACGGGTCTACTTGGTTGAGTCTCCAAAACCTTTAAAATTTGGGGGTTTATATATAGTGCAAATAATAAGGGTGAGCAGGGGCACCCTTTCCTGGTGCCCCTGGATATATTAATATAACCAGATTCTGAACCCATAATCTGTAACTTTGCCTTAGGGGATAGATACATAGATTTAATAGATTTGATACATTTGGGGACAAAATTGTGCCGTGCCAGGACAGCCCATAAGAAGTTCCATGAAACACGGTCAAAAGCCTTCTCGGCATCCAGTAGGATCATCGACATCCGGCCCCCCGTGACAGACATGGCATCAAATAAGGTAATAGCCCTATGTGTGTGATCCGTAGTACCCTTTCCAGGGACAAACCCATGCTGCCATGGGGAGACCAGGTGCTCGATGACCCGACTGAGCCGAGCAGCCATCACTTTAGCATATAATTTGGAGTCCGAATTGATTAATGAAATGGGGCGATAGGATGTAAGTTGATCAGGGGATTTGCCTTTTTAGGGAAGACAACTATATTAGTTTCGTTCCATGATTCAGGAGAGACACCGTTATATTGTATCCCCAAAAACAGATCGTAGAGCAGGGGACAAAATTGGTCGCTCAGTATTTTATATAGGTCAAGCGGTATTTTGACAGGGCCAGAAGCTTTACCAGTTGAGAGTGATGACAGGGCTGCCTGCACCTCAGTCAGAGTAATTTCTTTGTCGAGGTCCTCACGGGAGGCCTCATCTAGAATACTCGCAGTATCAGGGTTATCAAGAAGGTTATTAAGATATAGACCTGAATCGCTCTCATTCGTAGTTAGGTCATCTGAATATAATTTCTGATAATAGCGTTGAAAGGAGGAGACAATATCTGGGATTTGTGTACGGGTCTGCCCTCTATCCTGTATGGAGCAAATATAATTGAAAACATTTTTATGGCGAGTACGTAACACCAACTGCTCTCCAGCCCTCTCACCACTCTCATATAAGTCTTTCCTATATGCTCTATATGTCTCGCCGGCTTTCTGACTAAGACTGGAGTTGAGTTCGGATTTTAACACTACTAGTTGGTACATAGTAGGCTTGTCATCTAGGCCCTGTGAGATATGTACAATATGTTCCTCTTCAACTTTCGCCAACCTTTGTATTTTTAAAATATATTCATTATTCGCAAGTTTTCTAGCCCTACTTTGATAGCTGATAGTTTCTCCCCTAAGAGCAGATTTAAAGCAGTCCCAAACCACATTCCTCGGCGCACTAACCCGATTAATATTGAAATATTCTTCGGCCCAGTTTTTAATAAAGGTGATATACTCCTTATTAGCCAAATGTTTTCGATCAAATGTCCATGGCCGATGTTGTTTAGGTAAGGCTGCGAGGTTAACTGTCAGAATAAGTGCATTGTGGTCTGAGATGATCTTTGGGCATTTGATAATTGAGGATTGTGCAGCTAGCTCAATTTCAACGTCCCAGTTCCGATGTGTCAGCTCAGGTAGTGACTCCTGAAACAGTTTAACTACAAACGCACGCATATTCTCCCCCTCCACTTTTTCAGGAATACCCAATATGCGCAGGTTGGTCCTGCGCTGACGATTTTCAAAATCTTCAAGCTTCCATTTGACATCAGCTAGCTCAGCTTCTTGCAATTTGATCTTTTCAGTATTTGCCATAGCCTCATTTTCGTTAGAAAGAACCCTGGCCTCAATCTCGGTTACTCTTACCCCAAATGCGCCACATGTCTTTGAAAGTTTTCTGACCACCCCTTGCATTTTGCGGAGGGCAGCTTGTGATCTTTTGCTGTCAAGGGCTGTCTCTTCCCTATGCGCTGCGATAGCTTGCAAAATCGTTTCCACGGCAGGTGAGGAAAGTTCACAGCCGGAGGTATTATCGGATACTTGCAAAGGAAACAGCGGTTGGTTAGACATGGCTCTGGAGTGGCCCTCTGCTGGACCCCCAACACTACGTGATTTATGTCTATTAGACGAGATAGGTTTAGATATTATGGTACTGACTGTTTCAGTTCCCCAGCACTACTCTCCTCCGAGGTTCCGGACATTAATTCACCATCAAAATCAGTCTCGTCTGACCATTCCGCCCTTGCTTCTGGCCCTGTCTCATCCTAGAACGAGTAAAATTCACTTACTTCCTTGTCCCCATCCGTTATTATATTGACCAATACTCTTGACGGCCCCTGTTCTTGAGCCATTCCATTGGATAATATGGAGCCATTACCATAGTCTGACAACACAGGGGCCGGGGAAATATCATTATAGATGGTGAATTCACTAGGATATCTAATGTAGATTGACTTAATTCAACACTGTGTGGAGTGTTACCAGAGACACTCGGTAGATTACTAGATGTGTCTTCTACAACAGTTTTTTTTGTACCAGCTTCACAGAAAGCAATAGGTTGCGCCTCCAACCCTTGTTCAATACTCAATCTCTTTATAGCCTCGGTCGTCTGTACAGTCTCATCATTTCCATCGGTCTCCCCAGATACAATAATCATACCTGTAGTTCCAGCAGGGGTCCGAGCTGATCTTCCAGTGGCTCATTGATTAAACCCACTTCCAGGTTTGCCCCTTCTGTGCTTTGCATACTTTCCATGGTTGCAGGCTGTGGGCTGAGAGCCGGTGTTTGTACTTTATTTTGTATCGCTGAGTTACGCGGCAACATATCCATCACATTTTTGCCTGGAGTAGCTGAGGGACATACTCCATCTTTGGTTAATTTCCTCCTCGAGGCGAGCGCCTCCTGCCTCGGAGAGCCGTCCCAAGCTACAGGCTGCTGCTTCTTTCCCTTCGTTTTGCCAGTAGAGGAAGGAGTGTAACCTGTCCCGCCCCCATTCCTGGATTCAGTTCGTTGCTGCCGCTCCGCTTCCTCGCGGAGGATTTTGGCAGCCTTGTCCACCCTGGTTCATGCTGCGGCCGTAGAGATTGCAGAGGCGGTTTTAGGCGGCATGGCTAGAGATCCGACCTCGGGGATGTCGGCAGAACTGGCAGCAGGGATTTTAAAACGTGCTACTACCGGAGGATCGGCTTCTATAGGTGTTCCTGAACTGCGGCTTTGAAGCGGCAGGAGAAGCCGATGGCGGGGAGCCGAGGAAGAGGCAGAAACAGTAAGTATTTTGAACGCTGCCCAACCGATCAGCGTATAAAGTGTGGACACCGGGAATGAGTCTGTACGGGAGGGCTCCGTATTCACCAATACCATTTCAGGTCGATTTCGAGTAATACAATGTGGAAATGTACCCCCTTACAAATAAGTCTATCGAGGCTTCTCCTTCTTTTTTAATTTCAGACTCTTCTGATCAGTTAGTAGGGGCTAAGGTAAGCGGCAGCTACATCCATCAAGTAGCGGTGGAGTTCGGGCGCTGTGCTGCAACACGGTCTTACGGCCAGACCGCCATCTTGCCCCACACCTACTATCAGTTTAGTACCTTTCCAACGAATAAATGCATCATAATAGCAATGACCAGACATATTGAGAAATGGGATATGCTGAAACGTGTGTGCCTAAGCGACCATCTTCGTTTGTCATATATCTTGTCTTGAGAAAGCCTTGTGTTACTAATGCTGTTTCTCTGAAGCCAAAGAAAAGTGCAAGCATCTTGTGCAGTGATTTTCGGGTCAACTTAACAGGGTCTCGAAGCTTACTGCATTTTGTATCACAAGATAGCTTCTACGTTGCATCATCTGATACCAAATCACTACATCCTAATTTCTCAACACCATCTCCTCTCCTTCATCATCAGGATTGGTTTGATGTTCATGAGGTCCGTGTCATTTGTTGTGGGGCATACGTTGTGCACAGCAGGATATAAAGGTTGTGCAGCATGCTGGACAAACATGGATCATTATGCAGAGGGTGATTAGCACTGCTATTATTACAATAATCACCTCCAATATCTACGGTCCCCAGTTTCCTAACCATAGCATTAGCTGTTCCCACATCCCTCCAGTGTGTATGCTGTGTGCTTCGTCCTTTATTTATTTTATGTTATATATTGCCTCGTCAATAATGCGGCTGTTGTCAGGTATCCCAGAACAGCACACCTGGTGGATGGCGTGGCATACTCCACCTTCCTTTGCCAGGATGATGTCTAATGCAACCCTGTTCTGTATTACTACTGCTCTCATGGCAGTGAGTTCTTCCGTTATATTTCCCAAAGCTGCTACAGTTGAATCTGCAAGGTCTTCAATCATCCTTGCTAACTGGTGTATCCGTATGGAGGTATATATTACCCCTACACCAGGCACTATTGCCCCTAACCCTGTCAGCAGGTCATCCTGCCATTCTGGTGACGTCCTAACCCTTCCTGTCCAGTGCTGTTGGTGTTCAACCTCTACTAAGTCAGTGAAATGGGTAATTTGAGGCAGTATGGAGACACAGTAGAAACTACCATACCATCCCAGGGGCAAATAGATGTATGCCCATTGGCCGCAAGCAAAAAACAGTCTCTTGAAACCCACTAGCCCAGGTGAAGATCGCTGATCATACTTCCTAATTCGTGATAGCTTTGTTGTCTGTGTGCAGTTACTCTCACCAACCAAAACTGATGGTGTTACTGAGTATTTACCTTCTGAAATTCCTAGGGCTAAATAATTCCTTTCCTCACATTCCCTTAATCCTTGCTCACCCTTTGCTAATTCTGCAATGCTACACCGGAAACTGCATTTCTTCCATTCTTCCCATCCCTTCACTAGTTGCTATATTGGTCATGGTTGCTAAAGGCAGCGCACCGGCAAAGCTAGCTTTTTAGGTGCCATCCTAAATCTTGGGATTTTTACCGCTACCCCTTTGTCCCAACCATCCCTGTCTTTCCACTCCTCATTCCTAGCAGTCTTGTCAAATGTATTGAGCATTGCCTTATCTCTTTTTGTTGGTTGCATGTTCATGTATGGCACCCTCTGTATCTTAGGTTTTGCAGTTACTGGTCCTACTGCTATCCCCTTCATGAAAACTGCAACAGTTATGGACATGTTAGGCTGTCTGAAGAGCATATCGCACATTAGGACGCACCCCACATATTTAGAGACAGGTAGGACATTGTAGGTCATGCTGTTTTCTGTTTTTGTTTGGTAGATGTGAGCAAACATAACATCCCAATATGTTCATAATGTGTACATACATTTTTAGCATCTTAACATATTTATTTCCTTGGTGCTTGTCCCATAATTCCTGTTCCTTTTCTCCTTAAATATCAACCTCCCCTGGAATGTCTTGCTCTGTCATATTATTTTTCCGTTCTTCATATGTTACATTTGAACCACTTCCATTCCCCACCTCGAAATTAACGAACAATATTTCCAAACCGTTTGTATATATTACTATCACTGCAGTCACTATTATCCCTGGGACTGGCGATAGTATTGAAAGTAGCACTGATGGCTACTTCTTTTCCTCTGCCCTTGGTCTTGGCATGTTCATAGGTGTTTGTAGAGGTGTCCTCTAATAGTCTCTTAATTTGCTTCTCTTGACTGTGACCTGTGCTTTTAATCAACGTCTCTTATCAGGCGGGAACCAGTGTCCTCTATTGATAAACCACGCAATCTAAAATGTCAAGATGTGTTGCTGCGATATCTCGTGCTGGTACCTGATATCCAAAAGTTGGGAATGAAAAGCATTGCAAAATTAGGCTTCTTAGTCCACTCAATGGAAGAGCGTTTGGCATAGTTAATTGTAGTACTGGGTTTATCTCTTTCCCAGGGGACAGCAGTTGTATGCAAATTATTAGTTCTAACTCTTCCACTTGTATCCGCAGAGATCTTAGCCTTCCAGACCTTATTATTGCCATTTGCAATCAGATGATGCTGTTCATGGTATAGACGTGTCCTTGATAGCTTTGACTTCAGTATCTACCTAGCAGGGTCTGTATCCCTACAGGTGCTCTTTGTACAGACTCCAGCAACACTAACTAGCAGGTTCTGCGCCGCTATTGAAATTGACATGGCGCAGACCCAGCAACACTTGAAAAGAATCATTGGTGCCTGTGTTGTGTACCATCAGAGGTTACCAGCACGTGACAGTTGGCACTTTTATTGGAAGAATGATTGCCGGGGCCTGACCTGCCATGCGCAGCAGGGGACTGCCTCTTCTTCACTAATTCTACGTTCTTGCTTGTCTGGTGGATCAAAGGTTGTACCTGCAGGGTGCCTCAGATGCCACTGGAGGGGGTAGCGAAGCTTGTTCTCTGCTGTCTGGCCCTGCTGCTTTCTTGGTGTGGGAGCTGTGTATCCAGGATCTCAGCCCTTTGCACTTGAAGGCTGTTGCTGTCATTAGGAGGACCTGGTGCCGTCCCTTCCACCTTAGCTGGAGGCACTGTCGTTGGGTGTGGGCTTTTACCCAAATACAATCACCAGGCTGCAGGTCATGTGGTGGTGGAATTGCTGCTTCTGGAAGAGCCTGCAGAACCTGGCGATGAAGATAACGTAAGGTCTCTCTTAATTTCCTACAGTAACATAAAAGCAAATTGTCTGTTATAGATAGAGGAGCTGTGGACATGTGGCCTGCAATGTTCATGGGGCGTCCAAAGACTATTTTGTGGGATCTGAGCTTTGTTAGCCTGTCTGGTGTGCATCTCCTTGCCAACAGGGCTAGTGGTAGTGCATCCACCCACAAAGGTTCAGTTGATGCACACATTTTTCCAATCTTATTTTTCAACACCCCATTCTTCCTCTCCACAGCACCTGTTGCTAGTGAGTGATAGGCACAGTGTAACTTTTGTATGATTCCAAGCCCCTAACATATTCCCCCTATGACATGGGAAATTAATGCAGGTCCGTTGTCGGAGCTCAGAAGGAATGGAATTCCAAAGCGTGGCATTAAGTCCATCAGGAGGCATTCAGCAACAGTATGTGCATCACAGTTCTTTGTTGGATAGGCCTTGGTCCACTTGCTGAACATCCATACTATTACCAAAACATGTTTGGACTTCTGGTTGGGGGGCATGTCAATGAAGTCTAACTGGAGACTTTTAAAGGGTCCGTGGAGCGGTGGGAAATGGCCTGATGCAGCGGGTGTACCCTTCTCAGTATTATACTGTGCACAACAACAGTGCATTGTCTGCAAAGTTTTTCTGCTATTTGACGAAACTTGCAGCTGTACCAATATTGGGAAAATAACCTGATCATGCCGTACCGGCCAATGTGTGAGGGACCATGAAAAAGGCGTGCCATGGAGGGAAGCATGGATGAAGGTAGGCATATTTTTCCATTAGGCCCTGTCCATAATCCTTCCTTTGTTTGCACACACCCATCTTTTACCCATTCCTCCTTTTCAATTTCCTCCACTTTGCTCTGAATGTGTATAGGATCAAAATGTAATGCAACATTGGTAGTATCCGTGTTATTGTTGTGGCTTATTATCTGTACCATAGCTAGCTGACAGCCTGTTAGCGCTATTCTCTTTGCCTCTCTATCAATGAATGCATTGCTTTTTGACACATAGTCTTTTGATAAAGTATGTGCTACACATTTGATGATAGCACTTTTGATGGCAATAAAAAGGCTTGGAGGAGGTCACTGATCAATTGTGCGTGTTCTATTTGCTGGCCTGAATATGTAAGGAAGCCTCTCATTGACCACAGCTGGCCAAAGTCATGGACCACCCCAAAGGCATACTGGCTGTCTGTGTATATGTTTGCTATGTTCCCTTTAGCCAATGTGCATGCCCTCGTTAGTACCACGAGTTTGGCTGCTTGTGTGCTTTTGGCAGCTGCCAACCTTACCCCTTCCAGTAGTTTATTAGCAGTGCCCACTGCATAGGAGGCCTGCAATGTCCCTTGGTCGCCCCTAAGGCATGACCCATCTACAAACAAGTCCCATTGAGCATCTGGTAGTGGTTTGTCTTTCACGTCTGGGTGCACCTTTGTGTGTCTGTCAATAGCTAATGTACAATCGTGAAAGGCATCATCTGACTCTAGATGATCCAGCACGTGTTCTGTTGGCGAAAGACATGCTGGGTTCAAAGTGGTGCATCTCTTGATGGCGATGTGTGGTGCTCATAGTATCAGCTCATACCTAGTAAGTCGTGCATTTGTTAGGTGCTGAGTCTTAGTGGATGTGAGCAGTGTATCCACTGCATGGCGAACGTGCAAAACCATGGCGTGTGCCAGCACTATATTTTCAGACTGATTTACCACCAGTGCTTCTGCCGCCAAGGCGGGAGCACAGAGGCCACTGGGTCTAGTTTGGCTTAGTATACCACTGGGCGGAAGTATGATCCGTGCTTTTGACTTAACACCCTTAGTGAGCACCCTCCCTTCTCATGGAAGAACAGGTGGAACTCTTACTGTTATCTGGGAGGCCTAGCGCTGGTGCTCCACTTAGTTCACTTTTGAGTTTGTGGAATGCCTCGTCACAATCCAGTGTCCAGGGCACCACATCTGGGATCTCTTTGTGTATTAGGGCTTGTAATGGCTTGGCAATGAGGGAGAAATTTGGGATCCAGTGTCTACAGTATCCAGCCGGACCCAAAAATGCCCGAACCTCTTTTTGTGTGCGTGGTCGGGGAAAGTGGGTGATGGTTGATATCCGGTCAGGTAGTAATCTCCTGGCCCCTTTGGACAGTTTGTGGCCTAAATATGTTACAGACGTGAGGCAGAACTGTAAATTCTTGGGGAAAACCTTTTTACTTTTTATTGCTAGGTGGGGCAGGACGGTAAAAGTTCCTGCACGCAAGCATCCCTTGAAGGTGAGGCCAGTACCAAATCGTCTAGGTACTGGATAAGTGTTGAGCCTCCCTTCGGTATCAGGGAATCTAAATCTGTCTTTGGTGCATATGTAGAGATGGAGGGTGATTCTGTAAAGCCTTGTGGGAGCCTTGACCATGTTAGTCTCCTCCCTTTATAACTGAAACTAAAAAGGTATTGGCTGTCTGAGTGCACGGGATGATAAAGAAGGCGGAGCTCAGATTCAGCACTGTGAAGTGTGTGGCTGTTACTGGGATATTGGACAATATTGTTGATGGGTTTGGAACTACTGGGAAGGAAAGTATCACTATTTTGTTCAATTCCCTCAGATCGTATGTAAAACGGTATACAGGGGCCACATCCAGGCCCTTAGATGCTTTCTTGACAGGGAGTATTGATGTATATTATTGGCTAGAGCGTATGTCCCTTATTATTCCCTGCTTCAGGAGGTCCTGTTTTACTGGTGCTATGCCCTCCTCCCCTTCCTTTGAAATTTTGTCTTGTAGAACTCTCGGGAGGGGGGTTCCTGGCTTCAATTTAATCTGTACTGGTGGATAATTCAAAACCAGTCCTACATCATTTGCACTAGTAGCCCAGACTTGGGATGGTGCACAGTTGCGGAGCTCTGAGGGTATGACGGGGTCAGTGCAGGTCATTAAAGCTTGTAACATCAGACCATCAGGCCTGATTTCTGGAAAGACTGCTGTTGGTGAGCCATGTATGGTGCATTGTAATTTCCAGAGCAAGTCCCTACCTAGTAAATTCACTGGGCAGAATCTGCTGAGGATAAACTGATGGTTGACAGTTATGGTTCCTACCCTTAATTGTAGTGGTTGTTTCAGATATTCATCTATTGGTTGTCCTATCATTCCGACTGCCGTGACCAGTATTCCCGAAAGTGGTTCCTCCGGCGTCAAGGACCACTTTAGCATTGATATGTGAGCTCCTGTGTCTATCAAGAATGGTACAATATTGCCTAAAAATTTGCCATCTACATATGGACCTGATTTATCCACTGCATGGCTGGAGCTATTAGGCAGCCTTCCACTTTCAGGCATCCCTAGAATAAACATTGAGGCGGTGGGAAGCCATTGTCCTGTTGCCCCCACCCGTCCCTCCCCATCCAGTCCTGCTGTGCTTAAGGCATGTCATTTGACATATATCCTTGCTGTTCATTATGTCTATACTCTGTACGCTGGGTGTTATGCTGGTATTGTTGTTGGTCCTGTCCCCTATTCTGTGTGGGCCTGCTTTCTGCTTTTTTCTTTTTTAATATTGGGCGGTCTGCCTTCCAGTGGTTGGGGTCCTTACAGTAGAAGCAAGCGGTACCTGGTGCAGGTAGGGAGGCTGACATGCCATTCTTTGGCCTTCCTGTGCCCTTCCCCCTACCTCGGCCTCTCCTTCTTCCTTGCTGACTTGTGTAGAACCTTTCTTGCTTTCTTGTGCTACCATCAGTCTAACTTTTTCTTTCTTTATTTTATCTGCCTCCATTGTCTGTACATTGGACTGATAATCAGAGCAGTATCTGGCTGCTGCCAGCACCTTTTCTATGGGCTCTTGTTGCCAGCAAACACACAATGTTTGTAGGTCTGCTTTATTAGACGGTCTCAGACCTTGGAAAAAAATGGTGACAAAGGCTGGCATGGCTTCTCCCATTGGCTTTTTGTAGCTTGCTGTTCTGATGGCATTCTTGCAGAAGGCGGTCAAAATAGGAGCTCACACTTTCATGTTTTTCCTGTTTGGTATGTGTAATCGGATTCCAGTCAACCTTATCTTCAGGTATGTTCTCTTTTATGTATTTAACTATCTCTTCATATTTGTCTGTAACCTCATCTCCTGGTACTCCTCCCTTACCTCTCACAGCCTCCCCCATTGGCCACTTCACTTTACCGTTACAATCTTCCCACAGATCTCTTGGCACAAGTATGTTAAATAATGTGTTGAAATCTCTCCATAATAGTCCTCCCAACGCTGCCATCCTATCCAACTCAGCATACTACTTCCTGGGTTCCTCACTTAGCTTTGGGAAGAGTTTAGTAAAGCACATAGGGCCAGATGTAGGTAAATCCTTTTTTCCGACTCTTAAATACCGACTCACACCGAATCGGTATTTCAGAATCGGAAAACGAGATGTAGGTAAAAAATCTGAAAAAATACTGATTCGGTATCACTCGGAATTCCAAATCGGTATTTACCGATTGACCTAATGCCGGCTTTCCAGTTAGAGACTGCCAGCCAGATTGCCTCACCCTTTTTTCTAGCTTTTGGGCCCCTAGTAGCATAAATGGCTGCTTCAAAATTATAGACCGCCAGAAAGCGAGCCAGCCACATCTGAAAGCTAGGTGGATCAGCATCCTTCCATCGAGCGGACAAGATAATTCTAAAAACAGCTGTGCCAATAAAGACCAATCTTTGTTCTCTTTTGGTAAGATTAAGTGAACAGTCATACCCAAGTACAAAGAGGGTCTCAGAATCAGGAATTTTATGCCCAAACAGTTCTTCCCAAAATTTGGCTATCATACTCTTGACGAAGACAAGCTCGCTCAAGTTACTGAACATATGAATTAATGTAGCAGGTCCCTGTAGACATCTGGGACAAAGGTCATTCTCCCTTTTACCCCAGGCATATAATTTGGCAGGAGTATAGTAAAGGTTAAATATAGTCTTGAAGAGCTGTGCCTTAAGATTGCTTGACATGAGAAGATTGTGGGTCAATTCTAAACATCTATCAATGTCGACATTGGGATTCTCTAATTTAGTCGCCCAGATTGTTTCTATTTTTTTCTTAATCATCCTGAATTCTAGTCAGCAAAATATTATATATAACACCAATTCTAATGGTCGAACTATTCATTACATCAATGATTTCTATTCTTCATAAAGAAATAGTTGATTCTTTCACTTTAAGTTTAGCATATACCTGTAGAAATTTCAGATAGTCTCCATTAGATAATTGGTATTTCGTTTTACGTCTAAAAAAGTAGTTGCCAAGCCCCTCACCAAGAAATCATTCACTGTCCTAATTCCAGCCACTTCCCATTTCCTAGAAATGACATCATACTCTAAGCCCAATGTTGCTTTTGAGTGCCAAAGAGGTGTATATCCATTTATTCTCCCAATGAGCATGTGTTTGGAGACATTAGACCAAACCTTCCAGGCACTTGTTATGATTGCAAACTTGTTATTCTTTCTGTAATATATTGCATCTGTTTGCCTCAAAAAGAGACCCTTGGACGTCTGCCCCAGTACAAGCTCATAGATAGAAGGGATTGGACCCCCGCCAGTATCAGTGACATTAGCTGGGGGGCATACAAGAGAAGCCATTTGAGGAAGAAAGGTAGCCCAATAATATAAAGTAGCACTGGGAATGGCAAGACCACCTCTATTCTGAGGAAGTGATAATAGCTTATGAGATCTCCTGACCTTGCCTTGTTGCCAAATAAACTTGGACATGAGAAAATTCAGTGTTCTTAATATCTTGACATCGATAGCAAGAGGAATTGCTCGAAATAGGTATAAAAACCTGGGCAACATATTCATTTTTAGAAAATTGCCTCTACCTATAATCGACAGATTAAGACTGTTAATCCTGTCCAGATCCTTTTTAATATTAGCCAATAATGGGTCAATATTCAAATTAGGTATAAGTTTACCGATGGGGCTGATAATAACACCCACATACGTGGCCTTATCAGCTCTCCTTTGGTCTACGAAGATGGTATTAGCCGTACCTAGTATAACTGTCTTCCCCTTATTCAAGGAGTATCCTGAATATTTACCATACTCAAGTGTCACAGTCTCTATTTCTTTAATGGCCTCAATCGGATCAGATGTAATAATCGCGATATCATCGGCATAAGCCAATACTTTTGTCTCGTATTGACCGCAAACAACCGTTCTAATTGGTTGAGTATCCAAAAACTTTAAAATTCGGGGGTTTATATATAGTGCAAATGATAAGGGTGAGCAGGGGAACCCTTGCCTGGTGCCCCTGGATATATTATTATAACCAGATTCTGAACCCATTATCTGTAACTTTGCCTTAGGGGATAGATACATAGATTTAATAGATTTAATAGATTTGATAAATTTGGGGCCAAAATTGTGCCGTGCCAGGACAGCCCAGAAGAAGTTCCATAAAACACGGTCAAAAGCCTTCTCGGCATCCAGTAGGATCATCGACATCCGGCCCCCCGTGACATACATGGCATCAAATAAGGTAATAGCCCTACGTGTGTGATCCGTAGTACCCTTTCCAGGGACAAACCCATGCTGCCATGGGGAGACCAGGTGCTCGATGACCCGACTGAGCCGAGCAGCCATCACTTTAGCATATAATTTGGAGTCCGAATTGATTAATGAAATGGGGCGATAGGATGTAAGTTGATCAGGGGATTTGCCTTTTTTAGGGAAGACAACTATATTAGTTTCGTTCCATGATTCAGGAGAGACACCGTTATATTGTATCCCCAAAAACAGATCGTAGAGCAGAGGACAAAGTTGGTCGCTCAGTATTTTATATAGGTCAAGCGGTATTTTGACAGGGCCAGCAGCTTTACCAGTTGAGAGTGATGACAGGGATGCCTGCACCTCAGTCAGAGTGATTTCTTTATCGAGGTCCTCACGGGAGGCCTCATCTAGAATTCTCGCAGTATCAGGGTTATCAAGAAGGTTATTAAGATATAGACCTGAATCGCTCTCATTCGTAGTTAGGTCATCTGAATATAATTTCTGATAATAGCGTTGAAAGGAGGAGACAATATCTGGGATTTGTGTATGGGTCTGCCCTCTATCCTGTATGGAGCAAATATTATTGAAAACATTCTTCTGGAGAGTACGTAACACCAACTGCTTTCCAGCCCTCTCACCACTCTCATATAAGTCTTTCCTATATGCTCTATATGTCTCGGCGGCTTTCTGACTAAGACTGGAGTTGAGTTCGGATTTTAACACTACTGGTTGGTACATAGTAGGCTTGTCATCTAGGCCCTGTGAGATATGTACAATATGTTCCTCTTCAACTTTCGCCAACCTTTGTATTTTTAAATTATATTCATTATTCGCAAGTTTTCTAGCCCTACTTTGATAGCTGATAGTTTCTCCCCTAAGAGCAGATTTAAAGCAGTCCCAAACCACATTCCTCGACGCACTACACCAATTAATATTGAAATATTCTTCGGCCCAGTTTTTAATAAAGGTGATATACTCCTTATTAGCCAAAAGTTTTCGATCAAATGTCCATGGCCGATGTTGTTTAGGTAAGGCTGCAAGGTTAACTGTAAGAATAAGTGCATTGTGGTCTGAGATGATCTTTGGGCATTTGATAATTGAGGATTTTGCAGCTAGCTCGTTGGAGACAAACATGTAATCAATACGAACGTCTTTCTTGTTGGGGCATGAGAAATAGGTATATCCCAGGTCTAGATTATTTGTGTGATCCCATACGTCAACTAAACCAAAGTTATCAGTAAGGCTCTTAACAGCTTTAAAAACCTTCGGTTTATGACCGACATATTTCTGCTGCAGAGGGGATCTACTTGATTGTAGGTTAAGTGAAATATTTAAATCTCTGTAAACAATAAGGGGACCCTGCCATGTAGCAAGCTCGAGTTCTAAACATTCAAAAATTGTGGGATCATCTTGATTAGACCCGTAGATGGTACAGATGGTAATACCAAGGGTGAGTTTGACAATCGCCCATCTACCATGTGGGTCTGTAAGCTGCTGTGATACATCACCCAGAGAAGTTTTAGCTAGGATCGCTACCCCACGGATATACGATGTTGTGAAGATGTTGCTAATAGATTATACCTGTTTACCCTGAGTAGTGATCTCTTAGCCCAGGGCACATGCGTCTCCTGAAGGCATAGGATATCCACAGGGTTTAGCCTAATCAATTCAACCAATCGCTGTTGTTTTCCTGCAGTCAGTAGACCCCCAACATTCCACGTTTGGATATTCAACCTACCCATTACCTTTTAATGGATTTTACCCCAGTAGCCATCATAGTAATTTTTTACTACTCTTTGAGTGTTTTCTTTTATTAAAGATACCATACAAATGGCCTAGATGAAAAAACATTGTACCTCCTGTTGTTTTCCTGGTTCTATTTTTAAATTTACATTATTCCCTTCCCTACCCCCCCAGCACCCCGTACCACCCCCCTCCCCCCCGAATCCCCCCCAACACCACCAACCCTCAAACACAGGCATACAGACTCCATGAGAGTCTGGGTGATGAAAATGCAGTACAATACCCGAACTACCACCATAGAATATATGACACAACTAAACAAAAACTGGATATGACATAGCCACCAGACGGTTACTAATTGCTACCCACTTAGATTTCTTGAGACTATACATATTACACAGACCAAACCAGCTAGGTATCTACAGCACCTGTAATATCTCGCCAGAACTTCAAATCTGCTCCCTCACCTATTCCCAAAAAAACAATTTCAAAACTTTCTCCCATTCTTGTGTAAATCAATAAGATAAACTCTAAATTACTCATTCGCTCTTATTTCACTCGTATTTCATCTCACCCAAAAAAGCTTTTGCTTTAATCTCCGAGAAAAAGAATTTAGTCTGACCAGCTCGAACCACTTTCAATTTAGCAGGGTTATTCAAAAAGGCCTGAGCTCTTTTGTCCTTAAAAGGCTTGATTAGTGAACGCAATCGCCAACGTCTTTCAACAGTTGCGTGACAAAAGTCTGGCCGGGTAAAGTAGGAAAACTCTCTAAATATGATTTTATGATCAGGTCGAGCTTTCTCCGCAACTGTCTGTCTTAGCAAAAAATTTCCAAAATAGACAAGTATTGCTCGTGGATAGACTCCGGGTTTAGGCGGTAGTTTAAACGGCATCCGATGAGCTTGCTGAATTTCAACGTCCCAGTTCCAATTTGTCAGCTCAGGTAGTGACTCCTGAAACAGTTTAACTACAAATGCACGCATATTCTCCCCCTCCACTTTTTCAGGAATACCCAATATGCGCAAGTTGTTCCTGCGCTGACGATTTTCAAAATCTTCGAGCTTCCATTTGACATCAGCTAGCTCAGCTTCTTGCAACTTGATCTTTTCAGTATTTGCCATAGCCTCATTTTCGTTAGAAAGAACCCTGGCCTCAATCTCGGTTACACTTACCCCAAATGCGCCACATGTCTTTGAAAGTTTTCCGACCACCCCTTGCATTTTGCGGAGGGCAGCTTGTGATCTTTTGCTGTCAAGGGCTGTCTCTTCCCTATGCGCTGCGATAGCTTGCAAAATCGTTTCCACGGCAGGTGAGGAAAGTTCACAGCGGGAGGTATTATCGGATACTTGCAAAGGAAACAGTGGTTGGTTAGACATGGCTGTGGAGTGGCCCTCTACTGGACCCCCAACACTACGTGATTTATGTCTAGAAGACGAGATAGGTTTAGATCTTATGGTACTGACTTTTTCAGTCTCCTCTGCACTACTCTCCTCCGAGGTTCCGGACAATAATTCACCATCAAAATCAGTCTCGTCTGACCATTCCGCCCTTGCTTCTGGCCCTGTCTCATCCCAGAACGAGTAAAATTCACTTACTTCCTTGTCCCCATCCGTTATTATATTGACCAATACTCTTGACGGCCCCTGTTCTTGAGCCATTCCATTGGATAATATGGAGCCATTACCATAGTCTGACAACACAGGGGCCGGGGAAATATCATTTATAGATGGTGAATTCACTAGGATATCTAATGTAGATTGACTTAATTCAACACTGTGTGGAGTGTTACCAGAGACACTCGGTAGATTACTAGATGCGTCTTCTACAACAGTTTTTTTTGTCCCAGCTTCACAGAAAGCAATAGGTTGCGCCTCCAACCCTTGTTCAATACTCAATCTCTTTATAGCCTCGGTCGTCTGTACAGTCTCATCATTTCCATCGGTCTCCCCATATACAATAATCATACCTGTAGTTCCAGCGGGGGATCTGAGCTGATCTTTCAGTGGCTCATTGATTAAACCCACTTCCAGGTTTGCCCCTTCTGTGCTTTGCATACTCTCCATGGTTACAGGCTGTGGGCTGAGAGCCGGTGTTTGTTTTTAATTTTGTATCGCTGAGTTATGCTGCAACATATCCATCACAGTTTTGCCTGGAGTAGCTGAGGGACATACTCCATATTTGGTTAATTTCCTCCTCGAGGCGAGCGCCTCCTGCCTCGGAGAGCCGTCCCAAGCTACAGGCTGCTGCTTCTTTCCCTTCGTTTTGCCAGTAGAGGAAGGAGTGTTACCTGTCCCGCCCCCATTCCTGGATTCAGTTTGTTGCTTCCGCTCCGCTTCCTCGCGGAGGATTTTGGCAGCCTTGTCCACCCTGGTTCGTGCTGCGGCCGTAGGGATTGCAGAGGCGGTTTTAGGCGGCATGGCTAGAGATCCAACCTCGGGGATGTCGGCAGAACTGGCAGCAGGGATTTTAAAACATGCTGCTACCGGAGGATCGGCTTCTATAGGTGTTCCTGAACTGCGGCTTTGAAACGGCAGGAGAAGCCGATGGCGGGGAGCCGAGGAAGAGGCAGAAACAGTAAGTATTTTGAACGCTGCCCAACCGATCAGCGTATAAAGTGTGGACACCGGGAATGAGTCTGTACGGGAGGGCTCCATATTCACCAATACCATTTCAGGTCGATTTCGAGTAATACAATGTGGAAATGTACCAACTTACAAATAAGTCTGTCGAGGCTTCTCCTTCTTTTTTAATTTCAGACTCTTCTGATCGGTGAGTAGGGGCTAAGGTAAGCGGCAGCTACATCCCTCTAGTAGCAGTGGAGCTCGGGGGCTGTGCTGCAACACGGTCTTATGGCCAGACCGCCATCTTGCCCCACACTTACTATCAGTTTAGTACCTTTCCAACGAATAAATTCATCATAATAGCAATGACCAGACATATTGAGAAATGGGATATGCTGAAACGTGTGTGCCTAAGCGACCATCTTCGTTTGTCATATATCTTGTCTTGAGAAAGCCTTGTGTTACTAATGCTGTTTCTCTGAAGCCAAAGAAAAGTGCAAGCATCTTGTGCAGTTATTTTCGGGTCAACTTAACAGGGCCTCGAAGCTTACTGCATTTGGTATCACAAGATAGCTTCTACGTTGCATCATCTGATACCAAATCACTACATCCTAATTTCTCAACACCATCTCCTCTCCTTCATCATCAGGATTGGTTTGATGTTCATGAGGTCTGTGTCATTTTTTGTGGGGCATACATTGTGCACAGCAGAATATAAAGGTTGTGCAGCATGCTGGACAAACATGGATCATTATGCAGAGGGTGATTAGCACTGCTATTATTACAATAATCACCTCCAATATCTAGGGTCCCCAGTTTCCTAACCATAGCATTGGCTGTTCCCACATCCCTCCAGTGTGTATGCTGTGTGCTTCGTCCTTTATTTATTTTATGTTATATATTGCCTTGTCAATATTGCGGCTGTTGTCAGGTATCCCAGAACAGCACACCTGGTGGATGGCATGGCATACTCCACCTTCCTTTGCCAGGATGATGTCTAATGCAACCCTGTTCTGTATTACTACTGCTCTCATGGCAGTGAGTTCTTCCGTTATATTTCCCAAAGCTGCTACAGTTGAATCTGCAAGGACTTCAATCATCCTTGCTAACTGGTGTATCCGTATGGAGGTATATATTACCCCTACACCAGGCACTATTGCCCCTAACCCTGTCAGTAGGTCATCCTGCCATTCTGGTGACCTCCTAACCCTTCCTGTCCAGTGCTGTTGGTGTTCAACCTCTACTAAGTCAGTGAAATGGGTAATTTGAGGCAGTATGGAGACACAGTAGAAACTACCATACCATCCCAGGGGCAAATAGATGTATGCCCATTGGCCGCAGGCAAAAAACCGTCTCTTGAAACCCACTAGCCCAGGTGAAGATCGCTAATCATTCTTCCTAATTCGTGATAGCTTTGTTGTCTGTGTGCAGTTACTCTCACCAACCAAAACTGATGGTGTTACTGAGTATTTACCTTCTGAAATTCCTAGGGCTAAATAATTCCTTTCCTCACATTCCCTTAATCCTTGCTCACCCTTTGCTAATTCTGCAATGCTACACCCGAAACTGCATTTCTTCCATTCTTCCCATCCCTTCACTAGTTGCGATATTGGTCATGGTTGCTAAAGGCAGCGCACCAGCAAAGCTAGCTTTTTAGGTGCCATCCATTTATGATTCTGAATTCATGAAGGTGCGATGAGCTGTTGTTTTACCCTAAATCTTGGGATTTTTACCTCTACCCCTTTGTTCCAACCATCCCTGTCTTTCCACTCCTCATTCCTAGCAGTCTTGTCAAATGTATTGAGCATTGCCTGATCTCTTTTTGTTGGTTGCATGTTCATGTATGGCACCCTCTGTATCTTAGGCTTTGCAGTTACTGGTCCTACTGTCATCCCCTTCATGAAAACTGCAACAGTTATGGACATGTTAGGCTGTCTGAAGAGCATATCGCACATTAGGATGCACCCCACATATTTAGAGACAGGTAGGACATTGTAGGTCATGCTGTTTTCTGTTTTTGTTTGGTAGATGTGAGCAAACATAACATCCCAATATGTTCATAATGTGTACATACATTTTTAGCATCTTAACATATTTATTTCCTTCGCGCTTGTCCCATAATTCCTGTTCCTTTTCTCCTTAAATGTCATCCTCCCCTGGAATGTCTTGCTCTGTCATATTATTTTTCCGTTCTTCATATGTTACATTTGAACCACTTCCATTCCCCACCTCGAAATTAACGAACAATATTTCCAAACCTTTTGCATATATTACTATCACTGCAGTAACTATTATCCCTGGGACTGGTGATAGTATTGAAAGTAGCACTAATGGCTACTTCTTTTCCTCTGCCCTTGGTCTTGGCATGTTCATAGGTGTTTGCAGAGGTGTCCTCTAATAGTCTCTTAATTTGCTTCTCTTGACTGTGACCAGTGCTTTCAATCAACGTCTCTTATCAGGCGGGAACCAGTGTCCTCTATTGATAAACCACACAATCTAAAATGTCAAGATGTGTTGCTGCGATATCTTGTGCTGGTACCTGATATCCGAAAGTTGGAAATGAAATGGCATGCAAAATGAGGCTTCTTAGTCCACTCAATGGGGGAGTGTTTGGCACAGTCAATTGCAGTACTGGGTTTATCTCTTTCCCAGGGGACAGCAGTTGTATGCAAATTATTAGTTCTAACTCTTCCACTTGTATCCGCAGAGATTTGAGCCTTCCAGACCTTATTATTGCCATTTGCAATCAGATGATGCTGTTCATGGTATAGGCGTGTCCTTGATAGCTTTAACTTCAGTATCTACCTAGCAGGGTCTGTATCCCTACAGGTGCTCTTTGTGCAGACTCCAGCAACATTAACTAGCAGGTTCTGCGCCGCTATTGATATTGACATGGCGCAGACCCAGCAACACTTGAAAAGAATCATTGGTGCCTGTGTTGTGTACCATCAGAGGTTACCAGCACGTGACAGTTGGCACTTTTATTGGAAGAATGATCGCCGGGGCCTGACCTGCCATGCGCAGCAGGGGACTGCCTCTTCTTCACTAATTCTACGTTCTTGCTTGTCTGGTGGAGCAAAGGTTGTACCTGCAGGGTGCCTCAGATGCTACTGGAGGGGGTAGCGAAGCTTGTTCTCTGCTGTCTGGCCCTGCTGCTTTCTTGGTGTGGGAGCTGTGTATCCAGGATCTCAGCCCTTTGCACTTGATGGCTGTTGCTGTCATTAGGAGGACCTGGTGCGGTCCCTTCCACTTTAGCTGGAGGCAGTGTCGTCGGGTGTGGGCTTTTACCCAAATACAATCACCAGGCTGCAGGTCATGTGGTGGTGGAGTTGCTGCTTCTGGAAGAGCCTGCAGAACCTGGCGATGAAGATAACGTAAGGTCTCTCTTAATTTCCTACAGTAACATAAAAGCAAATTGTCTGTTATAGATAGAGGAGCTGTGGACATGTGGCCTGCAATGTTCATGGGGCGTCCAAAGACTATTTTGTGGGATCTGAGCTTTGTTAGCCTGTCTGGTGTGCATCTCCTTGCCAACAGGGCTAGCGGTAGTGCATCCACCCACAAAAGTTCAGTTGATGCACACATTTTTCCAATCTTATTTTTCAACACCCCATTCTTCCTCTCCACAGCACCTGTTGCTAGTGAGTGATAGGCACAGTGTAACTTTTGTGTGATTCCAAGCCCCCAACAAATTCCCCCTATGACATGGGAAATTAATGCAGGTCCGTTGTCGGAGCTCAGAAGGGATGGAATTCCAAAGCGTGGCATTAAGTCCATCAGGAGGCATTCAACAACAGTATGTGCATCACAGTTCTTTGTTGGATAGGCCTTGGTTCACTTGCTGAACATCCATACTATTACCAAAACATGTTTGGCTCTGGGCTCTGTGTATTATCTGCTTGCACAATCCATAGCGCCCCCATCGTTACCTTAGCGCTTTGTACCACTAGAAACTTGTGCATTATTTGTCCCCTGAACGCTCCATCTTGGCCAATTTCGACGTGCCCCTCGCAGCATTTTTTGTTATTGTTGCTGCCATTTTGTCTGCTGTGACGTCCCACACCACCTCCCACACCTTGATCCCGCCCCCCAGCTGACCCTCCCACGCTCCGCCCCCTCCACCATCCATTTATGGCCAATGCCCCCACGCGCAGCGTCCACGCGCTACGGCCTCGCCGAAGGTGCGCCAAAGGTAAGCCCGTCTACGCCCGTCCGCGCCTGGACCGCGCCCAGCGCCAGACCCCCTGCCCCTCGCGCTGCCCAGCCCTCCCGCATTACCTACGATGCCGCCACCCTCCTAGCCCTTAACCCCGGTCGCGCCCCCAACTGCGTCCAAGCCGCTCCTGGACACACCCATGGACCTTTCTCCTGCTACTCCTGCAAATTCAGCGGCACCGACAACATCTCCGTTACGACCACACCACAGATCCCCGACCCCAACCACCTACAATGCATCCTTCTCAACACCCGATCGGTCCACAGACACGCCATTGACCTATGGAATCTACTAGACACCATCTCTCCAGACGTCGCCTTCCTAACAGAAACATGGATGAACGCTTCCTCCGCCCCAGACATCACCATTGCCATCCCTGAAGAATATAAGATCACACGCAAGGACCGTACCAGCCACACAGGAGGAGGAATCGCTATCGTCCATAAAAAATCAATCCACATCTCAACCAGCTCTGACGTCAACATCGCCAACTCTGAACACCTTCACTTCCAGATCCACATCGACCCCAAGACCACACTCAGAGGCACCCTCCTCTACAGACCACCAGGACCCCGCGCAAAATTCAGTGAAGACATCACGGACTTCATCACTCCACACGCGCTCCCCTCCAAAGACTACATCCTTCTGGGAGACCTCAACTTTCACCTTGAAAAGAACAACGACCGCAACACCACCACCCTCTTGGACAACCTCGCCAACCTCGGACTTAAACAACTGGTCACTTCCCCCACCCACATCGCAGGTCACACACTCGACCCTATCTTCACCTCCAGCAATCATGTCTCCTTCAGCCACACTACGGACCTCCTCTGGACTGACCACAGCTGCGTTCACTTCACCTACAACAAGCCGAAACCCATCAACCACCCCCAACCAACTCTGCAAAGAAACTGGAACAAAATCCCCATCGACCAGATCTCCTCATCGCTCCTTCTTAACACCCCAGCCCACTCTTCTAACCCAGACCAAGCCGCCACCAACTTCACCCTATGGTTATCCAACACCGCCGACATCCTAGCACCACTGAAAAAATGTCAACGCAAACCTGGCAGCAAGAAGGCCTCCTGGTTCAACGATGACCTCAAGAAGTCCAAGAAACTCTGCCGCTCCCTTGAAAAGGCCTGGAAAAAAGACACAACCACTAGCACCAAGGACGCCTTCAAAAACGCCACCCGCACACACCACCAACTAATCCGAAAGGCCAAGAAAACAGCATTCAAGGATCGACTAGACTACAACGCTCACAACAGCAAGGAACTCTTCAACATCGTCAAGGAATTCACCAATCCCTCGGCCAACTCCAATGACATCACCCCCTCTCAAGCCCTCTGCGACTCCCTGGCTTTATTCTTCCACAACAAAATTGCAGACATCCACAACAGCTTCGACAACCAACCCGGAGACCAACCCACCCAACCATATGCTGAACATTCTCCCCCCTTGAACACCCTTAACGACTGGAACCCAATCTCCACTGAGGACACCATCCGCCTGATGAACTCCATCCACTCAGGATCCCCCACAGACCCATGTCCTCACCACATCTTCAACAAAGCAGACTCCGCCATAGCACCGCACCTCCGAGACGTCATCAACTGCTCCTTCAACTCCGCCACCTTCCCGGAAAGCTGGAAACACGCTGAACTCACCGCCCTTCTGAAAAAACCCACAGCGGACCCCACCGAACTCAAAAATTACCGCCCCATCTCGCTCCTTCCTTTCCCGGCCAAAGTCATCGAGAAAGCTGTCAACAACCAGCTCGCCGCCTTCCTCGAAGCCAACAAATCCCTCGACTCCTCACAGTCCGGCTTCCGAACAAAACACAGCACTGAGACAGCCCTCATCGCAGCAACAGACGACATTCGAACTCTACTGGACAATGGAGACACAGTCGCACTCATCCTCCTCGACCTCTCTGCAGCCTTCGACACAGTCTGCCACAGCACCCTTTTACGTCGCCTCAGAAACATCGGAATACAAGGAAAAGCACTTGAATGGATCACCTCGTTCCTCACCGGAAGAACCCAGAGAGTCCGCCTTCCACCATTCAAGTCCGAGGCCACTGAAGTCATCTGTGGCGTTCCACAAGGATCCTCACTCAGCCCCACCCTCTTCAACGTATACATGAGCCCCCTCGCGGCCATCGCCCGCCAACACAACCTCAACATCATCTCTTACGCGGATGACACTCAACTGATCCTTTCTCTCACCAATGACCCCAGCACCGCCAAAACTAATCTACACGAAGGAATGAAAGAAGTTGCCGAATGGATGAAACACAGCCGTCTGAAACTGAACTCTGATAAAACAGAAGTCCTCATCCTAGGTACATCCCCCTCTGCATGGGACGACTCTTGGTGGCCGGAAGCCCTTGGAAAAGCACCCATCCCAACAGACCACGCACGGAACCTAGGCGTTATCCTGGACTCTTCACTTTCAATGAACAGACAAGTCAGCGCCGTATCCTCATCCTGCTTCAACATTCTTCGCATGCTCAAAAAAACATTTCGCTGGATCCCCACCGAAACCAGAAAAACAGTCACCCATGCTCTGGTCACGAGCCGACTGGACTACGGAAACACCCTCTACGCAGGTACTACCGCTAAACTCCAGAAGAAACTCCAACGAATCCAAAACGCCTCAGCCAGGATCATATTAGACATCCCGCGTAACGAACACATCTCTGGTCACCTGAAAGACCTCCACTGGCTACCCGTCAATAAGAGGATCACTTTCCGACTGCTAACCCACGCACACAAATCACTCTACGACACCGGACCAGAATGCCTCAACTCACGACTGTCATTCTACACCCCCTCCCGCCAACTACGTTCTTCCAGCCAAGCCCTCGCCACTGTACCTCGCATCAACAAGACCACCATGGGAGGCAGATCCTTCTCATACCTGGCAGCTAAAACATGGAACTCACTCCCCACTTACCTTCGCCTTACCCAGAACCACCTAGCATTCAGAAAGCAACTTAAAACGTGGATATTTGACAAGTAATCCTCCCCCCCTCCCTAAGCGCCTTGAGACCCTCTGGGTATGTAGTGCGCTATATAAATTCTTTGACTTGACTTGACTTGACTTGGTTGGGGGGCATGTCAATGAAGTCTAACTGGAGACTTTTAAAGGGTCCGTGGAGCGGTGGGAAATGGCCTGATGCAGCGGGTGTACCCTTCCCAGTATTATACTGTGCACAAACAGTGCATTGTCTGCAAAGTTTTTCTGCTATTTGACGAAACTTGCAGCTGTACCAATATTGGGAAAATAACCTGATCATGCCGTACCGGCCAACGTGTGAGGGACCATGAAAAAGGCGTGCCATGGAGGGAAGCATGGATGAAGGTAGGCATATTTTTCCATTAGGCCCTGTCCATAATCCTTCCTTTGTTTGCACACACCCATCTTTTACCCATTCCTCCTTTTCAATTTCCTCCACTTTGCTCTGAATGTGTATAGGATCAAAATGTAATGCAACATTGGTAGTATCCGTGTTATTGTTGTGGCTTATCATCTGTACCATAGCTATCTGACAGCCGGTTAGCGCTATTCTCTTTGCCTCTCTATCAATGAATGCATTGCTTTTTGACGGTAATCACTCATAATATCGATTCCAAAATATAGAATGGACATAATATCGAAGTAAAAATATAGAATGGACAAAATATCGAATGGACACAATATAGTGGTTAAAAATATCGAATTTAAGGTAAGTAATATCGATTTTCAAAATATAGAAGTCAAAATATCGAAGTATACAATATAGGCATTAAATATATCGATTTTTTAATAATATCAATTTTTTTAAAGTGTTTTGTATGTTAGTATATGTGTGAAAAGTATATATTAATTTTTGTAATGTATGTTTAATGTATTTTAAGTAATGAATTTTATGTTATTTAATTTTTGCGTAATTTAATTCTGTAGCGGGTTGTGGGTTTATAGGGGAATAGGGTGGGAAGTAATTTAATTATATTAAATTACAAATTAATTTTTAGCAATTATTATTAATTTTTAATTAAATTTTGCTTTCTAGTTCTGTAGCGGGTTGTGGGTTTATAGGGGAATAGGGTGGGAAGTAATTTAATTGTAATTAATTAAATATTTTTATTTATTTATTGGTATTTATTTTGAATGTATTGTTATTTTTTAATTGGTAATTAATTTTTATTAATTGCCAATTACTTCTTATTAATTGGTAATTATTTTGTATTAATTAAATATTTGATAAGTATGATAATTGTATTAATGTATTTTCTGTAGTGGGATGTGGGTTTATAGGGGAACAGGCTGGGAAGTAATTTAATTGTAATTAAGTAAATATTTTTTTTCATTTATTGGTATTGATTTTAAATTTATTGTTAATTAATTCTTAATTGGTAATTAATTTCTATTCATTGGCAATTAATTTTTATTAATTGGTAATTATTTTGTATTAATTAAATATTTGATAATTATGATAATTGTAATAATGTATTTTCTGTAGTGGGATGTGGGTTTATAGGGGAATAGGGTGGGAAGTAATGTAATTGTAATTAATTACATATTAAAAATACTTTTTGTGTATTGATAATTAATTTACTGTTAATTTTTAATTGGTATTAATTTTTATTATTAATTAGTTTTTGTTATTGAAAATTAATTAGGTGTTAAATAATTATGAATAGGTTATTAATTTTTAATAACTAATATGTAGTTGTATTTCTAAATAATTATTACATAATATTAAATTGGTTATTAATTTCAATTAATGTTTTATTGGTATTGATATTTAATTAATTTTTAATAATATATTAAATCATTACTTTCCCTACTGTTAAACTCACTGGAGTGGGAATAGTAATTTTCACCCTCCCGCTATCCAACGCTTTCCCTACTGTTGCACTCTCTGGAGTGGGAATAGTACTTTTTTACCCCTACGCTATCCAATGCTTTCCCTACTGTTGCACTCTCTGGAGTGGGAATAGTAATTTTTACCCCTACGCTATCCAAATCTTTCCCTACTGTTGCACTATCTGGAGTGTGAATAGTAATTTTCACACTCCCGCTATCCAACGCTTTCCCTACTGTTGCACTCTCTGGAGTTGGAATAGTATTTTTTACCCCTACGCTATCCAACGCTTTCCCTACTGTTGCACTCTCTGGAGTGGGAATAGTAATTTTTACCCCTACGCTATCCAATGCTTTCCCTGCTGTTGCACTCTCTGGAGTGGAAATAGTAATTTTTACCCTTCCAATATCCAACGCTTTCCCTACTGTTGCACTCTCTGGAGTGGGAATAGTAATTTTTACCCCTACGCTATCCAACAATTTCCCTACTGTTGCACGCTCTGGAGTTGGAATAGTAATTTTTACCCTACTGCTATCCAACGCTTTCCCTACTGTTGCACTCTCTGGAGTGGGAATAGTAATTTTTACCCTTATGCTATCCAACGCTTTCCCTACTATTGCAGTATTTTTTACCCCTACGCTATCCAACACTTTCCCTACTGTTGCACTCTCTGGAGTGGGAATAGTAATTTTTACCCCTACGCTATCCAACGCTTTCCCTACTGTTGCACTCTCTGGAGTGGGAATAGTATTTTTTACCCCTACGCTATCCAACGCTTTCCCTACTGTTGCACTCACTGGAGTGGGAATAGTATTTTTTACCCTCCCGCTATCCAACACTTTTCTACTGTTGCACTCTCTGGAGTGGGAATAGTAATTTTTACCCTTACGCTATCCAACGCTTTCCCTACTGTTGCACTCACTGGAGTAGGAATAGTATTTTTTACCCCTACGCTATCCAACGCTTTCCCTACTGTTGCACTCTCTGGAGTGGGAATAGTATTTTTTACCCCTACGATATCCAACGCTTTCCCTACTGTTGCACTCACTGGAGTGGGAATAGTATTTTTTACCCCTACGCTATCCAACGCTTTCCCTACTGTTGCACTCACTGGAGTGGTAATATTAAATGTTACCCTCCTGCAATCCTACGGTAAAATATTGTACATTTTTTATTAATTACTTAAATTAATGATATCTTAATTTTAAGGTTATTTGAGTATTTTTAAGTATGTTTTAGTTAATTATAATTATTATTTCATTAATTTTAAATTACTTTTAAGACATTTAAAAAAAATGCGATATTTTGACTGCCTATATTTTTTACAGACTATATTTTGGATTCAATATTTTTGTACTTACCTGTTTGTAGATAGGAATTCGATATTTTGGCATTCTATATTTTGGTGACTATATTTTGGTAAGTCTATATTTTGTTATTCTATATTATGTCAGTGATCCCTTTTTGACACATAGGGGTCGATTCCGATTCGGGAAAAAAAACGTCCGTACGATTTGTATCCGGAGCCCTCTCCGTACGAATCGTACCCGTCCGTCCGAGTCGCGAAGTACGATCCGTATTCCGTGAATCCGTCCGAATCGTCGCGATCCATATGTATTGCAAGGCTGAACCCGTGAACCGTACGACTTGTACACATACCGTACGACTCGTACACATGCCGTACGACCCGACGAGTATGATCCAGACCGGGGTATGAGAACGCGATTCGTACGGTCCACGTCAGGTAAGGGCGAGTCGTATGTAAAAGCACCCAAGCACATACACACCGTACGGTCCGTACCCCCCATAATCGCAGGGGTAGGCCCCGTACCCCTGCGATCATGGGGTGTACGAGCCGTACCCCCATTGTACGAACGGTATACGAGCCGTACCCCCATTGTACTATCGGTGTACGAGCGGTAACCCCATTGTACGATCGGTGTACCGGTGGTACCCTCAATGTACGATCGGTGTACGAGCCGTACCCCCATTGTACGATCGGTGTATGAGCCGTACCCCCATTGTACGATCGGTGTACGAGCCGTATCCCATGTACAATGGGGGTACGGCTCATACACCGATCGTACAATGGGGGTACGGCTCGTACACTGATCGTACATGGGGTACGGCTCGTACACCGATCGTACAATGGGGGTACGGCTCGTACACCGATCATACAATGGGGGTACGGCTCTTACAGTGATCGTACATGGGGTACGGCTCGTACACCGATCGTACAATGGGGCTACGGCTCGTACACCCCATGATCGCAGGGGTACAGAATGTACCCCTGCGATCATGGGGGGTACGCAACGTACCCTGGGGGCCGTTCCATACCTGTTTTGGCACGAACTCTGCTTTTACGGCTGTTTTCAGCTCCCGTAGAAAAAGGGTCGTACGGTGCGTACCCGACACGTATCATACTTGCTGAATTGTAAAAACCAGCCGCGAACCGTACAGACGCCGCGTATAGCGGGTTCCGAGGGCGAATCGTACGGAGATTAGAGTCGTACGGTGTCTTGTACGACTCGTACGGAGTACGGCTCCTGGTACGAATCGTACTTCGTCGTACATACGGGGCGTTTACTGGTACGATTCGTACGGGGAAAAACACTCCGTACGACGATTTGGAGCGTTTTTTACCGGATCGGAATCGACCCCATAGTCTTTTGATAAAGTATGTGCTACACATGTCATGATAGCACTTTTGATGGCAATAAAAAGGCTTGGAGGAGGTCACTGATCAATTGTGCGTGTTCTATTTGCTGGCCTGAATATGTAAGGAAGCCTCTCATTGACCACAGCTGGCCAAAGTCATGGACCACCCCAAAGGCATACTGGCTGTCTGTGTATATGTTTGCTCTGTTCCCTTTAGCCAATGTGCATGCCCTCGTTAGTACCACGAGTTTGGCTGCTTGTGTGCTATTGGCAGCTGCCAACCTTACCCCTTCCAGTAGTTTATTAGCAGTGCTCACTGCATAGGAGGCCTGCAATGTCCCTTGGTCGCCCCTAAGGCATGACCCATCTACAAACAAGTCCTATTGACCATCTGGTAGTGGTTTGTCTTTCACGTCTGGGTGCACATTTGTGTGTCTGTCAATAGCTAATGTACAATCGTGAAAGGCATCATCTGACTCTAGATGATCCAGCACGTGTTTTGTTGGCAAAAGATATGCTGGGTTCAAAGTGGTGCATCTCTTGATGGCAATGTGTGGTGCTCATAGTATCAGCTCATACCTAGTAAGTCGTGCATTTGTTAGGTGCTGAGTCTTAGTGGATGTGAGCAGTGTATCCACTGAATGGGGAACGTGCAAAACCATGGCGTGTGCCAGCACTATATTTTCAGACTGATTTACCACCAGTGCTTCTGCCACCAAGGCGGGAGCACAGAGGCCACTGGGTGTAGTTTGGCCTAGTATACCACTGGGCGGAAGTATGATCCGTGCTTTTGACTCAACACCCATAGTGAGCACCCTCCCTTCTCATGGAAGAACAGGTGGAACTCTTGCTGTTATCTGGGAGGCCTAGCGCTGGTGCTCCACTTAGTTCACTTTTGAGTTTGTGGAATGCCTCGTCACAATCCAGTGTCCAGGGCACCACATCTGGGATCTCTTTGTGTATTAGGGCTTGTAATGGCTTGGCAATGAGGGAGAAATTTGGGATCCAGTGTCTACAGTATCCAGCCGGCCCCAAAAATGCCCGAACCTCTTTTGTGTGCGTGGTCGGGGAAAGTGGGTGATGGTTGATATCCGGTCAGGTAGTAATCTCCTGGCCCCTTTGGACAGTTTGTGGCCTAAATATGTTACAGACGTGAGGCAGAACTGTAAATTCTTGGGGAAAACCTTTTTACTTTTTATTGATAGGTGGGGCAGGACGGTAATAGTTCCTGTACGCAAGCATCCCTTGAAGGTGAGGCCAGTACCAAATCGTCTAGGTACTGGATAAGTGTTGAGCCTCCCTTCGGTATCAGGGAATCTAAATCTGTCTTTGGTGCATATGTAGAGATGGAGGGTGATTCTGTAAAGCCTTGTGGGAGCCTTGACCATGTTAGTCTCCGCCCTTTATAACTCAAACTAAAAAGGTATTGGCTGTCTGAGTGGATGGGATGATAAAGAAGGCGGAGCTCAGATCCAGCACTGTGAAGTGTGTGGCTGTGACTGGGATATTGGACAATATTGTTGATGGGTTTGGAACACCTGGGAAGGAAAGTATCACTATTTTGTTCGATTCCCTCAGATCTTGTGTAAAACGGTATACGGGGGCCACATCCAGACCCTTAGATGCTTTCTTGACAGGGAGTATTACTGTATATTATTGGCTAGAGCGTATGTCCCTTATTATTCCCTGCTTCAGGAGGTCCTGTATTACTGGTGCTATGCCCTCCTCCCCTTCCTTTGAAATTTTGTCTTGTAGCACTCTCGGGAGGTGGGTTCCTGGCTTCAATTTAATCTGTACTGGTGGATAATTCAAAACCAGTCCTACATCATTTGCACAAGTAGCCCAGACTTGGGATGGTGCACAGTTGCGGAGCTCTGAGGGTATGACGGAGTCAGTGCAGGTCATTAAAGCTTGTAACATCAGACCATCTGGCCTGATTTCTAGAAAGACTGCTGTTGGTTAGCCGTGTATGGTGCATTGTAATTTGCAGAGCAAGTCCCTACCTAGTAAATTCACTGGGCAGAATCTGCTGAGGATAAACTGATGGTTGACAGTTATGGTTCCTACCCTTAATTGTAGTGGTTGTTTCAGATATTCATCTATTGGTTGTCCTATCATTCCGACTGCCGTGACCAGTATTCCCGAAAGTGGTGCCTCCGGCGTCAAGGACCACTTTAGCATTGATATGTGAGCTCCTGTGTCTATCAAGAATGGTACAATATTGCCTAAAACTTTGCCCTCTACATATGGACCTGATTTATCCACTGCATGACTGGAGCTATTAGGCAGCCTTCCACTTTCAGGCATCCCTAGAATAAATATTGAGGCGGTGGGAAGCCATTGTCCTGTTGCCCCCAACTGTCCCTCCCCATCCAGTCCTGCTGTGCTGAAGGCATGTATTGTGACATATATCCTTGCTGTTAATTATGTCTATACTCTGTAAGCTGGGTGTTATGCTCGTATTGTTGTTGGTACTGTCCCCTATTCTGTGTGGGCCTGCTTTCTGCTTTTTTCTTTTTTAATATTGGGCAGTCTGCCTTCCAGTGGTTGGGGTCCTTACAGTAAAGGCAAGCGGTACCTGGTGCAGGTAGGGAGGCTGACATGCCATTCTTTGGCCTTCCTGTGCCCTTCCCCCTACCTCGGCCTCTCCCTCTTCCTTGCTGACTTGTGTAGAACCTTTCTTGCTTTCTTGTGCTACCATCAGTCTAACTTTTTCTTTCTTTATTTTATCTGCCTCCATTGTCTGTACATTGGACTGATAATCAGAGCAGTATCTGGCTGCTGCCAGCACCTTTTCTATGGGCTCTTGTTGCCATCAAACACACGATGTTTGTAGGTCTGCTTTATTAGACGGTCACAGACTTTGGAAAAAATGGTGACAAAGGCTGGCATGGCTTCACCCATTGGCTTTTTGTAGCTTGCTGTTCTGCTGGCATTCTTGCAGAAGGCCGTCAAAATAGGAGCTCACACTCTCATCTTTTTCCTGTTTGGTATGTGTAATCGGATTCCAGTCAACCTTATCTTCAGGTATCTTCTCTTTTATGTATTTAACTATCTCTTCATATTTGTCTGTAACCTCATCATTCTCCTGGTACTCCTCCCTTACCTCTCACAGCCTCCCCCATTGGCCACTTCACTTTACCGTTACAATCTTCCCACAGATCTCTTGGCACAAGTATGTTAAATAATGTGTTGAAATCGCTCCATAATAGTCCTCCCAACGCTGCCATCCTATCCAACTCAGCATACCACTTCCTAGGTTCCTCTCTTAGCTTTGGGAAGAGTTTAGTAAAGCACATAGGGCCAGATGTAGGTAAATCCTTTTTTTCGACTCTTAAATACCGACTCACACCGAATCGGTATTTCAGAATCGGAAAACGGGATGTAGGTAAAAAATCGGAAAAAATACTGATTCGGTATCACTCGGAATTCCAAATCGGTATTTACTGATTCGGTATTTACCGAATCGGTAAATACCGAATCGGAAATACCCATTCATTCCTATGGACCTTCTGGCCCATAGGAATGAATGGGATTTACCGAATCGGTATTTACCGATACGGTAAATACCGAATCGGGAATTTGAAAAAAATGACATGTGAGCCGGTAAACCAATCAGGAACACCCACCACACCCCACAACAAAGGTACAGAGGAACCAACCAATCAGAATCAAGCACCCCTCCCCAGTATCTGGGAGTGGCCACACCCATGCAGGTGCAGAGCAACTGAACTGTTTGCAGAGCAGGAGGAAACAGAGAGGAGCAGGCTTTCCAGAGCTTACCTGATCATCGGAATGGAGTCCCAGGATGGCCAGAAGGATGCAGCAGAGCGCAGGAGGAAAATAAAATTCAGCCCAGCAGAACTGCAGGTGCTTGTTGAAGATGTGGTGAAGAACTACACCCACATTTTCGGAAAACAATCTCTGCATGTTGCAGAGTCTGTGAAACGTAATACATGGCTTGACATCCAGACAAAGGTTAATGCCATTGGGGTGACGCACAGGGAGATTGATGAACTCAAGAAAGGATGGCACGACCTACGCATCATCACAAAGAAGAAAATTGCTGCCCAAAGAAAGGAAGCTGGAGTCACAGGTGGGGGAAAAAACAGAGCTCCAAGACTAACAGAGCTTGATGAGCTTGTGGAATCCACCCTGGAACCAGACAGCATCCATGGAATTGGGGACACAGATAGCTCTGCCAGAGCTGCAAAGAAGCAAGGTAAGATGCATGGACAGTAATCCCCACCCATTACCCAGTCCCCTTCCCCACTGTGTGTGTAAGCATGACACTCCAGAACAGGTTTTACTGAAGGCCAGCAATGCATCATGGGAGAGGTAGTCATAGGTACATACATCCAATGCATACAACATAGAATCCAGCAAGGCTTGCCACACACAACTTCGAGCAGCTGATGTAGACTAGGCAATTGTGTGATATAAATGTAATTTAATAATGGCACGCAGGTGAACGACACCACTGACCCAATGTCCATATCTTTTCACAGGAGAGTCCTCACGCAATACAGCACCAGAAGGGGAGGGGAGGGCACCAGCACCTAAAAGGAGGGAAAAGGAAAAAGAAAGTGCAGGTCACAGCGCTGTCAAGAAAGAGAACACCACATCCCAGGTAGCCTCAACACCTGAGCGAGCCACAACACCACAGACTGCAAACCTCAGATGAGGAGGATGAGGAGGGTGAAATGCAGAGAAATCCACCTGTGGCTGACAAGGCTAGGCAGCAGAGTACTGCAGGTGCTGTGCGGGCCAGTGTCCTTGGCAGAAGGGCACGGGAGAGAGGTAAAGGCCAGGAAGGAGAGGGGGTCTTCTGTGGACTGGAGGCCACCATGGTAAAGGTGCAGCGCCTGCCGGCGAAGGCAATGTTGGCAGTGCACAGGCAGGTGCGCAGCATCAATTGCAAAATATCAAACATTGACCATGGAATTGGTAACATGGCTAGGAGCTTGGAGACAATTGCAAAGGGGATGACAGACATCACACAGTACATGAATGCTGTGTGTGACAAATTGGACAGAGACCACTCAGAACGGCGCAGGGAGCACCAGTGTATGCGGCAGCAGTCTAAAGCCCTGAAGCGCTTTGCACCAGCAACCTCACTGCTGTGCCGGCGTTCTGTAGCAATGCAGGATGCAATTGTGCACTGCTGTACTGATTTAACAAGGGGGATGGGGAGAGTCACCTCTGCCATGGAACAGATGCTCACGAACCAGGCAGGCACTGCTGGTGACACAGGTGTGGATGAAACAGAAGGGTCCACCAGCAGGAGTGGCTCCAGCACTCCTGTCCCTGAGATGCATAGGAACGTCAGGCACAACATATCTGACCCAGGCACCACGGAAAGTGTTGAGACCCAGTCTCGTGCATCCCGCACTGTAGTGCGTGGGCGCAAACGTTAAAATTGCCATCACCCCACAGGACAAGTTACAGTGAGGTGAACTGTGACCACGCAGTCATGGACACAGACTTTGTAGGACAATGGTGTTGAATCTGTTACATGATGTAGTGACAATTAAACTACATACTTCACATACTACACCTGTCTGTGTCTCATTAATTACTTAGAAATATCGACGTGTGATTTCTGCCCGTCTGAATCTCCCATCAGTTGCTGCTGCTCCTGTTGCATGGGGCTCTGCCTGTTCCTGGTCATCATCAATATCCTCGTGATGTGTTAGCTCCAACTCTGTGCCTTCTTTGGTGGCAAGATTGTGCAACATGGCACAGGTCTCTATCATCTTGCAGCACAGGATGGGGGTGTACTGGCGTGCACCTCCACTCTTGTGGAGACAGCGGAACCTGCTCTTAAGGAGTCCAAATGTGCACTCCACTACGTTGCGAGTAGACCTGTGAGCCACATTATAACGCCTCTCACTCCTGGTAGGATTGAGGTAGGGTGTGAGCACACAGGAACGCAGGGCATATGCACTATCGCCTAGGTGATAAAGAGATGTCCATTAGTTACATACTCATGAAACATACATCTGCCATGACTATCAGGGTGTGTCACAGTTATTTACCTAGCAGGTATCCGTCCCCAAACTCTCCAGCAACAAGGCGTGTGTACATCCCACTATTCTGGAAAATGTAGGAGTCGTGGGTGCTCCCAGGAAATTTGGCAACAATGTCTGTAATGATTTTGCCAGCATTGCATATCACCTGCACATTGATGGAGTGCATTGACTTACGGTTCCTGTAGATGTGTTCAGTGGCTGCAGGTGGACAGAGTGGAATGTGGGTGCCCTATGCAGCCTATCACGTGAGAGAAGTGTGCCAGTTGATAGAAATCATTTTTTGTTTTGGCAAGTTCCGCAGGTGTGTCAGGGAACCGGATGCAATGTTCCATTCTCTGCGTCATGGCCTCAAGGAACTTGCGGAAAAAACGGGACATGCAGCTCTGGGACACACCACCACCAACTGCAGCAATCACACTCTGGTAGCTCCTAGAGGCAAGCAGGTGTAGGCTACACAGCACCTGCACATGGGGTGGGATGGCATGCGCCCTTGGTGTTGGGTGATCCAGGTATGGGTGGAGGTCCCTAATAAAGTCCAGGATGGTTCTGGGGTGTAGCCTGTACCTCTGCTGTCTCTCTGGCTCAGTCAGTTGGAATAGGGTGATCCTCTGCCTGTAGACCTGCTCTTCCCTTCTCCATACCCTCTCTCCTGCTGCCTGTAGCCGTAGCCGCCTCGCAATCACATAGAATGCCGCCATTCTGGTCAAACTGATGCATTTTGGGCCCTTTTTTATAGCCTACACCTGGTTACCACCTGTGTTCAATCCATGGTAAATACCGACTCTTAAATACCGAATTTGAAGAAATTCAGTATTTTTTTACTTTCCTACATCTCGATGGACCTTTTTTACCATTTCCTAATTACCGATTCGGTAAATAAGAACTTGGTAAATAAGGATTCGATAAATACCGATTCGGAATTATACTGACTCTTATTTACCGAATCGGATACTTTTTGGCACCTACATCTCAAATTCCAAATACCGTTCGGTAACAACCGAAATTACCGAATTTCGGCCGTTACCGACCGGTATTTGGCTACCTACATCTGGCCCATAATGTCTTGTCTGGAACAGGGGACATAGACATATGCCAATTTGATGTCCTTACTACCTGAAGGAGGTGGTACTTCCAGAATGGGCATAATTAGTGCTGTGGGGCAGCTGTTGATGGTGCTGGTGTACCTGTTTTAGGGGTGAGGGTCTGGACTACTTCCAACACTGCAAATGTGTTCACCATCTGCTTCCACTGTTGCAGTTTTTCTTCCGCATATTGTAGTGTGTCTTTCATGTTTTCCTCATTGTATGTTTGCAGGTCCAAGTCTGTGAAGCTGAACCTTGCTTTTTCCCAGTCATACTGTGCAGGTAGTGGTAGAGCTGCACGTGCAGTATCTAGGCCTGTGGCCTTTGCTCGCTGGACATAAGCATTGTAAGCTTGGGGACCCTTTTCCATTAACTGTGCTCGTGCCAGTGACAGGACTTTTTCTAAGTATGGTCTGTTCTGGTGTTGTGTGAAGGCGTCTACGGCTAGTGTCCCTCCCACCATCTGTTGAAGTAACTCCTGGCATTTAGTTGTGTCTGATTTCAGTAGTCTCTTTTGTACTGTGGGCGAGCCGTAGGGAATGCAGTAGTACTCTTTGTTTTACTGAAACTGTCATGCCTAGCCTGTAATGGAGGCTGTTTGGTCCCTGCTAGATCCGGTTCTAGTAGTGCAATGTCATGGGCTGTCTGCCGTGTGTATGTACAAATGTCCCATATCAAGCACTGCCACTTGGGTAATGACGTATGGTTGTCTTCTGACGTGTCATTGAATGGTTGTGCTATGTCTTTTTGTGCGCATTGAGCCTGCAGCTGTCTTTTGTTGTCACTATATTTTCTGGCAGCATGGACAGCTTCTGTCCTCATTAGCTGCAGAACAGCAATGTCTAGGGCGGCGTCCAAGTCTATCTTGGTAGCCTCTTCGTTGAGAAGCCGGCGCATTAAAGCTACAGCGTCTGTCTTTTGCTGTTAAGTTAGCTCAGGGGGTTTCTTCACGGGAGGGGAGGTTGAGACTGTTGTGGCTCTTATTCGCCCCATTAGAAGGTCCTCTAGTACTGAGTCCTCATCTCCCTTGTCTTCTTTACTCCCTGATTTTCTTTCTCAACAGGGATGCATGGGTTTACCCCTACTACATCCATTTGCACTTTTCTCCAATTCTCATTTATTTTCTGCTTACTTATTTAACTTAACATCTTATTCTTAACCCCTAACAATTCCCTGTGAACTTTCGACTTCACATCATTAGTTGAGCGCATGTCGCAACAGGACCAGGTCCCACTGGAAAAACAATTCCCACTCGGCCGGCCTTATCTTTTTGCCTTTTATTTTCAGCATCTGTGTCAAATAAGAGAACTTATTGATGTCGTACGTCCCCTGACATGGAAATTGTACCTCCGGTCTCCTAGCTGTCAGGTCATGCCATTTATGTATAACTAGTATGGAACTCAGTCCTTGGCGTAGGGCCACATTGTATGCTGGGGAGTCATTTGGGGGAGCTGGGTGACTGCTGTCTAAATTACTTTTTCAGAGAGTGTTTCCCATTTGGAGAGATGAGAGTGAGGAAGATTGTGAAGTTTAAGCGTTAACCTTCCTTGCTGTTCAATGACAGTTCTGATACACCAGAGAGATGAGTGCGGTTTCGCGCTATACTATGAACAGACAACACAATGGGTAAACAAACATTATCATGTGCTTTTCAGCCATGGTCCAGCTGTCGCGATAGTAGAGGAAGCCATTCATCAGGCAAACAGAGAGGTCAATTGATACAAGTTCACCAAAGCATTCACAATTACGAACAAGAGAATGTCCTGGGTACTTATTACTCGTGTGCCATGGACAGAATGAAGGGTGACCGGAAAGTATTTAGAAGAAAGATTAGTTGTTCCATCTCTTTGCAATGTCCTGTTATCCCGTAATTGGGAAGGAGGGGTGGCTAGAGAACATTGAAGACCTTATGGATGGCGCCAAGAGGTCCAGTCATTTAAATATTCAGTGAAGAAGTGGTGAACTCCTCGTGCAGTTTACATGAAATATAAAACTAAATCCCACATCCCTGTGCGGCAGCGCTGTCTGTGTCTGTGTGCTGCAAATATGTGCAGCGTAATTACCTAATCCCAGAAGAGTAACAGGGGTAAGAGGAACAATATTAATGGTATTTAAAGGAAATAAGGAGCAAAACGCAAATAGGAGATATTGTACTTTATAGGGCAAATATTAATAAGTCTGCCAGCCAGTTCATTGTAAGTGGGCAGTAATATTAAGAGGCATTTGTTATGGTGGTAATAGGTATTTGAGGGGTGCTAAGTTTGTTGTCATAGAGGTAACAGCGTGACATGTCAGTCACGTAGCACCTCAATACCCAAATAAAATGATAATCTGTCAAGTACTGAGAATACCCTACAAGCCTAACAGTATTTTACCACAAGGTATGAGAGGCACATGACGATTACACAATAGAAAGACAGTGAAACCCACTATTATGGATAATAAAACAACTGAGCATCCCTATACACAACTGGAGATCGCTTTGGGCATCCAGCTGGAGGTTGCCAGCGGCTCTGCTGTGAGTGAACGCGACCCAACTGTGACTTCATGAAAGCCGATATATTTGGCCAGCCCCTATTATGAGGGGAGTTAGCTGGACCTGAATCTGAGCTCATTAAAAATGAATATCTGTTGACCTTAATAAAACTCGTTGCAACAGCAAAAGAGCAGCCTAGCTGACTAAAAAAATGTACAAAATTGTTCCTGCACATAAACTGCATGCAACCACTGGGGTTCTTCTACCGCAACCACCTGCACCTGGGGAGCAAAACCACCACAACCCTAAAATGGGTGGCTACCTCCTACAACCCAACCTGGAGGATGGAAATCCTCAATCAAAGCGTACTGACCTATGCTTCAGTCAATGGGAAGTAGCTGTGAAGGTCCTCCACCCCTATCGGCTGGGGAATTTCTGCTGGCAAGACAGATGGGTGCAGTAGGTCGCCCTCCTTAGTACGCCGACAGCTAGGTGCTGCTTGGCACCGGGAAATCACTGCATGCAGGGAACTTGCAGATGGACGCTGTCATCGGTCAGATGGGGAGGGTATCCGGGCCAGGAACTAAAACAGAGCAAAAAATGCCCATGTAAAGAATTCTGGCAGGGATCGGCAGCAATTTCAGCGGTCATTAGCAATGCACGGAGCAAGAGGAGAAAGCCTATTGGCACCACGTAGCAAGTGCTGACGTTAGACAGGATTACAGACTGAAAAATAAATTATGAGAGCCACGAAAAGGGCACAGAAGTAAATGATAAGGACAGCCGCAACAACAGCCATTAGTATTTCCCATAAACTGTGGAAACATAAGATGTAAACATTGCCAGGGCACAGGCAAACCGTCCCTGGCATGAAAAAAGAATTGGCAGACGGAGAGGGAGAGAGAAGAGGGACGAAGAGCAGTTAACCGGATACCATACAAATGTGCTGAGAGAGAGAAGGAGCAGGGGCATGAGATATGATGAAGTCAACTGACGGGCAGACAGTCCCCCAGCATCCAAGAGAGGTGGAGGAGAGAAAAGATAAATGCAAAAGTTATCGAACCTCAGGTCTCCGAACCTCGAATGAAGCCGGAGTCCAGCAGCCAGCCTGCGAAGTCGTCAGTGATCCAGGAGCTGCATTCTCACACAAAATGTTGGATCTGAAAAAAGAAATAATACCAAGAATACAAATCTCTGTCAGCACAGTAGATAGCAAAGTTTATTGAGGACCAACAAACAATGTATTAACGTGTGGAACGGAGGCATCAGCAAAGTCACTGAATGTCCAAAGATGTGACGTTTCTGACAATCTTTATAGGCCCAAACTGCAAAGGATGCAGCATCATAACATACGCAGTATAAATCAAGCATAGCCCATTGGACCAATTAGCAAGGGTCTTAGCTGTGCTATACCATTTAAGGTCCGAAATGTACTGTCGCTGACCACGTGCCCCAAGTAGGCAGTTTCTGGGACTCTCCACTGTAATGTAAGATATCAGTTTGGTACCTTTCCAGTTAATAACTGCAACATAATAGCAATGAATAGACATATTGCGAAATGGGATATGCTGAAACGTTTGTGCCTAAGTGAGCATCTTCCTTTGTCAAGTATCTTGTCTTGAGCAAGACTTGCGTTACTAAAGCCATTTCTCTGAAGCCAAGGAAAAGTGCAAGCATCTTGTGCATTGATTTTCACGTCAACTTAACAGGGCCTAGCAGCTTACTGCATTTTGTATCACGTAAGAAAGATGGCTTCTACAAACCCATTTTCCAAGGGGGACATAGGTCTGTTTGTCTGGGGTCCTATTGCCGCTCCCGGCATCCAATGTAGCATTTGCAAGTGAAAATATTGGTCCCGGTCTATCAGGCCATAATCCTCCTTCAGTTGGGCAAAAGGAATAGCGCCATTGTGGATAAAAAGACATCCAATCCGTTTACACCTACCCTCAGCCCAGCGTTTATCAGCTCCCTCCGCCCTGCCAGGAGGAAAGGCTAGGTTCGAGAATAGAGGGGCAAGGGGAAAAGGGAATGTGCTAAGGCCTTGGGAGATTGCTACCTTATCCCAGACCCGGAATGCTGGACAAGTGACGTGGGGAGGAGTACAGCCCACTAAGCACGAAAATGCATAGGAAGCCACACCTCCCTCCAGATGTGTCTGCCTGCAACCGTTTGGTCCATAAAGACACAGTGCTTCTCCGTGAGTGGATGATTCCACTCCACCAGGAAGAGCAATTGAGCGGCTTGATTTACCTAGCCACGTTGGGTATCACCAGTCCCCCATCCTGCTTTGGTCGTTACAGAAGTTGTTTCTGCAGCCTGGCCTTCATGGTCCCCCAAATGAAACGCTCAATCTCCCCCTGTAGCTTTTGAAGAAGGCCAAGGGGTGGCTGCAGCAGCAGCGTCTGAAAAATATATAGGGCTCTAGGAAGAATATTCATCTTTACAGCAGCGAATCTGCCAAACCATGACAATGGGAGCCGCTGCCAATGGAGCAAGTCCTTGCGAATAAGGTCAAGCAACCTGGAGTAGTTAGACTCAGTAGTCTTCGCCACAGTACTTTTGAGCACCAAGCCTAGATATGGCAGTCCCTCTCAACTCAATCGAAGTCAAATTGGAAACGCAAAACCATCTCCGTATTTGCGTTTGAAGTCATTTTCAAAATTTGAGATTTTTGCATGTTACCCGGAAGTCTGAAATCTGAACGAATCTCTGGAGGTATGCTGCTATAGATGGGAGGGAGGTAGCTGGATGGGTGATAGAGAAAATAACGTCATCAGCATTTAGACTAATCAAATTCTGTTCCGCTCCAAAGGGAATTCCCTGAGCCCTGGGGTTATTGCGATGTCATTGAGCAAAGGGCTCTATATGAAGGGCGAACAAGATGCGCGCGAGAGGACACCCCTGTCTGGTGCCCCATTCAAAATAGAAATAAGTAGATCTGACCCTCTTCACCCTATCCCCGGTGCAGGGCAAACTATACATGCTCACAATCCATCTTTGACACTGCATGCCAATGACAAAACATTTAATAGTTGCAAACATATAGGGCCAGTGCGCCCTATCAAAGCTTTCCCCACATCCACAGTGAAGAGCAAAGCCTCCTCGTGGGAGCGTTTGACTTTATCTATCAGATGGCAGAACCACTTGTGGGCCATGGAGAAATAGGTGTAGTCCCATTCCTCAGGATGTAAAGCGTGCCACACATCTTGCAATCCACATTCTTCCAACCAGTCCTGGCTCCCTGCTTATAGGGCGCCGGATCCATCAACCCTCTGACCTGAGCGATCCATCTCTCCATCCATAACTATATTCAAGTCTTCTCCCACCACCACAGCCGCGTCAGGGGTGTGAAGTTCCTTATCTATGGGGTCCAATAAAAAGGTCCCTTAATGTTCGTTTGACGGAATAAATTGAAGCCACTGTAAAATGGAATATATCCATTAGCACCCTAAGGGCCAGTAAACGACCCTTAATTTCAGCCACAGGCCCCAGGACAATGCCAGGAAAGTACTTGGAAAACAGAATGGCCACTCCTTCCTTCAGACCAGAATTGCTGCTGGAACCCCCTAGTGTGTAAATCTTTAGGGAGTCAGTGTGTCTCCTAATGCAGGCATATCCCCCCTGAAGAATGCACTAACAAAGATAAAATCGACTTTCTCTTGGCAGGATTGTTAAGGCCTTTGATGGAGCGGGATAGAAAACAGAAATCTGTTTAAACCCGTGAAGTCACACTTCCATAAATAAATTAATAATGCTAACAACTTGTGCTGTGTGTATAATAATTCAACCTAGTTTAAAGTTGCATTTTCACAGAACACGCGGGAAACTAACATGTGTGCTCATAAATGTGCATTATGTTGCATTCTTATGTATGTGGAAAATAATAAATTAATCTTGTCTATTGTTATGTCATAACTAATAGCAGCTGTTTTTAAAATAATGGCATGTGCTTATTTTGCTTTCCTTGTCTATGTAATGTAATTTCTACTATTCTAGGTGCACATTAGGTTTTATGGATTCATGAAGACTGGTAGATATAAAATGCTGCTTTATTTGTGCTTTACTGCTAGGTAATTTAGACTAATGGGTTAATAATTAGCAATGATGGGAGGCAACAGAACAAACTGTATTTCTTTCATTAATTATTCTTTGTGTTTGTTTATATAATAGTTTTACAAATGAAGCTTAGAGATGGCTGCAGAAAAATAGTACACTTTTAAAAGTGGCGCAGGAGAGGTGGCGCAGAAAATTGACGCTCTTTGAAAAGAGGCCTAATGATGAAAATGGCTCAAGTGAAAATAATTCTGAAAGGATGGAAAAGGCCTCTGAGCTTTTATTTTGAAAGGTTTTGGAATGAACTGCTAAAAAGATGACTCTTTGGAGAAATTTGCAAACGTTTGCTAACGTGCCACGGGAGTTCAGAGCTAACAGGCTCAAGGTTAAAAGGAAGCTTTCGCTACAAAATGTAGCAGCCTAAGGAAGAACTGCCAAGACTTCTAAATGAACAATGAACTAGTGAATTTGCCCGGGCATGTAAGAAGGAGGTGTCACAGTTTACTGTGGTACGAGGTGGCTCAGCCAATGGAGAACTACAATTCGTCTGCTGGAATGTGAAAAATAGTTAGCTCAGCTTAATTTAGGGTATAAGAATAGGTTCAGAGAACACATAGTTGGCTTACGCTCGAGAAATTCTGGAGGACGATGTTATGCTGATGGACTTTACACGTGAGGAAAGACATTTTTATTAATTACTTTATTACTAGGTGATGAGGGTAGAGACAGAGAGATAGTTAGGATTTTGGAAATGCTTAATTTTACTTATTCCTGCTAATGAATAATAATTCTTGATTTATGCTCTTTTTATTAATACTGAATAAATCTTTCTTTATGACTTTTTCTAATGCTTGTTTAATAAAATACCAAAACCTAAGTTTTTCTAGATGTGTTAAAATAAACTTTCTAAAATGACAAGCTGGTCTTGATTATTGTGGTTAGTTTAAACAACATACTTAGATCTTATCGCCTCATGATTCAGGCGCTCTATTGTTGATATGGGCCTAGTGTTGTATTGTAAGTTTGGTGGTAGTAGATAGTGTCATTTGTGCAAACATTTTGGTGAGAGCGCTGGATCACCTTGCACATTAAGGGTAAGTACTAAGTATTTAAGTCTCATCAGACATGGAAACAGAAACAGTTCTGGGAAAGCCAAGGTCATGCTACGCAAGTCTCATGGAGATAAAAAGGCAGCATAAAATATGAGGCGAACTGCCAAAAGCAAGCAGGACTGGAAAGAGCAGAACCATTGCTCGTCAAAGGGGGAACCCAAACAACACACAAACAACCCCAACATTGCAAAAAAATAAGAATAAGTAAGAAAACAAAAGAAAATCAAAGTCCATCTGTGACGGGATGCCCAGACAAATGGGGGCAACTTAAAATGCAAGAGACAATCACAAGTATGAAAGTTAGCCAACACCGTCCCCATCAATCCCATCGCTGCAAAGTTCTCCTTCGCACAAAGAATCTTCAGCTGGGAGGATTACCAACATCACCCTCAGTGCCAGAGAGTGAGCGGATCACCGCTGACCTTTCCTTGGAGATGGTAACTGTATCAGGTGCAGGCGATCCAACCTGAATCCGGCCCATGAACCACAACAGTGGCCACATGGGACCCCACCCCTCTCCAGCAGAAGCCCTCTGTGATGCCTGGCCATCGAGGGTTAGGTTTAGTGGTTTGCAGTTCTCCGCCACGGAACAAAGCTGATGAAGTTTGCCTTCATAATGAAAGATAAGGTAAAAGGGATAACCCCATGAGTAATCTATTCCAGTACGTTGCAAATGAGGAGTCACAGGCCGGAAGTCTCTTCTCTTCTGGAGGGTGCTTGCCGCTAGGTTCTGGAATATTTGCTGAGGTGAGCTCAGAATGGCAGCGATTGGGTGGCCTGCGCTGCTTTCGAAACGGCTTCCTTCACTTTAAAATCCTGAATGCAAACTAAGATATCTGTGGGGGGAGCGGCTAGGCTGATGTAGGGGCCCATCTACTGGCAACGGTTCACTTTGATCCCTTCTTCCCCAGAAGAACCCATAACAGCTTTAAACAAGGCCTGCACATAACTTTTGAGGTCTGCTCCTTTCGAACCGGTAGGGACTACTCTTATACAAATATTGTTCTGCCTCGATCTGTGCAAGAGGGGGGAGGTCCTGTGTTGTCAAGCCACTGGTCCCGGCTGCGTTACAAGCATATTGATGTGGCTCTGAGCCCAGCTGAGCTTGCCGCCCCAGCTTTGGCACCGTCAACTCCTAGGCCAGGTGTCAGGGCAATACTGAGCGAGCCCCAATCTCCTCTGCTACGGCATGAACAATTGGCCCCAGGAATGCACCCTCGTCGAATGCCCATGAGGCAGCTCCGCTAGACTGCTCCTGCGGCTGCTTCTCTTTTAGATGCTGCGGGTAGAGACAAGGTGGCCATCCTTTTGAAGCACCAGCAGAGGTTCACCATCCACACATGACCCGTACTGCTGGCAGATTCCAACACGAAGAACCCCTGAAGATGGCGACTCGCCAGTGGTCCAGGCTCTAAGCCTCGTCCCCAGTGAAGGCATCAAGTCATGGCGAGAGGCAATGCGATCTCGCCCCCGGCGTCCCCAGTGCAGGAAGACCTTTGAAGCCTCTGTGTAGGGGATATAGATTGTCTGATAATGCTGTAAGGCCCGGCGGGAAGGAGCTCGAGCAGAGAGCATGCGATCACTCTGCCATCTTTGCCACGCCCCCTGAAAGATGTTTTTTAAAGAAACTTAGTACAAAAATATGAGTTTATGCATGCTTTGAAAGATGTATGACTATAGTAAAATGTATAGGGCAATTTCAAGAGTGGATATTTTTACATATTATTTTTGGATGTGTTGGTGGTCATTTAATGTTTGTTTTTGTTTTACGTTTTTCCTACGTGTCCACAGGGATGGCGTCATCATCTCGAAGATCACCAAAACGAATGAAAAAAAACCTTTAGAAAAAAAACTTCACAATATTTCGGATACTAAGGTGTGTGTAACAAGAGTCACTGTATGGGTTGTGTGTATATGGCTGCTACACAGTTTAAGGTTACTTAGAAACACTGTGTTGCCTTCATCTGTAAAGTGCGTGCCATCATTTCCATAAATTCCATGCATGTCGAAACGCAAATTGTTGTAATAGATACAATGGTCTCTGAGGAATACAGAAACTGTTTTATGACATGTTTCCTGGCATTGTGCTGAGACTGCCTAAAAGAGCAGCCTCTAAACCTGCTCTCACAGTGCTACACTGGCTACCAGTCCGAAAGAGAGTAATGTATAAAGCACTTTTAATATGCCACAGGATTCTATGGCATAAAGCTCCATCTTATCTCTCTGACTTGGTGCACATTTATGAGCCAGCTAGAGTACTCCGCTCAGTAGGAACGGGTCTACTAAAAATCCCCCACGTCAAAAGAGCTAAACTGAGTGGCCGTTCCTTTACACTGTTGGCAGCCAGTAATTGGAACAAACTACCGATCAGCCTCAGACTTGAAGGATCGGAAGTTAATTTTAGAAAACCTCTTAAAACCCATTTGTATAACATCTAATCCTCGCTGTGGAACAGTGGAGTTCTCTGCTCCTAGCGTCCTTCCTTTCTCCGTAGCGCGGAGACACGCCGTGAAGGCGTCACCAGGCGCTTTATAAATTTCTTTATTATTATTATTATTATTATTATTATTATTATTATTATTGTCAATCTGTGGACAGAATTGATTTGACCACTTCCATTACGGTCTTTGGCATATATTAGCGGACGCCAAGACAGTTTGAGGCAGAGGCGACATCAGTACTGCAAAGATTTCTTTCATTAGGATTCCCAGTCCTACCACAGTCAATGTGTCCAGGTAATTGCCACCACTGTGCACAAACATGAGGTGAGGAGCTTGGTAATCCACAATGGATTTAGCCAAAGCCAGCAACTGATGACCCTTTTTCCCTGTCTGGCCAAACTAAGTAATCTCCACATTTGGCAAACCCAAGTCCCTGTCAATACCTCTCTTTTTTTAAGCCTCTTTAGCCCAATAGATATAGCTGTGGGCCGCAATCCATACTCTAAGCACTTTGAAGTGAAGGAGCAATAGTAGTCAGGAGAAGGCTGGAGCTGAATGGAGTAGTTTTTCAAAGGAAAAGCAGTTAAAATAGAGGTGTTAGTTTACAATATATATGTATATATGTCTATATTCACTGAAAAAAAACATAGGTTTTAGTGGTGTTATAGTTCGCTGGACATTTCACTCATACAAAACCATTGAAATTCCTCCGTTATAGTTAGTTATACTAACTATAACTTGTGCGCCCGTAATCCACTACTGATGATGTCACATATTACATCATTCATGACATGGCCAGTGACATCACTGATGACATCACTGATGATATCATCCAGTGAATGTGGTTTGGTTCGATATTTAAATAAGTTATATATATATAGCAATCTGCATTGAAGAGTGAGTGGATGTATAAGTGACTGGATGGAAGATTTAGTAGCACTGTGATTGGCTGTCTAAGTGACTAATTTAAAGTGTCTCACTAAATATATATGATAGTGATTAAACTGTGTGAATATCTGTATCACTCTATCTCTTGTTGTGTAAACTACTACATAAGTTGGTTACAAGCTTTGTGAAAGTCAATATTAGTTATTAATTCTTTAAGTGAGTATTTGTATGGGATAGTGAATGTGTGTGTGGTTGGGTGGTAGGTGCTTGACTGTCCAAAGATTTATAAATAGTTGATTTCGTAGGTATATGAGGTTAAGACTGCATGGGGAAACAGTTGTTTGGGTGAGTGAATCTCTTTATGGGTGTGATGATGAGTAAATATATTTCTCAATGATACATGTCCAACAAACTAGAAATAAAAAAGGCTGTGTATGTGACAGTTGTTGTATATAAATAGGTATACATAAGACTCAGTAATTGTATGAGTGACTGTATCGAAAACTGTATACTTGTAATAGTGATTTTATAACACACTAAGTATGAGTTACTATCTATAAGAATCAATAAAGGGGTGTTTGTATAAGCGTGTAACTTAGTAAATGTATGTATGATCAATTGTTTGCATAAGTGAGTAGAATGACTGCATAAGTGAATAGAATGTGTGCTGGTGTGTTATGTCGATGTAGGTGTATAAGTATATTTAATAGTGTTATACTGATCTTTGTTAGCATGTATGAGTGAATTTTTTGGTAAGTGTTTAGATGTGTGTGTAGATGTAGGAATCACTGAGTGGGTTTTCAGAAACTTGTATTGGAGTGTCAATGGTTTCAAATATGGTACTCCATATTTTATAATGAGTGTTGAAAGGTTACACTAGAGTATGATGAGATGTATCAGATTGTCACATGAATCATGTCAATCGTGATGTCATCAGTGATGTCACTGACCATGCCATGACTGATGTAATATGTGACGTCATCAGCAGTGCATTGCGGGGGCGCGAGTTATAGTTAGCTGAACTTATAATATCAAGGGAGATTCTATCATTTTGTATGATTGAAATGTCCAACTAACTATAACCTATCCTGAAAGTTTCGGGGTGATTCGTTAAGCGGGGGCAAGAAAAAAGGGGGTCCCAAAACGTGTTTTCCACCTGCAATTTTCCATAGGAACCGTTAATCACGGCTACAGCCTGAACTGCTGAACGGAATTACACCAAATTTGGCAAAGAGGTTGTCCTTGGTTCAGACTCGTGCATTTTGCTTAAATGGTGTAAATCCGTTCAGTAGTTCCTGAGAAAAATTAAAACTAAAGTCATAGATATCTCTATGGCCGCCCAGGATCCGTGCACCCTGCCGAGCATGAGCTGTATGCTAATTGGCTGTCAACACTCTGAATCAGGAAGTGTTGGCAGCCATCTTGTGCCTTGGTAGAACTGAGGCACAAGAAAGCAGTGAGAAAAATGTGAAAAACACAAAAAGTGGGAAGGGTAGAAACACCCTGACCCCTAGGCCTGCTCAGGGAGTCCCATAAGGACCCCCAAGGCCCCCAATTTGATTTTTTTTTAAATTGGCAAAATCCACGCAGGGTGCGCGGATCCTGCCGATTAAAAAAAAGAAATAAACGTGTTCTCCCGCGCTTCGATGCTAATTAGCCCTTGGGGGGCCAAGTCCCGGGGGCATTTAGAAAATAAAGTGTGGGGGGACCCAAACCCCCCACACTGCCCCGGGACCCGCCACCCCACAGGGCAAAGTATGAATAATTATGGGAGGGCTGTGTGCTCCCCGCACCCCCAGGGACCGCCACCCCGGGGCTTAAAAGTTTAATGATGGGGGCCTCTAAGAACCCCAGACCCCCGGGGACTGTCATTCTCTGGGGCTCGACTTGATTGTCATTGCAGGGAGCACACAGCCCCCCCACAGCCAGGGGGACCGCCACTCCCTAGGGCTTTTTTAAAATAAATAAATACCCTGTGTGGGGGGACTTTTCCACATGGGGAGCAGCATGTTAGCTGCTCCCCATGTGGAAAAGCAATGCCGGCTCCAGTAAGCCCCACGGAGCCGGAACTTACCTCGAGTAAGCGCCACGGAGCTGCTTTGCAGAGTGTTGTAAAAAGGGGCCTGGCCTCTGAACACTTCTCTCCAACGCAGCCCCCTGGCGCATACTGGAGGTACCTGGTGGGCTAGTAGGCCCCCAGGGACCCACAGGATTGAGGATGAATTAATTCTCTAACTTAAAACGCGCCACAGTGCGTGTTTGCAGACATGTGACCTCAGGCCACGCCCATTTCTTTCACCACTCTGCAAACGGGCCCCCGTGGCGCGTTTTAACTTGGGGACTTAATTCTCTTTCAATACTGAGTGTCCCTGAGGGCCAAATAGCCCAACAGGTATCTCCAGTATGCGCCAGTAAGCTGCGTTGCAGACAGATGTTCAGAGGCCACACCCCTTTTTACACCTCTCTGCAACGCAGCTCTGTGGTTCTTATTTGAGGCGTAGGAGATGATTTTAGGGTCGTGTTGTCGGGCCACTTGAGCGAGGGGGGCCATGTAGACGTTTAATAGCATCGGGCTGAGGGATGATCCCTCGGGTACGCCGCAGATGAGTTTGGTAGCTTTGGAATGGTGGGGTGGGAGGTGGACCCTCTGGGTTCTGTCGGAGAGGAAGGAGGTGGTACAGTACAGAGCTTTTTCCTGAATCCCGGCTTCTTTGAGGTGTGTTCTTAGTGTGTGGTGGCAAACCGTGTTGAAGGCAGCTGACAGGTCCAGGAGGATGAGGGCTGAGGTTTCGCCATTGTCTAGTTGGCATCGGAAGTCGTCTGTGGCGGCGATGAGGGCTGTCTCGGTGCTGTGGTTCTGTCTGAATCCAGATTGCGACGGGTCTAGGATATTGTTGTCCTCGAGGTGGCGGGTCAGCTGTATGTTGGTGATTTTCTCAATGCCCTTCGCCGGGAAGGGGAGCAGGGAGATGGGGAGGAAGTTTTTAAGGTCCTTGGGGTCCGCCTTGGGCTTCTTGAGGAGGGCATTGATTTTGGCATGCTTCCAGCTTTCCGGGAATGTCGCTGAGTCGAAGGAGATGTTGATGACCTTTCGTAGTTGGGGTGTGATGGTGGCGTCTGCTTTGTTGAACACGTGGTGTTGGCAGGGGTCTGCTGGTGATTACAAGTGGATGGAGTTCATGATCTTTCGTGTCTCGTCGTCGTTGACGTGGGCCCAGGATTTCAGCTGGTAGGTGCAGGTGGTGTTCGGGGTGGGGTCAGTAGTGGTTGGGGCTGGCGTTGCGTTGAAGCTGTCGTGGATGTCTATGATCTTGCGGTGGAAGAAAGTGGCCAGTGAGTCGCGTCAGGATCGGTGGGGTCGGTTGGAGGGTTGAGGGCGAGGGCGGAGGTCAGTTGGTTCTCGATGATTTTGCTCCAGCATCGGCAACGTAGTTGTTGAGTGTGGTGGTGCAGGGTTGTCTTTTTGAATGTGAAGTGGATGCAGTGGTGGTCGGTCCAGTGGAGTTCGGTGATGTGGTTGAAGGCGATGTGGGTGCTTGTGGAGAAGATGGGGTCGAGAATGTGGCCGGCGGCGTGGGTGGGTTCGGTGACGAGTTGTCGGAGGCCGAGGTTGGCGAGGTTGGCGATCAGGGTGGCGGAGTTGGTCACTGTATCAGTGGTCCACAGTTTTGTTTTAATTTGCAAGAGGACGCTCCGTATTTTTCAATAGTGCTAAATGTACAAGAAAATGAGGGAATCACAAGCTAATCTTTGAATCATGAATGTTTAAATTGTTTAGAGTCAAGCATAACAGTCATTGATTTAGAGCGATTGTGTAGCAGAGTGCAAGTCAGTGCCTTTTGAAAATCTTTTTGTCATAGCTATACAGAATAACTCCTGTCTAGACTGCAGAACAGAAGTGCCCTAGTACATGCAGATGTCATTTAAAATAGAGTCTCAGTTGATAGGCCAACGTTGCTACAGTTTATTACATAGAGTTTTCACCTTTAGGAGATCTCTCTTTGGACAGATCAGTCTTTCTTCATACCCTATTATATAAAACCTTCACCTAATCTGTACTACATGCACCTGTTATCCAAGAGAGAGGTCTCTGCAGAGAGGGATGTGGTAGCACACAGTTTATTATCAGTCTGAATTTTACTTTATGGAGTTGTTACCCTAGAAAGGACTGTAGGCCGATTCATCATTTATTTTCACTCTCTGCTACACACCTCATTGCTTTGGGAAATAGTGTCACTAGAAAAGGAAGTTAATCTTCAAATGTTATTTTACACACCTGTAATCCAACAAACAGGTAAGGGGAGAAGGCAATCTCCCATCATATTCTACTGCATACACCTGTGATTGAAGACAGCGGTCTCATCAGAGGTTCTAATCCTTTTCCATTACCTACTATGAGCAACCAACATCTCAGAGAGAGATATAAGCATAGAACCTAGGGCCAGATGTAGGTAGCCAAATACCGGTCGGTAACGGCCGAATTCGGCCGTTACCGACCGGTATTTGGCTTTTGAGATGTAGGTGGTTCAGAATTTACAGAATCGGTATATTTACCGATTCGGTAAATTTACCACTTCTGTATTTTACCAAATCGGTAAATATACCGATTCTGTAAATCCATATGTAGGTGGGACTCTTCAGAGTCCCAAAGGCCCTACAAATTCGGTATTTTAACACCCAATCCAATTGGGTGTTAAAATACCGAATTCAGGTGTGCATGCACATGTGTGCATGCACACCTAGCCATGTGACAGACAGACATGCCCTTAGGGCATGTCTGTGTGCCACATGGCGCACATGCCTATTTTTGGGGTGCCAGAGGGTGTCAAAGTGACACCCCCTGCATCCTTGCTAAAATCGGTATTTACCGATTCTGTAATTACAGAATCGGTATTGCCCATTGATTCCTATGGGCTTCACAGCCCATAGGAATCAATAGGAAATACCGATTCGGTATTTCCAGATTCTGTAAATACCGAATCTTAACGATTCGGTATTTCCACATCTGGACATACCTACATCTCCCCCCTTCATATTTACCACTTCTTAAATACCGAATCGGTAAAATTCGGTATTTAAGAAGTGGTAAATCAATCCTACCTACATCTGGCCCCTAGTTCTTTTTCAAAAGTATTTATGCACAATTGTTTCCAAGATGAGACATATTAGTGCAAAGACCAGTTCCTTTCCACATTCTATGTTCCACAGTTTTCATTCATTTATAATTGAATAGCAATGATGAGCTTACGAGAATCTTACAAGAGCTGCACGAATAGATCGGTGATGTAGCTGTTTGGGTGCCTCTGCTCTTTTCAAAGTCCTGTGGAGACAATTAACTTTTAAAAAACAACAAGAGACTTGTAATAAAAAACAGCAATCACATAATGAGGATTAAGGTCAGGTCTTAAAATAGGTTTTTTATCACATTTTTAATTTTTTTCTTGTGTTATGATTTTTCAGGGGAAACAATAAAACATGCTTGTTCATCAAAAACATTGGAGGGCAAGTACGCACTGTAAACCCGGACACAAAAGAAAAAAGGGGAAAAATCCACTGCCCGGGTGGGCATTTAGGAGACTGAACTAGGCTATCCCTGGTAGTGTGTATTGTCTTGGAAGCACAAATGATGGTGTCACACAGCTGGCAGTACAGGATTTCAATAAGGTAAACATGTTTGCAATCTGCTTGCCTGGTTTGCATCCCAGGAAACACTTAGGGGGTCATTATGATTGCGGAATTCCCGCATCCTCCGGGCCGGCGGAAGCCACCGCCGGCCCGGAGGATATTGTTTCTGAATTCCCCATGAAAACTCCTAATTACAGGACATACATTTGACAATCCAGAAAGAAACCTAATCTGTACCTTGAGGCATCTTGAAGAACTGCCACACTACAGATTCTTTAATCAGTTTAGAGGGCTCTACTGAACATGGTCTAGCCTCCTATTAATTCTCAGATGATGAGGATGTATTTGAAAAACTTCTCTCCAAGCAATACCTCCAAAAACAATCCAAAAAGCTGGATCCATTGAAAGATGGATGACCATCCAAAGCTTTTTCCAAATATAGAAAGGATGGGTAGTTTATTTTTTATGGGAGTGTCCAAATGTATGCAGACCCCAAATGAGCATATCACTAGAGGCTTGTGAGATTGTAAAACACATTTACACATAATTGTGTTTACAATATATATTTCTCACCTAATATTTAGGTTTTAAAAATAAACTTATTTGTAGACTATGCAGTAAAAATAATTGTATTGGATTTATTACAACTTTCAAAGAAAAACACACTCTCACAGGTAGTCCATGAGAATCTGCATCCTCGCAGTACACATGGGGGACTATATAATGGGCTTTTGTGAGCCATTCAGAAACCACTTGTAAGTGCGTAAGATCTAAGAATCTAAAAATCATTATAGGTTAGTAATGTTATCATTTACACTCACTCACAAGCTTAAACACACAGCCGTGAAAGAGAAGTCACTGAATGAAATCAAACACAAACTGTATTCTAAAAAGAATGTGCACTTTTTTCATTTGAGAGTAGCAAGCACTGTTTTAGCAGATAGTGATTTTGAGACTGGAAGGCCTATAACTATTTAGATTGGCTTCCCATACTTCCATTGCTTTTAATGGAGCTCTCAGCAGGTGTAACAGTAATAAAGTAGTACTTTACATTAAAAAAAAACCTCAAAATTAATTGAAAAAGTCCATGGTTAGGGTGACTTTTGGATAAGAATTGTAATTATATTTTACTTTAAATTTAAAAAAACTTAGAAATTCACTGAAAGAATCCCAAAGATCAAAGTGACGTTACAGTAATGTGAAAAAATAAGTGACAAACTAAACAAAATAAATTTTAACAATCACAGAAATGTAATCAGTTGGAGTTTGCAGGGCTAGCTATGACTTGCACTCCCACCATGTACTGTTTATGACCTAACATATGACATGTTCTATGACATGATTTAACACATCTCTGATATGCCAAATAAAACTTGTGCACTAAAGTAACTTTAACTTGTGCCCCTGCCATACACAGTTTTCTCATCAATAGTTTCATTGCAAATGTTACAATTATATTGTCAATGATGTCATCGAAGATGTTATGAGTGATGTATTAAGTAAGGTAATTAGCAGTGCATGGCAAGAGCGTAAATATTTGTTACATTTGGGCACGAGATGTAGTTACATGAGCTAAATATAACTGGTGAATATCAGTGGATTTGTATATTTTGAATGCCATGGTTTTTACTGACATCTTCATCTAAGTGTAACAACACTTTAACCGATTTCTAAACTTATTTATCTTTCGATATTTCAGTTTTTATATTTTGCCTTCGATATTTCCATGCCACCATATTTATATATACTTTGATATTCAGGGGCACACCGTTCCATCCATTTGCTATTGTTTTTTATTTCTAAGCTCCTTCCTCCTTAGCACTACCAAAAACACGTACCTTGTGATGTACATGCACAGGTGTTCTATACTCTCCCCCTTTAGAACATCATGTGCACAGATGATAAGTGCTTTGGAGTTTTCTGTGACAAAATAACATCTTTTACTGTGTTTACATTGTAATGTATAAGACTTTCTTACTCCAGTTCCTTTTTAATTTTTGCTGTATTATCATTTATATTTTTGTATCTTCTTTACAGTCTTGAGAACTTTTGTTTTCGAATTAGCAACAGGTTGGTAGCAAATTACAAAAATGTGTTAAAGGGTCTGTACAATAAATAAAAAGAAATATTATGTTGTAATAGTGTAAATTCCAAGCTCAACTAAAACACAGACACTGGTATTCTTTTAATTTTGTAGATAATAGTCCTGCCCGGCTCAATTTAGTGATTCAATATATTTTTCTGCGAAAATTAGCATGAATTACCTTTTGCATTTCACATTTTGTTCTAGATTAAGGGAGACAGTTCTTTGGATACATTTGTGTGAGTTTTCTCCCAGTTTGAGTATCAGTTGTACTGCAAATTAATTTTTACTTGACATTTTTCTGATGCATTTTTCTATTTAAAATGTGTACTGAGGCATCATTAAGGTATAATACTTAGTGATTTCATAAAATGCAGTTATACATTTGTCTAATTTCTTTAAAAAAAAATCATCATACATTGTTAGTCACTATTGGTTTTCAACTATTAAATCTTTGGTTGAGAATGTTTCCCAGAATTAACAACATTAAGTGCTGAATATACAAACATGTTTTTATATATAACTTCATACTTTTGGTTTGTCAACAGTTCCTACTAATACATTTACTGACACTGAATGAACAAATATTGAAAGGACAGAACTCTAAACTGACCTTCTTTGGATCAAATGTTTTATGTGTAAATCACAGACTTTGCCAAAGGGAATGCACTGCATTCATCTAGCTCCTTTGGCAGATAAGGTGTTTTTCTTTATAGAATGTTGTCTGTTCAATGCATTGTGACTGAGGATATGCAAATGTAACTTTGTGAAGTATGTCAAGTAATGTATGCAGTATTACTTTTTAAGAGTTATTGGAGATGACACTTGCCTGCTATATTTGTAAATAATCCTCATTTGAATATTCCTGATGAATGCATTTGTTCTCTGTTGTCAACAATACATTTAAAAGTTAAAATTACTTTTAGGGTCATTAGACTATCAAATGCAGAAAACCTGAATACATATCCATACTGATTACTTCCTTCATTTCCTAACATATATCTCATTACGCATCTCAATTTGTCAAGTTCAATTTAACATTTTTTTATTAGGGGATCAAAGTTAAGGGAGTGAATTGATTAACACAGTAAACCATATAGGAGTGCTACTGCAATAAAGCTAGCAAATCACGTTACACAGTTAGACTTTCTGCTGTAAACTCAGAAACACGTGTTATAATACATTTTTGGAAGAATGACTGCTGAATTCACATTTAAATGTTAATATATATTTAATCCACAGTGCTTCAGTTTTCTTTTTTCAAACATATTAGGTTCCATGTCTAAAAGTGTTTCATCACTACTATCTTCAACATTCAGGAGTGAAGAAATTAAATGTGCATTCAAACGCTATGTTGTGAGAAGGCTGAATAAAACGCACTGAAATTTGAAAACCTTTGTGGTGGTCCGTTCCCGATGAAGGAGTTCGCTTTTTCTGCTTCAGGAGTTGTTTTCCATATATATATATAAGCGGTCCATGAACTGGCAGAATGTGAGGACATCAATGAAAACCCTTTTTTAAATGTAATTGATTCTGATATCAACATTGAAATGTGTAGCTACAGTGGTTTCAAGCCAAAATCAATCTTTGTGCCACAAATTGTAAATAATTTCATTGACAGCTTTGAAGCAGGCATGGTACAGGAACTCAGGAGAATAGAGAGGCAAAATCCTAAACAGAACCTGAACCTAACAAAAAAGCAATTTTTGGCTGTAAAGGAAATGGAAGGGTGGTCAGATGTAACTATAAAAAATAGCGACAAAGGGGGAAACATTGTGGTTTGGCCATTAGAGATGTATTTACAGGAAGGGATGAAACAACTAGGCGATGAGGACAACTATGTCAAAGCTACTCTGCTAGAATACAATAACTCCAAACAAGAGTACTTTAACAGGCTGCAGGAGTGGAAGACAAGAGGTATCCTAGAAAATGATGAGTATCAATATCTTCTTTGTAAAAATCCCAAAATTCCCGCTCTATACCTGTTACCCAAATTACATAAGGATGTGAATGTGCCCCCTGGCAGACCTATTGTTTCATCAATAGGGAGCCTGCTAGAAAACACTTCAATTTATATCGACTACTTTTTGCAACCATTTGTGCACTCACTGTCCTCTTATGTTAGAGACACCTCTGACTTCCCACGCATTATTGATAACTTGAAATGGAAGCAGGGATATTGGCTAATTGGTCTCGATGTGTCTAACTTATACACAAGCATCCCACAAGACCTGGGGATAGATGCTAGCAAACACTTTTTAAGGGGCAGGTCACTTTCACATTTTATGCACACAGATATGCTTTTGGAGATGATGCAAATCTGTCTCCAAAACAATTACTTTATCTTCAACAAGCAATTGTACAAACAGATCAGGGGGACGGCGATGGGTACTTGCTTTGCCCCCAGCCTAGCGGGATTGTACCTGGGCTGGTGGGAGGAGCTAGTGGTGAAAAACATCTCCCACTACAGTACCCACGTCGTCCTCTGGTCTCGCTACATAGATGACATTTTTTGTGTCTGGGATGGCACATTGGACGAGGCAAAAGAATTTGTCATGATACTGAATGATAACTCTCTGAACCTGACTTTCACCAGCACAATGAGTCAACAAGAACTTGAGTTCCTTGATGTAAAATTAGAAGTCAAGAATGATCTTTTATGTAGTACTCTGTTTCGCAAATCAACAGCAGGCAACAGTCTGTTACATGCGCACAGTTGTCATCCTCCTAACTTGATTAGAAGTATTCCCGTAGGAGAACTAATAAGAGCTAAACGCAATTGCAGTACCTTGGAGGGATACATGCGTGAAAAAGACTGCATGATTAAAAGATTTTTGGAAAGGGGATACAGCCGATCCATAATAAAACAGGCAGAGGATCGTGTTGATTTACTTAATAGAAATGATCTACTTGTCCCTAAAACTCGAGACAAAGAGGAGAAACAGATAAGATTCATTACTACATATGATAACCAGTCATGGCAGGTCCGTCGCAGTCTCAATAAATATTGGAATGTCTTGAGATTAGATAGCGATATCAAGGAAGTTCTCAATGAGAAACCTGCCATAACCTACAAAAAGGCAAGATCTCTAAAGGACTGTCTAACTTCCACTTTAATCAAGGAACCTACAAAAACGAATAAGATCCAAGGGTTCTTTCCATGTTTGAAGTGTAAGGCTTGCAGGCATAGTAACAAGTGTAAAACACTTAAACTGTCACCAGATCAAGAACCGCATAAAATTAATAAACATCTCCACTGCAACACTGATTTTGCGATTTATGCGCTTTGTTGCCCATGCGATAAATTTTATATAGGGTGCACGACTAAACCAGCAAAAATGAGAATACTGGAACACCTTCGGGCAATAAAGAACCTTAATCAACAGTACCCAATAGCAAGACACTTCTTTTCAGAACATAAACAAAACCCTGACCTGTTGGAATTCACAGTAATTGACTGCATTGTGAAAAAAGAAAGGGGAGGAAACAGATGGCTGGAGCTCCGTAAATTGGAGTCAAAATACATTATCCAGTATGACACTTTACAGCCTAAGGGGCATAATGTGGGGGATGAGTGGTCAATTCACCTATACAGCTAAAATAAAATTAATAGCCTTTGAGCTTTTGAACTATGACAGCCGCTTCAGAAATTTTCTCCATTCCTATGGATTTTAATATGGTTTTAATTAGTGTGATCGTATAAAACTTAGATGAACACAAGTAAGATCAGCAATGTTGTTTTCTTTTTCTTGCAGGGTGATGACAACAATTGGGAAAAACATGAAGATTTATGCCCACTGGGGCAACATGAGCTAGGATCTATGGCGTCTATTTACTGCATCATGCCCACTTGGGCATTATTTTTCTTTCTGATTAGAATTTTCCGTATATAATTTTTATATGGGAACCCATAACAACACATGTTATCCATTTAAATGGACTCATTAATTTAAAAATGATGCATCAACATGTGGATCCAACATGTGAAAATATTGTGTCATTTACCGTAAAAATTGCAAGAATGTAACTACCACCAGGTATATATACGCAACATTGTGTCACTGTGAGTACTTTGTTTATGTTGTTTGGTCACATGCACGCAAAAAATGTTTGTACCACTTTAAATGGAATGGCTCTGTAACTAACCTGGACCCGTGAACAAGAAGTCGCCAGACTTCGAAACGCGTTGGGTTATTTCCTTGTGCCTAATAAACCCTTCTGCACAATATTGGGGCTTCGACTCTGGTTTCTTTCCATGTGGATTTGGATTTCCAGGAGGTGATTGAATATATATATATATATGCACAAAGTGAAGCTCTCTCCTGTAATTATCGCAGCCGCCGCCGCAGCAATCTCGAAAAGAAGCTACGCCACTCCAACGTTCGTCATGGGCCAGAAAAACAATTTATTAGCGCTCAAGCCACCAGATCCTACGCGTTTCGGGCATCCGCCCTTGTTCACAGATCATTAGTCAGTACAATCACAATAGCTTAAATACAAATAGTTTTCCCGGGCATTTTTTTCACAACCACGTGGTAGTAAACATAAAAGACACACTACATATCTTAGGCTTAAGCAGTCTTTTTTCTCTAAATCAGTGCCATGAAGAGTCATTACATGAAAGTTATAACAGCATAAATGCATGATCATGTTAAAATCACGATGATATTACAATTTATTTTATAGTTAAAAAAATAAATACGTTTTGGTTTATAAAAATATATTATTCATTTTTATAAAAAAACACGCAACAGAGACAATGTGCAAATATCGCAACCAGCAAATTTGTGCAAAAGATGCAATAATAGTGCAAACAGAAATGCATTGAAGTGCCATCATCAGAAAGTGCAATGTTGTTTAAATAGTCAATGACTAGAATGTGTAAACAAAACATTCTGTGCACAAAGAGTTATTTATACATGCTCTTTAGCTAAGACCTGGTGTATATGCATGGTTGTGCACTGTCTCTAATTCGTTAGATAAAAAACTTATCTGATATCAGCATGAATGCTTTATATATCCATCATGATTTTGTATTCTATTCATGTATGGTCACTGAAGTAAATCGTACAATACGAAATAGCCTTGCCACTGCTTATCATCATGCCCCCTTTGTCTGTGTCAATGTTAAAGTGCTATAGAGAATCCAAAATTATGTGTGCCCCCAGAGGGAAAAATATGGAAGAAATCCTAAATGGTGTTCTTCCAATATGAATGGTGAGTGAGAGAAGAACTCTTACCCGATTCCAAACATATGTGCCAAAATTAAAAAGATGAAATTAAACATATATTTCATAAAGAGACTTCAAGAGAGGGAAGGGGGGCGGGTAATGGCAGGAAAGCTTTAAACCAGATATATCAAGGTCAACAAATGGTTTTTACAGGAATACATGGAGGTCTTCAGTTGTGTTAAGACCGTTAGGAAAACGACTGTCCAGTTCTAGGATAAACTGAGATTCCAATCTCCTAAGCATAAGATCCCTGTCCCCTCCCCTGATAGGTTTGGGTATGGAGGCTATAACAAAATATGTCAGGCATTCAAGGTTGTTATGGTGAATAGCTTTAAAATGTCGAGCCACGGGGTATGTGCTGTCGTTATTAACGATAGCTCGCAGGTGTTGCAAAATTCTGACATGCACCTGTTGGCGTGTGCTGCCAACATATCTTAAGCCACAGGTGCATGTCAGAACATAGACTGCAAACTCAGTTTTGCAGTTATGTTTGCCCTTAATTTCCACTGGATCAGGCCTGAAGGGTGTGGAGTACGTGGTAGTGTTTACCCCGAACTTACAGGCTCTGCAGCTAGAACAACGGATGAAGCCAGGCTTAACCATCCAATTGTCTTTTTTCATCACTTCAGGAAAATCTCTGCTCAGCTGGGTTCTCAAACTTACGCCTTTCCTATATGTGATGTTGGGTCCTGCCGCTATTCTAGGTGCCAGCACCAAGTCAGTTTTTAAAGCCGGCCACCTTTGGTTAATAATAGACCGAATTTTGCGTACCTGTCTATTAAATGTCAATATCAGTCTAGGTGCACTGATGTCTGAATCTGATGTTTTCTCCATGATGGATTCTGAATTAGATAAAAGAGAGTCCCTGGATCTGTTCTTAGCTTTCTCAATGGATTGCTTCAAGACGGATTCTTTATAACCCCTCCCTCGAAATCTATTGAGGGCTTCTGCAGCACAAAGTTCATAATCTTCATCAGTGCTGCAGATTCGTTTGAGCCTCAATAGCTCACCAAAGGGGATATTGTCAATGGTGTGACGGGGGTGGGAGCTGCTGGCATGGAGTGTACTATTGCCGGCAGTACTCTTGCGATGTAATTTAGTGCATAATTTGCCATTTTTTACAAATATCTTAACATCAAGGAAATCTGCCTCTACTTGATTGATGTGTGATGTAAAATGTAGATTTTCATCGTTGACATTGAGTGATTTTATAAAATTTTCTGCACTTGTCTGATCCCCCCTCCACACCAAAAAAACATCATCAATGAATCGCATCCAGTGCAATACATTGTTCGCCATAATATCATTGTAAGTGATGTTAAGGACCTGCTCCTCCCACCAGCCCACGTGTAAACACGCGTAGCTGGGGGAGAAGCAGGCACCCATCGCCACCCCTCTCTGTTGCAGATATATTTCCTTACCAAACATAAAATAATTATGACGCAAACACCAATTTGTCAATTCTATCAGCATCTTATTATGTTTGTAGCAACTGATGGATCTAGTTCCTAAGAAGTGTTCAAGCGCTCTAAGCCCAGTTTGATGATTAATACTGGTATAGAGTGATTCTATATCTAGGGTGATTAATAGTAGTTCATCACTCCAGGGAACATTTTTGATCTTAATAAGAAAGTGGCCAGTGCCCTTAATATAGGTTGGCAATGCTTGCACCAAACTTTGAAGGAAGTAATCAATGTATTCCCCAATATGCTCAGCCACACTGGAGATAGCAGAGATGATGGGCCTGCCAGGGGTGGGGCTCACCATTTTGTGCACCTTGGGCAAAAGATATAGTTTGGGCAGTACTGGATTTTCAACATTTAAAAAGTCAAATTCCTGTTTGGACAACATGTTTTCCCTTTTCCATTTAAACAATAGTTTTTTAAGGACCTCTTTTGATTCGTTATACGATCTTATAGTAGTTCTCATGTAGCAGGTCCCATTGTTTAATTGCAGCATTGCTTCATCAAAATAGTCTTTCTGCGGCCAAATCACAACGTTGCCGCCTTTGTCTGCCATGGTGACTATGATACTTTGGTCCTTGCTTAACTTATTAACCAAAGTTGTGTAAGCCTGTTCTCTACTGCTTCTGTATCTCTTTCTGTGTTTCACTTTATGGTAAAGTTGTTTCAAATCTTCGATGACCATATCGTGAAATGTATCTATTGAGTCACGGGGCATAATTGGGATGAAACTTGATTTTGGTTTGAATGGACTTAAATTCATTCCTACCTGTGGTATTTGTGCTGCATGGAGTTCACCCTGTGTTGACACATCCTCAGCAACCGGCGCATCATTCATTGCCAATTGATGTATTGTCAAACAAGCTCTGGTGTCTCCAGCCGGGACATTGAACGAGCTCGAGGTTGATGCAATTTCAGGTTGCTTTGAAAGATTGTTTTTATTACCCTCCTTAATGTTGAAAAACTTCATGAGCTTTAACTTACGAATATAAAGAAAAATGTCTACACGTGTTTTGGTGTAGCTAAAGTCGGACACAGGACAATAAGTAAGCCCCAAACTTAGAAGCTGTTTTTCTGCTTCAGTCAGTACAATGGTGGATAAATTGATAATTACATTGTCCATTACTTCCTTTTTCGCCAGTATTGCCTCTTTGGCTTTTTTGGTGATTTTTTGCTTTTTACGGCGTTCTCTTCGGCGTTTGTTTGCACTTGCTGGTTTTCCTTGCTATATATATATATATATATATATACACATGTATATGTATATATGTATGTATGTATATATATATATATTTTTTTTTCACTAAAAAATAGAGGTTTGGGGACGTTATAGTTAGACATTGGCATTTAAAAAAACTTAGAAATTCACTGAAAAAACCAAATGACATCCTGATAACATCACTGATGACTGTGCGTTTGTTTAAAGTTTAAATAGGTTTTATATATATAAATGATAAGGTGTATTGAAGAACAAGTTGGTGTATGAGTGTCTGATTGGAGGATTTAGTAGATGGGTGACTGACTGTATGAGTGAGTGATTAAACGTGTCTTACTGAATGGATGGGTTAGTGAATAAACGGTGTCTATGTCTGTATCGGTCTGTTAGTTGTGTGTAAGGGATGCACAGGTTGGTGAGTAGCTACATGAGTGTCTATGTGGGTAATTGATTGGTTGTCTGAGTATTGGTATGGGTGCCTGAGTGTCTGTGTCTTGACCGTGCATAGATGTGTGAGTGGGTGATTCACTGGGTGTATGGGTTCAAGAGTACATCTGTGAAGGGTTGCATGGGTGTGTTGGTGAGTGAACGGATGTCTCAGTATACATATGTGAAAGGTGATATATGTGAGTGTGAGTATATAAATGACTATATGTGATAGTGAGTGATTTTGAGAGTGTCTATATGGATGAGTGTGTGCTAGTATCTGTATGCATAAGTGAGGTGGTGTGTGTATAACTGTATAGGTGAGTAAAAGGGAGTGTGATTGATTATTTGCATGACTGACTAGTTGTGTGAGTAACTCTATTGATGAGTGGTGGTGTGTGAGTGCCTGTATAGGTGTATGAGTGCATATGATAGTGCTGTATTGATGAGTGTCTGCATGTATGAGTGACTGTATGGGTGAATGAGTGGATGTGTGTGTAGACCTAGGAATCAGTGAGTGTGTATGTAGTAAATGGTATTGGTCTGTCTATGGTTTCAAAAATGGTAGTCTGCATTTTAGAGTAGTTGTATCAAAGGTTATATTAGGGTGTGAGACAGTGCATCAGATTATAACGTGGATGATGTCATCAGTAATGTCATCAGTGATGTAATTTGAGATGTCATCAATTATGTCCTGAGTAATGTCACTGACCATGTCATGAATGATGTAATATGTGACATCATCAGCAGTGCATTACGGGGGTGTGAGTTATAGTTAGCTCAACTAACTATAGCAGCTGAATTTCTCTGGTTTTGTATGAATGAAATGTCCAACTAACTATAACATCCCTGAAACCTGTGGTTTTTTCAGTGAATTTCTAAGGTTTTTAAAATGCTAATTTCTAACTATTACATCCCTGAAACCTATGTTGTTTCAGTCAATTTGAAAGGTTTTTTAATGGATAATTTCTAACTATTCTTACAGAGCAGACATGTGCAGAAAAAGGAAGAATTTGCAGAAAGAAGTAAATTAGATTCAGAAAGAACCACCAGAGGTGCAGAAAGATGACTTGTTGCAAAGTCATCTCGTGCCCCTAACTTTTTGCTGACTGGTTCTGGTGGTAAATGACTCTGATTAACCAGGCCCGAAGCCAGTGCAATCCTGAAGCACACTTAGAATACAGTGAAAACACCTACATACACGAGGGTACACTATGGGTTGGGGTACCCCTGTGACTGGCATGACCTCCCCTGTAAGGCCCTAGTACATAATAGGGCAGGGGTATTAAAACTACCTTTAAGTCACAGATGCAGAAAGAGGCAGGGAAGTGCAGAAAGAAGTAAGAGAGGTGCCGAAAGAGGTAAGAGAGGTGCAGAAACAGGCAAGAAAGGAGCCAAAAGAGGGAACAGGGGTGCTGAAAGAGGCAAGAGGGGAGCCGTGCCTCTGGACACCGTCACCTTCGCAAAGTCGCCACCTGGTTTCTCCTTACTGAGGTGACCAGAAGAAAGGTTAACATCACAAATAGAGGAGACACCCGTACCTGTTTTCGGGCCATTATCCTTTGCTGCCAGGAATTCTCTGTTGTCCTACCCTGCCGAAGTGCCCTGCAGACCTCCTGTGGCCCACAGCTCCTGCCCCACAGCTCCTGCCCCCGTACCCGACGCGAACTGCCGGCTGCCGAACCAGAACACCCAGAAGGCAGCGCGGCACGGTCTTGCGAGAGGAGGAGGGGGCAGGCCTATAAACTTCACGGCGGGCTCCTGTGGCACAGGACGTGCGCGAGCGAAGCCCTGGCCAAGGACTGGCCCATCCTTGCCTGGCATAGCCCGGCATACACTGGACTGGGCCATCCCCCTGACACTTGGACATTTGCAGTTTTAGTGGTAAGCCGGAACTTTATATTGTCTGAACTTTTTTGAGCACAGCAGTGTTTTCTCCTCCTTAAGACTCAAGAGGCGTTGATTAAATCATGAGTAAACGGAAGGGTCCAGCTGCCACTTTAGATGCTTTCATCATTAGGGCACATCTTTTCCCATTGGTAGATATTGAAGCGGATAGAGAGGAGGGGTTGATGGCCAACTGCTCTGCTGTTTCAATACCCCCAGGGCAAAATGATACAATTAACTCACCAAGAGCGATATCAGAAACTGGATTAACGAAGCAAAATACAAGACTTGGGAAAAAGTGAGATGACAAATGTGCAAAAAAGAAAGCCATTCCTGTGACAAGGAAAACAAGGGCTAAGGCGGTGGGGGCTATTACAAGCAGTTAAGTCCAAAACTAGCACTGAGTTGCCCAAGGTATTTGCGAAGAGCGTATGTACCCAGACAGAAACCAACGATGATCTTAAGCACTTTGATTTAAGTAATTATTATGGGGACCTGGAGCGTATTGTAAAAAGATTGCTTGATTTCGCTAAGGAGGCCATGTTATCAGAGCTTGTGGATCTTATTACTACTTCTTTAAAACCTGTTGTAGAGAGGATGGGACGATTGCAAAACCTTATATTAAACGGGGAAAATGAGAGTAAGTTTCATAGAGATAGTTCCCAAAAGACAAGGAAACATAGAGTACATGGATGGAGATTCACCACTATTAATAGCCCAGGATGATAACAGGCATATATTGGCTGAAACAGAGCATAGCTCAAGGAATAGCGCGCCCAGGAATAGCACTAGATCGAACCCCAGCCAAATGGGGGTTGATAGGATGGCAACAATTGAGGACGAGACAAGAGCTAGTAGTGTACCACCACGAAATGAGGAGGGCCTCCCCCATCGAGATATATCTCATACTAGATTAGGAAACCAAACTGATAAACCAGTGTTACATAGCCCAAAAGGCACAGATTTAGTCCCAAAAATCGATGTATTACCATGTATGATGTATCGATGTATGACTCTTTGCTCACCTGAGGCGGAAAGCCGGGTGATAGTTTGCTGCTGCCACATTGAAATACTCGCTTTCTCTATTTTTCTTATTTGCGCCGCATTTTAAATAAAACAAATTTTAACCCTCAACCCACGCCACATTGCCATTCCCATCTCCTGTTACAACCAGCACTGAATACTCCGAGCTCCGCAGCCGATTAGGCGCTGTGGTCGGAGACTTTTGAACTGCTTGCAGTGCAGGTACCTTGAGTATATACAAGTCCCAGCGCTCTAGCGCTGCTGACGGGACTTCAAAAGAAGGGAGCGCGCCTGACTCGTGAGACTCTTTGCTCCCCTGAGGCGGAAAGCCGGGTGCTAGTTTGCTGCTGCCACTTTGAAATACTTGCTTTCTCTATTTTTCTTATTTGCGCCACATTTTAAATAAAACTAATTTTAACCCTCAACCCACGCCACATTGCCATTCCCATCTCCCGTTACAACCAGCACTGAATACTCCGAGCTCCGCAGCCGATTAGGCGCTGTGGTCGGAGACGTTTGAACTGCTTGCAGTGCAGGTACCTTGAGGAACTACAAGTCCCAGCGCTCTAGCGCTGCTGACGGGACTTCAAAAGAAAATGGCTACTTCTCCGCGCAGCGGACGCGAGCAGCGGGTGCGCCATAGTCGCGCCAAAGTCAAGCCTAAGTCCAGCCCGTCTGCGCCCGTCCGTGCTAAGGACGGGCAAGAGGACGGAATCTCTGTCCAGGGACCTACCACTGGTATGATATCCAGAGATAGATTACTCGCTCTAAATACACAATGTATGCACTGCCATCAGGCCCTTAATGTAGAGAAATGGGCAGGACCGTTAAACTGTATTGACTGTAAACAAACAGTAGAACTGTATCAAAGTCCGTCAGGGAATGACAACGGGACATGTAGAGTCATAAAGGGCGGCCTTATAAATGCCCGATCCATGTGCAAAAATGCACTTCACATCTATGACCTCATTCTAGAAAATGGCCTAGACTGTCTATTAATTACGGAAACATGGCTCAGAGATTGGTCCAATCCGGATATAATTCAGGCTTTGCCTGTGGGTTTTTTAATCCAGAGGTTGGACAGATCTCTTCAGCGGGGAAGGGGGCTGGCGATTATCCACCGGGACTCCCTAAAATGTACCACTATGGAACTATCAGATATCAAAGGGGCAGAGTTTCTCGAATTTAGACTTCAAGCTCATGACTCTTTCTCCTTTACTTGGGTTCTGATATATCGCCCACCGGGACAAGCGACCCAATTTTTAGAAAGTATAGGGGAAGTCCTATCTAGTCTCTCTCTTAAATCAGCCAATTTTACCGTATTGGGAGATCTAAACCTTCACCTGGATAGCACTACTGATCCAAATGTGAAGTCCTTTAGAGATACTCTTCAAGTCCTGGGGCTGTCGATCTTAATAAAGGAATCCACACATAAAGCGGGGCATATTTTAGACTATATTAGCTCAAATTTAGACACAATGAAGGTTGAATCCCCTTTGATTCAAACTTGGACGGACCATAAATTTATCGCTTTTAGCCTTAAAACGGATGGCAAGAAGTCGATGAGATCGGTCATACCTCAGAACAAGTCGCCTACCCCGTGTTGGGGGAAAATTATTGAACACCCAGACCTTAACACCTGGGTAAAGGAAAGCAGACCGCCTTTAGTGGGGATTGTGACCATGGATAATAAGAGCTATGAGGGCTGGATGAGGAACATAGGGGAGAAAATCAAATCTCGGGGATCCAGTACTAAATCAAGACATAGGAAAATATCTGCTCCCTGGTTTACCTGTAAATTAAAAGATACTCTTGGCAAAGTGAGAGTCCTAGAGCGGCTATGGCACCGACATTATAATCGTAATGATCGGGAGGCCTACAAAACAGCTAGAAGAGCTTATCATGCAGATATTAAAGGAACTAAAGCAAGTTACTATACGAACTTGATTGAAGCCTCCAAAAATAATCAAAAGGAAATCTTCCAAATTGTCAATAATTTTAGGAACCCCAAAATACTTCTACAAGAAATCCCCCTATCTCAGGCCTTCTGTAACGAGATAGCAACCTTCTTTGAACAAAAGTTCATAAACCTCACCAAAGATTTTCCCCAGGTCAATCTGGAAGCCTTAAATGAATCTCCTAATCCTAAAAATGGAAAATCACACCTGGCAGTGTGGGAAACATTTACCCCGATTACCCTGGATGAATCTTCCAAAGTTATATCCAAAATCAAATCAGGATCACCATTGGATCCGTGTCCGCCAACACTGCTAAAAGCAATAACAGAGAAGGTTAATCCTTTTATTAATTCAATCCTCAATTCCTCACTACAAACAGGGGAGATTCCAGCTTGCTGGAAAGTTGCTGCTGTAAGACCCTTACAGAAAAAAGCTTTACGGGATCCTACAATCTTATCTAATCTACGGCCTATTTCACTTCTGCCGGCTATCTGTAAAATGACAGAAGCCTGTGTTAATAAGCAGCTGGTGTCCTATTTGGAGGAGAACCATATTCTTCACCCTAATCAGGCCGGTTTCAGAGCTCATCACTCTACCGGATCTGCAGTATTGCACACCACAGAGACCATCAGGGCTGCATTGGATCAGGGAAAGAAGGCCGTCCTGATCCTTTTGGATCTTTCTGCAGCGTTTGACACGGTGTCTCATGCTATTCTATTACATCGTCTTATGAATGTTGGCATAGGAGGCACCGTGTCAAAGTGGTTTGCAAACTTCCTTAAGGATAGAAGGCAGATTACAATGTTAGGCCAGTCTGCTCCGAGGAGATGGTGGTTCGGTCTGGGGTACCGCAAGGCTCTAATTTGAGCCCTATCTTATTAAATCTATATATGGTCCCCCTGATCAAACTCATCTCCACCTTTGGAATTAGTACTATAGCGTATGCTGATGATACGCAACTGGTCCTTACCCTCGATGAAGACCCGGCAGTGGCCGAAAAGACCTTAAAAGAGTGCCTTACGGCAACCTTTGCCTGGATGAAAAACAACCATCTGAAATGCAACTCGGCCAAAACGGAAATTGTGTTGTTAGGTCACACTAATCTGTTCTCCCCCCAGAGTTGCTGGCCAAAAGAGGAAGAAGCCCCGCCCAATACCATCTTAGCAGCACAAAACTTGGGCATAAAATTTGACGAGTCACTCTCGTTTAAACAGCAGGTAAAGGAAGTGGCTGGATCACGCTTTAATATCATTAAGGGTCTTAGGAAATTCTTTGACCTTCTACCCTTATCGGCCAGGCGTACTGTTGCAGTGGCACTGATTACATCTAGACTTGACTACTGCAACAGCTTGTATGCAGGGATTAACAAATCTGCCCTGCATAAATTGCAGATGGTCCAGCATGCCACAGCAAGATTGGTGCTCAGATGGCCAAGGAAATCTTCGGCCTCTGCTGCACTGAAGGAGCTTCATTGGCTTCCTATACAGAAGCGCATCCTGTTCAAGGTGTTGGTGATTGCCCTCAGGGCCTATCATAAACATGGCCCCTTATACCTCTCTAAATACTTTAACAGATATTGTCCCACCTGGAACCTTAGATCTGCCACAGCCAACCTAATGAGTGTTCCAAAATTCAAACTCATGACAAAGGGAGGCAAGTCCATAGCACTGTTGGGTGCCAAGGCATGGAACACGCTGTGTCTGAATTTGCGTAACATCACATCTGAAAAAAAATTCAAGAAATCCCTTAAGACTTGGATTTTTAATCTGACAGACTCAGCCTGCAAATCACTGGTTTAACCATCTTGATTGAGAACTATACTTCCGCCCATCTTTCTTAGCTTATGAGTCTAAGCGCCAAGATGCTTCCTGGAGTGGTAGTGCGCTCTACAAATGTCCTTCACATCACATCACATCACACATTAAACTTACCCCCTGACTCCTGTCCGTACGTAATAGTCCTAGCAGGGGTACCGGCACTCAGGAGGGATCAGAATGAGAATTGGGTGAACTTGAGAAACAAGACGGTAGACTGGCTAGTAAAAGACAGGCAATTCAATCCAGCTAGAGCAGCTGATCTTTTAATGGTACTGAGGGTGGGATGGGTGGGAGGAACTAGGAAGAACATTATGGGTGACTGTATTGTGGTAAACTTTAGATGGTCGCAGATGGTTAAGGCGATTTTGGCAAGCAAAGAAGTAATTGTTGCTGGGGACACTAGTGTTAATGTCCTGCCACTGGGGTATTTTTATCGGCCAATGGCAAGAGGAAATGTCACTGGTGCTGATTTTATAGTCCAATTGTCTAATGGTTTTGAGGCATTGTCTTCCCTAGACGATCAGGATTGACATCCAAAGTTCCCATATTGTGGGCTGGATGCTCCTCTATTGTCTAGGAAAAAGGACTTCTTGGTTAGGGAAAGCACTATGGGGACACCGATAGTGGAGGTCCGCCAGGTTGAGCTACTAAGGGAACCAACGAATGAAGTAGCTTCTAAAAAGTTAGCAAAGGGCATTCAGGAATTGCAGGAGGTAGATGGAGAGGGGTATACAAATACTGTACTAGGTTACCACATCATAAGTACACCTACAGGGACTATTGGAGAAATATCTGTGCAGTCTAGGGACTTGATTACGACCCCAAATTTATGTCTCACATCATGGAACATTGCAAGCCTAAAGAGAAACATAGTTGATTTACCTTGGAATGAATATATAGAGGCTAGCGATATTACTCTTTTTCAGGAGACTTGGCTATTAGAAACACCCCATAGAGCAGGTTTTAAAACATATAGCGTGGAGGCCAGCCTGTCAGTGAAAGGTAGGCCTTCGGGGGGGTTAGTGATATGGATACGTGTCTCTCTGGAAATTAATATTGTTCCATTAAAAGTACAGTCTCAAGACATATTGGGACTAAAACTAGTTGCAAAAAATGGGGCGGCCATATTTCTATTGAACATCTATAATAGACCAGGCCCGCCCACTGTGAATCGGTAGTAATAAATCAGCTGGAGTCCCTTCTAGACACATTGGGCCACAGACCAAATATTATAATTGGAGGTGACTTCAATTGTAATTTTGAGCCTGTGTTAGGATTTGGCAATTTGACTGAGGATGAAGACATGGCATTTAATATTCCAGTTATAGAAAGCGAGAAGGTGGTAAAGTGCACAATTGCTGTGAGTCAATTGTTAAGAATTACAATGGGCTACAGCTTGAGAGCATGTAACGGGCGTTTGCCATCCGATAGGCCAAATACATATACTTTTAGCAGAGGCAAATCTCGAACAAATATAGATTATATACTGGTGACGCTTGGATTCTGGAGCCACTTGCTTGACTTAGTAATTGACTCTAGGACAGAGAGCGACCATCGACCCTTGAGATTGATGGTACTTTTGGATTTTTTCCTTCCCGCCCAAATGGGCTTTAAGGAAACTGGGATATCGGAAGATGGAGTTATCCTAAAGAAAAATACCCGAGCTGTCAAATGGCCCTACATACTAGGGAACACTAAAGCAATCACTAGTATTTATTCCACTTTTGCAAACATCACAACTCCGTTTATAGAACAAGCAACTGGCTCAACTAGGATGACGGACCTACATGGTGAGCTAGTAAATGCTTTGGGTCCGGTGTTAAGTAAAATACCTAAAGTGAAAAAAACCGGACTATCAAACGGGATTAATTGCGGTAATTTTTGGTACAATAAAAAATGTCGAGTAGCCAAGACAGACCTAGTGCAGGCCATCAAAAGTGGAGACATTGCTACAATAAGGACAAAGAGATATAATTACAAATATTCCTTAGAAGATGCAAAGAGATTGTGGGATTACGAGATCTGGTCAGGTTTAATTAGTGCAGCCAAAGCTAAGGACTAAGCTGGTTTTTGGAACTTGATAGCCAAAGGGAATAGGTCGGGAAGGACGCAAAGAGATCTATTTCTTGATGAAAACACATGGGTGAAACATATTTCCGATCTTTACTCCGAAACTAATGGTGCCGCCATTGTGGTTACAGAAGATATGGAGAATACCGCCAAGGCAGCTAAACTATGTTTTAGTATTAATGACACCTTATTAGTTTTGGAGTCTGGTAAGGCTCCAGGGCCGGATAAAATTCCGGGCGATCTTTTAAACATGATATGAGTATATGGGGACCCTATAATAATTGTCTCTGCAATGCGATAGCTGACTGTGAGCCAATACCAAACACATGGAAGGGAGCGGAAATAGTAACAATTTTTAAAAAGGGCGAGCGGCATGATCCGGCAAAGATATTTGCAAGACATATTTTACTCAGGTTAACCGCATGGATTGAGGAGGTTGATCTACTTTCAAAGTAAAATGGATTGTTTCGCTTGCACACTGTTTTGTGCTTATTAAACCAGTTGTGGCGTGCTCTAGGGTGTACCCTCCTTCAAGGTACTAGTAAATCAAATGTCAAGCGTGACCCTTAATTGAGTGACGTCCCCTAGTCACAGCAAAGTCCCAAAACTTGGGTTAACAAATTCAAAAAGTTCCAAAGAAAACGGTTCAAATTAGATGAAGATTCAAAATGCGTTTATTCGCATTATAACGTTTGTGGAATTAATTCACAACAGCATTCAAAATAATCCAATCTTTGAATTAGTACTTCATTTTCCAAATCAATACTTTGTTGTCCAATGCATTTCGGCTAGGGTAGCCTTCATCGGGGACCGGATTCTAGAGTTGCTGTTTCGCACTCCTCTGCCCCCTCCCCGCTACCCCTTCCGTCGATTTCTCTGCTCCCTGGGCGACATCCGCCGTCAAAGATCTTTCTGCCTGCCACCTACTCAAAGGCAGCCACCGATACCCATGGAAAGCACAATGCACACGTTTATGCAAAGCTGCTGCCTGACTGCATGATCCTCTCATGATCCTTTGCCACCAGCGACAAAACCCGCAAAACCGCGTCGCACTAGTAGATGGTGCTGCTATTCAGACTCGGTGAAAGTTCGGAGGCGATCGAAGGCTTTGTTTGGAAGTTACAGCCGTCGAGAAGTGAGACCGAGGGCTGGGCTGGAGCTTCGCTGGATTCGCTGCCCGGGTCCCGCAGTCACGGAAGACCGAGGCTGACTACGAGGCGTGTAGGCCTCGCCAGACACCATGCTGCAGTGACCCCCGAGCTGCTTCGCTGCTGGACCTGAGAACACTGAGTGGGCACTGGTGGGGTACTGTGCCCCGCTACTCTCACCGGCGGACGACGAAGGTCTATTGTGCGGATAGGCGAGACACTTTCCCTGCAAGTTGAGGTTGCTCTGCGCTGTACTGAGACGCGGGAGCGGTAGAGAGCGGAGGACGGAGCGAAGACCTGCGGGGGAGCGGTAGGACATTACGACCCCCCCCCCGGTGCCGCTGCTCGGCGGTGGCCGTACCTGGGTGCTCCGACCGGCCTGGGGGCGGCCTGTGACGACCTCTCGCGGCCCGCCTCGTAGGAATCTGTTGGCAGAGGGGAGGGACGCTTGGTATCCTGGCCCGCACTGACGAGGGCGGTGGAAGGTGCACCGGCTGCCTGCCGCGGGACCTGTGAGTGAGCGGTAGGACGGGAGGACGGTGCGCGTGATCCCTCATCACCGGCGGAGGGGACTTGGCGGATCCACTTCGACACAGCCGTAATCCGCAGCCCTACGCCTGGCATAGAGATAGACCTCCTGAGCCCACACAAAGCCCTGTGGCTGCACCTGGAGGCGCTGTGGCTGCGACGCGGTGACCGGGGGGCGACAGGCTGTTTGGGACACTGCCTCTCCGCTGCTGCCGACCGCAGAGGCCTCTCCTTGGGTCACGTACCAGTAAGTCTACCTGCACGACGAGCCGCCCCAGCGGTAAAGCGCCTGCCCTGCTGGATTGTTGTACTTGGCCTGGTGCCGCCTACTGTTGCCCCACTCCTGTGCCCGAGATATTTTGTAGGGTGCATACTGGACACTATATACCGGTGGGGGCAGATTGCTGGGGCTGAAGGAGGGTGCTTCCTGCTGAGGGGCTGCGACTGTATCCTTGGCCCACTGGAAAAGACCAACGTTACTCCCAGGACCGTTTGTGCTGTGTGGGTGTGCTTTGAACACCAGGCGACCTTGGCCCAGACGGCTGTCATGGGCCTGTGGCTGCCCCTCTGGGGGCCTCGCTGCGCACTGGGATCTCATGGTATAGCCCGAATGCTGTTCACATGTGTTCCTTCCACCAACCACGGTTTTTGCTGTGCCTCACGGGAGGCTGTGAGCTCCCTGGACTGTGCGTGACCTGTTGTACCTCCTTCGGCGCCTACCTACCACGCCGGCCGTTTCGGGCTGGAATCCATTTGGGCATAGGGTGTGGGGAAGGCCTGGAGCACTGTGTTGTGATCATACATACTCACCTTTTACCTCTCTGGACTAGCCCTGGGCTGAGAACTCCGTTACCCCTCGCTTACACGCGCTGCAGCCCACTATGGGGAAACCAGATAACAGACAATCCAAACTTTCTTTTGACTCCGCAGTCTCCAAAAAAGGACAGCGCAATGCACCGGACACGGGGGCATCCCACAGCCCGGCGAGCTCTGGGGCTGGGCCTGGCTCGACTCCGGCGGATATGCAACAGATGATGCAAGAGATGCGACAAGGGTTCGCCACGATAGTGGACAAGGTCGACCGGATCTCCTCAAGGATGGACGCCATCGCGCACAAAATAGATGTCCATGAGGAACGCATCACGGAAGCGGAGAGACTGATTTCGAATAGCGGCGACACCACGGCCGCTCACACTGCGCAACTCTCCAGGATGTACAAAGTCCTCAGAGTTATTGCTACACTTCCTGCTCGGCTCTGCACCACTTCCCCCCTGCCTCTCCACCGTGCAGGTGAGCGGTCTAGCGGCTGCAGAAGCTTTTCTATATCTTGCTTCCTGTTTGGCTTCGCTGGCAGACAACTGTGGCGGGCAGGCTACGGGCGTGTTCCAGCGCCGCTGATACTTTTAACCAGCAACCCAGCTGATTACGAGCTGTGTTGTGCTTTTTGTGCATTTTGTGTAATTTTTAAACTTGTTATGTTACTTTTGCCAATGCGCCCGCATATTCAACTTTGCTAACTGATTAGCCTGCTTACCTCTTCAATCTCGCTCTCGACCCCGGTCCGCCCCGGCTGTGTGCCGTTTGTGCGGAGGGTCCTTTCTACGAGCGACACTTCCTGCTCGGCTCTGCACCACTTCCGCCCTGCCTCTCCACCGTGCAGGTGAGCGGTCTAGCGGCTGCAGAAGCTTTTCTATATCTTGCTTCCTGTTTGGCTTCGCTGGTAGACAACTGTGGCGGGCAGGCTACGGGCGTGTTCCAGCGCCGCTGATACTTTTAACCAGCAACCCAGCTGATTACGAGCTGTGTTGTGCTTTTTGTGCATTTTGTGTAATTTTTAAACTTGTTATGTTACTTTTGCCAATGCGCCCGCATATTCAACTTTGCTAACTGATTAGCCTGCTTACCTCTTCAATCTCACTCTCGACCCCGGTCCGCACCGGCTGTGTGCCGTTTGTGCGGAGGGTCCTTCCTACGAGCGACACTTCCTGCTCGGCTCTGCACCACTTCCGCCCTGCCTCTCCACCGTGCAGGTGAGCGGTCTAGTGGCTCACGGCGGACGGCATAAATGGCGACCTGGAGTAAGCGCAGCGGATGAGCGCAGCGGGAGCGCCGACTTCGCGCCGAAGTCGCGCATAAGTCAAGCCCGTCTGCGCCCTTCCGCAGCCGATCGAGGCCCGGGGCCATGCATGCTGCCCGCCGCATTATTTACTCTTCCCAGGATCTTCTCTCTTTTCATTGTTTTGCCCCTCTTGCCCCCCACGTGGCTACTATCGCCCAGACCTGTGGTATACTGTCTTCCCACCCCTCTCATACCCCCCCAGCTTTTATCCTTGCCCCCCTTCCCCACTGCAGCCCTGCCCCTACTGCCACCAGGTCTAGCCCCCCAGCTGCCTGTTCTCTCTCGATTGTTTACCTTAATACCCGCTCACTCCCTAAACATCAGCTCGAAGTATTTCAATTACTAGACAACGACAATATCGATATCCTGCTCCTTTCAGAAACTTGGCTCCATGAGGACTCTTTTCCAGATATCCTGGCTTCCATCCCTACAGGGTTCTACATTCTTCAATCTAACAGGGCCTCTGGTAGACCGGGTGGTGGTGTTGCCGCCATCATCCACTCCAAACTACATTTCACCTCCTTTACTACTACTCCCATATTAGATTCCGATTTATTAATTCTAAAATTCATGTCTCCCAAAATTTCTTTTACCTGTGTCTTAGTCTACCGTCCCCCCTCTAATATGCCTTCTTTCTCCTCCTCATTTGGTGATCTTATTTCCCAGTTGGCCATTAACTCCGCCAGGATTTTGATCATAGGCGATTTTAACTATTGGCCACTAGACCCCCATGAAACTGCCTTATCAATCGAATTCACCAATCTACTCCATGGTTTTAACTTTTCCCAACATATCTCCACTGCTACCCATAAAAAGGGTCATACCCTCGATCAGTTATGGACAACTAATTTGGATATCTCTCCCCCCCTTGTTTACCCTTGCACTTGGTCGGACCATTTCTTTATCTCTTTTTCGTTGCAATTGTCGCTACCCACTCGCCCTCCACTAGTATCTAACTTCTCGGCACGTAATTCGAAACGCGCTGATATTTCCCTCTTTCACTCAACCCTAGCCTCCACTCTCCCCAACGCCCACTCTGACCTAAACCTTCAAACGACCATAGTGGATCAATGGCTGTCTCAAGCCAGCGATGTGGTTGCCCCGGTGAAAACCATTAAAACCAAACGCCCACACGACGCCCAGCGCTGGTTCACCGAACAACTCAAGGCAGATAAGCTATCTCTTAGACAAGCTGAGCGCCGTTGGAGGCGAAATTACGACCCTTCATTTAAAATCATCTTCACTGACCTACTAAAATCCTATAAAAAATCAATCATTTCGGCTAAATCCTTTTACTACTCCCAAAAAATCCTCTCTTCTGCATCAAAAACTAAGGAGATCTTTTCTATTGTTGCTGAACTCTCCCTCCCCGACCGTGTCACGGCTCAGCCCCAACCCTCGCAGGCTTTGTGTGACTCCCTCAATGCATTCTTTATTGACAAGATTTCTATCATCAAAAATAATATCCCCCCTTTCCCTTTCCCATGTCAGTGCCCTTCCTCCGCCGAATCCTTGTAGCTTGCACGAATTTCCCCCCATTTCCTTAGATGGATTTTTTTCTCTTCTACAGACAGTCAGTTCTGGCTCCCCCCATGATTGCTGTCCTCCTTAAATTTTAAGAGACGCTCTCATGGCTTGTCCAGGCCCTCCCCTTGACCTGCTCAATCTCTCCCTCGCTACAGGCTCTGTCCCCGATGCTTTCAAAAAAGCTGTGGTAGTACCTATCCTAAAAAAACCTGGATCTGTCCCCACTGTTTTGGGGAACTTCCGACCCATCTCTCTTCTCCCCTACTACTAGGGCAAGGTACTGGAGACTTACGTCACTCGCTGCCTTAGCACTTTCATTGAGAAATCCCACTTTCTCGATGATCAGCAGGCAGGCTTCAGACCGGCCCATTCTACGAAGGCAGTGGTGGTAGCAGTTATGGACGTATTGAGACAGGGGGCGGATAAGAACTTGACCCAGGCCCTGGTATTGTTAGATCTCTCGGCCGCTTTCGACACGGTCGATCACGACATCTTGATCGACCGTGTCAGAAATGCGGGCGTCCAGGGCCTTGCCCTGTCATGGATTGGGTCTTTTCTCCAACATCGCTCCCAATCGGTCCAGCTGTCCTCCTTCTCTGCCCCCCATATCTCACTTTCCTGTGGTGTCCCCCAGGGTTCTGCTCTGTCCCCTCTTTTATTCAATTTATATATGCAGCCTCTTCTTGTCTCTCTTCGTCACTCTCCTGTTACCGTTTTCAATTATGCAGATGATCTGCAACTAATCTTTCCCATTGACTTTTCCCCTCTTTCTTGCTCTAACTTTCAAACTATAATGCTCACCATCTATGAGTGGATGAACTTCAGCCAGCTGAAGCTCAACCCCATCAAGACCGAGCTGGTACTGATCGATGGGCCCTCGAACTCCTGGAGCCCCAACTTTTGGCCCTCGGCCCTTGGTCCCGCCCGTTGTCCCGTTAATACTGTGAAAAGTCTTGGTGTCATCATCTCCCACGACCTTTCAATGAGGCCCCAAATTAACGCGGTTACCTCGGCCTGCTTCTATCACCTCCGTAGAATCGGGAAAATCCGAAGGTACCTATCCCCGGAGGCTCTCATTCTAGTTATTATGGCCTTGGTCACCTCACGTATCGATTACGCCAACTGTCTGTACGTGGGGATCCCTGCATACCACCTTCACCGGCTCCAACTGGTACAAAACCAGGCTGCCAGACTAGTCTTCCAACAGCCGAAATACCAACACGTCACACCTTTGTTGGAAAGACTTCACTGGCTCCCGGTAGCGTACCGTTGCATTTTTAAAATGGGTTGTACTGTCTTCAAATCTCTGTCCACTCCTGTTCCTGCTTTTATCTCTCTTAGTCTCCATCCCCATGTTCCATCACGACTCCTCAGGTCATCTGCCCAAAACCTTTTGATCACCCCCAGGTTCAAACGCAAGAAACACGGTGGTGCCTGTTTTTCCTTTCTCGCCCCCTCTACTTGGAATTCCCTTCCCCTCCCCATCCGCCTTGCTCCGTACTACATCACCTTTCGTAAACTTCTGAAAACCCACCTCTTCTGTCTTGCTTACGACTAGCCTCTTTCACCCCAGCGCTTTCCCCCACTTGACTTGTCTTTGAGCGCCATGAAACCAATTGGTGAGCGTGCGCGGTAACAAGCATTTTTAACATAACATAACATAACATTGCTGCCAAGAACGAGGAATTGGAAGCACGAAGCCGACGAAACAACATCCGCGTGGTAGGCGTGCCAGAATCCATCAATACAAGGCGCATGGAGGAGTACGTGGAGAGAATACTTCTGGCGGCTGTCGGCCCTGACGCGTTCTCCAAGCAATTTATCGTGGAAAGGGCGCATCGATCACTGGGACCTCAACCCAAGCCGGGAGCCCCGCCACGTCCCATCATTGCGCGGCTCTTAAACTACCGGGATCGAGACACTGCTTTGAGAGCGGCACGCACCAACCGGAATCTGTCATGTGAGGGTGTCGACTTCACTATCTACCCGGACTTCACACCTGTGGTGCAAGAGCAACGCCGTAAATGTCTAGAGGTCAAGAGGAAATTGCGGGCACTACAAATCGATTATGCATTGCTCTACCCGGCCAAGCTGAGGGTGACCCATCAGGCCAAACACATTTTTTTTACGAATCCACAACAAGTACACCACTTCTTGAAAAATCTGCGTCATACTCGCTCTGGACGACGAGGAGATGAAGATGGGGCACAAGACGATGCACACTTGATGAATGGAGATGGCTAAATGGAAGGGCCGGATGGCGCTAGACAGTGTTTGTCTGCTGTTCCTGGCCTAGGATTACTGAACTGCCTTCGATCTAGAAGTAACGTTGCTGATGACCGAGTACGCCATGGATGGGCGTTTGTACTGCTGGTGGTAAAGTATTTCAGGCACCACCCCCTTCCCTAGACTGTGCCCGTCTACGGACCTACGGAACTAATGGCGAGGTGTAGGGGGTGATTGTGTGTCTCCCTAGATGACCCCCATAGGGTGTACCCCATTGGATATGTTTACTGCATTGCAGCTGTTGGGGTGGTTACTAGTTGTTTGGGGTGGAGGGTGGGACGGATTGCTGGCAAATTTGGGTTGCTTCAGTGGGAGGTGGGTGGGGTGGGGTTCAATATGGTCGAGCCGAGACCTTCTTGCCTCAGAAATGTTCTTGCTATGGCTCAGACAGGAATATTTGCTTGCAGCTGCTCCCAGGCGAAGGGATGTTATCTGTTAGCATATGCACGAGCAAGACTGTTTTTTCAGGCCTTATTATTTGTGTTCCCTTTTGGCAGATTTGAAGCACCTACTGTAATGTTTTGTGTAGGACCCTCTACAGGCTCAATTGACAAGGCACTTGGACTTTGTTGCTCTACCATGTTGGGATTACTCACGAGGCGGGATGAGTCGGAAGGGCTGTTTGCGAGTTGTAGTAGGATGACTAAGGCGATTACTATCACAGAGTTCTTGACTGTCAGAGTTGGGGAGTGTCAGTGGGGGGGTGGCCGGGGCGGGGTGTGTGACGGCGGATGCATGAGGTTACGAGCAAGATTACATAAGACATGGCTACTGTGGTATGGTACGGGAGGGTGGTGGTCTGGACGAGCGGGGGCAGAAACTGCAGAGATATTTCACGCAGGTACTGATGGCTACTGTGGCCGATAAGATATCGGTATTATCCTGGAATGTGAGAGGCCTCAACGATGCCAGAAAGGGAAGAAATGTTATTGCTTATTTAGACAGGCATAATGTACAGATAGCGCTGTTACAGGAGACGCATATACACCCGCGCTCCGAACCAAAGGTTGCGAGTAAGTGGGCTGCAATTAGGCGCTTTTCATCATATTCCTCATATGCCAGGGGGACTGCTGTGCTCATACGAAGATCTCTCAAACTGCAGGTGCTGGGGGACATTCTGGATCCGGGGGGGGGCGGTATGTGATACTGTGGGGCAGATTGGGTACAGATACTGTGGTAATTGTGAATTGTTATGCACCTAATGTTGACACACCGGAATTCTTCACAACACTCTGGGGGCACGTGCTGAGTATAGATGCTACACATATTAGGGGGGGGGATTTTAATGTTGCACTAGTGCCTGGAGCGGATAGGTCTGATGGTTGTGGCCAGTATAATAGACAAGCAAGGGATGTACTGCTGGGCATAATGGAGGAAGCTGGCTTAATTGATAGTTGGCGGTTTGCTCACCCTGAACACAGGGAGGGGACCCACTTCACAGCACATGCGAACACCTGGGCTAGGCTGGACTACTGCTTTATATCGGGGGGACTTAGCACGGGGTTGGTGAGGGTGACACATTTACCCAGAACATACTCAGATCATTGTCCGGTGTTGTTACAGGTAGGCATGCCGGGACATGGTACGGCGAGACCTCCATGGTGACTGCTCCCCACCATGTTACTAGACACGGTATTCAAGACGGAGCTGGGGGAAGAGATAGAGGCCTTTTTTCCTAGAAATAAGGGATCGGTCGAAAGTGTGGAAATGATATGGGAAGCATTCAAGTTAACAATTCGTGGGTTTAGCATAGCTAAGGGATTTGGGGTACTGAGGGACATCCGAAGGACAATAGAGAAGCTAGACAGAGAATTGAAGGGGCTGGAAATCAAGATGGCGCAGGATGTAGGTCCAGCGGTGCATATGGCATTCAGGGATAAGCTCTCAGAATATGAAGAAGAGGCAGCGAGGGAAGTTAAATTCAGGGGTAAATATTGGACGGCACGGAGGTATTGCGAAGGTGAGAGACCGGGCAAGGTACCGGCGGCAATCACTAGGCAGCCGCGGTTTAGTGCAAATATACTGGAGATTGTAACGCCGGAGGGTGTACGATGTCAGGATACGACACAGATCCAGGACGAGTTTCTGGCTCACTACCGACAGCTGTACACTTCTCAACGTACGGAGGTAGCGGAATACGGGAGTTTTTTGGATGACATTGCGCTGTGTTGGTTGAGTGATGCTCATAGGTCGTTTCTAGGAGCACCGCTAGAGGTTGACGAGATAAGGGACGCGATCATGTCACTGGGCAATGGCAAGGCGGCAGGCCTGGATGGGCTCCCCGCCGAATTTTACAAATGCTACATAGATACTATGGCGCCCGTACTCAAGGAAGTCTTCGAGGAGTCATTGGAGGTAGGGGTATTGCCGGGATCCATGAGAGAGGTGGCAATCACGTCTTTGTTAAAGCCGGGTAAGGATCCGGCGGACATTGACTCCTACAGGCCACTATCCTTAATCAATTGTGATGCAAAGATACTTGCTAAAGTCCTTGCAACGAGATTATCGCTGCTTATGACTAAGTTAGTGCTGCCAGATCAGGCCGGGTTTGTCCCGGGGCGTTCTACCACGCATAATCTTCGTACCTTGTTTTCTCTGATTCCGACTATAGCCCCGGAACTCCCGGTTGTCGCCATATTTCTCGACGCGACAAAAGCGTTCGACTCCGTTGAATGGGAGTACCTTTTCGCTATCTTACATCGGATGGGTTTTCCAAAAATATTTGTTGCATGGGTCGAGCTGCTTTACACCAGGCCAGTGGCTAGAGTGATTATCAACGGAGTGTTATCTGCCCCAATGCCTATCACGAGAGGTACTAGGCAGGGATGCCCCCTCTCCCCGTTATTGTTCGCTATAGCGATAGAACCGTTGGCATGCCGTATTCGCCAGTTGCATAAGAATAGCGCATTTAACTGTCTCCAGCGTCAAATAGGAGTGTCCTTGTACGCAGATGATGTTACACTGTATGTGAAAGACCCGCAATTCAACCTTAATCCTATCCTGCGGGAATTTATAGTGTTTGGGAGGCTATCGGGGGTGCACATAAACTGGAAAAAATCACAATTCTTCCCGCTCACGGGTGTGGAAGCACGGTTCCAGCTAGATTACCCTCTCGAATGGTGTGCCGCTGATCTTTGATATCTGGGCATAGTGGTGTCACTGGACAAGGAAGAGACAATCCGACTCAATTACGGAGTGGCCATCACTAAATTGGCTGATAACGTAAAACGCTGGATGTCGCTGCCACTCTCCATGGCTGGTAGAGCATCGCTCATTAAAATGGTGGTACTGCCGCGATTTTTATACTTATTCCAAAATGTTCCTTATTATCCCGGCGCCTATTTCTTTAAATGCTGGAGATCGGAACTCGCTGCGCCTGTTCTGGGGGGGTAAACAACCGCGAGTACGCTGGGCCACTTTGACACAGCCATACGAGAAAGGTGGCTTTGATGTGCCAGATTTCGAAGTCTACTATTTAAGTGCCCAGGCACAATATGCGTATCAGTGGATGAAACCAACCCCATTCATGCCGCAGTTAGCGGCCTGAGGACTGGATAGTGCGTCCTCTCCCGCTCAGTGGGATGCTGCAGGGTACGATGAAAGTTTTGGACACGCCGCCTAACACGGTGACCTGCACGTTAGACGCGTGGGGAAGAGTGGCGCAGATTCTACATACCCAGTTATTGTACTCCCCAGCGATGCCGCTAAAATATCATCCTCTACTTCCGCTACTGCAGGAGACAGGTTTTCACTTGATGTGCAAACGGCTGAAGGTTGTCACATGGGGCGATCTATTCCTCGACGGTCAGCTTCGCTCTCGGGATCAGTTCTTTCGAGATGTGAGGCCAACCCCCTTAGAGGTATTTTATTATATCAGACTGAGACAAGGGATGAGGTCTGTCTTACCAGATTTTCCGAATGAACCGGAACTTGTCTTGCCACTGCATGCCATGCTGATGTCGGATGGCCGCCATCTAGTTTCTCGTCTATATAATAATATCAGATTACAACGCGACGGGCTGGTGAATACGGCACGCGATTCGTGGAGTTTGGACATAGGCAGAGAAATAGCTGAGGACCACGGGAAATACTGTTGCGCCACTACAGCCAATATCTCTTCTAGTTGCAGGCTCAAAATTATTCATTATACATTTTTGCAATGCTTTTATCACACGCCAGTTCGGAAGCTGCGCTTCCAATTGGCGACTACTGACAGGTGCGATAGATGCCGTGCGGAGGGTGCTGGTTTTTTACACCTGGCATGGGAGTGTCCCGCGGTGCACGACTACTGGTCACAGGTGCACGCTGCGTTGCAGGTCATCAAACAAACAAACAACAAAGACCCGCTAGTGATGCTGATGGGGTATACATTGGAAGTGCCTAAATCCATTAGGAGGTTTATAGATGTGGCCCTGTTACTGGCGAAGCGAAGGGTGGCATGTAGATGGGGCAGGGGGAGGGCCCCGAAGTTTAAGGAATGGCTGGGAGACATGATTTACTGCCAGGACCAACACAGCCTATATGCCAATCTATTGCCTGTACGCAGCAGGCCTAAAGACATCTGGGGTCCACTACAGGCTTATTTGTTGAAATCTGCATCGACGCGTGATGAGCCTGCTGCTGACGTCCAGGGAGTTGGGGTGTAGATAGAGCACACGTCTATATTTAGCATGGGATGATGGGTTGGTTCTGGCCTTTCAGCTGTTCTGCATGCCTGCGAACCAATCCACTGTGCAGAGACTGAAATGTCAGTTTCCTTGGAACGAAGCTACCTAGACTACAATACTGCGCAGATGGTCCCCTGCGGTGTCTGCATCTGCATTTGTATAAAGGGTATGTTAGTGCGATGCTATGCAGGCCTAAAGTGGATAATGTACCTGCTCAGACCACATGATTGAAAAGCTGTACCTATCACATTGTAATACGGTTTGTATCTTGCACGAATGTAACCTAACTGACTGTACTGTTGTTTCAAAAATGATAAATAAAGGTTTAAAAAAAAATTCATCTTGGTATCACACTGGACACAAAATTGTCTTGGAAGCATCATCTTAATAAAAATAAAACAATCTTGCTTCAAAACTGCACTCCTATCATTAAAAAACACGGGGGAGTATTTCTAAGGCTGTATCGCCTGCCATTGAGGTTTTCAAGTTCAAGGCACAGGCAGCTGCCTTGTACAGAGCGGAGATATGGGGCCCCCAATGTAAACGAAATTTTGTAATTGGAGACAACAATTTCGTTCGGAAATTACTTGCTCTTTCAATTAGGACCCAGCTGACCCCAGTAATTATGGATCTAAACCTGAAGCGTACTGATAATTATGCTGCACTAAGCCCCCTTCTATTTTGGATAAGAATATGGTCAACATCGGAGCTCTTACACTACAAAAAGGGTCTACAGGAGATAATGAGTACTGGACCCTTTAAAGCTATCCCGTGGTTCCATCATGTATCAACTTGGTTTGGGAAAATAGGGTTATTACATTATTGGGAGGAGCCCCTGGAGTTAACCATGGCATGCAGCAAGATAGTAAAAACAGCATTTTGGGCTTCTATTAATGGTAATCTGCTACATGATTCTAACCAAGGCTCGTTAACATCATCATTTCTCATGTTCAAAGATGTAGCCCGCTTTGAACCATTCTTAGATGAGGTGTGTCTACAAATTGTGAAATCCCTATACCTGAAATATAGATATGGGGTTCTACAAACGGATAATAACAAATCCAAATGGGGCAGTAAAGAAAAAGATTATTATGCTAAATGTATGTTTTGTATAGATGTGACCAAGGCTAAGGAAGATGATGTACATATTTTATTTTTTGTCCCTTATACGATACCCCAAGGAAAAAATGGATCAAACCTCTCTGCAATCATTTAAAAATAAGGCACTGTAGAGAGGCGGAGCGCATATTGAGGACGGATACTACACAACTAGTGGTTTTTGGTGTAGCCAAATTCTTGTTCAATGTGAAGATTATTAGGGATAAAATAGGTTTGAAATTGTGATATTGGATTTAATAGCTTTTGCACATTATGAACATATTCCTGCACCCACACTTTATAATAGAAAGTATTGTGTATTGAACCCTCTCCAATGTCATGATTAGATAGTGGTGGTGATGTTAAATATGTAGACTTTTAGATTGTAAATAGGATGAGGGCTATTGAAAGTCTTTTTAATGGTTGTTAACTTCTTTAACTGTTTTATAAATTTTAATATATTTAAATAATATTTATGTTTATATTTATATTTATTGTATAATTTTTTTAATGTATACTAGGAAAGGATCATGAAATTGTCCTTCTTAAATACCCGATCAATGTGTTAAAGCCGACTGTCGATTATGTGTATGATGGGTATATTTTTATTAATGTGCTTTTTGGGTCCAAGAGACCAAAATAAAGTCAAATTGAATTGAATTGAAGAGGCAAGAGGTATACAGTAATGTACGACAGAGGTATAGAAAGAAGCAAGAGCAGTACAGAAAGAAGCAAAAGAGGTGGAGACATAGGGAAAAGGGTGCAGAAAGAGGCAAAAGGGATACAAACATTTACAAAAGAGGTGCAGAAACAAGCAGGAGAAGAGCAGAAAGAGGCAAGAGAATTGCTGAAAGAAACAACAGAGGTGTAGAAAGAAGCAAGAGAAGTGCAGCATGTACCAAGAGAGGTGCAAAAAGAAGGAAGACAAGTACAGAAAGAGGCACGAGAACTGCTGAAAGAAGCAACAGAGGTATAGAAAGAAGCAAGAGTAGTGCAGTAAGAGACAAGTAAGGTACAGAAAGAAGCAAGAGCAGTGCAGAAAGAACAAACAGTGGTGCACAAAGAGGCAAAAGGGGAGCAGAAAAAGGTAGGAAGGGTGCACAAAGAGGCAAGAGAGGTACAGAAAAAGACTGAGGGGTGCAGAAAGAAGGAGGAGAAGTACTGAAAGAGGCAAGAAAATTGCTGAAAGAAGCAACAGAGTTGTAAAAAGTAGCAAGAGAACTTCAGAAAGAGGTAAGTGAGGTACAGAAAAAAGCAACAGCAGTGCAGAAAGAACCAACGGGGTGCTGAAAGAGGCACAAAGAGTGCAGAAAGAGCAGGAAAAGTACAGAAAGAGGCAACAGAGGTACAGAAACAGGCAACAGATGTGCAGAAACAGGCAGGAAATGTGCAGAAACGGGACGGGGTACAGAAAATGGCATGAGAGGTGAAGAGGGAGAAAAGAGGAGTGCAGAAAGGGGCAAGAGATCTGCAGAAAAAGCAACAGACATGCTGAAATACCCAAGGTGCAGAAAGATGAGAGAGAAGTGCAGAAAGAAGCAAAAGAGCTGCTCAAAGAGGCAAGAGGGATGCAGAAAAAGGCAAGAGCAGTGCAGACAGAACCAAGAGAGATGCGGAAAGAAGGAAGAGAAGTACAGAAAGAAGCAACAGAGGTGCTGAAATAGGTACAAAGGGTGCAGAAAGAGGCAAGAGAAGTACAAAAAGAAGCAACAGAGGTCCAGAAATATGCAAGAGTGGGGCAGAAAGAGGGAAGGGAGGTGTAGAAAGAGGCAAGAGAGGTGTAGGAAGAAGAAAGTGAAGTGCAGAAAGAGGCAACAGAGGTGCAGCAAGACACAATAGAGGTGCAGAAACAGGCAGGAAAGGTACAGAAAGAGGGAACAGGGGTGCTGAAAGAGGCAAGAGAGGTACAGACATAGAAAATAGGGGTGCAGAAAGAGGCTAGAGGGGTGCAGGAAGAAGTAAGAGCAGTGCAGAATGAACCAACAGAGGTGCAAAAAGAGGTGAGGGGAGGGCAGAAAGAGGTAGGAGAGGTGCAGAAAGAGGCAAGAGTGGTACAGAAAGATGCAGGAAGGATGCAGAAAGAAGGAAGAGATGTGCAGTAAGAGGCAAGAGAACTGCTGAAAGAAGCAACAGAGGTGTAGAAAGAAGGAAGAGAATTGCAGGTTGAGGCAAGTGAGATGCAGAAAAAGCAAGAGCAATTCAGAAAGAACCAACTGAGGTGCTGAAAGAGGTGTGAAGGGTGCAGAAAGAGCATGAGAAGTACAGAAAGAGGCAAGAGAGGTACAGAAACAAGCAAGAGAGATACAGAAACAAGCATTAAAGGTACAGAAACCGGGAACGAGGTACAGAAAGAGATAAGAGGGGTGCTGAAAGAGGCATGAAATCAGCAGAAAAAACAACAGAGGTGCTGAAAAAGGCAAGTGAGGTGCAGAAAGAGGCAAGACATCTGCAGAAAAAAGCAACAGAGGTGCTGAAAGAGGCAAGAGAAGTGCAGAAAGAAGCAAGAGAAGTGCCGAAAGAAGCAACAGAGGTGCAGAAGGAGGCATGAGGGGTGCAAAAAGAAGGAAGAGAAGTGCAGAAAGAAGCATAAGGTACAGAAAGAGGCAAGAGGTGCAGAAAGAGGGAAGACATGTATAGAAAGAGGCAAGGGAGTTGAACAAATAGGGAAGAGGGGTGCAGAAAGAGGTAGGGGGGGTACAGAAAATAGCAAGTGAGGTGCCGAAAGAGGCAAGAGAGGTGCAGAAAGAAGCAAGTGAAATGCAAAAAGAGGCAAAAGAGGTGCATAAAGATACAAGAGAGGTACAGAAACAAGCAAGATATGTGCAGAAAGAAGCAAGAGAATTGCTGAAAGAAGCAACAAAAGTTTAGAAAGAAGCTAGAGAAGTGCAGAGAGAGGCAAGTGAGGAACAGGAAGAAGGAAGAGCAGAGCAGAAAGCACAAACAGAGGTGCTGAAAGAGGCAATAGAGGTACATAAGGAGGCACAAGGGGTGCAGAAAGAAGGAAGAAGAGTGCACAAAGAAGCAACAGAGGTGCTGAAAGAGGCACGAGGGGCATTTAAAAAGGGAACAGAAGTGCAGAAAGAAGCAACGGAGGTGCTGAAGGAGGTACAAAGGGTGCAGAAAGAGGACAGAGAATTAGACAAAGAAGCAAAAGAGGTGCTCAAAGAGGGCTGCAGAAAAAGGCAAGAGCAGTGTTGTCAGAACCAAGAGAAGTACAGAAAGAAGCAACAGAGTTGCCAAAGGAGGCATGAAGGGTGCAGAACGAAGGAAGAGAAGTGCATAAAGAGGCAAGTGAGATGCAGAAACAGGCAACAAAGGTACAGGCAGAGGGAAGACAAATGCAGGATGAGGCAACAGGGGTACAGAAAAAAAGCAAGACAGGTGTAGAAAGAAGCATGGGAAGTGCAGAAAGAAGCAACAGTGGTGCTGCAAGAGGCAAGAGAAGTGCAGAAAGACGCAAGAGATGTGCAGAAACATGCAAGAAAGGTGCAGAAAGAGGGAACTGCAGTACATAAAGAGGCAAGAGAGGTGCAGAAAGAGAAAAGAGTGGTGCAGAAAGAAGCAACAGGGGTGCTGAAAGAGGCAAGAAAGGTGCAGAAAGAAGCAACAGAGGTTCAGAAGGAGGCAAGAGAACTGCAGAAAGAGGTAAGAGAGTCGCAGAAACAGGCAAAAGAGGTACAGAAAGAGGGAACAGAGGTGCAGACAGAGGCAAGAGTGGTGCAAGACAGGTAAAAGAGGTTCAGAAATATGCAAGAGGTGTGCAGAAATCTGCAAGAAGTGTGCAGAAAGTAGCAAGAGCAGTGCAAAAGAGAACAGAGGAACAAAAAGAGGCAAGTGAGGTGCAGAAGGAGGCAAGAGAAATGCAGAAAAATGCAAGAGAGTTGCAGAAACAGGCAAAATGAGTACAGAAAGAAGAAACAGCTGGGCAAGAGAGCTATAGAAAGAAGGAAGAGGGGTGCAGGAAAAGGCAAGCGGGATGCAGAAATTTGGAACAGGTGCAGAAAGAAGCCAGTGCAGTGCAGAAAGAACCAACAGCGGTACAACAAGTGGCAAGAGGGGTGCAGAAAGAGGCAAGTGGAGTGCATAACGAAGAAAAAGAGATGCAGAAAGAACTAGCAGAGGTGTAAAAAGAGGCAAGAGGGGTGCAGAAAGGGGTAGGAGAGTTGCACAAAGAGCAAGAGGGGTATAGAGAGAGGCAGGAGGGATGCACAGAGGAAGAGAACTGCAGAAAAAAGCAACAGATGTGCTGAAAGAGGCACAAAGGGTGCTGAAAGAGAAAAGACAGGTGAAGAAAGAAGGAACAGAGATACAGAAAGAGGCAAGTGTGGCGCAGAAAGAGGGAATAGAGGTCTAGAAAGAGGCAAGATAGTTGCACAAAGAGAGGTGCAGAAACAGGCAGAAGGAGTGCAGAAAGAAGCAAGTGAGGTGTAGAAAGAGGCTAGAGAGGTGCACAAAGAGGCAAGAGAGTTACAGAAAGAGGCTAGTGCAGTACATAACGAGGCAAGAGAACTGCAGAAAGAGGTAATAGAGGTACTGAAAGCAACAGAGGTGCTGAAAGAGGCACGAAGGGTGCTGAAAGAGAAAAGACAGGTGAAGAAAGAAGGAACAGAGACACAGAAAGAGGCAAGTGTGGTGCAGAAAGAGAGAATAGAGGTCTAGAAAGAGGCAAGATAGTTGCACAAAGAGAGGTGCAGAAACATGCAGAAGGGGTGCAGAAAGAAGCAAGTGAGGTGTAGAAAGAGGCAAGAGAGGTGCACAACGAGGCAAGAGAGTTACAGAAAGAGGCTAGTGAAGTACAGAATGATGGAAGAGAACTGCAGAAAGAGGTAATAGAGGTACTGAAAGAGGCAAATGAGGTGCAGAAAGAAGCAAGATAAGTGCAGAAAGAAGCAACAGTAGTGCAGAAAGAAGGTACATAAGTGTAGAAATAGGCAAAAAGGTGTAGAAAGACACAAGAGGGGTACAGAAAAGGTAAGAGAGGTGCAGAAAGAGGGAAGAAGGGTACAGAAAGAGGCAAAAGTTTACAGAAAGAAGCAAATGAGGTGCAGAAAGAGGCAACAGACATGCAGAAAGAGGCAAGAGAGGAACAGAAAGTAGAAGAAATTTGCAGAAAGTGGCAAGAGAAGTGCAGAAAAAGAAAGAAATGTGTAGAAAGAAGCCACAGAAAGGCAGAAAGAGGCAAGAGAGGTGCAGAGAGAGGCGCAGAAGGAATCAAGAGTGGCTTGCATACCATTAGTACCAATTTAACACCCATATTTAGCAATAAGTAACAGGTAAACATTCTAGGTTTGCAAAGAGTTTTCGAACACACTGTAACACATGCATTTTTAGTAACGTTTGAGCCGTTTGAAATCCTACCTCAAAGATACCACCCATTTTCTGAACTGCATGCATAACATCAAATGGCAGGATGGCTTTTGTATGATGGTACTAGATATCACTAGCCTATATACCAGTATAGCCCACGACATTGGTTTAGAGGCTGTGCAATGCTTTTTGGAAACTAGACCGGTCAGGTTCTATGAACACAATAAGATGGTGATTGAGTTCTTAACATTTAGTCTCCAGAATAATATCTTTACATTCAATGGCCAACTATACAGACAGTTGTTGGGTGTGACTATGGGTTCCTGCTCCTCCCCCAATTTCGCGAATTTATTTGTGGGCTGGTGGGAGGAGCAGGTGGCCTGGGCTAACACCAACGATAGATGGTTCAAGAAAATTATAGCGTGGCATCGATACATAGATGATCTTTTCATTATTTTTGAAGGATCTATTGAAGAAGCTGAAGTCTATGTAAAAATGTTGAATGACAATGAGGTGAATTTGAGGTTCAGTGGAGAAATTAGCAAGTCGAGTGTGAATTATCTGGACTTAACTGTATATATCGTGGAAGGACAAATACAGACTAAATTGTTTCGGAAAACAACAGCAGGGAATTCGACATTATTTGCCACAAGTAATCACCCCAAAAAACTGATCAATAATATCCCATTTGGAGAGTTATTAAGACTTAAAAGAAATAACTCTGACATCAAAGAATTTCATAAGTCAGCCAAATGTAGTATGGATCGTTTTAGAACTCGTGGGTATAGTGAAGGGGTCCTGCAACAAGCTTTAAATAGAGTTAACAACTTTAAACGTGAAGATCTTTTGAAACCTAAATCTAAAAAAAATTCAGAGAATACGAGTTTTAGACTTATAACTACTTTCTCTGATCATGCAGGCGATTTGAAAAGGATCCTTAAAAAACATTGAGCATCCTATTAACTGACAATAGTATCAAAGAAGATTTGCCGACTAATCCGCAAATTACTTTTCGGAAAGCCAGAGCTTTAAAAGATCATTTGATACATAGTCATCATGCTACAGTTATTTCAAAACCCAAATCATTACAACCACTTAAGGGTTTTTATCCCTGTGGTAAGAGCAAAGCCTGCAAAATGAGTAAACAAACCTTAAGCTATAAAATCCCAGGTATTCAGAAACCTAAAAAAATCAAAAATGTATCACCTGTTCAACACAATATGTGATTTATTGTCTAACATGTCCCTGTGGGCTGCAATATATTGACAGCACGATAAACCCAGTTAAACTTCGCATATTGGAACATATGCGTGAGATCAATAACATTGATGAAGCCTACCCTGTTGCCAGACATTTTAACAAAGTTCATGGGCACAATAGGGACCTATTGGCCTATTTCTGTCTGGATCATATACCCATACATCCTAGGGGGGAGATCGCTTGCAAAAGTTGAGACGTTTAGAGTCTCGCTATATCATTTATCTTCAAATTAAGAGTCCATTTGGTCTAAATAACCATGAAGAATTGGCATCACACTTGGGTTAATGGAATATGTTCTCTTGTTCTGCAATATCTAACTTCTAATATTTGCTAAAATGAAATGCTTTAATGATTCTGATGGGTTGTTTCTGATTTTATGTATACATGCAATTAATTTTTAAGGATTTACAAGTTGTAGTCTATGATCATTTGGAGTTTGTGAAATAAGCCCATCTATGGGCGTGATTGTGTTGAGTTTTGCGGCTGCAAAACACTATCTTTGAAGCCCATTCAGGGCTAAATAACTGAAACATTAATATGTATTCGTTTCATCCTGAAATTGTAATGACATATTTGTGATTGTAAGCATTCACTCGATTTCGTTTAGAATGTTTATTAGAATTACATGTTCCAAGATGGCAGGACTACATTTTTAGATGTCCCTTTTCTATGTTCATGAAACTCTGATGACGTAGACAGCTTGACTAATATTTAAAAAATGGCCGCGGTGCGTTATGTGGTGCAATGGAGAAAGGCTAAGTGCCGAAACGCGTCTTGCTGGTGCTTGAAGGTTTCATTAAAAACTACTGGAAACCTCCCCCTCGTGAGTGCTTTCTTCTTTCTTGGCGGCTGGATTTACCGCATTTTGAAAGGATCTTGGGAGCTCATACTGTGAAGCGGGTACACCCCCGCATTGACAGCACCCGCTCGTGAGTGCAACTGGCTGGTGGCTTCTGGGAGAAGTTGATATATATATATATATATATATATATAGTTTCCGAATCTTGAACCTAGGCCACAATCGCCAACGTTTTCCCAGGTACAGACCACAAATACGCAGAAGGTTTGTATTGAGGTGGTTTATTTCTCCATCGTCTCCAGCATGACACGTTTCGGCTACTTCACCACAGCCTTGTTCACATGACAATTAGACCCAATGGGAGTGCTTAAATACTGTGAATAATCACTTTTGCAGGTCAGCGGGTGCATAGACATGGAAGACATATTTTTGGTAAAGGAACGAAAGTTGTAACAGCCATGTAACAGTGCAAATAAGCATAGTGAATACATTACTGGTAAAATAAAAACAAAAGATGAAAGATCATCCCCAAAACAGATTTGGATAAAATATAGCAGTCATAAATGACAACAACTTTACAAATCTATCAACCACATATCAAGTGTTTAAACTGATGTTTCAAAATTACTACCCAAAGTCCTCTTATGTTCCTACTGCGCCATTTGTGAACTCTGCATAAAAGAATAAAATGCTAGTGCAAATTTCAATTTATGTGCAAAACAGTGCAAAGTGCAAATTGCAGAAAATCTTGGATAAAAAGATATTAAAATTGACATATCAAATCTCCAAATTAAAAAAAATTCATACAAATAATTGATGTCAGTTAAAGCATGAACGGATAACATGTTAAAATTAATTGTTTTGATGTTATGTCTATTTATTTTTTATTTTATATTTTTTATATTTCTGTCATCTTGTTTTTTAAATAAAGTTTTCTTATTAGGTTCCCTGGCACTGAGATATTGTGTTGGACTACTATTCACATCATTAAAGTGCAAGTGCATGTTTCAAAAGGTACAAAACTACTGGAGTGTGTGTTACTGTAGAGCATAAGCTCTATCTTAGTATGGAGGTATTTGTAAAAACAACGGAGTCTGAAGTGACTATGGTAAACAAGTTAACGGGTCCACAAATCAATGTATTGGGATACAACCACCCACACTATTAAAATACTAGTTTATTCGGGGATTAAACTCATTATCGTTCTCTCAGGTTTACACATTAAATTGGTCATTCCTAATGTAAATTATTACAGAAAACTGTGTCAATCTTCCCCTGTGTTCATCCCTTTCGGGATCCTAGTATCCAATGACAAAATATACTTGCTTTCCAACTGTCTCAGTTGTCTCTCTCTGTTGCCTCCCCTAATGTTCTCGGGTACCACATCCATTATAAAGTATCTCCGATCATTTAGGTTTTTATTGTGAACCTATTCGAAGTGGTGGGTCACTGGGTAGTTTTCATCTGAGTTCACAATTGCCCTCAAATGCTGGAAGATACGATTAAAAGCTTGTAATTTGGTGCTGCCTATATATATGCAGCAAGAACCTCCCTCGAAGAGCAAGGAAGAGGCTACACGGGGAATCCAGCATGGAGCCTTTATTTAAGCAAAAGGTAAGCATAATGCATTTCGGCCGGTAGGGCCTTCCTCAGATGACGCTGCTGTGAAGGAACACAGTCTCACCCGTGTTTAAATTACTCTTGCGGTCCTCTCATTGGTGAGATTAGGCGTCATCCCCCAAACATGTGATCACACACCACAAACAGCGCTGTAGGCACTACAAGTCCCAAGATGCTTCAGTACTGGGACGGTGTTGTGTGGGGATATTTGATGAATTCTTGTGGACAGGCATCTTGCAAGGCGAAGTGTTGTGTACCAAGCTACACTCCTTAAGGCTCCTTACGTCCCTGCATACGCTCTAACCCCAAATGAAAGAGTTCTGTCAGGCCGTGAGATGACTGTAATAAGTCAAACTCCATGTGCAGTCACAAACTACCACTGGAGGTGGCCCATGCAAGAACATGCACTCCAAGGTGGACTGGCACTGGTCCAATACCTCAGACAATGAGAAACTGCAGGAGCAGGAACCAGAATGGCTGTCAGCCAACTTGAAAGAGTGGGGCCTCTTGACGCGCCTCTGGCAGACGCAGAAAATGCAGCAAGAACCTCCCTCGAAGAGCAAGGAAGAGGCCACACGGGGAATCTAGCATGTAGCCTTTATTGAAGTAACAGGTAAGCATAATGCATTTTGGCCGGTAGGGCCTTCCTCAGATGCCGCTGCTGAGAAGGAACACAATCTCACCCTCGTTTAAATTACTCTTGCAGTCCTCTCATTGGTGAGATTAAACACCATTCCCAAAACATGTGATCACACACCACGAACAGCGCTGTAGGCACTACAAGTCCCAAGATGCTTCACTACTGGGACGGTGTTGTGTGGGAATATTTGTTGAATCCTTGTGGACAGGTGTCTTGCAAGGCGAAGTGCTGTGTACCAAGCTACACTCCTTAAGGCTCCTTACGTCCCCGCATATGCTCTAACCCCAAATGAAAGAGTTCTGTCAGGCCGTGAGAAGACTGTAATAAGTCAAACTCCATGTGCAGTCACAAACCACCACTGGCGGTGGCCCATGCGAGAAAACGCACTCCGAGGTGGGCTGACACTGGTCCAATACCTCAGACAATGAGAAACTGCAGGAGCAGGAACCAGAATGGCTGCCAGCCAACTTGAAAGAGTGGGGCCTCCTGACGCGCCTCTGGCAGATGCAGAAAATGCAGCAAGAACCTCCCTCGAAGAGCAAGGAAGAGGCCACACGGGGAATCCAGCATGGAGCCTTTATTGAAGCAACAGGTAAGCATAATGCATTTCGGCCGGTAGCGCCTTCCCCAGATGCCGCTGCTGAGAAGGAACACAATCTCACCCTCATTTAAATTACTCTTGCAGTCCTCTCATTGGTGAGATTAAACGCCATCCCCAAAACATGTGATCACACACCACGAACAGCGCTGTAGGCACTACAAGTCCCAAGATGCTTCACTACTGGGACGGTGTTGTGTGGGGATATTTGTTGAATCCTTGTGGACAGGCGTCTTGGAAGGCAAAGTGCTGTGTACCAAGCTACACTCCTTAAGGCTCCTTACATCCCCGCATACGCTTTACCCCAAATGAGCGACTTCTGCCAGGCCGTGAGATGACTGTAATAAGTCAAACTCCATGTGCAGTCACAAACCACCACTGGCAGCGGCCCATGCGAGAACACGCACTCCGAGGTGGGCTGGCACCGGTCGAATACCTCGGAGAATGAGAAACTGCAGGAGCAGGAGCCAGAATGGCTGCCAGCCAACTTGAAAGAGCTGGGCCTCTTGACGTGCCTCTGGCAGACGCGGAAAATGCAGCAAGAACCTCCCTCGAAGATCAAGGAGGAGGCCTCACGGGGAATCCAGCATGGAGCCTTCATTGAAGCAACGGGTAAGCATAATGCATTTCCTCAGATGCCGCTGCTGAGAAGGAACACAGTCTCACCCTCGTTTAAATTACTCTTGCAGTCCTCTCATTGGTGAGATTAAGCGCAATCCCCCAAACATGTGATCACACACCACGAATAATATATATATAACAACATATATCCAAAAATACGATTGCCGCGCTTCAGCAGAAATCAGACGACACTCGAAAGATTTTATTAGGTGATGATTACATCGACACGTTTCAACAGCTCCTCGCTGCCTTGTTCACAATGTAGGTGAACCGTCTGTTTCAATTAAAATAGGCATTTAGAACGATAAACATGGGTGACAGACTAAATGCAACCATAGAGTAAATGCTGTGCAATACATAGCGGCCATCTTAGAACATTTGGTTAAAAGAGAAATAACACTTGGAATTACGATATGTTACAATATTGAACACTTTTCAACATTTTGGAGTGCTTATTTGGATAAAAATGTTTACCAAAATTATAGCCGTAGGAAATAATTACAGCAGGAAAACTAATTCCTTGCATTTTTTCATTACATTTCCTTAGAAGCATGTTGGAACATTCATTGTCAAATTTATTTAAACAATGGATCGATTCTAATTAATAAAATATATATTTACATAAATATATGCTTCCGCTCCTCACACATCGGGTTCTGTGGATACGTGAAGGTGGGCTCACGAAATAATGTGTACATTTTCCCAAAAGGGGAGGGAATGACGCACACTCATGGGCGTCGTTTCCGTTCATTTATTTCTCCAAAGAGAAACACATTTCGGCAGTCATGCCTTTTTCCAATGTCCTCTTTCCAACAATATATATACTTTTTTGTCAATTATGAAAAAGTTAATTCAGCTTTCTGGTGAGTTTTGAAAGCAACAAGTAGTGGTGGAATGGTGCTCAATTCCCTTTAAAAACAAAACATGACCATGGACATAGTAGAAATACTCGCTTGTGTCCCACATAGTGTTACATTGGTTATGATATAGATTATAATGTCATTTAGGGTTCGGGACGCCTATAAAACATTCAATATATCAAGAGGAGAATTAGCCTATATATTTACAAAATCACAGTAATTTGTGGAAAATTGCAACATCCAAGAATCAGGAATTACAGAATAGGCATACCATATAAACACTGAGTGGCAAAATGGTAAAAGTACTGCAAATTGAGTAATTACATCAGAGAAAAATATTCAATTCATTAAACAACTGCTCACAAAGTGGCACTAGAAAGTTTGCATGGCTCCCTCTGACAATGATGGTCTTGGGGACCCCAGGTCAATATATATTTTAAAGGGGAGGGGAGCCTTGTGGCTCCCCTTCCTGACCCTCTTTAGACCCGGGATGAACCATCCCTAGGACCATTTTTTATCTTAAAGTGGAAGGGGGCTATGTACCCCCCTTACTGAGCCTATTATGGCCCTGGGGTCCCCATCCCATTAGGCCCATAAATCCTTTAAATGGAAGGGGGCACAAAACCCCACTCCCTGACTCTCTATAGGCCCCCTCCCCTAGTCATTATAGACCCCTGGGAGCCAAACCCTGGGGATAAACCTTACTAGCCCAAAACAGGCCCTGGGGACCCCATCCCCAGGGCATTGTGTGTTGTCAAGGGGAGGGGACCATGTGCCTCCCCTACCTGAGCCGTTGTGGCCCCATGGATCTCTTCCTCTGGTTCCCGCATTATTTGAAGGTGGGTGTCCTGGTGCCCACCAAGGGCATCCACTATGCTCCAAGTTGGGGGCCATTAGGGAACACCAGGGCACCCACTGCCCAAGCAGGCTCCCCGCATGCTTCAGGACCCGGCATAGTTGCCACCTGCAGGGAGCAGGTACTTATGCTGCTCTCTCTGAGTAGAAGCAATCTCTTGATATGTTACCATACCTGCATCAGTGCAGGAAGGGAACCATTTTTTTATAAACACAGGTTTCCCTTCCTGGGCCAGTGTGGGCAAGTAACCACTGTGTCCCTGGGTGACCTCCCCCGGACACAGCACGGGAGTCTACCCTAGAGGATGGGATCTACACAGGGCCTTTAAAAGCTCAGGGAGTGGGGTCACACACCCCATCCCTTTGAAAAGTTTAGCTTTCCCAGAAAATGGGTCTCCGAGGCCTTTAGATGGATGGATGGGTTTTTATATAGCGCAATATCACCGCCAGGTCTCAAAGCGCTTTGCATTGGGAACCCGTCCTGGTTTTTCCCTGTGAGATAGCCCCTTACTGGGTATCCCCAAGGTGAAAGCCAGGCATCCCGCCGCGGGGGGCCGTAATGGAGATTAAGCAAGCTATTGCCCAGAGTTGCAGAGTGTGAACCTGTGATTCGAGTAGGCACCGAAGCGAGAATTGCCGATTCCGTGGACATTTTGGGCTCAAGACCCTGCCGCGTCGGGAATTGAACCCTGGTCCCGGGTCTGATCTCAGCGTCTGGGTCTGCCTCCTCTAACCAGTGAGCCACACTTCTCCACTGAACACTGCACACTTCTCACACTGCTCAGGGAGACACTGGGCCCCCTCTCCTTTTATTTCATTATTCAGCCTCGGGGATGGGGTCCATGTGTCATTTAAAGTTCGGTTAGGGGGCAGCCTGACCTGCATCCCTTTTATTGCCAATGCAGCTCTAGGACTAAGCTGCTCAGGTCCTATAATGGCTCAGGGAGGGTGCCGCGATCCCCCTTCCGCTCATGAAATGTGGCCCCAGGGGTCTATAATGTTTTGGGGAGGTGGGTCGCATGCCCTCCTACCCTTAATTAAACAATGCCATTTTACTTTTTAGATCCCATGGGAATCCTGCGGGATCATGGCAAAAATGGCTGATTTATGAAATGTTGGCACCAGGGGGTGCCTCTGGGTACCCTTCATAGACCGTATTCCTACCCTGCACCCTACTAATAGTGTTTTTAAATCTACTGCAGGACAGGTGAATACGTTCTGAACTAATACAGTGGCTGCAAGGAACATTTTTCTGATGTTGCTAGCAGCCGATCAAAACGCTGACTCCTGCTGAAGACAGTAGTGTCTATGTTTCGTTCATGCATAACTAGTCACTACAGTAGTTATTTTCCCTACTTGGCATAGGATGGCTACAGTTATGGATACATACCATATCATCGTGCATTGATCAAATTGCTGGTTGTGCAATGCACTTGGTTGATAATGTAACAGAGTGAGCTTTATGTAAAAGAATATACACATACAATTTTCTGACAATTTAAGGAAAGGTTTGTGCGACATTTAACATTTGCACGTACGATTTAATATAACAAACTACAATGTAATAAATGTTTCTATACGCTTTTACATTCAACAATGGCTTGCAGATTTCTAGTTCTCATATTGATGTGATATTTTACATCCAATGGTGACGTGCCTCTTGTTTATTATATTATATTTAGCTTTTGGAAGATTGCAAAGCTCAAAATCTGTGCCAATATTCCTTACTAACCATGACAAGCTCTGCAAATAGTGGATATAATGTAATCTCGCTGTCTGTCATTGGATAGTATTCTTGTAGTCTCTTGGGAATGGTTAGCATGATTAACATAGAAATAGAAATGTGTCGGGTCATGATGTCACAATGTGGAAAATTAAGCATTTGCATGCCTGTAACATGCCCATAGAAATCTTGACTTAGCCTTGCATAATCACCTATCACATTCAATTAGAATTTGTGAAGCTCCATTTCTGACCACTTAAAGGTAATTACAGTAATTAGAGGTGTACAGAGCTTTCTGTATTTAATGATTCCGCTAGCTTTCTTAGCAACGAATATGCATAAAAAATAGGATTCCACGATATTCAGGACAAAAAAACACAATAGACGAAACAAGGAACTGAGGTGCAGCTTGCAATGAGAAAAAACACTAACTATTCAAAGTATTAAAGTTCGATACCAGCCATCTCTCAACCAATACCATGAGAATCATGTATGTTTCCCCTTAATAGTTAATGAGGACTTAACATACGAACCATTTGCCCTCACCTGTACTCCTACGGTGGGCCTTTAGTTTTCTCTGTTCTCTCAGCCTATTCATAACAATTCATTATTATTGTCGATATCCCTATAATGAACTCTACTCCTAGATCTCAGAAGAAAGTAGGTGCCCCAAACTATATTGCACTCCTTTTCACTATCGAAATGTTGCCTTCACTCACAAATAAAGCAGAAAATGGCATGGCAAAACTCATTTTGTAGAACATTTTGAACATTCATGTCGTAACTCAAAATAAAAACTCTCTTATATTTCAGCATTACTTCAAATGACCTCTCATCTTTCACTGCACGTTCCAATCAATCAGGTTTTTTTCAAGCGTGCTACTCACCCGGGTCGCAAGGCACTGTTGGGGAGGGGGGGCGGGGGGTGCAGCTCCTGATCATCTGAAGAGCCAGGTCTTGAGGCTCTTCCTGAAGGTGTGCAGGGATGCAAATGCTTAAATCTGCGCTTTAGGCACTATTCTATTACTTCTATAGTACCTCAAGCAAACACTAGTCTAATCAACATTTCTTCCTTGAGCACATTTCTATATGCCTCCAGGCTCTGAAGGAAGCAGTTGGGGCTTTCGCTTTCATACATGGCATATTTGAAATTGGGCATATGGCCGCTTGCCAGGATTATTTTGGAACATTTGTGCTACCTTGAGCGTGTGGTCTGTGTGGATACATGGTCTTATAAGAATAACTAAGCCTCGGCAGAGGTCCCAAGTTGGAATCATGGTGTAATTGAATTATGTTAATTGTTAAAAGCTGACCTCTGTATGGACAGTTTGTAAATAATTGTACATGAATTTTGTATTTATAATTTGCACCTTTATATTTACATTTTGTACCAAATTGTATACATTGTTTTTATGTGTTTTAATGGGTTCCATCCCCAAAATAAACAATACAAAATGAACACAATCATGTAATTCCTCTGCTGTAGTTGATGTTCCTACTAATGGAGCTTCTTTGTACTGTAAAATATAAAAAAGTAAATATCACAAGATAACAAAATTATCTTGGGCATAGTAGGGGCTTCACCACCTAACGGGGTTTTTGTGTCTGGACGGAGTCAGCTCTCTGTGAAGACCTCTCCAAAAGACAAAGGTTCTGTCCAGTAAGGCTTTCGCCATCTAATGGATCAGAAGACAAACTGTGCACAGCAGCAGCTTGCCCAGCTAACAATGCTTGAGTGCCTACAGGGAGTGTGTTCTTCACGAATACTTCTGTACCAGCCAGTTAGTGTGTGCAATAGGGATTTGGCCAGCTTATGGGGCTTGGGTGTGCGGAAGAAGTGAACTGTCTCTGATAATTTCAGTACAAAGCAAACAGCGGGTTTAGTGTTGGCTTGGTTACAATGGGCCATGGGTGTCTGAAGAGAGTTGATTCTCCATGAGGTCTCCTGAACAAGGCATAGGGTGCCCATACTAGTGACTTGGCCATGTGAGGGGCAATTTAGGGGTGTGCTTCCATGAAGACTTCAGTACAAGGCATGGAGTGTGTTTAGTGGGGGTTCAGACAGCTAATAGTATTTAGGTGTATGTAAGGAGTGAATTCTTCATGAGGATTTCAGTATAAAGCAAAGGGTGGGCAATATTGGCCAGCAAATGAGGAGTGTTTGTTTCAAAGAAGTGGGATTTTTGTGAGGTGTTCTATACAATACATAACCAGGGGTGGGCATAGTTCGCGAGGTAGCGCTACTTGTAGCTAAGCGAAGTGCACTTCGCACTACGCGAGCTACGTTTAGCACTACGCGAACTGTTTAGTAGCATGTTCGCACTGTGCAAGATGTCATTTTCAATGATTGCACAGTGCAGACAAGCATCCGGCAATGTGCAATCATTGAAAACAGCATCTTGCACAGTGCGAGCTGTTCTTTTCTGCCGCTGGAGTAGATTTTTACTCGAGATGCAGCTTTCTCAACGCGGACTGGTAGTTTCTCATCGCAAGCGGTCTCGAGAATGCGCGACCTCTCTCAATGAGAAACCTGACCTCCCCGTGTTGAGAATCTCGCCGGGAGGTTTATTTTCCATGCTCGCGATCGGCAACTTGATTTTACTGATCGTGAACAAGGAAAAAGTCTCGTGAGGATGTCATTTTGCTTGCTCACGGTCGCCAACTTGACGTTGAGGACCGCGTGCAAGCAAAAAATGACCGCTACACTACGCTACGCTGTGCTACGCTTGTTTGCTCTGTGCTACGTGCAGTTCGCGTAGTGCGAAGTTGCGCAAACTTCGCAAACTATGGGAGCGTAGCGTAGTGCTTCACCCAGGGTTATACATAACCTGTACACAGTAGGGGCATGGTCACCGAAAGTAGTGTGGGTGTTGGGGGCGGTGGGCTCTTTGCCATGAATTCTGTACAAGGCATAGGCTGTACGCTGTAGGGACTCAACCACTCATATCTTGCATGAGAGATCATCCACCCATAATCCATCTAGTGCAGTATCGGGCAAAGGCTGTCCATACACCGAATGGGGTATGAACGTCATGAAAATTCTCAAAAATTAAATTGCAGTTTTCTAAAACAGTATGTTCTTAATAGTTAATTTCCTTACTTATTCAAAATACTTTAAAACTGTTCTTCTGTTTCTTTTCAAACTGTGCCATTTTACTGAGTAGGCTCTTTTAACATTTATGAAAAAACCCATACATGTTTGGCACTTGTGACGTTTCAAGGATCTGTTTCTTAGCCTTGATCTATGGGGACAAATCATTTAGAATTGAACAGTACCTAATAACAACTGTGAATTTCAGAGTAGAGACTAAAGATAACATCACATTTGCTCAATGACATACATCCACATTCATAACTCTATATATACTGAGCTAAATATGTACTAAATGCTAATTGAAGGGTTCCTCCAAACAAAGTGGAAGCTTAGAGTGAAGGCCACCCTTGCTAGGCCGCGTGACAACATTGATCAACAATGTATAGAATCATTCTTGGTGGCAATTCTATTTTTTTTTAACTTTAATTCCAGAAATATTACATATGAATTTGGTATATTGCATAGTAATCTCTGTTAAAATGTAAGACAAGTGTTGTTACATTCATTATAGCCAGATTTATTCTTTAAATACGTTGACCTTTTACGTAGTTACAGTACTGCTTACAGGACGTCGTGTTTTCCCTGAAAACTAGCCTCATCCATTTTGCATGAGGGTTCTTGAAAATTCAGCAGGTGTCGCAGGGATTCCGTTCTCATACAAAACTGTGCATAGAGACTTGGAACCTCAGTGAATTAGGGTGTGCCAAAACTCACCTTAGTACCCAAAATCCCCTACCAGACTAGCTACAGTGTCTCATTGGTTATTACAAACTCCCAATGTTTAGACAAACCAGAACATGGACTTAGAATACCTCAGGTAACGTGGAACACATGAACACTCTTTCGTTAAACAATCATTTCAATCCAGAACAAGGATTAAATGAGGACGCGTGCACATTTGAAATGTTTATTTTCTAATGCAGTGTTCTCAAGCGCAGTATCTTAGCTAATACAAGCAAATATATTTTAAAAAACAAAGTAATCAGCATAGTTACTAGTCCATAGAATACAAAGGGTGAAAGCATATTAAAATGCTAGAGGGAAGAAGGCTACAAGTCACCTAATTCTTTCCCTCCCTTGCTAGTATAATATATTATATTTAAGAAGGTCTCTTTGGGTTTTAGTAGGGCAGCCCTATACCTCAGATCCTAGTGGTAAGGGATCACATCATCTTCCACCAGCTCTCTTCATGCGAAGCACCATCAAGTGTGTGTGTATGCTCTGCGCAATGCAATATAAAACGCGCCTAAAGCCAGGATATTGGCCGCAGCTGCATGTATGTTATGTCTAGGAAAGTGCGAAGATCAGCCTCATAACAACCACTGTGTTGAGATATCCTTGAAGGCTTCAGCACTCACTGTACAGACACAGCTCACCAAGCAAAGCTGATATCAGAGCAATAACATATTATTCTCGTGTGGAGCGAAAATATTCTACTAGGCTCAAAGCTAAAGTAACAATTATGTGTCGTGTGCAGAAGTAGCAGAAAGGTAAAATGGCGTTTAAACTCCTAATAAGCTCATGCTAACTTAACACAGTGTGTAGGCAAAGCATATCTATATGACACCCTCGCTTGATCAGTGCACTGATAAGATAAGATAAGATAAGGGGCACATATTTGAAATGCAGAGTTCAAGAACGACAGTCAGTTCACATTTGAGTAAGTGAAAAAAAAAATGTTGTCACTCAAAAAACCAAAATCTCATAATCATGACAGTTTGGTGTTTGCCAGAATCAAAGTCAATAGGTCTGGGGCTCAAAAAGTTTTCCATAGCTTAAAAAAAAAAAAATGTTCAATGTCAGTCAAGAATCTTTATTAGATTTAGTTAAAAACCATACAAAGAGATAAAAACATTAGTATACAAATAAAAACTATTTACAATATCATACAAATCAGTGCGTACAATGGGGTTCTTTTCCGGCTATATATGAAAAGAGCGAATTAATACATTTTATACAAAGTTTAAAAATAATAAAACTCATTTAGGGGGGCCCATTACTATGTTGCATTTTTTTAGTTCTAGCTGCCTCCACCAAGAAATTTGCCATGCAAAATGTAATACGAATGTTGTTCAGTGATTGAAGATAGAGCAGGGCTGGTCTCACCTGCGTGAAGCCAGCCTCCTTTAAAACAGGCAACAGATATTTTATCCTAGGCTCTAAAAAGAAACCACAAAACATAACAAAATGCATGGTATCTTGAACAGAAAAATTATCACAGCAACAGGGGGGGGGGCTAATTCTGGTTTTTCCCAAGTTTTAAAGTTACCCAAATAAAAATTTAACAAATTAAACCTAAACTTGGTCAGGAGAAACCTATGAAATGGCTTTGTAACAAAACCAAGGTAAGGTGCTAGTGCAATGGAGTTCACAAGCAGATAGTGTTTCCTCACTGCCGGTTTCTGCAGTTCCCTTTCCTCACGCCCCACTCTTTCCCTACTCATGAACTGCTTCTTGATTGTATCTACATCCTGTTTCTTGATATCCAGAGGGGATGTGAAGAGTTCCGGGCGTCCCAGGTCTGAAAAAGACTTCATCAGGTAGGCCAACCATGGCACCCTTTTAGAATGGTCCAAAGACATGATATCAGTCATGATCTTATAATTAAGGGACAGTTCTTCATTGAGCCACGTCTTTAGCCAAAAGATCAAGGGTGCCATGTTCAGTCTATCAATGACGAAATCTAGGCCCACCTCCATGTGTATGGAAAAAGTCGGTGTGGACTGTGGGACAGACCAAAGGGAACGTAAAAATCAGTTTTCCGCCTTCTGTATCGGTTCAAGGTTTACATAACCCCAAAGGGGTGAACCATATAATGCCAGTGCCACAGATTTATTATTATACATTTTTAAAAGGGCTTCCATCGGCCTAGCGCCCAACCTATTTGCAAATCCCATGAGGGCTGCTGATGATCTAGTCACCGCCAGCCTCTTAGCTCTAACCTGGGGTCCCCAGGAGCCCCTTTGATCAAAAAGGACCCCCAAATAGGGAAAAGTCGGGACTCTGGTGACAACCTCACCTTTGCATTCAAAGGTTTTAGATATCCCCCTATTTCTTTGGCGCCCAACAACCATTGTGTGTGATTTATTCGAATTTATTTTTAGATCCAGGTGGTCCATGAATGTGCCAAAGGCATCCAGAAGACGTTGAAGACAGACACCAGTGTGAGCTATCAGCACCGCGTCGTCCGCGTACAGGAGAGCGGGGATGTTAGCTGCTCCAGCACGCGGAACGACTCCCTCCACGTCTTCCAAGTGGGCACCCAAGCCATTAATGTAAATAGTGAAGAGTAGCGGGGCCAATATACAACCCTGCCTGACCCCGCGCATGGAATTAAAACGGGGCGTGCACCTTCCCTCATTGGTAATCCGCACTGAAGCAAATAGCTCTTGGTGAAGTGACGCCATATACCTAACCAGTGCCTCATTTATCCCCATCCCCAAGAGAGTGGTCCACAACTTACACCTGTTCACCAAGTCGAAGGCCGAGGAGAGGTCCATAAACGCTAGGAATAAAGACCCCTCCTTAGCCACCTTATATTTCGAGATCAACAGATGTAAGTTGGAGCATTGCCCTACTGTTCCTCTCCTCTCCCTAAACCCATATTGAATGTCGGCCAGCCCCCCGCAGCTGTGTCGCAATGTCAATAGAGGCATCGAAAGACCTCAGCCTAGCACTGAATATGCAAAATAAGCAGCAACAGCTTCCAAAAGGAAGTCACTGTTCTCATCCGAAAATAAGTCAGCCATCCAATTCAATAGTGGGAAAGCACATAAATGCTCTTCAATTACCGGAGCCTCTAGCACCATCAGAGGGCAACTCGGTGGGTTCTCAATGAAGCTCTGTGCCAAGAAATCTTGCGCCGCTGCGAATATATTCCAAGGACCCAGCATTCCATGCATCGCTGCAAAGGCCATAATCCCTCCGTCAGAACAAAGCAATTCATGAGCAACTAAGGGGCTTATGAGCTGGTTATAATCCACCTCGGGAGACACCGTATTGCAGAGACACAAATCCAGGGCCCAGTCGAAATCGCAACTCAGGTAATGAAAGACAGGCTGGACACATGTAAAATAGGAAAATCAAAACGATAATCCATAAGCTGCACTTAAGGTGGCGAGCGGCAGCGCACCATAGTATTCAAGCACCCTGTTGCGAAACAGTGCCAGCCGCGACAGCTCGTCTTGGAACACAGGATGTGCATCCATTTTTACCAAGACAAAACAGCAAAAGAACGCCTGCAGCTAGCGCCAGTAACACGGGAATTCCACCAAATAAGCTGGAAAAAATCGAATGGAAGGAAGCAGGTATGACCCCGTCAAGGTCCGGTATATACATCTTGATACCAAAGAGCATTTCGTATGGGGTCCACCCACCCAGAGACCTTCTAGGGAGTTTATTAAGGGCACGCTGCACGCCATTGAGGTGGGCCAGCCGGTTCCTGCCAGTGCCTATAACACGAGCTGTCAATGATTGCTTTAAGTCACGGTTCATTTGTTCCACAACACTATTACCCTTAGGTCTGTATGGAGACGAAAACTTGGCTTGGACCCCCAACAAAGCCATGGCATCCCTATACGCCTTAGAGGCGAAAGCAGGACCCTGATCCGAATGGAAGGTACCACAGACAAAAATCCCTACAAAGACACGCAAATCTCTGATGACAGTCCGTGAATCAGCGCTGCAGTGAGGCCATACCCACAAAAAGCGTGTGCATGAATCAACTGCTACTAAGACATTCTTATATGCAGTATCAGAAGAAAAAGGACCGCAGTGATCTAGATAAACACACCCAAGTGGTTTATTAGAAATGAACAACTGTGTTTGGGGCGGACGCGCAACGGTTGAAGGCTTAATCTGCTGGCAAGTGTCACATTGAAGGATATAATCACGCGTCTGTTTGTACAGTCCCCGCCACCAAAAACGCTGTTGCAATTGAGCCACAGTGGCTGAAATGCCTGCATGCGCAGACGCAACTCCTTCATGGGCCGCTGTGATCAATGTATTTCTGCGATTCGAGTTGGGAATCAATCTCTCCCCAACGTCAGGTATTTTCACATAAGGAACCTTATCGGGACTTAAGTGGTATGTATACTTCGAAGGGAACCCCTTAGGATATTTACTTCCCTTCTCAGTCGCAGCCACAGCTGCCAAGATATCATCATCAATCTTACTTTTGGACCGTGTAACTGCTGCAACTAAATATGTCGATACTGATGATTTTGCTGCGTCATCGGCAAGCGAATTGCCAACAGCGTGGACTCCCATGCGCTGTTGACCAAGAGTATGAATTACAAACACGAGTGTCAACTGCTCTTTAAGCTCAGCCACTCGGACCCAGATCATTTTATGTTTTATTGTGCTACCCTTGGAGTCACGAAAATCATTCTGAATCCAAAAGAACAAGTTTTCATTGTAAGACTGGACACAGTAGTAAGATTAACTCACAATAAGAGTCGTCACACTAGGATCAGCGTACTCCAATGCAAGCATCAGAGCACGAAGCTCTGCCAATTGTGCGGTGCAGTCCCCTAGAGTCTGCGTGTGCACGACCCTGGACTTGAACTCATCGTTCACCATGGCACCTACCACAATGGCGCATGCGGAAACGTATGCGTGTTTAGACCCATGCGCAACCTGTGCCGAACCATCAGTGTATATGATGCAATGGAAATCCTCCAAAGGCCGCATAGCCAAAGGTGCAGGATGAACAAATTCATATTGCAAAAACTCCTGCAACTTTAAGGAGGCATCAAAAATAAAGGTGACATCCGGAGATGTCAATGATGCAGCCCATTGTATCCACTGAGGGTGCAAAGCTTTAGAATTAGGTACACTGGCTTTCATAACTGCTTCTAATGCAGGAAACGGGGTGACAACCAACATGCGTTTCCCCTGTGACAGAGCACGTTCCTTAAGAATCACCATCTGCACTGCCGTCAAAACTTTCTCCTCAGAGGAAAATCACATTTCAGCCGAAGTGTACAAGTGTGACTTGTAGGCAATAGGTGCTGTGTCTCCTTCATTAAAAGTAAGGTAAGTGAAACCCACCGCCCCAGGGATGATTCTCATTACTAGGTTGGTGTGGTTATCACGAGTCAGTAGGTATTTAGATTCGAGCAGATCAGCCTGCAAAGATTGCAGAATGGCTGAGTGTTCTGGCAGCCAGCATGATTTGGTAAAAGTAGGTTGTATCAAAGCATACAAAGGCTTGATACGCTGGGCATATTCAGGAATGTATGTCCTCCCGAAATTCAAAAATCCCTGCTGCTGGCCACCCCGACCCCTGCCGCCACCTCCACCACCGGTCGATGAGGCCGATGAGTCCTGAAAAGAACGAGGAGAACGTTGATCAGAAACCTGAAAACGATCCGGTGATTTTATCGCCGCGCGGTCGCGCAAGTCATAAATACGTTCTGGGGGCGCAGGCAAAGGAGATGCAGGACGAGACTCCTGTCTCTGCTGTTGTTGTTTACCCTGTTTCTGTTTTTTCTGCCAATTTTGTTTCTTGGTCTTGGGCTGATCGTCAGTTTCTGACTTCAGCCCTTGGGGTTGTTTTTTCTCTTTAGTAGAAAAAGGCTTGAGACCCACGCTATTGCGGCCCACGGTCTTATAAGCCGCCAAAATAAACCTTGCTAACTGCCGGGGTTTCTCGACATCAGGAATCGCCAGTAATGCATTGGCCACCTGAAAGTTTACCGCATCTCCCTTGACATTTGCAAGAAGGAGATCAGAAACAACATCAAAGGAGCCACATAGGCGCAACCGCATACCCAATTCAACCGCAGCCTCAGGTCCATGCTCATCCTGAACACGTTTAAGGACCGTCGGCAGGACAGTCATAGATGGAGTGCCGTAGCCCCTCACATATATTGCTGCAAAGGTCTTACCCCATGTCTCACAGTGACCAATTTCTGGGGCAAGTCTTTTAGCATGCTAATTGTCAGCATCCTGTGTTTTTCACCAGGAGTCGTGTTAGGAAATACTGCTTCCAGCTGGTCAATCTTTTCGGCAAGCCAGAAACGAAAATCATCCTTTTCCTGGAGGCGCTTGCCCATCACAGCGTTGGCCATTACAGGACTAAGCTTCATACCGCCCTGTCCAGCAGGAAGCGCCGCACCACCTGGGGCCCCGCCCGGGAGATTACGGGTAATGTATTGCACTAACCACCTAATTACGCTAATTGCGACTACATGTAGTCGTCTTAACTCAAAAACGGTACATGCCCTGTGCTGAGGATGAGGTGTAAATCCAGCCAAAACAGGCCAAGTCACGCCCGGAATGGACAAAGGACTCAACCTCGGAGCTGTCAAAGAGTGGGGTAGGGCGCCATCAAACCAAACGCGGTGCTGCCAAGCATCAATAGGAACTTCCTGTGCCCTATACAGAGTATATTCCAGTGGCACAGCAGTGGCAGTGTACGTTTCGAACACAGTAGTAATTGTGTTCACAGCCGGGAAGGTCACCCACGAGTAAAAAATCTCGTATGGGTAAGCCACCTCTGCACTCACCACCATTATCACGGCCATGCCATCCACAGGAACATTATATGTCTGCAAATGATTGCGCACCGCAATTCGACTATGTTGCGGAATGTTCACTGCGGCCATAGTGACACAGAAAGAAAGAGGTACAAAGTAAACTTTGTAGCACAACTGGGTAGTAATTCAAGGAAACCGTTTCGAAAGATTCAAGCTTGAAAAGACCTATGTAAATATAGGTAGGTTTGTCCGACACCACAGTTAACTAGAAACAATAGTGAAGGGGTTAGGGACTGAATGTTGCACTACTCAAGTGTCTTGTAATAAGACCACCAACAATTGTGCGCCATGTCGCAGGGACTCCGTTCTCATACAGAACTGTGCATAGAAACTTGGAACCTCAGTGAATTAAGGTGTGCCAAAACTCACCTTAGTACCCAAAATCCCCTACCAGACCTGTCTCATTGGTTATTACAAACTCCCAATGTTTAGACAAACCAAAACGTGGACTTAGAATACCTCAGGTAACGTGGAACACATGAACACTCTTTCGTTATACAATCATTTCAATCCAGAACAAGGAGTAAATGAGGACACGTGCACATTTGAAATGTTTATTTTCTAATGCAGTGTTCTCAAGCGCAGTATCTTAGCTAATGCAAGCAAAAATATTATAAGAAACAAAGTAATCAGCATAGTTACAAAGTCAAAGTCAAATAGTGCCTTATTCGAGTGATTACTCATAAAAGCAAAAACATACACAAAATATTAAAAGAGGGATTAAATTTACAGTCAACATGTTGACAAAGCACTATTGAATCTATAAAATACATTCAATTAAAAAAGATTCTCACAGTATTTGTTAAATGATTAAAAAGAGATTAGATTAATTCATTATTAAAAAGAAAAAATAGCAGGATTATAAAAACATTTATAGTCTCAAAAGCAATAGTAACAAATTCATGGGAACAGATATTACAAGGAGAGAATAGTTTTTTAACTAGCAGTCTCTGTCTGGTTACAAAATCATTGGTAGTCTAAAAGCAATGAAAACAAAATCATAGGGTCAGTTTTTACAGACAGAGAATAGTTAATTAACTAGCAGTCTCTGTCTGATCACCCATGCCCAACCGATATATTTTGCTGTGGCTATTAATATCCATGTAAGTGGGCTTGAACATATAATACGCAGGGCTTCAGCACTACAAGTGGTCCCAAGGTTCCTACACATAGGTGCCAGCCAAACTCGCCTTGGAGCACAATAAGCTTTACAGGAAAACAGAAAATGACCAAGTGTTTCCTTCCCCGTTCCACAGGCTGGACAAATGTCACACCCCCCTGAGCCCCATTTGGCTGTCAAAGATCTTATGGGGAGTGCTCCAGCTCTCAATTGGAATAGGAGCTTCCTGTCACCCGGCTTTGAGATAGTATCCCAGTACGGCTCCAAAGCCGGATACAGTTTGGCCTCAAGAAAACCCACAGACATGGACCCATTACTGGAACTACTCAAACTCATGCCAGCAACGTTTTCCCAAAATATATTTTTTAGGACAGACTTGGTGGGAAATGATGCACCTGCTGGATCAAGCCATATTGAACTTAACCCATGCTCAAACAATATTGCTCTCAATGAATTGAGCCAACTAATTTTATGAAAGCAATCCGCCTTTATGACATCAATAAAACCTTCAGCATAGTGCGCAAGCTCAGGAGTAGTCCAGAGCCTGCGCCAGTACAGGATTGGTCGTAGCCTGGCTAGGTCCTTGATTTGTTTCCTACCAAGATCATATCTTAAAGGCAACAGTGGAGTGCTTTTCGGGGTGCCCGTGAGTAGCCGTAGAAATTTGTTCTCTGAACCTTGTAAAGAGTTCAAATTTTCAAAGCCCCACATCTCTGCGCCATAGAGTGCGGACCCGATTGCCTTTGCTTCGTAAACCAGCAAAGCTGGCTTGACGGGTTTAGTCAAAGACTTCCTATGTTCCGAATTGATGACACCCGATAATTGCTTGTGTCGCAGGGTAGCAATGTTAATGTGTTGACTCCACCTATTGTTATCTGCAATGTGGATTCCCAAATATGTAAATGAGTTTACCACCTCAAGAGGGCGCCCACTCATGACAATTTTAGACTTAAAACTACGATGTGGCCTAAAAATCATGAGTTTAGTTTTTGTAGCATTCACCTCTAATCCATGTTCCCCACAGAAGTTTTCAAAAATGGACAGAGCACGCTGTAGGCCACTAGGAGTTTTAGACAGAATCAGCGTGTCGTCCGCAAACATTAATATAGGGATTTTTAACCCTGAGAGAGACGGAGCATCTACTGGAGCTGTTACCATGCGCGGGACAACACCATTTATGTAAAGAGTGAACAAGGTTGGAGCCATTTAACACCCTTGTCGAACTCCACGTTCTACGGGAAAGTCATCTGTGACCATACCATGACCTCCCCACTGTATTTTAGCAAAATTAGGCTCGTGGAGGCGCATTACTAAGGTCAGTAGTTCCCTAGGGACCCCCAGACTCTGTAGGACTTGCCACAATTTGGCCCGTGGCACCAGGTCGAAGGCAGCCCTTAGAGCGACAAAAGCCGCATATAGGCTGCCTCCTCCCAGCACCACAGTCTTCCATTGAAGCAATTGGAAGCGGAATACTTGGTCCACCGTGCTTGTTGCCCTTCGAAATCCCGCTTGGTAGGGTGATAAAATGTTATTGTCCTCTGCCCAATCAAGGAGCCTGTTTACTACCACACGGCCAATTATTTTTTGCACGGTGTCAATGAGACTTATTGGCCTATAGTTAACCGGCTGTGCACGGTCTCCCTTTTTAAACACTGGGATGATCACTGCTCCTCTCCAAGAAGCTGGGACCTCAGCACCCTTGGCGATGAAGTTAATAAGTAAGTGGATGTATTTACACCATCGCTCTTTGTCATTTAAAAAGATATCTGCAGGTACGCCATCTAAGCCAGGAGCACGTCCTCTTTTCACAGCATTGATGGCGAACATAATCTCTTTGCAAGTAAAAAGATTACCTTGAGAGAAAGACTTAACAGAACTGTCCTCACCAGTAATCAGAGTATTAAGAGCATACTTGAGCTAAAAAATTCTACCCAGGCCTCTTGTGGAACGTTGTTGTTAGGGGGTTCCTCTACTCTCTCACTACCCCATTTGACAATATTCCAGAACACTCTGGAATCCTTTCTGTCACTAGCTTTTTTTAGTTTACACTAATGTTGCTCATCCCAGGATCTTTTGGCTTTTGCTATGCAGGCTTTGTAGCCCTTCCTGGCTAGGCGGATAGTTTCGGTCACCCTCTTTTTAATGGCATGGCCCAGAGCAAGTCGTGCGGCCCTACATTCAGCATTGTACCATTTTGCATCTTTACTAACTCTTGCCCCATTGCGCCTAGCAGGTTTCAGAAAGTGTTTTTTAATCTTGTCAAAAAGGGTATCATGAATATTGACCACATCCCCCAAGCCAGAGAGTGAAACGCTAATTGTTTCCAAAGCTACTATAGCTTTGTCAGTTTCATGATTGATATTATCAATGGCCTGTTGGTTGGTCACTACGCTAGCCCATCTAAGCCTGCGCATATTATTTTCTGGGATGATCAAAGGTGGAACAGGAGCATTCGGGCAGATTGTATTTGTCCCAGCGGACCACCATTCGTGCTCCACACATAGGAGGTTGTGGTCGCTCTCTGGTCTCACGACAACCTCCATATCACAGACAGATGGCCAAAGCATCATGCTGCAGATTACATAGTCTATTCTGCTTTTATGTCTTCCATTGTCAAAGGTCATAGAGCCGTTTTTGTCCAGTGCTGTTCTTCCGTTCAAAGCTCTCAGACCATTTTCGAGGCACAAAGCGTTCAGATCTAATATGTCCTCCGTCCAACGTGTGACTGACATCAAATCTAACTCAGGAATACCCCAATAGGAGTCCTCTTCTGCTCCAAGGAAAGCCTCACACGTGACCAGAGGCTCAAAAGTCCGATTAAGGTCACCCGCTATTACAATATTGTTGTCGTGGGAAAATGTGTCAAGGAAGTTACCCAAGGCAATTAAAACATCAGATCGGCCACCCTTTGCACTTCTAGCATATATACTGTAGATATCGAGTGACCCTGATACCTCATTAGTTATCCTGATCAACTGGATGTCATTGTGGCTAGTCACTATACTTTTGATTGTAAGTTTAAGGGTCTGTCTAACCCAAATTGTGAGACCCCCCATTGGTCTCCCTTTTGGGCCCTTTTTTGCTGGCACAGAAAAATTTAAATAGCCTAGCACAAAAACAGGTTCGCATGCCCAGGTTTCCTGAAATATGCAGACGTCGTATAAACTAACAAAGCCAAGCCAGTCCCCACAATCTATTTTAGAACACAGCCCAGCCAGATTCCAAGAGATTAGGTTCCCCACCCCAGTCGAACGACCAACTTGCACTTCAGGAGTAAAGTTCAAGGAACAAGGCTCTCCTATTACTGATACTACTGGACTTGTCTGAGCTACATTGCTTAAAGCATCCGTTTGGGCAACCTTCTTGCCAGACACAGCCCCAGGCCTAATTGCCGGCCTATTTCTATAACAGTTGCAATTGTGAGCAGGCAAGCTGCGTAGACTCTGGTCAATTGTAGCTGATCGTAATAAGTTTGTTCCCCCAGGGAGTCAATCACAGTCGTTCAGATTGGAGAGGGCTGAGAACCTATTCTCCAGATTGAGTCCCCACTCAGTAGGTTTGGGAAACCTCCTCCCCTTGGCTGAAACCTCATTCCATTTTGTCCTTAGGGTACACCGGTTAGGCCCCCTCCCTTTCCGATAGTAGAAAAAATCTAAGGTGAGTGGGATGATGTCGTTGGATCTTCGCTGTGGCGGTAGTAGGTTGGGCAGTATATTGGGTAAGACCTCAGGGTCTAAAAAATTCAAAACAACACAGTCACCCCTAAATCTTTTTTGACTGCTTCCAATCCACTCCACCCTCATGGCCATAACTAATTCCTCTGCCAACTGTTGCTTGCCCCAGGGAGTTATCACCATATTATTAGTCAGCCAGTGTAGGTTCCTTGGACAGCAGTGATGCGGTGGTTTCATCCTGTCCTGGAGCCAATGTAGGGACATTGGCTAGAACAAGGACTAGAGGGGAAGCCTCAACTATAAGCTCGACCGAGCCTTTTCGCAGGTTCCGAAGCTGCGGGTACAACTGGAGGAACAACTACCCCTTGCTCCCCGTCCGCTAAAACTACCTGAGGAGCCACAGGATGGTTAGACAAGGGAGAAGCTCCACCGCCTCCCTCCGATCTAGAAGTTCCCTTCCTTAGCTCAACCATGTTAGCGACTCCCGCAGGCAATTTTTCTACTTCATCTTTAGTTTTATTTAGTAGATCCCCTAATCTGTTAACCTCGTTAGTGAGCTTTTCTACCCTGCCTACCAACGGCTTTACAATTCCCTTGATCTTAGTATCTATCATGCCCAGCAACTTCTTAAATTGCTTGTTAGTTAAAGACATGCAGACTTCGTCAATTGACCCTTCTTCCTCCACCATAATGTTACTAGGTGGAGAAACAGGCTTTTTTCGACTTGAACGAAGCCCTCCGCGCTTGGGCAGACCCTTTCTAGCTCCTCTAGTAGTGCGCGGCACCGGCACTGGGGTAGGGGCTTTTTCCTCAGATGAGTGTAGCTCAACCTCCTCCTCCTTATCACTATCTTCTAGTGCACAGGTAGTCTGAACCAAAGCAACATTGTCAACATGGTCAAGTATTACAACAGAACCGTTACTGTTTGCTGAGTCAGGGAATTGGGCCGAGTCAGGACCGGCAAAATGGATGCAGGTGATTTAGGAGATACACCCAACCCAAGTGAGGATATCCTCTCACAATTGATTTTAGCAAGTACCTGAACTAGGTAGTTGTCCATGGTATTTTTTGCCGGGGATTGCTTTTTACTAGACATAACTCACCAGTGTGCAGAACCCTCCCAAGAACACTATATAAATACGTAAACAACGTGTACCACAAACCCTCGAGGCAACTTAGCCACAATACATGCAAGGTCTATGGCAAATAGGGTCCTGAATCCACCTCGAGCAATGGGAAAGTCTCACCTTGAAGTTACGGAGAGAGTAACTGGCCCAGTCCAGTCCCTGCCAGTCTCGGACTGTCTTAGACTGTCCGCCCTTTGTCCGGGCTTCGTCCGGCGCGTCCCGCGTGCGTCCTCGCGGGGCGAGGGCCCTGGCGCAACTTTAAGTGCCTCCTGGCGCGCTCGTTGGTGGCGTCAGCGTCAGTCAGGAATCCTGGGTTGTGTAGTTTGTAACCGACCGGCGGAGCCAAGCCCAGCCGGTCGTCCACGGAGGTTGGGGGTGGAGCCAAGCCCGGCCGAGGAACTGGAAGCAGGTGAGCCCCGGAGTCAGCAACGAAAGGACAGCAAACAAACAGCAGGGGACTCAGCCCCTGGCGCAACTTTAAGCGCCTCCTGGCGCGCTCGTTGGTGGCATCAGCGCCAGCCAGGAATCCTGGGTTGTGTAGTTTGTAACCGACCGGCGGAGCCAAGCCCGGCCGTTCGTCCACGGAGGTTGGGGGCGGAGCCAAGCCCGGCCAAGGAACTGGAAGCAGGTGAGCCCCGGAGTCAGCAACGAAAGGACAGCAAACAAAAAAACAGCATAGTTACTAGTCCATAGAATACAAAGGGTGAAAGCATAATAAAATGCTAGAGGGAAGAAGGCTACAAGTCACCTAATTCTTACCCTCCCTTGCTAGTATATTATATTATATCTAAGAAGGTCTCTTTGGGTTTTAGCAGGGTGGCCCCATACCTCAGATCCTAGTGGTAAGGGATCACATCATCTTCCACCAGCTCTCTGCATGCGAAGCACCATCAAGTGTGTGTGTATGCTCTGCCCAATGCAATATAAAACGCGCCTAAAGCCAGAATATTGTCCGCAGCTGCATGTATGTTATGTCTAGGAACGTGCAAAGATCAGACCTCATAACAACCACTGTGTTGAGATATCCTTGAAGGCTTCAACACTCACTGTACATACACAGCTCACCGTGGAGCGAAAACATTCTACTAGGCTCAAAACTAAAGTAACAATTATGTGTCGTGTGCAGAAGCAGCAGAAAGGTAAAATGGTGTTTAAACTCCTAATAAGCTCATGCTAACTTAACACAGTGTGTAGACAAAGCATATCTATATGACACAGGACTACCATCTAATGCATATTAACTAGGTATAATTGTCATTCATTCCGTCATCCTAAGTCCGACATGACACTTTGTTTATAGAAACACCATATCTTTGCTGAGGCAGGGAGAGGTGAAAAAGGACTTCCATGCTGACACACTGACGCAATACACTGAGGTTCATGCCTGCAGACACTCCAGCTCGCAGTGGTCTGCAATCCCTAATGGGGTACCTATGTCGAGACCAAGACAGGGTCCCATAGTCTCTCACTTCAGGTAATGGGGTTGACTTCATCCTAGAGGGATTCTTGGCTCTACACCACCATACATTATAGGTACACTTAGGTACATCTAGTAAGGGTCTCATCGTAGGAGTACGCATTTTGTTGACATGTATTTTTATACCTGTCTGGATTAATGGATTTAGCACTAGGGTAGAAATCTACCAATAATAATCAATTATATCTGTTTCAGTCTAATGGTTGTTTCAGCACACCTATTTTACACTAGAATGATGCTGGTTCAATAAACGCTTATTGAAAACGTCCACACCGTTTATTCTGTGCATCTCTCTGAGACAAAAATAGCATGAATGACTGAGCGAAAAGTATTGCATTGTTTCCACAACCCCTGATGGAACAGAATTGTCATGTTCAATAATTCCCAAGAACTATTCTCTACTTGGAAAGATAGGTTTCTAGTGGTACTGTGAGCTAGCTGGTATAAAGGTGAACATACTCTATGGGGGTGTCTGGAATCAGTCTGAACGCCAATCCCACAGTCTATGTTGTCTTAATTGCACAGATCCCATATAGGGTTATAGGAACTACACCACATACCCGGGGGAGGGTTTACAAGAGTACAGATGTAGGGGAAAAGGAATTTGCCCCTGCATCTGTAGAGAGTGGATTCTTGCTCCACGATTGGGGTGAGGCGGTGATTGTGGAACAGGAATCCACACCACTAGACACCAGAGACTTATTTATGTGTAATTTGGGGGAGCAACCTCTTAGGCAAGGGTTACTCCCTGGGGGGATATGTAATCTATGTTTCAACTCCCTTTGGGGGTTGTTTCTGTTGTTTTTCCAGCCCATCTGCCCTCAAGAGGGGTAGAAGCCACTTGACCACCAAGGATTTTATTATATTTGGCACATCATGTTTTGTTGAGCAGCACATTAGCCAAGAGTAGCTCCTCTTTTTGAGCTGAATTGTTTTGCCCTAATTGGCGGCAGATTGGCCATGTATTTGTAGACCCATTGAGCCACCAGACCACCAGGGATTTTATTATATTTAGCACAAATTGTTTTGGGGAGCTGCCCTTCAGCCAATGGTCTATCCCCTTTTTTCGGGTGAATGTTTTGGCTGTTTTCTGCCCCCCCCCCGGCATATCAGCACTAGCCACTAGCCACTAGCCACTAGACTACCAGGGAAAGTTTGTGTGTGGAATGTAGATTGGCTGATGAGTGGTTTGGCATTTGGCTGGCTGTTTGTGGACTGGTGCTTGGCTGGTGGTGTGTGTGGCTGGCATTTGGATGGTGATGGACATACTTTGTAGTGTTTGATTAAGTTAACTGTTATTTCTTGTAATCATTGTTGATTGTAATGTCTCCTTTTTTTGTGTCGTAATTCTTTATAACATTTTCACAACATATACACAAAGAAGTGAATACATAGTAATATGTTTTGCCGGCCATCGATGTATCACATCCAATATACATCAGTAAGAGAGACACCAGTGGTTGGCAACTGTATTGTATAAACAAAAAACAATGCTAGCCTAAGGGTGGAGGTAAGGGGCGGTGGGGGGGCATTGGTATGCCTGGGGTGTGGGTATAAGATGGTCTTGTAATATCTGTGCCGCGCTGTGTGGTTTCTTTATCTGTAGGGTTGGTATATGCAAGCAGAAAGGTGCGTTTCGGAATCATTGAGGGCTTTGTGGCCCACTGGGGGTTAGGGTGCCACACCAGGTGTATTGCTTGCAGGTGACGCCTTAGGGCTGCTAGTCTCTTAATGGGATCTGGGAAGAGAGGGAAGCATCCCGGGGTAAATGTGTATGTTAAGGGGTGTGTCTGAGAATGGTGCCGTGCAGGCGGTGGGTTGCTGCTATTAGCATTTTCAGGTTTTGGCAGCCACTGAAAAGGCTAGGTACGTTGGTACTGGGCTGGGTAAAGCTTCATCCATGGGAGAGGGGGGCCACCGGTAATGGGGAAGGAGGAGTGGACCCCCTGTCTCTGCCACTTCTCCCCAGTCTTCTTTTGCTGTGCGCATCCACCTTTTTGCCATGCTAGTCTCTCTAACCTCAACAGTCCCCATCAGTTTTTGGAGATGGATGGGGGCCGGTGGGTTGCCGTTCTGGGTACACATGTCCGTAAGGGGATGGGGGCATGCAGGGTCCTGTCAGGGTGCAGGCGGGAGGGGGAGGAGGGGGTGGGTAGATGGGGAGGAAAAGAAGGGGAAAGAGAAGGGAGGAGTGGAAGAGAAAGATAATAAATGGGTGGGAAAATGACAACCACAATATCAAATCTCCCGGTGACACAAGCTATAGTGCAATGGTGGGGTCAGTGCATATGGGGAGGAGTTTGCAGGAGTGGTAGCCGTGAAGAGTGGATAATGAGGAGAGTGTGGGAGGGGAGATAGGGTTCTACAACTAAGTGAAGGTGCTGTAGGATAGATCATGAGGGAAGGGGGAATCTCCTTTTTATTTTATTCTAGTGCAAAGCTCTTGTTTTCCTTGTGGTTTCGGTTTTGACACTGGTAGATCTGCAATTTGTGTCATTGCAAGTGTTTGGTAAGAAAAAGCTTTTTATACTATTTACTCCAAATAATGACCTGCATGAATGCGTTTTTGGGGAAATGCTGTAATAATAGCTGCAGATTTAGCTTCTGTTTGAACGTGGCAAAATGTTCTTTGTTTTTATGCACACATTTTTTTGTGTTTCCTAGAGTGTAGTTTTCAATTGTTTATCATTCAGAGTGGGATTTCATTAGTGCTTACTGTGTTTTTGCAGACTAGGTGCTTGCGGGTCTAGATGTCTTTAGCAAGGGAGTGGTATTGTTTTAGAGCATATTGGTTTTTGTGTGCTTTCCTGTTGAATGACCTTACCTTGCAATTGATATATGCCAGTAGTTTTACTTGTTGCTTTATAAATCAACACGTTGTTTATTACTTATGTTGCACAGTGTTGAGTATTGTTGACTTATTTGTCAAGTAAATTTTCTTGGTAAGGATTATGGCTAAACGCAGGATGACTGCTCAACAGGTTGTTCGGTACGCTGTTCGAGTATTCTTCTGACCGTGATTATGAGACTAACTCTGCAACTGAGACAGAGGAAGAAGGTCAGGATTCTGGCAGTAAATTTTCGGTCCAAGCGGAATCATCTGATTATGAATGAAGCCACTCTCAGTGAAGATGAAGTGCCTGTTTTAGAGGAGGACACTGTTGTGCCAATAGTGCAGCAAGAGACATCTGGATTGCAGCCTGGGGCTGCAAGACTTCCCATTGGAAGTGCTGGACTTTGGAGTGACCCAAACATGGTGCAACCGGTGTTGCATGTCTTTAGAGGTGATGTGGGTGTAGAGTGTTTTGTGAAAAAGTCGTGCCTATAACTTTCTTTCAGTTGTTTATGGATGATGCATTTTTGGCTGTGACTGTTGAACAGACTAATTTGTATGATGAACAGTATTTGAGGGGCAACAGTGCCAGAATGAAGTCCCAGTCTTGGTCTACCCAGTGAGCTGAAGAAAGTCTTGGATTTAACTTTTTTGATGAGCCTGATAAGGTATCAGTCGTTGTTTTCATATTAGTCTACTAATCCCTTTATGGTAACGGCTATATTTCTTACAACCATGAGTCGTAATCTTTATTTGCTTCTTCTTCGGATGTTGCATTTTGTTACTAATGCTTTAGCACTGCCTCAAGATCACCCTGATTGTGACCCTCTTTTCAAGGTTTGGCCTGTTCTTGATCACTTTGTAGATCAATTTTCAGAGATCTATGTGCCAGGGAAAGAAATAGCTGTGGATGAGTCTTTGGTTCTGTTCAAGTGCTGATTGTTTTTTAACTGTACATTCCTAGCAAGATGGCACATTATGGAATTAAAATGTGTGTGCTGCCAGAAAGTAGTATTGGATATGTCTATAATGTCAGGTCCTATATTGGTAGGGATTCCAATATTTAACCTCCCTATTGTCTGTCCACTTTTGGAGTTACAGAGAAAATTGTGTGGGAACTTGGTAGAGGATTTTTTAACAAAGGTCACAATTTGTATGTAGATAACCTTCATGGGTTTGCCATTCTTTAGGGAATTGTTCAAAGTGGAAACTGTTGCTTGCGGCACAATCCGCTCTAACCATAAAGGTTACCCAAAAGAACTGTTTGTAAACAACTTGAGAAGGGACAGAGCAGTGGCTTGTGTAGTGATGTACTTCTACCAATTTATTTTCTGATTGGAGAGATGTCTATAAGCTGACTACCATCCATTATGAAAGTACTTCACCTATAAATGTTTGGGGTCAGGTTGCTGAAGTGAGCAAACCTTTGTGCATTTTGGACTACACTAAGCAAATGGGTGGCTTAGAACCAGTAGATCAGAGGTTGAAACCTTACACTGCTGTTCATAAGGCGTAGGTTTGGTATAAAAAGTTGGCTATCTCTTCATTCCATTTAGCAAACAACATTGCTTTTGTTGTATTTAAGGATTGTCCTCAAGAGTCAAAGATGACATTTGTTCAGTTTCAGCAGTCTCTGATAAACAGCCATTTTTAGTTGAACGGGTAGGAGTCCCTAAAGAAGCAGTGTTGGAGGATGTGGCTAGATAAAAAGATTGTGATAGCAGCTATACCTAATTGGGTGTAGCTGACCCCCCGGGCACCGATATGTGCTGAATCAGCCCTGAGTTCTCTGTTGCTCAAATACCAAATATATTGGTGTAAGTTCAAAATGACACTGTTAATCCATTGTTCAAATATATTTCATTTATTCTTCATGAAATGCTTTCAATTATTTCACATGAAAATCCAATGCATTTCGGCAGTGTCTTCCTGCCTTCATCAGGGAAATAGTATATCTACAATTCAAAACAAATATGGTTTTAACCTATAATATTTCTAAACGATTTATATCCACTGTAACACATCTGCTATACATATGCTTTCATTCAACATTAGCAACGTGTATTAAAGGAATTCTTTCAACAGTGAATCAACTGGCATATTAAATAAAATGCATTATTACGTTTCACATTTAACTTTGTACACATGTTATTAAACGTGAATGTTGCTTCATTGTTTAAAATTGTTTCAGATGATTTTACTCGCCTACTGTGGGTGGGGATTGCTAAGGTTGTTACCGTGTTTGGCCGCGATATTGAAATGGTGGCCTCGCGTTACGCGCTGGCAATGCTGTTCTCAATGTCTAACCAGCTCCAAATGTGCTAAACGAACGCGCTATCAAGTGCTTAAAACTCGCGCTTACTTAACATGATGCTGTTCCTTCTAGAAAGGAAAGTTATGTTTATCTTAATCTTACGCCCTTAAGAAGCCTGTTCCTAGCTGCTTAACTGCTCACCTCGGCGTTTTCGATTCTCGCGCCATTCCTCTACGGACAAATCCTCCACTCTTCCGGTGTTACCTACATCGCGCATGCGCCCTATTTAACTCCCTCTAACCCGTTTTTTTGTATATGTACGCTCAAGCTTTATTGAATTCCTGTTTGTGGGGATCAGCGCCAGTGCTCACTACCACTATGTGTTTGTGCTGCTACAAAGGCTAGCAAATTATTAAATGTAGATTGATGATACCATACATATTATTGCAAATCACGATTTAAAGCTATGTTCATTATAAGTAACAAAGAAATTCTGTTCTTTCGTTCAGTCCTCCTGGCTTCAAACTGCCCAAGTTATAAATCCAATAATTCTCCTGCTTGAGTAACCTGTTTTTATGGTGCTTTTGTGCTCATTCATGCGGATTTTTAGTTTACGTGGCACATGTAACAACATCATCAAGGGATCAAGTATAACACATCCACAAAAGGAATATCCCATCTCATTAAAAGTGAATGCAACATGTGACTCTAGTAATTTAATTTACATGATTAAATGCCCCTGTGGAGACGTTTACGTAGGACACACTGAACGTAAACTAAAAATCCGCATGAATGAGCACAAAAGCACCATCAGACTGAAATCCACGAAAACTAGTGTGGCGGAACATTTCACTCAAATGCAACACAACGCAAGCCAACTACGAGTATGTGTCCTAGAAACATTGCCAAGAATGGAAGGTTCCACGAATAAAAACAGGTTACTCAAGCAGGAGAATTATTAGATTTATAACTTGGGCAGTTTGAAGCCAGGAGGACTGAACGAAAGAACAGAATTTCTTTGTTACTTATAATGAACATAGCTTTAAATCGTGATTTGCAATAATATGTATGGTATCATCAATCTACATTTAATAATTTGCTAGCCTTTGTAGCAGCACAAACACATAGTGGTAGTGAGCACTGGCGCTGATCCCCACAAACAGGAATTCAATAAAGCTTGAGCGTACATATACAAAAAAACGGGTTAGAGGGAGTTAAATAGGGCGCATGCGCGATGTAGGTAACACCGGAAGAGAGGAGGATTTGTCCGTAGAGGAATGGCGCGAGAATCGAAAACGCCGAGGTGAGCAGTTAAGCAGCTAGGAACAGGCTCCTTAAGGGCGTAAGATTAAGATAAACATAACTTTCCTTTCTAGAAGGAACAGCATCATGTTAAGTAAGCGCGAGTTTTAAGCACTTGATAGCGCGTTCGTTTAGCACATTTGGAGCTGGTTAGACATTGAGAACAGCATTGCCAGCGCGTAACGCGAGGCCACCATTTCAATATCGCGGCCAAACACGGTAACAACCTTAGCAATCCCCACCCACAGTAGGCGAGTAAAATCATCTGAAACAATTTTAAACAATGAAGCAACATTCATGTTTAATAACATGTATACAAAGTTAAATGTGAAACGTAATAATGCATTTTATTTAATATGCCAGTTGATTCACTGTTGAAAGAATTCCTTTAATACACGTTGCTAATGTTGAATGAAAGCATATGTATAGCAGATGTGTTACAGTGGATATAAATCGTTTAGAAATATTATAGGTTAAAACCATATTTGTTTTGAATTGTAGATATACTATTTCCCTGATGAAGGCAGGAAGACACTGCCGAAATGCATTGGATTTTCATGTGAAATAATTGAAAGCATTTCATGAAGAATAAATGAAATATATTTGAACAATGGATTAACAGTGTCATTTTGAACTTACACCAATATATTTGGTATTTGAGCAACAGAGAACTCAGAGCTGATTCAGCACATATCGGTGCCCGGGGGGTCAGCTACACCCAATTAGGTATAGCTGCTATCACAGTTCTATATACATAACTCCAGACGGGGAGAGAGCCCCGGAGGCACGAAAAACACGACGATCTTCCAGTAGAACAGCGGTGCTCTGTCCTACACTCACAGTAGATAAAAAGATTGCCACTTTCCAGATCAACTTCATTCCACAGCCAAGAAAGACTTTCCTACTAAAAAATATAGAGTATATGTCTGAAGAAGTATGTAGAAAGAGAGTCATATGTACTGCCCCTATCGTCCTTCTATCCCTGACTGTGTGTGCCCACATGTTTTAAATTGTAACAGACACAACAGAGTTTTTGGTTGAAACCCTGAGCATAAAAGTAAACTGCTGATCTGTATCATTTTGTATTTTTTGTTCAGATTTCGTGGATGGCATTAGTGTGAGGTATTAAGTTAGAGCTGTTCTGTTTGTGGTTATAGATTTGTATCTATTACCAATTGGTTTGTATTTTATTTTGTGCATCAAAAATGTGATGGCGGTCTGCGTGGACTGGCACTTGGCTGGCGGTGTGCATGGACTTGCATTTGGATGGATGTGTGTGTGGACTGGCACTTGATTGATAGTGTGCATGGACTGTCACTTTGCTGGCTGTGTTTGTGGGAACTGGCGCTTGGATGGGGGTGTGTGTAGTCCGTTGCTTGGCTGGCAGTGTGTGTGGACTGGTGCTTGGCTGGTGGTGTGTGAGTAGTTACTTGCTGCTGGTCAAACTAGCCAAATGAAAGTCCATATACTCCATGAGCCATTGTGGTTGCTGTGTCAGGCATGTGGTCATAGGAAAGTGATGGGCCCTTGAGTGGCACTCCCTGTTAATGTGAGTGCTGTAATGTGCTGGGTCTGTGGCCTTGTTAGCAAGGTGTGTAATGTGCTCAGCCTGTTGCCTTGTTAGCAAGGTGTGCGAACACCCTCTAAAGAGGTTTGTGTGACTTGCCATGGATTCACAGCTCACAAGCTGTGAGTCATTGACTCAGGTTTTTAACCTTTTTATTATTAACAGTACATTTATTTTTTGTGAAATCTCTTGTTAATAAAATTTGACGCTCTGAACCTTCACTCACCCTCATGCCAAATACAACCAGTATATGTGCATACTTTGGGAATAGTTGACTGTGAGGTAATATTTGTCTTTTTTTGTCTTTCTCTGCCAAGGTGTACATTGTCTCTAAGGAAAACCTACCAATTCTAGATATTTTTATAAAATAGAAACCCATAGGAGTACAAGGTGATGTTCCTCTTGTGGATCCCAGCAAGTTCTCTTACCCAAAATGCCCTGCATACATCAAAATGTGACAACAGTCACATATTTTCCTTGCATTACTGTGCCATATTCTTTATGAATCAGAAAGAAAACACAAATTTCCTACCACCCAATGTTCCCCCAGGTCTCCCTATAAAAATGCAACCCTTTTTGTGAGGGTGGACCAATTGCCTTCCACATTGAAGGGCCCAAAACATATTGCAGAGGCATCAAAAATGATCACTCACAAAACGACCTGGTTTTGCAAGGGGGTCACCTGCGTGTTTGGTCCTGAGCTTGGTGGACATGTTCTTCCAGAATCAGAAAGAAACCACATATTTTCAACTGCCCAGCATTTGCCTAGGTCTCCAGATGAAATGGAACCTCACTTGTGTGGGTGGGCCAAGTGCCTGCCCCAGAAGGGCCCAAAACGTATTCTGTAGGCATCAAAAATTATCAATCACAGTACGACATGGTTTTGCAAAGTGGGTCACCTGCATTTTGGTCATGGGCTTGGCGGTCATTTAGGGAAACTTACTAACCCCAGACATTTCTGAAAACTAGACACCCGGAGGAAGCCAAGGATGTGTGGCTTGCATGGATCTCCTGACTTTTTCTTACCAAAAAACTCCCTGTAAAACTCAGATTTTGCTAAAAAAATCTAATTTGTCACCCATTTCTGTGGGGAAATTGCTGTGCCGGCACAAATGTCATAACACCCAGTGTTTCTCTTGGTCTCCAGAGTAAAATGATACCTCACTTGTGTAGATGGGCCAAGGACCTGAGATTGGGAAAGGTCAAAAACGTAGAGATTGAGGGGATAGTAGTACAGCTAGTTGTAAGTGCTATAGTTTTTCTTTATATATGCCTTTAACACCCAAACAACTGAGGTATCATTTTGATGGGAGACCAAGGGGAATGCTGGGTGATAGGAAATTTGTGCCAATGCAGTGATCTCAGACAGATATGTAAGAAAATGAAAAATATATTAGCTAAATTTAAGGTTTGCAGGGGATTCTGGATAAGAAAACATTAGGAGATCCATGCAAGCCACACATCCTTGGACTCCTTTCGAGTGTCTAGTTTTCAAAAGTGTTTGGGTTTGTAGGTTTCCCTATATGTCCGCCAAGCCCAGGGACAAAAGCGTAGATACCTTCCTCGCAAAATCAAGTCTTTTTGTAATCGATCATTTTCAAGCCTCCACAGTACGTTTTAAGCCATTTCCTGTTTTGGGCACTAGCCCTACCCACATAAGTGAGGTGCCATTTTTACCAAGAGACTTTGGGGAAATGCTGGGTGCATGGAGGTTTGTGGCTCTCTGCAAATTTCAGAACTTTCATCTCAGAAATGGGAGGAACATGTGTTTTCTTTTTACAAAGTGTGAGGTTTGCAAGGGATTCTGGGCAACACAACCCAATGAGAGACACAAAAGTCACCATATCCTGAGTTCACTGGGTGTCTAGTGTTCACAAATGTACAGGTTGGCTAGGTATTCCTAGTCACAAGCTGATCTAGGGTCCAAAATCCACAGCTAGGCACATTGCAAAAAAAGGTTCTGTTTTCTGTGGAAGATTATGATGAGTCCACGTTGCCTTTTTGGCTGTTTCCTGTAGTGGGCACTAGGCCTACCCACACAAGTGAGGTACCATTTTTATTGAGAGACTTGAAGGAATGCTGGGTGCGTGGAAGTTTGTCGATCCCCACCAATTCCAGAACTTTCCATCACAGAAATGTGAGGAACATTTGTTTTTTTACTCAGTTTGAGGTTTGCAAAGAATTCAAGGTCACATAACATGGTGAGAGGCACACAAGTCACCCTGCTTAGGTTTCTCTGAGAGTCTAGTTTTCAATAGGTTACAGGTTTGCTAGGTTTCCCCTGATGCCATCCGAGTTAGGGCCCAAAATCCACAGGTAGGCACATTGCAAAAAAAGGGTCTGTTTTCTCTGGATAAATGTGATGTGTTCACTTTAAGTTTTGGTCTGTTTCCTCTTGTGGGCCTTAGGTCTACCACACAAGTGAGGTACCATTTGTTTTGGGAGACTTGGGGAAAGCTGGGTGGGTGGAAGGTTGTGGCTTCCTGCAGACTCCAGATTTTTCCATTACCGAAAGGTGAGGAAAATTTGTTTTTTCCCAATGTTTAAGGTTTGCAAGGGTTTCTGGGTAACAGAACCTGGTGAGAGCCACACAAGACACCTCATCTGGATTCCCCTGTGTATCAAGTGTTAAAAACTGTACAGGTTTTCTAGGTTTCTATAGCTGGCGGCTGAGCTAGGGCTTAAAATCCACAGCTAGGCACATTGTAAAAAAAGGGTCAGTTTCAATGATAAAATATGATGTGTTCAGGTTTTGTTTTGACCGTTTCCTGTCGCAGGCACAAGGCCTACCCACAGAAGTGAAGTGCCATTTTCATCAGGAGACTTAGGGGAACACATAATTGAAGAACAAGTGTTATCATCAGTTGTCTTTCTATGCATTTCTGCCTTTCAAATGTAAGACAGTGTGTAAAAAAGAAGACATTTTGAAAAATGCCCCCAATTCACATGCTAGTATGGCTACCCACAAATTCATAGATGTGCTAATAACCTCTGCTCATAAACTCCTTATCTTGTTCCCTTTTCAGAAAAACATAGATTTCCTTGATACCTATTTTTCACTCTTTCTTTTTTGCCAAATGATTTGCTGAATACGTGGTACATATTAAAAAACCATTGAAAGGTGCAGCTCAGTTATTGGCTCTGGGTAACTCAGGTTTTTGTAAACCTAAAAGCTTGATATATCCCCACTATCAGAAGGGTCCTGCAGACATAACAGTACATTGCTTTTAAAATTCTAGCATAATTAAAGAAGCGACATTGAAAATGTAGGTGCAAATGGCAGTTCTTTTCAACTCAATTTCAATATTGTTTTATTTCAACTGTTACTTTCTATAGGAAAACCTAGAAGGGTCGACACAAATGAGCCTTTTCTGATTTCAGAATGTTGTCTTCTTTGCAGAAATGTATAGCTTTTTGAGATCCATTATTGGTTTTCGACCCATGTATACCACTAACAGAAAGAGGTTGAAAGCACAAAAAATAGAAATAATACGCTATATCCCAGAAAAATGGCAAAACTGTGTAGAAAAAGTTGCTTTTGTTACAAAAGGATGCCAGTTCCAGAAAGCTGGGAAGATGGTGATTTTAGCACCACAAACCCTAAGGTATCACCTTTTGCAGGGAAAAAAACAGACACTGTCTTCTGCAGCACTTTTTTCCAATGTTTCCCCAAAAACCCAACATATAGCTGTATCTTGGATAATTTCTCTGTCCTCTCTAGGGAAATCCACAAACCCTGGGTACCTTTAGAATACTCAGGATATTAGAAAAAAAGATCACACATTTCGCGTTGATACCTTATGGGGACAAAAGGTTATGGGGTTCTAAGCACAAACTACCCCAAAGAGACAAAAAATTTGTGTCACAGGTGTGGGAGGCCTGACAGTAAAAGGGTTAAGGACTACACCTATTCTGATATCTGTCAAAGTGGTGCCATACTTCTAATTTTTAGCCTGTCTCATGTTTTCAGGCAATTTTGCATATTGGGTATTCAACCATATGTTAAAATTAAGAATATTGTCTAATGAGTTCCTAGATTCCTCTTGTAGCACCTCATTAAACATTGGCTGACTTTCAACAACAGTCAGCTGAAGAAGGTCACAAAAACCTTTGACATTTTCCAGCAAAAAGAACATCATAATTTGTTTTGAGAACCTCCTGCATTCCCAGAAGAATTAAGGCTAGCATTACGTTGGAAATCATGCTAACCTCATGAATGATAAGGACCTCAATCTTTCATGACAAACATCACTAAATAACCGTAGACACTCCAGTTTGTTGTCATACTCCACTGGCAACATGAGAAGATGATGCAGAGTAATTTCTTTTATGTTGTGTGCAGCTACTAAAGTGGGTGCTATTATCACATCTGAAGTGTTGTAAACTGTCTTCTTGTGTACACATGAAGTAAGCACTTTCATAAGAAAATTTTCCCTGTGACTACCTCACCGCTGATTTACAGAAGTGTAGGCTTGAATGTGATTCATGCGCATTCAGGTTTGTCATGGAGAATTCCATGGCCGATCAATGGCCCCAAAACATAAAGTTAAACTGAGAGTAAAGTTGAACTTTACGACTTTCGGTATTCACAAAGGGCATGTACTACTTGTAAATGCCCTTTGCGAATATCAAAAGTTGTAAAGTTTGACTTTCTGTATTCACAAGGGACATTTATGACTGGTAAATGCCCTTTGTGAATACCGAAAGTGGTAAAGTTCGACTTTCCTCTCAGTTTACTTTTGTGACTCAGGGCCAATGCTTTTCATGGTTGGGAAATCTGAGCATTCCAATTTTCTAAATAGAGACTCACTCTTCACTGGATCCATAGTATTATCTACTTGTATAGTGTGGCTACTCACCCGTGAGGGTCTCAAGGCACTGAGGATGGGCTGCTGATCCATCTGGGTGTGGAGGTTTAGTCGAAGAGCTAGGTCTTGAGGTCCTTCCTAAATTGGGTCAATCAGAAAATGTCAAGATCCACTTAACCAGCCTATTGTTGCAAATAGGCTGGTTAAGCGGATCCTAAAGTTTTCTGTTTGAATTCTGGCTGCATCATTCAACATTTTCGTATAGGTAGGAAACACTGGTCATTTATGTTGGTCTTTGGTCTTACATTGAAACAGTCTTCTTAGCAGTCTCATTGACCTAATAGATCTTCCTCAGTATACCAAGGTGTGAGGAGTTGCAAACGAGCCTAGTAGAAAACCTCTTTTTGTTTGCACTTTGGCAACTGAGCATGTGATGGTCGTTGAGGCTCACGTTGCTGTATTTCGCTCAATAACTGTCACAGCCAGAGACATACCTTTTACAAGCAGATGAAATTAACTCTTACCATAGATTATAGGGCATACCGGATCCCTAGTCAGGGAGGGAAACAATGTTTTTTATAGTCACACATTGGTAGAGAATAATGAAGGGTAAAGAGAAATGTAGTGTAGCTATTTTGGATATAATTGACAAAAAGATTCAGATTAATATAGTTTGGGCTTCTATGCCTGCTTGTAGATTGATGATATTACCCAGACTCATATATGTCCCAACAGTGAGCATAGATGATAACTGCTCAAAATAGAAGGTCTGCATGAGTAACTCGGCCAAAGGGCATCTGGACAGCCTGGGTGTGGTCCTGGCCCCAATGATCTTGTATCCTTAGCAATATGTTCTGTTGTGTTATAATTTTTGAACTGTGCATGGATCCCCCATCAAAGGAGTGTTCCAGTGCTGATCTCAGTCAGACAAGGGGGCAGGGCAGAGGGAGGTGGAGAAGGATATTACTTAGGGAAAAGATAGTTGTTTAAAGCCTTACGAAACGCATATGGTTTTGGATGTTTCTGATGCTCATCGGGAGGGAGTTCCAGAGTTTAGGGGCAAGAGCTCGGGAGGAGAGTGCTCCAGCCCTAGCTCTCTAGACCCAAAGGACAGACACAAGGTGCTGACCAAGCGAGCGCAGATGGCGGGTGGGAGTGTAGGGAATGAGAGGTTCCACTAGGATATCAGGGGATCGGGCATTCAGGATTTTATGTGAGATACACAGGGTTTTTCAAATGGGGTTTGTTTCTCTCCCAGGAGCCAAAAAAGTCTGCTGATGAAGTTAGAAGTCGAACAGAAACAGAAGTAGCTGGACGCCACGTTCTGTGTCCTTTGTAGGCACTGTATCTCTGCTCTATTGGCCCCTAGATACACAACAAGCAAAGGACTCAGCACACAATAATTTTGTTTGCAGTGGCCACTCACACACTTTTTTGATGATGAATGCAATGATACACAATAGGGAGAAAGCAAATGCAAAACAACCATGCTCCTAATAATAGGCACCACCCCTATCTCATATGGGCCCCCTGGGGGCATCCAAAACCCACTGATAACTCAAAAGGGTGCTTTGTATGTTTTCATCTAAGCGTATCCACTCCCAGTTACTTGTACAGCTGTGTAAGGCGTTTGCTCTGCTTATGAAGCCGGCACGTATAGAGCTCTCAACGTGCTAGCCCTCGTGATTCATGATATATTAGCATCACATGGGAAGTTGTTTGGTGGGAGTAAAAATAATCCCCTATGTCATCGATCTATTCACAATATAAATCAAGTGAGTGAAAGCCTCACTTGAGTGTGATCGGGACCCCAGTGAACTTGTCCCATTATTAAAAGGAATAGTGAAACACTCAGCAATCATACTCTCTCGCAATGCAATAACCATATGTAATAAAATGCACTTTAGCTCAGCATGCCTACAGAACCAGTACTCATTTGTCCCATGTTGACATGACATTAGATTTGTGAGGTTGCACAGAAGAATGTCATCTTTTCCTTATAGTTTTTCAAGAAAGTTTCTTGCAGTTATATTCAGTAATTCTGCTCCTGTATTGAGAATATATGCTACTGCATAGCACACAACAGCTAATTTGTTCATAGGACTTTGCAGTTAGCCCGCTTGATTCGTTTATCTGTTCTAGTATCATTCAACCATTTCTTCCAACCACTAACCAGCACCAAAATGGCAAAGGGTTGGCCCAATTCAGCTACTGGCTAACTTCACCGCGAGTGATGGCATTCTGCCCTTTCACATGGGGCATGTCTGCACACAAAGTAGAAATCTCCATTTCCGGGGCTACTACAGCAATGTGTGTTTCTTAAGACAGAAAACAGATTTTTGCTAAATCCATGAGAAACCATTCTGAAGCCTAAAGGTTGACAGTCAACACCAAACCTATTGGCTTTGCTGATGCTTGTGTGTCTTTCGGCTCTTCTATTGGGGGGATATATTTATTTTGGTGCCTGGGCCTAGTTTCTCTTGCTTTCTGACTATGGTAGAGCTTTATTATAAATGTCTCCCTCCTAAAATTGCCTCCTCTAAAATGGAGTTTAATGGTGACAAGATTTCTCTATTTTTTTGCCAAATCTAATTCTGTCACCTATAAGCTGTTGGCAATTCCAGAATAGCAAACGATTTCTGAAGAGCCAATATATATAACTTGCTAGTGGGATGGCAACCCTGTAAGTGCAGTGATAAATGAATAGTGGCTGGAGTGGGTTCAATCCTCGTCCCACAGAATAGGTTGTGGTGTTGCTTGTGTAGAAAGTTCAAGAAATAGTTTGTTCTTTTTTGTATCTTTTAGCCTCTTGGGAGAAGTTCTTTGCGTATCAACATTAATAGGTAAGTGCCTTTTTTTTGCTTTTCTCCTTTTTTGACATATATCAAATTCAAACACACCCACCCAATAATTTGTAAGCATCATTTTGCCTTCTGTGGAGGACACAATATTTCAAGAGGAAGTTTTTATACATGTTCTAGACAGTTAACAGAGATGGTGTCTCGTGGATGACTGCTGCCCAGCCCTAACTAGAGTAATGGATGGCAACTTTGAGGCTGGATCTGATACTAATGCTGCATCTGAGGGAGAGGTCAATGGAGCCGAATATGTAGGCACTTTTTTTGTCAGTTGAGTAACATTCTTTATAATGCACTTCTTCTAGTGATTCTGAGAAACATGGTCATGCTGAATGATAATTCTGCAGCGTTGCCGGAGAAGATCCCAACAGGTTGTTTATAAAAAGGCCTGTCCAGGAACATATCCATGCCAGCATTCCAAAGATGTATGCTCCTGGAAGAGTACCAATTGATGAGCACTTGAACCTGTATTGAGGGTTACTGCTCTTCAAGTAGTACATGCCAAGTATTAGGGCTTGGTGTGGCTCAATTATGTATATGCTACTCAAAAACTCTAATGGCCACATTTATACAGGAGGGAAGCTGTTTAGTGAGCTCTACAAAGCTGGCATTGTGGCATGCAGTACAATTCAATGTCACCACAGGCGATTCCTGCAGGGGTTTGTTGCTAATAAGCTCCTTAAAGTGCAGAGCACTGTAATGTATTCAAATGACCTGCTGCTAGTCAAGTTCTCATATAGGCAGGATGTTTACCTGGTCACTACAATCTATGATGAGAGCACTTTCTAATTCAGGTTTGGGGTCAGTTGGCAAAAGTTCACAAGCCCAGCTGTAGACTGAATTACAACAAGCACATGGGCAGAGTGGCTAAGAGTGATGAGGTAGTTCAGTCCTATAATTCAAGTCAGAAAACTTGCACATAGAAGACTAATGTCTTTCCTTCATTTTCAATTGCCGTAAATCAAAGTCATATGGATGCAAAAAAGTAACCTCTACTTTATCTGCTGTGGAGAACGTTGCAAGGCTGCAGGATCAGCACATTGCTGACCATGTTATTATAAAACAGAGAAAGATTTGACTATGTTGTTAATGCATGTGAGTTGATACTACTGACCCTGTCCCTACATCAGCCAGGCCTATGTTTTACAACTTTCTTCAATTTGTTCCACACAAAAGTGAAGGTTTGGGAAATTGACTGAAGTGGAGCTGTCATACTGACAACATGTACCTTAAACTGGTTGTGCATGGATACAATTGCAAATTGTTCCCTCTAGTTGGGAACATATTTACAACTTGGTCCTGCTTATGGCATTCTTGCTACCTTCATCCTCTGTCGAAACATGACTGAGGGTCTGTTCACCGAATGACACGTGCATTATAACTGTAGTCACAGAACTATAACAGTGGATGTAGCATATGCCACATTGTCACTGAGTACCCTGTGCACCACACCCTAATGCCTTTAGTAACTGCTCTTTAAGGAACACTGGACACTGTTACTCAGTTTGTGTACCTTACCTTAGACAGGACAGACCTACAGGTAGAGGAGGGGGCATTGCTATTGTATTTCACGAAAGTCTACGCTGCCAACTAGACTATTCCCCTGTCCTGGATAGTGAGACAGGGAGTTTTGCGATTAAAGTGAATAACAACTGCACGCTGAAAGGCATGCTGATCTATAGACCCCCAGGCCCCACAGTCAGGTTCGAGGAAAGTCTGGTTGAAAGTATTATGGAGTCCGCGTTATGCAACGATAAATTTCTGGTACTTGGCGACCTTAATTTACACCTTAATAACCCCTCAGATAACGCCAGCAAGAGCTTCTGTCAAGCTTTAGGAGCCCTTCAACTGAACCAAATTGTAAATGGTCCTACCCACCAGCTAGGACATCTGCTTGACCCTATATTCGTTAATTGGGGGGAAGTAAAAGCTATGACCCCAATCCCCATCCCCTGGTCGGATCATCATCTGGTACCCTTCACTATTCGAATTCCTGAAAGTAGATCTCCGCAGCCAATGGCACCGTATCATCTTAGGCGTAAATGGGCGACCTTCTCCCAGTCTAAGTTTTGCGAGGCGCTGACTATAGGAGGAAATCCTGGGGGGGTCGACGCAGACACGGCTAATGCCTTTCTCTGTAAGCGCATCAGTGATGCGCTAGATTGTACTGCTCCTTTGGCAAAAGTCAAACCTGATGGCTGTGTTCAAAAAACCGCCCTATGGTTCAATGTCGAATTACGTGACACGAAAACCGCATTGAAGAGAGCTGAGAGATTATGGCGTAGGGCTTTTTCCAAAGACACTAGAGATGCCTACCTAACGGAGAGACGACTTTACCATGGCTTAATTAGAAAGTCCAAAGCTGCGTATTACGCTACCAGAATCAGCGAAGCTAGTAACTCGAAGAAAGAGCTATTCTTGCTCTACAAAACTCTGGCAAGTGGAAAATCAGCCACCACTCCTGATGACTGCTCGCCCGAGTCCTGCGACAGAATCGCAGATTTCTTTGCGGAAAAGATATCTAAAATCTATTCCGCTTTTCCGAATCAACCCACGAATGGGGTAGAATTTGTGGAAAGCCCAAGGGATTGGAGGGACAAATATAGATTGACCAACTTTGTCACCCCACCCCCAAAAGATCTCTTAAAAATCTGCAGATCCGTAAAGTCGGGATCCCCACGGGACCCTACTACACCCAAACGCCTAGCAGACAGCCTAGTGGTGTTGGAACCCTACATAAGGCATCTACTGGACGTGTCTTTTGATACAAAGACTGTGCCCAAAGATTGGAAGAAGGCAGTGGTCCTACCCCTTAGGAAGAAACCTACCATCAGTTTTGATAAATTGGAAAATCTGCGGCCTATCTCTCTCCTACCCTATCTGGCCAAGGTGGCCGAAAAAACGGTCAATTTGCAACTTATGGATTTCGTGGACAAAGCAGCCCTATTGCATGACACCCAATTTGGCTTCCGCCCTCGTCATTCAACGGAATCGGCGCTCCTAATGGCAGTGGAGACCCAACAGCAGGGGGTGGATGAGGGTCATACCATGGCCCTCATCCTATTGGACCTGAGTGCGGCATTCGACACTGTAGCTCATTCCACCCTGCTACAGTGTCTGAATAGCGGAGGAATAACTGGAGCCGCACTCCAATGGATCCAATCCTTCCTGACTGGAAGAAGTTTCCAAGTCCGCCTTGGTGACCACTATTCCAGAGACATAGGAGTGGGCCAGGGCGTTCCCCAGGGATCGTCCCTGAGCCCAACGCTTTTCAATCTCTACGTCTCCCCAGTGGCTCCGATTGCTGTTGGTCATGGATTGCAAATTGTATCCTACGCCGACGACACGCAGCTGGTTGTCGCCCTCTCGCGTGCACCGGGCCTTGCTGTTGACAGTTTCAGGGTTTGCATGCAAGATCTTGCAACCTGGATGTCCACAAACTGCCTGAAATTAAATGGCAGCAAGACCGAGGTGCTCGTGGTGGGGGGGAGTCCATCTGTTTGGTCATCAGCGTGGTGGCCCCCATGCCTAGGTGAGGCCCCAACTCCTCGACAAGAAGTTAGAAATCTTGGGGTCTGGCTTGATGCAGACTTGTCTCTCGGACCCCAGATAGACAGGGTGACGGGCATCTGCTTTAGCGTATTAAAAAGACTACGGAAGGTTCTAGCTCTTCTCCCCATGAGCGCCCGTAGAACGCTGGTGCATGCCCTCGTCACATCACGCATGGACTTTGGTAATCTGCTATATCTGGGAGCAACCTGTAAGGCAATCAATCGCCTACAGGTGCTTCAGAATGCGGCAGCCCGTCTCATACTAAAGCTTCCAACAAGATCGAGCTCCAAAGCTGCCCTCCAGACCCTCCATTGGTTGCCAGTTAAGAGCAGAGTTGTTTTTAAATCCCTATGTACCTGTCACCGTATCCTTGCAAAGAAGGCGCCTGTACCTCTCCAGAACCTAGTTACCAGGTATGCTCCATCCCGCGCATTGCGCTCCTCACATGGAGGCCTATTAAAGGTCCCTAGAATAAGAAGGGCCCGCATGGGAGGAAGATCCTTTCGCTACCTGGTGGCGAAGAGCTGGAATGCTCTACCCCTCGATCTCCGGCTGGACCCATCGGAATCCAGCTTCCGGAGGAAATTAAAAACACACCTATTTTCAGGTTAGTCGGGTACACTCCTCGCTTTTTGTTTTTGAGTCCGTTTCTTTCAGTTAGCGCGGGGACACGCTTCTTAGCGTAACCATGCGCTTTATAAATTTCCCTATTATTATTATTATTAGTTTCCAAGGTAGATCTGCTCACACAGTCCGATGAAGGCCAAGTCCCAAAAGCATCCTTGGACTTCCCCCAACTTACATCCACAAACTGGAATGAGTTTGATTCCATACAGCATATGCACTAAAGACACATGAAAGACACATCTTCTTCAGCCTCAGTGGCTCTACCGGGAGAAGTCAGTAAAAATTAATTTGCCGCATGCACAGTATATTCAGAACTTTGACAGCGGTAGATACTTGACTGGTAGTTAAAAATTACAAAGCAGCTCATACTAGCAACTTACCCTTGTTTAATTTACTCTAATTCTTGTGACTAACTTTACACAATACATGGCCAATCACTGATAATTCAATAACTCCCATAGAAAAGATGACGATATGGCTTAACATAAAACCCAATATGAAACAATGTTAAACTTAATTACATTATTTAAAAGAGTCTGAAATATATGTGAATAGTTAACATTAAAAAAATTATAAGAATGTACACATTTTTGTTATTTAATTTGAAAATATGTCAATATATTTTAAAATTTAAAAATAATGAAGCATTTATTTTTATTGAAATATAATTTAATTACATTCAGTTAACTAAATACAATGCTGTCAATTATTATTAATACATAATAATGTTCGTAATCTATTTAATTTAGACTGCAGGAAATAATATTTGCATGCAATGAATATATTTAAATTAATTATTTAAGTCGGAATTTATTTATTAGCATTTTTTGATTTTGTTCTCCATTTAAATTAAATATATAATATTGGAGAACCCTTACTGGTTGTTTGCTGACGCTGGGAGCCGATTTTAAGATTTTACCTTTGCCTGCTTCTGCAAAACCCACACCTTGCCGGACCCGCTTCGCGGGTCCCGCTGCGCCCTCCTGGTTCTTGGACTTTCTGGGGCTGTGACCGAGTGATTGCAACCGTCTTGAGGCACCGGCAGGGCTGCGAGCAGTACTGCAGGGACTCAATATCCCAAGAGTCCCTGCCTGTCACACCTGTGGCTGCTCTCCCTGCCGGCAACGCCCCCGCCCCTTCTTAAACTGTGCTGGAGGTAGTGTGCTCTGGGAACCCTTACTGGTTGTTTGCTGACGCTGGGAGCCGATTTTAAGATTTTACCTTTGCCTGCTTCTGCAAAACCCACACCTTGCCGGACCCGCTTCGCGGGTCCCGCTGCGCCCTCCTGGTTCTTGGACTTTCTGGGGCTGTGAAGACCGAGTGATTGCAACCGTCTTGAGGCACCGGCAGGGCTGCGAGCAGTACTGCAGGGACTCAATATCCCAAGAGTCCCTGCCTGTCACACCTGTGGCTGCTCTCCCTGCCGGCAACGCCCCCGCCCCTAGCTCTACATAAGAGTTAGTGGATCCCGCTGCGCGGTAGCGCGCGGTAGCGCCCGGGGCTAAGCCCGGGCAAAGGGCGGGCCCTCTGTGGCCCTCCGAGGCCCGTAGAGCCTGGTCTGGGCCATATCTCCAGGATATTATTTTTGATTGTTTGGTAATTGTTATAAATAAGGGTGTCTTTCATTACTTCTTATAGGGCTGTCCTTTGGGTCCAGGGATGTGCACTCGTGAAACCCGAAGTAAGGCTGCTGCTAGCGCCGCCAAACTGACGGGTACCCTGGATAATTTTATTGTGCGCACTAACACGTTAATAGATGAGGGAATTGCCCTCATGGAACGAAGAGTGTCCAGGGATCTCGAGGTTGCTAGGAGATCATCGTTAGGCCCTTTAGCCCATGCACCCTCACCAAACAGTTCCCAATGCATTCGCCTCCTAGACCCTTCACAATCCATTTCTGAAAACCAACCGGGTTCTACCAGTCATACTGCATCTGAGGACCATACTCCCTTACTAACCCCCCAAGTTGCCTCTTTGACTTCATTAATAGTACATCCAAATAATTCAAATGAACCTGATGCACTACTAGCACTTAAAGGTCTTAGGGAAGGTGCTATACCCAAATCCTCGCATTGTTCGAAACAGAATAACACTGTTTTAATACCCGTATTGGTTGAGGGGGGAACCCCTAGAGATCCAAATTGTTTGTCTGGTGGGTTGGAGGTAGAAAACGATACTGTGGGCTTCGTATTAACCAGCGAAGACAAAACTGCGGAGCATCGTGCTTCTCACCCCCTACCTTTGGGTATTCCCGATGACACAGCCTCAACCCAAAGTTTGGAAAACTTCCTTGAGGATTGTTCTCAGGTGGAGCAACCTGATGGGGAGGAAGACGAGAGAGGTATTTTTATGAGCTCTATAGCTACACTGATGGCTTCCCTTCTGGCCCCTTTGGAAACTAGATTAAAGGCCATAGAAGATAATCTGAAAGCCTTGAATCTAGAATTAAAAGGTAAACCAATACCATTTCCAGTAAAGACTACTGGAGGGCAAGTTTTAGCTGGTGATATACCTTCCTTGCCCTCCTCACCAGCTGTAGGGAATGTCCCGGCCCCACATGTGCGTCCTGCTAAAACCCTCCCTGCCAAGACTGTTAACAATAGCTCCAACATCCTTCCCTCCAAGTCAAATAGCTTGCCTTTAATAGGGAAGGTTGCCTCAACTACTGCCCCTAAATCTCCCAATACAACTGATCCTAAACCACCCCCAGCCCCTCCTGTAGGTACTAAATCCTCCAATACAACTGATCCTAAACCACCCCCAGCCCCTCCTGTAGGTACTAAATCCTCCAATACAACTGATCCTAAACCACCCTCAGCCCCTCCTGTAGGTATTAAATCACGACGGAACATCAACCTACCCCCTGATGCTCACCCCTATGTAATTGTTTTAACAGGAGTTCCCGAGCTACCCCCCTCTTCATCTGAACCATTTTGGGCTCTTAAGAATAAAGTATGCTACTGGCTTGACAGAAATTACCCTTTACCGCCAAATACTCGCAGTGACATGCTTATGTTAGAAAGAGCACCTTGGGTGGGCCAGAAGACCAAAAACATTCAGGGGGATTGTATAGTTGTGACATTTGAGGACCCGCGCACAGTAGAATTCATCTGTGCCGGACCCCCATGTGACACTAACTCGCCTATTCAGGTTAAATCGCTCTCCTACTTTTATATGTCTCATGATCAACGTAGCAATAGATGGAGTTGGTTAAGAGCTTCGAACAATTCAAGATGGGGATCGAGAGAATCTTTCCGTGATCATAAAGCTAACTTCTGGGATGGAGGGGAAGATAGAGGATGGAGTACCGTACGAAGGAGAACAGGTAGATACCCTCAGGGGGCTAGCCAGTTTCAGGGAGATTGGTTGGGCCAGCAACATTACCCCCCCCCTCTTCCTTGTTTCAATCATTTTAGTAGCTTAGAAGGAGTAGATTGACTTCCAACCCACATCCTAGGTGATAGGGTCCTAATACAGACTGGTGGAGAAAATAGAGAAGATTCTTTGATCGATATGCCCATTAGAGCGATTGAATCTGAGTGCAGCCCCCTGTCCTCAACTCCGGTAATAGTTACTGACTCTCGGTCCATCCACATTCTCTCTTGGAATATAGCGGGACTAAGGAAAAACCTTGAAATCCCAGAATGGAATGACTTTGTTGATAAGTTCCACATTTGTATGTTTCAGGAAACATGGTGCATGACTCCCCAATATAAAAATGGGTATTCTTCTTACTTTGTGCCAGCGGTCTCTATAGGCAAAGGGCGCCCCTCTGGCGGCCTGCTTATTTGGGTGAAAGTGATTTTGAATTATTCTGTTACGTTACATAATACACTGTCAAGCGATATCCTGCATATTTCTCTGAAAAGTCCCAATGGGAGCTGTGTTCATCTGTTTTGTGTATATGCTAGAGGGACACCGGGTGGTTCTATTTCCCCAACGATTGAGCTTTTAGATGTTAAATTGTCCGAGCTTCCACCTAAGTCTAGAATCTTGTTGGGGGGAGATTTTAATTGTACATTTGAACCTTTGGATGAGGAGGATGTCATGGGTTCAAATACCGAAGACGTGAGTCAGGCTATTCCACTGTTAACGTTGGCGCCTATCAAAAAGTGGACAGCAAGAGCATTACAGTTGAATGCATTAGCTCTGGACCATAACTTACGGGCATTAAATGGTCGGACAATTTCTGATCGTGAAGGAGCAATGACCTTCAACAGAATTAACTGCCCTTCACGTATTGATTATATCTTCCTAGATGTACCTTCTTGGGCTAGTCTAAAAGATATGGAAGTCAAACAGTCCTCTGACAGTGACCACAACCCACTTTGTATGGAAATTGACTGGGGCATTGGGATTAACAACAAAGGTGGCCCCGAGATGATCACAAAGGATGTTCAACCATCCAATTGCAATCGGAAACTGAGGTGGGAGGTGGTTAAGCTTGAAGAGGGGAAAATCGATAAAATTAGGGAACTGGTCCGAATAGAAACTTCCAACCTTGTCGAAGTGGTAAGAAGTAATACTCCCCCTATGGGCCAAAAACTTTTGGACCAATACCAAACTTTCATTGACAAAGTAGGAGCAAATTTTGTTAAAACACCCCAAAGGAAATCCGCAGTGACCAATGGATTGTCTAAAGAGAATCCGTGGTTTACTGCAGAATGCAAAGCCAAGAGGAAAGCTATTGGCACAGCAATAAAATTAAAGGACCCACTGTTAGTTAGATTAGCAAGGAAAGAATACCGTGGTGCCATTGCCTTGGCAAAAAAAAATTGGGAGGAAGAGCACTGGCAGAAGCTTAAAACTGCTGCCAGCGGTAAAAATTCCATTATATTTTGGAAATTGATTAACAAGTTAGACAGGAGGGCTGGTAGTCCAATTGTAAATCATATTACTGATCAGCAATGGTATGCCCATTTTTTAAAATTATACTGTAATCCTGTTGTCCAGGCACCCATCCCGTCTTTGTTGGAGTTTAATAAAATTGCATCTGGTTCGGAAATGTTGACTAATGGATTACCTTTTTCCGAGTTAGAAGTTAAAGCGGCGATTTTAAAGATGTATCCAGGGAAAGCAGCTGGCCCAGACGGCCTGCCGGGAGATCTTATACTACATGACCCCCCACTCTGGGCTAACTATATAGCTACTTTATTGGCTCTTATTCAGCTAGGCCACCCAATCCCTGCATCATGGAAAGGTGCGGAGGTGATTACAATCTTTAAAAAAGGAGATAGAGAGGACCCGGCTAACTACAGACCCATTAGTCTGATTGACACTATCCAGAAGGTAGTTGGTAGGGTCATCATAAACCGAGTAGAGACCTGGTTAATGGATAATGACATCCTCACGCATTTTCAGGCTGGTTTTAGGCGGAATGTTGGTGCTATGGACCAAGTCTTCCGGTTTTGTGCCGTATACTGGAAGTCAGTATCAATCACCAAGGGTTGCCTGTACTTGGCTTTCATTGATCTAAAAACGGCATTCGATGTTATCCCTCGGGCTAAGTTATGGGAAATTCTTGAAGCTATGGGGTTTCCATGCCCTCTACTCCAATTAGTTATTAAAATGCATGAGAACACCTATGCAAGAATACGTTGGGGAAGGCAGGGCCAATTGACAGAGAGGGTTCCAGTCAGCAGGGGGGTACGGCAGGGATGTGTGATGGCGCCAACACTATTCTCCCTCTTTATAAATGGGGTGGTGGACCATTTGAGGGAGGTTCCGGCAGATGCCCCCATTCTTGCCGGGGAGAAAACCCCGACCCTCCTCTTTGCTGACGACACCCTCTTGATGTCTAAAACCCCCAAAGGTTTACAAACGCTTCTTGACCGTTTCTCTTTATTTTGTGAGGACCGTGGGTTAACTGTCAACACTTTGAAGACTAAACTAATGGTCTTAACCCCCAATAGTAAGTTGAGAAAGGTACATGTTACCCTGTGTGGTTCACCCTTGGAGGTTGTGAGTGAGTTTGACTACCTGGGGGTGAGACTGTCTAACCGTATGACTTGGGACTCCCATATTTCTAAGATGGTACTGAATTTAAAAAGGGTGTCCGGTGCAATAACAAAAAATCAGCGACTTTCCATAAGCCGTCCGGTAGCCCCGGCCCTAATAGTCTACGAAGGGAAGGCTTTATCTTCGGCAGTTTATGGCGCCGAACTTTGGGGGGCAGAAAACACTAGGCCACTGGTAATTGCTGAAAATAAGTTTATCAGAGATTTAGTGTCACTTCCGATTTCCTCACCCTTGTTACCCCTATTTTTTGACATGGGTAAAAAGTCAATTGCGGACAAAGTTCGGCTTCGGCCTTTGTTATTCTGGGTCCGCCTTAGAAGAACCGAGGAATTAAGGGGGTACGCTCGAGTGTTGGATGAGCTAATTACTCTCAATGTTTCCAAACAAATAAAATGGCTTAACAACCTCAAAAAACTAGTAGTGTCAGTAGGACTGGGGGAGTTTTGGGCGTCACAGGATCCACCCCCAAAAGAAAGTGTAAAAAAATTGTACTGGGATTGGGTTGAGTCCAAAATTAATAACAGTTCAAACTTGGGAACGCTAACAACGAACTTTCTTGCTCATAAACCACACATGAAGCTAGAACCGTTCTTAGATTTCATCCAAATAGCCAGCCATAGAACATTATATTTGAAATTAAGGTATGGCACCCTGCCCCTTAATGGTTTTGTGGGAAAATGGAATTCTAAGGGGGGAACTGAATTAAAATGTCCAGGGTGCCAATGTCCTGAGGAAACCCTTCCCCATTTCCTATTTGCTTGCCCAACGTATAAAGTTGTTAGAACTAAATGGCTGAAACCTGTATGTAGGGAGTTGGGGGTTAAAGATTGTATGACAGCCCTACGTATTATCACAACCAACACGGTTTCTTTGTACATTGTTTGTGGGGTGGCCAAATATTTGGGGGGTGCGTGGATATTACGCTCTAGATTGGTGAACAATGTGTAAATTTCGGGAAAGGGGAAGTTAATTTCTTAAAATAATTTCTGTTTTTTCCTGTTTCATGAGATGTAATTGCAGTACTATGGATCATTTGTTTTATATGTTTGTACGTTTGTACTTTTATGATGTATGTTCATCGAATAAAGTATTACAACACCAACACCTATAATATTGATTTTCCTCAGTATTAAATTAAACATATTTTTCTGGAGTTTGAATTTTAAAATGAATGGCCTCATAAAGTAGAAAACACTTGCTTATTATGCATTAATGAGTATACAAAATTGATGTATAGAATTAATTAAAAGAAATGTAACTTGGTAAAAAAATAATGGCATTAAAAGACAAAAAATAACGAAAAAGATTGTTACAATATGTTATAATCAAATTGCAAACATGTTTTATTTTTATAGATTTTAAACATTAAATTACCTGTATTTATATTTTCAACTAATCAAGTCATTTAATTTAATTTACCATTATTTCCAATGTAGTTTTATTTTAAGACCATACCTCCATTATTTTCTACAGGAGGGAGTTGTACTACCAGTGACTGGCCAAGTGATGTTTCAGACTTTCTCCAGTTCTGAGTTTGAGAACATTATCACTGTTTTCGGTCTTTTTTTTGCTGCAGTAACTTTATAAATGCAGTGTATGAATAACAATGTGCTAACCCTTTTGTCAGTGAGTGCATGCTCCTTCAAACCCCTCCCTAACCTTCACAAATCCCCTCCTTACTCCAACCTAAACCTTCCTATTAAGTTGCAAGCATGTCCCATTTTTCAGCCACTCCTCTAGTCCATCTCCGCTTCAGTAGAAAGTGGGAAACCTACAAGTTTGAGGATGTCCCCATAGTAGAGATAGGAGTGGTAGAGGTAGAAAGTTGCATTTGCTAGTTTGTGAATACTATTTTGTAGTGCTTTAGTAATAGTATTGTAGTACTGCTAAACACACAACAAAATGAAGTTTGTGAATAAGCTACTGTTTAAGTTTCCCTTCATTTGGGATTTTGTGAAGCTTATTTAGACCCCAACCAATAGCCTGCCTATATCATGTCTGGCAGTATTTATGTAAAGGTTAATTAATTAATGACTGGGGGAGAGGTCAAGGGACTGGTGATACAGCCCTGTGGCATGTCAATGTTATGGGTCCCTGAATGCCAGGGGTATGCTGTTTGATTCTGTGTTGTGTTCGGCCTGTAGTTAGCAGTATAAATGGTACTGTGTGTGGCATGTAAAAGATGTGTGAATAGTGAAGAAAATGGGTTAGTACCTTAACAAGGTTTTACAGCTCACCTCAGTAGTCAAGGATGCCATATCCTGATACTGTTATTAGTAAGTAGGTCATGATTACGAGTGTGGCACAAAGTTACCCAGAATAATACTTGGAGGCATCAGAGATATGGGCAGCTCCAATATTTGGGCCAGGGCTCGTCTGTCATCCAGATAAACCGACCAAACCCAGATATTGTTTTTTTTTTAAAGCGGGAGAAGTCCAGGAAGAATTTGATTCTTTTCTTACTCACAATGCCCTGAAACATCAAATGTTGACTAAAATCACATATTATTCTCATATTTGTGTGAGAGAAAGTTCCAGATTCTTCAGGAACCCAGACTTGTCACAATATAAACGCTTTCCTGTTTGTGTGGCTGGGTGTTTTGCCCGCAACAGGAATAGACCAAAACAGGGGCAATGGGAGTCCTCAACAGAAATTCAACTTTCATACTTTTGTAAAAAAAAAAAATCATAATTTAAACTAATTCAAAGCATAACCTTTAGATAATTGTAATACACATTAAATAAACATTTAATGTTTACACTAGCTGTGATTTTTCAAAATAGTATGCATTTAAGTTAATGTGCCTTTTATATATGTTTTAAGTTTTAAATAAATAATTCAAATAATTTACCATAACCATTTATTTCGTTTAATAAACAAAAAAATCCCTATACTTTACCAGAGGAAGGTCTCTGCTTCAGTTATGGAGATGTCCTCCTACAGGTGAAAAGATAGTAGTTGTAACTTTACACTTGTATATTCTGTCTCAGAGGTCCTCATCTCCTAGTTTCTGTGGGTGAAGACATGAAAGTCTACACTTTGGAGTAACTTTGCGCTCGAAAATTGTAAATAGCAAATTATACATGTTTAAATGTATATTTTTAATAGGGCTCTAGGCACAGGTACGTGAGGGGGTATTTTCAACGCTATAATCAATTAATCTATAATGCTAAGTATTTATATTGTTGGACTATTTCTAGTAGGAGACTGCATTCCTCATTTATTGTGAATTATTTTATTCATAACAACATGATTATTTAAGAACAGGCATTATGAGAAGCAACTACACATATTGTACAAAATGTAATCACCTTGTTACACTCACCTTCCTCACTGAAAACTATATTAATATGACAAGATTTCTGAAACGTGTCCAAGATTTAAGATGTTATGGCCTGCATGTCTTTGAGGTCCATGACTTTTATCACAGATCTGTATAATTTTTGCAATCTTCTGCCATATTCTTGAAACTCGTATTTCGTTTTCATTTATTCAGTGCAAAAGGTTATCAAATTAACTTTCATTTTATATTAGTGAAAATGGACCCTAATATGTTACAACACTAATTCAATTTGATAGAAATTGCTATAATAAGTCTTTCATATTAGATTACTGCAGAAATGCTATCCGGCCGTTGGAACTCACTTTTAATACTGTCTACAGAAGATACACTCTTTGTACGTTGTCAAAAAATAGCTCTGTTTCAGAAATACTTGCGCACATGGCCCTACTATACATGTGCTCGCTTGCAAATGATGTTTTTTTAGCGTGTATAATATAATTTAACAGACAACAGCAAATACAGCAAAAGACTTCACACTTGTGCACAAGTAAAAATGGTAGATGTTCTCGCATATACGAATTTTTGCATTAGTGTTTGATATATTGTCAGACAATTGTCATGGAAATACAAAAGGTGCCTTTACGTTCCATGATTTTTTATTGGATTTTCATAAACGGAATCCAACTTATTTGCAGTTCTTTGCGCACGGAGCATGAGACACAAAGGGGGTTATGTACAAGGAAGTGGTGGAGCGTGTCGTAAGCCTCCTTGGCTTAATGACACGTTCCGCCACTTCTGAAACGCAAAGCTGCACCATATATACAAGAATGCGGTGCAGCCTTGCGTTTCCCTCTGCAAAGGCGCTAAAATTAGCATCTTAGCGCCAACGCAGGGACCCTTGCAACAGAGTGCAAGGGTGTATGCGTGGAGGAGAGGATTGTTTATGTGTAGGAAGATGTCCCTTCCTGCACATAAACAATCCTAAGATGCCATTCCGTCACTTTCAAGTGTGCTGCTTAATTCATCACACATAAAAGTGACAACATTACAATTCTTTTAAAGGTTTGTTTATGTACAGGAAGGGACACCTTCCTGTATATAAACAAACCATGGCATTTTGCTTTTTCCATGTGTGCTGCACAAGGCAGGGTCTTCCTGGTCTTAATTTTGGTGCTGCCTCTTATGTATGCCACCCTTGTACATAGGGGCAGGGTCAAATACAATGGGTGCGGTGGAACGCCCACCAGAACACCCACTGCACGCCCCTTTCATGCTAACCTTAGCGTGAAAGGGGACCTTATGTGCGAGGCAGCGTTAAGCCACGTTATGTAGCTTAACACTGCCTTGTACAAAAGGCGCAGCCCCTATCGCCACCACAACATCCGTAAAAGTCACGTTGTGTTAGCGATATGAGCTTGTACATATGACCCAAAATGTTTTCCTCATGTAAGTTTAAATTATATATGGGAAAATGTCAGCTGTGAATATTGAGGCCTTTTAGATTTCTTAAAGCAGCTGTGCAATGTCCAGTTGCCGTGCTCATGTGGGTTCCTGCTAGGAACGTTTGTGAGCGGGATTCCAGGATAACAGTTTGGTTGTGAGAGTCAGTTGGAGCGGCCTTGGTGTGGGTGCTTCAGTCTCTGTCTTCTGTTCTTCCTTCATATTTGTAATCCTGGTTCTTCCTTCAGACTTGTAACCAATAAATATCGTTTTGGATGAGCTTAACTGCTTTCCATGTCTTACATCGAGCATTCCTGTCATAGTGTTTATGGACTCTTACATGCCTTAACACTATTACATATATTTGTAATTAGGCTCCAAAACATCTTAAAAGGGATTACAATGGGAATATTAAGGACTCTGTCACTTTTCTAATAGGAAATTATATGTTAAATCACAAAAGTCTGCAAATACATGCACTTCTGAATTGCCTAGGTACAATCTAGGTCCTAATTCTTCTGTAGAGATGCCACTTATAATACCCCGGCAGGGTAAAGTGGCATTTCTCAGGGCAGGACCGCATGAATGGGCCTTTTGAACATTCCTAACAAAAATTCCTGTAGTTATTCAGCAACCTTTGAAATTCCTTGTCAGTGCTTTCGTGAGCTTCTAATTTGAAAATATTGCCAATGGTACTCTATTTGGATTTGGCTAAAGACAATTTCAGTTGTCTGTCATATCTCATTCTATAAAACATAGTTTATGAAAAGAGTTATTCATACTTTGATTGATGATATAAGGGATTTTGCAATCTTCCTTACGTTTCTCAAAGGTGACTGGCATCAGTCCATCACTAGAATTCTAGCTAAGACCGCTGCTTAGTAGGTATTGCATCAGAGCTTGTCAATGGGAGACTCACAGAGACTATGGAAGAAATGTAAAACACAAGTTGATGGACGAAATGTTGCACAAAGGCAAAACATTCACCCCCAGTCACAGATCTGGGTTTAATCCATCGTTATTTTGCTCACCAAGCCACCCCAGTTCAGACATGGCCGTATGCAAATCAGTCTTGACCCTGTGCCTCATGGGAACAGTCCAGCCTGAACTGCCAAGTCATGTCTTCCCTGGACCGGAATCAAGCATCCTAGGACTGGTTTCTGGCTGTCAGCCATCTTCAGCCAGGATAGCTTGACTCCAGTGGCTTAGTGAGCACGGGACCCACGTCTGGGCATACCCTTCCCACATATGGTGAATAGCAAAACACACAAGATGATGGATGCAATGTTAAACAATGGCAAAACATTCACCCCAGTCACATATCTGGGTTTAATCCATCATTATTTTGCTCACCAAGCCACCCCAGTTCAGGCATGGCCATATGCAAATCAGTCTTGACCCTGTACCTCATGGGAACAGTCCAGCCCGAACTGCCAAGTCATGTCTTCCCTGGACCGGAATAAAGCATCCTAGGACTGGTTTCTGGCTATCAGCCGTCTTCAGCCAGGATAGCTTGACTCCAGTGCCTTAGTGAGCACGGGACCCACGTCTGGGCATACCTTTCCCACATATGGTGAACAACAAAACACACAAGATGATGTACGCAATGTTGCACGATGGCAAAACATTCACCCCAGTCACAGATCTGGGTTTAATCCATTGTTATTTTGCTCACCGAGCCGCCCCAGTTCAGACATGGCCATATGCAAATCAGTCTTGACCCTGTGCCTCATGGGAACAGTCCAGCCCGAACTGCCAGGCCATGTCTTCCCTGGACCGGAATCAAGCATCCTAGGACTGGTTTCTGGCTATCAGCCGTCTTCAGCCAGGATAGCTTGACTCCAGTGGCTTAGTGAGCACGGGACCCACGTCTGGGCATACCCTTCCCACATATGGTGAATAGCAAAACACACAAGATGATGTACGCAATGTTGCACAATGGCAAAACATTCACCCCAGTCACAGATCTGGGTTTAATCAATCGTTATTTTGCTCACCAAGCCACCCCAGTTCAGACATGGCCATATGCAAATCAGTCTTGACCCTGTGCCTCATGGGAACAGTCCAGCCCGAACTGCCAAGCCATGTCTTCCCTGGACCGGAATCAAGCATCCTAGGACTGGTTTCTGGCTATCAGCCGTCTTCAGCCAGGTTAGCTTGACTCCAGTGACTTACTGAGCACGGGACCCACATCTGGGCATACCCTTCCCACATATGGTGAACAGCGAAACACACAAGATGATGGACGCAATGTTGCACAATGGCAAAACATTCACCCCCAGTCACAGATCTGGGTTTAATCCATTGTTATTTTGCTCACCAAGCCACCCCAGTTCAGACATGGCCATATGCAAATCAGTCTTGACCCTGTGCCTCATGGGAACAGTCCAGTCCGAACTGCCAGGCCATGTCTTCCCTGGACCGGAATCAAGCATCCTAGGACTGGTTTCTGGCTATCAGCCGTCTTCAGCCAGGATAGCTTGACTCCAGTGGCTTAGTGAGCACGGGACCCACGTCTGGGCATACCCTTCCCACATATGGTGAATAGCAAAACACACAAGATGATGTACGCAATGTTGCACAATGGCAAAACATTCACCCCAGTCACAGATCTGGGTTTAATCAATCGTTATTTTGCTCACCAAGCCACCCCAGTTCAGACATGGCCATATGCAAATCAGTCTTGACCCTGTGCCTCATGGGAACAGTCCAGCCCGAACTGCCAAGCCATGTCTTCCCTGGACCGGAATCAAGCATCCTAGGACTGGTTTCTGGCTATCAGCCGTCTTCAGCCAGGTTAGCTTGACTCCAGTGACTTACTGAGCACGGGACCCACATCTGGGCATACCCTTCCCACATATGGTGAACAGCGAAACACACAAGATGATGGACGCAATGTTGCACAATGGCAAAACATTCACCCCCAGTCACAGATCTGGGTTTAATCCATCGTTATTTTACTCACCAAGCCACCCCAGTTCAGACATGGCCATATGCAAATCAGTCTTGACCCTGTGCATCATGGGAACAGTCCAGCCCGAACTGCCAAGGCTTGTCTTCCCTGCACTGGAATCAAGCATCCTAGGACTGGTTTCTGGCTATCAGCCGTCTTCAGCCAGGATAGCTTGACTCCAGTGGCTCAGTGAGCACGGGACCCACGTCTGGGCATACCCTTCCCACATAGGGTGAACAGCAAAACACACAAGATGATGGACGGAATGTTGCACAATGGCAAAACATTCACCCCCAGTCACATATCTGGGCTTAATCAATCGTTATTTTGCTTACCAAGCCGCCCCAGTTCAGACATGGGCATATGCAAATCAGTCTTGAACCTGTGCCTCATGGGAACTGTGCAGCCCGAACTGCCAAACCATGTCTTCCCTGGAATGGAATCAAGCATCCTAAGACGATGGTCGGTCGGTGATGGTCTAGCAGAGCTCCTGAGAGGAGGTAATCGTGTTAGAGAATTCTTAGATGAAGCAGAATAGTTCCTTGTTGTGATTTGAGCTGCTGTCCAGGCGGAAGGCCAGAGAAATGTTTTAGGCAGTTTTGAGTTGGTGGTGGTATCTGTTGATGGCTAATTTGAAGTTGTTGTGGTTGTCATGTGTTTTGCTGCTGCACCAGTTCCTCTCAATTCATTTGCAAGTGCATTTGAGGGATTTGACCTTTGGTGTGAACCAGCTGTAAAATGTGGAGGATCTGCCAGTTTTAGTTGTTTAGAGAGGGGCAAATTTGTTGGTGCATTTGTTGATCCATGATTTGAAGTTTCTGACTGCCATCTCAAGGTCGATGGTGGCATGGGGAGGAGAAGCTTTTTTATGGGATTTGTCCTGAGGTCTTATGTTACTTTGCTCCAGCTACTGCAGGGCGAGATAGGGGGGGCGGTGGGTGTGGTGGGGTTGGCTGTTATGTGGAGTGGTCCGACCAGGTGATTTTGGTGGAGTGGGTGCACCTCAATCTGTCACTGGCTGAGATTATGGGGTCTAGACTGTATCCAGCGATGTGCAGGGTATCAGTGACCAGTAGGAAGAGGCGGAGATTTTTCATGCTCTCGAGTAGATTAGTTGTGTCTGTGTCATTGGGGTCTTCCAGGTGGAAGTTGAGGTCCTCGCTCAAGAGGAAGTCATTGGGGTAGATGGCCTAGCAAGGTGATGAAGTCAGTGATAGCCTCGCAGAAGGAAGGCGTGGTGCAGAAGGTCTATGGATGAGGGGTCCTCTGACCATTGTTTTGCTGTTGATCTGGAAGTTGAGATGTTTCATGATGGGGTGGAGGACTCAGTGGTGGCTGTGCAGTTGAGATACTTTGTGGATGATGGCTATTCCACCACCTCGTTTGTTGGTGCAGCCCTATTGAATTATCTCTAATTCGGTTGATGTGGCGTTGGCGATGTTGTGTGCTGATGCTGGATTTAGCCACATCTCAGTTAGAAAGACAATGTTCGCATGAGGGAGGTGATGTGGTCCCAGATCTCGCTTGCCTGCTTGTGGAGTTAATCAGCTGATGATCAGCAGGCTTTGGAGTTGGTCTTTAGTAGCATTGGAGGGCAGGGTCTCTGGAGCCAAGGACTCTTTACTGCAGTGGAAGGGGCAGTGCTGGCAGGTGAAAGGTCCTGCTGTTGCTCGCAGGGAAGCAAAGTTGCAGTTGTTGTTGCATTGTCCAAGGTTGAGGGCAAGAAGTTTGGTGTTGGTGTATCTGTGAATGGGAAAGTGGACAGGGGTCTGAATGCTGTGCACGGTCCAGACGGAGGTAGTCAGGCTTGACTATGGCATGCCTATGGCACGACAGTGCTGCGGCCTCCATTATCTAGGTTGCACGGAAGGGGGCAGGGCGCACGGCTGTGTCAGTGAGCGGCGGGATGCGGGCAAGAGAATAGCTGCAAGAGAATAAAACTGGAGAAAGCAGTTTAGCTTGGGGCATAAACAGTGCAGATTGGGGAAAACACTTTTCAGAAGAAAATGTGGTTAAAAAGAGAAAAAAAGAACACTGTGGGAAAAACGAGTTAGAGGGAGGATGAAAAGTTACAGGGGTAAAACGAGGTTTGAATGGAGTTGAGGGAATCTGTGGAAGGAAAGAATGAGTTCAAAGGAGAGCAAGGTAGTCTGGGGAAGCAAAAAGGAGTTGAAGGAGACCTGTGAAAAGAGAGAGTTAAAGGGAATCTGAGGAAGCAAAAAAAAGTTAGAGGAGACCGGTGGAGAGAAAGAGTTAAAGAGATCTGAGGAAGCAAAAACGAGTTGGAGGAAAACTGTGGTGGGAGAGAGTGAATGGGAAACTAAGGAAGTAAAAATGAGTTAGAGGAGACCTGTGGCGGGAGACAGTTAAAGGGAATCTGTAGAAGCAAAAATGAGTTACAGGAGAGATGAGAGTCTGAGTAAGCAAGGCAGGTTAAAAAGGAGACCTGTGGAGAGAGAGAGTTAGAGGAAGTCTGACAAGAAAAAACAAGTTAAAGAAGAACTGTGGGAAAAACAAGGGATATGTGGAGAATGGGCGATGAGAAGATTGAAGGAGAAAGGATGATTGGTGCCTGCGAGGGGATCCAAGTACCTGCTTGGTGGTGTGAGCACCAGGGGAGAGCAGGCTCAGGGACCTGCTCAATGAGGTTGCACTGTGGCTTCCATTATGAAGCTTACTCGGGATGGGCACTGGATGGGGCCCGTGGGAAGCGGGAAGTAGACGAGAGAGATCTGTGAGCGAAAAAAGCATGTAGAAGTATTTAGCTTGGGGGGAAATAGTGTGGATTAGAGGAAAAAATGTGTCACAAGAACAATGTGGCTGAAAGAAAAAATGAATGCTGAGGGAAAAACGAGTTAGACGGAGGAAGATAAGTTAAATGAGAAAAATGAGGTTGGAATGGAGTGGAGGGAATCTATGGAAGTAAAGAATGAGTTGAAAGGAGAGTGAGGGAATCAGAGGAAGCAACAATCATGTAGAGGTGACCTGTGGAGAGAGAGTTAAAGTAAGTTTGAGGAAGCAAAAAACAGGTTATAGGAGACCTGTGGAGAGAGAGAATTAAAGATAATTTGAGGATGCGGAAACAAGTTAGAGGGGACCTGTGTAGAGGGAGAGTTAAAGGGAAGCTGAGGAAGCAAAAATGAGTTAGAACAGAGAAGAGTGTCTGAGGAAGCAAGGCATGTTAAAAAGGAGACTTGTGGAGAGAGAGAGAGATAGAGGAAGTCTGAGAAGGAAAAACAAGTTGAAGGTTGGGAGAGGGGTTGGCCTAACGGCTAAGGCGCTCGACCTCGGACCTGGGGATCTGGGTTCGAGTCTCGGTAACGACGCTAAAAACCTCCTGTGATTCTGGGCAAATCACTTAATCTCCCCGTGCCTAAAAAATGAAAGTGTGTCCTCATGTAACGTAACTGGTGCTATGTAAAGCGCTCTGATACCTGATTCGGTTCGGGTCTAGTTGGCGCTATATAAAACTCTGCAAAAAAAAAAAAGGTGATCCAAGGGATATGGGGAGAATGGGCGGTGAAGAGCTTGAAGGAAGAGGGATGCTCGGAGCCTGCGAGGGGATCAGAGGACCTGCTTGGTGGAGTGAGCACCAGGGGAGCAGGCCCATGGATCTTCTCAATGAGGTTGCACTTTGGTCTCTATTAAGAAGGTTACCCGAGAGGGCCGCTGGAAGGGGCCTGTGGGAGGTGGGAGGCGGGAAGCGGGCAAGAGAAAGCTGAGAGAGAAAACATCCTGAAAAAGTATTTAGCTTGGGGAAAATGAGTGTGGATTAGAGGAAAAAATGTGTCACAAGAAAAATGTGATAAGAAGGAAAAAAACGAATTAGAAACTAGTTAGATGGAGGAAGAGAATTTAGGTAGGAAAATATGGTTGGAATGGAGTCGAGGGAATCTATGGAAGTAACGAATGAGTTTCAAATAGAGTAAGGGAATCGAAGGAAACAAAAATGAATTAGAGGAGACCTGTGGAGAGAAAGAATTAAAGATAATCTGCAGAAGCAAAAGCAAGTTGGAGTAGAAAAGAGATTATGAGAAAGCAAGGCAGGGTAAAAAAGGAGACCTCTGGAAAGAGAGAGTTAGAGGAAGTCTGAGAAGGAAAAATTAGTTGAAGGAGACCTGTGGGAAAAATAAGGTTTATGGGGAGAACAAGCGGTGAAAAGCTTGAAGGAGGAAGGATGATTGGATCCTGAGAGGGGATCTGAGGACCTGCTTGGTGGAGGGAGCTTCAGGGGAGAGTTGACCTGGGGGCCTGCTCAATGAGGTTGCACTGTGGCTTTCATTTACGAAAGCTATCCGGGAGGAGCATTGGGAGGGGCCTGTAAGAGGTCAGAAGCTGGCGAGAGAAAGCTGGGAGGGAAAATCGTAGGTTAAAGTGGTTAGCTTGGGGGAACATGTGTGTGGATTAGAGGAAAAAATGGTTTAGGAGACAAATGCGTAGAGAAGCAGAAAAGCAAATGTTTAGAGAAAAATTAGAGGGAGGAATAGAAGTTAGAGGTGAAAAACTATGGTGGAATGGAGTCAAGGGAATCTGTGGAACTAAAGAATGAGTTTAAAGAAGAGGGAGGGAATTGGAGGAAGCAAAAATGAGAAAGAGGAGACCTGTGGAGAGAGCGAGTTAAAGTAAATTTGAGGAAGCAAAAATGGGTTAAAGGAGCCCTGTGGAGAGACAGAGATAAAGGGAATCTGAGGAAGTGGAAACAAGTTAGAGGATACCTGTGAAGAGAAAGAGTTAAAGGGAACCTGAGGAAGCAAAAACAAGTTAGAGGAGAGAAGGGATTCTGAGGAAACAAGGGCGGTTAAAAAGGAGACCTGTGGAGAAAGAGAGATAGAAGACGTCTGAGCAGAAAAAACGAGTTGAAGGAGACCTGCTGGAAAAACAAGGGATATGGGGAGAATGAGCCTCAAAGAGCTTGAAGGAGGAGGAGGTGGGATGATCAGAGCCTGTGGGGGGGATCCGAGCACCTGCTTGGTAGAGCGAGCAGCATGGGAGAGCTGTTCTAGGGACCTGCTCAATGGGTTCGTGATGCGGCCTTTACTAAGTACGTTACCTGGGAGGAAGGAAAGGTGGTGGGCGGGGTCAAGGGGAGATGAAAAGCAGGCAGAAGAATAGTTGGGATGGCAAAAAGTTATTTAGGTCTAGGGAAATAGAGCATGAATAAAAAAAACGTTTCCAGAGAAACGAGTGTTAGAAGGAGAAAAATGAACATAGAGGGAAAAGCAAGTTAGAGGGAGGGAGAGAATTTAGAGGGGAAAACGAGGTTGGAATGTAGTCAAGGTTAACTGTGGAAGGAAAGAACAAGTTTAATGGAGAGTGAGGGAATATGAGAAAGCAGAAATGAGTTAGAGGAGACCTATGAAGAGAGAGATTTAAAGAGAATCTGAGGAAGTAAACATGAGTTAGAAGAGAACTGTGAAGACAAAGGGTGTTAGACCTGGCATCTTTTGGTGTGTTCCCCCTGTCTTTTTGCTTTCTGACCTCCTGGATTTTACTCTTTTGTTGCCGGTTTAGTTTCTCTGCACACTTTCTCTCTGCTGTTCATTTTTAAAGTGCAAAAGCTCCTATTGTAAATTATATTATGGATTGGTGTTTCCATGATTGGCATATTTAATTTACTGGTAAGTCCCTCGTAAAGTGCACTGAGAGTGCCAGGGCGTGTAAATCAAATGCTGCTAGTGGGATTGCAGCACTCATTGTGTCACCCACACGAGCAGCCTTTCAAAGGGTTCTCAGACCTGTCACTGCAGTGTCTGTGCACAGTTTTTACTGCCATGTCGGCTTGGTAAGTGCACCCATTTGCCAAGCCCTAGCCTTCCTTTTAGTACATGTGAGTTACCCATAGGTAAGCCAAGGTACCCCTATGGGCAGGGTGAAGTGTATTTGAAAGGTAGGACATGTACTGGTGTGTGTGTGACATACCCTGATAGTGAAATACAGTGAAATTCATTTTTGACTGTTGAAAGGCTATCTGTCCCATTGGATTGAATGGGGAAGCTTTATAACGTCCTACAAGTATATCTTCCCATTGGGACAAGATGGAGAAATGGAGTTTAGTATGCCTGGACTCAGAATGCAGAAATGCATATTTTAGTAAAGATTATTTTCATGTTCTGTGTTTGAAAATAGCACTTTTAGAAAGTAGGCATTTTCTTGCTTAGCCATCCTGTGTGTCTCTGTTGGGTTGTGGATTGACTGTCTGGCTTTTGATTGACAGGGACTGGGGATACGCATTCTCTTCAGACAGCCACTGGGGGGTCAAGGTGTGTCCTGGCTTTCCTGGATGAGTCAGGGTTGGGCTGAATAGACCTGGGCTGCATTTACAAGGCGGGTCAAACTACTAAATAAACCATGATGAAATGGAGCGTCAGGCTCAAATGGCCTGCCACAGTCCCTATTTAAATTGAATACCTGTCAAACTTAAAAAAGGATACTCTTGATTACTGCACGGGAACAGAGATGCTGGCTTCCGAATCCACCCAAGGCAATAACTCAGAGCTCAACTTTTAAAATAAGACTCCGACTTATTACCTTAGAGGGAAGGGGAAATTGGATAAAATAACAAACAACAAGAAGAGATCCTCTTGGGTGGCTTCGCTCGTGAGTCCGACCTGCAGACCTTCACTGGGTTTTGAACCTAAGAGGAAAAATATTACAACATCTTAACTCTGTACCTCTGAACCCTTCTCTACACTTTCCTATTATTCCCTCCAGTTCTCACCTACCATTTTCTACCAAGAGTCTTGCCCTCTCTTCTATTTGTGGTTAAGGCTTCTGATTTCTGCTGAACTCCTTTTATTATTTCTTCCTGCAATTCACAATGACACCTTGATGTTAATCTGTCCTTTTCTATATCTTACCTCTATCTAAAGTCTAAATGTCACTACTCACTTTCTTTCTATTCTTTTGTTTTGTTATCCTGTGTGCCTCTTCCTGACGTTGTGTAATGTTGTTCTGTAAACTGTAATTCATTTAAGGAAAAATGGTTACTCTGTAAATTTCCTACTCTGACTCTGCTCTGTGATATTTTGGGGGGTGATAATCTGACTTACTTATTTTCCTACTACTCTGTTCTTCATGTATTTCTCTTCTAGGATTTTCACTACTTGCTGCTCCAGTTTCTAGCTTGTCAGCGATATATTATTTTCCACATTAGCTAAGTAAGTGCCTTTTCAGTCTTTTACTTTTGCCTTCTATCGTGTACATAGGTTAAATCATTTATCTCTGTCTCTCTCTTCCTTCTAGATAGCTGTTCCGGCGCTGAGGAGCCGTCACCGGGTAAGTGCGCACCAGCTCCTTGAGCTGCCGGGAAACGTCGTTGGACTTCGGGACTTCGGGACCTTTCTCTTCAAATGTTGCCGTTACTCTATCGGTACATGAACTGCCGTGACCCTATCACTCTTGTATTGACGTGACTCCAAGTTAACTCCGTCACGCAACATAAACGGTATCGGGAAAAAGGGGGGGGGCTAGGGTTTACTCTTGATGCGTCTTTTGAAACGGACTCGGGAAAAGGGAAAATAACTTCCGTTTCTTGTGTTTCCTTGGTTCTAAACGTGAAATTTTCTCTAAGACTAAGATTGCGCTTCCTCCTCTGTTAACGCCGTTGGTGAAGTGCACAGATTCAAGTTATCACGCGCTTCACCTGAACTCGGCTGTGTAGCCTCTAAACACTAGACTGCTGACCACAGGACAACCCAGCGGCCATCTTGAGGTTCCATTTCCTCAATAATCTGGACCAGGAACTTGTCTTTGTTTTCAATCCTGCTCGATGACTCTGCTCACAAATGGTTGTCGCGACTTGTAAATTTGAGGTCCTGACAATACCCCCTTTTGGTTAAAACAGTTAGCAATCCTTTTAGATTTCTCCTTATGGAGGTCAACCATAACTGACTCTTGGCTCGGGCAATTATCCATCCTATCTGTAAGTCTGGCTCCCATTCATCCCTAAACAACTACAGGCTGATAGCCTCTTACTTGAAGAGCTGCATTTTTGGGCTGACTCGAAAGGATTGATTCCAAAAAACCAAACAGGTTTCACAGCAACTTCAGGTACTACATCTAATTTACTACCTCTATCAACACTTATTGAGAACGCAACTGTCTCCTCCAAGGTGCTTTTCTGCTGTTTCATAGATTTGAAAGCAGCTTTCGAATGGGTTCCAAGCTAACGAAATGGGGAATCCCGGCTACACTTCTAGATGCAATAGTTCAACTGCACACTAACACCTGGATCCAAGTTAAACTTGGCACAGTCTCACACCTATCTCGGAAAATACAGATGTCGAGGGGAGTCAAACAGGGATGTGTGCTAGCCCCGCTGCTTTTCAACCTGTTCATAGCCGACCTCTCAGCAGAATTAGATGCAAAGAATATCCACCCCCTCAAAATTGGTGGCATCCAGTTCAACAACCTCTTGATGCTGACAATCTCGCCCTCTTCAGCCTCACGAGAGTCTAGCTGCAATGACTGCTAAATAAATTACACTGTTACTCCACCCCCAACAACCTGGAGGTAAAATTAAAAAAAAACTCCAAGTGGTCATATTTGGCAGGAAACACTACAGGGGTTGCGGCTGGTCAAACAACAACTCTGAACTCTCAGTAGGAAAATCATTCAAATTCCTGGGGATTACCATTGACTCTAGGGGCACTGTTGTCAAGCATCGTAATGACATCGCTATGAAAGCCATGGCTCTTCAAGTTAGCTTCTCTAAACTTTCTAAAAATCTAATACGTCAGAGCTTAGTTCCAATGTTGAAAGTTATGCGAGCTAAAATTGGCCCCACCTTGTCGTACAATTCCGAAATCTCCCTAGGTAAGCTTAGCTCCACACTAAACCAACATGTGACCAAGATCTACAAAAAGGTTCTTCAGCTGTCAAGGACTGCATCTGCAGGACAGATTCGATTAGAGCTAGGACCCTTAAACTACAAAACGTTACGTGCAGGTGCTTTTTAAAAATGGTGCCACAAGTTAAGGCAGGCTAGAGCTAGTTCTCTCAAGTTCCTGCTATGGTTAGACATCAGCACCGGTAACCTGGGCAGGTCATAGAGTTGGTTCTTACCCAAATGCATGCAGTAACTCTTGGTAAGCGACCAGTGGAACCTCAATCCAAGTAATGTAGCCTTCAAATTAGGTATTAAGAAGCGCACTATACTGTGTTCCCACTCTTCAGACAAGGTGTCCCTTGCCAAACGTAAGCATGCATGGGCAGTAATCAACTCCTAGTAGGTGGCCTCTCTTCCATCATATTTAGCCTGTACATACCCTTTTTACTTAAAACAGATATTCCTGACACTTAGACTGGGAGAGTGGCATTTTTTGAAATATCTACCCCAGTGGCGCCGTCCATCAGATGAGCATGTGTGCAGGGGAATCTGTCGACTCTCTAGAGCAAGTTTTATGTTTTTGCCCAGCAGTGACTACCTTGCGCAGATCAAAACTGAGGCACAAGTGGAACAGACTGAGAGTCGTGTCTTGTTGGCAGGGCATTATTGCGGCTCTGAATCAAGAAAACAAAGCCCTAAACATCAGTTTCATGACCTTTGTTTATCTTGCATACTGCAAGTTTAACCCGAAATCTCAGGTCCTTTGTCAAAACAAGGAAACAATCTCTGGCAGACATACCAACGGCATACCCATGAAATAACTTCAAAATTAATTTGGTGTCCCCTGGGCCAGCTTCTCAAAATCTAATTTGAATTAATCTTTTAAACTAGAAGTCTGTGCTCCCGCGAAAACAGCTTGACCTTGCCAGAGGCACCATTAAATTATAAGATGTGTGGCTGAGGAAAGGATGCAACACCAACATTTTGTTACTGATCCCTATAGTTCTGACTTTACATATAAATTGGTGCCCCTGGCTCAGCCTCACAAAATTGAACTTAAATGCATCTCTTCCATTAAATGTTTGTGCCCCAACAATAATAGAAGAACCTTGCCAGAGGGCTTATGACACTTTAAGCTGTGTGGCCGAGGAAAAAGATGTGATCCCAACTCCCTGCTATTCATCACTGTAATTTTGAATTCTACATTAAACGTAGGGTAGCTTAAAACAGATCAAGTCAAACCTCGGGTACTCACTTAGCAAACTATGGTTGTTCTGTTGGATGGAACACTACTGAGGCCGCAAGCTGTTTAAGTCCCCTTGACTTCTCACTGGTCCATTAACATATTCTCCAATCTTTGTTAGGTAGCACTTTTTCCAGTTTGGTGGCTTACTTGTTCTTTTTAGAAGGGATCCTTATTTTTATTGAATAAACTCATTAACATAATGCCACCACACTTTGCACCACAACCCTGGTCTCACCTACAACGAGGACCACCGCTGCCACCGAGCCGCTGTTTATACCATGACCTATTGGCACTACACTCCGAACTGCCTTGCTTCACTCTGCTGCTTTCTTCTCACCAACGACATCGCTGCCTGCTGACCCTGACATCCGTGACCGCACCGTGGTTAGGGGGCACCACTCATAAGCACTGCCCCATCCCACACTAAAGTCTGGGCCGACCTATGCCAGCTCCCATCAACTAGCACTGTTGCTTGCATTGTGACCTGTCAGCACCGCAACGAGTACCTCCTTACTCTGCACAGCAGCCCTGGCCTAACAGATGCTGCTGGATGACTGTTACCGAGCTGCTGCCTGCACTGTGATTTGAAGGCATGGCACGCCGTACCACTATGCTTCACCTCGCAATTGCGATGGTTGCCATGACCAGCCCGCACCAATGCGTCCCCCGTAACAAAAGGTACAGTTTACAAGTCTGCTGACATTAAAGTTGAACTGTGGTTGACCAGAACTGTTAGATTCTGTTATTTTCAGGACTGCGGTAGCGGACAGAGCTATCAGCTGGAAGGAACTGCATTTTAATGTTATTCCTGCAATGTGTCAATTTTGATGACTCTATGTTGGTCTTTTATCGTTTTGGTCTCTTTGCACAGATAAATATTGGGTATTTTTCTAAAACTGGTGTGGTGTCCTTTTGTAGTATTTTCACTGTATTACTGTTACTTCTGTGCAAATGTGAACACACTGCGTCTGAAATAAGCCTGACTGCTCATGCCAAGCTACCAAGGGGGTGAGCAGGGGTTATTTTAGAAGTGTATCCCCCTTATCCTGACTAGAAGGAAGGGCCTCTATTTGGTCAAAGGTGCAAACCATCGCCAGCCAGAGACCCCCTTTTCCTGCAGAGAGTTAAAGGGAATCTGAGAAAGCAAAAATGAGGCAATGGAGACCATTCGAGAGAGAGGGATTTAAAGGAAACCTGAGGAAGCAAAATGAGTTAGAGTCGACCTGAGGAGCATGAGAGTTAAAGTGAATCGGAGGAAACAGAAGCTATTTGAAGGAGAATTGTAGAGAGACAGAGTTAAAGGGAATCTGAGGAAGCAGAAACAAGGTAGAAAGAGAAGGCAGCCTGAGGATGCAAGGCGGTATAAAAAGGAGACCTGTGGAGTGAGAGGGTTATAGGAAATTGTAGAAGAAAAACTAGTTGAAGAAGACCTACGGGAAAAACAAGGCTCATGGGAAGAATGAGTGGCGAAGAGATTGAAGGAGGAAGAGGGATGATCGGAGTCCACAAGGGGTTCTGGGGTCCTGCTTGGTGAAGTGAGCAGCAGGGGAGAGCTTGCCCAGTGACCTGCCTGTTTACAACCCCACTGGAACTACCACCACACCAGCTGTGCCTCAATGCATGCTTCTATTCTTTAGAATCCTCTTTCTCAAGGAAATTGACCTTGATAGGTCATTGCCATTCCAACCTACCAGGTTTACTTAAGTGCTAACCGTGTTTCACAGCCTCTGATACTCCTTTGAATGGGCACTAGATATTTGCCTGTCCCTGCTGACGTTGGCTCTGTGGACATAAACTTGTTGATGAGTTCTTTAGCGACCCATTTTCAAAGTTTTCCCTTGAGGCTACAGTTTCTTCAGAATGCTGTAGGCCACTTCTTTCAGCACTAATGAGTTTCTTCAGAATGCTATAAGCCACTTCTTTCAGCATTAACAAGCGCATCACTAGCAGCTGGCTCTAATAACACGGATTCGGGTAACCTGGCTACTTTCTCAGAATCGGCTGGGACAAAGAATCATATTGTTCTATAGAGTAAGTAGACTGGGCTGTCAGACAATCCGCGTCTGCGGAGACAGAATTTGCTCTGGGTTTATAGACTTTTGAACTTGTGAAAGACATCAGGGATACCTTCGAAACACCTTCATTTGGATACCTTTTCAAATGGGCATGTTACATTTTTTCATTATGATTATTATCCTTCTTTTTAACATGCTTATTAGCAAAGCATGAACTTGCTTAGCTTGAGACTTAACTTTTTATAATTTAGTTAGTTGTCTCTTTTCTGTCCCTGCTAAAGAGGGGATGTTGTGAGTTCCCTACAGAACTCACTGTAGTTTTCCCATATTAGCCTAATTGTCAGCTGCAGTCCGCTTTTGATTTCTACGCATTTTGAAGTTTTATGTTTGCTTTTATACCACATTATTATTTTAGAAATAGGCTGCACATGTTTTTTTGTTATTTAGATCTTCTGCTGGAATTCAGTCTGCACATTTTGTACAAGTTCGAAAAACACTGTCTCTGTTTTTTCTCTGTGGTCCGTCCCTTATATATGTAACACATAGACATAACAAAAAGACCCAGCTGCTGTTCTCTAGCATGGCATTTGTCTTCTTATAACTCGAGATTTGCTGTTTTAAAAATAGAGAGAAGAATTTCTAGCAGAGGAAATGTCCCAGGACAAGCAAACCAGCTCTGTGCAGTCTGAGCTGCAGGCCAGCTAACAGCAAATTCCAGGTATGTGGTCTTGCTCTAATGCCAGAGTACTTTGATATATCAATGTGCTCACATAGTGAGGTCAGGGTTTTCATTGTGTACAGTCTACTGATAATGCTAATCACGCTGCTTAGTTGCATTTGTTTCCTAATTGCAGCACAGTTAGTACATAATAGAGCATAATACTTTCATTAAATATTGAAAACTTTACTCATGTCTCTTGGTCATTTATTATGGACATGCATGAGTGAGAGAATGAAAGGCGATGACCTGTGACTGTGATTTGCTGAGAGAACTAGAGTGTTGTGCTCTGTGCTGCCAACTTACCTGTTCTCTGGGAAGGTTCTCTGGGAAGGTTAGGAGTGCAGGTAAAGCACTATGAGCTAGTAATGATTCAGGCCCATAGATAGTGATGTGGTGTGGTGACTCATGGGCATATTTACAAAAAAATGGCACAGGGCATTGATATGTCAAATTTGGCAATGCCTCATTCTGATACTTTTTGAATGCAGGCATGCACCATATTAATAAGAATACAGAGCACCCCTGTGTTTCCCTTAGTGCTGGCACAAAAAAAGATGCCTAGTGCCAGCAGTGGCACCCTGCTGCCATGCTGCAAGCATGCCTGCACCGCAGAGGTGATTCTTTACGTGCAGGAAGGGACACCTTCCTGCAAATAAGCAATCAAGAATGATGTTGTGCTCTTTCTATGTATGCTAAAGAAGGCAGCACACATAGAAAGAGGAACAAACTAGGAGAAAATATTAATTTCTCCTCGTATTGCCATTCTAAGATGAGGTATTCCCTGGCATTTGTTTTTGGCACTGCCTCAGCCTTGTAAATCTGGGGCAGCATTAAAAAACAATGGGTGTTGCGGGGGGGACCCACTGCAACACCCATTGCATGCCCCTTTGACACAGAGGAATGCTGCGGAAAGGGGCATATTTACATGGTGGCTTTAAGGCACATTAAGTGGCTTAGTAACACCTTGTATGTATGGGAAATAGCATTATGCCACAGGAGCATCAATACAAGTGATGCTCCCATAGCGAATGGGGCTTGTAAATATGCCCCTCAGTCCCTACATAATGATGTTCTGTAATCCCAGGCTTAGTTCCATTTCCAAACATAATACCTGAAAAACTGATAGCTGAGTGAGACACACTCTGGAGGAATAAGAGGCTCCCCAGTGCACTTCAAAAGCGGTCTTCGATTCAGAAAAGGGCAGTAGGCCCTTGTACCAACTCAGAAAGAAGATGTGGCTGACACGGGAATACTAAATTGGAAGGTGGGGGCTTGGTAACCTTTTGTTAGGTATGTGTAAGTGAAATTGACATTCAGGTGTGATTCACGGGTAACTCCGATGGGCTGTGTTGTGGGCCTATTCGCGTTGGAGTCACTCCTGCTGTAACAGACTGCTTCCAGAGCAGTGAACAAGACAGAGGAATGGATCATTTAAAGGAGACACCCCCTGCAAAACAAACTTCAAAGCATGAGACACTAAATCACATTTGCGTCTGGAAATGGATTATAAAAAGGGATTTTGATTCTCCCAAATTGTTATCCATACAGCAGTCATATACAGTTAAGCTCTCGCTACTACAATAAGTTATCACACAACAGTACAGTGACTGGTAGTTACTCAAAGAGACAGAAGCAGATTCTTTGGTGTGTTCTTGGTTACAGCAATGAGATGATTTATTTTCTCCAGACTCAAGGAATTTCATACAAAGCCAGCCGACACGTGTTTCGTCGTGTACAGTTGAGTCAACACGACTCTTCAGGGCTGATGATACAAGAATAACATATGCAGATTTAGTTATGCAGCTTGTCTTGGTCATATACTGCAAATGGTGACAAAGTGCAACCAACATGCAGTAGTGCCATGCGTCTAGGTTGGCACATGGTGGTCGTGTATAGTGGTGAGGCCACATATTAAGGAAGTGTGTCACTCCAAGGCTGTGGGTGGTTGCCCTTGGGTGGCGGTGTGCTACCGTGAGGCCTTGTGGCATAACATTAAGGTGTGTGGTCACATCTAACTCATACACGGTGATCTTGCACTCAGAACGGTCGTGCGATGGTGAATCAAATGAAAAGTTAAAATTAGTGAACTATTGTGTGGGGGTGTTGGTGAAGGACTGTAGCGGTTGCCGGAAGTGGTTGTCTACATGGTGTTCATTAGTGGCTTGTGAAAGCAAGCAAGGAATTCCGTTACCGCGCAAAATAAATTTAAAGTTTAAATGGAGAATATACTCTCTCTCTATATGATGGCCTGTTTTACCTTAAAGCTCAGTACAATCTTGGTAATTAGGTCTGGACTAGTATTCAGGTATTTGACGTTTATGTCAGAGAGAGACTGAAGGAGAAAAAAGAACAAAAGCAGAAAGGAACCATCAGGGAACACATTCTAAAAGGGTCATGGCTTCCACTTGGTAAAATGGATGGCTATAATACATGCAGTATCCTTACCTATGATTAATAAAAAAACGTGACTACATGGAGACTGTAGGTTCTTTTAAGGATAGTCACGAAGAAAGCACTTGTGTCTAGGCAGTCCGCCTAGTTGATTGCCAAAAGTCTTCAAATTAGAGCATTCTGTTTGAACAAGGGGCAGTGAAAAAGGGGAGGAAAACGAAAATCAAATTAGCTTTTGCCAGCTGTAAGCGTGGTATAGCGCGGTGCTAGAGAGATACATAGTTCAATAGGTCTGCTGCCTAAGGAGGTTTGAATAAACAAAGTACCTGACTACTGGTGTGTGTCAGGCAGAAACCGGGAGGGGATCCTTCTTGTCGAAAGCTCGCTAGAAACGGGTGCGTTTCTTGTATGTCGAGGCGCTGCAAGGTGAGAGACAAGAGCACGAGTTAGCTCTGAAAGAGTCCAGTTCTGTAGGTTTCAGAACGTTCATTCGGGAAGGATTAAAAATGGCTCGAGGTACGTTTAAGCGCTTACCCGTTTTCTGGCATCCCTCCTCCTAAGGTTCCCGGTCGCCGTCTCTCGGTACGGACACGTGACCGAGTGGGAGGGGTCGTTTTGTAGCAAAAAATAGACATCGAGGATGTCCAAGAATCGGTGATTTTAGACAAAAGGCGTCCGCCATCTTAGAGTGGTAAAGTCGCCTAGCGAAAAGAATGTATTTACATCAAGGCACCCACAATATGTGAAAATCCTTGGTAACCATATCTGTATCCTCAGAGTAAGTCATGTTGCAAATATTGATAGTTGGGAAGCGCGAATGCTAAGGATCTCAGAATATGGGAAAGTAAGATTAAATTCAAAATATATTTCCGCATCGATGTCGAATGGAAATAGTATATGGAAAAATAGATCAGATTGTAAGTGTTTCATCTCATCAAAAATTAAAAGAAGTGAGAATGAAAAAGAAAAGAATAAGACAGTAACTGTTTTTTTGGGGTAGGGGCACATCATGGAGATTGATATGAGTGCGTATATTACTACCAACGAGAGACGAGTGCAGTAAGGAGCGTGACTTATAGTGATCTGAGTGATTAAAACGACGCATGCTCAGTGGCCAGGTGTGCTGGGCTTAGTGATCTTAAAAAGTTATAATGGCCACTAGAACGAAGGTGCCCTACTCACACCGTTTGTTCGTGAACATATCATTATTCAACATGATTCGGAAAACAGTTGCAGTCTTAATCTTCACATGATATGATTATTTAAAATAAATATACATCGGTGTCGGTCAAAAAATGTTACATAGTATAGCGACAGAGAGAATCATACATTACAGACAGTTGATATAAACTCTTCTCTTCCTAGTGCCTAGTACGCATGTCTAGCAGTGTATGTATATGACACTGTGAGTGCCTAGCTGATCCTACATCAAACATTTATTTAATCGGTCTTCCTGAAAGAAGGCTCCCCCAGACGGCTAGCTAGTCGCCCAAGAAGAATTGAAGCTCAGGGTCATAGTTGAGCCCCCGTTCCACGCATTGTAAACGCATGATCCAGGTGGCCTCCCTACGTCTGAGCTTCAATTCGCGGTTGCCCCCTCTGATGTCGAGGGGAATCACATCTATCCCGAAAACACGTACTTTGATATCATCACCCAGTGGTTGACATTCCGCTACATGCAACGCTACCGGGTATTTGGGGTCTCTCCTTTGTATAGCTCTTATATGTTCAGAAATTCTTTCTTTAAACGTCCTGATGGTGCTGCCCACATAGATCTTGCCACAATGGCATTCAATAATGTAAACCACAAATTTGGTCAGACAGTTAATGTTATGTTTGATCTTGTAGGTGGCACCATCAGGACCTGTGAAGGTTTTCGTACCGTGTTTGCCCCAGATACACATGGAACAAAACCCACATTTGTGGAAACCCAGACCTCGTGTTGATAACCAGTCCTGTCCTACTGTGTTATGGGGGACTGTAGGGCTCAGTTTATTTTTCAGGGTAAAGCCCTTTCTGTATGTGATAGATGGTCTGTTTGGAAGAAATTCTTTGAGAACAGGGTCATCTGTTAGGATTTTCCAATGTTTATTGAAACTCTTTTTGACGTGATAGTTGAGTGCATTGTATTCTGTGATGAGTCTAATCTGTTGATTGGAGGGCTCAACCTCCGTACGTGTCCTCAGACAATCAGGTCTAGGGATGACTCTGGTTTTACGTTCTGCTTTCAGGAGGGATGAGCTCGAATACCCTCTCATGTGGAACCTGTTTTTCATGTTTATGATGCAGTTGTCGAATTCCATTACTTCACTGCAGTTACGTTTGGCCCTTAAGAATTCTCCATATGGGATGGAACGTAGCTGGTGCTCTGGGTGAAAGCTAGAAGCATGGAGAATGGAGTTACAGGCAGTTGGTTTCCTGAAAAGTCTAGAATGCAATTGGTTGTTTTTGACATAGAATTCCAGATCTAAGAATTCAATACTGGTAAGGCTGTGGCGCATAGTAAAGCTAATCTCCCACAAATTGTTGTTTAGATAATCAAAGAAGGAATGGAGAAGTTCCTCAGATCCTGACCACAAGAGAAAACAGTCGTCTATGTATCGCCCCCAGTAGACTATGGAGTCGATATATGGTCTGCCTTTGGTGCCCCAGATTAAGTCAGCTTCCAATGCCCCCATGAAGAGATTAGCGAAAGAGGGTGAAAATTTCGAGCCCATGGCTACTCCCTTCTTCTGTCTGTACCAGTTCCGATCAAAGATGAAAAAGTTGTTCTCTAGGATGATCTTCATCATGTGTATCAACATGTTGGTATGTGACCATAATGAGGCCGGTCTGTTCGAAAGAAGTTTGGTAATGGCATTGATACCTATTTCAGGATTGATGCTGGTGTAAAGAGACACCACATCCAAAGTTACCAGTCTGGTATCCTGTCGCCATTCCAGATCAGACATGATGTTCAATATGTGTTTTGAGTCTTGTATGAAAGACGGGAGATTTTTGACTAGAGGCCCCAAAAAAAGATCCACATATTCTGCGAGTCGTTCGGTGGGGCCCCCAATCCCCGATACTATCGGTCTGCCTGGTGGAAAAGGTAGGTTCTTGTGGACTTTGGGTAAAGTATAAAGCCACGGATACGTGGGTCTAAAGACTTTAAGATACATGTACTCTTTGTCATCCAGTAGACCAGATTGTTTCCAGTTCAGTAGGAGTCCATTTAGTAGTATTGTAAGTGGACCCATTGGGTTATGGTGAATTGGCTCATAGCAAGAGTCGTCGCTCAGTTGGCCAAGGACCTCACTGTTGTAGTCAGTCAGATCCATGACCACCACATTACCCCCTTTGTCCGCTTCCCTGATGATAATGTTTTGGTTGTCGCTAAGAGTGGAGAGTGCTAACCGTTCCCCCTTGGTCAGGTTGTCTCTATACTTAAATTTGGTGTTCAGGTTTCTGATGTTGGTACTGTTTAGATCCTCAAGGACATGTCTATGGAATTTGTCTATATTATTACCTCCCGCCAGTGTAGGAGTCCATTTGGATCTGCTCTTAAGACCACTCGTAATACTATAATCAGGCTCGACATCAAGCTCCTCAAGGAGCCTTTCCATTTCTAGTGGACTATCTTCCCTGTCTGTCAAAGAAAGAAGCAGGTGTGTGGATTGCACATCTTTAATGGTCAAGGTTACATTGTCAAATACATTAGGAATAAGTCTAGGTTGTTCATGCAACTCTTGTGATCCAGCAAAATGTTTTTTAAGTTTGAGATTACGTATGAACTTGAAAAGATCTATTTTGGTTTGGCATATGTCACCAGTGGCATAGGGATTAAAGTTCAAACCTCTGCTTGTAAAAACAGTTTCAATCGGGTCGGGGACAATCGATATTTGCCCGGCGGTATTGCCTCTGTGACCCTCTAGTTATTTAAATCAATGAAGAGGCAGGCGCTGGAGACTAGAAAGCAGGAAACAAGGTTTTTTATTCTCTCCGGAGGAGAACACAACGAAACGGACAGAAGGTATCGTTCTGAGGTGCTCTAACTTACGTTTGAGGCCTGGCCCCTTATATACAGTGTTTATGGTTTTTATTGCAGTTTACATACATGTGACAAAGCTTTGATATACGGAAAGACCTACCCGGAATCCCCCTTTGGGGCCCGTTCCCACACACATTTACAGTTGAAGTCCCCACCCTAATCACAACAGGTGGTGAGCATCGCGCAGCTGGATAATCCGCCGATTCACGGGATGAGGGGAGTCTGATTGGATCTCATGGGGTGGGGGCTTTGATCAACCCGGGGATTTCTTTGATGGGGGAAGCTTTCTATTGTACGGGGAGGGGCGAGGGTGGTATCGGCAGAGCTGGGTGTCGGCTTGGGAACGGGGAGGACAAAACGGGCACACGGGGAAAAAGGGGGTTTGCATCTAAGGGCCGGAGATCATGAAAGGAAAGCAGGGAGGTGTCGCGCTGGGAACAGGATGAGGGCCGGGGGCAGAGCAGCGCCGAAGAGGGGTTTATGACTCCAGGCAGGTGCAAGCAGGGGGGTGGTCAGCGGGCAGGCTTAGCGAAGGCAAAGGGCTATGTCAGGGGCCAGCGGCATGCAAAAGGGTTGGTTCTGATCGGGGCATCTTAAAATGGCGGGCGCGCACGACAAAAGTGTGGCATCAGGGGAAGAGGCAAGATGGCGCAGATAATGTTCACCAAAACGCACTAATTTTCCACAGTCCCTCCTTTAACATATTCAAGACATCTTGTTGGTTCATTTTCTACTCGGGTCTATTGTGGTGAGCATGAGAGAGAAAACGGTAGGAAACCCAAGATAAAGAGTTGTAAACAATACATTTTGAGGTTTCTAGTTTTTAGGAGGTGCACCTATTTGATGAACTTTGATAAATTTGTTCAGCAGGAAAGTCATAGGAATGAAATACAAAAAACGGCGAGCAGCAAGTACATATCATAACATAAACTGGCAGGTTAATACATATTTCGGATTCGGATTGGAGCAGGATCAATACAATGGTGGCTGGGAGAGAAATGAGGCGTAGAAAAAACGGTGGTTTGAGGATGTCAAATGTTCGAAGTTTACGAGTTCTCATTGTTCTTTGTGGTCTTTCGTTGGCGCTGTTGAGCACCGGCGGTGGAGCTACAAGTCCGGCTCTGTTCTAAGTTCTGCGTTGCAGGGCACGACCCTTTCCTCGCGTTTCTGGTCGGAAAGGTCCTTTTCGCCCCGTGTCCTTTGAGGTGATTGTCAGAAAGTTCCGATGGAAGAAGAGCGTTCAAGACAGTCCATAGGGTAGGTCAGAGGAAAAAGGGGGATGGAGCAAGGCCAAATTAGGAACAAACTAGGGGAACGAGAGACTTCAAATAGGCGGGCGTGTGACGGAATTCGGAGAGCGGGGACTTGTCGACAGGCACTGGACGTCGAGCAGGGGCATCAGGTCGACCCTTTCTTTTCATGCTGTCGAAAACAGTGCCTCGTCCTGCAGCTCTTTTCAGTCGTGGTCTCGCCTTGGCTAATGTCGCAGGTGTCCCTTAGTCTGCAGTCGGGCCTCGTGCTCCCACATCCGGTCCTTCTCTCCTCCAACAGCAGTACCCTTAAACAAGTTTGAAAAGACAGTTTTTTTAGAAAATTTTCGGATGAAGATAATCAAAAAAGTCTATTTCTCTCCCAGCTCCAGGCAAAGAATGAAAATGTCCGTCATTTTTAACGTTCACAACTGGCATATGAATGACCGGTGGCGGACCTGCTGGATTTACTATGACCTTCCTTCATAATCATTTATTACAGGCATGACGGTTCATCTGATGGTAACCCACCTTCGGGAGACAAATCTGGCAAAGATATGCCGTTCTCTAGAGTTTCACATTTACAAAAGGGTACAGTGAGTCGTCAACATGGTACTACACAGGTATTTTGCTGAGAGACGAACATGGCTAAGCATTTCCTTTCTATCGGTGCATCCTGTTTTTCAACTACTGCGGGGTTCATTTTGATGATTTCTTTACCTTGGTCTAGTCTGTTAACCTTGTAAAACATCATTCTGGGTCCTACGTAACCTTTTACAGCCCGGTTACTTAACTAGGAAGGACAGGGGTTTTATGGGAGACAACCAGGGACATAGACAGGGGAGGTAGCGGGGGTGATCGTTTTTCTGGTTTGGGTATTGCGACGATTCGGGGAGGGGAAGGTCGCGTATTCTGAGGTCCTTGTGTTGTACTATAGGAGCCGTTGACATGTAGTTCCCTTATTTCGGGCCAGATTAGGGAACCTCTGTCGTCTTACCTGTCCTTTCCCTTACGGCCCAACCTGGGTTCATTGACTTCTATCGGAAAAGGAGAGGTAATGACGCGGCCTCAGGGTGATTGTATTAAAGACAAATGTTTGTGCAAATACTGACGGTATTTGAAGCCAATTAGGTGGTGTGCTAGGGGTGGCGATCTGCCAATTTCGGGGCTAACCACTCGGGAGAGTGGTAGTGCAAAAATAGAGAGAGAGAGAGAGAGAGAGAGAGAGAGAGAGAGAGAGAGAGAGAGAGAGAGAGAGAGAGAGAGGAGAGAGAGAGAGAGAGAGAGAGAGAGAGAGAGAGTGTGCAACGGCAGGCTAAAATAGTGCACGTGCAACGGAGAGGGCGGCAGTGCATTCAAGAAAGGCTATTTAGTGCATTACACAGTAAAGGGTATTCACGGGTCCGCGGTAGAATCTTGTAATCACGCAGTTTGAGCATTAGGCAGGGTAGAGGGGACGTGCTTTGAGAAAAGGAAAGAGGAAAAAGGAGGTACCATTTTGTCGCACTTTCTCGCATTCTCGGTCCTTTGACCAGTTGGGTCAATGCTTCAGTCACACACACACACACATTCCCTCACAGTTTCGCATCATACGTGACATGGGTTCATTCTTCCGGTCTGGTTTAAGGGTGGTCACTTTTTATCAGGTTGTGCTAATTTTTCGGGCTTGTTCGATACGTGAGTAGTTTGCAGGCGTGCTTGGGCACCACCCTGCGGCGCTAGTCCGTTTCGTGTATTTAGACATGGCAAGGTCTCAGATCTTCGCCACACCTCGGCTGTAATTTCTGACGTAACCTGCAGAGGGAGGAAAAGAGGGGGGGGGTGGGGGAGACAGCATTCGCGCGCATTCAAATACATGGATTCATAAGTCCTTTACTTACCTCTTACTCGTCTTTTCCTCCTTGGGGCAGGGTCCCCGGGGATATGGTTTTCGGAGTCGAGGGGGGTAGTGTGTTCATGTAGGGCGTGTGCGGGGAAACATAAAAAGGAAACCAGAGGTGCCTAGTGCGAGGTATCTAGTCAAAGGATATATCTCACTATCGGGATCCTTAAACCTCTTTCGACGCCGTGGCGTTCTAAAGTTCTTCGGTTCTTGGGTCCCTGCTACTTCGGAACGTTGTACTTTACAATATTTACATTATTTCATTTCACCCTCCTTTTACATTCCCTCATTTACACCATTCGTTTTACCCATCCTTGGAAGTCACGGTCTTCCTCTACGCGAGAGTTCATGAGTCAGTCGCGTACTTTTAATGCGGAGCGTCGGGTTGTCGATCCGATCCGTCCTCCAAGGCCGGGCAACCATCTTCCTTTAACCTTAAAGAGAGAGCAGAGTAGGGTGCACAGAAAAAGAACTTTCCTACCCATCCCATATTGTTTTAAAATAAAACATGCAATACCCGTCCATAGTTTCAAAGACTTTAATTTGCAAATTCATTTCAGCATATGGATTAGGAGGGTGTGGTCGTATTTGGTCGGTCGTGGCAATGGCTAAAGTGCGTACAGTGGGGGGTGTCGTTTGCAACAGTAAAAAACATCGGAAAGTTTTACTCATTCATTTGTAAGAGACTAAAACGTCTATTAATTGGCCGGGGGTTCGGGGGCATATATTTTCATAATTTAGAAACATAATCATAACAGTTGTAATCAGATTTCCTATATGCATACCGTACGTACGCATCGTAAATGAGGTTTACATCAGTTATAAAAATATAATACATTGTATATTCGTAATCAACATTTGTAACGGGGATCCTTTCATACTGTTCGTCGAGTGAGCTCTCCTTGTCTTTTCTAGCCAAGTGTACAAAGGATCACAAAAATCTCAGAACATCAAGTTTATATTAGTGCGAAGGAACACCACGAGGTGTTCGTAAGTTCCGATTGATACCAGCGCCATTTTGGGCGGGGCCGGCACAGTCCGGAAGCAGCATCAGGGGGAAATGTTTCCATTACTGGCAGTTTGGACCAGAGTCCTTTTCGGCGGTTCTGGACCAGAGTCCTTTTCGGCAGTTCTAGAATTCACGCTAACAGAAGGTGTGGCAATGTCATGTTTGTTTCGTTGGCGATCGAAGCAGCCGTCCCTTACCGGAAACCTGCTAAGGCCGAAGGCTCCGCCGGGGACCTTTGCAGGATCTTCAAGGCTGCGGAGATGCTGTCGGAGATGGGGGCTCGTGCTCCATGGGACAAATGTTCGAGTTGTATGGCTGGCCAAAGTTACTCTAGTGGCCGGGGCCCGCCTTCCAGCGGATCCAGACGCCATTTTGAGGCCCTACAGGGGCCACTCTCGTCGAGTTTGCAAGAATGGAAGAGACCCTTTGGAGTGAAGGGAAGAGGTCCCTGTTTTGTGAGAGCGGGACGTTCAGCTGGGGTGCAGCTGTGATGCCCCCACCGGGGGGGGCGAGGGAGACTCGTTCACATCGTCTCCTTCTCCCGGTGCACTCCATGCCGCTCCTTTTCATCGCCCTGCATGAAGGCCTCTCCACATCCGGTGTTCCCCAAGCGTCACCATTGTACGTTCGGTGCTGCGCAAATACTGGGGTGCCACCATGGTGTGTCCGGTGCTGTGGAAGTATGGGCACCATCGCCTGACTGGGGGTGTTCGGCGCCGGGCTGGGGGCTGGGAAACCTCCTACCGGTGGAGGTGGGAGAGGCTCGTCCGCGTCGCCTCTCCCTCCCAGCCCAACTCGGACAAATTGTTGTGGAGGTACGTGCAGGACATCCCGCCGTCCAGGACTGCTGCGGCCGTGACGGAAGAGAAAAGGAAGAGGTGCCTCGCTCTCCTCTTGACATGTGGCGGGACTACCTTAGTCTTTCCAGGCCCGTTGCGGCCGGCCAAAGAGACATGTGGCGGGACTACCTGCAAATGCCCAGGCTGCGGGCTCCCGCCTCTCCTCCGGCTCCCCCATACGTTAAGATTTCCTGACCAAGAGTTGGCGGCGGGGCTCGCCTTATATGGGTTGCCGTTGGTTGGGCGTAGCCGTAACCCTGCCCTACTTTGGAAGGTTCCAGAATGGGGGGGGGGGGGGGGGGAATGTTCTGTTTGACTTCCATTTTCTACAGTTTATCGTTATTATTCCTTGTTTGTTGTGTTAAATTAAAAGTTCAAGTTTATCAATGTTCTACGGATTTTGTTTTATCATTTCTTTCTTTCCAGGTTGCTTTTATGCTAAGTTTCTGCTAACAGGGGTCGAGTAACACGGAAACACGTGTAAAAGGGATGACGCAGATTTGTACATTACATACACACGAACTCAGACGGGGGACAGTACAAGTACGACATACAAAGACCCAAGACAAATATAAGAAACAGTTATTGGTCATAATTATCCCTTTCCGTCTGTGAATTTTAAACGAGGCTGGGTTCCCGTCTTGACATTGCCCGACCTAGGAGAACTTGATCATGCCGCTGAGATTTTCCTGGCGAAATCTGTGCCATCGGGCATAATCAAACGTGGTGGTTCTGTCTGGCCTGTCTATGTAAGTCGGGTTCTTCTCTGTCTCGCGCCTTTTCTCGTACTGTCGGTCTGTCGTTCCTGTCGGCCCTTTGCTTCTACTCACGCTCAGTAGAGTCGGGCATTGGGCTTTCCAGTGTCCGACATACCGACAAAAAGCGCATTGGTTTGACCCTAAGTCTGGTCGTCCTTTGTATAGTGTCGGGGGATAAGTTGTGGGTAGCGGTGTCCTGGGGTTGTCCTGTCGGTATATTTCCCTACTTGGTTTATCCTCGTCTTTTCTCTGTCGTTTCGTAGCCTCTCTGCGCCACATACCGAGACTGTCGAGCATAATTGGCGTCGTCTTATTATTTCGAAGGGCTATTTCTAACGTTTCTATTTTATCAAGGTCGAAGGATCCTGCCAGTGGCCACTGTTTGTCTTGGCTATCTTCGGTATACCTGTGCCATAATTTATTATAAGCTATGGTAACTAACCCATAGTTTATGAACATGTCCTTATTAGGGGTGCCTTCTAGTGGAGCCATATGGTCCACCTCTAACACCCGGTCCGGGCTAAACAGGCTATTTATCAATGGGGAGAAGACAGACATGACGGCTCGTAACGAGGGACTAAAAAGTCAGCACTGCCTATCTTATCACTAGGTGCAAAGACTAGATAGAATATTTCTATTCTACGTTGTTTGCAGGCAGTGAATACCTCATGGATCCCAAAAAAAACCAATAGACCAACAAAATAACAATGGGGAGAATGAGTAGGACCGCAAAGATCTGCGTCCCCTACCCTTTTCACTATCTGCAAAAAGGATGGTCTCTTCCCTGCTTGCAGACAGAGAATCTCCAGGAAACAATAGTTTGTGAACAACAGTTCAGTTTCAAGCAATTATTGAGTGGGGGAGAAAAAGAACAAGCACGGCTGCTACCCTACTTATCCTCCACTGCTTGCAAAGGGAGAGAGAGCCTGTTGCTTCTCCGTTTGCAGACAGTGAATCTCTAAATAAAAATAAACAAGGTAATACTAGTATTTTGAACAATCAAGCAATCAAGACAAATTTCGCAACTAGTCGTGGCAACACGACCTTACCCGGACCATGTGGACAGTTTCTTGTCTTCCGAATCCAGCGCCCGATCGTCCTCTTTTTCTCGTATTTCTCACGGCACTCCTGATGGTTCCCAGTCAGGACCGTAGATCACTCGAGAGAGGTCTGTTCGGAACTAGTGAAGTTCGGATGATCGGCTGCCAGACGAGGGTCTATTGGGCAAGAGCTCTCCCGATCGTTGCAGTCGTTCACTCTGTCGTCGGGACCTCTCCCACTGGATCCACGAGTCGCTGATGGGCCCCACGCTTGGGACGCCAATTGTAAAAACAGTTTCAATCGGGTCGGGGACAATCGATATTTGCCCGGCGGTATTGCCTCTGTGACCCTCTAGTTATTTAAATCAATGAAGAGGCAGGCGCTGGAGACTAGAAAGCAGGAAACAAGGTTTTTTATTCTCTCCGGAGGAGAACACAACGAAACGGACAGAAGGTATCGTTCTGAGGTGCTCTAACTTACGTTTGAGGCCTGGCCCCTTATATACAGTGTTTATGGTTTTTATTGCAGTTTACATACATGTGACAAAGCTTTGATATACGGAAAGACCTACCCGGAATCCCCCTTTGGGGCCCGTTCCCACACACATTTACAGTTGAAGTCCCCACCCTAATCACAACAGGTGGTGAGCATCGCGCAGCTGGATAATCCGCCGATTCACGGGATGAGGGGAGTCTGATTGGATCTCATGGGGTGGGGGCTTTGATCAACCCGGGGATTTCTTTGATGGGGGAAGCTTTCTATTGTACGGGGAGGGGCGAGGGTGGTATCGGCAGAGCTGGGTGTCGGCTTGGGAACGGGGAGGACAAAACGGGCACACGGGGAAAAAGGGGGTTTGCATCTAAGGGCCGGAGATCATGAAAGGAAAGCAGGGAGGTGTCGCGCTGGGAACAGGATGAGGGCCGGGGGCAGAGCAGCGCCGAAGAGGGGTTTATGACTCCAGGCAGGTGCAAGCAGGGGGGTGGTCAGCGGGCAGGCTTAGCGAAGGCAAAGGGCTATGTCAGGGGCCAGCGGCATGCAAAAGGGTTGGTTCTGATCGGGGCATCTTAAAATGGCGGGCGCGCACGACAAAAGTGTGGCATCAGGGGAAGAGGCAAGATGGCGCAGATAATGTTCACCAAAACGCACTAATTTTCCACATGCTGAGTAAGGAAATCATATCGGGTGTCAAAGGAAGTGAGGAAAGGTTGATGACTTGTACTGTGTCATCTGGTGTAATTATTTCCTCTGTGTTCCTGACCTCAGTTTCCTGCGATAATCTTCGCTTGTCCCTGCGTTTCCCCCTGTGGGGTTTGGGTCTGCAGCGGCCCTTGGTGGCTGAGCCCTGTTGCCTCTCCTTACTCTTTGCATCTCTAAAAAAAAGGTTGAGTTATTGGGTTCTGCATTAGCCAGAATCTCGTTCTCTATATCGCTGAGTCCAGTAGAGCTCAGAGAGGTGGTGCTGGAATTGGCAGAATTGGTGGTGGTGGATCTGCCAGTCTGTGATCCTGCCTTTGGTCTCGGAATCAGAGAATCATACTTGCGATCAAAAGTATAGATCCTGCCATTCTTGTAGTCTGCCTCATCCCTTTTGATTTGACGTGCCTTCCTACTCTGGATTTCGGATTGATGTTTGAGAAGAATCTCATCCAGTAGGGTGTAATTCTTCACCGTGGCCTCAGGTTTGTTCAAGTCTTTGATCTCTTGTTCCACAACAGAGATTTCTGATTGTAGTAGGGCGGTCTTTCGATCAGCACTCTCAATAAGAATGTCTATTAACGTAATGGAGTTCTGGTTCAGTGAGTCTTCCCATTTAATCATGAGATCTCGGTCCAGGTCATCATAGGTTGGGAAGATGTTGGATCGTAGACCTCTGGGAACTAGTTTGAGTTTTAGATATTGTTTCAGGGTTGCTCCGTCCCACCAACGGGAGTTTTCCTGTTTCTTTAATTTCTCAAGTTTAAAGAACTTGTCTCTAAGACCCTCTATGCGTGCAGGACCTGCCGTGGCAGAAGCCTGGTGTGTGGGCATGCCTTTGGCCAGGTTCTCAAAGAGATCTGCCGCTGCTTTGTCTCTGTCCATGGTGTGGTGGACAGATAGGCGTATACAATTAAGGTCTGATGGTTCGAAAAGTAACGTGGAGGCGCCCAGTCTGCAAAATAGAAAACACTGGAAAGGGGTTTTTTGAGATTCAGAACTCTCCGGCGCACTACCTCACTTATACGTTACACGGTATAAATTGACATGTAGGTGTGTAGTGCGTAAAGAGCAGGCGGAAAAACACCCTTAACCGCCTAAAAAGTCAAGGGACTAAGCAAATATATACAGTTAAGCTCTCGCTACTACAATAAGTTATCACACAACAGTACAGTGACTGGTAGTTACTCAAAGAGACAGAAGCAGATTCTTTGGTGTGTTCTTGGTTACAGCAATGAGATGATTTATTTTCTCCAGACTCAAGGAATTTCATACAAAGCCAGCCGACACGTGTTTCGTCGTGTACAGTTGAGTCAACACGACTCTTCAGGGCTGATGATACAAGAATAACATATGCAGATTTAGTTATGCAGCTTGTCTTGGTCATATACTGCAAATGGTGACAAAGTGCAACCAACATGCAGTAGTGCCATGCGTCTAGGTTGGCACATGGTGGTCGTGTATAGTGGTGAGGCCACATATTAAGGAAGTGTGTCACTCCAAGGCTGTGGGTGGTTGCCCTTGGGTGGCGGTGTGCTACCGTGAGGCCTTGTGGCATAACATTAAGGTGTGTGGTCACATCTAACTCATACACGGTGATCTTGCACTCAGAACGGTCGTGCGATGGTGAATCAAATGAAAAGTTAAAATTAGTGAACTATTGTGTGGGGGTGTTGGTGAAGGACTGTAGCGGTTGCCGGAAGTGGTTGTCTACATGGTGTTCATTAGTGGCTTGTGAAAGCAAGCAAGGAATTCCGTTACCGCGCAAAATAAATTTAAAGTTTAAATGGAGAATATACTCTCTCTCTATATGATGGCCTGTTTTACCTTAAAGCTCAGTACAATCTTGGTAATTAGGTCTGGACTAGTATTCAGGTATTTGACGTTTATGTCAGAGAGAGACTGAAGGAGAAAAAAGAACAAAAGCAGAAAGGAACCATCAGGGAACACATTCTAAAAGGGTCATGGCTTCCACTTGGTAAAATGGATGGCTATAATACATGCAGTATCCTTACCTATGATTAATAAAAAAACGTGACTACATGGAGACTGTAGGTTCTTTTAAGGATAGTCACGAAGAAAGCACTTGTGTCTAGGCAGTCCGCCTAGTTGATTGCCAAAAGTCTTCAAATTAGAGCATTCTGTTTGAACAAGGGGCAGTGAAAAAGGGGAGGAAAACGAAAATCAAATTAGCTTTTGCCAGCTGTAAGCGTGGTATAGCGCGGTGCTAGAGAGATACATAGTTCAATAGGTCTGCTGCCTAAGGAGGTTTGAATAAACAAAGTACCTGACTACTGGTGTGTGTCAGGCAGAAACCGGGAGGGGATCCTTCTTGTCGAAAGCTCGCTAGAAACGGATGCGTTTCTTGTATGTCGAGGCGCTGCAAGGTGAGAGACAAGAGCACGAGTTAGCTCTGAAAGAGTCCAGTTCTGTAGGTTTCAGAACGTTCATTCGGGAAGGATTAAAAATGGCTCGAGGTACGTTTAAGCGCTTACCCGTTTTCTGGCATCCCTCCTCCTAAGGTTCCCGGTCGCCGTCTCTCGGTACGGACACGTGACCGAGTGGGAGGGGTCGTTTTGTAGCAAAAAATAGACATCGAGGATGTCCAAGAATCGGTGATTTTAGACAAAAGGCGTCCGCCATCTTAGAGTGGTAAAGTCGCCTAGCGAAAAGAATGTATTTACATCAAGGCACCCACAATATGTGAAAATCCTTGGTAACCATATCTGTATCCTCAGAGTAAGTCATGTTGCAAATATTGATAGTTGGGAAGCGCGAATGCTAAGGATCTCAGAATATGGGAAAGTAAGATTAAATTCAAAATATATTTCCGCATCGATGTCGAATGGAAATAGTATATGGAAAAATAGATCAGATTGTAAGTGTTTCATCTCATCAAAAATTAAAAGAAGTGAGAATGAAAAAGAAAAGAATAAGACAGTAACTGTTTTTTTGGGGTAGGGGCACATCATGGAGATTGATATGAGTGCGTATATTACTACCAACGAGAGACGAGTGCAGTAAGGAGCGTGACTTATAGTGATCTGAGTGATTAAAACGACGCATGCTCAGTGGCCAGGTGTGCTGGGCTTAGTGATCTTAAAAAGTTATAATGGCCACTAGAACGAAGGTGCCCTACTCACACCGTTTGTTCGTGAACATATCATTATTCAACATGATTCGGAAAACAGTTGCAGTCTTAATCTTCACATGATATGATTATTTAAAATAAATATACATCGGTGTCGGTCAAAAAATGTTACATAGTATAGCGACAGAGAGAATCATACATTACAGACAGTTGATATAACCTCTTCTCTTCCTAGTGCCTAGTACGCATGTCTAGCAGTGTATGTATATGACACTGTGAGTGCCTAGCTGATCCTACATCAAACATTTATTTAATCGGTCTTCCTGAAAGAAGGCTCCCCCAGACGGCTAGCTAGTCGCCCAAGAAGAATTGAAGCTCAGGGTCATAGTTGAGCCCCCGTTCCACGCATTGTAAACGCATGATCCAGGTGGCCTCCCTACGTCTGAGCTTCAATTCGCGGTTGCCCCCTCTGATGTCGAGGGGAATCACATCTATCCCGAAAACACGTACTTTGATATCATCACCCAGTGGTTGACATTCCGCTACATGCAACGCTACCGGGTATTTGGGGTCTCTCCTTTGTATAGCTCTTATATGTTCAGAAATTCTTTCTTTAAACGTCCTGATGGTGCTGCCCACATAGATCTTGCCACAATGGCATTCACTAATGTAAACCACAAATTTGGTCAGACAGTTAATGTTATGTTTGATCTTGTAGGTGGCACCATCAGGACCTGTGAAGGTTTTCGTACCGTGTTTGCCCCAGATACACATGGAACAAAACCCACATTTGTGGAAACCCAGACCTCGTGTTGATAACCAGTCCTGTCCTACTGTGTTATGGGGGACTGTAGGGCTCAGTTTATTTTTCAGGGTAAAGCCCTTTCTGTATGTGATAGATGGTCTGTTTGGAAGAAATTCTTTGAGAACAGGGTCATCTGTTAGGATTTTCCAATGTTTATTGAAACTCTTTTTGACGTGATAGTTGAGTGCATTGTATTCTGTGATGAGTCTAATCTGTTGATTGGAGGGCTCAACCTCCGTACGTGTCCTCAGACAATCAGGTCTAGGGATGACTCTGGTTTTACGTTCTGCTTTCAGGAGGGATGAGCTCGAATACCCTCTCATGTGGAACCTGTTTTTCATGTTTATGATGCAGTTGTCGAATTCCATTACTTCACTGCAGTTACGTTTGGCCCTTAAGAATTCTCCATATGGGATGGAACGTAGCTGGTGCTCTGGGTGAAAGCTAGAAGCATGGAGAATGGAGTTACAGGCAGTTGGTTTCCTGAAAAGTCTAGAATGCAATTGGTTGTTTTTGACATAGAATTCCAGATCTAAGAATTCAATACTGGTAAGGCTGTGGCGCATAGTAAAGCTAATCTCCCACAAATTGTTGTTTAGATAATCAAAGAAGGAATGGAGAAGTTCCTCAGATCCTGACCACAAGAGAAAACAGTCGTCTATGTATCGCCCCCAGTAGACTATGGAGTCGATATATGGTCTGCCTTTGGTGCCCCAGATTAAGTCAGCTTCCAATGCCCCCATGAAGAGATTAGCGAAAGAGGGTGAAAATTTCGAGCCCATGGCTACTCCCTTCTTCTGTCTGTACCAGTTCCATACAGCAGTCAGCCATGGTTGTACCTCGAGATGGATAAGCTGATTAAGACTTCTGCTTTGTGTGACAAGGAATGGTGATCAACGTCTGCCCTTCTCCCACTTGGGTGGTGGGAACATCTCCCAGGGAAATCAAGGCCACCTGACCTTGAGCCCGGCGCAACAACATGTGCCTGCCGGCTGAAACCAGAGGACCCTGTAAGGAGGAGTGTCTGGATTGAGGGAGGTCCAGTGGGGGATCCTGTTGAGTGACTCCCTGAAGTGAGGTTTGAGATAATTACCACAGTACTATCCAGGCTCTCCATCTGTGTGTTGATTCAAGTCAGCAACCACCTATGCTAGAGGAGGCCTACATTAACATGTGACTGATGCTGAACAGACGGGACAATCTGCCCATGTGCTGATCAAAGTTAAATGCCAGAAGGGGCTAGAGTGAAGATACCTGCTTCTTTACTGATTGGGCCATTTGCCAATGTGCTGGCCAAGGTCAAAGACCCTGTATGATTGAGGGGGCAGTCGTGAAGGTATTTGCTGCTTCACCTATCTGGCCATTTGCCTGTGTGCCTAACCTCAATGTTGGTTATCCTAAATGGGGAATGACCGATGCCAGTATGCCGGGAAGTAGGACTCAGGACCCTGCCTGAGCAAAGTTAGAGTGTCGCTCTACGAATGACTGTGTATACCTTTTGTGTATATTGTATGTCATTTTATGCTTTTATCTAACTATTACTTTTGTCATAAAAGCAAATATTTGATGAGACTTTATTGGGCTTGCTGAATGTATTTTGAGTCTTGAGCCTTTGTTCACTATGCACATACCTCCACCCCCGCTCTCCAGAGAATCCTTGTACTGCTTGACTTGCGCTCCCATGGAGTTCAGTGTTGAAGGGGCACTTGGCCTGATTGTTCAAAACCCATATTAGGGCCTTGAGACATCAGGTGTAAAAGTCATTGAACATAACGGGTGGACCCTGTAGCAACTTTTTGACCTGTGGCCCTCTGAAAGAGGTTCTGACAGCAAACATGTAGTGACACTGAGGCAGAGGCCATCATAGATGAAGGAATTTAGCCCACAACAGATGGGCTTCTTTTACCCCACAAACAGATGGACTTCATGTAAGAGTGTGCTTGGCAGTTACTATGACTGTCCATATTTGAATGCAATGTTCACTTTTGCACTTTGTGTGTCACAGTGTGTATGCAAAAACCTTGGCCAGAAAGTCTTCACTCTTAGACAGGCACTGGAGGATGCTAATGTCATGATCATCATGTTCTTGAACTGTGTGTCTTTTATACAGTGACTATTACAGGGCCTCCAGCCAGTAAATGAGGCGACTGACAATCACCGCTTGTCATATTTCCCTATATTATTTCGCTTTAATTTTGTTGCACTCTAGATGAATGCCTCCACACCTGTTCTAAGGGTTTTACGTAGACATATATATGTTGACCTCCAAAACTGGGTCGAATTACACTCCATGTTTTAACACATACCCATTGTCCACCAACAGTTTATTCTCATTATCCATCTGCTATCTTATTAGGAGCCTTATACCCACACATCTGAAAATGTAGGGTCTCGCCTTGAATTATTAACATTGCGAGTGCCTCACACTTCTGAAGGTTGTATCCCACACCACTGTCCCTTGGGATAGTGGTATGAAGACGGGTTCTATGATGAAGCATGCCACCTGAGGGTCAATAAGGGATTTTGTCCTTTAATTTACCTAGACTTGCTCCAGACACGTGGATTAACTCTGCCCTAGTCCTTTGCTCCTTCTGACTAATAATCACTAGCACTCTTTGTGCGTGTGATAGAACTAAATATATCCAGGTTCTTTATTTACTAGGTGAGGATTACATCAAATGTAATCCCCTCTTTACTTACTTAGAATTGGTAAACAAATTAACCAGGCTGTTATTAGACCAAATGTCGCTTCTATCAATCACAACACTGCAGACCATATTTTCAATTCTGTCCTAACACTACAGAGGGAACTCAGCCCCTATCAAATAAAAACTTTAAGCTTGAAGAGTACAAGGGGCTATCATCATCTTTCTTATGGGGACTCCCACACTCAATGTATTCTTCTTTATATATTCTTCTTTAAGTATGACCATCCCTATAACTTTTCCAGTGGTGGAATGAGGGGAGAAAAGTACTAGAGCCCTAACACATCCAACCCGGAACCACAACTCCATTGTCTTCTTTAAAGTATCTGTACCATGCAACAGGATTGATGTCATATCCCTGAACATATACACATTCTATACAATCTAGTGCATCTTCATATTTCTTTAAAACATTTAAATTCCAAGAAATGGCTGCCATCTTTTTCTTCACACTCTAATTACAATAACAACAAATATCCAGAAATAATCACTCACATTTAAATGGAATTGCTTTTTACTAGTGCTCAAATATAAGAACAATCTGTGTTACTTTATGTAAGGAAGTACCTCTTTTTGAATGGCCACCCCAAAGTTTTGGACTAATGCTGCTGGTTTTTCGATTCCAAGAGTGCACTGATGCCTTCTCACCAGACCCAAATGCCCTGATCTTGAAGTTGTATATGTTTGATTGTCATATCTCCAATTGGTATATGGTATTTGGTTCTTGTGTACACAGTACCTGTAAGTTAGAGGGTTATCCCAGCGATTGCAACACTACATATCCCACCCTGGGTGTGACACAAGTATAACATGGCTCCTAGTCTGCTACTGCAGACTGGAATTGCAATTTTAAACTACCAACTCAATTTTTCTATTTAAAGTAATGGCCAAGTCCTCCTTATTGTTTAGGTAGACAGGCTGGCACTTGGGAAGGATAGGGGAAACCAGTTGCCAAACCGCTTTTCCAGGGATGTGTTATCCCCTTAGTAGCAACACCTCTGGTTTGAGCTAGGGAGCTCTGCACACTGAGAAAGGGAATCTGCCATCGTGTGAGGAGCAGAATGGAGAATTCTGGGATAGCCAGATGCCACACTTTTCAGGAAGTGGTCATCAGGAAGGAGGGACCCTACTAGTCCATTGGCTAATGACTGCTTCACTCTGGGGTATTTTCTAAGCATAAAAAATGACACTCCTGGCAACTGGAACTCAGACATTGACTAGAATGGAAGTAGGACCAAAGTAGGACTGCCCTGCTGCAGCAAGGACCCAGAGTAGAGACTGGCTTGGTCTGCAGCTGCTAAACCTAGTGGCTAGCAAAAGAGAAGAGTCTGTGCCTGCTGTGTCTTGCTCATGGAGAAGTAGTCTATAGTTCCCCGCTGAAGCAAGCAACTCCAAGGGTCTGTTTGCTGATCTCCTATTTCAAAGGCATGGTCACAGCAGCTGAAGAAGCCTTCCGGGCAAGTTAGTTTCCCAAAGCTCTGAGTTTCTACCACCCACCACCCTCTAGTATGAGAAACGGGGAATTGATTTTCTAAACTTGCATCTGAGTTTGATGGACCTAGGAGAGTCATCAGAATGTAGCTTGATCACCCAGAGGATGAGTTATACCAAGTGTTAGAATTGGGAGTCTCTAGTTGGCACAGGTAGGTACTTGTGACAAATACGGACCCTCTCCTCTAGTCAGGATAATGGGATTACACTCCTAAAATAACCCCTGATAACCCCCTTGGTAGCTTGGCACGAGCTGCAAGGCTTTATCTCAGAGGCGTTGTAAGTTAGGCATTTGTGACCACATACAGTAACCCAGTGACAACACTACAAATGGACACCACACAAAGTTGTCTATCAAAAATGAGTATATTATGTATAGAGTTACCACGAGACCAATAAACGACAAAAATAATCCACAGTGCTATTAGATTTCAAGAGTTCTGGTTAAAAAGGCTTACTTCAAGGTTCTGTGGGAGTCGGTAGCCCGGTCTGGCTACAGCGTTGTTGAAATAACACAGAGTCTAGCAAATCCAGCGGATCGCGTCGGTACGGGCCCACTCAAATGTCGACAGGCTCAGTCACAGTACCTTTTACTTGAGGTGGCCAGCAAGGATGTGCGAGCCGGTTCCGGTGTTCGTCGCGGTGCAGAAAGGAAGCGTTGCAGGACGCGTTGTACCTCGATGCGGTGCAGGCAGCGGCCCATTGACAGAGTCGGTGGATCCATGGTGTACGTTGCTGGGCGAGACGGTTTTCGACTCAGTGTTTGCAGGACACCGGGACGGTCATGAGAGTCAGTCACTGCTCCCTGCCTCTGTAGCCACTGAAACAGCATTTTTCCAGCAGCAATTCACAAAGGCTGGACAAGTCAACTGGTCCTAGGACTTCGGTCAGGGGGCAAGCTCTCTTCCAAGCCCATGGAGATGTTTTGCACAAGTTGAAAGTAAAGTTCACAAAGTTCTTTCTCATCTCTTTGACAGTCAGGCAACCACTGCACGACAATCCCCCAAGCAGCACTTCAGTTTTGGAATAGTCTCTCCTCAGTTTCTTCAGGTTCCTCTCCTCAGCAGAGGTTTCATCTTGTAAGTCCAGAAGTGATCTAATTCCCTGGGATCAGTGTCCCAATATTTATACCCCCAAATCATTTGTTCTCTGAGGGAAGAGGGGCCTGTGACCAGTCAAAACCAGTTTTGAAGCACTCTGTTTACCAGATTTCTCCTTTCCTTTCACAGTGCAGGGCAGGCACATCAGACACAGGAGGTGGAGCCAACATTGTGGAAGGCAAGTACAGTCCTGCAGCACTTTGTTGACAGTCTTCCTTCTCTTCTTTCAGTGTGCAGGGCAGAGACATCAGACGTACCACTGGGGGTGGAGCCAGCACTGTGGGGGGGGCGGCAAAGTCCTATTCAGGTCCCAGGTGCAACTCCTCCCTACCATCTCAATGCAGATCTCTCTATTCACCACTGGGCTGACTCCTTATGTCTCCTGGAATCCCCCAGCCCTGTCACTCAAACTCCAGACAAAGGAATACACAACCTCGCAGAGGCAGGCTTGAAAGGTTAAGCAAGCAAATAACTACTTTCTAAAAGTGGTATTTGCAAACACAGAATGTTAAAACCCACTTTACTAAAAAATTTATTTTATCATTCTGAGTTCAGGCATACTAAACTCAAATTCCTACATTGTTCCCTGAGTCAGTTAGGATTATAAAATGTAATAATTCTAACAGGTATTCACATCTCCCAATGCATTTCGGTAAATATCTTTGTCAGGGGAATACTAATAATAGTAATGAAAGATCCATTTTGTAATACCTCTAGGTCCTATATTGTAATCAATTAGTACATCCCAATCCAGGGAATGGGATAGAACCTGTAATCCCACCTATTAATGTGCAGTTTGTTGTTTACTCATGCTCACTGAGTAAGGAATCCATCATGCACAACCATGCTGGTTCATATTAAAAGTTCTATAGTGTCTTTTTGTGCTAAAAAAATATATAGATACCTCTCACCATACCCGTGCTCCTCATGCCTGACTTTGTTAGTGTTATGAACTCTCACCTGTAGCTGAAACGCTAGAGGTACCAAACTCATCAAAAACCTAGTGTACTCATACAGAGCACCTGAAAAACATAAAACCAGTCAGGCATGAGGAGCACAGGTATGGTGAGAGATATATATAGCACCAAAACAATTGAGAAGAAATGCTCTAGGCATGTAGGAAATCCAATACCAATTTACGAAAATAGACACCAAAATGAAAAAGAGGGTGGGCATTTTCACTTATAGGTATTGGTTATTTCAACAAATGTGGCACTTAATAACATTTTCAAGAAAAACTTGGGTAAGTATCAATACGATATCAATGCAGTTACTTTCAGTTACTTTGGGTGATCAACTCAGGCAATGAACCAGTCAAGGGAAGCAGCAATGTCATCAGAAACAGTTACATCAGAAAGAGAAACAGTCTTAATTCAGTTCTAGGCACTTCTATCCTATTGAGATAGGTTTCTATGGAAGTGGTCCTAATGCAAGGGGTACAGGATGCTGGAAGTGCTAAAGGATGCTGTGAATGTGATGCAGTCGATGGAGGTCTTTCTGTGGCTACTTCTCAGTCCATGAACAGGATGAGGCCAGAGAGGTCGATGTCCCTTGAAGTTCTCTCAGTCTTAGTAGAAATTAGGGCCCAGATGTAAGTAAATCTGATTTACCGACTCTAGAATACCGAATTTTACTGATTCTGTATTCTAGATTCGGTAAATCAGATGAAGGTATTACCGAATCGGTATTTACCGATTCGGTAATTGCCATTGATTCCTATGAAGCAATGTCAATTACCGAATCGGTAAATACCGATTCGGTAAAATTACCGATTTTGCAAGGGGAACAGGGTGTCACTTTGACACCCTGTTGCACCCCTGATTTTGGCTTGTGTGCATGTATGTGTGCCACATGGCACAGGTGTACATGCACAGATGTGCATGTACACAGGAATTCGTTATTTACCATGCAATTGTATTACATGGTAAATAACGAATCGGTAATGGCCTGTGGCACTGTTTGAAGTGCCACCTACATCTGGCTTTACTGATTCGGTAAATTTACAGATTCGGTATTTTACCGAATCGGTAAGTTTACCGATTCGGTAAATTGGAAGGCCCCTACATCTCCATTTGCAAATACCGGTCGGTAACGGCTGAAATCTGCCGTTACCGACCGGTAATTGCCGACCTACATCTGGCCCTAAGTACCCACTAGGGTACAAGTCGTCTGGTAATGCGGATATAGCCAAATCCTTTCCTTGAGAATAACTCATCTTCTGGGTGATCAAGCTGCATTCTGATGACTCTCCTAGGTCAATCAGACTCAGACTTTAGAAAATCAAGTCCCGGTTTCTCATACTAGAGGGTGGTGGGTGGTAGCAACTCAGAGCTTTGGAAAACTAACTTGCCCCGGAAGGCTTCTTCAGGTGCTGTGACCATGCCCTTGAAACAGGAGTTCAGATTGCTTCAGTGGGATCTAGAGACCACTAGGTTTAGCAGGTGCAGACCAAGCCATTCTCTACTCTGGGTCCTTGCGGCAGCAGGGCAGTCCTACTTTGATCCTACTTCGATTCCAGTCAAGGTCTGAGTTCTGGTTGACAGGAGTGCCATTTTTATGCTTAGACAATACCCCTGGGTGGAAGCAGTCATTAGCCAATCGACTACTCGGGTCCCTCCTTCCTGATGACCACTTCCTGCAAAGAGTGGCATCTGGCTATCCCAGAATTCTCCATTCTGCTCCTCACACAATGGCATATTCCCTCTCTCAGTGTGCAGAGCTCCCTAGCTCAACCCAGAGGTGTTGCTACTAAGGCTGTTACACATCCCTGGAAAAGCGGTTTGGCTCTGGTTTCCCCTATTTTTCCCAAGTGCCCGCCTGTCTACCTAAACAATAAGGAGGACTTGGCCATTACTGTTAATAGAAAAATTGAGTTGGTAGTTTAAAATTGCACTTCCAGTCTGCAGTGGCAGACTAGGAGCCATGGTATACCTGTGTCACACTCAGGGTGGGACATGTAGTGTTGCAATCGCTGGGATAACCCTCTAACTTACAGGTACTGGGTACACGAGTACCAAATATCATATACCAATTGGATATAAGACAATCAAACTTACACAACTTCAGGAGTAGGGCATTTGGGTCTGGTGAGGAGGCATCAGTGCACTCTCGGAATCGAAAAACCAGCAGCATTAGTCCAAAACTTTGGGGTGGCCATTCAAAAAGAGGTATTTCCTTATATAAAGTAACACAGATTGTTCTTATATTTGAGCACTGGTAAGAAGCAATTACATTTAAATGTAAGTGAATATTTCTTGATATTTGTTGTTATTGTAATTAGAGTGTGAAGAAAAAGATGACAGTCATTTCTTGGAATTTAAATGTTTTAATGAAATATGAAGATGCACTAGATTGTATAGAATGTGTATATGTTAAGCGATATGACATCAATCCTGTTGCATGGTACGCATACTTTAAAGATAACAATGGAGTTGTGGTTCTGGGTTTGGTGTGTTAGGGCTCTAGTACTTTTGTCCCCTCATTCCACCCCTGGAAATGTTATAGGGATGGTCATACTTAATGAAGAATATATAAAGAAGAATACATTGAGTGTGGGAGTCCCCATAAGAATGATGATGATAGTCTCTTGTACTCTTTCAGTTTTTTTTACAGGGGCTGAGTTCACTCTGTAGTTTGAGGACAGAAATCAAAATATGGTCTGCAGTGTTGTGATTAATTGAAGTGACATATGGTCTATTAACAGCCTGATTAATTTGTTTACCAATTCTAAGTGAGTAAAGAGGGGATTACATTTGATATAATCTTCACCTAGTAAATAAAGGACCTGGATATATTTAGTTCTATCACACGCACAAAGAGTGCTAGTGGTCATAAGTCAGAAGGAGCAGAGGACTAGGGCAGAGTTAATCCATGTGTCTGGAGCAAGTCTAGGTAAATTAAAGGACAAAACCCCTCATTGACCCTCATGTGGCATGCTTCATCATTGAACCCATCTTCATACCACTATCCCAAGGGACAGTGGTGTGGGATACAACCCTCAGAAGTGGGAAGCACTTGCAATGTTAATTATTCAAGGCGAGACCCTACATTTTCAGATGTGTGAGTATAAGGCTCCTAATAAAATAGTAGATGGATAATGACAATAAACGGTTGGTGGACCTATGGTATATGTATTCCAATCCCCAATGGGTATGTGTTAAAAGATGAAGTGTAATTCAAACCAGTTTTGAAGGTCAACATATATATGTCTGCTTAAAACCCTTTGAACAGGTGTAGAGGCATTCATCAAGAGTGCAAAATCCACAATGCAAAATAACAAAATGAAAGGGAAATATTATAGGAAAATAAGTCAAGTGGTGATTGTCAGTCACCTCATTTACTGGCAGAAGACCCTACAATAGTCACTGCATAAAAGACACACAGTTCAAGAACATGATGAACATGACATTAGCATCCCCCAGTGCCTGTCTAAGAGTGCTGACTCTCTGGCCAAGGTTTTTGCATACACACTGTGACACATAGTAAGAGTACAAAAGTGAACATTGCATTCAAATATGGACAGTCATAGTAACTGCCAAGCACACTCTTACATGAATTCCATCTGTTTGTGGGGTAAAAGAAGCCCATCTGTTGTGGGGTGAATTCCCTCATCTATGATGGTCACTTCCTCAGTGTCACTACATGTTTGCTGTCAGAACCTCTTTCAGAGGGCCACAGGTCAAAAAGTTGCTACAGGGTCCACCCAAGATGTTCAATTACTTTTACACCTGATGTCTCAAGGCCCAACTTAATATGGGTTTTGAACAATCAGGCCAAGTGCCCCTTCAACACTGAACTCTCCATGGGAGTGCATGTCAAGCAGTCCAAGGATTCTCTGGAGAGCGGGGGTGGAGGTAGGTGCATAGTGAACACAGGCTCAAGACTCAAAATGCATTCAGCAAACCCAATAATGTCTCATTAAATATTTGCTTTTATGACAAAATTAATAGTTAGATAAAAACACAAAATGACATACAACATACACAAAAGGTATACACAGTCATTCATAGAGCGACACTCTAACCTTGCTCAGGCAGGGTCCTGAGTCCTACTTCCCGGCATACTGGCATCGGTCATTCCCCATTTAAGATAACCAACATTGAGGTTAGGCACACAGGCAAATGGCCAGATAGGTGAAGCAGCAAATACCTTCACGACTGCCCCCTCAAACATATGGGGTATTTGACCTTGACCAGCACATTGTCAGATAACCCAATCAGTGTAGCAGCAGGTATCTTCACTACAGCCCCTTCTGGCATTTAACTTTGATCAGCACATGGGCAGACGCTCCGATCTGTTCAGCATCAGTCACATGTTAATGGAGGCCTCCTCTGGCATAGGGGGTTGCTGACTTGAATCAACACGCAGATGGGGAGCCTGGATAGTACTGTGGTAATTATCTCCTACCTCACTTCAGGGAGTCACTCACCAGGATCCCCCACTGGACCTCCCTCGATCCATACACTCCTCCTTACAGGGTACTAAGGTTTCAGCTGGCAGGCACATGTTGTTGCGCCGGGCTCAAGGTCAGGTGGCCTTGATTTCCCTGGGAGATGTTCCCACCACCCAGGTGGGAGAAGGGCAGACGTTGATCACCACTCGTTGTCACACAAAGCAGAAGTCTTAATCAGCTCATCCATCTTGAGGTACAACCATGGCTGACTGCTGTATGGATTACAATTTGGGTGAATCAAAATCCCTGTTTTATATTACATTTCTAGACACAAATGTGATTTAGTGTCTCAAGCTTTAAAGTTTGTTTTGCAGGGGCTGTCTTTTTTAAATGATTCACTCCTCTGTCTTGGTCACTGCTCTGGAAGCAGTCTGTCACAGCAGGAGTGACTCCAATGCAAATAGCCCCACAACACAGCCCATCGGAGTTACTCGTGAATCACACCTGAATGCCAATTTCACTTATACATACCTAACAAAAGGTTACCAAGGCCCCCACATCTTCTTCCTGAGATGGTACAAGGGCCTACTGACCTTTTCTGAATCAAAGGCAGATTTTGCAGTGCACTGGGGAGCCTCTTATTCCTCGAGGATGTGTCTCACCCAGCTCTCAGTGTTTCAGGTATTATGTTTTGAAATGGAACAATGCCTGGGATTACAGGACATCAGTAAGTAGGGACTGAGGGCCTTATTTACAAGCCCCATTCTTTATGGGAGCATCACTTTTTTGGAAGCTCCTGTGGCAGGGTGCTATTTCACATACATACAAGGTGGTACTAAGCCACTTAATGTGGCTTAAAGCCACCATGTAAATATGCCCCTTTCCGCCTCATTCCTATGTGTCAAAGGGGCATGCAATGGGTGTTGTAGTGGGCTTGTCACCGCAACACCCATTGTTTTTTTATGCTGCCCCAGATTTACAAGGCTGAGACAGTGCCAAAAACAAATGCCAGGGAATACTTCGCCTTAGAATGGCAATATGAGGAGAATGTATTATTTTCTCCTAGTTTGTTCCTCTTTCTATGGGTGCTGCCTTCTTTAGCACACATAGAAAGAGCACATCATCATTCTTGATAGCTTATATGCCTGAAGGTGTCCCATCCTGCAGGTAAAGAATCACCCCTTCGGTGCAGGCATGCTTGCAGCATGGCAGCAGGGTGCCAGTGCTGGCACTAGGCATCTTTTTTTTGTGCCAGCACTAGGGGAAACACAGGGGTGCTCCGTATTCTTATTAATATGGTGCATCCCTGCATTTAAAAAGTATCAGAATGAGGCATTGCCAAATTTGACATATCACTGAGCTGTGCCATTTTTTTGTAAATATGCCCATGAGTCACCACATCACTATCTGTGTGCCTTAATCTTTACTTGCTCATAGTGTTTTTAACCTGCATTCCTATCCGTCCCAGAGTAACAGATAAGTTGGCAGCGCAGAGCACAACACTCTAGTCTGGTCAGCGAACCACAGTCACAGGTCATCGTCGTTCGTTCTCTCACTCATACATGTCCATAATAAATGACCAAGGGCCATATGTAGGTGGCCAAATACTGGTCGGTGACACCGAAAAAGGCCCGTTTTCGGCATAAACGACCGGTATTTAGCCATATGAGATGTACATAATACCGAATTGAATCGATAATAACGAATCGGTAAAAAATTACCGATTCCTTATTTACCGATTCAAAAATACCGAAGCAAAGAATACCGAATCGGAAATAACGAATCGGTATAATCCCCAAAAATGTGATGTAGCATACCTCGTTATTACCGAATATGACCAGGTTTGGTAATAATGAATCGGTATTTACCACTTTTCAAGAGCATGTGGTAATCAGGTGCAGTGTATAAAAACAGGCCCAAAATGCATCTGTGTGAACACAATGGCGGCCCTGTACCTCATTGCAAGGAGGCTACGCTTGAGAGCAGCAGGAGTGAGGATTTGGAGACGTGAAGAGCGGGTGTACAGACTACGCATCACATTGTTCCAATTGACAGAACCAGAAATCCATGAAAGATACAGACTGCACCCTGATACCATCCTGGACCTAATACGGGACCTAAAACCCTATCTGGAGCATCAGACACCAAGGGCCCACGCTATCCCCACCCATGTCCAGGTACTCTGCTGCCTTCACCTCCTTGCATCAGGAAGTTTCCAGGGTGTGATAGCTGCAGTGGGTGGAGTGTCACAGAGCTGTCTATCCCGTTTCTTCAACACCTTCCTAGATGCCATGATGGACAGAATGGAACATTACATTTCCTTCCCCAGTACACAGGCGGAGCTGCAGAGGACCAAGCTGGAGTTTTACCAACTTGCACACTTCCCACACGTAATCGGCTGCATCGATGGGACCCATATACCCATCTGCCCACCTGCAGCAAGTGAATACATGTACAGAAACCGCAAATCCACCCACTCCATCAATGTACAGGTGATATGTAATGCCAAGTACATAATAACTGACATCGTTATAAAAAAAAAAAAAATAAAAAAAAAAAAAAAAATAAAAAAAAAAATAAATATAAAAAATAAATAAATAAATAAATAAAAAAATAATAATAACTGACATCGTGGCCAAATTCCCCGGGAGTAGCCACGACGCGTACATCTTCCGGAACAGTGGCATCCATACACGTCTGCTTGCTGGTGAATTTGGAGACGGATACATACTAGGTAAGTCAATGTGACACACCCTGATGAACACCCTGGCTAAAGCTGTTGGTCACACAAATTAATGCCACTTACATCTGTACATAGGTGACAGCGCATATGCCCTCCGGCCTTATCTACTCACACCATATCTCAACCCAGCAACCCCAAGGGAGAGGAGATACAATGTGGCACATAGGAGCACACGCAACGTGGTAGAGCGCACATTTGGATTGCTCAAAAGCAGATTCCGTTGCCTCCACAAAACTGGAGGTGCACATCTGTACAGCCCCATCAAATGTTGCAAGATAATTGCTACATGTGGAATGCTACACAATCTGGCCACAAAAAAAGGAACAGCAGTGGAACTAACTGACTCAGAGGACGAGGAGGAGGACAACCCTCAGCCAGAGCCCTGAGCAGCAGGTGTTGCTATTGAACAGGATGGGAGACAGAGACGGGCAGAGATTACGTCAAACTATTTCTGAGTGAGTAACAACACAGAGCCAGTTACAGTTACATGTTAAGGTGTTTATTAGGCACACCTCCAGTATTGTGAGCAATGTCCAATTGGACCTGGGTTACATCACCCAACTCATGCATGGAAACAGCCATAGGTCTTTACTTCCTGCGTTCACGTGCTGCACGTGCACGTTCCCTATCGACACTGTCTGGTGTGTTGGACTGTTCCTGTGAAGGCACGTTGCGTTCACTACGCCTTCTGCACTCGGTGGGTGAGGGCGTAATGCTACCACGGCTGGTGGCATCCTCACTGTCCTCCCCCCTTCCATTGTGGCCGCCTTAGCATTCTGCATGAGCTCTAGCACTGAGGTCATGGACACCATCCCCCTGGCCACATCCCTGCTGCAATGCGCCATCTCCTCCTGCATGGCGATGGACCTGCGACACATCAGTGATGTTGCAGTGGCCAGCCGGTTCACCGACTTGGTATAGGCCTGGAGCCTCTGTCTCTCCCTGCGCCTGCCAAGACGGTCCTGCTCAAGCTGGCTGCAGAGGTTGTCCACCGAAGTAGCTACTCTCTCCATTCCTGCACACAAGTTCTCCCCCATAGCACTGATGCCCTTCTCCATCCTGTGCATATGCTTGTTTATGTGTGCCACCTCCCTGTGTATTGACTTCATCTCTCTCCATTGCAGGCGCTGGACCTTCAGCATGTTGCCTTCCAGTCCAGCAAACACACTGTCACCCTGCTCGGCTGCTTCTGGACTGTCCGGCCTTGCCCTGCGGTGTCTTGATGAGATGTGGGCGCCCTCGGATGCAGAACCAGCCCTCTCCCTGTTGGATCTATCTCCTATGGGACTTTGTTCGTCCTCTCTGCCCTCCTCCTCCGACTCCTCCATCTGCTGGAGGGTGGCCACGGCACGCCTCCTGCCTGACTGTGGTGGTGGGGGTGTTGGTGATCTTCGCAGTGGGGACTGTGTGAGAGGGGATTGCGGACTTCCCTGGCGCTGTGGTGATGGCTGTGCTGGAGGAATAGATGGCTGTGATGTCGCAGAGCTTGTGGTCCCTGAAGGCATGCTGACATCTTCATTTTGCCTCCCCTCTGGCCTGGCTGACTTAGCTCGGCTGCTCTCTGCTGCAATGCGAGATGACTCGCCTGTAATGACACAAATGCAGATATACTAAATGCTCTGTCTGCAATGGAATTACATTAAACAACATGCCTACAGAGCACAGTGGTTGTCCTGACGTAGCCAATTACTTTACCATGCTATTGTGTTTGCTAGCCTGACTGTCCTATTCATGAGTTCCCTCTGACTACATCACCCATAATGCATTGCAGGTAACCAGTAAGACATGGGGTGGAGTGGGAGCCCCTTTGCCACTGTGGGGATTGGGGTTGGGGAGTGGGTAGCACAGCATGCTGGGCATGCTTCTTACCTTGTTTTCTAGCTGCTCTTGCGGAGCTGTCTGAGTCTCCCACGCCACTCACAATCTCCGGCTGGATGGTGGACTCCACCATCAGTTCCAGTGGTGTTGGTGCTGGGGCTCGGTTTTTCCCTCCGCCAGTTTTGCCAGCCTGCCTCTGTCTCTCTGCCATTCTCAGTTTTGCAGTCTTCCTGAGGTCATACCACCTCTTCCTGATGTCCTCTATGGTGCGCTGGGTCACACCTATGGCATTGATTTTGTCCGGAATGCCACTCCAGATTTGCCTCTTCTGTGACTCTGGCACTTGGTGGGACTGGGCTCCAAATAGCTTGTGGTGCTCTTGGCTGATATCCTGGATCAGGACCTCCAGCTCCTTGTCACTGAACTTGAGTTTTCATTTTTCTGTCGCCTCCCTCCTTCTCCCTGTCCTGGCTTGCCATTTCAATGCTTGTTATAGTTTTTCAGTCCTGCTTGTGACTGTGTGGCTGTGTTGCTGCTGGCTCCTCAGCTCACCTGCCTGCCTGCCTGCCTCACTGTGAGCTCCAGGTCCTCTGCACCTGGCTGGGTGTGGCCACTTCCTGTTTGGGAGGTAATTGGATGATTCAGGATTGGCTGATTCAACAAATTACGATTTTTTGAATTACCGATTCAGTATTTACCGATTCGGTAATGGATTCTGTAACACCGATTCGGTATTTTCCTTTACTTAAAAAAATGTTTTACCGATTCGTTCTGATTCGGTATTTAATACCGAATTTTAACGAATCGGTAAACTTTAACGATTGTTTATGTACATCGCGTTTACCGATTCCTTAATACCGATTCAGTAAAATTCGGTATTAAGGATTCGGTATTCTTGGTTTACCTACATATGGCCCCAAGAGACATGATAAAGTTTACAATATTTATTAGAAGTATTGTGCTCTATTATGTACTATCTGTGCTGCAATTAGGAAACATATGCAACTAAGCAGCGTGATTAGCATTATCAGTAGACTGTACATAATGAAAACCCTGACCTCACTACATGAGCACAATGATATATCAAAGAACTCTGGCATTAGAACAAGGACACATACCTGGAATTTGCCGTTAGCTGGTCTGTATCTCAAACTGCACATAGCTGGTTTGCTTGTCCTGGGACATTTTCTCTGCTAGAAATTCTCCTCTCTATTTTTAAAACAGCAAATCTCGACTTATATGAAAACAAATGCCATGCTAGAGACAGTGTTTTTCGATCTTGTACAAAATGTGCAGACTGAATCCCAGCAGAAGACCTAAAAAACAAAAAACATGTGCTGCCTATTTCTAAAATAATAATGTGGTAGAAAGTAACCAGGTTACCCGAATCCGTGTTATTGGAACCATCTGCTAGGGATGCGCTTCTTAGTGCTGAAAGAAGTGGCTTATAGCATTCTGAAGAAACTCGTTAGTGCTGAAAGAAGTGGCATATAGCAATCTGAAGAAACTGTAGCCTCACGGGACAACTTTGAAAATTGGTCGCTAAAGAACTGATCAACAAGTCTTTGTCCACAGAGCCACTTAAGTGGTCCTCCTATGTTCAAGACACTACTGATTTCCTTAAGAAACTACAAAGCATTCTGATACCATCTAGTGAAGAGTTTTTGCTGTGTACAATCGATGTATCTGCATTATGCACATCAATACCCCTGATGAGAGCATTGAAGCCGTAGAGTGGATGCTGCTCAAACATGAGTATGATGAATCTTTGAATGTATTTGTGTTGGAACCTCTACATTTTTGTTTGTACCATGGTTATTTTACATGGCAAGACAGATTTTATCTTCAAAAGACGGGTACCTCTATGGGTTTTACATGGGTTCCCACATATGCTAATATATTTATGGCCAGGTTTGAAGACAAACACATCCTTAATAAACCTACATGGACAGATCACCTTTTAATGTACCTAAGGTACATAGATGATACTCTCATAGCGTGGAAGGGCGCACAAGAACAATTGCAAAGTGCTTTGAGCATATTGAACAGCTGTCACTCACAAATCAAATTAACTTACTCAATGAGTACCACAGAGATTAACTATCTGGACATCTTAATTGAACGGAAAGGGGAGAAGGTAACTACAAGGGTGTCCAAAAAAAAACAACCGATAGAAACAACGCACTACACTATGATAGTTTCCACGCACTCACTTTGAAAAACCATTTACCACTTTCCCAATTGATTAGACTTCTGAGAATCGGTTCAGATGAGGCACAGGGCATTAGAGAGATTGAGGATCTTTCACTAGATTACAGACAGAGAGAGTACCCGAGCACTGTTTTAAATGCAGCTAGGCAAAAGGCCTGTCAGCTGCAACGCACGGATCTGTTAAAAAAAGTGGTTAAGCCACCACCGAAGAGGGTAGTGTTTATTCTTAAGTTTTCCACAGCAGCTTCTGTTATGAAGAAAAGTGTTTTAAATTGGTGGGAGATCATAGAACAGGAAACAGACTTCAAACACGTATTCATGAATAGACCCATTTTTGCCTATTCTAGGTAACCATGGGCGAATCACTACGCTACGCTTGCGTAGTTTGCGAAGTTTGCGCAACTTCGCACTACGCGAGCTGCACGTAGCACAGTGCGAACACGCGTAGCGCAGCGTAGCGTAGCGTAGTGCAGCGGTCAATTCTTGCTTGTTCGCGGTCCTCAACATCATGTTCGCGACCGCGAGCAAGCAAAATGACATCCCGGCGAGACTCTCAACACGGGTAGGTCAGGTTTCTCATTGCGAGTGGTCGTGCATGCTCGCAACCGCTCGCAATGAGAAACTACCAGTTTGTGTTGAGAAAGCTGCCGCTCGAGTAAAAATCTACTCGAGCGGCAGAAAACTACAGCTTGCACTGTGCAAGATGTCGTTTTCAATGATTGCACAGTGTCGGATGCTTGTTCGCACTGTGCAATCATTGAAAATGCATCTTGCACAGTGCGAACATGCTACTACGCAGCTCGCGTAGTGCTACGTGAAGTTCGCGTAGTGCGAAGTGCACTTCGCATAGATTCACATAGCGCTACTTCGCGAACTATGCCCACCCTTAATTCTAGGTCCAAGAACCTTAAAGAAATATTGAAGAAGGGGTTTGTATCCCATTCTGATGAAGGTAATAAAGGCATGAGGAAATGTCAAAACTGTGGGCACTGTGGAAATGTGATAATTGGGGACACCTTTACACATCCTCATATGGGTAAAAACACCAAATTGAAACATACAGCAGACTGTAGTACAAGTATGGTAATTTATATGATAAAATTACCGTGCGGACTGGTGTATGTAGGACGAACCACCAGAAAAGCAAAAGTTCGTATGACTGAGCATAAGAGCATGATTAGGACTACCAACATTAAGTCATGCCTAGCTGTACACTGTGGAGAAATGTAACATTCCATACCCCAATTACGGTTTACAATTTTGGAAAGGGTGTTGGAATCTGAACATGTTGATGTTATTCGACACTTATCTCAAAGAGAGACATTTTGGATTAGTTTTTTGAAAACATTGACACCTTGTGGGCTGAATGACAAAATAGAAATTATGTGCTTTTTATGGTTACATTGACAAATAAGTACTGGAAGTAACGCAAATGTTTTATATAATAATGTTGTACTGATTGTTGGGATTCAGGGGCAGCGGGTGCCTTCTGTCTAGTTTCCTATCCTCCGGTCTCTCGTTGTGTACCAAGTGCATGCATGAATTTGTGGACGCTCCCTTGGGGTTGCTTTAAAAGGGCCTGCCTCCGGGAAACCGGTGCTTGGTTTCGTTATTGGTACCTTGCCTGGGTTTCCTGTTCCTGTTTTCGTCCCTAGCTTTTTCCTGAGAGAGTTCGACGGCTGTCGTCCTCTGGAGGGCGGTTTGCTGATCCCCCTTTTTGTCCTCCCTCCCTTATCTGTTTCTTATCCCATCCCTTTTTGCGTTCCTTCAAGTCAGTTGGGACCTCTCGTTCTGTAGAGACGCCAGTGTTCACGCGGCAGCGTGTTACTTTACCATCCTGGCATTTCCTTACTTCCTGGGTGTTTTGTAGACAACCGCCTTGTTGTGCTTCATTTGGGTGGTTACACAAAGGGGCTGAACTACGGCCGTTTTTGCGCCTCCTTTGTGTTTTTATTTACCAGGGTTTTTTTGGTGTTCTCCTAGTCTCGGTATCACCTTTTCCCCCCTTTTCCAGCCCCTACCTTGCCCCTTTCCCGTTTACGCCACTTCCCATTTTTAGCCACTCTCTATAGTCAGCTCAGAGGGTGTGGCTGGTCTGGGTAGCTGGGTGGAGTCTCGATTACAGTTGACGTCATTCCCCGGTGTTGGTTAAGGCTACTCCTGAGCAGTGACCAGGGTAAGCGGGGAAGTGGTGGGTTCGTGTGCGTACTTGGTACACAATAGGTGGGTTCGGTGTGTGTAATCTTGTTCCCCTTTTTGTCTTTAAGGTCCCGGCTGGGGTCGAGTGGCCTGCTGCTGGGGTGTCCGAAGAAACACACCGCGTTACCCAAGACCTTGTGTTTCCCTGTTTTGTTTACCCACCCTCTCCCTGCGTCGTGGTTTTCCAACACCTGGAGTTGTACTTGTGGGTGTTGGGGGGCTAATAGGGGGTAGGGGATTGGGACATTCTTCACTCCTGTGGTGTCAGGCTGGTTGGCAGGCGGAACACTGATGTTTATTGTACCCATGATGCAAGTCTTGTTTATTTGACTCACTGAATCAGAGTTAATGAATCCACTAGTGAGGATACAACTGAGAATGCATACACATGTCGGGTCATATATTTTATTATTATTCACACTACTCACAATTTTAGTTTCAATATTACTTAATTTCAATATTATTTAATTTCAAAAATTTTATTTTTGAGACATGAAAAAATAGAGTGGTTAACGTTAGGTCATTTTGTGGATTAAGGAGTTCTAATCTAGTAGCATTTCATATGCAGCAGGCATAATTATGTTGCTGTTGGGATTGAATGAACTTTAGAGATTGAAGATCATAGAGTTTCTCAAGTGCAAGCACCCCCAGATGGAGATAATTTTTGAAGCGGGAGTAGTAACGCGAAGCTATCTTACAATAGTCATCTTTCTAGTACAACAGGAGTAAGCATAGTTATATGGAAGCGGCATTCATGTTATTACAGGTGACGCATAGCGAACACGATTGAGTAGGTGCATTTGACGCAGAAGGCACTATCAGCAGTATTGACGAGAGACACAGGGAGAGTTTCAGAACGCCACTATCATTGATTAGGTATGCGCGGAGGGAATTATCGGGTGATATTTTGATTCATCGCGCATCTGTGTTGGCAGAACATTCAAGATAAACAAACAGAGACCGGAGGAAACAGGCATTTTCAGAGTCAGAGGGTGTCTCATGAACACTGAAGTAGGTTTTAATCTTGTGGCATTGATAAATCCAGATGTGACTTCACAAATGATTATGGCTAGTACACGTATTTTTATGGTTTTATGTTTTTCAGGTGTTCTGTATGAGTACACTAGGTTTTTGATGAGTTTGGTACCTCTAGCATTTCCGCTACAGGTGAGAGTTCATAACACTAACAGAGTCAGGCATGTGGCGCACGGGTATGATGAGAGGTATATAGGTTTATAGGTTTTTAGCACAAACAAACACTATATAACTTTTAATACAAACCGGCATGGTTGTGCATGATGGATTCCTTACTCAGTGAGCATGATTAAACAACAAACTGCACATTAATAGGTGGGATTACAGGTTCTATCCCAATCCCTGGATTGCAATGTACTAATTGTATACAATATAGGACCTAGAGTTATTACAAAATGGATCTTTCATTATTATTATTATTACTGTTATTACCTGACGAAGGTATTTACCCAAATGCATTGGGAGATGTGAATACCAGGGAGATGTAAATATCCATGGATCTTCATGCAAATAATGAATCCTGTGAAATTATGAGAATATGAAAATAAGCTCAAGAAAATAAACACAAGAAAGAAACGTTCAACAAACTGGCTTGAATATGATTATGAATATGTAATACTCGTTTGGCTATGATTGTTTTGTAAAAATTGTTTTGCACTTTAGGACAAGTTCATGTACTTAGAGGTATAGAAATTGATATATAAGTAAGCACCGTAAGGATGAGTGTATAGTGCATTCCCCACATGGACAGGTTCTGTTCATTTCTTGAAACAGTATCAAAGGCCAGATGCAGCAGCATGGCCATTGCTGGAAAGCTCTGATCAAGCTTTTCCTTACTGAATTCTGATGCTGCAAGTAGGGCGGACTCTGTATTGGAGCCAGAGCAAAATCCTGATTGGGAGTAATGCAAAGAGAGGATACAATCTAAGAGGTATGACAACTGCGTGTTGACCCTTTTCTGGGCAACAGTAGAAAGAAGAGAAATAGGTCTCTAATTGCTAATAACCTTAGGATTAGCCAATGGTTTTTCAGCAGGGGGAGCACAGGCGCATGTTTCCAACAAGGAGGAACCACACACAATTCTGCGGAGTTATTCAACAACCTATTGATGATGGGGTCAACCACATCAGAGGTCAAATTTTAAACAGCTGGATGACACTGGTTTAGACCTGCACCAAGCCAATTCTGACGCTGTATCTTCTGAGGAAATAGAGTCAAACTTCATCAGAAGAGGGCCCGATTGAGTGAGAGCAGGCATGCCCACATCAGGTAAAATTAGCAGTATGAATTGATCATAGAGGGTTTAAATTTTCTTATAGAATAATTTTGAGAGATCTTGACAGAGTTGCAATAAAGGAGAGAGAACCTTTTCTTTAGCCACTGTGGAAAGGAAACTTTTAACAATTTAAAAATGTTTGTGAGGCTGAAACAGCGCTGGTGCAGTGAGCTAAATAACGGTGATGGATCAAGCCCTAATCTTTGGACTGGGTAAGAGTGGTCTGCTTAATTCAGACACTCTGTTCATCACCACCCCCTTTTCTGAATCGTTTTTGGCCACTGTAGGTGTGGCAGGGTATACTCAGACATGAGTCCCTTGCTCACTGCACCATCAGGATTCAAGCAAGCCGGGCCGACGACGGCTGAAATGCCAGAAACCGGTCCCCGGAAGCTTGTCTCCTTTCTTGTAAAGAATTGGCTTGGTAGTTTGGTCTGCCCTGTTCCCATGATGCACTGGGCCAGGGACAGACTAATTTGCATATAGCCAGGTTCTGAGCTGGGATGGTGCAGTGAGCTAAATAACGGTGATGGATCAAGCCCTGATCTTTGGACTGGGTAAGAGTGGTCTGCTTAATTTAGACACTCTGTTCATCACCACCCCCTTTTCTGAATCGTTTTTGGCCACTATAGGTGTGGCAGGGTATACTCAGACATGAGTCCCTTGCTCACTGCACCATCAGGATTCAAGCAAGCCGGGCCGACGACGGCTGAAATGCCAGAAACCGGTCCCCGGAAGCTTGTCTCCTTTCTTGTAAAGAATTGGCTTGGTAGTTTGGTCTGCCCTGTTCCCATGATGCACTGGGCCAGGGACAGACTAATTTGCATATAGCCAGGTTCTGAGCTGGGATGGTGCAGTGAGCTAAATAACGGTGATGGATCAAGCCCTGATCTTTGGACTGGGTAAGAGTGGTCTGCTTAATTCAGACACTCTGTTCATCACCACCCCCTTTTCTGAATCGTTTTTGGCCACTATAGGTGTGGCAGGGTATACTCAGACATGAGTCCCTTGCTCACTGCACCATCAGGATTCAAGCAAGCCGGGCCGACGACGGCTGAAATGCCAGAAACCGGTCCCCGGAAGCTTGTCTCCTTTCTTGTAAAGAATTGGCTTGGTAGTTTGGTCTGCCCTGTTCCCATGATGCACTGGGCCAGGGACAGACTAATTTGCATATAGCCAGGTTCTGATCTGGGATGGTGCAGTGAGCTAAATAACGGTGATGGGTCAAGCCCTGATCTTTGGACTGGGTAAGAGTGGTCTGCTTAATTCAGACACTCTGTTCATCACCACCCCCTTTTCTGAATCGTTTTTGGCCACTATAGGTGTGGCAGGGGATACTCAGACATGAGTCCCTTGCTCACTGCACCATCAGGATTCAAGCAAGCCGGGCCGACGACGGCTGAAATGCCAGAAACCGGTCCCCGGAAGCTTGTCTCCTTTCTTGTAAAGAATTGGCTTGGTAGTTTGGTCTGCCCTGTTCCCATGATGCACTGGGCCAGGGACAGACTAATATGCATATAGCCAGGTTTTGAGCTGGGATGGTGCAGTGAGCTAAATAACGGTGATGGATCAAGCCCTGATCTTTGGACTGGGTAAGAGTGGTCTGCTTAATTCAGACACTCTGTTCATCACAACCCCCTTTTCTGAATCGTTTTTGGCCACTATAGGTGTGGCAGAGTATACTCAGACATGAGTCCCTTGCTCACTGCACCATCAGGATTCAAGCAAGCCGGGCCGACGACGGCTGAAATGCCAGAAACCGGTCCCCGGAAGCTTGTCTCCTTTCTTGTAAAGAATTGGCTTGGTAGTTTGGTCTGCCCTGTTCCCATGATGCACTGGGCCAGGGACAGACTAATATGCATATAGCCAGGTTTTGAGCTGGGATGGTGCAGTGAGCTAAATAACGGTGATGGATCAAGCCCTGATCTTTGGACTGGGTAAGAGTGGTCTGCTTAATTCAGACACTCTGTTCATCACAACCCCCTTTTCTGAATCGTTTTTGGCCACTATAGGTGTGGCAGAGTATACTCAGACATGAGTCCCTTGCTCACTGCACCATCAGGATTCAAGCAAGCCGGGACGATGACGGCTGAAATGCCAGAAACCGGTCCCCGGAAGCTTGTCTCCTTTCTTGTAAAGAATTGGCTTGGTTGTTTGGTCTGCCCTGTTCCCATGATGCACTGGGCCAGGGACAAACTAATTTGCATATAGCCAGGTTCTGAGCTGGGATGGTGCAGTGAGCTAAACAACAGTGATGGATCAAGCCCTGATCTTTGGACTGGGTAAGAGTGGTCTGCTTAATTCAGACACTCTGTTCATCACCACCCCCTTTTCTGAATCGTTTTTGGCCACTATAGGTGTGGCAGAGTATACTCAGACATGAGTCCCTTGCTCACTGCACCATCAGGATTCAAGCAAGCCGGGCCTACGACGGCTGAAATGCCAGAAACCGGTCCCCGGAAGCTTGTCTCCTTTCTTGTAAAGAATTGGCGTGGTAGTTTGGTCTGCCCTGTTCCCATGATGCACTGGGCCAGGGACAGACTAATTTGCATATAGCCAGGTTCTGAGCTGGGATGGTGCAGTGAGCTAAATAACGGTGATGGATCAAGCCCTGATCTTTGGACTGGGTAAGAGTGGTCTGCTTAATTCAGACACTCTGTTCATCACCACCCCCTTTTCTGAATCGTTTTTGGCCACTATAGGTGTGGCAGGGTATACTCAGACATGAGTCCCTTGCTCACTGCACCATCAGGATTCAAGCAAGCCGGGCCGACGACGGCTGAAATGCCAGAATCCGGTCCCCGGAAGCTTGTCTCCTTTCTTGTAAAGAATTGGCTTGGTAGTTTGGTCTGCCCTGTTCCCATGATGCACTGGGCCAGGGACAGACTAATTTGCATATAGCCAGGTTCTGAGCTGGGATGGTGCAGTGAGCTAAATAACGGTGATGGATCAAGCCCTGATCTTTGGACTGGGTAAGAGTGGTCTGCTTAATTCAAACACTCTGTTCATCACCACCCCCTTTTCTGAATCGTTTTTGGCCACTATAGGTGTGGCAGGGTATACTCAGACATGAGTCCCTTGCTCACTGCACCATCAGGATTCAAGCAAGCCGGGCCGACGATGGCTGAAATGCCAGAAACCGGTCCCCGGAAGCTTGTCTCCTTTCTTGTAAAGAATTGGCTTGGTAGTTTGGTCTGCCCTGTTCCCATGATGCACTGGGCCAGGGACAGACTAATTTGCATATAGCCAGGTTCTGAGCTGGGATGGTGCAGTGAGCTAAATAACGGTGATGGATCAAGCCCTGAGCTTTGGACTGGGTAAGAGTGGTCTGCTTAATTCAGACACTCTGTTCATCACCACCCCCTTTTCTGAATCATTTTTGGCCACTATAGGTGTGGCAGGGGATACTCAGACATGAGTCCCTTGCTCACTGCACCATCAGGATTCATGCAAGCCGGGCCGACGACGGCTGAAATGCCAGAAACCGGTCCCCGGAAGCTTGTCTCCTTTCTTGTAAAGAATTGGTTTGGTAGTTTGGTCTGCCCTGTTCCCATGATGCACTGGGCCAGGGACAGACTCATTTGCATATAGCCAGGTTCTGAGCTGGGATGGTGCAGTGAGCTAAATAACGGTGATGGATCAAGCCCTGATGTTTGGACTGGGTAAGAGTGGTCTGCTTAATTCAGACACTCTGTTCATCACCACCCCCTTTTCTGAATCGTTTTTGGCCACTATAGGTGGGGCAGGGTATACTCAGACATGAGTCCCTTGCTCACTGCACCATCAGGATTCAAGCAAGCCGGGCCGACGACGGCTGAAATGCCAGAAACCGGTCCCCGGAAGCTTGTCTCCTTCCTTGTAAAGAATTGGCTTGGTAGTTTGGTCTGCCCTGTTCCCATGATGCACTGGGCCAGGGACAGACTAATTTGCATATAGCCAGGTTCTGAGCTGGGATGGTGCAGTGAGCTAAATAACGGTGATGGATCAAGCCCTGATCTTTGGACTGGGTAAGAGTGGTCTGCTTAATTCAGACACTCTGTTCATCACCACCCCCTTTTCTGAATCGTTTTTGGCCACTATAGGTGTGGCAGGGTATACTCAGACATGAGTCCCTTGCTCACTGCACCATCAGGATTCAAGCAAGCCGGGCCGACGACGGCTGAAATGCCAGAAACCGGTCCCCGGAAGCTTGTCTCCTTTCTTGTAAAGAATTGGCTTGGTAGTTTGGTCTGCCCTGTTCCCATGATGCACTGTGCCAGGGACAGACTAATTTGCATATAGCCAGGCTCTGAGCTGGGATGGTGCAGTGAGCTAAATAACGGTGATGGATCAAGCCCTGATCTTTGGACTGGGTAAGAGTGGTCTGCTTAATTCAGACACTCTGTTCATCACCACCCCCTTTTCTGAATCGTTTTTGGCCACTATAGGTGGGGCAGGGTATACTCAGACATGAGTCCCTTGCTCACTGCACCATCAGGATTCAAGCAAGCCGGGCCGACGACGGCTGAAATGCCAGAAACCGGTCCCCGGAAGCTTGTCTCCTTTCTTGTAAAGAATTGGCTTGGTAGTTTGGTCTGCCCTGTTCCCATTATGCACTGGGCAAGGGACAGACTAATTTGCATATAGCCAGGTTCTGAGCTGGGATGGTGCAGTGAGCTAAATAACGGTGATGGATCAAGCCCTGAGCTTTGGACTGGGTAAGAGTGGTCTGCTTAATTCAGACACTCTGTTCATCACCACCCCCTTTTCTGAATCATTTTTGGCCACTATAGGTGTGGCAGGGGATACTCAGACATGAGTCCCTTGCTCACTGCAGCATCAGGATTCAAGCAAGCCGGGCCGACGACGGCTGAAATGGCAGAAACCGGTCCCCGGAAGCTTGTCTCCTTTCTTGTAAAGAATTGGCTTGGTAGTTTGGTCTGCCCTGTTCCCATGATGCACTGGGCCAGGGACAGACTAATTTGCATATAGCCAGGTTCTGAGCTGGGATGGTGCAGTGAGCTAAATAACGGTGATGGATCAAGCCCTGATCTTTGGACTGGGTAAGAGTGGTCTGCTTAATTCAGACACTCTGTTCATCACCACCCCCTTTTCTGAATCGTTTTTGGCCACTAAAGGTGTGGCAGGGTATACTCAGACATGAGTCCCTTGCTCACTGCACCATCAGGATTCAAACAAGCCAGGCCGACGATGGCTGAAATGCCAGAAACCGGTCCCCGGAAGCTTGTCTCCTTTCTTGTGAAGAATTGGCTTGGTAGTTTGGTCTGCCCTGTTCCCATGATGCACTGGGCCAGGGACAGACTAATTTGCATATAGCCAGGTTTTGAGCTGGGATGGTGCAGTGAGCTAAATAACGGTGATGGATCAAGCCCTGATCTTTGGACTGGGTAAGAGTGGTCTGCTTAATTCAGACACTCTGTTCATCACAACCCCCTTTTCTGAATCGTTTTTGGCCACTATAGGTGTGGCAGGGTATACTCAGACATGAGTCCCTTGCTCACTGCACCATCAGGATTCAAGCAAGCCGGGACGATGACGGCTGAAATGCCAGAAACCGGTCCCCGGAAGCTTGTCTCCTTTCTTGTAAAGAATTGGCTTGGTAGTTTGGTCTGCCCTGTTCCCATGATGCACTGGGCCAGGGACAAACTAATTTGCATATAGCCAGGTTCTGAGCTGGGATGGTGCAGTGAGCTAAACAACAGTGATGGATCAAGCCCTGATCTTTGGACTGGGTAAGAGTGGTCTGCTTAATTCAGACACTCTGTTCATCACCACCCCCTTTTCTGAATCGTTTTTGGCCACTATAGGTGTGGCAGGGTATACTCAGACATGAGTCCCTTGCTCACTGCACCATCAGGATTCAAGCAAGCCGGGCCGACGACGGCTGAAATGCCAGAAACCGGTCCCCGGAAGCTTGTCTCCTTTCTTGTAAAGAATTGGCTTGGTAGTTTGGTCTGCCCTGTTCCCATGATGCACTGGGCCAGGGACAGACTAATTTGCATATAGCCAGGTTCTGAGCTGGGATGGTGCAGTGAGCTAAATAACGGTGATGGATCAAGCCCTGATCTTTGGACTGGGTAAGAGTGGTCTGCTTAATTCAGACACTCTGTTCATCACCACCCCCTTTTCTGAATCGTTTTTGGCCACTATAGGTGTGGCAGGGTATACTCAGACATGAGTCCCTTGCTCACTGCACCATCAGGATTCAAGCAAGCCGGGCCGACGACGGCTGAAATGCCAGAATCCGGTCCCGGAAGCTTGTCTCCTTTCTTGTAAAGAATTGGCTTGGTAGTTTGGTCTGCCCTGTTCCCATGATGCACTGGGCCAGGGACAGACTAATTTGCATATAGCCAGGTTCTGAGCTGGGATGGTGCAGTGAGCTAAATAACGGTGATGGATCAAGCCCTGATCTTTGGACTGGGTAAGAGTGGTCTGCTTAATTCAAACACTCTGTTCATCACCACCCCCTTTTCTGAATCGTTTTTGGCCACTATAGGTGTGGCAGGGTATACTCAGACATGAGTCCCTTGCTCACTGCACCATCAGGATTCAAGCAAGCCGGGCCGACGACGGCTGAAATGCCAGAAACCGGTCCCCGGAAGCTTGTCTCCTTTCTTGTGAAGAATTGGCTTGGTAGTTTGGTCTGCCCTGTTCCCATGATGCACTGGGCCAGGGACAGACTAATTTGCATATAGCCAGGTTCTGAGCTGGGATGGTGCAGTGAGCTAAATAACGGTGATGGATCAAGCCCTGAGCTTTGGACTGGGTAAGGGTGGTCTGCTTAATTCAGACACTCTGTTCATCACCACCCCCTTTTCTGAATCATTTTTGGCCACTATAGGTGTGGCAGGGGATACTCAGACATGAGTCCCTTGCTCACTGCACCATCAGGATTCATGCAAGCCGGGCCGACGACGGCTGAAATGCCAGAAACCGGTCCCCGGAAGCTTGTCTCCTTTCTTGTAAAGAATTGGTTTGGTAGTTTGGTCTGACCTGTTCCCATGATGCACTGGGCCAGGGACAGACTCATTTGCATATAGCCAGGTTCTGAGCTGGGATGGTGCAGTGAGCTAAATAACGGTGATGGATCAAGCCCTGATCTTTGGACTGGGTAAGACTGGTCTGCTTAATTCAGACACTCTGTTCATCACCACCCCCTTTTCTGAATCGTTTTTGGCCACTATAGGTGGGGCAGGGTATACTCAGACATGAGTCCCTTGCTCACTGCACCATCAGGATTCAAGCAAGCCGGGCCGACGACGGCTGAAATGCCAGAAACCGGTCCCCGGAAGCTTGTCTCCTTTCTTGTAAAGAATTGGCTTTGTAGTTTGGTCTGCCCTGTTCCCATGATGCACTGGGCCAGGGACAGACTAATTTGCATATAGCCAGGTTCTGAGCTGGGATGGTGCAGTGAGCTAAATAACGGTGATGGGTCAAGCCCTGATCTTTGGACTGGGTAAGAGTGGTCTGCTTAATTCAGACACTCTGTTCATCACCACCCCCTTTTCTGAATCGTTTTTGGCCACTATAGGTGTGGCAGGGGATACTCAGACATGAGTCCCTTGCTCACTGCACCATCAGGATTCAAGCAAGCCGGGCCGACGACGGCTGAAATGCCAGAAACCGGTCCCCGGAAGCTTGTCTCCTTTCTTGTAAAGAATTGACTTGGTAGTTTGGTCTGCCCTGTTCCCATGATGCACTGGGCCAGGGACAGACTAATTTGCATATAGCCAGGTTTTGAGCTGGGATGGTGCAGTGAGCTAAATAACGGTGATGGATCAAGCCCTGATCTTTGGACTGGGTAAGAGTGGTCTGCTTAATTCAGACACTCTGTTCATCACAACCCCCTTTTCTGAATCGTTTTTGGCCACTATAGGTGTGGCAGGGTATACTCAGACATGAGTCCCTTGCTCACTGCCCCATCAGGATTCAAGCAAGCCGGGACGATGACGGCTGAAATGCCAGAAACCGGTCCCCGGAAGCTTGTCTCCTTTCTTGTAAAGAATTGGCTTGGTAGTTTGGTCTGCCCTGTTCCCATGATGCACTGGGCCAGGGACAAACTAATTTGCATATAGCCAGGTTCTGAGCTGGGATGGTGCAGTGAGCTAAACAACAGTGATGGATCAAGCCCTGATCTTTGGACTGGGTAAGAGTGGTCTGCTTAATTCAGACACTCTGTTCATCACCACCCCCTTTTCTGAATCGTTTTTGGCCACTATAGGTGTGGCAGAGTATACTCAGACATGAGTCCCTTGCTCACTGCACCATCAGGATTCAAGCAAGCCGGGCCTACGACGGCTGAAATGCCAGAAACCGGTCCCCGGAAGCTTGTCTCCTTTCTTGTAAAGAATTGGCGTGGTAGTTTGGTCTGCCCTGTTCCCATGATGCACTGGGCCAGGGACAGACTAATTTGCATATAGCCAGGTTCTGAGCTGGGATGGTGCAGTGACCTAAATAACGGTGATGGATCAAGCCCTGATCTTTGGACTGGGTAAGAGTGGTCTGCTTAATTCAGACATTCTGTTCATCACCACCCCCTTTTCTGAATCGTTTTTGGCCACTATAGGTGTGGCAGGGTATACTCAGACATGAGTCCCTTGCTCACTGCACCATCAGGATTCAAGCAAGCCGGGCCGACGACGGCTGAAATGCCAGAATCCGGTCCCCGGAAGCTTGTCTCCTTTCTTGTAAAGAATTGGCTTGGTAGTTTGGTCTGCCCTGTTCCCATGATGCACTGGGCCAGGGACAGACTAATTTGCATATAGCCAGGTTCTGAGCTGGGATGGTGCAGTGAGCTAAATAACGGTGATGGATCAAGCCCTGATCTTTGGACTGGGTAAGAGTGGTCTGCTTAATTTAAACACTCTGTTCATCACCACCCCCTTTTCTGAATCGTTTTTGGCCACTATAGGTGTGGCAGGGTATACTCAGACATGAGTCCCTTGCTCACTGCACCATCAGGATTCAAGCAAGCCGGGCCGATGACGGCTGAAATGCCAGAAACCGGTCCCCGGAAGCTTGTCTCCTTTCTTGTAAAGAATTGGCTTGGTAGTTTGGTCTGCCCTGTTCCCATGATGCACTGGGACAGGGACAGACTAATTTGCATATAGCCAGGTTCTGAGCTGGGATGGTGCAGTGAGCTAAATAACGGTGATGGATCAAGCCCTGAGCTTTGGACTGGGTAAGAGTGGTCTGCTTAATTCAGACACTCTGTTCATCACCACCCCCTTTTCTGAATCATTTTTGGCCACTATAGGTGTGGCAGGGGATACTCAGACATGAGTCCCTTGCTCACTGCACCATCAGGATTCATGCAAGCCGGGCCGACGACGGCTGAAATGCCGGAAACCGGTCCCCGGAAGCTTGTCTCCTTTCTTGTAAAGAATTGGTTTGGTAGTTTGGTCTGCCCTGTTCCCATGATGCACTGGGCCAGGGACAGACTCATTTGCATATAGCCAGGTTCTGAGCTGGGATGGTGCAGTGAGCTAAATAACGGTGATGGATCAAGCCCTGATCTTTGGACTGGGTAAGAGTGGTCTGCTTAATTCAGACACTCTGTTCATCACCACCCCCTTTTCTGAATCGTTTTTGGCCACTATAGGTGGGGCAGGGTATACTCAGACATGAGTCCCTTGCTCACTGCACCATCAGGATTCAAGCAAGCCGGGCCGACGACGGCTGAAATGCCAGAAACCGGTCCCCGGAAGCTTGTCTCCTTTCTTGTAAAGAATTGGCTTGGTAGTTTGGTCTGCCCTGTTCCCATGATGCACTGGGCCAGGGACAGACTAATTTGCATATAGCCAGGTTCTGAGCTGGGATGGTGCAGTGAGCTAAATAACGGTGATGGATCAAGCCCTGATCTTTGGACTGGGTAAGAGTGGTCTGCTTAATTCAGACACTCTGTTCATCACCACCCCCTTTTCTGAATCGTTTTTGGCCACTATAGGTGTGGCAGGGTATACTCAGACATGAGTCCCTTGCTCACTGCACCATCAGGATTCAAGCAAGCCGGGCCGACGACGGCTGAAATGCCAGAAACCGGTCCCCGGAAGCTTGTCTCCTTTCTTGTAAAGAATTGGCTTGGTAGTTTGGTCTGCCATGTTCCCATGATGCACTGTGCCAGGGACAGACTAATTTGCATATAGCCAGGTTCTGAGCTGGGATGGTGCAGTGAGCTAAATAACGGTGATGGATCAAGCCCTGATCTTTGGACTGGGTAAGAGTGGTCTGCCTAATTCAGACACTCTGTTCATCACCACTCCCTTTTCTGAATCGTTTTTGGACACTATAGGTGTGGCAGGGTATACTCAGACATGAGTCCCTTGCTCACTGCACCATCAGGATTCAAGCAAGTCGGGCCGACGACGGCTGAAATGCCAGAAACCGGTCCCCGGAAGCTTGTCTCCTTTCTTGTAAAGAATTGGCTTGGTAGTTTGGTCTGCCCTGTTCCCATGATGCACTGGGCCAGGGACAGACTAATTTGCATATAGCCAGGTTCTGAGCTGGGATGGTGCAGTGAGCTAAATAACGGTGATGGATCAAGCCCTGATCTTTGGACTGGGTAAGAGTGGTCTGCTTAATTCAGACACTCTGTTCATCACCACCCCCTTTTCTGAATCGTTTTTGGCCACTATAGGTGTGGCAGGGTATACTCAGACATGAGTCCCTTGCTCACTGCACCATCAGGATTCAAGCAAGCCGGGCCGACGACGGCTGAAATGCCAGAAACCGGTCCCCGGAAGCTTGTCTCCTTTCTTGTAAAGAATTGGCTTGGTAGTTTGGTCTGCCCTGTTCCCATGATGCACTGGGCAAGGGACAGACTAATTTGCATATAGCCAGGTTCTGAGCTGGGATGGTGCAGTGAGCTAAATAACGGTGATGGATCAAGCCCTGAGCTTTGGACTGGGTAAGAGTGGTCTGCTTAATTCAGACACTCTGTTCATCACCACCCCCTTTTCTGAATCATTTTTGGCCACTATAGGTGTGGCAGGGGATACTCAGACATGAGTCCCTTGCTCACTGCAGCATCAGGATTCAAGCAAGCCGGGCCGACGACGGCTGAAATGCCAGAAACCGGTCCCCGGAAGCTTGTCTCCTTTCTTGTAAAGAATTGGCTTGGTAGTTTGGTCTGCCCTGTTCCCATGATGCACTGGGCCAGGGACAGACTAATTTGCATATAGCCAGGTTCTGAGCTGGGATGGTGCAGTGAGCTAAATAATGGTGATGGATCAAGCCCTGATCTTTGGACTGGGTAAGAGTGGTCTGCTTAATTTAAACACTCTGTTCATCACCACCCCCTTTTCTGAATCGTTTTTGGCCACTATAGGTGTGGCAGGGTATACTCAGACATGAGTCCCTTGCTCACTGCACCATCAGGATTCAAGCAAGCCGGGCCGATGACGGCTGAAATGCCAGAAACCGGTCCCCGGAAGCTTGTCTCCTTTCTTGTAAAGAATTGGCTTGGTAGTTTGGTCTGCCCTGTTCCCATGATGCACTGGGACAGGGACAGACTAATTTGCATATAGCCAGGTTCTGAGCTGGGATGGTGCAGTGAGCTAAATAACGGTGATGGATCAAGCCCTGAGCTTTGGACTGGGTAAGAGTGGTCTGCTTAATTCAGACACTCTGTTCATCACCACCCCCTTTTCTGAATCATTTTTGGCCACTATAGGTGTGGCAGGGGATACTCAGACATGAGTCCCTTGCTCACTGCACCATCAGGATTCATGCAAGCCGGGCCGACGACGGCTGAAATGCCGGAAACCGGTCCCCGGAAGCTTGTCTCCTTTCTTGTAAAGAATTGGTTTGGTAGTTTGGTCTGCCCTGTTCCCATGATGCACTGGGCCAGGGACAGACTCATTTGCATATAGCCAGGTTCTGAGCTGGGATGGTGCAGTGAGCTAAATAACGGTGATGGATCAAGCCCTGATCTTTGGACTGGGTAAGAGTGGTCTGCTTAATTCAGACACTCTGTTCATCACCACCCCCTTTTCTGAATCGTTTTTGGCCACTATAGGTGGGGCAGGGTATACTCAGACATGAGTCCCTTGCTCACTGCACCATCAGGATTCAAGCAAGCCGGGCCGACGACGGCTGAAATGCCAGAAACCGGTCCCCGGAAGCTTGTCTCCTTTCTTGTAAAGAATTGGCTTGGTAGTTTGGTCTGCCCTGTTCCCATGATGCACTGGGCCAGGGACAGACTAATTTGCATATAGCCAGGTTCTGAGCTGGGATGGTGCAGTGAGCTAAATAACGGTGATGGATCAAGCCCTGATCTTTGGACTGGGTAAGAGTGGTCTGCTTAATTCAGACACTCTGTTCATCACCACCCCCTTTTCTGAATCGTTTTTGGCCACTATAGGTGTGGCAGGGTATACTCAGACATGAGTCCCTTGCTCACTGCACCATCAGGATTCAAGCAAGCCGGGCCGACGATGGCTGAAATGCCAGAAACCGGTCCCCGGAAGCTTGTCTCCTTTCTTGTAAAGAATTGGCTTGGTAGTTTGGTCTGCCCTGTTCCCATGATGCACTGTGCCAGGGACAGACTAATTTGCATATAGCCAGGTTCTGAGCTGGGATGGTGCAGTGAGCTAAATAACGGTGATGGATCAAGCCCTGATCTTTGGACTGGGTAAGAGTGGTCTGCCTAATTCAGACACTCTGTTCATCACCACTCCCTTTTCTGAATCGTTTTTGGACACTATAGGTGTGGCAGGGTATACTCAGACATGTGTCCCTTGCTCACTGCACCATCAGGATTCAAGCAAGTCGGGCCGACGACGGCTGAAATGCCAGAAACCGGTCCCCGGAAGCTTGTCTCCTTTCTTGTAAAGAATTGGCTTGGTAGTTTGGTCTGCCCTGTTCCCATGATGCACTGGGCCAGGGACAGACTAATTTGCATATAGCCAGGTTCTGAGCTGGGATGGTGCAGTGAGCTAAATAACGGTGATGGATCAAGCCCTGATCTTTGGACTGGGTAAGAGTGGTCTGCTTAATTCAGACACTCTGTTCATCACCACCCCCTTTTCTGAATCGTTTTTGGCCACTATAGGTGTGGCAGGGTATACTCAGACATGAGTCCCTTGCTCACTGCACCATCAGGATTCAAGCAAGCCGGGCCGACGACGGCTGAAATGCCAGAAACCGGTCCCCGGAAGCTTGTCTCCTTTCTTGTAAAGAATTGGTTTGGTAGTTTGGTCTGCCCTGTTCCCATGATGCACTGGGCCAGGGACAGACTCATTTGCATATAGCCAGGTTCTGAGCTGGGATGGTGCAGTGAGCTAAATAACGGTGATGGATCAAGCCCTGATCTTTGGACTGGGTAAGAGTGGTCTGCTTAATTCAGACACTCTGTTCATCACCACCCCCTTTTCTGAATCGTTTTTGGCCACTATAGGTGGGGCAGGGTATACTCAGACATGAGTCCCTTGCTCACTGCACCATCAGGATTCAAGGAAGCCGGGCCGACGACGGCTGAAATGCCAGAAACCGGTCCCCGGAAGCTTGTCTCCTTTCTTGTAAAGAATTGGCTTGGTAGTTTGGTCTGCCCTGTTCCCATGATGCACTGGGCCAGGGACAGACTAATTTGCATATAGCCAGGTTCTGAGCTGGGATGGTGCAGTGAGCTAAATAACGGTGATGGATCAAGCCCTGATCTTTGGACTGGGTAAGAGTGGTCTGCTTAATTCAGACACTCTGTTCATCACCACCCCCTTTTCTGAATCGTTTTTGGCCACTATAGGTGTGGCAGGGTATACTCAGACATGAGTCCCTTGCTCACTGCACCATCAGGATTCAAGCAAGCCGGGCCGACGACGGCTGAAATGCCAGAAACCGGTCCCCGGAAGCTTGTCTCCTTTCTTGTAAAGAATTGGCTTGGTAGTTTGGTCTGCCCTGTTCCCATGATGCACTGTGCCAGGGACAGACTAATTTGCATATAGCCAGGTTCTGAGCTGGGATGGTGCAGTGAGCTAAATAACGGTGATGGATCAAGCCCTGATCTTTGGACTGGGTAAGAGTGGTCTGCCTAATTCAGACACTCTGTTCATCACCACTCCCTTTTCTGAATCGTTTTTGGACACTATAGGTGTGGCAGGGTATACTCAGACATGAGTCCCTTGCTCACTGCACCATCAGGATTCAAGCAAGTCGGGCCGACGACGGCTGAAATGCCAGAAACCGGTCCCCGGAAGCTTGTCTCCTTTCTTGTAAAGAATTGGCTTGGTAGTTTGGTCTGCCCTGTTCCCATGATGCACTGGGCCAGGGACAGACTAATTTGCATATAGCCAGGTTCTGAGCTGGGATGGTGCAGTGAGCTAAATAACGGTGATGGATCAAGCCCTGATCTTTGGACTGGGTAAGAGTGGTCTGCTTAATTCAGACACTCTGTTCATCACCACCCCCTTTTCTGAATCGTTTTTGGCCACTATAGGTGTGGCAGGGTATACTCAGACATGAGTCCCTTGCTCACTGCACCATCAGGATTCAAGCAAGCCGGGCCGACGACGGCTGAAATGCCAGAAACCGGTCCCCGGAAGCTTGTCTCCTTTCTTGTAAAGAATTGGCTTGGTAGTTTGGTCTGCCCTGTTCCCATGATGCACTGGGCAAGGGACAGACTAATTTGCATATAGCCAGGTTCTGAGCTGGGATGGTGCAGTGAGCTAAATAACGGTGATGGATCAAGCCCTGAGCTTTGGACTGGGTAAGAGTGGTCTGCTTAATTCAGACACTCTGTTCATCACCACCCCCTTTTCTGAATCATTTTTGGCCACTATAGGTGTGGCAGGGGATACTCAGACATGAGTCCCTTGCTCACTGCAGCATCAGGATTCAAGCAAGCCGGGCCGACGACGGCTGAAATGCCAGAAACCGGTCCCCGGAAGCTTGTCTCCTTTCTTGTAAAGAATTGGCTTGGTAGTTTGGTCTGCCCTGTTCCCATGATGCACTGGGCCAGGGACAGACTAATTTGCATATAGCCAGGTTCTGAGCTGCGATGGTGCAGTGAGCTAAATAACGGTGATGGATCAAGCCCTGATCTTTGGACTGGGTAAGAGTGGTCTGCTTAATTCAGACACTCTGTTCATCACCACCCCCTTTTCTGAATCGTTTTTGGCCACTAAAGGTGTGGCAGGGTATACTCAGACATGAGTCCCTTGCTCACTGCACCATCAGGATTCAAGCAAGCCAGGCCGACGACGGCTGAAATGCCAGAAACCGGTCCCCGGAAGCTTGTCTCCTTTCTTGTGAAGAATTGGCTTGGTAGTTTGGTCTGCCCTGTTCCCATGATGCACTGGGCCAGGGACAGACTAATTTGCATATAGCCAGGTTCTGAGCTGGGATGGTGCAGTGAGCTAAATAACGGTGATGGATCAAGCCCTGATCTTTGGACTGGGTAAGAGTGGTCTGCTTAATTCAGACACTCTGTTCATCACCACCCCCTTTTCTGAATCGTTTTTGGCCACTATAGGTGTGGCAGGGTATACTCAGACATGAGTCCCTTGCTCACTGCACCATCAGGATTCAAGCAAGCCGGGCCGACGACGGCTGAAATGCCAGAATCCGGTCCCCGGAAGCTTGTCTCCTTTCTTGTAAAGAATTGGCTTGGTAGTTTGGTCTGCCCTGTTCCCATGATGCACTGGGCCAGGGACAGACTAATTTGCATATAGCCAGGTTCTGAGCTGGGATGGTGCAGTGAGCTAAATAACGGTGATGGATCAAGCCCTGATCTTTGGACTGGGTAAGAGTGGTCTGCTTAATTCAAACACTCTGTTCATCACCACCCCCTTTTCTGAATCGTTTTTGGCCACTATAGGTGTGGCAGGGTATACTCAGACATGAGTCCCTTGCTCACTGCACCATCAGGATTCAAGCAAGCCGGGCCGACGACGGCTGAAATGCCAGAAACCGGTCCCCGGAAGCTTGTCTCCTTTCTTGTAAAGAATTGGCTTGGTAGTTTGGTCTGCCCTGTTCCCATGATGCACTGGGCCAGGGACAGACTAATTTGCATATAGCCAGGTTCTGAGCTGGGATGGTGCAGTGAGCTAAATAACGGTGATGGATCAAGCCCTGAGCTTTGGACTGGGTAAGAGTGGTCTGCTTAATTCAGACACTCTGTTCATCACCACCCCCTTTTCTGAATCATTTTTGGCCACTATAGGTGTGGCAGGGGATACTCAGACATGAGTCCCTTGCTCACTGCACCATCAGGATTCATGCAAGCCGGGCCGACGACGGCTGAAATGCCAGAAACCGGTCCCCGGAAGCTTGTCTCCTTTCTTGTAAAGAATTGGTTTGGTAGTTTGGTCTGCCCTGTTCCCATGATGCACTGGGCCAGGGACAGACTCATTTGCATATAGCCAGGTTCTGAGCTGGGATGGTGCAGTGAGCTAAATAACGGTGATGGATCAAGCCCTGATCTTTGGACTGGGTAAGACTGGTCTGCTTAATTCAGACACTCTGTTCATCACCACCCCCTTTTCTGAATCGTTTTTGGCCACTATAGGTGGGGCAGGGTATACTCAGACATGAGTCCCTTGCTCACTGCACCATCAGGATTCAAGCAAGCCGGGCCGACGACGGCTGAAATGCCAGAAACCGGTCCCCGGAAGCTTGTCTCCTTTCTTGTAAAGAATTGGCTTGGTAGTTTGGTCTGCCCTGTTCCCATGATGCACTGGGCCAGGGACAGACTAATTTGCATATAGCCAGGTTCTGAGCTGGGATGGTGCAGTGAGCTAAATAACGGTGATGGATCAAGCCCTGATCTTTGGACTGGGTAAGAGTGGTCTGCTTAATTCAGACACTCTGTTCATCACCACCCCCTTTTCTGAATCGTTTTTGGCCACTATAGGTGGGGCAGGGTATACTCAGACATGAGTCCCTTGCTCACTGCACCATCAGTATTCAAGCAAGCCGGGCCGACGACGGCTGAAATGCCAGAAACCGGTCCCCGGAAGCTTGTCTCCTTTCTTGTGAAGAATTGGCTTGGTAGTTTGGTCTGCCCTGTTCCCATGATGCACTGGGCCAGGGACAGACTAATTTGCATATAGCCAGGTTCTGAGCTGGGATGGTGCAGTGAGCTAAATAACGGTGATGGATCAAGCCCTGATCTTTGGACTGGGTAAGAGTGGTCTGCTTAATTCAGACACTCTGTTCATCACCACCCCCTTTTCTGAATCGTTTTTGGCCACTATAGGTGTGGCAGGGTATACTCAGACATGAGTCCCTTGCTCACTGCACCATCAGGATTCAAGCAAGCCGGGCCGACGACGGCTGAAATGCCAGAATCCGGTCCCCGGAAGCTTGTCTCCTTTCTTGTAAAGAATTGGCTTGGTAGTTTGGTCTGCCCTGTTCCCATGATGCACTGGGCCAGGGACAGACTAATTTGCATATAGCCAGGTTCTGAGCTGGGATGGTGCAGTGAGCTAAATAACGGTGATGGATCAAGCCCTGATATTTGGACTGGGTAAGAGTGGTCTGCCTAATTCAGACACTCTGTTCATCACCACCCCCTTTTCTGAATCGTTTTTGGACACTATAGGTGTGGCAGGGTATACTCAGACATGAGTCCCTTGCTCACTGCACCATCAGGATTCAAGCAAGTCGGGCCGACGACGGCTGAAATGCCAGAAACCGGTCCCCGGAAGCTTGTCTCCTTTCTTGTAAAGAATTGGCTTGGTAGTTTGGTCTGCCCTGTTCCCATGATGCACTGGGCCAGGGACAGACTAATTTGCATATAGCCAGGTTCTGAGCTGGGATGGTGCAGTGAGCTAAATAACGGTGATGGATCAAGCCCTGATCTTTGGACTGGGTAAGAGTGGTCTGCTTAATTCAGACACTCTGTTCATCACCACCCCCTTTTCTGAATCGTTTTTGGCCACTATAGGTGTGGCAGGGTATACTCAGACATGAGTCCCTTGCTCACTGCACCATCAGGATTCAAGCAAGCCGGGCCGACGACGGCTGAAATGCCAGAAACCGGTCCCCGGAAGCTTGTCTCCTTTCTTGTAAAGAATTGGCTTGGTAGTTTGGTCTGCCCTGTTCCCATGATGCACTGGGCAAGGGACAGACTAATTTGCATATAGCCAGGTTCTGAGCTGGGATGGTGCAGTGAGCTAAATAACGGTGATGGATCAAGCCCTGAGCTTTGGACTGGGTAAGAGTGGTCTGCTTAATTCAGACACTCTGTTCATCACCACCCCCTTTTCTGAATCATTTTTGGCCACTATAGGTGTGGCAGGGGATACTCAGACATGAGTCCCTTGCTCACTGCAGCATCAGGATTCAAGCAAGCCGGGCCGACGACGGCTGAAATGCCAGAAACCGGTCCCCGGAAGCTTGTCTCCTTTCTTGTAAAGAATTGGCTTGGTAGTTTGGTCTGCCCTGTTCCCATGATGCACTGGGCCAGGGACAGACTAATTTGCATATAGCCAGGTTCTGAGCTGCGATGGTGCAGTGAGCTAAATAACGGTGATGGATCAAGCCCTGATCTTTGGACTGGGTAAGAGTGGTCTGCTTAATTCAGACACTCTGTTCATCACCACCCCCTTTTCTGAATCGTTTTTGGCCACTAAAGGTGTGGCAGGGTATACTCAGACATGAGTCCCTTGCTCACTGCACCATCAGGATTCAAGCAAGCCAGGCCGACGACGGCTGAAATGCCAGAAACCGGTCCCCGGAAGCTTGTCTCCTTTCTTGTGAAGAATTGGCTTGGTAGTTTGGTCTGCCCTGTTCCCATGATGCACTGGGCCAGGGACAGACTAATTTGCATATAGCCAGGTTCTGAGCTGGGATGGTGCAGTGAGCTAAATAACGGTGATGGATCAAGCCCTGATCTTTGGACTGGGTAAGAGTGGTCTGCTTAATTCAGACACTCTGTTCATCACCACCCCCTTTTCTGAATCGTTTTTGGCCACTATAGGTGTGGCAGGGTATACTCAGACATGAGTCCCTTGCTCACTGCACCATCAGGATTCAAGCAAGCCGGGCCGACGACGGCTGAAATGCCAGAATCCGGTCCCCGGAAGCTTGTCTCCTTTCTTGTAAAGAATTGGCTTGGTAGTTTGGTCTGCCCTGTTCCCATGATGCACTGGGCCAGGGACAGACTAATTTGCATATAGCCAGGTTCTGAGCTGGGATGGTGCAGTGAGCTAAATAACGGTGATGGATCAAGCCCTGATCTTTGGACTGGGTAAGAGTGGTCTGCTTAATTCAAACACTCTGTTCATCACCACCCCCTTTTCTGAATCGTTTTTGGCCACTATAGGTGTGGCAGGGTATACTCAGACATGAGTCCCTTGCTCACTGCACCATCAGGATTCAAGCAAGCCGGGCCGACGACGGCTGAAATGCCAGAAACCGGTCCCCGGAAGCTTGTCTCCTTTCTTGTAAAGAATTGGCTTGGTAGTTTGGTCTGCCCTGTTCCCATGATGCACTGGGCCAGGGACAGACTAATTTGCATATAGCCAGGTTCTGAGCTGGGATGGTGCAGTGAGCTAAATAACGGTGATGGATCAAGCCCTGAGCTTTGGACTGGGTAAGAGTGGTCTGCCTAATTCAGACACTCTGTTCATCACCACCCCCTTTTCTGAATCGTTTTTGGACACTATAGGTGTGGCAGGGTATACTCAGACATGAGTCCCTTGCTCACTGCACCATCAGGATTCAAGCAAGTCGGGCCGACGACGGCTGAAATGCCAGAAACCGGTCCCCGGAAGCTTGTCTCCTTTCTTGTAAAGAATTGGCTTGGTAGTTTGGTCTGCCCTGTTCCCATGATGCACTGGGCCAGGGACAGACTAATTTGCATATAGCCAGGTTCTGAGCTGGGATGGTGCAGTGAGCTAAATAACGGTGATGGATCAAGCCCTGATCTTTGGACTGGGTAAGAGTGGTCTGCTTAATTCAGACACTCTGTTCATCACCACCCCCTTTTCTGAATCGTTTTTGGCCACTATAGGTGTGGCAGGGTATACTCAGACATGAGTCCCTTGCTCACTGCACCATCAGGATTCAAGCAAGCCGGGCCGACGACGGCTGAAATGCCAGAAACCGGTCCCCGGAAGCTTGTCTCCTTTCTTGTAAAGAATTGGCTTGGTAGTTTGGTCTGCCCTGTTCCCATGATGCACTGGGCAAGGGACAGACTAATTTGCATATAGCCAGGTTCTGAGCTGGGATGGTGCAGTGAGCTAAATAACGGTGATGGATCAAGCCCTGAGCTTTGGACTGGGTAAGAGTGGTCTGCTTAATTCAGACACTCTGTTCATCACCACCCCCTTTTCTGAATCATTTTTGGCCACTATAGGTGTGGCAGGGGATACTCAGACATGAGTCCCTTGCTCACTGCAGCATCAGGATTCAAGCAAGCCGGGCCGACGACGGCTGAAATGCCAGAAACCGGTCCCCGGAAGCTTGTCTCCTTTCTTGTAAAGAATTGGCTTGGTAGTTTGGTCTGCCCTGTTCCCATGATGCACTGGGCCAGGGACAGACTAATTTGCATATAGCCAGGTTCTGAGCTGCGATGGTGCAGTGAGCTAAATAACGGTGATGGATCAAGCCCTGATCTTTGGACTGGGTAAGAGTGGTCTGCTTAATTCAGACACTCTGTTCATCACCACCCCCTTTTCTGAATCGTTTTTGGCCACTAAAGGTGTGGCAGGGTATACTCAGACATGAGTCCCTTGCTCACTGCACCATCAGGATTCAAGCAAGCCAGGCCGACGACGGCTGAAATGCCAGAAACCGGTCCCCGGAAGCTTGTCTCCTTTCTTGTGAAGAATTGGCTTGGTAGTTTGGTCTGCCCTGTTCCCATGATGCACTGGGCCAGGGACAGACTAATTTGCATATAGCCAGGTTTTGAGCTGGGATGGTGCAGTGAGCTAAATAACGGTGATGGATCAAGCCCTGATCTTTGGACTGGGTAAGAGTGGTCTGCTTAATTCAGACACTCTGTTCATCACAACCCCCTTTTCTGAATCGTTTTTGGCCACTATAGGTGTGGCAGGGTATACTCAGACATGAGTCCCTTGCTCACTGCACCATCAGGATTCAAGCAAGCCGGGACGATGACGGCTGAAATGCCAGAAACCGGTCCCCGGAAGCTTGTCTCCTTTCTTGTAAAGAATTGGCTTGGTAGTTTGGTCTGCCCTGTTCCCATGATGCACTGGGCCAGGGACAAACTAATTTGCATATAGCCAGGTTCTGAGCTGGGATGGTGCAGTGAGCTAAACAACAGTGATGGATCAAGCCCTGATCTTTGGACTGGGTAAGAGTGGTCTGCTTAATTCAGACACTCTGTTCATCACCACCCCCTTTTCTGAATCGTTTTTGGCCACTATAGGTGTGGCAGGGTATACTCAGACATGAGTCCCTTGCTCACTGCACCATCAGGATTCAAGCAAGCCGGGCCTACGACGGCTGAAATGCCAGAAACCGGTCCCCGGAAGCTTGTCTCCTATCTTGTAAAGAATTGGCGTGGTAGTTTGGTCTGCCCTGTTCCCATGATGCACTGGGCCAGGGACAGACTAATTTGCATATAGCCAGGTTCTGAGCTGGGATGGTGCAGTGAGCTAAATAACGGTGATGGATCAAGCCCTGATCTTTGGACTGGGTAAGAGTGGTCTGCTTAATTCAGACACTCTGTTCATCACCACCCCCTTTTCTGAATCGTTTTTGGCCACTATAGGTGTGGCAGGGTATACTCAGACATGAGTCCCTTGCTCACTGCACCATCAGGATTCAAGCAAGCCGGTCCGACGACGGCTGAAATGCCAGAATCCGGTCCCCGGAAGCTTGTCTCCTTTCTTGTAAAGAATTGGCTTGGTAGTTTGGTCTGCCCTGTTCCCATGATGCACTGGGCCAGGGACAGACTAATTTGCATATAGCCAGGTTCTGAGCTGGGATGGTGCAGTGAGCTAAATAACGGTGATGGATCAAGCCCTGATCTTTGGACTGGGTAAGAGTGGTCTGCTTAATTCAAACACTCTGTTCATCACCACCCCCTTTTCTGAATCGTTTTTGGCCACTATAGGTGTGGCAGGGTATACTCAGACATGAGTCCCTTGCTCACTGCACCATCAGGATTCAAGCAAGCCGGGCCGACGACGGCTGAAATGCCAGAAACCGGTCCCCGGAAGCTTGTCTCCTTTCTTGTAAAGAATTGGCTTGGTAGTTTGGTCTGCCCTGTTCCCATGATGCACTGGGCCAGGGACAGACTAATTTGCATATAGCCAGGTTCTGAGCTGGGATGGTGCAGTGAGCTAAATAACGGTGATGGATCAAGCCCTGAGCTTTGGACTGGGTAAGAGTGGTCTGCCTAATTCAGACACTCTGTTCATCACCACCCCCTTTTCTGAATCGTTTATGGACACTATAGGTGTGGCAGGGTATACTCAGACATGAGTCCCTTGCTCACTGCACCATCAGGATTCAAGCAAGTCGGGCCGACGACGGCTGAAATGCCAGAAACCGGTCCCCGGAAGCTTGTCTCCTTTCTTGTAAAGAATTGGCTTGGTAGTTTGGTCTGCCCTGTTCCCATGATGCACTGGGCCAGGGACAGACTAATTTGCATATAGCCAGGTTCTGAGCTGGGATGGTGCAGTGAGCTAAATAACGGTGATGGATCAAGCCCTGATCTTTGGACTGGGTAAGAGTGGTCTGCTTAATTCAGACACTCTGTTCATCACCACCCCCTTTTCTGAATCGTTTTTGGCCACTATAGGTGTGGCAGGGTATACTCAGACATGAGTCCCTTGCTCACTGCACCATCAGGATTCAAGCAAGCCGGGCCGACGACGGCTGAAATGCCAGAAACCGGTCCCCGGAAGCTTGTCTCCTTTCTTGTAAAGAATTGGCTTGGTAGTTTGGTCTGCCCTGTTCCCATGATGCACTGGGCAAGGGACAGACTAATTTGCATATAGCCAGGTTCTGAGCTGGGATGGTGCAGTGAGCTAAATAACGGTGATGGATCAAGCCCTGAGCTTTGGACTGGGTAAGAGTGGTCTGCTTAATTCAGACACTCTGTTCATCACCACCCCCTTTTCTGAATCATTTTTGGCCACTATAGGTGTGGCAGGGGATACTCAGACATGAGTCCCTTGCTCACTGCAGCATCAGGATTCAAGCAAGCCGGGTCGACGCCGGCTGAAATGCCAGAAACCGGTCCCCGGAAGCTTGTCTCCTTTCTTGTAAAGAATTGGCTTGGTAGTTTGGTCTGCCCTGTTCCCATGATGAACTCGGCCAGGGACAGACTAATTTGCATATAGCCAGGTTCTGAGCTGCGATGGTGCAGTGAGCTAAATAACGGTGATGGATCAAGCCCTGATCTTTGGACTGGGTAAGAGTGGTGTGCTTAATTCAGACACTCTGTTCATCACCACCCCCTTTTCTGAATCGTTTTTGGCCACTAAAGGTGTGGCAGGGTATACTCAGACATGAGTCCCTTGCTCACTGCACCATCAGGATTCAAGCAAGCCAGGCCGACGACGGCTGAAATGCCAGAAACCGGTCCCCGGAAGCTTGTCTCCTTTCTTGTGAAGAATTGGCTTGGTAGTTTGGTCTGCCCTGTTCCCATGATGCACTGGGCCAGGGACAGACTAATTTGCATATAGCCAGGTTTTGAGCTGGGATGGTGCAGTGAGCTAAATAACGGTGATGGATCAAGCCCTGATCTTTGGACTGGGTAAGAGTGGTCTGCTTAATTCAGACACTCTGTTCATCACAACCCCCTTTTCTGAATCGTTTTTGGCCACTATAGGTGTGGCAGGGTATACTCAGACATGAGTCCCTTGCTCACTGCACCATCAGGATTCAAGCAAGCCGGGACGATGACGGCTGAAATGCCAGAAACCGGTCCCCGGAAGCTTGTCTCCTTTCTTGTAAAGAATTGGCTTGGTAGTTTGGTCTGCCCTGTTCCCATGATGCACTGGGCCAGGGACAAACTAATTTGCATATAGCCAGGTTCTGAGCTGGGATGGTGCAGTGAGCTAAACAACAGTGATGGATCAAGCCCTGATCTTTGGACTGGGTAAGAGTGGTCTGCTTAATTCAGACACTCTGTTCATCACCACCCCCTTTTCTGAATCGTTTTTGGCCACTATAGGTGTGGCAGGGTATACTCAGACATGAGTCCCTTGCTCACTGCACCATCAGGATTCAAGCAAGCCGGGCCTACGACGGCTGAAATGCCAGAAACCGGTCCCCGGAAGCTTGTCTCCTATCTTGTAAAGAATTGGCGTGGTAGTTTGGTCTGCCCTGTTCCCATGATGCACTGGGCCAGGGACAGACTAATTTGCATATAGCCAGGTTCTGAGCTGGGATGGTGCAGTGAGCTAAATAACGGTGATGGATCAAGCCCTGATCTTTGGACTGGGTAAGAGTGGTCTGCTTAATTCAGACACTCTGTTCATCACCACCCCCTTTTCTGAATCGTTTTTGGCCACTATAGGTGTGGCAGGGTATACTCAGACATGAGTCCCTTGCTCACTGCACCATCAGGATTCAAGCAAGCCGGGCCGACGACGGCTGAAATGCCAGAATCCGGTCCCCGGAAGCTTGTCTCCTTTCTTGTAAAGAATTGGCTTGGTAGTTTGGTCTGCCCTGTTCCCATGATGCACTGGGCCAGGGACAGACTAATTTGCATATAGCCAGGTTCTGAGCTGGGATGGTGCAGTGAGCTAAATAACGGTGATGGATCAAGCCCTGATCTTTGGACTGGGTAAGAGTGGTCTGCTTAATTCAAACACTCTGTTCATCACCACCCCCTTTTCTGAATCGTTTTTGGCCACTATAGGTGTGGCAGGGTATACTCAGACATGAGTCCCTTGCTCACTGCACCATCAGGATTCAAGCAAGCCGGGCCGACGACGGCTGAAATGCCAGAAACCGGTCCCCGGAAGCTTGTCTCCTTTCTTGTAAAGAATTGGCTTGGTAGTTTGGTCTGCCCTGTTCCCATGATGCACTGGGCCAGGGACAGACTAATTTGCATATAGCCAGGTTCTGAGCTGGGATGGTGCAGTGAGCTAAATAACGGTGATGGATCAAGCCCTGAGCTTTGGACTGGGTAAGAGTGGTCTGCTTAATTCAGACACTCTGTTCATCACCACCCCCTTTTCTGAATCATTTTTGGCCACTATAGGTGTGGCAGGGGATACTCAGACATGAGTCCCTTGCTCACTGCACCATCAGGATTCATGCAAGCCGGGCCGACGACGGCTGAAATGCCAGAAACCGGTCCCCGGAAGCTTGTCTCCTTTCTTGTAAAGAATTGGTTTGGTAGTTTGGTCTGCCCTGTTCCCATGATGCACTGGGCCAGGGACAGACTCATTTGCATATAGCCAGGTTCTGAGCTGGGATGGTGCAGTGAGCTAAATAACGGTGATGGATCAAGCCCTGATCTTTGGACTGGGTAAGACTGGTCTGCTTAATTCAGACACTCTGTTCATCACCACCCCCTTTTCTGAATCGTTTTTGGCCACTATAGGTGGGGCAGGGTATACTCAGACATGAGTCCCTTGCTCACTGCACCATCAGGATTCAAGCAAGCCGGGCCGACGACGGCTGAAATGCCAGAAACCGGTCCCCGGAAGCTTGTCTCCTTTCTTGTAAAGAATTGGCTTGGTAGTTTGGTCTGCCCTGTTCCCATGATGCACTGGGCCAGGGACAGACTAATTTGCATATAGCCAGGTTCTGAGCTGGGATGGTGCAGTGAGCTAAATAACGGTGATGGATCAAGCCCTGATCTTTGGACTGGGTAAGAGTGGTCTGCTTAATTCAGACACTCTGTTCATCACCACCCCCTTTTCTGAATCGTTTTTGGCCACTATAGGTGTGGCAGGGTATACTCAGGCATGAGTCCCTTGCTCACTGCACCATCAGGATTCAAGCAAGCCGGGCCGACGACGGCTGAAATGCCAGAAACCGGTCCCCGGAAGCTTGTCTCCTTTCTTGTAAAGAATTGGCTTGGTAGTTTGGTCTGCCCTGTTCCCATGATGCACTGTGCCAGGGACAGACTAATTTGCATATAGCCAGGTTCTGAGCTGGGATGGTGCAGTGAGCTAAATAACGGTGATCGATCAAGCCCTGATCTTTGGACTGGGTAAGAGTGGTCTGCTTAATTCAGACACTCTTTTCATCACCACCCCCTTTTCTGAATCGTTTTTGGACACTATAGGTGTGGCAGGGTATACTCAGACATGAGTCCCTTGCTCACTGCACCATCAGGATTCAAGCAAGTCGGGCCGACGACGGCTGAAATGCCAGAAACCGGTCCCCGGAAGCTTGTCTCCTTTCTTGTAAAGAATTGGCTTGGTAGTTTGGTCTGCCCTGTTCCCATGATGCACTGGGCCAGGGACAGACTAATTTGCATATAGCCAGGTTCTGAGCTGGGATGGTGCAGTGAGCTAAATAACGGTGATGGATCAAGCCCTGATCTTTGGACTGGGTAAGAGTGGTCTGCTTAATTCAGACACTCTGTTCATCACCACCCCCTTTTCTGAATCGTTTTTGGCCACTATAGGTGTGGCAGGGTATACTCAGACATGAGTCCCTTGCTCACTGCACCATCAGGATTCAAGCAAGCCGGGCCGCCGACGGCTGAAATGCCAGAAACCGGTCCCCGGAAGCTTGTCTCCTTTCTTGTAAAGAATTGGCTTGGTAGTTTGGTCTGCCCTGTTCCCATGATGCACTGGGCCAGGGACAGACTAATTTGCATATAGCCAGGTTCTGAGCTGGGATGGTGCAGTGAGCTAAATAACGGTGATGGATCAAGCCCTGAGCTTTGGACTGGGTAAGAGTGGTCTGCTTAATTCAGACACTCTGTTCATCACCACCCCCTTTTCTGAATCGTTTTTGGCCACTATAGGTGTGGCAGGGGATACTCAGACATGAGTCCCTTGCTCACTGCACCATCAGGATTCAAGCAAGCCGGGCCGACGATGGCTGAAATGCCAGAAACCGGTCCTCGGAAGCTTGTCTCCTTTCTTGTAAAGAATTGGCTTGGTAGTTTGGTCTGCCCTGTTCCCATGATGCACTGGGCCAGGGACAGACTAATTTGCATATAGCCAGGTTCTGAGCTGGGATGGTGCAGTGAGCTAAATAACGGTGATGGATCAAGCCCTGATCTTTGGACTGGGTAAGAGTGGTCTGCTTAATTCAGACACTCTGTTCATCACCACCCCCTTTTCTGAATCGTTTTTGGCCTCTATAGGTGTGGCAGGGTATACTCAGACATGAGTCCCTTGCTCACTGCACCATCAGGATTCAAGCAAGCCAGGCCGACGACAGCTGAAATGCCAGAAACCGGTCCCCGGAAGCTTGTCTCCTTTCTTGTGAAGAATTGGCTTGGTAGTTTGGTCTGCCCTGTTCCCATGATGCACTGGGCCAGGGACAGACTAATTTGCATATAGCCAGGTTCTGAGCTGGGATGGTGCAGTGAGCTAAATAACGGTGATGGATCAAGCCCTGATCTTTGGACTGGGTAAGAGTGGTCTGCTTAATTCAGACACTCTGTTCATCACCACCCCCTTTTCTGAATAGTTTTTGGCCACTATAGGTGTGGCGGGGTATACTCAGACATGAGTCCCTTGCTCACTGCACCATCAGGATTAAAGCAAGCCGGGCCGACGATGGCTGAAAAACCAGAAACCGGTCCCCGGAAGCTTGTCTCCTTTCTTGTAAAGAATTGGCTTTGTGGTTTGGTCTGCCATGTTCCCATGATGCACTGGGCCAGGGACAGACTAATTTGCATATAGCCAGGTTCTGAGCTGGGATGGTGCAGTGAGCTAAATAACGGTGATGGATCAAGCCCTGATCTTTGGACTGGGTAAGAGTGGTCTGCTTAATTCAGACACTCTGTTCATCACCACCCCCTTTTCTGAATCGTTTTTGGCCACTATAGGTGTGGCAGGGTATACTCAGACATGAGTCCCTTGCTCACTGCACCATCAGGATTCAAGCAAGCCGGGCCGACGACGGCTGAAATGCCAGAAACCGGTCCCCGGAAGCTTGTCTCCTTTCTTGCAAAGAATTGGCTTGGTAGTTTGGTCTGCCCTGTTCCCATGATGCACTGGGCCAGGGACAGACTAATTTGCATATAGCCAGGTTCTGAGCTTGGATGGTGCAGTGAGATAAATAACGGTGATGGATCAAGCCCTGATCTTTGGACTGGGTAAGAGTGGTCTGCTTAATTCAGACACTCTGTTCATCACCACCCCCTTTTCTGAATCGTTTTTGGCCACTATAGGTGTGGCAGGGTATACTCAGACATGAGTCCCTTGCTCACTGCACCATCAGGATATTCAAGCAAGCCGGGCCGACGACGGCTGAAATGCCAGAAACCGGTCCCCGGAAGCTTGTCTCCTTTCTTGTAAAGAATTGGCTTGGTAGTTTGGTCTGCCCTGTTCCCATGATGCACTGGGCCAGGGACAGACTAATTTGCATATAGCCAGGTTCTGAGCTGGGATGGTGCAGTGAGCTAAATAATGGTGATGGATCAAGCCCTGATCTTTGGACTGGGTAAGAGTGGTCTGCTTATTTCAGACACTCTGTTCATCACCACCCCCTTTTCTGAATCGTTTTTGGCCACTGTAGGTGTGGCAGGGTATACTCAGACATGAGTCCCTTGCTCACTGCACCATCAGGATTCAAGCAAGCCGGGCCGACGACGGCTGAAATGCCAGAAACCGGTTCCCGGAAGCTTGTCTCCTTTCTTGTAAAGAATTGGCTTGGTAGTTTGGTCTGCCCTGTTCCCATGATGCACTGGTCCAGGGACAGACTAATTTGCATATAGCCAGGTTCTGAGCTGGGATGGTGCAGTGAGCTAAATAACGGTGATGGATCAAGCCCTGATCTTTGGACTGGGTAAGAGTGGTCTGCTTAATTCAGACACTCTGTTCATCACCACCCCCTTTTCTGAATCGTTTTTGGACACTATAGGTGTGGCAGGGTATACTCAGACATGAGTCCCTTGCTCACTGCACCATCAGGATTCAAGCAAGCCGGGCCGCCGACGGCTGAAATGCCAGAAACCGGTCCCCGGAAGCTTGTCTCCTTTCTTGTAAAGAATTGGCTTGGTAGTTTGGTCTGCCCTGTTCCCATGATGCACTGGGCCAGGGACAGACTAATTTGCATATAGCCAGGTTCTGAGCTGGGATGGTGCAGTGAGCTAAATAACGGTGATGGATCAAGCCCTGAGCTTTGGACTGGGTAAGAGTGGTCTGCTTAATTCAGACACTCTGTTCATCACCACCCCCTTTTCTGAATCGTTTTTGGCCACTATAGGTGTGGCAGGGGATACTCAGACATGAGTCCCTTGCTCACTGCACCATCAGGATTCAAGCAAGCCGGGCCGACGATGGCTGAAATGCCAGAAACCGGTCCTCGGAAGCTTGTCTCCTTTCTTGTAAAGAATTGGCTTGGTAGTTTGGTCTGCCCTGTTCCCATGATGCACTGGGCCAGGGACAGACTAATTTGCATATAGCCAGGTTCTGAGCTGGGATGGTGCAGTGAGCTAAATAACGGTGATGGATCAAGCCCTGATCTTTGGACTGGGTAAGAGTGGTCTGCTTAATTCAGACACTCTGTTCATCACCACCCCCTTTTCTGAATCGTTTTTGGCCTCTATAGGTGTGGCAGGGTATACTCAGACATGAGTCCCTTGCTCACTGCACCATCAGGATTCAAGCAAGCCAGGTCGACGACAGCTGAAATGCCAGAAACCGGTCCCCGGAAGCTTGTCTCCTTTCTTGTGAAGAATTGGCTTGGTAGTTTGGTCTGCCCTGTTCCCATGATGCACTGGGCCAGGGACAGACTAATTTGCATATAGCCAGGTTCTGAGCTGGGATGGTGCAGTGAGCTAAATAACGGTGATGGATCAAGCCCTGATCTTTGGACTGGGTAAGAGTGGTCTGCTTAATTCAGACACTCTGTTCATCACCACCCCCTTTTCTGAATAGTTTTTGGCCACTATAGGTGTGGCGGGGTATACTCAGACATGAGTCCCTTGCTCACTGCACCATCAGGATTAAAGCAAGCCGGGCCGACGATGGCTGAAATGCCAGAAACCGGTCCCCGGAAGCTTGTCTCCTTTCTTGTAAAGAATTGGCTTTGTGGTTTGGTCTGCCCTGTTCCCATGATGCACTGGGCCAGGGACAGACTAATTTGCATATAGCCAGGTTCTGAGCTGGGATGGTGCAGTGAGCTAAATAACGGTGATGGATCAAGCCCTGATCTTTGGACTGGGTAAGAGTGGTCTGCTTAATTCAGACACTCTGTTCATCACCATCCCCTTTTCTGAATCGTTTTTGGCCACTATAGGTGTGGCAGGGTATACTCAGACATGAGTCCCTTGCTCACTGCACCATCAGGATTCAAGCAAGCCGGGCCGACGACGGCTGAAATGCCAGAAACCGGTCCCCGGAAGCTTGTCTCTTTTCTTGCAAAGAATTGGCTTGGTAGTTTGGTCTGCCCTGTTCCCATGATGCACTGGGCCAGGGACAGACTAATTTGCATATAGCCAGGTTCTGAGCTGGGATGGTGCAGTGAGATAAATAACGGTGATGGATCAAGCCCTGATCTTTGGACTGGGTAAGAGTGGTCTGCTTAATTCAGACACTCTGTTCATCACCACCCCCTTTTCTGAATCGTTTTTGGCCACTATAGGTGTGGCAGGGTATACTCAGACATGAGTCCCTTGCTCACTGCACCATCAGGATATTCAAGCAAGCCGGGCCGACGACGGCTGAAATGCCAGAAACCGGTTCCCGGAAGCTTGTCTCCTTTCTTGTAAAGAATTGGCTTGGTAGTTTGGTCTGCCCTGTTCCCATGATGCACTGGTCCAGGGACAGACTAATTTGCATATAGCCAGGTTCTGAGCTGGGATGGTGCAGTGAGCTAAATAACGGTGATGGATCAAGCCCTGATCTTTGGACTGGGTAAGAGTGGTCTGCTTAATTCAGACACTCTGTTCATCACCACCCCCTTTTATGAATCGTTTTTGGCCACTATAGGTGTGGCAGGGTATACTCAGACATGAGTCCCTTGCTCACTGCACCATCAGGATTCAAGCAAGCCGGGCCGACGACGGCTGAAATGCCAGAAACCGGTCCCCGGAAGCTTGTCTCCTTTCTTGTAAAGAATTGGCTTGGTAGTTTGGTCTGCCCTGTTCCCATGATGCACTGGGCCAGGGACAGACTAATTTGCATATAGCCAGGTTCTGAGCTGGGATGGTGCAGTGAGCTAAATAACGGTGATGGATCAAGCCCTGATCTTTGGACTGGGTAAGAGTGGTCTGCTTAATTCAGACACTCTGTTAATCACCACCCCCTTTTCTGAATCGTTTTTGGCCACTATAGGTGTGGCAGGGTATACTCAGACATGAGTCCCTTGCTCACTGCACCATCAGGATTCAAGCAAGCCGGGCCGACGACGGCTGAAATGCCAGAAACCAGTCCCCGGAAGCTTGTCTCCTTTCTTGTAAAGAATTGGCTTGGTAGTTTGGTCTGCCCTGTTCCCATGATGCACTGGGCCAGGGACAGACTAATTTGCATATAGCCAGGTTCTGAGCTGGAATGGTGCAGTGAGCTAAATAACGGTGATGGATCAAGCCCTGATCTTTGGACTGGGTAAGAGTGGTCTGCTTAATTCAGACACTCTGTTCATCACCACCTCCTTTTCTGAATCGTTTTTGGCCACTATAGGTGTGGCAGGGTATACTCAGACATGAGTCCCTTGCTCACTGCACCATCAGGATTCAAGCAAGCCGGGCCGATGACGGCTGAAATGCCAGAAACCGGTCCCCGGAAGCTTGTCTCCTTTCTTGTAAAGAATTGGCTTGGTAGTTTGGTCTGCCCTGTTCCCATGATGCACTGGGCCAGGGACAGACTAATTTGCATGTAGCCAGGTTCTGAGCTGGAATGGTGCAGTGAGCTAAATAATGGTGATGGATCAAGCCCTGATCTTTGGACTGGGTTAGAGTGGTCTGCTTAATTCAGACACTCTGTTCATCACCACCCCCTTTTCTGAATCGTTTTTGGCCACTATAGGTGTGGCAGGGTATACTCAGACATGAGTCCCTTGCTCACTGCACCATCAGATTTCAAGCAAGCCAGGCCGACGACGGCTGAAATGCCAGAAACCGGTCCCCGGAAGATTGTCTCCTTTCTTGTAAAGAATTGGCTTGGTAGTTTGGTCGTCCCTGTTCCCATGATGCACTGGGCCAGGGACAGACTAATTTGCATATAGCCAGGCTCTGAGCTGGGATGGTGCAGTGAGCTAAATAACGGTGATGGATCAAGCCCTGATCTTTGGACTGGGTAAGAGTGGTCTGCTTAATTTGTAGTGTAGTTCCTATTATCCCAATAGGGTCTGCGCATTGGAATAATATCTTCAATAGTATAGACCTAGGGCAGAGGTTAACTAGGTCTTCTACCGACGATATTAGACTTAAAGTTTTGTGTTTGCCAGCTAGCTCAGAGTTCACTAGAAACTTTCTCGAATAGGCAAGGAGGATTTTAACCTCCCTGGATAGACAAGAAGGGATTTAGTTTCTGACAACCATAGAACATGACAACTTTGCTCTCCCCTAATCAAGAGTGTATCTCTAGAGTCGTGTGAAAACAATAGACAACTTATTTTACTCAGTCAGTGTGTGCATTCTTAGTTTCACCAGTTTGTAGAGAAATAAGAGATGGGCGTGGTTCAATAAAAGATGTTATTTATTGATCAGTCTCTTTTCTCATACAAGAGAAATGAATCGCTATTATTGCAATACTTGTAGTTAAGTAAAGTGCATACAGTAGAGACAGAATTATAAAATAATACTGTAAAAGCATTGATATGGTTTCTGAGCCATATGATACTTTAAAATGGATAAAATAGATACATTCATATATACATTTGACTAATCATACTCAACTGGTGCTTCTAACCACGCCTACCCCAGTGTACCTGACCTAAGCCTAATACGTGGGCGGGAGTAGATAAGTAGCAGTTTAAGTTAAGTTTGTTTTGCCAAGGGACTGATTCGAGAATTCTCTGCAAGGGGTTATTCAGTTCTGTACCTGAGATCTAGAATGATGGAGGGCTGGTATCTCTTATCCCAGGTCTTGATATTCCAGCTGCCTGCGAGGGCTGCTTGGAAGCGCCGGAGCTGGATTTCTCGGCAGGAGAAAGGCAGCGTCTCATTCTCAGCGCGAAAGGAAGGCGGGGCAGCGTCTGTGGGCTTCGCTCTCTGCTGGGCTCCTCAGCACGTCTCGCTGCTCCGATCTCGTCACCACCGCATGTGTTTGCTTAAGGCAATGTCGGTAATATTTATACCTGAAAGGTGCCGAGATTGACGTAAGGATGGACATATATACGTCAATAAGGATGTCATATGAACGGGCTCGTTCGCACATTCTTTGCTGAAGTTCTCGGTGAAATCAAAACAATGGCTATGGGAATTTCCCAGGTCGCTGTAGGTTTGATTTGTTTTGAGAACTCCGTATGCCTTATCAGGGGCTGGAGGAATATCGCTTGTCTAATTAGATGGCATGCGTTATGACCTAATCAGATAACGCGCTTCTGTGCCGTGGTGTGGCTTAATCAGATAACGGTTTTTGCACCGTTGGATGGCTGCTAGTTAATTATTAACCAAACCAGGGTCAGGAATAGGGGAATCGATACAGTACCTATAGGAATACATCACACCCACTCCACGTAGACTATGTCCATATTTACAAATCTAGGCATAGTGAATATCAGTAGCGTTTGTGTATACCGTACCACCCCAAAATACATTTATATGCATTCCGAAAATTGGATTTTATAAAATATACGAAACACAATCACATGTACTGTCACGTATACTATAAGCACAAGCAGTCTAATAATGCTACTCATATGTTAAAAATTCAGCATAATCTAAATGCGAAAACCACACATGAAATGGCTCTTAATACAGAAAAAAAGTGCGAGACCATTTCATCACAATCATAAATTTATGTATAACAGTGCTAGCATAGCGAATGTCTTGTGACTACCTAAAAATAGAAATTTAGTTCTCTAAGAATAACGTCTACTTTAAGCAGAAGATAAGTGTCCCAAAAATCGTAAATATTGTGGAATTGGGGAAAAAGTTCTTGCAGTCTGAAAAAAAATTATAAGAATTTTTTTTTTTTCATATCGCTTTTCTTCAAAAAGTTGAAGGCCAAATTCAGCATGTAGGGAACTCCAAGTGCTAGATCGCTAAAAGTTATTCCTGCTGCTCTGGTGAAAACATCATATTATTTAGACTGTTGAAAAAACTGTCAACAGCTTCTTGCGTAAGTTCCACTAATTCGGAAAAGGTTGTTACCATGCATTCATGAGCCTGAGCATGTTTGCCTCCTTTGATGTTTGGATCAGCATAGCTGACTGAAGGTCGTACCTGATCGATGCTGCTTTCATCTTGTACTTCACTACCCCTCAATCGTAGTGGTGAAGACTCCACGAATGCCGTCATCAGGATTGGTAGCCGCTGGGGACAGCACAATGCATGAGCCGTTACCGGACCCAACAAGGTATCTGCGTCCATTGGCACATCCGATTGTAGTGCCAGACAGGTGTCCAACACGCATTCTTCGCCGCATAGCAAGCACCTTAATACAGGCATAACACAACTTTGCCACATTGGTCTAAATGAAAGAAACCAAGTCATGTTCAGGTCTCTGAGCCAGGATAGTCCAAGGATTTTAGTTACCCGGTCCCGGTAGCCAATGGCTAGGATCATTTCTTCCCTTGTCGCAGGTGTTTTGTCTGTGACATGGTTTGCCATAGCGAAATAACAGGATCAAAAATAGAATACCCGCTACTAGTCCCAAAAGGAGTGGAAGTCCGCCAAAAATGGAATGGACAAAGTCTGGAAAAATACCCAGGATGGCTTTGAATGGAGTTAAAGCACCCGAAAACACTGCTTTAAATACACTGGAGATACCAGTGGTATCAGAAATATTTAAGATTTCGTTCAGTATTTCTGCGAAATGTATGGGGGAATTAGTTGATAATAATGAATGAATCTCTTCTGTTGTCCTTGCAACTTGGAGATCATACGTTTCTTTTGATGACGTGAGCCTTGTCGGCGTCTGTAGGAGCACAGTCTTCATTCTGCTTAAAGTATCTATTCGAATAGAAGCAATTTTCAAATCGGGCCATAACCTTGCCTCCCTGTCTGCAGACTCGCTGGGGAACAATACATGTTCACAGCACATGACCTTCCTAGTCACAGTTATGAGATAAGGTTTTCCGGGCAGCAAACTACAACATCTGCGATCTACTATTAGAATGTAACTACCGTTCGAGAGTCTCCTAAAGAATGGTTCTATTCGTGTTGCAGGTGTGCCTAGCTGGTAACATGAAAGGTTATTTGAAGTCCCTTCACAGGCTCCGTGCAAACTAATACCCTGATACAGAAGTGTACCGCTCAGTGATCTTGCACAATTATCGCCACTGAGAAACACTTTCTGGCCTTTATTGCTGACACATTCGTGTGTATAGGGCAAGTTCCATATTGACTTAATGTATCCTTTACCCAACCTTTCATACTGGCCTGCCTGTATATATTTTTGGCAGAATTGAAACTGGAAAGTAGTTATCGGAATATTTATTATCCCATGTATTATCCATTCAATGACAGGTCGTTCTGACATTGTCAATGGTAATCTCTCAAGTTTTTCAATGCTCAGAATTGTATAGTCAGCACCCTTCTGTGCCAAACTGATTTGTTTATCAGTGAGGTTAAAGATATTAAATAATGACGTTGTGTTGATTAAACGCCAAGGCACATAGCCAGAACGCAAATTTTGTAACGTCCAGCCAAGTTGTACAATAGAACGCAATTGGGACTGACCGTGTTGTAACATCAGTAAGTCTTGCGATATTATATCGATTGCTGAAGACACAATGCTGTCCAGAAAATATATTCTGGAGGACAGAGTCATTAACCCATTGTCCACCACAGAAAGTGATTTTTCCAAATTATTACGGTCAATTTCCCGTATTTTTTCTGCTGTCTCAATTTGAGTTACTTTCCAGATTTCGTTATAAGCTGCATATATAGAGGCCGCTATGAAACGTTTTTGACGCTGTTTGCGTGGTCCCAATATGAAATCACGCAAGTCAGCACCTTCTGTAAGTAAAGTTAGGTGTTGCTTAATTTCAGCCAGTGTGGACGTTTGTAGCCATTGAAGGCAGAGCTTGCCCACGCTGTAGGTTGTTACTATCCCTGGATGTTGTCTTTGGGAATATCTAGGGTGTGGCCTAGTCAATGTGAACCCCTGTTCTTTGTTCAGGAATCTGTCTTGACAGTTATTTGTATCTGTGGGCCAGATCAACAATTTTTTCCATTCAGGATGTGTTCTGTTTTGGTTTAATATATGGTTTACGTCTATCTCAACATCTATAGAGCTATTACTGTTCACTGTTGGCTTTGGAATAGACGGTTTGTTCAAATCTTTGATTTTGGCTAAGCCAAGACAGGTAGTTTGTTGAATAGTGTCGTTCAAAAATATAATTTGTTCTGGGATCATGCAGGCTCTAAACAATGATTCTATACCTTGTACTTGCCAATCTCTTGTACCCCAAACAGTTTTTGCTTCAATATTATTGTTCCAGAAATCAAACCCAAATGTATTCATTTGTTCAAAGAATGAGTCGGAATATATCAATTTTGTGTTTGTAAGCATGGTCTTCATACCTGTCTTATTTGACAATTTGAAATAAAATGTTTCTGCATTACTTGTGTTAAACCCTGAAAAGTATGAATATTTATCATAAAATGTTTTTGAGCTATCTTTTGGAGGAGTAGCACAATGTTCCCATTGGTTATAATTTAAAACATTTCTAGGTTGAGCAGATTTATGTAGATAATGGTTACCATAATGGTTGTAGCAAAACATCTGATCATAATTAGACGAACCCTGCAAATAATCATGTTCTGTAAATTTAGCAGACATCACAAGATCAGACATCATATCATTAATACTTTCAAAGTCCCAATCATCCGCAAATGAGCTTGGTTTTACAAAGTCACTCAATGAGATCTTGAATTGGTGTGGATACTTCAGGATTTCAACCGGACCATATATTTCATAATCAGTTTTGTCCCATGCTACACCGCCTGGTATAGGATTGGCTGTGAAGTTTACTGAAGAAAGTTCTCTTTTCTCGATGTGTGAAGATGTGTGTGGTTTAAGGACCAAGTTGATTTTCTGGCTTGCTGTGTCCATTTTAGCATATTTCCCTTCAATGAAATGTCCCAAACATAGTACTAAGATGAGCCAAAGAATGAGGATAAATGCACCGAAGGCCACCCAAAATTCAATCCATGGAGAGATCAGATAGGTTTCTTTCAGCTGTTGAAAAAGTTCCTTAGCTTTGTCTTTAAAAGTTTTTGTTGATGGCTGTTTCTTTGCTTCACTCAGGTCTTCAGATGAATCATCGAAGTTGATGAAGTAGCCGGATGCTGTTCTGTCAATTGTTCCAATTGTTTTTGGATTTTGCTTTGTTTCATTAGCAAAGTCTGCAGTTACATCATCATAGGTTGTTGTTTCTTGATGAAAAGTTTTAATTTGGGTTTTAAGAGGTTCAAGTTCCATTGCTTTGTTGCATAGTCCTTGTTGATTCACTGTAGATTTCCCAAATGTGATCAGTCTTCCAGTTTGAGCCTCTGTATTCGTAGCAAACATTGGTGTTCTGCTACTTCTTGGGAGTCCACTTGGCCTACTGTTTGTTATCGGCCACATGATTGTGGTTTAACCAGGTCAATGGATACAACTCGGTTCTCCTTTTTACCAGCAAGGGGCGGTAGTACTACTGATCTTGTCCCGTTGACAGACAAGACAGGAACTGCTTTTCTGTAAGAAGGCCCAAATTCCTTCTTTACCGCGATCTTCTCTCTGACTAGATCCCCGACTTTTGGAATCCAGACAGGCCTTGCTGGGACAGGTGGTTTCTCTTCAGTGGTTGTTGGCTGTTGTTTCAACTTTATGTTGCTCAGGTCTTTTCTTGTTTCATTTAAGTCCTGTAAAATAGCCAAACGATCTTTGATATCAAAGCTTTTGTCTTTAACCACTGAAGTCTGACTATCAAGATCTTGGATCATCATTCTAGTCCCGAACAATAGTTCGTACGGACTGAACCCTTTCAGAGAATTCCTTGGCAGGTTATTTAGACTACGTGGGGCACTTATTAGATGTTTGACCCACCCAGCTCCCGAACCTAATACCTTTGCTGTTATAGATTGCTTTATGTCACGGTTTTTTCTTTCTACGATTCCGTTTCCCTCGGGATGAAATGGACAAGAGTACCGCAATGCAATGCCCATGCCGGTCATGGCCTCCTTATAAGCCCGGGAGCTAAAAGCAGGACCCTGGTCAGAATGTAGCATGCCAATTGCGTATGTGCCGATAAAGACTCGCAAATCTTTTATAACAGTTCGGGCATCAGCCGATCGCTGGGGCCACATCCATATGAATCTCGTGCATGAATCCACTGCGACCAAGATATATTTATAGTTACCATCCCTTTGTAAGGGACCACAGTGGTCCAGGTAAACACAGGCTAATGGTTTATCTGAGATTAGAAGGGGCGTCTGTGCTGGTCGTTTCACTGTTGATACTTTCATTCGTTGACATGTTTCACATTCTAGAACATAGTTCCTTGTTTGTCTTCTCATTTGTGGCCACCAATATCTCTGTTTTAATAATGATACTGTGGCTGAAACGCCAGCATGTACAGAAGCGAGTCCTTCGTGTGCCGCTATAATGAGTCCTAACCTATTTTCCATGTTTGGAATTGCCCTATCCCCCACTCCAGGGATTCGAGCAAACGGAACATTATTTGCATCAGTTATGTATGAGTACTTTACTGGAAAGCCTTTCGGGAGTGTTTCTATCACATCTTTTTCTATAGCGCTGACAGCCTGTAATATTTCGCTGTCTATTTTTGTTTTTGACCGGGTGATAGCAGCTACGGAAGCCGTTTGCACAGCTGCCTTCGCTGCTTCGTCAGCCAATGAATTCCCTGCAACGTGAACGCCATCACGCTGATGACTCAGTGAATGTATCACGTGAGTTTTTGGTAGTTCTTTCTGTAAAAGAACTACTTGTTCCCAAAGCACTTTTTGCTTTATTGTTGCACCTGTGTCATCTTTGTAACCGTTTTAAATCCATTTCTTCAAATCGTTATTGTATGTTTTGACGCAGTAATACGAATCGCACACAATAAGTGTCGGGAATTCGCAATCGGCATTATCTAGCGCCATTTTTAATGAAATTATTTCCGTTTGTTGTTCTGAATTATTTTCCACTGAGTGTGTTTTTGTAAGTAGAGGTCTTAATTTACCTCCGCGCCACACTTCTTTTACAATTTCGTATGTGGCCTTGTAAGCCAGCTCTCCCCAAACTGAGGGTTGAGCATGCCCGTCTGTATGTATTACACAGGCGTACTGTCGTAAAGGCAGAATGTCGATTGGCCGAGGGTATTCTTTCTCATATTCTAGATATTTTAATTCTTTCATTTCCGGGTCAAAATAGTATTTTACTTTGTCTGTAGCAACAGAATTTACCCATTGTATCCATTCTGGATTTAGTGCAGTTGTCGGTAAATTACATGGTGTTGTTAATGCCTCAAAAGCTGATTCTGCTGTTCTGACTGTAACCTGTCTACCGTCTGCTTGGTATTTTTCTTTTTCTACAGCTGTTTGAACCGCATGAACAATGTTTTCCTTAATGCTGAACCTTTTTTCAGCTTCTGTGTACAAATGTGATTTGTATGCTATTGGTACCTTCTCTCCCTCATTAGAGGTCAGGTATGTGAATCCGCATCTTCCTGGGATGACTCGAATCACAAGGTTGCGTGTGTTGTCACGTGTTTGTAATTTTGTTTTAATTAACATGTCTGTTTGTAAAGATCTCAAAATTTCTGTGTGTTTTTGAGTCCAATTGATTCTTTTAAAATCTGGTTTTATTAGATCATAAAGGGGTTTGACCCTTTCTGCATAATTTATAATATAAGTTCTTCCGAAATTCAGGAAGCCTAGAATTGATTGTAGGTTTTTTAGTGTTCTGGGTGCTTGGATTACAGCACATTTCTCTAGGAAATTGTCAGCCAGGCTTTTGCCTTCACTTGATAGTTCATATCCTAAAAACAGGACTGTTAGATGGGCAATTCTTGACTTTTTAAAGTTAAATTTGTAACCCTCTGCTGCGAACCCAAGTATTATGGTGTTCACTCTCTTCAAGTGAGTATCCAAGTCATCGTCTGTTAGATAGATGTCGTCGACATAAGATAATGCCTCGTCATCATAGGTTTGTAGTAACTCTGTTACCCTCGCTGAGAATAACCCTGGGCTGTTCTTGAACCCCTGGGGCAAACAACAGAAATTCTTTTGCGTGCCATTTATTGAGAACGCCGTCAAATATCTGCTCTCTGGTGCTATATTTTGACAAAAGAAACTGTTAGAAATGTCTAAGGTTGTTTTGTATTTTTTGCGCACTATGTTATTCATTAGTGCAGCACTGTGCGAGTTTTGTACTGCAAATGTTTTGCAACATGAGTTAAGGTGTCTGTAGTCCAAAACAAGACGATATGAATTGTCTGGCTTGGAGACAGGAAACAAAGGATTATTCATTTGTGAGGTGCAAGTTTCAATCACCCCCTGGTATTCAAGTTGATCTAGGATCTCTTTTACCTGTTTTTTAGCTTCTTGCTTAATCGGGTACTGCCTCTGTGCAGTAGGTTGTGATTTTAACTGGATTTTGTGAGGAGGAGAGTCCTCATCCCATCCCACATGATTTTTAAATAAGGCAGGGGCTTGAGCTACTGCCCACTTTCTTGCAAGTGTATATTTTTTATGAATTGGAATATGGTTTGAGAAGGCAGGCATAATTATTTCTTCGCCATGTGGGCACTCCCTGACAAACTCTGCAGGCCAGTCTTGTTCAGCTAGAAGGATGTCATAGCCCTTGGACAGATTATCCCAAAATAGTCCCCTTATTTTTCTAGTCTTATCCCCCTCTATACGCAATGTTATTTCATATATTTTATGAGGTTTGCTAACTCTGGTATCTGCAGTTTCCACCTGAATGTATTCATTCGTGTCCACTGTCTCCAGATGATTCATAAGGACTTTGCGAGCTATGCTCACTTCTGCTGCGCTGTCTAGCATTGTCTGAGCCCATTCTCCGTTTTTCAGCTGTGTCCTCAGTATTCTCGGCATTGTTGATTACTTTAATACTGGCTACCTTCTTTTTTGGAAATTGTAATTTTTGATTTAGATGAGCAGGTTCTTTGTCTTTGGACTTGACGTGCTCTTCCCTTTGTTCTGATCGTCCTCTTCTTTCCGATTTCTGCGAGGAAGTCTGAAAAGATTTAGAGGGACGTGTATCAATATCTTGATATCTATCAGGTTTCTTTATATTATCCCTATTTCTAAGGTTGTATTTTTTCACAGAGGGCTCCCGTTGGGGAGACTTGCGTCCTTGGTCGGGAGATCTTTCTCTCTGCCAAGGAGACTTTCCTATGGACTGGAATCTTTTTTCTTTAGGATTGGATTGTTTATTTCCATCCCAGCTCTTTTTTTGATTGTTTAAATTATTTTTTATAAATACCTTTTCAGGACTTTCAACTAGTTGGGGTTTCACTGGTATTCCACCCAAACTATCTCTTCCTAGTTCTTCATAGGATTTTTCTATGATTCTGGCAATTTCAGATGGTTGGTCTGCTATATTTGTCTCTTTTAACCTCTGGCGAATCGCCACATTTGCTGCTTCTCCCTTTATGTTGGCTAATAATATTGCCGAGACCTGCTTGAAATCTTTCAGTAGTTTCATACCGAGAGTTAAAGCGGGTTCTGAACCGTATTCATCTTGAATCTGTTTTAGCACATCTGGTATTACTGACATGGATGGTACACCATGTGTTTTTGTGTAAATGGAAGCAAAGACTGTTCCCCAAGTGTCACAGTCCTCCACATGTGGTGCGATTCCCATTGGGAGACAGATAGTCAGAATCCTATGTTTCTCAACAGGGGTGGTATCTGGAAACACCGCCTCTATTTGAGTGATTTTTTGTGCTAGCCAGAAAGGAATTTGTTCCCGTTTTGCGGGTACTTTACCTAGACAGGACTGTATGTTCTGAGGTGTAATTTTATTTGTGTTCCCCTGATGAGTGGTCAGCTGTGGAATTTTAATTGCTGGTTGGATTGTTGAAGTCCGCATTACATATTGGACTAATTGTCTATGTATTTTTATTAATTGTTTTAGCTGTGCTAAAAGCTCTGGTGCAGGCATTTCTTCAATGTCTGGATGTGGTGTATATCCGGCTAGGACCGGCCACGTTGCTCCTGGTCTACCTAGTGGACCGAGCCTGGTGATGTGATTATTATGTTTTAGGGCGCCATGAAACAAGAGCAGGTGCTCTTGGAATTTGAGTGGTATTTCCACTTCCTCGAAAGGAGTGTACTCACTAGGAGGTTCCTCTATTTTGTAATAGTGGAAGTCCTTTGTTACAGCGTTTGCTGCTGGAAAGTTTATCCATGAATAGAATACCTCTGTCTGCCGATATTCGTGTGCCTCAATTACGAATATGACTGTACCACCTCTTGGTGTCAGTCCATTTTCTATAAGTTTTAAGGTTATAGATTTCCTTATGTTGACCGGGATGAGTATTGCATTTGGGTCATTTTCCAGCAGAGTATTGTCTGCTTCTAGGAGTTCAGCTGCTAGTCTAACTGTCTCCCTTTCGTCTTCACTTTCTGTCATTTTACAGAAAGGTTATTCTGTTTGTTTGCAGATCAGGTTTCTATGAAACAAAGATTAGATGCAAAATATTTTGGAACAGTGTATCCTTCAACGTTGAATAAACCAAGAACCATACATAGGAGTCTCCTCCTGCGAGGTTTGGCGGATATGACCTTTCACCCACTCCAGACGTCTTTGGAGTATTATGGGAAAAAAAGGGGTTCTGTGTGAAAAAGCACGACTGAGTTACTCTAATGTCTTGCGTTAGTTTTATCGCCTATCCAAACGGTTGGGCGCCATGTAGTGTAGTTCCTATTATCCCAATAGGCTCTGCGCATTGGAATAATATCTTCAATAGTATAGACCTAGGGCAGAGGTTAACTAGGTCTTCTACCGACGATATTAGACTTAAAGTTTTGTGTTTGCCAGCTAGCTCAGAGTTCACTAGAAACTTTCTCGAATAGGCAAGGAGGATTTTAACCTCCCTGGATAGACAAGAAGGGATTTAGTTTCTGACAACCATAGAACATGACAACTTTGCTCTCCCCTAATCAAGAGTGTATCTCTAGAGTCGTGTGAAAACAATAGACAACTTATTTTACTCAGTCAGTACGTGCATTCTTAGTTTCACCAGTTTGTAGAGAAATAAGAGATGGGCGTGGTTCAATAAAAGATGTTATTTATTGATCAGTCTCTTTTCTCATACAAGAGAAATGAATCGCTATTATTGCAATACTTGTAGTTAAGTAAAGTGCATACAGTAGAGACAGAATTATAAAATAATACCATAAAAGCATTGATATGGTTTCTGAGCCATATGATACTTTAAAATGGATAAAATAGATACATACATATATACATTTGACTAATCATACTCAACTGGTGCTTCTAACCACGCCTACCCCAGTGTACCTGACCTAAGCCTAATACGTGGGCGGGAGTAGATAAGTAGCAGTTTAAGTTAAGTTTGTTTTGCCAAGGGACTGATTTGAGAATTCTCTGCAAGGGGTTATTCAGTTCTGTACCTGAGATCTAGAATGATGGAGGGCTGGTATCTCTTATCCCAGGTCTTGATATTCCAGCTGCCTGCGAGGGCTGCTTGGAAGCGCCGGAGCTGGATTTCTCGGCAGGAGAAAGGCAGCGTCTCATTCTCAGCGCGAAAGGAAGGCGGGGCAGCGTCTGTGGGCTTCGCTCTCTGCTGGGCTCCTCAGCACGTCTCGCTGCTCCGATCTCGTCACCACCGCATGTGTTTGCTTAAGGCAATGTCGGTAATATTTATACCTGAAAGGTGCCGAGATTGACGTAAGGATGGACATATATACGTCAATAAGGATGTCATATGAACGGGCTCGTTCGCACATTCTTTGCTGAAGTTCTCGGTGAAATCAAAACAATGGCTATGGGAATTTCCCAGGTCGCTGTAGGTTTGATTTGTTTTGAGAACTCCGTATGCCTTATCAGGGGCTGGAGGAATATCGCTTGTCTAATTAGATGGCATGCGTTATGACCTAATCAGATAACGCGCTTCTGTGCCGTGGTGTGGCTTAATCAGATAACGGTTTTTGCACCGTTGGATGGCTGCTAGTTAATTATTAACCAAACCAGGGTCAGGAATAGGGGAATCGATACAGTACCTATAGGAATACATCACACCCACTCCACGTAGACTATGTCCATATTTACAAATCTAGGCATAGTGAATATCAGTAGCGTTTGTGTATACCGTACCACCCCAAAATACATTTATATGCATTCCGAAAATTGGATTTTATAAAATATACGAAACACAATCACATGTACTGTCACGTATACTATAAGCACAAGCAGTCTAATAATGCTACTCATATGTTAAAAATTCAGCATAATCTAAATGCGAAAACCACACATGAAATGGCTCTTAATACAGAAAAAAAGTGCGAGACCATTTCATCACAATCATAAATTTATGTATAACAGTGCTAGCATAGCGAATGTCTTGTGACTACCTAAAAATAGAAATTTAGTTCTCTAAGAATAACGTCTACTTTAAGCAGAAGATAAGTGTCCCAAAAATCGTAAATATTGTGGAATTGGGGAAAAAGTTCTTGCAGTCTGAAAAAAAATTATAAGAATTTTTTTTTTTTCATATCGCTTTTCTTCAAAAAGTTGAAGGCCAAATTCAGCATGTAGGGAACTCCAAGTGCTAGATCGCTAAAAGTTATTCCTGCTGCTCTGGTGAAAACATCATATTATTTAGACTGTTGAAAAAACTGTCAACAGCTTCTTGCGTAAGTTCCACTAATTCGGAAAAGGTTGTTACCATGCATTCATGAGCCTGAGCATGTTTGCCTCCTTTGATGTTTGGATCAGCATAGCTGACTGAAGGTCGTACCTGATCGATGCTGCTTTCATCTTGTACTTCACTACCCCTCAATCGTAGTGGTGAAGACTCCACGAATGCCGTCATCAGGATTGGTAGCCGCTGGGGACAGCACAATGCATGAGCCGTTACCGGACCCAACAAGGTATCTGCGTCCATTGGCACATCCGATTGTAGTGCCAGACAGGTGTCCAACACGCATTCTTCGCCGCATAGCAAGCACCTTAATACAGGCATAACACAACTTTGCCACATTGGTCTAAATGAAAGAAACCAAGTCATGTTCAGGTCTCTGAGCCAGGATAGTCCAAGGATTTTAGTTACCCGGTCCCGGTAGCCAATGGCTAGGATCATTTCTTCCCTTGTCGCAGGTGTTTTGTCTGTGACATGGTTTGCCATAGCGAAATAACAGGATCAAAAATAGAATACCCGCTACTAGTCCCAAAAGGAGTGGAAGTCCGCCAAAAATGGAATGGACAAAGTCTGGAAAAATACCCAGGATGGCTTTGAATGGAGTTAAAGCACCCGAAAACACTGCTTTAAATACACTGGAGATACCAGTGGTATCAGAAATATTTAAGATTTCGTTCAGTATTTCTGCGAAATGTATGGGGGAATTAGTTGATAATAATGAATGAATCTCTTCTGTTGTCCTTGCAACTTGGAGATCATACGTTTCTTTTGATGACGTGAGCCTTGTCGGCGTCTGTAGGAGCACAGTCTTCATTCTGCTTAAAGTATCTATTCGAATAGAAGCAATTTTCAAATCGGGCCATAACCTTGCCTCCCTGTCTGCAGACTCGCTGGGGAACAATACATGTTCACAGCACATGACCTTCCTAGTCACAGTTATGAGATAAGGTTTTCCGGGCAGCAAACTACAACATCTGCGATCTACTATTAGAATGTAACTACCGTTCGAGAGTCTCCTAAAGAATGGTTCTATTCGTGTTGCAGGTGTGCCTAGCTGGTAACATGAAAGGTTATTTGAAGTCCCTTCACAGGCTCCGTGCAAACTAATACCCTGATACAGAAGTGTACCGCTCAGTGATCTTGCACAATTATCGCCACTGAGAAACACTTTCTGGCCTTTATTGCTGACACATTCGTGTGTATAGGGCAAGTTCCATATTGACTTAATGTATCCTTTACCCAACCTTTCATACTGGCCTGCCTGTATATATTTTTGGCAGAATTGAAACTGGAAAGTAGTTATCGGAATATTTATTATCCCATGTATTATCCATTCAATGACAGGTCGTTCTGACATTGTCAATGGTAATCTCTCAAGTTTTTCAATGCTCAGAATTGTATAGTCAGCACCCTTCTGTGCCAAACTGATTTGTTTATCAGTGAGGTTAAAGATATTAAATAATGACGTTGTGTTGATTAAACGCCAAGGCACATAGCCAGAACGCAAATTTTGTAACGTCCAGCCAAGTTGTACAATAGAACGCAATTGGGACTGACCGTGTTGTAACATCAGTAAGTCTTGCGATATTATATCGATTGCTGAAGACACAATGCTGTCCAGAAAATATATTCTGGAGGACAGAGTCATTAACCCATTGTCCACCACAGAAAGTGATTTTTCCAAATTATTACGGTCAATTTCCCGTATTTTTTCTGCTGTCTCAATTTGAGTTACTTTCCAGATTTCGTTATAAGCTGCATATATAGAGGCCGCTATGAAACGTTTTTGACGCTGTTTGCGTGGTCCCAATATGAAATCACGCAAGTCAGCACCTTCTGTAAGTAAAGTTAGGTGTTGCTTAATTTCAGCCAGTGTGGACGTTTGTAGCCATTGAAGGCAGAGCTTGCCCACGCTGTAGGTTGTTACTATCCCTGGATGTTGTCTTTGGGAATATCTAGGGTGTGGCCTAGTCAATGTGAACCCCTGTTCTTTGTTCAGGAATCTGTCTTGACAGTTATTTGTATCTGTGGGCCAGATCAACAATTTTTTCCATTCAGGATGTGTTCTGTTTTGGTTTAATATATGGTTTACGTCTATCTCAACATCTATAGAGCTATTACTGTTCACTGTTGGCTTTGGAATAGACGGTTTGTTCAAATCTTTGATTTTGGCTAAGCCAAGACAGGTAGTTTGTTGAATAGTGTCGTTCAAAAATATAATTTGTTCTGGGATCATGCAGGCTCTAAACAATGATTCTATACCTTGTACTTGCCAATCTCTTGTACCCCAAACAGTTTTTGCTTCAATATTATTGTTCCAGAAATCAAACCCAAATGTATTCATTTGTTCAAAGAATGAGTCGGAATATATCAATTTTGTGTTTGTAAGCATGGTCTTCATACCTGTCTTATTTGACAATTTGAAATAAAATGTTTCTGCATTACTTGTGTTAAACCCTGAAAAGTATGAATATTTATCATAAAATGTTTTTGAGCTATCTTTTGGAGGAGTAGCACAATGTTCCCATTGGTTATAATTTAAAACATTTCTAGGTTGAGCAGATTTATGTAGATAATGGTTACCATAATGGTTGTAGCAAAACATCTGATCATAATTAGACGAACCCTGCAAATAATCATGTTCTGTAAATTTAGCAGACATCACAAGATCAGACATCATATCATTAATACTTTCAAAGTCCCAATCATCCGCAAATGAGCTTGGTTTTACAAAGTCACTCAATGAGATCTTGAATTGGTGTGGATACTTCAGGATTTCAACCGGACCATATATTTCATAATCAGTTTTGTCCCATGCTACACCGCCTGGTATAGGATTGGCTGTGAAGTTTACTGAAGAAAGTTCTCTTTTCTCGATGTGTGAAGATGTGTGTGGTTTAAGGACCAAGTTGATTTTCTGGCTTGCTGTGTCCATTTTAGCATATTTCCCTTCAATGAAATGTCCCAAACATAGTACTAAGATGAGCCAAAGAATGAGGATAAATGCACCGAAGGCCACCCAAAATTCAATCCATGGAGAGATCAGATAGGTTTCTTTCAGCTGTTGAAAAAGTTCCTTAGCTTTGTCTTTAAAAGTTTTTGTTGATGGCTGTTTCTTTGCTTCACTCAGGTCTTCAGATGAATCATCGAAGTTGATGAAGTAGCCGGATGCTGTTCTGTCAATTGTTCCAATTGTTTTTGGATTTTGCTTTGTTTCATTAGCAAAGTCTGCAGTTACATCATCATAGGTTGTTGTTTCTTGATGAAAAGTTTTAATTTGGGTTTTAAGAGGTTCAAGTTCCATTGCTTTGTTGCATAGTCCTTGTTGATTCACTGTAGATTTCCCAAATGTGATCAGTCTTCCAGTTTGAGCCTCTGTATTCGTAGCAAACATTGGTGTTCTGCTACTTCTTGGGAGTCCACTTGGCCTACTGTTTGTTATCGGCCACATGATTGTGGTTTAACCAGGTCGATGGATACAACTCGGTTCTCCTTTTTACCAGCAAGGGGCGGTAGTACTACTGATCTTGTCCCGTTGACAGACAAGACAGGAACTGCTTTTCTGTAAGAAGGCCCAAATTCCTTCTTTACCGCGATCTTCTCTCTGACTAGATCCCCGACTTTTGGAATCCAGACAGGCCTTGCTGGGACAGGTGGTTTCTCTTCAGTGGTTGTTGGCTGTTGTTTCAACTTTATGTTGCTCAGGTCTTTTCTTGTTTCATTTAAGTCCTGTAAAATAGCCAAACGATCTTTGATATCAAAGCTTTTGTCTTTAACCACTGAAGTCTGACTATCAAGATCTTGGATCATCATTCTAGTCCCGAACAATAGTTCGTACGGACTGAACCCTTTCAGAGAATTCCTTGGCAGGTTATTTAGACTACGTGGGGCACTTATTAGATGTTTGACCCACCCAGCTCCCGAACCTAATACCTTTGCTGTTATAGATTGCTTTATGTCACGGTTTTTTCTTTCTACGATTCCGTTTCCCTCGGGATGAAATGGACAAGAGTACCGCAATGCAATGCCCATGCCGGTCATGGCCTCCTTATAAGCCCGGGAGCTAAAAGCAGGACCCTGGTCAGAATGTAGCATGCCAATTGCGTATGTGCCGATAAAGACTCGCAAATCTTTTATAACAGTTCGGGCATCAGCCGATCGCTGGGGCCACATCCATATGAATCTCGTGCATGAATCCACTGCGACCAAGATATATTTATAGTTACCATCCCTTTGTAAGGGACCACAGTGGTCCAGGTAAACACAGGCTAATGGTTTATCTGAGATTAGAAGGGGCGTCTGTGCTGGTCGTTTCACTGTTGATACTTTCATTCGTTGACATGTTTCACATTCTAGAACATAGTTCCTTGTTTGTCTTCTCATTTGTGGCCACCAATATCTCTGTTTTAATAATGATACTGTGGCTGAAACGCCAGCATGTACAGAAGCGAGTCCTTCGTGTGCCGCTATAATGAGTCCTAACCTATTTTCCATGTTTGGAATTGCCCTATCCCCCACTCCAGGGATTCGAGCAAACGGAACATTATTTGCATCAGTTATGTATGAGTACTTTACTGGAAAGCCTTTCGGGAGTGTTTCTATCACATCTTTTTCTATAGCGCTGACAGCCTGTAATATTTCGCTGTCTATTTTTGTTTTTGACCGGGTGATAGCAGCTACGGAAGCCGTTTGCACAGCTGCCTTCGCTGCTTCGTCAGCCAATGAATTCCCTGCAACGTGAACGCCATCACGCTGATGACTCAGTGAATGTATCACGTGAGTTTTTGGTAGTTCTTTCTGTAAAAGAACTACTTGTTCCCAAAGCACTTTTTGCTTTATTGTTGCACCTGTGTCATCTTTGTAACCGTTTTAAATCCATTTCTTCAAATCGTTATTGTATGTTTTGACGCAGTAATACGAATCGCACACAATAAGTGTCGGGAATTCGCAATCGGCATTATCTAGCGCCATTTTTAATGAAATTATTTCCGTTTGTTGTTCTGAATTATTTTCCACTGAGTGTGTTTTTGTAAGTAGAGGTCTTAATTTACCTCCGCGCCACACTTCTTTTACAATTTCGTATGTGGCCTTGTAAGCCAGCTCTCCCCAAACTGAGGGTTGAGCATGCCCGTCTGTATGTATTACACAGGCGTACTGTCGTAAAGGCAGAATGTCGATTGGCCGAGGGTATTCTTTCTCATATTCTAGATATTTTAATTCTTTCATTTCCGGGTCAAAATAGTATTTTACTTTGTCTGTAGCAACAGAATTTACCCATTGTATCCATTCTGGATTTAGTGCAGTTGTCGGTAAATTACATGGTGTTGTTAATGCCTCAAAAGCTGATTCTGCTGTTCTGACTGTAACCTGTCTACCGTCTGCTTGGTATTTTTCTTTTTCTACAGCTGTTTGAACCGCATGAACAATGTTTTCCTTAATGCTGAACCTTTTTTCAGCTTCTGTGTACAAATGTGATTTGTATGCTATTGGTACCTTCTCTCCCTCATTAGAGGTCAGGTATGTGAATCCGCATCTTCCTGGGATGACTCGAATCACAAGGTTGCGTGTGTTGTCACGTGTTTGTAATTTTGTTTTAATTAACATGTCTGTTTGTAAAGATCTCAAAATTTCTGTGTGTTTTTGAGTCCAATTGATTCTTTTAAAATCTGGTTTTATTAGATCATAAAGGGGTTTGACCCTTTCTGCATAATTTATAATATAAGTTCTTCCGAAATTCAGGAAGCCTAGAATTGATTGTAGGTTTTTTAGTGTTCTGGGTGCTTGGATTACAGCACATTTCTCTAGGAAATTGTCAGCCAGGCTTTTGCCTTCACTTGATAGTTCATATCCTAAAAACAGGACTGTTAGATGGGCAATTCTTGACTTTTTAAAGTTAAATTTGTAACCCTCTGCTGCGAACCCAAGTATTATGGTGTTCACTCTCTTCAAGTGAGTATCCAAGTCATCGTCTGTTAGATAGATGTCGTCGACATAAGATAATGCCTCGTCATCATAGGTTTGTAGTAACTCTGTTACCCTCGCTGAGAATAACCCTGGGCTGTTCTTGAACCCATGGGGCAAACAACAGAAATTCTTTTGCGTGCCATTTATTGAGAACGCCGTCAAATATCTGCTCTCTGGTGCTATATTTTGACAAAAGAAACTGTTAGAAATGTCTAAGGTTGTTTTGTATTTTTTGCGCACTATGTTATTCATTAGTGCAGCACTGTGCGAGTTTTGTACTGCAAATGTTTTGCAACATGAGTTAAGGTGTCTGTAGTCCAAAACAAGACGATATGAATTGTCTGGCTTGGAGACAGGAAACAAAGGATTATTCATTTGTGAGGTGCAAGTTTCAATCACCCCCTGGTATTCAAGTTGATCTAGGATCTCTTTTACCTGTTTTTTAGCTTCTTGCTTAATCGGGTACTGCCTCTGTGCAGTAGGTTGTGATTTTAACTGGATTTTGTGAGGAGGAGAGTCCTCATCCCACCCCACATGATTTTTATATAAGGCAGGGGCTTGAGCTACTGCCCACTTTCTTGCAAGTGTATATTTTTTATGAATTGGAATATGGTTTGAGAAGGCAGGCATAATTATTTCTTCGCCATGTGGGCACTCCCTGACAAACTCTGCAGGCCAGTCTTGTTCAGCTAGAAGGATGTCATAGCCCTTGGACAGATTATCCCAAAATAGTCCCCTTATTTTTCTAGTCTTATCCCCCTCTATACGCAATGTTATTTCATATATTTTATGAGGTTTGCTAACTCTGGTATCTGCAGTTTCCACCTGAATGTATTCATTCGTGTCCACTGTCTCCAGATGATTCATAAGGACTTTGCGAGCTATGCTCACTTCTGCTGCGCTGTCTAGCATTGTCTGAGCCCATTCTCCGTTTTTCAGCTGTGTCCTCAGTATTCTCGGCATTGTTGATTACTTTAATACTGGCTACCTTCTTTTTTGGAAATTGTAATTTTTGATTTAGATGAGCAGGTTCTTTGTCTTTGGACTTGACGTGCTCTTCCCTTTGTTCTGATCGTCCTCTTCTTTCCGATTTCTGCGAGGAAGTCTGAAAAGATTTAGAGGGACGTGTATCAATATCTTGATATCTATCAGGTTTCTTTATATTATCCCTATTTCTAAGGTTGTATTTTTTCACAGAGGGCTCCCGTTGGGGAGACTTGCGTCCTTGGTCGGGAGATCTTTCTCTCTGCCAAGGAGACTTTCCTATGGACTGGAATCTTTTTTCTTTAGGATTGGATTGTTTATTTCCATCCCAGCTCTTTTTTTGATTGTTTAAATTATTTTTTATAAATACCTTTTCAGGACTTTCAACTAGTTGGGGTTTCACTGGTATTCCACCCAAACTATCTCTTCCTAGTTCTTCATAGGATTTTTCTATGATTCTGGCAATTTCAGATGGTTGGTCTGCTATATTTGTCTCTTTTAACCTCTGGCGAATCGCCACATTTGCTGCTTCTCCCTTTATGTTGGCTAATAATATTGCCGAGACCTGCTTGAAATCTTTCAGTAGTTTCATACCGAGAGTTAAAGCGGGTTCTGAACCGTATTCATCTTGAATCTGTTTTAGCACATCTGGTATTACTGACATGGATGGTACACCATGTGTTTTTGTGTAAATGGAAGCAAAGACTGTTCCCCAAGTGTCACAGTCCTCCACATGTGGTGCGATTCCCATTGGGAGACAGATAGTCAGAATCCTATGTTTCTCAACAGGGGTGGTATCTGGAAACACCGCCTCTATTTGAGTGATTTTTTGTGCTAGCCAGAAAGGAATTTGTTCCCGTTTTGCGGGTACTTTACCTAGACAGGACTGTATGTTCTGAGGTGTAATTTTATTTGTGTTCCCCTGATGAGTGGTCAGCTGTGGAATTTTAATTGCTGGTTGGATTGTTGAAGTCCGCATTACATATTGGACTAATTGTCTATGTATTTTTATTAATTGTTTTAGCTGTGCTAAAAGCTCTGGTGCAGGCATTTCTTCAATGTCTGGATGTGGTGTATATCCGGCTAGGACCGGCCACGTTGCTCCTGGTCTACCTAGTGGACCGAGCCTGGTGATGTGATTATTATGTTTTAGGGCGCCATGAAACAAGAGCAGGTGCTCTTGGAATTTGAGTGGTATTTCCACTTCCTCGAAAGGAGTGTACTCACTAGGAGGTTCCTCTATTTTGTAATAGTGGAAGTCCTTTGTTACAGCGTTTGCTGCTGGAAAGTTTATCCATGAATAGAATACCTCTGTCTGCCGATATTCGTGTGCCTCAATTACGAATATGACTGTACCACCTCTTGGTGTCAGTCCATTTTCTATAAGTTTTAAGGTTATAGATTTCCTTATGTTGACCGGGATGAGTATTGCATTTGGGTCATTTTCCAGCAGAGTATTGTCTGCTTCTAGGAGTTCAGCTGCTAGTCTAACTGTCTCCCTTTCGTCTTCACTTTCTGTCATTTTACAGAAAGGTTATTCTGTTTGTTTGCAGATCAGGTTTCTATGAAACAAAGATTAGATGCAAAATATTTTGGAACAGTGTATCCTTCAACGTTGAATAAACCAAGAACCATACATAGGAGTCTCCTCCTGCGAGGTTTGGCGGATATGACCTTTCACCCACTCCAGACGTCTTTGGAGTATTATGGGAAAAAAAGGGGTTCTGTGTGAAAAAGCACGACTGAGTTACTCTAATGTCTTGCGTTAGTTTTATCGCCTATCCAAACGGTTGGGCGCCATGTAGTGTAGTTCCTATTATCCCAATAGGCTCTGCGCATTGGAATAATATCTTCAATAGTATAGACCTAGGGCAGAGGTTAACTAGGTCTTCTACCGACGATATTAGACTTAAAGTTTTGTGTTTGCCAGCTAGCTCAGAGTTCACTAGAAACTTTCTCGAATAGGCAAGGAGGATTTTAACCTCCCTGGATAGACAAGAAGGGATTTAGTTTCTGACAACCATAGAACATGACAACTTTGCTCTCCCCTAATCAAGAGTGTATCTCTAGAGTCGTGTGAAAACAATAGACAACTTATTTTACTCAGTCAGTACGTGCATTCTTAGTTTCACCAGTTTGTAGAGAAATAAGAGATGGGCGTGGTTCAATAAAAGATGTTATTTATTGATCAGTCTCTTTTCTCATACAAGAGAAATGAATCGCTATTATTGCAATACTTGTAGTTAAGTAAAGTGCATACAGTAGAGACAGAATTATAAAATAATACCATAAAAGCATTGATATGGTTTCTGAGCCATATGATACTTTAAAATGGATAAAATAGATACATACATATATACATTTGACTAATCATACTCAACTGGTGCTTCTAACCACGCCTACCCCAGTGTACCTGACCTAAGCCTAATACGTGGGCGGGAGTAGATAAGTAGCAGTTTAAGTTAAGTTTGTTTTGCCAAGGGACTGATTTGAGAATTCTCTGCAAGGGGTTATTCAGTTCTGTACCTGAGATCTAGAATGATGGAGGGCTGGTATCTCTTATCCCAGGTCTTGATATTCCAGCTGCCTGCGAGGGCTGCTTGGAAGCGCCGGAGCTGGATTTCTCAGCAGGAGAAAGGCAGCGTCTCGTTCTCAGCGCGTCAGGAAGGCGGGGCAGCGTCTGTGGGCTTCGCTCTCTGCTGGGCTCCTCAGCACGTCTCGCTGCTCCGACTTCGTCACCACCGCATGTGTTTGCTTAAGGCAATGTCGGTAATATTTATACCTGAAAGGTGCCGAGATTGACGTAAGGATGGACATATATACGTCAATAAGGATGTCATATGAACGGGCTCGTTCGCACATTCTTTGCTGAAGTTCTCGGTGAAATCAAAACAATGGCTATGGGAATTTCCCAGGTCGCTGTAGGTTTGATTTGTTTTGAGAACTCCGTATGCCTTATCAGGGGCTGGAGGAATATCGATTGTCTAATTAGATGGCATGCGTTATGACCTAATCAGATAACGCGCTTCTGTGCCGTGGTGTGGCTTAATCAGATAATGGTTTTTGCACCGTTGGATGGCTGCTAGTTAATTATTAACCAAACCAGGGTCAGGAATAGGGGAATCGATACAGTACCTATAGGAATACATCACAAATTCAGACACTCTGTTCATCACCACCCCCTTTTCTGAATCGTTTTTGGCCACTATAGGTGTGGCAGGGTATACTCAGACATGAGTCCCTTGCTCACTGCACCATCAGGATTCAAGCAAGCCGGGCCGACGACGGCTGAAATGCCAGAAACCGGTCCCCGGAAGCTTGTCTCCTTTCTTGTAAAGAATTGGCTTGGTAGTTTGGTCTGCCCTGTTCCCATGATGCACTGGGCCAGGGACAGACTAATTTGCATATAGCCAGGTTCTGAGCTGGGATGGTGCAGTGAGCTAAATAACGGTGATGGATCAAGCCCTGATCTTTGGACTGGGTAAGAGTGGTCTGCTTAATTCAGACACTCTGTTCATCACCACCCCCTTTTCTGACTAGACAGCAGTGGCACAGTGGCCAAACCATCTATAACCAGCAAAAACACATGAGGTAACAGCAAAAAAAAAAGGAAGGGAGACCCACGCCAAGGTGCTGGGTCTAACAGTTTCCTTTTTCCTGAAAGAGGACCCCTAGAAGGCACCACTAAACTAATTTAGGTAAGCGTCTGTGCGCTTTGTTTGTACGTCGGGGTCTCTTTACTTGTTTCCCGTCATCCTCTGTTCTATAGACCCCTCCCCCGAACCCATCTCTAGGTCCCGACTGTGAAGTCCTAGTGTGTCTGACCCTGTCCCATTACCCGTACGGCAACCGAGCAGGTATTTGCTTGAACTATGCCTATTTCATCCTCTGGAGGGCGAACGTATTGGTTAATAAGCGAACTTGTTTATTTTTACTACAGATCGGGCCAGTCACTAAGCTCGACATTCACCCTCCGCTGTGACCATAAATCAATATGGATCCAGTTTTTCCCCCGCGGATGCTACCAGATAAAGAATACAGGCGCCGCGCCCAAGATATCAATTGGATCACTACCCCTTGGTGGAATACAGGTATGCGTGCGCCTCTCTTCAAACTTCTATAGACGGTGCATGTCGGGACTATGTGGGGCCATGGCTTCTATAGGTAACGTTTAGGGCCGCATTTTGGATGGACTTATCTACTCTTAATTAGGATCCCCCTTCCCTCACGCTCTCTCTCCCCTTATTCTATGATCGCATATGGGGGAGCCCTTCAATGCTTGTACCTTAGTTAGAATCACCAAGGTGACTATGTGGAGGGAGTCAATTGTGACAGAGAATCAAATGGATCCTGTGAATTATGTTCCATAGCCCCTGTGTATGATTTTCCTTTCTGCCCTCTTAAATTTGAGTGCTGTCAGTGAAGGGCCCGGGATATTCGCTGAACCCAGGGAATTGTGCCGTCTCTGACTCCTTAAAGAAGATGGCCCCCAGAGAGTGTAATTTAAACTATCCTTTGAATGACCGTGTTTTAAATTTCGAGCCTTGGTTGAATATATCTTGGTAATTTTTGACCGCCATGTGTTGTGCTTATTGACCAGGTTCTACCTACCACCAAATTAGATATCGCGCATGGAATATCGCCCCCTCTCTGTAACCAGATTAGATATCTTGCATAGATTATCTTTGGGACATTAGTGCTTCACTTGGAATATGGCCCGGGATGTCTTTTCTATATATTTGCACCCTGCGTTCAAGACTGAGCCATATGGAATCTGTACCATCCTTCCTAAGATTGTATATATGTATAGGTGAACAGTCTGGAGACTCTTTGAGTGTATTGATTGCTCATGTTATTTGAAAGAAGATTGTTGAGGAGAATATGTGTAACTGTATGATATATTTGTCTAGACTATATATATATATATATATATATATATATATATATATATAGTTGAACACGCTATGGGTGATTGAGTATATTGATTAACCACTTTGAATGAAGATTGTGAAGAAGAATGTGGATAACTGTTTGGTATACATGCCTCTTGGTGAACTGTTTATTCCGGACCATTGAGCAGCCTCTCTTCCTAGTTGAAAAAAATTAAATATTTGGCATGGTTAAATGACTCGGAGCAACCACCCTAATCAGAGCCTTATGTGATTTGGAAACCACGATGTATAATGTACTAGAATAATTGTTGTGCGATTATGTCTATATATATCCATATTCATATTTTGTATCTACAGATGTACAGTCTCCTACTCCGTGGTACATCAGCGCCCTGACGAAGGTGTTGCCCGAGTGGGCCTTTACACCGAAACGCGCGTCGGTTGTTGGCAGCAGGATTGTTCGTTCCACCATCAATCCCTACCACTGTTTCTGCCTAACTCTCCTTTGTTTAATGAATTGTTGTCCATCTTATAATCAATTCATTCGATGGCGTTTATGTAGTATTGGGATTATTTATGTTTAAATGTGTGAAAGATTGGTTGTGAAATTGTTATTGAAGTATGTGGTCTTGTGTTTGTGGGACACTATATGCTGTATTGAATATGTGTGTTTTAATCTATTTTCAAACAATGAACTCATATTTATTTTTTGTAATACTGTGATGTATTCCTATAGGTTCTGTATCGATCCCCCTATTCCTGACCCTATTCTGGTTAACAAGTTAACTAGCAGCCATCCCATGAGGCAGAAAACCCCCATGATGCAGGAACCGTTATCTGATAAAGCCACACTACGGCACAGGAACGTGTTATCTGATTAGGTCATAACGCTTGCCATCTAATTAGACAAGCGATATTCCTCCAGCCCCTGATAAGGCATACGGAGTTCTCAAAACAAATCAAACCTATGACAGACCTGGGAAAAACCCTGCGGCCATTGTTTTGATTTCACCGAGAACTTCAGCAAAAGAATGTGCTAACGACCAGGTCGTATGACATCCTTATTGACGTATCTATGTCCATCCTTACGTCAATCTCGGCACCTTAAAGGTATAAATATTACCGATATTGCGCTATGCAAACACACGCGGTGGTGACGAGATCGGAGCATCCAGACTTGCCGAAGCCCAGAGCAGAGCAGACCCCGCTGGCGCAGCCCCGCCTTCCTGACGCGCTGAAAACGAGACGCTGCTTTCTCCTGCCGAGAAATCCAGCTCCGGCGCTTCCGGGTAGCCCTCGCAGGCAGCCTGGAATATCGAGACCAGAGACGAGAGATACCATCCCTCATTCATCCTAGATTCCAGGTACAGAACTGAATAACCCCTTGTAGAGAATTCTTTAGTCAGTCACTTGGCAAAACAAACTTAACTTAAACTGTAACTTTCTATTCCCGCCCACGTATTAGGCTTAGGTCAGGTACACGGGGTAGGTGTAGTTAGAAACACCAGTTGAGTACGATTAGTCAAATGTAAATGTGTATGTATTCATTTTATTCATTTTAAACCTTCATATGGCTTAGAAACCATATCAATGTTTTTACAGTATTATTTTATACTTCTGCTTTTATTGTATGCACTTTACTTAACCATAAGTATTGCAATAATATCGATCCATTTCTCTTGTATGAGAAAAGAGACTGATCAATAAATAACATCTTTTATTGAACACGCCCGTCTCTTCCTTTTCTCTACAATCTGGTGAGACTAAGAATGCACGTACTGACTGAGTAAAATAAGTCGTCTTTTGTTTTCACACGACTCTAGAGATACACTCTTGATTAGGGGAGAGCAAAGTTGTCATGTTCTATGGTTGTCAGAAACTATATCCCTTCTTGTCTATCCAGGGAGGTTCAACTCCTCCTTGCCTATTCGAGAAAGTTTCTAGTGAACTCTGAGCTAGCTGGCAAAACCCAAAACTTTAAGTCTAATATCGACAGTAGTAGACCTAGTTAACGTCTGGTCTAGGCCTATACTATTGAAGGTATTATTCCAATGCGCAGAGCCTATTGGGATAATAGGAACTACACTACATGGCGCCCAACGCGTTTGGAAGGGCGATAAAACTAACGTAAGACATTTAGAGTAACTCAGTCGTGCTTTTTCACTCAGACCCCTTTTTTCCCATAATACTCCAAAGACGTCTGGAGTGGGTAAAAGGTAATATCCGCCAGACCTCGCAGGAGGAAACTCCTATGTATGGTCCTTGGTTTAGTCAACGTTGAAGGATACACTGTTCCAAAATATTGTGCATCTAATCTTTGTTTCCATAAGAAACCTGATCTGCAAACAAACGAAATAACCTTCCTGTCGGTAAAATGGTAGACAGTGATGAAGAAAGAGAGACAGTTAGGATAGCAACTGAACTCGCAGCAGCTGATAATGCACTGCAAGACACAGACCCGGATATAATACTCATCCCGGTCATCAAGAGGAAATCTATAACTTTAAAACTTATAGAAAATGGACTGACACCTAGAGGTGGCACAGTCATATTCGTGATTGAGGCACACGAATATCGGCAGACAGAGGTATATTATTCATGGATACATTTTCCAGCAGCAAATGCTGTAACAAAGTACTTCCACTATTACAAAACAGAGGACCCTCCTAATGAGTACACTCCTTTCGAGGAAGTGGAAGTACCACTTAAATTTCAAGAGCATCTGCTCCTATTTAATGGCGCCCTAAAACATAATAATCACATCACCAGGCTCGGTCCATTAGGTAGACCAGGAGCAACGTGGCCGGTTCTAGCCGGATACACACCACATCCAGACATCGATGGGATGTCTGCAGCAAACCTTTTAACACAGCTAAAACAATTAATAAAATTACATAGACAATTAGTCCAATATGTGATGCGGACTTCAACAATTCAACCAGCAATTAAAATTCCACAGCTGACCCCTCATCAGGGGAACACAAATAAAATTACACCACAGAACATACAATCCTGCCTAGGTAAAGTGCCAGCTAAACGGGAACAAATACCATTCTGGTTAGCACAAAAAATCACCCAAATAGAGGCGGTGTTTCCAGACACCACCCCGTTAGAAAAACACAGGATTCTGACTATCTGTCTTCCAATGGGAATCGCACCACACGTGGAGGACTGTGACACTTGGGGTACAGTCTTTGCTTCCATCTACACAAAAACGCACGGTGTTCCATCCATTTCGGTAATACCAGATGTGCTAAAACAAATTCAAGACGAATACGGTCCAGAACCCGCTTTAACTCTTGGTATGAAATTACTAAAAGACTTCAAGCAGGTCTCGGCTATATTATTAGCCAACATAAAGGGAGAAGCAGCAAATGTGGCGATCCGCCAGAGGTTAAAGGAGACAGATATAGCAGACCAACCAGCTGAAATTGCCAGAATTATAGAAAAATCCTATGAGGAACTAGGTAGAGATAGTTTAGGTGGAATACCAGTAAAACCACAACTGATTGAAAGTCCCGAAAAAATATTTTTTAATAATAATTCAACATCACAAAAAAAGAGCTGGGATGGAAACAAACAATCCAATCCTAAAGAAAAGAAATTCCAGTCCAGAGGAAGGTCTCCTAGGCGGAGAGAAAAATCTCCGAACCAAAGACACAGGTCACCCCAAAGTGACCCCTCTGGGAAAAGATATAACCTTAGAAATAGGGATAATATAAAGAAGCCTGATAGATATCAAGACATTGATACACGTCCCTCTCAATCTTTTCAGACTTCCTCGCAGAAATCGGAAAGAAGAGGACGATCAGAACAAAGAGAAGAGCACGCCAAGTCCAAAGACAAGGAACCTGCTCATCTAAAAAAGAAATTACAATTTCCAAAAAAGAAGGTAGCCAGTATCAAGGTAGTTAACAATGCCGAGAATACTGAGGACACAACTGAAAAACGGAGAATGGGCTCAGACAATGCTAGACAGCGCAGCAGAAGTGAGCATAGCTCGCAAAGTCCTTATGAATCTTCTGGAGACAGTGGACACGAATGAATATCTTCAAGTGGAAACTGCAGACACCAGAGTTTGCAAACCTCACAAAATATATGAAATAACTTTACGTATAGAAGGGGATAAGACTAGAAAAATAAGGGGACTATTTTGGGATAATCTCTCCAAGGGCTATGACATCCTTCTAGCTGAAAAAGACTGGCCACCAGAGTTTGTCAGGGAGTGCCCTCATGGCGAAGAAATAATTATGCCTGCCTTCTCAAATCATATCCCAATTCATAAAAAATACACACTTGCCAGAAAGTGGGCAGTAGCTCAAGCTCCTGCTTTTTATAAAAATCATGTAGGATGGGATGAGGACTCTCCTCCTCACAAAATCCAGTTAAAATCACAACCTACTGCACAAAGACAGTACCCAATTAAGCAAGAAGCTAAAAAACAGGTAAAAGAAATCCTAGATCAACTAGAATACCAGGGGGTGATTGAAACTTGCACCTCACAAATGAACAACCCTTTGTTTCCGGTCTCCAAACCAGACAATTCATATCGTCTAGTTTTGGATTACCGACACCTTAACTCATGTTGCAAAACTTTTGCAGTGCAAAACTCGCATAGTGCTGCACTAATGAATAACATAGTGCGCAAAAAATACAAAACAACATTAGACATCTCTAATGGATTCTTTTGTCAAAACATAGCACCAGAGAGCAGATATTTGTCTGCATTCTCAATAAATGGCACTCAAAAACAATTCTGTCGGTTAGCCCAGGGGTACAAGAATAGCCCAGGGGTATTCTCAGCGAGAGTAACAGAATTACTACAAACATATGATGACGAAGCATTATCTTATGTCGACGACATATACTTAACAGATGATGACTTGGATACTCACTTGAAGAGAGTGAACACCATAATACTTGGGTTCGCAGCAGAGGGTTACAAATTCAACTTTAAAAAATCCAGAATTGCCCATCTAACAGTCCTGTTCTTAGGATACGAATTATCAAGTGAAGGCAAAAGCCTGGCTGACAATTTCCTAGAGAAATGTGCCGTACTCCAAGCACCTAGAACACAAAAAAACCTACAGTCAATTCTAGGCTTCCTAAATTTCGGAAGAACATACATTGCAAATTACGCAGAAAGGGTCAAACCCCTTTATGATCTAATAAAACCAGATTTTAAAAGAACCAATTGGACTCAAATACACACAGAAATTTTGAGATCCTTACAAACAGACATGTTAATTAAAACAAAATTAGAAACACGTGATAACACACGCAATCTTGTGATATGAGTCATCCCAGGAAGATGCGGATTCACATACCTGACCTCTAATGAGGGAGAAAAGGTACCAATTGCATTCAAATCACACTTGTACACTAAGGCTGAAATGAAATTTAGCCCAACGGAAAAAATTCTTACTGCAACACAGACAGCTATAGCAAAAGAACGAGCCCTGGCACAAGGTAAACGAATAATAATCGTGACACCAATACCAGCCCTAGAAGCTGTAACAAAAGCAAGCATTCCAAATGCTAAAGCGCTCCATCCGAGATGGATACAATGGGCTAATTCTCTTGCTGCAACAGACGTGGCATACGAATTTGATCCTAACTTAAAAACACAAGAATTTCTCCAATATGAATTTGAATGTCCTCCGCCGACCGAAATTCTGCCTCTAGAACATTACGGCTGTATAATATATACAGACGGATCAGCACAACCCGCAGTAGGGGGTAAACAAGCTTACAGTGCTGCGTGCGCGATTGTTAAAGGTCGCTGGCACGAAGGAAAATTCAAACCGGCTATCACTAAGACACAATCTCTAGGAGATTGTACAGCTCAGCGAGCTGAACTACTAGCGTTTAAGATGGCGCTTGAAAATACCGATCGAGAATTCCCCACACTCATAGTGTGCGATTCGTATTACTGCGTTCAGTCTTACAATGAATACTTGCAGATCTGGCTTCAGAATGGCTTTAAGGATGCCAAAGGAGGCACAATCAAGCATAAGATGCTCTGGGAACAAGTAGTTCTATTACAAAAAGAACTACCAAAGACTCACGTGATACATACGCTGAGTCATCAACGTGATGGCGTTCACGTTGCAGGGAATTCATTGGCTGATGAGGCCGCGAAGGCAGCTGTGCAAACGGCTTCCGTAGCTGCCATCACACGGTCAAAAACAAAAATAGACAGCGAAATATTACAGGCTGTCAGCGCTACAGAAAAGGATTCGATAGAAACACTCCCGAAAGGCTTTCCAGTAAAATACTCATACATAACTGATGCAAACAATGTTCCTTTTGCTCGAATCCCTGGAGTGGGGGATAGGGCAATTCCAAACATGGAACATAGGTTAGGACTGATAATAGCGGCACACGAAGGGCTTGCTTCTATACATGCTGGCGTCTCAGCCACAGTATCATTATTAAAACAGAGATACTGGTGGCCACAAATGAGAAGACAAACAAGGAACTATGTTTTAGAATGTGAAATATGTCAAAGAATGAAAGTATCAACGGTGAGACGTCCAGCGCAGACGCCCCTTCTAATCTCGGATAAACCATTAGCCTGTGTTTACCTAGACCACTGTGGTCCCTTACAAAGGGATGGTAACTATAAATACATCTTGGTTGCAGTGGACTCATGCACGAGATTCATATGGATGTGGCCCCAGCGAACGGCTGACGCCAGAACTGTTATAAAAGATTTGCGAGTCTTTATCGGCACATACGCAATTGGCATGCTGCATTCGGACCATGGTCCTGCTTTTAGCTCTAGGGCTTATAAGGAGGCCATGGTCAGCATGGGCGTTACATTGCGGTACTCTTGTCCATTTCACCCTGAGGGGAACGGAATTGTTGAAAGAAAAAACCGTGACATAAAGCAATCTATAACGGCAAAGGTATTAGGTTCGGGAGCTGGGTGGGTCAAACATCTAATAAGTGTCCAACGTAGTCTAAATAACTTGCCAAGAAATTCTCTGAAGGGATTCAGTCCATACAAATTATTATTTGGAACTAGGATGTTAGTCTTAGACCTCGACAGTCAGACTTCAGTGGTGAAGGAAAAAAGCTTTGATATCAAAGATCGTTTGGCTGTTTTGCAGGACTTAAACGAAACAAGAAAAGACCTGAGCAACATAAAGTTGAAACAGCAGCCAACAACCACTGAAGAACCACCACCTGTCCCAGCAAGACCTGTCTGGATTCCAAAAGTCGGGGATCTAGTCAGAGAAAAGATCGCGGTAAAGAAGGAATTTGGGCCTTCTTACAGAAAAGCAGTTCCTGTCTTGTCTGTCAACGGGACAAGATCAGTTATACTACCGCCGCTTGCTGGTAAAAAGGAGAACCGAGTTGTATCCATGGACCTGGTAAAACCACAACATGTGGCCGATAACAAATAGTAGGCCAAGTGGACTCCCGAGAAGTAGTAGAACACCAAGATTTGCTACTAACACAGAGGTTCAATCTAAGAGGCTAATCACATTCGAAACGCCTACAGAACTACAACAAGGACTATGCAACAATGCAATGGAACTTAGACCTCTGAAAACCCAAATAAAAACATTTAGCAGAGACACACCAATCTATAATGAAGTAACAAACGACTATGCAAGAAACAGTAATCCTGAAGCAATTGGAACAATTGACAGAACTGCATCCGGCTACTTCATAAACTTCGATGATTCCTCTGAAGGCTTCACTGAATCAAAAACACAGCCATCAACAAAAACCTTTAAAGATAAAGTTAAAGTACTTTTGAAACAACTGAAAGAAACATATCTAATTTCTCCATGGATTGAATTTTGGGTGGGTTTTGGTGCATTTATCCTCATACTTTGGCTCATCATGGTACTAACTTTGGGACGCTTCATTGAGGGAAAATATGCTAAAATGGACACAGCAAGTCAGAAAATCAACTTTATCCTCAAACCACACACATCTTCACACGTCGAGAAAAAAGAACTTTCTTCAGTCAACTTCACAGCCAATCCTATACCGGGTGGGGTAGCATGGGACAAAACTGACTACGAAATGTATGGGCCGGTTGAAATCCTGAAATATCCACACCAAATTAAGATCTCGTTGAGTGACTTTGTAAAACCAAGCTCATTTGCTGATGATTGGGACTTTGAAAGTATAAATAATATGATGTCTGACTTAGTGATGTCTGCTAAATTTACCAAACATGATTATTTGCAGGGTTCGACAAATTATGATAGTATGTACTGTTATAACCACTATGGTAACCATTTTCTACATAGATCTGCACAACCTAGAAATGTTTTAAATTATAATCAATGGGAACATTGTGCAACCCCTCCAAAAGGAAGCTCAAGAACCGTTTATGACAAATATTCATACTTTTCAGGTTTTAACACAAGTAATGCTGAAACATTTTATTTCAAATTGTCAAATAAGACAGGGACAAAGACCATGATAACAAACACGAAATTGATATATTCAGACTCATTCTTTGAACAAATGAATACTTTTGGTTTTGATTATTGGGACAAAAATGTTGAAGTAAAAAGTGTTTGGGGTACAAAAGAATGGCAAGTACAGGGTATAGAATCTTTGTTTAGAGCCTGCATGATCCCAGAACAAATTATATTTTTAAATGACACTGTTCAACAAACTACCTGTCTTGGCTTAGCCAAAATCAAAGACTTAAATAAACCGTCTATTCCAAAACCAACAATGAACAGCAATAGCTCCACAGATGAAGAGATAGACGTAAATTATGTATTAAACCAAAACAGAACACATCCTGATTGGAAACAGTGGTTGATCTGGCCCACAGATACTAATAACTGTCAAAACAGATTCCTGAACAAAACACAGGGGTTCCAAATGACCAGGCCAGACCCTAGATATTCCCAAAGACAACACCCAGGAATAATAACCACCTACAGTGTGGGCAAATTATGCCTTCAGTGGCTACAGACTTCCACACTGGCAGAAATTAAGCAACACCTAACTTTACTTACTGATGGTACTGACTTGCGTGATTTCATTATGGGACCGCGCAAACAGCGTCAGAAACGTTTCATAGCAGCCTCTGTATATGCAGCATACTACGAGGCCTGGAAGGTGACTCAAATTGAGACAGCAGAAAGAATACGGGAAATTGACCGTATTAATTTGGAAAAATCACTTTCTGTAGTGGACAATGGGTTAATGACTCTGTCCTCCAGAATTTTTTCACTGGACAGCATTGTGTCTTCAGCAATCGACATAATATCGCAAGATTTGCTGTTGTTACAACACGGTCATTCTCAATTGCGTTCTATTGTACAGCTTGGCTGGACGTTACAAAATCTGCGTTCAGGCTATGTGCCTTGGCGTTTAATCAACACAACGTCACTATTCAATATCTTTAACCTTACTGATAAACAAATCAGTATGGCACAAGAGGGTGCTGATTATACAATTCTGAGCATTGAGAAACTCAAGAGATTACCAGTGACAATGTCAGAACGACCTGTCAGTGAATGGATAATACATGGGATAATTAATATTCCAATATCAACCTTCAGGTTTCAATACTGCCAAAAATATATACAGGCTGGCATGTACGAAAAATTGGGAAAGGGGTACATTAAAACAACATGGAACTTGCCCTATTCACATGCATGTGTCAGTAATAAAGGACAGAAAGTGTTTCTTAGTGGCAATAATTGTGCAATGTCACTGAGCGGTACACTTCTGTGTAATGGAATTAGTTTGCATGGAGCCTGTGAAGGGAACTCAAATAACCTTTCATGTCACCAGCTAGGCGCACCTGCAACAGAGATAGAACCATTCTTTCAAAGACTCTATAATGGGAGTTACATTCTAATTGTAGATCGCAGATGCTGTAGTCTTATGCCCGGGACTCCTTATCTCGTAACTACGACTGCGAAGGTCAAGTGCTGTGGACACTTATTGTTCCCCAGCTCCCTTCCAGACAGGGAGGCAAGGGCATGGCCCAACTTGAAAATTACTTCTATTCGAATAGATACTTTAAGCAGAATGAAAACAGTGCTTCTTCAGACGCCGACCAGACTCACGTCATCAAAAGAAACGTATGATCTCCTAGTCGCAAGGACGACTGCAGAGATTCACTCCTTATTATCAACTAATTCCCCCATACATTTCGCAGAAATCCTGAATAAAATCTTAAATATTTCTGATACCAGTGGAGTCTCAAAAGTATTTAAGACAGTATTTTCGATGGCATTAACACCATTCAAAGCCATACTGGGTATTTTTCCAGATTTCGTCCATTCGATTTTTGGCGGACTTCCCCTCATTTTAGGACTAATTGCAGGAATCCTATTCCTAGTCCTTATATTTGTTATGGCAAACCATGTCACAGACAAAACACCTGCGACAAGGGAAGAAACAATCCTAGCCATTGGATACCGGGACCGGATATCAAAAATCCTGGGACTATCCCGGCTTAGAGACCTGAACATGACTTGGTTTCTTTCATTTCGACCAATGTGGCATCGATGTGTTTTACCTGTATTAAGGTGCTTGCTATGCGGAGAAGAATGCGTGTTAGACACCTGTCTGACTCTACAATCAGATGCGCCAATGGATGCAGAAACATTGTTGAGTCCAATAAAGGCTCATGCTTTGTGCTGCCCTCAACGGCTACCAATCCTGATGACGGCATTCGTGGAAGCTTCACCACTACGATTAAGGGGTAGTGAAGTTCAAGATGAAAGCAGCATTGATCAGGTACGACCTTCTGTCAGCAATACTAATCAAAACGTCAATGGAAACAATCATGCGCACAAATGCATGGTTACATCTTTTTCCGAGTTGGTGGAACTCTCCCAGGAAGCTGTTGACAGCTTTTTCGACAGTCTAAATGATATGATGTTCTCACCAGAGCAGAAATAGAGACTTTTGAGCAAGCTCGCACACGGCGTTCCCTGAATTTGGCCTTCAACTAGAATAGCAAAATACCATGAACAATTTTCCCTCCAGTTCACGGACAGCAATTTTTTTTTCAGCAGCCCCAAAATATTGTTACGAATTATTCGGGACACTTATTTTCTGCTTAAAGTAAGAACTATTCTTAGAGAACTAAACTTTCTATTTTTAGATACTTTGTAGACATTAGCTGCCCGCTGGTATGTTCATAATTATTTTATTCTGTGATGGAATGGTCTCAAACCTTTTTTCTGTATTAAGAGCCATTTCATGTGTAAATTCTCGCATACAAATTAGTGATAATGTATAGATATGCGTGATTACTTTAGCGTTATTCTACAGCTTGAGTGCATATATTACATGTGACTGTTTTTTCCGTATATTTGATAATTTCAAAATGCATTTATGTATTTTGGGGTGGTAAGGTATACACGATACTCTACAGTATGTTTTACTATGCATAGATTCGTAAATATGTCCATAGTTAGCGTGGAGTGGGTGTGATGTATTCCTATAGGTTCTGTATCGATCCCCCTATTCCTGACCCTATTCTGGTTAAAAAGTTAACTAGCAGTCATCCCATGAGGCAGAAAACCCCCATGATGCAGGAACCGTTATCTGATAAAGCCACACTACGGCACAGGAACGTGTTATCTGATTAGGTCATAACGCTTGCCATCTAATTAGACAAGCGATATTCCTCCAGCCCCTGATAAGGCATGCGGAGTTCTCAAAACAAATCAAACCTATGACAGACCTGGGAAAAACCCTGCGGCCATTGCTTTGATTTCACCGAGAACTTCAGCAAAAGAATGTGCTAACGACCAGGTCGTATGACATCCTTATTGACGTATCTATGTCCATCCTTACGTCAATCTCGGCACCTTAAAGGTATAAATATTACCGATATTGCGCTATGCAAACACACGCGGTGGTGACGAGATCGGAGCAGCCAGACTTGCCGAAGCCCAGAGCAGAGCAGACCCCGCTGGCGCAGCCCCGCCTTCCTGACGCGCTGAAAACGAGACGCTGCTTTCTCCTGCCGAGAAATCCAGCTCCGGCGCTTCCGGGTAGCCCTCGCAGGCAGCCTGGAATATCGAGACCAGAGACGAGAGATACCATCCCTCATTCATCCTAGATTCCAGGTACAGAACTGAATAACCCCTTGTAGAGAATTCTTTAGTCAGTCACTTGGCAAAACAAACTTAACTTAAACTGTAACTTTCTATTCCCGCCCACGTATTAGGCTTAGGTCAGGTACACGGGGTAGGTGTAGTTAGAAACACCAGTTGAGTACGATTAGTCAAATGTAAATGTGTATGTATTCATTTTATTCATTTTAAACCTTCATATGGCTTAGAAACCATATCAATGTTTTTACAGTAATATTTTATACTTCTGCTTTTATTGTATGCACTTTACTTAACCATAAGTATTGCAATAATATCGATCCATTTCTCTTGTATGAGAAAAGAGACTGATCAATAAATAACATCTTTTATTGAACACGCCCGTCTCTTCCTTTTCTCTACAATCTGGTGAGACTAAGAATGCACGTACTGACTGAGTAAAATAAGTCGTCTTTTGTTTTCACACGACTCTAGAGATACACTCTTGATTAGGGGAGAGCAAAGTTGTCATGTTCTATGGTTGTCAGAAACTAAATCCCTTCTTGTCTATCCAGGGAGGTTGAACTCCTCCTTGCCTATTCGAGAAAGTTTCTAGTGAACTCTGAGCTAGCTGGCAAAACCCAAAACTATAAGTCTAATATCGACAGTAGTAGACCTAGTTAACGTCTGGTCTAGGCCTATACTATTGAAGGTATTATTCCAATGCGCAGAGCCTATTGGGATAATAGGAACTACACTACAATACCAATGTATGAAATTTTGAAATTGAAAAAAATGAATAAAAAATATATCCATGCCTGATTGGATTTGAAGTGGCTCTGACTGGTAGCTCCGTTGTTTCATTTGTATCCTAGGATCTTTGTATAGGACCTGAAATATCATTGGCAGGGTTCTCCTGGTTCTTACTTTTTCTCCTTTTTGAGTGTGGCCCCGCCCGCAACCAGGCAATAGCCACCTGACTTCCGGCGACTTTGATGAAGCACTCACGAGGCGCTGGGAAGCAGGGGCCCCCTCCTCGAGCCCAGAAGGGGAAAAAGTGAAGCATTCATGAGGCACTTCCAGTGGGCAGGATCCCCTCTCTTCAGGGGTACTCAAATGCAGTGTTCTCCACTCGTCGGATCAGTTGCTCCTTCCGGTTCCTCCCATAGTCAGGCAACAGCCACCTGACTTCTGGTTTCAGCCACAGTGCTCGTTTAAGTGCAAAGTTGGAACCCCCTTCCTGGGCTCTAGAAATATATTTGCAAATCATCCTCCACGGGCTCCTGGTGTCCGGGCAGAGTGCTGAGGGGCACAGTCAGAACAAGGTGCTCCTTACATTCACATTCCAGGGTGGTGCATCCAGCGCAACACTCACCATGCGCTGCGGTACGAGAGCACACCAGGGGCTCAACACCTAGGACTCCTGCAGTACCCCAAGTCCCCAAAGCACACAGGGCATAAGCTAGGCCCAGGCAGGCCAGCTCACAGTGCCCTCCAGCAGAGGGGGAGTCCTTCGCGGCTGTTTCTCCTGGTGCCCAGCAATCCTTTCTTCACAGCTCCAAGCAGGTACCAAAAACATGGGTTCACAGCCCCAATAATTATGCTGCATAATGTCTTTGTTCGCACCCTGGCACAGGGCTCTGTGCCTGGTCCAAACCAATTCTCGGGTGCACTAACACATTTCTTTACAGTGCACAACCACCTCTTTTGTTAGTTTAGGCTTTGGCCCCAGACACACCAGAAGGGGCAGAGGCAGCATTATGTAAGGCACACTGCCCCTCCCCAGTCTCTGTCAGATCATAGCCAGACATGCAATACACAACAGACAGGCACAAAGACAGATAGCACACAGAAATGCCCCATTCTAAAAGTGGCATTTCTAAAATAGTGATAATAAATCTGTGATCACCATTATGCAGCATTTAATACCACTATTCCAAACATACCAAACTTGATCACGCTACTCCTCTCACATCAGGAATTACCACTGAACCACATATCAGGGATTCCCCAATGCATTTGTAAGAGAGGGCAGACTCACAGTATTGAGAAACCAAAATGGCTGCTTGCACTACCAGGACATGTCACACTGTTAAGGCGCATGTCCTACCTTTTACCTACAGTGCACCCTGCCCATAGGGCTAGCTAGGTTCTACCTTAGGGGTGACACAGTGAAAGGGGAGTCACAGACGTGGCAACCACTTTATGTGCCACATCACAGCGGGAGTAAACCGCACGCGTAGGCCCTGCAACGGCAGAGGCCTGAGACAGGTTTGAAAGTCTACTTTGTTGTGTGGCATAAGCAGCGCGGCAAGCCCACCAGAAGTATTACATTTACTGGTCCCGTGTATACGATATACCACTTAACATGGGACTGACAGGTAAATTAAATACGCCAACCAGGTGTAGACTAATTTTAAGAAGTTTACCCATAGAAAGCACTTGCACTTTAACACTGAACAGCAGTTATAAAGTGCCCAGAGTCCTAAAACTAGGTCAGAAGAAATACTAGGAGGAAGGCAGAAAATTCAGGGATGACCCTGCAAAAAGGCCAAGTCCAACACAACCCCCCTTCCAGCCTAAAGCCAGGGTAGACCAATCAATACCTTGATGGGCTTCCCTGCTTGGGGCGATAGAACACGGACATGGGCTCGCAACTGCAGGGGCACAGTCCAGTTCTACTTCAATCTGAACCAATGTAGTTCCCTCTGTCTAAGCTCCCAGGACCAATTAAGCACCCCACTGGCACTAATTAGCCGTCGCGGCTAGGAGCAGGCCCTAGGCCATCTAGATGTCTCTGGTCCTTGCTATATCAAAGAGTGGGGGCAGTAACCCCAGGTACATAGTATCCATTCTCCACTCTACCTCTCATCAGTGTAGTTCTATACTGCCACTGATCCCTCAACACAGGGTCTGCACCCTAGGCTGACCAGGAGTCACAGATGAGGCTCTCCTCCCCCTGCCTCTCCTTCTGGGGTTCCTCACCCTCCTACTAGGAGAGGCACCCTCAGAACCCAAAACAGTCAGGATGCTGAAATCAGTCCTCCCACACAATTATCCCACCAGTTCAGGACTTCTGCCCTGCAACTGGTCTCCCAAACCTACCGTCTAATCCCACAGGTTGAATCGGCGCCAGAGGCAAGGACTCCCTCCCTCTTACCCCCTTCCAGAATTCTATACCCTCCTACCTGGAGTGGTAGCCCCAGAAGACAAAATGGAAGACACTGTTTATAGCTGTTCCAGTCCGGGAAGGACCTGGCCTGGCAATTCGGGCTGGACTGTTCCCATTGGGTGCAGGGTCAAGACTAATTTTATATATGGCTTGGTCCTAACTGGAGTGGCACGGTGAGCAAATAAATGATAGATTTAGGCCCAGATCTCTGTACTGGGGTAAATGTATGACATTGTTCTGCATTCTGTCCTTCAATTGTTTTTTTTGCATTTGTCACCCCGAGTGGGATGGGTATGCCCTGACATGGGGCCCAGATGTGGATCCTGTGCTGTCCAGGCCACTGAAGTCAAGCTATCCTGGCTAATGAGGGTTAAAAGCCTGACACCTGTCCTATGATGCTTGTTTCCAGTTCAGGGAGGACCGGGCCTGGCAGTTCGGACTGGACTGTTCCCATTGGGCCAAGTGTCAATACTGATTTGCATATGGCTGGTTCCAAACTGGAATGGCATTGTGAGTAAAACAATTATGTGGGTAGGTCAAGATCTCTGTGCTGAGGTGAATGTATGACATTGTTCTGCATTCTGTCCATCAATTGTTCTCTTTGCATTTGTCACCCCGAGTGGAACGGGTATGCCCAGATGTGGGTCCCGTGCTCTCCGTGCCACTGTAGTCAAGCTATCCTGGCTGATGAGGGCTGAATGCCTGAAACCGGTCCTAGGAAGCTTGTTTACGGTCCAGGGAGGACCTGGCATGGCAGTTCGGGCTGGACTGTTCCCATTAGTCACAGGGTTAGGACGGATTTGCATATGGCTTGGTCCCAACTGAAATGGCATAGTGAGCAAATAAAAGAATGGATTGAGGCCGAGATCTCTGTACTGGAGTGAATGTATGACATTGTTCTGCATTCTGTCCATCAATAGATTTTTTGCACTTCCCTCAAGATCAGGCAGAACCTGAACCTGGCTTCCCAATTCAGGAACTACAACCTGCGGCTGAACACTTAACGGGCACACCAGGACTTCTGCGGGAGCATGCAGACCCCCTCAAGGGTAACACCTACCTCATGTGTTGCCTGACAGTCTGCCTGGCGTAGATCTACCGACCCCTGTACATCTGACAGTGTGCAAAGACCCCACGGGTGCAGAAGTGGTGTCACCATGGTCACTCCAAGAAGGCTCCACCCTATGACTGGCCCCATATCCACTGGTTCCCCCATTGGGGACTCTCTCCCCCTGTCACCCCTCCAACTGGATTCCTGCACCCTCCACTCAGGAGTGGCACCGCCAGACACCAGTACTGATGGAGCTCTGCTTACAGACGCTCCAAGTTCTCCTGACACTAGGAGATCGCCCTCAATGGTGTGTCTATTAGTACAGCCTAGGCTCCCCACCTGGTGTTCCCTGAAAGTACCCTCCAGGCCCTGAGACCGGGTTTGGGGCACCTTGGGACACATCCCATTCTCACTCCTTCTCAGCGGAGACAGGACGTGAGTCCCTACACCCCTCCCACTACACCGGGACCTTTCTGGGCTAAAAACAACCTTTTCTACAACCCTGGGCTGGGAAATAACTGAGCCATCCCAAATGCCTCCCCTGACCCCCTGGCACTGACACAGAGGTCTGCCTCCCAATGCATGCTCCCTGGGATCAGAGTACTCACAGAACAACAGGTGTTGGCATAACCCTGGAAAACAACAATGGAACATGTTCTCTCTGACAATCAGATTGAACAGCCCTTCAAAATTCTTTGCCGTGCTACCCATCACCCAACCTTCCAGTACATCACAACATTTATCCACAAACTGCCCCAAAGACTGGTGAGGCAGTGTCCTACTGCCCCTGAACCTCAACCTATACCCTTCAGGTGTGACACCCTCTTCCTGAGAACTAGGTACCATGATCTGGGATCTGGGAGTGGGACTTCTCACACTCGATTCACTTTTGGTGCCACCTCTGGACCCCACTTTCACTGGTGAATCCAGACCACTAAAACTACACTCAGGGGACATATCCTCAAGAGCTAGCTATTCTATGGCCAAGGCCCTCTCTGCCTCCGCCATCCTCTCCTGCACTAAGACCCTTTCAGTCTCTAGCTTTTTCTCTGCAAGCCCACCAGTAGCATTTAATTTACTGGCCCCTGGTATACAAGATACCACTTTACAAGGGACTGACAGGTAAATAAATATGCCAAACAGGTGTAGACCAATCTTACCAAGTTTACCATACAGAGCACATGCACTTTAACATTGAAGAGTAGTTATAAAGTGCCCTGAGTCCTAAATCCACCAACACCAGGTCAGAAAATATACTAGGAGGATGGCAGAAGATTCAGGAATGACCCTGCAAAAAGTCCAAGTCCAACACGCCCCGTCTACCTCTATAGTAGTTAATGGCAAGCAGTCACAGTATTTTGCCTTACGTCAGGCACTAGTCAAGGTTGCCCACTATCCCATTTATTATTTATATTATCCTTGGAAACTTTTTTAGAAAAAAATTCATAGATCCCCTCTTTTTTTTGGTTTTAAACATAAGAACATAGAGACTGAATTTACAGCTTATGCAGACGATATTTTGCTTTTTATTTCGGGTCCTTAAACTACAAATACCTAAATCCTCCTCCTATTATATGACTATTCATCAGTATTGGGTTATAAACTTCACATAAACAAATCGGAAAGTTCTGCCTGTATAAGTACTGCTTTCCTGAGTTATTTAAAGACATTGGTTTCACTTGGAATCCTAACACAATTAAATGTCTAGGAATTCTTCACTCTCATTTTATTAAAAATAATCCTAATGAGGTTACATCTGAACTTTCTAATATGACTGGAAGTTGCTCTCCCTTACTTTGTCTTGGTGGGGAAGGGTAGCCACAATCAAGATGATGATGTTGCCTATGATACATTTTTATTTGTCACCACTTACAGTTCCTCTTAGTTTCTTTAAATCTATCATTAATCTGCTTCTACAGTTTTTATGGAATAAGAGGTAATCACCCATTTCCTTAGCTAAATCACAGCAATCCTAAAATAATTGAGAGATTACATTTCGAAACTTTTAGAAATATCACTCTGCCTTTACTCTACAAATATGGGCTTCTCTCTCTTCCTCCAATCCTAAGCAACCAACTCTATGGGGTCAAATGGAACCTTCACAAATCTCACCATTTTCATTTCATAACGCACTTTATTTTTCACAACCTCCAAAAATCCCTTCTTTCACCAGTACTTATTCATTTTATCTCAGATGCTACACCCTTACTCTCTCAATCTATAGCTCCTGCGTAAATTCTTGACAACACTGCTATTTGGTACAATAAAAACATACAATTGAACAATAGAGTTCTCTTTTGGAAAGAAGGGATTCATAAAGGGATAATCACATTTGGTCATATATCTTCTAATGGTAATCTCCATGATATTCAGGGTAGTCAGCAAAAATCCAGCATCTTCCTTAAATATGCTACACAATATCAATACCTCAAAACTATTATTCTAAAATTATTCTCTCAACCTTCACTCTTGCAGCCTATCACACATACGTGCTCTACCTTGTATGACTTTTCCTCACATGTAAATGCATCCTTTATTTACAAAAATCTCACTAGATCCCCAGTTAGTAGACTCTAATTCCAGGTACAATAACAATGGGAAACTGACTTACATCAAGTTTTCTATTTACAAACCTGGAGAAAAATTGGGCCTAAGATCCACACTACATCTCGATCAGCAAGTACAACCCAAATATTATTTTACTTATAAAACAGATTTTTATTTTACTCCCAAGTCTCTCCACTGGTATAAACCATCCAAAGACACCAAATGCTGGTCTTGTTTTCAAGAAGATAGTGATCTCATAAGCATGTTTTTTGAATGTCCTCAAGTTAAAACTTTTTGGTTACAAATTAGGAATAAAATAAACAGAATTGTATCTACTCACATACCTTTTTATACACACATTTGTTTAAGAGGCTCCTCGGTTTTATTGCAATCTCAAGTTACGGTTGGCAAATTTGTTGATTAGTTACTAGCAATTGCAATATAAATTATTACCTCTAATTGGAAAGACACTGCTAAAATGTCATATATTGGCTGGTGGAATATACTTTGTCACAATCAAAGGCTGGATAGAGCTAATGCCAACACAACTTCGTTGTTCATCAAAAGAGATATGTTATGGTTGCCACTTACATCCTATCAGTCAAAACAAAAGGACACCTCATTAACTACTGGTTTCACCTTTGAACCTTCATGACACCCATTACGATTATTTGGTTGCTATATTCATAAACATTGAGGGCCCGATTCACAAAAGTAATCTGAGACAAAATCCTAACTTTAGTACTCCTAAATGCCTTTTGTGAATACAGAAAGTCGTAAAGTTAGGATTTTGTCTCAGATTACTTTGGTGAATCGGGCCCTGCAGTTGGATATTTCTGCATTTTTAACATTTATTCAATTTCTTTTCTCTCTTTCCTTTCTTTTCCTTTCCCATCCTCTTTGTCCATTTTATTCCCCCCTTACGTTTGAAAATCCTCAAAATGCTATTCATTTATAGTACATTGTTTCAAGTTTATTTATTATATACTGATCTCTGCATTATATAATGCATATTTCTTGCAAGATTGCCATAATTATATCCCTTTCTAATTTTTGTATATAATACAAGTATTCAGATTTGCATTTGACTATGTACTAGTATTGTTCTCACTTATATTTCAGTAAAGCATATTAAACTTTAAAAAAAAAAAACCTTAGTGAAAGGCTCGCAAGAAGGATCAAATAGATTTTTAATGAAATTTGGCAAATGCAGGTTTATCCTATTTAGTTGCTGGTTCAGGGAAACTTCACTGCACATGTTCACATTCCTGTTTCTTTCAATCTCTGAATGTGCCAACTTGTTTTTAATGCTGCTTTGAAATACTTTGTGAAGAAAGCCTTGCCAGTGTCAGGCTGCTGTTTATGGAGTCTTGTTCTCAGAGCCAGGTCTGTGAGAAAGATATCACATGAGAGTGGATTTCAAATGGGAGAGGGCAAGAAAAGAACCAGGACAAAAAATATAGGAGTAGGAAAATGAAATTGGTTAACGTTTGGAAGAGGAAAAGGGCTAGGACAAATAAAAGGACTAGGCAGAGTACTAGATCTAAAAAGAGGGCTAGATTTGGAACCAGTAAAATACTTAAGACTAGGGAGAAACACAAACTAGGAAAATGTTTGGAATGAGGACTAAAAAGATGGCTAGTTATAGGAACTCTACTAAGACTATGGAGCAGACTAGGAAGAGAACTTGAACAAGAACTCGGACTAGAAATAGAACATGTCTGAGGATTAGGGATAGACTAGGAAGCGGATTTGGTATATGAAGTGGACTAGAAATTGGAAGGCAATTACGACTAGGAAGAGAGCTTGGATTGGAAAGATTCTAGGAATTGACTAGGCACTAATTACATGTTAAGGCATTACTTATCACTTCATATAAATAATGATACCATGGGATACATTATATAACTGGCACAATAAATAGCACCTTTTACAAGTCTGTGGGGATAACGTGCAGATTTTCATGTTCAAGACTTTAAAATTTACATGAATCCATAAATACAATATGTTTTCGCCTGTTAAATTTTGGCAGGATTAACTGGCCAAACTTTAATGAATTTTGAGTTATTTAACGCATCTGATAATTATCGGATGTGTTAACCCCTTCACTGCCAGGTCCCCCTCCCCGTGCTAAGCCTTTTTTTCGCTATTTGCTGTAGTTCGCACTTAGGCTCCTATAACTTTTTGACAACATAAGATATCCACGCCAAATATGTGTCCTTTTCTTCCAACATCATAGGGATTCTAAATGTACCCAGGGTTTGTGGATTTCCCTGGAGGAAACCCAGAAATTAACCAAAATATAGCTACATATAGTTTTTGGGGGAAAAAACTGAAAAAAGGGCTACAGATGAAAGGGGCTGTTTTTTTCCCTGCAAATGTTATCAACAAAGGGGTTGGGGTGCTGAAATCCCGATTTCTTCAGCTTTCAGTGACAAGCAGACTTTTGTCAGAAAACCAACATTTTTACACAGTTTTAGGATTTTTCTGGGGCATGGCCTATTTTTGCTATTTTTTGTGCTTTACACCTCCTTCCATTTAATGGTAGAAATTGGAATAAAAGCAATAATGGATCCTGGAAAGCTATACATTTTAGTAAAAGTAGACAAAATTATGAATTCAGCAGGGGTCATTTGTGTAGATCCTTCAATATTTCTTTATAGAAACTAACAGTTGAATATAGGAAAAATTGGAAATTAGTTGATAAAATTAGCCATTTGTGTCAATGTTTTCACCTGTAACTTCTTCTAATTAAGACAGCTATTTAAAAGCAATATACCATTACATCCGCTGGTCGTTTCTGGTTGTGGGGATATATAGGACTTGTAGGTTCACCAAGAACCCAATGCACCCAGAGCCAATAACTGAGCAGTATCTCAATGTTTTTTTATTATGTATTGGTTATATAGCAATTAATTTGGGAACATATATACATGGAAAAATAGTTATGAAAGACCCCTATGTATTTCTGAAATTGGAACAAAATATAGAGTTTAGAAACAGTAGAAATGTGCATATTTCCAAAACTATGAGCACCCATACTAGCATGAGAATTATAGGTCATTTTTCAAAATGACTCCTTTTTTACACATTGTCTGTCATTTGGAAGGCAGAAATGCATCAAAAGTCAATAGGTAATAACAGTTGCTCTACAATTCTGTGTTACCCTATGTCTCCCAATAAAAATGGTACCTAACTTGTGTGGGTAGGCCTCGTACACGTGACAGGAAAGAGCCCAAAGTGCAACGTGGATACACTTTATTTGTACAGTGAAAACTGACTCTTTTTTTGCAAGGTGCCTAGCTGTAGATTTTGAACCCTAGCTCTGCTGGCACCTAGAAAAACGTAGCAACACTATACATTTTTTACAACTAAACACCCAGGGGAATCCAGGATGGGGTGACTTGGCTGGCTCTCGCCAGGTTCTGTTACCCAGAGTCTCTTGCAAACCTATACATTTGTTAAAAGAACACATCTCTGTGGTGGAAAGTTCTGTAATCTGCATGTATCCACAAAATTCCACTCAACCTGTATTCCCCAAAGTCTTCCAAGAAAAATGGTACCTCACTTCTGTGGGTAGGCCTAGTGCCCCCTACAGGAAATGGCCCAAAACGCAACGTGGCAATACCACATTTTCACAGTGAAAACTGACCCTTTTTTGCAAAGTGTCTAGCAGTAGATTTTGAACCATAACTCTCCCAAGACCTAGGGAAACCTAGCTAACCTATGCATTTTTGAAAACTAGACACCCAGGGGAATCCAGGATAAGGTGATTTGACTGGTTCTCTCCAGGTTCTGTTACCCAGATTCCCTTACAAAACCTAAACATTTGTCAAAGAAAACACATTTTCCTCACATTTCTGTGGTGGAAAGTTATGGAATCTGCGTGGATCCACAACATTCTACTTACCCTGCATTCCTCAACGTCTTCCGAGAAATTTGGTACCTCACTCGTGTGGGTAGGTCTAGTGCCCGCGACAGGAAACAGCCCAAAACGCAACGTGGACATACCACATTTTCAGTGAAAACTGACCCTTTTTTTTGCAAAGTGCCTAGCTGTATATTTTGAAACCCAAGCTGTGCCGGCACCTAAGGAAATCTAGTAAACGTATACATTTTTAGAGACAAGACACCCAGGGGAATCCAAGATGGGGTGACTTGTCTGGCTCTCACCAGGTTCTGTTACCCAGAATCCCTTGCAAACCTCAACATTTGTCAAAAAAACTAATTTTCCTCACATTTCTGTGGTGGAAAGTTCTGAAATCTGTGTGGATCTACAAATTCTACCCCCCGATTTCCCCAAAGACTGCAGATAAAATTGGTACATCACTTGTATGGGTAGGTCTAGTGCCCACGACAGGAAACAGCCCAAAACGCAATGTGGACACACCATATTTTCACTGTGAAAATGGACCCTTTTTTGCACACTGCCTAGCTGTAGATTTTGAACCCTAGCTCTGCCGGCACATAGGGAAACCTAGCAAACCTATACATTTTTCAAAACTAGATACCCTGGGGAATCCAGGATGGGGTGACTTGTCTGGCTTTCACCAGGTTCTGTTACCCAGAATCCTTGCAAACCTCAAAATGTATGAAAATACAAAAAAAAAACATTTTCCTCACACTTCTGTGGTGGAAAGTTCTGGAATCTGTGTAGATCCACAAAATACCACCCACCCCGCATTCCCCAAAGTCTTGTGATGAAAAATGGTACCTCACTTATGTGGGTGGGTCAAGTACCAGCAACAGGCAAAGGCCCAAATCCTATTGATGCAACATCAAAATTACCTATCACGAAACAACCTGGTTTTGCAAGGAGGGTCCTGTGAGTTTTTGGCCCTGTGGTTCCCAGCCATCTAGGGAAACTGACCAGACCCACACATTTCTGAAAACTAGACGCCCGGGGGAGTCTAGCAAGTTAGCTTGCGTGGGTCTCCCAACATTTCCCTAACCAGAATCCCCTCAAACCTCAAATGTAGCTGAAAAAAATCATTTTTTTTCTCAAATTTCTGTGTGGGCAAGTTCTGGAATCTGCATGGATCCACAAATTTCCTACCACTCAGCGTTCCCCCAGGTCTGCCAATAAAAATGATACCACACTCGTGTGGGTGGGGCAAGTACCCGCGACACGCAAGGGCCCAAAACGTATTGAGGAGACATTAAAATGACCTATCACAAAACAACCTGGTTTTACAAGAGGAGTCACCTGAGTTTTCAGCCCCGGTCTCGGCGGCCATCTTGAAAAACTACCAAAGCCACACATTTCTAAATACTAGACACCAGGGGGAGTCCAGCAAGGTATGCTTTCATGGGTCCCCCAACATTTTCCTACCCAGACTCCCCTGCAAACCTCAAATTTAGCTAAAAAAATCCAATTTTTCTCAAATTTCTGTCTGAGAAATTTCTGGAATCTATGTGGATCCAAAAATGTCCTACCATCCTGCGTTCCCCCAGGTCTCCCGATAATAAGTATAACTCACTCGCATGGGTGGATCAAGTATCCGCGACAGGCAAGGACCCAAAACTTATTGAGAAGACATCAAAATAACTTATCACAAAACAACCTCGTTTTGCAAGGCATGTCACCTGGATTTCTGGCCGGGGCTCGGAAGCCATTCTGAGTAACTACCAAACCCACACATTTCTGAAAACTAGACACCAGGGGGAGTCCAGCAAGGTATGGGTTGCATGTATCCCCCAATGCTTCCCTACCCAGAATGCCCTGCAAACCTCAAATTTTGCTGAAAAAAACATACATTGTCAACATAATTTTGGGGGGAATCACTGTGTCAGCACAAATGTCTTACCCCACAGCGTTATGTTCAGTCTCCCGAGTAAAATGATACCTGGGTAGTAGGAAATTTGTGTCAGCCCGATGATCCTAAAACTTTTTTACACAGCCTCAGAATAGATCCCAGTAGATTAGTCCCATGCTCAACCCTGGGTAGCTTGGCTGCGGGCAGGCAGGCTTAACTTAGGAGACACATATGTGAAGCATTTAAAAACATCAATTCAGTAAATAATTAAGACACAACACACAATAAAATTTCCCACACCAATTTATAAGAATAGGAAATATTTGCATTTTTAAAAGGACACCAAAATGACAGAAATCCAATGAAAGGAACCAGTGACATTATTTTGTAAAGATTAACTACTTTCTAGCACAAAGAAACCTATAGCACCACTCTAGGACATCTGGTCACAATTGACCAGAAAAAATTCAAACTTTCAAGCCAACTGTAATGGAGCTCTGCACAGATACTCTGAGCGGGAGGCCCTGGTCAAAATATTGTCTTCAGACTTAGAAACTTCTCTGGAGCTTTTTCCGCTGAGGTCCGTCAATTATTTTCACCAGTCTGGATTCCGTGAGGGTTCACTGGCTTGACTTTTCAGTCAACTCACAGCCAAACTCTGGAAGTTTGACCTCTGGAGCTCTTTAGCAGTATGAACTTGGAATATGGGCCGAGTCCAGTTTGAAAGGGGCCGGCTTGGCTGTAACAGTTGAGTCATCACCAAACTTCTGAAACTTGTTCCTGAAGTTCCTGTTCAGTGGCCAAATGGTCCAAAACACAATCCAAGGGTCCTGGAAGCTCAAAGATGGTCCCTAGAAGTTTGGGACCACAATTCCCTCAATGCACCTGGATAAATCCCTTACAAATCCACTGGATGCACTCCAGGCAGTGGAATCTTGGTGGTGATGTTCCAGGTAACCTCTCTTAACCTGTAGCTTGCAGGCAGTCCACTCTGCAATCCTTCAGAAGCAAGGTACATCCATAGGGCTGTAGTTCGAGATAGTGCAGCAGGTGCAGTCAGTCAGAATGCAGGGCCTGGTGGTGCAAGTCAAGGTTCCAGCATGACAATCCTTCTTCTTCTTTTAGTTTCAAGTAGCAAATATGAGAGGCTCTAACCCTCTCACATATGTATTCAGTGTTATCTGGGCTGAAGCAACAGAGCCATTCTGTCCAATGGGGTACAAAGCAACACACAGAAGCATGACCACTTCCCCTAAAATGTGGCATCATCTTCTCCCAGAGAGCACCATTCCTCCAGAATTCAACATGACTGAAAACTCAGCAGAAGATTAAGAACTAGCTAAACCAACCTCAATGATTGCTCATTTAAATAGCTATCCTCCCCCTCCATCTGCAGATTCATTCCTTAAGCCTTCTATCTGGCCGGGTGAGAGGGAATGGGGGTAGATGGACCTGGCATTCCCTGCCTGCTCTATTCATCCTTTGAAGCTTTACGGCCCCTCCCCCCCCTCCTCTGGCATTTCTGTGTAGCAGAGCTCTCTCCAACAATGGGTGAACCACTTATCACATCATCAAAGCGGCTTGGTTAATTATGTTAATTCAGACCAATCAGTGATGACTGCAGGAACCCTGAACTTGGGCTAAAAAAATAAAATCTTATATTGTCTTCCCTGTACATTTTAGGATACATTCAATAATAGCATATTGTTGGTTTTATCAATACCATTTTCCTAAGTTCTTGAATGATATATATTTTTTTAATTCCTATCAATATTTATACGTTCATAACTATGACAATGTTATCCTATGTGGCTGGGGATCTGCAATGAAAAAATAAAATAAAATGTGCAATTGATCCAACACCAGGGCACATAAAACATCGTAAACAAGGATTTGTTTGCAAATAGGTGGATGGTGCTAGGATTCACGCCAAAATAGGTCGGAAGCCAATGTTGCAGTTGGTACGTACTTCCCAAGTGGCTACACGCAAAAGCCACTGGTTATAGAGAATTCATCAAGGTCTAAAGGGAGGTCTGTGACTCTTAATCAGTAATAATATCTTGGATAATAAATCCCAAAACCCAATGAAGTTTTTAAGCATAGTATGCCATTTTAGTTATTGTTCCAACAGTACAAGTAGACAGAGAACAGCCAACACAAGCTTCACCCAATTGTCCAGCAGGTCGAGGGCTTCTTCAAGGCAAAAACGTCTTGTTGTGGTCCTGTAATTTGTGTCCTTTGATGTTTGAAATGCTCTCTGCAATTCCGAAAATATTCTGTTCGGTTATATAAGAGCCCTGTTTATAGTTGCATGCTTCCCCACCCCTGTGTCACATAAGGGGAGATCTGGGAGGATCTGAATATTAAATATATTATAGATCCACACTCCACAGTGCTCCTAGCACCAACGTTGATTTTGGGTGGCACTTTCCTACAGGAGGAAAGGGAAATGTGGAATTTCTTTTTCCCCAGTTCATGTTTTATAAGGGTCCTCCTTATAATTACATGCCCTCCCATCCTTGGGACACCTAGATGGGATCCCAGGAGTACCTAATATATAAAGATATTGTACATTAGCACTTTTATAGTGCCCCTACAAACAAAGTCTAGTATGTAGTGAATTTACTTTTAAAAGCAGTGATGCAACACAGGGCTGATTTTAAAAGTACCCCAGGCACTCAGCAGTGCATACATGCAAGTGCAGAAAGAGCTGCTGGCCTCTAAACGGTCATGCCCTATTATATACTAGAGACTTATGGGTAGTTTTAATCCCACCCGCCTTATTATCTACTTGAGACTTATAGGGTAGGTTAGGCCAATTTTAAGTGTACACTAATATACAGTGTATCCTAATGCATGTTGTTTTTTTCACTTGTATTTTCAACATAGCACTGGCCCTGGTTAACCATGGGTGGAGCTGGCGTAGTGCTTCTATGCGTAGCTCCACGGAGTTCGAAAAAAAAACTCTGTCGAGCTACGCATAGCTCCGCTCCACTCCCACCCCGCTCCCCCCTCTCAAATGCTTTAAAAAGTAATAAAAAGAAGGCACTTACCAGTGTTTCTGCCGCCTCACCTGCCTTGCTGCCTATCCTGCTCCTCGATGCCTCGTGTCCTTCTTCATTGAAAAAAACAATATGTTGTACGTCTTGCGCAGGACATTCAATGTAGTGTTTTTTTTTAGAAAAAAGGACGCAAGAGGAGCAGGAACACAGGTAAGTGCCTTCTTTTTATTATTTTTAAAGCAGTTGAAAGGGGGGAGAGAGTGGCTAACTCTGCGCCACCACAGAGGCAGAGTTTTGCCTATCTCTGCGTTTGCCATGGAGCATGGAGTAGGCAAATCTCCACAAACACTGCTGGCGGAGGGAGTTACCCACCCAGGGTTAGTTCTAGTTAGACAGAGCCAGGGGACAGTCAGAGTCAGTTACCACCACTACCAGTCAGCAACAAATAAATGGGTGTACAGAGGGGACCAAGGTTGACTTTGAAACACGGATTAAGTATAAAAGAAGGAAAAGGACAGGGAAGAGGAATAGGAATAGGACCAGGACAAGGAAGGGCAATAATACTAGTGTTAAGAAGGAAAATATATCTAGCACTATCAGAGTGTGGTGGTGAGCCTCAGCAAGGCCTACCAGTGCTAGGGGTTCTCCCTTCTCTGCACAGAGTCCTCAGACCAATAGAAAGAAGTTGGCACAGAAGCTGGAATAGAAAAGACAGAGTTTATTGAACCTCATGAGGTGGTACTACATTCACACAACACCCTTCGGTAATGTATGACGTAGCACACTGAATGGAAGGAGCTTGGTCTTTTTATACCCACACAGGGGCTCAAATGAAGGCGGTACAAGTACAGAATGCTGGTTTTAAATACATATAAGGTCATACAAGTGGGAGGGGCTGACAGTTAACTAATTCTGGTGGACACATCCTGACAGTTACAAGTTGGGGACAGCTGTAAGCTCAACTGAGCATGTGCGAAGCAGAAGAGGCTAAATATATCTCGTCTCTAGGCAGATTTCAAGAGCAGTGGACAGGAAGGTAGGACAGAGCATATGGCGAGCACATGGCAAACAAAATGGCTGACAGAAATGCAAAATGGATTCCACGAAACGGACAAGATAGTCTCTAAATACAAGATGTCTTCTGCTAATGCTTAACCTAATCGCTACTAAATTACAACAAGAGTACTTCAGCAAGGAAGTTGAAAAAGAAGAGGATCGGGCCTAGCACTAGAAAGAGAACCAGGAATATAAATATCACCAGGTTAAAGAATCAATCAATCAATCAATCATGCCATTTGTATAGCGCACTACTCACCCGGGAGGGTCTCAAGGCGCTTGGGGGGAGGGTTATGCTACTGCTCGAACAGCCAGGTCTTGAGTTGTTTCCTGAAGGCGAGATGGTCCTGGGTCAGCCGAAGGTGGATGGGGAGGGAGTTCCAAGTCTTGGCAGCCAGGTAAGAGAAGGATCTTCCTCCGGCGGTGGCTCTTCGGATGCGTGGTACGGCTGCGAGGGCAAGGCTGGTGGACCGTAGCTGGCGGGTGGGCGTGTAGAAGGTCAGGCGGTCGTTGAGGTACTTGGGGCCCAGGTCGTGGAGAGACTTGTGTGCGTGGGTGAGGAGCCGGAACGTGATCCTCTTGTCGACGGGGAGCCAGTGCAGGTTCCTCAGGTGGCTGGAGATGTGGCTGCGTCGGGGGACATCCAGGATGAGTCGGGCGGAGGCGTTCTGGATGCGCTGGAGTCTTTTCTGTAGCTTGGCTGTGGTTCCGGCGTAGAGGGCGTTTCCGTAGTCCAGTCGGCTGGTGACGAGTGCCTGGGTGACAGTCTTCCTGGTCTCGGTCGGGATCCAGCGGAAGATCTTGCGAAGCATACGCAGGGTGTTGAAGCACGATGAGGAGACGGCGTTGACTTGTCTGGTCATCGAGAGGGAGGGGTCCAGGATGAAGCCCAGGTTGCGTGCGTGGTCGGTTGGCTTGGGTGCGGTGCCCAGGGCTGGGGGCCACCAGGAGTCGTCCCAGGCGGAGGGCGAAGATTCCAGGATGAGGACTTCCGTCTTGTCCGATTTCAGTTTCAGGCGGCTGTCCTTCATCCACTCGGCGACGTCTTTCATCCCTTCGTGTAGGCAGGTTCTGGCGGTGTCGGGGTCTCTGGTGAGGGAGAGGATCAGCTGGGTGTCGAGGTTGTGCTGGTGTGCGATGGCTGCGAGAGGTTTCATGTAGATGTTGAAGAGGGTGGGGCTGAGTGAAGATCCTTGCGGGACGCCGCAGATGACTTCGGTGGCCTCGGAGCGAAACGGGGGGAGGCGGACTCTTTGTGTTCTTCCGGCGAGGAACGAGATGATCCACTCCAGTGCCTTCTCTTGGATACCGATGTTGCTGAGGCGCTGGACTAGGGTGCGGTGGCAGACCGTGTCGAACGCAGCGGAGAGGTCCAGGAGGATGAGGGCCACTGTTTCCCCCTTGTCGAGCAGGGTCCGGATGTCGTCGGTGGCTGCGATGAGGGCGGTCTCGGTGCTGTGGTTGGCTCTGAAGCCGGACTGCGAGGGGTCGAGGGATCCGTTCGTCTCGAGGAAGGCGGTCAGCTGTCTGTTGACGATCTTCTCGATGACTTTAGCAGGAAAAGGGAGGAGCGAGATGGGGCGGAAGTTTTTGAGATCGGTGGGGTCCGCTGTAGGTTTCTTCAGGAGGGCGCTGATCTCGGCGTGCTTCCAGCTCTCCAGGAAGGTGGCGGTGTTGAAGGAGACGTTGATGATGTTCTGGAGTTGGGGTGCGATGGTGGAGTCGGCCTTGTTGAAGACGTGGTGTGGGCAGGGGTCGGTCGGTGATCCGGAGTGGATGGTGTTCATCGTGCGGGCTGTGTCTTCGGTGGTCACCGTGGTCCAGGTGCGAAGGGTGGCGGTGGGGGGCGTTGGTTCGACGGTTGGGTGCGTGGGTGGGGCGCCGAAGCTTTTGTGGATGTCGGCGATCTTGCGGTGGAAGAACGAGGCGAGGGAGTCGCAGAGGTCTTGTGACGGAGTGATGTCGTTGGTGCCGGTGCTGGGATTGGAGAACTCCTTGACGATAGTGAAGACCTCTTTGCTGTCGTGGGCGTTGTTGTCCAGTCGTTCCTTCAGGGATTTCTTCTTGGTGGTGCGGATGAGCTGGTGGTGCTTGCGGGTAGCGTGTTTAGCGTGGTAGGTCTAAGGTGATAAAAATAGAGCCAGGGAGAAGATCACAAGACTAGGAAGAGAGAAAGAACGACTCTATACTCTGGAGCCCCGACAGGACCTGCGACACTGGTGATGCGATGGCGACTCTCTCGATGGCGTCACGCTTCTCCGGTGATGCGACAGCAGTCAGCTTCGATGAACACACGCTCCCAGGGAAATGCGGCGAAGGATCGCTTCTCCGCTATGCGATGATTTCGGCTGCGGTGGCGACACGCTTCCTCTCGATGCATTGCGCTTCCAGCTCCCAGCGACACGCAAATGTCTGGAGTTGAGAATTCCCAGCAAGGAAATTCAGAGGGAGCTGGAGATAAAGTCTTTTGTCCCTGAGACTTCAGCAGTAGGCAAGCACAGTTCAAGCCCTTGGAGAATATTCTAAAGATGATGAAAGTCTTTAAATAATTCCTTCTCCTTTCCTTGGCAATGAAGCACCCACTGCAGGCCAACCTAGCAATCAGCACACTGGCAGAGGGGCAGTAAAACTCCTGTAGCTTTCTTGGTTCTTCTCCCTGGCAAAAGGTTTCTTGTTCCAGAAGTGATCTAATTTCTTGGGATCATGGTCCCAATATTTATACCCCAAAATCCTTTGTTCTCTGAAGGCAGAGAGGCCTCTGCCTAGTCCAAACCAGCTCCTGAGCACTCTGTTTACATGACTCTCTTCTTCCTTTCACTGTGCAGGGCGGAGACATCAGCTGCCCCCCAGGAGGTTGAGCCAGCACAGGAGAGGGAAGATACAGCTCTGGAGCACTTTGTTGACAAGATCCCTTCTCTCCTTTCACATTGCAGGGCAGAGACATCAGACAAGCCACAGGAGGTGGAGCCAGCATTGTAGAGGGAAGGCCGAGTCCTATTCAGGTTCCAGGTGCAACTCCTCCCTCCCATCTAGATGCAGATCTCTCTATTCACCACTGGGCTGCCCCAGCCTGTCTCCTGGAATCCTCCAGCCCTGTCACTCACAAACCCAGACAAGGAATGCACAACCTAGCAGAGGCCAGCCTGAACAGTTAGGCAAGTAAATATCTACTTTCTAAAAGTGGTATTTTCAAACACAGAATGTTAAAACCAACTTTACTAAAAGATGTATTTTATCATTCTGAGTTCAGTCATACTAAATTCAAATTTCTACCATGTTCCCTGAGTCAGTTAAGATTATAAGAATGGAATATTCTAACTGTCCATTCTAGCCTATAGAGAACAGGTAGCCTTCAATATTGAAAAACAAAAATGGCTGTAATTCACTATTAGAACATGCTACACACATCAGAGTATGTCCTACCCTATACTTACAATGCACCCTGCCCTTGGGCCTACCATAGGGGTGTCTAATATGAAGCAAAGGGAAGGTTTGGAGACTGGCAAGTGGGTGCACTGGCCAAGTCGACATGGCAGTACTAGATTGCACACAGGCCTTGCAATGGCAGGCCTGAGACTCACTTTACAAGCTGCTTCTGTGGGTGGCACAACCAGTGCTGCACGCCCACTAGCAGCATTTGATTTTCAAGCCCAGGGCACACATGGTGCACTGTACTAGGGGCTGACAGGTAAATCAAATAACCCAATCATGGAATCACCAATTAGTACATCTATTTAACATAGGGAGCACTTGCACCGTGGTACTGAATAGCAGTGGCACAGTGCCCAAAGCATATAACCAGCAAAAATATATCAAAACAGAGGAGGCAATCCATCAAAATGGAAAGGAGACTCACGCCAATGATGTCAGGTCTAACAGTAGAAGTATAATGTAGGCTGTCACTGGCCTGCACATTAATTGGGGAGATATGTTTAGTCCCTTTGCTGCCCTTGCCTGAACTGCCATGCTGCCCTGTTGAAATGTACCCCTTGCCCTGGAAGTATGACACCATCAAATATTTAGGGATGCAGATTTATCATACTGAACATGATCTCATTGAGGGCAATTTGGAAAAAGCGTTGACGGCAATACTTCAGACATGACTCTTTTGGACACAGTTACCCTGTCTCCCATAGGCGGAATATCCATAGAGATAATGCAGGTTCTCCCCTGGCTCCTTTACCTCTTTGCGGCACTATTGATGGTGCTGAGGCCAACAAGATTCAGAGAGCTGCATTGACTGTTAGCCTCCTATATCTGGGGTAACTAGAGACACTGGGTGGCAACATTCACTTCATGTGCCACGTTAGAGGACGGGATCCTTGGGGCGCCTAACTATGAGCTGTATTACACCGATGGCCATTGCCAATGCTCATTATGAAGGCTACGAGACACTAAGAACCCTGATCAAGATATGTTGGGCTTTGACTTTGGGGGTAAAACACTGTTGGACTGATTCTTGGAAGAACCCCCTTTCCGTCAAATCCCAAATTTATTGCAGAAAGTAGCAGTTTATTGTTGGTGGAAATACATTCATAGGGGCAAGAGAGGGGTGCAATAAACTTCTGGGTTGCCGCTTTAGACCCCCACTCTGTAAACAGCTGACATCCGATTGGTCAATGGACTAACATGGATATGTAACATGGATTGATCTGGTGGCAGAGGGTAGACTGCACATGTTTGATGATCTGGTGGTTGAAGATGAACTGTACCTAGGGCAGTTCCTGCTGTAGTCAGCACTGTGGGGAGTGTTGGGCAGGATATGGGGCCCCACAGGTGACTTGTCTCCTGTGCCTCGACCACTTGAATTGATGGTAACTTTTGCTGGCATTATGTCCTGCATATACGCTGACTCAGTTAATGCCGGCATCTGAGCTCTTATGGGATGGCGATAGGAGCAGCTGGATATGGAATTTCAGGACTCGGCATGGAGGAGGTGCCAGGTTTCTGTCAGGATAATTTCAAGGAAGGCTTGCTTTGGATTTATTCAGTTCAACTACATGCATCATACATATTTCTCTCTGGACAGAAAGGGAAGTTGTTAGCGGGTATAATAGCAGTTTGTCCTAGATGCGAAGAGGTTAATGCAGACTTCCTGCACATGGTGTGGGCATGCTGAGTGATAGTTGACCATTGGGGAGAGGTGACTCAATGCACATCAGAAATCATGGCTTATATCCTACTGGAACAGTAACAAAACTAACGAGGCAGGTGACCGGGTTCCAGAACTTGTCTTTGGAACTCGGAAAACAACGCATCACTATGGGATAGAAAGCAGTGATGACCCCTCTTATCTTAATGTGGCAGAGGGATGTGGTCTGGTGGGCCAAGGTGGAGCTCTCAGTTTGCGCCGATGCCAGGATCCAGGATGGTTACTGCCATCTCTTGGATCAATGGGGGAAAACTTGGATCGACTGAATGACATAAGAACATCAAAAGTCCCCGATAGTAATGGTTGATTCTGTTTGAAGTTCCACCAGGTGACCATGCGAGTGGACAACCCGCCTATGCTGGAGAGTCAAATGTTGGTGAGAACTGAAGGGGCACACTTGAAGGGGGTAGTCTGGGGGGCACTCAGTATCTATACAGTTATGTAGGTGATTCACATTTAACTTATTGTGGATGGGAGTTGGGGCAGTGAGAGGAGCAGAAGAAGCTGGATGGATTGAGTTTGTTCCTATGACTGGCTAGTTCATCCTTACTAATATTATAAAGAGAGAGCCCAAACCTTTGAGGCGGGTAATCTCAATAACCACAGCACCAATCACAACACCCAATACAGCTTTGGAAAGGGCAGTTGCAGCAGAAGGACTTAGGCTATGCAGACAACCACCATATTTTATTTTTTTTGCAGAGTTTTATATAGCGCGAACTTGACCCGAACTGAATCAGGTATCAGAGCGCTTTACATAGCACCAGTTACGTTACACGAGGACACACATTCATTTTTGTTAGGCACGGGGAGATTAAGTGATTTGCCCAGAATCACAGGATGTTTGGCGTTGTTACCAAGACTCAAACCCAGATCCCCAGGTCCGAGGTCGAGCGCCTTAGCCGTTAGGCCAACTCCTCTATACATTTAAAAGGTAAAAGAACTGTGCCAGCAAAGTAGTCCCTTGTGAGCGTGTCTGCGTTGTGCTGTGGGCGTGGGCTGGGGGCGTGACTATTGCTGGGGGAGTGTGATACGGCCATCCCATTGTGGGCTGTGGGCGTGTGCTGGGGGCGTGACAAACGCTGTGGGCGTGTGTCTGCCCGTCATGCCATGTGAGTCGTACATACAAGCGCACATTACGTTGCTGCGCAGCATCAAGGGGCACGCTGGGGGCGTGAGAAATGCTGGGGGCATGTGTCCGGCCTTCATGCCATGTGAACGCAATTGCGCCACATCAAAGGGCATGCTGGGAGCATGAGAAATGCTGGGGGTGTGTGCTACGTTCCGCCCTTCATGCAATGTGGGTCGTACATTAATCAGAAGATCGTCTGGTGTGGCCGTGTGCCGGGGGCGTGACAAACGCGTTCACCTGGATGCCTGGTAAGTAACGTTACTGCAGCCCCTGCTGCGCGCTGTTACTGAACTCTCTCATTCAACGAAATAACACGCGCCTGCTACCATCAACCAGGGCTGCAGCTGGGCCTCAAGCGGGGGAACACGCGCCTGCTAAAATCAAACAGACCTGCATCTGGGCCTCAAGCAGGGGAACACGCAACAGAGCATGTCTGCGGTGACAATTGCTGCAGCCTCTCCTACTCGCTGTCACTCAACTCTCTCATTAAATGGATTTACCCGCGGCTGATAACTCTCTCATTCAACGACATTACACGCGCCTGCTAACATCAACCAGGGCTGTAGCCGGGCTCAGGCGGCGGATCACTACACCAATTACACGCGCCTGCTAACATCAACCAGGGCTGCAGCTGGGCCTTCTCCATCCCTATTCTAATGAAACAAAATATGTTTTCTACCGCAAGATTTTTAAATAAATTACCCTTGCCAAATACATAAATTACACACATTCTATTTCATACCGGACAACGTCGGGACGGGCTGCTAGTTATGATATATTGGCACAATCTTTTTGTTTGCCAGTCTAGTGACTTGATATGTATGGTGATGTCGCCATCTGTGCCTACACATCATTCATTCTGTAACTATATTTACGAGGTAACTTTTTTTCTCATTATTAAAATAACATTAAAGATATTTTTTTTAAAGTAGGCTATGAAAAGTACTGGAAGAATACAAAGGTTATATAACTAGGATAGGAAGAAGACTAGGATGGGAACAATGACTAAGAATAGAACAAGGAAAGTGAAGAGGACTATGACTATGACCAGGACCAGCAAGAGTTCTAAGGCTCGGCCTATTAGGAAGACTGGGTCTAGGAAAAGAACTTGGAGTAGTTATGAAGAAGGCTAGACCTAGCAAGATGACTAGGACCTGCACTATGATCAGAACTACTGCCATAGCTAGTAAGAAGCCTAGGGCAAGGACAGGGATAGGGATAGGGATTAGAAATAATGCTAGGGGAATAAATGAGAAATATGACAATGTGCTGGCTTAGGAAGATGACCTGGACCTAAAGATAAATAGGACTAGGGAGATATCCAAGAAGAGGGCTAGGACTGGGACAAGGAAGAGGAAAAATACTTGGAGAAAGAAGAAATGTATGATCAGGCAGAGGACTGGATGTAGAATGTGAAAGGGAATTAGGACATGGGAGACCACTTGGACCATAACTGGGAAGAGGAGTAAGAAAATGAATAAGGAAAGGACCGGTAACATGAGAAAGAAGACAGCTGAGAATTCAACGAGGGCTTGGTTTAGGCAGCGGTTTAGGAGTTGGACAAGGAATAAGAATAGTAAGGCTAAGTGGAATAAGAACCACGGAGAGAAAAAGGTCTAGCATAAAGAAGAGAAGGAGGCAAACAACCAGAAACAGGCGGAAGACCACAAGCTGGTCTAGGAATATTGGGGAAGCATGTACTGGAACCACCAAGAGGATCAAGAATAAAGGACCAGAAGCAGATGAGGACCAGAACAAGCACGGATATAAAGATGAAGTAAAGTTGGTTTGGGTGAAGGACTAGGATGCACGAGAAATAAAATAACCAAGACCAATTTTTGGCTAAGACCCGGACCACGAAGAGGATCAGATGGTCCTGCAGACCTGAAATACCATGATCTGGAAGACCAAGAGTACTGGGAGAAGGATAAACAAGAAGATCAGAAGACAGAGGACCACATCCAGCTGCATTATTTGGAGAAGGACCAGACGGACTAGGTAAGCAAGGAGAACAGGGACCATGAGGTGCACCAGGACCACAAGGGCCAAGAGGGCTAGGACAAGGAGAACCAGGAAGGGCCAGGGGGAGAACAATGGCTAGAACTTTATTATTGATAAAAAGGACCAAAAGGAGACCAAGTGGGATGAAAGCGTTGTCTAAGACCACATGGAGGTCCAGGAATAGAGGACCACGTCCAGGGGATTGCGATGAGAGCATCAATATAAGAAGGACACTGAGTACTAGGATCAAGAGGAGCAAGACCAGGTGAATCAAGACGTTTTCGACCAGGAGGACCAGAGTTGAAAAGAACACCATGATTCTTTGCAAGACGAAAACAGAAATCTTAGTAAGAAGCGGGCCAGAATTAACACTACTGGCATGGCTAGGAGGAAAGGACCACTAGAAGGGCCACAAGGATCGGAAGAGGAGGGATAGGGGACTAGGAGGTGTGTGGATACCAGCAGTACCAGGACAACCACAATTATAAGGACCTTGGTACCATGATGACCACATTTATGAGTACTACAAGGATGAGTATAAGAAGGTCCGGTGCAATATGAAAGAGGACCTGGTGGAGGAGGAAAAGGAACAAGTGCAGGAAGTACAAGAGGTGGAGGTACAATATGAGGACCTAGATCAGATAAACTAGGCCAAGCAAGAACAACAAACCAGAAAAAAGATACCCAGAAAAAGCAATAGGACTACAACCAGTATCTTTAGAATTATTTTAGGCAACACTTAGTAGGGCAAACAGTTACAGGCTTATCATAAATGATTACTTGGTATGGTTCTTAGGGCAGGATCCCTTCAGAGACTCACATTTTTAGACTCTCTTCACTGCCTTGATTACAAAGAAGCTAGTTTATATGTGTGGATAACATGGGCAGTAAATAATGTTTCCAAACGGTATCCCAGCACATAAATCCAGCTATCAGGAGTATTTGTGTCCCCGGAGAAGGGGAATGACATATACACCCATAATAACTGGGTCCAAATCTGCAGGCAGGGTCCCCATTCTGAGGGCAAAACTCTTTCTGTTTTACACCTGCTCAAATCGGTTCGTAAATGGAAGTTTTGCAGCTGGTATAGGACAGGCGGCACGGATAGGGAGGGTATCAGGAGACAGCAAAGGCTGTGGACTGGCAAATTTCAGTATTACATGCTCCCCATGCCATACAGGGGCATAGCTTCTGGGGGGATCCGGTAGTAAATCATTGGGTAGAGGTGCTTTCAGTCGGGTATGGTGAGGTATCTGTTGGATTTCATCCTGGAAATGGAAAAGCCCACTCTAGTAAAAGCATACATACACACACTTTCTCTCTCTCTCTCTCTCATCCCTGCCTTAAAACTTGGCTATTTAGAAAACTTTTGAGTTTTAAGTACCCCTAAAGATCTGCACTCCTCTCTCTCTCCACAACCTCTGAAGCTCCCCTGTGTCCTGCTTCTGATAATATATTTTAACATGGTATGCTAGCGTGATTCTTGGAAAATCTGACACTAATGACCGCCCCCCCACACCCCCCTCCTCCGAAATTTAGTGACCAAGCTACTCCTCTGATGCCATGGAAATGTGTTGGTCAGAGACCCGGGACTGAGGACAGGCTAAGCCCGCAGCCTGAGCGTCATGTGATTTTTTGTCTTGTAAACCGGGTCCAGCGTTCCCACACCTTGGAAACCCAAGACAGAGTGTGGTGTCAGCGCTCTAGTCGTGCTGATGTGCGTGTGACGTAACACGCACTGGGGGCAGAGCGCACGCGAGTGCGCATGCGTGAACGGCGGTACGCGCCTTAGAGAGCCAGTCGGAGCGCGATCAGAGCTAGACGCCCGGCGCTCTTCCTTGTGCATTATATATAAATAAATACACATCCTGCAAACCACTACCTGTGTACTGGTGGTTATTGAGGGGGACCTTGCAGCTCTACAGTGGCTACGAGGAGTGGGATCTGTTTCCACACAAAAAAAAGAAGACAAACAGTAGAGTGGAGGAAAACAAGGACCCGAGACACACCAACTGATATTGCCCACCGACAGAAGAGAAGGTGAGGCACAAACCGCCGCAGGACACAAAGGGAAGAGCGTGGCAGAGGCACAGTGACCTAGACAAAAACACCACGCGTCCAAGAGCCCAGCAACGCAGAGACCTGCACAGAAGCACGGCAGGGGTAAGCAAGCGTCCCCACATAGGCCCTGGCGGAAAAGGGTGACCACGTGGAAAGGAGGAGAGGAGAATCGAGCCCCAACACGTCACAAGCAGTGAGTTCCAGCACACCGGGCAGCCCCAGGAATCAGAGAGAGAACGACAGCGCGCCAGGCAGTCCCAGGAATCAGGACGGTGAGCCAGACAGACAAGCCAGAATGAGTAACCAGGCGTCCTCATTCACGGCACCCATCCCATTCCTACCCAGGACAGGGGAACCCCAGATGAAGTGGGAGGACTGGAGGGAATACTTCAAGAACTACCTAGAAGCCCTAGAAGATGAATCCAGTGACGAGTTCACCCCCGCAAGAAGGAAACGCATACTACTACACAACCTGGGCCCGGAAGGTATAAGGGTGTTCACGAACATAGCGACGACACCCCTACAAGCAGCTGATGTGGACGTTTTCAAACAAGCTCTGGAAGATCTAGATGCCCACTACCGCCCAGCAGTGTGTGTCTCAATTGATCGGTACAATTTCCAACAGAGGAAGCAAGGAGAAGGAGAGTCAGTTGACGACTACGTGGCAGCCCTGAGAAGGTTAGCGGTCACGTGCAAGTATGGGGCTTATGAAGAAGATTTTATTAAAGACCAGATAGTAATGCACACCACCAACAGGAACGTACAGGACAAGCTGTGGGCTTACGGTGAGGCGACGCTAAAGGAAGTAATTGCGATGGTGAAGAAGGCCGAACTTTCTAAGCGTTGTGCTGATGCCGCAAAAAGGGAGAGTGCGCAAAGAATCATGGTCAACAAAGTGGATGACGCGGAACCATCGGGAAGACACAAGATGGCGCCCGGAGACAGCAGAGGTACCACAAAATGGGCGGGAAGACCCGGACACACAGGAAAACAGTTCTCGCACACCAAGTCCACATGCTATCGGTGTGGGTGTGCGAACCATGCAGCCCAAGGCAAACGCTGCCCGGCGTTTCGCGCGAAGTGCACATTCTGTGGTCTGGTAGCCCACTACGAGAAGGTGTGTCGAAGGAAGGAGAAGAGATCGGTTGTGAAGTACATTGCGCAACCGCAGCACGAAGATGGAGCTGACGAGGAATCGGACGAAGACGACAGAGTGCTGTGCATCGAAGAACTAGTGCTAGGTATTGACACCAAACGCTGGGACAAACCGCGAGTGGACATGCTAATAGGGGGAGTCAAAATTAGAATCACGATTGACTCGGGATCCCCATACACCATAGTGCAGAGGTCGGTATGGGAAAAGGAATTCAAACCCAGCCTAGGCCCCAAACGGGAGCCACCGAACATACGACCAGTGTCATACACAAACAACCTGATTCCAATGGTAGGATACCGGAGCCTGAGGTTCGAGTTCAGAGGGAGGACAGCAACATGTAAGCTGTACGTGGCAGAGAAAGGTCCATCGGTCCTAGGATGGAGAGACCAGGGAGACCTAGGAATCAAACTAGACCCAGGCGGCAAGGAACAAATACTGCTACTGACAATGAAAGCTGGCCAGACCTGGAAAGAGTGAGGAGAGAGTTTCCAAAGGTCTTTGGAGGAAATGTAGGGAAACTCGAGAAATTCATGCACAAGATCATCCTCAAGGAAAACTCCCAGCCGGTGTCCCACAAAGTCCGGAATGTGCCCATAGCGGTGAGGGAAGCGGTGCAACTAGAACTGCGCAGACTTGAAGAACAAGGGATCATAGAGCCCATAGACAGCTCGGAGTGGTTGGCCCCCTTGGTGGTCGCCAGGAAACCCAATGGCAAAGTGCGCCTATGTGTGGACCTGTGTGAGTTGAACAAATGCTTGGTGGTAGAGAAGTTCCCGCTCCCAAGAATCGAGGAAATGCTGACCAAGACAAGATGTGTGAAATGGTTCTCAACGGTGGACCTCACGTCTGCATACCATCAGATTGACCTGCACCCGTCAAGCAGAAAACTCACGTCCTTCATCACACCATATGGATGTTACCAGTTTCGCAGGATGCCCTTTGGGCTAGTGTCCGCCACAGCGGTGTTCCAAAAATTCATGCACCGCCTGTTCAAAGACGTCGACGGCATCCAGTACTTTCAGGATGACATCCTAATAATGGGGAAGGATCGTAAAGACCACGACGACAAACTGAACAAAGTACTTGGCGTGCTGCAGGAGAAAGGGCTAACTGCAGAATGGGAAAAGTGCAGATTTGGGATGACATCCGTCACCTATCTGGGTCACGAGATAAGCGAACACGGGATCACTCCCAAGAAGGAAAATGTGAGAGCAATCTGTGAAGCCAGAGCCCCAGCCAACAAAGACGAAGTGCGGTCATTCCTTGGAATAGCCGAGTGTTATAGCAAATTCGTCCAACACTTTGCAACAAAAACGCACAAGTTGAGACAACTGGTAGGAGACAAAATAACGTTCCAGTGGGACGATGAGGCTCAGAAGGAGTTTGAGGAGCTTAAAGGGAACATCAGCCAAGCCGTGCCTCTGCATGGGCATGATCCCGCAGGAAAGACCATTCTCACCACGGACGCCAGCGAGAAAGGTTTAGGTGCAGTCCTGGCACAGGAGAGAGATGACAACACCGTGGAAACACTCAGCTTTGCGTCCAGAGCATTGTCACACACCGAACAAGAGTTCATCATGATCGAAAAAGAGATGCTAGCTGTCACTTGGGCCATGGGGAAGTTCCGACAGTTCCTGTGGGGAACAAGGTTCCGCGTACAGACCGACCACAAGCCTTTGGTTAAAGTGCTTACCTCATGCAGACACGACGCTGCCACCCCGCGGATTGCAAAACTGACTCTGAAGCTCCTAGAATACACGTATGATGTGGAGTACATCCCGGGGACAGGCAACAAGGTAGCGGACTACCTCAGCAGGGCCTCGGCAATGGAGGATGCGCCCACGCCGGTAGCAGAGAACGAGGAGATGGTAGCGGTGATGGAAGACATGGAGAAGGCTATCATCTTACAGGAGTGGGAGCAAGCGTACGAGGAAGACGTGAACCTGGTAGAAGTTAAGAGGAATCTTGTAAAAGGATGGCCTGAAAAAACAAGATTGAAGGAGGTACCCAGGAGACTGTATGAAATAAGAGAAGAATTATCCATGAGTGATTCGGGAATCTTCCTATATCGCAGTGACAAAGTGGTGCCGCCGGAAAAGCTGATCCCGACCCTGCTGAACCTGCTACATGAGGTTCACCTGGGCATAGTGAAGACCAAGTCACGGGTGAAACAGATGTACTGGTGGCCAGGAATGGATATCCAGATTGAGAGACATGTTAGAGACTGCAGTCAATGCCAGGAGTCAGACAAAGTACTCAAGCCATTGAGACCTGCGCTGGGGAAATTTGAACAACCCTGCAATCAGGGCCGGACTGGCTACCGGGCAGTTGTTTGTGCTGCCGAGCAGGGGGATGATTTCTCCATGGTGTGGGCTTATTTCGTTGATGGGGACCTGCGCGCGCTTTGGAAAAAAAAAGCAAAACGAATTTCGTTTTGCACACACAGGTCCCCATCAACAAAATCATCCCCCTGCTCGGCAACTCACACAACTGCCCGGTAGCCAGTCCGGCCCTGCCCGCAATCCCTGTGAGGACCTGGCGGTTGACATACTAGGGCCAGTATTGGATGGCCATGGGACGGCCAAATACATATGTGTCATTGTTGACAAGTACTCCAAATGGCCGGAAGTGAAAGTGCAAGAAGAGATGGAATCAGAGGTGGTGATCAGGTTTCTCACCTCGGTGTTCCTAAGGGAAGGAATTCCAAGGACAATATTGACAGACAATGGTCCGCAGTTCACATCCAATAAGTGGCACCGATACAGCGAGAGAAATGGCATAAAATCCAAGCACACCTCAGTGTACCATCCGGCAAGCAACGGACAGGTGGAGAGGTTTAACCGAGTCCTCATGGGGTCTATTCAAGCGGCCATCATGCAGGGCAAAGACTGGGAAACAGAAATTCAGAAAATGATGTGGGCATACAGAATCACCCCTACCGCAACGGGGTATAGTCCCTTCCAGATCCTGAGGGGCAGGCACCCGTTCACGAAAGACAATGTGGTATGGAGGGAAAAGACCATCACCAGTAAATGGTCACCTGCCGTAGTCAAATATAATTTGGAGAAGGCCCAGAAAGTATACACGGAAAACTACAACCAGAGGAGAAAGGTGAAGGAATCGGTTCTGGAGAAGGGAGTGTGGGTGAGAGTCAAGCAAGCGGTACCGAGAAAGAAAGGAGAAAGCAAGTACAGCCCACCCCTACAAGTGGAAGAGGTGTACAGCAGAGCAGCACTTCTTAGCGATGGAAAAGTGTGGTCCCAGGATCGCATGGCGAAGATAAATAAAATCGTGCAGTGGCCGGAGGAGAAAGTAACAGCCCTCCTGTCCAGAGACTAGAAAGTGAAGCAGGAGGAAGTGCATCCAGCGACGGAGGCCATGAGGAAGATGTGTGTAGGGAAAGTGGAGAACCGAGCGAGCCGAGTGTGAGCGAGTCATCAGCTAACGAAGAAACGACACCCCGGAAGAATGAACAAGGTCAGGAGAGAGTAAAGGAGGGTAGCCCAGCGGCCAAGGGTGTCCATGAAGCCTCCACTCCAGTAAGGCGCACGCGTGCGGGGAGAGTGATAGTCAGACCTGCACACCTCAGAGACTTTGAGTGATAGAACATTAGACTTTGGACTTGAACTTTCCCTTTGTGTAAAAGGAGGAGATATGTGGTGTCAGCGCTCTAGTCGCGCTGATGTGCGTGTGACGTAACACGCACTGGGGGCAGAGCGCACGTGAGTGCGCATGCGCAAACGGCGGTTCGCGCCTTAGAGAGCCAGTCGGAGCACGATCAGAGCTAGACGCACAGCGCTCTTCCTTGTGCGTTATATATAAATAAAAACATCCTGAAAACCACTACCTGTGTACTGGTGGTTATTGAGGGGGACCTTGCAGCTCTACACAGAGTGGGAATACTGCTCCTCTCAATTTATCTTTGGTGCCACAACACTTGAGAGGCTGAGCATAACATTCGTTTCTTGCAACGGTTCCTGAACTGTGGCAATGTTTTGTTCATTCCAAATCTTTCTCTATGTATGTAAACATATTTATTTTTATTTTAATTGTCACATACTGCAGGATCGTTTTTTTCCATCAGTTTTTGTCCGAATCCGTCTGTCCAACAAAAATACCATTGTTTTTTTTTTTTAAGAAAACGTAAGTACAAGGCGTTTCTTTGTTGCCTTTGCAGAACGTTTAGCCATTGCTTTTCGAGCTCAGGACTTTCTTCAGTTGGAAAGTAAACTCTCCGAAATGCAATGACAGCAGCGTCAACAATAAAACATGCCACCGCAGATTTCGATCGAATTAGATCGTGCAAATCTGTTTGATCCGATTAGTGTTCAATACTATGCAGACAATGACGTTCAATTTCCCGAGTACTCTCCTTAGTTAACGGTCTGTCCCTTTAAATGAAACCCGGAGTCTGTCTTCGTGTCACTCTTTCATCCCCGTTATTGGATTACTGAAGAACGCACAGAGGGAGGTTTTAAGTAGGAAGACGCGACGCTGTCCTATTGTTACGGTCACGTGCTCAGCACTGACGACCAGTTTTCTTCCAAATTGAAATTACAGTAATCAGCGTCCCTCAGGAGGCTAATGCTTTTTGCATGTCACGACTAATGCCACAGGAAATGCAGCAGGGTAGGTGGTCAGATGATTGCATTTCCTGCCTTGATTGTAAAATTGCTTTGAAAAATCACCATGCCCTTGGTTGTGTTTGATGGATTATCCATTCACAGGTCCAGGGCTTTGTTCATCTATTATTGACCAGAAAAATTATGAACCACAGATGGCCAAGGCTTTTTTATGGCACTGGAGGGAACAGGAAAGTAACAACTTTTTCCTTTTTTTCTTCTTTTTTCCTATTTGCTATTCATTCTGTGAGCTAAGCAGTTTAGTTTACTTATTAAAACACATCAAACAAATCGTGTGCGTCAGCATTACAGTTTCCATTAAGATTGGGATGTACTTTTCAGTAAAGTGTGGGTCATAGAATAATTGAGTACAGCATAACTTAAGGAGTACAGCCCCTCTGTTTCGACGTCTGATGTGGCAGATGTCAAGGCCAATGGCACCACTGTTACTTCTCGGTTTAGAAAATAGGAATGCATTTTATTGTCAGTGCCTCGAAATGGCAAGCATTGTAGAAAACAAGTATTAATATTAGTAATGCATTGCTTGACAAAGTTAGGATGCTGTATTTTTTGAAAAAAATTGATTTAATTGGACCACTGTTTTCATAATTCATATGTTGAAAATTAAGTAAGACATTCTTGGACTTTTAAATAACAGTAAAATAACTATCATTTGCCTTTAGTTCATAAATGGCCCAAATATACGTGAAATTCAGAAAACTGTTACTCCATTTCATATCCTTTGTTCCTATGACATAGATTTCATATAGGACTGTCAGTCTGTTATGATTAGATTGGTATTAAATAATTTAGGCCTTTGGTGACTTCTGCCTTGATCTTTCCTAGTGCTCTCCCATTCCTAATTTCTAGCCAGATCATAAGTGGAGGTGCGTTTCATGATGGAGAATGTGCCGACATTTGGGCACACCCTCAGAAAGTGATGACGTACCTTGTCACTCTTTAAAGAATTTAGGGATCACAAGGGGTCGTATCATGATGGGCTGCGCTTGCTCAGTGCAGGGCAGTGTCTGTTTCTATACGCCAGCATTCTGTAAAAGTAGGGGCAGATTTATGTTAACTGGCGCATCCCCAGGGATGCGCCAGTTAATGTGCGCCACAGTGCGCCACAGCTCCGCCACCCATGGTGCGCCGCATTTACAATGCGGCGCACCATGGGGCAAAAACGGCACAGATGCGTGACGCATCTGTGCCGTTAAGGTGGCGCATTGCTGGAGTTGCGTCGCAAGCGTGACGCAGCTCCAGCAAGGCTCGTGGGTGCCCCATCTTAACAATGCTGTGTCAAGACCTACGCCTGCTTCAAGCAGGCGCAGGCTTTTGACGCAGCATTGGCCTGAAAGTGACTGAGTGAAATCTTATAGATTTCACTCAGCCACTTTTGCGAGGCGCACCTTCCCCGGAACGCCCACCCTGCGCCGGAACGCCCACAAGCGGCGCAGGGCTTTACAACGTGGCGCATCTGCCTAGATGCGTCACGTTGTAAATCGTTCGTAGGGATGCGCCACGTTTACGCCGCCTTGCGTGACGCAACAGCGGCGTAAACGTGGCGCAAGGGCCTCATAAATCTGCCCCGTAATTTCTTTTGTCCAGGTTTTCATTCCTGACAACCATTTTAGAAATATTACAAAGTTTAAGGTTGCATACCAGGTATCTCTTGCTAAAGGGCTGTAAAAGTGAATGTCCTTATCCAATAGTCTCAGGAAATAATTGTGTTTTAAAGATATCAAAGGAAAGAAGGAGAGAAGTGAACATCTGCAACAGATGCCAATAATGGGTGTATGAAAGTGCTCTTTTCGTATGGTCACCCCCCTACCTTTTGCTCCAAATGCTGATGGTTGTGAATCTGCCCAGATCCCAGTGGCTGTGCTCTCTCCCAAAACTGTAATGTTCAACTAGGTAATCCTAAATTGGCAAAGACTTTAACCCTTATAAGTCCCTAGAGCAGTAATAAAAAAATAGTGTATGGTACCAGGAGTAACTTACAAGCATGAGTGGTAAATGGTCCCGAAGGATTCATCATGGTTTTTATGCCACCCTGGGTGACCAAAGCAAACTACTGACAGCTGGCCTGCCATTGCAGACAGCGCAAACTCAACTTGTGCCCTTACCATGTATAGCACAGTCAATACACTATCTTTAATATGTGTCAGGCACCCCTGAGGAATGCCTCATCAGTCCAGGAGGCAGGGTGCAGTATATTAAAGGTGAGAAAATATACATACAAGCCTATATGTCTCTACAGTAGCATTCCCCATTGGAAACTATTGTAAGTGTTAGCGGTCCACAGGATAACATAGGCTGTCACCCACGCATTCTTGAGGTTGCAGCTCCGTTATGGTACTGCGGAAATATATCATGTTTGGTATCAAACAATGTGCCTTCTCAATCCTGACATTATTCTAGTGCCCTGGGTGAAGTGGCATGCACCCATGTGGCAATCTTAGAGGTTGTTCACTTGATTGCCCCAGATTCTATGTGCTCTGGCTGGCAAGGCTGCACTTTCTGGTGCCTACTGTTGCCAGTGCAGGATTCTAACCTCCTGCCAGGCAGTCTGATTACTCCCAGGAGTCAGGAACAAAGGCTTGGGCAGGATGGATATCACCCCTTCATCCCAAGCAAGATAGTGAAGTGTCACATCAAGGCCATGAGCTTCAAAGGCTGCACCACCTCTGATATGCAGCATGGCTGACTCCAGTGGAGGAAAGAGCCCTGCCCCAGACACATTTGCACCCGGGTAGGTGGGAAATTAGTTATGCTATGAGATTACACCCCCAGAAGGCTAACCACACCGCCAGGGTGATATAAATTTAGACAATAGTAACAATATTTGTTGGGCGCATAGAATATTCCAAAGTACATCAGTAAGGTTCACTCCCTTTATTTAAAATATAGAACTCTTATGTATAAACTATATATTCTTAACAATAAATTATACATCCATTCTGGTATTAAAGCAGATAGCAAATATCCATGGTTACAATATAAAGATAACTGATTATCACTCTATTGTGAAGGTTCAGAATGACAACTTTCAGCCAACACGCTTTTTGCGGCAGACTATGACACTTCTTCAGAACTAAAAAGAAATAATAAACGTATTTTCATTTTAAAATTGAATTCATTTGATTTGAAATAAGCAGTAGACATAATTGTACATGTACATCTTTTATTCATGTTACTGGTGAAACACATTTCTTGAAAACAATGAAATAAAAGTACAGCCACTTTGCCCAAAACACTTTCAGACAAAAAATAAATCACAATTATCTTGCCCATTTCTTGAGATTATTCAAAGTCCTAATAAAAATAAACTGCAAATGCAATCGATGCTTCAGTATCTAGTGAGAGTATTGGCTCACCCTTATATTTTATTTAATTTTGTATTGTTCATACATTTTTCCAATTTAGTTTTAGTCCCAAGGACGATTCCTATTAAAGCTTCCCCTCTATCTTGAACTAGAACTAAGCCATACTGACGGTCATTTTCAATCAATCCCTTCATAGTGGCATGGTTCCCTTGGCATGGAACATGCCGTGGTTAAACCCCTCATGGAAAAGCCTTCAACAGCTTCGGCGAACAGACCACGCACCCAACCACAGAACCAACGCCCCCCCACCACCATCCTCCGCGACTGGACCCCAGTCAACACCGAAGACACCATCCGGACGATGAACGCCATCCACTCCGGATCTCCAACCGACCCATGCCCGCACCACGTCTTCAACAAGGCCGACTCCATCATCGCACCCCAACTTCGGGACATCATCAACTGCTCATTCGACACCGCCACCTTCCCGGAGAGATGGAAGCACGCCAAACTCAGCGCCATACTGAAGAAACCATTGGCAGACCCCACCGAAATCAAAAACTACCGCCCCATCTCGCTGCTCCCGTTCCCTGCCAAAGTCATCGAGAAGACCGTCAACAGACAGCTGGCCGCCTTCCTCGAGACAAACGGATCCCTCGACCACTCACAGTCCTGCTTTCGAGCCAATCACAGCACCGAGACCGCCCTCATCGCAGCCACTGACGACATCCGAACCCTGCTCGACAACGGGGAAACAGCTGCCCTCATCCTCCTGGACCTCTCAGCAGCGTTAGATACTGTCTGCCACCGCACCCTAGTACAACACCTCAGCAACGTCGGAATCCAAGAGAAGGCACTGGAGTGGATCATCTCGTTCCTCGCCGGAAGAACCCAGAGAGTCCGCCTCCCCCCGTTCAGATCTGAGGCCACCGAAGTCATCTGCGGCGTACCACAAGGCTCATCACTCAGCCCCACCCTCTTCAACGTGTACATGAGCCCCCTCGCAGCCATCGCACGCCAACACAGCCTCAACATCATCTCCTACGCCGACGACACCCAGCTGATCCTCTCCCTCACCAACGACCCCGCTACCGCCAGAACAAACCTACACGATGGGATGAAAGAAGTAGCCGAGTGGATGAAGAACAGCCGCTTGAAACTGAACTGAGAAACTGAACTGAGAAACTGAACTGGAGAGGTGTGGCGCCGCGGCCAGGGCGACTGACGCTGGAATCTGGGGATCACGGTTCGATCCCCGGCTCCGGCGGCAGATTAGCCCAGCACCATGTGACTCTGGGCAATAGCTCGCTTAATCTTCCCGACGGCCCCCAGCGCCTAGAGACCCTTAAGGGTGATTGTGCGCTTTACAAATGTGGACTTTAACTCAGACAAGACGGAAGTTCTCATCCTTGGATCATCACCATCTGCCTGGGACGACTCCTAGTGGCCCCCGGCCTTAGGCAGCGCACCCAAACCAACAGACCACGCACGCAACCTGGGCTTCATCCTGGACTCCTCCCTGTCGATGACCAGACAAGTCAACGCCGTCTCGTCTTCATGCTTCAACATCCTACGCATGCTCCGAAAGATCTTCCGATGGATCCCCACCGAAACCAGGAAGACGGTCACCCAGGCACTTGTCACCAGCAGATTAGACTACGGAAACACCCTCTACACTGGAACCACAGCCAAACTGCAGAAAAGATTCCAATGGATCCAGAACGCCTCCGCACGACTCATCCTGGACATCCCCCGCCACAGCCACATCCCCGGACACCTGAAAGACCTGCACTGGCTCCCCATCAGCAAAAGAATCACGATCCGACTCCTCACCCACGCGCACAAAGCCCTCCACGACCTGGGCCCCAGGTACCTCAACAGCCGTCTGACCTTCTACACTCCCACCCGCCAACTACGTTCAACCAACCACGCCCTCACCGCCGTTCCACGCATCCGGAGAGCCACCATGGGAGGAAGATCCTTCTCCTACCTGGCAGCCAAGACCTGGAATTCCCTCCCCATCCACCTCCGTCTTACCCAAGACCACCTATCCTTCAGGAAGCAACTCAAGACCTGGCTGTTCGAGCAGTAGCGGACCCCCCCCCTAGCGCCTTGAGACCCTCCGGGTGAGTAGCGCGCTATACAAATTTCTTGATTGATTGATTGATTGATTGAACAGGCCATGCAGAGAACTACTGGCCCATTTCCTTACATTCGACGGTCAGCAAAACCCTCAAGAAATACATCAAGAATCTGTCTGCCTTCCTAGAGGCTCATTCCATCCTACGCCCAAACCAAATGGGGTTCAGGCTGGGCAGCAACGTAGAAACTGCTCTACTTGCCACAATGGAAGAGCTCAGAGCTATACTGGACCAAGGTGGCTCCACAGCCATGATCTTGTTGGATCTGAGCACGTCATTCAATATCATACCCCATCCTCCCCTAATTCATTGACTAGAAGAGGCAGGGATCATTGGGCAGGCACATTGGGAAGGCTTACAGCCTTCTTAGACCTTAGGAGCTTCTAGCTTCAGGTGAATTCATCAATCTCTACTACCTACCTTCATTAAGTCCCTCTCTTTTCAATCTTTACATACTCCCACTGGCAGATATAGTGCAAGCTAACAAACTTGATCTAGATTTCTACGCAGATGATACATACATTGTCATCTCACTCACCACAGAAATAAAAAAAACTTCCAACCAACAAAGTTCCTATCTCAAACAATCTATACAATTGACTTCTTCCAACAGCTTGAAACTAAACAGCGATGAAAGTGATGTTTTAGTCACTGGAAACAAACCCTCACGGATTGTGGAACACAGCTGGCCAGATTACCTCAATCCACTTCCATCACTGCCCTATAGTCAAAAGCCTGTGTTTTTGGATAGATGACAGGATATCCATGGAGGTTCAGTCCAGGAAATTGATCTCTTGCTGTTTTGGAACACTCCACACCCTAATAAAATTATTACGATGGCTCCCTGCCTCACTTTGCAGAGTAGTTATGCAATGACTAATCAACTTACGTCTGGACTTCAGAAACTCCGTCTACCTCAAGAGTCGAAAATGAATCACAAATCAGATTAAGGTAATCTAGAATGCCACAGCAGGGAGTCTCTATACAATCCCCAAGTATAGATTACCAGCGCTATCACTAGCAGTCTTACACTGGCTGCCAATACAGAAGAGAATCCAATTTATAGCTCTCTGCCTGGTCCATAGCGTTAGAAACAAGAAAGATCCCCAGCTGATTCAGCTCCTGGTGACCTCATACATGCCCACAAGAACTTTGCAATCAGAGGGTCACAATCTTCTGCTGGTCCCAAGGGTCAAGGGAACAAGAAGCGGAGGAAATTCCTTCACAGATCTGGTAACATAGCTCTGAAATGCACTCCTAAAACACCACAAAAAGGACAACACAAAAATCAACTTCAGAAAACAGCTGAATACTTACCTATACTAATCTCCAGGCATACAACCTTTACTTCTACCAGACGTTTATTACCACAGCTGGGAGGCCCATTGGGTAGCCATGAGCTATCAAATCTCAAAAAATAGAACAAAATTAAATATATTTTATTGTCTACAAGAAATTCTTTGTCACCTTTAACATGAATAAATGATGTGTCGAAATAGTTATGTCAACTGCTTAGTTCAATTGAAATTAATTAAATTCTAAAATGAAAATACATTTATTATTTCTTTTCAGCCCTGAAGAAGTGGCGTAGTCTGCAGAGAAAAAGTAATGGCTGAAAGTTGTCTAGTTGGCTCAATGCAAAAAAGTGATACTAACCGCTTTGCTGCGGCCTGAATGCACCCGCCGTGCAGCAGAATTCCACGTGTGCGCGGTGCAGACAGCCCCCAGCCATCCTCCGCACACTCCCACAGTGACGTCAAACGGCCGGGGGCCATCCGACGCAGCGAAGCGGCTAACTTTTCTTTCTGTTTTAACCATGGATATCTGCTACCTGGTTGAATACCAGAAAGAATGTATAATTTAATGACAAGAATGTATTGGCCCCAATTCACAAAGTTTATACATAAGAGTTCTATATTTCAAATAAAAGGAGTGACCCTTACAGATCTACATGCTAAATTTAGGTCTCTGCCATCTTTAGGAGTGGTGGAAAAAGGGTTCTGTGTAGAAAAGGTGACCTACACCCCCGGATGTGGGCTTGCTGCCCATTGACAACTAGCTCCCACACCCCTCACTTCCCCAAATCAAGGATTTAAGGGACCCTGCTAACTCCGAAATCCCAGTTCTGAACAACTTGCATCAAGGAAGGACCCAGGAGGAGTCCCATGTTGCCAGCAACAGGACTTTGCCCACAGCACCAAAGCAAAAGAGGCCTACTTTCTCCCTCTGGCAACAGACTTGTAACTGTATGAACAAGCCTCATCCTTGACTAAAACCTTGCACTCAGTGAGAGCCGGGCCCCTGTGGTAAATAGAAGCACCCCCAGAATCCCCTGAACTAGTGACACTAGTCTCTTGCAAACTGCAGGTAAAAACACTCACCGGATCCAAAGAATCGCTAGCCATTGAGCCCTCTGGGTTTACCCAAATCCTGGTGGTCTAGTATATTGTAGAAGTTATATTCCTACCTGCCTTAAAGTGTCACACAGCTACCTTGCTCCCGAGTCCCTGTGAGGTGCAAGTTCCTTTTCGCTGGGCTTACTGCTGCAAAGGCTTGTTGGTTGCCAATCCGGCACAAAGCCCACTGTTAGATTTAAGGGTCTCTAGTTGGCATAGGTAGGTACCTGTGACAAATAGGGGCCCTTGCGTCTAGTCAGGGTAAGGGTAAGGACGTACACTCCTATAATGACCACTGCTCACCCCCTTGGTAGCTTGTCATGAGCAGACAGACTTATCTCAGAGGCAGTGTGTAAAGCATTTGTGAACACATACAGTAACCCAGTGACAACACTACAGATGGACACCACACAAGTTGTATGTTAAAAATAAGTATCTTTTATATAGATTTAACACAAGACCACAAACAACAAAAATCCACAATACAGTACTCAAAATGGTAGAATTAGCTTAGTTCTCTCTTGGATGTAAAATGCGACACTTTGAGTCAATGTACCTGAAAATGCGTAACGCAATCCAACGAAAGTGTTGCAGGGAAGGTGATGCGTAGGTTCCTTACACGCAAGAATGGTGATGTGTCGGTTCCCTACTGCTGCGTAGGGGATGGCGATGAAACGGTTCTTCTCTGCGAGGGGAGGTGATGCGTTGGTTTCTTACTGTGCTTCTGTGGCGATGCGGCGAGCAACGTCATGAAGCGATGAAGATTTGGTGCAAAGAAATAAAGATGTCGTCTTCTTCTTGGTGCAATACGATGGGGACCGCAACAGGCCCTGCGACACGCTTCCTGGTGATGCGGCGGCGGGTCTGCTGCGACGTCGATCCTCTTCTCCGGCGATGCGCGGTGCCTCAACAATGATGCAAGCCGCGACAGGCCCTGTGACACGCTTCCCGGTGATGCGGCGATGTCGATCCTCTTCTCCGGTGAAGCGAGGCGCTTCTTGGGCCCTGAGATAACTGAGCGGTTGTTGGGGGCCACAACAGGCCCTGTGACACACTTCCGGTGATTCAGCAGCGTCTGCTGCGACGTTGATCCTTTTCTCCGGCGATGCGAGGTGCTCTTGTGTTGTGAAGTGACAGTTCTGCGTTATGCTTCTTATTATTGAGTCGCACTTCCAGCTCCTTGTGATGCGCAGTTCCTCAAAAAGTCCCGCACAACTGCAGGCACTTCAAAAGAACTCTTGGAGAGGTGGTGGGTGAAGTCTGTTGTCCCTGAGACTTTAGCAGGAGGCAAGCTCTTTTCTCAAGCCCTTGGAGATCCTTACAAGTTGATAAAAGTACACACAAAGTACCTCTCTCCTTTTTTTCGCAGGCAGGCAACCACTTTAGGCCCATCCCCCAAGCAGCACTTCAGCTTAGGGATAGTCTCTCCTCAGTCTCTCCGGTTCCACTCCTCAGCAAAGGTTCCTTCTTGTTGTCCAAAAGTGATCTAAAGTTCTGGGGTTTGGGTCCCCTCTTTTATGTACAATTTCTCTTTGTTCTCTTAAGGCAGAGAGGCCTTTGGTTAATCCAAATCAGTTCTCGTCAGTCCTAGATCACTCTGTTTACGTGACTCCTTCGTTCCTATCACAGGGACATCAGATTCACCACAGGAAGTGGAGCCAGCATTGTGGAGGGGAGGCACAGCCCTATTCAGGTCCCAGGTGCAACTTCTCCCTCCCATCTAGATGCAAATCTCTCCATTCAGCACTGGGCTGACTCACCCTGTCTCCTGGAATCCCCCAAGCCCCTGTCACTCAAACTCCAGATAAGGAATACACAACCTAGCAGAGGCAGGGTTGGATGGTTAGCCAAGAAAATACTCACTTTCTAAAAGTGGGATTTTCAAACACAGAATGTTAAAACCAACTTCACTAAAAGATGCATTTTATCATTCTAAGTTGAGGCATATTAAACTCAAATTTCTATCTAGTTCCCTGAGTCAGTTAGGATTATATGTAATAATCAACCTGCCCATTCTGGCCTATGGGCAATAGGTAGCCTTGCAATCGTGAAAAACGAAAATGGCTGTAATTCACTATTAGGACATGCCACACACATCAGGGCTTGTCCTACCTTAAACGTACAATAAACCCTGCCCTTGGGCCTACCATAGGGTGTCTGAAGAAAAGGGAAGGTTTAGGGACTGGCAAGTGGGTGCACTTGTCCAGTCAGCATGACAGTGCCAGACTGCACACAGGCTCTGAGATGGCAGACCAGAGACACACTTTTACAAGCTGCTTCTGTGGGTGGCACAACCAGTGCTGCAAGCCCACCAGCAGCATTCGGTATACAATCCCTGGGCACACCCAGTGCACTGTACTAGGGTCTGACAAGTAAACCAAATAAGGCAATAATGGAGTCACTAATCCTTACATCAATTTACAATAGGGACAGCATATGCACGTTAGCACTGATCAGCAGTGGTAAAGTGCCCAGAGTCAGAAACTAACAAAAACAACAAAATACAGCTGTAAGTCAAAAAGTTCAGGGATGACCCTGCAAAAATGGCCAAATCCAACACACCCAGACTAGATACTGCGTCTACAGGGATCACCATGCAATCTTCATCTGACATCAACAGCTGTGCATCTTTTTATGTTTTTATATTTAGTTTTCTTGCAGCACTGTGCAAGCGGTAAAACCAGCATTCCCGCGGTTCCTATTCAGAACCACAGACAGCCAGGACAACTCTGCACCCGGACTCCACAGGGTAGGCAAAATTGAACTGGCTGTTGTGGCCTAGCCCATGGACCCCCAAGACATTAACACTGTAAGGGTTCCATGTAACTCGAGCTGCAAGTGACTGATTACCACTAGTTGTTTTTCCCATTGACTGCAATGTTATATTTCCCATGTAATATTTTGCTCTGACATAATATTGCTTCTAAAATTCATAACTCAATTTATGTGCATGCTATTACATTCATTGTGGTGTCTAAATTAAGATACAAATACTCTTTATTTTTCTAACCTGGTGTAGGATTTCTATCAAGTTGTGCCAATTTCTTATCATCCATGTTGATATTCTGAAATACTTAACACAAGCTTCTCTAGTAAATCCTGACTGCTTTTTGCGGACTGCTAGGACTGAGCTAAGGATTTATTAGTGTGAATCAAAGGACCATCTATAGGGTATTGGGATAGCATTACATGATGAGGTCTAACCCCACATCACATAAAACTCCACTTTCCTACATTGATGTTACATCGGTGGGGATCTTGAACCTGTATTTCACAGTACCATAGGAAATCCACTTAATGGACTTTAGCATGTAAAATAATTTTTTTAAGATATTTTAGATTTTTCTAGTTTGATTGTTAGGACCCTGTGTAGACGCCTATTCCAATAGTACATTTTAAAAGGCTAAGGTGAGTTAGGAAACGTTCTAAGCAGTATTTACATTTTGAAAAAGACCCCCTCTTAACCAGTGGGAAGTGATAGGAGTCACTCTAGTAGGCCCCCAATGTAAGGTGGTAGGATCCCTCAAGGATGAGCTTGACCTACTCCCTCTGGAGAAGAAAAAGCTTGAACTTGAGGAGAGGAGACTAGCCCTCAAGGAAAGAAAGGTTAAGTTGGGCATTAGGCCCAATGATCGTGGCAGCAACAATAGTACCAACGAGAAGGAGGAATCTTTGGGTCCTTAGATCCCCAAAGAGATTGTCCCCAAGTTTAGTGATGGTGATGATATTGACAAATGGTTTGCAGCCTTTGATAGTAGTAAGCTTATTTATTCTGCAATCATTTTGATATACGTCCTGTAAATTGAACTTGCTCATGGGTCTTCATTGTGGTTGTATAACAGGATGTTATGCAGTCTTGTGTTGAGCCTGTTAGAAAGTATTGAAAGAAAAGAAAATCAGGGATTGGATTGTACACAATGTGACATTCCTGTGAACATATACCCTTGTTATTATGACTGAGGTACCCAATGTGATGACCTTAAATGCCCGTACAGTTATATCTGGTTTGTGCAGGATAAAATGAAACTGTATCACAACGTTTATGTGTGTGTAGTTACAGGCATGGTATCCAAATTTTTAAAGTGTGTCTTTTTTTTGGTCATGCATTATCCTACAGGGTACTTGCAAGACACAGTAAAACAGTTGTTTGTCTGGTGTGACAACAGGGGAGGAGACGAGGGAGTGCTTTCCATAAGGATGGAAAACACTCTTTGGATGTGCTGCTGATCACAAAAATTATTGAACATGCTCCCTTCTGTATAGCTGTTTTGAACATGGGTATGCCCAAAGCACATTCTAGGAATCTATTTCAGTAAAGTGCTAAAAACCATTTAAGTTCTATCACAATGTGGTGTGTAATAAATACCTTATTGTATTTGTGACTCTGTTTCATAGTCTTCAGGTGTTGCAAGGGTATCGTGCCAATCTAAAAATAGAGATAATGAGGAGAGATTACCAGCTCTGCGTTATTGACACTGTTCATTTGAACAAAATTTAGTTTTTTTCTTGGTAATATCTAAATGACCTTGCCTGGTGTTTTTGGGATTGGAACACATTAAAACATTCCTTAAAACATACCCATTAAACAGGTATTTATCTGCCCAGAATGATGGGAAGTTGTTCAGAGGAAATGTTACTCTTGAAGCAGTACAATTTTAGGTCGAGCCTAGAGTCAGCGTGCTTGCATTGCTCTACGACACGTGCTGTACTGGAGTATGGGCTAGAAGCCCCGCCCACTCTCCGCCCATATTTGTCATTGAGTTGTGTCTTTGTCCTTTTGAAATGCTGGCTTCTGATTCAGTAATCAGCTTGTTAGTCCTTCCTTAGTATGGCCTTGTCTTTATTTGTAACCTCCCATGGCTTCTGGCCCTTCGACTTCTGTTGTTACACGGTAGTCTGCATGCTTTCCTGCAACATTCAGTGCGCCGTGCGCGCTTTCACTCTCCAAGCATCCTGTTACTTGTTTTTTTGACTCGTTTTATCCTTATCCTACTCCCTCCCCTGCACTTTCGAGATGCCATTTATTCATTTATTTATCATTTAAAGTGCTATATCCAGCTTAGCTAATTATTACAGATGTTGGGCCGATGCCAAGGCTCGAACACTGGTCCTCATCTCCCGAGTTGCCAGCTCTGACCTCTGAACCACAACCTCTCCCTCTGAGAGCATACAGTTTTCTCTGCATGCTTGTTAATTGTCTCTGCTGGAGTTTGAGATTCTGCCCAGGGGGTCCCTGGGGAGAGGTGACTCTGCCTGCTCCTCCTTCGCGTGCAGGTGGACGCAGGTAACCTGTGCTGCATGGGCTGTCTGGCAGTGAACTCCCTCTCCAGCTTGTGTTTGGAAAGGCCTCCCTCTTGACACAGATACCACAGAGGAAAGATGAGAAGGGAGGAAACTAACCCACGATGTGGGGGGGGGGCGGAGACAGTATTAGTTCAAGGCAAAGAGTTTAGCAGCTGAGCTGCGGGTTCCCTCCCTGGACTCCGCCATGTAAAGTTCTTTCATTCTTTGCACCACGCGCCTCCAGGTCTCCCCCTTTAAAAGTTAATAACTAAATAAAAGAATCTCTTTATTTCAGGATCACAGGCAGTGCTGTGGTGGAGCCGAGAGTAAAACCTAGTTCTTTACTTGAGTAGAGTATCAAAGTCGCAATGAAAATACAAAGTGCAAACACGGGAGGGTCTTGTGACAGTAACTCGAGTCCGTGGTGAAAGGAATCGATGCTCTTGTTCTTGAAAGCAAATGTAGTGTCCGATGAGGAATGACAATTGGACAAAAGGTTTTCAAGTTGTGTCAGACGGGTAGCTAAAACTTTCACAATCACTCCTAGCACCAACCCAGAGCCCTGCCACCAAGCAGCCAGCATACTGTTGGCTGTTCTGTGAGGCCCAGGGGAAAGCAGGGTACCAGTAATGGGGAGGGTCCTTCTGAGAGTGCCACTTAGATAGGCATTCTTGTTATTGTGGTTTTGGGAACGGGGAAGGGAAGAGGCGTACTCCCCTGCTTCCTTCTGACAGTGCCACCCCTGCTTGGCATGGTTCCCACACCAGGCATACAGTGTGAGTAGCTTGAGGCCCGGCCTGTTTATTTATTTATTTTTATTTATTTATTTATTTACTTATTTATTTATTTATTTATTTATTGATATAGCGCACTAAGACCCGAAGGCGTCTAGGCGCTGTTGGAAGGGAACCTTTGTGATTGTTGATTTACGGCGCCTCTGTAAACGCAGCCCAGGGGATCCAAGTTATTGCTCTTGTTAATACAACTTTAGCTGCATCATCAGACTAATATTTTTGCAACAAATCAAACACACTATATATAGGAAGACCAGTTTCTGGTCAGAGGGCTTCAAGTAGTGGTATAACTGTACCAAAACGAAAGTAGTCCCCATTAGTGAATGAGATAGCAAAAAAATGTACAAGCATTTAGAATGCGTAGGTCTCGCATTTGGGAGAGTTTAAGTTATTGGCACTGTAAACGGCAATGGCTTTTATTCATGTTTCAAAAAACAACACATAAATGAAAAAAGGCATTTTAATTTACAATGCCAACAGCTTAAACTCTCCCAAATGCGAGACCTATTGCATTGCAAATGCTTGCTTATATCAGTGACCGCCCAGTAATAGAATAATGCCGCAGTGGTGAAAGAAACATCACTACAATTGTGGCAAGTGTGGACCTTCGTCATGTTAGCCTAAATCGTTCTCACTGATCCTGTAAGTAAGACGTGTTGCAGAGGGTTTCAGCTTTTTAAAGCCGCAGGTGATTACTTCGAAAGTTTGAATTTATTTTCAGTCTGCAATATAGCGGGTTCAGCTATCGAAAACGGCCTGGACGTTCCCCTTATTTTTAGAATGACATGAATGGCTACATATGTCGCCGTACGTGTGATTGTAGACATAAAGGTGACAAGTGTTATAAAGGTTGCCCTAATAAAATCAAATGTAGTGGTCAAATGACGCCGTGATATTGTGACAAAAAGAAATACATGTTTCTAAATTGGGATTAAGTGTTTCCCCTCTTTGGAGACTGATGTAAAGGGACACACCAGTAGTTCATATAATGACCGTAGGGAGGAGTTGTTCTTGGTCCCCCTAAATTGCCTATTTCTTTTGAGCCATCTGATGGGATCCCTTCATTGGAAAAGAATAATAATAACGAGCTGGATATTAAGAACCAAATCATGGCAGTTTGAGCAATACGTTAGTCACTCGAGTTCATTGCTCATTGTGCAAAACTTATTTCTGTCAGTGACTTTGACACTAAAATGATGGTAAATGTGGGTCTTTTTGATCCACTTTTTTCTCAGTATGGTATTTCTTAAAAATAATTTATTGTGGACTTTCTCGAGGCAGGAGCTGTCCTGGTTGTTTACCTCATTCTAATTCATGGAAATTGTAATTGGCAGTAGGATCATGGGGGCTATCAGCCTATCATGGTGATTTTGGCACATGAAATGTTTTTGTGTGCATATGGCTACAGTATTGGTGTTCAAAATTAATTTCATTTTCTCAATATGGTGTTCACTATGCACAGTTATTTTGGACTTTTAGCTCATCAATTTGAAATGGTCATCACTAACTTTTAAATGCCAACCAAGGAATGTTGCTGTCTTTCAGAAGATTAACCAGGTTTCTGGTGTCTTTTAAGTAGGTTGAAGAGCTCTGTACAACTGTGTGGTGAAAGTGGTCAGTCAACTGTGATAGTGGTTTCAGAATAGGGTTTATCTTGGACACAACTGGGAGACCCGAGGGGGCAGGCAGGGCATTGTACATTGTTATGCATTTTGGATTTTGGAAAGTGAGCAGAAATATAGGGCCATATGTAGGTAATCCCAGATTACCGATTCTTAAATACCGAATCATACCGATTTGGTATTTAAGAACTGGCAATCGGGATGTAGGTATTTTTACCGATTCAATTACCTAATCGGGAAAAATCAGTAATTACCGAATCGGTATTTACAGATTCGGTAATTGCCATTAATTCCTATGGGCCTTGAGGCCCATTGGAATCAATGGCAATTACCGAATCGGTAAATACCTGTTAGACCTGGCACCTTGGCGTGCGTTTCCCTTCCACTTTTTGCTGTTGTGCCTCGAATGTTTTGATGGTGTCTGCTACTCAGGGCACTGCGCCACGGCCAACCCGTGCCGCAGTGCAAGTGCTCCCTACTGTAAAGTGTACATGTGATTGATGTCCATGATTGGTTCATTGGATTTACTGTTAGTCCCTAGTAAAGTGCACTAGGAGTGCCAGGGCTTGTGAATGCCAATACTGCTAGTGGGCCTGCAGCGCTGGTTGCGCCACCCACAGAAGCAGCCTTAAAATGTGTCTAGGGTCTGCCATTGCAGATCCTGCGTACAGTCTGGTACTGTCACCCTGGCTGGGCAAGTGCACACACTTGCCAGCCCCTAAACCTTCCCTTAAACTTCATATTAGTCACCCCTATGGTAGGCCTGAGGGCAGGGTGCATTGTAAGGATAAGGTAGGACATGCCCTGATGTGTGTGGCATGTTCTAATAGTGAATTACTGCCAAATTCGTTTTTCACTATTGTAAGGCTACCTGTTCCCTTCTAGGCCAGATGGGCTGCTGGAATTATTACACTCTATAATCCCAGCAGGCTCAGGGAACATGGTAGAAATTCATGTTTAGTATGCCTGAACTCAGAATAATAAAATACTTCTTTTAGTAAAGTTTATTTTAATATCCTGTGTTTGCAAATGCTACTTTTAGAAAGTTAGCATTTGCTTGCCTAACCATTTCAGCCCGCCTCTGCTTGGATGTGGATCTGACTGTCTGGTGTGTGTGAGTGACAGGGCTGGGAGTTGACAGGTAGTGATTAGCAGGAGGGCCCCTTAATGGGTGGTGGGAGTTTCCCCTGAATGATGCATCAGGCTGTGCTCTGCCACCACAATGCTGGCTCCGCCCTCCTGGGGAGCGACTGATGACTCAGCCTGCACCTGGCCCAGGAAGGACCGAAGCTTGTCAACAAAGTACTCAGGCCACTCCTGCCCTCTCAATGCCGGCTCCACCCCCCTGGGGAGCGGCTGATGTGCCTGCCCTCACACTGAATGCAGAAGTCATAAGAACCCACAACAAGTACTCAGAGACTGAAGCAGTTATGCAGAGGCCCCCCTGGCCAGTGAGAACAAAAGAAACTGTGTATAAAAGTAGGAGCCCTGCTCCTTGTAAATTAGATCCAGTTTGCGCAAAGAAGAAGCTCTGCCTGAAGAGAAGGACCCTGGACGCTGCAAGGAGAAGTACTGACTCTGATCCCAAGAGACTGGCCTGTAGTGGGTGCCTTGCTGCTGAAGGAGAGCAGGAGAAGAAAGACTGAAAGACTTTGCTTTTATCCACCTTGTGCTAAAACTTTTACCAAGATCTCCAAGGGCTTGCTGTGAACTTGCCCCCTGACCAGCGCCCCAGGAACAGTGGGCGCTACCCTGTCCCCCTGGAAGAAGGAGCCGCTGTGAGCCAGCAACCTGATCGGCACAGCTGCTGAAGGAAAGAGGAGCGCGCCGTGAAAGAATCCCTGCGCCCCTCCTACGAGGCCCTTGGCACCCCGACCCGCCGAGCACCGCATCTGCTAACTGGCCGGCACCAGGTGACACCGAAAGGCCCAGCCTCGCTGGACTAATCACCGTCCCTACCGCCTGCCTAACTGCGAAGCACCGCAAGAACGGACTGAGCCAAGTACCCGCTGTGACCTGAGAGGCTTGTGTGTGCCTCACGCTGCTACCCGGGGCTCTGCCCCCTTTTCCAGGACCTGAGGTGTGTCGCCGTCTACCCGACCCGCGCCGCAACGCCAACCTAAGAGCCAGAGCCGAGCCGCCGCTCGCTCCAACCTCGAGAGGAAGACACCGCGACGTGAACCGCCGAGCCGGCCTACACCCGACCCCTGCAGAAAGACAAAGGTACTGTTTCCCGTCCCGCGGTGCGAGCCGCTGTCCCACCTCGCTCGCACCGCCAGCTACTTCAGCCGAGCCCCCGGAGCCGCGCAGTGAGCGCTCCCCGGGCCCCCGCTCTCTCCCCTGACAGCCGCGCAGCGCGCTCGTCAGGCCGGCAGTGACTCCCCGGCCGCCGATCTCGCTAGAAGCGTGAGATCGGGCAGACCGGGTCCGATCGTGGGCGCAGAGAGGCCCTGGCTGAGTGAAGTCCTTGCTAAAGGAACGTACCAGGACTAGGGAAGAGTCCGCAACCCTTTTTGAAGCACCAGAACGATTCGTTAACGCTGATACAAAGACCTGTGGCATAACCAAAGAGTAACTGGAACCATTTTTCTTAAACTACGCAAAGACTGTATTTACAAGCCTGATCTAAAGATATATATAAAGAAGATATTTTTACAGAAGTACAGTCTCGTGTCATTGTGTGGTGGGTTGATGGTCGTTGTGTGTGATGTTGCAAATGTTTAACCTTATGTACTCCAGAGTTTAGCCTAGACTGCTTGCGCCACACTACCTAAAGGGCGAGTAGGGGTTATTTCTGGGAGTAATCCTTTGCCCCGACTTAGAGGAGAGGGTCCCTGCTTGTCGCGAGCACCAACCTGCGCCAACCAGAGACCCCCAATTCTAACATTGGTCGCAGCGGTGAGGATCTCGAATTTACATTTGCAGTGTCCATACATTGACTAGTGACCATTGCACAGTGATTTCAATCCAGTAACTGAGCCACAGATTTCGTTTTAAGTGACTTTGCTCTGCTAGAAGAAGATCCCTGTTTGTCTAAAGCCATGCCTGGAACCAACAGCGTAGAGAAAACCGCGTCTGTGACCTCTGAGGTGTTGGAAATAGAATGGGATGTGTCAAAACTGGAGGAATACAAGAAAGATGAGCTCGTCTTCTTTGCCAAGAGATTCAAGGTTCCACGTGCAGGGTGCAAGAACAAGACGGATTACTACAAAGCCCTGAAAGCCTGGATTGAATCTAGGAATGCACCTGAGGATCAGGAGTTACCTGATGAGACTGGTGTACCTGACAAGGAAGGCAGCGTCCATAGCTTTGGCAGAGGCCTGTCGCCAGAGGAGCTGGCAGACAGAAAAGAAACCAGGAATCATGAAATGAAGCTGGCAGAATTAAACGTGAAGAGCCAACTGGAGCTGGAGAGCAAACGGATGGCTCTGGAAGAGCGAAAACTCCAGTTGGAGTTTGATGTGAAAATGAGGGAGATGAGTCTAAAAGAGAAAGCCTTGGATCATCCTCCCTCTGGTGGCAGCACAACGCCGGTGCAGGTAGAGTCAAGAGTGCACATCCCCAAAGATGTAGTTAAAGAGTTCTTTAAGGGGGATGACATAGGACAGTGGTTTAGGGCATATGAGGTAGCCATGCTTTCCCACCGGGTCCCTGAGAAGGATTGGGGAGCGGGGTTATGGGGAAGGTTCCTTAGCGAAGGAAGGGACACCCTGCTAGATTTGCCCACTGAAGACCAGAGATCCTATCCCCATATGAAAGAAGCTTTAATGACCAGGTATGGGCTTACCCCTGAAATGTATAGGCAGAAGTTTAGGGGGTGTAATAAGCGGCCTGGGAATACGTATGTGGAGTTTGTGACTTTTTTTTGCAGAGCACTGGATGGTTGGGTGAAGGGTAACAAAGTGAATGATTTTCAAGGTCTCTTTGATTTAATTGCATGGGAGCACTTGTCTGATCAATGTTTTCCTGAGTTACGCCAGCACCTGATTGATAGCAAGTTGTCCAACCCGAGGAAACTTGCTGAGGAGGCGGACCGCTGGCTCAGCACCAGGGTCCACAAGGGTCCAGTGGGAGACTCCGCCAAGGGTGGGCAGGGTCCCCAGCAGAAGAGTGGGGGGGACAAGGGAAAACAGAAAGGGTTCCAAAAAGGCCCCCAAAGTAATCCCCAAGGGGACCAGCAGAAAGGTTCTCAGCCTCCCCCACCCCCTAAGCAGGATGGGGCCCCGACAGGTCGACCTGTTCCAAAGGGGCCCTTCAATTGTTACAAATGTGGTGACCCGGGGCACATAGCCCGTGACCCCAAGTGTCGCCTGTTTGGCAAACCAGCACCCACTGGTGCTCCGCCCCGACAAGTGACCAGTGTTCACTTAGGAGGAGAAGTGGTGGTCCCGGGGGGTGGAGATCCTGTTCAGATGACCCTAGTCTCACTAGGAGACAGTGAGATGGTCCCTACAAGCTACCTGCCCTCTAACACTAAAAAATATGGGCAGGTGGTTACCATCAATGGCAAGAAAGCTGAGGCTCTTAGAGACACAGGAGCCAGTGTGACTGCAGTGAGGCATCACCTGGTGTCTCAAGAGCAGGTTGTACCCCATGCCTACTGTAGGGTTGTCAACGCTGACAATTCAGAGAGTCAGTGTCCGATGGCTCAAGTTCCCTTCGAGTGGGGGGGGGTCTCTGGTACTCTGCAGGTCTGTGTGAGGAAAACCATGCCTGTTGACTGTTTGCTAGGGAATGACTTGGAGGACTCCCCTTGGGAAAAGGTGGAGAAAACGACTCACCTGAAGATGGTGGGTCTACCTGACTGGGCGTGCGTGACCACCCGGTCAATGGCAGCCAGTAGGGGTGAGCAAGAGGTCCTGGGGCCTGACGGAGAGGCCCAGGAACCGGCCTTAGGGAGAAGGCGCAGGGTGCGCGGGAAACCGGCCCCTGAAGTTCCCACGGTCCAGGAGGAAGCAGACCTTGAGGGGGATGCCCTGGAGCCTACTGGGGAACAGATTGCCGAACTGGGGGACCTGCCTGAGCTGACCCATTGGCAGCAAGAAGGAGGCCCCTCCAGGGAGGAATTCTGCAGGGAGCAGAAAGAATGCCCTTCTCTCGTGGGTATGCGGCAGCAGGCTGCAGACCAGGCCAATGGTGTTCAGGCCAAAACGCATTATGTGTACTGGGAGAATGACCTCCTGTACTCCGAGCCTAAGGCTGCTGAACCTGGGTCAGCCCGTGTGCTGGTGGTACCCCAGAAGTTCAGAGCCTTCCTACTGGGACTGGCTCATGATGTGCCTTTAGCAGGACATTTGGGGATGGACAAGACCTATGACAGGCTTGTCACCCACTTCTACTGGCCCCAAATGCACAAGAGCTCAGATGCTCATTGTAGGACCTGTCCAACTTGCCAGGCAAGTGGGAAGTGCGGAGGGAAGAACAAGGCTCCCCTCCAACCCTTCCCTGTGGTCAGTACGCCATTCCAACGAGTGGGGATTGATATTGTTGGGCCTCTGGACCCCAAGACAGCCATGGGCAACAGGTTCATCCTGGTCTTGGTGGATCATGCCACCCGGTACCCTGAAGCCATCCCTCTGAGGACAGTGACGGCCCCCGTGGTGGGGCGTGCACTAATGGGAATTTTCTCCAGAGTGGGGTTCCCTCTAGAGGTGGTGAGCGACAGGGGGACCAACTTTATATCCAAGTATATGAAGTCCCTTTGGCAAGAGTGTGGTGTAACCTACAAGTTCACCACACCTTACCATCCCCAAGGAAATGGGTTGGTTGAAAGATTTAACCGAACCTTGAAGGGCATGATCATGGGCCTGGAAGGTCCAATGAGGCGTAAGTGGGACGTCCTCTTACCATGCCTGCTCTTTGCATACCGCGAGGTGCCACAGAAGTCTCTAGGGTTCAGCCCCTTTGAGCTGCTGTATGGCCACCCCGTGAGAGGACCACTGAGTTTGGTAAAGGAAGGCTGGGAGCAATCTCCCAGGAAACCTCCCCAGAATGTATATAGCTACATGCTGGCCTTCAGAAACCAAACCAGGCGCTTCAGACAACTTGCTGAGGCAAATCTGGAAGCAAGCCAGGAGGAGATGAAGCGGTGGTACGACCAGAATGCCACTCTGGTAGAGCTTCAGCCTGGACAGGAGGTGTATGTCTTGGCCCCAGTGGAACCCTGTGCACTTCAGGATAAGTGGACAGGCCCATTTGAGGTTGTGGAGCGCAAGAGCTCAGTGACATACTTGGTGGACATGAAGACGCCCAGGAATCCTTTAAGGGTCTTACATGTCAACCGCCTCAAGCCCCACTTGAAAAGGTCCGAAGTGGGCATGCTGTTGGCCACTGATGATGGAATGGAAGAGGAGTCTGAGCCTCTTCCTGACCTCTTAGTGGCCTGTGAGAAAGATGGGTCAGTGGATGGAGTTAACCTCTCACCCACCCTGACCCCTGAGCAACAGGAAGACTGCCGCCAGTTGCTGGGGCAGTTTCCAGACCTGTTCTCCCTGGTTCCTAGTGTCACAGATTGGTGCGTCCATGATGTGGACACAGGGGACAGCTTACCTGTGAAGCACAAGGCTTACAGGGTAACTGACAGGGTACGGGCCTGCATCAAGGAGGAGGTCTCCAAGATGCTTGCTCTTAGGGTGGTTGAGTCTTCCAGCAGTCCTTGGTCCAGCCCCGTGGTCTTGGTCCCAAAGGCTGCTGCGCCGGGAGCCACACCTGAACTCCGGTTCTGTGTGGACTACAGAGGACTCAATTCAGTCACCAAGACTGACGCGCACCCTATCCCCAGAGCTGATGAGCTCATTGATCGGCTAGGGGCTGCCCGGTACCTTAGCACGTTTGATTTAACGTCTGGGTACTGGCAGATCGCCTTGACCGAGGGGGCAAAGGAGAGGTCAGCATTCTCCACACCAGATGGGCATTTCCAGTTCCGGGTTATGCCATTTGGGATGAAGAATGCCCCTGCCACCTTTCAGAGGTTGGTCAACCAGGTGTTGGTTGGGCTGGATGAGTTCAGTGCCGCCTACCTGGATGACATCGCAGTGTTCAGTGGCACCTGGCCAGAACACCTGCGGCACCTCTGGGAAGTGTTGATGGCGCTGCGCAAGGCAGGCCTCACAATCAAGGCAAGCAAGTGCCAGATTGGGCAGGGTTCCGTGGTGTACTTGGGACACCAAGTGGGGAGTGGCAAGGTGGCACCCTTGCAACCCAAAATTGAGACCATCCTGGCTTGGGAACCCCCCAAGACCCAGACTGCAGTGAGAGCCTTCCTGGGGCTCACTGGGTATTACAGGAGGTTTGTCAAGGGCTATGGCACTATTGTGACCCCCTTGACAGAACTGACTTCTAAGAAGCAGCCCAGGAATGTGATTTGGACTGACACCTGTCAGAAGGCTTTTGACACCCTGAAGACTGCCATGTGCACGGCGCCCGTGCTCCTGGCTCCTGATTTCTCCAAGGAATTCATAGTGCAAACAGACGCTTCAGAGCATGGTGTAGGGGCTGTTCTCTCACAGATGACTGAGGAGGGCTGGGACCAACCCGTAGCCTTCATCAGTAGGAGGTTACTTCCACGGGAAAGTAGGTGGAGTGCAATAGAGCGAGAAGCATTTGCTGTGGTCTGGGCGCTGAAGAAGCTAAGACCCTACTTGTTTGGGTCTCACTTCCGGGTTCAGACGGACCACAGGCCCCTCAGATGGTTGATGCAAATGAGGGGTGAGAACCCAAAACTGTTGAGGTGGTCCATCTCCCTACAGGGTATGGACTTCACGGTGGAACACCGCCCTGGCACAGATCACGCCAACGCTGATGGTCTGTCCAGATTTTTCCGCCTTAGTGATGAGGAACTCCCTGGGGAAGGGTAGTTCTCCCCACATTTCAGCTGGAGGGGACACGTGTTAGACCTGGCACCTTGGCGTGCGTTTCCCTTCCACTTTTTGCTGTTGTGCCTCGAATGTTTTGATGGTGTCTGCTACTCAGGGCACTGCGCCACGGCCAACCCGTGCCGCAGTGCAAGTGCTCCCTACTGTAAAGTGTACATGTGATTGATGTCCATGATTGGTTCATTGGATTTACTGTTAGTCCCTAGTAAAGTGCACTAGGAGTGCCAGGGCTTGTGAATGCCAATACTGCTAGTGGGCCTGCAGCGCTGGTTGCGCCACCCACAGAAGCAGCCTTAAAATGTGTCTAGGGTCTGCCATTGCAGATCCTGCGTACAGTCTGGTACTGTCACCCTGGCTGGGCAAGTGCACACACTTGCCAGCCCCTAAACCTTCCCTTAAACTTCATATTAGTCACCCCTATGGTAGGCCTGAGGGCAGGGTGCATTGTAAGGATAAGGTAGGACATGCCCTGATGTGTGTGGCATGTTCTAATAGTGAATTACTGCCAAATTCGTTTTTCACTATTGTAAGGCTACCTGTTCCCTTCTAGGCCAGATGGGCTGCTGGAATTATTACACTCTATAATCCCAGCAGGCTCAGGGAACATGGTAGAAATTCATGTTTAGTATGCCTGAACTCAGAATAATAAAATACTTCTTTTAGTAAAGTTTATTTTAATATCCTGTGTTTGCAAATGCTACTTTTAGAAAGTTAGCATTTGCTTGCCTAACCATTTCAGCCCGCCTCTGCTTGGATGTGGATCTGACTGTCTGGTGTGTGTGAGTGACAGGGCTGGGAGTTGACAGGTAGTGATTAGCAGGAGGGCCCCTTAATGGGTGGTGGGAGTTTCCCCTGAATGATGCATCAGGCTGTGCTCTGCCACCACAATGCTGGCTCCGCCCTCCTGGGGAGCGACTGATGACTCAGCCTGCACCTGGCCCAGGAAGGACCGAAGCTTGTCAACAAAGTACTCAGGCCACTCCTGCCCTCTCAATGCCGGCTCCACCCCCCTGGGGAGCGGCTGATGTGCCTGCCCTCACACTGAATGCAGAAGTCATAAGAACCCACAACAAGTACTCAGAGACTGAAGCAGTTATGCAGAGGCCCCCCTGGCCAGTGAGAACAAAAGAAACTGTGTATAAAAGTAGGAGCCCTGCTCCTTGTAAATTAGATCCAGTTTGCGCAAAGAAGAAGCTCTGCCTGAAGAGAAGGACCCTGGACGCTGCAAGGAGAAGTACTGACTCTGATCCCAAGAGACTGGCCTGTAGTGGGTGCCTTGCTGCTGAAGGAGAGCAGGAGAAGAAAGACTGAAAGACTTTGCTTTTATCCACCTTGTGCTAAAACTTTTACCAAGATCTCCAAGGGCTTGCTGTGAACTTGCCCCCTGACCAGCGCCCCAGGAACAGTGGGCGCTACCCTGTCCCCCTGGAAGAAGGAGCCGCTGTGAGCCAGCAACCTGATCGGCACAGCTGCTGAAGGAAAGAGGAGCGCGCCGTGAAAGAATCCCTGCGCCCCTCCTACGAGGCCCTTGGCACCCCGACCCGCCGAGCACCGCATCTGCTAACTGGCCGGCACCAGGTGACACCGAAAGGCCCAGCCTCGCTGGACTAATCACCGTCCCTACCGCCTGCCTAACTGCGAAGCACCGCAAGAACGGACTGAGCCAAGTACCCGCTGTGACCTGAGAGGCTTGTGTGTGCCTCACGCTGCTACCCGGGGCTCTGCCCCCTTTTCCAGGACCTGAGGTGTGTCGCCGTCTACCCGACCCGCGCCGCAACGCCAACCTAAGAGCCAGAGCCGAGCCGCCGCTCGCTCCAACCTCGAGAGGAAGACACCGCGACGTGAACCGCCGAGCCGGCCTACACCCGACCCCTGCAGAAAGACAAAGGTACTGTTTCCCGTCCCGCGGTGCGAGCCGCTGTCCCACCTCGCTCGCACCGCCAGCTACTTCAGCCGAGCCCCCGGAGCCGCGCAGTGAGCGCTCCCCGGGCCCCCGCTCTCTCCCCTGACAGCCGCGCAGCGCGCTCGTCAGGCCGGCAGTGACTCCCCGGCCGCCGATCTCGCTAGAAGCGTGAGATCGGGCAGACCGGGTCCGATCGTGGGCGCAGAGAGGCCCTGGCTGAGTGAAGTCCTTGCTAAAGGAACGTACCAGGACTAGGGAAGAGTCCGCAACCCTTTTTGAAGCACCAGAACGATTCGTTAACGCTGATACAAAGACCTGTGGCATAACCAAAGAGTAACTGGAACCATTTTTCTTAAACTACGCAAAGACTGTATTTACAAGCCTGATCTAAAGATATATATAAAGAAGATATTTTTACAGAAGTACAGTCTCGTGTCATTGTGTGGTGGGTTGATGGTCGTTGTGTGTGATGTTGCAAATGTTTAACCTTATGTACTCCAGAGTTTAGCCTAGACTGCTTGCGCCACACTACCTAAAGGGCGAGTAGGGGTTATTTCTGGGAGTAATCCTTTGCCCCGACTTAGAGGAGAGGGTCCCTGCTTGTCGCGAGCACCAACCTGCGCCAACCAGAGACCCCCAATTCTAACAATACCGATTCGGTAAAATTACCGAATTTACAAGGGGGACAGGGTGTCACTTTGCCACCCTGTTGCGCCCCCAGATTCTGGCTTGTGTGCAATGTGACACACATACATGCCCTTAGGGCATGTATGTGTGCCACATGGCACCGGTGTACATGGACAGATGTGCATGTACACAGAAATTCATAATTTACCACCAAATATTATTTGGTGGTAAATTATGAATCGGTAATGGCCTGTGGCACTGTTTAATGTGCCACCTACATCTGGATTTACCGATTCGGTAACTTTTACCGATTTGGTATTTTACCGAATCGGTAAATTTACCGAATCGGTACAATTCAGGCCACTTACATGTCAAATCCCAAATACCGGTCGGTAACGGCCGAAATCGGCCATTACCGACCGGTATTTGGCGACCTACATCTGACCCATAGTGTTTTAGGGTCCAGAGTGAGTAAATATTCTGCTTCTTTTTTGGAGATTCACTTATTCACTTCAGCTTCTTCCACCATGAACCCTATCTAGCCCAGTAGTCTAGGAGTAGGATCGTTGACCAGGGGTTCAAAATACTGTTTATCAGAGAGTAACTTCACACATTGAATGTGGTCATCACTTCTCTTTAGAAGTACAATACCGCCTCCTTTGTCTGCAGGTTTTATTGTTAGATCCCAGTTCTGAAATGGTTGAAAATCCTTATTATCCATGTTTTCAATATTTTTGTAGAGAGCTTAATCAAAGGCCACAACTTCCACTGGGACAGTCGTGTTTGTTAGGCAAAAGGTCAATCTTTTTCGTAGGTTGTTGTCACCTTCCTCATCAGGGGTAGGTTTGTCTTTGAAGTAGGCTTCTAATTTTATCATGCGTCAGTTGCCTAAATCAGCAAGTGACTCCTCCCTAGAGAGCAGCGTTGGTGTGCCATTGAGAAGGTAGCCTTTGCTGTGGTTTGGTACCCTGAAGAAGCTGAGACCCTACTTGTTTGGGACTCACGTTAAGGTTCAAACCAAACACACGCCTCTCAGATGTCTGATGCAAATGAGAGGAGAAAACCTACAAACTTCCGAGGTGGTCCAATTCCCCACAGGGTGTACTTTACAGTGGAACACAGTCCAAGGATTGGCCGCACCAATGCAGATGGTCTTTCGAAGTTTTTCCACTAAGATAATTAGATCTACCAGCGGATAGGTTAGTTGCTCATCACCTTTCGCCTGGGAGTTTCATGTAGGAAAGTGCTATTTTTTGTATAGTCACCCCCTACTTATTTGTGCCAAATGCTGAGGGTTATGACTCTGCTACCACAGTGCCTTGCTCTCTCGCAAAACTGTTATGTTCGACTTCATAATCCCAAATTGGCAAATACTTTACCCCCTTTTAAGTCCCTAGTAAATGGTACCAGGGGCACCCAGGACATAGGTGGCAAAATGGTCCCCTGGCTGCAGCACCATTTTGTGCTATCCTAGGTGACCCAAGCAAAGTACTGGCACCAGACCTGCCCTTTTAGACTACAAGAGCAGTGCTAACTTCTCTAGCTCAACTGTCCCTTCACCATGTGTGGCACAGTCAGTACACTATCTTTAATATCCGTAAAGAAGGCCTTCTCAGCCCAGGTGGGAGGGTTCAGTATATTGAAGATGAGGACATAGAAGTGTAAGCCTATATGTCCCTATAGGTGTGTTCCCCATTGGAAGCTACTCTATGTGTTAGCGGTCCAAAGGATAACATGGGCTGCCACCCGGGCATTTTCGAGGTTGGCAGCTCCATTATGGTATCACCAAAATATGTCATGTTTGATATCAAACAGCGGGCTTTCTTACACCTGACACACATCTCATTCCCTCTGGGATGTGGCATGTACCCAGGTGGTGATCTTAGAAGTTCCACACCTAGTTATCCCAGCTTCTCTGTGATTTGACTGTCAAGCTCGCATTTTCCCGAATCTGCTGCCTACAAGACAAGATTCTTTCTGGCCTCCTTCCAGGCAGCATGATCAATCAATCAATCAATCAGAGTACTTGTAAAGCATGCTACTCACCTGTGAGGGTCTCAAGGCGCTGAGAGGAGGGGGGTACCGCTACTGCTCGAAGAGCCAGGTCTTGAGGAGTCTTCTGAAGGCGAGTAGGTCTTGGGTCTGCCGTAGGTAGGTAGGGAGGGTGTTCCAGGTCTTTGTAGGCGAAGGATCTGCCGCCGGAGGTCGTTCGTTGGATGCGGGGGACAGCAGCGAGGGCGAGGCTGGAGGAGCAGAGCTGGCGGGTAGGGGTGTAGAAGCTGAGTCTGCTGTTCAGGTAGGCTGGTCTGGCGTTGTGGAGTGCTTTGTGTGCGTGGGTGAGGAGCTTGAAGGTGATCCTCTTGTGCAAGGGAGCCATTGTAGGTCTCTCAGGTAGGGAGTGATGTGGCTGCGGCGGGGGACGTTGACGATCAGTCGGGCGGAGGCGTTTTGGATGCGTTGTAGGTGTTTGGCTGGGATTCCTGCATAGAGTGCGTTGCCATAGTCCAGTCTGCTGCTGACAAGGGCCTGTGTTTCCGTTCTTCTTGTTTCGGTCGGGATCCACTTGTAGATCCTGCGGAGCGTGCGGAGGGTGTTGTGATTCAGAAAAGGGGGTGGTGATGAACAGAGTGCCTGAATTAAGCAGACCACTCTTACCCAGTCCAAAGATCAGGGCTTGATCCTTCACCGTTTTTTAGCTCACTGCACCATCCCAGCTCAGAACTTGGCTATATGCAAATTAGTCTGTTCCTGTCCAAGTGCATGATGGGAACAGGGCAAACCAAACTACCAAGCCAATTCTTATACTGGGAAGGAAACAAGCTTCCGGGGACCGGTTTCTGCCATTTCAGGCGTCGTCGGCCCGGCTTGCTTGAATCCTGATGGTGCAATGAGCAAGGGACTCACATCTGAGTATACCCTTCCACGCTTATGGTGGACAAAATGATTCAGAAAAGGGGGTGGTGATGAACAGAGTGCCTGAATTAAGCAGACCACTCTTACCCAGTCCAAAGATCAGGGCTTGATCCATCACCGTTTTTTAGCTCACTGCACCATCCCAGCTCAGAACTTGGCTATATGCAAATTAGTGTGTTCCTGTCCCAGTGCATGATGGGAACAGGGCAAACCAAACTACCAAGCCAATTCTTATACTGGGAAGGAAACAAGCTTCCGGGGACCGGTTTCTGCCATTTCAGGCGTCGTCGGCCCGGCTTGCTTGAATCCTGATGGTGCAATGAGCAAGGGACTCACATCTGAGTATACCCTTCCACGCTTATGGTGGACAAAATGATTCAGAAAAGGGGGTGGTGATGAACAGAGTGCCTGAATTAAGCAGACCACTCTTACCCAGTCCAAAGATAAGGGCTTGATCCATCACCGTTTTTTAGCTCACTGCACCATCCCAGCTCAGAACTTGGCTATATGCAAATTAGTCTGTTCCTGTCCCAGTGCATGATGGGAACAGGGCAAACCAAACTACCAAGCCAATTCTTATACTGGGAAGGAAAAAGGTTCCGGGGACCAGTTTCTGCCATTTCAGGCGTCGTCGGCCCGGCTTGCTTGAATCCTGATGGTGCAATGAGCAAGGGACTCACATCTGAGTATACCCTTCCACGCTTATGGTGGACAAAATGATTCAGAAAAGGGGGTGGTGATGAACAGAGTGCCTGAATTAAGCAGACCACTCTTACCCAGTCCAAAGATCAGGGCTTGACCCATCACCGTTTTTTAGCTCACTGCACCATCCCAGCTCAGAACTTGGCTATATGCAAATTAGTCTGTTCCTGTCCCAGTGCATGATGGGAACAGGGCAAACCAAACTACCAAGCCAATTCTTATACTGGGAAGGAAACAAGCTTCCGGGGACCCGTTTCTGCCATTTCAGGCGTCGTTGGCCCGGCTTGCTTGAATCCTGATGGTGCAATGAGCAAGGGACTCACATCTGAGTATACCCTTCCACGCTTATGGTGGACAAAATGATTCAGAAAAGGGGGTGGTGATGAACAGAGTGCCTGAATTAAGCAGACCACTCTTACCCAGTCCAAAGATCAGGGCTTGATCCATCACCGTTTTTTAGCTCACCGCACCATCCTAGCTCAGAACTTGGCTATATGCAAATTAGTCTGTTCCTGTCCCAGTGCATGATGGGAACAGGGCAAACCAAACTACCAAGCCAATTCTTATACTGGGAATGAAACAAGCTTCCGGGGACCGGTTTCTGCCATTTCAGGCGTCGTCGGCCCGGCTTGCTTGAATCCTGATGGTGCAATGAGCAAGGGACTCACATCTGAGTATACCCTTCCACGCTTATGGTGGACAAAATGATTCAGAAAAGGGGGTGGTGATGAACAGAGTGCCTGAATTAAGCAGACCACTCTTACCCAGTCCAAAGATCAGGGCTTGATCCATCACCGTTTTTTAGCTCACTGCACCATCCCAGCTCAGAACTTGGCTATATGCAAATTAGTGTGTTCCTGTCCCAGTGCATGATGGGAACAGGGCAAACCAAACTACCAAGCCAATTCTTATACTGGGAAGGAAACAAGCTTCCGGGGACCGGTTTCTGCCATTTCAGGCGTCGTCGGCCCGGCTTGCTTGAATCCTGATGGTGCAATGAGCAAGGGACTCACATCTGAGTATACCCTTCCACGCTTATGGTGGACAAAATGATTCAGAAAAGGGGGTGGTGATGAACAGAGTGCCTGAATTAAGCAGACCACTCTTACCCAGTCCAAAGATCAGGGCTTGATCCATCACCGTTTTTTAGCTCACTGCACCATCCCAGCTCAGAACTTGGCTATATGCAAATTAGACTGTTCCTGTCCCAGTGCATGATGGGAACAGGGCAAACTAAACTACCAAGCCAATTCTTATACTGGGAAGGAAACAAGCTTCCTGGGACCGGTTTCTGCCATTTCAGGCGTCGTCGGCCCGGCTTGCTTGAATCCTGATGGTGCAATGAGCAAGGGACTCACATCTGAGTATACCCTTCCACGCTTATGGTGGACAAAATGATTCAAAAAAGGGGGTGGTGATGAACAGAGTGCCTGAATTAAGCAGACCACTCTTACCCAGTCCAAAGATCAGGGCTTGATCCATCACCGTTTTTTAGCTCACTGCACCATCCCAGCTCAGAACTTGGCTGTATGCATATTAGTCTGTTCCTGTCCCAGTGCATGATGGGAACAGGGCAAACCAAACTACCAAGCCAATTCTTATACTGGGAAGGAAACAAGCTTCCGGGGACCGGTTTCTGCCATTTCAGGCGTCGTCGGCCCGGCTTGCTTGAATCCTGATGGTGCAATGAGCAAGGGACTCACATCTGAGTATACCCTTCCACGCTTATGGTGGACAAAATGATTCAGAAAAGGGGGTGGTGATGAACAGAGTGCCTGAATTAAGCAGACCACTCTTACCCAGTCCAAAGATCAGGGCTTGATCCATCACCGTTTTTTAGCTCACTGCACCATCCCAGCTCAGAACTTGGCTATATGCAAATTAGACTGTTCCTGTCCCAGTGCATGATGGGAACAGGGCAAACTAAACTACCAAGCCAATTCTTATACTGGGAAGGAAACAAGCTTCCTGGGACCGGTTTCTGCCATTTCAGGCGTCGTCGGCCCGGCTTGCTTGAATCCTGATGGTGCAATGAGCAAGGGACTCACATCTGAGTATACCCTTCCACGCTTATGGTGGACAAAATGATTCAGAAAAGGGGGTGGTGATGAACAGAGTGCCTGAATTAAGCAGACCACTCTTACCCAGTCCAAAGATCAGGGCTTGATCCATCACCGTTTTTTAGCTCACTGCACCATCCCAGCTCAGAACTTGGCTATATGCAAATTAGTCTGTTCCTGTCCCAGTGCATGATGGGAACAGGGCAAACCAAACTACCAAGCCAATTCTTATACTGGGAAGGAAACAAGCTTCCGGGTAGCAGGAGGAGGAGTCGGCGTTGACCTGCTTAGACATGGAGAGGGAAGAGTCGAGGATGAATCCTAGGTTGCATGCATGGTCGGTGGATGTCGGTGCTCTTCCCAGGGTGGTCGGCCACCAGGAGTTGTCCCAGGCTGAGGGGGTGGGTCTGAGGATGAGGACCTCTGTCTTGTCCGAGTTCAGTTTCAGATGGCTGCTCCTCATCCAGTCGGCGATGGCCTTCATTCCCTTGTGGAGGTTTGTTTTGGCGGTGTGTGGGTCCTTGCTGAGGGAGAGGATGAGCTGGGTGTCGTCGGCGTAGATGATGTTGGGGTCGTGATGGCGGGCCACTTGTGCAAGGGGGGCCATATAGATGTTGAACAGCGTCGGGCTGAGGGATGAGCCCTGGGGGACGCCGCAGATGATGTCGATGGCTTCGGATCAGAAGGATGGGAGGCAGACGCTCTGGGTTCTGCCGGAGAGGAAGGACGTGGTCCAGTCAAAGGCCTTCTCTTGGATTCCGGCTTCTTGGAGGCGTGTCTTTAGAGTGCGATGGCAGGCCGTGTCAAAGGCGGCTGACAGGTCCAGGAGGATGAGGGCTGATGTTTCGCCGTTGTCTAGTTGGTGCCTGATGTCGTCTGTGAGGGCTGTCTCGGTGCTGTGGTTTCGTCTGAATCCGGACTGGGACGGGTCCAAGATGGTGTTGTCTTCGAGGTGGCGGGCCAATTGCATGTTGACGATTTTCTCGATGACCTTTGCCAGGAACGGAAGCAGGGAGATGGGCCGGAAGTTCTTGAGGTCCTCGGGGTCTGCCTTGGGCTTCTTGAGGAGGGCGTTGATTTTGGCGTGCTTCCAGCGTTCTGAGAATGTCGCTGTTTTGAAGGAGATGTTGATGACCTTCCGTAGTTGGGGTGAGATGGCTGCGTCTGCTTTGCTGAATACGTGGTGTGGGCACGGGTCTGATGGAGATCCTGATCAATCCCAGTAGGCAGGAACAAAGGTTTGGGCAGAAAGGAGGAGATACCTCCATACGCCCAAGCAGGCTAGTGAAATGTCACATGAAGGTGGTGAGCTTCAAAGGCTGCACCACCTCTAAAATGCATCAGGGCTGACTCTCAGTGAAGGAAACAGACTTCCCTCGACCTCAGGCGCATTTTCACTTGGGCAGATGGGACAATAGTTATGCCAGGAGGTGGGCGATCCCTGAAGGCTAGCCACACCTCCAGGGTGGGAAGCCAGATCTGTACACTAAATTTTGTTTTCTGCCATATTTAGTAGTGGCAGAATAGAAGGGTCTGGGTAGAAAATGTGACCTACACCCATGGAAGTGGTCACCTCAGGACTGGCTGCTCATTGGCTACTAGCTCCCATACCCCTAGCACCCATAAATCTAGGACCAACACCAGAACCTCTGCTCTGAATATCTAACATCAAGGAAGGACCAAGAGGAGAGTCGTGTTGCTGACAACAAGACTTTGCCCACAGCACCAAATCAAAAGAGGGATGTTTTCTCACTGTAGCAACAGGCTTGGACCAGCATGAATAAGCCTCTCTATTGGCTACAACCCAGCACTCACTCAGAAAGGGACTCCTCTGGAAGCCAGGAGCACCTGCACAGTCCCCGAGACCTAGACTAGTGGCACTATTCTCCTACAAATTGCAGGTGGAAATACTCACTGGATGTGAAGAAATGCTGGGCATCAGACCCTCCGTGGGATCCCCAAATCCAGGTGGTCCAGTGCATTGTGGGAGTTGTAGTCCTGCCTGCCATGAAGTTATAGGCTGCAACCTTGCTCCCTGGGACCCTGTGAAGTGCCAGTACCTTTTTGATGTGTTGATCAATGCCAAAGCTTGTTGGTAACCAATCCAGTAATTAACCATACACTTGAAGCTGCATCTACAGAGAACCCCATACAACCTTTATCTGACATCACCAACTGTTCATCTGTTATGTTTTTGCACTCTGCTTTCTTGCAGCACTGTGTAAGCTGTAAAATCAGCATCCTGCAGTTACCGTTCAGCCCCACGAAAGTCAGAACAACTGTGCACCTGAACTTCATGGGCTAGGTACATTTGAAATGATTGTTGTGGCCTGGCCCAGGGACCTGCATGACGTTAACCCTGTAAGAGTTCTACATAACTCAACCAGCAATTGACTGATTGTCCCTAGTGGTTTTCCATATTGACCGCAATGTTGTATTTTCTATGTATTATTTTGCACTGATTTAATATTGTTTCTGAAATCCATTCTGTTTGTTTTTGTGTCTAAATTAAAATAAAAATGCACTTTTTAAATGAATTATTGTCAGATTTCTATTGAGTTGTGTCAATTACTTATCGTCCATGTTGGTACTGCCAACTGTTTAACACGTGCTCCTCTAGTAAATTCTGACTGCTCTTTGCCACACTCCCAGGACTGAGCTAAGGATATATTAGTGTGAATCTAATGTCCATCTTTGGGGTATTGTGGTAGTGTTACATGGTTAGGTCTAACCTCAACACCACTTAATATTGCACTTTCCTATAGGTGGATACTACATATATCATCTGAAAGACTTGCTCTAAACATGAGGTCTAGTTTAACCCCTTCCATGCTGCCGTCGGCCATTGACTGACAGCAGCACTACCTCGCTGTTGCTGCCGTCGGCCAATGGCCGACGCGGCCCCGCCCCACTTCCGCAAAATCGGCGGCGCAGCCAACGGGTTAATTACATTCTATTCTCACTTTTGCTAATCAGGGCTAAATTGCAATTTAACCCTCTGACAACTAAAACATAGTAATATGAGCTCTTCTCCAACTGAACATGTTAACTTTCCAGGAAGGCCAAATACATCAATGGCATTGTGGCTATTGCCATTTCTGGAATGAGGCAAAAGTTGTGCCATGCACTAGGCTTAGTAGTAACATGGCTTCAGGCCAATATATGTAGCCTGATTGTTGCAGATTTTAAACCGGCAGACAGATCTGTTAAACTAGCCCTTATTATCAGAAAGGAACCCAACATTTAAATATTAGGCAAGTCATTCACAAGTAGGCCTAGTTGCCACGCAGTAGGATGCACAATATGTAAGAGTGCAACATTTGAGAATTATGTTTAGCATGTTTCTACAGTGGCTAGCCCTCAAAAACAATGTTCACTGTATAGTACTGTAGCTGTTTCTGTGGGTAATACAGCGTACTTTTAAAATATAGTTTTGGGTAACTTTGGTTTCGAATAAACCTCAGATTCAATTCAACCACTTTCATAATATTTACGAAAGATTCTATTTATTGGCACCATGGTACTTTTGATAACTTTACGGGAAAAGTAAAGTTTCAAAAGCAAAACGTTGCTTGTCTGACATTAAAGTAGGCTAAATAGCATTAGCCTGCCTACAGCAGCCCGCTCTGCCAATGTTTTCCACTTTACTAAGTGTGAAAACGGTTCCCAGCACAGAAGCAATGGCACCTTTAGGCAGGAAGACCAGGTGTGAGGTATGCAACACATTCTCTCTCACAAAGGCAGTTTAGAGGTGTTTAAGAACTTCATTAACATGAAAGGGACCACGCAAGACATGCCTTTCATAGCTAACGGTGGATTAAGATCTATGAACAAGGAGCTATTTGGACACAAGGCCACCTGTAGCCAGTTTTCTTCATTCCAATGGGAGCTGGTCCCACAAATATTTTGGTGTTAATGAATGGGAAGGGACTGCTCATTTCGCTAGACTCATCCACTGGTGAGCCACCTGTCTTCTCTAGGGGCAGAAAGGTTCTGCCATCTCGATATTTCCAGAGAATGGTACACTAAGGGATACGTTGCAGTAAGGCAAACAAGATGTGATGCAAATGGAAGAAGGTTTGCCATTGGGAACATTTTGCCCATTGGTTAGTGAGAGTCCAAGAGTCACCCCATTCCCTGATTTATTAATCTGGCACCTCATACCCAGCTCCTCAGAACTAATTAGGGCCTGTAGAAGATACCAGAAGGACTGCATCTGCTCCCACCTGTATCCAGGATTAAGAAGTGAATCCCAAGGGAAAGGGTTGACTTCCTGTGTGGTTGCAAGGACACTAGAAGTTACAAGAGGCATTTTGGGGGGGATTAACAGGTGACCAGAAGTAAGTTGACCTGGACTGGACTGTGCTGGTGGCTGCTACTTGAGTAGGTCCTGGGCTTTGAGTGCTGTCACTGAGGTCCTAGAATCCTCAGAATTGACCAAGAGAATGTTCTTAAGAAAGTTTAGATTTAGTACAATTGTGAACTTCAAGATCTCTAGAGAAGCAATACCAAACACCCAAAGCACAACCTTGATGGCCAAGAGAATGATTTTGGCCGAGATCACAGCTTTTTGCCACCTGAAAGAAGACTTCAGCAGACCCTTGTGAATCAGGTATTTGAATTCGGTACAACTAGTCCAGCTCCTGCTTCAAGGCTTGTAGTGCTGTAGGTTTTCGAGCTCCAAAACATAGAATATAATGTAATAGAACATTATATCACAAAACATCATAGAATGTAAATGAACATAAACATTTTGACCAGGAAAGCATGAATAATTATCCCAGGAAAGCATGAGTTGTTTTCCGGCTGACAAAAGGTCTTCAGAAATTGAAAACTGACTTCCTTAAAAGAGATTACGGTTATGATTTAGAGTTCAGCAGGCAGGTCACTACATCACAAATATGGCAGACATCCTGTCCACCTTTTTAAAGATTCCAAATTATATAATGCATTTGTAATATGGTGGAAAGGATATCACCAGGTTTTCGACGGAGTATCTGATCCACCAAACTCTAAATTGGGTCCTCAGTAAGAAGGTAAAAAATTTGACAGCCAGAACCTGGTTGCTGTGTTTTCTTTATTTTGGTCTGTCTGATATTACGTCCATATTCTGAGCAACCACAGGCTGCGTCTTCTATTTGTTGCTTTACCTTTTCCTGATGTTTTTGGTCAAAAACTTTAATCATTTTTTGTCATTGTTCAAACTTTACTTGATCTTCAGAAATTGTTTGTGGAATTTTATTGTGTTATGTTTTTAGTTTTTATTTGCTTTGGTACTTCTAAATGCTTTGTACATTTTTACTTAAGTTAAGCCTATCTTCTAGGTACCTTGGTTTTGTGTGTTGGATCTGACAACATGTTAAACTTATTTCTTGGAAAGGACTCACATTATCCCCAACTAACAAGCCAGAAGTGATGAAACCTTTAAATTTTGTAAGAAGGGTTCCGATTAGTTAGAGGATGGTTTGGTTAAATATTAAAGTCTCCAAGGATACAAAGATTGTTACAGTTCCTAGTGAGATCAGTTGTGGTGTGTATAAAAGCATCTGTGAATGCTCAATTGTTCAGACAAGCTCTATATGCACCTAGAAAGTGCATAAAAAGGAGAGCAGTAGGTGACAGCTGATATCATTTGGGCTTGGTGAGCACTGGACACCTTTTTGTCCATAAGATATCCTTGGAAATGACTTCTACTCCTCCACCAGTATACTTGTTGTTTAGTGGACGTGAGGGGAGAATCAGCTCCAGAACCTATAATCAGAGTGGGAGTTTGTAGGTGATGAGGAACATCAGGGTAACATTTAAATGCAGAGCAGCCATGTCCCAAGCTGTGCACCACTACCACCTGCCTCAGCTACTACAAAATGGCACAAGAGTCAGATAGAGACACCACAACAACTGCATACAGTGACTTCCCAAGACTCACATTGAGTCTACCATCTCCTGGTTCTCTCAGGAAGTGACCTGCATCAGTGGCATCACAAACCAAAAAAAATCCAGGCCACTATTACAAGCATGTTTAGGCAGCAGGTGCCCTGCGAACGCAACCACCCAATATGCACGTTTGTACAATGGGAAGCTGGCTAAAATGTTTGTCACTAACACTCATCCCTTTGTCGTTTGTCACAGGAGTACGTTTTTTCAGAGTTTGTGGTGGCCATCTGCCTGAAATGGAAATTCCCAGCAGGACTTACTTTGCCAGAGTAGCTGTGCTAATGCTCCATCACAATGTGCTGGAATTGGTGGCAGTAGAGTGCTGTTCAGGCTATCCACCTGATGACAGATGTGTTGGCCAGTTGTCGAAAATACTGATTATATGTGTATCCCTACACACTGAATCTCTTTTGTGGGGGTTAAGCAACATATATCTTCTGGTTTCAGTGCTGAAGACACTTTTAAGGGCATTCAGTAGCAGGCAACAGTAATGCATGCTATGGAGAAATCCCATACAGCTGCAAACATCTTGGGAGACTTTTAACAGCAAGGTTTGTGAATGGCTGTGACCCATAGGTCTCGGAATTAGTTTTGTTGCCAAGCGCAATGGCAGTATGTAGTTAAGGCCAGAGCAGATGGTGGCTATTTCAGGTGCCTGTGTTTAGCACATTTCATCAACATCATTGTGTAGGACTTAATACAAAAAAAAGACCGGGTCAGCAACGTACCGCTCATCTGCAGAAGAATATGCACTAACTTTAGCCATTCATTTAAAGCACTGAAGCAGATGAGGATCATTCAGCATGCCAATAGAGAACAGGTAAAGGCCATCATAAAGGAGGTGTCAACACATTGGAACTTAACCTATTACATGTTACAACGTCTGTTTAAGCAGTACAAAATGATCAATGAGCATGTCATGCAAAGAGGAGGGGATGTATCTAAAAGCATGACCATTGGAATGGACAAATAGAAAGTAGTCAAATGCCTGACAGCGATGCTACATCCTTTTGACTTTTTCACAAGGGAATTTAGCAAGGAGGTCAGTACAATTGGCCGAGCTATCCCGTTGTTGTACCTGCTAATGGGCCAGTTGAAAAGCATGTCTGACGGGTGCAGAGTTGTGCGCGATGAAAATGTAGATGCGGATACCTTCGTTCAGAGCTTAATCCTTCACTTGGCTGAGAGTACAAGGCTGCACAGAGACATTGAGTCATCCACAGAGTACATCTGTGACACAATAGTTGATCCACGTTACAAAAGAAATACTGCCCACTTTCATTCCTTTTCAGAAGGAGATGTTTCAAATACAAGATGTGGGTTGTTGAGCTAACCAGAGTCCTGGAAGAAGACCGGCTAGAACATAAAGTCCCACTCATTGAAAGAAGTTCTGGGGTGCTGCCTTCAACTTTCATAGAAGGCAGTCCTGTTGTCTAGGGAAGACATGGCTTGGCAGTTCTGGCTGGACTGTTCCCATGAGGCACAGGGTCAGACTGATTTGCATATGGCCATGTCTAAACTGGGGTGGCTGAGTGAGCTAAAGAATGATGATGGATTAAATCTAGATCAGTTGACTGGGAGTGAGTGCTTGCAATGTTCAACACTCCAGCCATCATCCCTTTTGGGTTTGCTAATTTCGCCTTAAATTGGCAGGGTATGCCCAGACGTGGGTCCCTTGCTCACTTGGCCACTGGATTCAAGATAGCCTGGCTGACAAGGGTTATGAACCTGAAACCGGTCCCAGGATGCTTGTTTCCGGTCCAGGGAAGACATAGCTTGGCAGTTCGAGCTAGACTGTTCCCATGAGGCACAGTGTTAGACTGTTTTATATGGGCCCCCCGGGAACACGGCTTGCTTGGAAAAAGCTACGGAGCTGCCTCCAGAAGGGTGGGTTGGCCCTGTCAGATCTGAATCTTCACTGCATGGCATTTTTATTTAAAAACATCTGAATGCTTATAGGACAGCCTGATTCCTCTTCCTGTGGAGTTTTATTCGGGGAAATGACCAAGGACTTGGGGCAACAGCCTTTCTATATAAATTTGGGGCCCAAAAATACTTCAAAAAAGTGAGATTGAAGGTGTTAAAAACAGCCTTAACACTATGGAGAGCAGTGAGGAAGATGGTAAAAAAAGGTTTTATTCGGAATTTGCATCGATCTTGGATTCCCCTGGGACACCAGAATGCCTGAAGGATGGATTGGCTCTGCCTTTGAAACAAGCAGGCATGTCCATAAGGGGCGACTTGATATCAGCAGGTGAACTGTTGCCTTGGGAGGTGCTTAGCGCACAAACCGGCAATACATTATCAAGGTTTAAATATCTTCAGCTTATGTCATGGCTTTTAACAACTCTCCAAGAGATAGGGGGGTTTGGGACTTTGAAGCCATCCTTCAAGATGTAAGGGTAAAACGTAAAGAAGTCTCTATGTGGTACGGGATATTCCTGGAAGCAGAGGAAATGAAAATGGAGACCCCATATGCGGTTTGGCGGGACATACTTCAGTGTGAGGATTTACATTTGCTTTAGTCAGACTCATTAAAATTACTATATTCAATACTCACATCAGCAAATTTCAAAATACATCACTTTTGTGTGGTAGACAGACTGTATTGGACTCTCAAAGATTAGCCAAGTTTGTGTTTAGCCTGTCCCCAGATGTAATAGATGCGATCTTCCAAAAGCAAACAACATACATATTTTTTTTACGCGCCCCACCATAAAACAATATTGGAAGGCGGTTGAATCTACCATAGGAGACATTTTAGGGAAACCCATCACCCTGACAGCAACTCTAGTACTCCTAGGGGTGGACAATAATCTACATATCACCTTAGTAAGCAAAGGGGCTTGGTATTCTATTGATTGCTATTGACCAGACATAAGATATGTAAATATTGGATAGATCCTGTGCCTCCACACCCTATAGGATGGCTGAAAGCAGTCAAGTGGATGAGTAAAATGGATGTTGAGTGCAATCCTCAAAGGTCGGGGGAAATCTTGCAGGACTTTATATCATAGGCAAGTTAGCACTGGGGCATAAAGTAGGGCTGTGGTTTTGAATATAACAATTTTCCCATAGTCCTATGATTACACTAATCATGGCAGGCTGGGAGGTTTCTCTGCCCCCCTAGATGCGTTAAGAGCTTTGGAGGCTCAGGCGTTCTAAATGCAATGCATAACGACAAAGATGGGCGCCAGAAAAAACGGTCCAAGACTTGCAGAATGCTATGGTTATATGAGGACTAAAGAAAACAATTTTTTAAAAAACACACAAAGAAAACACCAAGGACATGAAGAGAAATCGTTGCAGCCACAATACATGCCTGCAGAAGGGTGTATACTCTCTAGGACCATTATTATCAGTCACAGCATATAAAATGGTGCTGAATATGTTGCAGCAAACGCACCTGACCAAGATGGGGGCTCTCTACCCTAAGGTCAATTTTTGTTCCCATTGTCGTACCCTTAGAGGTCGCACATTTACTGTTTATGAACTTTATATACTACAGACTTAGGAAAGCTATAAAGACTGCATTCACCACCAATCGTTTTAAATCTCGAGAGTACCACCACTTCCAGTACTGCTATTACCAATGACTAGGCATACATTAAATATTCACCTGCCCAATTGCCTGCAAACAGAATCCCCAATTATCATACCTGCAACAAGAGCGAAATTAGATACTTCATCATGTGTACAACTATCTGGTGCAGATTGGTTGTTTGATGTACAAGAACTGGGGAGCTAACACTAAATTACAGGTCACACATAACACAATTCTTTCACCAACTTCATCACACACTCGCAAGCCTGCACAAGAGAGGGCTGAGGCAAAATGCTGAGGGCACCAAGTGTGGTGTAGACCCCAAGCCAATTTAATAAATTTGGCTTGGGAATGTCCCCAGATGCAGGAGTTCTGGCACAGCATGACTATCATACCAGCAGATATTACACTGAACACCATAGAAAGGTCCACGCTAGTGTGCATTCTGGGTTTGGTGAAACACAAACCTGTGACAGTGGGAAGAATCACATCTCATTAATGCTAGCAGAAAGACGGGCAGTGATGTGCTGGGGGAAGGGCACGACCTCCAAGAAAGAGTAATTTAGCTTTACTCTCAGACCTGGGTAAGTGTCAAAATGCTATGGTTCCCCAGGTGAGGCGTAATAAAGAGAAATATCTTTATTTCTCCTCGTTCTGTCCTATGTGTGCTGTTGTCTGCAGCACACATAGAAAGAGGAAAATGCCTAAGAGGCTTTTTTTTTGTGCAGGAAGGGGCCCCTTCGCAATTCAACTTACAACAAAGGCGCATTTGCACCATTGTGGAAGGGGGCGTGCAATGGCGCTTGGCAGCACATTATGCACCAGTGCAAGGAAATTTCAGGAATGCACCCTATAATGTTAAATATGGCAAATTCCTGCCCTTTCCTTATTGGGCAGTGCAGCAAAGCGGCTTTCTGCACTGCAGTGCTTGATTTTTTGATAAATGCTCACCATAGCGTATTGCCACTAACAACTTGAAACATACACACAAGCGTTGCAAGTTGATTCCAAGCCGAAGGAAATATGGGGATGTTAGACCTAGCATCCTTGGTGGGATTTCCCTATCTTTTTGCCTCTGTTGCTTGTATTTTTGCTATGTGATATATTTCTTTTTTGTTGGTCTAGATTCTTTGAACCCTGTGCCACTGCTAATCAGTGCCAAAGGCCAAGTGCCTCCACTGTAAATTGTGCTTATGGATTGGTGTTTCCATGATTGGCGTATTTGATTTACTGGTAAGTCCCTAGTATTATGCACTATGTGTGTCCTGGGCCTCTAAATCAAACACTGCTAGTGGGCCTACAGCACTGATTGGGCCACCCACATAAGTAGCCTTGCAGAGGCTTCTCAGTGTACTGCCACTGCAGTGTCAGTGCACAGTTTTAAACTGCTATCTCAACACCCATTTCCATGCCCTACCCTTCCCTTTTCTAACATGTAAGACATCCCTAAAGTTGGCCCAAGGTACCCCAAAGGGTAGGGTGCACTGTATGTGAAAGGCAGGACATATACTGGTGTGTGTGACATGCCCTGATTGTGAAATACAGTGTATTTACTATTGAAAGGCTATCTGTCCTACATGATAGAATAAGAGATATTTTGTAACAGCTTACAAGTATAACTTCCCATTGGGACAAGATAGAGAAAGGGAGTTTGGGCTCTCTGTACTCAAAATTTAATTACACGTCTTTTAGTAAAGATGATTTTTAAATGATGTGTTTGAAAATGGCACTTTTAGAATGAAAACATTTTCTTGCTTAATCATTCTATGTGCCTCTGCTGGGTTGTGGATTCACTGTCTGGCTTTAGAGCGACAGGACCTTGGGATGTGCATTTGAGCTAGATAGCCACTGCGGGGGTTGAGGTGTGTCCTGCCTTTCCTGGATGAGTCAGGGCTGGGCTGAATAGACCTGGGCTGTATTTATAGTAGTAGGAGAGGATTTCCTTACACCTGAATAGGCCCTCTCTGCCTTACACAAAGCTGTCTCCACCTCCTGCCAGGAAGCTGGACTAGAGAGGTCAGAACTGGTTTGGTCTGAGCTAAGAGACTCGCTGCCATATGAGAACAAAGGAAAACGTGGTATAAATATTGTGGTCCAGAACTTCGGATTACTTCTTGACTCAAGAGGAAAATCTGCCAAGGAGAAGACCTGGGATAACTGAAAGAGAAGTACTTCCACCTTGCTGGGTGGTGTGAGGGGTTGGCCAGCCATGGCTTTTTCTGCCAAGTAGAGGGCCAAGACTTTGCTGTGAGTTCTGGAGTTTCAGGGACAGAAAGACTTCATTCCCTCTTCCCTCCTGCACCTGGAACTGCTATTTCAGCTGCCACAGAGGGAAATGTCAAAATAAAGGCCGGCGAGTGATGCCCCGACCTGCAACGAAGTTGTGTACACTGCTGGTGAAGTGCACAATGCCCCCCTGACTTACACCGCAGCCCAATGCTTTCGGACACCATACTGTACCGACTCTGATGCCGTCACTGAGACCGTTGCCTGCACAAGAGCTGAGGGCACCTCTTGTGACGCTCATGACTCACCACCCCGACTTGCACGGCAGCCTGACCTCACCGATGCTGGTGCTTCATCATCGCGGAACCAATACCTGACGTGGGTGACCTCCCAAATCCATCGACCCCGCATTGTTATAAAGAACAAATGCCTCAATGTCACTGTGATGTTACTTCCCGGGGAACAGTAATTAACCAACGCCTCACCTCCCCTGCATCGCAGTAAGGAACCGATGCCTCACCTCCCCTGTGGTTGTAAGGAACCAACACTGCCCGGCAACAATGAAGCATCAACTACCCGACGCCTGCACCATTTCTGGTTTCATTATTAACCGAGGTACTGTTCTTTGGGGTCCATGTGACTACGGCTCCGACGCCGCACACCTCGCAGTCGGCCGTACGTTGGGATTTTCTGTTGCCACAATGTCATTAATAGCCCTAGGTGGAGCTACTTGTTGCTACAAGCTTTAGCTTTGTGAATATCCTATTTTTGATGATATCTTGATATATGTATGGTGGATTTTTGTCATTTTGGTCTTGTTTGGTTTAGATACATATTTTCAAATCTTCTAAATTGGTGTGGTGTCCATTTGTATTACTGTATGTGTGTACAAATGCTTTACACACTGCATCTGAGATAAGCCTGGCTTCTCATGTCAAGCTACCAAAGGGGTGAGCAGGGGTTGTCTAAGGGTGTTACTCCCTTACCTTTACTAGAAGCAAGTGTCTCTATTCAGGCAAAGGTGCAAAACATTGCCAACTAGAGACCCCCATTTCTAAAAGGGGACCACTGGATTCCTACATGTTGCTGCGATCTCACTAAAAACATCCAGCAGTAAAGCAGCCCGAGTTCCTTCAAAGGAACCGGGGCTAAGATTTAAAAACAAAATGTATCCATTTTGAAAACTTCAGTAATAGCAGGCAGTGCTGCTCTGGGCACCTGTTTACTTCCCTGAAACGGTCATACCAATTGCCAAAGTGTATTGTATTGTATTGTAGGTATACTTGTATAGCGCGGTCCTGTCGCCCGAAGGGCATCCTGGCGCTTGAGATCCGGTCAACAACACTTCCACTGCTCAAACATTCCTAGGGAAAAGATGCGGGTTCAAAGTTACTACCCCAGGTTGGACGTTAAGAACATATTAATGGTTTGTGGCCTGAATTCTGCTAAAAATTATTGACAAAAGTTACACCAAATCAATATTTAGAAAGGGACACCCTGGCCAGGCCCCTTTTAGATTACGATTCAGTATCCTTTACTAAACCCATTTATTGATTCAAGTTTTTAGCGTTCACAAACGCTTTGATTTACAGAACTGGAGGGTTTGCAAATACCATAGCCCTTCGTACATCTGGCCCTTGATCCCTTAAGGAGTAAACGAGAAAATAATATTGGACAGTATAATTTTCTATAAATTTCAAAGAATATTGCATACACTGCATGTTCTGTTCTGAGAGAGTGCTACAATCTAGCCCTACAATGTTTTTCAGGAAGCTGCTTTCCAATTAATTATTAGCATGCGAAATATGTTTGGGATCTATGGGGCACATGCATCAAAAACTGAATTAAGGATTCCTTAATATGGATTTATAAGAAATCGCTATAAGGAATCGTAAAACTCAATGCATCCATAAAATTGGAACGAATTTGCGAATCAGGAAAAATCGAAATCATTAATAGCTATTTCCTGTTTACCGAATCCGTAAAAGCGATTTCCCAAATACAGATTTGCGATTTACCCATATTGCTGCATTGTGATGACATCACAACCAGGAATTGATTCGCTGAATGCACACACCTGTTCACAGGGAGAGTCTGAGGAGGAGGAAGACTGGTGGAGTTTAGCTGGAGGAAACTGTGTGGAGCTGAATAAGTGGGAAAACAATAGCATGGCCATTGAAAATGAGAAAAATAAAGGAGAATGCAGGAAGAGAAAGTAAAAATTTGGCAAAAAGGAACTTGAAATCCTCACTGAGGAAGTGATGTTGAACCATGACCAGCTATTTGGGAAACTCTCCCTGCAGGTTGCTGAGTCTGTCAAAAGAAAGATTTGGCTGGGAATACAAGCTAAGGTCAATGCTGTGGGGGTAACACAGCGTGCAATCTCTAACCTGCGCAAAAGATGGTACGACTTGCACAGGCGAGCTAAAGAGAGGGTGGCTGAAAGGCTAGCCGCTGCAAAAAGAACTGGAGGGGGACCATCTACAGAACATTCAAATACCCCACTGGAGGACATGGTGGAATCTACACTGCAGCCAGAGGCAGCTGCCGAGATTACACAGATCGAAACCTTTGAACATGCGGAAACCACCCAAGGTAAGACCACAGCTAAACATAGTTCAATGTCAAATGAAATCCTAAACCATGAAAAAAATACAATTGCAATTATTGTAAGAATCATATTCAAAGTGACCTGAGACGTATACAGAATATGGTGAATGGATAAGAGTTTGCATTTGAACTGAAGAGTCAGGTTTTTATTCGAGAGACATTAATTATCTAATGGTGTCATAGTGTATGTTTGGCTGCTAATTGCGTAATCATATCAGTGATTTTGAACGGAGGGAAGGATTGATGTGACAAATTATTATTGTTTTTATTGAGCACATGGATGTAAAGTTAACTATTCAAATGTGTTAATATAAATCTAAGTATAGGAGTGTCGCAGCTCAACTATGAAACTTAAGCTAGACCAATAGCAAGTTCAAAACATAGGTCAGTACCCAAATATTTTAATCTGTCTATCTTCTTATCACGTTCTGGTATATGAGATGTTTTTAGCAGGTCTGATATGTAAACTAGCAGTGAGGAAGAGTGGAGCTCGTTTTTATGCTCTCCAATTTTGTCTGCAGTCGTCTCGGCCTGCTGATCTGGTTTGGGTTTTGATCTTGCAAAGCTGACTGTGCTCATTTCATCCTGGCGGCGATCACTCGAGATATCAGGCAAGCACAGGAACATGTTGCCCAGTTATTGAGGCTACCGGAAATCTCCATTGTTGCTGACAGCATTCTTTCCTTGTTCCTCGCAGATGCACTCATTAAAGCACTATAATGGAAGGCAGGAAATGAACATCAAAGCAGCACAAACGAGAACCCTTTTTCTGAAGATGAATATTTTGACAATGTGCATTAACTGTCCTTCAAGCCATGATCAATCAAACTTTTAAGGCAGCTTGTCAAGCAAACGAGGCACCCCTTCTGACAAAACAGCCCGGATGGGAGGAACTTGAGGAACCAGATATGGCACCAGAGGATGTTGAGCATAGTGGGACTTATGTTTAAAGTCCTGATCTTATAAACATCCTTCAGGCTATGTGGATGCTACTGATCCCTCTGGAGTAGAAAATGGCCAGGACCTCTTTTTTCAACACAGTTTAAAAAACCTGATTGCACATGGTGGTGTTGAATGTTTAAAGCAATAAATGAAAGGAGCTTCACCATTCTATATTTCCTCAGTCCCTCTCCATGAGTTATTTATTATCCAACTTTAAAGATGAATTTCCGGCATAAGTTAAAGTAGATTTTTTGATATGATGGTGATACTGAATTCTAACTTTGCTATATAAACGCTCATATATTGAGCATATAATGCACAGTCTCTTTATAGAGATTTTCAAATACTAATTAACAGGAAGCAGCAAGGAGTAGGCTGTTCTCAGTTATTTTAATTAATGGAACAACAGATCAGATTTCGTTTTGACATATCATATGACTGCCTGTGTGTGAAAGCAGCTGCTTCTCATTCAGCTATTTCATTCCGATGACACATTTGGATTCGTTTTTGAAAAACTGATGCATCTCAAAACTCATTTCTATCCTATCTTCCATTCACTGGATCTATATTGTTTGTTCTTCAGCTTGTTAAGGAATCTCCTGAGGACAGGATTCAGATGGCTCCAACCAGGGCCGGACTGGGAGCCAAAACCGGCCCTGGCAAAGTGCTCGGCTGGCCCCCCCTCCCCCCGGGGGAGGGGGGTTCGGTGCGACCGAGCCCTTTGCCTGGGCCTCTTTTCGGCCGATTTTGTTACAGGTCCGATTTTGCAGCTTTGCTGCAAGAGCGGCTCTGTAACAAAAACGGCCCCCAGGGTCCCAAAACCGGCCCCCACCCTTGCGGCGCACCGGGGGATTGCCCGGTGCCCGCAACGGCCAGCCCGGGCCTGGCTTCAACCCTTCCCTCCTTCAGAGGAAGGAGATTTGTTTTTTTGCAAAGCATTTGGTCCTCAATCTGCCTTCAGTTTTACTGGTCAACATTTCGAGGCAGTCATCATAGCATGGGAAGCCCTTGCATGGAAAAACCCTGACAAATACCGGATTCCATCACTCCAACTCCCACAGACTCACAACCATGATTGCGCCTCACAGGGAGGCAGGGGTTTGCCCATGTCAACTTTGAGAGAGCTGTGTGAAATTCGATTTCAGACAATTGGGCACTGCAAGCGATCCAAAAAGGCTGGAAGATAGTATTTCAATAACTCCTTTTCCTTGTGAATTCCCATAGAAGCCCAGGTTCTGGTGTTAACCTAGGCTACTATGGGAATTCACAAGGGCATGTTATCAAGCCCATTATCGCCGCTTTAGTGGCAGTTTCCTGTCGATAAATGCGACGATAATGTATCGCCCTTTCTTGATAATATAGCCCTCTATTCCTTCATTGGCCCTAAAATAGAACTGGGTCAGAGTTAGTACTCTATCCTGTTTCTAGTTGAAAAGGACCCAGACACTCTCTTTTATGGTGGAGGGAGGATGAGCAGTTACAGAGAAGGCTTGATGCTTTATGGATCAGCTGCTTGTGGGGGGGATATCTAGAAGGTCCCATGGCTGCCTCGAAGCTTCAGATCCTTGGTCCTTCATTTAAGGCCTATACCACCGGCCACACAAATCTCCTGGGATACTGTAATGGTGTTTAAGGGTCTATCAACGTACCCTTCTTCCCTTACATCTATCATAGGAAACCCTGATTTTCATCTGGGAATGGATCAAAGCCAATTTTTGGAGATGCAAACGGCTAACAGTAAATGGGTGGGCAACATTTACAACCTTCAGGGCATTATGTCTTTTGAACACACTAAATCGCATATAGCCTCCTTGAATCTGAAAGGATTCAGTAGTATCATACGGCATTGGGCAAACCCCTCTCCAATTAGTACATCTAGTCAATGCAGATTGAAGGTGGAAATAGCAAGGAAGCTAACACATAAGGAATGGAAAGATGCACTATAGAGACCCTGGCTGAGTGAATCCAGTAAAGCAATGAGAGAAACTCTTACCAAGTTTGTGACATATTAGTATTATACACCTTGTAGGATTCGCCCCGGAAAGTCCCTCCACTTATTCTGGCACTGCCCCAAACTTTAAAGGTACTGGACCAACCTATTGGATGAGATAGATAGAATGTATGGGATGCCAAGTAGGCACTTTTGAGAAATTGTGATACGAAGGACGTCCCAACTTACAGGAACTCAATATATATATATATGTTTTGGAACATGCTTGGCATGGAAAATACTTTCTTAAGGGTGGCAAGCAGAGCAGACCATTTTGCTTCCCTGTTTTTGCGATGCCTGGAAATACTATCCCCAGAATTTCTCAAAATTTGTGGCCCAAATGCTCAAGGGTTTTGAAGCATAGCGGAGGCTCAACAATGACAGGACAAAGATGAGCAGAGTAAAAGGTTAGTTATGTTCAATTCTGGGTAATCTTTCTGCAGGAGGGGAGCTGATGGTGCTCTCAGGTCTTTGGTGGGGGCACTTTGTTGGGTTATTGGAAATAGGAGTTGCTGAATTGATGTGATATGCAAGCCTTCCATGATGCGAAGTTTCTGTTTTAATGAATATCCATCATTTATCACAGTTACTGCTGACCTTTATATGTAGGAGGTAATGTGTGTATTATTCCAAATCTCAATAAATAAAGTTTATCCTAGAAGGACCCAGAAGATTACACACCAGTGTTGAAGATATCAATCCTCATGTCTCTAATTGTGCCAGGAGACTTTCTAGCGTACTTGGACTTAAGTATGACTCTCTATAAATCCCTATGCATTCTGCTTCTGAAAAGGAGGTAAGGCTTGATGATGATTGATTTGAGCCTTGTAATGCTGTTCAGCAGGTATGCAATCTTTTATAGATTTGGCTTCATCTTAAATTTGAACAAGCCGCACCCTATTCCCTCTCAAGAATGACAGTTCATGGTGGCCAACTCCCGATTGAATCTGGGATATATTTTTATTTTTCAGGGTTTCACGTGAAGCTGGACCAGATTTCTGCAGGGTCTTTAGTCTCCCATGGAGGGGATTATTCAGTTCAACAGAACTAGCTTCTCTATTTAGGGCTCCATTGGAGTTTGCTACACTTTTAAAAGGTAATGCAATAAAGATTCGAAAAATCAGGTAAACCTAGTATAGAAAAATAGGAAGTGGGAGCAAGAGTTCTGACTCTAGCAGTTCCAATTGAGGAGGTCATGTTTTCGGCAAAGGCCAACCTCCTTCCTCCGACAGCAGTGAACCTTCTGTAGAAACAGTACAGGCATGCAAACGAGATTATCAGGACAATTCCGTCTCAGTCTTTCTTTGCCTCCGTCCTTAGTTTTTTGAGGCAATAGTGGAGAGATTCAGCCAACCATTATCCTTCCACTGATACTTTGCTACAGTTTTGAATGACCTTCTTTTGCCACAGGGAGCACAAGATGTCATTGTTTTCTCAAACAGGTGCTTTATGCTCTGAGAAAGGTTAGGGATTGCCATGTGGAGGTGCTCCTAGTGGCCCCTTGCTGGTCCAGGTAGATCTGGTACACCCTGCTTGTTTAGTTAGTGCTCAATCCTCTGTGGATCTTTGCTCTATCTACTCTTCCTCTGCAACATCTTTGCCATTCATATCTTTCTCTTCAGCACTTGCATCTTGGATTATGAAACTTGAAAGTCTATATTTGGAATCCCTGCATTGTTTTTTGGAGATTGCTACAGCCATTGTAGAATCTAGACAGCCCAGTACCTTTAGACACTTTGCTTGGCACTGGAAACATTTAGAGTTGGTGTTCTAAAAAGAATCTTTTTTTGTGTCTTGTGAACCTGCCAAAGTTTTAGATTTCTTTAAGTGATGGGTATTTACTAGGTTTTTCTTTTTCTACTTTGTGAAGTGCAGGGGGGCAAAGTTCATGCATATATTGCTCCACCATTGCATCGACTGGAATCCTTGGTTTCAAGGTGGATGAGAAGTGTTTCTTATCATAGACCAGTGCCCGACTCTCCTATTACTTCCTGGGATTTACCATTGGTAGTGACAAGTCTCCAAGATCTGGCTTTCGACATCTTATACACAGTTCAGTTTAAGTTTGGGACACATGGTTTTCCTTTAAGTAGCATTTATGTATGATAGGCTTTTACATAAGACGGGGGCTCTCTAATTTCATCAATCATTCCTTGATTCTCCCCTGGAAAGGTGATTCTTCAACCTGACTGTAATCGTTTTTCCTCACGTACCTTTAGGATTTTATAGTTCTCAGGATTAAATACATGTTCTTTTTTTAATCTCAATCCACGAATGGTGGAATTAATCTTCACATCTTAGAGCCTTATAGAGCTTCATCGGTTTGAGTGAGAGAATGGCTCCTTCACATCAGATTTTCCGTTTGTAACGTTTGGTCAGTCCATTACAGGTAGGCCCCTATCAGCAATTTCCCTGAGTCACATTCATCAACTTCTGTAGCTGGGAGATCAAAGAATTAGCCCCAATGGTCTTCTATGGATCGCTGCTAGGATACTTGGGGCTTATTTTCCCTTGGGCCCATCATGCACATCTGTACAGCCAGGCAGCATGCGGCAGGAGCATTTAACCTCAGGTGTGCAGCCAAACATGTGGTGAACCCCATGCATAAGAATGTGAGCAATTAAGATTATGTTTATTTAGGACAGTACTTGCAATATGCTCCAGAACTAAATTCATATTGCAGAGGTGATCTGAGCACATTATATGTATATTTTGAAAACTTAGAAAACTCCTCAAGTCCTGGCTTTTCGAGCAGTAGCAGCATTCCCCACCCCAGCGCCTTGAGACCCTCAAGGGTGAGTAGTGCGCTTTAAAAATGATATGATTGATTGATTTATATATGCAAAAGTATTGACTGTTATAAGCATATTTAACATTTACGCCCATCACTTACAAAAGTCATTAGCTTCCGCTGTTGGAACCTCCCCCAAAGCTTGTTATTATTATCAATTCTTCATAATACTTGCGTCCCAGTTACGAGGTGACCATATCAGTTGAACTTTAAGAGAAATTTGCAAGTGAACATGTTAGGAAGAAAAGCAGATAACATGTGAACCATTATTTTATGTCAACTTCACAATTGTTTATATTTTTATTACAATGTGCTTGTTACCCCAGGTCGCATCAGTTGCACTTAAATGGTCTCCTTTTAGTGATCCAAACCCCATACAGCTAAGGTCGAGCTGGGGTACTGAGGAAATCATACTGCTAGGGATGGGTGCCGTTAGAGGTAGTGTAAAGTTAAGCCCAGGGGGCATATTATCAAGAACTGCAATAAAATTATTGTTGCTTTAGCGGCAGGAAACTGACGCTAAAATGGCGATAATGGGCTTGATAATATGTCCTTGTGAATTCCTATAGCAGCCCAGGTTCTGGTGTTAACCTGGGCTGCTACTGGGCTTTCGTGCCCAGTGGAAGCTGATTAAATTATGGACGTGTGCAAAGATACCCCGGTGCTCCCAGCTTCTCCTGTCCACTGCTGTGCAGTGGACTGCCTCTCAAGGCTGAGAGACTAAGTGGTGTCTTGTGCGTATTGTTTTAGTTCCATAGGTTGGACTCGTTTTTTAATTTAATAAAGTGTTGGAGGAATGTAGTGTCCCGCGCAGTTCCATCTGACTGCGCCCATGCTCCTGTGCCCTGCTGAGTTCGAGGCCCGCCTCCACCCACAGGCTACCACCTGCGCCTCATCCTTTGTGGCCAGTGGTAGGCCGTAGGTTTGCTTTTTTGTATTTTGTATTGTGCTCCTTCTGCCTATGTGACCATTTTTATTGTATTTTGTATTGTGCTCCTTTGCTCATGTGACCATTTTAATTGTGCTCCTTCTGCTTATATGACCGTTTTTATTGCATTTTGTATTTTGCTCCTTTGCTTTTGTGATCGTTTTAGTTGTATCTTGTATCTGACTTCTGCTCTCTGTGACCGCTTCTTCCCGCTTGCTTCTCTGCCGCCTTTCCAAAGGCTGCGTCCCCTGCGGCCCGCCCCCCCCGCTCGCCCATTCGTCCTTTCCCCTTTCCAGATGCTCCTCCCTCCCACCTCCCCTTCTTATGCCGCCGCTGAGGGGCAGTGAGAGTGACCCTTGACCCTGTTTCCAGGCAGGTCGCCCCCCACGCAGCGCAGCTCCACCTGACTGCACCTGCGCTCCTGTACCCAGCTACTGCTGAGTGCCGTGTTGGAGGCCCACCTCCAACCGCAGGCTAGCACTGGCACCTGGTGGCCAGTGGTAGGCCATATGTTTGCTTTTCTGCCCTAGAGTTGTATTGTATTGTATTTTGTATTGTGCTCCTTCTGCGACCGTTTTTATTGTATTTTATATTGTGCTCCTTTGCTCATGTGACCGTTTTAATTGTATTTTGTATCTGACTTCTGCTTTCTGTGACAGCATCTTCCCGCTTGCTTCTCAGCCGCCTTTCCCGCCGCTGTGTCCCCTGCGGCCCACCCCCCGCTCGCCCATTCGTCCTTCCCCCCTCCCAGCTGCTCCTCCCTCCCACCTTCCCTTCTTATGGGGGCCGCTGCGCGGCCGCGCCGCTGGCGCGCCCAGCGGCAGAATCCCTGACCCCTGCGATCACCACAATGCCCAACTACGCTACGATGCCATCACCCTCCATGCACTCAGCCCCGGACGAGAACACACCTATTACCGGGCCACCCCGAAGCGCACCCAAGAACCCTTCACCTGCCGTAACTGCAGCTTCAGCAGCACCCGGCCAGCCAAACCGCCAACCAAAGGACCCAACTACCTCAGATGCATCCTCCTCAACACCCTCTCCACCCACAAACACGCCGTCGAACTCTGGGACCTTCTTAACTCAACCATCCCAAACGTCGCCTTCCCAACGGTGACCTGGCTGAACCCCACCTCAACTCCCAAAATTGCCATAGCCACTCCAGAAGGCTACAAGATCACCCACAGGGACCGTACCAACGGCGTAGAAGGAGGAATCACCATTGTCCACAGGAACGCCCCCAGAGTCTCGACCAACACCGATGACACCCTCAGCACCGCCGAACACATGAACTTCCAGATCCACACCGACCCCAACACCACCCTCGGAGGAACCCTTGTCTACAGACCCCGCGGACCCTAACCACTGTTCAGCGACTCCATTGCCGACTTCATCAGCACACATGCCCTCGCTTCCATGGACTACATCCTCCTCAGGGACCTGAACTTCCACCTCGAGAACAACAACGACACCAACTCCACCACCCTGATCGACAACCTCATCAACCTCGGACTCAGACAGCTCATGCCAACACCCACCTATGCCGCTGGCCACACGCTCGGCCCCATCTTCACCGCAAGCCACCACGTCACCTTCAACCACACCACCGGACCCCACCGGACCGACCACCACTACATCCACTTCACCTTCAGGAAGCCCACCATGCACCACTGCACCCAACTAATGCCTCGGCGCTGCTGGAGCAAAGTCACTGTAGACCAGCTAACCACCATCATCGCCCAGAGCCCACCGACCTGGAAACCACCGCCAGCAACCTCAGACAATGGATCGACAACTGCGCCAACACCCTCGCCCTGCTCAAGACACCCTCCAACAGCCACATCAGCAAAAAAGCCAACTGGTTCACCAAAGACCTCCAGGTCTCCAAACGAACATGCCGAAATCTGGAGAAGAACTGGCTCCGTGAACAAACACTGAGCATCTACGCAGCCCACAAGAACGCCACCCGCAGACACCATCAATTCATCAGAGCCGCCAAGAGGGGCTCATTCAAAGACTGCCTATATAACAATGCACACAACATAAAAGAGCTCTTCAACATTGCGAAGGAACTCTCCAACCCCAGCTCCAACACCAATGACATCCCACCTTCGCAAGACCTGTCCGACTCGCTGGCACCTTCCTCCACCGCAAGATTGCTGACATCCACAACAGCTTCAATGCCACGACCGCCCCCACGACCACCACCTGCGCCAACCACCTGCTCTCCTGGATCAGGATCAATGACGAGGACACCAACGAGATCATGAACACCATCTTCAACAAAGCACAGCCATCGCACCCCATCTCCGGAATGTAATCAACATCTCCTTCGAGACAACAGCCTTCCCGAATAGCTGGAAGCACGCTGAGATCAACGCCTTATTCAAAAAGCCCAAGGCAGACCCCAAGGACCTCAAGAACTTCCGACCCATCTCCCTGATCCTGTTCCCGGCGAAGGTCAACGAGAAAATCATCAACAAACAACTGTCCTGCTCCCTCAAGGAGAACAGCATCCTGGGCCCGTCCCAGTTCAGGTTCCGCAGAAACCACAGCACTAAAACCGCCCTCATCGCCACCACAATGACATCAGAATCCTGCTTGACAATGGAGAAAAAGCGGCCCTCATTCTCCTGGATCTGTCAGCCGCCTTCGACACGGTCTGCCTCCGCACGCTACGTACACGCCTACACAATGCTGGGATCCAAGAGAAGGCCCTGGACTGGACCACATCCTTCCTTTCCGGCAGAACTCAGAGCGTCCGCCTCTCCCCTTCTGCTCCAATGCCACAAAGATCATCTGTGGCGTACCCCAGGGCTCTTCCTTCAGCTCGACACTGATCAATATCTACATGGTACCCCTCGCTCACGTCGCCCGACAGCACGGCCTCAACATCATCTCCTACGCCGACGACATCTAGCTGATCATATCCCTCACCAAAAGACCCTCACACCGCCAAAACCAACCTCCATGAAGGAATGAAGGCCATCGCCGAATGGATGAGGAACAGCCGAATGAAGCTGAACTCAGACAAGACGAAGGTCCTCATCCTCGGCTCTACCCCCTTGGCCCGGGACGACTCCTGGTGGCCAACAACACTAGGAACAGCCCCAACTCCCGCTGACCACGCATGCAACCTAGGGGTCATCCTCGACTCCACCCTCTCCATGACTTAGCAGATCAACGCCATCTCCTCTTCCTGCTTCAAAACCCTCCGAATGCTCTGCAGGATCTTCAAGTGGATCCCCACCGAAATGAGAAGAACAGTCACCCAGGCCCTCGCCACCAGCAGGCTGGACTATGGAAACGCCCTCTATGCAGGAACAGAGATAACCTTCAAGCTCCTCATCCACGCACACAAAGCTCTCCACAACACCGGCCCAGCATACCTCAACAGACAACTCAGCTTCTACACCCCCACCCACCAGCTCTGCTCTGCCGTCCTCGCCCTCGCCACAGTCCCCCACATCCAAAGAATGACCGCCGGTGGCAGATCCTTCTCCCACCTAGCCGCCAAGACCTGGAACACCCTCCCCACCAACCTACGGCAGACCCAAGACCTATTTTCCTTCAGAAGACTCCTCAAGACCTGGCTTTTCAATCAGTAGCAGTACCCCACCCCACCCAGAGCCTTGAGACCCTCACGGGTATGTAATGCGCTTTACAAGTGTCCTGATTGATTGATAGATTAATTGATTGATATATTGTGTCCTTATCCATCATTTATATAGTATGTGGGCTTAGGACCCAGGTCTTTACTATGGCAATGAGAATGCAGAACCCCCACCCAATGCCGCCCACTGCCATCTGCTGTAAAAGAGGAGGATAGCTGTCCTCTATCGCCTGTTTAGAGGAGGGGTTTGGGCTCAGCACTGCAACTGCAGTCCTCTACTTTACAGGAGGAATAAACAGGACTGGTCACCTCCCACCATTGCATGCCACCATCTGTTCCAGCGAAAGAGGGCAAGAAGAGTGCAGCCCCACAAGGCACCACTACTGGTTGCAGCATCTGCGTGCCACCTCTGCCAATTGCCTTCATACTGGTGAGAGCCTGCAAGAGCCCATTGGTGCTCTCATACCTAGGTCATCTTTGCTGCTAACAAGGAGTCCCCTCAGGAGCCTATCAACGAGCAGTGATTGAGCCAGCAGCCCTGCAGCCCCCATGCAAGGTGAGAAACCGGCAGGCGCAATCCCCATCCGCAGTGGACGAAAACGCACTGACTGCAATGCAGGGGAAGGAAGACACAAGGCCACAGGCCAATCTGCCCACATCAGCAATGTGTGAAGCCCTGCACTGGTATTCCCAGCCCTGCACTGTCTGTTGTTTTCCCAGAAGAAAGGAGAGTGCTTGGCTTTACCATAGGCCGCACTTGCAGGAAGTTACTGTCCCTGTCCCAATGTCTCCAGAGGCCCGCAGCATCAGGAAGGCAGCCATAGCATATGTTGGAAGCTGCGGCGCCATCTAGCAGTAGTCCAGCACACGATGCCAGAGCTGAGTGAGTGACTAAAATATTAAAGAAGGCAGCCTGACAAAAGAAAATTAACTGTCTCTACAAATTTAGGTTGGCCTTGTCACCCAACGTAAATAAAGAACCTGCAGGGTCCCCTGCCCACCTTCATCCATGTACAGCTGCAGCTCAGTATCCTTCCTGGGTACGGGCAGTCTGCAATGCGAAGGTGAGACATGCACCCTGTGCACGGCATTCTCCCTAGTGGCTACCAGTCTACCACTGTCTGTCGAGCACTGCGAGGTCCCCTAGTGGATGACTGACTGCTATCCCTGCAATTCTGAGGAGTCAGTTTACTTCCTCTTCCAGCACGGGATGACAAGCCTAACAGAGGGAAAGGCACAGAGACAAACAGAGGAAAGTGGAAAAGATAGGAAAGGAGTGCAGCGTACGCTCGCTCCCTGGTGGCTGCCTATTGTTTCCCCAGGGAAGAACGGATACTGTTAGCCTCTCTCTTCAGAGGATACTGTTAACCCTGCAAGGGCCCCGCTCTACCAGCAGAGAAGGGCATAGGCAGCTCCATATCGATCCTTTTGTGCTGCATATCTGAGTGGGCTCCTGAGGCCATTGCATGCTGCCAGGACACATCAACAACAGTGACTAGCCTTAGCTTGCTAGCCCACCACTGCTGTGTGTGTCCCAGGAACAAATACTGCCCACTCTGGCCTTTCTACACTCACAGGAGAAACAGGCATGCACAAGGCCTAGCCAGACAAGGCCTTGGAGAAGAGTACCCAAAACGGTACAAGAAAGTGGCCGACCGGCGCCACTGCAGAGACAGCATCCACACACCCTGCAGTGGGCCAGAGACTATCCAGCGTGTTCCCCCAACAATGCCTTAAGACTGTGTTGCACATTGGCCCATTGTGGGCATAAGGCGTGTTGCAGGTCCGTTACAGGCAGGCTGCCACCACGGCAAATGGAAGGAGATTCTTGTCTCCCACCGTGATCCTGGGTTGCACCTGAAATACATTGTGTGTCAAGGAGCAGAAAGGTATGGGAGAGTCTGCAGACCAGATCCATCAAAGAACATCTACCTCCATTGCCATCCATGAAATGGCTGATGTATAAGTGAGATGAGTGTTTGATTGGTTCAGATGCTCCATCCATCACCACCCCCTTTTGTACCGCTTTGTTCCCCATAAGTTGGCAGGGTATGCTCAGACGTGAGTCCCTTGCTCACTTTGCCACTGGATTCAAGCAAGCCTGGCTGAAGACGGCTGAAATGCCAGAAACCGGTCCTAGGAAGCTTGTTTCCGGTCCAGGGAAGGCATGGCTTGGCAGTTCGGGCTGGACTGTTCCCATGAGGCACAGGGTCAGACTGATTTGCATATGGCCATGTCTGAACTGGGGTGGCAGAGTTGGCTAAAGAACGGTGATGGATTAAACCCAGATCTGTTGACTGGGTGTGAGTGTTTGATTGGTTCAGATGCTCCGTCCATCACCACCCCCTTTTGTACCGCTAAGTGAGATGACGCCCAGTCCTACAGACAGGATTGGACCAGTGAGTGATCCACGATGGGAGAAGATGCAAAGTCCAACAAATCTGATGGAGGTGGCAGGTGGTCCCAGTGAGGAGAACTAACAAAATGTGGTTTGACGCCACCTCGCTCAAGGTGAAGAGAGCACGTGTGAGGTGTGGCAGGATGCCCCATCACAAGCAAGAGTCGAGAAAGAAAGAAGAGAGTCTGATCAGATCTGTCACACTTAAGAAGAGTGTGTAACCTGACCTGTCACACAGGACTGGCTGACCACCGATGAGTAAAAGCACAAGATCACATGGTGAAGAGACCGAGGACTCATGTCAGTACCAGAGAGTGCCCCTGCAGACACAAAACAGCCACTGAGGTGGAGCGACGTCCTAGGCGACAGCTCAATGGGAGAAACAAACATAAGCAGCCATGAAGTGCAAACTGTGGCATGCCTTCTCGCAGCTGCACAAGCCAAGGTAAAAGACCAGCACCAACAAAGATACCATGCTATATGGCTGTGGAGGCCCTCCAGTCACCCTTGCTCTAAGAACATCATCACCACCTGTAATCCAGGTCTTCAAATGGCAACCACACTATTAATGCCATGTGCATCACCTGAACCAATGAGGGGACATTTCATCACCAGGGGAAGCCTTACACCTGCAAAGTCTTAAGAGACCAAGGGACTTGTGGCATTTAGAGAGGATAATTGTCCAGAGACTTTCTGATAGCCCATCCACACCTGTGTCCTGTTGGCAAGCACACTGGCCATAGTGTCACCTACCATGGCGGTTGTACAAACAACCTGGCTGTGCTTTCTGTCATCAATCTTGCAAAAAACACAGTTGATGGACAGAATGTAGAACAATGTCATACATTCACCCCAGTACAAGGATCTGGGCCTAAATCCATCGTTTTTTTGCACTCCACACCACCCTGGGTTAGACACTGGCTATATGCAAATCAGCTCTGACCCTGTGCCTCATGGGAACAGTCCAGTCCGAACTACCAAGCCATGTCTTTCCCAGACCGGAATCAAGCATCCAAGGACCGGTTTCTGGCTATCAGCCTTCTTCAGCCTGGATAGCTTGACTCCAGTGGTGTGGAGAGCCTGGGACTCACGTCTGAGCATCCCCAGCCCACTCGGGGTGAAATTGCAAAAAACACAGTTGATGGACAGAAGGTAGAACAATGTCATACATTCACCCCAGTACAAGGATCTGGGCCTAAATCCATCGTTTTTTTGCACTCCACACCACCCTGGGTTAGACACTGGCTATATGCAAATCAGCTCTGACCCTGTGCCTCATGGGAACAGTCCAGTCCGAACTACCGAGCCATGTCTTTCCCAGACCGGAATCAAGCATCCAAGGACCGGTTTCTGGCTATCAGCCTTCTTCAGCCTGGATAGCTTGACTCCAGTGGTGTGGAGAGCCTGGGACTCACGTCTGAGCATCCCCAGCCCACTCGGGGTGAAATTGCAAAAAACACAGTTGATGGACAGAATGTAGAACAATGTCATACATTCACCCCAGTACAAGGATCTGGGCCTAAATCCATCGTTTTTTTGCACTCCACACCACCCTGGGTTAGACACTGGCTATATGCAAATCAGCTCTGACCCTGTGCCTCATGGGAACAGTCCAGTCCGAACTACCAAGCCATGTCTTTCCCAGACCGGAATCAAGCATCCAAGGACCGGTTTCTGGCTATCAGCCTTCTTCAGCCTGGATAGCTTGACTCCAGTGGTGTGGAGAGCCTGGGACTCACGTCTGAGCATCCCCAGCTTGGTAGTTCGGACTGGACTGTTCCCATGAGGCACAGAGTCAGAGCTGATTTGCATATAGCCCGTGTCTAACCCAGGGTGGTATGGAGTGCAAAAAAACGATGGATTTAGTCCCAGATCCTTGTACTGGGGTGAATGTATGACATTGTTCTACATTCTGTCCATCAACTGTGTTTTTTGCAATTTCACCCTGAGCGTGCTGGGGATGCTCAGACGTGAGTCCCAGGCTCTTCACACCACTGGAGTCAAGCTATCCAGGCTGATGAAGGCTGATAGCCAGAAACCGGTCCTTGGATGCTTGATTCCGGTCTGGGAAAGACATGGCTTGGTAGTTCGGACTGGACTGTTCCCATGAGGCACAGGGTCAGAGCGGATTTGCATATAGCCAGTGTCTAACCCAGGGTGGTGTGGAGTGCAAAAAAACGATGGATTTAGGCCCAGATCCTTGTACTGGGGTGAATGTATGACATTGTTCTACATTCTGTCCATCCACTGTGTTTTTTGCAATTTCACCCTGAGTGTGCTGGGGATGCTCAGACGTGAGTCCCAGTCTCTCCACACCACTGGAGTCAAGCTATCCAGGCTGATGAAGGCTGATAGCCAGAAACCGGTCCTTGGATGCTTGATTCCGGTCTGGGAAAGACATGGCTTGGTAGTTCGGACTGGACTGTTCCCATGAGGCACAGGGTCAGAGCTGATTTGCATATAGCCAGTGTCTAACCCAGGGTGGTGTGGAGTGCAAAAAAACGATGGATTTAGGCCCAGATCCTTGTACTGGGGTGAATGTATGACATTGTTCTACATTCTGTCCATCAACTGTGTTTTTTGCAATTTCACCCTGAGTGTGCTGGGGATGCTCAGACATGAGTCCCAGGCTCTCCACACCACTGGAGTCAAGCTATCCAGGCTGATGAAGGCTGATAGCCAGAAACCGGTCCTTGGATGCTAGATTCCGGTCTGGGAAAGACATGGCTTGGTAGTTCGGACTGGACTTTTCCCATGAGGCACAGGGTCAGAGCTGATTTGCATATAGCCAGTGTCTAACCCAGGGTGGTGTGGAGTGCAAAAAAACGATGGATTTAGGCCCAGATCCTTGTACTGGGGTGAATGTATGACATTGTTCTACATTCTGTCCATCAACTGTGTTTTTTGCAATTTCACCCTGAGTGTGCTGGGGATGCTCAGACGTGAGTCCCAGGCTCTCCACACCACTGGAGTCAAGCTATCCAGGCTGATGAAGGCTGATAGCCAGAAACCGGTCCTTGGATGCTTGATTCCGGTCTGGGAAAGACATGGCTTGGTAGTTCGGACTGGACTGTTCCCATGAGGCACAGGGTCAGAGCTGATTTGCATATAGCCAGTGTCTAACCCAGGGTGGTGTGGAGTGCAAAAAAACGATGGATTTAGGCCCAGATCCTTGTACTGGGGTGAATGTATGACATTGTTCTACATTCTGTCCATCAACTGTGTTTTTTGCAATTTCACCCTGAGTGTGCTGGGGATGCTCAGACGTGAGTCCCAGGCTCTCCACACCACTGGAGTCAAGCTATCCAGGCTGATGAAGGTTGATAGCCAGAAACCGGTCCTTGGATGCTTGATTCCGGTCTGGGAAAGACATGGCTTGGTAGTTCGGACTGGACTGTTCCCATGAGGCACAGGGTCAGAGATGATTTGCATATAGCCAGTGTCTAACCCAGGGTGGTGTGGAGTGCAAAAAAACGATGGATTTAGGCCCAGATCCTTGTACTGGGGTGAATGTATGACATTGTTCTACATTCTGTCCATCAACTGTTTTTTTATCAATCTTGCAGCAACCCCACACGCATCCTAGCATAGTCCATGCGGTCTCATGGCAACCCATCAGAAAGGGACTCTAGGAATTTCCTGCCCATGAGATGGTCTGGAAGCTGCTCCAACAATGAGTATTGAGTGGCACTGGAGCATCACAGATAAAGAAGCACCGAACATCATTGACAACATTCCAGTCTTAACAAGACTTGCTCTTCACGGAATCGGGACTCCCAAGAGTATGCTCTGCAGCAGGACTCCACCAACACTACAGATGCTCCAAGTTTGAACTATTGACACCAACCAAATTACAGCAAGAGCAAGCAGGACCGTCCAACAGTGCATAAGTGGACATTGACCCAATTAACATGCGGTCTCAGAATCCGAACTCCATATACACAGTGTTTGTGCACAGTGGAAGCTGGTTAAATTATGGACATGTGCAAGGATGCCCGGATGCTCCCAGCTGCACCTGTCCAGTGCTGTCCTGTGGACTGCCAATCGAGGCTGAGAGATAAAATTGTGTCTTGTGCGTATTGTTTTATTTCCATAGGTTGGACTAGTTTTTGATTTTAATAAAGTGTGGGAGGAATGTAGTGTCCTGCTGGAAACCTTCTAGATTTTTACCAGACACACTTTTACTACCACCCAATACTCATCCAACACAGGTCTCACGAGTGATGTGTGTCTGTTAATAAACAGGCCTTAGTGGTCGAGCTCATGGCCAGTTGAGTAACTCACTAACGTGTGTCCGTGTCCATCATTTATTTAGTATGTGGGCCTAGGGCCCATGACTTTACAACTCAGCAATGTATTCTAGTACTTAGAAAAAATGTATGGTAGATACATTATTATTAAAAATGAATGTATACTCCGGACAAAAGAACTGTGTTTTCAAGTATGCCTTAATTACTGCACTTTTTTTCACGATTCTTTGGTAGAAAACTGTTTGTACTCCTAACATAATGAAAACGTTTTTCCATTGGCCAGTATCTAGTGTTCAATTCTGCATACACTACTCAGTACACTATTACTAGGAAAACTAGAAGAAAACCAAGAACAATTGATGGTTTAAGTTCCCCATTTCCATCATAGTTTACCTCTATCTATTCACTTGCCATTAAGGTGAGGAGCTGCAAAATACTAGGGGCCTCATTTATGAGAAATGGCACATTGCTGCGTGAAAGCAGCAATGCGTCACTTCTCATTGCGCACTCCTTGCGACATACCTGATGCGTCATATTTAATGTATGACACATCATGTCTCAAGGAGTTACAGATACGTCCGTATTTCTGACGTATATGTAAGCGCAAAAGTGACGCATTGCTGGAGTGTGTCACAAAAGTGACGCAACTCCAGCAATGCTTCCTTTCACATGGGGCAAGCCCGATGTGAAAGGGCTTGCGTCAGTCTTACACCTGCATTGAGGTAGGTGCAAGATTTTGACGCAACGGTGTCCTAGAAGTGACGCAGTGAAATCTCATAGATTTCACTGCGTCACTTCTACGAAGCTTTTTGCGGGGAAACGCCCCCCCCCTGCATACATTATACCTGACGCAGGTATAATGTAGCGCAGGGGTTTACAAAGTGACGCATCTGCTTAGATGCGTCACTTTGTAAATAGTTTGCAACAGGAGGCATGTTTTACGCCGCCGATGCGTCACAAAAAGGGACGCTCGGAAGCGCAAAACTGACGCAAGGCCTCATAAATTAGGCCCTAGAGTTTTTTTCTTTGACAGCAGCATTTCTATTTGTGGTGACCAAACTACTGATTCTGTACAAACTGTGCTGAAAACAAAATGTAGGGCATAGGCTTATTTCAATGACTTAACAAAAAGGTAATTACGGATTACTGAAAGCATTTCTTTCTAAAAAAAAATCACAAGGCTATTTGGCAATAAATAATCATGTGGACTATGACTGCATGCATATTTTTGAGGAAGTGAAAGTGTTGCACACAGTCCTTGCATCATGAAAGAAAGTTATAGACTTTGGGGATAGAATAACAGATAACAATGAAATATAGTCCAATATTGCTGTCTCCCCTTTTAGTTGTCTTTGCATGTTGGTTACCAGTATTCCTTAGCCTCAAAAGAGCATGTGGCTAGAGAAGGGGGTTGCTGATCCCCCAGCTAGTTTATTTTATTAAACGTACATGTTTTTTCTTAATCGTGCTGGAAAGTGGTGTATAGAAGCCATGCCCCAACCACACCCATCCTTCAGTACAGGATATTTAGTCAACCACACAGCTCGTCTGCACCAACTGTGATCAAGTGCTCTACAGCCCATGCCTTTTGCTTTCCTTGTAGGCACTCTGGTGCTGTTTTAGGAGGTACCTGGCTCCTTCGTGTGCCTGCCATATTGCTAAGTGGGTTGACCCTTTTTTAATCGGTTTCTACTTTTAACTTTCTCCCCTTTTAGTTGTCTTTGCATTTTGGTTAGCAGTATTCTTTAGCCTCAAGGGACCATGTGGCTAGAGAATGGTGCTGCTGGACCCCAGTTAGTTTATTTTTAAACCAACATGTGATTTCTTAATTGCGCTGCCCAGCAGCATAGTGAAACCATGCCCATCCTTCATGATGGGTAATTTAGTCAACTACATAGCGCAACCGCACAGTGGGCATGCCAAAATGCATGCCCACATGTGCCCATCTGCACCTGTCCATGCCCGGACAGCACCCAGGACCTGTCCCACTGGGGGTTTCGATCCCCAGCCCTCACAACAGCAGATTTACTCAAGAGAAGAACTTCTTTACCCTCAAATCAGTTAAGGCCACAAACTGTTTAATATTCAGCCCTTACGGGGCTATGGATGACTCTCCTCTCATGTAACTTTTAGGTGCCTAAACCAAAAGCCATGTAGCAGAAATCTGTCACTTTCCCTGGATAGGCCCAGTAAGAATACAATCATTGGCACCAAGAACCCTAAAATTAGATATGCAATAATTAATGCAAGGTTTCTGGTAAAGCACACTTTTGAATTTTCTGAATTCATGGATAGTCATCAGCTGAATTTAGCTTTCGTCACTGCACCTTGGGCATACCCTACTTTGGGTCCTGATATTGTTGCAGCCACTCCCATAGACTAGACATGCTACACATGGAAGGTGGAGGTCTAGCGATTATATACCATGACACCTATGTAGCCACCTTTTCTCTAGTCACCCTTAATGAATGTGAAGCACTAAACTTCCACAGTAAGCTTACCAAAACACAGTACTTCAATGGACTTCTTTGATATCGCCCCCTGGACCAAGATTCACGTTCATCCAAGATATTAATTTCCTTTTGGAATCTTTGTCTTTGAAAACTGATTTTAAGGGGTTAGGTGACTTTAACTATCACTAACCCTAGAAGGCAAAAAAAGAATAAACCGTCCACCCGTTGGTTTAGTCAAGAACTGAGAGCTCTCAAACACAGCTGCCACAGGCAAGAATGTGCATGGAGGAAGAATTATAACAACTTGTAAAGATAAATATAAGCAGTGCTTGCAGAATACAAAAAACTTATACTAATAGAAAATTCAACCTTCTTTATAAAACAAATCATGTCATCTAAAAATTCCATTAAGGAACGTTTCCAAATGGTCATTAGCTCACCATATTGCCTGCTGCCAATACAGCAGGTGGCAGCCAAGACGTCTTTAAATCCTTGATTAATTTTTCCAGAATAGTTCTCTGGCTTGCCCAATGAATATGAACAAAAGACTTTCCGGAAATGTACACATTTTTTGGTCAGACAGCTAATTCTTACCTTCAAGTCTCGGTCCCCACCAGACCCTTGCCCACTAGAATAATTAAACTAATTTCTGATGTTGTCGCCAACTACTTGGCTAACATGTTCAACACCATGTTCAGCACAGGACCCTTCCCAAAACAATGGAAAAAGGCATCAGTCCTTCCATTGATAAAAAAAACAACCTAAACCTTAACATGTCAACATCGACCTTCCTAAATACAGGCTTCTGTTATCAGCCAAGATGGCTAAAAAAGCCATGAACATTCAATTGTCATCATGCATTAAAATGAATAATCTTCTTAACAAGACCAAGTTTATCTACAGAAGTGGCCACAGTACGGAAACTGCTCTTATTGTGGCCAGGGAGGAAATCAGACCATCCTTAGATAAGGGCTCCTCCTTAAGTATGACCTTGTTCACTGTCTATGTCACTCCCCTGGCCAATTTGATTAAGTCTTTCGGATTTTCATTGGTGACCTCTGCAGATGACGCCCAGATCAATGTTTGTTGTAATAGACCTAAAGCACACCCTTCCTTTAAGTTCAGTCCCTTATTATCCATATTTCTCACATTTGGCGTGCATTCACTCTATGGCCCACATGCATCAAGCATTTTTGGAGTCGCAAACGGTGCGATTCCTTAAAATCGGCCGTTTGCGATTCCAAAAGTGCTTTTTGGGATGCATGAAGCAATTTTAGAATTCGTAACATTTTTGCGAGTTCTAAAATTGCGATTGCTTTTAAGAAGTCGCAGATGTGCGATTTCTTAAAAGCAATGCATCATTACTTTTAAAAGTGCAAATTTGCAATTAGGGTGTCAAATTTACCGAGTGATTGAACCACTCGGTAAATTTGGAAAAAGTGTTTAAAATGCTGAAAATGTTTTTTTTTCAACATTCATGTTTCACACACACATGTCCTTAGGACATGTGTGTGTGAAACATGATGCGAAAAATACATTTCAGAGGTGCATGGGGGGTCCTTTGGACCCCCCCCTGCACCCATGAAATTTTCAAAGTGCCACTCGCAATTTGCTAATGCCTTCCCATTGACTCCTATGGGCCTTTTGGCCCATTGGAATCAATGGGAATTGCGAAAATTAACTTAAGAATTCGGTATTTATTTGGGATTCGGTAAAAATTGAGATTTTTACCGAATCACAAAAGAATACCGAAAATAATGATGCATAGCATTTTGCAATTCTTAATTTGCGATTCCTTATTTTTCGCAAATTAAGAAGTGCAAAATGTCTCAATGATGCATGTGGGCCAAAGTGCGCTCCATTCCGAATGCGCATGTGAAGAAATCAACTTGAAAGTATGACAAGCGGTTTGCGTGTCAAAAAGAGTTGCACAGCCTTATTTATATTTGTGTTCAAGTAATCCATGTAACCAGCAGTATTTTGCAGTTCATCCATTTTATTCCCATAGTATAACAGTCCTTTTGCATCACGTCAAAGGTATATAGTTCCATTATTCCAGGCGTTTTAATGCTCCAGAATTGCCCATCCGGGCCTATTTGTAGGCTTGTACTGAAACTAGATTCCTCCATCACGTTAAAATCCTCCCAATGCATTTCGGTCCTCCCGGACCTTCGTCAAGGGTATCTATGATAATTTAAAAATATGCATCAACTACATGCAATGAAAAGATATGACAAAAATAAATAACACTCCCTTGATTTAAACAAATCTGTACCCCTTAACTTTGCCCCATTTCTTACGACCTCTGCTCCACGTAAAATGTATCATCCTCTTGTAAAAGCCTGCATAAAAGGCAACGCTCTCACCCCTCTTTCTTGTCCCACTTTGCAATAGCCATTTTGCTCCCTTCTTCCTACCTGTATTTAAACATGCTGAATCTCTTTAACAGCGTGACCGTCTCACTCCTGCTCCAGCACCAGTCTAATCAGAATCACCCTGTGCCACTGCTTTTAACTTTGACGTGATGAAAAAGGACTGTTATACTATGGGAATAAAATGGATGAACTGCAAAATACTACTTATTACTTGATTTACTTGAACGCAAATGTGAATACGGCTGTGCAACTCTTTTTGACATGCCCAGATCATTGTGTCACTCTCCAATGACGTCCATAATACAGCTGAGACATTTCGTCACTTCATGGCTGCAATCAGCGCTTGGGTGTGTGATAACAGTCTCAGACTAAACTCAACCAAGACAAAAGTCATGCTTTTTGAAAACAATGCTTCCTTCTGATCCTCCTCCTGTTGGCCACAAGACCTAGGGACACTCCCCATGACAGCAAAAAAAGCTAATAATCGAGATGTTCTCATAGATGACCAGCTTACCTTCAAAGACAAAGCCAATCCCATCATCTCTTCCTCTTTTTATATGTTGCGGATAATAAAGAAAATCACCCATCTCATCTTATCCCCTTTGATTCCTTAGAGATTATGTTCACAGCCTTAGTCCTTGCAAAACTGGATTACTGCAGTGGACAAGCAGAACACTACAGCATGTATGCCCCTTAACATTTCCAGATTCAAAAGTGCATCCCACGCCATAAGTAAGCTACATTGGCTGTGTATCGAGCTCTGTATTGCCTTTAAGTCTTTCAGTGTAACTTTCACAGCACTTCATGACTGACTACTTGAAGAAGAACCTTAAATACTATTCTCCAGGTAGATCCCTACTTCAATGGACTCTTCTACTCTTCCAAAATCTAAAAAAAGGTCAGTGAATAGACTCCAGACAATGCAAAACACTGCAGCACGGATGCACCTTAACATTCTCAGATTCCAATCAGCATCCCAGGCCATAATTAAGCTACATTGGCTGCCCATTGAGCAGCATTGCCTTTAAGGCTCTCTGCATGGCTTTCAAAGTACTTCATGGAATTGGCTCTGACTACTTGAATAACAACCTTAAATGAAATTCTACAGGTAGATCCCTACGCTCCAGCTACTCCCAGGAATCTGGTTGTTCGTCTCCAAATGTGTGTATCCTGGGGAGGCAGGAGCTTTATCAGATTCCCTGCTCTTAAATGGAACAGTCTTTCCCAAATTCTTAAATCCGCCACCACTCAGTTGGCTTTCAGAAAGTCACTAAAAACTTGTCTTTCGTCTGACTAACTGGCCCTCCTCCATTGATCACAGACAGTGCCAAAGCGACTCCAGATATATGCGTGTGATACAAATCCTATCAATAATATAAGTATTAGTGTATTCTAGCAATATTGCCATCAGAGCAACAGAACATTCAGGATTATGAGACCCTGAAGCCACCCGCTCATGCACGCTACCATGATCTTCAGCCAACCGCAGCATTAATAGTATTTTTAATTTAACATCGTGATCTTTCCTGAATATAAATTGACTGGTACGTGGTTGTGATTTTTGTGAATTCATGAAAACTCAATTTTTCCACATTCATGAATGCCCCCTAACAGCCCCCCATTGCTGGGTACCTCCGATAGCGCATCCTATTAGCGGTGGATTTATTTTTCTATGAGGCAAACAAACATGGACAACAATGTTACCCAGGTCAAGCTCATTGCCACCCTTTAAAGATGCAAATATTTTATAAACAACTGAACCGATCTACACCAAACCACAAAAAGTATGTTTTTTGTAAGTGAAGTTGTACAACATCAACAAAAGAGAAGGGGAAGAGGAGCAAATTATGGTCCAGTGTCCATGCTCCTCTAACGCAATACTTAAACCAAAAGGAGGACACTGTTCCAAGGGCAGGGCACCAAAAGTCGCCCACATGCCCCATAGTCGAAAAGAGAAAAAGAGGAATAGAGAGACACCTAGGTATGAGGAGGACCCCGTCACACAGAGGAGGTACAAGTCTTGCCTCTTGTTGCCCTCACACACCCCGAAGGATGTCATGCTTCATCATCGGGCATTTTCTCCTCATAGGGCCCGGCACTGTAATGCCCTATGGGTCCCCAAAAGGGTAACTTTGTCGGAGAACTTTTAAGAGAAATGCCGGATGGTGGCTGTGGGTGTGTGGGGTGCGGGTCCAGTACAGAGGGTGAAAAAGGTGCATGCATGATACATTTTAATCAGGGGTTACTAAACCAAACAGATACAATGGGGTTCATACCCCATAAAAATGGAATTATAACCCCATGGGTAAAAAATGCCCTAACAGGCATAATATGCCTGTGGTAAATCATAGGTCGACATGTTTCGCGCCGCTGTTGCCACAAAGGTCATCAGCACCCAACTGGTGGTGGCGACCACCACATACAAAAACATAGTATTGGAAGAGTCACTGAAGATGTGAAATGCTTTCATTTGGCACATTAATCAGGCTTTATTAAACAGGTTTTTTTCAGTTTCAGTTCCAGCAGGTTGCGTTCCAACATCTGTAAAGAAAAATATTTCCTTCTCACATTTTATTCTTAGCTCGTGGGCCCCTGGGTATGGTATGTTAAAATAAACGCCATATTGAACATATTGTGATCATTGTGTTAAAATACTCAGAGGTACAGCAAAAATACCACAAGTAAATAATAGAAGATGTATGGCATTTTGCACACAGGTAGCAACACCATAAACGGTTTCAAGATTAGGTTAAGCAACTGAAACTAGAATTTGGCCATTAAAACATGTTTAATTTCGTGAGTCTCAGTAGCTGCATACCTTGATAATTTTTGGCTGGACTCATTTCATTTACAATTGTGGATTACAAGCAATGCTCGATATATCGGACCTTGACAAGTGGAGATGGGCGTTTATAACAATTTATATTTTACTCATTACAGACTGATTCTCCAAAAGTGAATCAAAGTCATCGGTCAAATGCGGCAAATACCTGCATAAAATCAGTTGAGCATGATGACTCAGAAAGCAACGTTAAATGTTATTTAATTTTAATGTCAGTGTTGTGAAATATGAGTGGTGATTGTTATGAAGGATGCTGTGGTACAAAACACTTAGAATGATTAATGTTCCTTTTTTTCCCTGTTTTTCTCAAGTGAAGAAAACATAAAAACGAACTCTTGAACTGACATCCAAGGTCACAGACGATGGAAACAAGAAAACGAGATGATGAAAACATTTTGTATTCGATCATTTTAAGAAGTCTTCGTTTCTTTCCCATATGCCCGTGCATGATTTACAGATTGAATAATAACACTTCTTTGTAACTTTTTATATGCTCTTTCAACATTAGTACGGCCTTATGACAAAATATTTTCGAAATAAAACATAGTGCAGTTCCCAAAGAAGTTTACAATCCAACGAGAAAATGTTTTAATTTCTTCGGAAACTGTTACTGACAACTGATATGTTGTAGTTCAACTCCACCGAATTGCTGTCTGGTCTGAAAAGGAAGATCTTTCTACTCATCTCCTTAGGAAGTGAAGAACTCTAAACTGAAGTGCAAAACGACACCTGAGCGTTCCGCAAACATTTCGCAATTTAAAACAAGAATCTACGATAATAGAAAGCGTAATCGACCATAGAGACGGCCATGGCTTCAAATTCGATCTGTTTCCCAGCGGAAACTAATACAATTACCTTATATTAAGCAAAAACTGGTCATGACGTTTCATGAATAGCAGTAGCATTCCCGCCCCAGTAGTCTGCGGCCGCATATACACGCTTGAATGGTTATTTTGGACATGCTAAGAACGACTATATTAGTGAAGAACAACTGACAAAGCAGTAAAATCATAGAGAATATAGGGGCATATTATCAAGGGGGTTTATCTCCGCTTTTTTGGCTTTAAAAGCCAAGAAAGCGGAGATAAAATTATCTCCCTATTACCTAGCTGTCGCTAACACCAGTTAGCGACAGCTAGTAGGAGATAGCGACCATCTTGGGCTCCACTTTGCATGTCAGAGTAATTTATCACTAATGACATGCAAAGTGGGCGTGCCAAGATGTTAGCGACTGAAAATCTCCTATTGCCAACTTTTGGAGATATTCGCGCTAAGCGCGAATATCTCCAAAAGCTAACACCTGCCCTGAGCAGTTCTTAGCCATGTTATCCAATGGGAGGTGGATAACATGGCTAAGAGCATTAGCTCGGTAATGCCTGAATATCGCTGACTTTTCAGCGATATTCATGCATTGCGGCCGATTTTTATCGCATTTCCGATAAACCTTGGTAATACCAAGGTTTATCTGCGATAAAAATCGCCGCAGGTCGGCGATACATTTTTGTCTCTAACCAAGCAATAGCGATAATTATCGCTTTTCCTTTGTAATATGCCCCATAGTCAGTGACGGCAGTCACAATAAAGAGGTGGTGGAGGTGGCGCCGGGGAGCACACGTGGGTGTTAATAATACAAAAAAAAAAAAGAAACACTTACCTGGAGGTGCCGCCTACCTCCCATGTCGCGCTCAGCCTCGTCCTTCCTGGTCCTAGCAAGCCCTGGGCGCGCATCAGGGACTCCCTGTAATCCACACGCTGCTCTTATATGAGAGAAGCACAGAGATTGGTCTGAACGCACGCTAAGCTTAGACTAGGGAGTCTGTGAGGGTTTCTCCAGCCCAGCTGTTCAATGCAGCCAGCCAGGAGAAACCTAAGCACCATGTGTGTTTTGGTCACGGCCGGCCAAACACAAATGCACACTTAGGGAGGGAGTGCACATAGCACTCCTCCTACCCATGCACCTCCCTGCGCAAGCTGGCTCAGAGCTGGCAAACGAAACATAAAACAATGACATTGTTTTGTTTTTCATTTGCTGGCTCTGAGCCAGGCAGTGGGGCGACGCTCCTCTGCCATTGCGGAGGAACCACTACTGAATATAGTTAACAAAGTTCCAAATATGAAAATGTAATCATATTTTGCAAGTTATTTTTTGGGGTTTAATATTCATAACAAAGAATAAGATGATACCATATAACAACGTTCTGGACCATGATCATCAAAATGCAGGAGAGCATGGAGAGCAAATTCGGCAAAGGAATTCTAAATATCTTCAATTTTGATATGGTAAATAAATTGGCTGCGCTCGTTCCATTGGCTTCTTTACAATGGGACACCTACATCAAAAGAACATGAGGAAATTAATGACAAAACATAGGAAGGTTCATCTTAATGGTAATTGTGATGAATACACAAAATAACTAGCAGGAATTGTGATAGGGTGATATGATAAACAAAATAAAAACCAGTAACAGGCCAGAGACATAACAGTAAGAACCATTGATGTAGAAGGACTAGAATGACATTACCCGCCTATAGAGGACTACACAGATATGGAAATTCCATTCCGGCCATTAAAGGCCCCTCCAGATCTAAAGGCCCGAGCCGAAGGCGATGGCCATTAACAAGGGTGCAGCCATTTAGTGTCCAGTAGTGCCTGCTACAGAGGGGTCTAAGGCTATTAGAACATTCCACCCCTGCAGGGCAAAATTTTCTAGTTTGGAAAACAAAGGCTTTACTGAGCCCAAGGGGGGCTGAAATCTCCTCTGTCTCTGTGAGGCCTTTGTTAAAAATTGGAATGTTAATGCTACGGGCTTCTACTGGCCATTAGAAGCCCAAAGCACTCTACTGTTTTCAGTGGAGTGCTTAACATTCCAATGCTGTATTGACCTATATGTCCAACCAGGAGAAAGACAATGAAAGATCAGAGTGGTATCCTTTGTATTGGATAGCTGACATCAGAAGTACTGGGGAGCTGACATCAGCATGAAAAACTCTCACTGCCTAGCCTGTGAGGAGTTGTTCATACAACCTGCATGTTGTGAACACTACGGGCACCCCACTTTATGGAAGCCTAATAATGGTTGTTTTGTGTGCCAGTCCTACATGTCATGTCCTATGCAGTTGATTGTAGCCTGGCGGTTGTACCACCTCACATTTGGGTGAGCATAGGGGTCTTCAAGGTTTGAGTTTTGGGCTCCAACGATTGACTAGTGTGCCTGTTTCCTTTTGGATGAGCCCCAGTGATCATTACTGCAGCTTGCTGCTCACTAGAGTCATTCCCTAAATGCAACAGATTCTCTGTGCGTGACAACCCTGAAACAGCACTTTCCTTGGTGACTGTGCATGCAGCATTCAAATCCAAACAACTTACCGCACTCTGACACCTTATTGCATCACCAGGCTTCTGTTCTTCTATGCAGCTTTGTAGTATCAGTTGCACGTCAGACGCTATGCAGGGTCATGTTATGCGATCAGTAGTGACCATATTGTTTTTTTTCTCTTCAATTCCGTATGAACTACACTGCTATAAAGACAACGTGATCTACGCAGTTGCTTTATCAGCGCAGCAGAGATTCAACAAGAGAATGGTACATTTAGTAATTTACACTACAACAGGTGAGGAGGAACATTCAGGGCATTAGCCTGCAACTGCGCTTCAGCAATTGTGCTTTGTTTTGTTCAATTTGGTTCTACATCAGCTCAAAGAGACTACTTGGCTGATTTTCCTTCCTCGAAGAGAGGTTTGGGGGGCAGCCAAGCACCGCTAGCCCACTTTAAAAAAGTACCCCAAAGCTATTTGAGGGAGTCCAGCGCTTGCCCAGCCACCATTTTAGGTTCTGGTTACCTGGTGGCTGGGAGCGCTGTAGGTTACCACATTTTTGTCAGGCCTGTGTCGTTTGTTGTGGTGCTTTTGCGTAGATTTGTGAGATGTCTGCTGAGTATTTCCACATGCTGGAGGCCATCCACCTGCTCAGTGAGGAGCGCGTCGGCGGGTGTGGCGGGCCGTTTTGGCCTGCTCGCTGCCCCGAAAGAGTGCCCGTATACAGGTGAGGGGGCAGGGCTGCGCGGATGCCTGTGGCGAGGCCCTGGAAGCCTGGTCGTGGTGCGCGGGGGGCAGGGGCCCATGGGGAAAATTCGCATTGGGGGAGCACTGTGGGCGTCTCCCCGACGCCGTTGCGGGATCTCGCTGACCGCACGCTGCATCGGGGGCTGACGTGGTAGTGTTAGGGGTCGTGTTTGGGGCCGGTGTGGAGGCGCCGGGTGAGGTCCTGGTTCGCGGGGCAGCTCGGGTCGGTGATTTCTGTGCAGCGCCGGGAAGGGGGGAGGAGCGTCTCGCCTCCCCGAGCGCCGGGTGGTTCTGTGGCACTGGTGGGCACCGGAGTGCTGCCAGGGCCAGTGAGTGGCAGTGGCCATCGGGGAGGTGTGGGGAGCGTCTCTCCTCCCCGAGCGCCTGAGGGCAAGTATTTGCGGGAAAGCGCTCAGCCGGAAGCAGGCGTGCGGGTGGGGTGCGTACAAGGGGGTGAGTGGGCCACGAGCAGTTGCAGGGGGGAAGGTGGTGGGAAGTCTGGGAATAAAGGGAGGGAAAGGAGCCCCTCCCCAGTTCATACCTGTTCGGGTAGGGGGCGCACACCAGAGGCAAAGGGGCAGGCTGGGCAAGTGGGTGTGGGTCAGGTGTCCAGGGCCATATGTGGATGCGAGGGGCTATGGAGGGGGTTGTCCTGGGTAGGGCAGGAGGGGGGAGGCAGGTGAGTGGGATGGAGGGAGCTGGGGCACTGGGGTCAAGGGAGAGGGGGGCAGGAGGTTTCAGGGGACTGGACCCGGCTGCTCCTGTCAGAAGGCAATGTCAGGGACTCGGACAGTCTGGATGTCTTTGACTCTTGGGCGGAGGGGGTCAGGGAGGCCTGGGAGTTGGGCGAGGGTGGGGCGCAGCGGGGGTGTAGGGTGTTGGGGTCCCCGTTGAGGTGTGGTGGGAGGGGTAGGGGTGGAAAGGGGGAGGGGGGTTGGGCAGTGGGTGCTGGGATGATGGGGGAGCTACATCAGATGAAGGTATGGCAGGGGTCGTGGGGTTGGCATGGAGCGACGAGGAGGAGCGGTGGAGGAGGGTAGTGGTGCAGTGGGGAGGGTGTGGTTGTTGGACGTGCGGGGGGTGGGGTGGCGGCAGGGGGGGTCAGACAGGGTGCTCAGAGAGGGACCCAGCACACCAGTTTGGCTACTTCTTTAGCAGGAGGAGACGCGGCGCGGGGCTCCAGACTTAGCAGGGCTAGGGACAGCCCATCGGTGCCAAGGCGAAGGGAGGGCGTAGCCTCCTGTGGTGTGCCCGGCACCAGCGGGGGATCCCATCGAGGCCGGCAGATGAAGGCCCGAGGCGGGCCCGCCAACCCCTACACCCACAGGGCCATTACAGCTTGGGGAGCAACGCCGGAGGAGGAGCGACGCACAAGTACAGTCGGCGCCGCCGGCCGGAAGGGGTTATGTGGATAGTGATGTACAGTTAGTTGAGGATGATGATAGTCTGGAGGAAGGGGAGATGCAAGATGGTGAGGGTAGCGGGGGGCACAGTAATCATGTTGCTAGTGTGTTTCAGGTGTCACGGGGCCAGCGGGAGAGGACGGACCAGGCATTGCGCTGGGAGGCGAGAATGGCATCTCTGGATCGGCGCTGTGGAGAGCGGCGTGGGGACTACTTGGCTTCAGGTACACAAGCAGTGGCAGCAGCGGTGCGCTTGCTATCAATGGGGGTGGGGGAGGTGGGGAAAGGGGGGACTGGCTGCGAAAGGGGATGTATATGTCTGACAAAGTGGTAGGTCCAGACTAAGAGATGGTGGAGCCTCTGGGGAAGGCGCTGGGAGACAACAAAAATGCATGTGGGGGGCCCTCGGGGTCAGGGGTTGACTGGGCCAAAGGGGCGTGGCTGTTGGGGCCACGAGCGGGGCTGGCACGACGGGGGAGGACGTGGTGAAGCCAGAGAGTAAGGAGTTGAAAATCAAGCGGATGCCGTACATGGGGGTGACAAAGCCGTTGGGCGCCCACTTGATGTTGAGTACTAAAGAGCACCGGGAGGTGCTGGTGAAGGAGGGTTCAAAGGAGGAGGAGTATGAACTCCAGAAGAGGCCGAAAGTGCTTCTTACTATCGAAAATTGGACGGCGGCCTTTATAATATTCGCCAGCGTGTATTGCGAGAAGTTTCTGTAGAGATCATTGTCCATGTTTAAATACATGGATGTCATCAGGAAGGCCCAGCTTATGGGGGTGGGTACGCATGGGCACAATACAATGAGGAGTTTCGGGCGTGCATGGCTTGGGACCCGGAGGCTAAATGGGGGGGAGCTGGACACCGATTTGTGGCAGCATACGATGGGGCTCGCTGGGTCGGGAAAGACCATATTTATGGCGAGTGGCCTGCCCATAATTTACCAGCCCTTTCAGGGCTGCCCCACCCGCGGAGGGGTGGGGGCAGAGGCCAAGGGCCAGTCGAGCTCCCTAGGTACTTGTTGGGACTACAACAAAGGGTCGTGCGTGAGGGAACGTTGCAGGTTACGCCATGAATGTTCGGGCTGTGGAAAGTATCGACATCTCCTCGTCAAGTGCTGGAAAGCCTCGGGGCAGCAGCAGGGGGGAAAACAGGGCCAGACAGGGGGGTTCGGTCAGGGGCACAACAGCAAGCAGGAGGGGGTAGAGGGGCCAAAGGGCCTGGGCCCAAGGGCTCTTACTGCAGTTAGGGTGGACCATTTGGTGGGGGCTCTACAGGGCTACCCGGATGTAGAGGCTGCCGTGCGGTTGCGGCCGGGGTTAAGAGGAGCCGCGGCTGCAGGGGTGGGCGGACACATTGAGGTCTGCCAAGGAGCACCCAGAGGTGGTGAGGGGCAAACTGGATAAGGAGGTGAGTGAGGGCCGCATGGCTGGACCCTTTGAAGACTGGCCGCTGGTGGGTTTAATTGTGTCCCCCACTGGGGTAGTGCCAAAAAAGGAAAAGGGGCAGTTTTGCTTTATTCAGCATCTGTCGTGGCCCGAAGGTGGCTCTCTAAATGATTACATTGATGAGCGGGAGACCACAGTGTCTTATTCGTCTGTTGACGCAGCCATGTCCTTGGTGGTGACCGCGGGCGCGACAGCAAGGATGGCAAAGTACGACATCAAATCGGCTTTCCGGCTGCTTTCCAGTCCACCTAGATGATTGGGGCCTACTGGGGAATCCATTTTGACGGCCGCTGGTCCGTGGACTAAGCATTGCTGATGGGCTGCTTGATGTCTTGCGCAATGTTTGAGTGTTTCAGTACGTTCCTACAATGGTTGTTCACGAAACAGACGATTCACCAAGGAGTAACGCACTACCTCAATTACTTCTTCTTGGTCGGCACCCCAGGCTCCACGGACTGCCAGGTGGCACTGGACAGGATTTGTTGAAGCTGAAATAATAAAGGATAAATAAATGACACAGCACACAAGTTTGCAAGATTTATTGGGAACCCAATCAGAATGCAAAATAAACGTGCAGCACGGAGACCTCAGCAAAGCTTACTGAGTGCCCAAATGGTATGACAGTGCAGAGACATTTTATAGATACAAGCCCTAGAGGATGAGCATCACAAAATATGTAACACAGATCAGACTATGTCCTGCTGGACCAATCAGTGAAGGCTAATCCTGGTGTGATACCTTCTAAGGACCGAAATACGTCTACGATCTGGTGTTGCTGCCCACGTTTCATCAGCAAAAGCAGATTTGGGGTATTTCCATAGAGGTGAAATATGTGTTTCTGGTATACGTGGGCATGACACGGACGTGACCGGTCAGGTCACGTTGACACAGATAGGAAATGTGCTGTTTCTGCAATAGCTAGCTGGAAGCTGACACTCGTATTTCTCGGAAAGCCTTGCGTTGCTTTTTACGTTGCAGCTGGCTGACACAGAAAATGGAACGTGTGACCATTTTATGCATTCTTGCTGGTGTCAATTTTAAGTAGATCAAAGAAAGCTACAGGTCTCAAAGCAAAGGCATTTGGTATCATAAAATATCAGCGTCATCATCGCCACATCTGATACCAAATCATATGCTAATCAGAAATCAGCTTTGTTCATCATCTCTTGTCCTTCATCCTCATGGGTGTGGTGTGGTGTAATACCATCCCTGGGTATGCAGCAGGCACAGGAGTTGGAAATGACTGTACAACAGTCTGGGCAGATTTTGACCAGGAGGCATTGTGTCAAAAGGACTGCTACCACTATTATAATCACCTTTAGTATCCAAGAACCCCAATCTGCAAACCAGTTCATCATGTCTTCCCACAGGCCTCCCGTGTGTATACCATGGGCCTCATCTCTAATGTCCTTGATCTTATATATTGCTTTATTTATATTCCCACTGTTATCTGGTATAAATATACAGAACTGAGAAGGTAATTGATGAATGATGTTGCAGACTCCGCCTTCTTCTGCTAGAATGATGTCTAGAGCAATCCTATTCTGGATTACGACGGCCCTCATGGAGGTGAGTTCGTCTGTTATATTACCTAAGGCGCCAGTGGTAGCATCCGCTAGATCCTCAATCATTCTGGATAACTGGTGTATTCTTACTGAGGTATAGGCACCGCCTACCACTGGGATCATCGCCCCAAAACCTGTTAATATGTTTTCTACCCATGCTGCCGTTCTCTTGGCCCTAACCAGCGCCAACACTTGCTTTTCTGCTGGCACTAATTTGGTGAAGTGGGTCATCTGCGGAATGATGGATGCTAGGTAGCAACTTCCATACTATCCTGGGGGCAGATAGAAGTATGCCCATGGGCCACAGACAAAGAAAAGGCCCCTGTAACCTACCAGACCTGGAAACGACTTGCCACGGCTCCTGACTCGTGTCAGTCTTGTGGTGTGGTTACAGCTGCTGGTGCCTATATATATCTGTTGAACTGTCTTTGCTGGTTGTATACCTTTTATCCTGTTTATCCTGTCTTCACAGTCAAACAATCCCTGCTAACCCTGAGCCAGTTCTGCTAAGGTGCATGAAAATGAGATGCATTCCTTCCAGGCGTCTTTGCCCAGTAATTCAATAATGCTGCATGCTCTAACTGGTTTTGGCAAAACTGGTATTCTTTTGGGTGCTATCCGTTGATCATTGAGGATGCAGGAGGGGGCTGACACTTCCCCTACCCTGAACCTTGGCACTTTATTGTTGCCTGTCTGCTCTGTCCCTATGTCATCCCAGCCTGCTTGGCCTCTCCACTCATCATTCCTGGATGTCCTGTCAAATCCTTTTAACATCTCTAGATCTCCCTCAGTCGGCTGCATATTTGTGCAAGGGACCCTTTTAGGTATGAGAGGAGAGCCTGTTGCTTGCTTGCTATCGCTGGGAGGGGCCAGTACTTCAGATACAGGCACACCTACCAACACCGACACAGCCATGCTGTGGTGGCTTAGTAGCATGTTGTGCATTAAGACACAGCCTACATACTTGGATACTGGCAGTACGTGGTACTTCAGACTGTGTGTGGCATCTGTGGGCAGATGTGTGCAAACATAGCAATTAGATATATTCAAAATTGTTACATATAGCTTTACCATTTCAATGTATTGATTTCCTTCATATGTTTCCCAAAATCCTCCTTGAACCCCTTTATTCACATCCACCCCCATTTCAGCATTCTTTGTGGTCATATTCAGTTCATAGTCCTTTGGGGATTTCGTTGGTTCATTTCCATCACTCCCATCCCCCACTCTCCCATTAAGATGCGGTATCTCAAGGTCAGCAGAATATACTATAATCATTGTTGTCACTAGTATTGCTGGTGCCGGTAATAGTATTGCAAGGACCACTGCTTTCCAGTTACATGTGTGTGGTTCAGTGGATGGCATGGCTCCAGAACAAACCTGTCCCTTCTCTATGCTTTCAATCTTCTTATCAGTGGGCCCTAAGATTATTCTTGGTCCACTCGGGCTGGTGAAAAGGCCCTAATTTTGTTCTTCTTCTTCTTGGCGCTATGCTAACTAACCCTTAGAGCCAGGTATTTTACCCACTGTTTTCCTGTTCTATTCAATGTCTCGGATAAGTCTAGGACCAGTGTTCTCTATTGCAAAAACGGCACAATGGAGAATGTTCAAGGTCTTGGATGAGGCTAGAACCAGTGTACTCTATCACAAGAATGGCAAAATTGAGAATGTCAAAACGTACATTTGTTAATTCTTGCTCAGGTACTTGTGCTGAACTCGTTGGAAAGGAAATGTCATGAAAAATCAGTCTTTTTAGTTCACTTAGCAACAGGGGATCTGGCACCAGTAATGTCAGTGTGGCACTCACTTCTATCCCTGGACACAAAAGGGTTACTTGGATTCTGGACTGTTGTCGGCTGGCTTGTATTGACATCGAAGTCTGGCAGTTCTGAGTCCTTGCATTAGGCAGCGGTTAGTAAATCATCAATCCACTTCTGCAGCTTTCTGTTTGTTGGAGCGAAGGTTATATCCACGATGTACTTCTGATGTCCGTATTGGCGTTGGGGGAATCTGTCCTTTGCTCTCAGGTGTTGCCTTCTTTGTGTGTGTTACGTGAATCCACGAAGTTAGTTCGTCACATTTTACTGCTGTTGCTGTAGTCCGAATAATCTGCAGAGGGCCTTTCCACTTCGGCTGTAAGCAGTTACTTCTTGTGTGGGCCTTTACCCAAACCCACTCCCCTGGCTGTAGATCGTGGGCTGGCGGAGTGGCTGCTTCTGGGAGGGACTTCAGCACCTGAAAATTGAGGTAACGTAAAATGTCTGTTAATTTATTACAGTAACAAAGCAATAGATCATCAGCTATTGTCGCATGGGCTCAGCTTCATTACCCTGTCTGGTGTACCTCTCATTGCTAGAAGTGCTAAGGGCAGTGCATCTACACAGGAGAGGTCTGTTGACGCACAAATCTTCGCTATTTTATTTTCCAACACCCCATTCTTTCTCTCAACAGCGCTTGCGGCTGGTGGGTGATAAGCACAGTGTAGTTTCTGCGTTATCCCAAGCCCCTTACATAATCCTTTTATTACATGGGAGATGAATGCAGGCCCATTGTCAGATGCAAAGAGGGAGGGTATCCCAAATCTTGGCAGTAGTTCTTTCAGCAGGCACTTGGCCACACTCTGTGCATCACAATGTTTAGTGGGGTAGGCCTCTGTCCATTTACTGAACATGCATACCACAACCAAAACATATTTGTATTTCTGGGTGGGGGGGCATGTCGATAAAATCAAGTTGAAGGCTTTCATATGGTCCATGAGGGGGGGGGGAAGTGGCCAGGTGCAGTTGGTGTACCTTTTCCTGTGTTATATTGAGCACAGACAGAACATTGCTTGCAAAGTCTTTCTGCTGTCTGACGAAATTTGGAGTTGTACCAACACTGGGAAAACAGTTTGATCATACCATCGCGCCCTACATGTGAAGGCCTATGAAAGAGTCTGGCCATTGAATGGAGCATGGTGGAGGGAAAACATATCCTTCCATTAGGCCCTGCCTATAACCTCTCCTTGGATTGTACGCAGCTATGTTGGGCCCATTCCTCTTTTTCCCGGTTGTCCCGCCCTCATCTGAATCTGTATGGGGTCAAAATATAAGGAATCACTGTCATCCCTGGTGTCTGTTTTACTGTCCACTAATTGTATCATGGTTAGCTGGCAGCCTGTAAGCGCTATTCTCTTTGCTTCTTGATCAATGAAAGCATTGCTTCTGGAAACGGGGTCTTTTGATGAAGTGTGGGCGGCACATTTTATAATGGCCACTTTGGAAGAAAGTAGCAGTGCTTGGAGGAGGTCACAAATCAATTGTGCATGCTGTATCCGCTGGCCAGCTGATGTGAGGAATCCCCTCATTGACCACAGCTGGCTGAAGTCATGAACCACCCCAAAGGCGTACTGGCTGTCTGTGTATATATTCACTCTCTTCCCTTTAGCCCACGCACATGCCCTTGTAAGTGCCACAAGTTCGGCTGCCTGTGCACTCTTAGCTGTGGTCAGTCTTCCACCTTCCAATAATTTAGTAGCTGTGCCCACTGCATAGGATGCTTGTAATACCCCTTTGTCATCCCTCAGGCACGACCCATCTACAAACAAATCTCCTTGAGCATCTGGGAGTGGTGTATCTTTAAAGTCGGGGCGTACCTTTGTATGCCTATCTATGGCCATGGCACAATCATGAAAGGAATCATCTGAATCAAAATCCTCCAGCTCGTGTTCAGTTGGTAGCAAACACGCAGGGTTCAGGGTGGTACATCTCTTGATGACAATGTGTGGTGTCAAGAGTACCAACTCATACCTGGTGAGGCGTGCATTTGTCAGATGCTGTGTCTTAGTGGATGTGAGAAGTGTGTCCACGGCATGCGGAACGTGTAATACTAGTGTGTGTCCTAACACTAGGTTGTCTGACTGTTCCACGGCAAGTGCCGCAACTGCCACCGCTTTCAGGCAAGGCGGGAGCCCTGTGGCCGCTGGGTCTAGCGTCGCAGAGTAATATGCCACTGGGCGGTAGAAGGCTCCATGTTTCTGAGCCAAGACCCCCATTGAGCAACCTCCCTTCTCGTGACAGAACATGTGAAAATCCTTGCTATAATCAGGGAAGCCTAATGCTAGTGCTTCACGCAACCCTCTTTTGAGTTCATTGACAGCTTTCTCACATTCCTGTGACCAAGGTACAGTGTCAGGTATGTATTTGTGTGTGAGTGCCTGCAAGGGTTACGCAATGAGGGAGACATTGGGTATCCAGTGACGACAGTATCCTGCTACTCCTATGAATGCTCTAACTTCTTTCTGAGTGCAAGGTCTGGGAAAAAGGGTGATGGTTGATATTCTGTCAGGCAGCAAATTTCTGCTGCCTTCTGTTAGTTTATGGCCTAGATACTTCACAGAGGTGAGGCAAAACTGTAGCTTCTTAGGGGAGACTTTGTATCCCTTTAGTGCTAAGTGGCACGGGACAGCGATGGTGTCCTTTACGCAAGCCTCCCTCGAAGGCGAGGCCAATAGTAAATTGTCAATATACTGGATAAGTGTGGATCCCTACTTAAGTATCAGGGAGTCTAAATCTGTTTTTAAGGCATGTGTGAAAATAGAAGGTGACTCTGTATAGCCCTGCACGAGCCATGTCCAACAAAATCTCTTCTGTCTGAAACTTAAGGAGAAGAAATGTTGGCTGTCAGGGTGCAAGGGGATGGTAAAAAAGGCGGACCTAAGATCCATCACTGTGAAGGTGGTGGCCATCACTGGGATGTTGGATAATATTGTTGCTGGGTTTGGGACCACCGGGAAAGAGGGCAACACTATTTTGTTCAATTCTCTCAGATCCTGTGTGAATCTACAGACAGGGGCCCTATCCGAGCCCTTGGTAGCTTTTTTCACCGGAAGTATGGATGTGTTACATTGACTGTATTGAATCTCCTTTAGAATTCCTTGCTTCAAGAGGTCCTGTATGACTGGTGCAATGCCTTCCTCCCCCTCTTCAGAAATCTTGTATTGTGACACTCTTGGGAGAATTGCCCCTGGCTTTAGTTTTATCTGGACTGGTGGGTAGTTTAATACCTGCCCTATGTCATTGCCACTGGTGGCCCAGACTTCAGGCGGCAGACAGTGGCGTAGTTCTGGCGGTATTGTAGGGTCAGTGCATGTCATAAAGGCTTGTAACATGAGGCCATTGGTCTTGCTCTCTAGAAAGACCTGTGTTGGTGAACAGTGTATGGTGCATTGCAATTTGCATAACAAATCTCTACTTAGCAAATTCACGGGGCAAAATCTGCTAAGGATAAACTGATGGTGCAATGTTATTGTACCTACTACAAACTGTAGTGGCTCAGTAAGGAATTCTGTAATGGGTTGTCCGGTCATGCCTACTGCGGTTACCGTAATCCTAGAAAGTGGAGCCTCGGGCATTGTTAATGCCTTCAGCATTGATCTTTGAGCCCCCGTACCAATTAGGAATTGAACAACCCTACCCAAGATTTTTCCCTCCACCTAGGGTCCGGATTGATCCACTGCTATTGCTGGGGCTATGACGCAGTTTCCCACTTACCGGCATCCCTAGAAAGAAATTATAGGCAGTGGTTTGGGCCAGTCATTGCCTACTGGTGTCCACCCCTCCCCTCCTGTCCATTGTTGCTGGTTTTGAGGCTTGTGTTCTTGCTGTGCATTGTTCCTGTACCCTGTGGGCCGAGTGTAAATGGTATGCTGGTGTCGGCCCTCCTGCCCGCTGTTCTGTGTGTACCTATTGTCCTCATTCCTTTTCTTCAAAATTGGGCAATCTGCTTTCCAATGGTTGGGGTCCTTACAATAGAAACATGCTGTTCCTTGTGGTGGCAGGGAGGCTGATCTGCGGGGTAAGGTAGGTGACCTACTGTTCTGTTGTCTTCCTGCGCCTCGTGCACCCCCTCTGCTCCTTTCCCTTTCTCTGCTATTGCTGTAAAATCGTTCTTGTGCTACCATTAGCCTCACTTTTTCTTTCTTGAATTTTTCTGTCTCCATTGCCTGCGCACTAGACTGAAAATCTGAGCAGGTCCTGGCTGCTGCCAACACCTTTTCTATTGGCTCTTGCTGCCAGCAGACAAAAGTTTGCAAGTGTGTTTTGATAGATGGTGTGAGACCTTGTACAAATGTTGTTACCAGGCGCGGCATCGCATCCCCCATAGGGTTTTTCAATCCACTGTTCTGCCTATATACTTGCAGGAGGCGGTCGAAGTATGTATTCACCCTTTCGCCCTTCTCCTGTTTAGTACTCGTTATCTTACTCCAATCAACCCTATCTTCCAGTACCTTCTCCTTCAAATATTCTACCACCTTCATGTATAAATCATCTATTGCTAGACCTGGCATCCCGCCCTCACCACTCGCTGGCTCCATATCTGGCCACCTAACCTTTCATTTACAGTCTTCCCAAAGGTCCTTTGGGACAATTATATTAAACAATGTGTCCAAGTCTCTCCATAGTAATTCTCCCATGGCAGCCATTCGCTTTAATTCTTCGTACCACTTTCGCGGTTTATCTCTAAGTTTGGGAAAGTCTCTAGTAAAACAATTAATGTCCTGCCTGGACCATGGGACATAAACATATTCTAAATCATTTGGCGCACTGCCAGGTGGTGGCGGTATTTCCCGTAGTGGCATGATAAGCGATGGAACTTCTGTTGTGTTGGCTGCATTGGTGCAGTGGGCCAGGGTCTGGGCGACATCGATCACTGCACATGTGTGTATTAACTGTTTCATTGTTGCAATGTGTCTACCACATAGCTAAGTGTATCCTGCAACTTAGATTCCCCCCATGTTACTAAATCTGAGTCTGTAAATCCAAACTTCCCTACTTCCCAGTCATATTGTGCTGGTAGTGGGGTTTTGCTACCTGTAAATGTCTGGGTGTTAGTTTGTTTAGCAAATGCCAAATGAGCTTGGGGTGCCTTGTTCATTAGCTCTGCTCATGCTAAGGACAATGTTTTTTCTACATACCTTCTACTCTGTGTTTGTATAAAGGAGTCCACTGTGAGTGAGCCCTCAATGAGCCGTTGTAGTAGTGCTTGACAATTTAAAGAATCGCTCTTTAGCATCAATTTTGGTGAATTTGGAGTGGATGCAGAAGCGCCTCCCACTCCTCCCCAAATGCTGCCTCGTCTTTTGCTCTCTGGAGCTGACTCTATATCTGCCAAACATTGCTCTAAAGTCGAAATGTTGTGTTCTGTGCAGTGGACATATTTAAAAGCATCCCATATTAGTGAATGCCACTGTGACTGTCCGAGTGAGTCATCCTGTGATTTATCTTCAAATTATTGCTGCCACTGTCTGTCAATTAATTTAGGAATTTCAACCTTTTTCTTAGCACACTCCTTTAGAATGTTATGTTTCTTATCGTTGTATTCTGTAACTGCTTGGACAGCGGTTTTCCTCATTAGTTTCAGAGAAACCAGGTCTTGGACAGCGTCCAATTTCAATATCGTAACCTTATCTTTCAGCGCTCTGTGTACAAAGATTACTGCTCCCTCCCACTCCTCGGGAGTTAGCTCAGTATGTTCTGGCTCAGGCAGCGTTGAATCGCATCCCAAGCACCCCAAGAGAATATCTTCTAAGAGTTGGTCCTCTACCCCTGCCTCACCCTCTACCTTCTTTTCTTCTTTAACTGGAACGCATGGGAACTTGCCCACTACGTCTAGCTGATGTTTTCTCCAATTGCCCTCCAGTTTTGCCTGTAATACCCTTTTCTTACTCTCCATAATTTCACTGTGGACCTTTGACTTGACCGCGTTGGTTGAACGCATGTCACTCAAAACCCAGTCCCAGTTATAAAAGGCTTCCCATTCGATTCATCTAACCTTCTTTCCCTTTAAATTCAACATCTGGCGCAAATATGATAATTTTGCCATGTCGTCTGTGCCATTACAAGGGAACTGCAGGTCCGGGTTTTTAGATGTGAGATTGTGCCATTTGTGGGTGTACCTAATTGAGTTTAAGCCTTTTTTTAAACCCACAATATAGTCAGGTGAGTTCTTGGGTGGGGTCGGCTGAGCAGCATCTAATTCCTTTTTACTATTGCTGTTCCCCATGGTTGAGTCATGTGTAGTGCAGGAGCTAGTCCTAAACGCCTCACAAATAACTGTTCAAATATACCAGACAGATGGGTGCAGGGTGGACTACAAGACGGTAACATGTGATACAGTAGGTTGAAAAAAATACTTCATATATATTTCAGCCACACACCAGTATTTGCAAGAGAGCAACAAGAAAGCAATCCATCAATCACCCCAACAGGTCACGTGATACCAATTCACCAAAGCTTTTTCACAAGGAAGAAAGAAGTCAGATCCTAGTTGCTGTTGAGCCTTGCTGGCTCGTGAAATAAGTAAGATAGGAAAAGAGACCCTGTCTGTCGCTGTGCCACAGGGTCCCGACATCCAAAAATAGAGCAAGAGTGGTGAATTGCTTCGTACAGTTCAGGCAATCACATAAAACACTTAGGACAAGTTCTGGGGATCCTACGCAGCAGCGCTGTAGAAAAAACCCTATGTGCTGAGAATGTGTGTGGGTTTGCTGTACTAATCCCAAAAGAGTAAGGGGAGCGACAGATATTCCTTTTATCCTTGGAAATTTAGAGGAATGCACATTAATAAATCTTTACATCCAGTCCCTTGTAGGGGTAAGAGAGTATTGGGGCGGACGTACCAGTTGGTAACGTTGGTAAATGGATGTATCAGGTAAAGTTCTTTTATCGGATCTCGGTCAAGTAACGTTCTAATACCCAGAGTAAATACATAAGCTGGCAAAGGAAATTCTCAGAACCAGACACCAAGTGAAAACACTCCACCTACCTACAGTATCTGGCCACTACATATGCCAAGCAGATCACAAGAACACAGTAAAAAAATGCAATGAAACCCACAATCATAGAGAAAAGAAATACCGGTGCACCAAGCGTGACACCCCCTCTTCATGCCGAGAAGTATCCCGAGGCACAAACTTAGAACCACTCTGGCACCTAGAAGGAGATCTCCAGGGGGCGGGTGGAGGCGGAACCCGAGCAGGGCGATGGGTGCCAGCCAAAGAGCCAGAAGCGCCCGGAGCGTTCCTCATAAATGCCCAGAGCTGAGGCCAGCGGCGTGGAGGCGAAAGTGCTGGACCCAGATCAGAGCTCATGAGAACAAACAAACCTATGAACGAGAGATACACAGTAGAAAACAAAATCCGGCAGCCAACCCGGCCACCCATATCGCAATACCTAACAGGCACAAACACTATGTACCAATCTGGGGAGCAAAACTGCCACGCCCTAAAATGGGGGGCTACCTGCTACCACCCACAGGGGAGCCAAAACCGCCATACCTCAACAACGATGGGCTAATTGCTACAACCCAATACCGGAGGATGTAAATCCCCCCCAAGTGTACTCACCGGGCTCCATCCAGTCTGTCAGAGCATACCGACATCCGCTGCAATCAGGGGAAACGGTCTGGCAAGGGTGTCCTCCACTCTCAACGGCCGGAGACTCTCTGCTGGTGGGGAAAGGGTGTAGAACTTTGCTCTCAATTGCAGGCAAAAGGCCTTCCGATACCAAAATCACAAAGAGTTAGTGCCGGCCAGGAATCCTGCACTAACTTGCCATCACCAGCCTGGGAATGTTGGAGACCCGGGCCAGACCCTACAGGAAAAAAAATTGTACATGAGAAAAGGCAGCGGACAGTAGGCAGCAATGACAGAGGTGAACACACGCCCATGGCACAGAATCGAAGAAAAGTCAATATTGCAGAAAGCGAGATAAACGGCTAAACAGTATTGACTTCCTGGGCCTTGTGATGGCAGAAACAAAAATAGACCATGAGAGCCAATAACAGAAGAACGAAGAACGTGACCATAAAAGGGACCATGAAAGACATGGAGTCCGGAAAACAAGCAGTGTAAATATCCCCAGGACATAAACACATGGGCCAAGACATAAGAAGCCAAGAACAAGAGGCAGAAACAACACAAGCGCGCTGAGAGGGAAAAGAGCAGAATCAACCCAAAGACAACAGAGAGGCAACAATGAGACCATCCACCGGTACTATCGTTCCTCCAGCAACCAGAGAGATCGGAGAGTGATAAATAAACGGAAAGTTATCACCTCAAATCCCCTCTCTCCGAGGGTGCTGAAGAGTCCATGCAAAAGTGTCCGTCAATGGAGACAGTCAGTTGTGATGGGACCGCATTCTTCACCAAATGTTGAAGCTGAAATAATAAAGGATAATAAAATGACACAGAAACAATTCTCTCTCAGCACACAAGTTTGCAAGATTTATTGGGAGCCCAATCAGAATGCAAAATAAACGTGCAGCACGGAGACCTCAGCAAAGCTTACTGAGTGCCCAATTGGTATGACAGTGCAGAGACATTTTATTGATACAAGCCCTAGAGGATGGGCATCACAAAATACGTAAAAGATATCAGACTGCGTCCTGCTGGACCAATCAGTGAAGGATAATTCTGGTTTGATACCTTCTAAGGACCGAAATACGTATACGATCTGGTGTTGCTGCCCACGTGTCATCGGCAAAAGCAGATTTGGGGTATTTCCATAGAGGTGAAATATGTGTTTCTGGTATACGTGGGCATGACACGGACGTGACCGGTCAGGTCACTTTGACATAGATAGGAGATGTGCTGTTTCTGCAATAGCTAGCTGGAAGCTGGCACGCGTATTTCTCGGAAAGCCTTGCGTTGCTTTGTACGTTGCAGCTGGCTGACACAGAAAATGGAACGAGTGACCATTTTTTGCATTGTTGCTGGTGTCAATTTTAAGTAGATTAAAGAAAGCTACAGGCCTCAAAGCAAAGGCATTTGGTATCATAAAATATCAGCGTCATCAGTCTCAGGAGCCTATGGGGGAATTGTGGGTGTCATTGGCACCGGAGAAGACAGTGGGGCCGTGCACGGCGCTGTCATTTTTGGGAATTGAGCTGGACTCAGAGGCAATGGAGGCACATTTACCAGCTGAGAAAAAGCAGCAAATGTTGGAGCTGCTGGAGATTATGCTGGCATGACACAAAGTCACAGTGTTGGAAATACAGGTGCTATTGGGTCACCTCAATTTCGCTTGCAGAGTGGTGTGTGTGGGCAGGACCTTCTGTAGGAGATTGGGCAGGGCCTTGGTGGGATGGAGGCCAACGCATTATCACATATGGCTGTCTGTGGGCATTCAAGAGGACTTGCGGATGTGGCAGTTCTTTTTGCAGAATTTTAATTGGATCCTCATGCAGAGGGCGGATGACCTTGTCTGGGACGTGCACATTTTTTGAGATGCGGCGGGGAGCGACGGCTTCGGGCTGTACTGGCAGGGGAGGTGGAGTGCGGAGGAGTGGCTTTTGTTTTTGATCGGAAGGGTGGGAGGCGGACGCTCTGGGTTCTGCCGGAGATTAAGGATGTGGTCCAGGCCAGGGTCTTCTCTTGAATGCCGGCGTCATGGAGGCGTGCTGATTGGGTGCTGTGGCAGACTGTGTCAAAGGCTGCTAATAGGTCCAGGAGGATGAGGGTGGCTGTTTCTCCTTTGTCCATCAGGATCCTGATGTCGTCAGTGGCGGCGATGAGGGCGGTCTCGGTGCTGTCGTTGCTGCAAAATCCGGATTGGGAAGGGTCAAGGATGTTGTTGTCTTCGAGGTAGCGGGTTAGCTGTTTGTTGACAATCTTCTCTGTCACTTTTGCCGGGAACGGGAGCAGGGAGATGGGCCGGACGTTCTTGAGGTCCTTGGGGTCCCCCTTGGGCTTCTTCAGAAGGGCGTTGATCTCGGCGTGCTTCCAGCTTTCCGGGAAGGTTGCTGTCTCGAAGGAACTGTTGATTGTTTTCCGGAGGTCGGGCGCAATGGTTGTGCTGGCTTTGTTGAAGACGGGGTGAGGGCAGGGGTGAGATGGGGATCCGGAGTGGATGAAGTTCATGGTTTTGATGGTGTCTTCGTCGCTGATGTTGGACCAGGCGGTCAGGCGGCTGGTGTGGGTGGTGGTCGCATGGGTGGTAGACTCGGTGGTGGGTGTGGGGGTGTTGGAGTTGAAGCTGTCGTGGATGTCGGTGATCTTGCGGTGGAAGAAGGTGGCCAGGGAGTCGCACAGGTCTTGTGATGGTGGGATGTAGTTGGTGTTGGAGCTGAGGTTGGAGAGTTCTTTCACAATGCTGAAGAGCTCTCTGTCTAAGCCGTCCTTGAAGGCGGTCCTCTTGGCGGGCCTGAAGAGTTGGTGGTGTCTGCGGGTGGCGCTCTTGTGGGCTGTGTGGCTGTCTGGAGTTTGGTCGTGGAGCCATATTTTGTCCAGCTTCCGATAGGTGCGCTTGGAGATCCGGAGGTCTTCGATGAACCAGGCGGCTTTCTTGTTGGTGTGGTTGGTTGTGGAGATGTTGAGAGGGGCGAGGGTGTTGGCGCAGTCGTTGATCCACTGTTTGAGGTTGGTCGTGGCGGTGTCTGGGTTGGTGGGGTCGGCGGGTGGTCTCAGGGTGAGGGTGGTAGTCAGTTGGTCCTTGGTGACCTTGCACCAGCAGCGGCGCGGCAGCTGTTGGGTGCGGTGGTGTGTGGTGGGTTACCTGAAGGTGAAGTGGACGCATCTGTGGTCGGTCCAGTGGGGTTCGGTGGTGTGGTTGAAGGAGACGTGGGGGCTTGTGGAGAAGATGGGGTCCAGCGTGTGTCCAGTAACTATGGGCGAAATGCGCGAATTCGCAGTACGTGAATTTGTGCGAAAGCGAAGTCACGATACGCAAAATATGTGAATTTGTGCGAATTTGTGGGGTTTTTTTGCGTGTTCGCGGGGCTTTTTGCGTGTTTTTGCAGGCCGCTTGCAGCGCACCGACCGCAAAGTTACCCATGCGGTCGTACATGGACGCAGCCATCTAGCGCGCGTTGCGTATTTCCATTTCTGGGTGCTATTTGCAAGCTCGCCTTGTGTGCGAGGGGCGATTATGTGTTTGCGTGCGTTTTTGCGTGCTCGCGGGGGAAATATAACGCAAACTTACCCACGTGGTCCTCAATGGGCGCGGCCATTTTGTTTTTCATTCATTGCTATGGACCTGGGCATGCTTTTTGTATCCAGCTTGAATCTTTGCCATCCTTTCTTTGTTTGAAGTTTTTTAAAATATTTTTTACTCATTTTCTATCCCTCTCTTTTTCTACAACTATATTTTGTGTTTTTTTCTACTTTTGGTTAGTTTAAAACTACTTTTTTAAACTCTTTTTTCTTTTCTTTACTTTTCCCCTATTCTTTCCTTTTTTTATTTTACTTTACTGTCCAGGACCATGGCAAAGGTCTTTTATGTGCAGCACCACCACCCCAAGACCGTGGCAGCAGGGGGCAGGCTCGCGTCAGGGTATGGCCTCCGGGAGCGTCACCAGCTGTGGGCTAAGGTGTGCTGGGGCATGCGGAGGGAGTCGAGGGTCCGGCGCACCTACCATCAAGCGACGCACCGGTGGTTGGACCTCCTTTACCGCAAGCAAGACTTGCTCCACCTGCTAGGTGTGGAGATCCCTGGCCTTGGTGAGTAGCTATTTAATAACTACTTTGTTTTCTTCTGCTCTGTGTTATATTGCTAATATATGTTTTTCCCAAAGAGCAAGAATGCTGCCAATTCGATTACATTGCAGGTAAATTAACGTTTAAATAGCTTCTGTGATTGCAGGTGCTTGCCTGCTCAGTGGCGTTGCTACTATGCTTACTTGTTTGCAACTTTGTGCTTATTTGAGAGCAGAACTGCGTAATGCTGGAGAGACTAGAGACTCAAGTCTAGTCCTTCCTTTGTAATCCTGCTGCCAGTAAGAAGAGATAGTGATGGATTGATAGGTTGAGTATATTATGTCTTGGTATTTAGTAGTAGGACATTTTTTTAGTGGTCTGCAATCATGATGACGGACTGTGTCTGTCACGTCGCGTGCTGTTGAGTGCTGGCAGTCGTAGTAGAACCTTTTTGTTGTTGGTTTAGTTAGTGATTTACATAACTTTCCAAGTAGACGGTCTGCGAATCCAGCAATACTGTACTATCTATCCTAGTTGACCAGGTCAGATAGGTCAATCAATACATGTAGTGCAATTGTTGGTAATTTGTTTCCCCGAGATAATTTTAGATTGTGGTCAAAGAAATCAAATATTTCAAAAAAACAATCATCCATGTTTGTGTTTATTTCATGATCATCAGCACCTCCCAGGGACAAGAAGACTGAAACTCCGGCGGAACAAGGTGGGCAGGAACGGTCCTCTGCAGGCTCTTCTGCTGGCCCCAGTAAGTTGTTCTGTTGTTAATATTAATAATTATACTTCCCTAACTTTTACAGGTCCTATTCATTCAAAATTGTTTCCTAATTCTATTTTTTACAAAATAGTCTTTGATCTTCTTGTAGACTGTTTCTACATTCTTATCCTGCCTCTATCATCACTCTCTGTGCTACTACTATGTTTTACTATTAATATGAGTCGGTCTGTGTAGGTAGCTAAGCTTGCCCAGTCGGCAAACGGTGTTAAACAAAACTCTGATCCAGGCACTGAGTGCAATCCTCTGGGTTGCCCTTGCTATCTATTCCAGTCTTCTTAATGTAAGTGCTTTGACAATTCCCTACAACAAAATGTCAATGTGTCCAACAAGAATAAGTTAGTAGTTGGCTTTTTTGATTTGATAGTGTTTCAGGGACTATTCTGCACATACAGAAGTATGGACAAGAGAAATAAGACATTGTTGATGATAGGTGCAGTTCAACTTTCCACATACCTCAGTCCGAATAGAAGTTGAACCCCCAATCCCCTGACCGACTATCTAGAGTGTCTGACCAATGATTACGTTACGACCCAGAAGAACGGAAGAAGACTACCGCTGAGTCATGACCTATCAGAGTCACGGAAACATGCCTGCACAGTATGTATTTATGTATGTATTTATTTACTTATTAAGCGCGTCTGCCACCCAAAGGGTATCCTGGCGCTGAGACTGCATCCGTGCTACAAACAGGTCTTCCAATTACATTTTCCTTGGGAACAGGAACGTTTTCAGGTCCTTTTTAAAAGAGGGGAGATCCTGTCTGCTCCTCAGTGTCAACGGGAGCGAGTTCCAAAGTGTGGCGGCCGTAAAGCCAAACGCCCGGCCGCCCATCCTCACTCTATTTATCCTTGGAACCTTCACTAAGAACGCAGAGGAGGATCTTAAGGATCTAGTGGCGCAGTACCAGGAGAAAAGGTTTCGGATCGGCGTCGGCCCCAGTCCATGCAGGGCCTTAAAAACAAGACAGGCTGCCTTGAACAATATTCTCTGCTGGACAGGTAGCCAGTGAAGGTCAGCCAATGCTCCAGTGGAGGAAGCAGATCGAGGACGCGCTAGGGCCAGCTTAGCTGCCATATTTTATATCCTCTGCAGTTTTAGGATTAGAGTTTTTGGGGCCCCCAGAAGTAATGCATTGCAGTAATCTAACCTGCTAAGAATAGAGCTGCGCACTACTTCTGTTCTAGCCTCTTCAGGGAGAAGTGGTAAAATCTTGCGTAGGGCCCGGATTAGGCCCATACAGGTCGCTATGGTTCTGTTCACCGACGCGTCAAGCTGCAGGTTGAATTCCAACAGAACTCCCAGATTACGGACCGACTTAGCGGCCTCTACCGTGCCAGAGATAGATACAGGCCAGAAATCATCCGGAAGCGGGCGCGGTGTGCGATCTAAAGAGCAGTGCAGTAGTTCAAAGTTAAAACCCTTCCGCTCACTCACTCGTGAACAAAAACTACACAGTGTTTGTTAGTTTTAAAGTTTTATTTTCAAATAAGAAATAAAAAAACTAGTTCTTCATTTTTAATAGCGCAGTATTGCGAGAGAGCACTGGTGATGAGATAGATGACGTTAAAGTTTAAACAACATTCCCTTGAATCAATATAACTTAACACATCAAATTATTAGAATAACTGTGCGGGAGCCCCCAACTTCTTTAAAGTACTTAAAGTACTGCTGGTGATGAGGAGTAGGTGGTGAATCGTCCTGTTGGAAAAAGGGCAATGGAATCTTCTGTCTGTAATTATAAACATGGTGCACGTTAAAAAGCAAGCATTCATCAGTTGTGCCAAAAAGTGTAGCATTTAATGGCTAACCATATAAAAGGTTATCGCCCTCCCCAAAACCGTCACTTTCTTTCATTCCCAATAATTACAAATTGGTTATGTATTATCATTTTCTTTCATTACGAGACGACGTAGGGGGTAGTGTATGGCATCTGAAAATATGACATGTTTTTTCTAGACGTCACAACATCGGATGCAGCACCTAACACCAGTGCCGGGGCCAGCAGTGCGGAGGGGTCCACTCCAGGTGATGCGGCGGTGCAACAACAAGTGCCACCAGGAGGAGTTGGGGGGGAAGGCTCAGCGGCGGCGGACGGTGGTAAGTTATTATACTCCTTACTTATTGACATTTTTGAGTTGGCGCGCAAAGGAGTGTATGATGTACTGTACAGTAGACAGTACACTAGTACAAGTACACTGTACTGTTAAGAACAGTTACTATTTTAGAACTACATTTTTGCCAATCACGGAGAAGACAGTCAACTTTGACTTAGTCATAGCATTAGCGGCAGTAGTTCTCGGGTAAGCAATGGCCTCCTCTATGACTTCAAATCAGCTGGGTAACTTTTATCGTGAAGCCAAGTCATATCAGATGAACTAGAGGGATGTGAAGAACGAAATGGGAAAGAAGGGCGAAAGGAAGGACAAGCGAGTCGTAACATTTATGACTGTAAAGAACGATATGTGTTTTTGAATGCAGGCAGAGGTGGCTGATAGGAAGGAATCACATGCATGGCTGATTGAAGCAAGGATGGTTGGAGGAGAAAGAAAAGATGACTGCCTGTGTGGGTGAATCAGAGAAAATGCATGTGTGGTGTGCATTGCAATATATCATTTGGGTCAAACTCAAATGCAAGTCAAGACGGTGGTTTACCAAATAAAATGAAAAGGGTGTTAGTTGGTTGTTGAGAAATAGTAAACTTGGTACAGTTGAGATATTAAGAAGAATGATAGACGTTTACTTTGGGAGCCTGGATGGTATCTTCTTCTTCCTCATAGATAGCAGAGGTGTATGTAGTAGAGCAGACGCTCAGTGGATGAAAAGTGTTACTTTGAACAGCATGTCTGTGCCAGAGTAGCAAAGCTAAGGAAACCCAAATACTAGAAGTTGTGATTGTTTAGAAATATTCCCATGACTAACAGTACAGTAGTTTACTTTGCAAGCACAGCATATATTGTCAATGTATTGTATAGTTGACATTATATCAAGTAAAGTCCCTTCCTCCGGCAATTATGGGTACCACACTCACTCCCTATGTTAATAATTTTTAACCCTGGGCGTAGTACGCGTAGTCGCGCTACGCGAAGCTACGCGAAGACGTTCTCGCACTACGCGAGCTTCGCCAGCGTGCGTAATAGCTTTCTGGACCAGTTCGCAAGCCGTTTTTCTTGCTTGGGAGCGCGTTGTGCCTGTACGGGGCGCTGTCTGCGTGCTCGGGGGATTGTAGCGTGCGACCTTACCCATGCGGTGGGCTATGGGCGCGGCCATCTTGTTTTTTCAATTGTCCCGCCCGCTCGCGTCCCCTATTTCCTCTTCCGGGTCGCACATATCGTGTTCGCGTTGTGCACTTCATTTTCGGGAACACAACTACTTGTTCACGCTGACAAAGTGCGTGTTCACGTGAAATCACGTGCAAACTTACCCACTTGGTCGCGATGGGCGCGGCCATCTTGTTTTTCACACTATATGCTATGGTTCTCTATCCACCTTTTATCTTTGCAATCCTAACTTATTTTCACAGTTTTTCTTACTTTTTTTTACTTATCATCTATCTCTCTCTGTCCCTAAGTTTATATTTTGCAGTTTATTTCTACTTTTCCAACTTTTTTTACTTTGCTACTGTTTTATTTTACTTCGTTATTTAAGCTCCTACTTCTTCCCCCTAACTTTTTTTCCTTTTGTTCTAACTTCTTTTCCACCTCCACCTCCACCCCAGAACCATGGCAAAGGGGAGCAGCAGAACCGGCTCGAAGGGCAAGGCGCCTGCGCCCAAAAGCCGGTTGCCTTGCGGCAGAATGCGACCTGCAGGGGTGCAGGCCCGGAAACGTTTCGGGGAGGCGGAGGTGGCCGCCCTGGTTTTTTCATCCAGCGCCACCTCCCCTTGACCTTGGCAGCAGGCGGCAGGTCAGGCTCCGGTTACCTGCCAGAGTAGCGTCACCGCCGGTGGGCGAAGGTGCGCCGGGCAGTCTTCCGCCGCTCGGATATCCGGTCTGCATGACGCGGCGCCTCCTCTGTCACTGAATGCTTAGTTAGTTCTTATTTATCCCACCTCTCCATAGAACCGATTTGACGTTTGTTTACTGAGTGGTAGGCTTAGCAGCAATAGCATTGTCTCGTCAGTCAGTAGCAGTTCATATGACGCAAGCAACCAACAATTTCGTGTATGCACAAATTTATGCATGTGTCCTCCATCTCATCTATGCATGTTTGCGGGCAAAAATAAAATGGAAATACCGACTTACTGAACAATTGGCCCGTTTGAATTCTGGAATAGGTGGTGTAGGTCAGGTGGTACTGGCTTCGTTAGTATATTCTGCAATCAGAATGTTTATGGAACATTTGATTAGTGTTCTATAAGTAGACGGTCTGTGAATCCTGGATGCCAGTAGTCATTTAGACTTCGAAGTCAATTTGATTGCAATTGTTGTTTCCTAAAATGTTTGAGAGGATTTTTGAATGATGTATTTGTTTCACAGCACTCAATGTTTCTCTTTCTTTATTATTTCTTACATGATCAGCACCACCCAGGGACACGAAGACGGGGTCCGAGTCGGCGGGACAACCACCAGAAGAGCGCTCCTCTACCGAGTATCCTGCTGCTGGCCCCAGTAAGTCCTACAGTGCTTCTATTATCAATTATATTTCCCTATCTTTTTAACGCACCTTATTTTTTCCAACCTATTAAGCCTCCTTCCTAATTAAATGTTAGCTAAACCTTTTTTGGTCTTCAATTTGTTTTCCACATTTTGGGTATCTAATGCCATCCCTGACTTTCAATTCCTTCAAACTGCCTCTGCCCAATGACTCTCTGTGCTACTACTATTAGACTGTCTTTAGCTAAGCTTGCCCTGTTGGCCACTCTTTAGTTAAGGTATTCTTTGGAATAAAGCTGTGATAGAATAGCTGTAGCCACTGGGTCCACTCCTGTCTTTTGCGTTGTCCTCTGTAATCTCTAGTCTTTGTCAATTCCCACCCCAAAAATGCGCAACCAGATGTTTGCCTACTAAGTTTTGTTCGGTTATTATACTACTACTACTGTTGTGGTTATTCTCTGCACAGGCACATACAGAACTATGCACAAGAAAATAGGATGTTGGTGATAGGGAGGTTGGACCTTACTTACACCCTAGTCACAGAACTCAGTCAGAAGAACCCACAATTCAACGACAGTCTACCTACCTAAGTGTCTCAGTCATAGTCATTTGTCCACTCCCGACCCCCACACGAAGATAGTCCGATATACCCAATGATTTTATTATACAACCCAGAACAGAAGAACACCCTTTTGCTCACTCACTCGTTTAAGTCCACAACACCCCAGACACTCAAAATATACCACAGAGTCTATGTGCAAGTTCAAAAACGTTATGTTTTTAATAACAAGCTTTGTATTGTTGTAACTTGTAAGTTGTTCCATGAAAAACACCATGCAAAATAAACAAGATTAAATACTATACATTTTTGTACAACTAGTGCACGATAGAGAACTGTGGGAATTGTGGGAGACCCCTCACCGTTGAACGTATACTGGTTACACATGCATCTTTCGAAAGCTCTGCTAATCTCGTTCGTAGAAGGCAATCTTCTCATCTGCCTATGAGAAAAATGTTGCACTTTAGACAGTGAATACAACTATGCCAGTTTTTAGCAGTCATGCCAAAAAGTGTAACATTATGGATAAGCAAAAGGGATTAACAATACTGAGAGTAAGTAAGTAAGTCACCCTCTTTAGTTGTATGCAACACTCATTCATTCAAAATGCTTTATTCGGTATATGAAATATAACCATATAGCAAACAAAATAAATTCATACATTACAATGCATTTAAAAGAATGTAAGCGCCATACTGTACAAGGGCATAAGGTTAGTCAAGTAGATTTAAACATTTTAGAAGTGTGCAATTTCACTTATAATCAATTTTACCATGTTGTGAATAGATGTTTTACGTCAATTTCATAAGGACACTAATATAAGACTCGTCTAAGTATACAATCTCAATTTGGAAAGTGCACATTTTTTAAGTGACCTATGCTAATGAAGAGAGTGGGGAAGAAGGAGAGGGAAAGAGAAAGAGGGAGAGTATGAGGGCAACAAATGGGTGAGACAGAGGAGGGTGAACAGTACAAAACCATAACCTTGAGTCCTGCACAGAAGACTCTATCCTAGGTCAGGGCCTAGATTAACCCAAAACAAGGTTCACGAGCACCTCCCTAAGTGGGTGACAGCAGATGCCTTTACCTCATGCTATACTGCCTGTGCCAGGACGGGGTGGTCCTTTTCCTGTGACTTTCCCTTCTCTGCCCCCTTTCCTGCCACCTGTCACCTGACTCTGAAATCCCCTCAGCTAACGGATCTCTCTTAATGGTAACGGGGACAACTCGGTCTTGACTCCACATTTTCCCGTCCTGCATGATAACCACATTGCTCTTGACCTCCTTTATTTTCCCTGGGGCGTAGAATCTGTCCTCTTTTTTCCCCATTCTGTCCGGTTTTTTGATGTACACCATCTGTCCTTCTTTGAGGTTCTTTTCCTTTGCACCCCACTTACTGTCGTACCACTCTTTGTATTTGCTTTGCTTGTCTTCAATTCTCTTTTTCATGACCTCCTGATCTACCTCCAGATGTCCCCCTTTCCCCATCCACTGCGGGGACAGTTTTGATCCAGCCTTCCTTCCTCTCATCAACTCGAAAGGTGTGTGTCCAGTAGTGGAGTTGGGGGGTGGTATGATAGGCCCACAGAGTTTCCATTATGGTGTCCCGACTTGCTGGCAAGATTGATACTCTCCTTCAGCAAACGGTTCACCCTTTCCACCCTTTCCACTTTGCCGTTAGCCTTGGGACAATACAACGGGGTGCAGATATGAGTTATCGAGCAGTCTTTTAAAAACTCTTTCATTTCATCTGAGATCAGTTGGACCCCATTGTCTGTTATCATTGTTGAGGGAAAACCCTCTCTAGAGAACACTTCTCTGAGAAAACGTATCAATGACTTAGTGTTGATATTAACTACCACCTTGTGAGTTATCCAGTTGGAGTAATAGTCTATCATTACCAAAAGGTACCAATCCTGTGAGCCCCTTCCGTGAATGTGTCCCGTTATGTCGAAGCCCAGTTTTTTCCAGGGTGCCATAGGTACTTCCACTGGTATCAAAGGAGAATGCTTAGATACTTTGGATTTGTCGCTAATGCTACATGCGCAACAATCTCGTACCATCTCCTCCATCTCTCGATCCATCTCAGGGAACCAGTAGTCTGCTCTTAATCTTGACTTGCATAGGCTTCTGCCCAAATGACCTTCATGGGCCAAGGTGATCACTTGCTGCCTCATTCCCTCTGGTGGAACAAGTTTTCCCGACTTCATGACGAAATTCGCTTCCACCGAAAGGTCATCTTTTACATTCCAATACGGTTGCATTTCATTACTCAGCTCCTTGCACTTCTGGGGCCACCCTGACACGATGTACCTTTTCACCTTCCTCAATTCTCATCCTTTTCCATTTGCTTTTCCCATTCTTCTATTGCCACTGCTGCTACACCTATTTCTAAAATGGTGTCCTCCACCTTTTCTTCATCAGATTCGCAGCGGATGGGTGACCTTGAAATAAAATCTGCCACTCTGTTTTGCTGGCCTGGTATGTATACAGCTCTGAAATTATATCCTTGCAGGCCCAACACCCACTTTGCTATGCGCGGAGTCATATCCTCCATGTTCTTCTTGGTGAACAAAGGCACCAGCAGCTTGTGGTCCGTATGCACCTCAAATTGTACTCCCCAAACGTAGAACTTGAAGTGTTTGATTGCCCAATAAACAGCAAGAGCCTCCTTCTCCACCGTAGAATAGTTTGCTTCCGGAGAGGTAAGAGTTCGTGAGGCCAAAGCCACCACCTTTACTTGCTTCTCTACTCTCTGTGATTAGGTTGCGCCTATTCTCCGGTTACTTGCATCTGTGGTAATTATTATGTCTCTTTCCGGATCAAATTTTCCAATAAAGGGTGCCTGTATGATTGCATTTTTTATATCTCTGAACGCCGTCTCTTGTTTTTCTCCCCAGTTGAATATGCTGTCTTTCTCTACCAATTCTCTCAACGAATAGGATCTGGTGGCAACATCTTTAATGAATTTCGCCAAGTACTCCGCCAGACCAAGAAATGACACCACCTCCTCTCTGCTTGTTGGTGTTGGGGCATCTCTAACGGCGTTGACCAAGTCACATTTAGGTTTGATACCTTCTTCTGAAATTGTGTGGCCCAAGTAATCTACTGAGCTCACCCCCAATTTCCACTTGCTCACTCTGGTGGTGAACCCTACCTCGTTCAACCTCCTTAGCACTCCTCTTATGTTCTCACTGTGTTCCTCTTCATTTGAGCCATAGATCAGGATGTCATCCTGGAAGCACATTGTTTTTCTGCAATCTTTGAGAATGTGCTGCATCACACGCTGGAAGGCCGCAGCCGCAGACGCCAACCCAAAAGGCATCCGTAGAAATTTGAGGTTTCCAATAGGAGTTGTGAAAGCCGTCAGAGACTGTGACTCCGGATGCAGCTTTATCTGATAGTAGGCCGAGGACAAATCCAACACGCTAAAGAATCTGGCCCCTTGAATGATGCTCAACATCTCTCCGATTCTCCGGAGAGGGTATCGGTCTATCTGAATGTTAGCGTTCAGGTCTCTCAGGTCTACACACAGCCTAATGTTCTTTCCTCCATCCTTGGTCGTGATAACAACCGGAGCCAACCATGCAGATGTCTCAATCTCCTTGATAACTCCTTGGATGACCAATTTGTCCAATTCGTTTTTCAAAGGCTCCTTCATACGCAAAGGAATAGAGCGCGTTTTATGTACTACCGGAACTGCTCCCTCCTTGAGTGTTATTTTGTGCATATAGTTCCTTAACACCCCCAGCTTTTCATTAAATACCTCCTTAAATTCCTGGGTCAGGTCTTCAGCAATATTGGGTGGTTCTACTAAAAGCACTTGCTCACTGTTGTTGGGATCTAGCTTAATCCCTCGTTCCTTCTGATGTTTCCACCCCAGGAGATTAGAACCTCTCGTGGTGACATACACTTTCCCCACCGTGTGCCTATCCTTAAAGGTTATCCTCATTTTTGTCATTCCCTCTAATGGTATTCGTTCCTTGAAGTACCCTACAGGATTTATGTCAGCCTTCTCTAGCTCCACCCCATGTTTGGCAAACTTTTCCTCAAACATCCTTTTGTCTATTAGCGTATAGGGAGAGCAAGAATCTGCAAAAACTTCAATTCTCTCTCCATCCAAAGTAATTTCACATTTGGGATATTCATTACAATCATTTTCTTCACCATCTCCCACCTGGAATATAAAGGTTTTCTCTCCCCCATCCTCAATTTCCACATTTTCCACCATATGTACTTTAGGATTGAAATTCTTACATACTTTTGAAAAATGCCCCCTTTTGTTGCATTTCCTACATAATACATCTCTTGCAGGACACTTCCAGTTGTTTGCCAAATGATAAGGGCTACCACATTTGTAACATAATAATCCTTGGGGATTGCTGCGCTGACTGACCTTTGCCTTCTCTCCCACTTTACAAACAGTCTCCCCTTCATGTGCCCCTTTGCTCTCATTTCTTTCTCTTGTTGCCCCTTCATGTATTCTCATCTCTTTCATACACAACGCAGTGTGCTCTAACCCTTTAGCTATACTCAGAGCCTCCTCCAGGTCAGGATTCCTAGTAAGGAGTTCCTCCAGCATCCTTGGGTCATTAGTGCACCTAACAATCTGGTCTCTTATCATTGAGTCAGTCATGGCCCCAAATTCACAAGTGGCAGATAGGCCCCTCAGGACAGCAACATAATTAGTGACCTTTAATCTTTCTTCTGCGTCCTTTTGTAAAATTTGTGCCTTTCAAGTACCACATTCAGTTTGATTTTAAAATGTTCCTCCAATTTCATTAAAGTATAATCATAAACATAAAGTCCCTTCTACCTCTTCTTGTTCATCATCCACCTGCCTGCCAGTTATGTACTCAAACACTTTCCTACCATGAATGCCCAGGTTATGCAGTAAAATATGTTGCTTCCTCACGTTGTTGTAATTGCCTCCCCCAATTGCTATTAGGTAAGACTTGAATATACCTCTCCATCTTTTCCAGGGAATATCCGGCTCACCAATCTCATTTAAGAAGGGTGGAGGCTGGCTCATTCCCGCCCCTGCCATGGCCATCAACTAGAAACCCCACTGGACTTCTGTGGAGGCTATCCCTAAAAGCTTCAAAAAGACAGGACGAGTAAAATGCTACGGTGACCCTACTTAACTAATTTTCCCTTCCTGCGAAGTGTGACACCCAAATACCTGTGCTTTCCCCCGCAGTAAAACGAAATGAACCTTACTTCAATCTCATTTCAATAAACATTACATTAATGGGAACTAAAACTGAAGAGACTACAAGAGTCCTCTTTCTTTTTCCTTTGTTTTTTTTTTCAGTCAAGAGATCTGGGCGGGAACTTCCTGTGGAGAGCGTTGACGCTTCGTCAGAAACTCTCTCAGACCTCGTAGACTTCCTCCTTCAGTCCGATGCTTCACACGCCGTGCTCACACACCACCGAAAAGGAGAAAGGAGAACGGCAGTCTCTCCCCACAGTTCACAATAAACGAACTGAGCAAAGCAGAGTCTCCGGATATCACACGCAGCGACGCGCCCCCAGGCACTTCTTCCGAACACTCCTCCGCCTCTCTTCAGCAACCATGCCAGCTCGCCTGCTCCACAAAACTCACTGCGCCCTAAGAGCGGAACGCGCCTCTGGAGAACCGCCAGGAAGAATAACCAGCTCTGCTCACCGCAAGTCGCCAGACAACTCGGGTCAGCTCCCCCTCACAGCACTGGCTCACCGTTCAGCAAGCAGACCACCACGCTGACGCTGCTTCACAGGAGGTCACCCTGACGAGCTGCTACCACAACGAACTTCCGCATGTACATCAAAGAGTTGGCCCGCAGGGGTAAGTCAATTATCAATAATCTTTTTCTTCCGTCCAAGCACCAACCACTCCAGGGGGAGAGCACCACGCTGACCCTGGCTCAGCTCCTTGTCCAACGTCGCCAAAAAGTGTAGGAAAGACGCACTACTCATAAGAGAATTCCAACTCGTTTATTGAGTTCAAAACACACAGGTGCTCCCAGCTTGACGGCTCTCTGACAACCAACATTCTAACGCTGCCTTCAGGTGACAGCATGGGCTGAACCACGGGAAGGAGTGAGGAGGGGGGGGACGGAAGGGTGGGAGAAACCATTAGCTAAGTTACACCAGCGGTGCACAGTACCTAATCTCAACCGTGTTAAGGCAAAACGGTGGGAGCTTCTTGTGACAACTGTCAAATATCGCTGGAATCCTTTTTTGGCATTATGTTCTTGATAAAATATATATGTGCGTTGATTTGTGTATTCAACAGCCCTAACCTTTTCAACATGTTCTAAAAAGGATTTCTTCAGCTCCATTTTTGCGAAGGGAACACCCAGTTCCATATTTAAAAAAGGGTCCAGATCAAAAACTGACTTGTACCAGAACCGGATGTGCCTGAGCCAGGGGATACGCATACAGTGTTCCAATTTTAGGCAATCTTTAATTACACCTTGGGTAAACTCTGTTTCGGGCTTGGACCATATAGACCGCCATAGGGACAGTGGGCGTAGGGCAGCTAAATCTCTATGCAACACTCATGTGGCCTCAAAGGTGTCTTTCTTACTGTGCAACAATTCTGTTTCTTTTTTTATAGATACTCATACTCCTTCCCAAAAACCATCAAGGAAGGAGTTGGCAGCCAGGGCCCGGCAAAGGAAACTGCAGGCCATTGTGGAGGAGTACCGCCAGCTGGTGGCTGAGGCCGAGGAGGAAGAGGCGGCGGCAGCAGCTGCTGCCTCTCCAATGCCCCAGGCCCCAGCCAGGCCCCACCTGCAGGAGTACGGCGCCGTGGTCAGGCAGCCGCTCGCCGCCGCCATTTAACAACATCTGCCGCCCCCCCACATCATGGATGCAAATGTAGGTACTGTGCATTTCGGCCACAGATTCTCCTCTGGGTGTCAAAGCTAGAGGATCAATTAGAGGAGCGTGTCAAGATATTGGTGGACAAACACCTTAAAGCCCGCCGACTGTAATGGACCCTGTTCATTTGTCCCTTTTTTAATACTTTTATTAGTGGGTGGGAATTGGGTGTTGGGGTTATTTTTGTGGGACATTCTTTGGACTTGGACATTGGTTGGGGTTAGGGTGGGGATAGGCATGGGATAGGAGGGACTAGGAGGATATTTTTTTATGTACCAGAATAAATGTTATTTATTTTCAACGTACACATATGATGTTGTTTTGTGGTGGGGTTACTGTTGTACGTCACAAGGTTTACTCTACATGCAGGGCAGCGGCCAGTGTTTGATTGAAATAATTTATTCATTGACCACATGTGTAACAACATTATGCAAACAGATAGATGCGGTACCCCTCAATGAGTTATATTTGTCCTATTTGTACTACCAGTCTCTCCTCAATTATACCTCCTAGCAAACTTCTCTTCTTACCTGTGATTGATGATGATTACGTTTGGCACTGCAAGCAGGACTGCATGGTTTCCCAAGACAACGGAGAATATGCCGTGGTTGTGTGATGGTAGTAGGAGACTAGACACTGGCACTAGCATTGGAAAACAAAAACAAAGAGACAGTCATTTGCCTGAGACAGAATGTGGGAGAAGTTGAAAAATACAGTACATAAGACTGACCCAAAAAAATACAAACAATATTGCAACTGCTAGTGCTAAACTCAAAGAAATCAATGGTGTCGGGGACTGCCAAGTACAAGAAGATAAATGTAGTTGTGTTGAAGGAGTCAGTAAAACACAATCCAATTCGTAAACTTAAATGCTGTAAAATTAAATTCAAACAATGCCACCAATTATTTAGATGTATTCGTTGGGTCACTTTGGGAAATTAATTGCCTTGTACACTAGTACATACAGTGAGCTTGGGTGGGCAAGCAGAAGAGGATCCTCGCCCTGCCTCATTGACATTTGATTTCATTAGTGTTGCTTTCACCACATCTGCCCCAGCAAGCGTGTGATCAATTGTTGGTGTAGATTTAATGTAGTAACATCACACCTCAATATAAAACCACACAGCCCGGGGGAAGAGGGTTAGGGTTTGATGAATGGATGGGAACGGGGGTTTGGGGAAAGGTTTGACAAAGAAAAACAGTACGCATGGAGACAACAAAAGCAAAACAATGAAGACGATGATTGATGATCCACTACTACCCAATAAATGTAAAGTCAAGTAAGAAAAACGAAATTGATGCATGATGAAGGTTTATTATTAACTTGATGGTTAATAATAAGTGGTACTTACTTAACTACTACTACACAATTCAAAGGAAGTATTTCTTATATATGATATGAATATGACTTTTGCCTAAGCTGTATGCCCTCTGAGAAACCGTAATACCTGATGTAGCGGGCTGAAAGCTAGCAAAGAAAATTAAGAAATAGTTTAAGTGAACAATCAATTACCAAACACAAGCGTAAAATAAATGAAGAGGAAAAAAGAATCAAAGAAAATTACGAAAATGATACTAAAGTTAATGTATTATCCAGGGCCAAATGTGTAGTTGTATCTCGTCATTCATCTTTGTCCTCCCTTCCATGGACACTGTGACTGAATATCATTCTTGGGCGCCTCTGGCTGGATGATGAGGAGGATTGGTAAGGTAAGTGTGAGTTGTTGCTCCACGTATAATAGCGCTGGGTGAAAGGCCGGCCTGTAAGTGTTGATGAAAGAAGAAATGGGGTATTACAAAATAAGTTAACTGAATGAAAACATAAAAATCAATTACGGTGTAGTGCAAAAAAGACAAGACTCGTGAGCGAGAAGATTTTCAGACTGAGGCTGCTTGGATACATTGATTAACTCTACTCTTCTAGTTGCACAGCAGTCATCGAAAAGAACAACAAGATAGGAGCCAGCACAGAATAGTTACAGGACCACACCACAACACCGGGCCGTGAGCCTGTGGCCCAAACTCCATTTACCTACATTTTTCCGTTTCAGACAAAAGGCATATACAGCAACCTAGCATTTTCCAAAACAAGTGATTAAATCAATGCGCCAATGTCAGTCAATCATACCACTATTCTATTCCAACACTGCACACACATGTAGCCTAGGTCTGCTGTGGTTCTTGTTGATTGGTTGTGTGTTTACCTTGTATTCCACTTCCTGAACATATTCCATCAATCATCTCAGATCAAACTGACTGACAGCGTGCAAAGATGGTATGGTGGTCATCATCATCCGGTGTGGCATGTGTACGTGTTCTCCAACAGACCACCAACAGCAACTCAGTCTGTAGTGAGTGACTACGATTAAGTCCAGACTGCACCTGCAGTAGTAGGAGTACAATTGGATACATATTATTAAACAACATGGAAACATTGGCAATCACTTGAGACACAAGTACTTTGTTAATTATATTAAACTACTAGTATAGTTCTACTTCATGCACATTTGCTCTGAGTCAGCAAGCATCCAATGCAATGTATGGCATCATTCATTTCATATACCTGTCTTTCTCTTCTTTGTGGCTGTCAGATAACAGATGCAGCAGAGCCTTCTGAAAGTGATGACGAGTTTACTTTAATTTTGGAGCCCTGCTCAAGTTCTGACATTGAAGAGTTGTGTATGCCTGCAGACAGAGGTGTAGCCTTAAGACAGTGATGCATTTCAGATTGGAAACAAAACAGAAGATGGCTATAGTCATGTACGTTTCACTTGTTATGGAGGGACTGTTAGAGGCTACATTATTGCACTATTGTCCATCTCCATCCAATGTATGGCAAGATGGAAATGTATTTAGGGTGAGTGAGAAAGATGGAGCAGGACTCTGATGAGTGGAGGGCACAGTAAATGCTCAGATGTGCAACTCCAATAGGTAATTAAAAGAGAAAGGAAGATGGTGTTGGTTTTGAAGTTTGAACCAGAAAGACAGATACACACAAATAAAGGAAGGGAGAATGTAACAATTTAAAAGCCTAGTTGTCAGGGAAGAGGAGCTCGTCCTCAAACCCTGGTGGTTCTTCTGACAGAAGTAGGTCATGTAACCCACTAGTTATGCCTTCCGACTCGCTCTCCTCTTCCAGCTGTGATTCACGTATTTTGTAGTCTGGTGGTATGAAGTGCTGACTCATTTTGATCATGGTTAACCTCTCCACGTTTTTGGGCGAGAGACTGGTCCTTTTCACGGTTACGATGGCACCAGCAGCACTGAAAACACGCTCAGAAGAGACACTTGCAACAGGGCAAGCTAGATACTTTATCGCCAGCCTGCTGAGCACTGGCCATTGGTTTCTTGTCCTATACCAATACACCAATGGGCTTTGCTCCATGAACACCTCTGTTGTGTCATCCAGATAGGCCTGGACCAACCGCTCAATGTTCAGTGGTGCTCCGGTTTGCTCGGCCTCTTTTGGCTTTGTGACAGCAACTGACTTACCCATCCCTTTCTGTAGAAACCAAGCAGCTATTTTTTTGGTTGTGTCTGATGATGAATCAGATCCTGTTGGTGCTGTTGTTGTTATTGGTAGTGTTGGTGACTGCTGGGAAGCAAACGCACTGCTCTCATGCTGTGAAGAAGAACTTGACTCTGTAGGATGCTCAGTAGTACTTGCACTGTCCTGGGCTGGCACTGGCAGGCCTCTAATTGAGAGCCGTTCGTTTTCTAAATCAGTGGCTTCCTCGGCTATTACAGTTTTGTACTTGGCAACATCCCCTTCTGAAAAAGGAATTACTGCATTACTGTTCACAAATAATTTGTACTGTGGATCCAAAATTGTGGCAGTGATGTAATGTTGATGTGACACAATCTTATTTTGAATCCTTGTATTCTCAGATAAGAGGCTGGCTAAGGCCTTCGCCAAGTAACATGCTTCAAGTTTTCCTTCAACACCTTCGTATGTTTCAGACACCTCCTTCAGCTCTTGCTCTAGCATGTACAACAATGGGATAGCTTGGCCCATAGTATAGTCCTCCCTGCTGACTGCACGTGTGAAGACCTCAAAAGGAAGTAGCACCTCTGTCAGGCATTTAATGAGGTCCCATTGCCACATCTCAACTGTCATGGCTTTAATAACAGTTGGATCCCCTGATCTTCTTGTCATTGTCATGACATAAGCATTAAGTGGTATGTACTGCTCAAACAGCCGATCAAGCATGTAATAAGTAGAGTTCCAACGTGTTGGTACCTCCTGGATGAGTGCTTTGACTGGCATTTTATACTCACGTTGAATGACCCGTAGCTGCTTCCGGGCTTTAAAAGAATGGTTGAAATGCGTGCAGATTCTTCTGCAAATGGTCAGTAAGTTGCTGACTTTGCTTTCATTTTTCAGAAAGTCTTGAACCACAATGTTAATGCAGTGTGCCAAACACGGGTCCCTGAAATAGCGACCATCTTGCATGGCCTTAACTACATTACTGCCATTGTCGATGGCAACAAAACCAATGTTAAGGCCTCTTGGTCGCAGCCATTCAAGGACCTTGCTGTTAAACTCATCCAAAATGTTTGCAGCAGTATGCGATTTCTCCATAGCAAACATGGCTACAGGAGCATGTCTGCGAGTATCATTAAAAATCTCAGTATGGTCAATGCCTGCAGATATCTTGTCTCTAACACCTGAAAAAGAGATCCAGTGTGCAGTGATGCACATGTAATCAGTGCCTTGGCAACTGGTCCACATGTCTGTTGTCAGGTGGATACTATGCACAGCACTCTGTTGCAAGGCTTTTCCAAGTAATTCCAGCACGTCGTGGTGTAGTGCTGGAACAGCAACTCTGGCAAAATAGTAGCGGCTGGGAACATTCCATTTTGGGCAGAGGGTTGTCACAAATTTACACCACAAAGATTTTTGGACGACGTAGGGTATGATCTGGTGCACTAGGGATAGTACACTAAAAGTCACGCTGATTGGCACTCTACCAACTACTGGGGCACCGTCCCAACCCCAGGTTAGACCAAACTAATACAAATAAGAGAGCTGGGAGTGCTTATTTATGCCTGAAACAATTTGATTTTTTAATTTTCAAAAAGAAATGCATATAGAACAATGTTCCAAAAGGTTAAATTGTGAAAATACAATCAAAATTCTTAATTCTTCTTTAGAGTGCGCATGAGCGGAAACACTAAACAGTGTTTAGTGAACGGAAATTAAAAGTAGCGGACCTGGTTGGAAACACGGAAACACTTAGTAGCTTGAGAAAGCAGGGGTAGCGGACCGTAATGAAAACGTTTACTGGCTCACAGGTGAGCAGAATTATAATACGCGCGGAATTTGAGCGTGTTTTGATTGGCTATTGAATCCCTTTTAAACGAAGGGAGTACAAGACACCCTCACCTTCGGGATTTATCGCACCCGGATGGCGTGGAGAGGAACAGGAGGCCACAGTATGAAAAGTAAGTGAAGAGGGTTGGACAGAGTATAGCGTGATAGTTAATTTGAAAGGGAAGAAGCGTCAAGATTATATTATTTTGTTTATTTTGTGTACTTTTTAGATTTGGCGGTTTAAGAACGCATTGATAGGACCACTACGAAATAGATGTTACTTTTCCGCTTGGCTACATTTTATTGGAATGCGGTGAGTGGACATGGAGGCATAATAAAAAATTCTTTTTTAGATACTTCAGAGGGCTAATAAAGCAAACCAATGCATCAATTTCTTGTAGGTATGAGAAGCTACTGGCAGATTGTTTTTAAAGGACTCTCGGTTTAAAGAAAGGATAAACCGATTTTGAGGGAAGCATTGACTAATATTCTTGAAGGTATGAATTTCTAAGGGCAGGGTATGTTATGGTGTTTAAAGAAATCGGTGCTTGATATAACAGAGAAATAAGAATTGGAACAGTGAAGGTCACAATTGGGTACATATATAGTATTTGTTTAATAATCTATCGGTCTTTCCTTTCTCTGCCTCACCCCAGTTCATGAACACAACTTTTGTATGAAGAATCGGCCTCTTGTAGCGAAACTGCCTAGACCAAAGGTTACACAATTTTTGAAGCCAATTAAACAAAGGAGCCTCATTACAAGAGTATGAGGTGAGCTGTTCACCAATAATAATAAAAATGTTTTTTAACACTCATGCAACAGTTTGCCAGCACTTCATCTCAGGGTGTAGGTAGAATATTTGTGTGTTCAAAGAAGGAACAACAGATGTGTTGTAGAGTACTTTTGTGTTCGAAAAAGGAACAGCAGATATGCTTATATGTGAAAAAACCAAGCCAATGTTTTTCCGCTTGTTGTCTAATATTGCCGTAGTTATTGAATTTCCTGTTAGTACCACCCGGCACAGTAAGCTGTATTGAATTTAAAAAAGTTACGAAAAGATGTGGGTTCTTTTTGCTTCTTACAGGTTATTACGGATTGACATTGTATATATGCACTGATGTGTTTGTATTGTGTGTTTGTAATTGCAGCCCTGATGACGTCCTGCATCCAGGACGAAACGCGTCGGCTGTAGAACAACAAGAATAAAGAAGAATTAAGAATTTTGATTGTATTTTCACAATTTAACCTTTTGGAACATTGTTCTATATGCATTTCTTTTTGAAAATTTAAAAATCAAATTGTTTCAGGCATAAATAAGCACTCCCAGCTCTCTTATTTGTATTAGGTTGTCACAAATTCCAGGAATCCCACCCCTTCAACAAAAGAAAAAGGGAGAAGGTTCAATGCTAACATTTTAGCAAGCTTAGCATTGTACAAACGTGCTATTGGGTGGTTGCGTTCGTACTTTCCCTCCTGCATAAACATGCCAATAATGGTACGCTGCTTGGTATTTCTATCAGTTATGCTCGATGCAGTACTTCGCGTCGCAGACTTCGTACCCGTACTCCTTGGTGTCTCCGGGTTACTCTTACTCTGGTGCCACTGAGATGTTACTGATGCAGAGGATGTGGGATCTACCACTACAGTGCTGGGGACAGGGGTACTTAGTGTACCACTACCAGATAGAATGTCTCCCTTTTCTTCCTGTTCGACCCGTGGACTTTGTACTGCTTCCCCACCAACATTAATGGTTCCTACTTTTATGCTACGTAGGTGGTCCTCCCACTTGATTGCGTGGTGTTTTTTCATATGGGTCATTTGGCCTCCGGTACCATAGTTTGTACCAAGCTTATCACGACTAACAGAGGAATGACAAATGGAGCATATAGCAATGTTTTCCTCATTTGCGCTAACTGTAAAGAAGTCCCACACTGGGGAGCTTAACTTTTGTCTCCTGCTAGAGGTGCCACTTCCAATGCCGGATGAACTGGAGGTTGTATGTTGAATTTCACTATGTGGCTACGCAGTAGTACCACTACCTACTTCTGCTGAGGTGGAACTTGTGCTGGATGTAGGACGCTTCCGGCTCTGTGCAAATGTAAAAATGGAAGCTGAAGGTAGTTTTGGTGTGGCCTGTGTTGGTGGTATGCATGCTACATCCCTAGTTACAGCCATTCTCGATAGGGTTAAAATGTTGGTCTCCATGTCCTCAGTGCCAGGAGTAATGCTTGTGATGACATGGTTTGACTTGTCATCACCATCATTATCCGGCTGTTCAACATCGCACTCCATAAGTGCAAGGCTTCCTGGAACATTCCTTTTCCCTAGCCTGGTCTTCTTGGGATGTCTCTCCCTCTCATGCTCAGATTGTTGTGGCTCCCAATTGAGATCAAGATCATCAGAAGGGATGCTTGGCGAAGAACTCGATGGACTAACCCTCCTTTTCCTTGGTGGGGATTTGGAAAACAATAGATCTCCTGCATGAGGGGCTTCCTCTTCTTCTTGCTCTGCATCAGGCTCAATTTCCTGAACTGCCCCGACTTCGGGAGGAACAACAACTACTATTGCGGGTGGTGGTTCTTGAACAACAACTATTGCAGGCGGTGGTTGTGGTTGTTGTTTTTCGTTGAATATCTACTATTGCAGGCGGTGGTTGTGGAACAACTACTATTGCAGGCGGTGGTTGTGGTTGTTCTTTTCGTTGAGCATCTACTATTGCGGGCGGTGGTTGTTGAACAACTACTATTGCGGGCGGTGGCTCCGGTTAAACATCTACTATTGCGGGCGGTGGTTGTTATTCACCACTTTTCTGCTGTGTTCCCTCTTGCGTGGAATGTGTACTACTTTGAGATAGCGATAAGTTCAGGTGAGGCTCAGTATCACTGCTTTCCACCATTAGGCTGGCTACCTCTTCCCCACTCATCTGCTTGGGCCTTGGTTGGTGGCTTGGGCCCACTGATGCGGAGGTGCTGGCCCCAGCTTGGACCCCGGTCACTGCTGCTGCAGGCGTACTTTTTTCAACACCAGACTTAAGTGTCACTTCCTTCTTCTGTTCTTCCTTCTTCTTCTCAGCAACTTTCTTGGTCTTGGAGTACCTGGTACCTGCTTTCTTTGGGCCCATCTTCTTCAGATGTCAGAAGCAGCACTCAGTTGCACAAGTTGCTGAGAATGATGTCTGGTCAGGTGAGTCACACCACACGTGACGTAGTACAGAAGGACGTCCGTCTGGCAGTAGAACAGGCGATGAATGATAACAGACATCTTCTCTTCAGTCTTTTGTGCACCTACAAGCAAAGAAGGCAGAATAACATCAGTCGAATGTGGATTTTTTTAGCTTTAATTTTAATTACTACTAGAAGTATTAGTACACTCAGTAAGAGTAACAATAGCAAAGAACTAAAATGCAAATGTAGTGGAAGTGGAACTTGTTTATCCTTAATTTGTGCATCATTTCGGATGGATGCAGCATTAGTGACCTGCAGCAGATAGCAATGGGTATGTGAACAGTAGTAAGCCAACAGGAACAATGGCAAGACACAGGCCAATTTGTCAAAAACAAAACAGCACACTACTACTACCACCACAGCTCCCAGCCACATGGGCACTCTCATCACAGGTACATGGGTAAAGGCCAGAAAACAATAAACTCAAGCAGGCCTATATCCCTATATGGCCAGAAAAAGGAGGATGCCTGTTAAACATCACAGGTTAATGCAAATAAGAAAATCCCCGTGGGTAAAAGGTTTGAAAGTTACACAACAACACAAACAACAAAGGCATTTACAGTTTTTTTACACAGACCCATACAGTTAACTACACCCCAAACACCACATTTGAAAATTCAAGGCATTTCCACCCATGCCCTAAATGATGTTAAATTCAACAGACAAAATGAAAACCGCTACATCAAGCATAACCGCTGACTACCTCTGGGACTCTAGGCCTACTGGCAGAAGAAATCACACAAGTTTGTAGGCCTGCAAAAATTAAAGCACGATGGAATGTCATACAAAATGGCCGCCCCCACATGGCCAACAACATGAAAAGAAAGAGAAGACAGACAATACATGCCTATGGCAAAAGGACAATGCTTGGCTTCACAAAATGGCCGCCCCGCCGCCCACATGGTCAGGCCACCCTCAAACAACAAAGTACATAGAGGACAGAAACAGTAAGTGGTCCATGCTCCAAAAACTACAAGCAAATGACAACCTGAGGAGTTTCTTTAGCAAAATGAACAGCATCAACATTTTCGGGAAGGTTTTATGAAACTCGAGACATATTGCTCGCGAGATTGCAAATTTGGCGTGTTCGGCAGCGCGAACTGTACAAAACGTCGTTATCGCGGGCCCGAGCACGCACATTGAGCGCGCGAAGAAGACAAAAACTGTAAGGTCGCGTTGTCGCACTGTGCAAAGTTACCAAAACTACGCGAGCTGAATTCTAGGGTTACCTAGTGCACAGAAAAAGCCATATTATTTAACACACACCCAAAACCTACAATTCAACACTAAAAACACATTTTGCTAATCAATCCAAAGCCATCCATGACCTACATGATGTTACACTTACAACTTAAACACCACAATAAGAGTTGAACAACTTTCCTGCACCCATGATGATGACTCTAGTAGTACCCTTGGGCCTACTGGCAGAGTAGGCCACAAGCTTGGAGGCCTATGGCAAAAACACAGTGGCTACAAACACAAAATGGCCACCACCACCTGGCCAAGCCACCCACAGAAAGTAAATGAACTCAAGCAGGCCTACACTAACTACATGAACTACTAGGGTTACCTAATTTTACTAAAAAAAATTACATTCCGCTACAACAGAGTATGCAATTAAATCCAATGCCATCCATGATATTTTACAGACACCACAGAAACATTGTTGGACCCGTGGGTACCTCTAGGCCTACTGGATGAAATTTCAAAGACACACAACTTGGCCCCTCATGAAAGTACAGGCCTCCCTCAATATTAATTTTTAAGAAAGATTGAGAAGCACAGATAATTGTAGTTAAAAAAAAACAAACCAAACAAACATTTACAGTACACCAATTCTCAATTCTCAAACTTACTTGTAAAAGAAAAGTTCAAATCCAAAAGTCCTCAATAAATCCAATCAAATGCTTTGATGCAGCAGACATACACAAAGAGTGATCCTTCCAGCTCCAAATCCAAATGAAAGTGAACACCACATGGACAAAGCACTGGAAGGAGTCTGGTGGACAGGAACTTGAAGTTGGAGACTCAGGGGCACTTCCTTTCTCTTGAAAAAAGAGTAGAAACAAAAAGAGGACTCCTAGCCCAAAAAAATACAGCCAAATCATAACCTGAGGGGTTTTCCTGAGTAAAATGAACATTTTTTAGAAGATTTTAACATGCTCGAGAGATATTCTGTGCCAGATTGCAGTGTCTGCGTGTTCGGAAATGCGATCTTACCAACATGGCACTGCAAGGAAGATCGCGCGTCCTAATGACCTGTTCGCGCATCCGAATGACGTTATCGCATTCTCACAGTCGCATGGGATTGTGCGGCTGGATTCCAAACATCGTAGCAAAAGTGACCGGGAGAGAAAAGCGAGAAAGCGAACTCAGAACCACGGTAACTCATTACCGCGCACGCGAGAATGCAATTGAGCGCGCGAGGAAGAAAAACGAATATGCTACGCTGTAGATTGCGAAGTAGTCGACAACTTCGTGCTCGCTGCGAAGTGCGATTTGCCGAAAATTCGCAAACTCCGCGAACGGAGCGTAGTTCTCCGCCCAGGGTTAATAATTTTCTTTCAGCTGTGTCATGGGTGGACTATCGCTGTTGTTCGCTCAATCAATCAAAACAAAGCACCTAAAGCCATCCATCATATAAGCAAAGATCATGTGATCGGCAGGATATAGGATCAGAAATGAATAATCTTCATTTTCCTTTTGTTGTAGTCAAGGCCCGGGGGGGGGCAGTGCGAAATATAAATTACATTGAGCAGTAGCCCTTGATGCAACCGAGTATGGCAGTGCCACCCCTACAGAAAAGTAAGAGCTTCCCTATCACCACCTGCATGTACTGCTTAAAGTAATGCGAGTCTGCCTCATCATGGCTTGTGTCTGTTTTTCTTGGGTGCAAGTTTTTGTAAATGTTTCAACTACTTTGGGTTGGACATGTAGGTTTTAGGGTATAATTGAGGTGCCTTAGGGGGGGTGGTTAAGAAGATTTGAAGAAGTGTTGGGGAGAGTGCGAAGAAGCTTAGAGGGAGATTTTGTCTGTCCATCGGTTTGCTGAGGCCTACTTGTTTCCTGTTCCTGTTCCTGTCCTGTACCAGTATCCTGACAATCTTTGTTCCCTGAATCTATCTCAGGGAACCTCTACTATTCCCGTGGCCGGTGGGTGGTATTTCACTATTTCCTTAGGTTACTATTAGCTAATGACCCGTACTTTGCATAATAATTTGCAAATGTATTTTGTCTCTGAAACGTTTGTCTCTACGCCTATCCACTCTATCATATGCATTTTATTCATTTGATATGAGTTTGACACTCTTTGCATTTGATAAATATGGTCTCTCTCTCTTTGTGATTAATGCATTGTTTACCTTGTGAATCTGTACATGTTGAGCTCTTATTTACTATATTATTTGGTGATAAACATTAATACCATTACATTAAGTATGTAGTTATTAAGTTATTACCATCAACTTCTGAACTTTAGTTCCATCAACTTGAGGAAAGAAGTTGATATGCAGACTCAGTTATGTATTTAGAGTGTAAGATACAAGTCTGTATAATAAACAACTGATTTTGAGTGTTCATTAGTCTTGAAACTCTCCCAGTGTCATGTCAGCTGGTGTGTTTTGGGTAAACGTGTATGGGCCTGTGTGTTGATGAGTAGTTATTGATTGTCAATCCCTGATGTGGCGCTGGATCATCATGGTGGGCTATCTTTCTATATATGGGGTCAAATGAATAGCTGCTCTCTTAAAGATGAGCTACCCAAACATTAGTCTCAAATTCTTCCAAAAGGCTTTGATTTAGGTCTCTGTGTAGCAACTTTGAAATTAGGTTGGGCAGCTATAAAGTCCCTTCGAGAACCCTGGGGAGCTTTATCTTAAAGTTACAATTTGTTTTTTAGCTCAAGAGTCTACATTCGACCCACTGAAGCAGTAATCTGAAAATTGTCTTTGAAAGTATTTTTTTGGTTTCATTAACTACTGGAAGGAGGTGAGGGGAGCTGAATGCTTGAAAGTCTATACATCCTTATATGAGAGTATTTAAAAACAGGATTGTGCTGAAACCTAATCCTGGCTTTGTATTTAAGGGGAACACAGTGTTTCATTGACACCTGGAAATTGTTTCACTGGTACTGTGTGCAGATGCATTTTTTAATAATGATGTTGATTTGTGTCCATTTGTGTTGTGATAAGTCACCTTAACCTTCCTCTGAGAACAGAGAATTTGTTTTTTTTGTTCATTTTGGAGTGGCTAAAAGAGTCAATAATTATTTTCATAAACACTCACTCCGTGTATTAAAGAGGTTATTATGTTGGCATATGCTCCAGCTGACTCTAAGAGGGGAATGGCGGTCTCTTGAACTAAATTGAGTGGAGCACCGGTCATAGATACAGGTGCTGCAGCCACCTTGCCAAATTCATCAACATTTGCAGATATTACAGATTAAATCCTGCACTAGGAAATGAACTGTCATTTGGAATGACAGTACTGAATGTTAGATAACTTTCAAGTATTAGTGTTATTATTCAGAAGTGATATGAGTTGTAATAAATTGATTCTGGCATTATCCACTGTTGAAGCTCTCTTTGAAGCGCTTTTAAGGAGAAACAAAGTTGTTTTTATTGTGCTCTTATTTGTAAGTTATAACTCGATGAGGAGAGCAGATGCAGATGAGGGCTCCGTATTTACAGGTTATCTCCATTACTCCTATTTTGAATTTCGAGTGCCATTACTTACATTCCCTCCCTCCTTACACTGGTCTTTTTTAGCGGGGATGCTTATATCTATTCATAAAATGGGAAGACATATTAACTAAGGAAGGATCCTAAGGTAGGATAACATCCTACATAATGCATTTTTTACATAATGAGATGAGGAGTGCAGAATAAGAGTAATGAAGATTACTGGTAAATAATCGGAACATTTGTAAACAATGAATGCTGGTGACTGTTGAAGATAATGTACAGAGGTTAAAAGAGCCTGGAAGCCGAATCAGAGCATGAAGACAATAGCAGACATCCGTCACTGCCAGCATCAACCTTTCAGTGACTATTACTCTGCAGTGGGCTTGCACTCAACAGCATGGAGTCACGGGCGTAATTATCTACAGCGCATCTGAGGATCAAAATGGACTCGAACGGTATTTCATTTGAGCCACTGGTTGCACCAGCACTATTTTTTGGGGGTTTTTTTTGGAACCAGGACTTATTTTTCTACATCAGGCTTTTAAGAGAGCAAGAGAAGTATGGACAGACAAAATGGAAAGACGGAGGAAGAGAAAGATAGAAAAAAAGTCGTGAAAGGAGAAAGCAGGAATCTGCAAGAGTGAGATAAACGCGCTGTGAGTGTCTAGTCGCAGGCTAAAAAGGCATGAGTGGATTTAGGACTATGCAGCCTTGGTATGCGGTATGCCGACATTCAGTTGCACCAGCTGCGGGCTTCTGTCGCAGACCTGGGCTTCGTCACTCGTTCTTTTACAAGTTAAGCACTGGGCTTGAACTACTTATAGACAACATATTTATTCTCCAAAGAAATCTTACACGCACTTAAAAAAAGTATCCTAAAAGTATCAAAACACGCTTCAAACGCCCATCGTTAGCAAAAGCACGCTGCTGATGAAACGGGAACAATATATCATATGTTTTCTACATTTGGCTTCAGATTTCAGTTTCACCTAGCCTGAGATATTATGACTGGAAGGCTATCGGATGCATTTGTTTTTCTTCCCCCTGTAATGTTTCTAAATGCACCACTGTGTTTTTTCTCAGCACTCTCCGAAATTAGCAGCGTTCATTTTTTTCAGGTTCAAGTTGGCAGATATTTTGACTTCCTGCTACAATCGTCATCTTTCCATCAAAGAACCTTTTTGTGGTGTAAATTACATCCGGCTTCTCTGCATTCAGGTATATGCAATGGGTTCTGTGCTCGGCTGTTGTTCATTTATCCACTTGAAATGGGTAGTGACAAGCCATTGATATTGTTCAGGTCAATGACTTGCTCATTAAGAGCAGAGCACACATTTCCAGGCAAATGATTTGTAGTGATTTAAGCAGCAGTGCATATGATGAGTATTTTGTATGCAGAGGCATGCCGATTCTTCTGAGGGTAGTCTCTTCCAAATGTTTCAATCTGCTGGCCACCTTGCAATTTATTCACCTCCAGAGAACATTGAAATTGGTTTTATAGTATTATAGGCACAATCTCTGCTGCTAAATGTAAACCCCGTGGATTGAACAAGGAGCATTCTTGTTGCGCATCTTACATGCTGCAGTGGATGGCTACGTTTTAGAACATAATTTCGGTCTATAAAAACTCAAGTTATGATACAGCCAAAACAGCCCATAATGATGTGATGGTGAAAGGCATTTCCTTAGGAGTTGCGCTGTGGAGAGAAATTGTAATCTACGTTATTGTATTACATGTGTGTGGGAAAAGCATGCAAGTAATACCATAATGATAAAGTACCATTTACAGCGTTCTTTATCGCGCTGTAATTACTGCAAATTACAACATGCGTCATTTCACCTTAAATCACGTGTGCAAGTCACCTCATTTTCTAATTGGTGATGTTCTTATTGCTCTGCAGTCATGACTGACGGCTCTCCCGTTTCAACACAATCTATCCACTGAGAAAAAATACTTACAAGAAAAAAAAGTCGACCCAGGGACCATTTTAGAATTGCACTTTACAACTAAACTGCTGTAGAAATGTTTTCTTATAGAGAATACTGAAAAGTGTGCATGTTAGAGAATCATATTTAGATGTATTATTAATTTAGTTAATGATTACTAAACAGCCGCGGTCGGTAGGGGAGTACCCCCACAGGGTGGGGGTTAGTAATGTATGGATAATGGAGGTTTGCAGGTAAGTAAACATTTAAATAAATCAAACGAATTTCGTTGTGCGCACTGCATCTGCAAATGCAATGCAGTGCGCGCAACGAAATTCGTTTGATTTATTTAAATGTTTACTCACCTGCGAACCTCCATTATCCATACATTACTAACACCCACCCTGCCCCTCCCCCTCCCCACGTCACCGCCCCGGCAGGTACTCCCCTACCGACCGCGGCTGTTACTAAAGTGTGTGGTACTTAAACATATGGGAGTAAGATAGAAGAAAATATCTTTTTTCTGCCAGGCAATCATTCTTAAATGTGCCTCTTTAGTTTGGCCAAGAACGGCTTTTCCTTTCTACTCTTGCTTATACATTTTTTCTTAGCACCCGTAACTGACTTAAGAATGTGCTGACTTGGGGGGCGTGGCTTGGACGCCGAGGAAATGGCGGCGTAACCCGATTGCTCCTCCAAGCACGAACGGTCTATAAATGCTGGGAGCTGTATTTTGGATGCATAACCCGACTTGAAGGGAAGAATCAGGAACCGGAGTGTGTCCCCCTGCTATAGAGCAAGTTTGGGCCGATTCCGAAGTCGGAGGGAGAAGTGAGCGATCTTCTCGTCTTCACCGCTGGCAAGTACGAGAGAGACGGAGCTCGGCGGCGGCTTGGGCGACGTGATTCCCGGAGCGGCGGAGCACCACGTACATCGAGCGCAACGGACCTCCCCACTTAACCAGATGAATATGAGACGCTGAAACTACAACACGCAACGCAACAGCAAGTATATAATTCTGAGCAGCAAGAAATAAACTTGTGGATATGCGGCGTTGAAATGTGTAACGGCATAAATGGCGCGAAATCTTATCTTTAAAATGGCGGCATGAGCATTCTCCCCGCCCGATGTACCATATACAACCAGCGCCCTTGCGCATGAAACCCAGGCTTGGGAGTGATTGTTGTCCAAATTTTGATTTAATAACTGCCGAAGGTCAATGCCACCCAGTAAAGTGAAATGCGAGTGTTGGGCACTGAATGCACTGAATACTCGCAAACAAAGCAGTTGTGCAGGCGACCGATCGCTATATCCGGTGAGTGATGGCTTGGGGAGAGTACATAGTGGCCAAATAGTTTGCCAATACTATTATCTCATGGAACTAGTAGCGGGACACCTGTAAACTCAAGAATAGCTCAACGCTGCACCGAGATCATGCCACGCAGTTAAACATTCAGGACAACGAGAGGAGGCTAATAACTGAGACTCTGTCAATAAGTGGGCCAGTGAATAATGAAGACACCGCTGTGTGTTCCTTGCGCTACTTCCTACACGAGAATCTGAATCGGTGGTGAAATCGGCTGACACGAGGCTGACACGAGGCTTTTACAAAATGGCGGCTGATGTTGCAACACCCTTACAGCTAAACCCGAGAGCTGCCTAACTGCGCAATACTAGTTACACATCTCCTGACCGGAACTGCCTGTCTGGTACATAAAACGAGTACTTGGGGGCCTGATAGTGGATAGGAGTGATAATGATCCAAACATCTTCCCATCACCTTGTCCTTAAAATGGGGGATAAAGAAAACGGTAAGACTTCTAAGCGACTGAAAGCGGAACCACCACTGCCGCTCTCACCTTTCGAAGGGAAGAAAGAATTTGGCGAGGCTATGGAATTCATTCTAAGCAGACTAGAGGAAGTCAAGGATCTGGCCAAATCCACTAAAGAGGAAGTAGTTGCGGTCAGACAAGACATTAGAGATATCAACTCTAGGCTGGCAGAAACTGAAAGTAGAATAAGTAAGTTGGAGGATACAGAAAACAAAACCTGTGGAGCCATTAAAAATCTCACCCTCTGCTCTGACCATCTCTCCAGAAAGCTGTCGGAATTTGAAGATAGAAATAGGAGGGGGAACCTGAGAATTTTTGGTATTCCAGAGAACTCGGAAGACTCCATGGAACATGCGTAGCCTTTCTCGAACAATGGTTTACACAGGCCCCGAACCTCACTTTTGCCCAACCACTGGAGTTCGACAGGGCCCACAGGGTTCCCGGGAGACTAACAAAAGACCAAAAAGGCCCAAGAGCAATTATATGTAAACCCCTGAGGTTCCAGCACGTCGAACAAATTCTTACATTCGTCCGCAGACATAACCATGTCTTATGGAAAGGGCAGAAAATATACATATCGCAAGATAATAGTAAAGAGACTATGGAAATCAGCCGATTAAAAGACAGAAGTTGTTAGATTACCTGCGCAGACAGAAAGGTGACATAGAGTTTGAGTTTGAGTTTGAGTTTAAGGAATTTGTAGAGCGCGCATACACCAAACGGTTTCTTGGCGCTATGTAAATACTGCTACTCAGGGGGCAGAGAGATTGGAGAATGCGGCAATTTAAGAGGGGAAGGCTAGGGTAAACAGGAAGGTTTTGAGGCCTTTACGGAACAAGGGGTACTGAGAACAGGATCTCAAGTGGAGTGGGAGAGAATTCCAAAAAGCGGGAGCCGTGGTAGAAAATTTGGAACCTCCCCACTTTTTCCGTTTAAAGCGAGGGACCACGAGGAGATGATGGGTAGCAGAACGCAGTTCTCTAGGAGGAATGCAGTCTTGAATGGCTGTATTAATGAAAGCCGGGGAAGAGCCAGTCCGGGCATTAAAGATGGTACAGCCAAGCTTGAATAAGGCACGCTGCCGGACAGGGAGCCAGTGAAGGGATACGAGCAGGGGTGTGACATGTTGTGACTTAGGTAAATTAAAAACCAGTCGAGCAGCCTGGTTTTGAACCAGTTGGAGGCGCCTCACGAGGTACGCAGGCATGCCATGATAAAGGGCATTGCCTTAGTCCAGGCGAGACGTCACCATGGCCAGAAGTATTAATTTGAGGGCAGCTGGGGAAAAAAATCGTGAAACTTTGCGTATTGTCCTGAGGGAGAGGAAGGCTGAGGAAACGACAGCACTGACTTGAGAGTGGAGGGAAAGTTGATTATTGATTTTGAAACCAAGAGTCTTGACAGAGGAAACTGGAGTAGGTGGGGAACCTAAAGAGGGGGGCCAAAAGGAAGAGGACCAAGGACTGGAGCAACCACCTGTCAACACCAATTCCGTTTTGTCGGGATTGAGTTTCAGGCGGTTGAAATTCATCCAGTCCTGGATAAAAGTCATGATAAACTGAAAGTTAGATATTGATCCGGGGGAGGAAGAGAGAGAAAAGATAAGCTGGAGATCGTCTGCATAATTGTACACAGAGACCTCCAGCTGCTGTAAAGCAAAAATAAGGGGGGCAATGAAGAGGTTGAATAACAGGGGGGACAGAGAGGATCCTTGGGGGACCCCGCACTGGACAGGACAAAAGTCAGCTGAGTACTCGCCCAGGCGGACCGCCTGGGTGCGACCACTCAGAAAGGAGGATAGCCATAGCAGGGCAGTCCCTCCGATTCCCGCCGCCTCGACACGTGAAACTAAGATGGCATGGTCCACCGTGTCGAAAGCGGCGGAGAGATCAAGGAGGACCAAGGCCTGGGGCTGACTAGTATCCATGCCCTCTCGGAGGTTGTCCAGCACCGATATAATTACTGACTCTGTTGAATGTGTGGGGCGGAAACCAGCCTGCCTGGGAGCCAAGACACTGTTTCTTTCCACAAATTCGCTCAAGGTTCTGACAACATGACGCTCCAATACCTTTGCCAGGAAAGGCAAGAGAGAGATGGGGCGGTAGTTGGCTGGGTCCGAGGGAACCGCCCCAGTTTTTTTTTAAATAGGAACGATCACTGCCGATTTAAGTGATGGAGTGACAATACCCTGGGATAATGAGCTGTTAAGAAACGTGAGGGGCGGTGAGGGGCAATAGGCGTAGATCTGCTTCAGAATGTAGGCAGGGCAGGGGTCCAGAGGGGAGCCGGATTTAACCAGCGGAAGGATAGAGGAGAGAGAATCAATCGTGAGGGGGGGGATAGAATTAAGGTGTGCTGCAGCTGGAGGACAGCAAGGGGCAGTGAAGGAGGGGGATGGCGGAGGGATATTAGCTTTGATCGTGCTAATTTTGTTGAGAAAAAATGAATTAAGGGAATCACAAAGTGGTTGTGATGGAGAAGGTTTAAGTGAGGCTCTATCAGAATAGGCGAGGTCTTGAACGATGGAAAATATTTCTCTGGGCCGGTTCTTCGCGAGCTGAATTTTGGATGAAAAATAAATCTTTTTAGTTTCCAGAATGGATTTCTTGTATTGTGATAGGAGAGTGGTGTAACGAATTCTGGAAGTAGGGCAGTAATCCCGCCTCCAAAGGCGTTCCGCTTGGCGGAGATTAAGTTTTTGAATTTTCAGGTCGTTGGAGAACCATCGGTGAGCGTCTTTGGGGCGTTTGGACGAGATGCGCTTCAAAGGGGCAATGGAGTCGCAGCCAGCCCGCAGCCAGCTGTTGATAGATTCAGCTTGACCGAAGGATGGCAGCCCTGAAAGGTCAGGGCTGGATAAAGAGAGTGTGGCAGATAGGGCCACTGCGTCCACCCGGTTCCATGATCGTGCCCAGACGTTTTTGGCAGGGGTGAGCTTGGGGGATGAGAGGAGGGAAAGAGAAAAGGTGATCAGAGAGTGATCTGACCATACACAGGGAGAAATAGAGAGTGAGGTGACCGGACAGTTTCGGTGCCAGATTTGGTCAAGGATATGTCCCAACCTGTGCGTAGGGGCATGGACAGCAGGAGTGAAATTGAGCGACTGGAGGGAGTCTGAGAACTCTTTGGAAGTTGCGCATTCCGCAGGGTCAGAGGGCCAAAAGTTAAAGTCTCCCAGGACAACGATGGAGGAGTGGTTGACTACCAGGGTAGCCATCAGATCTTGGAAGCTTGAGAGAAACGTTTGAGGGGAAGACGGGGGTCGGTAGATAAGGACACAGGTAAGTGGGGGAGTCAGGGAAAGTGAACGGGCAACCAGACAATCTGAAGAGCCCAGGGAAGAAAGGGTTAAAGGTTGGAACGTGATTTCCTTACGGGCAATCAGGGCAACCCCTCCACCTGACTTTCCGGAGGAACGATCAGCTCGGATAGCGTAATAAGATGGGGGGAGTATTGCCAATAGGGAGGGGAGAGAGCTATCCGAGAACCAAGTCTCGGTAATGAATAGCAGGTCGGGTTTTTTAGATTCCAGTAGCATAAAAAGATCAAGCTGATGTTTGACAGCCGATCTGGTGTTGAGGTAAATTGCGGAAATTACTGTAGGGGAAGGGGCAGTGGGGGTCGGGATGGAAGGACGACTAGTCTGAGGCAAGGACGAGGGACTGGTGTGGAATGGGGTTTGAGAAGTCAGGAGGCCAAGACTGGTGACTCGGGTTAAAGCAGTAGCATCCAAAGGCCACTTGCCTTGGAGGTCAGTCAGTTGCGAGCGGGAATATAGAGTGCGAGAGGCAGAGTGACTAGCCTCTAGACTCGGTCGGCCGCGGACGGGCGCAGACGGGCTTTCCTTAGGCGCGCCTTCGGCGCGCAAACGTCGCGCCCGCTGCGCTCGTCCGCTGTGCTTCCGGGGGAGGCACATCTTTATAGGAGGATAAACAGATGGGCAGTGGGCGTGGCCTCCAAAAGGGGGCGTGGCCTGTGGGCTGAGCAGGGCGCTGTAACAGCGTTCCACGCCGGCTGGGAGCAGTGAAAATCCCGCTATCAAGGCGAAGTGAGTGAGGGGTAAGTGGGTTTAAAAGATAAATGTAGCCAAACACACACAAGTTAAAATAGCAGTCTCCCGGCTTTCCGCCTCAGGAGTAGGGCATTACAAATGGTGACGCTCGTATTCAGCCTCCCTTTTGAGCAATGGGCGGTGGGCGTGGCCTCCAAAGGGGGGCGTGGCCTGTGGGCTGAGCAGGGCGCTGTAACAGCGTTCCACGCCGGCTGGGAGCAGCGAAAATCCTGCTATCAAGGCGAAGTGAGTGAGGGGTAAGTGGATTTAAAAGATAAATGTAGCCAAACACACACAAGTTAAAATAGCAGTCTCCCGGCTTTCCGCATCAGGAGTAGGGCATTACAAATGGTGACGCTCGTATTCAGCGTCCCTTTTGAGCAATGGGCGGTGGGCGTGGCCTCCAAAAGGGGGCGTGGCCTGTGGGCTGAGCAGGGCGCTGTAACAGCGTTCCACGGCGGCTGGGGGCAGCGAAAATCCCGCTATCAAGGCGAAGTGAGTGAGGGGTAAGTGGATTTAAATGATAAATGTAGCCAAACACGCACAAGTTAAAATAGCAGTCTCCCGGCTTTCCGCCTCAGGAGTAGGGCATTACTACATGAAACGAAGCTAGAGGACAAACACTTCCATACACGACGCAACAAATTCTACACAGAATTTGTAGGATCTGAAGCCATTGCTAAGAAAAACGGGGTCATAATACTAATTGCAAAAAAGGCCAACATAGATATAGTTTCTTCCTCAGTGGATTCAAAAGGTAGATGGGTAACGGCCAAAATAATTAAAGATGACACAGAATTTTACATTACAAACGTATATGCCCCTAATTCATATGAACCGTCCTTCTGGTCAGGCTTATCAAAGCAATTGGAAACCATTCCGGACACAGCGACCCATATCCTTGCTGGGGATTTCAACCCTGCGCTAGATCCCACCCTTGACAGGGACTCTAAGTGTAATTTCCGACCCAAAAAAGCCCATAAAGACTTCACCAGGCTCTGCACCAGATTTAACATGATAGATACATGGAGGCTACAAAACCCCGCTGGTAGGGACTATTCCTTTTACTCCCCACCACATGATTCTTTCTCTCGAATCGATTACTTATTCATCACCAAAAATGCTATAGCCAGGATTGAGGACACAAGCATTGAACCAAGGGTGGTCTCAGACCACTAATGTATCTCGCTCACTATAACAAATTTAAAACCAATGTTACGTCAATCAATGTGGCGGCTTAATGACGCCATCCTAAATGATGGAAAAAACAGGGACACCATAGAATCGGCCATCAAAGAATACTTGATAATCAATAAAAAGGGCGACACCACTGATTCCACAAGATAGGAGGCTCTTAAGAGTACCATTAGGGGCCTCATAATAAAAATAACGTCTGCTGCAAACAAGAATCACAATGCTGCTCTACTAAAACTAGAGGACGACATCTCACATCTCCAAACTGAGTATCTTAGGGATAGATCTGCTGCAACGCTTAATAAATTAACAAACCAAAAGTATACTTACAATAAACTGATAAGCGAACGAGCAGAAGTCTGGTTGGACAGAAGAAAGAGGCTTAAACTCTGCAAATCTAACAAGGCAGGGAAGGGGTTGGCAGCATACCTTAAATTTAAAATCCAAAAAAACATAATCAACTCCCTGTTGGACGAGAAAGGAATACCTAATTCAGACCCCCTCAAAATTGCGGAATTGTTTAAAGAATTTTATGAGAAACTTTATGCTAAAAATCACAATGTAGAAAAAGAAAAGGAGGGACATTTACCTAACGAGGTGTGATTTACCGACACTTTCTACGGAGGAGCAAAACACCCTTAATAAGCCGATTTCTGAATCAGAGATCTCAAGTGCAATCAGATCACTTAAATGTGGGAAAGCTCCAGGACCTGACGGGTATACAGCAAGATTTTATAAATGTTTCTCTGACTTGCTCACATCACCGATATTAAACATGTTACATGAAATAGGCGAGACAGGGGAAATGACAGGAATACTAGCTGAAGCAGTCATAGCCGTTATCCCTAAAGAAGGGAAAGATCCTAAGCTCCCAAAGAACTATAGACCCATATCGCTAATTAACCTAGACTGTAAGCTTCTGGCCTCAATACTGGCTCAACGGATACAGAAAGTCCTTCCTACACTAATACACCCCTCACAAGCAGGTTTCCTTAACAACAGGCAATCAAGTGACAATACTAGAATCCTAGCACATGTTATTGAAAAGGCAAAATTTCTATTCACATCTACTGCAGCGGTAACACTTGACGCAGAAAAAGCATTCGATAAAGTGGACTGGTCATATCTAGAGGCTGTCCTGCACAAGTTTGGCTTAGGTCCCTTTTTCATCAAAATGGTGATGTCACTGTATGCATGCCCTACGGCGAAAGTAAGAGCGGGAGGGGCCTTTTCGTCACCATTCAGACTCCAACAAGGGACTAGGCAAGGCTGCCCCTTGTCACCTTCTCTGTTCCTATTGGCGATTGTGCCTTTTCTTTACCAAATCCGCAACAATGATAACATCCCAGGGATTCCCTTCAACGACTGCATTATAAAACTCACGGCCTATGCTGATGATGTCTTGGTACTCACTGAAAGAGCTGACGAAGCGATACCTGCCCTATTATCCACCATACAGGAATTTTCCGATGTTTCTGGCTACTCCTTGAATAAAGAAAAGACTGAGGTTAAGTTGTTGAATAATATGGGTGGGAAAGACATACTTGGTGATTCCGGACTTACCTGGCAGCCCAAGAGTTTTAAGTACTTGGGCCTAGACTTTGAAAAAGACCTAATCTCGAACCTAAAAATTATTGAATAACAACTGCTTAAGAAAATAAACAAACTTCTTGATGGATGGTCTCCAAAATACCTATTGTGGTGGGGAAGGGCCGAAACACTAAAAATGATGATTACTCCCCTAATTAACTACTTAGCAAACATGCTTCCAATGACTTTTTCAGAAGATTTTCTACAAAAGATAAATAAACTATTCAGTACGTTCTTGTGGCAAGGGAAGAGACCCAGGGTAGCTATGAAAAAACTACAATTGGCTAAGCCACAAGGTGGCCTAGGCCTTCCCAATTTTAAGAACTACCAAACAGCCTTTTTGTGCAAACAGGGGGTATACTGGTTTGTTGAGACCTCAAGTTACACACCACTATGGGTAGGAATAGAGAAATCCATCATAGGCAACGCCCCTCTCCCGACGATACTCACCATGGACCTGTCACACCTCACACATTCCAAGTATATTCTGCTTAACACTAGAAGAGCACTCCTTAGACTAGATCAAACATACAAAACTGGCCTGCAGATAAAAAAGACGACCTCTTCATCCCTATGGCATAACCTTTCCATCCGGATTAATGGGAAATCGCCCTTCTGGGATCATTGGTCGACTAGCGGCATTAACATGGTCTCAGACTTGTACGAGGGACAACTACCATTACCGTACTCTACGATCCAAGCCAAATATAACCTACAACCATTAGACTTTTATGCCTTTCTGAAATTAAAATCAGCCTTATCCGCCCGATCGTTTGCCCACTCAGATCCCTGGCTAAAATCAATTCTACCACGCCTACAATATACGGGCCACTTTGTCTCGAAAGCTTATAAAATGCTTTTACCAACAATAAGCAAAGCCCATAGAAAGAACGAAGTTAAATGGGAAGAGGAACCTAATAATACGGGAATTGATCTTGACTGGGATAAAATTCATGTTTCAGCTCTTACACATAAAGTCTCTCTGATTCTATCACAAACAAAGTACATGCTGATCAACAGAGTTTTCTGGACCCCCCAAAGACTATTCAAATTGAAACTGAGAGACACCCCTACATGTTGGAACTGTTCCCTAGCTGACGGAGATCTACCACATATGCTCTTCCACTGCCCATTACTACAAAAATATTGGTCCAACGTCTTTGACTGCATTGAACACATATTTAAGATTAAACCAATGAGAGAGTTTATTTACGTTCTACTAGGTGCCATAGAGCCAACACTTGCAAGGGAACATGACCGCCAACTTCTCGACCTACTACCCACTCTAGCGTGCAAAGTTGTCCTGTGCAGTTGGAAAAGTACCTCAGAGGTCTCATTCAAACAATGGAAAGAATGGGTGTCATGCATCAGAGGGTCTGATAACCCTGCTTTACACTCCTCCCCATGGCGTGTATCCAACAAAAAATTGTGGAATGCACTTGACGCTTCTTCCTTCTCATTTGAACCAGGGCCGGCCTTAGGCATGTGCAAACTGTGCACCTGCACAGGGCCACCAAACCCCAGGGGCCACCACGCCAATATATATCCTCAATATAATAATCCTCTGAGGATGGATACATATTTGCGTGGTGGCCCCTGGCAGGGATTTGGAGGCCTCCTGCTCTGTTCCACTTCCAAACACCCCGCCCCCCCCCCTCACTGGCCTCCGCGCCTCTTCCGGGGCCCCCTACCTATGCTCCCTGCCCAGGGCCGCCATGAACCTAGAGCCGGCCCTGTTTGAACCACCTTACTACACTGTATGTATGCCTGACAATTTCCTCAATACTGACCTAAGTAACGAGAGCACTACTGTAACCCCCTATTGTGACTCTATACAGTCTATCGGACTGACACCTATGGCAGCAACACCTAAAGTAGAGGCACCTTGCAGCACCATATGCATTGCATTACCATATGTTATTCACTATGACTACACTAGATGAAACACAGCGTACGTTTTACTATGTTTTTACTTTTTACTATGTTACTGTTTTCATTTTTTTTTCTTTTCCTTAGCCCGCATATGCTCTACTAATGACTTCCATGAGGTGGCTATTGGATTTAATCCTTATACTGGATACTGCCACTCTGTTTGCAGACGTTCTATATGTATACTCCATTGAGCTTTTATTGCTAGTTCATATATGTACTTTATTCATAAGTAGGCCATCTGCATTATATGTGCTATGTGGACTCGAATTTAATCCTGTGTGTATTACTCATGTATCTTATATTTCGTACTATGCCACATCACCTTACTTTACTTACTTGAATATGGAATGACCAATGTATGTATGTTTCATTGTTTGTACCTTATTTTAATTTTCCTCTTTCTTTCTTGCTTAATAAAAATGATTTGAACACAAAAAAGAATGTGCTGAGTTCAAATCCAATGTTTATTTCGCCTCCTCATCCCATGTTGCTGCTTTGCTAACACAATGAACTGATGTGTCTACTTGAATAAATAACGATTTAGATATATTTTATGAATGCCTTACAGAATATTATTGCTAGTTTTTCCTCATCATATGCGACTTGCTTTGTATTCACAATGAACAAACAGTGCATCTTTTAGCTTAGTTAGGAGGGATCTCACGAGAACATTCCTCTGTGTAACCAAGTCTTGAGACAATGATTTACACTATATCAGTGAGAATGTTTACCTTTGGAATTGAGAGGAGAAGCATAGGAATTTGACATGCCTAACAATTATGGATACATTATGGTGTGGTTTTATATTAATGAGTGTTCCTAGCTAGGTAATGAAGTAGAAGCCACATCAGATGAGAAGAAGACTCTGACCTAGAGCTCTTTATCCTACATGTGTAGCTCTACTGCTGAAGAGTGGCTTCTCTACTTTTGTTACCAGCAGCTACTGGTAAAGATGACTTTATTCCTATTTATATTTAGAGACCATGTCTAGATGAATGCTACTGCAGAGATCACTCTATTGAAACGGTTGCTACAGCAGCTGTGAGGAACACTGCTGAGTTTCTAGAACAACACTTTATGGGTAGTTCTTTCCATATTCTAAATCTTGCTATTTTCTAAAAAGAACTCTTTATGGGTTCGGACGGGGTATATTAGGCTCCTTAGCTACTTTAGTGGCAATTTCCTTTATGGAACACTTCAAACTGATTTGTGCAGTCACTAATCAACCTTTTCATTGACATTTCTGTAAAATGACTAGTCTGAATAAAGAGAACAAAAACAATACTAAGATAAATAAAAGTGTTGAAACTTTATCAATCTCTTATCATAGACTGAACAATAATGTGACCGCTGATGATACATGCAAAGTTTATGCCTTTTGTTCTAGCACCAATTTTACTCAGTGGAACATGTCTGTTGACCTTGTCAAGAGCCACCAGGATTTACCAAGGGATGAAATCTGTAAATTGGTTATTTAGACTTAAATACCATTCTTAGCTAATCCTCAGGTTCCAGCACCACCAACACTTTATGAGAAAATAACACACCCAGGCAAAACAAAATATTGGTGAGGTTCAAGTAGCAAACATTTTTTGAATAAAGGATAATCAGGCACAAAATTAGCATTTAAGGATTTGGTTTAATAAAATTGATAAAAGATGTCATGAGGATAATCAATTACATAGAAACAACTAAACAATAACAGTAAAAAATTCTTTCATTAGAAATTCGATATATATAAATTGTTGTGTATACAGATATTTCCAATGATCTGAATGGAAGATGGTTTTCGTCCAGCACCACCAACAACCATTGATATGATAGAACACAGGCACCAGTCAGCAGTTAATATGTCAAACACTCTGGTAGCAGCCTGTGGGCTGCTTATGATAAAAGATTTGCTCACCATAAAAACCAATTGGAAATAAGCAAAAGCCTTTAGCCAATGATGCAATAATAAAGATTGCACTTTTATGTTAATATTATAAGTGCTGAAATAAATGATCTTAATACATAAACAACTGTAATAAATAGCACATTAAATTCACACATCTACATTGCTGATATAATACTATAAAAATCATCACTAAAATAAAATGGGTTCACATTTTTTTTCATATTCATTCAAAATAATAAACTGCAGTAGCCCGTTCTTTAAAGTTCGTTGTTGTTCTTCTTGTACCACTTCTTATCATCATCATCATATTCATCATCCTTAATGATATTATTAGTATTATTATTATCATTAGTTGTATTGGTGTTGTTACTGCAATGAATAGCAACCATAATAATAATAATAATAATAATATTAAAAATAATGATAATAATAATAGTTGTAATAATAATATTAATAACAATAATAACAATAACAATAATAATAACTCCACACATTTGGCACTACAGCAAACAATACCTACTTGATATTTAGTCAAAGCTAATGAATGAAAAAAAGGGTGAAATTCACTCATCATGAAGGCTCTAATCCATAAAGGTGCTTTTCATTTCACAATAAAAAAAATCTTCTAGAGAGACTTCATACCAGGGTGACATGGCCAGTTTTTGCCCCTCAATGTGTGCAGTAACACAGCCTAGTATTAGTCTCCTTCTTAGCAAATCTCCCTGTCACAGCAAGAGTCAAAGATTTCTGCTCAAAGTATTTTCATATCACGTGCTACAGATTCAAACCATAATGTTGGCACAGAAACAATAGGTCACAGCAAATCATGTGAACATGGATATTTCTTGCCAAATTTAACGTCATTGCCAAAGTAAATGTTATTTCAGATATCAGGCTGTTTATGGGAGGGCCTCTGCATACACAAGCACAGGAAGACAATATTTTACTAGATATGGAGATGTTAGGATCTCTCCCATTCACGCATTGCATGTATTTTTCATACATATAGTCCTATGAAAGCCAAAATCTCAAGTTGTGACTGGTTCTAGTTTTCAAGGGCATTGTAGGAAATGTGATTATTGGTTGAGAAGTGTGGAAACACCACTCAGGCAATAACCACAAACCTTGTCAGGGTAAACCACAAAAGTAACTAAATCAACATAGGTTTACCTCTCTGGTACATTTGCACAAAAGCAGTCAGGCTGTAAAGAATGTATGTAGCACGCAACCAGTAACAAAGTGAAAAACAATGGAAGAAAATTCTAAAAACAATTTAGAAAACTAGAGTACATTTTACTAAATAAAATAATACAAGAACAACAAAAATCAAATCAGTAGAACCATAAATATTCAATGTTAAAAAGTGTGTCAAAATAGTACCTAAAATACAAAGTGGCTGGCAGAAATGGGCTTTCTGGTTGTCTACGGTATGCATCTAAGCCAGGCAGAACCCACTACTCTAGTCTGGGCAAGTCAGTTAGACACCAAAAATAACTTGTGCTCACCCTCTGGTAGTTTGGTGCAGACTCATCCTCAGAGTCAATGGGCCTTATTTATGAAGGCCTTGCGCCGCCGGTGCGTCACATTTTCCCATGTTAAAAGTGACGCACCGGCGGCGCAAGGCCTTCATAAATAAGGCCCAATGTGTTTATGCCTTTGCACAATACACTCACACAAATACACAATGAATACACTACATAAGCGACTCCACACAGGATTATATAAAAAAGCATATAGTGTGTATTGTACATATAACATAGACCAAAACGCCATGAATCACAAATGTTGTGCATATAATGGAAATAGTACTCATTATTCTGACAATCCACGACGACATACATTATACTATCAGTGCATGAAAAGCAGCAGTGTAAAGAATAAAAAACACATGAGTCATCAACACTTGCCATAATATGCAAATCCTGACAATTCAAAAATCACAAACACATTCATTAGGACCTTAGTGCACGTTTAAGTCATGAAAATGGATCCACAGGTATGAAAATGCAGCTGCTTAGGCCAAAGCACATACATCCTCACACAACCCTAGAGCACAATGCACTTATGCTCCTGTTAGGCGGTATCCTGTAACTAAGTAACAAAATAGGGCTCAGAGGTACCTGTGTGCCTATTACATGTAATATAGTGCCTGCTCGTAATGATTGCCAAATGCGGCAAGGACTGCAATGCTGAATGGGACCTCGATCAAGGCTTCATCAGTGGTATCAGCAAACAAACAAAAGGAACCCCCAAGGAATGGCCCAAAAATAGTGAGGGACATGTATGCACTGTAAATCCCTGCATGCAGGAGTACAATAGGGCAGTGCCCCATGATTTTGCATGGTAGTTAATCATCCCACTGCGCCTAGGGTTCTGCCCTGCGGTTGATCTCAGAAATAAAACATTTGCATCATATCCAGAGCCCTCCGGCTCCACACAGACCACTTTTGAAGAGGTGCCAAAAGAGGATGGAGACAGTGCAGCAGCCTCTCACAGCAACACTGGGATTGCGACTAGCCGTTGCCATGGAACCCTGCCCCCACAAGGCGATGACAAGCCTACAGGGCTTTATAATTTCACAGAGTGGAGCGCTGTATAATCCCCCAAAGATAATCTATCCCATGACAAGCGCCTAAACGGGGAACCAAGGCTCAGGAGATTCCTTCTGAGGCTGGATTTATTTCAGCTGGTCAGACGAAGAGGATTCTTTAAACTGATTCTTCATTTAGCTAAATGAGAGATCTCCAGACATCAAGTTCTCCTTGAATAGCAATAATACCACCATCATATTTATGGACATTGAGGCCATGGCCAAAGATGACAAATTGAAAATGTCACTACATATAACACCAACAGCTCTTCATTATTTCAGCCACCACCCTCAGAATCTCCAAGACAACTTACATTATGATCACTTTTTAAGAAACAGATGTAACTGCTCTGACAAAATAGATTACTTACATCACGCACAGAAATTGTTTGACAAATTAATGTCAAGAGGATACCCTAGAAATGTGCTTAAAAATTCCATGAAGGGGGCCTAGTTCATCCCTCGTGAATCTCTGCTTAACAAGAAGGCAAAAATGAACGTTGACCGCTTTGGCTGTATTTCCACGTTCTGCCCACAAACATATCATTTCAAAAAGATCATTTAACAAATCTGTCACCGACTTTTCAAATTAGATGAATCTTTTCAAAAGCCCCTTTTTGAAGTCAAGAAAGACCATAGGTCGACAAATAGTTTGGGTTCACACTCCACTGATGGAGCAGATTTCATCTGGAGTCAGGCATTGCTTTATTTTTGTACTTCAGACAGACTGCATTTACATTGACACACCACATTTTGGTGCAAGTGAAAACACATGGCACATGAGGTATGAAATGAGGCCTAGTCAGTCTGAAAATGCTTTTGCTGAATTAACATGTATTCTTGCAGTGTAGAGAAAAACTTGTGATTTAAGTGGCCTTTTTATCTTTGAAGAATAACCATAAAATGTGTTTTCTCTTCCCAGCTAATTTTTCCTTATAATCTATTCACCTGTCCCTGTCTTAGGAGACTTTGGCTTTTTGCATATTTAGATAAACATTTCAGTTTAAAACACCTCTTTTTCTAATGTGTGTTAATTAATAATGCACCAAACACTACACATGGGGCTAAATGTTTTTTTGCATGAAAAGCTAGCTAAAACATTAAAGCATGTTGCTGTGTGCGCTTTTAAAATGTACACTAATGCATAATAATGCTATATTGTACATTGCACATTTATTTTGCATGTTGTGCACAAATAATAAGAAAAGCTGCTTTAAACTCATAGCTTTGCTAGGAAATGTCCTATAAAGGATATTAGTATGGGGTTGGGAAAACATAATGAGCGGATTTATATAAAGTTAATACTCTTTTGTGTTTGTTTTGTTTTTTGGGTCTAAAATTAAATGGCTGCCTGTGAATCCAGCAAGGCTGTGACTTGCATTAAAAGAAGAGAGCATGCGCAGATGATACCAGCTTGCATCAAGACACGAAGGAGTCAATGCCACTGTGAACTGTACATTCTTGTGATTGTGCCAATGTACCAGTGTTAGTTAAAGTATCCTTCCTGCCTACGATATGACAGGAAGAAAAATCAGACTGAAACATTTTTTCCAAGTAAAAGTTGCATAAACATATAAAATGTATTAAATCATTAACACTTCTTTTGTTAAAACTGGTATGGTTAGGATTTTGTAATAAGATCAGGATGATGAGACCTCTTACCATCGTGGTTGACCAATCAGGTACAAGCTTTTCTGAAAATGCTACATTTTGTGTAGTCTGCCAAGAATTGGAGTATAAATAATGACCTCTTAGGGGGCATGGGGCTCTTCTCTTTAAGTCAGGGAGCCTCTGTCAGAGAGGGAGGAGAGAGGAAAGGCAGCAGATGAGCTCAGACATTCACATTGGTTAGGTACGTGATCGTCACGAGTGCAGCCTGGGAGAGATTTCTGCATCCGAGGAGAGACAGGAGAGGGGAGGTTTCTTGCTCATAGTTTTTTTTGTTGGCACGGCAGGCCACATTCCTTTAAGGTCTCATGAAGGAGGGGGCGCTTTAAAGGAGCATCTCCTGTCAGAGAGAGAGGGAGAGAGACAGATTGAGTATCACCAGAGCAGAGAGTGCAGCTGATTAGAATAGGTTTAAATGCTAAATTCTAAGTTTATACTTTTGACTTATTAATTAGTTTTGAAAAGATTTATTTGTCTTATGCATTCATTTCTCTTAATGGGAGATTTTTGCAAATTATTTAATTATTGATTAGCCTTGCAAGACCTATTTTTCTTAGAAACTCTAAAAGTTTTGACTGACATCCTGCGCCACATTTTCTTTTCTACATGTGATGCTTATATGCAGACTATAATATGTTCTGTATTAATGCTATTTTTCCTGTTTTCCAAATTCTGTAACCTGATTGATATTTTACTAATGAAGAAAGGGTCAGGGAAAAATTTACTTTTGACTAGAAAATAAAACCCTTTAAAATACTCAACAACTCTCTATATTAGCTTGAATAATAATTGCACTTTTGACTGGGCATGTTTATGAAAAGTCTCCTGAATTTAATACATGGTGTCAAGGCCCCAACACCTTTTCAGCTGTAAATTAGAGGTAGATGAGGTTTTGTATTGAGAAATTACCGTGAAATTACCGCTGCATCACCACCAGCAACGTATAAACGAATCTCAGGTAACTTTGGAATTTGGCACCATTGGAAGGCTGATCCAAATCATTGGTCTGTCTCCCTGGGCACTGTAACTGCTGGATGTCCAGCTATTTTAAACAATAAAGATACTGAGTATTCTTCTTGAGTTCTTTACTTCATATTTATTCAGTTACTTCTTGAACGATGTTGTATTCACATCAATCTTCTGTGAATGTGTGTTGTGAATACAACATCGTTCAAGAAGTAACTGAATAAATATGAAGTAAAGAACTCAAGAAGTATACTCAGTATCTTTATTGTTTAAAATAGCTGGACATCCAGCAGTTACAGTGCCCAGGGAGACAGACCAATGATTTGGATCTGCTAACTACGTTTGATTGTTACTTACACTCCAGAGTGGGGAGTGATACCCGGGAGCACTTCACACGTCTACGTATGTGAAATACCCGCAGTGCACGACAACCATCCATTCATATATACCATTGGAAGGCCACCACAAATGTGGAACATGTGTTACATACAATCAAAATATAGGAACACAATGTAGAAACATATCACTTTTTCAGATACAAAACCAAAAATGTAGTTTACGGAATTCTTAGTCAGTGTAAAAATCTATACAAAGGCAAAACGAATAAAGTTGTCCAGCAAAGAATTATCGAATACAAATATCTGGTACGCTGAAAAAGTATTTCAACCCCATTAGTAAACCATTTCATAGAAAAACAGCATTCAGAAAATATTCTCCACTGGATGATATTGGCAGTCATAAAGATGGATTACAGAGGAGAAAGCATTGAAAGTAAGCTGGTTCAGAAGGAGGCTAATTTATTCTTATGCTTCAACACATTGACAGATGGGCTAAATGAGATGCCAGAATTACAGAACTTATAAACAAATGGCACCTTGGTGATCCCCAATGGCCTGCAAAGTCCGCTGATTTTACCCTGACAGTTAGTATATAAAAACATCAAAGATTTCTTGTGCATAAATGCATCACAAGCCCTACAAAACCTGCATCATGGCGCAAAGAACCGTTTGATCAATATAAAGATTATCCAGACATAACAATTTGTGATGAAAAAATCAACAACAAAGCTCAGAATGCCCAATGCTATTTTCGAAGAGGCAAGATGAGCTAGAACTAATTGGCTTGGTACTCACAACTCAAATTTGATCGACACGTAATGCAAAGCCCACCTGTAGTTAAATATGCAGACTAGTGAGCAGACAAACGTGAAGCCGTGTAATTGTGAGTGCGACCGACAAGCATCTGACCGTCATGCAGAAAAGTGAAAAGTAAGTGCTCTGTTAGAATGTGACACTTCAATAGTAATAAAACAAGCAGATAAGGGTGGGGCAGTGGTCCTTTGGCCACGCCCTATGTACCTTGCAGAAGGTCAAGTACATGTAAACAACAGGGATTGGTACAGACCATCAAAAGAGGATCCCATCCATGCAATTCAGGATAAAATTTCCAGAATTACAAAGGAAGGGTTGGAAAAAGGTTTTTTAGGGCCTAAAGAGCACGAATTTTTGAATAAAAAAATGCCAAGAACTCCAATTCTTTACTTCTTGCCGAAGATTCATAAGAACGAAAAGGCACCCCCCGGCAGACCCATTGTCTCGGGGTGCGATTCGGTGCTTGAACCAATATCGAAATACATCGATTTCTTCCTAAAACCATGCATAGCACAAGTCCGATCGCACCTCAGTGATACAACAGCCTTCATCAAACTGATCGAGGGGCACACATTCAATGATCAGACAGAGCTGATGGTGACATTGGATGTTGCCTCGCTCTATACTCAAATACCACAGGATGAAGCCTTAGAGGTCATTGAACTCTACCTGGAACAAAGGGAGAGACCGCATCGGGTGCCAACAAACTTCATTGTGGCATTGGCCGACATTACTCTTCGCAGCAACTATTTCAAATTTGAGAACAACTTTTTTATTCAAATCAAAGGGACAGCCATGGGTTGTCCCTATGCGCCGGAGCTGGCAGTGCTTTATATGGCACAATATGAGGAGAGATTTGTCCTGAATGCCAACCCCTTCTCATGCCATATCATTCAGTGGCTGAGATATATCGATGACGTCTGGCTCCTGTGGCAGGGGAGCCAAGCGGAACTCGAGCAGTTCCACTTATGGTTGAACTCTAGGCACCCAGACATCCAATTCACGCTCAATCATAGTCCAAAAGAAATGACTTTCCTTGACGTCACTGTAGGCACCAGTGAGGCTAGGTTGACAACCTCCTTGCATAAGAAGGAAACCGATCGGAATACAATTCTGCACTACACTAGTTCGCATCCCCAATCACTAAAAAACAACCTGCCCTATGGGCAATTATTGAGGATCAGGCGAAATTGCACTAATGTAAGCGATTTTGACTGCCACGCTGCAAGATTTTGCAGTGAGATGGCAGAGAGAGGCTACCCAAAGAAACTGTTAAAACACTCGAGAAACAGGGCCAAATTCACTCCAAGAGAGACTTTATTCACAAAGAAAGAAAAGAAAGGTTTGGAACAATTAGTTTGTGTTACAACATTTGGCCAACATACGAACCAATTCAAGAACATAATTCGGAAGAATTGGCATCTACTTGAGACCTTGGAGCACCCCCTCTCTAAACCCATCTTCGCCATGCGCAAGAACAGGAGCATAGGGCAACAACTGATCAAAGCGGACAGTCATATCCCAGTACCCAAGAGTGACCTCGTTGCACAGTGGAAGCTGAAACCAATATGCGGGCACCACAAATGTGGCAACTGTGTGTCGTGTGCGAACACACTAGAAGGCGACACTTTTACGAATAATGGCATCAGATGGAAGCATGAATGCTTTACGAATTGCAAAACCCGCAATGTCGTCAAATGCGGTGGTTTGCCCTTGCAACAGAGTTTATATAGGCAAAACAAATCAGCCTATCAATGTTCGGATCACCCAGCACCGATCCCGTCTCAAGAAAAAAGTCTTGACCGCCCCAATGGTGGAACATTTCACCAGTAATGGCCATTCTGAGAATGACTTTAAATGGACCACGTTGGCATGGATTGACCCTAAGCACTATCAAGATGTAGACGCAATGCTGTTGCGCAAGGAGGCATACTTAATCCTGAAGTTTGATAGCGTCAACAAGGGCCTAAATAGTCTGAGCGAAATAAACAGGGCGTAAAAGAACTCCATGTCCCAGAATGCATCATAATTTTTTTTCCAAAAATAGACATCTCGATTCTGGAAATACAGGTCCCAGAATGCAGCATAATTTGTGTGCAATTCTGATTGGCCGTGTGGAATCACATGACCCAAACTGGCGTTTGCCAGGGTCACTCACAACGCTGTGGCTGGTGGTCTAGAGCGAGCGGATCGTGTGGAGGAATTTTACAAGTTTGTGGTAAGATTGAATTCTGCTTGCGTTTGGAATCACAACCAGTGCAAACTGAAGAACTACATGACAGCGCTTTAACGCGCTCTTGTCCTGCCTTTTTATAGATTATCTCGACGTCTTACTGTGCTAGCAATTTGGCCCCAGAGACAGAACCCCCTCTTTTGTGGCCTTCGCGGACAAGCGTCTAAGTAAGTGAATTTCTTGTGGGCTCGCCACTAGCGGTGGACGAAAGTGCAACCAAAGTAGAAGCTTATGCCTTTGTACTTTGTCTAATTGTTCCAGGAAATTGAAAGAGCTGAATATCAAGCGCCCTTAGATACCGCTTAGGCGGCTTCATTTGGATAGGAGCCAGACCCCCCCTCTGTGGCCACCGCGGACCGGTGGTGAAGTAAGTCAATTACTTATTGGGACAATCAGCATCAGTATGTCACCATTGTACCAATTTACTAAATCACGCTTTGTCCACTCATTTTCAGAAAATAAATGAACAGATTCTCGAGTGTTTCAATACACTGCACAGGTTGGCAACGATTCCACGTAGAACGCAGGTAACCAATACTAGCCCAATCACGATGCCCCAATAAGGTTTCCCCCTTCCACCGTGCTGGATTTGATTTAGTCTTTACTCTGTTGCAGCGTAAACTTCACAGCCTAGACGACATTCCCATGGAATGCAGGAATAACTGTGGGCAGGATTTGCACAAGGTACACATTATTCCGTAACTTGTATTGGTCAAAGAGTAGTGGCTTGAGGACCCTCGTTGAAAATATCATGTTTTTTTCTTTTCAAACAGTTCCCATGGACTAGATTCACACTGCCCTGATGAGAATCCTGCAAGCCTTAATTCAGGATTCGAAACGCGTCGGCAAAAAAAAAACCCCCTCTTTTATTGTCACGTCATTATTAATACTGAAATGGGCACTGCTCCTGACATTTAATTGATTTTTCTTGTTCAGGCTATGGTAGTTGAATCAGTTTTGAAAATACGTTTTTCTTTGAAAACACGCTTTTCTTTCCCAGTAATAATGGTTGGTTAAGTCATTTTCAAATGTGTAAAATCTGTTGGTCCATGCTTTGTAAATATATGTATAGTGATTTTCTCTTATGGTAAAAGTTTTCTTTTTTCGTCATAAATGTCCAATACATGTTGGTAAAAGTTTTTCTGTTGTTATAATGTCCAATATATGTTTTTTCACTGAACATGTACATACACTGCTTGTTTGAAACTGTATATGGCTCAGACATGAGGTTGATAGTGGCCTTATTTCTGTCTTTTTGAAATTCCTCTTTTTTGTAAATTGAGCAAAAATTGAAAATATTAACTGTTTTTGGGTAAACTAATAAATTGTGGTTTACTTGTACATAAACCAGTGTGTACTTTAATTAGCCCGGAGGCATAGGCAATTGTTTCTTTTGCATATTAGTGTGGCCCTGCCTACCCTCCTTCCCGTTTGGGCCCAGCCACCCCTGTCTTCTCTGTTAGAATGTGTAGCAGCTTAGCCCCCACTGAGATATTTGTACATGTAGAAGTATAACTGCAACTAACTTGTGCTGCAGGGCATTCTGACAACTACTTTTCGAAGTCCCGTTCTGTAAAAAAAGACACTTTTTTGCATAGCCATTTTCTTTGAAATGATTCACTCTTCCACAAGCAACAAAACTTGACCTGTAGCTGAAGTTAACTTGCATAGCAGGGTGTTCTTACAACTCTTTTTGGAAGTCCTGTTTTGTATAGATATATTGTTGCACAGCCATTTTTGTTGAAGTGATTCACTCTCTCATAAACAACAGCTAAAAGAACAATTGATTGACAGAATGCAGAACAATGTCATACATTCACCCCAGTACAGAGATCTGGGCCTAAATCCATCGTTTCTTTGCTCACCATGCCATTCCAGTTTGGACCCAGCCATATGCAAATCAGTCTTGACCCTGCGCCCAATGGGAACAGTCTATTCTGAACTGCCAGGCCAGGTCCTCCCTGGACTGGAAACAAGCATCCTAGGACCGGTTTCGGACTTTCAGCCCCCATCAGCCAGGATAGCTTGACTCCAGTGGCATGGAGGGCACGGGACTCACGTCTGAGCATACCCGTCCCACTCAGGGTGACAAATGCAAAAAGAACAATTGGTGGACAGAATGCAGAACAATGTCATACATTCACGCCAGTACAGAGATCTGGGCCTAAATCCATGGTTTTTTTGCTCACCATGCCATTCCAGTTTGGACTCAGACATATGCAAATCAGTCTTGACCCTGCGCCCAATGGGACCAGTCTAGCCCGAACTGCCAGGCCGGGTCCTCCCTGGACTGGAAACAAGCATCCTAGGACCGGTTTCGGCCTTTCAGCCCTCATCATCCATCAATTGTGCGTCTTTTGCTTTCTTGCCCTAAGTGCACCAGGTATGCTCAGACGTGGGTCCTGGGCTCACTATGGCACTGGAATCAAGCTATCCTGGCTGAAGAGGGGTGAAAACCCAAAACTGGTCCTAGGATGCTTGTTTCCGTTCCAGGGAGGACCTGGCTTGGCAGTTCGGGCTGCACTGTTCCCATAAGGCACAGGATCAGGACTGATTTGCATATGGCCAGGTCTAAACTGCGTTGGCATGGTGAGCAAAAGAATGATGGATTTAACCCAGATCTCTTGAATGAGGGTGAATGTTTTGATTTGTTCTGCATTCCGTCCATCAACTGTGCATCTTTTGCTTTCTCGCCCTAAGTGCGCCGGGTATGCCCGGACGTGGATCCTGGGCTCACTGTGTCAGTGGAATCAAGCTATCTTGGCTGAAGAGGGGCGCAACCCCGAAACCGGTCCTAGGATGCTTGTTTCCAGTCCAGGGAGGACCTGGCTTGGCAGTTTGGGCTGGACTGTTCCCATAGGCACAGGTCAAGACTGATTTGCATATGGCCAGGTCTAAAGTGGGGTGGCATGGTGTGCAAAAGAATAATAGATTTAACCCAGATCTCTTGACTGGGGGTGAATGTTTTGATTTGTTCTGCATTCCGTCCATCAATTGTGTGTCTTTTGCTCATAAACAACAGAAGGGATCTGCTCCCACTGCCGGACCCGCTTATACTTGCTGATGTTAGTGCTATATGCCTGGCCTTAAACGCAACCAATGGGCCCTTAAAATCATCGTTGCGACCTGACACATTGGCCCAGACATGTCTTTTCCTCACAGAATCATTTGTGAAAAATAAACACCTAAATCAAGGGCAACAACAAGATTTGCAAACAGCCTCTCAAGACTTCATTTAAGTGAGCAAAGCCCTTGAGGCTCACTTTACTCATGTTCAACGGCATAAAGTAATAATTCAAAACTTGTACATCAGTCATTGAAAAAAACATTTTTATTCACAGGACTACAGATGAAAGTTTGTTAACAACTATTTTTAGTAGCTACCTGCAAAGTGAGTAGACAACCCTGGGTGCTCCTTCTGTACACAGAATTCAGGAGAAGTGCTTTTTTAAAAAGAAAATTCAATCTGAAAAAAAATTATTCCCAATCTCCACTTTGTCTCCCTTAGCTCTAAAGAAACGTATAAAAGGAGGATTAATGAATAGGTAACTCACAAGCAACTGATCTGAATGTAAATGAACAAGTGAAAGGTGGGAGTGTCACTCTCAATCTTTAGGTCACATTCACTTTAAATTCAAGGCAATCACCTTTTTGTATTTTTTGTATTCTCAATACAGTGTCCTTATGTTCTGCGTCCTGAGGAAACCCCCGAATTGAAACTAGGTTTGAAACGCATCAACAGCATTATTCAACCAGGAAGTGCGTTACAAAAGAAATTAGAGGTGTGCAGGGAATCTCTGGGTGACATAGTTCACTGTGTTGATCCCTGGCTAATACCTTAGATCTGAAAATTAGCTCACACTCTGAGGTTTCCAATCCAATTAATTAGACATTTAACAAAGCATTTCATACAGTACCCTTTGGTTTTCAAAATTCTGAGCTAGGACATTGTTGGATTTATTTTTTTCATATTTTTTGATGTTATGTTATATGTAACAATTCAATGTTGCGATAATGTAATGTTGTGGTTGAGTTGATGTGGTTTATACAATGAATGCAAAGTGACCCAAGTTATGAAGGATTGCTACTCTGTTTTCTACAAAATATGATGAAAATAAATGGTGCTCCCATTATTGAGTTGGGGGGGGCACAAATAGAAATCATTGTGTAGTTGAAGTAAATTAATTACTGGCAATTGTGTTTCTAGTATTTCTCAGTGACCCAGCCTTGCTGACATTAAACATGCCTAGCCTCTTGTTACTGTTCAACATTCTAACATTAGAATTTCTAAAACAGTAATGTAAAATCCAACTACACCAGTAAGCAGGATTTCACTACTGTTCTAAATCACATTTAAGGGAATTCCCAATTCTAGCCTATTATAGAAGCAGGCCGCACAGTAGTGAGAAACAAAATAGACTATTTTCACTACCAGGACATTTCACAAAATAAGGGCCAATGTCCTACTTTTCACTTACACAGCACCCTACCTGAGGGGTGACATATATGCCGTAAAAGGGGAGTTTAAGGCTTGGCAAGTCATTTAAAATGCCAAGTCCAATGTGGCAGTAAACTCTTCATGCCGAGTCTGCAGTGGCAAGTCTGAAACAGGTTTGGAAGGCTTCATCAATGGGTGGCACAGGAAGTGCTGCAGGCCAGTAGTAGTATTTATTTCACAGGCCCTGGGTATAAGTGATACCACTCTACAAGGGACTTACACACAAATAAATATGACAAACAGGGTGAAATCAATCATACCATGTTTTACGGAGAGAGCACAATCAATTTGGCACTGATGTGCAGCAGTAAAGTGCCCAGCGTCATAAAGCCAAGATAAAGAAGGTAGGAATGATAGGGAGAAGGCAAAAAGTTTGAGGATAATCCTGCAAAAAGGGCCAGGTCCAACAGTACCACTCGTGGCCGTCTAGTCGCGTTGGACTGGGTGGAAGACACAAGTTCAGGCCAACTGCAGTGGAGCATGGGTCAGATACAGTGGCCAGGTTGGTCCCACTAAAGAGTTACCTTCTCATGTCTGGTGTGCAGATTTCTGTTTGCCTAGTAGGAGGCTGAAAGGACCAGGTTGAGCATCATGGACGGTCATTGCTGTAGTGCAAAGAGCAGGTTGAGTGTTGCGGACGGTCAAAGCTGTTGCCCAAAAAGCTGTTCAAGTGTCATGGATGGTCGTGGTTATAGCTGTGTGTTGGCTGTCATTGTGGTCTGTCATTATTATTATAGTGCAAAGTACAGGATTCACATTGCCAGTCGCCGTAAACAGTTATTGTCAGTGTGAAGAGCAGGTTTCACTGGAGCTTGGTATTGGAAGTTGTTGGGGGTAGCCAAGTCTTGGCACAAGCATGCCCACTTGCGGTTGTAATGAGATCAAACATCAGGATTTTCACCTTTTCTTTCAGGAGAAGCCAACACTGATGCCAGTCAAGAGACCAGGACGTGGGGGCGATATCTTGGGGTTCAGGACTCCATCCAGCAGACGCAAGCAGCAGGGCTCAGTCAGGTCCAATTGCAGGTCCAGTTGCAGCAGGTGCGATTGACAGTTGAAGGGAGCCCTCCAAAGCTTGTTATCTCTGTGTAGCTCGCACATGATTTCATCGGTAAACAGACATAACATCGATTCCAAAATATCGACTGGACATAATATCGAGGTAAAAATATAGACTAGACAAAATATCGACCAGACATAATATAGTCTACAAAAATATCGAGTAATGTCGATATTAATAGCCAAAATATCGAATCAAAAATATAGACTAGACATAATATCGACTAGATAGAATATAGACACCCAAAAAATCGAAAATAAGGTAAGTTTTAAATATTTGTGTAATATAAATATGTAGCGGGTTGTGGGTTTATAGGGGAATAGGGTGGGAAGTAATTTAATTATAATTAATTAAATCTGTAATATAATTGTAATTGTTCATTAATTATTAATTGTTAATTAATAAAAATATAATTGGTAAATAATAATAATTGATTAATTGATCAATAATTAATTTTGAGTAAATTATTTTCTGTGACGGGTTGTGGGTTTATAGGGGAATAGGGTGGGAAGTAATTTAAATGTAATTAATTAATTATGTAAAATAATTATAATTGTTAATTAATTATTAATTGGTAATTAATTAAAATATAATTGATAATTAATAATAATTGATTGATTGATAAATAATTACATTTTAGTAAATTATTTTCTGTAGCGGGTTGTGGGTTTATAGGGGAATAGGGTGGGAAGTAATTTAATTATAAATAATTAATTATGTAAATTAATAGTAATTGTTAATTAATTATTAATTGCTAATTAATTAAAATATAATTGGTAATTAATTATAAATATTTAATTGATAACTAATTAATATTTAGTAAATTATTTTCTGTAGTGGGTTGTGAGTTTATAGGGGGATAGGGTGGGAAGTCATTTAATAAAAATTAATTAATTATGTAAATTAATTTAAATTGTTAATTAGTTAATAATTGTCCATTAAATACAATTTAATTGGTAAATAAAAGTAATTGGTATTGGAAATTAAATTTAATTGGTAATAATATTTCTATTAATTATATGTATTTATGAAGTTTTCACTTTTTCTACTGTTGCACTCACTGGAGTGGGAATAGTAATTTTTACCCCTATGCTATCCATCGTTTTCCCTACTGTTGCACCCACTGGTGTGGGAATAGTAATTTTTACCATTACGCTATCCAACGCTTTCCCTACTGTTGCACCCACTGGAGTGGGAACAGAAATTTTTACCCCTACGCTATCGAACGCTTTCCCTACTGTTGCACTCTTTGGAGTGGGAATAGTAATTTTTACCCCTACGCTATCCAACGCTTTCCCTACTGTTGTACCTACTGGAGTGGGAATAGTAATTTTAACCCCTACACTATCCAACGCTTTCCCTACTGTTGCACCCACTGGAGTGGCAATAGTAATCTTTACCCCTACGCTATCCAGCGCTTTCCCTGCTGTTGCACCCACTGGAGTGGGAATAGTAATTTTAACCCCTACGCTATCCAGCGCTTTCTTTACTGTTGCTCCCACTGGAGTGGGAATAGTAATTTTAACCCCTACGCTATCCAGCGCTTTCCCTACTGTTGCACCCACTGGAGTGGGAATAGTCATTTTAACCCCTACGCTATCCAGCGCTTTCCCTACTGTTGCACCCACTGGAGTGGGAATAGTAATTTTAACCCCTATGCTATCCAACGCTTTCCCTACTGTTGCACTCTTTGGAGTTGGAATAGTAATTTTAACCCCTACGCTATCCAACGCTTTCCCTACTGTTGCACCCACTGGAGTGGGAATAGTCATTTTTACCCCTACTCTATCCAGCGCTTTCCCTACTGTTGCACCCACTGGAGTGGGAATAGTAATTTTTACCCCTACGCTATACAACGCTTTCCCTACTGTTGCACCCACTAGAGTGGGAATAGTAATTGTTACCACTACGCTATCCAACGCTTTCCCTACTGTTGCACTCTTTGGAGTTGGAATAGTAATTTTTACCCCTACGCTATCCAACGCTTTCCCTACTGTTGCACCCACTGGAGTGGGAATTGTAAATTTTACCCCTACGCTATCCAACGCTTTCGCTACTGTTGAACTCACTAGAATTGTTACAATAAATTGTAACCATTTTGCTATGATACGGTAAAAATATTAAATATGTTTATTTAATAATAATTATTTATATATATATGTATTATTTTTGTTATATATTTTTTTATTTACATTAATTATTTATTAATATTACATTTATTTAATAATTTTAACTAAGTTTATATTAAATATATTTATTATATTAGTTTTAACTTAATTTAAATATATTTAAAAAAAACGATATTTTGACAGTCTATATTTTTGTAACTCGATATTTTTGAGTCGATATTTTAGTACTTACCTGTTTGAAGATAGGCAGTCAATATTTTGTCCCTCGATATTTTTTCCTCGATATTTTTGTATCTCGATATTTTTGTGGTCGATATAATGTCAGTGATCCGATTTCATCCAACTGACCTGTGTAGTGACTCTGGACAGACTGGGATAAAGACAAGCAGGTCCATTCTTCCTTCCCAGACAGTAAGACAATCACTCGAGCAGCTGAGCATTCCTCTGGCAACAATCCCTTTTCTGAATCTTCCACAGGTTCAGAAGTGTTCTGATAAGCGGCACTGGAGGGCCAGTATTAACACCTGGTGCTGGCCTTTGGGTTGGGGGTTTCCTGCCCTACCCCCACGTCTGGTTCTGGAAATTCTTCTCTTTCTGCTGTCCAGGCTCCAAACTGTCTAAAGGTGGTAAAACAGAGGGCTGGTTCCTATGTGCATGCAGGCAGCAAATCACTTTGAAGTTTAAAAGGGGCTGGGTACAGCCCATTCCTAGTCATCCTGCAAGGTAGACTCATCCTGTATACAACTAAGCCTCGTTTTGGTCACTGTCTGGAGGCAATACATATACCCCAATAGAATAATAATAATAATAATAATAATAATATGAAACTTATAACGCGCTCAGCTTACCCGGGGGCATCCCGGCGCGACAGACCAGAAGGAGAGACTCAACTAATCACTACTGCGGAAACAAGTAGGTCTTAAGAAGTTTCCTAAATAGTAGGATCTTGGGCTCAGCACGAATCTTGAGGGGCAAAGAGTTCCACAGCGTCGCCACCTGCACCGAGAAACGTCTGCCCCCAGTACGAGCTCTCCTAACTCTCGCTGACTGCAAAAGATGTTTTTGGTCCGAGCGCAAAAGGCGTGGGGGCTTATAAGGACGGGCCATATCAGAAAGGATGGGAGGGCCTTTGCCATGAAGAATTTTGTGGGCCGTACAAAGCGCTTTAAATTTCACCCGCTCCTTCACAGGGAGCCAGTGAAGCGTTTTGAGGGCCGGGGCGGCAGACTGCCTTCTGGGAATATCCATAAGGACTCTCGCAGCTGCGTTTTGCACCTGTTGGAGGGTTTTAAAGGTCGCTTCGGGAGCACCGAGAAACAAGGCATTCCCATAGTCAAGCCTCGATAGAATTAAACCACGTATCAAAAGCTTCTTTGCTGGGTCAGGAAGCAGTGGTAACACCTTTCGGGCTAACCTCAGCAGACCAAAACAAACCCCTGCGGTCTTCCTGGCGTGAGTCCTAAAGGACAGATCTTCCTCCAACCATACTCCCAAGGACTTGATCTCCTTCTTGGGAGATGGTGGATCACCAAGAGACCGGGGCCAGCAGCTAGCAATAATGGAGGGACTGGAGTTACCCAGGAGCATCAGCTCAGTTTTTCCCCCATTAAGCTTTAAGGCAGAGTTGGACATCCAACGATAAACATTGGCCAGGCAGTCGTGTAGCACCTTGGGTTGTTCCGCCACCTGAGTGAGGCCCACCACCAGCTGAGTATCATCAGCATAGCTGATGATCCTCACCCCTGAAGGGGTTACCACTCTTTCAAGTGGAGTCATGTATATATTAAATAAGGTAGGGCTCAGCGATGAGCCCTGCGGGACTCCACATTGAAGAGGGAATAGGGCAGACTGCTCTGCTCCCTCCCAGACTTGGTAGAAACGATTGGAAAGGAAAGATCCCAACCATTTCAGGGCCGTCCCTGAGACACCTACCTCTGACAGACGTTGGAGGAGCACCTGATGACTCACGGTGTCGAAGGCAGCACTCAAGTCCAGGAGGATCACTGCCACTGACCCTCCTGTGTCTAGAGTGCTCCTTGCTTCCTCCACTACTGCCAACAAGGCTGTGTCCGTTCCCTGGCCGGGGCGGAAACCATTAACATTCATGTGACCCAGGAACTTGGCAGATGGGTCAATTGATTAGGCTAGGAAAATGCCAACTTGCTAAAAGTGGCATTTTAAGACCTGTAACTTAAAGCTCAACTTCACTATTAAAGAGGGTTTTGAATTGCAATTCATTTGAGTTTAAATGGCATTCATACCCGGTCCTGTATCACAAAAGGTACTCCCCGTGCAAGCTAGTTTGCCATAGATGACTTTATTGGCTAACTTGAACAGACTATTTTGAAATAGGTGATATGCCCTGTGTGAAGTGTTAACACCACTACTGCGTGGGGAAGGAAGCAATTGCTTTTGTTACTTTATTCCCTCACACACCCTAGTGGTGTCATGCTTCATCATCGGGACACCCTGAGGCCTACAAGTCAGGGTGGGCTGGATCATATTTCAGGGAGCACATAGTGAAATAGTTTTTGGCCAAGGGGATAAAGATTGAAATTCGATGTCAGACCCCAGTGTTCCTTTATTCTTGGGTCTGGCAACGATGTTAAAAAAAATGAATTATAAGGGTCTCTCGGGAGATTATGGTCCTAGGACCCTATAGCCAACATGTTTCTGTCCCTTGCTGCCCCATAAAGGGTGCTTAGACTTTTATCAGGGCGTGACCCCCTGGGATTTTAAAGACAGGAAGGGAATTTCCCTACACTGTACGCGATAAGGGCAGGTAGCTGCTCCTTATATAAACGTGACCTTATGTCTTAATGTTTCACTCCATCCCAATTTGGGAGAGGATCCACTTCTCGTAGGACCTCTTGTAAATGGGGTAGCCCTGTAGTCAAACAGCCATCACGGGTCCTGCCCCACGTGTACACCTGGAAGTTGGAGGATCCTACCGCTTCATACCCGGTCCCCATCTAAAGTTAGCACTTATTAAATGCAATAAGGTAGTCAGTCCATTGTTAGTCAATCAGAGAGATAGGCCTTACAATAATGAAAAATAGCTTTAAGAGTGATTTAAAATGGGAGTTAAAAACTGCACTACAGGGTGCAGTGGCAGGCCTGAGATGAGTTGTTGGCAGCACAAAGAATGCTCCAGGCCCACTTGTAGCATTTAATTTACAGGCCCTAGGTACAAGTATTACATTTACTAGGGACATACAATTAAATTAAATGTGTTAATTAGATATTAGCTAATTCTACCATGTTTGAAGGGAAGAACACAAGCATGTTAGCACTGCTTAGCAGACCTAAAGCCAACAAAAAGGAATTCAACAAACTGGAAGGGTGAAGGGAAATCGTTTTGAGGAATACTACTCTAATGATGTCAGGTGTATCAGTTATTCTCACAAAGCTTTGTTGATATGAGGCATGAAGTCTAGGCCTAGCTCAAATGAGAGGGATGGAGGGCATGACTAGGTACCCTGCAACACAATCTTCATAATTTCAACAAAGACAGAAATGTCAAGGCAAAGTTGTAACAATAACTCAAGGACATGTAATTATACTTACAGTATAAATAGTAAGTCAAATCACAGAGAGGAACAAACAATGCACATTGCCAAGTGAAGAAATGTTTTCAAACTATAAATCTCTAAAACCTGAACCATGATCATTCATGCTATATCACATTTGTGATCACAAGTATTAGCATAATCCTGCAACAAAAAGCGCAAAACTGCAACAAAGACGTTGCCAGTAGGGATATTTGCAAGCAAAGGAATAGTGTCCATGTTTCTGGTAAATGTCTGCTAAATTAGTTATTCTGTTACAAGTTAATACATTATGATGTTCAAAACGCCAATACTAGGGAAAAAATTAAATAAGGCAAGGACATAACAAGTCTTGATTGACAGTAATCCTAGTATCATGAAAAAGAAAGGTTCAGTGTCTCAAAAGTAGTTTTTTACAGGTTCGAAGAATGTAAAACTGCTGCAAAGGTTTAGGTGTAAAAGCTTCATTTTCCAAAGAGAGGGCTATATGGGCCCTCAGAAACTCCAGGTCAATAGTTTCTCACTTAGGGTGTGAACTTTGAGGATTAAAGTTACCACCTCTGAGCGGAAGTTATTCTTGTATGCCCTCATCCTGCTTTGCTGTTGCTTAGCATCCCACTACACTGACACGGAATAAAGACACAAACATATCAAAATAGTTCAATCTTAGTTGAATTAAAACTTAACTTATAATATTGCAGACATTGTGGTAACTTTACTAAACAACTCCACATACAGGCTTTCCTACGATAATATTGTGAATTATAAGTTATTTTATTAACTGACTCACAATATAGATGAGGTATCACACATTTCATGTATATGCAAAGTTACTTGTGATCTTTGAAGATTTTTAAGAATATTCATATTGGGAATGTTGGTTTCTTACAGGTTACATGCTCTGTTTATGTTTAACTAAACCACATTTTTACTCGCTGACAACAAAGCCTTACAACAACGTTTTTACTGTTATATATTTGTTGAATAACAAAGATGAGCAAATTAATAGGCAAATTTGTGAGGTTATCGAACATGAAATACATATGTTGTGTTGGCAGTAATGTAAAGTTACATAATAATTACATAATGACAATAACCAATTAGTAGTGAAGATAAAGAACATATAAAACAACATGCATACTGTTAAGCCTAAACTTCACTTTCCAAAAAGCAGAAAACTTTTTATTATGAAAAAGTAAGCTTACTGATGAGTATACATTAAACACATGACAGGACATCTTACTCAAAACCCAGATCTACCTATATCACAAATCCCAATGTTCATGTATGTCTCTCTTCTCTACTGTTTAATCTCTTCTAGCTGAGCATGGAGTGGCAGCTAGGCAGCTGTCAAGACCCTCTGGTACAGCGGCTGTTATATGGGGGTGCTAGGTATGTGACTTGTAGGACAAGCCCACAAAGTTCTGGGCCTTACAATGGGCCCACAGTGCAGTTTTTCCACAACTTCTGGCACAGCTTTCCCCCCTGGTTATAGACATCCACTTGACCTCAGTACATGCTGATGTCCCTCAATCCTTGGGCACATGCTGCAATGTTCACCTAGGTATCTGGTCCCCATAAAGCTGTGGTAACTTGGCTACATCCCTCCTCCCAACAGGCAGAGGACTCTTCTATGAGGTTAGGATGGCTCAGAATGATTGTATATATTCCTATTTGTACCAGAAGGCCCAAGAGATTGTTCCCTGAGCACATAAAATGGCCATCCCCACATCCTTGAGTACAGCCAATGGGGGAGGCTCCCTTTAAACAGTTTGGTCAGCACCAGAGGGGTGTGGGATGTTAGGGACAGAATTATTCCTCGACTCGAATTCTTTTGGGCAGGCACTGGGGGAGAGGTCAATGCAGGGGAGCAACTAGCGGCCCCAATGGAAATAATAATGCAAGAATAGTGATAAGAAGCAATTAAATAAAAATAAAAAATGTTTTGTAATTTTTGTCAGAAAAGATCCTGCCTCCATGATTACCTATTAAAGATTGTTTTAGTACCAGGTTTTGACCATGTGTGATACTTGACTTACTACTGTTTTTAAATTTGGGATCTATTAACTATACAAGTGCTGTTGGTGAATCTCAATATTCTTAGGGCCAGAATTACTAAATCCTCCGTCTTGGCATCACGCATTTATATGTGAGGTAACACATCTTTCTTCTGTCATCTTGTGTCAAAGGTGGTACATGGGTGGGAATGGGTGTTCATGTGAATTCATCCATGACAACAAATCTGATTTTCTAAACTCAGTAAACCTGAGTTTACAAAAACATGTTTTGCTAATTAATGTCGTAGGTTTGTAAATATGGCGCAGTTCAGCTCTCTCCTGTTCACAAAACGCATTGCAACAACTAGCTGCATTGCGAGAACTGTTAGTAAATCTGGGCCTTAATTATTTGGGGTGGTGGCATTCCTCTCTAAACCCATCCCTCTCCATCAATAAACCCCACCCTACTCCTCCCTATTCCCCTCCCCTTCAGTAGTAAGTATGCCCCTTTTTCTTAGGTTTGTGAAAAGTTCGCACTTTGGGAAGAGAACTCTGTACAGGGAAAAATAGGACCGGTGAAGGTGTAAACTCTACACAAACTTTGTGAATATCAATTTGTACTAAGTTTTGCAGTAATAGGATGGATATTAAGGCCCTGGTTTTAGATAAAAAGCGGGCAAGGGGGAAAAGAGAGTGCAACACTCTATCAGGCTGGTGTTTGGAAAATCTGGAATGGATTTCGAAGACACAGGATTTCAGTCAGGGGGTTAATATTAACGCCAAGACCTCCACCTGTGGTTTTGGGAGGAGGGGTAGAAACTAGGATATGAATTAGGTCATAAATGTAACACAGTATGGGACTTACCTGGTGCAAGCAGAGTGGACATTACAATTAACCCCATGTCTAATGCAGATCATGTACAGGAGCAGAACATGAAATGTCCATGCTGCACCAGGAGAGGAGACCTAGATGAGGAGAACAACTGACAAGAGGGTAACCAGGCAAGAATCACAAGTAGAAGGTCAGAGTACTAGAGGATAGAAGACAAATGAACAAGCGAAATAAACATCAAAGGTAAAGAGAAAAAAAAAGGCAAATGCGAACTTTGGAGAATGGTGAAGAGTTTCAACATCCACTGTTGCCAGACGGGGGGTCACTATAAAGTTGAAGTTGAAATACCTGGCTTTACACTATTAAACCAGAAGTATGTCTAATTGCACTGGCCTTCTAGTGGCTGGCATCACGTGTGTGAATCTGTGTACAGTAGTGTAGGAAAGTAGGATCTGCTTTTATGATTACCCCCACGTTTTGCCAGGTGCTAAGCTGTTCTTGACTAGTCTGACTAGGATCCTGCAAACCAGGACCCCAGTCTCTCTGCTTTTTCCCTTACATTGTTATGTTCAGTACCTAGGTAAATCCAAGATTGGATACTGGGTACCATTATCAGTCACTAGTGCATGGTACTTGAGTACCCAGGACATTGATACCCCAGAGGTCCTCCATGGGCTGAAGCATGTATTATGGCACCCATGGGAGACCATTCAAACTGTAACTACAGGCCTGCTATTTTGGTCTGTTTAAGTTGGTGCTTGTACTACTCACGAAAAATATAGGTTTCCTATTTCTAGGTCACTGCACTTAAAAACTATAAGTCACCCCTATAGCAGTCCCTTGCAATCCTAAAGGCAGGGTGCTTGGTTCTAAGTGTGAGGGTGCCCCTGCATGTGTACAACACCCCTTCAGTCCATTCTCCTGGGTTGTAAGTGAAGCAGTCATATACCAAACAGAGGGGCACCTTATAATTACGCAATGACCATCTCAAAATTGACTGCAATGAATCCTATCAAGTTTGATATCAAACATTTTATAATCATACCCCCACACTGTAAATGGTGTGGGAGGTATGATTCCAAGCACTGGAAGAGCCCTCCATTAATCTCTCCACACTCCCGGTACCAGTCTTCTAGACCCAGACAGCACAAAATGGCTGTTGCCCAACAGAGACATGATTCTGCCCTCCTGCTGCTGAGCTAAGCTCGAGGAGGGGAAGGTTGAATGATAGGTATCCAGTCACAGGAAGGTGTGACCACCTCCCAGACAGGATTCAGTGTATTGGGGCTGGGTGGGTGCACTTGCCAGTGCAACTCAGTCTGCATGAGGTGCATTTGGTGCCTCCTTGCATAGTCCAGTTTCAAAAAAGTCCCGGGAGCTGTTGGCTCCTACTCAGGCACAAAACTGGGCAAAGGACATGGAAGTAATCTCCCAACTGTCCAGGCCCTTCCCTGGGAAGGGCCCCTGAAGCTTCCCAACCCTTTCCTTAGGGTACTTAAGGGCTTACCCGTGAGTGAGTCCCTAGATACGTTGTGGGTCACGATTCAATTCAGACACCACTACAACTTCTACCTTCTAGACACTGTGGACTTCGCTGGACTTCGTTTGGGCTCAACTTCATCCCCCTTTCAGTCTGCTGCATCGTCTGTGCCTGTGTACCATACAGGAACTTTCCAAGGCCTGTGGGTATCCAAGACACTTGAAGGAATCTCCCTTGAAGTGAAGGAGTCACTTCCCTGCACCTGGGGCATCACAACTAAGCTGACCGATCTACTGATCCTGAGCTCCTACAGACTCCGAAAAGTTCAACAACACAGCTGGTGGTTCTCCACAGCTCTCAAGGCCTGCCCTGCTCTCTCACCAAGTTTGAGGCTAGTAACCCGTGTGGGAGCTGCAGGAACCGAACCCCTGTGCACCCCGCCAACTTGCTGTTGCAAGGGCTTGTTGGATTTCTTCCACCAAGATCTCCGGGATCCAAGTGGCCCATCTTCAAGCATCTCCAGTGACCAGAATATTTGTCCACACCGCGTTGCTTGCACCGTGGTCTGCATCTTTGGTGAGCTGCTTGAAGTCCTCTTGCAATTCTAGTACCTCCAGCCCGAGTCGTGTTGAGGGTCACCTTTGTTTCTTTTGGCTCCCCTGATTGCTCAGGGCCTGCCCTGACTCCCCTGTTTATGGTGGGTCCCCTGGACCTTGCTGGTCCAGACATTGAACCTCCTTCGACTTCCATTTGCAGTTGCCAAGGCTTGTTGGTGCTTCCGACAGACACCGCCCCCTCAGCACTCGACATCCATCTTGGGACAGTGCGTGCATAGCTCTTCCTCAGCGTCGCCTGGTCTTCACAGCTGCAGAGTCAAGCTGCCCGTCAACTTTCCTGCAACACCCGACATTGGCGGGCATTCCTCTTCCAGGTCTCCGTGTCACTCCTGTGTGGTACCTCTCAACTAGAATCCATCTCTGGATTCCACTGGACACTTTCTCTTTCTCCAGCAGCAGCACTTTCCTAAAGTCCTCCATTGGGTTTGAATGCGGTTTCCAACACCACTTCACACCTATGCACCTAGCTTCCTTGGTGTAGGTAACGTGGCTACAAGGGTGGGGTGGCTCTCCAACCTTCTGTATTCCACAGGGTTTCTTCAAGGTCCACTGGGAAGGGTACTTAATCTTTAAAATTGCAACTGCAACTTACACGTTGATGTATACGGAGAAATCTGTTGTGTTACCACAATGCACACGATCTCAGTGAGGTTCCTAGTCTCTCACCATGGGTGGTCCCTTGGGCCACAGCACTGCTACGTCCTGTGGACAATGTCTTGACAAGAGTTGTGGTTCTTATACCACTTTTTTTTTATATGGTTTGGTCCATTGTGCATCGTGTTTATCTCTGGGTAGGCGATATCTAAATGTGTTAGAGAGTATTATATAATAAAGAAATATTTTTATAAATACCTTGGGTGGTTCTTTTTTATTTAATCTACACATATACAATTGCATTCTGGTAAAACAAGCTGCTTTACACTCATCCTGGACCAAGCCTGAAGGCTGTGCTCCACAGCTACCACTTAGAGAGATTTCTATAGTTGTATGAGACCTCTTAACCCCTTGGCCGCGGTAGTAATTCCGCCACAGCGCTTGGGGGAGGGGGAGCGCGGTGCCACCATGCTCATGACGGAACCACGCCGTCATGAGCCACGGGCGCGCTGTGCTCATGACAGTGTGGTTCCGCCACGACTCCGCCCACTCACTAATTTGCACACGGGGAATCAGTACCGCATGGGCGGAGCAGCCGCAGCATGACGGAACCACGTCGTCATGAGCACACGGCACCCGTGGCTCATGACGGCATGGTTCAGTCATGAGCAGGGAAGGGGTTAAATAACCCTGTGCGGTGAACTCCACTCCGCTTGCGGAGTTTGCGGAATTTTCCGCACTCCACGTTACGCAAAGCTCGCGGAGTTTTCCGCACTCTGTGCTACATGAAGTTCGCGAAGTTCCAAAAAACTCTGCTTCACTCAGCCGAGCTGAGTTTTTTTTCTCACTACACACTCATCAACGTCAAGTGAGATTTCTTAACGCACGGGTCAGGTTTCTCATTGCGAGTGTTCGTGTATGCTTGCGACCGCTCACGTTTAGAAACTGCCTGTCCGCGGTAAAAAAGGAAAGCTTGTGCTGTGCATGGTGTCATTCGCAATGATTGCACAGTGCGGACAAGCCTCCAGTACTGTGCAATCACCACAAACAGCACTTTTCTATCACACTCCACTACTTGCGGACCTCCGCAAAGCAAGGCAGAGTTGTTTTCCCAAGTTTTGCGTAGCGCAACTCTACGAACTCCACCCCGGGTTACTCTTAAATGACCATATGGGTTGTCCGGACTGGTGCTGGGCTGCCACTTACATCAGTGGACATCATATACCAGCCCAGCCTCTCACATTGTCTTTTGGGTACAAGTGTATATCTTCCACTGTCTTTGGTGCCATGTCTTCCAAATTCTCAATTTCCTGTGTTCAAACATGCATTGAGACCAAGTTTTGAGTTTGGTGGTGAGGATATGTCATCAAAACATGACAGATTTCCTGTCATCAGTATTACAATGGCCATAAGACATAATGAATTTGAGAATTGTCAGAGAGGGCAGCCACTATGTATCCCATCAGCTAAACTCAAAATAAATCCCTTTGTTTCTAGTTCTGGATTGGTAGCTCATGCAGTTCATGGCAAAACCTAAGTTAATCATACATTGATGAAGGGAAGCATTAATTCTTTGTCTTTTGCTAAGTACACATTGCATTTATTAGTTCTACAAATCTGTGAAAACAAATGCATTTTCTCTATACGTCTTGTACAGTATAGTAAAAAAATAAACAGCTTAAATAACTAATTAACATTTACATCAAAAGCAAAAACAAATTAAATGACTCCATCACAATAGCGCAAAAAGTAAATAAAACATGTCTAACTCTTTCTAATTCGGTCTCTCCTATTAAAATCATATAATTTATTTAAAAACCACTTATTATGCACTTTTTCCCTGCCCCCCATCTGTTTTCCGTCCACTTATCCCTCATCAAGGTGCATATTTGCAAGGACATGCGGTATTTACTGCAAAACGCGCTTAGCGTGTTTTTTTTATCGCCGCCTATCACCGAATAATATCACAGAGATAACATGCTAGTAGCAGCGTTTATCTCTAATGCGATAAAATATCCGGTGATAGCAGCTCAATGCGTGAATATTGCTGGAAATCCAGCGATATTCAGGCATTAACGCTAATGGGAACTTAACCTGAATATCCATCTCCCATTGGATAAACAGGTTAAGTAATGGTCTGAGCAGGCGTTAGATTCTGGTAATAATCGCGCTTAGCGCAACTTTTTTAATCGCACAGCCTGCCTTGCTAATAGGCGATAGCTGTGTTAGCGACTGCTTTCAGTCGCTAACAGTTTGGGTACACCCACTTGCATGTCATTAGAGATGAATATCGCTGACATGCAAAGCGGACTCCAAACCGGTCTCTATCGCCTAAAAGCTGTTGCGACAGCTTGCTAATATGGCTATAAAAATATCACTGCTTTAGCGGCAAAAAGTGCCGCTAAAGCGGATATATGGCCCTTGCTAATATGCCCCCAAGTTTTTTATAACCAGCGACGGTATATTAGTGAAGAGATGGCCTAATCAAAAGCCAGAAGATAAAACTTGCAAACTGGAGCAATACCCTTCTAATCTATTCCTCGTTCAGTACAGAGCAAGCTCTGAACCCTGTTGTGCTTACAAGAAAGGCCAGCTAATTTGGGTCATTTTACTTCACGCTAGGCTTCCTCTATTAATAGCCACTCTCTTCGAAAACACCTACACCCTTTAACTTTTATGAGTAAATGTAATATACAGTTCGTTGTATATTTTGAATGTACAATTAGTTATATGTTATTATGTTTCTTAATATTAAATGCATGTTTTTTCCTTATTTATAATGTATTTTGTTTATGTTTTAATTATTTTACCTGTAAATTAATCATATTAACACTAAATCTGCCTGGTCCCAGTTTTGGCTCCCTCCCAATCTTATCATGCTTTTTCTCTTTCAGTAACATTACTAATGAGTCAGCATATTGTATTATAAGTAATTTTTGGGTTTTTTAGACTCTTTTGTCTGGAATAGCCTGGTTCACATGAAGATTACTGGAATGATTTACAAAAGTAAATTACTTTTTCTACTCTGCTAAAACACATGGAAACAAAGTGAAATGCATTCATGGTAAAATAACATTTCCCCTTCTGTGGCACAAAATAACATTCTGGTATCTTTGTAGTTTAGCCTCAAGGAAAGGGCAATAGTGAGCATGCAAACATATAAGTTATGAAAATGAGGCTATATATGTGGAGTTGAGGATACTGGAGATTCATAGGAGAGGGGATTGAGAATGCTCCTATTCTGTACAATTTCAACTGCTATATTTTTACATTTTATTAGCTATACAACCTGGTGTGTTGTAGCCTCAAAGTAATTTACTAGGGATCCACTATAATATGTATTCTACATTAAAATACCGAGGGGCATATTACCAACAACTAGCGATAATTTTTGTCTCCAACTTGTTTAGAGACAAAAATTATCGCCGCACATCGGCGATTTTTATCGCAGATAAACCTTGCTATTAGCAAGGTTTATCGCAAATGCGATAAAAAACGCCCGCAATGCATGAATATCGCTGAAAAGTCAGCGATATTCATGCATTATCGAGCAAATTCTCTTAGCCATGTTATCCACCTCCCATTGGATAACATGGCTAAGAACTGCTCAGGGCAGGTGTTAGCTTTTGGAGATATTCGCGCTTAGCGCAAATATCTCCAAAAGTTGGTAATAGGAGATAGCGATGTTAGCGACTGTTTCCAGTCGCTAACATCTTGGCACGCCCACTTTGCATATCATTAGTGATAAATATCATGATCCATGATGGTCGCTATCTCCTATTAGCTGTCGCTAACTGGTGTTAGCGACAGCTTGGTAATAGGGAGATAATTTTATCTCCGCTTTCTTGGCTTTTAAAGCCAAAAAAGCGGAGATAAAACCCCTTGATAATATACCCCCGAGTTTGTTAAACATAAATAGAGCAATGTATTATTTCAATGTGTTTTTCCGATGTTCTCTTTGGGTGTGGCACCCAGAAATGTCAAAGATGCATCTTATGTTTAATAAAAACGATATTCAATACTTTGACAAAAATAAGACAGGACTACAATTGTATTATTTGCTTTCCCTCGAACAGTGAGCGTTGTTCTCTTTTTCTCTGGCAGATATAGTACTCAGAACATGATAAAGTATGAATGCCACAAACAATTCACAGGTAGGCTTTTCTGACACAACTCAGGTATAGGAATAATAAAGTTTTGATCTATTATAGATGGTTCTCATCACAGTTTCACACATTGTTTCACTCCCCATTTGTCAAATAAAAGTGTTTTAGGACGTGGAGATGGTAAGCAAAAGTAGTAAAACAACAGGGTAGTAAAATAGGCCATCCTAGTGGAGGATTAAAGCGAAAATGCCATGCCATAGTTTGTCTGAATACCAGTCAATAAATGAAATGAACACCACGACACACCGTAAAAAATAATCATAAGCTGTAAAAAAAGGGAAAATAATGAACCTTACCACGAAAATAAAACATATGAAAAAGTTCATAAAAGAGGAGAGCAGCTTCATAAATACAAATTAGTGTTCGCTGTTTCAGAGCATCATGCTACCGTTATGAAATAATCAGTAAGCACATTTTGGGACATACTTTTCCGCTATTCATCACAAGTTTTCAGTTAAATGAAATGTCATTACCTTAGTAACAAAATCTATTTTTAGGTTAATAAATGGGAACTGTCCGTACATGCCATCACACCGGAAATAAGTAATCAGCTCCTTTAAAGTTGGTCAGTGAGTGATGTTGATTAGTCAAAGACTGTTACAGACACGTCTGTATTATTGCTACAGCAACACCCAGCATCTTGTTACTGCCTTTTCAAGCAGCCTTCCTAGATCATGGTAATGTCGTAATGAAGAAGCTTGACAACTGTTAAACCGGGACAGCCTTAGGGTGGCCTTGCCAGCAACCTTTTGTCTTCCTCCTCCAATTCTTCTGACCTTATTTTTGCTGCCCTTAGGCCTCGGAGTACATTTCCACTGCTACCCGGGATTAAAATGCATGTATTCTATGTCCACATTATAGTTAACTATATGTGCCCAAGGCCTGTAAATTAAATGCTGCTTGTGGGCCACAGCACTTCCTGTGCCACCCACTTAAGTAGCCCTCTAACCATGGCTCAGACGTGGAATTGTAGTGCCTGTTTGTGCAGCTTACACTGCAATTTCGACCTGACAAGGTAAAGCTCTTGCCAGGCCCAAACCTTCCCTTTTTATCCATGTAAGTCACCCCTAAGGAAGTCCTTGGTCAACAAAGGGGGCAGGGCACAATGTATTGAAAAACGCTCTGATTCGTTTTACACTACTGCGAGGCCTATCTCTCCCATTGAATAACATTTCATTGAAAGTTCTGCTGGAAGCATAATTGGTTTTATATTGATAACAGCTGAATTTTCTCCTTTTTTGTCTGATTTTAGAGTTGTCCCAAAGTGTTTTCGTGGCCATAACCCCCTTACCATTATGTTAAAGTGTCATATCAAAAAAGGATCTAGGAATAATGGTGCCCGATAGTCTACTCAAAAATTAAAGATGTCAGAAGTGGGATCAAGTTAACCCTATGACTTTACCCAAAGATCTTCTAAGAGAATATGCAATCTGTTTTACCTTGTGTAATGCAGAATCATCACCATCGTTCTATATAGGCAGTGTTTGAAAATGTACCCAGGTTTATTCTCAATAATTTAACTACAAACAGGGTTACTTTAGAGACCTCATTACATAGCTAGTTCATTATGGCCTGCACTACTGCTCATAAACACCCAAGGCCATATTACACAACATTTGCACCCACTATTAGTGCCCCCAGGACACTTTGGTATTACAGAAGGGACCGCAGATGCTTGTGCGGCTGCTTTTGAAATACAGATAGCCTGGAGCAAATACAGCGGCAGCGCTATCATTATGGGGCATTCCCTCCTTTGCATGGGAGCCTGACCCCATGTAAATGAGGGAATTCACTTTATCTCTGTACCTGCGCAGTATTACCGACATGGGCGCAGAGGGAAACATGCCTTTATAAGGCGCACTTTCAGTAAACCACAAAAAGGTGGCACACCTTCAGCGGCCTTCTAAATGCAGCACTCTAAAGGGATGAAAGTGGGACCCATGGACCCCTCCTTCACTGCACCGGCCTGCAAGGGGATCTCTAATTCCTTTTAAAAGTACAGGCAGGTTGCCGCCTGCACAGAGAAACACAGAGCAGCTTTTAAACAGCTGCTTCATTTTTCACTTGAATGAGCTGCCCTGGGGGCAGCGCTAGTTTGCGGCTACTCTGAGGGCTGTGCATTCCTCCTGTTTGGGTGCACTTTCCATGCTTGCTCCTGGCACACCTGCTTTAACTCCTTCCGTGCTCATGATGAGCTCAGCTCGTCATGAGGCACGGTGCTCGTGTGCTCATGACGAGCTGAGTTAGTCATGAGCCGTGGAGCGCTCACACGCGGGGATAATTCCCCTGCTGTGCTGGACTTTCCACAAAAACGGGTGTGGCCGTGACGAGCTCAGCTCGTCATGAGCACATGAGCACTGTGTCTCATGACGAGCTGAGCTGGTCATGAGCACTTGGCGCTGTGCGCGCCACCCCGCCTCCCAGCACAGCAGGGGAATTACCCCCGCTGCGAAGGGGTTAAGGTGTGCCAGGTACACACTATCTGTAATAGGGTCTCAGAAGGCCATCCTTAAATCTAGCCCTCTGCCCAGAACTTGATTTAATAAATGCTAGACGCCAATACAAAATCACGTTAGAGGAGAGGAAACATTAGATTATGAGCAAAGCCTGTGAAGATCTCTCAGCCACAGCAAGAGTAAGGGACAATACTAAATTCTGGGAAATTGCCAATCATACGTTTTTCTCTGATATAGTTATCCCGAAGGTCAGATCTCTCATCGAGGCAGACCTGTGGCTATCTTTTTTTGCAAAAATCTTTCAGACAGGCATTGTTCTAATACAAGTTCCTGATATGTTAGGTGATGGATAAACCCTAAACCAAAACTCACAGGGTTTGATTACCCCAATAGAACTCAGCAAAGTACTACTGGCCATTAACCAATAACCTTGGCCCGAGTAGATTGAAGTGTTAAGTATCTTGGCTCCGAGTAGATTGAAGTGTTAAGTACCTTGGCTCCGAGTAGATTGAAGTGTTAAGTACCTTAGCTCCGAGTAGATTGAAGTGTTAGGTACCTTGGCGCCGAGTAGATTGAAGTGTTAAGTACCTTGGCTCCGAGTAGATTGAAGTCTTAAGTACCTTGGCTCCGAACAGATTGAAGCATTAACCAATACACCATTGGGAAGGCTCCAAGTCCAGATGGGGTCCCTGTTGACCTTTTCAAATCTAAAGTCAATTTATTTGTTGACAAATGTGGTATGGCGTGCCAGGATGAGCCCCATTCCAGATTCTTGGAGGTCAGCCATCATTGTCCCCATTTTAACAAAAAGGAGATAGAGCCTCATCCACTTGCTATAGACTAATATATCTGCTATATTCCAGTGCCAAGATCCTGGGGAGAATGTTTTTGTCCCACCTTTAAATATGGGCCAAAGAAAATAACATCTTGTCCGACGCCCAATTTACTTTTAGACCAGAAATCGGCACAGTGGAACAATTCTTAAATCTTTATCTTATCGCAGGGACATATGACATGGCTAAGGAGAGAGCACTCAATCAATCAATCAATCATTTGTAAAGCGCACTACATACCCGTGAGGGTCTCAATGCGCTGGGGGGAAAAAGGGGGGGGGGGGCGAATGATCGAACGGCCAGGTCTTGAGTATCCTCCTGAAGGTCAGAAGGTCTTGGTCTGTCGTGAACTCAGTGGGAGGGTGTTCATGTCTTAGCGGCGAGATGGGAGAAGGATCTCCCGCCGGTGGTTCTTCTTCAGATGCGAGGTATGGTGGCGAGTGAGAGGTCGGCGGAGCATAGCTGGCGGTTGGGGATGTAGAAGGAGAGCTGTCTATTGAGGTAGGCTGGGCCGGTCTTGTTGAGAGCCTTGTGTGCGTGGGTGAGGAGCTTGAAGAATATCCTCTTGTTGACAGGTAGCCAGTGCCGTTTTCTCAGGTGGGGAGTGATGTGGCAGTGCCGTGGTACATCGCGGATCAGTCATGCCGAGGCTTTTGGATGCGTTGTAGTCGTTTGATGAGCTTGGTCGGGGTTCCCGCGTAGAGGGCGTTTCCGTAGTCGAGTCTGCTGCTGACGAGGGCCTGGGTGACTGTCTTTCTTGTATCTGTTGGGATCCATCTGTAGATCTTGTGGAGCATGCGGAGGGTGTTGAAGCAGGAGGAGGAGACGGAATTGACTTGCTTGGTCATTGAGAGTGTTGAGTCGAGGATGATTCCCAGGTTGCGTGCGTGGTTGGTGGGTGTCGGGGCTGCCCCCAGTGCCGTTGGCCACCAGGAGTTGTCCCAGCCTGAAATGTTGGAGCCGAGGATGAGGACCTCCATCTTGTCTGCACTGCATATGACATTCATTGATCTAACAAGTGATTCAAACTTAGTCAGTCAAGCTAACTACTTATAGATGATAATGGAGAAAATGATGGTTGATATTGAACTTCTCACTCTTATAAGAAGTTTTCATCATGACAACAGAAAAAGTCCAATATGGCCCACATGATTAAAATACCTCGGTGTGAGACAGAGGTGTACCCTTGCCCCCTTCCTTTTCCTGCTTTACATACATGGGATTAGTAAGTATTTAATAGAGACAGGAAAAAAATGCCTATGATAGGAGCAGTATCAACCCGTGGTGGGAGTGCTGCCGGGCGCTGACGTGGGGCGGGGAAGGGGCAGAGTGGGGGTAGTAAACTGTGGAATCCGGCTGCACAGAGGTAAGTACACACAAATAAAAAAACAAGTTTCCTTGCGCCAAATGCGATGCAGCACATGCAACGAAACTCGTTTTAGTTATTTTTTTGTCTGAAATTGTCTCTTTTAGAACAATACTTTAGTCATTTGTTGCCTGCTGCCTGTCTCTGATCACATCTAGGGTGGGTGACATTTGGACTTTGTGTATTTCCCCCTAGGCAGCCACACACAATGAGAGCATGGGTGTGACTTGATGGGCCAATCTGGCATAATGGGAGGGGGAGCTGGACTCAGTCTCACTTATAACTGATTATGCTCTGTCCTGTACCCTCACAACAGGTTGCAGACCCCCCTGTAGGGAGTCAGGAGCCAGGGCAGGAAGGAAAGATCTCTTTGCACTTAAAAGGCATGTCTTTGAAGTCTCCCCCACTTCAAAGAACCAACAGGCTATAAGTACTGAACCTTTGACTCCACCATTTCACTATACGTCTAGACTTGTGAAAACTCTGACAGGAGGAATCACTGCTGTGCTGCTTAAGGACTGGCACCCTGTGCACTGCTGCCTTACTGGACTCCTACTTTGCTTTGCTGCCCTGATGTCTGTTGTTTCCCTGCTTGGGTGAGAAGGACTGGGCCTGCATCACCTGCATCACTTGAACCCTGAGTGACTCTAAGGGCTAACTGGCTGGCCTCCTGATCTGAAGTTTCAGGGACATAAAAGACTTCCAACCACCCTGCTTTTGCACCTGTCTCCATCTGTGAGTCTGCCCTGCCAAGTGGTGCCACCCCGGTCTTGGACCATGGGAAGGGGGCCAAAGTGCTTGTTTCTAGTGAAACTGAGGCATTGCAACTGCTGTGCAGATTAGAACCGGCCTATTGTCTTTGCTGCATGGATTGGCACAAAGCATCATCGCTGCTTTGTGGATTTGACCAGACAAATCACCTTCAGAACCACCATGACCTGATGTCTTTTTCAATGCAATGTCCTCGCATCTCCGTAGATGACAGCCTCAATGGCGAAGACGAAGCCTTCGCATCACAGCTCACTGCTCATCGGACCAGAGGCATCACCACTCCTGCATATATCAGGACCAGTGTATCGACGTCTCTGCTTGGCTTGTCACCGACGCATCGCTTCCACTGTACCACACATTCTTGACGTTAACGCACCCAGGATTAGGGTACTTTTTTTCAGTTGGCCTGACTTGGTTCCTGTACCTGGCTAACACTCCATTGCATTCAGAAAAGGGGGGTGGTGATGAACAGAGTGCCTGAATTAAGCAGACCACTCTTACCCAGTCCAAAGATCAGGGCTTGATCCATCACCGTTTTTTAGCTCACTGCACCATCCCAGCTCAGAACTTGGCTATATGCAAATTAGTCTGTTCCTGTCCCAGTGCATGATGGGAACAGGGCAAACCAAACTACCAAGCCAATTCTTGTACTGGGAAAGAAACAAGCTTCCGGGGACCGGTTTCTGCCATTTCAGGCGTCGTCGGCCCGGCTTGCTTGAATCCTGATGGTGCAATGAGCAAGGGACTCACATCTGAGTATACCCTTCCACGCTTATGGTGGACAAAATGATTCAGAAAAGGGGGGTGGTGATGAACAGAGTGCCTAAATTAAGCAGACCACTCTTACCCAGTCCAAAGATCAGGGCTTGATCCATCACCGTTTTTTAGCTCACTGCACCATCCCAGCTCAGAACTTGGCTATATGCAAATTAGTCTGTTCCTGTCCCAGTGCATGATGGGAACAGGGCAAACCAAACTACCAAGCCAATTCTTGTACTGGGAAAGAAACAAGCTTCCGGGGACCGGTTTCTGCCATTTCAGGCGTCGTCGGCCCGGCTTGCTTGAATCCTGATGGTGCAATGAGCAAGGGACTCACATCTGAGTATACCCTTCCACGCTTATGGTGGACAAAATGATTCAGAAAAGGGGGGTGGTGATGAACAGAGTGCCTGAATTAAGCAGACCACTCTTACCCAGTCCAAAGATCAGGGCTTGATCCATCACCATTTTTTAGCTCACTGCACCATCCCAGCTCAGAACTTGGCTATATGCAAATTAGTCTGTTCCTGTCCCAGTGCATGATGGGAACAGGGCAAACCAAACTACCAAGCCAATTCTTGTACTGGGAAAGAAACAAGCTTCCGGGGACCGGTTTCTGCCATTTCAGGCGTCGTCGGCCCGGCTTGCTTGAATCCTGATGGTGCAATGAGCAAGGGACTCACATCTGAGTATACCCTTCCACGCTTATGGTGGACAAAATGATTCAGAAACACTCCATTGCAGTCGGCCTATACTTTTGACTTTTCGCTGTCCTGCACGACCAGATATCGCAAATAGAACGTTTTGCTTCTAGGCACTATTTCTTCCTAAAAACTTTGAAATTCAATATCCCAAGTTCTACTTATCGCATTTTGGTCATTGTGTTTTTTATTATATTCAGTTCTATTTTTCCAACCTGGTGTGGAATCTTTTTGTGTGGTGTTTCACTGTTTTACTGCATGAAGTAGTGCACAAATACTTTGCGCATTGCCTCTAAGTTAATCCTGACTTATCTGTGCCAAGCTACCACAGGGTGAGCAGAGGTTTGTTTAGGGATGCCTGCTTCTTACCCTGACTAGGATTGTGGTTGGTGCTTGACTATGGCTCATACCCCAGTCAACATACAACCTAATTTCTAACAGCAACAGACTCTCATTTGTTGAGAACAATCCTGCAAGTATCATTTAAAGTTCTAATTGAAAATTAAACAGGTTCCACCTTGCTTCATAACTAGCTTTGCTAAAGTATTGAATCTCCTCCAAGAAACATACCCTTAATCACCATGCAGTGTGGGCATCTACACCAAAATATACACAATGGATTAATATCTCCTTGATACACAACAATGCCTGTAGTTGACTGTTCACTTCCGGGTCTCCATTCCAACAGCAACAGATATTTGGCATACAGTTTAACTCAACAGCCAAAGACATACGGAGACAGCCACCTTCCCTTTAGCAGATTACTGAAAAATTCCCCTTCAAGTCAATGCTAGTTATTATTTTCCTTACATTCTTTACCTCCCGTCATGCCTTCACACGTGGTTACCAAATAAATTCCCGCCAAGCACACTTTAGTGATGCACTACTATAACTGGATCTTTAAACATGGTAAATTAATACAATACATGTGCTCTTCCAAAACCCGGAAATCACAGAAAGGGTTACTCTGTGTCATACTACAGCTATGTTAAGTACCAGCAATGAAATTATCCAATGCCCACCATTTAAGATCCTAATTTTAAAGCTTCGCTAATGTATGATGTAAACAGCACAAATTAAGGATCAAGGGCCAGATGTACAGAGGAATGTTGTGTTCACAAATGCTCCAAATTGGAGTTTGCAGCTGCAAAACTGCGATTATCAATTAACTAAATCCATTTCAGGAGCCTGTATGTTTTTACCGATTAGTAAAATGGGTTTATCAATGGATAAAAAACGCTATTTGGAAAGGGTGTGATGCAGGTGTTGCTTCCAAAAAGGTACTCCTATCCATAGGTGTCAATAGGTGCGATCAAAATACCAGTTCTAAACCACTGAACAGTTACCAACCCTCAAGTTGGGGTGGTAACCCATTTGCCAAAGGAAAGAGATCCCTTAGGGACCACTTACCCTCTGTCAATGTTAATACATCTTGGATGGGTAGTTGGCAGTGGTCCACTGGACTATTGCAAACTCTAAAACAAACAAAAAATGTAAACATTTATTTTTAAACTCAGGCTGGCTTCACTTAACCCGTTTACCGCAGTGGGGCTGCGTTGGCCAACGGTCATTTACAGCACCAGGGTGGGAGTGCTCCCGTCGGCCGTTGGGCACGGGTTAAGAAAATTGAGATGCATTTTGAAAAAAGCGCCCACCATCCCTTTGATCACTGTCCCCAAGCTAGCCTGACTGATGAGGGGTGATGCCCTTAAACCAGTCCCAGGATGCTTGTTTCTGGTTCAAGGAGGGCCTGGCTTCGCCGTTCAGGCTGAACAGATCCAATGGAGCACAGGGTCAAGACTGATTAGCATATGGATGGGTCTAAACTGGGGTGGCATGGTGTGCAAAAGAATTATGTATTTAACCCAGATGTCTTGACTGGGGGTGAATGTTTGTGTTGCTCTACATTCCGTCCATCATCTGTGTGTCCCTACTATCCCTTTGATGGCACATTATAGTAGTGAGTCTCAATCTGTGACCTAACTCATTATTATTCTGTGCACCCATAAGTCGGACGTTAACCCACTTCGATTCAAATTTTTAGCACTGATGTATTAGTACAAAGGTTGGTCCTTAAAAATCTGTACTGGTTATAGTTTGCGACTAGTGTTTTTAAACTGGATATTCGTACATCTGGCCACAAGTGCAGAGAGTCAACGCTAAACATTGCAGCTGCACAGAGGTCTCACTTCTCTCACTAGTCACATGCTGAACAAAACTGTGCAATGGGCATGGCAATTCCCTCTGTTACTCATCATTTTCCAAGCTACTTTAAAATAAAGACTTCTGGTTTCTTCATGTTCTTTTGCTGCATCAGAAAGTGTTAAACCTGGGCCCAGATTTAGTCATAATTAGCACAAGTGCTTGATCACATAAGGTACATTGGTGCTAATGGTAGCGTTGATCAACTTTCTTGTGCAAAAGGAATTTTGTGTAGAACATCACCATGAGCACACTGTGAAACATCATGGAGTGATGTAACTTGAAGCTCATATAATATGCAAAGTATACATGATGGAGTGGAAACAGTGCATCCATAGGATTTTGTCCTAATCTTTACCAACTAAAGTCACACAAAGGAGCACGACCTAACACTGTGCGAAAACCCAATGCCAAATGAAAACAGGAGCAAACAGTTGGGAGGGCATTGATGTGGGTGACATTTCATAATTTTCCCATGTGTAATATGTGTAACTTTTCGAAACATTTCACATATTACGGGAGTCACACCTGGGTGCTTGAATGGAACATGATTCTTTGGACTGTTCATTACCATTCAAATAATTCGAGTGTAACTCACTGTAAATGCGTTGCTGCACTATTACAAACCGAGCAACACGATGCTGAAGGAAGGAATCCATGTCAAACTCTGAACAAAAGAACAAGAAAGGGCTGAGTATGCACCCCAAATTCTTCATTTCTGCTTAAGTTGGCAGTCCCACTGCCGTGGTTAGCTAGTTGAAAAGCCAGCTTGTATTATAGACGGTTGTGAAACTTCTCTGTACCACCCTATGGCAGCTGCTTTTCCCCGACCGTGACCTTGGCAGTCTGCGGATGGTTGCCGGTATTGGCGGTTCAGCAGCTGTCTATGAATAAGCAATGCACACAACTCATAAGTCAGTGGTCAGACCACAAAGCTCACAGCGGTCGGACTGCAACCGCAGGAACGACGTTCATGGATCGCCAAACTAAGAATAAGGCCCTTAATGCTGAGTATTTCATTTAAATGACAGCTAGCTGCTTTATCAGTCACACTCACTGAAATTGAATCAGACTTGGATATTTCAATGAAATTAGTAAATGTATTTAATATTATCAGAGGGCATAAAGAGGTATTTTCTTTCACTCAGTTTGGTTTTGCAAGTGGAGACTAAGGGGTCGATTCCGATCTGGTAAAATCCCCGTCCGTACGAATCGTATCCGGAGCTGTTTCCGTACGACTTGTACGGACGCCGTACGACCGGACGATTCCGATCGGCCGACCCAGACGCGATTCGTACGGTACACGTCGATTTGTACGGAAAAGCGCACGATCACCTACACACCGTACGGCGCGTACCCCCCATGATCGCAGGGGTACGTGCCGTACCCCTGTGATTATGTGGGGTACGTGCCGTACACCCAGCGTACATGGGGTACGTGCCGTACACCCACCGTACATGGGGTACGGTGCGTACCCCATGTACGCTGGGTGTACGGCACGTACCCCGCATGATCACAGGGGTACGGCACATACCCCTGCGATCATGGGGGGTACATGCCGTACCCGGGGGGGGCGTTCCGTACCTGTTTCGGCGCGAACTCTGCGTTTACGACTGTTTTCGGCTCCCGTAGGAAAAGGGTCGTACGGCGCGTACCCGACACGAATCGTACTTGCTGGGTCGTAAAAACCAGCCGCGAACCGTAGTGATGTCGCGTACAGCCGGGTCCGAGTGACACTCGTACGGAGATTTGAGTCCTACGGAGTCCTGTACGACTCGTACGGAGTTTGGCACCTGGTACGGATCGTACTTCGTCGTACGTACGGGAGGTCTACGGGTACGATTCGTATGGGGGAAAAACTCTCCTTACGACGATTCGGAGCGCATTTTACCGGATCGGAATCTACCCCTAATTGTGCAACGTATTTATTTCGATTGCATTAAGTCTCATGATGTTTATAGATAATATATTTCTATGTTTTGAAGGTACATCACGTTTTGCTATAAGAAGCAAAAATAAAATGTGTTTTTTTGTCAAATTGAAATTTGTATTTCCACAGAATCTGTGTATCTTTTATTGCTATCAACAGATGGGGGATTTGTGGATAAATATGGGACACTTTATCACATTGCCCCCCAACCTCATCACAGTCGGTAATAAATAATGGTAAGCACAGACAAGCTACACTGCTTGCAATACAAATCAATTTTATATTGTATTCTTCAGATGGATGAAAATCATCACAACCACTGAGCGCCTTCTGCATCTACCAAATGATGTACCCTGCTAGGCGGGAAATGCTTCAATCTTCAGAATTTTGCTGTGCTGATACACCTTTTTAATTCATGTTTGCATTGTTGTGGACGCTTTGCTTTAGAATGACAGTCTTCACTGGTGAAGTGTAACCTGTAAATTGCTACAAGCTGGGAAAATATAAGAGTAGCAGGCTTAGTTAAGTTGATCTTGTTTATTTTCCTACTATCAATCAATCCATCAAGTTGTATTTGTATAGCACGGCTAATCACCCTGGGGGATATCTAGGAGCTGTGCTACAGTTATCAGACAAAGAGCCAGGGCTTGAATGCCTTCCTGAAGTGGTTCAACAAGGGTGCAGTGTGGAGACAGAGGGGGAGGGTGTTCCAGGCTTTGGCGGCAAAGTTGGAGAAGGAGCATCCTGTGGAGCGGCTGCAGTAGATACGTGGTGCCTGAGACAGGGAGAGGTGTGTGGAGCAAAGGTTTCTGGTCAGTTGATGGAAGATCATGCAGTGGTTTATGTATGTTTGCTCCTTGGTTGTGATGGGCCCAGTAGGCATGAGTCAGGAGCTTGAAATGCCATCTCTTCTGGTGGGAAGTCAGTGGAGTTCTTTTAGGTGTTCTGTGATGTGTGTCCTCTTGGGCAGGTTGAGGATCAAACTGTTGTGTTCTGAATTGTCTGATGCATGAATCGGTGGTGGTGCAGGCATAGAGTACTTTGCCATGGGCAAGCTAGCTGGTGATGTGTCACAGTTTTCTTTGTGCTAATGGGTAGCCATCTGAAGATTTAGTGAATAATGCAGGTCATGTGATAGCAGGCTAAGGAGATGACACTTACCTGATGTTTATGGAGAGTTAACTATCCAGAATAATGCAGAGGTGGTGGGCATGGTCTTTTGTCATGGGGGTAGGTCCAAGCTCCACTGGCCACCAGCACTCATTCCAAAGAGTAGTGTGTCTGCTGAAGATCAAATCATCAGTTTTGTCTGTGTTGAGCTTCCGGTAGTTGTCTTTCATCCATGACACAAGATTCTTCATGTAGTTGTTGAAGTTGATCTTCTTTGACTTGGGGTCTGCTGAGAGTGAGAGGACAAGCTATGTGTTGGCGGCGGTGTGCAGTCTAAATATCGAGTTGTTATTTTCGACTGGACATAATATCGACTCCAGAATATCGAGATGGCATTAATGTCGAGGTAAGTAATATCGATGTATTTTTATCGATTTTCATGTATGTTAAAAAATATCGATTGAAAAAATATCGAGTAAGTAATATCGATAGTAAAAAATATCGTTATTTCTAGTAGTTTAAAAATATCGAAAGTCAAAATATCGGTTTTAGGAATATCGAAAGTTGTGTTATCGACAGTCATGATTAAATATATGTTATTTTTTTATTTATTTATATTGAAAATAAATGTATAAACATTTAATAAATATAAAAATTAATTCAAATAGTATGATAATTTCTAGGAGCGGGTAGTGGGTTTTTAGGGGAATAGGGTGGGAAGTAATTTAATTATAATTAATTAAATATGTAAATTTATTAATTGGTAGTAATATTTAATTAATTGTTAATTAAATAATATTTTTTATTTATATAAAATTTAATTGCTAATTAATTTAATTTAATTGATTAATTGCTAATTATGCTAAATTAAATAAGTTATGTCATGTAGCAGGTTGTGGGTTTTTAGGGGAATCGGGTGGGAAGTAATTTAATTATAATTAATTAAATATGTAAATTTATTAATTGGTAGTAATATTTAAATAATTGTTAATTAAATAATAGTTTTCAAATATATAAAATTTAATTGGTAATTAATTTAATTTAATTGATTAATTGCTAATTAAGCTAATTTAAATAATTTATGTCATGTAGCGGGTTGTGGGTTTATAGGGGAATAGGGTGGGAAGTAATTTAATTATAATTAATTAAATATGTAAATGTAATAATTGGTAGTAATATTTAAATAAGTGTTAATTAAATATTAGTTTTCAAATATATAAAAATTAATTGGTAATTAATTTAATTTAATTGATTAATTGCTAATTATGCTAATTTAAATAATTTATGTCATGTAGCGGGTTGTGGGTTTATAGGGGAATAGGGTGGGAAGTAATTTAATAATAATTAATAAAATATGTAAATTTATGATTTGGTAGTAAGATTTAATTAATTGTTAATTAAATAATATTTTTTAATTATATAAAATTTATTTTGTTTATAATTTAATTAAATTGATTAATTGGTAATTATGTTAATTTAAATAATTTATGTCATGTAGCGGGTTGTGGGTTTATAGGGGTATACGGTGGGAAGTAATTTAATTATAATTCATTAAATATGTAAATTTATTAATTGTTAGTAATATTTAATTAATTGTTAATTAAAAAATATTTGTTGATTATTTAAAATTTCATTGGTAATTAATTTAATTTAATTGATTACTTGCTAATTATGTTAAATTAAATTTTTTATTTCCTGTAGCGGGTTGTGTGTTTATAGGGGAATAGAGTGGGAAGTAATTTAATAATAAAGAAGGAAATAATAATATTTATTAAAGGTATACAACGTTTACCACGCAACTTTTACAACGCACTACCATTACAACAAAACTTTTACAACGCAAATACCATTATAACGCATGTATTTACAACAAATGTTTTTACTACGCAGGTACTTTTACAACGCATACCATTACAACGTAAGTATTTGTAAGTATATAATTATATTTAAAATGTTATAGGTTTGGGTTTTTGGGTAAAGGGGTATTTTTAGGGTTCAGGGTCAGTTTTGGGTTTTTGGGTAAAGGGGTATTTTTAGGGTTCAGGGTCAGTTTTGGGTTTTTGGGTAAAGGGGTATTTTTAGGGTTCAGGGTCAGTTTTCAGTTTTTGGGTAAAGGGGTATTTTTAGGGTTCAGGGTCAGTTTTCAGTTTTTGGGTAAAGGGGTATTTTTAGGGTTCAGGGTCAGTTTTCAGTTTTTGGGTAAAGGGGTATTTTTAGGGTTCAGGGTCAGTTTTCAGTTTTGGGGTAAAGGGGTATTTTTAGTGTTCAGGGTCAGTTTTCAGTTTTTGGGTAATGGGGTATTTTTAGGGTTCAGGGTCAGTTTTCAGTTTTTGGGTAAAGGGGTATTTTTAGCGTTCATGGTCAGTTTTCAGTTTTTGGGTAAAGGGGTATTTTTAGGGTTCAGGGTCAGTTTTCAGTTTTTGGGTAAAGGGGTATTTTTAGGGTTCAGGGCCAGTTTTCAGTTTTTGGGTAAAGGGGTAGTTTTAGGGTTCAGGGTCAGTTTTCAGTTTTTGGGTAATGGGGTATTTTTAGGGTTCAGGGTCAGTTTCCAGTTTTTGGATAAAGGGGTATTTTTAGGGTTCAGGGTCAGTTTTCAGTTTTTGGGTAAAGGGGTATTTTTAGGGTTCAGGTTCAGTTTTCAGTTTTTGGGTAAAGAGGTATTTTTAGGGTTCAGTGTAAGTTTTCAGTTTTTGGGTAAAGGGGTATTTTTAGGGTTCAGGGTCAGTTTGGGGTTTTTGGGTACAGGGGTACAGGGTAAAAATTACGTTTATACTTGGTGGAGTTGGAATAGTAATTTGTATGGGTTCAGTGTCCAGCACCTTCCTTGATGTTATACTTGGTGGAGTGGGAATAGTAATTAGTATGGGTTCAGTGTCCAGCACCTTCCATGAGTTTACAATTGGTGAAGTGGGAATTGTAATTTGTATGGTTTTAATGTGTAGTATGGTTTTGTGAGTTTATAATTGGTGCAGTGGAAATAAGAAAACATTTTTAATACAAATAATTATTATTGGTAGGATACTATAATAAAGTTTTAAAATTACATAGAAAAATTTTGTATTAATTATAATTATTGTTATTGTAGTAGTTAAAAGATAAATACATTTTTACATTTATTAAAATTTAAAATGCATTTTTAAATAGAATATTTCATATGTAATTAATATTCATATAGAATAATAAAGAAGGAAACATACACAGGGTTAAATGGAATAAATGAAAAACAGTTTATTAACATATAAAAAATAAATTGTAAGTAGAGATGTATTTTTTATTTCTATTGAAAATTGTAAGTAAACAGTTTTTATTATCCAACAAAATATATGAAGTGCATATATATGTTTTTAACAAATAAATGATATTTAAATAATTATATGTTTATTCACATATATTGTAATTTAATTAGTTAAAGAAACAAATTGGTAATATGTACTTTTCATTTAATAACAATTATTTTATTCCCATAGACATTGAATATATTGTCATAGATAAATATATATATTTGTTTTATAACAGTAACATTTTTGTTTTTTACAAAGTAATCATATTTTTTTTTACAAATTAATATTATGAATATTTAACATATTTATAACATTAATTTTTACATAGATAAACACACAAATACATTTTTATATACATACATAATGTTTAAACTAATATGAGCTATTTTTATAAACAAATTATTTGTAACAAGGTTATATATTCACATTTGTTTAACATATAGATTATTTTCCAAATGTATATATAAATAATACAATATTATTTAAAGTAACAGATAACAGTTGAATAATTATTTGAAAGTAATGAATATTTAAGAAATAATTTTCTACAATTTAAATAATTATTTACACTTAATATAATACTCAGTGTATTTTTTTAAAGTGTTGGAATATAGAAATTAAAGAGGTTTTTGCTGTGTACAGGGACTACTTTTTAACCGCGTAATGTTATTTAGGCTTATCTGGTGCTTCAACAGATCGCGGTTGGATGCTGCTTTGCGTTAGAGAGGGTAAGTTTGTCTTTATTGTATTTTAGAAGTTAATGAAGTTAGTGTTAGTGTATGTGTGGTGTGTTTAAGTTTATGTACATAGAGTTATTAAGAGAAGATTGTGTTTTCGGTGTTAGGTAGAGTGTACGATATTTCATTTTTACCGCGTTTTAGTTGTAGGTGTGTGACGTGAGCTAATATGTTTAAATGTTACAAAGATAATATGTTTGATGTATAAATATGTCTTTTTATATATGTATGGGTGTTTTTGTGTGGGTGGGTATGTATTTTATTTTTTCCAGGTTATCGTCGCGTTTTACTGTTTTTGAGGAGGTCCTTCTTTTTCGATCAGAGTTGTGTGACGAGTATTATATACTCTTATTTTTGCACACAAATATTTTGGTTTTCACGTTTTCCAGGAGCGTTTTTTTTTTTTAATTACTATTTTCGGGTTTTCAATGGTATATCGTGTGTATTACATTGGAGAGGAGTCGCTATGGATTTGCTTGTATTTTTGCTTTATTTTTTGGGCTTCCATGGATTGTATGGGTTTTTGCTATGGTGTCGTATGGATTGCTTGCAATTGGATTACGTTTGAAGGTGCAACAGAAAGGTCAGTAGTTACAAAACTTTTTATGGGTGGGGAAACTGTTTTAATTTTTGCTTTAGTTACGTTGTATGTAACATTTTGTAAATACATTATCTAAATACATTTTATATATGTTAATATTATGTATTTAATAATTTCATTGCAAATTGTTACATGTAAAAATTAAGGAATGTAAAAAAAATGCTTAATGTAACGTGTATAGTTATGTTATGTTTTAAAGAATAGTTTTTGCAATCATTGATAGATAGTCTAGTCCTTTGCTAGTTGGATAGAGGGTAACTTGACTTTGGAGTGTGTCATACATTTTTTTCCTTTCTTTGGTGAGTTTAGGTCCGATCAAAGTTACTGATTGCTCCATTCGGAGCTCCTGGTAACTCTGTTCTTTTTGTAAGGATTGTATTAATTTGTGAAGGGTAGGTGTTCCTCGGCCTGTAGTTGCTTGGAAGGCATTGTGCCATCCTTCAACTGCATTGTTTGTTTTTGCTTCCTTATTTAGTGTGCTAAGGTAGACATTCCACCAAGCTATTTGGTATTTGGGTTGTCTTCTATGGCCTGATCTGTGTAGCCTTCCTACCCATGTGTCTTCGAAGTAGTCAAGCATAGGGCTTAGTCTTTCTTCATTTCTTTTATAGTAGGGGCTGTCTATTAACAAGTTATAGTGCTCAGTTACATCTGTCAGTGGAACATAGGCTAGGGCGATGAGTTTTTTTATTTGATAAGCAAAAGTGCTATCAGTGGCGTATTGGATACTCAAGGTAGATTGTTGTAGATGTCGCCAGATACATTGGTTAAAATGGTAATAGCAACCTTGTATTGCTGTGTGTGGGTATGTTTTAAGGATGCTGTTGATCATTGCTTTTTCAAAGTCAATGATAATTTTTTGTGGAAAATAGTTGTTAGTATGTTGCTTGACTTCAGTTAGTATTTCTTGATAGGTAGCTTGCTGTTTGTTTGGTAGAAGGGCATAAAGGAATGGAATATTAGCATTTTGGAAATGACCATGGATAGTGTATAATTGATAAAAGGGTTTGGGGCATACAGAAAAAGTACCGTCCATCATCCAAGTTTGGCATTGGGTAAGTTTAGTCATGTTGTTTGCTGTGGCAAACAGTATAATTATTTTATCTTTATATTTGTTGTCATAGAGTATAAAATCATCTTTATTGTGAGTTACAGAGAGTTCAGGGGGAATTTGCACTTCTTCAAAAGTTTTTGGTGTGGGAGGAGTAGTGCATGTTGCTCTTTTTTGTCTAGCTATAGTTTTTTTTAGGGATTCGATAGATGGTAATTGGCTAGAAGCATGTTGGGGAAGTACACTTAAATGGTGTTTCAGAATAGCAGTTGTTGGTTGATCAGTACTAGTACTAGTTTTTTTAAGGGAATCTAGCATTTGTCTAATCTCTATTTCTGTTACATTGGGTGGGTGATTATGTTCCTTAGTATAAGTAACAGTAGTTTCCTGAGTTATAGCTCTACCATAACATTTGTTGGCATAATATTTCGTACACTTCCAAAAAACGTTCAAATCTTTTTGTTTCTCTTGAGTGTAGACATATCCCATATAACAAAGAAGCATTTTCCCTTTTTGTGAATAAATGAATTTAGCTCCTTCAGTCATGCTTGTATTGTAGTGCTAGGAGGTAATTAAAAGAGAATGTCATTACATTTTTTGATAAAATAATGTTGTATTCTAATAATACAGTTTAACACATTTCTGTTTTACCTGTAAATCTTTTCATGATTTCAAGTAGTTCTTTTCAGGTGTTGATGTTCTTCAAACTGTTATTTTCTGTGTATATATTTTTGTACCTGTGGAAGTTGAGAAAATGTGTACAAATATTTTATAACTATTTATGATATTTTGGTAGAGGTTTTTAGCTAGTTTCTATTTAGTTACCTATCTATTATATGTCGAAGTTACATTTAAATTATATACTTACTTATTTATATTTAACTTTTGATGTCCAGGTGTTGTCTAGGTCTTCTGTATTTTCTTTTTGTCTGTAGGATAAATAGTAAAAAAAAACCATATATTTTAGGTATTTGGCTTTTAAACATAGGTGTGAGGTTTGAGAGTTACATTTTCGATGGAAAATAATGTAGTAGTACTTACTTTATATAGGTGTAGCTGTCTTTATGTTGAAGTCAATACGTTTTCTTTCAGAAATCCTGCAGAGTTTCGTCTTCCTTTAGTTAGGAGATTTAGGCTGCATTTTTAGTTTGCTGTAATCTTGTTTATATAGTATTAGTCTAATAGTTTCTGAAGTAGGATTGGTTGTTTAAATTGATAGTCTGTTTTAATTCGTGGATTTGAATTTTTTAACCTGTTATGCTAATTGCTTTCCTTATATGGGTGACGCCAATTAACGTTTATTTAATGTGTAAGGCCTTATTTTGTATAGGTAATGTTACCTTTATATTTTTAAAGTGGAGGAATATATATAATTTGCAGTAAGAAATGTTTAGTTGTTCGAAACATTGTTTATGTATTATAAAATGTATGTTTGTATTTATTTTGTGTTATAAATGTTAGGAAAATATATAGTATGTTTTATAGCTTTTTAGAAACAATTAGTGAATAAATATGAATAGTATGACTAAATTTTAAGATAATACAGTGATTTATTCAAGGATGTAGTAATTTCGATATTTTTAAAAAACGATAAATTTGCTATCTATATTTCTGTATTCGATATTTTGTCAGTTTTTCATTTAAAGATGTGATAATCGATGTTTTAGAAATCGATAATGTTGTTAGTCGATATTGTGGTAGTCGTTGTTTTTTTTAGTCGATAATGTGGTTTCGATATTTTTGTGTTTTTTTGTTTAAGTATAGGCAATCGATAATTTTGTAGTCGATAATTTTTCATCGATATTTTGTACAGTCGATATTCGGTCTGTCGAGGTTATGTCAGTGATCCGTTGGCGGCATAGGACATGATGTTGATGTTGTGTTATCTGATGATGTCTATGATTGGTGTCATTTAGATGTTGAAGAGGGTTGGGCTAAAGAATGAGACTTGGGTTACTATGTAGACAGTGTGCTTGGGTTGCGAGCTGAAAGGAGAGAGTCAGACTCTCTGGGTGCATGCTGTGAGGAACATCCATCCATCCGAGTACATCGTCTGTGATTCCAATCTGAGTTAGTCAATTGAATAAAGCCCAATTGGGATGGGTCTAGCATTTTGTTTCTTTCTAGATTATCAATGAGTTGGAGGTTGTAGGCCTTCTCCAGGAATTTGGTGACGAACAGGAGTAGGGAGATGGGATGGTTCGGTTCGGTTCAAAAACTTTATATGATTCAAACAAAGAATCATAAAAGTATACATTTTTAAAAAAGATAATTACAATTTTAAAAGAACCATCTATAATTTACACATTAAGAAAGTTAAAACATAAACTGATACATTCCACAAATCATTTGTCCGGGTAAAGACATACAAACAATGGGGCTCATGCTAATCGCCCTAAGTCCGCGAGTATTATTACACACAATAGTTATAATTAAGTGACCCTCATACAACAACAAGTAAATACAGGTTCACACAACAATGTAATAGTCTAAGGCCAATTTAGCCATACCGTTTCCTAATCTGGAGTGACACTCGTATAAAATTTAACATGGCGGAACATACTCCAGAAGATGATAGCGATAATAGGTAGTCAAAACCTTCTTTATAGTTACATGGTTGACGCCCCTTCAGGATAGGCTTGATAAATCTGATCCTTGGTTCCTGATATAAAGAAAAAAAGAGGACAACATGTATGGTGTTCTGACTAGCTCTGTTATTGCATGGGCAAGGGGGCAGCCTCTCACATCAACCCCCTTGTTTTGGAAAGGCGAAAAGAAAGTGAAGGATGTTTAGCTTAAACGTTGTGAGATAAAACCGCCATTGAACATGGGTTGTAAAAGTTAAATAAAACTTGAGCTGTAGTTTATCCACACAGACTGTTGGCCTAGCCGGGCATAGTGTGTTTAAGGATTTCCGATAACTTGTTTTAATTTGGGCTTTAATGTCTCCCTGGATATTTTCAGGGTTGTCATAAACATGACCCAAACCTATTTTATGCAACGTATCACTGACATATGACAACCAAGGAATCTGCTTTGCATTATCAAGACTCTTACAGTCTAGGAGAATATCTCTAGAAAGCTGGAGATCCTCAGATAGCCATATTTTACCCCATAGTAATAAAGGCGAGAGACGAATGATATCAGTCACATAACTCATTCCCATCTCGTCATGGCAGAAACTATTTGATGTACCCAATGGAATTGACAATACACGTTTTAAAAATTTATTTTCCATGACCTGTATTGTGGCAGGGCTTTCAGTCCCCCATACCCCTGCCCCATAAGTGGCCACAGATAGACATTTAGATCTATACAGGGTTTTTATGTGTGCCACCGGTTTTTGACCCAGCTTACCACTAAAGCGAAACAGGCCCTCTATGGGTCGACTGGCACTCTGGGCTCGAGCCTTCATTAATGGGGCCCAGCTCAGTTTGTTATTAAAAAGATTTCCCAGGTAATTAAAGTTATCTACCTTTTCAATGGTAAAATCATTTACCATGAGCTTCCTGGATTTTGACCCTTTTGGACCACAGACCATTGCCAAAGATTTTGCAAAATTTACCTTCAGATCCAGGTCCAGCATGAAGGTATTAAAGGCATCAAGACAGATCTGCATACTGTTTCCTGTAAGGGTCATTAGTACCGTGTCGTCGGCATAAGAAAGCATGGGAATACTCTTACTGTTTACCTTTGGAAAGTCACAGCAGTGATCCAACAAATACTTCTCCAGACCGTTAGTATATACTAAGAACAAAAAAGGTGCTAAGATGCAACCTTGTCGCACACCCTCGGTTGAGGGAATAGATTTTGTTTCCCCCCCCCCTGGACCGAACCTTATAGCCACAGTTGTTACTGAATGCAATCTGCGGAGCAATGTGACCAGGGGTTCCTCAAAACCCATGCCATCCATCATTTGCCACAGCTTGCTTCTGCAAACAGTGTCAAAAGCACTTGACAAGTCCATGAATGCAAGGTGGATGGAGGAATTCTTTGCCTTCATGTACTTGCCAATAATTAGTGCCAAATTCAGACACTGTTCGACCGTCCCCTTTCCTCTTCTGAATCCGTATTGGGAGTTCACAATAAGGCCCACAGAGTCTGCCCATGTTTCCAGTCTGGCCAGAATAACCCTTCCTAATATTTTGCATGATGCATCAATTAATGATATAGGGCGATAGCATCGGGGATCGCACCTATCACCCTTCTTAAAAATCGGGACAACCACTGCCTCCTTCCATGATGCAGGGATACGGCCAATTACAGCTGCCCTAAACATGTTCAGCAACAATGGTGCCCATACATCAATATTATGCCTACAAAAGTCCAGAGGCACAGCATCCGGGCCGGGAGCTTTTAATAGTATACCTTTCCTCAATGCCTCCTCCACCTCTTGCAATGTAAGCGAGGAACTTAGAGCAAAAGCTGTGGATGAGGTCACCAACTCCCCAGTATCATCCAGCCAGCCCAGAGATGATATTGCATTTGGGTTAAAGATTTTTCCAAAATGGGCTTCCCACGATTCACCAGTAATCTGCATCACTATAATATCTTTACTATCGCTCATAAAAAGGGGACGATTCACTACTTCCCAAAAAAGCCTACTGTCTTTTAGCTCTGAGGCCTTCTCTAGATCTTCCCAAGCAAGGTTTTTTAGCTCCTGCTTTCTTTTTCTAATAGCCTCTTTATAGGCCATTCTAGTCGTTCTGACCAACTCTTTATTCCTTGGTTTTTGTTGTAGTGCCATTTTTAGGGATTTGTGCAAAGCAGAGCACACGGCATCAAACCATCTAAAAGCCTTTGGGTTATTTTTCCCAATTGGTTTTCTAAGATGCTCAGCCACATGCCCACATAAGATTTCAAAATTCCTAATGACCTTTTCTGGGTCAGATGTTGACGCTAAACATGACTCAAATTCAGATCTATGGACGTTTAAAATCTCTGCCTCTAAGCCTACAGCATCTATTTTGCCCCACTTCAAAATTACACCTTGGTTCCTGTTATATTTTAAGGGTTGCTCCCAAACTAGATGTTTTGTGGTAACAGGACAACACAAAGATAACATTAGGGGGTTGTGATCACTTGCAGCATTTGCAATTACCTCAAGCTTGTCAACATAATGGAAATAACTACTAGACACAATGGCAAAATCAATGACACTCATCGAGCCTCAAGTTCCCTGAAAGGTTGGTATTGGTAATAAATTAGGGGCAACCCGGGGCTCCATTATGCATAGATCATTTAAAACAATGATATTATTTAGTGCATTCCCCTGTGGTGTGTGCTTGAAGTGTATCAGGGGATGTTCATTTAAATCCTCCAAACCACATACATTTGAGCCACCAAATTTACACAGTGAACAGTTGAAGTCAGCAACCCAGATGACAAATAATAGAGGCCGGTCACTGCGTGCCTTACATATCACTTCCTCCAGGCTCACAATTATGGATTATGGATGTCTCATTAGCATCAAAAACATTGTGATACCAGTTGATCAGTAACAGCGGCTCAGGGAACAGATTTTCCAACAAAAGCAATTGGTACCATGGAGTATCCACTATCTTAGAAGTTACCAAATTGTTAAATTTAGGGGAAATTGCTGTCATTATCCCGCGCCTTGCCCTCCCTGCTGGTGATGGGACCGCCAGAACATTAAATGGTTGGAAGCCATCAATGTCCTGGGCCGATCGGCTCCATGTCTCTTGAAAACATAGGATATCATGACCGCCCACATAATCTAACCAAGCCTCATCCTCTAGTCTACCAGCAAGACCTGCAATATTCCATGAAATTAGGCGCAGCCTTGGTTCCCCCAAATTGTCACCTACAAGTTCTGATTGGGTTGCCGAAACTTGTCCTAGAGCAGATAGATTCGGCTCACATTCTGAAGTAATAGGAGCCTCTGACTCTAAAGGGTTAATAATCTGTGCTTCACAGGTTGAGACATCTTCCACAAGGGTAAACTTCCATCTTACACCCTCATTCTCCCTCATATTCAACTCCAACTCTCCTCTGAGGGATACATTTTCCTTTTGGCTGACTGATGGTCAATCTAACCCCTCCATTCCCACTAGTGGATCAAAACGATTTCTTAGGGGAATATTATTACTTGGAATCCACCCTAAATATTCCTCTCCATGAGGGTGGAATAGATTGGATAGTGGTATGTCCGAGTAGTCCCTGGGATTAGTAGTGTAAAGATGATTATTATCAACCGAAGGTTGTTGTGGATTTGGGTACAAGGGTTGGAAAAAAGAATTATCGTTCTTACTGTGATATCTTTGAGCAGTCGGGTTCGGGGTGAAATTTCGTCCATATATTGGATATGGACGAAGGATGATTGGTGGACATGGGATGGTGAAAAGGGGTATCATGCTCGCTGTAGTATCTATGTACAGCCTGATTCCGGGTTGTATTAGTTCTATATGATACATCAGATCTATGCTTCATTGGGGGGTGGTTCTTAGATAACGTTAGCGGATTGTTTAGGGGCGTCATCAGAGCTTCTGGGTAGAAGTAGCTCAGGTTCTGCGTTGAAATGCCTCCCTCACATCTCCCGGGAAACCAGTCACTAATATACGTGACTAGCCTATGGTCTTTAAAATTGACTATTATCACGTCCCCTTCGATATCCTTGGGTCGTGAGCCTACCCAGTTGCAGCGTCTCACTGAAACTATGTCTCCATTTAGGTGCGGGGGTAGTGGTCTATTCTTGCGCAGCCAATGAATGACTTTGTTTTTAAGACTAGAATTATATTCCATGTTGCCAGCTGACATTACCGGAACACCTGTAAGAATAATGACATAGTTTAAAGATTCCGGGGGTAAGTCTGCTACAGTACTAGATTTAGTTCTGGTTATGTTGGTAGCCTTTCTGGGGAAATCCTTTGTGTTTTGGCCTCTTTTTGATACACTTATATGGGCTTTTTCTTTGTCTATTTTTTCAGTGTCTGTGGCAATTTTAGTGCCCACCAGTTCATTTGATTTTTTAGTAGCTGGTGTATTGTTGGTTGTAGTTGTGTCAAGTTGTTGCCTAGGTGGGTATTTGGAATGCTGTTTGGCTGTAGGATTTCAAAAAGGGGGTGGTGATGGACAGAGTATCTGAGTTAATCAGAACACTCCTACCCAGTCAACAGATCAGGGCTTGATCCATCACCGTTTTTTAGCTCACTGCACCATCCCAGTTCAGAACCTGGCTATATGCAAATTAGTCTGTCCCTGGCCCAGTGCATCATGGGAACAGGGCAGACCAAACTACCAAGCCAATTCTTCACTGGAAAGGAAACAAGCTTCCGGGGACCGGTTTCTGGCATTACAGCCGTCTTCGGCCCGGCTTGCTTGAATCCTGTTGGTGCAGTGAGCAAGGGACTCACATCTGAGCATACCCTTCCACACTTATGGTGGCCAAAATAATTTCAAAAAGGGGGTGGTGATGGACAGAGTATCTGAGTTAATCAGAACACTCCTACCCAGTCAACAGATCAGGGCTTGATCCATCCAGGATTCAAGCAAGCCGGGCCGACGAGGCTGAAATGCCAGAAACCGGTCCCCGGTAGCTTGTCTCCTTTCTGGTGAAGAATTGGCTTGGTAGTTTGGTCTGCCCTGTTCCCATGATGCACTGGGCCAGGGACAGACTAATTTGCATATAGCCAGGTTCTGAGCTGGGATGGGGCAGTGAGCTAAATAACGGTGATGGATCAAGCCCTGATCTTTGGACTCGGTAAGAGTGGTCTGCTTAATTCAGACACTCTGTTCATCACCACCCCCTTTTCTGAATCGTTTTTGGCCACTATAGGTGTGGCAGGGTATACTCAGACATGAGTCCCTTGCTCACTGCTCCATCAGGATTCAAGCAAGCCGGGCCGACGAGGCTGAAATGCCAGAAACCGGTCCCCGGTAGCTTGTCTCCTTTCTGGTGAAGAATTGGCTTGGTAGTTTGGTCTGCCCTGTTCCCATGATGCACTGGGCCAGGGACAGACTCATTTGCATATAGCCAGGTTCTGAGCTGGGATGGGGCAGTGAGCTAAATAACGGTGATGGATCAAGCCCTGATCTTTGGACTGGGTAAGAGTGGTCTGCTTAATTCAGACACTCTGTTCATCACCACCCCCTTTCCTGAATCGTTTTTGGCCACTATAGGTGAGGCAGGGTATACTCAGACATGAGTCCCTTGCTCACTGCTCCATCAGGATTCAAGCAAGCCGGGCCGACGAGGCTGAAATGCCAGAAACCGGTCCCCGGTAGCTTGTCTCCTTTCTGGTGAAGAATTGGCTTGGTAGTTTGGTCTGCCCTGTTCCCATGATGCACTGGGCCAGGGACAGACTAATTTGCATATAGCCAGGTTCTGAGCTGGGATGGGGCAGTGAGCTAAATAATGGTGATGGATCAAGCCCTGATCTTTGGACTGGGTAAGAGTGGTCTGCTTAATTCAGACACTCTGTTCATCACCACCCCCTTTTCTGAATCGTTTTTGGCCACTATAGGTGTGGCAGGGTATACTCAGACATGAGTCCCTTGCTCACTGCTCCATCAGGATTCAAGCAAGCCGGGCCGACGAGGCTGAAATGCCAGAAACCGGTCACCGGTAGCTTGTCTCCTTTCTGGTGAAGAATTGGCTTGGTAGTTTGGTCTGCCCTGTTCCCATGATGCACTGGGCCAGGGACAGACTAATTTGCATATAGCCAGGTTCTGAGCTGGGATGGGGCAGTGAGCTAAATAACGGTAATGGATCAAGCCCTGATCTTTGGACTGGGTAAGAGTGGTCTGCTTAATTCAGACACTCTGTTCATCACCACCCCCTTTTCTGAATCGTTTTTGGCCACTATAGGTGTGGCAGGGTATACTCAGACATGAGTCCCTTGCTCACTGCTCCATCAGGATTCAAGCAAGCCGGGCCAACGAGGCTGAAATGCCAGAAACCGGTCCCCGGTAGCTTGTCTCCTTTCTGGTGAAGAATTAGCTTGGTAGTTTGGTCTGCCCTGTTCCCATGATGCACTGGGCCAGGGACAGACTAATTTGCATATAGCCAGGTTCTGAGCTGGGATGGGGCAGTGAGCTAAATAACGGTGATGGATCAAGCCCTGATCTTTGGACTGGGTAAGAGTGGCCTGCTTAATTCAGACACTCTGTTCATCACCACCCCCTTTTCTGAATCGTTTTTGGCCACTATAGGTGTGGCAGGGTATACTCAGACATGAGTCCCTTGCTCACTGCTCCATCAGGATTCAAGCAAGCCGGGCCGACGAGGCTGAAATGCCAGAAACCGGTCCCCGGTAGCTTGTCTCCTTTCTGGTGAAGAATTGGCTTGGTAGTTTGGTCTGCCCTGTTTCCATGATGCACTGGGCCAGGGACAGACTAATTTGCATATAGCCAGGTTCTGAGCTGGGATGGGGCAGTGAGCTAAATAACGGTGATGGATCAAGCCCTGATCTTTGGACTGGGTAAGAGTGGTCTGCTTAATTCAGACACTCTGTTCATCACCACCCCCTTTTCTGAATCGTTTTTGGCCACTATAGGTGTGGCAGGGTATACTCAGACATGAGTCCCTTGCTCACTGCTCCATCAGGATTCAAGCAAGCCGGGCCGACGAGGCTGAAATGCCAGAAACCGGTCCCCGGTAGCTTGTCTCCTTTCTGGTGAAGAATTGGCTTGGTAGTTTGGTCTGCCCTGTTCCCATGATGCACTGGGCCAGGGACAGACTAATTTGCATATAGTGAGGTTCTGAGCTGGGATGGGGCAGTGAGCTAAATAACGGTGATGGATAAAGCCCTGATCTTTGGACTGGGTAAGAGTGGTCTGCTTAAGTCAGACACTCTGTTCATCACCACCCCCTTTTCTGAATCGTTTTTGGCCACTATAGGTGTGGCAGGGTATACTCAGACATGAGTCCCTTGCTCACTGCTCCATCAGGATTCAAGCAAGCCGGGCCGACGAGGCTGAAATGCCAGAAACCGGTCCCCGGTAGCTTGTCTCCTTTCTGGTGAAGAATTGGCTTGGTAGTTTGGTCTGCCCTGTTCCCATGATGCACTGGGCCAGGGACAGACTAATTTGCATATAGCCAGGTTCTGAGCTGGGATGGGACAGTGAGCTAAATACAGGTGATGGATCAAGCCCTGATCTTTGGACTGGGTAAGAGTGGTCTGCTTAATTCAGACACTCTGTTCATCACCACCCCCTTTTCTGAATCGTTTGGCTGTAGGAAGCATTTTGCTTTGATTGGTAGGTAAATGGTGATCCGTCCCACTTTTCCCTGGCAGGATCTGATCCATTTTCTCCCCCAACCTTTTAACTCTTTCAATTAGAGGAAGTATTAGTGCTTTTAGGATGCTTTCAATATCCTCTAAAAGCCCTTTATAGTTAGGTGCAATTTTAGAAGTAACAGTTGAATGCCCTATAGAATCTGACTTCCCTGCATCTTTAATTGTCTTGTGTGGGGAGTACATATTACTAGTAGCCATGGGGAGAAGTCTGTCCATCTTTTTTACTCCTCCCTTTCTTCTCTTCTTTCTCGGCGGGGAGCGAAAAGCGTTATTAGTCCTCCTGGTAAGAGGTTTTTTGGACTTTTTCACAGAAGCAATAATCAATTGTGAATCTAAAGCTAAAGGTGTAAACACAGGAGAAGGTACGTTTATATTATGAAGGGGAACCACATCAATAGGTAGAGGTGTACTAAGGTAAATTAGAGAATTGGATATTTTAGTTGACTCAGTAGTATTGGAATCAGAAAGAGCTATAATAACGTCTGAAACTGATTGGGTCTCTTGAAATATTAAAGGTATGTTTTCTGTGCTGAATAAATCAGCATCAGTTTCTCTATGTGTAGCTAAGTCTGATAAAATACATGTGTCAACCTTCTGAAAAGCAGGGAGTGGTTGTTTTTTAAGGAGTTCAACAGAGAAGCGGCGCTCGGCACGCTTCTCTGCCAGCGTTATCTCTCTATCAACCTCGCTTTTAACTCTAGCAAAATATTTATCCAATGGACCAAGGATAGATACTCCTACGGTGTTAGGTAAAGGGTTCAAATCCGATGAAGACATCTTAGGTATGGGGGAAGTCCTTAAGAAATGTAAAATACAATTCACAATAAACGCGGTCGTACGATACAAACATATATCGCACAACTTACGTTAGTGTGAAAAAGTAAATGGCTGTATACAATGTTAGGGTACAATACCACTGACCCGATATCCAAAAGTCAAGGGGGTGGGCCAGCCCGGCCTCCTTCGGCCCCGGATGGCCACAGACGGCCCGCCCTTTGCCCGGGCTTCGCCCCGGGCGCTCCCGCGAGGCGGGGAATGGTGCTTAGTTTTATAGGAGGATAGTTAAGCTGTGGATGGGGCGGGGTGAGCAGGGAGAGCGTCCAGGTGGCAGGTGGCGCTGGTTAACAGGACTCCTGGGAAACGTAGTCCTGTCCCGCGGCTCGCAGCCCTGCTCTCACCCAATCCCTCACAGATGTGGTCCAAAGATCTGCGCACAGGCGGCTGGCACGCCGCAGCGGGACCCGCAAAGCGGGTTCCGCAAGAAGTAGCGGTAAAGTCCAAAATGCTCCAGCAGCAAGGTCTAGCAAGGTGTCCCAGAGCAACGTTACAAACGAGTGCTTTTCAGGCTGTGGATGGGGCGGGGCGAGCAGGGAGAGCGTCCAGGTGGCAGGTGGCGCTGGTTAACAGGACTCCTGGGAAACGTAGTCCTGTTCCGCGGCTCGCAGCCCTGCTCTCACCCAATCCCTCACAGATGTGGTCCAAAGATCTGCGCACAGGCGGCTGGCACGCCGCAGCGGGACCCGCGAAGCGGGTTCCGCAAGAAGTAGCAGTAAAGTCCAAAATGCTCCAGCAGCAAGGTCTAGCAAGGTGTCCCAGAGCAACGTTACAAACGAGTGCTTTTCAGGCTGTGGATGGGGCGGGGCGAGCAGGGAGAGCGTCCAGGTGGCAGGTGGCGCTGGTTAACAGGACTCCTGGGAAACGTAGTCCTGTCCCACGGCTCGCAGCCCTGCTCTCACCCAATCCCTCACAGATGTGGTCTAAAGATCTGCGTACAGGCGGCAGGCACGCCGCAGCGGGACCCGCGAAGCGGGTTCTGCAAGAAGTAGCGGTAAAGTCCAAAATGCTCCAGCAGCAAGGTCTAGCAAGGTGTCCCAGAGCAACGTTACAAACGAGTGCTTTTCAGGCTGTGGATGGGGCGCGGCGAGCAGGGAGAGCATCCAGGTGGCAGGTGGCGCTGGTTAACAGGACTCCTGGGAAACGTAGTCCTGTCCCGCGGCTCGCAGCCCTGCTCTCACCCAATCCCTCACAGATGTGGTCCAAAGATCTGCGCACAGGCGGCTGGCACGCCGCAGCGGGACCCGCGAAGCGGGTTCCGCAAGAAGTAGCGGTAAAGTCCAAAATGCTCCAGCAGCAAGGTCCAGCAAGGTGTCCCAGAGCAACGTTACAAACGAGTGCTTTTCAGGCTGTGGATGGGGCGGGGCGAGCAGGGAGAGCGTCCAGGTGGCAGGTGGAGCTGGTTAACAGGACTCCTGGGAAACGTAGTCCTGTCCCGCAGCTCGCAGCCCTGCTCTCACCCAATCCCTCACAGATGTGGTCCAGAGATCTGCGCACAGGCGGCTGGCACGCCGCAGCGGGACCCACGAAGCGGGTTCCGCAAGAAGTAGCGGTAAAGTCCAAAATGCTCCAGCAGCAAGGTCTAGCAAGGTGTCCCAGAGCAACGTTACAAACGAGTGCTTTTCAGGCTGTGGATGGGGCGGGGCGAGCAGGGAGAGCGTCCAGGTGGCAGGTGGCGCTGGTTAACAGGACTGCTGGGAAACGTAGTCCTGTTCCGCGGCTCGCAGCCCTGCTCTCACCCAATACCTCACAGATGTGGTCCAAAGATCTGCGCACAGGCGGCTGGCACGCGGCAGCGGGACCCGCGAAGCGGGTTCCGCAAGAAGTAGCAGTAAAATCCAAAATGCTCCAGCAGCAAGGTCTAGCAAGGTGTCCCAGAGCAACGTTACAAACGAGTGCTTTTCAGGCTGTGGATGGGGCGGGGCGAGCAGGGAGAGCGTCCAGGTGGCAGGTGGCGCTGGTTAACAGGACTCCTGGGAAACCTAGTCCTGTCCCGCGGCTCGCAGCCCTGCTCTCACCCAATCCCTCACAGATGTGGTCTAAAGATCTGTGCACAGGCGGCTGGCACGCCGCAGCGGGACCCGCGAAGCGGGTTCTGCAAGAAGTAGCGGTAAAGTCCAAAATGCTCCAGCAGCAAGGTCTAGCAAGGTGTCCCAGAGCAACGTTACAAACGAGTGCTTTTCAGGCTGTGGATGGGGCGGGGCGAGCAGGGAGAGCATCCAGGTGGCAGGTGGCGCTGGTTAACAGGACTCCTGGGAAACGTAGTCCTGTCCCGCGGCTCGCAGTCCTGCTCTCACCCAATCCCTCACAGATGTGGACCAAAGATCTGCGCACAGGCGGCTGGCACGCCGCAGCGGGACCCGCGAAGCGGGTTCCGCAAGAAGTAGCGGTAAAGTCCAAAATGCTCCAGCAGCAAGGTCTAGCAAGGTGTCCCAGAGCAACGTTACAAACGAGTGCTTTTCAGGCTGTGGATGGGGCGGGGCGAGCAGTGAGAGCGTCCAGGTGGCAGGTGGCGCTGGTTAACAGGACTCCTGGGAAACGTAGTCCTGTCCCGCAGATCGCAGCCCTGCTCTCACCCAATCCCTCACGATGTGGTCCAAAGATCGGCGCACAGGCGGCTGGCACGCCACAGCGGGACCCGCGAAGCGGGTTCCGCAAGAAGTAGCGGTAAATTCCAAAATGCTCCAGCAGCAAGGTCTAGCAAGGTGTCCCAGAGCAACGTTACAAACGAGTGCTTTTCAGGCTGTGGATGGGGTGGGGCGAGCAGGGAGAGCGTCCAGGTGGCAGGTGGCGCTGGTTAACAGGACTCCTGGGAAACGTAGTCCTGTCCCGCGGCTCGCAGCCCTGATCTCACCCAATCCCTCACAGATGTGGTCTAAAGATCTGCGCACAGGTGGCTGGCACGCCGCAGCGGGACCCACGAAGCGGGTTCTGCAAGAAGTAGCGGTAAAGTCCAAAATGCTCCAGCAGCAAGGTCTAGCAAGGTGTCCCAGAGCAACGTTACAAACGAGTGCTTTTCAGGCTGTGGATGGGGCGGGGCGAGCAGGGAGAGCATCCAGGTGGCAGGTGGCGCTGGTTAACAGGACTCCAGGGAAACGTAGTCCTGTCCCGCGGCTCGCAGCCCTGCTCTCACCCAATCCCTCACAGATGTGGTCCAAAGATCTGCGCACAGGCGGCTGGCACGCCGCAGCGGGACCCGCGAAGTGGGTTCCGCAAGAAGTAGCGGTAAAGTCCAAAATGCTCCAGCAGCAAGGTCTAGCAAGGTGTCCCAGAGCAATGTTACAAACGAGTGCTTTTCAGGCTGTGGATGGGGCGGGGCGAGCAGGGAGAGCGTCCAGGTGGCAGGTGGCGCTGGTTAACAGGACTCCTGGGAAAGTGTAGTCCTGTCCCGCGGCTCGCAGCCCTGCTCTCACCCAATCCCTCACAGATGTGGTCCAAAGATCTGCGCACAGGCGGCTGGCACGCCGCAGCGGGACCCGCGAAGTGGGTTCCGCAAGAAGTAGCGGTAAAGTCCAAAATGCTCCAGCAGCAAGGTCTAGCAAGGTGTCCCAGAGCAACGTTACAAACAAGTGCCTTTCAGGCTGTGGATGGGGCGGGGCGAGCAGGGAGAGCGTCCAGGTGGCACTGGTTAACAGGACTCCTGGGAAACGTAGTCCTGTCCCACGGCTCGCAGCCCTGCTCTCACCCAATCCCTCACAGATGTGGTCCAAAGATCTGCGCACAGGCGGCTGGCATGCCGCAGCGGGACCCGCGAAGCGGGTTCCGCAAGAAGTAGCAGTAAAGTCCAAAATGCTCCAGCAGCAAGGTCTAGCAAGGTGTCCCAGAGCAACATTACAAACGAGTGCTTTTCAGGCTGTGGATGGGGCGGGGCGAGCAGGGAGAGCGTCCAGGTGGCAGGTGGCGCTGGTTAACAGGACTCCTGGGAAATGTAGTCCTGTCCCGCGGCTCGCAGCCCTGCTCTCACCCAATCCCTCACAGATGTGGTCCAAAGATCTGCGCACAGGCGGCTGGCACGCCGCAGCGGTAAAGTCCAAAATGCTCCAGCAGCAAGGTCTAGCAAGGTGTGATGGTAGTTCTGGAGCTCACTGGGGTCTACGAAAGGTTTCTTGAGGAGGTGTCTAACCTCTGCCTGTTTCCATGTATCAGGAAAGGTGCCTGTAGTTATAGAGGCATTGAGGATGGTGGTGCGCTGGTGGCTGATCTCCTTGCTTCTGAGGTTGAAGAGTCGGTGGGGAACATGGGTCGGTGGGTGCTCCTGAGTGGATTGAGTTCATTAGGGTGGTTCTTGTTGGTGTGCTAAGTTGTTCCCATGCAGTGAGTGTATGGTTGTAGTTGATGAATTGCTAAAGAGGTCGGAGGGTTGGGTATCAAATTTGAATCAAGAGTCCAAATAGTATTCAAACAGTCGGAGGCTTATAGGCTCCCCCTAAATCTCCCACTCACAAGCTCAGAGAAAGAGGCTAATAGTCCTATATTCACAAAAAACAGCATCTCTGATAGACCTAGTCCAGCCTAAGGTCTATCTAAACAAAACTTGTCAGGTTAAACTTTCATATCTCCTGCATGACTGCTCAAAGGAGAAACCCAGCAGGAGCTTTTGACTCAGGAGAATTGGTCCAAGAAAGTCTTTCACATGAAGCAAACTTGTAAAAAAATTACCAGCCATCCTTCTGGATTTCAGGGTCCAAATTTACTGAGCCCATGCATTGCCATTGCATCACACAAGTCAACTTAAAGGAACACAAGGGCTTAAGTGATATTTACTAAGCCATGCCAAGCCACCATATATGGCTCTGTGTGGTTTAGGAAATCAAGAACAGTGCAAGGCAGGAGAAATTGCTGCCTTGCCTTACTCTGCATTATGCAGACATTCCGTGAGAGGAATGTGGATGTTCCAATGCATTGATCCATGGATTTTGGTGCATATCCAGATTTACCAAGCATAATAACCTGGCAATGCATCAAAATCCTAAGCCATCCAACAGAGATATAACGAGGAAAAACATGTTTATTTCTCCTCATCATTTTCATTCTTACATGTGCTGCATTCTGCAGCCCACATAAAAAGAGAAAATTGCCTTAGAGGATTGTTTTTGTGCAGGAAGGTATCTGTCCACGTGTGTTTACGGATGGAAGTCCCTGAACTCTCCCTTAATCAAAATTGCTGTAGGCCGCTTAAGGATATGTTTGTTTATACTTGTCACCAACATATGGAGATGATTATTTTACAATTGTTCGATAGTTCGCAGGTGATTTAAGGCAGTCTTAAATAAAACATAGGTGGCGTAACCTATCCTCTCGTCACTTCACTTTCGGGCTTGGGTGTAGTCCTCAGGAGGGATGATGAAACCGAAAGGAATAAAAACAAAAAAAACAAGTTCAGGCTACTGCTCTTCTATATAATATGGCATTTGGGGTTTGTGCTCCTCCACCAGTGCCCTGTCTGTGAGGTGCCTAGGTGTGGGGATTCTTCGGCGTGGCCTGTAACCCCGCCCACCAGCCCCTTAAAGCTGGCACCTGCCTGAGTGCATGACCCTTCTGGGCTGTGGTGATGGAAAATCCAGCCTCCTTCCCCTGGAAGTACTGGTGTCACGTGCAGTTCTCTGAGAGCATCCCTCATCCCCTGGAGTTTCCTTTTCCCCTTGCGGATCCTCCATGACCTCCGGTGTCTTTTCTCCTCTCTCCTTGTCGGTCTGGGTCCTTGTGTCCTCTTCTGCTGTACATCTTTAAGACACCGCTCTTCCTCTCCTCCACTTTCCATACGCCAGCCGATGTGGTGTGTCTTGCCTCTTCCTACATGTCTCTCCTTGATTGCGGTTACGCCCTCACTACGTAGCTGGTGGACTAGACCACATCCCTCACTTCTGTGTTGGGGCATATCCGATGACATTTTGAATACCTCGCAAAACTCGCTGCTGTTATGGCTGAACTCCTCACAGTATCCTTTCTTGCACAGAAGAAATCCTGCCTCTAATGCAGGCATCCTTTCACTATGATGCAAGGGGGTCTGTGTTGTCGTTAGCCTGCTCTCAGTGCACTAGTCAAGTCAATTTTTTTATTGTATAAAATTAATAAAAATTATTAGAAAATGCATTTGGATCATCGTTAAAAGAGTAAGTAAATATTAACAATTAAATAATCAATTAAAATGAATAGTCCATACTGATAATTTGAGCTTATATATTTCAGTGTGGTACTATGGTTCCTTGTTCCGCTTGTTGTAGGAGTGATTGTACTGTCTTCATGTATTTAAACCCCCTACATGCCAACATGGCAGATGATCCATCTAACCATCGAATTACAGCTTGCCTGCATGTTCAGTTTGTTAAAAATGTACTTTAAAAGCCGTCTCCTCAAATTCGTAAGTGCTGGGCAAGCACATAGTAAGTGGGTTAATGTTTCGTTTTGATATCCACATAGGCGACAATTAGGGTCAGCGTGACTACCTTTCCAGGATGGTAGCAGGTCCTTTGAAAACTGTAGGCCCAGTCGATGTTCTATATATCTTTGTTTTAGTGGCCTACTAAAGTGACTTTCCAGATAAGTCTGTGACTTTACCCCGGAATATGAGTTTATCACGGTCCACCCGTGTCGTCGTTTTGCGGTAGTTGTTTTATCTTCCAGATAGGATTCCCATTTGACCGCATTGTTTATAATCTTGTCGAAGCTATTTCTATCTGGGATCAAGTCCCATGTTGCTTAGAGTCCTATACCATTCAAGGATTGGGACAGGAAATCTCCCCAACTGTTTGGCACATGCTGTTTCTGCTGGGTGGTGATTTCTTTCCAACACAGGTTGTCCAGTGAGCCTTCTTCAGACATACGTATTTTATGACAGAGTTTCCCAAAAGTTCCCATACTGCGAAACTTCTGATTCAGCAGGCCGAATTCCAAATGAACCTGCGCTGGTGATGCTGATTTTGGAGGGTTTAAAGCTGCCTTATATACCTTTGTTTGTAGGCGGTTTAACAGCCCCGCCTCTTTGCCACACCAGGTGACCAGTGCGTATGACAAGGTGGGTAGAGTTTGCACTTTTATCACTTTCAGGAGGTGTGTATAGTTTGGGCAGCTTAATTATTTTTGTAATTGCCGGTATGCGTAGATCAGGGACTGTGCTTTTGCCTTTAGGTCTAATTTGTGTTCTTTGTTCGTTGCTCCTCACCCCAATTTCAATCCTAGGTTCTTATATGATGTTTCCTCCTTTATTGGGGTACTATTTGCGTACCATTTAAATGTTTGCTTTTTTGGATCCACAATGCGTATCAGTTTGGTTTTGTCTTTATTCAGTTCCAAACATTCATGTTCCAAATAAGTTACCAAATTGTTGATCATCCTTTGCAGGCCGATTGGCGTTTGACTCAGAACAACAATGTTATTCCGCATACTGCAGGAAGGGGATCAGTGTTTTTGACAGGTATGGTGGATGACCTTCCCCGACCTCCAAGTGACTGACGATGTCTGCCATATAAAGGTTAAATAAGCTTGGGGCCAGTACGCAGCCTTGTTTTAAGCCCTGTTGTGTATTAATTTCAGCTGTGATGCTGCTTCCATCTCCCAATTTAACTCGTGCTCAGGTATTACTATACAAGCTTATAATTGCCTCCAATAGATTTTTCGGTAGGCCCCATGTTCTAAATTTTTCTCATAGTTGGGTTCTATTCACCCTGTGAAAAGCTGCGTGCAGGTCTATAAAACAAGCGTATAGTCTCGTCTTCCTTTTTTCTGCTTTTTCCTTCAGGAGAGCCAGGGTTATCAAATTTGTTAGTATACCGGTCCTTGGCCGGAACCCCGTTTGGAACATTGGTATTATTTTATTGTCTTCCATCCAGTCTTAAAGGTGTGACAATAAGCATGACCCATATAGTTTTGCCTCCACATCCATCAGCGATATCAGCCTATAATTCCCCGGCTCATTGTGATCACCTTGTTTAAAAATAGGGTGGATTATGCTCCTGTTCCAGGACTTAGGCAGTTTATTCTGGCTGTAAATTAAATTAAAAAGTGGTGTTAGGTATTCTGCCCAGAATTCAGGCGAGAATTTAAAGATAGCGTTTGGAAGCCCGTTTGGACCTGCTGCACCCTCTTTTTTCAGTCGATTTATTATGGCTTTTAGCTGGGCGGTTGTTACTAGGATATCTGGTGCTCTATCTTCTCATTTTTCTGATTTTGTAGCAAGTATATTTACTGGTTTCCCTTTATTCTGATTTTCACAGCCCGCCAGTGGCGTTAAAGTATCTTCCGGTGAGCTATTTCCTTTTCCTAGAATGTTTCCCGCATGTTTGGAGTTTCTAGTGCATAATTCGCATTCTGATTTACAGTGCATCTTTTGTGCGTCTTCTCTGTCAATAAACATGTTTTTAACGTGCTGGATCCACTTATTTTCCTCAATGCCTGCCTCCTGTCTTAGGTTATTGCCTTTTGTTATGTTATGTTATGTTATGTTATGTTATGTTATGTTATGTTAGGGAATATTTATATAGCGCCTATCACCGCCGGTCTCTAAGCGCTTAACAGAACAAAAACATAACACACTAATGCTCCTAGAACCTCAGTTGTTCCACCTCCTATAATGTCATGAAAGCCCTTCTAAAAAGATAGGTTTTTAATTTCTTTCTGAAGGGTAAAAGCTGCGATTCCTCTTTCAAGGTGAACGGGAGCTCATTCCACAGCTGCGGGAGGAGCACAGACAGGGCCCTGCCCCCTTTGGTCTTTAATTTAAACCTAGGTTGAATCAGGTTAAAGGTTGCTCCTGAGCGCAAGGGTCTCCCGGGAATATACCTCTTCAGACGTTGCTTAATGTACTCTGGGGCTTTCCCAAAAAGTGCCTTATGGGCCACACAAAGACATTTGAACTGTACTCGGAATTTCACTGGAAGCCAGTGCAGCTTCTGAAGCAGGGGGGATGCATGCGAGTTTCTAGGCATGGAATAGATCAGCCTGGCTGCGTCGTTCTGTATTACCTGCAGCTTCCTCAACAACTTGTGAGGTAAGCCCAGGTATAAGGCATTGCCATAATCAAGTCTCGAAATGACTGTGGCGGATATGATCGATTGCAGGGTGGAGGCAGATAAGATGGGTACTAGCTTACGCAATTGCCTCAACACACCTATGCAGGATCCAACGACAGCAGAGACTTGAGGGGCCATTGAGAGGTCTGTATCAATCCTTAACCCCAGGCTTTTTACTACGGTACCCGGAGACGGGGTGGTTCCCAGCTCGGGAGGCCAATACAGGTCACTCCAGGGGTCCTCTTTGTTGCTGATCACCAACACCTCTGTTTTATCAGCATTCACTTTCAACAGATTGTTAGTCATCCAGTTGACTGTGAATGAGAGCAGATTCCTCACTGATTCCTGGGCCTCAATAGTGTTGTCCAGCCGGACTAAGAGCTGAGTATCATCTGCGTAGTTAAAAATTTCGCAGTTTATACTCATAAGCTCCTCCACTAATGGTTGAAGATAGATATTGAAAAGCAGGGGGGATAAGGCCGACCCCTGGGGCACCCCCCAGGTTACTTCGCAGGTCTCAGACAGTTGGTCTCCTAGCTGCACTCTCTGGGTTCGACCTGACAGGAAGGATTCTAGCCACTTTAGCACCTGGCCTGTGATCCCCAACTTTGCGACACGGTCCAACAAGATGGTATGGCAGACCGCGTCGAAAGCCGCCGATAGGTCTAATAGAATCAGGGCGCACGGCTGCTTGTTATCTGCCCTGACTCTCAGCTCATCGGCGACCGAGGCCATGACTAGTTCTGTGCTGTGTTGGGGCCGGAACCCAGCCTGCCTGGTATGAAGAAGATGATATTCTTCCAGATGGCCGGCTAGAGTGCTGAGAACGTGCTTTTCTAAGATCTTACTGAGAAAAGGCAACTGCGAGATGGGCCTGTAATTTTTTAAGGCTGTCGTGTCCGTACCTGCTTTCTTTAAAAGAGGGGAGACCCTGGCTTCTTTCATCTGGGTAGGCAAATATCCAGATTTAAGTGAGTTGTTCAATAGATTCAATACCTGAGGCTGAATGCCTGGCAGGGCCATTTTGAAGATTTTTGGGGGGCATGGATCTATATTGGAACCCGATTTAATGTGACCGACCAGTTCCACTAGACACTTGTCGTCGATGGGAGGGAAGCTGTTCAGGTTCATGGATGGCACCTGAGCAGTCTGGCTGGGCAGCATAGTTATAGTTGACCGTGCCTTGATGTCAGAGATGATATCCTGTACCTTCCGAAGGAAGAAGGTTTGAAAGGAATCACAGTCAGGTTGATCTTCCGCCGAGATTTTCCCTTCTCGTTGTTTTGTCAATTTATTAATGATACCCCAGAATGTTTGGGCATTTTTGAGTTTCCCGGCAGTTAATAATTTTGTCCAGAATCCAGTTTGGTATATTGTATTTGCATTACTCAGCATACGCTTGTATCTTTTCCGCATAACTTTTAATTTTGTCTTATCCGTTTTTTTCCCGCTATTTAACTTTGTTACCTGCTTCCGGACTTCATGTGTAATTTTCCTTTTTTCTTCTCGCAAGGTAATGTTATACCAAGGCTTTTCCCCAGTATCAATTCTTCTCGCATTCTGTTTCGTGGTTGGGGGGTTTCTAGTTAGGACTTCACATAAATATTCCCATGTTTTTATCGGGTTTTCTTTTTCCTCTGGTGTTAATCTGAGCAATTCTTTTTCTAACTTGTCCATTGTTGGTCTTATGTCTTTCCCACCCCTTTTTAGTTTACGAAGATTGAATTTTTCAGTATACTGAGCGACGGTATTTTGTTTTTCAGTCTTATTGGCCAACATTTTTATTTTGGTGATTAATGGGAGATGATCGCTTTCTGGGCGTTGCCCAACTGAAAACGAGCTCACCATCGATATCAAGTTTTTGCTCATTATTGTAAAATCTATTAATGACTTCTGATTGCCGCTTACAAAGGTTACAGGTATGCCTCTGTCCCCTTTTTCTTTCTTGTTCAAAATTGAAAGGCCCAGGTTTCCGAGAGCTTGAGTTATTTTGTCATCTTTTGTTAGGTTATTATTGAAATCCCCTGAGATGATCATGGAATACGATTTGTGAGTGCTTTGCAATGCCCTGATTATGGTTAGTAATGTTAACAACTTTTCCTTTTCCTGTTTTTTTACCGGGTGTATGTAAACATTAAGCACCAATAGCTTGTGAATGCGCGAACTTGAGTTCAGCTTATCCGTAAGTTTTATTGCTTGAATCCATTTTAACCCAGTATCTACTTCTTCTGCTTACCATCTGTATTGTTCGGCGATATACGTTGTTAAGCCTCCTCTTGGATGTCCAAATTTTGAGAATTTTTCTGCGAGGACATGAAACTCTATGTGGCACAGGTTCCAGGTTTCTTGTAATAATATTAGGTCGTGTTGTTCCAAGAAAATTGCGGTTTCATGGTCATGCCCCATGCTGTTAAAACCATGGGCGTTCCAGGAGCAGAGGCTGATCGTATGTGTGATTGAAGCAATGGATTCCTTTTGGTTATCAACTGTTATCTGTAGGTGTCATTTATTATCCTCCTTTAGATATCCGGACTTGCTAGGGACACTTATTGCTCAGAACCTTTGCTACCCAAGACCAGTCAGTGATCTGTTCCTGAAACCCTCCTTGCTCCGCTGAATTTACCTGTCTCCTTGTGTTTTGTGGTGTTTTTTGCGGAGTTACTGAACATGCACTCTTTAGGCATGATTTTTGGGTATTCCCCTCTTCCCTTTTCGTATTTCCTATGTTTTTGCTTTTTAATAGGGAAAATGGATATTTTTTCCGTTGTTGCCGCCTTAGTTCTATGCCCCAGGCTTCGAAGGACATACTCATAGCAAGAATTCTATCTACTATTTCTTTAGATGACCAGGTGGTTAGGGATTCTTCTACCTCTGAATTGTATTTTGTGCGTATAAATTCTACAGACAGGAGATCTTGAGATACTATGTCGTCCAGTTCAGGTATTTCTCTCAGCAGCCGCATTATATTACCTCTGTTCAAAAAATCTTGACCCCCTGTTGTCTGGTATTCGGGTATAAATGACAATTTTTCATCGGATTAAGCTTGTATTTGAGGTCCCAATTTTGCTTTATTATCATCTTCCGATTTTGGTTCTGGAGTTTTTTCACCCTTTACGTTTATTATTCTCCCTTGGTTCTGTGTAATTATTATTATTTCTTCAATTGATTTAGCTGTTCTGTTATGATGAGGGATGGATTCATTTATCTTGACCGTACTCTGCTTTTGCTCCTTGTAATTTTTTTTATCCTTCATTTTATCATTATTTGTATGTTGAAATATCTGTGTGCACGCTCTATGTTTATCTGTTTGTTGAATGCTGCAAATTCGTCCGTGGTCATTTGAGTTGATTTTTATCGGTGTTCTTTTGTTGTCCTTTTCGTCGACTTTTTTTAAGGATTGCCTATGGTTAAATGTAGCGCTTACATTTTGTTTTATATCCACGTCGGTTGTGACATTTTGGGATTTTGCATATCTTGATTTGCTAACTTGTCTTCAGGTGAACCTCTCCCATCTCAAACTGTACAACGACAAGACAGAGATAATGATCCTGGGCAATAAATCACTCTACCACTCCAAATCCCTATGGCCGCCCTGCATGGGTACTCCACCCACTCCGAAACAAGAAATCAAGAGCCTAGGAATATGGCTGGATGAAGGCCTCAATTGTTCCGCCCAAGCAAGAAAAACGGCTGGTGTGTGTCACAGCCTCCTATGGTCAGCTAGCAAAATTCTGCCCCTACTCCCAACACAGTCCCATAAACTCCTAATCCACGGTCTCGTGTTGTCACGCCTGGACTACGGCAACGCCCTCTATTTGGGGGCCCCTAAAAAAAGTACTGTCAAAGCTCCAGACAGTACAAAATGATGCCGCCCGCCTCCTCACAGGAACTCATCGCCGCTGCTCAGCCAAACCAGCTTTGAACGCCTTGCATTGGCTCCCCGTTCAGGAGAGAATACAATTCAAAGCTGTTGGAACCTAATGATGTCAGGTCACCTAGGGTAGCCTGGCCTAGGGTAAGACATTATCCATAGAGGCACATGTGCAAAGTTTGCAAACCACCCAGCAGTAATCCAGCGCAATATCGCTCAAAAATGACGCTACACCAATGTTTGGAAAAATACGAGCTTGTTTATAAAAATATTCTTTGCTTTCTTGTCTTTACAAATTACAGTTCAATACATTTCAACACACTTAACCTTAGTACTTTATCACATTTAGCAAGTACCCCCTTTTTTTGTCTTTCAATTGGTAAAGTGCAACAATTCAGCTTCTCAAGGTTTTCTTCACTCCCCTCACAGGAATTATTCTCTTGCCACAAGTTTAGTTTATAATACCATAAGTTTCAATTGCGATACAGTGGAGGGCACAACTAACTCTCAAGAGACTTAGGGCTGGCAATCTCCTAGCTGGACCCACCAGGCGTTAATCCCTTACTTGGTTTACGAGGAAAGAAGGTCACACCCAACTAAGCCTGGTATAGAACAGGTGAGCACAACCAGAATTACCACCCCAAGCCCCTCCTTTACATTAGCGTCCAGGTGGCACTGGTTAACAGGACTCCTGGGAAACGTAGTCCTGTCCCACGGCTCGCAGTCCTGCTCTCACCCAATCCCTCACAGATGTGGTCCAAAGATCTGCGCACAGGCGGCTGGCATGCCGCAGCGGGACCCGCGAAGCGGGTTCCGCAAGAAGTAGCGGTAAAGTCCAAAATGCTCCAGCAGCAAGGTCTAGCAAGGTGTCCCAGAGCAACATTACAAACGAGTGCTTTTCAGGCTGTGGATGGGGCGGGGCGAGCAGGGAGAGCGTCCAGGTGGCAGGTGGCGCTGGTTAACAGGACTCCTGGGAAATGTAGTCCTGTCCCGCGGCTCGCAGCCCTGCTCTCACCCAATCCCTCACAGATGTGGTCCAAAGATCTGCGCACAGGCGGCTGGCACGCCGCAGCGGGACCCGCGAAGCGGGTTCCGCAAGAAGTAGCGGTAAAGTCCAAAATGCTCCAGCAGCAAGGTCTAGCAAGGTGTGATGGTAGTTCTGGAGCTCACTGGGGTCTACGAAAGGTTTCTTGAGGAGGTGTCTAACCTCTGCCTGTTTCCATGTACCAGGAAAGGTGCCTGTAGTTATAGAGGCATTGAGGATGGTGGTGCGCTGGTGGCTGATCTCCTTGCTTCTGAGGTTGAAGAGTCGGTGGGGAACATGGGTCGGTGGGTGCTCCTGAGTGGATTGAGTTCATTAGGGTGGTTCTTGTTGGTGTGCTAAGTTGTTCCCATGCAGTGAGTGTATGGTTGTAGTTGATGAATTGCTAAAGAGGTCGGAGGGTTGGGTATCAAATTTGAATCAAGAGTCCAAATAGTATTCAAACAGTCGGAGGCTTATAGGCTCCCCCTAAATCTCCCACTCACAAGCTCAGAGAAAGAGGCTAATAGTCCTATATTCACAAAAAACAGCATCTCTGATAGACCTAGTCCAGCCTAAGGTCTATCTAAACAAAACTTGTCAGGTTAAACTTTCATATCTCCTGCATGACTGCTCAAAGGAGAAACCCAGCAGGAGCTTTTGACTCAGGAGAATTGGTCCAAGAAAGTCTTTCACATGAAGCAAACTTGGAAAAAAATTACCAGCCATCCTTCTGGATTTCAGGGTCCAAATTTACTGAGCCCATGCATTGCCATTACATCACACAAGTCAACTTAAAGGAACACAAGGGCTTAAGTGATATTTACTAAGCCATGCCAAGCCACCATATATGGCTCTGTGTGGTTTAGGAAATCAAGAACAGTGCAAGGCAGGAGAAATTGCTGCCTTGCCTTACTCTGCATTATGCAGACATTCCGTGAGAGGAATGTGGATGTTCCAATGCATTGATCCATGGATTTTGGTGCATATCCAGATTTACCAAGCATAATAACCTGGCAATGCATCAAAATCCTAAGCCATCCAACAGAGATATAACGAGGAAAAACATGTTTATTTCTCCTCATCATTTTCATTCTTACATGTGCTGCATTCTGCAGCCCACATAAAAAGAGAAAATTGCCTTAGAGGATTGTTTTTGTGCAGGAAGGTATCTGTCCACGTGTGTTTACGGATGGAAGTCCCTGAACTCTCCCTTAATCAAAATTGCTGTAGGCCGCTTAAGGATATGTTTGTTTATACTTGTCACCAACATATGGAGATGATTATTTTACAATTGTTCGATAGTTCGCAGGTGATTTAAGGCAGTCTTAAATAAAACATAGGTGGCGTAACCTATCCTCTCGTCACTTCACTTTCGGGCTTGGGTGTAGTCCTCAGGAGGGATGATGAAACCGAAAGGAATAAAAACAAAAAAAACAAGTTCAGGCTACTGCTCTTCTATATAATATGGCATTTGGGGTTTGTGCTCCTCCACCAGTGCCCTGTCTGTGAGGTGCCTAGGTGTGGGGATTCTTCGGCGTGGCCTGTAACCCCGCCCACCAGCCCCTTAAAGCTGGCACCTGCCTGAGTGCATGACCCTTCTGGGCTGTGGTGATGGAAAATCCAGCCTCCTTCCCCTGGAAGTACTGGTGTCACGTGCAAAGTTCTCTGAGAGCATCCCTCATCCCCTGGAGTTTCCTTTTCCCCTTGCGGATCCTCCATGACCTCCGGTGTCTTTTCTCCTCTCTCCTTGTCGGTCTGGGTCCTTGTGTCCTCTTCTGCTGTACATCTTTAAGACACCGCTCTTCCTCTCCTCCACTTTCCATACGCCAGCCGATGTGGTGTGTCTTGCCTCTTCCTACATGTCTCTCCTTGATTGCGGTTACGCCCTCACTACGTAGCTGGTGGACTAGACCACATCCCTCACTTCTGTGTTGGGGCATATCCGATGACATTTTGAATACCTCGCAAAACTCGCTGCTGTTATGGCTGAACTCCTCACAGTATCCTTTCTTGCACAGAAGAAATCCTGCCTCTAATGCAGGCATCCTTTCACTATGATGCAAGGGGGTCTGTGTTGTCGTTAGCCTGCTCTCAGTGCACTAGTCAAGTCAATTTTTTTATTGTATAAAATTAATAAAAATTATTAGAAAATGCATTTGGATCATCGTTAAAAGAGTAAGTAAATATTAACAATTAAATAATCAATTAAAATGAATAGTCCATACTGATAATTTGAGCTTATATATTTCAGTGTGGTACTATGGTTCCTTGTTCCGCTTGTTGTAGGAGTGATTGTACTGTCTTCATGTATTTAAACCCCCTACATGCCAACATGGCAGATGATCCATCTAACCATCGAATTACAGCTTGCCTGCATGTTCAGTTTGTTAAAAATGTACTTTAAAAGCCGTCTCCTCAAATTCGTAAGTGCTGGGCAAGCACATAGTAAGTGGGTTAATGTTTCGTTTTGATATCCACATAGGCGACAATTAGGGTCAGCGTGACTACCTTTCCAGGATGGTAGCAGGTCCTTTGAAAACTGTAGGCCCAGTCGATGTTCTATATATCTTTGTTTTAGTGGCCTACTAAAGTGACTTTCCAGATAAGTCTGTGACTTTACCCCGGAATATGAGTTTATCACGGTCCACCCGTGTCGTCGTTTTGCGGTAGTTGTTTTATCTTCCAGATAGGATTCCCATTTGACCGCATTGTTTATAATCTTGTCGAAGCTATTTCTATCTGGGATCAAGTCCCATGTTGCTTAGAGTCCTATACCATTCAAGGATTGGGACAGGAAATCTCCCCAACTGTTTGGCACATGCTGTTTCTGCTGGGTGGTGATTTCTTTCCAACACAGGTTGTCCAGTGAGCCTTCTTCAGACATACGTATTTTATGACAGAGTTTCCCAAAAGTTCCCATACTGCGAAACTTCTGATTCAGCAGGCCGAATTCCAAATGAACCTGCGCTGGTGATGCTGATTTTGGAGGGTTTAAAGCTGCCTTATATACCTTTGTTTGTAGGCGGTTTAACAGCCCCGCCTCTTTGCCACACCAGGTGACCAGTGCGTATGACAAGGTGGGTAGAGTTTGCACTTTTATCACTTTCAGGAGGTGTGTATAGTTTGGGCAGCTTAATTATTTTTGTAATTGCCGGTATGCGTAGATCAGGGACTGTGCTTTTGCCTTTAGGTCTAATTTGTGTTCTTTGTTCGTTGCTCCTCACCCCAATTTCAATCCTAGGTTCTTATATGATGTTTCCTCCTTTATTGGGGTACTATTTGCGTACCATTTAAATGTTTGCTTTTTTGGATCCACAATGCGTATCAGTTTGGTTTTGTCTTTATTCAGTTCCAAACATTCATGTTCCAAATAAGTTACCAAATTGTTGATCATCCTTTGCAGGCCGATTGGCGTTTGACTCAGAACAACAATGTTATTCCGCATACTGCAGGAAGGGGATCAGAGTTTTTGACAGGTATGGTGGATGACCTTCCCCGACCTCCAAGTGACTGACGATGTCTGCCATATAAAGGTTAAATAAGCTTGGGGCCAGTACGCAGCCTCGTTTTAAGCCCTGTTGTGTATTAATTTCAGCTGTGATGCTGCTTCCATCTCCCAATTTAACTCGTGCTCAGGTATTACTATACAAGCTTATAATTGTCTCCAATAGATTTTTCGGTAGGCCCCATGTTCTAAATTTTTCTCATAGTTGGGTTCTATTCACCCTGTGAAAAGCTGCGTGCAGGTCTATAAAACAAGCGTATAGTCTCGTCTTCCTTTTTTCTGCTTTTTCCTTCAGGAGAGCCAGGGTTATCAAATTTGTTAGTATACCGGTCCTTGGCCGGAACCCCGTTTGGAACATTGGTATTATTTTATTGTCTTCCATCCAGTCTTAAAGGTGTGACAATAAGCATGACCCATATAGTTTTGCCTCCACATCCATCAGCGATATCAGCCTATAATTCCCCGGCTCATTGTGATCACCTTGTTTAAAAATAGGGTGGATTATGCTCCTGTTCCAGGACTTAGGCAGTTTATTCTGGCTGTAAATTAAATTAAAAAGTGGTGTTAGGTATTCTGCCCAGAATTCAGGCGAGAATTTAAAGATAGCGTTTGGAAGCCCGTTTGGACCTGCTGCACCCTCTTTTTTCAGTCGATTTATTATGGCTTTTAGCTGGGCGGTTGTTACTAGGATATCTGGTGCTCTATCTTCTCATTTTTCTGATTTTGTAGCAAGTATATTTACTGGTTTCCCTTTATTCTGATTTTCACAGCCCGCCAGTGGCGTTAAAGTATCTTCCGGTGAGCTATTTCCTTTTCCTAGAATGTTTCCCGCATGTTTGGAGTTTCTAGTGCATAATTCGCATTCTGATTTACAGTGCATCTTTTGTGCGTCTTCTCTGTCAATAAACATGTTTTTAACGTGCTGGATCCACTTATTTTCCTCAATGCCTGCCTCCTGTCTTAGGTTATTGCCTTTTGTTATGTTATGTTATGTTATGTTATGTTATGTTAGGGAATATTTATATAGCGCCTATCACCGCCGGTCTCTAAGCGCTTAACAGAACAAAAACATAACACACTAATGCTCCTAGAACCTCAGTTGTTCCACCTCCTATAATGTCATGAAAGCCCTTCTAAAAAGATAGGTTTTTAATTTCTTTCTGAAGGGTAAAAGCTGCGATTCCTCTTTCAAGGTGAACGGGAGCTCATTCCACAGCTGCGGGAGGAGCACAGACAGGGCCCTGCCCCCTTTGGTCTTTAATTTAAACCTAGGTTGAATCAGGTTAAAGGTTGTTCCTGAGCGCAAGGGTCTCCCGGGAATATACCTCTTCAGACGTTGCTTAATGTACTCTGGGGCTTTCCCAAAAAGTGCCTTATGGGCCACACAAAGACATTTGAACTGTACTCGGAATTTCACTGGAAGCCAGTGCAGCTTCTGAAGCAGGGGGGATGCATGCGAGTTTCTAGGCATGGAATAGATCAGCCTGGCTGCGTCGTTCTGTATTACCTGCAGCTTCCTCAACAACTTGTGAGGTAAGCCCAGGTATAAGGCAATGCCATAATCAAGTCTCGAAATGACTGTGGCGGATATGATCGATTGCAGGGTGGAGGCAGATAAGATGGGTACTAGCTTACGCAATTGCCTCAACACACCTATGCAGGATCCAACGACAGCAGAGACTTGAGGGGCCATTGAGAGGTCTGTATCAATCCTTAACCCCAGGCTTTTTACTACGGTACCCGGAGACGGGGTGGTTCCCAGCTCGGGAGGCCAATACAGGTCACTCCAGGGGTCCTCTTTGTTGCTGATCACCAACACCTCTGTTTTATCAGCATTCACTTTCAACAGATTGTTAGTCATCCAGTTGACTGTGAATGAGAGCAGATTCCTCACTGATTCCTGGGCCTCAATAGTGTTGTCCAGCCGGACTAAGAGCTGAGTATCATCTGCGTAGTTAAAAATTTCGCAGTTTATACTCATAAGCTCCTCCACTAATGGTTGAAGATAGATATTGAAAAGCAGGGGGGATAAGGCCGACCCCTGGGGCACCCCCCAGGTTACTTCGCAGGTCTCAGACAGTTGGTCTCCTAGCTGCACTCTCTGGGTTCGACCTGACAGGAAGGATTCTAGCCACTTTAGCACCTGGCCTGTGATCCCCAACTTTGCGACACGGTCCAACAAGATGGTATGGCAGACCGCGTCGAAAGCCGCCGATAGGTCTAATAGAATCAGGGCGCACGGCTGCTTGTTATCTGCCCTGACTCTCAGCTCATCGGCGACCGAGGCCATGACTAGTTCTGTGCTGTGTTGGGGCCGGAACCCAGCCTGCCTGGTATGAAGAAGATGATATTCTTCCAGATGGCCGGCTAGAGTGCTGAGAACGTGCTTTTCTAAGATCTTACTGAGAAAAGGCAACTGCGAGATGGGCCTGTAATTTTTTAAGGCTGTCGTGTCCGTACCTGCTTTCTTTAAAAGAGGGGAGACCCTGGCTTCTTTCATCTGGGTAGGCAAATATCCAGATTTAAGTGAGTTGTTCAATAGATTCAATACCTGAGGCTGAATGCCTGGCAGGGCCATTTTGAAGATTTTTGGGGGGCATGGATCTATATTGGAACCCGATTTAATGTGACCGACCAGTTCCACTAGACACTTGTCGTCGATGGGAGGGAAGCTGTTCAGGTTCATGGATGGCACCTGAGCAGTCTGGCTGGGCAGCATAGTTATAGTTGACCGTGCCTTGATGTCAGAGATGATATCCTGTACCTTCCGAAGGAAGAAGGTTTGAAAGGAATCACAGTCAGGTTGATCTTCCGCCGAGATTTTCCCTTCTCGTTGTTTTGTCAATTTATTAATGATACCCCAGAATGTTTGGGCATTTTTGAGTTTCCCGGCAGTTAATAATTTTGTCCAGAATCCAGTTTGGTATATTGTATTTGCATTACTCAGCATACGCTTGTATCTTTTCCGCATAACTTTTAATTTTGTCTTATCCGTTTTTTTCCCGCTATTTAACTTTGTTACCTGCTTCCGGACTTCATGTGTAATTTTCCTTTTTTCTTCTCGCAAGGTAATGTTATACCAAGGCTTTTCCCCAGTATCAATTCTTCTCGCATTCTGTTTCGTGGTTGGGGGGTTTCTAGTTAGGACTTCACATAAATATTCCCATGTTTTTATCGGGTTTTCTTTTTCCTCTGGTGTTAATCTGAGCAATTCTTTTTCTAACTTGTCCATTGTTGGTCTTATGTCTTTCCCACCCCTTTTTAGTTTACGAAGATTGAATTTTTCAGTATACTGAGCGACGGTATTTTGTTTTTCAGTCTTATTGGCCAACATTTTTATTTTGGTGATTAATGGGAGATGATCGCTTTCTGGGCGTTGCCCAACTGAAAACGAGCTCACCATCGATATCAAGTTTTTGCTCATTATTGTAAAATCTATTAATGACTTCTGATTGCCGCTTACAAAGGTTACAGGTATGCCTCTGTCCCCTTTTTCTTTCTTGTTCAAAATTGAAAGGCCCAGGTTTCCGAGAGCTTGAGTTATTTTGTCATCTTTTGTTAGGTTATTATTGAAATCCCCTGAGATGATCATGGAATACGATTTGTGAGTGCTTTGCAATGCCCTGATTATGGTTAGTAATGTTAACAACTTTTCCTTTTCCTGTTTTTTTACCGGGTGTATGTAAACATTAAGCACCAATAGCTTGTGAATGCGCGAACTTGAGTTCAGCTTATCCGTAAGTTTTATTGCTTGAATCCATTTTAACCCAGTATCTACTTCTTCTGCTTACCATCTGTATTGTTCGGCGATATACGTTGTTAAGCCTCCTCTTGGATGTACAAATTTTGAGAATTTTTCTGCGAGGACATGAAACTCTATGTGGCACAGGTTCCAGGTTTCTTGTAATAATATTAGGTCGTGTTGTTCCAAGAAAATTGCGGTTTCATGGTCATGCCCCATGCTGTTAAAACCATGGGCGTTCCAGGAGCAGAGGCTGATCGTATGTGTGATTGAAGCAATGGATTCCTTTTGGTTATCAACTGTTATCTGTAGGTGTCATTTATTATCCTCCTTTAGATATCCGGACTTGCTAGGGACACTTATTGCTCAGAACCTTTGCTACCCAAGACCAGTCAGTGATCTGTTCCTGAAACCCTCCTTGCTCCGCTGAATTTACCTGTCTCCTTGTGTTTTGTGGTGTTTTTTGCGGAGTTACTGAACATGCACTCTTTAGGCATGATTTTTGGGTATTCCCCTCTTCCCTTTTCGTATTTCCTATGTTTTTGCTTTTTAATAGGGAAAATGGATATTTTTTCCGTTGTTGCCGCCTTAGTTCTATGCCCCAGGCTTCGAAGGACATACTCATAGCAAGAATTCTATCTACTATTTCTTTAGATGACCAGGTGGTTAGGGATTCTTCTACCTCTGAATTGTATTTTGTGCGTATAAATTCTACAGACAGGAGATCTTGAGATACTATGTCGTCCAGTTCAGGTATTTCTCTCAGCAGCCGCATTATATTACCTCTGTTCAAAAAATCTTGACCCCCTGTTGTCTGGTATTCGGGTATAAATGACAATTTTTCATCGGATTAAGCTTGTATTTGAGGTCCCAATTTTGCTTTATTATCATCTTCCGATTTTGGTTCTGGAGTTTTTTCACCCTTTACGTTTATTATTCTCCCTTGGTTCTGTGTAATTATTATTATTTCTTCAATTGATTTAGCTGTTCTGTTATGATGAGGGATGGATTCATTTATCTTGACCGTACTCTGCTTTTGCTCCTTGTAATTTTTTTTATCCTTCATTTTATCATTATTTGTATGTTGAAATATCTGTGTGCACGCTCTATGTTTATCTGTTTGTTGAATGCTGCAAATTCGTCCGTGGTCATTTGAGTTGATTTTTATCGGTGTTCTTTTGTTGTCCTTTTCGTCGACTTTTTTTAAGGATTGCCTATGGTTAAATGTAGCGCTTACATTTTGTTTTATATCCACGTCGGTTGTGACATTTTGGGATTTTGCATATCTTGATTTGCTAACTTGTCTTCAGGTGAACCTCTCCCATCTCAAACTGTACAACGACAAGACAGAGATAATGATCCTGGGCAATAAATCACTCTACCACTCCAAATCCCTATGGCCGCCCTGCATGGGTACTCCACCCACTCCGAAACAAGAAATCAAGAGCCTAGGAATATGGCTGGATGAAGGCCTCAATTGTTCCGCCCAAGCAAGAAAAACGGCTGGTGTGTGTCACAGCCTCCTATGGTCAGCTAGCAAAATTCTGCCCCTACTCCCAACACAGTCCCATAAACTCCTAATCCACGGTCTCGTGTTGTCACGCCTGGACTACGGCAACGCCCTCTATTTGGGGGCCCCTAAAAAAAGTACTGTCAAAGCTCCAGACAGTACAAAATGATGCCGCCCGCCTCCTCACAGGAACTCATCGCCGCTGCTCAGCCAAACCAGCTTTGAACGCCTTGCATTGGCTCCCCGTTCAGGAGAGAATACAATTCAAAGCTGTTGGAACCTAATGATGTCAGGTCACCTAGGGTAGCCTGGCCTAGGGTAAGACATTATCCATAGAGGCACATGTGCAAAGTTTGCAAACCACCCAGCAGTAATCCAGCGCAATATCGCTCAAAAATGACGCTACACCAATGTTTGGAAAAATACGAGCTTGTTTATAAAAATATTCTTTGCTTTCTTGTCTTTACAAATTACAGTTCAATACATTTCAACACACTTAACCTTAGTACTTTATCACATTTAGCAAGTACCCCCTTTTTTTGTCTTTCAATTGGTAAAGTGCAACAATTCAGCTTCTCAAGGTTTTCTTCACTCCCCTCACAGGAATTATTCTCTTGCCACAAGTTTAGTTTATAATACCATAAGTTTCAATTGCGATACAGTGGAGGGCACAACTAACTCTCAAGAGACTTAGGGCTGGCAATCTCCTAGCTGGACCCACCAGGCGTTAATCCCTTACTTGGTTTACGAGGAAAGAAGGTCACACCCAACTAAGCCTGGTATAGAACAGGTGAGCACAACCAGAATTACCACCCCAAGCCCCTCCTTTACATTAGCGTCCAGGTGGCACTGGTTAACAGGACTCCTGGGAAACGTAGTCCTGTCCCACGGCTCGCAGCCCTGCTCTCACCCAATCCCTCACAGATGTGGTCCAAAGATCTGCGCACAGGCGGCTGGCATGCCGCAGCGGGACCCGCGAGGCGGGTTCCGCAAGAAGTAGCGGTAAAGTCCAAAATGCTCCAGCAGCAAGGTCTAGCAAGGTGTCCCAGAGCAACATTACAAACGAGTGCTTTTCAGGCTGTGGATGGGGCGGGGCGAGCAGGGAGAGCGTCCAGGTGGCAGGTGGCGCTGGTTAACAGGAATCCTGGGAAATGTAGTCCTGTCCCGCGGCTCGCAGCCCTGCTCTCACCCAATCCCTCACAGATGTGGTCCAAAGATCTGCGCACAGGCGGCTGGCACGCCGCAGCGGGACCCGCGAAGCGGGTTCCGCAAGAAGTAGCGGTAAAGTCCAAAATGCTCCAGCAGCAAGGTCTAGCAAGGTGTGATGGTAGTTCTGGAGCTCACTGGGGTCTACGAAAGGTTTCTTGAGGAGGTGTCTAACCTCTGCCTGTTTCCATGTATCAGGAAAGGTGCCTGTAGTTATAGAGGCATTGAGGATGGTGGTGCGCTGGTGGCTGATCTCCTTGCTTCTGAGGTTGAAGAGTCGGTGGGGAACATGGGTCGGTGGGTGCTCCTGAGTGGATTGAGTTCATTAGGGTGGTTCTTGTTGGTGTGCTAAGTTGTTCCCATGCAGTGAGTGTATGGTTGTAGTTGATGAATTGCTAAAGAGGTCGGAGGGTTGGGTATCAAATTTGAATCAAGAGTCCAAATAGTATTCAAACAGTCGGAGGCTTATAGGCTCCCCCTAAATCTCCCACTCACAAGCTCAGAGAAAGAGGCTAATAGTCCTATATTCACAAAAAACAGCATCTCTGATAGACCTAGTCCAGCCTAAGGTCTATCTAAACAAAACTTGTCAGGTTAAACTTTCATATCTCCTGCATGACTGCTCAAAGGAGAAACCCAGCAGGAGCTTTTGACTCAGGAGAATTGGTCCAAGAAAGTCTTTCACATGAAGCAAACTTGAAAAAAAATTACCAGCCATCCTTCTGGATTTCAGGGTCCAAATTTACTGAGCCCATGCATTGCCATTGCATCACATAAGTCAACTTAAAGGAACACAAGGGCTTAAGTGATATTTACTAAGCCATGCCAAGCCACCATATATGGCTCTGTGTGGTTTAGGAAATCAAGAACAGTGCAAGGCAGGAGAAATTGCTGCCTTGCCTTACTCTGCATTATGCAGACATTCCGTGAGAGGAATGTGGATGTTCCAATGCATTGATCCATGGATTTTGGTGCATATCCAGATTTACCAAGCATAATAACCTGGCAATGCATCAAAATCCTAAGCCATCCAACAGAGATATAACGAGGAAAAACATGTTTATTTCTCCTCATCATTTTCATTCTTACATGTGCTGCATTCTGCAGCCCACATAAAAAGAGAAAATTGCCTTAGAGGATTGTTTTTGTGCAGGAAGGTATCTGTCCACGTGTGTTTACGGATGGAAGTCCCTGAACTCTCCCTTAATCAAAATTGCTGTAGGCCGCTTAAGGATATGTTTGTTTATACTTGTCACCAACATATGGAGATGATTATTTTACAATTGTTCGATAGTTCGCAGGTGATTTAAGGCAGTCTTAAATAAAACATAGGTGGCGTAACCTATCCTCTCGTCACTTCACTTTCGGGCTTGGGTGTAGTCCTCAGGAGGGATGATGAAACCGAAAGGAATAAAAACAAAAAAAACAAGTTCAGGCTACTGCTCTTCTATATAATATGGCATTTGGGGTTTGTGCTCCTCCACCAGTGCCCTGTCTGTGAGGTGCCTAGGTGTGGGGATTCTTCGGCGTGGCCTGTAACCCCGCCCACCAGCCCCTTAAAGCTGGCACCTGCCTGAGTGCATGACCCTTCTGGGCTGTGGTGATGGAAAATCCAGCCTCCTTCCCCTGGAAGTACTGGTGTCACGTGCAAAGTTCTCTGAGAGCATCCCTCATCCCCTGGAGTTTCCTTTTCCCCTTGCGGATCCTCCATGACCTCCGGTGTCTTTTCTCCTCTCTCCTTGTCGGTCTGGGTCCTTGTGTCCACTTCTGCTGTACATCTTTAAGACACCGCTCTTCCTCTCCTCCACTTTCCATACGCCAGCCGATGTGGTGTGTCTTGCCTCTTCCTACATGTCTCTCCTTGATTGCGGTTACGCCCTCACTACGTAGCTGGTGGACTAGACCACATCCCTCACTTCTGTGTTGGGGCATATCCGATGACATTTTGAATACCTCACAAAACTCGCTGCTGTTATGGCTGAACTCCTCACAGTATCCTTTCTTGCACAGAAGAAATCCTGCCTCTAATGCAGGCATCCTTTCACTATGATGCAAGGGGGTCTGTGTTGTCGTTAGCCTGCTCTCAGTGCACTAGTCAAGTCAATTTTTTTATTGTATAAAATTAATAAAAATTATTAGAAAATGCATTTGGATCATCGTTAAAAGAGTAAGTAAATATTAACAATTAAATAATCAATTAAAATGAATAGTCCATACTGATAATTTGAGCTTATATATTTCAGTGTGGTACTATGGTTCCTTGTTCCGCTTGTTGTAGGAGTGATTGTACTGTCTTCATGTATTTAAACCCCCTACATGCCAACATGGCAGATGATCCATCTAACCATCGAATTACAGCTTGCCTGCATGTTCAGTTTGTTAAAAATGTACTTTAAAAGCCGTCTCCTCAAATTCGTAAGTGCTGGGCAAGCACATAGTAAGTGGGTTAATGTTTCGTTTTGATATCCACATAGGCGACAATTAGGGTCAGCGTGACTACCTTTCCAGGATGGTAGCAGGTCCTTTGAAAACTGTAGGCCCAGTCGATGTTCTATATATCTTTGTTTTAGTGGCCTACTAAAGTGACTTTCCAGATAAGTCTGTGACTTTACCCCGGAATATGAGTTTATCACGGTCCACCCGTGTCGTCGTTTTGCCGTAGTTGTTTTATCTTCCAGATAGGATTCCCATTTGACCGCATTGTTTATAATCTTGTCGAAGCTATTTCTATCTGGGATCAAGTCCCATGTTGCTTAGAGTCCTATACCATTCAAGGATTGGGACAGGAAATCTCCCCAACTGTTTGGCACATGCTGTTTCTGCTGGGTGGTGATTTCTTTCCAACACAGGTTGTCCAGTGAGCCTTCTTCAGACATACGTATTTTATGACAGAGTTTCCCAAAAGTTCCCATACTGCGAAACTTCTGATTCAGCAGGCCGAATTCCAAATGAACCTGCGCTGGTGATGCTGATTTTGGAGGGTTTAAAGCTGCCTTATATACCTTTGTTTGTAGGCGGTTTAACAGCCCCGCCTCTTTGCCACACCAGGTGACCAGTGCGTATGACAAGGTGGGTAGAGTTTGCACTTTTATCACTTTCAGGAGGTGTGTATAGTTTGGGCAGCTTAATTATTTTTGTAATTGCCGGTATGCGTAGATCAGGGACTGTGCTTTCGCCTTTAGGTCTAATTTGTGTTCTTTGTTCGTTGCTCCTCACCCCAATTTAAATCCTAGGTTCTTATATGATGTTTCCTCCTTTATTGGGGTACTATTTGCGTACCATTTAAATGTTTGCTTTTTTGGATCCACAATGCGTATCAGTTTGGTTTTGTCTTTATTCAGTTCCAAACATTCATGTTCCAAATAAGTTACCAAATTGTTGATCATCCTTTGCAGGCCGATTGGCGTTTGACTCAGAACAACAATGTTATTCCGCATACTGCAGGAAGGGGATCAGAGTTTTTGACAGGTATGGTGGATGAACTTCCCCGACCTCCAAGTGACTGACGATGTCTGCCATATAAAGGTTAAATAAGCTTGGGGCCAGTACGCAGCCTTGTTTTAAGCCCTGTTGTGTATTAATTTCAGCTGTGATGCTGCTTCCATCTCCCAATTTAACTCGTGCTCAGGTATTACTATACAAGCTTATAATTGCCTCCAATAGATTTTTCGGTAGGCCCCATGTTCTAAATTTTTCTCATAGTTGGGTTCTATTCACCCTGTGAAAAGCTGCGTGCAGGTCTATAAAACAAGCGTATAGTCTTGTCTTCCTTTTTTCTGCTTTTTCCTTCAGGAGAGCCAGGGTTATCAAATTTGTTAGTATACCGGTCCTTGGCCGGAACCCCGTTTGGAACATTGGTATTATTTTATTGTCTTCCATCCAGTCTTAAAGGTGTGACAATAAGCATGACCCATATAGTTTTGCCTCCACATCCATCAGCGATATCAGCCTATAATTCCCCGGCTCATTGTGATCACCTTGTTTAAAAATAGGGTGGATTATGCTCCTGTTCCAGGACTTAGGCAGTTTATTCTGGCTGTAAATTAAATTAAAAAGTGGTGTTAGGTATTCTGCCCAGAATTCAGGCGAGAATTTAAAGATAGCGTTTGGAAGCCCGTTTGGACCTGCTGCACCCTCTTTTTTCAGTCGATTTATTATGGCTTTTAGCTGGGCGGTTGTTACTAGGATATCTGGTGCTCTATCTTCTCATTTTTCTGATTTTGTAGCAAGTATATTTACTGGTTTCCCTTTATTCTGATTTTCACAGCCCGCCAGTGGCGTTAAAGTATCTTCCGGTGAGCTATTTCCTTTTCCTAGAATGTTTCCCGCATGTTTGGAGTTTCTAGTGCATAATTCGCATTCTGATTTACAGTGCATCTTTTGTGCGTCTTCTCTGTCAATAAACATGTTTTTAACGTGCTGGATCCACTTATTTTCCTCAATGCCTGCCTCCTGTCTTAGGTTATTGCCTTTTGTTATGTTATGTTATGTTATGTTATGTTATGTTATGTTAGGGAATATTTATATAGCGCCTATCACCGCCGGTCTCTAAGCGCTTAACAGAACAAAAACATAACACACTAATGCTCCTAGAACCTCAGTTGTTCCACCTCCTATAATGTCATGAAAGCCCTTCTAAAAAGATAGGTTTTTAATTTCTTTCTGAAGGGTAAAAGCTGCGATTCCTCTTTCAAGGTGGACGGGAGCTCATTCCACAGCTGCGGGAGGAGCACAGACAGGGCCCTGCTCCCTTTGGTCTTTAATTTAAACCTAGGTTGAATCAGGTTAAAGGTTGTTCCTGAGCGCAAGGGTCTCCCGGGAATATACCTCTTCAGACGTTGCTTAATGTACTCTGGGGCTTTCCCAAAAAGTGCCTTATGGGCCACACAAAGACATTTGAACTGTACTCGGAATTTCACTGGAAGCCAGTGCAGCTTCTGAAGCAGGGGGGATGCATGCGAGTTTCTAGGCATGGAATAGATCAGCCTGGCTGCGTCGTTCTGTATTACCTGCAGCTTCCTCAACAACTTGTGAGGTAAGCCCAGGTATAAGGCATTGCCATAATCAAGTCTCGAAATGACTGTGGCGGATATGATCGATTGCAGGGTGGAGGCAGATAAGATGGGTACTAGCTTACGCAATTGCCTCAACACACCTATGCAGGATCCAACGACAGCAGAGACTTGAGGGGCCATTGAGAGGTCTGTATCAATCCTTAACCCCAGGCTTTTTACTACGGTACCCGGAGACGGGGTGGTTCCCAGCTCGGGAGGCCAATACAGGTCACTCCAGGGGTCCTCTTTGTTGCTGATCACCAACACCTCTGTTTTATCAGCATTCACTTTCAACAGATTGTTAGTCATCCAGTTGACTGTGAATGAGAGCAGATTCCTCACTGATTCCTGGGCCTCAATAGTGTTGTCCAGCCGGACTAAGAGCTGAGTATCATCTGCGTAGTTAAAAATTTCGCAGTTTATACTCATAAGCTCCTCCACTAATGGTTGAAGATAGATATTGAAAAGCAGGGGGGATAAGGCCGACCCCTGGGGCACCCCCCAGGTTACTTCGCAGGTCTCAGACAGTTGGTCTCCTAGCTGCACTCTCTGGGTTCGACCTGACAGGAAGGATTCTAGCCACTTTAGCACCTGGCCTGTGATCCCCAACTTTGCGACACGGTCCAACAAGATGGTATGGCAGACCGCGTCGAAAGCCGCCGATAGGTCTAATAGAATCAGGGCGCACGGCTGCTTGTTATCTGCCCTGACTCTCAGCTCATCGGCGACCGAGGCCATGACTAGTTCTGTGCTGTGTTGGGGCCGGAACCCAGCCTGCCTGGTATGAAGAAGATGATATTCTTCCAGATGGCCGGCTAGAGTGCTGAGAACGTGCTTTTCTAAGATCTTACTGAGAAAAGGCAACTGCGAGATGGGCCTGTAATTTTTTAAGGCTGTCGTGTCCGTACCTGCTTTCTTTAAAAGAGGGGAGACCCTGGCTTCTTTCATCTGGGTAGGCAAATATCCAGATTTAAGTGAGTTGTTCAATAGATTCAATACCTGAGGCTGAATGCCTGGCAGGGCCATTTTGAAGATTTTTGGGGGGCATGGATCTATATTGGAACCCGATTTAATGTGACCGACCAGTTCCACTAGACACTTGTCGTCGATGGGAGGGAAGCTGTTCAGGTTCATGGATGGCACCTGAGCAGTCTGGCTGGGCAGCATAGTTATAGTTGACCGTGCCTTGATGTCAGAGATGATATCCTGTACCTTCCGAAGGAAGAAGGTTTGAAAGGAATCACAGTCAGGTTGATCTTCCGCCGAGATTTTCCCTTCTCGTTGTTTTGTCAATTTATTAATGATACCCCAGAATGTTTGGGCATTTTTGAGTTTCCCGGCAGTTAATAATTTTGTCCAGAATCCAGTTTGGTATATTGTATTTGCATTACTCAGCATACGCTTGTATCTTTTCCGCATAACTTTTAATTTTGTCTTATCCGTTTTTTTCCCGCTATTTAACTTTGTTACCTGCTTCCGGACTTCATGTGTAATTTTCCTTTTTTCTTCTCGCAAGGTAATGTTATACCAAGGCTTTTCCCCAGTATCAATTCTTCTCGCATTCTGTTTCGTGGTTGGGGGGTTTCTAGTTAGGACTTCACATAAATATTCCCATGTTTTTATCGGGTTTTCTTTTTCCTCTGGTGTTAATCTGAGCAATTCTTTTTCTAACTTGTCCATTGTTGGTCTTATGTCTTTCCCACCCCTTTTTAGTTTACGAAGATTGAATTTTTCAGTATACTGAGCGACGGTATTTTGTTTTTCAGTCTTATTGGCCAACATTTTTATTTTGGTGATTAATGGGAGATGATCGCTTTCTGGGCGTTGCCCAACTGAAAACGAGCTCACCATCGATATCAAGTTTTTGCTCATTATTGTAAAATCTATTAATGACTTCTGATTGCCGCTTACAAAGGTTACAGGTATGCCTCTGTCCCCTTTTTCTTTCTTGTTCAAAATTGAAAGGCCCAGGTTTCCGAGAGCTTGAGTTATTTTGTCATCTTTTGTTAGGTTATTATTGAAATCCCCTGAGATGATCATGGAATACGATTTGTGAGTGCTTTGCAATGCCCTGATTATGGTTAGTAATGTTAACAACTTTTCCTTTTCCTGTTTTTTTACCGGGTGTATGTAAACATTAAGCACCAATAGCTTGTGAATGCGCGAACTTGAGTTCAGCTTATCCGTAAGTTTTATTGCTTGAATCCATTTTAACCCAGTATCTACTTCTTCTGCTTACCATCTGTATTGTTCGGCGATATACGTTGTTAAGCCTCCTCTTGGATGTCCAAATTTTGAGAATTTTTCTGCGAGGACATGAAACTCTATGTGGCACAGGTTCCAGGTTTCTTGTAATAATATTAGGTCGTGTTGTTCCAAGAAAATTGCGGTTTCATGGTCATGCCCCATGCTGTTAAAACCATGGGCGTTCCAGGAGCAGAGGCTGATCGTATGTGTGATTGAAGCAATGGATTCCTTTTGGTTATCAACTGTTATCTGTAGGTGTCATTTATTATCCTCCTTTAGATATCCGGACTTGCTAGGGACACTTATTGCTCAGAACCTTTGCTACCCAAGACCAGTCAGTGATCTGTTCCTGAAACCCTCCTTGCTCCGCTGAATTTACCTGTCTCCTTGTGTTTTGTGGTGTTTTTTGCGGAGTTACTGAACATGCACTCTTTAGGCATGATTTTTGGGTATTCCCCTCTTCCCTTTTCGTATTTCCTATGTTTTTGCTTTTTAATAGGGAAAATGGATATTTTTTCCGTTGTTGCCGCCTTAGTTCTATGCCCCAGGCTTCGAAGGACATACTCATAGCAAGAATTCTATCTACTATTTCTTTAGATGACCAGGTGGTTAGGGATTCTTCTACCTCTGAATTGTATTTTGTGCGTATAAATTCTACAGACAGGAGATCTTGAGATACTATGTCGTCCAGTTCAGGTATTTCTCTCAGCAGCCGCATTATATTACCTCTGTTCAAAAAATCTTGACCCCCTGTTGTCTGGTATTCGGGTATAAATGACAATTTTTCATCGGATTAAGCTTGTATTTGAGGTCCCAATTTTGCTTTATTATCATCTTCCGATTTTGGTTCTGGAGTTTTTTCACCCTTTACGTTTATTATTCTCCCTTGGTTCTGTGTAATTATTATTATTTCTTCAATTGATTTAGCTGTTCTGTTATGATGAGGGATGGATTCATTTATCTTGACCGTACTCTGCTTTTGCTCCTTGTAATTTTTTTTATCCTTCATTTTATCATTATTTGTATGTTGAAATATCTGTGTGCACGCTCTATGTTTATCTGTTTGTTGAATGCTGCAAATTCGTCCGTGGTCATTTGAGTTGATTTTTATCGGTGTTCTTTTGTTGTCCTTTTCGTCGACTTTTTTTAAGGATTGCCTATGGTTAAATGTAGCGCTTACATTTTGTTTTATATCCACGTCGGTTGTGACATTTTGGGATTTTGCATATCTTGATTTGCTAACTTGTCTTCAGGTGAACCTCTCCCATCTCAAACTGTACAACGACAAGACAGAGATAATGATCCTGGGCAATAAATCACTCTACCACTCCAAATCCCTATGGCCGCCCTGCATGGGTACTCCACCCACTCCGAAACAAGAAATCAAGAGCCTAGGAATATGGCTGGATGAAGGCCTCAATTGTTCCGCCCAAGCAAGAAAAACGGCTGGTGTGTGTCACAGCCTCCTATGGTCAGCTAGCAAAATTCTGCCCCTACTCCCAACACAGTCCCATAAACTCCTAATCCACGGTCTCGTGTTGTCACGCCTGGACTACGGCAACGCCCTCTATTTGGGGGCCCCTAAAAAAAGTACTGTCAAAGCTCCAGACAGTACAAAATGATGCCGCCCGCCTCCTCACAGGAACTCATCGCCGCTGCTCAGCCAAACCAGCTTTGAACGCCTTGCATTGGCTCCCCGTTCAGGAGAGAATACAATTCAAAGCTGTTGGAACCTAATGATGTCAGGTCACCTAGGGTAGCCTGGCCTAGGGTAAGACATTATCCATAGAGGCACATGTGCAAAGTTTGCAAACCACCCAGCAGTAATCCAGCGCAATATCGCTCAAAAATTACGCTACACCAATGTTTGGAAAAATACGAGCTTGTTTATAAAAATATTCTTTGCTTTCTTGTCTTTACAAATTACAGTTCAATACATTTCAACACACTTAACCTTAGTACTTTATCACATTTAGCAAGTACCCCGTTTTTTTGTCTTTCAATTGGTAAAGTGCAACAATTCAGCTTCTCAAGGTTTTCTTCACTCCCCTCACAGGAATTATTCTCTTGCCACAAGTTTAGTTTATAATACCATAAGTTTCAATTGCGATACAGTGGAGGGCACAACTAACTCTCAAGAGACTTAGGGCTGGCAATCTCCTAGCTGGACCCACCAGGCGTTAATCCCTTACTTGGTTTACGAGGAAAGAAGGTCACACCCAACTAAGCCTGGTATAGAACAGGTGAGCACAACCAGAATTACCACCCCAAGCCCCTCCTTTACATTAGCGTGAGCTTTCACCCTCGACCAGAATCACTCGATCCTGTTGAATTCCCGCAGGACTCTTCACCGTTACTCCCAGGACGTGTGGGGGGTCACTGGAGATACTGTAGCTCAATATGGTACCACTCCTTAATACTGAAGGTTTTATGATCTTATACTGAACCCAGAGAGAGTGTTGTCTCTTTTTCAGGTTGGGTACTGTTCTGCTTTCACGTTCAGTGAAGTCCGCCTCTCCGGACTAGTTCCCCGCCTTCCCCACCTTCCTGGCTTACTTCAGCTCAGTCAGCAGTCGGAGTCAGACGCCTCCCCGACCTTCCGGTTGGAAAGCCACCTGGCCGGCAGTCCTCGCGGAGAATCCCCACTCTTCCTACGCTACCTGGGGAAGCAGGCGTTCCGCTGGCTCGCTTGGCCGCCCCTGGCGCTTCTTCAACAATGGGGCGAGGTACCGTTACCTCACGGTGCACTCCGGTGTCAGCGAACCTCCGCACGACCCTCGGCGGCTCCCTCAGCGGCTCCTCCCACAGGGTGTCCGCCTTCCGCCGAGCTTCGATACTGTGCCCAGCCTTCGGCCGTCCTCTTCCGGGGTATTCTCCACCTCCCAGCCGGCATCTGATCTTCCGGTGACAGAACTTCCTCACAGCAGCCTTCCTGAATGGCGCTCCTAATCGCGAAATTGGCAGCTACGGAGTAAGCTCTCTCCCACCTTGCCAACAGTCAGGGTTAGTGCCACGCTGCTGCGAGGGGGTGGGGGTCCAATTCGGCACCCAGTCGGAGAGTTCTTCTCCACGAGCAGGGGGGAGCTGTTTTCTCACGAAGGCGGTGTCACGCCAGAGCCCAATTCAGCACCCCTTTTTCCCTCTGTGTTGAGGACTTAAAGCAATCAGGGTTCAGTCCTTGGGTCAAGGGCTTCCTCTTTCAGGGACAGGGCTGGGTAGGCAAGCAAGAGGGCCCGTCAGTCTGCAGGGGAAAGCTGCCCTTTTGACCAGTCTCTCCCTACTCCAGTGCGCGCTCCTTCTCACTAGTCACCTTACTCCTGTCCAGGCTCACTGCAAGACAAAATGGCTGACCAGCATTCGGCCTTATATAGGCTGTCCCTCAGAGGTCCAGAAGGGACCAGAAGGTTCTGGAATGCCCTACTATTTCCTATGGGACTGGTTCCAGGTATGTCAGTTATGACAGTTGGTAGCCACCATTTTGTGACTCCAAGGGAATTCCTATCAGGAAAGGCCTCTGAACTGAGGTGAATGATTATGAGGGTAAAAGAGCACCTATCCCCCCAGGCCAACACCATAAAAATCTAGTGGACACAAAAATAAATAAAGGCATGAGGGGCAGAAAGGGGACAAAATAAATAATAAATTGGAGGGACTCCACAAAAGGTCAGACAGGTCTAACACGCGTCCCCCCAGCTGAAAGTGGGGAGAGCTACCCAACCCCTTGGGAGTCCTCATCATTAAGGCGGAAATACCTAGAGAGACCGTCTGCATTGGCGTGGTCCACTCCAGGCCGATGTTCCACCCGGAAGTCCATTCCCTGTAGGGAGATGGACCACCTCAACAGCTTGGGATTCTCCCCCTTCATCTGCATTAGCCAACGAAGGGGTCGGTGGTCAGTCTGAACCAGGAAATGCGAGCCAAACAGGTATGGCCGCAACTTCTTCAGAGCCCACACCACCGCGAAAGCTTCCCTCTCAATTGCACTCCACTTCTGTTCCCGGGGAAGCAGTCTCCTAGATAGGAAGACTACAGGCTGATCCAGGCCCTCTTCATTCAGTTGCGATAACACTGCCCCAATGCCATGTTCTGATGCATATGTCTAGACAATGAACTCCTTGGAGAAGTCTGGGGCCCTCAGGACCGGTGCTGCACACATTGCCTGCTTCAGTTTCTCAAAAGCTTGCTGACAAGCGTTCGTCCAAACTACCGGTCGAAGTTGTTTCTTTGAGGTGAGCTCTGTGAGGGGCGCTACAATAGTGCCATACCCCTTCACAAAGCGACGGTAGTAGCCTGTGAGGCCCAGGAAAGCTCGGACCTCAGTCTGTGTCTTGGGGGGTTCCCAGGCCATGATTGCCTCAATCTTTGCCTGCAGGGGCTGCACTGTCCCCTTACCCACCAAGTGTCCGAGGTACACAACCGCCCCCTGCCCAATCTGGCACTTGCTGGCTTTGATTGTCAATCCAGCTTGTTTCAGGGCCTGGAGAACTGCTTGCAAATGTTGCAAATAGTCCTCCCAGCTGCTACTGAAGACAGCAACGTCATCCAGGTAAGCAGCGGAGAAACTCTCCATTCCAGAGAGGACCTGATTCACCAGCCGCTGAAATGTGGCAGGGGCATTTTTGAGCCCAAAGGGTATCACGCAAAATTGGAAGTGTCCCTCAGGCGTGGAGAAGGCTGACCTTTCCTTCGCTCCATCTGTCAAGGAGATCTGCCAGTACCCTGAAGTGAGGTCAAAGGTACTTAGGTATTGGTCAGCTCCTAGCCGGGCAATTAATTCATCCGACCTAGGGATCGGATGGGCACCAGTCTTTGTAACTGAGTTCAGTCCCCGGTAATCCACACAGAACCTCAGCTCTGGTGTGGTGCCCGGTGGAGCGGCTTTTGGCACTAGCACCACCGGACTGGACCAAGGGCTGTTGGAAGGTTCTATAACTCCTAGCTCTAGCATCTTGGCAACCTCTCCATGGATGCTAGCCTTCACCTTGTCGGACAGCCGGTAGGTCTTCGACTTCACTGGTGGGCTGTCCCCTGTGTCCACATCATGGGTACACAGGTGAGTCCTTCCCAGGACAAGGGAGAACAACGTAGAGTACTGCTCCAGTACCTGGCGGCATTCCTCCCGCTGTTCAGGAGTTAGAGTGGGAGAGAGATTCACTCCCTCCACTGACCCATCCTTTTCCTGGGACGAGAACAAGTCCAGGAGAGGTTCGCTTTCCGCTTCCTCTCCCCCATCAGCCACCATCATTAAGATGACCTCGGGTCTCTCATGGTGGGGTTTGAGTCGGTTGGCATGCAGCACCCGTAGGGGCTGTCGAGGGGTCTTAAGGGCCACCAGGTATGTGGCCTTACCCTTCTTTTCCAACACTTCAAATGGGCCTGTCCAGCGATCCTGGAGGGCACTAAGCTCTCCAGGCTCCATCACCCACACCTTCTGGCCAGGCTCCAATTCCACCTGGTGAGCATTGTGGTCGTACCACTCTTTCATGACCGCCTGGCTGGCCTCCAAGTTGTCAGAAGCTTGCTTCCACAACTTCGCCATTTGGCTCTTGAAGGCCAGCATGTAGCTCACCACATCCTGGGGGGTTTCCTGGGAGACTTTTCCCAACCATCCTTCACCAGGCTGAGAGGACCGCGTACAGGGTGCCCATACAGAAGTTCAAAGGGGCTGAAGCCCACTCCCTTCTGTGGCACTTCCCTGTAGGAGAATAGCAAACAGGGTAGGAGGACGTCCCATTTCCTCCGCAGGCTTTCAGGCAGACTTCTGATCATGCCCTTCAAGGTTTTGTTGAACCTCTCAACCAGTCCATTCGACTGGGGGTGATAAGGAGTGGTGAACCGGTAAGTCACTCCACACTCCTTCCACATTGCCCGCATGTAAGCTGACATAAAGTTGGTCCCCCTGTCAGACACAACTTCTTTGGGGAATCCCACTCGGGTAAAGATCCCCATTAGGGCCCTAGCCACCACAGGTGCAGTGACTGTCCTCAGAGGAATTGCCTCTGGGTACCGTGTGGCATGATCCACCAGAACCAGGATGAACCTGTGACCTGCTGTTGTTGGTGGATCTAAAGGCCCTACAATGTCGATGCCCACCCTTTCAAAGGTGGTGCTAACGACTGGAAGTGGTTCCAGGGGAGCCTTCAGCTTCACCCCTGTTTTCCCACTGGCCTAGCAGGATACACATGTCCGACAGTAAGTGTTGGACGCCACTTTCATCTGAGGCCAGTAAAAGTGGAGGACAAGCCGAGCAAAGGTCTTGTCCTGACCTAAGTGTCCTGCCAAGGGTATAGCATGAGCCAATTCCAGCAGAAAGGCTCGGTATTGTTGCGGGACTACCAAGGCCCTTGATGAACCAGGTAAGGGTACCTTGGGTTCACTGTAGAGGAGTCCATCCTCCCAGTAAATGTGGTAGTGTCCCGTAACATCACCTGCTGCCTGGGCTTCAGCCTGTCGCCTCAGTCCCTCAAGGGTAGGGCACTACCTTTGCCCCTTACAGAATTCCTCTCTGGTAGGCCCTCCCTCCACATGCCACTCAGCAGGGATGGGTAGGTCCTCCAGCGAGACTACTTCCCCCTCCACGGACTCCTGGTCCACCACCACAGGTGGCCGATCTGTCACATGGGGTGTGGAAGCCGAAGCAGGCTCTTCCTGTCTTCGGGTCTGTCCCTTTTTGGCAGCGGGTTGGGCCATTGTTCCAGGCTCCAACCCAGGCGAACTCCCTCTCCGGGTAGTCGCAGACCTTGTGCTCACACAGGCCCAGTCAGGTGTACCCAGCATCGCAGAATGCGTCCGGTATTCCACCTCTCTCCAAGCGTTGTGCTCCATATCATTCCCCAGCAGACAATCAACTGGCACGGCAGGGCTTACGGCAACTCGAAGTGAACCTGCAACCCCTTCCCCCTCAAAGGGAACCTCAGCCACGGGATAGTGGCCCATTCTGCCGTCAGCCATCGCGGCGGGGTGGAGTACATTGGGAACCACCTGCTCTGGAGACACCAGTTGACTTCTCACCATAGTCATACTGGCTCCTGTATCTCTCAGAGCCTCCCCTCTCTGGCCATTGATGGTGATCCATTGCCCATACTTAACAGTATTTGGGGGCACCTGGGTCTTAGGAACCATCTCCCGTTCTCCCAGGGACACTAAGGTGACACCCGCCCACTCACCCCCCTTATCTAAGGGCAACTCCTCCCCGAGCGCTACACTAGCTACTCCCGGTGGTTTTCCTCCGATGGGAGAGGGTGGTCTTTTTGGGCATCTGACATCTCCCTTATAATGTCCAACACCACCACATTCGAAGCAGTGGAGAACCCTTGGCTGCTGGCTTTGGCCAGGATTAGGGTTCCTGGGAGGGTTTGCCTTAGGGGTGAAACCTGTTCCCTTTCCCTGGAAATTGTTTTGGGGACCTTTAGAGAACTCCAGTTTTTTATCTCCCCCCCCTTCTTCTGAGGGGCGCCCTGTCCGGCCTTTTGGGAATCCCCTCCAGTCCCCTTTGAGGACACCCGGGTACTTGCCCAGATGTCCGCCTCCTCTGCAAGTTTCCGGGGATTGGTCAGCTTGCTGTCCACCAGGTGTTGGCGCAGCTCGGGAAAGCATTTCTCGAGGAGGTGCTCTTTCAAAAATAGATCAGACAACCCCTCAAAATCCCTCACCTCACTGCCCTTTACCCAGCCCTCCAATGCCTTTCTTGCATAATCAAGGAAGTCCACCCAGTTCTGGGTGCTTAACTTGTGGCTCCCCCTGAACTTCTGGCGATACCTTTCCGGGGTAAGCCCAAACTTCCTGACCAATGCTAGCTTCATGGTGGGGTAGTTGGTCTGCTCCTCTGATTCCAAGGCCAGCAAGGTGTCCCGACCAGTAGGAGGCATGTACTTATACAACCCACCCCCCCAGTGCTTCTCCTGAATCCCATGGGCTCCTAAGGAGACCTCATAGGCTGCCAGCCACTTTGCTATGTCATCCCCCTGACTATAGCTGGCAATTATTTCCTTAGGCAGGTAGGGTCTGGACTCCCTGGTTGGTTCTCTGGTTTCGCTGCCACCATTTGGCGTTGGAAAGGGTCCCTGTTGCAGGGCCTGGAGTTCTAACTCTTTTAGTTTGAATTCATGAGCCATTCTCCGCTCTTCCTTCTCCTGTTCTAACCTCCTCCTCTCCCTCTTTTCTTCCAACTCCATTTTTGCTATTTCCCACCTTAACAGTCTATCCTCTCTCCTGTCAGCTAACTCGGTTTCTGACAACCCTCTCGATGACACACTGCTGCCCTCCCGTGAGGTTGCCTTGGGGCTGATTGACATCTCACCCACCCCCGGGGAACATTCTGCAGTCCTATCAATGACAGTACCTCTGTCCGATTCCTCCTCTTCCACCGTTCCCTCCTCATTGCGCGCTTCCACCCAAGCCCTCAAACTGGTCTGGAGTTCCCCCTTCTTGGCACCACGCTTAAAGAACACTCCCAATTGTTGACAGAAATCTTTTAGCTGGGCCAATGAATAAGTGTCCAGTTTTTCCAGTGCAAATTCCATTTTGCAAAAGGGCAACACAAGGTTAAGCACACAAAAAGAATAGAGTGGCAAGGGCAACCTGAAGCTACCTCCACCCCACAACCAGGAACAAATTTGGAAAAACAAAAGTAAAAATTAGGAGGGCCGCTAGGAGAAAACTCCAGGTGTAGGCTAGTGGATTACACTACTACAGAGTAGTTGCAACCACAGTCAAGATCCCACCGCTAGACACCAACTTGTTGGAACCTAATGATGTCAGGCCACCTAGGGTAGCCTGGCCTAGGGTAAGACATTATCCATAGAGGCACATGTGCAAAGGTTGCAAACCACCCAGCAGTAATCCAGCGCAATATCACTCAAAAATGACGCTACACCAATGTTTGGAAAAATACGAGCTTGTTTATAAAAATATTCTTTGCTCTCTTGTCTTTACAAATTACAGTTCAATACATTTCAACACACTTAACCTTAGTAATTTATCACATTTAGCAAGTACCCCCTTTTTTTTTGTCTTTCAATTGGTAAAGTGCAACAATTCAGCTTCTCAAGGTTTTCTTCACTCCCCTCACAGGAATTATTCTCTTGCCACAAGTTTAGTTTATAATACCATAAGTTTCAATTGCGATACAGTGGAGGGCACAACTAACTCTCAAGAGACTTAGGGCTGGCAATCTCCTAGCTGGTCCCACCAGGCGTTAATCCCTTACTTGGTTTACGAGGAAAGAAGGTCACACCCAACTAAGCCTGGTATAGAACACGTGAGCACAACCAGAATTACCACCCCAAGCCCCTCCTTTACATTAGCGTGAGCTTTCACCCTCGACCAGAATCACGCGATCCTGTTGAATTCCCGCAGGACTCTTCACCGTTACTCCCAGGACGTGTGGGGGGTCACTGGAGATACTGTAGCTCAATATGGTACCACTCCTTAATACTGAAGGTTTTATGATCTTATACTGAACCCAGAGAAAGTGTTGTCTCTTTTTCAAGTTGGGTACTGTTCTGCTTTCACGTTCAGTGAAGTCCGCCTCTCCGGACTAGTTCCCCGCCTTCCCCACCTTCCTGGCTTACTTCAGCTTAGTCAGAAGTCGTAGTCAGATGCCTCCCCGACCTTCCGGTTGGAAAGCCACCTGGCCGGCAGTCCTCGCGGAGAATCCCCACTCTTCCCACGCTACCTGGGGAAGCAGGCGTTCCCCTGGCTCGCTTGGCCGCCCCTGGCGCTTCTTCAACAATGGGGCGAGGTACCGTTACCTCACGGTGCACTCCGGTGTCAGCGAACCTCCGCACGACCCTCGGCGGCTCCCTCAGTGGCTCCTCCCACAGGGGGTCCGCCTTCCGCCGAGCTTCGATACTGTGCCCCGCCTCCGGCCGTCCTCTTCCGGGGTATTCTCCACCTCCCAGCCGGCAGCTGATCTTCCGGTGACGGAACTTCCTCAGCGCTGCAACCCTCTTCACGCGTCACAGCAGCCTTCCTGAATGGCGCTCCTAATCGCGAAATTGGCAGCTACGGAGTAAGCTCTCTCCCACCTTGCCAACAGTCAGGGTTAGTGCCACGCTGCTGCGAGGGGGTGGGGGTCCAATTCGGCACCCAGTCGGAGAGTTCTTCTCCACGAGCAGGGGGGAGCTGTTTTCTCACGAAGGCGGTGTCACGCCAGAGCCCAATTCAGCACCCCTTTTTCCCTCTGTGTTGAGGACTTAAAGCAATCAGGGTTCAGTCCTTGGGTCAAGCGCTTCCTCTTTCAGGGACAGGGCTGGGTAGGCAAGCAAGAGGGCCCGTCAGTCTGCAGGGGAAAGCTGCCCTTTTGACCAGTCTCTCCCTACTCCAGTGCGCGCTCCTTCTCACTAGTCACCTTACTCCTGTCCAGGATCACTGCAAGACAAAATGGCTGACCAGAATTCCGCCTTATATAGGCTGTCCCTCAGAGGTCCAGAAGGGACCAGAAGGTTCTGGAATGCCCTACTCTTTCCTATGGGACTGGTTCCAGGTATGTCAGTTATGACAGTTGGTAGCCACCATTTTGTGACTCCAAGGGAATTCCTATCAGGAAAGGCCTCTGAACTGAGGTGAATGATTATGAGGGTAAAAGAGCACCTATCCCCCCAGGCCAACACCATAAAAATCTAGTGGACACAAAAATAAATAAAGGCATGAGGGGCAGAAAGGGGACAAAATAAATAATAAATTGGAGGGGCTACACAAAAGGTCAGACAGGTCTAACAAAAGCACTCTGCACAACATACAAAATCCTACATGGTAAGGCCCCACCAATCTTACAAAACCTCATCACACCTCACACCACCAAAAGAACGCTACGATCCTCAAACGGCAATCTAGCTTCTGTTCCCAGAATCAAGAAAGACCGCTCTGGCGGTCAACTGTTCGCATACAATGATTCCAAACTGTGGAACACGCTACCCCCAGGCATCAGAGCCCAACCCAACCTTCTCTCATTCCGTTGAGCACTCAAGACTTGGCTGTTCCCGTAAGGCTCCACCTGCATCTGGTTCTCGTCATTTAGCGCTGGGACGCTCACGGGCAGCCACGCGCTCTACAAATCGGTAAAATAAATAAATAAATAAATGTTTGGATTTCATCTGACTGGTGAATCATGACTATCCGATTTACACAGTCCTCTTGGACTAAAACCCTTTCATTAACCTCATCTTGGGTCTTGTCTTTGTCCTGGGGACATTTCGTTTTTTCTTCTTGGGTATTTACATTTGTACTCCCTTGTGTGCGTTTCAATGTTTCAGAGATAGGGCAAGTTGATGATTCTGTGATAGGGCTATTCCCATTCACTGCACTTGACTGAGCTGGTCGGTCTGGGGTATTGACTGTATGTTTTAAAATGATTACTTCCGAGACTGGTTTAGTTTTTTTTTGAGGTGGTATGATGAAAGATGGGATACGTATGCATGTGAGCTGAAGGTTGGAATTTAAGTTGTGCCCTCCCTTTACTTGTGCGCTTTCTTTGTCTTTTTGTTAACTTGACTTTTGTATAGATCGTTGCGCTTTGTGCCTCCTCTATTTGGCCAACTCCGTGATCTGAATTTTCTTCGCTTGTCTTACTTATCTCTTCTTCTGGGTCGCTGTTTTGGTTGGGGTTTGTTACTATGTGCTGACTCCCAATTTCCTCTTCAGATTTTGTTTCCCGGGTGGGGCTCGTGGTTTTGATGTTTTGTTTTGTTACCACTGATGATTGAACTACCCCTAGGATGTCTTTTAGTATGACAGGTAGATTTGACATGTTGTCCACAAGTTTGCCGCATACACAACTTGGCTGGATGGTCTCGGTGTGTGGACCCTTATCTATCCTCCCTAGGAGCAGGGTTGCCATGTGATCCAGCCTGGTATTTATGCCTGAAATGTGGCCCGTAATAAGGTTTATCAAGTCAATTTGAACGTCCATTTTGTCTGACTGGAAATTAAAGGCCTTAATTGCCTGGTCCAAGGTGTTTAATAGTGTTTTACTCCATGGGGCCTTGTAGTCCTCTCGGGGCAGTATTTCCAGGACTTCTGGCTCTTCTTCTAACCTACTCATGGATGATATCGTGATTGGAGATTCTAGATTTAGATTGTTTTTTGACCATCCTTTAGTTTCTTTTTGTCCTTTACCCTGTTCGTCGGGATTGTCATATGACTGCAGTGGTGTAGATTCCAGCCTTTCTTTGCCACCTAGCCTGTTTCCCCGGTCTTCTTCTACTATGTGTTCTTGCTGACCTTGGTTGGTCTTTAGATGTTCTTCAGACTGTGATTGGGTGAGTTTTTCAATTCCTGTTTGTATGTTCAAACTTATGTCGTCAGGTAGGGAAAGGGAGGTTAGCCATGTAATCTCCTGTGAGGCAAAGTGCCCAGCCCCCAATTTATTTCCTGTTTTTTTTTCTTTGGACTTGCCTTTGTCCTTGACCTTGATCATTGTTTCCTTATCTTCCTTGGGAGTTTGGGAGTCATTCTTGTTTATTTGGGCTTGTATTATAACAAACTTGCCAGGGCCAGTGTTGCTATTTTGCTTGGCAAGGGTCCGAGAGGTTTGTAGCTGGTCTATTGGAGTATTTGTTGGAGTATTCTCACTGTGAGTTCCTTGTACTTCCTTTTTTTTAACCTTCTTGCTGTTTGATTGCGGCTGCACATTCTCTTTTACCCTTGATGCTGGTGAAATTGGGCTGGGTTGGAGATTTTGTTCCTGCGTTTGCCCATAGAAGGCCGCCATGGGATCCTTTAAGTAGAAGAATTTTTGGATCCCCATATTACTTTGTTTGGAACTTGGTATTGCTAGATCAGGTGCCGACACTAATCTCTCTCTTTGTTGCACAGCCTCTTCCTTTTTTTACTTGACTTTTGCTCGCCCTGGTTTTTGTCTTCTTCGTCTCCTTGTGACCTTGCACTTATATTGTGCTGTACTTTCCCAGATCTCATTCTTTACAGTTTGTTTGATAAGATCCAACAAGTTACGTCTTCCCGGGCCTCCGGCTCTCAGGATTTTTTATTTTTTATTTTATTGTCTTTTATTTTCTATTATTGTCTCTTTTATTGTCTCTCTTCTGATTAGGAGGGTTGTGGTAAATTTATTTGATTATTGGGCCCTCCACACTGCTAATGCAGCTAAAGTCTTGAGCCTCCACTCTGAGCCCTGCTTTTCCCGCCTTTTGCCTCTAGTACTCCTAGTAATCTGTAAACGCAGATCGGCACCGCCTCCGCAACCCTCCGTTCTACTTTCCACTCCACCTCCCAAGCCTGTCTACCCCCTCAGAGTTGGAGCAGCTGCCGTCAGGGAGAAATATCGTGGTGTTGTTGCGGTGTGACGGAATGACTACTCTCTCTAGTGTTGCAAAAGCGCTTGGTCATAAGTTACTCAAGTTTCACCAAGTTTCACCAGGTTTCACCAAGTATATACCAATATATAATGGAGCTCAACTCCCGCATGAGTCGTTAATACGTTGATAGCGCGCTGTCCTTCTATCACTGCCGTTAATCAACTTTGTCTAACATTCATAGCGTTCATAGATAGACGTTTGAAATGAGCAATTGCAGGCGCTTTGTTAATGTTTGGGAATGCTTTAAGAATACATTGCGCCGATACTGCAGAAACACCAATGCTGACCCCTCTCACCAGTAGCACTGCATGCCGAGGTCCTGTGGGTCCTGTCCGCTTTTGTCCGTAGCCTGGCCCCCCCACAGGCACCACAGGGCTAAGAAACCGGGTGGTGTTAGAGGACACCGGAAGACTGGATACAGGGAGACGTCGCTTTACTTGGGCGTTTGCTCCACCGGCTCCGTCGGATCACCTCTGCCTCCTCCTCCTACTTTCTGCCCTCGGCTCACCCTTTGACCTTTGCCGCTGTCCTCGCCGAGCATCTGGGGGGGGGGGCAGCTTGATTCCTTAAAGCCTTACAGCTTTAATTTTTTCCAAGCGGGAGTATTTTCTCGGCAGTTCAGTCTGTAGAGAAGGTCGGGTCACGTCCGATCGCTGTCGTTCCACTCGGCTACTGCTTCACTACGGCAACGGCTCTCTGCTGCTCTCAGTGCACTAGTGCAGAGAGAGACAAGAATGTAGCATACCTTAGTAAATATGGCACATTTCTGCTCTCTCAATCGGATGCTCTGCATTCTGCCCATCAATTGTTCTTTTTGCAAATCTCATTTGGAAGCAGCACAGCTAGTTGTCTTGCTGCAGTGTGTTGCATTGTATCAAATGTCAATAAATCTGGGCCCAAGTCGCTTGCGCTTAATCAGCAGAGTCAAGCAGTAGTTGTGAGTACCTACAACATGGCATGAGGTATACATTCATCATAAGAAAAACAGACATGCAGAAGGAACAATATTGTCGGATTCTTGAGCATTAGCTAGCATTCTGAAACTCTTTGATTGTCATGATTAAAAAAACTGACAATTCTAAGGTAAAGCACACTGTTCCCAAGTCATCCCAATACTCACTGTCTTTTAATTAGGAGGCTAAAAGATTGCTTGTCCGGGCAGAATATGATGGGTATATGAAACAACAGAGGAGGCATGGCATTCACTATATATTTTAGACATGTAAAATACTGCTAAATGGCTTTAGCATAGCCACATGGGCATATATGCATATAGGCACACACACCCATACGTATACACACATACACACACATATGTGAGCACGCTCTCACAGACACACAATATTTGACTATCACCAAACATCCAACTATGCATAACAGATACTTAAACAAAAGACAGCTAAACCAGAAAAAGGGTCACATAAGCTACAAGATGACAATGGAGTTTCAATCGCTGTCAGTCAATGCTGATGCTGGGGCATTTTTGACAAAATCAATCTTTGGCTTGTGGGTATGTCTGGGATTGTTTTTGCTGTGCTGTTTTCCTATTCATTTCATTTTTCCCTTTGCCATTTTTTCCCTTCGTTCAAACCCCCTGCACTCCTGCCTCCCAGACAGCCTCTCCCACCTCTCCGGGCTACTTAATGGAGGCTGCAGCAGCCATGTGCAGCGGGCAAGCCGCTAGTGTACTGAAGGTGCAACAAAGGCCGTCTGCACCTGTACCTCGCCCAGTTCCAGGATCCCTGGCCCCAGCATTCTCAAAGGTACACTGCCACACATGCAACAACTGTTACCTCACGTCACCACCCTCCACAGTGGAACCTTTCACCTGCCATTTAACTGCCTCCCCAGCACTGGTCTCCACCACAACAAACAACACCAGCCAACTCCGGATGCTGACACCCCACTTGATCAACTCAACTGCTTCCTGATCAATGCCAGACTACCCTGCCAACATGCCACTTAAATCTGGGACACCATCTCCAGCATTGCTCCATATGTGACTTTCATCAAGGAGACATGGCTCACCCCAACATTGGCCCTAGACATCGTCAAGGCAACTCCCAGTGGCTACAGGATGAAATACTGTGACCACATCAAAATAAATAGAGGGGCTATTGTCATCGTACAGAAGGAACCAATCACGTGCACCATCACCAATGACCACACGACATGAATTTCCAGCTTCACTCCGATGGCAAAACCATCAACAAAGGGACACACGCTTACAGACTACCACGACCACAAACCAGCCTCTGCAACCCCATCGCCGAATTCATCACCTAGCTCACCATCGAATCTGAACACTCCTTCTTCCTGCGAGACCTCAACTTCCATCTGGAGAGTCCACCAACACCACTGACCTCCTGATAAGACTAGACAACATCGGCCTCAAGCAGATAGTACCCGACCCGATACACAAAGGACACATGGCGGACCCTATCTTCACATCCAACAACAGAATAAGATACAGCCACCCCTCAGAACTAACCGGCCTTACTACTCCATCATACACTTGAACCTCACCGGTCCAGCACACACTTCCCCAAACAACACAGTGCTCCCTACTGCATCTGGACCAAGGTAGCCGAGCAGCAATGGGCAAATACCCTCAGCACCGCTCAGCCCAACATGCCCACCAACCTGGACCAGACAGTAGAGAATTTCAAAGCCTAGATCACCAGCGCTGACAACCAAGTCCTCTCGCACCAGTCAAAATAGACAGACCCACCAAATGAGCCAGCTGGTATACACCAGAAGAGAGTGCATTAAAATGCAAGTGAAAAAGACTAGAAAGAAGATGGAAACCAGCAGGACCAACAACGAACGAGCCGCCTACAAGTTAACCCTTAACGACTACCACTGCAAGCTGAAAGCTGCAAAATATAAGGCCCTGACACACCGGATCGAGATGAGCGCCAACCAAACCAAGGAACTCTTCCATATTGTCATAAATTCCACCTGCCCATCAGCCAAACAAAACTCATTCCCTCCTTCACTGGAACTCCGAAATGCCCATGCAAACAATTACTACAGCAAGAGAGCCGTTATCAATGGGCTTGGCTAGGGTTGTCTTCTTCATTTCACTGATATGCTAATGGGGCTGATGTAGCGCTTCTTTGTAAGTGTCTTGTCGGTATCTTTGTGGTTCCTTCTCCATTTTCTTTCTAGTTGTTTGCAATGTTGTCTGTTTGAGTGAAGGCTTTTAGTGTATCAGCTAGCCTGCTTCCAGGTTCTCTGTTGCTACTTCTGTTTATGGGGTCAGGGAATTGGCATATTTATGATCCACACATCAAGCTCTTTGAGTTTGCTGTTTAGGTTGCCAGTGAGGTTGGGCAGGTTCATGTGCAGGGTGTGGAACCAGTTAGATTCCTAGAATCTGCTCCGGCTCCATTTGGCCAGGTTGGTGGTAACTGGTTTTGCTTGTTGAGGGATATTGATTTGAGAGTGGATGATGGGGTGGTCAAACCAGGTGGAAGGCATGCTTGCAGTGATTATGCTACAGTTGGAAGTGGCGAAGACATACATGATGGTATATCCAATAAAGTGTGAGGGTCAGGTGACGTGTTGTGTGAGTCCAATGTTTCCTAGGCTTTCAAGGAGTGCAATAGAACTGGAGTAGTTGCCGTCTCCAAGTAGGATGGAGGCTTTAGAGTCGATGATAAAGAGGGTAAAGAGGGTGATGAAATCAGCAATGATGTCAGTTAAGGTCACAAGTAGACTGTGTGTTCAGTAGATGAGGGCTCTCTTCAGGGTGTAAGTTGCTGAGATTCGCTGTTTCAAATGTAGGTTCTTCATGAAGGTGGTCGCATACTCTGTGGCTTTAGTGCAGTCGATGGTTTCTTTAAAGATTATTGTGATTCATCCTCCCGGTTTGTGTTGGTAGTCCTGTTGTCTGATCCTATATCCTGTTAGGATGGCTATGGCAATGTTGGGTGCCAAATGTAGGTGGTGTGGCAAGGTGGGTGGATTGTTGAATGCGTTGTTAAAGTGGGTGCAAGCGAAAGCTCCTTCTGTCTTGTGCAGTGCAGTATGGTGGCAAACTTGGGATGTGTGTCCCGAGATCCGTAACCATTGAAGGGCCCCAGAGTAACTTAAGGTGTCAGATGGGTCAGAGTTTGTGGTGTTGATCGCATTCCAGGCACAGACTGGCACAGCTAGACTTGACTTTGGCATGCCTTTAACCCACCTGCAGCAGTGTCTGCTGCTCACACTTGCTGTCTTTCTGCGATGCTTCTTCCATCATGTTGGCCTCTGGGTGAGGAGTACAGGAGGGTTAGCAGGTTTTTAGCAGGAGACAGTGAAGGACAGAGGCATTGAAAGGAAAAGGTGAGGAGCAGAGGGAGTGTGGGAGGTGGGAAACAGAGCACTAGAAGGAGGTGCCAAGAGATGTCAAAGCTGCACAGGAGAGGGACAAGAGGCAAACATTGGAAAAAAGGCAAGAGAATAAAGAGTGAACAGGCACACAAGAGCAATGAGTGAAAGGTTGAAAGACCAACAAAAAGTGCAACGAGTTAAAAAGACACAAAAAGTAAGAGATAGGAGGGTGAAAAGGCAAAAGAGCAAGGACTGAGAAGCAAAACAAATATAGAGTGAAAAGCCACAAAATAGCTAAGTGTGAAAGGGTGAAAGAGCAAAAGAGCAAAAAGGCACAAAGAAATCATTGTAACAATTGAAAAAGGCAAGCACAAAAGAGAAAAGAGCAAAGAGTAAAAGGCAAAAGAGCAAACAATGAGAGGCAAAAAGGGATGAGAGCAAAGAGTGAAATGCTAAGAGAGCAAGAAGCAGAAGGTACAGAGGTGCAAGTGAGAGAGAGTGAGAGCAAGTATGAGAGAAGAGGTGGGGGCCTTAAGTAGCAAGTAGACTCCACAGGGGCCTAGACCGGTTAGAGGACGAGTCCCAGTTAAGTCTAGGGAGGATAGGGCCTGGACCTGGGTAATAACCTAGTACTCTTTCCAACAAGGGCACTAGGCAAATTACAAGTTATTTGAGAACTGTAGTTTGTAACATCTGTGATTTATATTGAGCTCCCAAAGGCGTGAAACTGAGGTAGTCCACATGTCTTTGATAGCCTGAAACCAGCTTCCCATCTGCAAAAGAATATCAAGCTAGTCAGGATCTGTGAGAGATGATTTGGAGGGTGGGTTGAGCGTTAATTCTCCCACCCTCCTGAGTGTTTAACATGCTAGCATCCTATTCCAGTCCAACTATGTTGAGAGGCCGTTTTATCCTGATGAAGGTGATACTTAAATAAAGAGGTGGATGCGTTAGAAGGTTTCTCTTTATACAAGAATATTTAGGAACCTTAAAAGCACAATGCAATAGTTCATATAATATTTGACTAAACAACTTGAATCATTGAATAGGCAGATACATGATGGAATCCTTTTTACACCATCTACCTTTCAATGTCCAGTCCATACTTGGCAATAACCTGGCACAAATTCACAAGCAGCTAAAGCCACACATAGATAACCATCAAATGCAATGTCTGAAACAAACATATGCCACAGCATCCATACTTTCCAAAAGTTCTGCAGTCAGTACCTCTTTGAACAAATGTGAACACTTTAGGGAAATTCTTTACAAGAGATTGAGAGGTCCAGGTGGTTTATGTACCATCTCTAATGGTCAGATTAAGATCTGCATGTGTACAATGGAAAACTGTACACAATTAATAAGCAACAGACTTTGCTGGTCATAGTTAAACAACACAGGCCATTTGCCAACCAGATTTTGACTCAAACGGCCTTAGGAAAGTCATTCTCATTATTTTATAAGGATAAAGATGAGGCATGAATGTAGGGATGGCCATCTTATCAAGATTCCACCATCCATGTTTGCACATAGTGGACTGTGCACTGTGACGATACTGGAGAAGAAGTCACTGGCCTGATTAGCTTTATCAGAGATGCAAAACAGGTACAAGATGTTTTACCATTGGTTCTGTGAAATGGACATTGCCTCTTTTTGTTTTTAAGTTTAAAGAGCTTTATTGAAGCAAATTAAAACATAGGTACGACATTACAGCAATCATTATAGAGAAAACAGCAAAAACTAACAAGCAGAATAAATATTGGAGAGGAATGAAAAACTTAACTACCAATGATAACCGAGTAAATCCAGAAGATGAAAGCTTTAGTAAAAAGTTGTACCTTGATATAAAGTAGCATTTGACACTTTTCAGAAAGGGGGAAGCTAGAAAAAGAAGGGAGGGGAAAGAAGGAAAAGGAAAGCAAAGGGAAAAAGAAGAAAAGGCAATATCAGTATCTAATGTCATATCTAAGACTACCACAGTACAATTATCATGTAATGTTTCTGAAAACAGAGTAAGAACCATACATTGACTTATAGGAAGTAAATTAGAGACCGAAAGAAATAAAATACTCATGGTGGTTGATAAATGAAGGAACTGTCCTTGTTACATAATGCAGATGTGGATAAATAATTAGTGAGTGGAGACCAGAAGGGTTCCTTTCGAATAAGTTGCTGAGATGTGTTGACAGACGCTCTATCCAGTCTGTGATGATAGCAAAGAAGGTTCCACCATGCAGAGAAAGAGACCTTGGTGGCATCTTTCCAGTAAGAGGTAATTACCTGAAAGGCAATAGGAATTAACAGATACACAAAAATGCCAACCTTGCGAGATCCAAACCAAATTGCAGAGTTGCTTCCCAAGAATATGGAGTAAATAACAAAAGGAAAGTTACTAGAACAAATGGAGGAGATTGATTCCCATACCATGGCCCAAAATAAGTGTTGCTGGGGCAAAGAAAAAAGGAGCGCATTAATGAGCCAGGGGTGTTTTGACATGACCAGCAGTTTGGGGATAGGTCTAAACTATACTTGGAAGAAGATAATGGTGTTAACAATAGTCTCTGATAAAAATAATAAAGGGTCTGAGTGGTGCTAGCAGTGCAAGAGGTATGATGTATGCGTGCTCAAATAGAGTTTCATGTGTGAATAGAGAGGATACGCTGCAAATCAGATTCCCATGAAAGTTCATCTTTACCCTCAGGGCGGTTAGGGGAGGAAAAATAAAGATATTTGTAAATATGAGAGGCTCGGATAAAAGAGGAAGTGGATAAAGGTTCTAACATGGGGTCTAAAGACGAAGGGAAAGATCCAGAAATGAGGTAAAACTGATTAGTTAAAAGCAATCTTAAAGAATCATATCTAAGTAGTGAGGAAACGGGTAGGTCATACTTAGAATGAACCTCTTGAGGGGAAAGAAAAAACAAACCCTGTATTAAATGTTTAACTAGGAAGATCCCCTTAGCGGCAAATTTTTTCCCCAAAATAGTATGATTTGACAGTTTAAAGGATTTATTATGCCACAGAGGTGAGTCTAGAAATATTTGTAGAGGGGTTTGCGCTTAACCAGATGAAAGGTTGAAATAAATTGTGAAATTGTCGCGCAGTTAAAAGAACGAGAAGGATGGGTAAAACTGGCTTATGAGGAAAAAGGGAAAGGGTGAATTAGTGATTCCTCCAAGCTGTGCCAAACAGAAGTGGGAATACCTTCCAGAGAAGATAAATATGGTAACACTTGACGAAATAAAAAGGAGGAATGATATCGTCGGAAATTGGGAAAATGGACGTCTCCCTGAGCTTTAGGAGAAGACAGGAGGACTAAAGAAATACGGTCTTTTTGACCATTCCAGAGAAATTTACTCAAAACTCCATTAAGGGTTTTGAGAAATGTTAATGGAAGTTTCACTGGTACTATGGACAAATAAAAGTTGATAACAGGGAGCATCATCATTTTCATTGCGTCCAATCTACCCCACCATGACAAGAAAAGGGAAGACCATCTGCCTGCCGTGTTATTTACTTTTAAAAGAACTTCTTCCAAACTAAGCTGAATTGTTCACACAATAGAAGAAGAGTATTTAATTCCCAGGCAGCAAGTGATACTGTTTGTATTCCTTTTGAAATCAGTCCCTTCGAACATCCTCTTTAAACAATATTTGTTTATTGGAAGCACTTCAGATTTAGAAAAATTTTACTTGCAAAAAGACAGGGCGGCAAAAGTAGAAAGAAGATCTGTGAAGGCGGGCAAAGAGGTAGAGGGATCATAAATGTATAACAAAATATCATCCGCATGAGCATTACATTTAATTTTAATTGCCTTGTGTTTGAAACCTCGGCAGGTGGGTGAATGATGCAGAGAATGAAGAAAAGGCTCAAGGGAGAGGATAAAAAGCAAGGGAGAAAGAGGACAACCCTGATGAGTACCTGGTTGTAAAGGAAGACAAGAAGATTGAGAGGCATTAACAAAAACCGGAATAGTTTGGGAAAATTCTAAAAAATGATAAGGGACAAAATAGAGGGGCTAAAACCTTTCCACTTGAGAGCGTGCATCATAGAAAACCAATGAACACGGTCAAAAGCTTTCTCCGCGTCAAGGTTTATGGCTGTATCAGGGGAGGAGATCTTAGATGCTAGATGAATAATGTTAAGAAAAGACCTGGCAATATCAGCTATAGTCCTTCATTAACAAAACCCATCTGCTCAGAACTGATCAGTTCTAGAAGTACCTGATTAATATGAAGGGCTAGTACCTAGGCCAAACTTTTACAATCTTGATTGATCAATGATATGAGGCAATAGTTAGCACACAAGGAATGATCTTTATCTTTGTAGGGAATAAAACAAATCATAGCCTCAGGAAAAGAGCCTTACACCTCACTGTAAGAAACAAAATGCTGAAAAAGAGATAGAAGATGAGGCAAAAGGATGTGAGAGAATCAAGAATAAAATTCTGCAGTAAGGCCATCCGGGCCGGGGGCCTTATTATTGGGTAACTTGGACAAGGCTGACTTAATCTCAGAAGGGGATATATCTATATCCAAAATAGAGCAAGCAGGAGGAGGGGAAGAGCGGGGAGGACGTGAATCAAAAATTAATCCAAGGCAGCGTCTGAAGGAGAGGATTCAGGGGTATACAGGGTTTTATAAAAATCTGTAAAACATTTCAATATCTCTTCATCTTTAAAGCGATGAACACCACAATCGTCAGTAATTTTAACTATTCTGTATCTTTGGGACTTGATCTTCAAGTAATTAGCCAGCACTTAACCAGATCTATTGCGACCACCATAAAATTTGGAATTAATTTTTAGTAATGTCCCAGAATCTTCCTCCGTAGATTTCTCATTAAAATTTTGTTTTGCTTGGACCAAATTCTTGAGAGTATTAAAGTTGTTAGAAATAAAATATGCATGTTCTAATTTCTTAATGGAAGATCGCATTGAGGCAGAATCCTTACAATATTGTTTCTTTTTACTAGCTACATAATCAATGATGAAGCCTCCGGTTGTCGCCTTAAAAGCATCCCATATGTTCTGAAAGGGCATATCTGGACTAGCATTAAGAAGAAAGAATTCTGACATGAAAACTTTAAAGCGTCCAATAAAAGTAGGATATTTAAGAAGATAGTTATTAAAGCACCAGCGACGGGATTTGGAGGATAGGGAAGGAAGATCTAAATTGATATGGACGGGAGCATGATCAGAAATAAGAATGGAACCAATCTCAGCACTTAGTAGTTTGGGGAGGAGGTGTGGGCTCAAAAAAGTATAGGCGATTCTAGATGTAGAGTTATGAGTGGGGGAATAACAAGAGAATTCTAAACAATCGGGATTGTATATTCCCCAGGAATCCACAAGGCCTGTCGAAAGTATTGTGTTAGCAAAGGTCTTTTGCATTTTATTAGGTATGTACCTGGAAGAGGATTTCTTATTTGTAGACGGGTCCATGACCTGATTGCAATCACCACCCACTATGAGATTAGAGTCAGAACATTAATGAAGAGTATGTGACATGGATTGCCAAAACTTGTGCCTCAATACCTGTGGGACCATAAATGTTGAGGAGAGAAATATGAGATCCGTTAATGAGAGTATGAAGAAGAAGCCATCGTCCATCTGCATCCTTCCCCTCTCTTTCTACAGTAAGGGAAAGGGACTTATGAAAGAGTAACACCACTCCATTTTTCTTATTTTTAGAAGGGGAGCTATAAACACAGCCTACCCATTGTTTTTTAAGGGAGTAGACATCCTTATCATTAAGGTGTGTTTCTTGTAACATTGCAATTTCACACTGTAATTTGGAAAGATGTGTAAGTACCCTTTGCTTCTTAACAGGATTACATAAGCCTTTTATATTTCACGAGATAATTCAAACATTATAAGTCATCACGAGGAGGAAAGGACATTAAACAATACCATGAATATTACAAAATTAAATAAAGTTGTACAGTCAATATGCCAACAATCAAAATCAACAAGGTTATTGCATTGAAGTAAAAACAGATAAGAATAAAAAAAGATATGAAAAAAGTGAAAAGTAGGGGTGATGAAGAGGTGGAGAGGAATAGGAGATAAAGAAAGTATTGGTGGGAAAGGAAACACAAGGTCCGAAGGCAAGCAGGAGAAGGTAAAAAAAGAAAAATACAAAAAGAGGGGAAAAGGAAAAAAGAAAAGGTAGAGGACGTAAATGATAGACAAAGAGAGGTTGACGAGAAGCCAGGGGACTTCAGTCAAGAAAAATGGAATAAATATCCAGATGAAAGAGAATAACATGGGGAGGCGGGAATCCACAAAAAGGAAGACAGATGGCAAAGCCAGCAAGGACATCCGGGAATGATTGGAACCAATAGGTAGAAAAATAAATATGAAAAACTGGGAGCCTAATATGAAATAACACATCGGGAGAGACCTACTACATATCAAACAAAAATCAAATGTAAAACAAGCGAACAGCAGCAACAAGAATGTCCGATAGAACAGTCAACACTTACCAGACATTTGGGGTAACTGTGAACATTAGGATTGAGGTGGAAAGGCAGGAAGGAGGGAACATTTGGGTAATGGGTCTGTACAGGAAGAGAGAACATCTGTGGAGAGAAACAAAAGAAGTAATAACATGAAATGGCCTGCAAAGAAGGCAGACACGCCACAGTAATCTGGAAAAAACAACAACAGACAACAACCAACAGCGAAAAGTGAACTTAGAGTGCTTCAGACAAAGCAGAGGCAACAATGTTGCTCAGGTCACTCCAAAGTCCATCTCGTCTCCTTTATGGCAAGAAATAAATTGTCTTAGATCTTCAGGATGATCAAAAGAGTAGGACCTTTCTTTATGGGTAACTTTAAAGAAGCAAGGATGTACTAGGCTGTATCTGGCATTCATGGATTGAAGTGCCTGACAAAGAGAAAGAAATTCCTTGCGACAAGCTGCAGTAGCACGGGCCACATCCTGAGAGAAGAAAACTTTTTGACCGGATCATAACATCCGTTTTCTTAGCTTTGCCACTGAAAGGACCATTAACAACTCAGTGTACTACAAAAATAGAACGATTATCCCTCTCGGGCAATTGACTGACGATGTAGAAGATGAACCTCCGGTTTTTAGGAACGATGCGATGAGCACACTGCAGATTAAGAGTAGTGCCATCCTTAAGACCGTCAATTTTAGGAATGTGTATTTTTAAGAAGGCAAGCATGTCAGACCCTTCCTCTCCCTCAGGAATACCATAAATTCAAAGTTTGTTGCGTCTATTGCGATTTTCTAAGTTCTCCGCTTGCATCTTGCGGAGAGAAATCTCTTTAGACATAGCTGCAACTTGAGAGATCACATCTTGAGTATCACTGATCTTCTGTTCCACCGCAGATATTCATGAGTCTAAGTTAGACCACTTCTCATCTATCCTCTGAAGGGTAGCGTTAGTGTCAATCACAAAAGGTTTAATAAGGTCTATCTCTTCCATGAGGTATTCCATTGTTATAGGTAATGGAGATTTGGTTGGTGAGTTAGGTTCCTTCTTATGACGTTGAGAAGGAGCAGCAGGATTGGAATCCTTGTGGATAGAAGACATACTTGCTAAATTAGTTTTCTGACCAAGGGAGGAAGAGGGCTCCATAGGGGTGGATGTATTGAATTGTTGAAGTTTCAAAAGATAGGCAGCATATTTGAGTAGAGAGTGAAACCTATAAAAAGCTGCTAAAAAGAAAAACAAGACAAATCCTTATCTTTGTAATCTAAAAAACAGCATGTAGAACAATCAGAGGTGTCTCTAAAGATCAAATTAGTGATGGAAGATTTTTAAAAAGCAATCCAGAGGGTGCCCAAACTGGCTGAAGTACGTTTTTTAAGTAACAATGGCCAACTGCCTATAAAGGTTGAAGCATACCTAAAAGCAAGCAGTGAAAAAGCTCCTCTGATCGCCGCTGGACCGCATTTGGAGCGGAACGTCTGATTCTGCCAGCACCCAAACGAAGAACACATTTAGTGCATACGGACCAGACTTAGTAGCAACCGTCTCACAGTAGAAGGTATCAGCTAACTGATAGAGAAAGCACACAAAGCATGACAGCTTGATTCAGTCCGTCTATCAGGAAGGCAACCCAATTTGACGAACAAAAACTTTAGCTATGAAGTACTGTGCAAACTGTCCAACAGATGACTCCAAATTGAGTGAGGAAAACAGTTCCAAATGGCATTCCAATTTGCAGAGTAGGAAAGTGTCTCCTAAATAGAAGCAGGTGGGATAAACTGCTCAATAAAGACAACAGCCCAATTTATCTAGCATATGAGGGTATTATCCTGGCATACATTCAGAGCCATTTTGATGACAATTCACTGAAACAAACGGAGTTATGATGTTGCACCACCATCTAGAGCGTTTACATTTTAATACTAAATCCTCCAGGAGAGAGTTTACAATGGACACAATTTTCCAATTAAGCACAGTGTGCCAGGAAACATCCTTCCTGTGATATTAACATGTATCCTGTGGCCAATCCATTAACATTCATGGAGGCCAAGTTCATGTAGTGCCAACAAAGGCATAGAACTCCCACAGGCGAGCCACGGCGGTGTCTAAAAAACCGCACCACGAGCAGCACCGGGACGCCTGTGAGAAGAAGTTGTGTACCGCCGAAAACAAAATGGCGGGTGCCACCAAGGGAGCGTGAAGGGAGTGCGGCACGGGGGAAAACAGGGCAAAAAACGGATTCAAAAGTGAAGAAAAGAACAGTGACCTGTGCCCCCTCGCCTGATCTGTAAATACGTTTGGTCCATGCCCTCTTGAGTCGGGATCAAAGAAGGTCACGCTTGAGGCGCAGAGCCTCAGCCGAACTCGGCCATCTTTGGGCGGTTCAAGCGATGCCCCCTGGACATTGCCTTTTGAGCCTATGATATTGCAAGTTCTACAGTTTTGGTGGCAATTCCTAGCATATTTGCACACCTTTGGTCCAAAGGAAGTAGCTATCTGTCGTGTACTTCATGGCATGATGATAACTTGTTTTAAGGAAACTTGGTGCACCAGCACATTTTTTCCAAATTAATTACTGTTCTCATAAAAGCAGTGGGGACTTGTTGACAGCTACAGTTCTTTCAAACCTTCAAGCCCTCGCTCATCAGAAACATTTGTTTCACACATTTTGAAGTTGTCTAAATGACTTTTATGACATTTTAATTATGCATGCCCTTGATTTCGTGTTTGCGAGAAGCAGAGTTGTGGGAAAGAGATTGTTCAAAATAAGATTAAAATGTAATTCTTAGTGAAAAATAAATAATACATGTTGGAAATAACTATTTCAGATTTTAGGCATTAGCTTGAAAGCGTCAGAGTTCACAATTGCAGACAAAGGCTGGGTAGTGCCAATGTGACCTGAAAAGTCTTTACTGCAAATTACCTATATTAGAATGTATTACAAATTACTATTCTTAGCCACCTGCACCATTAAGGAAATAGCTTTTCAAAGGCAAGACTTGAAACCACTGCTAAATTTGAAGTTTTAGTACACCACAAAAACCCACACTATGTACCACTAATTAACCATCTCTAAACATATCGTTTTCAGCTCTCAAGTTTCATAAATAGAATGATGTGGTTTCATTTTTGAAAGCATTGTCTCCAAGCATGAAGCACAAGTACAGAAGGTGGATCGAAAAAAATAGTGCACAGAGTGAAACTGAGATTCAGGTGAAGGTTATTAGGGTGGGAGCCTAAAAAAGTATTAAACAACTACAGAAAAAGGAAGGCGATAGCAAGCTGACCTATGTATTTAAGAAGAGACAAACCACTTCTTTTTCATGGGAATATTTATTATAGTCCCACCGCTCCTGTGATGCATTGAAAGCTTGGCATTGTTATAGAAAATCAATGGAATTCAATCTGAGAAAGTTGTGTTGCATGCATTCAAACCTGACGGTGGCATAAATCAGGGGTTCTGGAACAAATAATGCAGCGGTATACTACTCAAATTCATTTATTTGCCTTTTGATAGCCCAGGTGCTATTGATATTTCATTATTCTTTTGATAGACTTCTAGTCTGTGTTGAGTTCACCAGCTGTATATTGTTCTGCGCGGAAGGGAGTCCTTCGCAGATGTCTGACTTTACTACATTCTCTTCATAAATGCTTATCCCTAAGGAGTTTTGTGAATGCTGTCAACACAAGCATGCTGCTCCCACCCGCAGGAATGGCTACATCCGTTAGTTTAGATAAAATGTGTGTTGTTCTACATAGATTGCTTGCTGCATAAATGCAATGACCTTGCTGCTAAGTAACATACCGTCTGTCTGATTGGACTCCAACCTTCACGCATAAGCAAACTGTAGGCGTTCTGACGTAATCAAAAGGAGAGAGCCACGATGCTTTCTTAAACTCCTGTATGAGCAATGGCATAATCAGGTGTTTTCTTCTGGTTGTTCCTGTCCAAAATTATTTCCTCTGAGATCTGTATTTACAGCACAAGCCCTGAGTAAGCACTGAAACAATGGGTAGAAAGAAGCACGTTACCAGTATGCTGCCAAAAATAAGCTTCATCGAATTATATTACTAAATGATGTACAGTTTACTTGTGTAAAAGAAGAACACGTGCAACAGTCCTCCTGCTATCTGGAAAGTAAGGTGGGTCCTGGCAAGGGAGACATAGATAACCCATCAGAATACAGAGATTTGGGCCATGACTGTATTTTTCCACGCAGCAATTTAGCCTTCACATAGATAGTCAACATGAGGCACGCACCTGGGTAAATTTGAGTTAGATAATACATTGGAGAAAATGTGAGAGCAGGTGAATGTTATCCTGAAACAGCCTTTCAGACCGGATCCCCCCAACCATTATTTTTTAATATAACTCCGAGGAGGTGGAAGTCCCTGGGGCTGCATCAGGGGGGTGGAGCCCCTCACACATAATTTTTTAATCTAGAGCCACTGAGGTGCGGTCTTTGGGGCTGTGGGGTCCCACATGGGACCCTCTCATTATTTTTAATTGCCTTCGGGACCTGGGCCTCGGGGGCATAAATGAAGTAAAGCCTGCACTTCATTTCTTTTCGTTTTCGGCGAGAGTTGCAAATCCAACACAACCTCCAGCCAAATTTTAAAAAACAAAAGGGTTTTTGGGCCCTTGGGATCACCCCCAAAGAGGCCCAGGGGGTCAGGGTGTTTCCACCCTGCCCCCCTTTATAAAATAAAATCTTTTTTCTTGTCACTTGGTTCAACCGAGTTAAAAGAGTGCTGCCAACACTTCCTGGTTTGAAGTGTTGCCAGCCAATCCAGGACAGCCATTTCCCCGGACCAACTTTATATTTAATTATTTATGGGGTCCTGCAGCCCACAGCCCCGTGGTCCATCACCTCCTCGGGGCTTAATTATTGTTGGAGGTGTGCTGCCCGGCCCCCCTTGTGGAGCATAGATGGCCCTGGGGACAACGCCCCCACAGGGCCGGGTCCAGCAATGTCCTGGGACATTGCAGTTTGCTATGACTTGGCTGGAGCACCGACAAGCCATAGCAAACACTGCTCTGCTTCATGGAAGCAAGAGCATTTTTATTCTCCCTTCCATGAAGCAGAGCAGAATTGCTTTTGGACAGAGGGAGCTGTATTTCAGTAGCTCCCGCTGTCCAGAAGTAATGCCCGCTCCCACAAGAGGCCGCTATTCAGCAGGGACCGTGGGAGATTTCAGGCTCTTCCTGTGGTTCCCAATAAGGTGGCCATGGGGTTGGGGTTCTGGGGCAAAATGGCCCGGAGAGGGGGTCCGTACAGGCCGCCCTTCACATAAAAAAAAAAAATTGGCCCCGGGGATGGGGTCCCAGGGGCTGAAATAGACCTGGGGAGGGGGCAGTTCACCGCCCCTCCCCCTTTTTAAAAAACAGAAGGGGATGGAGTCCCGGGGGCCAAAATTGGACGTAGGAGGGGGGCTACATTACCCCACTCCTATTTAAAAAAAATAAAAAAATAAAGGCCAGGCCCCAGGTGATGGGGTTCTCGGGCCAAAATTGGCTCAAGGAAGGAGGGGCCACGCGACACCCTCTCTATTTAAAAAAAAAAAAAGACTGGCCACAGGGGATGGAGTCCAAAGATCCGGAATCGGACAAGGGAAGGGGGCTCTGCAGCCCCCTCCCCTAAAAAAAGATTTAATTTAACAAAAACTCTGTCAAGTTGCCACGACTCTACAAATGCGCCTGGTGGTTGGGGAGTGAAATCTACTTGAATTCTGAGGGTCTTAGGATGCCACCAAGCCCTCCTCTTACCACCAGTAAGTCCCAGAGAGCAAGATTGCTGAGAGGACATGAAGACCACATCCACTTTCTCCACCACTCTGCAAATGCACCTCCTGGCACACTTCTGGTTGGGAATGAATTCTATTTTACTCCTGAGGGCATCAGGACTAAAGGGGACTACTTACTCCAACCAGTAGTGCATAAGGAGGTGTGTTTGCAGAGAGGTGGAGAAAGGGGGCATGGCATTTGACAACCTATCGGCAAACCAGCTGTGTGGGTGTTAGTGGAGGTGGCAGGAGGGGTAGTTGGCCCCAAGGACTCTCAAGAGCCAATGGGACTTCATCCCTCAACTAGAAGTGTGCCAGGAGGTGCATTTGCAGGGTGGTGGAGAAAGGGGGCACGGCCATTAAACATCTCTCAGAAAATCCATTGTTTGGAACTTACTGGAATTAACAGGAGGGGTAGTTGGCCCCAAGGATTCTCTGGACCCAAGAGAGCTTCATATACCTACTCATAGTCTCCAATAGCTATGTTTGCACAATGGTGGAGAAAGGAGACATGGCATACGAAAGGTATTTGGCGTGAAGGATGGCCTTGAGGGCGTACTACTCTTCCTGTTACCTCCAGTAAGTAACACACAGCAGGTCTGCTAAGAGGTATTTTGAGGCCACGGCCCCTTTCTCCACCACTCTGTTAATGCGGCTCAGCTTGTGGTGCACTACTGGTTGGAGGATGAAGTCCACTTTACTTATGAGGTACATTAGTGGTCAAGAAGCCCTCTGACTACCTTCTGTAAGTACTACACAGCGGGATTCCTTAGACCTGGTTAGAGGCCCAGCCCATTTCTCCGCCACACTTCAAAAGGGTATGGGGACATTATAGTTAGGAATTAGGTTTTAAAAAACCTTACAAATTCACTGAAAAAAGCAAAGGTTGCAGGGAGGTGATAGGTAGGCTTAGAATTTACTCGTACAAAACCAGAGAAATTCAGCAGTTATAGTTAGCTAAGCTAACTATAACTTACGCCCCAGCAGTGCCCTGCTTTTGTCCTCACATATTACATCACTCATGACATGGTAGTGACATCACTGATGACATCATCCACAGAACTACTCACACACTCATTCGCAACCCATACAACCTCTCATATGTTCACGCACACAACCACATAACTCCATACATACCCATTCACAGACCCCTCCAGGTACTCACAAAACCACTGAATCCTCCATAGAGCCTCTCACACACCCCCTCACTCACTCATACAGCTATTCACAAAACCATTCACTCACAGATACAGCCACTTATACAACAATTCACTCACCTGTACAGCCAGTCACATGGCCACCCACTCATCCATACAACTACTCACACACTCACTGTCACATTCTGAAAAGGAATTGTAATAGATTATTGAGACAAGCAAGCAAGTGGCCAGGGAATCAAGCACTCCACACCAAACTGAAGATTATAAATAGAGACTTTCGGAGGTTAGTCCGGGAAGGAAAATTAAAATTAAAAGAAACACTCTGGGAAACAGTGCTGTATAACAGTAAAAAAAAAAGTCAAGAGATTTTGGAAGATAATTAACAGTCTGAATCGAGCCCCAAGGACAATTACATCATCTACATTAACAGAAGCTGGTTGGACCAGTTTTTATGCTACAAAGGAAAAGAAAAACAAGCTAGATAACTGAGGGCAAAAGTAAACTGACTATCTCAGAAGCGCAGGTATGCAAACTCTTCAAGAAACACAGCCAAGATGGGCACCTTGTCCAAATGGAATCCCTCTTGCCATGTATATGGAAAATACTACCTTAGGATACCTAATGAAAGTTTTTTAAAATGCTATTCAGTTGGCGATCATTCTGGATTTTGGAAAAGGGTCTATAATAACGCCCCTTCTTCAAAAGTGGTGATTTGGAGCAACCAGGAAATTACCACCTAATTACACTGCAGGATACAGAAGCTAAATATTTGTAGGAATCCTCCTGGCAGAACTATAACAATGGGCAGCAGTAAGGCAGATTATTCCACCAAACCAATCAGGTTTCATACAACGGTCATGTACAGTGTCCAATATTTTAGTGCTTTCAATAATTATAGAAAAATACAAATCCAGTAAGTAACCAATTTACCTCTGCTTTGTAGATTTTAAGTCAGCATTTGATTGTGTACAGCCGCAAATTCTCTAGTGACAGTTGATTAAACAAGCTGATCTGCCTTACATCAGCAACGTTATTAAACTAGCCCTGCTCGCCCTATGGTTGTCATTGTGGAAAAGGAACAGTGTTGACCTGAACCAAATGATGCTGAAAGATATTTTGTCTTTCGATCATAATCAAAAAATACTTTGGCTATCCTATGTAAAACTTACTCCTATATCACTGGGGCTGTCAGAACTTTTTGATACTTTTAGCCTCTGATAGGTTTTCCCTAAATCAAGGTTGAAGGAACGTTTTTATTATGAAAACTGCTTCAGATAGGTGGGATAGATGCAGGGGGGAAACTTCTGTCTCGACCTAATATGGATTATGACATTTACAGCAAGGGGTTCCATTGTATCTTTCCTTTGTTGACAACATCCAGCACAGGTATTTCCTAACTAGATTTTGATAGAATTATATACCGATAATGCTGGGGTATCCAATGAATGTATTCTCAATCTCACAACTTCCCCCCTTGCTTGTGTAATAATTAGTCACCTTAATCAACTTTGCACATATTGTTCTTTTGCAGTTTTTAGGTAAAAGAGAGGAAATAATATATTATCACCCTGTTGAAGAAATTTAGTTATCACTCCCCATCATTGGCTCTTACTATGTTACAAAATCTAGAAACCCCGTATGTTTGTCTTATTATGATCTCCTTTTTACAAGCTGCATTAAGAAGTTGTAAGGCTACTAATGGACGTCTCCTTTCATCTGAATGAAGTTACATCAGGGACAGGCCTTGTTTTTATTTGTTCTCTATGTTAAGTTTTTATTGTTAGCTAGATTTGCACAGTCATGCTTTGTACGTAAGAGCGAAGTAAGTGCTTACTGGCTCTTGTGCTAAGCTTCTCATTCTCGGCCATATTTGCAAGAGCTATATTTAGCATGTATGAATTTGTCAATCATTCATCGGTTGAAATTAATTTAGTTTTTAGTTTCTGTTTTCATCCGTATGTATTGTCATTTACTTGTGTCTTATTTTTACTGACCCCAAACATTGAGTTCTGGCTAATGTTTTTATACCTTAAGGAAAATCTAAATTCGCATTTTAGCTTGACCTGCATTATTTATTACATGTACTGCTTTACTCATGTACTTTAATGCATTTAATCAAATGCAAAAAAAAAAAAGATTGATTTGATTTAGTTAAACAAGGAACTCCTTCTAGTCTCCTAAAGGCATTTCAGTTGTTATACTCTGAAACATGGGTCAGGGTAAAAATAGGTGATGGTTTAGAAACATTGAAACCTCCAAGGGGCTAAAGCAAGGGTGTATAGCTGCTTCATACTTATTTAATCTATTTTTTTCGGAAATAACACAGTCATTGGAAAAAGTAAACATGCATCCCCTCAGTTAGCAGACAAGTGTATATCCAACTTACTATAAGCTGCTAATGTAATTTTGTTAAGTCAAACAAAGGTTGGATTGCAATGCCTCATAGACACAATATCAAACTACTCTCTGGTTTAATGGCATGGGCATGAATGAGAAAAAGACCAAAGTTATGGAAGTAAGTCACAGGATACAGAAAGCATAAGTGGTATTTACAACTGAAGTGGGTGCAAACGTACCGGTTTTAGGGACTACTCTTTGATAACAAAGGTTACTTTCAGCAGCCTAAGACAGACTTGCAAAGGAGAGTCAATACACTACATTTATCATTCCATACTTTACAGAGGTCTCTAAGCTGGCAACGCATTCTCCCAATGCTAAAGGTAAAAACTGCAAAATTACTGCATTGAATCTCCTATGAAAGTGAGCGACTATGGCGTCGATTCCGATCCGGTAAAATGCGCTCCGAATCGTCGTACGGAGAGTTTTTTCCCCATACGAATCGTACCCGTAGACGTCCCGTACGTACGACGAAGTACGATCCGTGCCAGGTGCCAAACTCCGTACGAGTCGTACAGGACTCCGTACGACTCAAATCTCCGTACGAGTCTCACTCGGAACCGGCTGTACGCGACATCACTACGGTTCGCGGCTGGTTTTTACGACCCAGCAAGTACGATTCGTGTCGGGTACGCGCCGTATGACCCTTTTCCTACGGGAGCCGAAAACAGTCGTAAACGCAGAGTTTGCGCCGGAACAGGTACAAAACGCCCCCCCTCGGGTACGGCACGTACCCCCCATGATCGCAGGGGTACGCGCCGTACCCCTGTGATCATGCGGGGTACGTGCCGTACACCCAGCGTACATGGGGTACGCACCGTACCCCATGTACGGTAGGTGTACGGCACGTACCCCATGTACGCTGGGTGTACGGCACGTACCCCGCATGATCACAGGGGTACGGCGCGTACCCCTTCGATCATGGGGGGTACGCGCTGTACGGTGTGTAGGTGATCGTGCGCTTTTCCGTACGAATCGGCGTGTACCGTACGAATCGCGTCCGGGTCGGCCGATCGGGATCGGAATCGTCCGGTCGTACGGCGTCCGTACGAGTCGTACGGAAACGGCTCCGGATACGATTCGTACGGAGGGGGATTTTACCGGATCGGAATCGACCCCCAAGTGGTAGAAACTCCAGAATTTTAAACAATATTATTACAAAATTATTTAAACATCTTTTTGTTTCCCCTGCAACACCTCACCAGCCCAGGTAAGGCTAGAATTTGGGATAATAAATCAGAATACTGAAAAGAAAGGAGATTATTTTAAGGTTTGGATGACAAAAAAATCAAACATCTCAATCATAATGTGTCAAATTATTTGGCAAGAAGTTCAATCAAAGTGAAAATTGCTGTCTTGCAAGTATGTAGAAACATCTAAAGATGAATTGTGAGCCTACTATGTATGGGATATGACACTCCCTCCAGAATCCTTTAAAAAAGTCAGCATTGGAGTAAAAAAATGATCCTCAATGCTGAAAGAGAAACAATCCCTTTAACAAAGATCATATGTCTGGATGATACTGAACAAATACAAATCTTTTAAATCACTGTCCTATTTAGAGACTGGTTGGACCATGAAACTAAGATATGTTTTTGTTAGAGCATGATTTGGGTTCCTCCCAGGCCTGTCTCATGTGATGCCTTGTTTGCACAAAGCTACAACCACAAGCTTCAGATTATGCATAAATGGAGAAAAAACATACATTTGGTCTATCTATGTCCTGTATTATTGAAAGAAAGTAGGTAGAAAGAAGGTAGAGATACCTTTCAATAAACGGGGAAAATGTACATGTAAACAAGCAGTAATAACATGTTTTTAAACATGAGTTATAGCTCTGAAATGCACTTTCTACCACATGTTTAGTACTTGTGACTAGAAAACTGGAATCTTAAAATCTTATCTCAGTTTAATTTCACTGCACATATTTAAATGAAGCACTAAAATTGTTTATCATGAGATGCCAATTTGCACTTTAAGACTTGTACTTGATGGTCTACTCAGTGGGGATAATATTACATGAAAACACAATACAATACATTAGAAAAGCACACAGCTTTCTAAAAATGTCTCCCGACAAAAGGAACTTTAAGATCAATATTAAAACTGTAATTTGTAAGGATTTTGATGTGTTTACATGATATTAAAAAAGTGTTACCGCATAATATGTTATCTTTTTATGACAATATATTGTATGATTTTAATTAATCAAACAATAAAAACCTACTACTACTACACTCATTTATTTACCTACAATCACTCACACACACACTCACTCACCCATACAGCTACTCAGACACCCACTTATCAACCCAGGCAGTCACTCTTACACCCACTCAGACACCAACAACCACATAAGCAGTACATTGCAGTGGCAGAAGTTATAGTTAGCTCAGGTAATATAACTGCTGAATTTAATTGGTTTTATGAGAGTGAAATCTGAGTGTAATTATAATGTCCCCGTAAACTTTGTTTTTTTCAGTGTGTTTTTTACGTTTTTCAAATTCTGTTTCCTAATTATATTGTCCTTGTAACTTTTGTTTTTTAAGTGTATTTTTAAGGTTTTTATTTGTATTTCCTCAGTATAACATCTCTGTAACCTTAGGTTTTTTTCAGTGAATTTCTACAGTTTTTCTATTTTTTCCTAACTGTAACCTGTAACCTTTGAGAGTGGGTGTGTGAATGGCTGTATTAGTCTTTGAGTTTATGTGTGAGTAGATATATGGTCTTTGAGTGGGTGTGTGACCGGCTGTAATGTGTTGGTGACTGGGTGCATGAGTGGCTGTATGGGTCTGTGAGTGTGTGTGTGTGTGTGTTAGTAGGTGTGTGAGTGGCAGTGTAAGCATGTCTGTGGGTCTGTGAGTGGGTGTGTTAATGCCTGTGTAGATATGGGAGTGGATATGTAAGTGCCTGTGTAGGTCTCCGAGCAGATCTGTGAGTACCTGTCTGGATCTGTGAGTACCTACATGAGTGTGTGAGTACCTGTGTTGGTCTGTGAGTTGGTGTGTGAGTACCTGTGTGGGTCTGTGCCTGTGTGGGTGCTTGGGTGTGTATATGCCTGCCTGTGTATGTCTGTGAGTGGGTGCTTGAGTGGTTCTATGGATTTTGGGCATTTGTATTCTTATGGTATTTAAAAGGGTGAACCATGGACTCAGCTCTCACTGGGAGACAACAAGAAAAAAACACTCATCACAGTCCCTGCACATCAGATTGTACTCCAACAGATCAATGATGAATTCACAATCATTAAGGATTTCACATAGATTTTCAGCATAGAATTTGAGAGACAAATACACTTGGTTTGCCTTTGTGAAGCGTGAAAAGTTAGGATAATGTCTGCTTTACAGAAGTGGAGTTACAACTGGGTCATATGCTGTGTTTTTTATTTGACAGTGCTTCCTATTGAGGTGTAATTTCGGTAAAATGAGCATTAGGGTCATAATCGAACCTCATTTTTTCCAAGAAAAGTTCACAGTTTTGATGAAAATATCTACCCAACTCGAGTAAGTTCTACTTGTTAATTAGTAAATGCTACCTCATTGGATACATGTCTAGTGCATATTCTACATTATAGCTGTGTAAAGTTACTGTCTCCAGTGATCTTTTGTGCATGTCATTTTGGCAATGTGATTGTTCCTGCAGAGTCTTCATCCACAAATCTGTGATAGCATGAAACCTCATCAAGAGAACACAACAAGACTACGAAGAGGATGATCTCCATTAAACAGGGATACTTCCTCTTAACTATGTGTAGTTTCAAACAAAGTGCTTCTTTGTTTGAGATGTCCTCATATTCCTCTGCACGAAGAATATGTTACTAAAACTGTCGGGAAATGCACTCAAAGGCCTTTTGGTAAACTGTCCATCAACATGGGAAAAGGTGGGAAGACCTTTACATACTACTAAGGTAAACGGGGCAGGACCAAATGAGCGGAGCTTGTAGATGATTTTGAGCTTTTGCCTATTCAGAGTAAATAAGAGGAAACCCATGGTCTCTGTTTTCATCTTTTTCCAAGGTGATTAGGGCTGCTTGGCCCCCCCTACCTCTGCTGATTTGGGTCCTGGGGACCCTATCCCCGGGGCCTGGACAAACATCACTGAAGGAGGGTGGCCACTCTGTCCCTTCTAGGGCTGATTTTGGCCGTGTGGACCTCATTCCCAGGGGCCCGACCAAAACTTATTGGGGTGCTGTGCAGCTTCTCTCCATTAACTGATTTGGGCTTCAGGGACACGATCCCCTGGGGCTGACCTCCTCCGCCTGGGTGCCCTCAAGCACACACAGGGCGCCCAGTCTCAAGTGTTGGGGACTGTGGGTGGAGCCAGTACTGCTCCCATATGTAGAGAGAAGGCAAACATACTGCTCCCTGCATGTTGGAGCAATTCTTTCATCTGTGTTCTTGCCTGATTGACAACAAGCAGGAAAACAGATGAAAATTCTGCTCACAGCGAGCAGGAGCAGTTTTACTGGGAGCGGATTTACTGTTTGCTCTTGCTTAGCGGGAGCGGTCAATAATTTCACTTATGCAGTAGATTTGTATCTATCTTTAAACTTAGAGACTCAGTGCATGATGTTATTATAGATGTCATCAGTGATATCATTTGAGATGTCATCAGTGATGCAATCAGTAATGTCACGGACAATTCCATGAGTGATGTTATATGTGAGGTCATAAGCAGTATATTCTGAGTGCATACATTATAATTAGTTTTAAATGTTAACCTAACCATAAGATCCTTGTAACCTTTGTTTTTTTTCAATGAATTTCTAAGTATTTAAAAATGTTATTTCCTTACCATAACGTACCTGTACCCTATGGTTTTATCCGGGAATTTCCAAGTTTTTTCAATTTTATTTTCCAAACTATAACGTGGATATAACCTTTGTTTCTTTAAGTGCATTTCCTTGGGTTTTTTTTTAAACAGTGGTGAACAGTGACGGGGACTGGCCTATGGTCAGGCTACATGACTAATCCTCTGTGTACTTCCAAAACCCCACCACTAGGGAAAAACAAGGAGAAGTGCTTAAAAAAAATAAAAAAAGAAAGGATACATTTGTGACATTTAGGTAAAAGGAAGGAGATGGCAGAGAAAGCAGCCAAAAAGAGGGAGAAGAAGTATAAAGCACATTGAAAACAGTTGAAAAAGCAAGGTGAAAATAGTGAAACAGAAGAAATGCAAGGAGAGGGCACAATACAATGGGGGAAAAGCAAGCTAAAAGCAGCAATACCAATAGAAAGCATGAAGACGACATTCAAATATAGGCAAAGGAGCAAAGAGAAAGTAGTGAATACCACTGAAAAGAAAGGAAAGGCTAGATGAGTGTTGGGTAAAAAAGCAAGGAGAAAGGTGTGAAAATGAGTGAAAAGGAAGCAGAGGGCCTACAATAGTGGTAAAAAAAATGAAAAGAAATCAGTGAGAAGATACATATGATTGTATTATGTTTATTTTTTAATTCATTTGCTTTGGATCTGCGGATCCACCATGGAACGGCACACATAGACAGTACCTACTCTATGATTTTTGCCTCGTTCGCATGCTTGCAATGATTATGCAAATCCAGATTTGGGGATTGGCCAAAATGTTAAAACAAATTATATGCATACACAGTGCAGTAATTTCATGTAAGAGGTCAGTGTACACCTTCAAAAAAGTGTAGATTTATATAAGTATTAATTATTTTGAGCATTAGTCACATGATTTATCTTTTTTACAGACCCGCATGAAAAGGTTCACAAATTTGTGTGATGACATATAGAAACGTTGCCTTCTTTTTGGGCTGATAACGGCTACAACCTTGTTTTTCAAAGAACCATACCCACAATCTTTTAATTCTAACTAAACAGTGAACACAGCTACACTGGTTGGAAAAGGGCTCTCGCTTTTCAACCTTCCAGGTTGTTAAAAGCCTCCATTTACAACATCAAGGCTGCATCTGGTCCATCTGTTGGAGAAGAGGATCTTGTCCTGCTGCAGGAAGCAGAGGAACAGAGTTGGTTAATGAAGAAACAAAGCCCAGTGAGCAGTTTTTTACTATCACCTCAGGGGAAAAAAGTCACTGCCAACATTGTGAAGTGTAGCATCTGTGGGAAAGAGTTGTCACCAGGCAAGAAGTAAAGTCATGGAACAAGCTCAATGTGGAAACATGTAAAGACTATCCATGAACAATTATTCCTGAGTATGGTTTGTGTTGAGAGAAACAGGAAGTGGTCAATCTACATCTGTATCCACCATGGCTACCCAGTCCAACTGAGCAACAATAATTCTACCTGCTACCTGCTATGTGTCCCAATCTAGGAAACATAACTACTCACTGCTTGCGATGCCACATGCTCGTTGGCCTTAATACAACATCTGTTCAAGAATACTTGGATGCCATCAACAATAGTCCATGCAAAAAATTATTTGGCAGTTTTTCTCCAGTATTTTGCAGTTCGAACGCCTGTTGCTTTCTGTTACGGATATTTTTATTTAATTGTGCACCTGTTTTATTTTTGAGGTACAGATACTAAAAAACGACATCAACAAGAAAAACTTGTTTTTAAAACTAAAAAAAGGTTTATTTCAGAACCTATCTATATACTCATAAAAAGAGGTGTGGTGGTCTTTTTATTTCTTTAGAGTACACCAAGACAGTGTGAGGGAAAAGCAACATCAGTTCTGCAAAGGTATCCTTTATCAGGATTTCCAGCCCTACCCCAGTCAATGTGCCAAGGACATGGCTTTTGTAGTTCGGACTGGACTGTTCCCATGGGGCACAGGGTCAGCGCTGATTTGCATATCGCCATTGTCTAACCCAGGGTGGTGTGGAGTGGAAAAACGATGGATTTGGGCCCAGATCTTTGGACTGGGGTGAATGTGTGACATTGATCCACATTCTGTCCATCACTGTTGTGTTTGCAATTACCGCTCTAAGTGTACTGGGGATGCTCAGACATGAGTCCCAGGCACTCCACACCACTGGAGTCAAGCTAGCCGGGCTGATGAGAGGTGTTACCTCGAAACCGGGCCGGTCCTCAGGATGCTTGATTCCGTTCTGGGAAGGACATGGCTTTTGTAGTTCGGACTGGACTGTTCCCATGGGGCACAGGGTCAGCGCTGATTTGCATATTGCCATTGTCTAACCCAGGGTGGTGTGGAGTGGAAAAACGATGGATTTGGGCCCAGATCTTTGGACTGGGTTGAATGTGTGACATTGATCCACATTCTGTCCATCACTGTTGTGTTTGCAATTACCGCTCTAAGTGTACTGGGGATGCTCAGACGTGAGTCCCAGGCACTCCACACCACTGGAGTCAAGCTAGCCGGGCTGATGAGAGGTGTTACCTCGAAACCGGGCCGGTCCTCGGATGCTTGATTCCGTTCTGGGAAGGACATGGCTTTTGTAGTTCGGACTGGACTGTTCCCATGGGGCAAGGGTCAGCGCTGATTTGCATATCGCCATTGTCTAACCCAGGGTGGTGTGGAGTGGAAAAACGATGGATTTGGGCCCAGATCTTTGGACTGGGGTGAATGTGTGACATTGATCCACATTCTGTCCATCACTGTTGTGTTTGCAATTACCGCTCTAAGTGTACTGGGGATGCTCAGACGTGAGTCCCAGGCACTCCACACCACTGGAGTCAAGCTAGCCGGGCTGATGAGAGGTGTTACCTCGAAACCGGGCCGGTCTTCGGATGCTTGATTCCGTTCTGGGAAGGACATGGCTTTTGTAGTTCGGACTGGACTGTTCCCATGGGGCACAGGGTCGGCGCTGATTTGCATATCGCCATTGTCTAACCCAGGGTGGTGTGGAGTGGAAAAACGATGGATTTGGGCCCAGATCTTTGGACTGGGGTGAATGTGTGACATTGATCCACATTCTGTCAATCACTGTTGTGTTTGCAATTACCGCTCTAAGTGTACTGGGGATGCTCAGACATGAGTCCCAGGCACTCCACACCACTGGAGTCAAGCTAGCCGGGCTGATGAGAGGTGTTACCTCGAAACCGGGCCGGTCCTCGGATGCTTGATTCCGTTCTGGGAAGGACATGGCTTTTGTAGTTTGGACTGGACTGTTCCCATGGGGCACAGGGTCAGCGCTGATTTGCATATCGCCATTGTCTAACCCAGGGTGGTGTGGAGTGGAAAAACGATGGATTTGTGCCCAGATCTTTGGACTGGGGTGAATGTGTGACATTGATCCACATTCTGTCCATCACTGTTGTGTTTGCAATTACCGCTCTAAGTGTACTGGGGATGCTCAGACGTGAGTCCCAGGCACTCCACACCACTGGAGTCAAGCTAGCCGGGCTGATGAGAGGTGTTACCTCGAAACCGGGCCGGTCCTCGGATGCTTGATTCCGTTCTGGGAAGGACATGGCTTTTGTAGTTCGGACTGGACTGTTCCCATGGGGCACAGGGTCAGCGCTGATTTGCATATCGCCATTGTCTAACCCAGGGTGGTGTGGAGTGGAAAAACGATGGATTTGGGCCCAGATCTTTGGACTGGGGTGAATGTGTGACATTGATCCACATTCTGTCCATCACTGTTGTGTTTGCAATTACCGCTCTAAGTGTACTGGGGATGCTCAGACGTGAGTCCCAGGCACTCCACACCACTGGAGTCAAGCTAGCCGGGCTGATGAGAAGTGTTACCTCGAAACCGGGCCGGTCCTTGGATGCTTGATTCCGTTCTGGGAAGGACATGGCTTTTGTAGTTTGGACTGGACTGTTCCCATGGGGCACAGGGTCAGCGCTGATTTGCATATCGCCATTGTCTAACCCAGGGTGGTGTGGAGTGGAAAAACGATGGATTTGGGCCCAGATCTTTGGACTGGGGTGAATGTGTGACATTGATCCACATTCTGTCCATCACTGTTGTGTTTGCAATTACCGCTCTAAGTGTACTGGGGATGCTCAGACGTGAGTCCCAGGCACTCCACACCACTGGAGTTAAGCTAGCCGGGCTGATGAGAGGTGTTACCTCGAAACCGGGCCGGTCCTCGGATGCTTGATTACGTTCTGGGAAGGACATGGCTTTTGTAGTTCAGACTGGACTGTTCCCATGGGGCACAGGGTCAGCGCTGATTTGCATATCGCCATTGTCTAACCCAGGGTGGTGTGGAGTGGAAAAACGATGGATTTGGGCCCAGATCTTTGGACTGGGGTGAATGTGTGACATTGATCCACATTCTGTCCATCACTGTTGTGTTTGCAATTACCGCTCTAAGTGTACTGGGGATGCTCAGACGTGAGTCCCAGGCACTCCACACCACTGGAGTCAAGCTAGCCGGGCTGATGAGAGGTGTTACCTCGAAACCGGGCCGGTCCTCGGATGCTTGATTCCGTTCTGGGAAGGACATGGCTTTTGTAGTTTGGACTGGACTGTTCCCATGGGGCACAGGGTCAGCGCTGATTTGCATATCGCCATTGTCTAACCCAGGGTGGTGTGGAGTGGAAAAACGATGGATTTGGGCCCAGATCTTTGGACTGGGGTGAATGTGTGACATTGATCCACATTCTGTCCATCACTGTTGTGTTTGCAATTACCGCTCTAAGTGTACTGGGGATGCTCAGACGTGAGTCCCAGGCACTCCACACCACTGGAGTCAAGCTAGCCGGGCTGATGAGAGGTGTTACCTCGAAACCGGGCCGGTCTTCGGATGCTTGATTCCGTTCTGGGAAGGACATGGCTTTTGTAGTTCGGACTGGACTGTTCCCATGGGGCACAGGGTCGGCGCTGATTTGCATATCGCCATTGTCTAACCCAGGGTGGTGTGGAGTGGAAAAACGATGGATTTGGGCCCAGATCTTTGGACTGGGGTGAATGTGTGACATTGATCCACATTCTGTCAATCACTGTTGTGTTTGCAATTACCGCTCTAAGTGTACTGGGGATGCTCAGACATGAGTCCCAGGCACTCCACACCACTGGAGTCAAGCTAGCCGGGCTGATGAGAGGTGTTACCTCGAAACCGGGCCGGTCCTCGGATGCTTGATTCCGTTCTGGGAAGGACATGGCTTTTGTAGTTTGGACTGGACTGTTCCCATGGGGCACAGGGTCAGCGCTGATTTGCATATCGCCATTGTCTAACCCAGGGTGGTGTGGAGTGGAAAAACGATGGATTTGGGCCCAGATCTTTGGACTGGGGTGAATGTGTGACATTGATCCACATTCTGTCCATCACTGTTGTGTTTGCAATTACCGCTCTAAGTGTACTGGGGATGCTCAGACGTGAGTCCCAGGCACTCCACACCACTGGAGTTAAGCTAGCCGGGCTGATGAGAGGTGTTACCTCGAAACCGGGCCGGTCCTCGGATGCTTGATTACGTTCTGGGAAGGACATGGCTTTTGTAGTTCAGACTGGACTGTTCCCATGGGGCACAGGGTCAGCGCTGATTTGCATATCGCCATTGTCTAACCCAGGGTGGTGTGGAGTGGAAAAACGATGGATTTGGGCCCAGATCTTTGGACTGGGGTGAATGTGTGACATTGATCCACATTCTGTCCATCACTGTTGTGTTTGCAATTACCACTCTAAGTGTACTGGGGATGCTCAGACGTGAGTCCCAGGCACTCCACACCACTGGAGTCAAGCTAGCCGGGCTGATGAGAGGTGTTACCTCGAAACCGGGCCGGTCCTCGGATGCTTGATTCCGTTCTGGGAAGGACATGGCTTTTGTAGTTCGGACTGGACTGTTCCCATGGGGCACAGGGTCAGCGCTGATTTGCATATCGCCATTGTCTAACCCAGGGTGGTGTGGAGTGGAATAACGATGGATTTGGGCCCAGATCTTTGGACTGGGGTGAATGTGTGACATTGATCCACATTCTGTCCATCACTGTTGTGTTTGCAATTACCGCTCTAAGTGTACTGGGGATGCTCAGACGTGAGTCCCAGGCACTCCACACCACTAGAGTCAAGCTAGCCGGGCTGATCGGAGGTGTTACCTCGAAACCGGGCCGGTCCTCGGATGCTTGATTCCGTTCTGGGAAGGACATGGCTTTTGTAGTTCGGACTGGACTGTTCCCATGGGGCACAGGGTCAGCGCTGATTTGCATATCGCCATTGTCTAACCCAGGGTGGTGTGGAGTGGAAAAACGATGGATTTGGGCCCAGATCTTTGGACTGGGGTGAATGTGTGACATTGATCCACATTCTGTCCATCACTGTTGTGTTTGCAATTACCGCTCTAAGTGTACTGGGGATGCTCAGACGTGAGTCCCAGGCACTCCACACCACTGGAGTCAAGCTAGCCGGGCTGATGAGAGGTGTTACCTCGAAACCGGGCCGGTCCTCGGATGCTTGATTCCGTTCTGGGAAGGACATGGCTTTTGTAGTTCGGACTGGACTGTTCCCATGGGGCACAGGGTCAGCGCTGATTTGCATATCGCCATTGTCTAACCCAGGGTGGTGTGGAGTGGAAAAACGATGGATTTGGGCCCAGATCTTTGGACTGGGGTGAATGTGTGACATTGATCCACATTCTGTCCATCACTGTTGTGTTTGCAATTACCAAGCTCATTGCCAGCACAGTGCACAACCATGAGGGGATAAGCTCAGCAATCCACATTGGTTTTAACCAAAGTCAGCATCTGATGGAACTTTAACTCTCTCTGGACAAACTAAGTAATCTCCAAATTTGGCAAACCCATGTCCCTGTCAATACATCTTTTTTGCCGCCTCTTTAGCCCATTAGACAAGGTTGTGGCCAACAATCCACACTCTAAACATTTTCAAGTAAAGCAAAAATAGCAGTCAGGATAAAGCTGGAGTTGAATGAGGTTGTTTTCCAAATGAAAAGCAGTTAAAACTGAGGTGTTGTATTTTTTTTAAAGATATATTTGATTGGTTGCTGTTAGCATGTAAGTGAATAAAAATTAATGAGTGTGTTGGATGCATTTGCAAAAAGTCCCATTATTAGATGTTTAGAAAAGGAAAGAAATGTAATACAGACAAGGATATGGTTTTGGATCTGTGTAGTAAACCACAACGGCTGTATCCGAATTGGAAGTATCATGGTCCTTCTAGAATAGCTCTAAACTTGTGACCTAGTTGTTCCTCCGAGTTGCTGGATAAACTGAGCTAAGATTGGGGGATAGGGTGTTAAAGAGGCAGAATTCTTTTTTTAAAGTGGAGGAGTTTTGACACAGTTTAAGTAATGATACTTTCCAAATCAGTATTATGTAATAAACTGTTTGCAGTATTTACATTTAAAAGAACAGAAGCTAAATATAGGTTTGAACTCCCCTTTTTGCGATTACTCAGCGATGATTGCAAAAACATAGCAAAAATGCATAGACAGGAATCTTTTTTGGGAAGAGAGTGAAAGGGTTAACAGAAGCTAATCACCCCCAAGTGGAGATAGAATAGTCTCAAATAAAAGACGTGGTATCATTTGCTGACTTTATCATGATCATAGAGTTGAAAGTTGAAGAGGTTGACATTTTATAGTTGCTTTGTCTGAGAGTCGTGTACCATTCTTGTGCTTAGTTTTTACAACTCCTACAAGTGACACAACTATGCAAAAAGAGTTAAAACAACAATATAATCTACAAACTCAATTCACTGGTATGCACATAACTTTTTTATTATTTAAAAAATGTACCTTAGAAATGAAGATGTATATGGGGGTTTGATAAAAAGAGTAACCTAGTGATATAAAAAAATATATCAGATGAACTGTATCTGGCAAAGAGTATGTGATTAAGATGGAATATTAATTAGTGTCCCTTTTTCCATTGTGTAGTTTATATAAAACCAACAGCATAGCATTGTTGAATTTTTCATTGAGGAATGTATTTAAAACTAAGAATGGTTTGAATGTCTATCTAAGCATTTTGTGCAGAATAGATACATCTATGTTATTTACATTCTGGGAATTGCAGTACTTTTAGTCACATGGTAAAACCGGAGTAAGATAAGAAAATGCGCTGTGTCTGTATATGAATTATAAATTAGTAATGCTTGTTAGGTGTGTATTAGGAAGTGTTTGTCAATTTGGGGGCTTAATATGTATTGGCATTGTTTGCGATAAGCACACCTTTGAAGAGGTGCGCCGGGCACAAACAACGGCAATGCACCCCATTATGGTGAATGCGCTGCCATGTAGGCAGCCTTTGAGCGCTGCCCTGGGGGCAGCATTCATGTTAAAACACGTAGCAGCTGCTCTGTGTTTTCAGAGTGCAGTTGGCACCCACCTGCACTTTCAAAGGAGATTAGAGATCCCCTTGCAGACGGGTGCTGTCAGTGACTGCAACCGCCTGCAAGTGGATGTCTGGGGGTCCATGGGACCAGTTTTACCCAATGCAGAGTGCTGATCCCAGGTGGCACACTAACAGTGCACCACGTTTTTAATTGACACACTATCAGTGTGCCTTTTAAGGACTTCTTTGAATCTGCGCCCTCGTCTGTAATTTGGCACAGGCGTAGAGTCAAAGAAATCCCCCATTTGATTAGGTCACGCCGATATGCGAATGAGGGACACTCTCTGTTGATAGCGTTTGAACTTCAAGTATACCAGCGCTATCAGTATTATAGAAGGGGACACACAAGCCTCTGCACTCCCTTCTATAGTAACAAAGTACACTGGGGGCGCGCAAAGCGGGCGCAGGCAGCTGTTGCTCTCCCGGGGCACCTTATGTAATACGGCCCATGGTTTTTAACTTATATGACCTGTTTGCATATGTTTTGATTGTGAGCTACTGTCATTCTGGTTGCAGATAATTACATGCATGATGAGACTCCTAAGTTTACTTAAAGATGTAGAGAACTATATATTGTTGGAAAGATGTCTTGGAGGTGTGAATATATTATGAAATCACATACATATTTACATGGTGGTCTATGTTCTTTAAGGATGTTGAAAAATGTGTGTATACGGTGAGGGTGGTGTATTTCCTTAAACATGCTGTGCTTTAAATTGAGGAGGGATATTAGAGCAGAATGTTATCAGAGGGTTAATGTTCTAGCTTCACTTGGTGTGTAACTTTTTTTTATAAATACTTTGAGAAATGATGTAGGTATGCCATTAAGAAAAGGTTTTGTGCTATGAAAATGTGAGATTTTGTTGGGTTAAATTTTAGAAACTTGATGCATGTGAACACGGAGTAACATACCAGTGTATGCAACCTAGAGAGCCATGTATCCAATCATATATCAAGCGTGATATCTAGACTTCACTCACACATAACTCAGTATAAAAGGATAGATACTCTTGCAATTACACTGGCACTGAACTATGCAGGTACTACCAATCCATTCATCCAGTCACACAGGCACTAAACATTCACTTTTACAAACACCAAGGGTGTACCTATGGAGTAATTCAAACACCCAATCACAACATATACAGTCATCCAAACATCCACTTAAAACCAAGGAGTTCCGTGCCCTGGTGGAGTAACTTGCACCCAGTGAGACCTTACTTGCTTCGTTTTACTTAGTGCATCCATGCTACGCGTACAACCCCACCCACATAGTAAGGCCTCCTTTCAATCAATCAGGGTTTTATAAAGCACGCTAATCACCTGGAAGGGCTCCGGTCAGTCAAAGAGCCAGGCCTTGACGTTCTTCCTGAAGGTGTGCAGGGTAGGGGAGCATCTGATGTTGACTGGGAGCTCGTGCCAGGCCTTTGCTACGACATAGGAGAAGGTTCTTCCTCCTGCTCCGTTTCTGCAGATGTGGGGGGTCTCTGCCAGGGCAAGGTCGGCAGATCTAAGGTTCTTTTTAAATAAATGGAAGAAGACTCGCTCGTTGAGGCATTTGGGTCCGATGTTGTGGAGGTATTTGTAGGCATGGGTGAGCAGTTTGAAGGTATCTCTCTTCTAGTTCGGGAGCCAGTGGAGGTCTTGTTGGTGTTGGGTCATGTGTTTGTGTGGTGGGTTACTGAGGATGAGTCTGGCTGCGGTGTTCTGGATGGTTTGGAGCTTGTGTAGGAACGTTCTGTTGATTCCGGTGTAGAGGGTGTTGCCGTAGTCCAGTCTGCTGGTTATGAGTGTGTGAGTGACGTTTTTTCTGCATTCAGGGGTATCCATTTGAAGGTCTTCCGGAGAATGCAGAGGCAGTAGAAACTGGTGGAGACGACAGAGTTGATCTGGCGGGTCATGCTGAGGGAGGAGTCAAGGGTGATTCCGAGGTTCCGTGCGTGGTCTGTAGGGGTTGGTGGACTCCCAATGGCAGAGAGTCACCAGGTGTTCTCCCAGGCAGAGGTGGAGGGTCTGAGGAGGAGGACCCCAGTCTTCTCCGAGTTGAACTTCAGGCAGCTATATTTCATCCAGGCTGCGATGTTCTTGGAAGCAGAGTCTGGTGTCCTCGGCGTTCTTTGTGAGGGAGAGGATGAGCTGGGTGTCATCGGCGTATGATACTATGCTGAGCCCATGCTGTCTGACAATGGCGGCGAGGGGGGCTATGTAGATGTTGAAGAGTGTGGGGCTGAGCAACAATCCGTGGGGTACTCTACAGTTAATCTCTGTGGGTTCGGAGAGGAAGGGAGGGAGTCTGACCCTATGGTTTCTGCTGGAGAGAGAAAAAATTGGATCCAGTTGAGGGCGGTTCCTCGTATCCTGGCGTCATGGAGTCTGGCTGCGAGAGTGCGATGTGAGACAGTGTCAAAGGCTGCAGAGAGGTCTAGTAGGATGAGGCCCTAGTGTGGCCCTGGTCGAGTAGCATGGGGATGTCATCAGTGGCAGCAAGGAGGGCAGTCTCAGTGCTGTGGTTGCTGTGGAATCTGAACTGGGAGGAGTCTAGGATGGAGTTCTCCTCAATGAAGGCAGTCAACTGAGCATTTATGAGTTTCTCTGTGACTTTGCAAGTGAAGGGGAGGAGAGAGATGGGTCGGTAGTTTTTCAGGTTTGTCGGGTCGGCCGTGGGTTTGTTGAGGAGGGGTTTAACCTCTGCCCACTTCCAGTCATCTGGGAAGATGCCGGTTTCGAAAGAGGCGTTGAAGGTCCGTCCTAGTTCAGGTGCTATGGCGGCAGCGGCCCTGTGGTAGATGTGCGGTGGTCAGGGGTCTGTTGGGGCTCCTGAGTGGGTTTTCTTCATGGTCGTGGTGGTGAGTTCAGAGGTGGCAGGATTCCAGGTTGTGATGGTCGGCTCATTTGCAGTGGTGGGGGGTGGTGTCCGGTGGCTGTACACTGAAGTTGTCGTAGAGGGTCTTGATTTTTAGATGGAAGTAGGCGCTGTTCTTGTTGCAGAGTTCCTGGGATGGTGTGACATTCATGGCTTCACTGGGGATCTGGGGAATTGCTGTATGACATTGAACAGTTCTTTGGTATTGGTTGTATTGGTGTGGATTTTGTTCTTGATGAAGTTATGCTTGGTGTCTCCTATGCGCTGGTGGTATTCCTTTAGTGCGCTCCTGTAGCTGCTCAGGTCTTCCGTGGCTTTCTGGTTTTGCCAGATTTTCTCGAGGTGTCTGCAGGAGCACCTGGCTTCCTGGAGTTCCGTGGTGAACCAGGGGCATTCAGGGGGTGCTATTCGACAGGGTGGTGGAGGGGTGCAAGCTTGTCGGTGCTCCTGGAGATCCAGCGGTGAAGTCTTTTAGCTGTGGAGTTGGCATTGGTTGTGGCACAGGGGAGGTCAAGGAGGAGAGTGGTGTTGAGGTGTTCCTCTGTGATCTTGCTCCAGGTCCTTCGTGGCGGGTGCGGTGCGGGTTTGGGTGCGGTAGTGGTGCTGAAGGTGAAGTATACACAGTGGTGGTCTATCCAGAGGGGCTGCGAGGTGTCAATGAAGTGGATGTTTGGGCTTCTTGCGAAGATTGGGTCGAGGGTGTGTCCATATCTGTTGAGTGGGGGTGGTGACGAGTTGCTTCAGTCCGAGATTGGAGAGGTTGTCAAGGAGGGTGATGGATTTGTGGTCACTGCGGTTGTCAAGGTGAAAGTTCGTGTCTCTGTGTAGGATGTAGTCTGTAGAGGTGATAGCGTGGGGTGCAACGAGGTCAACAATGGTGGTTACGGACTGGGTGCGAGGTCCGGGGGTCTACAGAAGAGAGTGCTGCTCAGAGTGGTCCTGGGGCTTGATTGTATCTGGAAGTGGAGGTGTTCTGTGGTGGAGGGGGGTAGCTTGTGCTAGAGGTGGAGAGTCAGAGAGAGGTCTTGTGTGTGAAGGCGAGACCTCCTCCTGGGCGGTGGGTGCGGTTTTTGTCAGGACCGAATGTGGCGTTGGTCCAGGTTTAAGTGAAGAAGGCGATGTCAGGCGATAGGGTGTCGAGCAGGTCCCAGATCGCTATGATGTGTCTGTGTAAGGAGCGTACGTTGAGGAGGATGCATGTCAGATCTTTGGTGGTGCGAGTGTCCAGGGAGCCTTTGGTGTTTAAGGGGTGTTCAGTGTGGATCTTTGGCAGTCGTTATGCCTTCAGGGGTTGAGTTAGTGCAGGGCGGCGGAGTTGTATCGGTGGGGGTCTAGAGATACGGGCTTCTGGCGCTGGCTGCAGTCCGGTCACAGACGGGCACAGATGGGCTTGCCTTAGCCAGCGGCGCGCCCACTGCACATGACCACGTAGCATCTGCCATTAAGTAGGGGGCGGGGGAGGAGCATGCAGCTGGGAGGCCAGAGGCGGAAGCGGACGCGGGAAAGCTGGATAAGCGAGCAGTAGACCAATGAATGGGCAACCAGTAAGACGGGCACAATGTGGGCAACAAAAAATATAATCAGCAGACCAATGTGATCAACAAGACAAAAAAATGCAATAAACAGTATGATGTGGGCAGCAGGACAGAAAAAGTAATAAGCAGAGACACGGCAGTCACAGGCACAGGGTGGTCTCGAACCCTACCAGGGAGGGGCTCGCTGTCTGAAACGATGTGTGGCAGAAAGGCACAGCGGAGCTGCTGGGGAGAAGACCCGGCCCCAGACCGTGAGTCAGAGGTCTTGCTCACGCTCCCCTGCAGCGACTGCCATTATTAGGGGGAGGTGGGAGGGGTGTGCAGATGGGAGGCAGGAGCGGGGGTGGGAAAGGCAGAAAAATGAGAAGTAGAACAACCAATGGGCAACCAGTAAGAAGGGGACAATGTGGGCAACAATAAATACAATTAGCAGTACAATGTGGGCAGCAAGACAACAAGACAAAACATGCAATAAACAGAAGGATATGGGCAACAAGCCAGAAAAATTAATAAGCAGAGACACGGCAGTCACAGGCACAGGGCGGTCTCAAACCCTAGCAGAGAGGGACTCGCGGTCTGAAACACAGCGTGGCCTTAGAGCACAGCGGAGCTGCTGGGGAGAAGAGCGAGCCTCAGACCCTGGGTCCTACCTGAGCCTTCTCCTTCACTTGGTGGGCGCTGCACCTGCTATACACGTTGGTGCAGCCTGGCCACCAGATATTCCTATCTGCATTACCCTGCTTACTGCTCCTCCTGCTGGCTGCACTCCATTTATAAGCCTGAGCCTCCGCTGCTCCTGCTCAGCAGGAATTCAATGCAGGGGCTGCCCTCAGCCAGCTCAGTGGGTCTAGCAGCTAACCGTAACTCAAAAGCGAGCAAGAACTGTGCATGTGTGGCACATGCGCACTGCAATTCTTGCTACACTTTGAGATGGGGTAAGCTGCTGCACTCACTATGTTGGCTGAGGGTGGCTCATGCATTGACTTCCTTCCGAGCCAAAGCAGCAGAGGCTCAGGCTTCTTCTAAGTGGAGTGCAGCCAGCAGGAGGAGCAGGAAGTAGGCAGTGATGACTTAAACAGACTAGTGGCTGGGCTGCCCAGCTGTGGATAACCACTATTTGGGAGTTAAGTCCTTCTAGACTCCTCCCAGTCCTAAGTGGCACTGGTAAACTCTGCTCCCCTGCGAGTGCAGATTTTTTTTTAAAACGTCATATTCCAAACAGAGTGCAGAGTTCTAAAACTCTGTAAACTCCACTGGCGGAGCAAAGTTAACCACCCACCGTTGGTATTGATATATTCCACTACAAACACACATATTTACAATTTTTTGTGAGGAATATATAGTCTTTTAGAACAATCTGGGGAATTATATATGCAACCTGTCAAACTCTATTTGCATTTACTCGAAAGAATTAGTGCGCTATATGCTCTGATAGAGATTAATGTGCAGATTGTTATGTACACCTATTTCCAAATTTTAAATCTGATACATCTAGGTAGAAAAGTACTGAGATACAAAATACACCTGTGACACAAATAGCTCTTATGTTGTGTTTTTAGTGCAGTGCTGAGACACTAAACAGACTTCTACACTTTGGCTGATATTCTTTTTAAAAAAATGTTTTTATTGTCAACAAGGGAGCTTCATCACAACTTATACTTGAAATGTCTTGTAACATATCAAAACCTCATTAGAGGTATATCACCACACATATATAAGGAGACATTGGACAATATAATTAAAAATAATAATTATAGACTTAAGGCTAGCATCTAGATTTCCAATTCTGGGAGGCTCCTCCCTCAATTACATTATGCACGCTCCCCCTGTCTAGTCTAATAATCTTATATGTCTAATGCCAAACTCCCAGATATATAGCATCTAGTTTCATCAGGGAGCGGGTTCCTCTTGCCCGAGCTCGGGCTTTATCCATTTCATAAGTTTCCTTTACTATAACCCAACATTCAACTATAGAAGGACGTTTAGTGGAAATCCAAGCCCTGGCTATGGTGAGTCGGGCAGCAACAATAAGATTGCAAAAACACGTCTCAATCCCTCTTCTTTATAACCCAACACAATTTCTGTTAGAAGCGGCTGTCTCTAGTTGGCAGAGGTATACACTTCTGACAAATAGGGACACACCTTTTCTAGTCAGGGCAAGGGGATCACACACTTAGATAACCCCTGCTCACCCCCTTGGTAGCTTGGCAAAGCAGACAGGCTTATCTCAGAGGCAGTGCGTTAAGCATTTATGACCACATACAGTAATAAAGTGAATACACTACAAATGGACACGACACAGTAGTATTATAAAAATAAGGATGTTTATATAAGGCTTAGCACAAGACCAAATAACGACAAAAATATACCACAATCTTAATAAATACTCTTGGAAGGAAAAATAATAGTTCAAGTACGGTTTCTTCTTAGCACAAAGTCTTTTTAGTAACAAAAGCAACTCTTCTTCTTTAAAACACAGTTCTTGCCAACAATGTAACCCACAAGGGAGTCACACAACGTCGAGGCAAAGTTAATCCAAAGGTTCGGCGTCGACCGCGAGGAGCGCTACGTCGAGCCCGGAGTCGCACAGACCCCCACAACACAGTACCTTGGAAAAGTGAAGCACTCGATGATCAGCGGCGTCGAGATGTCTGTCGTCGCGTCTTCGGCGTCGATCGGGCCTCGGAGTCGGGGCGATCTGCAGCGGCGTCGACCGAAGTCAGGCGAGAGCAGCGCTCACGAGATGAAGCAGGATACGGCGTCGTCGATGTCGATGTTGCAAGAGTGAGCAGCGCTCACGGCGTCGAGAGGGCTCGAGGTCGATGCGATCAGCGGCGGCGTCGACACAGGGTCACTTGGAGCTGGAGCCGAACTCGCTACTCACTGGCGTCGCTACTGGCGTCGATCGGGCCGGGCCGGGCGTCGAAGGTGCGGGACACTGGAGCTGTTACTCACGATGTCGAGCTGGTTTCGGCGGCGTCCTTCGGCGTCGAGATTGCTGGATTCTTCAGAGGTGCTGGATTTCAGGTTCCAGCAACAAGCACTTTTAGCAAATAGATGAAGTCCTTTGGCCCTGTGACTTCAACAGGAGGCTGGCACTCTTCCAACCCTTGGAGATTTTCTTTAGCAAGTTTGAGAGTACACACTCAGTTCCTCTCTCCTGGTTCCTTGGCAAAAATAAAGAAGCAACTGCAGGATTCCCCCAACAAACAGCACTCTGGCAGATGGGGTAGGCAGTCCTTGGATCAGCAGGCTTCTTGTCCTTGGTTCAGGTTTCCTTGTCAGAAGTGATCTAAATTCTTGGTTCAGGGGTCCTTCTCTTATACCCCTTTTTGGCTTTGATCCCTTTGTCCATGCAGGGGAATTTCCCCCCATCTCGGGTTTGTTGTGGGTGTTGCCAGGCCGAGGCACCTGGCCTATTCACTGTGCAGGGCAGAGTCTTCAGCCGCCCAGCAGGAGCGGAGCCAGCATTGTCACTGGCAGGGGCAGGGCCATCAGTTTCCCGGTAGGAGGTGGGGCCAGGAAAGTCCCTGGCAGGCACAGAGTCATCAGTCGCCTGGCAGGGGGGTGGAGCCAGCATTGTATCAGGCAGGGCAGGCTATCAGGAGCTACTCTTCCCCTACTCTCAATGCAAATGCCCCACTCACCCCACACTGACTCATTCAGACCTCTGGAGCCACCCAGCTCCTGTCACACACACACCAGAACCAGCAGAGACCGGTAGACAGTTAGACAAGAAAATAGCTACTTTCTAAAAGTGCTATTTTCGAACACAGGGTCCAAAAACCATCCACCCAAACGGATGCGTTATTAAACCCTGAGTTCAGGGATACCAAACTCGACATTGCACCATGCTCCCCGAGCCCGCTAGGATTATAGCATTAATAATCCTGGCAGCCCATTCTAACTGATGGAGAGCAGGTAACCTTACAATAGTGAAAAACGAATATGGCTGTAATTCACTATTAGGACATGCCAACCTTGTCAGGCTTGTCCTACCTTATGCTTACAATGCACCCTGCCCTTAGGCCTACCATAGGGGTGACTAACATGAAGTTAAGGGAAGGTTTAGGGACTGGCAAGTAGGTGTACTTGCGCAGTCCTCGTGACAGTCAGACTGCACGTGGTCTAGCAATGGCAGACCTTCAGACATACTTTTACTGGGCCGCTTCTGTGGGTGGCACAACACGTGCTGCAAGCCCACTAGCAGCATTTGTATTTACAAGCCCTGGCACTCCTGGTGCACTCTACTAGGGACTGACAGTAAACCAAATAAGCCAAATATGGAATCCAATCAACACATCAATTTCACATAGGGAGCACTTGCACTGTGGCACTGATCAGCAGTGGCACAGTGCCCAAAGCAATATACCAGCGAAAACATCGTAAACAGAGGAGGCAAACAGAAAAATGGAGGAGAGACTCATGCCAATGATGCCAGGTCTAACACGTGTCCCTTCCAGCTGAAATGTGGGGAGAACTACCCTTACCCTCGGGAGTCTTCATCACTAAGGCGGAAAAATCTGGACAGACCATCAGCATTGGCGTGATCAGTGCCAGGGCGGTGTTCCACCGTGAAGTCCATCCCCTGTAGGGAAATGGACCACCTCAACAGCTTTGGATTCTCACCCCTCATCTGCATCAACCATCTGAGGGGCCTGTGGTCTGTCTGAACCCGGAAGTGAGTCCCAAACAGGTAGGGTCTTAGCTTCTTCAGCGCCCAGACCACAGCAAATGCTTCTCTCTCTATCGCACTCCACCTCTGTTCCCTGGGAAGTAACCTCCTACTGATGAAGGCTACAGGTAAGTCTCGGCCCTCTTCATTCACCTGAGCTAGAACAGCCCCCACGCCATGCTCTGAAGCGTCCGTCTGGACAACAAATTCTTTAGAAAAGTCGGGTGCCTGGAGTATGGGTGCTGTGCACATTGCCGTTTTCAGGGTGTCAAAGGCCGTCTGACAGGCGTCAGTCCAGATCACAAGTCTTGGCTGCTGCCTGGAAGTCAGCGAAGTCAAGGGGTGCACAATGTTACCATAATCTTTGACGAACCTCCTGTAGTAACCCGTGAGACCCAAGAAGGCTCTCACCTGAGTCTGGGTTTTGGGCGGTGCCCATGCCAGGATAGTATCAATCTTGGGTTGCAGGGGGGCCACCTTGCCGCTCCCTACTTGGTGCCCCAAGTACACCACTGAACCCTGCCCAATCTGGCACTTACTGGCTTTGATTGTGAGGCCTGCTCTGCGCAGGGCCAACCACACTTCCTGGAGGTGGCGCAAGTGTTCCTCCCAGCTGGCGCTGAACACTGCGATGTCGTCCAAGTAGGCGGCACTGAAATCCTCCAGTCCAGCCAAGACCTGGTTGACCAACCTCTGGAAGGTGGCAGGGGCATTCTTCATCCCAAAGGGCATAACCCGGAACTGGTAGTGCCCATCTGGTGTGGAGAATGCTGACCTCTCTTTTGCCCCATCAGTCAAGGCGATCTGCCAGTACCCAGACGTTAGATCAAACATACTAAGGTACCGGGCAGCCCCCAACCGATCTATGAGCTCATCAGCTCTGGGGATGGGGTTCGCGTCAGTCTTGGTGACTGAATTGAGTCCTCGGTAATCCACACAGAACCGAAGTTCCGGTGAAGCACCAGGCGCTGCAGCCTTCGGGACCAAGACCACTGGGCTGGCCCAAGGACTGCTAGAGGACTCAACCACCCCTAAGGCAAACATTTTGAAGACCTCCTCCTTGATGTATGCTCTGACCTTGTCAGTCACTCTGTAAGCCTTGCATTTCACAGGAGTGCTGTCCCCGGTGTCCACATCATGGACACACCACTGAGTGACACCAGGAATCAAGGAAAACAGATCAGGGAATTGTCCCAACAATTGGCGACAATCCTGCTGCTGTTCAGGGGTCAGTGTGTCAGAGAGGACAATACCATCCACTGACCCATCTTGCTCTTTTGCATACAGGAGGTCAGGAAGAGGCTCACTCTCCTCCTCCATTCCAGCATCTGTAGCTAGGAGCATGCCCACTTCGGACCTTTCTAAGTGGGGCTTCAAACGGTTGACATGCAGGACCCGCAAGGGGTTCCTGGGAGACTTTAAGTCCACCATGTAGGTGACATCGCTCTTTTTCTCCACAACCTCAAATGGTCCAGTCCACCTGTCCTTGAGCGCACAAGGTTCCACAGGGGACATGACCCAAACTTTCTGTCCAGGCTGAAGCTCCACCAGAGTGGCATTCCGGTCGTACCACCGCTTCATCTCTTCCTGGCTGGCCTCCAGATTTGCCTGAGCAAGATCTCTGAAGCGCCTAGTCTGGTTCCTAAAGGCCAGCATGTAACTGTATACATCCTGGGGAGGTTTCCTGGGAGATTGCTCCCAGCCTTCTTTGACCAGACTCAAAGGTCCTCTTACCGGGTGTCCATACAAAAGCTCAAAGGGGCTGAACCCTAGAGACTTCTGTGGCACCTCACGGTAAGCAAACAACAGGCATGGCAAGAGGACGTCCCATTTACGCCTCATTGGTTCTTCAAGACCCATAATCATGCCTTTAAGGGTACGGTTGAATCTTTCAACCAACCCATTATCTTGAGGGTGGTAAGGAGTGGTGAACTTGTAGGTTACCCCACACTCCTTCCACAGAGACTTCATATAGTTGGAAATGAAGTTGGTGCCCCGGTCTGACACCACCTATCTGGGGAACCCCATTCGGGAGAAAACACCCATCAGTGCCCGTCCCACCACGGGGGCCGTCACTGTTCTGAGAGGGATGGCTTCCGGGTACCGTGTGGCATGGTCCACCAAGACCAGGATGAACCTGTTGCCCATGGCTGTCTTGGGGTCCAGGGGCCCAACAATGTCAATCCCCACCCGGTCAAAGGGGGTACTGACCACGGGAAAAGGTTGGAGGGGAGCCTTCTGCTTCCGCCCGCTTTTCCCACTTGCCTGGCAAGTTTGACAGGTCTTGCAATGGATATCTGTATCCCTTCTCATCTGAGGCCAATAAAAATGGGTGACAAGCCTGTCATAGGTCTTGTCCTGCCCCAGATGTCCAGCTAACGGAACGTCATGAGCCAAACCCAGTAGGAAGGCTCTGAAGCGCTGGGGTACCACCAGCACACAGGCTGACCCAGGCTAAGCAGCCTTAGGCTCGCTATACAGGAGATTGTTCTCCCAGTAGACCAAATGTGACCCTGACTGATCACCTGTTGTCTGGGCTGATGCCTGCTGCCTCATACCCACAAGAGAAGGGCACACTTTCTGTTCTGCACAAAATTCTTCCCTGGAGGGACCCCCATCCTGCTGCCAGTGGGTCAGCTCGGGCAGGTCTCCCAGTTCAGCAACTTGTTCACCTGTGGGTGCCAGGGCATACCCCTCAAGGTCTGCCTCCTCCTGGACCACGGGAACTACGGGGGACGGTTTCCCGCGCCCCCTGCCTCTTCTCTTCACAGCTGGGTCTTGGGCCATACTTTCAGGCTCCAGAACCCCATCAACACCCTTACTTGCTGTCATGGATCGAGTGGTTGCACACACCCACTCTGGCACACCCAACATTTTCAAATGTGTCTCCCTCTCCACCTTAGCCCAAGGGGAGTCTTCCAAATCATTGCCCAGGAGACAATCAACAGGCATGGCGGGCCTTACAGCAACTTGAAGAGTACCTGAAGCTCCCCCCCATTCAAAGGGAACCTGAGCTACCTCACACTCTCTCTGGGAGTTGTCAGCAGCTATCACAGGGTAGAATGCGTGGGGAACAACCTGCTCTCTGGACACCAAGTGACACTTGACAGCTGTCACACTCGCTCCGGTGTCTCTGAGAGCTTCCACTCTATGGCCATTAATGGTCACCCACTGCCTATATTTCTTAGTGTTACTAGGCAGAGGGGGTGGAGGGACCATTTCCATGTCTCCTAAAGAGACCAGGGACATCTCTGCGGGACCCTCCCCACCATGGGCAACCATCTCCTCCCCTCCCAGGGCTACACTCGTCAACTGACGGGGGGCTGCACGGGGTGGTGCACTAGAATTCTTCAAGAGACACTGGGGATCATAAAAACGGTGTCCCACCTGTTTACAAGCGAAGCAGGTCATTGGGCCCCTATGACCAGGTTTACCTGTCGGGCCTCTGATTTCTTCACTGGGGGAGGCTGGGAACCCTTCCCTTGGTTCCCTTGGGGATTACTTTGGGGCCCTTTCTGGAACTCCCTCTGTTTACCCTTGTCCCCCCCACTCTTCTGCTGGGGACCCTGCCCACCCTTGGCTGAGTCTCCCACTGGACCCTTGTGGACCCTGGTACTGACCCAGCGGTCCGCCTCCTCAGCAAGTTTTCTAGGGTTAGATATCTTGCTATCAATAAGGTGCTGGCGCAGCTCTGGAAAACAGTTATTAGACAAGTGCTCCCAAGCAAACAAATCATAAAGAGCATCATAACTTTCCACTTTGCTGCCCTTTACCCAACCATCCATGGCTCTGCAAAAAAATGACACATATTCAACCCACGTAGTACCAGGCAATTTCTTACATTCTCTAAAGGCTTGTCTGTACTTTTCTGGGGTTAGGCCATACCTTAACATTAAAGCATCTTTCATATGAGTATAAGACATCCTATCCTCAACAGGCATCTCTTCCCTCATTCACAAAGCGACCCCACAACCCCGCTCCCCAATCCTTCTCAGGGACCCGGTGGGCCAACAATGCTAACTCGTATGCTTTAAACCATTGACCAATATCTTCATTCTTCTGAAAATCTTTGATCACATCTTTAGGAAAATAAAACCTACTTTCTGCAGGCACAGATGGGATGCTGCCACCAGAGGGATTCAATTCTAAATTCTTAGCTTTGAGCTCCATGTCCCTCATCATTTTCTCACGCTCAAAAGCTAACTTTTCTCTTTCAAACTCCAACCTTTTGATCTCCATATCAGCTTCTCTCCTGCCTCTTGCATTCTCTATCTCCAACTGCCCATCTATCTTAAGTTTTGCCATTTCCATGTTGTATGCTCCCTCCTTCGCCCTTTCTTCTCTTTCTTCAGGAGAAAGACCCTTGGAGGAAACACTGCTGCCAGGAGGGGATGTGGGCCCATTCACTGGCACTTCCTCCTCCCCTTCCCCTGGCGGTACCACCACCGGATCAGAGGAATCTCTGGCCTCTAACCAGGCCTGCAATGCTTTGAGATATTCTGGTTTGTTTTTGCAGCCTGTGGTAGGAACTTTAAATTGCTTGCAAAAGGATTTCAGATCCTGTAACTTGTAATCCTTTATCTTACTCCTATCAAACTCCTCCACAACAACAGGGGTAGTGACTCCGGCATCACTCATGGTCAAAACTGGCAGTTTCAAAAATCAAGCTCCAGGAAAGCGGAGAACAAAAATAGGATATCCAACCAAAACAGATTGTGGCTGCGCTATGGTCTGCTTTCACTATGTAGCGCACACTAATCACTGCACATGGGTCATAAATGCAAAGTTCAAATCCTCACCGCTGACCCGCCAATGTTAGAAGCGGCTGTCTCTAGTTGGCAGAGGTATACACTTCTGACAAATAGGGACACACCTTTTCTAGTCAGGGCAAGGGGATCACACACTTAGATAACCCCTGCTCACCCCCTTGTTAGCTTGGCAAAGCAGACGGATGTATGACGTTAGCACGCACACTGTTACAACGCGTACCATTACCACGCGGTTGTAACAACGCAAGTCGTTACAACGACTTGCGTTGGGGGGGGTGCAAATTTAAAAAATATAATTTACTATTCCAACACCAGTCCCCGTGGATAGTAGGGAAGGTGTTGGGATAGTAAATTAAATGATTTTTTATCCTTGAGCGCCCCCCAGCGCAATTCGTTGTAACAACTTTCGTTGTTATAACCGCGTGGTAATGGTACTTCGTTGTAACGCGCGCGTTGTAAACGTTGTATACCAAGCAGACAGGCTTATTTCAGAGGCAGTGCGTTAAGCATTTATGACCACATACAGTAATAAAGTGAATACACTACAAATGGACACGACACAGTAGTATTATAAAAATAAGGATGTTTATATAAGGCTTAGCACAAGACCAAATAACGACAAAAATGTACCACAATCTTAATAAATACTCTTGGAAGGAAAAATAATAGTTCAAGTACGGTTTCTTCTTAGCACAAAGTCTTTTTAGTAACAAAAGCAACTCTTCTTCTTTAAAACACAGTTCTTGGCAACAATGTAACCCACACGGGAGTCACACGACGTCGAGGCAAAGTTAATCCAAAGGTTCGGCGTCGACCGCGAGGAGCGCTACGTCGAGCCCGGAGTCGCACAGACCCCCACAACACAGTACCTTGGAAAAGTGAAGCACTCGATGATCAGCGGCGTCGAGATGTCCGGCGTCGCGTTTTCGGCGTCGATCGGGCCTCGGAGTCGGGGCGATCTGCAGCGGCGTCGACCGAAGTCAGGCGGGAGCAGCGCTCACGAGATGAAGCAGGATACGGCGTCGTCGATGTCGATGTTGCAAGAGTGAGCAGCGCTCACGGCGTCGAGAGGGCTCGAGGTCAATGCGATCAGCGGCGGCGTCGACACAGGGTCACTTGGAGCTGGAGCCGAACTCGCTACTCACTGGTGTCGCTACTGGCGTCGATCGGGCCCGGCGGCCGGCGTCGAAGGTGCGGGACACTCACGATGTCGAGCTGGATTCGGCGGCGTCCGTCGGCGTCGAGATTGCTGGATTCTTCAGAGGTGCTGGATTTCAGGTTCCAGCAACAAGCACTTTTAGCAAATAGATGAAGTCCTTTGGCCCTGTGACTTCAACAGGAGGCTGGCACTCTTCCAACCCTTGGAGATTTTCTTTAGCAAGTTTGAGAGTACACACTCAGTTCCTCTCTCCTGGTTCCTTGGCAAAAATAAAGAAGCAACTGCAGGATTCCCCCAACAAACAGCACTCTGGCAGAAGGGGTAGGCAGTCCTTGGATCAGCAGGCTTCTTGTCCTTGGTTCAGGTTTCCTTGTCAGAATTGATCTAAATTCTTGGTTCAGGGGTCCTTCTCTTATACCCCTTTTTGGCTTTGATCCCTTTGTCCATGCAGGGGAATTTCCCCCCATCTCGGGTTTGTTGTGGGTGTTGCCAGGCCGAGGCACCGGGCCTATTTACTGTTCATCACCACCCCCTTTTCTGTATCGTTTTTGGCCACTATAGGTGTGGCAGGGTGTACTCAGACATGAGTCCCTTTCTCACTGCTCCATCAGGATTCAAGCAAGCCGGGCCGAAGAGGCTGAAATGCCAGAAACCGGTCCCCGGTAGCTTGTCTCCTTTCTGGTGAAGAATTGGCTTGGTAGTTTGGTCTGCCCTGTTCCCATGATGCACTGGGCCAGGGACAGACTAATTTGCATATAGCCAGGTTCTGAGCTGGGATGGGGCAGTGAGATAAATAACGGTGATGGATCAAGCCCTGATCTTTGGACTGGGTAAGAGTGGTCTGCTTAATTCAGACACTCTGTTCATCACCACCCCCTTTTCTGTATCGTTTTTGGCCACTATAGGTGTGGCAGGGTATACTCAGACATGAGTCCCTTTCTCACTGCTCCATCAGGATTCAAGCAAGCCGGGCCGAAGAGGCTGAAATGCCAGAAACCGGTCCCCGGTAGCTTGTCTCCTTTCTGGTGAAGAATTGGCTTGGTAGTTTGGTCTGCCCTGTTCCCATGATGCACTGGGCCAGGGACAGACTAATTTGCATATAGCCAGGTTCTGAGCTGGGATGGGGCAGTGAGATAAATAACGGTGATGGATCAAGCCCTGATCTTTGGACTGGGTAAGAGTGGTCTGCTTAATTCAGACACTCTGTTCATCACCACCCCCTTTTCTGTATCGTTTTTGGCCACTATAGGTGTGGCAGGGTATACTCAGACATGAGTCCCTTTCTCACTGCTCCATCAGGATTCAAGCAAGCCGGGCCGAAGAGGCTGAAATGCCAGAAACCGGTCCCCGGTAGCTTGTCTCCTTTCTGGTGAAGAATTGGCTTGGTAGTTTGGTCTGCCCTGTTCCCATGATGCACTGGGCCAGGGACAGACTAATTTGCATATAGCCAGGTTCTGAGCTGGGATGGGGCAGTGAGATAAATAACGGTGATGGATCAAGCCCTGATCTTTGGACTGGGTAAGAGTGGTCTGCTTAATTCAGACACTCTGTTCATCACCACCCCCTTTTCTGTATCGTTTTTGGCCACTATAGGTGTGGCAGGGTATACTCAGACATGAGTCCCTTTCTCACTGCTCCATCAGGATTCAAGCAAGCCGGGCCGAAGAGGCTGAAATGCCAGAAACCGGTCCCCGGTAGCTTGTCTCCTTTCTGGTGAAGAATTGGCTTGGTAGTTTGGTCTGCCCTGTTCCCATGATGCACTGGGCCAGGGACAGACTAATTTGCATATAGCCAGGTTCTGAGCTGGGATGGGGCAGTGAGATAAATAACGGTGATGGATCAAGCCCTGATCTTTGGACTGGGTAAGAGTGGTCTGCTTAATTCAGACACTCTGTTCATCACCACCCCCTTTTCTGTATCGTTTTTGGCCACTATAGGTGTGGCAGGGTATACTCAGACATGAGTCCCTTTCTCACTGCTCCATCAGGATTCAAGCAAGCCGGGCCGAAGAGGCTGAAATGCCAGAAACCGGTCCCCGGTAGCTTGTCTCCTTTCTGGGGAAGAATTGGCTTGGTAGTTTGGTCTGCCCTGTTCCCATGATGCACTGGGCCAGGGACAGACTAATTTGCATATAGCCAGGTTCTGAGCTGGGATGGGGCAGTGAGATAAATAACGGTGATGGATCAAGCCCTGATCTTTGGACTGGGTAAGAGTGGTCTGCTAAATTCAGACACTCTGTTCATCACCACCCCCTTTTCTGTATCGTTTTTGGCCACTATAGGTGTGGCAGGGTATACTCAGACATGAGTCCCTTTCTCACTGCTCCATCAGGATTCAAGCAAGCCGGGCCGAAGAGGCTGAAATGCCAGAAACCGGTCCCCGGTAGCTTGTCTCCTTTCTGGTGAAGAATTGGCTTGGTAGTTTGGTCTGCCCTGTTCCCATGATGCACTGGGCCAGGGACAGACTAATTTGCATATAGCCAGGTTCTGAGCTGGGATGGGGCAGTGAGATAAATAACGGTGATGGATCAAGCCCTGATCTTTGGACTGGGTAAGAGTGGTCTGCTTAATTCAGACACTCTGTTCATCACCACCCCCTTTTCTGTATCGTTTTTGGCCACTATAGGTGTGGCAGGGTATACTCAGACATGAGTCCCTTTCTCACTGCTCCATCAGGATTCAAGCAAGCCGGGCCGAAGAGGCTGAAATGCCAGAAACCGGTCCCCGGTAGCTTGTCTCCTTTCTGGTGAAGAATTGGCTTGGTAGTTTGGTCTGCCCTGTTCCCATGATGCACTGGGCCAGGGACAGACTAATTTGCATATAGCCAGGTTCTGAGCTGGGATGGGGCAGTGAGATAAATAACGGTGATGGATCAAGCCCTGATCTTTGGACTGGGTAAGAGTGGTCTGCTTAATTCAGACACTCTGTTCATCACCACCCCCTTTTCTGTATCGTTTTTGGCCACTATAGGTGTGGCAGGGTATACTCAGACATGAGTCCCTTTCTCACTGCTCCATCAGGATTCAAGCAAGCCGGGCCGAAGAGGCTGAAATGCCAGAAACCGGTCCCCGGTAGCTTGTCTCCTTTCTGGTAAAGAATTGGCTTGGTAGTTTGGTCTGCCCTGTTCCCATAATGCACTGGGCCAGGGACAGACTAATTTGCATATAGCCAGGTTCTGAGCTGGGATGGGGCAGTGAGATAAATAACGGTGATGGATCAAGCCCTGATCTTTGGACTGGGTAAGAGTGGTCTGCTTAATTCAGACACTCTGTTCATCACCACCCCCTTTTCTGTATCGTTTTTGGCCACTATAGGTGTGGCAGGGTATACTCAGACATGAGTCCCTTTCTCACTGCTCCATCAGGATTCAAGCAAGCCGGGCCGAAGAGGCTGAAATGCCAGAAACCGGTCCCCGGTAGCTTGTCTCCTTTCTGGTGAAGAATTGGCTTGGTAGTTTGGTCTGCCCTGTTCCCATGATGCACTGGGCCAGGGACAGACTAATTTGCATATAGCCAGGTTCTGAGCTGGGATGGGGCAGTGAGATAAATAACGGTGATGGATCAAGCCCTGATCTTTGGACTGGGTAAGAGTGGTCTGCTTAATTCAGACACTCTGTTCATCACCACCCCCTTTTCTGTATCGTTATTCACTGTGCAGGGCAGAGTCTTCAGCCGCCCAGCAGGAGCGGAGCCAGCATTGTCACTGGCAGGGGCAGGGCCATCAGTTGCCCGGTAGGAGGTGGGGCCAGGAAAGTCCCTGGCAGGCACAGAGTCATCAGTCGCCTGGCAGGGGGGTGGAGCCAGCATTGTATCAGGCAGGGCAGGCTATCAGGAGCTACTCTTCCCCTACTCTCAATGCAAATGCCCCACTCACCCCACACTGACTCATTCAGACCTCTGGAGCCACCCAGCTCCTGTCACACGCACACCAGAACCAGCAGAGACCGGTAGACAGTTAGACAAGAAAATAGCTACTTTCTAAAAGTGCTATTTTCGAACACAGGGTCCAAAAACCATCCACCCAAACGGATGCGTTATTAAACCCTGAGTTCAGGGATACCAAACTCGACATTGCACCATGCTCCCCGAGCCTGCTAGGATTATAGCATTAATAATCCTGGCAGCCCATTCTAACTGATGGAGAGCAGGTAACCTTACAATAGTGAAAAACGAATATGGCTGTAATTCACTATTAGGACATGCCAACCTTGTCAGGCTTGTCCTACCTTATGCTTACAATGCACCCTGCCCTTGGGCCTACCATTATAAATACAATGAAGGTCTCTTGAACAAAATTGTGTTGTAAATGAGGAGACAAAACCAGATCAAAAGATTAGTGAATAGAAGCCCTTATGTACAGTTTTTAGTGGAGAATGGATACATACTTCTAGTACAGATCCTTTAATTAATTAAGAAAGTTCTATCCAGGATAACACATTAGTTCACGCTATTGATGAAAGAGGGCGAAGTTATAAAATAAAAAAGGGCACTCCTATAGCGGAAGAGGTGATGGTACCTAGAAATGCAGAACAAGTTATTGCAGAAGAGGTACAGGGAAAACATAGTCTGAATACAAATGGAATTGTAGTAGTGTTTGTAGTATCCACCAGGAATCCATTGATATACTAAGAGCATGTCTACATATCTTTCTAAGAGAAAGTTTAAAGACAAAATAAGTACTTTACAGGGATTTGATCCTTGCAAGCTTAGAAAGCATGCACATTTGGGGGGACACTCACTGCCTTGTGTTAAAGATAGTGTGCCAAAGCACCTTCATCATTTCAGGATGCTAGCTGTACACCTCCCAAGAATCTGAACTTTAGTTAGGAGGCTGTACTATGTGAAAATTTCTGCTTTATGTTTAAGAGAAATGAATAGAGTGCTTTTGCGTGATACTGTGGCAGAGGTAGAAAAGGGTGGTGATGATCTCCAGTTTTGTTTCTTTTGTCCATCACAGAACTATACAGAGAGTGAAGAGTTGATAGCATTCACAGATCACAACTTATTTTTTATAGTTGATAGCTTTGAAGAAGAGATTACAAAATGTAACAGTGTGCTCTGAAAAACCAGAGTGTTTGAATATGTTGTTGTCACACTCACTACAAGATTGAAACACTAACTGTTGACTTGTATTTAAGAAGTGAAAAAGAAAATAATGATAGCTCTCAAACGTTTTCTGTGTACTTATTCGTAGAGTAATGTTTGTCTTGCCCACACAGCAAGTTATCTGTAAGCACTGTTACAATAAATAAAAGTATTAAAAAAATGGCTGCTAGAGATGAGCATTGCAAGTTAGTACTGGTTCCCAGTTCAGAACCACTTTAAGGTTTAAATGTTTATGAGTCAATTCTTATTCAGGCTGTAGGCTTTATGAGCCAAAGACAGGCAAGTTACAACCAACGGAGCTGTAGAAAGGTCTACAAGGTAGCGTAGTGTACTGGTTTACTAGTGTTTTCTCAAAATGTTCAGCAGAATGCTCAATAATTTTTAAGGCTAATTTCAGGACTATTAAGGGAATAGGATGTGAATATCAATGACTTATTTGGTTTAACCTATCAATGGAACCATAATTGTGAAATTGTGAATTCACCTGTAACACTGAAGTGAATGTGGAATGATTCATCTACTTGATGTTACCAGATTGTGAAACTGTGGCCTTTGAAAATGTAACCAAAAATGTTCATCAAGATATGATCTGTCCAAACTGCAGATCATAACTTAGGTCTATGTTGTTACAACAAGGAAATGGGAAATGTGTCATAGTCATACTTCAACAATGCAGAGTGGATGGTACTTATTTATAAACTTAAACTATAAACATTATAGCTGGACAGATTTCCATTTAAAAAAAAGTTTCACAACTATAGCAACCATATTTCGTGAAGAAGTTAATGTAAACTCTACACACTACACAATAAAGTTAAGATGTCGAAGAGGATGGACAGAGTGAAATGACAGAGAAATTGTCATTCAAATCAAGACAATGTAAAAAGTTACAAACTGATATCTTCTATTTCTGGAACTGAAGTTCTAAGAAATATTAAGGATAAAAAATGTGGTAATATACTTAAATGTATATGAATTATGGGTTTCTGAGACATTATTCAGCCTATTAGAGGTATTGTCTACAGCAAGGTGTTAGAAATGAAAGACTCTTTTTAACTGGAAGAAAGGAATTTATACAATATTACAGGACTACATTCTGTTTCTGCAGATAAAAACTAAATGGACGTACTATACTAGTAGCAGCCTTAAGTGCGTCTAAGAAGTATCTTCTCCACATCAGCATTGTATCTTGATTTGGTTGTCTAATGTTCAAAATGATACCCTAATATATTTTATTTTATTTTTTTATCTTTTTTTCACAGTGCTTGAACTGCTGCAATAAAAAAAGAAAAAAATACAAATATTTGTTTTACCATTCTGCAAAATTGTATCCATAGACTGCTCCTTGGCTTTTATGATGATGTTATAGTTCATGCAGAAAATAGAACAACCCTTTAGTTCTGGTGACATTTCACTGCATCTTCTCTCCAATTAATCTGGTACTTTGTCGTCAGGAGCAGGTGCTGGAGATCTGGAGAGCAATGATCCCTCTCTTTTTTTATCTGTGCAATTTAAAGTTCCTTTTTGTGGTATGTTTTTAAGTGCTACAACATGCTTGTTGTACCAAATGAATATTTTTTTGTTGTGCACTGAGATAATGCCTCGTCACATATGCTACACCTCAGCAATTTAGATACGGTCTTTGATTTACCAGTTGGAATAGTGAAAAAATCGCAAGCTTTGCTTTGTTTCTTCATTGCTGGTTCTTCATCAGAAGACTGTTCATGTGCAGCGGAGTATTCCTGGTGTTCAACAACTTCAGCCAGTTGGAGGTCCTCCCCTGATTCTTCTGATGCCATTTTTTTCAGAAATAGCCACAAAAAGTTAAAAACCAGTACAGTTTTCAAAATCAGCTTGGGTGTGGCTCTATAGCAAACTAACCAGTACCTGGAAAGTTCAAGAAGGGAGAAATGGGTGTGTAGTTCCTTTCATAAAGAAAACTGTGTAAACCAATTACATTTGTTTACTTGGTAGTCATGTGCGATTTGCAGAGTACTATTGAGGAAAGTCCTCAGTGATTAAGACATCGTCCCACTGCAAATAATATTTGAAATAAGATAATGAATGTACTTTTTATATAAATAGATGACAAATAGAACAATAAGTGGTACACCAGTCAGATGTGATGTTCAATATCTAATTATAGAAAAGAAAAACTGTGATGTTATAGCTATTAAATAGAATTAAAATAAAACTTTAGAAATTCACAAAAAAAACAAAGATTACAGGGACATTAGAGTTAGGAATTAACATTTAAAAAAACTTTGAAATTAACTACAAAAGGTTGCAGGGACGTTATAGTTAGGAATACATTTCACTTGTACAAAACCAGAAAAAGTCTGCAGTTATAGTTGCAGAGCAAACTATAACTCACGCCCCCGCAATGCATTGCTTATGATCTCATATATTACCTCTCGCATGACCTGATCAGTAACATCACTGATGACATCTCAAATGACATCATTGATGAAATCACTGAGGTAATAAGCAGTGCATTGCGGGGGGGTGAGTTATCCTGTGCATATTCTTTATTCAGGCAATTCCGCCATAACACATTTCGGGCGATCCCGCCCTTGATCACATGACAACTCATCGGCAATTTTCCTTGATTTTTAAAGTGCAAGTACAGATAGCATATTCATGGACATAGAAGAAACACTTCCATATTAGCTGTATCCAACGGCCATTAATACAATACATACATGTGCAAACTTGGCCACTAAAAAACCCAAGCCTTTTCAAATCTCAAAAGGCATAAATGTACATTTGAATATACGATGTATAATAACAGCATACATGCATAAATTATTTCAGTTCTTCACTATGTCCAACCAGTGAAACCTAATAAAGTGCTTAACAAAATCAGTGCAAAATATATATATATTCACTAAAAAAAACAGAGGTTTCATGAGTGTTATAGTTAGCTGGACATTTCACTCGTGCAAAACCATAGAAATACTCCTGTGGAACAGCGATTATGTATAAACATCGGCTGACCATTCACCCGAAGAATCTGGCACACGAAGAAATGAGGCGTGCAGCAAAAAATCCACCACCAGGCATTGCTAGCACCTCCGAGCGTCCACTTCATCACCACCAGTAGACATTCACCCAGAATTTGCTTTTCTGCAGCAGCACTGCACTAAGTGCAAAACCATCATCTGTTATGGTGAACAGTCAGTGGCCGCTATTTGTGCAGCCCAACGGAACCACAAATGCACATTTTTTAAATTTTTTTGTTGTTGGAATGATGTTGAATTCCAAAAGTTTACAGTTTCCTTATTTCCTTTTTGGTTAAATTTTTAAAAAACACCAAACAAAGTACAAAATTGTTAAAAAGTTACATAGAACAAAAGAACTAAAGCAAAAGAACAAAGAACAAAAGAAAAAAAAGTTCAGAACTACCTTATCTGGTTAAAAAAAACATCCATAATTGCATGGTAATGTCTGAAAGTTTGGTTGAATGTATGTGTAGAGCATGATTGACTGAAAGAATGCATTAGTACTGTATGGTGAATTTATAGGGGCAGATCTATGAGGAAGTTCTGCAGCGTGACACTGCAAGCCCTTTAGCTGCACCGTGCTGAGGCACTTCTGAAGCACGGGGATGTGACATATATACATGAATATGTCGGAATTCTGTGCTCCCTCGGCACGAGCACACAAACTACAGCCATGCAGTGACGCAGGCACCCTTGCGCCATGGTGCAAGGATATCTGTGTCATGGGAGATTGTTTTTGTGCAGGAAGTAGTCCCTTCCTGCACAAAAACAATCCCTGAAGGCATTTTCCTCCTTCAATGTGTGCTGTGGAATGCAGCTTGCATTGAAAGAGGAAAAAATGAGGAGTAATGAAAACAATTCTACTTGTTGTGCCTCGCTACACCACCTCTAGGGTGGCACTCCATTCACACATATATACAGATTTGCACTTTCTTGTAAGTCTTGAGATGTGTTATTCCATGGGTGTTGCGTGGGAACAGACGAGAAAGGCGGGGGCCGGCATCGGCCCCGACGCTGGTATGGTGGGGCACCGGCCCCCCTCCCCCTCGCCTGCAACCCATGGTGGGGCGCACCCCGCCGCGTCATCGTGATGAGGTGAGCGCGCCTCACCATTGATTGGTGGAAAAGGCTCCCAGGTGGCGGATCAAGGGTCAAGGGGAAGCTGGGGGTCAGGCCAGTTAAAACTGGTCTTGCTGCCCAGGGGTTTAAAAGGCCGTGGAGCGCGGGAGGCGTTCTCTTGTTCCCGCTCTCCCAGGCCTGCCCTACCTCAGGCTTGTAGGAGGCATCTTTTTCTTATTTTCCAGTTTTTCTGCAGGTTCATGGCAGAAGAGGAAGTCGATTTCACAGCGTCCGGGGTGTATTTAGTCTGTCTCTTCTACATGCCCGGTTTTCGTGTGGAGCACAAGTCGACTTCACGGCTTCGCTGCATTGCTAAGGGTGACGGCGTACGCGTGTTTTTCCCTTTTTGTCTCCTCTGCAGGTCCGGTTCGTGTAGAGCGCAAGATCGGGAGCGCTCGATTCGGCAGCCCAAGGAAGGCATGCATGCGCCTGTAAGGTACGGTTGGGGGCGCTAGCGTGCCGTTGAAGGTGGGGGGCAGGAGCGGTCGGATTGTGCTTGGGAGAGTGCCCCTTTGGAGCGAAACGAAATACACTTGGCTCACACCTCCTGGGTTAAACTGCCGGGTCCAATCCGGCGTGGTGCTGTGTGTGGCGCTGGTGGGCTCAAAGCCGGAGATGGCATTGGGACAATAAACTAGCTTTCGGTAACGCACCTATTGTAAATAACAAGTGGAATTTATAAAAAGCTAATGATATAGTTGTATGGATTAGGCATCTGCAATGGGCATCTGTGTGAAACCTTTCCGTTTCATAGGTTTAGATCCTGCTGGAGCCGGCTCGGGGATTGTTTTAAATTTTGCTAATTCCGTGAAGCGAGGGGTTGTAGCTCAGTGGTAGAGCACAAGCTTTGCATGTACGAGGCCCCAGGTTCGATACCAGGCATCTCCACTAGCTTTAAAAAGTAGAAGGGCTGTCTGAACCCGGAAGTGAGTCCCAAACAGGTAGGGTCTTAGCTTCTTCAGCGCCCAGACCACAGCAAATGCTTCTCTCTCTATCGCACTCCACCTCTGTTCCCTGGGAAGTAACCTCCTACTGATGAAGGCTACAGGTAAGTCTCGGCCCTCTTCATTCACCTGAGCTAGAACAGCCCCCACGCCATGCTCTGAAGCGTCCGTCTGGACAACAAATTCTTTAGAAAAGTCGGGTGCCTGGAGTATGGGTGCTGTGCACATTGCCGTTTTCAGGGTGTCAAAGGCCGTCTGACAGGCGTCAGTCCAGATCACAAGTCTTGGCTGCTTCCTGGAAGTCAGCGAAGTCAAGGGGTGCACAATGTTACCAGAATCCTTGACGAACCTCCTGTAGTAACCCGTGGGACCCAAGAAGGCTCTCACCTGAGTCTGGGTTTTGGGCGGTGCCCATGCCAGGATGGTATCAATCTTGGGTTGCAGGGGGGCCACCTTGCCGCTCCCTACTTGGTGCCCCAAGTACACCGCTGAACCCTGCCCAATCTGGCACTTACTGGCTTTGATTGTGAGGCCTGCTCTGCGCAGGGCCAACCACACTTCCTGGAGGTGGCGCAAGTGTTCCTCCCAGCTGGCGCTGAACACTGCGATGTCGTCCAAGTAGGCGGCACTGAAATCCTCCAGTCCAGCCAAGACCTGGTTGACCAACCTCTGGAAGGTGGCAGGGGCATTCTTCATCCCAAAGGGCATAACCCGGAACTGGTAGTGCCCATCTGGTGTGGAGAATGCTGACCTCTCTTTTGCCCCATCAGTCAAGGCGATCTGCCAGTACCCAGACGTTAGATCAAACGTACTAAGGTACCGGGCAGCCCCCAACCAATCTATGAGTTCATCAGCTCTGGGGATGGGGTTCGCGTCAGTCTTGGTGACTGAAATGAGTCCTCGGTAATCCACACAGAACCGAAGTTCCGGTGAAGCACCAGGCGCTGCAGCCTTCGGGACCAAGACCACTGGGCTGGCCCAAGGACTGCTAGAGGACTCAACCACCCCTAAGGCAAACATTTTGAAGACCTCCTCCTTGATGTATGCTCTGACCTTGTCAGTCACTCTGTAAGCCTTGTACTTCACAGGAGTGCTGTCCCCGGTGTCCACATCATGGACACACCACTGAGTGACACCAGGAATCAAGGAAAACAGATCAGGGAATTGTCCCAACAATTGGCGACAATCCTGCTGCTGTTCAGGGGTCAGTGTGTCAGAGAGGACAACACCATCCACTGACCCATCTTGCTCTTTTGCATACAGGAGGTCAGGAAGAGGCTCACTCTCCTCCTCCATTCCAGCATCTGTAGCTAGGAGCATGCCCACTTCGGACCTTTCTAAGTGGGGCTTCAAACGGTTGACATGCAGGACCCGCAAGGGGTTCCTGGGAGACTTTAAGTCCACCATGTAGGTGACATCGCTCTTTTTCTCCACAACCTCAAATGGTCCAGTCCACCTGTCCTTGAGCGCACAAGGTTCCACAGGGGACATGACCCATACTTTCTGTCCAGGCTGAAGCTCCACCAGAGGGGCATTCCGGTCGTACCATCGCTTCATCTCTTCCTGGCTGGCCTCCAGATTTGCCTGAGCAAGATCTCTGAAGCGCCTAGTCTGGTTCCTAAAGGCCAGCATGTAACTGTATACATCCTGGGGAGGTTTCCTGGGAGATTGCTCCCAGCCTTCTTAGACCAGACTCAAAGGTCCTCTTACCGGGTGTCCATACAAAAGCTCAATGGGGCTGAACCCTAGAGACTTCTGTGGCACCTCACGGTAAGCAAACAACAGGCATGGCAAGAGGACGTCCCATTTACGCCTCATTGGTTCTTCAAGATCCATAATCATGCCTTTAAGGGTACGGTTGAATCTTTCAACCAACCCATTACCTTGAGGGTGGTAAGGAGTGGTGAGTGGAGAAGCGTGGCTCAGTGGTTAGAGGCGGCAGACCCGGAAGCTGAGATCGGCCATGGACCAGGGTTTGATTCCCCGCCTCGGTGGGTCTCGGGCTCAAAATTCAACGGACTCGATAATTCTCGTTCCGGTGCCTACTCAACTCACGGGGTCACACTCTGCGACTCTGGGCAATAGCTTGCTTAATCTCCACTACGGCCCCTCGCGGCGGGATGCCTGGCTTTCACCTTGTGGACACCCTGCCGGGGTATCTCACAGGGGAATACCAGGACGGGTTCCCTAAGCAAGCGCTTAGATACCGTGTCGGTGATTTGCGCTATATAAATACATGTACATTTACATTTACATAACATGTAGGTTACCCCACACTCCTTCCACAGAGACTTCATATAGTTGGAAATGAAGTTGGTGCCCCGGTCTGACACCACCTATCTGGGGAACCCCATTCGGGAGAAAACACCCATCAGTGCCCGTCCCACCACGGGGGCCGTCACTGTTCTGAGAGGGATGGCTTCCGGGTACCGTTTGGCATGGTCCACCAAGACCAGGATGAACCTGTTGCCCATGGCTGTCTTGGGGTCCAGGGGCCCAACAATGTCAATCCCCACCGGGTCAAAGGGGGTACTGACCACGGGAAAAGGTTGGAGGGGAGCCTTCTGCTTCCGCCCGCTTTTCCCACTTGCCTGGCAAGTTTGACAGGTCTTGCAATGGATATCTGTATCCCTTCTCATCTGAGGCCAATACAAATGGGTGACAAGCCTGTCATAGGTCTTGTCCTGCCCCAGATGTCCAGCTAACGGAACGTCATGAGCCAAACCCAGTAGGAAGGCTCTGAAGCGCTGGGGTACCACCAGCACACAGGCTGACCCAGGCTCAGCAGCCTTAGGCTCGCTATACAGGAGATTGTTCTCCCAGTAGACCAAATGTGACCCTGACTGATCACCTGTTGTCTGGGCTGAGGCCTGCTGCCTCATACCCACAACAGAAGGGCACACTTTCTGTTCTGCACAAAATTCTTCCCTGGAGGGACCACCATCCTGCTGCCAGTGGGTCAGCTCGGGCAGGTCTCACAGTTCAGCAACTTGTTCACCTGTGGGTGCCAGGGCATACCCCTCAAGGTCTGCCTCCTCCTGGACCACGGGAACTACGGGGCACGGTTTCCCGCGCCCCCTGCCTCTTCTCTTCACAGCTGGGTCTTGGGCCATACTTTCAGGCTCCAGAACCCCATCAACACCCTTACTTGCTGTCATGGATCGAGTGGTTGCACACACCCACTCTGGCACACCCAACATTTTCAAATGTGTCTCCCTCTCCACCTTAGCCCAAGGCGAGTCTTCCAAATCATTGCCCAGGAGACAATCAACAGGCATGGCGGGCCTTACAGCAACTTGAAGAGTACCTGAAGCTCCCCCCCCATTCAAAGGGAACCTGAGCTACCTCACACTCTCTCTGGGAGTTGTCAGCAGCTATCACAGGGTAGAATGCGTGGGGAACAACCTGCTCTCTGGACACCAAGTGACACTTGACAGCTGTCACACTCGCTCCGGTGTCTCTGAGAGCTTCCACTCTATGGCCATTAATGGTCACCCACTGCCTATATTTCTTAGTGTTACTAGGCAGAGGGGGTGGAGGGACCATTTCCATGTCTCCTAAAGAGACCAGGGACATCTCTGCGGGACCCTCCCCACCATGGGCAACCATCTCCTCCCCTCCCAGGGCTACACTCGTCAACTGACGGGGGGCTGCACGGGGTGGTGCACTAGAATTCTTCAAGAGACACTGGGGATCATAAAAACGGTGTCCCACCTGTTTACAAGCGAAGCAGGTCATTGGGCCCCTATGACCAGGTTTACCTGTCGGGCCTCTGATTTCTTCACTGGGGGAGGCTGGGAACCCTTCCCTTGGTTCCCTTGGGGATTACTTTGGGGCCCTTTCTGGAACTCCCTCTGTTTACCCTTGTCCCCCCCACTCTTCTGCTGGGGACCCTGCCCACCCTTGGCTGAGTCTCCCACTGGACCCTTGTGGACCCTGGTACTGACCCAGCGGTCCGCCTCCTCAGCAAGTTTTCTAGGGTTAGATATCTTGCTATCAATAAGGTGCTGGCGCAGCTCTGGAAAACAGTTATTAGACAAGTGCTCCCAAGCAAACAAATCATAAAGAGCATCATAACTTTCCACTTTGCTGCCCTTTACCCAACCATCCATGGCTCTGCAAAAAAATGACACATATTCAACCCACGTAGTACCAGGCAATTTCTTACATTCTCTAAAGGCTTGTCTGTACTTTTCTGGGGTTAGGCCATACCTTAACATTAAAGCATCTTTCATATGAGTATAAGACATCCTATCCTCAACAGGCATCTCTTCCCTCATTCACAAAGCGACCCCACAACCCCGCTCCCCAATCCTTCTCAGGGACCCGGTGGGCCAACAATGCTAACTCGTATGCTTTAAACCATTGACCAATATCTTCATTCTTCTGAAAATCTTTGATCACATCTTTAGGAAAATAAAACCTACTTTCTGCAGGCACAGATGGGATGCTGCCACCAGAGGGATTCAATTCTAAATTCTTAGCTTTGAGCTCCATGTTCCTCACCATTTTCTCACGCTCAAAAGCTAACTTTTCTCTTTCAAACTCCAACCTTTTGATCTCCATATCAGCTTCTCTCCTGCCTCTTGCATTCTCTATCTCCAACTGCCCATCTATCTTAAGTTTTGCCATTTCCATGTTGTATGCTCGCTCCTTCGCCCTTTCTTCTCTTTCTTCAGGAGAAAGACCCTTGGAGGAAACACTGCTGCCAGGAGGGGATGTGGGCCCATTCACTGGCACTTCCTCCTCCCCTTCCCCTGGCGGTACCACCACCGGATCAGAGGAATCTCTGGCCTCTAACCAGGCCTGCAATGCTTTGAGATATTCTGGTTTGTTTTTGCAGCCTGTGGTAGGAACTTTAAATTGCTTGCAAAAGGATTTCAGATCCTATAACTTGTAATCCTTTATCTTACTCCTATCAAACTCCTCCACAATAACAGGGGTAGTGACTCCGGCATCACTCATGGTAAAAACTGGCAGTTTCAAAAATCAAGCTCCAGGAAAGCAGAGAACAAAAATAGGATATCCAACCAAAACAGATTGTGGCTGCGCTATGGTCTGCTTTCACTATGTAGCGCACACTAATCACTGCACATGGGTCATAAATGCAAAGTTCAAATCCTCACCGCTGACCCACCAATGTTAGAAGCGGCTGTCTCTAGTTGGCAGAGGTATACACTTCTGACAAATAGGGACACACCTTTTCTAGTCAGGGCAAGGGGATCACACACTTAGATAACCCCTGCTCACCCCCTTGTTAGCTTGGCAAAGCAGACGGATGTATGACGTTAGCACGCACACTGTTACAACGCGTACCATTACCACGCGGTTGTAACAACGCAAGTCGTTACAACGACTTGCGTTGGGGGGGGCGCAAATTTAAAAAATATAATTTACTATTCCAACACCAGTCCCCGTGGATAGTAGTGAAGGTGTTGGGATAGTAAATTAAATGATTTTTTATCCTTGAGCGCCCCCCAGCGCAATTCGTTGTAACAACTTTCGTTGTTATAACCGCGTGGTAATGGTACTTCGTTGTAACGCGCGCGTTGTAAACGTTGTATACCAAGCAGACAGGCTTATTTCAGAGGCAGTGCGTTAAGCATTTATGACCACATACAGTAATAAAGTGAATACACTACAAATGGACACGACACAGTAGTATTATAAAAATAAGGATGTTTATATAAGGCTTAGCACAAGACCAAATAACGACAAAAATGTACCACAATCTTAATAAATACTCTTGGAAGGAAAAATAATAGTTCAAGTACGGTTTCTTCTTACCACAAAGTCTTTTTTAGTAACAAAAGCAACTCTTCTTCTTTAAAACACAGTTCTTGGCAACAATGTAACCCACACGGGAGTCACACGACGTCGAGGCAAAGTTAATCCAAAGGTTCGGCGTCGACCGCGAGGAGCGCTACGTCGAGCCCGGAGTCGCACAGACCCCCACAACACAGTACCTTGGAAAAGTGAAGCACTCGATGATCAGCGGCGTCGAGATGTCCGGCGTCGCGTTTTCGGCGTCAATCGGGCCTCGGAGTCGGGGCGATCTGCAGCGGCGTCGACCGAAGTCAGGCGGGAGCAGCGCTCACGAGATGAAGCAGGATACGGCGTCGTCGATGTCGATGTTGCAAGAGTGAGCAGCGCTCACGGCGTCGAGAGGGCTCGAGGTCAATGCGATCAGCGGCGGCGTCGACACAGGGTCACTTGGAGCTGGAGCCGAACTCGCTACTCACTGGTGTCGCTACTGGCGTCGATCGGGCCCGGCGGCCGGCGTCGAAGGTGCGGGACACTCACGATGTCGAGCTGGATTCGTCGGCGTCCGTCGGCGTCGAGATTGCTGGATTCTTCAGAGGTGCTGGATTTCAGGTTCCAGCAACAAGCACTTTTAGCAAATAGATGAAGTCCTTTGGCCCTGTGACTTCAACAGGAGGCTGGCACTCTTCCAACCCTTGGAGATTTTCTTTAGCAAGTTTGAGAGTACACACTCAGTTCCTCTCTCCTGGTTCCTTGGCAAAAATAAAGAAGCAACTGCAGGATTCCCCCAACAAACAGCACTCTGGCAGAAGGGGTAGGCAGTCCTTGGATCAGCAGGCTTATTGTCCTTGGTTCAGGTTTCCTTGTCAGAATTGATCTAAATTCTTGGTTCAGGGGTCCTTCTCTTATACCCCTTTTTGGCTTTGATCCCTTTGTCCATGCAGGGGAATTTCCCCCCATCTCGGGTTTGTTGTGGGTGTTGCCAGGCCGAGGCACCTGGCCTATTCACTGTGCAGGGCAGAGTCTTCAGCCGCCCAGCAGGAGCGGAGCCAGCATTGTCACTGGCAGGGGCAGGGCCATCAGTTGCCCGGTAGGAGGTGGGGCCAGGAAAGTCCCTGGCAGGCACAGAGTCATCAGTCGCCTGGCAGGGGGGTGGAGCCAGCATTGTATCAGGCAGGGCAGGCTATCAGGAGCTACTCTTCCCCTACTCTCAATGCAAATGCCCCACTCACCCCACACTGACTCATTCAGACCTCTGGAGCCACCCAGCTCCTGTCACACGCACACCAGAACCAGCAGAGACCGGTAGACAGTTAGACAAGAAAATAGCTACTTTCTAAAAGTGCTATTTTCGAACACAGGGTCCAAAAACCATCCACCCAAACGGATGCGTTATTAAACCCTGAGTTCAGGGATACCAAACTCGACATTGCACCATGCTCCCCGAGCCCGCTAGGATTATAGCATTAATAATCCTGGCAGCCCATTCTAACTGATGGAGAGCAGGTAACCTTACAATAGTGAAAAACGAATATGGCTGTAATTCACTATTAGGACATGCCAACCTTGTCAGGCTTGTCCTACCTTATGCTTACAATGCACCCTGCCCTTGGGCCTACCATTATAAATACAATGAAGGTCTCTTGAACAAAATTGTGTTGTAAATGAGGAGACAAAACCAGATCAAAAGATTAGTGAATAGAAGCCCTTATGTACAGTTTTTAGTGGAGAATGGATACATACTTCTAGTACAGATCCTTTAATTAATTAAGAAAGTTCTATCCAGGAGAACACATTAGTTCACGCTATTGATGAAAGAGGGCGAAGTTATAAAATAAAAAAGGGCACTCCTATAGCGGAAGAGGTGATGGTACCTAGAAATGCAGAACAAGTTATTGCAGAAGAGGTACAGGGAAAACATAGTCTGAATACAAATGGAATTGTAGTAGTGTTTGTAGTATCCACCAGGAATCCATTGATATACTAAGAGCATGTCTACATATCTTTCTAAGAGAAAGTTTAAAGACAAAATAAGTACTTTACAGGGATTTGATCCTTGCAAGCTTAGAAAGCATGCACATTTGGGGGGACACTCACTGCCTTGTGTTAAAGATAGTGTGCCAAAGCACCTTCATCATTTCAGGATGCTAGCTGTACACCTCCCAAGAATCTGAACTTTAGTTAGGAGGCTGTACTATGTGAACATTTCTGCTTTATGTTTAAGAGAAATGAATAGAGTGCTTTTGCGTGATACTGTGGCAGAGGTAGAAAAGGGTGGTGATGATCTCCAGTTTTGTTTCTTTTGTCCATCACAGAACTATACAGAGAGTGAAGAGTTGATAGCATTCACAGATCACAACTTATTTTTTATAGTTGATAGCTTTGAAGAAGAGATTACAAAATGTAACAGTGTGCTCTGAAAAACCAGAGTGTTTGAATATGTTGTTGTCACACTCACTACAAGATTGAAACACTAACTGTTGACTTGTATTTAAGAAGTGAAAAAGAAAATAATGATAGCTCTCAAAAGTTTTCTGTGTACTTATTCGTAGAGTAATGTTTGTCTTGCCCACACAGCAAGTTATCTGTAAGCACTGTTACAATAAATAAAAGTATTTAAAAAATGGCTGCTAGAGATGAGCATTGCAAGTTAGTACTGGTTCCCAGTCCAGAACCACTTTAAGGTTTAAATGTTTATGAGTCAATTCTTATTCAGGCTGTAGGCTTTATGAGCCAAAGACAGGCAAGTTACAACCAACGGAGCTGTAGAAAAGTCTACAAGGTAGCGTAGTGTACTGGTTTACTAGTGTTTTCTCAAAATGTTCAGCAGAATGCTCAATAATTTTTAAGGCTAATTTCAGGACTATTAAGGGAATAGGATGTGAATATCAATGACTTATTTGGTTTAACCTATCAATGGAACCATAATTGTGAAATTGTGAATTCACCTGTAACACTGAAGTGAATGTGGAATGATTCATCTACTTGATGTTACCAGATTGTGAAACTGTGGCCTTTGAAAATGTAACCAAAAATGCCCATCAAGATATGATCTGTCCAAACTGCAGATCATAACTTAGGTCTATGTTGTTACAACAAGGAAATGGGAAATGTGTCATAGTCATACTTCAACAATGCAGAGTGGATGGTACTTATTTATAAACTTAAATTATAAACATTATAGCTGGACAGATTTCCATTTAAAAAAAAGTTTCACAACTATAGCAACCATATTTCGTGAAGAAGTTAATGTAAACTCTACACACTACACAATAAAGTTAAGATGTCGAAGAGGATGGACAGAGTGAAATGACAGAGAAATTGTCATTCAAATCAAGACAATGTAAAAAGTTACAAACTGATATCTTCTATTTCTGGAACTGAAGTTCTAAGAAATATTAAGGATAAAAAATGTGGTAATATACTTAAATGTATATGAATTATGGGTTTCTGAGACATTATTCAGCCTATTAGAGGTATTGTCTACAGCAAGGTGTTAGAAATGAAAGACTCTTTTTAACTGGAAGAAAGGAATTTATACAATATTACAGGACTACATTCTGTTTCTGCAGATAAAAACTAAATGGACGTACTATACTAGTAGCAGCCTTAAGTGCGTCTAAGAAGTATCTTCTCCACATCAGCATTGTATATTGATTTGGTTGTCTAATGTTCAAAATGATACCCTAATATATTTTATTTTATTTTTTTATCTTTTTTTCACAGTGCTTGAACTGCTGCAATAAAAAAAGAAAAAAAATACAAATATTTGTTTTACCATTCTGCAAAATTGTATCCATAGACTGCTTCTTGGCTTTTATGATGATGTTATAGTTCATGCAGAAAATAGAACAACCCTTTATTTCTGGTGACATTTCACTGCATCTTCTCTCCAATTAATCTGGTACTTTGTCGTCAGGAGCAGGTGCTGGAGATCTGGAGAGCAATGATCCCTCTCTTTTTTTATCTGTGCAATTTAAAGTTCCTTTTTGTGGTACGTTTTTAAGTGCTACAACATGCTTGTTGTACCAAATGAATATTTTTTTGTTGTGCACTGAGATAATGCCTCGTCACATATGCTACACCTCAGCAATTTAGATACGGTCTTTGATTTACCAGTTGGAATAGTGAAAAAATCCCAAGCTTTGCTTTGTTTCTTCATTGCTGGTTCTTCATCAGAAGACTGTTCATGTGCAGCGGAGTATTCCTGGTGTTCAACAACTTCAGCCAGTTGGAGGTCCTCCCCTGATTCTTCTGATGCCATTTTTTTCAGAAATAGCCACAAAAAGTTAAAAACCAGTACAGTTTTCAAAATCAGCTTGGGTGTGGCTCTATAGCAAACTAACCAGTACCTGGAAAGTTCAAGAAGGGAGAAATGGGTGTGTAGTTCCTTTCATAAAGAAAACTGTGTAAACCAATTACATTTGTTTACTTGGTAGTCATGTGCGATTTGCAGAGTACTATTGAGGAAAGTCCTCAGTGATTAAGACATCGTCCCACTGCAAATAATATTTGAAATAAGATAATGAATGTACTTTTTATATAAATAGATGACAAATAGAACAATAAGTGGTACACCAGTCAGATGTGATGTTCAATACCTAATTATAGAAAAAAAATACTGTGATGTTATAGCTATTAAATAGAATTAAAATAAAACTTTAGAAATTCACAAAAAAAACAAAGATTACAGGGACATTAGAGTTAGGAATTAACATTTAAAAAAACTTTGAAATTAACTACAAAAGGTTGCAGGGACGTTATAGTTAGGAATACATTTCACTTGTACAAAACCAGAAAAAGTCTGCAGTTATAGTTGCAGAGCAAACTATAACTCACGCCCCCGCAATGCATTGCTTATGATCTCACATATTACCTCTCGCATGACCTGATCAGTAACATCACTGATGACATCTCAAATGACATCATTGATGAAATCACTGAGGTAATAAGCAGTGCATTGCGGGGGGGTGAGTTATCCTGTGCATATTCTTTATTCAGGCAATTCCGCCATAACACATTTCGGGCGATCCCGCCCTTGATCACATGACAACTCATCGGCAATTTTCCTTGAATTTTAAAGTGCAAGTACAGATAGCATATTCATGGACATAGAAGAAACACTTCCATATTAGCTGTATCCAATGGCCATTAATACAATACATACATGTGCAAACTTGGCCACTAAAAAACCCAAGCCTTTTCAAATCTCAAAAGGCATAAATGTACATTTGAATATACGATGTATAATAACAGCATACATGCATAAATTAATTCAGTTCTTCACTATGTCCAACCAGTGAAACCTAATAAAGTGCTTAACAAAATCAGTGCAATATATATATATATTCACTAAAAAAAACATAGGTTTCATGAGTGTTATAGTTAGCTGGACATTTCACTCGTGCAAAACCATAGAAATACTCCTGTGGAACAGCGATTATGTATAAACATCGGCTGACCATTCACCCGAAGAATCTGGCACACGAAGAAATGAGGCGTGCAGCAAAAAATCCACCACCAGGCATTGCTAGCACCTCCGAGCGTCCACTTCATCACCACCAGTAGACATTCACCCAGAATTTGTTTTTCTGCAGCAGCACTGCACTAAGTGCAAAACCATCATCTGTTATGGTGAACAGTCAGTGGCCGCTATTTGTGCAGCCCAACGGAACCACAAATGCACATTTTTTAAATTTTGTTGTTGTTGGAATGATGTTGAATTCCAAAAGTTTACAGTTTCCTTATTTCCTTTTTGGTTCAATTTTTAAAAAACACCAAACAAAGTACAAAATTGTTAAAAAGTTACATAGAACAAAAGAACTAAAGCAAAAGAACAAAGAACAAAAGAAAAAAAAAGTTCAGAACTACCTTATCTGGTTAAAAAAAACATCCATAATTGCATGGTAATGTCTGAAAGTTTGGTTGAATGTATGTGTAGAGCATGATTGACTGAAAGAATGCATTAGTACTGTATGGTGAATTTATAGGGGCAGATCTATGAGGAAGTTCTGCAGCGTGACACTGCAAGCCCTTTAGCTGCACCGTGCTGAGGCACTTCTGAAGCACGGGGATGTGACATATATACATGAATATGTCGGAATTCTGTGCTCCCTCGGCACTAGCACACAAACTGCAGCCATGCAGTGACGCAGGCACCCTTGCGCCATGGTGCAAGGATATCTGTGTCATGGGAGATTGTTTTTGTGCAGGAAGTAGTCCCTTCCTGCACAAAAGCAATCCCTGAAGGCATTTTCCTCCTTCAATGTGTGCTGTGGAATGCAGCTTGCATTGAAAGAGGAAAAAATGTGGAGAAATGAAAACAATTCTACTTGTTGTGCCTCGCTACACCACCTCTAGGGTGGCACACCATTCACACATATATACAGATTTGCACTTTCTTGTAAGTCTTGAGATGTGTTATTCCATGGGTGTTGTGTGGGAACAGACAAGAAAGGCGGGGGCCGGCATCGGCCCCGACGCTGGTATGGTGGGGCACCGGCCCCCCTCCCCCTCGCCTGCAACCCATGGTGGGGCGCACCCCGCCACGTCATTGTGATGAGGTGAGCGCGCCTCACCATCGATTGGTGGAAAAGGCTCCCAGGTGGCGGATCAAGGGTCAGGGGGAAGCTGGGGGTCAGGCCAGTTAAAACTGGTCTTGCTGCCCAGGGGTTTAAAAGGCAGTGGAGCGCGGGAGGGGTTCTCTTGTTCCCGCTCTCCCAGGCCTGCCCTACCTCAGGCTTGTAGGAGGCATCTTTTTCTTATTTTCCAGTTTTTCTGCAGGTTCATGGCAGAAGAGGAAGTCGATTTCATAGCGTCCGGGGTGTATTTAGTCTGTCTCTTCTACATGCCCGGTTTTCGTGTGGAGCACAAGTCGACTTCACGGCTTCGCTGCATTGGTAAGGGTGACGGCGTACGCGTGTTTTTCCCTTTTTGTCTCCTCTGCAGGTCCGGTTCGTGTAGAGCGCAAGATCGGGAGCGCTCGATTCGGCAGCCCAAGGAAGGCGTGCATGCGCCTGTAAGGTACGGTTGGGGTGTGGTTCCCAAAATCCGGACCCTGTGGTTTTCCCGATATCGTGGTCCAATACCCGTGTCACAAAATCTCAACGTACCAAGACGATTTTGGTGTCTACGAACCGATAATGATTAGGACATCATTCCTATGTATTTGCGTTACAATCGAGGGTTGCCAACACCCCTAAATCACAGTTTCTATCCCATCCCTTAAAACTCCATTTTGTGAACGGCATCCATCTTGCATCTTGCCCTCATGATAAGTCAATTAAAGGTCGAGCTTGATCCAAATAGACACGTCCACCTTTCGTGACTTTCCCCTGACCCGTCCCAACTGACTCCACTGTCTTCGGCCAAACCTGTTTAGGCAGCTCCTCGCCCAGTGACCGAATACGATAGCATCTACGCATAACATTCCACGAACCATTCACTACATACAGCCCATGTTTCCTTCAAACACGCACCTGGGTTGTACCTTCCTTTATTGGTGGTTCATCTATATCTGATGGGAGTTCCCGGTCCAACTGGGTAATCTATCAGCAAACTGGACATCTAAAATATGGGCTTGCTTACATGACTTCGCTCTTTGTATTGTTGAAGAAATATGTGTGTTGCCATACCATAAACTCAAGAATTCTTGCTTGAAGCCATATATTTGATATATAAGGAGACGGCTGGTTCTGTAAAAACGAACAGTCTCCCAAGAACCTACTCTCTGTGTGGTGTACTTCTGGGACACGTGTTACTTGGTAGCTACCAATAAAACTTGATCTTTGACTGCGACTAGAAGACTATGTGTTTCTGTGGTCCGGAACAAGGGAACTCAGAGGTCTTCGGGTGTTATCCCTTGACACCGGCGGGTTCCTAAAAACCCGTTACCTCAGGGGGCGCTAGCGTGCCGTTGAAGGTGGGGGGCAGGAGCGGTCTGATTGCGCTTGGGAGAGTGCCCCTTTGGAGCGAAACGAAATACACTTGGCTCACACCTCCTGGGTTAAACTGCCGGGTCCAATCCGGCGTGGTGCTGTGTGTGGCGCTGGTGGGCTCAAAGCCGGAGATGGCATTGGGACAATAAACTAGCTTTCGGTAACGCACCTATTGTAAATAACAAGTGGAATTTATAAAAAGCTAATGATATAGTTGTATGGATTAGGCATCTGCAATGGGCATCTGTGTGAAACCTTTCCGTTTCATAGGTTTAGATCCTGCTGGAGCCGGCTCGGGGATTGTTTTAAATTTTGCTAATTCCGGGAAGCGAGGGGTTGTAGCTCAGTGGTAGAGCACAAGCTTTGCATGTACGAGGCCCCAGGTTCGATACCAGGCATCTCCACTAGCTTTAAAAAGTAGAAGGGCTGTCTGAACCCAGAAGTGAGTCCCAAACAGGTAGGGTCTTAGCTTCTTCAGCGCCCAGACCACAGCAAATGCTTCTCTCTCTATCGCACTCCACCTCTGTTCCCTGGGAAGTAACCTCCTACTGATGAAGGCTACAGGTAAGTCTTGGCCCTCTTCATTCACCTGAGCTAGAACAGCCCCCACGCCATGCTCTGAAGCGTCCGTCTGGACAACAAATTCTTTAGAAAAGTCGGGTGCCTGGAGTATGGGTGCTGTGCACATTGCCGTTTTCAGGGTGTCAAAGGCCGTCTGACAGGCGTCAGTCCAGATCACAAGTCTTGGCTGCTTCCTGGAAGTCAGCGAAGTCAAGGGGTGCACAATGTTACCAGAATCCTTGACGAACCTCCTGTAGTAACCCGTGGGACCCAAGAAGGCTCTCACCTGAGTCTGGGTTTTGGGCGGTGCCCATGCCAGGATGGTATCAATCTTGGGTTGCAGGGGGGCCACCTTGCCGCTCCCTACTTGGTGCCCCAAGTACACCACTGAACCCTGCCCAATCTGGCACTTACTGGCTTTGATTGTGAGGCCTGCTCTGCGCAGGGCCAACCACACTTCCTGGAGGTGGCGCAAGTGTTCCTCCCAGCTGGCGCTGAACACTGCGATGTCGTCCAAGTAGGCGGCACTGAAATCCTCCAGTCCAGCCAAGACCTGGTTGACCAACCTCTGGAAGGTGGCAGGGGAATTCTTCATCCCAAAGGGCATAACCCGGAACTGGTAGTGCCCATCTGGTGTGGAGAATGCTGACCTCTCTTTTGCCCCATCAGTCAAGGCGATCTGCCAGTACCTAGACGTTAGATCAAACGTACTAAGGTAACGGGCAGCCCCCAACCGATCTATGAGCTCATCAGCTCTGGGGATGGGGTTCGCGTCAGTCTTGGTGACTGAAATGAGTCCTCGGTAATCCACACAGAACCGAAGTTCCGGTGAAGCACCAGGCGCTGCAGCCTTCGGGACCAAGACCACTGGGCTGGCCCAAGGACTGCTAGAGGACTCAACCACCCCTAAGGCAAACATTTTGAAGACCTCCTCCTTGATGTATGCTCTGACCTTGTCAGTCACTCTGTAAGCCTTGTACTTCACAGGAGTGCTGTCCCCGGTGTCCACATCATGGACACACCACTGAGTGACACCAGGAATCAAGGAAAACAGATCAGGGAATTGTCCCAACAATTGGCGACAATCCTGCTGCTGTTCAGGGGTCAGTGTGTCAGAGAGGACAACACCATCCACTGACCCATCTTGCTCTTTTGCATACAGGAGGTCAGGAAGAGGCTCACTCTCCTCCTCCATTCCAGCATCTGTAGCTAGGAGCATGCCCACTTCGGACCTTTCTAAGTGGGGCTTCAAACGGTTGACATGCAGGACCCGCAAGGGGTTCCTGGGAGACTTTAAGTCCACCATGTAGGTGACATCGCTCTTTTTCTCCACAACCTCAAATGGTCCAGTCCACCTGTCCTTGAGCGCACAAGGTTCCACAGGGGACATGACCCAAACTTTCTGTCCAGGCTGAAGCTCCACCAGAGTGGCATTCCGGTCGTACCACCGCTTCATCTCTTCCTGGCTGGCCTCCAGATTTGCCTGAGAAAGATCTCTGAAGCGCCTAGTCTGGTTCCTAAAGGCCAGCATGTAACTGTATACATCCTGGGGAGGTTTCCTGGGAGATTGCTCCCAGCCTTCTTAGACCAGACTCAAAGGTCCTCTTACCGGGTGTCCATACAAAAGCTCAAAGGGGCTGAACCCTAGAGACTTCTGTGGCACCTCACGGTAAGCAAACAACAGGCATGGCAAGAGGACGTCCCATTTATGCCTCATTGGTTCTTCAAGATCCATAATCATGCCTTTAAGGGTACGGTTAAATCTTTCAACCAACCCATTACCTTGAGGGTGGTAAGGAGTGGTGAACTTGTAGGTTACCCCACACTCCTTCCACAGAGACTTCATATAGTTGGAAATGAAGTTGGTGCCCCGGTCTGACACCACCTATCTGGGGAACCCCATTCGGGAGAAAACACCCATCAGTGCCCGTCCCGCCACGGGGGCCGTCACTGTTCTGAGAGGGATGGCTTCCGGGTACCGTGTGGCATGGTCCACCAAGACCAGGATGAACCTGTTGCCCATGGCTGTCTTGGGGTCCAGGGGCCCAACAATGTCAATCCCCACCGGGTCAAAGGGGGTACTGACCACGGGAAAAGGTTGGAGGGGAGCCTTCTGCTTCCGCCCGCTTTTCCCACTTGCCTGGCAAGTTTGACAGGTCTTGCAATGGATATCTGTATCCCTTCTCATCTGAGGCCAATAAAAATGGGTGACAAGCCTGTCATAGGTCTTGTCCTGCCCCAGATGTCCAGCTAACGGAACGTCATGAGCCAAACCCAGTAGGAAGGCTCTGAAGCGCTGGGGTACCACCAGCACACAGGCTGACCCAGGCTCAGCAGCCTTAGGCTCGCTATACAGGAGATTGTTCTCCCAGTAGACCAAATGTGACCCTAACTGATCACCTGTTGTCTGGGCTGAGGCCTGCTGCCTCATACCCACAAGAGAAGGGCACACTTTCTGTTCTGCACAAAATTCTTCCCTGGAGGGACCACCATCCTGCTGCCAGTGGGTCAGCTCGGGCAGGTCTCCCAGTTCAGCAACTTGTTCACCTGTGGGTGCCAGGGAATACCCCTCAAGGTCTGCCTCCTCCTGGACCACGGGAACTACGGGGGACGGTTTCCCGCGCCCCCTGCCTCTTCTCTTCACAGCTGGGTCTTGGGCCATACTTTCAGGCTCCAGAACCCCATCAACACCCTTACTTGCTGTCATGGATCGAGTGGTTGCACACACCCACTCTGGCACACCCAACATTTTCAAATGTGTCTCCCTCTCCACCTTAGCCCAAGGGGAGTCTTCCAAATCATTGCCCAGGAGACAATCAACAGGCATGGCGGGCCTTACAGCAACTTGAAGAGTACCTGAAACTCCTCCCCATTCAAAGGGAACCTGAGCTACCTCACACTCTCTCTGGGAGTTGTCAGCAGCTATCACAGGGTAGAATGCGTGGGGAACAACCTGCTCTCTGGACACCAAGTGACACTTGACAGCTGTCACACTCGCTCCGGTGTCTCTGAGAGCTTCCACTCTATGGCCATTAATGGTCACCCACTGCCTATATTTCTTAGTGTTACTAGGCAGAGGGGGTGGAGGGACCATTTCCATGTCTCCTAAAGAGACCAGGGACATCTCTGCGGGACCCTCCCCACCATGGGCAACCATCTCCTCCCCTCCCAGGGCTACACTCGTCAACTGACGGGGGGCTGCACGGGGTGGTGCACTAGAATTCTTCAAGGGACACTGGGGATCATAAAAACGGTGTCCCACCTGTTTAAAAGCGAAGCAGGTCATTGGGCCCCTATGACCAGGTTTACCTGTCGGGGCCTCTGATTTCTTCACTGGGGGAGGCTGGGAACCCTTCCCTTGGTTCCCTTGGGGATTACTTTGGGGCCCTTTCTGGAACTCCCTCTGTTTACCCTTGTCCCCCCCACTCTTCTGCTGGGGACCCTGCCCACCTTTGGCTGAGTCTCCCACTGGACCCTTGTGGACACTGGTACTGACCCAGCGGGCCGCCTCCTCAGCAAGTTTTCTAGGGTTAGATATCTTGCTTTCAATAAGGTGCTGGCGCAGCTCTGGAAAACAGTTATTAGACAAGTGCTCCCAAGCAAACAAATCATAAAGAGCATCATAACTTTCCACTTTGCTGCCCTTTACCCAACCATCCATGGCTCTGCAAAAAAATGACACATATTCAACCCACGTAGTACCAGGCAATTTCTTACATTCTCTAAAGGCTTGACTGTACTTTTCTGGGGTTAGGCCATACCTTAACATTAAAGCATCTTTCATATGAGTATAAGACATCCTATCCTCAACAGGCATCTCTTCCCTCATTCACAAAGCGACCCCACAACCCCGCTCACCAATCCTTCTCAGGGACCCGGTGGGCCAACAATGCTAACTCGTATGCTTTAAACCATTGACCAATATCTTCATTCTTCTGAAAATCTTTGATCACATCTTTAGGAAAATAAAACCTACTTTCTGCAGGCACAGATGGGATGCTGCCACCAGAGGGATTCAATTCTAAATTCTTAGCTTTGAGCTCCATGTCCCTCACCATTTTCTCACGCTCAAAAGCTAACTTTTCTCTTTCAAACTCCAACCTTTTGATCTTCATATCAGCTTCTCTCCTGCCTCTTGCATTCTCTATCTCCAACTGCCCATCTATCTTAAGTTTTGCCATTTCCATGTTGTATGCTCGCTCCTTCGCCCTTTCTTCTCTTTCTTCAGGAGAAAGACCCTTGGAGGAAACACTGCTGCCGGAAAGGGATGTGGGCCCATTCACTGGCACTTCCTCCTCCCCTTCCCCTGGCGGTACCACCACCGGATCAGAGGAATCTCTGGCCTCTAACCAGGCCTGCAATGCTTTCAGATATTCTGGTTTGTTTTTGCAGCCTGTGGTAGGAACTTTAAATTGCTTGCAAAAGGATTTCAGATCCTGTAACTTGTAATCCTTTATCTTACTCCTATCAAACTCCTCCACAACAACAGGGGTAGTGACTCCGGCATCACTCATGGTCAAAACTGGCAGTTTCAAAAATCAAGCTCAAGGAAAGCGGAGAACAAAAATAGGATATCCAACCAAAACAGATTGTGGCTGCGCTATGGTCTGCTTTCACTATGTAGCGCACACTAATCACTGCACATGGGTCATAAATGCAAAGTTCAAATCCTCACCGCTGACCCACCAATGTTAGAAGCGGCTCTCTCTAGTTGGCAGAGGTATACACTTCTGACAAATAGGGACACACCTTTTCTAGTCAGGGCAAGGGGATCACACACTTAGATAACCCCTGCTCACCCCCTTGGTAGCTTGGCAAAGCAGACAGGCTTATTTCAGAGGCAGTGCGTTAAGCATTTATGACCACATACAGTAATAAAGTGAATACACTACAAATGGACACGACACAGTAGTATTATAAAAATAAGGATGTTTATATAAGGCTTAGCACAAGACCAAATAACGACAAAAATGTACCACAATCTTAATAAATACTCTTGGAAGGAAAAATAATAGTTCAAGTACGGTTTCTTCTTAGCACAAAGTCTTTTTAGTAACAAAAGCAACTCTTCTTCTTTAAAACACAGTTCTTGGCAACAATGTAACCCACACGGGAGTCACACGACGTCGAGGCAAAGTTAATCCAAAGGTTCGGCGTCGACCGCGAGGAGCGCTACGTCGAGCCCAGAGTCGCACAGACCCCCACAACACAGTACCTTGGAAAAGTGAAGCACTCGATGATCAGCAGCGTCGAGATGTCCGGCGTCGCATTTTCGGCGTCGATCGGGCCTCGGAGTCGGGGCGATCTGCAGCGGCGTCGACCGAAGTCAGGCGGGAGCAGCGCTCACGAGATGAAGCAGGATACGGCGTCGTCGATGTCGATGTTGCAAGAGTGAGCAGCGCTCACGGCGTCGAGAGGGCTCGAGGTCGATGCGATCAGCGGCGGCGTCGACACAGGGTCACTTGGAGCTGGAGCCGAACTCGCTACTCACTGGTGTTGCTACTGGCGTGGATCGGGCCCGGCGGCCGGCGTCGAAGGTGCGGGACACTCACGATGTCGAGCTGGATTCGGCGGCGTCCGTCGGCGTCGAGATTGCTGGATTCTTCAGAGGTGCTGGATTTCAGGTTCCAGCAACAAGCCCTTTTAGCAAATAGATGAAGTCCTTTGGCCCTGTGACTTCAAAAGGAGGCTGGCACTCTTCCAACCCTTGGAGATTTCCTTTAGCAAGTTTGAGAGTACACACTCAGTTCCTCTCTCCTGGTTCCTTGGCAAAAATAAAGAAGCAACTGCAGGATTCCCCCAACAAACAGCACTCTGGCAGAAGGGGTAGGCAGTCCTTGGATCAGCAGGCTTCTTGTCCTTGGTTCAGGTTTCCTTGTCAGAAGTGATCTAAATTCTTGGTTCAGGGGTCCTTCTCTTATACCCCTTTTTGGCTTTGATCCCTTTGTCCATGCAGGGGAATTTCCCCCCATCTCGGGTTTGTTGTGGGTGTTGCCAGGCCGAGGCACCTGGCCTATTCACTGTGCAGGGCAGAGTCTTCAGCCGCCCAGCAGGAGCGGAGCCAGCATTGTCACTGGCAGGGGCAGGGCCATCAGTTGCCCGGTAGGAGGTGGGGCCAGGAAAGTCCCTGGCAGGCACAGAGTCATCAGTCGCCTGGCAGGGGGGTGGAGCCAGCATTGTATCAGGCAGGGCAGGCTATCAGGAGCTACTCTTCCCCTACTCTCAATGCAAATGCCCCACTCACCCCACACTGACTCATTCAGACCTCTGGAGCCACCCAGCTCCTGTCACACGCACACCAGAACCAGCAGAGACCGGTAGACAGTTAGACAAGAAAATAGCTACTTTCTAAAAGTGCTATTTTCGAACACAGGGTCCTAAAACCATCCACCCAAACGGATGCGTTATTAAACCCTGAGTTCAGGGATACCAAACTCGACATTGCACCATGCTCCCCGAGCCCGCTAGGATTATAGCATTAATAATCCTGGCAGCCCATTCTAACTGATGGAGAGCAGGTAACCTTACAATAGTGAAAAACGAATATGGCTGTAATTCACTATTAGGACATGCCAACCTTGTCAGGCTTGTCCTACCTTATGCTTACAATGCACCCTGCCCTTGGGCCTACCATAGGGGTGACTAACATGAAGTTAAGGGAAGGTTTAGGGACTGGCAAGTAGGTGTACTTGCGCAGTCCTCGTGACAGTCAGACTGCACGTGGTCTAGCAATGGCAGACCTTCAGACATACTTTTACTAGGCCGCTTCTGTGGGTGGCACAACACGTGCTGCAAGCCCACTAGCAGCATTTGTATTTACAAGCCCTGGCACTCCTGGTGCACTCTACTAGGGACTGACAGTAAACCAAATAAGCCAAATATGGAATCCAATCAACACATCAATTTCACATAGGGAGCATTGCACTGTGGCACTGATCAGCAGTGGCACATTGCCCAAAGCAATATACCAGCAAAAACATCTTAAACAGAGGAGGCAAACAGAAAAAATGGAGGAGAGACTCATGCCAATGATGCCAGGTCTAACAATTTCCATGACTGTGGGAGGGTAATCTATCCCCAATCGTTGCCTCATCACATGGCATATCTTCAGCCAACACTTTTCTAGCTCTGGGCAGGTGGAAAACATATGTACAATGATTGCAGCATACACCCCACATTTGGGGCATTTTTTCCAGTCCCCTCCTTGACCCCCCTGAGCCCAACTAGCAATCTTCTCTGGGGTGTAATAAAGCATGCTGTAATCTTACGCTAACAGAGTGAATTGACCTATCTATAGTTCCTAGTGCCTCAATGATGATTGTAAGAGTAACATTTATCCCCAGGGTCTTGCTGCATCGCGTGGTTAACTTTTCACCACCGTTCTGTCTAAATTTGCTGAGGCATTGATACATGATACTTATTGCTGATTTCAGCTTCTCCCCATTCAAGCAATCCCTTATCTCAGAGCTAGACACTGTTGTTTAGGCTAAATGTTTAAAAAAGTAGTCCCTAATTTGAAGATATTTAAAAAACATATGACAAGGGAAGATTAAAAAGAAACTGTAACTTTTCAAATTTACTAAATCCATTACAATTGTACAGATACCCAAGATAGTGAATCCCATACATAGCCCACAGTCTACTGATAGTATCTTGAAATACCTCTGGAAGCATGGGAATGCCCCATAATGGAGGTTTGTCATGGAAAACTGACAGAGTACATATAATAGAAATTGCTCGCCATATATGCACACTATCCCTGATGGCCTTAAAACTAACCCTTTTGAAATAATTAGGGTCATTAGCTTTGAATAAGAACATTTGACAGTCAGACCCCAAGACCAAGTGAAGACTGAAATTTTGGGTTTCAGGATCCAGGAGACTGCAGAAGCATCCCACAAATGCTGCCCCGTAGTACATTTTAAAATGTGGAAAATCAATCCCACCCTGATTAAACAGACACTTCAATTAATCTACTGCCCTTTGTGCTTTTTAATACCCCCAAATAAAACGACCTAATTCCCCTTCAAATTTCCTGAAGAAAGAATTGGAAACATGAAGGGGAATTGACCGGAATAAGTATAAAAACTTTGGGAGAACCTTCATTTTTATCTTATTGCACCTCCCTAGTATACAAATGGGGATCTTGTATCAGGTTTTCAACCGCTTACCTGTAGCTTCCAACAAGTGTTCATAGTTTAATGCAGGTATAAGTTTGATCTTCACCTAGATACGCACCCCTTGATACATGGCTACAAGGCAAACACCTGCTATGAGTCTGTCAGGCCGTAAGTTGAGAAGGACTTGTGTCTTCTTAACATTTAGCTCCTAGCCTGAAAGAAGGACAAATGTACTCGCTTCATCTTCAATAAAGTTTATTATTGTTGCTGAGTCAGTGGTAAAAACTGGCAGTATTGTCTGCGTAAGCAGTGACTTAGAGCTGACGTGCTCTAACCCTGGGCGTTGTTTGTGTAGTAGGGCTACGCATTGCTACGCAAAGTGCACTTCGCACTACGCGAGCTCTGTGTAGCTACGCAAACTGTATAGTACACTGTGCAAAATGCTGTTCACACTGATTGCACAGTGCCGGATGCTTGTCCGCACTGTGCAAACAATGCAAACCGCATCTTGCACAGTGCAAGCGGTCGTTTTCTGCCGCTCGAGTAGATTTGTACTCGAGCTGCAGCTTTCTCAACGTGGACTGGTGGTTTCTCACCGCGAGCGGTTGCGAGCATACCCTACCACTCGCAATGAGAAACCTGACCACCCCGTTTCGAGAATTTCGCCAGGAGGTTTATTTTCAACGCTCGCGATCGGCAACTTGATGTTGCTGATTGCGAACGAGAAAAAAGTCTCGCCAGGATTTTATTTACTCGCTCGCAGTTGCCAACTTGACGTTGAGGACCGCAAGCAAGGAAAAAATGCCCGCTACGTGTCTTTGCACTGTGCTACGTGCAATTCGCGTAGCGTGTAGTTGCTCAAACTACGCAAGCGTAGCATAGTCCTACGCCTAGGCCTAATGTGCTGCTGACGTCAGCGGTATAATTTGTAAATTGGAGTGTAATGCCCGAATACAAGGCAAATAACATTAGAGAGAGGGAATCCCTGCCTAGTACCACTTAGAATTGGAAAAGATGGTGATTGTAAGAATGCATAAAGTAGCTTTGCTTGAGGTTTACTATACAACGCTTGTACCCATTGGCTAAATCTCCCTCTCAAACCAAATGCTGCAAGTGCAGCTCATAAATAGTCCCAACCCACCCTGTCGAAAGCCTTTTTGACTTCTAAGAGTACCATGCCCAGATTCATTGCTGACTTCCTAGCTAAATCAAAAGCCCCCACTGCAGTATTGACATGAGCAGTAGTAACCCCACCCTGGAAGAAACCATGCTGCTGGCTGAATACTAATCGGGCATTATTGGGGCCAAACAAGTAGCCAAGCAAAAGTCTTGGCGTCTGAGTTAATGAGAAAAATTGGTCGATAAGAACCACACTCCTCTGGTGGCTTGTCTTTTTCACTATCGAACTATTAAGACCTCGGCTGATCAACGTGGCCGATGACCACTGGCACAGCTCGAGATAAAGGGAATGAAGTATGTGTTTTGTTCAATATAATGCCCTAATGTTGATGATCCCACTGTTTTTGAGTTTTTTAAATCTAGAATTGTTAGATTGGCAGTGGGAACGTCTTATTATGGGGAGCTTTAACTGTGTTGCAGATTATTCCATTGATTCAACGGGCAGAGCAGCTGCATCCAGAATGGGGAAAGTGAGGAATGCTATTTAATAAATGGGGTGGTTGCATTGCATAAGGGACGCTTGGCAGATACTTTACCAAAAGGTCCGAGCTATACGTACTGCTCTGCACCACACAGGCAATATTCTAGAATTGATATGACGGGGGATTCAAATAATATAATGTTATCTGCAGATATGGAAGTGTGTTTCAGGATCACTTCTGACCATAATCCCATCTTATTATACTTTTAGGTTGAAGCCGCTCGTAAGGCAGCTCGGTCTTTTTCATTCCCACGTTATTTACTCACGGACAGTAGGTACCTATCCATTATTAGCAATCATCTAGAGGACTTCCTTACAGACAATGTCAGGACAGCCCCCCCTCTTGTGGTCTGGGATGCAATGAAGGCTTTTATAAGTGGGGTTACCCAGCAGTATTTCTGGCAGCACAATAAAAAGCAGGAGGCTAAATGCTGAGCTGCTATTCAAGCACTGTTTGCTGTTGAATTACACAATGCAGATGCGGGCCAGTGAGGTGCTAGCGACCAGGATCAACTGCATATCTCCTTAATAGATGCAAGGACAGTCATGAGTAGGTCATTAAGGGAGAAAACGTATTTGAGCTATAATAAGCACCGGTCTCTACAATATGAATATGGGGAGCACATGGGAAGGTACTTGCTCATCAGGTAGCATACAACAGAGCTCAGATAAAGGCTATAAAAGGAATGAATGGTATTCTGCATACACACCCGCAGGCAGCAGTTGACCAATTCTCTAGGTTTTATCAAACACTACATGTGATAAATACACCACCAGATGAGGAAGATGTGCAGCAGTACCTCAAGGATAGTGGCCTCCTGCTCTTGAGTGAGAAAGACTCGGTCTTATTGGAAAACAAACTTACGCATGATGAAATAACTGAGGCAATATCTAGCCTTCCCTTGGGGAAGACTGATTGGGAGGATTCCATACCAGCTGAGTTTTATAAAAAATTTCAAGAGTATTATCATCTTACCTTTGGGGGAGGTTATACAATATGTATGGTCTAGTGGTAGGGTCCCTGAAACTTGGAATATGACAAATCTAGCCTTTTTTCTTAAAAAACACTTCGGCTGATATTTATATAAAGATTTACTACAGGAGGAATAAACTGATCTTTTCACCACGTATAAGTGAGAACTGAGATATGGTGTAGCTGTGTTGTAGGAGAGGGTGCTATAATGTTAAAAGATAACTAAAAATAAAGTTGTGTTTTTTTGCTTTAGGTTTGGTTTATTGAAGTGAGTGAATGTAGTTATATATCTAGGTTAATGTGTAGATTCACAACTGCAACATAACATAAAAGCAGTTTTGTATTTTGTGTAAGTCAGTAGTAAACTAGTTGGTATGTTGGCTAGAGTAAAATTTAAAATATATTTATCTGTTTTTTTACAGAACAGTATTGACATAACTACAGACAGTTAGAATGCCGGCAAATGCTTGGAGGAAAAAGCAACAGAAGCAATTCCAGTATCTCTGCAGAACTGAGACACAAATGGGCAAAATGCTGAAAATTTGGTGAACGAAAAAATAGCTACTGGTAAGAGGTAAAAGTAATTTCCTATAACTATATATATGTGGACACCTGCAAAGATTACAAAATACTTAAATAAAACGAATATTACGAGAAAGCGTAAGAGTGGTCAATATCTATAGTACAAGAACAGGAAAGGATGAACACACACCATGACCAAGAGACTGAATCAGTTTAAGGAAGTAGTAGAGTAGTTGTAAATCTACTGAGAAATACAATATAGAAGGAGAGAGGCACTGAAACAGCTGAGAGAGCAGTTAATAATGCCTTTGCTTTAAAGTGGAAGCTTTTCATTTTGATTATAAATACAATGAAGGTCTCTTGAACAAAATTGTGTTGTAAATGAGGAGACAAAACCAGATCAAAAGATTAGTGAATAGAAGCCCTTATGTACAGTTTTTAGTGGAGAATGGATACATACTTCTAGTACAGATCCTTTAATTAATTAAGAAAGTTCTATCCAGGATAACACATTAGTTCACGCTATTGATGAAAGAGGGCGAAGTTATAAAATAAAAAAGGGCACTCCTATAGCGGAAGAGGTGATGGTACCTAGAAATGCAGAACAAGTTATTGCAGAAGAGGTACAGGGAAAACATAGTCTGAATACAAATGGAATTGTAGTAGTGTTTGTAGTATCCACCAGGAATCCATTGATATACTAAGAGCATGTCTACATATCTTTCTAAGAGAAAGTTTAAAGACAAAATAAGTACTTTACAGGGATTTGATCCTTGCAAGCTTAGAAAGCATGCACATTTGGGGGGACACTCACTGCCTTGTGTTAAAGATAGTGTGCCAAAGCACCTTCATCATTTCAGGATGCTAGCTGTACACCTCCCAAGAATCTGAACTTTAGTTAGGAGGCTGTACTATGTGAAAATTCCTGCTTTATGTTTAAGAGAAATGAATAGAGTGCTTTTGCGTGATACTGTGGCAGAGGTAGAAAAGGGTGGTGATGATCTCCAGTTTTGTTTCTTTTGTCCATCACAGAACTATACAGAGAGTGAAGAGTTGATAGCATTCACAGATCACAACTTATTTTTTATAGTTGATAGCTTTGAAGAAGAGATTACAAAATGTAACAGTGTGCTCTGAAAAACCAGAGTGTTTGAATATGTTGTTGTCACACTCACTACAAGATTGAAACACTAACTGTTGACTTGTATTTAAGAAGTGAAAAAGAAAATAATGATAGCTCTCAAAAGTTTTCTGTGTACTTATTCGTAGAGTAATGTTTGTCTTGCCCTCACAGCAAGTTATCTGTAAGCACTGTTACAATAAATAAAAGTATTAAAAAAATGGCTGCTAGAGATGAGCATTGCAAGTTAGTACTGGTTCCCAGTCCAGAACCACTTTAAGGTTTAAATGTTTATGAGTCAATTCTTATTCAGGCTGTAGGCTTTATGAGCCAAAGACAGGCAAGTTACAACCAACGGAGCTGTAGAAAGGTCTACAAGGTAGCGTAGTGTACTGGTTTACTAGTGTTTTCTCAAAATGTTCAGCAGAATGCTCAATAATTTTTAAGGCTAATTTCAGGACTATTAAGGGAATAGGATGTGAATATCAATGACTTATTTGGTTTACCCTATCAATGGAACCATAATTGTGAAATTGTGAATTCACATGTAACACTGAAGTGAATGTGGAATGATTCATCTACTTGATGTTACCAGATTGTGAAACTGTGGCCTTTGAAAATGTAACCAAAAATGCCCATCAAGATATGATCTGTCCAAACTGCAGATCATAACTTAGGTCTATGTTGTTACAACAAGGAAATGGGAAATGTGTCATAGTCATACTTCAACAATGCAGAGTGGATGGTACTTATTTATAAACTTAAACTATAAACATTATAGCTGGACAGATTTCCATTAAAAAAAAAGTTTCACAACTATAGCAACCATATTTCGTGAAGAAGTTAATGTAAACTCTACACACTACACAATAAAGTTAAGATGTCGAAGAGGATGGACAGAGTGAAATGACAGAGAAATTGTCATTCAAATCAAGACAATGTAAAAAGTTACAAACTGATATCTTCTATTTCTGGAACTGAAGTTCTAAGAAATATTAAGGATAAAAAATGTGGTAATATACTTAAATGTATATGAATTATGGGTTTCTGAGACATTATTCAGCCTATTAGAGGTATTGTCTACAGCAAGGTGTTAGAAATGAAAGACTCTTTTTAACTGGAAGAAAGGAATTTATACAATATTACAGGACTACATTCTGTTTCTGCAGATAAAAACTAAATGGACGTACTATACTAGTAGCAGCCTTAAGTGCGTCTAAGAAGTATCTTCTCCACATCAGCATTGTATCTTGATTTGGTTGTCTAATGTCTCAATGATACCCTGATATATTTTATTTTATTTTTTTCTCTTTTTTTCACAGTGCTTGAACTGCTGCAATAAAAAAAGAAAAAAAATACAAATATTTGTTTTACCATTCTGCAAAATTGTATCCATAGACTGCTCCTTGGCTTTTATGATGATGTTATAGTTCACTCAGAAAATAGAACAACCCTTTAGTTCTGGTGACATTTCACTGCATCTTCTCTCCAATTAATCTGGTACTTTGTCGTCAGGAGCAGGTGCTGGAGATCTGGAGAGCAATGATCCCTCTCTTTTTTTATCTGTGCAATTTAAAATTCCTTTTTGTGGTATGTTTTTAAGTGCTACAACATGCTTGTTGTACCAAATGAATATTTTTTTGTTGTGCACTGAGATAATGCCTCGTCACATATGCTACACCTCAGCAATTTAGATAAGGTCTTTGATTTACCAGTTGGAATAGTGAAAAAATCCCAAGCTTTGCTTTGTTTCTTCATTGCTGGTTCTTCATCAGAAGACTGTTCATGTGCAGCGGAGTACTCCTGGTGTTCAACAACTTCAGCCAGTTGGAGGTCCTCCCCTGATTCTTCTGATGCCATTTGTTTTCAGAAATAGCCACAAAAAGTTAAAAACCAGTACAGTTTTCAAAATCAGCTTGGGTGTGGCTCTATAGCAAACTAACCAGTACCTGGAAAGTTCAAGAAGGGAGAAATGGGTGTGTAGTTCCTTTCATAAAGAAAACTGTGTAAACCAATTACATTTGTTTACTTGGTAGTCATGTGCGATTTGCAGAGTACTATTGAGGAAAGTCCTCAGTGATTAAGACATCGTCCCACTGCAAATAATATTTGAAATAAGATAATGAATGTACTTTTTATATAAATAGATGACAAATAGAACAATAAGTGGTACACCAGTCAGATGTGATGTTCAATATCTAATTATAGAAAAAAAATACTGTGATGTTATAGCTATTAAATAGAATTAAAATAAAACTTTAGAAATTCACAAAAAAAACAAAGATTACAGGGACATTAGAGTTAGGAATTAACATTTAAAAAAACTTTGAAATTAACTACAAAAGGTTGCAGGGACGTTATAGTTTGGAATACATTTCACTTGTACAAAACCAGAAAAAGTCTGCAGTTATAGTTGCAGAGCAAACTATAACTCACGCCCCCGCAATGCATTGCTTATGATCTCACATATTACCTCTCGCATGACCTGATCAGTAACATCACTGATGACATCTCAAATGACATCATTGATGAAACCACTGAGGTAATAAGCAGTGCATTGCGGGGGGGTGAGTTATCCTGTGCATATTCTTTATTCAGGCAATTCCGCCATAACACATTTCGGGCGATCCCGCCCTTAATCACATGACAACTCATCGGCAATTTTCCTTGATTTTTAAAGTGCAAGTACAGATAGCATATTCATGGACATAGAAGAAACACTTCCATATTAGCTGTATCCAATGGCCATTAATACAATACATACATGTGCAAACTTGGCCACTAAAAAACCCAAGCCTTTTCAAATCTCAAAAGGCAGAAATGTACATTTGAATATACGATGTATAATAACAGCATACATGCATACATTATTTCAGTTCTTCACTATGTCCAACCAGTGAAACCTAATAAAGTGCTTAACAAAATCAGTGCAATATATATATATATTCACTAAAAAAAACATAGGTTTCATGAGTGTTATAGTTAGCTGGACATTTCACTCGTGCAAAACCATAGAAATACTCCTGTGGAACAGCGATTATGTATAAACATCGGCTGACCATTCACCCGAAGAATCTGGCACACGAAGAAATGAGGCGTGCAGCAAAACATCCACCACCAGGCATTGCTAGCACCTCCGAGCGTCCACTTCATCACCACCAGTAGACATTCACCCAGAATTTGCTTTTCTGCAGCAGCACTGCACTAAGTGCAAAACCATCATCTGTTATGGTGAACAGTCAGTGGCCGCTATTTGTGCAGCCCAACGGAACCACAAATGCACATTTTTTTAATTTTTTTGTTGTTGGAATGATGTTGAATTCCAAAAGTTTACAGTTTCCTTATTTCCTTTTTGGTTCAATTTTTAAAAAACACCAAACAAAGTACACAATTGTTAAAAAGTTACATAGAACAAAAGAACTAAAGCAAAAGAACAAAGAACAAAAGATAAAAAAAAGTTCAGAACTACCTTATCTGGTTAAAAAAAACATCCATAATTGCATGGTAATGTCTGAAAGTTTGGTTGAATGTATGTGTAGAGCATGATTGACTGAAATAATGCATTAGTACTGTATGGTGAATTTATAGGGGCAGATCTCTGAGGAAGTTCTGCAGCGTGACACTGCAAGCCCTTTAGCTGCACCGTGCTGAGGCACTTCTGAAGCACGGGGATGTGACATATATACATGAATATGTCGGAATTCTGTGCTCCCTCGGCACTAGCACACAAACTACAGCCATGCAGTGACGCAGGCACCCTTGCGCCATGGTGCAAGGATATCTGTGTCATGGGAGATTGTTTTTGTGCAGGAAGTAGTCCCTTCCTGCACAAAAACAATCCCTGAAGGCATTTTCCTCCTTCAATGTGTGCTGTGGAATGCAGCTTGCATTGAAAGAGGAAAAAATGAGGAGAAATGAAAACAATTCTCCTTGTTGTGCCTCGCTACACCACCTCTAGGGTGGCACACCATTCACACATATATACAGATTTGCACTTTCTTGTAAGTCTTGAGATGTGTTATTCCATGGGTGTTGTGTGGGAACAGACGAGAAAGGCAGGGGCCGGCATCGGCCCCGACGCTGGTATGGTGGGGCACCGGCCCCCCTCCCCCTCGCCTGCAACCCATGGTGGGGCGCACCCCGCCGCATCATCGTGATGAGGTGAGCGCGCCTCACCATCGATTGGTGGAAAAGGCTCCCAGGTGGCGGATCAAGGGTCAAGGGGAAGCTGGGGGTCAGGCCAGTTAAAACTGGTCTTGCTGCCCAGGGGTTTAAAAGGCAGTGAAGTGCGGGAGGCGTTCTCTTGTTCCCGCTCTCCCAGGCCTGCCCTACCTCAGGCTTGTAGGAGGCATCTTTTTCTTATTTTCCAGTTTTTCTGCAGGTTCATGGCAGAAGAGGAAGTCGATTTCACAGCGTCCGGGGTGTATTTAGTCTGTCTCTTCTACATGCCCGGTTTTCGTGTGGAGCACAAGTCGACTTCACGGCTTCGCTGCATTGGTAAGGGTGATGGCGTACGCGTGTTTTTCCCTTTTTGTCTCCTCTGCAGGTCCGGTTCGTGTAGAGCGCAAGATCGGGAGCGCTCGGTTCGGCAGCCCAAGGAAGGCGTGCATGCGCCTGTAAGGTACGGTAGGGGGCGCTAGCGCGCCGTTGAAGGTGGGGGGCAGGAGCGGTCTGATTGCGCTTGGGAGAGTGCCCCTTTGGAGCGAAACGAAATACACTTGGCTCACACCTCCTGGGTTAAACTGCCGGGTCCAATCCGGCGTGGTGCTGTGTGTGGCGCTGGTGGGCTCAAAGCCGGAGATGGCATTGGGACAATAAACTAGCTTTCGGTAACGCACCTATTGTAAATAACAAGTGGAATTTATAAAAAGCTAATGATATAGTACTATGGATTAGGCATCTGCAATGGGCATCTGTGTGAAACCTTTCCGTTTCATAGGTTTAGATCCTGCTGGAGCCGGCTCGGGGATTGTTTTAAATTTTGCTAATTCCGTGAAGCGAGTGGTTGTAGCTCAGTGGTAGAGCACAAGCTTTGCATGTACGAGGCCCCAGGTTCGATACCAGGCATCTCCACTACCTTTAAAAAGTAGAAGGGCACACGGTTTGGCGGAACTTTGGGGCAGATCAGAGCAACAGCCCAGGAAGATAATAACTTGGGTATACAAAAGAAGAAGGTTGCCCCCAAATCCTGTAATTCTGGGCAAATCACATCATCTCCCCGTGCCTTGAATGTGTCCTTGTGTATTGTTACTGGTGCTCATGTAAAGCGCTCTAAAACCTTTAGTTCGGGTTTTGTGCTATATAAATCTGAACACTTTCTTTCTTTAAAAAACACATTTTAGTGGTGTTAAGTGAGATTACTTAGCGAAGTAAAGGTGTGTGGCACCCAGGAATTGATTCGGTGAATACCACAATGGCAGGATTCGAATAAGTGTTATTGCTTGTGTGTCCACAACATATACTAATCTTGTTTTTGCATTGTAGGAGTACATAGGGGGTGCGCTGCATACCGGGGCAGCAAGGAGCGATGCAGTGGACATCGCTCAAAGGGGACACAGGCAGGCCTGCACTTCACTGCTTCTGAGGGCCGCCAGGCTAGAGTTCGCTCACCCAACACCCAGGCTAGCTGGTGTGGCGCAGTCCCAGTTGCGTGGTGCTTACGGCCAGTCTGTGTACCCCCAACTTGCGCAGGTAAGGGCCTGGATAGGTCCCCTTTTAGGTGGCAAATAAAATTGTTCTTGTGGTTTTGTTGCAGGTCAGGTTGTGAGTTACCTGGTAATTGTTGGCTTAGAAAATATGGCCAGTAAACGTGGCGCAAAGCGTTCCTGCATGAAACATATGTTGGAAGCTGTGATGCGTAGGATGGCAACAATGGATAGGAGATGGGGAAAGGTGGAACAAATAGGGTAGAGCGTTGCGGAGCTCAGGCAGAGGTTAGAAGAACAGAATGGGCCAGCAGGCAGGCCAAAGCGAACAATAGTGCCCCCACGACCCAGAGAGGAAATTGACCCACTACCCAAGCGGGCTAGAGCCAGGAAGGGGAAGATTCAAGATCTAATACCAAAGCAGCCCTTGGGGAGAGTCCTTCAGGGGAGGGTCCCTCAGGGTTCCCAGTGCCACCAGTGAGCCCTATACCTACTCCTCAGACACCGGCAAGTATACCAGTGACCGCTGCACCTGCCATGCCTGAGCCTACACCAAGTTCAGTGCCTCCATATTTTGTCCCGTGATCCCGATGGTGATCCCTGTGGTTTCCACACCTAGCCCCATGCCATTCCCAGGGATTCCTGTCCCGAACCCAGTGGCCCCCACCCCAGTCTTGGCACCATCAGAGATCAGTCAGGTCCCGCCAGAGTTAGTGGATCAGATAGCGGCAGTTCTCTCTTGGCTAGGAAAGGGGGAAATGTTACCGTCTTCAGTGGGCTTAAAAGAAGTTGGGGAGGACCCTATAGCAGAGGCGCATAGGATGGTGGCAAAGATTATGGCTGCCCTAAGCAGAGTACAAGGCCCAGGGCCAAGTACTTCCAGTCTACCTCAAGCAGCGCAACAAGAGAGCAACACTGTAAAGGACAAGAATGCGGAGCCAGTGGGCACTGGGGAAATGGGTAAGGAGGTGACATTGCCATTGCTAGGGGCAGGTACACTACCCTCTAGGAGGGAGCATTTGGCAAGGCATGTAACACGGGAAGTGAAGGACTTGATTTGGACTGGTGCTTATGTCAATATGTTTTTTCTCCTTGTTGATAACTGGGAAATGGATTATGCCAAGAAGCAGAAGGAGTGGATGTTTACTAGTGAATGGCGTGTTGAAATGGCAAGATTTAGGGTAGAAGAGACTTTAAACAACTGGATTAGTGCCTTCGCTTTATTTATGCTATTATAGCTGAGCGTTCGCCTAATCTGCAAGCAGAAATGGCGTGTTACCAGAGCAGGGTCACAATGCTGCATGATAAATATGGGGGCGTAGGATGGAAGGATTATGACATAAATTTCAGGAAAGCTAAAGAATTTGACTCATCACTTACATGGGACCGGATTGACTCAATTTCGTGGTTTGATCAGTTTACACCAGGACAGCCTGGTAATCCAATGCAAAGCTGGAACAAGGGTCACACTTCCGAATCACCTCAGCCCTTTCGGCAGGCACAGGTCGGGGCACGGCCCCTGGTCCAGGGAGCAATGGGGGCTGAAAAGGGGTTTGCTGGGATTTTATTAAACGGTCATGCACCAGGGTGCAAGGCACATGTAAATTCAGACATGCATGTTCCATTTGTAATCAACCTTGCCACCCAGAAACCAAATGTCTCAAAAAAGGTAACACATTTTCAGGAAATAGGGGGAGGAAGTAACAGGAATAAAGAGAAGGTACGAATGGTGTCACATTGATGTTCTGGCTATGACTCCTTGGCTAAACAATTACCCAGATCATGCCACTGCTAGGATGCTACAAGAAGGTTTTTTGTATGGTTTTAGGATTCCAGCGGTAGATTACACAGGGACACCAGAGTGTAGAAATCAGCTGTCTGTTAGGACCAATCCGGGGGTAGCAGCAGCCAAAATTACAACGGAACTGCACCTGGGCAGAATAGCAGGTCCGTTTGATCGCATTCCTGTGCACAACTTTGTTTGCTCACCCCTGGGGGTGGTCCCAAAGAAATAGGAAGGAGAGTTCAGGGTGATTTATAATCTGCAGGCACCTAGAGGCACTTCACTAAATGACGCCATCAACCAAGAAATCTGTAGCGTGAAATATGTCTCTTTTGACCAGGCAGTGGATATGCTATGGCTTCTGGGAATGGGGGCCTTGCTGGCCAAATCAGATATTGAATCAGCCTTCTGGCTACTGCCTGTACATCCGCTAGATCACCACCTTCTAGGTTTTTCATTCCAGGGCAAATTCCACATGGATATGTGCATGCCCATGGGTTGTTCTGTTTCCTGCACTTACTTTGAGAAATTCAGTTCATTTTTGGAATGGGTTCTGAGACAGGCAACCGGGCAACAATATGTCATGCACTATCTTGATGACTTTCTCTTTCTGGGGTCGGCGGGCTCCCGGGAGTGCGCGTGGGCATTGCAGGAATTTTGCGTGCTCATGCGGGCTTTCGGGGTCCCTTTGGCGCCGGGAAAGACGGTTGTTCCAGCAACAACAATGGAATTCTTGGTCATCGAGTTGGACTCAGTAGAAGGTTGTTTTAGGCTACCTAAAGAAAAAATACTGAAATTTAGAGCAGCACTCCAGCAATGTTTGGCAAAAGACAAGGTAACACTACATCAACTACAACAGACAGTGGGCCAGTTGAACTTTGCTCTGAGGGTAATACCCATGGCACGACCATTCTCCCACTCCATCTCGCAGGCCATGACAGGTCTGCAGGAGAAGCACCATCACACGAGACTGTTGTCTGAGGTCCGCCAGGACATGCGGATTTAGATCGCATTTCTGGAGGGGTTCAACGGCAGGGTAGTGTGGCACAGCCCACCCACAACGTCAGCGGATTGAGGTTTATGGACTGACGCGGCGGGCAGTGTGGGATTTGGTGCCATACTCGGGAACGAATGGGTGGGTCAGCAGTGGCCGGCTTGGTGGGGTGAGAGTGGTCTGACAGCCAATATAGGTTTCCTAGAATTATTTCCAATCTGGGTTGCACTGGCTGTTTGGCCTCATCAGTTGTGTAACCAATCTGTGATTTTCTGGTCAGCCAACATGGCAGTAGTGGAACGTATCCATCAGCAGGCGACCAGGTGTAAAATGATACTCCGCCTGTTGAAATAGATAGTGCTGTTGTGTATGAAGCTGAACATACAGTTTAAAGCTAAACATGTCCCTGGGGTGCTAAACAATGCAGCTGAATCACTCTCTTGCTTCAAGATGCAGGTTTTCAGGGAACATCTACCATCTGCAGAGGCGACGCCAACACACTTCCCGGAAGCACGCTGGCAGATTGGTGCCCCCAGCTACTGAACCTTGTGGCAGCTAGAATAGTTTAATTGTAAGGAAGGCTCTGAAGGGGTGGCGGCACCTCCAGGTGACTGCCCCAGATGCAAGACAGAGGCCACAGCTAGAGGGTTACACAGTAACAGTGTGAAAAGAATTGGAAGATGTCTTCTAATTGTTACAAGCATTCTGTGCGGCTGCATATGTTGTGGAGGTGGCAAGACAATTGTAGACTGATGCTTGTCCTGTTTGTTTGCTTATATTTCACTTTCTCGAACCTGTCATGCAGGAGGGAAACTGCCGTCAGCAAATCACCAGCAAGATTCTTCACAACGGCGGCCACATTCGCAGGACAAGAGTGCACATGTTGTATGGGTCATTGGTCATTCTTATTTACGGCTTGTTAAATCGGTATTTCTTGCAGGTAATTACAGACAGAGCACTGAGCAGGATGGTTTCAAGGTTTATTTCCATGTTAAAGGAGGTCTCTGCCTCAGTCAGTTTAGGGGGTTTGTTACAGATCTGTTGAACAGACACAGTCTGTCGCCCACAGTCGTTATCTTGCATTTGGACGGGAACGATCTGGTAAATTTGGGGAGAAGAGTCTTGATGGAGGAGATAATCTTTGAGGTAGGCTGGTTAGCTAGAACATGCCAGGGCTGCACCATAGTTTTGGTCCCAGATGATACCCAGATTCAAATGGAGGGGAGGAGATTCTGTAAAAGAGATAAATCACTCGGTAAAGAGGATCAACAATAAAATTGAGAAATTGTTTAGGTCACCTCAGCTGCAAAACATGGCACATGGGTGTGTCAGGGGGGAATCGTGCTTCCTAAAAGATGGGGTCCATCTGACTAGATCGGGTAATGAGATCTTATTGGAGAACATTATGGCTTGGCTAGGGGGTGTTAAGGCAGGGCATGACCTTTCAGTGTAGGAGGATTGGAGGGGGGCCAGATAGTTGGGCAACTACGCTGGCCTGTTGCGGTAAGGTCATGAATGGTGAGCAGTCAATTTAAGGTCCTTAGGGGGCGGCAACATTCTTTAATGGGGTCGCCCAGGGGGTGGGGCAAGTGGTCTCTCCTAGAACTCCAGGAGCGGTACATCCAGTCGGCTGGATGGGTGCAGGGGGGGAGTCACGCTTTCTTTAGGCTGGTTAGCCACCCCGCACGGGCACAATGATGTCACTAAACGGCGCAGAGCGCAAGGGCCCCCCACTTGTTAATGGAGTTCATGGAGCGTACGGGGGTAATCAGGGGGGGCAAAGTACCCTCTTGGTAAATGGGCCCTCTGCGCATGCGCACTCCTACGGGAGGGTGTGGCTGATTGATAAGGATCTGACACCAGTTAGAGACCTTGCCGTAGGCCCAAATAGGATACGCAGAAAATCATTAATGTGTGATTATTATTCAGATATTAGTTTCGGATAGGAATACTTTGTATTAGAAGTATGTTAAGGTTAGCCATCTGATATCTGTGTACATGAATTGTAATCTAATGTCAAGTATGTTTTTCTGCGTAAATCATTGTATGAATATTGTTTATTTCAAATTTTTATTTGATTTTATGTTTTAATTAATACGGCCGGGGGGTTGTACGACTCCCCGCTTCCAAAGAAATCCTCTCCCATGTCTATTTAATAAATGTTGGTTTACGCAAGGCGGAGGATGGGGATGTTCGGTAGTCCCTGGCCATACCAGCAACACCAATGGAATGCCCCTTCAACGCAAAATGCTGTGTTTGAATGGGTCGTATGTTCAAGGAGAGGAAAAGCCATGCAGGGTAGCTTTGCCTATCCTTGTAAATATGGAGGAGTCCCCAGCACCATCACTACGTTACAAAAAGTAACGGACTGGTGGCGTAGGGGTCTTGTAAATCCGCCCCATAAGTGCTTAGGTATTGGCAGAGTGATACAATAAGATCATTGTGCTGGATGGCTGATTGGCAAACTGCATGAGACTGACCGGAGGTATCCTAGGCTGCATGAGTACTACTTCAGTATTTAATGTAGTGTAACAATAGTATGTATCTGCTTAGAGGTTTGTAGGGATTGTGCACAGAATATTGTACGTGTACTTGTGTTGGTGCCAAGGTCATTCTATAAGAACATCACTAGTACCTAGAATGATGACAGTGCTGCAAACAGAGTGCTCAGTTAATTTATACGTGCTTAGGTATTGTCTCAATGTCTGAGTCATTCTGCAAGTGCATAGACAGTGACTGGGTTCCTAGAGTGCTAGTAGTTGACAACAGGATAAGTTTATAGGCACATATGATTCAGCAGAGTGATTAGATAAGGATATGCCTCTTTCAGGATGATTGTAGGAGTGGACACAGACTCACAGTGTGATTCCAGACAAGCATGACTATTACCTGGACTTTTGCAGGACTGACTCAGTAGTCTGCAAGGAGTTAAGGGACTGCATACATTGTGTACATTTGACTTACCACTGCTTGTCCCAATGCCTGAGTTATTCTGAAAGTGCATAGAGAGTGACTGGGTTCCTAGAGTGCTAGTAGTTGACAGCAGGATACGTTTTAAGCGCTTATGTTTCAGCAGAGTGATTAGATAAGGACATGCTTTTGTCAGGATGATTGTAGGAGTGGACACAGACTCACAGTGTGATTCCAGACAAGCATGACTATTACCTGGACTTTTGCAGGACTGACTCAGAAGTCTGCAAGGGTTTAAGGGACCGCATACATTGTGCACATTTGACTGTAACACCGCTTGTCTCAATGGCTGAGTCATTCTGCAAATTCATAGACAGTGAATAGATTTCTAGAGTGCTAGTAGTTGAAAGCAGGATACGTTTATACGGACTTATGTTTCAGCAGAGGGATTAGAAAAGGACATACTTCTGTCAGGATGATTATAGGAGTGAACACAGACTCCCAGTGTGATTCAAGACAAGCATGACTATTACCTGGACTTTTGCAGGACTGACTCAGTAGTCTGCAAGGGGTTAAGGGACCGCATATATTGTGCACATTTGACTGTACCACTGCTTGTCTTAATGCCTGAGTCATTCTGCAAGTGCATAGACAGTGACTGGGTTCCTAGAGTGCTAGTAGTTGACAGCAGGATACGTTTATGAGCACTTATGTTTCAGCAGAGTGAATAAATAAGGACATGTTTCTGTCACGATGATTGTAGGAGTGGACAGAGCTGCTTTAGAGCCATAGAACAGATCAGAAGTGCGGCTTTAGAGCCAGAGAACCAGGTCAGCAGAGCCGTTGTAGAGTCAGAGACCCAGGTCAGCAGAGCTGCTTTAGACCCATAGAACCAGGTCAGCAAAGCTTCTGTAAAGCCAGTGAAACCGCTTCAGCAGAGCTGCTTTAGAGCCAGAGAACCAGGTCAGCAGAGCCGTTGTAGAGCCAGAGAACCAGGGCAGGAGAGCTGCTCTAGAGCCTGAGACCACGTCAGCAGAGCTGCTTTAGAGGCTGAGAACCAGGTCAGCAGAGCTGCTGTAGAGCCAAAGAAACCAGGTCAGCAGAGCTGCTTTAGAGGGAGAGAACCAGGTCAGTAGAAATGCTTTAGAGTCAGAGAACCTGGTCAGCAGAGCTCTTTAGAGCGAGAGAACTAGGTCAACAGAGCTGCTTTAAAGCTGGAGAACTAGGTCAACAGAGCTGCTTTAGAGCCATAGAACCAGGTCAGTAGAGCTATTTAGAGAGAGAGAACCAGGTCAGCAGAGCTGCTTTAGAGCCAGAGAACCAGGTCAGCAGAGCTGGTCTAGAGCCAGAGAACCAGGTCAGCAGAGCTGCATTAGAGCCATAGAACGAGGTCAACAGAACTGCTATAGAGCCAGAGAACCATATAAGCAGAGCTGCTCTAGAGCCTAAGAACCAGGTCAGCAGAGATGCTGTATAGCCAGAGAAAACAGGTCAGTAGAGCTGCTTTAGAGCGAGAGAACCAGGTCAGCAGAGCTGTTGTAGAGCCAGAGTACCAGATTAGCAGAGCTGCTCTATAGCATAAGAACTAGGTCAGCAGAGCTGCTCTAGAGCCAGAGAACCAGGTCAGCAGACCTGCTGAAGAGCCAGCGAAATCAGGTCAGCAGAGCTGCTTTAGTGGGAGAGAACCAGGTCAGCAGAGCTGCTTTAGAGCCAGAGAACCAGGTCAGTAGAGGTGCTTTAGAGACAGAGAACCAGGTCAGCAGAGCTGCTCTAGATAACACTGACTGACTGACACTGACTGACTGAAACTGGCTGATTGACACTGACTGACACTGATTGACTGACACTGACTGACACTGACTGACTCTGATTGACTGACACTGACTGACTGACTGACACTGACTGACTGACACTGATTGACTGATACTGACTTACACTGACTGATGACTTTGTACAACTCTACTACGCACTCTCTACTACTCACTCTCTACCACTCACTCTCTACTACTCTCTACTACTCACTCTCCACTACTCACTCTCTACTACTCACTCTCCACTACTCACTCTCTACTACTCATGCTGTACTACTCACTCTCTACTTCTCTACTACTCTCTACTACTCTCTCTACTACTCACTCTCTACTACTTTCTACTACTCACTCTTTACTACTCTACTACTCACTCTCTACTACTCTCTACTACTTTCTCTCTACTACTCACTCTCTACTACTCACTCTACTACTCTCTACTACTCACTCTCTACTACTCTCTCTCTACTACTCACTCTTTACTACTCTCTACTACTCACTCTCTACTACTTGCTCTCTACTACTCGCTCGCTACTACTCTCTCTCTACTACTCACTCTCTACTACTCTCTACTACTCACTCTCTACTACTTGCTCTCTACTACTTGCTCTCTACTACTCTCTACTACTCACTATACTACTCACTCTCTACTACTCTCTACTACTCTCTCTACTACTCACTCTCTACTACTCTCTCTAGTACTCTCTCTACTACTCACTCTCTAGTACTCACTCTCTACTACACACTCTCTACTACTTGCTCTCTACTACTCACTCTCTACTACTCTCTACTACTCACTCTACTACTCACTCTCTATTATTCTCTACTACTCACTCTCTACTACTCTCTACTACTCACTCTCTACTACTCCACTACTCTCTACTACTCACTCTCTACTACTCACTCTCTACTACTCACTCTCTACTACTAACTATCTACTACTCTCTACTACTTACTCTCTACTACTCTCTACTAGTCACTCTCTACTACTCACTCTCTACTACTCACTCTCTACTACTCTCTCTCTACTACTCTCTACTACTCACTCTACAACTACTCTCTACTAATCACTCTCTACTACTCACTGTGCTACTCACTCTACTACTCACTCTCTACTACTCTCTACTAGTCACTCTACTACTCACTCTCTACTACACTCTACTACTCTCTCTCTGCGACTCACTCTCTAGTACTCACTCTCTCCTACTCTCTACTACTCACTCTCTACTACTCTCTGCTACTCACTCTACTACTCACTCCCTACTACTCTCTATTACTCTCTACTACTCACTCTCTACTACTCTCACTCTACTACTCACTATCTACTACTCACTCGACTACTCTCTACTTCTCTATACTACTCACTCTCTACTCTCTATAACTCACTGTCTACTCTTTACCTCTCTACCTCTACCTCTCTACCTCTACACCTCTACCTCTTCACCTCTAGCCTCTCTACCTCTCTCTACACACACACATATGCACATATATATGCATATATATGCGTTTATATATATGTATGTGTATATATATATATATATTCCCATCTGGTACAAAGCAAATCCTACGGAGAACTCCTACGCATAAAAAGAATTTGTAGCCATAAGGAGATTTTGCAAGTAGCGCAAGGTGAATGTGTATCTAGATTTAGGGAAAGAGGATATAGCAATTCATGCCTGAAAAAAACCCTCTCTAAATGTAAACTGGTAGACAGGGAAACCCTTGTGTCAACCAGAAAGATGCCCAAATCAAAAAATGGCTTCTAACACATTTAGGTTCATTCTGGATTATAACAAAGAGCACTTAGCCGTTAGGAAGATTATCAAAAAGAGTTGGCACTTTATCAAGCAGGACCCCATGATAGGTATGACTGTCCCTAAGAATCCTATGATTACCTATAGAAGGAGAACATCAATGAAGGATGCTCTTATGGACAGTGACCCATGTGGACAGCGGCCAAGGGCTCTTGGCTGATGCAACGAATGGGGCTTTACAAGTGTAAGACTTGTAAAGCCTGTCAACATGGAGTCAACAACACCGACTTCTCAACGCCATTTGGGGGGTGCCCAACAGACAAATTACCAAAAGTCTCAACTGTAAGACTGACCATGTGGTCTATGTGTTGGAGTGCCCGTGTAGACTTAGATACATAGGTAGTACTATCTTACCTGGACACAAGAGGATACTCCACACATTAAAGCTATTAAGAACCACGATCAGGCATATCCAGTGGCCAGACACTTCCAGGAGCACCATGAGGGTAATCCTAAGGATCTCAAATATTTTCTTATTGACACTGTCCCCAGGAATAAACGAGGAGGTGACAGAGAAAGGGACCTTAGATTACTGGAGATGTATTATATTCTTAATCTCGACAGCATGCAACTCAATAGCCTTAACTGTTTGGAAGAACTGCATGCCAGCTTATAATCATCTGGGTCCGTATTTATATGAAACACTGATCGCAATAGTTTTACATCTGGCTAGCTGACGGTATTAGCTTATTAAAGCTTTTTCTAAAGTTTTGTATATGGGGCTCTTATGATATATTTGATATTTGTGATATACCCAGATTTTCTATTTAGCTAGTTGCCCATATCTGTCCCTAAAAGTTTATAAATTGGGATTTATCCCATATGTGACAGCTGTCCATTTTTCGCCCCCTATTTTTTCTCCTTTTAACTACCCTCTATCCATGCATCACAATAAAAATGTTTGCACTTTTCACCTTTTTGGGTTTTTACTTAAGAATTAAAGCAATATTGCTTCTTTTACATAAAATTGGTAAATAAAATAAAACAAAAAAGATATGGCTGCACATGCACTTTAATATAGGAAGGGCTAGTTTTTGATCAGCAGTTAAGAGACATCCTGTGTTTAGATCACCAAGTCAAACTTATCGGAAATAGATGGGCATAGATTTGATATGTCTTCTGTATACCATACCATATAACCCCCCTTAATTTGGTTTTTGGGGTATGTCCATCCGAGATTTGTAGGCTGACCAACTTTAGTTTTATATATCTATTTGACCATCAATTTTGGATTTATCCATACATAAGTTGATACCTAGAAGTGAGTATAGAGTAGGAATCAGTTTGTGAACATACACCGATATACTCTTGCAACTGTTATTATGGTTTATATAGACAGGTATGTTGCAAGGCACTCAGCACTTATTAGATGTACCTACAGATATTCATTTATCTACTTATGTATTTATCTATTTATTCTCAGTATATTGATTAGCCATGCTAACATACCTTTTAGAGAGGCTGCTTTTTTAAAATCGTTATGTACATATATATTGCTAAGTTAATAAGCGCTTATCGATATTGTGATTTAATGTATTTATAGCAGATAGCTCTATAGTTTAATTTACCTATATATGCACATCTAGGTGTATAATTTTTGGTCATGACTTTTTGATATATAACTTTGCTTATATCTCTTATACTTTGTTGGTTTTAGCTGAGTTTAACTACAGGCGCATTTAAGCCTAAATTTATTTTGTCTGATTAACATTGTGGAACTTCATTATGAATTATTAATTGCATGGTGATGTTTGAATTACTGGACCACCCTTAGTATGTTGCACTTGCACTTTACAATCACATGGTATGTGAGTTAACCAATTAAAATCAAGCTTAGTTTTTGAAAAAAAGGGAAAAAAACAGCAAAAATGAATGTGTATATATAGGAATGCCATTGGTAGTATGGCGTCATGAGATCAAGTCCCCCTAGCAGGGACGAAATGCGTCATGGCTGCCTGCTTTTGTCTGTGAGCTTTACCTGAAAATAAATTGAAGGCATTTTATTGCTTTGTGGTCCGTGCTTCTGTTGCCGTATCCTGCGGAGGGAGAAGCGGTGTTAAGGAGTTTGTTGGTGGATATATATATATATATATATACATACATATATAAACCTGTATGTAATCTGCATATCTATATAAATACAAATATAAATGCATGCATACATATACATATATGCGTATTCATGTTATGTACATGAAAGTTTTGAAAAACTCTAATAAAAGCAAAGCTAAAAAGCCACCTTATTACAAACAGAATTGCTTTAACTTAAACAAGGGCGAGACCTATTGCATTTTCAATGCGTGTTTACTTTGGTTCCATCAAGAGGGCATTCAGATGTGTCACACATTTGCCATTAATTCTGAATGTTAGCACTCTAGTTGCTCATTAGATCACTGTAGTAAAGCTACTGCTCACCAGGGAAGTCTGCTGCTTGTATTCAAAGTGCATGTTTCAGTCTGCATGTTAGAATTTTTTTAATGAAATAGAAGATTTGAGAAGTCAAAATGTGCCCTAATTTTTCTTTCGGCAGCACTAATCATAATTTCTATGGCAAAATGAAGCCCCTCATTTTGTTCCTTTGCAAATTAAATGTTTTAAGAGTTACCACTTTATTCCAATCAAGATGGCTCCAGGTGTTCCATACTTTTGTCATAAGTAAAAATGTTAGCGCTCTAGTTGTTCTTTAGAACACTCTGGGAACATTCAGTCATTGGGCTATACTTCGGCTACATCTGGGTGATATTTGTGCTGCATTTGGGCTGTTTTGTCTTTGGTGGCAATCTTGGGAGACTTATTTGTTAATGAAGTTTCCTAATTTCCTCATTTACTATAGTCGCCTCAGTAGAAAACACTTTCAGTTTTTTACACTCTAGTTACTCATTAGATCACTGTAGTAAAGCTACTGCTCACGAGGGAAATCTGCTGCTGGTATTGAAAGTACATGTTGCAGTCAGCATGTCAAAAATGTTTTCAATGAAATAGAAGAGGATTTGAGAAGTCACTCAAAATGTGCCCTAATTCTTCTTTCTGCAGCACTAATCATTCTTTCTATGGCAAAATGAACCCCCTCATTTTGTTCCTTTTTAAATTAAATGTTTTAAGAGTTACCACTTTATTCCAATCAAGATGGCTTCAGGTGTCCTATACTTTTGTCATGAATAAGGCTGTTAGCACTCTAGTTGTTCTTTAGAACACTCTGGGAAACTGCAGTAGAACACAAAGGAATTAACTGACGTTCTCTGCCCTTGTTGGATGTGCATGTTTTACTGAGAATGTCAGACTTCATTCTCACATGACTGAGAAAGAGAATGTGAATTTACAGAAAAAGTGCTCTCAGTTTAGCTTAAAGATCACCTTCCAACCCTCTGTGGGAAAAGAAAGAGAAAATAGTTTTCTCTCAAACATGATTCATGATATCCCAGCAGAAGGCTTTTTCACATGGTTAAAATCACCTTAGAACACACCACAATTACTAAAATGAGTATGATACCATCAACAAATGATTTATAATGTACCTAAAGTCTTAAAACCTTCTATTAACTGCAATGCTTTTTAATGAGGTGATATCATGCATATTGGTCCCAAGATGGCTGCCATCACTTCTTGGATGAAGTGCTGACAGCCAATTAGATCTCCGCCCAGATATATATATATGTATTTTTTTCTTTAATATCTAAAAAACTAATGAACAGATTTACACTATTTAACCAAAAGGCACGAGTGTGAACCAAGGACTACCTCTTTGCCGAATTTGGTGTAATTCCGTCCAGCAGTTCGGGATGTAGCCGTGAATAACGGTTCTTATGAAAAATTGCATTGGGAAAACACGTTTGGGACCCTCCTTTTTTCTCGGCCCCGGCTTGACGAATCACCCCTAGAGTTTCAGGATAGGAGCAGGCCGGAGCGGGCCACCAGTTTTTAAATGTTTGCGAAGATTCATCAACCGGCGTCCAAAGTTATTCCAAAAAGTATGTTTTGGATTTCCCATGGACAATAGGTCCTAACTATAACTACCTACTGGCGACCACCAGTAAGATATATATATATATATATATATACACTGAAAAAAACATAGGTTTCAGGCACGTTATAGTTAGGAATTTGCATTTAAAAACCTTAGAAAGTCACTGAAAAAAACATAGGCTTCAGGGGCATTATAGTTAGATGGACATTTCACTCATACAAAACCATAGAAATTCCCCCGTTATAGTTAGTTCAGCTAACTGTAACTCGCGTGCCTGCAATGCACTGCTGATGACATCACATATTACATCACTCATGACATGGTCAGTGACATCACTCATGGCATCACTAATGACATCTCTAATGACTTTACTGATGACATCACTGATGACATCATCCAGTGAATGTGTGTCTGTCTGAAAATTAAATATTTTTACACATGTATATCTCAAGGTCGATGTAAGAATAAATGGGTAAATAAGTGTCTAAGTGGATGGTTTTTTGTAAAATTGATTGTATACCTGACTGATTAAGGGTATCTTAGTGAATACATGGGTTAGCGAGTAGTGTTTAAATATGTAAATAACTGTATCAGTCTCTCACTTTGTGTATAAGTGGCTGCATGGAATGCTGAGTAGCTACATGAGTGTCTATGGGTTATTAGTTGGTTTTTCGAGTATCATTATGAGTGTCTGAGTGTCTGTATGGTTCGGTGAGGGGTATTACTTAGTGCATAGATGCATGAATGAGTGACTCACTGTTTGTATGTGTTGAAGACAGCATGTGTTCAGGACTGTATGGGTGGATGAGTGTGTGTATGGATGTGTTAGTGAGTGAATGACTGTCTCAATAGTGTCTTTATGAGTAACTACATATGTTTTAAACTAGTATATGTGAGTATTGATGTATATAAGTGAGTATATGTGAGAGTGAGGGATTGGAAGAGTTCCTGTATAAATAAGTATGTGTTTCTATAAGTGATTGTTTAAGAGAGTAAGAATATGTAAGTTTCTGTAGCAGTAAGTGTAGTGGTGTGTGTATAACTGTATATGCAAGTAAATGGATGTTTGATACTTTATTAGCATGAGTGACTATGTGTGTGAGTAACTCTAACTCTATTAATGAGTGGCAGTGTTTAATGGGATGTATAGGTGTATGAGTACATGTGATGAGTGAGTACATGTATGAGTGACTATTTAGAACTGTTTGTGAATGAGGGAATGTGTATGTAGATCTTGGAACTACTGAATAGGTTGTTGTAACTGGTATTGGTATGTCAATTTTTTTGAAAATTTTAGTATCTGTTTTTGAATGTGTGTATCAAAGGGTATATTAGGGTGAGAGGAGGTCTGCCACTCTATCACAAGGATGATGTCATTAGTGATGTCATCATTGATGTCATTTAAGATGTCATCAGTGATGTCATGAGTGATGTCACTGACCATGTCATGAGTGATGTAATATGTGACGTCATCAGCAGTGCATTGCGGGCGCGCAAGTTATAGTTAGCTGAACTAACTATAACAATGGAATTTCTATGGTTTTGTAGGAGTGAAATGTCCAGCTAACTATAACGCCCCTGAAACCTGTGGCTTTTCAGTGAATTGTTTTTAGGTTTTTGCACATGTCACCTCAGACCTCGTCCCCTCCCTTCAGTATATTGATTCAGAATTAAAGTAACATCAAAATTAAATTCATGATAAATGATTTACTTCCCAACCTATTCATCTACAAACCGAGAAAACGGCTACTACATCATAACTTAGAAATTAAAATAACATTTACAAAATTATGCATTCAAAATTAAAAATTAATAACAATGATGCGACCAATGCTACCATTTAAAATAATATACTAACTAAAATGTATTAAATTAGCAAAAAATATATTTATTACAACTATATTTAAGTAAATATATTAAATATACTGGTATTCTTAAAAACTATATTATATATCAGAAAACACTATTTTGGCAGTCACAATATTTTTGACACAATCTTCATGCCATACAAAATTTTTAATCCAATATTCTGGTTATACACTGTCATTTGATATGGTTTGCACTACTGCCTTAACAGAAGATACAGTGGTCTCATCACAGAGGGTTGTAATGTGTAAGGACTGGCACAAAGACTCTTTGCAGAGATGTGAAATTGTTTGTAGCTAAGTTGGAAGAAAAACTCCATAAACTATTTAAATAAAAGACACATTCCTATTTATTCAGAAAACAACATTAACAAAAAAATCAGGAATTTTCATCTGACAATGAAGTTGAAAAGATTTGTGAATCCATATCTTGTTAGTCATGTTTAGTGCTAAGTATGTAAAAAATATGGGCTGTGTAGTTACAATTTTATTTGAAGCAATGTTGCTGGCAGAGCAAGGTGCAATGGCACAGTGATTCAAAGTGCTAACGTGATGGGTGCATAGAAATTAAAATGTGGTTATAGCAACTCCCATTGCCTTTTTACAACGGGCATTCCCACTTTGGTATTTCCATATGGCTGTCGTCGTCATAACACTTCCATACAATTAATGTGACGATATTTTAAACTGTGTCAATAAACGATTAGTTACTTTTATCTGTGTGGTAGGGTTGCTGTCACTACCTTTTCAATTTAAATGTGGCTATACTACATCCTCATTTACAAATTTCACATTTGAACCTACTTGCAGTTTACTTTCTTGTATATTTTAATTTTTCTAGAAAACACTTTCTTACTATAGAGGGAATAGTTCTATTTCACTGCACATTTCCTAGTTTATCTCTTGTCTCTTGTAGCAGAGTTTGTTTCTTACACATAAAGGTTTAATAGTGAGTTCGACTTGGCTATGAAAGGGGGCCTGAAGGTGCCTTGGAGAGTGTTTGGCATACCTCTGTGAATGCTTTAGTGGTCGTGTTGGGATTGCTCTGGCAAGGCTCTTTTGAAATTTTTACTTGTAGTGTAAACAGTATTCGATTTATACTAAATTATTAATTTTACCTCAGTTTTTTTCTCTTTATAGAAACTCTGCACACCAAACCTGGCGTGTTAAAAATGGAATGCAAATTTAACATTTTATTTAAAAAATATATTTATCAGTGCCAGAAAGTTAGTTTGCAGTTTTCGAGGGCATTTCGGCTTGTCGTTTGACATCATCACGTTTTTTAGGTAAATGATTTTGATCTATTTAAGATTTTGTTCCTGTTACACCAATCTAGTGGCGTTATTAAAGAACAATACCGCACGTGTGTGAACCAAAGGCTTTTCATTTAACGGGTCGCCTTGGGTCCACGTCCCCATTGGGAACTGTGATGGCAGGGTCAATCTAGAGGAGGCAGTGGCACGGGGAAACCACTGCCTGACCCCGTATATTTTTAGAGCAGCACAGTGTCCTTTAAGAAACATTGGTAGCTTTAAAGAAAGTTTTCCGATTTGGGATACAATCACAGGGATGGTGATGTGCTGTCCCTGTTCTAATTAACATTAATTAGGCAAGTCGTTCTTGAAGTCAGTGCGTAATTTGCAACCAATTTTTGCAAATAGAATAATACCATATATGATCCCTATGTTCTGTAGACTATACACAAACATGTAAAAACAAAACCGTGAAATTATTTGAATTGTGAAATGCAATCAAGACAAGAATATATCTGTTTGCAAATATTTGATCTAAGCATTAAATGTCATTAGCATTTTTATGGTGTTCTTTTGAACTTGAGCCAGAAGTGTTCCTGGTGATTGACATATTTTGGTAAACATTGTCTTGGGATGCCTCAGTAACAATACATTTCAGCCCCAGGCGTAGACACAGATATTGTCAAAGAGCGGTACCGCTTCTGTTTTGATCCTCCCTTGTTTTCCTCAAGGAATGTCACTCTTTTGATCCCAACAGCTCCCAATGTTGCTCTTAGCATGTCTGCGTGTCCTTGTAGTCGCTCCATATGCCGGCTGAGGCCTCCGATCATGAACTTGAAACTTTTGAAGGGCACTGAAATACTGCTTTTCACACCATGTCTGGTAATATGTTTGTCATTACGATTGTAGAGAATATTTTCTTTCTTTATGAATGGAAGAAGTGATGGAAAAGATGTCTTTGTTCACAAGCATTTACGTAGTATGGGCCTTTACGACACACTACTTACTCAGGTGCAATCCATGTGCCTGCAATGCTGGAAATAGCGGTGCCTTTTAAGACACAGTATTTACATGATTTCAATGCATATATCTGTGATGCTGGGAAAGCAGAGCTCTCAATTCAATTATATTTACTTAATCACAATTCATAAGCCTGCAATGCCGTTATATTGAGGGCTCCTGGAACCACGTAGTTTATAAACAATATATACATTTTTTTTTTAAAATGTTTGCAAATAGTTAACATGTGCGGATATGCCACTGATGGCTACCACCTTTGAGTACATGCAATTAACGTTACACCAACATAACTGCAATCATCTTTTTAAAATTACCTGATGGATGCAAGATGGAGGATTTTCGCTACCTTCAGACATAGAGCAAGAATCGTCCTATATAATATTGTGCTTCTTCATCAAGCTTCTACTGTGTTCAAATCCAGTCTGAGGTGAACACAAGGGGGCACATTTACAAGCCCCTACTATCACTGGGGCTTCACTTTTTTGGACGCTCCTGTGGCCTAGCGCCATTTTCAATATTTACAAGATGGCTCTAAGTTACTTAGCGTGGCTCAACTCTAAACCCTCTAAATATGCCCATTCCAGCCACAGTCTTCTGCTGGAAAGGGGCATGTAATGGGTGTCGCTCCGGCCATTCCACCGCAACATCCATTGCCTTTTGACGCTGCCCCGGATTTACAAGGAAGTGTATCTCTGTGGCAGTGCCACAAACTAACGCCATGCAAGAGCACGCATTAGAATGGCGGATGTGGAGGAATGCTTTATGAGCAAAAAGCCAATAATTATTGATTATGTGTGGGAAGGTGTCCCTTCCTGCACATAAACAATGGTTAAATATTGACGATTTGCTACTTTTATGTGTGCTGTAGATTGCAGCATATACAGAAGTAACAAATAGTCATTACGTATTATTGTTTATGCACTTTGCTGCACATAAACAATCATTCCCTGTAATGCAGGTACCCTTGCACTGTGGTGCACGGGTACCTGCTTTGGCAGTAGGCAGCTAATTATAGCCAACATTTCAGAGTGCTGCGCTGCCAGATTTGGAGCAAATCGACGCTCCGACATTTTCTAGTGAATATGCCCCTTGGTCTCCTACCAGAACTAGCCTTGGTGATTGTATCTTTCTCACGACCTATAAACATTACTTCACACAATGATTCTTTGTAACAGTGATAGGCCTGCTTATTCATCATCATCAACTAAGGCAAGGGAAATCCTGCTTCCTCCTAGTTAGTTGTGAGTTTGATCATTGCTGATCCTTTGACATTGCTAGACACTGGGTTGCAGGCCAATTGTCAGTGATTATGAATTCAAGCCTGAGTCCCTCTTCCAGCAGAGAAATAGGGATATTGACTCAGAAATGTCTGGACTCAGCCAAAGTGCATCTTAGTCATCTATTATACTGTTGCTGCAGACACATCTTTGTATAGATTTCCCGTTAGCCCATGGGATCCAAAGAGATGGATAGGCATGATCATGAGATCTATGCACACCTACCAGTGCAAGAGGGTTGACCATGGATCAGCCATCTGCTTTGACATCACACCCAGTTGTATGTTACTCTATCTACCACCACTAAATGTCTACCATTACATAGCCTTGATTACATCATCTGCCACTACGTTGTCTGGGACTTCAACCTGAAATTGACAATATGTCTATGCTCTAAATGTATTTTAAAATTTCTTATGCAATTTTAATTTAAACAATGTCTTTTTTGGGGGAACTCTCAAAGTCTCTCCTCATTAATAACTTTTTTAAGTCGTGTCCCGTATGTTATTGAAATTTGCAACAACCTAGAAGTAGTTTTCTTTTTTCCTTTATTGTAATGTAATGAATACATATTTTGTGGCTGAACCTCCCTTTGTTTGTTTTCAAGCCAGTAAACTGTATGAGAGAAATATGGCTTTCTCTCTAGGAATCTGCACGGTCTTCTGCCAAAGGTGAACTTAGCCTTTGGATCTAGCAAAGCTGTAGGGTGCTCTTACTTTGTCTGCTATGGTTGATTCAGCTAAGTTCTTGCTCTTTCCTGTAAAATTCTAACAAGATGAAGCAAAGTTCTGAGCAAACATCTGAACAGTCACATTCTTATGTAATGAAGGATTTGCAATACAGAAATTGGGTTGGTTTGATTTCACTAGCACACACCACCGCTAATTTTAGGCAAATAGAAGTGTAACATTTCCAATTTAGAAAGCTGAATGAATGAGCATTGCTTTTGTGTACTTATATGTGGGAGGAGACCCAGTGTATGGTAGACTGTTGAACTTGAGCCCCTTTTTTCAGTCTGTTCAGTAGCATGTCATGGTCGACCTGATTACAGGCTCCTGTCAGAAGAAGGGATGAGAGAACGGAGTTTCTGTCCTCATCTAGCTCACCAGTAGTTTACAATTATGTTGCTTCTGGCTGATCTGGAATTAGGGTTATGCTAGATGTGGTGCCAATAGGGATTTAAAGCTTTCATCTGATTGAAAGAACTGTAAGGCGCAGGCACCACTTTACATTACATATTTAACAATTTAAAATAATTTCCGTGACCTAGAACAACATATTGAGGTGTTAGTTGGAAATTTCAAAAGACACAAGCCACGAAAGCATACTGTGTAGCATAACTGCTTGACTATTGTCAGTGTAGTCCTAAGTCCTGAATAAGGAAAGCAATTTAAATGGCAAGGAAGAGAAGAAAGAATGTGGGTTCACTCACAGACAGCTCCTCTCAAATCCCTTTATACATTCTCAAACTCAGAAATCAGAGTTCTAAACCAAGATAAAACTGAGAATACTCCCACACACCAATTTCACACAAAGTGACACATGTAGTGTGAAATGAATATATGAGGCCAGAAGGGCACACTAAACCATTTGAGCGGTTTTCACATTTAAAGACTCTTCACACCAACTCATCAAACACTGATTACGCCATACTCCAGCTGCTGGTCAATTTTAATCTCATTCCTTCAGACTACAACCATTCAATGAATGTGTTGACAAAAGATACCGTGAAGGCTATCCAAGCAGAAAAATCAGGGAAGGCCCAGGCTTAGACAAAGTACTATGCAACTTGTTTCGCTCAGAACCTTTAATTTGGAGATCTTATATTTAAAAAAACTGAGATAATCTCCATCCATAAGAAGGGATTCCGTAGTTCACCACGCAACTACCACCCAATTACCCTCATCAAAAATATCCAGAAAATCTCTAGCAGGCAAGTTTTGTTTAAGCTGAAAACAATATTAATAAAGAGGTCTAAAACCAGGTTTAGAACGGTTTAATACCTAAAATCAGTATTGTCGATCATGTTTTTTTATTCCATTCGATCAAATGGAAAACTATTGACATCAATCATGGGCACCTTTATGTATAATTTGTGGAACTAAGTCTTGCCTTTAATACAGTCCCTGTATCAAAGTTTTCGGTGGTACTGAAAAAGATGAGAGCACCACGAGCATACTTCAAGTAATAATGCAATTGAATATAAATATTTTGGTCAAGCATTTTGGGGTAGCAATGGGAAGCTGAGAGAAAAAAATGACAATGACGTAGGACTGCATCAGGGCTTCATCCTGTCCCCAACCATCTCTTTCTTAAAGGATGTATGGATTTTCTTTTGGATTCAGGAAACAACTCCCCTCTGTAGTGTGTTTATATAGGGACCTATATCGATACTCCTATTTCTGACCTTTGTCCGGTTATAATTCACTAATATCCATACAACGGCACAGAAACCCGTTTCAGATTAAGTCATAGTGCATGCTATCACATTAAGCAAGCACTATTCCTCCAGCCCCCTAGAAAGCACACCGAGTTCTCAAAACAAACCAAACCACGAGCAGACCTGGGAAATCCCCCGCAGCTATTGTTTTGATTTAGTTCGAGAACTCCTGTAAAGAATGTAAGAACGACCAGTTCTTATGACATCCTTACTGACGTTCTATGTCCATCCTTACGTAAAACTCGGCACCTTTCAGGTATAAATATACCGACGCTGCCCTAAGCAAAGACACGGTGGTGATGAGCTTGGAGCAGCGCTACTTGCCGGAGAGCCCAGCTGATGCAGGAAGCCCACGGACGCTGCCCCTCCTTTTTGACGCGCTGAGAAAGACGCTGTCTTTTCTCCTGCCGAGAAATCCAGCTTCCAGCGTTTCCAGCTTGCCCTCGCGGGTAACTGGGATACCGAGTCCTGAGAAAGAGATACTAGCCCTCCTGCCTTCTAAATCCCAGGTACTGAACTGACTAACCCCTTACAGAGAATTCTTGAGTCAGATTCTTGGCAAACCAAACTTAACCTAAACTGCTACTTACTTACTCCCTCCCACGTATTAGGCTTAGGTCAGGTACACCGGGGTAGGCGTAGTTAGAAGCACCAGTTGAGTACGATTAGTCAATGTATATATGTATGTATATCTTTTATCCATTTTAAAATATCATATGGCTAAGAAACCATATCAATCCTTTTACAGTATTATTTTATAATCCTGCTTTTACTGTATGCACTTTACTTAACTATAAGTATTGGAATCATAGCAATTCATTTCTCTTGTATGAGAAAAGAGACTGATCAATAAAGAACACCTTTTTATTGAACACGCCCGTCTCTTCCTTTCTCTACAATCTGGTGAAACTAAGTATGCACGTATTGACTGAGTAAAATAGTTGTCTTTTGTTTTCACACGGCTCTAGAGATATACTCTTGATCAGGGGGAGCAAAGTTGTCATGTTCTATGGTTGTCAGAAACTAAATCCCTTCTTGTCTATCCAGGGAGGTTAAACTACTCCTTGCCTATTCAAGAAAGTTTCTAGTGAACTCTGAGCTAGCTGGCACACAAAACGTTAAGTCTAATATCGTCAGTAGAAGACCTAGTTAACCTCTGTCCTACGTCTATACTATTGAAGATATTATTCCAATGCGCAGAGCCTATTGGGATAATAGGAACTACACTACATGGCGCCCAACGTTTGGTAAGGCGATAAATCTAACGCAAGGCATTAGAGTAACTCAGTCGTGCTTTTTCACACAGACCCTTTCTCCCATAAATACTCCAAAGACGTCTGGAGTGGGTAAAAGGTTAAATCCGCCAAACTTAGTAGGAGGAGACTCCTATGTATAGTTTTTGGTTTATTCAACGTTGAAGGATACACTGTTCCAAAATATTGTGCACCTAATCTTTGTTTCCTTGAAAACCTGATCTGCAACAAAAACAAAAAAACCATTCTGTCAGTAAAAATGTCAGAAACTGAAGAAGAGAGGGAGACAGCTAGAATGGCAGCTCGTCTCATAGAGGATGACAATAGTCTCCTGCAGACTGACCCGGACGCAATACTCATCCCGGTCAGCATAAGAAAAACTATAACCTTAAAACTTATAGAAAACGGACTGACATCGAGAGGTGGTACAGTCATATTCGTAATTGAGGCACATGAATATCGGCAGACAGAGGTATTCTATTCATGGATAAACTTTCCAGCAGCAAACGCAGTAACGAAGGAATTCCACTATTACAAGATAGAGGAAACCTCCGGATGAGTACACCCCTTTCGAGGAGGTGGAAATACCACTAAAATACCAAGAGCACCTGCTCTGGTTTAAAGGCGCCCTAAAACATAATGATCACATCACCAGGCTCGGTCCACTAGGTAGACCAGGAGCAACGTGGCCGGTTCTAGCCGGATACAAACCACATCCAGACATTGAAAAAATGTCAATACCAGAACTTTTAGCACAGCTAAAACAACTGATTAAAATACACAGACAATTAGTCCAATATGTAATGCGGACTTCAAAAGTCCAAACAGCTATTAAAATTCCACAGCTGACCCCTCATCAGGGGAACACAAATAAAATCACACCACAGAACATACAGTCCTGTCTAGGTAAAGTACCCATTAAACGGGAACAAATTCCTTTCTGGTTAGCACAAAAAATCACTCAAATAGAGGCGGTATTTCCGGATACCACCCCTGTTGAGGAACACAGAATTCTGACTATCTGTCTTCCAATGGGAATCGCACCACATGTGGAGGACTGTGACACTCGGGGCACAGTCTTTGCTTCCATTTATACAAAAACACATGGTGTTCCGTCCATAGCGGTAATACCAGAGGTGCTAAAACAGATTCAAAGTGAATACAGTCCAGAACCTGCTTTAACTCTGGGTATGAAATTACTGAAAGACTTTAAGCAGGTCTCGGCAATATTACTAGCCAACATAAAGGGGGAAGCAGCAACTGTGGCGATCCGCCAGAGGTTGAAAGAAACAGATATAGCAGACCAACCATTTGAACTTGCCAGAATCATAGAAAAATCCTATGAAGAACTAGGAAGAGATAGTTTGGGTGGGAAACCAGTGAAACCCCAACTAACTGAAAATCCTGAAAAGGTATTTATTAAAAATAATCTAAACACTCCAAAAAAGAGATGGGATGGAAATAAACAATCCACTCCTAAAGAAAAAAGATTCCAGTCCAGAGGAAGGTCTCCTCGGCGGAGAGAAAGATCTCCGGACCAAGGACACAAGTCTCCCTAGAGGGAGCCCTCTAAGAAAAGATACAACCTTAGAAATAGGGATAATTTAAAGAAACCTGATAGATATCAAGATATTGATACACGTCCCTCTCGATCTTTTCAGACTTCCTCGCAGAAATCGGAAAGAAGAGGACGGTCAGAACACAGGGAAGAGCACGTCAAGTCCAAAGACAAGGAACCTGCTCATCAGAATAAAAAGTTACAATTTCCAAAGAAGAAGGTAGCCAGTATTAAAGTAATCAAACATGCCGAGGATACTGAGGACACAGCTGAAAAACGGAGAGTGGGCTCAGACAATGCTAGACAGCGCAGCAGAGGTGAGCATAGCTCGCAAGATCCTGATGAATCATCTGGAGACAGTGGACACAAATGAATACATTCAGGTGGAAACTGCAGATACCAGAGTTAGCAAACCTCATAAAATATACGAAATAACATTGCGTATAGAGGGAGATAAGACTAGGAAAATAAGGGGTCTATTTTGGGATAATCTCTCCAAAGGCTATGACATGTTTCTAGCTGAAAAAGATTGGCCACCAGAGTTTGTCAGGGAGTGCCCTCATGGCGAAGAAATGATTATGCCTGCCTTCTCAAATCATATTCCAATTCATAAAAAATATACACTTGCAAGAAAGTGGGCAGTAGCCCAGGCTCCTGCACTTTATAAAAATCATGTGGGATGGGATGAGGACTCTCCTCCTCACAAAATCCAGTTAAAATCTCAACCAACTGCACAGAGGCAGAACCCAATTAAGCAAGAAGCTAAAAAACAGGTCAGGGAGATCTTAGATCAACTTGAATACCAGGGGGTGATTGAAACTTGCACCTCACAAATGAACAATCCTTTGTTTCCTGTCTCCAAACCAGATGATTCATATCGTCTAGTTTTGGACTACAGACACCTAAACTCATGTTGCAAAACTTTTGCAGTACAAAACTCACACAGTGCAGCACTAATAAATAGCATAGTGCGCAAAAAATACAAAACAACATTAGACATGTCTAATGGATTCTTTTGTCAAAATATAGCACCTGAAAGCAGATATTTGACCGCTTTCTCAATAAATGGCACTCAGGAAAATTTCTGTTGTTTGCCACAGGGGTTCAAGAACAGCCCAGGATTATTCTCAGCGAGAGTAACAGAGTTACTACAAATATATGATGATGAGGCATTATCTTATGTCGATGACATCTATCTAACAGATGATGACTTGGATACTCACTTGAAAAGAGTGAACACCATAATACTTGGGTTCGCAGCAGAGGGTTACAAATTCAACTTCAAAAAGTCAAGAATTGCCCATCTGACAGTCCTGTTTTTAGGATATGAATTATCAAGTGAAGGCAAAAGCCTGGCTGACAGTTTCTTAGAGAAATGTGCTGTAATCCAAGCACCAAGAACGCTGAAAAACTTACAATCAATTCTAGGTTTCCGGAATTTCGGAAGAACTTACATTATAAATGACGCAGAGAGGGTTAAACCTCTCTATGACCTAATAAAACCAGATTTTAAAAGAATCAATTGGACTCAAAAACACACAGAAATTTTGAGATCTTTACAAACAGACATGTTAGTTAAAACAAAACTACAAACACGCGATAACACACGCAACCTTGTGATTCGAGTCATCCTAGGAAGATGCGGATTCACATACCTAACCTCTAATGAGGGAGAAACGGTACCAATAGCATACAAATCACATTTGTACACAAAAGCTGAAATGAAATTTAGCCCAACGGAAAAAATTCTAACCGCGGTACAGACTGCTGTAGCGAAAGAAAGAGCCCTAGCACAAGGTAAACGAATAATCATCGTTACACCAATACCAGCCCTAGAGGCGGTAACAAAGGCAAGCATTCCGAATGCTAAAGCACTACATCCGAGATGGATACAGTGGGCTAATTCTCTTGCTGCAACAGACGTGGTATACGAATTTGATCCTAATTTAAAAACACAAGAATTTCTCCAATATGAATTTGAATGTCCTCTGCCGACCGAAATCCTGCCTCTTGAACATTACGGATGTATAATATATACGGACGGATCAGCACAACCCGCAGTTGGGGGTAAACATGCTTACAGTGCTGCGTGCGCGATTGTTAAAGGTCGCTGGCACGGAGGAAAATTTAGACCACTAGTCACTAAAACGCAATCCCTAGGAGATTGTACAGCTCAGCGAGCTGATCTACTAGCATTTAAGATGGCGCTTGAAAATACAGATCGCGAATTCCCTGCACTCATAGTGTGCGGTTCATATTATTGCGTCCAGTCTTACAATGAATACTTGCAGAACTGGGTTCAGAACGGTTTTAAAGATGCAAAAGGTGGCACAATCAAGCATAAAACGCTGTGGGAACAAGTAGTTCTTTTACAAAAAGAACTACAAAAGACTCACGTGATACATACACTGAGTCATCAACGTGATGGCGTTCACGTTGCAGGGAATTCATTGGCTGATGAGGCCGCGAAGGCAGCCGTGCAAACGGCTTCCGTAGCTGCCATCACCCGGTCAAAAACAAAAATATACAGCGAAATATTACAAGCTGTCAGCGCTTCAGTAAAAGATGCGATAGAAACACTCCCGAAAGGCTTTCCAGTAAAGTACTCATACATAACTGATGCGAATAACGTTCCATTTGCTCTAATCCCTGGAGTGGGGGATAGGGCAATTACAAACATGGAATATAGGTTAGGACTCATTATAGCGGCACACGAAGGGCTTGCTTCTGTACATGCTGGTGTTTCGGCCACAGTATCATTATTAAAATAGAGATACTGGTGGCCACAAATGAGAAGACAAACCAGGAACTATGTTCTAGAATGTGAAATATGTCAACGAATGAAGGTATCAACCGTGAAACAACCAGCACAGACGCCCCTTCTAATCTCAGATAAACCATTAGCATGTGTTTACCTGGACCACTGCGGTCCCTTACAAAGGGACGGTAACTATAAATATATCATGGTCGCAGTTGATTCATGCACGAGATTCATTTGGATTTGGCCCCAGCGCTCGGCTGACGCCAGAACTGTTATAAAAGATTTGCGAGTCTTTATCGGCACATACGCAATTGGCATGCTACATTCTGACCAGGGTCCTGCTTATAGCTCTCGAGCTTATAGGGAGGCCATGACCAGCATGGGCATTGCATTGTGGTACTCTTGTCCCTTTCATCCTGAGGGAAAGGGAATTGTGGAAATTAAAAACCATGACATAAAGCAATCTATTACGGCAAAGGTATTAGGTTCGGGAGATGGGTGGGTCAAACATTTACTAAGTGTCCAACGTAGTGTTAATAATCTGCCAAGAAATTCTCTAAGAGGTCTCAGTCCGTACAAATTATTGTTTGGGACTAGAATGTTAATCCAGGACCTCGATAGTCAAACTTCAGTAGTGAAAGAAAAATGCTTTGATATAAAAGATCCTTTGGCTATTTTACAGGACTTAAATGAAACAAGAAAACCCCTGAGCAACATAAAGTTGAAACAGCAGCCAACAACCACTGAAGAGAAACCACCTCTCCCAGCAAGACCTGTCTGGATTCCAAAAATCGGGGATCTGGTCAGAGAGAAGATCGCGGTAAAGTAGGAATTTGGGCCTTCTTACAGAAAAGCAGTACCTGTCTTGTCTGTCAACGGGACAAGATCAGTAGTATTACCGCCCCTTGCTGGTAAAAAGGAGAACCGAGTTGTATCCATCGACCTGGTTAAACCACAATCATGTGGCCGATAACAAGTAGTAGGCCAAGTGGACTCCCAAAAAGTAGTAGAACACCAAAGTTTGCTACAAATACAGAGGTTCAAACTGAGAGACTAATCACATTTGATAAACCTACAGTGAATCAACAAGGACTATGCAACAAAGCCATGGAACTAAAACCTCTTGAAACCCAAATCAAATTCTTACATCAAGAAACACCAATCTACAATGATATACCAACTGACTATGCTAATGAAACAAAGCAAATCCCTAAAGCAAAAAGGAATCCAGAAGCATTGAAACAATTGACAGAACAGCATCAGGCTACTTCATCAACTTCGATGATTTTTCTGAGGATCCAAGAGAACCTGGGGAACAGCCAACAACAAAAACTTTAAAACACAAAGCACAGGAACTCTTTCATCAACTAAAATAAACGTATCTGATTTCTCCATGGATTGAAATTTGGGTGGCACTAGGTGTATTTGTCCTCATACTTTGGCTCTTCATGGTACTATGCTTGGGACATTTTATTGAGGGAAAATATGTTACAATGGACACAGCAAGTCAGAATATCAACTTGGTCCTGAAACCACACAGGTCTTCACACATCGAGAAAAGAGAACTTTCTTCAGTAAACTTCACAGCCAATCCTATACCCGGTGGGGTAGCATGGGACAAAACTGATTACGAAATCTATGGTCCGGTTGAGCTCCTGAAGTATCCTCATCAATTCAAGATTTCATTAAGTGACTTTGTAAAACCAAGCACATTCGCTGATGATTGGGACTTTGAAAGTATTAATGATATGATGTCAGATCTAGTGATGTCAGCTAAATTTACAGAACATGATTATTTGCAAGGTTCATCTAATTATGACCAGATGTATTGTTTTAACCACTATGGTAACCATTATCTGCATAAATCTGCTCTACCTAGAAATGTTTTAAATTATAACCAATGGGAACATTGTGCAACTCCACCAAAAGACAGTTCGAAAACATTTTATGATAAATATTCATACTTTTCAGGGTTCAACACAAGCAATGCAGAAACATTTTATTTTAAATTATTAAATAAGACAGGAATGAAAACGATGCTTACAAATACAAAATTAATCTATTCAGAGACATTTTTTGATTTCTGGAACAATGATATTGAAACGAAAACAATCTGGGGTACAAGAGATTGGCAAGTGCAAGGTATAGAATCATTATTTAGAGCCTGCATGATCTCAGAACAAATTATATTCTTGAATGATACAATTCAACAGACAACCTGTCTTGGCCTAGCCAAAATTAAAGACTTGAACAAACCGTCTATTCCAAAACCAACACCTGACAGTAATAGCACTACAGATGTTGAGATAGACGTATCACAAATAACTGTCAAGATAGATTCCAGAACAAAATACAGGGGTTCGCATTGACCAGGCCAGACCCTAGATACTCCCAGAGACAACATCCAGGGATTGTAACTACTTACAGTGTAGGGAAACTCTGCCTCGAATAGCTACATACATCCACACTGGTTGAAATTAAGCAACACTTGACTTTACTTAAAGAAGGTGCTGACTTGCGTGATTTCATTATGGGACCACGCAAACAGCGTCAAAAACGTTTCATAGCGGCCTCTATATATGCAGCTTACAACGAAGCTTGGAAAGAAACTCAAATTGAGACAGCAGAGAAAATACGGGAACTTGACCGTGTTAATTTGGAAAAATCACTTTCTGTTGTAGACAATGGGTTAATGACTCTGTCTTCCAGAATATATTCACTGGACAGTATTGTATCATCTGCAATCGATATAATAGAGCAGGACTTACTAATGTTACAACATGGTCAGTCTCAATTGCGTTCTATTGTACAGTTTGGCTGGACGTTACAAAATCTGCGTTCAGGCTACGTGCCTTGGCGTTTAATCAACACAACGTCATTATTCAGTATCTTTAACCTTACTGATACACAAATCAGCTTGGCACAAAAGGGTGCTGATTATACAATTCTGAGCATTGAAAAACTTGAGAGATTGCCATTGACAATGTCAGAACGACCTGTCATTGAATGGATAATACACGGAATCATAACTATTCCAATAGCGACTTTCCAGTTCCGATACTGCCAAAAATATATACAGGCAGGCCAGTATGAAAGGTTGGGTAAAGGATACATTAAGTCAACATGGAACTTACCTTATACACACACATGTTACAGTAATAAAGGACAGAGTGTATTTCTTAGTGGTAATAATTGTGAAAAATCACTAAGTGGTATACTTCTGTGTCAGGGTATAAGTTTGCATGGGGCCTGTGAAGGGACTTCAAATACCCTTTCATGTCACCAGCTCGGCACACCTGCAGCACAAATAGAACCATTCTTTAGAAGACTTTCTAACGGGAGTTACATTCTAATTGTAGATCACAGATGTTGTGGCTTACTGCCAGGAAAACCTTATCTCATAAGCGTAGGCTCCATGGTCACTTGTTGTGAGAGAGTATTGTTTCCGAATGACGCTCCAGACAGGGAGGAAAAAATTTGGCCCAGTTTGAAAATCTCTTCTATTCGAATTGATACTTCAAGCAGAATGAAGACTGTGCTCCTACAGACGCCAACCCATTTGACGTCATCAAAAGGAACGTATGATCTCCAAGTTGCAAGGACAACGGGTGAGATACATGCATTGTTATCAACAAATTGCCCCCTACACTTCGCAGAAATGCTAAACGAAATCTTAAACATTTCTGATACAAGTGGTATCGCGAGTGTATTTAAGACCGTTTTTTCGGTACTGTTGACACAATTCAAAGCAGTCCTGGGTATTTTTCCCAATTTCGTCCATTTCATCTTTGGCGGACTTCCACTCCTGTTGGGACTAGTAGCAGGCATTTTATTTTTGCCACTCTTGCTTCGTTATGGCAAGCCATGTCACAGACAAGACTCCAGCAACCATGGAAGAAATGATCCTAGCTATACGCTACCGGGACCGCATAACTAAAGTCCTTGGATTAGCCCGGCTACGAGATCTGAATATGACCTGGTTTCTTTCGTTCAGACCCATATGGCAGAATTGTGTTATGCCTGTATTGAGGTGCATGCTATGCGGCGAAGAATGCGTGATGGACACCTGTCTTACACTACAATCAGAAGTACCATTGGATGCAGATACTTTGTTGAGTCCAGTAAAGGCTCATGCATTGTGCTGTCCCCAGCGGCTACCTATCCTGATTACGGCATTCGTGGAGACTTCACCACTACGATTGAAGGGTAGTGAAGTACAGGATGAAAGCAGCATCAACCAGATACGACCATCTGTAAGCAGTTCTGATCAAACCATCACTGAAAGCGAACATGCTCATGACTGCATGATAGCGACATTTTCCAACTTGGTCGAACTTTCACCAGAAGCGGTAGACTGTTTTTTCGAGAGTCTGTCTGAAATGATGTTTTCACCAGAACAGAGAAAGTGACTTTAAACGAAATTGAACACAGCGTTCCCTGAACACTGAATTTGGCCTTCAGCTTTGTGAAAACAAAGCGACTGTGAACTATTTTTTCTCTTCTCCCCTGACAAACTGGAACTTTTTCAAATACAAAAATATTTCCCTTTTTGCACTTATCTTCTGCTTAAAGTAAAACTATTCTTAGAGAACATAGCTTCTATTTTTAGGAACTCTAGAAACATTACATTACCTGAACCTCTAGCTTATTTAAAAGTGATTGTATTTATATGTGATGAAGTGGTCTTGCACTTTTTCTTCTGTATTAAGAGCCATTTCATGTGTAATTTTCGCAAATCATTCATGCAGATATAAAATGTGCATCTTTTTTTGAATGATTATACTGCTTAAATGCATACAGTACCTATACTCATTTTCGTGTATTTCGCAATACCACTTTTCGAATGCAAAAAAAAAAAAAAAGGAAATGTATTCTGGGTTGGTTCGGTATACACATGCACTGTTAGTTATGTTTACTAGTGCTTAGGTTAGTAAATATGTCCATAAATGCGTGGAGTGGGTGTAGTGTGTTTATATAGGGACCTATATCGATACTCCTATTTCGGACCCTTGTCCGGTTATAATTCACTAATATCCATACAACGGCACAGAAACCCGTTTCAGATTAAGCCATAGCGCATGCTATCACATTAAGCAAGCACTATTCCTCCAGCCCCCTAGAAAGCACACCGAGTTCTCAAAACAAAACAAACCACCAGCAGACCTGGGAAATCCCCCGCAGCTATTGTTTTGATTTTGTTCGAGAACTCCTGTAAAGAATGTAAGAACGACCAGTTCTTATGACATCCTTACTGACGTTTTATGTCCATCCTTACGTCAAACTCGGCACCTTTCAGGTATAAATATACCGACGCTGCCCTAAGCAAAGACACGGTGGTGATGAGCTTGGAGCAGCGCTACTTGCCGGAGAGCCCAGCTGATGCAGGAAGCCCACGGACGCTGCCCCTCCTTTTTGACGCGCTGAGAAAGACGCTGTCTTTTCTCCTGCCGAGAAATCCAGCTTCCAGCATTTCCAGCTTGCCCTCGCGGGTAACTGGGATACCGAGTCCTGAGAAAGAGATACCAGCCCTCCTGCCTTCTAAATCCCAGGTACTGAACTGACTAACCCCTTACAGAGAATTCTTGAGTCAGATTCTTGGCAAACCAAACTTAACTTAAACTGCTACTTACTTACTCCCTCCCACGTATTAGGCTTAAGTCAGGTACACCGGGGTAGGCGTAGTTAGAAGCACCAGTTGAGTACGATTAGTCAATGTATATATGTATGTATATCTTTTATCCATTTTAAAGTATCATATGGCTAAGAAACCATATCAATGCTTTTACAGTATTATTTTATAATCCTGCTTTTACTGTATGCACTTTACTTAACTATAATATTGGAATCATAGCGATTCATTTCTCTTGTATGAGAAAAGAGACTGATCAATAAAGAACACCTTTTTATTGAACACACCCGTCTCTTCCTTTCTCTACAATCTGGTGAAACTAAGTATGCACGTATTGACTGAGTAAAATAGTTGTCTTTTGTTTTCACACGACTCTAGAGATATACTCTTGATCAGGGGGAGCAAAGTTGTCATGTTCTATGGTTGTCAGAAACTAAATCCCTTCTTGTCTATCCAGGGAGGTTAAACTCCTCCTTGCCTATTCGAGAAAGTTTCTAGTGAACTCTGAGCTAGCTGGCACACAAAACTTTAAGTCTAATATCGTCAGTAGAAGACCTAGTTAACCTCTGTCCTATGTCTATACTATTGAAGATATTATTTCAATGCGCAGAGCCTATTGGGATAATAGGAACTACACTACACCTCAATTGGTGGGCAAAAAACTTCTGGCAATATTGTTCAGCGATGCCAGTTGTTTAATATACAGAACTCTCAGGAGTCTCAAGGTCCTATTGAATACGTTTCATCTATTTTATAAATATCATGATCTTGAAATTATTATATGTAAAATTGATGGCCTTTAATCCTATTAACAACTTTAAGGTTTTGATTCCTATGGAAGGTACCGTTTAAGAGAGACTTCACTAATTTTGACTTTTTGTGTATTGGATTGGATTGGATTGGCAAACTCCCATATGTGATTGGTGCAAATTACCAAAAGCTAACTTATTTTGTGTTACAGAGCAGCTGCCATTCTTAAGTTTGTAAAGTGATTGACCATTTACCCTCATTTGACTGAAGTAAGCATTTTTATGGGCAAAGGTGTTAGTGCTCTTCAGTATGAATAAGAACTTTGGGGACACTGTAAGTTCGAACCTCTGAGGAAGGGAGAACATATTTGTATTAAATCAATCTTGAAACAACCGCTAAGCACCTTTACGCGCCCATTAAGGCTCGATCTTGCACTAAAACCGATTAGCCACATTGGAGATTTGAAACCCATACTTTATTTGGTATTTATATGATCAATGATTGACCTGGATTTGAACGGGAGGCATTATGAGATGTCAAGCATAGATCTGTCTTACTGCAAATCCCAATGGATGAGTTATGTTAGATCATGGATGGATACATCAGGGTTAAGCGAATATTGGTCGCACCCTTAATGGTTTTCCTTTACTGGTATCAACATTGTAAATTATAGGTACAGGGAATCTGCTTCAATTAGAGAGTTACACTTTTTTCGATAGGAATTCTGTCTAATTTCTATCAATGAAATGTTGTACCAAATCAGAGGAGGTTTTCGATTATATTATCTCTCCCTCGATTGGAGACACATATATAACATTTATACTGGGTAGACTACCACTTGATATTTGTACTTTATCCTCCTCTTGTGCTAAATCTGAGGTATTCCTTTTGTCCCAACTGTAACACTGCAAAAGAAAAGGAAAAGCATGTATTGTTCTTCTCTGGAGACTTACAGCAGTGCCATCCTAATTCATGGGAAGACTGGGCAGATGCATAGGGGCCCCATGCAGACCAGAATTAAACTCTAATTTTCTGTCAAACAGTTTTATTCCTGTGAGTGGTTGTGTAGGCAGGGTCCAGAGCATTGCTTTGCCTTGAGGACTATAGTGCTGCTAAAATGGCACTGGACTACAGGATTCTAAGAGCTAAACTGATTTTTAATTCAATATCTGCATTAAATATTATTTGGAAGCCATGAGAATATGTAAGACTAATAGCAGCATCTATGTGTGTTACTGTTTTACATTTTCTGCGATCAGCCAGCATATATGATATAAACGAATATAGCCCTGAATATGTTGTTGACCCTATCGGGACTAGGTGACTAGTTTATTATCTTATGTATAATTTGTAAATAATTCTGTTTCATTAAATTCTATATAATACCAAAGTGTCGGCAAAGCTTGAACTGAAGTAGCATTTTCGAGTTGGTAATTTATGTTTTTTTTAAATCGTTTTTATTGTTTTTCAGGCAGGATAGAAATACATCCAACAATAATAAATTGAGATAAGGTCCAATAACGTTATGGACTTCCCCCCTCCCCTTCCTGGCTACATGGAATGCATGCCCTTGATAATTGGTTTTACAATACTGTACAACATTTTCAGAGTGGCAAAAAAGTGGTTTAAAAGTGTTCAGGGTCCTAGTGTTCCATTGACACGGACATTCTGAGGCCCTCATTTGTGGTGATTTGGCTCATGGCAGTGCAGCAAGTGTCCGCTTGCTGTGCTACCCTACACCAAAGTGAAAGGGCAGGAATGCACCATATTTATGCAATACAGTTCATTCCTGTCCTTTCCTGTGTGTTGGTGCCATTTCGTAAGCTTTGTGCCAAAGCAGGCATCCTTACACCATGGTGCAAGGGTGACTATGCTGTTGTGGGCAGAATGCAGCACACATAGAAAAAACGAGGAGAAATAAAATTCTTTCTCCTTGTTATGCCTCACCTCAGGAGGCATAAGGTTTAGGCTCATTGCAGGTTTATATGCTCTCGTCAATCTGAGGGGGTGTCAAAATCCATGGGTTTTGCATGGGAAAACCCACTGCAACGCTCATGGAACGCCTCCTGAGCGCAGAGTAAATCAAAGCAGCGATGTGTGCTGCCTCACCTTAGTCCATATCTTTGAGGCCATTCAAAGTCATGCATAATGGCTATGCGTGACCACATAGATATGATTTTGTGATTTACCCAAACATGAGACTCTGGCGGTGCAAGGGGCACGGAAATAGGCCCTTAAGTGTTCTCAGTGATAAAGGGGATTTCAGATAAGGCTCATTCACTGATAGGTATTCCATCAAAGGCTACCAAACAGTTACACATGGATCCTATTTGTCTCGTAGATTACATTAAAGCTTTTCCATAGCAAAGACGTTCCATAATCTACAGGACCACGCTTACACATCATAGCTTGTCAGTCTCTTTCAGAGCAATGCTATTTATTGGTTCCCTGCCAATAACGTATTGGTAATGACAGTCCACTCACCCTTCCTCCGTCCCTTCCATCCCTGTGGTATAATGTCCTAAATGACTGTGGTTGTGTCCGCTCCGATTGGTAGGTTCATCTCTCCTTCATTTGTCTCTCAACCTCCTTCAAATAAGTTGCTATCACTGGGCAGGACAACCAAATGTGTAAAGACATGCCCTCTAGCTCGAATCCCGCCAACAACCATTGTCTGTGGATAACATTTATTTAATTTGTTTGGTGTTAGATATCAGTCATACATAATTTTATGGAAAGTCTCTCTCCCGTGGATGCTTCAAATCAGCTGTGGTGTATCGCTCCACAGCGTCATCCATTCCTTATGTGGCACTCATTAGTATTGATTCCCATTCCTGCATAAAGGAGTATTTGTGGTTTACTGGCGGAGTTTGTATTGTTGTGTAGATATCTGATATTTGGCCTTTAATAGTGTCATAGGTGGGGAACAGTGTTTCACATGGAGGTAATTTCATCATGCTTTTATCACTATTCATGGTGTGCATTCAGTGGCACTGGTACTAGGCATGTGGGAGGTGCTGCAAAACCCCTGTAAAACCTAACATATTTTTATGGTAAATGAACAATAAAGAGGCCCTTTAAATGTTTATCTTCGGCAGCAAGTTTTATGTGATATAAGACACTCTGTCAAACATCTATGCTTGGACAGCACTCTGAAATCATTCCAGTACCACTGGGTGCATTGTCCTGAGTCGAATCTGGAAATATCTAGGACGTTCATTCTCAGATAGTTTTAAAACTGTCCAGGACTGTGTGAATAGTTTGATTGTATTGCTAGGAAAGAGATCACTAAAGATAGTATAGACTCCCTTCTTCCAGGATGCAAATTAAGTTCTGTTCATAGCTGGAGAGAAGTCCAGGCTGTCCTGTATCTGAGTGAAGGGGGTGGGGCTATTCATGATCATCAGTGACCCAGAGATGTAATCCCACAATGTCATAAGTGAAGGTATCATATCTGACATATAGGATACTTTTTGTCTATTTTCAGGGAACCCCAGAAGGTCCCAAAGGGGTGTGCCTTGTAGTTCATTTCCATAATGGTAAATAGGCCAGTGCTTTTCTGTTTCATGGATGGACCATTCAAAGGTGACACAATGATGTCCTGTAGCAAAATATGTCTTTATGTCAGGGAGACTCAGGCTGCCTGAGTTCCTGGGGCTTTAAAGCTCCTTTTGTGCTACGGTGGGTTTGTATTTCTGCCAAATTCTGAATGAGTTGCATGTCTATTGTGGGGATTGCCAAAGGAAGGGTGTGAAATGCGTATAGCAACCTGGGCAGTTCATTCATCTAAAGCAGGGATATTCATAGAACGTCCCGTGGGCCGGCAGCGGTCTGGCAAGCCTTCCGTGGCGGCCCGTGGACCATGAGACATCGTACCCGTGTTTTAAAAGACACATTTTTAAAGAGTGTCTGAAAACACTGCCGGTTGCAGAGACACTTGGAGAGGCTCTGCTGCTCTGTGGGGGCTGGGCGATTCATTTCAGGGAGGCCAGAGTGGAGCTGCGGGGGGGGGGGGGCTAATAGGAGGTGAAATACATCAAAGCCCCATTCACATGCAAATGGTCTTTTTAAAGACCTGTGAAGTGCTCGAGTGGGGCTGTGTGTGTGTGCGCTGGGGAAGCTGGCTGGGGAAGCTGTCTCAGTCCAGTGACACACAGGCAGGGTGAGATGACAGAGGGTGACAGAGGGAGGTAGAGGGACAGAGACAGAGAGAGGGAGGGAAAGGGAGTGAGACAGAGGGAGAGGGAGGGAAAGGGAGACTGAGAAATGGAGACAGAGAAAGGGAGACAGACAGAGGGAGGAGGGAGACGGAGTGAGGGAGACGAAGAGAGGGAAGGGGAGTGAGGGAAGGAAGGTGATGGAAGGGGAGTGAGGGAAGGGGAGAGATGGAAGGGAGTGAGGGAAGGGATGGGAGGGAAGGGAGGGAAGGGAGCGAGGAAAGGGAGCGAGGTGAGGGAAGGGAGCGAGGGGAGGGAAGGGTGCGAGGGGAGGGAAGGGAGCGAGGGGAGGGAAGGGAGCGAGGGAGTGAGGGGAGGGAGTGAGGGGAGGGGAGTGAGGGAAGGGGAGTGAGGGAAGGGGAGTGAGGTAGGGAGTAATGGAAGGGGAGTTAGGGAGTGAGTGAAGGGGAGTGAGGGAAGGGAAGTGATGGAGAGAGGGAAGGGGAGAGAGGGAGGAAGTGAGGGAGAGTGTGAGGGAAGGGGACTGTGGGAATGGGAGTGAGGGAGGGAGTGAGGGAAGGGGAGTGAGGGAAGGTGGGTGAGGGAGTGATGGAAAGGGAGGGAGGGAGAGAGGGAAGGGGTGGGAGGGAGTGAGGGAAGGAGAGTGAGGGAAGGGGTGAGGTAGTGATGGAAGGGGAGTGAGGGAGGGAGAGAGGGAAGGGGGGAGGGAGAGAGGGAAGGGGAGTGAGGGAGAAAATGAGGGAAGGGGTGTGAGGGAAGGGGAGTGAGGGAAGGGGAGTGAGGGAGGGTGAGGGAGTGAGGGAAGGGGAGTGAAGGAGGGAGAGAGGGAAGGGGTGGGAGGGAGTGGGGGAAGGCGAGTGAGGGAGAGAGGGAAGGGGAGTAAGGGAAGGGGAGTGAGGGAGGGAGAGAGGGAAGGGGAGTGAGGGTGAGGGAAGCGGAGTGAGGGTGAGGGAAGGGGAGTGAGGGAGGGAGAGGGGGAAAGGTGGGAAGGGGAGTGAGGGTGACGGAAGGGGGGTGAGGGAGGGAGTGGGGGAAGAGGGGGAGTGAGGGAAGGAGAGTGAGGGTGAGGGAGGGAAGGAGAAGGAAGGAGAGGGAAGGAGAAGGAAGGAGAGGGAAGGAGAAGGAAGGAGAGGGAGGGAGAGGGAAGGAGAAGGAAGGAGAGGGACGGAGAAGGAAGGAGAGGGAGGGAGAGGGAAGGAGAAGGAAGGAGAGGGAGAGGGAGGGAGAAGGAAGAAAAGGGAGGGGGAGAGGGAAGAAGAGGGAGAGTGAGTGAGCCAGAGGGAGACAGGGTGGGAGAAAGAGTGAGATAGAGGGATGGAGGGAGGGAGGCAGATATATATATATGTATCGGGTCTGGTAGCTCAGTGGACAAAGGCGTCCACTGCAGGGACCTGTGTTCAACCTCATGGTCACAGTTTTTTTTGTTGCTCTAGCCCCGCCCCCTCCCTCACTGACCCCGCCCCCACCAGTGCGGCCCTCGGACACATACCACACTGTAAATTTGGCCCCTGAGAGAAAGTTTGTGAGTACCCATGATCTAAAGGGTCATCACCCTGCCCATCCACAATATGAATAGTGGACCCCATCGGCTCAAATACATTTTCACTTCTCTTATGAAAGGTGGGAAGTTTGATTTAACCCCTTCGATGCTTGTGACGGAACCATTCCGTCATCAGTCACGGTTGAGCTGTGCTGATGATGGAATGGTTCCGTCACGACCGCACCCTGTTCTGGAATGTCCAGCACAGGGGCGGAATCGGCGCCGCACGGAAGCGGTTAAACAGTCGCTGAAGTGTTTGGATAATCTGCACTTCTACAGATCTGATGGATTACTTTGCCCATTTGAAGGGGTGAGGAACTCTATTTCTGCTATGATTTGTCTTTCAATAATTATCCCCAGCATCTATGATTTGTTAAAATGTATTTTACAACCTGAGCCAGTGCCAGAGTGGTGTAGGAGGAGAATGATCTCTCTTTTGGACTGGGTGGGATCTACCACTGTCACTAAAATGTCATCAGTCCAAAGATGTATTTTGAATTGTACATAGGGATCTCTCTCTGTACTGAGGGGGTTTGCCTAATAAATAACCCTGGGGGTAGTTCGCAAAGTAGCAATACGGGTAGCTAAGCGAAGTGCACTTCGCAATACGTGAGCTACACGTAGCATTAAGCAAACTGCATAGTACTCTGTTTGCACTGTGCATGATGCCATTTTAAATGATTGCACAGTGCGAGCTGTAGTTTTCTGCCGCTCAAGGAGATTTTTACTCAAGCGGCAGCTTTCTCAACGGGGACTGGTTGTTCCTCATTGCGAGCAGTCGCGAGCATACGTGACCACTCGCAATGAGAAACCTGACCTCCCTGCATTGACAATCTTGCCGGGAGGTTTATTTTCCACGCTCGGATCGGCAACTTGATGCTGCTGATTGCGAACGAGGAAAAGTCTCGCCAGGATGTCATTTTGCTTGCTCGCGGTAGCCAACTTGACGTTGAGGACCACTGCACTACGCTACGCTACGCGTGTTTGCACTGTGCTACGTGCAGTTTGCGTAGTGTGAAGTTGCGCAAACTTCGCAAACTACGCGAGCGTAGTGTAGTGCTTTACCCAGGGTTACTAATAAATTGAACTAGTGGCTCAATTGAGAGAGCAAACAGTCCATTAATGAAGAGTCACACCCTTGGTGTTCAGGTGCCCTTCCAGATATATTTATGCATAGTAGATCCTATATTCAACTTTTCATGGGACTGATGGAGAAATGCCTTCTCCACAAGGTCAAATGCCTTTTCCAAATCAATCGCTAGGGGAAGCAGTACAATATTGCATCTATTTGCTTTATCAGTAAGTTGTGGGAGCATCTCTATATTATTAAATGTTTGATGGTTTTGAATAAATACAGATTGGTTAACCAGATAGGGCAAGCACTTGTCCAATCTAGTTTTCCGAATTTTCATCTAAATTTTAAGGTCTAAGATAAGGAGTGAGATCGGTTTTTAGGTTGAGCATTGCTCCTTAGTCTTTCCCGGTTTGTCTATGAAGACTATTTCAGCCTCCTACATAGAGTCGGTTACTCCACCAATTTATCAAAACGTCTTAAAGAGGGTAGCCAGGTGGGGGCCCTGGAGGAAGTGTAAAAACCATTAGACCATAGGGGCCTGGGGCCTCCTTTGCAACTTCTTCAAGTTTGATTGGTGTTTTAGGGTGGTTGTCGTGCACTCTGGCAGTGTAGGTAACTGCATGGGTGCTGAAAAAACAGCTACTCTGGGAAAGAACAATGATGCAGAGGAACAAATACATATACAAACCTGAAGGAAAAAAATAAATTAATCCCTAACAAATGTCCTACCCCACAGCATTCCCCTCAGTGTCAGTATACTTACGGACCCACAAATAAAAACCTGTAAGAGAAAAGAAACAAAACACACATAACAAAAATGCAACATAAAATGCAATCTTTTAAGTAGTGATTGGGTGCCATGGTACATGTCTCAGGTAAGCTAGCACTTAGGTGAGTCGATAACTGGGAGTGGCCAAGTAGTCGTTGACATTGATGCTGTTCTGGTATATCATGCTCCCTTTGCGTGCAGCAGACTACTAACAGCAGTAAGCTTTCACATGCATAGTACCTTGTTGGAAATGAGGGTGAAAGTAGAGGTCTAGAATGCCCTATGGGTTCTCATTGCCTTATATTCGAGCTGGTTGAGCATCGCGGTGGCCATGCCTGAGTGAAATAAAATGAATGCAAGTGTCACACGAATTTCGACGGCCATGCGTAAGTGAAATAAAATGATTGCAAGTGTCACACGAATGGGAGGAAAACCATAGTATAATTACATTGGCTATGTGTAGTGCGTAGCTTATGCAGGACCTGGGAGGGACGCCCATCTGTAGTCACCCACTGGGCAGACAGAAAGAATAATAGGTTGTCGGGAATTAGTTTGGAAGCAAATAACTGTTAAGGTAATTCCTGCGGGAGAAATGGAAAAGTCTTACTTCTTCAAGACAGTGCGTACGTCGGAATCACCTACTGCGGTCTCCTCATTGTCCTGGATGTTACTGGACCAGACGGGGAGCCGGCTTACATTGCTGTTGCTGGCCGCTAGCGTGGGCGTATCTACGTCATCACGTAGTACATGTGTGTGATGTTGTGAAATGGCTAGACCACTACAAAGGCTGGTCTGCGCATGTGTCAAGCCAACATATTGAAAATGGAATGGTAGTGTTCACAGGGTGAAGTAAATTGCACAGTACATTTGTATAGCATAGAAAGGCCCCATAGGTGGTTAAAATGCTTGAGTATGGGGTGGAATGGCAGTGTCCTCAGAAGTAGAATAATATGAATTAATACTTCTGTATAATATGGAAAGTACCCCATATGTGGGGGTGTGAAGTAGTGCCAAGTGCAGGTAATCACAGCGCCTCTGGGTGGGGGCAGAAAGTCATAACGCCCTGTCAATAGCTGTATGCGCTATCAGTAGTCTATGGATGAAACAGAGGTCAGTTATTCAGGGAAGACATTTTTCTCGGGAGACTGAGGGGAACACAGTGGGGTAGGACATTTGTGCTGGCATGGTGATTCCACAAAAAAATATGTGGAGAATGTGTATTTTCAGCTACATTTGAGGTTTTCAGGGGGTTCTTGGAAGGAAACTGTTGGGGAATCCACGCAAGCCATACCTTGCTGGACTCCCCCGGTGTCTGGTGTTCAAAAAAGTGTTAGTTTGGTAGTTTCCCAAGATGGCCACCGAGCCAGGGTCCAAAAACCTAGGTGACCCCTTCCAAAACTAGGTTGTTTTGTGATAGGTAATTTGATGTCTCCTCACTAAGCTTTGGGCCCTTGTCTTTTGCGGGTACTTGACCCACCCATGCGAGTGAGGAACCATTTTTATCTGGAAACCTGGGGGAACGCTGGGTGGTCGTAAATTTGTGGATCCATGCAGATTCCTTAACTGCCCCTTACAGAAATTTGATTTTTTCTTCTAAATTTGAGTTTTGCAGAGGATTCTGGGTAGAAAAACGTTGGGGGGTCCATGCAATCCATACCTCGTTGAACTCCCTGGTGTCCAGTTTTCAGAAATATGTGGCTTTGGTAGGTTTCCCAAGATGGCCGCTGAGCCCTCGCCCAAAACCCAGGTGACACCCCTTGCAAAACCAGGTTGTTTTGTGTTAGGTAACTTTGATGTCTCCTCAATATGTTTTGGGCACTTGCCTTTAGCGGGTACTTGACCCACCCACGCAAGTGAGGTACCATTTTTAATGGGAGACCTGGGGGAACTCTGGGTGGTAGGAAATGTATGGATTCATGCAGATTCCTGAACTTTTCCAAAAAGAAATTTGAGAAAAATGAGTATTTTTACAAAGTTTGAGGTTTGCAAGGGATTCTGGGTAACAGAACCTAGTAAGAGCCATACTAGTCACCCCTTTCTGGATGCCCCTGGGTGTCTAGTAATCAGAAATGTATAGTTTTCCTAGGTTTCACTAGGTGCTGGCAGAGCTAGCATTCAAAATCTACAGCTAGGCACATTGCAAAAAAAAGGGTCAGTTTTCAATGTGAAAATGTGGTGGGTCCAAGTTGCATTTTGGGCTGTTTCCTGTCGCGGGCACTAGGCTTACCCACACAAGTGGGGTACCATTTTTCTCATAAGACCTTGGGGAATGCGGGATAAGTGAAAATTTGTGGATCCACACAGATTCCAGAACAATCCACCACAGAAATGTGAGGAAAATATGGCTTTTTTGACAAAGTTTGAGGTTTGCTTGGGATTTTGGGTCACAGAACCTGGTGAGAGCCAGATAAGTTACCCTATCCGGTGTCTAGTGTTCAAAAAAGTGTTGGTTTGGTAGTTTCCTAAGATGGCCACCGAGCCAGGGTCCAAAAACATAGGTTACCCCCTTCCCAAACCAGGTTGTTTTGTTATAGGTAATTTGATGTCTCCTCAATACGTATTGGGCCCTTGTCTTTTGCGGGTACTTGACCCGCCCACGCAAGTGAGGTACCATTTTTGTCTGGAAACCTGGGGTAAAGCTGGTTGGTCGGAAATGTGTGGATCCATGAAGATCCTTAACTGCCCCATACAGAAATTTGATGTTTTTTCTAAATTTGAGGTTTTCAGGGGATTCTGGGTAGAAAAACGTTGGAGGTCCATGCAAGCCATACCTCGTTGACCTTCCCGGGTGTCCAGTTTTCAGAAATGTGTGGGTTTGGTAGGTTTCCCAGGATGGCCGCCGAGCCCTCGCCCAAAAACCCAGGTGAACCCCCCTTGCAAAGCCAGGTTGTTTTGTGATAGGTAACTTTGATGTCTCCTCAATATGTTTTGGGCACTTGCCTGTAGCGGGTACTTGACCCACCCACGCAAGTGAGGTACCATTTTTAATGCGAGACCTGGTGGAACTTTGGGTGGTAGGAACTTTATGGATCCATGCAGATTCCTGGACATTCCCACAAAGAAGTTTGAGAAAAATATGTTTTTTGCAAAGTTTGAGGTTTGCAAGGCATTCTGGGTAACATAACCTAGTAAGAGCCAGACAAGTCACCCCTTTCTGGATGCCCCTGGGTGTCTAGTATTCAGAAATGTATAGTTTTCTTAGGTTGCACCAGGTGGTGGCAGAGCTAGGGTTCAAAATCTACAGCTAGGCACATTTCAAAACAAGCATTTACAATGCAATGGTCTCGGCATTATTAAAGGTAGAGCTATTGGCATTGCTCGTGACTTTTTTTTTTTAAATCCTAAATAAATGGCATTGTCATTTACAATGCCAATAGCTTAATCGCTTGCAAATGCATGACCTATTGCATTTACACCCACAGAGCCAAACACACAAAGCCACCCAGTCATTCACATAGAGCCACCCACACACACAGAGCCACCTACACAGAGTCACCCTCACACAGACAGAGCCACCCACACATAGAGCCACCTACAAAAAAAAGCTATCCACAGAGCCACACACACAGAGCTACACACACACACAGAGCCACACACACACAGAGACACCCACACAGAGCCACCCACACACACACAAAGAGCCACCCACACACACACACACAGAGCCACCCACACACACACACAGTGCCACCGACACAGAGTCTCACCTATAACGGAGTCTGCTTCTTGGAAAGCAGGGAAGAGGCGACCCTTTGATATCGACTCCAGCAGTTGGTGTCTGTAAGGGGCAGATCCCACATTCCTTTCCATGCACTCACACTTCTAACTGCTCCTAAATGTCTGTGGAGGGCATGCCTGGTGGAGGGATGTAGAGGGAAAATGTTGCCTTCCTGGTGGTATTGGCCCCTTTCTGAAATGGATTCCTAGTGGTTCCCAGACACTTAACAGCTGCTGACCTATTCACATGTCTACAGTCTGCAAATATGTGCTCCCTCCTTGCTGAGACAGAAACTGCAACATTTGGGGACAGACACTGTTGCTGAGGGACTGGTGCCAGCGTAGGGAGACAGGCAGACTCTTACTGTTGTAAAGACGGACATGGTGTTGGGGCAGACCTCAGTGGTGAGGATGGGCACTGGTGCTGCGAGGCATACTCAAGTGTAGGTGGTGACGGATGTATGGGAGGGACATGTATGGGGATAGACACTGGTATGAGGGACAGATACTGGGGAAGGGGTGGACACTAAGCGACAGACACTGGTGAAGTGGAACAGACACTGGCGACAGGAGCCAGACACAAGTGTAGGTGGTGACGGATGTATGGGGAGGGACATGTATGGGGATAGTACTGGTATGAGGGACAGAAACTGGTGTTAGGGCTGATATTGGGGGAGCGGTAGACACTAAGCAGCAGACACTGGTGAAGGGGAACAGACACTGGTGAAGGGGAACAGACAGTGGTGAAGGGGAGCAGACAGTGGTGAAGGGAAGCAGACTGGTGAAAGGGAGCAGACAGTGGTGAAAGGGAGCAGACAGTGGTGAAAGGGAGCAGACAGTGGTGAAAGGGAGCAGACAGTGGTGAAAGGGAGCAGACAGTGGTGAAAGGGAGCAGACAGTGGTGAAGGGGAGCAGACGCTGGTGAAGGGGAGCAGACACTGGTGAAGGGGAACAGACGCTGGTGAAGGGGAACAGACGCTGGTGAAGGGGAACAGACGCTGGTGAAGGGGAACAGACGCTGGTGAAGGGGAACAGACACTGGTGAAGGGGAACAGACGCTGGTGAAGGGGAACAGACGCTGGTGAAGGGGAACGGACACTGGTGAAGGGGAACAGATGCTGGTGAAGGGGAACAGATGCTGGTGAAGGGGAACAGACGCTGGTGAAGGCGAACAGACGCTGGTGAAGGGGAACAGATGCTGGTGAAGGGGAACGGACGCTGGTGAAGGGGAACGGACGCTGGTGAAGGGGAACGGACGCTGGTGAAGGGGAACGGACGCTGGTGAAGGGGAACGGACGCTGGTGAAGGGGAACAGATGCGGGTGAAGGGGAACAGACGCTGGTGAAGGGGAACAGACGCTAGTGAAGGGGAACAGAAGCTGGTGAAGGGGAACAGATGCTGGTGAAGGGGAACAGTCAGTGCTGCTGAGGGACTGGTACTAGTGTATGGGAACAGGCAGACACCTGTGTGAGGACAGACACTGGTGTTGGGGCAGACATCAGCGGTGAGGGTGGACACTGGAGGCGTGAGACAGAAATGAGTGTAGGTGGCAACAGATGTCTGGGGAGGGACGTGCATAGGGACAGACACTGGTATGAGGGACAGATATTGGGGGAGGGGTGGACACTAAGCAACAAACGCTGGTGAGGGGGAACAGACTGCTGAATGGGGTCCTGTACTGTTTAAGAAAGAGAGAAAGAGATGAGCTGTGGGACAGGTGTGGGAGCAAGTGAGATAAGGGAGATGAGACAGGCGACAGGGCTCCCCGGCATACTGAGGGGGTGGGAGACCGTGAGGAGGCGACAGAGTGAGACATGAAGAGGGGAGGGTGCGCGGGTGAGAGAAGGGAAAGGAGATTGAAGGGAAAAGCGGGAAGGCCAGGAAAGAGTGGAAAGACCGAGGAGGGAGAAAGAGCGAGAGAGTCAGAGAGAAAAAGAAAGAAAGCGTCAGCCATACGGATTCAACATGACTTAAGGTTTTGTCAGCATCTTGCCCACTGGAAATCAGCCTCACTTCAGCCTTCTTTAAAACTGCAAAAAGCTAGAAGTGGTTTTCAGAGGCTGGAATGTCGGGGACTCTCTTTTTCAATGGAGTGACACACACTAGATGAAGTCTCACCCCGGGTCCGATCCAGCCCATGTGAGGGCCAGGGTACAACGTGCAGGCTTTCATGAAACATCTACTTTTACTACTAGTTGGCAGTTAACGTTCGTATAAACTCAACAGGGACACTTGACACCTCAATCTATTCTCTCAAGGCACAGGATCCATTACAATGTGACCTCAAGCCCCCTAACCAGGAAGACAGGCCGCCTTAAAGGCGACTGGTAAGATAGCTCAGTGGGATAATGCATGTACAGCGGATAGCTGTCTGTAACCTTAATGTCAGGTTTTCGAATTCTAGTGGGGCCACGCAGACTTTCATGCATATAAGGTCGATTAAATGACTATGTCCAATACAGCTATCTTAACCAAGTGCCTACATACAATTCGGTTTATATAATGTGCTATGTATTGTAATTACATTATAACTAGGCACACGCACTTCACTCCATTATAGGATTTTGTTTGCAAGTGGCTTACAGTTTAGGACTACAAGTTCCAGAATTCAATGGAGGTGGACGAGGTACTGGCACCTGAGACAGCAGACATCAACAATGCTATGTATAGGTTCACAAATATATGGCTAGCGTGGTAGAGAAAATAATATGAGACTTTTTCCTGAATGAATGTGTTACTGTGGATACTTCCTGCACTGAAGGCCTTGCTCCTCCCTGTATGGTTTACTTTCACTGACCCCACTCCGATCCCTTATCTCACGCGCTATCGAGTCCGGTGAGATCCACGCGGCCCGTCCGGAGGGATGAGGTGAGCCGGGGATGGAAGGTGGGCTGCAGGCGGCTGTCAAAACAGGGGGAGGAGAGACGGGAGGGAGTAGAGGGAGGAGAGGCGCAGGGAGGTAGAGACAGAGGAACAGAGACGAGGACGCCGAAACAGAGATGTAACTAGGCACAAGCACTTCACTCCCTCCCAGGATCCAGAGGCTGCAGTCACAATATATGGGTGGCTTTCAAAACAAAAACAAAATTAATATCCCAAAGACGCGAGGCTGTCTCCAACGAAAAACAAAAGCCGATACTCAGAGCCCAAAAACTGGGAATGCGAACCAGACAGACCTTGATCCAGCAGAAGAGAGAATAATAACAAGAAGTGAAATTCGATCAAAGAAAAGTATGGTGGTGCAACTTAAAAAATGCAATCTGTTGCGTATAGTTCAAAATGAAAAAGCATTGACCAAATCGACAGGGCTGGCTTTTGTATAGCCTATGTACAATATACATTGTAAATAGGGGTACAGAACATATATGCACACCTTTTCGAACAGATCACATAAAAGAATAAACGTGTTTCCTGCCGAACAAAAAGCAAACTGTATACCTACAAGGCCTTTAAAGTTAACCTCAGAGAGCCCGACTTCATCACCCAGCGGGAGCTGGAGCTAGCGTACTCCTACCACACCCTTGACTTTCATTTGAAGTTGCAGACACTGTAACGCCACTCACCACGCTCCAGTCCAAAATTAAAAAAAAGCAGCGTTGCTACTTACGATTACTTTGGGTGGTGGTGGGCGGCCAGGCACCGGCCTGCCTGCCTTTCTGCAATCGGCGGCCCAGGCCTGCTGCTGTCTGCACTCCACGGTGGGATAACCAACTGCCTGTGAATCCCTAATGAGTTAGCGAGGACGTGCGTGCACGTGTGCCGGGGTGTGGCATACTGAAAAAAATACACTCACACACTGCCTGCACACTGCACATAACCAAACCCAGCCCCCTGCCCAATCAGTGTCCTGTGCCTGCGGCCCGCCAATTAACAGCAACACGGAAGGGCCGCAGGCCATCCGCCACGGCGCCTAAAGCAAATTATTACATATGTGATGCGCCCCGAGTCTGAGGTAATTTACGGTTATATACTGACTGACATTCACATTGCCTGCCAGTATGACCAATTGTATGTCGTGCAGATGCAGAGTTGCAGACGTGTGGTGGTATTATGTAGACCCGGCCCTTAGCACCGGCACAAATTAAGCACTGCAGTGACCGCAGGACAGACTGAACGTTTTGTGACTTCAAACCGCCAACTTGTCTGACCGGAAGCTCTCCACCTGTCGAGCCAAAAACGCTTGGGTGGATTCATGAGGCGCGCGGGAGACGCCGCCGCGCGCGAGAGCATCACCTCATGGGATCAGAAGGCCCGGCTGCGGGTGTGCCCTGGCTGCTGGGCTTTCAGGCTCGCTGGTATCCGACCGGCTGGTGGGAGTGCGGGCAAAGTCAGCAGGAAGGAATGTGCACCCGGGTTCGTCTTCCGCACTGGGATCTGCTCATAACATAAACCACAGGTCCAAGCCCTGAGAGGACCGCGCGCACCTGCAGGAAGGTGTTCACAGACCTTGAAGTCTTACCCTGTCTGTCTTCGGTATCAGTCGGACTGCATTGGTTGCATTCCGTCCTTACACCATGTTGTACCACATGACTACCGGGGAGGCGGGCGCTACCACTGTACGCGGCACGGGTACGCTGTAAGCTTCTAAACGCCTGTCTGCCACAGAAAACGAGACGGCGCAATGTGTACTCTTGGGCACACAGAGACTGCTAGGTGGAGGAGGCTGCGACTTCTTGGGGCGGCGGTTGTTGTGAAATGGCCTAAAGAAAAGCGCCGCCATTTTCAGATTCGGTTAATATAATGGGGCAACCCAGTGACCCTCAGAACCTGGGTGAATAATGACAAACAAGGATTGGTTCTGTCGGGGAATCAACAATTTCTTAGATGTAAAGTCTATTCTCTAATAGCTTTTCTCACTCAGTTACAGAAAATAGAGTCAGAAAACACACACCACACAATTTTTAAAGCGAGAAAAGAATTCTTATTCATCAATCTCGTTACGGCAATTAATTTCAACAATTAAAAGAACGGTTGTCCGTGCAATAGATTCCAAAACACAAAAATACACAAATGAATTACAAGTGAACAAGTGAATAGGGTGTATCATACAGTGAAACAAATTTTACAACACAAAAATATTAAACAAAGTCACGGTCCAAGCATGTAGTTAATGTCCACAAACAGTACAATTATTTATATTTTTCTGCTGTGTTTTTAACAAGGACCAGTTGGAGAGGTAACGTCGACGTTTCGACCCTAGGGGGCGGTGCTGTCTTGTTAGCAACCAAATCGGGTCTTCATCAGGACGATAGGGAAGTAGGGACAACCTATAATTAAATAATGAGTGCCTGTTTTAGTATGGGGTGTGTGGATAGGATGAGCAGGTAATAAAAACCCTGATTTTGGCTCACCTGAGATTTCGTCTTTTAGAGAGGGTATAGGCGTCCTATTTCTGCCTCTACACTCGTTGTTCTTAGCGTTGATTCTGTAAATTATATTTTCATTCAGTATCCCATAATTTTACATTTAAACATGTGTCACAATTCCTAAGTCACACGTTTTAAGAGGGACCTACCTCAATTCTTTGTCACCGGCCGGTGTACAAGTAGAGGAAGGTGCTGTAGGTCGATGTACGAAATTACAAGGCTTTGAGGACGTTGTATCTGAAATTTATTTAATCTATATTTAATGACTAATTTCATTAATTAAAGGGTTAAAAGCACGCAACTTCATAGGGACACGTACCTTGCAGTTCAGAATCGCTACCTTCGGTTAGAAAATCAAGCCTGTGGTGCCGCAGCCGCGATCACCTAAACAGGTAAACAATCACCCATTAGTGGATTCAATTCTTTAGTTAATAAAATACGTTTAGACATCCTGAGCTCGGATGTCAAACGGGCTCCGTTACTCACTTCTGGGATTCAAACTTCTAGGATTGGAACAGCAGGCGTCTGTATACTCCACGAGTTAATCCATTAGTGTCGGCTCGCGTCAGTTTCTATTATATTGCAAGAGAGCTTCCGGATAGCAAGCATTCCAGGAAGCATGTGACCAATAGCCCGTAGATTTACTGGGCGTGTTGGCCGTGCAACCAATAGCGAGCTGAACCGCATCACGTCACAGACTCATGGAACGCACCCTGTGCTGAGCGTGATGTCGGGGCGTCTGAACCAAATCTACCTTATAACAGACTCGTGAACCGCATCAAGTCATTCTGTGTGACGCGCCCATCCTGTCACTGCCTCATACTTTCCCGTCCTGCATGAGGCATGAATATTGCATCTTGGTATTTGTATGCACATGTGCCCTCTAGTACACCGTAACACTGTTTATATACATATTTTACTAGTAAAGGCAGTGGAGGTAAATCAGACCGCAAATGTGATCCTTTGTGTGGCCGAAAGTACTTCGTTGTTCAAACTTATATTTTAAGCAATATTCAGTAGACATTCACATCTGAATCAATGTTGCATTAAAAATCCTTAAGTTGAACCATACTTTGAACAGACCCGGACATTTACCTAGATCATGCTGCAATGTGGTTACATTTCTTAAGTTGGAAGAGCATTTTAAAATTACAATTAACTTCAGTCTGGCTGTACATGACTCCTGACATAGCCAAAGCCATAGAGATGACATTGTCAATGGAATTACAGTTGTAATATGTATGTTTAGTTGGTCTAGTTACATATCAAAATCATGCATAAATACAAAAGACTCAGACATTAGCTGCAACAGTCTTACATTACAGTCGCATTGCACATAGCTAAAGCCTACTCATTTGCATGCACGTTTCTTCCTGACTATTCAAGCCCTTAGACACAGAGTCTAAAGTATGGATCCAGAGGCACTCTTTATAGTTCAAACTGACCCCCATATCTCCTCCCCTCTGGTGTAATTCAATTTTTTCCAAAACCCACCACTCTAGCTGTTCATGAGTATGGCTGGACTTGTTGTAATGGTCAACGAGTGGGGCACCCTGAACATGACATCTGATTCTACTTTGATGCTGTAGAATCCGGTTTTTAATTCGTTGGGTGGTTTGGCCCACATATAACAACTGGCATGGGCATCTAATGGCATAGATCAAATTTTGACTATTGCAATTTGTGAACTTATTGGTTTTATAGGTCTTGCTACCAATCGTAAAGGAATTGCCTGGTATAGTGTATTTACACGCCTTACAGCTCCCACATCTACGGTGTCCTGTGATGGGCGGCAATGCTAATTGACTCCTAATATCCGTCTTCATTGGGGTATCCAAAAAGGAAGATACTACCATATCCTTTATGTTTTTGGCCCTCTTGTATGCACACATCGGCATTTCCGTAATTCCAATCTCAGGTCCCACCAGATTCCAGTATTTTTTAATGATTTTGTTGATATCGTTACTCCTTGTATTGAAGGTCGTTACACATATCAATCTTTCTTGTTGTTGTTCTCTCTCCACTGGTTCTAGTAATGTTTCTCTTGGTCTATACCACGCCCTTTTGCGCGCTCTGTTCAGTAGGCCCTTGGGATAACCTCTATCCCGTAATTTTTCAATCAGTTGGTCTGTCTCTTTGAAATAATCACCCCTCTTGGTACAATTTCTTCGTATACGCAGAAACTGCCCATATGGCAGGTAATCTCGTAGATTTCTTGGATGGTGAGAGTTATATCGCAATAATGTATTGCGATCAGTAGGTTTTTTATACAGGTTCATTGTTATTTTATCCTCCTCCCTTTCAAATGTTAAATCCAAGAATGGTAATGCTTCTCGATTACATGCCATTGTGAACTGGATGTCAGGCGAGCGGTCGTTCAGCCAAGTCAGAAAAGTATTAAGATGTTCTTCGCTTCCATTCCAAATCATAATGATATCATCTATATACCTATTCCACTTTGTGATGCAATTGAGATATGGATTAGTCTCTGGATGGATGTATTTCCATTCGAAATCATTCATAAATAAATTGGCCAGACTAGGAGCATAGCCGGCGCCCATCGCCACGCCCTTGCATTGGACGTAAAACTGATTTTGGAACATGAAATAGTTCCTGGTCATCGCTATTTTTAATAGCTCAATAAGAAAGTCTGTTGGTACCCAGTGTGGAGCTTCCCTTGAATTGAGGGTCTTTCTTATTACCTCTATAGCCTCAAGCTGTGGTATACTGGTATACAAGGAGCAGACGTCCAACGTGACGAACAGTTGTTCCTGATTGAGTGGAAGGTTCTCAAATATTTGAATTGTATGAGTAGTGTCTCTGAGGTATGCAGTGGTTTTCAGGACAAACGGTTGGAGAAATTCATCCAAATATTGATTTATGGGCTCCAAGATTGAACCACAAGCTGATACGATAGGCCTTCCAGGCGGATTACTTAAGTCTTTATGGATTTTTGGAATTGTATATATGGTTGGAAGTCTCGGATGTTGATTGTTCAAAAATCGGAATTCTGGGTCTGATAGGAAGCCATTTTCCATGCCTCTGGTAGTTAGGTCCTTTATAAGTTTGCTGATCTCTTTAGTTGGATCTCCTGGGATTTGGGTATAGCTTTCCTCACAATGTAATTGGCGCAGTATTTCAGATATGTAATTCTCTCTGTTTTGTATCACCACCGCACCACCTTTATCCGCTGTTTTTATTACAATAGCTTGATTATTCTTTAGATTCATCAGGGCTTGTCTTTCTTCCTTCGTGATGTTATGTTTGATATATTTCGGTTCATTTAATGTACTCAAGACCTCCGACATCACTATTTTTTCATATGCCAGAATGCGTTCGTTCACCAGATGGTTCGCCGGATTGAAAGTTGAAGCAGGACGAAAATTCGTGGCCGCTGGTTTTCTAGTGTATTCCTCCTTTTTCTGGTAGAAGAAATACTTTAATCGGATTTTTCGAAAAAACTGTTGTAATTCCAGCTTCACATTAAAGGTATTAGGAGGAATGGTAGGGACGAATGACAGCCCCTTTGACAAGATGTCATGTTCTGATGCAGTCAATGTATAATTCGAGATGTTAATGATCGGATCTTTTGTGTTGGAGTGTAAATTTCTATCTGGTAGCGCCAAAGGGAGTACCATCTCTCCCAATGTTTGTATAGTAGAACTGGTACCCACTCCGTTAGGTAAGGTGTTAAGGATATCTTCTACCACCTGTACGTTTTCTGCCTCGTGCTGATCTCTCCGTGATTCTGTTGAGGTGGAGGTTGTTGGTTGAACCGTACCCGAGTGTTGCCCCTGCGGTTGTTCGATCCTTGATTCCATCTGTTTGGTTTGCGCCAATTTGGATCTCTGGAATTCCATGAGGGATCCCCTAAAAAAGCCGATGTAGATGGGCCTTGATATTGTGCTCCAGAGGGATACTGGACCCCTTGCTGGAATCCTTGGTCCGATTGCTGGTATTGGTATCCCGATTGTTGTCCTCTGGGGATTAAGCTAGTACTATTTGATTCACTTTCGGGGCCACTCCCAAATGATGAATTCGAGAAAGTGGCAAACCTTCTAGATGTCTGACGATTCCGGTTAGTGTAGAACCCTTGTGCGTCTTGGATGTAATAATCGTCGTTGATATAGGGATAAGTGTTCTTTTTATCATACGCTTTGATGTCTTTTGCAAGTTTATCCAACTTTTTGTTCAGGGTTACCGTATTAAAGTCTGCTGTCGCTTTCTCAGCTTTCTCCAGAGCCTCCTTTGCGTTAGTTAAGGCTGTATCTTCCAAGATTTCTTTTTTGAGATCCGCAATCTGTTGGATTAGTTTTTTGACGTAATCAAGGGCAGTTTCAGCCCCCAACACCATCCAGTGTCTGGAGCAATTATTCGCTACAAAACTGAACCCTTCTCTGAATTTCGGTAGTTCTATGAAAATCCCCGGTTCGTTTTTGACTTGAAGTCCCTTAGGGATTATGTTTGCCGCTAGATATTTAGTTAGTAAAAGGCCATGAAGTCTTGTCCTTATTAGTTTTTTCTCAAGTCTCTCTAGTTGTGAAAGTTTATCACTCAATGTAGTGTCCGTTAAGGATACTCCAGTACCAAAATGATCAAACTCCGCTTGTTCTCGGATCAATTTGGCAATATACTCCTCAGTATATGATAGTGTTTCTGAATTTGACATAATCTGAAAAATATTTAATAGCTCTAAAAAGATGCTCAAAATGACCCTCGCAGGTGTGCACCTGCACTAGATATCCATTAATATAATGGGGCAACCCAGTGACCCTCAGAACCTGGGTGAATAATGACAAACAAGGATTGGTTCTGTCGGGGAATCAACAATTTCTTAGATGTAAAGTCTATTCTCTAATAACTTTTCTCACTCAGTTACAGAAAATAGAGTCAGAAAACACACACCACACAATTTTTAAAGCGAGAAAAGAATTCTTATTCATCAATCTCGTTACGGCAATTAATTTCAACAATTAAAAGAACGGTTGTCCGTGCAATAGATTCCAAAACACAAAAATACACAAATGAATTACAAGTGAACAAGTGAATAGGGTGTATCATACAGTGAAACAAATTTTACAACACAAAAATATTAAACAAAGTCACGGTCCAAGCATGTAGTTAATGTCCACAAACAGTACAATTATTTATATTTTTCTGCTGTGTTTTTAACAAGGACCAGTTGGAGAGGTAACGTCGACGTTTCGACCCTAGGGGGCGGTGCTGTCTTGTTAGCAACCAAATCGGGTCTTCATCAGGACGATAGGGAAGTAGGGACAACCTATAATTAAATAATGAGTGCCTGTTTTAGTATGGGGTGTGTGGATAGGATGAGCAGGTAATAAAAACCCTGATTTTGGCTCACCTGAGATTTCGTCTTTTAGAGAGGGTATAGGCGTCCTATTTCTGCCTCTACACTCGTTGTTCTTAGCGTTGATTCTGTAAATTATATTTTCATTCAGTATCCCATAATTTTACATTTAAACATGTGTCACAATTCCTAAGTCACACGTTTTAAGAGGGACCTACCTCAATTCTTTGTCACCGGCCGGTGTACAAGTAGAGGAAGGTGCTGTAGGTCGATGTACGAAATTACAAGGCTTTGAGGACGTTGTATCTGAAATTTATTTAATCTATATTTAATGACTAATTTCATTAATTAAAGGGTTAAAAGCACGCAACTTCATAGGGACACGTACCTTGCAGTTCAGAATCGCTACCTTCGGTTAGAAAATCAAGCCTGTGGTGCCGCAGCCGCGATCACCTAAACAGGTAAACAATCACCCATTAGTGGATTCAATTCTTTAGTTAATAAAATACGTTTAGACATCCTGAGCTCGGATGTCAAACGGGCTCCGTTACTCACTTCTGGGATTCAAACTTCTAGGATTGGAACAGCAGGCGTCTGTATACTCCACGAGTTAATCCATTAGTGTCGGCTCGCGTCAGTTTCTATTATATTGCAAGAGAGCTTCCGGATAGCAAGCATTCCAGGAAGCATGTGACCAATAGCCCGTAGATTTACTGGGCGTGTTGGCCGTGCAACCAATAGCGAGCTGAACCGCATCACGTCACAGACTCATGGAACGCACCCTGTGCTGAGCGTGATGTCGGGGCGTCTGAACCAAATCTACCTTATAACAGACTCGTGAAACGCATCAAGTCATTCTGTGTGACGCGCCCATCCTGTCACTGCCTCATACTTTCCCGTCCTGCATGAGGCATGAATATTGCATCTTGGTATTTGTATGCACATGTGCCCTCTAGTACACCGTAACACTGTTTATATACATATTTTACTAGTAAAGGCAGTGGAGGTAAATCAGACCGCAAATGTGATCCTTTGTGTGGCCGAAAGTACTTCGTTGTTCAAACTTATATTTTAAGCAATATTCAGTAGACATTCACATCTGAATCAATGTTGCATTAAAAATCCTTAAGTTGAACCATACTTTGAACAGACCCGGACATTTACCTAGATCATGCTGCAATGTGGTTACATTTCTTAAGTTGGAAGAGCATTTTAAAATTACAATTAACTTCAGTCTGGCTGTACATGACTCCTGACATAGCCAAAGCCATAGAGATGACATTGTCAATGGAATTACAGTTGTAATATGTATGTTTAGTTGGTCTAGTTACATATCAAAATCATGCATAAATACAAAAGACTCAGACATTAGCTGCAACAGTCTTACATTACAGTCGCATTGCACATAGCTAAAGCCTACTCATTTGCATGCACGTTTCTTCCTGACTATTCAAGCCCTTAGACACAGAGTCTAAAGTATGGATCCAGAGGCACTCTTTATAGTTCAAACTGACCCCCATATCTCCTCCCCTCTGGTGTAATTCAATTTTTTCCAAAACCCACCACTCTAGCTGTTCATGAGTATGGCTGGACTTGTTGTAATGGTCAACGAGTGGGGCACCCTGAACATGACATCTGATTCTACTTTGATGCTGTAGAATCCGGTTTTTAATTCGTTGGGTGGTTTGGCCCACATATAACAACTGGCATGGGCATCTAATGGCATAGATCAAATTTTGACTATTGCAATTCGTGAACTTATTGGTTTTATAGGTCTTGCTACCAATCGTAAAGGAATTGCCTGGTATAGTGTATTTACACGCCTTACAGCTCCCACATCTACGGTGTCCTGTGATGGGCGGCAATGCTAATTGACTCCTAATATCCGTCTTCATTGGGGTATCCAAAAAGGAAGATACTACCATATCCTTTATGTTTTTGGCCCTCTTGTATGCACACATCGGCATTTCCGTAATTCCAATCTCAGGTCCCACCAGATTCCAGTATTTTTTAATGATTTTGTTGATATCGTTACTCCTTGTATTGAAGGTCGTTACACATATCAATCTTTCTTGTTGTTGTTCTCTCTCCACTGGTTCTAGTAATGTTTCTCTTGGTCTATACCACGCCCTTTTGCGCGCTCTGTTCAGTAGGCCCTTGGGATAACCTCTATCCCGTAATTTTTCAATCAGTTGGTCTGTCTCTTTGAAATAATCACCCCTCTTGGTACAATTTCTTCGTATACGCAGAAACTGCCCATATGGCAGGTTATCTCGTAGATTTCTTGGATGGTGAGAGTTATATCGCAATAATGTATTGCGATCAGTAGGTTTTTTATACAGGTTCATTGTTATTTTATCCTCCTCCCTTTCAAATGTTAAATCCAAGAATGGTAATGCTTCTCGATTACATGCCATTGTGAACTGGATGTCAGGCGAGCGGTCGTTCAGCCAAGTCAGAAAAGTATTAAGATGTTCTTCGCTTCCATTCCAAATCATAATGATATCATCTATATACCTATTCCACTTTGTGATGCAATTGAGATATGGATTAGTCTCTGGATAGATGTATTTCCATTCGAAATCATTCATAAATAAATTGGCCAGACTAGGAGCATAGCCGGCGCCCATCGCCACGCCCTTGCATTGGACGTAAAACTGATTTTGGAACATGAAATAGTTCCTGGTCATCGCTATTTTTAATAGCTCAATAAGAAAGTCTGTTGGTACCCAGTGTGGAGCTTCCCTTGAATTGAGGGTCTTTCTTATTACCTCTATAGCCTCAAGCTGTGGTATACTGGTATACAAGGAGCAGACGTCCAACGTGACGAACAGTTGTTCCTGATTGAGTGGAAGGTTCTCAAATATTTGAATTGTATGAGTAGTGTCTCTGAGGTATGCAGTGGTTTTCAGGACAAACGGTTGGAGAAATTCATCCAAATATTGATTTATGGGCTCCAAGATTGAACCACAAGCTGATACGATAGGCCTTCCAGGCGGATTACTTAAGTCTTTATGGATTTTTGGAATTGTATATATGGTTGGAAGTCTCGGATGTTGATTGTTCAAAAATCGGAATTCTGGGTCTGATAGGAAGCCATTTTCCATGCCTCTGGTAGTTAGGTCCTTTATAAGTTTGCTGATCTCTTTAGTTGGATCTCCTGGGATTTGGGTATAGCTTTCCTCACAATGTAATTGGCGCAGTATTTCAGATATGTAATTCTCTCTGTTTTGTATCACCACCGCACCACCTTTATCCGCTGTTTTTATTACAATAGCTTGATTATTCTTTAGATTCATCAGGGCTTGTCTTTCTTCCTTCGTGATGTTATGTTTGATATATTTCGGTTCATTTAATGTACTCAAGACCTCCGACATCACTATTTTTTCATATGCCAGAATGCGTTCGTTCACCAGATGGTTCGCCGGATTGAAAGTTGAAGCAGGACGAAAATTCGTGGCCGCTGGTTTTCTAGTGTATTCCTCCTTTTTCTGGTAGAAGAAATACTTTAATCGGATTTTTCGAAAAAACTGTTGTAATTCCAGCTTCACATTAAAGGTATTAGGAGGAATGGTAGGGACGAATGACAGCCCCTTTGACAAGATGTCATGTTCTGATGCAGTCAATGTATAATTCGAGATGTTAATGATCGGATCTTTTGTGTTGGAGTGTAAATTTCTATCTGGTAGCGCCAAAGGGAGTACCATCTCTCCCAATGTTTGTATAGTAGAACTGGTACCCACTCCGTTAGGTAAGGTGTTAAGGATATCTTCTACCACCTGTACGTTTTCTGCCTCGTGCTGATCTCTCTGTGATTCTGTTGAGGTGGAGGTTGTTGGTTGAACCGTACCCGAGTGTTGCCCCTGCGGTTGTTCGATCCTTGATTCCATCTGTTTGGTTTGCGCCAATTTGGATCTCTGGAATTCCATGAGGGATCCCCTAAAAAAGCCGATGTAGATGGGCCTTGATATTGTGCTCCAGAGGGATACTGGACCCCTTGCTGGAATCCTTGGTCCGATTGCTGGTATTGGTATCCCGATTGTTGTCCTCTGGGGATTAAGCTAGTACTATTTGATTCACTTTCGGGGCCACTCCCAAATGATGAATTCGAGAAAGTGGCAAACCTTCTAGATGTCTGACGATTCCGGTTAGTGTAGAACCCTTGTGCGTCTTGGATGTAATAATCGTCGTTGATATAGGGATAAGTGTTCTTTTTATCATACGCTTTGATGTCTTTTGCAAGTTTATCCAACTTTTTGTTCAGGGTTACCGTATTAAAGTCTGCTGTCGCTTTCTCAGCTTTCTCCAGAGCCTCCTTTGCGTTAGTTAAGGCTGTATCTTCCAAGATTTCTTTTTTGAGATCCGCAATCTGTTGGATTAGTTTTTTGACGTAATCAAGGGCAGTTTCAGCCCCCAACACCATCCAGTGTCTGGAGCAATTATTCGCTACAAAACTGAACCCTTCTCTGAATTTCGGTAGTTCTATGAAAATCCCCGGTTCGTTTTTGACTTGAAGTCCCTTAGGGATTATGTTTGCCGCTAGATATTTAGTTAGTAAAAGGCCATGAAGTCTTGTCCTTATTAGTTTTTTCTCAAGTCTCTCTAGTTGTGAAAGTTTATCACTCAATGTAGTGTCCGTTAAGGATACTCCAGTACCAAAATGATCAAACTCCGCTTGTTCTCGGATCAATTTGGCAATATACTCCTCAGTATATGATAGTGTTTCTGAATTTGACATAATCTGAAAAATATTTAATAGCTCTAAAAAGATGCTCAAAATGACCCTCGCAGGTGTGCACCTGCACTAGATATCCATTAATATAATGGGGCAACCCAGTGACCCTCAGAACCTGGGTGAATAATGACAAACAAGGATTGGTTCTGTCGGGGAATCAACAATTTCTTAGATGTAAAGTCTATTCTCTAATAACTTTTCTCACTCAGTTACAGAAAATAGAGTCAGAAAACACACACCACACAATTTTTAAAGCGAGAAAAGAATTCTTATTCATCAATCTCGTTACGGCAATTAATTTCAACAATTAAAAGAACGGTTGTCCGTGCAATAGATTCCAAAACACAAAAATACACAAATGAATTACAAGTGAACAAGTGAATAGGGTGTATCATACAGTGAAACAAATTTTACAACACAAAAATATTAAACAAAGTCACGGTCCAAGCATGTAGTTAATGTCCACAAACAGTACAATTATTTATATTTTTCTGCTGTGTTTTTAACAAGGACCAGTTGGAGAGGTAACGTCGACGTTTCGACCCTAGGGGGCGGTGCTGTCTTGTTAGCAACCAAATCGGGTCTTCATCAGGACGATAGGGAAGTAGGGACAACCTATAATTAAATAATGAGTGCCTGTTTTAGTATGGGGTGTGTGGATAGGATGAGCAGGTAATAAAAACCCTGATTTTGGCTCACCTGAGATTTCGTCTTTTAGAGAGGGTATAGGCGTCCTATTTCTGCCTCTACACTCGTTGTTCTTAGCGTTGATTCTGTAAATTATATTTTCATTCAGTATCCCATAATTTTACATTTAAACATGTGTCACAATTCCTAAGTCACACGTTTTAAGAGGGACCTACCTCAATTCTTTGTCACCGGCCGGTGTACAAGTAGAGGAAGGTGCTGTAGGTCGATGTACGAAATTACAAGGCTTTGAGGACGTTGTATCTGAAATTTATTTAATCTATATTTAATGACTAATTTCATTAATTAAAGGGTTAAAAGCACGCAACTTCATAGGGACACGTACCTTGCAGTTCCACAGCTTGAGGCTATAGAGGTAATAAGAAAGACCCTCAATTCAAGGGAAGCTCCACACTGGGTACCAACAGACTTTCTTATTGAGCTATTAAAAATAGCGATGACCAGGAACTATTTCATGTTCCAAAATCAGTTTTACGTCCAATGCAAGGGCGTGGCGATGGGCGCCGGCTATGCTCCTAGTCTGGCCAATTTATTTATGAATGATTTCGAATGGAAATACATCTATCCAGAGACTAATCCATATCTCAATTGCATCACAAAGTGGAATAGGTATATAGATGATATCATTATGATTTGGAATGGAAGCGAAGAACATCTTAATACTTTTCTGACTTGGCTGAACGACCGCTCGCCTGACATCCAGTTCACAATGGCATGTAATCGAGAAGCATTACCATTCTTGGATTTAACATTTGAAAGGGAGGAGGATAAAATAACAATGAACCTGTATAAAAAACCTACTGATCGCAATACATTATTGCGATATAACTCTCACCATCCAAGAAATCTACGAGATAACCTGCCATATGGGCAGTTTCTGCGTATACGAAGAAATTGTACCAAGAGGGGTGATTATTTCAAAGAGACAGACCAACTGATTGAAAAATTACGGGATAGAGGTTATCCCAAGGGCCTACTGAACAGAGCGCGCAAAAGGGCGTGGTATAGACCAAGAGAAACATTACTAGAACCAGTGGAGAGAGAACAACAACAAGAAAGACTGATATGTGTAACGACCCTTCAATACAAGGAGTAACGATATCAACAAAATCATTAAAAAATACTGGAATCTGGTGGGACCTGAGATTGGAATTACGAAATGCCGATGTGTGCATACAAGAGGGCCAAAAACATAAAGGATATGGTAGTATCTTCCTTTTGGAATACCCCAATGAAGACGGATATTAGGAGTCAATTAGCATTGCCGCCCATCACAGGACACCGTAGATGTGGGAGCTGTAAGGCGTGTAAATACACTATACCAGGCAATTCCTTTACGATTGGTAGCAAGACCTATAAAACCAATAAGTTCACGAATTGCAATAGTCAAAATTTGATCTATGCCATTAGATGCCCATGCCAGTTGTTATATGTGGGCCAAACCACCCAACGAATTAAAAACCGGATTCTACAGCATCAAAGTAGAATCAGATGTCATGTTCAGGGTGCCCCACTCGTTGACCATTACAACAAGTCCAGCCATACTCATGAACAGCTAGAGTGGTGGGTTTTGGAAAAAATTGAATTACACCAGAGGGGAGGAGATATGGGGGTCAGTTTGAACTATAAAGAGTGCCTCTGGATCCATACTTTAGACTCTGTGTCTAAGGGCTTGAATAGTCAGGAAGAAACGTGCATGCAAATGAGTAGGCTTTAGCTATGTGCAATGCGACTGTAATGTAAGACTGTTGCAGCTAATGTCTGAGTCTTTTGTATTTATGCATGATTTTGATATGTAACTAGACCAACTAAACATACATATTACAACTGTAATTCCATTGACAATGTCATCTCTATGGCTTTGGCTATGTCAGGAGTCATGTACAGCCAGACTGAAGTTAATTGTAATTTTAAAATGCTCTTCCAACTTAAGAAATGTAACCACATTGCAGCATGATCTAGGTAAATGTCCGGGTCTGTTCAAAGTATGGTTCAACTTAAGGATTTTTAATGCAACATTGATTCAGATGTGAATGTCTACTGAATATTGCTTAAAATATAAGTTTGAACAACGAAGTACTTTCGGCCACACAAAGGATCACATTTGCGGTCTGATTTACCTCCACTGCCTTTACTAGTAAAATATGTATATAAACAGTGTTACGGTGTACTAGAGGGCACATGTGCATACAAATACCAAGATGCAATATTCATGCCTCATGCAGGACGGGAAAGTATGAGGCAGTGACAGGATGGGCGCGTCACACAGAATGACTTGATGCGGTTCACGAGTCTGTTATAAGGTAGATTTGGTTCAGACGCCCCGACATCACGCTCAGCACAGGGTGCGTTCCATGAGTCTGTGACGTGATGCGGTTCAGCTCGCTATTGGTTGCACGGCCAACACGCCCAGTAAATCTACGGGCTATTGGTCACATGCTTCCTGGAATGCTTGCTATCCGGAAGCTCTCTTGCAATATAATAGAAACTGACGCGAGCCGACACTAATGGATTAACTCGTGGAGTATACAGACGCCTGCTGTTCCAATCCTAGAAGTTTGAATCCCAGAAGTGAGTAACGGAGCCCGTTTGACATCCGAGCTCAGGATGTCTAAACGTATTTTATTAACTAAAGAATTGAATCCACTAATGGGTGATTGTTTACCTGTTTAGGTGATCGCGGCTGCGGCACCACAGGCTTGATTTTCTAACCGAAGGTAGCGATTCTGAACTGCAAGGTACGTGTCCCTATGAAGTTGCGTGCTTTTAACCCTTTAATTAATGAAATTAGTCATTAAATATAGATTAAATAAATTTCAGATACAACGTCCTCAAAGCCTTGTAATTTCGTACATCGACCTACAGCACCTTCCTCTACTTGTACACCGGCCGGTGACAAAGAATTGAGGTAGGTCCCTCTTAAAACGTGTGACTTAGGAATTGTGACACATGTTTAAATGTAAAATTATGGGATACTGAATGAAAATATAATTTACAGAATCAACGCTAAGAACAACGAGTGTAGAGGCAGAAATAGGACGCCTATACCCTCTCTAAAAGACGAAATCTCAGGTGAGCCAAAATCAGGGTTTTTATTACCTGCTCATCCTATCCACACACCCCATACTAAAACAGGCACTCATTATTTAATTATAGGTTGTCCCTACTTCCCTATCGTCCTGATGAAGACCCGATTTGGTTGCTAACAAGACAGCACCGCCCCCTAGGGTCGAAACGTCGACGTTACCTCTCCAACTGGTCCTTGTTAAAAACACAGCAGAAAAATATAAATAATTGTACTGTTTGTGGACATTAACTACATGCTTGGACCGTGACTTTGTTTAATATTTTTGTGTTGTAAAATTTGTTTCACTGTATGATACACCCTATTCACTTGTTCACTTGTAATTCATTTGTGTATTTTTGTGTTTTGGAATCTATTGCACGGACAACCGTTCTTTTAATTGTTGAAATTAATTGCCGTAACGAGATTGATGAATAAGAATTCTTTTCTCGCTTTAAAAATTGTGTGGTGTGTGTTTTCTGACTCTATTTTCTGTAACTGAGTGAGAAAAGTTATTAGAGAATAGACTTTACATCTAAGAAATTGTTGATTCCCCGACAGAACCAATCCTTGTTTGTCATTTTCAGATTCGGGGCGTGTTTTTTGCGCCCTGAGTGACAGACGACGTCACAGGGCTAAAGAACGCAAAAAATCACGCCCCGAATCCGAAAAAGACGGAGCTTCTTTGGAGGGACGGCTCTCTCCTCCAATGGCTGGCCTCCGTTAAGGAAGCCAGCCAATGGTGGAGAGACAGGGCAGGGAGGCGGGTTCTGAAGCACTACTAAACAACATTAAATCTTGGACTGCCGACCGGATATTACCGAGACCTAAAAAGGGTCAGCTTTCACTGTGGGGGTCTGCAGCAGAGGGATTTAGTACCCCTGTTCTCATGACAGAATGGTTCCGTAGCACTAGTGCTCATGATAGAACCATTCCATCATGAGCACACGAAGGTTTAAAAAGTAGATAACTGATTGGCTGTTTATGAACATTGTACACTCAAAAATAGGGTGCATGTTACCTTCTTTAAAAAGCATGTTTCTTATTGGTTATTAAAAAAAGTTTGAAAGGTACAGTAGATAGGATAAGGTAACATTTTGTAAAAGTAAACCACATCTGCTGTTTGCATTTGTAACCTTGAGTGCTGAAGTTAAAAATATGGTGAACTTGTGACCTGTTGCAATGTTGCAAAAACTATTACAATGGAAACTGGTATTAAGCAGTAGGGGGGTAGGGTTGAAACTTACCTATGGTTTTAAAATATGGAATTATAATTTACATATAAGTAATATGTTATTAAAGTAAGATTTCCCAAGTCAGTATTGTGTTTAGAAGTGGTGTGTTCTGAGAATATAGTGTTATAATTATTAGTTATAAAGTGTTGAACTCCTGTGTGGATTCCAGCTCCATCGCGATGGTGTACAGTGGAGCCATGACTCTAGAAAATTGCAGAATCAGTTTGGGCACTTTTAGAAGTCAGTTGGTAAGGGTTAATATGTCTAACCAATAGAAATGTGTTCTACAATTTGAAATTGGAAGTTTGCCCTGTGAATTTTCGAGGTGTGCATAGGGTTGTGATAGAAGAAAATCTGCACTAGAAGATATATTCTAATATGGGTTATGAATCAAAAGATGATAGATGTATAAAGCACAAGTATGCATATATTTGTATATTTCTTTTATATATGATGGTGCTAGAAAAAGGCAGTTACCCCTGTACTCTTGCAACCACCAATGCATTATCTATACACTGCTTTTATAACCTAGGCACTGCCCTTTCACTCTTTTAATCACGCAGGCACTACCCTTGCACTCATGCAATAACTCAGCCAGTACTCATGCACTTATAGAATCATCCATGTACTATCTCTGGACTTCTCCAGTGACTCAGGCACTACCTCAGTACTCCTGCAATCACCCAGGGCAGTACCCATGCACTTATAAAATCACCCAGTCACTTCCTATGCACTTCTGTTATCCCCCAGATATTACCCCTGCAGTCATGCAATCTCCCAGACATTACCAATGTACTCCTTTAATCCCACAGATGTTGCCCCTTTCCTCATGCAATCAGTAATGAATTAGCTATACACTGCAGTCACCCAGGCACTACCCTTGCACTCTTTCAATCACGAAAGCACTACCCTTATACTTACTGATGACTCAGCCAGGACTCATGCACTTATATATTCACTCAGGTATTCCCTTTGCACTACTCCAATCACTCAGGCACTAATTTTGTACTTCTGTAATCATTCAGGCAGTACCCATGCACTTATACCATCACCCAGTCACTTCCTATGTACTCCAACAATCGCCCAGATATTACCCCTGCACTCATGCAATCACCCAGGCATTACCTGTGTGCTTCTTTAATCCCCCAGACATTACCCCTATACTCATGCAATCACCAATGCATTAGTTATACACTGATTCTATCACCCAGGCACTACCCTTGCACTCTTTCAATCATGCAGGCACTACCCTTGTACTTATGTAATCACTCAGCCAGTACTGATGCACTTATAAAATCACCTAGGCACTGCCCTTGCACTCCTTCAGTCATGCAGCCACTACCCTTGTACTTTTGTAATCACTCAGCCAGTACTCATGCACTTATAAAATCACCCAGGCACTACCTTTGCACTCCTCCAGTCACTCAGGCACTACCTCAGTACTCCTGCTATCACCAAGGCATTACCTATGTACTACTTTAATCCCCCGGATGTTATCCCTGTACTTATGCAATCTACAATGTATTAGCTATACACTGCTTGAATCACCCAGGCACTACTTTTGCACTCTTCCATTCACCCTGTCAGTATCTATGCACTCTTCCAATCATTCAGTCATTACCATGCTCTATGAAATCAGTCAGGCACTAACCTAGCACTCCTCCATTCACCCAGGCACTACCCTTGTTCTCATACACTCACCCAGGTACTACCCTTGCAGTAATGCAATCAATTAGGTACTACATGTGCAGTTATGTCACCAAGGCATTATCCTGCAATCATGCAATCCGTTATGTATTACCAAAGCACTCCTTCATTCATCCAGGCACGACCCATACAGTTATATAATGACCCAGGCACTACCTTTGCACTCTTCAAATCATCACACAATTCTACCACTTAACATACAGCCACCCAGACATGTCTATACACTTATGCAATCACCCAGACAATCACCCAGACATTACTCATGTATTCCTCTAATCACCCACACATTATCTCTGCACTAATGCAATCACCTAGCCATTAACAAAGCACTCCTTCAATTACTGAGCCATTACCCATACACTAATATAAATAATATGGAGAAGTGTGGCTCAATGGTTAGAGCGGCAGACCCTGATGCAGAGGTCTAGCCCGGGACCAGGGTTCAATTCCCCGCCTCGGCGGGTCTTGGGCTCAAAAATTCCACGGACCTGATAATTCTCGCCTCGGTGCCTATTCCAACCATGGAGTCCCACTTTGCAACTCTGGGCAATAGCTTGCTTAATCTCCACAATGGCCCCAACAACGCTAAGGATGCCAGGCCTCCACCTTGGGGGTGCCCAGGAGTGGACACCTCACAGGGAAAGCCAGGATGGGTTCCACAGCGGTATTCGTACAAGCGCCTTAAAACCCTTGCGGGTGAGTAGTGCGCTATACAAGTATCAATTTACATTTACATCTATCCTTTCCTCAAATTACCCAGTGACTACCCTTGCACTCATACAGTCACCCAAGCCCTGCCCATGGAGTTATGCAATCACTCAGGCAGAGCTATTACATGCATCAGTTGTAGGTTACACTATATTCCTGAACAATTGTATACATATGTCTGTCCCGTTTCCTAGCAAAGTTATATATAAAAGTAACATACAAATTGATGTATACCTGTGTTTGATATGTCTATCAACTTCACATGTATAGAAACATATCAAAATGGATATGCAAGTAGATATATACTTCAGGTATAAGACTATAAAGGGTTTAAAATTTGATAGATTGCACTTTACATTTCAAACAGACACATAGATTGATGTGGCATGCTTCAAGTGAATGTTCATAGACACCTACATTTATGTGGCATACACACATATGCATGGATGTTTTCAGGAAGATAGTGACACTTTCAGCATACATATTTGATAGGTTGCTGCTTTATGTTTGTCTGTGAAAGGTGTGCATGCAATCTACCACATGATTTTAGGTCTCTACTTGAAATGAGGAGAGCAACTTCTTTAGTTTTAATGTGTGCTTAAAGTAGCAACAGAGGTGCAGAAAGAAGCAAGAGGGCAACAAAAAAGAATGAGAAGTTGAAGAAGAAGCAATAGAGGTGCAGGAAGAAGCAAGAGGGGAGAAGAAAGAGGGGTGTAAAAAGAGACATAAGAGTTGCAAAAAGAAGGGACAGAGGTGCAGAAAGAGGGGAGAGAAGTGCAAAAAAGAAGAAAGAGATGTTGAAAAGGAAGGAGGGTTGGGGAAAGAGGTAAGAGGGATGCAAAGGAATAAAAGAAAAGCAGAAAGAAGCAACAGAGGTGGAGAAAGAGGGAGGAGTAGTGCAAGAAGAGGGAAAAGGGATACAAGAAAGAAGCACGAGGGTTGCAGAAAAAAGCAAGAGCTGTGCAGAAAGAAGTGTATAAAGAAGCAATGGAGATACAGAAAGGGGAAATGGGGTGAAGAAAGAGGGATAGAGAAAGAAACAAGAGTGGTGCAGAAAAAAACAGAAGAAGTGCAGAAAGAAGGGACAGAGGTGTAAGGGATGCAAGAGGTGTGCAGAAAGAGGGAAGAGGGTGTATAAGCGACACAAGGGGTGCATGAAGAAGCAACAGGAATGCATAAAAAAGCAATGAATTGCAGAAAGAATGGAAAGAGGAGGAAAAAAAGGCAAGAGGGGTGCAGGAAAAAACAAAAGAAGTGTAGAAAGAATCAACAGAGGTGCTCAAAGAGGAAAGAGAAGTGCAGAAAGAGTGAAGATGGGTGCAGAAAGAGGCACAATGGGTGCAAAAAGAAGCAAGAGAGGTGCAGCAAGAAGTAAGAGAAGGGCATAAAGAAGCAAAATAGATGCAGAAATGGGAAAGTGGGGTGGAGAAAGAGGCAGGAGTGATATAGAGAGACACAAGAGAGGTACAGAAAGAAACAAAAGAATTACTGAAAGAAGGAACAGAGGTGCAGAAGAAAGTAAGAGGGTGCAGAAAGCAGGAAGAGGAGTGTGAAAGAGTCATGAGGTTTGCAGAAAGAAGCCAGAGGGGTGCAGAAAGAAGCAAGAGATGTACATGAAGATGTAAAAAAATACAGAAAGAAACAAGAGAGGTGCAGAAAGAGGTAAGAGGGGTACAGAAAGAGGGAAGAGTGGTGTGAAAGAGGCATGAGGGTGGCAGAAAGAAGCAAGAGGAGTACAGACAGAAGCTAGAGGGGTTTAGGAAATATTTACATTTCAAACACACACCTAAATTTATGTGCATACTTCAAGTGAACATTTGTACAGACTCATACAAATCAGTGTAATAACTAATACATCTCCTAACATGCCTTAAAACTGTCTTTTGTATTGCTGCTTCACCATTCTAATAATGATGGTGTTGGGCCTAGGTTAAAAATAAAGCAAAAACCTATGACATGTGTCAGCTGTAAGTCTCACTAAATTGCATATGTCTGTACCTTTTAAATTGAGTGTATTTCCTTATTTATAGATGGGAATATTTGTATATAATTATTTTAATAATATTAAATAATGTTTTGAACGTTTTTATACTTCTCTTTTTTTTCAGATATCCTCCATAATTATTTAGAAAGATTCAGTATGACAAGAAAAGTGCAAAAGAAAAGACAACATGTGACGTTGAAAAAACGTTTTCTGGTAAGAGAACTAAAGAATTTGTTAAAAGACTTTTAAAGAATATAATGAAATTTCAAAATGGGGAAAAGAGAAAGAAAAGTACTACAACCAATCAGAAGGAGAAAAAAATAGGACAAATTAATGGAAAAACAGGTAATGGGAAAACAATCTATGTCGAAAGAAAGATGAAAGAATATAAAGACATTAGGAAGAGAATGTATAAAAGTAGAGTACTACAAAATGTATTGAAAGATTGTAAAAAAGATAAAAGAAGATCAGCATTTTATAAGAAAAACAACAGATTGAAAGTGTAGTCGAAAAGGCTTTCGAATTGAAAAGAAGTTTGTTTATATTAGTATTGAAGAGAATGAGAACATTTAATTAAAAAATGCACTTTAGAGGGGGTGTGGCTAATGGTCGATCAAGATGGCCGCTGAGTTTCTGAGCTCCGGGGACGACGCAGCCCTTCACATCAATCCGTTCATTGATCCGTACCTCTCAGCGCTCCGACGGCTGGAGCGAAAGTCCAAACCCAAGTGACACCGACCGGAAGAACTCTGGTGAAAATCCGAAGCTGTACACTGCTGCAATCGCCGCCTGAGCGGGAGCAGCCTGTGGGTGTCAGATAGACCGGGGACTAAAGTAGCAGGTGCCGACTGACACAGACGCGAGTGCAGCGTGGTGCCCGACTCGGCTGGCGACTGAGGAGAAAACAACGGTGATCTCACCTTCTGACGGCACCTTCCACACGGGATTGCTGGCACCCTCCCCCACGCAAGCCCAGCTGTGTAAGCTGATATTGAATACTGGGGGCCTGGTGCCGGCGATGCAATTGTGTGCCTGAAGTTGTTTTGGAGGCCGGTCCAGCGCCGCTGCACGTAGTGCAGATAAGCGCTTGAGAGTGGCTGGAATTATTGTGGCGCTACTACCGCCAAGACGACCTACATTGACTCAACTTCCCACAACTACAGGACTTATGGCCACTGGTGGTAACGTGGCCAGAAAACCTTTGCCGCTTTGAACTGAGGCGTGGCCTCTTGGGGGTGCACCCTGGTATCCGGCGCTAAAATCCTGGTGATTGGTGGGGCATTAGAAAGCTGCCCGATTTTGAGCAGACGGCGCACGGGGGCCTGATGGTGAACCTCAAAAAAGTGATGGCGACATGAGACGAGTCATGCTGGCACTCTGCCTCACACTGCGGGGAGTTGACATCCGGAGATACCGTTGACACCACGCAGGTTCGAGTGGGAAGAGCGACCCAATCCACTATCTTGGTGATACGTCAACGGTTGGGCCTGGGAGGCGTTGTGAGTTCATATACCCCCAGTGCCCCCTGATCGCCACAGAACCCGACCTATTAGAAGTAATATCCGGAGGGGCGGCGTCGCAAGGCAGAGACATCGGTGTATAACTGAAGGACTAACATCAGTTGTGATCGTGACATTGTGAAAGATTGTACCCCCACTCGTCAAACTATTAAGCCATGGCGGGCAGGGGACCGGGAAATCATGCTGCACAGACCATACTGGATACGTTTGCGTTCGATAAAAGCTCACCTTCAGCATCAGATGGACGACTATCCCTGAGTAAGGTACCGGATGGAGACGGCCCAAAAAAAGTCACACTCGAAGACATTATGAAAGCTCTGGCGAGCGTCCAGACCACGGGCGGCACAATCTCCAAGGATGTCTACTTACTACGGGCAGACCTCCACAAGATGGCGGATAGAGTGAAGGAAGTGGAGATAGTCGCAAGAATTGCAGACAACAGTGACACAACTTGAAAAGGAGAACAAGATGCTCGCAGAGAAGCTCGATGACCAGGAGGGGCGCACAAGGTGGAATAACGTAAGAATTATTGGTATTCTGGAGACTGAAGGCACCAAAGCGACGGATCTATATGTGGAAGAATTGGTAAAAACTAAACTACAACCCAAGCGACTCTCTAATTTCTTCTCAGTGGAATGCACCCACAGGGTGCCTGGTGGCAAGCCTAAGCCGGGAGCACCCCCAAGACCAGTACTCGCCAGACTATTCAACTTCAGAGACAGAGACGCAATTTTACAAGCGGCGAGGGTCTCTCCTCCCATCCGAATTTTGAATTCCACTGTCACCTTTTTCCCTGATTACACGGCAGCTGTATCCCGACGCAGGCTAAGTTTCTTTGAAGTTAAAAAAATGCTCCGGGCGCAGGAGCTGCCTTACTCTATGCTCTTCCCTGCAAAACTCAGAGTAGTAGCTGGTGACCGGACTTGGTTCTTCGAAATGCCGGAGGCGGCACATGACTGGCTGGAGGGATGGCGTCCTGTGAGCCATGCCGATCGTGGAAATAGAACTCATCGCCGCCGGGATGGGGAAGACGAGCCAGGAAATCAGAGTTCCAGAAGCCAAGAGTCTGACGGCGGGCAGATGCTGGAGGAGGAGTAAGCTGGGCAGTGGTACTAGTGATCCCCGACGCACTGTGCGGCTACAAAGACTACTGCAATTTAGCCGTCTTGAGGTTTTGGACAGAGGCAGGACTTGGAGATTGAGAAGGGCTGGTGCCTCACTGAGCTCGTTACCCCCGACAAGCAAGTACCGTAGTTATGGGTGGGAAGAAGCACTCTGCTGAGTTGGGGTGGCGGGCAGTTGTAGGTTCGCTAAGCAGGGAGGCAGGGAGGGTGGGTGGGAACCGGGGTAGGGGAGTAACTGTTTTGTTCAATTTTGTTGGATTGGTTGTGAGTAATGTCGACAGGGCAACAAACTGTTTCAGTAGTGGATCCTTGCGGGACAGATGTAACTTTGAATGTTTGACACCTTTCATTATCATTGATGGCCACGCATGCCCCGCAAGAGCTTAAGGCTCGACAGGCAAACCTGCCTCCCCAGACAGCCTTGACGGTATTAACCTGGAATGTCCGAGGGTTGGGAGACAAAGTGAAGAGGGGCCTGGTACTGCAATATTTAAAACAGTGCGGCCCTGCCGTGGTTCTACTGCAAGAAACGCACCTAGTGGGCTCTGCTACCAGAGCTATGGATAGATCGGGGTATACAATGATGGCACATACGGAGTTTTCCTCTGGTTCCAGAGGTACGGGGATCCTTGTTCGAAAGAATTTCCCACTGGTGATACAGCAGAGGCGAGTTGATGACCAAGGCCGTTTTGTGGCGCTTACATGTCAATGGGAAGGACAGTTGTTTAACTTTGTCTCTGTTTACATCCCACCTGGCGATTTCGATTATATACTTGATGGCACGGTAGACAGATATCCTGTCAGATTGGAGGCACAGGGTGGGCGACGCCCTGGGACTCACAGATAGCTGGAGATACAAACACCCTGACGAAAGACAATACACTTTCTACTCTGGGGTCCATAATTGTCTCACACAAATTGATTATTTTCTGAAATCCGCAGATGGCCTGCAGGGAATAGAGGAAGTAGATATTCATACCAGGGGTATATAGACCACTCCCCCGTGCTGCTAAAGTATACACATCACCAGACTCTTAGAAGACGTGTGTTCCTGGTTCATGCTGGTTACTTACATGTGTCACCTCTTCTGAAAGGCCTCACAAACACCACCAAGCACTTTTTCCAGGAAAATGCTGACTCCTTGGACTCCCCAGTACGCTCTGGGAGGCCTATAAAGTGGTCCTACGTGGGTAAGCAATTGCCTCAATCACAGGTCACAAATGAGCGCAACGAGCGGATTTGGATAGACTTGAAGCAGATCTTGCCACTGCCATAACAGAACAGGCGGCACACCCGACGCCGGAGTCCGCCCGTGAGGTTCAGCTTAAACAAACTGCGTTTGTAGCGTATCAGAGGGAAATGGCGAAAGACAAACTCCAAACAAATTGGCATTGAATTTACGAGATGGGGGACAAAGCGGGGAAGATGCTAGCCTGGCTAGATAAAAAAGAAAAAGCAAGCAGAGTCATTGCACAGCTGGCGTCTTCCACGGGCTCCATGATCTCTGATCCCAACGCTATAGTTGACATCCTAGCCGATCATTATGAAACAATATATGCTCCCCGAGCGTCCTACACGGTTGAGGAAGCATACGACTATATTAAGGATCTAGCGATCCCTCAACTTTCCCCTGACGCGGAACTCCTTCTAGAGGCAGACATCACCACTGATGAAATACAGATGACAACCTTTTCACTCGCGTCTGGTAAGGCGCTGGGGCCCAATGGACTCCCAGTGGAACTGTATAAAAAAACAGTACAAACAACGGCTCCCTTCTTACTGAATATGTTTTGCGATAGTCTTAAGGTTGGGGAGTTACCGAGGGATCAACGACTTGCCAAGATTGTAGCACTCCATAAGCCGGGCAGGCCAGAGACAGACTGCATCTCCTACCGCCCAATTTCCTTAATAAATGCGGAACCCAAGATCCTAGCCAAACTGCTGTCTCCCCAACCTCTCTACCTTGGTGAGTCCAGACCAGTCTGGATTCATGCCACATCGCAGCACAGCACTTAACTTGCGTCGGCTATACGAGGTCATGGCGCGCAAAGCCTGCATACAGGAGCCTGCAGTTATCCTCTCTCTGGACGCTACCATGGCGTTCGATACAGTGGAATGGCCTTATTTGCATGCAGTGCTCCAGCGCATGGGCTTCGGTCCTAAATTCTGCGCCATTGTTCGTCTGCTTTATAATAAACCCATGGCGCATGTGGCTGCCAATGGACACATCTCAAGGGACTTCCCAATTGGCCGCGGCATAAGGCAGGGAAGTCCATTGTCCCCCTTACTATTAGCGCTGATTTTAGAGCCGCTCATGGTCTGGATTAGGTGGGAGCCCTCTATTAAAGGACTCCGCTGGACCAACGTATGGGAGGATCGCATATCCCTATATGCGGATGACATACTTTTGTACCTCACTTCCCCAAAAAAATCTATTTTGGAATTACTGAACGTATGTGAGAAGTTCGCAAGAGTGTCGGGTTATAGGATTAATTGGTCCACATCTATCCTATATGTCCTGGCTGGTCCCCCACCTGTGCTGCCCTCGAGCTGCCCCTTGCGAATTACTATGAATGCGTTCAAATACTTGGGTATATACGTTACACCGGACCCAGACGAATTTTATGCTCTAAATCTAAGGCCCCACCTGGACCGTTTTAAACGTGACGTTAAGGTATGGCAAGCTCTCCCTCTTACACTTCTGGGTAAGGCTGCACTATATAAGATCATGGCACTCCCGCGCTTTTTGTATGTACTTGAGAACACGCCATTTCTGGTTCCTGCATCATACTTCAAAGCTATAGCTGCGGCAGTTTCCAACTTATTGTGGGATGGGAAGCCAGCACGCATCGCACAAGATAAGTTAATGAGAGGCTGGTATGATGGGGTTATAGAGCTTCCAAATATTGAGATATATTACTGGGTAGCCCACCTTAAGCAGATAAATTCTTTCTGCATGCCCCGCAGACCGAGCCGGCATACCTTGCGGACAGACAGTGTTTGGAGTGTAGAGGGTTGATGGGAAATCTATATAGCCACCACATGCCGTCGGGCTTAATTGGCCCTACGCAACACTCTGTACAACTTTGGTACAAAGCGAATAGGCGTCTTCGATGCTCTGGGACCATCACGCAAATGACACCGTTGTGGGATTCCTATAGGTTAGGTTTTCTTCACAACAGTAAAGGGTTCCAGGTCTGGGACAACATAGGCATCTCTGTGGTGGGCGATCTTTGGAAGAAGGGAAAGGTGGTGGACTTCTCCCACCTGCAAACTCAATATGAAATGGCACAGACAGAAATGTTCAGATACTTCCAAATTCGACATGCGCTCCAGTCGGCCACACCGACAGGTACCGAATTGCAGGAATCTTCCCCTCTAGAAGACAAACTTCTGACAGAACACATGCCGGGTAAAGCCACGTCTTTGACGTACCCGAAACTGGTCAGTAACCTCCCTGACATGACATCCAAACTGAAACAGACCTGGTCCCAAGACGTGGGCCCCTTGGATGAGTCCGAGTGGCAGGAGCCCTTTCCTAAAGGGCTCCTGCCCTTTAGGAAAGGGAAAATTGGATTATCAAACTGACAGCAAAGTCTGTTGAATACTTTCTGAATTGGATGTGCTACAGCAGAATGGAATGTAATGTCGCTCCATATAGCTTGAAAGGTAACGTAATCCATGCCATATATTATAATGCTTTTGCAAGTCACCAGAGAGCTACATGACCATGTGGAGGAATGTGGTCACAGGTTGATTTCCCTTAAAAGGTTTAAAACTCTGTGGTGACTTGCAATATGCGTAACATGCAGCAGAAAGTGTTTTCTTTCTTACATTACTTGGACACACCACCATTCTTTCAAAGAACCTGTTAAATTACCTTGGTCTTGCTTATTCATATGAAAGCAATAGTATGTATATAGACATGATGAAGAAAGTGCTATTAGTAACTTGGGTCAACAATATATTAGAATCAGCTTTATGTAAATCGGATTAAAATTGGACTGTAGCTAAAAATGAGTAATAAGATGGCATGTAGAGACATTCTTGATGAACTATATGCAAAAAATGAACTCATTGCCATTAACATATCCGCTCTGCTGTTCTCTAATCAGTTTAGAAAAGCAGATAGTAATAATGCAAAATCAAAATCCGTTTTTATGAGTTGAACTCCAGCTGCAATGATGCACCAAGACTGCATTTCACCTGTCTACTGGCTCTGGTAGCAGGCATTATTTTAATTAGACAGTTATCTCATTTTTTTATGTAAGGTGAGTTGAGATGTTACAACTTGACTATCTGGGATACTGAAGTATATGCAATGTCTTGTACTCTACATACAAGGCCAGTCTAGAAGGTTCACAGGTTATACACAGCATCTTCCCCTTCACCATGCTCAGCATTCCGTCCCTCATCTTTTTGTGTTGCTATAAGTCGCCCTTAGTGAAAATGGTATGCCCAGATGTGGGTCAAGTACTCTCAATGCCACTAGATTCAAACTTGCCTAAATGATGACGGGTGATACCCCGAAAGCAGTCCTGGGATGTTTGTTGTCTGGTCCAGGGAAGACCTGGCCTGGCAGTTCAGGCTGGACTGTTCCTTTTTGGAGCAGGATTAAGATTGATGTGCATATGGCTGAGGTCAAACTGGAGTGTCATGGGGAGCAAAAGAACAATGAATTTAACCTAGATCTGTGACTAGGGTGAATGCTTGACAGTGTTCAGCATTCCACCCATCATTTGTTCGCCTTTTGGTGTTGCTATAAGGCAAGAAAACACAAACTTTCTAAAAGTGGCATTTTTCAGTAAAATAAAATACCACCAGAGACACCAAACCTGAACCAGTTTTAGCTTCCCATTTGAGAATTACACTTATAAATCATAATAAGAAAATTCTAATGTTTTTCTATGGGAGCTATAGGTCTTGCATTAGTGAAAAACGAATGTAAGAATGTTTCACTACTAGGACATGTAAAACTTAAAAGTACATGTCCTGCTTTTTAAATATATTGCACTTTGTCCTCTGGGTCGTTCTGTGCCTACTGTAGGAGTGACTTATATGTTTGAAAAAAGGACATTTTTGGCCTGGCTAAATATTTGTTTTACCAGATCAAAATTGCAGTTTAAACTGCACACACAGGTGCTACAATGGCAGGCCGGGACATATTTAATGGGCTGCTTAAGTGGGTGGCACAGTCAGGACTACAGGCTCACTAGTTACATTTAACTTACAGTCATTCCTGTACTGTCTTTGCGCTGGCGCACTTTTGGCTGACTAGCTCCTATGCAGGCAAACTTAAATCATTGTGCAAGGGTGAATGTATTGCGAGCAGGATTGTTTACTTTTGCAGGAAGAGACAACTTCCTGCACAGAAACAATCTTGAAAGTCATGTTCACCTTCCTATGTGTGCTGCAGGATGCAAAACACATTGAAAGAGAGAAATCAAGGAGACTTTAAGATATTCCTCAACATTACACCACACCTGGGAAGGCATAGCATTTTGCTGCATTCCCATGTCAAGCACTAATGATAAATCTGGGAATGCACCAACATCCAAGGGTGAATGCGTGGGAACACCTATGCTCCTTCCATGAACGCCTCCCAGGGGCAGAGTAACACAAGGCTGCACTTTGCACATCCCCAATATCTTTTGCTTCAGGAGTGAATAACTAAAGTCCTCATTATGAGTCAGGTACCACATGAAAATCTCCTTCACTTGGTTTTGAATGGGCAGGTGGTCCTGCACCTAGTTTTCTTAAGTGCTGAAACACTAGACCCAATTTTACAAGGTGAAAAAATGAACTTAAAAAAGCATATCTTTCCACAATTGGCTCACCTCCTGTACCGACTTCCTGGCTGCCTCTCAAACACAGCAATACAAAAATATCACATTCAAATCTGCACTGAAATGCTACCACCAAATGATTCATACCACCAAAAGTGCTGCTCTGGCGGACTGCATCAAAGCCAACATGAAGAGCAGCAAATAAATCTTTATCATTGTGAAGGATTTTACCTCATTAGTGACTGCCTCAAAGTCGATCACCCCTCGCTTGACCTCTGTAAAAATCGCTTTTAATACTTCAGCAAGAATATCACAGATATTTAAAGCAATTTCAACCCACAACATGACATGACAGATGTCACCCGACACCTCTCAGTCTTATCTGAAGACCCAACGCTAAACACATGGCCTCACTTCATCCCGCTAGAATCTACTGCCTCTATTAAGGCCATCCACTCCTGGGCCCATCAAACCCCTGCCCCTACAATGGCTTCTCCAGAGGACTGCAACCTATCAGTACCATGTTCACACCTACTCTGCATTCCTCCCACTCTTCCTTGACCTTCCCAGACACTTGGACACATACAACTGTCCTCCCATTGCTAACAAAACTTTCTGATGATCGTTCAATCCTCACCAACTACAGACAAATGTCCTTGTTACTATTCTTACCAAGGTCTTAGAAAAAATCATCAACAGATGCCTCACTGAATAGTTCAACCCAACCACACAATGGAACTTACCCTTATAATCACCATAGATGAAATCCACATGACTCTGGACACAGGGGAGAAATGAGGGCCGTAACACTCCCAGACTTTTCTGCAGTGTTTGGCATTGTGTCCTACCTCATCCTCATCCATCAAATATACACATGCACACCGATCTGCACTTTCCTAACTGAAAGGACCCAGTCAGTCAGCCTTGCACCATATTCCTCAGGCTACCTCAACCTAATCCATGGAGTTCTGAAAGGATTTTGATCCATATGATCCCTCTAGCCAGCATCATCTGCTTTCACTACATTAACATCCTCCTCTACATTGACAACATGCAACTAATTCTCCCGCTCACAAGTTGTCCAGTACCCAGATCAAGCTCAATGCCTGCATGACTGATATCGCCCACTGGATGAAGGCTAACTATCTGAAGCATAACACCAACTTTGTGGTGTTATGGCACTTCCCTCTGGTACTCAACCTGGTGGATGACAGAGGTAAGGCTGACACCCACCTCCACCAACCACATTAAGAACCTCAGGGTTGTCATCGACAGTAAACTTGAAATGACCACCCATGTCAATGCAGTTACATCCGCATGCTTTCATATCTAAAAGATGCTGAGGAAGATTTTCAAATGACTGCGAGAAAACCATCATGCACACCCTCTATGCCAGTAGCAAAAAAAAAAACTCACAGTAGGCTGCAGACCATTAAGAGGTCAGCGGCCAGAATCACTCTCAACCTCTCATGCCTCACTCAAAATACACCAGACATAAAGGAGCTCCACTGGCTACCCATATACAAACAAGAACAATTCAAGCTCCTCACTGTTGAACCTGGCCCTCTAGCAGGGTCACCCCAAACGTTTTGCCTTCCTTCTATTTTTTCTAGTTTCTATTTGTTGGCCTTAGGACTCGGTGCAATGTAACACTGCTAACCAGTGCTAATGTGCTTGTGCTCTCTCTTCTAAACATGGTAACATTGACATATATCCAACTGACATATTTAATTTACTTATACGCCTCTTGTAAAGTGGTACTATATGCAACCATGGCCTGTAAATGAAAAGCTACTGGGGGGGATGCAGCACTGACTGTGCCACCCACTTAAGTAGCACCTTTAATTATGCCCTAGGCCTGCCACTACAATCTTAATGCAGTTTTAAACTGCCATTTTGACTTGGCATTAAAGCCCCCTAACCAAGCCTTAAACATTCTATTATTACATATGTAACCCCAAAAGTAGGCCCTAGGTAGCCCATAGGTCGCCCATAGGTCAGGTTGCTGTGTCATTTAAATGTTGGACATATGCTTTTCAGATTTTACATGTCCCAGTAGTGGAAAACTCCCAAAATAAATATTCCGTTCTGTAAGTCCTACTCTTCCAATAGGATAACATTGGGGATTCCATATTACAATTAATAATCTGTAATTTTCAATTGGGAGCTGGTAGCCATGTCATGGTTGGTATCCTTGAAATTGTGGTGAAGAACTCTATTTAATGGTAAAGTTGAGTTTTTGATCACAATTATAAAAATGTCATTTTTAGAAGGTTGGTATTTTTCTACCGTTAGTTCTTTTCTGTCTACAGCCTGGCTTGGGTTGCATGACTGGGTGTTATTGACAGTTAGACTTTGTGAATTCCTCCCAGACAGTCAACATAGAGGGATTACGTGTGTCTGAATGGGCCAACTCCTGGACTTGTGGATACTCTGCAGGAAGAAAGACTGAAGTGATGCTCCAAGGACTGCCACTCTGCTGGATTTCTGCTCTAAATGAGCTACCTGCTGCACTCTTCCCTGGGTAAGAGCAACTGGACCTACAACTTCATCTTGAACCTAGGGCCCCAGATAGACTCAAAGGACTAGTCTGCTGGCCTCCTGATCTGAGCATCAGGGACACGGAAGGCTCCCCAACCTGCTCCTAGAACCAGCTTTTATGAATTCCTAACCACCAAGTGGTGCCTTACAGATTCTATACCCTTAGTATGGCTCGCAGGGTCTTAAAATGAAGCTTTTTGCTCTTGGTGACAGCAAACTGCCCTGTTAAAACTGCACCAAAAATAAGCACAAACTGAGGCCAGCTCATCTCTTCCCACAGCAAGCATCGATCACCCACAGGAGACCACCAGAATGAAGCTTCAGTCTGCCCATCAGCAACACCCTGCGTGCTCTTCGCGCCACGCCGACCACTGCCTGCAATGCTCTCCTTGCTCCACCCAACTCTCTCCCATGAGAATGGAACTCTTGGCACAAAATTTGAGAAGGTAAAACATCAGTCTGACTAGTCTGAGACTGTATCTGACACACGCTTCATCATGGTCGGCCTTAACTTTTGACTTTTATCCAGTCCAGCACGATCAGATAGCTGCGGTGGTGCTTTATGCTATTAGGTGCTATCTTTCACATTGTTCTTAAAAAAATCATAACTCCTGTTGAATTGATTAGATTTTTGTTATTTTAGTTCTGTGTTATTTTTTACATTGTTATTTCTTTCTAACCTCATATGGGATTTATTTGTGTAGTGTTTTCACTGTTTTGCACTTTGAAATGTTGCACAACTACTTTACTCATTGCCTCTATGCTAAGCCTAACTGCTTTGTGCCAAGCTATGAGGGGATTGAGCACAAGCTAATTTGGGGTTTGTTTTTGCCTTACCCTGACAAGTATTGTGATTGCTGCTTGACTAGGGCTCACACCCTAGTCAACCAGTAACCCACATTTTACACTCACCCACACTTTCAAGTCACTAGATAACACTGGCCCAGATTACCTCAACAATCACATCTGCTTTCACAAAACTTCCAGACACTTCTATCCATCTGTACTCCTACTTGCACACATCTGACATATATGGAGACTTCTCCTACAATGCTCCTGAAGCATGAAATGACCTGCCACAATAGATAAGAGCCTCCCTCTCACTTATGAAGCTGATGACCTTGCTTTTCGAGTAGCCCCACTAGGCCCTAGGTTTGCTTTGCTAACTTACCTGCTCAGTGTCAGCTTTCTCTCACAGGTGATAGTGCACTTTTCAAATGTGCATATCATAGCATAACTAATTGGCACATTTAATTTACTTATATGCTCCTAGCATATGGTACTACATGTACCCAGGGTGTGTAAATTAAATACTATTAGTGGGCTGCAGCACTCCTTGTGAAAACCCACTAAAATAGCACTGAGTAACATGTCTAAGGCCTGCCATTGCTGTATGTAGTGTAGTTTTACTCTGCCATTCTGACCGGGCAAAATAAAACCGTTTGCCAGGTCCAGGCCTTGCTTTTCTATACTAATACATCACCCCTACAGTAGGCCTTAAAGGATCATAGGGCAAGGTGCATGGTAGTTACAAAACAGAACATGTATATTCCAGTCACGGCCTGTGGAAGGAGTTCCGTGGGGCAGGCAGGTGGGGGGGAGGGGCAGGGTGGGGGGTGGTAAACACCGGAATATGGATGATTGCAGGTAAGTACACATCTAAATTAATAAAAACTAATTTTGTTGCACGCCCTACATCGCAAAATGCGATGCACGGCGCGCAACAAAATTCGTTTTTTTAATTGAATTGTTTACTTACCTGCAATCATCCATATTCCGGTGTTTACCGCCCCCCACCCTGCCCCTCCCTCGCCACCCCTGCCTGCCCCACAGAACTCCCTCCACGGGCCGCGGCTGGTATATTAAGTGTTTTACACAACCTGGCTGTCAAAAATAAAGTCTTTTGATCACTGCGGCAAGGCTGGACTCCCATAGGCTAATACTGGGTTAACTTATTACATTTAATAAGTACTAACATCAGGCTGGGAACAGCTAGAAAAATACTTCTTCCACACATTTTAAATGTACTCTAAAGTCCTCTTTAGGAAGGAAAATCAGATTTAAATTACCATTTTGAATATGCCACTTTCAGAAAGTTGGCATTCTCGTGACTAAGCCAAATGTGCCTTTTTGCCAGTATCCAAGGCCACCTGACTGTTAATGTCTCTTCTGTGGTTAGAAGTGTATTCCTCGCAAACAGTGGACCATGGGACTGGGTGTTGCAAGGGTCTTCCTTGCCAGATAGCCAAGAAGGAGCTGTGCCCCAGCCTCATTGCACTTCAAAGGATAGCCATGGAGGCTATACCCAGCCCTTCCTGACTTCAGAAGAAACCTACCCTGTCGCTGGCATATGCATGCCACTCCTGGACCCTGCCTGTTCTGTGTTTAACTATACAGGCTACAGCAAAACACAGAGGAAAGGAAAACCACTAACCCAAGAGACTTTAGTATTAAACAAAGGAGGTATCCTATTCCCATAGGCTGGCACTGGGCATAACAATGGAATCTCCAGAACCTGAAATCAGAAAACACCTAGGCCTGTAGAGATTCAGAAGAACTGTTTGTTTGAAACCAGGCCTATAGAATTGGGTCCAAGTATCAGTTAGCTGATTTGACATTTTTGCTTTAGGGATACAAGTTTCCAAAGACCCTTCCTGCATACCAGCCACCTGACCCAATTGGACCTGACCTGGTCCCTTCTTCAGGCCACAGTAGGAGTGATACCTAACCAGCAAGCACTGTCCGTAAGGGCCTCAACCCTTGGCTGTAGGCAGTGTGTACTCCTCCCTGCTAACTGAAGGCTTCAAAAGGATCTGATCCAGCGCAACACAGACACAGAGCCCCACAGAGCTAGGCAGCATTCAACTGCAGGACCCACTGCTAAGCAAAATAGACCCACAGGGCCTGGCAGCTCTTTCCTGCAACTCTAGGAAGGAACCCAGTGCAGCTTAATATAGGGCATTGCTGATCCCCTCAGAGCTGCATTTTGCAGCTTTTTGGAAATTACAGTGGCTCTTGAGCTCAGAAACACAGAGACACATAGAGCTGTGCAGCTCCCAACTGAAAGCCTCACAAGTTCCATCACAACATGATGGAGACCACTCATGGCCCTGCAGCACCGTCTTTGTGTCAAAGTCAGAAGGTAAATCTTCAAATGGGGAGAAACTTGGTCCTGTATATGCCAACAGCCCTTCGTGGTCAGCCTGAACATGTGATTTAGCCCCTGTTCAGTGCAACTAGATAGCAGATGTTGGTGCTTTGCGCTTTTTGCTGTTACTTTTAACTAAGATGTTAAAAACTCATAATTCCGATTCTACTGATTGGATTTTTGTCATTTTGTGGCATTTTATTCATTCTATTTTTCCAAATGAGTTTGAGATTTTTCTTGGGCTGTGTTTCTACTTAATTACTGGCTGAGTGCTGTATAAATACCTTACACATTGTCTCTAAATAAGGATTACTGATTTTAGATTTATACCAGAATGTTAAGCACAGGTTTACTTAGTAACTTTTGTGGTTCACCCTGACAAGGATTATGATTAGTAGTTAAAGTGGGTTCCCACCCTCTTCAAACAATAATTCAATGTCTTACACCAATGCTCCTAATGAATCACCAAGGATGGACTGAAGGTGTGTCTTTTATCCGGTTCCAATACGTTTTGTGCGCTTTCTAGTACTTGTAGTCCTACGCTAGAAATAGCAAAATGTCACACAATGCAAAGAAGAAGCCATCCAAGATATAATGAGCTGTTCAGGTACATCATGTGAAAAGTTTTCAACCTGAGTTTTCTCTGATATCATTCTGTGATGTCCTAGCTGTGTGCCTCCTTTACTATGCAATCAACTCCCTCTTGCTGCGCAACATGATGTGTATCCTAATGCATGCAACTGTCGGTCCTTGAATTGTACAGCAGCTGATGCTCCCCTGATGGATAACACCACAACTCACCTCATGCACAGAATCAGTGTCCCCTATTGAAGAGCAAGAAATGTTCTTACTTGGCATTTCACCAAAATCTCTGGTGAGACACATACACATTCATATGTTCGAATATATATGACAGATGGCAGATAATCCAGGCACATAACCGATTCCACTTCCGATGTGCACCACCCACTGCTCCCCAGAGTCACATTTCCAGATGAACCCAGTTCTGCACCACTCAGTTTCCTTAGAGATGCATCCGTTATGCCTCATTAATGAACTACCTTTGTACACATGCCATGTGTTCATCTGCTGATAATAAGACTTTTCACTTGCATACACTCTACCTTGTTCTCCACACTTATCATCACCATGTGATTCACAAATGAGCATTTTCTGGTGCATTGATGTATTTTTTGTGATCCTCTGTGTGCCTGAGTTCCTGCGTATCTTTTTGATTGAAAGAAAGTGGGTGATTGCATCTGTAGTGTCCTTTCTGCATGTTTGCATTTTCTCTGTATGCATGTGTTCATTGGTGTCAGCATCTCTGTGTAACTCCACTAAATAGAAGGCACACTAATTGGCATCAGCCGTTCAGTTCTCCTGTTCTTTCAGAAAGTTTTAGGGGTCATTTACAAGACCTGTGCACCTCCGGAATATCACTTTTCGTGACGTTACACTGGTGCACAGGGCTTAGCCATATCTACAAGGCCACGTAAAGCCACCCTGCATGGTTTTCCATGGACTTGTAGATATGAAGTGATGCAACTGTGAGTCACTGTGGTGCCTCATACTACAATGAGGAGGCGTGCCATGGGTGTCACAATGGGTGTTCCCATAAAACATCTATGGCATTCAACACATTCCCAGATTTACAAGTTGTACACCTGGGAATGTGTCAAAAGCCTAGGCATCCCCAGAGGAGATGTATGGGAGGCGCAAGGAGTAGAAATTGCACTAATTTGCCTCGTTTTTCATCTATGTGAGCTGCATGCAGCACCACACAAAAAATCATCCCTACAACACAGGTGCAAGCGTGCCTGCATTGGTCCATGGCAGCCAGTTGAGCTCTAGCACAGGAGAGGAGGACAGGAATGCTCCGTATCTGATAGATATGCCGCATTCCTGCCCTTTCCTTTCGCCATAGGGCAGTAAAGCAGGAAAGCTTGTAGCACTGCCCTACGGCAAAATTTTGTAAATTAGGCCCTTAGTTGTTATGCAGTGCTCAAGCCCACCTAGGACTATTGCACTAATCAGACCCTTTTGTATTTCAAGGCATTTCAGTCCATTCAGATTTTGAAGGCACAACCGATGCCTACTATGGGATATGCTATCCTTTCACCTGTCTGCTCCAGCTGACAGTTTCACAGATGGCTAATGTTGAGTATATATTCCTGACCCACATGAAACTTAGTGCCACATGTAACAAAGGCTTTTTCACAGTTGGCCTGTTTGCAAAGGCAAAAGGCTTTTTTACATGTACATATAGGTAACCTGTTAAAGAATCACAATATGGGTTTGCAATTTGGTATTAGTAAGGGGCATGTTTAGGGCATCCCTTCCATACTGAATTGCAGTGGTATGTGTGAATGTTTAGCAACCAAAAAGCAGTCGCAAAACATTTGCATTTTACCTCCTACCTTAAGTGAGTGATAGTGGATGTATGTCGTTACCACGCATACTTTTTCAACGCATGCCTTTACCACGCAACTTTTACAACGCAAGTCATAACAACGACTTGCGTTGGGGGGCGCTGGATAGTGAATATTTTAATTTACTATCCAACTCCAGTCCCCGTGGATAGTAGGGAAGGTTTTGGATAGTAAATTAAACTATTACCTATCCTAGAGCGCCCCCCAGCGCAAGTCGTTGTAACGATTTGTGTTGTAAAAGTTGCGTGGTAAAGGTAGTGCGTGGTAAAAGTTGCGTTGTAAACGCTGTTTCCCAGTGATAGTCCATTTGTAAATGGGAAGAGCTCCCCAAGGGACCCCTTCCCCTTTGTGAATGTTCGCAAAAACATTTTAAGAACAGGCAGTGGTCCCACGGACCACTGACCACTCTTGAAAAATGGAAAGAAAAGTTTTCATAGCTTTTTTCAACGCATCCCGTTTTCCATTAAGAAAATTGCTAGACATTTAAACAAAAAGATTGCTTTGTTTGAAAGGAATCACAGACATGTTAGTCTTTTGACCACACAGGCGACCATCCCTGTGATTATAGCAATCACCAATGGGTCGCAAACCGAGACCTACCGAACTAATATTCATGAGTTGGGTCTATTTGCGGCCCACTGAGATTCACTAAATGTCTCACAGATACATTTGTTCATTGGTGTCTGTGATTAACAAACCAAAAATTGCTTGGAGAATTTTTTTTTTATGAATGGGCACTGTCTCTGCTCTGGTTACGGAGGATAGAGTACCTATGTGCCAAGTATTCTATGTAGCAATCACATCATTTTATGCGGGTGCCCTAATTATGAGTGCAACAGAGGATGGTGCGTATTATGAGTGCCACTGAGGTTGTTGTGCTATATATCACACCCGATCAAATGAAATACTCTCTGGAGATTAGTATTTATAAATAGCTCCTCTTAGAAACTGTCCCCTAATAATGAAGAATAACATGCAGATTTTGGTGCTTTCCGTTCCACAATCCATATCTGCCGCAAAATTTAATAGGCCCTTTTCCTCATTAAACTTCAGCAGCTAAACCTGATGCAATTTAATGAAGAGAAACTAAGGGAATGCAAACATTATCTCACCCATTTTTAAGAGTGGTACATTCTGGACCACTCGTAGTTTAAAGCAGTGCAGACACATGTGTGTGCTTTGCGTGCAAGGCAACAAGGTACTCATAATCGAGGCCTTGGTCATTTTACTAAAAAGGCATAGAGTGTGCTGTTGAGAAGTGGAATTCAGCCCATTTTTTTTATTACTACACTCATAGGTGTATTTTGTGTATGGAACAAAGGGGCATATTATCAAGAACGGGCGTTACATTATCGCCGCTTTTATCGGCAGGAAACTGCCGATAAAGCGGCGATAATGTGCTTGATAATATGCTCTATGAATTCCAATCGAAGCCCATATTAGATCTGTGTCTTAAATCTTATGTGATATCCAAATAGCGACGGGCCAAACAGAGCTATATGATTTTGTAAAACAAGAAAAGAGGCGCTTTAGATGCATGTTAATTGGAAATGATCATTATACTTCTGGACAGCAACATATGGACATCAGTGGAGCAGAAAGGTTACAAGGGATGAGAAAGCTTCTCTTTTCATCTTCTCCAGTATTTCTTGGTGATTTTAACAGCCATGAGTGAAACACGCTCGCCCTGTCAGAGTGAATCTTTCGGCTAGTGAGCGCGTTAATGTCTAATCCGTTTAAAATCATGCATGCAAATTTGATTCCCTGTGCACCTTAATGGGTTTATTAGCTTGAAGTTAGGCGTGACATCAAAATACTGCCTCCAACTATGAGAAAGAGTACAACTATTTACATGGTTGAGAGGGGTTAATCATATGCGCGTGTCTTATCCGAAACCTAGGGCATATTTACAAGCCCCCGTGCATGCTCTTGCACTACGTTGCGACGCAACTCAAAAAAGAGATTTACGAAGCCACCTTGCAGGGCCCTGTGTGGCTCCATAAATCTCAAGTAATGTAATGCAGCACAAATCGCTGCTTTGCATTACTCCGTAGCATGCAGACGTCTCCATGGATGTTACTTGGGTATATCCATGCAAGTTCCATGGATTTTGATGCTTTCTCAGATTTCCAAGAATAGGTAAACCTGGAATTTGTAAAAAAGATACACTGGTTTTTCCTCTTTCACATAGAAATAGGAAAACGCCCCTCAGGATTGTTTTTGTGCAGCAAGGTGTGTCTTCCTGCACAAAAACATTCCTGCATGCAGCGCTCCATGTTGTAAGGGAACCTGCATTGTGGCACGAGGCAGCTCACATACGAAAGGACAGAAATGCAATGAATTATTTTAAATACGGCACTTTCCTGCCCCTTCCGTGTCATGCAGAGCATGACTTTTTTTAGAATATGCCCCCAACTCTCTTTATGAGGGGCTGGGATTTATGTAATTCAACTCTTGAGATCACGGATAGAAATACGTATTTATATGTTCGAAAATGCATGACAAATGGCAGATATGCCCGTGTTTATTTGGACAATGTCATTGATAGAAAGTGACCATTTGAGTAAATTATACATGCTTCCATATTAAATTAAAGATCATTCCCCAAAACAAAGAGTTCTAAGCGTTCGATAAGTCACTGTAAAAACTACAGTTACATAAATGAGCAAGTGGGAATCCCTTTCCTGCCACATATACAACGTGCTAATTTGCTCACGCAAAATGACGTTGTGTTATGTTTAAATTGAGAAGCGGTCTCGGGAATAAATTCATAACCAACTCTAGCACTCTCATGGATCTTGAAGGGTTCTTAAACTGTTGCCAGGAGAAAATATAAAGTAGGGACTCTAGAGCATTTCTTTAAAGTGCTTTTTCAGTTGATAACTCAAAATGTCTAAATTTTTGTGATTTTTCTTGCTGCAACTATCCAAGCCTGAATTTAGCCGCACGGACAATCACATGACCTGCCTGTAATCCATCATATTCTCCAGGTCCATTTTTTTAGAGTGCTCCCCTGCTTCTTTTTCAAAACATGACAGTGCGAGCTGTAGCTGGAGTGACTGAATTTCGTGACATGTTATAATGTCTGCCTTTCTTATTTGTCACAGTTCCACTGAAAATAATGTCATTCTATTGATTAGAAAGCTCTCCCTGTCATTCAGCATGTCTTCCTTTTACTAATAAGGTTAGTGATGCCCAATGCAGTTGTACAATCCCTTTAAGTAGGCTTGTGGGAGAGTGAATAATGTAATGTACAACAGCTATTTAGGGTAATTGTTTAATTTATTATTCGTTATGAATGCAGAAAAATATCAATATAAATTCAAAACAAAGCATGCAATTATGTCTCAGTAACAAAAATCCTGTGGGAAAATGTGTTTGGAAATGAGCATGTGTGCTGTAAATGTAGTCTAGACACCTGTGGAGCCAATTTTAATATCGGGAGAAAACTGGATATGGAAAGTGGTTTTCTTACTGCAATTTGATGCTTGAAAGTATTATAAAATCAGGAACAACGCATTTGTTTAGACATTTTATTTTAAATCATGTATTATTTTGACCAAGGTATGTATATATGCAGATGTGTATTCACAACGTTCTGGCGTGACCATGAGGGTCAAAACTTCCACAATTTTGCACATCTTTTCCTATATATATATATATATATGTAATGTAAGAATGAACACTTACAACTATATGAGCGAAAAGCTCTCAAAGAACTGATGGATAATGACCAAATAGTAATCAAGCTCACGGACAGGGGGGGAACCTAGGGGCATATTACCAAGCTATAGCGATAATTATCGCTAAGCTTGGTTAGCGGGTATTAAAATATCGCCGCGCTCCGACGATTTTTACCGCTGAGATACCTTGATATTATCAAGGTTTATCTCAAAAGCGGTAAAAATCGTGGGAAATGCATGAATATCGCTGTAAAATCAGCGATATTCATGCATTATCGTGACAATGCTCTTAGCCATGTTATCCACCTTCCATTGGATAACATGGCTAAGGACTGCTCTGGGCAGGCGTTAGATTTTGGAGATAATCGCGCTTAGCGTGATTACTTCCAAAAGTTGGTAATAGGGGATAGCGATGTTAGCGACTGTTTCCAGTCGCTAACTTCTTGGCACGCCCACTTTGCATGTCATTAACGATAATCATCGCTGACATGCATAGTGGGCCCCTAAATGCCCGCTATCGCCTATTAGCTGTCGCTAACTGGTGTTAGCGACAGCTAGGTAATAGGGCGATAAAATGATCGCCGCTTTAGCGGGAAAAATTCCCGCTAAAGCGGCGATAATGCCCTTGGTAATATGCCCCCTAGTACTCCAAAATAAAAGTGACTACATGCTGGAGGGCTATAGACAATTGAATGACAAGACAACATTAAATTCCAGCCCAATCAAACGAATGACGATAGAATTTGAAAAACAACTAAAGCAGTGGAACTAAATGAAATGAAATTGATAAACCATGATGAACATCAATTTTTAATGAGAGAACAACCAATGATGCCATCTATATATTCCCTGCCAAAAATTCCCAAGACACTAATTAGTCGACCAGGGAGACCAATTGTCTCCTCATGCGATTCACTCTATGAGAATATGTCAACATATGTGGATACCTATTTGGCACCAATATCACAAAGGATGAACTCTTACATTAGAGATACTGGCGATTTTCTATGCATCTAGCAGAAACAAATTGGAATGATAACTATATGATGGGACCATTGATGTTGTTTACTCTCGATACGTCGATTGAACATAAAATAGGACTGCAGGCCTGCACCTATTTTTTTTAAACAAAGGAACATCACTGAATTACATCATTCGAAAATGCTCCTGAAGATGATATGCCTGACGAACAATGTTTTCATGTTCAACCAGAAGTTTCATTAAAGATGCGGTTCTGCAATGGGCCTTTCTTTCATACAGAACTATGCCAATATTACAATGGGCTGGTGGGACAAGGAAATATGGGGACCTGGAACCCAAAATGAACTTGACAACATTATATTATGGGTCATGTATATGAACTACCTATTTCTAATATGGCATGGCAGCAACAATGCCTGCTTTGAAAAATGGAATCAGAACACTATAGGACTATCCTTCATATGCACCTCAAGTCAATCAATCATAGACTTTTTGGACACACACGTCTATATAGAACAAGGTGCAATCCATGCAACTCTATTTAGGAAAAAGACAGCCACTAACAGTATACTCCATGGAGAAAGCTTCCGTCCAAGGTCATTAATAAAGAGTATTCCGTATGGAGAAGCAATAAGAATGCGACGAAACAGCTTGAAAGATGAGAATGTAGAAAACAAATCTGCAGTGACAGTATCAAGGAGGAAAAGAAAGTATGCAAACAAAAAGACTTGACTGCCTGTCTTAAAAGTCTAATTATCAAAAAGGTAACTCGACAGATGGAGAAGGAAAATCAAGAAGCACCAAGACTGATTATAATATACAGTAAAGAAAGTAAAAAAATTGTAAATGCAGTACAAAAACACTGGCATCCGATAAGTGAGGATCCAGATATAGGACATCTTCTGGGTGCGCGACCATTAGTAACATATAAAAATAACAATCTTTGAAAGACAAGCTTTTTCGAAGTCATTTACAAATGACAACAACAAAAAATTGGCTAGTTGAAACTAGAAAAGGCTGCACCAGATGTAACATCTGCAAGGCGCGTAAAAGTTGAGTAAACAAGAAATATCTGATTGATAGAGATGGGAAAAAAATCTATATCAAACAAAATATCACCTGCAAAACAACATATGTAGCATATGTGATTCAATGCATTTGTGGCCTACAATACATTGGAAGCACAACATGTATGCTAAAGAATAGGATATTGGAACATATACTAGCAGTTAAGAACAAAGACGTTGTTGGAAAGGGTCCTTTTTGCACGGTTATCCCTAAACTTTTTGCTTCTTCCTCCCTTGTTTTTCCAGACCTGTGGTTGTTGGCAATAGGACTCTGGGCACTTTACCACTGCTGACCAGTGCTAACATGCATATGCTCTCTGTGTAAATTGTTATTGTAATTGGTTATCCATGATTGGCATATTTGTATCACCAAGAAGTTCCTAGTAAAGTGCACTGAGTGTGCCAGGGCTTGGGATACAAATGCTACTAGTGGGCCTGCAGCACTGATTGTGCCACCCACATGAGTAGCCCTAAAATGGTGTCTCAGGCTTGCCACCGCAGTGCCTGTGTGCAGTCTGTGAACTGTCATTTCTTCCTGGTCAGTGTCCCCACTGACCAGGCCTAACCCTTCCCTTTCTGTGCACATTGGTCACTCCTATGGAAGGCCCAAGGTACCCCCTTGGGTAGGGTGCAGTGTATGTGAAAGGTGGAGCATGGACTACTGCAGGAGACATGCTCTGGTAGTGAATGACAGCCATTTTTATTTTTCAATATTGTAAGGCTACCTTGCCCATAGGCTATCATGGGGAATGCTTGCTACAGTAGCTACCAGCATATCTTCCCATAGGAGTAAGGTAGGACATAAAAGTCTGGTATCCCTTAACTCAGGATTTAATAACACATTTTTTAGGAAAGGTGTTTTTTAAATCCAGTGTTTGAGAACAGCACTTTTAGAAAGTGGCTGTTCTCTTGTCTGACCTTTCTGTGTCCCTTGGCCTGTTTGTGAATTGACTGTCTGGTTTGTGAGTGACAGGGCTGGGGGATTCCAGGAGGCAGAATGAGTCTACCCAGTGGTGAATAGAGAGATTTGCATCTAGATGGGAGTGAGGAGTTGCACCTGGGAGCTGAATAGGACTGTGCCTGCCCCCCACAGCGCTGGCTCCGATGTCTCTGCCCTGCCCTATGAAAGGAGATAAGGAATCATGTCAACAAAGTGCTCCAGGGCTGTGCTTTCACTCCACAATGCTGGCTCCACCTCCTGTGGGGCGTCTGATTTTTCTGCTCTGCACTGTGAAAGGTAAGAAGGAGTCATGTAAACAGAGTGCTCCAGAACAGGTTTGGACCGGGCTCAGAGCCCTCCTGCACAAAAGTAACAAATACTTTTTGGGGTATAAGTACAGGACCCCAGACCACTGAACTTTAGATTATCCTGGACTCAAGAAGGAACCTCTGCCAAGGAGAAAGCTGAAACTGAAGAAGGAAGACTGTCCTGCTATTGCTCTGCTGGACTGACCTGCTGTTGTTTTGCGGCCCAGGAGAGGGGAAGGACTTTGCTTTGTGATGTGTCCCCTTGCTTGAAGGAATCTTCAAGGGCCTGAGAAGAGCTGGCTCCCTGTTAAGAAGTCCCAGGAACAAAAGGATTCACCCCCAGCTTCCCTGAACTCTGCTGAGAGCTTTCTGCCCTTCCTAGAGTGCTTGGGCCAGTTGTGGTGCCTCTGGAAGTCGTACCTGTGTTGGGAAGCTGGAAACCAAGATTTTAAAGACTTTCTGCAAGTTTTATCATCCCCGTCAGTGTGAGGAAAGTCCCGCCGCCGCGAGGGTCGAGATCACCGCAGCACCTGTTGCCGCTGCCATAATCGTCACATCCTTCGTTTGCAGGATGCACCAGTCCGAAGCGGGAAGATTACCATTGGTGCGAGTATCGTCGCAGAACCTGTCATCACTAGGTGAGATTGTCGCACCCCTTGCTTGCGGACCACATCACGTCGCTGCAAACATCGTCTTAGAGCCATCGCATCAAGGGGTCGCAAGAGTAGAAGATCGTCACTGAGCCGCGAATTGTTGCCGCACCGGAGATCGTCGTTGCCCCAAAGATCATCGCATCGTCCCTTTTGCGAGCCGCTTCCACGAAACCTGTGCACCAGATTCCACGCAAGGTATTGCATCCCTCCCCTACAGACCGGAGTCATCGCAACACGCCCGTAGCATCCAGCGGGGTTGTCACATCGCCTCTCCAGGGTCTCAGGAGTGATGCATTGCTTGCTTTTCACCTCTACAGCTTTCACTTGGAACTTTTGTCGCATCTAGAGGTACTGTTGTCTAAAACGTGATGCAACTGTGGATTATTTTAATGCAACCTTAAGAACTCATTTGAAACCATATTCTCGAACTGTGTATGTTGAATTTTTATTGTTTTGGTCTTGTGTAGTTTAGATTAAATACCTTTATTTTTCTAAAATGTTGTGGAGTCAGTTTGTTACTGTGAGTGTTGGTACAAATACTTTACTCATTGCCTTTGATAAGCCTGACTGCTCATGCCAAGCTACCAAGGGGGTGAGCAGGGGTTATCTAAATAGTGTATCCTCCTTACCCTGAATAGAAACAAGGGTCCCTATTTGGACAGTGGTACCTACATCTGCCAACTAGAGACCCCCAGTTCTAACAGACGTAAACTATGCCACTTTAAAAAATCTGAATAAATGTCAGAATGCGGTTAGGAGAACAATGAGTTATTTTGCCCAGGACACATTGCCACAGGATGAACGTGGGGTAGATAGAACAAGAAAACAGAGATAATGAGATTCCCGGTGTATAATTCAGACCCTCCAGGATATTGCGGCATAGATTTGCATATTTTGCGGCTCAAAAATTTAAATTTAGCAGCACAAACACTGACATTTAGCGTCATTATTGTGGCACTTTATTTTACTCGTAATCATTCCTTTTCAGGATTACATCAATATAAACTATTTTAGCAAGCCTTTATTATGTACCTGTGAAGGGATGACAAGCTGTATGCCTTTGTATCCCCTCCATTCTATTTGCATTAAGTGAGTTCCAGGCCAGGTCCAGTCAGGTTACTCAATCAAAAGGAGCCGCCTGATGGCCCCTTAACTTGGCCTTCATCTTCAACACAGCAGTGATAATTCTGTGTACTCAAGGCGCTGGTTCACAGAAGCATTTATCAGTAGAACTATGGAGCATTATTTTACATATTCCTTCATGCCTTTGCAAATCTGCCCTGAATCGTACAAGTTAGTAAAAGTGCAGAGAGGGCCAGTCCTTTCTGTTTGTATATATCTAGTTCCTGAATATTGCCAGTTTATATGTTTTGGGACCAATACAAAAAAAGAAAGTAAGAGTGTGTAAAAGAGGACTACTGGACTATTACTTCATGTTCTCCAAAATGCCTGTTTGAATAGTCTCCAATGTCTTTAAAAGGAGCAGGATCTGTGGCAGGGCAGCCAAACATAAGCATTGTGATGCATAAGACTATATTCCGTTAACCCAAAAACATACTCTCCACTTTTAAAGTACTTCTGCGCTATCACCAGTCCAAATGAAAGCCACAGCCCCTCCTAGCGCAGGCTACTAGTGCTTTCCTCTTCCAGCTAGAGCAAGCCTGGAGCAGGGACTCTTTCCCGGAGCAGGGCCATTCTAATTTGAGCAGTAATTACTTGAATGTAATGTTACTTTCCCTGCTAGGGAAGGTGTCTGTATGTCTGCAGCGTCCTGGCTGTGACATGGTTGTTTACGTGTTTACAGCATTTTTACTTTCCATGCTGCAGTGGGTTTGAAACATTTACACAAGCTTAGGACAGAGTACATTTTAGTCCCATCACACATCTCTTGATCATTCCACCTTAAAATATGGGGAAACCACACTCCCAGTGTGGAAAGAGCAGCGCACTCCATAAACACTTGGGTGCAGGAAGGTACACAAGACACATTATAAAGGAAGCACTGTGCAGGCTTAATATTATTTTCTTCTTTCAGAAATCTACATGTGTGGTTTTTGATAAAGGCCTTTTAGTGTGAACCAGAGATGGCCCAAGAGGTACCGTGATGGGGAGTGGGGCCTGCATATTGTTAAGAACTAATGCAGAAATGTCCCTGCATGCATGGCTCAGTTCTTCTTCCAGGAGACAGGACTGCTTTCTGCCACCGAACTGCCAAACCCTGATTTCGCAGGCACTTTGGTAAAAAGCTCTGCCTTTTTACAAAAGTGCCAATTTTGCAATTACTTTGCAAATCACGAAATCACGAAATCCTGGAGGGTCTGCATAATTAGACTCAGGAGAATGATACCAACTGGCCTCAACTTTGATGAAGAACCGTTTATGATTCACAGGAATAACCATCCAATGAGAAATCTGCACAGTAAGTGGCTCACAAGGGAATTTCTGACTACATGTACGATAGCAACAAGCATATTCAGCTTTCCATAGCTAAGAGAAATGTCTAATACATCAAAAATAGCTCATGTAATATTTAATTAGAAATGTGGCCTTAATATTTGAATATGGTACTATACAGTTTGATGTTTCTTACACATACCCATAGTACAAACTATAATTTAAATTGGTGCAAACTGTAACACACTGACCTTGTCCTTACTATAAGTTGATCCTTGTAAAAAAAAGAAAAAAATGTTAATCTCTATGCTCATGAATATGTAATAATTGGTGCAACTACAACTCCCATCATGCATCATAATGGGCAGATGATGGTGAAGGTTTAAATAGAAAATGAAAAAAGAATCACCTACCGTGGCAAAGACCCTGTAAGGTCAAAATGCGTTGGTGGAGTAGTGGTATTCCAAAAACAAAAAATACAAAGGATTCACTGAGTGCAGCATATTTGTATGCCATATATTTATATATTTCCGACCTCATCCACCACACGATATAACATACTGCCGATCACCAGTAGGTAATCATAGTTAGGTGTGAAGGTTTAAATAGAAAATGAAAAAAGAATCACCTACCGTGGCAAAGCAGCCCCGGGGACTGCAACCTCTTTGGGGCTAATAGATTTAGATGCAGGGGGCCATGCTGCCCCCCCTGCTGTCCTGGGGACCACCACCTCCCTGGGAAACAAGTCAAATTACTAAAGGGTCTGTTGTGGACCCCCAGAAGCCACCACCTCCCCAGGGCAAATGTGATGAAAGGAAGATAACACTGGGGACGCCCGTGACCGGCTCCAGCAGTATCATGGGCTGCCCACCCCTTAGACATTACAGTTTGCTAAGGCTTGGCAGGAGCACAGCTCCCACCAAGCCATAGCAAACTCTGCTCCGGTTCATGGAGGTGAGAGTAGTAAAAATGCTCTTGCTTCCATGAAGTGGAGCAGATTTGCTTTTGGACAGAGGGAGCCGCATGATTGCAGCTCCCTCAGGCCAGAAGCAATGTCGGCTCCGGCAGGAGGTGGGGAGCTGGCAGGGACTGCCGGGGCCTTGAGGCTCTTGGAAAGCCCAGGGAAGGGGGCCTATGCAGCCCCCTTCCCTAAAAATAGAACAGAAAAGAAAAAAAGCATCAAATTGCATGAGGCCCCGTCCCCTTTTTCCACCACTCTGCAAATGTACCTCCTGGGGTGCTGCTGTTGGGGAATAAAGTCCCCTTGGCTGGTGATGGTCCTGGGGGTGACCAAAACCTTCTGTTACTTCCTGTAAGTCCCACACAGCAGGATTGCTGAGAGGTCTTTGAAAGCCACGCCCCATTTCTCCACTACTCTGCGAACATGTTTTCTTAGCACCACTAATTGGGGGATGACGTCCCTTCGCCTCCTGAGGGCTTCAGGACTAAATATTAAGTATGGGCGGAAAATTCGTTCCGCTCGTGGAATTTGCGGATTTTCCGCAATTTCGCGATCCGCGTGAAATCGCGGCAAAATCTGCGAATCCGCGAGCGGGACAGATTTTGCTCAGGAAGCACTTACAGGGTTACAGCAGGTGCCCAAGTTGAAGCTAATTTTTTTGTAACCATTTACAAAATGGTTACAAAGAAATATACTTCAACTTGGCCACCTGCTGTAACCTAGTAAGTGCTTCCTGAGGCGCCTCGTTGCCTACTTGCAACTATTCTATGACCCTGCCCTGACCCTCGAAGCAGGGTCAGAGATTAGGTACAATTAGGCAACGAGGCGCCTGTCTCAACAAATAAACCACAGCAGGAATCCCTTACAGATAAAAAAATACAGGTGCCCGGATTGAAGCTAAAATTCGTTAATGCATTATAATCAGCCCAAGAATCTAGTGAGCACCGATGCTAGGCAGGTGTGCTTTCTCCCCAGATCTACCATCTACAATTAGCTGTAATCCGTGATGTGGGGTCTAGGCATCCACAAGTTTCTCGAGCGCAATCCCCCTGTACTTCCAGTGACCAGGAGGCCTCTTCCCGCCCTTTCCCCCACTGTGATGGACAGCTCACTCGAGGGACCTCGGCGCCTTTGGGCGTGGTGGCAAAGTTACAGACATACGTGGTCACTGAACACAACTCTTCTGGGCCTTTAAGCAGCTGTAGTGTCGGAAAAGCACTATACATTTACCCAACGAGGTAGCACTTACTGCTTTTTACTCATCTGCTGCTCTGATCGGTGTCCGACCCTTTATAAACGAGAGACATGTGAACTCGCACAGAAGCCCGGCCCCACACACACTAGGCTATGCAACCTCTTCCATCCCTTTCCCCCACTGCGATGGACAGCTCACTCGAGGGACCTCGGCGCCTACGGGCGCGGTGGCAAAGTTACAGACACACAGGGTCACTGGTGGGCCTTTAAGCAGCTGTGGTGTCAGAAAAGCAAGATACATTTACCCAAAGAGGTAGCACTTAATGCTTTTTCCTCATCTGCTGCTCTGATCGGTGTCTGACCCTTTATAAACAAGAAGCATGTGAACTCGCACAGAAGCCCGGCCTACATACACTAGGCTATGCAACCTCTTCCCGCCCTTTCCCCCTCTGTGATGGACAGCTCACTCTAGGGACCTCGGTGCCTATGGATGCGGTGGCAAAGTTACAAACACACGGGGTCACTGGAGACAACTTTTCTGGGCCTTTAAGCAGCTGTAGTGTTAGAAGAGCACGATACATTTACCCAACGAGGTAGAACTTACTGCTTTTTCCTCATCTGCTGCTCTGATCGGTGTCTGACCATTTATAAACAAGAGGCATGTGAACTCTCACAGAAGCCCGGCCCCACACACACTAGGCTATGCAACCTCTTCCATCCCTTTCCCCCACTGCGATGGACAGCTCACTCGAGGGACCTCGGCGCCTACGGGCGCGGTGGCAAAGTTACAGACACACAGGGTCACTGGTGGGCCTTTAAGCAGCTGTGGTGTCAGAAAAGCAAGATACATTTACCCAAAGAGGTAGCACTTAATGCTTTTTCCTCATCTGCTGCTCTGATCGGTGTCTGACCCTTTATAAACAAGAAGCATGTGAACTCGCACAGAAGCCCGGCCTACATACACTAGGCTATGCAACCTCTTCCCGCCCTTTCCCCCTCTGTGATGGACAGCTCACTCTAGGGACCTCGGTGCCTATGGATGCGGTGGCAAAGTTACAAACACACGGGGTCACTGGAGACAACTTTTCTGGGCCTTTAAGCAGCTGTAGTGTTAGAAGAGCACGATACATTTACCCAACGAGGTAGAACTTACTGCTTTTTCCTCATCTGCTGCTCTGATCGGTGTCTGACCATTTATAAACAAGAGGCATGTGAACTCTCACAGAAGCCCGGCCCCACACACACTAGGCTATGCAACCTCTTCCTGCCCTTTCCCCCACTGTGATGGACAGCTCACTCGAGGGACCTCGGCGCCTATGGGCGCGGTGGCAAAGGTACAGACACACTGGGTCACTGTTGGGCCTTTAAGCAGCTGTAGTGTCGGAAAAGCACGATACATTTACCCAATGAGGTAGCACTTACTGCTTTTTCCTCATCTGCTGCTCTGATCTGTGTATGACCCTTTATAAACAAGAGGCATGTGAACTCGCACAGAAGCCCATCCCCACACACACTAGGCTATGCAACCTCTTCCCGCCCTTTCCCCTACTGTGATGGACAGCTCACTCGAGGGACCTCGGCGTCTATGGGCGCGGTGGCAAAGTTACAGACACACGGGGTCACTGGTGGGCCTTTAAGCAGCTGTAGTGTCGGAAAAGCACGATACATTTACCCAATGAGGTAGCACTTACTACTTTTTCCTCATCTGCTGCTCTGATTTGTGTCTGACCCTTTATAAAGAAGAGGCATGTGAACTGGCACAGAAGCCCGGCCCTACACACACTAGGCTATGCAACCTCTTCCCGCCCTTTCCCCCACTATGATGGACATCTCACTCGAGGGGCCTCGGCACCTATGAGTGCAGTGGCCAAGTTACAGACACACGGGGTCACTGGAGACAACTCTTCTGGGCCTTTAAGCAGCTGTAGTGTCGGAAAAGCACGATACATTTACCCAGCGAGGTAGCACTTACTGCTTTTTCCTCATCTGCTGCTGTGATCGGTGTCTGACCCTTTATTAACAAGAGGCATGTGAACTCGCACAGAAGCCCGGCCCTACACACACTAGGCTATGCAACCTCTTCCCGCCCTTTCTCCCACTGTGATGGATAGCTCACTCGAGGGACCTCGGCGCTTATGGGCGCGGTGGCAAAGTTACAGACACACAAGGTCACTAGAGACAACTCTTCTGGGCCTTTAAGCAGCTGTAGTGCCGGAAAAGCACGATACATTTACCCAACGAGGTAGCACTTACTGATTAGAAAGTACTCCAGTCGCGTATAGTGCAGTTGCCCAAAAATCCGCGATTTTGCGGTATTTTTTTGCGAATTCGCGAAACGCGAATTCGCAAAATTCGCCCACACTTACTAAATATAAGTCCTTTCCTCAACCAGTAGTTCCCCAGGAGGTGCATTTGCAGAGTGGTGGAGAAAGGGATTGTGTGCCAGGAGGCGTGTTTGTAGAGTGGTGGAGAAAGGGGGTGTTTCCTCCGACAACCCCTCAGCAATCCTGCTGTGTGGATTTACTGGAGGTAACATGAGGGGTATTTGGCTCCCAAAGATATCCTTGGGGGCCAACTACCCCTTATGTTACATCCAATAAGTCTCACACAAGAGGATTGCTAAGAGGTTTTCGGAGGCCTTGCCCCATTTCTCCACCACTCTGCAAGTGTGCCTCTATGTGCAAATATAAATACATGGGAGGGAGGCCACATGCACTTCTCCTCTTTCATTCAAGCAGTGGCACTGGGGTTCAGGATACCCAAAGCCTAATACGTTTCAGGAAGGAGGGCCAAGCGGGGTGCCCCATCCCCTTAAATTAATAAAAAAACAGTCCAGTAGGTATTTATAGTTAGGAACTTATTTCTATTTAAAAAGCATTTTTTTCTTTTGCCAATATCTTTAGCGCCATTTGGTTGAATTTTCACAAACATTTAAAAACTAATGGCCCACTCACTTCAGATCTTGTGTTGAAAGTTTTGGGATGATTCGTCATGCGGGGGCAGAGAAAAAAGGGGGCCCCAAAAGGCTTTTTCTCCATGTTAATTTCAATTTGAAACTGTTGACACAGCTACAGCCCAAACTGCTGAACGGAAGTACACCAAATTGGGCAGAAAGATAGCTCCAGGTCAAGAATGTATGGTTTTTGTTAAATGGTGTAAATCTGTTCAGTAGTTCCTGAGAAATGTAAGAAATATTCAGATCTGATTGGCTGCAAACATTTCAAACAAGGAAGTGTTGGCAGCCATCTTGTGACTAGATTGAATTGAGTCACAAGGTCAAAAACGTAAAAAAATCAAGAAAAGGGATCAGGGTTGAAACATCCAGATCCCATTGACCAGCTCAGGGTGAAACAAAATGTAAATGTATGTATACTTGTAAAGCGCACTATCACCTTTCAGGCATCCTGGCGCTGTATACCGCTGTGGAACCCTTCCTGGCTTTCCCTGTGAGATGCCCCCTACTGGGCACCCCCAAGGTGACGCCAGGCATCCTAGCGCTTTCGGGGCCATTGTGGAGATTAAGCAAGCTATTGCCCAGAGTTGCAGAGTGGGACCCATGATTAGAGTAGGCACCGAGGCGAGAAATATCGAGTCCGTGGACATTGAGCCCAAGATCCTGCCGCGTCGGGAATTGAACCCTGGTCCCGGGCCAGACCTCTGCCTCAGGGTCTGCCGCTCTAATCGGTGAGCCACACTGCGCATTGGAGGCCAAGTCCCTTTTTCCACCACTCTGCAAATGTATCTTTGGCCACTGCTGGTGGGGTGAAGAGGTCCCCCTGCCTTTTGAGGGCCTCATGAGTAAAGTAGACATTAACCCCCAAGCAGTAATGCACCAAGAGGCATGTTTACAGAGTAGTGGGAGAAGGGGGCATGGCCTCTGATAACTTCTCAGAAATCCAGCTGTGTGGGACTTAATTGAGGTACCAGTAGTGCTAGTTGGGCCCTAAGCACCCCCAGCTGTAAAAGGAACTTCCTGCCCCAACCCAAAGTGAGCCAGGATGTGCATTTACAGAATGGGGGCATAGCTACCTCCTGTAAGGCCTACACAATGGAATTCATGAGACCTTGTCGGAGGTCCAGCACCCTTTCTCAACCACTCTACAAATGTGACTACTACTTAAAAAAACTAAGAAATTCACAGAAAAAAACAAAGATTACAGAGATGTTATAGTTAAGAATTATCATTTAAAAAAAGCTTAGAAATGCACTAACAAAATTACAAGCTTCAGAGACGTTATAGTTAGGAATTAGCATTTTAAAAAAACCTTAGAAATGTACGCAAAAAACAAAGGTTACAGGGACATTGTAGTTAGGCTGACATTTCACTTGTGCAAAACCAGATAATTTCAGCTGTTGAAGTCACATATTATATCACTCTTGACATGGTCAGTGTAATCATTGATGACATCTCAAATGACATCACTGATGACATCATTCAAATAATCTCTGATGCACCTACTCACACCCTAATATAACCTTTCATACACTCAATCCAAAATTAAGACTACCATTCTCGAAAACATAGACACACCAATACCAGCTAGTACATGCCCACTCACTGATTCATAAGTCTACACACACATATACTCACTCACACATGCAGCCACTCATGCACACAGTCACTCACCAATACAGCCACTGATATATGCACTCATAAACCCATACAGACACTCACACACCGCCACTCACCCATAGAGTTACTCACACACCTAGTCACTCATCCAAAGAGTCAATCACACTGCTGTGTACTCACCTTTATAGTTATACACACATCACCTTGCTTATTCATACAGATACTAACACATACTTACTCTCTTACACAATCACTGAAAGAAGCACGCACTCATCCATACAGCCACTCTTACAATCACTCACTCTCACATACAGTCACGTCTATACTCCAACACTCACATATACTTCCTTACACATGTATATACCACTGAGATATCATTCACTCACTATACAGCCATTTGCACACTCACTTACCCATACAGCCCCTTGTAGATGTACTCATGAACCCATACACCTAGTGAATCCCCCATTCACACATCCATGCTGAGAGTTACACACACCCCCACCCACTTGCGCAGCTATTCAGGCACCCAAACAGATGCTCAGACAGCCTATCAATCGGGAGAGGGGTTGGCCTAACGGCTAAGGCGCTCGACCTCGGACCTGGGGTTCTGGGTTCGAGTCTCGGTAACAACGCTAAAAACCTCCTGTGATTCTGGGCAAATCACTTAATCTCCCCGTGCCTAAAAAAAAATGGAAGTGTGTCCTCATGTAACGTAACTGGTGCTATGTAAAGCGCTCTGATACCTGATTCAGTTCGGGTCTAGTTCGCGCTATATAAAACTCTGCAAAAAATAAATCATATAAACACTCATCTACATACTAATCCATGCAGCCACTAACACACAAATTGACAAACTAATACAAACATTCGCACAGATTGATCACTCACCCATACATTCACTGAGACACGTATAATCACTCACTTATAGTAACTTCTGCACCCACTGAATCATCTATACCAACACTCATACACCCACTCATTCTTCAATACACCTTGGTGTGCATGTATACATATATATATATATATATATATATATATATTCACTGAAAAAATAAGGGTTTTAAAGACGTTATAGTTAGGAATTAGCATTTAAAAAACCTTAGAAATTCACAAAAAAACATAGTTTCAGGGACGTTATAGTTAGATGAACATTTGGCTCATATAAAACCAGAGAAATTTGCCTATAACTTCCGTGCCCGCAATGCACTGGTGATGACGTCATATATTACCTCACTCATGACATGGTCAGTGACATCACTGATGACATCACTGATAACATCTCAAATGACATAACTGATGACAGCACTGATTTAAAATTCCCAAATATCAATATCTGTAAATTTCGATATTTCTCCAAAAATACCGAATGGATTTACACCAAATAAACAAAAGCATGCTTTCTAGACCAAAACCCTGCTCCCTGCCAAATTTGGGGTAATTCCGTTCGCCTAGCGGTCACCAGTAGGTAGTTATAGTTAGGACCTATATAAAAAGCATTTTTTCTTTTGTCAATATCTTTGGCGTAATTCTTTAAGAATTTTTCAAAACTAATGGTTCACTCAGGTCAGCTCCTGCCTTGAAAGTTTCTGGGTGATTTGTCAAGCGGCCGTTGAGAAAAAAGGGGGGTCCCAAAACACGTTTTCTCCAAGTTAATTTCCATAGGAACTTTAGATACGGCTACATCCTGGACTGCTGAATGGAATTACACCAAATTTGGAAAAAAAAGGTAGCTCTTGGTTCAGAAAGCAACCTTTCTTTAAAATGGTGTAAATCCATTCAGCAGTTCCAGAGAAATTCAAAAAAGAAAAATATCATATCTGAGTGCCAAGGAGGATTCCCGAACCCTCCATGCATGTGCTTCATTCTGATTGGCTGCCAACACTCTAAACCAAAATGTGTTGGCAGCCATCTTGTGACTCGAGAAAACAGTGAAAAAAAAGAAAACAACAAGAAAAGAGCCAGGGTAGTAACACCCCAATGCCCCAGGCCTGCTCAGGGGGTCCGACATTTCCAGCCGTATTCGCAATGGGTGCGCAAATCCGGCTGACTTTTTTTTTAAAACAAAGCACAGGCTCCTGTGCTTTGTTTTCCTTAAGCCCCCGGGTGGGCCAAGTGCCGGGGCAATGTTTTATTATGGTGCAGGGGCATGCGGACCCCCACAGCCCAGGGTACCACCACCTTCCTGGGGCATTTAATTGTTTTAGGGTGGGGGCTCTTGTGGGCCCCCTAAGCCCCGTGGACCACCAACTTCCTGGGGTTTTAAATTATTTTGTGTGGTGGGCCTTGTAGGTCCCAAGCCCCAGGGACAGCCACTACCCTGGGCTACTTTCAAAAACAAAGTATGGGGGCTTGACCCCCCACACTGCCCTGAGGACCACCACCCCCAGGGCACTGTTGATTAAAATATGGGGTTCCACTGTGGACCCCCGCCCTTAGGACCACCAACTCCCAAGGGCTTTAATCAGTTGGGAGGTGGCCCCCTCCTAGAGCCCTAGATGACCTACCCAAGGGACATTGGCGTTTGCTATGGCAGGGCCGTGTAACGCTCTCACCCTGCCATAGCAAACACTGCTTTGCTTCTTGGAAGAGAGAGAAGGAGACCTCCTCTTGCTTCCAAGAAGCAAAGCAGAAGTGCTTTTGGGCAAAGGGAGCTGCATGTTAGTCCCAAGGGTTGAGGTCCCCACGGCCAATATTGGCCAAGGGAAGGGGGGCCACATGGCCTCCTTCTCATTTAAAAGAAAATGCTCAGGCCCTAGGGGATGGGATCCCCAGGGCCCAAAAATAATTAAGGGAAGGGGGACTACACAGCTCCCCATCCAAAAAACAAACCAAAAAAAGCTGGCATCTCGCTGGAGGCCCCGCCTCCTACCTGCACCATTGTGCAAACGCACCTCCTGGAGAATTCTGACTTGGGGGATTAATTCCTCTTCAATCCTTAGGATCCTTAGGGACCAACTAGGCTAGAAGGTACTACACACACACTGGGATTGCTGAGACGTAGTGCGAGGCCACGTCCCTTTTCACACCACTCTCCAAAAGCACCTCTTGGTGCACTGCTGGTGGAGCGATGAGGTCTTCTTGTGTCATAAGGACCTCCAGACTAAAGTGGACTTCATCCCTTGAGCAGCAGTGTGCCAGGAGGTACCTTTACAGAGTGCTGTGAAGAGAGGATGTGGCTCGGTCCACTCTCAGCAATCCAGCTGTGTGGGGCTTACTGGAGGTAACAGGTAGGCTAGTTGGCCCTTAAGGACTCCACAAGCAAAGGGGACTTCATCCCCCAACCAAGAGCGTGCCAGGAAGCACATTTGCAGAGTGGTGGGCAAAGGGGGCGTGGCTTGCTATGAGAACTTAGCAGTGCTGTTGTGTGGGACTTACTGGAGATAATAGATGGGGTAGTTGGCCTTCTGGCACACAACGGGTCGGGGGATGAAGCCGACTTTACTCCTAAGGGATTTTGGGGGTCAAGAAGCCCTCCTGGTACCTATTGTAAGTCCAACGCAGCGGAATTCCTGAGCACTGGTCAGAGACCCAGCACCCTTTCTCCACCACTCTGCAAACTTGACTACTCGTTAAAGAAGCATTTGCAATGTAATAGGTTTGGTATTTGCAAGAGTTAGAGCTATTGGCATTGTAAATGTAAACTTTTTTTACTGATGTTTTTTGGGAATGGAGTGGATGTACGTTGAGTGGAGTGGAATTATGTGCTATGTTGTGCAGTGAAATTATGTGAATAGAAAGTATGTAGTATTTAGTGTTTAGGATTTGTGCAGAGTGGGATTATGTGTTATGGAGAGTAAATCTGTGGAGTGGTAACCTCAGATTTAGTCTTAATTGTTTCCATAGAAGCTAAACTATGAACTCAATGAAGAAAAAAAGAAGAAATCACTGCGGAGCAGTTCAGGACCTAGTCAGAGGTATGAGCAGGGCCACTGGAATTATGTGACTGTTTGGCTGCACCGACTGACGCACACTATACATTTTTAGCGTTAGCCACATAATCCATCATCAGCTGCCTAATCTGCAGCTTTGAACAAAAAAAGGCTTGTTTCTAGATAAAACGTTACCAAAAATGCACGACAAGTGTTACAAAATGATGGAAGGTCCTTTGCAAACCTAGAATGGTCACCTGTTACTTATGGGTAAATGTGCGTGTTAACTTGGTACTAATGGAATGCAAGCTACTCTTTTTTCTTTCTACACCTCTCTTGCCTCTTTCTGCACCTCTGTTGCCTCTTTCTGCACCTCACTTGCTTCTTTGTATACCCCTCTTGCCTCTTTCTGTACCTCTCTTACCTCTTTTACACCCCTCTTCCCTCTTTTACACCCCTCTTCCCTCTTTCTGCACCACTCCTGCCTCTTTCTACACCTCTTTTGCTTGTTTCTGCACTTCTTGTGTTACTTTCTGCAGCTATCTTGCTTCTTTCTCCACCCCCTCTTGCCTCATTCTTCACACATCTTCCCTCTTTATGCATGTCTGTTGGTTCTTTCTGTACTTCTCTTGCCTCTTTCTCTATCCCTCTTCCCTCTTTCTGCATCTTGGTTGCTTCTTCCTGGACTAATCTTGCATCTTTCTGTACCTCGCTTGCTTCTTTCTCCACTCCTTGTATCTCTTTCTGCACCCCTCTTCTCTTTCTGCACATATGTTCCATCTTTCTGCACATAGTTTGTTACTTTCTGCACCTCTCTTGCTTCTTTCTGCACCCTTCTTGCCACATTTTCCATCCCTCTTCATTCTTTCTGCACCTCTCTTGCTTCTTTCTGCCATCTTTTGTTTCTTTCTGCACCCCTTCTGCCTCTTTCATACCCTTCTTACAGCACCCCTCTTGCCTCTTTCTGCACCTCTGTTCTTCCTTCTGCAATTCTTTTGTTTCTTTCTGCAGCTCTCTTGCTTCTTCTGCACCACTTGACTCTTTCTCCACCCCTCAACCCTCTTTTTTCACCCGTAGCCTCTTCCTGCAACTCTTTTCCTTCTTTCTGCACTGCTTTTGCTTCTATCTGCACTACTTGTGCCTGTTCCTGCACACTGGTTCCCTCTTTTTGCACCCATCTTTCCTCTCTCTGCACCTCTGTTCCTTCTTTCTGGTCTTCTTTTGTTTCTTTCTGCACCTCTCTTGCTTCTTTCTGTACTCCTCTTGCCACTTTCTCTTGTCCTGTTACCCATTTTTGCATCTCTGTTGCTTCTTTCTGCACTTCTCCTCCCTCTTTTTGTACCCCTCTTTCTTCTTTCTGCACCTCTGTTGGTTCTTTCTGCATTAATCTTGCTCCTTTTTGAAACCCATCTTCCCTCTTTCTGCTCCCCTCTTTTCTCTTTATGCACCTCTCTTCCTTCTTTCTATACTTCTTTTGTTTCTTTCTGTACCTCTCTTGCTTCTTATCACACCCGTCGTGACTCTTTCTGCACCCCTCTTCCATCTTTTTGCACTCCTCTTGCCTCTTTCTGCGCCTCTGTTCCTTCTTTCTGCACATCTTTTGTTTCTTTCTGCACATCAATTGCTTCTTTCTACACCCCTCATGCCTCTTTCACACCACTCTTTCCTCTTTCTGCACCCTTCTGGCCCCTTTCTGCACCCCTGTTCCTTCTTTCTGCACTTATTTTGTTTCTTTCTGCACCTCTCTTGTTTCTTTCAGTATCCCTCTTGACACTTTCTCCACCCCACTTCTGCCTTTCAGCAACTCTGTTACTTTTTTCTACACTTTTCTTGCTTCTTTCTGCACCTCTCTTGGTTCTTTCTGCACCCCTCGTGCCTCTTTTTGCATACTTATTCCCTCTTTCTGCAATCCTCTTGCCTCTCTTTGCACCTCTGTTGCTTCTTTATGTACTTCTTTTGTTTCTTTCTGCACCTATGTACCTTCTTTCTGCACTTCTTTTGTTTCTTCCTGTACCCCTCATGCCTCTTTCACACCACTCTTTCCTCTTTCTGCGCTCCTCTTGCCCCTTTCTGCACCCCTGTTCCTTCTTTCTGCATTTATTTTGTTTCTTTCTGCACCTCTCTTGTTTCTTTCTATATCCCACTTGACACTTTCTCTACCCCACGTCTGCCTTTTGGCATCTCTGTTGCTTCTTTCTATACTTCTCTTGCTTCTTTCTGCACCTCTCTTGGTTCTTTCTGCACCCCTCATGCCTCTTTCTGCATACTTATTCCCTCCTTCTGCACTCCTCTTGCCTCTCTGTGCACCTCTGTTGCTTCTTTATGTACTTCTTTTGTTTCTTTCTTCAGCCCTCTTGCCTCTTTCTGCACCTCTGTTCCTTCTTTCTGCACTTCTTTTGTTTCCTTCTGCAGCTCCCTTCCTTCTTTCTGTACCTCCTTGCCTCTTTCTCCACCCCTCTTCCCTCTTTACTCACACATGTTGCTTCTTTCTGGATATATGTTCCTTCTTTCTGCACATCTTTTTTTTTTTTTGCTCATCTGTTGCTTCTTTCGGCACCTCTTGTGCTTCTTTCCTCACCCCTCATGACTCTTTCTGCACCTCTGTTACTTCTTTCTGCACTTTTTTTGTTTCTTTTGGCAACTCTTGTACTTCGTTCTGTATCCGTCCTGCCTCTTTTCCCTCCCCACTTCCCCTTTTCTTCTTTTCTGTTGCTTCTTATTGTACTTCTCTTGCTTCTTTCTGCACATCTTGTGCTTCTTTCTGCAACGCTTGTACCTCTTTCTGAACGCCTCTTCTCTCTTTATACTGCTCTTCTGTCTCTTTCTGCACCTCTTTGATTAGTTCTGCACTTCTTGTGTTTCTTTCTGTACCTTTCTTGTTTCCTTCTGCACCCCTTGTGCCTCTTTCTGCACCCCTCTTCCCTCTTTCTGCATTCCTCTTTCCTCTTTCTGCACCTCTGTTCCTTCTTTCTGCACTTCTTTTGTTTCTTTCTGCACATCTCTTGCTTCTTTCCACATCCCTCTAGCCTCGTTCTGCACTGCTCTCTTCCCTCTCTTTTTACCCCTCTTGCCTCTTTCTGCACCTCTGTTGCTTCTTTCTACATTACTCGTGGTTCTTTCTGTACCCCTCTTTCCTCTTTCTGCTACCCTCTTGCCTCTTTTTGTACCTGTTACTTCTTTCTGTAATTCTTTTGTTTCTTCCTGCACATCTTTTGCTTCTTTCAGCACCCCTCTTGCCTCTTTATCCACCCCTCCCCCCTTATCTACATATCTGTAGCTTCTTTCTGCACATCTCTTGCCCCTCTCTGCACATCTGTCCCTTCTTTCTGCAACCCTTGTGCCTCTTTCTATATCTCTGTTCTCTCTTTCTGCTGCCCTCTCGTCTCTTTCTGTTTGTCTGTTCCTTCGTTCTGTACTTATTTTGTTTCTTTCTGCACCTTTCTTGTTTCTTTCTGCACCCCTCTTGCTTCATTCTACACCCCTCATGCCTTGTTCACACCCCTCTTCCTTCTTTGCGCACCCTACTTGCATCTTTCTGCACCTCTGTTCCTTCTTTCTGCACTTCTTTTGTTTTTATCTGCACCTCTCTTCTCTCTTTATGCTGCCCTCCTGTCTCTTTCTGCACGTCTTTGATTCGCTCTGCACTTCTTTTGTTTATTACTGCACCTTTTTGTTTCTTTCTGGGCCCCTTGTGCCTCTTTCTGCACCCCCTTCCCTCTTTCTGCATTCCGCTTTCCTCTTTCTGCACCTCTGTTCCTTCTTTCTGTACTTCTTTTGTTTCTTTATGCACATCTTACCACACCCCTCGTGCCTCTTTCGGCACTGCTCTCTTCCCTCTTTTTGTTCCCCTATTGCCTCTTTCTGCACCTCTTTTGCTTCTTTCTGCATTACTCTTGCTTCTTTCTGTACCCCTCTTCCCTCTTTTTGCTACCCCCTTGCCTCTTTTTGCACCTGTTACTTCTTTCTGCACCTCTCTTGCTTCTTTCTGCACCCCTCTTGCCTCTCTCTCCACCCCTCTCCTTTCTGCATAGTTGTTGCTCTTGCCTCTATTTCTTCATCATTTTGCAACTCTTGTGCCTCTTTCTATATCTCTGTTCTCTCTTTCTGCTGCCCTCTTGTCTCTTTCTGTATGTCTGTTCCTTTGTTCCATACTTATTTTGTTTCTTTCTGCACCTCTCTTGTTTCTTTCTGCAACCCTCTTGCTTCGTTCCACACCCCTCATGCCTTGTTCACACCCCTCTTCCTTCTTTGTGTACCCCTCTTGCATCTTTCTGCATCTCTGTTCCTTCTTTCTGCACTTCTTTTGTTTCTTTCTGCACCTCTCTTCTCTCTTTATGCTGCCCTCCTGTCTTTTTCTGCACCTCTTGGATTCGCTCTTCACTTCTTTGGCTTCTTTCTGCATCTGTCTTGTTTCTTTCTGTACCCCTTGTGCCTCTTTCTGCACCTCTCTTTCCTATTTATGCATTCTTCTTTCCTCTTCCTGCACCTCTGTTCCTTCTTTCTGTACTTCTTTTGTTTTCTTCTGCACATATCTTGCTTCTTTCCACACCCCTCATGCCTTTTTCTGCACTGCTCTCTTCCCTCTTTTTGTACCCCTATTGCCTCTTTCTGCACCTCTGTTGCTTTTTTCTGCATTACTCTTGCTTATTTCTGTACCCCTCTCCCCTTTTTCTGCTACCCTCTTGCCTCTTTTTGCACCTGTGACATCCTTCTACACCCCTCTTGCTTCTTTCTGCACCCCTTTTGCCTCTTTCTCCACCCCTCCCTTCCCCTTTTCTGCATATTTGTTGCTTCTTTCTGCACATCTCTTTCCTCTCTCTGCACCTCTGTCCCTTCTTTCTGCAAACGTGTACCTCTTTCTATATCTCTGTTCTCTCTTTCTGCTGCCCTCTTGTCTCTTTCTGTACCTCTGTTCCTTCGTTCTGTACTTATTTAGTTTTTTTCTGCACCTCTCTTGTTTCTTTCTGTATCCCTCTTGCCTCTGCTGTTTTTTCTTTCTATACTTTTATTGTTTCTTTTAGCACTTCTCCCTTCTTCCTGCACTCCTTTTGTCTGTTTCTGCACCCTTCTTGGCTCTGTTGCATCATTCTGTACTTCTCTTGCTTTTTTCTGTACTTCTCTTGATCTTCTTCCACCTCTCTTCTCCTTCTGCATCTCTGTTGCTTGTTTCTGAACTTCTCCTGTCTCTTTATCAACTCCTGTTTCCTCTTTTTGTACCTCTGTTTCTTCTTTCTGCACCCCTTGTATCATTTTCAAATCTTTCTTTCATTTTCTACACCCCCCTTGTCTGTTCCAGCACCTGTGTTGGTTATTTATGCACTGCTCTTGCTTCTTTCTGCACCTCTATTGAAAATGTTGAGACGGGTTCGAGTTTGTGCCGTGCTGAGGTCTGAGCATAGGTCAAGGTGTCCGAGGGGAGAGGAGAGCACGCCGCCACCGCTGCCACCGAGGTACGACGGAGGTACTGCGGAGCAACGAAAAGGAAGGTCGCGGTGGTCACAGTCGGCATCTTTCCTCTTCTCCTTCTCCTCCCTCCCTCCCTCGTAAAGGCACAGACTGACGGCGGAGCCGCGAGGAGACAGCGGAGCGAGCCGAACCTGTGAGGAGCCACGGAGAGGAAGCAGCTGTGGCGTGTGCCGCGAGCCGGAGTGGTGAGGGGGGACAGCGAGAGCACTGCCTGGGCCGCGAGCCGCGAGTGTTGGGACATCTTCTCTCATCTCCACAGAACACACTGTACGCGATCATTGCTGAAACAATTGCTGAAATAATTGCTCCGCTCCGGCTTAGGACCAGGTCCGGGTCCGGGTTTTGTTTTAAGACCACAAGCTCAGAGAGAGACGGCGAAGCTCCCTGCAGCAGAGGGAGGAGGTGAGAGCTGCGACCCGCATCACACCCCATGTTGCTGAGCTTGCGCCTCGGAGCATAATAATTCTCTGGAGCTCCCGAGGCTTGCAAGCACCAGAGAGTCAGAGGACAGAGGGGTAGAGCGAATTGGCTGTGAGCGGCAGAGCCCCAACCTTGCTCCCGGGTGGCTCCAGCTCCCGCTTTTCGCTCTCCTGTCCCCCGCCTCCAAAGCAGCGAAGAGAATCAAAAAGCAGTGAGCATTACTGTGGGTTTGGTAAAGCCAGAGTGGCAGCACCCGAGCCCATAAGCCACGGCCAAGGAGATGAGTGGAAGGAGACGACTGGTCTCAGGAACAACCCATGAGTGGACCCAGGAGTCAATTACAACCCAGACCACGACTTTAACTCCATAGCCCACTTAAGCCCACCAACGCAAGGAGGCGAGCAGGTGAGTTGGTCTCCAGGTGAGCAGGAAGGGAAGGTAAACGAGTGGGGGATAGCACCCCTGTGCTGTTGCCACTGCGACCAACCCAGACCAGACCAGCACAAAGTGTCCCAATACTTCTCTCAGGCCCAGTACACTGTCGTACCCTTACTTCTTCTCCAGGTCAGCCGGGTAGTCGTTGTGGGAGACACCGGCGACATAGAAGACACAGGAGAAGGAACAAGCAGGGCAAAACGAGGTCGGGCAGAGAAAGAAAACCCCCAATAAGACTCCCCTCCACACGGAAAAGAAATGAAACGGCCACAAGCCCAGAGATCTCTGATAAAAATCATGTAAGTACTAGTAACAAAAAAGTTTGCGACAACATCATCGCACGAAAAACGAATCCGGCAGAAACTGACAATAGCACTGACGAAAGTAAACAAATAATCAAAGCCCAAAGCCCAGCAACATCACCACAGCAAAGCAATGCAAAAGCGCAAACACAAGCGCCTAGGAATGAAAAAAGGAAAAACCCCTATGAACTAATCAGCATAGAGGATCAGCCGACAAGGAAAACAAAAAGCTACTTCCAACCAAAAATGTATTCTAAATTTACTTTTCTAAAAGACCCAGGTAGGGCCATATACACTACTAACAACCTCATCACTCGTCTATAGTCTCCACTGCGCCCCGCCGGCAAAAACCGCTCACTTCCTCAGGAATGGACCTATGCAGTAGCAGAGATTCATACATCACCTACCTTAACAGAGAGCTCGGCCCACACAAGAAGCACCGTTGGGACGGACGTAGACCGTGCGCATGTACTAAGAAGATCTGCATCAACAGAGGATGACATCAGCCACATTTTTTTACCAGCAAGGGAAGTCGACCACGACCTAAACTTAACGGGATCGGTGCCTGATTCGGGCACACAGAGTAAAAATGACCATGAGCCCGAGGGCCTCCTGGAGCACCATATTACATATATCTCAAGATGCCTGCCATCCCCCATTCATACCCCCTCATCTATTGAGCAGATACAAGTCTCAAACAAACAAGAGAGCCTTAAACCACACACACACAACAACAACAAATACGTAGAAACAAAAATCCAAGGGGACACCTTGCTAGCCGAAACAAAGGATGCAAAAAAATATCCCCAAAACTCCCCACCTAACAAGGAATGAGGGGACCTAAACTTATCGGATAGGGATATGACTTTCTTGGCTACACAAGAATGCAACGACTAAGTGGCTTCATACACTTCTAAGTCACCCTCAAACAGCATCGGTATAGAGAGCTCGCACCAACCAACTGAGGTGAGTAAAAGCCCCACTGAATCCTTCTGGGCAACTCTACTCACTACTATTCAGCTGTCGTCAACAGCACTACAATACCAATCGGACAAACTAGACCTACAGCTAACTGTTCTACAAGCTCTAGCAGAGGCTACTGTGGGGATAGAAAGAAAACTCGCAGACCTTAACGGCCTCATAAAGAGAGGACAGGTGGCAGCAAAAATAGTACAAATAGAAAGAACAAAATGTGTCTGTTCACCAATAATTGACAAACTAGCTACACTCCCCACGATGCTGGGAAACCTTTTGGGGGACTTAAAGCTAAACATCATACTACCACCTACAACAGAGGCAATGCCCAGGAGACCAACCCCCAACAAAAGCCCATCAAGATCCACCAAGGACGTCATGCAACAATCATGCAAGGACAACAATTATGCACATTAAAAGCTTTGCCAGAGGAGCCCCCCCAGAATATCTCAATCAAAGAAAGGGGGGACCCATCCAGTCCAGCAAACGCGCGTGCACGCCACAAACAAAAAAGAAAGGGTAGGAATCGAAAGGCGGCAGGTGCAGACTGCACAGACGAGAATGATCAACCAACACCATGGAGTAACGACAAGCCAGGAACAGAACACACAAAATCACCACCTATAAACAGCCATTCTCCGAATGCAAACACATTGATATATAACAGGAACGCGAGCAAACAGACAAAGTCGAAGCCCACTTGCCAAATCAAAAATACCCCACCCACCAACTCACCACACCTGGAAAACCAAGGACAAAGAAAAAACCACCCTTCTATATGCATCGTCCCGGAAGCTACACCACAACCTGTCATGGAGGCTGTAATTCAGCTGCCAGAGGAGTTTACAACATCCAGCACAAACACCATAAGCGCTGTCTCCCCCAAAACATGCATCTGCAAAAGAACTGAGATCACTACCCACGACTCCATAAGGAGCCCTGGGACCATAGGCATTACAGAGGTAGCTAGTGCACAGACTAAGGAACACACCGAGGGAGAGAGCACATTACGCCATGCCGAAACAACCAAATTTCAAGGAGCACAGGAGGCAAAGCAAAGTGACTCATACACACATCAACAAAGTTTATCCCCTGGGGAAAAAAAGTCTGACATACTTCTCTTTATTCCAGAATTTACTTCCAGAGGACGAGCGGACACCTAAACAGGGATAACATTCTAAGGCTTATCAACTCCATTGATAAATTAAAAAACATCAATACAACAGATCTGCTTGGAATTGAATTTCTCCCCGCCACGGATGCACAAGGCAACAAAACAACAAAGACCATCTGGAAAACAAACAATATCGCAAGTACGATAATGGGGGAATAATTTGATTCTCACAGTGGGGAATAAAGCTCAAAGCTGGAAAAAGGCCAGCCTACCCAACCCCGATCCTTGAGGAAAGAGCCCAAGGATGCCTTCAAACAACAAAGTCAATATTGAAAGGAGCACGCTGCCACTCGCCAGGAGCTGATAGTAGCCGACCGCACTTACAACACCTCATATCTGATCAACTTAGAACAAACAGAATAACAATACAGCGGACTATACTCACAAGAGACACCAATTGACATAGAGTAACCTTACCATCCTCCAAGAAAGCTGCCAACCACAAAATCAGTATATGTACTTTGAATATCAATGGCCTCTCAGACAAACTAGAGGACCCCGAAATATTAAGCGATTTTAAATCTTTTGATTTGATCTTACTACAAGAAACCTGGGAAGAACAGGAGATCTCACTACAAGATTACACAACCGTAATCCATCCGGCAACCAGAGGCTCCAATTACGGCCACAGCTCAGTTGGCCTGGCATCATTCGCCTCTATACCAACTATTGGAGCAATGGAAGAAATTGCGATAAAAATCACCCCGAGTGCTGCTTCAGGGACTAGCTATAACAACCATAATTAATCAGTCTACTCAATTACTATTTGTCATAAATATATACATACACCCAAAGTACAGACAACCGGCGGGAAGGGAACTAGTCAGTGAACTGGCAAGACTTATGGCGGAAAGGGAAATGGACAACATACTCGTAGCGGGTCACTTCAACCTTCATCTTTTCGGAAAGAAACCAATCGAAGAGATGACAAAGATAATGGACCTTTCATGGGAGATCCCGAATCAAGCAACTCCCTTACTAAACAAACACACAAAAACCTCAAACGAGCTACTCATCGATCTCGAGAAGTTAAACTTGAGAGTTCTTAACGGTCGATTTGTAGAGGACACCCCACCAGCTCCAACATATCTGTCTTCAACCACCTCCTCTCACCTTGAATTTGCTCTTGTGACCTTACCATTTTTTGAAAAAATCAGTTCATTCAAAGTGGGAAACAGGGGCCAAAGTGACCATCTGCCGCTAGAAGTGAAACTGGCCATGTCCTGTAGGACTCAAGTCTAGGAAAGAACAAACATCTGTACAGACTACACCTCAAACTACAGGCGAATAAGGTGCAAGATCGATGAAGCTGAGGAACTATCAACTAGTGCCAAAACAATCATGCACCAAATATCTAGCGCAGAAAAAAGCCAGTAGATGCCTGGGGTGAATTTACAGCAAAACACACAAGATGATGGATGGAATGTTGCACAATTGCAAAATATTCACCCCCAGTCACAGATCTGGGTTTAATCCATCGTTATTTTGCTCACCAAGCCACCCCAGTTCAGACATGGCCATATGCAAATCAGTCTTGACCCTGTGCCTCATGGGAACAGTCCAGACCGAACTGCCAAGCCATGTCTTCCCTGGACCGGAATCAAGCATCCCAGGACCGGTTTCTGGATATCAGCCGTCTTCAGCCAGGATAGCTTAACTCCAGTGGCTTAGTGAGCATGGGACCCACGTCTGGGCATACCCTTCCCACATAGGGTGAACAGCAAAACACACAAGATGATGGATGAAATGTTGCACAATGACAAAACATTCACCCCCAGTCACAGATCTGGGTTTAATCCATCATTATTTTGCTCACCAAGCCACCCCAGTTCAGACATGGCCATATGCAAATCAGTCTTGACCCTGTGCCTCATGGGAACAGTCCAGACCGAACTGCCAAGCCATGTCTTCCCTGGACCGGAACCAAGCATCCCAGGACCGGTTTCTGGCTATCAGCCGTCTTCAGCCAGGATAGCTTAACTCCCGTGGCTTAGTGAGCATGGGACCCACGTCTGGGCATACCCTTCCCACATAGGGTGAACAGCAGAACACACAAGATGATGGATGAAATGTTGCACAATGGCAAAACATTCACCCCCAGTCACAGATCTGGGTTTAATTCATCGTTATTTTGCTCACCAAGCCACCCCAGTTCAGACATGGCCATATGCAAATCAGTCTTGACCCTGTGCCTCATGGGAACAGTCCAGATTGAACTGCCAAGCCATGTCTTCCCTGGACTGGAATCAAGCATCCCAGGACGGGTTTCTGGCTATCAGCCGTCTTCAGCCAGGATAGCTTAACTCCAGTGGCTTAGTGAGCACGGGACCCATGTCTGGGCATACCTTTCCCACATAGGGTGAATAGCAAAACACACAAGATGATGGATGGAATGTTGCACAATGGCAAAACATTTACCCCCAGTCACAGATCTGGGTTTAATCCATCGTTATTTTGCTCACCAACCACCCCAGTTCAGACATGGCCATATGCAAATCAATCTTGACCCTGTGCCTCATGGGAACAGTCCAGACCGAACTGCCAAGCCATGTCTTCCCTGGACCGGAATCAAGCATCCCAGGACCGGTTTCTGGCTATCAGCCGTCTTCAGCCAGGATAGCTTAACTCCAGTGGCTTAGTGAGCACGGTACCCAAGTCTGGGCATACCCTTCCCACATAGGGTGAACAGCAAAACACACAATATGATGGATGGAATCTTGCACAATGGCAAAACATTCACCCCCAGTCACAGATCTGGGTTTAATCCATCGTTACTTTGCTCACCAAGCCACCCCAGTTCAGACATGGCCATATGCAAATCAGTCTTGACCCTGTGCCTCATGGGAACAGTCCAGACCGAACTGCCAAGCCATGTCTTCCCTGGACCGGAATCAAGCATCCCAGGACCGGTTTCTGGCTATCAGCCGTCTTCAGCCAGGATAGCTTAACTCCAGTGGCTTAGTGAGCACGGTACCCATGTCTGGGCATACCCTTCTGTCATGGGGTGAACAGCAAAACACACAAGATGATGGATGGAATGTTGCACAATGGCAAAACATTCACCCCCTGTCACAGATCTGGGTTTAATCCATTGTTATTTTGCTCACCAAGCCACCCCAGTTCAGACATGGCCATATGCAAATCAGTCTTGACCCTGTGCCTCATGGGAACAGTCCAGACCGAACTGACCAAAGCTGTGTCTTCCCTGGACCGGAATCAAGCATCCCAGGACCGGTTTCTGGCTATCAGCCGTCTTCAGCCAGGATAGCTTAACTCCAGTGGCTTAGTGAGCACGGGACCCACGTCTGGGCATACCCTTCCCACAGAGGGTGAACAGCAAAACACACAAGATGATGGATGGAATGTTGCACAATGGCAAAACATTCACCCCCAGTCACAGATCTGGGTTTAATCCATCATTATTTTGCTCACCAAGCCACCCCAGTTCAGACATGGCCATATGCAAATCAGTCTTGACCCTGTGCCTCATGGGAACAGTCCAGACCGAACTGCCAAGCCATGTCTTCCCTGGACCGGAATCAAGCATCCAAGGACCGGTTTCTGGCTATCAGCCATCTTCAGCCAGGATAGCTTAACTCCAGTGGCTTAGTGAGCACGGGACCCACGTCTGGGCATACCCTTCCCACATAGGGTGAACAGCAAAACACACAAGATGATGGATGGAATGTTGCACAATTGCAAAACAATCACCCCCAGTCACAGATCTGGGTTTAATCCATCGTTATTTTGCTCACCAAGCCACCCCAGTTCAGACATGGCCATATGCAAATCAGTCTTGAGCCTGTGCCTCATGGGAACAGTCCAGACCGAACTGCCAAGCCATGTCTTCCCTGGACCGGAATCAAGCATCCCAGGACCGGTTTCTGGCTATCAGCCGTCTTCAGCCAAGATAGCTCCACACCACTGGAGTCAAGCTATCCTGGTTGAAGACAGCTGATAGCCAGAAACCGGTGCAAGGATGCTTGATTCTGGTCCAGGAAAGACATGGCTTGGCAGTTCGGGCTGGACTGTTCCCATGAGGCACAGGGTCAAGGCTGATTTGCATATGGCCATGTCTGAACTGGGGTGGTGTGGAGTGCATAAAAAACGATGGATTTAGGCCCAGATTACTGTACTGGGGGTGAATGTATGACATTGTTCTGCATTCTGTCCATCCACTGTTGATTTTGTAATGGGGTAAATTTACAGCGGAACTCGGGGCGAAACATGCCAAAGAACAAAAGATCGTCAAAGGTAAAACCTCAGGAAACATAATGGGCAATGTAATAACACCAGAGATAAAAACTTAAAAAAATGGAATCAACCAGATTTTGAGACAGCTCAGAAAAGACCCAAACAACGAAAGTCCGCTAAAGACGTTGCGCACCCTAAAAGCTCAGCTGAGGAAAAAAAACATGGGAAAGGAAAAGGCAGCTGTACGATAACCTCTGGGCAAAAATCTTACACGACTCTAAAGAAAAGAACAGCTCTAGATTCTGGAAACTAATTCACTCCCTCCAACGTCCAGATCATAAGGGAATCAACTCAAACATCTCGGAATTAGTCCGGGCAAATTACCTATCATCTCATTTCAACACCGAAAACCTAGTGAGGCGCTCGTCCCTTGGCAAAGTCGAGAAATCCGGTCTGGATCAGGCCCCGACAAAACAGGCACAAACAACAAGGAACTGATCAATGTCCACACAAGGATACCATCCCCACACAACATTGGTATACTGAACGAGGAAGCAACAACAAGACTCGTACCAATCACATGCAGAAAAGAACCCACATTCTCGGAAACAGTGGCCAGGATCAGTTCACAAATTAAAAAGGGCAAACTTGAAGGTGCCCCGGGCCCGAATGGGATCCCGTCAATAATATACAAACAAGATGCTGACTTTTGGAGTAACATCATGGCACCAGTCTTCCAGGAAATAAGGGAAACAGAAACATGTCCAAAAACCTGGAGAGGCTCAATTATAAGCCCGATTTATAAAAAGGGAGCAAGGAATAATCTAAGCAGCTATCGACTAAAAGCGCTAGTCGATAAAAAGGAGGATTTAATAGCTTGGGCAAACAAAAAACACATTGTTCCAGCTACCCAGACCGGATTCTGCAGAGGTCAAGGCACAACGACCAACATCATGGCGCTAACCCTTTTGACAGATGCAGCAAAATCCATGAAGAGCTCATTATACCTATGCTACATTGACTACAGCGCCGCATTTGACCACGTAGACCGGAGAAAACTCTGGCAGAAGCTGGAAGGATTGGGGATACCAAGCCCACTCCTTCAGCAGTTGATCATGCTACATACTAACACCTGGATTAGGATCAAATTGGGCTCCGGAACACACATCTGAAGGCAAATCAGTACCACCAAAGGCCTGAAACAAGGTTCTGTCCTAGCCCCAATGCTGTTCAACCTCTTTCTGGCAGATCTCCCGGGGGAACTAGAGAAAACCAAATCCCATGCCCCGCGACTAGGCGACACCACACTTTCAAACCTCCTATACGCCGACAACCTGGTTCTTATCAGCCGGTCCCCTATTGGTCTCCAAAAACTTCTGGACGCAACTAGCTTATTTTCCACAAATAACTCACTAAACATCAACTTAAACAAAACAAAAGTTATGACAATGAACTACAACAAAAAAAGGAAACTTGCCTGGTTTCTGGGCGGACAGAGGTTAGAACAAGTAGCAACCTATAAATACCTAGGTGTCCTTATAGACAGCAAAGGCACATTTAGGCCCCAACTAGAGGCCATTCGTCGGAAGGGCATGACGTTCCACTGGTCAATGAAACCCCTGAAGAATGTTCTCCCAGACCGGTCGTTCGGCCCCCTTTTGCTGGTGATAAGGGCACGACTGCAACCCATGCTTACGTACAGCAAAGACTCATTGGAGATCCTGGACCTAACAAACCTCTGGGAGTCGTCAACTGATCTTAAAACCTTCAAAAAAGTGGTAACAAAAGTAACCAAGTTGATCTCATCAATAGAGGATAAAGCCACCCTGACTAAGAGGACCCACGAATGGGCTGTGTTGAAAGACTACAGTGCCCTGAAACCCCAAGAATATTTAAAAATGGGCCTCACGCAGTCAACTAAAAACAAGTTCCTAAATATGCGCCTTGGCATTATTCCGATTTTACCGCACCTGGCACCTTGGAAAAGGGGAAACTCAGCAAGTTGCTGCTGACTTTGCTCATCAGGAAAAGAAGACTTAATCCACATAATCTGCATTTTCTCAAAACTGATGGACATAAGACGATCCCTACTCCGTGCCATATGGAACCAGAAGGGCATAACGAGATGCAGGCAGGCAGGCTGTGATGCTCTGCTTTAACCCTGAGGAAACTCAGTTAAACTGTAGACTAACTAAATTCTTTGACATAGTGACCAAAAGGATTATGATCCAGACAACTGGCTCACACTTAACACAAGTCTACTCAATGCTGAGCTGAGTCCCTTGGAGCACCTTGCTTGCTCAAATCCCTATGGCCTTGAACAATATAATTATGACTTGTTATGATCTCAATAAGCAAGTCCACTGCATTTTATATTTTTAACTGTAACCATGATTGCTTTTTGTACACATTTATATGTTTTTTTAATTATTTTTTTTGAGTTTTTATTAACTGTACAATAAATCTAACTTCTATTGTAAATTTTGCCACCCCCATATCTTTTGTCACCCCTCTTGCCACCTCCAGCACCTCTATTGGTTCTTTCTGCACTGTTCTTGCTTCTTTCTGCGCCCATCTTGCCTCTTTCTGCACCCCTCTTCCCTCCTTCTGCACTCCTCTTGCCTCTTTGTGCACCTCTGTTGCTGCTTTCTGCACTACTTTTGCTTCTTTCTGCCCTTCTTTGTTTCTTTCTGCTCCCCTCTTGCCTATTTCTGCACCCTTCGTCCCTCTTTCTGCTCCTTTCTTGCCCTTTTCTGCATCCCTGTTCCCTTTTTCTGCACCTCTCTTGCCTCTTTCTTCAATTCTCTTGCCACTTTCTGCAGTTCTCTTGTTTCTTTTTGTATCTCTTTTGCTTCTTTCTGTATATCCGTTGCCTCTTTCTGTACTTCTCTTGCATCTTCTGCTTTCTCTTGCCACTTTCTGTACCTCACCTACCTCTTTCTGCTCATCTCTTGCCAATTCCTGCATATTTCTTACTCTTTCTGCACTTCTCTTGTTTTTTTCTGCAATTCACATGATCCTTTTTGTACTTTTCTTGCCTGTTTCTATACTCAAATGGGAAATGAAAGCTGTCAAGTTTAAAGGTCTGCGCGCTCTCGTGACTGAAGTATATGTCTACTTGCACATGTATTCTCACATGCGTTATGCATCTGAAGATGGTGGCTTAAAAAGCGGGTAGCTTCCCTTATAGGTGGTCAAACCTTCTTAGGTCTGCCATGGCATTTGGTCGCACAGGCAGGCATGTCTTATGTATATATGTATTATAGAGCCCCTCAAATATACTATTAAATACTCATGTGCCTTGTATTATGAGCAAAAAGAAATGCATACACCTTTTTTACACAGGTTTAAAGAGTATGCTGTTTAAAACACTGGTGTTCAATTGTTTGTATTTTTATTTAACATGTCACTAGGTAAAAGCATAGAAACACATGCATACCGTCACAAACTTGGTCACTTGGACATCTCTTGCTTCTTTCTTCACCTTTCTTCCGCTTTGTGGACTTCTGCTGCCTCTTTCTGCACTTCTCTTGCTTCTTTCTTTGCCTTTCTTCCTCTTTCTGCACATTTCCTATCTATGTAGGCATAGTTATAAATTATAATAACGCAAAAGGGGGTCCAAGGGAATATTTAACGACCAACAGTGCTACAGCCCTTAAGACTACAGGAATACCAACTAAATAGTAGCAGAGGGTCAGACCCTCAAATGAGGGAGGGAGGGAAAAGTGTGTCTGTAGACGGACAGCGAAATCATTCACTGGGTACTCAGTAGTTTAGAGATGTTCCCGTCAGAGTTCCAACCTGTACCGCCCTACATCATTTGGGAACCAGACACATTGCGCATGGGAAGGAGTACCCAATGTAAGATTTGGCAAGATTTCGCCCCTTCTGTCTTCTGTGTCCCAATGTGTATAGATGTTCAATAGGTATCGGGTGGTATCTGACAAGCAGTGCTAAATAGTGGAAAACAAATTGTGTTAAAGAGAAGTGGTATAAAATTGGGTAAAAGGGAGGAAAATTAGTTTAATCGGCTCCTCCCCTTCCCAACAATAAAAACAGTGCAAAAGGTAGTGTTAACAAATAACTACCCTGATGTTAGTAATGGTCGACATATTTCTGCAGTTTACCTAGGGCCCATAGGTCACCTACTGCTTCATCAGGACCTTGTATGCTACTGCTAAATCTAGTGAGTAAACAAAAAAAGGGGGGGTGAAATAATAATCATCACCTGCAATTCTCCTGTTAACGAGATCCCCGGGTGTCACAATGTAACAAACACACCAACATAGAAGAAAAAAAAAAAAGAAAAAACTAGTGAGATTTTTCACATATATCATAAGTGATATTTAGTATCATCATATGTCTGCTAATTTAATTTAATCAATCAGAAATCTAACGTGCATCATATCATGTTCACCAAATAGGTATAACATGAGAGCGAAAAAACATTAGTAAAAATTCACTCACCCAATGATCTGGAGAATGTAACCCCACCTCACCTGGCCACAGCGCAGGTATGACGGAGCACCGCTCTGTGTAGGCAGAACAAAAGCAAAGGGTGTCAGGGGAAGCACTATTCGGCTGAGGAAACAGATCGCTACTGATCTGTATATATACTGATGTGATTAGCAAATTAATTATTAAATATGCGGGTGGAGCTGATTAAACCCGCCACTATGCTTATCCATGATATAATGTTAAGATACTCTGGCTAGGCTTTCGTTATTATTTTGTAGCCCGGGCTCAGCAACCACACTTGTGTGCCAACAGTCTCCTAAGGATTGTGCAGCACGCACTCGCTTCGGTATGAAGTCTGTTACGAGCGCTGCTTTAGTAGTGACTTCGCGCTTGAAAACAAATGCTGTCAGGCGCGCTGTTATGGAAGACTACACGTAAGACTCACAACCGTCTCACCAAACTACTGACCTGTCCGTCGGTACTCCGGACGTCCTTCTGGGCTGTCTGTCGGAGGTACCGACCGGACAGGCCAGCGTGTATTTACAAGTTCCATATGCTCTTGGAGGAGGCTTGCGCATCAAAATGACGTCATAGCGCAGCGCTAAGACTATAGGGAAATGTAGTCCTGGCCTCGCACGGACTCCCGATATTGCCAGGGAAGGTAATACTTCACGTTATTGGAAAAACCCCACTCGTATTTAACAACAACCCTGCAGGGTGAATATAAAGCTGGTGGACAATTGAAAGTGGTGTTGGATAATAAATGAAAACAGTCATATAGACCTGTTAAATTAGTACACATATGGACAAAAGGTACTAGCCTCGTCTTCGTCGTCCAGAGGGCTGATTTTAGTGATCTCCATATATTATAAATGATCCTCTGGTGATCAGATTGAAAGATCATAGTGACATCCAAGGGATGTCCTCGTTCAATCCGTGTCTGTTCGTCTGGAGCTTATATACCCATTTTTGTTCGCGCTTAAATAGGAAGCCACTGACGTCCGTAATGTGTGTAGGTATTAGTGGTTGTTCAAGTACCGTCCAATGAAGATCTGTAGGGGTGTGTCTAACTTGTAAGAAATGGTTAGTCAGTCTGGTGGACTGTTTTGAACATCTGATTGAACTTTTATGTTCTGAGATGCGTGTCTTAACTTTTCGTGTAGTCATCCCCACGTATCTTTTATTGCAGGGACATGTGATCACATACACTAAGTTCGTACTATTACAATTGGTGAACCTCCGCTGTTCCCACGGTCGGTCAGTCCCAATGTCTATCGTCTGTGATTTGGTAGTCTGGGGACATGCCGCACAGTTGCCACAAGGATGATGTCCAGTGGCTGCTGGCATGTTCCATAATGTACCCACTGCTCGTGGTATCTCACATTTAGGTCGAGTATGGACCAGTTTATCCTTCAGATTCTGGCCTCTTTTGAACGCAAATAGTGGGGCCTGTATGGAGTCTGTTCCTGTATTGAGAATTCTCCAATGCTTCTTCACTATTCTTTGAATCCGGTTAGACTGTGTGCTGAACGTATTCACAAAGGTGATCCGATCTTGTTTGGGTTTCGGTGGTAGAATTTCTAATAGACTCTCCCTGTTATTGTTGGAGGCTCGTTTCTTTGATGTACGAATCAAATGTTTAGGGTAATCTTTCTGTGAGAGGTCCTTCTCAAGACCTCTGGCATGAAATTCAAACCCTTCTCTGGTAGAACAATTCCTTTGAATACGCAAGAATTGTCCGTAAGGCAAATTGTCGCGAAGGGACTTCGGGTGGCAACTGTGATAACTCAGTAGAGAGTTTCGCGCCATAGGCTTGCGGAATAGTTCTGATGCAAGGCCCGTGGGGGTAGATGTTATTAGAAGGTCAAGGAATGCCAACTGGGATCTACTTTGTTCCATTGTGAACTTCAGAAAACGGTTCCTCCCATTCAACCATTTGTGGAAACTTTGAAGGTCATCTTCACTGCCCCTCCATATCACTAAAATATCATCAATATTGCGCTTCCACAGACGCAGATTGTCTGTGAAAGGATTGATGTCGGAGAAAATGCAATCTAATTCGAATCTATGTACATACAGATTCGCGAGACTCGGGGCATAGTTAGAAATTAACATTTAAAAAACCTTAGAAATTCACTGAGAAAAATATAGGTTTCAGGGACATTATAGTTAGAAATTATCATTTTTAAAAAAACATAGAAATTCACTGAAAAAACCATAGGTTTCAGGAACGTTATAGTTAGAAATTAGCAGTTAGAAAGTCATAGAAATTCACTGGAAAAAAACATAGGTTTCAGGAACGTTATAGTTAGAAATTAGCATTTAAATTTTTTTTAGAAAGTCACCGAAAAAAACACAGGTTTCAGGACCTTATAGTTAGTTGGACATTTTCTCGTACAAAACCAGAGAAAATCAGCTGTTATAGTTAGTTGAGCTAACTATAACTCGCACCCCTGCAATGCACTGCTGATGACATCACATAATATATCACTCATGACATGTCAGTGACATCACTGATGGCATCACTGATGACATCTCCAATTACATCACTGATAACATCATCTAAGTGATAGTCCGAGGCACCTCCTCACAACCTAATAAAACCTTTAATACACCAAATCTAAAATACAGCTGTGCCATTCATGAAACCATAGACACACCAATACCAGTTAATACATGCCAACTCACTGATTCCTAGGTCTACACTCATTCACTCCCTTATCCATACAGTCACTCCTACATGCAGTCACTCATCAATACAGCAACAATCATATGCACTTATACACCCATACAGACACTCACATCGGCACTCATCCATAGAGTTACTCATACAGCTAGTCAGTCTTGCAAAGAATTAATCACACTCTCAATTACACACCTACACAGTTATACACACACACCACCTCACTTATTTATACAGATACTAACACATACTTCTTCTCTTATACAATCACTGACAAAAGCACACACTGATCCATACAGCCACTCTCACAATCACTCACTCCCACATATAATCATGTATATACTCCAAAGCTCAAATATACTGCCTTTCACATATGCATTTACCCACACATGTGCCACCGAGATAGCCATTCACTCACTAACACAGTCATACACACACTCACCCACCCATACAGCCCCTCATTGATGTACTCTTGAACCCTTCCACCCAGAGAATCCCATACTCACACATCCATGCAGGGAGTCACACACAGTCCACCCACCATATATGTATATATATATACATATATATATATATAACCACCAAATCTTCCAATCTTACGTAAAAGAAGACACGGACCCCAGGCTGCAGTAAGGGAGATTTTATTCACCTCTCAGGCGACGCGTTTCGAGCAACTCGTGCTCTTGATCACACACTCACACATATATATATATATATATATATATATATATATATATATATATATATATATATATATATATATATATATATTCACTGAAAAAACCATAGGTTATACACCATATATAGTTAGGAATTAGCATTTAAAAAACCTTATTTTACTCACACAAAACCAATGAAATTCCATATATAGTTAGTTGTACTAACTATATATCGCGCACCCGCAATCCACTGCTGATCATGTCACATATTACATCATTCATGACATGGTCAGTGACATCACTGATGACATCACTGATGACATCTCAAATGACATCACTGATGACATCACTGATGACATCTCAAATGACATCACTGATGACATCACTGATGACAACATCCAGTGACTGTATTTTTCTGTAAAGTTAAAATATGTCTTACATATTTAAGAATGAGTGGATGTATAAGTGTCTGGATGAAGGATTTAGTAGGTGCATGACTGACTGTATGACTGATTGGTTAAATGTGTCTCACTGAGTGCATGGGTTAGTGACTAAACTGTCTTAATTTGTGCATCATTATGTCTGTTGTTCTGTAAACTGCTGCATGTGTTGATCAGTAGCTATATGAGTAACTATATGGGTTATTGATTGGTTGCCCAAGCATTTGTATGGGAGACTGAGTGTGTGTGTGGGTGGCTGGGAGGTGTATGACTCTGTGCATAGATGTATGGGTTCAAAAGTGCATGTGGAAACAGCTGTATGGGCGGTTGACTGTGTGCATGACTGTATTGGTGAGTGAATAGATATCTCAGTGCTACATGTCAAAGTAAGTACATATGTAAAATACAGTACATGTGAGAGTTGACATATATAAATAACTGTGCATAAGAGCCAGTGAATGTGTGAGTGGCTGTATGGATCATTGTATACTTGTATCCAGGATTGTATAAGTGAGTAAATATGTTTTAGTATATGTTTGAATAAGTAAGGTGTGTATAACTGTATAGTTGTGAAAATGGAGGTGTGATTGATTCTTTGCATGACTGACTAGGTGTGTAAGTAACTCCATGGATGAGTGACAGTCTGTGAGTGTCTGTTTACACTGAGTGTATCTAAGGTTATATTAGAGTCTGAAGAGGTTCATCGTATTATCACATGAATGATGTCATCAGTGATGTGATCAGTAATGTCAAATGAGATGTCATCAGTGATGTCATCAGTGATGTCATTTGAGATGTCATCAGTGATGTCATCAGTGATGTCATTTGAGATGTCATCAGTGATGTCATCAGTGATGTCACTGACCATGTCATGAATGATGTAATATGTGACATGATCAGCAGTGGATTGCGGGTGCGCGATATATAGTTAGTACAACTAACTATATATGGAATTTCATTGGTTTTGTGTGAGTAAAATAAGGTTTTTTAAATGCTAATTCCTAACTATATATGGTGTATAACCTATGGTTTTTTCAGTGAATTTTCAAGGTTTTGTAAATGCTAATTCCTAATTATATATGGTCTATAACCTATGGTTTTTTCAGTGAATTTCATTGGTTTTTTAAAAGCTAATATCTATAGCTGTAAAATGTATTCTTCTTTAAATCCAAAAATATATTTTATATGTTTATTAATAATTTTTTTAAATATTTTTTTTGTTTCGCTCCCGGTCCGCAAACCGGGAAGCTTTCCCTTAGCTCAAATTGATGCCGCGACCCGGTCCGCGAACCGGTAAGAAATCAACATAGTGACGGTATCGCGTTGCCGCGTAATGCGTCTTGTGACGTACCGCGTTAGCGCACCCGGAAGTGCCCCGGGGCGCGGACCGAGGCGCGAAACGCAGCTCCCCGGAAGCGATCCGCGGCGCGTCGCGAAAGCGCGACGTATCGCGTTGCCGCGTAATGCGTCTTGTGACGTACCGCGTTAGCGCACCCGGAAGTGCCCCGGGGCGCGGACCGAGGCGCGAAGCGCAGCGACCCGGAAGCTAACCGGGGCGCGTTCCGCAGCGCGTAACATGAGCGTGAGAGGTCATGTGACTTGTTAATAAAACTTTTCATTGGTTCATTTCACTTTTGGTTTCATAATGATGTAAGGTTAGGTCAGGTGACCTAAAAATAACACTTTTCATTGGTTGAGAAGTATTGTTTTTCCCAAATGATGAAAACCCCTCCTTCTTGCCTCACTCTGACTTTCATCATTGTGAGAGGAAGACCTTTATTACTATATCAGAAATGGCTTCAGTAGTTGCTTCAGCTGGTGCACCCCCACCACCACCTCCACCTCCTCATGGGAAGAGAGGACCACCTCCCCAGGTCATGACCAACACTGAGGAGGAAGAGGAAGAAATGGATGAAGAGGAGGGAGAAGAACCACAGTTCTTAGAAGAGGTGCCCCGGGTTTCCCATAAGAAAGCCAGTTTCATCTGGCAGTTTTATTCGATCCCTCCTGGCCAAAAAAAAGTGAATGCGAGGTATGTCACCTGCCTCATCTGTAAAGAAAAATTATCCAGAGGGACGGATAAGAAATATAGTTATGGGAACCATACTATGCACAGGCACATGACCAGGAAGCATCCACTCAATTATAGCCGGGCGGAAATACGGGATTTGCAGGAAAATCCAAGATCAACTCCTGTGGCCAGATCAAGAATATCCATTTCATTGACACCAGCAGAGGCACGGGAAACTGTGCCAAACATACAAGAAAATTTTGGCCACATGATCCACACTTGTATGCACTGTCGTGCGTTGTTAGCATGTGGCAATATGAGCATAAATGCTATCAACCTGGCGTATGAACATCATAATTGCCCTAACCGCCCCCAGTAATTTTTTTTTTGCTCCTGTTGAGCCCTTTTCAATGCCTGTTTTTTGTTGTTTCCCCCCCTAAAAAAACCCCAAAAAAATATAAAATCGTTCAAAAAATACAAAAAAAACAAAAAATGTTCAAAAAAAAAAAATATATAAAACAACAAAAATATTAAAAAAAAAGTTCTTTTCAGAACTACCTTCCCTTTCAAAAAAAATTGCTAGAATGTTTAGCACTCTGGCAAGCTCTATTTCTTTTGGTTCGCTTCCCGGTTAGCTTCCCGGTACGCGGACCGGGAGCTAACCAAAAAATTTTTTTTTTTTTTAAAAAGAGTAAGTATAAGGAAAGTAAACAGAGAGTGATGTTAAAAGAAAGACAGCTATAGGGAGTAAAGAAGAGATACTGTTTAATAGATCTATTTACCAAAGAAAAGACGGAAGAGGGTATAATTGTGAAAAACAAAATAGATAACGAAGTGAAAGAAAAAAAAAGAGAGTATAACATTAACAAAGAAGAGTTTCTTGGAGAATGTGAGTGAATGTTCAAAATAAGATTAAAACATGAGGAATAACAGAGAGAAAAAATTGAAAACAGAAAACAAAAAATAACAGAAAAAGATTAATTGAAACAGCAAAGAAATGTAAGTAACATAGAGCCATATCATCAACATACGCAATAAAAGTTTTGCAGCTTTTATTGGCAGAAATGTGTCGCTAAAGCTGCTTTTGCGGCAGAAAACTGCCGCTAAAACCACTTTTGCACCAGTTTTCTGCCAATAAAAAGAGCAATAATTTTATTGGCTGTGTTCATAATATGCCCCTTAGTGTGCTTCAACTACACAGAGAAAGCATTATGAACAAATAGTGATACAGTGATCAGTCAAAGACACTAAGAGTAATAGAGACGGAGTGAGTGAACAAGAGTGAGGAACTATGAGAAGACAGGGACTGACAAAAAGAGTGGAAGGAGTTGAGTAAGTAGGTAATAGAGAAAGGAATGAGGGAAGTAGCAAAGGCAGGAAACTGAGGGTTAAAGAAATGAAGCAGTGGAACTAATAGTAGTTAAATGTGATAGAAATGTAACGAAAAGAGTACAAAACATTTACCTTATAATTGTCGTTAAATTACTCACTTTTTGTTTTTATACTTTCAATCTGTGAAAGAGAGAACAAACATTTGAAAAATATTAAAACATGTATTTAAAAATTACAAAAGACAATGGAAAAGATTGAAGGACAAACAGTTTTTCAACAACTTTGACACTTACAGAAGCTTCTGCTTCTCCGGGCCCCCTACACAGTCCTAAAGATATACATTTTAAACTAACAGTATCTTGATGCAGATGAAGTGAGGCCTATCTTAAAACATGGTGCATCTTTTGCATTGCTGTTGTCTCAGAAAAGTGTCGCAAGACACTAACATTTTAAATAATTGCTTCAGGATGCCAATAAGATGTCTCCTATCCAGAGGTTTGTTTGAGGTGAGGCCTACTCAGGGTTGCAGATGAAATTTCGAGTTGTTGAAGAGAATAGAGGACATAATATATGTGAAGGTCTACCAATGAAGTGAGTCATGTCCACTGCACTCTTGAACAAAGTCCAAACCTCCTATGTTTCCCTGGACAGACCTAAACTTGATCTGCACAATGTGATTCGTAATGATAGGAAACACAGGTGATGTAAATGAAATACGTGCAATTTATTTTGCTCATTTCACAATCACATCACTTGTGTTTCCTTTGCTTAGGTATCTCATTGTGCAGATGTAGTCTAGCATATGAAAGAATACGCAGAAGTGCAGCACTGCATGCAACAACTTTGACACTTACAGAAGCCTCACCTTCTCCATGCCTCCTACACAGTTTTACATATACATCATAAATGCAAACAGTACAGAATTAGTTATACATGTTAAATGGTTTATTTTTGCTGTTCTCAGAATGTATCAAAATTCACTAAAAACAGTGACTTGAAGGTATTCATCATATAACAGCGGGGAAAAAAAAACACAATCAAAATGATTGTGTTTAAAAAACCCATACAACATAACAAATCAGAATTCAGAACTCCTTAAAGTTAACTTACTTTCCATGACGTCAAAGGATGTCCTATGAACAGCTTACACTCTTTTGTGCTGTTATTACTTTCAGCCCGCCACTTTCTGAAAGAAAATCTCCATCGTTTTTAAAAACATGTTACATGCAATAAATGACTTCTTGCTCTCTACCACAATTTTCCACAAGGCCAAATCTGGTCAGAGCCATTTATAACTCTTGGATTTCTTGTAAGCCAATCCCGTCATTTGGCACTTCTGCAACTTTCAGAATTAAAATGTTGAAGATCATTTTCACAATCCTGGAATAGTAATATCTTCCCCTTCTTGCTCAGTCATGTTCTACATTTCCTATGACACTGATACTGCTTACTATGAAGCAGACTTACACTAACTCTATGACTAGTACAATTATTTAATTCTCTACATCACTTTCAATCACAAAGCAATGTAAAACAGTAGACAGCATTGCAGACTTACATTCCCTCTACTCTATGTTTTGATTGGCTGCTTCAATTAGCTTATAAAAAGAAATAGTTTTTCTGAACTCATTCAAAGTGCACTTATTTCTCCATGACGTCCAGTCTTATGGTTAGAAGTTATGTCTCTGAACTACACTTATCATCAAGGCCAAATTGTGTAGGAGCCATTAGAACTTCTTGAAATTCCACAGAGCACATCCCGAGATTATTTCCCTAAAATTTTGGTTTTAAAAACACCAGGTAAGAGTTTTTAAGGTCATACGGCAATTTTTTTTTGAAAATTAAAACAGAATCGTTGCAGAATGACCAGCCATTTCTAGACTTTAAATAAGCTGTGTAATGTCCTGATGTTATTGAAGGGCCGTCATGATATATAATTGCTGCAGTTACAAAAGTCCTTCCTGATATTGACAACTGCGAAGCTACAAAATTTGTAATTAAAGTTGTCAATTTTGTTCCATCAGGCCTACATCGTTGGAACATTAAAATGACATACTGGCCATATGTTCGTATAAATAATGTGGACATCATTTCAGATTTACATTGGCTACACTCCATGTTGTGATCAGCTGCTTTTACTAGCTTATTAAAGGAGACTGATTTACTGTCTGGCAAAGTAAAATATATAAATCTTTCTGAGTCTACACTAGTAGTACTTGATACCATACAGTTCTCGCAGTCATGCTGCCATTGATAAGAAAGCCCAAACAGCTGATCTACATCTACACCTTCAGCATGCAATACATCAAGCATATACATTAAAAACTCCTGACAATCTTGCTGAATATTTTGAGAGAATTGTGTTTGGCCTGAACATCTGTCTAACAGATTTCGAATTTCAGACACACTTTCTATGTTTGTACTATCAGTGGAGCAAGTAGTCCTGCATACGCATATAGCGTCTTTTTTATTAGTTTCACAAAGTCCTCCGCTGTAGTACAAAGGCAATTGATTCTGATCCCCTCGCCAGCCAGGCAGCGTCACGGTGATAGAGCAGGGGACGGATATATATCCACACTCCCAACGCGCTGAATGCTTGCCAATTAAGGACTCTTCCCTGGACGTCGCTTGGCGGTGCTCCGCGCATGCAGTTTCGGCTGCGAGGCTCACTTCCATCAAGGCGCTCGTGCACTCTTTCTGGCGGGTTCGGTGATGAATGGTGATGGAACCATTCTGTATATCAAAGCTCATGTGTGAAAACACAGACCTCACTCACGGGGATACTGTCCAGAAGCCTTTAATACTGACAGCAAGCTTCAAATAGCAGAGAGACCCAGAGAAACGTTCATGAATATCCTGTTTCGTCTCTTAGTATCCTGACGCGTTTCGAAGGCTCCCGCCTTCTTCTTCAGAGGATGACGAACTAATTACAGGAGGGAGGCAGGAACCACTTCCTATAAATCAAATGACACGCCTCCAGATAGGCGTCGCCGCAATGCCTTAAGGAGCAAGTAGTCCTGCATACGCATATAGCGTCTTTTTTATTAGTTTCACAAAGTCCTCCGCTGTAGTACAAAGGCAATTGATTCTGATCCCCTCGCCAGCCAGGCAGCGTCACGGTGATAGAGCAGGGGACGGATATATATATACACACACATATATATATATATATCCAGAAAACTCCGATCTGATGAAGTAATCACCCAGGCAAAGAAGCAAATACGGACCACAGAATCGGTGCAGGTGAGTTTATTTGGTGCAGTAGGTCGCCATGACGCGTTTCGTGCTGCAAGAAGCGCTTGATCACATGACACAGTAAAACATTTTCACATTGGTGTAAATATACTACAAGTTACTGAAGTTTTGCAGGTCACATGGTATAGCCTACAAAATGAACTGACATAGAAAAAATACTGTATGTAAAAACTACAAATATGTCTTAAACTGTGTTTTCATCCAATTGGATTTTTTACAACAGTTGCAGTTAAATAAAACGCAGGTTATATCGCAGTTCACTCAATATAAAATAAGTCTTGGTATTATTTATCGTCAGTATAAAAAACCAATGACTCAAATGATGAATGTGCAAAAAAGTGCAAAACAGTGCAAAATTGAAAAATTCCATTTAGGAAATAGCAGCAATAGATTTACAGTACATGTTTGCTTTCATTGGCAAATAAATGAGCCCAATAACAGCCTAAATGCTTTCAAGTAGTTGTATAAGGCCAAGAGTGATATCAATATCATTAAGTCAACATTGGAGCCCTAATGTTGTTCAATTCAAGTGGACCAGTTCACTAATGTAGAGTAAAGTGCAAGTACTTGGTGGATTCAGTTTTAACATCTTGGTTGACTGGATTTTACAATTAATGAAACTTTTGTTTAATATATCGGTTTAAATACCCATCTACAATAGTGTAGAATAAGAAAAGAAAAAGGGGGTATCATAATATTTATTGTTGAAATATGATTATTTATGGCTGACAAGAAAGGGTCCCCTATCTGTCAAAATATATTTCAAGAAACCTGTTTATGTATATATTCAGCTATTCATTAAGATTGTTACATGATAAATATAAATATAAATAAGCTATACAATAAAATCCTAGATTGGATATAATATTAGCTAAAATTATTATCGTATAAAATTCTTCTGGTAAAAGTTATTTTGTACCCAGAAGATGTTACTTGATTCTTTTAAATAATCAATAAATATAATAAATAACATGTAAAACCCCAATTATAAAAAAGTCCATTATATAAAAAACCTATCACTTGTTGGTACTCATATGTAAAGGATCCTGCTGGAATTACAACATACATCTCAATTTTGTTTGTGTTTGTAAATTATTAGAGGTATTTACACAGATCTTCTGTAATATTGAGACCTGATGGCTGTTTGGTATTTCATTCTAAGATGTATCTGGTCTCAACACGGCATAGTTTCTCAAAATATCTTAAGTCACGGTATTTGGAGTCATGTTTAGATTTAAAGTTTTAAAGTGTCTTGCCACAGGATACGTGTTGTCTTGATTATTTATTGCCCTGAGGTGTTGTAATATTCTTTTGGGAACTCGGAGCTTAGTGCTCCCTACATAAAGTAGATTGCAGGGAAACAACAAGACATAAACCGCATATTGGGTTTTGCATGTAAGTAGCCAATCTTATGTTCCCAAATATATATATATATTACCTACTGGCGGTCGCCAGTAGGTATATATAGTTAGGATTTTTTCCCTATGGGATTTTTGAAAATTCTATATCTAATAACTTTGGCGTTTGTGGACGGAATTGGCTGAAATTTTCTGGAAAATGGAACATTTTGTTTCTGAGCAGCCCTTGGAAATTTGGGGGGGTTTCGTCAAGGGGGGGCCGAGAAAAAAGGGGGGTCCCAAAATGTGTTTTTAACATTGAGTTTTCCATAGGGCGGTTGGCCTCACTTTTAGCCCGAACGGCTGAATGGATTTGCATGAAACTTGGCAAAATTGTAGGGACTGGTAGCCCGATGTGCCTTTTCTATGTCTCAATATATGTGCTCCAGTGGATTTTGAGAAATTAACGTTTAAAAAAAGATATATATCTGTAAGCGCGCTCCGGGCAGCGCTCCGGTCCGCGGACCTTAAGCGTACCGGAACTTCGCGTAGCTAAGCTGATTGGCTCTCCGGTGTCTGTCAACATTCTAAACAGTCCGGAGCGGCCGCCATCTTGTCTCTCGGTAGGATTGAGAGACAAGAGGAGGCCAAAACAAAAGCAAAAATGACCATAAGGGGGCATACTAGATCCTCCCTGACCCCCTAGGTTTAATGTGGAGGTTTTAAAAGGGCCCCGCGGGCAAAAAAACAAAAACATTTTTTTGGTTTTTTTTTGCGTGGGGAGCGCCCGGTCCGCGAACCGGGAAGCGTTCTGGGCAGCGTACTGCAATGAAAAATGAATGATAGACTTTTCAAATGCTGTATGTTAATTGATTGTTGTTTTTGTTGATTATATTTTTTTTTTTTTATTTTTTAAGCATTTTTTTATTGTGATTGTGTTTCATAATTTATTAAACTTTCTAACATTTCATTGTCAGAAATTTCATAATTATCATGGAATATACATTGTAGTCTCTGAGGGTGTAAAATGTCCTCATTTGCAAGGAGGTTATCTACTGCTTGTACACATTGCAGTAGTTCATTGTCCCAAGTTTCATCGAAAAATTCAATGTCAATTTGATCAATTGTATCAATCAATTCTTGGCTGCTCTCTTGCAGGTCCATTTCAAAAGAAACTTGGTTTTCGCCTTCCATTTTGCCTGAAATTTGGATTAAAAAAATATATATTAGTAGAGATAGGGCAATGTTGGGAATAATTTTAAATAGGCATTTTTTATCAGTGAATTTATCTTTGGGCAGTGTATAGTATCAGAGTGGAAGTAGGAATATAAAAAAGTGTATGTGATTTAACGTAAGTAAATTCATAATTATACAAGAGAAGCCTAACTCCATCCATAACTATAACAGAGAAGTCTCTCTAAATCTATAACTACTACAGAGGGATAGTATATATCTATCAGACAAAGTTTACCATATTAACTTATAGTGCACAATATACTTCAGTTTTAAAAATAAAAACTTACCTTTAGAAAGAAGTTGAAGGAATTAGTGAAAATACTATTGAAATGTACAGCAAGAAGTAGTAGTCAAAATGGCTGTGTTTTCTTCTCTTCCTTTATATATATTCAGGTATATAACCAATGAAATGTCAGGTAAAAAAAGTAGAAAATGAAAGTAACATTTTCATTGGTTTTCAATTCCAACACTTCAGATGTGTTTTGTGAAGTAATTTACCTCAGGGTATTTAGAGAGGTCTACAGGCTAAATGACTAAACGGAATTCCAATCAAATTTGTGAAAATGGTAGGGATTGGTATGTAGTATGAGCTAATCTATATTTGGTGAAATTGTCTCCAGTTGTTTTTCTGTCAACTACTTTCCCACCTTTTTTGATGGTGCGCTTCCCAGGGAGCGACCCGGTACGCGTACCGTTGAGCGCCCCGGTTCGCGAACCTTAAGCGTTCCGGGAGTCCACCATTTTGTGTTTCGGTCGAATTAAGATACAAGATGGAGGGCAAATAATGTTCAGAATGGGTAGAAGGGGGCACGGTAGAGTTATCTTGACCCCCTAGGTTTTCTGAGGGTGGCTGAGGAGGCTTCTATGTGCGAAAAAAAAACATTTTTTAAAAAAAATTCGCGAGGTTAGCTCCCGGTTCGCGTACCGGGTAGCGCCCCAGGGAGCGTACTTTGTTGGAAATTAGTGAAAAATGTTAGAGTAAAATAATAATTGTGAGTGATCAGATGTAGGGTAGCTCTGAGAAGAGCTTTTGGGTTTATGGTACATTTAGGTACTTATAAGTAGGTACCAATGCACATTCTTAAATTCAGAGTGAAAACTCTGTTGCCCTCATCTGAGAAGTGAACTCCATCTCCTCTGTAGATATCTTGCATGTAGTAACGCAAGTTATTGTTGTACAGGGAGCCCATTCCATGGTCTCTCATGTAAGCTGAAACAGATTTGTTTACATGCTTCCTCGACTTCTCAATTTGTGGACAAAATTGGTTTGACCACCTCCATTTCTGTCTTTGGCATATATTTGAATATACCAAGGCAGTCTGAGGAAAAAGTGCCATTAATTGCTCAAAGGTGTCCTTTAAAAGCATTTCCAGACCTACACCAGTCAAAGTGCCCAAGTCATTACCTCCACAGTGCACAATTAACAGGTCAGGTTTGGGCAAATGCATAAAGGTTTTCACCAATGGTATCAATTGGTGACATTTTAATCCTCTGTGGCCAAACCACTTAATTTCCACATCTTGTAAATTGAGGTTAGGTAGTTTCCTGTTTTCAATGTACCTTTGAGCCCAGTGAATATAACTATGTCCAACAATCCAGACAGAAAACATGGTGAGAGAAGGTTCTCCTGCAGTCAGATGAAGTGTGGCAATGAAATGGCAGTTGAAAAAATGAGAGTTTAAAATGAAAAAAACTGTGGATTTTCTGTGTTCATGAAGCAGTAACAGTGATTGGTGGATTTTGATTGCTGAAAACAGAAAGTTAGGGTGCACGGATGTGTTCTTTGAAAGATGTATTTTGAATGGTCAATAAAAAATCATTAAATGAAAGAATGCACTGGATATGCAGGTGCACTGAGAGTTCAGAGTTCAATTGCAACAAAGTTGTGTGAACTTGCAAACACCAGAAGTCTTCCAAGAGGTGGTTGCCATGCAGAAAAGGCAGAAAGGGCAGAGGGGGGAAGGGTTTTCATTTGAAAAAAAGTGAGGGAAGAGTTTTGATTGGGTGACATGAGAGATATGTGTGAAGAATTACAGCATTTCTGTGCTTTTGATAGCTGCAGACTCTGGAGTGCATACCTTTTGCTCTGCTGAAGACAAATTGGTGTGTTTCTGAGACTGTTTTCAAACTCAAAGTATTTGCTAAGGTGAGAAAATATTTCTTTAATTTAGATAGAGAATAGTGTGCTTTTAGGAGAAAATTATGAATTATGTGGCGCAAATTGCTTGTAAATATGCTCCCACATGTGCATGGAAAATTTAGATTTTGAATGTTTGTGTTACATAGCCATGTTAAAAGTGATACAAACATGCTGCAAAGGCAATCAAAAAACGCTTTTATGTGTCTTAAGGACATTTTAAGTAATTTTCCCATGTGCAGTGTTTTGAAATTATGATTTGAAAATCGTTTTTGGGGAAAAGGAATTGTTTTTAAATTTATGACAAGGACATAATGGTGTATGCTTCTTTATACGGCAATTGACTGTCCCTGATGTTATTTTTCCCATTTTAATGTAAGACCTTTCTCTGTGGCGCAAGTTGCTTGTAAATATGCTCCGACCTGTGCATGGGAAATTTAGATTTTAAATGTTTGTGTTACATAGCCATGTTAAAAGTGACCCAACCATGCTGGAAAGGCAATAAAAAAACACTTTCATGTGTCTTAAGGACATTTTAAGTAATTTCCCTGTGGGCAGTGTTTTCAAATTATGAATTGAAAATCGTTTTTGAGGTAAAGGAATGTTGTTAAAATTTATGTGTGCCATATGTCCACAAATTTCGTTTTCAGGGGTGCAGCAGGGTGTTCTTGAGACACCCCTGCACCTTTGGAAAAATTCCTAATTTGCGATGAGCTAATTGCTAATCGCAAATTGCACCTTCATTCTTATGGGCCTCCTGCTCCATGGAAATGAATGGGTAATTTGCAATTAGCAATTTGCTCATCGCAAATTAGGAATGGTAAAGAATTGCTATTTATTCCTTAAAATTCGCTATTTTGGAAATGCAAAATAGTTATATGATACATATGGCGGTTGATGTCTAACAAGATAAGAAGCTTAGGGATACATTTATGATGACTGGCGCAATGAAGTGGACATCACTTACTTCATTGGTAGAGCTTTACATGTATTATGTCCTCTGTATTCTTCATCAAGCGTAACTTTAATCTGCAATCCTGAGTAGGCCTCACCTTAAACAAACCTCTGGATAGGCCACACCTTATCGTCATCCTGAATTAATCATTTAAAATGCTAGGGACAGATTTATGATAGGTGTATGCCTCTTTTGCGCCACTTACAAAACACTGTCCACGGGGAAATGACTTAAAATGTCCTTAAGACACATGAATGTGTTTTTTTAAAGCGTTTGCAATTTTTTGGGGTGACTTTTAACATGGCTATGTGACTCAAACAGTCAAAATCTAAATTCACCATGCACAGGTGGGAGCATATTTACAAGGAATGTGCTCCATGGGGAAAGGTCTTATAATGTAATATGGGAAAAATGACATCAGAGACACTGAAATGCCTTATAGAGAAGCATACACCATTATGTCCTTGTCATAAATTTGCAAACCATTACTTTTCCCCAAAAACGATTTTCAAATCATAATTTGAAAACACTGCACATGTGGAAATTACTTAAAATGTCCTTAATTCAAAATTTGCTATTCCTTATTTTGCGATTGCACTGAAGGATTTGCAAATTTTGCGATTCCTTAAATGCAATGTATCAAACAAAAAATATGTAAAAAATGATATTAAGGATTTGGAAACTACCACCAACTTCTAGTTTGTGGTAATTTGCGAATTCTTTTCAAAAAGCATTTTTTTCCAAAAAACAAAAGGTGCCATATGACGCCTATACATGTCCTTAGGGCATGTATGTGTGCCATATGCCCCCAAATTTCTTTTTCAGGGGTGTAGCAGGGTGTTCTTGAGATACCCCTGCACGCTTGAAAAAATTCCTATTTTGTGATGAGCTAATCGCAAATTGCAACCTTCATTCCTATGAGCCTCCTAGCCCATGGAAGTGAATGGGTAACTTGCAATTAGCAATTTGCTCATTGCAAATTAGGAATGGTAAAGAATTGCTATTTATTCCTTAAAATTTGCTATTTAGGAAATGCAAAATAGTTTGATGGTACATATGGTGGTTCATCTGTAACAAGATAAGAAGCTTAGGGATACATTTATGATGACTGGCGCAATAAAGTGGACATTACTTACTTCATTGGTAGGCCTTTACATGTATTATCTCCTCTGTATTCTTCATCAAGCGTAACTTTAATCTGCAATCCTGAGTAGGCCTCACCTTAAACAAACCTTTGGATAGGCCACACCTTATTGTCATCCTGGATTAATCATTTAAAATGCTAGGGACAGATTTATGATAGGTGTATGCCTCTTTTGTGCCACTGTGCGTCACTTTTATGATGCAGCGGCGGTGCTAATTTGCAATTAGCAATTTGCTCATTGCAAATTAGGAATGGTAAAGAATTGCTATTTATTCCTTAAAATTTGCTATTTAGGAAATGCAAAATAGTTTGATGGTACATATGGTGGTTCATCTGTCACAAGATAAGAAGATTAGGGATACATTTATGATGACTGGCGCAATAAAGTGCACATTACTTACTTCATTGGTAGGCCTTTACATGTATTATCTCCTCTGTATTCTTCATCAAGCGTAACTTTAATCTGCAATCCTGAGTAGGCCTCACCTTAAACAAACCTCTGGATAGGCCACACCTTATCGTCATCCTGGATTAATCTTTTAAAATGCTAGGGACAGATTTATGATAGGTGTATGCCTCTTTTGTGCCACTGTGCGTCACTTTTATGATGCAGCGGCGGTGCAAAAGATTTGCTATGAGGCGACAACATTACAAATTGATGCATTTAGGCAGATATGTCATGGTGTAAAAAAAACGTACCACATGAAACCGATGCAGCAGTGATGCAAAAGATGCACCATGTCGCAAGACAGGCCTCACTTGGGGCCATATGTATTAAGCTAATTAGCATTCGCAAAGATCAAAATTCTACGAATTTCGGCCTTTGCAAATGTTAATTAGACAAATGGTATGTATCAAACAAGTTTGATGCAATATAAGGAGTAGCAAAATTTGCTATTCCTTATTTTGCAATTGCACTGAAGGATTTGCAAATTTTGTGACTACTTAAATGCAATGTATCAAACAAAAAATATGTAAAAAATGACATTAAGGATTTGGAAACTATTGTGGTAAATTGGTGGTAATTTGTGAATTCTTTTCAAAAAGCTTTTTTTCAAAAAAACAAAAGGTGCCATATGACGCCAACACATGCCCTTAGGGCATGTATGTGTGCCATATGCCCCCAAATTTCTTTTTCAGGGGTGCAGCAGGGTGTTCTTGAGACACCCCTGCACCCTTGGAAAAAATCCTAATTTGTGATGAGCAAATTGCTAATCGCAAATTAAACCTTCATTCCTATGAGCCTCCTAGCCCATGGAAATGAATTGGTAACTTGAAATTAGCAATTTGCTCATTGCAAATTAGGAATGGTAAAGAATTGCTATTTATTCCTTAAAATTCGCTATTTAGGAAATGCAAAATAGTTTCATGCAACATATGGCGGTTCATCTGTAACAAGATAAGAAGCTTAGGGATAGATTTATGATGACTGGTGCATCACCAGGGATGTGTCAGTCATCCTGCGCCGCTGTTCCGCCACCCATGGTGTGCTGCATTTAGAATACGGGGCATCATGGGGCAAAAATGGCACAGATGCGTGACGTATCTGTGCTGTAAAGGTAGTGATTGCTGGAGTTGTATCGCAAGTGCGATGCAGCTCAAGCAAGGCTCAGGGGTGCCCCATCTCCACAATGTTGCGTCAAGACCTATGCCTGCTTAAAGCAGGCGCAGGGTTTTGACGAAGCTTTCTCCTATCTGATTGTAAATACGGCACACCATGGGTGGCAGAGTAGTGGTGCACGTTAACTGGTGCATGCCTGGGGATGTGCCATTTAACATAAATCTGCCCCTTTACATTTAAGTATGTGCAGGACACACAGAGTCGGTGAGGCTTATCCAAGGTTAAGAAGAGATGAGTCCTGTTCACTGAAAATTTAGACATAGTCTTCTCCTGCTCAGCATTGCTGGACATGGCTAAATAATAGCTGCAAAATATTACTCTTGTTAAACAATTTTACTATTATAATCTCTGAGATTTGTCTCTTACTCTGCAACATCTCATTGTTGTTATCTTTCTTTAAAGATAAAGACAACCTCAACATGAGCGACAATCTGCAATCAGTTGATTTTGACCTCATCATTGAACTTGTAATTGAAACATCAGTGGATGTTGATCCCTTGGATGATTTAAATCCTGAGGATGAAGAAGAGCGTGATGAGGATGCAGATTTGTCCGAATTATATGACATAGGATGGGAAGCTTACCTGCTTGAGCCTATGGAAATATAAACATTTATATTTAAAATTTATAGTTAATAAAAAGTAAAAAGGTAAACCGTTTAATTTAAAAATAAAGACACCTTCAAAAGCAGGTTATGTGTAGTGTCTTCAATAAAATATTAAAATATGCTCATAAAATTAGATCAGATTCACATATAAAATAGCACAGGTAACATAAATATAAATGTCATTTCTTTTCTGCTATTTCTGTATTGTAAATTTGCAAGGACTAAAAAATCTTCTATTTAAAATGTCAAGTAGTGTGTTAAGTTTTTGATCACTGTTATTGTTTTACTGTTTGGTAATAATGGTTAATAACATTTTTTATTATATTTTACCACAGATTCAACTGCAGATCATTTCAAGATTTCACCATGCCAACAATAGAAAGACAGAGAAAGGCTGCAAAACGTCAAAGACAGCAGGTGAAAGAAAATAAGCAGCAGTCCTCTAACAAAAAGATTTGTCAAGTCACGAAGAAAGCACCGGGTAAGAGCACAAAATATTTCATAAGAAATATGTGTAGTAAAAAAAATATTACTACAGAAAATGTTTCAGTCCATAAAACGAGAAGGAATTCAAACGGAAAGGAAAGGCCAATTAAAAATGTTACTGCTAGAGCAAGAGATAACTCTGTGCATGATAGTAGAAGGAAACAACAGTTTAGGGAGATTCGTAAACGAATGTTCCGCAACAGGATAATTGGCAATTTGTTAAAAAATATTAAGAAAGGTCAACAGAAACTGGTTTTTTATAAGAGAAAAAAAAAAGTTGAGAAAGTTATTGATCAGGCATTTGAAATTAAACGTAAGTTATTTATTTTGATAATCAATAGAATTAGGAAGCTAAACAAGGCAATTTATGATTTCAAAAGAAATAGTAGATGGAAGAGAATAGTTAATCGTAGTAATTTTTGTGAAGTTTTTTCTGGAGAATGGATGCATAGTTCAAGCTGTGAGGCATTTTTTAATGAGGAGAGTTATTTCCAGGATAATGATTTGGTGCATGCAGTTGACACCAGTGGTCGTGCTTATGAAGTGAAAGATGGTTGTCCAGTTGAAAAAGAAAAACTTGTGACAACAGAGGCAGAAGAGGTGTTACGTAATGAGGTTTTAGGAAGATGTGCTAAGGGTCCTGTGTACACCTGGAAGTGTAGTAGTATTTGCAGTGTGCGACAGGATTCCATCAATTTGCTTTGTGATTTTGTACGGTCATTTAATAAGAAAAGTTTGAAGCAGAAAATAAGGTTGTTGCAAGAATTAGATCCTTGCAGAGTAAGAGAAGTGACAGGTTTGCATGGCCATTCACTGGCTTGTCTTTCCAGGAGAGTATGCCAGAGTGTTTTTCATCATTTCAGGATGCTAGCAGTGCATCATAATAAAGTGAGGAAATTAGTTAGAATGTTGTATTATGCTAAGAGTCCAGCAATTATGCTTAAACAATTATGCGCTGCTCTTTTGCATGGTTCTGAAATAGATGTGAAGAATATATGTGAAGAAATTGAGTTTTGTTACTTTGGAAGTAAAGAGGAGAATGTTGAAATTGAGCAAGAAGAAGAGGGTCATGTGGAAGATAGTGTACAGGTTTCCAGTACAGATAATTTCCAGAGGGAAATTGCGACGTTTGAGGTGAAATCAAGTGAGAGGCCTAATTTCTCTTGTGGGTGTTGTCGACGCACTTATTATAAGAATCAGACTAAGTTAGTGGATTTATATGCAAAAAGTGAAAGGGAAAATAATAGTGAATGGAAGGATTTCGCAACATACTTGATGGTAGAAAATTGTTTTGATTTGGGATTGGATCAACGTGTGTGTACTTATTGTTGTTGCAAATTAAATCAAAACCAGATGCCTGCTAGAGCAGTTCATAATAATCTGGAATGGGTTGAGATTCCTTCTGAATTGAAGGATTTAAATACTTATGAATCTATTTTGATTCAAAGTATCCATCCCTTTCAGGCTATTGTAAGAATGGAGCCAAAGACAGGGAAATTGCCTCCATCAGATTTACAGAGAGGATTGAAGGGAAGAGTTGTTTATTTGCCTCTAGATTTGAAGAAAAACATTAACACAATTGGAGTAGAAAAAGTGGAAGAGGAACCTCTGGTTATCTTAGTTAATGGGGTTCCGACAAAGAATAAGAAAATATGGCAAGATTTAGTAGATGTTAGGAAAGTTAAAAAGGCAACATTGTATTTGAAAAAAAATAATAAATACTATAAGAATGTATATGTTGCAGAAGAGGAAGTAAGTGAGGAAGAGGATAGCGATTTGTGTGCTGGTCAAATTGAGAAAGTAGAACCCTCTACTAGTGAAGAAATATATGAACATTATAGTGTTCATCCTTTGCATTCCAAAGAAGTCATGGGGAATGCTATTGAGTTGTTTCAAATGAAACAAGCCAAAGGGAGTCCCATTAGTGTTTGGGAGGAAAGTTTGGAAGCTCGGTGTTTCCCACAGCTTTTTCCAACAGGTCAGGGAGGAAGATATGATGAGCGACCTCATCAAATTCCTGCTTCTGAATACCGGACTTTGCGATTGTATGCAGGAGATGCTAGGTTTCGACAATGCATTCCCTATTTGTTTCATCTCCTGTTTGAAAGCGATCTGTCTGGACTGTCATATGCAGTGAACCACATCTTGAAAAGTGGTATACACATGCAAAACATCTCGGCAAGTGACTTTATGGATAAAGTCAATGTCCAAGACAGTATTTTGGATTCTCACCTGATTAATCTCATGGCGTGTCAGCGTGGTACTAATGAGTACTGGTACCGTCGTCATGGTGATTTAAAATGTATGCTGAGGAACTTAGGTACTCCCACATGGTTCCTCACTCTGAGCTGTGCCGAGTATGGCTGGGAAGACTTACTTGAAATTCTACGAGAGGCAAATGCTAACGTAGATAACATCGAATTCAAGACACCCGGAGAACTGTGCTCTTTGGATCCAGTCAATGTATGTAGGTACTTCAATCATAGATTTGAAGCTATGATGTCTTTCATCATGAATAAGAAGAATCCACCTCTTGGAGAGGTGTTGGATTTCTTCTGGAGAAAGGAGTACCAAGCAAGAGGTGCTCCTCATATACATATGTTGCTGTGGATCAAGGATGCACCTAAATTTGGAACGGATCCAGAAGACTCAGTGATGAGTTTCATCCAACAGTATTCTACGTGTGCTGTTCCAAACGCAAAGGAGAAGAAAAGCCTAAGAGAAAAAGTTCTGCGTTTCCAAAGCCATCGATGTGGAAAGTACTGCCGTCGTAAATTCCGAAACAAGGACAAGTTCTACACCAAATGTCGTTTCGGTTTTCCACGACCGGTGATTTCTAAAGGAAGAGTAAACAGTTTGATGTCTTCGCTGCGACATAATGTCATGAAGAAATCACCTAAAAACACATACAATTTGAAGAGGAACGAAGAGTCCAAGTACATCAACGACTACAACCCGGTGATTTTGTCCATGTGGAATGCTAACATGGATATACAGTTTGTGGCTGATAACTGTATGGCTGTGGCTCGGTATGTGACGTCTTACATCACCAAAAAAGAGAAGACAGAATTGAAGGATATGTGGGAGGACATTTCCCATGAAAAGAGCCTCAGCAAGAAGTTGTACAGTTTCAGTCTGAAGATGTTGTCGCATCGAGAAATTGGAGCTTACGAATGCTCTGACCGGTTGTCTTCAGCAAGTCTCTATGCCAAGTCCAGGAGTATCGTTTGGGCGAGTCTTGGTCTTGCTGCAACGCGTAATCGAGTTCTCAAACCTGTGCGGGAAATTGAGTATTTGGCGGAAAAGGAGCCAAACAGTACAGACATTTTGAAGACCAACATGTTGGATACATATTATCCAAATAGAAGCAGTCACCTCGACAATGTTTGTCTGTATGAGGTTCTTCAAAATTACATATTCAAGAGGAACATCAAAGAAGATACTGAGAAAGGAGTGTATGCTGTAATAGGAAGTGAGGGATGTCTGGTCAAGCAAAGAAAATGCCACTTGGTAAACCATCGAAAATTGAGTGGCGAATCTCCTGAAAAAAAGGAGTTTTTCTATTTAGCACTTTTGCAACTTTTCAAGCCTTGGCGTGCAGAAGAGGAACTGCTTGGAGATTTCCTCTGTTACGAAGACTCTTTCAATGCCGCCAAGGAGACCATAGAATGTCCTGCTTTTCCCAAATATGTAGAAATGTTGAATGCGGAAATTGAGCAGGAAGCAACGATTGCAGCCGAGATTGCCAGAGACAGTTCTCAGGACAGTCAGAGTTCTGCTTCATTGAGTCAGGATCCACTAGGAGGACCTGTTATCGAAAATGAAGCTGCCACTGCCATGAATGAAGTGGAAAGAGCCATGGCACATGCTCAGGAGGATGCGGTTAACTTAGAAGAGTTGGAAAGACAACTCAACGTTGAGCAGAGGAAAATATATGATGAAGTTACCATGCAAATTGATCATGGATTAAGTCATGACAAGAAAGAATGCTCATGTACGTCGTTGAAGCCTGTCCGACTGTACGTGAGTGGAGAAGCGGGAACTGGAAAAAGTTTCCTCATTAAAGCAATTTCATGCTATTTGCAGGAAAGGACAGAGTCATCGCTGTCTTGTGTTGTCACCGCTCCAACTGGACTGGCAGCACATAACATTAAAGGGATTACTTTACATCGTTTACTGATGCTGCCAGTGGAGCATGACAACAAATTACAATATCACAAGCTATCTGGAGATGCTTGTTTTGAAGTTTCAAGAATCTTGAGGAAAATGAAACTTCTTATCATTGACGAAGTAAGCATGGTTTCCAATGTCATGCTTGCCTTTGTGCATTTGAGGATGCAAGAAGTTCTCAAAACAGAGTATGATGTGTTATTTGGTGGCAAACACATCATTGTTTTCGGAGATCTTCTGCAGCTGACACCAGTGAAAGGGCAACCTGTGTTCAAAATGCTCACGCATGAAGATACCAGGAAGTGCCTAGGCAGCATTGGCAACGTCAATATATGGTTAAACTTCAATTATGCTGAACTGCATGAAAATATGCGTCAGGCGAAGGATGAAGTTTACAAGACTATTCTACAAGATGTTAGAATTGGAAAAGTGACCGAGCATGGGAAAGAAGCTTTACATGCACGATTACTGTCAAATTTATATCCAGAACAAGATGTTGTGCCTGAGAATATTTTTCAGACAATTACTGATAAGAAATCTGGAATATGTTTGATGCCAACTCTTGCAGAATGTGCCAAATTCAACAACAAAATGTTGCATTTAGAAAAGCAAGAGATTGTGAAACTGGAAGCTATTGACAGAGTAGAGCATATGGGATCAACAATTATTTTGTCTGAGAATCTGAAAACAAAATTGGATTCATTAGAGAAGAGTATATCTAAAACTGCAGGTTTTGAAAAGACTCTGAATGTGTGCTTGAACTGCCGTATAATTTTAAGAAGGAATTTACATGTTGAAAGAGGTCTGGTAAATGGATCAATGGGTAATGTTGTTGATTTTGTAAAATACAGAAATAGAGATGGAATTGAATTTTTAAAAATTAAATTTGATGGCATTGAGGAAGTACAGCTAATTGGTCGTTGCTCTGCTAGATTTTTGCTTGTAAAAGACTTATATGTTCGCCGTAAGCAGTTTCCTGTTTGCTTGGCATATGCGGTGACAATCCATAAATCGCAAGGTTTAAGTGTAGACTGTGCATTGGTGAATATTGGCAGTTCTGTGTTCAAGGAGGGTATGGCATACGTGGCATTGTCACGAGTTAGAACTTTATCGGGATTGTACTTGATTGAGTGTGATGTCACAAACATTTGTGCGGATCTAGATTGTGTTAAGGAATACAATAGGTTAAGAAGAGAGTATGCGTCACATTTGCCTCAGTATCCTTTGTTTGAGAAACGTGTGGTAGGCCGGAAACGAACAAATGTGACCAATACTGGGGAGGTTGTAGCAAAAAGACGAAAAGTCGATGAACCTAAAATTACAAGCAGAAACAAAAAGGATTCTGTTGAAGATGTTGTTGGTTTTCAATTTGAAAACAGTTCTGGTGTCAACTGCTATGCTAATGTAGTGGTTAATGTTTTGTTTTCTCTAGAAAATGTAAAAGAAGAGATTGTGGTCAATTCTGATCAAAGATTTTGCAGTTTGTTAAATTCTGTGTTAGAGAAATGTAGCACTGATAGAAGAAACATAGAAAGTGTGTCTGAAATTCGAAATCTGTTAGACAGATGTTCAGGCCAAACACAATTCTCTCAAAATATTCAGCAAGATTGTCAGGAGTTTTTAATGTATATGCTTGATGTATTGCATGCTGAAGGTGTAGATGTAGATCAGCTGTTTGGGCTTTCTTATCAATGGCAGCATGACTGCGAGAACTGTATGGTATCAAGTACTACTAGTGTAGACTCAGAAAGATTTATATATTTAACTTTGCCAGACAGTAAATCAGTCTCCTTTAATAAGCTAGTAAAAGCAGCTGATCACAACATGGAGTGTAGCCAATGTAAATCTGAAATGATGTCAACATTATTTATACGAACATATGGCCAGTATGTCATTTTAATGTTCCAACGATGTAGGCCTGATGGAACAAAATTGACAACTTTAATTAAACATTTTGTAGCTTTGCAGCTGTCAATATCAGGAAGGACTTTTGTAACTGCAGCAATTATATATCATGACGGCCCTTCAATAACATCAGGACATTACACAGCTTATTTAAAGTCTAGAAATGGCTGGTCATTCTGCAACGATTCTGTTTTAATTTTCAAAAAAAAATTGCCGTATGACCTTAAAAACTCTTACCTGGTGTTTTTAAAACCAACATTTTAGGGAAATAATCTTGGGATGTGCTCTGTGGAATTTCAAGAGGTTCTAATGGCTCCTACACGATTTGGCCTTGAGGATAAGTGTAGTACAGAGACATAACTTTTTACCATAACACTGGACGTCATGGAGAAATACATGCACTTTGAATGAGTTCAGAAAAACTATTTCTTTTTATAAGCTAATTGAAGCAGCCAATCAAAACATAGAGTAGAGGGAATGTAAGTCTGCAACGCTGTCTACTGATTTACATTGCTTTGTGATTGAAAGTGATGTAGAGAATTAAATAATTGTAGTAGTCATAGAGGTAGTGTAAGTCTGCTTCATAGTAAGCAGTATCAGTGTCATAGGAAATGTAGAACATGACTGAGCAAGAAGGGGAAGATATTACTATTCCAGGATTGTGAAAATGATCTTCAACATTTTAATTCTGAAAGTTGCGGAAATGCCAAATGACGGGATTGGCTTACAAGAAATCCAAGAGTTATAAATGGCTCTGACCAGATTTGGCCTTGTGGAAACTTGTGGTAGAGAGCAAGAAGTCATTTATTGCATGTAACGTGTTTTTAAAAACGATGGAGATTTTCTTTCAGAAAGTGGCGGGCTGAAAGTAATAACAGCACAAAAGAGTGTAAGCTGTTCATAGGACATCCTTGGACGTCATGGAAAGTAAGTTAACTTTAAGGAGTTCTGAATTTTGATTTCTTCGTTGTATGGGTTTTTTAAACACAATCATTTTGATTGTGTTTTTTTTTCCCCGCTGTTATATGATGAATACCTTCAAGTCACTGTTTTTAGTGAATTTTGATACATTCTGAGAACAGCAAAAATAAACCATTTAACATGTATAATTAATTCTGTACTGTTTGCATTTATGATGTATATGTAGAACTGTGTAGGAGGCATGGAGAAGGTGAGGCTTCTGTAAGTGTCAAAGTTGTTGCATGCAGTGCTGCACTTCTGCGTATTCTTTCATATGCTGGACTACATCTGCACAATGAGATACCTAAGCAAAGGAAACACAAGTGATGTGATTGTGAAATGAGCAAAATAAATTGCACGTATTTCATTTACATCACCTGTGTTTCCTATCATTACGAATCACATTGTGCAGATCAAGTTTAGGTCTGTCCAGGGAAACATAGGAGGTTTGGACTTTGTTCAAGAGTGCAGTGGACATGACTCACTTCATTGGTAGACCTTCACATGTATTATCTCCTCTGTACTCTTCAACAAGTGTAAATCTCATCTGCAACCCTGAGTAGGCCTCACCTCAAACAAACCTCTGGATAGTAGACATCTTATTGGCATCCTGAAGCAATTATTTAAAATTTTAGTGTCTTGTGACACTTTTCTGAAACAACAGCAATGCAAAAGATGCACCATGTTTTAAGATAGGCCTCACTTCATCTGCATCAAGATACTGTTAGTTTAAAATGTATATCTTTAGGACTGTGTAGGGGGCCTGGAGAAGCAGAAGCTTCTGTAAGTGTCAAAGTTGTTGAAAAACTGTTTGTCCTTCAATCTTTTCCCTTGTCTTTTCTAATTTTTAAATACATGTTTTAATATTTTTCAAATGTTTGTTCTCTCTTTCACAGATTGAAAGTATAAAAACAAAAAGTGAGTAATTTAACGACAATTATAAGGTAAATGTTTTGTATTCTTTTCGTTACATTTCTATCACATTCACCTACTATTAGTTCCACAGCTTCATTTCTTTAACCCTCAGTTTCCTGCCTTTGCTACTTTCCTCATTCCTTTCTCTATTACCTACTTACTCAACTCCTTCCACTCTTTTCCTCAGTCCCTCTCTTCTCATAGTTCCTCACTCTTGTTCACTCACTCCGTCTCTATTACTCTTAGTGTCTTTGACTGATCACTCTATCACTACTTGTTCATAATGCTTTCTCTGTGTAGTTGAAGCACACTAAGGGGAATATTATGAACACAGCCAATAAAATTATTGCTCTTTTTATTGGCAGAAAACTGGTGCAAAAGTGGTTTTAGCGGCAGTTTTCTGCCACAAAAGCAGCTTTAGCGACACATTTCTGCCAATAAAAGCTGCAAAACTTGTATTGCCTATGTTGATGATATGGCTCTATGTTACTTACATTTCTTTGCTGTTTCAATTAATCTTTTTCTGTTATTTTTTGTTTTCTGTTTTCTATTTTTTCTCTCTGTTATTCCTCATTAAGCATGGGCGTAAAATCCGCTCCGCTCGCGGATTTTTCGGATTTTCGGCAAATCCGCAATCCGCGAACGCTCGCGAATTTGTCGAAAATCCGTGAATCCGCTCGCGGCGGATTTTTTGCTTGGTTGCGGCGCGCGGCGTGGTGCACGGCGTTCACTTTCCGTCATATTAGCGTTTGCCGAGTTGTTTTTCTTTGCGAGTGACGCGCCATTTTAGATCTTGCTGCGTGTTCCCGCGGGAGTTTGTCGCCCGCGAATACGTACTCGCGGCTTGCCACCTTGCACAGCACACCTCGCGAGAGTTCGCAATTGCGAACACGTAGTTGCGGCGGAAAGGAACAATCTCGCACTTGCGAAATAGAGATTTTGCAATTTCGCACAAGAAAATCACCAGCAAACAGGATAAACCTTCAGAAAATTATGATTTTTATCAGAATCACTCCTCAGGTTGACATTTGCATGGCCTTTTTTTTTTTGCAAGGAGTCCACTTTGGGGGGGGGAGGAAGGAAGTGCCCCACAGTCTCCAACTTCCTGTTCCTGTCCAGCAGGCTCCTCCCAGTGCTTTGTCCATCTCCTGGTCACTTTCATTTGGATCTGGAGCTGGAAGGATTACTTTTTGTGGGTGCTGCTGGATATTTGGATTTGAGGCCTTTTTGACTGTCTTTGGATCACTTTTGGATTAGAAATCAACTTTCACAAGTAAGTTTGTTTGGGGCATTACAGTTGCTGCAAGTAAAAATTTGGAACTTTTTCAGAACATTAAATAAATTATATTGTGGGTAGCCACAGTATCCAGTAGGACCAGGGTTGGTTAGGGGTGCATGATACAACTGTTTTGTTGAATTTAAACACCATTTAGGCCATGGATGGGCTGGGATTGTGCTGATTTTTGTCTTTTTTTTGGGACTGCTGGTGGGGCCCTTTGCCCAGGGGTGGTGAGTGTTGCATGGGCCTAGTCTTTCTGTGGGGTGTCTTCTTAAATGTAAACATAATTGAGGCCATGGATGGGCTGGGATTGTGCTTATTTTATTGTTTTTTGTCTTTTTTGGGGGGCTGCTGGTGTGGCCTTTTGCCCAGGGGTGGTGGTGCATGGACTGAGTGTGCCTGTGGTGTGGTCTCACTCTCTTTAATGTAAACATCATGGATGGCATTGGATTGTGGTGATTTCTGGCTGTTTTTCTGTTTTTTGGGGGTGTACTGTTGATGTGGACTGGTCATGTGGGTGGTGGTGGTGGCCATCTTGAGTGCTGGCTGGTACAGGCAACATGTGCCTGGGGTGTAAGGGGCCATTTTGAGGAGAGGCAGTGTCTGAGGCCTGCACTTATTTTGCCTACTTTTCATCCATTATGCCCAGGGGTAGTGAGTGTTGCATGGGCCTAGTGTTTCTGAGGGGTGTCTTCTTGAATTTAAACACCATTGAGGCCATGGATGGGCTGGGATTGTGCTGATTTTATTGTTTTTTGTCGTTTTTTTGGGCCTGCTGGTGGGGCCCTTTGCCCAGGGGTGGTGAGTGTTGCATGGGCCTAGTCTTTCTGTGGGGTGTCTTCTTGAATTTAAACATAATTGAGGCCATGGATGGGCTGGGATTGGGCTTATTTTATTGTTTTTTGTCGTTTTTGGGGGGCTGCTGGTGTGGCCTTTTGCCCAGGGGTGGTGGGTGGTGCATGGACTGAGTGTGCCTGTGGTGTGGTCTCACTCTCTTTAATGTAAACATCATGGATGGCGTTGGATTGTGGTGATTTCTGGCTGTTTTTCTGTTTTTTGGGGGTGTACTGTTGATGTGGACTGGCCATGTGGGTGGTGGTGGTGGCCATCTTGAGTGCTGGCTGGTACAGGCAACATGTGCCTGGGGTGTAAGGGGCCATTTTGAGGAGAGGCAGTGTCTGAGGCCTGCACTTATTTTGCCTACTTTTCATCCATTATGCCCAGGGGTAGTGAGTGTTGCATGGGCCTAGTGTTTCTGAGGGGTGTCTTCTTGAATTTAAACACCATTGAGGCCATGGATGGGCTGGGATTGTGCTGATTTTATTGTTTTTTGTCGTTTTTTTGGGCCTGCTGGTGGGGCCCTTTGCCCAGGGGTGGTGAGTGTTGCATGGGCCTAGTCTTTCTGTGGGGTGTCTTCTTGAATTTAAACATAATTGAGGCCATGGATGGGCTGGGATTGGGCTTATTTTATTGTTTTTTGTCGTTTTTGGGGGGCTGCTGGTGTGGCCTTTTGCCCAGGGGTGGTGGGTGGTGCATGGACTGAGTGTGCCTGTGGTGTGGTCTCACTCTCTTTAATGTAAACATCATGGATGGCGTTGGATTGTGGTGATTTCTGGCTGTTTTTCTGTTTTTTGGGGGTGTACTGTTGATGTGGACTGGCCATGTGGGTGGTGGTGGTGGCCATCTTGAGTGCTGGCTGGTACAGGCAACATGTGCCTGGGGTGTAAGGGGCCATTTTGAGGAGAGGCAGTGTCTGAGGCCTGCACTTATTTTGCCTACTTTTCATCCATTATGCCCAGGGGTAGTGAGTGTTGCATGGGCCTAGTGTTTCTGAGGGGTGTCTTCTTGAATTTAAACACCATTGAGGCCATGGATGGGCTGGGATTGTGCTGATTTTATTGTTTTTTGTCGTTTTTTTGGGCCTGCTGGTGGGGCCCTTTGCCCAGGGGTGGTGAGTGTTGCATGGGCCTAGTCTTTCTGTGGGGTGTCTTCTTGAATTTAAACATAATTGAGGCCATGGATGGGCTGGGATTGGGCTTTTTTTATTGTTTTTTGTCGTTTTTGGGGGGCTGCTGGTGTGGCCTTTTGCCCAGGGGTGGTGGGTGGTGCATGGACTGAGTGTGCCTGTGGTGTGGTCTCACTCTCTTTAATGTAAACATCATGGATGGCGTTGGATTGTGGTGATTTCTGGCTGTTTTTCTGTTTTTTGGGGGTGTACTGTTGATGTGGACTGGCCATGTGGGTGGTGGTGGTGGCCATCTTGAGTGCTGGCTGGGACAGGCAACATGTGCCTGGGGTGTAAGGGGCCATTTTGAGGAGAGGCAGTGTCTGAGGCCTGCACTTATTTTGCCTACTTTTCATCCATTATGCCCAGGGGTAGTGAGTGTTGCATGGGCCTAGTGTTTCTGAGGGGTGTCTTCTTGAATTTAAACACCATTGAGGCCATGGATGGGCTGGGATTGTGCTGATTTTATTGTTTTTTGTCGTTTTTTTGGGCCTGCTGGTGGGGCCCTTTGCCCAGGGGTGGTGAGTGTTGCATGGGCCTAGTCTTTCTGTGGGGTGTCTTCTTGAATTTAAACATAATTGAGGCCATGGATGGGCTGGGATTGGGCTTATTTTATTGTTTTTTGTCGTTTATGGGGGGCTGCTGGTGTGGCCTTTTGCCCAGGGGTTGTGGGTGGTGCATGGACTGAGTGTGCCTGTGGTGTGGTCTCACTCTCTTTAATGTAAACATCATGGATGGCGTTGGATTGTGGTGATTTCTGGCTGTTTTTCTGTTTTTTGGGGGTGTACTGTTGATGTGGACTGGCCATGTGGGTGGTGGTGGTGGTGGCCATCTTGAGTGCTGGCTGGTACAGGCAACATGTGCCTGGGGTGTAAGGGGCCATTTTGAGGAGAGGCAGTGTCTGAGGCCTGCACTTATTTTGCCTACTTTTCATCCATTATGCCCAGGGGTAGTGAGTGTTGCATACTTGCATGTCCGTAGTCTTTCTGTGGGGTGTCTTCAATGTAAACATCAAGGATGGCATGGGATTGTGCTCATTTTTCTGTGTTTTGTCGAATTTTTGGGGTGTATAACTGAACTGATGTTCCTCTGTCTTCCATTGCTTTTAGGTGCACAAGAAGACACAAGAGAACCACCAGTGCCAGGAAGAAGTCCTGCAGCGGTGTGTGCAGCATAACGTCACGCGACGTCACGTCTGGACACAGAACCCTCTGCAACTCGTGCAACTGCTGCCTGCTGACCTGCTCTGAAGAGGATGACCCCAAAAAAAGTAACCCGTAGCTCCTCTAGCAAGAAAGGTGCCAGTAAGGAGCAGAAGAAGCAAGTTACCAAGGAGACTGGTGTGCCGCCCGCCCCTTTTTTTGGGAGTAAAAAAAAAAGTATGCCTGCAGCAGCAGCAGCGGGATCTGCTGGGGACCAAGCTGGCAGCAGCACCCCCGCTCCATTGGGCTCAGTGCCACCACCACCACCACGCCAACTTAAGTCCAAGCCCTTGAGTGCTGCAGAGGCAGCCAGTATAGTTGTTCAATCACCATCGACCAGTGATGTTGGCTCATCGCAAGAAAGCAGCAGCAATGTCCCTCAATCAACACAGGTTGTTGTAGCTCATCTGACGAGTGTTGAACAACCACAGCCGCAACAACAATCACATGTGCAAGTACAAGCCCAAGTACATGTGGAAGGAGAGGCAGCGCAAGGAGATGCGCAAGCAGAGGTGCATGGAGGGTCACAAGTGCCCACAATAGTTGTTCCTCCCGAAGTAGGGGCACATCAGGAAATCGACAATCAAGGCGAGGTATCATTTGAGGAAGCCACTCCTCCTGCTGATCCTTCATTGTCTTCCACAACCCTAGCAAGGAAGAGATCAAGGGTGGTGTCTACATCCTCTTCAAGCACACCTCCTTCTGATGATACGGATCAAACTTGGGAACCAGCACCACAGCCGTCTGAGAGTGAGGCACACCATGATCCAACAAAGGTACTTAAGCGTAAAAGGAAGCTCGTCCAAAGTCTCAGACTTATGGAGTGTGATGAGGCTCAACAAGAAGTGGCGGATACTGCTGCTGATGAAGACTCTGCCAACGACGACCCAGTCATCATAAAGGTCACTGCAGCCCCAGCGGGCATGCAGCAAACAGACATTTTGACCCTAGCCCGAAGAGCTGCTGCACGTGATGATGATGATGATGATGTTGTCGATGAGGAGGCAGTGGAAACACCACAATCATTGGAGTTAAGTAGTACACCAACTCGTCCCGCTTCCATATTTCTTTCTGGCAAGAAGAGACCTGCGTCAACCTCGACCTTAATTAGTGGCGGTGAAAGTGGAAAACGTACAAAAGTTGGGCAATCCAGATCCTCCACTTCATCTGGCATTAGCTTCATGACCACCACCACCAGTATCGCCGCCTCCTCCAGGTCCCACAGACACTTCAAGTCCCCAGTTTGGGACTTCTTTACTGTTTGTCCCAAAAATCCAAAGTTTGCCATTTGTACCCTTTGTAAGCTTGCAGTTAGTCGTGGTAAGTCAGGTACCAACTATGGTACCGGCGGCCAGAGTGGTCATCTTGAGAGAAAGCACGCTGTCCAATGGTTTGCGCACCTAGCTGCGATCAAGAAAGGCCAAAATCAAGGAAACGTTGATGTTTCATCTGATGTTGACGAGCAGGAAGAAGACGTGTCAAACACTTCCCTTACACCCAGTACCCCTGTCAGCAGCACACCCAATGTGAGGCACACTAAGAGTGTTGGAGCGAGTGAGACACCAACGCACAAAAGTTCACCAGCGAGCAAAATTGGGTCAACGAAGTCATTATCAGCCCGTAAATGCTTGGTCCAGGCCAACATTAGAACAATGCTTACTTCAGACGTGCCATATGAACGCAACCACCCACTGACGCGTCTGTATAACACTAAGCTGGCTAAAATGCTAGCTGTGGACCTTCTACCTTTTTCTTTTGTAGAAGCGGTAGGTTTTCTTGAATTAGTTGCAACGCTCTGCCCTAAATGGAAGGTTCCGAGCCGGTTCTATTTTGCCCGAGTTGCGGTTCCAGCACTACATGAAGATGTGCTGCAGGCGATTGGGGCAGCTTTGCAGAAGAGTGCTGTTCACACAATACATCTGACAACAGACATGTGGACCAGTGGCCCAGGCGATGATTACATGTGCATCACTGCACACTGGGTCTCTTTTTCAGGTGTTATAGCAAAGCTAAACGCAGGTGTTGACCCGGACCAAGTTTTCAAAGCTGCTCGGAAACATGCAACACTAGCCATGTTTGGCTTGGAGAAAAGTCACACAGCAGAAAACCTTTTGGAAGAGTTTAACAAAAAGGTCTTGACAATGCTATCCCCCCTAAAACGCAAGATTGGTTATGTTTCCACGGATAATGGCGCCAATGTAGTTAAGGCCATGTCGAAGGGTGACCATGTTAGAGTGCCGTGTTTGGCGCACTGTATCAACCTGGTAGTTCAAAAATTCTTGAGTGATAAAGAGAGTCCAGCGTTCGAGGTAATGGCCACCTGCCGCAAAATGTGCAACCATTTCAGCCATTCTTTTAAGGCCCGGAAGCATCTGCGGAGACTGCTACTTGAACGTGGAATGCCAGTGAAAGCACTCATCCAGGAGGTGGCAACACGTTGGAACTCAACCTTCTACATGCTTGAGCGTCTGTATGAGCAGTATACGGTACTCGATTACTATTTCTTGACAGAGGCTACATCTCAGAAGGAGGACCTGCGGATGAGTAAGGTGCAATGGGCCATAGTTAAAAGCCTGACAGACATGCTTCGTCCTTTTGAGTTCTTCACGCTTGCAGTCAGCCAGGAGGACTGTAATTTGGGAAAAGCTATCCCATTGTTGTGCATACTGGAGCACCAACTGATGGCGGTTTCTTCTGAGTTTCAAAAAGATGAAAAAAAAAAAAACCATTTCATTTTGTCTGAGAAATTATTACATCGCCTACGTGGTGATGAACGTCTTAAAAACATCAACTCAGATCAGCATTACATTTGTGCTACTATTCTGGATCCACGCTACAAAAAGGCGCTGGCAGACAACGCATTCTTTCCTTTCGCTGATGCAGATGTTCAAAAGTACAAACATTGGTTAGCCTGGTCAGCCAAGAGGTTTGAAAAAGAACGGCAGGTTATTGAAGGAGAAGCCAGTACATCAGCATCAGCATCAGCAGGCCATCCGCAGTCACAAGAATCCACTTCTGCACCTGTGGCTGGGGCACAAGTGACCTCTCAGCCGTTAAAGACACCGGCAACTGGATCATCTGCACCACACACAATGACAACACTAACAGTGGCTGGGGAGGAGGATTGGCTAAGTTTGATGGGGTATGGTTCTCGAAAAAATGTCACACCCAGCACAGCAAAAAGTAAGCAAAGTGGAGGAACAGTTGATGACCTTGAGTCGATGGTGCAGGACTATCTGAATGACTCAACAGTGGTCTTTCTTAATGAGGAGCCATTGCAGTATTGGCATGGCAAAAAACAATTGTGGCCACAGCTCTACAACCTGGCTATAAACTATTTGTCTTGCCCACTCGCAAGTGTGTCTTCTGAACGTGTTTTCAGTGCTGCTGGTGGCATTGTAACTCCCAAACGGAGCCGCCTCTCGCCCAAAAATGTGGAGCGGCTGACAATGATCAAGATGAATCAGCACCTCATACCACCAGATTACAAAGTACGAGAAAGCACGCCGCATGAAGACGAGGAGGACAGCAACGTAGATGAGGGGATTTTTTCTCTGTTCGGTGCCACTGACCTCATCCAGCCTGAATTCGCAGAGTATGATGACGAAATCTTGTTCTTATTCCCTGACACCGAGCCCTGAAAATGAGACAATCAATCAAGAACTTTCTTTTTCGTCCTTATTCACTTTTATTCCTGTGTGCTTTGTGTCTCTCTTTCTTTGTTTTGCACAGTTAATTTAATTCAAACTTTAATCACCTAATCCCAAAAACAAGACCATCATCAGAACTGTCTTCACTTGTTTGCTTATTGATTTGAAGGTGCCGCAGTCTACATTCCTCAGGTTCACAAGTTCTGAAGAACATGCTCCTCTATCCTCCTCCTCCAGACTGCGATTTCCCTCCAAGCAGAGTGCTGGATTACGCACAATGAAGAAAGACTCAGCACTTGTGGGGGTGTTGTACTTCTTTGCGGGTGAGTTGACGGTTTTGGGCCCATTGCTGTGAAGCTCTAATAATGGACAAAAGTGTTTTGGACCAAATATGAGGTGGAAATTTCTTGCCGTTTTTGCTGACTTGCTTGCCTTTGAGGTGCTCTTTGGCGGGGTTCCGGGGGTTTGTGTGTAATTTTTGGTGTCTGTCGAAGCACTGCTGCGACAGTCTAATCTTGATTGCATTTGCTTTTCAGGAAATCCGTGGTGGAAAACAGGAGTTATGATGATTGATGATGATGACGACCTAGCTGCACAGCGCCGCGTTTGGACCGAAGGCCGAGAGACATTGTAAGTATGAGATTTAGCTTTTCCGCTGTTTGGGGGTGTTGTGTCGGGGTTTTTTTTGCGGGTGGGTTGGCGGGTCTTGCCTGGGGCATTCCTGGGAAGGTCTAATACCGGATACAAGTGTTTTGGACAAAATCCATAAGGAACAGCCTTTTTTTTGCCATTTCTTCAGACATCTTGCTCAATGTAGCGTTTTGGGGGGCTTCCTGCTGTTCGTGGGTGGGTTGCGGCCGGGGTCTCTGTCGAAGCACTGCTGCGACAGTCTAATCTTGATTGCATTTGCTTTTCAGGAAATCCGTGGTGGAAAACAGGAGTTATGATGATTGATGATGAACTAGCTGCACAGCGTGTTACTTTGGACCGAAGGCCGAGAGATATTGTAAGTATGAGATTTTAGCTTTTTCGCTGTTTGGGGGTGTTGCCGCGTGTTTTTTTGCGGGTGGGTTGGCGGGTCTTGGCTGGGGCATTCCTGGGAAGGTCTAATGCCGGATAGAAGTGTTTTGGACAAAATCCTTAAGGAAAAGCCTTTTTTTTGCCATTTCTTCAGACATCTTGCTCAATGTAGCGTTTTGGGGGGCTTCCTGCTGTTCGTGGGTGGGTTGCGGCCGGGGTCTCTGTCGAAGCACTGCTGCGACAGTCTAATCTTGATTGCATTTGCTTTTCAGGAAATCCGTGGTGGAAAACAGGAGTTATGATGATTGATGATGACCTAGCTGCACAGCGCGTTACTTTGGACCGAAGGCCGAGAGATATTGTAAGTATGAGATTTAGCTTTTTCGCTGTTTGGGGGTGTTGCCGCGTGTTTTTTTGCGGGTGGGTTGGCGGGTCTTGGCTGGGGCATTCCTGGGAAGGTCTAATACCGGCTAGAAGTTTGTTGGACAAAATCCATAAGGAAACACCAGTTTTGGCACTTTTTGTAAGTTAGGGTTTGTTAGGGTTAGCCCTAGCAGCAGGATTGCATGTGTTTAGGGGGGTTCTATTGCAACGCGGTTCTGTTGTTGTAGAGCACTGTTGGAGCGATGCTGGCTATGGATACTTTTGCTTGCAGGCAAGTGGTTTGAATACAATCCACGGTCTGTATTTGGGTCTACTGTTACTTTCAAAGTACGTTTTGTAACCATTTTTCTGCTAGGCATCGTTTTTGGAGATATGATTGGGTTCTTCTACATTTTTGCGACTGGCTTTAGTAAGGGTCTTGGTGGGAGCATTGCTGGGAAGGTCAAATTTTGTTCTAAAACACAGTAGTACACCCACCTTGAGGGGAAAGATCCGCTATAATATTTTGGCCATACTTATTGATCCTTAAAAAGGTGACTCAGACAGAGCACGCAATTTCAAAAATATTGTACTGTCTATTAGGGAAATCAAAGTGTCACTTTTTGAACCACACAGCGTACATACCTTTTATTTATTTATCAGTGGTATTGTAATAGCACTTCCTGTTTTCCGTTCAATAATTACAGGCCGGGTTTCAGTCAACATCCGCCAGGCAGGCAGTGGACAGGGTGTCTCTTCTGTCAGTGGTCACCACCACATTGATGGACGAAGCGTCAGCTGGAATGGAGGAGTGCCGCCAATAAGAGGAATTGTTTGCTGCATGCAACTTACTTACCAATTTCAACAGGACAACTCCAACAACATACGCAATACAGATACAGTATCCATTGTTGTCTTTTATTCTATGAGTGTGACTGCATGTGCTTACCTTTAGTTTGTAACCAAAGATTGTCTGTAAACTCTGTATCTTCAATTATTGTTTGTCCATGCTCTGCTTTTTTTTTCTTCTCTCAACAAAACCTACCCAAAAAGAAACCCCCATTCCCATCCATTTTACAAACCCTAACCCTCTTCCCCCGGGCTGTGTTGTTTTGCTTGATGTCTGACTAAAATGACATCAATAATTCCACACACTTGCTGGGGAGGATAAGGTGATAGCAGCAACAGGCTGGTGAAGGAATACGAGGATATCTTCTAGACTTACTCAGCTTCAGTACTATATCTTCTAGTAGTAGTAGCCAATGTCAAATAAATTCAACGCAAGTACTAGTTATACTTGCAATACTTTACCATTTGTTAGGCTACATTATGGCACTGTTCTAGTGTACTGTCACCTGCTATTTTCTCGATCGTACCGTAACCGTTGTAATGCTACAGTAAGGAGTACAAACAAGGTTTCGTTTTCTTTTTTTCCATAGGCATGCAACTGCCACTGTGTCACACCACTAGTACCACCGCAATGAGGAAATGTCACCCGCCCAGGAATGACAACGTTAATCCCCATTTCACCTGGAGCCAGCCCTGGGCCTAGCCCTAATTTCTAACACAAATTACAGGTAAGATAAGCGTTTGGTGGGAGGTAGTATAATGGAGTATTATTTCGGAGTAGACAAGAGATTGACGGTTGTACTACTAAAGTCCTACGACTGTTCAGGAAAACAAAGTTACTGTTACACCCCCGCCCCCCACCCACCAGACTGAAAAGCAGTAAAAAACAGGTATGGTCAGATAAAGTTGAAAAATATATTTATTTATCCCTAACAAAATAATCTCCCTCACCCACCCTAACCCCAACGATTGTCTCTGAAACGTCCCAAAACGATCCCAACTCCCAAATCCCACCCCCCAAAAGTCTATAAAAAAAGGGCAAGGGACACTCCACTACTGGAGGGTGCTGGTGCTGGTGCATGATGCGGCATGGGCATCATACTCCTTGCGGAGGGTGGCAAGCTCGGAGCGGAGGCCCTTAACCAAGGTCTTATACCTCAGGACCTCCTGCTCCAGGTTGGACATGCGGACTCGTAGGCGGCGTTGGCGTTCCTTGCAGCTCCTGTGGGGGGCAGCTGGTATTTCGGTTGCTTGGCGGTGGCGGTCGGCTTTCTTAGCCCGGCTCGGTCCCGCTGGCTTAGTCACGGAGGAGGATGCAGTGGTCACAGTCGAAGATGTTGCCCCGCTCGACTGCGTGTCCTCCTCCTCCTCCAGGGCCACCAGCCGCCGATACTCGGCGACTGTGGCCTCCAGCCTCCGTTGCCGGGCCAATCTAGCCTGCTCCCTCCTTGTTGTTGATTTGGAAGGAGCAACTATATGAAGAAAGAAAGACATAGTCTGTAACCAATGCTCCTTATTAATAACACAAAGTGATTGAGCCGAAAGTTGGGTCACAGAGTACAAGTAGCAAATTGAAAGCACAGTACATAACTATTGAGGACAGTATCTATGTAACCTCCCACTTCTGCATCCTTGCTCTAACAGTAGTGGTAGTTTAATGAACTAATCCTACGACCACTATGGACTTCCATTACAGTCGACTATGACAGTACACCAGTCTTATTCTTCTTCTTCTCTCTTGTTTAGGGAAATGGGTACGTTATCTTATGCAAGCCGGCAGAATGACATGGACACAGCACAGTGAAGTTGCACCCGAGAAAAAAAGTTGCACACCATGATGATGGAGACAGACTTGCGTTACTGTACCGGTCCAGTACATGCAGGTGGTGAAGCTATTACTTTTCTATTACGGGTGGCACTGAGAATACTCTGTTACAAGGGCTACTGCTTAATTAATTTACCTTTCACCCTACAGTGCAAATGAGTACTAGAAAAGGAAACTGAAGAAGCTAACTAATTTGATTATCTATCACTTCACATGGGACGTATTTAATGACAGATGAGATGACTTTAGGTGCTTTGCTTAATATTGAGTGAACAGTGATACACCCACACATGAATGACGTACTACAAGTAAACTAAAGTTATTAAGAGAGGTACGGAGTGTCCACCGTAATAACCAGATATATGCTGTGAATGCAAACGCAATACAAAGTACTGCTACTATTCATGGTAGTATTGGACACATTTACAATTTCTTTTCCTTGCCTTCCCTGCACTGGGACGGACGTGCGGGTGCGGTGGTACATGCTCTTCAAGGTAACACTTACTTCACCTGGCGACCATCTACTCTCTCTAGATACACATGTGCTATGTAAGAGTCAGAGAATACCATGCTCCAGGCATCCATTCAGTCAAAGTATACGCACACATACAGTTTCTGTTTCACCCACCCAGGCTGCTGTCCTTCCACCCATCCTTGCTTCATCATTGACCCAGCCATGCACCATACCATATTCTTTCCTTCCCAGCCACCTCTGGGTCCAAGCAAACACATATCGTTCTTCTTTGCCAGCCATCATACAAGTTCGCGTCCCACTTACTTACACCCTTCTTTCGCTTTTCGTTCATCCCATCCATCACGTTCGTCTAAGAACTTATTGGGATTCTTCTCACCAAAAACTTCACAGCTAAGTCGAAGTACATTTCGAGGAGGCTACTACCTGGTTGATTTGTAATTGTAATACACCCGTGCAGAAAGCACACTATGCAGTCTTCAATCTCAATAAGTAAGGAATATATAGCTTACTGTTTCCGCCACCACCGTTTGATCCCCCACAGGAACGGCCACCAGCTCTTCTAACGCCGCCTCCACCCCAGAGGCCTCCGAGTCCAAGTCCAACACAGCCACCTCCGCGCTGGCCCCGTCACCAGATGTTACACCTACAAAGTACATTTAAGAAAGTTAGAATACACCACTCACTACTATATAATATTTGGTCTAGGAGAAATGTTAAAAAAACAGAATACAATGTAATAATTTGTGACTGTCTACTCCATAGTAAAAATGTCCCATTTTCCAGGGAAGGCTGTTGTCTTGCTGCACTTTTATGCACAACTGATGAATGCTTGCTTTTGATTTTTAACACGCACCACTTTTTCTCCTAACAGACAGAAGCTTGACTCCTGAGTCCTAAGAACACGACCAGGATCAAGTTCAAACTAGGTGAGAGTTCGGCTCGACCACAAGAAATGTGTCCAATTAATCGTCAGCACTAACCACTTTTCCGTTTACAGTTAAATAGTTTTATGACAAAGTAGATTTTAATAAATGTGTTTACTTTTAATAAAGCTTTTACACTTAAATAGACTCTGTGGTTTTTGTTCCTCTAGACTAGAGTGGATGAGCTAAAGGTTTTGGAATTTTTGCAAGCATGAGTGCCTCTGACACTTCTTGACTGTGCTGTGACTCCGTACTACTCTCTTGTCCTGCGTACGATAATCTAGAGATCATTGGGGATCTATAATCGGTGACTTCGGGAGCTGAATGACTCTGCCACACTATCTAGTCAGTAAGGAGACAGTGCATAGAGGTATTGCTGAATATAATGGGAGTCCAATGGAATTGCCAAATGTCCAATCTTAGTTAGCTACACAGACAGACTAATAAGAATAGTCTAGTAATACCACAGGGAGTCATATTCGAGGCAGGATAAGAATTTATATCCAGTCTACAAGAAGATCAAAGACGATTTAGAAAAAATCGAATGAGGAACGCTAGGAAAAAATAGGTACTGTTTATTAAAATGTAAACTTACTGGGGCCAGCAAAGGAGCCCTCGCCTGCCCGATCCTGGCCTGCATCCTCAGCACCCTCCTCCTGTGTCCTCTTGCCCTTGGGGGGAGCTGATGTACAACATGAAAGAAAGAAAAACCATAAAACATGGATGAGATTTTTCAACCAAATCAAACATTTCAAAAGAACAATAACAACATATTTTGGAAAAATAGCAAATAGATAGACAACTATTCCACGGGATCTATCTCATGTGGTATACTACGTTATTCGTATTGCCTGATTTGCGGAACGTTGACTTAGAAAGTTCCTATGTAACTCAATAAACAGACTATTAAAGAGGTTTGCCTAGGCCTGGCACTGCAGGCAGTAGTGCGCAACACGTGACAGACAAAGTCCATCCTGCTTGCAGATCAGTGAATACTCAAACTATCAATCCACCCGCCACCACCGCCACTATTTCTTCTGATAGCCATGTGACTGTCTAAAGGAAGGACTGGACTTCAGTCTGTTGGGGCTGATTTATAAGTCCCTTGCGGAAGTTGCGGCTGATTTTCCTCCATTGTTGCGTGCCTTTTCTGACGCAGCGGCAGAACAAAAGACTCGCCATGGTGTTGGTGCGGCGTATATATAAAAAAAAAAAACACATATGGGCATATGGGCGATGCATCACGTTGTAAAGCCCTGCGCCATCAGGGGGCGTTCCGGCGCAAGGGAGGGCGTACCTGCGCAGGAACGAATCCTAAAAGTGGCTGAGGGAAATCTACAAGATGTCAATCAGTCATTTTTAGGACAATGATGCATGACTCAAACCCTGCGCGCTTGAAGCCGACGTACGGCTTGATGCAGCATTGGGGAGATAGGGTACCCCAGAGCATTGCTGGAGCTGCGCCATCGTTGGCACGCAACTCCAGCAATGCGCTGCCTTTACGGCACAGATGCGTAAGGCTTCTGTGACGTTTTGGGCCAATGGGTGGTGGTGGCATGGCACACAATTACTGCCGCATCCCTGCTACTTTGCAGGGATGCGCCGGTAATTGAAAATATGACCCTTACTGTCTAGCATTACGCAGTTCTTTTCTTTACAGTACACTCATACATAATTTCTCAGGCCAATGAAATGCTTCTGAACACAACATACAAAACAAAGAAGCATAGTAGCAAGCAAGGCTACTGAGAAGGAGAGCAGTGCACCTGAAAATGAAATGCATAGAAGATTTTGAAATATAATTTACCTCAATGTAATCGGCAGCATTATTGCTCTTGGTAAAGAACAAAGATTTGCAAATAACAGAGCAGGATAAAACAGAGTAGTAAATGTACTACTACTACTACTCACCAAGCCCGGGGACCTCTACGCCGAGCGCGTCCAGCAAGTCCCGCTCCCGGTCCATGACATCGGTCCAGCGGTGGGTGGCCTGGTTATATGTGCGCCGGACCCCAGAGATCTTGTACATGGCCCGGCACACCTTCTCCCACCGCTGGCCGCGCTCCCGGATGCCATAGCCGGTCGCGATCTTGCCGCCTCCCAGGATCGTCTTGGGGAGGCGGCGCTGGACATGGAAGATCAGTGCCGCCACTTCCTCCGCGCTGAAGATCTCCCTCGGGACCACTTGCTCCCCCCTTAAACGCCCGCACGGGAGCCGGGCACGGGGTGCGGGACCCTTCCCCTTCTCAGGGTGCTTCCCGGCTCCCTTTACCATGGTCTGGGCAGAAATAAACTTAAATGATAAAGAAGAAATAGAATAGTGAAGAAGAAAAGAAAAGAGTTTAAAAAAGTAGTTTAAAAGTAAATAAAAGCTGCAGAAAACACAAAAATATAGAGCTAGAAAAATAGAGGGTTAGATAATAAGTAAAATTAGATCAAAAAAACTTCAAACAAGCAAAGGATGGCAGAGATTGAGAGAGGATACAGAAAGCATGCCCAGAACCATAGCAATGAATGAGAAACAAGATGGCCGCGCCCGTTCACGACCGCGTGGGTAAGTTCGCGCGAGATTTTCCTTGCGAGTACGCGCGAAATTGTACTAGCGAGCAGCACACTTTGCGAGATTACACATAGCGGGCGGAAACGGAATTACGTCACGCCAACAAGATGGCCGCGCCCGTGTACGACCGATAGGGTAACTTGGCAAACGAATAGCTAGAAGCGCCTCGCGAACACGCGCAAGATCACGCGAACATACACGTCGCAACAAAAACAATTTTGTATTCGCACGTATTCGCGGCTTCCGAAATCGATCTCGCACGGATTCGCGCCCCAAATAACGCGCGAAATTGCAAAAAAAACGATTTTAGCTAAAATGAAAGCAATGAGCAGGTGCAAAAGTTCAAACTTAACATTAGTAACATTCAAGGTAGTGCTTCCTGATGGGCCCCTCCAGAGTTTGCAACAATTCTATGACCCTGCTATGACCCAAACAGCAGGCTCATAGAATAGCACCATAAAGGTCCTGTAAAAAAAAAATTTCACTGCAACAAAAAGCAAATTACAGATAAGGAAGGAAGCAGGTGCCAGCCAGACTGGAACTTTCAAAATTACTGACACATTAATGAAACACAAATTAATTGATGGCAGTTGAAGAAGGGCAGGTGTGCTAGCTTTTTTCAACCACCATAATCTACAGTAATAAATAAACCTAATAGGTGCCTGTGAGGATGTACTAGAGGGTGGCATGGGTGTCCCAGAGGGTGGCAGTGGTGAAACAGAGGGTGCTGTGAACCTGTGATGATAAACCAGACGTAGAAACAACATAGTCGCGGCCGTTGCAAGCCGAAAAGTAAGTTCGCAATTGCGAACTTGTCCCAAAATCGGCGCGAACACGCGCCAACACAAAAAACGGAAAAATCCGCAAATCCGCTAGAGTTCGCGGATCTTCGCGGATTGCGAATCCGTAAATACGCAAGTTCGCGGATTGCCAATCCGCAAAATCCGCCCATGCTTATTCCTCATGTTTTAATCTTATTTTGAACATTCACTCACATTCTCCAAGAAACTCTTCTTTGTTAATGTTATACTCTCTTCTTTTTTTCTTTCACTTCGTTATCTATTTTGTTTTTCACAATTATACCCTCTTCTGTCTTTTCTTCGGTAAATAGATCTATTAAACAGTATCTCTTCTTTACTCCCTATAGCTGTCTTTCTTTTAACATCACTCTCTGTTTACTTTCCTTATACTTACACTTTTTTTTTTTTTTTTTTTTTTTTGGTTAGCTCCCGGTCCGCGTACCGGGAAGCTAACCCGGGAGCGAACCAAAAGAAATAGAGCTTGCCAGAGTGCTAAACATTCTAGCAATTTTTTTTGAAAGGGAAGGTAGTTCTGAAAAGAACTTTTTTTTTATATTTTTGTTGTTTTATATTTTTTTTATTTTTTGAACATTTTTTTTTTTTTTTGTATTTTTTGAACGATTTTATATATTTTTTTTTTTTTTTGGGGGGGGGAAACAACAAAAAACAGGCGTTGAAAAGGGCTCAACAGGAGCAAAAAAAAATTACTGGGGGCGGTTAGGGCAATCATGGTGTTCATACGCCAGGTTGAGTGCATTGATGCTCATGTTGCCACAAGCTAATAATGCACGACAGTGCATACATAAGTGAATCATGTGCCCAAAATTTTCTTGAATATTTGGCACAGTTTCCCGTGCCTCTTCTGGTGTTAGAGAAATCGGTATTGTTGGTCTGGCCACAGGAGTTGGTCTTGGATTGTCAAGCATATCCCTTATTTCCGCCCGGCTGTAATTTAGTGGATGCTTCCTTGTCATGTGCCTGTGCATTGTGTGATTTCCATAGCTATATTTTTTGTCCGTCCCTCTGGACAATTGTTCTTTGCATATGCGGCAGGTGACATACCTCGCATTGACTTTTTTTTGGCCACGAGGGATCGAATAAAACTGCCAGATGAAACTGGCTTTCTTTCTGGAAACCCGGGGCACCTCTTCTAAGAACTGTGGTTCTTCTCCCTCCTCATCCATTTCTTCATCTTCCTCCTCAGTGTTGGTAATGACCTGGGGAGGTGGTCCTCTCTTCCCATGAGGAGGTGGAGGTGGTGGTGGGGGTCCACCAGCTGGAGCTACCAATGAAGCCATTTTCCAACAAGCAAAATAGGTCTTCCTCTCACAATGATGAAAGTCAGAGTGAGGAAAGAAGGAGGGGTTTTCATCATTTGGGAAAAACAATACTTCTCAACCAATGAAAAGTGTTATTTTTAGGTCACCTGACCTAGCCTTACATCATTATGAAACCAAAAGTGAAATGAACCAATGAAAAGTTTTATTAACAAGTCACATGACCTCTCACGCTCATGTTACGCGCTGCGGAACGCGCCCCGGTTAGCTTCCGGGTCGCTAAGCTTCGCGCCCCGGTCCGCGCCCCGGGACACTTCCGGGTGCGCTAACGCGGTACGTCACAAGACGCATTACGCGGCAACGCGATACGTCGCGTTTTCGCGAAGCGCCGCGGATCGCTTCCGGGGAGCTGCGTTTCGCGCCTCGGTCCGCGCCCCGGGGCACTTCCGGGTGCGCTAACGCAGTACGTCATAAGACGCATTACGCGGCAACGCGATACCGTCACTATGTTGATTTTTTACCGGTTCGCGGACCGGGTCGCGGCATCAAATTGAGCTAACGGGAAGCTTCCCGGTCCGCGGACCGGGAGCGAAACAAAAAAAATATTTAAAAAAAATTATTAATAAACATATAAAATATATTTTTGGATTTAAATAAGAATACATTTTACAGGTATAGATATTTGCTATTAAAAAACCATTGAAATTCACTGAAAAAACCATAGGTTATAAACCATATATAGTTAGGAATTAGCATTTACAAAACCTTGAAAATTCACTGAAAAAACCATAGGTTATACACCATATATAGTTAGGAATTAGCATTTAAAAAACCTTATTTTACTCACACAAAACCATTGAAATTCCATATATAGTTAGTTGCACTAACTATATATCGCGCACCCGCAATCCACTGCTGATGATGTCACATATTACATCATTCATGACATGGTCAGTGACATCACTGATGACATCACTGATGACATCTCAAATGACATCACTGATGACTCCACTGATGACATCTCATTTGACATCAATGACCACATCACTGATGATATCATTCATGTGACAATACAATGCATCTCCTCACATTTTAATATAACCTCTGTTTCACCCAGTGTTAAATACAGAGTATAATTTTTGAAACCATTGACACACCAATACTAGTTACTACATATGTACTCACTGATTCCTACGTCTACACACACATTCACTCATTCACCCATACAATCATTCATACATACAATCACTCATCTTTACAACACTATCATATGCACTCATACACCTATACAGACACTCACACTCTGCCACTCATCCATGGAGTTACTCACACACCTAGTCAGTCCTGTAAAGAATCAATCACACTTCCATTTTCTTGTCTATACAGTTAAACATAGAGCACCTTACATTTTCAAACATATACTAACACATACTTACCTTGTTATACAATCATTGATATAAGTACACATTGATCTGCACAGAGTCACACACCTCCCAGCCAGCCACACACACACTCAGTCTCCCATACAAATACTTGGACAATCAATCAATAACCCATATAGTTACTCATATAGCTACTGATCAACACATGCAGCCGTTTACAGAACAACAGACATAATGATGCACAAATTAAGACAGTTTAGTCACTAACCCATGCACTCAGTGAGATACATTTAATCACTCACTCATACAGTCAGTCATGCACCTACTAAATCCTTCATCCAGACACTTATACATCCACTCATTCTTCAATATGTAAGACATATTTAAACTTTACAGAAACATAAAATCACTGGATGTTGTTATCAGTGATGTCATCAGTGATGTCATTTGAGATGTCATCAGTGATGTCATCAGTGATGTCACTGACCATGTCATGAATGATGTAATATGTGACATCATCAGCAGTGGATTGCGGGTGCGCGATATATAGTTAGTGCAACTAACTATATATGGAATTTCAATGGTTTTGTGTGAGTAAAATAAGGTTTTTTAAATGCTAATTCCTAACTATATATGGTGTATAACCTATGGTTTTTTCAGTGAATTTTCAAGGTTTTGTAAATGCTAATTCCTAACTATATATGGTTTATAACCTATGGTTTTTTCAGTGAATATATATATATATATATATATATATATATATATATATACCTGCATTCACCAGCGTGGAGAGCACAAAACCCGGCATGGAGTGACGCGGAACTGTTACGGCTGGAGGTTGTGGTGGGCGGGCAACATTGTTTGCACCAATCAGCAAATGATGACTTCATCTTTAAATGTAAGCCCCCAAGTGTAACATCATCTATGGTGAAATGGGCACTGAGGAAAGCTGACAGGCTGAAACGCGTCTGCCCAGCGTTTCACCTTTTAACAGGACATTTGACCTTGGCCTGAAAGAAGCAAATAAATTTTACCTGAACCTCGGAGCATGTGTCGGTCCCATTCTTTGAGTGGGAAGTGGTGTGGAGATGTGAGGCGGTTTGCAGGCACCGTCTTTACTGGCACGCCCTTTCGGTCTGGAGATACGTGCATAACCTGCGCCGAGTGGTAGAGTGGAAGAAAACACAGCACGTCGCCCCCCTGGAGGGTCCAGATCACTCACTGCAGTTGTGTGGCCATTCCGGGGAGAAAAGGAGCAGCTGTATGCTGCTTGAAGAGGTTCGGGTGTAATTTGAACATCTCTGCTTCCTGCGGACCCTGCCGGAAAATAAAGTTCCTCTCAAGGCCAGCAGAGACTGGGACATCACTGTGTGTTTGTATATTGCTGCTCACTGTACCAGCATTCACCAGCGAGGAGAGCACAAAACCCGGCACGGAGTGACGCGGAACTGTTACGGCTGGAGGTTGTGGTGGGCGGGCAACATTGTTTGCACCAATCAGCAAATGATGACTTCATCTTTAAATGTAAGCCCCCAAGTGTAACATCATCTATGGTGAAATGGGCACTGAGGAAAGCTGACAGGCTGAAACGCGTCTGCCCAGCGTTTCACCTTTTAACAGGACATTTGACCTTGGCCTGAAAGAAGCAAATAAATGTTACCTGAACCTCGGAGCATGTGTCGGTCCCATTCTTTGAGTGGGAAGTGGTGTGGAGATGTGAGGCGGTTTGCAGGCACCGTCTTTACCGGCACGCCCTTTCGGTCTGGAGCTACGTGCATAACCTGCGCCGAGTGGTAGAGTGGAAGAAAGCACAGCATGTCGCCCCCCTGGAGGGTCCAGATCACTCACTGCAGTTGTGTGGCCATTCCGGGGAGAAAAGGAGCAGCTGTATGCTGCTTGAAGAGGTTCGGCGTAATTTGAACATCTCTGCTTCCTGCGGACCCTGCCGGAAAATAAAGTTCCTCTTAAGGCCAGCAGAGACTGGGACACCACTGTGTGTTTGTATATTGGTGCTCACTGTACCAGCATTCACCAGCGAGGAGAGCACAAAACCCGGCATGGAGTGACGCGGAACTGTTACGGCTGGAGGTTGTGGTGGGCGGGCAACATTGTTTGCACCAATCAGCAAATGATGACTTCATCTTTAAATGTAAGCCCCCAAGTGTAACATCATCTATGGTGAAATGGGCACTGAGGAAAGCTGACAGGCTGAAACGCGTCTGCCCAGCGTTTCACCTTTTAACAGGACATTTGACCTTGGCCTGAAAGAAGCAAATACATTTTACCTGAACCTCGAAGCATGTGTCGGTCCCATTCTTTGAGTGGGAAGTGGTGTGGAGATGTGAGGCGGTTTGCAGGCACCGTCTTTATCGGCACGCCCTTTCGGTCTGGAGCTACGTGCATAACCTGCGCCGAGTGGTAGAGTGGAAGAAAGCACAGCACGTCGCCCCCCTGGAGGGTCCAGATCACTCACTGCAGTTGCGTGGCCATTCCGGGGAGAAAAGGAGCAGCTGTATGCTGCTTGAAGAGGTTCGGGTGAAATTTGAACATCTCTGCTTCCTGCGGACCCTGCCGGAAAATAAAGTTCCTCTCAAGGCCAGCAGAGACTGGGACACCACTGTGTGTTTGTATATTGCTGCTCACTGTACCAGCATTCACCAGCGAGGAGAGCACAAAACCCGGCATGGAGTGACGCGGAACTGTTACGGCTGGAGGTTGTGGTGGGCGGGCAACATTGTTTGCACCAATCAGCAAATGATGACTTCATCTTTAAATGTAAGCCCCCAAGTGTAACATCATCTATGGTGAAATGGGCACTGAGGAAAGCTGACAGGCTGAAACGAGTCTGCCCAGCGTTTCACCTTTTAACAGGACATTTGACCTTGGCCTGAAAGAAGCAAATACATTTTACCTGAACCTCGGAGCATGTGTCGGTCCCATTCTTTGAGTGGGAAGTGGTGTGGATATATATATATATATATATATAATTCACTGAAAAAACCATAGGTTATACACCATATATAGTTAGGAATTAGCATTTAAAAAACCTTATTTTACTCACACAAAACCAATGAAATTCCATATATAGTTAGTTGTACTAACTATATATCACGCACCCGCAATCCACTGCTGATCATGTCACATATGACATCATTCATGACATGGACAGTGACATCACTGATGACATCACTGATGACATCTCAAATGACATCACTGATGACATCACTGATGACATCTCAAATGACATCACTGATGACATCACTGATGACAACATCCAGTGACTGTATTTTTCTGTAAAGTTAAAATATGTCTTACATATTTAAGAATGAGTGGATGTATAAGTGTCTGGATGAAGGATTTAGTAGGTGCATGACTGACTGTATGAGTGAGTGGTTAAATGTGTCTCACTGAGTGCATGGGTTAGTGACTAAACTGTCTTAATTTGTGCATCATTATGTCTGTTGTTCTGTAAACTGCTGCATTTGTTGATCATTAGCTATATGAGTAACTATATGGGTTATTGATTGGTTGCCCAAGCATTTGTATGGGAGACTGAGAGTGTGTGTGGGTGGCTGGGAGGTGTATGACTCTGTGCATAGATGTATGGGTTCAAAAGTGCATGTGGAAACAGCTGTATGGGTGGTTGACTGTGTGCATGACTGTATTGGTGAGTGAATATATATCTCAGTGCTACATGTCAAAGTAAGTACATATGTAAAATACAGTACATGTGAGAGTTGACATATATAAATAACTGTGCATAAGAGCCAGTGAATGTGTGAGTGGCTGTATGGATCATTGTGCTCTTGTATCCAGGATTGTATAAGTGAGTAAATATGTTTTAGTATATGTTTGAATAAGTAAGGTGTGTATAAGTGTATAGTTGTGAAAATGGAGGTGTGATTGATTCTTTGCATGACTGACTAGGTGTGTAAGTAACTCCATGGATGAGTGACAGTCTGTGAGTGTCTGTTTACACTGAGTGTATCTAAGGTTATATTAGAGTCTGAAGAGGTTCATCGTATTATCACATGAATGATGTCATCAGTGATGTGATCATTAATGTCAAATGAGATTTTATCAGTGATGTCATCAGTGATGTCATTTGAGATGTCATCAGTGATGTCATCAGTGATGTCATTTGAGATGTCATCAGTGATGTCATCAGTGATGTCACTGACCATGTCATGAATGATGTCATATGTGACATGATCAGCAGTGGATTGCGGGTGCGTGATATATAGTTAGTACAACTAACTATATATGGAATTTCATTGGTTTTGTGTGAGTAAAATAAGGTTTTTTAAATGCTAATTCCTAACTATATATGGTGTATAACCTATGGTTTTTTCAGTGAATTTTCAAGGTTTTGTAAATGCAAATTCCTAACTATATATGGTCTATAACCTATGGTTTTTTCAATGAATTTCATTGGTTTTTTAAAAGCTAATATCTATAGCTGTAAAATGTATTCTTCTTTAAATACAAAAATATATTTTATATGTTTATTAATAATTTTTTTTAAATATTTTTTTTGTTTCGCTCCCGGTCCGCGAACCGGGAAGCTTTCCGTTAGCTCAAATAGATGCCGCGACCCGGTCCGCGAACCGATAAGAAATCAACAGTGACGGTATCGCGTTGCCGCGAAATGCGTCTTGTGACGTATCGCGTTAGCGCACCCGGAAGTGTCCCGGGGCGCGGACCGAGGCGCGAAGCGCAGCGACCCGGAAGCGATCCGCGTTGCCGCGTAATGCGTCTTGTGACGTATCGCGTTAGCGCACCCGGAAGTGTCCCGGGGCGCGGACCGAGGCGCGAAGCTGAGCGACCCGGAAGCTAACCGGGGAGCGTTCCGCAGCGCGTAACATGAGCGTGAGAGGTCATGTGACTTGGTAATAAAACTTTTCATTGGTTCATTTCACTTTTGGTTTCATAATGATGGAAGGCTAGGTCAGGTGACCTAAAAATAACACTTTTCATTGGTTGAGAACTTTTGCTTTTCCCAAATGATGAAAACCCCTCCTTCTTTCCTCACTCTGACTTTCATCTTGGTGAGAGAAAGACCCTTTTACATTATAGAGAAATGGCTTCCATTGTTGCTTCAGCTAGTGTTCCCCCACCACCACCCCCACCTCCTCAAGGGAAGAAAGGACCACCTGCTCAACCAATATTTGAAGAAGAGGAAGATCAAGAAGAGGAGGAAGAGGAGGAAGAGCCTGAGTTTTTGCCAGAGGAGCCCAGGAGGTACAATAGAAAAGAAAACTACATCTGGCAATTTTTTTAATTTCCAGCAGGGCAAAAAAAAGTCAATGCCAGATATGTGTTTTGTCGTATTTGCAACGATCGACTTTCAAGGGGCACTGACAAGAAATACAGCTTCGGAAATTATACGATGCACAGGCATATGAGTAGGTGGCACCCAAATAATTATAGTGCTGCCCAGCTTCGTGATGAACAGCAAAATCCCCTGGCAATGGTGAGAAGATCTGCTGTCAAAGAAGTATCGGGACCAGAGGCGAGGGAGGTGATCCCGAACATTCAAATGGACATGGGGGAAGTAAAGCAAGTGTGCGTGTGGTGCAGCCAAACACTTTGCTACCGAGAAAGTAGCATTACTCTTATAATGAGAGCTATCAAAAATCATGTTTGCCCGAAACGCCCCAAAAAATAAATTCTTCTTTTTTTCGTTGCTCCTGTTGAGCCCTTCTCAATGAATCATTTTTGTTTCCCCCCTCCCCCCGAAAACCAAAAAAATTACAAAATGTTCAGAAAAAACAAAAAAAATATAAAAAATGTTCAGAAAAATAATAAAAAAAATTTAAAACAACAAAAACCAAAAAAAAAAGTTATTTTCAGAACTACCTCCCCATTATAAAAAAAATTGGTAGAATTTTTGAAATTCTGCCAACCTCTATTTCTTTTAGTTCGCTTCCAGTTCCCACTCCGGTACGCGAACCAGGAGCGAACCAAAAAATGTTTTTTTTAAAAAGAACAGTAAGTATAAGGGAAGGAAACAGACAGTTATGTTACAAGAAAGACAGCTACAGGGAGTAAAGAAAACATACTGTTACCCGCAATCCACTTCTGATCATGTCACATATTATATCATTCTTGACATGGTCAGTGACATCATCAGCAGTGGATTGCGAGTAACAGTATCTTTTGTTTACTTCCTATAGCTGTCTTTCTTGTAACATAAATGTCTGTTTCCTATCCTTATACTTACTGTTCTTATTTTAAAAAAAATTTGAGATCATTCAGAAACAGTAACATTAATAGAGACAGAATGAGTGAATAATAATGAAGAAGTATGAGAAGAGAGGGACTGAGAAAAATACTGGAAGGAGTAGAATAATTAAGTAATAGAGAAAGGAATGAGAGAAGTAGCAAACACAGGAAAGTAAGGATTAAAGAAATGAAGCAGTAGAACTAATAGATGTTAAATGTCATAGATTAAATGATTGATTCAGGATGACGATAAGGTGTGTCCTCTCCAAAAGTTTGTTTAAGATGAGGCCTACTCAGGGTTGCATATCAAATTTATGCTTGTTGAAGAATACAGAGGAGATAATACATGTGAAGGCCTACCATTGAAGTAAAACATGTCCACTTCACTCTTGAACAACGGCCAGACCTCTTCTGTGTCCATAGACAGACCTAAAGTTCATCTGCACAATGTCATCCGTAAACTTAGAAAACACAAGTAATGTAATTGAAAAACGTGGAGTTTCTTTTGCTCATTTCAAAATCACATCACCTGTGTTGCCTTTGCTTAGGTATCTCATAGTGCAGATGTAGTTCAGCATATGAAACAGTACGCAGAAGTGCAGCAGTGTATGCATTAATACATGTGAAGGCCTACCAATGAAGTAAGTCATGTCCACTTATTATATCATTCATGACATAGTCAATGACATCATCAGCAGTGGATTGCGGGTTAAAAGAGTAGAAAACATTTACCTTATAATTCTTGTTAACTTTTTCAAATATTTTTTCATACTTTCAATCTGTAAAAGAGAGAAGAAACATTTCAAAAATATTAAAACATGTATTTAAAAATTTGAAAAGACAAGGGAAAAGGTTCAAGAAGAAACAGTTTTTCAAAAACTTTGAGATTTACAGAAGCCTCTGCTGCTATACGTCCCCTACACAATCCTAAAGATATATATTTTAAACAAACAGTATCGTGATGCTGATGAAGTGAGGCCTATTTTGGAACATGGTGCATCTTTTGCACTGCTGATGTCTCACAATAGTGATGCAATAGCAGCGCAAAAAAGATGTAAAGCCATCATAAAATTGTGTCTAACATTTTAAATGATTCTTTCAGGATACAAATAAGATGTGTCCTTTCAAGAGGTTTCTTTAAGGTGAGGCCTATTCAGTTTTAAAAAAAAAACAGTACCCAGAAGTGCAGCACTGTAAGCATTAACTTTGACACTTACAGAAGCCTCAGTTTCTCCATATCTACCTCACATTTCTAAATGTATATCATAAGTACAAAAAGTAGAACATTAATTATACATGTTAAATGGTTTATTTTTGCTGTTCTCAGAATGTATCAAATTTCACTAAAAACAGTGACTTGAAGGTATTCATCATGTAACAGCGGGGAAAAAAAAACACAATCAAAATGATTGTGTTTAAAAAACCCATACAACATCAGAAATCAAAATTCAGAACTCCTTAAAGTTAACTTACTTTCCATGACGTCCAAGGATGTCCTATGAACAGCTTACACTCTTTTGTGCTGTTATTACTTTCAGCCCGCCACTTTCTGAAAGAAAATCTCCATCGTTTTTAAAAACACGTTACATGCAATAAATGACTTCTTGCTCTCTACCACAATTTTCCACAAGGCCAAATCTGGTCAGAGCCATTTATAACTCTTGGATTTCTTGTAAGCCAATCCCGTCATTTGGCATTTCCGCAACTTTCAGAATTAAAATGTTGAAGATCATTTTCACAATCCTGGAATAGTAATATCTTCCCCTTCTTGCACAGTCATGTTCTACATTTCCTATGACACTGATACTGCTTACTATGAAGCAGACTTACACTACCTCTATGACTACTACAATTATTTAATTCTCTACATCACTTTTAATCACAAAGCAATGTAAAACAGTAGGCCGCATTGCAGACTTACATTCCCTCTACTCCATGTTTTGATTGGCTGCTTCAATTAGCTTATAAAAAGAAACAGTTTTTCTGAACTCATTCAAAGTGCACGTATTTCTCCATGACGTCCAGTCCTATGGTTAGAAGTTATGTCTCTGAACTACACTTATCCTCAAGGCCAAATTGTGTAGGAGCCATTAGAACGTCTTGAAATTCCACAGAGCACATCCCGAGATTATTTCCCTAAAATTTTGGTTTTAAAAACACCAGGTAAGAGTTTTTAAGGTCATACAGCAATTTTTTTTTGAAAATTAAAACAGAATCATTACAGAATGACCAGCCATTTCTACACTTTAAATAAGCTGTGTAATGTCCTGATGTTATTGAAGGGCCGTCATGATATATAATTGCTGCAGTTACAAAAGTCCTTCCTGATATTGACAACTGCGAAGCTACAACATTTTTAATTAAAGTTGTCAATTTTGTTCCATCAGGCCTACATCGTTGGAACATTAAAATGACATACTGGCCATATGTTCGTATAAATAATGTGGACATCATTTCAGATTTACATTGGCTACACTCCATGTTGTGATCAGCTGCTTTTACTAGCTTATTAAAGGAGACTGATTTACTGTCTGGCAAAGTTAAATATATAAATCTTTCTGAGTCTACACTAGTAGTACTTGATACCATACAGTTCTCGCAGTCATGCTGCCATTGATAAGAAAGCCCAAACAGCTGATCTACATCTACACCTTCAGCATGTAATACATCAAGCATATACATTAAAAACTCCTGACAATCTTGCTGAATATTTTGAGAGAATTGTGTTTGGCCTGAACATCTGTCTAACAGATTTCGAATTTCAGACACACTTTCTATGTTTCTTCTATCAGTGCTACATTTCTCTAACACAGAATTTAACAAACTGCAAAATCTTTGATCAGAATTGACCACAATCTCTTCTTTTACATTTTTTAGAGAAAACAAAACATTAACCACTACATTAGCATAGCAGTTGACACCAGAACTGTTTTCAAACTGAAAACCAACAACATCTTCAACAGAATCCTTTTTGTTTCTGCTTGTAATTTTAGGTTCATTGACTTTTTGTCTTTTTGCTACAACCTCCCCAGTATTGTTCTCATTTCTTCGTTTCCGGCCTACCACACGTTTCTCAAACAAAGGATACTGAGGCAAATGTGGCGCATACTCTCTTCTTAACCTATTGTATTCCTTAACACAATCTAGATCCGCACAAATGTTTGTGACATCACACTCAATCAAGTACAATCCCGATAAAGTTCTAACTCGTGACAATGCCACATATGCCATACACTCCTTGAACACAGAACTGCCAATATTCACCAATGCACTGTCTACACTTAAACCTTGCGATTTATGAATTGTCACCGCATATGCCAAGCAAACAGGAAACTGCTTACGGCGAACATATAAGTCTTTTACAAGCAAAAATCTAGCAGAACAACGACCAATTAGCTGTACTTCCTCAATGCCATCAAATTGAATTTTTAAAAATTCAATTCCATCTCTATTTCTGTATTTCACAAAATCAACAACATTACCCATTGATCCATTTACCAGACCTCTTTCAACATGTAAATTCCTTCTTAAAATTATACGGCAGTTCAAGCACACATTCAGAGTCTTTTCAAAACCTGCAGTTTTAGATATACTCTTCTCTAATGAATCCAATTTTGTTTTCAGATTCTCAGACAAAATAATTGTTGATCCCATATGCTCTACTCTATCAATAGCTTCCAGTTTCACAATCTCTTGCTCTTCTAAATGCAACATTTTGTTGTTAAATTTGGCACATTCTGCAAGAGTTGGCATCAAACATATTCCAGATTTCTTCTCAGTAATTTTCTGAAAAATATTCTCAGGCACAACATCTTGTTCTGGATATAAATTTGACAGTAATCGTGCATGTAAAGCTTCTTTCCCATGCTCGGTCACTTTTCCAATTCTAACATCTTGTAGAATAGTCTTGTAAACTTCATCCTTCGCCTGACGCATATTTTCATGCAGTTCAGCATAATTGAAGTTTAACCATATATTGACGTTGCCAATGCTGCCTAGGCACTTCCTGGTATCTTCATGCGTGAGCATTTTGAACACAGGTTGCCCTTTCACTGGTGTCAGCTGCAGAAGATCTCCGAAAACAATGATGTGTTTGCCACCAAATAACACATCATACTCTGTTTTGAGAACTTCTTGCATCCTCAAATGCACAAAGGCAAGCATGACATTGGAAACCATGCTTACTTCGTCAATGATAAGAAGTTTCATTTTCCTCAAGATTCTTGAAACTTCAAAACAAGCATCTCCAGATAGCTTGTGATATTGTAATTTGTTGTCATGCTCCACTGGCAGCATCAGTAAACGATGGTAACTTCGTCATATATTTTCCTCTGCTCCACGTTGAGTTGTCTTTCCAACTCTTCTAAGTTAACCGCATCCTCTTGAGCATGTGCCATGGCTCTTTCCACTTCATTCATAGCAGTGGCAGCTTCATTTTCAATAACAGGTCCTCCTAGTGGATCCTGACTCAATGAAGCAGAACTCTGACTGTCCTGAGAACTGTCTCTGGCAATCTCGGCTGCAATCGTTGCTTCCTGCTCAATTTCCGCATTCAACATTTCTACATATTTGGGAAAAGCAGGACATTCTATGGTCTCCTTGGCGGCATTGAAAGAGTCTTCGTAACAGAGGAAATCTCCAAGCAGTTCCTCTTCTGCACGCCAAGGCTTGAAAAGTTGCAAAAGTGCTAAATAGAAAAACTCCTTTTTTTCAGGAGATTCGCCACTCAATTTTCGATGGTTTACCAAGTGGCATTTTCTTTGCTTGACCAGACATCCCTCACTTCCTATTACAGCATACACTCCTTTCTCAGTATCTTCTTTGATGTTCCTCTTGAATATGTAATTTTGAAGAACCTCATACAGACAAACATTCTCGAGGTGAATGCTTCGATTTGGATAATATGTATCCAACATGTTGGTCTTCAAAATGTCGATACTGTTTGGCTCCTTTTCCGCCAAATACTCAATTTCCCGCACAGGTTTGAGAACTCGATTACGCGTTGCAGCAAGACCAAGACTCGCCCAAACGATACTCCTGGACTTGGCATAGAGACTTGCTGAAGACAACCGGTCAGAACATTCGTACGCTCCGATTTCTCGATGCGACAACATCTTCAGACTGAAACTGTACAACTTCTTGCTGAGGCTCTTTTCATGGGAAATGTCCTCCCACATATCCTTCAATTCTGTCTTCTCTTTTTTGGTGATGTAAGACGTCACATACCGAGCCACAGCCATACAGTTATCAGCCACAAACTGTATATCCATGTTAGCATTCCACATGGACAAAATCACCGGGTTGTAGTCGTTGATGTACTTGGACTCTTCGTTCCTCTTCAAATTGTAAGTGTTTTTAGGTGATTTCTTCATGACATTGTGTCGCAGCGAAGACATCAAACTGTTTACTCTTCCTTTAGAAATCATCGGTCGTGGAAAGCCGAAACGACATTTAGTGTAGAACTTGTCCTTGTTTCGGAATTTACGACGGCAGTACTTTCCACATCGATGGCTTTGGAAACGCAGAACTTTTTCTCTTAGACTTTTCTTCTCCTTTGCGTTTGGAACAGCACACGTAGAATACTGTTGGATGAAACTCATCACTGAGTCTTCTGGATCCGTTCCAAATTTAGGTGCATCCTTGATCCACAGCAACATATGTATATGAGGAGCACCTCTTGCTTGGTACTCCTTTCTCCAGAAGAAATCCAACACCTCTCCAAGAGGTGGATTCTTCTTATTCATGATGAAAGACATCATAGCTTCAAATCTATGATTGAAGTACCTACATACATTGACTGGATCCAAAGAGCACAGTTCTCCGGGTGTCTTGAATTCGATGTTATCTACGTTAGCATTTGCCTCTCGTAGAAATTCAAGTAAGTCTTCCAGCCATACTCGGCACAGCTCAGAGTGAGGAACCATGTGGGAGTACCTAAGTTCCTCAGCATACATTTTAAATCACCATGACGACGGTACCAGTACTCATTAGTACCACGCTGACACGCCATGAGATTAATCAGGTGAGAATCCAAAATACTGTCTTGGACATTGACTTTATCCATAAAGTCACTTGCCGAGATGTTTTGCATGTGTATACCACTTTTCAAGATGTGGTTCACTGCATATGACAGTCCAGACAGATCGCTTTCAAACAGGAGATGAAACAAATAAGGAATGCATTGTCGAAACCTAGCATCTCCTGCATACAATCGCAAAGTCCGGTATTCAGAAGCAGGAATTTGATGAGGTCGCTCATCATATCTTCCTCCCTGACCTGTTGGAAAAAGCTGTGGGAAACACCGAGCTTCCAAACTTTCCTCCCAAACACTAATGGGACTCCCTTTGGCTTGTTTCATTTGAAACAACTCAATAGCATTCCCCATGACTTCCTTGGAATGCAAAGGATGAACACTATAATGTTCATATATTTCTTCACTAGTAGAGGGTTCTACTTTCTCAATTTGACCAGCACACAAATCGCTATCCTCTTCCTCACTTACTTCCTCTTCTGCAACATATACATTCTTATAGTATTTATTATTTTTTTTCAAATACAATGTTGCCTTTTTAACTTTCCTAACATCTACTAAATCTTGCCATATTTTCTTATTCTTTGTCGGAACCCCATTAACTAAGATAACCAGAGGTTCCTCTTCCACTTTTTCTACTCCAATTGTGTTAATGTTTTTCTTCAAATCTAGAGGCAAATAAACAACTCTTCCCTTTAATCCTCTCTGTAAATCTGATGGAGGCAATTTCCCTGTCTTTGGCTCCATTCTTACAATAGCCTGAAAGGGATGGATACTTTGAATCAAAATAGATTCATAAGTATTTAAATCCTTCAATTCAGAAGGAATCTCAACCAATTCCAGATTATTATGAACTGCTCTAGCAGGCATCTGGTTTTGATTTAATTTGCAACAACAATAACTACACACACGTTGATCCAATCCCAAATCAAAACAATTTTCTACCATCAAGTATGTTGCGAAATCCTTCCATTCACTATTATTTTCCCTTTCACTTTTTGCATATAAATCCACTAACTTAGTCTGATTCTTATAATAAGTGCGTCGACAACACACACAAGTGAAATTAGGCCTCTCACTTGATTTCACCTTAAACGTCGCAATTTCCCTCTGGAAATTATCTGTACTGGAAACCTGTACACTATCTTCCACATGACCCTCTTCTTCTTGCTCAATTTCAACATTCTCCTCTTTACTTCCAAAGTAACAAAACTCAATTTCTTCACATATATTCTTCACATCTTTTTCAGAACCATGCAAAAGAGCAGCGCATAATTGTTTAAGCATAATTGCTGGACTCTTAGCATAATACAACATTCTAACTAATTTCCTCACTTTATTATGATGCACTGCTAGCATCCTGAAATGATGAAAAACACTCTGGCATACTCTCCTGGAAAGACAAGCCAGTGAATGACCATGCAAACCTGTCACTTCTCTTACTCTGCAAGGATCTAATTCTTGCAACAACCTTATTTTCTGCTTCAAACTTTTCTTATTAAATGACCGTACAAAATCACAAAGCAAATTGATGGAATCCTGTCGCACACTGCAAATACTACTACACTTCCAGGTGTACACAGGACCCTTAGCACGTCTTCCTAAAACCTCATTACCTAACACCTCTTCTGCCTCTGTTGTCACAAGTTTTTCTTTTTCAACTGGACAACCATCTTTCACTTCATAAGCACGACCACTGGTGTCAACTGCATGCACCAAATCATTATCCTGGAAATAACTCTCCTCATTAAAAAATGCCTCACAGCTTGAACTATGCATCCATTCTCCAGAAAAAACTTCACAAAAATTACTACGATTAACTATTCTCTTCCATCTACTATTTCTTTTGAAATCATAAATTGCCTTGTTTAGCTTCCTAATTCTATTGATTATCAAAATAAATAACTTACGTTTAATTTCAAATGCCTGATCAATAACTTTCTCAACTTTTTTTTTTCTCTTATAAAAAACCAATTTCTGTTGACCTTTCTTAATATTTTTTAACAAATTGCCAATTATCCTGTTGCGGAACATTCGTTTACGAATCTCCCTAAACTGTTGTTTCCTTCTACTATCATGCACAGAGTTATCTCTTGCTCTAGCAGTAACATTTTTGATTGGCCTTTCCTTTCCATGTGAATTCCTTCTCGTTTTATGGACTGAAACATTTTCTGTAGTAATACTTTTTTTACTTCACATATTTCTTATGAAATATTTTGTGCTCTTACCCGGTGCTTTCTTCGTGACTTGACAAATCTTTTTGTTAGAGGACTGCTGCTTATTTTCTTTCACCTGCTGTCTTTGACGTTTTGCAGCCTTTCTCTGTCTTTCTATTGTTGGCATGGTGAAATCTTGAAATGATCTGCAGTTAAATCTGTGGTAAAATATAATAAAAAATGTTATTAACCATTATTACCAAACAGTAAAACAATAACAGTGATCAAAAACTTAACACACTACTTGACATTTTAAATAGAAGATTTTTTAGTCCTTGCAAATTTACAATACAGAAATAGCAGAAAAGAAATGACATTTATATTTATGTTACCTATGCTATTTTATATGTGAATCTGATCTAATTTTATGAGCATATTTTAATATTTTATTGAAGACACTACACATAACCTGCTTTTGAAGGTGTCTTTATTTTTAAATTAAACGGTTTACCTTTTTACTTTTTATTAATTATAAATTTTAAAAATAAATGTTTATATTTCCATAGGCTCAAGCAGGTCAGCTTCCCATCCTATGTCATATAATTCGGACAGATCTGCATCCTCATCACGCTCTTCTTCATCCTCAGGATTTAAATCATCCAAGGGATCAACATCCACTGATGTTTCAATTACAAGTTCAATGATGAGGTCAAAATCAACTGATTGCAGATTGTCGCTCATGTTGAGGTTGTCTTTATCTTTAAAGAAAGATAACAACAATGAGATGTTGCAGAGTAAGAGACAAATCTCAGAGATTATAATAGTAAAATTGTTTAACAAGAGTAATATTTTGCAGCTATTATTTAGCCATGTCCAACAATGCTGAGCAGGTGAAGACTATGTCTAAATTTTCAGTGAACAGGACTCATCTCTTCTTAACCTTGGATAAGCCTCACCGACTCTGTGTGTCCTGCACATACTTAAATGTAAAGGGGCAGATTTATGTTAAATGGCACATCCCCAGGCATGCACCAGTTAACGTGCACCACTACTCTGCCACCCATGGTGTGCCGTATTTACAATCAGATAGGAGAAAGCTTCGTCAAAACCCTGCGCCTGCTTTAAGCAGGCATAGGTCTTGACGCAACATTGTGGAGATGGGGCACCCCTGAGCCTTGCTTGAGCTGCATCGCACTTGCGATACAACTCCAGCAATCACTACCTTTACAGCACAGATACGTCACGCATCTGTGCCATTTTTGCCCCATGATGCCCCGCATTCTAAATGCAGCACACCATGGGTGGCGGAACAGCGGCGCAGGATGACTGACACATCCCTGGTGATGCACCAGTCATCATAAATCTATCCCTAAGCTTCTTATCTTGTTACAGATGAACCGCCATATGTAGCATGAAATTATTTTGCATTTCCTAAATAGCGAATTTTAAGGAATAAATAGCAATTCTTTACCATTCCTAATTTGCAATGAGCAAATTGCTAATTGCAAGTTACCCATTCATTTCCATGGGCTAGGAGGCTCATAGGAATGAAGGTTTAATTTGCGATTAGCAATTTGCTCATCACAAATTAGGAATTTTTCCAAGGGTGCAGGGGTGTCTCAAGAACACCCTGCTGCACCCCTGAAAAAGAAATTTGGGGGCATATGGCACACATACATGCCCTAAGGGCATGTGTTGGCGTCATATGGACCTTTTGTTTTTTTGAAAAAAAGCTTTTTGAAAAGAATTCACAAATTACCACCAATTTACCACAATAGTTTCCAAATCCTTAATGTCATTTTTTACATATTTTTTGTTTGATACATTGCATTTAAGTAGTCACAACATTTGCAAATCCTTCAGTGCAATTGCAAAATAAGGAATAGCAAATTTTGCTACTCCTTATTTTGCATCAAACTTGTTTGATACATACCATTTGTCTAATTAACATTCGCAAAGGCCGAAATTCGTAGAATTTTGATCTTTGCGAATGCTAATTAGCTTGATACATATGGCCCCAAGTGAGGCCTGTCTTGCGACATGGTGCATCTTTTGCATCACTGCTGCATCGGTTTCATGTGGTACGTTTTTTTTACACCATGACATATCTGCCTAAATGCATCAATTTGTAATGTTGTCGCCTCATAGCAAATCTTTTGCACCGCCGCTGCATCATAAAAGTGACGCACAGTGGCACAAAAGAGGCATACACCTATCATAAATCTGTCCCTAGCATTTTAAATGATTAATCCAGGATGACGATAAAGTGTGGCCTATCCAGAGGTTTGTTTAAGGTGAGGCCTACTCAGGATTGCAGATTAAAGTTACGCTTGATGAAGAATACAGAGGAGATAATACATGTAAAGGCCTACCAATGAAGTAAGTAATGTGCACTTTATTGCGCCAGTCATCATAAATGTATCCCTAAGCTTCTTATCTTGTTACAGATGAACCACCATATGTACCATCAAACTATTTTGCATTTCCTAAATAGCAAATTTTAAGGAATAAATAGCAATTCTTTACCATTCCTAATTTGCAATGAGCAAATTGCTAATTGCAAATTAGCACCGCCGCTGCATCATAAAAGTGACGCACAGTGGCACAAAAGAGGCATACACCTATCATAAATCTGTCCCTAGCATTTTAAATGATTAATCCAGGATGACAATAAGGTGTGGCCTATCCAAAGGTTTGTTTAAGGTGAGGCCTACTCAGGATTGCAGATTAAAGTTACGCTTGATGAAGAATACAGAGGAGATAATACATGTAAAGGCCTACCAATGAAGTAAGTAATGTCCACTTTATTGCGCCAGTCATCATAAATGTATCCCTAAGCTTCTTATCTTGTTACAGATGAACCACCATATGTACCATCAAACTATTTTGCATTTCCTAAATAGCAAATTTTAAGGAATAAATAGCAATTCTTTACCATTCCTAATTTGCAATGAGCAAATTGCTAATTGCAAATTACCCATTCATTTCCATGGGCTAGGAGGCTCATAGGAATGAAGGTTGCAATTTGCGATTAGCAATTAGCTCATCACAAAATAGGAATTTTTTCAAGCGTGCAGGGGTATCTCAAGAACACCCTGCTGCACCCCTGAAAAAGAAATTTGGGGGCATATGGCACACATACATGCCCTAAGGGCATGTATGGGCGTCATATGGGACCTTTTGTTTTTTGGAAAAAAATGCTTTTTGAAAAGAATTCGCAAATTACCACAAACTAGAAGTTGGTGGTAGTTTCCAAATCCTTAATATCATTTTTTACATATTTTTTGTTTGATACATTGCATTTAAGGAATCGCAAAATTTGCAAATCCTTCAGTGCAATCGCAAAATAAGGAATAGCAAATTTTGAATTAAGGACATTTTAAGTCATTTCCACATGTGCAGTGTTTTCAAATTATGATTTGAAAATCGTTTTTGGGGAAAAGTAATGGTTTGCAAATTTATGACAAGGACATAATGGTGTATGCTTCTCTATAAGGCATTTCAGTGTCTCTGATGTCATTTTTCCCATATTACATTATAAGACCTTTCCCCATGGAGCACATTCCTTGTAAATATGCTCCCACCTGTGCATGGCGAATTTAGTTTTTGACTATTTGACTCACATAGCCATGTTAAAAGTGACCCAAAAAAATTGCAAACGTTTTAAAAAAACACATTCATGTGTCTTAAGGACATTTTAAGTCATTTCCCCATGGACAGTGTTTTCTAAGTGGCGCAAAAGAGGCATACACCTATCATAAATCTGTCCCTAGCATTTTAAATGATTAATTCAGGATGACAATAAGATGTGGCCTATCCAGAGGTTTGTTTAAGGTGAGGCCTACTCAGGATTGCAGATTAAAGTTACGCTTGATGAAGAATACAGAGGACATAATACATGTAAATCTCTACCAATGAAGTAAGTGATGTCCACTTCATTGCGCCAGTCATCATAAATGTATCCCTAAGCTTCTTATCTTGTTAGACATCAACCGCCATATGTATCATATAACTATTTTGCATTTCCAAAATAGCGAATTTTAAGGAATAAATAGCGATTCTTTACCATTCCAAATTTGCGATGAGCAAATTGCTAATTGCAAATTACCCATTCATTTCCATGGGCTAGGAGGCTCATATAAATGAAGGTGCAATTTGCGATTAACAATTTGCTCATCGCAAATTAGGAATTTTTCCAAAGGTGCAGGGGTGTCTCAATAACACCCTGCTGCACCCCTGAAAAAGAAATTTGGGGGCATATGGCGCACATAAATTTTAACAACATTCATTTACCTCAAAAACGATTTTCAAATCATAATTTCAAAACACTGCACATGGGAAAATTACTTAAAATGTCCTTAAGACACATAAAAGCGTTTTTTGATTGCCTTTGCAGCATGTTTGTATCACTTTTAACATGGCTATGTAACACAAACATTCAAAATCTAAATTTGCCATGCACAGGTGGGAGCATATTTACAAGCAATTTGCGCCACAGAGAAAGGTCTTACATTAAAATGGGAAAAATAACATCAGGGACAGTCAATTGCCTTATAAAGAAGAATACACCCTTATGTCCTTGTCATAAATTTAAAAACAATTCCTTTTCCCCAAAAACGATTTTCAAATCATAATTTCAAAACACTGCACATGGGAAAATGACTTAAAATGTCCTTAAGACACATGAAAGCGTTTTTTGATTGCCTTTCCAGCATGGTTGGGTCACTTTTAACATGGCTATGTAACACAAACATTTAAAATCTAAATTTACCATGCACAAGTGGGAGCATATTTACAAGCAATTTGCGCCACAGAGAAAGGTCTTACATTAAAATGGGAAAAATAACATCAGGGACAGTCAATTGCCTTATAAAGAAGCATACACCATTATGTCCTTGTCATAAATTTAAAAACAATTCCTTTTCCCCAAAAACGATTTTCAAATCATAATTTCAAAACACTGCACATGGGAAAATTACTTAAAATGTCCTTAAGACACATAAAAGCGTTTTTTGATTGCCTTTGCAGCATGTTTGTATCACTTTTAACATGGCTATGTAACACAAACATTCAAAATCTAAATTTTCCATGCACAGGTGGGAGCATATTTACAAGCAATTTGCGCCACATAATGCATAATTTTCTCCTTAAAGCACACTATTCTCTATCTAAATTAAAGAAATATTTTCTCACCTTAGCAAATACTTTGAGTTTGAAAACAGTCTCAGAAACACACCAATTTGTCTTCAGCAGAGCAAAAGGTATGCACTCCAGAGTCTGCAGCTATCAAAAGCACAGAAATGCTGTAATTCTTCACACATATCTCTCATGTCACCCAATCAAAACTCTTCCCTCATTTTTTTTCAAATGAAAACACATCCCCCCTCTCCCCTTTCTGCCTTTTCTGCATGGCAACCACCTCTTGGAAGACCTCTGTTGTTTGCAAGTTCACACAACAATGTTGCTATTGAACTCTGAACTCTCAGTGCACCTGCATATCCAGTGCATTCTTTCATTTAATGATTTTTTATTGACCACTCAAAATACATCTTTCAAAGAACACATCCGTGCACCCTAACTTTCTGTTTTCAGCAATCAAAATCCACCAATCACTGTTACTGCTTCATGAACACAGAAACTCCACAGTTTTTTTTCATTTTACACTCTCATTTTTTCAACTGCCATTTCATTGCCACACTTCATCTGACTGCAGGAGAACCTTCTCTCACCATGTTTTCTGTCTGGATTGTTGGACATAGTTATATTCACTGGGCTCAAAGGTACGTTGAAAACAGGAATTTACCTAACCTCAATTTACAAGATGTGGAAATTAAGTGGTTTGGCCACAGAGGATTAAAATGTCACCAATTGATACCATTGGTGAAAACCTTTATGCATTTGCCCAAACCTGACCTGTTAATTGTGCACTGTGGAGGTAATGACTTGGGCACTTTGACTGGTGTAGGTCTGGAAATGCTTTTAAAGGACACCTTTGAGCAATTAATGACACTTTTTCCTCAGACTGCCTTGGTATATTCAAATATATGCCAAAGACAGAAATGGGGGTGGTCAAACCAATTTTGTCCACAAATTGAGAAGTCGAGGAAGCATGTAAACAAATCTGTTTCAGCTTACATGAGAGACCATGGAATGGGCTCCCTGTACAACAATAACTTGCGTTACTACATGCAAGATATCTACAGAGGAGATGGAGTTCACTTCTCAGATGAGGGCAACAGAATTTTCACTCTGAATTTAAGAATGTGCATTGGTACCTACTTATAAGTACCTAAATGTACCATAAACCCAAAAGCTCTTCTCAGAGCTACCCTACATCTAATCACTCACAGTTATTATTTTACTCTAACATTTTTCACTAATTTTCAACAAAGTACGCTCCCTGGGGCGCTACCCGGTACGCGAACCGGGAGCTAACCTCGCGAAATTTTTTAAAAAAGTGTTTTTTTTTCGCACATATAAGCCTCCTCAGCCACCCTCACAAAACCTAGGGGGTCAAGATAACTCTACCGTGCCCCCTTCTACCCATTCTGAACATTATTTGCCCTCCATCTTGTATCTTAATTCGACCGAAACACAAAATGGTGGACTCCCGGAACGCTTAAGGTCCGCGAACCGAGGCGCTCAACGGTTAGCGTACCGGGTCGCTCCCTGGGAAGCGCACCATCAAAAAAGGTGGGAAAGTAGTTCACAGAAAAGCCACTGGAGACAATTTCACCAAATATAGATTAGCTCATACTACATACCAATCCCTACCATTTTCACAAAATTGATTGGAATTCCATTTAGTCATTTAGCCTGTAGACCTCTCTAAATACCCTGAGGTAAATTACTTCACAAAACACATCTGAAGTGTTGGAATTGACAACCAATGAAAATGTTACTTTCATTTTCTACTTTTTTTACCTGACATTTCATTGGTTATATACCTGAATATATATAAAGGAAGAGAAGAAAACACAGCCATTTTGACTACTACTTCTTGCTGTACATTTCAATAGTATTTTCACTAATTCCTTCAACTTCTTTCTAAAGGTAAGTTTTTATTTTTAAAACTGAAGTATATTGTACACTATAAGTTAATATGGTAAACTTTTTCTGATAGATATATACTATCCCTCTGTAGTAGTTATAGATTTAGAGAGACTTCTCTGTTATAGTTATGGATGGAGTTAGGCTTCTCTTGTATAATTATGAATTTACTTACGTTAAATCACATACACTTTTTTATATTCCTACTTCCACTCTGATACTATACACTGCCCAAAGATAAATTCACTGATAAAAAATACCTATCTAAAATTATTCCCAACATTGCCCTATCTCTACTAATATATATTTTTTTAATCCAAATTTCAGGCAAAATGGAAGGCGAAAACCAAGTTTCTTTTGAAATGGACCTGCAAGAGAGCAGCCAAGAATTGATTGATACAATTGATCAAATTGACATTGAATTTTTCGATGAAACTTGGGACAATGAACTACTTCAATGTGTACAAGCAGTAGATAACCTCCTTGCAAATGAGGACATTTTACACCCTCAGAGACTACAATGTATATTCCATGATAATTATGAAATTTCTGACAATGAAATGTTAAAAAGTTTAATAAATTATGAAACACAATCACAATAAAAAAAATGCTTAAAAAATAAAGAAAATAAAAAATAATCAACAAAACCAACAATCAATTAACATACTGCATTTGAAAAGTCTCTCATTCATTTCTCATTGCAGTACGCTGCCCAGAACGCATCCCGGTTCGCGTACCGGGCGCTACCCACGCAAAAAAACAAAAAAAAATTATTTTTTTTTTGCCCCGCGGGGCCCTTTTAAAGCCTCCACATTAAACTTAGGGGGTCAGGGAGGATCTACTATGCCCCCTTATAGTTATTTCCACCTTTGTTTTGGCCTCCTCTTGTCTCTCAATCCTACCGAGAGACAAGATGGCGGCCGCTCCGGACTGTTTAGAATGTTGACAGACACCGGAGAGCCAATCAGCTTCGCTACGCGAAGTTCCGTTACGCGAAAAGTACGCGAACCGGGGCGCTAACCGGTCCGCTGTTACAGATATATATCTTTTTTTAAACGTTAATTTCTCAAAATCCACTGGAGCACATATATTGAGACCTACAAAAGGCACATCGGGCTACCAGTCCCTACAATTTTGCCAAGTTTCATGCAAATCCATTCAGCCGTTCGGGCTAAAAGTGAGGCCAACCGCCCTATGGAAAAGTCAATGTTAAAAACACGTTTTGGGACCCCCCTTTTTTCTCGACCCCCCCCTGGACGAACCCCCCCCAAATTTCCAGGGGCTGCTCAGAAACAAAATGTTCCATTTTCCAGAAAATTTCAGCCAATTCCGTCCACAAACGCCAAAGTTATTAGACATAGAATTTTCAAAAATCCCATAGGGAAAAAATCCTAACTATATATACCTACTGGCGACCGCCAGTAGGTAATATATATATATATATATTCACTGAAAAAACCATAGGTTATAGACCATATATAGTTAGGAATTAGCATTTACAAAACCTTGAAAATTCACTGAAAAAACCATAGGTTATAGACCATATATAGTTAGGAATTAGCATTTAAAAAACCTTATTTTACTCACACAAAACCATTGAAATTCCATATATAGTTAGTTGCACTAACTATATATCGCGCACCCGCAATCCACTGCTGATCATGTCACATATTACATCATTCATGACATGGTCAGTGACATCACTGATGACATCACTGATGACATCTCAAATGACATCACTGATGACATCACTGATGACAACATCCAGTGACTGTATTTTTCTGTAAAGTTAAAATATGTCTTGAGTGGATGTATAAGTGTCTGGATGAAGGATTTAGTAGGTGCATGACTGACTGTATGAGTGAGTGATTAAATGTGTCTCACTGAATGCATGGGTTAGTGACTAAACTGTCTTAATTTGTGCATCATTATGTCTGTTGTTCTGTAAACTGCTGCATGTGTTGATCATTAGCTATACGAGAGGCTATATGTGTTATTAATTGGTTGCCCAAGTATTTCTATGGGAGATTGAGTTTGTGTGGGGGTGGCTGGAAGGTGTGTGACTCTATGCATAGATGTGTGAGCAGTTTATTCACTAGGTGTATGAGTTCAAGAGTGCATGTGGAAACAGCTACATGGGCAGTTGACTGTGTGCATGAGTGTATTGATGAGTGAATGGATATCTCAATGCTACATGTCATAGTAAGTACATATGTAAAATACAGTACATGTGAGAGTTGGCATATATAAATAACTGTGCATGAGAGCCACTGAATGAGTGAGTGGTTGTATCGATCATTGTGAACTTGTATCAGGGATTGTATAAGAGAGTAAATATGTGTTAGTATATGTTTCAATAAGTAAGGTGTGTTTAACTGTATAGTTGAAGAAATGGAGGTGAGATTGTTTCTTTGCATGACTGACTGGGTGTGTGAGTAACTCCATGGATGAGTGGCAGTGTGTGAGTGTCTGTTTACACTGAGTGTATCTAAGGTTATATTAGAGTCTGAAGAGGTTTATCGTATTAGCACAAGAATGATGTCAAATGAGATGTCATCAGTGATGTCATCAGTGATGTCATTTGAGATGTCATCAGTGATGTCATCAGTGATGTCACTGACCATGTCATGAATGATGTAATATGTGACATGATCAGCAGTGGATTGCGGGTGCGCGATATATAGTTAGTGCAACTAACTATATATGGAATTTCAATGGTTTTGTGTGAGTAAAATAAGGTTTTTTAAATGCTAATTCCTAACTATATATGGTCTATAACCTATGGTTTTTTCAGTGAATTTTCAAGGTTTTGTAAATGCTAATTCCTAACTATATATGGTCTATAACCTATGGTTTTTTCAGTGAATTTCAATGGTTTTTTAATAGCAAATATCATAAGCTGTCGAATGTCAAGTACGTGGTAAGTAAAAACATTTTCGTGTTTATGCACACTGATCTGCTTTGAATACTGCCCCCCACCCCTCATTTCTATTAGGAGTACTCTCTCTTTGCAGATAGTGAAGGGTAGTTAACGCAGCCCTTTGCCCCCTTTGTAATACGTCGTGCCTGCTTCTCTCTCCATTTGATTGATTGTTCTCTTTGGTTCATTCTCTATTTACAAACAAGCACAGAGTCGCAATACTCTGTTTAGTCTTTGCAGATAGCGAAAAATCGTGTAAAAAAACAAAAGGAATCGAGCAAAATCAGTAGGCCACTAATGGGATCTCTTTTTGACCTCGCTAAAATAGAAACATTAGGAACAACCTGTTGAAAATAGCAATGCGTATGTACATAAGCGGCGTTCATTTGTGTTCACAGTACCCCTTGTTGATTGTTTCAATCGAGCATTGAATTGTTCGAAGTTAATTCTCTTAAGGATCTTCTCTACCTGCAAACGAGGAAGAATAGGAATATTCTCTCTCCCTTTGCAGATAGTGAAGGGTAGGTAACGCAAGCCTTTAACACGTCGTACCTATTTCATTCCTCATTGATTGATTGATTGTCCGAACATTGACTGTTTGGGAATTAGTTCTTTTTGGAGGTATTCCCTGTTTGCAAATAAACGTAGGAAAATCTTTGCAAGTAGTGAAAGGGTACGTAATGCGGACCTTTCTCCCCCGTTGTAATCTGTCATGCCTATCTACTCCCCACTGATTGATGCACCTTTTTCACCCGGACCATTTACTAGAGATACGTCATCTGGCCCGACCAGAGAGCACCCCTAGTGAAAAGGACATATGCAATAATAACGAAGTGATCACTGTATCCTGTTAACAGAAACTTTACCATGAAACAACCTGGAAAGAAAAAAATAGGAAAACGAAAATCAGTAGGCCACTGATGAACATGAACTTTTATTAAACAACAAACAAAGAAACGATAACATAACGTAATGATAAAACCTATTAATGTCCTAGAAACAAGAAAACGTTAAAGTATGCCAGTGGTGAGAGACCAGAAAAACAGTCCGAGAAACCAAATCACCCCTCGCTGTCCCAACTCATGCACTCTGAAAGTTCAAAGTTTTGAGGAGTGCTTGTAACATTGTCTGAAGCCTATTTGCAATTGCTTCATCTTCACTATTCTTAAAGTAAGTGGGGGCTGTTGTGATGCGGTGCCACCCTGAACCGCTTGACGGAGGCCCCCGAGGGACGGTGTCATGTCGCGGACTCGGAGGGGGCGCTTGGCTCCGGCCCCCTCCCCAAGTCGTGTTGCCCTGGTGTGGCCTGAGATCGCCCCCGACATAGGTGGCCGGCTCCCGGGGTCAAGCGGAACTTTTTTCCTTTTGGTGACTCTTCCATTCTTCACCTTGTCCCACAATCCGTTTCACCTAAAGACACGCTGTAGTGGGGCACCCCTTTTCCGTTTCATTTGCCATTCAGCTCGCTTTTGCTACACTGTGCCTCTTCCGCTATTCAGCTGTTTACCGCCCGCTCTTTCGACTACAGCGTCTCGCTCACCATGTACTTGAGTTGCTCCCGCTCTTGCGGTGCAGCGATAGGCGGCTGCCACAGGACTCTCAAAATGGCGGCCATCTCTTCAGATTTGGGCGTGGTCCACTAAAATGGGCCTGCGACACCTTGGAACTCGGACGCTTGTCTGCTAGAGCTTGGGCTCCATTCTCGAAAGCGTCCCCTCATCCTTGAAGATTCTACAAAAGTCTTGGGGGCCCCCGACTCCCGCAGGCTTCTGGTGGGGAGCGCCTAGCATGATTGCTCGTGGAATGGCCACGACGGAGCTACGAAATGGTGGTGCTCTCATGCTAACGCCAGCTTCAGTCTGAAACATCCAGAAACACTGTAGACTACCAATTCGATCAGTTCCGGTAGCGCTCCAACGTGACCCGGTAGAGAAGAACTTGCCCTCCCCTCTTTGACTGATGGTTCTTGTTGCCTGTCCCTTCTGTTGTCATTTAACAGAACTATTTAGCCTGCTGAAAGGGGTTGTGTGCCGTCCGCTGGTTGGTGGAGACATTTTGACTATATTCTGGACCTGCGTTGTCGCGTAATGCGTCATATGACGTGCCGCGTTAGAAAGTTTAATAAATTATTAAACACAATAAACAATCCTTAAAAAATAAAAAAAAATAAAAAATAATCAACAAAACCAACAATCAATTAACAACAGTATTTGAAAAGTCTATCATTCATTTTTCATTGCAGTACGCTGCCCAGAAAGCTTCCCGGTTCCCGGACCGGGCGCTACCCACGCAAAAAAACAAAAAAAAAATTTTTTTTTTTTTTGCCCCGCGGGGCCGTTTTAAAGCCTCCACATTAAACCTAGGGGGTCAGGGAGGATCTACTATGCCCCCTTATGGTTATTTGCCCCTTTGTTTTGGCCTCCTCTTGTCTCTCGATCCTACCGAGAGACAAGATGGCGGCCGCTACGGACTGTTTGGAATGTTGACAGACGCCGGAGAACCAATCAGCTTCGCTTCACAAAGCTCCGTTGCGCGAAAAGTCCGCGAACCAGTGCGCTGCCTGGTCCGCGCTTACAGATATATATCTTTTTTTAAACGTTAATTTCTCAAAATCCACTGGAGCACATATATTGAGACCTACAAAAGGCACATCGGGCTACCAGTCCCTACAATTTTGCCAAGTTTCGTGCAAATCTATTCAGCCGTTCGGGCTAAAAGTGAGGCTAACCGCCCTATGGAAAAATCAATGTTAAAAACACGTTTTGGGACCCCCCTTTTTTCTCGGCCCCCCCTTGACGAAACCCCCCCAAATTTTCAGGGGCTGCTCAGAAACAAAATGTGCCATTTTCCTGAAAATTTCAGCCAATTCCGTCCACAAACGCCAAAGTTATTAGACATAGAATTTTCAAAAAACCCATAGGGAAAAAATCCTAACTATATATACCTACTGGCGACCGCCAGTAGGTAATATATATATATATATATATATATATATAATTGAAGATGAAGGATCACAAGAAAATATTTTTGTTCTTTGGTGAATCTATCTGTTTGAGTCACTTCTTTCTTGGATATATATATATATATTCACTGAAAAAACCATAGGTTATAGACCATATATAGTTAGGAATTAGCATTTACAAAACCTTGAAAATTCACTGAAAAAACCATAGGTTATAGACCATATATAGTTAGGAATTAGCATTTAAAAAACCTTATTTTACTCACACAAAACCATTGAAATTCCATATATAGTTAGTTGCACTAACTATATATCGCGCACCCGCAATCCACTGCTGATCATGTCACATATTACATCATTCATGACATGGTCAGTGACATCACTGATGACATCACTGATGACATCTCAAATGACATCACTGATGACATCACTGATGACATCATCTAGTGTCTGTGTGTTTTTGTAAAGTTTAAATATGTTTTACATATTGAAGAATGAGTGGATGTATGGAAGACTGAGTGTGTGTGTGGCTGGCTGGGAGGTGTGTGACTGTGCATATCAATGTGTACTTGTATCAGTGATTGTATAAGAGAGTAAGTATGTGTTAGTATATGTGTGAAAAGTATGGTGTTCTGTGTTTAACTGTATAGATGAGGAAATCGAAGTGTGATTGATTCTTCACAGGACTGACTAGGTGTATGAGTGCATATGATAGTGTTGTAATAATGAGTGACTGTATGTATGAGTGATTGTATGGCTGAATGAGTGAATGTGTGTGTAGACGTAGGAATCAGTGAGTGCGTATGTAGTAACTGGTATTGGTGTGTCATGATGTCATCAGTGATGTCATTTGAGATGTCATCAGTGATGTTATTTGAGATGTCATCAGTGATGTCATCAGTGATGTCACTGAAGTATGGTGTTCTGTGTTTAACTGTATAGATGAGGAAATGGAAGTGTGATTGATTCTTTACAGGACTGACTAGGTGTGTGAGTAACTCCATGGATGAGTGGCAGTGTGTGAGTGTCTGCATAGCTGTATGAGTGCATATGATAGTGTTGTAATAATGAGTGACTGTATGTATGAGTGATTGTATGGGTGAATGAGTGAATGTGTGTGTAGACGTAGGAATCAGTGAGTGCGTATGTAGTAACTGGTATTGCTGTATCATGATGTCATCAGTGATGTCATTTGAGATGTCATCAGTGATGTCATCAGTGATGTCATTTGAGATGTCATCAGTGATGTCATCAGTGATGTCACTGACCATGTCATGAATGATGTAATATGTGACATGATCAGCAGTGGATTGCGGGTGCGCGATATATAGTTAGTGCAACTAACTATATATGGAATTTCAATGGTTTTGTGTGAGTAAAATAAGGTTTTTTAAATGCTAATTCCTAACTATATATGGTCTATAACCTATGGTTTTTTCAGTGAATTTTCAAGGTTTTGTAAATGCTAATTCCTAACTATATATGGTCTATAACCTATGGTTTTTTCAGTGAATTTCATAGGTTTTTTAATAGCAAATCTTTATAAAAATAATACATTTTAAATCTAATTTTATATTTTATAATTTTTTTTTTTTTTTTAATATTATTTTTAGTGCGCTCCCGGGGCGCGGACAGGTGAACGCACGGGTAAGCGCAATCTTGCGGCGCGCCCCGGGGCGCGTACTAATGCGCGTCCCGGAAGCGCTATTGCCGAGAACGAAAACAACATCGTGACATATTGCGTAGCCGCCACGCCTTGCGTCATAAGACACGTATCGCGAGATGCGTCTTATGACGCACCGCGTAAGCGCACCCGGAAGCGCATACGATCGCGCAACGTAAGCGCCCCGATGTGCTTACGATACACGCCCGGGGCGCGCCCCGGGCGCGTAGCGTAAGCGCGTCAAACCATGTGACTTTAAAATAACACTTTTCATTGGTTCAGAACTTATTTTTTTCCAAATTGTGTGAAACCCACCCAATTCTCTCACTATTGCTTTGTACTTGGAGAGAGCAAGAGCTGTTGTGTCTACTCTATCTCCTACTTTTCTGATCTCCAGCAATGGCTGCAAGAGAGTCATCCAGCAGTGATTCAGAGGGATTTTTAGATGAGGACCCTCCTCAGCAAAAGAAAAAAACCCATTTCATCTGGAAATTTTACGACATCCCAGAAGGACAGAAAAAAGTCAACGCTCCCAAAGTAACATGCAAAATATGTGGGAGTAGTTTATCCAGAGGCAATCCTCTGAAAAAATATAGTTTTGGCAATGCCAATTTGATCCGGCATGTCAAAAGAAGACACCCTAACAACTTTGCCAGGGAGAGTGTCAGAGAGCTGGCACGGAATGTACCAACAGATGGCGGCAGCACCTCCACTGGTGGAGCAACACCTTCGGGACCACCCCGTGGAAGAATGATCCCTAACATTCAGCCGGTGTTTGCGGGCATCAAATTTTTGTGCGCAGAGTGTGACGAACTGCTCTGCTATGGGGAGCAGAGTGTTGAACTGATTGCCCTAAAGAAACAGCAACACCGCTGCTCTTCCAGTCCCTAAATTTTCAATTTTTTTTGCTCCTGTTGAGCAGTTTTGGAATCCTTGTTTTTGTTTTTCCCTTGAAAAAAATCCAAAAAAAATATAAAATTGTTTTAAAAAGTCTAAAAAAATATAAAACAAAAAAAACAAAAAAAAAAAATATATAAAACAACAAAATGAAAAAAAAAGTTCTTTTCAGAACTACCTCCAATTTTTAAAAAGAAGCTTTATTTTTTTAAAAGTCTGTCATTTTTAATCTCCATGGTACGCTCCCCCGTACGCTCCCCGGTGCGCGTACCGGGCGCTCACCCCCGCGAAAATCGATTTTTTTTTTATTTTTTTTTTTCACCCGCGGGAGCCTTTTATGGCCCCCACATGAAACCTAGGGGGTCAGGGGGTGTGTACCCTGCTCCCTCTTGCTCATTTCCCCCTTTGATTTTTGCCACCTCTTGTGTCTCAATCCTACCGAGACACAAGATGGCGGCCGCTGCGGACTGTTTCGAATGTTTATAGACACCCGAGAACCAATCAGCTTGCCGTGCGCAAGTCGCGTTGCGCGCCTGTAGCGCTCCCCGGTACGCGTACGGAGGAGCGCTCCAGGCGCGGCTCTAGATATATATCTTTTTTTGAACGTTAATTTCTCAAAATCCACTGTAGCACATATATTGAGACCTACAAAAGGCACATCGGGCTACCAGTCCCTACAATTTTGCCAAGTTTCATGCAAATCCATTCAGCCGTTCTGGCTAAAAGTGAGGCTAACCGCCCTATGGAAAACTCAATGTTAAAAACACGTTTTGGGACCCCCCTTTTTTCTCGGCCCCCCCTGGACCAACTCCCCCCAAATTTCCAGGGGCTGCTCAGAAACAGAATGTTCCATTTTGCTGAAAATTTCAGCCAATTCCGTCCACAAACGCCAAAGTTATTAGACATAGAATTTTCAAAAATCCCATAGGGAAAAAATCCTAACTATATATACCTACTGGCGACCGCCAGTAGGTAATATATATATATATATATATATATATATATATATATATATAACATATTTAAACTTTTAAAAACACTCAGTCACTGGATAATGTCATCAGTGATGTCACCAGCGATGTCATCTTAGATGTCATCAGGGATGGTGAGTGAGGTGATTTGGGATGTCATCAGCAGGGCATTGTGGGGGCACAAGTTATAATTAGCTCAGCTAACTATAACAGCCACATTTCTCTGGTTTTGTAGGAGTGAAGTGTCCAACTAACTATAACATCCCTGAAACCTTTGGGGTTTTTTCAGTGAATTTCAAAGGTATTTTAAATGCTAATTTCTATCTATATTGGCCCTGAAACCTATATTTTTCAGTGAATTTCTATTGTTTTTGAAATGCTAATTTATAACCATAACATCCCTAAAACCTATGGTTTTTTCAGGGAATTTCTATGGTTTTTTAAATGCTATTTTCTAACTATAATGTCCCTGAAACCTATTTTTTTCAGTGAATATATATATATATATATATATATATATATATATATATATATATATATCAAAGCTCATGTGTGAAAACACAGACCTCACTCACGGGGATACTGTCCAGAAGCCTTTAATACTGACAGCAGGCTTCAAATAGCAGAGAGACCCAGAGAAACGTTCATGAATATCCTGTTTCGTCTCTTAGTATCCTGACGCGTTTCGAAGGCTCCCGCCTTCTTCTTCAGAGGATGACGAACTAATTACAGGAGGGAGGCAGGAACCACTTCCTATAAATCAAATGACACGCCTCCAGATAGGCGTCGCCGCAATGCCTTATGGAGCAAGTAGTCCTGCATACGCATATAGCGTCTTTTTTATTAGTTTCACAAAGTCCTCCGCTGTAGTGCAAAGGCAATTGATTCTGATCCCCTCGCCAGCCAGGCAGCGTCACGGTGATAGAACAGGGGACGGATATATATCCACACTCCCAACGCGCTGAATGCTTGCCAATTAAGGACTCTTCCCTGGACGTCGCTTGGCGGTGCTCCGCGCATGCAGTTTCGGCTGCGAGGCTCACTTCCATCAAGGCGCTCGTGCACTCTTCCTGGCGGGTTCGGTGATGAATGGTGATGGAACCATTCTGTATATCAAAGCTCATGTGTGAAAACACAGACCTCACTCACGGGGATACTGTCCAGAAGCCTTTAATACTGACAGCAAGCTTCAAATAGCAGAGAGACCCAGAGAAACGTTCATGAATATCCTGTTTCGTCTCTTAGTATCCTGACGCGTTTCGAAGGCTCCCGCCTTCTTCTTCAGAGGATGACGAACTAATTACAGGAGGGAGGCAGGAACCACTTCCTATAAATCAAATGACACACCTCCAGATAGGCGTCGCCCAAATGCCTTATGGAGCAAGTAGTCCTGCATACGCATATAGCGTCTTTTTTATTAGTTTCACAAAGTCCTCCGCTGTAGTACAAAGGCAATTGATTCTGATCCCCTCGCCAGCCAGGCAGCGTCACGGTGATAGAGCAGGGGACGGATATATATATACACACACATATATATATATATATCCAGAAAACTCCGATCTGATGAAGTAATCACCCAGGCAAAGAAGCAAATACGGACCACAGAATCGGTGCAGGTGAGTTTATTTGGTGCAGTAGGTCGCCATGACGCGTTTCGTGCTGCAAGGAGCGCTTGATCACATGACACAGTAAAACATTTTCACATTGGTGTAAATATACTACAAGTTACTGACGTTTTGCAGGTCACATGGTATAGCCTACAAAATGAACTGACATAGAAAAAATACTATATGTAAAAACTACAAATATGTCTTAAACTGTGTTTTCATCCAATTGTATTTTTTACAACAGTTGCAGTTAAATAAAACGCAGGTTATATCGCAGTTCACTCAATATAAAATAAGTCTTGATATTATTTATCGTCAGTATAAAAAACCAATGACTCAAATGATGAATGTGCAAAAAAGTGCAAAACAGTGCAAAATTGAAAAATTCCATTTAGGAAATAGCAGCAATAGATTTACAGTACATGTTTGCTTTCATTGGCAAATAAATGAGCCCAATAACAGCCTAAATGCTTTCAAGTAGTTGTATAAGGCCAAGAGTGATATCAATATCATTAAGTCAACATTGGAGCCCTAATGTTGTTCAATTCAAGTGGACCAGTTCACTAATGTAGAGTAAAGTGCAAGTACTTGGTGGATTCAGTTTTAACATCTTGGTTGACTGGATTTTACAATTAATGAAACTTTTGTTTAATATATCGGTTTAAATACCCATCTACAATAGTGTAGAATAAGAAAAGAAAAAGGGGGTATCATAATATTTATTGTTGAAATATGATTATTTATGGCTGACAAGAAAGGGTCCCCTATCTGTCAAATATATTTCAAGAAACCTGTTTATGTATATATTCAGCTATTCATTAAGATTGTTACATGATAAATATAAATATAAATAAGCTATACAATAAAATCCTAGATTGGATATAATATTAGCTAAAATTATTATCGTATAAAATTCTTCTGGTAAAAGTTATTTTGTACCCAGAAGATGTTACTTGATTCTTTTAAATAATCAATAAATATAATAAATAACATGTAAAACCCCAATTATAAAAAAGTCCATTATATAAAAAACCTATCACTTGTTGGTACTCATATGTAAAGGATCCTGCTGGAATTACAACATACATCTCAATTTTGTTTGTGTTTGTAAATTATTAGAGGTATTTACACAGATCTTCTGTAATATTGAGACCTGATGGCTGTTTGGTATTTCATTCTAAGATGTATCTGGTCTCAACACGGCATAGTTTCTCAAAATATCTTAAGTCACGGTATTTGGAGTCATGTTTAGATTTAAAGTTTTAAAGTGTCTTGCCACATGATACGTGTTGTCTTGATTATTTATTGCCCTGAGGTGTTGTAATATTCTTTTGGGAACTCGGAGCTTAGTGCTCCCTACATAAAGTAGATTGCAGGGAAACAACAAGACATAAACCACATATTGGGTTTTGCATGTAAGTAGCCAATCTTATGTTCCCAAATATATATATATATATATATATATATATATATATATATATATATATATATATATATATATACCTGCATTCACCAGCGTGGAGAGCACAAAACCCGGCATGGAGTGACGCGGAACTGTTACGGCTGGAGGTTGTGGTGGGCGGGCAACATTGTTTGCACCAATCAGCAAATGATGACTTCATCTTTAAATGTAAGCCCCCAAGTGTAACATCATCTATGGTGAAATGGGCACTGAGGAAAGCTGACAGGCTGAAACGCGTCTGCCCAGAGTTTCACCTTTTAACAGGACATTTGACCTTGGCCTGAAAGAAGCAAATAAATTTTACCTGAACCTCGGAGCATGTGTCGGTCCCATTCTTTGAGTGGGAAGTGGTGTGGAGATGTGAGGCGGTTTGCAGGCACTGTCTTTACTGGCACGCCCTTTCGGTCTGGAGATACGTGCATAACCTGCGCCGAGTGGTAGAGTGGAAGAAAACACATCACGTCGCCCCCCTGGAGGGTCCAGATCACTCACTGCAGTTGTGTGGCCATTCCGGGGAGAAAAGGAGCAGCTGTATGCTGCTTGAAGAGGTTCGGCGTAATTTGAACATCTCTGCTTCCTGCGGACCCTGCCGGAAAATAAAGTTCCTCTCAAGGCCAGCAGAGACTGGGACACCACTGTGTGTTTGTATATTGCTGCTCACTGTACCAGCATTCACCAGCGAGGAGAGCACAAAACCCGGCACGGAGTGACGCGGAACTGTTACGGCTGGAGGTTGTGGTGGGCGGGCAACATTGTTTGCACCAATCAGCAAATGATGACTTCATCTTTAAATGTAAGCCCCCAAGTGTAACATCATCTATGGTGAAATGGGCACTGAGGAAAGCTGACAGGCTGAAACGCGTCTGCCCAGCGTTTCACCTTTTAACAGGACATTTGACCTTGGCCTGAAAGAAGTAAATAAATTTTACCTGAACCTCGGAGCATGTGTCGGTCCTATTCTTTGAGTGGGAAGTGGTGTGGAGATGTGAGGCGGTTTGCAGGCACCGTCTTTACCGGCCCGCCCTTTCGGTCTGGAGCTACGTGCATAACCTGCGCCGAGTGGTAGAGTGGAAGAAAGCACAGCACGTCGCCCCCCTGGAGGGTCCAGATCACTCACTGCAGTTGTGTGGCCATTCTGGGGAGAAAAGGAGCAGCTGTATGCTGCTTGAAGAGGTTCGGTGTAATTTGAACATCTCTGCTTCCTGCGGACCCTGCCGGAAAATAAAGTTCCTCTCAAGGCCAGCAGAGACTGGGACACCACTGTGTGTTTGTATATTGCTGCTCACTGTAGCAGCATTCACCAGCGAGGAGAGCACAAAACCCGGCATGGAGTGACGCGGAACTGTTACGGCTAGAGGTTGTGGTGGGCGGGCAACATTGTTTGCACCAATCAGCAAATGATGACTTCATGATTTCATCTTTAAATGTAAGCCCACAAGTGTAACATCATCTATGGTGAGATGGGCACTGAGGAAAGCTGACAGGCTGAAACGCGTCTGCCCAGCGTTTCACCTTTTAACAGGACATTTGACCTTGGCCTGAAAGAAGCAAATACATTTTACCTGAACCTCGAAGCATGTGTCGGTCCCATTCTTTGAGTGGGAAGTGGTGTGGAGATGTGAGGCGGTTTGCAGGCACCGTCTTTATCGGCACGCCCTTTCGGTCTGGAGCTACGTGCATAACCTGCGCCGAGTGGTAGAGTGGAAGAAAGCACAGCACGTCGCCCCCCTGGAGGGTCCAGATCACTCACTGCAGTTGCGTGGCCATTCCGGGGAGAAAAGGAGCAGCTGTATGCTGCTTGAAGAGGTTCGGGTGAAATTTGAACATCTCTGCTTCCTGCGGACCCTGCCGGAAAATAAAGTTCCTCTCAAGGCCAGCAGAGACTGGGACACCACTGTGTGTTTGTATATTGCTGCTCACTGTACCAGCATTCACCAGCGAGGAGAGCACAAAACCCGGCATGGAGTGACGCGGAACTGTTACGGCTGGAGGTTGTGGTGGGCGGGCAACATTGTTTGCACCAATCAGCAAATGATGACTTCATCTTTAAATGTAAGCCCCCAAGTGTAACATCATCTATGGTGAAATGGGCACTGAGGAAAGCTGACAGGCTGAAACGAGTCTGCCCAGCGTTTCACCTTTTAACAGGACATTTGACCTTGGCCTGAAAGAAGCAAATACATTTTACCTGAACCTCGGAGCATGTGTCGGTCCCATTCTTTGAGTGGGAAGTGGTGTGAATATATTACCTACTGGCGGTCGCCAGTAGGTATATATAGTTAGGATTTTTTCCCTATGGGATTTTTGAAAATTCTATGTCTAATAACTTTGGCGTTTGTGGACGGAATTGGATGAAATTTTCTGGAAAATGGAACATTTTGTTTCTGAGCAGCCCCTGAAAATTTGGGGGGGGTTCGTACAGGGGGGGCCGAGAAAAAAGGGGGGTCCCAAAACGTGTTTTTAACATTGAGTTTTCCATAGGGCGGTTGGCCTCACTTTTAGCCCGAACGGCTGAATGGATTTGCACGAAACTTGGCAAAACCGGGAAGCGTTCTGGGCAGCGTACTGCAATGAAAAATGAATGAGAGACTTTTCAAATGCAGTATGTTAATTGATTGTTGGTTTTGTTGATTATTTTTTATTTTTTTTAGTTTTTTAAGCAATTATTTATTATTGTGATTGTGGTTGAAAATTTAATAACATTTCTAACATTTAACTAGTTTATTAATTACATATAAAAATGATTAAAGACTCAAACAATTTTTTAATATTACATACAATTTTATTTTTCGGATTGTTTTTCAAAATTTAATAGAACGTCTAGCATTTGACTGTCCGATATGTCCTCTTGTTGAGTGAACATAAGTTCCCACATTTGACCGTCATCATAATGAAGTAAATGATCCACAGATTCTACACATTGAACTAATTCATGGTCCCGTGATTCATCCATGAAATCTGAGTCATCATTGTCCTCAATATCTTTTTCTGTGTTGTTCTCCAGAACAATTTCAAAGGAAACATTCTGCTCACCTTCCATTTTCTTGCTGTAATTTGCATAAAAAATAAATATATCAGTAGAGATAGGGCACTGTTGGGTTTAAGTTCAGACAGGTACTTGTGAGTTTATAACAGAGAAGTAATCTATGGGCACTGTATGGTTTCAGGCGTGAAGTAGTACTATTAAAAAGTGCCTGTGAAGAAGCCTAAGTAAATTCATAATTATACCACAGAAACCTAAATCAATCCATAATTATAATAAAGAAGCCTTTCTCAATGTCTAACTCTTACAGAGGGATAGTATATAACTATCTGAAAATGTTTTCAAATTTATAAAATAATATCTCACCTTCTAAAAACAAGTTTAAGTTGTGAGTGAAAATGATCTTGCAATGTAGTTCAGGAAGTAGTAGTCAAAATGGCTGTGTTTCTCTCTCTTCCTTTATATATATTCAGGTACATAACCAATCAAATGTCAGGTAAAAAAAAGTAGAAAATGAAAGTAACATTTTCATTGGTTGTCAATTCCAACACTTCAGATGTGTTTTGTGAAGTAATTTACCTCAGGGTATTTAGAGAGGTCTACAGGCTAAATGACTAAATGGAATTCCAATCAAATTTGTGAAAATGGTAGGGATTGGTATGTAGTATGAGCTAATCTATATTTGGTGAAATTGTCTCCAGTGGCTTTTCTGTGAACTACTTTCCCACCTTTTTTGATGGTGCGCTTCCAAGGGAGCTACCCGGTACGCGAAAAGTTGAGCGCCTCGGTTCGCGGACCTTAAGCGTTCCAGAAGTCCACCATTTTGTGTTTCGGTCGAATTAAGATACAAGATGGAGGGCAAATAATGTTCAGAATGGGTAGAAGGGGCACGGTAGACTTATCTTGACCCCCTAGGTTTTGTGAGGGTGGCTGAGGAGGCCCATATGTGCGAAAAAAAAACATTTTTTTTAAACATTTCGCGAGGTTAGCTCCCGGTTCGCGTACCGGGTAGCGCCCCAGGGAGCGTACTTTGTTGAAAATTAGTGAAAAATGTTAGAGTACAATAATAATTGTGAGTGATCAGATGTAGGGTAGCTCTGAGAAGAGCTTTTGGGTTTATGGTACATTTAGGTACTTATAAGTAGGTACCAATGCACATTCTTAAATTCAGAATGAAAATTCTGTTGCCCTCATCTGAGAAGTGAACTCCATCTCCTCTGTAGATATCTTGCATGTAGTAACGCAAGTTATTGTTGTACAGGGAGCCCATTCCATGGTCTCTCATGTAAGCTGAAACAGATTTGTTTACATGCTTCCTCGACTTCTCAATTTGTGGACAAAATTGGTTTGACCACCTCCATTTCTGTCTTTGGCATATATTTGAATATACCAAGGCAGTCTGAGGAAAAAGTGCCATTAATTGCTCAAAGGTGTCCTTTAAAAGCATTTCCAGGCCTACACCAGTCAAAGTGCCCAAGTCATTACCTCCACAGTGCACAATTAACAGGTCAGGTTTGGGCAAATGCATAAAGGTTTTCACCAATGGTATCAATTGATGACATTTTAATCCTCTGTGGCCAAACCACTTAATTTCCACATCTTGTAAATTGAGGTTAGGTAATTTCCTGTTTTCAACGTACCTTTGAGCCCAGTGAATATAACTATGTCCAACAATCCAGACAGAAAACATGGTGAGAGAAGGTTCTCCTGCAGTCAGATGAAGTGTGGCAATGAAATGGCAGTTGAAAAAATGAGAGTTTAAAATGAAAAAAACTGTGGAGTTTCTGTGTTCATGAAGCAGTAACAGTGATTGGTGGATTTTGATTGCTGAAAACAGAAAGTTAGGGTGCACGGATGAGTTATTTGAAAGATGTATTTTGAGTGGTCAATAAAAAATCATTAAATGAAAGAATGCACTGGATATGCAGGTGCACTGAGAGTTCAGAGTTCAATTGCAACAAAGTTGTGTGAACTTGCAAACACCAGAAGTCTTCCAAGAGGTGGTTGCCATGCAGAAAAGACAGAAAGGGCAGAGGGGGGAAGGGTTTTCATTTGAAAAAAAGTGAGGGAAGAGTTTTGATTGGGTGACATGAGAAATATGTGTGAAGAATTACAGCATTTCTGTGCTTTTGATAGCTGCAGACTCTGGAGTGCATACCTTTTGCTCTGCTGAAGACAAATTGGTGTGTTTCTGAGACTGTTTTCAAACTCAAAGTATTTGCTAAGGTGAGAAAATATTTCTTTAATTTAGATAGAGAATAGTGTGCTTTAAGGAGAAAATTATGAATTATGTGGCGCAAATTGCTTGTAAATATGCTCCCACATGTGCATGGAAAATTTTGATTTTGAATGTTTGTGTTACATAGCCATGTTAAAAGTGATACAAACATGCAGGAAAGGCAATGAAAAAATGCTTTTATGTGTCTTAAGGACATTTTAAGTAATTTTGCCATGTGCAGTGTTTTGAAATTATGATTTGAAAATCGTTTTTGGGGAAAAGGAATTGATTTAAATTTATGACAAGGACATAATGGTGTATGCTTCTTTATACGGCAATTGACTGTCCCTGATGTTATTTTTCCCATTTTAATGTAAGACCTTTCTCTGTGGCGCAAGTTGCTTGTAAATATGCTCCGACCTGTGCATGGGAAATTTAGATTTTAAATGTTTGTGTTACATAGCCATGTTAAAAGTGACCCAACCATGCTGGAAAGGCAATCAAAAAACGCTTTCATGTGTCTTAATGACATTTTAAGTCATTTTCCCATGTGCAGTGTTTTGAAATTATGATTTGAAAATCGTTTTTGGGGAAAAGGAATTGTTTTTAAATTCATGACAAGGACATAATGGTGTATGTTTCTTTATAAGGCAATTGACTGTCCCTGATGTTATTTTTCTCATTTTAGTGTAAGACCTTTCTCTGTGGCGCAAATTGCTTGTAAATATGCTCCCACATGTGCATGGAAAATTTAGATTTTGAATGTTTGTGTTACATAGCCATGTTAAAAGTGACCCAACCATGCAGGAAAGGCAATCAAAAAACGCTTTTATGTGTCTTACGGACATTTTAAGTAATTTCCCATGTGTAGTGTTTTGAAATTATGATTTGAAAATCGTTTTTGAGGTAAAGGAATGTTGTTAAAATTTATGTGCGCTATATGCCCCCAAATTTTTTTTTCAGGGGTGCAGCAGGGTGTTCTTGAGACACCCCTGCACCTTTGGAAAAAATTCCTAATTTGTGATGAGCAAATTGTTAATCGCAAATTGCACCTTCATTTATATGAGCCTCCTAGCCCATGGAAATGAATGGGTAATTTGCAATTAGCAATTTTCTCATCGCAAATTTGGAATGGTAAAGAATCGCTATTTATTCCTTAAAATTCGCTTTTTTGGAAATGCAAAATAGTTATATGATACATATGGCGGTTGATGTCTAACAAGATAAGAAGCTTAGGGATACATTTATGATGACTGGCGCAATGAAGTAGAAATCACTTACTTCATTGGTAGAGCTTTACATGTATTATCTCCTCTGTATTCTTCATCAAGCGTAACTTTAATCTGCAATCCTGAGTAGGCCTCACTTTAAACAAACCTCTGGATAGGCCACATCTTATTGTTATCCTGAATTAATCATTTAAAATGCTAGGGACAGATTTATGATAGGTGTATGCCTCTTTTGCGCCACTTAGAAAACATTGTCCATGGGGAAAGGACTTAAAATGTCCTTAAGACACATGAATGTGTTTTTTTAAAACGTTTGCAATTTTTTTGGGTCACTTTTAACATGGCTATGTGACTCAAACAGTCAAAATCTAAATTCGCCATGCACAGGTGGGAGCATATTTACAAGGAATGTGCTCCATGGGGAAAGGTCTTATAATGTAATATGGGAAAAATGACATCAGAGACACTGAAATGCCTTATAGAGAAGCATACACCATTATGTCCTTGTCATAAATTTGCAAACCATTACTTTTCCCCAAAAACGATTTTCAAATCATAATTTGAAAACACTGCACATGTGGAAATGACTTAAAATGTCCTTAATTCAAAATTTGCGATTCCTTAAATGCAATGTATCAAACAAAAAATATGTAAAAAATGATATTAAGGATTTGGAAACTACCACCAACTTCTAGTTTGTGGTAAATTGCGAATTCTTTTCAAAAAGCATTTTTTTCCAAAAAACAAAAGGTCCCATATGACGCCCATACATGCCCTTAGGGCATGTAGGTGTGCCATATGCCCCCAAATTTATTTTTCAGGGGTGCAGCAGGGTGTTCTTGAGACACCCCTGCACCCTTGGAAAAATTCCTAATTTGTGATGAGCAAATTGCTAATCGCAAATTAAACCTTCATTCCTATGAGCCTCCTAGCCCATGGAAATGAATGGGTAACTTGCAATTAGCAATTTGCTCATCGCAAATTAGGAATGGTAAAGAATCGCTATTTATTCCTTAAAATTCGCGATTTAGGAAATGCAAAATATTTTGATGATACATATGGCAGTTCATCTCTAACAAGATAAGAAGCTTAGGGATAGATTTATGATGACTGGCGCATCACCAGGGATGTGCCAGTCATCTTGCGCCGCTGTTCCGCCACCCATGGTGTGCTGCATTTACAATGCGGCACAGCATGGGGCAAAAACGGCACAGATGCTTGACGCATCTGTGCCGTTAAGGTGGCGCATTGCTGGAGTTGTATCGCAAGTGCGATGCAGCTCCAGCAAGGCTCAGGGGTGCACCATCTCCACAATGTTGCGTCAAGACCTATGCCTGCTTCAAGCAGGCGCAGGGTTTTGACGCAGGTTTCTCCTATCTGATTGTAAATGCGGCACACCATGGGTGGCAGAGCAGTGGTGCACGTTAACTGGTGCATGCCTGGGGATGTGCCATTTAACATAAATCTGCCCCTTTACATTTAAGTATGTGCAGGGGACACAGAGTCGGTGAGGCTTATCCAAGGTTAAGAAGAGATGAGTCCTGTTCAGTGAAAGATTAGACATAGGCTTCACCTGCTCAGCATCGCTGGACATGGCTAAATAATAGCTGCAAAATGTTACTCTTGTTAAACAATTTTACTATTATAATCTGTGAGATTTGTCTCTTACTCTGCAACATCTCATTGTTGTTATCTTTCTTTAAAGATAAAGACAACCTCAACATGAGCGACAATCTGCAATCAGTTGATTTTGACCTCATCATTGAACTTGTAATTGAAACATCAGTGGATGTTGATCCCTTGGATGATTTAAATCCTGAGGATGAAGAAGAGCGTGATGAGGATGCAGATTTGTCCGAATTATATGATATAGGATGGGAAGCTGACCTGCTTGAGCCTTTGGAAATATAAACATTTATTTTTAAAATTTATAATTAATAAAAAGTAAAAAGGTAAACCGTTTAATTTAAAAATAAAGACACCTTCAAAAGCAGGTTATGTGTAGTGTCTTCAATAAAATATTAAAATATGCTCATAAAATTAGATCAGATTCACATATAAAATAGCATAGGTAACATAAATATAAATGTCATTTCTTTTCTGGTATTTCTGTATTGTAAATTTGCCAACGACTAAAAAATCTTCTAATTAAAATGTCAAGTAGTGTGTTAAGTTTTTTATCACTGTTACTGATTTACTGTTTGGTAATAATGGTTAATAACATTATTTATTATATTTTTCCACAGATTCAACTGCAGATCATTTCAAGATTTCACCATGCCTACAATAGAAAGACAGAGAGAGGCTGCAAAACGTCAAAGACAGCAGGTGAAAAAAAATACGCAGCAGTCCTCTAACAAAAAGATTTGTCAAATCACGAAGAAAGCACCGGGTAAGAGCACAAAACAATTTATAAGAAATATGTGTAGTAAAAAAAATATTACTACAGAAAATGTTTCAGTCCATAAAACGAGAAGGAAATCAAATGGAAAAGAAAGGCCAATGAAAAATGTTACTGCTAGAGCAAGAGATAACTCTGTGCATGATAGTAGAAGGAAACAACAGTTTAGGGAGATTCGTAAACGAAAGTTCCGGAACAGGATAATTGGCAATTTGTTAAAAAATATTAAGAAAGGTCAACAGAAACTGGTTTTTTATAAGACAAAAAAAAAGTTGAGAAAGTTATTGATCAGGCATTTGAAATTAAACGTAAGGTATTTATTTTGATAATCAATAGAATTAGGAAGCTAAACAAGGCAATTTTTGATTTCAAAAGAAATAGTAGATGGAAGAGAATAGTTAATCGTAGTAATATTTGTGAAGTTTTTTCTGGAGAATGGATGCATAGTTCAAGCTGTGAGGCATTTTTTAATGAGGAGAGTTATTTCCAGGATAATGATTTGGTGCATGCAGTTGACACCAGTGGTCGTGCTTATGAAGTGAAAGATGGTTGTCCAGTTGAAAAAGAAAAACTTGTGACAACAGAGGCAGAAGAGGTGTTAGGTAATGAGGTTTTAGGAAGACGTGCTAAGGGTCCTGTGTACACCTGGAAGTGTAGTAGTATTTGCAGTGTGCGACAGGATTCCATCAATTTGCTTTGTGATTTTGTACGGTCATTTAATAAGAAAAGTTTGAAGCAGAAAATGATGTTGTTGCAAGAATTAGATCCTTGCAGAGTAAGAGAAGTGACAGGTTTGCATGGACATTCACTGGCTTGTCTTTCCAGGAGAGTATGCCAGAGTGTTTTTCATCATTTCAGGATGCTAGCAGTGCATCATAACAAAGTGAGGAAATTAGTTAGAATGTTGTATTATGCTAAGAGTCCAGCAATTATGCTTAAACAATTATGCGCTGCTCTTTTGCATGGTTCTGAAATAGATGTGAAGAATATATGTGAAGAAATTGAGTTTTGTTACTTTGGAAGTAAAGAGGAGAATGTTGAAATTGAGCAAGAAGAAGAGGGTCATGTGGAAGATAGTGTACAGGTTTCCAGTACAGATAATTTCCAGACGGAAATTGCGACGTTTGAGGTGAAATCAAGTGAGAGGCCTAATTTCACTTGTGTGTGTTGTCGACGCACTTATTATAAGAATCAGACTAAGTTAGTGGATTTATATGCAAAAAGTGAAAGGGAAAATAATAGTGAATGGAAGGATTTTGCAACATACTTGATGGTAGAAAATTGTTTTGATTTGGGATTGGATCAACGTGTGTGTACTTATTGTTGTTGCAAATTAAATCAAAACCAGATGCCTGCTAGAGCAGTTCATAATAATCTGGAATTGGTTGAGATTCCTTCTGAATTGAAGGATTTAAATACTTATGAATCTATTTTGATTCAAAGTATCCATCCCTTTCAGGCTATTGTAAGAATGGAGCCAAAGACAGGGAAATTGCCTCCATCAGATTTACAGAGAGGATTAAAGGGAAGAGTTGTTTATTTGCCTCTAGATTTGAAGAAAAACATTAACACATTTGGAGTAGAAAAAGTGGAAGAGGAACCTCTGGTTATCTTAGTTAATGGGGTTCCGACAAAGAATAAGAAAATATGGCAAGATTTAGTAGATGTTAGGAAAGTTAAAAAGGCAACATTGTATTTGAAAAAAAATAATAAATACTATAAGAATGTATATGTTGCAGAAGAGGAAGTAAGTGAGGAAGAGGATAGCGATTTGTGTGCTGGTCAAATTGAGAAAGTAGAACCCTCTACTAGTGAAGAAATATATGAACATTATAGTGTTCATCCTTTGCATTCCAAGGAAGTCATGGGGAATGCTATTGAGTTGTTTCAAATGAAACAAGCCAAGGGGAGTCCCATTAGTGTTTGGGAGGAAAGTTTGGAAGCTCGGTGTTTCCCACAGCTTTTTCCAACAGGTCAGGGAGGAAGATATGATGAGCGACCTCATCAAATTCCTGCTTCTGAATACCGGACTTTGCGATTGTATGCAGGAGATGCTAGGTTTCGACAATGCATTCCTTATTTGTTTCATCTCCTGTTTGAAAGCGATCTGTCTGGACTGTCATATGCAGTGAACCACATCTTGAAAAGTGGTATACACATGCAAAACATCTCGGCAAGTGACTTTATGGATAAAGTCAATGTCCAAGACAGTATTTTGGATTCTCACCTGATTAATCTCATGGCGTGTCAGCGTGGTACTAATGAGTACTGGTACCGTCGTCATGGTGATTTAAAATGTATGCTGAGGAACTTAGGTACTCCCACATGGTTCCTCACTCTGAGCTGTGCCGAGTATGGCTGGGAAGACTTACTTGAATTTCTACGAGAGGCAAATGCTAACGTAGATAACATCGAATTCAAGACACCTGGAGAACTGTGCTCTTTGGATCCAGTCAATGTATGTAGGTACTTCAATCATAGATTTGAAGCTATGATGTCTTTCATCATGAATAAGAAGAATCCACCTCTTGGAGAGGTGTTGGATTTCTTTTGGAGAAAGGAGTACCAAGCAAGAGGTGCTCCTCATATACATATGTTGCTGTGGATCAAGGATGCACCTAAATTTGGAACGGAACCAGAAGACTCAGTGATGAGTTTCATCCAACAGTATTCTACGTGTGCTGTTCCAAACGCAAAGGAGAAGAAAAGCCTAAGAGAAAAAGTTCTGCGTTTCCAAAGCCATCGATGTGGAAAGTACTGCCGTCGTAAATTCCGAAACAAGGACAAGTTCTACACTAAATGTCGTTTCGGCTTTCCACGACCGGTGATTTCTAAAGGAAGAGTAAACAGTTTGATGTCTTCGCTGCGACACAATGTCATGAAGAAATCACCTAAAAACACTTACAATTTGAAGAGGAACCAAGAGTCCAAGTACATCAACGACTACAACCCGGTGATTTTGTCAATGTGGAATGCTAACATGGATATACAGTTTGTGGCTGATAACTGTATGGCTGTGGCTCGGTATGTGACGTCTTACATCACCAAAAAAGAGAAGACAGAATTGAAGGATATGTGGGAGGACATTTCCCATGAAAAGAGCCTCAGCAAGAAGTTGTACAGTTTCAGTCTGAAGATGTTGTCGCATCGAGAAATCGGAGCGTACGAATGTTCTGACCGGTTGTCTTCAGCAAGTCTCTATGCCAAGTCCAGGAGTATCGTTTGGGCGAGTCTTGGTCTTGCAGCAACGCGTAATCGAGTTCTCAAACCTGTGCGGGAAATTGAGTATTTGGCGGAAAAGGAGCCAAACAGTACCGACATTTTGAAGACAAACATGTTGGATACATATTATCCAAATCGAAGCAGTCACCTCGAGAATGTTTGTCTGTATGAGGTTCTGCAAAATTACATATTCAAGAGGAACATCAAAGAAGATACTGAGAAAGGAGTGTATGCTGTAATAGGAAGTGAGGGATGTCTGGTCAAGCAAAGAAAATGCCACTTGGTAAACCATCGAAAATTGAGTGGTGAATCTCCTGAAAAAAAGGAGTTTTTCTATTTAGCACTTTTGCAACTTTTCAAGCCTTGGCGTGCAGAAGAGGAACTGCTTGGAGATTTCCTCTGTTACGAAGACTCTTTCAATGCCGCCAAGGAGACCATAGAATGTCCTGCTTTTCCCAAATATGTAGAAATGTTGAATGCGGAAATTGAGCAGGAAGCAACGATTGCAGCCGAGATTGCCAGAGACAGTTCTCAGGACAGTCAGAGTTCTGCTTCATTGAGTCAGGATCCACTAGGAGGACCTGTTATCGAAAATGAAGCTGCCACTGCTATGAATGAAGTGGAAAGAGCCATGGCACATGCTCAAGAGGATGCGGTTAACTTAGAAGAGTTGGAAAGACAACTCAACGTTGAGCAGAGGAAAATATATGACGAAGTTACCATGCAAATTGATCATGGATTAAGTCATGATAAGAAAGAGTGCTCATGTACGTCGTTGAAGCCTGTCCGACTGTACGTGAGTGGAGAAGCGGGAACTGGAAAAAGTTTCCTCATTAAAGCAATTTCATGCTATTTGCAGGAAAGGACAGAGTCATCGCTGTCTTGTGTTGTCACTGCTCCAACTGGACTGGCAGCACATAATATTAAAGGGATTACTTTACATCGTTTACTGATGCTGCCAGTGGAGCATGACAACAAATTACAATATCACAAGCTATCTGGAGATGCTTGTTTTGAAGTTTCAAGAATCTTGAGGAAAATGAAACTTCTTATCATTGACGAAGTAAGCATGGTTTCCAATGTCATGCTTGCCTTTGTGCATTTGAGGATGCAAGAAGTTCTCAAAACAGAGTATGATGTGTTATTTGGTGGCAAACACATCATTGTTTTCGGAGATCTTCTGCAGCTGACACCAGTGAAAGGGCAACCTGTGTTCAAAATGCTCACGCATGAAGATACCAGGAAGTGCCTAGGCAGCATTGGCAACGTCAATATATGGTTAAACTTCAATTATGCTGAACTGCATGAAAATATGCGTCAGGCGAAGGATGAAGTTTACAAGACTATTCTACAAGATGTTAGAATTGGAAAAGTGACTGAGCATGGGAAAGAAGCTTTACATGCACGATTACTGTCAAATTTATATCCAGAACAAGATATTGTGCCTGAGAATATTTTTCAGAAAATTACTGAGAAGAAATCTGGAATATGTTTGATGCCAACTCTTGCAGAATGTGCCAAATTTAACAACAAAATGTTGCATTTAGAAAAGCAAGAGATTGTGAAACTGGAAGCTATTGATAGAGTAGAGCATATGGGATCAACAATTATTTTGTCTGAGAATCTGAAAACAAAATTGGATTAATTAGAGAAGAGTATATCTAAAACTGCAGGTTTTGAAAAGACTCTGAATGTGTGCTTGAACTGCCGTATAATTTTAAGAAGGAATTTACATGTTGAAAGAGGTCTGGTAAATGGATCAATGGGTAATGTTGTTGATTTTGTGAAATACAGAAATAGAGATGGAATTGAATTTTAAAAAATTAAATTTGATGGCATTGAGGAAGTACAGCTAATTGCTCGTTGTTCTGCTAGATTTTTGCTTGTAAAAGACTTATATGTTCGCCGTAAGCAGTTTCCTGTTTGCTTGGCATATGCGGTGACAATTCATAAATCGCAAGGTTTAAGTGTAGACAGTGCATTGGTGAATATTGGCAGTTCTGTGTTCAAGGAGGGTATGGCATATGTGGCATTGTCACGAGTTAGAACTTTATCGGGATTGTACTTGATTGAGTGTGATGTCACAAACATTTGTGCGGATCTAGATTGTGTTAAGGAATACAATAGGTTAAGAAGAGAGTATGCGCCACATTTGCCTCAGTATCCTTTGTTTGAGAAACGTGTGGTAGGCCGGAAACGAAGAAATGAGAACAATACTGGGGAGGTTGTAGCAAAAAGACAAAAAGTCAATGAACCTAAAATTACAAGCAGAAACAAAAAGGATTCTGTTGAAGATGTTGTTGGTTTTCAGTTTGAAAACAGTTCTGGTGTCAACTGCTATGCTAATGTAGTGGTTAATGTTTTGTTTTCTCTAAAAAATGTAAAAGAAGAGATTGTGGTCAATTCTGATCAAAGATTTTGCAGTTTGTTAAATTCTGTGTTAGAGAAATGTACCACTGATAGAAGAAACATAGAAAGTGTGTCTGAAATTCGAAATCTGTTAGACAGATGTTCAGGCCAAACACAATTCTCTCAAAATATTCAGCAAGATTGTCAGGAGCTTTTAATGTATATGCTTGATGTATTACATGCTGAAGGTGTAGATGTAGATCAGCTGTTTGGGCTTTCTTATCAATGGCAGCATGACTGCGAGAACTGTATGGTATCAAGTACTACTAGTGTAGACTCAGAAAGATTTATATATTTAACTTTGCCAGACAGTAAATCAGTCTCCTTTAATAAGCTAGTAAAAGCAGCTGATCACAACATGGAGTGTAGCCAATGTAAATCTGAAATGATGTCCACATTATTTATACGAACATATGGCCAGTATGTCATTTTAATGTTCCAACGATGTAGGCCTGATGGAACAAAATTGACAACTTTAATTAAAAATTTTGTAGCTTCGCAGTTGTCAATATCAGGAAGGACTTTTGTAACTGCAGCAATTATATATCATGACGGCCCTTCAATAACATCAGGACATTACACAGCTTATTTAAAGTCTAGAAATGGCTGGTCATTCTGCAATGATTCTGTTTTAATTTTCAAAAAAAAATTGCCGTATGACCTTAAAAACTCTTACCTGGTGTTTTTAAAACCAAAATTTTAGGGAAATAATCTCGGGATGTGCTCTGTGGAATTTCAAGAAGTTCTAATGGCTCCTACACAATTTGGCCTTGAGGATAAGTGTAGTTCAGAGACATAACTTCTAACCATAGGACTGGACATTATGGAGAAATACGTGCACTTTGAATGAGTTCAGAAAAACTGTTTCTTTTTATAAACTAATTGAAGCAGCCAATCAAAACATGGAGTAGAGGGAATGTAAGTCTGCAATGCTGTCTACTGTTTTACATTGCTTTGTGATTAAAAGTGATGTAGAGAATTAAATAATTGTAGTAGTCATAGAGGTAGTGTAAGTCTGCTTGTATCAGTGTCATAGGAAAAGTAGAACATGACTGAGCAAGAAGGGGAAGATATTACTATTCCAGGATTGTGAAAATGATCTTCAACATTTTAATTCTGAAAGTTGCGGAAATGCCAAATGACGGGATTGGCTTACAAGAAATCCAAGAGTTATAAATGGCTCTGACCAGATTTGGCCTTGTGGAAAATTGTGGTAGAGAGCAAGAAGTCATTTATTGCATGTAACGTGTTTTTAAAAACGATGGAGATTTTCTTTCAGAAAGTGGCGGGCTGAAAGTAATAACAGCACAAAAGAGTGTAAGCTGTTCATAGGACATCCTTGGACGTCATGGAAAGTAAGTTAACTTTAAGGAGTTCTGAATTTTGATTTCTGATGTTGTATGGGTTTTTTAAACACAATCATTTTGATTGTTTTTTTTTCCCCGCTGTTACATGATGAATACCTTCAAGTCACTGTTTTTAGTGAATTTTGATACATTCTGAGAACAGCAAAAATAAACCATTTAACATGTATAATTAATTCTGTACTGTTTGCATTTATGATGTATATGTAGAACTGTGTAGGAGGCATGGAGAAGGTGAGGCTTCTGTAAGTGTCAAAGTTGTTGCATGCAGTGCTGCACTTCTGCGTATTCTTTCATATGCTAGACTACATCTGCACAATGAGATACCTAAGCAAAGGAAACACAAGTGATGTGATTGTGAAATGAGCAAAATAAATTGCATGTATTTCAATTACATCACCTGTGTTTCCTATCATTACGAATCACATTGTGCAGATCAAGTTTAGGTCTGTCCAGGGAAACATAGGAGGTTTGGACTTTGTTGAAGAGTGCAGTGGACATGACTCACTTCATTGGTAGACCTTCACATGTATTATGTCCTCTATTCTCTTCAACAACTCGAAATTTCATCTGCAACCCTGAGTAGGCCTCACCTGAAACAAAACTCTGGATAGTAGACATCTTATTGGCATCCTGAAGCAATTATTTAAAATGTTAGTGTCTTGCGACACTTTTCTGAAACAACAGCAATGCAAAATATGCACCATGTTTTAAGATAGGCCTCACTTCATCTGCATCAAGATACTGTTAGTTTAAAATGTATATCTTTAGGACTGTGTAGGGGGCCTGGAGAAGCAGAAGCTTCTGTAAGTGTCAAAGTTGTTGAAAAACTGTTTGTCCTTCAATCTTTGCCCTTGTCTTTTGTAATTTTTAAATACATGTTTTAATATTTTTCAAATGTTTGTTCTCTCTTTCACAGATTGAAAGTATAAAAACAAAAAGTGAGTAATTTAACGACAATTATGAGGTAAATATTTTGTACTCTTTTCGTTACATTTCTATCACATTGAACTACTATTAGTTCCACTGCTTCATTTCTTTAATCCTCAGTTTCCTGCCTTTGCTACTTCCCTCATTCCTTTCTCTATTACCTACTTACTCAACTCCTTCCACTCTTTTTCTCAGTCCCTCTCTTCTCATAGTTCCTCACTCTTGTTCACTCACTCCGTCTCTATTACTCTTAGTGTCTTTGACTGATCACTGTATCACTATTTGTTCATAATGCTTTCTCTGTGTAGTTGAAGCACACTAAGGGGCATATTATGAACACAGCCAATACAATTATTGCTGTTTTTATTGGCAGAAAACTGGTGCAAAAGTAGTTTTAGTGGCAGTTTTCTACCGCAAAAGCAGCTTTAGCGACACATTTCTGCCAATAAAAGCTGCAAAACTTTTATTGCCTATGTTGATGATATGGCTCTATGTTACTTACATTTCTTTGCTGTTTCAATTAATCTTTTTCTGTTATTTTTTGTTTTCTGTTTTCTATTTTTTCTCTCTGTTATTCCCCATGTTTTAATCTTATTTTGAACATTCACTCACATTCTCCAAGAAACTCTTCTTTGTTAATGTTATACTCTCTTTTTTAGGTCGAGCGACCTATCTCAATGCGCATGTGCGCATTGAGAGCGGGAGCTCGATCTATTGCAGCTTAAACAGAGCTTACCGAGATCAGGCGATTCCCAGGCGATTTCTTCCAGTGCACGTGAAAGCGCGTGCACAATGCCACCAGCCGCTTGCCTCGCATTACCACATCAAAGGCAAGGCGGCCTCGTCTCAGGCCCCTGCTGCTTCACACCCTCATGCCGCTCTCCCCGCTCCGCCCCCTCCCCTGCCCGCCGTGTCGCATTTCTCCTCCGCCGGCCGTACTTTCACTTTGACGGCCGCAGGCCATCTCTCGTGTTTCTCCTTGTTATTGTTCGAGTGTTTCCCTGGCTCAGCGTGGTGCCCGATTCATGGACATTTACAGACGCTCTGGTCTCTGTTATTGTATTTCCAGGACATGGTGCCATTCTGCCGCAGCAGCATTAGGGCTGTACATAAAATGCCATGCGATAATTCACTCTAGTTTTACTTAGGCTCTCACAATGTTTTTAAGTAACGTGACAGCTGCAACATATTTAAGTGCCCAGACAGCTACAACCACACTTGTGAACAGCATTTCTTACCCCGCTCGGTAGGCGGGGTCATGACTTCACTCAAATGGTGAACAATGGCATGGGAGTCAAGAACATCGCAGAGTAGGGTTATAAGCTGGCCGGTGCTTGTTCTACATTGGCATGCAGCTCTCCCTTTGAAGACTAGATTCCTGTTTGTATTCCCCAGTCTAATATAAACAAGCATTTTTTATACTGCAATCAAAATAAAATAAAGCGGAACAGGACCGTAAATTACGTGTGACGTACATTGCATACAAACTGAGGATTCACGTGTGTTTGTCTATACACTCCAGCACCCGCTTACACATACAGTGGTACCTACACAGCAGCACACACACACTAACAAACATAGATAGATACACAGCACAGCGTGGGACACGCACACAAACACAGTGGCTCACACACGCACACTCACAGTAGGCCACATACAGTAACTCGCTGTACACACACGTGCACACACACGCAGTACATCACGCTCCACATACACAGGCACTCAAGGTTAAATGCACACGCATAAAGTGGCACAGACACAGAGTGAGTCACACACAACTGCAAGGTCAGTAATTGTCAGGTACAAACCCACTCGCAAACAGCGTGACTCACAAGCGCAGTAGTGCATACCCTCACACTGTTACATGCTTAAAGTGGCACACAGTCTAAGATGCAGTGACACATAGACTATTACTATGAAGCACACACACTTAGATAGACATACCTAGGCACGTGCACACGAGCACTCCTAATTTCAGATTTGGACGTAGCATTCGCTGCGTTTTGTAGTCTGAGAGGCATTTGAAACACACAACCACCTGCCTTTAGCTCATACACTCAGAAGGTGCCAGCACAGGGCTCCCTCCTATATCCGCCTTAATGCGCTCTTGTTCTGCCAATTAATTAGCCTCCGAGGGTGGGAGCGGTCGCTCTTGTGATCCCCCCGCCTGCCGGGAGGCTCGGGCACATTACAGACGGAATAGCAGTGGTCCCCACGCCACCAGCTGCCTAATAACTGAGCTGCCTGCAGCCCGGCAGAGCACAGCTGGGACCTGCCCCACCAGGCTCGGCACCAACAGCTCCCCTAATCAGCCGGGCCAGCCGGCCACTGCGAGCCGCTCTTTAGTGGGCAGATGGTGTGACTTTGGACACTTTTACCTGCGTTAAAGTATTGCATGCCTCCCTCGCCCCCCCCCTCACTCCCCTCAAACTATACACCCCTGCTTTCAAGTGGAGGCTGGAGGGCATCTTACTCATTCTAGAGACTAATTACAACTCTGATTTCTAGTGTTTATTTGGAAGGGGCACAGAAGTTGCAATTGTGTGTTGCATTATTTCTTATCAAGCACGTAGCAGCAAACACCTGGGTAGGTCAAATGCATGAGAGTATTTTTCTAGGGTTTATCCCAAGCTCAAGCATTTAAAAGTACTTTGAGATGTGATAAATGTCCAAGATCACACAGGGTGTGCCTGCAATGACACTGTAATTGTGCCCAGCTATCAGGTTTTACAATTTGCACTTCAGCCGCTGGATGGTAGGTAGGATTTGTAAAGTGTGCCCAGGATCACACAGTGTGGTCATGCAGCAGTTTAATTGTCTACTGGACCAATAAAACTAACATTGTCCAGTATACCAATCAAAATTGCTCTCCAAAGACACCAGGCAAAGCAGACGCTCCCTCAAACAGATCACCAAGCGCAATTTACCCTACTTACAGCCTAGCCTGTTCTCTGTCGAGACTTTAGCAATCTTTAGAGCACAAGATAAGATCTTTTCACATGGAAGAGTCAGACGTATTGCAATACTACTTAAGAAACAAGCATTGGCATAGACAATAGGTCTCGCCTTTGGGACCTTATACGTGTTTAGCCATGCAACAGTTGACGTTGCTGCACCAAGGATATTATGCTGCATAACTAAATACTTAGAAGGTCCCAAAGGCGAGACCTATTGGCTATGCCAATGCTTGTTTTTCTTTCACTTCGTTATCTATTTTGTTTTTCACAATTATACCCTCTTCTGTCTTTTCTTCGGTAAATAGATCTATTAAACAGTATCTCTTCTTTACTCCCTATAGCTGTCTTTCTTTTAACATCACTCTCTGTTTACTTTCCTTATACTTACACTTTTTAAAAAAAAAAAATTTTTTTGGTTAGCTCCCGGTCCGCGTACCGGGAAGCTAACCCGGGAGCGAACCAAAAGAAATAGAGCTTGCCAGAGTGCTAAACATTGTAGCAATTTTTTTTGAAAGGGAAGGTAGTTCTGAAAAGAACTTTTTTTTTATATTTTTGTTGTTTTATATTTTTTTTTATTTTTTGAACATTTTTTGTTTTTTTTGTATTTTTTGAACGATTTTATATTTTTTTTGGTTTTTTTGGGGGGGGGGAAACAACAAAAAACAGGCGTTGAAAAGGGCTCAACAGGAGCAAAAAAAAATTACTGGGGGCGGTTAGGGCAATCATGGTGTTCATATGCAAGGTTGAGTGCATTGATGCTCATGTTGCCACAAGCTAATAATGCACGACAGTGCATACATAAATGTATCATATGCCCAAAATTTTGTTGGATATTTGGCACAGTTTCCCGTGCCTCCTCTGGTGTTAAAGAAACCGGTATTGTTGGTCTGGCCACAGGAGTTGGTCTAGGATTGTCCAGCATATCCCTTAATTCCGCCCGGCTGTAATTTAGGGGATGTTTCCTCGTCATGTGCCTATGCATGGTGTGATTACCATAACTGTATTTTTTGTCCGTCCCTCTGGACAATTGTTCCTTGCATATGAGGCAGGTGACATACCTCGCGTTGACTTTTTTTTGTCCACGAGGCATCGAAAAAAACTGCCAGATGAAACTGGCTTTCTTTCTGGAAACCCGGGGCAACTCTTCCAGGAATTGTGGTTCTTCTCCCTCCTCATCCATTTCTTCATCTTCCTCCTCAGTGTTGGTAATCACCTGGGGAGGTGGTCCTCTCTTCCCATGAGGAGGTGGAGGTGGTGGTGGGGGTCCACCAGCTGAAGCAACCAATGAAGCCATTTTCACACAAGCAAAATAGGTCTTCCAACAAGCAAAATAGGTCTTCCTCTCACAATGATGAAAGTCAGAGTGAGGAAAGAAGGAGGGGTTTTCATCATTTGGAAAAAACAATACTTCTCAACCAATGAAAAGTGTTATTTTTAGGTCACCTGACCTAGCCTTCCATAATTATGAAACTAAAAGTGAAATGAACCAATGAAAAGTTTTATTAACAAGTCACATGACCTCTCACGCTCATGTTACGCGCTGCGGAACGCTCCCCGGTTAGCTTCCGGGTCGCTCCGCTTCGCGCCTCGGTCCGCGCCCCGGGACACTTCCGGGTGCGCTAACGCGATACGTCACAAGACGCATTTCGCGGCAACGCGATACGTCGCGCTTTCGCGCCGCGGATCGCTTCCGGGGAGCTGCGTTTCGCGCCTCGGTCCGCGCCCCGGGGCACTTCCGGGTGCGCTAACGCAGTACGTCATAAGACGCATTACGCGGCAACGCGATACCGTCACTATGTTGATTTCTTACCGGTTCGCGGACCGGATCGTGGAATCAAATTGAGCAAACGGGAAGCTTCCCGGTTCGCGGACCGGGAGCGAAACAAAAAAAATATTTAAAAAAAATTATTAATAAACATATAAAATATATTTTGGGATTTAAAGAAGAATAAATTTTACAGCTATAGATATTAGCTTTTAAAAAACCAATGAAATTCATTGAAAAAACCATAGGTTATAGACCATATATAGTTAGGAATTAGCATTTACAAAACCTTGAAAATTCACTGAAAAAACCATAGGTTATAGACCATATATAGTTAGGAATTAGCATTTACAAAACCTTATTTTACTCACACAAAACCATTGAAATTCCATATATAGTTAGTTGCACTAACTATATATCGCGCACCCGCAATCCACTGCTGATCATGTCACATATTACATCATTCATGACATGGTCAGTGACATCACTGATGACATCACTGATGACATCTCAAATGACATCACTGATGACATCACTGATGACATCTCATTTGACATTACTGATCACATCACTGATAACATCATTCATGTGATGATACGATGAACCTCTTCAGACTCTAATATAACCTTAGATACACTCAGTGTAAACAGACACTCACAGACTGTCACTCATCCATGGAGTTACTCACACACCTAGTCAGTCATGCAAAGAATCAATCACACCTCCATTTCATCAACTATATAGTTATACACACCTTACTTATTGAAACATATAATAACACATATTTACTCTGTTATACAATCCCTGATACAAGTTCACAATGATCCATACAGCCACTCACACATTCACTGGCTCTTATGCACAGTTATTTATATATGTCAACTCTCACATGTACTGTGTTTTACATATGTACTTACTTTGACATGTAGCACTGAGATATCCATTCACTCACCAATCCACTCATGCACACAGTCAACCGCCCATACAGCTGTTTACACATGCACTTTTGAACCCATACATCTAGTGAATCAACTGCTCACACATCTATGCACAGAGTCATACACTTCCCAGACACCCACACACACACTCAGTCTCCTATACAAATACTTGGGCAACCAATCAATAACCCATAGAGTTAGTCATATAGCTAATGATCAACACATGCATCAGATTACAGAACAACAGACACAATGATGCACAATTTAAAACAGTTTAGTCACTAACCCATGCACTCAGTGAGACACATTTAATCACTCACTTATACAGTCAGTCATGCACCTACTAAATCCTTCATCCAGACACTTATACATCCACTCATTCTTCAATATGTAAGACATATTTTAACTTTACAGAAACATACAGTCACTGGATGTTGTCATCAGTGATGTCATCAGTGATGTCATTTGAGATGTCATCAGTGATGTCATCAGTGATGTCACTGACCATGTCATGAATGATGTAATATGTGACATGATCAGCAGTGGATTGCGGGTGCGCGATATATAGTTAGTACAACTAACTATATATGGAATTTCAATGGTTTTGTCTGAGTAAAATAAGGTTTTGTAAATGCTAATTCCTAACTATATATGGTCTATAACCTATGGTTTTTTCAGTGAATATATATATATATATATAATTCACTGAAAAAACCATAGGTTATACACCATATATAGTTAGGAATTAGCATTTAAAAAACCTTATTTTACTCACACAAAACCAATGAAATTCCATATATAGTTAGTTGTACTAACTATATATCACGCACCCGCAATCCACTGCTGATCATGTCACATATGACATCATTCATGACATGGTCAGTGACATCACTGATGACATCACTGATGACATCTCAAATGACATCACTGATGACATCACTGATGACATCTCAAATGACATCACTGATGACATCACTGATGACAACATCCAGTGACTGTATTTTTCTGTAAAGTTAAAATATGTCTTACATATTTAAGAATGAGTGGATGTATAAGTGTCTGGATGAAGGATTTAGTAGGTGCATGACTGACTGTATGAGTGAGTGGTTAAATGTGTCTCACTGAGTGCATGGGTTAGTGACTAAACTGTCTTAATTTGTGCATCATTATGTCTGTTGTTCTGTAAACTGCTGCATTTGTTGATCATTAGCTATATGAGTAACTATATGGGTTATTGATTGGTTGCCCAAGCATTTGTATGGGAGACTGAGAGTGTGTGTGGGTGGCTGGGAGGTGTATGACTCTGTGCATAGATGTATGGGTTCAAAAGTGCATGTGGAAACAGCTGTATGGGTGGTTGACTGTGTGCATGACTGTATTGGTGAGTGAATAGATATCTCAGTGCTACATGTCAAAGTAAGTACATATGTAAAATACAGTACATGTGAGAGTTGACATATATAAATAACTGTGCATAAGAGCCAGTGAATGTGTGAGTGGCTGTATGGATCATTGTGCTCTTGTATCCAGGATTGTATAAGTGAGTAAATATGTTTTAGTATATGTTTGAATAAGTAAGGTGTGTATAACTGTATAGTTGTGAAAATGGAGGTGTGATTGATTCTTTGCATGACTGACTAGGTGTGTAAGTAACTCCATGGATGAGTGACAGTCTGTGAGTGTCTGTTTACACTGAGTGTATCTAAGGTTATATTAGAGTCTGAAGAGGTTCATCGTATTATCACATGAATGATGTCATCAGTGATGTGATCATTAATGTCAAATGAGATTTTATCAGTGATGTCATCAGTGTTGTCATTTGAGATGTCATCAGTGATGTCATCAGTGATGTCATTTGAGATGTCATCAGTGATGTCACTGACCATGTCATGAATGATGTCATATGTGACATGATCAGCAGTGGATTGCGGGTGCGTGATATATAGTTAGTACAACTAACTATATATGGAATTTCATTGGTTTTGTGTGAGTAAAATAAGGTTTTTTAAATGCTAATTCCTAACTATATATGGTGTATAACCTATGGTTTTTTCAGTGAATTTTCAAGGTTTTGTAAATGCAAATTCCTAACTATATATGGTCTATAACCTATGGTTTTTTCAATGAATTTCATTGGTTTTTTAAAAGCTAATATCTATAGCTGTAAAATGTATTCTTCTTTAAATACAAAAATATATTTTATATGTTTATTAATAATTTTTTTTAAATATTTTTTTTGTTTCGCTCCCGGTCCGCGAACCGGGAAGCTTTCCGTTAGCTCAAATAGATGCCGCGACCCGGTCCGCGAACCGATAAGAAATCAACAGTGACGGTATCGCGTTGCCGCGAAATGCGTCTTGTGACGTATCGCGTTAGCGCACCCGGAAGTGTCCCGGGGCGCGGACCGAGGCGCGAAGCGCAGCGACCCGGAAGCGATCCGCGTTGCCGCGTAATGCGTCTTGTGACGTATCGCGTTAGCGCACCCGGAAGTGTCCCGGGGCGCGGACCGAGGCGCGAAGCTGAGCGACCCGGAAGCTAACCGGGGAGCGTTCCGCAGCGCGTAACATGAGCGTGAGAGGTCATGTGACTTGGTAATAAAACTTTTCATTGGTTCATTTCACTTTTGGTTTCATAATGATGGAAGGCTAGGTCAGGTGACCTAAAAATAACACTTTTCATTGGTTGAGAACTTTTGCTTTTCCCAAATGATGAAAACCCCTCCTTCTTTCCTCACTCTGACTTTCATCTTGGTGAGAGAAAGACCCTTTTACATTATAGAGAAATGGCTTCCATTGTTGCTTCAGCTAGTGTTCCCCCACCACCACCCCCACCTCCTCAAGGGAAGAAAGGACCACCTGCTCAACCAATATTTGAAGAAGAGGAAGATCAAGAAGAGGAGGAAGAGGAGGAAGAGCCTGAGTTTTTGCCAGAGGAGCCCAGGAGGTACAATAGAAAAGAAAACTACATCTGGCAATTTTTTTAATTTCCAGCAGGGCAAAAAAAAGTCAATGCCAGATATGTGTTTTGTCGTATTTGCAACGATCGACTTTCAAGGGGCACTGACAAGAAATACAGCTTCGGAAATTATACGATGCACAGGCATATGAGTAGGTGGCACCCAAATAATTATAGTGCTGCCCAGCTTCGTGATGAACAGCAAAATCCCCTGGCAATGGTGAGAAGATCTGCTGTCAAAGAAGTATCGGGACCAGAGGCGAGGGAGGTGATCCCGAACATTCAAATGGACATGGGGGAAGTAAAGCAAGTGTGCGTGTGGTGCAGCCAAACACTTTGCTACCGAGAAAGTAGCATTACCCTTATAATGAGAGCTATCAAAAATCATGTTTGCCCGAAACGCCCCAAAAAATAAATTCTTCTTTTTTTCGTTGCTCCTGTTGAGCCCTTCTCAATGAATCATTTTTGTTTCCCCCCTGCCCCCCAAAAAACAAAAAAATTACAAAATGTTCAGAAAAAACAAAAAAAAATATAAAAAATGTTCAGAAAAATAATAAAAAAAATTTAAAACAACAAAAACCAAAAAAAAAGTTCTTTTCAGAACTACCTCCCCATTATAAAAAAAATTGGTAGAATTTTTGAAATTCTGCCAACCTCTATTTCTTTTAGTTCGCTTCCAGTTCGCACTCCGGTACGCGAACCAGGAGCGAACCAAAAAAATTTTTTTTAAAAAAGAACAGTAAGTATAAGGGAAGGAAACAGACAGTTATGTTACAAGAAAGACAGCTACAGGGAGTAAAGAAAACATACTGTTACCCGCAATCCACTTCTGATCATGTCACATATTATATCATTCTTGACATGGTCAGTGACATCATCAGCAGTGGATTGCGAGTAACAGTATCTTTTGTTTACTTCCTATAGCTGTCTTTCTTGTAACATAAATGTCTGTTTCCTATCCTTATACTTACTGTTCTTATTTTAAAATTTTTTTGAGATCATTCAGAAACAGTAACATTAATAGAGACAGAATGAGTGAATAATAATGAAGAAGTATGAGAAGAGAGGGACTGAGAAAAATACTGGAAGGAGTAGAATAATTAAGTAATAGAGAAAGGAATGAGAGAAGTAGCAAACGCAGGAAAGTAAGGATTAAAGAAATGAAGCAGTAGAACTAATAGATGTTAAATGTCATAGATTAAATGATTGATTCAGAATGACGATAAGGTGTGTCCTCTCCAAAAGTTTGTTTAAGATGAGGCCTACTCAGGGTTGCATATCAAATTTATGCTTGTTGAAGAATACAGAGGAGATAATACATGTGAAGGCCTACCATTGAAGTAAAACATGTCCACTTCACTCTTGAACAACGGCCAGACCTCTTCTGTATCCATAGACAGACCTAAAGTTCATCTGCACAATGTCATCAGTAAACTTAGAAAACACAAGTAATGTAATTGAAAAACGTGGAGTTTCTTTTGCTCATTTCAAAATCACATCACCTGTGTTGCCTTTGCTTAGGTATCTCATAGTGCAGATGTAGTTCAGCATATGAAACAGTACGCAGAAGTGCAGCAGTGTATGCATTAATACATGTGAAGGCCTACCAATGAAGTAAGTCATGTCCACTTATTACATCATTCATGACATAGTCAATGACATCATCAGCAGTGGATTGCGGGTTAAAAGAGTAGAAAACATTTACCTTATAATTCTTGTTAACTTTTTCAAATATTTTTTCATACTTTCAATCTGTAAAAGAGAGAAGAAACATTTCAAAAATATTAAAACATGTATTTAAAAATTTGAAAAGACAAGGGAAAAGGTTCAAGAAGAAACAGTTTTTCAAAAACTTTGAGATTTACAGAAGCCTCTGCTGCTATACGTCCCCTACACAATCCTAAAGATATATATTTTAAACAAACAGTATCTTGATGCTGATGAAGTGAGGCCTATTTTGGAACATGGTGCATCTTTTGCACTGCTGATGTCTCACAATAGTGATGCAATAGCAGCGCAAAAAAGATGTAAAGCCATCATAAAATTGTGTCTAACATTTTAAATGATTCTTTCAGGATACAAATAAGATGTGTCCTTTCAAGAGGTTTCTTTAAGGTGAGGCCTTTTCAGTTTTAAAAAAAAAACAGTACCCAGAAGTGCAGCACTGTAAGCATTAACTTTGACACTTACAGAAGCCTCAGTTTCTCCATATCTACCTCACATTTCTAAATGTATATCATAAGTACAAAAAGTAGAACATTAATTATACATGTTAAATGGTTTATTTTTGCTGTTCTCAGAATGTATCAAATTTCACTAAAAACAGTGACTTGAAGGTATTCATCATGTAACAGCGGGGAAAAAAAAACACAATCAAAATGATTGTGTTTAAAAAACCCATACAACATCAGAAATCAAAATTCAGAACTCCTTAAAGTTAACTTACTTTCCATGACGTCCAAGGATGTCCTATGAACAGCTTACACTCTTTTGTGCTGTTATTACTTTCAGCCCGCCACTTTCTGAAAGAAAATCTCCATCGTTTTTAAAAACACGTTACATGCAATAAATGACTTCTTGCTCTCTACCACAATTTTCCACAAGGCCAAATCTGGTCAGAGCCATTTATAACTCTTGGATTTCTTGTAAGCCAATCCCGTCATTTGGCATTTCCGCAACTTTCAGAATTAAAATGTTGAAGATCATTTTCACAATCCTGGAATAGTAATATCTTCCCCTTCTTGCACAGTCATGTTCTACATTTCCTATGACACTGATACTGCTTACTATGAAGCAGACTTACACTACCTCTATGACTACTACAATTATTTAATTCTCTACATCACTTTTAATCACAAAGCAATGTAAAACAGTAGACAGCATTGCAAACTTACATTCCCTCTACTCCATGTTTTGATTGGCTGCTTCAATTAGCTTATAAAAAGAAACAGTTTTTCTGAACTCATTCAAAGTGCACGTATTTCTCCATGACGTCCAGTCCTATGGTTAGAAGTTATGTCTCTGAACTACACTTATCCTCAAGGCCAAATTGTGTAGGAGCCATTAGAACGTCTTGAAATTCCACAGAGCACATCCCGAGATTATTTCCCTAATATTTTGGTTTTAAAAACACCAGGTAAGAGTTTTTAAGGTCATACGGCAATTTTTTTTTGAAAATTAAAACAGAATCATTACAGAATGACCAGCCATTTCTACACTTTAAATAAGCTGTGTAATGTCCTGATGTTATTGAAGGGCCGTCATGATATATAATTGCTGCAGTTACAAAAGTCCTTCCTGATATTGACAACTGCGAAGCTACAAAATTTTTAATTAAAGTTGTCAATTTTGTTCCATCAGGCCTACATCGTTGGAACATTAAAATGACATACTGGCCATATGTTCGTATAAATAATGTGGACATCATTTCAGATTTACATTGGCTACACTCCATGTTGTGATCAGCTGCTTTTACTAGCTTATTAAAGGAGACTGATTTACTGTCTGGCAAAGTTAAATATATAAATCTTTCTGAGTCTACACTAGTAGTACTTGATACCATACAGTTCTCGCAGTCATGCTGCCATTGATAAGAAAGCCCAAACAGCTGATCTACATCTACACCTTCAGCATGTAATACATCAAGCATATACATTAAAAACTCCTGACAATCTTGCTGAATATTTTGAGAGAATTGTGTTTGGCCTGAACATCTGTCTAACAGATTTCGAATTTCAGACACACTTTCTATGTTTCTTCTATCAGTGCTACATTTCTCTAACACAGAATTTAACAAACTGCAAAATCTTTGATCAGAATTGACCACAATCTCTTCTTTTACATTTTTTAGAGAAAACAAAACATTAACCACTACATTAGCATAGCAGTTGACACCAGAACTGTTTTCAAACTGAAAACCAACAACATCTTCAACCGAATCCTTTTTGTTTCTGCTTGTAATTTTAGGTTCATTGACTTTTTGTCTTTTTGCTACAACCTCCCCAGTATTGTTCTCATTTCTTCGTTTTCGGCCTACCACACGTTTCTCAAACAAAGGATACTGAGGCAAATGTGGCGCATACTCTCTTCTTAACCTATTGTATTCCTTAACACAATCTAGATCCGCACAAATGTTTGTGACATCACACTCAATCAAGTACAATCCCGATAAAGTTCTAACTCGTGACAATGCCACATATGCCATACCCTCCTTGAACACAGAACTGCCAATATTCACCAATGCACTGTCTACACTTAAACCTTGCGATTTATGAATTGTCACCGCATATGCCAAGCAAACAGGAAACTGCTTACGGCGAACATATAAGTCTTTTACAAGCAAAAATCAAGCAGAACAATGACCAATTAGCTGTACTTCCTCAATGCCATCAAATTTAATTTTTAAAAATTCAATTCCATCTCTATTTCTGTATTTCACAAAATCAACAACATTACCCATTGATCCATTTACCAGACCTCTTTCAACATGTAAATTCCTTCTTAAAATTATACGGCAGTTCAAGCACACATTCAGAGTCTTTTCAAAACCTGCAGTTTTAGATATACTCTTCTCTAATGAATCCAATTTTGTTTTCAGATTCTCAGACAAAATAATTGTTGATCCCATATGCTCTACTCTATCAATAGCTTCCAGTTTCACAATCTCTTGCTTTTCTAAATGCAACATTTTGTTGTTAAATTTGGCACATTCTGCAAGAGTTGGCATCAAACATATTCCAGATTTCTTCTCAGTAATTTTCTGAAAAATATTCTCAGGCACAACATCTTGTTCTGGATATAAATTTGACAGTAATCGTGCATGTAAAGCTTCTTTCCCATGCTCGGTCACTTTTCCAATTCTAACATCTTGTAGAATAGTCTTGTAAACTTCATCCTTCGCCTGACGCATATTTTCATGCAGTTCAGCATAATTGAAGTTTAACCATATATTGACGTTGCCAATGCTGCCTAGGCACTTCCTGGTATCTTCATGCGTGAGCATTTTGAACACAGGTTGCCCTTTCACTGGTGTCAGCTGCAGAAGATCTCCGAAAACAATGATGTGTTTGCCACCAAATAACACATCATACTCTGTTTTGAGAACTTCTTGCATCCTCAAATGCACAAAGGCAAGCATGACATTGGAAACCATGCTTACTTCGTCAATGATAAGAAGTTTCATTTTCCTCAAGATTCTTGAAACTTCAAAACAAGCATCTCCAGATAGCTTGTGATATTGTAATTTGTTGTCATGCTCCACTGGCAGCATCAGTAAACGATGTAAAGTAATCCCTTTAATATTATGTGCTGCCAGTCCAGTTGGAGCAGTGACAACACAAGACAGCGATGACTCTGTCCTTTCCTGCAAATAGCATGAAATTGCTTTAATGAGGAAACTTTTTCCAGTTCCCGCTTCTCCACTCACGTACAGTCGGACAGGCTTCAACGACGTACATGAGCACTCTTTCTTATCATGACTTAATCCATGATCAATTTGCATGGTAACTTCATCATATATTTTCCTCTGCTCAACGTTGAGTTGTCTTTCCAACTCTTCTAAGTTAACCGCATCCTCTTGAGCATGTGCCATGGCTCTTTCCACTTCATTCATAGCAGTGGCAGCTTCATTTTCAATAACAGGTCCTCCTAGTGGATCCTGACTCAATGAAGCAGAACTCTGACTGTCCTGAGAACTGTCTCTGGCAATCTCGGCTGCAATCGTTGCTTCCTGCTCAATTTCCGCATTCAACATTTCTACATATTTGGGAAAAGCAGGACATTCTATGGTCTCCTTGGCGGCATTGAAAGAGTCTTCGTAACAGAGGAAATCTCCAAGCAGTTCCTCTTCTGCACGCCAAGGCTTGAAAAGTTGCAAAAGTGCTAAATAGAAAAACTCCTTTTTTTCCGGAGATTCGCCACTCAATTTTCGATGGTTTACCAAGTGGCATTTTCTTTGCTTGACCAGACATCCCTCACTTCCTATTACAGCATACACTCCTTTCTCAGTATCTTCTTTGATGTTCCTCTTGAATATGTAATTTTGAAGAACCTCATACAGACAAACATTCTCGAGGTGAATGCTTCGATTTGGATAATATGTATCCAACATGTTGGTCTTCAAAATGTCGGTACTGTTTGGCTCCTTTTCCGCCAAATACTCAATTTCCCGCACAGGTTTGAGAACTCGATTACGCGTTGCAGCAAGACCAAGACTCGCCCAAACGATACTCCTGGACTTGGCATAGAGACTTGCTGAAGACAACCGGTCAGAACATTCGTACGCTCCGATTTCTCGATGCGACAACATCTTCAGACTGAAACTGTACAACTTCTTGCTGAGGCTCTTTTCATGGGAAATGTCCTCCCACATATCCTTCAATTCTGTCTTCTCTTTTTTGGTGATGTAAGACGTCACATACCGAGCCACAGCCATACAGTTATCAGCCACAAACTGTATATCCATGTTAGCATTCCACATGGACAAAATCACCGGGTTGTAGTCGTTGATGTACTTGGACTCTTCGTTCCTCTTCAAATTGTAAGTGTTTTTAGGTGATTTCTTCATGACATTGTGTCGCAGCGAAGACATCAAACTGTTTACTCTTCCTTTAGAAATCACCGGTCGTGGAAAGCCGAAACGACATTTAGTGTAGAACTTGTCCTTGTTTCGGAATTTACGACGGCAGTACTTTCCACATCGATGGCTTTGGAAACGCAGAACTTTTTCTCTTAGACTTTTCTTCTCCTTTGCGTTTGCAACAGCACACGTAGAATACTGTTGGATGAAACTCATCACTGAGTCTTCTGGATCCGTTCCAAATTTAGGTGCATCCTTGATCCACAGCAACATATGTATATGAGGAGCACCTCTTGCTTGGTACTCCTTTCTCCAAAAGAAATCCAACACCTCTCCAAGAGGTGGATTCTTCTTATTCATGATGAAAGACATCATAGCTTCAAATCTATGATTGAAGTACCTACATACATTGACTGGATCCAAAGAGCACAGTTCTCCGGGTGTCTTGAATTCGATGTTATCTACGTTAGCATTTGCCTCTCGTAGAAATTCAAGTAAGTCTTCCCAGCCATACTCGGCACAGCTCAGAGTGAGGAACCATGTGGGAGTACCTAAGTTCCTCAGCATACATTTTAAATCACCATGACGACGGTACCAGTACTCATTAGTACCACGCTGACACGCCATGAGATTAATCAGGTGAGAATCCAAAATACTGTCTTGGACATTGACTTTATCCATAAAGTCACTTGCAGAGATGTTTTGCATGTGTATACCACTTTTCAAGATGTGGTTCACTGCATATGATAGTCCAGACAGATCGCTTTCAAACAGGAGATGAAACAAATAAGGAATGCATTGTCGAAACCTAGCATCTCCTGCATACAATCGCAAAGTCCGGTATTCAGAAGCAGGAATTTGATGAGGTCGCTCATCATATCTTCCTCCCTGACCTGTTGGAAAAAGCTGTGGGAAACACCGAGCTTCCAAACTTTCCTCCCAAACACTAATGGGACTCCCTTTGGCTTGTTTCATTTGAAACAACTCAATAGCATTCCCCATGACTTCCTTGGAATGCAAAGGATGAACACTATAATGTTCATATATTTCTTCACTAGTAGAGGGTTCTACTTTCTCAATTTGACCAGCACACAAATCGCTATCCTCTTCCTCACTTACTTCCTCTTCTGCAACATATACATTCTTATAGTATTTATTATTTTTTTTCAAATACAATGTTGCCTTTTTAACTTTCCTAACATCTACTAAATCTTGCCATATTTTCTTATTCTTTGTCGGAACCCCATTAACTAAGATAACCAGAGGTTTCTCTTCCACTTTTTCTACTCCAATTGTGTTAATGTTTTTCTTCAAATCTAGAGGCAAATAAACAACTCTTCCCTTTAATCCTCTCTGTAAATCTGATGGAGGCAATTTCCCTGTCTTTGGCTCCATTCTTACAATAGCCTGAAAGGGATGGATACTTTGAATCAAAATAGATTCATAAGTATTTAAATCCTTCAATTCAGAAGGAATCTCAACCAATTCCAGATTATTATGAACTGCTCTAGCAGGCATCTGGTTTTGATTTAATTTGCAACAACAATAACTACACACACGTTGATCCAATCCCAAATCAAAACAATTTTCTACCATCAAGTATGTTGCGAAATCCTTCCATTCACTATTATTTTCCCTTTCACTTTTTGCATATAAATCCACTAACTTAGTCTGATTCTTATAATAAGTGCGTCGACAACACACACAAGTGAAATTAGGCCTCTCACTTGATTTCACCTCAAACGTCGCAATTTCCCTCTGGAAATTATCTGTACTGGAAACCTGTACACTATCTTCCACATGACCCTCTTCTTCTTGCTCAATTTCAACATTCTCCTCTTTACTTCCAAAGTAACAAAACTCAATTTCTTCACATATATTCTTCACATCTATTTCAGAACCATGCAAAAGAGCAGCGCATAATTGTTTAAGCATAATTGCTGGACTCTTAGCATAATACAACATTCTAACTAATTTCCTCACTTTATTATGATGCACTGCTAGCATCCTGAAATGATGAAAAACACTCTGGCATACTCTCCTGGAAAGACAAGCCAGTGAATGACCATGCAAACCTGTCACTTCTCTTACTCTGCAAGGATCTAATTCTTGCAACAACCTTATTTTCTGCTTCAAACTTTTCTTATTAAATGACCGTACAAAATCACAAAGCAAATTGATGGAATCCTGTCGCACACTGCAAATACTACTACACTTCCAGGTGTACACAGGACCCTTAGCACGTCTTCCTAAAACCTCATTACCTAACACCTCTTCTGCCTCTGTTGTCACAAGTTTTTCTTTTTCAACTGGACAACCATCTTTCACTTCATAAGCACGACCACTGGTGTCAACTGCATGCACCAAATCATTATCCTGGAAATAACTCTCCTCATTAAAAAATGCCTCACAGCTTGAACTATGCATCCATTCTCCAGAAAAAACTTCACAAAAATTACTACGATTAACTATTCTTTTCCATCTACTATTTCTTTTGAAATCATAAATTGCCTTGTTTAGCTTCCTAATTCTATTGATTATCAAAATAAATAACTTACGTTTAATTTCAAATGCCTGATCAATAACTTTCTCAACTTTTTTTTTCTCTTATAAAAAACCAATTTCTGTTGACCTTTCTTAATATTTTTTAACAAATTGCCAATGATCCTGTTGCGGAACATTCGTTTACGAATCTCCCTAAACTGTTGTTTCCTTCTACTATCATGCACAGAGTTATCTCTTGCTCTAGCAGTAACATTTTTGATTGGCCTTTCCTTTCCATTTAAATTCCTTCTCGTTTTATGGACTGAAACATTTTCTGTAGTAATATTTTTTTTACTACACATATTTCTTATGAAATATTTTGTGCTCTTACCCGGTGCTTTCTTCGTGACTTGACAAATCTTTTTGTTAGAGGACTGCTGCTTATTTTCTTTCACCTGCTGTCTTTGACGTTTTGCAGCCTTTCTCTGTCTTTCTATTGTTGGCATGGTGAAATCTTGAAATGATCTGCAGTTGAATCTGTGGTAAAATATAATAAAAAATGTTATTAACCATTATTACCAAACAGTAAAACAATAACAGTGATCAAAAACTTAACACACTACTTGACATTTTAAATAGAAGATTTTTTAGTCCTTGCAAATTTACAATACAGAAATAGCAGAAAAGAAATGACATTTATATTTATGTTACCTATGCTATTTTATATGTGAATCTGATCTAATTTTATGAGCATATTTTAATATTTTATTGAAGACACTACACATAACCTGCTTTTGAAGGTGTCTTTATTTTTAAATTAAACGGTTTACCTTTTTACTTTTTATTAATTATAAATTTTAAAAATAAATGTTTATATTTCCATAGGCTCAAGCAGGTCAGCTTCCCATCCTATGTCATATAATTCGGACAAATCTGCATCCTCATCACGCTCTTCTTCATCCTCAGGATTTAAATCATCCAAGGGATCATTATCCACTGATGTTTCAATTACAAGTTCAATGATGAGGTCAAAATCAACTGATTGCAGATTGTCGCTCATGTTGAGGTTGTCTTTATCTTTAAAGAAAGATAACAACAATGAGATGTTGCAGAGTAAGAGACAAATCTCAGAGATTATAATAGTAAAATTGTTTAACAAGAGTAATATTTTGCAGCTATTATTTAGCCATGTCCAACAATGCTGAGCAGGTGAAGACTATGTCTAAATTTTCAGTGAACAGGACTCATCTCTTCTTAACCTTGGATAAGCCTCACCGACTCTGTGTGTCCTGCACATACTTAAATGTAAAGGGGCAGATTTATGTTAAATGGCACATCCCCAGGCATGCACCAGTTAACGTGCACCACTACTCTGCCACCCATGGTGTGCCGTATTTACAATCAGATAGGAGAAAGCTTCGTCAAAACCCTGCGCCTGCTTTAAGCAGGCATAGGTCTTGACGCAACATTGTGGAGATGGGGCACCCCTGAGCCTTGCTTGAGCTGCATCGCACTTGCGATACAACTCCAGAAATCACTACCTTTACAGCACAGATACGTCACGCATCTGTGCCATTTTTGCCCCATGATGCCCCGCATTCTAAATGCAGCACACCATGGGTGGCGGAACAGCGGCGCAGGATGACTGACCCATCCCTGGTGATGCACCAGTCATCATAAATCTATCCCTAAGCTTCTTATCTTGTTACAGATGAACCGCCATATGTAGCATGAAATTATTTTGCATTTCCTAAATAGCGAATTTTAAGGAATAAATAGCAATTCTTTACCATTCCTAATTTGCAATGAGCAAATTGCTAATTGCAAGTTACCCATTCATTTCCATGGGCTAGGAGGCTCATAGGAATGAAGGTTTAATTTGCGATTAGCAATTTGCTCATCACAAATTAGGAATTTTTCCAAGGGTGCAGGGGTGTCTCAAGAACACCCTGCTGCACCCCTGAAAAAGAAATTTGGGGGCATATGGCACACATACATGCCCTAAGGGCATGTGTTGGCGTCATATGGGACCTTTTGTTTTTTTGAAAAAAAGCTTTTTGAAAAGAATTCACAAATTACCACCAATTTACCACAATAGTTTCCAAATCCTTAATGTCATTTTTTACATATTTTTTGTTTGATACATTGCATTTAAGTAGTCACAAAATTTGCAAATCCTTCAGTGCAATTGCAAAATAAGGAATAGCAAATTTTGCTACTCCTTATTTTGCATCAAACTTGTTTGATACATACCATTTGTCTAATTAACATTCGCAAAGGCCGAAATTCGTAGAATTTTGATCTTTGCAAATGCTAATTAGCTTGATACATATGGCCCCAAGTGAGGCCTGTCTTGCGACATGGTGCATCTTTTGCATCACTGCTGCATCGGTTTCATGTGGTACGTTTTTTTTACACCATGACATATCTGCCTAAATGCATCAATTTGTAATGTTGTCGCCTCATAGCAAATCTTTTGCACCGCCGCTGCATCATAAAAGTGACGCACAGTGGCACAAAAGAGGCATACACCTATCATAAATCTGTCCCTAGCATTTTAAATGATTAATCCAGGATGACGATAAAGTGTGGCCTATCCAGAGGTTTGTTTAAGGTGAGGCCTACTCAGGATTGCAGATTAAAGTTACGCTTGATGAAGAATACAGAGGAGATAATACATGTAAAGGCCTACCAATGAAGTAAGTAATGTGCACTTTATTGCGCCAGTCATCATAAATGTATCCCTAAGCTTCTTATCTTGTTACAGATGAACCACCATATGTACCATCAAACTATTTTGCATTTCCTAAATAGCAAATTTTAAGGAATAAATAGCAATTCTTTACCATTCCTAATTTGCAATGAGCAAATTGCTAATTGCAAATTAGCACCGCCGCTGCATCATAAAAGTGACGCACAGTGGCACAAAAGAGGCATACACCTATCATAAATCTGTCCCTAGCATTTTAAATGATTAATCCAGGATGACAATAAGGTGTGGCCTATCCAAAGGTTTGTTTAAGGTGAGGCCTACTCAGGATTGCAGATTAAAGTTACGCTTGATGAAGAATACAGAGGAGATAATACATGTAAAGGCCTACCAATGAAGTAAGTAATGTCCACTTTATTGCGCCAGTCATCATAAATGTATCCCTAAGCTTCTTATCTTGTTACAGATGAACCACCATATGTACCATCAAACTATTTTGCATTTCCTAAATAGCAAATTTTAAGGAATAAATAGCAATTCTTTACCATTCCTAATTTGCAATGAGCAAATTGCTAATTGCAAATTACCCATTCATTTCCATGGGCTAGGAGGCTCATAGGAATGAAGGTTGCAATTTGCGATTAGCAATTAGCTCATCACAAAATAGGAATTTTTTCAAGCGTGCAGGGGTATCTCAAGAACACCCTGCTGCACCCCTGAAAAAGAAATTTGGGGGCATATGGCACACATACATGCCCTAAGGGCATGTATGGGCGTCATATGGGACCTTTTGTTTTTTGGAAAAAATGCTTTTTGAAAAGAATTCGCAAATTACCACAAACTAGAAGTTGGTGGTAGTTTCCAAATCCTTAATATCATTTTTTACATATTTTTTGTTTGATACATTGCATTTAAGGAATCGCAAAATTTGCAAATCCTTCAGTGCAATCGCAAAATAAGGAATAGCAAATTTTGAATTAAGGACATTTTAAGTCATTTCCACATGTGCAGTGTTTTCAAATTATGATTTGAAAATCGTTTTTGGGGAAAAGTAATGGTTTGCAAATTTATGACAAGGACATAATGGTGTATGCTTCTCTATAAGGCATTTCAGTGTCTCTGATGTCATTTTTCCCATATTACATTATAAGACCTTTCCCCATGGAGCACATTCCTTGTAAATATGCTCCCACCTGTGCATGGCGAATTTAGATTTTGACTGTTTGACTCACATAGCCATGTTAAAAGTGACCCAAAAAAATTGCAAACGTTTTAAAAAAACACATTCATGTGTCTTAAGGACATTTTAAGTCATTTCCCCATGGACAGTGTTTTCTAAGTGGCGCAAAAGAGGCATACACCTATCATAAATCTGTCCCTAGCATTTTAAATGATTAATTCAGGATGACAATAAGATGTGGCCTATCCAGAGGTTTGTTTAAGGTGAGGCCTACTCAGGATTGCAGATTAAAGTTACGCTTGATGAAGAATACAGAGGACATAATACATGTAAAGCTCTACCAATGAAGTAAGTGATGTCCACTTCATTGCGCCAGTCATCATAAATGTATCCCTAAGCTTCTTATCTTGTTAGACATCAACCGCCATATGTATCATATAACTATTTTGCATTTCCAAAATAGCGAATTTTAAGGAATAAATAGCGATTCTTTACCATTCCAAATTTGCGATGAGCAAATTGCTAATTGCAAATTACCCATTCATTTCCATGGGCTAGGAGGCTCATATAAATGAAGGTGCAATTTGCGATTAACAATTTGCTCATTGCAAATTAGGAATTTTTCCAAAGGTGCAGGGGTGTCTCAATAACACCCTGCTGCACCCCTGAAAAAGAAATTTGGGGGCATATGGCACACATACATGCCCTAAGGGCATGTATGGGCGTCATATGGGACCTTTTGTTTTTTGGAAAAAAATGCTTTTTGAAAAGAATTCGCAAATTACCACAAACTAGAAGTTGGTGGTAGTTTCCAAATCCTTAATATCATTTTTTACATATTTTTTGTTTGATACATTGCATTTAAGGAATCGCAAAATTTGCAAATCCTTCAGTGCAATCGCAAAATAAGGAATAGCAAATTTTGAATTAAGGACATTTTAAGTCATTTCCACATGTGCAGTGTTTTCAAATTATGATTTGAAAATCGTTTTTGGGGAAAAGTAATGGTTTGCAAATTTATGACAAGGACATAATGGTGTATGCTTCTCTATAAGGCATTTCAGTGTCTCTGATGTCATTTTTCCCATATTACATTATAAGACCTTTCCCCATGGAGCACATTCCTTGTAAATATGCTCCCACCTGTGCATGGCGAATTTAGATTTTGACTGTTTGACTCACATAGCCATGTTAAAAGTGACCCAAAAAAATTGCAAACGTTTTAAAAAAACACATTCATGTGTCTTAAGGACATTTTAAGTCATTTCCCCATGGACAGTGTTTTCTAAGTGGCGCAAAAGAGGCATACACCTATCATAAATCTGTCCCTAGCATTTTAAATGATTAATTCAGGATGACAATAAGATGTGGCCTATCCAGAGGTTTGTTTAAGGTGAGGCCTACTCAGGATTGCAGATTAAAGTTACGCTTGATGAAGAATACAGAGGACATAATACATGTAAAGCTCTACCAATGAAGTAAGTGATGTCCACTTCATTGCGCCAGTCATCATAAATGTATCCCTAAGCTTCTTATCTTGTTAGACATCAACCGCCATATGTATCATATAACTATTTTGCATTTCCAAAATAGCGAATTTTAAGGAATAAATAGCGATTCTTTACCATTCCAAATTTGCGATGAGCAAATTGCTAATTGCAAATTACCCATTCATTTCCATGGGCTAGGAGGCTCATATAAATGAAGGTGCAATTTGCGATTAACAATTTGCTCATCGCAAATTAGGAATTTTTCCAAAGGTGCAGGGGTGTCTCAATAACACCCTGCTGCACCCCTGAAAAAGAAATTTGGGGGCATATGGCGCACATAAATTTTAACAACATTCATTTACCTCAAAAACGATTTTCAAATCATAATTTCAAAACACTGCACATGGGAAAATTACTTAAAATGTCCTTAAGACACATAAAAGCGTTTTTTGATTGCCTTTGCAGCATGTTTGTATCACTTTTAACATGGCTATGTAACACAAACATTCAAAATCTAAATTTGCCATGCACAGGTGGGAGCATATTTACAAGCAATTTGCGCCACAGAGAAAGGTCTTACATTAAAATGGGAAAAATAACATCAGGGACAGTCAATTGCCTTATAAAGAAGAATACACCATTATGTCCTTGTCATAAATTTAAAAACAATTCCTTTTCCCCAAAAACGATTTTCAAATCATAATTTCAAAACACTGCACATGGGAAAATGACTTAAAATGTCCTTAAGACACATGAAAGCGTTTTTTGATTGCCTTTCCAGCATGGTTGGGTCACTTTTAACATGGCTATGTAACACAAACATTTAAAATCTAAATTTACCATGCACAAGTGGGAGCATATTTACAAGCAATTTGCGCCACAGAGAAAGGTCTTACATTAAAATGGGAAAAATAACATCAGGGACAGTCAATTGCCTTATAAAGAAGCATACACCATTATGTCCTTGTCATGAATTTAAAAACAATTCCTTTTCCCCAAAAACGATTTTCAAATCATAATTTCAAAACACTGCACATGGGAAAATTACTTAAAATGTCCTTAAGACACATAAAAGCGTTTTTTGATTGCCTTTGCAGCATGTTTGTATCACTTTTAACATGGCTATGTAACACAAACATTCAAAATCTAAATTTTCCATGCACAGGTGGGAGCATATTTACAAGCAATTTGCGCCACATAATTCATAATTTTCTCCTTAAAGCACACTATTCTCTATCTAAATTAAAGAAATATTTTCTCACCTTAGCAAATACTTTGAGTTTGAAAACAGTCTCAGAAACACAACAATTTGTCTTCAGCAGAGCAAAAGGTATGCACTCCAGAGTCTGCAGCTATCAAAAGCACAGAAATGCTGTAATTCTTCACACATATCTCTCATGTCACCCAATCAAAACTCTTCCCTCATTTTTTTTCAAATGAAAACCCATCCCCCCTCTCCCCTTTCTGCCTTTTCTGCATGGCAACCACCTATTGGAAGACCTTTGTTGTTTGCAAGTTCACACAACAATGTTGCAATTGAACTCTGAACTCTCAGTGCACCTGCATATCCAGTGCATTCTTTCATTTAATGATTTTTTATTGACCACTCAAAATACATCTTTCAAAGAACACATCCGTGCACCCTAACTTTCTGTTTTCAGCAATCAAAATCCACCAATCACTGTTACTGCTTCATGAACACAGAAACTCCACAGTTTTTTTTCATTTTACACTCTCATTTTTTCAACTGCCATTTCATTGCCACACTTCATCTGACTGCAGGAGAACCTTCTCTCACCATGTTTTCTGTCTGGATTGTTGGACATAGTTATATTCACTGGGCTCAAAGGTACGTTGAAAACAGGAATTTACCTAACCTCAATTTACAAGATGTGGAAATTAAGTGGTTTGGCCACAGAGGATTAAAATGTCACCAATTGATACCATTGGTGAAAACCTTTATGCATTTGCCCAAACCTGACCTGTTAATTGTGCACTGTGGAGGTAATGACTTGGGCACTTTGACTGGTGTAGGTCTGGAAATGCTTTTAAAGGACACCTTTGAGCAATTAATGGCACTTTTTCCTCAGACTGCCTTGGTATATTCAAATATATGCCAAAGACAGAAATGGAGGTGGTCAAACCGATTTTGTCCACAAATTGAGAAGTCGAGGAAGCATGTAAACAAATCTGTTTCAGCTTACATGAGAGACCATGCAATGGGCTCCCTGTACAACAATAACTTGCGTTACTACATGCAAGATATCTACAGAGGAGATGGAGTTCACTTCTCAGATGAGGGCAACAGAATTTTCACTCTGAATTTAAGAATGTGCATTGGTACCTACTTATAAGTACCTAAATGTACCATAAACCCAAAAGCTCTTCTCAGAGCTACCCTACATCTGATCACTCACAATTATTATTGTACTCTAACATTTTTCACTAATTTTCAACAAAGTACGCTCCCTGGGGCGCTACCCGGTACGCGAACCGGGAGCTAACCTCGCGAAATGTTTAAAAAAATGTTTTTTTTTCGCACATATGGGCCTCCTCAGCCACCCTCACAAAACCTAGGGGGTCAAGATAAGTCTACCGTGCCCCCTTCTACCCATTCTGAACATTATTTGCCCTCCATCTTGTATCTTAATTCGACCGAAACACAAAATGGTGGACTTCTGGAACGCTTAAGGTCCGCGAACCGAGGCGCTCAACGGTTCGCGTACCGGGTCGCTCCCTGGGAAGCGCACCATCAAAAAAGGTGGGAAAGTAGTTCACAGAAAAGCCACTGGAGACAATTTCACCAAATATAGATTAGCTCATACTACATACCAATCCCTACCATTTTCACAAAATTGATTGGAATTCCATTTAGTCATTTAGCCTGTAGACCTCTCTAAATACCCTGAGGTAAATTACTTCACAAAACACATCTGAAGTGTTGGAATTGACAACCAATGAAAATTTTACTTTCATTTTCTACTTTTTTTACCTGACATTTCATTGGTTATATACCTGAATATATATAAAGGAAGAGAAGAAAACACAGCCATTTTGACTACTACTTCTTGCTGTACATTTCAATAGTATTTTCACTAATTCCTTCAACTTCTTTCTAAAGGTAAGTTTTTATTTTTAAAACTGAAGTATATTGTACACTATAAGTTAATATGGTAAACTTTTTCTGATAGATATATACTATCCCTCTGTAGTAGTTATAGATTTAGAGAGACTTCTCTGTTATAGTTATGGATGGAGTTAGGCTTCTCTTGTATAATTATGAATTTACTTACGTTAAATCACATACACTTTTTTATATTCCTACTTCCACTCTGATACTATACACTGCCCAAAGATAAATTCACTGATAAAAAATACCTATCTAAAATTATTCCCAACATTGCCCTATCTCTACTAATATATATTTTTTTAATCCAAATTTCAGGCAAAATGGAAGGCGAAAACCAAGTTTCTTTTGAAATGGACCTGCAAGAGAGCAGCCAAGAATTGATTGATACAATTGATCAAATTGACATTGAATTTTTCGATGAAACTAGGGACAATGAACTACTTCAATGTGTACAAGCAGTAGATAACCTCCTTGCAAATGAGGACATTTTACACCCTCAGAGACTACAATGTATATTCCATGATAATTATGAAATTTCTGACAATGAAATGTTAGAAAGTTTAATAAATTATGAAACACAATCACAATAAAAAAAATGCTTAAAAAATAAAGAAAATAAAAAATAATCAACAAAACCAACAATCAATTAACATACTGCATTTGAAAAGTCTCTCATTCATTTCTCATTGCAGTACGCTGCCCAGAACGCATCCCGGTTCGCGTACCGGGCGCTACCCACGCAAAAAAACAAACATTTTTTTTTTTTTGTTTTTGCCCCGAGGGGCCCTTTTAAAGCCTCCACATTAAACCTAGGGGGTCAGGGAGGATCTACTATGCCCCCTTATGGTTATTTCCACCTTTGTTTTGGCCTCCTCTTGTCTCTCAATCCTACCGAGAGACAAGATGGCGGCCGCTCCGGACTGTTTAGAATGTTGACAGACACCGGAGAGCCAATCAGCTTCGCTACGCGAAGTTCCGTTACGCGAAAAGTACGCGAACCGGGGCGCTAACCGGTCCGCTGTTACAGATATATATCTTTTTTTAAATGTTAATTTCTCAAAATCCACTGAAGCACATATATTGAGACCTACAAAAGGCACATCGGGCTACCAGTCCCTACAATTTTGCCAAGTTTCGTGCAAATCCATTCAGCCGTTCGGGCTAAAAGTGAGGCCAACCGCCCTATGGAAAACTCAATGTTAAAAACACGTTTTGGGACCCCCTTTTTTTCTCGGCCCCCCCTGGACGTATCCCCCCAAATTTTCAGGGGCTGCTCAGAAACAAAATGTTCCATTTTCCAGAAAATTTCAGCCAATTCCGTCCACAAACGCCAAAGTTATTAGACATAGAATTTTCAAAAATCCCATAGGGAAAAAATCCTAACTATATATACCTACTGGCGACCGCCAGTAGGTAATATATATATATATATATATATATATATATATATATATATATATATATATATATATATATTCACTGAAAAAAACATAGGTTATAGACCATATATAGTTAGGAATTAGCATTTAAAAAACCTTTATTTTACTCACACAAAACCATTGAAATTCCATATATAGTTAGTTGTACTAACTATATATCGCGCACCCGCAATCCACTGCTGATCATGTCACATATTACATCATTCATGACATGGTCAGTGACATCACTGATGACATCACTGATGACATCTCAAATGACATCACTGATGACATCACTGATGACATCATCCAGTGACTGTGTGTTTCTGTAAAGTTTAAATATGTTTTACATATTGAAGAATGAGTAGATGTAGAAGTGTCTGGATGAAGGATTTAGTAGGTGCGTGACTGACTGTATGAGTGAGTGATTAAATGTGTCTCACTGAATGCATGGGTTAGTGACTAAACTGTCTTAATTTGTGCATCATTATGTCTGTTGTTCTGTAAACTGCTGCATGTGTTGATCAGTAGCTATATGAGTAACTATATGGGTTATTGATTGGTTGCCCAAGCATTTGTATGGGAGACTGAGTGTGTGTGTGGGTGGCTGGGAGGTGTATGACTCTGTGCATATATGTGTGAGCAGTTGATTCACTAGATGTATGGGTTCAAAAGTGCATGTGGAAACAGCTGTATGGGCAGTTGACTGTGTGCATGAGTGTATTGGTGAGTGAATGGATATCTCAGTGCTACATGTCAAAGTAAGTACATATGTAAAATACAGTACATGTGAGAGTTGACATATATAAATAACTGTGCATAGGAGCCAGTGAATGTGTGAGTGGCTGTATGCATCATTGTGAACTTGTATCCAGGATTGTATAAGAGAGTAAATATGTTTTAGTATATGTTTGAATAAGTAAGGTGTGTATAACTGTATAGTTGAGAAAATGGAGGTGTGATTGATTCTTTGCATGACTGACTAGGTGTCTGAGTAACTCCATGGATGAGTGACAATCTGTGAGTGTATGTTTACACTGAGTGTATCTAAGGTTATATTAGAGTCTGAAGAGGTTCATCGTATTATCACATGAATGATGTCATCAGTGATGTGATCAGTAATGTCAAATGAGATGTCATCAGTGATGTCATCAGTGATGTCATTTGAGATGTCATCAGTGATGTCATCAGTGATGTCATTTGAGATGTCATCAGTGATGTCATCAGTGATGTCATTTGAGATGTCATCAGTGATGTCATCAGTGATGTCACTGACCATGTCATGAATGATGTAATATGTGACATGATCAGCAGTGGATTGCGGGTGCGCGATATATAGTTAGTACAACTAACTATATATGGAATTTCAATGGTTTTGTGTGAGTAAAATAAAGGTTTTTTAAATGCTAATTCCTAACTATATATGGTCTATAACCTATGGTTTTTTCAGTGAATTTTCAAGGTTTTGTAAATGCTAATTCCTAACTATATATGGTCTATAACCTATGGTTTTTTCAGTGAATTTCATTGGTTTTTTAAAAGCTAATATCTATAGCTGTAAAGTGTATTCTTCTTTAAATCCAAAAATATATTTTATATGTTTATTAATAATTTTTTTAAAATATTTTTTTTGTTTCGCTCCCGGTCCGCGAACCGGGAAGCTTCCCGTTAGCTCAATTTAATTCCGCGACCCGGTCCGCGAACCGGTAAGAAATCAACATAGTGACGGTATCGCGTTGCCGCGTAATGCGTCTTATGACGTACTGCGTTAGCGCACCCGGAAGTGCCCCGGGGCGCGGACCGAGGCGCGAAACGCAGCTCCCCGGAAGCGATCCGCGGCGCGAAAGCGCGACGTATCGCGTTGCCGCGAAATGCGTCTTGTGACGTATCGCGTTAGCGCACCCGGAAGTGTCCCGGGGCGCGGACCGGGGCGCGAAGCTTAGCGACCCGGAAGCTAACCGGGGAGCGTTCCGCAGCGCGTAACATGAGCGTGAGAGGTCATGTGACTTGTTAATAAAACTTTTCATTGGTTCATTTCACTTTTGGTTTCATAATGATGGAAGGCTAGGTCAGGTGACTTAAAAATAACACTTTTCATTGGTTGAGAAGTATTGTTTTTCCCAAATGATGAAAACCCCTCCTTCTTTCCTCACTCTGACTTTCATCATTGTGAGAGGAAGACCTATTTTGCTTGTTGGAAGACCTATTTTGCTTGTGTGAAAATGGCTTCATTGGTTGCTTCAGCTGGTGCACCCCCACCACCACCACCACCTCCTCATGGGAAGAGAGGACCACCTCCCCAGGTCCTTACCAACACTGAGGAGGAAGAGGAAGAAATGGATGAGGAGGGAGAAGAACCACAATTTTTAGAAGAGTTGCCCCGGGTTTCCAGAAAGAAAGCCAGTTTCATCTGGCAGTTTTTTTTAATGCCTCGTGGCCAAAAAAAGGTCAACGCAAGGTATGTCACCTGCCTGATATGCAAGGAACAATTGTCCAGAGGGACGGACAAAAAATATAGCTTTGGAAATCACACAATGCACAGGCACATGACGAGGAAACATCCCCTAAATTACAGCCGGGCAGAATTAAGGGATATGCACGACAATCCAAGACCAACTCCTGTGGCCAGACCAACAATACCGGTTTCTCTAACACCAGAAGAGGCACGGGAAACTGTGCCAAATATTCAAGAACATTTTGGGCACATGATTCGCTTATGTATGCACTGTCGTGCATTATTAGCTTGTGGCAACATGAGCATCAATGCACTCAACCTGGCATATGAACACCATGATTGCCCTAACCGCCCCCAGTAATTTTTTTTTGCTCCTGTTGAGCCATTTTCAACGCCTGTTTTTTGTTGTTTCCCCCCCCCCCAAAAAACCCCAAAAAATATAAAATCGTTCAAAAAATACAAAAAAACCCAAAAAATGTTAAAAAAAAAAAATATATATATAAAACAACAAAAATATAAAAAAAAAAGTTCTTTTCAGAACTACCTTCCCTTTCCAAAAAAATTGCTAGAATGTTTAGCACTCTGGCAAGCTCTATTTCTTTTGGTTCGCTTCCGGGTTAGCTTCCCGGTACGCGGACCGGGAGCTAACCAAAAAAATAAAAAAAATAAAAAAAGTGTAAGTATAAGGAAAGGAAACATAGAGTGATGTTAAAAGAAAGACAGCTATAGGGAGTAAAGAAGAGATACTGTTTAATAGATCTATTTACCGAAGAAAAGACAGAAGAGGGTATAATTGTGAAAAGCAAAATAGATAAGGAAGTGAAAGAAAAAAAAGAGAGTATAACATTAACAAAGAAGAGTTTCTTGGAGAATGTGAGTGAATGTTCAAAATAAGATTAAAACATGAGGAATAACAGAGAGAAAAAATAGAAAACAGAAAACAAAAAATAACAGAAAAAGATTAATTGAAACAGCAAAGAAATGTAATTAACATAGAGCCATATCATCAACATAGGCAATAAAAGTTTTGCAGCTTTTATTGGCAGAAATGTGTCGCTAAAGCTGCTTTTGTGGCAGAAAACTGCCACTAAAACCACTTTTGCACCAGTTTTCTGCCAATAAAAAGAGCAATAATTTTATTGGCTGTGTTCATAATATTCCCCTTAGTGTGCTTCAACTACACAGAGAAAGCATTATGAACAAGTAGTGATAGACTGATCAGTCAAAGACAGTAAGAGTAATAGAGACGCAGTGAGTGAACAAGAGTGAGGAACTATGAGAAGAGAGGGACTGAGAAAAAGAGTGGAAGGAGTTGAGTAAGTAGGTAATAGAGAAAGGAATGAGGGAAGTAGCAAAGGCAGGAAACTGAGGGTTAAAGAAATGAAGCAGTGGAACTAATAGTAGTTAAATGTGATATAAATGTAACGAAAACAGTACAAAATATTTACCTTATAATTGTCGTTAAATTACTCACTTTTTGTTTTTATACTTTCAATCTGTGAAAGAGAGAACAAACATTTGAAAAATACTTTGACACTTACAGAAGCTTCTGCTTCTCCAGGCCCCCTACACAGTCCTAAAGATATACATTTTAAACTAACAGTATCTTGATGCAGATGAAGTGAGGCCTATCTTAAAACATGGTGCATCTTTTGCATTGCTGTTGTTTCAGAAAAGTGTCGCAACACACTAAAATTTTAAATAATTGCTTCAGGATGCCAATAAGATGTCTACTATCCAGAGGTTTGTTTCAGGTGAGGCCTACTCAGGGTTGCAGATGAAATTTCGAGTTGTTGAAGAGAATAGAGGACATAATACATGTGAAGGTCTACCAATGAAGTGAGTCATGTCCACTGCACTCTTCAACAAAGTCCAAACCTCCTATGTTTCCCTGGACAGACCTAAACTTGATCTGCACAATGTGATTCGTAATGATAGGAAACACAGGTGATGTAATTGAAATACATGCAATTTATTTTGCTCATTTCACAATCACATCACTTGTGTTTCCTTTGCTTAGGTATCTCATTGTGCAGATGTAGTCTAGCATATGAAAGAATACGCAGAAGTGCAGCACTGCATGCAACAACTTTGACACTTACAGAAGCCTCACCTTCTCCATGCCTCCTACACAGTTCTACATATACATCATAAATGCAAACAGTACAGAATTAATTATACATGTTAAATGGTTTATTTTTGCTGTTCTCAGAATGTATCAAAATTCACTAAAAACAGTGACTTGAAGGTATTCATCATGTAACAGCGGGGAAAAAAAACACAATCAAAATGATTGTGTTTAAAAAACCCATACAACATCAGAAATCAAAATTCAGAACTCCTTAAAGTTAACTTACTTTCCATGACGTCCAAGGATGTCCTATGAACAGCTTACACTCTTTTGTGCTGTTATTACTTTCAGCCCGCCAGTTTCTGAAAGAAAATCTCCATCGTTTTTAAAAACACGTTACATGCAATAAATGACTTCTTGCTCTCTACCACAATTTTCCACAAGGCCAAATCTGGTCAGAGCCATTTATAACTCTTGGATTTCTTGTAAGCCAATCCCGTCATTTGGCATTTCCGCAACTTTCAGAATTAAAATGTTGAAGATCATTTTCACAATCCTGGAATAGTAATATCTTCCCCTTCTTGCTCAGTCATGTTCTACTTTTCCTATGACACTGATACAAGCAGACTTACACTACCTCTATGACTACTACAATTATTTAATTCTCTACATCACTTTTAATCACAAAGCAATGTAAAACAGTAGACAGCATTGCAGACTTACATTCCCTCTACTCCATGTTTTGATTGGCTGCTTCAATTAGCTTATAAAAAGAAACAGTTTTTCTGAACTCATTCAAAGTGCACATATTTCTCCATAATGTCCAGTCCTATGGTTAGAAGTTATGTCTCTGAACTACACTTATCCTCAAGGCCAAATTGTGTAGGAGCCATTAGAACTTCTTGAAATTCCACAGAGCACATCCCGAGATTATTTCCCTAAAATGTTGGTTTTAAAAACACCAGGTAAGAGTTTTTAAGGTCATACGGCAATTTTTTTTTGAAAATTAAAACAGAATCATTGCAGAATGACCAGCCATTTCTAGACTTTAAATAAGCTGTGTAATGTCCTGATGTTATTGAAGGGCCGTCATGATATATAATTGCTGCAGTTACAAAAGTCCTTCCTGATATTGACAACTGCGAAGCGACAACATTTTTAATTAAAGTTGTCAATTTTGTTCCATCAGGCCTACATCGTTGGAACATTAAAATGACATACTGGCCATATGTTCGTATAAATAATGTGGACATCATTTCAGATTTACATTGGCTACACTCCATGTTGTGATCAGCTGCTTTTACTAGCTTATTAAAGGAGACTGATTTACTGTCTGGCAACGTTAAATATATAAATCTTTCTGAGTCTACACTAGTAGTACTTGATACCATACAGTTCTCGCAGTCATGCTGCCATTGATAAGAAAGCCCAAACAGCTGATCTACATCTACACCTTCAGCATGTAATACATCAAGCATATACATTAAAAACTCCTGACAATCTTGCTGAATATTTTGAGAGAATTGTGTTTGGCCTGAACATCTGTCTAACAGATTTCGAATTTCAGACACACTTTCTATGTTTCTTCTATCAGTGGTACATTTCTCTAACACAGAATTTAACAAACTGCAAAATCTTTGATCAGAATTGACCACAATCTCTTCTTTTACATTTTTTAGAGAAAACAAAACATTAACCACTACATTAGCATAGCAGTTAACACCAGAACTGTTTTCAAACTGAAAACCAACAACATCTTCAACAGAATCCTTTTTGTTTCTGCTTGTAATTTTAGGTTCATTGACTTTTTGTCTTTTTGCTACAACCTCCCCAGTATTGTTCTCATTTCTTCGTTTCCGGCCTACCACACGTTTCTCAAACAAAGGATACTGAGGCAAATGTGGCGCATACTCTCTTCTTAACCTATTGTATTCCTTAACACAATCTAGATCCGCACAAATGTTTGTGACATCACACTCAATCAAGTACAATCCCGATAAAGTTCTAACTCGTGACAATGCCACATATGCCATACCCTCCTTGAACACAGAACTGCCAATATTCACCAATGCACTGTCTACACTTAAACCTTGCGATTTATGAATTGTCACCGCATATGCCAAGCAAACAGGAAACTGCTTACGGCGAACATATAAGTCTTTTACAAGCAAAAATCTAGCAGAACAACAAGCAATTAGCTGTACTTCCTCAATGCCATCAAATTTAATTTTTAAAAATTCAATTCCATCTCTATTTCTGTATTTCACAAAATCAACAACATTACCCATTGATCCATTTACCAGACCTCTTTCAACATGTAAATTCCTTCTTAAAATTATACGGCAGTTCAAGCACACATTCAGAGTCTTTTCAAAACCTGCAGTTTTAGATATACTCTTCTCTAATGAATCCAATTTTGTTTTCAGATTCTCAGACAAAATAATTGTTGATCCCATATGCTCTACTCTATCAATAGCTTCCAGTTTCACAATCTCTTGCTTTTCTAAATGCAACATTTTGTTGTTAAATTTAGCACATTCTGCAAGAGTTGGCATCAAACATATTCCAGATTTCTTCTCAGTAATTTTCTGAAAAATATTCTCAGGCACAACATCTTGTTCTGGATATAAATTTGACAGTAATCGTGCATGTAAAGCTTCTTTCCCATGCTCGGTCACTTTTCCAATTCTAACATCTTGTAGAATAGTCTTGTAAACTTCATCCTTCGCCTGACGCATATTTTCATGCAGTTCAGCATAATTGAAGTTTAACCATATATTGACGTTGCCAATGCTGCCTAGGCACTTCCTGGTATCTTCATGCGTGAGCATTTTGAACACAGGTTCCCCTTTCACTGGTGTCAGCTGCAGAAGATCTCCGAAAACAATGATGTGTTTGCCACCAAATAACACATCATACTCTGTTTTGAGAACTTCTTGCATCCTCAAATGCACAAAGGCAAGCATGACATTGGAAACCATGCTTACTTCGTCAATGATAAGAAGTTTCATTTTCCTCAAGATTCTTGAAACTTCAAAACAAGCATCTCCAGATAGCTTGTGATATTGTAATTTGTTGTCATGCTCCACTGGCAGCATCAGTAAACGATGTAAAGTAATCCCTTTAATATTATGTGCTGCCAGTCCAGTTGGAGCAGTGACAACACAAGACAGCGATGACTCTGTCCTTTCCTGCAAATAGCATGAAATTGCTTTAATGAGGAAACTTTTTCCAGTTCCCGCTTCTCCACTCACGTACAGTCGGACAGGCTTCAACGACGTACATGAGCACTCTTTCTTATCATGACTTAATCCATGATCAATTTGCATGGTAACTTCGTCATATATTTTCCTCTGCTCAACGTTGAGTTGTCTTTCCAAATCTTCTAAGTTAACCGCATCCTCTTGAGCATGTGCCATGGCTCTTTCCACTTCATTCATAGCAGTGGCAGCTTCATTTTCGATAACAGGTCCTCCTAGTGGATCCTGACTCAATGAAGCAGAACTCTGACTGTCCTGAGAACTGTCTCTGGCAATCTCGGCTGCAATCGTTGCTTCCTGCTCAATTTCCGCATTCAACATTTCTACATATTTGGGAAAAGCAGGACATTCTATGGTCTCCTTGGCGGCATTGAAAGAGTCTTCGTAACAGAGGAAATCTCCAAGCAGTTCCTCTTCTGCACGCCAAGGCTTGAAAAGTTGCAAAAGTGCTAAATAGAAAAACTCCTTTTTTTCAGGAGATTCACCACTAAATTTTCGATGGTTTACCAAGTGGCATTTTCTTTGCTTGACCAGACATCCCTCACTTCCTATTACAGCATACACTCCTTTCTCAGTATCTTCTTTGATGTTCCTCTTGAATATGTAATTTTGCAGAACCTCATACAGACAAACATTCTCGAGGTGACTGCTTCGATTTGGATAATATGTATCCAACATGTTTGTCTTCAAAATGTCGGTACTGTTTGGCTCCTTTTCCGCCAAATACTCAATTTCCCGCACAGGTTTGAGAACTCGATTACGCGTTGCTGCAAGACCAAGACTCGCCCAAACGATACTCCTGGACTTGGCATAGAGACTTGCTGAAGACAACCGGTCAGAACATTCGTACGCTCCGATTTCTCGATGCGACAACATCTTCAGACTGAAACTGTACAACTTCTTGCTGAGGCTCTTTTCATGGGAAATGTCCTCCCACATATCCTTCAATTCTGTCTTCTCTTTTTTGGTGATGTAAGACGTCACATACCGAGCCACAGCCATACAGTTATCAGCCACAAACTGTATATCCATGTTAGGATTCCACATGGACAAAATCACCGGGTTGTAGTCGTTGATGTACTTGGACTCTTGGTTCCTCTTCAAATTGTAAGTGTTTTTAGGTGATTTCTTCATGACATTGTGTCGCAGCGAAGACATCAAACAGTTTACTCTTCCTTTAGAAATCACCGGTCGTGGAAAGCCGAAACGACATTTAGTGTAGAACTTGTCCTTGTTTCGGAATTTACGACGGCAGTACTTTCCACATCGATGGCTTTGGAAACGCAGAACTTTTTCTCTTAGGCTTTTCTTCTCCTTTGCGTTTGGAACAGCACACGTAGAATACTGTTGGATGAAACTCATCACTGAGTCTTCTGGATCCGTTCCAAATTTAGGTGCATCCTTGATCCACAGCAACATATGTATATGAGGAGCACCTCTTGCTTGGTACTCCTTTCTCCAGAAGAAATCCAACACCTCTCCAAGAGGTGGATTCTTCTTATTCATGATGAAAGACATCATAGCTTCAAATCTATGATTGAAGTACCTACATACATTGACTGGATCCAAAGAGCACAGTTCTCCAGGTGTCTTGAATTCGATGTTATCTACGTTAGCATTTGCCTCTCGTAGAAATTCAAGTAAGTCTTCCCAGCCATACTCGGCACAGCTCAGAGTGAGGAACCATGTGGGAGTACCTAAGTTCCTCAGCATACATTTTAAATCACCATGACGACGGTACCAGTACTCATTAGTACCACGCTGACACGCCATGAGATTAATCAGGTGAGAATCCAAAATACTGTCTTGGACATTGACTTTATCCATAAAGTCACTTGCCGAGATGTTTTGCATGTGTATACCACTTTTCAAGATGTGGTTCACTGCATATGACAGTCCAGACAGATCGCTTTCAAACAGGAGATGAAACAAATAAGGAATGCATTGTCGAAACCTAGCATCTCCTGCATACAATCGCAAAGTCCGGTATTCAGAAGCAGGAATTTGATGAGGTCGCTCATCATATCTTCCTCCCTGACCTGTTGGAAAAAGCTGTGGGAAACACCGAGCTTCCAAACTTTCCTCCCAAACACTAATGGGACTCCCTTTGGCTTGTTTTATTTGAAACAACTCAATAGCATTCCCCATGACTTCCTTGGAATGCAAAGGATGAACACTATAATGTTCATATATTTCTTCACTAGTAGAGGGTTCTACTTTCTCAATTTGACCAGCACACAAATCGCTATCCTCTTCCTCACTTACTTCCTCTTCTGCAACATATACATTCTTATAGTATTTATTATTTTTTTTCAAATACAATGTTGCCTTTTTAACTTTCCTAACATCTACTAAATCTTGCCATATTTTCTTATTCTTTGTCGGAACCCCATTAACTAAGATAACCAGAGGTTCCTCTTCCACTTTTTCTACTCCAATTGTGTTAATGTTTTTCTTCAAATCTAGAGGCAAATAAACAACTCTTCCCTTTAATCCTCTCTGTAAATCTGATGGAGGCAATTTCCCTGTCTTTGGCTCCATTCTTACAATAGCCTGAAAGGGATGGATACTTTGAATCAAAATAGATTCATAAGTATTTAAATCCTTCAATTCAGAAGGAATCTCAACCAATTCCAGATTATTATGAACTGCTCTAGCAGGCATCTGGTTTTGATTTAATTTGCAACAACAATAAGTACACACACGTTGATCCAATCCCAAATCCAAAAATTTTCTACCATCAAGTATGTTGCAAAATCCTTCCATTCACTATTATTTTCCCTTTCACTTTTTGCATATAAATCCACTAACTTAGTCTGATTCTTATAATAAGTGCGTCGACAACACAAACAAGTGAAATTAGGCCTCTCACTTGATTTCACCTGAAACGTGGCAATTTCCCTCTGAAAATTATCTGTACTGGAAACCTGTACACTATCTTCCACATGACCCTCTTCTTCTTGCTCAATTTCAACATTCTCCTCTTTACTTCCAAAGTAACAAAACTCAATTTCTTCACATATATTCTTCACATCTATTTCAGAACCATGCAAAAGAGCAGCGCATAATTTTTTAAGCATAATTGCTGGACTCTTAGCATAATACAACATTCTAACTAATTTCCTCACGTTATTATGATGCACTGCTAGCATCCTGAAATGATGAAAAACACTCTGGCATACTCTCCTGGAAAGACAAGCCAGTGAATGACCATGCAAACCTGTCACTTCTCTAACTCTGCAAGGATCTAATTCTTGCAACAACCTTATTTTCTGCTTCAAACTTTTCTTATTAAATGACCGTACAAAATCACAAAGCAAATTGATGGAATCCTGTCGCACACTGCAAATACTACTACACTTCCAGGTGTACACAGGACCCTTAGCACGTCTTCCTAAAACCTCATTACCTAACACCTCTTCTGCCTCTGTTGTCACAAGTTTTTCTTTTTCAACTGGACAACCATCTTTCACTTCATAAGCACGACCACTGGTGTCAACTGCATGCACCAAATCATTATCCTGGAAATAACTCTCCTCATTAAAAAATGCCTCACAGCTTGAACTATGCATCCATTCTCCAGAAAAAACTTCACAAAAATTACTACGATTAACTATTCTCTTCCATCTACTATTTCTTTTGAAATCATAAATTGCCTTGTTTAGCTTCCTAATTCTATTGATTATCAAAATAAAGAACTTACGTTTAATTTCAAATGCCTGATCAATAACTTTCTCAACTTTTTTTTTCTCTTATAAAAAACCAGTTTCTGTTGACGTTTCTTAATATTTTTTAACAAATTGCCAATTATCCTGTTGCGGAACATTCGTTTACGAATCTCCCTAAACTGTTGTTTCCTTCTACTATCATGCACAGAGTTATCTCTTGCTCTAGCAGTAACATTTTTCATTGGCCTTTCCTTTCCATTTGATTTCCTTCTCGTTTTATGGACTGAAACATTTTCTGTAGTAATATTTTTTTTACTACACATATTTCTTATGAATTGTTTTGTGCTCTTACCCGGTGCTTTCTTCGTGACTTGACAAATCTTTTTGTTAGAGGACTGCTGCTTATTTTTTTTCACCTGCTGTCTTTGACGTTTTGCAGCCTTTCTCTGTCTTTCTATTGTAGGCATGGTGAAATCTTGAAATGATCTGCAGTTGAATCGGTGGTAAAATATAATAAAAAATGTTATTAACCATTATTACCAAACAGTAAAACAATAACAGTGATCAAAAACTTAACACACTACTTGACATTTTAAATAGAAGATTTTTTAGTCCTTGCAAATTTACAATACAGAAATACCAGAAAAGAAATGACATTTATATTTATGTTACCTATGCTATTTTATATGTGAATCTGATCTAATTTTATGAGCATATTTTAATATTTTATTGAAGACACTACACATAACCTGCTTTTGAAGGTGTCTTTATTTTTAAATTAAACGGTTTACCTTTTTACTTTTTATTAATTATAAATTTTAAAAATAAATGTTTATATTTCCATAGGCTCAAGCAGGTCAGCTTCCCATCCTATTTCATATAATTCCGACAAATCTGCATCCTCATCATGCTCTTCTTCATCCTCAGGATTTAAATCATCCAAGGGATCAACATCCACTGATGTTTCAATTACAAGTTCAATGATGAGGTCAAAATCAACTGATTGCAGATTGTCTCTCATGTTGAGGTTGTCTTTATCTTTAAAGAAAGATAACAACAATGAGATGTTGCAGAGTAAGAGACAAATCTCAGAGATTATAATAGTAAAATTGTTTAACAAGAGTAAAATTTTGCAGCTATTATTTAGCCATGTCCAGCGATGCTGAGCAGGTGAAGCCTATGTCTAATTTTTCACTGAACAGGACTCATCTCTTCTTAACCTTGGATAAGCCTCACCGACTCTGTGTCCCCTGCACATACTTAAATGTAAAGGGGCAGATTTATGTTAAATGGCACATCCCCAGGCATGCACCAGTTAACGTGCACCACTGCTCTGCCACCCATGGTGTGCCGCATTTACAATCAGATAGGAGAAACCTGCGTCAAAACCCTGCGCCTGCTTTAAGCAGGCATAGGTCTTGACGCAACATTGTGGAGATGGTGCACCCTTGAGCGTTGCTGGAGCTGCATCGCACTTGCGATACAACTCCAGCAATGCGCCACCTTAACGGCACAGATGCGTCACGCATCTGTGCCGTTTTTGCCCCATGCTGCGCCGCATTGTAAATGCAGCACACCATGGGTGGCGGAACAGCGGCGCAGGATGACTGGCACATCCCTGGTGATGCGCCAGTCATCATAAATCTATCCCTAAGCTTCTTATCTTGTTAGAGATGAACTGCCATATGTATCATCAAAATATTTTGCATTTCCTAAATAGCGAATTTTAAGGAATAAATAGCGATTCTTTACCATTCCTAATTTGCGATGAGCAAATTGCTAATTGCAAGTTACCCATTCATTTCCATGGGCTAGGAGGCTCATAGGAATGAAGGTTTAATTTGCGATTAGCAATTTGCTCATCACAAATTAGGAATTTTTCCAAGGGTGCAGGGGTGTCTCAAGAACACCCTGCTGCACCCCTGAAAAAGAAATTTGGGGGCATATGGCACACATACATGCCCTAAGGGCATGTGTTGGCGTCATATGTGACCTTTTGTTTTTTTAAAAAAAAGCTTTTTGAAAAGAATTCACAAATTACCACCAATTTACCACAATAGTTTACAAATCCTTAATGTCATTTTTTACATATTTTTTGTTTGATACATTGCATTTAAGTAGTCTCAAAAAAATTTGCAAATCCTTTAAGTGCAATTGCAAAATAAGGAATAGCAAATTTTGCTACTCCTTATTTTGCATCAAACTTGTTTGATACATACCATTTGTCTAATTAACATTCGCAAAGGCCGAAATTCGTAGAATTTTGATCTCTGCGAATGCTAATTAGCTTGATACATATGGCCCCAAGTGAGGCCTGTCTTGCGACATGGTGCATCTTTTGCATCACTGCTGCGTCGGTTTCATGTGGTACGTTTTTTTTACACCATGACATATCTGCCTAAATGCATCAATTTGTAATGTTGTCGCCTCATAGCAAATCTTTTCCACCGCCGCTGCATCATAAAAGTGACGCACAGTGGCAGAAAAGAGGCATACACCTATCATAAATCTGTCCCTAGCATTTTAAATGATTAATCCAGGATGACAATAAGGTGTGGCCTATCCAAAGGTTTGTTTAAGTTGAGGCCTACTCAGGATTGCAGATTAAAGTTACGCTTGATGAAGAATACAGAGGAGATAATACATGTAAAGGCCTACCAATGAAGTAAGTAATGTCCACTTTATTGCGCCAGTCATCATAAATGTATCCCTAAGCTTCTTATCTTGTTACAGATGAACCACCATATGTACCATCAAACTATTTTGCATTTCCTAAATAGCAAATTTTAAGGAATAAATAGCAATTCTTTACCATTCCTAATTTGCAATGAGCAAATTGCTAATTGCAAATTACCCATTCATTTCCATGGGCTAGGAGGCTCATAGGAATGAAGGTTGCAATTTGCGATTAGCAATTAGCTCATCACAAAATAGGAATTTTTTCAAGCGTGCAGGGGTATCTCAAGAACACCCTGCTGCACCCCTGAAAAAGAAATTTGGGGGCATATGGCACACATACATGCCCTAAGGACATGTATGGGCGTCATATGGGACCTTTTGTTTTTTAGAAAAAAATGCTTTTTGAAAAGAATTCGCAAATTACCACAAACTAGAAGTTGGTGGTAGTTTCCAAATCCTTAATATCATTTTTTACATATTTTTTGTTTGATACATTGCATTTAAGGAATCGTAAAATTTGCAAATCCTTCAGTGCAATCGCAAAATAAGGAATAGCAAATTTTGAATTAAGGACATTTTAAGTCATTTCCATATGTGCAGTGTTTTGAAATTATGATTTGAAAATCGTTTTTGGGGAAAAGTAATGGTTTGCAAATTTATGACAAGGACATAATGGTGTATGCTTCTCTATAAGGCATTTCAGTGTCTCTGATGTCATTTTTCCCATATTACATTATAAGACCTTTCCCCATGGAGCACATTCCTTGTAAATATGCTCCCACCTGAGCATGGCGAATTTAGATTTTGACTGTTTGAGTCACATAACCATGTTAAAAGTGACCCCAAAAAATTGCAAACGTTTTAAAAAAACACATTCATGTGTCTTAAGGACATTTTAAGTCATTTCCCCATGGACAGTGTTTTCTAAGTGGCGCAAAAGAGGCATACACCTATCATAAATCTGTCCCTAGCATTTTAAATGATTAATTCAGGATGACAATAAGATGTGGCCTATCCAGAGGTTTGTTTAAGGTGAGGCCTACTCAGGATTGCAGATTAAAGTTACGCTTGATGAAGAATACAGAGGACATAATACATGTAAAGCTCTACCAATGAAGTAAGTGATGTCAACTTCATTGCGCCAGTCATCATAAATGTATCCCTAAGCTTCTTATCTTCTTAGACATCAACCGCCATATGTATCATATAACTATTTTGCATTTCCAAAATAGCGAATTTTAAGGAATAAATAGCGATTCTTTACCATTCCAAATTTGCGATGAGCAAATTGCTAATTGCAAATTACCCATTCATTTCCATGGGCTAGGAGGCTCATATAAATGAAGGTGCAATTTGCGATTAACAATTTGCTCATCGCAAATTAGGAATTTTTCCAAAGCTGCAGGGGTGTCTCAATAACACCCTGCTGCACCCCTGAAAAAGAAATTTGGGGGCATATGGCGCACATAAATTTTAACAACATTCCTTTACCTCAAAAACGATTTTCAAATCATAATTTCAAAACACTGCACATGGGAAAATTACTTAAAATGTCCTTAAGACACATAAAAGCGTTTTTTGATTGCCTTTGCAGCATGTTTGTATCACTTTTAACATGGCTATGTAACACAAACATTCAAAATCTAAATTTGCCATGCACAGGTGGGAGCATATTTACAAGCAATTTGCGCCACAGACAAAGGTCTTACACTAAAATGGGAAAAATAACATCAGGGACAGTCAATTGCCTTATAAAGAAGCATACACCATTATGTCCTTGTCATAAATTTAAAAACAATTCCTTTTCCCCAAAAACGATTTTCAAATCATAATTTCAAAACACTGCACATGGGAAAATGACTTAAAATGTCCTTAAGACACATGAAAGCGTTTTTTGATTGCCTTTCCAGCATGGTTGGGTCACTTTTAACATGGCTATGTAACACAAACATTTAAAATCTAAATTTACCATGCACAGGTGGGAGCATATTTACAAGCAATTTGCGCCACAGAGAAAAGTCTTACATTAAAATGGGAAAAATAACATCAGGGACAGTCAATTGCCTTATAAAGAAGCATACACCATTATGTCCTTGTCATAAATTTAAAAACAATTCCTTTACCTCAAAAACGATTTTCAAATCATAATTTCAAAACACTGCACATGGGAAAATTACTTAAAATGTCCTTAAGACACATAAAAGCGTTTTTTGATTGCCTTTCCTGCATGGTTGGGTCACTTTTAACATGGCTATGTAACACAAACATTCAAAATCTAAATTTTCCATGCACAGGTGGGAGCATATTTACAAGCAATTTGCGCCACATAATTCATAATTTTCTCCTTAAAGCACACTATTCTCTATCTAAATTAAAGAAATATTTTCTCACCTTAGCAAATACTTTGAGTTTGAAAACAGTCTCAGAAACACACCAATTTGTCTTCAGCAGAGCAAAAGGTATGCACTCCAGAGTCTGCAGCTATCAAAAGCACAGAAATGCTGTAATTCTTCACACATATTTCTCATGTCACCCAATCAAAACTCTTCCCTCACTTTTTTTCAAATGAAAACCCTTCCCCCCTCTGCCCTTTCTGTCTTTTCTGCATGGCAACCACCTCTTGGAAGACTTCTGGTGTTTGCAAGTTCACACAACTTTGTTGCAATTGAACTCTGAACTCTCAGTGCACCTGCATATCCAGTGCATTCTTTCAGTTAATGATTTTTTATTGACCATTCAAAATACATCTTTCAAAGAACACATCCGTGCACCCTAACTTTCTGTTTTCAGCAATCAAAATCCACCAATCACTGTTACTGCTTCATGAACACAGAAACTCCACAGTTTTTTTCATTTTAAACTCTCATTTTTTCAACTGCCATTTCATTGCCACACTTCATCTGACTGCAGGAGAACCTTCTCTCACCATGTTTTCTGTCTGGATTGTTGGACATAGTTATATTCACTGGGCTCAAAGGTACGTTGAAAACAGGAAATTACCTAACCTCAATTTACAAGATGTGGAAATTAAGTGGTTTGGCCACAGAGGATTAAAATGTCACCAATTGATACCATTGGTGAAAACCTGTATGCATTTGCCTAAACCTGACCTGTTAATTGTGCACTGTGGAGGTAATGACTTGGGCACTTTGACTGGTGTAGGTCTGGAAATGCTTTTAAAGGACACCTCTGAGCAATTAATGGCACTTTTTCCTCAGACTGCCTTGGTATATTCAAATATATGCCAAAGACAGAAATGGAGGTGGTCAAACCAATTTTGTCCACAAATTGAGAAGTCGAGGAAGCATGTAAACAAATCTGTTTCAGCTTACATGAGAGACCATGGAATGGGCTCCCTGTACAACAATAACTTGCGTTACTACATGCAAGATATCTACAGAGGAGATGGAGTTCACTTCTCAGATGAGGGCAACAGAGTTTTCACTCTGAATTTAAGAATGTGCATTGGTACCTACTTATAAGTACCTAAATGTACTATAAACCCAAAAGCTCTTCTCAGAGCTACCCTACATCTGATCACTCACAATTATTATTTTACTCTAACATTTTTCACTAATTTCCAACAAAGTACGCTCCCTGGGGCGCTACCCGGTACGCGAACCGGGAGCTAACCTCGCGAATTTTTTTTTAAAAATGTTTTTTTTTTCGCACATATAAGCCTCCTCAGCCACCCTTAGAAAACCTAGGGGGTCAAGATAACTCTACCGTGCCCCCTTCTACCCATTCTGAACATTATTTGCCCTCCATCTTGTATCTTAATTCGACCGAAACACAAAATGGTGGACTCCCGGAACGCTTAAGGTTCGCGAACCGGGGCGCTCAACGGTTCGCGTACCGGGTCGCTCTCTGGCAAGCGCACCATCAAAAAAGGTGGGAAAGTAGTTCACAGAAAAGCCACTGGAGACAATTTCACCAAATATAGATTAGCTCATACTACATACCAATCCCTACCATTTTCACAAATTTGATTGGAATTCCATTTAGTCATTTAGCCTGTAGACCTCTCTAAATACCCTGAGGTAAATTACTTCACAAAACACATCTGAAGTGTTGGAATTGACAACCAATGAAAATGTTACTTTCATTTTCTATTTTTTTTACCTGACATTTCATTGGTTATATACCTGAATATATATAAAGGAAGAGAAGAAAACACAGCCATTTTGACTACTACTTCTTGCTGTACATTTCAATAGTATTTTCACTAATTCCTTCAACTTCTTTCTAAAGGTAAGTTTTTATTTTTAAAACTGAAGTATATTGTGCACTATAAGTTAATATGGTAAACTTTTTCTGATAGATATATGCTATCCCTCTGTAGTAGTTATAGATTTAGAGAGACTTCTCTGTTATAGTTATGGATGTAGTTAGGCTTCTCTTGTATAATTATGAATTTACTTACGTTAAATCACATACACTTTTTTATATTCCTACTTCCACTCTGATACTATACACTGCCCAAAGATAAATTCACTGATAAAAAATGCCTATCTAAAATTATTCCCAACATTGCCCTATCTCTACTAATATATATTTTTTTAATCCAAATTTCAGGCAAAATGGAAGGCGAAAACCAAGTTTCTTTTGAAATGGACCTGCAAGAGAGCAGCCAAGAATTGATTGATACAATTGATCAAATTGACATTGAATTTTTCGATGAAACTTGGGACAATGAACTACTGCAATGTGTACAAGCAGTAGATAACCTCCTTGCAAATGAGGACATTTTACACCCTCAGAGACTACAATGTATATTCCATGATAATTATGAAATTTCTGACAATGAAATGTTAGAAAGTTTAATAAATTATGAAACACAATCACATTAAAAAAAATGCTTAAAAAATAAAGAAAATAAAAAATAATCAACAAAAACAACAATCAATTAACATACAGCATTTGAAAAGTCTATCATTCATTTTTCATTGCAGTACGCTGCCCAGAACGCTTCCCGGTTCGCGGACCGGGCGCTCCCCACGCAAAAAAACAAAAAAAATGTTTTTGTTTTTTTTGCCCCGCGGGGCCCTTTTAAAACCTCCACATTAAACCTAGGGGGTCAGGGAGGATCTAGTATGCCCCCTTATGGTCATTTTTGCCTTTGTTTTGGCCTCCTCTTGTCTCTCAATCCTACCGAGAGACAAGATGGCGGCCGCTCAGGACTGTTTAGAATGTTGACAGACACCGGAGAGCCAATCAGCTTAGCTACGCGAAGTTCCGGTACGCTTAAGGTCCGCGGACCGGAGCGCTGCCCGGAGCGCGCTTACAGATATATATCTTTTTTTAAACGTTAATTTCTCAAAATCCACTGGAGCACATATATTGAGACCTAGAAAAGGCACATCGGGCTACCAGTCCCTACAATTTTGCCAAGTTTCATGGAAATCCATTCAGCCGTTCGGGCTAAAAGTGAGGCCAACCGCCCTATGGAAAACTCAATGTTAAAAACACGTTTTGGGACCCCCCTTTTTTCTCAGCCCCCCCTTGACGAAACCCCCCCAAATTTCCAAGGGCTGCTCAGAAACAAAATGTTCCATTTTCCAGAAAATTTCAGCCAATTCCGTCCACAAACGCCAAAGTTATTAGACATAGAATTTTCAAAAATCCCATAGGGAAAAAATCCTAACTATATATACCTACTGGCGACCGCCAGTAGGTAATATATATATATATATTACCTACTGCCGCCAGTAGGTAATATATATATATATATATATATATATATATATATATTACCTACTGGCGGTCGCCAGTAGGTATATATAGTTAGGATTTTTTCTCTATGGGATTTTTGAAAATTCTATGTCTAATAACTTTGGCGTTTGTGGACTGAATTGGCTGAAATTTTCTGGAAAATGGAACATTTTGTTTCTGAGCAGCCCCTGAAAATTTGGGGGGGGTTCGTCAAGGGGGGGCTGAGAAAAAAGGGGGGTCCCAAAACGTGTTTTTAACATTGAGTTTTCCATAGGGCGGTTGGCCTCACTTTTAGCCCGAACGGCTGAATGGATTTGCACGAAACTTGGCAAAATTGTAGGGACTGGTAGCCCGATGTGCCTTTGCTAGGTCTCAATATATGTGCTCCAGTGGATTTAGAGAAATTAACGTTAAAAAAAAGATATATATCTGTAACAGCGGACCAGGCAGCGCTCCGGTTCGCGGACTTTACGCGTTACGGAGCTTTGTGAAGCGAAGCTGATTGGTTCTCCGGCGTCTGTAAACATTCCAAACAGTCCGTAGCGGCCGCCATCTTGTCTCTCGGTAGGATCGAGAGACAAGAGGAGGCCAAAGCGAAGGGGCAAATGACCATAAGGGGGCATAGTAGATCCTCCCTGACCCTCTAGGTTTGATGTGGAGGTTTTAAAAGGGCCCCGCGGGGCAAAAAAAAATAAAATAATAATAATCGAACGGCTGAATGGATTTGCACAAAACTTGGCAAAATTGTAGGGACTGGTAGCCCGATGTGCCTTTGCTAGGTCTCAATATATGTGCTCCAGTGGATTTTGAGAAATTAACGTTCAAAAAAAGATATATATCTGTAACAGCGCTCCGCTTCGCGTACTTTTCGCGTAACGGAGCTTTGCGAAGCTGATTGGTTCTCCGGCGTCTGTAAACATTCCAAACAGTCCGTAGCGGCCGCCATCTTGTCTCTCAGTAGGATCGAGAGACAAGAGGAGGCCAAAGCGAAGGGGCAAATGACCATAAGGGGGCATAGTAGATCCTCCCTGACCCCCTAGGTTTGATGTGGAGGTTTTAAAAGGGCCCCGCGGGGAAAAAAAAAAAATAATAATAATAATCGAACGGCTGAATGGATTTGCACGAAACTTGGCAAAATTGTAGGGACTGGTAGCTCGATGTGCCTTTGCTAGGTCTCAATATATGTGCTTCAGTGGATTTTGAGAAATTAACGTTCAAAAAAAGATATATATCTGTAACAGCGCTCCGCTTCGCGGAGATAAAATTATCTCTGTATTACCTAGCTGTTGCTAACACCAGTTAGCGACCGCTAGTAGGAGATAGCGACCATCTTGGGCCCCACTTTGCATGTCAGTGATATTTATCACTAATGACATGCAAAGTGGGCATGCCAAGATGTTATCGACTGGAAACAGTCGCTAACATCGCTATCTCCTATTACCAACTTTTGGAGATATTCGCGCTAAGCGCGAATATCTCCAAAAGCTACCACCTGCCCTGAGCAGTTCTTAGCCATGTTATCCAATGGGAGGTGGATAACATGGCTAAGAGCATTAGCTCGGTAATGCATGAATATCGCTGAGTTTTCAGCGATATTAATGCATTGCGGTCGTTTTTTATGGCATTTGCGATAAACCTTGATAATAGCAAGGTTTATCTGCGATAATTTCTGACGATGCTTAGCGGTAAAAAATTCGTTGCTAAGCATCGTTAGGGATAAATATCGCTTAACTTTGGTAATATGCCCCAACGTCTGTTAACGTTCGATTCGAAGGAAATCAGGAAGTGTTGAAAAACATTGTCTTCGCCATCTTGCCTTTTTTCAAATGCCACACTTTTGTCGTGCACGGCAGTCATTTTAGATGCCTTGACCAGACCCACTCACTGCACGCTGTCGATACTTAGCATGGCTCCCTACCCTCGCAAGCATCTCCCCCAGGCACTGGTCACCCTCGTTCTCTGTCTTATGCATGGGTAATAAACCTCCCCCCATCTGCGCTGCTCTTCCCTGAGAATCACACCCTGTGCCCGCCCGACACCTCCCTTTCGCCCTATTCACTACCGCACCCTCTGACACTCCTTTTCCTCTGTGTCCGATTGTCCAGGCCGGTCCTAGGCTATCAGCTAGCCCTGCAGATGTAGTTTATGGCCCCAGCTGTAAAGAATCACCCCTCTTCAAAGGAGTTATAGTAGATCAAGGCCCACACTCGATGAGATCCGTCACAGCACACGCGTTCCTACTATCTGAAAACCATCCTGTATTGTGATTGGGGAGGGGACCGAGCCTGAAGCGGAAGATTCCAGGGATGACTCTTTGTACATCAAAGTTTTTACGATTATGTGTCACATTAAAAATATATAGCACTCCAACAAAGTAGTAAGATTATAAAACTTTAATAACTTATAAATATATACAACAAAACAAAAACAGTAAAAACATATAAACATTTTTAGGGAAAAACAACGAAGTAGCGGTCGGCTGTGCGAATAGTCCCAACGCAGCACAACGTCCAGATTTCTGGACGGCACCCAGGTGATGTTGCCTGGGTGCCGCACTGATTTCGGCATCCGGCCTGGGGCGTTGCGGGGGGTGGGTCATCAGTAGCAAACTGTTGTGCGAATAGTTCCAAGGCAGCAGAACGATGGCACCAAGGTGATGTCCAGTAAGTTGCCGCACTGGTTTTGGTATCCTACAATGCTGCTCCGAATAACGGCGTGGGGCGCCCCGGGGGGGGGGGGGGAGGCGGCATGAATGGGCCTCTCCAGGTGGAGTCTCGTCTGTTGTAGTGGGGCGCCCCTTTACCGTTTCAGTTGCCATTCCGTCCGCTTTTGGTCCACTGTGTCAAAAGCCGCAATTCAGCTGAGTTGCGCCCACTCTTGCGGTGCAGCGATAGGCGGCTGCCACAGGACTCTCAAAATGGCGGCAGGCTCTTTTCTTTTTGGGCCTGGTCCACTGAAATGGCCCTGGGACACCTTGGAAATCGGACGCTTGTCTGCTAGGTCTTGGACCCCATTCTCGAAAGCGTCCCCTCCGCCTTGAGGATTCAACAAAAGTTTTGGGGGCCCCCGACTCCTGCAGGCTTCTGGTGGGGAGCGGCTGCCATGATTGCTCGCGGAATGACCACGACGGAGCCACGAGATGGTGGTGCTTTCATGGTGACGCCAGCTTCAGTGTGAAACATCCAGAAACAAGGTGGGGCTTTCATCGTTTGGGAAAAAAAAAAGTTTTCATCCAATGAAAAGTGTTATTTTTAGGTCATATGATCAAGCCTTCCATCATTAGGAAACCAAAAGTAAAATGAACCAATGAAAAGTTTTATAAACAAGTCACATGACCTGTTATGCGGCATAGGGTATAAAATGCGGAGAAAATACGTTGGCACGTGAGGCGGCGTCAGTAGCGGACCGATGTGCGAATAGGCCGAAGGCAACACAACGCGCCAAGATCCGGATGGCACCGAGGTGGTGTCCAGCAAGTTGCAGCACTGGTGTGGCCATCCTACAATGCTGAAAGTCGGCGTGGGGCGCCCCGTTGGCCTGTGAGTTCGCGTCAGTAGCGGACCGATGTGCGAATAGGCCGAAGGCAGCACAACGCGCCAAGATCCGGATGGCACCGAGGTGGTGTCTAGTAAGTTGCCGCACTGGTGTGGCCATCCTACAATGTTGAAAGTCGGCGTGGGGCGCCCCGTTGGCCTGTGAGATGGCGTCAGTAGCGGACCGATGTGCGAATGGGGCCAAAGGCAGCGCAACAATATTTTCGGAATAGAAGACACCACAAGGCGCTGAGATGCCAAGATCCGGATGGCACCGAGGTGGTGTCTAGCAAGTTGTGGCACTGGTGTGGCCATCCTACAATGGTAAAAGTCGGCGTGGGGCGCCCTGTTGGCCTGTGAGATGGTGTCAGTAGCGGACCGATGTGCGAATGGGGCCAAAGGCAGTGCAACAATATTTTCTGACTAGAAGACACCACAAGGCGCTGAGATGCCAAGATCCGGATGGCACCGAGGTGATGTCTAGCAAGTTGCTGTACTGGTGTGGCCATCCTACAATGCTGAAACTCGGCGTGGGGCGCCCCATTAGCCTGTGAGATGGCGTCAGTAGCGGACCGATGTGCGAATGGGGCCAAAGGCAGCGCAACAATATTTTCTGAATAGAAGACACCACAAGGCGCTGAGATGCCAAGATCCGGATGGCACCGAGGTGGTGTCTAGTAAGGTGCACTGGTGTGGCCATCCTACAATGCTGAAAGTCGGCGTGGGGCGCCCCATTGGCCTGTGAGATGGCGGCAGTAGCGGACCGATGTGCGAATGGGGCCAAAGGCAGCGCAACAATATTTTTGGAATAGAAGACACCACAAGGCGCTGAGATTCGGTTAGCACCGAGGTGGTGTCTAGCAAGCTATGCAGCTGAGTTGCGTGCGCACTTGCGGCGAATAGGTCGAAGGCAGCACAACAATGTTTTCTGAATAGAAGACACCACAAGGCGCTGAGATTCGGTTACCACCGAGGTGGTGTCTAGCAAGTTGCTGCACTGGTGTGGCCATCCTACAATACTGCTCCGAATAACGGCGTGGGGTGCCCGAAGGGGGGGGGGAGGCGGCGTGAACGGGCCTTCCTAGGTGGAGGCTCGTCTGCTGTAGTGGGGCGCCCCTTTACCATTTCAGTTGCCATTCAGCTGAGTTTTGGCCGCTCTTGATGCTACAGCGACAGGCGGCTGCAACAGGACTCTCAAAATGGTGGCCTGTTCTTTGGATTTGGGCCTGGTCCACTAAAATGGCCCTGGGACACCTTAGAACTCGGACGCTCGATTTTTTTTTCCTTTCCTCTACATGCAAAAAAAGGTAAATGCCCGGTACGTTATACGCTTCATCTGCCACGATGTACTCTCCAGAGGAACCGAAAAAAAATATAGTTATGGTAACTATACCATGCATCGTCATATGGAGAGGTGGCACCAATTAATTATAGTGCTGCATAAAAGAGAGATTTGGAGGAGAACCCCCGACCTGCCAGTACATTCATCAAAGAAGTGGCACTGACAGCATCAGAGGCAAGGGAAACGGTCCCAAATATTTAGAAGAACTTTGGAAAGATTAAAATGACATGTTTAGATTGTGGCAAATTAATTTCATGTGGACAGATGAGTGTTACTCTATAAATACAGCATATGAACATCATCATAGTCGATGGTTGGTAGAGACATTTTGACTATATCCTGGACCTGCCCGTCCTCGCCCAAAATGGCGCCGGAATAAATGGGACTCGTAACTCCTTGTTGTGTACTGGTTGCAGAACCTTGAAATCACGAGATACGTATGCAGTTTTGAAGCACATGGCGGGCGGGGACGAGAATTGATTGAGTATTTCGACATCCCTATTGATATTAAGTTCTGATGTGTTATTGATTACTGTACTATTGAAAGTTCGAATTAACGTCACGCATGGTACTTGCCCGCAAATGTATATCTAGATAATTTTATTGTAACTGGCCCTGTCGTATTTTAATTATAAAATGTACGTCCACCGATTCCGCAACTGTTAGACACCTTAGTTCTTGCAACCTAATGGCCCGCCCGTTACGTTCCTCTACAGTGTAAATGTCTACTCATCATATACGATTACAGTTTGCTCCGTGGCCGGCCCACGTGGTTATAGGCTCGTATTTGTATAATGAAATTTTCACAATAAAGGTTTTTAAAAGAAAACATGGTAGTAGTATATACATTGGTAAAGTTTTTAATAATAGTCACTGTTTTAGAATCATTAAAAGGCAAGTGAAATAAAGCAGACCAATTACATGAAGGGTAAAAGGTATAATACGCAGGAACGCAGTAAAGATAAATGGTCAAGGGCTGTTGTGTTTTCTACTCCTGCAACATAAAGTGATCGATAAGAATCTCATATTCAGGCGTATCGGCGACTAAGACAGCAGGTCGACCCTCTTTTGCTCAACGGCTCCGTCATGGGACGAAGAAACGCCCTTTTTCTCGAAAAAAGAATATATTTTACTTGCAGGACAGTTGTAAATTTTCCGGGAAATTACATTAGCCTGGAACATTATAACATATATTTAAGAAAAAATAATGTTCGGAAGTAATAAAAAGCGTAATTTTTAGGTCATATGACCAAGCCTTTCATCATTAGAATAAGAAAAGTAAAATGAACCAATGAAAAGTTTTATTAACAAGTCACATGACCTGTTATGCTTACGTTACGCGCTGCGCGTCGCGCCCTGGATGACTTCCGGATGCGCAAACGCGGCGCGTCATATGACGCATTACGCGACAACGCAGGTCCAGAATATAGTCAAAATGTCTCCACCAACCAGCGGTCGGAACACAACCCCTTTCAGCAGGCTAAATAGTTCTGTTAAATGACAACAGAAGGGACAGGCAACAAGAACCATCAGTCAAAGAGGGGAGGGCTAGTTCTTCTCTACCGGGTTACATTGGGGCGCTACCGGAACTGATCGAATTGGTAGTCTACAGTGTTTCTGGATGTTTCAGACTGAAGCTGGGTTTAGCATGAGAGCACCACCATTTCGTAGCTCCGTCGTGGCCATTCCGCGAGCAATCATGGCAGCCGCTCTTTATCGTTATTTTGGGCGGGGTGGGTGGCGGAGCCGAGCTGTATTGCAGCCATCATGGTGTGGAGTTCAGTTCATCTCACTAGTTTCGTATTTGTCATGAGGGGTTGTTCTTAATGTTTCTATTTTAGCGAGGTCAAAAAGAGATCCCATTAGTGGCCTACTGATTTTGCTCGATTCCTTTTGTTTTTTTACACGATTTTTCGTTATCTGCAAAGACTAAACAGAGTATTGCGACTCTGTGTTTGTTTGTAAATAGAGAATGAACCAAAGAGAACCAATTCTAAAACAGTAAATGCTTGGATAACAATCAATCAAATGGAGAGAGAAGCAGGCACGACGTATTACAACGGGGGCAAAGGCCTGCGTTAACTACCTTTCACTATCTGCAAAGAGAGAGTACTCCTAATAGAAATGAGGGGGCAGCATTCAAAGCAGATCAGTGTGCATAAACACGAAAATGTTTTTACTTACCACGTACTTGACATTCGACAGCTTATGATATTTGCTATTAAAAAACCATTGAAATTCACTGAAAAAACCATAGGTTATAGACCATATATAGTTAGGAATTAGCATTTACAAAACCTTGAAAATTCACTGAAAAAACCATAGGTTATAGACCATATATAGTTAGGAATTAGCATTTACAAAACCTTGAAAATTCACTGAAAAAACCATAGGTTATAGACCATATATCGTTAGGAATTAGCATTTAAAAAACCTTATTTTACCCACACAAAACCATTGAAATTCCATATATAGGGAGTTGCACTAACTATATATCGCGCACCCGCAATCCACTGCTGATGATGTCACATATTACATCATTCATGACATGGTCAGTGACATCACTGATGACATCACTGATGACATCTCAAATGACATCACTGATGACATCACTGATGACATCTCATTTGACATCAATGACCACATCACTGATGATATCATTCATGTGACAATACAATGCATCTCCTCACATTTTAATATAAGCTCTGTTTCACCCAGTGTTAAATACAGAGTATAATTTTTGAAACCATTGACACACCAATACTAGTTACTACATACGCACTCACTGATTCCTACGTCTACACACACCTTCACTCATTCACCCATACAATCATTCATACATACAATCACTCATCTTTACAACACTATCATATGGACTCATACACCTATACAGACACTCACAGTCTGCCACTCATCCATGGAGTTACTCACACACCTAGTCAGTCCTGTAAAGAATCAATGACACTTCCATTTTCTTGTCTATACAGTTAAACATGGAGCACCTTACATTTTCAAACATATACTAACACATACTTACCTTCTTATACAATCATTGATACAAGTACACATTGATCTGCACAGAGTCATACACCTCCCAGCCAGCCACACACACACTCAGTCTCCCATACAAATACTTGGGCAATCAATCAATAACCCATATAGTTACTCATATAGCTACTGATCAACACATGCAGCAGTTTATAGAACAACAGACATAATGATGCACAAATTAAGACAGTTTAGTCACTAACCCATGCACTCAGTGAGACACATTTAATCACTCAGTCATACAGTCAGTCATGCACCTACTAAATCCTTCGTCCAGACACTTACACATCCACTCATTCTTCAATATGTAAGACATATTTAAACTTTACAGAAACAAAAAATCACTGGATGTTGTTATCAGTCATGTCATCAGTGATGTCATTTGAGATGTCATCAGTGATGTCATCAGTGATGTCACTGACCATGTCATGAATGATGTAATATGTGACATCATCAGCAGTGGATTGCGGGTGCGCGATATATAGTTAGTGCAACTAACTATATATGGAATTTCAATGGTTTTGTGTGGGTAAAATAAGGTTTTTTAAATGCTAATTCCTAACGATATATGGTCTATAACCTATGGTTTTTTCAGTGAATTTTCAAGGTTTTGTAAATGCTAATTCCTAACTATATATGGTCTATAACCTATGGTTTTTTCAGTGAATATATATATATATATATATGTGTGTGTGTGTGTGTTTTCCAAAGTGCCTGCGCACGGGAGGTCACTCGGCATTGCCTCACTGTAGAATGCAGCCTGTCATCATCCCCCGCTTTTAATATTTTAGATGCCGACGCGTTTCAGGATGTCAAATCCCTTCTTCTGGGCAGTAAAACAAGCTGCTGAGAATCGCATGGTTGTTCATTGATTGATATTTATTTAATTAAAGCGACCGTCCCCAGTGGGCGTGTCCACAATTGACTTCTGGGACATTGAGTTCTTGCATGCGATTATAGATATTTTCTTTGGTAAGGTCAGAGTCTTTGTTTTACGATTAGAGTCCTTATTAACCTTAGTAGGTAGCTGGGTTACGATTACAAGCTTAGTTTGCATGTGAAGCGCTGCACTGTACAATCCTGATAGTTCAAGACCATAGTCTCACAAGCTGGCCGTCGTGTCTCTCACCAGTTCGTGATTGTGCTCCTCCCCATGGCTAGGCTTGCCGTGAACAATGTGTTTTCCAAAGTGCCTGCGCACGGGAGGTCACTCAGCATTGCCTCGCTGTAGAATGCAGCCTGTCATCATCCCCCGCTTTTAATATTGTAGATGCCGACGCGTTTCAGGATGTCAAATCCCAAAACAAGCTGCTGAGAATCGCATGGTTGTTCATTGATTGATATTTATTTAATTAAAGCGACCGCCCCCAGTGGGCGTGTCCACAATTGACTTCTGGGACATTGAGTTCTTGCATGCGATTATAGATATTTTCTTTGGTAAGGTCAGAGTCTTTGTTTTACAATTAGAGTCCTTATTAACCTTAGTAGGTAGCTGGGTTACGATTACAAGCTTAGTTTGCATGTGAAGCGCTGCACTGTACAATCCTGATAGTTCAAGACCGTAGTCTCAAATGAGAGAACAAATGAAAACTCAGCTTGAGAAATATGAGGCAAAAATACAGCTTCGAAAAAAAGAGAAGTACGAACGCGACGCCAATGACTATCTGACAGGGCACGTTCTAACGTATGCTAAAAAGTTTGACGCTCCTCGCAAAGCTCTACAGAAAGGGACTGTCATCACCGCGGGGTCAATTGTGCCAACTGAAATAGTCACTACAGAATCAGAAGTGACCGAGAATGAATCTGGCGATGACCAACCTGACCCAGCTCAACTGAGCCAGAATCGAGCTGTCCTGACTGGAAGAAGCAAGAGAACTCCTTTTCAGGAGGAATTCGAAGTGATCAAAAAATCATGGCTCCGCGACGGAAAGAACAAACCACCGGATGCGGGGGCAGTGAGATCGGGAGGACAAGGAGGACAAGGAGGTCAGGGGGCGGAAAGAGGAGGCAGAGGAGGCGGAAGAGCCTCTCGCTGGACCAACCGCAACCGCAGCAAGAAATAATGACATCCGAGAATGTCGGTTTCAAGGACCAAGTGAATTTGACTGTTGTCAATCTCACGGAGAAACAACTGACGGAACAAGAAACCGAAGTCCTCAGTTTAGGACTAACCTTCTGCCCTAATAATGAGATGGAGTACACACAAACGAGAATTGACTTGTTTCACTTTACAAGAAAATTAAAACTCCACAAGTATTTTAAACTACGTCCCCACACGCAAGATCAAAATAAAAAGGGAACAAGGATAACGGCAACAGATGCTCTAAGTAGTAGAGATCTAACAGCAGTTGAGACTCTCGAAGATCTAGAAAGGGAACACTCCTTGGATATAGATCAACCTGATACTGCCCAACGAGCAGAACTGCAAGGAATTGATCAAGAGAGGGAGAAAGCTGTTTTAAACCCCCTTCGGTCTTTGTTCCACAATATCCATGGGACGCTGTGGATGTGTTTAGCGAAGCAATGAACAATGACCTCATGAGATATCGTAAGGTACATCTTCAAAGTCACAAACATAACATCACAGACCATCAAAATATTGCTCTAAAAAACCTGATGAAAGATAAGAACATTGTGGTGAAACCTTCAGACAAAGGTGGAAACGTGGTTTTAATGACTAGGGACTATTACAAGAACGAGGCACTGAAGCAACTCTCGGATGAGAAGTTTTATATGAAATGTACCAATTATGTTTATCAACAGAGCATCAAAGAATATGACACTCTGATTAAAAAATGGTATGATCTTCAGATGCTGGGAAAGGAGGAACATCTGTTCTTGCGCAATAATTGTCCCATGACCCCCACCTTTTACCATCTCCCTAAGCTGCATAAAAATAGAGACAGTCCACCTGGCCATCCAATTATTTCCTCTATTGGCAGCTTAACCGAGAACATGTCCCGATTTGTGGATAATATCCTTTTTCCTCTGGTATTAACTTTGAAATCGTACATTAGGGATTCCAAAGATTTCCTGATGAAAATACAAGATCTAAAATGGAATTCAGGATATTTGCTTTTGGTGCTGGATATAACCAGCCTATATACCTGTATTGAACATCATCATGGTCTAAAAGCAATCCGACATGCACTCGATCAGCGTCAAATGAGATTTGCAAGACACAATCTTATGATCCTGGACTTTCTTGAGTTTTGTCTAACACACAATATATTTCTATTTGAAGATCAACTGTACTTACAGAAGTCAGGGACGGCGAGAGGCACCTGCTTTGCCCCCAGCTACGCGAACTTGTTTGTGGGCTGGTGGGAGGAGCAGTAGCCCAGGAGCTGTAAGGTTGGACAGGAGATGGGGAGTATCGTGTGTTGGCATCGTTACATCGATGATTTATTCATCGTAAGGAACGGAAGTCTGCATACAGCCGAAGAGTACATCAAAGTACTGAATAGGAACAACCTCAACTTGCACTTCTCAGGTTCCGTTAGTCCGGTGGCAGTGGAGTACTTGGACCTGAGAGTGTTTGTTGAGGGAGAACATCTACACACGACCCTATATAGGAAGGAGACTGCTGGCAATTCTACACTCTTTGCCAGCAGTTGTCATCCCCCGCAACTCATCAATAGTATTCCTTACGGAGAGCTATTAAGACTCCGAAGGAATTGTTCCAAGGATTCTGATTTCGAGGCGGCTGCCTCGGAATGACTGTCCCGTTTTAAGATCAGGGGATATGGCGAAAGTCTATTGCAAAAGACGCTAAAGAAAGTCAGAAAGATCTCAAGAGGGACCCTACTAATGGCCAAGCCCATCATGATTGGCCGTGAAAGCGATACAACCACCAAGAAAGGCAAATTCAGGTTTATTACTCCATATTCAGCGGGAGCCACCGACTTTAGAATGATGCTTAGAAAAAACTGGCACATTCTTCAAACAGACCATGTATTGAGAGAGGATTAACCATCTTACCCACTGCTAACATTTAGCAAAGCGAGGTCAGTGGGTGACATGCTTGTCACTAGCCATTTGGATAAGCCCCTACCCAGAACTAACACCTTAAGGGACCAAAAGGGGTTTTACCCCTGTGGACGCTGTAAAGCGTGTGTGGGCAGTAAGAGGGTTCTAGCGTACGTGATATCTGAAACAGGGAAGAGAATATCTATAAAAAAATTCATTACCTGTAGTACGCAATATGCAGTTTACTACTTGCACTGCCCCTGTTGCCTTCGCTATATCGGCAGTGCAATCAAAGAGCTAAAATTAAGGATATTGGAATACCTCAGGGCCATAGACAAAGCAGACCCTAGTTATCCTGTGGCCCGCCACTTCGCTGAAGTGCATTGCCGGGATCGTAACCACCTACAATATTTTGGCCTAGACACAGTACCTCCAAATGTAAGAGGTGGAGACCGTTTGAGACGACTACGTAGATTAGAATCAAGATATATTATAGATCTTTCTACGAAGTATCCGAAGGGTCTCAATAGTGGGGAGGAGATGGCGTTCCATCTTGGAAAATGAAATCTGTAAACATCAAGATCAGTACAATATCAAATCAGACATACACAAAAGCAAATCCCTGTTCAAGTAGTCGCAGGCTAAATCAGGCCATGAAAACTGTAAATGGAAGTATATGTAATTTAAGTTAGGTCCTTTAGATGTTTATTGTGTTGATTGTGGATGAAATCTGATCTTTCTATATATTGTATATAATCGTATTTAGATTTATGAATGTAGACAGATGTTCTGTTATATGTGCTTTGGGATCAGGGCACCTATTTGTACAGCATAGCATGTGGAGGATTTTTTCCGTTACAGCCTGTCTGCTTATTTCTACATTTTGTATATATAATCAAGTATATTTTTTCATAGTATATGAATATTAGATCAAGAAATACCTGTATTAACTATGAATGTGATTTGAACAATCAGAAAAATATGAAATTTGATGAACCACTTTTGGTATAAATTCTGTCTCGGTAATTAACAGGAAATGTATTTGTACATTTGCATATATTCAAGCACTGTTATTTTGATAACAAATGGTAGAGGACATCAGCCGATCCACGGCTTGATAGCTTGTTGATGTTTCAAACAACTTTGATACAAAATATACCCCCTGTTTTCGTATATTAGCCCATTGGTGGGCTTTATTTGCACTTTGTGTATATATTGGTTGGCGCACTCGAACAATTTCAAGATGGCGCCTATAGTGATCACAGTGGGGCTAGTCCTCTATCACTTTCTGTGCTTAAAATAATGCTTTATTAACATGCCGGCTGTTATACATATGTAATTCACACTGACGAAGGTAGAAGACCGAAACGCGTCTGTGTAACCCCCCGCTTAATAAAACTTGCGTGGGTGAGAAGAACTCCTCGAGTGCTGTTTTATTTCTTCATGATGGAAGGAAACTGGAGAGTGATATATATATATATATATATATATATATATATTCACTGAAAAAACCATAGGTTATAGACCATATATAGTTAGGAATTAGCATTTAAAAAACCTTATTTTACTCACACAAAACCATTGAAATTCCATATATAGTTAGTTGCACTAACTATATATTGCGCACCCGCAATCCACTGCTGATGATGTCACATATTACATCATTCATGACATGGTCAGTGACATCACTGATGACATCACTGATGACATCTCAAATGACATCACTGATGACATCACTGATGACAACATCCAGTGACTATGTTTCTGTAAAGTTAAAATATGTCTTACATATTGAAGAATGAGTGGATGTATAAGTGTCTGGACGAAGGATTTAGTAGGTGCATGACTGAATGTATGAGTGAGTGATTAAATGTGTCTCACTGAGTGCATGGGTTAGTGACTAAACTGTCTTAATTTGTGCATCATTATGTCTGTTGTTCTGTAAACTGCTGCATGTGTTGATCAGTAGCTATATGAGTAACTATATGGGTTATTGATTGATTGCCCAAGTATTTGCATGGGAGACTGAGTGTGTGTGTGGCTGGATGGGAGGTGTGTGACTCTGTACAGATCAATGTGTACTTGTATCAATGATTGTATAAGAGAGTAAGTATGTGTTAGTATATGGTTGAAAACGTAAGGTGCTCTATGTTTAACTGTATAGAGTAGAAAATGGAAGTGTGATTGATTCTTTACAGGACTGACTAGGTGTGTGAGTAACTCCATGGATGAGTGGCAGAGTGTGAGTGTCTGTATAGGTGTATGAGTGCATATGATTGTGTTGTAAACATGAGTGATTGTATGTATGAATGATTGTATGGGTGAATGAGTGAATGTGTGTGTAGACGTAGGAATCAGTGAGTACGTATGTAGTAACTAGTATTGGTGTGTCAATGGTTTCAAAAATTATACTCTGTTTTTAACACTGGGTGAAACAGAGGTTATATTAAAATGTGAGGAGATGCATTGTATTGTCACATGAATGATATCATCAGTGATGTGATCATTGATGTCAAGTGAGATGTCATCAGTGATGTCATTTGAGATGTCATCAGTGATGTCATCAGTGATGTCACTGACCATGTCATGAATGATGTAATATGTGACATCATCAGCAGTGGATTGCGGGTGCGCAATATATAGTTAGTGCAACTAACTATATATGGAATTTCAATGGTTTTGTGTGAGTAAAATAAGGTTTTTTAAATGCTAATTCCTAACTATATATGGTCTATAACCTATGGTTTTTTCAGTGAATTTTCAAGGTTTTGTAAATGCTAATTCCTAACTATATATGGTCTATAACCTATGGTTTTTTCAGTGAATTTCAATGGTTTTTTAATAGCAAATATCATAAGCTGTTGAATGTCAAGTACGTGGTAAGAATTTTTTTTTTCGTGTTTATGCACACTGATCTGCTTTGATTGCTGCCCCCCACCCCTCATTTCTATTAGGAGTACTCTCTCTTTGCAGATAGTGAAGGGTAGTTAACGCAGCCCTTTCCCCCTTTGTAATCCGTCGTGCCTGCTTCTCTCTCCATTTGATTGAGTGTTCTCTTTGGTTCATTCTCTATTTACAAACAAGCACAGAGTCGCAATACTCTGTTTAGTCTTTGCAGATAGCGAAAAATCGTGTAAAAAAACAAAAGGAATCGAGCAAAATCAGTAGGCCACTAATGGGATCTCTTTTGACCTCGCTAAAATAGAAACATTAGGAACAACCTGTTGAAAATAGCAATGCGTATGTATATAAGCGGCGTTCATTTGTGTTCACAGTACCCCTTGTTGATTGTTTCAATCGAGCATTGAATTGTTCGAAGTTAATTCTCTTAACGATCTTCTCTACCTGCAAACGAGGAAGAATAGGAATATTCTATCTCCCTTTGCAGATAGTGAAGGGTAGGTAACGCAAGCCTTTAACACGTCGTACCTATTTCATTCCTCATTGATTGATTGATTGTCCGAACATTGACTGTTTGGGAATTAGTTCTTTTTGGAGGTATTCCCTGTTTGCAAATAAACGTAGGAAAATCTTTGCAAGTAGTGAAAGGGTACGTAATGCGGACCGTTCTCCCCCGTTGTAATCTGTCATGCCTATCTACTCCCCACTGATTGATGCACCTTTTTCACCCGGACCATTTACTAGAGATACGTCATCTGGCCCGACCAGAGAGCACCCCTAGTGAAAAGGACATATGCAATAATAACGAAGTGATCACTGTATCCTGTTAACAGAAACTTTACCATGAAACAATCTGGAAAGAAAAAAATAGGAAAACGAAAATCAGTAGGCCACTGATGAACATGAACTTTTATTAAACAACGAACAAAGAAACGATAACATAACGTAATGATAAAACCTATTAATGTCCTAGAAACAAGAAAACGTTAAAATATGCCAGTGGTGAGAGACCAGAAAAACAGTAAGAGAAACCAAATCATCCCTCGCTGTCCCACCGCCTGCCACGCCAAAAAAATCGATAGACTAGGGAAAATGCAAGTCAGTAGAACATCCACCCCCACTCTGGAAACTTCCAAGGTGGGGCAGGGTTCCGGCTACGCCCAGCCGGGAGCAGCCCATATAAGGCAGGTCCTGCTGCCACGCCTCGGCCAGGAGATCCTAACGTAGGGTGTAGCCGGAGGAGAGGCCGAGACCAGCGGGACCCGGCCAGGGGATTGCCTTTACAACGCTGAACAGTTGCAGGGGGGGGGAATGTCTCCTCGACCCTCCCCTCTCTCTCCCAGTCCGGCCGCGGTGGCCCTTGAGAGTTGCAGGTAGTCCCGCCACATGCTCTTCCGGTCCGACCACCAACGGTCGGGGGGCCGAGGCCGACGGGATCCGGCTGCAGCCGATAAACCAAGAAACCCGTTCATGGGGCCAGAGCCAGGGGCGTCCGGCCGACATCCACCGGAAGCCCGGCCCGAAGACGGACGGGACACTTCTTTCTTTTATAATGGCTGCGACAACACTGGAGGGGGATGTCTTGCACATGCCTCCGACCCCCCCCTCGTCCTCATCGCCTGGTCCGGCCATAACAAATCTCAAGCGAGACGCCGTGGGGTGCACTGGGAGGGAGAGACGGTGCGAACAGGCCTCTCCCGCCTCCCCAGGTGGAGGCTTCCCAGCTGCACCCTCAGCGCTCCAGGCGGTGGCATCCTAACAACTACAGTGCTGCACAGTTTCGGAACGACCTAGATAACGGTTCTTCCACTGTGGCCATGCTGCAACGTCTCGCCCGGCAGGGTGGAGCCCGTCCGCTCATGTGACCCCGCGATCGCCGGTAGCTGCCGAACTCTCAAAATGGCGGTCGACCTGGCAAGAGCGGGCCCAACATAAAGAAATGGCCCGGTCACTGGTTGACTCCACCACCGTAGTCCTCCACGACCTTGAAGATTCTAGAGGAGCCGCGGGAGTCTCCGACCCCCGATGGGGAATGACTGCCATGATCGCCCGTGGAGTGACGAAACTGTATCCGCGGGACGTCGGCGCTCCCATGCTGGCGCCAGCCTCACTTTGAATTACTACAATCCTGCAGACCTTACTTCCGGTGAAAGCACAGTGTGACCCGGTAGGAAAAATTATTGCACCCCCTCCCCTTTTTGACTGATAGTTCAAACCACCGATCCTTTCCTTTGCCCTTTTAACGGAACTTTGGACTGCCTCCCCCTCTTTTACATTTTCTAGAGAAAACAAAACATTAACCACTACATTAGCATAGCAGTTGACACCAGAACTGTTTTCAAATTGAAAACCAACAACATCTTCAACAGAATCCTTTTTGTTTCTGCTGTGACCCTGCTACAGCACAGGCATTGTCCCCAGCAGTAATTCTGCAATGCCGGTAAGAATAGCTGTGGTGCCTACTGGACTCACTCACCCCCGCGGCGCCCCACGCCGTTTTTTGCTGGGCGGCAACTTACTAGACATCACTTTCGTGCCATCTAGATTTCAGCGCGTTCTGCTGCCTTGGAACTATTCGCACAACAGACCGCTACTGACAAGAATATTTCATTATTGGTGCTGTCAATTTCAATAAATCTATTGGATAATTAAAAAGAAATTGCCACGGTCTCTTCGTTGTTTAAATGTTTTTACTGTTTTTGTTTTGTTGTATATATTTATATGTTATTAAAGTTTTATATTCCTACTACTTTGTTGGAGTGCTATATATTTTTAATGTGACACATAATTGTAAAAACTTTGATGTACAAAGAGTCATTCCTGGAATCTTCCGCTTCAGGCTCGGTCCCCTCCCCAATCACAATACAGGATGGTTTTCAGATAGTAGGAACGCGTGTGCTGTGACGGATCACATCGGGTGTGGGCCTTGATCTACTATAACTCCTTTGAAGAGGGGTGATTCTTTACAGCTGGGGCCATAAACTACATCTGCAGGGCTAGCTGATAGCCTAGGACCGGCCTGGACATTCGGACACAGAGGAAGAGGAGTGTCAGAGGGTGCGGTAGTGAATAGGGCGAAAGGGAGGTGTCGGGCGGGCACAGAGTGTGATTCTCAGGGAAGAGCAGCGCAGATGGGGGAAGGTTTATTGCCCATGCATAAGACAGAGAGCGGTGGTGACCAGTGCCTGGGGGAGATGCTTACGAGGGTGAGGAGCCATGCTACGAATCGACAGCGTGCAGAGAGTGGGTCTGGTCAAGACATCTAAAATGGCTGCCGTGCACGACAAAAGTGTGGCATTTCAAAAAAGGCAAGATGGCGCAGACAATGTTTTTCAACACTTCCTCATTTCCTTCGAATCGAACGTTAACAGACGTTGGGGCATATTACCAAAGTTAAGCGATATTTATCGCTAACGATGCTTACCAACCAATTTTTTACCACTAAGCATCGTCAGAAATTATCGAAGATAAACCTTACTATTATCAAGGTTTATCGCAAATGCGATAATAAACGGCCGCAATGCATGAATATCGCTAAAAAGTCAGCGATATTCATGCATTACCGAGCTAATACTCTTAGCCATGTTATCCACCTCCCATTGGATAACATGGCTAAGAACTGCTCAGGGCAGGTGTTACTTTTTGGAGATATTCGCGCTTAGCGCGAATATCTCCAAAAGTTGGTAATAGGAGATAGATATCTTGCATGTTGTAATGCAAGTTATTGTGGTATATGGAACTCATACCATAATCTCTCAGGAAAGCAGAAACTGATCCTTTTGGGACCGCCTAAAAAGGCCTAGGGGGTGAGGAGTACTCTACTTTGCCCCCTTTTCACGTTCCGAACTATTTTATTTTACTCTCTTCTGTAATTACACAAAATACCAGCGATAAGATGCATCGGAGACACACAGTGAGAGAAAGGAGGCCGGAGATGAAGAAGACATGTCAAATACACATTGGAGATAATATAGTGGCAGAAGGGAAGTAAATATGAGTAAACTTACCATGTAACATAAAAATGTTGCACTCTATACTATAAGTCTCATTTTATACTACAATCACTTCGCTACAACCTCATAAATTAAAAATAAAAATAAATAATGTCTCAAACAATTTTTGATTTCTAAATATAAATTTATTCTTCAGAATTTTCTAAATTTGAAACAACTAGTAACATGTCCTCATCAGTAATTTCCTCTTCAATCATCTCATCTGGAATCTCCTCATTAAAAGTCTGCAATGATGATTCTTGTAACTCTATGGTCTCCAAACACTCGATAAATTCGCCATCAAGAGATTGATCAAAAAAATCATTCAAGTCATCTCCTCCTTCTGACAATATTTCATTATTGGTGCTGTCCATTTCAATCAATGTAGTGGAATCATTCAAGTCATCTCCTCGTGACAATATTTCATTATTGGTGCTCTCAATTTCAATCAATGTAGTGGAATCATTCAAGTCATCTCCTCCTTGTGACAATATTTCATTATTGGTGCTGTCCATTTCAATCAATCTAATGGAATCATACAAGCCATCTCCTCCTTGTGACAATATTTCATTATTGGTGCTCTCAATTTCAATCAATGTAGTGGAATCATTCAAGTCATCTCCTTGTGACAATATTTCATTCTTGGTGCTGTCCATTTCAATCAATCTAATGGAATCATACAAGTCATGTCCTCCTTGTGACAATATTTCATTATTGGTGCTCTCAATTTCAATCAATGTAGTGGACAATTCAAAAGAAATTGCCACGGTCTCTTCATTGTGAGCCATTTTATTTTGAAATTGCTTGCTGTAAATTGCAGAAAAAAATAATCACTTTCATTTATCGTTTTTAGTAATACATAATATAAAACTAACTTCATCAAGTATTTAGTATAACAGAAGGACTGCAAATAAATAACAGAAAACATTTTTCAAATTATCTTCAAGTGTACAACATAGTTCCCCTTACAAATTAACAACTCACCTTTTTAAAAGTAGCAGAAGTGTTAGTACTGTGTAAATCAAACACCAGAAATTCACCACCAAAAATTCCTCACAAATGTACCTCAGACAGTAGTATCACAAAATGGCTGTGGTTTCCTCTCATTTGACATATATACATAACCAATTAACTTTCATCACACACAAATACAAAACCAAAGTAACATTTTAATTGGTTCTAAATTTCAACACTTTCAAATGTGTTTTCCCCATGCAATTTTCCATAGGACATTTACATACGTCTACAGCCTGAATGGCTGAACGGAATTACACCAAACTTGGCAAAATGGTACATCAAACCTAAGAGGTCAGGAATGATCTACTATGCCCCCTTATGGTCATTTCCCCCTTCGCTTTGGCCTCCTCTTGTCTCTCAATCCTACCGAGGGACAAGATGGCGGCCGCTACGGACTGTTTGGAATGTTGACAGACGCCGGAGAACCAATCAGCTTCGCAAAGCTCCGTAACGCGAAAAGTACGCGAAGCGGAGCGCTGTTACAGATATATATCTTTTTTTCAACGTTAATTTCTCAAAATCCACTGGAGCACATATATTGAGACCTAGCAAAGGCACATCGGGCTACCAGTCCCTAATATTTTGCCAAGTTTCGTGCAAATCCATTCAGCCGTTCGATTATTATTATTTTGTTTTTTTTTTGCCCCGCGGGGCCCTTTTAAAACCTCCACATCAAACCTAGGGGGTCAGCGAGGATCTACTATGCCCCCTTATAGTTATTTCCCCCTTTGTTTTGACCTCCTCTTGTCTCTCGATCCTACCGAGAGACAAGATGGCGGCCGCTACGGACTGTTTGGAATGTTGACAGACGCCGGAGAACCAATCAGCTTCGCTTCACAAAGCTCCGTTGCGCGAAAAGTCCGCGAACCAGAGCGCTAACCGGTCCGCTGTTACAGATATATATCTTTTTTTAAACGTTAATTTCTCAAAATCCACTGGAGCACATATATTGAGACCTACAAAAGGCACATCGGGCTACCAGTCCCTACAATTTTGCCAAGTTTCGTGCAAATCCATTCAGCCGTTCGGGCTAAAAGTGAGGCCAACCGCCCTATGGAAAACTCAATGTTAAAAACACGTTTTGGGACCCCCCTTTTTTCTCGGCCCCCACTGGACGAACCCCCCCCAAATTTTCAAGGGCTGCTCAGAAACAAAATGTGCCATTTTCCTGAAAATTTCAGCCGATTCCGTCCACAAACGCCAAAGTTATTAGACATAGAATTTTCAAAAAACCCATAGAGAAAAAATCCTAACTATATATACCTACTGGCGACCGCCAGTAGGTAATATATATATATATATATATATATATATATATATATATATATATATATATATTACCTACTGGCGGTCGCCAGTAGGTATATATAGTTAGGATTTTTTCCCTATGGGATTTTTGAAAATTCTATGTCTAATAACTTTGGCGTTTGTGGACGGAATTGGCTGAAATTTTCAGGAAAATGGAACATTTTGTTTCTGAGCAGCCCCTGAAAATTTGGGGGGGTTCGTCAAGGGGGGGCCGAGATAAAAGGGGGGTCCCAAAACGTGTTTTTCCAATGTTCATTTCCATAGGGCAGTTGGCCTCACTTTTAGCCCGAACGGCTGAATGGATTTGCACGAAACTTGGCAAAATTGTAGGGACTGTTAGCCCGATGTGCCTTTGCTAGGTCTCAATATATGTGCTCCAGTGGATTTTGAGAAATTAACGTTCAAAAAAAGATATATATCTGTAAGCGCGCTCCAGGCAGCGCTCCGGTTCGCGTACTTTACGCGTAACGGAACTTCGCGAAGCGAAGCTGATTGGCTCTCCGGTGTCTGTCAACATTCTAAACAGTCCGGAGCGGCCGCCATCTTGTGTCTTGGTAGGATCGAGAGACAAGAGGAGGCCAAAACAAAGGGGGAAATGACCATAAGAGGGCATAGTAGATCCTCCCTGACCCCCTAGGTTTGATGTGGAGGCTTTAAAAGGGCCCCGCAGGGCAAAAAAAAATATATTTTTTTTGTTTTTTGCGTGGGGAGCGCCCGGTTCGCGAACCGGGAAGCGTACTGGGGAGCGTACTATGAGGAAAAAAGAATGATAGACTTTTAAAATATTGTATGTTTATTGATTGTTCGTTTTGTTGGTTTTTTTTTGTTTTTTTTTATTTAAGTAGCAATATGTAGGTAGCAATGCAGAGTCAAAAAATTAATATACACCGTCTCCTTTGTAGATATCTTGCATGTTGTTTCAGAAGTTATTGTGGAATATGGAATCCATATCATAGTCTGTCAGGAAAGCAGAAAGAACATGGAGGCAGGAGATGAAAAAGAGTTGTTAAATACACATTGGAGATAATATAGTTGGAGAAAGGAAGTAACTATGAGCAAAATTACTATGTAACATAAAAAAGTTGCACAGTATACTATAAGTCTGACTTTACATTATAATCAATTAGGTACTAGTTTATGAATTACATATAAAAATAATTAAAGTCTCGAACAATTTTTGATTATTAAATAATTTTATTTTTGTGATTCTTTTTCGAAATTTAACAGAACATTTAACAACAAATTGTCGGAAATGTCCTCATACTGCATCTACACATTGAACTAATTCATGGTCCCGTGATTCATCCATGAAATCTGAGTCATCATTGTCCTCAATAACTTCTTCTGTGTTGTTCTCCAGAACAATTTTGAAGGAAATAATCTGCTCTCCTTCCATTTTCTTGCTGTAATTTGCATAAAAAATAAATATATCAGTAGAGATAGGGCACTGTTGGGTTTAAGTTCAGACAGGTACTTGTGAGTTTATAACAGAGAAGTTATCTATGGGCCCTGTATGGTTTCAGGCGTGAAGTAGTACTATTAAAAAGTGCCTGTGAAGAAGTCTAAGTAAATTCATAATTATAGCACAGAAACCTAAATCAATCCATAATTATAATAAACAAGCCTTTCTCAATGTCTAACTCTTACAGAGGGACAGTATATAACTATCTGAAAATGTTTTCCCAAATTAATTTAAAGTGCATAACATAGTTCTCCTTTCAAATTTATAAAATAACATCTTACCTTTTAAAAACAAGTTTAAGTTGTCAGTGAAAATGCACTTGCAATGTACTTCAGGAAGTAGTAGTCAAAATGGCTGTGTTTCACTCTCTTTTTTATATATATTCAGGTACATAACCAATCAAATGTTAGGTAAAAAAAGTAGAAAATGAAAGTAACATTTTAATTGGTTGTCAATTCCAACACTTCAGATGTGTTTTGTGAAGTAATTTACCTCAGGGTATTTAGAGAGGTCTACAGGCTAAATGGCTAAATGGAATTCCAACCAAATTTGTGAAAATGGTAGGGATTGGTATGTAGTATGAGCTAATCTATATTTGGTGAGAGTGTCTCCAGTCGTTTTTCTGTAAATTACTTTCCCACCTTTTTTGATGGTGCGCTTCCCGGGGAGCGCCCCCGTACGCGAACTGGCGAGCGCCCCGGTACGCGAACCTTAAGCATTACGGGAGTCCACCATTTTGTGTTTCGGTACAAGATGGAGGGCAAATAATGTTCAGAATGGGTAGAAGGGGGCACGGTAGACTTATCTTGACCCCCTAGGTTTTCTGAGGGTGGCTGAGGAGGCTTATATGTGCGAAAAAAAAAACATTTTTTAAAACTTTCGCGAGGTTAGCTTCCGGTTCGCGTACCGGGTAGTGCCCCGGGGAGCGTACTTTGTTGAAAATTAGTGAAAAAAGTTAGAGTAAAATAATAATTGTGAGTGATCAGATGTAGGGTAGCTCTGAGAAGAGCTTTTGGGTTTATGGTACATTTAGGTACTTATAAGTAGGTACCAATGCACAGTCTTAAATTCAGAATGAAAATTCTGTTGCCCTCATCTGAGAAGTGAACTCCATCTCCTCTGTAGATATCTTGCATGTAGTAACGCAAGTTATTGTTGTACACGGAGCCCATTCCATGGTCTCTCATGTAAGCTGAAACTGATTTGTTTACATGCTTCCTCGACTTCTCAATTTGTGGACAAAATTGGTTTGACCACCTCCATTTCTGTCTTTGGCATATATTTGAATATACCAAGGCAGTCTGAGGAAAAAGTGCCATTAATTGCTCAAAGGTGTCCTTTAAAAGCATTTCCAGACCTACCCCAGTCAAAGTGCCCAAATCATTACCTCCACAGTGCACAATTAACAGGTCAGGTTTTGGCAAATGCATAAAGGTTTTCACCAATGGTATCAATTGGTGACATTTTAATCCTCTGTGGCCAAACCACATCTTGTAAATTGAGGTTAGGTAAATTCCTGGTCTCAGCATACCTCTGAGCCCAATAGATGTAACTATGTCCAACAATCCAGACAGAAAACATGCTGAGAGAAGGTTCTCCTGCAGTCAGATGAAGTGTGGCAATGAAATGGCAGTTGAAAAAATAAGAGTTTAAAATGAAAAAAACGGTGGAGTTTCTGTGTTAATGAAGCAGTAACAGTGATTGGTGGATTTTGATTGCTGAAAACAGAAAGTTAGGGTGCATGGATGAGTTCTTTGAAAGATGTATTTTGAGTGGTCAAGAAAAAATCATTAAATGAAAGAATGCACGGGATATGAGGTGCACTGAGAGTTCAGAGTTCAATTGCAACATTGTTGTGTGAACTTGCAAACACCAGAGGTCTTCCAAGAGGTGGTTGCTATGCAAAAAAAGGCAGAGAGGGCAGAGGGGGGAAGGGTTTTGATTTGAAAAAAAGTGAGGGAAGAGTTTTGATTGGGTGACATGAGAGATATGTGTGAAGAATTACAGCATTTCTGTGCTTTTGATAGCTGCAGACTCTGGAGTGCATACCTTTTGCTCTGCTGAAGACAAATTGGTGTGTTTCTGAGACTGTTTTGAAACTCAAAGTATTTGCTAAGGTGAGAAAAGATTTCTTTAATTTAGATAGAGAATAGTGTGCTTTAAGGAGAAAATTATGAAGAAAGTTGTGTTTTTCAAATGTTGCTTTGTCTCAAGTGTTTTACAAATAGATTTTGTTTCTTTGCGAAATTGTAATTGGAGAAAATGTGAAGTATTAGTACTGACAGGGTTTTTTTGTGCATAGGAGCTGTGGAGTGTTTTCAAATTATGACTTGAAAATCGTTTTTGAGGAAAAGGAATGGTTTTAATATTTATGACAAGGACATAATGGTGTATGCTTCTTTATAAGGCAAAGGAGTGTCTCTGATGTTATTTTTCCCATTTTAATGTAAGACCTTTCCCTGTGGAGCAAATTGCTTGTAAATATGCTCCCACCTGTGCATGGCAAATTTAGATTTTGAATGTTTGCGTTACATAGCCATGTTAAAAGTGACACAAACATGCTGCAAAGGCAATCAAAAAACGCTTTCATGTGTCTTAAGGACATTTTAAGTCATTTCCCCATGTGGAGTGTTTTCAAATTATGATTTGAAAATCGTTTTTGGGGAAAAGGAATGGTTTTAATATTTATGACAAGGACATAATGGTGTATGCTTCTTTATAAGGCAATTGAGTGTCTCTGATGTTATTTTTCCCATTTTAATGTAAGAGCTTTCCCTGTGGAGCAAATTCCTTGTAAATATGCTCCCACCTGTGCATGGCAAATTTAGATTTTGAATGTTTGTGTTACATAGCCATGTTAAAAGTGACACAAACATGCTGGAAAGGCAATCAAAAAACGCTTTCATGTGTCTTAAGGACATTTTAAGTCATTTCCCCATGTGCAGTGTTTTCAAATTATGATTTGAAAATCGTTTTTGGGGAAAAGGAATGGTTTTTAAATTTATGACAAGGACATAATGGTGTATGCTTCTTTATAAGGCATTTCAGTGTCTCTGATGTCATTTTTCCCATATTACATTAAAAGACCTTTCCCCGTGGAGCACATTCCTTGTAAATATGGTCCCACCTGTGCATGGTAAATTTAGATTTTGACTGTTTGAGTTACATAGCCATGTTAAAAGTGACCAAAAAAAGTTGCAAAGGCTTTAAAAAAACACTTTCATGTGACTTAAGGACATTTTAAGTCATTTCCCCGTGGGCAGTGTTTTCAAATTATGACTTGAAAATCGTTTTTGAGGTAAAGGAATGTTGTTAAAATTTATGTGCGCCATATGCCCCCAAATTTCTTTTTCAGGGGTGCAGCAGGGTGTTCTTGAGACACCCCTGCACCTTTGGAAAAATTCCTAATTTGCGATGAGCTAATTGCTAATCGCAAATTGCACCTTCATTCCTATGGGCCTCCTGGCCCATGGAAATGAATGGGTAATTTGCAATTAGCAATTTGCTCATCGAAAATTAGGAATGGTAAAGAATCGCTATTTATTCCTTAAAATTCGCTATTTAGGAAATGCAAAATAGTTTGATGATACATATGGCGGTTCATCTCTAACAAGATGAGAAGCTTAGGGATACATTTATGATGACTGGCGCAATGAAGTGGACATCACTTACTTCATTGGTAGACCTTTACATGTATTATCTCCTCTGTATTCTTCATCAAGCGTAACTTTCATACATGGTATGTATCAAACAAGTTTGATGCAAAATAAGGAATAGCAAAATTTGCTATTCCTTATTTTGCAATTGCACTGAAGGATTTGCAAATTTTGCGATTCCTTAAATGCAATGTATCAAACAAAAAATATGCAAAAAATGCCATTAAGGATTTGCAAATTACCACCAACTTCTAGTTGGTGGTAATTTGCGAATTCTTTTCAAAAAGCTTTTTTTCCAAAAAACAAAAGGTGCCATATGACGCCCATACATGCCCTTAGGGCATGTATGTGCGCCATATGCCCCCAAATTTCTTTTTCAGGGGTGCAGCAGGGTGTTCTTGAGACATCCATGCACCCTTGGAAAAATTCCTAATTTGCGATGAGCTAATTGCTAATCGCAAATTGCACCTTCATTCCTATGGGCCTCCTGGCCCATGGAAATGAATGAGTAATTTGCAATTAGCAATTTGCTCATCGCAAATTAGGAATGGTAAAGAATCGCTATTTATTCCTTAAAATTCGCTATTTAGGAAATGCAAAATAGTTTGATGATACATATGGCAGTTCATCTCTAACAAGATAAGAAGCATAGGGATAGATTTATGATGACTGGCACAATGAAGTGGACATAACTTACTTCATTGGTAGGCCTTTACATGTATTATCTCCTCTGTATTCTTCATCAAGCGTAACTTTGATCTGCAATCCTGAGTAGGCCTCACCTTAAACAAACCTCTGGATAGGCCACACCTTATCGTCATCCTGAATTAATCATTTAAAATGCTAGGGACAGATTTATGATAGGTGTATGCCTCTTTTGCGCCACTGTGCGTCACTTTTCTGATGCAGCAGCGGTGCAAAAGATTTGCTATGAGGCGACAAAATTACAAATTGATGCATTTAGGCAGATGTGTCATGGTGTAAAAAAACCGTGACACATGAAACCGATGCAGCAGTGATGCAAAAGATGCACCATGTTGCAAGACAGGCCTCACTTGGGGCCATATGTATCAAGCTAATTAGCATTCGCAAAGGCCAAAATTCTGCGAATTTCGGCCTTTGCGAATGCTAATTAGACAAATGGTATGTATCAAACAAGTTTCATGCAAAATAAGGAATAGCAAAATTTGCTATTCCTTATTTTGCGATTGCACTTAAGGATTTGCAAATTTTGCGATTCCTTAAATGCAATGTATCAAACAAAAAATATGCAAAAAATGCCATTAAGGATTTGCAAATTACCACCAACTTCTAGTTGGTGGTAATTTGCGAATTCTTTTCAAAAAGCTTTTTTTCCAAAAAACAAAAGGTGCCATATGACGCCCATACATGCCCTTAGGGCATGTATGTGCGCCATATGCCCCCAAATTTCTTTTTCAGGGGTGCAGCAGGGTGTTCTTGAGACACCCCTGCACCCTTGGAAAAATTCCTAATTTGCGATGAGCTAATTGCTAATCGCAAATTGCACCTTCATTCCTATGGGCCTCCTGGCCCATGGAAATGAATGGGTAATTTGCAATTAGCAATTTGCTCATTGCAAATTAGGAATGGTAAAGAATCGCTATTTATTCCTTAAAATTCGCTATTTAGGAAATGCAAAATAGTTTGATGATACATATGGCGGTTAATCTCCAACAAGATAAGAAGCTTAGGGATAGATTTATGATGACTGGCGCAATGAAGTGGACATCACTTACTTCATTGGTAGGCCTTTACATGTATTATCTCCTCTGTATTCTTCATCAAGCGTAACTTTAATCTGCAATCCTGAGTAGGTCTCACCTTAAACAAACCTCTGGATAGGCCACACCTTATCGTCATCCTGAATTAATCATTTAAAATGCTAGGGACAGATTTATGATAGGTGTATTCCTCTTTTGCGCCACTGTGCGTCACTTTTCTGATGCAGCGGCGGTGCAAAAGATTTGCTATGAGGCGACAAAATTACAAATTGATGCATTTAGGCAGATGTTTCATGGTGTAAAAAAACCGTGCCACATGAAACCGATGCAGCAGTGATGCAAAAGATGCATCATGTTGCAAGACAGGCCTCACTTGGGGCCATATGTATCAAGCTAATTAGCATTCGCAAAGGCCAAAATTCTGCGAATTTCGGCCTTTGCGAATGCTAATTAGACAAATGGTATGTATCAAACAAGTTTGATGCAAAATAAGGAATAGCAAAATTTGCTATTCCTTATTTTGCGATTGCACTTAAGGATTTGCAAATTTTGCGATTCCTTAAATGCAATGTATCAAACAAAAAATATGCAAAAAATGCCATTAAGGATTTGCAAATTACCACCAACTTCTAGTTGGTGGTAATTTGTGAATTCTTTTCAAAAAGCTTTTTTTCCAAAAAACAAAAGGTGCCATATGACGCCCATACATGCCCTTAGGGCATGTATGTGCGCCATATGCCCCCAAATTTCTTTTTCAGGGGTGCAGCAGGGTGTTCTTGAGACACCCCTGCACCCTTGGAAAAATTCCTAATTTGCGATGAGCTAATTGCTAATCGCAAATTGCACCTTCATTCCTATGGGCCTCCTGGCCCATGGAAATGAATGGGTAATTTGCAATTAGCAATTTGCTCATCGCAAATTAGGAATGGTAAAGAATCGCTATTTATTCCTTAAAATTCGCTATTTAGGAAATGCAAAATAGTTTGATGATACATATGGCGGTTCATCTCTAACAAGATAAGAAGCTTAGGGATAGATTTATGATGACTGGCGCAATGAAGTGGACATCACTTACTTCATTGGTAGGCCTTTACATGTATTATCTCCTCTGTATTCTTCATCAAGCGTAACTTTAATCTGTAATCCTGAGTAGGTCTCACCTTAAACAAACCTCTGGATAGGCCACACCTTATCGTCATCCTGAATTAATCATTTAAAATGCTAGGGACAGATTTATGATAGGTGTATGCCTCTTTTGCGCCACTGTGCGTCACTTTTCTGATGCAGCGACGGTGCAAAAGATTTGCTATGAGGCGACAAAATTACAAATTGATGCATTTAGGCAGATGTGTCATGGTGTAAAAAAAACGTGCCACATGAAACCGATGCAGCAGTGATGCAAAAGATGCACCATGTTGCAAGACAGGCCTCACTTGGGGCCATATGTATCAAGCTAATTAGCATTCGCAAGGCCAAAATTCTGCGAATTTCGGCCTTTGCGAATGCTAATTAGATAAATGGTATGTATCAAACAAGTTTGATGCAAAATAAGGAATAGCAAAATTTGCTATTCCTTATTTTGCGATTGCACTTAAGGATTTGCAAATTTTGCGATTCCTTAAATGCAATGTATCAAACAAAAAATATGCAAAAAATGCCATTAAGGATTTGCAAATTACCACCAACTTCTAGTTGGTGGTAATTTGCGAATTCTTTTCAAAAAGCTTTTTTTCCAAAAAACAAAAGGTGCCATATGATGCCCATACATGCCCTTAGGGCATGTATGTGCGCCATATGCCCCCAAATTTCTTTTTGAGGGGTGCAGCAGGGTGTTCTTGAGACACCCCTGCACCCTTGGAAAAATTCCTAATTTGCGATGAGCTAATTGCTAATCGCAAATTGCACCTTCATTCCTATGGGCCTCCTGGCCCATGGAAATGAATGGGTAATTTGCAATTAGCAATTTGGTCATCGCAAATTAGGAATGGTAAAGAATCGCTATTTATTCCTTAAAATTCGCTATTTAGAAAATGCAAAATATTTTGATGATACATATGGCAGTTTATCTCTAACAAGATAAGAAGCTTAGGGATAGATTTATGATGACTGGCGCATCACCAGGGATGTGCCAGTCATCCTGCGCCGCTGTTCCGCCACCCATGGTGTGCTGCATTTACAATGCGGCGCAGCATGGGGCAAAAATGGCACAGATGCGTGACGCATCTGTGCCGTAAAGGTGGCGCATTGCTGGAGTTGTATCGCAAGTGCGATGCAGCTCCAGCAAGGCTCAGGGGTGCCCCATCTCCACAATGTTGCGTCAAGACCTATGCCTGCTTCAAGCAGGCGCAGGGTTTTGACGCAGCTTTCTCCTATCTGATTGTAAATGCGGCACACCGTGGGTGGCAGAGCAGCGGTGCACGTTAACTGGTGCATGCCTGGGGATGTGCCAGTTAACATAAATCTGCCCCTTTACATTTAAGTATGTGCAGGGGACACAGAGTCGGTGAGGCTTATCCATGGTTAAGAAGAGATGAGTCCTGTTCACTGAAAAATTAGACATAGGCTTCACCTTCTCAGCATTGCTGGACATGCTAAAATAATAGCTGCAAAATGTTACTCTTGTTAAACAATTTTACTATTATAATCTCTGAGATTTGTCTCTTACTCTGCAACATCTCATTGTTGTTATCTTTCTTTAAAGATAAAGACAACATCAATATGAGCGACAATCAGCAATCAGTTGATTTCGACCTCATCATTGAACTCGTAATTGAAACATCAGTGGATGTTGATCCCTTGGATGATTTAAATCCTGAGGATGAAGAAGAACGTGATGAGGATGCAGATTTGTCAGAATTATATGACATAGGATGGGAAGCTGACGTGCTTGAGCCTATGGAACTATAAACATTTATTTTAAAAATGTATAATAAATAAAAAGTAAAAATGTAAACCGTTTAATTTAAAAATAAAGACACCTTCAAAAACAGGTTATGTGTAGTGTCTTCAATAAAATATTAAAATATGCTCATAAAATTAGATCAGATTCACATATAAAATAGCACAGGTAAAATGAATATAAATTCCATTTCTTTTCTGCTATTTCTGTATTCTAAATTTGCCAAGCACTAAAAAATCTTCTATGTAAAAATGTAAAGGAGTGTTTTAAGTTTTTGATTACTGTTATTGATTTACTGTTGGGTAATAGTGGTTAATAACATTTTTTAATATATTTTACCACAGATTCAACTGCAGATCATTTCAAGATTTCACCATGCCAACCAAAGAAAGACTGAGAAAGGCTGCAAAACGTCAAAGACAGCAGGTCAATGAAAAAAAGCAGCAGTCCTCTAACAAAAAAATTTGTCAAGTCACCAAGAAAGCACCGGGTAAGAGTACAAAAACATTCATAAGAAATATCTGTAGTAAAAAAAATATTACTACAGAAAATGTTTCAGTCCAGAAAAAGAGAAACAATTCAAACGGAAAGGAAAGGCCAATGAAAAATGTTACTGCTAGAGCAAGAGATAACTCTGTGCATGATAGTAGAAGGAAACAATAGTTTAGGGACATTCGTAAACGAATGTTCCGCAACAGGATAATTGGCAATTTGTTAAAAAATATTAAGAAAGGTCAACAGAAAGTGGTTTTTTATAAGAGAAAAAAAAATTGAGAAAGTTATTGATCAGGCATTTGAAATTAAACGTAAGTTATTTATTTTGATAATCAATAGAATTAGGAAGCTAAACAAGGCAATTTATGATTTCAAAAGAAATAGTAGATGGAAGAGAATAGTTGATCGTAGTAATTTTTGTGAAGTTTTTTCTGGAGAATGGATGCATAGTTCAAGCTGTGAGGCATTTTTAATGAGGAGAGTTATTTCCAGGATAATGATTTGGTGCATGCAGTTGACACCAGTGGTCGAGCTTATGAAGTGAAAGATGGTTGTCCAGTTGAAAAAGAAAAACTTGTGACAACAGAGGCAGAAGAGGTGTTAGGTAATGAGGTTTTAGGAAGACGTCCTAAGGGTCCTGTGTACACCTGGAAGTGTAGTAGTATTTGCAGTGTGCGACAGGATTCCATCAATTTGCTTTGTGATTTTGTACGGTCATTTAATAAGAAAAGTTTGAAGCAGAAAATGAAGTTGTTGCAAGAATTAGATCCTTGCAGAGTGAGAGAAGTGACAGGTTTGCATGGTCATTCACTGGCTTGTCTTTCCAGGAGAGTATGCCAGAGTGTTTTTCATCATTTCAGGATGCTAGCAGTGCATCATAATAAAGTGAGGAAATTAGTTAGAATGTTGTATTATGCTAAGAGTCCAGCAATTATGCTTAAACAATTATGCGCTGCTCTTTTGCATGGTTCTGAAATACATGTGAAGAATATATGTGAAGAAAATGAGTTTTGTTACTTTGGAAGTAAAGAGGAGAATGTTGAAATTGACCAAGAAGAAGTGGGTAATGTGGAAGATAGTGTACAGGTTTCCAGTACAGATAATTTCCAGAGGGAAATTGCGACGTTTCAGGTCAAATCAAGTGAGAGGCCAAATTTCACTAGTGTGTGTTGTCGACGCACTTATTATAAGAATCAGACTAAGTTAGTGGATTTATATGCAAAAAGTGAAAGGGAAAATAATAGTGAATGGAAGGATTTCACAACATACTTGATGGTAGAAAATTGTTTTGATTTGGGATTGGATCAACGTGTGTGTACTTATTGTTGTAACAAATTAAATCAAAACCAGATGCCTGCTAGAGCAGTTCATAATAATCTGGAATTGGTTGAGATTCCTTTTGAATTGAAGGATTTAAATACTTATGAATCTATTTTGATTCAAAGTATCCATCCCTTTCAGGCTATTGTAAGAATGGAGCCAAAGACAGGGAAATTGCCTCCATCAGATTTACAGAGAGGATTAAAGGGAAGAGTTGTTTATTTGCCTCTAGATTTGAAGAAAAACATTAACACAATTGGAGTAGAAAAAGTGGAAGAGGAACCTCTGGTTATCTTAGTTAATGGGGTTCCGACAAAGAATAAGAAAATATGGCAAGATTTAGTGGATGTTAGGAAAGTTAAAAAGGCAACATTGTATTTGAAAAAAATAAATAAATACTATAAGAATGTATATGTTGCAGAAGAGGAAGTAAGTGAGGAAGAGGATAGCGATTTGTGTGCTGGTCAAATTGAGAAAGTAGAACCCTCTACTAGTGAAGAAATATATGAACATTATAGTGTTCATCCTTTGCATTCCAAGGAAGTCATGGGGAATGCTATTGAGTTGTTTCAAATGAAACAAGCCAAAGGGAGTCCCATTAGTGTTTGGGAGGAAAGTTTGGAAGCTCGGTGTTTCCCACAGCTTTTTCCAACAGGTCAGGGAGGAAGATATGATGAGCGACCTCATCAAATTCCTGCTTCTGAATACCGGACTTTGCGATTGTATGCAGGAGATGCTAGGTTTCGACAATGCATTCCCTATTTGTTTCATCTCCTGTTTGAAAGCGATCTGTCTGGACTGTCATATGCAGTGAACCACATCTTGAAAAGTGGTATACACATGCAAAACATCTCGGCAAGTGACTTTATGGATAAAGTCAATGTCCAAGACAGTATTTTGGATTCTCACCTGATTAATCTCATGACGTGTCAGCGTGGTACTAATGAGTACTGGTACCGTCGTCATGGTGATTTAAAATGTATGCTGAGGAACTTAGGAACTCCCACATGGTTCCTCACTCTGAGCTGTGCCGAGTATGGCTGGGAAGACTTACTTGAATTTCTACGAGAGGCAAATGCTAACATAGAAAACATCGAATTCAAGACACCCGGAGAACTGTGCTCTTTGGATCCAGTCAATGTATGTAGGTACTTCAATCATAGATTTGAAGCTATGATGTCTTTCATCATGAATAAGAAGAATCCACCTCTTGGAGAGGTGTTGGATTTCTTCTGGAGAAAGGAGTACCAAGCAAGAGGTGCTCCTCATATACATATGTTGCTGTGGATCAAGGATGCACCTAAATTTGGAACGGATCCAGAAGACTCAGTGATGAGTTTCATACAACAGTATTCTACGTGTGCTGTTCCAAACGCAAAGGAGAAGAAAAGCCTAAGAGAAAAAGTTCTACGTTTCCAAAGCCATCGATGTGGAAAGTACTGTCGTCGTAAATTCCGAAACAAGGACAAGTTCTACACCAAATGTCGTTTCGGCTTTCCACGACCGGTGATTTCTAAAGGAAGAGTGAACAGTTTGATGTCTTCACTGCGACATAATGTGATGAAGAAATCACCTAAAAACACATACAATTTGAAGAGGAACGAAGAGTCTAAGTACATCAACGACTACAACCCGGTGATTTTGTCCATGTGGAATGCTAACATGGATATACAGTTTGTGGCTGATAACTGTATGGCTGTGGCTCGGTATGTGACATCTTATATCACCAAAAAAGAGAAGACAGAATTGAAGGAGATGTGGGAAGACATTTCCCATGAAAAGAGCCTCAGCAAGAAGTTGTACAGTTTCAGTCTGAAGATGTTGTCGCATTGAGAAATCGGAGCTTACGAATGTTCTGACCGGTTGTCTTCAGCAAGTCTCTATGCCAAGTCCAGGAGTATCGTTTGGGAGAGTCTTGGTCTTGCTGCAACGCGTAATCGAGTTCTCAAACCTGTGCGGGAAATTGAGTATTTGGCGGAAAAGGAGCCAAACAGTACCGACATTTTGAAGACAAACATGTTGGATACATATTATCCAAATCGAAGCAGTCACCTCGAGAATGTTTGTCTGTATGAGGTTCTTCAAAATTACATATTCAAGAGGAACATCAAAGAAGATACTGAGAAAGGAGTGTATGCTGTAATAGGAAGTGAGGGATGTCTGGTCAAGCAAAGAAAATGCCACTTGGTAAACCATCGAAAATTGAGTGGCGAATCTCCTGAAAAAAAGGAGTTTTTCTATTTAGCACTTTTGCAACTTTTCAAGCCTTGGCGTGCAGAAGAGGAACTGCTTGGAGATTTCCTCTGTTATGAAGACTCTTTCAATGCTGCCAAGGAGACCATAGAATGTCCTGCTTTTCCCAAATATGTAGAAATGTTGAATGCGGAAATTGAGCAGGAAGCAACGATTGCAGCCGAGATTGCCAGAGACAGTTCTCAGGACAGTCAGAGTTCTGCTTCATTGAGTCAGGATCCACTAGGAGGACCTGTTATCGAAAATGAAGCTGCCACTGCTATGAATGAAGTGGAAAGAGCCATGGCACATGCTCAGGAGGATGCGGTTAACTTAGAAGAGTTGGAAAGACAACTCAACGTTGAGCAGAGGAAAATATATGACGAAGTTACCATGCAAATTGATCATGGATTAAGTCATGACAAGAAAGAGTGCTCATGTACGTCGTTGAAGCCTGTCCGACTGTACGTGAGTGGATATGCGGGAACTGGAAAAAGTTTCCTTATTAAAGCAATTTCATGTTATTTGCAGGAAAGGACAGAGTCATCGCTGTCTTGTGTTGTCACCGCTCCAACTGGACTGGCAGCACATAACATTAAAGGGATTACTTTACATCGTTTACTGATGCTGCCAGTGGAGCATGACAACAAATTACAATATCACAAGCTATCTGGAGATTCTTGTTGTGAAGTTTCAAGAATCTTGAGGAAAATGAAACTTCTTATCATTGACGAAGTAAGCATGGTTTCCAATGTCATGCTTGCCTTTGTGCATTTGAGAATGCAAGAAGTTCTCAAAACAGAGTATGATGTGTTATTTGGTGGCAAACACATCATTGTTTTCGGAGATCTTCTGCAGCTGACACCAGTGAAAGGGCAACCTGTGTTCAAAATGCTCACGCATGAAGATACCAGGAAGTACCTAGGGAGCATTGGCAATGTCAATATATGGTTAAACTTCAATTATGCTGAACTGCATGAAAATATGCGTCAGGCGAAGGATGAAGTTTACAAGACTATTCTACAAGATGTTAGAATTGGAAAAGTGACCGAGCATGGGAAAGAAGCTTTACATGCACGATTACTGACAAATTTATATCCAGAACAAGATGTTGTGCCTGGGAATATTTTTCAGAAAATTACTGAGAAGAAATCTGGAATATGTTTGATGCCAACTCTTGCAGAATGTGCCAAATTCAACCACAAAATGTTGCATTTAGAAAAGCAAGAGATTGTGAAACTGGAAGCTATTGATAGAGTAGAGCATATGGGATCAACAATTATTTTGTCTGAGAATTTGAAAACAAAATTGGATTCATTAGAGGAGACTATATCTAAAACTGCAGGTTTTGAAAAGACTCTGAATGTGTGCTTGAACTGCCGTATAATTTTAAGAAGGAATTTACATGTTGAAAGAGGTCTGGTAAATGGATCAATGGGTAATGTTGTTGATTTTGTAAAATACAGAAATAGAGATGGAATTAAATTTTTAAAAATTAAATTTGATGGCATTGAGGAAGTACAGCTAATTGGTCGTTGTTCTGCTCGATTTTTGCTTGTAAAAGACTTATATGTTCGCCGTAAGCAGTTTCCTGTTTGCTTGGCATATGCGGTGACAATCCATAAATCGCAAGGTTTAAGTGTAGACAGTGCATTGGTGAATATTGGCAGTTCTGTGTTCAAGGAGGGTATGGCATATGTGGCATTGTCACGAGCTAGAACTTTATCGGGATTGTACTTGATTGAGTGTGATGTCACAAACATTTGTGCGGATCTAGATTGTGTTAAGGAATACAATAGGTTAAGAAGAGAGTATGCGCCACATTTGCCTCAATATCCTTTGTTTGAGAAACGTGTGGTAGGCCGGAAACGAAGAAATGTGACCAATACTGGTGAGGTTGTAGCAAAAAGACGAAAAATCGATGAACCTGAAATTATAAGCAGAAACAAAAAGAATTCTGTTGAAGATGTTGTTGGTTTTCAATTTGAAAACAGTTCTGGTGTCAACTGCTATGCTAATGTAGTGGTTAATGTTTTGTTTTCTGTAGAAAATGTAAAAGAAGAGATTGTGGTCAATTCTGATCAAAGATTTTGCAGTTTGTTAAATTCTGTGTTAGAGAAATGTAGCACTGATAGAACAAAAATAGAAAGTGTGTCTGAAATTCGAAATCTGTTAGACAGATGTTCAGGCCAAACACAATTCTCTCAAAATATTCAGCAAGATTGTCAGGAGTTTTTAATGTATATGCTTGATGTATTGCATGCTGAAGGTGTAGATGTAGATCACCTGTTTGGGCTTTCTTATCAATGGCAGCATGACTGCGAGAACTGTAGAGTATCAAGTACTACTAGTGTAGACTCAGAAAGATTTATATATTTAACTTTGCCAGACAGTAAATCAGTCTCTTTTAATAAACTAGTAAAAGCAGCTGATCACAACATGGAGTGTAGCCAATGTAAATCTAAAATGATGTCCACATTATTTATACGAACATATGGCCAGTATGTTATTTTAATGTTCCAACGATGTAGGCCTGATGGAACAAAATTGACAACTTTAATTAAAAATTTTGTAGCTTCGCAGTTGTCAATATCAGGAAGGACTTTTGTAACTGCAGCAATTATATATGATGACGGTCCTTCAATAACATCAGGACATTACACAGCTTATTTAAAGTCTAGAAATGGCTGGTCATTCTGCAATGATTCTGTTTTAATTTTCAAAAAAAAATTGCCGTATGACCGTAAAAACTCTTACCTGGTGTTTTTAAAATTAAAATTTTAGGGAAAGAATCTCGGGATGTGCTCTGAGGAATTTCAAGAAGTTCTAATGGCTCCTACACGATTTGGCCTTGAGGATAAGTGTAGTACAGAGACATAACTTCTTACCATAACACTGGACGTCGTGGAGAAATAAGTGCACTTTGAATGAGTTCAGAAAAACTGTTTCTTTTTATAAGCTAATTGAAGCAGCCAATCAAAACATGGAGTAGAGGGAATGTAAGTCTGCAATGCTGTCTACTGTTTTACATTGCTTTGTGATTAAAAGTGATGTAGAGAATTAAATAATTGTAGTAGTCACAGAGGTAGTGTAAGTCTGCTTCATAGTAAGCAGTATCAGTGTCATAGGAAATGTAGAACATGACTGAGCAAGAAGGGGAAGATATTACTAGTCCAGGATTGTGAAAATGATCTTCAACATTTTAATTGTGAAAGTTGCGGAAATACAACATGACGGGATTGGCTTACAAGAATTCTAAGAGTTATAAATGGCTGAGACATGATTTGGCCTTGTGGAAACGTGTGGTAGAGAGCAAGAAGTCATTTATTGTATGTAACATGTTTTTCAAAACGATGGAGGTTTTCTTTCAGAAAGTGGCGGTCTGAAAGTAATAACAGCACAAAAGAGTGTAAGCTGTTCATAGGACATCCTTCGACGTCATGGAAAGTAAGTTAACTTTAAGGAGTTCTGAATTCTGATTTGTTATGTTGTATGGGTTTTTTAAACACAATCATTTTGATTGTGTTTTTTTTCCCCGCTGTTATATGATGAATACCTTCAAGTCACTGTTTTTAGTGAAAGTTGATACATTCTGAGAACAGCAAAAATAAACCATTTAACATGTATAATTAATTCTGTACTGTTTGCATTTATGATGTACATTTAGAACTGTGTAGGAGGCATGGAGAAGGAGAGGCTTCTGTAAGTGTCAAAGTTGTTGCATACAGTGCTCATATTCTACATAGTCTTTCATATGATAGACTACATTTCCACAATGAGATACCTAAGCAAAGGAAACACAGGTGATATGATTGTGGAATGAGCAAAATAAATTACACGTTTTTCAATTATATTACCTGTGTTTCCTAACATTACACATCACATTGTGTAGATGAGGTTTAGGCCTGTTCCTGGAGACAGAGGAGGTCTGACATTTGTTCAAGAGTGCAGTGGACATGACTCACTTCGTTGGTAGGCCTCCACATGTATTATCTCCTCTGTATTCTTCAACAAACCTAAATTCCATCTGCAACCCTGAGTAGGACTTACCTGAAACAAATCTGTGCATAGGTTACACCTTATTGGCATCTTGAAACAATCATTTAAAATGTTAGGGTCAGATTTATGGTGGCCATGCGCCTCTTTTGCTGCATTGTGGGTCACTTTTGTGTAAAAGATGCACCATGTTGCAAGATAGGTTTCAGTTCATCTCCAGCAAGATACCATCAGTTTAAAATGTATATAATTAGCACTGTGTAGGGAGCATGCAGAAGCTGAAGCTTTTGTAAGTGTCAAAGTTGTTGCATGCAGTGCTGCACTTCTGGTTACTGTTTAATATGCTGCACTACATCTGCACTATGAGATACCTAAGCGTAGACAACACAGGTGATGTGATTGTGAAATGAGGAAAAGAAACTCCACATTTTTCAATTACATCACCTGTGTTTCCTAAGTTTACGAATGACATTGTGCAGATGAAGTTTAGGTCTGTCCACGGACTTTGTTCAAGAGTGAAGTGGACATGACTTACTTCATTGGTAGGCCTTCACATGTATTATCTCCTCTGTATTCTTCAACAAGCATAAATTTGATATGCAATCCTGAGTAGGCCTCACCTTAACCAAACCTCTAGAGAGGCCACACCTTATCGTCATCCTGAATCAATCATTTCAAATGTCAGGGACAGATTTATGATAGGTGTATGCCTCTTTTGCACCACTGTGCGTCACTTTTCTGATGCAGCGGCGGTGCAAAAGATTTGCTATGAGGCGACAAAATTACAAATTGATGCATCTAGGCAGATGTGTCATGCTGTAAAAAACCCGTGCCACATGAAACCGATGCAGCAGTGATGCAAACGATGCACCATGTTGCAAGACAGGCCTGACTTCATCTCCAACAAGATAAGAAGCTAAGTCTTCTGTAAATGTCAAAATTGATGTATATACTGCTCAACTTCTATGTACTCTTTGATATGCTAGACTCCATCTGCACTATGAGATACCTAACCAAAGGCAACACAGGTGATGTGATTGTGAAATGAGGAAAAGAAACTCCACATTTTTCAATTACATCACCTGTGTTTCCTAAGTTTACGAATGACATTGTGCAGATGAAGTTTAGGTCTGTCCACGGACACAGAAGAGGTCTGGCCTTTGTTCAAGAGTGAAGTGGACATGACTTACTTCATTGGTAGGCCTTCACATGTATTATGTCCTCTGTTCTCTTCAACAACTCGAAATTTCATTTGGAACCCTGAGTAGGCCTCACCTCAAACAAACCTCTGGATAGGACACATCTTATTGGCATCCTGAAACAAACATTTAAAATGTTAGTGTCTTGCGACACTTTTGTGAAACAACAGCAGTGCAAAAGATGCACCATTTTTTAAGATAGGCCTCACTTCATCTGCATCAAGATACTGTTAGTTTAAAATGTATATCTTTAGGACTGTGTAGGGGGCCTGGAGAAGCAGAAGCTTCTGTAAGTGTCAAAGTTGTTGAAAAACTGTTTGTCCTTCAATCTTTTCCCTTGTCTTTTCTAATTTTTAAATACATGTTTTAATATTTTTCAAATGTTTGTTCTCTCTTTCACAGATTGAAAGTATAAAAACAAAAAGTGAGTAAGTTAATGACAATTATAAGGTAAATGTTTTGTACTCTTTTCGTTACATTTGTATCACATTCACCTACTAGTAGTTTGACAGCTTCATTTCTTTAACCCTCAGTTTCCTGCCTTTCCTACTTCCCTCATTCCTTTCTCTATTACCTACTTACTCTACTCCTTCCACTCCTTTTCTCAGTCCCTCTCTTCTCATAGTTCCTCACTCTTGTTCACTCACTCCGTCTCTATTACTCTTAGTGTCTTTGACTGATCACTCTTTCACTATTTGTTCTTTATGCTTCTTCTGTGTAGTTGAAGCACACTAAGGGGTATATTATGAACATAGCCAATAAAATTATTGCTGTTTTTATTGGCAGAAAAGTGTTGCAAAAGTGGTTTCAGCTGCAGTTTTCCGCCGCAAAAGCAGCTTTAGCGACACATTTCTGCCGATAAAAGCTGCAAAACTTTTATTGCCTATGTTGATGATATGGCTCTATGTTATTTACATGTCTTTGCTGTTTCAATTAATCTTTTTCTGTTATTTTTTCATTTTTGTTTTCTGTTTTTTCTCTCTGTTATTCCACATGTTTTACTCTGATTTTGAACATTCACTCACATTCATCAGTGATGTCACTGACCATGTCATGAATGATGTAATATGTGACATCATCAGCAGTGGATTGCGGGTGCGCGATATATAGTTAGTACAACTAACTATATATGGAATTTCAATGGTTTTGTGTGAGTAAAATAAGGTTTTTTAAATGCTAATTCCTAACTATATATGGTCTATAACCTATGGTTTTTTCAGTGAATATATATATATATATATATATATATATATATATATATATATATATATATATATATATATATATATATATATATATATATATATCGAAGACAATGTTCGCCGGTCTCCTGGCCTCTTAGGTGGTGGTGGACTCGAGCGGGGATGCGACCCCCAATAATCCTTGCAACAGCTTTTTGTCTTCTTCAAAAAAAGCCAACTCGAGGCAAAATTTGTAAGCGTGTTATTTATTTAACAAAAAAGGCAAACGAACACCCGACGCATTTATGTGCAGTTGCACCTTAGTCATGGGTAATTTTCTGTTTGTTCACCGTGAAACTTTAAAGTGCTCAATAAACAGGAAAATAAAAGTAGGACCAGCTGTCCGAAAAACAAGTAATTTCATTCGTACTTGGCAGCCATCTTTGACTGTCTCTTCACCTTTGTGTATTAATCCATGTGGAATTCAGGAAGTTATACTTTTAAACATGAAAATCACAGTTTTGCACAGGCTCATTAATAAAATCAATTTGACATTGCTGTCTAAATTAAATCACTAGAGTCTTTTGTGTCTAAACATTTCTATACATTAGATCATTGTTGTTATTTTGCCCCAGAGGGCTGATTTCTTCACGGATTTTCTCCTTATTTACAATTCAGCCCAAGTGGGCAAAATAAACCGAACCTGCTGAAAAGACGGGATATTACTTACACCATATTATTCAGTACATTCCATTATTCCATTAGTTTTACAATAAATCATACAGTCTATTCCTTTCAATTAGGCTTTTCTAATGTTTCTTTCTCTTGTTTAGCAGACAGTGCGTCTCCTATAAAAAAATATATAAAAATGTGTGACCACCGTGAAAAAGTGCATATTTAAAAAAAAACGAGACCTTTAACTTTTATAGTAACACAATACAATAATATATACATCTTGACATATAAAATACAGCAAATGTATCAGAGATCATTTCTGCTCATTCAGCCTAAGTGGGTTGACATCTCATCATCCTTATTCAATCCTAACGGTTGAACTGTATCATACTTAATGATCATTCTCGACTCTAATTTTCGAAACTCTCTTACTCGATCCCCACCCCATTCTAACTTAGGTATCCTATCAAGGGCACAGAATTGCAATAAACTGACATTTTTGTGATGAAATTCTTTAAAATAACTCACAATGGTATATTGTTTATCCTCATTGACGATTGCCCTGGTGTGTTCTAAAACACGTTTTTTAACTTGATGAATTGTATTTCCAATGTAAACATGTGAGCAGGGGCAACGTAAAGCATAAACACAAAAATCCGATTTGCATGTTAAGTGCTTTTGGATCACAAATGGTTTCTGAGTTTTGGACAAGGTACGTTCTTTCCTGTTTACACTGTTCTTGCATGCCTTGCATGATTTGCAAGTTAAATAAACCTTTTATTCCTTTTGAATTGTCTCCTTCTTTTATAGTGCTCCTTTAAAGAATTTCTTTCAATACAGGACACTTCCTGAAGGTAATATTCGGTTGACTCCCCACTGCTTTTTTTAAAATTGGATCAAGATCTAAAACCTGCCAGTATTTTTTAAGACTTCTTCTCACCTGCCATGACTGATCTGAGTATGCAGTGATGAACCTGATAGGTTAATCTTCCTTCTCACTGGGAGGTTTCGGATTGAGGAGATCTTCCCTTAGAACAGATTTAACCTTGACACAAGCCTGGTCAATGACTTTGTTTGAGTACCCCCTCTCCCAAAATCTCTCATTCATGTTGATCATTTCTTTTTCAAACTCCGATTCTGAGCCACAATTTCTCTTGCCCGTAATAGCTCCCCATACGGTATGCTACAGATCAGATTTTTGGGATGGCAGCTAGCTGTTCCCAGCAGTTGGTTTGCGGAACAACCTGCTTACAAGTTTGTTTTGTTCTACATTAACAACCACATCCAAAATTTCAATGGTTTGTTTATCTATGGTACTAGTAAAACTTAAATTGTAGTCATTTAAATGTAACTCATCAACAAATCGCATGGCTTCATCTTGTTCACCCCTCCAAATACAAAATACGTCATCTATATACCTGGCCAGGAGAACCACATTCTGGTTAATGCCGAGATGTTAGTGGCCACCTGCTCCTCCCACCAGCCTAGGAACAATCCTGCATAGCTGGGGGCGAAGCAGGTTCCCATTGCGGTCCCCCGAGCCTGGCAATAGATGACGTGATGAAACACAAAAATGTTGTTTAAAAGACAGGTTTGCATCAAAGTCAATAGCATTTTTGCGTGCATAAGATATTTCACATCTCGCTGCTTTAAAAAGTGTTGATTGGCCTTGACTCCCAATAGCCTATGTACGTGTATACCACACCTAGACAAAGCTACAGCCCAGAATTACACCAAATTTGGCAAAAAGGTTCCTCATGGTACAGAAAGCGTTTTATTTTTATCAAATGGTTTACATCCTTTCAGTAGTTCCTGAGAAATGTAAAAATAAATAATATTGATATCTGGAAATCGCAGTGGATCCACAAACCCTCCCAAGCACGAGCTTCAGTCTGATTGGCTGCCAACACTCTTAACCAGAAAGTGCTGGCAGCCACCTCCCGGGGGCTTGTAAAAATCCAGGATTGGGGTGCTCCTGCTCCCCCATGCTGCCCCATTAACCACCACCTCCCCAAGGTACATGTTTCATTATGTGTGGAAGCCTCGTGGGCCCCCAAGACCCGGGGACCGCCACCTCCCTGGGACTTTGCTATTGAAATGAGTGGGGGGATCTTGCTCCCCCCACGCTGCCCCGGGGAATGCCACCTCCCCAGGGCTACTTTATAAAACTGTGTGTGGGGGCTCAGGCCTCCTCACACTGCCCCAGTGACCACCACCTCCCCGGGGCATACTTTATTTAAATATGGAGGTTTGTTTCAGACCCCCAGCCCTGGGGACCACCACCACCCTGAGACTTTAAACATGTTGGAGGGGGCTGCATGGCCCCACTCGTGCAGCTCTAGATGGCCCTGGGGACCGCCAACTTCAAGGGCTGGCTCCACCAATGTCCTGGGATGCCCACCCCCGGGACAATAACTGTTTGCTATGGCAGGACGGGAGCACAGCTCCCACCCTGCCATAGCAAACACTACTTTGCTTCGTAGAAGTGAGAGCTGGAAACCAGCTCTCTCTTCTATTAAGCAAAGTAGAATTGCTTTTGGATAAGAGGAGCTGCATGTTAGCAGCTTCCCTTGTCCAAAAGCAATGCTAGCTCCCGCAGGAGGCAGGGAGATGGCTGGGACCACGTGGGCATTGGAGCCCCCTGCAGTCCCAAATGTGAGGCCAGGCCGTAGGGGATGGGGTCTCCAGGGCCATAATTGACCTTAGGAGGGGGACCGCGCAGCCCCCTCCAAAATACAAAATGTAAAAAGAAAGGCTGGCCGAGCCCGTGGATGGGGTACCCGGGCCATAATTGGCCACAGGAGGGGGGCCACAAGGCCCCCTCCCCAAAAGAGAAAAAAAAGAAAGGCTGGCTCCACCAATGTCCTGGGGTGCCCACCCCCGGGACATTAACTGTTTCCTATGGTAGGACGGTAGCACGGCTCTCACCCTGCCATAGCAAACACTGCTTTGCTTCGTGGAAGTGAGAGCAGGAAACCAGCTCTCTCTTCCATTAAGCAAAGTAGAATTGCTTTTGGATAAGAGGAGCTGCATGTTAGCAGCTCCCCTTGTCCAAAAGCAATGCTAGCTCCCGCAGGAGGCAGGGAGATGGCTGGGACCGCGTGGGCATTGGGGCCCCCTGCAGTCCCAAATGTGAGGCCAGGCCATAAGGGATGAGGTCTCCAGGGCCATAATTGACCTTAGGAGGGGGACCGCGCAGCCCCCTCCAAAATACAAAATGTAAAAAGAAAGGCTGGCCGAGCCCTGGGGATGGGGTCCCGGGGCCATAATTGACCTCAGGACGGGGCCCACACTGCCCCCTTCACAAAAAAAATTAAAAAAGGCTGCCAGGGCTCAGGAAATGGGGTCCCTGGGCCATAATTGACTTTAGGGGAGGGGCCACACTACCACCTCCCCCCCAAAAAATTAAAGGCTTGCCAGGCTACGGGGGGATGGGGTCCCAAGGGCCAAAAGTGGTCCAGGAAAGGGAGGCCACGCGGCTTCCATCCCGTAAACTTAAAAAAATTAATAAGAGGCAAAGCCCCGCAGGATGTGGTCCCCAGGCCGAAAAAGGCCTCTGGAGGGGGACTGGGCTGCCCCCTTACACTCTTTCCTTTGATAAAATAAATGTCTCAGGCCCTTGGTAATGTGGTCCAACCTGTGTTTGTTCGAGCAAGGTGAAGAGACCGTGTGGAAGAGTCTGTGTGCATTTAATTGCAGATTATAAAAAACCCTGGTAAGAAGCTACGCCATGCTCTTTGATATAGGGGGGACATTGAAGCCATACAATTGCTGTTGAGCATGAGGCTGCTACAATGGGCATAGTGAGCACTCTCTGCACTCAGTGTAGGTTAGAGCACGAGACGTGCTTGCCATGTAAGATAGGGGTACCCATCAAACGTGTCCCAATTCATGTTAGATATAGCGAGTGCCAAGAGAAAGTTTTTAACTTTCAGTTCAACAAACAATTTTTAAACATAACCTTCTGTCATGTGCCATATATGTTACACTGCTCTTGTGAGTACAGGATATACTGGCAGCACTCTGCGTGGATGCAGGCCCAGATCAGATGTGCCTCACCTTCACCGTTTTTAGGTATATTAATGATACTATGAGCCACTTTTGGATCTAAGTTACTGTTGGTGTTATATATTCCTAGCTGCTCTTGGGAATATAAGGTACATTTCAACAGCGTCTGTAAATTCTGTGTCTTTGCATTGTAGCACAACCTTTGCATTGTACTTTGTCATAGAGAGACGGGACCTCATTTCTTTGTATTATATATACCACTATAAGGTTAGACTGGATCTAGGGTTTGCCTTGATATTGACCTTCAGATATTCAAATTTTTTTGCATTACATTTATTACAGACATCGCACACTGTTTCTCTGATGATATGTCATAATAACTAGTTTGGCAGTGGAACATTTTAAAATATCAGACAATGAGTGACTTTTTTGCACACTATAAATAGGGTAAGTTTAGTAAAGATCTTGACAAACTACCTTATATGCCAAACACAGAGCATTGTAGGTTAGCTCACTTTAACGTTATTATCTTGCAGATCTGGATACACAAGCACCTCTAAGATGTACTAAGAACGTTCTATTCTTTATTATATGACATTCCCCCTGGCCCTAACAAGCTACCACTTTACACTCATATAGATGTAGGACCTCTCAGTGTATAAGGTGCATTATAAAAGACTTTGTGTCTCTTTTTCTTGTTTTTTCATCCTACCAATTCACGGGTACCCTTTGCCTCTTTTCCTTTATAACCTAGGTTTGAGGCCTTCTCTTTTTTCTGCTTACGGGTCTTCCCCATAGTCAGATTCTAAACACTCAGTAGCACTATGGAGCACGCTGATAGGTTCTGCTCTGGAGAACGGAGCAATGTGCTCACAAATTCTGTGATCACTCTCAGGATCTCAGCGGTTGCATGCATTGCGGGTTTGCACTGAAGTATGCAAATTCCTCCAAACTGACTGCATGTTCTGACTTAGGGCCTGATTACGATGGCGGAAGGCCCGCTATCACCAGCCATGCGGTTGTGGACCCTCCACCATCGGACAGCAATTTTGCCCCGCCATATTACGATAGTGGGGGGAATCGTTCCAGTAATGTGGCGGTCGTAAAGACTGCCCGCCACGTTCTGCCACAGACCATCGTTCCAATTGCCTGGCAGAAGAGTCAGCATATGTAATATGGTGGCGGTGCCTAGCAGGCACTGTCTGCCATATTACGATGCTGGCCGCAGCCAGCCTTTCCGTGGTGGGTAAACCACCATTGAAAGGCTGGCGGAGAATACATTTTGGGGGCCTATTGTGGGCCCCCCTTATGTTGGGAAGTGATGGTACACTCTGGTGGTACCCATGGTAACCCCCTACATTTTACTGCACTAAGTGGCAGACAACCTGCATGATTAACATTTCGAGGGGTGCTGCAGCCAGCATCACCCGCCACAATTTTAATCATGCACAATGCGACCGCCACTGTGGTGGTCACATCATAATCTGACGTGCACCGCTACGGTGGTGGGCAGACTCGATTCCTCCCACCACCGTAATGACCCCCTTAGTTATTTTCTTTGGCAGTTTTCCCAGCACAGTATAAATGGAAAACATATTTTCTTTATTATTTCAACCCCGTCCATCCCTGTGATTTATCTTTCAATCAATATGGTCCTGATGAAGATAGTTGTAATTCCTATCCACCGAAAAATGCGTTATTAATATTATTATTATTATTATTATTAAAAAATACTTGTATAGCGCCTAAACTACCCGGAGGCCTCGTAGCGCTTCAAGAACCAATAACGCCACAAACAAAAGTCTCAGCCGACACTACCAGTTGAATAGATGTGTTTTCAGAAGTTGCGGAAGTTGGCCGACCATTTGGCGTTGGCCGACCATATGGGAAACCCTCCTATGACAACATACCAGTGAATATTCCTTAGATTAAGTCGTACCACATAATCGTGAAAATGTTTGTCATGTGATAAAAATAGGAGTTTCCCAAGAAATTTCATTTTCTTGTGTGTGAGTGTGCTGCCTGTGTGAGAATGTTCTGATTGGTTAGAGGGACTGCTTGATGGTTGTTAGTGGGGTTACAGTCAATTTATATGATGTTATTTATTGATTCCTGTGTCACTTTGCCGTTTTCTTTAGGAAAAACCTGTATGCAGAAAATGTTGTTTTTGCATTTGTGAAATATTATATGGTGTTTACCTTTTTTGATAAAAAATTTGAATTAAATGTACAATTCTGTCCAAACTGAATTGGTATGAACAAAAAAGTTATACAAAAAACAATTGAAAATGATTGAAAAATAATTTCTACTAAATACAAATAAATGTACTTTTGAATAATTGTTTGTTGTTAAGCTTAGTGCTGTGTATTTGCCCTGAGTATGAGCCTACTAGAGTCCGCCTATAAAGAGATATAAGTTGGACAAGAGATTTTCTTGATAGTACCTGGGGGATAGGGTCCCTATGGCCTAAAACGTGTTAAGGAATGGGGGGCCATACAGCCCCCTTCCGCAAAGAAGAGAAAAAAGAGAAGCCAGCATCCCGCCAGAGGCTCCACCCCCTCCCTGCACAACTATGCAAATTCACCTGGCGTGTTCTGGGTTGGGGGAGTATGTCCCCATGAATTGTAAGGGTACTTTGGGGCAAAATAGTCTACCAGGTACCTCCAGAAAGCCCTACACAATAGGATTGCTGACAGGTAGTCTGAGGCCATGCCCCTTTTTACACCACTCTGCAAAAACCCCTCTTGTCGGACTGCTGGTGGAGCGATGAGGTGCTCTTGTGTCCTGAGGACTTCAGGACTAAAGTGGGCTTCGTCCCCCGAGCAGCAGTGCGCCAGGCGGTGCGTTTGCAAAATGGTATAAAAAGAGGGTATGCCCTGTGTCCACCTCTCAGCAATCCCACTGTGTGGGGCTTACTGGAGGTAACAGGCAGGTTAGTTGGTTCCTAACAACCCACAGCAGCAAGGGGGATTTTAATCCTCACAGAAGAGAGCACCAGGGAGCACGTTTTCAGACTGGTGGGCAAAGGGGGCATGGCCTGCTATGATAACTTACCAATGCTGCTGTGTGGGACATCCTGGAAGAAACAGGAGGGGTTGTTGCCCACCAAGGTTGTCCTTGGGTGCCAACTACCCCTCCTTTTACCTCCAGTAAGTACCACACAGTGGGATTGCTAAGAGGTCTTTGGAGGCCATTCCACCTTTCTCCACCACTTTGTAAGCGCGCCTCCTGGCACAATACAGTTAGGGGATGAAGTCCACTATTCTCCCAAGGGACTTTGTGGGCCATGAAGCCCTCCTGGTACCTCTTCTAAGTCCTATACAGCGGAATTCCTGAGCGGTGATTGGAGGCCGAACCCCCTTTCTCCACCTCTCTGCGAATGTGACTATTAGTTAAAGAAACATTTGCAATGTAATAGGTTTCATATCTGTGAGAGTTAGAGCTATTGGTGTTGTTTTACTAATGTTTTACTAATTTTGGTATTTTACTAATGTTTCTTGAAGTGGAGTGTATGTATGTTGTGTGTAGTGGAGTTATGTTGTATGTTGTGCAGTGAAATTATGTGGATAGAAACCATGTGATATTTAGTATACCAGAATTATGTAGAGTGGAAGTATGTGTTATGGAGAGTAACTGTGTCGTAAGATAGTCTGTGTTGTGGAGTTGTAACCTCAGGTTTAGTCTTACTTGTTTCCATAGAAGCTAAACTGTAAACTCAATGAGACAAATAAAAGAAGGAACTACCTAGGAGCACTTCTGAACCTAGTCAGAGGTATGAGCAGGGCCACTGGAATTATGCAACTGTTTGGCTGCACCGACATTGGCACAGTGAAATCTATCATCTGCTGCATACTCTGCAGAATAGAACAAAAAAAACTTGTTTCTAGCTCAAGCAGCTCAAACGTTACCAAAAAACACAGCAACAAGTGTTACAGTGGGTGGAAGGCCCTTTGCAAACATAGAACAGTCACCTGTTACTTATCGCTAAATGTGGGTATTAAATTGGTACTAATGCTGTGCAAACCACTCTTTCTGAAATTATGTTGCTTCTTTCTGTACCTTTCTTTCTTTTTCTGCACTTCTCTTGCCTCTTTCTGCACTTCTCTTTTTTCTTTCTGTACCTCTATTGCTTCTCTCTGTACCCCTCTTCCCTCTTTCTGCACCTTTGTTCCTTCTTTGTGTACTTCTCTTGCCTCTTTCTTTACCCCTCTTGCATCTTTCTACACTTCTGTTCGTTCTTTTGCACTGCTCTTGCTTCCTTCTGCACCTCTCTTGTAAATTTCTGCACCCCTCTTGCCTCTTTCTGCCCCCTGCTGTCTACTTTCTGTACCTCTCTTGCCTCTGTCTGCACCACTGTTCCCTCTTTCCGCACCTCTTTTGCCTATTTCTGCAACTTTCTTGCCTCTTTCTGCAATTCTCTTTCTTCCTTCTGCACCCCTGTGGCTTCATTCTGCACTTCCTTTGCTTCTTTCTGCACCTGTCTTGCTTTTTTCTGCACCCGTGTTGTGTCTTTCTGCACTCGTCTTCTCTCTTTATGCACCTCTCTTGTATCTTTCTGCACTTCTCCTGCTTCTTTCTACACCTCTGTTGCTTCTTTTAGCAATTCTCCTGCCTCTTTCTGTACCTCTGTTGCTTCTTTCTACACCCCTGTTGCCTCTTTCCGTATACCTTTCCCTCTTTCTACATATGTCTTCCCTCTTGCTGTACTTCTCTTCCCTCTTTATGCACTTCTCTTCTCTCTTTATGCACCCCTCTTGCGGCTGTCTGCACCTCACTTGCCTCATTCTGTACCTCTCCTGCCTTTTTCAGCACCTGTCTTGCCTCTTTCTGCACTTCTCTTCCTTTTTTGCTGCACCTTTTGCAATTCTCTTGTCTGTGTTATCACTTCTCTTGCTTCTTTCTACACCTCTGTTGCTTCTTTCAGCACTTCTCTTGCCTCTTTCTGTACTACTTTTGCCTGTTTCTGCAACTCTCTTGTCTCTTTCATTACTTTTCTTGCTTCTTTCTGCACATCGGTTGCGTCTTTATGTACCCCCTCTTGCCTCTTTCTGCACCCCTCTTCACTCTTCCCAACATTGGTGTCCCTCAGACACCAGCCCTGAAAAATTAGGGCCTAAACGAAGCATTTTATAGACTCGAGAAGCTAAAGAAGCAGGAACTCGCCAAATGGTGTGATGGGGAGAACCTGCAAAAATACATTGAAAACAAAAAGATATCTCGAGGACTTAGGATCTTAATATTCCCCAACTATGAAGATCTGGAGCAAGACTTCCTAGATGAATGGGAAGAGGGCCTCTATGAATCCTCATATCGCATGATGAGGATTCTTATTACTAATCCTAAAAGAAAAGTTAGTAAAATAAGGGACGCAATTCGGAAGTTAGAAAAATTAATTTCTGAGATGAATTTAAAAGAGGCAGCACTAAAAAATTACAAAATTCTGAAATAGGAGTTAGCGGCATATCAGATCTATCTCAAGAATAAAAAAAGGGATGAGGTCAACTATGCAAATGGTCGCATTTTCATTTTTTACAAAAACATGATGATATACCTTCCAAATTGGCACCAAACCAGTTAAATGTTTAGAAATCGATAAGTATCTCTTTCAGTAGTACTTCCCTTTCATCTCTGGAAGGGGATCCTTGGGAGGGACCTAGTGATATAGAGACATCAGCTTCCACCGCTCTTTGTTTAAGGGAAGTTCAACGTTAAAGATTGGGAAACAAAAAAAAAAATCAAAACCTAGAACAAGGAGGGAAGGGAAGAAGCACAAGAACAGGTATGCAAACAAGATTTGAAAGCAAAACACAGATGAGGAAGTAGGTGACTTAATTGAAGGGAATCTCGATGAAAATGTTATCATTACGATGGGCTTATATTCAATGAATTCAGTATTCGTCGACAAAATCATTAACAGGTCATGAAAAAGGTGTTCTTCAGAAAGGATTGAATTTCTGTATAACTGATACATATAATTTTGTAAAGACCCGTATTGACCTTTACAAGTTTGTTCGGAAATTGCAATTACAATTTTTATGGGAAGATCAACCTAAGGTTCCTAATGTTTCATCCAATAGTACCAATATGTCCACTTTAACTATCTCAGATTTGAATGTTACAAATTTGCTTGCGGCCCTAGATAGTGATTACAATGATGTTGATATTATTGAGACTGCTGGTATGTTAGAAATATATGAAGACACCTCCATTGACAGTGGCCTATGGGACTGATCAAAATTCATGCCACCAAAAACACAAGATTATTTTACAGACGAGTTCTATCACAAGGCAACACAACAACTATACCAATTGGAAAGATAAACACACCAATAACACACATTGTAAACATGACTACAATTTGTCCAAAAAGAATAGGGCACTATTAACATCATTAGGAAAGAACCCTGAGTTGGTCATAAGGGAGGCCGACAAGAGGGGAAATATTGTCTTATGAATCGGAGGTACTATCCGGGGGAAATAAAAAGGTAACTGAGAAATACTGGTTGCTATGCTAAACTAAGTGAGAACCCCTTAAGGAATATTGAGAAAAACATCAATGCCAGATTACGAGAATGGCATGAATTATGTATTATTTCTGATCACGAGTACAAATACATACAGGTACATGACTCTAGAGACCCATTTATTTATATCCTCCCTAAAATTCAATAAAGGGGGGATATTTCCCCCAGGGAAGACCAATTATATCAGGGAACCGGGGCCCTACAGAGCGTCTCTCAAAATAAGTGGATGGGTTTCTACAGCCATTTGTAAAAAACTTGCCATCATCCATTGAAGGCAGTAGAGATGTACTATGTAAACTGGAAGATTTTGTCTGGGACAGCAGTCATTTACTGTTTGTGACCATGGATGTGGAAAGTTTATATACGTGCATCTAATCAGAGTGTGGACTAGTTGCCCTTAAACATTTTTTACACAAGTGAAACACTCGACATCTGGAACACGCTCTTATGTTACTTGAGATGGCTCGTATGATCCTAACCATGAATGTATTCCTGCATGACGATAATTGGTTCCTACAGAGGCATGGGACAGCCATGGGATCCAGGTTTGCTACGTCTTATGCAAACCTTTTTATGGGATTGTATGAGACGGAGCACGCCTGGGGACCTGGCTCACAAGCCTGGAAAAATAACATCATATTCTATGGTATATACATAGATGATGTTCTTCTTATTTGGAATTTGAGGTATTGAGGGGTTACTTGCTTATCACGAATACCTCAATCAGTACATATTTAACATCAAGATGACCAGTATCTATTCTCGGGAGTCCATAGATTTTCTTGATTTAAAACTGTATATATCTAACAGCAAAATATAGAGTGACATCCACAAAACATCTACAGCCTGCAACAGTGTTCTACATGCAGATAGCCCACACCTCAGAGTGACTATTAATGCCACACCCTATGGGGAAATGATTCAAGCTATGCGTAATTGCAATGAGGACAAATGTTTTGCCAGAAGTGTCAAAAATATAAAACACAATTTCCATGAAAGATGATGCACACAGAAGTGCCTAAAAAAAGCCAAAGCTACGGTCGTGCAAATAGAGCGTAAATCCACATTAATGACCAATCAGGGAGGGCCCAGTCGAAAGGAAACACCTAAGATGATTGTGTTCATAACACAATATAACGCGTATAATGATCACGTATACAACATCTTATGAAAAAATTGGCACTTATATGAATCAGGTCAGATGCCTGCTGGCACCAATCCTAAAAAACACAAAATGGTGTACAGGAGAGGCAACACTCTGAAAAAGATATTGTACCCTAGTTATGTAAAGAATATTAAATTTAATATGTATATCCTAAAATTAAGTTTCTCAATATACCTGTAGAGTGAGCCCATTTACTTAATACAAAGGCCTCACCTACAAGGAGTTAATAAAATCTATAATAAAAAGCACCTAAGGGCACCTGATCTCTCTTCTCTGTTATCGAGTTACTAATGGAATAAATGCGGATGACATTCTTACTATGGGATCTTGCCCCGCTGCCAACAATGGTAACCTAAAACCACAGAAGTGTGCCTACACCACCCTTACTTTTATACAATTCAATTTAAAGAGGCCAAACTCTGATTCTTGTAGTTCAACCAGGTATTTTTATTTTATACCATTCATTTTTTACTTTTTCTTTCAGAAACTTTTTTTTCTTTTTAAATGTCAAAAAAGGAATAGCTGTACATTTAAATATTTACACTACTGTACATTAAAACGTATACATATTCAAAAAGACAATACACATATACATTAAAGTTGATTTAAATCCTTTATTGGTAACTTTTTTACTGACAAGGTGAAAACCGTAGCCAATGCATTTTGTCCCAGCGGAATTCTTCAGGGCTACAAACAACATACATATGTGTCAAAATGAATTCCCATGAATTAACACATCTACACTTTGCAAACAGTGTCACAATAAATATTAAATAACAGTCCAATTTATTATAAAAAACATTTTCTTTAGAAATTCATATTATTTGACATTTGTTTATTCACATCGGAAGTCATTAAATATATTATCTCAGGCATCAATCTCATGTTCAAACTGAATTCAAAAAAGTTCTGCTGACTTTGCCATATCTCATGAAATTCAAAAATTGTATCACAATATATTGCATAAACATAATTCGTTTTTTACTGCTATTTTAGCAGTCTTTAGTGGCCCCGGTGGGTGGAACACTAGAACCATTATTATAAACTTCATGATATTCTTACATTTTAACCCTTGGCTGTATTTGATGCGTTGTGCAGTTTCTCCTTCTGTAGTCTGGCAATGTGCGATTGCATCTATTAAATGTAATTGAAATTGTCACAGACAGCCATTTCATTTATCTGTAGATATATATAATCCAAAAGTAAAGAAATACTTTTTTTGCATAAACAAGTTATTGTTCTTGGTGTGTTACATGGGGATATGATTAGGACATATTTCTTTTATGTAGTTAATACCTTTGAGCTACCCGACAGAACCATTTTTTCTCTAGTAAGCTAAACTAAGGATCACTTCTGTAAAACATTTTGTCAATATACAAATTCAAATGCTGTGTGCTGGACCACTGTGTTGTTTATGGAATTAGGAGATGTTGTGTTTCTCAGGAGATTTAGGGGCATTGAGTCTCCGGTCCTTAGCACCTTGTTCATTTTGATAACAACTACTCCACTAAAGATAGGTGCATTCTGTTTTGCCTCAATCCCCTTCCAATTTGCATTGCATTCTTTTTACACCTCTCTTGATCCTTCCTACATCTCTCTAGCTTCTTTCTGCACCCCTCTTGTCTCTATCTGTACCCTTCTTCCCTCATTGTGTACCTCTCTTGCCTCTTTCTACACCTCTGTTGCCTCTTTCTTCAGTTCTCTTGCCTCCTTCTGCATCTGTGTTGCTTATTTCTGAACATCACTTGACTCTTTCTGCACCACTCTTGTCTGTTTCTGCAGCTTTTTTTGTTCTTTCTGCACGGCTCTTGCTTCTTTCTGCACCCCTCTTGCCTCTTTCCACACCCTTCTTCCCTCCTTCTGTACCTCTCTTGCCTCTCTCTTTATATACCTCTGTTGCTTCATTCTGCACTTTTCTTGCCTCATTCTGCGCCCCTCTAGCCTCTTTCTGCACCTATGATGTTTCTTTCTGCACGTTTCTTCCTTCTTTCTGCACTTGTTGCTTTTTTCTGCACCACTCTTGCCTCTTTCTGCACCATTCTTCCCTCTTTCTGCACCTCTCTTGCCTCTTTACATACCCCTGTTCAATTTTTCTGCCCCTGTGTTGCCAGTTTCTGCAACTCTGTAGCCTTTTTCTGCAGTTCTCTTGTCTATTTCTGCACCTCTGTTGCTTCTTTCTGCACCTCTCTTGCAAATATCTGCACCACTCTTGCCTCTTTCTGTACCCAGCTTGCCTCCTTCTGTGCCTCTGTTGGTTCTGTCTGCATTTCTCTTGCCTCTTGTTGCACCCCTATTGCTTCTTTCTGCAACTCTGTTGCTTCTTTCTGCACTTCTCTTGCTTCATTCTGCACATCTCTTGCTTTTTTGTGCACTCCTCTTGCCTCTTTCTGCACCTCTGTTGCCTCTTTCTGCACTTCTCTTACTTTTGTATGCACCCCTTTTGACCCTTTCGGCACCTCTCTTGCTTCTTCCTGAACTTTGTTTGCTTTTTTATGCACCTCTCTTACCTCTTTCTGCACCCCTCTTCCCTCTTTCTGTACATCTCTTGTCTCTGTTTGCACCTCTGTTGCTTCTGTCTGCACTTCTTCTGCCTCTTTCTGCACCTCTATTGCTTCTTTCTGCCCTTCTCTTGCTTCTTTCTGCACCTCTATTGTTCTTTCAGCATCCCACTTGCTTCTTTCTGTACTTCTTTTGCCTGTTTCTGCAACCCTCTTGTGTCTTTAATCACTTCTGTTGTTACTTCATCCACCTCTGTCTCTTCTTTATGCATCCCTCTTGCCTCTTTCTGTACCCCTCTTGCTTCTTTCTATATCCCTCTTGCCTCTTTCTTCGCCCCTCTTTCCTCTTTCTGCACCTCTCCTGCCTCTTTTTACACCTCTGTTGCTTCGTTTTGTGCTTCTCTTGCCTCCTTCTGCACCCCCTAACTCTTTCTGTACCTCTGTTTCTTCTTTCTGCTCTTCTCTTGTTTCTCTCTGCACCTCAGATGCTTTTTTCTGCACTTTTCTTGCTTCTTCCTGCACCTCTCTTACCTCTTTCTGCATCCATGTTCCCTTTTTCTGCACCTCTCTTTCCTGTTTCTGCAGCTCACCTGCCTCTTTCTGAAGTGCTCATGTCTCCTTCTGCACCTCTGTTACTTCTTTCTGCACTTCTTTGGCCTCTTTCTGCATCCCTCTTGCCTCCTTCTGCACCTCTGTTGGTTCTTTCTGCACTTATCTTGCTTCTTTCTGCATGTCTCTTGAAAATGTCTACACCCCATGTGCCTCTATGTGTACCTCTCTTGTGTCTTTCTACTCCTCTCTTGCCTTTCTGCACTTCTTTTGCCTCTTTCTGTACCCCTCTTGCCTCTTTTTGCACCTCTGTTGGTTCTTTCTGCACAGCTCTTGCTTCTGTCTGCTGCTCTCTTGCACATTTCTGCATCCTTCTTGCCTCTTTCTGCATCTCTGTTGGTTCTTTCTGCACATCTCTTGCCTCTTTCTGCACCCATGTTGCCTCTTTCTGCACCTCTTTAGCCTGTTTCTTTACATTTCGTACCTTTTTCTGCACTTTGTTTGCCTTTTTCTGCACCTCTGTTGCTTTCTTCTGTACTTCTCTTGCCTCTTTCTGTACCCCGTTTGCCTCTTTCTGTACCTCTGTTGCTTCTTTCTGCACTTCTTTAGCTTATTTCTACACCTCTCTTGCTTCTTTCTGCACCCCTCTTGCCTCTATCTGCACCCTTCTTCCCTCTGTGTGTACCACTCTTGCTACTTTCTTCAACTCTCTTGCCACTTTTGTCAGTTCTCTTTGTCAGCCTCCTTCTGCACCTCTGTTGCTTCTTTCTGAACTTCTCTTGCCTCTTTCTGCACCCCCTTGTATGTTTCTGTACCTCTGTTTGTTCTTTCTGCACTGCTCTTGTTTCTTTCTGTACCTCTCGTGCAAATCTTGGCACCCCTCTTGCTTCTTTTGGTTATTTTTGCATTGCACTTGCTTCTTTCTTCAACCCTTGTGCCTCTTTCTGTACCCCTCTTCCCTCTTTCCGTACCTCACTTGCCTCTTTCTGCACCTCAGTTGCTTCTTTTTACACTTCTCTTCCCTCTTCCTGTACCCCTCTTTCCTCTTTCTGCACCTAAGTTGCTTCTTCAGCACTTCTCTTGCTTCTTTCTGCATCTCTCTTGCATCTTTTTGCACCTCTGTTGCTCTTTCTGGACTTCTCTTCCTTCTTTCTGCACATCTCTTGCTACTTTCTACACTCCTCTTGCCTCTTTCGTCACCTCTCTTGTCTCTTTTGCCTCCTTCTGCACCTCTGTTGCTTCTTTCTGTGGTTTTCTTGCCCTTTTCTGTATCCCTCTAGCCCCTTTATGTACCTCTCTTTCTGTACTTGTTTTGCTTCTTTCTGCTCCTCTCTTACTTCTTTCTGCATCCCTGTTGCCTCTTTCTATTCTCTTCCCTCTTTCTGCACCCCTGTTGCCTCTTTTTCACGTCTGTTGCTACTTTCTATATTCTCTTGCCTCTTTCTGCACCCCTCTTGCCTCTTTCTGTACCTTTATTGCTTCTTTCTCAACTTCTTTTGCTTCTTTCTGCACTTCTGTTGCTTGTTAATGCACTCCTTTTACATCTTTCTGTACCCTGCTTCTCTCTTTCTGCACCTCTCTAGCCTCTTTCGGCAACCTCGTTCTCTTTTTCAGCACCTCTCTTGCCTGTTTGTGAAGTTCTTTTGTCTACGTCTGCACCTCTGTTGCTTCTTTCCCCACTTCTCCTGCCTCTTTTGGCACACCTCTTGCCTTCTTATGCACCTCAATTGGTTCTTTCTGCACTTCACTTTCTTCTTTCTGCATCTCTCTTGCAAATGTATTCCCCTCTATTGTAAATTGCTGCACCACACGTACCTCTGTATGCACCTCTCTTGCCTATTTCTGCTCTTCTCTTGCCTGTTTCTGTACCACTCTTGCCTCTTTCTGCACCTCATTTGCTTTTTTTCTGCACTTCTGATGCCTCTCTGTATCATTCTGGCCTCTTTATGCAGTGCTCTTGCTTCTGTCTGCTACTTTCCTGCACATTTTTGCACCCCTCTTGCCTCTTTCTGCATCTCTGTTGGTTCTTTCTGTACCTCTCATTTCTCTGTCTGCACCCATGTTCCCTCTTTCTGCATCTATGTTGCCTATTGATGTAGCTCTCTTGCCTCTTTCTGCAGTTTCCCTACATTTTCTAAACCTCTGCTGCTTCCTTCTGCATTTGTCTTCCTTCTTTCTACACCTCTCTTGCATCTTTCTGCACCCCTCTTGCCTCTTTCTGCACCCTTCTTCCCTGTTTGAGCACCTCTTTCGCTTCTTTCTGCACCTCTCTTGCCTCTTTCTTCAGTTCTCTTGCCTCCTTCTGTACCTCTGTTGCTTCTTTCTGAACTACTCTTGTTTCTTTCTACACCCCACTTGCCTCTTTCCTCACCCTTGTTGCCTCTTTCCTCACCTTTGTTCCCTCTTTGAGCAGCTCTTTTTCCTCTTTCTGCACCTCTCTTGCCTCTTTCTTCAGTTCTCTTGACTCCTTTTTCATCTCTGTTGCTTCTTTCTGAACTTCTAGTGCCTCTTTCTGTACTCCTCTTGTATGTTTCTGCACCACGGCTGGTTCTTTCTTCACTGCTCTTGCTTCTTTCAGCACCTCTCTTGTAAGGTTTACACCACTCTTGCCTCTTTTGGCTCCCCTCTTGCATCCCTCAGTACCTCTGTCAGTTCTTTCTGCACTACTCTTGCTTTTTTCTGTACCCCTCTTGCCTCTTTCTGTATCCCTATTCACTCTTTATGTACCTCTCTTGCCTCTTTCTGCACCTCTGATGCTTCTTTCTGCACTTCTCTTGCCTCTTTCTGCACCCTTCTTCCCTGTGTGAGCACCTCTTTTGCCTCTCTCTGCACCTCTCTTGCCTCTTTCTTAAGTTCGCTTGCCTCCTTCTGTACCTCTGTTGCTTCTTTCTGAACTACTCTTGCCTCTTTCTACACCCCACTTGCCTCTTTCCTCACCCTTGTTGCCTCTTTCCTCACCCTTGTTCCCTCTTTGAGCAGCTCTTTTTCATCTTTCTGCACCTCTCTTGCCTCTTTCTTTAGTTCTCTTGACTCCTTTTTCATCTCTGTTGCTTCTTTCTGAAATTCTAGTGCCTCTTTCTGTACTCCTCTTGTATGTTTCTGCACCACGGCTGATTCTTTCTTCACTGCTCTTACTTCTTTCAGCACCTCTCTTGTAAAGTTCACAACCCTCTTGCCTCTTTTGGCTCCCCTCTTGCATCCCTCAGTACCTCTGTCAGTTCTTTCTGCACTACGCTTGCTTTTTTCTGTACCCCTCTTGCCTCTTTCTGTATCCCTATTCACTCTTTATGTACCTCTTTTGCCTCTTTCTGCACCTCTGATGCTTCTTTCTGCACTTCTGTTGCCTCTTCCCATACCCCTCTTGTCTTTTTCTGCACCTCTATTGCTTCTTTCTACACTATTCTTGCTACTTTCTGCACTTCTGGTCCTTCTTTCCGCACTCCTCTTGGCTCTTTCTGCAGCTTTCTGCCCTCTTTTTGCACCTCTCCTGCTCCTTTCTGTATCCCTGTTCCCATTTTCTGCACCTCTCTTGCCTGTTTTTGCCACTCTCTTGCCTCTTTCTGCAGTTCTCTTATCTCCTTCCTAACCTCTGTTGCTTCTGTCTATACCTCTCTTGCAAATCTCAAGCCTCCCTGTAGCCCCTCCTTCCCCCTCTCCCCACTCTCATCTGCCACATAAACCAGATCATTACCTTGTGTCAGTGTCTCCTGAGGTGCGTGAGGGGCTTCTGATGCAACATTGTTTTTTTGTGCCTGAACGTCCAAGATATCAGCAACATTGTTTCCTTTTCCAGCTCCATTTTTAAACAATGCAGGGACCATGAGGCCTCCCTTTCCCGCTGAAGCTCGGGAAGCGGAGGACAGACCCTCCTTCTGCCGGCATGTTCCTCCATCAATTATTTTGCCGCTGCCCATCTTCGCGGGACGTTCGGCAGCAACACCTGCAGGCATCACTCGGGTCTTAGTGCCCTTGGTGGCGTTCTTCGATGGTATTACGGTAACCGCAGTTGTGAATCGCCAGCACAGAGGTCCCGTCCAACTTGTCCCCGAGAACACCGAGAGAACCAAATGCCAGCGACCAGACCTCCAAATCATAATACTGTCATCCCCAGGTCGTACCCGCCGCACCTGCTCTTCTTTCTGCAAACATCAGATCGGAGACATGGGGGAGAGGAAAGCTGGATCAGGAGGATGCCGGCAACCAACTCACTTGGCCGAGCGTACAGCCTCCATTTTCCCTCCCCCTAGCTTGCGTGATTACAAAGAAAAGAGAGGCTCTGTGAACTGAAATACTTACCTAGAACTAATGAGTTTGTACAAGCAGGAAAACTGGTATTGATTCCAGATTATCTGATTTCACATTTTGAATTTCTGCCAGCGGATGGTTATGTCTATCTTAGTCTCTCTCCCATTTACATAAAAGGGCACCATTTTTTCTTTCAATCCTGGTTCACAATGAGAAAAACCAATGCAGAAATAGCGGGTTAAACTCAGAGGCCCCATACCCAACTAACTGGCCAAGAATGCATTTATTTGAAGGTATCTCTCCACAAATACTCATTCTGACGCCATGCCCCTGACCATACAGATTAGCTTAGGTTGTCTTTTGGCTCTTCCCTCATGACAGCTGAAATCAATAAGACAAAATAATCAGACCTTGGATGGATCTTATTAATTTAAGGCCATACTCTACTTTGATCTTGACAAGAGGAGCAACTCTTCTAATGTTTTCAAATATCTGTCATTTAAAATGCTGACTGGTAGTTCTCTATTAATTATGGCAAATGATGATTCAACTTGTTTAAAATTCTCACATAGATTTTGTTGCCAGCATTAAGCGAGACGAGAGGCCGTTTTGAAGTAGACAGCTACATTTTTGTTTTGTTTTAGAAAACACACCTGCATCCCTTTCCCTTAAAGTGGTTAATATTTTCCAATGTACAACAGTATTTAGCAAATAGACGCCAGCAGTAAATGAAACTGCCCCCAATTTCTAGTTAGTGGCTCCAGGCCTTATCTAAATCCAGACTGCTTGTGGTTTTTAGTTACATGTAGTCTGACTAAATTGCAACAGATGTTTCCTACTGAGGTCTACTTGATCCACCCTCCCCTTAACACAGCCTCTATGGCATCCACTTGCACTTCCATTGCTGTCTCAAAGGCGTCATTACATTCCGCATTTTGCACACTGTTTTGTTCATGTGTTTAAAAGTATACTTCTAGTGGGCTACATCCTGCTCTGCTACTCCTTAAGCCTTCAATCCAACACCCACAAAGCTGTATACATGATTCTCATGGCCTTGGTTAAAAAAACACCCTCCAGAAAACCTAGGGGGTTCCCAGGAAGCAGCTATTATTCCAACATTGAGGAAAGGTCTATTCTTCTCTTGCTCACTATCTTATCCTTTTCTCACATTTTCCCCTTGGGGAATTGCGCAGGGCGGACGCGCCATTCCTGGATTGTATGTATCCCACAGTACAGGCGATTGATGGATTAACATCTAGGCTCCTGCCTCAAATCCCATATATACTGAAAGGCCTGGCATGGGGTTCAGATCCCTTCTGTCATCCAGCAGTCCCAGGTGCGAAACTATTTCAGGTGATGCCACATTTGATGTTCTAACATTTAGCCTATACTAATATTGCTGCATCGACACGCTAAAATCACTTATCAAGATCACCACCCCCTCTCCTCCAAAACACAGACCATTCAGCTGTATCGAATGATGGAAGGGATCATGATCTTTATTCAGGCTATACAGTGCAACTATAGTAAATCTCTCATTTCCAAGTATGTCTAAACCCTCACATCTGACCCCTTTATATATCAAAGCTTATGTATTATATAACTGCCACACTATTGGCTTTTGTGTTCTCTGCAGGATATTTAGCATATGGTAGTGTTTGAACTAAGACCTCAAAGTGTATTCTGTCTTCAGCAGTGTCTCCTGCATGTAATCCTCTTACATTAAACTATCAATATCTCTATGATTATGCAATAATGTGCACATCTCCCAGCTCATTCAGAACCAGATTTTACATTACTGCATCTGTAGTTCACTCCTGAGTCACTGCATCTCACAATCGTCAAGTCTAAACCCATTCCATTCATGTATTTCCCAGTCCACAAATCTTCATTATGGTTCACTCTCATTAGTCCTTTTCTGGTCGCAAAGGTGTCTTTGTCATCTCTCATCATCCTTTCACCTTTCCTTCTAAACTATAAGTTGATGCATCATCATTTCCCATTAAAATGCCTATGACTTCTGGCCTTCTTTAACTAACAAGACATGGTAGTTCTTTGCACATGTTTGAATGTGTAGGCTACATGGAAGTGTCCACCAAAACCAAATGTCTATTTTAGAGCGATCCCCCACTATGTGTGTGAACATTATTATAGTTACCAATGTGAATTGCATTAGATATTAAAACAGTGCAAACCTATTACCCATATTGGCCATCAGGCCAGGCTGTTGTACCTGGTTGCATGGATCAACAGTTGATTTTGTGGCAAGGATGATACTTTTGCAGGTATATCTCAGGGCCTTTTTTAATCACCAGGACTGTGAAAATTCTATCTGTGGACTCTTTGTATACTTATGAATTCACTCTCTTTCAGGTCCTATATTTGTGTAATGAAACTTTGTGAATTCCCAAATGTCTGTCCCTTCTGCTTCTTTTTTCACATTTTGATGTTCACATTGTCTCACATTGCATGATTTTCAGGGTCTTTTCTTTTGAGATGTAAAGTTCATATTTGGTCATCCATCTTGCTGAACCTGTCTTCAGACTAGCAGATGTCTTCTGCGATTTCTCTGAGTTTCTTTTCATATTCAGAAAACTCCTATCTGCATGGTCCATGTATGATCTCAGGTCCATTAAAGCTTCAGTTAGACCTGCATACTTTTGACGTCTTTGCCTGCAGATCACTTTTTATATAATTTTTCAGGAAATCGAAGTCAGTGTGCAGAACTTCCTTAGTGTGATTCAACTACCTTTGCATACATCTACCTAGACTCAGTACGGAGAAGGTGTGATTCATTCAATTCTGATTTGACCTTCATGTCCAGTAAGATCTTACAGCGTTGTGCTTTCTGGGTGTACATGGACATCTCATTTGGGCACAACAATCTATGGCCTGAGCTAGTCTTCTCACTTTATGCGGAAGCTGTTGCCTGTCTAGTTTTGGCTCTTGCACCCCATTGTTTGAATTGGTACTTCTACAACATAATTTTGTAGTTCCTGGGTCCATGACAGGTGCGAAAAGACAGGGAGACAGCTGTATTGTCACAGCTACTGTTAGGGTTTCTCTTCCAATGTCTTTCCGCAAGACAAATGGTCCCCATTCTCTCAACGCATTTCCCACAGGGAGCAGGGCCCATTTCATTCTTTGTGTTCCTGAAAGAGCTAAAGTGGCAATGAAAAATAATTGACACACATATGATGATGAGAGGATTGCTTGCAATGTGTCTAAACGGTGGTATTTGCATGGGATACCAGTGCATCCCAGGCCTGGTTTGCATATGGCTGAGTCTAATCTGAGGTGACATGATGGAAAAAAGAATGATGGGTTGGAATGCTACCCCTTTGGCTGTGGTTAGATAAATTGCATACATTCCCCACCATCTTTTGTATGTTTTATGTAATACCCTAAGTGGCAAAGGGTATGCCCAGACGTGAGTTCATTGCTCACTGTGCCACTGGAATCAAGTTACACCTGACTGACAAGCCCCAATCAGGTCAAAACTATTTGTGTTGTGGTTCAGATAGGACTTAGCTAGGCAGTTTTGGTTGGACTGTTCCTTTTGAAGCAAAACCAAGACTGATTTGCATATGCCCCAGTTTTATTTAAGTGGCAAAAGAGCAATAGGTCGAAATGCTAACCTGAGCGAATGCTATTTTTCTGTCAAATTACAGGCATTTTTCCCATCAACATTTGTGTGTTTGATATAGCACCCTAAGTGGATGTATGCCCAGATCTGCATCCTGCGCACACTGTGCCACCGGAACCATGCTACACTTGAATGACGGGGTCCAATCGGGAAGAAACTGGTCTTTGGTTGCCTGCGTTTCAGTTCAGAAAGGCCTTGGTTTGGTAGTTAGGGCTGGACCATTCCTATTGGTGCAGGACCAACACTAATCTGTGGTGGCATAGTGGGCAAAAAAACAAAGGGTTGGTAATCCTTCCCTTGAGAGGACAATGTCCTGTTTTCTGGGGGGTGGAGAGAGAGTCACGGGCTTTTTTCCCCACCTTCATGTCCCTGGATACCCATGCTATATCAGTCTGCGTCGGTGTGGTGCTAGTGTCATTGGGTTCCCTCAAACCTAATGAGAAAATCATGGCACTACTTCCTCCACCACTTTCTCTTTCTCCTGCTCCAATCTCATTCTGTTCCCCATACAGGCTCCTACATACAATTTTATGAGGTTCCCTTTTTATTTCTCTTTCTTGTGGAGTTTTGTTGCTTGACTCGCCAGTCATCCTCTCCCTTAACTGATTCAACCTTTTTGGCACTTTAGATCTTCCACCTCAGAGAGCTTCATCTTGTTGCCTCACTTTCCTGGTTCTGACTGTAGCCTCCAACCTTGCTCTGTTCAGTCAGATTGCATTCTTCAGTAAAGGGTACAGCTTTTCTAGTGAGATTCCTCTCAATATATAGACAAATCTGTGGCATTTCCCTCTTCTTTCTTCAAAGCAGAGGTAACTGCCAAACCGCTTGATGTTCATGAAGGTACAATTTTAATATTTCATAACATTTACATTGAAATATTTGTTTTTTAAATTGTTTCTCCTGTCTCTACCCAAACTCTTTCAAATGTCACCCGCTTTTTGCATGTAGTTCATAGGCCCCTATGCCAAATGCAGCTCTTTGATGGTGGCATTCTAGTTGGTGCTTCTTTTTTTGTGAACTGCCTGCCTCTGTCTTCTGCTGCACCCCTCCCTACCCATATTACTTAATGACTAATTTACAGAGAATTCCGAGATATGAGAGAGCAGGATTTTCTGTATCTCAATTTACGGGTATAAAAATTAAATAACCCCGTCACTGTCCGATCTTTGTTCGCTAACAGAGAAAAATAAGTAGTAATTATCTACATAACAACCAATCATTAAATACTTTCAGTTGTCAATAAAGAGAATTAATGTGAGTTAAAAAGTTTTATCTTCAAATATTTTTGTGTTTCATCTGTTTATTCATTAGGTATTAATCCTTAGATTTCAGCATCAAACATTAATATAATCCCATCAATTGATATTTGATTATGAAATAGAACAAATGCCTGTTAGAATCACAGTCAATATAATAATAATACAGCAAGCATGTTCCATGAGGGATTTTCCCTAATCTAAATTAATCTGGAATAGTGGGAGAAAAGGTGTCAGTTCAGATACCCAATAAAGAGTTCAGTTAAGAGAATCAATGCAAAAGCATAAAGTCTTTGAATCTCAGACTGGAAAATATTTACAACCACAAATAAGCAGACATAAAGAAATAGGCTAAACAATCTCTCATGTTGAGAAGTCTAAGAAACTCAGAGATGAGTCTATGGCCAGAATGTCAGAAAGGAATCCAGAATCTACCAAGCTACTCTAGGAGCAAGCACTAATATAAACACACACATTCTTTGTTGCATCATTATGCTTATTTCTTCTTCTGAGTCCTATTGAATATCAGCAAACTCCTAGGAATATTAAACTCCCATTTTCTCATAGGAGCGTAATAAGCTTTCAGACATCAAACACTGTAAAGTTACAAAGTTTATATTTTGCAGTCCAGACAGTTCTTTCCATTAATCACCCTTTAGTTGTTTCCTCTCCTCCCGGTGACAACTCACTATCAGTTGTGTAATACAAAACAAGTGCCTATTCACTAACAGAGGACTCCTGAAAAAAAACAGCATTCGTTGTGAAGGAAAAAATGGGTGCCCAAAACTATTTAATGTGGAAAACAGGCTTATCAGTAATAATGCATTACTTTCAGGTTAACATGGCATCAACAGTTAGGCTAACCTAAATCAGTACTTCCTTTATTAGCAGGCCTGTAAAAAGTTAGTATGATTACCTACACCAGAATTAGCATTTAGCAAATGTTTTACTTAAACCTAATATTTTCCACAATATTAATAAAAGCATTATTTCAGCAAGTACATTTGTGTCAACAAGTGTCATAATGCAAAATTATGCTCCCCCCCCCACAGAAAATGCCTTATCTTACAGAATTTCTTTTTCCTAGGGCTAAATGAGGAACCTTGAAAGGCTGGGCAATCTGAAGGGTTGGAGGCCCTCTGCTTCCTTGCCCTGCAGTTTCCAGTATAGCATAGTTTTTGTCTGTTTTTATTGATCAGCACATCTATTCTATGTTTCAATTTACTGCTTTTCCTGTAAACTCGCATTTGTATTATTTTTTGCTAGTCTACATTATTTGTAATCTTGATATACCAGACTCACATTTTTCACTGTATTCCCATGAAGCCATATCTCTCTATGTACACCTTTGAATCGTAACCACACAGGAGCAACCTGCCCTTAGGGAACTGAGTAATAACATCTCAAAACCAAGGCTTATCCACAAGAACTTATCAATGGTCCTATACCTGCAGCTATGAAATGAACAGCCACTTTCTTACCTACTAGCACTGTAATGTAATTGGAATTTACCACATCAAAAGATCTTAAACACACCACCGAGAAACATGCAGACCATCCAGTTGCAGCAGCTATAAACAGAAGACCTAAGTCAGCATTGGGATGCGTAACAAACCAAATCAAGAACTCCTGACATTTATGAAAAATATTTATGCTGCTTTTTGATAGATGCTGCTTATTGTCAAGCTTATGAAAACCTTTGGAAGTGAGTAAGTGTGAATTTCATTTTATTAACTTGAAAAATAAAATTTTCTTTCACAAAAACAAGTTACCCTTCTATACCTGAAGCCATGTCCCTACACAAAAGGGTAGATATATGACAAAAATCTCCTTTCCTCTACATCCCCAATAATCTTAGAAATATTTCATTTTCACTTAGACCTTAGAAAATGAGACTTCCTTTTGCAAAATTGTACACAGGAGTGTATGGGATTACATATGGTAAGTACTATTTTGCAAGTTTCGGTCTTGGACAGAAAATAGGCATGGACACCAATATAAATGTGCCCCCTAGTGAATTATATAGCTAAATAAGTGGCCCACGTTTGCAAACTGGGTCCATTTTTTAAACTGTAAAGACAGCTCTATAAATGTTTTGAAAGGCATGGCAGACTGCATGGATTTGAGCTTGCTGCAGTATTTCATCTATTGTCAGGGGAATCAACACAAAAAAAACAGACCCAGGCAGCAGACCATACAACAGTGCCAAAAAATAGGTCCACAGGAAGCCCGGTCATACCAGTACATTGGGCACTGTCTAATTGATCTATATGCCAGCCCGACCATGCCATTTGATGAATGCCTAGCCTAGTAAGTGCAAATCTAGCCATGCTACACATAATAAATATATATATATATTTCCAATCCTGGCTTGGCTTTGAAAAGAACAGGCACCGACTCCGTGGATGAAGATCAAAGGCTTTTATTCACCAATATAGACGATCAGACGCGTTTCGGCGGACAAGTCCTCCTTGTTCACTACATCTGCCTGCACCATGTTAGTGAGCCTCATTTATACTAGTGCATATTTGACATGTGATAGAACAACCACGTGTCATAGGTAGCCATGTGACTATAAACATAGAAAAGTTGGATGCGCACAAAACATGCAAGTCATTGTTCCACATAAAGCAAAAAATTAATTCAAAGTCATGTAAATACATCTTTACAATTGCTAAATAAAAATAGTGTGTACAAATTACTGTTATTTGTGATTTGTAGCTGTTTAATATGTGAAATGTAGACTTGTGTAACACTATCGGCTGCTGCCTGTTACGTGCTGCTTTAGACATGGAAGAGTTCCTTTGCTGCGTGTATAAATCCCCAGCTGCTTTGCAATCTGTAACCTCATGGAGTCTGTTCAAGACATGTCGTGAGTGCATCGCATCCCTGTCTGGGTGTGTTTTACAAGTAAGTTCAGGGCGGGCTAATCTAAAGGCAGGCATGTCATGATGGAGTCGGAAACATCACGATATGAAAGGAAAGTCGGACGGGCAAGACTTTCTCCGGGAAAAAACGCTATGTTACCGCGAATCAATGTCTCGTAAACATGTGAAGGGCTCGCTATATCTGGCTGTTGCGCATTCGATGGGCAGAGGTTTACTCAAGTGAGTTCGAAGCTATGTTTGCATGTCATGGTTAATAAAGTGAGACCTGAAGGCTGGGATACAACGCAAGTGCGTGAGAGTGAAAGGGGGTAGCCGGAATATATATATATATATTCCTAAACAGCAACTTTTCCATCAAAAAGAAGTCAGCTCGAGCCCAGATTCGTTAGCGTGAAGTTTTATTTAACACACAGGGATGCCAATAAACACCCGACGCGTTTCGGTGCAGCCGCACCTTGGTCACGGGTAACACTTGTTTTTTCATGCAAAATTTATAAAGTGAACAAATCATAAGTATAAAAGTAGGCCATCTTTGAATGTCTTTCATAATAAAGCAAAAATTGCTGTTTTGGAATTTTTTAGGGTCGCCTCCTCGCTCGAGCCCGCCGCCGCTAGGCGGCCGGGGGACTGGCAAACTTCGTTGGAATATATATATTATTTCTGCGATTGGCAGTTCCACCGAAAACATTTCAAAGTATATCGATTATTTTTTGCAGGAGTGGGTGATACAACTTAAATCATATGTCAGAGACACAACCGATTTTTTAACCAAATTGGAGCAGGTGGTTTGGAGTGAAGATTACTGCTTGATGACTCTGGATGTGAAATCCCTTTATACTTCCATCAGATACAATGATGGGGTCAAAGCAGTTGAACACTATCTCAATAAAAGACCTATGAATTATGTACATCACAACAGAATGATCATCAGCATGTTAAGACTTTGTCTGGAACAGAATTTCTTTTTGTTCTGTGGCCAAATGTACCAACAGATAAGGGGGGTGGCCATGGGGGCCTGCTTTTTCCCCCAGTTTCGCGTGTTTACACATGGGTCTGTGGGAGGAGCGGGTCCTCATGGGGGACCACAAAGCCATTATGAAGGAGAACATAGTCTTATACTGCAGGTACATAGATGATTTATTCTTTATATGGAGGGGTGATGTAAAAGAAGCAACTGACTTTGTGTGTAAACTGAATAACAATAATTATAACTTGGAATTCACATCCACGATACACAAAGAAAGCATAAACTTCCTAGATGTAGAAGTGTACATCAAAGACAATGCATTGGAGACAAGGGCCTACAGAAAAGAGACCGCAGGTAATACTCTCTTATCCACCAGCCAGCACCCTGGACACCTCATACGCAGCATTCCCTATGGGGAAATGTTGCGCATGAGACGACTCTGTAGTACAGAGGAGGAGTGTGACCTAGCACAAAAAGACAGTAGGAGCCGCTTCTTAGAGAGAGGGTACAGAGCGGAAGTAGTGGACGGTGCAATAGAACGCACGAAAAACATTCCTAGGGCACAGGCCCTGAAGGGCAAGGAACTGGTTGTTGCAACCGATTCTGAAACTATACAATCAAGGGCAATTGTTACCTATAGTGTCCAACATGCTGAAATTCGCAAGATCTTCTGCAGAAATTGGAATCTGGTTAAGAGAGACCCGGTCATTGGCAACCTTGTACCTATCAAGCCACAACTGACTTTTCGTAGGTCTCATTCTATGGCAAATGCCTTAGTGAGCAGTACTCTAGACAAGCCCCTCTCAGGCACCTGGATGGACCTCAGCAGGGGTTTCAAAAGGTGTCCTTTCTGTAAAGCTTGCAAGCAGGGACTTATTAAAACCCATTACTCTATTCCATTCCATGACAGGCCTATAGCCATCAAACATAGACTGACGTGTAAAACTGAATACGTGGTCTATGTGTTGCAATGTCCATGTGGGCTATGCTATGTGGGCAGCACCCGACTGCCCGCCCACAAACGGATCTTGTGCACTAAACAACACTTGAGAAAGGCTTAACGCCGAAACGCGTCGTCTTTGTGTTGTTTAGTGCACAATAAACCTTTTGTGCTGGACCTACCTGGTGTGCCGTCTTTTTCTGGGAGCCGATTCACGGAGGTGAACGGGAATAGTGAAAAACGAAAAGTATGGTGAGTGCTACCATCGACGGCATCAGCGCTGTTTGGCTGAGGATCGCGCAAGCAGTATTCCTGTGATATATATTTATATATATATATATATATATATATATATATACTAGCAGCCTGTCCCGACGTTGTCCGGGCATGCTGTAGCCGACGCCACTGTACCTTAACACGCTCCAGCCGCGAACGTGTTTTTCCGGTGTTCGCTCCATCCCTGAACGTGTTTGGCCACTCCAGCGTGTTTGGCTGCTCCAGCCTACGCACCTGCAATATGCGAACATGTGTGTTCGCTCCATCCCGGAATGTGTTTGGCCGCTCCAGCCTACGCCACTTAGACGCACAACATCGCGTCAACGTCCAACGCTAAAGGACATGCCACTCGTATTGGAATGCTAGTCCCACACAGAATGCTTCTCTTTTGCCGAACCCCACAACGCACACACCCACAACGGACTACTTTTCACAAAACATTATTTTCCCCTTCTAATGTATATTTGGGCTGCTGTATAGCCTATGACCATCTGCTGATACTGTAGTTTGCAATGCAGTATTGGGTGTTCCGATTGGTGCTGTAGTTCTTGGCTTATTCGCCTCAAAGGTTTGGGCTCTCTCTTTATTATATTAGTATATATATATATATATATATATATATATATATATATATATATATATATATATATATATATATATATATATATATATATATATATATATATATATTGTCGCTCCAAGGTTGTCCACCTTTGAGTAGCACACAAGCAGCAGCTTGATTTATGTATCGGTGAGGACGATGATCCGCTTGTAGATGCCGCTCCGTAATGGATCTGCCTGACGCGTTTCAAAGCTCCATATGCTTCTCTTCAGAGGCTTCAACGGAAGCGGTGTGCGCAACCGCTAACCAACTTCTCCATTTTCCATATGACACACCCACCAATGGGAGTCTCAGATGAGACTGTGTATTATGGGAAGTGTGGTGCGGAAAGCACATAATCAAGTCCTGTATGGACCCCGCAAGTGGGCCTGTCCTCGATCCCATGTACGGCTGCTGTTTCACTTCCGTGACCCCCAAGGATAACAGGGTGGTGCATACTCCGTGGCTGGACGGCCGCGTATAAATTGTCGCTCTAAGGTTGTCCACCTTTGAATAGCACACGAGCAGCAGTAGCATATCTTTATATATATCTGGAAACCCCTGAAAACCCCATTTTGAATAATCTCAAAAAACATTTTGTTTAGTTTCAAACTTTTTGAACTTTTTTGTTACCTGTTACATGCTTTCACTAGCTCAAACTACCTTTCACTGTGTTATCATTTTTCAAAGCATTGGTTTCATGTTACTATGTGTTGTGCTTACATATGCTTGTTTGAAGTTCCATACAGAACCTCATGTGTTGTCATGGTGTTGGGAAGTGCGAAGTTCCATGAAGTGTCAGTTAGTGCCTCTCTTCTGTCGTGAGAGGTGCAGTGAATCAAAAATGTCACGAATAAATACTACAAGCTTAACTACTGTATCTTGTGTTATTATATTGTTGTCACAATGGTTTCAGAAGCATCACATTAAGTTGTTCTGGGTGGTACAGAAGGAGAAATACATGCAGAAACATCAGTGAGTTTTGAAGGCAAAACAACATCACATCTGGTGCGACTGGAATTAAACACAGCAGACTGGACTTTAACATCTTTTCCCGAATTCAACAAATGTCCACCCCATAATAGCACCATCACAAACTTTCTCAACACAGACAGGTTCACCAAAGGACATACCTCCCTTTTTGACAAAATTAGAATTTCTAATGCGAACCATGTCACCAGTACACAAATTGACTGACTTGGCGGATTTCTTTTGATTTTATCTGTCAGACATTTTCTTCTGTGCAACTTTGACTTGAGATTGCAATGCAACATGATCCACCCCAGATGAAACTTTGTCACAAACAGTTCTTAATAGCCAAGCTGGATAAAGAGCAGAAGTGGGTACTCTACCTTTAAGTGATACAAAGGGCACAACTTTCGTGAGCGAATGAGGTGTTGTGCGGTAAAACCACAACATTGATCTGACAGCACCCTCCACATCAACCAATTATGTTTGGCCCACTTGATGCATTCACAACAACCCTGTTCATCCTCTCAAGTAAACCATTGGTTTGAGGATGTCCAAACGAACTTCTCAAATGTTTCACACCACATTCATTCAAAAACACACACATTTCATGATTAACAATCACCTTAAGCCATGGCTTTGTAGGAAAAGAGATGGGCTGAAGAGGAGGTGTTACAACTTTCAAACCTTTTTCGACCCACTACAGACAACACACTACTTGATCCTCAATTCTATGTCCTGGTCCATAGAAGGCCACCAATAGTGCAGTTTGACACACCTTTTAGTCATTGTTGCCCCAAGATGACCTTCAAGTGCGCAATCAACCAACTTGATACGCACTTTCAAAGGTGGAATACACCTACCATCCCTCATGATGACGCCGTCTTCAATGGATAACTCCTCAGCAACTTTCCAAAAAGGCTGAAGTTCAGGGAACACACACCTCTCTCTAGGCCAACCTCTCACAATATATTCCTTTGCTTTAGCTCACTCACCATCTCCTTCCACTCAAGCTCACCGCAGGCTTTATTTTCAACTGCATCAACTAAAGCAATGAAACAGTCGTCCTTGTCCTCATCCACATCCTTGGCATCATCTTCACTTAAAGGAAGTCTTGAGACCATGTCAGCTCGGACATTTTGCTTGCCAGGAATATTCTTAACCATAAAATCATACTGTAGAAGTTTGGTGGTCAAACGTGCAATGCGAGGTGTGGCATATTTGAGACGTTCACCTCCCAGAATGTATACAAGGGATTTGTGATCAGTTTGCCCCCCCTTACGTCCCTCATCAATTCCTCCCTTTCGCAGGGTCTAGTCCCTCCTAGCTGGAAAGCGGCAGCGGTTAAAGGCCTTCTAAAGAAACCCTCTCTAGACCCCCAGGACCTAGCCAACTACAGACCTATCTCCCTCCTCCCCGGAAACAGTAAGATCACGGAGAACCTAGTGAATAAAAAACTATCACTATTCCTTGAGAGCAACAACTTACTCGGGATCTCCCAGACAGGGTTTCGTCCAGGCCAGGGCACCGACACCGCCCTCCTGGCAGCAGTGGAGAAGGCCAGAAGCATTCTGGACACAGGAGGATCAGTGGCAGTGATCCTCCTGGACCTCAGTGCGGCCTTCGACACTGTGAGCCACCACACCCTAATCCAACGACTGGGAGACATCGGAGTAAGGGGCACGGCCTTGAAGTGGCTAAAATCTTTTCTAGATGGTCGCTCCTTTCAAGTCTGGGAGAATGACAGCCACTCCCCCGCAAAATCCCTCCGTTGTGGAGTACCGCAGGGCTCATCTCTTAGCCCTACGTTATTCAACGTGTATATGTCCCCGCTGGAGAAACTGGTCAACCCGTTCGGCGTCTCGATCATCAATTACGCCGACGATACCCAGCTGGTGGTAACCCTCTCACATCCGCACCAATCTCCCTCTGACCTTCACAGCTGTCTCACTGAAATCCACAGCTGGATGAACTCCTCAGCACTGAAATTGAATGGGTCCAAGACCGAGATCCTGCTGCTCGGACATAAAGGGCCCTCCCTGCCGCCTTACATCTGGCCCGACTGTCTAGGTGACCCCCCTGCACCCAAGGAGGAGGTCAAGAGCCTGGGCGTATGGCTCGAAAAGGATCTGAGCTTTAGAACACAGGCCAAAAAGACGGCAGGAATCTGCTTCGGACTTCTCAGGGCCTGCAGAAAGGTCTTCCCCCTGCTTCCCGCCACCTCCAAGAAACTCCTGATTCAGGGCCTCATCCTGGCGAGACTTGACTACAGCAACGCAATCTACCTGGGTGCCCCCGAAGCTACACTCAATACCCTGCAGAAAATTCAAAACGCCGCGGCCCGCCTACTTACCGACACCCCCGCCAGATCCTCGGCAAAGCCAGCCTTGAAGCTCCTTCATTGGCTCCCAGTCAGAGAAAGGGTTGCTTTCAAGGCCCTTTGCCTGGCCCATAAGACTCTCCATAACAAAGGCCCACCCCTCCTCAAGGATTTCATCATCCCTTACAAAGCGAGTAGGGCCCTCCGTTCAAGCAGAGAGAACTTCATCACTGTCCCCAGAGTTAAAAAAGCCCGGTCCGGAGGACGCCACTTCTCGGTCCACATGGCCAAACACTGGAACAACCTCCCCTGGAGACTGAGAACTGAACCTAATCTTCTTCAGTTCAGGAAGGCACTGAAGACCCTTCTTTTTCCTTGACCCTTAACCCCTTCCAATGCTGACCCCTCCTGAGTTCAGGTTCAAGCACTGGGATGCTCTAGGGTTACTACGCGCTCTACAAAACCTTAAAATAAATAAATAAATAAATAAATAAATTCCCTACCCCAAATGTAAGTTCTAAATTTTTCACATGCCCAATAACAGGCCAAAAGCTCCTTTTCGATGACAGAATAGTTAAGTTCTGGATCTCTCAATACTCTAGAGGCATAGCTGATAGTAACCTCATCCACACCTGAAGATTGCGTAAGAACTGCCCCTAAACCATATTTGCTAGCATCAACTGTGATGGTGCAAGGAACAGCTGGGTCATAGCTCTAAGCGTTTTGTCATTGACCATTTCTGACTTAAACAACTCAAACGTTTCTTAACAGTTATCATCCCACACAAATGCCACATTTGTCCTTTACATATTTGAAAGTACTTTCATTGTGCTGGCATAATCAGGAATGAAACATGAGTAAAACTCACACAACCCCTAAACGTCCTTGTTTTTAGGGCAAGGATACTCGACCACTGCTCTTACCAAACCGGGCCTAGGACTTGACTTACAACTTCGGCCAAAACAAGATGTCCTAGGAATTCTATCTCCCTCTTCCAGAACTCACATTTACTTTTTTTACTACAATACATTTTTTCTCCAATGTACCAAGCATGGTCCTCAATATCTATTGTGTTGTTAGACACAACACTATATTTTGTCAGCAGTAAGGAAACAAAAGACGAGTCAAAGAAAGAAAAATTAATTACAGTTACTGTGATTACAGCAGCACTTAAAAGTACCCTTTATCACTGCACTCCGAATTTAGAAGTAATTAATCATGCTCTGCCTGAAGTGCCATTAACTGCTATTCTATCACATTTCTTTCAATGTCAAAAATGGAAATTATAAAGCAAGGTCGAAGGGGTGCATTTCATTAAAATATAATTTAGTTACAGATTGGATATTTCACAGTTTTATTTTTAAGCATGATGACAAAAGCCCTGAAAATTTGTTACGTCAAGCACTTTGGACACATGTCTCAAGAATTACATTTTAATTGTTGTGTTTGTAGATTTATTAAATAAGTTCCCTAATTAAATAACTTCTTTATATTTACAACTCGCCTGGATACCCTCAGGTGTGATTAGCCTAGCCGTGCTCTACAAAAACGCATTACATAACATTTGTGTTAACTCTTTTGTGCAATAACTTTTAGAGGCATGTCATATGGGGAAAGCACATGCTATGTCTTTGTCTGTAAACCGCATTTTTAGGTCTTGCTGACAGCACATCATCATGCATGCCTATTGTTATTGATTCATTAAACTATACATAATGTGGTCTCTTGCTCCATTAACAACCTCATTACGAGTAATAGGGAGCAAAAATAGTGCATGGTTTCGTGCTTTCATTTTGTTCATGTCGAATTAGAAGTTCCTCTGTATATGATGCTGTTGCATGCAAGTTCTATTGAGATGTTACCGACTAAGAGTGTATTTCATAGTAAATACTAAAATATTTCATTAAGTCTAAAAAGTGGATTCGATAAACGGCTTGTAAAAGAAATATCACATGACAATGCCTACTGCTCCGCATGTATAAATATAAATATGTGCTATTAAATTACAATGTAATGATGATGTGAATGCAATATCAGCCAAATTAAAAAATGTACAGATTCTGCACAAACGCTCATTTATAAACGTATTTTTAAAATAAGGTTACAATACTAAAAACATTGTATTTACTTTGCTTAGGTACAAATTATCTCAATTCTTATTTTCTTAATTTCCTTGAATGAAGGAAAGCATTGTAATAATTAAATTGTTTCAAAAGACGCATTTGGCGTTGCAGCACGCGCAATTTAATTTGTTTTATTTATTTATTTCTTTACCTAATTCCGATCAGCCATACACTGGAGTTTACTTACCCCCACCCTGCCCCTCACAAGCCGTGCCCCATCGCCCAGCAGCACTCCCTGCAGGAGCCGCTCCTGCATGCCTGACAGAGGGGTTCCATACCCCAGTCTTAAAACAGAGGAATGTCTGACATTGATACGACTAGTCCATACTCTCAGCTCTCTTTAGGGGGCTGGGCAACCCCATTCTACACCATGATTTCATTACACATTTCAGCTCATGAAGCTATACATCGGGCAACCGGTTCTTGAACCAGGACCAGTGAGTGTGATGTCATCAACTACAATTGCTTTTTCCGTCTCTATGCCAACTTGCAACTCCTTCAATGCTTCCTCTCATGCTCATTCATTTTTGACATCCCTTGCCAGTCACAGTCTTCCATGTTCCAGATTTGAGACTTCATTTGACACCCTGTTGATCTTCACCATAAAACCTGACCTATGTCTGTCTTGTGGAAGTTATCTCTCACTCATTCCCCAACACTGATCAGAAAACCCCTGCATCCATATTCACAGAAGGCATTTAGTAGTAGTAAAGTTAGGAATCCTAACTAACTTTACTACTACTATATGCCTTCAATGACTACCAAAAGTAGTAAGTTTAACCAAAGTATTAAGTTGAACCAAAAGTAGTAAGTACATTCTGTGAATACCAAAAGTAGTAAGTGCCTTCTGTGAATACCAAAAGTAGTAAGTTTAGGGTTTTGTCTCAGATTAGTTCTGTGCATCGGGTCCAATGAGTTGGAATGCTAACCCGAGCAATTGCCAGTGATTTAACTATTTAAAGCAATCCTCCCATCAACTTTTGTCTCTTTTGTTGAACTAACTGTTATAGTGACTACACCTAGCTTGTATTGAAAAATCAATGGGTAATCATGTGAATACAGAGCTTATAGAAGAAGTGGTGAGGCAGAAGTAGTTACTGGATTGACATTGTCCTCAGAGAAATGCAGGGTAGCATTTGAGCGTTGCACTGACAAAGCTACTGACCATGCACAGTCTTGTTGTCAAAAGGTGTTAAAAAAAAACTGATTGCGTTAAAGCTAATACTTGCGTTGCTCATTAGGCACAATACCTGCTGTGTACAGGGAAGTGGTATTCTGCCCATGTACGTATTGCAGTACTGTAAGAAAGTGAAGGTGTTACTCGGATATGAATTCCTCTTAAAAAGACAGGAAGCATTTGGCAAAACAGGAACAAGTTGGTTTAATTAAATGCAATAGGCAGGAGAATATCAACAGAGTAGCGTCTGAAGAAAGTCTCCCATTGTACATAGGTTTTGGCTGTCCATTTATGCAGTTCGTGAGGTACAATAAACCAATACGGCATTCTTGACCTATTCATAATTGACAAGTACAACCATCTGATAAGGGGGAAATGGGTAGCTATCAACCTCAGGGACAGTTAGCGTGGACCTATGTGGATGTGTCTAGATGTCTACTTAAAGTCCCTTTTAATGTACGCGGAATACGAACATGTAGGCAAGCCCTGAAATGCTGTCTCCAATCAAATGATATAGCCATGAATGCTACCTTTGTAAAAAATGTATTAATGGTAAAAACAAAATTAGCAGACTAAGTCTTAAATTAAGTATATTAATGATATAATTTTAATGAATTTATGATGAAAGTTTTATTGATTTTATACTAAAAGTATTTTTGTAACTGTATATTGTAAGGTTTTAAATAATCAAACAATAAAGTAATTTACTTACTTAGATGTCAGGTGTGGGCAGCGTGTGATCACTACGTGTGGTGTGTATGTTGTTTCCTCGCCTTGAGGTTCTGACCCAGCGTTCCAGTGTTACCTGCATTTCGCTACAGGAGTAGCAGCCAATTTGCCCATTTCATCGTGCCACGAGAGGGAGGAGAAAGCCAGCGCGAGGCCGCAGAGGAGGTGAGAGGCGCGGCCCCGGGACTGCGAGGAACAGCATCAAGTCCATCAGCTGTTTCCTCTTCCCGCGTGAGCCGCGCCCCCTCCCAGTGCCCGCCCCCATCAAGGCGTTTATAACCTCTCGCGGCCCCCGCTTCGCGGGAGCCGCTCGCCTTGAGGTTCTGACCCAGCGTTCCAGTGTTACCTGCATTTTGCTACAGGAGTAGCAGCCAATTTGCCCATTTCATCGTGCCACGAGAGGGAGGAGAAAGCCAGCGCGAGGCCGCAGAGGAGGTGAGAGGCGCGGCCCCGGGACTGCGAGGAACAGCGTCAAGTCCATCAGCTGTTTCCTCTTCCCGCGTGAGCCGCGCCCCCTCCCAGTGCCCGCCCCCTTTCACCCTTCAGCGATTTAAACAAGGCCCGTAACGCGCATCGCGGGACGCGCGCGGGTCGTAGCCCGGGGCGAAGCCCGAGCCAAGGGCGGGCCCGTTGTTGCCCGTTAGTGACCGGCAGAGACCGGACCGGGCCACCCCTCTTGGTTCTTTGCACTGCCTTCATAGTCATTTTATAAGTCCCCACATATGTCTGTTATGCCTGGAAGAACCAGAAGTAAAACCAAATCTGCGATGGCCGTAGCCCAAATCACTGGGCCTATTGACCAATTCATATCCCGGGTCAACGAGACAATTGACCACAGTATCTCTTTACTGGAACGAAGAGTATCATTAGACCATATGAACGCCAAACGCTCGTCCTTGGGCCCCTTATCAACTGTAACCTCACCCCCCCAGCAAATTGTAATCAATCGTTCTCTTCCTTTACCTCAACCTGCTGCTGGTACACTTACTGTACCAAACTCAGTAGACTTATCAGTCTCTCACCTTGAGTCTGATTCATCATTTGTTGACTTAGAGACCACTCCAGACCTTGAAGCTTGCCAAACACCTGAAAGGCCAGAGCCCACTACAGATAACTGTCTTCAGGATTCAGGGAAAGGATGCATTCCCGTATTATCAGAACTAAGGAATATGTCTAAGACCAAGAAAAAACCTAAAACTAACAACAGGAATCATAACCTTGTGACACCAGCTCCAAATTCATCATCAGGCATACCCTGCTGGGTCGAAAATATGGTAGCAGACCTAAAATCAGATCTTGAAGCCTCAATATCGGCCCAAATCAAGCCCTTAATGTCCAAAATTGATAGACTAACATCTTTTATCAATACTAAATGGCCTAATAAGGCAAGTGGAAACGTGCCCACTCAGATTCAAGGGAAAACCAAAGAAGCGCCCTCGGCGAATGTCATCAACAGCAACCTGCCAAAAGATCCCACCGTAAAGGCCAACATCATATCGGATAAACCGGGAACAGTATCGCATCACTTGGCCCAAAGGGGGGAAAAGGCTCCTGCACCGTTACCAACTTTTAGTGGTGCAGTCTCTACCACAAAGCCCCAAACTCCTTCTGGTTCCAAAAAAGTGGCTAATCAATCTGTTAAGGGGCCTAAAAATACAGCTACCACCTCGACAGCAACTACTTCTCTTAACAAGCCTGATGATCCTAAGCCTAGGTCGGCTCGTTTTAAGTCAATTAACTTGCCGCCGGAAGTGTCACCCTTTGTGGTCGTACTGACGGGGGTGCCACCACTGAAGGAGGGGAGAAGAGAAACCCTGGCCGAATTAAAAAATAAATGCGTCCAGTGGCTCCACATGCATAAACATGTGTGGTGAAATACACGCAGTTAGAAGAGGAGATTGGGTAGGTAGAAACACCAAGACTATAGCAGGTGATGTTATAACTATTAATTTTAGGAGTACAGGGGTAGTGAACTATATTTGCAACTCACCTAATAGTGGGTCGGCTACCCAAATATACCCCCTTCCCTTGCCCTATTTTCTACCCATGCCCCCAAGACAATTTCCCCCTCAATTTAGCTTTCCATTAAATAGAGGGTATACACATGCTCCACATCATACTACTCATCAGTGGCAGCATCCATGGCAGGGTCCACCTCCTCCTCTTGACCCCTTTGTATCCCAGTTTGCCCACTGGAATAGATTCAGTGCGCTGGAAGAGGTGGACTGACTTAATTCCAATGAAGCTCTCCCCATGTATTTTACCACCAATAGGGGTGAGGAGGAGGACTCACATGCTATGTCTTACCTGTTATGCCCTAAAATTCCAACTGTGACAGCCACTAGCCTGATTAAGCCACCATCCTCTGCCTTTGAGAGGGAATGTACAGAATCCCCTAGCCTGGGAGACACCGTTGGCAATAGAAGAGAAACCAACAAGGAGAAAATAAAAATCCTTAGTTGGAACCTTGCGGGCATCCATAGGAAACTGGATCTACCTGAGTGGAGTGATCTGGTTGAAGCACATAAGATCTGCATGTTTCAAGAGACCTGGAGCACAGAACCACTCCACCGGGTTGGGTTTGTCACCTTTTTTATCCCAGCAGTAAAACCCATGAATGGGAAGGGGCGTCCATCGGGGGGTCTCATTACTTGGGTAAGCATTTCCCTGAACTGTAGAATAACATCCAAACAGATAAATAATCCAGATATCTTAGGCATTCTACTATGCAATCCATGTAGAGCTTTGTCTCTGGCTCTCTACAATGTTTATGCTAGAGGTATAAAAAATGGGCACACTTCAACCGTAATATCAGATCTTGAAGTGCAACTCTGGGATTGTAAAGAAGCTGACTATACCCTAGTAGCAGGTGATTTTAATTGCACCTATGAGCCACTCCCCCTAGATGGTATCCCTGACTTGGGCGAAGAAGACAGTAGATGGGGCATCCCTTCACTCTCCATCCCTCCGATTAGGCGCTGGACCCGCAGTGCAGTACAGCTAAATGCACTGACCTTAGAGTTTGGGCTAAGAGCCACCAATGGCCGTACACCTTCTGATCGGATGGGCGCCCCGACGTTCAACAGGGTTGGTCATACCTCAAGGATTGACTACATCCTGCCGGACTTGGGGCTTTGGAGTTGGGTTGATGATATGACAGTCATACCAACTGTCGAGAGCGACCATAATTCGCTTTCTCTAACTATCACGAATCCCTGGTCTAATGCAGCACTGTCAGCACCTTCCAAATGCTTGCATAAGGTTACTGTTTCCTCTTGTGGAAGGTGCTTAAAGTGGGACAAAGTTGTCAGTAACCCTGACAAACTTGCTAACATAGAGGTGGTTCTTGCGGCCTCACAAACAGAATTTGATACTATTGATTTAGCCACGGCAGCGGACAGAGCAACACCCATTTTCGAAGCTGCTGTCAAGACTATAGGGGAAGCCTTTTGGGTCAAGGGCAACGCAGGGAAGTTTAGGCCCCAGAATAAACCCAAGGGAATGCATGTCTGGTATACAGGAGCATGCAGGAATGCTAAGTCCCGGCTAATTGAAGCCGTCAAGGGCAAATCTCAACCCCAAATACAGCTAGCCAGGAAAGAACATAAGAGAATACTGGGTCTAGCAAAAAAGGAGTGGGAAGAAGCCTACTGGCTTACTCTTAAAGAAGCAAGCTTTAAGAAGGACTCTAGATGTTTTTGGGACACTATTAGAGCTCGGAACAGGCCTGATAGTGATCTAATAACTTGTAATATCCCTAGTCAGGCGTGGGTCAAACATTTCTCTAAGCTATACACCCGCCAAGCTGACCAATCGCTGTTGAGCGTTTCCCAAGGGGGGGTTGCGGGCCCATCATTGCTCCCTCCAATCTGGAACATTCAGCTTAGCGATTTTGATTTTACTATTAAGGAGGTTGAATATGCCATAGGCACTATTCTTCCCCAAAAAGCGGCTGGCCCGGATGGTATCCCTGGTGACCTTTTAAGATCTGACATCTTAAAGTGGGGTAAATTCATCCATTCCCTACTTGTCGCTATTTGTAGGGGCGCCCCTGTCCCCTCCTCGTGGAAAGGGGCGGAAGTGGTCCCTATCTATAAAAAAGGCCCCAGGGAAGACCCGTCAAATTATAGGCCCATTAGCCTGTTGGATATCAGCCAAAAAGTAGTTGGCAAGGTTATACTGCTAAGAATCTTAAATTGGGTAGAAGAAAATAAAATCCTCACTGACTACCAGGCGGGTTTTAGAATAGGAACTGGGACAATCGAGCAAGCTTTTAGGCTCATGATGGTTTACTGGAAGGTTGTGGTCATAGGCAAGGGCAGTCTTTATCTCGCGTTCATCGATTTAAAGACTGCCTTTGACCTTGTACCTAGGGAGACCTTATGGAGCGTACTGGCCGATATGGGGTTACCGCACTACTTGCTTGAGTTGCTTGTTAGGTTGCACAAAAAGAGTTTTGCCCAGATTAGGTGGGGCCCAGGGGGGGAAAAAACCAATAGTATCCCGGTAGAGAGAGGTGTACGCCAGGGATGCGTCCTGGCTCCCACCCTTTTCTCTCTTTATATCAACGGGGTGGTTGAGGATCTTCGGAAACATCCTTCAGATGAACCATCCCTGGCTGGCGAACGCATACCAACCCTCCTCTTCGCGGATGATACCCTTTTAATATCCAAAACCCCTATAGGTCTCCAAAGACTCCTAGATAACTTCCAATCTTTCTGTGCTAATCGTGGCCTGGTAATCAACACTAGTAAGACAAAATATCTTGTTCTGAATCCTCCCAAAAAACCAGTCCGCTCTCCTATTTTGAATACTGAACCGCTGGAAAGGGTCGAAGTTTTCGACTATCTTGGGATACGCATCTCACATAAAATGGATTGGTCACCACATTTGGACAACATGCTTTTAACTCATAAGAGAATAACAGGAGCTCTTCTGAAAGAACAACGCTCCTGTAAAATAAGACCTATTGCTACTGTCCTAGAGATCTACTCGGCCAAGGGTGTCAGCTCTGCCCTTTATGGGGCCGAACTCTGGGGGTCAGCCATTTCCGATGCTCTACCAAGATCTGAGACGAAATTTTGCAGAGCGATTATGTCTCTACCGCAGGGAACACCCACGGTCCCGCTAATGTTGGACCTAGGATGTCGCCCAATTGATGACCTCGCAAAATTTCGACCACTCTTGTTATGGGCGCGGCTGTGGCGTGTGGAGGAACTTAGCAAATACGCCCAAGGCCTTGCAGAAATCATGTCACTACCTGGGTGGCACAAAATTAAATGGTTAAGAGACATGAAGTTGCTGCTAGCCAATCTGGGCCTAAATGAGGCGTGGATAAATAGAACTTCTCCCCCGAAGTTAACGCTCAAGAAACTTTATTGGGACTGGATCTCCACAAAAAGAAATACTAGTACTACCATGGGCAGACTTACTGAGGATTTCCTGAAGTTTAAAGACCAACCTAAATGGGAACTGTATCTTGACACTATTGAAAAACCCTTTGATAGGGCTCTATATTTTAAATTTAGAGCAGGAACCTTTCCCCTTTATTCTTTTACTTCGAGTTGGAAATCACACGTTCAAACCACAGAGCTTTGTCCAGCGTGCTCACTTAAACCAGAGTCATTGGCGCATTTTATGTTTGAATGCACAGAGTATGCAATTCCAAGGAGGGTTTGGCTCAAAATTTATGTCGGCAGTTAGGTACCAAGAGTCATGTGACTGCAATCAGGATCTTAATGTCTGATAGCCGTCCCACCTATGCTTGTGTTTTAGCTAAATTTTTATCATGGGCTTGGTCCATTCGTATCAAGAGGCTAAAATCAACTGTTTAATTTCTTTTTACTGTTTAAATGAACTGCTTATAAATTTGTAAAAATGTTCTATATATGCTCTATTGATTTTATAAATTACTGTGTATTGTGTTTATGTGCTGCTTTTATGATAATTTTTTTATCGAAATAAAGCCTTTTTGACTTTGACTTGACTTTGTTTCCTGATTGGGTGAGTGTTCCTAACTGTATGTTGCATCTATCTTTGTGGTATTTTGGGAATGCGCTCCTTTGGTCAGATATGTTTCATTGGGGCTAAGTTCCTTGGACCTATTTGTGGTGTAACCACCAGTCTGTGGAATCGACCAGCATTTTCCCTGGGTGTGTGTTTGACTTTGGGCTAAGTGTAACCCCACTGTGATCTGTCACCCAGTAGGCTTTGCTTTGGGTCGCAGGTCCGGTCTGACAACTTATTTCGGATTCGTAGTTGATTTTGAGGTCACCTGGGTTTAATCCAATAGAAATCAGATGAGTTCATGAAAATGTGCACAATTAACATTGCGGTCATTGAGATAATTTTTACCGACATCCTCAGTATTGAGCATACAATTTTCATAGCATACATCAATACTGTCTTTACTGAAAGAACATTGGTATGCGTAAATAGTTTATAGCATAGCTCATGGCACACACTGACATTGTTTCTCCTGGTATTGACATTGTTATGCATGCACATTTTATGACATGTATCGACATTGCATTCATTGGTATAGCCGTGGTCAGTCCTGCAAATATATGTAGTATTCACGGCTATTAACATTCCCCCTCTAGTTGAATTTTCAACAACTTCATCCACCTCTTATGTCATGGCAGTTACATTATTCTTGACTGTGCATACTACTTAATTTGAGGACTGCATTTACAGCAGTAAACCCTCATTTGCAGGAAGCCACACAACAGTAGTACGCCAATGGAACCTGGAAGTAGTGACATGAATAGTTTGGGCACCCATAGGGGAATCTAACAAAAAAACTACTATGAAAATACTATGAAACCAGTCTTGCTCATGGGTACCTCCCTCTTTCTTCATGTCAGCTTGTAGACGATGTAGCGCTTGAATGGCAAGAGCAAGTCTTTCATTCGTGAGGTTGGTTCCAGGGACAAAAGTTCAACAGGAAGAACCAATCTTGCCACACACTCCATCCTCCATCACAGTCGTCAAGTCCAACACCTACCGATGTTGCATCACCATAATACGGCTGACTCTCAGTTCTTCCTTGACATCGTTTAGGCTGGGCTGGGTGTCATCAATCATTTTCAATATCTCCCTCCTGGGTATTTATTAGGGATGGGTGGAATTTGCATAGTTGCGCTACGCAAAGTTCCGCAAAACAGTAAAAAATCTCAGCGAGCAGGCAAATATTCTGCAGAATTGCTTGTTCCGTGTGTTTGCGATGCTTTTTTCCTGTTCGCGAACCCTGTTTGCGTGCTCAGGGAGAAATATCTCACAAACATGCATTTTGAAAGTGCGAAGAAGCAAAAAATTCTGCAAAGCCGCGGACCACTGAATTTTTGGCAATCCCGCGTTCTCCGTGGAACGCGAAATTACCCAAATTACCCAAATTCCGTGAGCGGAACAGAATTTACCGCCCAGGCCTAGTATTTATAACCATCAAGCATTTGCCTTTGTTTGGATCATAAAAAAGGGTATGGACCCTCCTGTGTTTACTTGAGTCTCTGAAAAAGGTCTAACTTCTTCGGAAATGTCCTTGTGCTGAGCCCAGCGAAAATAATCAGCAGTTCTTCTTCTTAGAGTCTGATGCAACAGAGTTGTTTTCTTCTGTGGCAGTTGTTAACACAACTCAGACAGATCTTCACCAAGGATGACCAGCATTGGGGTATGTATGGTTACAAGAGTGCAGAGGCCCAGCATTCAGGGGACAAGCTGGGTATAGGCAAGTTGGCCACATTGCCAGTAGAAGTCCATCAATGTGGAGATGCCCCATTGCAGGTCCGGTATATGCAGTACTACCTCACAGTTTGGGAGGTACAGTTCATCAAAGCACCTGCCACAAGGTGCAGGGATCAACAGGGTGCACCGTCGGCCTCCAACCGGAGGCCATGCACCAAAGAGGGCCCTGATGGAGGCCCCAAATGTGCTTTCTGACATGATTTTCATGTCGGACAGGTTGGTATGGAAACCATGTCAGAAACCGTGATTGTAAGCTTAAGGGCAGAAATAGCCGCCCTTGTGATTACAGGCCAGATTCCGACTGGTGGACTGGCACTATGAGGCTGTCGGAAGCCAGCCAGAATGACTGGCCCTTTTCCTTTCTGACCACCTCTATCATAATGAGGCGGTCGGAAATGAAACCAACCAGATGATTATGATGCAGCCTTGAAGGCTGTGATAGGGCTGTATCGCAATTGCCCTCTAAATGTTAATGGCATAGGTATACATATATATTTATTTGCTATATTGTCATATTATTTTGCAATGATAATCTAAATGACAATTATTAGTTAAACAATAGTGTTTTAAGTTGAAATATGCAACTATATATATTAGGGACTGATTAGGGGTTTGAGGCAGGTGCTCTGTCTCTCTGCCGGTACAGCGGCGTCAAACCGGCGTAAAGACTTCCCACCGTATTATGAGTTTAAAGAGTTCAACTCATAATACAGCAGGCAGTCCTTTGCCACTCACACGGTGGTGCACCGCAATGGGAATGGCAAAAATGTTCCAGTACAGCATGGACGTGGATGTCCGTGCCATGATGGAACTTTTTGGGGATATATTCAGGGAATCTCATGCTCTGCCCCCATGAATGCATCCCCATGGCGGTAGGGCCCCCTTTGTTCCTGCACTGCCAGCCTTTTCATGGTGAGGCTCTGCCATGAAATGGCTGCCAGTGCAGGACCTCGTAATATGCTGAGCGGGACTGTATCTTTCCCTGCTCAGCCTATTGCTTTGTGACTCAGCTGTACCACCGCCGGGGAATGATTGTTCCCTGGGGCAGCCGGCGGTCCTCCACCAATACAAGGGAGGACGTCAACATTTTGGACCGCCACTGCTGCACCATCGTGGGTCTGGCAGTCGGAAGATCGGCAACTCGAAATCAGCCCCTTAATTATTAAATATGTGTGTTTAACTTTTTTTAGGGATGTTTATTTGTTACATTTGTTAAGATATATATATATATATATTTATTTAAATTACATCAATGTCACTATTTAATATATTTAATATTTATTCGGCTATTTTATTTATATTTAAAAAACGATATTTAATACATGTTAGACCCGGCCTCGTGGCGTGGTCCTCCCTGACCCTTAGCCACCCCATTCCGAGTTGTACCCCACCGCAGACCCTGAGTCCCCCGGCCTAACCAACCCTTCCCTCCATGTTACACACAACCGTCCCCGGACTGCCCCGTCCGCGCCTCCATCTTCCCGGCCTGTAGGCCCTGTGTGCCCACTTTCCGGCATCTAAGATGGCCGCCCGACCCAGCGCGGCCTAGGCCGAGAGGCGCCACCCTGGCTGGAGGACAGCGCGCTACCCTTGAGTGAGAGAGGGAGGAGCAGTTCCTCTCACACCTCCGACCTCCCCTCGAGAGATGGGTTTCGATCACCCCTCCGGCCACCCTGAGGGCTGGCTCCACGCCTGCTGTGTATCTGGAACTCCTCCCGAACCTGACATGAATGGATCAAAGGGCCGCGTGGCAGGAGACCCCAACAAGCGGCCTCCAGGTGTCAAGACCCCCGCATGCCAGAACTCCAGAGATCAAAGAGGAACAGTCCTATAACTGGGGATGCTCCAGGACTATCGAGAGATTTGACCCTGGAACGAGGAGAGCCCTGCCTACGTGGTTGCGGCTCGCTTGGCGGAGAAGGACTTCTGCTGGAACCACCTGAGCCCTGCTGAGTGACTCGCAGCTCCCCTGTAACTTTTGGAACCACCTGAGCCCTGCTGAGTGACTCGCGGCTCCCCTGTAACGATTGGAACACCTGAGCCCTGCTGTGTGACTCGCGGCTCCCCGGCAACTTTGGAACATCTGAGCCCAGCTGAGTAAATCGCGGCTCCCTTGCAACTTTGGAGCACCTGAGCCCTGCTGAGTGACTCGCGGCTCCCCGAAGATTGTAAAACCTCCGACGTCTTGCTGGAGCCCGGCTGAGTGACTCGCGGCTCCCTGACTCTCCTGGTCCGGCTGGACCCCAAAGATCACATCGTATCCCCCGGCTCGAGGATTGAGAGCCGTGCGCCGGATACGCACCGATATTGACATTGCCCCATAAGACTGTCCCGCTACCCCTACCCTGACCGAGACTCTATGGGCCCTTGCCCTATTTGTGAATACCTGACTTTGCCGATCATAAAGATCCTTTTGAATCACAAGATAAAGAAACGTTCTTAAGAAGCTACGGTGTGGTGTCTCTTTGTCGTGTGCTGCTTGTAGAGTGTGTACGATCCTAGATTCGAGGCTCTCCCCGGAGAAGTCTTCCGCCAGTGCTCATCTTTGTACTTGGGAAGGGGGGCCCCAGGGGGGTCAGGTACACTTCCTGCCCGCCCCTGAGGTCGCAGTCTAACATTGGTGGCAAGCGACGGGATACGAGCCACAATCTAGAGATCGTACAGTACACGACTAACGCACTACAGAGCAAAGACGACTGAAGAGACCATCATGAGTACCATTGAAGTCGACGCGAGTACCGCATTCCGTGTAGAACAACTGGAGGAGTACTCACACAAAGAACTAAAGGAATTTTGCAAAGAACTGGGAATCGCTACCACTGGCCTCAAAACAAAGGAAGACATGCAGAGAGCATTGAAAGCTTGGGTGGAGTCCGGAGTCCCCCGCGCAGAAGGAGCAGAGGCGCACCCAGACGAAGCGGGCTCCCCCAGACAGAAAGCAACAGCCAGGTACGAAGCATCGTGCCAGACGGGGGCCTATCCCCGGAAACGCTTGCGGATCGAGAAAGAAGTCGCCACCACGAGCTGGAGATGGCCAAACTGAAGATCGAAGGCGAAATAAAATTGGCAGAAAAGAAACTTGCGATCGAGCAAATGAAAGTACAAGGCGAATTGGAGGAGAAGAAACTCCAGCGGGAGCATGAAGGGAAGAGACTTCAGCTGGAGCACGAGCGAAGCTTGAAGGAGCTCGAGCTCAAGGCGAGGAACGAAGAGAACCGGCCCCCGGGGAACCGAGAGACCGGACCCCCGGCAGAGCCGAAGGTCAACATCCCCAAAGATGTCGTCAAGGAATACTACAAAAATGACGACATCCAGCAATGGTTCAAGGCCTACGAAGTTACCATGACCTCCCACCGAGTCCCACAGAAAGATTGGGGGGGCGGATTGTGGGGTCGATTCCTGAGCGAAGGGAGAGACACCCTGCTCGATCTCCCGTCCTCCGTGCAGACTTCCTACAGCCACATGAAGGAGGCCCTCCTGACGAGATACGGCCTCACCCCAGAAATGTACCGCCAGAGGTTCCGGGATTGCAAAAAGATTCCTGGCACCACCTGGGTGGAATACGTAAACTTTTTTAGCAGAGCATTCGAAGGATGGGTCAAGGGCAGCAAAGTGACCACCATGGAAGAACTAACTGACCTTATGCTGTGGGAACATTTGTCCACGAATTGTTTTGTGGAGCTACGCCAGCATCTGCTCGACAGCAAACTCGCAGATCCGAGGAAGCTGGCCGTCGAGTCGGATCGCTGGGTGAACACCCGGGTCGTCCGGGGCCCTGTAGGTGACTACCCCCACAACAATCAAGGACCGCCCTGCCAGAGAGGGGGGGAAAACCCGGGAGAACCCAGGGACGCCCAGTCCGGGCCCCAGCGTAGCCCCCCGAGAAACCCACCGCCAAGTTTCCCCACACCTCCACCAGCTGCTGCCGGTCCCCCAGGTAGACAGCACCGAGTGACCATCACATGTTGGAGATGTCAAAAGCCAGGGCACTACGCCAGCGATCCCCAGTGCCCCATGACCCCACGTATCCCGACCCCAACTCCCCCGGCTAGGCAGATAGAAAATGTAGCCCTAGGGGAGGAATTTGAGGACACTGAGGGATGGGAACCTACTGCCATGACCCTAGTATCCCTTAGAGATAGGGAGATGGTCCCCGGGAATGCCCTGCCTACCAACACCAAGAAGTACCACCAGTTAGTAACAGTGAATGGCCACCGAGTGGAGGCCCTCCGTGACACCCGAGCCAGCATCACAGGTGTCCTTAGCCATTTAGTACGAGAAGACCAGATCCTCCCCAATGTCCTGTGCCCTGTAATTTCAGCAGACAACGTTGAGAGCTTGTGTAAGGTAGCCCTGATACCATTCGAGTGGGAAGGAGTAGCAGGTAAATTGAAAGTAGCAGTATGGACCTCCCAGCCGGTCGACTGCCTCCTGGGGAACGACCTGGAAAGTTCTCCGTGGAAGCAGGTCGAACGACGAACCCACCTCGGGATGATGGGTCTCCCCGAGTGGGTGTGCGCCACCACCCGATTTATGGCAGCCCGACTGCCCCCCGATGGGGAAGTCGAGGACGAAACTGCCAGACTCCCCCCTGTGGATGACGACAGGGCCGAGCCCGCCGAGACCTCCGACCTCTCCCCACGAGGAGAAGGTGTAGCTGACAGCGAACCCATACACCCCGACCCCGCACAGATCACCGAGCTGGGTGATCTGCCCGAATTGGCGCAGTGGCGCCACGAGGGGGGCCCCTCCCGAGATAAGTTCTGCCGGGAACAAGCTACCTGTCCTTCCCTGGTCGGACCCCGGCAACAGGCCCAAGCCCAGGCCGCGGGCGACCAATCCTGAACCCATTGGCTGTATTGGGAGAATGACCTCCTTTACAGCGAACAGAAGTCAGCGGAACTAGGGTCATCCCGAGTGCTGGTGGTAACCCTACGCTTCCGAGACTTCCTCCTGGGCTTGGCCCACGATGTACCCCTAGCCGGCCACTTGGGCCAAGACAAGACGTATAGCCGCCTGGTCACGCACTTCTATTGGCCCAAGATGAAAGCGAACGTAGAGGCCCACTGCAAGTCCTGTCCCACGTGCCAGGCTAGTGGAAAAAGTGGAGGAAAGCGCAAGGCTCCCCTCCAACCATTCCCCGTCGTCAGTACCCCCTTTGAGCGGGTTGGAATTGACATTGTGGGGCTGCTGGACCCCAAGACCTCTCAAGGTCACCGCTTCATCCTCGTCCTAGTGGACCATGCCACTCGATACCCTGAAGCCATCCCCCTACGCACCGTCACGGCCCCCGTGGTGGGCCGGGCGCTGATGGGAATCTTTTCCCGTGTAGGATTTCCGCGAGAAGTTGTGAGTGACCCCAGGACGAACTTTATCTCCCGGTACATGACCTCTCTTTGGCAGCAATGCGGAGTGTCCTATCGGTTCACCACTCCGTACCACCCCCAAGGAAATGGCCTAGTAGAGCGGTTTAACCGGACTCTAAAGGGGATGATCATGGGCCTAGAGGAGCCCCTCCGGCGTAAGTGGGACGTCCTGCTCCCCTGCCTCTTGTTCGCCTACCGGGAAGTCCCCCAGAAATCCTTTGGGTTCAGCCCGTTTGAATTACTGTGCGGACACCCTGTCCGGGGGCCATTCAGCTTGGTCAGAGAAGGTTGGGAGACGGCACCCCGAGACCCCCCTCAGGAGGTGTTCCGGTACATTCTGACCCTCCGAAACCAGACTCGGAAGTTCCGGGAGCTGGCCGAGGCCAACCTGGAAGCGAGCCAGGAGGAAATGAAGCACTGGTACGACCAGAATGCCACTCTGGTCGAGTTCCAGCCGGGCCAGCAGGTATGGGTCATGGCCCCAGTAAAACCGTGCGCCCTCCAAGATAAGTGGATGGGGCCCTTCAAGGTGATCGAGCGGAAAAGCCAAGTCACGTACTTGGTGGACATCCAGTCCCCCCGGAACCCCCTGCGGTTCTACATGTGAACCGCCTCAAGCCTCACTTCGTGCGGACGGAGCTGAGTTTACTGTTGGCCACAGATGACGGGGCGGAAGAGGAAACGGAGCCTCTCCCCGACCTCCTGTGCACCAAAGAGAAAGATGGCTCCGTGGACAGAGGGAACCTCTCTCCCTCCCTCACCCTCCAGCAACGCGAAGACTGCCGCCAGCTCTTGGGGCAGTTCTCGGACCTGTTTTCCCTGATCCCCAAAGTCACTGACTGGTGTGTCCACGACGTGGACACCGGAGACAGCCAGCCGGTGCGACACCGAGCCTACCGAGTCCCCGATCGAGTCCGGTCCTGCATCCAGTCCGATGTCTCGAAGATGTTGTCCTTTGGGGTGGTCGAACCCTCAGACAGCCCCTGGGCCAGCCCAGTAGTGCTGGTCCCGAAAGCCGCTGCCCCGGGTGTCGCCCCTGAACTGAGGTTCTGCGTGGACTATCGGGGGCTCAATGCCATAACCCGAGCCGACGCTCACCCTATCCCCCGCGCCGATGAGCTCATTGACCGTCTCAGGTCTGCTCATTTCCTCAGCACCTTTGACCTGACCTGCGGATATTGGCAAATTGAGCTCACAGAGGGAGCCAAGGAGCGGTCCGCCTTCCCCAGCCCGGATGGGCACTATCGCTTTTGCGTGATGCCCTTCGGAATGAAAAATGCCCCGGCCACTTTTCAGAGACCGGTAAACCGAGTCCTGGCCGGGTTGGAAGAGTTCAGTGTCGCATATCTGGCTGATATCACGGTTTTCAGTTCAGAATGGAGTGAGCACCTCCAGCACCTCCGGAGGGTGCTGATGGCCCTGCGCCAGTCAGGTCTCACAGTGAAAGCTAGCAAATGCCAGATTGGGCAAGGATCGATGGTCTACCAGGGACACCAGGTTGGAAGCGGACAAGTCGCCCCTTTACAGCCTAAGATCGACGCCATCTTAGCCTGGGAACCACCAACCACCCAAACAGAGGTCCGAGCCTTCCTGGGCCTCACCGGCTACTACCGGAGGTTCATCAGGAGTTACGGCAGCCTCGTAGGTCCCCTCACAGAACTAACGTCCAAAAAGCAGCCCAAGCAGGTGCAGTGGACCCCAGCCTGCCAAGGGGCGTTCGACGCCCTCAAGAAAGCCATGTGTACTGCCCCCGTGCTACGTGCCCCCGACTACTCCAAAGAGTTTGTGGTACAAACTGACGCTTTGGAACACGGCATTGGGGCCGTGCTATCCCAAATGAATGAGGAAGGTCTAGACCAACCTGTAGCCTTCATTAGCCGGAGGCTACTCCCCAGAGTGCAGAGGTGGAGCACCATCGAACGAGAAGCGTTTGCAGTAGTCAGGGCCCTAAAGAAGTTACGGCCCTACTTGTTCGGAACCCATTTCCGAGTCCAGACGGATCATCGACCATTGCGGTGGTTGATGCAGATGAGGGGCGAGAACCCCAAACTGCTGCGATGGTCGATCTCCCTCCAGGGGATGGATTTCACTGTAGAGCATTGCCCTGGTACCAACCACGCCAACGCGGACGGCCTCTCCAGGTTCTTCCACCTCAGGGAAGAGAACCCTCAAGAGGATGGGTAGTTCTCCCCGACTTTCAGCTGGGGGGGACACATGTTAGACCTGGCCTCGTGGCGTGGTCCTCCCTGACCCTTAGCCACCCCACTCCGAGCTGTACCCCACCGCAGACCCCTGAGTCCCCCGGCCTAACCAACCCTTCCCTCCATGTTACACACAACCGTCCCCGGACTGCCCCGTCCGTGCCTCCATCTTCCAGGCCCGTAGGCCCTGTGTGCCCACTTTCCGGCATCTAAGATGGCCGCCCACCCAGCGCAGCCTAGGCCGAGAGGCGTCACCCTGGCTGGAGGACAGCGCGCTCCCCTTGAGTGAGAGAGGGAGGAGTAGTTCCTCTCACACCTCCGACCTCCCCTCGAGAGATGGGTTTCGATCGCCCCTCCGGCCACCCTGAGGGCTGGCTCCACGCCTGCTGTGTATCTGGAACTCCTCCCGAACCTGACATGAATGGATCAAAGGGCCGCGTGGCAGGAGACCCCAACAAGCGGCCCCCAGGTGTCAAGACCCCCGCATACCAGAACTCCGGAGATCAAAGAGGAACAGTCCTATAACTGGGGATGCTCCGGGACTATCGAGAGATTCGACCCTGGAACGAGGAGAGCCCTGCCTACGTGGTCGCGGCTCGCTTGGCGGAGAAGGACTTCTGCTGGAACCACCTGAGCCCTGCTGAGTGACTCGCGGCTCCCCTGTAACTTTGGAACCACCTGAGCCCTGCTGAGTGACTCGCGGCTCCCCTGTAACGATTGGAACACCTGAGCCCTGCTGAGTGACTCGCGGCTCCCCGGCAACTTTGGAACATCTGAGCCCAGCTGAGTGACTCGCGGCTCCCCTGAAGATCGTAAAACCTCCGACGTCTTGCTGGAGCCCGGCTGAGTGACTCGCGGCTCCCTGACTCTCCTGGTCCGGCTGGACCCCAAAGATCACATCGTATCCCCCGGCTCGAGGATTGAGAGCCGTGCGTCGGATACGCACCGATATTGACATTGCCCCATTAGACTGTCCCGCTATCCCTACCCTGACCGAGACTCTATGGGCCCTTGCCCTATTTGAGAATACCTGACTTTGCCGATCATAAAGATCCTTTTGAATCACGAGATAAAGAAACGTTCTTAAGAAGCTACGGTGTGGTGTCTCTTTGTCGTGTGGTGCTTGTAGAGTGTGTACGATCCTAGATTCGAGACTCTCCCCCGGAGAAGTCTCCCGCCAGTGCTCGTCTTTGTACTTGGGAAGGGGGGCGCCAGGGGGGTCAGGTACACTTCCTGCCCGCCCCTGAGGTCGCCGTCTAACAATACAACTATATTAATGACAGATATTTTAAAAAATATCTTTTTTTTACTTACCATTATAAGTATAGGATGACAATATGTTTGACATAGATATTTTGGTCACAATATTTAGGCATGGGAATATTTTGGGGGTTGATATTCTGTCAGTAAACATCTCGAATTCTGTGTCCAGAGTCTACTCGTCATTAAAAAGGTGGCCACAAATATAATAAGGATCACCTTGGGACCACAGACGGAGCTGAAGTGGGCACATTTGTGCACTGGTGCAGAAGTCTTGCTAGTTCCAAGAACCTCCTTTCTACACAAACAGTGTCCTCCCATATAGTGCCCCTTTTGAGCATTGCGTCCACCTCAGTTAAGATATCACTAGGTTCGATAAAAAGGTACAGTCCTGTAGGGTGGTCTCTTACTGGGAGATGTTTACTATTTCTCTATGGAGTTCTACTCGGTTGGGCTGATTTGTGACCCTGATCCTGCATAGGTACTGGTGGATGAAGCATTTTGTTTTTTCGGGGGCTATCTCTTGGGATAAATAAAGCCTGTCTGCGCCTACGGTGTGGGGTATCAGTGAACACATATAACATTACCTGTTGATGGTTTGAGTGCCCACAGCTCTAATATGTTGATACCATGTGTTGTGTAGGATTGTGCAGAACAGTGCACGCAGAATGCTAGTGTTTGGTTCATCATAGGTGTAAGTGAGGTGAGGGGAGGTCCCTGTGCACCCGTTGCAAGAATGTCGAAGTAGATTTAATGAAACTAGGCACATGTCTGGCACCAGAGGTGCGCAAGAGCACCCAGGCTAAACCGGGCATAAACAGAAATACATAAATATATAACTTAAAAAAAAATTGTAGTCTGTGGGATGGTCTTCAGGGGAAATGTCTGTCATCTTGGCGCCCTGGGGTGTCTTGTCTTGGTGTGATGCAAAAAGAGTCTTTTTATTAAAAAAAGGTTATTGTAAAGTCAATTTGTAGTCTATGTTTTTGAGCAGTTGGGCATGTTGAAGTCCTTTGGGAAGCTTTCATGTTGCATGTGTAGGTTGATCTCAGATCTGCAGGATAAGATCTGAGGGCCATACGTCAGCTTTGGAAAAAACACATTGTTAGACAGTTTTTTGTAAGACTACTCTGTTTACTTGTTACCAATGCTCAATATGACTCTATTGTGAACAATGTTTTCTAGTGGGGTATTAGCAGGAGGCACAAGCATTTTTAGGGAATAGTGATTTTAAGCTAGTTTAGTGATATTTATTATTTGGTTCCCTACTCTCCTTGTTACGGTGAGGACAGTCATTTTCCTCTGTCTTCTGTTTCATTCAAAGGTGTGTAGTTTAACCAGTGGGTGTCCTTGTAACCAGCATGGGCTACGTGCAGCTCTGAAGGGAAGTGGATGTTAAGTTTTTGGATTGAAGTTTCCATTGACACATCTGCATCCCTCAGTTCTCTGCACATGGTGTGTAATGAGATTTTCTCTAGAGGGGTTGGAGTGTTGGTTTGCACCCTCCATCTGGAAGGTTTCGGGATTGTGGGCTACTTTTGGTTTGTGCACGTCCTGTTGGGCGTTTACCTGTGGTTTGGGCAATGCTGCTTCTGATTCAGCCTATCAAAGGTAGTTGGGGGGTTGTTTGTGGGCCCTGTATGGTCCTGCAGGGGAATGGCTGGAATTGTGTTTGTTTGCTGTGTTTTGCTAAGAGTCTGGTGTGCCGTTGGGACTCATGTGCTCAGCCTGATGTGTAATGTTAATGGACCCGATGGATTTTTCCCTATGAACTGTGGTTGTTGGTTGTTTCTTTTTTAATGTTTGAGGATGTCCCTTCCTAAAGCGTGTAAAAAACCTGGCTCCCATCACTGGAGCATTTGCCTCATTTTGGAATTACAGGAGGGCCTCCATTTGCTGGAGGCCTGAAAAATGTTGTAGAGTTCTTTTGATCTGGGGCGTGCCCTAGTCACTTGGGAGCTGGTGGGTATGCAGCAGATTGGGTCTGTCCTGCTCCTTCATCAGACTGACTACTCCATGGGATGTGTTCAGCCAATCCCACTCAGGGATTGGCTGACCAACCACCCGGCCCATGTGGTCGCAGGGTGGCTGCAGCCTGATTTCCCTGGGGCAAGATCCTTGCGCTGGCCCCATACCTAAACATTACATTCTCAATCTATCTAAAAGCAACACCTGATGGCCCTTTGCTTCGGCAAACTACCTTCCATCGCACATCATCCAACCTAGGTCCATAAAGGGCTGACAGAATGTCGACTCTGAAGCAGCAACAAAGAGGACTTCATCCACTTAATCTGCATATGTACCAACCTTTGCACAGCATGAGTCACTTTATTAAGGAATGCGCTGAACACCAGACGAATAAGGACCTGCAGATATGCTATAATAGCAGGTCTGTACCCGACTGACACTCTAATGAACTGTCAATTGATAACGTTTCTTAACTCTCATGAGCGGGCATTAAAAACATAACAGCTAGCTATCCCCCTGATGTTAAAAACTTTACCTCACACTAAATTTAAGTGAGATTGTCTGTTGTTTTAGAATCAAGCCGGAATGTAACCCTTTGAATGTGCAGTGGAACATTAATCAACTAAAACTTGGAACTCAATTGTATGTTACATACTATTGTAACAAGTCCTCAACTTTTCCATAAGCTTCTCAAGATATGCAAAGATGATAAACCCCAAACTCACACAATTTGGAAAGTTCAACTTTTGCATTAATCCATTGGTTCTTAAGCTGTAGTACGTAGGCCTCATGGGGTCTGCAAAGCCTACTTGGGGTGGTCCCTAAATGCTAAGGAAATTAAAGAATATTAACAGATAAATAAAGTGTTTCATTTTTTTTTATTTTATTCATTTTATTAAGATCCATGAGTTCAAAGAGCGGCACATTATTACATTCATCATAACATAACATTGCTACAAGCAAGTCAAGCCAAAAAAAGAGAAAATAAATAAATAAATAAATAAAAGGGACATTGCTCTACAAACACAAAGAGATAGCATAAGTCAATCATAAGAGCAAAAACTCTATGCTTCCATATAATTCATAACGGCCCCCCAAATCTGACACCCCAATTTCCTCCTACGTCTGCCTTTCAGAGCATAGAGGTTATATTCCATCCTAAAAATTGAAAAAACCTTGCCCTCCAGGCTTCAAACGAGGGGGGGTCCTTTTGCAACCACATTGATGCCATGCATAACCTTGCAACTGCCGTGCAAGAAAAATCAAATATACTGATTGAACAGGTACGTTATCCAATGCTGGTCTCTTTTCAACCCCCAACAGAACCTGAGTAGCAGATAGTCGCATAGATGTACCCAATCTTTCAGTTAGAAACTTCTCTATATGACCAATGAACATGTTTAAATGCCTGCATGAGTAGAAAATATGTACAATATCGGCAGCTACAGTCCCACACCGAAAACACTTGCCCCCATTAACACTCCCCCACTTCGATATTTTAGCGGGTGTATAATAGAGATTAAAAATTGCCTTGAAATGTTGAGTATATACATTTGCAGACATAAATAGCAGCCCTGCCAACTCTTTAAAAGTCTCCAATTGTGTACTCTGGCACCCCAATCAATTATCCCATTTATAGTTTTGAGCTTCTAAATCATTATCCAGTGTGTCAAGCAGTAGAGTGTAGAGTGTGGCAATCCGTGTTTTTTTAGTAACTGCCTCGATAATAGGATTAACCTGAAATTTCCATTGGGATTTTAGAAAGTAGTCACGCCATTGTAGATATTTTAAAAAATCAGCCCGAGGCAGATGAAATTGATCCCTGAGCTGATCAAAAGACTTCATAGCATCATCTGAGAATAAATCCCCAACTATGCGCACCCCTTTGTCCCTCCATCTACTCAACACGCGGTGCCAAAACACTGCTGGAAAAATAGTAGTTGCCGTTAGTGGAGTATACCAGGATACTTTATCCATGCCATATATTTTTTTAACAGCAGGCCATACTTTGTACGCAGCAATTAGAACCTTAAATCGAGTGCGCTTGTAATAGCTCCAATCCACTTTAATAAACAAACAGTTTTTTGTCTCACTACCCAAGAGCATTTGATATATAGCAGGAGACTAAGCCCTAGTAGTAGGTTCAGAGCCGGTCAAGAGTATATTCATATGCTGCATCATACATGCAAAGTAATACAATGTGAAGTCTGAGACAGACCAACCCCCTTGTGCCCTAGGTAACACCATGTATCGCATAGCTCTACGTACTTTACCCTGAGACCATATAAATCTAGCACATATTGATTGCAGTAAAGCCAGGTTAGCACGTGAGATCTCTAAGGGAACAGCTCTGAAAAAATATAGTATCTTCGGAAAGATTAACATTTTAAGAAGTTACATCTTCCCACCATAGTCAGATGGAAACATTCACAGCGATCCAATTGCTTACGAGTCTCCGATACCAGTCTGCCCCAATTAGATTCGACAGTAGCCCTCAGACAAGCCTGAATCCTAAACCCCAGATAAGTCACCTCCTGGACTACCCTTTGATCGCCAACGCATGTATATTGGCACACAATATTTGAGTCTTTGTTGCATTCAATTTATAACCGGATGCCACCCCATATTGTGCCGCCAGTTGCTCTATTTCACATATAGCCCTTGCTGGATTGGATGTCACAACTGCGACATCAGCAGCGTATACCAGAACCCGAAACTAATCTTGCTGGAGCTTAGCTGAAATTATTCTTGGGCTATCTTCTTGCATTCTTAGAAATGGCTCGATATATGGAGAAAACAATAGTGGGGAGCAGGGGCATCCCTGCCTTGTACCACGCGTGATTAAGAGCGGCTCAGACTCCAAGCCCATTATACACATCTTAGCAACTGGCTTACGATTTAATGTTTGTAGCACTGATAAAAATTGTTGTTTAAATCCTCGTCGTCGCATCACCGCCCACAGAAAGCCCCATGAAACGCGGTTGAAAGCCTTCTTGGCATCTAATAAAATGAGGCTAAATGGTTCCCCTCTACAAGTATAATAATCCAAAAGCGTTATCACTCTGTTGATATGGTTCATCGTTCATCGTTTGGGGATAAAGCCATGCTGTCTAATTGATACCAATGGCGTTATAACCTCCGCAAGTCGAGTGGCCAATATCTTTGAGTATATTTTACTATCTGCATTTAGCAGCGAAATGGGGCGGTATGAAGCCGGGAACTCAGGAGGCTTATCTTTCTTTCCAAATGAGACAATGCTGGCTTCATCCCAAGTTACTGGGGATGCGCCAACCTGTGCCTGTCTAAATGTCGCCAACATGTCGTCCTGTAGGACCCCAAAAACGGTTTTATAAACCTCTAACGGTAATTTATCCGGCCCTGCAGCCTTTCCAGTCGCAAACTCATTTACAGCCCTTTCTAATTCCCCTCTTGTTATATGGGCCTCCGATTGCTCCGCCTCAGAATCCTCCAAGCTCTGGTCACAAAAGCGCTGTACCAAAGACTCAAAGCTTTGCTAGTTATATTCTACTGCTGTATACAATGCTGCATAATATTCCACTCGGTTCCCCCTTAAGTCACAAATAGAGCTAATTCGCTGTGCCGCTTCCTTAGCTCTCACCTTTTGTGCCAGACAGCGACCATTTGCCTCCCCGTATTCATAGTTCAATTGTCGATTCACTAGAAATTTCTTCGCTGCTTCTTCACTCCAGTGGAGGTTTATTTTGGCCTTACACCTAGAGATCTCAGCTGTAGCGTCTTCTATACATAATCCACCATGTATATCTTTCATAAGCTTTTCTTCTACACGCCTCAACGCATCATACAACGCCTGTAAACTATTCTTAAGTTGTTTCTGCCTGTATAGACCGTAGCTAAGAACTTCACCCCTAAATGTGGCTTTAAAAGCATCCCACACACAGCCAAAGGTTGTACTACCACGATTAATCAGAAAAAAATCTGTAATCCATTCATTCATATAAACAACACATTTTTCATCTAATAACAATTTCCTATCAAAAGAGAAGGTACGTTGCCTAGGTGTAGTACGAATGCCTGCTAACGTCAAAACCAAAGGGCCATGATCTGAAGTAGCTCGAGGATATACTTGAATTTGGGCATCCTTCAAAAGACATACTGGGGCAAAGAAATAATCCAGCCTCACCAGCTTTTAATGTGGACATGAGTAAAAAGTGTAACCTGGGTCCTCCCCCCTCAAGGTGGTCCATACATCAACCAGCCCATGTGCTTCAATAAAGGATTGGAGAGCCCTAAATACTTTTGGCTTTCTACCAGAATACCTATAATTCAAATTTCCGATAGAGTTAGGTGCAAGGTGAATGTTAAAGTCTCCACAGACTATGAGTGGTGTCGGCCATTGCGCCAATTCAATATTAAGTGCCTCTAAGACTGATATTCATCAAAGTTCGATCCATATATTGAACACATTGGAAAATGTGATGCCCCACTGACACATTCGACTATGGCCCATCTTCCATATTTATCTGTCAATGTTCTACCTGTACTGACAATATGCTTTTTAGCCATAATTGCAACCCCTCTTGATGTTATTGATTGTTCCGTACACGTTAAAACATTATACCCCAACTCTCCAAGCACTTTTCGCTTAGCCCATGCTAGATGAGTCTCTTGGAGACAAATTAGATCAGACTGAAGCATCTGCAGCTCACTTGACACACGCTGCCTTTTATTAAGGTGATTCAGGCTCCTGACATTCAAAGAGCCCAGTCTAATACATTTATCAGCCATCTATACTCAATACATTGTACCACTGTGCCATACGCCACCGTTGCCCAGATATCAGAAAAAAGCGAACTCATAAATCATTTTTCTTTCTCTCCCCCACCCCACCTAAACCCCGCCCGCCCCACCCCACCCAAATCTCAACCCCCTCCTGAACTCCCTCCCCACCCATAACGAGGCGTAAGGACCATGTCCTCAGCCATGGAGAGTGTCCGTGGACTGCCCCCTCCCCCCCCCGCAGCCCCCACGCGTGACCCATCCGTCATAGATCAAGCATCATGATTACAGGCACCCTTTCAATAAAGTGTTTAAATGAAGAAGCAAAATGTTCAACTGAAAAATTGAAAACATTATGTAAATGTGGAGGAATATGTAATTGAAGGCTAAAGGTCAGTATCCTCAGATTGACTTGTGTGAGCAGTGCAAGCTTATCAAACAGCCGCGGTCGGTAGGGGAGTACCTGCCGGGGCAGTGACGTGGGGAGGGGGAGGGGCAGGGTGGGGGTTAGCAATGTATGGATAATGGATGTTTGCAGGTAAGTAAACATATAAATAAATCAAACGAATTTCGTTGTGTGCACTGCATTGCATTTGGGGATGCAGTGCACGCAACGAAATTCATTTGATTTATTTATACGTTTACTTACCTGCAAACATCCATTATCCATACATTACAAACCCCCACCCTTCCCCTCCCACCCCCCCCAAGTCACCGCCCCGGCAGGTACTCCCCTACCGACCGTGGCTGTTATCAAACAGAACAAAGTATGGACAATGAGTGGCTTCAGTTGATTTCAGGAAAGCTCCAACTTTCCAATTAAAATCAAAACCTTTATTTGTGAAAATATTTTTATGTGTGAATTATATAAAAAGAATTATCATGTGTGTACCTGTTTGATAAATGTTTGATTTTACAATTTGTGTGCGTTGTTTTGAAGTTCTAATCAATTAAAAAACTTAAGGGGGTCCCTGGATTCCAATAATGATGCAGTCGAGGCCTTTGGGTCAAATAGTTAAGAACCACTGCTGTAATCAGTTTGCTCACACTAGAATAGAAATTTCACTTAATTTGTATATGCTTTGCATCTGGAAACGTAGCTGTTTTGCGATTTAATTCTTCTGATAATGTTTGAGCTTCAAATTCCAAAGCATCTTTCTGTGCAATTTACTCAAAGAGAAGGTATCAATTTAGCTTTTTGTCTGTGACAACAACATTTCAGACATCTGTTAAATCCAAGATAGCAGAATCTTTTGCTGTATTCCACAAAGAATACATCTCAATCTCTGAGTTTATATGCATGCTAGCAAGCTGACATTATTTTGATAAAAAGAGAGAGGTTTAGAATTGGTGGAGTACTGCCTCACTTTGCAAATATATGAAGTTATCCGGTGTAAGGAGGTGATAATTGCATCAAATAGTGCATTTTCTTTTTAAAAAGTGACTGGCTCCAACGGCTCCAACATACTACAGTACCACCCATCACTACAACAGATATTAATCAAGCGGTGGTGGCTCCTCTGCTAAGGCAGGAGACCGTGACCTCACTGCTTTTCAGCAGTGCAAAAAACATTTTTTTTTAATAATCATTACATTTTTCTGTAGTGACTCAATTGTAGGTATGAGGTGATGTGGGACTGGGCAGTCAAGAGCAGGGGGAGGAGTAGTGGGTACTCTCTAAGTGTGCATGACAGTTTGTCCGGCCATCTTGGGCCAGCCAAACAATCATATGCTCTTAGTATGTTTTCCACCAGGCTGTATTGCACAGACTGGTTGGAGAACATATGTAGGATCCCGGTCCTAACCAATCACAACGCTGCTGACAGTAGTGTTGTATTGGCTTAGGTGAGCCTGTGTTCTTCCTGCTTTCGGGACTCATCAGGAAGAGAAGCAACAATGGAGGAGAAACGGCAGCCGTGAAGAGGTAAGTATACATTTTTTACCCCCTCTCCCTCCCTCTTCCCCTCACCTGCCCTGCCACCCCTGCCCTACCACCCCTGATCCCTGCCAGCCACCACTTTAATCAGGGCTGCCACAAGAGGTCGTGGATGGGGGCATTTTGCTCCAGGCCCCCACTGTTGCGATTAAAATCTATTTAAAAATGTATTGTCAGTCCTTATCACCCATTCCTCTGTTCAACCATCATTCATATTGTGCCTCCATCCACCACAGCATACAACATGGAACTATGGGTCAGTCCACTTCAAACAAATGCACTCTTGCTCTGTGAGAGCCGTTATTCACCCTGATCAAAAGTGCACATTTAGCTTAAAATAACATTATTTTGTGGGCCAATACTTTAAAATACCTTTGCTTTCTTTACCCTTTTTTTAATATGTTTACACATCCTTATATCATTTAAAATATGTCCTCAGGTTCCCTTTTATCTACACCAATAAGAATCATATAATCCTGTGATGTGTGTTGAAATTAAAAAGAGTTTTGGTACATGTTCTGTGTACACCTCCTTCTAATAATCACTTATACTGCTCCATTCAATGTATATGCCATTGTTATTTTTTAATTTATTTCATGTTTTATTGCCATGGCTACCAGGTTCGTGTCCGAATTATTTTTTTCTTATTTTTATTTCCTTACAACGGCTTGCCAAGGCCAGACTATGCCACTGCTTGTCTATTATTACTAAAGAGACAGCTAACACAAAAATGACACTATCTGGTGGCAGATGCTACACTAAAACTTAAGAATGGCAATTTACCCCGAGGGCTATGTTAAATGCAAGAACCTAAGACAAGCTTTACTTATTTTACTCCTGGCCGTCGTATGTCTGACTCCACTACCCCCCCCCCTCCCCCACCCTGCCCTTCCCCCGCCCTGCCCCACTGCCCTACAGCACTCCCTTTGCGAGACGGCACTGCTAGCAGATTATGCACACGTTTTAATTTAGTCCTACCTTACTTGCAATCAGGCTTCAAGTGGTGAATGTTGTTGCAAATTCTCCCTCTATGGAAGCCAGGCTTATGTTTGCCTATTATCTCGCTTGAGTCAATGTGCACCTGCAGTTTAACAGCTACACAATACTCTAATGTTTTGACGCTTAGGAGTATTAAAGGCGATACTCATTTAAATATTACGGTAAGTTGGAAAATATTGACAAGGGAAACATAATAATAAAGCTTTGGTCTTTCCGAAGCGAAAAGTTGGAGCTTTTCCTTTATTTATACTTGCATGCCATGAGCTGAATTCAAGGCAAAAACGACCCTATCTTTTTACCAAACCATTACTTATTTGACGAGAAGTTATTGTCTCCCAAGTATTATATTTCTACTCTTGCCACTTTGAGGAAATGTAAATAGAAATATTCCTCCGTTCACGCTGTTGTGTACATCTTTATACTTACTTAAATGTCATATGCAATTTTCTTTCCTTCTGAATTTTTCAAAACAGTGTAGTCTGCTTTCAGTGTCTGAAAGAAGCCTGGATGTCATGGACCCACAATCTTTGTTTTTTGTATATTTCTTCCCGTCACAATTATAGATGATGTATGTATTCATCAATCAACGCAGTTGAATGCCCACTGATTGAAAGTCTAGCTACTGTTCCTCTCTTTTCATAATTCAACTATGAGATCATTGTTGTTTCGCCCTCCTTTGTCATTTACCCATCTGAATTGTGTAGGAGTTAATCCATTGTTGCTTTGTAATGTCACTATGCAGATAAAACAAGCGTTTGATTCATTTGAAAGTCTGTCTGGGACCTGAGGCTTTGACACAATTGGATAGAGAAGAATAGCCAGTTAGAGAGCTAAAAAGCAATTAGCAATTTTTCAAACGAGGGAACTCATTAACAGATTACACAAATGAGATAACAATTTTAAATGTACTGCTGAATGCTGTTTTATGTGCATCAAAGTGAGAACGGAGTTGTAATGCGGGTTTCGCAGTACAGAGCAGAACTGGGGAGAGAAAGCATGTAAACCATTTAGGAAAAATGATCATCAGGAGGAAATGTTAAATCCTTTTAAGAATTGATATTTTTTCAGATTTGCAGGATCTTGTAAACGTAAGCAGCTGACCGATGCATCTTTCTGATACATCATACATGTATTTTTCTATTTGGCACGTGATATTTTAGCGGGTTTCACCATGTATCAGAAGGCAGATAGGTTATTTTTGGTGTGCTTTCATGTAGCACTTCCCAGTGTCTTTAACTTAATAACTTTAATGATACAGACACTTACCACTTAGAGAAGAGAAACATTCCCTTCGTATGGAAATGTAATGCCAATCGCTTTGTGTGTTTGCACACAGTAGACATTAAGTTTAGTGATAAATTGAGGATTGGATGCACTTTTTTTGTTGTTTTGCATGAACTTTTCAGGTATCTTTAATTTCTCCAGGCTGTTAGGCACTATGTATGATTTAGTGGTGGGTGGCGAAGGTGAATTAAAACAGCTGTTTTTACATGTTTCCTTCATTTTAACTGCATGGTTGTTCATCTAATATTTCGGATGAGAGAGTTGTAGAGTCAGGAGGCAGTGGCTGTCCCAATCTAAGAACACAATGCAGCCAGTAGAATGCATTTGCTTGGGGCAAAGAGGGTATCAGTTGGATTCCTCAGAAGAGGGTCGGTGAAACATCCAGAAAGATGTCGATGGCACAGGTGGTAAAGTAGCAGCCAGGTATTGTGCATGTGGCTGTCACGCATGCAAGTAGCTGGAGTGTGACAAGTATCATTACACTTTGCGATAAGAACCTGAAGACAGTAAATGGAAATGAAGACAAGTCAGTTGACCAGATAAGCATCACTTCTGAAAGAATAGCTTGGGGACAGACCTTGCAATGATGGACAGCATGCTGATCTGTGAAGGACGGATGTCCAGATAGAAAACGTACTCTTATCCTATGGCAAATAGAATCCTAACGTACTTGCCCATTCGTGATCCCTAAGTGCTGTACTGATCCCCAAAATCATCAGTTTCACTAACAGATTAATGGACAAGTATCCTCTAAAAACACAACTATCCGAATTACACATTGTGACACACTGTAGTTCAGCCATGTGAGCTGCACAAAATACACTTCTTCATCAGGCCCACCATGCTGTTGCCCACCTACTGCTCAGTGGATGCGCATAGCTCTTAAGAATGTCAGTTTGACCTTAATTCAATATCCCCCGTGTTAACCATAAATGATCTATAAAGCTAAAGAGGAAACAGCAAGTGCCTTATTTGATGATGCTCAATAGCTTAATAAAGTCCTCTTCCATTTCTTTGTAACATCAACAACAGTTTAGTGGATGTCAGCATTCGAGCAGAGCTGACTGTGCCCAAATCAGCAACCTTGTGAACTGGCAGGTAGGTAAATATTGTATTTACTCCCTTCCTGCCCACTCACCAGCAAATGCTGTTTGCTATATTCCACATTTTACAGAAGCCTTCAGACGCTGGAATCATGTAGCCTCTTAAGTTAAAGGGCAGTGACAAAGAGTGATTCGTGCTAAAGCCTCACACTTGTGCTTAATTCACAAGGGCATTGAGACACATTCCTGCAGTCTAAATACCTTAGCCAGGAGACAATTATTTTAAAAAGTAAAGAAGAGGGATTATTGGTTTTAAAACAGAATCTTAAGGGCACTATGACACATCATAATGTAGCCTCTAGAACGATAATAAAGAAAAGCTGGCTAACAGAGTGCAAGAAATTATGAAGATGATCTTGTATAAATACTTATCAGAATAAAAAACACACTACAATCAATTGAAGAAGTAGATGAGTTGCGAGGTCTAAGCACAGCATTAGAAAAAGACACTTAAATATAACAGTGTACTTCCCACTATAGATGGTCAAGAGTGAGAAAGTATGCCCACTTTCTGAATAAAACGAACTACAACAAGCATAACAAATATGCAGGAACACAAGAGGAAAGCATTATTTAGTTGTTAAATTGATTCTTCAACATCATAAAAAATTATTGTAACCACTTGGTCAATGGAGAAACACTCATGGAATTTGGAGTGGCAGAGGTAACCAGGGTCAACAGCAGACTCATCTTTACAATCCAGGAAGGATGTGTTTTTCAGAGCAAAGAAGTACCTGCAGGATGTAGAGACTAATGTGGAGGGCAGTAGATGTAAGGTATCAGGAAGGTCATCATAGGACGTGAGATCTACATTCAACCCCACCTCCTTGTCGGTCACCAGATGTGAGGAAACTAGGGGGCACATGCATCAACCTATTTAGGAAGTGCAAACGGTGCGAATCGGTAAATTCGGCCGTTTGCACTTCCTAAATAGGTTTTTGGGATGCATCATACTTTTTTGTGGAAATGGCTATTTTTAGTGATTTCTAAAAATGCGATTGCTTTTAAGGAATCGCAAATATTCGATTCCTTAAAAGCAATGCATTATTGTTTTTCAAATTGCGAATTAGCAATTAGGGGGTGCAATTTACCACGAGGTTGAACCTAGTGGTAATTTGCAAAAAGTTATGGAAATGCTCAGAAATGCATTTTTTAAACTTTCATGTTAAAGACACACATGTCCTTAGGACATGTGTGTGTGAAACATGCACTTTAAAATACATTTCAGGGGTGCATTGATTCCTTTAGGCCTCTAGGCCCATAGGAATCAATGTAATGCCATTCCTTAATTGCGAATCGCAATTAAGGAATCGCAAATTCCGAAAATTAAGAAATCCTAAAATATTTTAGGATTTGTTGATGCATAGGATTTTGCAATTCCTAAATTGCGATTCCTTAATTTTCGCAATTTAGGAAATGCTAAATCCTACAATGATGCATGTGCCCCTAGGTCCCCATCATCACTTGTGTTTTCCCTAATTTGGGGCTTCGTAGCAGAGGGCACAAGGTTTGAACGTAAGACGGAATTAGTAGGTTTTTAGAGGAGAGATTAGTTGTGTCTTTAATTTTAGTCACTTTGTCAGTGTCTCCAGTAGGTAACACACTGGCAGACTTCCCATCCATAATAGTACTGAATGTACCAAGGAGGTCTCATCACTTCTATGCGACTGTGAGCAGGGGTTACGCTGAAAATTGTTTCTATTGGGAGTGAGGGGACCCTGGAGAGAGCAAGGCCATGCTGACGAGACACCTCAGAGAAAAGTACGCAAGTCTCCTAGTGGAATCAGTTAAGAACTATGAGACCTGTCTGGTGATGAGAGGAGGATCACTGACAAAATTGTTGTCCCCCATAATATATCTGCATTGCGGGCAAGAAAATCACACTCTCCCTTTAATTGATCCAATTTTCCTCTGGGTTCTTCTTTTATCTTCTTTCTATGTTTGGGAGAAAACAGGCTCAAAACAAAGTAATGTGTTCAGAAATTGGAGGAACCGGTGCTAACTAAGAGAAGGAGAAAGTCTACACCAGGCACTGAAAAAGCATGTAATTATCCAGGAAGTATTAAAAGGAGGGCCTGAGCTTGAGGAGGAAGGGTATACATAACATGGCCACCACCTTGTGACTAAAAAGTATTATGGGCCGAGGCTGTCCCGCTCATTCTTATGTGTTCATAAATACAAGAGAAGAGCAGTGTGAGGAAACATGTCGCGTAGAGAGCACAAGTAGAGGCGATTAAGGTACGGAGGTGACATGTTTTTTAAGTGTGAAAGGTGGGAACGTTACCAAGTGTGAAAATGACTCAAGGGTGCAAAATAAAGCTACCTGCAAGAAACCCACCTATCTCCTTCCTTTCCGCCTAAGTTTGCAATTTCCTGGAGCCCCCACAGGTTCTTTTCGAACTATAGTACGTACGCTCGAGGCGTAGCGATACCGATTAACAAACAATTGCCCTTTGTACGCACTACAATGTTTACAGACCCAGGAGGATGTTTTTTTTATTTGTAACAGGAGTTCTGGCAGGACAAAAAGTTCTGCTGGCCAATATATACTCCCCGAATACAATGTTTTATGAACAGCTCCAAGCACATTTAGACACTTAAGAAACCGATCACATCCTCTTGGGTGGGGACTTGAACCTATTGCTAGAGCCCAGATTAGGCAGCTCTGCCAAGTCCCCTGTGAACAAGGCCCAGTCCCGTTTGGTACTAACAGAGCTTTGTAACAGTTGGGAGCTAAAGGACGCATGGGGGCACGTCAACACTCAGAGCACTGAATACAATCACTACGCACAACAGTACATCACATGGAGGAGACTAGACTATTGGCTATTATTGGGACCGTTGCTTCCCTGGGTTCAAACAGTAGTACAATTACCTCGTGTCATTACAGTTCTCGGCAGAGAGAGGGTTCAAGAGGCAATGGAGGTTTCCTACCATGGCATTGAAAGATGTGGTCTTTTGAGAGGAACTGCGCACAGCGATAATACATTACTTTGCCCACAATACGAGGTCGGTCTCCATGCATAGTGTGCTATGGGAGGCCTACAATGCATGCTTCAGGGAACTTTGCATTTCCATGCACACAGGGGTGCTGAGAGACCTGAAGTGTATTTTGGCAAGATTGGAGGGGGACCTAGCCAAACTAGATGGAGAGAACATGAATGAATGGCCCGAGATAATGCTTCTTACTTGAAGCATTGGGCAGACTTATTGACAGAATACACTGGAAGCTGCAGACGGGAGGTGCATTACTTGGGGAAATATGCGAAAGCCCAGCAGATACGGGGAGGGGGAGCAGCCAGGCCGTACACTAGCATGGCTTCTCCAGCCACAGTATAAACAGAATTACATTATCAATTTGCAAGAGCCAGATGGAAAGATTGCTGTGAGGGCCACCGCCCTAGAGCAGACACTAATGCAATACTGTATGGATCTGTACACTACAAGAACAGCAGCTAGTGAGGATGATATTAAGAAATATTTGGTAGAGATAGCTATGGTCTGGCTTCCTGATGCGCACAGACAGTTCCTCAGTGAACCGTTCTCAGCTGACGAGATAAAACAGGCAATAGAGGCCATGGATGGCACAAAGGTCCCGGGTCTTGATGAGTTTCCTGGTGCCTTTTATAAAGCATATAAAAATGTGTTAGTCCCATATTTGCTGGAGGTATATGCAGATGCATTGGAGTAAGGAATACTCCCCCGCTCGTTCAGAGAGGCAGTCGTGATATTGCTACCCAAAACCGGCAAAAATACAGATAAGTGTGAATCATGTAGGCCTCTTTCTTTAGTTTATTTTGACTATAAGATTTTAGCAAAGATGTTGGCGACAAGACTGTTCCTCCTCATGTAGCAAATTATAGCACCTGCACAAATTGGGTTCATACGCCACAGATCCACAGCTCTAAATTTAGGGACCTTCTTCTCTGTAGTAAATAGGATAAATCCGGCCACCCCTGCGGTAGCGGTTTTTTAGACACGGAGAAGGTATTTGACTTCGTGGAGTGGCCCAACTTGCTTGCTGTACCGGCTAAGATGGGTGTCCCGAAGGGCTTTGCAGATTTGAATAAATTACTGTACACACTGCCAACTGCCCGTATTTTATTTAATGGTAAGATAATAGAACCTTTTCCCATATCTAGAGGCACCGGGCAGGGATGTCCGCTGTCGCCATTACTATTCATAATTGCTATGGACCTGCTTATACTTTATTTCCAGAATGATCACTTACATAGAGGGCTCCAGTTCAAGCCCGGGACGGTACTAGTAACCCTTAAAGCTGATGACATAGTTCTGTATATTTGCACACCTGAGGGTAACCTTCAACCGTTGCTGGGGGAAATATAGAGATTTGGAGCACTAGCTAGCCTCACATTAACTGGGGGAAGTATTTTTATTGACAGATGTGAAAGACCGATCCTATGGAAAATACCCCCTACATTGGTGTGAGGCTGTGACCAAATATTTAAGAATTCCCCTTCATAGGGACAAAGAGCAAATAATACAACTTAACTAAGGCCCAGTGCTGGACTAGTTGCAAATACAAGTGGAACGTTGGATCAAACTGCCACTGTCAATGGCTGGGCGGATAGCCATCATTAAAATGGTGGTCCTACCCAGGTTTCTTTACTTATTTTTAAATATGCCCCTTCCACTTACTGATGCCTTTTTCAAACAGATCCATATGCATTTAATTAAGTTGGTTTGGGGAGAAAATCAACCAAGGGGGGAATGGGATATGCTCCCCCTCCCTTATGATAGTGGGGGATTTGAGGTGCCGGATATGCAATTATATTTCCTAGTGGCACAGTGTGGGTACACCCAACACTGGTATCACCCTGACGAGTGAATACCCTATGTGAAGCATGAAAGGGACCTAGCCGACCCTACCTCGTTGAATTCACTCTTATCCATGGGATTCCCACTGGATCCACATGACATACAAACGATCTCTACTGCTTACTGGGCATGTCAGAAGCTCCTAAGGAGGACTTGAAGGGAGACTTTACACTCCCCGGCACTACCAATATCAGCTAACCCATGGCTACCCCCAACGCTCAAAGTTCTGACTAGTCGCAAACCGGCTCATTTGGGAGTAGATACCATAGGCGACTTGTTTCCGGGAGGGCACATGTTTTCCAGGACAGAAGACCCTCACTTCTCGTCGGCCAAATTCATGGAGCAGTTTGTACTGACCAGTATGCAGCACACACTCAGGGACGTAATCCCAACCAATCCCATAGAACCCGACGCGTTTCAGCCATTCACATTAGTCCTTAAAGACAGTAGCGGGGAACACATTACTTCTCGGCTGGACAAAGTATGCCTTATCCCTGATGCCACAGCATGATACTATAGTTAGAGCAGCTTAGTCGATTGACATAGGACAGCCACTCACTGACGAGGTATGAAAAGGCTGTTGTAGGCAAACTAAACTAGTCCTGTGCAATCATAGACACAAGCTCATTAAATTTAAGATGCTTAGGTGAGGTTACGTAACACTGCAGCAGATGGCCCGGATAAATAGTGCTAAATTCACACAATTTCCTAAGTGCAATCTTTTCGCAGCCTCTTTCATACACATGAATTGGACATGTAATATACTAAGTACCTATTGGCAAGCTACATTCACTACATTACAACAGACAACTGGAATACAACTGCCCCTATCCCCACTATTGGCACTGTTAGGGTATGTAGACACACTGCTAGAAGTGGTCGCAGATTCATAGCATTGGTAGTTCTGCTGGCAAAGCGTGAAATAGTCATACACTGGGGAACCAGAAAGACTCCAACAGTTAAAGGGTGGCCTAAGAGCATCTCCTACTGTGACAGTACAAGTGAAATATATGCCGAGCTACAACTACCAACATGCCGCCCAAAAGACGTATGGCAGCCCTGACGGGAATATCTCCAGCAGCAAGAGGGAGGGGACACCAAGAGTAGCCAAGAGGGATGAAGTCCAGAACAAGAAACATAACTAATTCAATACATACACAGGTGCTCTACGTAGAAATAAATACCAATGGGCAGGACTAATGTTAATGGCCAGTAATGAGGCCTACAAGGGACAAAAGAAGATATGACTAATGTAAAGTGTATTTGTTACGAATTACAATGGTGCTCCAAGGGTTTACGCAAGTGTTAAGTGAACAATGGTTGTAGATTGATGTAATGATGCAACTGCATGTTTGTTGTGAACTGTCAAAATGATAAATATTTTTTTTTTAAAGTATACTGCTTGAAGTAAAACCTTTCTCAACATGTATTTGTTAAAAAGTTGACAGAAGGTCGTATGTAAACGACAGTTTATATTTTAATTAGTGTAGTGAGTATATGTGGGTGCAGTAGTTAATTGGGGATGAGTTATTACTAATTGCACAATGCATGTTTGATGAGTTGATATTCAGTTGATTGACTTGGCAAACAAGAATGCTTCATTTCATTGGTCATGTGAATGCAAGCACATTTTTCAGAGTATCATACAAGCTATTGAGAATGCTACTAAAATGGCATACTTTGATCCAAAGCTTCATACAAATTTCCCATAAGACATACTGTGGTATATGTAAGCACAAGTTTGTCCCAAGCTGAACATGCTAATTCACAACCTGAGAAAGAAAGGTGATCAGTGGTGTGGGCTTATGAACAGTTCAAAGTATTTTTATATGAAAATCCTTTCACACTTGTGATGGATCATCAGGCCTTCCTGACTAACATTGGCAATCCATAGGCCTCCTCACATTGATAATGGTGTCTACGATCACTAGAATGCAAGTACACAATCGTCCAACATCCAGAGAAAGATCAAAACCCTGCTGACTACTTCTCATGAGTGCCTCTACAGTGCCATGGTACCCTTTCCAAGGTGGCTGAAACTTACATAACTTTCATTGTGAAATTAAGCACACCAGTTGCCATTTCATTTGAAAAAAGTCAAGATAGTGTAATATTCAACAATGTGTCAAAGAGTATTATTTGTAAGGCAACGTCTATGGGAGCACAATTTATTTCTCTGAACACAGAAGGGGGAGCAGGGAGACAATAATTTGCAGAGACATGTAGCACATGAGAGACTTTTGCATATGTTTAGTCATATATTCAAAGACAAACAAGGCACTGTGTTACATTAAATGACATTTAACCTATATTATACTGTGCACAAGTGTTCATGAAGTAGTAAACAGCACAGGTGACACATGAGGGAGTATGTACTGCAGAAGAAGGGCACAAACAATACAAAATATTTATACAAGGTGTATTCTTGGTAATGTCCATACAATGCATGCAGATGGTACAAGGTAATTGAAGTGGGCAATCATTAGAGAGGTGCCTTACTTTACGCTCTGAAAGTCAATGGCGTTTTGGCCTACATACATTGTTAGGCCATCATCAGGACCATATTACACATAGTTAGGAAACAGTGCTGTGAGGGAAGAATAAAACACTCAATCGTGGACCAAGGAAGTGGTTTAAAGGAGAAAAGGGAAAGGCCATGATGGCCGAATAATGAGCCAAATAACGAGCCAAAGCAGGATGACTGTGACAGGCTAATAGTGACAGGCAAGGCCTGTAAGAGTATTAATTGATGGAGCTGTGTATCACACTAGCAGAAAATATAAACTGTGTCTAGGCTCTGAGAGAAGGAGAGAGGTGATAGATTGTGGTGCGGGGCATAGGGGGGGGGTTTGGAAACTGACCTAGCAGCAGCTCAGTGGCGACATTGGGCATTGAAAATCGGTGACATCAGGGTTGCGGTGTGAAGTGTGGCTATGGATCTTCTCATTCTCCCTGGATTGGAGCCTTCTGGCCCAACCATCCATGTACAATTCACGGTAAATGAAAACAGTATGTGGTATGTAGTGGTCTGCAGTATGGTAGTAGTGTACACCAACCACTGTAGACCAAGTGCAAACACAAGTCCTATCCACAACGCTGACAACCAATGTTAAAAATGAGGTATCCAGTTGGCAGGTTGTTACCCTGTCTAATTAAGGACCATTCTTCCTAGTCAGCGTAAGGGGAGCTACTTCTTAATTAACCCCTGCTTACCCCCTTGGTAGCTTGGCATAAGTAGTCAGGTTTTTCTCAGTGGCAGTATGTCACACATTTGCAAATAACAAACAGTAATACAGAGAAAACACTACAAAAGGACACCACACCAGTTTTAGAAAATATTCAATAGTTTATCTATGCAAAGCGAGACTTCAAACAATAAGAATTCACCATAAAGTTCTTAGAAATATCAATAAGCAAAAATAGATTTAAAATACAGTTCCTTGATGTCGATAGCTCTGTCTGGGGCTATCACGTCATTGTGAACAACAGAACAGTTCTGGTGGATTGTGGCATTGTGGGCCACTTATGGTGTCGAGAAGACACACAAAACAGTACCTTTAGAAATGCAGGGCTTTGGGGACATTGTGATGAGATCTGAAGTGCCGCCATTGGCAGGCGCCAGTTCAGAGGTCTGTACAGGAGTTGTCAGGCCCTTGAAGTCACACGCATTTCGAATCAAACTCTGTGCGGTTAAATTCAGTAGCGCTGGCTTCAGTGGGTGTCGGGGTTGTGGTGCGAATTGCCCTGGTGCGGTGTGCAGTGCCCCCAGCCCGCAGCGGCTTGGTGACGCCATTCAGTGGTGTCGGTGAGACCAGGGCTGCAGTGTGAAGTGGAGCGGTGCTCGTTGTGGTGCTAGCAGGTCATGTTGCAAGCAGTGCATCATCGTTGCTGAAGTGCTGTCTTCGGCTGAAGATTAAATGGAATCGATGGTGCCACATCAGTAGGCCATGGCTGCGGTGTGGGACAGGGCGGGAAGTTGTGTAACCTATCAGCGGTGCTCTCAAACCACGGTGCAAGCAGTGGCAATAATATCAATGTGGAGTGGTGTCATTGGGGATACCAGGGCACTGGTGTGAAGTGATGCATTGCAAATTGTGGTGCCCACAGGTCATGGTGCAAGCAGCGGCTCGGTGGTGGTATTGGGCAGCATTGGTGAGACCAGGGTTGCAGTGCGAAGTGTGGCAGTGCTCTTTTCAGTGTCTTTAAGACATGGAGCCGGCAGCAGCATCATTGATGGCGTCAGGTTGCTTCTTCTTCTTTTGCAGCGCAAAACACACATTTCCCGGTGCTGGTTGCAGATGAACTTGAAGTCTTTACTGTTCCTGAGACTTCTTGAACAGGGGGCAAGCTCTACCTCAAGCCCTTGAATAAACTCAAAGAAAGAAGTTGCAGAAAGTTCAGTGTAGTCCCTTTTCTGCCAAAGACAGAAGCAGCCACTGCAGCCCACCACAGGAGAGTGGTAGTTCCTCCTCACAGCTTCTCCAGCTCTTCTTCTTGGCAGGTTCCTTGATCCACAAAACATGTAAAGTCCTGGGGTCACATTTTCTCTTTGTTCTCTTGGTGGCAAGGGTCTCTGAGCCCAGTCCAAACCAGTTTAGCCCTCTCTGACCCAGCTTAACTACAGGAGTTGGAGACAGTATTGTACAAAGGAGTCACTGCCTATTCAGATGCTACGGAAACTCCTCTCGCCACTCTAAATGCAGACCAGGCATATTCAGCCCAACTATGGGACAGCCAGGAAAGGCAGGACACAACTCAACCCCCCCATCCCTGTTTATGGTGAATGCACATCCTTAGCCCCTGTCACTTCAAAATCAGGCAGCCAATACACAAACCAGCAGAGGCACACAGAATGGTTAGGCAAGAAAATACCCACTTTCTAAAAGTGGTATTTTCAGTCACATAATACAAAAATCTTCTTTACAAAAAGAGGTATTTTTAAATCATGAGTTCAGGCATACTAAATTCTATTTCCCCATCTTGTCGCAATTGAAATTTGGGCTTGTAAGATGTTACAAAGCAACTCCCATGTCAGCCTTTGGACATATAGACATTCTGTCAATAGTGAAAAATGAAATTGGCAGCATTTCACGACCAGGACATGTCCTACCTTCCAAATACACTGCACACTCCCCATGGGGATACCTTGGGCCTATCTGATGGGTGCCTTGCATGTGAGAAAAGAGAAGGTTAGGCCTAGGCAAGTGGGGGCACTTGCCAGGTCGACATGTCAGTAAGAACCGCACGCAAACACTGCAGAGGCAGGTCTGAGACACCTTTGAAAAGCTGCTTGTGTGGGTGGCACAATCAGTGCTGCAGGCCCACTAGCAGCATTTGAGTTGCAGGCCCTAGGCACACACAGTGCACTATACTAGGGACTTAGTACTAAATGGAATAAGACAAACATGCAAACACCAATCCATAGCACAATTTTCAGTAGGAACACTTGCACTTTAACACTTAAAAGCAGTGAGAAAGTGCGCAGATGCACTAAACCAGCACAATAAAGTCCAGCATACAATTAAAAACAAGAGGCAAGAAAGCAAAACAACAGGTGAAACAGACCAACAGATGCAAGGTCCAACAGTAATGAAGGAACCTTTGTGGTTCCTGATGGACTCCGTATAACTGTGACGTAAGCATAAGAGTGTAGTGAAGTGAATGCCGGATTAGAATGTTGAGTTCGAGGTGACACGCAGAAGAATAAAGCTGTGTTATACTAAGCTCCGTGTGTGCTGTAGTAATTGCGAGTAACCCGGCTGGGGAGGACATTACACCTGGCTACGAAATAGGGAATAGCAACCCGAAGATTGACTTTGTTTTCCAAGGGAGTTTGCTTTGGTCCAGCAAACTGTTCATGCATGCCACGTGTGCCTCAGTCAAAGTGCAGAATCGATGTTTGATGCATGTTGAGTAAAAGCGCAGTCCCAGTTCCATGTAAAGCACATGAAAGCTTCACTGGGAAGTCTGCACATCGGTGGTCCAGAACGTACTGGGAAGGCTGCACAAAAAGGTACTTCACTACTATGCAACTAAAACCCATACATTCACACGGAGTGATAAAGCTATAGACGGAAGCATTCAGGTTTTTAAAGAGCCCCAATGTACAAAATAACACTGCAAACAAGAGTGCTTTGAGGCAGAGATCAACCAGGTGACAGAGAGCACAGAGAGACAGTGATGAACAAAGTGATACAAGAAACATTCATCTGCTTAACAGTACTGAGCAAAGAGAATCATCATGCCACAGCGCTGGAGGGAGTGACCCCAGAGAAAGCACATGGTTTTGTGCTTACAAAGCTGTCCATATCTTAATCAATGCCCCATCAAGCTTCAGATTGGGATTCGGAACAGGTCCAACGGTTTCCAAAGTGCAGAAAGCTGAGAGCAACGATCAGAATCATGACAGTTTACTTCTCCAATGGAGACCAGGAAAGGGGTCTTGTTTCCTGTCATTGTCAAAGATTATCCAGATGCCAGCACGTCACAAGGCCTCTGAAATGGTATGGATGAAGCAGGTCCTAGCAAACAGCAGACAGTGTTGGAAAAAAGTCTACCCTCAGCCAATCTCATAAATGGTTAAAATGCTGCTGACTTCTTGAAACCACCACCGCCATTCAACACAGCCAAAAAGTTAAATATTGGCAACAGATGCACGGCCTGGATAGAGACATATGATGATTTCATTGATGTGTTGAAGAAGCAGATAACAAGAAGATTGTCATTATGGACAACCACCTGAGAAAGAAAGCTTGGCAGTGGTTTGGTCTTGTGAACATTTCCATGTCTTCTTGTATGGGAAGCCCTTTACACATGTAACCGATCATCAAGCATTGTTGACTGTTTTTGGCAATCCAAAAGCAAAAAGGCCTCCTCACAATGAACAATGGAATCTGAGATTGCAAGAGTACAAATTCACCATGTTGCATCGTCCAGTGAAACAGCAGAACCTTGCTGACTACTTCTCACAAGTGCCTCTCCAATGCCCTGGCACCCATTCTAAGACAGCTGAAGCTCACATAAATTTCATAATGAAATCAAGCACTCCAACTGCCATTTCATTGGAACAAATTGTCACTGCCACAAGTCAAGATAGTGACATGCTGAAACCGAAAGACATTATTACACTTCATTACTGGTGACAGCATCCTTGACTTCTTACCAGTGACAATGAATATCAAAAATTTAAGAATGCCAAAGATAAGCTGCACATTACTCAGGAAGGTATTATTCTAAAAGATTTGAAAATTGTCATTCTGGAGAGTCTGCAACAACAGATAATGGTAGTGGCCAATTAAGGACATCGGGAAATTGCTACCACCAAACGAGCTCTATGAGACATAGTGTGGTTTCCACATCTCACCAAGGGGGCAGAAAGCAAATTAAAGGCCTGTCATCTATGCAACTGCCTGTAAGCAGAAATCACTCAACATCCATTAAACATGCAGAGTTGCCAATGCATGCACGGCAAATAATTGCAGTTGACTTCTTTGGTTTTCTTGACAACATACATCAGCTGATGGTGATTGATAATAAATACTCCTATTTTCCATTGATAGAATCTCTCATCAAAATTTCGAAGTAAAAAATATTTACAAATTTCAACAAAAATTCAACTAGAACATGTTTGACTTGATTTGATTAGTGTAGAATTGATACTCATTTTCAGTCACAGAATGATTGGCAACCAACATCTGATCCTCTAGTAAGACCAGAAAACAGTGGAATAAAATAGTCTGGAGCAATTTCATATTCTGTATTAACTGTACAAGTAGGCTATGTGCTAAGAAGACACAGAAAGCAACTATGTTTTGTGTAAGGAAAAATTAAGTCCCCCAACAATGTTTTACCAGACTGAATGCCTTGCATTAGATTGGTGAATAATGGCCCCATGCAAATGCTTTCTTTGAGCTGCAACTGCCTCATTCTTTGCAATACAATAGTTTTAGACCTTCAGTCTTAGGTTAGTCTTCCCACAAATTGTTTGTCTTCACCCCCTATTTTTCTGACTTAGTGTTTGCTGGATGTAGGACTCAGCGCAGTTTCCACTGCTGACCAGTGCTAAAGTGCTCAGTAAATAAAATATCTTAAAATTGCCTTGCACCTGATTGGCATATTTAAAGTAAATCGGTATACCATATACCCAAGGCCTGTACATTAAATGATACTTGTGGGCCTGCAAAAAGAACAATTGATGGACAAAATGCTGAGCAAAGTCACACATTCACCCCTGTACAGAGATCTAGGCCTACATCGATCGTTGTTTTGCTCAAAATTCTAATTTGAACCCAGCCATATGCAAACAAGCCTTGACCCTGAACCCAATGGGAACAGTCCAGCCCAAACTGCCAGGCCAGTTCCTCCGTGGACTGGAAACAAGCATCCTAGAACCAGTTTCGGGGCTTCACCCCTCATCAGCCAGGATTGCGTGACTCCAGTGGCATGGAGAGCACGGGACCCATGTCTGGGCATACCAGTCCCACTCGGGGTGACAGATGCAAAAAGAATAATTGATGGACAGAATGCAGAACAATGTCATACTTTCACCCCAGTTTAGAGATCTTGGCCTAAACCCTTTGTTCTTTGCTCAACATGCCATTTCAGTTTAAACACAGCCATTTGCAAATTAGTCTTGACGCTGTGCTCAATGGGAACAGTCCAGCACAAAATGCCAGGCCAGGTCCTCCGTGGACTGACAGGCATACTAGGACCAGTTTCGTGGTTTGACCCCTTATCAGCTGGGATACCTTGACTCCAGTGGCATGAAGAGCACGGGACCCACCTCTGGGCATACCTGTCCCACTCGGGGTGACAGATGCAAAAATAAAAATTGTTGGACAGAATGCAGAACACTTATTGTGCAACCCACTTAAGTAGCCCCTTATAATAGGACCCAGGTCTGTCTTTGCAGCCTGAATGTAGTTTTAAAATGCCAACTCATCTTAGCAAAATAACCCCCTTGCCAAACCTTAAACCTCTCTTTTACTGCACATATCACTTTTAAGGTTGTTCCCAGGTTGCCCATAGCGCAGGGTGCATTGTAATTAAGCCTGCACATGTACTTTTAAGTTTTACATGTCTTCCTAGTGAAAAATTCACAAATTTGTTTTTCACTACTGTGAGCCATACTTCTCCCACAGGATAGCATTGGGTTGCCTTTTCACATTTAATAAGTGCTAACCTTTAATTGGGAACATGTAGCCATTTAATTTTTGGTGACCAAGAAATAGTAATTTAAATTCTTCTTTAATGGTAATATCAGATTTAAGTAAGGATTTTGAAAATTTCACTTTTAGAAAGTAGATGTACTATCCAAGTGTAATGTAACATTCATGAAATCCGCTCGAAATTATTAGATCTTACTGTGTCTCTAAAGTGATGCTTGTCTTGATTTAAACACTTTAAGATACCGTGAACAAATGGGGTGCAAACACACATTGGGACAATAATTGAATTGCTGAGCAAGAGTATTTTTGTCAGATGCAATCCTTCCCTTCATTTGAATATTATGTTTTGCTTTTACTGCGGAATAAATGCGTGCAAAACAGCACTGTGAACCATCCCATCACAGAACTTCTACGATAATGCTGTAGGGTGCAACATTAGTGCACTCAGCTGCTGCCCTGCGAGAGTGAGGAAAACGATCCTGAAAAGTGAAACTAGTCAACCTGGTTAACAAAAGGTTCACTCCGGAGACATCAATATTGGACCAGAATACTTTATTCGCATTTTCACATGCCTTCTGCAGCCCATCCAGGCTTTAATATTGGAACGTACGTCTAGTCAATTTCACAACAGACTCTTTTAAGACCCAATGCATTTCGAACCCAGCGGTTCTTCGTCAGGGGTCGCTGTAAATAGATTAGAAAAAACAGCTTAACCAACCACTTAAAAACAGAAATAACTAATAAAATCAGATCAAAAACATTAAATGGTTGAAGATGCTAATCTCACCCGGTAACTCTTCTCTATGTGATCCTCCTCAAAACACCCCTACACTTTTCAGAGTGAATGCCTATACAAGTGAAAATGAATCCAATTGCTAGACAATGAATTCAACAGCCCCTGCAAATTGCACGCACAAAAATCTAAATCAAACCAATTTGCCTAATCAAAAATACAGGGAAAAAAATCAACACTTAACCGGTGGTATGTCTTTAACTTTTTTCCCTGTTTACACAAAACTCATCATCACCATCCACCCACCTCCCTGTGAATTCAAAAAATGAATGCAACATGAATTCGCCCTTAAACATTGCATTTTCAATGAAATTCGACATATTTACCTCATGAAGATGAAACCAGCAGTCTAACATTGACGTGCTTTCCCTCATGTGAAAAAAACATTATCGTTCTGCCTCCCACTCAACTCATATTTGTAACCCATTCCCGCACGTGTCTTTAATATCAGTAGATGATTTACAAATTGGAACAAACCCCGTGACCCGCTGTAGCCAGTAAACATCTTATGGAAACTGAATCCGCCTATACAAACCATAAAGCACTGCTCCCTTTAACATGAATAATGAACCAACCATGAAATGTACGAAAACCCACAACAATTTAGGAAGTTAGCATTTTGCTGCACTAGCGATTTTCTGCCTTCAGCCTGTATTGTATTGTATTGTATTGTAAGGGGTGCTTATAGAGCGCACTGACACCATGGGTTTCCTGGCGCTGGATGGACATAGAGGGGACAGAGGGACTAACCAGATTGAGGGAAAAGCCAAGTTTTTAAAGACTTACGAAAAAGAGTCAGAGAATTAGAGGTTTTGAGAGAAAAAGGAAAAGAGTTCCAAAGCTTGGGGGCCAGGTGTGCGAATCTCCGGCCTCCGGATCTACAGAGCTTGTAAGAGGGGACAGTCAAAAAGTGAAGATGAGAGGATCTCAGATTCCGGGATGGGCAGTAAGGTCTAATAAGAGATTTCACAAAGGCGGGACAGGGCCCGGTTAGCGATTTGAAAGTAAGGCAGCCGATCTTGAAGGCCGCCCTTGCGGTGACAGGGAGCCAATGGAGTTTGGCAAGGAGGGGCCTGGCGGATTGCCACTTCGGGATCCCTAGGGCCAATCTCGCCGCTTGATTTTGAACCACTTGCAGTCTAGCCACCGATGTTTTAGGCAGACCGTGATAGATTGCGTTAGAAAAATCTAAGCGGGAGAGGACGAGGGCCATGATGACCTGCAGGAGGGCATCAGGTGTAAAGAGCAATGCCACTTTCCTGATCCTGCGCAGCTGGTAGATACAGGACGAGACCACCGTCCCCACCTGTGGCCCAAGGGATAGACCGGAGTCAATTGTGACCCCTAGACTCTTCACCGAGGCCACAGGGGTGGGAGAGGGACCAAGTTCCGCCGGCCAGAATTGTGGCCCCCAGGAGGTGGCGCTCCTACCGGGAAGGAGGAGCTCCGTCTTGCCGGGGTTCAATTTTAGCTGGTTGTGGCCCATCCACTGGAGAATGTGGGACATGACTGCCTGAAAGTTGGGAATAGCAGAAGAGGAGTTGAGAGGAAAGATGAGTTGCAGGTCGTCCGCGTAATTAAACACGGTAACGTCCCACTGCCTCAAAGAAAGAAGAAGGGGGCGAAGATAAAGATTGAAAAGAAGAGGGGATAGAGAAGAACCCTGGGGGACCCCGCAGGGCGAGTGCTCCCTAGGAGCCCTGAAAGTGCCCAGGCTGAGGGTCTGAGACCTGCCGGTCAGGAAGGATTTGACCCAGGCCAGCGCCAGGCCCTGGATGCCAGCCTGCTCGACACGGTGGAAAAGGATGTTATGATCCACCGTGTCGAAGGCGGCAGACAGATCTAATAATACCAAGGCCTGGGGGTACCCTTGTCAACCCCGTCTCTCAAGGCATCCAGCACGGCCAAGATCACTGTCTCCGTAGAGTGGCCGGGTCTGTAGCCAGCCTGGTTGGCCTCGAGGAAGTTGGACCGGGACACATGACTGGGTGAGGTTGGCAGTTGGACTTTGCTTATTTCTTCCGGACAGCCATACAGTAGAGGAATTAGGTTTGTGTGGATGGGTCATCACAGGCAGAATGGAGGCAGAGCTGGTTACACCTGAACTTAAGCTGTGCCGTGCCTTCGCACAAATGACTTCACACTACTTTATTGTTTAGGCAGCCAGGCTGGCACTCGGGCAGGCAAAGTTGAAAACTCCAAACGCGTCAAAGGAAATTCTCTAGAAACTTATACTACTTCAAAGAAGACAACAGGTATAAAAATAAGATGCTGAGGCACACACTTCCATTCACTTTCTGTAACTGCGGAAGGACTCTTAGAACACTGCCTGCTGCTTTGGCCTGCTGTACTTCAGACAACTGTTTTGTTGCACCTGGAAGAACTGCTAACTGCCTGAAGCCTGCATGAGACCCTCAGAATATTGCCCTGCTGCTTGAGCCCTGTTCCATCTGCTGCAGTGTAATGATGTGCTGTCAAAAACACATATTAATAACATTTACATATTTACAGTTAAAATAAAACATTCTGAAATGAAATAGTTGTAGTAGGTACTTACATTTTCTAGCCTTGCATATAAATTAAGTGCTGAACTAAGTTAGCCTAAATGCTGTTGCCATGTTAACTGGCAAAGAATGCCTTAACACAGAAAGGCCTGTTTTTTATCTTCAATAGTTATGCTCAAGATGTTTTTCTTCTCCTTGCTGAAGGTGTTGCATCTTCAGAAGCCTACTGTGAGCTAGTGAATAGACACTTGTTTAGTACTAGACAACTGATAGTGTCTATTCTCCTCACTGGGAGGAGATAATAACAAGTGATTCATGGGAAGGTGTTTTGGACCACAACAAAACAACTTTTTAACCTTTCCAGGGCTAATATCTGTAAAGTCTATTATACTCTGGTGAGAGGATGGGGAGTGAACCTGTTCCCAGGAATCTGCTGATGTTCAATGGATGGACGAAGAAGACAAAGGAAAAAATTGTTGCAACACAGAATGTGTGTATTTCTAATAATGAATATTCCTAGAGTAGGGGAGGGCACAGAGCATGGACCTCAGAATCGAGGTGCGGATCTTATAGAATCCTTCCCCGATTCTCTGACTGGAGACTCACCTTTTGAGTTTTTGAAACCTTTCATTATGTGAGGCTGCTTTCTTACATTATTCATTGCTTTTTCTGATGGTATTTTGAGCTGAGAATACTTTCCAGCTATGATGCAAAGGCTTTATGCTAAAGCATTGCTCTTTCTCTGGAACATTTCTTCTCTTAGCCAAAATTCCACGTTGAATATGGAGTATCCTTTATGGAAAAAGCTTGTTTTATTATTGCTATTTTGAATGGCATCTTGACAAATACATTATCCTATTTTATAATCAACCATCGATTGATGGAATATATTAACTGTTAATGCTGAAATCTATAGATTAATGCACATGAATAAATAGATGAAAACTTATAAGATTTAAAAATAAAATCATTTAACTCTCATTAACTCTCTTCAATGACTCAATAATTATTCTTTAACAAGAGGTTGCTTAAGTAGATGATTGTTCCTCATTTCTTTTTATCGACCATCAAAAGTCCATACAACTAGTGGTGGCCGTTATTTCATGATTACACCCAAAGATTGAAATATAGAAACCCCACTACATCACGTCTTGAACCCAAACCTAAGAGCAAGGGCTAGATGGCTGGCCTTCAGATCAAAGCCCCAGGGACAGAAAAGGCGCCAACCAACTTGAATCTGCATCTGGATCCAGCCTGAGTGAGTCCTGATCCTCCAAGTGGTGCCTTCCCAGTCCCGAACCCTTGTAATGAGTGCTAAAGGTGCCCAGATAGCCAAAATCCAAAACTTGGGTCTGAGAAAACCTTTGTCTAAAACCTGCTCTGAAAACTGAGAGGAGACCAGCATCAACCTGCTCATCTATCCACCTAAGGTGAATCGCCGGTCAGCCTGAATATGCAGCAGCTCCCACTATGTTCTAGTCTGCAGCAGCAAGTCATGCTTAGCAGTCCTTTGCAGAAGGGATATCTGGCCTTGTGGAACTATCATTAGCGACAGCCTCTAGCCTCATCCCGCTAGAGATTTCCGTCTTCCAAAAAGAGTTTAAGTCTGAATACAGAAATCTTCACTGCAACCCTGTCTAGCGGATTGCCGATGACAATGGCGTCTCCTCATACACCCCCAGGAGACTGCCCAGCTGAACTTCTACTTTCTCAGAACTTTTTTGTTGAAATTTCTTCTAAGTCCAAAGGTAAGCACTGACCGGGCCCTCTCCATTTCTTGTATCCAACTCGTTCTCCATTGCGCTCAGCCATATTTTTAGACTTTTACTCAGTCCGTGAATGCTTTTGTTCCTAGCTACCACAGTGCTAAGCACAGGGTAATTTAGTGGTTTTTGTGGTTCACAATGACAGTGATTGTGGCTGTTGCTTGAGCAGTAGTAATACCCCACTCAACGAATAACCACATTTCTGACATATGGGATCACAAATTCCATTCAGAGCAAAGGGCCTATTCAGAGTATGCTGCAAGGCGCCTGCCACCAAAGTAGTGGTGTGAGAAAAAGTTTTTGGCTCATTGCAAAAAGAAGTGAGTGTTGAGGAGAGATTTGCATGAAACAGCAGATCTACATCACACCATTCCCAATGGTGAATGTATTGTGACTCTTGTTCCTCATGGATCATATTGTTATTGTGACATTCCTCACTGCACACAGCTGAGTGTGGTGCGTCTGATCGCTCCTTTCAATGTCCCCAGCCTGCACAAGAAAAGTGTAAGTTGCCAAATATTGACAATTTACACTTTGAAAAAGGTTACCATCTGCAATAGGGCTTAGACTACAACCAAAAGCTGCTGCATGCTCTTTGTACATAGGATTGAAGTTAACAAAGGGAGTCGAGCACCCCTTACCTAAACCCTTTGCCTTGTGATCCCCAGGGAGGAAATGTTTGCAATGGGAATCATAGTGTTACATTTTTTACGGTGTGTAATTTTTCATCCACAAATGCAGCCTGCATAAAACAGATATTCAGCTAATATGGATATGGATTGTGTCAAAACATGTTATGATACTATTTTGTCAATTTGTCTATTGTGTCATATTTAGAATCCTGATTGTAGGGAAGAAATTGAGCAAACATGTCAGTTTGTATGTATTCCATAACACCATGCAGTTATAAGACAGCATAACAATAATCACACAATTGTACTTTAGATACTAGTTTTTACTATAAACTGTGTTCGGTGTTAAGTGGCTGTGCCAACGTCAACTTGTAATGACAACATGAACAAGCCAGTTGATGGGAATGACTAACAGACTTCCTAACTATAATTACAGAGCATCGGGAGATGAGACAGAACATCACGACTAAATCTACCTCCTTGAAACCACAATAATATACATTTTGATTAAATTAGACACAGTTGATCATTTTTTCTCAGAGGACAGCATTCAAAGGTTTTAAACAAAGAGAAATGAATCAAGCTCCTCATTTGAGATTGTGCTATTCTTGTTTGATAGATTCACATGGGAATAGTTATTGCAAAATGTACTTTGATTGAGAAAAGGTGAACAGCCTACTTTCTTCGCACGTATTCAATGTGGTGACCTTACCAGAAATAAGCACTAACAACGCGAATAGGATGAAGCTTTGTACATTGAATGCACACACAGAGTAGACATAGGCATACAGAGCAACGTACCTGGAGACACCAGACACAGTAATCAATTCCTATTTTCATGATTTGAAACGTCGAAGATGTTCACATAAAAACTAAGGCATACAAAAAAGAGTTTACATACATAATTAGAGCCATGGGTGGACAATAAAACGACTTACTTTTTTTTTTTTTTTTTTTACAGAAGTGACATTTCTTCAGAGCGAGAGTCATACTAAAATTTCAATACAAATGTTAAAAACATTTTAAAGAGTAAAAAAATGAAAGCAGAACATTTCATTTGGGGGATTAAACATAATTTGCAAGGCCTCAAAGGTAGTTCGCACAGACAATTAAAAAGAGGTCTTAACATCTTAGGAGAGCAGAGCAGCGCAAATGAGTAAAACATGCTTTAAGTCTTGAACAACATTTCGACAAAAATTGCATATGTTTGAACACCGATATCATTTATAACTTAAAATATTTAAAAGCAGGATATTTAATTGCGAAAGAGTTCGAAAAACACCACGGGCGTATTCTATCTCACATAGGGTTGAGGTTCTTTAATGTTATTGAATCCATTATTGTTTGGAAGATCCCTTTATTACGACAAACATTATTCTTTCTAAGGGAAACTTAGATCATGCGAAGCTTGTTTTAGACAGACCTTTAATTCAGTTAGTGATAGCTAACAAACCAAGCTTTGGTCCATCTCAAATTGATCTAAAGCAAATTTGAAGTTTCTAATTCTAAAAAACAAGGATTTTTCTTTTTTCACTTTAAAAAAAATTCTTACATATGACCTGTCATAAATATTCATCTTCATTTCTCAAAAGGCAGGAAGCCCACTTCACGACTTCCACCAAACTTTGTGTAAAGGAGCTTTGGATCCCAAACTCCAGTCTTAGGACAGCAGTTGACGTGAGGTGTTACAGGACACTAGGGGGCAGATTTACAAGAAGGTGCAGCAGCGTGGCACCGAAAGCCCTTTGGCTGCGCCACTTTCAGAGCACAGGAATGCAAGATATTTACAATGAAATGTTGCATTCCTTTGCTCTCCCCTGCGCTGGTACACAAACAGCTGTCATGCACCGGCGCAGGCACCCATGCACCATGGTGCAAGGATGCCTGCATCATGGGGAGATTGTTTTTGTGCAGGAAGGGGCGCCTTCCTGCCCAATAACAATCACTATAGGAATTTTCCTCTTTCTGTTGTAGAATGCAGTAAGCATTGAAAGAGGAAAAAAACATGGAGAAATAAAAATATTTCTCCTCATTGCGCCTCGCTAGGCCACCCCTAGGTTTACGAATCCTCGAAGATCCGGAAATTAGTCTGGGTCCATGGTTGTTGTGTGGGAACACCCACAGCAACACCCATGGAATGCCCCTTTCACGCAAAGTGCTGGGTGTAAAGGGGTCGTATTTACAAGGACGCAGGCTGGCTTTTCATGTCCTTGCAAATATGGGGTAATGTAATGCAGTGCCAGTGCGTCACAAAAAGTGACGTACTGACAGCACAAGGGGCTTGTATACCCACCTCTAAGCTTCTTAATATCTGCACCTTCTATCATGTTTAAAGCCCCATCTTGCCACATCAATTGACTCCACTGCATACAGTAAGGTGGCAGGGACTTTAGCTTGATAAACAGGTAAGAGATGAGAAGCATGTCATCTACCTACTGCATTATAAAATGGACCTAGCCCCTTGGCCTGAGATTGTGCCTTGCTAACATTATTAGTAATATGATCAGAATCATTCAAAGTGCTACACATATTTTTCCCCAAGAAAGTGTAAGAGTTAACCAATTCCATTTTTTGGCAACATAGATGCCAAGAGTATTTGGGATATTTACAGCCTTTCTTCCCATGAAAGCATAGGACTTTACTTTTTGGGGAATTACTTTTCAAAAAGTGTGCATCAGCGTACTGCGACAATGCCGCTAGTCGGCCATTTAAGCCTTCAGAGGTTTGGTCCGTATGTACAATATTATCTGCATATACAAGGCAGGAAGTTAGGGGGAATGGCCGAGTTGGCCAATATGGTGGTCGCACTTTAACCCCATCATACGGCGTAAATCTGGGCCTGTGATCGCCATCACACAGTTGATATAGTGCTTACAGGCAGAGCGGCTGATTTCTGGTCGACCATTGCTCCCCGTCTGATAGGTGTTAAAGTGCAACCACCATATTGGCCAGCTCGGCCATTCCCCCCAACATCCTGCCTTTCATATGCAGATAATATTGTAATTACGGACCTAACCTCTGAAGGCTTAAGTAGCTGACTAGTGGCATTGCCACACTACACTGATACACACTTTTTGAAAATTAATTTCTCAAAAAATAAAGTCCTGTGTTTTCATGGGAAGAAAGGCTATAAATATCCCAACTACGTATGATAGGGGTTAAAGTGCAACCACCATCTTGGCCAGCTCTGCCATTCCCCCCAACATCCTGCCTTTTATATTCAGACAATATTGTAATTACGGACCTAACCTCTGAGGTAGCTTACGGACCTAACCTCTGAGGTGGCTTGCGGTCCTCCTCGTGGGTGCTCCAGTGGTATTGTAGGTGGCCTTTACTGTGTGCCTTTTGGGAACTGCTATGAGCCAGAGCCAAGGCCGAAGGTGGACCAGCTACCAGCGCCTCCTGATGTGAAGCTGGCACCTGAGGAGGCCAGCAGGTGATGGTACTCCTTCTGTGCTGCTGGGGGGTGGGCCGTGCTGTGCGATCGGTGCGTGCACATGGTGCAAGGATGCCTGCGTCATGGGGAGATTGGTTTTGTGCAGTAAGGGGCACCTTCCTGCACAAAAACAATCACTATAGGAATGTTCCCCTTTCTGTTGTAGAATGCAGTACATATTGAAAGAGGAAAAAAACTAGAAGAAATGAAACATTCCTCCTCGTTGCACCTCGCTATGCCACCCTAGCGTGGCGTAGCATACTGACACATTACCAGGTTTACGAATCCTCGTAAATCCGGAAATTATTCTGGTTCCATGAGTGTTGCGTGGGAACACCCAAAGCAACACCCATGGAACGCCCCTTTCACACAAAGTGTTGGTTTAAAGGGGTCGTATATGGGGTAGTTTAATGCAGTGCCAGTGCGTCACAAAAATTGACGTACTGGCAGCGCAAGGGGCTTGTAAATCTACCCCTAATTTTCTTAATACCTGCACCTTCTATCTTGTTTAAAGCCCCATCTTGCCACATCAATTGACTCCACTGCATACAGTAAGGTGGCTGGGATTTTAGCTTGATAAACGGATAAGAGATGAGAAACATGTCTTTTACCTACTGCATTATAAAATGGACCTAGCCCCTTGGCTTGAGATTGTGCCTTCCTAACATTATTAGAAATATGATCAGTATCATTCAAATTGCTACACATAATTTTTCCCAAGAGAGTGTAAGAGTTAACCAATTCTAGTTTTTGAGAACATAGATACCAAGAGTAGTTGGGATATTTATAGCATTTCTTCCTATGAAAACACAGGACTTTATTTTTTGAGAAATTACTTTTCAAAAAGTGTGCATCAGTGTACTGTGGCAATGCCACTAGTCAGCCACTTAAGCCTTCAGAGGTTAGGTCCATAATTACAATATTGTCTGCATATAAAAGGCAGGATGTTGAGGGGAATGGCCGAGCTGGCCAATATGGTGGTTGCACTTTAACCCCTATCATACGGCGTTAATCTGGACCTGTGATCGCCATCACACAGTAGATATAGTACTTACTGGCAGAGGCAGAGCGGCTGATTTCCGGTCGGCCATCACTTCTCGCTGTGAGCTGGTTGCCTGTTTGAGTGGTGAGGCATGGACTGCGTTCTGGTAGTGAAGGAGCATAGGGTACCGTGTGGCTTGCGGGTCACCCCATGGGTGCTCAGGCGGTGACCAGCTATCGGCTACTCCTGATATGATGCTGGTGCCTGAGGAGGCCAGCAGTTGACAGTACTCCTTCTGTGCTGCTGGGGGGTGTGCCGTGTTGCGCGATCATTGCGTGCACATGAGATGAGAACCCCCTGCCACCGCAGATAACCTGGATATTTGCTGCTTCCCCTTCCTAACCTGCTAATTCCTCTGCACAAGACACAAGGGCCGTGGGTGGGAGCTCTATCCAGTGGCTGCTGCAGGACGTCTTAGGTTGCAGGCCTGACATGGAACCTCGAGTCTCTGCCTACGTCCCGCCCGCTGACCTGTTGCCGCACTGGTCCTGTGATGCTGAGTTGTGAATGGGGGCATGGGCCACCTTTGTACATGGTCAGAGACTCCAGTGGGCACCCCCTTGTAGTGGAATGCCCAATGTGAGTGTGAAGAGAGGGACTGTTCCTCATTCTTTGGCCCCGTCATTATAGATGCCTGTGCATTTGGTCGCACCTCTGCACTGCAATTCGATCTGGGTCCCCCACCCCTGGGTTGGTGAGATCTGCACTTGCCTCATCAAAGGACCCGCTGTGCCGGACTGCACTACACACCACCTTGCTGCGGTTACCTTTTGGAAACCCTGGGACCTGCTAGAGATGTGTTGCAACCCCTTTATTGGTACTCCTCGGGCTTGACCTGAGGGCAAGATTGACTGAGTACTTAATGACTCTTGGATGTGGGGGTAGCAGGAACCCTCTTTTTACTCGGCTGTCACGGGCAAGGATAAAACCTCTTACTCCATATCAATACACTGCAGGCTCTACAATGGTCCTCCAGGCCCCTCCGATGGCTATAAACCCGCCTCTTCATTCCGTGAACTTGATGTTATACTACAAGCCATCCAGGCATCGCAGGCTGTGGAGGAGGCGAGTGTTTGGAGAAGTATGGGTGGATGTGGCCCTATGATGACAGGACCTACAATATGCCACTGCCTGCATAACGGAAGCTGAATCTCACATCTCCATGGTCAAGGATGACCTCTCCATGCTTAATTCTCAGGTTTCCTCATTACTTACCCACGTGTCAGAGCTCCATAGACACGCAGAAGACGCAGAAAAGTTCCCAGCATGATAACATTTGTGTAATCAGAGTTCTTGAGAACGTTGAGGGCGTTGAACCTCATTAGATGGCGGACTTCATGGAAGAGTGGATCAAATCCTGGTTGCCCAGCTCTAGCCTTTCCTCCTGGTTATGTGTTAAGAGGGCACATCAGGACTTCACTCCTAGACCTCCTCCTGGTGCCCCTCCCCAACCAATAACTGCACGCATCATGAAATATAGTGACAGGGATGCGATCCTAGGGGAGGCCAGACAGAGTCCGGACCTTCGATGTGGTGCTATCAAGGTGCTCTTTATTTTCGGATTACACACAAGAGAACAGCAACGTTGGTGTTCCTAATTTGAGGAAAAATAGAAGTTGAGGGCTATAGGACTTCAGTATTGACTGGTGTTCCCAGCCAAACTCCATGTCATCCACCTCAGCAAATCACATTTTTTGGACACCCCGGAGTCCACATGGCAGTGGCTTACAGATGATCACCTGCTATTCAAGTCTGCTGCCTCCTCCTCACGCAAACAAGGAACTGCTGTTCCCTTAGACCCACAATCCAAACCCCACAGGCAGTGCACTTGTTCCCAGAGAAGGTGTGGAACTGCTTAATCGCCTTCCCCCTCACTCCCTTGCAGAAGAAATCTCCACCTCTGCCTAGGCCTGCAGCAATCCCTGCCCATGGGATAGAGGGATGTGGAACAAGGAGTGGGCGGGCATTCTAATTCACCGTCTGCTGATCATGCTGCTCTCCAGCTGGACTCTGACCTTTCCCGCATTCCTGTGATTTGACTGAGTTGATACTATTAACAGCTAAGGGACTACTGTTTGGTGTTTTATCCTACTGCTCTCCTCAGATGCACTTATTCGGTTGACTATCCAGACTGGATACAGAATGGTGACAGCTGTCTTACTGATACCTTCATTAATTGCTGTAACTACAATGTTGTGTATATTGTTTTTCTGAATCCACCTTTTGTTCAGGGTGACAGCTGCTTCTGGGGTAGAAATATGTGAAGGGAAGGGAGTTGGGGGCGGGGTTTTCTTTGCAAGAGGTTGTCTTTATTCTTTCCCTTCTAGGTGTTTGCAAACACCTTAGTACCATTTGTGACTTCACTCTCAGGACGGTGCTCACTTGTAGCGTCTTTCTACTGTGGCTCTTACCATGTTACCCGGCCCAATGGGTTGTCTTTCCAAGTTGCCCGCCGCCCATCAAGATATTTACTCTCCACATTTATGTGCATCTGGGTTTTGTCACAAAGTTAACGCCCTATTGGACTGAGTGAAATGGTCCGCGGTCTTACCTTTGCCCACTGTCAACTCCCTGAGGTACTTTTGTTTCAGCAGACTCACCTTTTAGGGAATTGCTGTCCCATTCTGACCCACAAAGGCTGTGACAGAGTATTTCATGCTGGGAATTCCCAGGGAGTGAGAGATGTAGCCATCCCTCTGCACCTTTCCTTTCCTATGTTGGTCTCTCAAGTAATGCGCAACCCCCAGGTTCACTTAGTTGCTCTGGAGGGTATATTGGAGGGGCGGGTGATTACTCTAGTTAGTGTGTGTGTACCACCTACCTCTTTGCCTGCTTCCCTCTAAGACCTCTCAAAGGCACCTTCCACAATACTAGGAGGTGACTTCAACACGGTATTGGACACCAGTCCATAAATACCTCATGCTTGAAAATAACCATGCCCATAGACAAAACAGAAATACAAATAACCATGTACATAGATAAACAAACATACAAGTAGCCATGCAGACAAAGGTACTCATATAAAAACACAAGTATACATGACCAACTGACAACCAAGTACCCATGAACATATCTATTCACACTCAACGAATACAAGGACACATGTACACAACACATGAAGGCACATATGGACTCAGACACAAATATAGTCATTTACAAAGCTTTAGGTAATGCAGGCAAAACATCTAAATGTAAGGAAGGTTAGTAGGGTGAATATAGTGAATGACACTCAGAAGGAAAGATAGGTACATAGGTGGATACATATGTGATGCTCAAGTGAGGGTCTCTTACAGTCCACTTAAACTATGGACTAGTTAAAATATATGATTTTTGAATTTGTGACAGGATTGGAGAGGAGGTGCCCATTCAAATGTTTCCTTCTCCATGCAAAATTGACCTATAGCAATTAGTGGAATATTTCTGTATACAAGCGTATCCATCCAAGATAAATCATGCCGTTAGTCTTTTTTAGACTTTCCTTTACATTGGGCTACCTATGTATGATCCAGGAATGGTAGTGTTGTGTTGTTTTCATACTTTATTGGGCACATAGATCTGGATGGTTACAGAATGTTGTCCCTCTAGCTGTAGTTAACGAACACGAAAATTACAGGTCCTTCTCTGAACTCTAGTGTGGAAGGAAATGTTTGTCCTTTGTGTCTTTTTGACTGAGTAAAGGCTAGGGCAGAGTGTATTCTAGACCCCGTCTCACACTGATGGGACCCTATTAAAAAAGTTACTTATTACAAAAGTCTGAAACAAGGAGGTGTTCTGGCCCAAATCTGTTCAACTTGTTTGTCATTGACATGGAAACTATGGTCATAAGTCAAGGTGCATGCTCACCTATACTCACCTAGTATCGTTTTTTTTTTTATAAATGTGATGATTTTAAATAACCATACAGATTTATATATGACAGTCTCACACATAAATCTCAGCAGTATATTTCTAACCCACTGAGAACCATCCTTGTGGTGTTGAAATCATACTTTTGTGTTCTGCTCCAGTCATTTCCTTTGACTTTCAGATCAATGATTGCAGTGGGCATACACTTAAGATCTTCCTCCCTCTGTCACAAAACTCTCTCAACATCTTTTACTCAATCTAACATTATGTGTAAATTAGTAAATTAATGTGAACCAGGTTAAAGTCTATAGCCAGTGCATCTATACGTCTTTCCAAGAAGAAGCACATCTCCCTAATTACCAGTAGCATGTCAGCGTAAGGACATTCCTGGTCTCAAAAAGTCAAGAATATTTCATTTATTTGTGTGCCACCTTTGTATTTCTATGTTGGTATATATTCCTCTGTTGTAAAATGTGTTAAGGGGTACAAATGTTGTGCATCCCAGTCAACCCTCCTTAGGAATATCATCTCGGAACAAAAGTACAGCAGTGTTGGCAGGAAATCAGAACGTTCCTCAGAATTTAGGGCCCGATGTAGGTAATCCTAGATTACCGATTCTTAAATACCGAATCATACCGATTCGGTATTTAAGAACTGGCAATCGGGATGTACCTAATATTACCGAATTTATTACCGAATCTGTATGAATCGGTAATTACCGAATCGGTAAATACCGATTCAGTAATTGGGGGAAACATAGAAGGGTGGCAGGGTGTCACTTTGACACCCTGTTGCACCCCTCAATTGTGCATGGGTGCATATGTTGCAGACATACGTGCCCTTAGGGCATGTATGTCTGCAACATGGCACCGTTTTAAAAGCAAAAAAAAAAATTTGGAAGGGTTGTCATTATTTACCACCAACTTCTGGTTGGTGGTAAATAACGACTTCTTAAACCCCTGTAACACTGCTTTAAGTGCTACCTACATGTCAAAATACAGAATCGGTAATTTTACTGATTCGGTATTTTACAGAATCGGTAAAATTACTGATTCTGTATTTTAACATGGCCCTACATCTCCATCTTCAAATACCGGTCGGTATTTGGCTACCTACATCGGGCCCATAGACTTTTTGTTTTGGTGTAAATTTGTTCAGTAGTGTTTGAGATATTTGTGTTACAAAAATGTGTTGGCCAACCATCCGGAGCTTAATTTGAGAAAGACGTTTGTGCATCTTGAGTGTTAGTTCAATTGAACAAGGGTACATTTTCTCCTATTGTACAATGCAGGTTTGCAAACCCCAGTAGGGTCTGAGAACCCAAGCATTCTGATTGGCTGGTTGTTTTACAAAAGGAGACAACATTAGTAGATGCTGGAACAAAGGATAAAAACACTAGAGTATTTCCTGATACCCAGGTCTATTTGGTAGGAAAAGCAAAGAGAGGGCCATAAGCTCAAAGAAGAAAATTACCCGGTTTTCTCACATTGTGTGATGATTTTTTGTCACCTGGGAGACCACTAGTATTGTGCATGTATGAACAGGCAACATGTTTCCAAGAAAAGGGGACTGTTGCTGAAGGCAGTGGCTAGGGTGTCTCTGAAGAAAAAACTTACCTGTCATAGGGAAATGTGTAGACTCATCTTTTCAATTGTAATTGTAATTATATTTATATAGCGCTTACCACCCCTGTTAAGGCATTGAAGTGCTTTTCAGTGAGTAGCACAGTACTTCGAAACCCAAAAAGGATTAGTGGTGGATTAGTATAGGCAAATGGGAGTTAATTTGAGCGGCGGACATGGGAGTCTGTGAGTTGGATTGAATAGGATTGTCGGGGATAGAAGAGTGTCCCTTGTTATTTTGTTCTAGTCAGCCACTCGCACCTAGACACAACACAGAAATGGAGCTGTTATTTAAGAGCATTTGGACCTTGTCATATAGGTATACACATCACTGTAACACACAGAGAGAGACCAATATTTCCTGAGAGAAGATCACGTCTGTATTTAAGATGTAATACATTCATCTGTATATGCTAAGGCATGGGATCTGCTGCTAAACACAGAGATCTTTTCTGTTTCATCATTTTGCTTCTGTAGAAGAGGAAGGGGGTTTGACAATTCTGTTTTATAATATGACAGGTCTTTTTGTAATATATGGTTTTTTGACAATGCTGATGACATTTTTGCTGGGCAGTTGTTTTCTAAATGTGGCACATATACTGCATTTCAGTGCACAATAGTTTAAATAAACATTTCAAACTTCTTTCATATCTATTTGTGGACAAGAATGAGCATGTGAGCAAAAGGGAGTGTCCTGTCACAGCAATCCCTGAGAGGGTCGGGAGTGTTGTGTTCTGGGATATCAATTCACTTGTTCCTCTGTTTATGAGTAGGAGGGCAATGAGACACTGTGGCTGGTTGAACTCGGAATCATGGTACTGAGGTGGTAAGGTGACTCCGTCCATAACTACTGATGTTCTATGGTCCCAACCATAGTGCTTTTCCTGAGTAGAATCCCTGCAACCGTGTTCCATAAAGGAGAGAATCCCTATTTTAAGAATGGGGTGAAAACGGTATTAGCTGGTACCCATAAAGTGTACTAGATTCGAGAGGACAGAATGAGATAGAGCATGAATCTCAAATTCAATCTATCAATATCTGGTTCATGCCGCTTAGTAGTTTCAAGTAATATGGTAAACTTATCATGCAGTAGCAAATTGCAATCAAAAAAAGTTCAGAAAGGATGGCTAATCAGAGTTCAGCCATCAGCATTAAGCCCTTAGCATCCAGCATGAGGGAAAATGGGATACTTATGGAGCACGGGTCTGGAAAAAAGGCATAAACCTACTCTAGGAACATGCGCTAATATAAACAGTCAAGAGAAGTGTTGCAGTGCATGTTGCTTCTTCTTCACCTCTATTCCCATAAGCTTTAGATGTTCTTCTTAGAGCACTCTCCTCTACCTCTCTCACATAAGATACAATGGACTGCAGAAAGGAATCATGAAATGTGAAACATTATTAACATTGCATCTACACATGAGGCCTTTCGATTTCTGGACCTCCTTTTTTCATTAGCATGATAGCATTTCTAACCTTCTAATTAAGTACATTGTATGTTAACTAAACAATAGACTATGTGAGATGTGAAATAGAAACATCAGCTGCAATGAAATAGTTTATAGCACTACAGCTTTTCATGAAAAAATGAGGAAAATATATTAAAGGTCAACATTTCTTATTCAAGCATTGTATTCTTGTGTGAACTATTTTATTCAATGATAAAACTTTCTAGCAAATGTGTTCAAAACATTATTCTTAATCAAAAACAATCTGTAGTTTTATGTGAAGGTTTAATTTAAAAGCAAGTCAGGGTAAGGTCACATTTTAAAAACATTTTATGCATGCCTTAACACATTAGGTTAAGCCACTAGTAAAATAAAGCTGCTTTAAGCATGTTGAGGCCTAGTACTGATAAGTATAGCTACTTACTGCATGGTGCACCTATTAAATACTGTGTCAGATCAATACAAATGACATGTTAGTAGATCATATTTTACTTTACCTAAATTATTTTTGCATTTTGATAAAACGGTTTGTCAGTAGAAAAGTGAAAGTCATTAATTCAAAGTTGAAACAATGACATAAGGACAGACATTGTTGCTTGGTAGTTGCTGGATTTCGTGTTTTTCCTAGAGGAACTGATACACCATATACGTGCACTGGGTCAAATTTAAGATTTCTACTTAAAGCAAGTTTTATTATGGAATTTCGTTTTAGGAAACAACAGCCTCTATTAGGAACCTTTTGTTCAAAACATCGGCAGGCAATTAAACACCCCATAAACTTCAGTGTAATAGAATAGATGGCTCTTTAGTGCCTTCTGTCAAAAGAAATACAAATTTGAAAGAGAATTGGACTGAGGTGCACTAGGCAGATAGTTCAATTCAGAAAATTGTAAGAAAAATGCTGCATATTTGAGTGTTGAAAACATGTTTTACTAATTATGTTTTCCATAGACCATGATCTTCTTACATATTCACAGTCTTAGAAAATAAATGCCTTGCGTTGAGAAAATTAAGTTAATATTTCAAAATCTCTCTAGAAAACTGCCAATTTTGTTTTTCCACATTGTAGTACATTAGCTCCATAGGCTAACATGAGAAGGCTTTATTAAACTCTAATAAAGTATTACTGTTGACAGGAGAGAGCTGAAATGATACGTTGGTGCATACAGCTGCTGCATTGTTATTGAAGCACTGTCTGCACCATGACCTGTGGGCACTGCACATTGCTTTGCCCCACTTTGCCCTGATGCCGAAGGCGCCGGCGCTACTGAATTCAACTTCAGAGGAGTTCGATCTGTAACGTGTGTGACTCCAAAGGCCCAAAGACTTGTGCACTGATCTCCAAAGATGGCGCCTGGCTATGCCTGCCGACAACACCGCCTCTTTAGATCTCTTCACCAAGAAGAAACCAGCTGACAACCTTCAGCTGGATTTCAAAGGATTTGGTCAGGTGCATTGTGGGAACTGTAGTCCCAACTCTCCAAGGAGAACCTCAGAGCTTCTGAAAACTGTGCTGGTGTTGTAAATCCACCAAGAACCCAAAAGGACCTTATGGAGGCATCTCCAGAAGTTTTAAATGTTTAAAACATCCATAAGTTGACTGATCTTTTGTCGAGAGTCAAGCCGGCAATGCTGTACCACGACCAGGCCTAAAATTCAGGTTTGTTCCGCTGAAGCTCCGGGGCTTTTCGTCATCAATGTAAATGTGTTGGACTTGTAAAGCGCACAGCTGCCCGTGAGTGTCCCAGCGCTGAAGACCGCTGGGGAACCCGTCCTGGCTTTCCCTGTGAGATGGTCCTTTCTGGGTATCTCCAAGGTGAAACCAGGCATCCCCGGCATCTGTGGGGGGCCGTTGTAGAGATGAGGCAAGCTTAATGCCCAGAGTTGCAGAGTGTGATCCCTGGTTAGAGTAGGCACTGAGGCGAGAATTGTCGAGTCCGCTGACCCTGGTCCACGACCTTGCCACATCGGGAATCGAACCCTGGTCCCAGGCCATTCTCTGCTTCTGGGTCTGCCGCCTCTAACCAGTGAGCCACACCTCTCCATTAATGAGACTTCCAGAATTTTACCTAGGCATCCCGCTGAAGCAGGCTGCTATCATTGAACCCAACCCTGGCTTGCCAAGGTGGTTTACTCGACGTCAAGAGAAAAAGCTCCAAAAAAAGGGACAAAGTCAGAAGGTAAATACGTGTCCACACCACGTTACGAGACATCATTGATAACATTACTAATGACATCAGACATCAGTAATAAAACTGCAGTCATATACAGCATAAAGTTACTGAGCATTTGTTGTTCAATAGCATGACAATTGTGTATGCCACGGAGAAAACTGTAATTGTACATTTCAAAAGTTCTTTGGTGCATCATTTAAAAATCACAACATTTGAAGGTCGAAGAAGTAATCCATCCTAAACGAGGTAAAGACTGAGCACGTCTGATGTGGGTTGCAGAGGTATGTTTAAAAGTAGGTTATAGAATAAAGAAAAAAACGCTTCTAAAAAATCTGTGAGCAAAGTCAAAGCTTCTGTTAAAAATGCATTACGCACCAGTAGCTATCTAGGCATCTTTATTTCCTGACCTTCACTAAAGAGTTCGAGTCACTGCATTGTATTGAATAATGCAGAGCAAAGGTGTGTCCCAGTTAGTGGTTGTTTATCTCGTACATGGCTGTAAGGTTGAACGCCATTATGCCCATTTGTGTGTTTACTAAACTATAAAGCATTGTCCATAGGGCCTGGGGGAAATGTTTTTTACAGAGGCAAATGTAAACCTGTCAACATATTGTACTAAAATTGCAGGTCATGTGAACTTTTAAGAGGTGAATCTCATTAAGATGAATAGAAAATTGTCAACGGTTGCTGTGTGTTAAATTACTTCAAGTCCACAAATGTTATAGGATGGTGTCACAATGATTGTATGATGTCATCAGCAATCTCATCAATGATGTTGTTTAACATGAGTGCAATAATACACAAATGGATTGCCTCATACCTTACCAGAAGAACCCATAGAATCGACCTCCCACTGTTCACCTTGGAACCCAAGAAGATCATCTGCGGCGTCCTGTAAGCCCCACCATCTTTAATCCATACATGACCCCCTGGTCAACACCGTCCAATTGCTCTCCAACTCCAATGATACCGGACTGGATGAAGGACAATTGTCTCAAGCTCAGTACTAACAAGAAGGCAGTCTTCATCTTTGGAAACACCACCTTGCCACGGAACAATGCATGGTGGCCTGCTGAACTCAGCCTATCCCACTCCCAACAGATCATGCCCAGAACCTCTGCATTATCTTGGACAGCAAGCTATCTACGAAGAAACAGGTAAACTAAGCCTCACCTGGCTGTTTCCACAGTCTAGGCATGCTCTGCAAGTTCTTCTGGTGGCTCTCAGTCAACACCAGGAGGACAATTATGCAGGCCTTCATCACCAGCAGGCAGGACCATGGGAACACTCTCTACGTAGAAATCACTGCAAGCCTCCTGAAGAGACTACAGACAATACAAAACTCAGCAGCCAGACTCATTCTGACCTCCCCAGACAAACCCATATCACACCCCGTCTCAAGAAGCTACACTGGCTCCCAATCCTGAAGAGATGCCAGTTCAAGATGCTGTCCCACGCATACAAAGCCCTACACAACGAACGACCAGCATACATCAACAAACACATGAAATTCCACCAACCAACCAGACGTCTATGATCCACCTTCCTCTTTCTCGCAGACACTCCTGGGATCCGCTGAGGCTACAGAGGAGGACATTCCTTCTCACATCTGTTGACCAAAGCATGGAACAACCTTCCGATGCTCTTTAGGATCGCCTCATCGCTCCAGCAAATCAAGAAAGGACTCAGAACCTGGAAGTTCAATTGAACTGATTAGGAAGAAACAGTTAGCAACTCCAGCTCCGTGAGACACTCACAGGTGATTTGCAGCACTTTTCAAATCCTTGATTGACAGATTGATAAGAGGTCATAAGCAGTACATTGCAGGGGCACAACTAATAGTTAGCCAAGAAAAGTATAACTGGTGAATTTCAGAAGGTTTTTAGTTTGTATATATTAATTTTAATATTTACTCGGTCACCCAACTACAGTAACTGTAACTCTCACCTTCTCCATGAACAGCTTATACTGTTTTATAATAACTCACTTACACTATTTAAAATAATAGTACTTACAAGAACAGTTATAACATCACAATTAAATCCTTTGTGAGACCACAGGGGTATATTTATGAGAGCCTTGTGTTACTTTTGCACCATGCAAAGTGGAACATGCATGATGCAAGGCTCCGAGTCAGGTTTATGAAGCCACATAAAGCCATCTTGCGTTGCTTTGAATGACCTCAAAATCTTGCGCAAGACAATGCAGTGTAATTCGGTTCAAAGCCTTATTCTGTGCAAGGGAGGCATACCATGGGCATTGTGGTACATGTTCCCAGGGAGACAACCTTTACAACGCAACTTTTACTATGCAGTGCCATTACGACGCAACTTTTACAACGCAAACCATTACAACGCATTGCACTGGGGGCGCTCTAGGATAGGGAATAGGTTCAATTTACTATCCAACACCTTACCTACTATCCACGGGGACTGGAGTTGGAATAGTAAATTAAACAATTCACTATCCAGCGCCCCAAAGCACTATGCGTTGTAAAGGCATGCATTGTGAAAACCGCGTTGTAAAGGCATGCGTTGTGAAAGCATGCGTTGTGATGTCATACATCCAAAATTGTACGTCTCCCGAGGTGAGGCATAATGTGGAGAAATATCTCTCTTTCTCCTCTATTTTTCTTTTTCTATGTGTGCTGTATTCTGCGGGAAGCGCCCACAGCATCGGAGTCAAAACCTCGCGGTGCCATCGCAGCGCGATTTTTACATCGCATCTTCGTTCACATCGCATGCAACGACGGCGCGATGTCATTAACATCGCATGCAACTACAACGCATGCGATGTTAGACATGACAGTGCGATGCGATGTCGGAATACATGGTGAAAAACATGACAAATTGGCAAATGTGTCAGAAAATGTTTCAGAAATCACGCGAATGGTGAAAAACATGACAAATTGCACATGACAAATTGGCAAATGTGTCAGAAAATGTTTCATAAATCACAGCGCGATGCAAAACATGACACATTGCCAACTGTGTCACAAAATGTGTAATAAATGACAGTGCGATGCAAATGTTGAAAAACATGACAAATTGGCAAATGTGTCACAAAACGTTTAATAAATCACAGCGCGATGCGAACGTTGAAAAACATGACAAACACAAAATGTTGAAAAACATGACAAATTGGCAAATGTGTCAACAAAATGTAGCAAAAAGGAACATTAATATGGGCGGAGCTACAAGGAACATTATTATGGGTGGTTGCTGGGGATGGGTGGATGTGTGGCATACTGCATGGATGGATGAGTGAATGGATGGGTGATGGTGGATGTTGCAGAATGGATGGGTGATGGTGGCTGAATGTATGGCTGGGTGTGGCTGGATGCGTGCATGAAGGATGGATGGATGGGTGGACTGATATTGGTGGATGAATGGATGGATGAATGGAAGGATATTGGTGGATGAATGGATGGATGGGTGGCATTAATATGGGCGGAGCTACAAGGAACATTATTAGGGGTGGTTGCTAGGGGATGGGTGGATGTGTTGCATACTGCATGGATGGATGAATGGATGGGTGATGGTGGGTGTTGCAGAATGGATGGGTGATGGTGGCAGAATGTATGGCTGGGTAGTTGCTAGCCGATGGGTGGATGAGTGGGTTTATGAGTGGCTGGATGCGTGCATGAAGGATGGATGGATGATGGGTGGACGCACACTATAACATCGCGTCAAATAAGTAAGTCGCCTGACCCACTAAAATAAAAGAAACTTACAAGTGCTTCATTTTTATGTTGCTGATTAATGATTTATGTGGGTGGACAACAGGGGAATACGTAAAATACATGCAAAATGCAGGCCCCATGCAAAGGGAGAGGATGTGGCCACACAGCTAGCGCTGCCGACTTTGGTGCTGGGAACCAAGGTTCGAGCCTCGCCTGACACAGTAAAATGAAAGAAACTTACAAGTGCTTCTTTTTTATGTTGCTGATTTATGATTTATGTTTTTTTATTCATTTTAATCAGAAACATAAAAAAAGCACTTGTAACTTTCTTGTGGATTAGGCGAGGCTCGAACATTAGTTCCCAGCATCAAAGTCGACAGCGCTATCTGTGTGGCCACATCCTCTCCCTTAGTGCGGGGCCTGCATTTTGCATCTATTTCACTTATTCCCCTGCTGTACACCCTGTAGAGTCCTGGCATGGGCCTATAATGTAAAGACACCAGGACACATGCGTTACTGTTGGTGGCTAGTAACGTACTGACCACGCCCAGGGCCCTGGGCTATTTATTAACAAAGTAGCGTCTCCACGCTAACGTCTGGGTGATACCAAAACCCCTTTACGCCTGAGGGGGGGAGACATTCAGGAACAGTGAAAGGGGGCGTGTGCTGCAGTGGTACACCCCACTGGCAGCAACACTACATTCCTCCTTTACCTAGGGATGAAAAGACAAAAGAGAAACAAGCACTTAGATACTAAATAGTCTATCCGGTCAGCGACCGTGTTGTGGTATAGGGATGGCGGCATCCAACCAAAAGTTCACCAACTGTCTCTGGTTCAGTCTCTGCTTAACTGGCACAACTTGCAACATTTCAAATATCAAAACAGAACAGTCTTACTTCATTTCTCGGCGGGGTCAGCCATCTCGACCAGTTCAGCGCCAGCACTGTGCCACAAAGTCGCGATATCTCTGGGAAGGCTTTGGGCACGGACGCAGGCTGCACCTTGTTTGGCTTCGGCTTTCTCCCGTAGCTGCGGGTGATTCTTCTGGGTCTCTGGTCTCGTGGACGGTGGATTCCTCTACTGGTCTCTGCGTGACATGGACGCTCGGGGTAGTGTCCTCTGCTTGGCTTGTTGTAGCGTCTGTTCCTACCGATCCCGAGGGCCGACGTTGGGGGGTCTGGTACCACTCGTCTTGGTCAGGGTCTGCACCCTCCTCAGGTACTTGCTTGAAGAATGAGACGTTTCTAGTGACAGATTCGCCATTTCTGGTAGCTGTAACCATGGTTCCATTGACCTCCATCACAGTCCATGAGTCCAGTTCGAAGGGCAGCCGGAACTTTCCTCCGGGGTGGCGGTCCTTCACCAGAACCTTATCCCCGACTTGTATGGGACTGTCCGTCGCTCTTCTCCGTCGGGACGCCTCTTGATTGGTTTTGGTGTGCTGTTCCATGGACCGTTTCCTCGGGTTAGGGGCGAGCTCCCACGCTGGGTGGTGCGGGATGGTGTCCGCCACAACTCGATTGAAAGAGAGTCGGCTTGGGGAGACTCCTGTAGTACTCTCTGAGGAACTGGTAGATGGCAAGCTCCAGGCATTGGCCGTCGGCAACTGCAATTTGTATTGTTTTGTTCAGGGTCCTCATTAGCCTCTCGACCTCTCCATTAGCTTGAGGCCACCTGGGCGTGATCCGTCTGTGTTTAATACCTTGGCCGTGAAGATAGTCCGTGAATTCGTTGCCGTTGAAAGGAGGTCCATTGTCAGTGCGGACTTCCTTCACGAGCCCATGGGTGGCCAGTATCTTTTCGAACTTTGGTATTACTTCCCAGGCTGCGGTTGACGACACAATCTCTACTTCCGGGTAGCGGGAGAAATCGTCCACCACGACGAGCATGTATTTGCCTCCAGGGAAGCTACCGAAGTCTGCACTCACTCGCACCCACGGGGATGTGGGGCCGTCTTCGGTTACCACTGGCGCCGGTGGATTTGGGAGGCTCGTCGCTAGACACACTGGACACCTATGGATCACTTCTTCAACTGCTCTGTCGAGTCCCGGAAACCACACCTTGCTTCGGAGCCTGTTTTTGGATTTGACGATCCCTTGGTGTGATCCGTGTGCCAGTATGGCAACTTGTTGGGTCAGACTGCTGGGCAGCACCAGGCGGGAGCCTCTCAGGAGGCATCCTTCGGTGGATACAGACAGTTCGTGTCGGACTTGGTACAGGGCTTTCAGGACGGCTTGGGCGTCAGATGTGCGAAAGGATGCCGGGCTCTGGAGCGCCTTCCAGTCTCCACACTCTACGGCACGGATCGCGATCTGGAGACAATCATCGTCCTTAGTGGCTCTTGACACCTCTTCCAGGGACATGGGACGTGGTCTTGACCTTTCGACGATCAGTCGGACATACTCTTCGGTGGCTGCTGCTTTGGCGGCTTCCGCGTCAGTGACGGGTCGGGCGTGCCTTGACAGGTAGTCTGCAGGATTACGCGAGCCGGGCCGGTATTCTACCGTGAACTGGAACTCTTGCAATTGCAGCACCCACTTCTCGATCCTCGGGGGTGGGCGAGAGGAAGAGCCCTGGAAGAGTGGTATGAGGGGCTTGTGATCGGTAACCACTGAAAAAGGATGTCCATAGAGATAGATGTGGAAATGGCGGCACCCCCACAGAATCGCAATGGCTTCCCGCTCGATCTGGGAGTAGCGCTGTTCGGTAGGTGTGAGGGTACGGCTGGCGTACGCAACGGGGGCCCACTCACCGCATGGTTGTCGCTGTGACAGGACGGCTCCCAGACCAGTGGGACTGGCGTCGACTAGCAGTTGCGATTCGTTTTGCGGGTTGAAGTATGCTAGCGTTGTGTCTGCTGATAGGGCCGCTTTCGTGTTCATGAACGACTCCTGTTGCTCCGGGCCCCAAGTCCAGGTGGCATTTGACTTTGTGAGATCGCGGAGTGGTCCAGTTAAATCAGACAGATCTTTTATGAAACGCCCACAGTAGGTCACCATGCCCAAAAAACTGCGGACTGCTGTTACTGAGGTGGGTGCGGGTGCGTTGTGAATGTCCATGACTTTCTCCGGGTCCGGGCCTACTCCTTGATCGGAGAATTTATATCCGAAGAAGCTGATGTCCCTGCGCAGGAATTCGCATTTGTCTTTGTGGAGCGTCAGTCCTCTCTCTTTGAGACGGTCGAATACTGCTTGGACGCGCCGGATGTGTTCATCCAAAGTCGGGGCGTGCACCAGGATATCGTCACTCACGTTTAGTACTCCGTCAAGGCCTTGGAGGACGTTGTGGATAATGTTCTGAAACACCTCGGCGGCGCTTGATATGCCGAAGTTAAGTCTCGTATATCTCCACAGGCCTGCATGTGTGGAGAAAGTCGTGATTGGGCGCGAGTCGGGGTGAAGCGGAATCTGATGGTATCCTGATCTCAGGTCCATTTTGGAGAACCACTTGGAGCCTGCGAGCTCTCCGATGATGTCGTCAATGGTCGGTGTCAGATGACGTTCTCTTTTAATGGCCAGGTTGGGGAGGCGCATATCCACACATATCCTCACCGCATCGGGTTGCTTCGTTTTTTTGGCCACGACGATGGGGGATACCCACGGGGTGGGCCCGTCACTCGTTCGATGATTCCTGCTTGTTCCAACATTCTCAGCTCGGCCTCCACTTTGGGCCGGAGGTGGAACGCGATCCGCCTGTGCCGGAGGGCTACCGGAGCCACAGATTGGTCAATGTGAAGTCGGACAGGGGGCCCTCGTAGACAGCCGATGCCCTCGAACAGCGAGGAGTGTTCTGTGACCAGATGATCCAGACCTTGAGCTTGAACTGTTAGGGCAAAGTGTATGAGTCCGAGTTCACGTGCAGTCTTGCAACCAAGGAGGAATCCTGATCCTTCTTGGGAGACGTAGATCTTCGTCTGCAGTTGCATGGTGTCATGGGACACTGTTGTCCGGAATACTCCGCACAGGCGCAGCGGGCGCCGAGTTCCGTAGGCGAACACTTGCACTCTGGTGGGGTGAAGTGCGGGAGCGTCTACCAGGCCCTGGTATACACTGGCTGCCATGAGATTTATCGTCGCGCCGGTGTCGATGAGGGCTCTGACTGCCTGGTCATGGACTTGAACGGTGCACATCGGCTCGGTTGACGACATGGCCGCTAGGGCGTTAAGCATGCGCACCACGTGGACAGACGCAGCGTCCTCCTCGTCGTCATCCATGTCGCTGCAGGGTGATGTGTTTAGTAGAGGCGCCACCTGTCGCGCCCTCCTGGGTGGGCCGCCTTGCTTCTTTCGCTGTGACGACACACAGACGCTCGCAAAGTGGTTGGCTTTGCCGCACGCGCTGCAGATTTTACCTTGGGCTGGACAGGCGCCTTTGTGTGGAGTGGCACCTCCGCACCACATGCAGGGCCGATCGCGGGTGGACTGGGCCTGATGAGGCTGTGCGTTCTTCTGAGGCCTCGCCCGGCCGTCAGGACGTTGTGACTTAACTGCGCACACTGGCTCCGTCTTGATTTTGACCGCTGGATCTGGCTCCATGTGGGCCGCACAGGCTTTGGAAAGTTCTTTGGAGCGTCCCAATGCGAGGATGTCGCGCATGGGCATGGCGTCTGTTTCTAGCACTCTCTCTCTCAGCTTCAGCGAGGCGCACCCCTGAATGAATTGGGCGTAAATTTCGTCCTCCGCGTCCGGGAGCGTGCACGTGCTCGCCAATTTCTTAAGACGTGCGTAGAATACGTCAACAGACTCCTCAGGGAGTTGGCGCGCTTGTCGGAGTAGGAAACGCTCGTAATCCGCGCTGGTGAAGGGCTCGAAGTATCTTGTAATGGCGTCTCGCAGGGTGGCGTATGTGTGGGGTGGGTCGCCCTCTGTGATGTCCTTGGAAATGTCGTGAATGGCCTCTCCTCCCAGATGCAAAAGCATTGCGCGACGCTGCGCCACTGCGACTTCCGCAGCAATGAAGTAGTTTTCGAGCCTTTCCACCCATTTTCTCCAACGTGTAGCTTGTGAGGGGGGGGTCCCTGTGATGGAGAAGGGCTCTAAAGGCGGCACGTGGGCCATGATGGTCGAAACGAGGCGTGGTGGGCCGCAGGCGTGAAACTAGCAGGCAGTCCAAAACCTTGCAACCTTCGCAAATGCAGTGTTACGAGGACAGGTACCTTGAAAACCCTCCTCGGACTTGTTCCGCCTGATGCGTGAGGTTCGGCAGGGCCTGCGGGCTCTTGGACATGCGGGATGCGTGAGGAAAAGGCCGGGAGATCGCGTTGCACGTCGGGGACGTGTTGCCGGGCGCTCTCTGCGCATGCGCGGGATGCGCTGGCCTGCCGGGGGAGCCGCACGGGGCTGGCGCCGTGTAGAGAGACGCAGGCTGGGGGCCACAGGCAGCGAGGGAGAGAGGGACTGCTTCAGCAGGTACCTGCGAGCGGCGCACCAGGCCACGCCGCGAAGGCGGTCACAGGACGGTCCAGGAGGCAGGCAGACTCCGTGTGGAGGCGCCGGTGAGCAGCGCGGGCAGGCAGGTCTCCGCCAGCACTGAGGCCAGCGAGGTGGGTCACCTAGGCGGCGTAGCAGTTAGCAGGCGACTCCGGATGGCTGGGCAGTGTGTCACGTGCAGACTCGCACGTCGTGGGGCCACCGGGCAGCGGAGTGCACACACAGAGGCGCGGTGCTACGGGGCACGCGGTGGGTGGATGGTAGACCACCACTCGTCGCCAATGTAGAGTCCTGGCATGGGCCTATAATGTAAAGACACCAGGACACATGCGTTACTGTTGGTGGCTAGTAACGTACTGACCACGCCCAGGGCCCTGGGCTATTTATTAACAAAGTAGCGTCTCCACGCTAACGTCTGGGTGATACCAAAACCCCTTTACGCCTGAGGGGGGGAGACATTCAGGAACAGTGGGAGGGGGCGTGTGCTGCAGTGGTACACCCCACTGGCAGCAACACTACACACCCCACCAAAATCCAAATCAGCCTCCAGATGTACTTTTATTTATGCAAAGCAGTTAATCTCCCTTAAAAAGGTTGCCTTCCCTGTACAATGTAAACAGCAGCATGAATTACCCCCATGTCACCGGAACAATGTTATAAGCAGAGATTACGCAATATCTGCCATTTAAAATGTTATTGGTCGGTCTAAGAGCTGTCGCCTTCGCATCATTATTGCGGCAGGCCATTTACAATTTTATTAGGAGCGCACTACATGAAATGTGATCGTGCTACCTAACATGATTTAATGTCGTCTGTTATTATATTTGTAACACCTTATCATTTAAAGTAAATACAGGTATTCTCCTCACCTCCAATTAATCACTGCTTTCACCCTTAACCTGTAACAGACGAAAAGCTATGGCATAGCAATGACGCCAAAGGCCCTAATACAAAAAAAAAGAAACAGTGGCCCCTCAGCCAGACCAGTGAGAGTATCCAAGGCCCGTCCATTGGCAGAGGGAGATTAAGTGACTTGCCCAGAATCACAGGATGTTGAGCCGGCGCCGAGGCTCGAGCCCGGATTTCAAGCCCCCGAGTCGGCCACTACGCCATAGACCGCTAGAATTGGGATCTACATATACTCCTCCAGGGCAACCCTAGAAGTATACGGGAACGGGGTAACGAGGTAATATCCAAACAGAAAGACATGTGGAACTCTGAAAAAGAGGGGAACCTCGTCTAATCGTTAGAGGAATGCACAACCTGATCACAGTTTGAGCACTACTGTCATATTGTAGCGCATATACATGCAGTATAATGTGATATGCGGCACCATGTTTCGTCCTGTACTTTTCCTGATTTCACTTTTCTGTTGAATTGAAGACTGCCGAATGAGCTGGGGTAGAAGCAGGTTCACTCGGCAAATACAAAAAAAATGCGTTGTTTTGCCCTGCGACGTGATGTTCTGCGGGGTGATGTTCGGGCCAATGGGAAGCAATGCAGTCGCGTTGCAAAAGTCGGCGATGTCTTTCTTCACGATGTAATGGACGGGGCGATGTGATAGACGCGATGTTACAGCGCGCGATCAGTGTGGCCGCGATGTAACGTCATACATCCGTATTCTGCAGTACACATAGAAAGAGGAAAATGCCTCTTAGGAATGTTTTTGTGCCGGAAGGTCTCCTTCATGCGCAAAACACAATCCTATGTAAATTGTGTGTAGTTTAAATTTTGTTTATAGGTAAAGAATACAAAAGTTATATTAATGTTCCCACCCAGGAACAGTGTGAGAGCTAATTGCAGATGCAAATTTTCTTCCCCACCCCTTCCTTGCTGAGTGAAGCACTGTTAATTACTCCTTTTTCGTGGGCAGGCCTTTGTTCCATTTGATAACTTAATTAACTTCATAGGCCTAAGAGAAGCAAACTGAACTTTAAGGCAGATTTTCCCCTATGTGTATAATACAGTGACACTGCTTATAAACCAGTAAATCCTTCTGACCATACCTGTGAGTGCTCACTAATATTATTAGGCCTATCCAAGGTCAGAATTTAACCTTGCAGAGTCCCCTCTGCTCCAGGCTACTAATGCACAGGTGCTGAGCTGCGCAAAATGGTGGTCTTAAATGAGCAGCCCACACATGTACATGTGTGCACATATGCTTACATATAACGAGCCAACTGTGCCTTACCATAGCAGCGTCATGGAGGCCTTATCTTAAAAGGTACTGACGGTTGACATGCTCCGTCCATTTACTGTGTGACTAGAGTGGGTGACACACAAGTGATGAGACTCACCCACAGTTAAAAGTCCAAACCTGTGTGATTACAAAGCAACAAAAAAATAATCAGGGTGTACTAAAGAGGTGGAACCCATTTTTAACAATTCACAGCTAACATAAACTATTTATTGTCTTAGAACAATTATTTATTAATGCATTAGTTAGAATAGGTATATGATTGTTGAGGCATGTCAGTAAATCACAATTTTAATTAATGCTCTACCAATTACAGTTATCAACTGTTATGATTGCATTTAGAACCACTGAAGGATACTGCATAACGTTGAAGGTAGCTCCTTCAGTAGACAATATATAACAATTCAGAGTGCTGTGCATAGTTACCATATTAAGTTTAATTATATTGCAATTCAAGAGAAATTTTGAGTTTCAGTTCACAATAGAGAGAGACAAGTACAGCGAGGGTCAGCAGTTACATCAAATATAATATCAAACGTTAGTTGGTGCTGGCAATTTCACAGCCATATCAAAATTCTTCCTTTGAAATTTGATATCAGTATGATAGAAGTGCAGATCAATTACAGCTATGACACCAAACACTGTGATGATATTCAGTGTCTCTCTTTGCCTCGCCTATTTCATTCTTCTTCCCCCAGATCTACTTCTAACATGCATGTTGGATTCCTGTGGACTTGGAGAAGTGTGGATGTTCACTTCGTTCTCATTAGATCCTCATTCCAAGGGTGGTGCATATTGAAAATAACAGTCTGCCCCATCCCAGGTTTAGAAGATTACATTTATTTTGGTTTCTTGCATTGTACCTTAATGCCAGTTATGTTGGTGACAAATAAATACTTAATGCAATTTTTTGTAGATCTACAATATCATGATCCGGGCTTATAACTCCAAACCAAATTTATATAATGATTTTTTTTACAGATCATTTTTTGCTGTTAAATGTCACTTTTTCTTGGGAAGTATTGTTTTCTTTCGGCACTATGGGATCAATTAAACCATGTTGCAATTTCTAGACGTTTATTGACGCACTCTTTTTTACAACTCATATTACACAACTCCATAACAAAATGTGTTATCATTGAACATACAATGATTCAGGATTGAACTTATAGCAGTTATATAGGTGGATTTTAATGGCCATTCAAAGTTGAATCCTATTACAGGTAAACCCTCAGTCACATAAAATAATAGAAATTTCCAACTGTCATAAACATTTGACTTTAAAATGTGCTTAATTCCTTTGTTATCTTTCTCTAAAGCTCAGATACATTTTCGATTGGATAGTTAGAATTGCAATTAAAATATACTGTAGCAACTATGTCCACTATCATGTTTATTTATTTGTTTGATTAATTAAAATCTTACAAAATATGGATAAAAAGTAGCAACTATGTGAGTATTTCATTCAGTATTGTCTTTCCAGTACAAGGCCATAGATCACTATAAAATATTCCTCAAGAATTCTGGACATACATGATCCATGGTAGTCCTAATAAAATGATATTCAGAGATGTATATATTGTAGATGGTAGAACGTGTACTGTGCAATTTATCACACTTCCACAGCACTTAGATTTAGCTATTAAGAGAGAGACAGGAAAGCATCTCAAATGTGCATCTGCCTCATCGACTACTATACTGTCTGACACAGAAACTAATCAGTTCCAAAGAATCAATAACAACTAAACTAACAAAAATAGATTTGGTAAAGTATGGTGAGGCCTACAAAATTAACATGTATTGTGGGGATTTATCTCTCCACCAGTATTCTCTTTTTGACCCAGCTGCCAAGTACAACGAGATTAAAAAGTTGCGAAAGTGCCAAACAGAGAACAGATTCACAGCTTCTACTACCTGCAGTGGCATACCAATTGTAATTAAGATATGGTTAATAATTTTACCTCCCTCAATAAGTGTAAATCTGGGTTTCCAGGTAAAAGGTAAAGTAGCAGCCAGATGGAAAATCGTTTTACCCAAACAATAAATTCCTGAACTGAAGGTGAGCAAGCACCCACGGTTGCTGGTGATGTAGCTCTCTGTTTCATGAGAATCATTTAGATGAGCTACATAGAAGAGAATTATCGGATTTACCCATAACGTGGATTTGAAAGCATCTCCACAATATGTTGGACTGTGTAAATTGACCAATCGCTAATCCAGGTAAGCCCCTTCCAGAGTCTGTTTTAGAGCCATCAAAAGACCACGTAGTAAAATAGCTCATATTGTCAAAAATCACTAGAATATGTAATATGTAATATTACAGCTTCAGAGAGTAAAGGAAAGAAAGGTTCTGGCAGGAGTACAGGTTAAGACAAGAATGTCACCAAATAGAGGTTTCAATAAAATGGACCATAGCTATTAGATCCATTTAGAAATTGATATATTTACACAGAATCTATAATAAATAGTTTAGCGAGAGGAATAATAAATTACAGATAAAGACTTTTGACAGACATTCGATTCAGCTTAACAGATTCTAGAAGCCCTCCAGTTTTTTATTATAGATTCTGTGTAAATATATCAATTTGTATTTTAGACTTGACAATGTTTTTTGTAACTACTTGATGAATTTTGTCCTTCCTCTGTACCGCTTTCCCAATAAAAAATAAATAAAAAACTATTAGATCCATTTAGAGTATAAACGATTACTTTCTTGAAGTTTCTCCTGCACCGTTACTTCTTGTTTTTCATTTCCTGGCTCAAGTCATGTGATCCCTAAGAAGACATGAGAGAACGATAGTGTTTTCTCCTGGTCCAGACACTAGCACACTAACACAAAGGACCTAATTTGCAGTTTGACAGACAGGGTACTCCAACACATATCCTTGGCCTGTCTGCCTCATTTAGAATCATGCAGATCGTAAGTATTCTGTTGACGCAACCTCCATTGGCTCTGTCAATGGAATATTTCCTCTGATAGCCCAAGCTGGCTCCTGATTTGGTCATCATATCACTGACATTGCTGTCTGTAAAATAATTCCTGCATTGCCAAGAACTACCATGATGGTGTTCCTTTTCAATGTAGACGGTTGTCTGCAGTTTCGGTGGCTAACTCCTAATTTGGGGGGGTGGCGGTGGATAACTCCAAATTTGGGGGAGGCAGAATTCCCTCAGGACGGCAACGGTATTGTCCTCTGCCATTCCGATGGCACATGGCACCATATCTAATTGGATGGAGAACTCTGGTGTAATCAGATACATTTTTGTTTATATTTTGGGGCACTGGATAACAACAAACATTGCAGCTTTTATTGCATGCCCTGCTTTGCCTCGGTAATTCAGGGAACAATGAGCACAGAGCACTTACGAGAAGGGGCCATAATGTCTACAATTGCTGGCACCACAGCTGACCATGGAATAGCCATTCATGTTCCTGTCCTACATCCCCTGCATTAAAGCCTAGGGTTAAAAATGTATGTAATCTGCCCCACCTGAGCCAGCAGCAATGCAGCAGCAATATGAGTAGGATGTTGCAGTGACGGTGCAATGATATCCAGTGACACTGAGAACAGGCCAAGCAAATGACAGACAAGGGCCCAAAATGCTGGACCTTCTTTGACTTTGGGATGAAACTATTTACTTTGTTTAGAGGAGACGGTCTCCATCATACTTATCCCAGTTAACCTTGAAGAATGACAATTACATGGCTGAGACACAGACAATAGGGTTAGGGTATACAAGCTGTGCATACAAAAAAAAGTAAATCTTGTTCAATCCGAAGCTAAGTGATAATATATATAATAAGTTACCAAACCTGAGTAGCAATCCAGACAATAAATGCAAGTAAGTAAAGGGCACATACCTATTCCCCTTACCCGTTTAATAAGAATATTTCTTAGAATAAAAGAACATCAAAGTAGTTAAAATGGCTGAGCAAAGTATGAGAGAAAGGATTTCATTTCAGAAAAAGAACAGATGGTTCGCTCATTTGTCTGGATAAAAACAATTTTGTAATCAACATGTTTACTGATGTACAACACTTATTCAATGTAGAAGAAAATGTGTGTAACCAATTTGATGTTGTGAATAGAGTGACCCCGTGGGAGGAAAATGATGGGATGGAATGCTACTAATAATTATTGCCTGTAATTTACACAAACAAGCATTCGTCCCATCTGCTTTTGAGTGTTTGAAGTATATAGGGTCCCGGTCTCGCTCGCTCGTTTTGTGTGACCTTGCTCGATATCCACAAAGTTTGAAACTGATGAAAAGTTACTTTGAATTGTCTTCATTTTACAATTGTTCCGAAGACCAAACATACAAATAAATTAAATGGCAAAGATGAATCAAACTTCTATACATTTTTCCCGTACACATCACATGAAAAGACTTAAGAAAATTGCTGATACTTGGAAATCATATCAGTGAGAACCAGGGCAAATCACTTAGTCCAAAATGGCCAGCATCTGGAAGCAGGCAACAAAACACGCATTCACCTCTGTAACTGCACAATGCAGTGCACAAATCTGCGTAGACCCTGAACGGGATATTCGGGCAAGAAGCTCTGATGTTAGTAAGCCTTTGAGGGTACTGTTTGGCTGCACTGTCTTTCATTAGCAGTAGGCCATGTTGTGGAGAGAAATACATTATTGTATCTCATATATCTTACCATGGAGCATGTTTCTTTGATTATGAGACAGTCAGGTAAATGCATCAAGCATTTTTGCGAGCGCAAACGGTGCGAATCGCAAAATGTGTCCGTTTGCGCACGCAAAAATGGCATTTGAGATGCATCAAGGCTTCATGCACTCGCAATTTAAGAATTCGCAAATAATTGCGAGTTCTCAAATTGCGATTGCATTTAAGGAATCCAACGGAGAGATTGCAGAAAAAGACATTAGCCAAGGCTCTAGCTAGCCTTGCTTAAAGGAATCATTTTAGAAACTTCTACCAGTCAGAACTCGACTGAGAGCTTCAGGACCAAGAGATTATTTAAGGCATTGCCTAGCCTTGCCAAAAGTATCAACATACATATACAGAATTCCTGAGGAAGGCTAACCGCCGAAACGCGTTGAAGGGGAATTAATTCTGTATTATTTGGAACAATTTATCTTATGTTTTATGTTTTGAATTGTAAAGCACTTATTTGTATTATACACATGTAAAAAACATATAGTTATTCATTAATTGCTTCAAATATCCTACAAAAGTTCATAAATAAAATAAAATAAAAGAAAAATAATTTCATAAAAAATCTATTCAGGCATTTACCTTATTATTTTTAGCGTTCATTAGTGCTATGTAAATACATGCACATAACCCGGTGCTCTTTTCCTTCTTTCTAATCATCGCAATTTGCGATTCCTTAAATGCAATGCATGAACCATTCCAAGAATGCGAATTCGCAATCTGGAGTCGCTATTTACCGCGAATTCAAACTACTTGGTAAATAGCAAAAACTTAGAAATATGCACTTTAGTGCATTTTTCTAAGTTGTATATTACACACACACATGTCCTTGGGACATGTGTGTGTGTGTAACACCAGTGAACATTACCATTTCAGGGGTGCAACAGGGTGTCCCCTGGCACCCTTGAAATTGCGGCACATTTGCGATTCGCTAATTGCGAATCGCAAATAAGGAATGACTCCCCATTCATTCCTATGGGCCTTTAGGCCCAATGGAATGAATGGGAAAGCCATTCCTTATTTGCGATTAGCAATTAGCGAATCACAAATAAGGAATCAGTAGGAATCGCGAATTACATTGCGATTCCTACATGCATCCCGTTTTGCGAGTCTTTAATAGCGAATCCTTAAAATTCGCTATTAAGGACTCGCAAAACATAACTTTGATGCATCTGGGGGAGTGTCCTCTAACTCTAAATGTTTTCTCTAAGACGTCATCATTGCAATTATTATAACCTGTATGGTCATACATTTCTGTCTGTGCATGGTGAGTATGGGTCTACTGTTTTAGGTCTGACAATATAACATTGCTATACTAAAATAGGTCCATAATAAACCGAAATGGGACACAAACCAGCCAGGGGTATAAGAATAAAAGTAGACACAGGAAGTGCATCTTCCCGGAAGATTTACTCATGTGTCACTAAGATATGCCCTTTCCATCTGCCTTTTCTACTTTAGAGGCATCACACATGTTTTCACACCTGTATTTCTTATACACGAAGCTAAACAGACATTGTATCCTTTATTTTAGGCAAAAAAAGTTGAGGACCTGACCTGGATCTTTGATATATTTTTTATTGTATTGGAAATGCCGTATTGATTTTGATGAAATAGCCGAAGTATAAACTATGTATATTTATCATAATTTCTACACCGTTGAATCAATGATCAAGTTTTTGGTTTTCCCTTTATGTAAGTATAACTCCTTACTATTATAAGCATTATATTGCATAGTATAGCCATCCTCTGCATTGACCTAAACAGCACTACATAGTAAGGTCATTTTGTGTAAAAAGATACACAGGTAACAATAATAATTATATACTTACCTTTAGGATCTATGTAGTGATAGGTGACATTGTGAATTCAATAATAATTTAGGATCATACAATCGCCATGCATTCTCGTTAATTCAAACGAAATCACACAAAACAAACAGAAATGTTAAAGTAATGCCATAGTTAGGTGTTGTAATAACATAAAACTGACATTTAAAAAACCCAAAAAAGACTGAAATGCATCAGTTATGGTCAACTGAGATATCTAAAATGTTTGCCCCTGCCATTCACTGCATATAATAACCTCACATTATACGTTCCTTGTGACATGTTAAATGACTTCATTGATGGCATCACTGATGGCATCTCGAATAACTTCATTGATGATATCAGTAATTATATCATCCAATGAATATGACAGTTTTCCACACGCTGTTCTAACTGGTAGGTATTCTACAGGCTATACTGGACCCAATTTTCTATCCCTTCTCTGTTGCTAATGGCCGTAACCTTCAGCAAAATACAGAACATAAAGCATATCGGTGAAATCAATTATATTTAGTATATATTATTATCTGATTTTAGTGGTATTCAGATGGGTAAGGAATATAATGGCTCTGTATATATGAATACAATTGTCAACCTATTAAATATTTATTATTATTCAAAACAGTGTTTGGTCATTATTTAACTTAATGAAATGTGCCTGTTAAATGCTTCATTCAACAAGTAATTTTAATTCAAAGGCTTCACTTCTGTACATTAGCCAATGATAAGGCATGCACAACAGGCCCTACCCCTCTGTAGTCTGTTAAAATGCTCTACATATATTCCTGAGATGAACAGAATGCCGAACACCATAAACACAATGCTTGCAATCATCTGTGAGTGAGTCACCCAAGCTTGTAAATTCTACAACAATGTACAGTGTCTCAAACATTCACTAAACTTATGCAAATAAATATCTGCACTTTATAAATCTGAATTCGAAATAGTAGTTGCCTTTTTGGCAACATGCCTTTAAAGTAAGCCACAAACAATTTGAAGCATATGTGTGCAACTCACACTTGTTGTGCTCAGTCTTTACCTTGTTTACATGCAGTACTTTTACATCACTGAATAGGATAGACTTGTTCGAGAACTACACTGGTTCTATTTCGTACGTGTACACATCTACATATAATTAATCTATGCGGTACATATTTTGAACCCTTTACCACCTACTTTGTTTTTTTTATGATCTAGCTATTTATAGAGTAAGTTGAGGGGCGTTGCTTCTGATGACTTTGTCGTGGTTCCCCCCAACATTTGCCTTCAATCCTCCTGTTTTTGCTGACTTTAGGGTTCTGCACCCTTTACCACTGCTAACCAGTGCTAAGGTGCTTTTGCTCTTCCTAAAACATGGTGGCCTTGGCTTTCAACCAACTGGCATATTAATGTACGTGTAATTCCCCAGTAAAGGGTATTATATTGCCCAGGGCTGTATATTAAATGCTACCAGTGGGCCTGCCACATTTATTGTCTCAACCACTTAAGTAGCCTTTTAAGACATGTCTCAGCCTGTGTGTGCAGTTTAAAACTGCCATTTCGATTTGGCAAAATAAACCTTTTTCCAGGCCTAAACCCTCCTTTTTTGTATACATATAAGTCACCCCTAAGGTAGGTCCTAAACAGCCCTAGAGTAGGGTGCAATGTATTTAAAATGTTGGACATGTATTTTTAGCTTTTCCAATGCCCTGGTAGTGAAAAATCCATAAATTCATTGGTTACTACTGTTAGGCATACCTCTCCTATAGGATAACATTGGGTTACCATATTAAATTTAAATGATAGCTTTCAATTGTGAGCAAGTAGGAAAGTCTAGTTTGGTGTCTAAAGAACTGTAATTTAGAACCCTCTTTAATGGTACGTTTGGATTTTAAGTCACTATTGTGAAATTGTCACTTTTAGAAAGTTGGCATTTCCTTGTCCCAACCATTTGGCTTCTGAATGCTGTATCATAGGTCACATGACTAGGTGTCGCTGGCAGTTGGTCTTTGTATATTGCTTTAAGACAGTGAGACGAATGGGGGTATTTGTATTGACAGGATGGGCCATTTCTAAATTGATAGAGGGTGGAGCCATCACATACTACACTTGCACATCGCAAAGGCTCTGCCTGAGGACATGAAGGATTTGACACTAGTCCTGTGTGTCCCCAGACAAGCTAGAGTGAGGGCAGGGAGGGAGGAAATTCCAAGCACATTTTGGAGTGGAACCTTCCAGACTCTCTTCCTACTTGAAATCTGGCACTAAGTATAAGCAGTGGACCTTCAGATTCAGCTCTGGAGTATGCCACTGGACCTGTGGATACTGCAGAAGAAGTACTGCTGTGCATTTCTGCCATCAGAAGGACTGCTACTTTGCTGCCCTACTACTCTGCTGCCTGCTGTCCTGCTTGCTAAGAAGAAAGACTGCCCTGCATCCTTCATCCCAGGCTGAAGTGACTCCAAGGGTCAGCTAACTGTCTCCTGTTCTGAACTACAGGGAAAGAAGGACATAACAAGCCCCACAGGCTTCCCTGCACCTGCCCATCTGGCCTTCTACATGGACCTGCAACTGGACCAGCCTGAGCCCTGCTGACCTCTGTTGGATTAAGTTCCTGATCCGCAAGAGGTGCCTCTCAGGTTCTGGACCTTTGATGTGGCATTCATCCCCAAAAAAGTGAGAAATCCTGAAGTTTTGGACTCTTCTGCCTGCCAAATCCCTGCTGTCTGCGCCTCCTGCTAAAGCAAAGCTCTTGTGAGCACAATTATTTGCACCACAGTGGCTGTTAGAGGTGGCCGGAAATGTGAGATCTGCACTTCATGCTACTGCATTGACATTGGGGGTGACTGCCAAAGCAAATCTCCAGCAATGACTGTCCACGACGCCCAACAGGATTTCGCACCACAGCGACAACCGTCTATGACACCTGTCCTCCTCTTTGTGCTACATTGGCGACCAATCACAACAGTCTCCATGCTCCTCTTGGCACCATGATCAGAACTCTTCATGCTGGACTTTTGAAGGTGACTTGTCTTGCGGGACTAACCTGATCCATGTTTCTGGCCCATGCTCCATCGCAGTCACCCTAACCTTCTGACTTTCCCCCGGCCCGCGCAACCAGATGCCCCCATGAGTGTTATTTTGTCCTTTTAGATACTTACCTAAAATCTTTAACATTGCATATTTCTGATTCATTCTATTCTGTTTTTCAAGATTGGTGTGGGTTTTGTTTCACTGTTATTAAAATTTGAAGTGTTGCATAAATACTTTGCACATTGCCTCTAAGTTAAATCTGACTGCTTTGTGCCAAGGTACCAGAGGGTTAAGCACAGGTTAATTTGGAATGTGTTTGTGACTTCAACCTGACAGAAATATAGGTGCTGCTTGAGTAGGGTTTCACCCGCCTCAACCAGTAACCCAATTTCCTACAAGGAGCAGTAGTTTGAATGATAATCAGTGATGTCATTAATGATGTCCTTCAACATTTCATGAGTAATTAAATATGTGAGGTTATCATCAGTGCATAGTGGGGTACAAATTATAGTTCAATACATTCTAAATGTAAATGTTGTTTTTGTAATTTTTAAAGGTTAGTTTTTGTGATATTCCAACATGTAATTACAAAGCATCTCCAATTTTTGATTTTTCAGTAAATTTGTAGGGTTTTTTAAATGGAAGATAAGATTTTACTACCATACCTAACTATAACATAACTTTAACTTTTGTTTTTTTCAGTGATTTTTTTTTAATCATTTTCATCCAACTCCCCTGGTGAGCTCGTCTTTTGGCTGTGTGTAGCCAGAAGGTGGTTGCAGGTCCTGGGCTCGAGCAAGATCCAGCACCCAAACCGCCAGACGCCCAATATACCTTTTAATATTTCCCCTCTCCCTTGGACTCCATTGGACAGAACACCCCAAATCTTTCCAGGAAGAAACTGAGGTGGATACTGTTTTTTTAGAATGTTTTGTGAAGATTCATGAACATTACTAAAGTTGTTAGTGAAACAGAAAACACTCTTCCTGCTGTAACTCTGACCTATCTATCCTACACAGTGCAGCATGAAAGAAAAAGTTGGAGCCACCATTGCAATTCACAAGGACTTGGACCCCGTGTCCTAAAGCTTACAAAAAAGAGCTAGTAGGGGCAGGGTAGTGTTGCGCTGACCCCTGGCCCTTATGTGCCGGTCTCAGTATCCTGATCCCTGGCCCTTATGGGGGTGGGTCCCAGAAAAAACAATGATGGCGTCTCATAGAAGATCCAGCACAGCCCCTGTGTTGTCACTCAGGACTCTGGAGGGAGCCAGGGTGGGCCCATGTACTACTGTGGGAGGCCCAAGGGACTGGGAAGAAAGGGAAACAACCTTTACAACGTACTACCATTACAACTAAACTTTTACAACGCAACATTCATTACATCGCATGCCATTACAATGCAACCATTACAACGCATTACACTACAAAGCATGTCATTACAACACAGTCATTACAACGCAGTCATTGCAACGCATATCATTACAACGCATACCATCACAACGCATACACTCTCCAACACTTACCCTACTGTTGCACCCCCTGGAGTTAGAATAGTAATTTTTACCCCAACACTATCCAACACTTACCCTACTGTTGCACCCCCCTGGAGTCAGAATAGTAATTTTTACCCCTACACTATCCAATACTTACCATAAATGCAATGTAATGGTATGGGTTGTAATGGTATGCGTTGTAAAGATAGTATGCGTTGTAATGGAATGCGTTGTAAAGGTAGTTTTTAAAAATTCGTTGTAATGGCATGCATTGTAATGGAATGCGTTGTAATGGATGTTGCGTTGTAAAAAATGTGTTGTAAAGGTATGCGTTGTAAAAGTATGCGTTGTAACATCATACATCCGGGAAGAAAGAGTGTGGGGTGGCGGTCCGTGGGTAGTTGACCAGTAACTGGGAGTTTGCTGCTCTCATGGGCCTGGGGCCTGCTGCCAACCCTACATCACGAGTGGCCAAAGGGTGTGCACAGCAGGGGTTGCTCACCCAATGTGGGTGGGTGCAGGGCCTGACCGCAGGCCATGTGTGGTGAGGGCTTGGCCTTGCATATATATCATAATAAGAGATTAACGGCCCTCATATATATTATAATAATTACTATAAATTACAAAAAATAGAAATTCAATGAAAAAACAAAGGTTAAAATTATAGTTCAGGAAGATGGTCCGATTTTTACTTTTTTTTTTGTAAAACCTTGGAAATTCACTGAAAAAGCACCCCTGTGATAACTCCATGGTGTGAGACTGACTTACACTAAGATACAGAAAATAGTTCCTTAACACATAAAAATACATGCCACATGTATTCGATTATGCTCTTTATTTCAGCAGGCACAAAATATTGGTCTGGCAAGTACAGTGTATTTGACTTGGAAGAAAGTAAACTTCAAAAAGAACTTTAACAACTAAAAAGCGTTTGCACCGCAGACCTGCTGCAGTCAGCAAGTCATTGTAACTTGTCTGCCTTCAATGGCTCCGACATTTGGGAAGAAAGAACGCCTTGAACTGATCTCTACCCACAGCTGCTCCTTGAATAGTGCAAAACGACATTGCCAGTGTGTCGAGGTCAACGCTTGTTATCTGTACTTAATAACCTCTCTCTGTTTCTCTGGCACCATTCAGCCGCTGCTCAGCTCAGAGCCATGTGTCTGCATGTCATTGAGAGGCTCTGCAGAATTACACCCGGCAATCAATGGCGTCTGCCCCTCCGCAAGGACGCTGGCCAGTTACCGCTACGTGGAACTGTCAGCCGAAAATAACACAAGAGGCACAATGGGTAAAATGATGCCAATTTAATCAGAAAGGAGATACAGGCAACAAAAAGATGCCACACGGATACGAACCAAGCAAGGAGAGGCAGAGGTCGGTATCTCAGTCAACAGGGCCCTTCGAAATGAACTAGCGATTAATGCAACAAACTCCAAGTTGCAAAACATGGACACTGTTCGTTTTTTTCCCCATTATACTCGAGTCATTGACTGTTTCTGGCAAAAAAAAAGCTGTTTGTGTTAAATGACATCGATGAAGCCAAGGTTAAAAGGGAGCGCACCAGAGGTCATGCTGTCCCTTTGTTGATTGAGTTTTTCAGTCTACAGGGAAGTGTGCTTTTGTCTTCGCAGAAAAAACAGTAATGAGATTATTATTTTTTTTTTAGAAGGACTTGATTGAAACCAGAACTGACAGGAAAAAATGGCCCGTGAGTTACTTATTTGCAAATACATCCTGCATCTGTTTTCACGTGTATTGCTCGGTCAGACAGAGGGTTACACAAAAAATATTTGTGAGAATTCAAATCATCAGCATGTTCTGCATAGGTTTATTCAGCTGTTTTTTGTGTGGGGCAATGCAAGTGTGGACGTACTCATTGTAATGATGGCACAGCACAAATTCGATACAAATGAATGAAAAAGTTGCACAATCGAAAGAACAGGAATAGGGAGTGAATACAGCAACATGGTCGGTGGTTTAGAGTTGGAGTAGAAGTGTGTTGGGCGAGGCTGCAGGCAAGGACCTCAAATAGGAGTCACCAGACGTAGGAAATGCTGTCTCTGGGTAGCTCTTTTTCTGCTACGTCAGGTCCTTTATGTTCATGTATTTCAAAGTGTATTGCAAACGGGAACCCTTGCTGTGAAAAACCCAAATAAAGCAGTAAATATAATGTTTCACAAGATACCTGTTTTATGATGGCAGTATCAAATGGCTTACGTCTTCTACAACACAAACATACAGAAAGAGGGGTGTGGTTCAGCCCTGCAGCCTTTGGTTTGGTTTTGTCACCCTGATCCAACTGTTGCTTGAAGAAAGTTTCATTCACATTGTGAATCAGGCCAGAGGAGTACTTGTGCCTCACCTTTGGCTACTAGCTACTACATGCTTTAGTCCACCAGGCAATACTGTGACTCCCTTTGCAGTTCATATACAATGAAGCAAAGCACCCACGCACAGCAATGAACACACGTTTGTGATCCAAATAGTATTTCCACACCTGTTGGTGCTACACCAGTGGGGATTGTGCACCTAAATGTGTTTTTGTTTCCGAATATGAGCTCTTCTTGTAAGAGTTTCCTCACTCCTCTTGAAGTAAGGATGATTTGCACCATAATATGATCTGCAGCGCCCAGATAACCCTAGGGGTGACAGTTGCTGTTTGATTGATTGATTGGTTGTATTTAGAGGTGATTTTGGTCCTAAATTTGATACCAAAATGTTGCTTACTTTGCACCATGGGTGATTTTGCCCCTAAACCTATTTTTTGCCTCTAAATATGATTTTTCCTGATTATGTTGTTTTACACCTAAAATGATCTTCACGTCCCTGTCAATGTCACACCAAGTGTGATTTTGCATTTAAATTTGATTAGTGCTCACTCCTAAATGTTTTTCACACTCAGTCTGATCTTGCAACACTTCACTTTCACACTCTTAGTAGGCTGCATCACAAGTGATTTTGATCTATTACTTTCCTACTAAAGGCCTGATCCTGATTTCGTTCAGAAAGCAAACTGAATGACTCAGTTCTGGAATGCTTTCCATATGACTCGAGTACTATGCAATGGAATGCATTCAGATATGATTCAGTCGCACTACCATTAACTTCAATGGGAGCCTGTGTACCAAACACGTACACAGGATTGCATTGATGAAAGGGGTGACTGGAGAAAATCATGCACCCTGTGGCAGGCACCTCTTGGTGCCTGCCACAGTGTGCATGGTTGGGAAGAAGAGACCCATGGGTACCCCCATGGGCCCGATCCAGACAGCCCCAGGTGAAGGGGGCCAGCCACAGGCCCCCAAATACTGATTCCGCAGCCTTTTAGTTCCAGGCATACTGAATCGGAAAGGCTGTCATAATCGTTCAGCGTAGTTGCTCCCCTAGAGCTGTGCGAATCGGCTCCGGCAGTTTCTATCTCTCCGAATGCCTTCCGGAACCGATTCGATCAGCGCTAAGGTTTTCCAGGCATCGTACTTGGTTGTTCAGAACTGTGAATGATTCGATCGGAAACAAGGGGTCCAGATCGGTTTTGGCAAAGCCGAATCCGATTCGGAGACCTTCCGACCGATATAGGAATCGGGCCCTAAATGTGAGCTTTCGACTATATCTGATGTTGAATTAAAATTTGTCTTTCCAATTGAATATGATTTCTGTCCCAATCGTGATGAAAGCAATCTTGATTACCTTTCACTAATGACAGTTTTGCACCTAAAAGTCATTATTTCACCTAACAGAATATTTGTACATAGATGTGATTTATGCTCCTAAACTCACTTATATGGTGATTTAATATTATGGGTGATTTTGCCCCTTAATTTGCTGTCAACCGAATGCAGGATCATATTAATGGTTTCCTCTTACACCTGATGTAACATTTTAAGACCAAATTGTCTCTCTCTGACTGATACCCCACAGCTGCGTATTTTGGCTGTCTCATATTGGATTTGCTTCTCAAGATGAACCCCCTTCTGGTTTTTCAATGATGTTATTATGGCCAAGACATCTAAAACAAAGAGCTATTCATTTAAGATCAGACTTCAGTGCCATGTTTCTTTTCTTTATGTTATTTGTGCGGGAAGCATGTCTGCTATCCCAGACGAAGTTGCCATTGGTCTATTTAAGTCCATTGCTGGCTGAGTGCAGGGCAGAGAACTCTTCCTCTAGAGAACAACATTTTGACTTATGGTCCTTTTCTAGTTATAAGTTAAGATTAAAGGATGAAGTCCCCCATCCTCTTCCAGTGTTTTTCTTGCTTTCCACCTTCTACTTATTTCTGGCCTTTAACAAGTGGCAAGCAATTAAGCCACACATTTTGGTAAGAAGAGCTTTGCAACTTCATTCTTTACCACTCATTTGACTTTCTTTCTGCCACCAAAGTCGATTTATTTTCTGGGTTTGACCTGCTTGAGGTAAGCCCTACAGAGTATTATTTGCCAGAAAGGACAGGGGCACAGCTGTTATTAAAAGGAGACTTTTTCTTTCTTTCCTTCCCACTTCTCAAGTGAATGCAAATTCTACTTGCAACGTTTGCACTTTCCCCTTTTATTTCTATTACCTACTGCTTTCTATGCTGCCCATACGGTGCTGACCCATATATTGGTGCTTCTTGTTTGAATGTCATGACAGTCTAAGGCTTACCACTTCCTGTTACTCTGAGAGATCAATATGCGGAAACAAATGATTGTGCTGATGGAAAAAACGTGCTATCTGCTTGATCTACAGTCACCATTTCATAGAATAAGCCTGACGTGATGCCCTATGCTGACTACAACCCACTGGCATAACGAAACTTGAGGAGGCCTCCCTGCAAAGTACGTGGAGCGGCCCCCTCTGGGCTCAATCAGGAGCTCTCTAGCCAGAGTGCGGTGCTGAGTCCCCGCTGGAGCTTGGGGGCTCCTGCACTGTGGGGGATGCGGGGCCTGTGTTACGCCCCTTATACAACCTTGTTTTTTATCTTTTCACCAACTGACTGTCTCTTTGGAAACACTCTGCATCTCAACGGAGAGGCCAGTATGCACTTCTTTTTCCTTGGCCTTTCACTGAAAAACCACAACCTCACTGTCGCCTTGAGCCAACATTCTAAAAATAATTACACTCTAGCCACCCCCAACAGTCAAAAAAGGTTATCACGCACACATACAGGGACGTCTGCGCTTTTATACCAGGCGTCGTTTGTAAACATCAGCTTCTGAAAAATATCCAGTCTAAAATGGTTCAGTAAACATTGGTGGTAATTGGACATCCCCAATTGCAAATCTGGTTCAATGCCTGGTACTAGCTTGACCATAATGCACTGGTGGATGGACTGTTTAGTAAGAGCAGAATCATTTGTGCACCGCTGCTACTCTGAGGAAGAAACTCTCCTTCGGTCACGCAAGTTCTTTTTTAACAATACGGTAGGGGTCCAGGAAGAGCTCTGGCCTACCAAGGTCCTTGAAATTGGTCTTTATGTAGCATACTTTGGGATGTGCAACATACTATTCAAACCAATGCAGTGTCAGATGATGTGTTCTCTTAACAGTAACTCCTCATCCACCCATACTGATAACCAGAGTAATTGTGGATGTAGCCATATAAAATTCAGCAGATAGGCCACCCTCAACTCCTCATGAATGATTATTGAGGGAGTACCTTGTGTGATATTTTAGTGACCTCTAGTGAAAGTGTGTTGCACAACTTATAATGAAGCAATTGTGGTGTATACTCTAATTTTGCAACCAAAACTGGCAGTCTGCATACATTTAACTTTATAAATGTCAAGACAAATCTTTGTCGGCTTTTGCCTCAACTGCTGTGAATAATCCTGTAGGCTGACAATGGCTCTCCTAAAGTTGACTCTGTCCCTCTTCATCAAAGAATGGGAACTAAGGCCTGAATCGAAAAAAATACCCAAATATGAAAAAATCATCCACTTTGCTCAAAATGTGGCTGCTGGCTGACAAACCATAAGATCTAGTTGTCTTAAGGCCAACAGGCATAATATGGGAGTTTTTAAAAATGGCTGCCAGGTCCATACTGTCCATTAAATCAATAAAGCAATCTAAAAAGCACTGAAACCTCTTTGTTGTGCTTGCATTTAAAACCGCATCATCCACATATAAAAGAGCGGGAAGCGATCTGCCAACCACCTTCAAGACAACCTGACTCACATAAAACCTATGATTAATGTTAGAAATGGGGGGCTCTAATTAGCAGATTTGGGTACCTTGCCCAAGTAGATCCCCTTGCTCTAGTCAGAGTAAGGGGGAAACACAATTAGATAACCCCTGATCACACCCTTGGTAGCTTGGCACAAGCAGACAGACGTATCCCAAAGGCAATGTGTAAGGTATTTGTACTCAAAACACACAATAATACAGTACTAACACCACAAATGGAAACACACCAGTTTAGGAACATAAAGTATCTCACACACAAACCATACCTTTGGATAACCAAGTCAATGAAAATGCACGCATTCTGGAGGTGAGGCGTTGGTGCCGAGGTGAAAGCAGGCTCCCGGGCTGTCACAGGGTAGGAGAGGCATTGTGCCTGCAAGGGGGCGACATGTAGAATCCAGGTCAGGGGAAGTCGGTTGCGTCGGCGGTGAGGAATCAGTTCCGGTGACTGTAGGAGTTCGGCGAGTCAGGGGTTATCGGCACCCCAATAACAGTAAGCAGGCGCTGGCGATGACAGAGTCGGTGAGAGAACTGGCGTTGGGAAATTCTGATAACTGCAGGTGTTGTGGGGTGTCGGATCTGCGGTGCAGGCAGGGCGGTGTGTACTGCACTTCACGAGAGATGCCCCTGACCTAGGTGCAGGTCGCAACATCACAGCAGCATCAATGACAGCATCAGAGACAGGTTTTCTTGCTTCTTTCAAGTTGCTTCCAGCTCTCAACAGCACAAACAACTTCCAGAGGTCCAAAACTGGAATAGACACCTCCTGGCAGGTCAGAGAACTCAGCAATAGATTTCGGGGAACCGGGGGTGACGTATTTGTGTCCCTGAGATTTCAGAACAGTAGACCAGCACACACAGGCTCTTGGAGCAGGTTCACAGCAAAGTTCTAGTCTTTGTCCTTTCTTTGGCAGAAGCAGCCACAGCAGGCCAAACCCACAGAGCGCACAGCAAAGGGGCAGTACTCCTTTTCACAGCTCTCCAGCCCTTCTCCTTGGCAAAGGTTCCTCTTGAGTCCAGAAGCGATCTAAAGTTCTGGGGATTCAGGTTCACTACTTATACCCATTTTTTATTTGTTCTCTTGTGCAAGGGTCTCTGAGCACAGTCCAAACCAATTCTGTCCTCACTGGTGCAGTGTGACCACATGGGGTGGAGACAGCATTGTGCAAGGGAGACAGGCCCTATTCAGGTGCAAGGAAAACTCCTCCCACTACTCTAAATGCAGCTAAGGTCTATTCAGCTCAGCTATGAGTCATCAAGGTAGGGCCAGGCAGACCTCAACCCTCCCCCCAGTGGCTGTCTACAGTGAATCCACATCTCTAGCCCCTGTCAATCCAAAACCAGACAGTCAATTCACAAACAGGCAGAGTCACACAGAATGGTTAAACAAGAAAATGCCTACTTTCTTAAAGTGGCAGTTTCAAACACATAATTTACACACCATCTTTACTACAAGATGTGTAATTAAATTCTGAGATCAGAGCCTAAACTTTATTTCTCTCTCTTGTCCCAATGGGAAGTTATATCTGTAAGATGTTGCAAAGTATCTCCCAAGCTATCATATGGGACAGTGGTGAAAAACGAAATACACTTCATTTCACTATAAGGACATGTCACACACATCAGTTCATGTCCTACCTTTCACATACACTGCACCCTGCCTATGGGTGTACCCGGGGCCAACCATAGGGGTGCCTTACATGTAAGAAAAGGGAAGGTTAGGGTCTGGCATGTGGGAGCACTTGCCAGGTCGACATGGAAGTTTAAAGCTTTGTGCAGACACTGCAGTGGCAGGTCTGAGACACATATACGGGGCTACTCATGTGGGTTGCATAACAAGTGCTAAAGGCCCACTAGTAGCATTTGATTTACAGGCCCTACTAGGGACTTACTATTAAATCAAATATGGCAATCATGGATAACCAATCACATCGCAATTTTATACTGAGAGCATATGCACTTTAGCACTGATAGCAGTGGTAATGTGCCAGAGTCCTAAAGCCAACATCAACAGGTCAGGGAAAAATAGGAGGAGGAAGGATAGCCGTCATGGTGTCCAGTTCATCCCAGAGCTTAGATCTATTCACCTTATCAAAGGCCGAGCTGAGATCCATGAAGGCCATAAACACACTGCCTTCATTGGCTCTTGCATATTTGCTTACTAGCAGATGAAAATTCAACTTCTGCTCCACCGTGCCGCTCCCCAGCCTAAACTCATACTGAATATTATGCTTATAGGCCCAATCAGTGAGTCTCTCAATGATCACTCTCCCTAGGATTTTCACCTCCGCTTCTACTAGGGAGATCGGCCTTTAGCAGGAAGAATCCACTCCATCCCCCTTTTTATACAAGGGAACTATCACTGAATTATGCCAGCCTGCCACCAGAGAGCCATGCAAGGTAGCAGTAAGATATTGGGATACAATAGGTGCCTACAGATCAGTCAAGAACTTAAACAGATCCCTCTGCACACCATCGTGACCCAGTGCCTTGCCCCATGGAAGGGATATAATGGCATTACAAACTTCTTCCCAAAGTATCACTGGCCTAACGGCCACCTGGGAGCACAACACTGAAGACTCCCTGTGATCACAGTCATGTAAAGATGAGACATCATAATACCAGGCCTGTGATTAAACTGTAAAGGCCTGATCTGAGCCCTTCACAGCACTAAAAACTGATGGCTCAGCAAACTCCTGTCATTAAATGGACTTTCCACCTCTTATGCCTTCTTCAATATATCTTCCCTTGTCTCTACTTCCCCAAAATCATTGAATTAACCCTGCATAACTGCGATCCAGCCTAGATTACGGCAACAGTATTCTCATTGGTCTCCCTAGTAATTTGGTTGCTCGACTGCAAAGAATTCAAAACCACTTGAGCAAGGATCATTTGTGGCATAGAGGGTAAAGGTTATAGTAAAAAAGATTCTGCTTTAAAATGCATCGCATTTTATAGAAACCGTTCATGGCCATGTGCCAGATTATCTATCATACCGTGAGATGTCACCCTCATATCTGTTCATCCACATAACCTTGCAAGGTATGTATACAGATTACTGCATGCACAGAGCACATGCCCTGGGACTCTCATCCTTAGCAATGGGAACTTGAACAAGCCTTCCCAAAGTACAGGAGACCCTAAAACCTCAACTGTTCTGTTACTCGCATGGCCTGCATGCTGCATAAGTCAAAGACTGGCTCATTCTCAATCACCTTCAAGGGTTTTACCCCCTGAGGTTGTATTACATTTTAATTGCTGTATTGATATCAATCATGTGTCACTTCCATATTACACCCATTTCTGTGATTATCTATTTTCTCAACCCACCAACCCAGCAGATGAATATTTGTGGTTTAAGTGCACTAAAAAAACAAATACATACCATTAAATCCAGTTCTCCTGCTGACACTTGCATGGAAAAACCTTTCAGACTGTCCCCTAAAGTATCACCCAGTTCACATAGAGCTGTTTGTTTGTTACACTTCCGAGGCAGTGAGAACTGCTTTTTGGAACCAATGCTTTGTACCTCCCTTTTTCAAAATGTCCAACACTGACCTTAACAGTATGTTTTTTTTTTTTACCTTGCCCTTCTTTTTCTGAAATCTGAAATCCAGCTCTCTTCTCATTTCCTCTCATGTGGGATGTGTATTCCTCTGTAGCATAGCAGTTGTATAGGTAGCAGTAACAGATGATTTGCTGTTGACACTGGATTGATGAGATCCTGTACCCTTTTTTTTACAAGTCATTTCATTGCCCTTTGACACAGTCTTACACCTCTCCTTGCTTTTTGATTTTGCAAAGATGGTGGTTGGAAGCTGAGTTCTGGATTTCTTGCTTTAATTTCACTGTAATCCGATTTAAGTAGTCTGTACCCATCCATTTCAGTACACCTTCAGAGTTGTTCCCTGCAGAGTATATTAAAGAGCTTTATTTGAGTTCAAATTCCTTTCAACAACAACAACAACAACAAACTATTGTTGGCTTCTATGAGTTTTTTTATAACGATTTCCTTTTTCCTGCTAGCATCTTTGACAGTCTTAACGGTGATCCATTTGCGTCATGTCTCACAGCATTTTTTCATTGAATAGTACATTTTTTTCTCAAACTGAATAATGATAAGAAAAATGTTTTAGTACTTGGAGGAAGTTTCCACCTTGGTGAGTTAGCGGGTGACTAAATTCTTTGGGGGCGTCTCCTCCTGCCCTTTTTCTGTGTGTACCTTGCTAGGTTGGCCAGCAGTGGCTGCTTCGGCCAAGGAAAGGACAAAGACTAAAACTTCGCTATGAACCTGCTTGAAGAAGAATCTCCAAGGGCGTGTGTGTGCTTGGCCCCTGTTCTGAAGTCTCCGGACACAAAGACTTCAACACCAGCTCTCCTGAACTCCACTATCGGGAGTTCTGACCTGCTAGGACGTGCCTGTTTCAGTTCTGGGTCTCACCACCGATACTGCATCCACGCAGACACGATGCCTCGTCTCCTCCGTGGCAACCAGGCACCGGCCTCGGCACAGACACCTCACCTCAATGATGATGTGCATCGTCCTTAGATTTTGTTTTCAAGGTACTGTTGTTAGGGGGCCCATGTGACTCCGTGCCCAATGCCGCGTACATCGTGGCCAGTGCCGTACTTTGGATTTGTGCCTGTCACGACATAGTAATAACCTCAGGTGGATCTATTTGTTTTTTACAAGATTTCATTTGGAAGTAACCGTTTTTAAGTGCTATTTTGATCCATGTATGTTGGAATTTTGTTGTTTAGGTCTTGTTTGGATTGGAAAAAGATACGTTATTTTTCTAAACTGGTGTGGTGCCCATTTGTGGCGTTTTCATCATGTTACTGTATGTTTTAAGTAGAAATACTTTACACATTGCCTTTAGGATAAACCAGTCTGCTCATGCCAAGCTACAAATGGGGTGAGCAGGGGTTATCTAATATGTGTATCCACCTTACAGTGACTAGAGGCAAGGGTTCCTACTTGGACAAATGTACATATCTCTGCCAATAAGAGACCCCCATTTCTAACAGTATTGCAGAGAATGTGCCTCATATCTAATGTCAACAGTAGCGTGCAGGAGTATTAAAACCTCTCATTGTCACTCCTTGTTACTGTAGCAATACTACCTCCTCCCATCGTCAATCCTTGTTATGGCAGTGTACTACAACCTCCAATTGTCACTACCTGGGTACTGCAACCTCCCATTGTCACTGCGTGTTACTTACCTCAGTCACTGTCTCCACAGTCCACTTGACATCCAAGTCCCTCCTAGTAACTATCATCCAGTAAGTACTGCTCCATTACATATTTCTGAATCTCTCCTTATACCACCTTTGACTTCTTACACACCCTACTCTCAATCCTTAATATGTTCTCTGACCTCGTTTAGTAACACTCTGTGCCCCATTACTGCTTCATCTCTCACTCATCCACTTACCTGACTCTTTATATCTTGCAGTCTAAAACTATTTGTTTTTCGTACAGTGGTACTCATGCTACTTCCCCATCCGTGCTTCCTTTAAATAATTTTCCTTGGAAACCCCCATGCTCTCCCACCCGCCGCCATCTCATTCTGTGACCTGCCCATGTACCTCACTCTAATATTCAATCACACCACTGGAAGCCCCATCATATATAATCGTAAGGGAATGGAATGCCAAAGCCATCTCAAGGGAGAGTTACTGACGTCAAAGTGCCCAGATGTCGATCTGAGATTGGATAGATGTTAAACAGAGAGACGGGCACAGGCACAATACAGACTGGTTCAAGGAAAATAAAGGGAAATCCAAATGGGTGTCCCACAAGCTTATGACATCATTACGTGACAAGAAAGGGGTGTATTATGTGGAACTCTTTGCCCCTCGCTTTACGCAGCATTCCTAGTTTGCTCCTGTTCAGGAAACACCTGAAGACCTGGCTTTTTAATCTTTAGGCTGTTTCTTTTACTTCACTCTTTCTTCTCTGTTTGTTGACTGTTATGTTTTTTAACTGCTGAGTCGCCCTCTGAAAGCGCCGGGACACTCTTGTTGAGTAGCCGTGCGCTATATAAATAAAACCTTAACATAACATAACATAACATATTATAGAGATATCGTTGGTATTATTGCTTTGTTTTTCAAACTTATTTACAAAGTGCATTTCCTGTTGTTTCGATCTAGCTACCCACCAGACATGATGACTCACTTTACCGTAGGTGTGTGGGGTGAATATGATTGTTGCTCTGGTGTACTTGTATTTGTTCCACTGAATCTGTTATGAAGACGCATTATAATTAACAGGGGCAGCTTCTAATGCTTAACCAGGATCATTTCCACAAGTTGGAGTTGCCTTTTGTTGTGGTTTCTCTTTTAGAGACTTGTTTTAAATGTAATGCATGAACATACCAGCGATCATGAACGTTAGATCTACTTGCCATTACCGCGGCTTGACATTACCTCAAGCATATGCTGCGCCCAAAATGCTAGAGCTGGAGTCAGAAAAGTAAATGTGTCCTGTAAAAGCAGCAGTAGGTCTAGGTAAGGGCGATGATCAGTGCAATAGGCAGGTCGATATCGTGGTCAGTCCCTGTAAAAGGTTTAAACATGGTGACATGCCTCAAATACACCTCACGAGCATGTGGCACATGGTGATGCAACCCTTTTGGGGGGTAAAAAGTGAATGAGATGTCAGACTTCATATAAATTAGCGGCAGAGTGTCTTTGGGGACTTTGTTGACTCCAGACAAGTGGCGAATGCACATTTCGATGTGTGCTGATGTCTTTCTGTCTATTCGGTATTTTTCATAGAGATTTAAAGTGAAAATGTCCTTTAACCGCAGCTGTTTCTTGAAATCTTTTCTTTAGTAATACATTTCGAATGGTGTTCCGTCTTGTAGAGAAAACAACATCTGGATAGTGATTTATGAATGAAGAATAGGGAATGCTAAAACATGACGAGTATCTTGTATGAATAATGAATCAGGTTCAAAATCACCTCAATTTACCCACTTCGGGAGGAAGGATTATCTGCTCTTTGAAGACATTTCCTGCTTCCCTAGAGATATATGTCCCTCCTTGTCTAGTAATAAAAGATGACAATGCTTTATCAAAAACATCTGTCTACAGTATGTCCGTGCTATGAACAATAATTCAATGTGCGCTTGAAATTAAAAATCACTATATCAGTGTATGTGATATGTTTGCACAAAGAAAATAAGTCTTCACCACTGTAATTAGGAGAGTTCAGAAAATACTCTAGCAAAGGTTTTAGTCACATAACCCTCTGGGAATGGGGAAGGGAGAGGAGATGATGGGAGGGGAGGGGAAGGAAAGGGAAGATATGGGAGAGGCAAGCAGGGTTGTACTGGCATATGCGGTACTCTGGCGGTGCTCAAAGGCCTGGTCTTAAAGGTCAGTCAGCCTGATTCATGAAACGAAAATCGGCTCGCAAAGGGCCAGATTCTGAGAATCTGGCCCTTTGCGAGCGCAATTATTGCATTTGGGATTCATCATCCCAAATGCAATAATCGCTATTACAGAATTCGCTATTGTGCGAGGAATTGCATTTAAGGAATCTCTATTAGAGATTCCTTAAATGCAATTCATCAACCAATTTTAAATTGCTAATTCGCAATTTCGGGCCGCTATTTACCGAGAGGTCAGACCTCTCGGTAAATAGCAAAAACTTAGAAAAATGCTTTTAAAAGCATTTTTCTAAGTTGCATGTTGCACACACACATGTCCTTTGGACATGTGTGTGCGCAACACCTGTTCAAATGTGCATTTAAGGGGTGCTACAGGGTGTCCTTTGGACACCCCTGGCACCCTTAAAATCGCTATCTTATTTGCGAGTACCAAATTGCTACTCGCAAATAAGGGATACTCCCCATTCATTCCATAGGAATGAATGGGGAGTTATTCCTTATTTGCGAGTAGCAAATTGCTACTCGCAAATAAGGAATGTGTAGGAATCACTATTTATTTAGCAATTCCTACATGAATACCGTTTTGCGAGTCCTCAATAGCGATTCGCTATGAATCGCTATTAGGGGCTCGCAAAACGGCCCGTTGATGAATCAGGCTGAGTGTGTGCACCGGTTTTATTGTCTGTTTTCAGGTATTTTTGTGGCCTGGTGTGCTGATTTTGTCTCTAGTATTACCACAAACATTGCCTTCTGCAAGCACAAATGCATGCAGTCGCTCATATCTTGCAAAACACATATACAGATTGACTTTAAAAGTTCAGAGCTTCCTAATTTGCGAACATGGCCCAATTGTTCAACAATCAGACTCGCTAAAGGGAGCCACTTTCATTTTTGTGCCGAGGTCTAACTAATCCCTGTCCCAGTCAGACCCTGGATTAGAGAAAATGTGAGTGAAGATGAAGTAAGTTTTTGTGAAATACCACATATGCCCACTTGCGAAACACATCTGATGTGTCTTGTTTGTATTTGAGCTGATCAGAGACGACCATCCAACAACGCAAGTCACAGAGTACATGTTAAAACATAAAAGGCAGCTCACAAATACTTATTAACAGAAAAACATACTGGCAAACTTCGTGGGCTATATATGATAGTAAAAATCATATTTTTTTTAAAGTTTTATAATAGCGAGAACTCGACCCAAAGGTATCAGCACGCTTTACATCAGCACCAGTTGCGTTTGAGATTTTGTTAGATTTAGGGCTTCATTACTATGTCTGACAGATGCAACCGTAGCGGACTGGAACGGCCCAACCATAGGTCTTTGGTTCTGCCTGCACAATTTGATGCAACCGACATAGGGTGTTCAATGGCTGTGGGCCAGGGGCAAAGGGGCCCTGCTAGAGGGCACAAAAGTCACTTACTGACAGACTTTCCAATACGGAAAGGCCGACTTGGAAAGGCTGTGTGAAAGTGACATTCTAATCCCGACGGCAGAGCTGAGGCTGGCTGTGTTGTCATTATTGGGACTACAATTCCGCTCCTATGCCGACTGGCCCTGTGAGCCAGCTTCGAGGTTGACCCCTCTAACCGTTAGGGCATATCCACAAGTGACACATTCTTTTTTTCTTTATACAAGTCTTGCTAAAAAAGGGTCAGAGAAATGCTTCCCAATAGGGTCAGAAAAAATGACCTTCTTCATTCCTGATGTATTAACTGTAGTCTAATGCATCTAAAACCTTGTTTTAGGCTACATTGGAAAGTTGAACACATTCTTTTGGAGCTCTGTTTTCTTTTGGTTCGCTGAGATAGTCAAATACTAATACCTTAATAGTTTATCTTGCTGTATGTGTTTTGTTAAGGGTGTGGATCCCAGTGGAACAAATGTTTAAATGAGTTTAGGTCAATACATTTATAAAGTAAGGTTTATATTATCTATATCCAAGGTCACTAGATAGATTGGTACTGTTCTAAGTACAATGAGTGTGAGAATCTGGTGTGATTTCTGATGTCTTCAGTTATGATAACAGCCTTTATCGTGAAGAATGTGGTTACTCAAGCTAAATTGAATTATCGGTGAGCTCCGACTAATGATTGTATGCAAAACTGACCTTCGCCATACCCATTATCCCTGAAATAACATAAAAACTCTTTAAAAAAATACGAAAAATACAGAAGCATCTGATATTGTTGGAAGGGCTGTGGAGTTGAAAGTTACTGGCTCCTCAGTTCAATAAATGTGTATGAAGCGTGCCATGAACAAGCTCTCTCCCTACCCCTGAATGTGAAATGTGCATGTATAGGGCACTGTCTTAAATGCTGAGTTCAAACAGTCAGCCTGGTAGCCTCATATGAATATATAGGTCCTTGTTTGTCGTTTGCGACGAGACATAGGTCTTGACATTCTAGGATTTAATCCCCTTGAAAGTCTCAGCAATGCTTACATCACTAGCCCTACCTGCAGAGGGCTTTGCCTCTATGTTGCTGTGGGTGTGGATCAGATCATAAGTACCCTGAGTGCAGTAGAGAGATGTCTTTGCGTTCACTGCACTTGGTTTATGCAGCTCAACGAGATCAGCCTCTAATCTGAGAGAGTAAACCCCTTACCAAAGATTGTAACTGATGCTATAACCTGGATAAAAAAGAAAGAGGTGAAGAGGTACCATGCCTAACTCCAAGACTCTTGACAGAAAATGGTAGAAGCTTAGTAAAAGCCTCTGAATTGGTGAATTGAATTGACATAGACCCCTGCAATCATTATTGTATGCCAGCCATTAACAAGTAAGTAAGTAAGTAAGTAATTCTTTATTGCTCAGTTAATTAAAACCATTGCAATCAGCTACATATAGTACGTATAAATAAACTTAAAATACAAATTTATAGGAATGAATTTGTTAAAATTTCGTTAAAAAAACATAGAGCAACATTTCATAAGGCTAAAAAGTCTGTTCTGAAAAAAATAAGGCGGATTCGGATTTCAAAGCTTTATTCGAGCAATATACTCATAAAAGCACAACATACATTACAAAAATACAGGACATAGAAATGACCCTCTTATACATTCAATAGTAAAAAAAAAAGTAAAAACCGTTGTGCAAGCTGTGACAGAAAAAGAATAAAAACAGTTAAATACACATTTACACAAAAATCAATGTACATTAACAGAGATAGCCCTCCGTCTGATAGACCATGCCCACCCCAGGTATTTTGCTGTTCCCAAAACAATTGGCAAATCAGTAGAGGTACAAATAATTCTTAGCACCTCAACACCACTAGATGTCCCTAAGTTCCTACAAATGGGTACTAGCCATACTCTTCGAGGGGTTGCATATGCCTTACAGAGGAATAAAAAGTGTCCGATGCTTTCCTTGGCTGCACCACACACCGGGCAGCACGAGGTGGTCGTACTCCTCCACCTGCCCGTCAAAGATCTCAGGGGGAGAGAACCAGATCTTAATTGGAACATTAGCTTTCTGTCTCCTGGGACGGTGATACTGTCCCAGTATAATTCTAACAATGGACACTGTTTAGTTTCCAAGAAGCGCCCCCCCATCGTGTCAGATCTCGTTCTGCTCCAGAGTCGGCCATCAATCCTATCCCAATATAAACTTTTGATGATGTTTTTACTGGGAAAAACTTCCCCAGAGGGATTATTCCAGAGATTGGAGAGGCCGAGGTCACCTAGAGCAGCCCTGAGGTGTTTAAGCCATGTTATTTTGTGGAAAACATCAGCTTTGATTATTGCAAGGAACCCATCGGCATAGTGCCGTATCTCTGGGGTGGTCCAGGGGCGTCGCCAATAAAGGATTGGGCGCAATCTTACTCGGTCACTGACTGATCTTCTCCCAAGATCAAGACCAAGCGGGATTAGTGGGGTGCTCTGGGGGAGTCCCGTTATACCCCTAATAAACCTGTTCTCTGATGTCTGCAAGGGGAGAACCTTGTCAAAGCCCCATAGTTCCGCCCCATACAGGGCAGACCCAATGGCCTTTGCATCATGGACTGCCAGGACTGGTTTAATAGGTTTAGATTTAGATTTTTTATGTTCAACCCTTAGTGCTCCCGCGATCTGTTGGTGTTTCAGGACCGCCTTTTCTATATGGTAGGACCACTTTAGATTGTTAGTGATCTGGACCCCGAGGTAAGTGAATACACTAACTACCTCTAACTCACTATTATTCAAAAGTATTTTTGGGCGGGCTCTACGCTTAGGCAAGAAAGTCATCAGCTTGGTCTTGCCCACATTCACTTCCAAGCCGTGTTCCCCACAAAAGTGGTCAAAAATATGTAGGGCGCGCTGCAGGCCACCCGGTGTTTTGGACAGAATTAATGTGTCGTCGGCAAACATCAGGATCGGGACCCTGAGGCCCGCCAACGAGGGTGCATCGACACAGGCATCCAACATCCGAGCCACAATTCCGTTAATAAATAACGAAAAGAGCAAGGGTGCCATTGCGCATCCCTGGCGAACACCACGTTCAACGGGGAAGTCGGCGGAAGATTCACCGTTCGTGCCCCATTGGACCCTGGCAAAATTAGCCTCGTGCAGCCTCATAATCAGGGTGAGTAACTCGGCCGGAAGGCCAATTTCACTCAGGACTGCCCAAAGCTTTCCCCTTGGGACCAAGTCGAAGGCAGCCCGCAAGTCGAAAAAAGCGACATACAGGCTGCCCTCGCCAAGCACCACCGTTCCCCATTGGAGTAAAGCAAACCGAAACACCTGGTCTACCGTACTTGTGGCCCGCCTAAAACCGGCCTGGTAAGGGGACAATGCGCTATTCTCTTCAACCCAATCCATTAGCTTGTTTACCACCATTCTCCCTACCACTTTTTGAATGGAGGCAATCAAGCTTATCGGCCTATAGTTAGCCGGGAGGGACCTATCCCCTTTTTTATATATGGGTATAATGATCGCCCCCTCCATACTTCCGGGACTTCAGCTCCTTTAGCAATAGAATTTCCCAGAAGGGAAACATACCTGACCCACCGACCCATGTCATTTTTAAAAACGTCAGAGGGTATCCCGTCAAGACCTGGGGCCCTTCCCCCTTGGGCAGCACATATTGCAGCTTCTGATTCTTTAAAAGAGAATAAATTCCCAGTTGCAAATACTACTGAAATCGTTTTCACAAACCCAACCTCCTTAGACTCTGCATATTGGGGTTTAAAGTATTCTACCCAGGCACCCTCGGCGACATTGTTATCGGGTTTGTTCGGAGTGCCACCTCCACCCCACTTTAATAATTTCCAGAATAACCTGGAGTCCTTGACCCCTGACGCTTCCTTCAATTCTGCCCAATACTCTTCATCCCATGTTTTTTTCGCCAGTAATATACGAGCCTTGTAGTGCTTCCTGGCCTTACTAGTAGCTTCCCTGTCCTTATTCCTAATAGCGCTACCTAAGGCTAACCTGGCTATCCTGCACTGGTGGTTGAACCACCTAGCTGGTTTAGGTGGTTGTTTCCTGTTTGTATTACGTGCTCTCATAAAATGTGGTCTTATAAGGGTAAAGAGCTTATTATGTATATCCGTTATTTCCCTAGACCCTGGGTTAACGGAATTTTCAGATTCCATTGCAGCGATTGCAGCATCCAACTCGGAACCTATAAAGTCCATTGAATCTGCATTCGCCAAAACACTTGGCCAATTAAGTCTACGCATATCGTTAGTCATTATGGGCATTAAATTATCATTCGATTGCTGGCTACCAGGCATGATTGACCACCAATTGTGGGTCACACAGAGGGGATTGTGATCACTTTCCAATCTACCCTCAACTTTCATGTCCCATACCCACTGCCATAGACTAAGGCTGCAAATTACATAGTCTATCCTACTATGATTAAGACCATTGTCAAAGGTACAAGCACCTTCCTTATCACCTTTCGTTCTCCCGTTGAGAGCTCTCAACCCATGTTCCAGGCAGATAGCATTCATTAACAGGATATCTTTCGTCCACCGTTTGACAGGAGCCAAGGTTAAGGTCGGGACACCCCATTGTGTGTCCTCATCCTGCCCCAGGGGATCATCCATACTATCAAGTGGCTCGAAAGTCCTATTCAGGTCACCAGCTACTATAATTTTGTTCCCCAAGGACTGCGATTCCAGGGAAGTGGACAGGGCCTCTAGAGTGGGGGAGCTTCCTGAGTTGGTGCCCCTAGCATAGGTATTATAAATATCTATCACTCCCCCCTTTTCTGAAGCTAATCTTAGCATTTGAATATCCCTACAGCCCAGATCGACAACTTTTGCTTCAATTTGTAAGCTTTGTTTCACCCAAATTGTGAGGCCACCCATTGGTCGACCCCTGGCACCTTTACTTGCCGGGATTGAGTAGTTTAGATGGCCGTGGAGGAAAATAGTATCACATGCCCATGTCTCCTGGAACAGACAGACTTCGAAACCATTAACAAAATCTATCCAATCCTGGGACATCAGCTTGCCGGCCAGCTCGGCGATATTCCACGAGAAGAACTTCCCTATACTTGGGCCGTCCCTGGGCACTGGTCCTACAGGGGACCTCATTGGCGGATTTTTCAGAGTTGCATCTGTTCCCATCCTATGTCTTGTTACGTCTGCATTGTTATGCTCAACCCCCTGATTACTTAAGGTGCTTAAAGTAGTTGAATCCTCACCCCCAGATATTTGGTTGCATTCCCCACATAAATTCTCCAAAGTCACAAACCCCAAACCGGTGTTCCTTCCATTTGATTCCACATTTTGGTCCTTAACAAGTTTAACAAAATTCCCACATGGGTTCCGGCTAGTCATGCCCTCTACTTTGTTCGTACAATTAACAAACATCTGTCAATACCCCCACCCCGGATCCCTCAATACTCCAAAGCGATTGGTATTTTTGCCACCATAGTAACTATTCGGTTGAAATGGTACAGTGAAGGGAGCAAACCCTAGAAGCGGGACACTGGTTAAGGATCTTGGGTACTTTGTCATAACAGATTCAACACCCGCTGGTCTCGGATAAAAGAAAGTAAGATCTACGATACCAATTCCCCCACAACTTTTACCCCCATCGTGTTTCGTTATCAAATTTACCACCCTAGGATCTTGAAAATCGACAACAATACAATCACCCCCCAGGTTCTTAGAAGTACAACCTATCCACTCCGTCCTTCGTACTCCAATAATCAAACCATCAACTTCCCTGGGCAATGGTCTATTTACCCTTAACCAGTGCATTACCTTATTTTTTAACATTTGGAAGGATTCCTTTTGCCCAGCCAATAGCGGTGGCACATTTATAAGGACAGCCACATAGGGAAAAGAATCTGGAGTGAGATTCATGGGAGGTATCCTGCGCGGCGCCTTCATTGGAAATGGTTTGAGCAGGCTATTGGCAGGAACAACAGATCCGGAAGAAGAGATGTCATGTGGTGGTTGGGAGCTATTTGATAGAGTGTTTTTGTTCCCAGAGATGTTTCTGCTACTGCTGACTGCAGTACCATTACAGGGTATTAGGTTATTCGATGAGGCTTGAAGGGCATTAGATGGGGGGCTAACACTGCTAGAACAATCTTTTGTACCTGTAACAACTATGGCAGGGAGCTTAGCTTCTTTGGTGGTCTTACTGCTTGGGTTGTTCGTTAGCTCCAAATTGGTCTTTTTCGTTTTTCCTTTTTCCTGAGGCCTACTTGGGGTACCATCCACAGGTAAAAGGGATACCACAGCCGACACACCTTTCCCCTGCCCACTAGGTTGGTGACGATTACTACACTCCCCTATCCTTGTGTGGGACCTGATTAATAATTTCGTAGTGAAAAAATTGTCCAAGGTTGCCTGCTCAAAGTGGTCTAGCCTATCCGCTAGTTTTTTTACTTGTTCCTCGAGCGGAGTCAAGAGAGACCTCATTAACTTCTCCAACTCGAGTAACAAGGTGGGGGTGACGTGTAGGGACTCAACCACTCCCATTTCTGGGAGATCGTTGGTCTTGGAGCTGGGACTAACTAGCACATTACCCTCCTCAAGAGGCAGTACGGGGACTGCAGGTGGAAGCTCTGGCAATCCCGTAACTAATGGGTCGATGCTAATCAAGCCAGAACTAACCACCTCAGGAGCAGCCCCCTCCTCGCATGTCATTTCCCCATTGGGACCAGCCCCGATAGATTCCTGGGAAGAGCGGGAACATGCTACCACTTTCCTTAATTTTTTTGGGGGTTTGGGCTGGTAGCACTTCTTTGGAGCAGGACATCTCTTTCTTTTGGAGCATGGCTTTGCTCTTACCACTTGATTTAACACACTCCGTTGGGCCGGGTTCGGCTGCCCTATTAATGGATCAATAGGTAAGGGAGGTGTACTTACAAGGGGAGAGCGAATATCAGAGTCCACAAGCGAATCAGTCAACAACTCCATAGTAGAGGGAAAAGCATAAGGAGTTTCAGCTACCACTGGCAGAATTAAGGATGACCGGGGGGGAACCAATGCCGGGAAAACCTGCGGTTGTCTTTTTTCCATGGATATTTTAAGAAATTCGATAGACAACCTACGCTCATCGCGTCTCTCCGCCAATGCAATCTCTTTGTCGATGTTGTTGGCTACCCGACAAAAATATTTATCCAGAGGGCCCGAGATTGCTGGCCCCACCCCAGCCTGAAAAGTGATATCGGCGGTGGAGGTTGCAGTTAATGACATATTTGGTGACCTAAGTATTTATTGAGAGTACTATGTTATACAAGTGACAATACCTACGATCTTTGTAAGCACAAACGCATAAAAGGAGACCTAAATGTCGCAATTGCAAGATGACAGAGGGGGGGCCTGACCCGGCCTCCTTTGGCCCCTGACGGCCACAGAAGGTCCCGCCCTTGTCCCGGGCTTCTCCCGGTACGCTCCCGCACAGCGGGGAAAACAGCTCCTATTATAGGAGGGAGGTGTTCGGGGGCGGGGCAAACAGGGAAAGCGTCCAGGTGCAGGTGATGACAGTGCAGGGACTCCTGGGCAATGGAGTCCCTGTCCCTCACCTGGCGCTCGCAGCCCTGCTAGTCCGACTCAGCTCAGAGGTCTCAGGTCCAAAGTTCCAAGCCCCAGCAAAGCGAAGCGCCCAGGCAGACGGGCGATGCGGGACGCGCACAGCGGGTACCGCAAGGTTCCTCGGTGGTGGAAGCAATCAGAAGCAGAACGGCAAACAAAAGGCTCTCCCACTTCTAAACAGTAAGGCGTCTCTTAGCACTTTCCAAGAATTAAGATAAAAGTAGATCATTAGGTGGCCCAAAGTGTCTACATTAGGATCTTTACGACTGCAGGTTCTTGGGGGCGGTTTTAGCAACACTGTCAAGTGGGTAGAACAGTCAAAAAGCTGGGCCTTCAAGGGTGTCTTAGGGCTGGTTGCGGGCAGGTCTGCAATTTTGTAGCATTGTAACCGGTCCACTGTGACGGAGGTGTGCCACCATACTTACAAGAGGAGGAGTTTGATATTTTTTCTTGAATTAAAATGGGCACTGCCTGAGTGCCTGGACACACAGCTTGTACTATTTAGTGACGAATGCCATTTCTTGCGAGGTTTTATCGTTGAGGTGGTTGTTCCTTGTCATTGCCGAGTGGGGCAATAGGACTCAAATGTCGATTGGGTTTGCTTCGTCCAATCTTTCCCTTCTGGCATTCTGCTTTTTTTCCGTCTTTTCCAGAAATTTAACAAGATGACTTGCTAATTGGATGTTTTTCCCATCAAAGCATGCTTTGACTGCCTGCCAACATGTTCTTATTCCCAGTTTCTTTAGTGTTCGTTTTAGATGATATCTGCGCTCCATTGCCAGTCCTTTGCAAATGCATATTAGGTGGAGGATATCCTCTTTTGGGTCCCCGCATAACCGGCAATTTGTTGTCTTTGGGGCCGTTTCCACGGGGGAAGGTGGTATAGTGATGGAAGAATCCCCAACCTTAGTCGTATAAGCTTCTCCTTTGTGATCCGTGTGAAACCGACTACTAGGTAGTTTTGACAGGCGCTGCTAGTGTAATTTTGGATGATGGTCCAGTCGTGGTCCTGTTGGCTAATGTTGCTTTGTCCTCCATTAGCGAGATAATCCTTACAGATTTGTTTACTAATTGCTTGAAGGTATTATGAGATCCAATGCTCTTCCAGGCTTCTTGTAGTTCCAAGGAGTCTATTGAGTGCTTTAGATAGTTTGCAGCTGCAAACTTGTTTTTTCTTTCTAACGCCTTCCAGAGATGGTAATTCAAGCTTGAGACTTCGGCTCCCTGTATTTTATGTCAACTTTTGGCATAGGCGCCCATTCTTTATACTCTTTGATTCCTCAGGCCAAATTTAAGCCTTATTTGTGCCTGTGCGGTATAGTTAGGCAGGTTGAATATCATTTGCATTTCCCTGGCTGTTATGTTGTCCAAAATCTTCGCATCCCTCCCACGGAGGCATTCGCTTCCATAAGTAATGGCCGGTGTTAGTTTTGCTTGGATCACTTGTAGTAGTGGAGAAAAGCTGCGACCTGCAGCTTTCATTTTGAGCTTCCTCAGTGCGACCGCTATTGTGGTTCCTCTCCTTTGAATTGCTTCTTTCTGTGGTTCAAATGACCCTTTTTTGTCAACAATTACGCCCAGATATTTGGATTCCTCCACAGTTTCCAGTGTTAGACCTCCCATTTGCCGGGAAAACGTGGGGGGTGGATGTCTTCGCATTTATTCTCATGGCTTTTGTTTTTGAGAGATTGATGCTGAGACCATTTGTAGCCGAGTAATTGTGTGTTGTGTCGATTAGGTGTTGTAGCCCAAACGGCGTGCGGCTAATTAGCACAATGTCGTCTGCATAAATCAAGTTCGAGAGGTTGACTCCTCCTAAATTTAGGGCATGCGCGTTACTTTCCTCTAGCTTTTGCGAGAGATCTGACATCAAGATGTTAAAAAGGGTTGGAGCTATCATGCACCCTTGTTTGAGGCCCTTGGTCATCCGAATTTTCCTTGACAGGCAGTCGCCTGATCTCAACTTAATTTGTATCCACGTGTCCGTATGTAATAACATCAGTTGTGCTAGTAGGGCTGATGGAATTTTTCCGTTGGCCAACTTCTCCCATAATAGCTTTCTATTGATGTTATCGAAAGCTGAAGTGAAATCGATAAAACATACATAAAGAGGCAGGTTGGCAAGTTTGACAGCGTCTGTTAGAAGTGTTAAGGCCAGAATGTTAGTCGTTGTTCCCATTTGTTTCCGAAAACCTATCTGGGTGATGGGGATCACAGCATTTTCATTCACCCATTCCGTGAGCTCCTCTAGTAATAGGCCGGCATACTATTTGGCCTCATTGTCGATTGAGGCAAGTAGTCTGTAGTTTTGTGGTTCATTTACGTTGCCTTTCTTATGAATAGGAGCTATTCTTTAAGCCTTTCGATGAATCTAGAATTATTTTGGTTTCTATCATCTATTTGTAGAGTAGGCATAACGCCGCTGCCCAGTACTCTGGGTTTCGTTTGTACAGAATGGGGGGGATTCCGTTGGGGCCCGGCGCCCCCTCTGTCTTTCCTTTCACTATCCTACTTATGATTTGTTTTCCTGTGAAGGCCAGTTTAGTTCTCTCCGCTAAAAGGGAACGATCTAGGATTTTTCTATCGGGTTCTGGTAGCCTCGTTATAGTGGTTTTTGGAGCTGTGTTAAAGTGGAGCAAAAGGTAATCGGACCAAGCTTCTTTAGTAAGATGAGAGTTGATGCTAGGTCTTTTTGGGTTCTGCAGGTTGTTCTCCGTTTTCCAGAATCTTCCACTAGTGTTATTTCCTTTAGCATCATGGAGCAACTTAGCCCATAACTCTTCCTCTGCTTCCCTTTTTAAGTTCCAAATTATTTTCTTTTTGGTGGTTTTAAGTTTTTGCAGATCCTTTTGAACGGGGTGGTCCGGTCCTTCTCGGTGTAATTGCCTCAGTAGTTTGTTAATATTTCTATTAAGGTACTTTTAATTGGGGTGTTGTTTTATTAACTTGTCATGACCTTCCGTGATGTGAGGACGCCTTATGGGGCTTTGTTGGTTTTGTGCTTCCTTTGTTGTGTGCAATTTTGTTTTTCTTGTATGTGCAGTCCCAAGTCTGCTGGTGAATAGTTCCCATCGGGTTAAGTTGTCTGCTTGAGTTGCGGTGCTTTTTTCCCACAGTTTTTTCACTTCCTTCTCAAATCCTTCCAGGTTGTGCGTATTACATTTTATTCTTTTGTGTGTGCCCAAAAGTGAAGCTCCCAGGTTTACTGCTGGCAAAAATACCACTACCCATAGATGTTAAGGGTGATCTCTTGCGGTTAGTGGTCGCTTGCTGGCATTGTTCCTATTCGAAAATCCAGGACTTTGCCAAACAGTTGTAGAGATGAAAATGTGAAGTCTATGGTTGAGCTTGCATTCAGATTATGAAAAGTGGCTGCCGGGGGGCTGTCGTTTGTGAATCGGCCGTTTAGAACTGCCAGGTTCAGATGTTCTAGGTACTTTAAGCTATCCCTTGCCAGCCTGTTTTGTTTGCCCCATTTGCTTGTCTCCTGTTGTAGTATGCCCCATGCCAAAAACTGCTCTTCTAGCAGTGAGTCCCTTGTCTGGGGCCCTCCGAGATACATGTTGAAGTCCCCAGTTACTATGTGGTTAGATGTTAACTCCTCTGACAGTATTTTTGTCACTTCTGCGATCAGTAGTTTCATCCCCGCTTTTTTCTCTTGAGGATGTAAGTATACATTTAGCAGGATTAGCGTTCGATTTTGGTCTTTTACCCCTAAGTACAGCTCTATTGTTTTTATGCTGTTGTTACCTAGCTGTTTGGCGTATTTGTTCTTTATTTCATTGATACTCTTGATTAACGTGTATTCTGTTTGACCTCCTTTTAAGTGGCCATGTTTAGCATTTCTTGTGGCTGGTAGATGACATGCTTTAAAGCCCTGTATTTGATGCGGTTGGTCTGACCAGATCTCACGAAGGGCAATTATGTCAAATTTTTTGAGGTAAAGTAATCCCTAAACCATTTATGTTCCAAGAACATATTCTTAGTTCTTTTTTTGTAATATTTCATTGTGTGTTTTGACATGTCTTCAAGGCCATTGCGTTAATGGTCTTTGCTATCCAGTTCCAGTCATTTTGTCCAAGAGATCCTTGAGTTTGCCTTGGGCTCGATGAGTTGGTGTCCATCTGTGATATTGATGAACTTCGGGCCCCCTTCAGGACACTTTCAGTTTTAGGAGTTTTTTGTTTATTTTGGAAGCAACAATCATCTCTCTCTTTGTATGCCTGACATAATGGTTCAGGATACCCAATTTTTCCTTGTCTTTTTAGGTGTATCCCCCATGCTTGAAAGCTTGGTTCCATCTCCATGATTCTTTCGGCTGTTTCTGGCGTGGCCCATGTTGTTTTTGTGCCCTCGTGATTTGACAGGTAGTTGTAATGTACAAACTCCACAGATTCTAAGTCGTTTGAGCTGATTTCCTTCAGGTTACTGATTGTGGGTAGTAGGCGTAAGAAATTTCCTCAGTTGAGGATTTCCCCACTGCCTCTTGACTTGTACTCCAGAATGAGTAAGATTATACCACTTTCGGCTCCCTCCTGCCTATGGTCCCGTTGTTTAGGTCCTTCTGTGGCTGGTTTGACCTGTGTCCAGTCAGATTTCTTTCCTGGTGCTGGCTCTTCTACCCGCACGTCTCAAACCTCTGTATCTTCTACTGACAAAGGTCCCTCTGTCAACGATGTTCCCAGTTTTTGGGTTTTTAAGGGATCGATACTGTCTGCCGTCTTTATTCCGTTATTGTACTTAATTTTTCGGTGAATACTCGTGCCTTTGCCTGCGCGATTTGAGTTCTGATTTTGAGCAGATTGTTTGGTTTCCTTGGCCGGTGATGTTATTATGGTCGCAATCGGCCCATCTATTTCTGCATCGTCTTTTTCTTCTGTAGTCGAGTTTGCCATTTTGAAGAATGCTTTTATGTTGCTCGTCTTGTTTCTCCCTTTCCTTTTTTGTTTTCGCCCTCTTTTATTTTGTTCCCTGAGTTTTTCTGGGCTTTCTTTCCCCATGCTTTGGCCATGAGGACTTTGGTGAAGGATGGTTTCTGGGCCTTTCCCCAGTTGCCCCAGCATATAGCAGGCTGTCTGTTCAATTGCTCAAAGCAATCACCTTTCCTGCAACGGCAGCATATGTTTCTTTTTTATTTTTCTCCAAGCTATTTGGGCTGATTAGCTCACTCCCGCTGCTGAATTTATTGGGGTCCAATGCGCTATTCGACAGGTTTAAGCTCCCAGGCTGTTCTCCTTGCTGGCTGAAATGTAGCTTTATTGGTACGAGCGCAATACCTAAGTTAGCATCTTTTTTTGCGTTGTCAGTTGTCATTTGTCATTTTTAAATCCGACAAAATGCCTCCCTGTAATTGTGGGATCATTGTGAGTTTGTCCACAATTGTATAGTAGGTGCAACTCGGCTGCGTTATTTGTGTTTCTGCTAGGACCCTCTTAATCATGCCATTCATGTCTGCCAGCTTGTTATCGATATTGGCTATGTGTATGGAAATTTAGGAGGGAAACTTGCATGTCCATTTTGTCCGAATGATACTGCATTGCCTTTATTGATAACTGTAACGTATTTAACAAGGATGACCATAGTATCTCCGGGCCTTTAGACAGCTCTTCTGTTTTTGGGGTCATTTCGGGTTCTCGTTTGATGTCTTCCTCCTGGGGTATAACTGGGGAGTATGATGCTACTAGCCTCTCCCATTCCTCTGTTGTAAGCTGAGAGGTGTTTTCTAGTTTGAAAGGTTCTGTTTGTTCATGCTCAAGCTCTAACACTTCTGTTTTATCTGTTTCTTCTGTATGTTTTCTTTTCAGCGTTTTTCCTAGCTCTCTCCCATCTCCCTCTGAGTCGTGGTCTAATTGTGTCACCTGGGCTGGGGCCTGGACTGTGGTGGTGACTGTCACCGGATTGCTGAAGTTAGCCCCTGGAAATGCTCTTAATTGAACTGGCGCATTACGGGCCTTTTTTAATTGCTGACTTTGGATTTGTGACTCAGGATTACTGAATGAGTCTGATTTTCCGTTATTGGTTAGCTCTTGATTGTTTTGCTTGGTCCCTGTTACTGTAATTGATGGCTGCAAAGTTGACAAGAGTTCTGTTTTTGGCTCAAGCAGGTAGCTCCTTTCATTAGTGGTACTATTATTCATCTTGCAACTTTTTCTGCTGCCGGCGTCGTCAGTGCCAGTCATTTTGGCTTGGGTGGGGCTTTCCTTGTGTGTGTAAGTTCTCAGTTTTCCGTCAGCCTCGCCCTCTACCCCTCTTCCTTGATTTTGCCCCCCTCCTGCGCTTAAGCCTCTCTCATGTATCGTTGTATCTTGTGTTGTATTTTCTGTGTATTTACTTTCGCCACTTTTTTTGCCAACGGGGTCAATGTATTGGATGTTCCCCTCGGGTGCCATGGGGGCAGGGAGCCCCTTAAGACTGCTAATTGAGGTACTTAGGAACGAGCCCGGATCTTTTAAAAAATGAAAAGATTGTGTAGATTTTTGCTGATGCCCCTTAGTTACAGGTCTGCTCAGGTTTCCAGAGTCTGCCTCTTCGCAGATCAGATTTTCTGGAGGTGATTGCTCCTGCACCAACAGCAAGTTATTTGTTCCGTTTGATGCCTTAGGCTTGCTGTTACCGCGCCTTCTCCCTGAGACATTGTTTGTCACTTTCCTGATTTTCCCTGACCTCATTGCGCTCTTAGGGGTGTGTTGTAGTTGAACCTCAATTTAAATCAAAATTGTCTGCTTGCTTGCTTGCTGGCCTGCTCGAGTGATCGATCGAGTATGATTGCTTAGTATTACTTGGTATTGGTTTTGGTATTGTTTAATTGCTTTGTTAGATTTAATTATTTGATTGGGATGATGCTGGTTTTTATGTCCGGATAATTTTTTTAATGTAATCCTTCTGCAGTGCTCCATAGCTCTCTATAGTGTTAGCCCCCTCTAAGCACCTTGTTTAAATCCTTCTTTGAGCCATGTAGTGCTATTAGGCGTGGCGGCGTGCTAATAGGCGTATGAGAAAGCCTGATTTGCCCCCCAGTCTGGCCCCCGTTCAGCCTATTTCCTCCTTTGCTACCTGGCTTTGCTCTGCTCCGGTTCAGGGCTCAGGGTCCCGGCCCCGCCCCTGCTCCTGCTCACGTGCTGCAAAACACGCTTTCTAATAGTGACTGGCAGTGTCTGAAGACTGGGAGTGTCTGAAGGCGAGCTCAGGGGGGACCGATGGCAGGAGGAAAAGCGGGGCACACAGGGCAGAGACACAGGCTTTCCCGAGTATGATTGCCCCCTGTGCTCTACAGGCACATTTACTGCGGCCGCCACCAGAAGTTCAGGCCACCACGCCTGCCTCAAGGACTCAGAAGCTCTGTAACTCGGGATAGCTCAGGAGCGCCAATTCCTGCCTGCCGTGCCTTTTAGGTTCTCACGCTCACCGTGTCACGACCAGGCTTCCTCGGGATCAGGATGATGCTTAAAAGGGGTCCACCTCCAGATTGCCCTATACTCTGACCATAATATAATACAGAGCATAAAGGAAATCAGGCGAGGTAAAAGGTATAGAAGGGTCTGGAACGGGAAGGGAGGATGAAACGAGAAAAGAAGAAAAACACACAAGGTAAATAACTCACTACTCTCATTCAAATTCTCGCTAGATCACCACCTACCAAGTCGACTAGCTGTGGACTGTTCTCCTCCTCTTTTTTGGTAGGTATTAGATAAACGCCTCTATACCCTTGCATAAGACTCTGCAATACATAAACAAAAGGAAGCGTTCTCCTCCTCTTTCTGACATGCGATGATCTAACCTCAGGGTGAGATTTATTAAGTCAGTACAATTGGTGGGTTGAGGATCGATCTGCGCCAACACATCCTTAATATCTTCATTCAGACCCTGATAATATAAGGCCATTCTTTTTTCTTCGGGCCAGGACCTCTCCACTACCAACCGATTAAAGGCAATCATGTGTGTAACAAGCTAATTTTTGCCCTGTCGCAATCCCAAAAGCTCCCTATCTGCACTAAGTGTAGTAGCTCGCCTATCAAAGATTCTCTTGAATTCTCTACGGAAGTCATCCCAATCTGTCAACAGCTGATCCTCGCTACGCACTAAAGGCACAGCCCAACTCGCCGCATCCCCAGTCAAGTATGATATAGCAAAAGCGACTCGGGAAATATTAGTAGGGAATGAGGCCGGTGTACATGAAAAATGCAACGCTATCTGGGTTAAAAAGGTTTGTATCTTGTTAGGATCACCAGCGTAGCGTTCCGGACTAGCCAAAGGTATGGGAGGTGACTCCGTGACTTGTATAGGGGAACCACTAGTAGTTGCATCAAACGGATTCCTCGCTTGTCTATCTAAACGTTCTCTTAATGCGGCAGTTTCAACCCGTGATGCTTCTAACTCCTGCTGCACCAAACCCAAAGCATGCAACACATCTTCCATAGTGGCCATCTTCCAAACACCCCTGACCGGGAGGAAGAATATTCTTAGGTACGTGATTCTGTCACGACCAGGCTTCCTCAGGATCAGGATGATGCTTAAAAGGGGTCCACCTCAAGATTGCCCTATACTCTGACCATAATATAATACAGAGCATAAAGGAAATCAGGCGAGGGAAAAGGTAGGCAAAGGTCTGGAACGGGAAGGGAGGCTGAAACGAGAAAAGAAGAAAAACACACAAGGTAAGTACAGTAAATAACTCACTACTCTCATTCAATTCTCGCTAGATCACCACCTACCAAGTCGACTAGCTGTGGACTGTTCTCCTCCTCTTTTTTGGTAGGTATCAAATAAACACCTCTATACCCTAGCATAAGACCCTGCAATACATAAACAAAAGGAAGCGTTCATACATGGGGTTCAGCACACCAAGCACCAACTATTACCTCTTTCGAGTTTCATGCATACCTTCCAGCCTTCCCAATATAACTGAAAAGAAACCCTTTTGTAATTCCAGTTCATCAAAAAATAAGGAGATAAAAATAATCGTGGAGTAATCCAGAAAGCTATGGCAGTCTTGCACTATTAAACTCTAATCAAATTTAGATTGGACAAGTTTCTTTATCCTTGAATAGAACCAAGTCCCGAAATCAGAGTTCCACTCAATATAATTGCCAAGTTATTTTTCTTCGGGCCGATCAAATGCAACTGAACATAAAAGCGCGTCTCAGTTGAAAGCGCGACTACTCACAGTTCTCAAATAACAATTGCTGCTTTCCACATCGGGAAACTCCAACAATATTAACGAAGTGTCTCAGCCGAACACACAATCGTTACTCTTCTCTTTTCCCAGAATGAAAGAAAGACGTTCCAGGAAAGCGATTAACAGCCGTTTAACGTTTTAGCTCAGTGGCTGCTAAAAAGCAAACAGCTTCTCTCGTGTCACAGGCTAAAACACGGGAGAGTCCGAGGAGACGCTCGGCAGCCGCCGAACGCTATCAATAGCTGTTAACTACACAACAGCTCTCGTGTCTCCTTCAAGATACGATAAATCCCCGGCATGAGACAAGGACGTCCAGCAGCCGCTGAACGTCAACGAAATCCAGAACAGATCCCAGAACACAAATCCAGATTCGGGTAGCAAATCACGTACAACCCGCAGCACTAAGATGGCCACCTAAATAATTTACCCAACTACTCCCAATTTCTAAGCATTGTGGGACATGTAGTCCATTACTCGCATATGATAACCTTTATGCAGCGCTAACCTATTTTCATGTAGGCGCTTCATGTAGTTCAAAGGCAATTCATGACACACCGTCCGTCCTTAATAGACGCTGCCGCCTTACTCTCCTTACTGCTGTTGCTCCGCGGGGGGCAGTGGTGATGGAAGCGGCGGTTCCAAGGTATGGTAATGCTGTGATGACGGGTTAGCCGACGGGAAGCCTCCGCTGCTGCTGCTGACGCCGCTCCACCACTCCACTCCTGTCTGCTGCTCTCTGGCTACTCCGTGGCCAATCCTTTCCTCACGTGACACTGAACTCTAAGGTTGCACAGAAAATCCACTGCAGGTCAAGGATCAGCAGTTCCGGGCTGTAGCAGCTCCTGGCTTTCTTTGTCTTCTGCCAATTTGGGAAGCTATGTTTTACCAATTGTTGTCACTTTTTAATTTTTCTTAGGAAAGTTCTTCTAGGAATAATTCTTGCTTTGTTGTCCAAATATTCTTCGTGAAGTCTTTTTGTTGAGCCTTGGAAGACTTGCTATCCAGTATTCCACAAGCATCAATCACTGTTGATGTCAGTATCTACACAAAGAGCCCAGAAGCATCCGCCTCTGAAGAGTCCCGATAGTCACAAAGCTAGATTGAAGGCAATAGACAGAGAGCCAGACATCAAAAAGGAATCTGAGTGATCAAGATTGTTTACTGGTTGTCATGGAAGGGATTGGTACCTGATGAAGATCTATTTGAACATTGATAGAATCCTGCAAACATTTCAAGAAATTATCAAATGTTGTGGGATTGGTGCATGACCATCAACGGTCACTAGGAAATTACCTGGCCCGTTGATCCGAATATCTCTCCTGTCCTCAATCCCACTTTGAACACCTGCAGCGATTTGTGCATTCAACTTAAAATAAGGAGGTTTTTGTGAATCAAAAAGCCTAGAAACATGCACAAAATTATCTTCACTTTATCTATGAAAAGGAAGGCTAACATCATGAAGCCTCATCTCTGGACTATAGGGAAAGCACAGGAAACTTGGAGTAGAACTGATGATATAAGTTGGTTACTCAATATGTTCTTCCATCACTTCCATCACTGAATGTAAGACATTTTTCTACATTCTGTCCATCAACTGTGGTTTCTGCAATTTTCACCCTGAGTGGGCTGGGTATGCTCAGACGTGAGTCCCAGGCTCTCCACATCACTGGAGTCAAGCTATCCAGGCTGAAGAAAGCTGATAGCCAGAAACGGGTCCTTGGATGCTTGATTCTGGTCTAGGAAAGACATGGCTTGGTAGTTCGGGCTGGACTGTTCCCATGAGGCACAGGGTCAAGGCTGATTTGCATATAGCCATTGTCTGACCTAGGGTGGTGTGGAGTGCAAAAAAACGATGGATTTAGGCCCAGATCTTTGTACTGGAGTAAATGTAAGACATTGTTCTACATTCTGTCCATCAACTGTCGTTTTTGCAATTTTCACCTCGAGTGGGCTGGGTATGCTCAGACGTGAGTCCCAGGCTCTCCACATCACTGGAGTCAAGCTATCCAGGCTGAAGAAGGCTGATAGCTAGAAACCGGTCCTTGGATGCTTGATTCCGGTCTAGGAAAGACATGGCTTGGTAGTTCGGGCTGGACTGTTCCCATGAGGCACAGGGTCAAGGCTGATTTGCATATAGCCATTGTCTGACCTAGGGTGGTGTGGAGTGCAAAAAAAACGATGGATTTAGGCCCAGATCTTTGTACTGGGGTGAATGTAAGACATTGTTCTACATTCTGTCCATCAACTGTGGTTTTTGCAACTTCCATCACTTACAGCATGTCACCTTAGTTTCCATGGCCATAATGCACACATCACCTACACCAACAAGGATTCATTCAGTATCCTGGCTGTGAGGCTGTTTCTTTACTTTCTCTGACAGATCATTAGACTTTATCTCCAATGTGACCCTTAATCATTGACTCACTTGAAGCTGAAGGCACTTGAATTAAATACACGTGTGAGTCACCCAGAGTCTACTGCATCCCTCATTTATGCACAATTCCCATCTGAGCATTGTATGTATGCAATCCCCAGAAATTCAAATTCAGAATAATTTGAAACAGATACGAGCAGTGAAATTATTCCTGCATTTAGGTAGAACCATAATCACTTGTAAGTATACAGCATATTTACATATTACTAAACTATTGAATCTAATATAACTAAGAGCCAATTCTTCTCTAAAGGTATAAAGTATGATTTAGGGTTTGGGAGGGCTTCTGGAATCAATTTGTTTTTCAACAACAGTAACCATTTAGTGCAGGTGTCAGCCACCCTGGGGCTTGACATCACATCCCCCAATGAGTTAGGGCCATATGTATCAACACATTTCCCCATAGACACAGAATGGGCAAAACCCTTTGATACATCTGGGCCTTAGAGATATGTGGGAGCCCCATGTGGGCACCAGGGCACCCACTTTGGAAAAAAAGTGCCAGCTCTCACAGCACCCAGTTTGGGTGCTGGCTGTGGGGGTGACCTGAGCAGCAGGGGCCTTGGGCATCCCTCTGCATCCCCCAGACAGTTTTGTGATGTGGGTGCCTGGGGCAGCACTGGGGCACCCACTTTGGAAAACATGCAATAAAATAATATTAAATCAGAGGCAGGAACTGTTCAATTATGTATTTACTGCTCTATAGAAGGAGGACCCCATAATAACAGAGGGCTATTTGAAAAATATGTTGTCCTCTTAGTGGTGCCCTTAGAACCCTTAGAAGGAGTAGTGGCACCCCCAGCCTTTTATTTTAATGATATAGAGGACAATAGCTCGACCTGTCAAAATAAATAAAAAATAAACAGTAATCCTCCTGGGTCATTAAATTCATGACCCCAGGAGAGCTCACCATGTTGTTTTTAAAGCACTGTAAGCTGGAGCTCTGTGTCCTTCTGATGGAATGAGGGTCCCCATTGTGGTTGGTTCATAAGGCGGTAACAAGACTCAAAGACTAAATGCTTTTTGAAAACATTATATTGCACTCACTTTTCTTAAACATTGCTTTGTTGAATATATATATAACATAACACGTTTGATTATGGTTATTAGTGACTTTTTGACAAAGACAAGAGGTCTGCTTTATATATGTTTATGTGCTGAGTTTTGATAAAGATAATAGGCCAATTTTTTTATTTTACTGTTCTGGCCTTTTTGACAAATTCAGAAGGTCTGCTAGTAGCTCTGACTTACTTAAAATGAAACCCTCTCTATTGTTACATCACATAATCAATTGTGCGAGTCCATGGGGTTGGGTACAGGGCCATGCCCATGCCACTGAAAGCCAAACACCATGCAAAGGTGGGTTAGGGGGCCTATCCCCACACTGTGCACAGATGAAGTGTATGCACTCGAGGGGGTTGAACACTTGCATAGTGCTTGGCGCAGAGTATTGTCTACGGTCAGGTCCTGCGCAAAGCCCCACAGTGGGCATATCAAGGGCCTGTTATGTGTGGGTTGGACACCCATGGGGAGTTGGTCACAGACCCTGCTACCAACTCCACACCATGCACTGTGTTGGACATTTTGCTTTATAAATGTTAAAATGAATATTCAGAAATTGTAATATTATCTTACTGTTTATAAAAAAAGGCATTCACTGAAAAAAAAACAACAGTTAAAGGGTTGTTACAGTTAGGTGAAAATGCCAGTTAAGACATACCATTTTTAATTAACAAACCACTGAAATTTAATGCTTTTGAATGCTATTTCCTAAATATAATGTCCTTTAAACCTTTGTTTTTTTTGGTGACTTTCACAGGTTGTACTTAATATAAATTGTACTACGATCTAACCCATAATTCAATTTACTAATACACATTTGTACAAGTTTTTTAATACATTATATTCACCAATTCATTCTTATTATATATTTTAAAAATAATCATTTAAAAATGAAACTTAGGATGTCTTTCTATAAATGCAATGCTCCCAGTCTTTTTTTTAAATTCATTTTATGGATCCATGTATCTGTTGCAAATTCTTGGACAAATAAGGCACCTCCTGGTTATATTGCACACATTCAATGCTAAAACAGCAAAACTTTTAATGTAAACAAATTCTATTGCAATTTCTATAAGTGTATCACTACCTGTGTGTGGGTGGCAGTGTGAGTGAGTATGTGAGTATGTGACTGACTACCAGGGTGTGTGTGTCTATGTGGATGATTAGTGGGTGTGGGAGTGGCTGTGTGGGAGTGGCTGTGTCAGTGTCTGTGTGGGTCTGTGAATGGGTGTGTGAGTGCATGTGTGGGTCTGTGAGTGGGTGTGTTAGTACATACATGAGTCTGTGAGTGGGTCTGTGAGTTCCTATGCAGGTGTGTGAGTGGGTATATGAGTAGTTCCCTGTGTCTCAGAGTGGATGTGTGAGTGTCTGTGTGGGTCTATCAGTGGATGTGTGAGTGCATGGGTGGGTCTCTGAACGAGTGTGTGAGTACCTATGTGGGTGTGTGAGTGGTGCTATTGGTCTGTGAGTGGGTGTGCGAGTTTCTGTGTAGGTCTGTGGGTAGGTGTATGAGTAGCTGAGTGGGTCTTTGAATGGGTGTGTGTTCTTCTGTGGATGTGTGAGTAGGGTGCACAGACATAATATCGACTCCAAAATATCGTTTGGACAGAATATCGAGTTTTAAATATCGTTTGGAGAAAATATCGACTAGACAGAATATCGACAGCGAAAATATCGTTTTTAAGGTAAGTGAAGTAATATCGACTGTAAATAATATAGACAGTGAAAATATCCAAGTATATAATTTAGATAGTAAAAAATATAGTTTTTTAAATAATATTTAATTATTTATAGTGTTATTATGTTATAATATGTGTGAAAAGTGTCATTTTATTTTATAATTATTTTTAATTAATGATTTTTTTTAATTATTGTGTAATTTTATTCTGTAGCGGGTTGTGGGTTTATAGGGGAATAGGGTGGGAAGTAATTTAATTATAATTAATTAAATATGTAAATGTATTAATTGGTAGTAATAATTAATTAATTGGTAATTAAATAATATATGTTAATTATTTAAAATGTAATTGGTAATTAAATTAATTTAATTGATTAATTGCTAATTATGTAAATTAAAATAATGTATTTTCTGTAGCGGGTTGTGGGTTTATAGGGGAATAGGGTGGGAAGTAATTTAATTATAATTAATTAAATATGTAAATGTAATAATTGGTAGTAATATTTAATTAATTGTTAATTAAAAAATATTTGTTAATTAATTAAAATGTAATTGGTAATTAATTTAATTTAATTGATTAATTGCTAATTATGTTAAATTAAAGGGGTATTTTTAGGGTTCAGGGTCAGTTTTTAGTTTTTGGGTAAAGGGGTATTTTTAGGGTTCAGGGTCAGTTTTTAGTTTTTGGGTAAAGGGGTATTTTTAGGGTTCAGGGTCAGTTTTTAGTTTTTGGGTAAAGGAGAATTTTTTGGGTTCAGGGTCAGTTTTTAGTATTTGGGTAAAGGGGTATTTTTAGGGTTCAGGGTCAGTTTTTAGTTTTTGGGTAAAGGGGTATTTTTAGGGTTCAGGGTCAGTTTTTAGTTTTTGGGTAAAGGGGTATTTTTAGGGTTCAGGGTCAGTTTTTAGTTTTTGGGTAAAGGGGTATTTTTAGGGTTCAGGGTCCGTTTTTAGTTTTTGGGTAAAGGGGTATTTTTAGGGTTCAGGGTCAGTTTTTAGTTTTTGGGTAAAGGGGTATTTTTATGGTTCAGGGTCAGTTTTTAGTATTTGGGTAAAGGGGTATTTTTAGGGTTCAGGGTCAGTTTTTAGTTTTTGGGTAAAGGGGTATTTTTAGGGTTCAGGGTCAGTTTTTAGTTTTTGGGTAAAGGGGTATTTTTAGGGTTCAGGGTCAGTTTTTAGTTTTTGGGTAAAGGGGTATTTTTAGGGTTCAGGGTCAGTTTTTAGTGTTTGGGTAAAGGGGTATTTTTAGGATTCAGGGTCATTTTTGGGTTTTTGGGGTACATATACAATATTGCCTATTATTTAATTAAATTTTGTTACTATATATATATATGTTTTAAGAAATATGATGAAAAAAATATTATTTTTTTACTTTCATTAATTATTTAATTATTAAAAGTTATTTTAAGTATTGTTAATTATATTTTAGTAATTAATTTTTATATTAATGTAATTAAACATTGTTTTTAGTAAAGTCGATATTTTTTACAATGATATTTTTGTAAACGATATTTTGTACTCGATATTTTTGTACTTACCTGTTTGTACATACAAACTCAATATTTTGGTTGTAGATATTTTTTCCTCGATATTTTGGGTAGTCGATATTTTGGTAGTCGATATTATTTCAGTGATCCGTGAGTAGGTGTGTCATTTCCTACATGGATCTGTGAGTGGATATGAGAGTAGTGCTATGGGTCTGTAAGTGTGTGTTTGAGTGTCTGTGTGGGTCTGTGAGTGGGTGTGTAGGTATGTGAGTGGGTGTGTGCATTCCTGAGTGAATTTGTGAGTGGGCCTGCGAGTCTGTAAGGAGATCTGTAAGTAGATGTATGGGTCTATAGGTGGGTGGGTGAATACTTCCATAGGTCTATTTGTGAAAGGATAATAAGCACCCACCATTCAACATAGCAGGTATGTATAAGTTACTTGAATTACAAAGTGCACAGACTCCATCAAAGGCTTTCTAAAAAGGGTTCCTTTATTCATATCTTATTATTTAAAAACCTTTTCTTCTATGTAGCCAATGTGTTTTATCCCTTGGCAGAGGCTTTGTGATATATAGGCACCTGTGTCAACCGAAGTCATTGAGAGACTCACAGCATAGTAGTGTGGTGGTCGATGTTCAGTGAGATGTTTTAGAACCTTTCAAGGATGTCTTATGTAAAATATATATAATGTTAAGATACCTCAAATTCCAGTGTCCTAATTCTATTGTCTGATCAGTGGCACAGTTATCACATTGTTATGTCAAAGCCCATTAGGCTTCGGAATCCACATGTATTGTGACTCGCCAGTGGCATAGTATGGCCAGAAGCAAATTCAAAGACCTTCTTAGGTCTGTGAGTATATGTGGGTGTGTGAATAAGTATGCCACTATCTGCATGGATTTCTGAGTGGGTTGTGAGAGCCTGCATGGCTCTGTCAGTGGGTCAGTGAGTGCCTCTTTGGTTCTCAGTGGGTATAGAGTGCATGTATGGGTCTGTGAGTGAGTGTGTGAGTGCCTATGTGGGTGTAAGACTAGGTCTGTGGGCACCTGTGTTCGTCTGTGAAAGGTCTGTCAGTGCCTGCATGTGCCTTTGAGTTTGTGTCTTAGTAGCTGGGTGGGTCTGTGAGTGGATGTGAGACTGCCTATGTGGGTCTGTCAGTGGGTGTGTGATTGGATGTGTGGGTCTGTGATTAGGTGGGTATAAGAGTGGTTGTGTGGGTGTATGAGTGGATGTGTGAGTGGCTGTGTGGATCTGTCAGTAGGTATGTGAGTGCCTGAATGGGTCTGTGTATGGGTGTTTGATTGCCTGCATGGGTCTGTGACTGGGTTTGTGAGTAGCTGCATGGGTCTGTGAGTGGGTGTGTCACTGCCTGTATATGCCTGTTAGTGCTTGTGTGAGTACCTCTGTGGGTCTGTGAGTGTGTGTGAGTGTTTGAGTCAGTCTGTGAGTGGGTGTCTGAGTGTCTATGTGGGCCTGTGAGTGGGTGTGTATGTGTGTCTGTGAGTGGGTCTGAGAGTACCTGCATGGCTCTGTGTGTGGTTGTGTGAATGCCTGCATAGGTCTGTGGGAGGGTGCATGATTGCCTGTGTGGGTCTGTTAATTGGTGTGAGAGTACGTGTGTGGGTGTCTCAATCAATCAATCAGTCTGTTTTTTTTAAAGTGCTCTACTCACCCTTGAGGTGTTCAAGGCGAGGGGTGGGGAGGGTCAGCAGCTTCGTTCAACCAAACAGCCAGGTCTTCAGTGCCTTCCTGAAGGTGTTCAGGGAGGGGCGCCTCTGATGTTGGTCGGGAGCTCATTCCAGGCCTTGGCCGCGATGTAGGAGAAGGATCATCCCCCCGCTCTTGCTCTGTGGATACATGTGGGTTTCAGCGAGGAACTGGTTGGTGGATCAAATGTTTCGTTTGGGTATCTGGAGGTTGATTCTGTCATTGAGGTATTGGGATCTGGTGTTATGTAGGCATTTGTAGGCGTGAGTGAGTGTCTTGAAAGTGACTCTCTTCTTGATGGGTAGCCAGTGGAGTTTCCGTAGGTGTTGGCTAATGTGGTTGTGTCGCAGGATGCTTAGGACAAGTCCGGTGTTCAGTATCATCTGGAACTTGAGGAGTAGAGACTTGTTTATGCCGGCCTAAATATGCCAGCCTAAAGGGCATTTCCGTAGTGCAGCCTGCTGGTGATGAGAGCATGGGTGACTGTCTTCTTTGCCTCGGGGGGAATCCACTTGAAGCTATTGCGGAGGATGCGGATGGTATACGAAACAGCTGAAAGCAATGGCGTTGACCTGTCTGTTCATGGAGAGAGAGGAGTCGAGTACGATGCCGAGGTTTCTGGCGTGGTCTGTGCAGGTCGGGGGTAGGTGCTGAGGGCGGTGGGCCACCAGGAGTTGTACCATGCTGATGGGATGGTTCCAAGGATGAGGAATTCTGTCTTCTCCGAGTTGAGCCCCAAACAGCTGTTGCTCATCCAGGCTGCGACCTCCTGCATTCCTTTCTGGAAGTTGAGTCTGGTGGTGGTGGGTTCCTTGGAGAGGGAAAGGATGAGCTGGGTGTCATTGGAGTTAGACACTATGTTGTGGGTCATGCTGTCAGACGATGGCGGCAAGGGGGGCCATGTAGATGTTGAAAGGGTTGGCCTCAGCGATGACCCCTGTGGGACACCACATTTGGTTTCCGTGGGTTCGGAGAGGCAGACTGATCCTTTGGCTTCTGCCGGTGAGGAATGATCGGGTCCAGTCGAGGATGTTTCCTTATATGTAAGCGTCATTTAATCTGGCTGCAAGTGTGCAGTGGGAGACGGTGTCAAATGCTGCTGACAGGTCGAGTAGAATCTGTAAGGTCTGAGTGGGTTTGTATGTTTTTTTTTTAAAGTACAATAACATTTGTATAGCTGTCGTGGATTCACATGGGGGCTGTACTGAGCCTTGCAGGATATCCACAGATTCATAAACTGGAACAAAATATATCTAACTCAATTCCATACCCAAGATAGGTCCCTCTGACACTCCTCTAACACAAACATGGGATCCGGGTAACTCTTCCCTCTACCATGACTTCTTTAATCATTTTGCAGATACATTTTAAGAACCCAGGACCAGTCCCTAATACCTAAAAAGGTAGCCGCAACCTCAGTGTCTGGTTGTGGTCAGTCAATCACAGCATTGCTGGTGCCACATGACTTTGCAGATCCACAATGGGGATCCGTAAAGGGTCAGCATCCCTGGATGTAAAATCTAGATTTTTCTTTAATAACTGCACAACTACTGATTAGTTTTTCACCAAATCACAAAAAGTGCTCCTTCTGAACCAAGAGCTACCTCTATGTTAAATTTGGTGTAATAAGTTTTTGGGTGTTTTTCCTTAATAACAGCTCAACTACTGAACAGATTTTCACCAAATCAAAAAAAGTGTTCTTTCTAGGCCAAGAGATACATCTCTGCTAAATTTGGTGTATTGCTATCCACCAATTCGGACTGTAGTCATGTTCAAAGCAAAGATATAAGCTGTATAAATATATATTTAAATATAAAGCAATACTAATATATGTATATATATTCACTGAATAAAACAAAAGGAATAGAGATATTATAGTTAGGCTGACATTTGACTCATACAAAACCAGAAAACAATCAGCAATTATTGTTAACTGAGCTAACTATAACTTATCGTAAAATAGTCCATAGTGTTGTATAAAACATCAACCCAAGTGGAGTACTTTCCACTGATCAATTACTAAGTGGTACCTCCTTAGGTAAATGGAGTACAAGCAAAAGTGTCACCAGTGAAGCAATGTGATTGTTCCTCATGCATCTCTGTCCAGAAATTTGTGATAGCATGAAGTACAAAGAGATAAATCTCCACCAACCAAGGCTCCTTTTTCTTTACGATGTGAAAAAAGTGCATCTTTCTCTGGTGGACATCTTCATATGTCTTAGCATCTCAATACATCACCAATATTGGTGGGAAAATCACTAGGGGCCCTTTTGGTGAGCTATCCATCTTCCTCCGCAAATGAAGGAAGCCCTCTGCATATTACTAAGGTGGATGGGCCAGGGCTGAATGGGAGCAGCCTCTTAGCGACTTGCATATTTGCATGCTCCTAGTAACATAAAGGGAGAACGATGGACTCTACTGTGACCAGGAGAGGCCAAGAAAGAATTCACTTGTCACAGTCACCACAGATTACGCACCAATAGATCTACTATGCATTCATTTCAAAAAAAGATTTTGAATATGGAAATCCCAATAGAACATAATTGCTATGCTTTTGTCAAGCCCAGGAGTTACAATCACTTGTCCTTTACAGAAGTAGAGCATCAACTGGGGCACCTGCTATGTTTACATTCGTAAGTGCTTCCTATTGGGGTCTATTTTCTTTGAAGTGTGCATCAGGGCTAGAATGGAAGCTCACCTGCCTGTTTATGAAACAAGAATTTGCTTTTTTGCACAAAATGTCTACCTAACTCAAGTAATTTCAACTTCTTAGTTAGTGACTATTACCTGATTGGATATATGTCCAGTGTATAATCTATGCTGTAGCTGTCTAATGGACCATGAGGAAATGTCACCAGGGAGGTTGTGTACATTTGGCAATGATTTTGTTCCTCATGCCCCTTTCTTAAAAAATCTGTGACAACATTAATTCCTCTACAGAGAGAACAATGAGACTACAAATAATTAAATCTCAAATAAGGGAACTTCCTCTTAGGTATAAAAAACAACTGCTTGTTTGTTTGGAGTAGATGTCCTCCGATTCATCGCCATGAGGAACACATCATGAAAATCAGTGGGAAAAGTGTTAAGGGCCTTTTGGTAAACTGACCATTATCTTGGAATAAGGTGGGAATGACATTGCATGTGAGGTTTTTTAGTGCGGTTGTGACATGTGTATAGTAATATATTGCCAAAAATAATATTTTTTGGTACACATTTTGGCACTCATGCACCAGTCATTACCCATCACTTGGGGTCATGAATCAAGCGTGGTGTTCAAAGAACTGAGGGGCATATTATCAACGGCCAGCGATAATTATCATTGGCCTTGCTTAGCGATAATTTTATTATCGCAGGCTATCTCTGGAATGTATCGCCCTGGTTGCGCGTTATTAACAGCGCGTTTCTCCAGGGCGATAAAATTTCCAGAGATAGCAAGGTTATCGCCGTTTTGCAGGGAACATAGCTGGTTTTCCAGAGATGATCCCTACAAAACCACAATATCCTTGCTCATATGACCCTCAGGGTCGTATCAGCATAATCCACCCCAATGTTAGGGATAGGTAAGTCTGCATTTTAGCAGAGGTTCGTTTTTGTAGAAAACAGCGGTTTTCTCCAAAATCTAACGTGTGCTAAAATGCTGGGGCAGCCTTGTAAATATCACAATGTGAACATCAGCGATATTTGCAAGGTTGTCCATTCGGGTGCGCCCTGTGATGCCCACTTTTCATCTTTTTAGAGATGCAAAGGGATGCGTTGGGAAAAAGGGTGCTAACATGCAATTATGCATGTTAGCACCCTCTTGTATATAGGGTGATATTTTTATCTCTGCTTTAAGCCAAAAAGGCGGCGATCAAGCCCTTGTAAATATGCCCCTCAAAAAGATATGTAATCATTTTAAAGGTTTCGAGTAAGGTAAGTGATTGCTAATAAAGTGATAAAAGTAGTATAGGTATAGAGGAAAAATAATATTAAAGACATTTAAGGACTTTTTAGGAACTTGCGACACCATCACGCACTGGGCCGCATGTATTTCCGTTCCAGATCCGTGGTTGGGACATTACTCTGGAGCAACTCACACACTTTAAACAAACAATTCACAGTAAGAAGTTTTATAAAAAAAATTTAAAAGTTATTAACGAACATCATTTAAAGGTGTGTTTAACACATTTTATGGATTTGCAATGTCATCACGACATCACCGTAATTGGTTGAACACCTTTCTGTCATTAATAAAGGAAGATCCTATCCCTTTTCCTCCATCTTTTTGATGTGTTACTGGGAGTTCACACCTTTGTTTTTTGGGTGTTTCACTCCATATTTTTGGGAGATGAAGCTGGCACCTGGTGGAGCTGAGAGTCCTGAAGAACATGAGAACTTGTCCAAGGATGAAGACTCAACAAAGACCAAGAATTCGAGAAAAGTATAAACCTTCTTCACTATTCCGTAAGGGAAGAAGAAGGTGAATGACAAATACGTGACTTGCAGTCTTTGTAAGAAGACACTGTTAAAAGGGCCTGATAAAAAATATTTGTGCAGCATCACCAATGATGAAACATCTGCACACCATGCAAACAACCTGCCTTCTAAGAGAAGAGCGAGGGAAAGGAGGTACCAAACATGTTTTGGTGATGGTGCTCAACCAAGCACCTCATCTGCTCCAGTGCTGGCTACAGAACCACCTCTCACAGTCCAGGAATCTGCTGCACTCGGACAGTATTGCATCAAATAAAAAGCTATTTTGACCATAGGGGAGCAATTAATCCCTGTGGTTGTTCAGATCATTAACACTCATAAGTGTTACAAATTTTCTTCCTCAGTTGCTGGTGCAAGTTTTCTGGTTTTGATTACAACATACTGTGTTCCAAAAGTTTTTTCAAGAAACTTAAAAAAAAAAAGAGAATGCTTAGAAAATACAAAAAATTGAGAAAAGTTTTCTAAAAACAGTTCTTGTTAGAACCACCAATCGTGGTTTAAGGAAAAATATTTATATGTTGCATGTGTGTGTGCAAAGGTGTGTTTATCATTGTGTAACTGGGTATATTGGTGAGTGAGTGGCTGTGAGAGTAAGGGCGAGTGAGTGAGTGTGTCAGGGACTGTATGGGTGAGTGAGTGTATATATGAGTGCCTATTTCAGTTAATGAGTGTGTCTGTTAGTGGCTATATGTGTGATTGAGTGGGTACATAAGTGGCTGTATAGGAGACTGAGTTGGTGTATTAGTGGTTGTATAAGTGACTGAGAGTGTATGTGAGGTGCTGTACGGGCAAGAGAGTGGGTATGTCAGTAGCTGCATGGGTAAGTGCCTAGATGTGTCAGTGGCTGGATGGGTCACTGACTGGATGTGCATGTGGCTTCATAGGTGAGTGAACGGATAAATGTGTACCGTATGTGTCAGTGGGTGCATGTGTGACTAATTGAATGGATGAATGAGTGGCTGTGTCAGTGGCTGTATGTCTGAGTGAGTAGTCATATCGGTGGTTATATGGGTGAATGAGGATATCTATAGGGGTGGGTGGAATTTGCATAATCGTGCTAAGCAAATCTCTGCTAAATGGTAAAAAATGTCCGCGAACGCGCAGAAATTCCTCTAATACGCGGAATTGCTTGTTCACAATGCTTTTTGACTGTTCGCAATTGCTGTTTGCATGCTCGGGGGAAATATCTCACAAACACGCATTTGGGAATGCGAACAAGCAAAAAATTTCGCGAAGTCACGGAACGCAGAATTTCAGGCAAATTTGCGTTCTCCACGGAACGCGAAATTACCCAAATTCCGCAAATTCCGCAAACGGAACGGAATTTCTAGTCAATGTACCAGCTACTTTACTACTGGCTTACACATAATACAATTTTTTATGTGTATGTTGCAGTTTTAAAACTACAACTTCACCAACCTACATAAATACAACCATTTACTTCAATGCACCAATCCCAAACCAGAACACAAAATGTAATTTTTTACTTGCCTTTCAATATTATAGCACCCTCTCCTACAACACAGCTGCACCATATCTCAGTTCACACTTATACAGGCTAAAATACCCCTTTATGCCTTATGTAACATCAATCAAAGTGTACAAGTTACATACAGTGTTGCAATACTGTAAATCAAAAAAATACAACATAAAACCTATTTCTGTGCCTCTCTACAACTGTGTCACTGGTACATTCAGTGTTTCAGTACCTTTCTACTTAGATGTGTCAGAATTACATTTTGAGAAACACTCCATATAAAAATCTGCACATTAATGAGCATCACAGCATATAGCTCACTGTTAGATCTGGGGGTCTCTAGTTGGCAATGGTATTCACCTTTGTTCAATAGGGAGCCTTACTTCTAAGTCAGGATAAGGGGATTACACTCCTTAATACCCCCTGCTCACCCCCTTGGTAGCTTGGCACGAGCAGACAGGCTTATCTCAGAGGCAGTGTGTTAAGCATTTGTGAATATACACAGTAATACAGTGAAAACACTACAGATGGACACAACACAGGTTTTATGAAAATAATTATTCCTTATATAGACTTAACACAAGACCACAAACGAATAAAATCAACAATACTACACTTAAGATTGCTTTAAGTTACTTAGTTGAAGTTGCTGATAAATGCGACAAAGTTCTCAACAAAGTATCTGGATGCGTAAAGCAAAGTAAACAAAAGGCTCGCAAAAGGGGAGATGCGTTGGTTCCGTGATCCGGGGGAGATGATGCGTCGTACCTCAATGCTTGCACAGAGTAGGGGATGCGTCGTTATCCTTACCGGTGCGGAGTTGATGCGTAGATTCTCAGCCTGCGGGCCCGTTGAGGTTCGCAAGATGGCGCCTTGATGCGATGTGATGATCCGGTTGCGATGCGGCGATGTGATGACGATGCGTAGTTGCCCTGGCAGCCTTGCGACGACTCTGTACTTGAGAGCCGCGACAGGCCCGCGACACGCTTCTCCGGTGATGCGATGGTGATTCTCTCGATGGCATCATGCTTCTCCGGTGATGCAACAACAGGCAGCTTCGATGAACACACGCTTCCAGGGATATGCGGTGAAGGCTCACTTCTCCGGCGATGCGACGATTTCAGCTGCGGTGGCGACACGCTTCTTCTCGATGTGTTGCGCTTCCAGCTCCCAGCGTCATACAAATGTCTGGAGTTGAGAATTCCTAGCAAGGAAATTCAGTGGGGAGCTGGAGATGACATCTTTTGTCCCTGAGACTTCAGCAGGAGGCAAGCACAGTTCAAGCCGTTGGAGAATTTTCTGAAGATGATGAAAGTCCTTAAAAAGTTCCTTCTCCTTTCCTTGGTAATGAAACAACCACGGCAGGCCAACAGCACACTGGCAGAGGGGCAGTCAAACTCCTGCAGCTTCCTTTGGTTCTTCTCCTTGACAAAAGGTTTCTTGTTCCAGAAGTGATCTAATTTCTTGGGATCAGGGTCCCAATATTTATACCCCAAATCCTCTGTTCTCTGAAGGCAGAGAGGCATCTGCCTAGTCCAAACCAGTTCTTGAGCCATTTGTTTACATGGCTCTCTCCTTTCTTTCACTGTGCAGTGCAGAGACATCAGCCGCCCCACAAGAGGTGGAGCCAGCACAGGGGAGGGACGGCACAGCTCTGGAGCTCTTTGTTGACAAGATTCCTTCTCTCCTTTCACAGTGCAGGACAGAGACATCATACAAGCCACAGGAGGTGGAGCCAGCATTGTAGAGGGAAGGCCCAGCCCTATTCAGGTCCCAGGTGCAACTCCTCCCTCCCGTCTAGATGCAGATCATTCTATTCACCACTGGGCTGTCCCAGCCTGTCTCCTGGAATCCCCCAGCCCTGTCACTCACAATCCCAGACAAGGAATACACAACCTAGCAGAGGCAGGCCTGGACAGTTAGGCAAGAACATACCTACTTTCTAAAAGTGGTATTTTCAAACACAGAATATTAAAACCAACTTTACTAAAATATGTATTTATTCATTCTGAGTTCAGGCATACAAAATTCAAATTTATACCATGTTCCCTGAGTCAGTTAAGATTATTAGAATGTAATAATCTAATTGCCCTTTCTAGCCTATGGAGAACAGGTAGCCTAGCAATAGTGAAAAACAACAATGGCTGTAATTCACTATTAGGACATGTTACACACATCAGAGCATGTCCTACCTTATACTTACAGAGCACCCTGCCCTTGGGCCTACCATAGGGGTGTCTAACATGAAGCAAACGGAATGTTTAGTGACTGGCAAGTGGGGATCTAGTCAGAGAAAAGATCGTAGACAAGAAGGAATTTGGGCCTTCTTACAGACAACCAGTACCTGTCCTAGCCATCCACGGATGAAGAACAGCATTACTGCCGTCCCTTGCTGGTAAAAAAGAGAACAGGTTTGTGTCCATCGACCTGGTCAAACCACATCATGTGGCCGATCATAAGTAGTAGGCCAAGTGGACTCCAAAGATGTAGCAGATGCCCGAATCTGGCTACTATCCAAGAGGTTCAAACTGAGAGACTCATCATCTTTGAAGAATCTGCGGTGCGAAAAGAAGGACTATGCAACAAAGCCATAGAACTTGTACCTCTTGTGACCCAAATAACAGTTCGTCAAGAAACATCTGTCTACAATGAAATAGCAACTGATTATACAAATGTAACAAGTGATCAAGTGGTTCCTGTGATTTCACCAAATCCTGATGCAATCCCTACAATTGACAGAACTGCCTCTGGCAATTTCATTAACTTTGATATGTTTTCCGAGGATCCGAGCGTACCTGAAATGACGCCAGTAAAAAGAACTTTCAAAGAACAAGCGATAGAACTTTTTCACCAACTGGAAAAGACTTATCTGGTTTCACCATGGATTGAACTTTGGATTGTGTTGGGTGTACTTTTTCTTCTAATTTGGTTGACTCTTGTATTTACTTAAGGAATGCTGATAAATGAAAGATATGTTAAAAAGGACACAGCAAGTAAGAACATCAACTTACTCCTCAAGCCACACAAATCATCTCATTGTGAACAAAGAGACTTGTCATCGGTGAACAACACAGCTTTTCCTATACCAGGTGGTATAGCATGGGACAGAACTGAATATGACGTTCTTGGACCGGCGGCGCTGTTGAAGATTCCACACCAATTCAAGATTTCCTTAAGTGACTTTGTTTCATCTAGTACCTTTTCTGATGATTGTGACTTCAAGACTATCAATAATATGATGTCAGACTTAGAAATATCTGCAAAATTTACAAATCATGAATACGTAGAAGGGTCATCAGATTATGAACAAATGTGTTGTTTTAATCACTATGATCATCATTTCTTGCATAAATCTGCTAATCCTAGAAGTGTACTAACTTATAACCAATGGGAACATTGTCCTACGCCACCAAAGGGTAGCTCAAAAACATTTTATGGAAAATGTCCATACCTTTCGGAGTATAATGTTTGGAATCCGGAATCATTTTACTTTAAAAATGTTAATAGGACAGGAATGAAAAGTATGTTGATAAATACAAAGCAAAATTATATGCGGCCTTTTATGCTCAGCTGTCCACATTAGGTTTTGACTTTTTGAAAGACACCATTGAGACAAAAACTGTCTGGGGCACAAAGGACTGGCAAGTGCAGGGATTAGAAGCTTTATTGAGAGCCTGCTTCATCCCAGAGCAAATAATGTTTTTGAATGACACAATTCAGCAAACACCTTGTCTTGGGTTAGCCAAGATAAAAGATTTAAACAATCCGTCCATACCTACACCTACACCTGATAGTAATAACACTTCAGAGGGGGAGGTTGTATGTATTGCGTATTGCGACTTATATAGCGCACGTATCACCCAAAGGTATCAAGGCGCTTGCTTAGGGAACCCGTCCTGGTATTCCCCTGTGAGATACCCCGGCAGGGTATCCACAAGGTGAAAGCCAGGCATCCCGCCGCGAGGGGCCGTAGTGGAGATTAAGCAAGCTATTGCCCAGAGTCGCAGAGTGTGACCCCGTGAGTCGAGTAGGCACCGGAGCGAGAATTGTCGAGTCCGTGGAATTTTTGAGCCCGAGACCCGCCGAGGTGGGGGTTGACGTATATACTGTTTTGCATCACAACAGAACAGATCCATATTGAACAAAATGGTTAATCTGGCCCACAGACACAAACAACTGTTAGGATAGATTACTTAGAAAGACACAAGGGTTCACATTCACTAGGCCAGATCCAAGATATGTTCAGAGACAACATCCAGGAGTAGTAACATCATACAGTGTAGGGAAACAGTCCTAGGAATTTTTCCAAACTTCTTGCACTCTGTGTTTGGCGGACTGCCTCTTGTTTAGGGATTCACAGCAGGGATACTACTTTTGCTCCGATATGGCAAGCCAAATCACAAGCGATACCCAGATCACCGTGGAGAACACTCTTCTGGCGATGAAGTGTCGTGAGCGCATAGTCCAAATATTGGGATTGACTCGTTTAAGAGAATTAAATGCCACATGGTTTATGTCATTCGGACCAGGCATATAGACTGGAGTAGGACTGGAAATCTTAATGAAAGAAATCTTTGCAAAACTTATGTTGCTTTTCCCTCACACTGTCTTTGTGTATTCTAATATATTTTCTAAGACACAAATGGAAGTGGTCAAATCAATTCAGTCCAAACATTTGCAAAGCCAGGAAACATGTTTCTGCATTCCTCAGAGACCATCACATCTAAAGCAACAATCTGCATTTTGACATGCATGGAATTTACAGAAATGATTAAGTGCACTTTACAGATGAAGGCATCAGGGTGTTTCTAAGTAACCTGAAACTCTGCATTCGGTCTCATGTGTGGCTGCCATATACACACAACCAACGCAACAGCTCTTGTCAGATCCACCACAGTAGTCAAAATATTGGGAAGTTTTTTTGTAGAGATTTTTATCATTTAGTTTTTGGGGATCTTCGCAACATCGTAGTCCCTGCAAACATGTCGCGAAAAAAAAGCTTTTTTGTGCAGCCATTTCTAAAGGGTTATTCTTTTAGTTTTTGACAATCTTTACGACAACTTTATGGTACCTGTGGTAATGTCGCAAAAACGAAAAACAATAGTACACATCTGGGGCCAGATGTAGGTCGCCAATTACCGGTCGGTAACGGCCGATTCCCGTAATTAGTTTTTGAGATGTAGGGGGCCCGAATTTTACCGAATCTGTAAGTTTACCGAATCGGTAAATGTACAGATTCGGTAAAATACCGACTCGGTATATTTACCAAATCGGTAATTCCAGATGTAGGTGGCACTTAAAATAGTGCCACAGGCCCTTTAGAATTCGTTATTTACCATGAAATACTATCTCATGGTAAATAACGAATTCCTGTGTACATGCACATCTATGCATGTACACCTGTGCCATGTGGCACACATACATGCCCTAAGGGCATGTATGTGTGTCACATTGCACTCAAGCCAGAACCAGGGGTGCAACAGGGTGTCAAAGTGACACCCTGTCCCCCTTGTAAATTCGGTAATTTTACCGAATCGGTATTTACCGATTCGGTAATTGACATTGATTCCTATGGGCCTTAAGGCACATAGGAATCAATGGCAATTACCGAATCCGTAAATACCGTAAATACCGATTCGGTAATTACCGAATCTTACCGATTCGTTAATTGATTCGGTAAATATACCTACATCCCGATTGCCAGTTCTTAAATACCGAATAGGTATGATTTGGTATTTAAGAATCGGTAATCGGGGATTACCTACATCTGGCCCTTAATGTCCACCAACACATCCAAAAATAAAATGTAAAAAAATCCATTCTGAACATTGCACTACACATATTGCTACATACATACTTCTTTTGAAGCATCTTTAAACTCATATTTTGGTACTAAGTTTCTTTAAAAATGATCTTTTAGAACTATTTTCTGTTTTCGTGGTTTTCTGAGACGTCGCGATGACGATGTTAACCGCAACGATTGTGCCTCTTTAATTAAGTCTAAAATACATATATCCAGACATATTACGGTATTTTACACAATAGGACTTTCTTACAGTGATCTCTAAAGTTAAGTTTTTCTAGATAGTTTTCAACAAAACCATCTCTAAAACCTATTTTCTGTTTTCACAGGGACTCCAGAGATCGCAGTGACGTCAGTAATCGTGATCCCCACGGATGCGTCTTGAAAATGCAAAGCAAAAGCAGGATTTCAATAGTCACCACCACATTCAACAAATATAACTTTCTTACTAATTCTAACCATCACACTAGATAAATCACTAACTAATTAAATCTATTAAAACATTTTATGTCCACACTCGGCCTGGATCTCTGCCGTGACTGAGGACATAATGATAGTATTTGTAGATCCCCTTTGTGATTTCCTAAAGTCGGAAACTTAGACATTTGGTCTAAGTTTAGACCAAATGTCTACGTTTACCTTTGTGAATTGGGCAGTTCTCTCTTAGCTTTTCCACTCATTTCACCAAGAGACACCAGGTCATCCAAAATGCTGGAGCAAGAATCACAATTTTACTCCCACCCTACACTCACATCTCCATACACCTACACATTTTTCATTGGTTCCCAGTTCATAAGCAGGCACTCTTACAATCTAGATTCACAACTGCAGTTGCATCAGATTCCATGCCTGAACAGGAACCCCTGCTCAGACAGTCTCCTTTTCTGCCCACAACTCCTGCATCTGAATAGTCAGCCATATTTGGGGTCAGCTTGCCATGCGCATTTCGTTTCAGAATGTGGCAGATGTTTGTTTGCCTTATGGCAATTGCATTACAGCCACAGCACTGCACATAACGGTGGATGAGACATAAACCATATTGTACCTTGCACCTCAAAACCTAACATGTTTCCCAGTTCTGGATGTTCTGTTTAGGGAATTTAGGACAGTCCTCCCCAGCATGTCTACCTTAGATTTTATGCAGTGAGTTTTTTATGCATTAATCTTTGGGTGCAATCATTAAGCAATCATCACCATTGGTCTTTGGAACCTTTGTCCACCAACAAGGAGAAGTTTAAAGGAGTGATCATCTACATCACTCCAACAATGCATTACATTGTTAATTAGTTTAGAAGTCTATGAAGAGAGTTTTGTATGAGTTAAAGAGTTTTATTCAATGTCTTAAATTGTAATCAATTTTATTCAATAAGAAATAGACGGTTAAGCATCAACATTAGAAATGAACATATATTTGATATTTCAATATAAGATAAAATAGAATATTAGTAAAGATAACAGCAAATATTTTAATAATGCAGCAACCATGTTCCATAACGGAAAATTCCTAATCTAAATTAAAATGGAATATAACAATGTGTCATTTCAGAGGCCCAATAAAGAATTCTGATGAGAGAATCAATTCATAGGCTTAAAGACCTTGCATGTCAAGCTGGAAAGTAATCTGAGCTATAAATCCGCAGACATCAAAGAAAATAGGCTAAGCAACCTCTCATGTAGAGAAGTTTTAATAAAAGCACACAACGTTCCAAGTGGCAACAAGTGTTTATCTGTCTCCTGTATTATCCAATAGGATATTAGGAAACTCCTGAGAATAGAAAAAGGGCCCATTTTCTCACACTCATACAATAGTCTAGGAGTTTTTCCCTGTGTGGAGCTCGTTATTTGTATTTGCTTGTTTGTCACCTACTGGTTGTAACTAGCAGTGAAAGATAGAAAAAACACAACGTCAGACTATCTTCCCTAAGTAGGGCAGGCAGTGTGATGCCCTTATTCTGATAGACTGCACTCTGTCAGGCTGTTGGGGCAAGCTTTCCATCGATGAAGCCAACGGAAACACGATTGATGGAAAGTTGCTTGATAGGGAAGGTGGGCTAATAATCTAAATCAGATCCATAATTCTTTAGAAGGACTTTCAATATTGAGGGCCTTATTATGATGTCTGTCTGCCTAGCATCTGGCCAACATCATAGAGGAATGGAAACGCCCAACCATAGGTCAGCGGTTCCACCTGCTGTATTTGGATGCAACCACCCTATGGGTGGTCAGAAACGTACAGTTCACAATGTGCAGCCTTTGCGGTGAGCGGAAATGGCCCACAACACAAGCTACAATTGTGAAATTGATGTATTCAAACATCCCTGCAACATGTGGAAGGCACCATGTGGTGTCTGCCACAGAGTGCAGTTATGTTTAGGAAATAGTTGCCTCCCAGGACCTATAGCGAAGGGCCTTTTCCACCTACCATTTCATAGCAGGCGAACCACCATGAGGGCAGGCAAAAGCGACATTATAATCCTGATGGCGGAGCCGAGGCTCTTCCGTCATTATGGAATTACAATTCTGTCCGCTGCATGTATTGTAATGATGGTGGTCAGAAGGAAGCCATTGATGTAGGGCAGAAAGCCTCCAACTAGCTGTCAGAGGGCTTTTTGCCCAACATCATAATCGGGCCCCAAGTGTTTTTCTATGTTAACTCAATCTGCATTTGTAAGCAAATATTACCCTCCAAACATAACCCCTGGCTGCTTGAAAGAGCTACTGCCTGAACATTAACACTTCAAAGAGGTGCTTGGGCATAAAGTGACCCTCCAGTTGTATCTGGATCCAGGGTTGCCACAGGCAATATACATTAATTGAACAGTTGCTCCATATTTGATTTTTTTTCAGTAGAACTAAACCTTGCTAATATAAGCATTTCTCACCTTTTTGCTTCTTCTGTTTTTATTTTCATTATCCGCAGGGCCTACCCTAAACACATTACTCTTAGTCTGTCTTTGTCAAAATAGAGGTGGTGACTTTTTGCTTCTGAAAGGAATTTTTGCTCCCATTTGACTGGCTTTTTCCAACCAGAAACACAAACATATTAACAAAAACACAACACATGCAAACATACATGCTCATGGAAAGCACACTCAATGGGCCTAATTACGATGTCGGGCACACTTAAGTCCGCCACACACCGTCTCGGTCCCGACCGCCTAATTAGGATACTGTTCAGTCGCATTCCTACATTTCCCCATGGGAGCATGCATTATGGCCATAAACCGGTCATTATATATGCTCCCATAGGGAAATGGAATGTGCTGTTCATCCCTGCCCCCCATGGTGGGCACCAAAGAGGTGCCTGCCACAAGGTGCAGGGATTAACAGGAGGGCACCATTGGTGCTCCCTCGGCCCCCAACCAGAGGCCACACACACAAGGGGGCCCTGCTGGGTGCCCCCAAACATGCTTTCCAAATTGCCTTCCATGTCAGACAGACTGTGATGGAGCAAGGGCTCGTGAAAAAGAGACTTGCTTGGAAGCAATCGTTTCATGTAACCACTAACCCTGTCCTAAACTTGTATTATGGAAATAACATGCATTACACAACATTTATTAGTAAGAACAAAGCTTGCCTATGTGTCTAATTAACCAGTAACTCGAGGGTGATTCTAAAATGGCCGCTAACCCAACATCTTTAGTGCTCATGCGTCTACTGCATCTATGTAGTATGAGGTATCTTTCACTTGGAGGGAACTTAATGCACTTGTACAGTAGTTAAAAAATTGGCTGCTTGAAACTCACATGCTTGCCTCCTGCTTGCTGAAAAACGAAATCCAGCTATTCTACTACTGCTAATGTGGGTAGAATAATAATAAGTAAATGTGATTAGAGTAGAGATAGGTGGTATACAGTGAAACCATTTATTTTTGATGGTAATATTTGTCTTTTTGACTTTTTCAATAGTGCTTATTATGGGACTAGAAACACAAACCACAGTCTATTCCCTCTCGTTTTACTGCACATGCGTAGAGCAACAAAGCTAGAAGACGCAATGTAAACTTGAACACCGTCCAAGGTTCCCCGGTGGATACATTCATGAGAACCGGAATGACATTCTACTGAAATGTATGTAACTACAGTTTTTTTCCTAGTATGTGACAATTACATTGTGAATACGGGTGGGAATAAAGACTGATGTATACAACTTAAGGGGTGGGATTTTAACGCCTTAACTGCGGCTATACCGACGCTGTGCGGGCGTTCTAATAAGTGGGCGGAGCTGTGCCGGCCGTTTGCAACACTGGGGAGGGAGTGCTTCCGTCGGCTGTTGGCCGACGGGAGCACAGAAGAGGTTAAACAAAGAGCTGAAAGAAAATAATGGAAAAGGAGCATGGTGTGATGATCACCTTCCCTTGCCTGTCCAATCAGAGTTAGTATTTCCATACATTTGAAACATTAATGGGTGGTGCCAGCTTATAGAAAGATATAATTGAGGTAGCTTTTAGTTAGTTAAGTTAGTTCCAGACGGAGATTCTGAAGTCCAGACCGGGATGCTGTCGGAGTTACGAGTGAGGATGAAGAAGAATTGAACTACTGAGTCAATTACCCTAAGCAAATTAATGTAGAAGAAGATTACAGAAGAATCTCGAGGAGGAAGAGAGTGTCAGAGAGGGGTGCTACACAAGCATCAGTGATAGAGAGGTCATCTGTCCTGTCCTGATTCCTGTCCTGAAGCCTTTGTTTGCCAGACCTTTCCTGGGGGACCTTTACCAATTCCTAGGCCTCGGAGTTGGTTTTTAACCATTCTGGGTAAATATAAATATATCTGTGTATGCGCTTATGTGCTTTTCTCTCTATCCTCTCCCTTTCATGCAGTTTCATTGCAAAATATAAATGAATGCATTTGATTGATTATTTGAATCTTCCTTCCTGTGAGAGACGGAGTTTGTTCTGTACTTCGTAGGTGGTTCACATGAAATGAATACATTTTAAAAATACATCCCAACTCTGTGATCATTTCCAATGTGTAAGTATATTGAAATCTTTTGTCATTTCACCATCAACTACTTCAACTAATGGTCCATTGACCAAAGGAAAGAACTTTTTGATCAGTGAAAGATTAGTTAGGGACTAGAAATAACTAATCTAGAGAATTACAGAAACATGTCCCCAGCGGTTATTGCCAGTATGTCGTGAATGAATTTATGGGCCCAAGTTAGTATGTGGTGTTAGATTATCTATTGCTGGTAGCCAGCTGGATCACTAACATGAAAACTATGCCGGAGACCGTACATCGTAATCCCAAGGGCGAAAAGGCCTACCCTTTGGGATTACAAGCCAGTTCTGACTGAGCCCGTCGGAATCCAGCCGGAATGACCAGCCGGTTTCAATTACTTAAGGCTGATACATATTCATCCGGTCAGAACTTAAACTGATGATGGGGGTCGGAAAGCTGCTGACCGACAGTCGGAAGCTTTAAGACCCCCATCATAATCGGGCCATATATGTCCGACATAATCATGTCAATGGTAGAAATGGATCTTAACTCCAAACACAAGAGCAAATGAGAAGGAAAACACCTGTCAACCCTCCTATGGTAACTGGGCTTCTCTAGAAGGAAGAAAGATACTCATAGGCCCACATGCATCAAAGTAGATTGCATTCGCAATCGGTATTTTTCTAAGAAAACTGCCGTTTGCGAATGCAATCTACCGGTCAGAGATGCATCATTTGTTTTTTGCATTTTCCTTATTTAAGAATTCGTAATTGACTTTGCGAGTTCTAAAATGAGTCGCAATGGATGCGATTCGTATTTTAGAAGGAAAAGTCCCCATGCATCATTGTTAGGAAGATGCAAAAGCTGTGGAAAACGCAGTTTGCATTTCTAAAAATAAGAACAAGTCAGAGATGGTGTTATTTTTTCGCTGCCATAGGAAATCTTATGCTGTGGGCGTTAGGGAAGTTATGTAAGCAATTCCAAGGGACAGATTGCTTTTTCAAATGGTTTTAATAATGTGACATGTTATATGATGGGCTGTTTATTTGCGACCTTTGACCTTTTGGTGAAGTTACATGGAAATTGTGTGATATGTAAGAGAAATCATGGTTTGCACACAATTTATTTGAAAGTTTTCATTGTATGTTGGTTGATGTTGTGCCCATTCATTTTTTTTGATGTTTGCTGCTGTAAGAGAAAATAATTTAATACTGTAAATGTGTAGTTAACATTTTAAATGTTGTTGTTTTTCCACACAATATTGTGCAATACTGTTTGAAATCCATATTAGCCTGCACTGTTTTTCATTGCAGACCACATGTTGTCAAGGCCTTGCTGATTGCCTGGTCCACTATATAAGGCTGGGTTTTGCTGCTTCCTCTGCTGCTGTCTGTCAGAGAGCAAACAGGAGCCTTGCACAATGGCAGCACTTTTCTTCCTTGCGCGTCGCCATAGATTGAGAATAGGTGCAGGTTTGAGGGGAAGGCAGATAGAAGAGAGAATTTTTAGAGTTAGGGTTACCTTGCTTGGTCAAACTGAAGATCAAATTTATGATAGGTACCGGCTTACTGGTGACTTAATAATTGATTTAATAAATGATTTGGCTCCCATGTTACAAAGGGAGACTCGCAGGACTAATGCTATCCCTACTCATGTTCAAGTCCTGGGTTGTCTACACCTGTTAGCGTCTGGCTCTTTTCAGGGGGTGGTAGCTATTGCTGGTGGTGTATCGCAGAGCTCTTTGTCAAGATTTTTCAATTCTTTTTTGGATGCAATGTTAAGTAGAATTGGTCATTACATAAAGTTTCCTTCCTCTCCACAAGATTTACAGAGAACTAAAGTGGATTTTTATGATATGGCACAATTTCCACATGTGATTGGATGTGTGGATGGGACTCATGTACCTATCTGTCCTCCCTCAGAAAATGAGTACATATACCGTAATAGGAAAAGTTTTCATTCTCTGAATATTCAAGTGATATGTAACTCCAAGACCATCATAACTGACATAGTGGCAAGTTACCCAGGGAGTGCCCATGATTCTTACATTTTCAAACATAGTGCAATACATGCCAGACTTCTAGCAGGACAGTTTGGAGATGGCTATTTGCTTGGTGAATGTTTTTTTTCAATATCTAATTTCCAACTTTACCTTCCATCACACTTACCAAGTAATAGATATCTAAAGTAAGTGTTGTTTTCTTTTGGTTATAGGTGATAGTGCCTATGGAGTCAGGTCATACATATTGACTCCATACCTGAACCCAGCAAGTAGAAAGGAACAACATTACAACCAATCACATAAATCAACGCGTAATGTAATTGAGAGAACTTTTGGTGTGCTCAGATCAAGATTTCGCATATTACATAAGACTGGTGGTAGTTTGCAGTATAATCCCAAAACATGCTGTAAAATTGTTGCAGTCTGCGCCATGCTACACAACATGGCAACAGAGAGAGGCATACCTTTGGAAGAAGAAGACATGTTACCACCAAATGACAATGATCCACAGCAACCCCCAGCAAGACAACATGGACCAGAGGCAGCAGAAGGACGGATAAGGAGAGCAGAAATTACACAGAATTATTTCTGATAAGGTAACATGCTTTATGTTTATTTCTCCATACATAATGACATTTTGTTGAATGTAACCAAAAACAAGTAAGGAATATTCAAAGTAAATTTTTTTCATTTTTAAAAAAACATACCAGACCTCTGTCTCAAAAAATGATCTTCATCTCTGTCAATGATTAAATGGAAACAATTTTTACTGCAAAAACTCCTTTGACAAATAACTTGCTTTCATACTATTTTTTACGCCCTCGAACACCCAAAGCCTTTGCACTTTTATTTCCTTCATCCATCACCATCTGGCATCCTTCCATAGCAAATCTAATACTCCGTCTTGAACCAGCAAAGGTCCCTTCTGGTGGATTAACATTTTTCCCACCCATAGCACTGTCATCCTTTGTAAATGTAAATGTAAATGTACAGGAATTTATATAGCGCAAATCACCGAGCGGTTTCTAAGCGCTTGCTTAGGGAACCCGTCCTGGTATTCCCCTGTGAGATAACCCCAGCAGGGAATCCGCAAATTGAAAGCCAGGCATCCCACCGCGAGGGGCCGTTGTGGAGACTAAGCAAGCTATTGCCCAGAGTCGCAGAGTGTGAACCCGTGAATCGAGTAGGCACCGGAGCGAGAATTGTCAAGTCCATGGACATTTTAAGACTCAAGACACCGCCGAGCCGGGAATTGAACCCTGGTCCCGGTCTGACCTCTGTTTCCAGGTCTGCCTCCTCTAACCAGTGAGCCACACTTCTCCACATCCTTTGGTAAAGTATTTGCAGGTACATTATCACTGTTAGAAGCATGCTCTAAGGAAAGCTCTCTCTCCATTCCCCTTCTTATTGCAACTAAAGAAGCATTAATTTTATCATGTATTTCTGCATTTTGCTTGCAAATTTTGGATGCAGAATTGGAAATTCTGGTTAATAGTCTGTTCTGGGCCTGTAAGCTTGTCTGTTGCCTAAGGTGCCTATGAACACTTTGCTTATGTTGCAATTTCATGACTGTGCAAAGTGATTCCAGTGACTTTGCTATACTGTCCATTTTTTCTACAGTAGCCTCTTGGCTATGTTTGAAATCATCAGCCATCTTCTTCATAGTGCTGTGCATGCCTGCTATGTTTTTGCACATAGACATCATTTTTCCTTTTATAATTCTAATGTCTTTTCCTTGCAGACGCTGTATCTTTAATATTTTGTCCTCTACAAGACTTCCAGTGGTGGACCCCTCCTCAAACATGGACACTGTTGAGGTTCTTGGCCGCCTTCTATAAAATTGGCTTTGCCTCCTTCGCCTACTAGGCCTGGCATTGTTGGCTGTTGGTGTGGGGACTGGTCTTGAGACTGTATTTATTTGAGTACTTTCCTCCTCTGATTCAGTTTGCAGTAATTGGCGAACTCTATGCCTTTCATTTCCTGTCTCATTTGCTGTAGATGTACTTGGAATGTTGGCATCCTCATTAATTTGAATGTCTAAGTTACTGAAATCTCTTAAATCTTGCTCTATCAATTCTTGAAGTAATTCTGTTAGAAAATTGAAAACAGAAATTTAGTGTGGAAATTGTTTTGCTGTGATTAATAAAGAAAAAATTTTTGCTTCATGATTGTTGTCTAAATAAATTTTGGTTATTTACTAACATATCTGTGTTTCTATTTTTCATTTGAGAAAAAAACTTTTTAAATGTCATGAAATATTTTGAAAGAACTACATTAACCATGATGCATTGCTCTAAGCAATCTAAGTTCCCTTTCATGAGGCAAGTAGTGCTGTAAATGTAATTTTCCTTGCATGGTAATGTTGCATGATCCTTCCATCTAGTGCCTTTACTGTGTTAGATGAAAACCATATCATTCATACACATACATTATCAAACACATGTTAACTTACCTTCAGAGGGAGTGATGAGATCAGACGTGTCTATGTTCATGACACCAACAACTGCCTCAGTCAAAAGTGTCCCTTCTACAAGGTCTTCCAAAGGGGTTGTTGGTGTGTCTTTGGGGGGACCACCTCCAGTTTTGTTTGCAGATTTAACTCCTGCCGCAATCTTCTCCTTAGCGCGACTGCGCAAGTCATACCACCTCTTCTGTAAATTGCAGATTTCCCGGTGAGCCACTCCAACTGCATTCACTTTGGACTGAATGTTGAGCCACACATTCCTTTTCACAGCATCAGGCACTTTGTGAGACAGTTTTCCAAATAACTGTTCATGCCTGTCAGTCACCTCCTCAATGAGAATTTCAAGCTCTTTTTCTGAAAATTTCACTTTTCTTTTCCTGGAGGGCCCCTCTGCCTCTTGGTTTTCCATGTCCTTCCTTGTCAAAAGCACAGACTGCAGCAAAAGCAACCTTCCTCCCCAAGCTCTGAGATCAACTGCCAGAGCTACATTCAAAGGAAACCTCAGGTGTCCCTGATTGCCTTCTTTGGCTTTCAAGTAATCAGAGTGCATCAATTCATCAACTGTGCTGTTTTCGCATTTTGCGAAATCGCAAAATGCGATTTCGCGTTATGCGATTTCTCAAAATGCGGAAAAAAGCGCGAATTGCATTAAATTGCGATTTTTTGCGAAACGCAAAAAAAAAGCGAAAATGTTCATGCATACCATTTTGCGATTTCTTATTTGCGATTCCTTAAAAATCGCAAATAAGAAATCGCAATCTCCCACTTTGATGCATGTGGGCCTATGACATTTGGGCTGCCCTGTTAAATGCAAATATTTTAAAAAACGCTGCCATTGGCTGACAGAGCAATCCATGAGGAAGAAAGGCAGCTACTTCATTCTCTATACTTTCACAAAGCACCACAGCAGGCCTTTGGGAGAAGAGGGAGTGGAAGGCTCCCGCAGAATGAGCTCAGGGAGCCAAGCCTTGCAAATCTAATCTCACACAAAGAGTTGGGACCCTCTCAGGATCAAAGATTTGCTCTCAGCAACACTGCCGGGCCACCATCTACTAACAATGACAATGCTGTATCTGTGTTCAACAGCAAACACAGAAACTCGATACAGACATATAATTTTTAATAAGGACCTCCCACACAAAGCCATGGGTTGGAAAGGTGGCTCCAGACCACTGCTAAATACCCCTTTATTTTAGTGCTTTAATATTTTTTATTTTTAACAGTTGCACTAATCAAAATCTCTGTAGTTTATATTATTTTGATTCAAGTATTTTTTGTTCCAGTGTATACTCATGCAATATGTAATCACGATTTGTGTATTGAATACTTCGTCTTCTGCACAAGGAAAGGAGCCTCTATAAAATGAAATCATGAATTGCATTTTATATAAAGACTGCCAGTCGCAATGCTCTTTTTATTTGGTGGGAATAGTAATTCTCACATCATGTAGTTCATACTTGAGGAAATGAAGTAGAGACACAGATGACCATTGTTAATATCAAACTTTCCACAGTCAACCCCGGATGAAATAGTTTATCCTTTCTAAATGAAAAAACACTCTTGGCTTACATGCTATTGATGCCTTCGGTCAAACTGACATTTCAATTGTTTGTTATTCAGTCTACTCCTAGAAAAAGTAAACATACCGTTCTGCCAAAGTAAGAGACAAAAAAAATGCATAAAAGGAGCCAAAGTGGATAAAAATGCCGATGGGCATATGTGATATTTTTAATTGTGCAGACTTAACTGTCACAGATTTGTGCACCATATACACTAAATATGAAAAATAATGTAAAAGAATTATCTATGTAATCATAAGTCACAGTTATTCAAAGAATTGGCCAACCACTTTTTAGAAACGTTGCAATTTATATATATTTTTATTTTGCACGACTCGTGCTGCTTTCATTCTCCTTGTAACAGCGCTGGAGTGATGCATCATATTAGAAAAAGGTTGGATTAACACTTAAGAATTTTATATTTAAAAAATATTTTCATACTGTCAAAATCCTTAATTTTCAAAAATAAAAGCACTTTGCTGGAATGATAGGTTCACAAGACCATCTTGAATATTGGCACCTTGCACGTTAGCATATTCAGAATTTTGTAATCCTTAAAATGCACAATGAAACAATCCTCGCCAAAGCCAATCACTCTGACATTAATGCAAGAATATTTTCTTTGCCAATCATGTTTTAATTGTTTTGTAAAATATTCTGCAAAATATTGTGGCATGCCCAAAATATTGTCAACTCAAAAATAACATGGGACAGAATAGTGTAGGTAAAAATATTTATATATATATATATATATATATAATGTCTGTTTTTAAAAATAGTTTATTATAATATTGTTGTCTTTAACAAAGCATTAGATAATATTGCTTTAAAATTAATTAAATATATTGTAGTTATTGTGTTATTATAATGTATCAGTGTTATCATAAATAGTAGTTTTTTTATTTTGTAGACTATTTTCCAATGTATAATAAATAAAACAAATTAAATTGCGCGTGCTGCAACGCCAAATGCATTTTATTTAATTATTCCTTTACCTAACTCCGATCGGCCGTATGCCGGAGTTTACTACCCCCACCCTGCCCCTCACCCTCCCTGCCCCACCACCCCACAGCACTCCCTCCAGGAGCCGCTACTGATTGATACTATGGTAAGCAATTTATTATTTGTTACTTTAACTATTTGTTTTCTAATCAATTTGTTAATTGTTTGAGCTATTAATCTAATTAATTAATTTAATGGCAATAATATTGCATTTTTAAAATGTTTTTTTTATTTGTATTTATTTTTTGGGGATAGTAGAGAGGGAGTTGCATTTATTTCGAATATTGTTTTTGTAATATAAATTTTATTCTTTTCAATTTACTTTTAATCAATATATTTTATTTTAAGTATGTTGTAATATTTTTATTTTGTTTTATAGTTACATGTTTTCAGAAAATACGTAAGAGTTGTAATAGTAAACCAAACCTCTCAAGTGTCCAACACTTTCTCTACTGTTGCTTAGTTTTAATTGGAATCCTTATTGTAACCCTCCAAATCCAACACCTGCAATGCAATTTTGTTCAGTAGGTTTCTAAAAAATTAATGTTCAAACATTATAGTTATCTGGACCATCGGCCAGAAATGTAATAAATAAGCCTTTTGATTGACCAACGGGGCTTTTTTAGAAAATAAATGTTGTGACAGGCATTTCAGGACTATAATGTCCCTTAAATCTTTGTTTTTTTCTGCGAATTTCTAAGTTATTTTTAATGTAAAGTTAGATATTATGACAAATGCGAACTCTAGCGTTACTTTAACCTTTGCTTTTTCAGTAATTTTCTACATTTTTATTAACATAAAGTAAGAAGTCCATCGCTGTTTTTAGTGTGGGGTTGGAACATACACAGCGGGGTATTGCCCAACACCTCTTGAGTGCCTGCTGGTTTTTTTTCATTTTTCAGAACACAGAGAGCAGCCATAAAACCAACCATAAGCAGTTCTTGCAGTGCAGCCAAAGAACATACAGCTCACGTTAAGAGTGCTTCAAAAAATATGGTAAGCTCTCCTAGAGTCATGGATTCAATAATCCAAGAGAGTTACTCTATTTTTGCATTATTGCTGGGGTCTCCACAACATGAAGTTCATTTATGCATTGCATTGTGAGGCACTCCTTTTCTAGAGCAGGGAATAATAAAGGAGTGGTTCCTGAGGCAAATTTCGTATTCCTTTTATTTTCTAATAGCTTTTTTGGGTTCCCCATGTCCATGTGGGGCACCCACATCTTCGTTTAATGTTGAGGGCTTCGGGGGGCGTCCCAAGTGACAGCTGCCAGCTCCCTAGCCATGTAGGAGCCAGCTTCTTTCCATTGCTCCTGCCTGTGCAAGAGCAGCATTTTTCTCTGCAAAGCAACATTTTGTTACGAGGCCCAGGAGAGTGCAGTAGGGAATGACTGTTTTTTCCCAGGCATGGAACTGCAGAGCCCCAGAGGATGGGGTCCCCTGAACACTGCTTAGATTTGGCTCCAGGGAATAAGGCCCACTGGAGCAGATATAAGTCTTAGGGAGCAGGGCCTGATTCCCCCTCCCCTGTGGTACCCTGGGCCTCTCTGAGACTTGTGGTGGGTGGGCTGCACTCCCCCTTCTTTGAATGAAAAAACATCCCTGAGGAATGGGGTGCATGGGGGCTGATAATCTCAGGGAGAGGGGCACATGCTTCCTCACGCAAAAATGAACCCGCCCTAGGATGGAGGCTTCGAGAGGCTCATGGAGGGGGCTGACATCACTCTCCCCATGATTCTTCCATCAGTATCTCCCCGAGAAAACATCTGTCTCTATCTTTGATTGTAATGCTTGCTATATTCACGCTATTGGAAACTTTGTGGGAGAAACCAGGTAAGTTCAAGGCAGCACTTTGGAAAAAAGTTTTTTATTTGAGGAATGGAATGCACCAGGAATTTTTTTTCCCTTTGTTTTTTTTATTTTTGTATTTCTTTATTGATGATCAGCCTGGAGTTTAGGCTGGAGTAAAGGGACCAATGTGGGGTTAACATTATTGGAGAATGTTTGCACATTTTTGATGGGGGAGGCCCAGGATTAATTATAGTTATTTTCCATGTTCTTGTGTGTGCTTTTTTAAATTTTGTACAGATTTGTTCACCATTTTATTGTGATGTTGTGTTACTGTGTGAGGCCTAGTCTGCCCTGGAATAAGCCTTTGGTATATGTTCTATGTATGTTTTGCAATGTTACTGAAACTGTGCTGTATGCCTTTTTACTGCAACACCACAACTGGAGACCTCGAGCATCTAGTCTTCCGGTGCAACAGGGTTAAAACGTTCTGGAACAAAGTGTTCAACTGCACCAACCAGACACTAAAATGCACCCTAAAGAAAGAGTTCTGCACTTTAACAACAGCACACATGAATGCCGACATCAGTTCACAACAGGACAGAAACCTTTTAGACTTCCTTCTAACAAGTGCAGCGAAAATTGTATTAGCCAACTGGAAAAATACCTCCAAAGCCACATTTAAAGGGTGGATATATTGGATAACTTTCTTGAGAGGAGCAGATAGTACAGTTTGAAAATACACCCCAGGGAGTAAACCAAACAGGGAGATGTGGTCCGCACTAGACACAGCCCTAGACCCTTTCAAACCACCATAGACACCACCCAAAAGCGCACCTGCACCCAAACAAACAATGAGGCCAAAAGCCGATCTCCAACCAGCAACAACAACTACTATATGTTATATGTTTTTATGTTATATTATGTTATGTTATGTAACAACAAGCTCGGAACCAAGACTGACAAACCCAATGCAAAGTAGACATGGTTAGAACTAACAAAGAGGGTTATGCAATCAAGAAACAAACAGCCACTAACAATTAGGTCAAGACTTGTATTTGTATGTGCCAAACAAGCAAGATGATAACAGCCAGTCATGTATATACGTCTGTATGTGTATGTTCTTTTTTTTATGTAAATGAAAAAAACAATAAAAATATTAAGTAAAAAAAAAATAATATATTAGAAGTTGCGGATGGCTGTGGATTTAATACAAAAAGTAGAATATACTATTTTTTGTTGCCATGTGCCTGCAGGGCAGGGCAATTGTCTTCTTTGTTCTTCATGCCTCTTTCTTTTCTGGCTAAGCAACAATGGTCATTTTGTGTTTCCAGTTGGTGTGTGTGTGTTTTGAGAGGTTAGGAATTTTGTCTTTGTCCTCCTTGCCTTCTTCAGTGATCATGCGGTTGATGAGAAAGCTTCCACTCTTTTGTGCAGTCAATATTTTATGTGTGCTTGTGACTGATTGTAATGCAGTGATGGTGGGTTGTTTTTAAATCATTTTTTTCAGCTTTTATTTGCCTGTCTCCCATAGAGTCCCCACGGACCTTAGAATCTGGTGGGGCACCAGCAATTATTTAATATATTTTTTCAATGTCTTTTGATAGTGTGTGCGCTTGCCAATGGCATGGCTGCCAGGTGTTCTTTGTTCCCCATGCCTCTTCTTTGTTGTTCAGGTGGCTATTTTGTGGAGCCAGAGAGAGAGAGAGTGAGAGAGAGAGAGAGAGAGAGTGTGTGTGTGTGTTGTCATGATGACTATTTTGTTTGTGTTCTCTATGCCTTCTACTTTGGTGGCCGGGTAGTGACCACCAATTTGTGCAGCCAGTGTGGGCTTCAATCTCTTTATTTTATTTTTAAAAGCCTATTCTTAGAACCATTGAGAAAAGAGTCATATGATGTTTTTGTTATTTTTAAAAACGTTTTTTCTGATATATTTATTTGGGGAGCCAAAGACAGAGAGAGAGAGAGAGAGAGAGAGTTAGAGTGTGAGTGAGAAAGAGAGAGAGAGCACAAGTATGTGTCTGTGTATGTGTGTGTGTGTGTGTGTGTGTTGTCATAGTGACCATTTTGTTTGTGTTCTCTAAGCCTCCTACTTTGTTGGCTGGGTGGCGACCAACAATTTGTGCAGCCAGTCTGGGCTTCAATCTCTTTATTTTCTTTTTAAAAGCTTATTCTTAGAACCATTGATAGAAGAGTCATATGATGTTTTTGTTATTTCTTAACTTTTTTGCTGATATATTTATTTGTGTTTGTGGTTAAATGGAGTACAGTCTTTTTACCTGCCTCCCAAAGGGTCCTCATGTGCCTTCTTGAGGCACTAGAATGAATTTAATATCTTTTTTTCTATTGTTGCCTGCCCCCCATACAGTCCCTATGGGACTGGTGGGGCCCCTCATCCGCTGCCTCCTATTCATGCTTTTTGTTGCTTTGCTTGGAGGTGCTCTAGAAGACATCACAGACAGTGCTGAAGTCCCTCAAGGAATCAACTGAGAGTTACACCTGAGTCATTGACTACTAAGTGCTTCTGCTCCTCTTGCTAAGTGCTACTTGCTAGTGCTAAGAAAAAGGCCTTAAAGAAAGTGATTTGTGCAAAGAAAGGGGCTTGTGGAGAGTAGAACAAGTTGCATGTTTACATTTATCAGTATTACAGCCCCTTTGAAGGGGTGTATAGGGGAACTTAGGGGGAACTAAACACACTACACACCAGGAAAGTAATCTTTTTAAATATGTGTGGGGGCTGCCCAGCATGGGCATGGTCATGCCCCCTTCCATTTAAATGGGGAAACAGTCCCTCCCTTGGGGGGATGGGGTTAATTACCCCTAATCTTCCTCCCTGGGGGCAGCAAGCCCACTAGACAACTGGCAAATTCGTTTTAGTTAGCAAAAATCACAATCCTGATCGAAATGTGATTTTTAGTATCACAGGTTGGTTCCAGGTTCACTACTCATTCATCTGCATACTGCATAATATAAAAGCAACATTGGAAATGGTGAGAAGGGTATCATCACCTTTCAAAAGAAGAAGCCCAATCTGTTCAGCACATATAGCAGGCATTGCTTGGAAATATCTCCGGACATATTTTTTTTCTCGCTCAATGCAAATGATTAATTCTGAGAATTTTCCATAGTAAGATAGTGGTAATGGTAGCATACATAACTGTTTCAAAATGCTAGGAATTTGCATAGTTAAAATAACACTTAGGAACGTATCTCAAAACAATCACATTAGAACTTACACTTCTGAAGGGGCCTTGTCTATTTTTCATAGACAGCAGTTAGTGTTTTTAGCGGATCTACCACTCTTTTCATGGGACAGGGCCAGCACAACCTTATAGGGGGGAGACTTTCAGAGTTTTTATTAATTAGAAGTTTGGAAAGAAAAATTTGGGTAATATGAATACTGGACAAACTTTGAACGGATTTTAAAACACTTTGTATAGTTTTTGTTAGTATTGTCTGTTAAGGAAATGTTAAAAAATGAATGCAGATTTGTTCTTTCAAAATCCTGTTGGGCTAGTTATAGCTGCCTAAACTTGATATGCTTTAAAATCTATATAGACTTAACTCCCTTTTTTCTCTGTCTATCTTAATTTCTCAGATTGTCTACCCCCTCTTCATTTCACTCTTATCTGTCTGTCTCTTTCCTTCTGTTCTCTCTGTCCCACTCTTCCACTCTTGGTATCTTGGTATCTTGAACATCCTATTCCACACCCTGCGTTCCTCTTCTCTTTCCTTTTCTTACATTTAGCTTTCTCCTTCATCTCTCTCTTCCACTTAAATCCTATTACACACTGTGGCCCAAAGGTATCATGATTTTGTGTCACAAAGGCAACACAAAACCTAAATGAGATTCATCCAGCCATGCAAGGCCACCTTGCGTGGCTCTGAATCGTTTCAGAAATCTAGAGTAATTCAAGGGAATGCAAATCATTGGCTTGTGCTTCTCCACTGCAGGGAGGCATTCCATGGGTGAAGCTTGGGTGTTCCCATACATCCACCCATGGATTCTGACATATTCTCAGATTTCTTAACATTGGTAGATCTGGGAATCTGGCAGAATTGTATGCCTCCCCTTGAAAGGCACAGCAAGTAGGATTATGTTTATTTCCCCTTGTTATTTCCTCACTAGAAAGAGGAAATGCCTCTGACAATTGCTTTTGTGCAGGAAGGAGTTCCTTCCTGCACAAAACAATCCTGCCTGCAAAGCAGGCACCCTTGCAACATGATGCATGGGCGTCTAAATTCACGCTAGGCCAGTGTTAAGAAAGGACAGGGATGCACCTCATAATGGTAAATACGGCACATTGCTGCCCTTTCCCTTTTGAGCAATGCAGCACACAAAGGTGGCTTGCAGTGGTGCACAATTCTTTTTATATGGCGTGTGTCTTTATTTCCCACTCATACCTCATCATTGGTGATTAACTAAGTGTGGGCAGTTGTAATCCGGGTCTATCTCCTCTCTGTTGTGAGACATGTTTTTATTTTATTCACTGCAGCCTCAGTCCCTAATGTCGTCATCGTTTCGGCCTACTGATACATATAAAGCATTTTCAGACATATGTATCTTAGAAAAAAGGGGTAGGCAGCAGCACACAGTGCATCCCGAAAGACATCTACTCTCACACTTGACATAAACACACACTAACATAAGATACATCATTTTCTTGATATAGTTTATAAAGCACCTCGTAACCCAAAGATAGCAAGGTAGTGCAGACAGTTAGAGAAATAATTACAAATAAACAACAAAGAAATATAAAATACACGGGGAAACTGCTAAAAATCAGAGATAACTGTAATGATGCACTAATATTTATATGACCTCTTCCACACAGATACTTATTATGATTGATTGTTGTTACCTTAAGTCATGCATCCATTTTCACCACATCATGTGAACTTGGGCAAGTCATTCCAACTCCCTGGACCTCAGTTACATCATGAGGAGCTATGTAAATTTACATACAAATCTATTATGTTTCACTTTGGTGCAGAAGTGAGCTGTATCTGACCCCAGTAGCAGGTTCTAAAACTTCACAGAGTGTTTCTGCCCATGTGGCAGCAGGCCAGGATTGAGGTGATTTGACACAGCAGTTCCCCAAGTCAATACTGAGAAACATGAGATACATTGCCAGAAAAGTGTATGTCCTATGTGATCTCATCATGTTGTTTGAACGCTATCCATTTGTGCACTGATATATTTGTGCTACATAGCGAACGATGACAATATTTAACACAAATGAATGAATTGCTGTTGTTTGAGCCTGTGATACATTTTGAACAGATAGGATAAAACTCTGAAGAAAATGGTCTCATTCTATTTTAAAGTAAAACAGAAAGTGGCTTCTCCATTGAAAAACGCAAGAATTTTAAACTAGAAAAACATTACTACAATAATCAAGCAGTTTATGTATGGGTTGCACGTCAAATCATCCTCGAACCTTCCACTCAAAGATCGGAAGTGCATAGATTGAAGTGGGTAGACGACTCAGGCTCCCCATCAATAACAGTTTTGCTGACTAAACGTAGTATGAAACAGGAAATGGTAATACATGCATGCCAACCATTGAATCCTTGACAATGAAATATGAGATGCCTTTAATTTCTGGTTGTAATATTGATTACACTGAGTTCTACTTTTCATTGTTACAACTCTTTCATCACGAGAGTAAGTTATGTCAGAGAAACATACAACTCTGCATTGCCTTTAAGAAAATGTTGTAGCTCCAATCCCTTTGCCACGAGGATATGCACAAATGCCAGGCCCTTCACCCAAAAACATTTTTTGTATTACCCAGGCAGTATCACATTGGCCTAAAAAAGACTGCACAGGAGAGTTCGAGGGAGGCGACCTACAGCTGTTCCAGGGAGGAAGAGGTAGACTCAGTGTGATGGTTACCTGTATGTAATTGCTGTTTTACGGTGTTGTCCTTCTTACTCATTACAGTGCCTACATTATAAAGATATAGCAAGTACTGTCATGTCTTTGACTAGCAACTTCAAGCGGTCAACGAAAAATAATGCAAAATATAAGTTGGTGGTACTGGTTCCAAAACACCACCTATGACAGAATCTCACTGTCTAAAAAAGGAATACCACAAAGTCTAAAGGATATTGTCAACATTATCCACACTTTGAGAACAGAAAATACCCAGCTTCTCAAGGGATGTATCAATGATATGCCAAAACTTGCTAAAAGATCAGACTGCCCAACTGGCACCTACAGAACTTCAAGTAGAGCTATATCCCTTCAAGTGCATATACTTATAGCTATCAAGCCCTATAAATTATGATATTTACCATATCATGAACAAGTAGGGGAGACCATTCAACTTAAGTTTCACCTATTCTAGCGAATGACACATGGGTGATGCACAATAAGACCAAGACGAATTAAAGGAAACATAATGCCAAAGGAATAAAAAACCTGGGTGGTAGCAGCAAATCATAACAAAATATGGTAAAGAACTTCAAAACATCAAACTCATTGCGATATTGCCTTTAGGCACTCCTCATCCGATGAGAATTCCCCCTTTGAAACATGCCATTAAAGAAGGATACGAAACATACCATTAAAGAAGGATACGAGGCCTGATGCACGGAGGTATGTTACGGTCATAAAGGTCAAATTTGACCCTCTGATACCCCAAATGGCTTCTTTAAAATACAAAAGTTCAATTGAGATTCTTTATCAAGTTACTGAGTCTCAATTTGGGACTAAATATGTTTGGTATATGGTAAGGGGCGTATAAAGGACATCCCATCCAAATGCTGATTCCATAATTTATGTATTAATGTTTTGCAGATGCAATCTGGTTGCAAAACATTCTTATGTTCCCACCAATTCCAAACGGGTTGTATCTATTTGCAAATTGAAAGTGATCCCCAAGGGACCCCTACTCCTAGTATCTAAGGATGTCTATCATTTTTGGCAAAATGTCATTTTTGACACAATGTTATACTAATGAATTGGGAATTGAATACTAATTAAAGTATTATATCACTACTAGATACTAGGAAGCTAATATATAGCCACCTAATATTCGTGCATGGGAACTTAATCCTGCATTTATAATGTTCAGCTAATCAATGGAGTCACCCTAATTCTTTTTAGGTATTTGGATACATGAAGAGCTATTCGTGCATGGGAACATAATCCTGCATGTATAATTTGTTAGCTAATCAATGGAGTCACCCTCATTCTTTTTAGATATTTGGATACATATAGAGATATAGTAATCCTATTGCTCTAGAAATAACCCCAATCTATTCCCCTATTCTACCCTGGACCACAAATGAATATCTAGGGGTATCCTCCAATTTAGCTAACTAGTTGGTCCCACTCTTCTCTCGAGTTTAATCCCTTGCTGACCGTATTGAGTTTAGAAATTAACCGTTGCTGCCTTTCTTTTCTCTTTCTTGATATGTCACCTGCTCGTCTACTTATCCAGATGTTTTCCAAGATAAACCAACATATATCAAGGGCTTTGTGACCACATTTTTCAAAATGTGTCACCAGCGGGGCATTAGGTTTGTTTATTCTAATTGCTGACATGTGTTCTTGTACTCTTTTAAGCACTTCCCTACCTGTTTTCCCGACATAGCCTAACCCGCAGGGGAAGCATATTAAGTATATCTCATTTTTGCTGCGGCAATTGTTCCAGGTCTTAGAGGTTACACAGATACCATTGTGATTAGTCTCTTTAGTCAATATGCACAGATAGTTGGTACTGAACTGAAGATGCATGGATCACCCTTAGGGAAAAGGAATTTTTGCACAAGTAGGAGTTGATTGTGGTGTTGCTGGCCCTAATGAATGCTCATGGACGTGTCATCAAGAAGATGAGTTTCAAAGTATATTAATGACAACAATCCAATTATTTTGAAAACGTGGAATGCAAACATGGACATCCAGTATGTTGCAGATAATTCAATTGCAGTTGCAAGATATGTTACATCCTATATAGAGAATTCAGAAAAAAACAAAATGAAACAAATGTGGGAAGAAATTGCTTAGCAAAAAATGGTATACCTTTACTTTGAAAATGCTTTCACACCGAGAAATTGGATCGTATGAATTTTCAGACCGCTTGTGCTTTTCCAGTTTATATTCAAAATCATGAGGAATCATTTGGGTACGTTTTGGTCTTGCCTGTTCATGAAATAGAGTGTTGAAATCATTTGAAGGACTTGAATACTTAGCAGCAAATGAACCAGACAGTACAGAAATTCTTCTATCCGAAAAGGAGTCGACATCTGGAACAGCTATGTCTGTATGAAGTACTTCAACATTACAGCTTCAAAAGAAATGTTAAACAGAATTTAAAAGTAGGAACATATGCAGTAGTTGGATGTCATGGATGTTTAGTAAAACATACAAAAGGTAACCTTATTAACGGCAAGAAACTCATTTGTGAAACTCCAGATAAGCGAGAATTCTACTATTTAGCACTTCTCTAACTCTTCAAACCGTGGCGTAGCGAAAGTGAATTACTTGAAGATTTCGACTGCTACGAAGATTTTTTTAATGCATGTAAAGATAGCATTGCATGTACAATTTTCTCTACATATTTAAAAATGTTGAAATATGAAGGAAAAGGATGGAAAAGACTACTACGGCTCAAATAGCTAATGAAAGTTCTCAAGATAGTCAAAGTTCTGGTCCATGTAGTCAAGATTCACTTGGACAACAAATAGTGGAAAATGAAGCAGCAATTGCTATGCATGAAGGTGAAATTGCAATGCAACAAGCACAAGACGAGAATATTACATTGGAAAAGTTAGAAGAACAAGCAAATATTGAACAGAAAGAAATATATTTACAAGTGAGAGAACAGATAGAACATGGTTTGTTTCATGACAAAAAAGAATGTGTATGTTCATCATTTAAACCTATTCTGATTTACATCAGTGGTCAAGCTGGAATGGGTAATTGTTTTTTAATTAAAGTTTAGACCAGTTATCTTACAAAAACGACTGGTTCACATTTATCTTGTTTGGTAACAGCTCCAACTGGATTAGCTGCGCACAATGTTAAAGGGTTTACTTTGCATAGATTACTGATGTTACCAATTGAGTTTGATAATAAATTAGAATGTCAGAAGTTGTCTGGAGATGCTTCTTATGAAGTGTCAAGAGTGCTGAAGAAAATGAAACTTTTAACTATTGAGGAGGTGAGCATGGTCTCAAACTTAATGCTTGCTTTTCTACATTTAAGAATGCAACAGGTATTAAAAACAGATTACGACACTCTCCCGGAGGAAAACATTTAATTGTATTTGGAGACCTGCTACAAATTACTCCTGTAAAAGGAGATCCAATTTTTAAAACTCTTCTACATGAAGACACTAGGAAATCTTTGGGAAGTATTGGAAATGTGAATCTCCTTTCAGATTATGCGACTAGCAAGTGATGAAGATTATGGAAATATTCTGAAAGATGTAAGAATTGGTGTTCTAAGCAAACATGGTAAACAAGCATTACAAACTTGTCTACTAAAGAACTTGTTTACAACTAAAAACACACCAACAGAAGTAATGTACAAGAATTGAGAGCTTCTGAAATTGGAAAATGAAGTAATAGTTCACATTGAAGCTATTGATAAAATCGAGCATCAATGAATAACAGTTCTTCTTTCAAAGGAACTACAGACTAAATTGAATTCTTTGGAAAAGTCTGTATCAAAAACTGCTGGCTTAGAATTATTTTTAGATGTACATATAAACTGTCGGGTAATTTTGAGGACTAATTTGAATGTAGAAGGTTTAGTGAATGGAGCAAGGGGGAAAGTTGTTGATTTTTTAAAATATCAAAACAGGAATGGAATTGAATTCTTGAAAATTAAATTTTATCAGACTACAGAGGTAAGACAGATTGCGCGTTGTGTTGTACATTTTTAGCTTGTAAAAGACTTGTATGTTCATAGAAAACAGTTTCCTTTGTGTTTAGCATATGCAATAGCCATTTATATATCTCAAGGTTTAAATGTAGGTAATGCTTTAGTAAATGTTGGAAGAACTGTGTTTAAAGAGGGAATGGCATATGTGGCATTATTTTGAGTTAAAACATTGTCTGGTTTGTATTTAATTGATTTAGATGAAAACAAGGTTAGTGCTGATGTAAATTGTGTCGAGAAAATAATCATTTAAAAAGGCTTTATGCACCAACTTTAGGTGAATGTCCTATTTATGAAAAACCTGTTGTGTATTCACAACAAAAACGTGTCGAAGAATCAAGAGTGGTTAAAAAGCATAAAAAAATTCAAGATAAAAGAAAAGATGTAAAGAAACAGCAAATACAAACAAGTGACAATGTTGTGGAATACCAAATAGAAAATGCTTCTGGTGTCAACTGCTATCGTAATGTTATTCTAAATGTTATATTTTTTCTAGAAGATCTTTATGTTGAAATTATGGAAAGTCAGGAAAAACGTTATGCTCTGCACTTTATACTTAATTGCAACAATTGAGAACTGAACCAGTGAAATTCCACTGTTATAGTTAGTTGAGCTAACTATAACTCGAGAGGTTTTACAGGGCCTCCCTTATACAAAGAGCTAGGAACATTGGCAGGGGTTCAGCCCCGTGGTACTACACCAGGCCCTAAAGGGCCTTTAACCTATAACTTAGCGCCCATTGTGAACCAAGTACCTACGAAGGGTATCATCGCCTCAAATATAATATACATGACTAATGTGCCCAAGTATCATGTGACACCAAATCGTCCAAGAGAAGGGGTAGACTCCCTGACAAACAAAGCCATTCATTGGCTACGGTATGTCAGAGGGTGTCGATCTGTTATTAGAGATGATATAGTCAGAGTACGGAGAATAAGCCACCCTGGGGCCATGCATGATGCCATTGAATTAACTTTGTCTACTGCCAATTTGGCAGAGAACTTATTCATGCTTGAATTTAGATCAAGCCCCCATCCCACTCGGGCATCTAGTTGAGGAAAATGCTTCCCCTTCCACTCTCACTCACTGTAGCCATGTCTATAAGGGATATAAGACATGGGTCTGATAGGTCTGGGCTTAACTCCATTGATTGACTATCTAATAGAAGGATGGGTGAAAGGTTTATAGACCAACAGGAGCCTAGAGGTAGCGAGCATAGAACGACTCGTAGTACGGCAGAGGGGGTTGACTATCTGGGTCTGACAGGTTTTCCCCTAGCAGAGGTGGAAGTATTTAGTGATGTGGGTGGGACTCGACCTGGTGTTTCTAATACAGGGGTAGTGGAAGGCCAGGGTTCCTCAAGTGTACATGACCAAAGGTCACAGCCTCTTGCCCCCCTAGTCCCGTGGTGCCAATCTACCAGCGCGGTGGGTAGAATAGTTTCCTGGAATGTAGCGGGATTGGGCTCCAAGGTGCACTCACCTGAATGGGCCTCTTTTATAACTGGATTCGATCTCTGCATTTTCCAGGAGACGTGGGCCTGTGAGCCCTTGTTTCTCTTGGGTTTTCTGAATTTTTCTATACCAGCATGCATGGGCCCCAAGGGACGGCCGAAAGGGGGCCTAACTATTTGGGCCCGGCAGTCACTCTTTGATAGAGTAGAGGAGCTCCCAACCGGAAACAATGATATCCAGCTGATCAGGATAAGCATGGGGCTGGGGGTTTTCTTAGACATCTATAATATATATGCCAGAGGGACGGATGGAGGGAAATCCCAGGTTTTGGCAGTCCTTGACCGCCTGATTGGTGCCCAGCCAAGTGAGAATAATATACTTATTGCTGGGGATCTGAACATGACCTTTGAGCCTCTCTCTGTAGGTGATTGGCACTCTGGGGAGGACGTAGACTCCGAGTGGTGGATCCGTAAATAGGATCTAAAACCTGTAAGTAGATGGACAGCAGGCATAATTCAGATGAATGGTATATGTAGCGAAAAGGGGCTAAGGGCTTTGAATGGAAGATCAACGAGCGACGGCCATGGGGCCAACACTTTTGATAATGGTCGCTCGCAAAGCAGGATTGATTATGCCATCTGTAATCTGGCAATCTGGCACTTGATGAGTGATATGAAGGTGGTCAGAAGACAGGAGAGTGACCACAATCCTCTATGTATTTTTCATCTGCTATGGGGGGGGGATCAAGAAGGGCAAAATAATGTTGAAAGTAATGTTGAAGAAGCTGTGGTGGAGATCGTTCCTACAAATGATATGAGGAGGGTCAAGTGGCCCAAAATTGCAATGAATAGTGAGGTGCTAGAAAGTATTATGCGGCTATGGACACCATAATGAGCATGGAATCTGGGAGTGGAATTGATCTGGACAAAATCACTAATTTGCATTGTGAATTTTTTGATGTTATCAAGGGTCATTTCTACAAGAGAGCCCCATACCCCACAGGCAAGAACCATCGCCCACCAAAAATGGGGTGGTATAATGCGGTCTGAAAGAAGGCTAGAACTTCTCTGGGAACAGCGATTAAAAAGAGAGACCCTATAGCCGTCAGGGAAGCAAGGCGAAATTACAAGGCCAGTCTAATAACTGCTAAGAAGCAATGGGATGAACAGCACTGGCAAGACCTTAAAGCTGCCAGTTCTGCTAAGGATTCCAGATTATTCTGGAATATCGTCAAGTGGGGGAAGGGAGGTCTCCCCGAACCACCGTCAAACCATGTTTCTCAGAGTAGTTGGCTAGATTATTTTGGACCCCAATGTAGGTGTCGTCCCGAGGATAAGATCAGGGAGCCTGTTGCCATTACCATATTCGCTGTCCCTCCTTTTAACAACGCTGACATAGCAGAGGGCTTGGACACAGTTGCCCGGGGGAAGGCACCCGGACCTGAAGGGGTCCCCGCGGATGTCTTCCTTCATGAGAAAATGCGATGGGGCAGGTATATTCTGGAGTTAGCTAATGCGGTGGCGCTAGGGGCACCACTACCAAAGTCTTGGAAAGGGGCTGTAATAATCCCTGTGTACAAAAAAAGAGACAAGATACTCCCAGGGAATTACAGGCCCATCAGCTTAATAGACTCGGTACAAAAGGTGATAGGTAAAATGACTCTAGCAAAAATTATGGCCTGGGTAGAAGGAAATAACATCTTGTCTCCTTATCAAGCTGGCTTTCGTAAGCTAACCAGTACCACAGACCAGATATTCCGGTTTACGTTGCTTCATTGGAAGGTAGTGCAGCTGGGGAAGGGCAGTCTGTATGCTGCTTTTATTGACCTACGAGCAGCCTTCGACCTAGTCCCCCTGTCCCTGCTATGGAAAGTGTGATCTGGGATGGGCATGCCGCTGGAAATCTTATCATTAACAATGAGACTACATGAGACAAACTATGCCAACATCCAGTGGGGGAGGCATGGGCAGGTCACTGCTGAGTTTCAGGTAGAGCGGGGTGTGCGCCAAGGCAGCGCCATAGCCCCAACGCTTTTCTCACTGTATATTAATGGGGTAGTTGAGCGTATGTTGTCTGGCTCCATAGACGCTCCTACCTTGGATGGAGTGAAAACGCCCATTCTACTATTTGCAGATGACACGCTCATCATATCCAAAACCCCTAGTGGTCTGCAGAACGCCTTGAAATTTTTTGAGGGTTTCTGTGTTGATCGTGAGCTTGAAGTAAACGTAGCTAAAACAAAGCTCATGGTATTTAACCCTTGATGCTAGCTTTAAAGGGAACTTCTTCATGGATGGCCAACGAGTGGAAATGGTTTCGGACTTCGTTTACTTGGGAATCCACATAGCTAAGGGCGTAAAATGGGGGAAGCACTCTGAAATGGCAGCCCTTAAACTCCGCTAAAATGCTGGGGCTATAAGTGCTGAACACAAGAAATCCCTGACTAAACCGATTTCGCCAGCTCTCCAGGTGTACGAGGCCAAAGCTCTTGGTGCGGCGCGCTGCGCCGCCGAACTATGGGGCTATGACAACTTGGCCTCTCTAACGCTTGTTGAAAACAAATTCCTGCGAAACCTTATTGGCCTCCCTAAAAGTACACCCATGAAGCCACTACGCTGTAATCTAGGTAGGAAAGCCATATCTGACAAGGCTAGGCTACGACCAATTTTATATTGGCGGCACATCTGGGTTACCCAGGAACTTGCGCACTACGTGAGGGGCTTCCTGGATGTAATTAAAATGGATACATTCCATAAGATAGGCTGGCTAAAGGATTTGCGTAGTTCACTGGAAAAAATGGGCATGAAGGGATTATGGGAGAATGCAGAGCTGGCTCAATTCCCGACTAAAAACACCATAAAAATAAGGTATTGGGAAATGGTAGCAAACCGAGACTGGAATGATGCAGATTCCACCTCTCTGGAAGGTTGCTTCTTAGAAGTGAAGGTCTCCCCGTCCCTGGAGCCTTATTGGGAAATTATAGCTAGGCCCCAGGACAGGAAACTTTATTTCCAGCTCAGAGTGGGGTCGCTCCCAATTAGATCGCTAACAGGAAGATGGGCAGAAGCTAATTCCAATATCTGCCCAGCTTGTAATAATGGCATTGAGTCCATTGCCCACCTTTTTTTGGTTTGTGAGGTATATTCAACACACCGTCGTGTCTGGTTAAAGGCAATGTGTAAATTGCTTGGCACGAGAGAGAGTAAGGTGGCTTTAAGAATAATCTGTACTAGCACCCAGCCGGTTGTATCTGTGGCAGTTGCAAAATTCTTGGGATGGGCATGGGCTATCAGAAGGAAATTGATAGCATGATAGTAGGCTGGTTGAGATCAAGCCTTCACTTCTATGTCTCTGTGCTAATTACAAGGAATATTTTGACCATGATGATGGGTCCTCATTGGTCGTATTATTATTTTTATTGATGTTTTATCGTTGTTTTTTTAATATTAGTAAAGTCAAAATGCTTCATTCTTTTAAATTCCCAAATGTAACTACTGTTCCTTTTATGTAACATGGATAATAAGGAAATGTATTGGAGTTTGTAAATACATTTTATATCTTTTATCAAGAATGAAAACGGTTTTAAATGTACTGTGCTTTTATGAGTTTTTACCTCGAATAAAGCTAATTTGACTGACTGACTTTAACTGACTGATTGTTTTTTCTCCCTGCTGTGTATGATGATACTACACTGACATCACTGTGAATAGTGAAGTTAAGTAGAATCCGATAACAGCAAAGAAAGGGGGAAAAATGTTTTCTTAAAATTAAATTATGTTGTATTATTTGAAAAGTAACTGTAATTTGTGAAATATATTACATTACATAACAGTTTTACAGTTTACTTTCTTTCATTTAGTAGAAAAGTTATCAAAACAGTACTAATGACAGTTAGCCCAATAGTAGTTTGATATTTAAAAAACCTTTGAAATTCACTGAAATAAATATAGGTTTTACAGATGTTATAGTTAGAAATTAGCATTTAAAAAACCTTTGAATTCACGTAAAAAACCATAGGTTTCAGGGACGTTATAGTTAGAAATTAGCATTTAAAAAACCTTAAAAATTCACTGAAAAAAAATAGGTTTCAGGGAAGTTATAGTTAGAAATTAGCATTTAAAAAACCTTTGAAATTCACTGAAAAAAAGATAGATTTCAGGGATATTATAGTTCGTTGGACATTTCACTCATACAAAACCAGCAAAATTCCACTGTTATAGTTAGTTGAGCTAACTATAACTCGGGCCTCCAACAATGCACTGCTGATGACATCACATATTACATCATTCATGACATGGTCAGTGACATCACTGATTACATCTCAAATGACATTGTACAAATGAGTACATAATGAAGTGGCAATCACAAAAAGTGCAGCAGTACACCACATATGTGCCTTTTCAGGCCACATAATTTACTTGACCTTGCCACATAATTTGGCCCTCCGCTGCTGCATAACTGCAGCTGCCCTGGTAATACTATTACAGTACTACTTTATGTACTACAGAATGCTGTTTCTGAATAGGTCACTTTGTCAGTTAAATTCCATACAAAGCAGTGGACTTTACTCAGCCCTTTTTGAAAATATATGATTTCACATTATTTCTATTGTCAATAAATATGTAGTTATCACTGATTAGGACAACAGCCAATGGCTTGACAGTATCACACACATTTCAAATGAATGAATGATTTGCGTATTTTCTAAATCCTGAAGGGCACCTACATATGCGGCCAGTGGAATGTCCATACTCAGGCTTCTGATGCAGAGAGCACGCATATGTGTGCTGGAAGGGGTAGCTTAATAAGTGCAAAAAATAAATATTGGAATATATTTCTTAAACTCAAACAATTCTAAATGTCAGGGTGGTCTTTCCCAGCATTTGAATTTTCAGAACATACAGCAGTCATTTTCATTCCCCATGTGTAAATGTCATTGATGTATTTATTTATTTATTTGTGCTAGTCTGTTACTTACTTAAATATTTTTACATCATTATAAATCTATTTCACTTTGGATAATCTTGCTATTTCCCAAGTATTGGTGCACAAACTGGCTGCCTAGTACCATACACACATCTGTACAGCATAGTGCAAATGTGTTGGGTTATGTCTGGCATAGGCCTTATAGAGAAGGGTAATCTGTCAATGAAAATACTATGCCTAGGAAAACTTTTAAAACTTTTCACACTTTGGATGTGTGAGTTTACTGCTGTACAGTATGGCTAGATGTAAAGTTACAAACGTTTTGAGAAGTACAAGCATTTCTCCAAGCTAATCCAAATCTCAAAACACATTCTTTTTCATGCAAGACCCTGTCTACTCTAATTCATAGACAGAGGTTTGTGTCAAATTTCTGTGGGTTGTTGCATGGACATGTGTTGGACCTGACACTTTTTGCAGGGTTGTCCCCAAACCTTTTGCCTTCATCCGCTAATTTTTCTGACTTTGGGCAATTTACCACTGCTAACCAGTGCTAAAGTGATTTGCTCTCTCCTCTTAACAACATGGTATGATTGGTCTTCACCTGTTTGGCATATTTGATTTACTTGAAACCCCCTTTAAATTAAATGCTACTAGTGAGCCTGTGGCACTGCTTGTGCCACCCATAGACTCTGGGCCCAATTCACAAAGGAAATATCTATCCTTGAGCAGATCTCCAGTGTTCTACAAGGGTGTGTTGGCTTGCCTCATCTTGTAATCGTATGGCCACCTAAGATTTCCCCCCACACACCTCTGCCATGGGACTCTATTCCCTGGAAGTCCAGCAACAGCATGCTCTGAAAAGGAGCTATGATCGATTGCTCCCTCTGTTTTAAATTACGCATGGTGAGCGCTGATTATTGCTCCTGTTTTTCTCGATCAGCACGTGGCAAACACTTCCTTCCCCAGAGATCGGTTTGTCCCTGGTTCACTTGCATCCCTGGACAAGTGCCTTGAACTTGGATCATTCACTGCCTGAGTGCCCTGGTTCTCCATACCTCACTAGCTGCTAATTGTGAGACATGTGGCCTCCGAAGGAATCTCCTGCTCAGCCTGGCCCGTGCCAGGGTAACGGGGGAAACACTGCCAATCTCAGTGTTGTGCTGCACTGCTAGGCCTGCAGTGGAGCTCCGACAATGCCCAGGATTGATGAGTGGCCTGGGTTAGCCCCCCTCCTCCCACAAAGGTTATATGCTTCAGATTACACAAAATTGCAGATGCATATTGGAGGCATAGCTGCTAGGTTTTCAGTTTGCTTACATGTGACATTTTGTGTGACATGTTGAAAGTCCTCGCATCCATGAACATAGGTACATTTCATATATTACCTTATCTGGTGCAATATAATGGTCCAGAAATACGGTAAAAGAATGTCAACACACCTCTTGAAGTAATTCTAGAGGTCTTTTGCCAACATCCCTTAACTAATATGATCAGGGCCGGACTGGCTGTAGCGGGCACCGAGCGTTTCCCAGGTGGGCAACAAGAGTGGGGGCCAATTTTAGAACGGTGGGGGGCTTTTTTGTTACTGGGGGGTCTGTTTTGCAGCAGTGCTGCTAAATCGGCCCCACCTAACAAAAGCGCAGCAACAGCATTCTCTCCAGGAACCCAAATTCCCTCCATGGGGTCGGAGGAACGTAATCGCCATGGTTGGTTTGCGATCCCAGTCCGGCCCTGAATATGATCGCCCCATTTTCACTCTGGGACTTTTGAGCCAAGACTTCATCATATAATAGGAATGGTCAGGCATGCAGGCAGTTAGTACAAAGTCGACAAGCGTCCCTCAGTGGACACGCACAGTTGTTTACATGGGACCCTGGCAAAATAATGTTGCTGGTAATAAACTGTAATGCATATTGTAACTTCAGAAAGATGTTTAAGTTTACCCTTTGATGCAGCTGGCTGAACTTTAATGGCCAATACATTTTTCTAATGTATAATTATACGTCCTTAAATGTTTAGTGTTTTTACTTAGAGAGCCAGGACAGGGGACAGGTCTCAGCCACATGAGACACAGCCACTGGGCAGCCATTTCATGGACTTACTACTCCACATCATTATTGACAGTGCACCATAGTTAAAGATTTACATAGAATTATGTTTCTAATCTCCAGACCGAAGAAATTTCAAATGAGCATCTTTTTCTATTTTCTTAAACTTTTGAAAAAACTATTGGTCTTATAAACAAATAGGTAGCATATTCCTCTTCTCAAATTAGTTTTCGATTCTTAATGTGACCCTACCACAGGTCGGACTTGTACTGCGCACTTTCAGCTAGTTACATTTTTTAGGCAATAAAGCGCGCCTACATCACATCTTTGACTTTGCTAAATAAAAGTTGTTTGTCTTTAGTTTATGGGCATGTAGCAGATGTTGTTGGGGACCGAGTTCAGGAGGGGGTTAACTGCAGTCTTTACATTTTAATATAGAAACACCCTTAAAAAGCAGCTGTATAAAAGACGAATGGCAGCATCTTTTCTCGCCAAACATATAAAGGAGCTTGAAATGTATTCATTCTTAATGATAGATGTTGATATGGACACCGTTGAGGCCATTTGCATTCTCAAATACACCATCTATGCCAGGGCACAATTATCCTGCAAGGCGTGCGTACAGTTTCCAGAATACTAAAGTCACTGTTCTCCAGTTCACACAGGGTTGGAGCATCCATATAAATAGATGTGCAGAAACTAACCCAAATGTTAAGGTCTCAAGTCTAGAGAGATCACAATGCCACACAGTGTAGGCAGGCAAGGTTACGGTGAAATAAAAAAAAACACAGTAACTTTCAACCTGGTATGGGAGCAAGCTCAGCAGTCGATTTACAACAACACAACATTATGTGATGCGTATGATTAGATTACAGTCTTCCTTTAGGGAAAGTATTCTAAGGAAATGGGAATGTATACCTAAAAGTATAAGCCGAAGCAAGGTGAATGTAGTGAGACTTCGCAGGAGCACGCATAACATTCAGTTCCTGGTGACAAGTTAAGGCGTGTTTTATCGCACCTGGTAAAATAACAATACTACGGATGCAATACATATTACCTACTATGTGTATAGGGGTGATAACATGCGGATTTTGGGGCAAATTATCAAGGGATTTATCTCCGCTTTTTTGGCTTTAAAAGCCAAGAAAGCGGAGATAAAATTATCTCCCTATTACCTAGCTGTCGCTAACACCAGTTAGCGACAGCTAGTAGGAGATAGCGACCATCTTGGGCCCCGCTTTGCATGTCAGAGATATTTATCACTATGTTGGGGTTTGGGAATGGTAGGAGAGAGGGGGGGAACAGCCGACCACCATTCAATGTCGGTATCATGGCGACCCGCCCCGTGACACACTAATGACATGCAAAGTGGGCGTGCCAAGATGTTAGCGAATGGAAACAGTCGCTAACATCGCTATCTCCAAAAGCTAACACATGCCCTGAGCAGTTCTTAGCCATGTTATCCAATGGGAGGTGGATAACATGGCTAAGAGCATTAGCTCGGTAATGCATGAATATCGCTGACTTTACAGCGATATTCATGCATTTCGGCCGATTTTTATCGCTTAGGAGATAAACCTTGATAATAGCAAGGCTCCTAAGCGACAAAAAGCGCCGCAACACTGCGATAAAATTATTGCTGCTAAGCCAACATAGCGATAATTAATGCACCAGAATCCGCATGATATGGTATGTTTTCCTCTGTGAAATTTTGATAGGTTTGCCAAGCCGAAATTGAACAAATGTTGGGATATTTAAGAAATCCGATGATATATGGATGCGTTAATTAAACTCAAGCTCTTAATTCCGACCAGTGCATCATCATGGGTTAACGCATGGGCTGGAATATTACAAGCATTACTTGCAGAAGCCCTCCCTGCTCAATATGGGATTGTAAGGCACGATCGCCCCAGGAAAATTGGAGGCAGTGTGGCAATAATATTTAAAAATATCTATCAGTGCCATCTCGACCCAGCTCCGTTAAACAGCTGCGAGGCAGCGTATTTTAAGCTGGTTCTCCAATCCAAAGCCACCCTTTCGGGCATACTTGTTTATCGCCCTCCAGGTCTCGCTAATGCATGGCAGTTTCAACTTTCTGAACTCATAGCCTCGGCTCTGTCTACATCTAGTAATATTTTCGTCGTCAGTGATCTGAACTTTCACCTGGACGATCGTAATGACAGTTTGGCCTGCAACCTCATTGCGGACCTTGCCTCTATGAATCTTATTTTATATAATAAGGGCTCCACCCACAAGGGCGGACATCTCTTAGACCCAATCTTCTCAAACAGTATCCATGTCAAATGTTCAGCGGCGGTGCCAGTCATCTGGTCCGATCATTTTTTAATTAAATTAACCGTCACTAACAATGAAAACACACCAAATTATAAACCAGATACTAACACACAGAAAAGGGACTGGAAAAAGTTTGACGCTGTTGCTTTTAATAAAATCCTAACTGATCTTAACCCTGAAAATATATTCGTGTCCACGGATATGGATGTGATGGCCAATGCCGCTAATGACTGGCTTTTTGAAGCCATAAATACCTGTCTTCCCACTACCCACAAGAAAGGGATAATTAATAAAGCCTCCTTGGTACAATGAGACGCTCCGCGTGCACGAATCTAAATGTAAGAAATTAGAACGTTTATGGAGGAAAGACTATTCCCTTATATCTGGTACTGCCTATAAAACAGAGCTGGAATGTTATCATAAGGCGTGCGCTGCAACCAGGGCCACCCACGTCAATATGACTATCAACGAAGCAATGAACAAATCAAAAACTCTGTTTAACGTGGTGAAGAAGCTTGCTGGTTCACAGACCACGGCAACACCTCCCCAGTTATCCAGCATGAAATGCGATGAGCTTGCCCAGTATTTTACTTCCAAAATTTCTAATATACATCAGGACATTTCTGCTCAAAGCAAACAAAATGTTTCTACGACTTCTCCTCAGACTAGGGAAGAGGCTGTCCACCCATTGGTTGCAATGAAGATGGCCGCCTGGTAGGAGCCTCCCGAAGGAGCTCCCCGTGCTTGGGATCCCTTAACCGGGTATATCCCTGTTAGCAGCAGCCATCGACCTCTCCAGGAAGAAGAGTAACAGGAGTAATGTTTTGGACACCGCTGTGACCCGCCAGCATCACAACAGAGAAGTCCCTGCAGGAACGGAGAGCTGTGAAAGCCTTGGGACACGGAACAACGTTAGAAACGGCCCGCACCACAGCAGAGGAACCAAAGGGACTTCGGAAGGCGGAGTGAGGCTCGGGACGCTGGTAATCGACACCCGATATCCTCCACAGCCAACACCGAGGACAGAACGGAACTCACACCGGACCCTCCCCCCACCCCCGAACAGAAGGCAGACGCTGAGATCGGGAGATAGGGGGTCGCATCTCAGCGGACACCCCGGGACCGAAGGGGATTGAGGCTGAGGCTGAGGCAACTACAACGGAACACCCGCCCGACTGCAGCAGAGGACGGTGGTCGCAGCACCGGGACAGGCAGAAGGATCACTGAGATCAGCGGGAACAAGACGACAACGGAGCCCCCCCCCCCCACCTCCTTGCACCTCCCGCCGCAGCAGAGGAATCAGAGCGGGCAGCGGGCACCAGGACCAAAGCGGGAGGAGCACCGGACCCCTCTCATTTTCATTCTCATTCCCTCTGGTCCCGACGGCAGCAAAGGCAGCACCGGGACTTGACAAAACCCCCCCCTCTCCTACACACACCGCAGCAGAGAAATACTAGCGGACTGGAGAGCTGGGAGGGACGCTGGTCGCCGGCTGCTGGCTAATACTGCGGGGTCACAAGCTCTCGAAGCGGATCAGCGAGAGCTAAACACAGCTCAAACTTCAAAAAGAAACCTTTTTAATAAGAGCGAGCGAGGAGCTGTAGGGGCGACAGAACACCGAAGCCTGCCCCCACTGACATCGGTGGATACCTGACAAATGGATGGGATGCTTTTCAATATATTACAGGCTGAGCTCTGACGTGAGATCAATTACATACAGCCACATACATCTACGAGGAGGAAGGGTCTGAGCCAATCATGGATTAATGCAGTGCTGCTGTAAAACTCTACTGGCAATATTTACTGAAACACAGAAACTCAGGTATTTACTTCTCCCACCCGCTTGCTCTCTTTTGAAAAATCTAACTCCTTTGTACAAAATGGCTGGGGCCATAAAACTGTAACAATAAATCCCCCCATACCTCTGTCGTCCACGTGGCCCCTCGGCTTGACTCCCCCACACAGAGATAAGATTTCCTCCCAGCTAGCCTTGAGCTCTGTTTGCTTAAACAGGAAGTGGAATCTCTTCCCCTGTGCGCAGAGTAATAGCAGCAAACAGAGGACTAATCTCTCTTTCTCCCAGCCTGCACAGCAACAAAGAGAGGACTACTGGCTGATCTGAACTATTAGGCGGCCATCTTAGTCTAGTTTCTAGTTTCTATTGGGTTATAGTATTTTAGACTAGTAGAACAGAATGCCGGCCTTTGCCCGTAGTATTATACTTCTATCTATAGTTTGATAATTTGTTTATTGCAGATTACTACCTCATATATGAAAGAATGTCTCCCTATTATTGTATTATTGCAGTATTGCTCTCCTAGCCTTAGTCTGAACTTTTGTATTACACGGACTGCTACCTCATATATGAAAGAGTGTTTGCTATTATTGCATTATTACACTCCTAGCTTTATTTTAAGCATTTGTATTGCACAGATCACTACCTTATATATGAGTGTTTGCATACCATTGCAGTACTATAACTATATCGGTATTTTGAACACCTGTAACGCACAGATTATTACCTCATATTAGGATTCCTCACTAGTGCCACTTCTACCTGTATTTTGAACACACGTAACTTGATACGTGCATCTGTACCCTTTCCCATGATTTTACTTCACTTGGGTACTTTGTACTGCTTATATACTTGCTCCACTTTTGTAATTTCGTATGTATTTGCTATACAACGCAGTCATAAGGATATAATTAGAGGATAGCAGAGGAATTATACTTACCACGAAATATTGGTACCTGAACTATTGCTAATCCTCTGACTACCACTGTACAACTGCAAGCTATCAAATCAGAACTAATCACCTGAAGATTTACAACGGGAAAGGAATATGGATAATAGATACCGGGTGATGGCTAGCTCCAAAGCACAGAGTATAAAATATCCTCCTTCTCTATCCAAAAATGCTGCCAAAAAGTTTAAACATAACACATTAAGAAAGAACCCAGACATACTGTTCGCAGACCCATACTTTGATGGAGTCAAAGGCACCATAATGAATGACTTGATTTTCTACAAAAATAAAACAGCGAAATGGCGCTACGCCCTCACAGAAATGCTGTTCATAAAAATTATGAGAAACATCCCTCATGGCACAAAAATAATGTCCTCCCCGTCAATAAGATGCAATGCAGAATTATGCATCACTTTATATAAAACGGGAATAGTGCTGATACAAGCACCTAATAGAGACCTGGAAGAGTTTGAAAAGTCTTTCCTAATAATAAAAGAAACTCTGGAGAGACCAAGACACCAACTACCTATGACCTCACATGAAGTCACTCTCGACAACACTGAGACTACAACTAGAGACACCAACCGAACCGGGGACCATAACAATCAAACTTCCAGCTCGGGAGACATAACTGAAAGGGAGATGGCAACCCCAGAGAACGAGCCAGAAAGGGAGATGGCAACCCCAGAGAACGAGCCAGAAAGAACAGAGAGATCTTCCAATATGGCAAATGAAGAGCAGGTTCAGGTCCAAAGGATACAGCTGATGCCGCCACCAGTCAGTGCGAATCTGCTTGAAAAGAATACCTCAGCTCCTAGCGAGTCACTAAATGACTCGATACCTCTCCCGAATTTCATACCAGAGGGTGATAGATCCCCACCCACAAATTCAATACTTGCATTACACAACATAAATAACACACACAACATCCCAAACAGACTCGGAAGCGACAACCCAACCAAGGAAGCAAATGATAGAACTGTGAAAATGAGAACAGAACAACGACGGAGTAGAGCAAAATGCACAACCCGAAGTGGAAGGGCAATCCTCCCTAAGAAAATACCCCGAAACCAGAAAGAAATTAAGAAGCTCCAGAAAATAGTAGGCAACCTGGCACAAGGCTCGATGATAATTTCGCAGGCATTCGAAAAAATGTGGGAGTTGACGGCAAGCACACACTCCAAGGTCTCTGATATCCAGAATCTAGTACTCGCCGCACAAAAAAGGAATGACGAGATGGCCCTGTCCCTAAAAAATAGGCCCAATAGACCAGACAGGATAAACCCCTTGTCAAACGAAGAAACTCAGGCCTTACTCCGAACTTATGATCAACCGGCCCGGGGGAAGGAGGAGAGAATCAGAACAGTACCAATTGATTCCAATAGAACATCCAGAAAGAATGACAGGATAGCAATTCACCTCAACTTACAACATATTCAGTTATCAGCAAATGAATCTGAAAATGAGAACATCCTTAACCCAGATAATCCCTTGAAATGCCTCCTACTCAATTGTCGTTCGGCATCCAAACATGCATCAGACATAGCAGCCCTCATCATCAATAACGAAATCGACCTGGCCATCCTTACGGAAACGTGGCTAAAGGAATCATCCTCCCCCGCCATTGATCTCTTAGTACCACCTCATTATAACATTGTGAGATTAGATAGGCCAAGGAAAACAGGAGGAGGTATAGCATGTATTCATCGATCAGAGATAGAGGTCAACATGATTCAAGCCGACCCCATAGAAGCTTGCGAATACCTGGGTCTGAATATAAGATCATCAAGTAATCAAAAATGCAACTTGCATGCATTCTACCATCCACCAGGAGATAACGGAAAGTTCACAGAGCAGCTAATAGAGATCATAACTGCCAACTCCAATCCAGATGCCAACAACATATTCCTGGGTGACTTTAATCTACACTAGAACGACGACAACGACAAACTGGTTAATTCGTTAAAAGAGTTCCTCGCCGAACTAAACCTCATACAAACACGCACCCAACCTACCCACGCGCAAGGAGCGACCTTAGATTGGATCATCTCCAGAAACAAAGAGACATTGATCTGCGCCATAGATCCATGCGACTGGTCTGACCATCACGCCATAACATTTGTGATTCCCACAGTGAAAAAGGGTAGAACCGTACAACCCCCCAAGTCCACAAAATTGATCCGAGATATAAAAGAGGCGAATATTGAGCTATTGGTCGAGAGCTGCGAGAGAGACTTAAAGCCACCTAACAACATGCAGGATGTAAATGAGCTGACTGAGCACTACATAACCTCAATAGGAAATATCGTCAATGACACCATGCCTCTAAAAATGAAAAAAGTCACAGACAAGCCAAAGAATCCGTGGTTTAGTGGGTCACTGAATGAGGACAGGCGCAAACTGAGAACAGCCGAAAGAAAATGGAGACAACACCCTTCCTCACCTGAGCTGAAAGCCCTCAGAAAAATCAGAAACGAATATAACAAAAAGGTAATCAATTCCAAAAAAGAATTCATAAAAGCAGAACTAGACAATGCCAAAAACAGACCACGAAAACTCTTCGAGATACTAAAACAGCAATCAGATAAACTAGCCAAATCAACCCAAGAAAACTCAAAAACTCCCTTAAGCTGTGAGGAATTCTCTACATTCTTCTCTGAGAAAACAAAATCGCTAGAGGGAGAGCTCTCAAATGCCGCGGCTATCCTCCCGACCCAAACTTTGCCGAGGAGCGAGGCCGGTGTGACAACAGAGAGTGATAAAACAAAGAATGAAGCAAACTGGGACACATTTGAATTATATGACCAGGTCAAGATCGCCAAAACACTGTCAGAAATCAGACCAAACAACCACTATCAAGACCCTTTACCTGCAAAATGTGTAAGAGAAATCAGCCACATTGTGGTTCCAATCTGGACCAAAATAATAAACGCTTCACTTACACAAGGGATCCTCCCTGACTGCCTAAAAACAGGACAAGTAGCGCCAATAATCAAAAAACCGACAGCGGACGCATCAGATCCGAATAACTATCGACCAGTAACCAACATCCCTTTACTGGCCAAACTAATTGAGAAATGCGTGCAGAGCCAATTGAAGCAACACATCACCAAGTTCTCCCTACTAGACGAATGCCAATCAGGGTTCAGAGCAGGGCACAGCACAGAAACAGCGATCCTGCATATTGTTGATGACGCGCTACAAGCCCTAGATCAAAATCAAGCATGCCTATTGATTCTCCTAGATCTGTCATCTGCTTTTGACACAGTAAACCACGAAACACTATTGTCCAGGCTACAGGACAGGATGGGATTGGCCGGTAATGTGCTGAGATGGTTCAAATAGTTCCTAAGCAACAGAACCCAACGATTCCGGGTTAACCAAGCAATTTCAACCCCTTGTCCTAATGCAATTGGGGTCCCGCAAGGCTCAACACTATCCCCAGATCTATTCAACTTATATGTCGAACCTCTTACAGACATTCTTCGGAAATCAACGATATCCTACCACATGTATGCTGACGACACGCAAATATACTTAAAGATCGCCTCCCTTGATGACATAGATCTAATGAATAAGACACTAAAGATGGCTATGCAATGGTTAACGACGAATCATCTGAAATTAAATGCCCAGAAAACAGAATTCATGCTAATTGCACCCCCAAGGAGCCACCCGGAAGTAAAGGAATGGACCAAATTGGTGACTGCGCTTAACTGCACACCAAACCTAGTCAACTCAGCTAAATCATTAGGAATCATATTAGATGAGAACCTCGACATGAAAGCCCACATTAATTCAATGGCGAAAAGTGCCCGCTTCCATCTGAACTACTTAAGAAAATTAAAACCATTCATCTCAGAGGCAGACTTGAAATTGGCTATACAGTCCCTAGTCATATCCAGGATCGAATATGGTTGCTCTACACTAACTGGTCTACCTAAAACATCTACAGCACCGCTAAAAGCCTGTCTCAACGCTGCGGCAAGACTTATCACGGGATCGAGGAAATTTGATCATATATCTCCTCACCTGAAAGCACTAAACTGGCTACCTTATGAGGCCAGAATACAAATGAAGACAGCATGTATTACTCACAAAGCGGTGCACTATAACACGCCAGGATACCTAAGCAAGAAAATAAAACTATCGGGAGGAAACAGACCAACGAGAAGCGCCAAGGAGCTGCTGCTGAGGCCGGCCTTTTTTCGAAAGAAAAAGACCTATGATCGAGCATTCACTGGAGCTGCCCCCAGAGTTTGGAACTCACTCCCTCCAAGCATTAGGAAGATCCAAAATATTGCAACATTCAAACGGGAATTGAAAAGCCATATGATGAGTAAATACCTAGCATAGGGAAGCCGACGGATCGCTGATAAGAACTACTACATCAGCTAAAGAGTGGTCCCTTTTCATGAATACCAACATCGTCAAGGTACTGACTCCACTCACAAGCCTCGGCTGTACCCTGATCGATACCACAGTCCTGTGTGAACCAATTGCTGTTTTCATAGCCAAACTATATAACCTCTACCTCACCTTATCTATTGATATGGATCGCGTTATAAGCTAGGCCTTTATCACCTTCTATTACTAATTACTCATATGTTTTGGAATATACCTATTTAGGCACCCTTATAGCCACAGCTTCTTTCACCTTAGATCTGTTGGTTTTTAGAATTGATATTTGAGAATTGATATTTGACTGCCAATATGTAACCTACATTGATGTTATGTGATGTAATGTGCTGAGATGGTTCAATTCGTTCCTAAGCAACAGAACTCAATGATTCCGGGTTAATCAAGGAATCGCAATAGGTTGTTTTTCATAGCCAAACTATATAACCTCTACCTCACCGTATCTACTGATATGGATTGTGTTATAAGCTAGGCCTTCTCACCTTTTATTACTAATTGCACATGTGTTTGGAATATATTTATTTAGGCATCCCTTATAGCCACAGCTTCTTCTACCTTATATCTGTGGCTGTTAGAATTGATATCTGACTGTCAATGTGTAACCTACCGCGATGTAATGTGATGTAGTGTGCTGAGATGGTTAATCCATTCCTAAGCAACAGTACTCAACGAGTCCGGGTTAACCAAGCAATCTCAACCCCTTGTCCTCATGCAATTGGGGTCTCGCAAGGCCCACCTTATCTACTGATATGGATCGTGTTATGAACTAGGCCTTTCTCACCTTTTATTACTAACTGCACATGTGTTTGGAATATATTTATTTAGGCACCCCTTATAGCATAGCGCCTTTTACCTTATATCTGTTTGTTTTTAGATTTGATATTGGACTGTCAATGTGTAACCTACCTTGATGTTAAGCGCTCTGATACCCACGGGTCTTGTTCGCGCTATACAAAACTCTATAATAAATAAATAAATAAATAAATAAAATTGGTATCACCTTCGTCTCAACTGTCGTCCTGGCCTGATCTCTGTCCGGAAACTCTCTCAGAGACATTGAGCAGAGTCAAGTCAGGATCTCCGCTAGACCCTTTGCCCGCCCCGATACTACGCTCTCTGAATTCTCCACATCTTTACACTATTTGCAAAATGTTGAAGCACTCGCTGGATATTGCAACCGTTCCCAGCTGTTGGAAGCATGCTATGGTCACCCCCCTCTTAAAGAAGCCGCTGGCGGATCCTAAGGTAACCGCCAACTACCGTCCTATTTCTCTATTACCTGCATTTTCGAAAATTTTGGAACGACACATACATGTACATCTCTCAAAATTTGTAACAGATAACAGCCTTTTACATCCATCCCAGTCCGGATTCCGCCCTGGCTTCTCTACGGAGACTACCCTATTGGGCGTTACAGACAATCTGCGCTTGCTTTTGGACCGAGGAGAAACAGTTGCGCTGATCCTACTTGATCTCAGCGCAGCTTTTGATACTGTGTTGCACAGTATCCTTCTCAAATCCCTCGCTGCCATCGGCATTGGTAATAAAGCCTTGGACTGGCTCGCATCCTTTCTGTCTGACCGTACTTTTCAAATCTTTTCTAAATCATCCTCGTCTAAGAGCTACTCCTCCCCCCATGGTGTACCCCAGGGATCAATCCTTAGTCCTCTTCTTTTTAATTTATATGTCACACCTTTGGCCTATGTTGCACAATGTTCTGGTTTAAATCTTTATTCTTACGCCGATGATTCACAAATTGTTTTTTCACAATCTCAAATTGATCCCACGGTTCCTTCCCCTTTGCAAACGGGACTCAGCAAAATATCCGTATCGATGAATAGTAAACTACTCAAGTTAAATGGCGGCAAGACTGAGGTCTTGGTCCTTGGTAACAATCCCAACCTCTGGAAACTAAGACATTGGCCTACCAGCATGGGTCCCCTACCAATTCCATCTGAACAAGTGCGAAATTTGGGAGTAACTATCGACAGGGGACTATCCATGAAAGATCAGGTCAACAAAGTCGCAGCCACCTGTTTTACCATCCTACGATGGCTACGCAAAATCTTCTGGATACTCCCCAAAAAACACCCAGAGATCTGTCGTGAATGCCTTGATAACCTCGAGGCTGGATTACGGCAACGTGCTCTATTTGGGGTCTGCCAAGGCCGTCACACGGCGCCTTCAGCTGGTACAAAATGCCGCAGCTCGGCTTCTCTGTGGCTGCCGGAAACGTGACCATATCACAGAACGCCTGAGAGAGCTGCATTGGCTCCGTGTTGAAAATCGTATAAAGTTTAAAGCTTTGAGCTTTATGCACAAGATCAAAATCGGATCAGCTCCCCTCTACCTTCAGGCCCTTGTCAGCCCCTACCGTTCTGTTCGCTCACTTCGTTCTTCATCCCATCATCTTTTCAATGTACCAAAGTTTAAACTTACCAGAATGGGCGGTAGTTCCTTTGCGAATCTAGGACCCAGACTGTGGAACTCACTTCCTCTGGCCATTCGGATGGAAAACTGTCATATGCGATTTCGCAGAGCGGTGAAAACCTGGCTTTTCGACCTCTAATTCTTCTGCTTGATGTTGTCAATCTGTCTCCTAGCGCCGGGAAACCCTCATGGGTAGCTGTTGCGCTCAATAAATTCAATTAATAAATAAATAAATAAAATCATGCCATTAGAGTTTGCAGAGATTCTCAGCCCCTTACCCAGCACTAGGTGGTCTCCCTCTGTACTGCTGCTTACCTCCTTGCTGACTGCTGGGGTGCAAGCTGATTCCAAAGTCCGCAGTGACTCATGAGTTGCTGGCTGCAATGACCTGATTCAAGAAAAGTGTGTTTCACAGTGAAGCATAACATATACACACCAAAAGTTCTTGTCCCATGTGGGACATCTCTTCCCAGGCCCTCCTCTTCTTTCCTCCTTCTTTCAGTTTTGAAAGATTATGTTGCTCTTTGCATTTGTGCCAGTCACAACTTCCCTCATTAAAAGCATGGTACCACCTCTGCACGACCTACAACTAGCAGCTAAATGCTAGCACAGGATACATTTAACACCTCAAGGACCTGCGATACAATGTGAAATCAACGTCTCTTGAACAATCACCCAGAACCCATCATTTCATGTCATATTTGGATTAAGTTGGTTGCAGACAACATGGGCAGCCCTAAGACGACCTGAACCTGGGGCAAAATAACACTGGAATCCAAGCAAGGGTTCACGTATAACACTTACAATAATAAAAAATCCCAATAACCAACCCAAAGGAACTTTCTATAAAGTCAAAATAGAAAAAGAAAAAAGAGAAGGAAAAAAGATCAGATGATATTTGGGCGCAGAATACACATATACAAAGTGTTTAATTTAAATGGAAAATGTATTACCCAAGTATAATAGTCAAAAACAGTCATACGACAATAATGGTGCTCATAGTATTACACAAAGAATACAAGAAATACAAATGATACAATGTTTAGGCAAACAAAGTGACAGTGGGACAATATACAAGGCGGAGTTCAGGAGAAACAGAAACAACAGAGAGCAAAAAAATGCGTCATTCATTTAGGGCCACATCAACGGCGTTTCAACCAAAAATGAACTTAGAAGGTCATCATCAGGACAAGACAATAAACATAGGAGCGTCCAAAGGATTTTCAATAAAATATCTAAAGAGGAATACGTACACAGGTATTCGAAAAGTAAAAAAATCATAATATAATATAAACTACTACTTAGAAAGAAGTCTTGTGCAAGAAAAATATTAATGTGCAAAAAGAAAGGTAGGAAGTAAAATGGAGGATAAACCAAGACAAAAAGACCCCCTGCCTAGAAAGTAAAATGCAGTGCTGAAACAGAAATAGTGCCCCAAAATCTGGACAACCTTAAAGAAGTTTTGAATATTGAGTTAGGGATGCAAGTGCACCAAGAAAGAAGGAAGAAAAATTAGGCACCTGAATCAAGAATCCTCAACAGAGTAAATTGAAACTTAATTCACTGCAAGTGCAGAACTTCACTCCGCAATACTAAAGTCACCCCTGTCAGTGTGATAAAAGGGGAGGACAAAATTAGACCATTGTATCAGATATCTATCCAACACCGACTGAAGAGAGAAGGGGTTGATGAATTCAACATACTTGTTGATAAGGGAGCTAGAAAAGATGAAAATTCCACGTGGAGAATCACACTCCGTACAGCTACAGGTTTAACCATTCCGTCAATTAGATTACACTGCAAAGTAAGAAGGACAAACTGTAAGTAACATAGAAAGTGACAAAAAGGGGCACAGTGTAATAAACAATCTAAAATAGATACTTACAACCCCATAGATTAATGAGAATTCAAGGGGCCAGTGAGGATGCGATAATCAAACGGTCTTAAAGGGATTATTGTAGAAAATAGGGCAATTCAGGGAGATGGTCAACAAGTCAATGAAAAACTCAGTTGGTACAGTTACCGGACCAGGCTTTGGATACTAGATCCGGTTCGGTAACTGTCCCAACTGAGTTTATCATTGAGTTGTTGACCATCTCTCTCATTCAGAATTATATTGAGTTTGATGGGGACTTTTTCTTGCTAACAAAGGGATCTTCATTGGGGGCTTCCTATGCCCCCAACTTTGCAATATTGTATGCTGATAACTTTGAACAGACTTTCATCTATAACCCTGCCAACGATCCTTACTTTGAAAATGTCTGCAATTGGCGGCGTTGCATCGATGACATTTTCTTTGTCTGGAACGGCAATACATCTAGCCTCGCCCTTTTCCTGGACTGGCTTAATTCACGATCTTTGGATCTTAAGTTTACGTCTCATGCCAGCAATGATTGTGTGGACTTTCTTGATCTTACTGTTATCCCCTGTTAGAACTGGGGGTCTCTAGTTGGCAGGGGTAGGTACCACTGTCCAAATAGGGACCCTTGCTTCTAATCAGGGCAAGGAGGAAACCCTCTGAGATAACCCCTGCTCACCCTCTAGGTAGCTTGGCACGAGCAGTCTAGGCTAACCAGAGGCAATGTGTAAAGTATTTGTACCAACACTCACAGTAACACAGTGAAAACACCACAAACTGACTCCACAACAGTTTAGAAAAATAAAGGTATTTAATCTAAACTACACAAGACCAAAACGACAAAAATCCAACATACAAAGTTAAAGAATATGGTTTCAAAAGAGGTCTTAAGGTTTGCGATAAAATTCTTAAGGTTGCAATAAAATAATCCTCAGATGCGTGAAAAGTTCACAGTTGCGTCACGTTTACTCAGAGTACCTTTTAGTTTCGAAAAAGTTCCAAAAGCAGAAGCTGGTGCGGTGGAAAACAAGCGATGCGTTGCTCCTGAGACCCTAGGGAGGCGTTTGCGGCAGCCCTGCTGCAGCAGCGGGCGTGTTGCGATGAATCCGGTCTGTATGGAGAGGAAGGCCACTTGTATGGATTCCGGTGCGTAGATTCCGTAGGAAGTTTGTTCTCGCAAAGGTCCGATGCGACGATCTTTGGAGTTGCGACGATCTCCGGGGCGACGATGCGCTGACCAGTGGTGATCTTCTCTCTCGCAGCTCCTTGATGCGATGGCTTCTGCGACGACACTAGCAGCGATGTGACGCGGTCTGCAAGCAAGCAGTGCGGCGATCTCACCCAGCGACGACAGGCTCTGCGACGACACTCGCAGCCATGTTAGATTTTCCCGCACCGGTCTGGTGCGTCGCGCAAACAAAGGATGTGACGGCTCTGGCAGCGGCAACAGGTTCTGCGACGATCTCGGCCTTCGTAGCGGCGGGAATTTCCTCGCACTGTCGGGGATACGCTCCGCAGTGAGCGATGCGATAACTTTTCAATGGCAAAAAGTCTCTCAAGCTTAGTTTCAAGCTTCCCAGCACAGGTACAACTTCCAGAGGCCCCACAACTGGATCAAGCACTCTAGGAAGAACAGAACTCTCTCAGCAGAGTTCAGGGAAGTTGGGGTGAAGTTCTTTTGTTCCTGGGACTTCAGAACAGGGGGCCAGCTCTTCTCAGGCCCTTGGAGATTCCTTCAAGACAGGGGACACAGCACAACAGCAAAGTCCTTCCCCTCTCCTTGGCAACAAAGCAACAGGTCAGTACAGCAGAGCAACAGCAGGACAGTCTTCCTTCTTCAGTTTCTCCTTTCTCCTTGGCAGAGGTTCCTTCTTGATTCCAGGAAGATCTATTTTCTGTTGTCAGGGGTCCTGTACTTATACCCCTGAAAGTCTTTGTTCTCTTTGTGCAAGTGGGCCCTGAGCCCGGACTGAACCATTTCTGGGTGTTGCTGGAGCACTTTGTTTTCCTGGCGTCTCCTTTCCTTTCAGAGTGAGGGGCAGGATCGTCAGCCGCCCAGCAGGAGGTGGAGCCAGCATTGTGGAAGGGAGGCACAGCCCTATTCAGGCCCAGGTGCTATCTCCTCCCACCACTCAAGTTGCAAATGCAGTCATTCAGCCTAGGGCTGACTCAGCCAGCCTCCTGGGGAATCCCCAGCCCCTGTCACTCTCAAGCCAGACAGTCAATACACAAACAGGCCAAGTCACACAGAAGGGTCAGACAAGAGAACAGCAACTTTCTAAAAGTGCTATTCTCAAACACAGGATTTAAAAACAACCTTTCCTAAAAGATGTGTTATTAAATTCTGAGTTCAGGGATACTAGACTCTTATGTCCTATCTTGTTCCTATGGGAAGAACTGCTGGTAGCCACTGTAGCCTGCATCCCCCATGTTAATCTATGGAGCAAGATAGCCTTACAAAAGTGAAAAATGAAAATGGCTGTAATTCACTACCAGAACATGTCACCTGCACAAGTACATACTCTACCTTTCACATACACTGCACCCTGCCCAGGGGGGTACCTTGGCCTTCCATAGGGGTGGCTAATGTGAATAAAAAGGGAAGGGTTAGGCCTGGTCAGTGGGGACACTGACCAGGAGGACATGGCAGTTTCTAGACTGCACACAGGCACTGCGGTGGCAGGCCTGAGACACCATTTTAGGGCTACTCATGTGGGTGGCACAATCAGTGCTGCAGGCCCACTAGTAGCATTTGTCATCACCAGCCCTGGCACACCCAGTGCACTTTACTAGGGACTTCATGATGACACAAATATGCCAATCAGGTACATCCAATCACAATATCAATTTACATAGGGAGCACTTTCACTCTGGCACTGATCAGCAGTGGCAGTGTGTCCAAAGCATCTAAACCAGCAAAAACAAAATCCAGCACAGCATAAAAAATACAGGAGGTAGAGGTAAAAAGATAGGGGGAAACCACGCCAAAGATGCCAGGTCTAACATCCCCTATGAAGGCAATTTGGCCACGAAACTTTACACCAAGCCCACCGCTCGTAATACCTTGTTGGAATATACCAGCCCCCACCCTAAGAGTCTGAAGGATGCCTTCCATTTGGTCAGTTTCTGCGGATACGCAGAAACTGCCAATTTTAGGAAGATTACTTTCGGGAGGTTGATATCCTAGCAAAAAAGTTGCAACATCGTGGCTACTAAAGCAGACTTGTTAAACGTTCTCTGAAGAGGGCCTGGTACGATCACAGTGAATTTTTATTCTCACCCCGTACTCTGAAAACCATGGAAGGCATACCTTGTGTCACAACATTCAGTACACCGAGTAATAAGATGACCAAGATCATAAAAAAAAATGGCCATTGATTTAATTTACCGGCATCACTAAGGAGCAACCCCTATTCTCGTCTAAGAGAGGCAGGAATTTAGGTGACCACTTTGTTCGGGCTGCCTTACCCACCATTGAATGACCTGATTTGACCACAATATAGGGTCTTAATTAAATTGTGGGCCATTACCGCTGTGGCAACTGCCTCATGTGTGATTCAACCTTTAACAATAAACAGTTTGTACATGTTACAACAACCTATGACTTGCGTGACCACACTAACTGTAATTCATAAAATGTGGTCTACACCATTTGGTGTCATTGCCTGCTTATAAATGTGGGGCAAACCAATCATCAAATAAAGGCTTGTCTATCTCAGCACATAAGCCGCTTAGGTGCAAGAATGAACCTGCTCCCCTTGTATCGCATTTTATCGAACAGAAACATGAGCCCTCTGAACTACGCTGGCAGGTGATTGAAATGATCAAGAAGGCACCTAGGGGTGGTGACACTGCCAATATACTGAATAAGACTGAATGCCGTTGGATCCTTAGATGCGATAGCATTGAGAAAGGCTTGAGCCTATCTGGATGAATTCTAACCTTACATTTTCCTCTGTTGCCTTACTGTGTTATATACTATAATGTGCACTGTGATCTTCTAGATGATCCCGGTGACCTCTATTATGTCTTCTGTATTCCAATCATTATGCTAAATAATTGTTAATTTGTCCATTATTACGTTAATTCACCTTTTTGAAATTGAGTAATGTTGTTTATATAAGTTTTTTGTGGGGCTCCTAATGTGACTTTGTTTGATTTATTTCTCTATTTATACCATGACAATAATGTATGGTTATGTTGTACATGAGTACATTGTACACTGAACATTCTATGATGGTGTAATTTATGTTACATAATATAAACCACTTGTGATATTACATGAATTTCTGTTTTATGTAATTGATAAGGATTTGTTGTTCTTTGGACCCATATAGCGAATGCATGATTCTATATATTCCCCTTCTTCGTACTTACTTTGGTTTAATTCTGTTGGTTGTGCACTACTTTTAATTAGTTTATTGGGAACCTCATTTGGTCTTTTTTCCTTAATTTTTAATTCTTCATTGCCAGTGGGGCTCATCTTTAGTGCTTGACTGGTATGATGGATATGGATGTTTTTTCCATTATCTTCTTCCTGTAATAAGCATTCATTGCGACTTAGCTTGGTACATTTTATTTTGGGGTGTGTCCACTAAATCGGGATACACCTGGATGAGCCCCTATTTATAGTGTTTAAGGATTTATTTGGTGTGGGGTAGCGTTGATTTTTCCCCATTCCTGGGCTGTGAGGCAAACCATGATTTCCTACTTGCCTGCTCCAATATGGTTGACATGTTAGGCCCTTAGACTTCACAAGTCTGTAAGTCGGTTTTCCTGCTTAAAAATGGCTGATGCATATTCGGCCCTCAGCCACCACAAGATCACCAGTCCGCTCTCTATGTTTACACACCGGACGCTATCATTGTTCAGCTTCCGTTATGGTTCACTCTTTCCGACCTTACGTGATGCTCGTGAGACCGAGCGAATTTCAGAAGGGGCAGTAAGTTTATTTCCTTTTCATTTTCTTTATTTCTGCTTTACCCCTGTCTCAATACTCATTATTGGTATTATAGAGTTACCTTCTACAATGGTAGTGCAATGCTTGCCCTCCTTATATCCTCGTCTTGTTTATCACATCCATGTATTTATTTTGCATGATATAATGCCGTAAATGTACTTTCTGCACACTTATTGTGAACATTCTTTATATGAGGTCTCTGCCCCTCTTTTACACCCCTCAAGTTGAGTGTAGTGCAATGGAGTGTTCCTTGTACCCTCAGGACACCTCTTCAATGTATGTATTCCCTTGGCTCATAACCCTTGGCTCATAACCTTTAGTTACTTTAATTCTTTAGGCTTTCACGTGTACGTCTTGGTCTCTCTCCCATGAGATTTCAGAGCTGCCACGAGATTTGACAGCCGGAAACTTTGGCGAAAACCTTTCCTTTGGGGCAAAACATACTCGAATTCAGGCACTACTAGTGCAGAGGACCGCTGGCTGTTGGTCTCCCCCGCAGCCGCTCTCAAAACCACCGCGGCCGCTGAGGAGGGGACTACAGCCCCCAGAATTCCTTGGTCCTTTACCCCGCCGACCTCCGCCCACTTCCGTGCCCGGAGGCGCTCAAAGGACCGGCGCTCCCTCGGTGGAGCGAGAAACTTTGGCGAAAACCTTTCCTTTGGGGCAAAACATACTCGAATTCAGGCACTACTAGTGCAGAGGACCGCTGGCTGATGGTCTCCCCCGCCGCCACTCTCAAAACCACCGCGGCTGTTGGGGGGGGGGGACTACTACAGCCCCCAGAATTACTTGCTCCTTTACCCCGCCCACCTCCACTCACTTCCACGCCCGGAGGTGCACAAAGGACCGGCGCTTCCTCGGTGGAGCAGGAAACTTTGGCGAAAACCTTTCCTTTGGGGCAAAACATACTCAAATTCAGGCACTACTAGTGCAGAGGACCGCTGGCTGTTGGTCTCCCCCGCCGCCGCTCTCAAAACCACCGCGGCCGCTGAGGAGGGGACTACAGCCCCCAGAATTCCTTGGTCCTTTACCCCGCCGACCTCCGCCCACTTCCGTGCCCGGAGGCGCTCAAAGGACCGGCGCTCCCTCGGTGGAGCGAGAAACTTTGGCGAAAACCTTTCCTTTGGGGCAAAACATACTCGAATTCAGGCACTACTAGTGCAGAGGACCGCTGGCTGATGGTCTCCCCCGCCGCCACTCTCAAAACCACCGCAGCTGTTGGGGGGGGGGACTACTACAGCCCCCAGAATTTCTTGCTCCTTTACCCCGCCCACCTCCACTCACTTCCACGCCCGGAGGTGCACAAAGGACCGGCGCTTCCTCGGTGGAGCAGGAAACTTTATCGAAAACCTTTCCTTTGGGGCAAAACATACTCAAATTCAGGCACTACTAGTGCAGAGGACCGCTGGCTGTTGGTCTCCCCCGCCGCCGCTCTCAAAACCACCGTGGCCGCTGAGGGGGGGACTACAGCCCCCAGAATTCCTTGCTCCTTTACCCCGCCCACCTCCGCCCACATCCTTGCCTGGAGGTGCTCAAAGGACCGGCGTTCCTCCGCGCGCGGGCTCTGCCAGGAGAAGCCGAGACAAGGGCGGGACCGTCTGTGGCCGTCCGAGGCCAGAGGAGGCTGGGCTGGGCCCCCCCCCTAACATTGCTACTTGAGTAAGATCCCTGCTGGTATTAACTTGACCTGTTATCCCCGCTTTTCTGGAAAACAATACTTCCCTGATTATACTCTGGTTGGGGAATCAGAGTGTTGGTGATGGCTGTAAGATCAGGGAAAGGAGGGAAATGTATTCCTGGGGTTACAGGTGGTCTGTTAGCGGGGATATTAGATATGTTCATCACAAGGGCAACATCAGTGCTGGAGAAGAAAATTGCACTTACAGAACGCTGATTGTCCTTAGAACCCCTATACAACAGGCGTTCGTCTTTGGGACCAATAATATTGGCAGTAACTCCTGAAAATGCAATACCTAAAACACATATTTATGCCCCAATAGACGAGGCAACAATCCATCATGACTCAAGCTCTTTAACATCATTGTGCGGGACTAATAATGAGCATAGTATCACGGTAGAGATTAATCAACCCCCTTCAACTAAAACTAAAATGCGATCTAACACACAGATCTTGTTGAAGACTGGCCTAAATGACAAACAGAAATTAGAAGCCAGTATCCATACAAAAAAACAGGCGTTGGGTTCAGGGTCAACCGGTAAGAGGAAGCGTGGGGGCATTTACCAAAAGGGCAGATCGCCCAAACAATTTAAAACTGCCAGTAATGTTGGGAAACCGGCGATACGGCCGCAGCCATTAATAACTAGCACTGTTCGAACGTGCACTAATCCCATATCGATTCCCCCGACATCGTCACCCCTGCTGGTCTCGGATTTTGTGCCCCTAAACCCTGAAGTTTTCATGGGTCAATTGGAGAACTTAGTAAAGTCATTAATCTTACCTTTACTAGAAAGAATTCAAAACATATCTGGAAAGCTAGAGTCCCTGGAAAAGACGGCATTATTGAATGCCAACTTATTGAGAAAACTTGATGCTAACTGCCACAATAGCACTCAGGAACCTAAAGCTATGATTAAATCTATTGAGGTTAATAAATCTGTAGTCCCCTGTAGTATGCCAAATTCCATAACAGGGAGACACAATGGGCCAACTCAAGCTGCGGTACTATTAAGAGCCAGGACATTGCCCCTAAATGGATCCTAAGAAGACTCTAAGACGACCCTCAGAGGCACCCTCGTCTACAGACCCCCGGGACCACGCACTCAATTCAGCGAAGACATCACAGACTTCATCAGCCCGCACGCCCTCCCCTCCACTGACTACATCCTCCTCGGGGACCTCAACTTCCACCTGGAGAACAACAAGGACCGCAACACCACCGCCCTGCTGGAAAACCTCGCCAACCTCGGACTCAAGCAACTGGTCAACACCCCCACCCACTACGCCGGCCACACGCTCGATCCCGTCTTCTCTTCCAGCAAGTACATCACCTTCAGCCACGCCACCGGACTCCACTGGACCGACCACAGCTGCGTCCACTTCAGCTTCAAAAGATCCACAACCCACCACCACCCGCAACAGGTACCTCACAGGAACTGGAGCAAGATCACCGCAGACCAGCTCACCACCTCCCTCAGCCAGAGCCCACCCGCCAACACAACGGACCCCATCAAAGCAGCCCGCAACTTTACACAGTGGCTGACCGCCTGCGCCGACGACCTCGCGCCACTAAAGAACCCTCCAAGCAGACCCAGAAGCAAGAAGGCATCCTGGTTCACCGACTAACTCAAGGACTCCAAGAAGACCTGCCGCACCCTCGAGAAAGCCTGGCTCCTCGACCGGACCACTGACAACATGACCGCCCTCAAACATGCTACCCGCAAGCACCACCAGCTCATCCGCACCACCAAGAAGAAATCCCTGAAGGAACGACTGGACAACAACGCCCACGACAGCAAAGAGCTCTTCACTATCGTCAAGGAGTTCTCCAACCCCAGCACCGGCACCAACGACATCACTCCGTCACAAGACCTCTGCGACTCCCTCGCCTCGGTCTTCCACCGCAAGATCGCCGACATCCACAACCGCTTCGGCGCCCCACCCACGCACCCAACCGTCGAACCAATGCCCCCCACCGCCACCCTTCGCACCTGGACCACGGTGACCACCGAAGACACAGCCCGCACGATGAACACCATCCACTCCGGATCACCGACCGACCCCTGCCCACACCACGTCTTCAACAAGGCCGACTCCACCATCGCACCCCAACTCCGGAACATCATCAACGCCTCCTTCAACACCGCCACCTTCCCAGAGAGCTGGAAGCACGCCGAGATCAGCACCCTCCTGAAGAAACCTACAGCGGACCCCACCGATCTCAAAAACTTCCGCCCCATCTCGCTCCTCCCTTTTCCTGTTAAAGTCATCGAGAAGATCGTCAACAGACAGCTGACCGCCTTCCTCATGACGAACGGATCCCTCGACCCCTCGCAGTCCGGCTTCAGAGCCAACCACAGCACCGAGACCGCCCTCATCGCAGCCACCGACGACATCCGGACCCTGCTCGACAAGGGGGAAACAGTGGCCCTCATCCTCCTGGACCTCTCCGCTGCGTTCAACACGGTCTGCCACCGCACCCTATTCCAGCGCCTCAGCAACATCAGTATCCAAGAGAAGGCGCTGGAGTGGATCATCTTGTTCCTCGCCGGAAGAACACAAAGAGTCCGCCTCCCCCGTTTCGCTCCGAGGCCACCGAAGTCATCTGCGGCGTCCCGCAAGGATCTTCACTCAGCTCCACCCTCTTCAACATCTACATGAAACCTCTCGCAGCCATCGCACGCCAGCACAACCTCAACATCATCTCTTACGCCAACGACACCCAGCTGATCCTCTCCCTCACCAGAGACCCCGACACCGCCAGAACCTGCCTACACGAAGGGATGAAAGACGTCGCCGAGTGGATGAAGGACAGCCGCCTGAAACTGAACTCGGACAAGACGGAAGTCCTCATCCTGGGATCTTCGCCCTCCGCCTGGAACGACTCCTGGTGGCCCCCAGCCCTGGGCACCGCACCCAAGCCAACCGACCACGCACGCAACCTGGACTTCATCCTGGACCCCTCCCTCTCGATGACCAGACAAGTCAACGCCGTCTCCTCATCGTGCTTCAACACCCTGCGTATGCTTCGCAAGATCTTCCGCTGGATCCCGACCGAGACCAGGAAGACTGTCACCCAGGCACTCGTCACCGGCCGACTGGACTACGGAAACGCCCTCTACGCCGGAACCACAGCCAAGCTACAGAAAAGACTCCAGCGCATCCAGAACGCCTCCGCCCGACTCATCCTGGATGTCCCCCACGCAGCCACATCTCCAGCCACCTGAGGAACCTGCACTGGCTCCCCGTTGACAAGAGGATCACGTTCCGGCTCCTCACCCAGGCACACAAGTCTCTCCACGACCTGGGCCCCAAGTACCTCAACGAGCTTAGTAACAATGGACACCAAGAGGATGGCATGTTTTTTAGTAATAAAAAGGTTATTAATCCATGTATTGATCTGCCCCCACAATCTGTACCATACATTGTAGTCCTGACTGGGGTGCCTGAGTTCAATATTGATAAAAGAGAAACTTACTCAGACCTGAAAATAAAGTAACTTTTTGGCTCAATACGTACAGGCCACTCCAAGTCCATCTTCATGCTGAAATATTAAATGTTCGGAGAGTGGGCTGGGTTGGACACAAACCGAAAGACCTCCGCGGGGATTGTATACTAGTTAATTTTAGGGACATACGGGTAGTAAGGTTTATCTGTAACTGGGGTAATGGTAGCGGTAATAACGGAATACAAAGTGTAGATTTAAATTACTTCTCTCTGCCTATATATACAGATTTAACTAAAACAAATCCATGGCAGCAACAGGGACTTAGTGCTGGAAATAGAAACATATTTAATATCCCTACGTTCAACCATTATGACACTCTGCAGGGGCTGGAGGATGTTGATTGACCCAATATTGTTATTCCCCCTGCCAACCTTCTCCCAATTGAAGGAAATGTTGGACTAAATTCCCTGGGCGGTAAAGAAGGGGATTTGAGAAACACACAGATATTTGGGTTAGTCATAAGGAAATCAGTGGAACTGTGGTGGGGATACAGATGGAGTTAACTGAAGATGTAAATCCTGTGATTAATCTTAAGTCCCAAGGTGCTACCAGTATGACGGGCGGTGAGTCTTCTAGGTCCACCTGGTCGTTCTTGTATTGGAACATTGCAGGTTTAAAATCTAAATTGGGAAATGAAAAATGGGCTGACCTAGTGAATATGTATGACTTTGTGAGCTTACAAGAAACCTGGACAACTGTCCCACATCATCTGTGTGGTTTCAAAACTTTCTTTTCACCAGCTATCGACTCTGCTCATGGGAGGGCTAAAGGGGGTTTAGCCACATATGTTTCTAACTTGTTTAACTGTCGAAAAAATGGATTATTTTTAATATTATGTATTACCACATAATCAGGATAACTGTAGATAAAGTGTTAACTTTGATTTTGGTTAATTTTTACAATAATGTCCCTGCAGAGACGGTGGAAGATACTTTAAAAAATGTAGGGAATGATATGAAATCTACTTTAAACGGGAGATTTAAAGAAGCTTGTGTCATTTGGGGCGGGGATTTCAATTGTTTTATATGCCCAAGTGGCGAGAGAAGATCCTGCGGCATAATGCTGGATAATGATGTTAGTTTAAGTCATTTCGAGCATACTAAGGGCGGGGATCTTCTCAACGATATCATCTTTGGGTGCGACACGGGTTTTGTGAATAGAATGGCTAGATCTGAGACCTCCTTTGATCCCACTTTTAACGGTAGAGGGGCAAACTCAACAATTGATTTTATATTGATGACGGTCAGACACGGGGGAAAGATCCAGGCATTCCAAGTTCTGGATAACCCTTTGAGCGACCATTTTCCCCTAAGCCTGATAATATTAGGTAAACCTAAAGATCCACGCGGACATAACATCTTAAAACCGTCCGTGGACAATATTGCTATGGTTAGGAAAAATCGGTATGCTCTGAAGTGGACCACTGTGGTTCCTGAAGATTTCCTCTGTAATTTGATGAAGAAATGTAAGCCCCAATTCCACGCCTGCACTGATGGGAACATTGATGATTTAGATTTTATAACAAATCTTTTAGATATCATTACCCAAATAAAGAACAGACTATGGGTAAAATGGAAAAACCCTAAAAAGGCTCTAATTAGTTGGTTTGATTCGGCCAGCACTAAGGCCTATTCAAAGCTAAAACACGCTTTAAAAGCTGTTGATAAGGATCGTGCTCTAATCAAAGCCTTGAGAAATGACTATAAGAAGGCTTTGAAAAGGGGAAAGAATACCCTAAAAAATGAAGCGTGGGAATCATTGTGTGAGGCATCTTTAAACAGAGATTCTGCAGCCTTTTGGCAAGCAGTAAATGCGCCATCTATAAATGACAATGTTCCAGCTAGAATAGAAATAGCTATTACTGAGAGGGACTGGGTGAAGCACTATTCTGAATTATATTAAAAAATGAGTCCCGAGGAAGATTTATCAGTAATGGATTATACTACTGAGGATCCCCAGTATAGACCGACTATACTGAACCCAGCCATATCCTTAAGGGAGGTAATTGCAAGCATAAATGCTAGCATGGCAGGGAAAGTCCCCGGACCTGATGGGGTTCTGGTGGTTTAATTTAAATATAATACCGGTTTATGGGGCCCACTTTTGACCCAGCTTTTTAATGTTACCTCTCGCATAGGTCTCCTATCTTCTTGGTGTGAGTCCATAATAGTGCCGATATTTAAGAAAGGTGATAGAAAAAGCTGTCATTGCTATCGCCCAATATCGCTCCTGGACTCTACTATTAAGATCCTGGGCCGCGTAATTTTGAATAGACTTCAGACCTGGGAGGAACAAAAAACAATAATCAGTGACCTTCAATACGGTTTTAGAAAAGGATTGAGTACTGTTGACCAATGCCTGAATCTGCACGCCCTTATTGAAAAATATACTAAATCTAAGGATGGTTGCATGTTTTTAACCTTCTGGATGATCCTTGAGAATTTAGGAGTAGAAAACTCATTAATTCAATTTCTCAGGGAACTTTACTTGGGGGCAAGAGCCAGAGTTAGGTTTGGGAAAAATGGTGAATGAACTGAAACACTTGGAGTTGCTAGGGGGGTACGACAAGGCTGTGTCCTTGCCCCTTTTCTCTTCACACTTTACATCAATGATGTGGAAAAGATATTATTACAAGAGGGGAGGGACATGCCGATGGTGGGTAAAAGACCAATCTCAGCGTTATTTTACGAAGATGACGCTGTCCCAATGGCCAGGACACCGATGGCTATGCAAATCATAGTCACTTCCTTCGCCGACTTTATGACTAGTCTGGATTTAAGGATAAATTGCTCTAAGACCTTTAGCATGAACTGTGGCCATGGGGCAGTAAGAAAGAGAAAGAAAATCTATGTATCCTCTAGTCCAGTTGATTTCACCTTAACCTTCCCATACCTAGGTGTTTTATTTGACCATACTGGTAGATGGAATAACGCAATGAAAACAAGAAGGTTATTGTTTTGCAAGTCAATAATGGCCCTAAAAAATGTTAGTAGAAGAATGGGTAGAAAACCTATTAGGGAGATGCTCACACTATATAGTGCGAACTGTGTAGCAATTGTTACATATGGTGCTGGATTATGGGGACATGCAAATGTGAGCACATTACAGGTGGTGGAAAACTCTTTTATGAAATACCTTTTAGCCGTCCCAGAAAGCGTATCGACTTATGTATGCCATACAGAACTTGTAGAACCATATTTAGAAGATATAATAAAGGTGGCACTGGTACTGTTATGGCATAGGGTTTGGACAACCGAAGAATGTAAGTTAAAGCGCTCTATCTTGAATGATCTGATGAAGTTATACAATTGTGGTATGGTGGGATGGCTTTGTTATGTGAGGAAGTTTCTCACCAACCTAGGTCTGGAAAATAAATCCGCAGAACCGTTATCTATGTGCGATATTTCCAGAAAAGCACTAACCACCGAGATGATGAAACAAACGGTGGTTGCTCACCAGTTGATAACAATTACCCCAAAAATGCAGCCGTATGTTAATCTACAAATGAGTGATTTTGAGAGGTTCTATTAACTCGTTTTCGATTGAATATTATATTAAGGTCGTTGAGTTTCCCTAATATGAATGTTTGGACAAGAGTTTTACCTCTGTGTTTTTTAAAAATGTGTTTAGATCACGGAAATCTATTATATCCTGATTGTTGATGAATTACTTGTATTTTATGAAGAGATTCTGTAAATTGCGATTTTATTGTACTTTTATGGTTGTTTTTTATTAATAACCGAATAAAGACTTTGATGATAGCCGGTCACAAGCTCCAGGGAGATTTTGCAGACACATCCATGTATTTATTTTGCATGATATAACGCAGTAAATGTACTTTCAGCACACTTATCGTGAACATTTTTTATATGAGGTCTCTGCCCCTCTTTTACACCCCTCAAGTTGAGTGTAGTGCCATGGAGTGCTCCTTATACCCTCAGGACACCTCTTCAATGTATGCATTCCCTTGGCTCATAACCTTTACTTACTTTAATTCTTTAGGCTGTCACGTGTGCTAACCACGTGTACTTCTTTGTCGCTCTCCCATGAGATTTCAGAACTGCCTCAAGATTTGATAGCCGGTCACAAGCTCCAGTGAGATTTTGCAGACACCAACACATTTTTCGGGTGTGACAGCAACGTCTGGCGGATGTTTTGTGACGTATGCAAACCCAAATGTGCAGGATCTTCTGCAGCTGCAATCTGGGGAAGATTATCTCCTCTTAAAACATCAAAATCGTCCTGAAATGACGATGTGGGGTCAAAAACCTCCTCAAATGGCTTTTTTTTTTGTGTTCAAGCAGTCTTTTTTTTCTACTTTATTTTCAACAGGAAGGAAGTGCCCAAGAGTCCCCAACTCCCTGCTCTTGTTCAGCAGGCTCCTACCAGTGCATTGCCCATCTCCTGATCATTTTTCATTGTCATTTGGATCTGGAATGATCATTCTCCTTGTCTGCTGCATATATGCCATTGGTTTAAGGTCTTTATGTTTGGGATTTCACAAGTAAGTTGAAAAACTAATGTATAAGGGTGTTGTTTGTTTCATTGGCAGCATTCACCTTGATTTTGGACTTTTAACTGATTTTTAACATTTATTGTGGTGGCTGGCCTGCAGTTTGAGTAGTTGCCTAGTTATTTTTTTGAATGTAATGTTTTTTTCTTTTATAAGGACAAAATGTTGCATTGTTCACTACACTTTCTCCATGTTATTTAATACATTTGCAGTACTGATTTCATTCACTATGTGGCCTAGTCTGCAATGGGTCTTCCAGTCAGTAGGCCTTGTGCTAGTAATGGGTGCATGAAAGTACAGTTTCTGTTGAATTGAAACATCATGTAGGCCATGGATGGCATTGGATTAAAATACAAAATGTGTTTTGTGATATTTTGCGTTTGTTTTCCTGTAAACAGTGTGTAGGTGGGGTGATGCCTTTCAAGGATGTGGGTTGTTGTAAACATGTTTAGCCCTGCAAATCATCATTTTTGGCACTGCCATGTGGCATGGTGCCATTGTCTATAGTCAGTGTCCATAGACCTGCATGTGTTCTTTATTTTCCTGGCCTCCTGATTCTTTTTTGACCATGTGGCTGGCAGCCATTTTGTGTAGCCAGCCAGTGTGCTTTCGCCACAGGCCTGCATGTCTTCTTTGTTGTGGCCATGCCTTCTTGCTGGTGGTTGTTGTTTTTTTTTTACCATGTGGCTGGTAAAAAAAAACAGCCAGCCAGAGTGTTTTCCCCATAGGCCTGCATGTGTTGTTCTTAGTTTGTTCCCAGTGCCTTCTTTCTTGTTGCTATGACCATGTGACTGGTGGCCAGCCAAAGTGCTTTCCCTGTAGGTCTGCTGTTGTTCTTTGTTTTCCAGGCCTCCTGCTTCTTGTTGTGACCATATGGGTGGCAGTCATTTTGTGTAGCCAGCCAATGTCCATTTGCCATAGACCTAAATGTCTTTTTTGTTGTGGCCCTGCCTTCTTGCTGGTTGTTGTTGTTATGACCATGTGGTCGGTGGCCATTTTGTGTAGGCAGCCAGTGCGCTTTGCCATAGGCCTGCAATGTATTCTCTTTATTCTCAATGCCTTCTTGCTCAGTTATTGTTGTTGGTGACCATGTGGCACTGACTGGCAGTTATTTTGTGCGTCCAGACAGGGTGGCCCTTTGCCATAGGCTTGCATGGATGGTTGAAAAATGATATAGCAGTTTAATGAATATATATATTTGAGAATAATTTTACTTATTTATTAAAAACAATTATTTGGATTTTTTTTATTGAACTCTTTTTTATTTCAAATCTTTTATTGAGATTTTCAGAAAGTAAGATTTGCAAGAAGCAAATAATACAAAGAATATACATAAAGGACATAAAGCACGTGATAATTATAGTAAGAGAAATACATAAAATAATAGAAAAAGGCAAATGGTTTCTCAGTCTGGGTGATGAAATGATTTAGCAGTCAGTTTAAGAGTAATAGGTAGAGAAAATATTGTATGGGATGAGAAGATATGGGAGAAAGGGAAGAGAGATCCAGCATATTGCTTTGGGTAAGGGTTGTGCGCACTCAACGAGATTTTGAGTCAAAGTGTAGTGTGAGGGTGTAGTTGCCATGTACTTATTTAGGCTAGAAATGGGAGAGCTAGATGTTCTTAAATTGTGTTGAGTTGTAGAATGTGAGGATGGACGGACGGGAAAGACACCGTAGAGTCTTGTGTTAGTATACCACTGGAGGTGAGCATTTAAGTATTCTGTATGTGGTGCTGGGTTCTCTATGGGAGTGTTTAGGGTGATTTAACTGAGGCAAAGTAGTTGTCCAACTTACCCCAGATAGTGTTAGATGGGGAACTCCATTGTGAATGTTGGAGAGAGATATTGTCTGCGCCTCGAATATGAGTGATCCAGTTAATCCAGCAATTAAACGAGACCTTGCGTGTATCTTTCCAGTTATTTAGAACTATTTTTATCATTGACGTAAGTAGACGGTCTACTAAAGCTCTGTCTGATGGGTTGTCTAGATCTGTGCTAAGAAAACCTGCGATCAGGAAAGCAAGTTATTTTCTAAGATTGCAGTTAAAAATTGATTTGGTTGATATGAATGAAAATACTTTGTCCCAGAACAGGGATATGGATCTGCAGTGAAGAATGAGGTGAGCTAGCTCACCTTTCTCCTCCTTGCTGTTCCACCACATGGGTCAGCACATACCTTTTGAGCAAGGAGGTGTGCTGGGGTCCAGTATGATTTGTGAATGAGCCATAGTTTAGTTTGCGATAGCTCTGGAGACATTTTATGAGAGGTAATCGATTTCCAGACTTAATACCAATCGGCCTCTGAAGAAGGATTTGTTGAGTGCTGTTCCCAGAAAGATGTTTTTCTTTTGTTTAACTGCACAGCTTTAGGGCGTATAAGTTTGTTGGACTTGGCCCTTCTGGCAGGTTCACCCCTGAACTTTTTGCTTTTAATTGTGACATGGTATTAGTGATTCTTGCGCACTTTCACTGTGTCCCAGTGGAAAGTGCGTGCGCACTCTGAGTGCGTGTGGTGAGATAGGCCTGCCCTCCCTTAGGAATGCATGGGGAATGTATGTGTCCCTGGTAATTCCTGATGCGTGGGGTGTGCAGGCTCGAGTCTGGTATGTGCGGACTCGTGTGATTGAATGCTGCGCAATGATGTATGCGGTGTGTATGTGTCTAATATGGAAGTGCCACTTCTAGAAGTGTGCCTGTCTGTGCAGTGAGTGTGCTGGCGTGTGATTGGCTGGAGCTGGCTGGGGTGCCAGGCTCCATGAGTCATGATGGGTCTGCCCGGTGGTAAGTGTTGAGATTAGCATGTGTGATGTGAGGGAGTGGTGCTCCTGGGTCCTGAATAGGGCTGGGCTTTCCCCACACAATGCTGGCTCCGCCCACTGTGGTGCGTCTAATGTCCCTTACCCTGCGAGTGAATAGAGTGAGGGGCTGAGCACATCAAGAGTGCTCCCAAACCAGCTGCACCTGGTTTTTCCCCCACCCTGCACCTTTAGACAAAGGAATTAAATGTATAAAAAGGGGCTGTGTCTCCTTCCAAAATGTTCTTGTTTGCCAACTTGAATCCTGCCAGGGGCGTGCTGCTGCTTGGGCCCAGGGGAAGGCTTGCCTCCCAGGGCCCTGCCCAGCCCCTGGATGCCTGATGGACTTTGTTGCTAGGAACCTGCTGCCTAGCTTCTATTTGTGGATCTTGTAGAGACTTTGGCGTCATTTCTTACCCTTGGGGGCTTCATGCTGAACTGAGTTCCCCTGGAAGCGCTTTATTTGTATTCCAAGTGCCTGGGAGCACTTTTATAGGCCACAAGAGCCTGGGACCTTGTTATCTTTCCCTAGCGCCTCGGAGCGCTTTATCGTTTCACTAGCGCTTGGGAGCGCTTTCATCACTTTTTCAGGAGCCCACCCTGCATTCTTGCACCAACCTTCATTGCCCCCTACTAGACATACCGCCTTGCCGTGTGGCCGTACGCCTCGCACCTGCCTGCAAACTCCGCCCCGCACTCCGTGTGCGTAACGTGCAGCAAGTCCGACGAGTACGCTGGAGGCATACTAACAAACTGCATTGGCGTCTGTGCTCCTACGAACAGTACATGCGTGTTGTGGCCGGCCGGGTATGACTCGCACTCCGCCTAGCAGTGCAGGAAGTTCACCCATACGCCTGAAGTGTAGGAAACCGCACCTTGCCGGGTACGCGTCGTACGCCAGAGGCGTACGCAACCGCACCCACCTTTTTGCCTCCTACGACACGTACCGCCTTGCCTGTGGCCGTACGCCTCGCACATGCCGGCAGTACTTGAAGAGGTACCACAAAGAAGAGGCACCACGGAGGAGCCCCGTCCCAAGACCCGGTGAGTGCCTTGAAGGATAGGGGGGGTGTCAGGGCACATTGCCGGTGCCCGCCCCTCCCCTCCAGTGTGAGGCCTGTAGTGTTGGGAGGCCTGTGGGGCCTCACTTGTGTTCGAGTCCCCCAAGGGGGGACTCCATCAACAGGCCACATTTGTTCCAGAACCCCGAGAGGCTCAAAAGCGCCACAGTTGTTTAGGAGCCCAGAGAGGCTCAAGGGGCATTCGTCTGGTGTGGTAGGGCGGCCCCAGAAGGCAGCGGGCTGCTCCCACCTTGCCCCACATTGTTGTGCAGAGCCAGGGAGGCTCTAGGGGGCATCACGTAGCTTTAGAGCCCAGTCATTTGTGCAGAACCTGCGAGGCTCCAACGTTGGCCCCATCATTTTATCTACAGCTGCCCAGCCCTTAGTGGGCAGCTGCTACGTTTAGGCCCCTGACTTTGGGACACAGGGCGTCCTATCCCCGGCAAGGCCAGTTGGCCTATGGACAGTCACAGGTAGTGACTAATGTGATTTTTGCACAATTGTTCTTACACCTCTGAATGTAGGTTTATGCATCATGTGTTCTCCTGTGCTGCTCCTCTGAATGTGTTTTGATGCATCATGTGCCTTGTTCTTATACCTCTGAATGTGTTGTTTATGCATCATGTGTTCTCCTGTGCTGCACCTCTGAATGTGTTTTGATGCATCATGCGCCTTGTTCTTACACCGCTGAATGTATGTTTATGCATCATGTGTTTTGTTCCCATGCCTATACCCCTAAATGTATGGTTATACTTAGGTGGTTGTTTTCTCCTAGTACAGGTGTTTCTAGTGAGGTCCTGGTTCCCTGCGTGACATTCTCCTAATGTGGTTAGGGTTGCGTAGGTGGTACTTACCTCTTACCAGTGATTACTGGTTGTGTGCTACATGATTATTTGGTGTTTAACTATCTCCAAGGGCTTGATACTGAGCTTGCCCCCTGACCAGAGTCCCAGGACCAGTGGACTCTATTGTGCCTTCCCTGACAAATTGCAGGGACTTGTCTGATCTCCTTGGGCCACTGGGGCCTCGCCTGAAGTGTGCCTCGCTCACTCCCCCGCAGCTCGTGCCTAGCCGCCCCCGCAAAGAGCCGCACCGCTCCTTGTGCAGCCATGCTCTGCTCCGCCTAGGCCGCCCGCATCCTGCACCTCGGCAGCTTGTGCCCGGGCCGCCCTCATGCCTCGAGCCGTGCCGCTCTCATCTGAGCCGCGTCCGCTTCACCGGGCCGCCCGCACCCTGATCCCTCCTCCTCTGAGCTCCCACCTTGGTCGCCCCAACCAGACGCTTGTAGCGCGCGGGTCGCCCCCGCCCTCTCAGGCCTACTGAGGAGATCACTCGATTATATGTTCTATGGTCTAAAAGTGTTATTTCTAAAAGTGCTTATTCCTGCAGTGGTCCAGGTGGCCCTGTCCTGTACATATATCCCCTGTAAATTCTGCCCGTGCCTGTTGGCACATTGTAAAGTGTGTGTTTTTATCTAATGTGTTTTGGTGTAATACAAAGGCTATTTTTATACATAACCTTGTGTGGAGTTTCCTTTGTGGTGGGCCTTGGGTGTTGTTGCTGGGGGTGCATGCGCAAACACTTAACTCACATTGCCTCCGAGTTTAGCCTTACTGCTCGTGCTACGTTACCAAGGGGGTGAGCAGGGGTTATCTTGGCGTGTAACTCCCTTGCCCTGACGTGGAAGTGGTCCCATTTCTAACAGAGTTGATAAATGTGGGAGAGTTGTTTAATTTCATTAAAAGGTTCAGGAGAGCGGTATTTTCTCTATGATGTTTGTATTTTGTGATAGCAGCCCTGATTTTAAGGAGAAAATAAAATTCCATTTTATCAAGCTGGTATTTATCTTGGAATTCGTAGAAAGTTATAGGGTATGCGAGGACCATAATTGCTGCGGGAAGGAATTGTCCTTGTCTATCTAAGGTTGGTAATATATGGGTTTGCCTTTGTATTTAATGTTCAGGTTGTTCCAAAGTGAAGCAAGGTTTGAGACCTTTATGCTCGAGGGGAGTTTCTTGCTCAGTTTTAGGAGAGCTGTTTTTGTGTTCCTAAATATGTATTTTGATCAAACAAGCGTAGTTGTGTTGGAGTTTAGTATAGTAAGTTGTTGTAAATTGTTAAGAATGGCTTTTTCTACCTCCGGCCAGACTGCACTGTACTTATTGGTGGGGTTGAACCAGTAGGAGCCTTGTTTAGCCAAAAAAGCTGCTTGATAGTCTATATAGTTGGCCAGGTTAACGCTTCTAAGTTAGTTATGAAGTCTAAGTTTTTTTAGGGCTATTCTGGCTTTTTTGTCTTGCCAGATGAATTTAGAGATCAGTTTATCAAGTTTATGATGGAAGTCCTTTGATAGTAAGAGAGGAAGCATACTGCTAAGGTTGCTGACTGTTGGGATGATCATCATTTTTATTGTCTCGATCCTGCCCCACAAGGTGGTATGATAAATTTAGGAGACCACTAGTCCAATAGTTTGTTTAATTTTGTGAAGGGTAATGTTTTTGTTATGATTAATGGTGTCTATTATGTCTACTCCAAACTCAATACCTAGGGTTTTTTTGTAGCCAGATTGCCACATTAGTCCAGACAGACCCAGTACCTCTTTTGTGAAATGGATGTTTAGGGGTTTCACCTCTGATTTGTCTCTGTTTAGTTTATAACCTGAATGTTCAGAGTAGACTTATATAGAATCATCTGCATAAGCGGCTAATTTGACGAATTTCTCATTAAAACCAATTCCGGTAATTTCCGGGTTCTGTTTTATGTCCTGTAGGAGGGGTTCCAGAGCTAGGAGAAATAATGAAGGGGACAGCGGGCAGCCTTGTCTCGTACCTTGTTGTAGGTGGTGATGGACGGAGCATCTGAACCCCCTTTTGTACCGCTTTGTTCGCCATAAGTTGGCAGGGTATGCTCAGACATGAGTCCCTTGCTCACTTTGCCACTGTAGTCAAGCAAGCCAGACTGAAGACGGCTGAAATCCCAGAAACCGGTCCTCAGAAGCTTGTTTCCGGTCCAGGGAAGACATGGCTTGGCAGTTCAGGCTGAACTGTTCCCATGAGGCACAGGGTCAGACTGATGTGCATATGGCCATGTCTGAACTGGGGTGGCAGAGTGGGCTAAAGAACAGTGATGGATTAAACCCAGATCTGTTGACTGGGTGTGAGTGTTTGATAGGTTCAGATGCTCCGTCCATCACCACCCCCTTTTGTACCGCTTTGTTCACCATAAGTTGGCAGGGTATGCTCAGACGTGAGTCCCTTGCTCACTTTGCCACTGTAGTCAAGCAAGCCGGGCTGAAGACGGCTGAAATGCCAGAAACCGGTCCTCGGAAGCTTCTTTCCGGTCCAGGGAAGACATGGCTTGGCATTTCGAGCTGGACTGTTCCCATGAGAAACAGGGTCAGACTGATTTGCATATGGCCATGTCTGAACTGGGGTGGCAGAGTGGGCTAAAGAACGGTGATGGATTAAACCCAGATCTGTTGACTAGGTGTGAGTGATTGATTGGTTCAGATGCTCCGTCCATCACCCCTCCCCCTTTGTACCGCATTGTTCGCCTTAAGTTGGCAGGGTATGCTCAGACGTGAGTCCCTTGCTCACTTTGCCACTGTAGTCAAGCAAGCCTGACTGAAGACGGCTGAAATCCCAGAAACCGGTCCTCGGAAGCATGTTTCTGGTCCAGGGTAGACATGGCTTGGAATTTCGGGCTGGACTGTTCCCATGAGGCACTGGGTCAGACTGATTTGCATATGGCCATGTCTGAACTGGGGTGGCAGAGTGGGCTAAAGAACGGTGATGGATTAAACCCAGATCTGTTGACTGGGTGTGAGTGTTTGATTGGTTCAGATGCTCCATCCATCACCCTTCCCCCTTTGTACCGCATTGTTCGCCATAAGTTGGCATGGTATGCTCAGACGTGAGTCCCTTGCTCACTTTGCCACTGTAGTCAAGCAAGCCGGGCTGAAGACGGCTGAAATTCCAGAAACCGGTCCTCGGAAGCTTGTTTCTGGTCCAGGGTAGACATGGCTTGGCAGTTCGGGCTGGACTGTTCCCATGAGGCACAGGGTCAGACTGATTTGCATATGGCCATGCCCGAACTGGGGTGGCAGAGTGGGCTAAATAACGGTGATGGATTAAACCCAGATTTGTTGACTGGGTGTGAGTGTTTGATTGATTCAGATGCTCCGTCCATCACCACCCTCAGTTGTACCGCCGTAATTTTAAACTTGGCGGGACCTGCGAAGGAAAATTGAATGTTCAGATCTTATAGTCTGTCTCTGAGTGCGAGGAAGCCTTTCCTGGTTTCGACGGTTGGTTTCGAGTAGTCTTGTGTGAATGTGATTTTATGTCCATTCCTTGTTATCTGATGGTTTTTGCGTGCAAATGTTAGGATGGCTTCAGCATGTTGATATCTCAGGGACTTATAGATGATCGGCCCTGTCATATTCCTTGTCGAAGAGTTGAAGCTCGGTATTGTATAGGCTTGTTGTAATTCCAGATCTTTATTGAATTTTATGCTGGTGATTGGTGGGATCCAGTTCTCCAGGAAGGATTTGCAAGTGCCAGCTGAATCCTCCGACCCCTCTGGCACACCAAAAATTCTAATGTTGACTCTTCTGTTGTGATCTTCAAGTTCGGCAATGTCTCCTTTCATATTATTAGTAGTGTCCAGTAAGGATTTTATGTCTTTGTTGGAGCTTGTGGTAGAGTCTTCCACATCGCTAATTCTTTGTTCTGCTGCAGAAATATTTTAATTGATTGTGTTGATGTCAACCCGGATGGTGGTCATTTCTAACTGCAGAACCTCTGTATTTTATTTGGTTGATTGCCAGGTCATGTACATCCGCCAGCTTTTTGAGAATCATTTACATTGTGTTGTTCATGTCCTTGATGGGAAAGTCTGATGGAGATGGTTCAGCTTTTGATAGTTTGTAGTGCGCTTTGAATTCTTTTTCCGCCATGGTTGAAGGAATTTAGTGGCAATGGTAGGGATTTAGATTAAAAGAGATGTGTCTTTGAAGCAATTGGAAGCAATTGGTTTGTTTACTTGGTTGGTTTGGGTGATGGCCGAGCAGCAGGAAAGAGAAATTGCAGAGACCAGCAATACTCAATGTAGTCCACAACGTAGTACACAAGGTAGTACTCAGCTTTAAACTCAGCTCTCCCGCAGAGTGCAAATTCCAGGAGGGCTCAGAATTGCTTTGGAACCTGATAAGACTAATGAATATTTATAGTGTCTATAATGTTGAGCAGTAGAGTCTTGATTGAATTGGACTCTAGAGCTGTGAATGACACCACCACAGATAATGTGGTAAGTTTGTTGTTAATTTAATATGACGCTTAGTGCTTTGGCATAGGATATGGTACTGAATGAAAGAGGCACTGAACTGCTGGGTTTGAGTGAGGGATACTTGCTGTGCTATAGCTTTCCACGGTTCATGGGTGTTCAGATGGTTTTTGAGGCCCGTTTCACATTGATTCACCCCTTTGAGGTCTGGCACATTGATAATATGCTGATGAGCTCTCTTGGATGACTCCCACTGTGCTCCACTATGTGAGCCTGTTGGCGAGTCTTTTCGTTGCTTTTATCACAGTTAGGATCGATTAGTTAACTCTTTGACTTAACAGGAGGCTCGCACAGGCTCCATATTAAAGTCAGGCATGTTTTTCTGGTTGGGACAATTGGACAATTAAAACATGAAAGCTTGGTTAGTGAGGCAGCAGTAATGCTTCGATAAATTGTACCGGTATATAGCTTAGTTGAGTTTGGCTGGTATTAGGCGAGACAGAGTCAGAGACTAGGTGCCAGCTTTACAAGCCCTTTGCGCAGCTTTTGCGTCATTTTCCCCTTGTTAAAAATGACACAAAAGTGGCACAAGGGGCTTGTAAATAAGCCCCGACGTTTTTTCAAGGGTCAAGTAGGACCACTGCCATTTTGTAATCGCAGTGATCAGGAGATCATGATCTAGTTGAGATATAGACCCTACAGATATAATCAAAAATGCCTAGTGAGGGGGGGTTATGGCACACAGGAAACACATTTTCCACAAAGCTGTTCTGGAGAAACACAACTGGAAGCTGTTGTTTGAAAGGCCCTTCTACTGCTAGGGACCTCGCCATTTTAGGGTCACTCAACGACAGACAGTGTCAAGTTAGTTGCAATCGTCCCTGAGACCAGAGGCATTTGCAGTGCCTTAAAGATCATAAGGAGGACTCCTGGGGTGGCTCTTAGCAGAAAACTGTGCTTGGTTCAGACGTCTGCTGCTCTGTCGTTAGGGTGCAGATCCGATCTTGGTCCGCCATTTTGTGGCCGGAGAATGGAGGAGCAGACAGGTGTGATGAAAGTTGAATTCTTGCCCCGTATTGCACTGAATTGCTCATTGGAGGTGATAAAAGATGCCCCAGAGCAGGTGGAAGTGTAACCCGTTCTTGGTTTGTCGATAGGTCTCATGCACGTAGAGTAGGGAGCGCTGTTCAGAAAGACGGAGTCAGGCAGCCATAAACTCTGCCATAAACTCTGCCATCCAGGCCATGCCCCTTATTTCAGTCTTTTGAATTTGAAATTTTTCAGTTTTATTTTTTATTTTATTAGCATTTTCAAATGTATTATTATTTTTTCCTTTTGTTTTCGTAACCTTTTCCATAACATCTGGCATTAATGAATCAACCCCATATCTGCTATAGGTGCACAACAGCATTCATTATCTAAGGATTATTACATTGCCATCAATTTACCTCCCTGAGTACCACTTCCCATATGACACACAAAAAGGAAACAGTTACAGTTTTTGTTGCTCTTTCTTATCCTTCCACACTATGAAAGTTTATGTAGGCGGGGTTTTACGAATGGATCGTGAATACACTGTATTTTTAATTATTGGTTATAATTTAAGTAACCAGTAACCACCCTAAATTATATTGTTTGTTTGTACTACTAATTGAACAGCAACAATTCCATATTTCAATGATGTTCTTCTTGCTTATTTGCTTTTCGGCACACAAGGGACAACATCACCCACAGTACTTCCAGACAGAAGGCCTGTGCATGACATGATGCAGGACCACAAATCAGGGACATCTCTTTAACTTGTGAAGCTATATGCCACTGCCAACTGACAGATGGCTCCAAAGAAAGGTGCTACCAAGAAAGTGGCCAGTGATAAGAAGAAGGAGCTTACCACCACTGGGATGTCGAACCAGAATTTTTTGGGGGAAAGAAAACCTGTGCCTGCTGCACCAGCCTTCGGGGAGAAAACTGGGAGCAGCACCCCTACATTAGTGGACCCACCCGAACCTAGGCCCAAGCCCATGTCTGTCAAAGAGGCAGTCATTCTAATCACAGCAAGACCGACAAGCAATTAAATTGACCTATCTCTTCAGGAGATTGAGCTTCATGCTGAGGAAGTAAAGGAAACCACTCTTTCAGAAGATCCATCATCTTCCAGATCTGGAGCAAGAAAAAGGAGGGTTAGTCCACCATCTTAACCTCCAAGCCCCTCTCATGGTGATCTGTACATCACTTGGATCATGTCACAATCTAAGAGTGGGACATGTCATGAGAGGCTCAGGAAAAGGAAGGTTCCTAAAAGCCTGACACTTATGGATATGGAGAAGGAAGATGATGACGAGCCAGTCATTGGATGTTAGCCCAGCCCGTGTGGAGACTGACATTACCCCATCCCAACCTGCTTTGAGGGATGTGGAACCACAGATGCCAACACCACAATCACCAACTGCCATATTTGCAAGGACCCGGCAGCGACCAACATCCACAACCACCTCAGTAGAAGTAGGTACTGCAGAGATGCAAACATCAAAATGCCAATATTCCGCCAGTTCCTTTGGCATTGGCAGTAGGACCAGCATCAGAAAAAGGATGCCCCCAGTTTGGGACTTCTTTACGGTTAGCAAGAAGGAGCAAAACATTGCCAGAGAAATTTTGCAGAGAAAGTGTTAGCTGGGGTAAGCTTGGTATAAACTATGATACTGGAGACCAAACAACTCATTTGGAGAAACACCCCACAATCCAGTGGGAGGCACACCTTAGCGGCAAAAAAACTGCAAATGTGTTGATGAAGGGGTGAAAAGCTGAGTAGGGAATCCGCTCAGATCACAATGGTAGGTGAAGAAGAGGAAGACATTTTGCTACACAAAGCAGGCCTGTCTCCAGCAGTGCCATATTATTGTGCACATCAGCAACATTACTATGGCACAAGACTCAAGTTGAGAAAACAGTGACTGAGAAGCACATTGAGCCTACCACTGTCTACTCTCAAGAAATCACCGCCGTCAGTGGCACCAGAAAAGAAAAAATCCAGGTTACTATTCATGGTATTTTTAGGGAGGAGTAGCAGTCTGAATTAGGGGTAGTAGCACTACGCAAATCTCTGTGAAACTGTAAAAAATCCCTGCAAGCACGCAGAGTTCTGCGAACAAGCGGAATTGCTTTTTCCGCCTGTTCACAATGCTTTTTTCCTGTTAGTGAATGCTGTTTGCATGCTCAGGGAGAAATATCTTGCGAAACACGCATTTTGAAAGTGCAAACAAGCAAAAAATTCCGTGAAGCCGCAGATTGTGGAATTTTTGGCAATTCGGCGTTCACTGCCGAACGCGAAATTACCCAAATTCCGTGAGCGGAACGGAAGATACCTCCCAGGCCTAGTATGAATGCAGCTACCCGACGGCACATTTATACAATAGGAACCTGGATAAAATATTAGCGCTGGAACTCTTCCCTTTTGTGAAAGCGTTGGGTTTTCTAGAATGTGTGGCAGCCATCTGCCTGAAATGGTGGGTTCTCAGCCAGTCCGATTTTGCCAGAGTTGCTGTTCTAGTGCTACTTCATGATGGCGTTTGGACAAGCTTTGCAGCAGAGTGCTGTTCACACTATACAGCCTCCAACAGACATGTGGACCTATTGTCAAACCACTGATTACCTGTGCATCACTGCACACTGGATCTCTTTTGTAGGGGCTAGAAAAAAGATAGCTGCAGATGTCAACACTTCTGAGGTTTTTAATGGCGCTTGGAAGCATGTAGAAGTAGCCATGTCTGCCATGAAGAAATCCCATACTGCTGCAAACATTTTGGAAGACTTTAAAAACAAGGACTTTGAATGGCTGCAACCAAGAGTGCTTAACATTGGATTTATTGCCACAGACAATGGCAGTAATATAGTTAAGGCCATGGAAGATGGTGGATATTTCAGGGTACTGTGTTTGGCGCATTACATCAACATCAATGTACAGGACTTTCTAAAAAAAGACTGAGTCTGCAACTTACTGTTCACCTGCAGAAGAATGTGCACTTATTGCAGCCATTCATGTAAAGCCCAGAAGCAGCTGAGGGTCATTTAGCATGATAATAGAATGACAGTTAAAGCACTCATACAGGAGGTACCAACATGTTGGAACTTATTACATGTTGCAATGTCTGATTCAGCAGTACAGACCGATCAATAAAAATGTCACGCAAAGAGGGAATGAAACTGTGAAAGGTATAATCATTGAGATGGAACAATGAGGCCTAGTCAAGTGTCTGACAGATATGCTGCTTCCCTTTGAGTTGTTCACAAGGGAAGTCAGCAGTGAGGACAGTACCATGAGCCAAGCTATCCCATTGTTGCACATGCTACAGGAACAGCTCAAGGAAATTCCTGAAACATACGCAGGTGTGGAGGAAAACAAATGCGTCTGAGTTGGTGGAGAGCTTAAACCTTTGCTTATCTGTTAATGTGAGGGTTGCAAAGAGACATTTTGACATCCAAACGTTCCATCTTAGCCACAATTGTTGATCCAAAGTGCAAACCTTTCATGTCCACTTTCATTCCTTTTTCGGATCAGGATGTTGCAAACTACAAAACATGGATTGCTGAGCCACTGAGCTATAAAAAGATGCCCACACCTCCAGGGCACAAGTTCTGCAATGCAGGCTTCAGCTCCAGAGCCTGAGAGAAGTGTTGTTGGCTCGCATCAGCCAAAACTAAAAACAAGAACACCAGCAACAACAAGAACAGGAGCATGAGCCCCAAAATCTGCATATGATTGGTTTCTACTGGCAGGGCCTAAGCCCAGTGCAGCGTCAAAGGCAAATGACGGCAAACACGATCGAGCACCAACGATTATGGAGCTGATGGTCCAGGGCTATCTGGATGACCCAACAGAGGTCTTTAATGATCAAAACCCATTGGTGTATTGGTAAGGGAAGAGGCGCCAATGCTCAGTGCTCAGCAGGCTGGAAAACTATCTGACTTGCCTGGTAGCCAGTATCTCCACTGAGCATGTTTTCAATGCTGCTGGTGCAGTTGTCACAGTGAGAAGGACCAGTCTCTTGCCCCAAAACATAGAAAGATTAACCATGATCAAAATGAATCAGCATTTTATACCACCAAATTACTCCATTCCTGAAGTACTACAGAAGGCAAATGAGTGCAACTAAGGTCATGGAAGTTGTGTGTTAGCTGACCTACTTCCGGGTGAACCACCTGAGTTTGAGGACAAACGTTACTTCCCTGACTGCAAGGCCTGGGCAACCAACCATAGAACATTCTCTCTCTATCGCTGATCTACTTTAATGGCATAAAAAAGATATAACTACAGGAACAATATTTTATTTGTTTGTGTCTGGCTGACTAATGCAGCCCCACCTTCTTAGACACATTTTATTGTCATTTTAGAGAAGCCCCAAAACCATTTCCCTCAATGACATTGGAGATACAAATATATGCCTGCCTCCATCCCAAGCCTATCCATCCTTAACTAGTTGATTCCCCTAGCCGTACTGCCTCGCATTACATGATTTTCAAGACTGGCCAATGTCTCTTTCTTGAACAATGGACCGGTAAAGGGCATTGCACACTGAATGATTGTTGTTTGTGAGTGGGTTGAGAAAATTAATGTGGTGGCAGGTAATATATGATGTTACAACACAAACAATTGCATCTCATGCTTTTACTATGCAGTTTTTACAAAGCAAGTACCATTACATTGCATGTTTTTACAGCGCATACCATTATAACGCAAAAGTAGGATAATACAGTAAATGATCCATTACAACGCATACTACTACAATGCACACTTTTACAACTCTTAAAAAAAAATCTGTACAATAAACCCCTGGAGCGGGACGCAGTGAAAATAGGGGTTTTGGGTGGGGTAGTGTATTAAAACGTGGGTATTACAATGAATACCTGAGTATTACATTTAATACCTGAGTGCTAAAATTAATATGTTTATAATACTCAAGTACTAACATTAATACTCAGGTATTTTTGTGCTAAAAAAAGGAGCTTTTTAAAAAAATATGCTTTTACAATATGTAGCCCAAATATAACAAATAAATGTTCAAAAATTGTTAGCAATCAAATAATATATATAATGTATCCAAATATTTTAATAAAATACACATTTAATCAAATATTCCAAAAATATTTCAATGTAAACAGCAGCCAAAAAAAAACTTTAACACACTTGATTTTACTAAAGTATTTACCAATAATGATTTTACAAATTAAACATAATTAAAACACAAGAACAGAAAACTAATACAAACAAATAGTCCACCATTTTAAAATGCATGAAAACGAAAGTACTATAACTCTCAATGAAATCCCTTTGACCAAAGGTCCACAAAACTGAGGTTATAACATTCATAAAAAAAGTTACGAACATTAAGATAACAAAAAAATTCTTTACATTCTTACTCAGCATTAAAAAGACAACAAAGAAATGTGCACAAAATATATTTTCATTTCAAATGATGTTCAACACCACTAAACGTATAAAAGGAATTTTCCACCATTTTAAAAACAATGGTTACCTGATTACCAGAGACTCTACACGGGTTTTGCTAAGAGGAAATTCTAAAATCAAAGAGCCATCTAAAACACCATGGGCCTGATTTCTGATGCGGTTTGGAAAGCTTCCCAACCGAATCGGTTTGGAAATGCTTTACGACACACTTGGATCAGGAGAGTCCGACCGACCGAGTACGATGCATCTGGATGCTTCCAGATACGATTTAGTTGGGCTCCCATTGACTTCAACTCCACAGGGTGCTTACCTCAAAGAAAATGCTGTCTAGTGGTGGGGTTAAAATTACTATTCCTACTTCACAGGGTGCTTGTCACAGGGAAACTAAAATAAATTGCTGATGTTAAAATTACCATTCCTACTCCAAGTTGTGCATACCTCAGGTAACATGCTGTATAGTGATGTGGTTAAAATTAATACTCCAATGGATGCATACCTCAAAGAGAGTGCTAGATAGTGGTGAGATTGAAATTACTATTCCTATTCTAAAGGATGCTTGCATGAGTGAAAGTGCTGGGTATTGATAAAAGCTAAATTACTAATCCTGCTCCAACATTTGCTTACCTCTGAAAACATGCTTGTTTGATTATTAGGTTATAAATAGTGTTACAAAAGAAAAATATGTACAATCCTTTTTAATATATCAACAGATTGCTACAACTTTCATCACCACCAGCAAAAAACAGCAATATATTTGCCGAATACATATATACAGAAGACCTTCCAAAAATCATATTACAAGGTAATTTGCTCACATATTTGCACCAAAAAGAAGAAAACAAATGATATAGTACAAGAACACAAATGTGCAAAATAGAATTACATCCTCATTACATTTTTTAAACAATGTTAACATATTTTTTCTTTCAGCTTTGAAATCTTTCAACACACATCAAGATAAAAACATAACAAGATAATTTTCACATCAAGAAAATATATCAATAACGTTTTTACTAATATTACTTTAATTTAATAAAATGCTCTACTCCAAATGAAAAAACTTTTAGCATTTAAATAAATATGTTCAACTTCACTTAAAGAAGATAACCAAATAAACACAAATGTATCTGTTCTGTAAAAAGAAAAAAACCTTTGTAAAAATGAAAAAACAATAACCTGTTCTTCCTCAACCAAAAATATGTTATTCTATTTCATATATATATTGTAAAAAAAATTAAATTTGCTAACAATGACATTACTTCTACTTTTTAAGACCACAATACAATTCAACTTATAACAAAACAAAAAGAACAACCTAAATAGTTAAAAAAGGTAAGATTTAGAAAACAAAAACTAATCCAAATACTTAACCTTGTTTCTCTCCATAGCAAACTTTATTTAAATTATATATGTCTAATAAAACGCATGAAATCTTTTTCATTTTAGAACAAACTAATAAACAAAACAATACACCAAAGTAAAAGCATTAAGCAACATCTAATAAAAAGGTAAGAAACTACAATTATTTATCAATAAAACAACTTTACCATTTTTCTCTCCCAATAAATATATTTTTTTAAAACAAGTCATCTAATATAGAAATGCAACACGTTGAAAAAATTAAACATAACTTGAAAAATCATTACTTTTAAACTGTTAAATTATTTACATCAATTGTATTTCCCGTAAACAGGTATACACAAGAAATTATTAAAACACCAAAAAAGTCTTCTTTTTTTTCCTTCCAGAACAGAAATGTCTTCCACCGAAGCAACACACATTACTTCCAAAAGAGGAAACACACTACTTAATCATAGTGGATATGTTTATTGTAAGGAGAGACTACCTGAGACCAGGTGTCATTGGAGGTGTGTGCAATACTACTCCACCCATTGCACAGGCAGAGCAGTTACTCTTGGTGACTCTGTTTAAGAACCACAGATCATAACCACTCTGTCTCTGCAATGGAGATTGAGGTTAGAGAAAAAAATTAATGAAATTAAAGATATTGCATCCACCTCCAATGAACCCTGTGGCGCAGTTTTAAGGGAGGTATCCCAACACATTTGTTCACATGTTGCAAGTAGTATGCCCACCATACCTAATTTGTGAAGAATTATTCAACGTTAAAAACAGACAAGTAACCCAGAAAGAGTAAAACCCCAAACCTACTCTAACTTAATCATTCCACCTGAACTCTTTGTGACTGTTTCTAATGAACCTTTCCTTTTGCATGACAACCAAAACCCTCAAAAGAGAACACTATTCTTTAGCACTCCCCATAATCTTGTAAGGCTAGAGAACAGTGATATTTGGATAATGGATGGAACGTTTTAAAGCACACCCCATCCATTCCCCCAAATATACACTATTGACGCATACATTAACAACACAATAGTTTCCTTACTTTACAGTTCACTCCCGGATAAACACTCCTCAACATACGCTGAATTATTGTCATTGATAAAATCTAAAACATCAAACAAAAGTCCTAGAAAAGTACCAATTGACTTAGAATTAACTATGATTAATACTATAACTAAAACATACACAGATACCCAAATTCAAGGATATTTTTTTCACTTTTTACAGGCATATTGGTGAAAAATTAAAAAAACATCTTAATTCAGGATAATATATCAGATAGCAAACTACAGTTTGAACTAAAAAAAACTAACTGCCCTTTGCTTTGTTCCTCCTTACCGTGTAGACAAGTACTGCACTTCAATCACAGCATCTGAATATTTTACATTAAACGAAGATAAATTGGCACCTATTCTAGTTATTTTGAAGACCCATTCATTGACCTTCTAAGCAAGTCGGGTCACAGGAGGAGGCCACGTTTCCATGTGGAGTGGTGGAACTGCTTAAAGAGAGGAGCAAAAACAAACAATGCCATAGAGGGATAGCACAACTCCTTCAATAAATCAACTGGCAAACCTCATTCTAATTTCTATCATTTCTTGGAAATTTTGAAGAAGGAGCAAAGTTTCCAAGAAATGAGAATGTCGCAATCAACAGGTAATCTCAACCCACGTATTTCTAAAGGAACTAAGGAAATATCTGAAAAACTATTGGGTGTAATTCAATAGTTTACATAGACAGTGGCTTCAGACTACCTTGATAATCTTGCACAAATCCTATATTTCTAACACACACATCTTTTTTACTTGTCTGTTTTGCCCCCCAAAAAATACTACTAATTCAATGGGCTATTTCCCAAAAATTTTAAATTAATAATGAAAGTCGGTTCTCCTTACCTTCAGATGTTTTCTTTATTCAACTCTTGAACTTATGTTCCATCCATTAGTTCACCAAGAGTACTTTATTTTTTGGGAAAATCCGAAGCGAATAATCAACAATCCATTTGGAAAATGCATAACCCAATGAAAATTATTTTAATATGCACAAAAGAAACACTGCATATCTCAAAAAATGCACCCAATAAAATAATTACAGAAAAATTAGTGTTTTTTTCAAAAAATGCAACAAATTCTAACGTTGCAATCCAAGTCTTTTATAAATACAATCCCATCTCGATATTTGTAGAAATCCAAAATAAACGCACCCAAGAAAAAAATCCTGACAAGTGTTTGTTATTTCCAGCGATGCAATCCATCTGGCCAGAATTTCCTTTTTGAAAAATGATAATTAGCACATCCAAAATCCTAAATCTAAACTTCAGTGATTTAAAAAAACAATCACTTGTCTATTTTTAAAACGGTAAATCTTTTTCTTTTAATCACGTTATAAATACATCTAACCGCGAGAATGCTAAAATTGTCTTTTATTTTAATTATGTTGCAAAAGGAAGAAAGCACTCCTTTCAAAACACTTTTGTTTAATAAAGTGTTTAATATATATATCATTATCATCTTTATTAAACTAAAATTGTTTTTAAAAAAAGAGAACCGACGTGGACCTACTATTGCAACCTATCATGGAGGGAATTGTTGGTCAACACACATCAAAAATACCTAAAACACATTTTCTACATCTATCTACCTCCCTCCTCTCTCCTTACAATAAAAATTACCACTACACTATGGGGTCCGTTAGGATGTCGGGTGGTGGCACCACCGCGGTGTTGGCGGGGCGTAAAAACGCAGTTTTCCTCCAGCGAGCAGCGGTACTCACGTCCGCCATATTAGTGTAGAAAAACATAGGTCATTTCCCATCCGCTGCGGAGCGATGCGCACCGCCATCAAAGTGCGTCCCCCACCGCAGCGGTGGGAGCCAATGGAGACTTCGGCGTGCGGAATGACGTCCGCCCCGCTCCACAAATTAGGATGGCTCACACAGGCAGATGCACCGCAACGGAGATACCGCCCAACCAGAGACGGCAGAAACTCAACAGCTGAGCGCCATAGCAGAGTCCCGGTCCTCTCCTCCTGGTCATTAACGCCATGGATCAAGCTCTACATATGCATCCGGTGATGTACCTGCTACAGAACTACCATCAAATGGGCGGACGCCGCTGCAGGTACGCAACTACACAAATACAACACACAACACACAGGCTGACACAGGGTCCAATTCCACCACAAACACCCTGCTGGGTGTCACAACACATCCACAGGGCACCCACACATTACCCACCTGCCACCAAGTCACCCCTCTGCATCCTGGACACACATCGACCGCGAACTAGCAGCAACGTCCCATTCTCGGTCACGTCACCGCCGCGGTCAACACATGTGCACAATGCTTAAGGCAGGGCCACAGAGACCACAGGGACACACCACCCCCAACCACACATCAACACACCCCATCAAGTCACAGGCAAGGTTCCCATCCTGTGCACCCCATGCACAAAAACAAGCAACAAGCACAGCAACAAGCAAGTACAATACACACCCTGCACCACACAACAAACAACCAGGGAGACAGCCACTGCAGAGTGGCTGACAAGGAACACACAAAACCAGTGCCTCACACACTGAAGGCTGCCAATACTTCCCAGCACATACACAGACAAACAAACTCACACCCTGGGTGTATCCACAAACAAAACACCCACACAGGGAAGCCAGAGCAAATGCCTGCCCAAAAATTACACACAAACACCACAGGAACACACACACAACCCCAACAGAAACATACATACCCTGTCAGCCAAACTATGGAAATGTAATGGGAGCACAGACACAACATGACTGCACAACATCATCACTCAAGAACAAAACACACACACAACATACCACAAATCACACAAGAAGTGCACCTGCACAGAACTACACTGCCACATCAAACCAACCACAGATGTATATGAAAACACAAATCCACAAACACCACAGGACATCAGGGGATGCACATCAGGCAATGCCAAGCCCACATACACACATCACTGTATGCACAACAAGCAGTGTGTGCACAACAAGCATAACAGCTACACACAGACATGACTGACACGACCTCAACACACACACCACAAATCAGCACAGCACAAATACAACAGCACACCCAGGAAGTGAAGCCATACCAAAGCCAACACACATATATCCAACACAACAACAATGGGATGCACCACTCTGGGATACAAGAGCAGAACCATCTGCACATGGGAAATCCTCACTGATAAATAGCTCAAGAACATCACACATAAACCGTGTGGCATTGTCCAGAGTGGAACATCACTCTTGGCCCAAGATCTGCACCACAAGGCACAGTCTCACAAATGAAGTGATGGGGAGGCACATACACATGTAAAGAAAGGGGACAGCTGCCCTCAAAGTCAACCGACTTGCATGTCAGTACTAGACATGTGAGCGGTGTACCATACACAATTAGAGGGAGTGCAGACCCACAATGGTTAGGCACAAGTGGCACACATAGGTGATGGCATTACAACACACACACACTGCCATACAGGAGGTGAAAAGGCACCATGTGCCTGCAATGCATGAGAAACACAAAAACAATGCCAGTGAGGAGCAGCAGGGCCACACAGTCTACACAAACACACTCAAGACACATTGATGATCAAACAAAACAATACTGATGTGCAAGTCACACACTTTGCACACTCATAAGTGACCAAAAGAACAAGGAGGAGTCACACAGAACTGCCTGGACACACCAACACACTGCACAGTGCACAACAGACAACTCACACAAGTGTATACAATCATTTTCACAGGGCAGGACAATCCAAACAACAGGAACATAACTCCTGGGTGACACATGTGTGGCTATCACAATCCAGGTCCACACACACATCCACACCTACTACAAAGTCACACCCTTCACACTGCACACCTCTTGACCACCCAAGACCACACATCTCGTGTAGGCCAGGGGACCAGGACTAAGGGCCAACACAAAATGACCATACACATACACAGTTGGGCACATAAACAGGAATAACGCACATACATCATGACATTGCCCAGCCTGCATGCAAACCTGTGCACAGCATCACACCCTGTGCTGGCAGTGTACCCCAACCTGACATGGCAAAAAAGTAGCCAACAATAGCAAACCACTAAAAAGAGAACTGCATGACAGTCAAAAGAGCCAACACAGATTACACAAGTATCAGTGTCTGAATGGACTGAAGACCCCGTCACCCCTGTTTAAAAATGTGATGCGGTCAAAGAGCTAGGCAATGTTGAAGTGACACATAGATCATGGGGCACAGGCAACCTAATGCACACACCAAAAGAACTTTAATCAGCAAGGACAGTGACAAAACACACAACAGGAGTAACTGTCTTTATTCACATATTGCACAGATATGATAGTAAAACAACAGTAGACAAGAGCATATGCAAGATAATCTACACAGGCAAACTAGAACAGGAAGGCCAGTGACCAGGCCACAGGGGAGAGTCCAACACAGCAGAGCAACAGGGCCAGTGTCCATGGCAGGTGGCACAGCAAGTACATGATAGGGTGCACAGGGAAAAGTCCAACATAGCAGAGCAACAGGGCCAGTGTCCATGGCAGGTGGTACAGCAAGTACATGAGAGGCTTCACAGGGGAGAGTCCCACACAGCAGAGCAACAGGGCCAGTGTCCATGGCACAGGGGAGAGTCCAACACAGCAGAGCAACAGGCCCAGTGTCCATGGCAGGTGGCACAGCATGTACATGAGAGGCTGCACAGGGGAGAGTCCAACACAACAGAGCATCAGGGCCAGTGTCCAGGGCAGGTGGCACATCAAGTACATGAGGGGTTGCACAGGGGAGAGTCCAACACAGCAGTGAATGACAATGTCAGTGGCCAGGGAGAAATGAGGAGTCAGGACATGATAAGCTGCACAGGGAGTGTGTTTGACTGTACCCTTCCATGACCAGCAACACAACCAGGTGGCAAAGAACGGGCAGAAGCAGAACTAGCACACCTGTATGAGAGACAGGTGTATGAGGGGGATTGCCACTCACATTTGGCTGCAGGGGGATTTGAAGCTGGCTATGTGTCGGGGACAGCAGGAACACTTGAGTGGGGAGACAGAGGTGCAGGTGATATAGGGCTATCAGTCGTTTGGCAAGCTGGAGGGCTGTTTGGACCAGGTGGTATAGTGGCATGTGGAGGTGGAGTCATGCAGACCTGTGACACAGTGTGGGTGGGAGAGGTTGGAGGGGTGCCCTTCTACTTTTTGGGTATACGAAATGTCTTCCCTGTCTTGGGGTTAATGGGAACTGGTGATGACACAACAGGCACACACACCAACTGTCCCGCATCAGGTGCAGACACTGGCACTACCTCTGGTAACGTGCTGGATCCTGTGGTATGCTTTGTTTGGCTACGTCTCTGGACCACCTACCCCTGTTTGCCAGGTGTCACACCTGCAGTGCCCTCCTTTGCCTCTTTGCCAGGGGTGGTCCCTACAATGCCCTCCTTTGCCTCTTTGCCAGGTGTCCCACCTACAGTGCCCTCCTTTGCCTCTTTGCCAGGGGTGGACCCTACAGTGCCCTCCTCCACCTGCTTCACTGGGTTTGGATTTGAAGTTGATGTGGTGGGGGGATGTGGCCATGAGCCCTTCCTAGGTGTACCCTTGCTATAGGACACTTCCTCAGTGGGCACAGACACTGCACGCCTAGCTCTGTGTGAAGTTTTAGGGACAGGAGAGTCCTTTGCTGGCGATGCCTCTGAGGCATGGGAGCCTGATGTCAGCCTCATTGCTTTTTCTGCCTTGCTCTTCCCTGACAGGCTCTTGTCCTTGCATTCTCGGGTGGCTCTGCTGTTCTGTGGGGATGGTGTCTGTGGGCGGGACTGCTTGGGTTGTGTCTGCTGTGTGCTCCTTGTGCTGTATCGTGTCTGTGACGCATTCAAACCGTGGTCACTGTCATCTGATGTGGCCACTGACTGGGGGGTGGACAAAAGCACCTGAGCAGGAATGGGAGCATGTGCCTGTTGAAGGGCAGACGTCACTGCGGATGACAAAGCCTGGACTGTACGGTGTAGCCCACCCACGTCAGAGTGTATGCCCTCCATGTAGGCAACCACCTAGCCTACATTCTTGTCATGGTCACTGAAGGCGTTGAGCAGGGCAGTCTGGCCCACACAAATCTGGTGCAGGAGCTCCACAGACTCTGCACTGAGGGCAGCAGGGGGGACAGGTGCAGGTTCAGCGGTGCCTGGTGTGAATGTACCTCGTCCCCTCTTACTGACAAGGACACGGGCAGCACCAGAGGAAGTGGATGAGAGGCTGGGCACTGGCCGCTGTGTGGTAGATGATGTTGCAGACTCCCTATCCCCTGTGCCTGTTGTTAGACCTGACATCATTGGCATGAGTCTCTCCTCCATTTTTTCTGTTTGCCTCCTCTGTTTACGATGTTTTTGCTGGTATACTGCTTTGGGCACTGTGCCACTGCTGATCAGTGCCACAGTGCAAGTGCTCCCTATGTGAAATTACTGTATTGATTGAATTCCATGTTAGGCTTATTTGGTTTACTGTCAGTCCCTAGTAGAGTGCACCAGGAGTGCCAGGGCTTGTAAATACAAATGCTGCTAGTGGGCTTGCAGCACGTGTTGTGCCACCCACAAGAGCGGCCTAGTAAAAGTATGTCTGAAGGTCTACCATTGCTAGACCACGTGCAGTCTGACTGTCACGAGGACTGCGCCAGCACACCTACTTGCCAGTCCCTAAACCTTCCCTTAACTTCATGTTAGTCACCCCTATGGTAGGCCCACGGGCAGGGTGCGTTGTAAGCATAAGGTAGGACAAGCCTGACAAGGTTGGCATGTCCTAATAGTGAATTACAGCCTTATTCGTTTTTCACTATTGTAAGGTAACCTGCTCTCCATCAGTTAGAATGGGCTGCCAGGATTATTAATGCTATAATCCTAGCGGGCTCGGGGAGCATGGTGCAATGTCGAGTTTGGTATCCCTGAACTCAGGGTTTAATAACGCATCCGTTTGTGTGGATAGTTTTTGGACTCTGTGTTTGAAAATAGCACTTTTAGAAAGTAGCTATTTTCTTGTCTAACTGTCTACCGATCTCTGCTGGTTCTGGTGTGTGTGTGACAGGAGCTGGGTGGCTCCAGAGGTCTGAATGAGTCAGTGTGGGATGAGTGGGGCATTTGCATTGAGAGTAGGGGAAGAGTAGCTCCTGATAGCCTGCCCTGCCTGATACAATGCTGGCTCCGCCCCCCTGCCGGGCGACTGATGACTCTGTGCCTGCCAGGGACTTTCCTGGCCCCACCTCCTGCCGGGCAACTGATGGCCCTGCCCCTGCCAGTGACAATGCTGGCTCCGCTCCTGCTGGGCGGCTGAAGACTCTGCCCTGCACAGTGAATAGGCCAGGTGCCTAGGCCTGGCAACACCCACAACAAACCCAAGATGGGGGGAAATTCCCCTGCATGGACAAAGGGATCAAAGCCAAAAAGGGGTATAAGAGAAGGACCCCTGAACCAAGAATTTAGATCACTTCTGACAAGGAAACCTGAACCAAGGACAAGAAGCCTGCTGATCCAAGGACTGCCTACCCCTTCTGCCAGAGTGCTGTTTGTTGGGGGAATCCTGCAGTTGCTTCTTTATTTTTGCCAAGGAACCAGGAGAGAGGAACTGAGTGTGTACTCTCAAGCTTGCTAAGAAAATCTCCAAGGGCTGGAAGAAGTGCCAGCCTCCTGTTGAAGTCACAGGGTCAAAGGACTTCATTTGTTTGCTGAAAGTGCTTGTTGCTGGAACCTGAAATCCAGCACCTCTGAAGAATCCAGCAATCTCGACGCCGACGGACGCCGCCGAATCCAGCTCGACATCGTGAGTAACGGCTCCAGTGTCCCGCACCTTCGACGCCGGCCGCCGGGCCCGATCGACGCCAGTAGCGACGCCAGTGAGTAGCGAGTACGGCTCCAGCTCCAAGTGACCCTGTGTCGACGCCGCCGCTGATCGCATCGACCTCGAGCCCTCTCGACGCCGTGAGCGCTGCTCACTCTTGCAACATCGACATCGACGACGCCGTATCCTGCTTCATCTCGTGAGCGCTGCTCCTGCCTGAATTCGGTCGACGCCGCTGCAGATCGCCCCGACTCCGAGGCCCGATCGACGCCGAAGACGCGATGCCGGACATCTCGACGCCGCTGATCATCGAGTGCTTCACTTTTCCAAGGTACTGTGTTGTGGGGGTCTGTGCGACTCCGGGCTCGACGTAGCGCTCCTCGCGGTCGACGCCGAACCTTTGGATTAACTTTGCCTCGACGTCGTGTGACTCCCGTGTGGGTTACATTGTTGCCAAGAACTGTGTTTTAAAGAAGAAGAGTTGCTTTTGTTACTAAAGACTTTGTGCTAAGAAGAAACCGTGCTTGAACTATTATTTTTCCTTCCAAGAGTATTTATTAAGACTGTGGTATATTTTGTCGTTATTTGGTCTTGTGCTAAGCCTTATATAAAAATACTTATTTTTATAATACTACTGTGTCGTGTCCATTTGTAGTGTATTCACTTTATTACTGTATGTGGTCATAAATGCTTAACGCACTGCCTCTGAGATAAGCCTGTCTGCTTTGCCAAGCTACCAAGGGGGTGAGCAGGGGTTATCTAAGTGTGTGATCCCCTTGCCCTGACTAGAAAAGGTCTGTCCCTATTTGTCAGAAGTGTATACCTCTGCCAACTAGAGACAGCCGCTTCTAACACCTGTCAACATGGATGCATCACCGCTGGCATCAGATGATGTAGTACTCTGTGTCTCAGCCACGGATTCCTCCTGCATACCACGGTCCCCGTCAGATGCGCTAGTGAGCTCTGTGTCACTGGCCTCCGGAGCAGCTGTGGTGCTACTCTCGCCACCACTGGTTTCCAGCTCCCGTTCCTCCATGTCCACTGGTGTTTCTGCATGAGAAAGAGATGCAGAGTTGTGTTACTCTCACCATCAGGGCAAAGCAATCCAATCAATGCAGTACAGGGGATGCCCAAATCAACATGGTGACCACAACACCCTGCAATCACATTGCAGCAACACACTACATAGACCACTACAGTGCCTGTAACACTGAATATCTGCCATGTTGAGGCCACACAGCACAACACCCTGCCCGTGGATGAAGTGTACCAGACACACAACTTGCCCCGCCCACTCCTATCATGTCCCAACACTCATTGCCACTGACAGACCATCAGGGAACAGGAGGGGACAACACACACACCTATCAGGACATGACAGTCCACAATGCCAAGTAGGCCATACCAAGCACCATGTGGTACTCTGGGGCACCTTGTTGTCAGATGTGTGGGCCTCACCGATCATGGTGCATGCAAAGTAGGCATACATGAAGTCACACTCAGATAGTGGACCCTGCTGTTCAGCCCCTAATAGATTCCCCACACTATTCCAATGCTGAATGACCATGTGGATCCTTACACATCTGGACATGAGAAAGCACAGCAGGGAGGATCAGCTTTGTAAGGGCAGTTTGGCCCAATGTTTGACACTAGCACACATCCCAACAGCCTCTCACATGACACAGCACAGCACCACCACACGAACATCACATGTGCCACCGCTGCCACAGGCCCTGTACACATGCATGCGCTCCCAGCCAAAGTCACCCTCCCCAAATATATCACCCCTGCCTTGCTGGCGATGCTCCTTCAGACGTGCATCCAGCTCCGGATTAGTCACTGCTAATATGCGGACCATCAGTGTTGTTAAGTTGCACCGTGCCAAATGCCCAGTGTGAGGTTGCAGCCCCAATGTCATCTCTGCCACGTTCTTTCCCAGCCGGCTGATGTCGTCCCACCTCTTGTGGCAGTGGGTGCGTCGTCGGTTGGGTACCACCAGGGCTCAGACCTTTGCTGCAATGGCCCTCCACACGGCCTTATGCTGGTGTACCTTGAGCTGAAGGTATACAAGAAAAGAAGTGTAAATGACCAGTTACACCGTTTCATGTGCCAACATCTATCAGTACAGTAGCAAGACACAGACTCATGACCTATTGTAATCTCCCTCATCCCAAACTGGGGGACACCTCACAAGGGCACTAAACAGATGCTAAACAGATGTGATTGCATGCATACATGAGGGCGTAGAGGGTCCCTGACAATCTCACACACATGCAGGATGACTGCACTGAACCCCCTCAGTGACTTACAGACATCACCAGTCCCATGCATGCCTGCCCACTACATACATCACATATTTATCTGTGTCTGTGTCTAGAAGCACTGTGAGCATGACTGGGCAGCATTCAATGAGCATGCCCTGTGAACATATGTGTTTGTAATGTGTATGGCCTCGGGACACATGGACTCACCAACAAAATAGCCATCTACAGAAGTGTGTTTGTGTGCAATTATACAGGGCTGAGATGGTGCATATCTACTATTCAGTGTGAATAAACAGGAGCAAGGACCATGTAACTTTGGTGATGTGTTCTCATTTGGGTGGGCAGGCACTGGGCCTTGTCTCTGGATTCACACTGAGTCGGACAACAGGGGCACTTAGAAACACTCACCCGAGCAATTACTGTCCTGGCACCAACATGTCCAACATCCTGTGCCTCTGTAGGGCTGATAATGTAACACACTCCACTCACACATACAATTGCAAGCAGGGAAAACAGTGGCAATGGGACACACACACTCCCTCGCCCTGGAGACAGCTTGTTTGTCATTGTATGACACATCCCCACACCCTCAGGCATATACTGCAGCAGCACAACTACATGTCTGACATCCCCCTGCCCTACAGCTCCCTTCATGATGACTTACTACTACATTGGGGCCACCATACAGCCTTGGGTACTGTGCCAGCACCTCGTCCACTAGGACCTCCATTCGCTTGTGAATGGACTGGCACAGATCTTCTCTGTCCTTGACATCCCTGTGGACATGGAACACCTGTGGTGGAAGTGAGTGGTGAGGGGCCCCAGGCAGCAGGAACTTGAGGCAGCAGCAGGTGAGGGTCCCAGACAGCAGGCACTTGAGGCAGCAGCAGGAGAGGGTCCCAGGCAGCAGGCACTTGAGGCAGCAGCAGGAGAGGGTCCCAGGCAGCAGGCTCTGTGATCAGTGTAAATGTGAGGCTCACTCCCACAGATTTATAGCCCCCTGGGGTCGTTTGTAAGGTGCAAAGCTGCAACAATTGGTTGTCCAGGTCTGCCTCATTCAAAAGCATCCAATGACCTCCTCCGCCGTGGCGGAGCATGCCTTCCGCGATTTTCAAAACTGCATCATGCCACCGCAATCATCGCTCCCATTGGCCGTAGGCAATGCTCCATGGCGGTGATGCAACGCAGGGGCCCAAAGTGCGCTACAGCGATGGTCAATCGTTTAAAAGTATCCAATGACGCCTCCGCGGTGGCGGAGCACGCCTATCGAGATTTTCAAAACTGCATCATGCCACAGCAATCTTCACTCCCACTGGCTGCAGGCAATGCTCCATGGCTTTGTCGTACCAGTGGGCGTTAGCTACCGCGATTTGGGTGGCGGAGCATGCCCACAGCCATCTACCCATGTCTCCATGCCAATGGCTACGGCACTTGTGAAGGGGGTGATGCTGGTGTCACACCGCCGTTGCCAGGTGGTAGCTACTGCGATTTGGGTGGCAGAGCATGCCCACCGCCATCTACCCATGTCTCCATGCCAATGGCTACCTCACTTGTGAAGGGGGTGGTGCTGGTGTCACACCGCCGTTGCCAGGCGGTAGCTACCGCGATTTTGGGCACATGCAATGGCAATGTCCATTGTGAACACTGCATGAGTACACAGCATCAACATGGTTAAGGGCACATATTTGTGCACACAATGCCATTATACAATATAATTCAAAGGTGGTCGCACGTTATGTGTATGTCCCTGCCATGTCACGTATGCATTTGATGTTTGATGATGCTTCACAGTGTTAAGCTGATGTCAATAATGTGTGACAAATCAATGTGTTGTGGGTCAGTGCTGACCTTGGCAAGCGTGTCTCACTGTATGGTGTTGTTGTTACTTGTGCTACCATATTACCTCATGCACACAAGTGACAGTTTTCCAGCTACTGTGATCATTGGCTGTTGATGTGTGCCAAGTTCACATGATGCATTGAGGTGTGACTGGTACAGCAGATGGGCATGCGACAGTCATGGTCATTTTACACACTTTTGTGGATGATACGGTATGAGGTGTGCACATGTGGAATGTGGGGTTCTGTATGTGTGCATTCCCATTTACCTATGTGTTGTTGGCGGCACTTGTATATTGTAAATGGAGAGGTGTGCCTCAAATGCCCACCCATGTAACCTGGTGTGCCACGCATCTCTTATGGTAGTCTTTGGTTTTCCGTGACATCCTGAATGGTATGTCCTGTGGCCATCTCATGATGGTTGTCATTGACATTTGTCCATTTACATCCGAACTAGGAGGAGGCCTAATCTCATACGTCACCTGACAGTGCTAGAGGACATGGAGGATATAGCAATCATTCGCAAATTCCGCCTCGACAGACCGACACTGAAGACCCTTTGTGATCTGTTGGTGCCCCATCTGCAGCCTCGTTGCAACTACCCAACAGCATTCACACCCACATACAAAGTGATGGCAGCCCTTCACTTTTTTGCAACTGGTTCCTTCCAGGAGACCGTAGCCAGCGCTACTGGTATGTCGCAACCCATGTTCAGCCTGGTGCTCAGGGATGTTCTTGCAGCCATGATGATATATAAGGATTGATACATACTTTTGTCCAGGGGAGCAGAATTGGCCGCTGTGAAGGGTGACTTCTATCCCCTTGGGCACATCCCCCATGTTGTTGGTGCCAACGATTGCACCCATGTAGGTCTGGTGCCACCACAGGCGACTGAGCACATTTTTAGAAATCGTAAACATTATCATTCGATGAATGTGCAGGTGGTGTGCCTTGCGGACATGACCATATCACATGTGGGCAAGATTCCCCTGCTCAGCCCATGATTCGGACATCCCGAGGAACAGCATGGTGCCCCGGATGATGGCAAATCTTCTTTCCGAGCGTGCTTGAATTGTGGGCGAGTATGCCTAGTGATGTGGTGTGCTGTGTGTGTAACCTGCTGCCCTCTGCCTGTGCAACACTGCAACGTGTGTTTGTCATTCACAGGTGACTCTGCATATCCTAGCTGGCCATGGCTGCTGAGCCCACTACGGAATCCCAGGACCCCAGCTGATGTCAGGGACAATGAGGCCCATGGCAGGACCCGACGTGTCATTGAGCGGACTTTTGGCCTGCTCAAGTCAAGATTCCGCTGCCTTGACAGGACTGGAGGTGCACTGTCATACTCGCCTGGGAAGGTCTGCAAGATCATTGTGGCATGCTGTATGCTGCACAACATGGCCATTCACAAGGGGATTCCTCTGCTCCTGGATGATGGTGAGGACCCAAGGCCCCCATCTACCCAATGACCTGAGTCCAGTGATGAGGACAGTGGAGAGGAGGAAGGAGTTGACATGCGTCAACAGCTCATCACCTGCTACTTAACTTGAAGGTGGGTGACAAGGTACAACTTGTACATTGTCTGGTGTGATTGCTGTTGTTGTGAAGGGCTATGCGCGGATGGTACAGACAGGCACATGTTGAGTCACCTGTGTGTGGAAATGTGGCAGTGACATTTCACAAGTGCACGTATACAGAACTCTGTTTGTTGACACTTGCTGCACATTGTGTTGTCTGCCTGTAGACTTATGTGGATGTTTTGTGTAGTGTTATGTCTGTGATGGCACACTAACTAGTGACTGTTGTTCTGTTGTGTCTCCCTAGGTGCTTCAAAATTATCCAGCCCTACATACTGTACATCTTTTGGATACATCATGGACATTTGCAGCACTGTAAATATTGGACTAAAAACAAAACAACACAAATTCAAGTGCGTAAGGTATTTTATTTACAAAGGTGACATGTGAGGGGTTCGGGCATATTTACATGAAGGTGGTGATGGAGCAGTGAGTTGACAGTCATGGTAGATGAGATGCAAGAGTAGACACCACATGGATGTGGTGACCCAGTACAACAGACAGGTGCCATTCATAAGGCAGTGTGGGAAAGGACAGTCCAAACAGTCAATGCTGTGGGGAAGAGGGTTGCCATCAGGGCTGGCTCCGTGACTGGCGTGTGGCTGGTGCTTTGCCTCCAGAGACTCCCAGGCTCTTCTTTGGACGCCCCCTTGATTGCTTTGGGGGGGCCTGCTGCATGGCCAGCGGTGTCTGAGGACTCACCCCTCTCTGTGGCCGCAGGGGAGGATGGCGCACTGTCATCCTGCAGCACAACAGGGGGGTCGGAGGTGTTGTTTGGGACGCAGGCCTGTCCCTCAGTAACGCCACTTGCTGGGCCATGAGGCCCACCATTTGTCGAATGCTTGTGTCGATGGACCTCATCAGCAGGATGAGCTCACGTAATAGTTCGTCAGACCTGCCACTTTGTCCCTGGACCTGTTCATATGCCCCGATGACTCTGGTGAAGTGGTCCAGGGATGGTGTGCCAACCTCCTGAGGTCTGGGGGTGACCCTGGCCCTCCCACCTGCCCTGCTGCCATGGACCTGTTGCCTCGCCACGGTGGGTCCACACACACTCTCCCTGCCCTCCACAATTGTTGGTGTGTCCTGGTCAACCCCTGGGACAGGGAGGGTGCTGCAGGTGGTACTGGTGGTGGTGGTGGTGTAGGTGGCAGCGGTGGAGGCACAGCCCGTGACTGCAGGGGGCTGCTGTGCTGTTGTTGTTGCAGCAGATGTGGTAGTGGGGAGGACGGGGGCCTGGGACCTGTTGGTCCCTGGCACACCAGATGTGCCGGCCTGGAGCTCATCGTCCAAACTATCCTGGGAGTCAACATCTGAGAGTCCATGTGCTGGGGGTGGAGACTGGCTCTGCTGGTTGTTGTTGTCCTAAGCAGCAAGTTCTTCATCACCTGTGGAGTAGATGGGGAATGGTCAGTGTTGGGCACTGTGCAAGTATGCTGTTAGCTGCGTGTCATCCACTGTCTGTACACTACACAATTGAGACAACTTCACTAGCATTATTAAGTGCAATACTGGGCGTTATTACATGGTGCAGAGGTACATCAATTACTCATACATGTCAGGTACTGATGCATTGCATGCAATTGGTGCTGTGTGTAGTGATGCAGGTCTCCCACCTCCAAACAGCCAGACCAAGCAAGATGGCTACCTACCTGTAAGTTTGTTTGGTGAACAATGCAATGGCTTCCATGTGCTCCTGGGAGTGGGAGGCCTCTATCCTGCTGGGGTGTGGGACAGGGGGCATGGTGAGATTCATGGTACAGCCCTCCCAACCCCAAACAGCCAGTACAGGGAAGATGGCTGCCTACCTGTTAGGTGAGGCTGAACAGTGCAATGGCTGACACATGCTTCTGGCTGGTTTTGGGGGAGGGCTCCATGTGGTAGGCTGTGGGACAGGGGGCATGGTTGGAGTCGTGGTACAGCCCTCCTACCCCCACACAGCCAGTACAGGGACGATGGCTACCTACCTGTTAGGTGAGGCTGAACAGCAATGGCTGACACATGCTTCTGGGTGGTGTTGGGCGAGGGCTCCATCTTGGTAGGCTGTGGGACAGGGGGCATGGTGGGTGTCCGGTGACAGCCCTCCCACCCCCAAACAGCCAGTACAGGGAAGATGGCTATCTACCTGTTAGGTGAGGCTGAACAGTGCAATGGTTGACACATGGTCCTGGGTAGGGGAGGCCTCTATCCTGCTCAGGTGTTGGACAGGGGACATGGTGGGAGTGGTAGTGCAGGCCTCCCACCCTGAAACAAGCCTCCCAAGCAAAATGCCTACCTACCAGTTAGGTGAGGCTGAGCAATGCAATGATTGAAACATGCTCCTGGGTGGGGGAGGCCTCTATCCTGCTCAGGTGTGGGACAGGGGGCATGGTGGGAGTGGTAGTGCAGGCCTCCCACCCCCAAACAAACCTCCCAAGCAAGATGGCTACCTACCAGTTAGGTGAGGCTGAACAGCGCAATGGATGACACATGCTCCTGGGTGGGGGAGGCCTCTATCCTGCTCAGGTGTGGGACAGAGGGCATAGTGGGAGTGGTAGTGCAGGCCTCTCACCCCCAAACAAGCCTCCCAAGCAAGATGGCTTCCTACCAGTTAGGTGAGGCTGAACAGCGCAATGGATGACACATGCTCCTGGGTGGGGGAGGCCTCTATCCTGCTCAGGTGTGGGACAGAGGGCATGGTGGGAGTGGTAGTGCAGGCCTCTCACACCCAAACAAGCCTCCCAAGCAAGATGGCTTCCTACCAGTTAGGTGAGGCTGAACAGTGCAATGGCTGACACATGCTCCTGGGTGGGGAAGGCCTTTATCCTGCTCAGGTGTGGGACAGGAGGCATGGTGGGAGTGGTAGTGCAGGCCTCCCACCCCCAAACAAGCCTCCCAAGCAAGATGACTACCTACCAGTTAGGTGAGGCTGAACAGTGCAATGGCTGGCACATGCTCCTGGGTGGGGGAGCCCTCTATCCTGCTCAGGTGTGGGACAGGGGGCATGGTGGGAGTGGTAGTGCAGGCCTTCCACCCCCAAACAACCCTCCCAAGCAAGATGACCTCCTACCTGTAAGTTTGTTTGGTGAACAATGCAATGGCTGGCACTTGCTCCTGGGTGGGGGAGGCCTCTGTCCTGCTCAGGTGTGGGACAGGGGGCATGGTTGATGTTGTGGTACAGGCCTCCCACCCCCAAACAGGGCCTCCCAAGCAAGATGGCTAGCTACCTGTTACTTGAGAATGGAAAATGGAATGGTACTTTGGTTGTGCAAGGACGTACATATCAGTGTGTTTGTTAACATTTGTTTGTACTTACCAGCCTCCACTCCCCCGGATACTCCTGTGAGACTCTCAGGATGCAGTATGGCAAGCACCTTCTCCTCCCATGGTGTGAATGGTTTTGGTGGAATGGGAGGGCCACCGCCAGTCTTGTCAGCCAGCTCCCGGTTCTTGCTTCTCCTCTCTTTGACAACCCTCTTGAGATCATGCCACCGCTTCATGATCTCCTTCTTTGATCTAGGGGTGGTTCCTACTGCATTGACCCTTTGAACTATCCTTTCCCACATTTGTGTCCTTCTGGCTAATGGTGTCTGTTGGACCAGGCTACCAAACGGTTGTGGTTCCACTCTCACTATCTCATTGGCCATGACTGTCAACTCACTCTCTGTGAATTTGGGCAGTTTATATGCTGCCATGGTATGTGGTGTTTGAAGTTTTTGTGGGTGCAGGGGTGTGTGTGGTGTTGATGTGTGAGATGTGTTGTGTGCTGGGGGATTGTTGGTGCTGGTGTGATGGTGGTAGTGATGGTGGTAATGGTGGTGGTGTGTGTGCTGTGTTGTTTTGCCTCCCCTGTCAGATGTGGTGTATGGCCTTCTCTTCTGGAGTGTTGCAAAGGATTGTGGTCAGTAAATGGGCTGGTTCAATACCCAGCTGTGTGGATGTGTCCAAATGGGATTTTGATGTCAGGTGTGTTGTGGGTGTTGTCCTGGGAATTGTATGTTTTTTTTGGCATTTGTTTTTTCATTAGAATGTGTTTTGTGTATTTGGAGGGCACGGCTACTTTGATTTGTGCTAAGTTTGGCATTGTTGCGGTGTTTTGACATTGTCTGCCATGTTTTTCATGTTCTGTCCGCTGTGGTGGCTATGCTGCTGCTCTTCCGCTGTCTCTCCCATTCACTCCTGTGTGCGACCGCGGCGGTCGGAAACACCGAATTGTACCGCGGCACCATCGGGGATATCCTAATTTCCGGTGCAGTGTCTCTGCTTTGCTTGCGGAGGGGTGTAGCTTTTCGGCTGCGTTTCCGACCGCCGCGGTCGTTTTTTGGACGTCACTACCCGCGTCGGGCGTTTTTTGTTAGCCCGCTACCGCCGCGGTCGGTCTTTTTTGGCAGTTGATCCTTATTTGAGCGCCGGTTTATCCGTCGTCCCGGCGGGCGGTTGTTTCCCACCTCCATCTCGGTCCGGGTGGTTTTCCGTCCGCTATCCTGATGAGGGCCTATCTATTTTAATAATTTAAATTTGCCTTACCTCATGGAGCTTCTGGTCTCTCCCGAGATGATCTCTGTAATGATGAAAGTTACGTTTATGAGTCATTTCTTACTGTAAAGATAAAAAAGGACATTTTCCCCTATTGTCTTCAATGGAAAAGAATGTGAAAAATGTACAAAAATGTGTTATAAAATGTAACAGAGGTAAAAATTATTTTACAATATGTGTGATTATTGATTGAAATGAGATCCATTTACAAAGGAAAAAATAGTTGTGTCCTGAAGAAGGTGGTCCCATTGTGATTGTAACACCGAAACTTGTCAACGCCTAGTGTCTCTTTGTGCTAAATTTGGCAAAGTCAGCAGTTTATCCTAGACAGGGAATGTATATCCATGCTTTGTGATTTCTATATTGTGTCTAAATTAACATGTGTAAGACAAATTTGATTGTCTTGATTAATTCTCCTTTTTAGATTCATGAAGAATTCCATTTAGGCACCAATGTGTTTTTTAAGTTTTTTTTAAATTGTCTGTGTGGATTGAACATTTTTCAATTGTTTGTTCATTAAAAAGATTTCTTATATATATTTATTTGTGTGAATATAAGTGCTTTAAACATCCTGAGTGGTGAAGGACTGGACTTTTAACAGTACCAGCGGTGCCAGGGAACAACACCTATAACCTTCATGGGATACCTGTTACGGCGCACAAACTACAGAGACACGGGACACTTCCTTCGGCGTCAAAGATCAGCTTTTATTACTGCAGGGAAACAAGAGTCATAAGAAGTACATGGACATGTAGGTTCTGCGAGTCTGCTTCCAATTGTTTTTGTAGGTCACTCTCTTTTATACAGAATGTTGCCATTGCATAACATGTGGACAAAAGATTACAATCCGGTTCCCACAGTAAACTTCAAAGAGGTCGCTTTCATGTGTTCAGAATCCCGGAACATAATTACAATAGCAATGCCGGTTCCCAACTGTAAAAGTACATCTTCCCACCATTAGGCATACCTATTTAGAGTTGTAAATGACAAAGAAGAAGAGACAAGAGCAGCTGCAAGGAAGTCAGACACGTGTAGAGAAAAGAGTGTGGGGGTAATATCGGAAGCATGATCGTAGGATCAAAGAGTTGGATCCATCGCCTGCAAGGCTGTCACAATAAGCCGGCACGACCAGATTACCCTCAAGCTGAGCCATTTGCCTTTGCTGTGTCATTCCTCCGGCCATAAAGACGCATGAAAGGAATATGCGTCTTCCGCAAGGCTTGGGAACTAGAGGGTCAGGGGGCGAACAGTTATCTGCTCGCTGACTACGTGAGGGCAAGAAACAAAATGGATGCCGTATCTAAAATGGAACCCGAGGGTTCAGATGAAGAACGCGTAATATTAGACGAACCCTGGCAGGTAGCGTAGCGAAAACACACACACTTGCCGAACTCGCCATTTACGGTTCGTAGATACCAAACTCGTCCATATTCGGCAATGCCCAGAACATCGTAATAATTTTTACGGAACCTCAGACGGTCCTTTTGCCCTCAAGTAGGCAAGCACTAGTCGGAATCATAATCGATTTCGATACTCATCAGATCATCCAGATGTTGTTGATACATTATTCAATCCTTCAATGCCTCTTTGGTGACAACGGGCTGTCTTATACACGTCGTAGCACAAAGGCCACATAAGGCAGGACCACATTGCACACAAAGACAACATGAGAACAGAAATGTCACAACAACCCCTATGATCATCAGAATCTTCCAACCCCAAGTTGATATCAGACCCCAAAACCATCCCAGAAGCGTCCAATTTCCTTCGTCCACGTGTATGGACTCCAAAATTTTGTGCAACTTAGAGATGGCTTGATAAATCGTTGGAGCGTTATCAGGTATGAATACGCAGCAGCTCGAATGGATGACTTTACAAACCCCACCTCTATCTGCTAGAACGATATCTAGAACCATACGGTTCTGCAACGTCATTAGTCTATCCGCCTGGAGTTCGGCTGTCAAATTACCAAGGGCAGTCGCAGTTATGTTGGCAGTTGATTCTACTACACGAGTTAACTGCCTCAGGTTCCTGCTATTAACCATCGGTCCCCAGAACGGTAGGAAACCCTTAAAGAAGTCTCCCGCTTCTTGTCCGGAAGTATCTTCTTTGTTAACCACACTTCTCACAATTCTATTTCTGTGATAATCAGAGGCCACAGTGAAAGTGGGAGGCAAAAGATTCGCAATATAGCAGGTACCCGAGAAGTCATGAGGTAACCACGTATAGGCTCGATCATAACATACAAAGTAAGTACCCTTGGCAGGCAGGAAGACAGGGGAGGAGAGCGTCGGTAAGACATACGTCTCGGTACAAGCACTCTCCCCAAACTGAGCTCTCGGATTTCGACCAAGACCTTTCAAGCAGAAATTACCAAGGTGAGGTACAATCCATATCGGTGGCGAGCTTTTAAGCTGCCTCCCACCCACTGATAAGCTGTACTCAGCCTCACTTAGTTCCTTATATGCTCGCACCTCTTCCTCTGGGATGAGCGATGCGTCAAAAATATCTCTATCTAAGTCTGCAATAGCTCTCGCCAGAGTCTTGTGGTACGGGCCAGGACCAGAGTTTGCTGAGCGTGGTTCTCGATGGGGGTAGGAATCTAGTGCGCTACGGAACATAGTTTGTAATGCTCGAGCTGACCCTTGTGCACTATAAGGCAGAACTAAGTACGGAATACCCTTATCCATGGTATGTGGCATTAACCCACACACCCAACAGTTGGTAGTGTTTACCACTAACTGATGCTGATGCAAGAGTTGAATAAAAGAGTTGTTTCTGAATTCCGCACGTCTGACTTGTTCGTGTTGAGGCAGAAGATAAAAGGAATGTGGAGAGACAGTAGAAACGAAATATAGATCACGAGATGGGAGAGTAGATGTAGCAGAAGACAATAAGAATTGGGACCCGTAATATACTCCCCCCACCAGCAACATAGATATAGTCAGGAACAGTATAACCACCTGTAAGAAAAACCATTTCGTATGAAATATTTTATGCAATGCAGATCTTTGCGCCAAAATTTCCTCTCTTTTCGACAGCTCAGACAATGATGATTCCATCCCCTAACGACCGTCCGCGACGTTCTTGACGCACTTCGTTCTGAGTAGCAGTTATCAATTCCCAGGAGTTCCCAGAAATTGATAATAGACACCGACCTTGTGTCGATAGCTGCTAAACAGAAGGAAGTACCCGCACGGCCTTACGGTCAACCTGGATGGTAGGTTCTAGCTAAATAATGTTCTTGGCTGTACGAAAAAGAAAAAGATACACAATATATAATGTCCACTGTTTTCAGAGCAATGTAGAACCTAGAAACAAAAAAAAATCTTTTTATTTGTGGCTTGTTCGTGGACGAAGAAAATATCGGCTACTTCCAGGGCGAGTCTGATCTTCAAACAGTGGATTGGACGGCAAAGGAGTGTTCAATTGTTCAGGTGATTGTTCAACAGTCAAATTTTCCAAGGTTGACGTGGAGGAAATTGTTTGAGGGGAATCAACAACGGTGTCAGATACAAGCCGAGCTTCGCTGAATGGAACGAAACGTTGTGGAGTGTCGGTCTCAGATGAAGAAAGACCTCTTCTCATCCAGGTGTCCGACGGCAAAGGAAGCGGGACTCTTTTGGTGTGGGTAGCGTGTACCCAGTTCCGGCGTCCGTGTAGTCGAACCGCCGTCCTCGTAGCCAGCTGTACCTGAAACGGGCCCACAAATCTTGGTTCAAGGTTTCGTTTTCGTCCGTAGTTTCGGACGAGGATCCAGTCTCCTGGTTGGAGCCGATGACCAGGACCCTCTGTTTGTGACGGCAGAGCCTCAAAGACCTGTTGATGAATCAAACTTAATTTAGCAGTCAGATCATAGAGATAAACAATCAACATAGGGTATTCGATTCTATCAAATTCTTTAGGTCTTGGGACTCCCCATACATTAGCAGGACGGCCGAACACAATCTCATATGGGCTGAGCCCTACTCGAGAATGTACAGTTGCCCTGGTCGACAGGAGAGCCAGAGGCAAAGCGTCGGGCCATGATAAACCAGTTGTTGCCTGAATTTTAGCCAATTTCAGTTTTAGAGTGCCATTATATCCTTCCACCAAGCCTGCTGATTGTGGATGATTTGCACTATGAAATTTTTGTACTATCCCTAAACCGCGACACACACTCTTCATCACACTCCCAACAAACTCACTTCCGTTGTCCGACCATACGACCCGAGGCATTCCGTAGCGGGGAAAATACTCTTTGAGCAAAATTTTTGCCGTGGATAAAGCCGTATTATCCTTAAGGGGGTAGGCCTCAATCCACCTAGAGAATGCACACACCACAACCAACACATACTTCAAGTTATTACATCGGTCCATGTGGATAAAGTCCAACTGGATGACTTCGAAAGGGGATGTAGGAGGGGCAAAATGGCCAGGTGGAGTGGGGGTGCCCTTACCAGGATTGTGCATCAAACACACCATACAATTCTTAACCACTCTCTCGGCACACTTAGTAATCCCATCATTCTTCCATACATGAGACAACAACTTGCATATGCCTTTAGTGTTGATGTGCGCCATACCATGAGCCATTGTAACAACAGCGAGCACATACGCATCCGGTAACATCCATCTCTGCTTCTCTGATAAATCAACCCAACATCCATTCTCATCCAATCTTCCCGTGCTCTCTCTCCATTTAGTCCTTTCCGTCTCAGTGGCTTCATTCTGTATTCCTTTCACACTTTCAAATGTGTCTTCACACATACCAGTCTCTGTTGGCCATCTCACTGAGCTCGTAACATACATTCTGTTCGTCAAATCTTTAGCCGTCTCTTTATCCGTTTCATCCGCAAACGCATTTCCACGACCCACATCATCTGTTACTTTCTGATGTGCGCTACATTTGACTATGGCCACTTGTTTAGGCAATGTGAGTGCATCTAAAAGATCATTTACAAGCTGACCATGTTGAATCTTCGTGCCATGCGACGTAAGGAATCCTCTCTCTCTCCACAGTCGTCCAAAACTATGTGCCACGCCAAACGCATACTGGCTATCTGTAAACACATTCACCCGTTTATCTTTAGACAACACACACGCTCTCGTCAATGCGATTAACTCGGCAGCCTGAGCCGAATTCTGACTTAATCTTGCGCTTTCCACAATCGTTCTCAATGTTACTACAGCATACGCAGTCGTCACATCACCATTCGGCAACTTAAAGCAGGAACCATCCACATACAAAGTACCATCGGGATCTGTCAATGGAGTATCTTTTAGGTCAATACGACCCTTAGTTTCCTCCTCAGTTCTGAGATAGCAGTCATGTACTGCTTCACCACTTGATTCTGTGTCGATCGGCAGCAATGTTGCTGGATTCAACACATTACATCGTTTTATCCGTATGTGACTGGCCAGCAACGTCAACTCATATCCAGACAATCTTGCGCTCGTCAGATGTTGAGTTTTCGTTCGATTCAATGGAGTGTCAACTGCATGCGGAACCATTACCGTAAGCATATTATCCATGACTAGACCTGCGGACTGTCGAATGGACGCCGCAGCTGCCGCTGTAGACCTTAAACAACTCGGCAAGGCTCTTGCTACTGGGTCTAAAGTCGAAGAAAAATAGGCACATGGGCGTTGTTTGCCGCCAAAAGGTTGTGTCAGAACACTCAACGCACAACCATCCCTCTCGTGAACGTATAGTGTAAACGGCTTGCTGTAGTCAGGAGTACCCAACACAGGAGCCGAACACAACGCATTACGTAATTCCGAAAAACTTTTCTGACACTCTTTAGACCAAGGCAATGGGGATGGAATATCTTTGCACGTAAGAGCTATCAATGGTTTCGCCAACAATGAAAAATTTGGAATCCATTGTCTACAATAGGACGTAATGCCTAAAAAGGCGCGAACATCTCTCTGGGTTTTTGGCACAGTCATTCGGGTAATCGCTGCAATTCTCTCTGGGGTCAACCTTCTCCCTTCTCTTGACAATAAGTGACCTAAATAGGTAACTTCTTGACAACAATACTGTAGCTTTGAAGGCGATACCTTGTGATGTAAGTCATGTAGATAATGCAATAATGATACTGTAGCCGTTTTGCAAATAGCTTCTGTATCAGCTGCCACTAAAAGATCGTCAACGTATTGTATCAAAGCCGCGCCCGTCGGTAAAACAAAGGCATCAAGCTGACCTTTAAGTGCTTGGCTGTAGATTGACGGACTCTCACAGTAGCCCTGTGGAGCGCGTTTTAGCCTAAAACTGCGACCACCTAATGAAAATCCGAATAGGTCTCTGCTTTCCTCTGCAATCGGAATGCTAAAGAAAGCATTCTTTAGATCGATCACCGTGAACCAGGAGGCAGATGCCGGAATCATTGTTAGTAAGGCCGTAATGTCGGGAACCACAGGAAATTGTGGAACCACTATTTTGTTCACCTCTCTTAAATCTATTACGAAACGATACACAGGAGGTTTAGTTGGGTCAGTTCGTTTCAGAATTGGCAATACAGGGCTATTACACACGTTTCCACGAGTTTCTTCAACAACACCTTTTCCAATGAGATCATGAACGATTGCTAACAGCGCTCGTTCGCCCTCTAGAGAAATACGATATTGAGGTAAACGTGGTAATCGCGCATTTGGTTTTAATTGAATCACATAGGGTGGAATGTCTAACAGGCCCACATCGTTGGGACCTGTGGCCCATAAGGACGCAGGGAGGGAACTCAATTCCGGTGGGAATTTATCGACCGACAAATACATGGGAGAGATCACTCTCCGTCCCAATGTAAGCTCCACTCCTTCGGGGGAACAATACAAAGTTGCATATAATCGTTTTAATAAATCCAGGCCCAAAAGATTCTCACCACAACCTGTAGATAGAATCAGTGGAGCCGTTAGCTCACGAGGTCCAATCATAAGAGGCAAAGGACTAGAGACTGGGTTGCTAACAGGGGCGCCGGAGAATCCAACGGAAACGTTCGTTAAGCCAGACAAAGGTGCGCCAGGGAGTTTCGAATGCATGATGGAACTTTTTGTCGCACCAGTGTCTAACAGAAAAGGCTCAACTACACCCGATGTAGCCACTGCAACGTAAGGCCCACTCTGATCGACCGGAACTGACACTACTCCCTCTCTTTGTCGTTGGCTGTCCTAGTAATGGTCATTTACAACAGTCTCATGCTCTACGTAATAATCATCCACATTATACTGTGCAGATCGAACTGACCCCGCATTTCGCTGGTCAAAATAATTATTCGCATCCGATTGATTTTGATGACGATCAATCTGATTGTGGGATGAACCACGACCTCTACCTCGTGATGCTTGTTGAGGACCACCACCACGGTTTCCTCGTGTCGACACACCATTCAGGCGGTCCCGTAAGGCAAGACAATCATATTTTAGGTGTCCCTCTTTCCTACAATATGCGCACTGATTATACCCAAGTGAAGATCTATAATCAAAGTTGTCAGAGCGCGGCTGCATCCTATCAGGCTGTGCTCGTGGTCGATACTGCTGTTGTGAATCATTTTGGTTTGATCGTGGAGGGTATGCTTGCTGCAACAAAACCTTCGTTTTGAGCTCCTTCGTTTTCTTTTCTACACGATCACTTTCTTCCTTTTCCCTATTCTCATAATACTGGGCCGTTGCCAGTATTTGCGCAGGGGTTGAAACTGCCCACGCACTCTCTGAATTCTTTAATTTGTTGCTTAGCTCAGGCAACAAATTCGACACGAATTTGTCAACGAATAACCGCTGGCCTCCCTCAGCGCCCATGTCCTGGCCGCTGTGGTCGACAAACGCGTCCTCAAACCTTGTAAAGAAATCCGAGACACTCTCGTCTTTCTTTTGCTTACAAGCTGATAACTTATCCCAGTTCACCTTCATCGCTGGCATGAGAGTTTTCATGAGCGTAATGATTTTCTGAGGCAAATCTAAGATTAGCTGGTCAGGCTTAGCCCCACCAACTTGTAGTCCATCAGCCGTTATCAATGCAGCCCAATCACCCCCTAATTCGACTGCGTGATCGGCTTGACGAATTTTAGCCCAAACTGGTTGCGGTACAACATTACCGAACAACATGTCGATATCGGCAAGGTTCATAATAGAAGCTTCCACCAGTTGTGATAACTCCTTATAATAACCAGCCGGATTTTTACGCGGATCGGGTAAGGATTGCTTCACTTGCAAAACCTCCGATCGTTTCCATGGAAGATGTATCCACACTCTTCGAAAATGCGGTAAAACCGCAGGGTTAGCAGCAGGTTCACCAGGCACCCAAAGTGGCGGAACCTCTCTCATAGGATACTGACCAGGAACCGCTTTCCAACTCTCAGTGGTATCATCAAATGACACCCGAGAATGTGCTGTGGATCTGAACGCTAATAAGCGTTCCACGGCACGTCGTACATCTTCTCCTATAATCATACCATTCGAAAAGTGACTCTGGAGTTCAATTATGTCGGGCGGTACATTATCTACATCATCGTTATACCATTCTTCCCTCAAAAAGTTACACATCTCCTCAAACACGAATCTCTGTGTAGGTTCATTAAATTGAGAAAACGTGTCAAAGACCACACGAGGAGTGTAGTTAGCAGGATGTCTTATCCACCTATGTGCCATGGTTACTAACGTCTCTTTCTCCCTCCCACTAGGGATCTGACTCCGTCTTTGAGGAGTTTCAGATAAATTAGACGAAAATAATGGACCAGAAAGAGGTGAATAAAGGGTAGCAACAGAGTTAGGAACACGCTTACGAACAGAAGGAGAAAGAAAAACAGGGGCAACAACACTGGAGGTGAAGGAAGGCATCGTAGGAACGGACAAGGTAGTCGGAGTAGCAGAAACAACAGTCTGCGAAGGTACAGGTACAGGAGCAGTAGGAACAAGGACAGGTGGTGGAACAAACGTAGGGTTGACAACGGGCTGACCCGCAGCCGCTGGAGCAACAAGAGGAGCTACAGGAGCAGTAGCACCCTGTACATAAGGAGGTGGTGATTTCATTAAATACGATAACAAGGAATCCTCTTTCGAATCTTCTCCTTTCTTCTCTAGACTAGTCGGTGAAACCGGATAACATTTATCTATTTTCATGTGATGCAATCTAGTAGAGATTTCCATTTCCTTTTCTTCTTTTTCCTGTTTACATTCTCGTATAGTTTGCATTATCGGAACGAACCCTTGTTTTTGATCCTTTTTAAGTTGTTTGATTTCTTTCTGCTTGGCCTCTTTACGCCATATCCGAAAGGAATCAAACATAGCTGGCCTAGCTTTCTTTAAAAATAATTTAGCCTCAAGATTATCTAAAATCGAAAGGTCAAAAGTTCCATGTGGTGGCCATCTAAGGCCACCGTCTTTCTTTGTATAGCGGATCCAGTAATCATTATATATTATAGGACCCACCCCATGTCGACTATAAAGATCATGTATCGGAGTTCCAACTGGAGGTATCGGACACGAGTCCTCCAACCGGGAATCCATTGCGCAACATTTGAAAATACGAAACAAACCACTATGGCTAGGCATCGTGCACACTAACCTAGTATCAAACTTCAAGGATTACCGAAGCAATAAAACCTCGTGTAAGTCAAAACCCTCGGTTTTTGGCAATTGCAACTGTCAAATAATACTAAGAACCAATACTAAGAACCACAAATGCAATGGAACCATGCAATACAACAAAGCCTTAAGGCTACCACAAAGCTCGGAGAGCTAACAACAAAGCCTGAGGAGGCTATAACAAAGCTCAGTGAGCTATTACAACAAAACCTTAAAGGCTACAACAAAGCTTTCGAGAAGCTAGAACAACCACTAAGGACTGGGAGCGACCCACAAATACTTAACTCAGAACTTCAATGGCGTCACCAGGAAGGCCCGTCTATCGTCTCGCTTGTACGTAAGGTCTGCACCGGGCGTCGAAGACAGGTCGACAGTCAGGGCATCGGTCCGTCGCAGCCGTCAGGAGGCGGGAATCTTCGCAGGGAAAAACTTCGGGCCACTTATTTCGACAACAGGATCGATGAAGCGGGGTGCACCTTCCCTCGGAGATTTCACACGAAGTTCCTCACGATCATCAGGCTTTGGACCGGTACCGCTGAAGTCGCCCCACGTTGGGCGCCAACTGAAGGACTGGACTTTTAACAGTACCAGCGGTGCCAGGGAACAACACCTATAACCTTCATGGGATACCTGTTACGGCGCACAAACTACAGAGACACGGGACACTTCCTTCGGCGTCAAAGATCAGCTTTTATTACTGCAGGGAAACAAGAGTCATAAGAAGTACATGGACATGTAGGTTCTGCGAGTCTGCTTCCAATTGTGTTTGTAGGTCACTCTCTTTTATACAGAATGTTGCCATTGCATAACATGTGGACAAAAGATTACAATCCGGTTCCCACAGTAAACTTCAAAGAGGTCGCTTTCATGTGTTCAGAATCCCGGAACATAATTACAATAGCAATGCCGGTTCCCAACTGTAAAAGTACATCTTCCCACCATTAGGCATACCTATTTAGAGTTGTAAATGACAAAGAAGAAGAGACAAGAGCAGCTGCAAGGAAGTCAGACACGTGTAGAGAAAAGAGTGTGGGGGTAATATCGGAAGCATGATCGTAGGATCAAAGAGTTGGATCCATCGCCTGCAAGGCTGTCACAATAAGCCGGCACGACCAGATTACCCTCAAGCTGAGCCATTTGCCTTTGCTGTGTCATTCCTCCGGCCATAAAGACGCATGAAAGGAATATGCGTCTTCCGCAAGGCTTGGGAACTAGAGGGTCAGGGGGCGAACAGTTATCTGCTCGCTGACTACGTGAGGGCAAGAAACAAAATGGATGCCGTATCTAAAATGGAACCCGAGGGTTCAGATGAAGAACGCGTAATATTAGACGAACCCTGGCAGGTAGCGTAGCGAAAACACACACACTTGCCGAACTCGCCATTTACGGTTCGTAGATACCAAACTCGTCCATATTCGGCAATGCCCAGAACATCGTAATAATTTTTACGGAACCTCAGTGGAATGCTAATTGTGTTGAGTATGAATGCGGATGCATATCTAGTGTGAATCATCTCTTGTAGGTCTAACCAAAGGGAACATTTATTTTTAACCTCTAAGTTACCGAGAGCTCCATCCCTTTGGATTTCAGAGCCCCTCTCCTTGGTTTGAAGTATAAAATGTAACTGTACATAATAAAAGGCAAATATATTTTTATGAAATATATGTTTGTACTTTATTATTTGTTTAATGAATTTGTTTAATTAAAAATGTTAAATTATTATTAAAATATGTTATTAATTCATTACATGTCTTGTATTTCTTTATTCATATTTGTTAATGTAAAAAAAACGGCAAAATAATATTTTACTTATTTACACGGTAAAATGTTTTTTTTTTTAAATGTTAAGTAATTTATAATAAAAAAGACATTGCAACACCTCTATACTCAAATTATTGTTTTTCGAAACTTATAATATTCAAAATGACTAAAAATACTAAAAAGTACTTATTTTAATCCCTGAATACTACTTTCCATTAGTTTATATTTATTAAAAAAATCAAATTTAACTCTTGTCCATCATGGTATTTAAACATTACTAATACATAATATTTATATTTTATTATTAATATTAATACATGAGTATTAAATAAACAACTACATAATTTTCTCATAACGTTATATTAAATATATACCCAAGTGTTAAATTACACAATAACACCAATTACCTTGCATTTTAAGTATTACATATTATTATTATAATAGCTTTATAGTTAATTATTGAAAATGTAGTAGATATATTAATACCTGAGTATTAAATTAGCAACAATAATTCATTTCCATACATTTAGGGGTCGATTAGGATCGCGGACGGACTTGCGTCCGTCCGCGACCCCAGAGCAGGAGGGAACCTCCGCATGGCATGCGGAGTTCCCTCCTGTGCAATTAGGATGTGACCGCAAGGGTTGCGGTCACATCCTCTATTTTTAACATTGCGGCGGGTGGAGCTTCAAGCTGCACCCGCCGCAATGTTAAAAATGCACGCATTGCATTTGCATGCAGTAAGAGGCAGGCACCGCGCGGTGCCTGCCGCTTTCTGCATGCAAATGCAGGGGGGTACCATAGGTACCCCCCATGTGCACCCCCCACCCCCCCTTCACCTAGGGGGCCCGCAACGGGCCCCCGCAGTGAAGTTCCGTATGTTTTTCCACGGCGGAAAACCCGCCGCAGAAAAGCATACTTTACAGGCCATCCTAATATGGTGGACGGTGTCTGACAGACACCATCACCATATTAGAGCTTTTCCGCCGCGGTTGTAAGCCAGCCGCGGCGGAAAAGCTGCGGACGGAAACCAGGACCCACCAGCCATCCTAATGTGGCGGTGGGTCTTTGGTCAGTCCGCTGAGGTTTTTCCGCATCCTCTGGGCCGGCGGTGCCTTCCGCCGGCCCCGAGGATGCGGAAAAACCGCGATCCTAATGACCCCCTATGTCTTAATTTGTAACTTAGGGGCTCATTAGGATGGCGGACGGAAGAGCCACCGCGGCCCTGGAGTAGGCGGAAAAAGCCTTTTCCGTGTCCGCCTGCCGCGGATACTCCGTCCGCCATATCAGGATAGGAAAACGTGTCAAATTTCCGTCCGCGACAGAAAAGCACGCACCGCCGCCGAACTACACACGAGACCGTGGCGGACAGAACACATCCGGAGGCCCCGCCGTACGTACTGACGTCGAAGACCGTCCCCCAAATCAAGATGGCGGAAAATACACATAAAACCGCAGCGGAAAAACAACCTGTCTGAACACGGCGGAATCCCCACTGCGAAGATAGGTGACATAGCAGAGATACCCACCGCAAGCTGACCACCACCATGGACCCAGCGCTACACGCTTTCCCGATGCTCTTCGCGATCCACCACGTCCTAGTCATGGCCCACCATGGACGACGACGCAGGTAAGGCACAAACCATTGGCTGTCTGCAGGGGAATACCAGTAAGGGACGTGACGTAGGGAGGGGGAGTGTCATGTTACCGAAACCACTGATGAGAAGCAAATACAAATACACATTAGTAGTACGCAAGCAGGAATGACAACGACAGACCACGAGACTTGATAGACTACCTTTATTGTACAAAATAGGGGTATAATCACAGTGTATGCGTGAGCATGGGCAAAGTGGGCACCACAGCAGCTACATCATTGGCAGTCAACGAGAGGGCAGAATGCAGTATCAGAGCATCAACAGGGCATTGTGCAGTACAGAGCAGGTACATCATAGGCAGTAAACGAGAGGGCAGAATGCAGTATCAGAGCATCAACAGGGCATTGTGGAGTACAGAGCAGGTACATCAGAGCAGGTAACGAGAGGGCAGCATGCAGTATCAGAGCATCAACAGGGCATTGTGCAGTACAGAGCAGGTACATCATAGGCAGTAAACGAGAGGGCAGAATGCAGTATCAGAGCATCAACAGGGCATTGTGGAGTACAGAGCAGGTACATCATAGGCAGTAAACGAGAGGGCAGAATGCAGTATCAGAGCATCAACAGGGCATTGTGGAGTACAGAGCAGGTACATCATAGGCAGTAAACGAGAGGGCAGAATGCAGTATCAGAGCATCAACAGGGCATTGTGGAGTACAGAGCAGGTCCATCAGAGGCAGCACGTGAGAGGGGCTAAGTGCATCAACAGTCCATTGCACAGAACAGGTCCATCAGAGGCAGCACGTGAGAGGGGCTAAGTGCATCAACAGTCCATTGCACAGAACAGGTCCATCAGAGGCAGCACGTGAGAGGGGCTAAGTGCATCAACAGTCCATTGCACAGAACAGGCCCATCAGAGGCAGCACGTGAGAGGGGCTAAGTGCATCAACAGTCCATTGCACAGAACAGGTCCATCAGAGGCAGCACGTGAGAGGGGCCAAGTGCATCAACAGTCCATTGCACAGAACAGGTCCATCAGAGGCAGCACGTGAGAGAGGCTAAGTGCATCAACAGTCCATTGCACAGAACAGGTCCATCAGAGGCAGCACGTGAGAGGGGCCAAGTGCATCAACAGTCCATTGCACAGAACAGGCCCATCAGAGGCAGCACGTGAGAGGGGCTAAGTGCATCAACAGTCCATTGCACAGAACAGGTCCATCAGAGGCAGCACGTGAGAGGGGCCAAGTGCATCAACAGTCCATTGCACAGAACAGGCCCATCAGAGGCAGCACGTGAGAGGGGCTAAGTGCATCAACAGTCCATTGCACAGAACAGGTCCATCAGAGGCAGCACGTGAGAGGGGCTAAGTGCATCAACAGTCCATTGCACAGAACAGGCCCATCAGAGGCAGCACGTGAGAGGGGCAGTATGCAGTATCAGAGCAACAACAGGGCATTGTGCAGTACAGAGCAGGTACATCAGAGGCAGTAAACGAGAGGGCAGAATGCAGTATCAGAGCATCAACAGGGCATTGTGCAGTACAGAGCAGGTACATCAGAGCAGGTAACGAGAGGGCAGCATGCAGTATCAGAGCATCAACAGGGCATTGTGCAGTACAGAGCAGGTACATCAGAGCAGGTAACGAGAGGGCAGCATGCAGTATCAGAGCATCAACAGGGCATTGTGCAGTACAGAGCAGGTACATCAGAGCAGGTAACGAGAGGGCAGTATGCAGTATCAGAGCATCAACAGGGCATTGTGCAGTACAGAGCAGGTACATCAGAGGCTGCACAACTACGTGTCCCTACCAACCCGTCACAGGACCACAAGAGTGCCACGCAGTTCTCAATGGACACACCATGTGAAGTAACATTTGAGTGAAGTGTACAGCACCTCACATCACAGAATCAGGGGGACTGCGTGAACTACCTGCCTCGGACACACTGGCAGCACCAGCAACAGGAGTGTGAGACACAGCCACAGCCCGAGTGACACACACATGGGCCACGGACCCAGACACACTGGCAGCACCAGCAACAGGAGTGTGAGACACAGCCACAGCCCGAGTGACACACACATGGGCCACGGACCCAGACACACTGGCAGCACCAGCAACAGGAGTGTGAGACACAGCCACAGCCCGAGTGACACACACATGGGCCACGGACCCAGACACACTGGCAGCACCAGCAACAGGAGTGTGAGACACAGCCACAGCCCGAGTGACACACACATGGGCCACGGACCCAGACACACTGGCAGCACCAGCAACAGGAGTGTGAGACACAGCCACAGATGTAGTCACTGACACGTGAGCCACTGACCCAGACAGACTGCCAGCACCAGAAACAGGAGTGTGCAACACAGCCACAGATCTCCTAACTGACACGTGAGCCATAGACCCAGATACCCTGCCAGGATCTGCAACAGGAGAGGGCACAACTGACACTGTGCCACCATCTGATACATGAGAGTCAACTGCACCAGCGCCACTGGGACAACTGAAATGATGAGCCACAGGGCTGTATGGGCCAGGAGGCAGGGTGGGCCTGGGAGCTGGGGATAGCTCACCTAGAGCCAAATCGGGGTTGGCAGGTGTCAATGGTGTGTGTCTGCGTTTCTTAGGGAGGTGTGAGTGCACCCTGGACAGGACTGGACTGCCAAGTGGTGGGGACTCCAAAGAATCACCACCCAGCATAGGTGGAGCAACTGCTGCCGGGGATCTTGTTTCTGGGGACGTGCTGGAGCCTGCTTGTCGTTTGCTCTGTGCCTGCCGCCTGGACTCGGAATGATGTGTAATGGGGGATGCAACAACAGGGGACACCCACCTCTGCTTCTGACTGGCCTGGATGGGAGTGGAGGTATGGGGGGACTCCGCCGCGGAGACATCAGTTTGGCGTTTAGTAGAAAACATCAGCCTCAGTGCAGCCAGGGGTGAAGTATGCCTGTCCTTGATAGCGCCATTGTCCATGCTAGATGCCTTGTCCGTAGGATGTGCCTTATCCTTAGGTGGAGTGTTGTCTCTGGATGTAGCCTGTGCCCTGCTCGCCGCCCTGTTCCTGCCAGCAGGCTTGTCGTCTGTGGTGCACCTGTCTCCAGCAGACACCTGCTCTCTGTGTGTGTCCCTGCCCTTGGGAGTGGTCCTATCCACTGCTGTGGGCCTGCTCTTGGGAGTCTCCCTGCTCTTAGTAGGTGCCTTAGTCTTCTCACTGTCCTTGGGAGTGTCCCTTACCTCTGCTGTGGGCCTGCTCTTGGGAGTCTCCCTGCTCTTAGTAGGTGCCTTAGTCTTCTCACTGTCCTTGGGAGTGTCCCTTACCTCTGCTGTGGGCCTGCTCTTGGGAGTCTCCCTGCTCTTAGTAGGTGCCTTAGTCTTCTCACTGTCCTTGGGAGTGTCCCTTACCTCTGCTGTGGGCCTGCTCTTGGGAGTCTCCCTGCTCTTAGTAGGTGCCTTAGTCTTCTCACTGTCCTTGGGAGTGTCCCTTACCTCTGCTGTGGGCCTGCTCTTTGGAGTCTCCCTGCTCTTAGTAGGTGCCTTAGTCTTCTCACTGTCCTTGGGAGTGTCCCTTACCTCTGCTGTGGGCCTGCTCTTGGGAGTCTCCCTGCTCTTAGTAGGTGCCTTTGTCTTCTGACTGGCCTTGTCCAAGGAACAGTCCATGGACATGTGAGTATCCCTTGCCTTGGGAGTACCTTTCGTGTTGAATGCCTGTGTAGCTCCGGAAGGCATGTCCCCCAACAACACTTGTGGATCCTGTGTGTGTACTCCAGTGCATCTGACGTCGTCTACGTGAACAGATTTAGCTGATCTAGGGGATGGGGTCTGTGCCCTGCGTGCCCTGACGTGCTGTCTGACGCTGCTTCTAGTGCAATAACCTGTATTTGAGTCCTGCTCAGAATAATCACTACCCCCTGAGACATCCAGCGGTGTAGATGGGGAAACAGAAGTAGCACCCTGTTCGTTCGACTGTACTATTGCAGACGACACACTGCTTGCCAATGACTGCACTGTCCTGTGTAGACCTGCAAGATCGCCATGCATCCCTTCCATGAATGCCACCACCTGCCCCAACTTCCTATCATGGTCCTGGAAAGCATTTGTCATATTGGTCTGCCCCACACACGGCTGTCGCAGCAGATCAACGGCCTCAGCACACAGTGCATTTTGGCTCACCGTGGCAGGGGCAGCGGTGCCTGCACCGAACGCCACTCTGCTCCCCCTACTCCTCCGGCCACGAACAGTACATGGTGCAGTTGGCGGAAGTGTGGGCCCTGTGTGCTGTCTTCCGACAGAAGGTGATGAGTGCCCACTCCCAGTCTGTGACAACAGTGCAGGCTCACCAAGAGTGTCCGACGAGGAGGACGATGGTGTCTCCACATGCGAGTCCTCAGGGACGGTCCTGTCCCCCTCTCCGGCGCTGGCCTCCTCCGTGTCAGTCTGCGTGTGTGCGAAGTCTGAGCCGGACTCATTTCCTCGGCTACTCTCCACCGTCTGTGGCTGAGTGTCCTCTGTCAAAGCTGAAATGCACAGAAAAGATGTGTGAGTCATGGGCACACTCACGTACAGAAGGAACAGGATAGCCAAATCACATAGCAGACAAAGGTTTAGGAGCCCTCATCCTGCACATGGCCCACCCCTACCAGTCATCCTCACATTTTCTGCCATGGGGCCATGGACCACTAGGGGATGTGCTTTAACACTCAACTACTAAGCAAGTGGCGTGTCAACATGGCGGACCTGGATGTCAAATGAGTACCACCCAATGGGACCAAAATGGCATCACAGGCATACATACGCAACACGGAACTCAATAGTGTGTCTGTGCACCAATACATGCATAGCACTCACAAGTTTCCTACACAGACAGTATGCTCACCGCTAGTTTGCTGTTGATCGGCACTCAGACGTTCGGCCAGTTCAGGATGCGTCACTGCAATGATACGGTGCATGAGAGGGGTCATGGAGCGTCGGGCCAGACGGGGCGTCCTTGGAATCAGGCCCAGTGTTACTTCCGCTACATTCTTGCTCAGCCTGGAAATGTCGTCCCAGCGTTTGTGGCAGTGTGTATGTCGTCTGTTGCACACCCCCAATGCCCGTACTTCCCGTGCTATGCTCCTCCACAGGTCCTTGCGAAGGTGCAGCTTGACCTACCATGATGGGAGACAAAAGGGTTTAAGTCAGTGGACAGGTGGCCTGTCACACACATAGGGGCAAGACGTTACTGTCAGCAGCCATGCACAATCAGGAACATATGTCTAGCCCACACTACACAGCTAAGATAGAAATAGGCCTGATCATTTGGCCCCCTCATGCACACCAACATGTCCCACACTGCACTTACCACCCGTCCCGGTGCGCCGTAGAGGCGTCCATAGTTGCGGAGTACACCGTCCACGAGGACATCAAGCTCCGCGGCGGTGAAGGGTCGAGACCGGATCTCTTTGCCACGCGACATGGCAAGATCACGGAGTATGGCACTAGAGCAGCAGTCGGTGGTCAGCTCAGCAGCAGCAGCAGGTCGAGGTGATGGTCACAGGCAGCAGTCGGTGGTCAGCTCAGCAGCAGCAGCAGGTCGAGGTGATGGTCACAGGCAGCAGTCGGTGGTCAGCTCAGCAGCAGCAGCAGGTCGAGGTGATGGTCACAGGCAGCAGTCGGTGGTCAGCTCAGCAGCAGCAGCAGGTCGAGGTGATGGTCACAGGCAGCACTGGTCCCCAGGGTAGGAAGTTTCATTTTGGCCAACACACATATATAGGGCCCTCAGCACGTGTCAGTGGCATACGTCGCCAGCAATTGGTCAGCCCTGGAAGCGTGATCGTGAAATGGGCCAATGACTGGCCCTGTTGTTGCGGTGCACAGCTTCCGCTACTTGCGATTGGCCGTATGCGGCCAACGTCCCTCTTCCCATTGGCTGCATGTGCAGGGACCGTCACGGGCACACATCGGCAACCGCACGTGCAAGCCTCAGGCACGGATGCTTCAGTTGCAACAATGTACTATCACTGGCGCCTCCATGGCGGTGCACGTACACAGCGGGGGAGGTGCAGGCCTATACACCCTGCAGATGTACTCAATGGACATGCCAGTTCATGACCCCCCTTACAGTCACCTTGCATCAGCCACCGTACACCGGCCGGAGCGGCCGGCCCATGAACAACCGCCGTGCCAGGCCCTGCCCAGGACCGCCGTGCCGGCCATGGCAACCACCGCCATTGCACGGCCCTTCCACTACCGCCGTGCCAGGCCCTGCCCAGGACCGCTGTGCCGGCCATGGCAACAACCGCCATTGCACGGCCCTTCCACTACCGCCGTGCCAGGCCCTGCCCAGGACCGCCGTGCCGGCCATGGCAACAACCGCCATTGCACGGACCGCCAGGGAACGCCGGTAGTGGAAGGGCCGTGCAATGGCGGTTGTTGCCATGGCCGGCACGGCGGTCCTGGGCAGGGCCTGGCACGGCGGTAGTGGAAGGGCCGTGCAATGGCGGTGGTTGCCATGGCCGGCACGGCGGTCCTGGGCAGGGCCTGGCACGGCGGTAGTGGAAGGGCCGTGCAATGGCGGTGGTTGCCATGGCCGGCACGGCGGTCCTGGGCAGGGCCTGGCACGGCGGTAGTGGAAGGGCCGTGCAATGGCGGTGGTTGCCATGGCCGGCACGGCGGTCCTGGGCAGGGCCTGGCACGGCGGTAGTGGAAGGGCCGTGCAATGGCGGTGGTTGCCATGGCCGGCACGGCGGTCCTGGGCAGGGCAGGGCCGGCCGGCCGGCCGGCCGGCCGGTGAAGGCTGGATGATGCAATGGCACTGTAAGGGGGGGCATGACCTGCCATGTGCATTGACATCAGCTAATGGATGTGTTGGCCTGCACGTCCCCCGCCGATCACGTGCCCCGCCATGTTGGTGCCAGTGATACAACATTGTTGCAAATCGACCATCCGTCCCGGAACCTTGCACATGCACTTGCCGGTGTGTGGGCGTGACGGTCTGTGCACGTGCAGACAATGTGAATGTCGAAGGCGGCCCGCGTATGCCCAGACGTAAACAGCGGATGCAGTGCACCGCCATGGCGTGGTCAATGTTTGCATCTTAGCCGATGATGCACCTTGTACCATTGTCTGCAGCTGCCTGCTCACGGTTGTGTGCGTGATTGCGTGGCTACACATGTCATGCTCCATCCCATGTGTGTCCATACCATGGCCATCGGTGAGCCACAAGTGTCCATCACGTGTGCATGTCCACATCGGGTAGTACCCTACACAAGTTTGTCGTACCTCACATGTACACAGTAGATCCCGTATGTATGGGCACCTGTGAATCAGTTGTCAGTGAGTGGTATGTGTCAGATGATGACTATGGTGGGGGTTCTGTTGTGTACTGTACATGTGTGTTGCCTATTGTGTCCCCATGCATGTAATGTCCGTATGCCCACCATTCCTGGTGTTGCCATTGGTGCATCATGAAATGGGGGGGTGGGGGGGTGTTTAATTTAGTATGTGTGCATGTACTTGCATGTGTGCATGTGATGTTGGGCCTACACATGTGGGTCATGTCACATGTCTGGTTGGCAGTGATGTTGAGGTGAGACACTGTGCATTGCACATGTTGCTAAACATCATGTTGCTAGTGGATGCACATTGTTGCTACGTCAATCCATGTTGTCCTGACAATCAGAGGAGTCACACATATGACAAGCATACACTGGATACTACATGTTGGTAGAGGGCGTTGACATGTGATTGAGTTGCACACACATGCGTTGTATGTGATTTGACTTCCATTCCATCTACTCCCACACAGGAGGGCTCCAAATGTCCATCGCCCATACACTGTGCTGGAGGATATGGTGGACGAGGAGGTGATCCGGAAATTCAGGCTGGATCGCCGTCGATTGTTGGAACTTGTGACCCTATTGTCTCCTCACCTGCAGCCGCGAAGAACCTATCCAGGTTCCATGACACCCACGCAAAAGGTGATGGCGGCACTCCATTTCTTTGCAACAGGCACATTCCAGTACACAGTTGGAGATGCCGGGGGAATGTCACAGGCCATGTTCAGCACGGTACTCCGGGATGTACTGACAGCCATGATGCTGTACAAGCATGACTATATACATTTCCCTCAGGCGGCGGAGTTGGCAGCGGTCAAAGCTGACTTCTATGCCCTGGGTCGTATACCACACGTTGTGGGTTCCATTGATGGCACGCATATCGCTATCATTGCACCACGGGCACGTGAGCAGGTGTATAGGAATCGGAAACACTTCCATTCCCTGAACGTGCAGGTGGTGTGCCAGGCCGACAACATCATCTCACATGTGTGTGCAAGATTCCCTGGCTCTGCACATGACGCCCACATCATGCGGAGCAGCATGGTCCCCCAACTGATGGCTAATCTGCGTCCGGCACAAGCGTGGCTTGTTGGTGAGTATGCTGTGGTGACAGGAGTGATATCTGTGTGGCATGGTGTGCCCCACAATGCAGGTTGTGATGTTTCTCTCTCTCTCTCTTCCACCAACACAGGCGACTCGGCTTACCCAAACAGGCCTTGGCTGCTCAGTCCCATACGCAATCCCACTACAGCTGGAGAAATGAGATACAATGATGCCCATGGTAGGACACGTCGAGTGGTAGAACGGACATTTGGCCTGCTCAAGTCTAGGTTTCGGTGCCTGGATAAGACTGGAGGGGCCCTGCCTTACTCACCAGGCAAAGTATGCAAGATCGTGATAGCGTGCTGCATGCTTCACAACCTGGCTGTGCGCTATAACATTGAACTGCTCTTGGACCCTGATGAACTGCAAGTTCCTCGCCCTCCCGACCCACCCATGTCAACTGATGAGGATAGTGGTGAGGAGGAAGGTGTGGACCAGAGGCGCCAGATCATTGATCGCTACTTCCCTTGATTGTGAGTGTGCTCCTCTTGTGCTGCTTGGGTATGCCCTGTGAATGTGTGCTGGTGTTGTGGCATAGTGGTGTGCTTCATCTCTGTGTTCTGCTATGTGATGCATGCATGTGTGTGTGTGTGCTAAATTGTGGCCAATGCACGTCTCCATGATGTGTGTCGTCTCATCCATTACTGTTGTGATGCGTGTGGGTTGTTAAATGTTGCACTGCAGTGTGTTCTGATGAGTGTGATCATGTTTCCTGACGTGTCTTTGCGGTTTCTATTTTCCCTAGGTCACTCCCGCAGCGCCATGATTCTGTACCAGTTGGATACCTGTACCTAGTAACATCTGTTTCTGATGCATTCATGTGAATAAACATGGAGGCAACACATGATTGAGTGAGTAAGTGGCTTTTATTTACCAATTGTGCATGGGTGTAGGTGCATATTTACAAATGAGTGAAGGGGTGGGGGAGTGAGAGTAGAAGGTTATGGCAGATGAAATGTCCGTGCGGACACCACATAGGGTGGTGTCTGCCTAGTACAGCAGGCCTGTGGCAGGTGGGACCGGATAGTTGGCAGGGTGAATGGCATGCGCAGGTACTGGTACAGTCATTTTCTGTTCCTCTTGGAGCGTGTGCCAGCTGCTTCCACACTGCTGTCGCCCACTTCCAGCCTCGGACGGCCCCTCCGTCTTTGTGCCGGTACGGAGTCAGCTGGTTGCGCTGGGGCATCGGGTACCACATCCGCCGCAGGTGGCGGTGGCGGTGGCGGTGGCGTTGTTTGTGGGCTGATTGTCCTGGTGAAGATGTCCACTAGTTGGCCAAGCCGCCTCTCAATGGCCCCCAACATTGCAGTGTTGTCTACAAAGTCCTGGTGGGCCCGGTCTGCCTGTGCCTGACCACGTTGATAGCTCACCTCCACCCTGCCCAGTGCCTCCAATGACTGTTGCACAGGATTGGGTGTGTTGGTATCCTCGTGTCTTCTTTGGCGTATGCTCCTGCCTGCCGGATCTGGCCTTGCATCTCTGCCTTGCCTCACACTCTCCCTGCGTGGCTGGGATGGCGCTGGCACGGCGTTGGCCGTTGGGTTGGGCAGGGTGGCAGGGGCAGGAGTGGTGGTAGTAGTGGTGGTGGTGGAGGTGGTGCTGGTGGTGGCTGTGCAGGTCACAGTGGCCGGTGTTGTCACAATGGCAGAGGCCGTAGTTGTTGGTGCAGGTGTGACCTGGGAGCCAGATGGCCCTGGCTGGCTGCTTGTGCCGGGATCATCCTCTGCCCCGGAGGTGACTGGCCAATCGTCCCCTGAGACGTCTGTGATTGGCGAGTCTGGAGGGCGGGTGTTGCTTCCAGCTGTCAGATTAGGATGACCTGCAAAACCAAAATGTGAGGATGAGTAATGTGGACTTGACAGGTTGTTTTCATTTTGTTGCCGATTCTGTCTGCACTGGTACTCACCCCACCCACCACCACCACCGCCATCCCTATGGACATGGGGGCCTGTTGGGAGTTGTAGTTCCATCCCCTCACACCCACCACCACCCACCACCACCACCACCACCGCCATCCCTATGGACATGGGGGCCTGTTGGGAGTTGTAGTTACATCCCCTCACACCCACCACCACCGCCATCCCTATGGACATGGGGGCCTGTTGGGAGTTGTAGTTCCATCCCCTCACACCCACCACCACCGCCATCCCTATGGACATGGGGGCCTGTTGGGAGTTGTAGTTCCATCCCCTCACACCCACCACCACCGCCATCCCTATGGACATGGGGGCCTGTTGGGAGTTGTAGTTCCATCCCCTCACACCCACCACCACCCACCACCACCACCACCACCGCCATCCCTATGGACATGGGGGCCTGTTGGGAGTTGTAGTTACATCCCCTCACACCCACCACCACCGCCATCCCTATGGACATGGGGGCCTGTTGGGAGTTGTAGTTCCATCCCCTCACACCCACCACCACCGCCATCCCTATGGACATGGGGGCCTGTTGGGAGTTGTAGTTCCATCCCCTCACACCCACCACCACCCACCACCACCACCACCACCGCCATCCCTATGGACATGGGGGCCTGTTGGGAGTTGTAGTTCCATCCCCTCACACCCACCACCACCCATCACCACCACCGCCATCCCTATGGACATGGGGGCCTGTTGGGAGTTGTAGTTACATCCCCTCACACCCACCACCACCGCCATCCCTATGGACATGGGGGCCTGTTGGGAGTTGTAGTTACATCCCCTCACACCCACCACCACCGCCATCCCTATGGACATGGGGGCCTGTTGGGAGTTGTAGTTACATCCCCTCACACCCACCACCACCGCCATCCCTATGGACATGGGGGCCTGTTGGGAGTTGTAGTTCCATCCCCTCACACCCACCACCACCGCCATCCCTATGGACATGGGGGCCTGTTGGGAGTTGTAGTTACATCCCCTCACACCCACCACCACCGCCATCCCTATGGACATGGCGGCCTGTTGGGAGTTGTAGTTCCATCCCCTCACACCCACCACCACCGCCATCCCTATTGACATGGGGGCCTGTTGGGAGTTGTAGTTACATCCCCTCACACCCACCACCACCGCCATCCCTATGGACATGGGGGCCTGTTGGGAGTTGTAGTTACATCCCCTCACACCCACCACCACCCACCACCACCACCACCACCGCCATCCCTATGGACATGGGGGCCTGTTGGAGTCATTTCGACGTTGGTGAGTATGTGGACTGCATGCATGGGTTGGGGTCTGGGAGATGTGTCTTCACAGTTGTGTGAGGCACACCATGTAGTTGTGCTCGTGGTGCTTGGTTTGTACTTACCAGCCTCTTCTCCCTCAGGAAGTCCATCAAGGCTCTCAGGGTGGATGATGGTCATCACCTTGTCCTCCCACTCGGTGTAGGGTAAGGGCTCCGGGGGGGTTCCACCGCCTGTGTGATTAGCCCGGAGATAGTTCTTGGCTCGTATGGATTTGACTCGGGTCTTTAGATCATGCCACCGCCTCTGTATGTCCTGCTTCGTCCTCGGGACGCTCCCGGAGGCATTCACCCTGGTGACTATCCGGTCCCACATGCTGTTTCTCCTGGCTATGCTGGTCTGCTGCACTAGGGCCCCGAATAAGTGGGGTTCCACACGGATAATCTCATCTACCATAACCTTCAACTCGGTGTCAGTGAATTTTGTTTTTTTTTTTGGTGCCATGGTGTGTGGTGCTCGGGGTGTGGGTTTGCGTGGATGGGGAGGTGCAGGTGTGTGGTGTGTAGGAATGGTGTGGTGGGTGTTTGTGTGGTGGGTGTGTTTGGGTGTGGGTTGTGTGAATGCTATTTGTCTTTGGTCTCAGTTCAGTGGTGTGTCCTGCTAGCAGCTATGCAGTGATGCAGAGGAGTTGTGGAGTGGGTGGGAGTTCTTTTATGGTGTGTGTCTAGGCCGTGTCTGAATGGTTATTGGCAGTCAGGTGCTAGGTGGGAGTGTTGCCAGGTGTGGATTGTGTGGTGCTTGGCGGTGGATCATTGTGTGTTGTGATTGGTTTGGATGTTTTCGGTGGGTGGCCGTTTTTTTTCGTGTGTTTGGTGATAAACTTCCGTGGCAATGTATGGCATTGGTTTGACAGTAGGGATGTTGTTTGTGTTGTCGTTCCGCTGTGGAGCACGGATTCTTGGTGCATTGGTACCGCTGCGGACGTGGATGGCGGTGACTACCGGGGTACTTGCGGAGTTATCCTAATTGCGGACACGGACATTGCGCAGGTATCGCGGGGGTAGTGGATGTATTCGCGGTCATGTGCGTACGCGGCGGTCGGTGTTCTTTCTGTTCCGTCCGCCTGCCGCGGACTCTGGTGTACTCCGACCGCCGCGGACGGGGATTGGTGTGCTCCGTACGCCGCGGTCGGCGTTTTTTGCATGTTTTATCCTAATTGCTGTTGCGGATTTTCCGCGGACAGGTCCGGAGTATCTTGCCACCTTCCGCGGCGGACGGTACACGTTTCCGTCCGCCATCCTAATCGACCCCTAAATATTGAAAATGTAGTATAAATATTACTACCTGAGTATTAATGCACCACAGGAATTAGTGTCCATACTTTATTTAGTATTGATTTGTAAATAATTATTAACAATCTAGTATTAATATGAATACATCAGTATTAATTATTATTATTTTTATCATTATTATAACTTTTTTATATATAATATTAAACAAGCAATAACAACAACCAAAACAAAAACTTACCATCCAATACTTACCGATGCGTTGTAATAGCATGCGTTGTAATGGTATATGAATTGTAATGGCATGCAATATAATGGTGTCTAAGTTGTAAGAGCCGCATTATAAAGGCATTGCGTTGTAATGCCTGAGTTGTAAAGGATGTCTCCCAGTGGCAGGCAGTGGCACTGGGTGTTTGTTTATCTGTAACCATTACACTTGAATGTGTTTGTGACTATTTACAATGTTGGTTGCCAAATAATGGCTGAATTTATTTTTCCTGAAGGTGATTTTTTCCTTCCTCTTGGAGAATTAGCGAGATTTGTTAGACGGGTCCGCTCCGCACTGCTTTGTCTTCTGCTTCACACTCCTCAAAGACCCAACCAGTCCTCTAAGGTATCAAACACAAATCTAGTCCACACTAAAAATGACTCAATGTTACTCAACAGCATTGTACTTCAGGTTGATCTATTGCATTTGAGTTGGGACTCAGTCGGTGAGGAGTTGGACATGTTTCTCAGAGTTAGGAGGATGACGGGATCACTCAGGGCATGAGTGCGAATACTTGGAGAAATGTTACCAGAAAATTAACATTTTCAACTTCATTGAAACCATTTGAGTTGGTGATGACTTTAAAGTAGCCTACAAAACTCTGTGGAGTAGTGGTAAGAGAGGAGCATTGATTTTACTTGATTTGGAAAATGCAATATTGCTCTGTGTGTGGGATCCGTGCTGTCTGGCTGAAAGTTGATGCTAAGTGGTGGCTGGGTGAGGGGCTGTTGTAGGTAACTAAAGACAGACATGCGGTCAATAATGATCATCACATTATGCATGTGCTATTAGGCTACATATTAGAGTAATGATGATGAATTGATGATCATGACTGTTGTGAGTTTGATCAGACCAATACCGATAATTAGATGCAGCCACTTTTGTATGAAAAATGCAATATTGCTCTGTGTGTGGGATCCGTGCTGTCTGGCTGAAAGTTGATGCTAAGTGGTGGCTGGGTGAGGGGCTGTTGTAGGTAACTAAAGACAGACATGCGGTCAATAATGATCATCACATTATGCATGTGCTATTAGGCTACATATTAGAGTAATGATGATGAATTGATGATCATGACTGTTGTGAGTTTGATCAGACCAATACCGATAATTAGATGCAGCCACTTTTGTATGATTGTTGATTGTTCACACATCAGTCATAAAATGAATGAGTGCAAAAAGAATTATTCTCCTCTTTTCTCTTGAATCTTTTTTGTGCACTCATTATGAAGTTTACCTTCTGTCCTTCTCCTTACTTCTACCATATCAATTCTGTTTTACAATCCGCAGGCCTTCACTTATCCTGCACCAAACTGGAAAAGCACCATAAAACTCATGCTTTCGTTAACGGAACACGTCAGCCAGTCATCCAAGATTGACCAACATTCCAAGAAGAATACAATACAGTATCATTTTGCCTTTTAATAATCTTTAGAACTGTGTGTGTTGTTTGCTAGCATCCTACATAATTTGTAACACATTTGCTATCTTTCACAGCTAGGTACCAGAATATTTAGATATATTATACTTGAGTCCCTCTGAGGGCAGAGGGATTGTTTGGTTTGCATTGCATTTAAGTTACCTGTACTCATTCCTTTATTTCCTTTTTCTCCCATAACATATTTCTGATGGTTGGCTGGTCATTGCCCAGATGAATAGTAGACTTGTGTTGTGTTTTTCTTGGTCAAACCTTTCCCCAATACTGCTTCCCATCCATTCATCAAACCCCTAGCCCTCTTCCCTAAGGATGTGTGATTTATTGAGGTATGGCCTAATTTACAATATCAATGGATCACACACTTGGTGGGGCGGGTTCGGTGAAAGCAACACCAACTTAGTGCAGGAGCTTCAGTTTTACTCCTATTACTGAAATAATAGTCCACACCCACCCACACATGAAAGTGATTGATATTTTAGTTTTAAAAGAACATCATTTGTCAGTATCATCATTCAACCATTGTGTGGGGCATTAAATGCTTAACCAATAACCATGTCCACACCAGCCTTTCAGTCCTCTTAACAAATCACAATGCAAGACTAAGAGTCATTTTGTTACCTCAAAATACTAGCTCACCAACCATTGCTCTGACTAATTTAGTCTTGTATCCTGTTTGTTATTCTGTATCAGGTATTCTTTAATGTGTACTAGTCTGGTCTCAAGTGTTTGTGTAGCTAATAATGTTACACAAATACACTAACTCAGTCTTTTTATTTATTTCTATTTAGTTGCCTGTGATAAATAATCCTTCTGATCAGAATCCTACAGTTGAAGTTCACCTGGGTGGGAGTGGGACCTGACTTCTGATACCTGCACTGCAGTTGGTGCACTAGCCTGCTACTACTACCACCACTGTGGCACGTTGGGATACCCTGCAGCACTCTCTTCTTTTATTTAGTATGAGAACTATGGGCTGTTGTTCAATTACGTTATTGTAGGCAGGGCAATGGCAAAACTCCACCCTCTCATTAGTAGTCAATAAACGTGCAGACTGCAGTGACTAGGAGAGTAGTAGGTCAGGAGTGCCACATAGGTGTGGCACATACTTAATTGTGTTGCACACTATCAGTAAATTTAAAAAATGCATTACACTCAAAGGCAGCATCGAAAAGTAAAACACCCCCAAAGACCTTGATTAGAGGCATACATAAAGAAACATAAATAGGTTTTCTTCTAGTCCAAGAAAACCCCATCCCCTCCCTCCCGTCTCCAACAACTGGCCCTCCCCTCTCTCCAAACAAATTACATTTCCCTATCCCCAACCATTGTCCGTGAAAAAGTCTAGATATCCCAATGTCAACCCCCACATCCCCACCCTCCCCGCCCAAAATAACAAACAAGTATCACCCACCAAAATAAGGGGCCTCTTACGATGTCCGCATGCCACCGTAATGGCATGCGGGACCGTCCTCAAGGGGTGCGATGGTCCCGCACCTGACATTAAGATGCCACTGCCACGGTGGCAAAGCCTATTCCCAGCATTGTGGCGGACGGTGCTCACAACACTGCCCACCACAATGCTGGGAATGCACGTCGTGCATTTGCAAGCACAATGTGACAGGTACCTTGTGCATGCAAATGCATGTGCAGCCCAGCCCCCCCAACATCCTGGGGGCCCACTACTGGCCCCCACAGGCAAAGACCACATGCCTTTCCATTACGGCAACGCCGCCATGGAAAGGCACATCTCTGCAGGCTTTGTAATATGGATGGTGGAGTGTTGCAGACACCGCCACCTTGCTTTCCGCCCGTCGACTTCCTTCCGCCGTGGACCCCCCAGCCATCATAATATGGCGGGGGGGTCTTTGCTGTGTGGATGGCGGGCGGATCGCCCCCGCCGGGCCGGCGGTCACTACTGCCAGCCCGGCGGGGGCGATATGACCGCCATCCTAATGGGCCCTTATAATTTAAAAAAAGGGTCAGAAGGAATTAGACATGGTGCAGGATCTCTTTGAGGTTCTGGTCCATTTTTCTCTTTTGGGCGTTAATGCGCATTTGCCTTCCTTGATAGAGAGTGATGCAGGAGGGTGCGGTGTGAGATAGAGAGGGGGCAGCAGTGTGTGTTTTTTGGTTGGTGGGCTGTGGTGGTTGGGAAGCTGGAGGTACTGATGCCTGCTAGGCCCCTGGGTTGCTGCCTCCTCCTCCTGGGCCACCAGCCACTGGTATTTGGACCATGTTGCCTCTAACTTCCACTGCTGCAACCTAGCTTCTAAATCCTGGCTAGATGGTAGGGCCTGGTGACCAGGAGCAGCTAGAAAGCAAAAAAAGAAAAATTGTAAACAATGCCCTCTAACTCAGTGCCAACATGTCTTTAAAATTATGTAGTGGGAGGCCCAGTAGAAGTGTGTTGATGGTTCCCCTAGGGCATTTGATTTGAGCTGATTAGAGTCAAAGCCCCATTAGGATTTCCTAGTAATGTGCTTAGATGGTTTGGGGCTTTACAAAATAGGCCTACTTACTAATGACTGGGCTAATTTTTGCTACAATAATGATTCTGGTATGATCAGACAACTTGACTTTTCTTTTAGCATCTCTAGTCTGCTATGTGCATGTTAATTTTGTTATCACCTCAGGCCTATTTAAATTTTAACACACTCAGCTATGACCTTTATCCTTTTGAGCAAGTAGACGGGGGGAAAAGCAATATACTGCAGTTGAGTCAGTGAAAAGATGAAGGACTGGGATATAGCTTTGGCACATTCATCACAGACTATCCCATACACAGAAGTTAATCAAATTAAATTATCCATCTGGCATTGCATTGTTCTTCTAGTATTATTAATCTTTACCCTTGGCTTCGATATGCTCCATTAAAGCTTTACATTCTCTCATCCACTCTTTTGCCATAGAAAGCTTGTCATCATTATCAAATCAATCCATTTATTCAAACATAGCTCCAAACAAACCTTTCACCTACAACTATTTACCCACCTATGCATCCTTGCTTGGACCCATTCCATTCACCTATACTGCTTTGCCTTAACCAACCCTAGCATTCCCTTCAACCGTCCTTCACCCAGAAATGAAGATTGATTCCTATAATCACCCAACTATATGCATCTTTTCACACATGTATTCTTTCACTCATATATTACATACATGTTACCCGTCCTTTCTCCTTCCATCCTGTTTTGTCTTTCACAAAGTTAATTTATGAACCTTTTTCTGCTGAGTTGCAGATAGAAGAGGACATTACTACTCAACTCCCACTATATATGTTAATGCGGGGTGTTGTTCACGAGTCAGTCAATGCCCTCGCAGTGAGTATATTACTATTTGTCAATACATAAGCAATCTTACTTACTACTGTCTGACCCTGCTGCCACAGGTTTCCCCCCTAACTGGTGATGGCTGCAGATGTGTCCCCTCCACTGGCACCGACCCCGGCACTGGTGGTATGTGCACTAGAAAAAACATTACACATTTATTATCTTAGATGCCAGATACGACTCCCCCTTGGTTTTTTTAAGCAAGATACAAACAGAAAACAAAACATCACTACAGTTCGGTTACAGCATAATCGTCTATCAAAAATTCAGAACAGGATTCTTCCCCGCCCGCTTCTCTTTTATACAAATGTCTTATGACTTCACCTCATCGACTTCAAATCAAAGACTGAATTGGCCTGGGAACGGGATTTATCAATATCCTGGCCTATCTCTTTATGGGATAAACTGTGGTCAAAAATACACAAAACGTCCAGAGCTGCTAATACCACTCAGACTCTTTACTTTTTAAATAGTCGTTTACTTTTCACTCCACAAAAATTAGCCACCTTTTCCCAAGACCTCTCGCCTAAATGTTGGTCCTGCTCCTGTCATCATGCAAATTTACTTCACATGCTGTTTCATTGCCCCAACATTGCTTCCTTTTGGAAACTGGTCTGGTCTTGTTTACATAAGATTTTTGGTTTTACACTTCCTTTCTCCGTTCCCAATGTCCTTTTGGGTTCCCTATACCCTGATTTACCACTTTCTCCTTCTCACTTTAAGTTGCTTAACCTGTTTTTAGCCGTTGCATTTCATCTCATTACCTCCAATTGGAAAGATTCCACTAAAGTTAGTTATTCTGCTTGGTGGAATGCTATTTGTTTCCATCATAGACTTGATACCAACTATGTTACCCCCGTTTCATTGGCTGTTAAACAAGATATGTTATGGATCCCTCTCACTACCTACCTTTCCAAAACCTCTCCCTCTCCTCAAACTGTTATTGTTAATTACCAAAATCCATCTGATGATGTTCACAAAGCACCATGATTTTGCCTATTTCTCTTTTTATTTCGATTTACAAGTTCTGTGCTTATTTATTGCTTGCTGTCTATCACACATTGTTTTACTTACATTCATTATTTGCATACAATGTTATGTTTTATGAATTGTCATGCTCCATTCCCCCTTTTATTTTGTTTTCTTTTTCCCTTCCTTGCTATTTCTTTTTTCATGATTTAGCTATAGGTGTTTATTGATTCCGTTTTATTATACCTCCTTAAATCTCATTTGTATATCTCTTATGCCTCTCGTTGATTGACTGTATTACATTTTGTATTTATGCTATGTTTTTGGTTTCAATAAACTTGAACTTAAAAAAAAAATTCAGAACATCACATTGGGAATTTTGTTGGTTGGCAATCATTGAAAATCCTAACAATACTATTTGTAGTCATGGAGGAGCAGAGCTGCAATGAATCTGGGATATTGAAAGGAAATGAAGTGGTTCAATAATTGGTCAATGAAGGACATATGTTATTAGCTGGGAAATGCAATAGGGCTGTCTTCCTCATCATACTTCCAGGATAGGAGTAAGAAGATTTAGATGGCGATTGAAAAATAAACCAAGCTCCCATGGGAACCATGTGGTGTTGTTTAAGTTTGATTTCCGGCATGAGAATGCACTACGTGTTACGTATGCCAAAAAAGGTCAAGCAAATGGGTGCTGCAACCAACTCTTCCCACTCGCAGAACTCCACGTAGCCAAGCAGAAAAATTGTACAACTTTGCGGAGTTCCAGGCCTAATAATAACAGTGTAGGTTCAGTCTAAAATTCTGAAGTAGAACCTAGGGGCTCATTAGGATGGCGGGCAGGGGCACAGCCGTGGTGCTGGCGGTGGACTCCAGCAGCGGTCCTCGCATCCGCCATATTACAATGGGCAAACATAAACCATTTTCCGTCGGCTGCGGAGTGACGTGAACCACCAGAAATTTGCGCCCGCCACTGCAGCAGAGGGAGCCAATAGAGACCCACCGCCGTGCGGAATGACGTCTCGTCCGCGAAATCACTGCAATGTCCAGGTCACGTCACCGCAGTGGTGAAGACGTTGGAAAACCTGCGCACAATGTAGTAGGCAGGACCTGCGCCAGGCTTGGGCAGTCCAGCAAGATTCACATGGCTCCACCTTCACCCTTCAAACACTACGCTTCCCACACCCATTTAGGAACATGCTGTGTGCTCTTCTTGTGCCCCCTGCACAATTAATCTGCCAGGTGTAGCCAGACCTCGCACCTCACACATCAAAGGACAAGGGAGATTGACTGGGAAGGTGGGGGTGAAGAGGAACACCCTGTACAGCATCACAGGGGCTGGACAACCCTCTTTCTCCACCAATCTACCATGCATGTGAAGCAAACTGAGTATGATTACAAAATGAAGACTCACACTGCATATAAATATCCACTGAACTGTCCACACTGCCTGTCAAGTCACTCACAAACACCCATCACTGACACCCAGCCACATACTCATACCATAGCTCAGTAGCAATGGAGGACAATAAATGGGCCAGCCAAAAGTGAAGAGGACAGTGCTGGAAAACCATGGAGCAAGCTACATAGCATATGAACCTCACATGCAAGAGAAGGAACATATCACGCCACCCTTAGGTCATCTAATCAGATATGGGTGGCACAGTGAGTAAAATTAAACCAAATTGACCTCTGTGCAACAACTCAGGGAGACATTGAGGCAAGCCATGCACAGGCACAGGAATGATAGGAAGTGTCAGAAGTCATAAAATGACCAGCCACACATCTACGTCAACAACCTTGACATGTGTATTTATTTATTTATTTATAAAGTTTTATAAACCCGAACAAGATCCTGAAGGATATCAGAGCGCTCTACAAAAAGATGGAAGGAAGGTAATACATGCAATATTGACATCAAAAAAGCATAATAAACATGAATCACTTGTTTATTAGGAATCTTTTGGCTTTCTGTTTGAAAGCAGCTGTGTATGTCAGCAGCACAACACATATGGCTCATTGTCACACTCCCTGACTGTCAAACACAAGTAGGACCTTCACACATACCCCTCCTCTAGCCAACTCACACCTGCAACACCCAACACCTGTGAGAAACACACATAATGGTCAAAATGATTTCCTGTGAGTTCAATGACAAACAATCACGCTGCCTGGGGTGCATCCACAAACATCACACTCACACTCAGGGATGCCAGAACGAATGCTGACACAAAAACAATAGCCAAACACAAAGCTCACAAACAACATCCACAGAAGTCCAACACACCCAGACATGTGCAGCCAAACAATGGAAAGGCAATGTGACCCTGGACAGAACAGGAGTGCACACCATTGTCACTCAGTGCCAATGCACAGACACCATACCCCAACACAAACAAGAATTGCATCATCTCGAAGCAATGATGAACACTAACTGTGATCAATGAGACAATCAGCTAACACAGACAGAAACACCACACCGCTCATCAAGTGAACATGGTGTCATAGTGTACCATAAGCATGCACATGCACAATCCTGACAAGTGACAGGTAAAAAATAGGAGGACAAACCACTAATGTGCACTCAAAACACGCTCAGGAACAAGAATCAACCTTGCTGCATGTGCCAGACACACAATTAATGCACACTACACTTGAAACACACATCTGAATAATGTATCACACAGCAACAACTACTCACACACATGTAAATAGAACATCACACACACATAGCATATGTCAATAGAAAGAGCCAACACAGGCCAAACACTGCATACATCCACATCAAAAACACAAAAGATGCAGTTACTAATGCATCACATTGCAAACTCAGCTGGACATCAGGGGGTGCACACCAGGCTATATATACTCACAGCACTGCATGCAAGCCAAGCAGTGTGTGCACACCAACCAAACCAGTAGCACACACATTTGAGTGCCTCACCATGAACTCCCACAACACAAATCATCACTGCACACAGAGAAGGTCACACTCATTAAGGGTAGCAGTACCTCCGCAAACACACATACAGCTTACCCATCACCCACAGATGCAGAACTCAGGGACACCCAGGTGCAAACAACATGACTAGAGGACTGTGCGGCTGAAACGTATGCACTGCACATGAGCAACCATGACAGAACACCAGTAGAAGAAAATAACACATAACTAATTGGGAAACTGTCATGAGTGTCACATTGGTCCTATATACAGTTCAGCCTCACACAGCATAGTGTCACACTATGAAGTGGTGGGAAGGCTAACACACTGGCAAGCCATGGGGTGGAAGACATGAGATTGAAGTGGTGTGTACTTCAGTAGTTTACAGGTGAGGAGTGTACAGTACGCAAACACATAGAGTTACTCACAATGTGTAGGCATCAGAAGCATATATATGGGATGGTAGGACTCCACATACCACATACCATACTGGAACAAAAAATGGTCAAGTGACAGCAATGCATTAGAAAACTCACACGTGATGTCAGTGTGGCTGAGTAGGTCAGCACAGTGAGCACAAACAGTAACAAGACACATGGCTGATCAACAAAACATAACACAGACTTGGCAGTCACAGACTCTGCATACTCACAACTGGCAGCAACAACAAGTAGGTGTTCCCCAGGAGTGCAAGGACACACCAACACACTGCACAGTGCCCAACCTAAACTCCTACATGTGCCCACAATCTGAAGCACATGCACGTCAATTGAAACAAAAGGCACTCATTACCTGGATCATACATGTATGCAGTTGGCATTGCAGGGGCACACCCACATCAACACTACTGACAATGACAGCCCATTCACACTGTATGACCACTCAAGTCCACATATTCAAATGTACCTAAGTGACTGGGAAGACAGGCCTACACCAGATGACCACACATCAATGCTGCTATTCAGACATCAAGAAAGAGCACACCGACATGATGGACCCTAGCCACCCGCAAGTAATCCTGGGCCATATGTAGGTGGCCAAATACCGATCGGTAACACCGAAAAAGGGTCATTTTCGGTGTTACCGACAAAAATTTAGCAATGTGAGATGTAGGTAATACCGAATAGATTCGATAATAACGAATTGGTAAAAACCATAAGTTACCGACTTGGAATTACCGAAACAATGAATACCGAATCGGTATAAACGAATCAGTAAAAACCCCAAATATGCTATGTAGCAAACCCCGGTAATACCGATATTGGCCAAAATCGGTAACAACGAATTGTTAATTACCACGTTTCAGGAGCATGTGGTAATCAGGAGGAGTCTATATAAACAGACCCAAAATGCATCAGTGTGAACACAATGGCAGGCCTCTATCTCATAGCAAGGCGGCTACGCCTGAGAGCAGCAGGAATGAGGATCTGGAGACGTGAGGAGCAGGTGTACAGAGTACGCATCACTCTGTTCCAGTTGACAGACGCAGAAATACACGAGAGATACAGATTGCACCCACAAACCATCCTGGAGCTAATACGGGACCTAAGACCCTATCTGGAGCATCAGACGCCAAGGGCCCACGCAATCCCCACCCATGTCCAGGTACTCTGCTGCCTGCACCTCCTTGCATCAGGAAGTTTCCAGGGTGTGATAGCAGCAGTGGGTGGAGTATCACAGAGCTGCCTATCCCGGTTCTTCAACACCTTCCTAGACGCCATGATGGACAGAATGGAACATTACATATCCTTCCCCAGTACGCAGGCGGAGCTGCAGAGAACCAAGCTGGAGTTCTATCAACTTGCCCACTTCCCCCACGTGATCGGCTGCATCGATGGGACCCACATTCCCATCTGCCCACCTGCAGCAAGTGAATACATTTACAGGAACCGCAAATCCACCCACTCAATCAATGTGCAGGTGATCTGCAATGCCAAACACATAATAACAGACATCGTGGCAAAATACCCCGGGAGTACCCACGATGCTTACATCTTCAGGAACAGTGGCATACATACACGATTGCTTGCTGGTGAATTTGCCGACGGATACATACTTGGTAAGTAAATGTCACACACCCTGATGTACACCCTGGCACAAGCTGTTGGTCACACCAATCAATGCCACTTACTTCTCATCATAGGTGACAGCGCATATGCCCTCCGGCCGTATATCCTCACACCATATCTGAACCCAACCACCCGAAGGGAGAGGAGATACAATGTGGCACATAGGAGCACACGCAACGTGGTGGAGCGCACTTTTGGTTTGCTCAAAAGCAGATTCCGTTGCCTCCACAAAACAGGAGGTGCGCGTCTGTACAGCCCCATCAAATGTTGCAAGATCATTGCTACGTGTGCAATGCTACACAATCTGGCCACTAAAAAAGGAACAGCAGTGGAACTAACTGAGTCAGAGGACGAGGACGAGGACAACCCTCAGCCAGAGCCCAGCGCGGCTGGTGCTGCTATTGAACATGATGGGAGACATAGACGGGCAGAGATTACATCACACTATTTCTGAGTGAGTAACGACACTGAGGCATTTCAAATTACATGTAGAGGTGTTTATTTGGCACACCTCCAGCATTGTGAGCATTGTCCAATCGGACATGGGTTACATCACCCATCACATGCATGTGGACAGCCAGTGTCCTTCACTTCTTGCGTCCCCGTGCTGCACGTGCATGTTCCCCATAGACACAGACTTGTGAGTTGGACCGTTCCTGTGCTGGGACATTACGTCCACTACGCCTCCTGCACTCGGTGGGTGAGGGTGTAATGCTACCACGGCTGCTAGCCTCCTCACTGTCCCCCCCCCCCTTCCATATTTGAGGCCTTAGCATTCTGCATGAGCTGTAGCACTGAGGTCATGGACACCATCCCCCTGGCCACATCCCTGTTGCAATGCGCCATCTACTCCTGCATGGCGATGGACCGGCGACACATCAGTGATGTTGTAGTGGCCAGCCGGTTCACCGACTTGGTATAGTCCTGGAGTCTCTGTCTCTCCCGGCGCATGCTAACACGGTCCTGCTCCAGCTGGCTACAGAGGTTGTCCACCGAGGTTGCTACCCTCTCCATCCCTGCAGACATATTCTCCCCCATGGCACTGATACCCTTCTCCATCTTGTGCATATGTCTGTTAATGTTTGCCACCTCCCTGTGTAATGACTTCATCTCCCTCCATTGCAGGCGCTGGACCTTCAGCATGTTGCCTTCCAGTCCAGCAAACACACTGTCACCCTGCTCAAATGCCACTGGACTGTCTGGCCTTGCCCTGCGGCGTCGTGATGAGATGTTCGCACCCTCGGATGCAGAACCAGCCCGCTCCCTGTTGGATCTCTCTACGATAGGACTTTGTGCGCGCTGGCTGCCCTCCTCCTCCGACGCCTCCATCTGCTGGAGGGTGTTCACGGCATGCCTCCTGCCTGACTGTGGTAGTGGTGGTGGTGGTGGTGATGGTGGTGGTGTTGGTGAACGTCGCAGTGGTGACTGAGTGAGAGGGGATTGCGGACCTCCCTGGCGCTGTGGTGATGGCTGTGGTGGAGGATTGGCTGGCTGCGATGGCGCAGAGCTGGTGTTCCCTGCAGGCATGCTGTCTTCATCCTGTTCACTCCCCTCTGGCCTGGCTGACCTGCCTCTGCTGCCCTCAGCTGCACTGCGAGATGACTCGCCTGAAATGACACAAATGTAAATATTCTCAATGCTCTGTCTGCAATGCCATTGCATTAAAGTACATGCCAACAGTGCACAGTGGTTATCCTGACCTATCCAATTCTATTACCATGCTATTGTGTTAGCTGCCCTGACAGTCCTGATCACGATTTCACACTGACTACATCACCCAGAATGCATTGCAGGTAAGCAGTAAGACATGGTGTGGAGTGGGAGCACATTTACCACTATGGGGGTTGGGGTTGGGGAGGGGGTAGGGCAGCATGCTGGGCATGCTTCTTACCTTGTTTTCTAGCTGCTCTGGCGGAGCTGTCTGCGTCTCCTATGCCACTCACACTCTCCCGCTGGATGGTGGACTCTACCATCTGTTCCAGTGGTGTTGGTACTGGGGCTCGATTTTTTCCTCCTCCAGTTTTCCCTGCCAGCCTATGTCTCTCTGCCATCCTCTGTTTTGCTGTTTTTCTGAGGTCGTACCACCTCTTTCTGATGTCCTCTATGGTGCGCAGGGTCACACCTATGGCATTGATCTTGTCCCGAATGCCACTCCATATTTGCCTCTTCTGTGCGTCTGGCACTTGTTGGGACTGGGCTCCAAACAGCTTGTGGTACTCTTGGGTGACATCCTCGATCAGGATCTCAAGCTCCTTGTCGCTGAATTTGAGTTTTCTTTTTCTTTCACCTGCCTCCTTCTCCTTGTCCTGGCTTGCCATTTCAATGCTTGTTCAGTGGTTTTTCTTTTTATTTTCTTGGCTGTGTTGCTGCTGGCTCCTCAGCTCTCCTGCCTGCCTGCCTCACAGTGAGCTCCAGGCCCTGTGCACCTGGCTGGGTGTGGCAACTTCCTGTTTGGGAAGTAAATGGGTGTATCAGGATTGGCTGATTCACCAAAACGCTATTTTTTGAATTACCGAATCGGTAATTCCGATTTTGGGTGTGGATTCGGTAACACCGATTCGGTAATAGCCTTTCGGTATGTATTTTTATTACCGATCAGTTCACAATCGGTATTTAATACCGATTTGCAACGAATCGGTAATGTTTAACAAATTTTTACCTACATCACGTTTACCTCATTCTTAATACCGATTCGGTATGAATCGGTATTAAGGATTCGGTATTGCCAATTTACCTACATATGGCCCATAGTGGATAGAATTCACCTCTGTTCTGGTACTGCATCCTAACATGAGATGTGTACAGTTTAGCAAACCTGACCATACAATTATTAGGAGAAGAGTAGATCTTTACAAACAACCATCATTGCACCCTCAAGCCTCATAGTCAAGAAGAACTAAAGTGCCTGTCACCTCTGGCAAACTCTTTAAAAGTAAAACAAGCAATTGGCAATGTTAAAGTGGCATACAGAGCATGTGTCACATGCAACAATACCCAAACATACATACAACCTTTTATTTAGCAAGGACATAGACAAAGCATGTGAAAGTTAGCAGAAATTACTGTTAGCATAAGCTGAAGCCATTTTGTTTGTGGCCTTCATTTTAGTTAAGCCACATGTTTGCCATGTGCTTCCCGTCTACACTGTTGCCTGCTTCTCTATTTTGACTGAGTCATCATCTATAGTTAACTCCTTCAGCACTGAGCTAGAGCCTTGTGCATGCTCAGAAAGGCCTGTAACTGCCAGAGTGTATGGGCCCGTTATATACCAAGACAGGATGGGCCCGATTCACAGAACTGACTTAAGACAAAATCCTAAACTTACTACTTTTGGTATACTTAAGATAAAATCCTAACTTCAGTGAATACCAAAAGTAGTAAGTTTAGGATTTTGTCTTAAGTTAGTTCTGTGAATCGGGCCCATCCTGTCTTGGTATATACCTGTCAGGCTATTCAACTGATTTAAGGGTTTTTGTTACTCCTCCTACTCTGTTGACTAAGTAGTTTCCAGCTGTCCATATATGTGAAAAGCTATTTGTGCATATACTGTACCGCCTCTTTTTGAGTCTCAATCTTACTCTGCAGTAAAAGGTGTATAAGAACCTTGGTTTCTGTATTCCAGGTTCTGCCTCATACATTGCTCGAGGGTTATGCATCGATGTAGTCCCACTTATGAGTGCTAAATAAACTACTTTCTTGGTATTACAGCTTCTGTGCCAATCTCTATTTGCCAGTCCGAGGACTCAAGTACGCAGAAGGGCGAACCCCTGCACCAGTGGCCCCTGAAAAAGGCTAGCTCCCACAAATTGGTGCCTGTCAGGTGGGGCTCATCGGAGACACGGCTGCCTGACAAAGTGGTCTTGACGGAGGTTTGGAATCTTGCTGAGGACATACGCTGCATGAGGAGACCCTTGTCTTTGCAGACCAAAGTGCTTTTCCGATTTTACCGATTTTACCCTTCAGGTGGCTACCGGTCCCCGACTGAGATCCCTGTGGTGTTCGTCTTACAGTGACCATTTGGTCAATTCAGAGCTTGGCAGTTGGAGGCTGGAGATTTTTGCTCGGTAAGGTCGCTAAAACGGTACTCTTGATTTTTGGCCAAAATTCTGGTTTGGTTTCGGTAATATGTGTGTTGCAACATATATAGGCAGGCAATGAGGAGATTTTTCACTAACTTTTGAATTCATGAACAATAATGTATTTGTGATAAGTACTATTTTGTTATAATATTGTATTTACTATAATATTTATGACATGCCTGTCACTAGCACGCTTCGTAGGATGTGTTGCTTTCTTGGAGGTATCAAAATGGATTTAGAACAAGGTCAGCCAGCTCCCCTTTTGGGAACACCAAATAGGTATATGTACATTAAAAACAGTATTGCTTCCACAATGTATAGTGGACTATAGAATAAATACACTAAAAAAGGATCCTGATCTACGATTCTCAATAAATGGGTCATTTGATCTTAGAAATATTCAGTATGTGGAACAATGTGTGTTTAAATGTAAAAGCACACCAGATATGATTGACTGTGTACAAATGTGGGAGAAAGAAGTGCATGAGAGAGTGAGAAAAGAGCAAGCTTTAGCAGAAAAAGAACAGCGCAAAAATATCTATGGGAAAGCGCTGGAAATGAAAAATAAAGAAATGAAAGAAAAAGAGGATAGGGAGCGTTGTTTACAGGTAAATGGCTAATACCCCATCCAGCGCCCCCTTTATCCTCCACTTAATCAACCTCAGGATGATTTAATTTACAATTTTGTTAGATCGATCTCAACCCCCATATACTTTTCCCTCTGCACCCTAGGACGAATCAGATGGTGATACATCTCTCTTAGTGCAGACAGGGTCAGGTGCAGAAGGTAAACGGCATACTCGCTCTTTCTTGACTGCTGACCATGAAGCCTCTCTTAGACCTGCTGCCCATAAGGCAGCTTGCGGTACCATCTCTGCTCCAGATATTATAGCAGATGTTCAGCAATGGCCAGAATCAGAGCCGTTATGTTTCGCAGAGTCGTTTACTGTAGAAGTAATAGCAAATTTTAGGAAACATTCCACAGAATTAGAGCCTGTTGATATAAAACCTGATCATAAACAATTGAGTGACTGTCTTTTTCTCCCTTCCCAGGTGGCCGATTTAATTAGACGTGTTGTTAAACTACGAACTGATGCATTCCGTTTGCGAGAGGAGAAAAAGGTGGCTGCCACGGTTGAACAAACAGTTCACACCCCTGTGTCGCAGGAGACAGATCCAGGGACAGATAAGGATAATGAGGTCCATGGGAAACCAATGCGTGAAGCTGCACCTTTATATGTCCCTCCTAGGGCTGGGGAACAAGGGACAATAAAGATTTAACTGATGCAAATGGATATTTTATTTACAATTGGGTCTATACTCCTTGGAGTAGAGCGGATGTCATGGCTCTCAAAGCTGCTTTGCCTGACCCGCGGAAAAATTTGGCTGCTTTTTATGAAGAATTTGAAGGAGCTTTTAGTTCTTGCATTATGACTTTGCCTGATATTGACATGTTTTTGGGCCTGATATGTGGAGATCTATTTGTAAAGTAGATGATCATACAGCTTTTGGAGATATTTGGAAGGAAAGATAGAGAAAAAATACAGAAAGGGAACCCGCACAGAAACCGCAACAAGAGATATTAGGCCTACCAAAGGCTATAATAACTAAATTGAAAACCCTTATACCTCCTAAAAAGGGTGTACAGTCTTAATATCGAGTCATTTATTTCGACTGGACATAATATCGACTAGAGAATATCGAGATGGCATTAATATCGAGGTAAGTAATATCGATTTTTTTTTATCGATTGTTATGTATGTAAAAAATATCGACATAAAAAATATCGAGTAAGTAATATCGTCAGTAAAAAATATCGATATGTTTATTAGTTTAAAAATATCGAAAGTTGTGTTATCGACTGTCACAATATCGACTCTCATGATATCGAATTTTAATATGTATATATATAATATGTAATAGTTCAATGTACATTGTTTTAATGTTTTATAATAGCATTTTGTGTTAAAATGTATTAATTTTATTTATTTATTTATATAGAATTAATGTTAAAAATAATTAATAAATTCAAAAAAATTTATATTACTATAATAATTTCTAGGAGCGGGTAGTGGGTTTTTAGGGGAATAGGGTGGGAAGTATTTTAAATATAATTAATTAATTATGTAAATATATTAATTGGTATTAATTAATTAATTATGTAAATATATTAATTGGTATTAATTAATTAAATATGTAAATATATTAATTGGTATTAATTAATTAAATATGTAAATATATTAATTGGTATTAATTAATTAAATATGTAAATATAATTATTGGTATTAATATGTAATTAATTGTTAAATTACTATTTAATTAAATATATAATATGTAATTGGTAAATATGTTATTTTAATAGCTTATTTGAGAATTATGCTTATTTAAATCATTTTTTTCATGTAGCCGGTTGTGGGATTATAGGGGATTAGGGTGGGAAGTAATTTAATAGTAAGTAATTAAATCTGTTAATTAATTAATTGGTAAGAATAAGTAAATACTTGTTATTTATCTAAAATATGTTAATTATATATAATTTAATTGTTAATTTATTTAAATAAATGGAATTATTGTTGAATATGTAAAATCAAACTTTTTTAGGATATGTAGTGGGTTGTGGGATTATAGGGGAATAGGGTGGGAAGTAATTTAATTGTAAGTAATTAATTATGTTAATTAGTTAATTGTTATGAATAATTAAATATTTGTAAAATAAATTAAATATGTTAATTATATTTTATGTAATTGTAAATTTATTAACATTAATGCTATTATAGTAAATTATGTTACATCTCACATTTTTATGTTATGTAGTGGGTTGTGTGTTAATAGGGGTATAGGGTGGGAAGTTAATTAATTATAAGTAATGACATATGTTAATTAATTAATTGGTATTCATAATGAAATAATTGTTAAAGACTTAAAATATGTTAATTATATAGATATAAATAGATATAACTAATATTATAATAATTAAATATAAAATATATATATATATGAAATATAATTGTCTAATTACATTTAATTACATATATATAATATATTTATAATTAGATATATAAAGATATATATAACATATAAATATATATAATTATAGATATTCTCATATATATATTATTTTGTATTTGGGGAAAGAGGTTGGTTTAGTCTTCTGGGTTACTTTTCTGTTTGGTTATTAAGGGGTATATGTTGTGTGCAGAGTCAGTTGTCAGTTTTTTGGTAAAGGTGTTTTTGTAGTGGTCAGGGTCAGTTTTCATTTAGTGGGTAAAGGGGTATTTTTAGGGGTCAGGGTCAGTTTTCAGTTAGTGGGTAAAGGGGTATTTGTAGGGTTCAGGGTCAGTTTTCAGTATTTGGGTAAAGGGTAATTTTTTTCTTTCAGAGTCAGTTTTCAGTTTGTGGATAAAGGTGTTTTTAGGGGTCAGGGTCAGTTTTCAGTTTTTGGGTAAAGGGGTATTTGTAGGGGTGAGGGTCAGTTTTCAGTTAGTGGGTAAAGGGGTATTTGTAGGGGTCAGGGTCAGTTTTCAGTTAGTGGGTAAAGGGGTATTTGTAGGGGTCAGGGTCAGTTTTCAGTTAGTGGGTAAAGGGGTATTTTTAGGGGTCAGGGTCAGTTTTCAGTTAGTGGGTAAAGGGGTATTTTTAGGGTTAAGGGTCAGTTTTCAGTATTTGGGTAAAGGGTATTTTTTTGGTTGCAGGGTCAGTTTTCAGTTTGTGGGTAAAGGGGTATTTTTAGAGGTCAGGGTCAGTTTTCAGTTTTTGGGTAAAGGGGTATTTTTAGGGGTTAGGGTCAGTTTTCAGTTAGTGGGTAAAGGGGTATTAGTAGGGGTCAGTGTCAGTTTTCAGTTAGTGGGTAAAGGGGTATTTTTAGGGGTTAGGGTCAGTTTTCAGTTAGTGGGTAAAGGGTTATTTTTAGGGTTAAGGGTCAGTTTTCAGTATTTGGGTAAAGGGTCTTTCTTTGGTTGCAGGGTTAGTTTTCAGTTTGTGGGTAAAGGGGTATTTTTAGAGGTCAGGGTCAGTTTTCAGTTTTTGGGTAAAGGGGTATTTTTAGGGGTCAGGGTCAGTTTTTAGTTAGTGGGTAAAGGGGTATTTGTAGGGGTCAGGGTCAGTTTTCAGTTAGTGGGTAAAGGGGTATTTTTAGGGGTCAGGGTCAGTTTTCAGTTAGTGGGTAAAGGGCTATTTTTAGGGTTAAGGGTCAGTTTTCAGTATTTGGGTAAAGGGTATTTTTTTGGTTGCAGGGTTAGTTTTCAGTTTGTGGGAAAAGGGGTATTTTTAGAGGTCAGGGTCAGTTTTCAGTTTTTGGGTAAAGGGGTATTTTTAGGGGTCAGGGTCAGTTTTCAGTTAGTGGGTAAAGGGGTATTTTTAGGGGTCAGGGTCAGTTTTCAGTTAGTGGGTAAAGGGTTATTGTTAGGGGTCAGGGTCAGTTTTCAGTTAGTGGGTAAAGGGGTATTTTGTGGGTTCTGGGTCAGTTTTTAGTTGGTGGGTAAAGGGGTGTTTTTAGGGCTTTGGGTCAGTTTAGGGTTTTAGGTTAGAGGGATACAGGGTAAAAATATGGTCAATTTAAATGTCTATTAAATTAGTTACTTTTTCATATATTTTATATAAAATATTTCAATTAATATACATTAAAACAATTATTGGTATTGTAGGACTTTAAATATTAATACAATTTTTAAATATATTTAAATGTATAAGGTATTTTTAAATAGATTATTTAATATGCAAATAATATTTATATACAATAATAAAGAAGGAAACATAGACAGGGTTAAATGCCATAAATGAAAAATTGTTTATTCACATATAAAAATTTATTTGTAAATAGAGAATCATTTTTTATTTATAATCAAAAATTTTCATTCAATGTTTTTATTAACATAACAAAAATATGAAGTACATGTATATGTTTTTAACACATAAATTATATTAACATAATTTTTTTATCTTTTACATATATTAACATTTAAATAGTTTCTGAAACAAATTGGTAATATGTACTTTTTATTTAATAACAAAATATTTATTCAGATACACATTGAATTTATTGTCATTGCAAATTATGTACATTTTTTTGTAATTGTAACATTTTTGTTTATTACCAAGTCATGTTATATTTTTGGAAATAATTATTATGAATATTGAACATATTTATAATATTCATTTTTAAATACATAAACACCAAAAACATTTATTATATACATACATAATGTTTTACATAATATTTGCAAATTTAAAAAAAACATTTCTTGTAACAAACTTATATATGCAATTTATTTTTACATTAACATTATTTACTAAATGTATTTATAAATCAAAAATTATTTTTTTAACTATAACATAACAGTTGAATAATTATTTCAAACTTATGAATATTTATGAAATAATTTTATACACTTTAAATAAATATTTACACTTAATATAATACTCTGTGTATTTTTTAAAGTGTTGGAATATAGAAATTAAATAGCATTTAGCTGTATACAGGGACTACTTTTTAACCGCGTAATGTTACTTAGGCGTATTTGGTGCTTCAACAGATCGCGGTTGGGTGCTGCTTCGCGTTAGAGAGGGTAAGTTTGTTTTAATTGTGTTTTATAAGTTTCTGAACTTATTGCTAGTGTATGTGTGCTGTGTTTATGTTTATGTAGGTAGAGTTAATTAGAGAAGATTGTGTGTTCGGTGTTAGGTAGAGTGTACGATATTGGATTTTTACCGCGTTTTTGTTGTAGGTGTGTGAGGTGAGGTAATATGTTTAAATGTTACTAAGATAATATGTTTGATGTATAAATATGTGTTTTTATATATGTATGGGTGTTTTTATGTAGGTGGGTATGTTATTTAATTTTTTCTAGGTTATCGTCGCGTTTCGCTGTTTTGGAGGACTCCCTTCTTTTTTGATCACAGCTGTGTAACGAGTATTATATACTCTTATTTTTGCACACTATTTTTTGGGTTTTTACATTTTCTTGGAGCGTTTATTTTTCGCCATTACGGATTTTTGGGTTTTCTATGGTATCTGGTGTCTACTGAAGTGGAAAGGAGTCGCTATGCATTTGCTTGTATTTTTGCATTTTTTTTGGGCTTTCATGGATTGTATGGGTTTTTGGAATGGTGTCCTATGGATTGCTTGGAATTGGATTACGTTTGAAGCTGTATCAGAAATATAAGTATTTTCTGGATTTTTAATGGGTGGGAAAACTGTTTTTAATTTTGCTTTACTTACGTTGTATGTAACATTTTGTAAATACATTATCTAAATACATTTTATATATGTTAATATTATGTATTTGATAATTTAATTGCAATTTGTTACATATTATAATGAAGAATTTTAGGAAAAATATGTTTAGTTTTACGTGTATAGTTATGTAATGTTTTAAAGAATAGTTTTGGCAATCATTGATAGATATTCTAGTCCTTTGCTAGTTGGATAGAGGGTAACTTGACTTTGGAGTGTGTTATACATTTTTTTAGTTTCTTTGGTGAGTTTAGGTCCAATCAAAGTTACTGATTGCTCCATTCGGAGCTCCTGGTAACTTTGTTCTTTTTGTAAGGATTGTATTAATTTGTGAAGGGTAGGCGTTCCTCGGCCTGTAGTTGCTTGGAAGGCATTGTGCCATCCTTCAACTGCATTGTTTGTTTTTGCTTCCTTATTTAGTGTGCTAAGGTAGACATTCCACCAAGCTATTTGGTATTTGGGTTGTCTTCTATGGCCTGATCTGTGTAGCCTTCCTACCCATGTGTCTTCGAAGTAGTCAAGCATAGGGCTTAGTTTATCTTCGTTTCTTTTATAGTAGGGGCTGTCTATTAATAAGTTATAGTGCTCAGTTACATCTGTTAGTGGAACATAGGCTAGGGCGATGAGTTTTTTGATTTGATAAGCAAATGTGCTATCAGTGGCGTATTGGATACTCAAGGTTGATTTCTGTAGATGTCGCCAGATACATTGATTAAAGTGGTAATAGCAACCTTGTATTGCTGTGTGTGGGTATGTTTTAAGGATGCTGTTTATCATAGCTTTTTCAAAGTCAATGATAATTTTTTGTGGAAAATAGTTGTTAGTATGTTGCTTGACTTCAGTTAGTATTTCTTGATAGGTAGTTTGCTGTTTGTTTGGTAGAAGGGCATAAAGGAATGGAATATTTGCATTTTGGAAATGACCATGGATGGTGTATAATTGATAAAAAGGTTTGGGGCATACAGAAAAAGTACCGTCCATCATCCAAGTTTGGCATTGGGTAAGTTTTGTCATGTTGTTTGCTGTGGCAAACAGTATAATTCTTTTATCTTTAGATTTGTTGTCATAGAGTATAACATTTTCTTTATTGTGAGTTACAGAGAGTTCAGGTGGAATTTGGACTTCTTCTAAAGTTTTTGGTGTGGGAGGAGTAGTGCATGTTGCTCTTTTTTGTCTAGCTACTGTTCTTTTAAGGGATTCTATAGATGGTAATTGGCTAGAAGCATGTTGGGGAAGTACACTTAAATGGTGTTTCAGAATAGCAGTTGTTGGTTGATCAGTGCTAGTACTAGCTTCTTTAAGGGAATCTAGCATTTGTCTAATCTCTATTTCTGTTACATTGGGTGGGTGATTATGTTCTTTAGTATAAGTAACAGTAGTTTCCTGAGTTATAGCTCTACCATAACATTTGTTGGCATAATATTTCGTACACTTCCAAAACACTTTCAAATCTTTTTGTTTCTCTTGAGTGTAGACATATCCCATGTAACAAAGAAGCATTTTCCCTTTTTGTGAATAAATGAATTTAGCTCCTTCAGTCATGATAGTATTGTAGTGCTAGGAGGTAATTAAAAGAGAATGTAAATATTTTTTAAGGAAAAAAAATGTTCTAATCACATTATACAGTTTCACACATTTGTATTTTACCTGTAAATGTTTTGATGCTTTCAAGTCGTTATTTTCAGCTGTTGATGTTCTTCAAACTGTTATTTTCTGTGTATATCTTTTTGTACCTGTGGAAGTTGAGAAAATGTGTAGAAATATTTTATTACTATTTATGATAATTTGTTCGACGTTTTTTGCTAGTTTAGATTTAGTTACCTATCTATTAATTCTCGATTTTACATTTCTAATATATACTTACTTTTTTATATGTAACTTTTGATGTCCAGGTGTTGTGTAGGTCTTCTGTTTTTTTTTTTCATCTGTAGGATGAGTGCTAAAAAAAAAAGATATATTTGATGTATTTTGCTTTAAAATATAGGTGTGAGCTTTGAGAGTTACATTTTCGCTGACTAATAATGTAGTAGTACTTACTTTAGATATGTGTAGGTCTCTTTCTGTTGAAGTCCATCAGTTTTCTTCCAGAAATCCAGCAGAGTTTCGTCTTCCTTTACTTAGGAGATGTATACTGCGTTTTTAGTTACTTAATATTTCATTTATATAGTATTAGGTTAATTGTTTCAGAAATAGGATTGGTTGTTTAAATGGATAGTCTGTTTTTATTTGTTGATTTGAATTTTTTTTTCTGTTATGCTAATTGCTTTCCTTATATGGGTGACGCAAATTAACGTTTATTGAATGTGTAAGGATTTATGTACAGGAATTTATGTACAGGAATTTATATAGCGCAAATCACCAAGCGGTTTCTAAGCGCTTGCTTAGGGAACCCGTCCTGGTATTCCCCTGTGAGATAACCCCGGCAGGGTATCCGCAAGGTGAAAGCCAGGCATCCCGCCGCGAGGGGCCGTTGTGGAGATTAAGCAAGCTATTGCCCAGAGTCGCAGAGTGTGAGCCCGTGAATTGAGTAGGCACCGGAGCGAGAATTGTCGAGTCCATGGACATTTTAGGACTCAAGACCCCGCCGAGCCGGGAATTGAACCCTGGTCCCGGGCTGACCTCTGCTTCCAGGTCTGCCTCCTCTAACCAGTGAGCCACACTTCTACATTTATTTTGTATAGGTAATGTTCTAGGTAATGTTATTTTGATATTTGTAAAGTGGAGGAATATATATAATTAGTTGTAAAAAATGTGTAGAAGGTCGAAACATTGTTTATGTATTATAAAATGTATGTTAGTATTTATTGTGTGTTGTAAATGTTATGAAAATAAATAATATATGTCATCTATTTATATTAACTAAATCTGGTTTTTTATGATCAGTATGACTTAATTATTAAATAATAAAGTCATTTATTTTAGGATCTATTAATGGCGATTTTTTTACAATCGATAAATTTGCTATCTATGTTTGTGTAATCGATATTTTGACTGTTGTTATATAAATATTTAATAATCGGTGTTTTAGAAATCGATAATGTTGTGAGTCGATATTGTTGTAGTCGTTGTTTTTAGTAGTCGATATTGTGTAGTCGATATTTTTGATGTTTGTTGTGTAAGTATAGTAAATCGATAATTTTGTTGTCGATAATTAGTCATCGATATTTTGTCCAGTCGATATTCGGTCTGTCGAGGTTATGTCAGTGATCCCCTAAAAAGATAGATTGGACTATTTTAGCAACCTGTAAGCAGAAAGCGGATAAGTCAGTTTCTGATTTCTTTACACGTTTTGAGGAGACATTCCATGACTTTAGTGGACAGTCATTGACAGATGACACAGGCAAGCATCTGTTCGTTGACAAATTTGCTGCGAACATGTTGCAAGAAATAGCTAGTCACTTAAAAGCCAGTGAGAGTTCATGGACTACGTCTTCCCCAGTCTCTCTTTTGACTATGGCTCAGTATTATAAACGTCAGGAATTGGAAGCGAAGGGTAAGGAGGATAAAATAGTTATGTTAGCTCAGGTTTATGGTCTATCTTATAGAGGTCGTGGTAGAGGTGGACGTGCGATGTATCGTCCTGGTACACCCTCTTTCCCTCGAGCTACTTTGTCTTCCGATCGGTGTGCTTATTGTAAGGAGATAGGACACTGGCGTTCTGAGTGCCCACTTTTGAAAGGTCAGCAGTATCAGTGTGGCAGAGGACAAATGAGAAGCTGCCCAGGTAATCTAGGAAATAAGGGAGGTATGAATAATCGCACGAGGTTTGAGGCAGTAGCGCATACTCAGAATTCTGCTAATACTTTTGACAGGCGAAATCAATATCAAATGTCTGATTATTCGACTGATGATTTAAAAGATTCTAATTATGCATAGGAATGCCTAATATGGGCTAGGGAACCAGCTAAAATCCCAGTAGATCAGAAGGGCCCCTATGTAGATGCAAATGTCCTGGGTTCTACTGATCGGTTTCTAGTTGATAGAGGAGTTACTCGTAGTGCTCTGTCTAAACAATTGGTTTCTAGGGTTCCCCTGTCTGTCTTAACAATAACATCAATAGGATTCGATGGGACACCTCCCCTTAGCCCACTGTCACAGCCGCTGTTGATAAATTCACTGCAGACTGTCCTTTTTTGCTTTCCCCTAACACACCGGACAATACTGTTGGTCTCGATATGCTCAAAGATTTTCGTGCCATGATACGATGTTGCCCAGAAGGTGTCAGTGTTATTTGGAATGATAACTATCCCATGGTTGACAGGTCTTGTCTCATTGGAGAGGAAATTGCTTTAGCATCGCTACCTAGTACCTTGTGGGCTACATCAGACACCGATGTAGGACAAACGGTTATCCCACCAGTCCACATTCAAGTAAAGGAAAGTGCTTTATTGCCTCGACTTCCCCAATATAAAAAATATCTGGAGAAGGTGAAGAGGCACTAATACTGATTGTTCAGGATCTGATTGGAGTGGGGGTTGTGGAAGAAGTTCCTTATAATATTTGCAATAGCCCTATCCTTCCCATCTTGAAAAAAGACATTGATACAAAAATATACAGGTTTATCATTGATTTCCGAGCGGTTAATAAGATCGTAGTTCCCCAATACCCGATAGTCTCTGACATTACTACAGTTCTTACCATGGTTCCACTGACTGCTACTACACTTACTGTGACTGATTTGAAAAATGCTTTCTTCTCTATACCTATTCTTCCTGACAGCCGTTATTTGTTCGGCTTCACTTTGAATAATCAACCATTCGGATTTTGTAGAGCTCCACATGGGTATACAGAGAGTCCTAGTATTTATAGCCAGGCATTGCAAAGACAGCTTAACTCTTTCCCTGTGCCAAAAGGGGTGGCTCTCATACAATATGTCAATGACATCTTGTTGGCTGCAGATACATCTGACCAGTGTGAAGAAGGAACACTGTCACTGCTATCCTTTCTTGCATATCACCATCATAAGTTTTCGTGGAAGAAATTGCAATATTCTAGACAGCAGGTTACCAATGTAGGTCACCTGCTGTCTAAGGTGGGACGGGCACTCACACCAGACCGCATTCAACCTATTTTATACGCGCCTGTGCCCCGTACTCAGAAGGATGTTCATGCACTGTTTGGCCTTACTTCATTTTGTAGGCAAAGGATCCCTAGTTTTTCACATATTGTTAATCCCTTGTTGACCCTTTTGATTAAAGACACTCCTATGCCCCTCTCATGGATGACCGAATCTCAGAATACTTTTTAATAATTGCGTCAAGCTCTATGTTCTGCACCAGTGTTAAGCACTCCAGACTACACCAAGACCTTCACACTCTATGTACACGAGAGAGATGGTTGTGCTCTCTTGGTTTTAACACAGACACATGGTGATAAGCAGCGTCCGTGTGCGTATTTTTCAGCTGTCGTTGATCCAGTTGCTCGTGCGTTGCCTTGGTGTTTTCGCTCTGTGGGAGCTGCAGCAGTGTCCATACGTCAGAGTGAGGGAATAGTTCTGTCACATAGATTGCTTGTGTTAGTACCCCATGCAGTTGATGCCCTGTTGAACCAAACAAAAACGCAGCATTTAACTAGTGCTCGCTTGACAGGATATGAATTGACACTTTTGGCCCCTCATATTACGGTGAAAAGAGGTTCAGCTCTTAATCCGCCTAATTATTCTTTACTTGTCTTTATGGATTCAGAGATGCACAAATAACTCTTAGTCTGTATTCAACCCAAATGTAAATGTAAATGTCATGGTACTTATAGAGCGCACTGTCACCAGACGGTCACCTTGTGGTGTCGCCTATTCGGCTTCCTGGCGCTGATACTCATACCGCTGTGGAACCCCTCCCGGCTTTCCCTGTGAAGTGTCTACTCCTGGGCATCCCCAGGGTGAAGCCAGGCATCCTTAGTGCTGTTGGGGCCGGTGTGGAGGCTAAGCAAGCTATTGCCCAGAGTTGCAGCGTGGGACTCATGATTAGAATAGGCACCGAGGCGAGAATTAACAGGTCTGAGGAAATTGAGCCCGAGACCTCGCAGAGGCGGGAATCGAACCCTGGTCCCTGGCCAGAACTCTGCATCAGGGTCTGCCGCTCCAACCATTGAGCCACACTCCTCCACACCCCAAAGGGCTACTGAGTGTCTAGTTCGTAAATAAATCTAATTTCCAACCTTTGTAAGGCTTTCGCTCTGTCACTGCCCCTCACTGTCCTTTACATGCTACTGCCACACTGTATTTTAATAATGTTGTGTTCCATTCACTTTGACTCCAAAAGTGGCTGGTTACAGGATAAGAATTGTCACTATTTCAACAATGTTGTAATACTCTCTTCTGTACTTGTAGCTTAGTGCTACCTATGTATCTTTTTGGACAAGGGCCCATTAACATATAAACAACAAAGTACGACTTGAGAGTAAAACTTTTTTTAAGGTTCACTCATAGCTAATTCAGGATACTCCAATAACTTTACTGGCTTTATATTTAGTTCATTTGTAGAATCCTCAGGCCCTATTCACAAAGGTAAACTTAGATCAAAAGTCTAAGCTAACGACTTTTGGTATTCACAATGGGAAACTTACATCAAAAGTCGAAGTTCACGACTTTCGATATTCACAAAGTGCATTCACGATTAGTATCTTTGCATCTACACTTGAGTTGTAATCTCAGCACTAGGGGCAGAGAAAGCTTTCTTTCATCCTGACACGCCTGTGCCAGTGTCTACCATTCCTCCCAACCAGCTCTAGATGAAACTCCTTAGCCCAACAGCAACCTCAGCTTTGCTGCAAACATAAAAGCAGCGCTGCTACTAACAAACCATTTTAAACCTTTCAACATGTCTTTGAATGCATTAGTTGGTTTGCCCCCTTTACAGGATGATTTGAGGAGAAGGAGGAGGAGGAGGAGGAGAGCAGAGAGGATTTTTAGACAAAGGATAACCCTCTTCGGGATGTCCAACCATGTCATGGTCAGATACCATTTTCATCTGATGTCATCTTGGAAATGGTTTGTGACTGGGAGCAGGAGCTAGACTCTGTGACAACTGCTCCAACGCCTCTTCATTCTATGTGAAGATTTAAGCAACACTCCATTTTATTGCTATGGAGCCATTTCAGTGGGTGTCTGGTGACCTTGTGGGCATCTCTCATGCAAGCCAGTCCTGCTGCTTACATCAGATATTGAACTGCATTATTAAGAGAGCCCATCTCCACATACGAATGCCCCATACACAGGACAGGAGGCATATGGTAGCTAGGGATTTCAAGCAATTTTCCCGCTTCTTGTGTGTGTTGGGTGCAAGTGATTGCACAAATGCACCTCTTAAGACACCGTATCATAATGCACACACAGGAAACATCATTAACATCGTGGACAGTACACCGCAATGCTGTTACATCGCAGTTGTTACAACGACCGCAATGTAACCACACTATGCCATTACAACGCAAGTCTTTACATCGACTAGCGCTAGATGGCATGCTAATATTACAAATAGTGTAGTTTACTATCCCAACACCTTCCCTACTGATAAGTGGACTGGAGTTGGAATGGTAAATTACACTTTTCTAATGTTAGCACGCCATCTAGTGCAAGTCGATGTAACAACTTGCGTTGTAATGGCACAGAGTAGTAACATTGCAGTTGTTGGAACAACTGCGATGTAACAGCACGCGTTGTACTAACACGTGTTGTAACTAAGCATGGGCGGATTTTGCGAATTGGCAATCCGCGAAATTGCGTATTTACGGATTCGCAATCCGCAATATCCGCGAACTCTCGCGAATTTGCGTATTTTTTTTTTCTGTTCGCAAGGATTTCTGCCAGTTCGTGAGGATTTTGTACCAGTTCGCAAACGCGAACTCACTTTTCGGGTAGCAACGGTCACGAACATGTTGTTTCTACATCTGGTTCATCACAGCACCCTCTGTTTCACCACTGCCACCCTCTGTTTCACCACTGCCACCCTCTGGCTCACCCATGCCACCCTCTGGCTCACCCATGCCACCCTCTAGTTCATCACTGTAGATTATGGGTGGAAAAGCACACCTGCCCTGCCTCAACTGACATAAATGAATTAGGGGCTGATTAATGTGTTACTGAATTTGAACTTCCTGGCTGGAACCTGCTTCCTTATCTGTAATTGCTTTCTCTGAGCCTGCTGTGAGGGTCAGAGCAGGGTCATAGAATAGTTGCAAGTAGGCAACTGAACTCTGGAGGGGCCCCTCAGGAAGCACTACAGGGAATGGTTACTAATGATAAGATTTAACTTTTGCACCTGCTGAGTGCTTTCAGTTTTGCAAAAATCCAAATATCCAGCAGCATCCACAAAAAGTAATCCTTCCAGGTCAAGATCCCTGGCACCTGCTTCCTTATCTGTAATTGCTTTCTGTTGCAGTGTAATTTTTTTAACAGGACCTTTGTTGTATACTTGTAGCTATTCTCTGAGCCTCCTGTGAGGGTCAGAGCAGGGTCATAGAATAGTTGCAAGTAGGCAACTGAACTCTGGAGGGGCCCCTCAGGAAGCACTACAGGGAATGGTTACTAATGATGAGTTTGAACTTTTGCACCTGCTGAGTGCTTCCAGGTCAAGATCCAAATCAAAGTGACCAGCACATGAAGAAAGCACTGAGAGGAGCCTGCTGGACAGGAACAGGAAGTTGGAGACTGTGGGGCACTTCCTTCCTCCCACCCCCCCCTCCCCCCCAAAATGGACTCCTTGCAAAAAAAAAGTGCAGGCAAATGTCAACCTGAGGAGTTATTCTAATAAAAATCATAATTTTCAAGGTTTATGCTGCCTGCTGGTGGATTTCTTGTGCGAAATTGCTGCCCGCCGCATCTACGTTTTCGCGAGTGTTTACTCCCGCGAAATTGTATAGTATTCTAGTTCGCAAGTGCGACCAAGCAAAAAAATCCGCTTCGCACGGATTTACGAATTTTCGGTAAGTTCGCGAGAGTTTGCGGATTTACCGAAAATCCGCAAAATCCGCGAGCGGAACGGATTTTACGTCCATGCTTAGTTGTAACTTCATACATTCACACCCACGTTCCGCAAAAGACACTGCTGGCACTATATTAACATGCAGGGTATCTGTAATGCCAGTGGTAGCTTTACTGATGTCCAAGCAGTGTTTCCAGGCAGAACACTAAACTGCTATGTTTTTCACAGAGCACCTCTTGAACGGGCAGATGGTAGTGGGAGATTTTGGCAATATGTGGCTTCTGGGTTAGTACCATGCACCACACATGTCTGAGATGTATATTTTGTAATATACACAAAAATTGCAAGGGGGACAGAGGCAGATCAAGGTCCAGCACACGCATCCCCAGGAATGTGCCAATGCATACAGGTGTGCAGTTTCTGTAGAGAGAAAGGTTAGGAGTGCCTAAGGGAACAAGACTGGGATCTGATCCTTTAGGAGCTAGAGCCCTCACATACCCCAAGAGGCCTCAATACCCAACAGGCCACGCAGGGGGCTCATAGCCGGAGTTCTTTTAAAATGCCGTGGTGAAGTATGAGGGTAAGAGTGAGGATGCAGTGAATGAGTAGAGTGGTGGCTTTAAATATATCTCGAAAGGAATCCAAGTCAAACTTTAGTGTGAGACCCTAGGTTATACTAGAAAACAAATACAGGCCATAGTGGATATAATGTTCCATGTTAGCTCTAAGCACAAGTGTTGGTCAACATGTTCCTTGCCAGTAATGTCATGAAGGATCAGGGCAATTCATCAGGACATTGAAATATTAATCAGCTAAACTACTCATAGGGAGGATGGTCAGAGGTACGTGTGTCACCTAGCGCAGTGCCATTCCTAATGCAAGAGGGTATGTTTTCTACGTTAGTGCAACTGTTAAGTCAAACAACCTAGAAAAAAGGAGAGAAATAGAGGTAAACAACAACACAATTCAATGACAGTATTGGTGCTTAATAGAACTGGCATTGTAAGCTATTGAATGCTTGGGTTCAATGCCCAAAGGGTAAAATAGCATGCCAGTGTTACAAATCATAAGTAATCCAGAAGGTGGTCAGTAGTGACAATCAGCAAGTGGTCACACACGAAGAGGGAGGTCAAGAATGTATACCTCATTTGGAATCCTAAGAGTGCGCAAGGGTTGGAATCACCCATTTATTTTCAGTATGCCCATCGCCAAGTAAACTGTGATTGTGACAATGATGAAAGGAAGCACCCATTGCCATGAAAGAAGTTACACAGAAGTATATGTGTAATGGTCATGGACAGCGGACCGGGTCTCGCATGCACAGTGCAGGGTCACAGGAAGGGATTAGCCCACAGAATGTAACAAATAAATAATCTTAATACTAAAGGAGGGGTGTCAAAGTTCCATGAGCAAAGTGGAGTCGCATAAGAAGCCCATCGTCCCAGCTGGATGAGGGTAAAAAGGAGGAAACTATTAAATAAAGGGTCAAAAGACTGCGTAGAAGCAATTGACCAAGTGGGAAAGAGATGCCCAGAAAGCACAATAAACCCATAGATAATTGCTACCTACCCCTGGCTCGGCTGATGCTCGCCTGCCAGCAGGCATGCCGGACCAGAGGGTACAAGTGGTGAAATGAGGCTACGTCAGAACGCAGTACCTGCGCTACTCATCTGTCTCATGGTCACTGGTATAGTATCATGGGCCATGGTAGGCGCCATATGGTAATGTAATGGTAGGAAACATGGGCGCCATTCTGGAGTGGTGCTGTGACCATGTCTAGGTAAAAGTGGCCTGTTAATCACTAGAGTGACAAGGTTAAATTATAGCGGCAGAGTGGGTTAGAAACACAAAATGTGATTTCACAAATTACTCATATTTTAAACAAAGGATTAACATGTTGTCCCTGCAGTGTACATGAGTGATTTGTCCTCACTGCATAGATGACCTAATCCCATCAGTGACGGTCATCAAGATAGTGCATATCAGTACTTACACAGTCTGTGTGGAGGGCAGAATGTCACAAATCAATTTCTTAAATATGATCAGATAGTGGGGGCCAGGTCCCAAAGGAGCTCAGAATGACAGTTAGGTACGGTCCGGGCACAGAGCGGTGTCAGTTGTGTATTTCACCAAAAGGAATGTCATCATTCAGTCCTGTCACATGTGTAGACAGGTGGAAAATCCATCTCTGTTCTTTCTTGAACAGATAGGTTATTGTCGCATTAGTATGCATTTCCTTTACTGTCCAAGACAGTTGATCAGGGGAATGTGGTTTATCAATGAAGTGTGCGCTCAACTTGGTTGTGATCCTTTTGCAGCCTATATTGAAACGATGTTCCATTATTCTTATTTTCACCATGCGTGTGGTCATGCCAATGTAACGCATTTTGCAGGGGCAGGTAATCATGTGAATGTAATTCGTGAAATTACGAGTGTGATTGTTGAGTCCACACCTGCTGGTCATTCAGTTGTAAAGTTTTTGAGTGTTTCGTAAAAGTGGATACTCCGCATGACCTACAAGGATAGTGCCCAGTCACAGGCGATAGCGCCTACGAGGGTTGTTGAGTGGGTTTTTGCAAAACTTTAGGTCTCAAATGTCACATAGTGTCTTTCAGGTTCTAAATACGTTTAAAGGAAAACCTAGGTAGGGGGTATTGCTGCTCTCCAGTGTGTAAAATGTCCCAGTGCTTTTTGATAACTCTTTTGATCTGGTATGATTGGGGTGTGAAAGATGTTACACTTAAGGTCTCGTCTTTGGCTTTTGTTAGTGTTTCCAAAAGTGGGGATCTGTTATTGTTAAGTGCTCTTTTACATGCATTTTGACAATGTGAGTTGGGTAATGGCCTGTCACAAGACTGGGTGACAAGGTGGTGGCTTGTCGTTCAAAATCTTCCAGGGAGCTGCAATTACGGCGCAGGTGTAACAATTGTCCATATGGTAGATTGTCCCTCAGATGTTTAGGGTGATGACTGTCATACCGTAAAAGACTATTACAGTCCACTGGTTTTTTTATGTGGAGGTTTCCAGACGGCCACCTTGCAATGTATTTGTCAAGTCCAGAAAAGGGAGGATCACAGTCGACACACTCATAGTAAAACATAAGAATGGGTCAAGTGTATTGACCCACTCACAAAAGATGTTGCCTCCCTGCTGGAGTATCGGAATGTCGTCAACATAACAATGCCATATAATGATATTAGCAAATTAGGGGTTGTTGTTGCCCTTGTAAAAGTCTTCTCAAAATTAGCAATCAGGCTAGACTAGGGGCAAAGGTTCTAACCATAGATGTCCCCTGTGTTTGATGGTAGAATTGTTCTCTGAATTGGAAAAAGCTCTATTTCAATGCTAGACTTGCACATTCTAGAATGAAGCTGATGGGGGTAGGTGAAGTCCATGTTTCAGACAGGAGGATCTGCTCTATCACCTCTACTGTGGCATCTTGAGGGATGTTGGTGTAGAGGGCTTCTACATCAAGTGTGACCAGTAGATATATCTTGGCCCCTGTCTCATTGATCTCACTAAGCAGAATGAGGACATCCCTCGAACCTTAGAAAAAGGAGGGAGTTTTTTGGACAAGGGTTTGTAAAAAGTAATCACAAAAGATGGATAGCGGCTCAAGTAGGGACTCTATTCCTGATACAATGGGTCTCTCTGATGGCGGGTGGTACCTTTATGTATCGTGGGGAGAGTGTAGAAGTAAGGGATCTTAGGGTTGGTATTGATCAGGAAATCTGCCTCATTTTTGGTCAACCATCTCTGTGCTGTGGCAGAGTTGCCTATGGACCTAATGGTTGTAGTAAGTCTGTGGGAAGGTTCCTGCATTATGGGTGTGTAGTAACGTCCGTCGGACAGTTGCCTCTGACATTCAACAACATAATCCACAATGTCCATAATGACAATTAACACTCTCTTGTCTAGTTATGTTGTTGTCATTGGTTAGCGCACATGTTGTCAGCTCTTCCAAGTGTGAAATGTTGTGAAAATGGGAGTCAGTTGGAAGTGCATTGACTTCTCTGAGAACTGCCTGTTTGAACACCAGGATCTCAGGGGAGACCATCCCTGATGAAGGAGTGAATGTGCAGCCATTGTGGAGGCTAGTGTCAAAGACCTTATTGGTTGGTTTATTATGGAAAACGTTTTAAGCAAACTTTACAGAAAAACTGAAGGAGCTCACATTTGGTACGAAAACGAAAACGATTTATCCTGGGGGTAGGTACGTAACCCAGGCTCTTTTGCAGGACCTCCGTTTCTGTACTAGACAGGGCTCTGTGGGATAAGTTCACTATGAGTTTGTGCTCTTTTTGGTTGCTGGTCTGGCTCCTTGTCTGTTGTTGTGTCTCAGACTGTGGAGTTTGCCAGTGTTCTCTTTTTTGTTATTGCTCTTGTTGCTTGCCTCTCCGTCTTCCTTATCCTCTGCCACAGTCTCTGCCTAAAAAAGGAGTGGGTTGAAAGAGACAAGTGGGGATGTGGGCCTGGGTGGTACATAGAGTAGATGTCAGGCCACATCAGAGGTGGTTATTGTTATGCATTCATCCAATACCCAAAGTGGGATGTAGGGGGATAGCAAGTATCCTCATTGCCCCAGCTACATGAGCTTATATCGCTGCTCAATGATGCATTCCTCTGGCGTAAGGGGCCACTATCAGTAGATGAAGTGTCACCACTCACTGGGTAGTCTTCCCTTAGGTAGGGATAGATCTTCTCTTTGTCAGATTTCTTCAGATGCTTTTGGAGTTTCCCTTTCCTGTGTTTTTATAGGTATTCATTGTTCTCATTAATTTCAGTGTTGATCTCTGTAAGTCTAGACTTGTACCTTGTACCTTGAACCTTGGGATATGGATACTGGTTTTTAGGTAATCTTTAGGTAATTTTCAGCCCTGGTAATTTTAAGCATAAGTGCACTTATGCCCACATGCATCAAAGTGAATTGCATTCACAAACGGTGCGAATCGCAAAATTTGGCCGTTTGCGAATGTAATTTATTGCTTTGGGATGCATCATCTTTGAAGTGTATTTTCGCTATTTTAGGAATCGCAAAATGTTTTGCGATTTCTTAAATCGCATTTTTTTGCGAAAAAATTGAATGCATGAAAATTCGTTATTTGCCATTTCTTAAGAAATCGCAAATAAGAATTCTTAAAATTAGAAGAAGTCAAACCTGGTGGTAATTTCTTCAAAATTGCACAATGCAGGTGAAATCCATCAAGAGTGCATATGAGGTGCCCCAGAAAGCTTCGAATTTTTTTTCACAATGGCAGCACTCTTTTTTTGGGCACGGAGGCAGAGGCTGAGAGCTGCAGCAGGATGGGGGAGAAGGATTATTCAAGAGAGAATTTTCAGAGTGCGCATTACCTTACTAGGGCAGACAGAAGCAGAAATCTATGATAAGTATAGGCTCAATGCTCATTTAATTTTAGATTTAATTGCTGAATTGGACCCAATCTTGCAGAGACACGCAGGACACAAGCCATACCTACCCATGGTCACTTATTGCGTTCATTACACCTCCTTGCCTCTGGGTCATTTCAGGGTGTAATCGCCATTGCTGGTGGTGTCTCCTAGAGTTCCCTTTCAAGATTTTTTAATGCTTTTCTGAATGCCATGTTGCAAAGGATAAGGCATCACATTAAATCTCCAAGTACACAACAGGATTTGTTAAAAACCAAGTTAGATTTCTACAACATGGCACATTTTCCACATGTCATTGGCTGTGTAGATGGCACACATGTTCCCATTTGCCCACCTTCAGAAAATGAGTACATTTTCCGCAACAGGAAAAGTTACCATTCTGTCAACATACAAGCAATTTGCAATTCTCAAACTTTCCTCACAGACTTAGTCGCAAGTTACCCAGGAAGTGCCCATGACTCCTATATTTTTAGACACAGTGCCATCCATACCCGACTGCTTGCTGGTGAATTTGGAGAAGGATATTTGCTTGGTAAATATAAATTTCATAATTTTTAAATACTCCTGTGCCTTCTAGACACATGTTGCTCATGCATTGTATCTGTTATTACTTCTTAGGTGACAGTGCCTATGCAGTGAGGTCATACATATTAACACCCTATCTTAATCCAGTAACCAGAAAAGAGCAGCAGTACAACCATGCTCACATATCAACCCGCAATGTGATAGAAAGAACCTTTGGTGTGCTGAAATCTCGCTTCCGCATACTTCATAAAACAGGAGGAGCTTTACAATATCGCCCTGAAATTTGCTGTCAAATAGTTGCTGCATGTGCAATGTTGCACAACTTAACCACTAGGAGAGGTATAGAACTGGATCTGGACGATGTACTACCTCAAAATGGTAATCAGCCTCATCAACCCCATGCAAGATTACATGGACCAGAAGCAGCAGAGGGTAGAAGGAGAAGGACAGAGATAACACAACATTACTTTAAAAAAAGGTAAGAACCACACAAGACACTCAGGTGCTTGACTGTAAACTGTTTATTGTACAGAAAATATATTATATGCACTTTTCTCTTCAAATGTAAATGCTTTTAGATCACACAGTAAATTACTTTGCCTTTACTTTAAAGCAGAAAGCAATGTTTTTTAAATGAGAAGTAACAAAGGGGGTTTTGGCTTAAGCACAGTAAGGCTGTGCCAAATATACAATGAACAAAAACTGGTTGCCAGTACTGTGCAATGATTCAATACATTACCTCAATGAGCTAACAATTGCTCATTCCTAAGGACCACTCTTTCAGTCAAACATTGAATAGAAAAATACATTTAAATTTTTATTTTTCAATATAAAGAACAGAGTATTTTCTATTGTTTTTTATTTTTAGTTTTTCGAACATTCAAGATAAACCAATATCTATTTAAATCAGAATTCTAATGTCAAGGAGGGGTAGGGGTGCTCAGGTATACGAAAATAGCTACGGGGGTTGTGCTTCAAAAGACAACGAACTTAGAAACATTAAACGTTATGTTAGACAACATTAAATGACAACACACACTGTACAAAACGAAGAATGGTGGTAGGGGTGGGGTGGTGGCTGTTTCTGAGTGGAAGAACAACTTAATTAGTTCTAAATGATAGGCTCTACACTTATCCTAGTTGTGATCGTAGATACAACCTGCTACATTCAATGGAAGAGATCGCCAATACATTCACATTAACTGATTAGACCATCAATAATTCATTAATTTAAACTCGTGTTTAAATGGATACAGATTGGTCTAAACACTCAAAAATAACACCACGGTCAAAAGACTCCACGGTCGACACGTTTCGAATCCCTTCTAATTCAAAGGATTCTCCTCAGGACCATACACAATAAATCTGTCTCGCTTTATGTGGGCTACACTGTCTGTCAGTTTGATGGTTGTTACGATATGCCCAAACACTGTCTTTGGAATACGATTAATTCACATCCATTTTTATCAAAATCTTGACTCGTCTCGAAGTTATTTCTTCAACTAATGGGATACTCTGCTCCGGTCTGCTTCGTCTCCAACAAGTGAGTAGCGTTCTCACTTGTTGGAGACGAAGCAGACCGGAGCAGAGTATCCCATTAGTTTGTACAGTGTGTGTTGTCATTTAATTTTGTCTAACATAACGTTTAATGTTTCTAAGTTCGTTGTCTTTTGAAGCACAACCCCCGTAGCTATTTTCGTATACCTGAGCACCCCTACCCCTCCTTGACATTAGAATTCTGATTTAAATAGATATTGGTTTATCTTGAATGTTGGAAAAACAAAAAATAAAAAACAATAGAAAATACTCTGTCCTTTATATTGAAAAATAAAAATAATTTTTTTTTTTTCTATTCAATGTTTGACTGAAAGAGTGGTCCTTTGGAATGAGCAATTGTTAGCTCATTTAGGTTATGTATTGAATTATTGCACAGTACTGGCAACCAGTTTTTGTTCATTTTAAATGAGAAGATCATCTTTTTGACAAAAAATGTAACATCAAAGGTACCATACTATTTTCTACGTCCACGCACCCCTAATGCTTTGCCTGTACTTTTCATATCTCCCATGGGCATGTAACTTGAAATGCATTTTTTCCTGTTGCTACGGCATGCCACAGGTAACACTGGAACAAGTATGCCACTGAAATTTCTGGCAACATCACTAACCCCAATTTCTGACTGGTTTGCAGGTGCATCATCACTTTGTGTTCTTTCTACAAGATTATGGAGTGTCCCCATTCCCCTGGCAATCTCTCCACAAATGTGTTTTATTTCCAATTGCATGGCAACTGTCTGTTTACAGAGTTGAGCAATACTGCTTGAAAGTCTAGACATTCCCCTGGTGTGACCCTGCATGCAGGTCATTGCTCTAAGATGCCTCTTAGCACTTTCCCCTTGCTGTGTCTGTATTACTGTGCACAGTTTCTCCAAAGATGTTGCAATGCGGTGCAGGTTATCTGATGTTGTTCTATGCCCTTTATCAATAACATTTGTCATGTGTTTAATACTGTTGTGCATTGCACCAATCTCTTTGTCAATGTGACCAAGTTTTCCCTTCATGACTCTAATATCTTTGCCTTGTAGGCGCTGAACTTTCAGAATTTTATCCTCAACAACACTGCCGATGCTGCTCTCCCCTACAGCTCTTCCTCTTTGTGATGCATGTGACCGGCACCTATAAAACTGTTGAAGTCTATTACACCTGCTCTGCATTGGGTTAGAGGTTGCTGGTGTTTCAACAGTCTGCATTTCTGGGACATTAACATTTTGAGTTTCATCACTATCAGACTGCTGCAGTTGGCGCAGTCTGTGTCTTTGCCTTCTTTCCAAATTTAAGGATGATGAAGTTGCAGCATTTGACTCATCTGTTTCTTGTCCATCTTGAGTATTAAATTCTGTCAATTCATTCTCATTAATTTCTTGTTGTGTATCTAAGATTGAAATAGTGCAAACAGTGTGTTACTTTCAAATTTGCACTTTTTGTTTTGGTTTTCAAAATACATTTTCATACAAAAATAGCTTGCTGCATGCCTACTTTGGTCTCCTAACATAATATAATTGATTTTTTATTAACTTTGCCTAACTTTTGCATATGCAATTTTTTTAACAGACTACAACTCCCATAATGCACCGCTACATGACTGAAAATGAGTAATTGTTCGATTTGAACTACTGCAAGTGAGAAATGCCAATTGAGCATCAACTAAATCTTTTTAAGGCCTCTTCCTATCCATTTGTACATTTTGAAAAACAATTTCAAAAAGTCTTACCTTCAGAAGGTCCAACAAGGTCTGAGGTATCAATGTCAATTACTCCAACAACAGCTTCAGGTAAAAGTGTTCCTTCCACCATGTCTTCAAGAGGGGTATTGGGCCTATCCCTGGGGGTACCTCCACCAGTCCTTTTGGCAGCCTTCATCCTGGTTGCTATTCTTTCCTTGGCACGACTGCGCAGGTCATACCTGCGTTTCTGTAAGTTGTTTATATCACGATGTGCAACACCCACAGAATTCACCTTTGCTTGAATAGCAAGCCAGAGATTCCTTTTAAATTCTTCAGGCACCTTCAAAGACTGTTTACCAAACAGTTGGTCCTGACTCACAGTGACCTCCTCAATAAGTATTTCCAACTCCTGGTCACTGAATTTAATTTTTCTTTTCCTGGCTTGGATTTCTGCTTCAGCATTTTCATTAGCCATTTCTCCAAAAACTGCAGACACACACACTGCTGCAGGTCCTCCAGGCTGAGCTCCAACTTCCAACTGCCAAAGCTCCCCTTCAAACCTGGGAGCAGCTGTGTGCAATTACACTCCTGCCTTCCTGGCTGTAATCTCATTGAGATTCAGCATGTGTGCATTTTCGCTAATTGCGAATTTGCAAAATGCGAATTCGCAAGTAAGAATTCGCAAAGTTCATGCGATTCCGTAAAAATTGCGATTTTTACCGAATAGCTAAAAAAATGCGAAAAAATAATGCATTCCAAATTGCGATTCCTTATTTGCGATTCTTTAAAAATCGCAAATAAGGAAGCGCAATTTGAAACGTTGATTCATGTGCCGGTTAGAACCTAAAAGACACCATAGTACAAACAAGACCCAAAGTTGTGCAAAAACCCAATCAACAACCCATGTGGGCACTACCACCTGTGACTGGGCACTATCCTTGTGGGTCATGCGGGGGATGCACTCTCAACAGGCCCTCAAAAATGATACAACTAAATGACCACCAGGTGTGGACACAATGATCACACTCTAATTGTATCTTCACAAATTGCATTTACAGCCTTCATTGGCAAACCGCTCTCCCCTGATCACCTGTCTTGGACAGTACTGGAAATGCATTAATCAATGAGGGAATTATTAAGGGCTACTCACCCGTGAGGCTCTCAAGGCGCTGGGAAGGGGGAGCAGCTCCGGTCAGTCAAAAAGCCAGGTCTTGAGAATCTCCCTGAAGATGTGCAGGGTGGTAGCACGAATAATGTTTATCGGCAGCTCGTTCCTGATCTTGGCAGCGATGTAGGAGAAGGTTTTTCTACCTTTTCTAGCTATGGGGATGCACAGAGGTATGGCAAGGGCAAGGTCGGTGGATCGTAGGTTCCTTTTGGGTATGTGGAAGGAGGTTCAGTCATTGAGATATTGAGGTCCGGTGTTGTGGAGGTATTTGTAGGCATGGGTGAGTGTCTTGAAGGTTACTCTCTCCTCAAAGGGGAACCAGTGGAGGTTACACAGGTGTTGGGTTATGTGTTCAAGTCGAGGGATGCCGAGGACGAGTCTGGCTGTGGTGTTCTGTATGGTCTGGAGTTTGCGGAGCGGAGAAGTGTAGATCCCAGCATAGAGGGCATTTCCATAGTCCAGTCTGCTGGTTATGAGTGCATGGGTGACGGTCTTCCTTGATTTAGGGGGAATCTATTTGAAGGTCTTGCGGATGATGCGGAGGGTGGTGAAGCAGGTAGAGGCGATGGCGTTGAACTGTTGAGCGATGGAGAGGGAGGAGTTGAGTATGATGCTGAGGTTTTGGGCATGGTCCATAGGGGTGGGCGGCTGCTGAGGGCAGTGGGCCACCGGTGTTGTCTCATTCAGAGGGGAAGGGTCCAAGGACGAGGACCTCTTTCTTCTCCGAGTTTAGCTTCAGACAGCTGCTGCTCATTCAGGATGTGTTGTCTTTCATTCCTTCTTGGAAGTTGCGCCTGGTTGTGATGGGGTCTTTGGTGAGGGAAAGGATGAGCTGGGTTTCGTCAGCATAGGATACTATGCTGAATCCGTGCTGTCTGATGATGGCGTAGATGGGGGCCATGTAGATGCTGAGCGACGATCCTTGGGGTACTCCGCAGTTGATTTCCTTGGGTTCGGTGAGGAAGGGCGGCCGTCTGATTCTTTAGGATCTGCCGGTGAGGAAGGAATTAAGCCAGTCAAGAGTGGTTCCCTATATGCCGGCATTGTGGAGTCTGGTGGTAAGTGTGCGGTGGGAGCCGGTGTCAAACTCTGCAGAGAGGATAAGTAGGATCAAGGTTGCAGTGTATCCTTGGTCAAGGAGGGTGTGGATGTCATCTGTGGTGGCGAGTAGAGCAGTCTTGGTGCTGTGATTGCTGTGGAATCCAGATTGGGAGGGGTCGAGGATGGAGTTATCTTCGATTAATTTTGTTAGCTGTGCATTGGTGGTCTTCTCTGTGGCTTTGGCCGTGAAGGGGAGGAGGGAGATGGGCCGGTAGTTCATGAGGTCCATGGGGTCTGCTGAGGGCTTCTTGAGTAGGGGTCTGACCTCAGTGCTTTTCCAATAGTCCGGGAAGATGCTGGTTTTGAAGGTGACATTGATGTTGTGTCGCAGTTCCAGAACAATGGCGGTTGGTGGCTCTGTGGAAGATGTGCAGAGGGCAGGATACCGTGGGGGCTCCTGACTGGATGGCTTTCATGGTCGATGCGGTGTCTTCGGTGGTGACTGGGGTCCAGTAGGAGATGGCGGGCTGCCGGCGTTGCTGAAGGAGGGAGGGAGTGGTTTCGGAGTCAGGTGTCTGGTCATTGAAGTTGTCGTAGAGGCCCTTGATTTTCAGATGAAAATAGGTGCCAAGCTTGTTGCAGGGGTCCTGGAAGGTGGTTATGTCTGTGGATTCACTGGGGGGATTGGGGAATTCCTGGATGATGCTGAAGAGTTCTTTGGAGTTGCTGGAGGTGGCGAGGATCTTGTTCTGGATGAAGATCCTTTCCGTGGACCGGATACACTGGTGGTATAGTCTTCATGGTACTCTTGTAGGTGGTGCGATCTTCTGAGGTTTTGCTGTTTCTCCAGTTCTTCTCGAGACGTCTGCAGGTGCATCTGAATTCTTGGAGGTTGGTGGTGAACCAAGTGGCCTTCTTGCGACGCAGTTTATCAGGATTGCGTTTGGGTGCAAGCTCATCCGCACAGTTGGTGATCCATCTGTGGAGTTCTTTGGCTGCGAGTTTGGCATTGGTAGAGGTGGTGGGGGCATTGCAGTTAAGGGAGGAGTTGAGTTGTTCCTCAGTGACTTTGCTCCAGTTTCTTTGTGGAGGGGGGGTTCAGTGTACGCAGTGGTGGTTTGTCGATGGTGAATGCATGGTGTGGCTGAAGTGGTAGTTGTTCCCACATGTGAAAATCGGGTCGAGGGTGTGTCCTGCCTTGAAAGTAGGGGTGGTGAGGATCTGTTTCAGTCTGAGGTTGTCTAGGAGGGCGGTAGAGTTGGGGTCTCTGGGTTCTCGGGGTGGAAGTTCAGTTCTCCGATGAACATGTAGTCCATGGAGGCGATGGCGTGGGGTGCGATGAGGTCAGCGATGGTTGTGATGGATGAAGTGTGAGGTCCTATGGGTCTGTACGAGAGGGTGCTGCACAGCATGATTCTAGGGATGGTCTGGATCTGGAATTGAAGGTGTTCTGTGGTGGAGGAGGGGCCGCTCGTGGTGGAGAGTTAGAGGGAGCTCTTATGTGTGATGGCAATTCCTCCTCCTGGGAGGTGGCGCCAGTCCTTCCTCTGGATCTTATATCCATCATGGATGGTGGTGGCAATGTCGGGGGCCGAGGAGGCATTGGTCCAGCTTTCTGTGAAGAAGACGATGCCTGGCAAGAGGGTGTCAAAAAGGTCCCAGATCTCTACGGCGTGTTTGTGCAGGGAGCGCACATTGAGGAGGATGCACTTCAGGGCTTCGGTGGTGTTGGCGTCCGATGAGGGGGTGCTGACCCTGCGGGTGCGGAGGGTGGTGAAGGTCTGATGGCAGCGATGACAGGAGAACTGGCCATGGGTGGTATTTGGCTTGGACAGCTGACAGTTGTTGTTCCTTCCAGGGTTGAGTGCGACGGGCACAGACGGGCTTGCCTTTGGCGTGCCAGTGGTGTCTCTGCACAACGGCCACCATTAAATAGGGGGTGGGGGAGGGAAGTGCAGCTGGGAGGCGGGATTGGGAAAACCGGCAGGGTTGAAGGGCCTCGCAGGAAGCAGAAGCAAAAATGGGCAGAGAGGGCAGCAAACAGGAACGGAGGCAGAGGAGGCCTAGGAGACCAAAAAATGATAAAAACAACAGAAATAAGTGAAAAAATAATTAAGGCAAATATAGAAATACCACAAGACACAAGTCAGCAGACTCGAACCCCTGCCAGATGCACAAGTGGAAGGGGCAGCAGTGGCAGAATCTCAGTCAGCGGAGCTGCGCGGGCGGAGTGCTGTGTCTTTGACTAGGAGGAATGCATCCTAATGCCGCAAAAACCTATCTGTTTCAGAAAGAACAGAGGTGGATTTTACACCTGTCCACACATGTGACAGGACTGAATAACGTCATTCCTTGGTGCGAGATACACAACTGACACCCCTCTGTGCCCATACCCTACCTAACTGTCATTCTGTGCTCCTTTGAGGCCTGGTCCCCACTGTTTGATCATATTTAAGTAATCGATTTGTGATATTCTGCCCTACAAAATGACTGAATACCTTCTGATATGCACTGCCTTGATGACTGTCACTACTGGGATTAGGTAATCTATACAGTGAGTACTAATCACTCATGGGCACTGCTGGAACCAAATAACAATCATTAAAATATGAGTCATTTGTGAAATCACAGTTTGTGTTTCCAACCTGCTTTGCCGCTATAATTTGACCTTGTAGTAATTAACAGGCCCTTTTCACCAAGACACGGTCACAACGCCACTCCAAAGCGCCACCCGTTTCCTACCATCATGTTCCAATAAGGCACCTATTATGTACCATGATACTATACCAGTGACCATGAGACAGATGAGTAGTGCAGGGACTCTGTTCTGACGTAGCCTCCGTTCACCACGTGTACCCTCTGGACTAGCATGCCTGCTCACAGACGAGCATCAGCCGAGCCAGGGATAGGTCGCAGGCTGTCAATGGCGATTGTGAAATATAAGTCAATTACCCACGTGTTTTGTGTGCTTTCTGGGGATCTCTTTACCACTTGGTCGATTGCGTGGTGTAGGCTTTTCACAAGTTTATTTAATTTTTTCCTCCTTTTTACCCTCATCCAGCTGTGACAATGCTCTTCTAGTGCAACTCCGCTTTTGCTCATGGAGCTTTGACTCCCCTCCTTTAGTGGTAAGATTATTTATTTGTTACATTTTGTGGGCTAATCTCTTCCTGTACTGTGCATGTGAGACCCGGTCAGCTGTCCATGACCATCACCCGTTGCACGGATACTTGTGTGTAACTTCTTTCACGGCAATGGGTGCGTCTGTTCATCGTTGTCACAGTCACATTTTACTTGGCGCACTCTTTGGATTCCACATGAGGTATTCATTCTTGATCTCCATTTCTGCGTGTGACCACTTGTTGATTGTCACTACTGACCACCTTCTGGATTACTTATGATTTGTAAGACTGGCATACTATTTTACCCTTTGGGCATTGAACCCAAGCATTCAATAGCTTACAATGCCAGTTCAATTAAGCACCAATACTGTCATTGAATTTTGTTGTACTTTACCCCTATTTCTCTCCTTTCTTCTAGGTTGGTTGACTTATCAGTTGCACTAAGTAGAAAACATACCCTCTTGCATTAGGAATGGCACTGCACTAGGTGACACACGTACCTCTGACCATCCTCCCTATGAGTAGTTTAGCTGATTAATATTTCAATGTCCTGATTAATTGCCCTGATCCTTCATGACATTACTGGCAAGAAACATGTTGACCAACACTTGTGCTTACTGTTCTACCTTTGGGCATTGAACCCAAGCATGCAATAGATTTGCATGCCAGTTCTATTAAGCACCAACACTGTCATTTATTTTTTTGCTCTTTTCCCCTTTTTTCTCCTTTCTTCTAGGTTAGTTGACTTATCAATTGCACTAAGGTAGATCACATACCCTCTTGCATTGGTAATGGCACTGCACTAAGCGACAAGTGTACCGCTGACCTTCCTCCCTTTGAGTAGTTTAGCTGTTTTATATTTCACGGTCCTAACGAATTGCCCTGATCCTTCATGACATTACTTGCAAGAAACATGTTGACCAACACTTGTACCTAGAGCTAACATGTAACATTTTATCCAAGCTAGCCTGTATTTGTTTTTAATATAACCTAGGTTCTCACACATTAAAGTTTGACTTAGATTCCCTTTGAGTTAGCTTTAAACCCACCACTCTACTCATTCGCTGCACCCTCACTCTTGCCCTCATACTTCACTATGGCAGTTTAAAAGAACTCCAGCAAAGAGCCCCCCTCTGGGGCCCATTGGACTTTGCATTGCAGCACCGGCCCAGCGAGAGGCTGCCCTATGATGAAGCATGACACCCCTTGGTGTGTGTGAGGTCTCTTTACCCTGAAGGAACAGATCCCGTCTTGATCCCTCAGGCACTCTCAACCATCCTTTCTACAGGAACTGCACACCTGTATGCATACCTTGTAATATACATGTATGTGTGTAATATAATATTACACTATTCCTCATGACACATACACACCATATACTATTCCATACAGCATGTACTGTACAGATGCAAGAGCGATATGTACAAATATTCCCACATTGTTCTTCTAAGGTGACGCTGCATACAGGTGCCCAACTACTGTACCTTAGCAGAGGTACAATAGGGCACACAAACATAGACGAGCCATCATAGAGTGCACTTTGGTCTCCTGAGGACTTAATTAAGATGTCTAGACCATATGTGGGGGCGTGCTGCTTTACTCCTTGAAGTTGTGTGCAAAATTGTAGTAGCCAGTTGTGTTTGGCCAAAATAGCATTATAGCATGGCTTATATATACCTTTGGACCCCCAGCTATGTCAGAATACAGGCAACCAGGCCACAGTACAAGGCATAGGGCAGGGTAAGTAGGTGTTTGATCAGCTGGTTGGCACTTTTTACTCCTAAGCAATTTGTTGTGTTACCGCCTTCATGTGGTTTGCAGTCTGTTGTCAATGATGACAGTTGGACATTTAACACTTTGTAAGCGATATATGTTGTCTGTAAACATCAGCCGTTGGCAAGAGTCACAAGATAGGCCATGCACTATGTTATGTGCACATGTCAGTGATTAGTGTGGACAGCGTCTCTATGGACTCCATTGCCTCAGGAGATTAATGTCAGTTCATTTGTGAGACCTCTCTGGACAGTTTGGCAATAGTTCCCTGATTCACAAAGGGCCTTTGCCCTTGGTCAGAGGTGCCACAGTTGGTGAGTGTTCGTACTCACAGCCATGAGATTTCTGAATATTTAGATCCCGTCCCAAGTGCATGGAGCCCTACAACAGGGCAGCCTCTGCCATGAGGGCATAGGCCTTTTATGAATCAGGCCCCTTTTATATGTGTGCTGCAACTAATGTGGCAGTAAGCACTTATTTCTGTCATATGTATACCATGGTTCAAGTGGACCTGTGTGATGACATGGCTATTCCTTGCTCATAAATGGCATGTTTGACAGCTTCATGTGTGATGTGCCACTCCAGGCCTGTTTGTTATTTTTGTTGAAAATGGGACTTGCGTTCCTGTTTCACTATGGAATGAAAAAGACAACATGTACCAGAATTCAATGTGATCATCTCAGCTGGATCACCACATCATTAATGGACTTGGGGAACTTGGCAGGGCTGTGTGATTAGAAACCATCTCCCTCATGGATCTGATCAACACCTACTGGCCCCAATCAAAAATGCCTAGACATTTTATATTGTGTTTAATGCAGAATGCATCCCACACTCAGGTCTAATGTACTCCTGTCTTGATATATCACTGTTTCATCCTAACTTAACAGGTACCTTGAGAAATATATGACAGAGAGTGGCTGCCACTATCTGAGCTGGTAATGTTGTATTAACACGCTCCCCCTACTCTAATGGCACATCTAGGCCCCTCGCAGGTACAAAGACACACTACCCTTCAGCTCGCAGCAAATTGACTCCAGATTTCCCTGTGGCCTGCAACACTTATCTGTTCTTCTGGCCTCACATAATACAGAGGGTACCTATGAAGTACCCCTGCAAGTTAGCATAGGCATATTATTATCATAGAATGTGTGGGTGCCTTGTCCTCATTTCTTTCAGCCATGTTGGGAAGGTGGGTTCAACAGTGCAGCAGGATGGCAGGGTACCTTGCTTGGAGGTGAGGGCGACTCAGAATGACCATAAAATTGATGACTGCACCTCTTGAAGTGGGTTGGGAGTGCTGCTCTCTGCTGATGAACAACTAAATCCAGAAAGATATGTATAGGCCTGATTCACAAAGGCCCCCCTCACTTTGAATTCTAATTATGGAGATTCTGCCCCGGTGCAAAGACTCTCCCATGACTGAGGGTCCTTCGCCATCAGTGCAGTGGCCCTATGTAAATCAGGCCCTAAGTGTCTAGGGATAAATAGCACTACCTGCCCTCACTTTAGTGAAACACTACAGTCAACTTTGATGTAAGCACAAAATGTGGATAACGCGTACCATAATGCAAAGGGTCAAACTGTGTTGGAATGTATTGTAGAGTGTACCCTAACCCTCTTTCCTTCCTGAATTAAAGTTGCTGCCATTTTCCCCCACTTTCTTCTCTTTTACTGGAAAAAAAAATGTTCAGCCCATTTTAAAATTCTCCGGTCCGAGTGAGGAGAGTTTGCTCTGGATGCGGAAAATTGCCAATCGGACCAGAGACACTGAAAAAGGACAGGCATCCAATATTTCAATTCAGGAAATATATTGCATGAAGTTCATGACAGGAAGTTGCAGGCGGCCATTTTATGGTCATTCTGAGTCATCCTCACCACCAAATAGGATCCTCTGCCATCCTGCGGCTCAATTTATCCAAACTGCCCCCAGCATTTCTGAGGGACTTGATGAGAAGGCACCTACTTTCAGTGAGGGCTAATTGAGGGTATTAGCAGAGGGGGTACTTAATAAGTACCCTCAGCAACCTGGGGATCCAGAGGACTGAGCAATTTAGCACATAAAAGACTCTGGTCCGACATTGCTGTGCGCCGCAGTGCAGTGGGTATGTTCCAACGGCAGGCCAGATCATGCCGCAAGCACTAGAAGTACCTGAAATGCTGGGTCAGAATGCAGGCCCTGGAAATATTGGGCCTCTCTTCCCAGCCCCATGTGCACGGGAGGGTCCTGAGTGCAGCCCAGATGACTCTCCACGCTCAGCTGGAGGAGTATGAGCTGTGAAGACCTGGAAAGCTCATGAACTGCTTTATTTGTGTGATAGTATGATATAAGTGGTGACAGAGGTGTACCATTATATGTCTTATGTTGCCATTCATGTATATCAGAGCGATAGCTGCAGTAGTTATAAGACCAATGCCTCATTGTAGCACAATAAATGCACTGACCAGAGTGCCTATTGCGAATTGTGTTCTGAACACAACTGGGGAAATAACTCTCACATGTTGCATTTGAATAAATAAATGCACTGCCAACACCATGACTGGTGAACCAAGGGCCTTCTGACAGCTCTGTGCAATGGCATGGGGAAAGGAAAAGACAATGTCCAGTGCGGGAGAAAGGCCTTTGGGTGTTGGATGCTGTATCATGCATTCCTTTTGTGTATGTTTTGTCAGGGAAAAGTATATTAATATGTGCCATGAAGTAAAGACTGACTTTGTGATACTTGTCTCACTCAAATTTATACAAAAATGTCCAAGGGGCCAGATATACAATCTAGGTAGCTGTACTAAAAATGCACATTTGCTAACCAGAATAGAAAACCAGCACAGCCATAATGACATGCTAAATGTGGCACTTGCCATGCAGAGTGTCTGATGTTGTCAAGGAATATTCAACTACGTAGGTTCACATCTTGGTAGAGGTCATATCCCAGGCCATGTTTGTATATGTATACCAAAACCTGCATTTGTGTTGTGTTAGGCAATGCTTCACAAAAGAGGGCATTTGATAGGAAGTGTAAGACTGTTTAGACTGCACATTAAAGGATAATACTTGATCCACGCTTAGCCATCCAGACTATGTCTTATCTCCCTTGCAAAATGAAGTGTGCACTTCCCAAAATCGTGAAGTGAATTCAAGACATCACAGTGATGGTACACATCATTTTGGCTCCAAGACACATCTAATTGGTAAGTGAGATTAAGGCGAACAAAGTCTGCAATTGCTTCATGTAGTTACGTTGTATGTAATGACTTGTTTTGGCTTCTATTTCAATGTACTCGGCTGGCCAAGAACACCAGGAACAGGAGCAGGGGCAGAGTGGGACATACTCAAAGCATCGGCAGTCACGTCCTCTTTCCTCCATTGAAGAGGACGAGGTACCTGATACATCAGCAGGAAGGGGTAGCTTGCTCACCCAGACAGAAATTACAACAACTGCAACAGACCGGTTGGAGTCTAAAGACAGTGTTGGGTGTTACCAATCAGGACACCTCCAGACGGGGGTGAGGAATGTGACTCCCCCCCTAAACACAAAAGAACTTGATACAGTTGAGGTGTCTCAAGAGTAGGCCCTATCTCCACCTGGGCCACTGACCCCTCCCAATCTCTTGAGGCCCCTATTCTATCAGGGCCTCTAGCTTTACGCTCTGCCACTAGTCCCTCTGCAACTGACTGCCACGATGTACAGAGAGAAACCTCTACCCCAACACTCCACACCCCTCATGTGAGACCCAAACCCCTCTCTGTATTGTCACTCCTGTGACTGCATCCCATGAAGAGATGGTGGCATCTATTGGGAGCCATAAATGTCCTCTTGGATCCTACTGAGGATCTATAATGAACTTGGCGGGTTGCAAGTGGAACATGCAAGAGCCAGGGCCACCCTCAATGCCAACATAATTTGGCTGCCTTAGCTCAGCGTCCCTCCCAAACTACCCTCCATGTGTCTCTCTGTTCATCTTCCCACACTGTTTCCCTTTGTACCCCTCATACTCCTCATGTTTCACAACCCAGTGGGGTGTCTCGTCCATGAGGAGGCCAGAGAGGCGAATTATCTCCATATTGTGAAAAAAGAGGATGATGAGGATGACAGTGACTGGACCATGTTTGGACGTTGAACAATTTGTTTTTCCCCTGTACATGGACTGGTCCCCCTGACGCTTCATGATGTGTTTTTTCATTTTACCTAACCCCTGCCAAGTCAACTTGCCCATTGCGTATGAAAACCATTATTTGATTTCCTTTTCCACTTTCCACTGGACAGTTATTTAATTGAATTTATTTTAAAAAATGTTATGTTATATTATGTTAATAACAACTTATAGAGCGCATGGACACCCATAGGTTTCATGGCGCTACGTCTGAGGGAAGTTGCCAAAAGTTCCTATACATAAGTTTGCTCAAACAACCAAGTCTTCAGGGCTTTCCTGAAGACCAGGAGATTGTCACAACTCCTGATGGTCAGGGGAAGAAAGTCCCAGAAACTGGGGGCTAGATAAGAGAAGCAGCATCCTCCTTGCCGTTTCCGTTTGCATGAGGGTATTGTTATCAGATGGAGGTGTGATGAACAGAGGTTGCGCGAGGGTTCGTATTTGGTGATCATGTTTTTAATAAGTCTAGGGCTGTTGCCGTGCAGGGCCTTTTTTTTTTGTTCAATAGGTTTATTAGTTTTAAAAGGTATAGAAATAGAAATAGATAAATATAGTAAAAGATTATACAAGGATGGAAATACATCAAAAGGTAATATAGCAATTGGTCTAGTTACGAATAGTTGGTTCGGAACTTATTAGTTAATATGATGGAAAGGGATGAAGAAAACAGGGCAAAATACTACAAAAGTCATCCTGTGTATCACTATGATAAAATATGAAATAGAAAAGGAGAAAGGAAGGAAAGAGATAGAGAAAGAGAGCAAGAGCCAGAAAGTGAGGGAAAGCAGTAAGAAAGAAAAGAGAAGAGGAAAGAAAGAAAAGGAAAGGAAGGATCTACAGCAGTGCTACATGAAGATAATACATTCTAACATCAAACAGACTCCACAAAGGGATATTGAGCAACCAATCCTTTCGCGGCCAGCTCCATATATGTGTCCAAAGCTCTCCAGACACCACTAGAAATATTCGGGGAAAGATGAGCCTCATCAACCGAGGAATGTGCACTCCGTAGAAAGGACACCCATGCCCACCAAGTGTGATATGATATAGAAGAGAAGGATTTCCATTCCATAAGAATCACTTTAACAGCTATAGTCAATAGAAGATCCAGTAGTTGCAATTCTAAGGAATCCAAGGGCAGAGGGACTCGGGAGACCAATGGACCCAACAAAATTATGGGAAGGGAGAGCTGAAATTGCATTTTAAAAATTAACATAAGATGTTTATGTATTAAATCCCAATAACTTTGTAAGAGTGAACATTCAAAGAACATATGTGTGTAATCCCCAGGAGATAACCCACAACTCCAACAAAGATCATCTTCCTTCAGGTGTAGAGCGTGTAATCTGACTGGAGTCCAATGTAGGAGATTGATGGAGAAGAGTTTAGATTGAATTAAGGAAGGGGCAATTTTATTACGAAGCGAAAGCTTCCCAATCATCTGCCAAGTGTCTAAAGAAATGTGATTAGTGAGTTCCTGATCAAAATGGCGTGACCATTTTTGTTGTGTAACAGTAACCGAGATAGAGGGAGTTGAAGATAAAAATTTATAGATATTAGAGGCCACATGACCAGATTTAAGCCATAACCGAAATAACGTAATTGTAGGAGAATTTGGGACCACACGCAGTTTAGAGATGGCTACCTTAATTTTTAAAAAAGTGTAAAAATCTAGATTAGTGAGAGAAAATTGTTGGGCTAAGGAAGAAAAGGTTAAAGGATCATTGTCGGAATCATAGAGATGTCTAACTAACGTAATGCCCTTAGAAGCCCAATAGGTCATTAATGTGGGATCAATAATAATTTTGATTCTAGGATTACGCCACAATGAAGACCACCTCGATTTATAGATTGGGGTAGCAACTTTCGATCTGACCGCTGCAATGGTGTCTAAAATGATGGTACAAGAAAATGGTATAAATAGAGTGGAAGAAGTAAAAAATGACGAAGTTGGCAGGGGAGAAGAAAGATTCTGTTCAATCAACATCCAGGAGGGTGTATGTCCAGGGATAGAAGAAAACCGAAGAGCCCCTTGGGAAGCTAAAAAGGCAAGTTGATATTTTTCCCAATCAGGAAAATTACAACCTCCTCTATCATAAGGTTTCCTCAAATACTTATATGCAAGTCTAGATCTCTTATCGTTCCACAGGAATTTAGAGGTGAGGGAATCAATTTCATGAAAAAAGGAAGAAGATAGTTTAACAGGGAGCATAGAAGACACGAAGTTTATGATAGGTGTAATCATAATTTTCAAGGTTTGAAGACGACCCCACCAAGGAATATGTTTAGGCGACCATGTATCCAGAAGATGACATACCTTAATGAGAGTTTGCGCCTCATTATAAGCCACCGTATCATAAAGAGTACCACAGAACCAGATCCCCAAATATTTAAGGTGTTTGGATTGCCATTGAATCCAGCTGTACCCATATGTGCTGGGAAACAATACGCGTTTAAGGGAAACATTTCCGTTTTGTCTTTGTTGAGGGTATAACCAGACACTTTAGAAAAAAGAGCGATAGTGTCCGTAATAGCGGGAATAGCCAGCACAATATTATCAGAAAAAATGAGGACATCATCTGCATATGCAGCTGTCTTAATACAATTGGAACCAAAAGTAAAACCTTTGATATCTGGATTGAGATCAATGAGTCTAAGGAGCGGATCAATGGATAATAAAAATAAAAGTGGGGATAAGGGACATCCTTGTCTCGTGCCTTGACGAAGATTAAAAAATGCTGACATAGCCCCATTGACTCTAATGTTCTGCTCTGGGTTGGGCATAGAGACATAACCATATTAATAAAAGAGTCCCCAAGATTATGAGCTCGAAGGACGGCATGCAAGAAAGGCCAGGAAAGTTTATCAAAAGCCTTCTCGGCATCAAGGGCCAGAGCGGCCGCAGGCAGGGTAGAACGCTTTGCAGCGCCCAAAATATGACAGAAGGTACGGATGTTATCCCTAGCTAGCCTACCCTTAACAAATCCCATTTGAGAAGGATGAATAAGATTAGGGATAAATGATTCCAGACGTTTGGCGAGAATCTTGGCAAAAATCTTTGCTTCCATGTTAAGAAGGGAAATAGGTCGATCGTTTTTGGGGTCAGAGTGATCTTTGCCTTCTTTTGGAATCACTACAATAGTAGCATCAGCTGCTGAGCCCGACACAGAGCCATCGTGAATGAAAGTATCAAAAAAGGATTTAAAGTGAGGAACCACAGAGGGTAGAAAGGTTTTATAAAACATAATAGGAAATCCGTCAGGACCGGGGGCCTTACCAGAACGTGTAGACATAATTGCAGAAGTTATTTCTTCTGATGAGATAGGTCTACCTAAGTTGTCTCCATCTTCTGACGATACCGACTTAATCTGAATAGTTCATAAGAACTCCTAACATTGTTCAAAAGAGGATTGATTAGTAGGGGTATACAAATTACCATAGAATTCACGAAAAACGTCAAGAATTTCATTCGTCTGAAATTTTTTAGTGCCGGTTGTATCAGTAATCGAAGATATCTGAGAAGATTTAAGATTGGACTCCTGGTACTTCAATGTTGCTGCTAGAATTTTACCAGCGCGATTTTTCAACAATAAGCGTTTAGATTTCTGGGCCTGAACCCCAATATGAGCTCTCTTGGTAACAATAGAATTATAGGAATATTTCAAATTCTTAATGGTTTGTAAGGTTAGTTTATCTTTAGAACGACGAAAAAGAAGCTTGTGATGTTTAATATTATCTGCCAAATCTTGCAATTCTTTCTTAATATCCGCATTTCTCTTCGCCATACATTTAATAATATGACCTCTAAGTGTACTTTTAAAAGCATCCCACAACACTATTGGGGAGGTGACTGAGCCTACACTATCAGAGAAGAAATTTGCAATTTCATCCTGCAGAGCTAAAACGTGAGGTACATCATGAAGGATTTCAGTATTCAGTCTCCAGGAACGAGGTTCTTTTTTAGGAGCCAGAGTTAAGAGAGAAAATGAGACAGCGGCATGATCAGAAACAAGAATAGGATGGATATACGGGAAAGTCGAGGATTGCACAAGAGATGAATGAACTAATAGATAATCAATACGAGAGAAGCTAGAATGAGGAGAGGAAAAGAAAGAAAAATCACTGCCGGTAGGATGATGAAGGCTCCAAATATCCTAAAGGTTATGCAAAGAGCACATATTTAACACTTGTTTGTGAGCCCTAGGAGGACGGAATGAGAAAGCCGAGCTTCTGTCTAACAAGGGGTCTAATGGTAAATTAAAATCACCTCCAACAATTAGATTGCCTTTGTGTGGTGTATCAGCTATTTTTTTGGTGATCGCACGCCAGAAGGAAGGATCATCATTGTTTGGAGCATATATATTCAAAACATAAAGATCCGCTTGCCCATTAGAAAGTCTAGACAGCAACCAACGACCTTCAGAATCATGTTCAACAGAAATCACTGATAGACCAGAATTTTTTTAAATCAATGTTATCACACCATTCTTTTTACCCAAGGCATCAGAACACGCCACATCAAGGACCCACTCCTTCCGCAACAACAGCACTTCTTTATAGGATACTTTTGTTTCTTGAAGTAACACCAAGCCCGAGGATAAGGATTTACAATAATCCAAAATTTTGGATCTTTTGACCGGATGATTTAACCCTCTAACATTAAGGGACAAAATATTCAAACCAGGCATAATTCCACAAGACTACTAAATCCGTAAGACATTGATGAAAAAGGAGACGATTCACAAATTAGGCCACATACATAAAAATACGCCAAAGACACCACAAAATAGAAGCACCATCAGAAGATCCAGGAAAAGAGAGAAAAGGAGAGAAGAAAAAAGAGAAAGAGAAAAGAGAAAAAGAAGAGAGAGAGAAACGCACCAGGGGAGGTCTGAAAAAGACCAAAACCATTTGAGGGGGGAACATGGAAAGGTGAGCAGAAGGCCAACAAGGAGAGAGAGCTGAAAAGCCAACCTCCCATATCCTAAAGAGAGATAGTAGGAAAAGCAGGAAAATTCATATGAAAAATTTGGAAAACAAAGAAATAGTACACCAAAAGTAGATCCAATAATAAGGGAGAAAAGAAAAGATTAAGCAAAATCAGGGACTGTCAAACCAAATCAAATCAAAATTTCTTTATTCGACTGACAGAGGAGCAGTCATAAAAGCACATAATACAGTAATATACAATTCAATCATAGAAAGAAAAAAGCTAATATAATTCAGTTTGGAGTCATCCTTCCATGCTTAATCTATACTTCAAGGCTGTTTTTAAAAACTTGCAGATAAAAAAAGTACTGTCTTCATGCAACATTTGAAGATATAGAAGTGCAGGCTTAATTTGTATAAAATTCATCTTTTTAAGCAACGGTTTTAAAAACATATTGCGTGGACTTGAGTAATAAGAACATAGGAATAAAAAGTGAGCCAAGTCTTGCGGAGACTTGTTGTCGCAGCCGCAAGCTGGCAACACTTGACCTCTATGGGCTCCACTTGGCACAGCTAAGAGCAGATGGTAAAGATCAAATCGAAATCTGCTCAGCAGGAAGCGTTCATATCTGGATATATTCCACGATAAATAAGGTTCAGAGAACACACAGGTCTTTGTTAGTGCGTGGCTCCTTACGCTGGACTTTTTAAACTCAGTTTCTTCCCTGTCGAGTTGTCGTTTCAGATAAAAAGTGTTTTTTACAAAATTGACATCTTGCTTAGTGGTATTCTGGGGTGTTACGTAAAGGTCTAATCTGCCCAGATCTTTACAGCAATTTCGAATGTATTTCAGCCAGGGTAACTTGAGTTGTCCTTCCCAAGTAAGGGCTTCAGCTAGGATTTTATGAGTCAATGGAATAGATATATTGCGCCAACAGCTTAACCAGCAGAGCAAAGGGTTTACAGCGATTTTGTCAGCTAAATATGGGGTGCCCAGTTCCTCATGTACGGAGAAGTCAATATAATGGAAATCTAAATTGCAATGGAAAAAACAGTAGAGATCATCATAAATGTGAAGATAACAATAAAAACAATAACTAAAAAGTCATCAAATATGAGTAATAATGTAAGAGCAAGTATAACAATAGAACAGTAATAAAGATCATTTCATCAATTCAACCCTAAAAATTCAAAGAAGTATTAATGCAAACTTTAGAAAGTGGAAATCCACAACGAAAAACACTAGAATTAACAATAAGATAAATGAAACACGAGAAAAAACAAAAAGAAGTAGAAAAAACAAAGCACAAACAAGAATATAAACAACATAAAATAGAATCCATTGAAATAATATCCAATGAATAACAGCCAGAGGAAGAAGAGTCAGGAAGGGATAACTAACATATAACGAGACTTATAAAGTAAACCAATTAAGTAATAATAAAACATTAACATCACATACGGATATATATATATAGATATAGAAAGAAAATAACAAAAGATGACTTAAAAAACAATAGAAACACTTAAGAAAGAGAAAACCGAAACTGTAACATTAGTACGGAACAAGACATCAAAGCCAAAAGAATTGCAAACTCTGCAGAGGACACTCAGGAACTAGAGGGACCAGGAGAAGATGATGAATCCATCTGAGATTCCATCTGATTATCCAGGAAGGCGGAAAGATCTGAAGGTTCATAAAAAAAGCTGAGTACGACCTTTAAAAGTTATACGGAATCGTGAAGGACCAGCAAAGGAGAAAGGGATGTTCATATCAAATAATCTTCTCCGTAGATTAAGAAATCCTTTCCTTCTGATAACAGTGTCTCTAGCAAAGTCTTGAGAAATAGCAATCTTATGGCCCTCCCAAATGACCGACTTGATCTTCCTCCTCTGAGCAAGAATTTGTTCGGAGTGTTGATGACGCAGAGGTTTAAAAATCACCGCTCTGGGCTGAGATGAAGATTTAGGTTGGAAGGTAGGAACTCGATGTGCTCTCTCAATTTCAAAGTCTTTCTGAAAGGAGATCTGTAGAACTGAAGGGATCCACTGGTACAGGAAGTCTAATAATGAAGGCGCTGATTTCTCCGCCTCCTCAGGCAAACCAAAAATACGTAAGTTACTTCGACGATTACGTTCTTCCTGCTCCGTAAGGTCCCTCCGTAACGCAGACATAGAGCGTTCCATTTGTTGCAGCGATTTAGATTGAAGTCGTGCAGAGTCTTCCACATCACTTATTCTGGATTCAGCAGTAGACACACGAAGCGATAGGGTTTTAAAGTCATTCCTGATGGCTGCAACTTCAACCTGAAGAAGATCAGTATTAGTTTTAGTCGATTGCGCAATGTCGTGAACAGCATTTAGGCGAGACAAAATAGTGTCCAGCGTAGTACTAGCATCTTTCTGAGATAACTCCTGAGTAGGAGAGGTTTGTTTAGATATTTTCAGGTTACCTTTCAAGTCTTTGGCGTTGGGAGATAGGCCCATGCTGTCAGACATGAGAAGGGTTAGAGATACTTGACACTTCAAAAGAGGATACCCTTATAACCACGAAAATATGCAGTAAAGGACCAAATACTCACTGATTTCCAAATAGAACACAGCGTATTATCGTCACTGAGGCAGGGTAGTGAGAAAAAGTGTGGCAGTCACTTTAGAAAAAAGGGGTCAGCATCAGTATACTCCATATAGAGACAAATTTCGATATTTTGTGAGGGTCAACACTGCGCAGATCCACAGAATTGATATTTGAAAGTTAGGGCAGCATTGGAGCTACAATAGATATCTCAGGACAAAGGAAATTCGCCATCAGAAAGACCCATGAGCCACAGTGACAAATAGCGCGTCACCAAAGATGCCAAGCATACATGGAGTAGAAAATGCAGCAATTGAAGAAAAATATCATCCTCAGACCAGATAGAGGGAACAGAAAAAAGGAGATATATGTTGCTCAGCTTCCATGTATAACTGACCATGTGAGAAAGCTGGTCCTGTGTGGGAACCAAAATAATATACGTACAGCAGAATCATAGCTTCAATAGAGACGGCTGCACAGGGATAGCCAAACGCTCAATCCAGAAGAGCAGTACTGTAAACTGCACAGGCAGGCAGCAAAAGATGCCAGGAGAGCTACCGCTACTGGAGAGGAATTACGAGCGCTGTCACCTCAGCGCAAAATGGCGGCCACCCGTGACAGTTCTGAGGAGGATGACACCGTCACCAAAGGGCATCCAAATCGGAGAGCAAGAGCAGCGAAAAAGCGCTCAAACCGCTCACCGCATCTTCCGACGATAATACCTCCGTTTCCGTGAAGTTTGCAGCAAGGTTGGGGATCATAAACAACCTCGCCGGCCTCTTTCACCCCGGAGCTAAACGCAATCCGCCATCTCGTAGCGGCGCACAAGCCACGCCCCCCGTTGCCGTGCAGGGCCTTAAAAGCTAAGCATCCCGTATTAAAGACTGCCCATTGGACCATTGGTAACCAGTGAAGTTTTGACAGTCCCAATCTAACTGACTGCCATTTAGGCTGTTTCCAGATGAGTCTTGCTGCCTGGTTCTGAGCAATCTGTAATCGTTTTAATAACTCCGCTGGCAGGCGGAGGTATAGTGCGTTCAAAAAATCGAGCCGCAAGAGTACCAGGGCTAACACCACCTGTATAAGGGCTGAGTGTGTCAGCAGGTGGGCAATTTTCTTGATTTTCTTTAGTTGGAAAAAACTGGAAGAGATCACTGCTCCCACCTGTCCTTTGAGCGAGAGATCGGCATTAAGAATGACCCCTAGGCTTTTAACCGAGTGGGAAGGAGTGGGAGGAGACCCCAGGTCCGCCGACCAGTAATGCGGGCCCCAGACTATTCTCGCTCTTCCCAGGCAGCACCAATTCCGTCTTGCCTGGGTTGAGTTTCAGGTGGTTCAGGTCCATCCAACGCTGGATGTGAGACATGGTTGCCTGGAACTCAGCCGCAGAATCTAGAGAACCCAGTGGGATTATCAGCTGAAGATCATCTGCGTAATTGAAAATGGTGATCTTCCTGTTTTTTAGAGAATGAATCAGGGGTCTGAGATATAAAATAAACAATAGCTGCGATAGAGACGATCCCCGAGGAACCCCACAGCAGGAAGTAAGTTTAGGAGCAGTGAAAGTTCCGAGCCTGACTGATTGAGTCCGGTCGGCAAGGAAAGATTCTATCCATCTGAGTGCGGGTCCCTCAGGCCAGCCTGCTTGACACGGTTCAACAAGATGTGATGGTCGACCGTGGCCGACAAACCCAGGAGCACCAGAGCCTGGTGATCACCCCTGTCAGCGTTTGCTCTGAGAGTGTCCAGGACTGCGAGGATCACACCCTCCATTGAATGTGCCGGACGAAAGCTGGCTTTGTTGGGTTCTAAGTAGTCAGAACATTTGATGAAATTTGAGAGACATCTCAACACATGGGCCTCCAGTACTTAGGCCATAAAGGGAAGAAGGGAAATAGGGTGATAATTAGACGGATTTGTGGGGTCAGCCTCTGTTTTTTCAATAAGGGGAACGACCGTCGCGTTCTTAAAGGCGCTGGGAACCTTGCCTTGAGCTAGAGATTCATTAAGGAAATGGAGTACGCTCTGAGGCAGGACAGAAAATACATCTTTTAAAACATGTGGTGGACAACTGTCATTAGGAGACCCGGAATTGACACGGGTCATTAGCTCCAAAAGTATTTTAGGGCAAATAGGTTTAAGGGCGTCTAAAGTGGAGTGGTTGCTGAAAGTATCATCCAGTGGTTCCCAACTGGAAGAATTGGGGAGGCTGTCTTTGATGAAAAAGATTTGATCCATAGAGAAATTGTTCAGAGAATTACAGAGCTCTTGAGTAGGGGCTTGAGTGGATGAGGTTCTCTCATCATTATATAAATCAATATATGAAGTTTTTTTAACAACATCTCAGCTTGTGTAGGGGCATATTAGCAAGGAATAGTGATATTTATCGCGAAAAGCGCTTAGAGCATTTTTTTTATCGCTGCCTATCGCTGGATATGTTAGCGGAGAAAACATGCTACTAGCAACGTTTTTCTCCATTGTGCTAAAATATCCAGCGATTGCGGCTAAATGCGTGAATATCGCTGGAAATCTAGCGATATTCACGCATTAACGCCAATGGGGACTTAACCTGACAGTCCACCTCCCATTGGATAGACAGGTAAGTCAAGTTTTTAGCAGGCATTAGATTATAGTGATTATCGCACTTACTGCGATTTTTTTTATCACTTTGCCTGCCTTGGTAATAGGCGAGAGCTGTGTTAGCGACTGCTTTCAGTGGCTTACAGTTTGGGTACGCCCACTTTGCATGTCATTAGCGATAAATATTGCTGACATGCAAAGCGGATCCCAAACCGGTCTCTATCGTCTAAAAGCTGTCGCTAACTGCTGTTAGCGACAGCTTGCTAATAGGGCGATAAAAATATCGCTGCCTTAGCGGCAAAAAGTCCAGCTAAAGCAGCAATATGGCCCTTGCTAATATGTGCCGTAGTTCATTATATATGCTGGATTCAAAGTATTGGTGTTACCCCGAAACTGGTCCCAGGATGCTTGTTTCCAGTCCAGGAAAGACCTGGCTTGACAGTTAAGGCTGGACTGTTCTCGTGAGGCACAGGGTCAAGACTGATTTGCATATGGCTGTGTCCGAACTGGGGTGGCATAGTGAGCTAATGAACGATGATGGATTCAACCCATATCTGACTGTGGGTGAGTGTCTTAAAGGTTTCAGTGCTCCGTCCATCATCTCCTTGGGTTTCGTTTGTTAGCCCTAACTTAGCAGGCAATGCCCAGAAGCGGGTCTTTTGTTCACTTTGCCACTGGATTCAAGCTAGTTTGGCTGATTATGGGTGTTACCACGAAAACAGTCTGATCCAGGGAAGACCTGGCTTGGCAGTTCGGGCTGGACTGTTCCAATGAAGCACAGGGTGAATGCTGGTGTGCATATGACTGGGTCTGAACTGGGGTGGCGTAGTGAGCTAAAGAACGATGATCGATTCAATCCAGATCTGTGACTGGGGGTGATTGTCTGAAAAGTTAAAGTGCTCCATCCAGCCTCTCCTTGCGTTTGCTTTGTTGAGCCTAAGTTGGCAGGGTATGCCCAGACTTGGGTCCTTTGCTCTCTTTACCACTGGATTCAAGCTAGTCTAGCTGATGAGGGGTGTTACCCTGAAACGGGTCCCCGGATGCTTGTTTACGGTCCAGGGAAGACCTGGCTTGGCAATTCTGACTCAACTGTTCCCCTGAGACACAGGGTCAAGACTGATTTGCATATGGCTGGATCTGAACTGGGGTGGCGAAGTGAGCTAAAGAACATTGATGGATTCAACCCAGATCTGTGATTGTGGATGAGTGTCTGAAAAGTTTCAGCACTCTGTCCATCATCTCCTTGTGATTACTTTGTTCTCCCTAAGTTGGCAGGGTATGCCGAAACGTGGGTCCCTAGCTCACTTTGCTACTGGATTCAAGCAAGTCTGGCTGATGAGGGGTGTTACCCTGAAACCAGTGCCATGATTCTTGTTTCCGGTCCAGGGAAGACCTGGCTTGGAAGTTCAGGCTGGACTGTTCCCATAAAGAACAGGGTTAAGACTGCTTAGAATATAGCTGGGTCTGAACTGGGGTTGTGAAGTGAGCTAAAGAATGATGATGGCTTCAACCCAAATCTGTGACTGGGGGGTAATGTCTGTAATGTTTCAGTGCTTCGTCCATCATCTGCTTGTGTTTGCTTTGGATTCAAAGTATGAGCGTGTATATCAGGAGTAATTTACCTTGGCTTTCCGCATGATACCTTGTTACACAGATAGTCCTACACATCTACTTGTCTCATTTACACACAATTATCATCACATCCATATCCTACCACCAGGGTTACCAATTGACCATCATTGTTATATTCTAAGTTAGGCCCATGTAGTGAAGAAGCTTATTTCTTAAATTGTTCTCATGAATAACATTTTCAGCAGTGCCCTTTCCCACATATTTGCATGCACAACAATGTTGGATTGGTTTCTCTGAAAATAAACTTGTTTTCACATCCAGCTTTGCACAACATCATCACAACGCCATGAACATCATGTACAAGGCCTCGTTTTGCACTATGTACAAATGTCATCACTATCTTCATCCACGGGGTGACAGGGCTCTCTACATATCCCTAACATTGCTAATGTATACGCACATGACAAGGCTGCTTTCTGTTATAAAAGATGAGCATACCGAAAGATTAGCAGAGGAGGCACTTCCGCTAACACAGAGTGTCCGGGCAAGTATACATTGTTTTAGTATCATGGTGAAACTATATCTACAGTTCATGCTTTTGGTGCTTTCTCAGAGACCCCTACTCACGTTTTAACCAGAGATGTCTGTAGTAGGAAAGGAAATATATCTGCCTCAGCTGAGTAGGAATACCCTATGTATTAGCTGTAGGTTAATCGAGCTTGGAGGATTATAAGTCCCCGCATGTTGCATACCAAATATACAAAGAATTTATTTCAATTAAATAAACCTTTCACTTCACAAAATGCCCATAAATTGAGAAGCTGGTGAGGAAGTTGAAGAGCAGGTAGCGTCTCTAAATATTTAAAAAATTGCAGACAAGCAGTTACCGTGAAATTATTACAACATGACCTTCTGGGAACCCAATGATGAATGTTTTAAATACGTGGACTTTGAAGTCCCATTAACTTACCTAGAACACATTAATTGGTTTAAAGGCTCCCTACCCCATTCCTCAGAACATGTGAGACTCTGTCTTCTCGGAAGAGAAGGAGTGACCTGGCCGTTCTTAGACTTATATACACCACATCCAGACTACATAGTTTTTTCAGCAGATGAAATGCATACACTCTACAGATATTTAGTAACAAATTACAGAAATCTGAGTACATAATGAGAACATTAACAGTTCAACCTGCAAGTGATGCTCAGGCTACTCAACCACACATGGTTACTAAAGGTATTATCCCACAATCACTAAATGCTGTTATGGTAAAGATTCCCACCAACCGGGAGCAACTCCTCTTCTGGATAGCACAGAAAACAGCACAACTTGAAGCATTTTCCCCCATACAGGCCCGCAGGAAAAACACAGAATACTGACAGTTTGCTTGCAAAGGGGGATGGCTCCCCGTTAGAAGATTTTCACTTGGAGTACAATCTTCGCTGTTGTATATACCAGAACACATTTTACCCCTTCATTAGCAGTAATAACAGATGTACCGAAACAGATTCAGAATGAGTACGGGGCAGAACCTGCCTTAGATATGGGATGAAACTGATGGGCAATTTTGCCCAGGCATCAGCCAATATGTTGAGTAACATAAAAGGGGAAGCAGCAGCTTTGGCTAAATGCCAATTCCTGAGGGAATTCACTCTTGCACAGCAGGAGCAAGAATTGCCTAAGAATATCGAAGACACCTATGCTTCTCTTGATAGAGAGAACCTGGGACACAGACCTGGACACCAATAGTTGAGAGTAATTCAGAAAAGGATAACTCCAAGCAATCACCTGATTCTTCAAAGAAAAATGGGAATAATAAACAAAAAAATAAACAAAACAAAGCACAGTCATGGAGTGGGTCTCCCCAACTGGAGCACACGAGAGAAAATACAATTTGAATAACTGTGACAATATTAGAAAGCCTGACAGGTATCAGGATACTAATACACATTCCTCTCGTTCCTTTCAGGAGTAATCAGAAAAACATTTGGAGAGAGACAGATGGTCAGAACACAGATCGGAAGAGCGAGTCAAGCAGAAAAGGAGACACATTGCACTTCGGACTACATCATTAAACAAGAATACAAACAAAATACTTCTAAACCTCAATTTAAAAAAACAAAAGGTAGCAGGGAACAATGCCCAGGCTACTGAGAACACTACTTCTGAATGGGCGGGGATGATGCTGGACAGTGTGGCAGAAGTCACAATACCTCGCCAAAATCTGATGGATTAACTGGGGGTAGTAGCACTGATTAAGCATATCGCTGTGGAAACACCTGATACAAGGGGACATACCCAGCCAAGTAAATGGTCTCTTTTGGGAGAACCTGACATATGGTTACGATATTGTTTTGGCCAAACAGGATTGGCCAGCTGAGTTGGTAATGGATTGCTCAATCGGAGAAGAAGTTATTTTACCTGCTTTCTCCTACCTAGTACCAGAATCAGTTCAAAATTCATATACGCGCAGGACTAGATTTTACCGTTAGCATCTGTACTTTACCACAATCATGTTGGGTGAGAGAATGAGTCACATCAAGAAAAAATCCCATTAAAATCAAATCCTCAACCACAGAGACAATACCCAATTGATCATGAGGCAAATCAATCAATCAATCAGCACAATTTGTATAGCGTGCTACTCACCCAGTAGGGTCTCAAGGCACTGGGGGAGGGGTTCGTTACTGCTCGAAGAGCCAGGTCTTGAGTTGTTTCCTGAAGGAGAGGTGGTCCTGGGTCAGCCGTAGGTGGATGGGGAGGGCGAGTCTGGCCGATCGTAGCTGGCGGGTGGGCGTGTGGAGGCGGCTGTTGAGGTACTTCGGGCCCATGTCGTGGAGAGCCTTGTGTGCGTGGTGAGGAGTCTGAACGTGATCCTCTTGTTGACAGGAAGCCGGTGCAGGTCTCTCAGGTGGGTAGAGATGTGGCTGCGGCGGGGGATGTCCAGGATGAGTCATGCGGAGGTGCTCTGTATGCGCTGGAGTATTTTCTGTAGTTTGGCAGTGGTTCCCGCATCGAGGGTGTTCCCGTAGTCCAGTCAGCTGGTGACGAGTGCCTGGGTGACTGTCTTCCTGGTTTCGGTGGGGATCCATCTGAAGGTCTTACGGAGCATGCGCAGGGTGTTGAAGCACGATGACGATACGGCATTGACTTGTCTGGTCATCAAGAGGGAGGAGTCCAGGATGAAGCCCAGGTTGCGTGCATGGTCCCTTGGCTTGGGGGTGGTGCCCAGGGCAGGGGGTCACCAGGAGTCGTCCCAGGCGGAGGGTGATGATCCCAGGATGAGGACTTCCGTCTTGTCTGAGTTCAGTTTCAGGCAGCTGTTCTTCATCCACTCGGCGACGTCTTTCATCCCTTTGTGTAGGCTGGCTCTGGCGGTGGCGGGGTCGTTGGTGAGGGAGAGGATCAGCTGGGTGTCGTCGGCATAGGAGATGATGTTAAGGCTGTGTTGGCATGCGATGGCTGCGAGGGGGCTCATGTAGACATTGAAGAGGGTGGGGCTGAGTGAGGATCCTTGTGGTATGCCGCAGATGACCTTGGTGGCCTTGGATCTGAATGGGGGGAGGCCGACTCTCTGGGTTCTTCCGGCGAGGAACGAAATGATCCACTCCAGTGCCTTCTCTTGGATTCCGATGTTGCTGAGGCGCTGTACTAGGGTGCGGTGGCAGACAGTGTCGAATGCTGCAGAGAGGTCCAGGAGGATGAGGGCCGCTGTTTCCCCGTTGTCGAGCAGGGACCTGATGTCGTCGGTGGCTGCGATGAGGGTGGTCTCGGTGCTGTGGTTGGCTCGGAAGCCGGACTGCGAAGGGTCGAGGGATCCGTTTGTCTCGAGGAAGGCGGTGAGCTGTTTGTTGACGGTCTTCTCGATGACTTTGGCAGGAAAAGGGAGGAGCGAGATGGGGCAGAAGTTCTTGAGGTCAGTGGGGTCCGCTGTTGGTTTCTTCAGGAGGGCGGTGAGCTCGGCATGCTTCCAGCTCTCCTGGAAGGTGGCAGTGTTGAAGGAGAGGTTATTGATGTCCCGGAGTTGGGGTGCGATGATGGAGTCAGCCTTGTTGAAGACGTGGTGGGGGCATGGGTCGGTTGGTGATCCGGAGTGGATGGTGTTCATCGTATGGGTGGTGTCTTCGGTGCTGACCGGGGTCCAGTTGCAGAGGGTGGTGGTGGGGGGCGTTGGTTCGGTGGGTGGGTGCGTGGTCTGTGCGCCAAAGCTGTTGTGTATGTCGGCGATCTTGCGGTGGAAGAATGTGGCGAGTGAGTCGCAGAGGTCTTGCGAGGGTGTGACGTCGTTGTTTCCGGCGTTGGGGTTGGAGAACTCTTTGACGATGCTGAAGAGTTCCTTGCTGTTGTGGGTGTTGTTGTCCAGTCGTTCTTTGAGTGTTGTCCTTTTGGTGGTGCGGATCAGCTCGTGGTGTTTATGGGTGGCGTTCTTGAGGGCAGTCTGTGTTCTAGTCATGGCACCAGGCTTTTTCAAGGCTGTGGCAGTTTTTCTTGGATGTTTTGAGTTCATCGGTGAACCAGGAGGCTTTCTTGCTGCCGGGTCTGCTGGGAGGGTTCTTCAGTGGTGCGAGGTTGTCGGCGGAGTTGGTGAGCCACTGTGTGAAGGTGCGGGCTGCTTCGCAAAGAAATAAGTCAAGGAGATCATAGATCAACTTGAGTATTAGGTTGTGATAGAGAATTGCACCTCACCTATGAATATTCACTTGTTTCCCGTATTGAAACAAAATAGTTCATATCGTTTGGTCTTAGATTATAGACATTGAAACACATCCAAAAGCACATTTGCAGTACCAAATGCTCATAGTGCCACACTAATGAATACCATCGTGCGTAAAAAATACAAAACACCACTAGACACCTCAAAAGGATTTTTCTGCAAAAATATAGTGCCTGGGAGCAGATATTTGGCAGCATTCTCAGTGCTAGGCTCTCAATGCAAATGTTGTCAATTACCACAGGGTAATTGCACAACCCTGGACTGTTTTCAGTGAGGGTAACAGAATTACTTAAAAAATGTGAAAATCATGTACAAGGTCTCGTTTGGCACTATGTATTAATGTCATCACTAGCTTCATCCATGGGTGACAGGGCTATCTACATATCCATAACATTGCTAATCCATGCACCCATCATAAGGCTGCTTTCTTTTATAAAAGATGAGCATCCTGATAGATAAGCAGAGGTGGAACTTCTGCTGACACTGAGGGTCTGGGCATGCTGAGAGATCACCACACAGCGGTCTGACATCTAATGAGGGGTGTCCGGTTCGTTGCCAACACAGGGTCCTTCATTCTCTCCCACCAGGCAATGGGGATGGATTGTCACTTGGGGGGATTCTTGGCTCCACACCTACACAAAATCTCGGTACACTTAGAGTAGGGTTTGTATAGCAGGAGTGCACTCGATTATGTCCTTGTTTTATGTGCCTGCATAAATACATTGTGGAACTATATCTACAGTTCATGCTTTTGGTGCTTGTAAATACTTGTATCTGCTTCTGTCTATCAATCATTACAGCACATGTATTCTATATGAGAATGACGTTGGTTCAATAATTATATAGAAAATGTTCCACTGTGTATTCTCTGCAAACGTCACTGAGAATAAGAGAGCATGAGTGACTGAGCAAAAGGTTGTCTATTGTTTCTACAATCCCTGAAGGGACAGGGTTTTCATGTTCAGCGGTTGCCAGAAACCATTCATTCCCTGGTGGGTTGTAGGGCTTACGGTGGCACTGTGAGCAAGCTGGTCTATAGGCCAACATATCCTACGGGGGTGTTCGGAACTAGTCTTGGCACTAAGCCCCTACTTTATGTTGTCCACACAACGCACAGATTCTATGGCTTAGTAGGAAGTACACATCATTATCACATAATACACAACTCAGTATTGACTTGTGAAGAATGTATTTTAATTTACATATATGGTGGGTAATATTTTACAGTGATCATGGGGGATCTCGCTGCCGACTTGGCAAATTTGGGCTGGTGAGGATCACTGTGAGTAAGTGCATTTACTATTTTGGCGGTGCTATATGGGTGGGTGTTGTGCATCTGCCTGTACAGATTTGGAAGATGCCTGGACAGCATATAAGGGTGCCTCTAAAGGTGGGGGAGGTGTCTGGACAGGGGATTAGTGTGCCTGTTCAGGTATTGAAAGTGCCTGGATAGGGTGTGTGGATGCCTATACAGGTGGGGAAGGTGCTTGGACAGGGGGTGGGGATGACTGTACAGGTGGGGGTTCCTGAACATGGGGTGATAGTGGTTGTACAGGTGGGAGATGTTACTGGGCAGGAGGAAGATGTGACTGTGCTGTGGGGTCATGTACAAGGGGAGTCATGCCTGTGAAGGTTGGGGGGTGCATGTGCAGGTTGAGGTACTGATGGCTGAGTGTGATGTGGTGCAGGTAGATGTGTTGGCTCCCCTCCATGTGCTGACCATTAAGTAAAACTTTGGATCAGTTTCAGCATGCCCTCCACCATCTTCATGGCCAAGGCATGGTGTCTTGCACTCTGTTCCCTATGGATGGCTACAATAATGTATCTTCTTTGACATGTCTTGCCAAGATTTATCCATCCTTTCCAAGGCATGGGTTAGTCTGTCAACCATCTGTGAGAATTGGCGCATTTGCTGTAGTGAGTCTGGCACAAATGTCCTGCCTTACATCAGCATGCTGTTGGAAAAAAGCCTCCTCCCACTGGCCACCATGATTATCTGCCAGCCCCCTCCTCATGGGATGGCCTCAGATGTGACCTCAGGTCTGCCAATGGGGGGTGGGAGGTGGGTGGCTGTGGGCAGGAGACTGGTGCTTTTCTTTTTACGAACTTCAAACTTTGAATGTGATCACAAAGCCTCTCTTCCTGTCTCGGAGAGTGAGGAGGCATCAAGTCAAAGCAGCACATCAGAGCTAGGGGCTTGTTTACAAGACCCTTGTGCCACTGGAGATTCACTTTTTGGGATTCTCTGGCAGCGTAGATTACAAATTCCTATCTACGAGGCCACGCAAAGACGTAGCTTTGAATGGCCTCATGGATATAGAGTATGGCCAGGCAGCACAAATTGCTGGGTTGCATTACTCTGTGCTGAGGAGGCATTCCAGGAGCGCTGCAGTGGGTTTTCCCATGCAACACCTATGAATTTTGACGCTGCCACAGATGTACAAGATCATGTAAGCCCAGGGAAGCGCTAAATCCTTATGCCTCCTGAGGTGAGGAGCACTGAGGAGAAATGTCTTTATTTCTCCTTGGTATTTCCTCTATCCAGTGTACTGCATTCTGCAGCACACTAGAAAGAGGAGAACACCTTTTCGGATTCTTTCTGTGCAGGAAGGTGCCCCTTTTGGCCCAAAAATAATCGTGCCCACAATACAGGCACCCTTGCACCATGGTGCAAGGGTGCCTGCTTTGGCACTAGGATACCAAAAGAGTGCCAACACAGCGAGAAAGGACAGGAATGTGCAGAATTGCATTGATATGTGCATTACTGCCCTTTTACTTTGGGGTATGGCAGCACAGCAAGATGACTTACTGCGCTGCCATACATCAGAACCCCATAAATGAGGGCCATAGTTTTCAAAATACCCAAAGTCTGTCAGCTGAATTAGAAAATGCATGGATAGGTAGTATTCAAGAAAGAAAAATAGGAAAACATTTTAAAAAATGAAAACTGTTATATAAGAATATTTGTAAAAAGTGGATGACTTTCAATCAAATACATTACAGAGTCATGTTTTTCATTTAATATGTTTATTTGTTTCTGTTAATCAGAATTAAACGTTGGCAAAAAGTTTAAAACATATTGAAAAACATATAAATGAACATTAACCACGATTTTTCAATTCTATGCAAGTCAATATTTTTATTTAAATATATTGTATGACATAATGTTTTTGTATATACTATTTTATGGCTTTAAATATTTCATTATATTAATGTTGACATAGGCTATATCTCTATACATTTAGAAACATAAGCCATTTCATAACTAATTTATATAAATAGTGTAACAAATAAAATTACATCTTTTATCCATCTTTTATCCATCACGCAAATCATTTTTTAAAAAGGACGTTTTTAACATTCCATTTATTTTATATATACAGTAATGCAAAGATTTTATTTAGCAAGCTAATATTCATCAATATTTGAAAAAGTTTAAGAACATTTTCTATATATATATTTTTAATATTACTGAAGAACTTCCATGCTTACCACTCATTCGGGGGTAATTTGTGCAAAATGCTTATTCTTTTAGAAACCATAACTAAGACTTAATTCATACATATGATCTATGAATTTATATTTCTGATTGCCTAATTATGAATCAGTAAATCTAGTCAGTAAATATAGATTTCTAATTAATTCGGTTCGGTATACTAAGTTGAGAAATTCCTATTTGAGGGCCTTAGGTACACTAGGAAAGTCACTTGTAGTTGTTGCAATCCATATTCGAACAATTTACTAATTAGGTAACTATTAAGATAATATGGGATAAAACTAAGAATTCCTACTGTTACACACCTAAGATGATAGAATACACAATGCCTGAGAGTCGAAAGCTGATTTGTTTCTGTTGAAATTGGGGTCTCTAGTTGTCAATGGTTTGCACCTTTGTCCAAGTACGAACCATTCCTTTAGTCAGGATAAGGGAGTTACACTTCTAAAATAACCCCTGCTCACCCTCTTGGTAGCTTGGCACAAGCAGTCAGACTTATCTCAGAGGCAGTGTGTAAAGCATTTGCACATAACCAACAGTAATATAGTGAAAACACTACAAAAGGACACCACACCAGTTTAGGAAAATATCCAATATTTGATATATCCAAAACAAGAAGAAAATGTTGAGAGTCCCCATACCGTAGTTAAAAATATATACTTTGCAAGATATCCTTTAATATTGCAGAAATATCACAAAAACACAGTTCTTCCGAGTCGGTAACTCAGTTCAGGGCTACCACAATATTGAAAACAACAGTGCCATCTGACAGCAGCAGTCAGGGGTGTTGGCAGACTCGTAAACAGAACCTTTTGCATTGCGGCTGACATGTTGGTGCGAACCGGTCATGGCAACTGTCACGGTTGCGATGTGAAGTGAAGCGTTGCAGCGATCAGTGCCCTCAAGGCACCATGCAGGCAGCGGCTCGGTGACAGTATCCAGTGGCATCAGAGAGACCAGGGCTATGATGCAGGGTGAGGTGGTGCTGGTTGCGGTGCTGGCAGGTCACGTTGCACGCAACAGAGCTGGTTAGCGGGAGCTGGTGTCTATCAACCCAGACTGCGGTGTGGGACGTGGTGATGAATTGTGAAACCTACAAGCGGTGACACTAACCATGATGTGTTCATGAGTGTCTAAGTCATCAGACAGTGATGGCTTCAGTGAGACCAGTGCAGCGAAGTGAAGCAAGACGGTGTGGAGTGCGGTGCCCACTGGTAACGGTGCAAGCAGGGGTTTGGTGGCAGCAGAGACGGTCATCATCATCAGTGAGACCAGGGTTGCGGTGCGAGATTCAGCAGTGACCTCTATGGTGCCTTCAGGACATTGAGCCAGCGACGGAGTCAGTGACAGAGTCGGTTGCATTTCCCTTCTCTGTTGCAACTGAAACAACATTTTCAGAAGCAGTACCCAGAGGTTAGTCAAGTCTTTGCAGTCCCTGAGACTTGAGAACAGGAGGCAAGCTTTACTCCTAGCCCTTGGAGATACTCAGCACAAGTGAAGAAAGTTCAGTCCAGCCCTTTCACTGCCCAAGGCAGAACCAGGAACTGCAGTTCAACCCATCAAAGCAACAACACAGCAAAGGGACAGTACTCCTTCTGGCAGCTCTTCTAGCTCTTCTTCTTGGCAGGTTCCTTGATTCTAACGAATTCTAAAATTCTGGGATCCGTACCCCAATATTTATACTCAAATTCAATTGTTCTCTCAGGCAGATAGTGTCTGTGCTTACTCCAAACCAGTTCTGTCCTCTCTGGCCCAGCTTACGGGCAGGAGGTGGACATAGCATTGTCCAAGGCAGGCAAGGCCCATTCAGGTTCATTGAAATCTCCTCCACCTACTCTAAATGCAGCCCAGGTCTACACAGCCGAGCCTTGACTCATCCGTGAAAGGCAGGACACACCTCGACCCCCCCCCCCCAGTGGCTGACTGAAGAAAATGAAAATCCACAGCCCCTGTCCCTCCACAGCCAGACAGTCAATCTACAAACCAAGCAGAATCACACAGGATGGATAAGCAAGAAAATACTACTACCTAAATGTGGTATTTTCAAACACAAAACATAAAAATAATCATTGTGTCCTATGGAACAGATAGCCTTTCCATAGTGAAAAAGGAAATACACTGTAATTCACTACCAGGACATGACACACACATCAGTACATGTCCTCCCTATAACATACACGGTACCCTGCCCACATGGGTCCCCTGGGCCTACTTTTGGGTGACCTATTTGTAAGAAAAGGGAAAATTAGGGCCTGGCAAGTAGGTACACTTGCCTGGTCGACATGGCAGTTACAAACTGCACGTAGACTCTGCAGTGGCAGGTATGAGATACCTTTTCAGGGCTACTCATGTGGGTGGCACAATCAGTGCTGCAGGTCCACTATTAGCATTTTATTTACAGGCCCTGGCACACTCAGTGCACTTTACCAGGAGCTTATCAGTAAATCATGTATGCCAATCATGGAAACACCAATCTATAATAACAACAGGAGCACGTACACTTTAACACTGAACAGCAATGTGAAAGTGTGCAGAGACACTAAACCAGCAAAAACAGAATCAAAACCAGGAGGTCAAAAAGAAAGGGGAAACACACCAAAACTTGCCAGGTCTAACAGGTGCCCTGAAGATTAATTTAAAAGTGACCGATAATGGCAAAGAAACAAATGGCTGAAGGGGGCTAACCCAATGACTCACTTCATGTATGGTGCCTGATGGCTGATGCAGAATCTGAAAAGCACATTAAGCAAGTAATGGCAAATGGGGGTTGACCCAAACTCCTCTATATGTTTTATTTCTATATACTATTGCATTTTATATTATTGATTATAAGAACTCTGGGGAGACTGCGAAATCTACCTGTTGCCTCCTCTTGGGAAAACAATGAATATCATATCAAGAATACTATATTTCAGAGCATGGCTCTTAATATTCTGACATCGAGCTTTAAGAAGTGGGAGGACTGTATGTTCTATTTTTATTTTTCTTGAGCTTGTTTCCCATATCCGCCAAATAAATTGTCTTTAGCAATATCGTCATTTAACTCTAATTCAAAGAATGCAATTTTATCGTCTGTCACCTTTTTAAAAACACCTGGCTACCTTTTCATGCTCAATATATTGGGCCATGGTTGTCCTGAAATTATATGAACAAAGGAATTTATGTATAAATGTAATTGTCTGCAGTATTTGATATAGAAATACATATATTGGCATCTACAAAGTTCCGACTCTCTCTCTAAACAATGTGATACTGGTTATATATACTATATGAGATCACATAGCAGTACTTAGGGGGATATTCGCAAGGACTCAACTATGTATTATCCCCACTGTAACGCACCAAAAGTTGAGATAGATTTAACATCCCATTCACAAGCTGGTGCAAACTGCAGACATCACCTGTATTCCTGCGATAACTGCCCCAAAATGTATCTCCATAGTGGACACCACCAACTAACCCTAATGAGATGCAGACTGGGCAATCCCGTGCAAAAACACATGAAAAAACCACAACACCACTTTTATAATGAACCGCCAGACCTGCGATGCAAATCAAAAACAGGCGATAAGCCATGGTAGCAGGAGGGAATTAACACCTGCCTTTTGCTGGTGTTAAGCAGGATGATAACCTGCAGCATAAAAGGGAGCCCAGCCATGAACCTCACCTGAAGATCCACAGATGCCATAGAGACAATGATCACGCAATGCGTATATCCATTAGGGCCACAACACCCACTGCAACCTCCCCAGGACCTCCCTCCACGATCCGGACATACACATACCGTGCAAGACACAAGAGCCACAACAAACACATGATGACGCACAGTGCAAAAATAAATACACACATGTGTGGCCAGAAGAAGGAGAAACAGTTACACAGCTCCTAAGTAACAACCAAAAACTTTATTGACGCACAACACAAAACAGCAATGCGGAAGTCTCCTGTCGGGTCTGCCAGGGGCAATCTCGACAACACAGCCTGGAAAATAAAGCACAAAATCAGGACATGTGTCATGCGCACATCAAAGGAGCGAGACACAGAGAATCAGAGAAGGAAAGTGAGCCAGAGAGAGAAAGAGAGGGAAGGAAAGGAAGGGAGAGAGAGTGAGAGCGAGAGTAGAGAGGAGGAAATGAAGGTGGAGAGAGAGAGAGACACCGCCGCCCCTGCACACACAGGCCCCACTATTCACCTGCTGCCACTGGTGTGTCCATCAGTAGGCACACCACGTGCAAGTGCAAGCTCCAGGCCCCAGTCACACCACCATGGCATGGTCCACATCATGTGGGACCTCCCGTGGCCCAGCTGGCCCGACACATGACGCTGAGTCGTGAGTCATCAATGGCGGAGACCACATCAGTGCACACATCATCATCGCAGGCTGCCCACCCACTCAGCAATTACGTGTGTCACTAACCCTGTGCAACACCAGTTAGTGCAATGTGCTGGTGGGCCCATGACGGCCGCAAAGCCTAAGGTGCCACCAACCCTGTGCCAGCAAATCATGGGCCTTTTATGATTGAGCACCACAGAGCGTCCATTATCCAGTGTCCACCGGCAGAGGGGAATGTGACGATGTCGGCCCCTTATATTTGCGGGGTCACATGGCGTGTGACGCCTGTGCCGGATGGGTGTGGTGTGTGTGCAGACCTCCCCTCAACGAGTGACTGTGACATGTTGACAACTAGACCAGTGACCTGCACACCACCAGCGAGTACGCCTGGGATAGGTAGCTATGAGGCCCCCCTCGGAGCGTCAGCGGAGTGGTCTGGCCTGGCGTACATCGGACAAGCGCAGGGCTTGCAACAATGACTCGGTGGCTCTGGGCGTGGTTCAGTCTACGTCTGGACAAGGAAGTGACTAATGTGTGTGTCCCTCTTGTAGTGTCCACGGCACCCGGGACACAAAAGGCAATGTAGCACACTGTGACTGTCATCCCACTAGATGAGCAAGATTGACGTAAGGGAAATTACTGTCCCTACTTCCATCCACACATTCACGTAGGCATGATGAAAGACATGACTCAGCAGTGCATTGCTGGATGTTTATTGCACATCCAGTGGAGTTTTGCAACTGGAGTGGTACAAGGCCATGATCCAGCGGCCTATAGAAAATATATCATAAACAACGCTACCCAACTTCATAACCTATAAACAAAATTCTATACTAAATATGGACCCATTTATAAACCTGACATATTTTGGGCCTACTGAATCAGGTGGTCAGATTAAATCTATATACACATTATCTACAAGCTATATACAATTCATACATCTGCGGAAAGAATATTGTCATTAGAATAAAATTTGACCATTTAAACGACCACCATTGGCGACGTGATCTAGCTAATAGTAACCTACACTTCTGAATAACCAAGACCAGCTTGTTTGTCAAAAGTAAGATTTTATTTACTAAATTATGGTATATAAGTTGATAGTTTTATAAATGAATTTTATTTGCAATAAAGCAAGCATGATTGTAAAGAAATATGAAAAATACAATTTAAGCAAGTAAATCAAATTTAAAGTGAATATATAAAGTTTAGCATTTCTAAAACCTAATTCCCTAACTGAGCTAAATAGATAGAAATTAAAGAAAAGTTCTTTGAGGATTCTTACGTGCTCCACGCAAAGTCCGTCAGCACTTCACCCTCATCGGAAAGTCAGAAAGCAGCAGCCAGCCCATCCCTAGGGGCATGACTTTTTATACCTTTCTATGCTAACTAAACTACGCAGAGGAAAGTTTTCAAAAATCTTCGACGTCCCATTGGCTGAGAGTGACAAGTGACATGTCACCCACTTTCCAAAAAGTTCCATTAAATCACGTTTCATAAAGACCATTGTCTCTTCCACGTGAAACCAGAAGCTTCCTGAGTTTGCAACAAATGTATTAAGTCATTCTCGCAGCGTCCATTAGCTTTCAATTGACTTCCGCGGATGCCAAGTTAAGGACTGACAAAATGTTCTTTTTCGACCTTGGCCATGTTCGACAGAATGATGACAGCACATTAGTTTTTGCTTTGTGAACGCAGCTTTGGTGAACGCTTTAATTCAGAATGGGCGTCTCGTGACTTTTGCAGAATTACATGTCAGCTCTTTTTCTGCGACTCAAGTGACTAGGCCCAAAAGCAGGCAACTTATGATTTCTAATATAAAACAAACACAAGAAAAGTATTAATGTAAGAAATAATGTAGATTCTGTATCCACCCCAGGATTTACTAATTAATTAACCCACCCGATTAATCAAAATGTTACCTAGCCATTGCAAACAAATAAAGCAGCGTTTATATCTACCAGTCTCCGTTATTCCATGAGACTCATATGCACCTAGAATAGTAGAAATGACATCACACAGACAAGGAAAAGCAAAACAAGCACATGCTTCTTTTAAGTTTGCAGCAGTTAGTAATGACAAAAACGAAAACAATAAATTATTTTATTATTATGCACGAACAAAAAGATGCAACAATTATGCACGTTTATGAGCACACATGTTAATCCCCCCATGTGTAAAGTTTAATCTAAGTTGTATTAGCACGACATATCACAAATCATTAATATTATTATTCATGTTATGGAAATGTGACTTAACGAGATTAAACAAAATTTTGTTTTCTATCTCGCTCCATCAACTCCCTCATCTGGTGATTAACAAATCACCACACCAGCACTCAAAATTTTGATAATTTAAATTTCTAAGAAATCGATTCAAATTCATTTGTATCAGTAAACCTAAAAGTCTGTTTCTGCAAAATCTTTGGAATTTACATAACGCTCTCCATGTAACTCCTGTAATTCAATCTCCCTTTCTTCTTCTTTTCTGAGTTTATAGATTCTTTTCTTTTCTTTCAACTGTTTCTTTCTTTTATGTAACAAACAACCTAATTTGGTCAAAATAAAAATGAATACTATTATAATCAAAGGTGCCAGAATCTTGCCAAGAATTGAACTTCCGATATTATGAAACCAATTTTTAATTGCTTGAAACCTTTTTGAAAGTTTCCCTGTAAAATCATCTTCTTCTAAAGGAATTATTTCTGAATGCATTTGTGTAATATTCTTAATATACATTTCAATATTCTTACTTTCATCAGGTATATATGTACAGCAATGTTGTACATGTAAAATGCCACAGACTCCTCCCTCTTTTGCTAGGAGTATGTCTAAAGCAAGGCGGTCTTGAATTACCATATATCTAATTGCAATAACTTCAACATTCACTAATTGAAATCCATCAGCTGTGTCAGTTGATAATCTATCAACTATAGTGGACAATTTTCTGATTCTCCCTGCATTTAGGGTTATACCAACAAAAGGTATTACAGCTTGAAAAATATCTCCCAGAACTTCAGTAAAAGTTTCTCTTTTAGCTCTATTTACATAATTATGAATTTTAAACAATCCTTCTGAATCTCTGTCAACATGAAACACTTTAGGAAAAACAATTCCCACATAACAAGTTCCATACCAGTGGTCTGGAAGGTTGTAGTAGGCTTTGTCACCACAAACAAAATAAATCCCAGGAAAGATAGGATCCTTTCCACCTTTAAATCCCCAACCTCCCAGAATTTGATAAGTATCTTCACAGTTACTTGCACCTACAAAATAATTATCAAAAAGTGTGTTATCTCTTCTAATGCAAAGCTTTCCACTAACTGGTTTGTCTATGTGAATTGCAATATTTTCAAGCATTTTGCCATTTAATTTCTCATCCTCTTTCTGCCAGAAGGCTGACTTAGTCTGTTTGACTAATTCATTCCTCTTATAAATTGCTCTTCTCTCTTCAACCATATTCAAAAATTTCTTTCCTTCAGCACTTAATTTACATGTTAGATTATTCTTGTAAGCATACTCGTAAGTGAGTTCATTAGTAACAAGGAAAAATTCTCTCATTTGTTTTGCTTTCTTATGCTTATTTAAAGCATTATCAATCTTAATATTAGCAAAAATTTCATCATAATTTGAATAGTAATATTCTAAACGTCCAGTTTGATAAAATAAACTAGTTAATACACTACATGTTACAGCATAAGTGAGAGGAAGCATATTATATGTAACTCCCTCAGAAACAGAAGCAGGTAACTTAACGCAGACGTAACAGTCTTTTGCATCCATTACCTTAACATATTCACTCAATAGCTTTGTGAATGTATTACTTGAAAAATCACCTATTGATTTATCTTGATGAATGTTAGGCTGATGATCAATAACTTTTGCAGACGCACTATGTTTAGTTTGACTAACCAGAGCTTTGCTTGTTATGTTAACTTTGTGTAATTCTCTATTCATTTCTAAAGGAATAATTACAGCTAGAACCAACCAGAGCAGAACCAAAATGAGCAGACATACCAGAGTCATCTTACAGCATCTTTTAAAAACAGAACACTTTGAAGTGCTCTCCTTAACATAAGGCATTCTTGGTTAGTTTAGCCTCAAAAATAAAAATAAATTTTAAATTTCTAAATTTATATTTACACCCCCCTTTTAAAATTTCTTTTTCTTTTTCTTTTAAAACCCTAAACAAGATTTCTTCGACCTTATGTCATACATAAGTTTTCTTCAACTAAACAGTTTTTCTTCGACCTTGTGTCAACTAACAAATTTTCTTCAGCCTTTTGCCAATTTAATATTTCTGTACTTCAATCATTGTCACTAATTTCTTGGATTTCGTTTTCTTCTTCACTACTATCATATATGTCAATAACAGGTGGAATTACTAAGTAAGTCCACTCAGGAGACTTGTATTTTTGGTTTGGTCTTATTATTCTCTTTCCTTTTCTCGATATCACTTCAATTTTTCTTCCAACTCCAACTTCTTTTCCAGGACTCTTTTGACTACTGATTTCTTCAACTTGTTCCTTTGGTTTCTTGATCAATCTGACTCTCAATCTTCCACCTGGCCAGTAGTCTGCTTTTCTCACGTACTTCTTCTTTGGTTCAGAATTATTTGATTCTGACTTCCAAGTCCTCTTCTTTCTGTTTTCACTTTCACCTTCCACGTCACTTTCTTCAGTTTCGTAGTCTGAAATCTCAATTGACTCAGGAACTTCTCTATTCGGCAATTTCACTCCTTCAGGAACTTCACTTTGTCTTCCATCACTGGTACTTGGTAATTCGTTCTCCTCCTCTTCCTCAATTACCTCTAACTTCCCAGATTTCGGATTTCTGTTCCTTACTTCAGAGTTTGTTCTCTGCCTTTCGATACTCTCCTGGTCTGAAACTTCTTTTTGTTCTGCTTCTTTGTCTTCAATGGAGACAACCGAATCCTCAGTTATCTTTCCTTTTAACAGATTCTCTTCACCTTCAGAATCTATTTCAATTATTTCCAAGTCTTTTCTTGTCAGATTTCCATTCACTGGCACAGTTTCCAGATGTCGACTTTCTTGTCGATCTTCAGAATCTGGAATTATTTCACCTTCAGTTTTGCCTTCTACTTCAGAATCAGAATCATCTGTAGTATCACTTTCAATATCAGAACTCTCAGGAGTTGGTACTGGAATAGTATGACTAGGGTGAATCCAACGTTTTAATCCTCTGCACTTTACAGCATTAGTAGTGATCAAGATTATCTGCCTAGGTTTCTGCCATCTAGGAGCTAGACAATTCCTCCTCCGATGTACTTTCGTTCTGACCCAATCGCCAGGTCTCAGATCATGTGTCAAAACCTTTTCATTTGATTGTGCTTCAGTTCCCACCTGATTAGACACAGAAGTTACCATATCAGATAACCTTTTACAGTAATCCAAAATTGCACTGTCATTTATGCTCAACAGTTTACCTACAGGTACAAAAGCTTGCCTCATAACTCTTCCCATTAAAATTTCATGAGGACTCAAACCTGTCTTTTTATCTGGTGTACTTCTTAATGACATCAAGACAAGTGGAAGAGCATCAGTCCACTTTATACCTGTTTCAAGACACATTTTTCCAATTCTGTTTTTAATTGTTCCATTTATTTGTTCAACTACTCCTGATGCCTCTGGTCTGTATGCACAGTGTATTTTCTGCTCAATGCTCAAAGCTTCGCAAATTAACTTCATCAGTTTGTTATCAAAATGGCTTCCTCCATCACTCTCAATAGTGACTGGAAAACCGTACCTTGGGATGATTTCTCTGAGCATTAGTTTTGCCACTGTAATTGAATCACAATGTCGTGTAGGGAAAGCCTCTACCCATCTTGAGAATAAGCATACAATTACAAGTACATATTTCAAACAATTGTGTAAGGGCATTTCAATGAAATCCATTTGTAACCTGGTAAAGGGACCACCCTCTCGACCAATTATTCCTGTCCCCACCACTGATTTTCTGTTTGGATTCATTTGTTGGCATGACAAACACCTTTGACAAAAAGATTCAGCAATAGTTCTAAACTTGGTGTTGAACCATGTTTCTCTGAAAAGTCTAACCATAGAATCTCTTCCTAGATGTGCTGGACCATGATATAATCTGGCCATGTCAGCAATCAAACAATTTGGTAAGACTACTCTGCCATCTTTGTAAACCCACACTCCATCTTCTTCACGTGGTCTACAATCTGATCTTAACCACAAGTCTTTTTCATCATCTTCTGCTTCATCTTGTAAATCTCTAATCTCATGCCATGTTTCTACAACAGTTGTTAGCATTAATGAATTTGAATCAGTTTCTTTACTCCTCTCCCGATTGTATGAATAATTTTTCCTTGCGCAGTATTTAGCTGTTTCATCTGCGAAGGCATTTCCCTTGGAAATATAATCAGTTCCTCTAGTGTGCGCTGCACATTTAACAATGGCGATTTCTTTTGGCAATTGTATTGCTTCAATTAATCTCCTAATGAAAACTGCATTTTTAATTGGTGATCCTGCTGATGTCATGTATCCTCTCTGTGACCAGAGTTGTCCATAATCATGCACAACTCCGTACCCATACTGACTATCGGTAATGATGGTAACTCTTATATCCTTTGATATTTCACATGCACGAATTAAAGCAATTAATTCAGCCACTTGTGCTGAACGAACTCCTTCAAGACATGATGCTTCTTCAATATCTACGACTGTACAAACTGAATATGAAGCTTTTAAGACACCTCCTTCGGATCTTAAGCATGACCCATCTACAAAGTAGACAAAATCCGATTCAGACAAAGGTCTGTCTTTGATGTCTTTTCTTGGTTTAGTGCAGAATTCCATGACATCTAAACATTCATGTTCTGTTTCAATGTCATCAACAATTTCAGAATCAGGCAGTAATGTAGAAGGATTCAGATTCAAACATCTTGAAATTGAAACATTATCTGCTCCCAGTATGATTTTCTCATACTTTGTCAATCTGCTACTTGTTAAGTGTTGAGTCTTACCTCTTGTCAGTAATATTTCAACTGAATGAGGCACAAAAACTTTCACAGGAAATCCCATTATGATCCCCTCACTTTGTTCGAGGCTGATACTTGTAGCTGCAACTGCTTTCAAACAACCTGGTAATGCTTTTGCAATTGGATCAAGAACTGCAGAGAAGTATGCAATAGGTTTCTTTAAATTTCCATGTCTCTGAATCAACACAGATAATGCACATCCTTCTCTCTCACTGCAATACAGTTCAAAATCTTTCTCATAATTTGGCATACCTAAAGCAGGAGCTTGGCATAAGCTCTTTTTCAGGTTTTCAAAAGATTCCATCTCAGCATCATTGAGAATAATTGGATCTTTTACATCTGACTTTGTCAGTCTTTGTAATGGTTTTGCAATTACTGAAAATCCACTTATCCATTGTCGACAGTAACCAACCATTCCCAAGAACATTCTTACCTGTCTTTGTGTTCTTGGTGGTAACATTGCTTGAATCATTTTTATTCTCTCTATTGTTACTTGTCTTTTTCCCTTTGCAATTCTGTGACCAAGATATTTTACTTCTTGTTTGCAAAACTGTAGTTTTGCTGGGGACACTTTATGTCCTTCTTCTGCAAGGCGATTTAACAGAATTATTGTGTCTGTTACACAGTTTTCTCTTGTCTTTGCAGCTATTAACAAATCATCAATATACTGCACTAGCGTAGACCTACCAGGTAAGTCTAGGTCTTCTAATGATCTTTTTAACAGTTCATTAAAGATTGAAGGACTTTCTGTATAGCCCTGAGGGATTCTTGACCATCCGAGGGTCTTACCTTGGAATCTGAAAGCAAATATTTCATAACTGTCTGGATGTAAGGGAACAGTAAAGAATGCATTGCAAAGGTCAATGACTGTATACCATTCAGCATCATGTGGAATCTGAAATAGAATTACTGCTGGATTTGGAACCATAGGACAACATGGAACGACTATTTGATTAACCTTTCTCAAATCTTGTACGATTCTAAATGTTCCGTTAGACTTTTTAACTCCCATAATTGGTGAATTACAAGAGCTACTTTCCATTTCTTTTAATACACCTTGCTTAATTAATTTTTCAATTATAGGTGTAATACCTTCAATTGTTTCTGTTTTCATTTTATATTGTGGAGTGTTTGGAAATTCTATTCCCTGTTTCAATGTAATTTTTACTGGATCTACGTTTTTCATCAGACCCATCTCATTTCCAGTAAAATCCCATATTTCTGATTTCACTGTTCTTTTGAGTTCTTCAGGTAAATCTTTTTCTTCAAATGCAGGAAACAATTTTGTTTCTTCTGCTTCCATCATCATCATTGTCATTCTGTATAAACCATCTTCCTCCATTGTTTGTAACTCAACTCCATCAGGAGAACAATATATTCTACAATTCATTTTACATAGGATGTCTCTGCCTAATAGATTTACTGGACTACTATTACAAACCACAAATCTGTGTTTGTCTCTGTAATTCCCAATTTCAACTGGTACTGGATCAGTTAAGTCAGTTTTAATTTGTTGATTACTTACTCCAACAACTTGGATGGTATCCCCAGAGAGAGGTAGGTTTTCAATTTCCACTGATCTAACAGTAGAACGGGTAGCACCAGTGTCCACTAGAAAAGTGATGTCTACATCATTAACTTTCCCATTAACAAAAGGACCAGACTGGTCAACCTCAAGAGTGGCTCCAACAACACACTCTTCCTCCTCTCTCGGGCACCGTCAGCAATAATCATCAGAATCGCTGTCTTGACTTTCTGTTAATAAGAATTGTTGTGAAGCATTTTGCATTTGAACCCTTTGCTGCTTTTGCTGTTTTTGTGGTTTTATTACCTGTTCACTTCCCTGAAATCCCACGTTTGGATTATATTTTTGAACTCCCCCACAATTCGGAAAAGGTGGTTGTGGTAATTGGTCTTGACGATTATTCACCTGTTGTTGTTGCTGTTGCTGTAATTGTCGCTGAATATTAAATTCGTTTAACCCCTGTTGCATCTGTAGCTGTCGCTGCAGGTCAACACCATTCTGCATCTGTGGATTCAATAAGGGATTCTTTAAGTTTTTAGGAGGATGAGGACACTCGTCTCTCCAATGTCCAATTTCGCCACAATTAAAACAAGGTAATCTTTGCTTTAACTCCTCAATCTTTGGGCTAAATTTCTTTGGGAAATTATTACCTTTAAACTTTCCTTGTATCTGGTTTGTATTTCCAGTTTGAACAAAATTAGTGTTCTTATTTCCCATGCTGGCAATCTGTTGCTCAGCCACCTTTACCTGAGCCCACATGGCTTTCTCCTTCAGCTTCTTCTGTTTTACTTCTATTTCATCGCTGCAATACTTTGCTTTTCTTAGAATATCATCTACAGATAGTGATTGCCATCCGACAATACTATTTCTGATCATTTCTCCAATTTCAGGTTTTAGTCCATAAACAAATCTATAGACAAAATGGCTCATGTCTTTTTCATCTAATTTTTCATAACCACTGTATTGTTTAAAGATTAACAGTAGTCTTTCATAAAAAGAATGAACTGATTCTTTTGTTTCCTGTTCTGTCCTTTCTATTTTAACCCAATCAACTTCTTTGGGTGGAATTTTGTTTTTCATCCAAACAATTACTTTTTCATAAAAATCCATTACAAGTGGATTAGGAGCACCTGTTTCTTTGATTCGCTCAGGTTCTGTTTTTGGCCAACTAATCGATATTTTACATTCTGTCCAAAGATCAGATGGAACAACAATGTCAAAAAATCCATCTAAATCAATCCACAGAACTTTTGACACTTTGATAAATCTATCGACTTGCCTGTACCACTCAACTGGTTTTTCCCTCAATTTTGGAAAGTCATTTGTAAATAACAGAATGTCCTGTCTCGACCAAGGGATATGAACATATCCTCCACCTGCAATTTCTCTCATTGGAAATTGTTTTGACAATTTTTCCAATCTTTCATCTTCCTTCTTTTTCGTCCATTTTACTCTCCATTTATTCAGTTCTCCTAGCTTTTTGATATAGACAATCAAATCTTTAATATGAACTATTCTTCCCATTGAGTTTAAACTCTCAATGTCACTTTCTGAAAAGTCTAATCTGTAATGCTTTGCAAAATTCTTTTGTTTACTCACATCGATTTCAAGTTCTGCTGCTAGATCCTCTAGTTGATCATATTTGTTTTTCGTTTTCCACTGTATGCTTTTGCAAATGAACAGTAGTTCATCATCTCGATAGTAATTTAAACTATCTGGACCAATTGTTCCAATTATTAATTCTTCGATATTCGCTTTTAATTTGGCCACATCAAGTTTTGGTGTGGTTACCCTGGCTTCAGGACTCCCTATATCTGATATAGCACCCATTGGTGTTTTTGGAGATAAATCCTCATTAAAGGTTAAATCAGGCATTCTCGATTTAGAAGTGTTTATTTCAGATAAATCTGAATAAAATTTTTCAGCAGCCTTTTGAATTTCTGTATTTAAAGGAATAGTTAATCCAGTTTTGTTTGTCTCCTTTTGATTAAATACGGGCTGAACAGGACCAATTGTTACTGGAACTGTCACGGCTTCCATGCCTTTTGTCATTCTTTTTATTAATTCTTCTTTTGATCTTATATATTCATTATAATCAACATCTTCAACATTTCTTGCCTCTCTTGTATAATCTTTTGGAGGTTCCCTTGCTCTTGGAGCCATTGTAAAATGTCTATCTTCATTTCGAGCATTCTCGAATTCTGGTCTTCTAGGAGTTTCAATGATTTCACAATTATTTGGATAAAGTTTAGGAGCTTCACTAATTGGAGGTGCACTCGGTGAAGTTTCAGTAGAAACCACCGGAGTAGACCATGATCTAGGAGGTCTCAAAGGCTGATTCTTTCTAGCAGTTGTATATATTTCTTCCATAACTGCATCCTCAGATTCACTTTCCATAGATTTCCCTGTAGGAGAACCCATTACCATTTCATGAATTAAATACAATCCTTCACTCATGTTTCCCTGTCTCCACATTCGCAATCTATCTTCATGAGTTTCTCTTTTCCAAGATGGATTTTTAGAAGGTCTTTTAATTCCACTAGCTTCTCTTTGTAATTGATACATCTCGTCTTCCCACTCAACTAAAGCTTCAAATTGAGTTGGTCTCGGTTTTGGAACAAGAGCATTCATTTTCTCTCGTAAATTTCTTAAAACCTTTACATTAAATGAACCATCATCAGGCCAGGTTAAAACACCGTCGTTCTTAGTATATCGTTTCCAACTATCGAACCATAAGACAGTATGATATCCATATTCACCTTCCATATACGCTGCAGGTGTTTTATACTTATGAAGTAGTTTACCACCTCGCGTTTCGATTTTCTTGTCAGGTGAAAATAAATTCTTAAACTTCTGAAATAATGTTGGCTTTTTCTCAACATGTTTAAAATGATAACTCATTTTTAAGAGTTAAATCTAATTCACAAAATCGTTCGTAAAATATTTCCGGGATGTTCCGTAAAACAACCAATCCGTGCGCGAAACACACCAACAAGCCAATGACAGTTGAGCTACGTCACTTTTCTGCTCAACCAATAAATTTAGAGTTTTTCCGAAGGACCAATCAGCTCACAGGCCGTCAGAGACTCAAGAGCCAATCAGAATATAGCTTGTGACGTAGGTCACCCAATCCCAGCGCGGCTCTGTGACGTACACAGCAGCTGCGGTTTCTCGTTTCTCACTACTGGCGCTTACCCCTCCTTCACAAAATCTTTTCACAGCGCCATTTTAAGAACACTTTTCAGTGTAAATTAATTCTTAACAATGACTATAAAGACAACATCTGTTCGTTTCACTATTTAGGATAGTTTACATACATTCAAGTATCCACACTTCGGAATAGACGGCGCTATTCACACTAAGGATAATATTCAAGTGTCAGTAGAGTAACCTTACCCCACCCTTCTAACACGTATAATTATGAACTCGCTTTGCTCTGAACCCACCGCGAAGTGAAAGTTCTAAGAGTTCCACTTGAACATAAAATACAATTCAAACTCGCACTTTCACGCTGAAATTTCCCTAATTTCAAACACACATGAAATCCGTACAGGACTCTCACCTGTTTATAGAAATCATGCACCGTTAGCAAAATAACGACGTTATCCGTACAGGGCTCTCACCTGTTTATAGATATGAAACATGTACCCGTACAGGACTCTAACCTGTTTATAGATAATCATGCACCGACGTTAATTTACCCTTCACTCAAGCTCGGATATAACTAATACTCTTATCACAGTGAGTTTTATGGAAGGCGCTTTGTCCCTATTCTCATGCTGCTTTAATTTCTTAGAAAACCCTCACTATACAAGATTCAGACCTAGCCCTAAAACTGTGCTGCTCGGCGACAACACTATGGTACACGGCGATACCTCTTGTGATACTCGGCGATATCACTACAAACAGAACAGATGGCTTGCGTGACTAATTTCTCGCCACACAATCTATACCGGTATAGCTTACAGATAGCACGAAAAACGAACTCAACATGTGTTAAAACATCGATCCTATTTCCATACCATAACGTAACCCTTAGCAACCAACATATTACCTTGGTTACTCCTTAGCAACCATCAATTTCTGCTACCAGAGAATTGATCCAGCGGCCTATAGAAAATATATCATAAACAACGCTACCCAACTTCATAACCTATAAACAAAATTCTATACTAAATATGGACCCATTTATAAACCTGACATATTTTGGGCCTACTGAATCAGGTGGTCAGATTAAATCTATATACACATTATCTACAAGCTATATACAATTCATACATCTGCGGAAAGAATATTGTCATTAGAATAAAATTTGACCATTTAAACGACCACCATTGGCGACGTGATCTAGCTAATAGTAACCTACACTTCTGAATAACCAAGACCAGCTTGTTTGTCAAAAGTAAGATTTTATTTACTAAATTATGGTATATAAGTTGATAGTTTTATAAATGAATTTTATTTGCAATAAAGCAAGCATGATTGTAAAGAAATATGAAAAATACAATTTAAGCAAGTAAATCAAATTTAAAGTGAATATATAAAGTTTAGCATTTCTAAAACCTAATTCCCTAACTGAGCTAAATAGATAGAAATTAAAGAAAAGTTCTTTGAGGATTCTTACGTGCTCCACGCAAAGTCCGTCAGCACTTCACCCTCATCGGAAAGTCAGAAAGCAGCAGCCAGCCCATCCCTAGGGGCATGACTTTTTATACCTTTCTATGCTAACTAAACTACGCAGAGGAAAGTTTTCAAAAATCTTCGACGTCCCATTGGCTGAGAGTGACAAGTGACATGTCACCCACTTTCCAAAAAGTTCCATTAAATCACGTTTCATAAAGACCATTGTCTCTTCCACGTGAAACCAGAAGCTTCCTGAGTTTGCAACAAATGTATTAAGTCATTCTCGCAGCGTCCATTAGCTTTCAATTGACTTCCGCGGATGCCAAGTTAAGGACTGACAAAATGTTCTTTTTCGACCTTGGCCATGTTCGACAGAATGATGACAGCACATTAGTTTTTGCTTTGTGAACGCAGCTTTGGTGAACGCTTTAATTCAGAATGGGCGTCTCGTGACTTTTGCAGAATTACATGTCAGCTCTTTTTCTGCGACTCAAGTGACTAGGCCCAAAAGCAGGCAACTTATGATTTCTAATATAAAACAAACACAAGAAAAGTATTAATGTAAGAAATAATGTAGATTCTGTATCCACCCCAGGATTTACTAATTAATTAACCCACCCGATTAATCAAAATGTTACCTAGCCATTGCAAACAAATAAAGCAGCGTTTATATCTACCAGTCTCCGTTATTCCATGAGACTCATATGCACCTAGAATAGTAGAAATGACATCACACAGACAAGGAAAAGCAAAACAAGCACATGCTTCTTTTAAGTTTGCAGCAGTTAGTAATGACAAAAACGAAAACAATAAATTATTTTATTATTATGCACGAACAAAAAGATGCAACAATTATGCACGTTTATGAGCACACATGTTAATCCCCCCATGTGTAAAGTTTAATCTAAGTTGTATTAGCACGACATATCACAAATCATTAATATTATTATTCATGTTATGGAAATGTGACTTAACGAGATTAAACAAAATTTTGTTTTCTATCTCGCTCCATCACCATGCAAACACACAACACAATTTGGGCCCGTGGAGGGCCAACCGGAGTCCATCCAGGGATGACAGGTACTGCAGTAGAGGAAGAGTACAGTCCTCAGTCTGGTCTCTGTGTCATTGGTCATCAAACAGGATATGGCAGTCCATGTCGTGGTCCAATGTGAGTGCAGCGGAGTGTATCGGAGTCAGTGGGAGGTCATGAGGCCTTGTGCGGCACCAAGCAGAAACAGGCCAGGTGGTGGAAATGAATGCTACTGCCTCGTTCTGACAGCAATCTTAACCACGTCCTTGTAAGTGAGCTCTGCCCCACCTGTGGATGTTGTCATACCGGCTGCGGCACTGTGTGTCACTGGCACATCAGGGGCCGTAGGAGGATTGTGGCCACACTATGTGGCAGTGGCACATCAGGGGGAAGAGGTGAGGACTGTTTAGAGGCAGCAGCATTCATGAGCGCTATGCCTTGTGGCAGCAATGCCATGATGAGGATCTGCAGGGCATGGTAGATCCCAGCTACATTTCGCTGATGTGCAGCGTTGTCTGCCATCCTTTCCACTTCCTTCCGCACCATGTCCTCCATGAACCGCCGCATGTGGGTCAGCTCACGGCTGGAATAGCTGGAGCCGGTCTGAGCGGACAGGTGTTTTTCTCTCTGCGTCATAACTCCAACGATGTCAGTCAAGGCTCGTTGGAGACTATGGAGCGGGCCGTGGGTGTCCATTAGGGATCTGGTCCCAAATGGAACCTAGACACCCATGGATGGCGTCCAGTTTGGCAGCCATGAGGCCTCCCTCTGGCCCTCCAGCACACGGCGTTGGAAGGCCATGGTTTGTTACTGGGGGTCTTGGGAGAGTGCCAGGGCTATGGGTGCCTCCTGCCAGGTGCTTTGGGTAGTGAGTGAGGTCTCCTCGATGCAGCTGGGCTGCCCTGATCCTGGAGGTGAGTTGCGGATGATGTCCATGATGTGTTGGAGGGCTTGGGTGTCGATGCTGGCGGTGTCCACCTCGTCATCAGTGAAGAGTGGCTAGTGGCTGCTCTGCAGGGGGTGTTGACGGTGCCCCTGCAATTTGAAGGGGAGATGATGTGTTATTATGTGTCCACATGTATGTAGCCGCATGGTACACGTTGACATTCAGGCAGCATGGCATTGTACATTTTGACAGTGGAGTCATTGTGGCTGTGCACTGCTTGATTGTGCATGTGTGCCTTTGTGGCCCTCTTTACCCGTCCCCCCAGTACCTGGTGGTCACTCACCTTGTTGTGGTTGTGTTGTGTCCTGTCGAGCAGTGTCCTGTCCCCCGACTCTGGCCACAGTCTCTGCACTGATGACTGTCAACGCCAGCTCCTCCATGTAATCCAGCACGAGCTGTGGCGCTGGGTTCCCACCCCCAGCCTGCATTGCTGCCTTCTGGTTGGCTGCAAGTTTCTCCTTGGTCTTTCACTTGATGTCAATCCATCGCCTTTTGGCCTCATCCATTGACCTCCTGTGCTCTCCGACGGCCTTCACCTTCTCCACGATGTTCCGCCATATCCCATTTTTGGTTCCCAATGACACGTTGGAGGTGACAAACAGTTGTTGAAGGTGTTTTATCACCTCTGTAATCAGGACCCTGTTTTCCTGCAGACTGAACTTCGTCTTCCTCTTCTTCTTGTCCTTGCCCTTCCCTGTCCCGGAGGTCCCAGGCTGGTGGTCTCGGGTGCTTGTGGGGTTGCGCTCATCCTCTGCGCCTGCTCCGGCTCCCTCCATGGTGCTATGTGTTGGTCAGTTTGTGTTTGGGTGTTTTTTCTTCTTTTATAGAGATTTTTCCCGCCTGCCATGTGTGTGTTGCAGGCCTGGCACTGCTTATCGCTGATTTCCCCATAGCGCTTTGGCCCATTGCCTGTTTTTTCTCGTTGAGGTTTGTGTTTTTATCGCCGTCAAGGTGGTTGTATCGCAGACATTGGCCGCAGACTATCGCATGCTACCACTTGTTGTGAATTCATGGGGTATTTTCCCACGATGGGCTGCGATGTGTTAAGGTGCGTTAGCATTTTTTGGTGATGTTTAGCACACGTGTGTGAATATACCCCTTGGTGTGGTGAAACTGAGGGATTTCAGATCTTGCCCACTCCGACCCATGATGTGTACATGCCATAACAATTATTCCCACTCAGTGGACAAGGTGACTAAATGGAACCAGGGACCAAGACAACAAACACCAAATGTGAATGGAAAAAGAGCAACTCACCTTGTTACTCGAATATTATTGTGTATTGTGATAATGGAAAATTTAATTTATGAAGTTGTGCCACCTAATTTCTTGTCACCTTAGGATGGCTATTTCTTCAACATGTGAGGTGATCTTTGGAGTCCTGCTTTTGTTACTGTAAGTCCCGAAGAATTTAAAGGCTATTCAATATGGTGCTGATGACAATCTGACAGAAACAAAGCACACCCCATTCCCTGTCTACTATGTGGACTAGCATTCACTATCAGATGCTCATTCAAGTCAAGTCAAATCAAAGAAACTGTATTCGGCCAAAAGCTAAAAAAGCATATATAAAATAAAAATACATAGATTAAGAATTTAGTGTGGTACAGAATCAAAGACAGTACCCAACGCATTTAGCGTTGCAGTGCGCGCAATTTAATTTGTTTTATTTATTTATTTCTTTTCCTAACTCCGATCAGCTGTATGTTGGAGTTTACTATCACCCACCCGGCCACTCCCCCACCCTCCCCCACCCTCCCCCACCCCGCCCCACCACACCACAGCACTCCCTCCAGGAGTCGCTACTGCTAGCTTCCAGGCAGACAGCATCTGCTTCTGGGCCCCAGGATTGTTCTCCTGAGGCCTGTGGAAGAGGAAATATTAGGCCAGAATGTGGTCTCGCCTCCTGTACCTCCACTGAATACATGTCATAGGGCTTATGCATACACAGTAATGGGCTAGCCCAAATAACATGGTGCTGGAGAGAACTCTAAACTGCCCCTATATTTTCCTAAACACACAACAAAACGTCAACCAGTGTTTTAGGGCAGGCAAGATTTCTGTCATAAAGATGATACTAACAAATTACCTAAGATGGAGCTGCCACTAGGACTTCCAATAATGAGATGCGCATTTGGAACCTGAACCTATTCATTAAGCATCCTATTGATTTTAAAATTGACTGGCATTTCACTTTTATCACAAGCATCATCTCTCAATATTTTTTTTCTGCATTGCTGGAATTGTGTGGTTGGTGGTGCCGTCGTGCAGCACTATTCACAGTTTTTGTGAGTCAAACTGTGTGCGGTTCATTTTTCTTAGTGTGTGCATGGGCTACTTTGGCATCATTATGCACTGTGAGGTTAATTTTGCACTGTGTACTACCGTCCATCAGTTTTTGTTGAAGTTTTGCATTGCACGAAGTTCAATAAGTTTGGTCCCACAATCATTAGTCAATACATTTTAGAACTGGTCGTTGTAACTAGAGGCAGATTTCTCTTATACATTACGCATACCAGGAAGCTATAATTCTTACAAAAACAATTTGAAAGTAACCCCCTTTTATCCACCACTTATGTTCACATCAGCCATTCTATAAAGTTCTGCGCGTGTTCACAGAAGCAAATCTGAGATGCTCAATTATTATTGACACCCCCACAATTTTGCATTATATATCCAGTACATTTTATGTGCCTTTTTTCCAATAAACGTTATGTAAACCTACAGTATTTCTATATGGTACACCTTCAAAGAAAGGGAATAAAACAAAAGACGAAAGAACAAGAATTAAACAATACACATATCATGCTACAAGCTTACTGCCTCTACTTATCATTTGACAGCCTAACAATCCCTCCCTTACATCCTTATGTTGTTTGTATTAATTACACACTCATTTTCTGAATTACACGGAATAATCTGATTTTTGAATCAATAAAAAACGTGTGAAACCAATTATTTTTGCTTTAATTTTCATCATCTACGAAATACTTGATCATTTCATACTTTAATGAGCCCACCTGCTGTCTTTCCAGGCAATGTGTAATGCACAAGAATATTTTGTGTACTTCATTTACGGTCTCGTTATTTGTGCTTTTATAATTGGTGAAAATTTAAAATGCTTTGTAAGACTCTAATGATTCATCATACGTTGGCAAATCGGGAAAAAAATCAGAGTCTGCAGGAATCGAGCTGTGAACCACGACAACACGGAAGAAATCTTGATGGCATTCCTTATCCTAGGAATACCAAAGCATGTAGGCACACCAGGTGCCAGTGCGAGCGCCAGATATATGTTGATAATGTTTACCACTGTCTCTCTTTTGTTTCAACCATTACTGCGAATAACTCATTGCCTCACTTCTATGTAGAAAAGACCCTCTGGCACGCACTCTAAGCCACCTAGGGCCATATTATCAAGAAAGGGCGATACATTATCGCTGCTTTTATCAGCAGGAAACTGCCGCTAAAGCGGCGATAATGGGCTTGATAATATGCCCTTGTGAATTCCCTTAGAAGCCCAGGTTTTGATGTTAACCTGGGCTTCTACGGAAATTCACAAGGTGATATTATCAAGCCCATTATCTTCGCTTTAGCGGCAGTTTCCTGCCGATAAAAGTGGCAATAATGTATCGCCCTTTCTTGATAGTATGGCCCCTAGTTCTTTTACAAGGCAACTACTACATCAAACGCATTATTACCACTCCCTCCTTTAGCACGCAAGTCATTACCACGACTTGCTTTAGGAAACTTGCTGGATTGGTGCTGGATTGAAAGTCCAACACCTTTCCTACTGATACACGACTGGAGTTGGAATAATAAATTATACCATTCCAAAGTCCAGCGCCCCCTAAGGCAAGTTATTATAATGACTGATGTGCCAAAGAACACGTGGTAAAGACGCAGTCATGGTAGTGTCTGAGTTGTTAAGCCATGCGTGGTTTAGGCGTGTGTGGCTACGTCAAACAACCTTCTATGGCCACAAGCCAATGAATGTTTACCAAGGTCTTTCTTTTGATACCATGCACGCAGGATTGCATACCACTAAAAAACTTCGACTGATTATTTTATCAAATGTTACTATAAGCCAATCATGTCCAAACATTGTAATTACATACAGTTAATGGTTACTTTTAGCACATACAACCATTTATGTAATTTAAAATGGACATTTAAATTCAAAAGAAACAACAAAGCCGCATAGAGGGGTAAAACATATTTAGAAATGTGGCATAGGTGAAAAGAGAAGGAGAGGGGCAACAGCCTTGGAGAAAACATACAGATCCACAAAGCTTATGCAGACCACTCCTTATTTTATTTTTTTTAAATATTTTTATTGACAATTTTTTACATCAATTTTTACCCCCCCCCCCCTGCACCAGTCAATATCTTTCAACAGCAGGTAAATTTCTAGATAATCACATAAAAATTCCATTGCATACTTCCATAATATATACATCTTATGGCAAAACAAGTTGGGAAAGAAAAAATTAAGGCATAAAAAAAATAAATAAATAAGGAAGCATTAATAAAAACAGAGTTCAAGAGAGAAAATCAATAATCAATAATCCATAGTCCCAGTTCCAATATCAAAGATGGAGAGAGGACAAAAGATACCCAGAATGACATATATATATTTTATCACATCCAACTATTCACCACCCTAGACACTTGCCATCCTACTTTTCCATTCTGCGATAGGCTTCCACAACTGTAATCCAAGCACTCTGCCCTTTTTTCCCCTTCTGGCATAGATAGCTTTCTCCAGAATATACATATACAGTAACCTACCCAACCAGACTTGGAACAAGTGTGGTATCTTATCTTTCCATGCAGCTGCTATACATAGGCGCAAAACAGCCATGGCCACAAACATAAAACCCCCATCTTGATATTGCTGTGAAATACTCCCCTCTACTCCTAATAGTCTTACTTCTGGTGTCAACTTCAATTTATATGCCAAGGAGTTGTCGAGAAATGTTTCGATACTTTTTATTAGCGGAGAAAGGTTTGGGCAACTCGCAAACACATGCACTATATCTGCATCCGTACTGTCACACCTAGGGCACCTAACCCCCTGTGTTCCTCCCCACTGGGCAATTCTGGCTGGTGTGTAATAGAGTTCGTATAAGGTCTTATAATGTTGTGCCTGCAGCGCAGCCGAGCAAAGGGTTTCCCGTCCTAATCTTAGTGACTTTAAGAATACGCCCTCTGGTACTCCTAGGGCTTCCCTCCATTTGGTCTCATATTTTTCCAGGTCATCCCCTCGGTGTTCTATTAGTTCTACATACAACCTTTTAATTGAGCATGATTGGCCCCCCTCCACCATCTGTAATATCGAATATCCTTTAAAACCCATCGGTCTGCCTCGTTTATTACCCAAGAAACTTCTTAATAGCAAATATGTAAAAAAAAGTCCTATTGCTAACACCAAATTCCTGCTGGATTTCTGTGAATTGCCGTACCCCTCGCTCCCCTATTAAATCCCCCATATTTTTAATTCCCAAACGAGCCCATTCCTTGAATATAGTATCTGCAAATATTTCAGATGGCAGCATTGGCTCCTCCATTAATCTAGTGTATGCATGAAATCTCCCCAAGCCAAAATTTTTCTTAAATGCTTTCCATATTTTATCAGCAGCTTCTAGCGTCTTGAACCTAGTTCGCTTAAAATAACGTGGCTCCGAATATCTAAGGAAAGCATTGTTTGTCTCCTCGCCGAGTATTATCCCATACACCTCCGTTGACCCTGTAGGAATTTCAGTTTCCCCCTCAGCCCCTCCCAGTAAACCCGTCATCTGCTGTAATGCTGCCGCCCAGTAGTACATTTTAAAATCTGGCAACGCCCATCCCCCCCTATCCCGTGGTAATGACATGTATTTCAATGCTCTTCTCGTCTTCCCCTGGTACCACACAAATCGATTTACCATATTCTCCAACTTATTAAACCAAATCATACTAAAAAACAGCGGTATTGTTCTAAATAAATACAGAAATTTCTGCAACAAATTCCTTTTTACGTAGTTTACTCTACCTACTATGGACATATGTAAATTATTTACCCTATCCAAATCTTTCTTTGCTTTTGTAATAATGGGATTAATATTAATTTCCACCAGTTTTTCCAGTTCAGCCGTGATCGTAATACCTAAATACATCCCCTCGTCAACCACCCGTGCATCTGTACATATTGTGTAAGTGTTCTTTATAATTTGTGACTTGCTTTTATTCAAAGCATACCCCGCTATTCGTCCAAACCGATCTGCCTCTAGTTCTGTTTCCCTTATTGCATCCATTGGGCTAGGTGTGATGACTGCAATGTCATCTGCATACGCTAGGACTTTAATATCTCCCCTACTAGTTGTTATCGGATTAATTCAATCGTTCTGCTCTAACCTCAATATCAAGGGATCACTGTACATAGCGAACAAGAGGGGTGAGCAAGGACATCCTTGCCGAGTACCCCTTGTAATAGCCAGAGGTCTAGTGCGACCAGAGTTCACCCTAACACAAGCAGTAGGATTCGTATAAAGTGATTGAATAACTTTGACAAATACTTCTCCTACCCCTCCCCTTCTTAAAACCGCCCACAAGTACTCCCATGCCACCCTGTCAAAGGCTTTTTCTGCGTCCAGTAACATGGCCGCTATAGGATTCCCTTCTACTTCCTGAGCATCAAAGAGTGTTATCATTTTTGTAGAGTAGTACCCCTTTGCGGTATAAAGCCATGTTGATTAGTGCTAACTAATTGGGTGATTATCTTAGCAAATCTAGCTGCCTGTATTTTTGAAAATATTTTGGTGACTGCATTAATTAGTGTTATAGGGCGGTACGACCCTGGTTCTGTTGCATCCTTTCCTTTTTTAAGTATTATTACGATGTCCGCCCCCGCCCAACTTACTGGAATTGCCTGCCCATGCTGCACCCCCTAAATGTTCTTGCTAGGTCTTTAAATATTGAGTGCAGGAATACCTTATGGAACTCTCCTGGTATCAAGTCTGGACCTGCTGCTTTCCCCTTTGGTAAACCCAATATAGCCTCATTAATCTCCTCATCCCTCAGATCAGCATCAAGAAATTCTCTATCCTCACTATTCAGAACTTTACCCGGGATGTTCTGTAAGTAGTCCACTATTTCCCCCCTGTCCCGTACTTGTTCTTCTTTGTATAACTTGCTGTAAAACTCCCTAAATACCTCTGCTATCCCCTTCTCATCCGTAATTAAACGCCCAGCATTATCTTTTATTTCCTTAATCTCTCCCTTGGCCACCCTTTGTCTTGAACGTACTGCTAAGGTATGTCCTATCTTTTCACTAAATTCATAGCACCTTTCTCTCTGTGTATCGTATATTCTAGCAGCCTTAATTGCCACTCCTTCTACAGCCACTGATCTTGCTATCGCTACTTCCAATACCCGCTCATTGTACTCACACTGGTCGAATATGGCTTGTTCCAGTCTTGCTTCCGCTATTCTCAGGGCATTATTTACCCGTTCACTCTCTATTTTTTCCTTCCTTCGTTTGGCGATAGAGTAGCTCAGTGTCTCGCCTCTTACCCCTGCCTTAAATGTGTCCCAATCATTCCCAATGGTGGTGCTCCCCTTATTAATGTCCCAGAAATCCCTAATCCACAGGTGCATGTGTGTAATATAGTCATCATCTTTCAGCAATCCCCTTTCAAATGTCCATGAACCTACCACCCTCTTGAACCCGCTTCCTTCTACTGTTAACTTTAGGGGATTATGGTCTGACAGTATCCTTGGCATCCTATCTATCGCCGAAGCACCTAATAGTGTCCTAGATACAATAAAATAATCTAATCTAACGCATTTCCTATGCGGAGCCGAAAAGAATGTATAGCCAGGGTCAGAGGGTTTCTTGGCCCCCCACACATCCATCAATGCATTATTTCTTGCTAGATTCTGTATTGCCCTACATACCCTCTTTTTCCTCCCCTGGTATTGTCCCATAGAGTCTAGCCCCAATCCCCTGGCCCCATCAATATTAAAATCTCCTGCCAAGATAACTCTTGGCGCCCACGCAGATATTTCAGTGTCTAGAAAATCAATCAGCTCTGGATCATCCTCTGTCGACCCATAAATAGAGTCTATAGTGACCCATTCTTCCCCTATGAAGCACTCAATCAAGGCACATCTCCCCCACTGATCCTCGAATTTCTTCCTCGTTCTTATATCTGAATGTTTTGTCAGGATAGCAACCCCTCTAATTCTAGCCCCCTGTTTGGAATTAGCTAGTAACCTAAAACCCATTTGCTCCAACAAAAAAGACCTATTCCCTTCCACATGTGTTTCCTGTAAGCAAAATAAATCCGCCCCGGTGTTTTTCAGTAATAGAGCTACCCTCTGCCTTTTTATTCTCTCGTTCAGCCCGCATACATTTATAGTCACGATTTTAATGTTTGCACTCATAGGAGAATTTTCAGATCTTCCATTCTAAGCTTCCCGTCTCTTAGCCCAACTCTTATGCCCCAGTATCCTACGCAGTTCTTGTTTTTGTTGCTTCTCCTCATTTTCATCAATTTCTCTTCTTTCCCCTGTGTGCTGGAATCTTGTTTCCCATCTTTGCCCGCAACCTGCACGATCACCCCTGTCTCCCTCTTTCTGGTGCTTCCCCCCCTAACCCTCCCCCCCAACCCCCCTTTCCACAGGCAACTAGGTCAATCCTGACCTACGTATGAATGGTTCCCAATCCCCTTGAGTGGTGCTACAACCCCCCCCTCTCCCTGCATGTACTCTCCTTTATTAGCTGCAGATACAAAAGAAAAGAATATGATTTTAAAGATATCCCACAAACCCCTTCTGAGTATTCCTTACCCCTACACCGTGTCCTACCAATGCAATTCCCACTGTGTATATACAAAGTACTATAATCCATCACCCCATTAAGTCCTTTCCGACCAGTTCAGTTAGTATCTCATCCTTTATTTTCTAATTCTATTTTCTTCTCTTTTCTCTTAGTTCAGTCAAAAAGCTCTGTGCTTTGATTTCCGAGAAGAACATTCTAGTATTACTTTCAGCCTTGCAGGAAACAGGAGGGAGGCCTAACATCCAGCTTTTTTAAACAGATCTATCATTTGCCGTAATCTCCATCTCCTCTCCACCGTAGCGTGACAAAAGTCCGGACGGGCGAAGAAGGAGTTTCCTTTAAAGGCCCGGCGGTCTTGTGGCCTAGCCTTGTCCATAATCTCCTGTCTGGCCAGGAAGTTCCCAATGTATATAAGCATAGCTCTTGGTCTCTCATTCTGAGGAGCGCCATATGATTTCTTAATTATCAGGGGAAATCTGTGGGCCCGTTGTACCTCGATGTCCCAGTTCCAGGCGGTGACCTCCGGAAATGATTCTCTTAGCAAGGTGACCACAAAGGCCCTAGGGTTCTGTTCCTCGACCCCCTCTGGGATCCCCAGTAGCCTAATGTTATTCCTCCTCTGCCTGTTCTCCGCATCTTCTGCCTTCCATTGTAAGTCCTCATTGAATTTTTCCTGCGCCGTCTTAAACTCCTTCCACTGCGAGACTTCGTCCTCCAGTTGGCCTGTTCTTTCCTCCACTTCTGTCATTCGGCCAGCCATCTCCGCATACATCTTGTTCACTTTGCCCAGTGACCCCTCGATTGTTTTGCTTGCTCTTTTCGCTCTCTTAGCTTCACCTCTAACTTCTCCCTGCACTTGCCTAAGAGTAGTATAAAGCATCACCATTGTAGGGCCCTGTCCTTGAGTCTGTGGACCTGAAGAGCCATTATGCCGGGGCCTACTTCCTCCTTCGTCGTGATACAGCTTAGAGGTTGCTGAGTAGTCCCAGGCCATATGCCTAGAGCTAATCCTTCTTTGCTGTTTCCTGGTGTTTTGTTGTTTCTTTCTTACAACCGTTTGCCTCTGAATACTATCGTCTAGAGAGGATTGGGTCTGGCCCGTCTCAGACTCGGGGTCAGGCTCAGAGTCCTGTTCCGAAGTAGATACCTCCGTTTCTTCAAGGCTCACATCCGAATCATCTGGTTCAGACTCGAGGGGTAGTCCCTTGTTTTTATGTATGCCCGAGGCCTCATCTGTCTCGTCAGTCTCATCATTCACTGAATAAAAGATGTCTTCACCTGGGGTCCCTGGTAGTGGGCCTGGCAATAAACCTGCTGCTCCTGCTGGACCTGGGGCGGATAGCCCCCCTGCTGACAGGGCCAAAGTGTCTCTCAAAGCGTCTCTCGAATGTGCCTTATTCAATGCCCCATTGTCCAAGTTTGAGCCCTTTGCGTTGGCATTTTTCCCCATGGTCTCGTCAACACAGCTGTCTACCCCGTCCCCCTCACCAACTGCTGGTATACCTTGAGGCACAAAACGTAAAGAGTCATCCAGAATGAGTGTATCTGTCAAGTTATGACTGGGGGTGGTTCCTGAGACACTATTATCCTCATGGTAGGGCGGATTAATAGTAGTAGCCTTTTCTGCTGGTGCCCCTGCCCCTGACCCTATCACACTCACTTTGGGGCTGGCCCCAAGACCGCTATTACTCTGGTTGCTGCTGCTGCTGCCCTAATTATTAACTCCACTAACATTGTTATCAGCATTGTTGATAGCACTGTCCTTTTTTTCCCCCTCCATTACTCCAGATGACTCGCCCGGTTTGTCTCCCTCGGTTATTGCCAGGTTTTCCAGTAAAACTGCAGGGATTCCTCCCCCCAGTCCTGCATCCCCGCCTGCCGCACATACCTCCAGAACGGCGCTGGGTACAGTTAACAAACCTCCCGCACCCGGCTCTGTAACTCCTGACGGCCTTTGCTCCTCCGTACGAGTCTCGACTTCCACTGGTGCTCCCACTTCTTCGACTTGTTCTGGCTCTGCCACTGCTTCTGCCGCGTCCCCGGGAGCTGGTTCTCGTGGCGGCGGCGTCATGGTATCCTCTACATCGGCCTGGATTCGCCCTCTGCTACGATCCGACGATACTTCTCTGCTGTTATTCCCCCGCCAAAGGATTCCGCCAAGGTGGGTTGTCTTAGCCCCCCTCTGCCAGCTCTGGGGGTAATTTCTTTCGCTGCTACCTCTGCTCTCAGCGCTTTCTTCTCCGCCCGTCCTGCGCTAGCCGCCGCTGCCATTGCCCGGCGCTCTGCCTTCTGCTCTGCTCTGGCTTCGGCCTCGTGCTCCTTCTCCTTTCGCCTCAGCTCTCTCTTTTTTGCGGCTGAGTCCATCTCGGCATCTGAGTCCGGTATCTTGAACCTGGCAGCCTGATTCCTTGTTGCAATCTGTGAGGGCATCCTTTCCAGGTTACTCTGCTCTCGTGCTCCGTGTAGCGGCCTTCTTGTGTCTTTCACCGCCACTTCAAGCCCCAGGAATAAAACTATGTCCTTTACCAGCCGGGCCACCAACTCCACTCGTTGAAAAATCCTGTGCTTCAGCATTAACAGCTTTAATGCAATGCCTCCGTGGCTCCTCGCCTCTAACTGCATAGGCATGTGCATCTATGGGCATCTATGGCTTTTCCTCTCGCATCTGTTTATCCTCTTTTTCTTACACGGGAGAGAGGAGAGATATCAGCCTCTCACTCAGCGGATCGGTCAGCGGCCATCTTGCCTCCACTCCGCGGCCCGCAGACCACTCCTTAACTGCAGTTCTTTCACGAGATTGCCATGGCAAAAGTTTGTTAAGAAGGCACGCCATTAGCCACCAAGATGGTGTCTGCCATGGTGGACGTGTGAGCTGGTGCACCTGTGCGTCCCACCCGCACAACAGATAAATTAGGGGGAGAGGAAGGAGACAAGCACATGTGAGCTTACTGGAAAAACTCTTTATTGCACGGCCTGTGTTGGTGTGCTGAGAACCGGGGTGTTGACGGTGTTCAGCAGGCTACAGCAACTCGCCTGACTGTGGTGGAGAACGCCGTGGAGTCGGCACTGGTGGTGTGCTGCGTCCACAACGGCTGATATAAGGAGGAAGAGTGGTGCCGACTCGGCAATGCCTCCCAAGGCTGGGAGAGGGTTGCCTTGCCCTCTGAATGATGCTGTTGGATCTGGAGCCGGAACCGGACTCGTCAAGGGCTCGAATACTGCAGTTACACTGAGCAAAGTATCTAAAAAGGATGCCGCTGGAGTTGCTATGCTTGATAAATCGTGCACCTAGAGACTGCATTGGTAAGCGCGTTATTCCTTCTTTGTTCTCCGTGGAGAAGGAGAAGGGAAAAAGATACAGATTGTTCCTTCATGTACCCCTCAGACTCTAAGGCAGCAAGAAAGGGTGGAGAAAGATATAATCCCTACTCTGGCTGATTCACAAAGCACTATGGCTGGGATTTTGGCTGTTTATAGTGCAGATGCAGCCGATTCTGATACTTTGATCAAAACTTTGGGGGATGTGATGGGAAGATATATGCCAAAATTCTTGCAAATCGATTGGCCACAATTATTTCGGCATTAGTGTCTCAAAGACAACATGGATTTATACCCAATTGGGGGACTGTTAATCATATCAACAAGGTTGTGACCCTACCCAAAATAGCAAAGGTACAGGGTCACGATTTTGGGTTAATTCTTTTAGATGCTGAGAAGGCCTTCAATCGTGTTGCGTGGGATTTGTTATGGGGAATCCTACACTCACCACTTCTGCTGGGAATGGTGAAGATCTGCGGACTGTGGAACTATCCCTTCCACCTCTCCTCTCTCCACTCTTGACCTGGAGGTGAGCTGGAGGATGAGGTGGACGGAGTTTACCAGCAACACCATGACTGGTGCTCTTGAGGGAACTTTACTGATGCTCCCTGGGCGGAAACTAAAACTGTCTGTTCTTACCGCGGTGCCCGGGCAACTTTGGCTGATGCCTGGTGGAGCTGTCATATGCAGCAATAGAGGAGTTTGGCTCTGGTTCACCCCTCAGCCGGCACCTACCCAGCCTGACATCGGACATCATTTTCCTCGCCTCCCTGTTGTGTTTTCCTACCTGTATATATAAAACTTTGCAAATAATACCGCAGTGCCAAAGCTACTTTGGCTGATGCCCGGTGGAGCTGTATCTCACATTATTGTGTAATTTCATGTTTTTTTCTTTTTTCCTATGTCTATACTTGTCTATGTAATTATGGAACCTGTAACTCACTGGTCCTTCTGTAAAGCACTCTGATACCTCCGGGTCAAGCCAGCGCTATTTAAAACTTTGCAAATAAATTAATAAATAAATAAGCAGATGGGGTTTGGCCCAGTGTTTATAAAATCTATTCAGGTTTTATATTGTGCCCCGGTGGCTAAGATTTGTACAATGGGGCTAGAATCAGGTCCAGTGCGTATCTCTAGAGGGACGAGGCAGGGCTACCCATGCTCTCCACTGTTATTCACCCTATACATCAACCCGTTTTTAAATATGTTGGAAGCAAGGTTGGGGATCAAACCTGTCGTTATTGGCCAAGATCACTTTTGTGTGATAGCATATGCTGACGACATAGCAGTAGTCACACCTGACCCTCTCAAACCTATGCCAGATTCAGATTCAGATTCAGATTCTTTATTTCCTGCATAGTTACTTAAAACCATTGCAATATCTTACATAAAATGCTAAAATAATTTAACAAATCCATCAATGTGTATGTTTAGTTAAAACAAAATGTATTACCCCTTATTGGGAACTTCTTTACCGGCATAAAATCCGAGTTAGTGGTAGGCGTTATGTGGGGCTTTGAGTGTCTTCTGCTATGAATTACGGGTACGTGTTTTAATCCCGCCATGGAATTCTTTGCAGATCTTCTTAGTTGTTTTGGTCCAGTTGTCTTCGCTTTTTGTGAGGGTTGTCCCTTTGCTTCAGGCAGTATGTTCATATTTGTGTCTGGTTAGCAACGCATCCTTTTTAGCATTGTGCGGCCCGGGGCCTATTCAGTTTCCGCTAGCTTGGGCATTCTTTGTATAAGGAATTTGACCAATCTGTAATTTAATTGTGTATTTCCTGGATTAAAGCATGCTAACACCGCTTGTCTCCTGGTCCTGATGCCTTCCTGTCTGAAGGGTTCTTTGAGAAGTTGATTACGTGCTTGGCGTAGGTCCTTTCATAAGCAGATTAAGTGTAGCATGTCACCTCTTTTGGTGTTGCACAACCTGCACGACTCATTTGCTTGTGACCTTTGCCATGGAGGATTGTGCTGAGTGCATGGAAGGATTCCCATCCTGTTCCTCAAAAAGTTCATTTTCATAGACTTCGAGTATCCCTGGTTGAAGTACAATTGTGGAGCCAGAGTTTTATAGGAGTTAAGGGTCATACAGGCATGCGATCTGTTTGAGAAGGTTGCTTTGTCTTCCACCAAGGAAATTTGTTTTATGGATTTCCAGCCAGTTTCTTGAAATTGGAATAGCTGATTTGTGCGTTCCAAAGTTCTATGAGTTAGGTGGATTCTAGGTCTAGCTGTAAGTAGCTTCTGGCTTGGGAAAGCTCTCTCTGTTGTATGTCCTGCCACAGCAGATAATTTAACGTATTTATAGTGGCACTTCTAATACTGTGCATACAGATAATATATGTACCATGCCTAGCTACATCTTGCTGTAAAAAACCAAACTCCAGCCTTATTTGAGCAGGTGATGTGTAGGATGGAAGGCTGAACAAGATTCTGTAGGCCTTGACCTGTGCGCGTTCCAATTCTTTTGCATCTGTTCCCCGCATTGCCTCACTACCATAGGTAATTGAGGGGAGTAATTTGGCCCACACAACTTTCAAAAGAGGAGTCAGGGTGGACCCCATCAGTTTGCTTGCAAGATTTGTTAAGGCAATCAGCAGACGTTTCCTTCTAGCTTCCTCTTTCTGACGCCTAAATGTCCCGTCTTTATCAAATGTCACTCCAAGGTACTTATATTCGTGAACTGGTGTAAGTTTTGTACCACCGAGAAACCAGCTTTTTCAGAGGTTCTTTTTATGGTTTGTTGACATTGTCAGTGTCTTGCTCAAGTTAATTTTTAGGTTGTTTACTGAGGCGTAGTTCTGCATCACCGTCAGTAGACACTGAAGACCAACATACGTGTGACTGAGCAAAACTACTTCATCGGCATACATGAGATTTGACTGTGTTTGCCCTCTGATCCTTGGTGAGTGGGAATTGCAGGCATTGAGCGCTTTTGGAAGATCAGCTATAAACAAATTAAACAGGGTTGGGGCAAGCACACAGCCCTGTTTCAGACCCTTTGTGGTGGGAACCTTTGCGGAGATGTGTGTGCCATCACCTAATTTCACCTGCACCCAGGTGTCCGTGTGCAGACGTTTTAGCATGTTTAAAGTGTGCTAAGGTATGCCCCATTGTGCAAGTTTTCCCCACAATCTGCCCCTATAGCAGTGCTAAAGTCAATATAGCATAAATGTAGAGGCATTTTTGCGGCTTTGGCTGCATTAATTATTAGCGAGATTGTGAGGATATTTGTGGATGTACTAGCCATTTTGGGGAAGCTGGTCTGGTTCAGCGGTATTTTTGAATTTGTCTCTGCCCAGTTTGTCAGCTCCTCTAATACAGTGCCTGAGATGTATTTTGCTTTGTTGTCTATTAGATCTATTAGGCAATAGTTGTTGGCCTCAGCTTCATCACCTTTTTTTGTGGATTGGGACTATTGTTGAGCCTTTCCATGATTCTGGTATTCTATTTAACCGCCTAACTTCCAAGAATAAAAGATACAGGATATCTGCCCAGTCCTCGCTCTTTGCTTTAAACAGGGCTGGTGGGATTCCGTTCGGACCCGGGGCCCCTTCCTTCCTCCCTATGGCTATCAGCTTCTTGACTGCGAGGGGCTGAGAGCAGCTGTCTAAGATGAGAGGGCTGTTTACTTTGAGCGACGGCTCCTGATCACTCATCCCCGCAGTACTTGCTCCATCTTGGTCTCCAGCTGTCCTGCTCTCCGCCAGAAATTTTACATTTGTTTTGGTTCCATCACAGGCTACAATTTAAATGCTGCTAAAACTCAGATTATGTATACAAATCAATCTGCAGTTAAGGAGTCTAGAATAGTTAAGGAAGTAACATATTTAGGAATTAAGATCAGGGTGTGTCTAAAAGAATTGGTTGAGGTCAACTGGGGCGCCATCTTAAGTAATGTGAAGCAATTGTTGGATATATGGGAATTCTTACATCTTTCACTGGTTGGAAGATGTAATATTCTCAAAATTAATTTATTACCTAAGGTTCTCGTTTTAGGTCAGTGCCATTGGAATTGTCTTGTGAGCAGCTACAACAGTTGCAGTAAAAATTTATTAGATTATTATGGGCCGCGGGGAAACCGCGCAGAGCTATGCTTTTTATGACTCTACTCCGGGACAAAGGAGAGTGGTCAGTCCCAGATTCCACTTTTTATTATTACGCCTGCATGATACAGAATTTAAGAATACTTTTAACAGGAGAGGATGTGGGTAATCTGGCGGAGGCCTCATCTATATACCAGATGGTTTTGGGAACCAGAGCTAAGAACCATTTGTTTAAAAAAATAGAGGGTAGTTATTACAAACAAACTCGTTTTAAAATCATGGTTGCAGCCTCCAAGGTATGGAAAGTAGTACAGAAATGTCTCCAGATTCAAAGTGCTTCATACTATACCCCTACCTCGGGAACAACAATATTACCTGCGATTTTCTGGAATCAGATTGTTGATTACTGGAGACTAACAGGGATTATGCAAGTGGTGGACTTCTATGATGAAGGTGGCTTATATTCCTCTTTTTCAAGGTGGGAGAAATGATGGGAAATGTTTTCGCTGTGGGGCAGATGCTGCCGACATTGTACATATTTTGATTCATGTGAGAAAGTATTACATCTTATTGGACATATTGAAAGTTTTCTGTCAGAAATAACAGGGACTGGGATAAAGATCTCCTCCTCTATGATGCTCTTAGGGATCGGGGAAGATTTACGACAGGGTCTGCCTGTGTATAAATTTCGGTATCTAGTCTTTATTGCTAGGGCAGTGGCACAGCTGTGTATATCGTCTGTATGGCTACAGCAAGAAGACCCGTCCTTTGAAATGTGGAGGGCCAGGTTTTTTAACATGTTTAGTTTGGAATACAGCCTCTAATATGTTAAAGGGGTTAGAACGCGTAAACTTGGTAAATATATGTGGGGCCCCATGATCAATCATCTGATGGATTGAAATTATTAAAAAAATAAAGTGAAAAAAATATGAATTTTTGTTCTTCTTTTATTTATACTACATTATGATATGATATATTTTTAGAATGTGCTGTGGATACCACAAATATTTTATTTTTTAAATGAAGGCACGCCAATAGAAAGATGTATGTTTTGTTTGCAGAGGCACATCAAGGCTCGTCATACCTTGGGACCCTGCCAAAAGCTAGAAAATTGATCACTGCCTCTGTCAATATAGGAATTAAGTACATTGATGCCAATTCACCAACCTCATTTTGTGCAGTGTGAATCTTTTTGGTGCAGTGGTCTTGGCAGTGTGTGTGGTAATATCTGCTCACGTAGGTGTAAATGCTGAAAAAAGTTGCTACTAAATGAAGTAGCATACATGCATGTGAGTAAATCTACACGAGCATGTACACCTTTGTGAATAGGGATGTTGGATTTTGCTCTTCAACTTTAGTTTCATAATCTGTGGGAATGTTCTATTTGCTCCAGTTGAGCCTAATTCACAAAGTAATTTTTCAATTTGTGTAAGTTTACTTTTTTTTCCTACGAGTTAATAGAAAGTTTATGACTCCGTACATAAAAAGATAGACCTGTCCCATATTTTTATGCGCAGATTTCTCTGCCCATATTGCAGAATCAAATTTTTTAATACCAAAAAAAATGCATTTCATTCCTCTGCTTTTATCATCCATTTGTGTTTTTACAAATAGACTAGGCTGAAGCTTCTACACATGGCCACATTTACCCCAACTGCTTTCCAGTCCTCTGCTTCTATGTTTTGAATCTCTTTACTCCCTTCTCTCATACCCACTGATGGCTACCTTCTGTCTGTCACTTATCTAATCCTCTCCAGTAATTTAGTAGTAACATTACTGTGTATTCTTCTATTTCAATTCCAATCCAATTTTAATCTACCATCTGTTTTTGCCCTGTGTTTTTTGTCACCTGATCCCTTTCTTTTATTGTTTTATCTCTCTTGTGTTGGTTTAGCTCTTGGAAGGCACTGAAAAGCTTCCCTCTTTTGGTTTGTCATTGTTTCTATGGGTAAAGTCATCATTTCAATATTTATGCCATTCTCCAAATAGCTGGTGACTGTTGTCTCTGTCAAATAACAAACACCCATAATCATTTTTTCGCTCACATGCGTACCTATTTTTATAAGCAGGATAGAAATAAAAAGGTTTTATGTCAGAAAGTTGAGGGTTGGTTTGATAAAGATTCTCGAGAGTCACGGACTGCCCTAGGTGAAACTATCAATGCGGGAGATCCTATAGTAGTTCGAAATGCAAGATGTACTTATAAGAGCACCCAGAACACTGCAGTGAGAAAATGGGATGATAAAAGATGGCAGGATTTAAGGGAGGCTTGTGCCTCAAAAAATCCCTAAGCATTTTGGAATGTATATAAATGGGGTAGAGGAGGCCAGGCCCAGCTGCCGCAAAATCATGTATCTCAAAGGGACTGGGTGACTAATTTTAAACCACAATATGCTCTAAACATAGTTGCAGAGGAGGGGGATTTTCCTAGAATACCCTACCAAGATGCAGCCTTTTACCCGGCCGAGGTGGATCTATCATGGTCAGAAAGGCACAAGGGCCGGATGGTATACCTGGGGATGTCTTCCTTTTTGATAAAGAAAAATTGTGCCAATATATCCTTTTGCTGACTAATGCCATTGCCCAAGTAGCCCCAATACCAGACTCCTGGAAAGGGGCAGAAATTAAACCAGTTTTTAAGAAAGGGGACAAGTCATGCCCAGGGAACTACAGGCCAATCAGTCTGATTGACCGTATGCTGAAGGTAATGGGGAGATTGGTATTGAACAAAGTCTTGGAATGGATTGACAAATCCAATGTTTTATCTGCCCTGCAAGCAGGGTTCCATGCTTTTGTAAGCACAAGAGATCAGGTGTTTAGGTTTGTCCTACTCTACTGGAAGACAGTCATTTTGGGTAACAGCAGCTTGTAGGCCGCATTTGTATGCCGCATTTGTTGATCTTAAGTTGGCATTCAACCTTGTCCCTCGTGCTAAACTCCAGAATGTTTTACAAGAGTTAGGGATGCCAGCAGAACTACTGACACTCATTATCAGGTTACATGAGGAGAACAATGCTAAAATAAGATGGGGGAGCCAGGGTGAAGCCACTGAATCATTCCCTGTAAAAAGAGGGGTGAGACAAGGGTGTTTGATGGCCTCAATGCTATTCTCATTATGCATTAATGGAATAGTGAACAGAATGAGTTCTACCCACACAGATGCTCCTAAACTAGCAGGAGAAAAAACGCTTATACTGTTGTTTGCGGACTACACATTAATTATCTCCAAGACCCCAGGCGGATTACGAAAGGCCCTAAAAATATGTTAGGAGTTCTGCTTACAGCGAGGATTGGAGGTTAATGTGTCGAAAACAACGTTGATGGTATTTAATACACATAGGGTCCTTAAGGGGGGAATACAAATGAATGGTAGCCTGTTAGAACATGTCAAAGAGTTCACTTACTTGGGGGTTATTATCCAGGATAACCTGAAATGGAATCATAAGATAGGATTAGCATCCCTTAAACACAGGCAATTGGCTGGGGCGGTACAGAGGGAATATAACACCTCATACACTAAACCAATTAGCCCAGCATTAGAGATTTATACCACGAAAGTCATCAGTTCAGCCCTTTATGGCTCTGAACTTTGGGATTGTGAAAATTTATCGGCGCTGACATCCTCTGAAAATAAGTTTCTGAGGAATATCACTAGGTTATCCCAAAGTAACCTACGTGCCTGTTATTGTACGATTTAGGGAGGAACCCTATTGCAGCATGAACCAAACTGCATCCCCCTCTTGTATTGGCACAGAATGTGGACTGTACCTGAACTTGCAGGTTTTGCAGCAAGGTTTTTGGATATATTTAGGGCAGATACCTTTCAATGTATAAAATGGTAAAGGGCGGTCTGAGATATCCTGTCCAATATTGGTATGACTTCATTGTGGAATGACCCAATAAACTCAGCTTCCCCACTAAGAAATGTTAGAAAGATAAGTACTGGGAATTGGTCCAGCATAATGCCCTCAGAACTAGCGAGTCTTCCACTCTAACTAGACAATTTCTGGAATTTAAAGTTATTCCGAAGATGGAGGCATATTGGGATCTTTTTACAAAGCCGCTCAACCGGAAATTATATTTCTAGTTTAGTGTAGGCACGCTGCCACTGGGAGCATATACAGCTTTTTGGAAATGCATCTAGTGATAAAGCGTGCCCAATATGCAAGGATAGCGTCGAATTTCTGGCACATTTACTATTTGTTTGTGCTGGATATGATGCTCCACGTCGAGTTTGGTTGTCACCAATCTGTAATTTGTTAGGAGCTAGAAGGGCCAGTGATGCTGAAAGAATTTTGTATACTGATACAACAGCATCCATTGTTATAGCAATGGCAAAATATATATGGTGGTCGTGGGCGCTAGGATCTAATTCCCTACGCCAAACCTAAGAAAAATGAGTTAGTTAATTACATTTTCTAATGGAGATGTTCTGGTAGAAGCGTGATCGAACTTGATGGGAAGCCCGTTCTTCGCCTCGAAAATTGTAAAATTTATTGTGCCCAATAATTGATTTTAATATACTGTTGTTAGAGTAAATTGTACATATTTTACTTCTTCTGTTGTTAAAGGTCAATTTTTATTGTCACGCTGTTTTAACCAGGTTATGTATTATATTGTGGTAATTGTTTTTATCTACTCCTTTATCTGCTTTTGTTAAATGCTTTTATGACTTAATTTGTGGAATAAAGCTCTTTGATGATGATGGTTGTCTCTGTCGTCTCTGTCACCTGTTTGTATTAAAAGCGGAATTACTCTCTGTCTTTCCGTTTGTTTATTCTTTTTTCCTTTTGTCACCACTTTGGTTGACTGTCTACTTGTGGCTCTCTTTCCTATCCTTTGGCTCCGGTTAATAAATCTAGCTGTTTAGTCTGCTTCATTGACTCTCCTGAAGGCTTGGAATGCTGCTAATGCACATGCGGCCTGCTAGACAATACATGTCCAAAGTTCAACTGCCTCTCACAGGATGGATGCTGCATTTTGCAAATGCACCACGTTATAGGGGACAATTATTTACATTTTTCCACTTTCTAAACATCAGACTGATCGAGGTCAGATTGAGTCACCATACAAGTACAATACAATTGACTTCATGGAGATTATTGTAGATAAGATCACAAAAACACAAAACTGTTAGCAGCCTGCTGTCATTCTCGAGGAACCATGAACCTAAAAAAAGAGACATGTTACATGTACACAATTCAATGATACTCATTTAACTGACCTTGGAAGGGTGATAGTCTTAGTTCTCCTAGCCGGACTTTAAATCTGAGACATGAAGGCTACAGATAGAATTCTGTAGCATATGAACAATTTCATTGATCTGTCTTAACAGAGACTGAAGTACCTTTTCAATATTCTCGAGGGCTATTTGCTGTAATATATATTTGTAGGACAAGGTTGTTTGTACTTTTGGTATTACACGACTGTCAAGTATTAGTGATACTCTTTGTAGTGTAGGCACATATCCAGGGCATAGTGCACATTTAAAAACAAAAACAGCCTGGGACTAATGATTGTGGGCATGTTTTGACTAATTAGCTCATCGTGCCTATTTCAGACGTGATTCGGTTAGAATAAATAAGAACTAGTCAACCAGCATTGACAGTTATTCATATTTGCCGAATAGTAGGGCACATTAATTTTATGTGTGCAAGCCTTTCTTCTGTCTTTGTATGTTTGAGTGTTTTCCATTTCAGCAAAACATTAGAAAGGATAAGCTGACCTTATATAAGTCCTCTTGCAGATTTCATGTATACTAATTCCTAATGCATTAATTACTTTCTACTTTCTGTAATGATTATAGGGCCAGATGTATGATAGTTTTTTTGTCATGCAAATGGGAATTCTGCCCATTTGTGACTGTTAAAATGGTCTTCCCAATGTACTTACCCTTTTTTGCGAGTCCCTAACCTATTAGCGACTTGCAAAATATGTTTAGCAACTCCCTATTAGGAAGGGACGTGCCAAGGGCGTCCCTTCTTAATAGCGAGTGTAAATGGCATGTACCATTGTTTTGCAACCGCATTTGCTGCCGCAAAACACTTGCAGTTTACCACCCATTTCAGAAGGGTGGTAAACCCTTTTCTAATGGGAAGGTGCCTGCCCTTAAAAAATGTAACTGAAAAGTTTTTTGTTTTTTTTAAATGCGTCATGTTTTCCTTTAAGGAAAACGGACTGCATGGAGGTCTGCTGACCCCAGCAGGCCACCATCCATGTGAGTGTGAGCTATTCCCAATGGGGTTGCAAATTGCAACAGCCTCATGAATATTAATGAGGCATGCAATTTGCTACCCCACTCAGAATTGCAAACAGTTCTGAGACACTGTTGTTCATTCATTTCTGCGAGTCGCAAATTGTGAGTCTCGATTTTCGACTCGCAAAAATGAATCGTTGTACATCTGGCCCATAATTATGAATACATCCTTGAATGTCAACTTGAAATCATTGTCATTAGAGGCTCACAGGGTGTCCTATGAAAACACAGATAGTCCTGATCTGTCAGCTTGACCCTCTTGATTAGTTAATTAGAGTGTTGACATTTCCATATATGCTGTGCAGTGGTGGCACATAGAATGATGTAGTGTAGAAGTTAGAGGATTAGAGTCCACAGTTCTATCCTATGTCTGAATCAATTTTACAATCAAAGATGATACACAAAGTTCAAATATATGGACAATATACATATATGTGTACAAGTGATGTACTCATATCTGAAACTCATATTCCTTTATATTGATTTCATTGTTGATGAATGAAAAATGTGAAAGTTTTAAACAACAAAGGTTTTTTTTTTCTTTATTTATCAAGGTTTTTTGATTGAGCACCAACAACTTCTTTGATATACCACTAGGGGTGAGCAGAATTTGCGTAGTCGCGCTACGCAAAGCTCCACGAAACGGTAACAAATCTCTGCGAGCACGCAAAAGTTCAGCAAACACATGGAATTGCTTGTTTCGCCTGTTTGCGATGCTTTTTTCCTGTTCACGAATACTGTTTGCTTGCTCGGGGAGAAATATGTCACGACCATGCATTTTGAAAGAGCAAACAAGCAAAATATTTTTGGCAATGTCGCGTTCTCAGCGGGAAGCAAAATTACCAAAATTCTGCAAATTACACGAGCGGAACAGAATCAGCAGCCCAGGCCTATTGCACACAAGCACTTTTACTTGATAGTATCCTTATTTCTAAACATTTCCTCACTTGCAAAGTAGGAACTAAAAAACAAATGTGCATACATGTTATCAGATTAACTGTACATTAAGGAATGTAAGGATGGCACATATGGGCTGTTATCATTTCAATTATAAACACACAAAGTTGATAATTGTGTTGATATATATGACGTCAAAACAACTATTGAGGATAAAGCAAGAAACAATTGAATATGCCAATAACCCTTAATAACAATTTCAGACCTATTGGTTTGACAATTCGGGGTACCTTTATTTTAGTATAAAGGTATGTATCTTTTCTTATATACTTCTTTATGTATTTATTAGTTCATTCATTCATACATTCCTTCATTAAATTATTTATTTATTATTATTTTGCCCATCCCACCCAGTTCTCCATCTATGGCCAGTCTTCAAGCTTATGTTGGAGATTGCTAAAATCTGAATGCTGCATGAATAATTCACATATATGACTATCTATGACGGTATAAATTTTCTTGTAAAAGAAAACAACCGGAGAAAAAACAGTACATGTTTATTTAGGCAACTGAAGTATACTAAGTCAGTGCTTAATGCACCCAAGACAGGGTGGTTTATATTCCACACTACACTACTATAGGCCCCCTGAGCGTTAGTTTATCAGAATTGTTACATTTTAATGTAGATGTTTAGCTTCTATTAATCAGAACCTTTGTTTAAGGAATGCAACTACATTCATCCTGTTTTTTTAAGAAAAAAGTATCACATTGATTTTAATCATTGTGTTACATCACAATCAAAAGAGTTGCATAAATATTAAACATTTTGTTTAGCATTGAGTGCAGCTAAGTCTATGAGTCAATACACATTAATTGTATTTTCATAGCTGTATATAATTAAAAAGCAAAATAAAAAACCTGCAAGGGACAAAGAAAAATGAATTAAAAGCATAGTCACACATAAATTCATGCACACTCTCATGATGAAATATTATTTTAGCATCATGATGAAACACAACATTTTAAAACATCATAATTAGGAAATCTCCCAAAATTGTTTTTAAACCAACATAACTAAATAAATTATTGGGGATGCAACTTTTTTTTCTTTTCTCGCAATTTCAGAAATCAAATTTTTTTGCGATTTCTTAAATTGCTATAGCATTTAAGAAATCGCAAATTTTGCGATTTCTTAATTGCTATGCATGATTTTTTTTATATTGCGAATTCGCAATTAGGAAGGGGAAAATTACCATGAAGTAAACCTTCATTGTAATTTGCGAAAAGTTTTAAAAAAGCACAAAAGTACATTTTTTAAACCTATATTTTACACACACCCATGCCCTTGGGACATGTGTGTGAGTAAAATGAACTTACGTGACATTTCAGCGGTGCAGGGGGGGTCCTTTGGACCCTCCCCTGCACCCTTGAAATTGCATTCTCATTTTGCGATTCCTTAATTGCGAATTCGCAAAATGAGAATGCCTTCCGATTGATTCCTATGGGCCTAGAGGCCCATAGGAATCAATGTAATGCGATTCCTTAATTGCGATTCGCAATTAAGGAATTGCAATTAACGAAAATTAAGGAATCGCTAAAACTTTTGCAATTTCTTGATGCATAGGATTTTGCAATTCCTAAATTGCGATTCCTTAATTTTGGCAATTAAGGAATCGCAAATTCTTACAATGATGCATGTGGGTGAATATACCTAGAAATCACCTAATTCTCACCCCATCCACATCTAACAATTACCTAAAAAAGCACACTAATGCACATAGTAGAAAACATAACCGATATATTAAAAAAAAACTACGAGATTTAAATAATCATAAAAAACACTCACTTAACCTTTAAGTTCGATGTAAATATAAAATATGACAAGTCCTACGTGATCAGGTGAACCAGCATCATTCAGTCTCTGTCCTTGATGGATAAATTATATATGTGAATATTTTTAATTTAAATATTTCACCACTGGTCTGTTTGGGCATCCATGTGCTGGAGCTTTTCTTTTTCCTAAAATCAGCATTAGGGTAGTCAAGCAAATGTACCTCTTTAGTCTCTAGCAGGACTGTTATACCTATGTTGATATTTGGAAAAACAGATTCTTTGGGTTACTTCTTCATTCTCTTGCAAGTGGACAATCCAGCGTCAGGCAGTTGGAGCCTGACTGGCCTAACATTACATACATTTGAGACTCTGAGGATCCTCCATAACAATATTGGTGATGACTTGAGCCAGTCAGAACAATGTATATCCCTGCAGCCATGCATGGTCGCTGATGAATTGTGTGGTAACACAAATGGATAAAGATTCTGCTGAGGAGCAACCAAAAGCTTACACATTCATTGCATAACCATGAGCTGACTTGAGTCAGTGGCAGCATTTTTTGTGGCATTTACAGTTATGAAGACTGAATTATTATTTTGGCACAACTAAAAGTACATGAGCGTAACTGTATACAAGTATTTGTTCGCACTGTGTATATGTTGATAGTCACATAGCTGATGAAGGTAAGCGCCAATTAATTCTACAGGTGCTTGAACTGTATATGCAGTGATATATGTCTGGCAATTTAAGATACCTCAATACGCACCAAAGGTGGGAAATATTGAGTGGTCGAGTCGCAACGACTATGCAAATTAGTCAGCAAGGCAGACGGCAGAATAGGAGATGTTGGAATTTTATTAGCAATCATGTCTGCAGTTCCTGGCAACTTGAGAATAGGAAATATACAGCATCTCTATCTGTTATATGCAACCAATTGAAAAGACAAGACATCCACTTAGTATATACTATAAAAAAGAAAGTATTTTAAATAGTGACTTTTTAAAATCTATTAGTTAATATTTCTTACCAGTAGAAGGAATTGCAATCTCATAGGTCACCATGGAATCCTGTGTTGCTATTATCTGACCACTATTATTTTATACCCAGTTTGCCCCTCCACCAATTGAGAGAAAGGAATGAATGAAAATATTAGAGAATTACTTGGAGGCACTGGAGGTGTTGTGAAATCCATGAAAATGTTAATTAGCCTGTCTGTCTTGGGTCCACATTCAATATGTCATTATCCTTTGCAGAACCTGTGAACAAGTCATTTCATCTAAACAATATTTAGCTATAACATCAGGTGACACAAGACTGCCACAAACTATGTGATATCTGTGTTTCAAAGTTTAACAGTAGATGTCATTATCCTTTGCAGAACCTGTGAACAAGTCATTTCATCTAAACAATATTTAGCTATAACATCAGGTGACACAAGACTGCCACAAACTATGTGATATCTGTGTTTCAAAGTTTAACAGTAGATGTGTAAGAAAAACATGTCTTCCGAGTTGACGTAGTTTCATATATCTGGTTTAGACTGTTTTAGTCTTGGATTTTACAATGCAGGATCAAAGTCAATATCAGATTTAAAACATTTGATTTGACCACTGAATTGGGGAGGCCTTTTTCACCAGGTTATCACAAGAGGTCCTTCCAGACTGAAGGAGCTTACACTCTTATGGCTAGAGTCGATCTAGAGATAAAGGAACTGAGCCCAGCTGAATGTGTGTTTTACTAATGAAGAAACACTTTCTCCCAGTTGTATTCTGATAAACACTGCTGAACTACTGTGAACAGGTATGTAGTACCCAGGGTTCCAAGAAACTAATGGAAAGTTAGCTATTCCATGCTCTGACAGTGTAGGGTATATAAATAGCGTTGTGTTTGTAGACTGCTGGGAACATCAAAAAAACATGTTAGAACTGCTAATTTAAATTTTGCTGCAAAAATGCTGTTTTAATTATATTTTGTTCTGTTAATATTCATGTATTAGGCAATAGAATTCCACTGTTCAAATAAACACTTTGCTATTTTAAGAACCAAATTGTGTTTCAATCACTACTGCATCCCTGAACTCTTTAACGTACTGTTAGTAACCATTAAAGCTCGAACACCAGTCCTGCAGGAATGCTCAGTGGACATTGTGGGGATGCTGCCACCCTAATCAATATTGGATGTCTACAATGTAGAATAAATTAGCATGGATACGAGATTCAAAAATACATTAACGTAAGCCATGACAAGTCTAGGATATGGGATTTATCAATTAAGTGTGAGCTTGGCTCCATGACAGACGACATTAATCAACATCATCTAATTGTCCAATCCTTTAGCAAAAAGATGCAATAACGACTTTTGGTTTCAAGAGTTCTTTTCTTAAAGATTACTTTACACAGTGCTAAATGTGTAAAAAAATGAGAATTTTGTCAGTGAGAAGCAGAGTGAAGAGGTAGTGATCTGTGATTGATAGGAATGGATGAAAAAGAAGAAGGGACAGTGGATGTGGTATTTAGAGTTGGGCACATTTTTGTTAAGAAATAGTAACTCCGGCTCATATTAATAAGTGTTGTATTTGTTGTGGTAGCTCATATCACAGCATGTAGTCTAGGACATGTACAGCATAAACAGAAAGTGTGGAAAGTATAGTTAAAAATTCCATTTTGCACACATATGTAAAGAGAATGGTAGGAACAGGAGGCCAGACGTGTGACCGTTCTGTTTTGCGGGTATCAGACACATGTAGCGATTCCCAATGTGGTCGCAAATGACATGCCTCATCAATAGTCATGAGGCAGGTCACAATTTGTGACCCATTAGGAATGGGACACTATCACGGGGATTGTGGCCTGCTTGGAACAGCAGACCACCATGTCTGTGATTTCTTTTTAAATAAAGCAACTTTTATTTTAAATGCAGTATATTTTCTTAAAGGAAAATGAGATGCATTTAAAAGAAAAAAATGAAAGTTTTCTTTTCCATTTTTTAAGGGAAGGCAGTGGTCTGTGGGACCACTGACTGCTTTTAAAACATATTTCTCATACATTTACAGAGAGGTAGGGGTGGGGACCCCTTCAGATTTGTGACTGGCTTACCACTGACTTAAAGTAGGTGGTACACTGCCATTGTTTTGTGACAGCATTTGAGGTCGCAAAACAATCATACATCCCTCTAAAACTTGTTATTTGGAAGGAACACCCTTGGCACACCCCTTCCTAATAATGACTCACAAACCCTGATTTATGGGTCAGTAATAGATTACAGACTCGCCAACTGAGTTTGTATATATTGCAACCTGTTTTCACGGTTGCAAATTGCCCTATTTTCCAATTGCGAGTGCTAAAAACAGTCATACATCAGGCCCAGGGTCCCTTTGGTAGTATGGAAAGTATCAATGGAAAATATTGGTATGGATCCAGAAGGGTCAGGAAAGAAGGGTAGATCAAGAGTAGAGTTTACCTTAGCAGTTACAATTGTAGAACTGATGGTGGACTCAGATTCCATGTACATGATTTTGCCATAAGAAATGTTTTTTATTGAGAAACCAAGTGTCAACATTTTACTCTAGCCTATTTTCTGGGGGGATATCAAGGTGAGGTGGTATTACTGCTATCTTAGGTTACTTGATGGCTACATTCTTATTAAATGATAGAAGGATCAAAGGAAAAGTATATGCAGCAGAAAATGGTCCTTCGATACTAGGATGGATTCAACAATATGAATATCATACTGTCATTAATCCTAGGACACCTGATCAGATCATACTAAGGGGTCGATTCCGATCCGGTAAAAAGCGCTCCGAATTGCCGTTCGGAGCGTTTTTCCCGTACGAATCGTACCCTGCAACGTCCCCCGTACGTACGACGAAGTACGATCTGTACCGGGAGCTGGACTCCGTACGAATCGTACAGGGACTGTACGAATGAAATCCCCATACAAATCTCCCTCGGAACCCGCTGTACGCGACTTCTGTACGGTTTGTGGCTGCATTTACCAAGCCGGCAAGTACGATTCGTGTTGGGTACGCACTGTGCGACCCTTTTTCTACGGGACCTGAAAACAGCCGTAAAAGCCAAGTTCACCCCGAAATAGATATGGAACTGCCCCTCCCTGGTACGGTGCGTACCCCCCATGATCGCAGGGGTACGGTGCGTACCCCTGCGATCACACGGTGTACGCACCGTACCCTACGATCTTGGGGTGTACGTACCGTACCCCATTTACGCTGGGTGTACGGTGCGTACCCCATGTCCGCTAGGTGTACGACGCGTACCCCCATGATCGTAGGGGTATGGTGCGTACCCCTGCGATCATGGAGGGGTACGCACCGTTCGGTGTGTATGTGAATGTGCACTTTTCCGTACGAATCGCCCTTACCTGACGTGGACTGTACGAATTGCGTCCTGATACCCCGGTCTGGATCGTACTCAGCGAGTCGTACGGAAACGGCTCCGGATGCGAATCGTACAGAAGGGAATTTTACCGGATCGGAACCGGCCCCCAAGTGTTGAGGTTAGGGCCAAGGTGGCAAAAGTATACTTTTGATGATGCATTGGGCCATTTGAAAGATTAAATGCATAACATTGTTATGTCCAACATATAGTGAAGAGAGTTCCCATAGAAGTGCTGGAAGAAGTAAAGAAAATGTTTGTGGGCATAATCAGTAGTGGTATTATTCAGCCAGTGGAAATTTTCAGATTGATTTCACCTGTGATAATCACTGCAAGGCTGATGGCCAGTTGAGGTTTTGCGTAGACCTTAAGAGTCTCAACCAAAAAATAGTTGTGGATACATTTCCATGGCTAAATATAAATTAATTAGTCTTATTTTTGAAGGGTGATACGCTTTCCTCAAAATTTGACCATAATAGTGTCTATCCTCAGATACCTCTGCAAAAAGACTCTCTAACTTTCACTAGATTAAATACCATAAAAAGCACGTTTCAGTCCACCCACAGACTGTTTTGGTTATCTTCTGCTGTAAGAGTTTTTCAAAAGATAATGGTACGACCTTTAAAGGGTGTGAACAATATGACGTATCTCGAAGATTACATATGAGTATTTAGTGAGACAATTGAGGAACACAATTTTGGACGTAATAAAACTATTAATTGGCCCAAGCAGGCACTAATTTGAGTGCACGTTTCTGGTGGAAGAGATTAAGAAGCTGATTTAGAGTTTGGTGAATAGGGTACTTGGCCACAAAGATTCTCATTTAGAGAATTCAGTATATGGACTGAAGAGAGTACTCCATCTCTGATGTCCACGGAGAGCTCTGACAGCTTAACAGAGTAAGGACTGTCAGAGATTTTGCCGTTTGTCTGTCTTCCCCATTTAGAGTGGGTTCACAAATAGCAAGATTTCACTCTTCTTCACCACCAGCTAAAAACTGGTGGTAAGGGGCAATAAAAACTACAAAACTCACCCCCACTCCGTGGGGAAAGCTCTTGTGTCTAGAGGGTCATTCTTTTTACTATTTTCAAAATACAAAATCCTGCTTCAGGATTTGCTTCAGGATTTTGGGTCCGATTTGAAGTTTGGCGGATGGGATTTTCTTCACAGGGTGATGGAGTAAAGTACTCTGTCACCCTGAGGGAGTTCCTGTCCACCAAATTTAGAGATGGCAGCAGGCACAGATGACATGCCTTTCACCGGCTGGACTTCAGTCATGGTGGTTCCTGTCAATGATTTGGAGGTTTTACGGATTGTATTTTCAAAAACAAAACTTTAAGAAGGTCATGAAGAGATGGAGATACAGAGTACAGAGAGAATCATATACAAACATTAGGAAACTGAGAAATGAACACCTGTTGAAGCATGTGTTCTCATGCTACTAGGACCCTACTGATTCCCAATATTTAATGAATTTGTAGCATTCTAAGATTTTAAAGGGAAATTGTTTAATGATTTATTGGCATCCATATATCTTTTTGTATTGTTCATAATATTATTAACATGGTGGCAACATAGGCCCAATGTATTTTGGTGATATTGTTTGCTCTTTCATCAGAGAATACCATTAAAAAAAATATTTATTTTTTTGATTTGCCATCCTGATGTATGAAGCATCTATTGTCGCAGGGATTCTGCTCCGACACAGAACTGTGCATAGAGACTTGGAACCTCAGTGAATTAGGGTTTACCAAAAACTCACCTTAGTATCCAAAATCCCCTACCAGACAAGCAATCAGTGTCTCATTGGTTCTTCCATACCCCCAATAATTAGACAACCCAGAACATGGACTTAGAACACCTCAGGTAACGTGGAACACATGAACACTATTTGGTTATACAATCATACCAGTCCAAAACGAGGAGTAAATGAAGACAAGTGCAAGTTTGAAATATTTATTTCTAGTGCCTTGTTCTCAAGCGCAGTATCTTAGCTAATACAAGCAAACATATTATAAGCAACACGGTTATCAGCATAGTTACTATTCCATAAAATACAAAGGGAGAAAGCATGTTAAAATGCTAAAGGGAAGAAGGCTAAATTGCACCTCAGTCTTACCCTCCCTTGCTAATATATTATATCTACAGAAGGTCTCTTGGGAATATAAGAGCGACCCCATACCTCTGGTCGTAGTAGAAAGGTATCACATCATTTTCTACTCCAGCTCTCTGCATGCGGATGTTCTCCAAACTGTGTGTGCATGCTCTGCGCAGTGCATTATTAAATGTGCCAAAATCAGAGGCGGCCACAGCTGCATATGTGTTATGGCTAGGACGTGCACTGATCACACCGAACAACAACCACTGTGTTGAAATAACCTTGAAGGCCTCGGCACTCACTGTTCAGACATAGCTTACCAAGCAAGGCTGATACTATAGGAAAACATATTATTCTCGTGTGGAGCAAAATATTCTGCTAGACTCTAAACATGTATAATATTGTGTGCCGTGTGCAAAAGCAACAGAGAGGAAAAATGGTGTTTAAACTGCTAATAAGCTCATGCTATTTCAAACAGTGTAAAGTCAAAGCCCATCTCCATGACACTATGTTACATGGATTTGATTCCAAGCAGGCTTGTCTGTTTGCATCCTTTTCTATTGCAACTAAAGCAGAGGATGTTTTCCTCATGATCATATCCAATAATCATTCCACAGACATTTCAAATGATTTACTGACGTACAATATAAAGATACAACCCTAGTCATACATTCATCAGTCTGTTTCTTTCAGAATATTATAACATTCAAAAAACGTATAGAGTACTCCATTTGTATTCTACCTCAACAAACCCCGTTCCACATTTGTCTTTTCCGCTAGTTATCTTATAACAGCTGGTACAAAATTACATCTTCACATTGTTAGTACATCCATTCCACCCATTCTCAGTTTACTCACGTATGCCTATGCTATATCTACAGGGTTTATCTGAAATGGGGGGTTTGTCCCTTACCTACAACCACCTTGGTCCTCAGACAACTATAACACAATACAATTACTTATGCATGAGGAACACCTTGCTTCAATAGATGCCGCTAAGGTGTGAGGAAAGTAAAGATCAACCACATTCAATTCAATAGCTATACAGTGAATAGTTTGTGATAAAATATGTACAAAGTGTTAAAAAGCTACAAAAACAAACAAGATTCAAACTCGAAATTATAACATAAAAAAATACCAAATTTAAGCCTTCACCAATCCAAAACTTGAAAAACTAGAACAGTAAGTTCACAGAAAACGCTCTTGGTCTTAGGACATTAAGAGGGTCCAGATGGATCTAATATGGGGTTGTAAATGATTGCTTACGGAAAAATAAATTTTAATTGTCTATATTGATGCTTGTTGGACTGGGATCCCTCATTAATCCTGGTCAAAAACAAACAAGATTCAAACTTGAAATTATTACATAAATATATTAAAATTCAGTCTTGGCCAATGCAAAACTTGAAAAACCAGAGCAGTACGTTCGCAGAACACGCTCTTGGTGTCAGGATATTAAGAGGATCCAGATGTATCTAATATGGGTTTGTAAATGATTGCTTATGGAAAACTGAGTTTTAATTGTCCATATTGATGCTCATTGGACTGGGATCCCTCATGAATCCTGGTCTATGCGTTTTGAACCCAAAGTGTCTTTGCAGGTTCTCTTCAGGACAAAGGTTTGGTGAGTTCTGTAAGGTTACAGGGAAAGAATTTTAGACTAAGTGATCAGCACACTCCAGTTTAGTAGTATGGCATGATTATCATATATTCACCTTGAGGGTGCAAAAAATGTCAAAGGCTCGAATCGCAGTCCGTCTTAGCTGTAATTTATTGAATAAATAATCAATCTAGTACCTCGGGTTTTCAACATTGATACTGTAGAGGGACACTTAGATTCACATCAATGCTATGGTGTATAATTGCGTAGGCAGCAGGTAAACTGCGTATGAATTAAATTTACCTTGGTTTATCGAGGTTTAGATTGGTACACCAAATGAAGAAGACAGGGAAAGCTTTAAAGAAATGTTCGCAATTGTCTTTATATTTCTATGATTTTTGCGTTGAGGAGCCTCGCCAGATACCTTTCAGATAGAAAAAAAACAGAACAACCTTGTTGACTTTGTTGCTTTATGTCAGGAGCGCTTTTCAAATCAATGAAACAATAACACAACTTTCACCTATGCTTGCATTCCGAGACGGCTGTTTAGGCCAGGCTTCCCCAACGAATAGCTCGTGAGCTACTGGTAGCTCTCTATCTACCTGGAAGTAGCTCACCTGGGTGTTTCTTAGATAGCTATATTAGACGCTCTCATTGGGTTGAATTAATAAGTACCAACACAGAGAGTGTGAATTTGATACAAAAATGTTTGTATTTTCAGGGTTCATAAATTGATCTGTATAGAAAATGACTATTTCTAAAATATAACATATATTTAAAACTGATTTTGTAGTGATAAATCATGTGGCATTTTGGAGATTAAAAAGGAACATTATTACTCTGATGCCAGGGCTTTGCGGCTATAGATGTCATGATTATTCCTCATGTAGAAGCACTCTTAAATTGACAAACCCTTTCTGCTGACAACCCTTCCTAATGCACCGACGTGATCAGTGCCGGTAATCTTACATATGGTGGCCTAGTGTAATTGTGTCTATTGTCACTATTACAATACTATTAATATTAGTCGCTTATTCAACATAAGTAGCTCCAATTACAAAAAAGGTTGGAGAACCCTGGTTAGGCATTCAACTAATTTTGGGAGCACAGGGTTGCTGAGCCCTTAGTGTGACGGTGTGACACGGCCTCTCCTACAACTATTGCTGCTTGATTAACGCTGCATTTTCCTATTTGTTCTAAGTGTTTAATGTTTTAGACACATTTCTAGTTTGTGCATGAGCTGGACCACATCCTGTTACTTCGTAGTAAGAACTTCACGTTGTGCTTAAGCAACTAAGGCTCCGGGCCTACCAGGGATGTGCGAATTTAAATGAGTGCAATTGTGCGGGACGCTTGGATATTCCTAAAGCAGTACATCTCGCCTGTTTGCACTTAATATGGGATTGTTTCAGCTAGTTCTGCAACACGACGTCCTCCTGCAAAACGGGAAATGGCAGTACGTTCCTCTGATCTTTTTTAAAAAGTGGGCGCTTCTCTCTGGGGCTGGCAAGCCAAAGGATTCTGGGAGATGGAGTGTGATGTATCCAAAAACTTTATTGGCACACAATACATTATATTAATAGGCTAGGCCGAACAACATGGTATTTATATTTTTTAACATGTTCATTATATATATTCAGGAATTGGTCTAAATTTCTGAAACGTTATAAAAACAAATTGAATTTTGTTTATATTCTCACAAGACCTGAAATGGATTGCAGACAAGCAACAGTCTGGTTTTGTATGACTAAGCAAAATCATTTGGAAAATTTAGCAGGCACAAGGACCTGAGTATAAATTGACATTGGAAGCTCGGCTTGGATAAGGTCTGTTTGTTTCAGACATTCCATTCATACCTCTTAATACTGTGTTGAATTTCATAATCAAATATACTTCTTTGCGCGTCAGCTTGTTATCACTATCTCCACCTCTAGGGTCTACTTGAATGGCACTGTCCAGAGCAATGTTTTCTCTGTTTGGCCCATTTGGTTAAAGTGGATGACCATTGGTGCTGTCAGAGTGTACATTGTATTGCGAGATTGATGCTGGATGATTCATTATCTCACTTCTTGATTAGTCTTGCAAATGTAAATATTTTGCCATGGACAAAGTATGGCATAGACCACATTTTTGGTTCTGCAGTTTGAAAATTCTTTATGAGTCCAGGTGATCTTTCAATCAGAAAAGGTGCGTCCTTCTAGCATCTGATTACAGACACTGCATGTTCCACATTTATGGTGGCCTTGAATTGGCTTCATGTTCCATGCTGTAAGCAAGTCAATGCGCTTTGACTTTGTCAGGCTTGCACAAACTATTTGGGATCCCACACTTGGACATTTCAAGGCATAGGCAACTTAAGGCTGCATTTAGAGTTCTTTATCAAATGCCAATTGTTACATATAATTTTCATGAATTGTGTCGTATGGGGGCAGAACGTTGATACACAATCTAGTTTCTTGCTGGATTTATTTTGTTTTTAACAAGCAGAGTCTCACGAGGGGTAAACCATGGGGCAAATTTGAATGCCTAAACAGCCATCCCTGACTGCAAGCATAGGTGAAAGTCGTGTCATTGTTTAATTGATTTGAAAGTGCACCAGACATAAAGCAATAAAGTCAACAAGCATGTTCCTTTTTTTTCCAGATAAGGATCAGACGAGGCTCCTCCATGCAAAAATCATAGAAATATGAAGACAGGTGCGAAAAATTCTTTAAACTTTCTTGTCCTCTTCATTTGGTGTACGATTATAAACCTCTATAACCCAAGGTAATTTATTTCATACGCTGATTACCAGCCGCCTAGGCAATTATACGCCATAGCATTGATGTGAATCTATATGTCCCCAACACTGAAAACCCGAGCTACTGAATTGATTCAAGCCTTTGACATTTTTCGTGCCCTCAAGGTAAATAATCATGCAATACTAAAAAACAAGAGTGTGCTTATGACTTATTTTAAAAGTCCTTCCCTTTATCTTTGCAGAACTTACCAAACCTTTGTCCTGAAGAGAACCCATAAAGACACTTTTGGTTTGAAACCCACAGATTAGGATTAATGAGGGATCCCAGTCGAACAAGCATCAATATGGACAATTAAAATCCATTTTTCCATAAGCAATCATGTACAACCCCATATTAGATCAATCTGGACCCTCTTAATGTCCTAACACCAAGAGCATTTTCTATGAACTTACTGCACTGTTTTTTCAAGTTTTGGATTGGTGAAGACTGAATTTTAGTATGTTTATGTAATAATTAGGAGTTTGAATCTTGTTTGTTTTTTGTCAGGATTAATGAGGGATCCCAGTCCAACGAGCATCAATATGGACGAATAAAATTAATTTTTCCTTAAGCAATCATTTACAACCCCATATTAGATCTGTTTGGACCCTCTTAATGTCCTAACACAAAGAGCTTTTTCTGTGAACTTACTGCTTTGTTTTTTCAAGTTTTGGACTGGTCAAGACTGAATTTTAGCATGTTTATGTAATAATTTTGAGTTTGAATCCTGTTGGTTTTTGTAGCTTTTTAACACTTTGTATATGGTTTTTCACAAACTATTCACTGTATAGCCATTGAATAAAAAATGGTTGATCTTTTGTTTCATCGCACCAATTGTGAGAATTTGAAATGTGTTTTTTGTCAAACAAAATCAAAGAAACTTGAGGTCATCTATTAAGGAAGGTGTTCCTCATGCATAAGTAAAAATGTGCTTTAATCTCACAACTGGGGTGAGAAAGCAAAAGACACACAATTGATGGACGGAATGCAGAACAAATCAAAACATTCACCACCATTCAGGAGATCTGGGTTAAATCCATCATTCTTTTGCTTACCATGCAACCCCAGTTTAGACCTTCCATATGCAAATCAGCCTTGACCCTCTGCCCCATGGGAACAGTCCAACCCGAACTGCCAAGCCAGGTCCTCCCTGGACCGGAAACAACCATCCTAGGACCGGTTCTGGGCTTTCAGCCCTCTTCAGTCAGGATAGCTTGATTCCAGTGGCACAGTGAGCCCAGGACCCACGTCTTGGCATACCTGGTGCACTTAGGGCGAGAAAGCAAAAGACACACAATTGATGGACAGAATGCGAAACAAATCAAAATATTCACCCCCAGTCAGGAGATCTGGGTTAAATCCATCATTCTTTTGCTCACCATGCCACCCCATTTTAGAATCTCAAAACTACCTGATATTGTATTGTGGTATAGATATCTACAGGTTTTGGCAAACTGATGTTTACCAATTAATATTCAGAGTGTGCACACACATCTCCAAGGAGATATCCCAGCACTAGACATAAGTAAGGTAGGGAAAACACTAAACATAACAAATGTATGCAGAGAAGAAAAGTGAATACAAGAGGACAACTGCTAGTCTAGGAACAACCAAGTTCTCAATCATTTTTGGAATAAAGTGACTTTAGCCTTCAATCACAGATTTACTATGAGAGCATTTTATTGGATAGTCACAAGGTGAGTTAAAGATTAGCCTCCTGTTCAACCCTGGAAATGTATGTCAAAACAATGGTGGCTTAAATTTCTTGTCTAAGTGCTCTACTCGGTCCTTATATGATTTTTTTTATCTCCCAAGACGTAAGGACCTACATTATACACTGTTCAATGCATGACTGAGCAGTTTGAAATCAGCTCTCCTGTGGACAGGTAGCCCCTGGAGGGAGTGGAGGCTAGCAGACACGGAGGCTCTGTTGGTTAAATTGCAAATCATGCAAGTGGCAATGTTGTGAACAGTTTGCAGATTTGTATAGAGATAATCAGCCATTACAGTGAACAAGGCATTCCTATAATCAAACCAGATGGCGGTGAGTGCATTAATGATAGTCTTGCAACGTTTAATGCATGTTTGGTTGTAGATCCTATGTAATAGACATAGGATTCTGAAACACTGCCACACACTGCATCTTCTTGGTCTTTCATGGAAAATGAATAATCATTTAAAACATGTATGTTATTAACTGTTTTCCTAGGGCTTGGACCAAGAGTACTTGCCACCAGGTACCATTACAAATAGAGTTTGCCTTCCTGCCCAGGATTAACTTTGTTTTTTCTATTTTGCTTAAAAGGAATGGCCCTCTATCCAATCAGCCACTGCTGTTAGACATCCCAACATATTGCATCTTGTTATTTCACTGTTTTCAGTTATGGATACAATTAGCTGTGTGTCATCTACTTTTGATGTAATTTTGGAACACCATGCTCTGACAATATTCACCAATGATGCCAGGTAAACGTACTTAGTGTTGGGTTCAACGATGAGTCGTTGGGGAACAGTAAAACGTGAGTGGACTCATTACACTAGTCAAGAAAGTTGCTAACCCAGTCAAAGGTGGTTGAATGCAGTCCAATCTCAGGCAGTCAATTGATAAGTAGAAAGTAAGAAACAGTATCAAAGGCTGCAAGAACACCTGCTGATTTGTCCTCCTTCACCATGAGCCTGATGTTGTACACCACAGCAAGTATAGTTGTTTCAATACGGTTACTCATTCTGAAACCAGTTTGAGAATTATCTAGCAGGTTGTGATCAGGTTGTCAATTAAAACTATTTTGTTGTACAATTTGTACACTTGCTTGTTCATTTGCAGTCTTATTATTGAATTCAAGGGTCATCTCCAGATTTATTTGAACTCTTACAATTATAATCTCCGTAAATTCCTGTGATAGGACCCTTCTCATATTTATAAATACCACAGCTACAAACAATCCACGAATCCTTAATTCGTAAAGAAAGCAGCACACACAGGGGGTAGTTCCACATGGATTTAATAAGGGAACCTACAGTATGCTGTAGGTTCCCTTATTAAATCCATGTGGAACTACCCCCTGTGTGTGCTGCTTTCTTTACGAATTAAGGATTCGTGGATTGTTTGTAGCTGTGATAAATACAACGGGTACACCCCCGTTTTGGCGTGCACCCGCTCACGAGTGCAACCGGCTGGTGTTTGGAGCATTTGATATTTATAAATACCTGCACATTACACTTAAGTATTCCAAACAACCATGACAATTCTTAAACTTATTTTCAGTAATGTTCCATGGCAAGTTGTTAGACCTGGGGGTCGCTAGTTGGCTGAGGTAGGTACCTTAGGCCAAATAGGGACCCTTGCTTCCACGTTAGGGAAAGGAAGGACACCTTCTCAGATAGACTCCGCTCACCCCCTCGGTAGCTTGGCACCAGCATCCAGGCTTATCTTCAAGGCAAGTGTGTAAAGTATTTGCAAACACGCTCTCAGTAGCCCAATTATGACACCACAAATGGACTCCACATGGGTTTCATAAAAACAAGACTATACTTATATAAAAAGATATACGATGAGACCACACAATATAAATCCAACATTTGTGTATTCGTAATATTCCTCCTGGTGGGTTATTAGGCCAGCCAGCCCTTGTAAATTCTGGCAATATTAATGAGCAATTCTAAATGATCCACTGCAGTCCTAATCAATCCTATGCAGATCGTAATGCAAGAATCAGGCACTATGCAATGTAAAAAAAACACAATCAAGCAGTTCGTAATGCCAAAGAAATGCAATGCGTAAAGCAACAATCAGGTAGTTCGTTATGCAAACTAACGCAATGCGTAATGCAACAACCAGGTCGGTCATTATGCAAAAATATTGCAATGTGTAATGCAACCATCAGGCAGTTCTTAATGCAGGAATAATGCAATGCGTAATGCAACAATCAGGTAGTTTGTAATGCAATGCGTAATACTCTAATCAGGTAGTTAGTAATGTAGAAATAATGCAATGCGTATTACACTCCAACACCGACCACAGTGTCTTAGGCGGTCTTTCCGCCACTCGTACTGACTCGCGGTCAGCTTCCATCAACTGATGCCCCCACATGGGTATGATGTAAACCAAGGTGCAGCTCCGCACTCTGGCCCAGGTACTGCCACTCCTTGGCAAGTATGGGCCGCAATACGAGCCGCAGCAGAAGCTCGTGTTGCAGGAATGGGAGAGGCTGAGAGCATCTCTCTCTGAGCCCACACCCTGCCCCAGGCGGCAACACACGTTACCTTGCTCCCCTCTCCTCTTCCCGCACTTGGGCCTCCGATGCAACTTTGTGGATTCCGAGCAGTGGGACATGGGCTTTCACAGACGGGGTTGGTTTGAGGTCCCGCAACGGCGGGCTCAGGCTGGCGGCTCAGCTTCTCTGGGGCTGGCGGACCGGCCGCTGGTGATACAAAGATCTCAGGCTGCAACAGGGCACATGCATACAGCATTGCTGAGACTCACTTGATCTTTGGTTGTGCATGATCACAGGGCACTCCTTACAAAGGTCTCAGTCTGCAAGAAGCAAAGAACACAGCATCGCTGAGACTCACTTGGACTCAGGGTGTGCATGACAACAGGGCAATCCTTATAAAGGTCTCAGGCTGCAAGAAGCACACACACACAGCATCGCTGAGACTCAATTGGACTTCGGGAGTGCACAATAAGAGGGCAATCGCCACGAAGGTTTCAGGCTGCACAAAGCACACACACACAGCGTTGCTGATACTCACTTGGACTCCAGGTGCACACGATCACAGGACAATCCTCACAAAGGGCTCAGGCCGCAAAAAGCACCCGCACACAGCGTTGCTGAAACTTGCTTGGACTCCAGGTGCCCATGATCACAGGGCAATTCTTACTAGGGTCTCAGGCTGCAAAAACAACACAGACACAGTGTCACTGAGACTCACCTGGAAACTTTTGTTTTCCTGAGTTTCCGCAACAGGGAGCCAGCTCTCCTTGGGCCCTTGTAGATAAGTTACTTCAGTACACAGCACAAAGCAAAGTCCTTTGAAGCAGGGGGGACACAGCACACAGCAAAATCCCTTTAGCCTTTCCTTGGTTAAAGCAGCAAACTGCAGACCAGCCCCAGAACACACAGCAAGGCATAGAGTTGGCCCTTGGGCCCTGGGGACCAGATCTTCCATGGCCATAACATATCTATTAAAGGGAGGGAGGTGTACAAACCTTGAGACCCCATCCATGAGCCTATTGTAGCACTGGACACACCATTCACTGGTGCCTCATTAAAATATAGGTAGGTGCCCCCATACCAGAGCCACATTAGGACCAGGGCACCCCATCTTCGGGGTAAATGTTTATTGTTAAATAGGGGAAGAGTTAGCTTGGTCCTCCAGCCTTATTAGGCCCTAAGGATACCACCCCCTGGGGCAAAATTGAACTAAAGAAGGGGTGCCACGTGGACTTCTTTCCCAAGCCTTAAGCCACATCTGAGCTTTTATAGGACCTGGGGACCCAATGATCAGGGCTGTATATATCATTCAGAAGGGGAGGGGGCATGAGGCCTCCCTCTCCAAGCCTTCTCAGGCCCGAGAGACCCCATTCCCCAGGGCTTTAGGTGGATGCCCAAGTGCCCACCTTGGGTACCAACAAACTACATGTTGGGGTCCACAGGGGGGAGCCTCGGGGAGCCCTCAGCTCTAAGCCAGCTCACTGTATGCTGCAAGGGCCCACATTGCTACTGCCCAAGGGAGTAGCTGTTTTTTGCATGTTCCCTCCAGGTGGTATCAATATCTGTTATGTCTTCTAAGGGTGGGTGTCAAATTCCGTTCTGCTCGCGGAATTTGCGATATTTTAAAAATGATCGCGTCCCGTAGAGAACGCAGAAATGTCTAAATTTCCACGATTCACAGAGTAGCAGAGATTATTTTCATGTTCACACTTTGAAAATGCGTTCTCGCACGCGTGATCCCCTTACCGGGATCCCTGCATTCGACGACGAGTTTTCTGATTAGTTCGCGTCCTCCACGAGATGTTGGTAGCCGGTCGCACTATCCCGGAAGAGTTTGGGATCAGGATCAAGTCATTCGCCTCGCCATCAGACACCGCGAGAGTCTGATATTGCGAACACGTCATTCTCTACTGCGAGAGAGAGGGTGAGGTTGCGAACACGTCAATCTCCACAGCGACAGAGAGTGTATGATCGCGAACATGTCATTTTGGACGAGCCATCGACATCCGACGGAAGTGTGGCGAAGCTCGCGAACACGCAAAAGTTTCAATCTGGAGAAGAATATTATCTCTAACAGTATAAAAACTTATGTAAATGATGATTTGGATGAAAAAACCTCCTCAGATTGATATTTGGCTGTCCTTTTTTGTGCATGAAGTCCTTTAAAAAAAAAAAAAGAAATTGGGGTGAGAGGGAAGAAGTGCCAGAGTCTCCAACTTCCTGTGCCTGTCCAGCAGGCTCCTCCCAGTGCTTTGTCCATCTCCTGTTCATTCTGCCTTTGGATTTTGAGCTGAAAGGATCACTCTTTGTGTCTGCTGCATCATTATCATGGGCTTTGATGACTTTTGAATTTGATATTTTACAAGTAAGTTGGTGTTGTGTGTTTGATTGGGGGCATTGCAGTTGCTGCAACTACAATTTTGGTACTTATCATTCTTTTTTTAAACGTTTTTGTGGGTTCCCAGTAGGGCCAGAGCTAGTCATGGGTGGGTGCATGATGAAGCAACTGTTCCTTTGGTGTGTGTTGAATGTATTTCAAACATCATTTAGGGAATGGATGGCATTTGAATGAGTTGCAAAATTTGTTTTTTGACGGGTATTTCTATTTTTGGGTTTGTGCTAAAGGAATGCCTTTGTTCTGTGTGTGTGTGGTGTGTTGGTGTGTACCTTGCAGACCTTGTTTTCACTGTGGAGTATCATTTTTGCATTTTATTGCATTAAAAAGGCAAAGCAGTGTGGTTTAGCATGCATCCTTTGCCTGGCTTTTATAGGCCTTTTGTCAGTACATTATTTCCCAGTCCTCCTGCGTGTTGCTTGTGATTTGTTGGCTGGTAGCCTTTTCTGGCGGGAGTTATTAGTGTGCTGCTTTTGCCATATAGGCCTGCATGGTATTCCTTTGTGACCTAGGCTTCTTGTTGTGGGCCTGGCCATGATGCTGCTGGCCATTTTGAAAGCAGGCAGTCTGCTTTTCGCAATAGGCCTGCATTGTCTGTCTTATGTTTCTTGTAGTTGTGTGGGCCTAGCCATATGGCTTTTGGCCATTTTGAAGCTCAGTACTGTGCATTTGCCATTGGCCTGCAAGCTTGTGTGGCCTTGTCTGCCAACAGGCCTTTCATCCAGTAGTCTCAAAGCAGGTAGCCACAGGTGCATTAAACAAGTGTTTCTGTGTCTTCTGTTGAATTTAAACATCATTTAGGGCATGGATGGCATTGGATTGAGTTGCAAAATGTGTTTTGGGGGTATTTCTGTTGTTGGGTGTGTGTTAAAGAAATGCCTTTGTTGTGTGTGTTTGGTGTGTACCCTGCAGACCTTGTTTTGCCCTGTGGATGTTCGTTTTTGCATTTTATTGCATTAAAAAGGCAAAGCACTGTGGTTTAGCATGCATTCTTTGCCTGCCTTTTTACAGGTCTTTTGTCAGTACATTGTTTCCCAGGCCTCCTGCTTGTTCCTTGTGATTTGTGAGTGTCTGTGTAGTTGGTGGCCTTTTCTGGTGGAAGTTATTAGTGTTCTACTTTTGCCATATAGGCCTGCATGGTATTCCTTTGTGGCCTAGGCTTCTTGATATGGGCTTGGCCATGATGCTGGCAGCCATTTTGAAGGTAGGCAGTGTGCTTTTTGAAATAGGCCTGCATTGTCTGTCTTCTGTTTCTTATAGATTTGTGGGCCTGGCCATGTGGCTGGCAGCCATTTTGAAGGCAGGCAGTGTGCTTTTTGAAATAGGCCTGCATTGTCTGTCTTATGTTTCTTGTAGTTGTGTGGGCCTAGCCATGTGGCTTGTGGCCATTTTGATGCCCAGTACTGTGCTTTTGCCCTAGGCCTGCAAGCTTGTGTGGCCTTGTCTGCCAACCTTCTTTTTCATCCAGTAGGCTCAGAGCAGGTAGCCACATTCAACGTGACTAGAGAATGCCAGTCAAAGCACTCATCCAGGAGGTGGCAACACATTGGAACTCAACTTATTACATGTTTGATCGTCTTGAGCAGTACAGGCCAATCAATGAATATGTCATGCAAAGAGGGGATGCTACTGTGAATGGCATGACCCTTCAGATGGACCAATGGTGCCTAGGTAAATACCTGACTGAGATGCTTCTTCCTTTCAAGGTCTTCACACATGAAGTCAGCAAGGAGGACTGTACTATGGGCCAAGCTATCTAATATTTGCAAATGCTAGAGCATCAGCTGAAGGAGGTGTCTGAAGCATACAAAAGTGAGAGGAAAAAAATTAAGCATGTGAGTTGGTGGAGACCTTAGACCGTCGCTTATCTAACAATACAATACAAAGGTGTAAAATAAGATTTTGTCACAAGAACATTACATTTGTGCCACAATTCTGGATCCACAGGCAAAATGGGCACTGAAAAGTAAGACATTAAATCCTTTTTCATAAATGGATGTTGTCCGGTACAAAACTTGGATAGCTAAGTCAGCCAGTAAGTTGGAAAATGGATGGCTGCTAACTAAAATCCCACTAGATAAACCCACAACAAGTACTGCAGCAGGGCATCTGGCGTCAAGTTCACCTTTAGAGCCTGAGGGCAGTACGTTTGGCTCAGAACACTCATCAACACTCTCGACAACAGCAAGAACTGGATCATTAGGCCCAGTAAAATCGTTAAACAATTGGTATTTACAGCAAGGCATCTGTAGGTCCAGTGCTGATGCAAAGACAAAAGAGCCTGAAAAAAGTGTAGCACCACTGAACATTGAGCGTATGGTCCAGGCCTATCTGGAGGACCCAACAGAGGTGTACATTGATCAAAACCCATTGCGGTATTGGTATGGGACAAGGGGCCAATGGCCACTGCTCAGCAGGCTGGCGATAAACTATCTGGCTTGCCCTGTCGCAAGTGTCTCTTCTGAAAGTCTTTCAAGTGCTGCTGGTTACATTGTAACAGTGAAAAGGACCAGTCTCTTGCCCAAAAACGTGGAGAGGTTAACAATGATAAAAATGAATCAGCACTTTATACCACCAAATTACACAATACATGAATCAAGGGAGTAAGATGAGGACAGCGACTCAGGTGACGGAAGTAGTGTGTTAGATGATGATTACCTACTTCTGGTTGAACCCCCAGAGTTTACGGACAAGCTATAATTCCCTGACAATTAGGCTTGCACTTCTTACTGTCTTCCTTCCTTATTTTCTTTTATTTGTGTGCCTGTCTTTCTGGTTAGAAACTTTGAATAACAATAAATCCATCACCACCGTCTTCTAGTCTTTTTATTGCCATATACAAGTTTCAGCTGTCTGCATTTCACAGTCCACTCCTCTGAATCCTGCTCCTCCATCCTCCTGAATCTCCCTAAATCCATTGCCCTCAAGCCAGATGATGATTGGATGATGCAAAATAGAACAAAAAAGAAAATCTTTCCTAGTCCCTCCAAAAGAAGTGGAACATGATGATGACTACTAAAGCTATCCTCCTTTTTGAGTCGAGAGAGATTGCCCATTAACTGAAGATGAGAAAGAACAGGTAATGAATGATGCCATGCATTGGACTCTGATTGTTGTTGTTTGTTGAGTATGAAGTTAATTAATTGTGTTCTATATGTAATCTTCTACACACGAATAGTAACTCAAGGCAATTTTTCCCTCTTGTATTTTTAATAACAAATTTGTACTTCTACTGCAGGCCGATACATTGCATATTCAAAATAGGAATGGGACTCAATCTGTACACTGCACACTGAGTAGGACAACGCCATGATGATGATGGCGAGAGAGATGGCCCCTTCACTTAAGATGAGAAGGGACAGGTAATGAATGGCATGCATTGGACAACGAGTGATTGGTGTTTGTGTTGTTGTTGTTTGTTGTGCATGAAGTGAAGTCAAAGTGTACTAGTATTTACTCTACACACTAGCAGTGACTCATGTCAATATTTCCACTCTTGTTGTTTAATAACAAAATTGTACTTCCACTGCATGCCGATCCTCTGCATTTTTGAATATGGAATCTGGACTAACTTGGTACACTGCAGACTGAGTTGAACCACACCATCATGATGACCACAGTGACATAGTATCTTCGCAGTTACTCAGTACAAGGATCGGAGAAGACTGATGGAATAAGTTAGGGCGTTTCATGAGTGGCATAAAAGGTAAACAAGACAACAAAAACCCCAACAGACCTAAATGTCTGTATAGCGGTGGAGTCGAGTGTATCGGTGGTATGACTGCAGTGCATTGATTTAGTCACATGAATTGTAAAATGCTATGTTGCTGGATATGTGCTTTGTCCAACTCTTTAAAAAAATGTACGCTAAATGATGGATGTGCAAAGGGTGCCGTCACCTTGGGACTGCTCTGTCCTTTTGTTGTTTTAGTTTAATGCTGGAAACAGACTAGAGAAGACATTATGCATCCATGTCGCCTCTGAAAGTGTTCTTGTTGCACTACACCATAACTTGTGCATTATTTTCAACTTGGTTTCTCAATATACCTTTTGTTTTTCAATCTACAATTACAGGCCAGGCCTTACCCTGTGCTATACTTGGGAAAACAATGCACACTTACCTTACCAATGAATCTACATCTGCCAGACTGGCAGTGCCGTCACCCAAGATTGATGGACGGAGCATCCATGGAAGGTAGGACCAAGAAGAATGCCGAGATACAGCTCCCTATTTTGACCAGGATAACACAGTAACAGTATCAACTTTCATCATCTTTTAAAAAATTAGATTTTTTTTTGTCTTCAACCATTATAACAGTGTGTTCTTGTTATTATCATTATGTTTGCTCTCTGTTTACAAATCATCCCTACAGATATTTTAAACTTTTCTTTGCTATCTTTAAAAGTAAGCCTGGTACAACTGAACACAAACTGTATGTAATCCTGGTCTCCTTATCATCATCATGCATGCATTTCGTTTTCCTCCCTTAACAGATTATAATGAATATGGTAGCCTACAAACATTGTGTTGTTTGTTGTTTGTCCATGCATACTGTTTTTCTTTGTCAAACCTTTCCCCAAACCCCCCCTTCCCAACCATTCAACGAACTCTAACCCTCTTCCCCCGGGCTGTGTGACTTACTGAGGTGTGACTAAATTAAATGTTCACCAATAATTCATCACACGCTTGCTGGGGCGGATGTGGCAAAAGCAACAGTAATTCAATTTCAAAGCAGGGCAAGGATCTTCTTCTGCTTGCCCACCCATGAGCAGTATATTTGTGAGGTAATTTTTTTACCAAAAGAACCTTATACATCAGCATTAATTGCGGTATTGATTGGATTTGTTGCCATCCTCCTACACAGCCCTAACGTTTACTCTTGTGTCCTGTGTACTGTAGGCCTAGTCAAGTGACTAGACACAACTAGAGTTTTTAACTCTGTGTACTAGGCTATCCCCACCACAATTATGTTTTGTTGTATTTTTGCATATTATTGTTTGGCAGCAAGTTCTGTGCTGTACTTCATTCTACTACTCCTTGAAGCATCTCTCTCAGGCGACTGACTGTCTCATTTTCTTTTTTTGCAAATGTTACTGCCAGTGTCTACTATTACTACTACCACCACAACCATGGCATGTTAGGAAAGAAAATCATCATCACCATGCATGCATCGCTGTGCCTAAGTTAAACATCAAGCAAAGGTAAGAGAAGTTTGGGGGATGCATAATTAATAATGGACATGTTTTCATTAATTCAATTTCACACACCCCTTTCAGTCCAGTTGCAGAATGCACAGACTAGGAGAGACTGACAGTACTAGTAGGACAAGTCACTCAGTAAGGGATGCCGCATCTATCTGTTTTTATCTTACAAAGTGAACCAATTATTTAAATCAAACACTGGCTGTGGCCCTGGCCTGCACCAGCAAGGAAACAGTGTGATGTAAAACAGTAACCCCACCCACAAAACATTAACAACATTGTATGTAAAGTATAAATATATAATTTATTCCCCAAACAAAAATAAACTATGTAAAAAAATCCCACAACACCTGACCCACCCCTCTCCCTAACCCCAACCAATGTCCGTAGCGAAAAAGTCCAACCTAATGTCCAGTTGTCCAAAGAAACACCAATGCCCGATTCCCACCCACCAAAAGAATAAATAAAAAAGGGGCAATGAACAGGGTCTTATGCTAGGCGGGCTCGACTCTCCTGGAGGACACGTACTTGTTCCACTAGCCGGGCAACACGGCGCTTCAATGCGCAGCAGTTGCATCAACAGGGGGAGCAGCAGTGATGTTAAAGGAGGGGCGGCGGTGGGCAGCTGCCAGACGGTGGTGCCGGAAAACACTGGAGGGGTGGCTGGGGCCCGGTTGCTTTGGAGGAGGCTGCAGCTGCTGCCGCCTCCTCCTCCTCCTCTGCCAGAACCACCAGCCGACAATATACCCACTGTATTGCCTCCAGCTTCCAGCGCCGGAAGCTGGAGGCAATTCCTTCCTGTCTGGTGTCCCCTTGGAAGGAGTAGCTATATACCAAGAAGAAAAAAACAAGACTATTGTAAAATATACTCTTAGCAAAGCAGTAAGACAAATTCATTTTACACATAGTGGCACAGTAGCACTAGCAAGCACAGTACATAACATTTGTGGTATGTATCTATCCTCCCACTTCCTTGGCCCTTAACATTTGTGGGAGTTTCAGGCATTGAACCAACCATGCATCTGATTCCTATCAGCCACCTGTCCCTTCATGCATCCCACATATCCTTCTCTGCCAGTCATAAATATTACATCTTGCCCGTCCTTCTTCCTTCCACCCTTCTTTCCCTTTTCGTTCAACCCATCCATCAAGGTCATCTGATCTGACTTTTAGTCTTCTCCATAAAACTTTCACAGCTGAGTTGAAATCAGATAGAAGAGGTCATTGGTTACTCAACACTACTGCCGCTAATGCTTTTACTAATGCTTAGTAAAGGATGTCTTCAACCGTTCACAACAACTTCTTACTTAGTAAGTCTCAACAGTACAGTATACAGTTCACCCTTGCAGTGAGTGTAATGTCAAAAAGTAAGGATTAGCAATCTAACCTACCACCGCCCACCACTGCTGCTGGCTCACCCCCTGCAGCTCCTCCTGCAACTGCCGCATCCTCTCCTCCAACAGTAGCCACATCGCCACTGGCCCCCTGCACTGGTGGTGGGTAGTGTGCCTAGAAAAACCATTACACATTTTTTAGATGTCATATACACCTCCACCCATTTTTCACTAGCAAGATTGAAAAATGAGTTAATAGTAATACATACATACATGAACAACATACATACATCACTAGAACAAATCAGGTAGTAGAGTAGACACTAGGGGCCTCATTTATGAAAAGTGACGCATCGCTGCATGAAAACAGCGATGCGTCACTTTTCACTGTGTCCTCCTTGCGACACCAATGATGCGTCATATTTACAGTATGATGCATCATGTCGCAAGGAGTTACAGATACGTCAGTATTTCTGACGTATCTGGAAGCGCAAAAGTCACGCAACTCCAGCAATGTGTCCTTTCACATGGGGAAAGCCCCATGTGAAAGGGCTTGCGTCAGTCTTACGCCTGCTGTGAGGCAGGCGCAAGATTTTGACGCAACAGCGTCCTAAAAGTGACGCAGTGAAATCTCATAGATTTCACTGCGTCACTATTACGAGGCTTTTTGCGGGTGAACGCCCCCTCTGCATACATTAAACCTGACGCAGGTATAATGTAGCGCAGGGGTTTACAAAGTGGCGCATCTGCTTAGATGCGTCCCTTTGTAAATAGTGCGCAACAGGAGGCATGTTTTACGCCGCCGATGCGTCACAAAAAGTGACGCATCGGAAACGCAAAATTGACGCAAGGCCTCATAAATGAGGCCCTAGGAGTTATATGGTCCCTAGGGTCATTCTAGTCTTTGCTTAGTTAGCCCAAGCCATGCAACCATTTTACCTTTTTGCATGTTACCTCGCAGCATGTTGTATAAGTCGCCTTTGAGCCCACATGAGCTCATACTGCTACTGTCTAAGCACTGCGTACAAGGTTGAACAAAACAAGCCACTTTGTTATGGAGTACTTGTGTTAGTCCATATTGCTTATCCATAAAAATTCTACACTTTTTGGCACAACTGAGAAATGCTTGCAATATACTAACGCGTACCATTTTCTCATAACAGAGGGAAGATTGCCTTCTACGAACCGTAGCTTTGCAGAGCTTATGATGTAATCAGTACAGATTCTTATAAGGTGAGGGGTCCCCAGAATTCGCTCAGAGATCTTTATTTATAATTTTATATAAACTATGTTAGTACCAAGGGGATGGTGGTGCTTCCACCACTGTTCAGTTATCATGATGTCGCATTTTTTTGTCTTTGTTCTATGGACTTGTAGTTGTAACTAAGTGTAACAATATTTATTGTCTTAATCTTATGCATTTTGCTTTTGGTGCGGCATTATAGAACAACGTACAGAGCTTGTCAGTTGAAAATAAACCTTTACATAGACTCTGTGGTATTTGGTGTGGATTTACACGAGGGAGTGAGCGAAAGGAAGGGTATGCATGTACATTGCTTTCACGACTGAGAGGTTGGGAGTGTTATGTTCTGGGTTGTCTACTCATTGGGTATCTTGGGGAGTTCAGGGAGCCAATAGTTATGAGACACTAGTAACTAGTCGGGCAGGGGATTGTGGTGGGTTCTGATTGAGGTGTCATCAATGTCCAATTTTCTTGTGCAAAGTTCTACATGTTCAAAATCCCTACAACACTAGTAGTATGTCCTAGCCTATCAAAATAGTAAAATCTGGTTGGGCATTTTGTTGGTGGGAATTGTTGAAAAGCCTCAAGATTAAGAAATCCTCAAGATTAAGAAGACTAGAAGTAGTAGAAGAGGACAACCCAAAGGACTGGACTCAATGGCTAGAGGTACTGGTGAATCTGAGTTTTATTTAAAACCTTTTAAATAAAGAGTGGCCAACTGGGCAAACTTAGCTACAGACAGACTAATAGTAGTAGTACAGAGAGTCATAGCAGAGGCAGTTAGAGGCAGGGATAACAAGAATTTAGAAACAGATAGTCTAGATCGAAGGATAATTGTTGGTAAACGATAGCATTAGGAAATGGAAACAATAGTTTGGAAAAAATAGGGTGCAGTAAAAGTTAGGGAATACGAATTATTAATATTAAAAACAGGAAGACTTACTGGGGCCAGCAGAAGAGCCCTCATCCTGGTCCTACTGTCCCTGGTGTTCAACTGCTCCTGCCGACTCCGACCCAGTCTTCTTGCCCCTGGGTGCTGATCATGAAAGATATAAGAAAGAGATAACCATTGATGATTGGTGTGAAACAAATAAAATATTTTTAAAAGACGGTCAAAAAAACAATTGCAATAAAATAGACCTATCTAATCTGGTCAACAAGTAGCATCGGGGGATTCGCGGCCCGACTAGTTATTATTTATCAACACTAATCCAGTGTTCCATTCTGCTTCCAGAATACTAACTAAGTCTAAGTACCACCTGACCTAGCCCACCTATTCCAGGTGTGCCAATTGTTCATTAAGTATGCATTTCCACTTCTTTTAGTCCTCAAAAATGCATAAATGGAGGACACATTCCTACATTTTTACATACACCAAATTGTTGGTTGGTTGCTGCTGATGTTCTGCTAGTTCTAAGCCTAATACCACTCATTGAACAAACTATAAAAGGTTCTACTAAGGACTGAGGTAAGCACTAGCAGCACTCAGCTGCACGTTATGTAACAGGGGGGCGTCACGCAGACCACTAAAAAATTACAAACTCATACTAATAGCTAATAAGTAACGAAACCTAAGTATCAATCCACCAGTATCCCTTAGTGACAGGACAAAAGTAGGGCTAGAGTCACTCTAGCATTACCTAACTTAAGTTCTCTAAAATAAACTCTTACATAATCACGCTAAGCGAGCGCAAACGCAAAGTTGCAAACAAGTAAGATTAGTAGCGCAGAGCACATGTGTCATAACAATCACAGAAGACTTTTAAACGTAATTTACCTGTAATGTAAGCAGCAGCATTGTAGCTGGTCGGAAAAACAAACATTCGCAATATATAACACAGAGCAGAAGAACAGACACAAAGCAGTAATAATTAAATAGCTACTCACCAAGCCCCAGCACCTCCACTCCTATCAGGCCCAGCTGGTCCTGCTCCGGGTCCTGGATATCGGACCACCGGTGCGTCAACTGGTTATGGGTGCACCGGACACCAGAGCAGCAAAACACTGCCCGGCGCACCTTTCCCCACCGTTGCCGATGCTCCCGGAGCCCATATCCGGACCCAGGCCTGCCACCTGCTGCCAGGGTTAAGGGTAGGTGGCGCTGCACAGCATAAACCAGTGTGGCCAACTCCACCTCCCCAAATAAGGCCGGTGCCTGCACCCCTTGTGGGCGCCGCCTTCCGCAAGGAAGGCTGTCGCGGCTCTAGCTGTGACGAGCCCTGTGGCCCTTTGCCATGGTTCCATGCCATGGTTCTGGGTAGAAGTAAGTAAAAGAAATGAAAAAAGCAGGTGATAGAAAAAGAGTGAAAAGGTAGTTAAAAACACACAAAAAGTAGACAAAAACAAAAAATATAGAATTAGGAAAATAGCGAGAGACATAATAAATAAAGAAGATCAAAATAAAGTTTCCCAAAACAAAGGATTGAAAATATAGAGGGAGGATTGAAAATCAGGCCCCAGAACCATAGCAATAGAGTGAAAAACAAGATCGTCGAGCCCATTGTGACTGCATGGGCAAGTTTGCACGATATTTCCCCCGAGCATACAGAAAGCATCGTGAACACGTAATGCGCGTTCCCGAACAGGTAATACTTATCGCGAATGGGCAGAAGCATGCAATGCAATCATACACCTGGTACCTAGGGCATTAGACCAAAAGAGGTCCCTAAGGCTGCAGCACAAATTCTTCCATCCTTAAGAACCCCACATCAAGTTCATGCAACCTGCCATTGCAGCCTGTGTGTCTTGGTGCAGGCAAAACTGAAAAGTCAACATGTTCCAACCCCTTGTGTAGCATGCCTGCCAGCACTACATGTGGTATATCTAAGAGACCCCTACAGCAGGCCTTACAGCCCTATGGCAAGGTGCACTATACCCATGTGAGGGCATATCTGTGAGAGTAGATATGTCCCAGTGGTATCTAAGTTCATCCTTAGATATTACCATTGCACAGAGAAACCATAACAAGTTCATGGGCTGGACACTCATCATTATGAGTTCCCCAGCTACATGATGGCTTCACAGTACCCCAGGGGGGCACCAAACACCTCATCTTGAAAACCCACAGTGATGCCAGTATTAGACACAGAGGGCACCTTAGAGGGGTCCCTGAAAACCTACTGACTACTAGTGTGTTCACAAATATGTCTCAGACAGCCTGCCACCACTAGACATGTTTCTGACCTCCTGGGATGAAACCCTTTACTCTCAAAGGCCAGGAACAAAGTCTGATTTGGGCAGATGTGTTCACACCTCATCCAAGCAGGAACTGCCTTCCAGAGAAAAAAGCTAAAGAAGAAGATTACAAAGAAGAGCTGCTGAACCCAAGAACTGAGAGCCTGCTGTGGAGTTTTGGTGTGAAACCCTGTCTGCCACTACAAGACTCACCAACTGTCTTATCCTGCTGCTCTGTGGCCTCTAAGAACACCAGAGGACTACCAGTCTTCACTAACTGCCCAAGAACTTGCTGGGAGTAGAGGAGCGACTCTCTTGCAGACCTCAGACACTGAAACCACAGAGTCTGGTCCATTGATTTGCAGCTACCTGGCCCAACCGGCACAGCAAAGGACCAGGAAGAGGTACTCAAGCTCTGGAAGGTCAGATCTGTCTCCCCACTGAGTGTGGAGGCACTAAGGTTGACCGGGGCCATGCAGTACCAGCCCCATAGGGAACCAAACACGCTACATTGAAGAGTCCAAAAAGGGCTCCAAATATACCAGGACCAAGCAGCCACCAAGGGACATCAAGATCCCTGAGACCCACTTTGAGAATGACCCAGCAGTCCTGAATTTTCCCTTGGCAACTGCTGGCCCCGGATCCGCGAAGGGGCACCTTTACGCACCTGGACCCACCTGCTCTTAGCCCAGCCCAACCTGCCTGGGTAACGATGGACCAGCTGTGCTCCTTTGTTCTTAGCAACCTTGCAACCCCAATGCTCATTTGGGAGCTCTCAGACTTGCCAGCAATTCCTCTTGTGCAGCCTGTCTTGAGAGGGCCCCCATTCCCAGCAGTGCACCAGCTACCAACTCCACCAATTACCTGCTCCCAGCAGAACTCAGGACTCACCCAACAGACTGTTGGTAGAACATTGGACCTTGGCTTCCTGCTACTCTAAACCCATAAGGTGAACCACTAAAACTGTCTGTGCTGCGTGATTTAGCTACCTGCCTCTTCCTTCCATAGTATTGTATGGTGCATAATTGACCACTACTTTGAACTATTTGCCTATCTTTCATAAGAAATACAGTCCTTTCCTTTGAATGTAGTTAGAGGTTTGAAAATATATTTTAAAAGATGTGCTATTTTTCTAAATTGGTCTCGGATATATTATCTGAGTGTGTGTCTCATTTATTGCCTCTGTGAGCACAACAAATCTTTAGCACTACCCTCTGATGAGCCTACCTGCACCTGTGCACTACCACAAAAGAGAGCAATAGTATTACCTACTTTAGTCTCTGTAACCAATAGGGGACCCGCCAGATTCTCTCTAATGTGTGTTTCATTTTAGTACACTATTTAGAGAGCCAGCTTCCTACAGCAACAAAGCTACTGTGTCAGTACCAAGATGGGGTCCTTTAAATGCTTAGGGAAGGAGGGCTGTGCAGACTCCCTCCTCTTTTATTATATATTTCAGCCCCTAGGGAATGGGGTACTAGGGGCCTCTAGGAGGCCTGGGGAAGGGTCCCATGTGCCCCCTTCGTAAAATAAAAACCCACAGTCACTCCCGGGCCTCAGGTTTATAAGAAGTGCGGGACCCCATGCTTTTTAAAAAAAAATGTGCAGCAAATTAGCTGATCCTCTGCGAATTTGTGGGAAAATTAGAAAAGAAATGTTTTGGACCCAGGCGGAGTCTCTCTTGGATCCTACCACCACGCCTAGGGGTTCAGGATATCTCTAAACTGCTCCCTTATGTCTTTTTATTACCTTGTTTCCTAGGACTAGTGACTGAGCCCCAACTCTTAAGATGGCTGCTGCCATATCGTTGTTGACGTGGTGGTAGCCAGTCAGATCTCAGCTAGCACTCTGTTCAGTCTGTGGATCCTCCCTGGTGTAATATGTACAACATTTTTAACCTTAAATTCCCCTAATCTACTGTACGGATTTACACCAAAATACAAAAAGCACTCTTTTTGGAACAAGAATTAGATTTGTGCCAAATTTGGTGTAAATCCGTTCAGCCGTTTGGGCCGAAGCTGTTTCTAAAATTCCTATTGAAAAATGAATGCCGAAACGAGTTTTGGGACCCCCCCCCTTTTTCTTGGACCCAGTTAAGGGATCCCCCTGAAACTTTCCTGTTAGAAGCTGAGGGAAAAAAAATGTGGGGGGAATATTTTGTCAAACGACGCTAACGTTATAAGCAATTTAAAAAAATCATTTCCAATAGAAACACAACCCTTACTCTAACTACTCAGAGGCACCTGCCATTGTGTGATATAAACCCTGCACACAATCCCCCGTGGGTGCCCAAACCCCTCCGTGAATACACTGCTAAACTGTAAACTCCTCAGATATTATATCACTGAGCACCGCCATGCACAGTGTTGTCATCACTGATGGTATTTCAGATGGCATCAGTGATGTTGTCAATGATGTCATAGAATATGTAAGATATTATTACCATACCTACCTATAATGTTACTTTAACATTTGTATTATATGTGCATATCTAGGCTTTTTAGCATAAAGTACTAATTTATTGATATATATGACAATGTCATCACCACACTACCCACAGCTGAAGGCCGAGCACAGCAGAGGGCAGCTACTCATGGATGGTTATAGCCAGGCCCTGTACCCATCCCCCCTCAGATGGCCACGCCCACCAAGCACAGGTTTCAGTCATGAGCAGTGTGGAGTCACGACGTTTGGCAGTGTGCAGCATGGGTATGGATGCAGGGCATGACTTGCTACCAGGCCCAGCAGCAAGCCCCCCAAAGGTAGCCTTTCCCCATCGCGCTTAGGGGCCTTAAACCACAGGCCAGGCACAGTACTGCAACGCCCTCTGGGTAGCCAACTCGCCCACACACGTTTGTGCAGTGCAAGGTGTGGAATCATGGTCTTTACTTTTGTGTGGTGTGAGGTGGGAAACAAAGCATGACCTACAGCCGGACCTTGCACTCAGTCCCCACAGGTAGCCCCCTCACCATAATAAGCATATTGCTGTGTGCAGCTTGGGGTTGCCCAACCGTACAGGATGCTGCTCCTGCATGTAGCCAATCGACTGCCACTGCACAACCTTCAACCATGTGCAACGTGAGGTTGGCTGCAGGGCCCTGTGCCCAGCCCCTCACAGGTTGACACCTCCCGCTGCACACAGCCAAAGGCTGTGCATGGGATAGCCACAGGGCTATTTGTGGCCAATACACAATCGGCACTTATGCCCCCCTTTTTTATTTTTAAATGTTTTTGAGAACCACATGACTCTTGCAGGAGCCAGCGTGGCCCCAGTGCTCCCACAGGACTGTTGGTTGAGTAAGTGGGTTGAACTGGCTCCTACTGAAGTCCTACAGGATTGCAGCCACCCATAATATATATATATATATTACCTACTGGCGGTTGCCAGTAGGTAGTTATAGTTAGGACCGATTTTCCATTGAAAATCTGCAACTTTCTGTTCCCAATATCTTTGGCTCCAATTGACGAATCTTCGCGAAATGTTCAAAACCCGTGAAACTCTCCAGTCTGTTCCTATCCTGAAAGTTTGGGGGTGATTTGTTAAGTGGGGGCCGAGAAAAAAGGGAGTCCCCAAATGGGTTTTCCCTATTTTTTTTCCCATAGGAAATTTTAGACACGGCTACAGCCCAAACTGCATAACGGAATTACACCAAATTTTGCAAAAAGGTAGCCCTTGGTTCAGAAAGTACCCTTCTTCTTAAATGGTGTATATCCGTTCAGTAGCTCCTGAGAAATTAATAAATAGTGGTGAAAAAATAATTTTCCAATAGGAGACGTTACACATTGTTATAGCAAAAACGGCTGAACGGAATTACACCAAATTTGGCAAAAAGTTACTGCTTGGCTCAGAAAGCGACCTTTTAAAAATGGTGTAAATCCGTTCAAGTGCGGGTTCACGCGCTTCGTTGCTATTTGGCCCCCGGGGGGCCAAGTCCCAGGGGCAATAATGTTAGAAATTGACATTTAAAAAACCTTTGAAATTCACTGCAAAAACCATAGGTTTCTGGGACGTTATAGTTAGTTGGCGATTTCATTCGTATAAAACCATGGAAATTCAGCCGTTTTAGTTAGTAGATCCAACTATAACTTGCACCCCTAAAATGCACTGCTAATGAAATCACATATTACATCACTCATGACATGCTCAGTGACATCACTGATGGCATCACACAATACCAATGACAGCAGGTAAGTAGAACGGCCTGGTGCACAGGACCTCCAATTGAGCGAGGTACGGCTGGAGGGGTGGGGTGCTTCAGCCTGGCTACGCAGATGTGAAAAAGCAATGTTGCTGTGCGTAGTTATGTGATCTCTGACCTCATTCAGTCACATCGGTCTTATTTTTAGGACCTGCTGGACCCTACTGTAGGCCTGAGTCTGCGGGCAGTGCTGCCCTACAGACATGTGACGTTGGCTTTTAGGACACTGTAGTGAGCTCCTTACTATGGGGCCCATTATGATGGCGGACGGACCTGGGTCCGTCTGCCACAACAGAGTAGGGGGGAACGTCCGCATGGGCAGCGGCGTTCCCCCCGTGAAGATTAGGATGTGACCGCCGGGGTGGCGGTCACATCCTCTATCCTTAACATTGCGGCGGGTGCAGCTTCAAGCTGCACCCGCCGCAATGTTAAAAATGCATACATTGCATTTGTTTGCAGAAAGCGGCAGGCACCACGCGGTGCCTGCCGATCTCTGCATAAAAATGCAGGGGGGTACCATAGGTACCCCCCATGTGCACCCCCCACCCCCCTTCACCTAGGGGGCCAGCAACGGGCCCCCGCAGTGAAGTTCGACATGCTTTTCCACGGCGGAAAATCCGACACGGAAAAGCATCTTTTCAAGCACTACCTAATATGGTGGACGGTGTCTGAGAGACACCGCCACCATATTAGAGCTTTTCCGCCGCGGTTGTAAGCCAACCGCGGCAGAAAAGCTGCGGACGGAAACCAGGACCCACCAGCCATCCTAATGTGGCGGTGGGTCTTTGGTGGGTCCGCTGCGGTTTTTCCGCATCCTCTGGGCCGGCGGTGGCTTCCGCCGGCCCGGAGGATGCGGAAAAACCGCAATCATAATAGGCCCCTAAGTGTACATGCACACAGGCTCCCGCCTCTGCATTACATGTGCACATTATGCTTCTAGCATGCACTCTGTTCCTTAGTATGTGAACGTTGATATAACATATTATTATTCAACCTTGTGTATTCTCGTGCACTCCAACTCCTCTTTGAACCACAATTACCACTAACAGTTGGTAGATCGTACTTCAAAAACGAAGGATGCACTCAACCCCTATTTTCTATCAAGCTTGAAATAAACCTTCATTTACCTCCAGACGTTTACACCATGAAATAATTTCTCCCTTTTCCGACATTCCATTGATTACCCGAAGAAGGGCGGAGCGGGAGCTGACCCCGCAATGATGCCCTGGCATTCTGACACCTTACTTTGTGGTATGAAGATACCGTCCCCAACCGGAGACCTGGTCTACTGTACAAACGTACCCCAGACTAGGAGCTTGCACCAACACGGTAAGCAGTCATAATATCGATTCCAAAATATAGAATGGACATAATATCGAAGTAAAAATATAGAATGGACAAAATATCGAATGGACACAATATAGTGGTTAAAAATATCGAATTTAAGGTAAGTAATATCGATTTTCAAAATATAGAAGTCAAAATATCGAAGTATACAATATAGGCATTAAATATATCGATTTTTTAATAATATCAAAATTTTTAAAGTGTTTTGTATGTTAGTATATGTGTGAAAAGTGTATATTAATTTTTGTAATGTATGTTTAATGTATTTTAAGTAATGAATTTTATGTTATTTAATTTTTGCGTAATTTAATTCTGTAGCGGGGTGGGAAGTAATTTAATTATATTAAATTAAATATTAATTTTTAGCAATTATTAATCATTTTTAATTAAATTTTGCTTTCTAGTTCTGTAGCGGGTTGTGGGTTTATAGGGGAATAGGGTGGGAAGTAATTTATTTGTAATTAAGTAAATCATTTTTTTCATTTATTGGTATTGATTTTAAATTTATTGTTAATTAATTTTTAATAGGTAATTAATGTCTATTATTTGGTAATTCGTTTTTATTAATTGGTAATTATTTTGTATTAATTAAATATTTGATAATTATGATAATTGTATTAATGTATTTTCTGTAGTGGGATGTGGGTTTATAGGGGAATAGGGTGGGAAGTAATGTAATTGTAATTAATTACATATTAAAAATACTTTTTGTGTATTGATAATTAATTTACTGTTAATTTTTAATTGGTATTAATTTTTATTATTAATTAGTTTTTGTTATTGAACATTAATTAGTTGTTAAATAATTATGAATAGGTTAATAATTGTAATAACTAATATGTAGTTGTATTTCTAATTAATTATTACATAATATTAAATTGGTTATTAATTTCAATTAATGTTTTATTGGTATTGATATTTAATTTATTTTTAATAATATATTAAATCATTACTTTCCCTACTGTTAAACTCACTGGAGTGGGAATAGTAATTTTCACCCTCCCGCTATCCAACGCTTTCCCTACTGTTGCACTCTCTGGAGTGGGAATAGTAATTTTTACCCCTACGCTATCCAACGCTTTCCCTACTGTTGCACGCTCTGGAGTTGGAATAGTAATTTTTACCCTCCCGCTATCCAACGCTTTTACTACTGTTGCACTCTCTGGAGTGGGAATAGTAATTTTTACCCTTATGCTATCCAACGCTTTCCCTACTGTTGCACTCACTGGAGTGGGGATAGTATTTTTTACCCCTACGCTATCCAACACTTTCCCTACTGTTGCACTCTCTGGAGTGGGAATAGTAATTTTTACCCCTACGCTATCCAACGCTTTCCCTACTGTTGCACTCTCTGGAGTGGGAATAGTATTTTTTACCCCTACGCTATCCAACGCTTTCTCTACTGTTGCACTCACTGGAGTGGGAATAGTATTTTTTACCCTCCCGCTATCCAACGCTTTCCCTATTGTTGCACTCTCTGGAGTGGGAATAGTAATTTTTACCCTTACGCTATCCAACGCTTTCCCTACTGTTGCACTCACTGGAGTGGGAATAGTATTTTTTACCCCTACGCTATCCAACGCTTTCCCTACTGTTGCACTCACTGGAGTGGGAATAGTATTTTTTACCCCTACGCTATCCAACGCTTTCCCTACTGTTGCACTCACTGGAGTGGTAATATTAAATGTTACGCTCCTGCTATCCTACGGTAAAATATTGTACATTTTTATTAATATCTTAAATTAATTATATCTTAATTTTAAGGTTATTTAAGTATTTTTAAGTTTGTTTTAGTTAATTATATTTATTATTTCATTAATGTTAAATTACTTTTAAGACATTTAAAAAAATTCGATATTTTGACTGACTATATTTTTTACAGACTATATTTTGGATTCGATATTTTTGTACTTACCTGTTTGTAGATAGGAATTCGATATTTTGGCATTCTATATTTTGGTGACTATATTTTGGTAAGTCTATATTTTGTCATTCTATATTATGTCAGTGATCCCACCAACACGTCGTAGGACACACCAGTGGTAGCAGGTGAGCAGTGAAGCCTCGGTGTGCAACACCTACAATTGAGCCCAGTGCGGGGGATAGGGGTTGGGGTGCAGCACCCTGGGTGCACAGGTGCATGCAAGCATTTTTCCAATAGCTAATAATATAGGACTATATTATCAAAGAACGGCGATAACATTATCACCACTTTAGCGGCAGGAAACTGCAGCTAAAGCGGCGATAAGGGGTTGATAATATGCCCTTGTGAATTCACATAGAAGCCCAGGTTCACACCAGGACCTGGACTTCTATGGGAATTCACAAGGGCATATTATCAACCTCTTATCACCGCTTTAGCGGCAGTTTCCTGCCGCTAATGCGGCGATAATGTTATCGCCCTTTCTTGATAATATGGCCCATAATCTCTGGCCTTATGTATTTAATTTTAAGGACTTGCTGAACCAAACTCTTTCTCGCGGACCCCAGCGTCCTAGACAAATGGGTGATGCGAGGGTAAACACTAAGGGCTGGGTGCAATGGGCCGACGCTCTGTCTCCTCCTCCCTCTCTTCTTTTGACTCTCCCCCCTTCTCCCTTCCACCCACTACCCCTCTCTTCCATTCTCACTATAGTCCTTTCTATTGGACTACCTTTCTTTACCTCTTCTACATAGCACACATACTTATATGTTTCATTTTTGTCTTGCAGGTTTCCTACGCTGCTTCCACTGGAGTCCAACCCACGTTTTTTTTAGGTTACTTTTTTTTCAAATAAATGACTCAGTGTATAGGTCTTTTTTTTCGGACAACACTGGTCTATTATTTATTGGGAAAATCATCTGTTTAAAGGAGTTTTAAGGACAAAATTATTTAATATTAGAGTGCACCTACCAAACATAATCGAACTGACTATTAGGCAAATGAAGCCTGTGTAATTGTACAACTGCAAGAGTTCTATGAGTGTATCACTTTATAACACCATAAGTACTGCCAGTGTGATTACAGAATAAATAAGGCACTGCCTAGGACCACCGCGGCTTCAGGGACTGCCGAGGCCCACCCTGCATATTTAAAAAAAGACCCGGAGTGTGGCGATCCCCGGACTTCAGTTGGCCTCTAACCCCCCGAACAATTTGTAAACAATACCCGGGAAGGTGGCACTCCCCTAGGCTGCATAACGTCTTTGTACCCTCCGTGCATAATTTACATGTGACATTAAGATCCCCAGTCCTACAGAGACCCCACAATATAATAATTGGATTGGCCATGGAACATTACCCACTAGGGGCCTCATTTAAAAGAACGGGTGAGACCCCATTTTGTTATGTTTCTTCTTTTCTAGTAGTCTAACAAGTATTTGCTATCACAGGGTGGAAGCCATGCACCACCCTCTAATAGCAAACACAAATTTCCCGTGAATGCACACCCCGGGACATTGTATGAGCTGCGCCTGAGCGGTTGCTCGCGATAGGACCATGATGCATTTGTTAGTATATTTGCATGTAACACTACTTAAACACGTGTAGTACAACAACCAGAATGTAGTGAAGAAGAAGAGGAAGCACAAAATCTAAAAATATAAATCCTACCAGAAGTCGGATGACATAGTTTAATAAGCGAATGACCCTGGCATGAATAGAAACAGCTTCACTAAGAAAACAGGTCTTCAGCACAACGCAAGCAATTTTAAAATATTGGTGAGTCGTGCCTTCTTTTTGCCTTCTCCCGCTTGTCGCCAAATTTATGTAGTGAAGAAGCAGACAGCAGTGGATCCAATAAGTAGATTTATTACAAGACACCTGAAACAACCACCAACATGAGCAGACAGCAAAGCAACTGTCTAATCCAGCACTGTGTACAGACTCCGCAAGGTTCCCCTCATGACAGCCCTACACGCTAGCATTACATACTTAGATTCTAGTAGAAATACATACTAAGATTCTACTATGACTTACATTGGAATACTACACGGAGCACATGACTTTACAGCAATGAGCTCATGGTTTCATCCACAAGTCTTGAGACCGGTAGGGGTAAGTATTTCGCTTCCCACTCCCTATATTGTATAAACCTAAACTAACACTTCTTCCACAGGTATGCTTCAGCGCCCAGAGCACATCACTTTACAGCAAGGAGCTCACAATTTAGACTCACAGATTAATCCGAGAGTCTTCACACCAGTAGGGGTGAGTAGTTTGCTTCCCACTCCATATATATTATAAACGCATACTAACACTACTTACACACTTATACTACAGTGGCTAGTATCCTACAGTGCCCAGAGCCCATCATTTTACAGCAATCAGCTTGGTTTCATCTCCATGTCTTCTCACCAGTAGGCATGACTACTTCGCTTCCTGATTCCGGTATACTATCAACACACAGTAGCGGTCAGTAGTTAGCTTCCCACTCCCTATGTGGTATAAACGCCTACTAACACTACTTGTACACATATGCTACAAACACCAGACCACATCACTTCACAGCAATGACCTCACGGTTTAGACTCTCGGTTTCATACCTGAGTGTAGCACCATATCATATCAGCACCATGCCACCCTGAGCAACACCGTACTTTCAGACCGGCAACTACCTACTGGCGACCGCAAGTACATAATTAAGAGCAAATTACAATAGTTCCTTAATTCTTTTAGCTTTTAAAACTTCTCTATATTACTGTCTTTCTACTTTTCCATATAAAGTTTTTTTAATATTCAGGTACACATCGAAGTCAGAAATGCAACGTATTCTATCAACACACTTTCTAGAACATTCTACAACATTTGGAGGTTAAAAGTTCATCAATTTTTTTAAGCCTAACGATATTTTTTTGCAACATTTTCTCGAACATTTAATGCCATGTGCAGGTTAAAAGTTCACAATTGTTTTAAGTTCGAACAGTGCCTTCTAAATGCAAGTAGCAGGTTTGGTTGGGTTGAGCAAATTTTATCCTATAATATGTACTCCACGTGCAAACTGCTTTTTCTTATCCAAACACAAATATACTTTTCCACAAAACGAATGTGCACCCTAGTTTTAACCCCTTCCATGCTCATGACGGAACGGTTCCGTCATGAGCGTCGGTTGAGCTGTGCTCATGACGGAACCGTTCCGTCATGACTCCGCCCGCGCAAGGCGGAGTCAGCATGGGCGGGGAATTCGCGCCGCACGGAAGCGGTTAAAAAACAATGCTTTTCATCTCCCAATCAGGTACCATTTTGTATGCGATAATTATGCACCAGTACTTAGTATACTTACCTGGAATATTGCAGGAATTAAGGCCAAAGTAGGCAATGTGGCATGGCTAGATTTGATGAATAAGTTCGACATTATTGCATTGCAGGAAACATGGGACAAAAACAATAGCTTTTCTTTAGATGGCTATAGCCTTTTTTGTATACCTGCAGTGTCTAGCACTGCTGGAAGAGCTAAGGGAGGTTTGTTAACCCTCTTTAAATTGAATATTAATGGAAGCTTAAAGAAATGTGACTCGGGATCCGAGCATTGTCTAGTTGTTGAACTTTCTTCTGCTGATTTCCCTAACATTTTATTCATAAATTTTTATAATTCCAATGCATCTGATGGTACTTTACATAGCCTAGATAGATTGGATTTGTTTTTGTCAGTCTATAGTGAAACCGTTAATTCTTTTGGAATTGTGTTTTTGGGAGATTTTAATATACACCCGTGTTCACTAATGTGTGTTTGCGATGATGTAGATTCCCCCCCAAACTGTTTGCCTATTCATCTTGAACATAATAAACAGGGGGAATGTTTAGAGAACTTTTTAGCAAGATGGAACTTATATGAGTCTGGCTGCGGAGAGGGGGGGAGAGGGCCCCTACATTTAAGGGAATTGACAATGGCTCTATTATTGATTACATATTTATTTCAGCATGTTTTTTAGCTAAGGTTTTAATGTATAAAACTGTGGTTTCCGTTTTCAGTGACCATAACCCTGTCTCCTTGGATATTGTGGCCACAGACCTTATAGGGCTAAATAATGGCCCTTGTAGTTTCAAACATGTACTTAAGGCTAAAGACCAAGGACGCAGACTGAAATGGGACAGTATAACTCCGGAATCTTTCATACAAGAGGTACTCTTTGAGGCTGAGGGTGAAGTTGGAGTGTGCCTATATAGTGAATCTGAAGATAGGGAAGTAACAACTGCGTTCGCTAGTATATGCAGTAAGATTAATTCTAGGTTATTTGTCGCCTCTATACCTAGGAAAATGCCCATCAAAAGATGGTTTGATCGCAGTTGTTCTAAAGCACATTCTGCACTGTTAAACGCTTTAAAAGTTGTTTTCCGAAAGATCTTGAACTCATTATTACTTGTAGAGCCCAGTATAAAAAGGCCATAGCAGATAGGAACAAACAGATTAAAGATGAGGCCTGGATGCAGCTTTCAGACCCAGCAGTACTGAAAAATAGTGGAGAATTTTGGAAGATTGTCAATCAGCCTCTATGTACAGGGGAGGAAAATTCGCCCCTCGAATCGAATATTCCTGATGATGGCTGGGTTAAACACTTTAGTGATATCTATTCCGACCATACCAGTGGAGACCCTGGGGCTCAGGTGGTTGACACTAATGCCATTGGGAACTACTTGCACTTTGAAGTATCGGAAGTTTTACATGCCATTGATTGTACCCTGAAGAAAAAGGCGCCAGGACCCGATGGTGTCCCTGCAGACGCTTTTAAATGCTTTCCTAATTTTTGGTCAAGATTACTTTGCAGGGTCTTTAATGCATTAAACCATGATAACATTCCTTTGTCATGGAAATCATCCATAATTATTCCTGTGTTTAAAAAGGGAAACAGGCAGGACCCTGCATGTTATAGACCAATTTCACTGATTGATTCATCAGTTAAGATCTTAGGAAGAGTCATACTAGCAAAATTAAATGATTGGGTTAACGAGAATGGCATTTTGACAAATGTGCAATATGGTTTTAGACCTAAAAGAAGTACCCTCGACCAATGCCTTAATCTCCACCTGCTGATTGAGAAATATACCAGGGCTAAGGAGGGGTCCATGTACCTCGGTTTCATGGACCTCTCCTCAGCCTTTGATCTGGTCAATAGATCTAAGCTATGGTCAAAATTACTGGAAATGGGCTTGGATAGGTCAATAGTCAATTTACTGGCTGATTTACATTCTGGCCTTACCGCAAAAATCAGAGTTTCCTCTAAAGGAAGGTGTACTGATGTCTTCACCTCAGAGAAAGGAGTTAGACAGGGATGCATTATGGCGCCCCTGTTGTTCACACTATATGTGAACGCCTTGGAGCCCGCCCTTAGGGACGTAACCCTCGACATTCCGCGTGCGGGGGAACAGGGGATCCCTGTTCTCCTTTACGTGGATGACGCGGTTCTTCTTGCTCGTACCGGGGTGGGACTCCAACGACTCCTGGACGCCTTTGAATCGTTTATGTGCTCTCTTGATTTGAAAGTAAACGCAAAAAAATCTCAAATTATGCTTATGGGCAGGGTAACTAGGAAAAATTATCATAAAACGTTTTAATGTGGACAAGAAAAACTTGCTCGTGTAACCTCCTTTCCCTACTTAGGGATTACCTGTGATGAGAAGGGCAACTGGGGACCCCAGGTAAAGAATAGAGCAACCTCGTTAGCTAGAACATCTGCAGCCCTTCAAGGGTTTTCTAGGAAACTCGGGGATAGGCCAATCGCAGCCATATTGAAAATTTATAAAGCCAAATGCCACACAGCTGTGGCGCAGCGGCCAGACCATCTCACTTTGCAGCACAGACTACTCGCTTTGATCCCAACTCTACTCACCCATAAGGGGGAGTAGTTTGCGCTTTACCAATACTGTATTGATTTACCTTCGCACTCCCTATACAACACCACCTAAGCACCATACACAAGCTACAATGTTCTAAACAAAAGTTCATCCAGGTAGCTATAACTACTTGCTGACACTACTTGCACAGACGTGGAACAGCGGAAAGAGCAGCTGACTTCACAGCATATGACACACAGTTTGGGCTCACATTTTAATCACCGACTCCGGCAGCTTCTCAGCTTAGCAGCATGAGACTCTAGACAATACCTCACATATATTCCGTACCCCAGGACTTTCATACTAGTATGGGTCAGTAGTTCGTCCTAGTAGTTATAAACACATGCTGACACTACTTCTACAACTGTATTACAGTGGCCACGGCACATGACTTCGTAGCATAAGACACACAATTTGGGCTCATGCTTTAATCCAGCTCACTTTATCCGCATCAGACTCTACGCAATACCTCACTTAATTTCTGTAGCCCACCACTTACACACTGGTGGGGGTGAATATTTTGCCCCCTTTTTTCTCACCCCCCCTTTACGAATCACCCCCAAACTTTTAACATAGGATCTGATATCAACAACAAATTTGTTTTGGTTATTTCACGAAGATTCCTCAATCAGCGTCAAAGTTATTGGTTATTGGGTATAGAATGTTGCCATTTTCCTATGGTAACTAGGTCTTTACTATAAGTACCTACTGGCGACTGCCAATAGGTAATATATATATATATATATATATATATATATATATATATATATATATATATATATATATATATTCACTGAAAAAACCATAGGTTATACACCATATATAGTTAGGAATTAGCATTTAAAAAACCTTATTTTACTCACACAAAACCAATGAAATTCCATATATAGTTAGTTGTACTAACTATATATCGCGCACCCGCAATCCACTGCTGATCATGTCACATATTACATCATTCATGACATGGTCAGTGACATCACTGATGACATCACTGATGACATCTCAAATGACATCACTGATGACATCACTGATGACATCTCAAATGACATCACTGATGACATCACTGATGACAACATCCAGTGACTGTATTTTTCTGTAAAGTTAAAATATGTCTTACATATTTAAGAATGAGTAGATGTATAAGTGTCTGGATGAAGGATTTAGTAGGTGCATGACTGACTGTATGAGTGAGTGGTTAAATGTGTCTCACTGAGTGCATGGTTTAGTGACTAAACTGTCTTAATTTGTGCATCATTATGTCTGTTGTTCTGTAAACTGCTGCATGTGTTGATCAGTAGCTATATGAGTAACTATATGGGTTATTGATTGGTTGCCCAAGCATTTGTATGGGAGACTGAGTGTGTGTGTGGGTGGCTGGGAGGTGTATGACTCTGTGCATAGATGTATGGGTTCAAAAGTGCACGTGGAAACAGCTGTATGGGCGGTTGACTGTGTGCATGACTGTATTGGTGAGTGAATAGATATCTCAGTGCTACATGTCAAAGTAAGTACATATGTAAAATACAGTACATGTGAGAGTTGACATATATAATTAACTGTGCATAAGAGCCAGTGAATGTGTGAGTGGCTGTATGGATCATTGTGCACTTGTATCCAGGATTGTATAAGTGAGTAAATATGTTTTAGTATATGTTTGAATAAGTAAGGTGTGTATAACTGTATAGTTGTGAAAATGGAGGTGTGATTGATTCTTTGCATGACTGACTAGGTGTGTAAGTAACTCCATGGATGAGTGACAGTCTGTGAGTGTCTGTTTACACTGAGTGTATCTAAGGTTATATTAGAGTCTGAAGAGGTTCATCGTATTATCACATGAATGATGTCATCAGTGATGTGATCAGTAATGTCAAATGAGATGTCATCAGTGATGTCATCAGTGATGTCATTTGAGATGTCATCAGTGATGTCATCAGTGATGTCATTTGAGATGTCATCAGTGATGTCATCAGTGATGTCACTGACCATGTCATGAATGATGTAATATGTGACATGATCAGCAGTGGATTGCGGGTGCGCGATATATAGTTAGTACAACTAACTATATATGGAATTTCATTGGTTTTGTGTGAGTAAAATAAGGTTTTGTAAATGCTAATTCCTAACTATATATGGTCTATAACCTATGGTTTTTTCAGTGAATTTCATTGGTTTTTTAAAAGCTAATATCTATAGCTGTAAAATGTATTCTTCTTTAAATCCAAAAATATATTTTATATGTTTATTAATAATTTTTTTTTAATATTTTTTTTGTTTCGCTCCCGGTCCGCGAACCGGAAAGCTTTCCATTAGCTCAAATTGATGCCGCGACCCAGTCCGCGAACCGGTAAGAAATCAACATAGTGACGGTATCGCGTTGCCGCGTAATGCGTCTTATGACGTACTGCGTTAGCGCACCCGGAAGTGCCCCGGGGCGCGGACCGAGGCGCGAAACGCAGCTCCCCGAAAGCGATCCGCGGCGCGTCGCGAAAGCGCGACGTATCGCGTTGCCGCGTAATGCGTCTTGTGACGTACCGCGTTAGCGCACCCGGAAGTGCCCCGGGGCGCGGACCGAGGCGCGAAGCGCAGCGACCCGGAAGCTATCCGGGGCGCGGACCGGAGCGCGTAACGTAAGCATAACAGGTCATGTGACTTGTTAATAACACTTTTCATTGGTTCATTTCACTTTTGGTTTCATAATCATGTAAGGCTAGGTCAGGTGACCTAAAAATAACACTTTTCATTGGTTGAGAAGTATTGTTTTTCCCAAATGATGAAAACCCCTCCTTCTTTCCTCACTCTGACTTTCATCATTGTGAGAGGAAGACCTTTATTACTATATCAGAAATGGCTTCAGTAGTTGCTTCAGCTGGTGCACCACCACCACCACCTCCACCTCCTCATGGGAAGAGAGGACCACCTCCCCAGGTCATGACCAACACTGAGGGGGAAGAGGAAGAAATGGAGGAAGAGGAGGGAGAAGAACCACAGTTCTTAGAAGAGGTGCCCCGGGTTTCCCATAAGAAAGCCAGTTTCATCTGGCAGTTTTATTCGATCCCTCCTGGCCAAAAAAAAGTGAATGCGAGGTATGTCACCTGCCTCATCTGCAAAGAACAATTATCCAGAGGGACGGATAAGAAATATAGTTATGGGAACCATACTATGCACAGGCACATGACCAGGAAGCATCCACTCAATTATAGCCGGGCGGAAATACGGGATTTGCAGGAAAATCCAAGATCAACTCCTGTGGCCAGATCAAGAATATCAATTTCATTGACACCAGCAGAGGCACGGGAAACTGTGCCAAACATACAAGAAAATTTTGGCCACATGATACACACTTGTATGCACTGTCGTGCGTTGTTAGCATGTGGCAATGTGAGCATAAATGCTATCAACCTGGCTTATGAACATCATAATTGCCCTAACCGCCCCCAGTAATTTTTTTTTTGCTCCTGTTGAGCCCTTTTCAATGCCTGTTTTTTGTTGTTTCCCCCCCCCCAAAAAACCAAAAAAATATAAAATCGTTCAAAAAATACAAAAAAAACAAAAAATGTTCAAAAAAAAAATATATATATAAAACAACAAAAATATTAAAAAAAAAGTTCTTTTCAGAACTACCTTCCCTTTCAAAAAAAATTGCTAGAATGTTTAGCACTCTGGCAAGCTCTATTTCTTTTGGTTTTTTTAAAAAAGAGTAAGTATAAGGAAAGTAAACAGAGAGTGATGTTAAAAGAAAGACAGCTATAGGGAGTAAAGAAGAGATACTGTTTAATAGATCTATTTACCGAAGAAAAGACGGAAGAGGGTATAATTGTGAAAAACAAAATAGATAACGAAGTGAAAGAAAAAAAAAGAGAGTATAACATTAACAAAGAAGAGTTTCTTGGAGAATGTGAGTGAATGTTCAAAATAAGATTAAAACATGAGGAATAACAGAGAGAAAAAATAGAAAACAGAAAACAAAAAATAACAGAAAAAGATTAATTGAAACAGCAAAGAAATGTAAGTAACATAGAGCCATATCATCAACATAGGCAATAAAAGTTTTGCAGCTTTTATTGGCAGAAATGTGTCGCTAAAGCTGCTTTTGCGGCAGAAAACTGCCGCTAAAACCACTTTTGCACCAGTTTTCTGCCAATAAAAAGAGCAATAATTTTATTGGCTGTGTTCATAATATGCCCCTTAGTGTGCTTCAACTACACAGAGAAAGCATTATGAACAAATAGTGATACAGTGATCAGTCAAAGACACTAAGAGTAATAGAGACGGAGTGAGTGAACAAGAGTGAGGAACTATGAGAAGAGAGGGACTGACAAAAAGAGTGGAAGGAGTTGAGTAAGTAGGTAATAGAGAAAGGAATGAGGGAAGTAGCAAAGGCAGGAAACTGAGGGTTAAAGAAATGAAGCTGTGGAACTAATAGTAGGTGAATGTGATAGAAATGTAACGAAAAGAGTACAAAACATTTACCTTATAATTGTCGTTAAATTACTCACTTTTTGTTTTTATACTTTCAATCTGTGAAAGAGAGAACAAACATTTGAAAAATATTAAAACATGTATTTAAAAATTACAAAAGACAAGGGAAAAGATTGAAGGACAAACAGTTTTTCAACAACTTTGACACTTACAGAAGCTTCTGCTTCTCCAGGCCCCCTACACAGTCCTAAAGATATACATTTTAAACTAACAGTATCTTGATGCAGATGAAGTGAGGCCTATCTTAAAACATGGTGCATCTTTTGCATTGCTGTTGTCTCAGAAAAGTGTCGCAAGACACTAAAATTTTAAATAATTGCTTCAGGATGCCAATAAGATGTCTCCTATCCAGAGGTTTGTTTGAGGTGAGGCCTACTCAGGGTTGCAGATGAAATTTCGAGTTGTTGAAGAGAATAGAGGACATAATATATGTGAAGGTCTACCAATGAAGTGAGTCATGTCCACTGCACTCTTGAACAAAGTCCAAACCTCCTATGTTTCCCTGGACAGACCTAAACTTGATCTGCACAATGTGATTCGTAATGATAGGAAACACAGGTGATGTAAATGAAATACGTGCAATTTATTTTGCTCATTTCACAATCACAACACTTGTGTTTCCTTTGCTTAGGTATCTCATTGTGCAGATGTAGTCTAGCATATGAAAGAATACGCAGAAGCGCAGCACTGCATGCAACAACTTTGACACTTACAGAAGCCTCACCTTCTCCATGCCTCCTACACAGTTCTACATATACATCATAAATGCAAACAGTACAGAATTAATTATACATGTTAAATGGTTTATTTTTGCTGTTCTCAGAATGTATCAAAATTCACTAAAAACAGTGACTTGAAGGTATTCATCATATAACAGCGGGGAAAAAAAAACACAATCAAAATGATTGTGTTTAAAAAACCCATACAACATAACAAATCAGAATTCAGAACTCCTTAAAGTTAACTTACTTTCCATGATGTCAAAGGATGTCCTATGAACAGCTTACACTCTGTTGTGCTGTTATTACTTTCAGCCCGCCACTTTCTGAAAGAAAATCTCCATCGTTTTTAAAAACATGTTACATGCAATAAATGACTTCTTGCTCTCTACCACAAGTTTCCACAAGGCCAAATCTTGTCAGAGCCATTTATAACTCTTGGATTTCTTGTAAGCCAATCCCGTCATTTGGCATTTCTGCAACTTTCAGAATTAAAATGTTGAAGATCATTTTCACAATCCAGGAATAGTAATATCTTCCCCTTCTTGCTCAGTCATGTTCTACATTTCCTATGACACTGATACTGCTTACTATGAAGCAGACTTACACTAACTCTATGACTACTACAATTATTTAATTCTCTACATCACTTTCAATCACAAAGCAATGTAAAACAGTAGACAGCATTGCAGACTTACATTCCCTCTACTCTATGTTTTGATTGGCTGCTTCAATTAGCTTATAAAAAGAAATAGTTTTTCTGAACTCATTCAAAGTGCACTTATTTCTCCATGACGTCCAGTCTTATGGTTAGAAGTTATGTCTCTGAACTACACTTATCCTCAAGGCCAAATTGTGTAGGAGCCATTAGAACTTCTTGAAATTCCACAGAGCACATCCCGAGATTATTTCCCTAAAATTTTGGTTTTAAAAACACCAGGTAAGAGTTTTTAAGGTCATACGGCAATTTTTTTTTGAAAATTAAAACAGAATCGTTGCAGAATGACCAGCCATTTCTAGACTTTAAATAAGCTGTGTAATGTCCTGATGTTATTGAAGGGCCGTCATGATATATAATTGCTGCAGTTACAAAAGTCCTTCCTGATATTGACAACTGCGAAGCTACAAAATTTTTAATTAAAGTTGTCAATTTTGTTCCATCAGGCCTACATCGTTGGAACATTAAAATGACATACTGGCCATATGTTCGTATAAATAATGTGGACATCATTTCAGATTTACATTGGCTACACTCCATGTTGTGATCAGCTGCTTTTACTAGCTTATTAAAGGAGACTGATTTACTGTCTGGCAAAGTTAAATATATAAATCTTTCTGAGTCTACACTAGTAGTACTTGATACCATACAGTTCTCGCAGTCATGCTGCCATTGATAAGAAAGCCCAAACAGCTGATCTACATCTACACCTGCAGCATGCAATACATCAAGCATATACATTAAAAACTCCTGACAATCTTGCTGAATATTTTGAGAGAATTGTGTTTGGCCTGAACATCTGTCTAACAGATTTCGAATTTCAGACACACTTTCTATGTTTGTTCTATCAGTGCTACATTTCTCTAACACAGAATTTAACAAACTGCAAAATCTTTGATCAGAATTGACCACAATCTCTTCTTTTACATTTTCTAGAGAAAACAAAACATTAACCACTACATTAGCATAGCAGTTGACACCAGAACTGTTTTCAAATTGAAAACCAACAACATCTTCAACAGAATCCTTTTTGTTTCTGCTTGTAATTTTAGGTTCATCGACTTTTCGGCTTTTTGCTACAACCTCCCCAGTATTGGTCACATTTCTTCGTTTCCGGCCTACCACACGTTTCTCAAACAAAGGATACTGAGGCAAATGTGGCGCATACTCTCTTCTTAACATATTGTATTCCTTAACACAATCTAGATCCGCACAAATGTTTGTGACATCACACTCAATCAAGTACAATCCCGATAAAGTTCTAACTCGTGACAATGCCACATATGCCATACCCTCCTTGAACACAGAACTGCCAATATTCACCAATGCACAGTCTACACTTAAACCTTGCGATTTATGGATTGTCACCGCATATGCCAAGCAAACAGGAAACTGCTTACGGCGAACATATAAGTCTTTTACAAGCAAAAATCTAGCAGAGCAACGACCAATTAGCTGTACTTCCTCAATGCCATCAAATTTAATTTTAAAAAATTCATTTCCATCTCTATTTCTGTATTTTACAAAATCAACAACATTACCCATTGATCCATTTACCAGACCTCTTTCAACATGTAAATTCCTTCTTAAAATTATACGGCAGTTCAAGCACACATTCAGAGTCTTTTCAAAACCTGCAGTTTTAGATATACTCTTCTCTAATGAATCCAATTTTGTTTTCAGATTCTCAGACAAAATAATTGTTGATCCCATATGCTCTACTCTGTCAATAGCTTCCAGTTTCACAATCTCTTGCTTTTCTAAATGCAACATTTTGTTGTTGAATTTGGCACATTCTGCAAGAGTTGGCATCAAACATATTCCAGATTTCTTAGCAGTAATTTTCTGAAAAATATTCTCAGGCACAACATCTTGTTCTGGATATAAATTTGACAGTAATCGTGCATGTAAAGCTTCTTTCCCATGCTCGGTCACTTTTCCAATTCTAACATCTTGTAGAATAGTCTTGTAAACTTCATCCTTCGCCTGACGCATATTTTCATGCAGTTCAGCATAATTGAAGTTTAACCATATATTGACGTTGCCAATGCTGCCTAGGCACTTCCTGGTATCTTCATGCGTGAGCATTTTGAACACAGGTTGCCCTTTCACTGGTGTCAGCTGCAAAAGATCTCCGAAAACAATGATGTGTTTGCCACCAAATAACACATCATACTCTGTTTTGAGAACTTCTTGCATTCTCAAATGCACAAAGGCAAGCATGACATTGGAAACCATGCTTACTTCGTCAATGATAAGAAGTTTCATTTTCCTCAAGATTCTTGAAACTTCAAAACAAGCATCTCCAGATAGCTTGTGATATTGTAATTTGTTGTCATGCTCCACTGGCAGCATCAGTAAACGATGTAAAGTAATCCCTTTAATGTTATGTGCTGCCAGTCCAGTTGGAGCGGTGACAACACAAGACAGCGATGACTCTGTCCTTTCCTGCAAATAGCATGAAATTGCTTTAATGAGGAAACTTTTTCCAGTTCCCGCTTCTCCACTCACGTACAGTCGGACAGGCTTCAACGACGTACATGAGCACTCTTTCTTGTCATGACTTAATCCATGATCAATTTGCATGGTAACTTCGTCATATATTTTCCTCTGCTCAACGTTGAGTTGTCTTTCCAACTCTTCTAAGTTAACCGCATCCTCCTGAGCATGTGCCATGGCTCTTTCCACGTCATTCATGGCAGTGGCAGCTTCATTTTCGATAACAGGTCCTCCTAGTGGATCCTGACTCAATGAAGCAGAACTCTGACTGTCCTGAGAACTGTCTCTGGCAATCTCGGCTGCAATCGTTGCTTCCTGCTCAATTTCCGCATTCAACATTTCTACATATTTGGGATAAGCAGGACATTCTATGGTCTCCTTGGCGGCATTGAAAGAGTCTTCGTAACAGAGGAAATCTCCAAGCAGTTCCTCTTCTGCACGCCAAGGCTTGAAAAGTTGCAAAAGTGCTAAATAGAAAAACTCCTTTTTTTCAGGAGATTCGCCACTCAATTTTCGATGGTTTACCAAGTGGCATTTTCTTTGCTTGACCAGACATCCCTCACTTCCTATTACAGCATACACTCCTTTCTCAGTATCTTCTTTGATGTTCCTCTTGAATATGTAATTTTGAAGAACCTCATACAGACAAACATTGTCGAGGTGACTGCTTCTATTTGGATAATATGTATCCAACATGTTGGTCTTCAAAATGTCGGTACTGTTTGGCTCCTTTTCCGCCAAATACTCAATTTCCCGCACAGGTTTCAGAACTCGATTACGCGTTGCAGCAAGACCAAGACTCGCCCAAACGATACTCCTGGACTTGGCATAGAGACTTGCTGAAGACAACCGGTCAGAGCATTCGTAAGCTCCAATTTCTCGATGCGACAACATCTTCAGACTGAAACTGTACAACTTCTTGCTGAGGCTCTTTTCATGGGAAATGTCCTCCCACATATCCTTCAATTCTGTCTTCTCTTTTTTGGTGATGTAAGACGTCACATACCGAGCCACAGCCATACAGTTATCAGCCACAAACCGTATATCCATGTTAGCATTCCACATGGACAAAATCACCGGGTTGTAGTCGTTCCTCTTCAAATTGTATGTGTTTTTAGGTGATTTCTTCATGACATTATGTCGCAGCGAAGACATCAAACTGTTTACTCTTCCTTTAGAAATCACCGGTCGTGGAAAGCCGAAACGACATTTGGTGTAGAACTTGTCCTTGTTTCGGAATTTACGACGGCAGTACTTTCCACATCGATGGCTTTGGAAACGCAGAACTTTTTCTCTTAGGCTTTTCTTCTCCTTTGCGTTTGGAACAGCACACGTAGAATACTGTTGGATGAAACTCATCACTGAGTCTTCTGGATCCGTTCCAAATTTAGGTGCATCCTTGATCCACAGCAACATATGTATATGAGGAGCACCTCTTGCTTGGTACTCCTTTCTCCAGAAGAAATCCAACACCTCTCCAAGAGGTGGATTCTTCTTATTCATGATGAAAGACATCATAGCTTCAAATCTATGATTGAAGTACCTACATACATTGACTGGATCCAAAGAGCACAGTTCTCCGGGTGTCTTGAATTCGATGTTATCTACGTTAGCATTTGCCTCTCGTAGAAATTCAAGTAAGTCTTCCCAGCCATACTCGGCACAGCTCAGAGTGAGGAACCATGTGGGAGTACCTAAGTTCCTCAGCATACATTTTAAATCACCATGACAACGGTACCAGTACTCATTAGTACCACGCTGACACGCCATGAGATCAATCAGGTGAGAATCCAAAATACTGTCTTGGACATTGACTTTATCCATAAAGTCACTTGCCGAGATGTTTTGCATGTGTATACCACTTTTCAAGATGTGGTTCACTGCATATGACAGTCCAGACAGATCGCTTTCAAACAGGAGATGAAACAAATAAGGAATGCATTGTCGAAACCTAGCATCTCCTGCATACAATCGCAAAGTCCGGTATTCAGAAGCAGGAATTTGATGAGGTCGCTCATCATATCTTCCTCCCTGACCTGTTGGAAAAAGCTGTGGGAAACACCGAGCTTCCAAACTTTCCTCCCAAACACTAATGGGACTCCCTTTGGCTTGTTTCATTTGAAACAACTCAATAGCATTCCCCATGACTTCCTTGGAATGCAAAGGATGAACACTATAATGTTCATATATTTCTTCACTAGTAGAGGGTTCTACTTTCTCAATTTGACCAGCACACAAATCGCTATCCTCTTCCTCACTTACTTCCTCTTCTGCAACATATACATTTTTATAGTATTTATTATATTTTTTCAAATACAATGTTGCCCTTTTGACTTTCCTAACATCTACTAAATCTTGCCATATTTTCTTATTCTTTGTCGGAACCCCATTAACTAAGATAACAAGAGGTTCCTCTTCCACTTTTTCTACTCCAATTGTGTTAATGTTTTTCTTCAAATCTAGAGGCAAATAAACAACTCTTCCCTTTAATCCTCTCTGTAAATCTGATGGAGGCAATTTCCCTGTCTTTGGCTCCATTCTTACAATAGCCTGAAAGGGATGGATACTTTGAATCAAAATAGATTCATAAGTATTTAAATCCTTCAATTCAGAAGGAATCTCAACCAATTCCAGATTATTATGAACTGCTCTAGCAGGCATCTGGTTTTGATTTAATTTGTTACAACAATAAGTACACACACGTTGATCCAATCCCAAATCAAAACAATTTTCTACCATCAAGTATGTTGTAAAATCCTTCCATTCACTATTATTTTCCCTTTCACTTTTTCCATATAAATCCACTAACTTAGTCTGATTCTTATAATAAGTGTGTCGACAACACACACAAGTGAAATTTGGCCTCTCACTTGATTTCACCTCAAACGTCGCAATTTCCCTCTGGAAATTATCTGTACTGGAAACCTGTACACTATCTTCCACATTACCCGCTTCTTCTTGGTCAATTTCAACATTCTCCTCTTTACTTCCAAAGTAACAAAACTCAATTTCTTCACATATATTCTTCACATCTATTTCAGAACCATGCAAAAGAGCAGCGCATAATTGTTTAAGCATAATTGCTGGACTCTTAGCATAATACAACATTCTAACTAATTTCCTCACTTTATTATGATGCACTGCTAGCATCCTGAAATGATGAAAAACACTCTGGCATACTCTCCTGGAAAGACAAGCCAGTGAATGACCATGCAAACCTGTCACTTCTCTCACTCTGCAAGGATCTAATTCTTGCAACAACCTTATTTTCTGCTTCAAACTTTTCTTATTAAATGACCGTACAAAATCACAAAGCAAATTGATGGAATCCTGTCGCACACTACAAATACTACTACACTTCCAGGTGTACACAGGACCCTTAGCACGTCTTCCTAAAACCTCATTACCTAACACTTCTTCTGCCTCTGTTGTCACAAGTATTTCTTTTTCAACTGGACAACCATCTTTCACTTCATAAGCACGACCACTGGTGTCAACTGCATGCACCAAATCATTATCCTGGAAATAACTCTCCTCATTAAAAAATGCCTCACAGCTTGAACTATGAATCCATTCTCCAGAAAAAACTTCACAAAAATTACTACGATTAACTATTCTCTTCCATCTACTATTTCTTTTGAAATCATAAATTGCCTTGTTTAGCTTCCTAATTCTATTGATTATCAAAATAAATAACTTACGTTTAATTTCAAATGCCTGATCAATAACTTTCTCAACTTTTTTTTTTCTCTTATAAAAAACCACTTTCTGTTGACCTTTCTTAATATTTTTTAACAAATTGCCAATTATCCTGTTGCGGAACATTCGTTTACGAATGTCCCTAAACTGTTGTTTCCTTCTACTATCATGCACAGAGTTATCTCTTGCTCTAGCAGTAACATTTTTGTTTGGCCTTTCCTTTCCATTTGAATTGCTTCTCTTTTTATGGACTGAAACATTTTCTGTAGTAATATTTTTTTTTACTACACATATTTCTTATGAATGTTTTTGTACTCTTACCCGGTGCTTTCTTCGTGACTTGACAAATCTTTTTGTTAGAGGACTGCTGCTTCTTTTGATTCACCTGCTGTCTTTGACGTTTTGCAGCCTTTCTCTCTCTTTCTTTCGTTGGCATGGTGAAATGTTGAAATGATCTGCAGTTGAATCTGTGGTAAAATATATTAAAAAATGTTATTAACCACTATTACCAAACAGTAAATCAATAACAGTGATCAAAAACTTAACACACTACTTGACATTTTAAATAGAAGATTTTTTAGTCCTTGGCAAATTTACAATACAGAAATAGCAGAAAAGAAATGGAATTTATATTCATGTTACCTGTGCTATTTTATATGTGAATCTGATCTAATTTTATGAGCATATTTTAATATTTTATTGAAGACACTACACATAACCTGTTTTTGAAGGTGTCTTTATTTTTAAATTAAACGGTTTACACTTTTACTTTTTATTTATTATAAATTTTAAAAATAAATGTTTATAGTTCCATAGGCTCAAGCAGGTCAGCTTCCCACCCTATGTCATATAATTCGGACAAATCTGCATCCTCATCACGCTCTTCTTCATCCTCAGGATTTAAATCATCCAAGGGATCAACATCCACTGATGTTTCAATTACAAGTTCAATGATGAGGTCAAAATCAACTGATTGCAGATTGTCGCTCATGTTGATGTTGTCTTTATCTTTAAAGAAAGATAACAACAATGAGATGTTGCAGAGTAAGAGACAAATCTCAGAGATTATAATAGTAAAATTGTTTAACAAGAGTAACATTTTGCAGCTATTATTTAGCCATGTCCAGCGATGCTGAGCAGGTGAAGCCTATGTCTAATTTTTCAGTGAACAGGACTCATCTCTTCTTAACCTTGGATAAGCCTCACCAACTCTGTGTCCCCTGCACATACTTAAATGTAAAGGGGCAGATTTATGTTAAATGGCACATCCCCAGGCATGCACCAGTTAACGTGCACCGCTGCTCTGCCACCCATGGTGTGCCGTATTTACAATCAGATAGGAGAAAGCTGCGTCAAAACCCTGCGCCTGCTTTAAGCATGCATAGGTCTTGACGCAACATTGTGGAGATGGGGCACCCCTGAGCCTTGCTTGAGCTGCATCGCACTTGCGATACAACTCCAGCAATCACTACCTTTACAGCACAGATACGTCACGCATCTGTGCCATTTTTGCCCCATGATGCCCCGCATTGTAAATGCAGCACACCATGGGTGGCAAATTTTGCTATTCCTTATTTTGCATCAAACTTGTTTGATACATACCATTTGTCTAATTAGCATTCGCAAAGGCCGAAATTCGCAGAATTTTGATCTTTGCGAATGCTAATTAGCTTGATACATATGGCCCCAAGTGAGGCCTGTCTTGCAACATGGTGCATCTTTTGCATCACTGCTGCATCGGTTTCATGTGGTACGTTTTTTTTACACCATGACATATCTGCCTAAATGCATCAATTTGTAATTTTGTCGCCTCATAGCAAATCTTTTGCACCGCCGCTGCATCATAAAAGTGACGCACAGTGGCGCAAAAGAGGCATACACCTATCATAAATCTGTCCCTAGCATTTTAAATGATTAATCCAGGATGACGATAAGGTGTGGCCTATCCAGAGGTTTGTTTAAGGTGAGGCCTACTCAGGATTGCAGATTAAAGTTACGCTTGATGAAGAATACAGAGGAGATAATACATGTAAAGGCCTACCAATGAAGTAAGTTATGTCCACTTTATTTCGCCAGTCATCATAAATGTATCCCTAAGCTTCTTATCTTGTTACAGATGAACCACCATATGTACCATCAAACTATTTTGCATTTCCTAAATAGCGAATTTTAAGGAATAAATAGCAATTCTTTACCATTCCTAATTTGCAATGAGCAAATTGCTAATTGCAAATTACCCATTCATTTCCATGGGCTAGGAGGCTCATAGGAATGAAGGTGCAATTTGCGATTAGCAATTAGCTCATCGCAAATTAGGAATTTTTTCAAGGGTGCAGGGGTATCTCAAGAACACCCTGCTGCACCCCTGAAAAAGAAATTTGGGGGCATATGGCGCACATACATGCCCTAAGGACATGTATTGGCGTCATATGGCACCTTTTGTTTTTTGGAAAAAAATGCTTTTTGAAAAGAATTCGGAAATTACCACAAACTAGAAGTTGGTGGTAGTTTCCAAATCCTTAATGTTATTTTTTACATATTTTTTGTTTGATACATTGCATTTAAGGAATCGCAAAATTTGCAAATCCTTCAGTGCAATCGCAAAATAAAGAATAACAAATTTTGAATTAAGGACATTTTAAGTCATTTCCACATGTGCAGTGTTTTCAAATTTTGATTTGAAAATCGTTTTTGGGGAAAAGGAATGGTTTGCAAAATTATGACAAGGACATAATGGTGTATGCTTCTCTATAAGGCATTTCACTGTCTCTGATGTCATTTTTCCCATATTACATTATAAGACCTTTCCCCATGGAGCACATTCCTTGTAAATATGCTCCCACCTGTGCATGGTGAATTTAGATTTTGACTGTTTGAGTCACATAGCCATGTTAAAAGTGACCCAAAAAAATTGCAAACGCTTTAAAAAAACACATTCATGTGTCTTAAGGACATTTTAAGTCATTTCCCCGTGGACAGTGTTTTGTAAGTGGCGCAAAAGAGGCATACACCTATCATAAATCTGTCCCTAGCATTTTAAATGATTAATTCATGATGACGATAAGGTGTGGCCTATCCAGAGGTTTGTTTAAGGTGAGGCCTACTCAGGATTGCAGATTAAAGTTACGCTTGATGAAGAATACAGAGGAGATAATACATGTAAAGGCCTACCAATGAAGTAAGTGATGTGCACTTTATTTCGCCAGTCATCATAAATGTATCCCTAAGCTTCTTATCTTGTTACAGATGAACCACCATATGTACCATCAAACTATTTTACATTTCCTAAATAGCGAATTTTAAGGAATAAATAGCAATTCTTTACCATTCCTAATTTGCAATGAGCAAATTGCTAATTGCAAATTACCCATTCATTTCCATGGGCTAGGAGGCTCATAGGAATGAAGGTGCAATTTGCGATTAGCAATTAGCTCATCGCAAATTAGGAATTTTTTCAAGGGTGCAGGGGTATCTCAAGAACACCCTGCTGCACCCCTGAAAAAGAAATTTGGGGGCATATGGCGCACATACATGCCCTAAGGACATGTATTGGCGTCATATGGCACCTTTTGTTTTTTGGAAAAAAATGCTTTTTGAAAAGAATTCGGAAATTACCACAAACTAGAAGTTGGTGGTAGTTTCCAAATCCTTAATGTTATTTTTTACATATTTTTTGTTTGATACATTGCATTTAAGGAATCGCAAAATTTGCAAATCCTTCAGTGCAATCGCAAAATAAAGAATAGCAAATTTTGAATTAAAGACATTTTAAGTCATTTCCACATGTGCAGTGTTTTCAAATTATGATTTGAAAATCGTTTTTAGGGAAAAGGAATGGTTTGCAAAATTATGACAAGGACATAATGGTGTATGCTTCTCTATAAGGCATTTCACTGTCTTTTTTTCCCATATTACATTATAAGACCTTTCCCCATGGAGCACATTCCTTGTAAATATGCTCCCACCTGTGCATGGTGAATTTAGATTTTGACTGTTTGAGTCACATAGCCATGTTAAAAGTGACCCAAAAAAATTGCAAACGCTTTAAAAAAACACATTCATGTGTCTTAAGGACATTTTAAGTCATTTCCCCGTGGACAGTGTTTTGTAAGTGGCGCAAAAGAGGCATACACCTATCATAAATCTGTCCCTAGCATTTTAAATGATTAATTCATGATGACGATAAGGTGTGGCCTATCCAGAGGTTTGTTTAAGGTGAGGCCTACTCAGGATTGCAGATTAAAGTTACGCTTGATGAAGAATACAGAGGACATAATACATGTAAAGCTCTACCAATGAAGTAAGTAATGTCCACTTCATTGCGCCAGTCATCATAAATGTATCCCTAAGCTTCTTATCTTGTTAGACATCAACCGCCATATGTACCATCAAACTATTTTGCATTTCCTAAATAGCGAATTTTAAGGAATAAATAGCGATTCTTTACCATTCCAAATTTGCGATGAGCAAATTGCTAATTGCAAATTACCCATTCATTTCCATGGGCCAGGATACCCATATGAATGAAGGTGCAATTTGCGATTAGCAATTAGCTCATCGCAAATTAGGAATTTTTCCAAAGGTGCAGGGGTGTCTCAAGAACACCCTGCTGCACCCCTGAAAAAGAAATTTGGGGGCATATGGCGCACATAAATTTTAACAACATTCCTTTACCTCAAAAACGATTTTCAATTCATAATTTGAAAACACTGCCCACAGGGAAATTACTTAAAATGTCCTTAAGACACATGAAAGTGTTTTTTGATTGCCTTTCCAGCATGGTTGGGTCACTTTTAACATGGCTATGTAACACAAACATTTAAAATCTAAATTTGCCATGCACAGGTGGGAGCATATTTACAAGCAATTTGCGCCACAGAGAAAGGTCTTACATTAAAATGGGAAAAATAACATCAGGGACAGTCAATTGCCTTATAAAGAAGCATACACCATTATGTCCTTGTCATAAATTTAAAAACAATTCCTTTTCCCCAAAAACGATTTTCAAATCATAATTTCAAAACACTGCACATGGGAAAATTACTTAAAATGTCCTTAAGACACATAAAAGCGTTTTTTGATTGCCTTTGCAGCATGTTTGTATCACTTTTAACATGGCTATGTAACACAAACATTCAAAATCTAAATTTTCCATGCACAGGTGGGAGCATATTTACAAGCAATTTGCGCCACATAATTCATAATTTTCTCCATAAAGCACACTATTCTCTATCTAAATTAAAGAAATATTTTCTCACCTTAGCAAATACTTTGAGTTTGAAAACAGTCTCAGAAACACACCAATTTGTCTTCAGCAGAGCAAAAGGTATGCACTCCAGAGTCTGCAGCTATCAAAAGCACAGAAATGCTGTAATTCTTCACACATATCTCTCATGTCACCCGATCAAAACTCTTCTCTCACTTTTTTTCAAATGAAAACCCTTCCCCCCTCTGCCATTTCATGCCTTTTCTGCATGGCAACCACCTCTTGGAAGACGTCTCGTGTTTGCAAGTTCACACAACAATGTTGCAATTGAACTCTGAACTCTCAGTGCACCTGCATATCCAGTGCATTCTTTCATTTATTGATTTTTTATTGACCATTCAAAATACATCTTTCAAATAACTCATCCATGCACCCTAACTTTCTGTTTTCAGCAATCAAAATCCACCAATCACTGTTACTGCTTCATGAACACAGAAACTCCACAGTTTTTTTCATTTTAAACTCTCGTTTTTTCAACTGCCATTTCATTGCCACACTTCATCTGACTGCAGGAGAACCTTCTCTCACCATGTTTTCTGTCTGGATTGTTGGACATAGTTATATCCACTGGGCTCACAGGTATGCTGAGAACAGAAAATTACCTAACCTCAATTTACAAGATGTGGAAATTAAGTGGTTTGGCCACAGAGGATTAAAATGTCACCAATTGATACCATTGGTGAAAACCTTTATGCATTTGCCCAAACCTGACCTGTTAATTGTGCACTGTGGAGGTAATGATTTGGGCACTTTGACTGGGGTAGGTCTGGAAATGCTTTTAAAGGACACCTTTGAGCAATTAATGGCACTTTTTCCTCAGACTGCCTTGGTATATTCAAATATATGCCAAAGACAGAAATGGAGGTGGTCAAACCAATTTTGTCCACAAATTGAGAAGTCGAGGAAGCATGTAAACAAATCTGTTTCAGCTTACATGAGAGACCATGGAATGGGCTCCATGTAAAACAATAACTTGCGTTACTACATGCAAGATATCTACAGAGGAGATGGAGTTCACTTCTCAGATGAGGGCAACAGAATTTTCACTCTGAATTTAAGACTGTGCATTGGTACCTACTTATAAGTACCTAAATGTACCATAAACCCAAAAGCTCTTCTCAGAGCTACCCTACATCTGATCACTCACAATTATTATTTTACTCTAACTTTTTTCACTAATTTTCAACAAAGTACGCTCCCCGGGGCGCTACCCGGTACGCGAACCGGGAGCTAACCTCGCGAATTTTTTTTAAAAAATGGGTTTTTTTCGCACATATAAGCCTCCTCAGCCACCCTCACAAAACCTAGGGGGTCAAGATAAGTCTACCGTGCCCCCTTCTACCCATTCTGAACATTATTTGCCCTCCATTTTGTATCTTAATTCGACCGAAACACAAAATGGTGGACTCCCGTAACGCTTAAGGTTCGCGAACCGGGGCGCTCAACGGTTCGCGTACCGGGTCGCTCCCTGGGAAGCGCACCATCAAAAAAGGTGGGAAAGTAGTTTACAGAAAAGCCACTGGAGACAATTTCACCAAATATAGATTAGCTCATACTACATACCAATCCCTACCATTTTCACAAATTTGATTGGAATTCCATTTAGCCATTTAGCCTGTAGACCTCTCTAAATACCCTGAGGTAAATTACTTCTCAAAACACATCTGAAGTGTTGGAATTGACAACCAATTAAAATGTTACTTTCATTTTCTACTTTTTTTACCTGACATTTGATTGGTTATGTACCTGAATATATATAAAAGAAGAGAATGAAACACAGCCATTTTGACTACTACTTCCTGGTGTACATTTCAATTGGATTTTCACTAATCACTTCAACTTCTTTCTAAAGGTAAGTTGTTATTTTAAAAACTGAACTATATTGTGCACTATCAGTTAATATGGTAAACTTTTTCTGATAGTTATATACTATCCCTCTGTAGTAGTTATAGATTTAGATAGACTTCTCTGTTATAGTTATGGATGGAGTTAGGCTTCTCTTTTATAATTATGAATTTACTTACGTTAAATCACATACACTTTTTTATATTCCTACTTCCACTCTGATACTATACACTGCCCAAAGATAAATTCTCTGTTAAAAAATGCCTATCTAAAATTAATCCCAACAGTGCCCTATCTCTACTAATATATATTTTTTTTATCCAAATTTCAGGCAACATGGAAGGCGAACAGAAAGTTTCATTTCAAATTGTCCTGCAACAGAGCAGCCAAGAATTAATTGATCCAAATTATATAGAATTTATGGATGAAACTTGGGACCAAGAACTACTGCAATGTGTGGAAGCAGTGGATGACCTCCTTCAAAATGAGGACATTTTACACCCTCATAGATTACAAGCTATGTTCAATGAAAATGACGACATTTCAGACAGTGAAATGTTAGAAATGTTATTAAATTTTGAAACACAATCACAATAATAAATAATTGCTTGAAAAATAAAAAAAATAAAAAATAATCAACAAAACCAACAATCAATTAACATACAGTATTTGAAAAGTCTATCATTCATTTTTCATTGCAGTATGCTGCCCAGAACGCTTCCCGGTTCGCTGACCGGGCGCTACCCACGCAAAAAAACAAAAAAATGTTTTTTCTTTTTTTTGCCCCGCGGGGCCCTTTTAAAACCTCCACATTAAACCTAGGGGGTCAGGGAGGATCTAGTATGCCCCCTTATGGTTATTTCCCCCTTTGTTTTGGCCTCCTCTTGTCTCTCAATCCTACCGAGAGACAAGATGGCGGCCGCTCCGGACTGTTTAGAATGTTGACAGACACCGGAGAACCAATCAGCTTCGCTACGCGAAGTTCCGGTACGCGTAAGGTCCGCGAACCGGGGCGCTGCCCGGTCCGCTGTAACAGATATATATCTTTTTTTAAACGTTAATTTCTCAAAATCCACTGGAGCACATATATTGAGACCTACAAAAGGCACATCGGGCTACCAGTCCCTACAATTTTGCCAAGTTTCGTGCAAATCCATTCAGCCGTTCAGGCTAAAAGTGAGGCCAACCGCCCTATGGAAAACTCAATGTTAAAAACACGTTTTGGGACCCCCCTTTTTTCTCGACCCCCCCTGGACGAACCCCCCCAAATTTCCAGGGGCTGCTCAGAAACAAAATGTTCAATTTTCCAGAAAATTTCAGCCAATTCCGTCCACAAACGCCAAAGTTATTAGACATAGAATTTTCAAAAATCCCATAGGGAAAAAATCCTAACTATATATACCTACTGGCGACCGCCAGTAGGTAATATATATATATATATATACATATATATATATATATATAATTTTATTTACAAGAGCATGTCCAAATGTTGCCCAGCTTTATTAAAGATACAGGAGACTTTTTGAATAAGCTGGAGTCCATACAATGGCAAGATAATTGGTGTATTATCACGTTAGACATCGAGTCATTGTATACATGTATTCAACACACTAAGGGCATTGAGACAATCAGACATTTTTTGGGACGTAAATCCTGTGCATATTACAGCCATAACAAAATGATATGTGATTTGGTGCAGTGGTGCCTCAACAATAACTATTTCTCGTTTGGTAAGGAGATATGGAGGCAGATACGCGGTGTTGCTATGGGATCCTGCTTCTCTCCCAGCTACGCGTGCTTGCACGTAGGGTTGTGGGAGGAGCAGGATCTCGTCAACGTCCCTGGTATCCAACATGTGAAGCATTGGATGAGATTCATCGATGATGTGTTCTGTGTATGGGAGGGCGACATAAATGGTGCTAAAATCTTTGTCGATGCTCTCAACACCAATTGTTTCAATCTTTTTTTTACATCAAGCATTAGCACTTCTTCTGCTGAATTTCTAGATGTCTGTATAAGTATCAACGGCACAGTGATTGGCACTTCACTGCATCGAAAACCCACTACAGGCAACAGTATTCTGCACGCCAGCAGTGGGCATCCCAGACACGTAATATCCAGTATCCCTTTGGGTGAGTTGTTGCGTTTAAAGAGAATCTGCAACACCCAGGAAAAATTTGAGGAAGGAGCAGTTGCCATGATGGCCAGACTACAAGCTAGGGGTTACAGCAAAAATTGCTTGTTTAATGCACTAGCAAAGAGCAGAGAACGATCAAGAGTTTCTCTACTGGCACCTAAATTGCTTGATGACAATACCAATACAGACACTGTTAGATTGATAACAACTTACAGTAGACAACATCGCCAAATCAAATCCATTGTTAACAAACACTGGGCTATACTCAAGACAGATGGTGTTCTTCGTGACAGGACTGCTGATAAACCAGTGGTGACATTCAGACGGGCAGTCAGCATGCACAACAAGCTGGTTAAATCCAGCCCTGAACTGCCAAAGGTAAATGAGTGGTTTGGAGGTAAAGGTTTCCACAAATGCTTTTCCTGTCGAGCTTGCAAATATGGTCAAAACACGACCCACTATAGTACCCCATTTTCCAACATGGAATTACCCATTCATGGCAATTACAATTGACGCACTGAGTTCGCTGTTTACGTACTGACATGCACCTGTGGTCTGCGCTATGTGGGTAGTACCGGTGCCCAGGTGCATGTCAGGATATTGCAGCATCTACGTGCCATTGACAATCATGATGGGGCATACCCAGTGGTGCGTCATTTTAACATCAGACATAACAGGGATCTGTCTTGTCTTACATACTATGTAATTGACGCCGTTGCCCCCCTCAGACGCGGTGGCGACCGCGATAAACGACTACGCAGATTGGAAACACGGTACATAATCAAGCTTGACAGCAAACAACCCAACAGGTTGAATGCGACTGAGGATTTGCACAATTTTCTGTAGATAGTCGTTTCAATCGCATCCATATCGTATTTAGGCCCTTATACCTCCATGTTGGAGGTTTCAGCAATGCTTTACTTCACTTTAGATTGGGGTACACACAAATATTTCATATGACACACATTAAGATGAAAACAAAGAGTGTACTCCAGTATGATGACCTCCAGTCCTACTACCATTTTTAGATTGGCTGTTTTGGTTATCAAACAATGCGGTCTTTTAAATATTATTTGGTTATTCTTTGGGTGGTTAAATTACACTGTGTATATATAGGAGCACTTGTTAATTATTGTAATTAAAAAATTTTGTTAGTAGGTCGTAATATTTATGAAGAACGAAATTTATAAATGCATACATTTTAATAAATATATAGGACTGTAGCTTATAGTCACGGTTAAACACGCAGGTGCATTTAGTGGCAATTCCTTTGTCGCATATGATCCAGCTAAGCTCTGGTCTAAGTTCCAACAACAGTGCGTCAGGCCTAGTATTTAAACTTGTCTACAATGTCATTATATAATCATTTAATTTTTTGGTCTATTGAACTATGTAGCTAACAAGGTTATGCACTATGCATGTAGGCATTTTATTTTAATTAATCAGTGGATTATTTATCTGCATTCAAGCAGTTAAGATATAACCAAAATGTCATTAATGTATTCATACAGTAATTTTCTGTGCATGTTCACAATGAGTGTATACTGTGGCAGAATCAACATTAGTGGTATCATTTTTATCGCTATGTACGTCAAATGCCTCTTCATGACATTGTCCATTATCCCTGATTTCTTTTACATGTAAAATGAAGCGTTGTTGCTTTAAATCCGTGAAATCCGGGCCACGGGCTGGACTATGTGATGCACGTGTGGGAGGTGTGGCCCATAGGTGGGGTCAGAATCAACAACATAAAAGAAAACAAAAAAAACAAATGTGATGTGTACTCGAAACGTTGCATTTTGAAGGCTTGTGAATAAAACAACCTGCCTGGATATCGTGGGGTCTGTCTCTTCTTTCGCCGCGCAAGTGGAGGTCTGAAGATTTCGGTGATATATATCTATATATATATATATATATATATATATATTCACTGAAAAAAACATAGGTTATAGACCATATATAGTTAGGAATTAGCATTTAAAAAACCTTATTTTACTCACACAAAACCATTGAAATTCCATATATAGTTAGTTGCACTAACTATATATCGCGCACCCGCAATCCACTGCTGATGATGTCACATATTACATCATTCATGACATGGTCAGTGACATCACTGATGACATCACTGATGACATCTCAAATGACATCACTGATGACATCACTGATGACAACATCCAGTGACTGTATGTTTCTGTAAAGTTAAAATATGTCTTACATATTGAAGAATGAGTGGATGTAGAAGTGTCTGGATGAAGGATTTAGTAGGTGCATGACTGACTGTATGAGTGAGTGATTAAATGTGTCTCACTGAGTGCATGGGTTAGTGACTAAACTGTCTTAATTTGTGCATCATTATGTCTATTGTTCTGTAAACTGTTGCATGTGTTGATCAATAGCTATATGAGTAACTATATGGGTTATTGATTGATTGTCCAAGTATTTGTATGGGAGACTGAGTGTGTGTGTGGCTGGCTGGGAGGTGTGTGACTCTGTGCAGATCAATGTGTACTTATATCAATGATTGTATAACAAGGTAAGTATGTGTTAGTATATGGTGCTCTATGTTTAACTGTATAGACAAGAAAATGGAAGTGTGATTGATTCTTTACAGGACTGACTAGGTGTGTGAGTAACTCCATGGATGAGTGGCAGAGTGTGAGTGTCTGTATAGGTGTATGAGTGCATATGATAGTGTTGTAAAGATGAGTGATTGTATGTATGAATGATTGTATGGGTGAATGAGTGAATGTGTGTGTAGACGTAGGAATCAGTGAGTACATATGTAGTAACTAGTATTGGTGTGTCAATGGTTTCAAAAATTATACTCTGTATTTAACACTGGGTGAAACAGAGGTTATATTAAAATATGAGGAGATGCATTGTATTGTCACATGAATGATATCATCAGTGATGTGGTCATTGATGTCAAATGAGATGTCATCAGTGATGTCATCAGTGATGTCATTTGAGATGTCATCAGTGATGTCATCAGTGATGTCACTGACCATGTCATGAATGATGTAATATGTGACATCATCAGCAGTGGATTGCGGGTGCGCGATATATAGTTAGTGCAACTAACTATATATGGAATTTCAATGGTTTTGTGTGAGTAAAATAAGGTTTTTTAAATGCTAATTCCTAACTATATATGGTCTATAACCTATGGTTTTTTCAGTGAATTTTCAAGGTTTTGTAAATGCTAATTCCTAACTATATATGGTCTATAACCTATGGTTTTTTCAGTGAATTTCAATGGTTTTTTAATAGCAAATATCATAAGCTGTCGAATGTCAAGTACGTGGTAAGTGAAAACATTTTCGTGTTTATGCACACTGATCTGCTTTGAATGGTGTCCCCCCCCCCCTCATTTCTATTAGGAGTACTCTCTCTTTGCACATAGTGAAGGGTAGTTAACGCAGGCCTTTGCCCCCGTTGTAATACGTCGTGCCTGCTTCTCTCTCCATTTGATTGATTGTTATCCAAGTATTTACTGTTTTAGAATTGGTTCTCTTTGGTTCATTCTCTATTTACAAACAAACACAGAGTCGCAATACTCTGTTTAGTCTTTGCAGATAACGAAAAATCGTGTAAAAAAAAAAGAAAAGGAATCGAGCAAAATCAGTAGGCCACTAACGGGATCTCCTTTTTACCTCGCTAAAATAGAAACATTAGGAACAACCCCTCATGACAAATACAAAACTAGTGAAATGAACTGAACTCCACACAATGATGGCTGCAAAACAGCTCGGCTCCGCCACCCACCCCGCCCAAAATAACGATAAAGAGCGGCTGCCATGATTGGTTGCGGAATGGCCACGACGGAGCTACGAAATGGTACTGCTCTCATGCTAACCCCAGCTTCAGTCTGAAACATCCAGAAACACTGTAGACTACCAATTCGATCAGTTCCGGTAGCGCCCCAATGTAACCCGGTAGAGAAGAACTAGCCCTCCCCTCTTTGACTAATGGTTCTTGTTGCCTGTCCCTTCTGTTGTCATTTAACAGAACTATTTAGCCTGCTGAAAGGGGTTGTGTTCCGACCGCTGGTTGGTGGAGACATTTTGACTATATTCTGGACCTGCGTTGTCGCGTAATGCGTCATATGACGCGCCGCGTTAGCGCATCCGGAAGTCATCCGGGGCGCGCAGCGCGTAACGTAAGCATAACAAGTCATGTGACTTGTTAATAAAACTTTTCATTGGTTCATTTTACTTTTCTTATTCTAATGATGAAAGGCTTGGTCATATGACCTAAAAATTACGCTTTTTATTACTTCCGAACATTATTTTTTCTTAAATATATGTTATAATGTTCCAGGCTAATGTACTTTCCCAGAAAATTTACAACTGTCCTGCAAGTAAAATATATTATTTTTTCGAGAAAAAGAGCGTTTCTTCGTCCCATGACGGAGCCGTTGAGCAAAGAAGGGTCGACCTGCTGTCTTAGTCGCCGATACGCCTGAATATGAGATTCTTATCGATCACTTTATGTTGCAGGAATAGAAAACACAACAGCCCTTGACCATTTATCTTTACTGCGTTCCTTCGTATTATACCTTTTACCCTTCATGTAATTGGTCTGCTTTATTTCACTTGCCTTTTAATGATTCTAAAACAGTGACTATTATTAAAAACTTTACCAATGTATATACTACTACCATGTTTTCTTTTAAAAACCTTTATTGTGAAAATTTCATTATACAAATACGAGCCTATAACCACGTGGGCTGGCCACAGAGCAAACTGTAATCGTATATGATGAGTAAACATTTACACTGTAGAGGAACGTAACGGGCGGGCCATTAGGTTGCAAGAACTAAGGTGTCTAACAGTTACGGAATCGGTGGACGTACATTTTATAATTAAAATACGACAGGGCCAGTTACAAAAAAATTATCTAGATATACATTTGCGGGAAAGTACCATGGGTGACGTTAATTCTTACTTTCAATAGTACAGTAATCAATAACACATCAGAACTTAATATCAATAGGGATGTCGAAATATTCAATCAATTCTCGTCCCCGCCCGCCATGTGCTTCAAAACTGCATACGTATCTCGTGATTTCAAGGTTCTGCAACCAGTACACAACAAGGAGTTACGAGTCCCATTTATTCCGGCGCCATTTTGGGCGAGGACGGGCAGGTCCAGGATATAGTCAAAATGTCTCTACCAACCATCGACTATGATGATGTTCATATGCTGTATTTATTAGAGTAACACTCATCTGTCCACATGAAATTAATTTGCCACAATCTAAACATGTCATTTTAATCTTTCCAAAGTTCTTCTAAATATTTGGGACCGTTTCCCTTCCCTCTGATGCTGTCAGTGCCACTTCTTTGATGAATGTACTAGCAGGTCAGGGGTTCTCCTCCAAATCTCTCTTTTATGCAGCACTATAATTAATTGGTGCCACCTCTCCATATGACGATGCATGGTATAGTTACCATAACTATATTTTTTTTCGGTTCCTCTGGAGAGTTCATCGTGGCAGATGAAGCGTGTAACGTACCGGGCATTTACCTTTTTTTGCATGTACAGGAAAGGAAAAAAAAATCGAGCGTCCGAGTTCTAAGGTGTCCCAGGGCCATTTTAGTGGACCAGGCCCAAATCCAAAGAACAGGCCGCCATTTTGAGAGTCCTGTTGCAGCCGCCTGTTGCTGTAGCATCAAGAGCAGCCGAAACTCAGCTGAATGGCAACTGAAACGGTAAAGGGGCGCCCCACTACAGCAGACGAGCCTCCACCTAGGAAGGCCCGTTCACGCCGCCTCCCCCCCCCCCCTTCGGGCACCCCACGCCGTTATTCGGAGCAGTATTGTAGGATGGCCACACCAGTGCGGCAACTTGCTAGACATCACCTCGGTGGTAACGGAATCTCAACGCCTTGTGGTGTCTTCTATTCAGAAAACATTGTTATGCTGCCTTCGACCTATTCGCCGCAAGTGCGCACTCAACTCAACTGCATAGCTTGCTAGACACCACCTCGGTGCCATCCGGATCTTGGAATCTCAGCGCCTCTTGGTGTCTTCTCTTCAGAAAATATTGTTGCGCTGCCTTTGGCCCCATTCGCACATCGGTCCGCTACTGACACCATCTCACAGGCTAATGGGGCGCCCCACGCCGACTTTCAGCATTGTAGGATGACCACACCAGTACAGCAACTTGCTAGACATCACCTCGGTGCCATCCGGATCTCGGCGCCCCACTGCAGATGAAGTGCCTCTCAACTATGAAACCACCACGGTGACATCCGGATCTTGGCGCGTTGTGCTGCCTTCGGCCTATTCGCACATCGGTCCGCTACTGACGCCATCTCACAGGCTAATGGGGCGCCCCACGCCGATTTTCAGCATTGTAGGATGACCACACCAGTACAGCAACTTGCTAGACATCACCTCGGTGCCATCCGGATCTCGGCGCCCCACTGCAGATGAAGTGCCTCTCAACTATGAAACCACCACGGTGACATCCGGATCTTGGCGCGTTGTGCTGCCTTCGGCCTATTCGCACATCGGTCCGCTACTGACGCCATCTCACAGGCTAATGGGGCGCCCCACGCCGACTTTCAGCATTGTAGGATGACCACACCAGTACAGCAACTTGCTAGACATCACCTCGGTGCCATCCGGATCTTGGCATCTCAACGCCTAGTGGTATCTTCCATACAGAAAATATTGTTGCGCTGCCTTTGACCCCATTCGCACATCGGTCCGCAACTTAGACATCACCTCGGTGCCATCCGGATCTTGGCATCTCAGCGCCTTGTGGTGTCAGTCAGAAAATATTGTTGCGCTGCCTTTGGCCCCATTCGCACATCAGTCCGCTACTGACACCATCTCACAGGCCAACAGGGCGCCCCACGCCGACTTTTACCATTGTAGGATGGCCACACCAGTGCCACAACTTGCTAGACACCACCTCGGTGCCATCCGGATCTTGGCATCTCAGCGCCTTGTGGTGTCTTCTATTCCGAAAATATTGTTGCGCTGCCTTTGGCCCCATTCGTACATCGGTCCGCTACTGCCGCCATCTCACAGGCCAACGGGGCGCCCCACGCCGACTTTCAACATTGTAGGATGGCCACACCAGTGCGGCAACTTACTAGACACCACCTCGGTGCCATCCGGATCTTGGCGCGTTGTGCTGCCTTCGGCCTATTCGCACATCGGTCCGCTACTGACGCAAACTCACAGGCCAACGGGGCGCCCCACGCCGACTTTCAGCATTGTAGGATGGCCACACCAGTGCTGCAACTTGCTGGACACCACCTCGGTGCCATCCGGATCTTGGCGCGTTGTATTGCCTTAGGCCTATTCGCACATCGGTCCGCTACTGACGCCGCCTCACGTGCCAACGTATTTTCTCCGCATTTTATACCCTATGCCGCATAACAGGTCATGTGACTTGTTTATAAAACTTTTCATTGGTTCATTTTACTTTTGGTTTCCTAATGATGGAAGGCTTGATCATATGACCTAAAAACAACACTTTTCATTGGATGAAAACTTTTTTTTTTCCCAAACGATGAAAGCCCCACCTTGTTTCTGGATGTTTCAGACTGAAGCTGGCTTCAGCATGAGAGCACCACCATCTCGTAGCTCCGTCATGGTCATTCCGCGAGCAATCATGGCAACCGCTCCCCACCAGAAGCCTACAGGAGTCGGGGGCCCCCAAAACTTTTGATAAATCCTCAAGGCGGAGGGGACGCTTTCGAGAATGGGGTCCAAGACCTAGCAGACAAGCGTCCGATTTCCAAGGTGTCCCAGGGCCATTTCAGTGGACCAGGCCCAAAAAGAAAAGAGCCTGCCGCCATTTTGAGAGTCCTGTGACAGCCGCCTATCGCTGCACCGCAAGAGTGGGCGCAACTCAGCTGAATTGCGGCTTTTGACACAGTGGACCAAAAACGGACGGAATGGCAACTGAAACGGTAAAGGGGCGCCCCACTACAACAGATGACACTCCACCTGGAGAGGCCCGTTCACGCCGCCTCCCCCGGGGCGCCCCACGCCGTTATTCGGAGCAGCATTGTAGGATACCAAAACCAGTGCGGCAACTTACTGGACATCACCTTGGTGCCATCGTTCTGCTGCCTTGGAACTATTCGCACAACAGTTTGCTACTGATGACCCACCCCCCGCGACGCCCCACGCCAGAAATCTGGACGTTGTGCTGCGTTGGGACTATTCGCACAGCCGACCGCTACTTCGTTGTTTTTCCCTAAAAATGTTTATATGTTATTACTGTTTTTGTTTTCTTGTATATATTTATAAGTTATTAAAGTTTTATAATCTTACTACTTTGTTGGAGTGCTATATATTTTTAATGTGACACATAATTGTAAAAACTTTGATGTACAAAGAGTCATCCCTGGAATCTTCCGCTTCAGGCTCGGTCCCCTCCCCAATCACAATACAGGATGGTTTTCAGATAATAGGAACGCGTCTGCTGTGACGGATCTCATCGAGTGTGGGCCTTGATCTACTATAACTCCTTTGAAGAGGGGTGATTCTTTACACCTGGGGCCATAAACTACATCTGCAGGGCTAGCTGATACCCTAGGACCGGCCTGGACAATCGGACACAGAGGAAAAGGAGTGTCAGAGGGTGCGGTAGTGAATAGGGCGAAAGGGAGGTGTCGGGCGGGCACAGGGTGTGATTCTCAGGGAAGAGCAGCGCAGATGGGGGGTGGTTTATTACCCATGCATAAGACAGATAGCGGGGGTGACCACTGCCTGGGGGAGATGCTTGCGAGGGTGGGGAGCCATGCTAAGGATCGACAGCGTGCAGAGAGTGGGTCTGGTCAAGGCATCTAAAATGGCTGCCGTGCACGACAAAAGTGTGGCATTTGAAAAAAGGCAAGATGGCGCAGACAATCTTTTCAACACTTCCTGATTTCCTTCGAATCGAACGTTAACAGACGTTGGGGCATATTACCAAAGTTAAGCGATATTTATCCCTAACGATGCTTAGCAACGATTTTTTTACCGCTAAGCATCGTCAGAAATTATCGCAGATAAACCTTGCTATTATCAAGGTTTATCGCGAATACGATAAAAAACGACCGCAATGCATTAATATCGCTGAAAACTCAGCGATATTCATGCATTACCGAGCTAATGCTCTTAGCCATGTTATCCACCTCCCATTGGATAACATGCCTTAGAACTGCTCAGGGCAGGTGCTAGCTTTTGGAGATATTCGCGCTTATCGCGAATATTTCCAAAAGTTGATAATAGGAGATAGCGATGTTAGCGACTGTTTCCAGTCGCTAACATCTTGGCATGCCCACTTTGCATGTCATTAGTGATAAATATCACTCACATGCAAAGTGGGGCCCAAGATGGTCGCTATCTCCTACTAGCCGTCGCTAACTGGTGTTAGCAACAGCTAGGTAATACAGATATAATTTTATCTCCGCGAAGCGGAGCGCTGTTACAGATATATATCTTTTTTTGAACGTTAATTTCTCAAAATCCACTGGAGCACATATATTGAGACCTAGCAAAGGCACATCGGACTACCAGTCCCTACAATTTTGCCAAGTTTCGTGCAAATTCATTCAGCCGTTCGATTATTATTATTATTTTTTTTTTTGCCTCGCGGGGCCCTTTTAAAACCTCCACATCAAACCTAAGAGGTCAAGGAGGATCTACTATGCCCCCTTATGGTCATTTGCCCCTTCGCTTTGGCCTCCTCTTGTCTCTCGATCCTACCGAGAGACAAGATGGCGGCCGCTACGGACTGTTTGCAATGTTTACAGACGCCGGAGAACCAATCAGCTTCGCAAACCTCTGTTACACGAAGCGGAGCGCTGTTACAGATATATATCTTTTTTTGAACGTTAATTTCTCAAAATCCACTGGAGCACATATATTGAGACCTAGCAAAGGCACATCGGGCTACCAGTCCCTAATATTTTACCAAGTTTCGTGCAAATCCATTCAGCCGTTCGATTATTATTATTATTTATTTTTTTTGCCCCGCGAGCCCTTTTAAAACCTCCACATCAAACCTAGGGGGTCAGCGAGGATCTACTATACCCCCTTATGGTCATTTGCCCCTTCGCTTTGGCCTCCTCTTGTCTCTCGATCCTACCGAGAGACAAGATGGCGGCCGCTACGGACTGTTTGGAATGTTCACAGACGCCAGAGAACCAATCAGCTTCGCTTCACAAAGCTCCGTTGCGCGAAAAGTCCGCGAACCGGAGCGCTGCCCGGTCCGCTGTTACAGATATATATCTTTTTTTGAACGTTAATTTCTCAAAATCCACTGTAGCACATATATTGAGACCTACAAAAGGCACATCGGGCTACCAGTCCCTACAATTTTGCCAAGTTTCGTGCAAATCCATTCAGCCGTTCGGGCTAAAAGTGAGGCCAACCCCCCTATGGAAAACTCAATGTTAAAAACACGTTTTGGGACCCCCCTTTTTTCTCGACCCCCCCTGGACGAACCCCCCCCCAATTTTCAGGGGCTGCTCAGAAACAAAATGTGCCATTTTCCTGAACATTTCAGCCAATTCCGTCCACAAACGCCAAAGTTATTAGACATAGAATTTTCAAAAATCCCATAGAGAAAAAATCCTAACTATATATACCTACTGGCGACCGCCAGTAGGTAATATATATATATATATCCACACACAAAGGTTACCCTCTTAGATGAGCCACACTCAGGAAGGTGAAATCTTTGTATTTATTTCAGGAAGCTTGCAGCAGGAAGTCAGGGACATCTTGCAAGATTAAAACATGCCGATGCGTTTCGTGAACACCTTCTGCTGTTATCTTTACATCAATTGAAACCGCAGTGGGTTTGCAAGCACTGTCCATGAGCTACCCAGCTGCTCCGTGACGCTCCTGATACGACCACCTGTCCTAATGCATGCTGTTTAGCATCATTTGCGGGCCGCTGCTATGCGGCGGAGCTAAATCCCCGACTGGGTTAGCCGGTATAAATCCACACACAAAGGTTACCCTCTTAGATGAGCCACACTCAGGAAGGTGAAATCTTTGTATTTATTTCAGGAAGCTTGCAACAGAAGGTCAGGGACATCTTGCAAGATTAAAACATGCTGATGCGTTTCGTGAACACCTTCACTTTTTTACAGGCAACATGGTTAAACAGCTGCAAAGCGTTCTTTTATTAACAAGGTACCCGCCCAGTGGCTACGGGCAAAGCCTCATGGTACCTGTAGTTTCTCTTGTATTCCCTCCAGGGGGTGCTGTGCGCTGTTATCTTTACATCAATTGAAACCGCAGTGGGTTTGCAAGCACGGTCCATGAGCTACCCAGCTACTCCGTGACGCTCCTGATACGACCACCTGTCCTAATGCATGCTGTTTAGCATCATTTGCGGGCCGCTGCTATGCGGCGGGGCTCAATCCCCGACTGGGTTAGCCGGTATAAATCCACACACAAAGGTTACCCTCTTAGATGAGCCACACTCAGGAAGGTGAAATCTTTGTATTTATTTCAGGAAGCTTGCAACAGGAAGTCAGGGACATCTTGCAAGATTAAAACATGGCGACGCGTTTCTTGAACACCTTCACTTTTTCACAGGCAAAATGGTTAAACAGCTGCAAAGCATTCTTTTATTAACAAGGTATCCGCCCAGTGGCTACAGGCAAAGCCTCATGGTACCTGTAGTTTCTCTTGTATTCCCTCCATGGGGTGCTGTGCAATGTTATCTTTACATCAATTGAAACCGCAGTGGGTTTGCAAGCACTGTCCATGAGCTACCCAGCTGCTCCGTGACGCTCCTGATACGATCTCCTGTCCTAATGCATGCTGTTTAGCATCATTTGCGGGCCGCTGCTATGCGGCGGGGCTCATTCCCGACTGGGTTAGCCGGTATAAATCCACACACAAAGGTTACCCTCTTGGATGAGCCACACTCAGGAAGGTGAAATCTTTATATTTATTTCAGGAAGCTTGCAACAGGAAGTCAGGGACATCTTGTAAGATTAAAACATGCCGACGCGTGTCATGAACACCTTCACTTTTACACAGGCAAAATGGTTAAACAGCTGCAAAGCGTTCTTTTATTAACAAGGTACCCGCCCAGTGGCTATGGGCAAAGCCTCATGGTACCTGTAGTTTCTCTTGTATTCCCTCCGTGGGGTGCTGTGCGCTGTTATCTTTACATCAATTGAAACCGCAGTGAGTTTGCAAGCACTGTCCATGGGCTACCCAGCTGCTCCGTGACGCTCCTGATACAACCTCCTGTCCTAATGCATGCGGTTTAGAATCATTTGGGGGCCACTGCTATGCGGCGGGGCTCAATCCCCGACTGGGTTAGCCGGTATAAATCCACACACAAAGGTTACCCTCTTAGATGAGCCACACTCAGGAAGGTGAAATCTTTGTATTTAATTCAGGAAGCTTGCAACAGAAGGTCAGGGACATCTTGCAAGATTAAAACATGCCGATGCGTTTCGTGAACACCTTCACTTTTTTACAGGCAAAATGGTTAAACAGCTGCAAAGCGTTCTTTTATTAACAAGGTACCCGCCCAGTGGCTACGGGCAAAGCCTCATAGTACCTGTAGTTTCTCTTGTATTCCCTCTGTGGGGTGCTGTGCGCTGTTATCTTTACATCAATTGAAATCGCAGTGGGTTTGTAAGCACTGTCCATGAGCTACCCAGCTGCTCCGTGACGCTCCTGATACGACCTCCTGTCCTAATCCATGCTGTTTAGCATCATTTGCGGGCTGCTGCTACGCGGCGGGGCTCAATCCCCGACTGGGTTAGCCAGTATAAATCCACACACAAAGGTTACCCTATTAGATGAGCCACACTCAGGAAGGTGAAATCTTTGTATTTATTTCAGGAAGCTTGCAACAGGAAGTCAGGGACATCTTGCAAGATTAAAACATGCCGACGCGTTTCGCATGTTTGTCTTGCAAGATGTCCCTGACTTCCTGTTGCAAGCTTCCTGAAATAAATACAAAGATTTCACCTTCTGAGTGTGGCTCATCTAAGAGGGTAACCTTTGTGTGTGGATATATATAGGGTTTAATCTCGAACCAGGAATTTAAGTTCTTACACGTGGAGTTGCCAGTAATGCCCAAATTTTACCTCATACCTAAAGTCCATAAAATAATTTCACCAGTTCCAGGACGGCCGATAATTTCGGCGATTAACAGTGTGGGGGAACATCTTGCCCAATATACAGACTATTTCCTTCAACCCCTGGTTAAAAATCTGCCCACATACATCAAGGACACGGGGCATTTCTTGGACAAAATTCGCAATGCAACATGGACTGAAGATTCTCTGTTAATAACATTAGATATTGAGGCCCTTTACACAAGTATCGAACACCATACGGGTCTTAGGGCTCTTGAACATTTTTTGAGCACTAGATCGATAGATTGTTATAATCATAATAAGATGTTGGTTGAACTGGTGTCATGGAGCCTTAAAAACAATTACTTCATGTTTGGCAGAGATGTCTATTTACAGAAGAGAGGTGTTGCGATGGGGGCCTGTTTCTCCCCTAGCTATGCGTGCTTGCATGTAGGCTATTGGGAGGAGCAAGTCCTCATGGGGGAACATCAAGAAACCTTTTCTGGACATGTTGATATGTGGGTCCATTTTATAGATTATGTTTTTTTATTTTGGAGAGGTAATGAGTCCAGTGCTTTGAACTTTATTGAAGAACTTAACATCAATGATTATAATCTCAAGTTTACACACCACATGAGTAAAAATTCAGTAGACTTTCTTGATGTTAAAGTGTATATAAAATCTAACAAACTGGCAACTACTCTCCACAGAAAGGAAACGGCGGGCAATTCCACCCTGCACGCAAATAGTGCCCATCCTAGGCACACGATTGATAACATCCCCTTTGGGGAACTGCTCCGTCTAAAAAGAATTTGCAGCTTGCCAGATGAGTTGGAAAAATGCACAGTAGAGGCCCTTACAAGATTTCAAGCTAGAGGTTATAGTGATCAAATCCTCAGTAGGGCTGTTAACAAAATGAAATTACGCAGCAGGGAATCACTTTTAAATCAAAATAATGATACATCGACTATTGGTGATGATACCGAAAGCTCTGCTCTTAGATTCATTACATCCTTCAGTTGCCAGGACAGGAAGATTAGATCCATTTTGACAAAAAGTTGGCCTACCCTCCAAACAGATGGAGTCCTGGCTTTGAATCTACCACAGAATCCAAAGATTACGTTTAGGAGGGGACCCTCCCTACGTAGTCATGTCTCCAACTCATTCCCTGAACTACCAAAAATTAAATCTTGGTTTCCCCCGCGACTTGGGTTCTTTAAGTGCTCAAGTTGTCGGGCATGTAAATTTGGAGTCAACACCAGCACTTACATGACCCCCTTCAGCCCTACACCTTTAAAGATCAAAGGAAATTACAACTGTAGGACAGAATATGCTGTATATGTCCTGACCTGTACATGCGGCCTGAGGTACGTTGGAAGTACTCGGCTGGCGGTACATGCCAGGATATTGCAGCATCTTCGGGCGATCGTTAATAACGATAATGCGTACCCAGTGGCGAGGCACTTCAAAGGTGTGCATAACAATAACCTGGAGTGTCTTAGCTATTTTGTCTTGACATCTGTGCCCCAACCTCGTAGGGGAGGAGACAGAGACAAGATGCTACGCCAACTAGAATCAAGAACGATTCTAGAGCTGGATACCAAGGTGCCTAATGGGTTGAACACCACAGAGGACTTGTACCATTTTCTATAGGGCAAAAATTAATTCATCGTGACATTGACATTAAATACCCCTATCTTGAAAGAAAAAATTATCGTTTCTATACATTGAGTTTACTGCCTCTCAGAGATAAACTCCATCGTTAAACTCAAATTAGGTTTATAAAACTCTATAAACCCCCCCCTAGTTTTGCTGTTTCCCCCAACATGTATATAGTATATTTTTAGTTTAGAAAACTTATAGAAACTATCATGTTGCTTTGTCATGTCACCCTTATTTTTCTTTGACCTGTTAAAATGCTGCTTATTTTGAATTCTTCTTCACACATGAGTTGTATATTCACTATGGAGGTGTCAGGGGCACTATAAGATGGAAGTTGGTACTTGCTAAATATAGGCATTATTATTTAGAGGGGTTGCCATCAGTTAATGATGTCCCCAAACTTATCATGACCAGTATACTAAGGGGTTGCCATCAGCTTAGAGATGTCCCCGGAAGACTATATATCAGATGCAAGGTCTTAACAGGTCTTTATTAATTAACATCTTTTATACAGAGTGTGTGTATATATTGCGCAAGATTGCACATCATTATTGAAACGGTTTTTTAGAATAACAATCTATTTTTGTATTCAAAATGTTTTTAAGTATTTAACATATGCTTTTTAAACTTAAACTGTGTTATTTATATGATGTTTACACATTGCGACAATTTGCACATAATACATTTTTAAGATCAATGTACTGTTTTGACCAAGCGCATGCATTTAAGCAGATATTTTCTTGTCTATAATATTGAATTTACTCAGTCATGATTGTAAATACATATAAATTTTAATATGATAGTTTGGAATATTGCAACGTCCCTCATTGTACATATGCTTTATATATGCAAAAGCAGTATTTCTTCCATAATCTTTTGTGTCACATGGTGTGTCACATGATGTGCACTAGCATTTGAAAAACACAGGCATTGTGGGTAAACCTTTGACTGTGAGCAAGGGCATCTGCCCGAAACGCGTCAGTTTTTGCTGCTCAGTTTGCCTTAAATAAATTACATCTTGCCTTATTGAGGATTCGTTTGGGCATCTGTTCTGGTTCTGGAGCTGGGCTGCAGTTTTGGCTGTTCGATTGCATATATATATATATATATTTTTCCAAGTTATTGGACAGCCTGGGCCCGCCTCGCTGTGTGGGGGGAGAAGCTGGCGGTTGTGTGGTATTTACCGCGTACTGGTCGGCGAGCACTGTCTCTCTGCCCCCGCTTATTGGACTCCCGTACAGTGAGGTTGGAGCAGTTGGGGACCCGAGGAGGCTACCATCACTTGAAGCACAAGCAGGAAAATGTGGCTTTCCCTTTGCGCAGTGTCCTGTATCGAGCGCAATCCACTTGGCAGCATTTCCCCCAGCGCATCTCACCTGGATTCCTGACGGGGTATTCTGGTTGTTGCAGTCCATTGCAAGATCGTAGGACAGGCAACAGGTGTGCTAACATCATTGGGGGCGGAGCCCCTTTGAACTTTCAAATGGAGGGCAGGACACTCAGCAAAGCAAAGGACAGCTTCCTGACTACTGGGGCGCTGAAGAAGGCAAACCTATGCCGAAATGCATTCGCCCGTCTTTCTCGTGAATAAATGGCTTCCTTGAACTTCCCCTGCTGTGACCTCTGCCTGCTTTCTTTTTCGTGAAGGAAGTTCTTGTTGCATATATATATATATATATATATATATATATATATATATATGTATATATATATTCACTGAAAAAAACATAGGTTTCAGGCCTTATATAGTTAGGAATTAGCATTTAAAAAACCTTGCAAATTCACTGAAAAAACCATAGGTTTCAGGCCTTATATAGTTAGGAATTAGCATTTAAAACACCTTTGAAATTCACTGAAAAAAACATAGGTTTCAGGAGTTATATACTTAGGAATTAGCTTTTACAAAACCTTTGAAATTCACTCAAAAAACTATAAGTTTTAGTGGTGTTGTAGTTAGCTGGACTTTTTACTCATACAAAACCATTGAAATTGCTCCTATATAGTTAGTTGTACTAACTATATTTCGCGCACCCGCAATCCACTGCTGATGATGTCACATATTAGATCATTCATGACATGGTCAGTGACATCACTGATGACATCTCAAATGACATCATATCATAGAAAAAAAGTTAGAACTTTGTTTTGAAAAATGACTCTCGAATCCAACGTATCTCAGAACACTGTGTGTCAAATCAAAAGTCAGTGTTAGTGTTTGGAGAAAACATCAAATCTGTATAAAAGTTGTCTACCAATGTAGCTGAAAGTAGGATTACCTTGTTTAGAAGATGAAGCACACATAGATGTGAAGCATCGCCGTCAGCATTGGTCCCATTAGCAATGTTCGTAATGGATGATACCTGTGCGCCTGTTTCCTCTCGTACCTCACCGTCAGCATTTTGCATCTGTGAGATCTCAATTAATGCAGTCATCAGAATTGGTAGCCGCTGGGGACAACACAGTGCATGGCCATTACTGGTTCAAGCAAAGTATCAACATCCATTGGCATGACTGATGGGAGTGTAAGACATGAGTTCAACACGCATTCTTCTCGGCATAGAAGGCAGCGTAGAACAGGTAAGATGTAATCTGGCCAGATTGGTCTGAATGACAGAAACCAAGTGGTATTTAATTCTCGTAGACAAAGTAGTCCCAAAATGTGGACAATGCACTCACGACACTTCATCGCCAGTAGAGTTGTCTCCAAGAAGAACTGGGTGTCGCTGGTGGATTGACTTGCCATATCGCAGCAGTAGGAGCAAAAATAGTATCCCTGCAGCGAGTCTCAAAATGAGAGGCAGTCCGCCAAACACTGAGTGCACGAAGTTTGGAAATATTCCCAGGACTGCTTCAAAAGGTGCTAACAGTCCAGAAAATATGGTCTTAAATACATGTATTGTACATGTATTTAAGACCATATTTTCTGTACATTTTTAAGATACTACTTAACATTTCAGAGAAATGTACAGGGCAGTTTGTATTTAAGAGGGCATGTATCTCGGCAGAAGTCCCTGCAACTTGTAGATCATAGGTTTTTTTGGCCGAGGTCAGTGGCACAGTTGTTTACAAAAAAAAATGCTTTCATTCTGCTTAAAGTATCAATTCGTATAGAAGAGATGTTCAGTGAAGGCCATAACAGCGACTCCCTGTCTGACTTGGTCTTTTGAAACAATACTTGCATACAGCAAGTGACCCTGGCTGACACAGTTACTAGATATGGTATACCTGGCAACATGCCTCAGCAGCTCTGATCGTACAACATGAGGTAACTTCTATTAGAAAGTTGTCAAAAAATTGGATCAATCACCGCAGCCAGTGAGCCTTGCAGGTGGCAGGATAAGTTAAGGAACCATCGCATGCCCCGTTTAAATTAATACCCTGACAAAGGAGAGAACCGATTAGTGCGTTTTCACAATTTTTACCACTAAAAACATTTCCCTTCCCCCACTCCAACATCTGTGTGTGTACGGTAATTCCCAGGATGTCTTGATGTATTTGTTACCCAACCTTTTATATGTGCCTGCTGGTATATGTTTTAACAACTGTTGATGGCCAGAATGCAGAACAATGTCATACATTCACGCCAGTACAGAGGCCAGGGCCTAAATCCATAATTTTTTTGCTCACCACACCACCCCAGTTCAGACATGGCCATATGCAAATCAGCCTTGACCCTGTGCCTCATGAGAACAGTCCTGCCAAAACTGCCAAATCATGTCTTCCCTGGACCGGAATGAAGGATCCTAGGACCGGTTTCTGGCTATCAGCCGTCATCAGCCAGGATAGCTTGACTCCAGTGGTGTGGAGAGCATGGGACTCACGTCTGAGCATACCCGTCCCACTCGGGGTGACAATTGCAAAAACAACAGTTGATGGACAGAATGCAGAACAATGTCATACATTCACCCCAGTACAAAGATCTGAGCATAAATCCATAGTTGTTTTGCTCAACACACCACCCCAGTTCAGACATGGCCATATGCAAATCAGCATTGACCCTGTGCCTCATGGGAACAGTCCAGCCCAAACTGCCAAGCCATGTCTTCCCTGGACCAGATTAAAGCATCCTAGGACCGGTTTCTGGCTATCAGCTATCATCAGCCAGGATAGTTTGACTCCAGTGGTGTGGAGAGCACGGGACTCACGTCTGAGCATACCCGTCCCACTCAGGGAGACAAATACAAAAACAACAGTTGATGGACAGAATGCAGAACAATGTCATACATTCACCCCAGTACTGAGATCTGAGCCTAAATTCATAGTTTTTTTGCTCACCACACCACCCCAGTTCAGACATGGCCATATGCAAATCAGCCTTGACCCTGTGCCTCATGGGAACAGTCCAGCCCGAACTGCCAAGCCATGTCTTCCCTGGACTGGAATCAAGCATCCTAGGACCGCTTCTGGCTATCAGCCGTCATCAGCCAGGATACCTTGACTCCAGTGATGTGGAGAGCACGGGACTCATGTCTGAGCATACCCGTGCCACTCGGGGTGACAAATGCAAAAACAACAGTTGATGGACAGAATGCAGAACAATGTCATACATTAACCCCAGTACAGAGATCTGGGCCTAAATCCATAGTTTTTTTGCTCACCACACCACCCCAGTTCAGACATGGCCATATGCAAATTAGCCTTGACCATGTGCCTCATAGGAACAGTCCAGCCCGAACTGCCAAGCCATGTCTTCCCTGGACCGGAATGAAACATCCCAGGACCGTTTTTTGGCTATCAGCCGTCATCAGCCAGGATAGCTTCACTCCAGTGGTGTGGAGAGCACGGGACTCACGTCTGAGTATACCCGTCCCACTTGGGGTGACAAATGCAAAAACAACAGTTGATGGACAGAATGCAGAAAAATGTCATACATTCACCCTAGTACAGAGATCTGAGCCTAAATCCATAGTTTTTTTGCTCACCACATCACCCCAGTTCAGACATGGCCATATGCAAATCAGCCTTCACCCTGTGCCTCATGGGAACAGTCTAGCCTGAACTGCCAAGCCTTGTCTTCCCTGGACCAGAATAGAGCATCCTAGGACCGGTTTCTGGATATCAGCCGTAATCAGCCAGGATAGCTTGACTCCAGTGGTGTGGAGAGCACAGGACTCACATCTGAGCATACCCGTCCCACTCAGGGTGACAAATGCAAAAACAACAGTTGATGGACAGAATGCAGAAAAATGTCATACATTCACCCCAGTACAAAGATCTGAGCATAAATCCATAGTTGTTTTGCTCAACACACCACCCCAGTTCAGACATGGCCATATGCAAATCAGCATTGACCCTGTGCCTCATGGGAACAGTCCAGCCCGAACTGCCAATCCATGTTTTCCCTGGACCAGAATAAAGCATCCTAGGACCGGTTTCTGGCTATCAGCCATCATCAGTCAGGATAGTTTGACTCCAGTGGTGTGGAGAGCACGGGACTCACGTCTGAGCATACCCGTCCCACTCAGGGAGACAAATACAAAAACAAGAGTTGATGGACAAAATGCAGAAAAATTTCATACATTCACCCCAGTACCGAGATCTGAGCCTAAATTCTTAGTTTTTTTGCTCACCACACCACCCAAGTTCAGACATGGCCATATGCAAATCAGCCTTGACCCTGTGCCTCATGGGAACAGTCCAGCCCGAACTGCCAAGCCATGTCTTCCCTGGACCGGAATCAAGCATTATAGGACCGGTTTCTGGCTATCAGCCATCATCAGCCAGGATAGCTTCACTCCAGTGGTGTGGAGAGCACGGGACTCACGTCTGAGTATACCCGTCCCACTTGGGGTGACAAATGCAAAAACAACAGTTGATGGACAGAATGCAGAAAAATGTCATACATTCACCCTAGTACAGAGATCTGAGCCTAAATCCATAGTTTTTTTGCTCACCACATCACCCCAGTTCAGACATGGCCATATGCAAATCAGCCTTCACCCTGTGCCTCATGGGAACAGTCTAGCCTGAACTGCCAAGCCTTGTCTTCCCTGGACCAGAATAGAGCATCCTAGGACCGGTTTCTGGATATCAGCCGTAATCAGCCAGGATAGCTTGACTCCAGTGGTGTGGAGAGCACAGGACTCACATCTGAGCATACCCGTCCCACTCAGGGTGACAAATGCAAAAACAACAGTTGATGGACAGAATGCAGAAAAATGTCATACATTCACCCCAGTACAAAGATCTGAGCATAAATCCATAGTTGTTTTGCTCAACACACCACCCCAGTTCAGACATGGCCATATGCAAATCAGCATTGACCCTGTGCCTCATGGGAACAGTCCAGCCCGAACTGCCAATCCATGTCTTCCCTGGATCAGAATAAAGCATCCTAGGACCGGTTTCTGGCTATCAGCCATCATCAGTCATGATAGTTTGACTCCAGTGGTGTGGAGAGCACGGGACTCACGTCTGAGCATACCCGTCCCACTCAGGGAGACAAATACAAAAACAACAGTTGATGGACAAAATGCAGAAAAATGTCATACATTCACCCCAGTACCGAGATCTGAGCCTAAATTCTTAGTTTTTTTGCTCACCACACCACCCAAGTTCAGACATGGCCATATGCAAATCAGCCTTGACCCTGTGCCTCATGGGAACAGTCCAGCCCGAACTGCCAAGCCATGTCTTCCCTGGACCGGAATCAAGCATTATAGGACCGGTTTCTGGCTATCAGCCATCATCAATATAATAAGGCCTAACACCTCAAAGGCTGTTAGGACTACAGTGCGCACTACTGAGTCTTTATTTAAACATTCATGCAAAACTTTTTAAATTCATCAGTTGTTGTATTTAATATTTTTCAAATCTTGAACCAGTGATTCAATCAAATATTCATTTCAACAATTCATATTTCACTTGTAATATACATTTCTGTTAATATTTCATGAACAACCACCCAATGCATTTCGGGACGTTCTTGTCCCTTCGTCAGGGGTTCAAGTTGTAGACTGAAAAAACAAGGAAACAATATATAAACGATGCCTTATCACATATTTAACGTGAACAATTATATGACCTTATCAAACATCAACATCATTACAATTTTTTCGTTACAAATATAGCATTGGTGTTATTTTTAACCAAACAAAAGATCATCAACACAATCATTAATAGAAATAGTGAATACTTTAGTACGAAAATCGCTATCTGTTGTACATAGCTAGAGAATTGACGTTCAGTCATGGAGTTTATACAAAACTAGTTTGTTAAACTTTTGTCAATATATCATCCTTGTATACCTCACAATGATATGATTACCTCTATCTACGTAAGGTGATGTTAGTATGCCGATAACTCATGTGAGTGAACATTATTCATGGACATTAAAAAATGCGTGCTCACCTTAATAACGGAAGACGAACGTCGTGGTTAAAAAACCATGAAATATTATTTATAGCCGACTCTGTTTAAGAAACAAGTATATAATGTCAGCGCCATTGAAATATATCTCAAGACGTTATGTGTGGCCGATATATCAAAAGGCTCACCTTTGTCAAGACGAAGTAGTATTAACCGTCTCGAAGTGGTCAATAAGGTAGTCCGTGCCTACAGAAGTAAAGGTCACATCAGTACCTTTAAAAATATAGTTTGTTTATAAAAACGAAACGACTAACACACACGCTTACCTCTCGAGAAAAAAGGAGACGCCAAAGTATTCATCCACCTCGCTGATTCGATGATGTACTTCCGTGTCATCATCCTCAGCTTATATGTAAAACTTCCGGGTGCGAAAAATGAAGATTGACGACGGACTATACTTTTCTACGTGTTAGTAACTCTCACTCATGTGAAACGTACCGTGGTTATCGATAAACACTACTTGCTATGTTGCAGATGTGTTTGATATAGCGTTAAGTGTAAAAACAATATAATAAACGATGTAATAGAGATAAATATTAACGCTCAAATTTTCTGTAAAGCGTCATAGTTAAACCGCCCATATCTTTAAACGACGACAAAAAATATAAAGTCAAACTAAATTTTCACAGATACAGGCCTTATGTCATATTTACTGAACAAAATGTACATAATTTCTATTTGTGTTCATATCTAAAGAAATGAATTTATCTATTATTACATCTAGCTATACAATTTTGTAACGTCATTACCCAATGTGAATTACCTGCCTGCTATTTACACCTTATGCAATCACAACACTAACATTATTAAAATAACGACACATGATAAATCTTCTTGTGTATTATGATGGTGAACTATTAATGTGTTATCATATGTGTTTACTTAATATTTTTTCTAAAGGATTCGTAGTGGCTTATTAAAACTGTCATCAAGCCTGTCTGAACATATTTATAAAAAGCAGCTCATTTCAAATTTATCATTTAACCCGGATGGGGTCAAAGTTTGTAATTTTTTGATCCAGAAAGCCTCTCTTCGGAGGAGGGTTTGATCATTATCTCTGCCTTCGTGTCGGGGTATTACTTCAATGATCTGGCATTTAATTTGTGCAATCGTATGTCTTTTTTCCATCCAATGTACCGCCAATGGTGATGTAGAATTTTGGTTGCGAATTCGGCTCTTGTGTTCAGATACTCGAATTTTGAATTTTCTTGTAGTTTTACCTACATACAGTAGTCCACACGGACATTTGATAGAATAGACGACAAAGTCAGTATTACAATCTGACGTGTGATGTAATGGTATTTTCTCGCCTGTTCTTGGATGCAGTAATGTGTTGCCCAGTATCATGTTGTTGCAATTATTGCAATTCCAGCATTTAGTTGTACCACGGAAGGATCCTCCTTATGACTTTGTTCTTGGAGATTTAGTTAGAAATTCTTTCAAGTTTTGTGCTCTTGTGTAAGCGAATAGTGGTTTATCTATGAAAAGATTCTGAAAATCAGATTCCACTTCCAATAATTCCCATCTACGTGTGATGATCCTTTTTATATCTCTCGATGCTGAGGAGTATTTAGAGACGAATATCATTCTGGTAGTACTGGTTTTTTCTTGTTTCTTGAGCAAAAGACTTCTTGGCATGTTATTGACCGTTTCAATTTGTCTATTCAGAATGGGTTCTGGATATCCTCTTTGTATATATCTGGATTTTTGTTCAGACAATGATTCTTTGCAGTCTTTTACATTCGAGGAGATCCGTTTGATTCTCATGAATTGAGATGTGGGCAAATTATCAATCAAATTTTTGGGATGGAAGCTACTGTATAGTAGTGCATTATTTCTGTCTGTCGGTTTTTTAAAGAGCTTGGTTTCGATGACTTGATTTTTCACTTTAACCAATACATCCAAAAAGAAAATTTCATCATGACTGATAGTGAATGTAAATTGTATCCTTGGATCTACTTGATTTAGGTGAATGATGTTATTTGAACATGATCATATATTGTCTGACCAATGCTGGAAAGAAGGCCTAGTGTTTTTTAGACGATACATCGATGATATCTTTGTAATTTGGCGACACTCTGAAAGTGCTTTATTGAATAACATCATTCACCTAAATCAAGTAGATCCAAGGATACAATTTACATTCACTATCAGTCATGATGAAATTTCCTTTTTGGATGTATTGGTTAAAGTGAAAAATCAAGTCATCGAAACCAAGCTCTTTAAAAAACCGACAGACAGAAATAATGCACTACTATACAGTAGCTTCCATCCAAAAAATGTGATTGATAATTTGCCCACATCTCAATTCATGAGAATCAAACTGATCTCCTCGAATGTAAAAGACTGCAAAGAATCATTGTCTGAACAAAAATCCAGATATATACAAAGAGGATATCCAGAACCCATTCTGAATAGACAAATTGAAAAGGTCAATAACATGCCAAGAAGTCTTTTGCTCAAGAAACAAGAAAAAACCAGTACTACCAGAATGATATTCGTCTCTAAATACTCCTCAGCATCGAGAGATATAAAAAGGATCATCACACGTAGATGGGAATTATTGGAAGTGGAATCTGATTTTCAGAATCTTTTCATAGATAAACCACTATTCGCTTACACAAGAGCACAAAACTTGAAAGAATTTCTAACTAAATCTCCAAGAACAAAGTCAAAAGGAGGATCCTTCCGTGGTACAACTAAATGCTGGAATTGCAATAATTGCAACAACATGATACTGGGCAACACATTACTGCATCCAAGAACAGGCGAGAAAATACCATTACATCACACGTCAGATTGTAATACTGACTTTGTCGTCTATTCTATCAAATGTCCGTGTGGACTTCTGTATGTAGGTAAAACTACAAGAAAATTCAAAATTCGAGTATCTGAACATAAGAGCCGAATACGCAACCAAAATTCTACATCACCATTGGCGGTACATTGGATGGAAAAAAGACATACGATTGCACAAATTAAATGCCAGATCATTGAAGTAATACCCCGACACAAAGGCAGAGATAATGATCAAACCCTCCTCCGAAGAGAGGCTTTCTGGATCAAAAAATTACAAACTTTGACCCCATCCAGGTTAAATAATAAATTTGAAATGAGCTGCTTTTTATAAATATGTTCAGACAGGCTTGATGACAGTTTTAATAAGCCACTACGAATCCTTTAGAAAAAATATTAAGTAAACACATATGATAACACATTAATAGTTCACCATCATAATACACAAGAAGATTTATCATGTGTCGTTATTTTAATAATGTTAGTGTTGTGATTGCATAAGGTGTAAATAGCAGGCAGGTAATTCACATTTGGTAATGACGTTACAAAATTGTATAGCTAGATGTAATAATAGATAAATTAATTTCTTTAGATATGAACACAAATAGAAATTATGTACATTTTGTTCAGTAAATATGACATAAGGCCTGTATCTGTGAAAATTTAGTTTGACTTTATATTTTTTGTCGTCGTTTAAAGATATGGGCGGTTTAAATATGACGCTTTACAGATAATGTGAGCGTTATTATTTATCTCTATTACATCGTTTATTATATTGTTTTTACACTTAACGCTATATCAAACACATCTGCAACATAGCAAGTACTGTTTATCGATAACCACGGTACGTTTCACATGAGTGAGAGTTACTAACACGTAGAAAAGTATAGTCCGTCGTCAATCTTCATTTTTCGCACCCGGAAGTTTTACATATAAGCTGAGGATGATGACACGGAAGTGCATCATCGAATCAGCGAGGTGGATGAATACTTTGGAGTCTCCTTTTTTCTCGAGAGGTAAGCGTGTGTGTCAGTCGTTTCGTTTTTATAAACAAATTATATTTTTAAAGGTACTGATGTGACCTTTACTTCTGTAGGCACGGACTACCTTATTGACCACTTCGAGACGGTTAATACTACTTCGTCTTGACAAAGGTGAGCCTTTTGATATATCGGCCACACATAACGTCTTGAGATATATTTCAATGGCGCTGACATTATATACTTGTTTCTTAAACAGAGTCGGCTATAAATAATATTTCATGGTTTTTTAACCACGACGTTCATCTTCCGTTATTAAGGTGAGCACGCATTTTTTAATGTCCATGAATAATGTTCACTCACATGAGTTATCGGCATACTAACATCACCTTACGTAGATAGAGGTAATCATATCATTGTGAGGTATACAAGGATGATATATTGACAAAAATGTAACAAACTAGTTTTGTATAAACTCCATGACTGAACGTCAATTCTCTAGCTATGTACAACAGATAGCAATTTTCGTACTAAAGTATTCACTATTTCTATTAATGATTGTGTTGATGATCTTTTGTTTGGTTAAAAATAACACCAATGCTATATTTGTAACGAAAAAATGGTAATAATGTTGATGTTTGATAAGGTCATATAATTGTTCACGTTAAATATGTGATAAGGCATCGTTTATATATTGTTTCCTTGTTTTTTCAGTCTACAACTTGAACCCCTGACGAAGGGACAAGAACGTCCCGAAATGCATTGGGTGGTTGTTCATGAAATATTAACAGAAATGTATATTACAAGTGAAATATGAATTGTTGAAATGAATATTTGATTGAATCACTGGTTCAAGATTTGAAAAATATTAAATACAACAACTGATGAATTTAAAAAAGTTTTGCATGAATGTTTAAATAAAGACTCAGTAGTGCGCACTGTAGTCCTAACAGCCTTTGAGGTGTTAGGCCTTATTATATAGATTATTATAAATGCTTGGCAGGCATTAATACAGAGCAGCACACATACCGTACATATCCTGAATAAATACACACAACTGTGTGCGACATTCATCCACATTCTATCAGCCATCATCAGCCAGGATAGTTTGACTCCAGTGGTGTGGAGAGCACAGGACTCACATCTGAGCATACCCGTCCCACTCAGGGTGACAAATGCAAAAACAACAGTTGATGGACAGAATGCAGAAAAATGTCATACATTCACCCCAGTACAGAGATCTGGGCCTAAATCCATAGTTTTTTGCTCACCACACCACCCCAGTTCAGACATGGCCATATGCAAATCAGCATTGACCCTGTGCCTCATGGGAACAGTCCAGCCCGAACTGCCAAGCCATGTCTTCCCTGGACCAGAATCAAGCATCCTAGGACCGGTTTCTGGCTATCAGCCATCATCAGCCAGGATAGTTTGACTCCAGTGGTGTGGAGAGCACGGGACTCACGTCTGAGCATACCCGTCCCACTCAGGGAGACAAATACAAAAACAACAGTTGATGGACAGAATGCAGAAAAATTTCATACATTCACCCCAGTACCGAGATCTGAGCCTAAATTCATAGTTTTTTTGCTCACCACACCACCCCAGTTCAGACATGGCCATATGCAAATCAGCCTTGACCCTGTGCCTCATGGGAACAGTCCAGCCCGAACTGCCAAGCCATGTCTTCCCTGGACCGGAATCAAGCATTATAGGACCGGTTTCTGGCTATCAGCCATCATCAGCCAGGATAGTTTGACTCCAGTGGTGTGGAGAGCACAGGACTCACATCTGAGCATACCCGTCCCACTCAGGGTGACAAATGCAAAAACAACAGTTGATGGACAGAATGCAGAAAAATTACATACATTCACCCCAGTACAGAGATCTGGGCCTAAATCCATAGATTGTTGCTCACCACACCACCCCAGTTCATACATGGCCATATGCAAATCAGCCGTGACCCTGTGCCTCATGGGAACAGTCCAGCCCGAACTGCAAAGCCATATCTTCCCTGGACTGGAATCAAGCATCCTAGGACCCGTTTTTGGCTATCAGCCGTCATCAGCCAGGATAGCTTGACTCCAGTGGTGTGGAGAGCACCGGACTCACATCTGAGCATACCCATGCCACTCAGGGTGACAAATGCGAAAACAACAGTCTATGCAGAACAATGTCATACATTCACCCCAGTACAGAGATCTGCGCCTAAATCCATAGTTTTTTTGCTCACCACACCACCCCAAGCGCTCCGTCCATCATCCCCTTTTGTATCGCTTTGTTCGCCCTAAGTTGGCAGGGTATGCTCAGACGTGAGTCCCTTGCTCACTTTACCACTGGATTCAAGCTTGCCTGGCTGATGACGACTGTGATGCCAGAAACCGGTCCCAGGATGCTTGTTTCCGGTCCAGGGAAGACATGGCTTTGGCAGTTCGGGCCCGACTGTTCCCATGAGGCAAAGTGTCAGACTGATTTGCATATGGCCATGTCTGAACTGGGGTGGCAGAGTGGGCTAAAGTATAGTGATGGATTAAACCCAGATCAGTTGACTGGGGGTGAGTGTTTGATTTGCTCAAATGCTCCGTCCATCATCCCCTTTTGTATCGGTATATGTTTTAGGCAATCTTGAAAATGGAAAATTGTAACAGGCAGAGTGATTGTTCCATGTCTAATCCATTCAGTAGCTGGTTTCTCTGCTACCGTAAATGGCAATCTTTCCAGTTTTTAAATGTTCAGCACCATATAGTCTGCTCCCCTCTGTGCCAATTTGATCTGTTTATCAGTGAGATTGAATACTGAAAACAATGACGTAGCATTGATTAAACGCTAAGGCACATAGCCTGAACGTAGGTTTTGCAACGTCCAGCCTAATAGCATGATAGAACGTAATTGCGACTGACCATGTTGCAACATGACCAAGTCCTGTTCCATGATGTCCATGGCAGAATACACTATGCTGTCCAATGAATATATCCTGGACTACAGAGTCGGTAACCCATTGTCAACCACAGAGAGAGTTTTCTCTAAATTAATGCAATCAATTTCTCGTATACGTTCTGCAGTCTCTACTTGCGTAATCTTCCATGCTTCATTATAAGCAGCATAGATACCACCATGTATAAAACGTTTTTGACGCGGTGTTCTTGGTCCTAGCAAGAATTCCCTAGATCAGCGCCATCTTTAAGTAAAGATAGGTGTTGTTTTACATCCTTGAGTGTAGCTCTATGTAACCATTCAAGGCATAGTTTCCCTACACTGTATTTTGTTACTATTCCTGGATGCTGTCTTTGACCATATATTGGGTCTGGCCTAGTGAATGTGAAACCCTGTGTTTTGTTCAGGAATCTATTTTGATAGTTGTTTGTGTCTGTGGGCCAGATCAACCATTTTTTCCAATCTGGATCTGTTCTGTTGTGATGCAAAATAGTATGTACATCGACCTCACCCTTTGAAGTGTTGCTATTTTCAGGTGTAGGTGTAGGTATGGACAGATCGTTCAGTTCTTTTAACTTGGCTAACCCAAGGCAAGACGTCTGCTGGACGGTGTCATTTAAAAACATAAGTTGCTCAGGGATGATACAGGCTCTAATCATAGCTTCTATCCCCAGTACCTGACAATCTTTTGTGCCCTAGACGGTTTTTGTTTCTATGTTGTCTTTCCAAAAATTGAAACCTAGTTTGGACAGTTGGGCAAAAAAGGCTGCCGAATAAATTTGTTTGGTATTTGTCAACATACTTTTCATGCCTGTTTTGTTTACATTTCTAAAGCAAAATGGTTCAGCATTGGATAGATTGAACCCTGAAAAGCACTGAAATTTTCTTGCAAATGTTTTTGAGCTACCCTTTGGTGGTGTAGGACAATGTTCCCATTGGTTATACATTAATACATTTCTAGGCATTGTTGGTTTGTGCAAGAAATGATGACCATAATGGTTATAACAATACATTTCTTCATAGTCTGATGAACTTTCTAAATATTCATGATTTGTGAATACTGCAGTCATTTCTAAGTCTGACACCATATTATTAACAGTCTCGAAGTCCCAATCATCAGAAAAGGTGCTAGATGAAACAAAGTCACTTAATGACATCTTGAATAAGTGTGGAATCTTCAACAGCTCCGACGGGCCAAAAATGTCATATTCAGTTCTGTCCCAAGCTATACTACCAGGTATAGGAACTGTTGTGATGTTGACTGATGACACATCTCTTTGTTCACAATGTGATGATTTGTGTGGTTTGAGGAGTAAGTTGATGTTCTTACTTGCTGTGTCCATTTTGACATATCTTCCATTTATCAGCATTCCCAAGGTTATTACCAGAGTCAACCAAATTAGAAGAAAAAGCACACCCAACACAATCCAAAGTTCAATCCATGGAGAAACCAGATAAGTCTTTTCCAGGTGATGAAAAGGTCTGTAGCTTGTTCTTTGAAAGTTCTTTTTACTGGCGTTGTTTCAGGTTCACTAGAATCCTCGGAAAACATAACACAGTTAATGAAACAGCCAGAGGCAGTTCTGTCAGTGGTGGGGATTGCATCCGGATTTTTCGAAATCGCTGGAACCACTTGATCACTTGTTACTTCGTTGTAGACAGGTGTTTCTTTAAAAACTGTTATTTGGGTTTCAAGAGGTACAAGTTCAATTGCTTTGTTGCATAGTCCTTCATTTCGCACTGCAGATTCCTCAAAGGTGATGAGTCTCTCACTCTGAACCTGTTGGATAGTAGCCAGATTAGGGTGTCTGCTACTTGGTCGGAGTCCACTTGGCCTACTGCTTAGTATCAGCCACATGATATGGTTTGACCAGGTTGATGGACACAAGCCTGTTCTCCTTTTTACCAGCAAGGGGCGGCAGTAATACTGTTCTTGATCAGTGGATTGCTAGGACAGGTACTGGTTGTCTGTAAGAAGGCCCAAATTCCTTCTTGTCCCCGATCTTCTCTCTGACTAGATCCCCAAGCTTAGGAATCCAGACAGGCTTTGCTGTGATGGTTGGTTTTTCTTCAGTGGTGGTTGGCTTAAGGAACACGTTGCTTTGTTTCATTCTTATTTTATTTAAGTCCTGTAAAACAGCCAAACGGTCTTTGATATCAAATGGTTTTTGGTCTACCACTGAAGTCTGACAGTCGAGGTCCACTACTAACATTCTGGTCCCAAAAAGGACTTCACATGGAGTGATACCCCCTAGAGAACTTCTTGGCAGATTGTTAAGACTACGTTGGACACTTATTAGATGTTTGACCCACCCATCACCCGAGCCAAATACCCTAGCTGTTATAGATTGCTTTATGTCCCGTATTTTTCTCTCCAAAACCGAATTTCCCTCAGGATGGAATGGACTAGAGTACCGAAATGCAACGCCCATACTGGCCATGGTCTCCTTCTAAGCTCGAGAGCTAAATGCAGGACCCTGGTCAGAATGTAGCGTGCCAACTACGCATGTGCCAATAAAGACTCGCAAAACTTGTATAACAGTTTGAGTGTCAGCCGAGCGCAGAGGCCATATCCAAATGAACCTTGAACACGAAACCACTGTGACCATGATATATTTATAGTTACCATCCCTCTGTAAGGGACCGCAGTGATCCAGGTTAATGCAAGCTAATGGTTTATCTGAAATTAAAAGGGGCATCTGCAAAGGACGTTTCACAGTAGAGACTTTCATCTTTTGGCATATTTCACATTCCAAAACATAGTTTCTGGTCTGTTTCCTCATGCGTGGCTACCCCGTATCTCTGTTTTCATAATGACACTCTGGAGGAAACACCTGCATGTGCAGAGGCAAGCCCTTCATGTTCTGCTAGGATTAATACTAATCTATGTTCCATGTTTGGAATTACCCTATCCCCCACTCCAGGTATTCGAGCAAATAGACCATTGTTCGCATCAGTTACATATGAGTATTCGAGTGGAAACCCTTTAGGTTACGTTCTTCCACTGGCTTTGCTTGAAGCATTAACAGATAGCATTATTTTGCTGTCTATTTTTGTTTTTGAATGAGTGATTGCAGCTACAGAAGCTGTTTGCACAGCTGCCTTTGCGGCTTCATCAGCCAATGAATTCCCTTCAACGTTAACCCCATAACGTTGATGACTCAGCGTATGTATCACATAAGTGTTTTGTAGTCCTTGTCGTAAGTGAACTACTTGTTCCCAAAGCAGTTTATGCTTGATTGTGCCACCTTTTGCATCTTTGTAACCCTTTTTTAAGCCAGTTTTGCAAGTATTCATTGTAAGATTGAACACAATAATATGAATCGCACACTATGAGTGTGGGGATTTCGCGATATGTATTTTCAAGTGCCATCTTGAATGCTTGTAGTTCAGCTCGCTGAGCTGTATAATCTCCTAGAGATTGAGTTTTAGTGACCATTGGTCGGAATTTGCCATTGCGCCAGCGACCTTTAAAGATCGCGCACGCCGCACTATAGGCTTGTTTACTCCTCGTAGCAGGTTGAGTTGATCCGTCAGTATAAATTATAAATTCATACTGATCAAGAGGCAGAATTTCAGTAGGCAGAGGACATTCTTGTTCGTATTGAAGACATGCTTGTGTTTTCAAATATGGGTCAAAAACATATTCAACGTCCGTTGCAGCAAGAGAATTAACCCATTGTATCCATCTCAGATGTAAAGCTTTAGCATTTGGAATGCTCACTTTTGACACTGCCTCTAAGGCAGGTACAGGTGCATCGACCATAATGCGCTTACCCTGTGCGAGGGCTCTCTCTTTTGCTACTCCAGTTTGTACCACTGACAGAATTGTTTCTGTTAAAGTGAATTTCATTTCTGCTTGTGTGTACAAGTGTGATTTGTAAGCTATTGGTACTTTTTCACCTTCGTTAAAAGTTAAGTATGTGAATCCGCATTGTTCTGAAATGATTCGGATCACTAAGTTGCGTACGTTTACGCGTGTTTGCAAATGGTTAGTTGCTATCATGTCTGTTTGCAGTGAACACAATATTTCTGTGTGTTTTTGTGTCCAATTTACTGTTTTAAAATCAGGTTTGATTTAATTCGGAGAGAGGTTTAACCCTTTCTGCGTAGTTTAGTATGTAAGTTCTTCTTTAAATTCAGGAAACCTAAAATCGACTGTAAGTTTTTCAACGTTTTTGGAGGTTGAAGCAGTTCACATTTTTCTAGAAAGTTTGCTGCCATGCTTTTGCCTTCACTTGATCATTCGTATCCGAAGAACAGGACGTTTAAATTGCCAATTCTTGATTTTTTTAAATTGAATTTGTAGCCCTCAGAGGCGAATCCAAGTATAATGGCATTCACCCTAATAAAGTGCCTATCCAAGTTATCGTCTGTCAGATAGATGTCATCCACATATGATAATGCTTCATCATCATATGTTTGTAGTAATTCTGTTACTCTTGCTGAGAATAACCCAGGACTATTCTTGAATGCCTGTGGGAGATGACGGAAGAGACGCTGTGTCCCCATAATTGAGAAAGAGGTCAAATACCTACTTTCTGGCGCAATGTTTTGACTGAAGAAACAGTTAGAAATATCTAATGTGGTTTTGTACTTTTTACGCACAATGTTATTCAATAATGCTGTACTGTGTGCATGTTGCACTGCAAATGTCTTGCAACAAGAATTTAGATGTCTGTAATCCAATATTAGATGATATGTATTGTCTGGTTTGGAGACAGGAAATAAAGGATTGTTTATTGAGGAGGTGCATGTTTCAATCACCCCCTGGTATTCAAGTTGATCTAAGATCTCCCTGACCTGTTGTTTAGCTTCTTGCTTCTTCCTTAACTAGGTACTGCCTTTGCGCAGTTGGTTGATTTTTTTTGTTGGATTTTATGGTGAGACAAGTCCCCATCCCATCCTACATGATTTTTGTATAATGCTGGAGCCTGGGCAACTGCCATTTCCTGGCATAAGTATATTTTAAATTAATTGGAATGTGTTTAGAGAAGGCTGGCATAATGATGTCTTCACCATGTGGGCACTCCCTGACAAATGTTGGTGGCCAGTCTTGTTCAGCTAGAAGAATGTCATAACCCTTAGAGAGTCGCTCCCAAAAGAGTGCTCTTATCTTTCTTGGTGTGTCTCCCTCCATCCGGAGTGTTGTTTCTCATAACTTATGTGGAGAACTAACCCTGGTATCTGCAGTTTCAACTTGAATAAATTCATTCAAGTCCACTGTCTCCAGATGATCCTTCAAGTTCTTGCGAGCTATGGTGACTTCTGCTGCGCTGTCCAACATTGTCTGAGCCCATTCTCTGTTCTTGAATTTGAGTTTGAGTTTGAGTTTAAAACATTTATAAAGCGCACGTACACCAGGCGGTTTCATGGCGCTGTGCAGAAGCAGAGCTCAAGGGGGGTAGAAGGGGCGGGGAGGAGGGGGGGAGATAGGGCAACTATGACGGAAAGTCTTGTGAAAAGAGCAAGGTTTTCAGCGCCTTGCGAAACTGAGGATAAAGAGTGGAAGATTTAAGGTGGGCGGGAAGAGAATTCCAAAAGGCAGGGGCAAGTGTGGAAAATTTCGTGCCCCCCCACTTTTTCCGCCTGAAGCGGGGAACTGTCAGCAAATATTGAGTGGATGAACGTAATTCTCTGGCGGGGGCGTAGGCTTTGATTTCCGAGGTGATGAAGGCAGGGGCTACGCCAGCTCGGGCCTGAAAGGTAATGCATCCTAACTTGAACTGAACTCTTTCATGAATGGGGAGCCAGTGCAAGGACTTTAGGAGCGGGGTGACATGGTGGAATTTGGCCTGATTGTGGACCAGGCGGGCAGCCTGGTTTTGGACCAACTGCAGTCGTCGCATACTGTAGGCAGGCATGCCACAGTATAACGCGTTGCCGTAATCTAGGCGAGAGATTACCATCGCCAGGACAATGAGTTTCAGGGCGGAAAAAGAAAAGAAACGGGAAACTTTGCGCATAGTGCGGAGTAAGAGAAAGGAGGAGGAAACCACAGAGCTAACCTGGGAGTGCATAGTAAGATGGTTGTTAAGTTTGATCCCCAGAGTTTTCACGGTGGAGGAGGGGGGGGAAGACCTAGGGAAGGGGGCCAAAAGAGAGGGGTCCAGGGACTGGAGCAACCACCTCTCAGAACCAGCTCTGTTTTGTCTGGGTTTAGCTTCAGGTGGTTGTAATTCATCCAGTCCCGGATAAAGATCATAATGGATTGGAAGTTCGCCATGGACTCAGGGGAGGAAGACACGGAGAAAATCAGCTGGAGATCATCCACATAATTGTATACGGAGACCTCCATTTGCTGAAGGGCAAAAATAAGGGGGGCGATGTACATTTTAAATAACAGAGGGGAAAGGGAAGAGCCCTGGGGGACCCCACATTGCACCTTCCGGAAGTCCGCCGAGTAGTCGCCCAGGCGAACAGCTTGGGTGCGGTCCCTCAGGAAGGAGGACAACCAGACCAAGGCTGAACCCCCAACACCCACCGCTCCGACACGAGAGAGTAAGGTGGCATGATCAACCGTGTCAAAAGCAGCGGAGAGGTCGAGAAGGACCAGGGCCTGGGGGTGGTTGGTGTCCATGCTCTCTCTGAGGTTGTCAAGGACCGACAGCACTACGGATTCCGTGGAGTGTGTGGGGCGAAAACCGGCCTGACGGGGAGCTAACACATCATTTTCCTCCACAAAGGAGCTGAGCGCTCTGGTGACATGGCGCTCCAGCACCTTCCCTAGAAAGGGCAGGAGTGAGATGGGGCGGTAGTTAGTGAGAGAGGAGGGGTCGGCGCCGGGTTTTTTGAGGATAGGGACGATGATGGCCGATTTTAAGGATGGAATAACCGTGCCCTGGGACAGTGAGCTGTTGAGGAATTTAAGAGGGGGCTGCGTACAGGCCGAGTAGATATGTCTCAGGATGCGTGCAGGGCAGGGGTCTAGAGGTGAGCCTGATTTGACCTGAGGGAGAAGAGAAAGAAAGTCCTCCTCTGTCAGGAGAGGGAAAGAATCAAGGCATGCACTGACCGGTGGACAGTGAGGGTCAACAAAGGAAGGAGGGGGAGAAGGGATATTAGCTTTAATGTTGGAGATTTTGTCCAGAAAATAAGAATTGAGAGAATCGCATAAAGCCTGGGAGGGGGTGGGTTTGAGGGTGGCTCTGTCTGAGTAGGCAAGGTCGTGAATGATAGAGAAAATTTCTCTAGGCTTGTTTTCAGCGGCTATGATTTTGGAGAAAAAGTAGGCAGTCTTTGTGGTCAGAATTGATTTTTTGTATTGAGACAGCAGGATGGTGTACTGGTTTTTAAGGTCAGGGCAGTAGTTTCGTCTCCAGGCCCGCTCGGCCTGCGTACAGTGAGTTTCAGTGCCTTGAGTTCCTCGTTAAACCAGCAGTTGGCGTCGTTCATACGTCTAGAGGACACCCGCCTGAGGGGAGCGACCGGGTCGCAGTCTGACAGGAGCCAGGTGTTGATAGAGTTGTGTCCTCAAGATCCTCTGCATGTCTGATTTTTAGAACTGCTACCTTCTTTTTGGCGAATTGAGGTTTTTTGCTTTTCTGAACGTGTTGTTTGTCTTTGGACCTCACGCATTCTTCTTTATTTTCTGATTGTCCTCTTCTTTCGAATTTCTGTGCCGAAGTCTGAAAGCTACGAGAAGAACGTGTATCAGTATCTTGATATCTATCATGTTTCCTCAAATTATCCCTATCCATACCACCTTTCAGAGGGCTCCTTTTGAGGAGACCTACCTCTGGATTGAGAACGCTTCTCTTTAGAAGTTTGTTTGCTTTTTTCCCACTTCTTTTTAGAAGGAGTAGGAGTGTTTTTATTAAAGACCTTATCAGGACTTTAAGACAGTTGGGGTTTCACTGGTGTCCCACCCAGACTGTCTCTGCCTAAATCCTCATAGAATTTTTCAATTATGTTGGCTAGTTCTTGTGGTTGCTCAGTTACATCAAATTCCCTTAGTTTCTGGCAGATCGCCACAGATACTGCTTCACCTTTAATATTAGCTAATATTATTTCTGAGACCTGGTTAACATTTTTCAGTAGTTTCATGCCCAAATTTAAAGCAGGCTCTGCCCCATTTTCATTTTAAATCAGGTATTACAGCCATAGACGGCACGCCATGTGTTTTAGTATAGATAGCAGCGAAGACTGTACCCCAAGTGTTGCAGTCCTCCAGATGTGGTGCGATCCCCATTGGTAAACAGATTGTTAAAATTCTGTGTTTCTCATGAGGGGTAGCATTAGGAAATACTGCTTTGATTTGAATAATTTTTTTGGGCTATCCAGAATGGAATTTGTTCCTTTTTTGCAGGAAACATACCAATGGCTGAGTGTAAAGTCTGTGGTGTAATTGTTTGTGTATTTCCCTGGTGAGGGGTATGTTATGGAATCATTATTGCAGGTTGGACTGTAAGAGTTCACATGACATAATGAACCAATTATCTATAGATTTTGATTAACTCTTTAAGTTGAGTTCTTAATTCCGCATCTGACATTTCTTCAATGTCAGGATGTGGTGTATAGCTGGCTAAGACTGGCCATGTTGCTCCTCGTCTACCTAGTGGACCGAGCCTGGAAATGTGATTTAAATGTTTTAGGGTGCCTTTAAACCAGAGCTCATGCTCCTGGTATATGAGTGGAATTTCTATGTCCTCGAAAGGAATATACTCATCCGGTGGTTCATCTCCTTTGTAGAAGTGAAACATTTGTGTTACTGGATTTGCTTTGGGGAAGATTTTCCATGAATTGAATACCTCTGTCTGGTGATATTCATGTGCCTCTATCACAAAAACTATCCTACCACCTCTCAATGTTAGGCCATTTTTTATAAGTATTATAGTGATGGTATTCCTTAAATTCATAGGAATGCTTATATCATCCTTGTCGATTTCATTAAAGCCAGTTGTGTTAAAAGCTGCTGGATCAGCCGCAGCTCCACCGTTCTCGGTGTTGTTGCCGTTAATCAACATTGTTTAATGAAAATTGCAGAGCAAGTTTCAAGGAGACAAGGATAAGGTGCACAATATTTTGGAACACTGTATCCTTCAACGTTGAACAAACTAAGAAGCAAATACATAGGATTTTCGTCCTACTCAGCTATGGTGGATATTATCCCTTTACCCACTCCAGACGTCTATTGGAGTATTTACGGAAAAAGGGGTCTCTGAGAAAAGCACAACTGAGTTACTTTAGAATCTAGAGTTAAATGAGTGCCTTAACAAATGTTGGGCGCCATGTAGTGTAGTTCCTATATTCCCAATAGGCTCTGCGCATCAGCATAATATATCCTATAGATGTTGGTTCTCTCCTGAGCTGCGTATTCACAAGCAGACTTGTAAAAAACTCGAGTGGGCTTGGCGTCAATCCTATTGCCCTTTGGCCAAGGTAACTCTACGTAGAGAACAGAGATGTTACTACGCTAGTATTAAAAGGGCCAAAGGTGTCTACTACGCCAACCGAATTGCTAAAGCCAACAATAGCAGCCGCGAGATTTTTTCGATTGTGAATAGCTTTCTTGCCCCCTGTGCTGAGCAGCGGATAGTTCCAGCTTCAAAGGCTTGGTGTGAGAGTTTGTCCTTGTTCTTTGAGGATAAAATAGCTGCTATTCAGTCTAATTTCGCTACCATCAGCCTATCAGATGCTTCGTCTGATTTTTCTCCGCCTTTGAGGGGTTTATCGGACAGGATGACTGAGTTTGTTCCTCCTTCAACTACAGATACCCTGGCTGTGATCAAATCTTTGAAATCTGGATCACCGTCGGACCCATGTCCGGCAAGGGTGTTGGCTGGCGTTGCCGATGTGGTTGTTCAGGAGGTGACACATTTAGTCGGCCTTTCCTTCAAATCAGCCACTGTGCCGCCCGAATGGAAACAGGCTAAGCTCCTGCCTCTGCTCAAAAAGGCCGGGGCTGACCCTGCTGTGCTGACCAACTATCGGCCTATTTCATTGCTTCCTGCTTTGGCCAAAATAGGCGAGAAAATGGCTTTCCAGCAGCTCAATGAGTTTGTGGAAAAATCTGGAGCTCTTCACGAGGCCCAATCCGGGTTCCGTGCTGCCCATAGCACGGAGTCGGCCCTGGTGGAAATTTCGGAAGCAGTTAGGGAGTGTTTGGACGGCGGCGGCAGAGCGGTTCTAATTTTATTGGACCTCTCTGCCGCGTTTGACACGGTACCTCACCAACGGCTCCTTGCCCGGCTCGCTGACATTGGCGTCAATGTTCTCACATTAGATTGGCTGAGCTCATTTTTGACGTCGAGATCTCAGCAGGTTTGGCTCCCTCCTTTTTCATCGTCGGCTAGATCTCTCATGAGAGGGGTCCCTCAGGGCTCGACTTTGAGCCCTTTGCTCTTTAATGTTTATTTGACCCCCCTGATAGACTTAGCCGAACATCTGGTAGCCAAAATTATAGCATACGCTGATGATACGCAGTTGTTTTTCACCTGGCCGGGTGAGGCTCTGGAGACAGAGCAGATCCAGAATTGTTTGTCCTCAGTTTTCAATTGGTTAGCTTCATCACAATTGAAATGTAATGAGGAAAAGACCGAAATTCTGCTGTATGGCCAGTTCCCCCCTAATTTTAGGGACCAACTGTGGCCGGCGGGCTTCCCCATGCCCTGTGCCACGAACAGCCTGGCCAAGAATCTGGGGGTTTGGTTTGGGGAGGATCTTCGATTTGAGGGGCATATCAAGAAGCTAACCGGAGGTTGCTTTGGGATCTTGAAGTCTCTCAGAAAGTTTTTTCCCTATTTGCTTGCCTCGGCACGTGAGTCAGTCGCGAGAGCTCTGATCCTCTCGCACCTGGATTATGCTAATGCCCTATTTAGTGGCTCCCCAGCTTATTTGGTAAGGCGGCTCCAGGATATCCAGAACGCTACCGCCAGACTGCTGGGGAATATCTCCAGGCGGATCAGCGTTAGGAATTACCTGGAGAGCCTGCACTGGTTGCCGGTGCCGCATAGGATTACTTTTAAAATCCTGACTCTGGCTCATAAAGCCATCAATGGACTGGGTCCGGCATACTTGAAGAAACGATTCATTCGGTACTCTCCCAACCGAGACCTGCGCTCAGCAGCTCAACATCTGTTGCAGGTTCCTTGCTTCCGGCGGGTCCGGCTGGGAGGGCATTCAGTGGCGGTGAAAGCCGCGTTAGCTTGGAATGAGCTTCCTTTTTATCTGCGTGGCATTGTTGACTTTGCTGCTTTTAAAAAAGCGTTAAAAACTCATCTGTTTAGATTGGCTGTTTAGGTTTTCAGGTCTGATTAGTGTCTGCTGTTAAAAACTTTTTTCTTTTCCGCGCCAGGATACTCCGGCAGTAATTGAGCGCGTTATAAAACAGCTTAATAATAATAATAATAATAATGTGGCATAGGACTGAGGTCAGTATGTCTCTATCGAATATACTAAACTTAATTGTGAGTGCCAGCTAGCTCAGAGGTCACTTTCTCGAATACACAAGAAGGGATTTGTTTCTGACAACCGCATAAACATGACAACTTTGTTTCCCTAGGACTGGAACAAATATCTTCAGAGTCGTGGAAACAATTACTAACTATTTTACTCAGTCAATCATGCACACTTAATTTCTACAGAGTTGCAGAGAAAATAGAGAGACAGGCATTTCAATAAAAAGGGGTTTATTGAACAGTCTTCTTTCTTATGCAAGAGAGGTGAACTGATATAATTGTTAGACAGAATGCAAAGTATAATGCGCACAGCGAGAATAGTATTATAAAATAATACTGTAATAGCATTGTCTAGTGCTATGACATATAAAAATACATACATAAATAACACAGTCTAAAATACTCAACTGGTGCTTCTAAAATATGCCTATCCCAATGTACCTAACCTAGGTCTAGTACGAGGGAAGAAGTAAGTATGGTCTTTAGCATAGGTTTAGTTTTTTCCAAGAACTGCCAAAGGTTTCTCTAGGTTCTATTCAGCTCCATACCTTAGAATAAAGGAGGTTGGCATCTCTGTCTCAGACTCGATTTCCCAACAGCCCGCAAGGGGAGTCAGAAACACTGGAGCTGGATACTCAGCAGAGGAGGACAGGTTCTTATCAGTGAGTCAGCTGGAGAGTCGATTCCTTCGGCACTTGTTGTAGTGAGCTGCGTCGGGCAAGTAGGTAGTTGAACTGCACCGATCCACACCGTGCTTTACTATAGCAAGTGAAGGTATATTTATACCTTGACGGTGTTGAGGAATGCCAGCTTTGACATAAAGTCGGGCATATGAACGTCATGGATGAACCCCTAAGCAATAGTTGTTCATGCATAATAATGAGTTTCTTGGAGAAATCAATATCCAGGCTATTCTGCTTAAGAGTCTGGTTTTCTAAGAAGGCGTTCTGACGTTGATGAACGGATGGAAGACGCCATGCCTGTATTTGGGTAGCATGGGCTATGCCTAAATAAGGGTTTGATTCTTATGCCTATATAAGGGTAAAGCGAATTGTACCTATATAAGGGCATGAATCGGGAAAATTCATTTGGAATCTAAAACTCCATATAACAGCAGGAGGCAGGGAGCCGGTGGGACCCTGGGGACATTGGGGCTCCCCCCACAGTCCCTAATGGGCAGCCCCAGGGGATGGGGTCCCCAGGGCCTGAAGTGGCCCAGGAGGGGAGTCACGCGGCCCCCAAAATAAAAAAGTTAATAAATAAAGGCCAGCCCGGGGATGGGGTCCCCGGGTCCAATAGAGGCCTTAGAAGGGGGAGCCACTCAGCTCCCCCTCCTTAAAAAAATAATATATATGTGGCCATGCCCCAGGGAATAGGGTCCCCGGGCCGGAATTGGCCATGGGAGGGGGGCCGACGCGGCCCTCTTCTAATTTTTTTTTAAATAATGAACATGTCGGCATGCTTTGGGGATGGGTCTCGGAGGTGAATGTAAATTGTCTGCCCCACCCTCCGTGTGAAAGCGATGGGTGCGCAGCTCTCAGCACCGCACTCGAGTACTTCTTAAGTCTTTCAAACACCGAGGGGTAAATTCTCATGGACACATCGCCGATTTAACTGCACTTTATTGCAACTAAAATGTGATAAATTTAATGCACCTCTCACAAGCTGGAACAAACAGCCCATATCACTAGTTTACCAGCGATAGCAGCCTCATAAAGCATCGTCACGGATGACCCCGGCAAATATTGCTAACGAGATGTAGAGTCGGCGTTTCTGTGCAAAAAGCAGCGAAACCATCACGTTGAAAGTTTTTCAACCACCAGCAAGATCGTTGAAGAGAATACAAAACAGGCAATAAGGTGGGTTAGTAGCAGGAAGTTTACACCTGCTCTGACCTGGTGTAAAGTTGTACTACAACCTGCAACATGAAAGGGAGCCCAACCCAGAGCCACACCTGAATGACAACAGATGCAATGGAGCCAACGATCATGCAGCTCGGACAACCAACACTGCCCGACAGCCCCCACCACCAGCCCCTTGTCTGCCATCCCCCCTCTGCACCCCACTAACAAATACAACAGCAACCTTAGGAAATCTGGAATGTAACAAATTGGCTGATGTTGCATAATTATAATGAAAAAGATGCATGTGTGATTGGACATATAAGAATCTCAGTCATCTATAGATTTACATAAAACATTTTATTTAAACAAAACAACAAAATAAAAGTAGGTACAGGCATGGCGTGTCATCCCACGACAATTTGTGAAGCACAGATTGCAAGACAAAAAGAAAGATAGGATTGTGCATCATGAGTCCATCAAAGGAGAGAGAGAGAGAGAGAGAAAGAGAGAAAGAGTGAGAGAGAGAGAAAGAAAGAGGGAGTGAGCGAGAGGTAAACAGAGAAAGAGAGACAGAGTGAGAGGAAGAGAGAGAGAAAGAGTGAGATACAAGGAAGAGAGAGAAAAAGAGAGAGAAAGAGAGGAAGAGAGAGAAAGAGAAAGAATGAGAGAGAGAGGAAGAGACAGAGAAAGAGAAAGAGTGTGAGACAGAGAGAAAGGAAGAGATAGAGAGTAGAAGAGAGAGAGAGTGTGAGTGACAGAAAGGAAGAGATGAGAGGGATAGAGAGTGTTGACACTGAGGAGAAAATCCTCACAGCTCACCTTTCTGCCACTGGTGTGTCTCCAACCACGTGCCGGGACATAGTGCAGCCCTCAATCTTAGTAATCTGAAACATAGTATAGAATCTGTAATGGTAGAGTACATACAACTGCACATGCCTATTTCTCTGTTCCGCCCCTGTGTACCCAGGCTGTTGCACCCATCGACTCCCACCGCCCAGAGGTGTCTGTCTGCTCCTGCGCACTCAGGCCGCTGCACCCCATGTACTCCCGCCACCCAGAGGTGTCTGCCCATCTCAACGCAACCAGATTGCTGTACCCCATGCACTCCCACTGCCCAGAGGTGTCTGTCTGCTGCTGTGCACCCAGGCTGCTGCACCACATCCACTCCCATGGCCCAGAGGTGTCTGTCTGCTCTTGTGCACCCAGGCTGCTGCACACTATCCACTGCCACCGCCCAGAGGTGACTGCCTGCTGCTGCGGAAACAAGCCTCTCTGCTCAGCTTCCACCACCGGCGTGTGTCTAAGAGGGTCCACCAAGTCACCATCCTGTGCCTTTGTGCCTGTGCCGTCCGCAGTGCATCCGGTGCCAGCAAGTCTGAAATGGCAGAGAGCACGTCCGCCCAGTCTTTTGATTGGCAGGGTCACGTGCCATACATAGCCTAGACAGAACTAGAGGGAGAGGGGGTGGCATCACAATTACATACAAATCAGTTCACTCCTGAAGTCTGTCCCCACTAGATCTTCCCAATTGTGAGAGTGCAAACTTCACCTTCTCTGGCCTTATCATCTATTGTCCGCCCGGCCCATCAAAATGCTTTAGAGAAGCCTTGACAAACATGGTCTCAGCCCTAGCCCTACAGACTGCCAACTGTAATATTATAGACGATCTGAACCTCCACCTAGAACTGCGTGATTCCCCCGAGATTCTGAGGGGCATATTACCAAGCAATAGCGATAATTATCGCTATTGCTTGGTTAGAGACAAAATTTTACCGCTGAGCTGCGGCGATTTTTATCGCAGATAAACCTTGGTATTACCAAGGTTTATCACAAATGCGATAAAAAATGGCCGCAATGCATGAATATCGCTGAAAAGTCAGCGATATTCATGCATTACCGAGCTATTGCTCTTAGCCATGTTATCCACCTCCCATTGGATAACATGGCTAAGAACTGCTCAGGGCAGGTGTTAGCTTTTGGAGATATTCGCGCTTAGCGCGAATATCTTCAAAAGTTGGTAATAGGAGATAGCGATGTTAGCAACTGTTTCCAGTCTCTAACATCTTGGCACGCCCACTTTGCATGTCATTAGTGATAAATATCACTGACATGCAAAGTGGGGCCCAAGATGGTCGCTATCTCCTACTAGCTGTCGCTAACTGGTGTTAGCGACAGCTAGGTAATAGGGAGATAATTTTATCTCCGCTTTCTTGGCTTTTAAAGCCAAAAAAGCGGAGATAAACCCCCTTGATAATATGCCCCTAAGTTTCTTAGGGGACCTGGCAGCTTGTCAGTTGATCCAATTGGCCCCTCGTGCTATACATAGAGCAGGACATCTTATGGACCGTATATTTTCTAACTTAGAGTCACTGCAAATTTTACCACCGCTCCCTATGATTTGGACAGATCATTTCCTCATTTCTATGCGGCTAATGATAACTGGTTCTAAACCCTTGTCTAACCAGCAGCCCTCACTAAAACGGCTTTGGCACAAACTGAGGCAAGCAGCTCTGAGCAGAAAGCCTCTGGTAAACTCTAACAACATAGAAGAGGCTGATGCGCTCTTTCAAAGGTGGATAACTCAAGCCCTAGAGATCTGCATTCCCTTCAAACTTACCCATTCTAAAAACACTCAAGCTAATGCTTGGTTCAATGAAGAACTAACACTGGCCAGGAAAACTGTAAAATTTTGGAAAGATCCTGGAGAAAATCATATGACCTCCAGGTCAAAACACTATATAGAATGGCTATTAAATCCTACCATAAGATGGTTCGCAAAACCAGAGCAGCTCATTACTCCAGCCTGATTACCACTAGCACCAACAGTAGTAAAACTATATTCTCACTACTAAAGGATTTGATTACCCCACCAGCGCAATCAGGCAATACTATTTCCTCTAATCAACAAGGTGAGGAGTTGGCAACCTTCTTTTTGAAGAAAGTCAAAGATATCGATCCAAAGTTCAGGCATGATACTTCCCCCAGTGTCTGCGGGAGAATGCCCATATCTGCCCTGAGACTGCCCTTATCGCATCACTTCCCCCTATGCCCCTAATGAATTAGAGAGACTAGTGGTCAAAATCAAATCTGGATCCCCAGATGACCCGCTCAAACCTGATGCTTTCAAGAAAATCCAACATGGCCTTCTACCTGTTTGTTTGGAGCTACTGAATTTATCACTCTCCACAGTGGTAGTGTCCAAGCCATGGAAGCATGCTAAAGTGGTCCTCCTGCTCAAAAATCCTACTCTCGACAGCTCCAAATCGGAAAACTACCCACGGATCTCATTGCTCCCGTTTCTCTCTAAGATCCTGGAAGCACATGTGAATTCCATGCTAAAGCATTTCTTAGAAACTAACCATATACTCGACAGCTCACAGAACGGCTTCTGACAACGTTACAGCACTGAGTCGGCTCATTTAGCTGTGGTAGAACCCCTCTAATCTGTGCTGGATGCCGGCAGCACATCTGCCCTGGTGCTGCTGGATCTCAGCGCGACATTTGACAGTCTCTCATGAAATCCTGCTTCGCCGGTTGGAGGAGATAGGAATTGGAAATACAGCGCTGTCGTGGTTTTCCTCCTTCTTGGCTGATCGGACGTTCCAAGAGACATCTCCCTCTTTCTCCTCTCATGTCCACCCTCTTCGCCGTGGGGTTACCCAGGGCCCTGCATTGAGCCCTACGCTCTTCAATATTTATATGAGCCCTTTGGCCCGGATGGCCAAGACAGGAGGAATTTCCCTGGTGTCATATGCTGACAACACCCAACTGGTGATCGACTTGTTCAAAAATCCCACTCAAGATCAAATAAAATGTAAAGAAGATATCTCTGCCATTGCAGAATGGATGACAGCCAATTGTCTGCAATTTAATTCCACCAAATCAGAGATCCTCCTCGTTGGCAAAGATTCACATCTCTGGACAAATGAATGGAGGCTTCCGGCATTGGGTGACCCCCCTGATCCTAAACCTGCAGTGAAAAATATGGGCTTCATACTGGATAAAGATCTTAATCTTGAAACACATGCTAAATCAGTGGTCAGGAAATGCTTTGGGCTATTGTGCGGCCTAAGACCGATTCTGTGTCTTTTTGATGCCCAAACATGCCAGCTGATTATTCAAGCATCTATCCTGGCCCCTCTTTTTGCTGAGGCAGCCATGCGCTCTACAAGTATTTTAGTCTAATCTAATTTTTAATCTGTGCTAGATGGGTGTAGTGTGGGTGTATACCAGCCGTGAGGGAGTGGCATTGGCGTGCTGACAACTAGGCTTTGACCAGCAGATCACTGCAATGAAAATCTGGGCCATGTAGCATTGCTGTCCTTCCATGTAAGCGTAAGCAGAGTGGGCTGGCCTGGCATATGCCAGTCCTGCGTGAGGCTGTGAAGAATGACTCCAGAGCTCTGGACGTAGCTCTGTCCAGGGCTGTAGGAGGAATCAACTGATGCAGGTATCCTGTTTTAGTGCTGCCGTCACCCGTGTCGCAAACGCCAATGTGTCACTTGGTGAGCCAAGTCCCACAACATGGTCAACATGGAAGGTACGGGGAATTACTGACCCTACATTCATCATCGTTCCACACATGAAAGATGGTGGACATGAAACATCGGTGTGGATATGAATGTTTATTACACATTCAGTGGAGTGTTGCAGCTGTAGCAATACAGGGCTATGCAAAGTTCAAGTTTCAGTTTTTGGCACATGGAGGGCAGCCAATTAGAGCCATGCTCATGGTTAGGGTTAGGCTGCGCCAACATATGTACTTATACAATCACTTTGCCAATCCCCTAGCACTTATAAATTCACTAAACACTCTCCTTCTCCACGTATGTACTTGTACAATGACTGAGACAAAGTTACATAACCAAAGCTTTCCCCACTGCCTGAGGTAACATGGTTGCATACGCTGTCCACAGAACAATGTAGTGTGGTAGGGCCCAGGGCCGCATCTTGCATACATAATGAACACACGGACACCGTAAGATAGATAGTGGAACTGGGTACGGGCATGTGCGCTCAACTCCTTGTTATTACCAGGGTCATATGTCCAGTGACGTCTGTGCTGGATGCGTGTGGGGTGAGTGCAAGCCAGCCCTCTGGGGATGGTTGGTGCTGGCAACAAGTACAACAGTAATCCTTGGATCAGACACAGCGAATCAATCATAAAGGGTCAATGGTAGGGACAGCAGATGTGATATAACACACAAAAGATTCTATCATAAAGGGTTCATGACTTGTGGTACACTGAGGTAGAGGCAGCAGATGTGAAATTATGCACAAAACATTGTATCATAAAGGGTCCATGAGTTGTGCTTCACTGAGATAGGGGCATCAGAAGCATTCAGCATGTTCGCAGCCAGCGATGATGCATTGTGCGGACAAGCCGCACTGGGAGCAATGTCTGTTGCCTACTGGACTACGTCATCTGCAATCGCGACTCAATGTGAATTGTGAGCCCCGCTATCTGCAGTGTAGATCGAAGGCAGCAGTCAGCACAGACATCGAGGAATGCTTTTAGTCACTTCCTCTTGACAAAATTCTAGGACATAGAGTACAGTTCCCTCTGCAATAAATAAATCATGTCTCAATTTAAATTTTGAGCTCTGCTGACCGCAGTGTAAGTGTATGGAACAAAAGATGAAACATTTATGGAATACACTGTCGAAATATGTAGGTTTCAGGGACGTTATAGTTAGTTGCCTACTGGACTCTGAAATGAATGACTGAAGACTGAATTTGAATTTTGAGCCCTGCTCAGCACAGTGTAGGCCGGAGGCAGCAGTCAGCAAAGGGCCACAGCCACGTGGCTTTCATTTGAGCTACACATATTGGGAGCATTTGCTTTTTTTACCGATTATAACCTCTTAAACACTTTGTATAGAGTTAGTGGTAGGTGTGGCGCTCAGCATGTGTGCAGTCAGCGATGATGCAATGTCTCTTGCCTACTAGACTGCAATCGCGACTATCTAAATTGTGAGCCCTGCTGTCCGCAGTGTAGATTGAAGGCAGTAGTCAGCGCAGATATCAAGGAATGCTTTTTGCCACTTCCTCTTGACAAAATCTGAGGACATAGAGTACAATTCTGTCTGCAATTAATAAATCAAGACTGAATTCAAATTGTGAGCTCTGTTTTCCGTAGTGTAGACTGCAATTCAGTGTTCCTTTGGACTTGCAAGATGAATTTGGTCATTGTCCTAAAGCTTGAACTCATATAAAACAAGTTATTTTAAGAAAGGATAATAAAAAGGATATTATGTAGGGTTTCGGGACGTAATACTTAGTTGCCTACTGGACTCTGCAATTAATGAATTAAGAGTACATTTTAAATGTGAGCCCTGATGACTGCACCCTGATGACTGCCGTGTAGACTGGAGGCAGCAGTCAGCAAGGGCCCACAACCATGTGGCATTGAGTTGAGCTGCACAGTTAGGGCCTCATTAGGATGGCTCCACTAAGCTGTTTTATTACTGTGTTGTGTTATTCTGCTGTAGGTCTCATTATCAAAAGTGCCAGGACACTCTTTATGAGTAGCCGTGCGCTATATAAGAATAAATATAACATAACATAACATAACATAACCTGCGTCCGTCCGCCACCCCCGAGGAAGAGGGACCGTCCGCATGGGCAGCGGCGGTCCCTCCATGCAAATTAGGATGTGACCGCCACCCTGGCAGTCACATCCTGGATCTTTAACCTTGCGGCGGGAGCTGCTTGAAGCAGCACCCGCCGCAAGGTTAAAAAAGCATGTTTCACATTTACATGCACAAAGCGGCAGGCACCGTGTGGTGCCTGCCGCTTTGTGCATGCAAATGCAGTGGGGTACCATAGGTACCCCCCATGTGCACCCCCACCCCCCCTTTACCCTGGGGGCCCACAAGGGCCCCCCAGAAGCAAAGGTCCACATGCTTTTCCACGGCGGAGAAACCGCCGCGGAAAAGCATGTTTACTCATGCTTCCTAATTTGGCTGACGGTGTCTTGCAGACACCGCCACCAAATGGCCCGGCAAAACCCGCGGATCAGCGGCGGACGGACCTGCCGTCCGCCGCTGGTCCCACCACATTCCCACCACCATCCTAATTTGGCGGTGGGTGTATGCGCAGTCTGCAATGATGTGTGGTCCGGGCGGGCTGCACTGGGAGCAATGTATTTTGCCTACTGGACTGCGTCATCTGCAATTGCGACTCTATCTGAATTGTCAGCCCTGCTGATCGCAGTGTAGGCAGGAGGCAGCGGTCAGCAAGGGCCAACAGTCATGTGGCGTTCACTTGAGCTGCACAGAGTTAGTGGCACCTGAAGCATTCAGTGTGTGCGCAGTCTGCAATGATGCATGGTCTGGGCGGGCTGCACTGGCAATGGCTCTTGCCTACTGGACTGCATCAACTGCAATCGCGACTCGATCGGAATTGTGAGCCCTTTTGTTGGCAGTGTAGATCCAAGGCTGTAGTCGGTACAGACATAAGTCTGTGGTGCTGTGCTACTGGGTTTGCAAGGGGCTTGTGTGGCGGAGGCCGACGGTCATGGCATAGGCCTTTTGGCAGGGTGAGGGCTGCCACCCTGGCAGACGCTTTGGTCTTCCCACAAGTGAACCACGCCCAGAGCACCAGCCTATTTATTCATACTCCTACACTGGAGTGGCGTACATTGGACCCACCCACTCCGCTTCTGCTTCCAGGCGGGGACAACACAGCTATATGACCGAGATCTTCCCCATTGCCTGAGGTAACATGGTTGCGTCTTTTGTCCACAACACTACATGCACTAGCAGTATATGTCCACATGGAGAGGTTTGTGCTCTGCATAGTAAGGTCTGTTCAGCACATCACCGCTACACTTGGTATTGTGTAGATTATTATTGATGGGTGACTTGCGTCCTTCACACATACTTGGTTGCCACAATTTCCAATATTTAGCTATTGTCCACTGTCCTGTTCTGCGCTGCCTCAGTGGTAGTAGGGAGGGGGTGGTCTGGGGAGGGAGGTCCTGAGGATGGTGGCAATGGGTGTCGTGGCCTTCTTGGGTGTCAGAGCTGCATGACCAGTTACTCTATGACATATGTTGGTCTTAAGGTGTGATTCTGGGCTGGGCTCCCTTTGACAGTGTAGGTAGTAATCCTGCTTTACACCAGTAAAAGGCAGATGTTAAATTCCTACGGCTAACGCAGGTTATCGCCTGTTTTTGGATCGCACCCCAGATTTGACTGCTCATTGAAAATATTGGGAAGTGGTGTTTTCATGTTATTTTTGCATGGGAACGCCTACTATGCCTATAATTAGCGTTAGTTGTCGCTCTCATTTGTGGCGATTTTTTTTGCGGAAGCTATTGCTTGAAAACTGGCGATATCGGCTATTTTCACTAGGTTGAGAATGGGATGATAATTTAAATTCACTGAAAAACCATAGGTTTAAGGCATGTTATAGTTAGAAATTTGCATTTTAGAAACCTTTGAAATTCACTGAAAAAAAACAAAGGTTTCAGGGACGTTATAGTTAGTTGGACATTTTACTCATACCAAACCATAGAAATTCCACCGGTATAGTTAGTTAAGCTAACTATAACTCGAGCCCCCACAATGCACTGCTGATGACGTCATAGATTACGTCTTTCATGACATGGCCAGTGACATCACTGATGTCATCTCAAATGACATCACTGATAAAATCATCCACATGAAAATCTGATGCACATACTCAAACCTTAATAAAAACCTTTGAAACACCCACTCTACCATTTTTGAAACAATAGAGATACTGGTACTACTTACTACGTACGCACTCACTGATTCTTAGGTCTACACACACATCCTCTCATTCACCCATACAGTCACTCATATGTGCAGTGAATCATCAATACAACACTATTACGGGCACTCATACACCTATACAAACACTCACACACCGCCACTCATCCAGAGTTACACACACATCTAGTCAGTCATGCAAAAAATCAATCACACTTCCATTTATTCACCTATAGTTATACACACACATCCTCACTTATTCATACAGATACTAATAGATACTTACTCTCTTATTCAATCACTGATACAAGTACACACTCATCCATACAGCCACTCTCACAACCACTGACTCTCATATATAGTCACTTATATACTCCAACTCTCACATACACTCCCTTTAACATATGTAGTTACTTGGACATGTAGCACTGAGATATCCATTCACTCACCAACATACCGATACACACACTCACCCACCCATACAGCTGCTTCCACATGCACTCTCGAACCCATACACCCAGTGAATGAAGCACTCACATATCTATGCACAGGGTCACACACCTCCCACCCTCCCACACACATACTCAGGCACCCATACAAATACTCAGGCACCCATACAAATACTCAGGCAACAAATCAAAAACCCATATAGACACTCATGTAGCTACTCACCAACTGATGCTGCAGCTTACACAGCAATAGCCAGACTGATACAGACATTTACACAGTTTAGTCACTAACCCATGCATTCAGTAAGACACATTTAATCACTCACTTATACAGTCAGTCACGCACCTACTAATCTTCCATCCAGACACTTATACACCCACTCATTCTTCAATACACCTTGGCCAATATATATATAAAACATATTTAAACTTTACAGTAACACACAGTCACTGGATGATGTCATCAGTGATGTCATTTGAGATGTCATCAGTGATGTCATAACTTATGTCACTGGCCATGTCATGAATGATGTAATGTGTGATGTCATCAGCAGTGCATTGCGGGGGTGCGAGTTATAGTTAGCTCAACTAACTGTAACAGCAGAATTTCTATGGTTTTGTACGAGTGAAATGTCCAACTAACTATAACGTCCCTGAAACCTATGGTTTTTTTGGTGAATTTCAAAGGTTTTTTAAATTCTAATTTCTAACTCGGTATTTAGGAATGTGTTCGTAAGCCACACAGGGACACCTACCAAACCCACACATTTCTGAAAACTGGACCCCTCATGGGGTCCAGGATTGTGTGCATCAGATGGGTCACACACGTTTTCTTACCCAGAACGACTCACAAACTTCAAACATTGGCTAGAACACTTTTCCACACATTTCTATGCCAGAAAGTTCCAGATTTTGCAGGAATTTCCAAATTTCCTTCCACCATACAATACCCTAAAAAGACGTTACCCAAATTATGTGGTTGGGCCTAGTGCCTGGGATAGGAATGGATCAAAACACTGTCAATGGAAGTCCTCACAGGTGACAACCATTAACCTTGGTTTGATCAATTTCTGTTGCAGGAACTGTGCCTAGTCACACAAGCGAAACAACGCTTTTATCAGGACATTTGGGGTAACACTCAGTGTTAGGAATTTTGTGGATTCATGCTGATTCCAGATATATCCATCAAAGCAAATGTGTAATTTGTGCAAGTTTTGAGGTTGGCATGGCTTTGTGTGTAATAAAACACCTCTGATCAATGTGAGGCGATCTACCCTGAAACTCCCTTAGTGTCTTCTTTTCAAAGATGTCTATGATTGGTGGGTTTCTGTGGGTGGTGGCAGAGCATGGCCCTAAATACAGCAGCTACCCCTCTAGCTGATCTCTCCTTGTAGCACTTCAGGGCCTCTTGTGTCACTGTCTCTAAACCCTTCCACACATGTGAGGTAAAATGTTTATCGCAAGACTTGCAGTAACACTTGGTGGCAGGAAATTTGTAGGTCCCCAAAGCTCCCAGAACTTTCCACCAAAGAAATGGGAGAAAATGTGTGTTAGTAAACAAAGTTTGAGATTTTTAAGCATTTGTTGGTAAAATTACCTGGTGAGAGCCACACAAGTCATGCCACCCTGTACTGTACTTGGTGTCTAGTTTTCAGAAATGTGCAGCTTTGGCTGAGATAGGACCCTAAACCTCTAGCTAACCAAACTGCATACAATGGGTCGGTTTTCAGTGGAAAAAGATTTATGTCACAGAAATGTGAGGAAAATGTGTGTTTTGACCCAAAGTTGCAAGGGCTTCTGAGTAAAAAGAACCACAGAAGTCATGCCACCCTGGACTCCCTGGATGTCGGATGACTAGTTATCTTAAATTTGCAAGTTGGGTATGTTTCCATGGGAGCTGCCAAAGCTAGGGCCCAAATTCCATTGCCAACAACATTGTAGCAAAGGGTCAGTTTTCTGGGTGGAAAAGACTTGATCTGTCCATGCTGTATTTTGTGCTTTTTGAGGATGTGGTTTCAAGGCCCTTCCACACAAGTTAGATACTATTTTTGTTGGGAGGGGTGGGAGAATGTTGGTGGCACAAAATCTGTGGTCCATGCAGGTTCCAAAATTTTCCATCACATAAAGTAGAGAAAATGTGTGCTTTTATGCACAGTTTGAGGATGGCAAGGGCTTCTGTGTTAAAACAACTATTTAGAACCACAGTGAGACTAGGCTTGACACTCTTGGGTGTCTAGTTTTAAGAAATGTTTGGTATGGTAGATTTTCTTGGGTGACAGCTGAGCTACACGCCAAAAATCTGCAGCTGCTCTTCTTGTAAACAACGCATGGATTTCGCTTGGCAAAATATGATGCTGCCTGGTCACATTTTGGGGGTCATTTTGTCACAGATGCTAAACCCATCCAGAAAAGTAGGGTACCATTTTTTGTCAGGAGATATATGGGATTACTGTAGAGCAGAATATTTGTTATTTCTTGACATTTGTGCCTTTCAAATGTAAGCCAGTCTGAAAGAAAGAAGACATTTAGCAAAATGCCCTCTACATAACATTCTAGTACGGGTACCAATAAATATAAAAATGTCCAAATAATCACTTCATCTAAACTCAGTATCTTGTGCACATTTAAGACATTCATAGGCTTCACTCATACCCTTTTTCCACTCTGTATATTTTACCATTATAAGGTGCCGTTCTTGTTGGCTCTTAGTACCTTGGATTCTTGGAGAGCCTGCAAGCCCTATGTATTTCCCTGCTCTAAAAAGGGTCTAGTGGACTTACCAGTGTATTGCTTCTCCAAATCGAGGATCATGACAAGAAGTTACAGATTAAAATGTTGTCAGTAATGGATGTTTTTCCCTACTCATTTTAATATTTCTTTATTTCAACAGTTAGTTTCTTTGGGAAAACCCTCAGGGATTTACACATATTACCTCTTGCTGAATTCACAATGTTGTCTACTTTTCAGAAATGTATAACTGTCCAGTATCACCCATGGGCTTCACACCTGTTTCCAGCACAAAGGTTAGGAGGTGGAAAGCAAAAATACTTGTAATAATGTTCTAACTCTGTGAAGAAAGCCAAACTTGTTGTAAAAAAGTTTTTTTTTGGCACAGCTCTGCTTGCTCCTGAAAGCTGTGAAGATGGTGGTTTTAGCAGACAAACCTTTTGTGGATAAAAAAAAGCAGACAGTTTTGCCAACTTTTTTCCCATTTTCCCCCCCAAAAAATGTACTTATTTGGAGACAAGGAGAGCATTTCACTATCCACAGGTATTTTTATGTTTAATTCTAAAGCTGAGTGTAACCACCCTCAAAAAAGAGCAGGCATGAGAAGTAGAGTCCATGTCCTTAGATTGACAGTTAACACAGCTTTTGAACCAGTATCGTCAACGTTACCCTTTTCAACAAGTCTTTTACTGTGGAAAGGTTGCTACATGGTTTAATTAACCATGAATAATTTCATGTAATTATTGGTCTGATGTGTTCCCTAATAAGTATCAATAATTTTTTAGAAGATTGGCAAATGATAATATGACAAAGGTATGGAGGATTTTGGAGCTCATTACAGTTTGGTGGTCAGTGGCTTGACCATAATCACAATGGAGTACCCTGTCCACCAAAATGATGGTCCTCCCAATCTTTTTTGATGTGGCTGTACCATCATATTTCTGCTGGTGGTATCCCTGCTGACTCCGCCACTGGAAATCTTACACTGAAGCCAAAGACTTGGAACTATCAATATAAAAATATTAGACCTCCTGTCCTATTTAGGGCAGTCATTCGGTGCAAATATTTTCCTGTTTGAGCCACCAGGAAGTGCCTGTCGGTCTCCAATAGGAAAAAGAAAAATTACCCTTGTATTCAGTGGTGGCTAGCATGTACGGGAAAGTGGGAGCTGGTGGCACAAGTAATATATAAAAAAAACACTTACACAAACCAGCGTCCTATGGTCCGGACCGCCTCTTTCACCGGAACAGGAATTGGATCCACCAACTACTTTGGCCATTCCTCGTGCTTCTCTCACCAGCATGAGAACAGTGCTAGGATTGGTGGGAGCAGCCTCACTCTGCAGTTCACAGCAGTCTGCAGGCTTTGGCTTGCGCCAACACAATTGTCTTATGTCAGCTCGATTAGAGATGTTCAAAGTGAGCATGTGTGGCTGGGCATCGCAAGGCAGCCGGCCAAAAAGACATTGGCATTTTATACCGTGTACTGCCAGCCCACACTCCATCCATAAGCTGCAACTTGTCCAGAATGCTGCAGCGAGACTGATTATGGATCTTCCCAAATTTCATTTGATCTCCACTGCCGTTCGTATGTTGCATTGGCTTCCTTCAGAGAAATAAATTCTGTTTAAGGCCCTATGCATAGTTCATAGGGGATTTCACAATTCTGGTCCAGAAGGAATCAAACATCTCTTCCAGCACTACGTCCCTACTAAACAGCTGCGTTCTGCCAACAAAAATGGCTGGTAGTGCCCAGGTTTAGGAGGGCAAGGTGGGGAGAAAGAGCCTTTGCTGTGGCTGCCTCTAAGCTCTGGAATACTGTTTCCTTATCGATCTCCTGCCTAGAGTCGCACCTTCTCTTCCATCAATCCTTAAAGACCTGGCTTTTTGCTCGTTAGTTACTTAGAGAACCTACACCTCCTAGTCTCTGACCGTTGGCTCTGTCTTAGCACCTTGACGCCTTTGGGCAAAAGTTCACGCTTTAGAAGAAGATCATTTAATCATTCATTCATAATTACACTACTGTTATGCGGCTGTTGGGGGCACAATTATATCATAGAAGCACAGGAACTACCTGAACAACAAGATGGTGAGAAGCTGTTCACAGCAATCAATTGTGTTTTTCTGGCTATTAATTTAGAGGAATATGACATGTTCAAAGACATAATTGTCAATATAACTTATTACATTTAAAGAACAGTTATGTTCAAATTACTAATGGAGAATGACAACACGTGGCGGGTCGGGTACCAATGGCAAGAGTGTTCTAATATGTGTGGTTGCAAGCAGTGCATGATTGGGGTGCAAGGTATAGTTAGTTGACTGAAAACTATAACTGGCATATTGCAGTGTTTTATGTGTTGTTTTAATGTTAATTCTTGTCTCATTTTAACAACAAACAATAATGTCACTTTAACCTTTGTATTTGTCAGTGAATTTCTAGGGTATTTTTTTAATGTAGATCACCATTTGACTAGTTATGATGATTCATTGCAAATAGTTTTTGCCTGTTTTACTTCAAACCACCTCAAACATACCAGTTCTATTTCTGTCATTGTCACTATTATGTTTTTTTTACTGATCTGCTAAGTTCATGCCATATAATTTAGTTTTTCCATGTTAGCCCCAGATCAACTCATTTATATGTTTTGAAGATTTTTGATTTTAGTCTCTCAGGGGCCGATTCACAGAACTAATCTGAGATAAAATCATAAACCTACTACTTTTGGTATTCACAGAAGGCATTTAGTAGTAGTTAAGTTAGGATTTTGTCTTAAGTTAAACTTAAGTTTGTCTTACGTTTTGGTCTCAGATTAGTTCAGTGAATCGGCCCCCTAGTCTCTGAATTCATGGAGAGGATACAATGCAAGGAGAACAACTCATAAACTAAGTACCTTGAAGATACAAGCAATCAGTGATTGGTGTGGATGGTAATTACATGTTTGTGTCTTAGTACACCTACCTATCATCACAGAGCATGACAAATATGTTCCACTGTATGTAGTTTTATTGTTAGGAGTGATTATGTTATTCAGGGGTAACCCCAGATGAAAAAGAAATGCTTTGCAGAATGTACCTAGTGAGTTGTTGTCCTCCTGGCATTTGCACAAGCTACTCTAGGCATTAATGAGTGCTAAGAGTGTATTCAATTTACTTATATTGAGAAGAAGAAAATGATTGTCAGGAAAAAGGATTTTACAATTTTAAGAATACAGTTGTGTTTTGCTGTGAGAGCTTTGATGAGTGATTAGGGTTGTCCATCCTTATAAGGGGCACATTTAGTAGCAAATTAATGAAAAACACTGTGGGGTCCAGTGTCAACTCTGGTTACAACTGTGGGCACCATGGGAGTGTGGTGTAGGTTGTCAATGGTTTTGTAAATAAGAAAAAAACTGGTCACATTGAAAAAACAAGGGGTCAGATGTACAACCCATTTTTGCATGCGCAAACGGGGTTGTGAACCCGTTTGTGCATGCAAAAACATATTGGGCCATGTACATAGCCTATATAGTGAGTCTCCATTTTTTTGTGACTTGCTAAATAGGTTTAGCAACTCGCTGTTTGGAAGGGGTGTTCCCTTTCAAGTAGCGAGTCTCAAAACACTCGCAATTACCACCTACTTCAAGTAGGTAGTAATGTAGTTGCAAATGGGAAGGGGTCCCCAAGGGCCCCCTTTCCCCTTTGCAACTGCATGCAAAATAATTTTTAAGAAGGGCAGGCAGTGGTCACAGGGACCACTGCCTGCCCTTAAAAAAATGAAACAAAAACTTGTTTTAGTTTTTTTTTTTTAAATGCATCCCTTTTTCCTTTAAAGAAAAAGGGCTGCATTTAAAAAAAAAAAAGCTGCTTTATTAAAAAGCAGTCCCAGACATGGTGGTCTGCTGAGCCCAGCAGGCCACCATCCCTGAGAGGGCTGGAATTCAAAATGGGCTCCCAAATTGCGAGAGGCTCATTAATATTAATGAGCCTCACAATTTCTGCATGCCTTTTAAAATAGCTTTTGTGCCACTGTAAAACTCTGTAAAGACATCATGTCATTCTTTGACATCTTTGAGTCAGGGCCCCACTGTGGCAGCCCCTTTACCTTAAATTTCCCCACCTATTCTTACAAGTGTAATATATGACTTTCAATCCAATAGTAGAAGAGGAGTTATTCATAGTCATGTTAAAGACAAGGCTTCATCAATGTACTTAGGAACTTGTTCTGCAACCTGCATGGAATATTTCAACACAGTTCGCATCCTGAACATTGTTCTTGAGATGAATGCTTCACTCTAAGGATATTCAGTTACTAAACAGCTCAATCAATCTGTGATGACAAACCGGCTACAGACACCAATGACAATTAAACTACTGTTTTCTTCCATTAATACTTAATCTTCAACCAATGATTCCACAGCAAAATTCTTGAAAAAGAAGTTACAAAATACTCAAAAGTAAAGGAGGGTTGACAAACTCAGAAAGCACTAAAAGTATATTGACTAATATCAAAGAGAAAATCAATACTCCAAGGGATGTGAAACAGCAACTTTTTCTGATATCTCTCAACCACTGAGCTTCATATGACAACATTGACTATTTAATACTGTTGAAAATGTTGGAACATTTAAAATGGTCAGGCTACTGATTTTCTGTCTGGATTAGATGACCGTCTGTTAAACTCTATGCTAAAGTACTCTAACTTCTCAGTATTCGGAGACCTGAATATTCATTTTGACAGAAGAGGGGATCATCATGCTTCCCTTCTCCTGGACACTATGGGGCAGATTTATGAAGGCCTTGCGCCGCTGGTGCGTCATTTTTAACATGGGAAAAAGTGACGCACCGGCGGCGCAAGGCCTTCATAAATCTGCCTCTATGTCTGCCTGGAATTTGAAGCAATTTGTAGACAACCCCACCTACTCTGCAGTCTACCTTCTTGGCCCAGTTTTTGCTAATGGTTATATCATGGTTGCAAAGGTTTTGAGTAATACCTGGTCAGATCATTTTACAGTTGATTTTTCATACACACATGAGCAAGGCCCCAGATGCAGAGGGCTTATTTCCTCAGCATCTCATTGTAAATGAGCCAAGGTGAAGAAAGAGGGAATAACATATATTCTTAATACTTGCATTCCAACTTTATCTGACAATATTGAAGCAGATGCACTGAAAGTCAAAGCCTGGCTAGGTAACATGGCTGACCTGGTGGCAGCCATTAAGTCAGTGTCTGGTGGTGAGACGCTCATCTGTCCCTTGATTTGATGAGATTAGATAAATACAGCAGCAACGTAAAAAGCACAAAGATCCTGGCACAAGCTGTATCTACCTGAGGACAAAGCATGCTATAAGAAGGGGATGTCTGTTTACCATTGATGAAGAAAAAAAGCTCAAGCAAAGTATTTGTTAATAAAATTGCCATATCCCACAACAAACCCAAAGAGATTTTTTAAATCACGCAGCACTGTATCAATCATTCCTCTCTTTCCCAAACCCTGGTTGCCTCTCCAAAACTTTGTTCTCGACTTTTGGACTATTTTGAGGGCAAGATTCTGAGCATCTTAGATATTTTAAATGCAGCAATAATAGATTGGTTCTCATCAACTGGGTAAACCAAACTGTGGCCTGGGCTATTAATCTGTTTAGTAGGGCTTCAGTGATGGGTTAATGTCTTGTTGGCAGTTAGCTACCATGATCCAGGGGGGGGCAAGGGTCCTCAGGGGAGCCAGACTTAGAAGCCTTTTCTAAGTCTGGCTCCCCTGAGGACCCTTGCCCCCCCTGGATCTTGGTCGCTAATGCAAAAGCCATTAACCCCTCACTGAATGCCCTACTAAACAGCTCACTGCCCCAGGCCACAGTCCCCAGTTGCTGGAAGAAGGCCAATCTGATTCTAATGCTTTAAAAACCTTCGACTGACAAGACCATCCTAGACAAGTATTGCCCAAAATGTCCCCATTGCCAGCAGTCTCAAATATCCTCCAGAAACTGGTCAGTATCCAACTTTTCAGTTATCTTGATGCCAACCAGTTGCAATTGGGTTTTTGCCCATGACACAGCACTGAATCCACTGTGGTAGCCATCTCTGATGTTATTAAACTGGCTGTGGGCAATATGAAGAAAGTTGCCTTTCTGTTACTGGAACTTTCCGTGGGGTTAGATCCAGTCACCCACCCTATCCTGATGCAACAATTGCCTGACATTCAGTGGGTGGGACCGCAGTGGCCTGTCTGTGCTTCTTTCTATGGAACAAATGTCAGTCTGTGTGGATGCAGCCATTTGTGCCTGACTCTAAGTCCATTACATTTGGTGTTCTCCAGGCTTTGCCTTGAGTCTGACATTTTATATTGTCTACATGTTCTCCATAGCAATCCTAGTGGAATCCTACGGAGCGCAGGTCACCTTTCATACTGACGACACACATATCCTTGTAACTTGGGACGGGAACATCTTGTGCATCCCAAATGGATTTGAAGAGTGTTAGAAATGGGAATTCTGGTTGGCTAAGGATTGCGCCAAAGCCAGGCAGAAGCCACCACTCTAGTCAGGGCAAGGGAGTTACACGCCACGATAATCCCTGCTCACCCCATTGGTAGCTTGGCAGGTGCAGTCAGGCTTATCCTGGAGGCAATGTGTAAAGCATTTGCGCAACACACACACACAGCAGCAACACACTAGGCACACCACAAGAAAAAACTCCACACAAGGTTATATATATCAATAACCTTTGTATTACCATAAACGCATTAGATCATAATCACACAATAACCATGGGCGTAGTTCGCGAAGTAGCGCTACGCGAAGCTACCCGAAGCTACGCGAAGTGCACTTCGCAGTACGCAAACTTCACGTAGCACTACGCGAGCTGCGTAGTAGCATGTTCGCACTGTGCAAGATGCGTTTTCAATGATTGCACAGTGCGGACAAGCATCCGGCATTGTGCAATCATTGAAATTGGCATCTTGCACAGTGCAAGCTGTAGTTTTCTGCCGCTCAAGTAGATTTTTACTCGAGCGGCAGTTTTCTCAACGCGGACTGGTAGTTTCTCCTCGAGAGCAGTGAGAAATCTGACCTCCCTGCGTTGAGAATCTCGCCGGGGTGTCATTTTGCTTGCTCGCAGTCGCGCACATGATGTTAAGGACCGCGAACAAGCAAAAAATGACCGCTGCACTATGCTACGCTGCGCTACGCGTGTTCGCACTGTGCTACGTGCAGCTTTCGCAGTGCGAAGTTGCGCAAACTTCGCAAACTACGCAAGCGTAGCGTAGTGCTTCGCCCAGGGTTAACAATTACACTGTGCCAACTGGGACAGGGCAGTATTTACAGGGGATTATATACACATGACAGGGCCATGTGGGCCACTGCCAGAATCAGAACTTAGTAGAAATAGCACTTGTAGAACATAGAAGAATTGTAGCACAAAATAGAAATTGTAGAACACAACCAGTAACCACTGGTAAAAGGTAGGTACACACTACACAATACTAATCACCATAGGCATATATCACGCAGGGACACATAAACTCACTAGTATAACCTTTACTAGGCAAAACAACCTCCTAAGCATGAAGCACATTAGAGGTATAAACAGGCATAACGGAATTGCACATTATGCATAAGCACACATTAGGCATCAGGTAATTATCAACATAAACCCAATATACCATCACCTTGCACAAGAATCACATGAGACACTAACCCCAGGCCAACTGGCCTTCCGTGGAGCTCAAACGCCCTTTGTCCAGCAGAGTCAGGGCTGGCTGCGCACGCAGCCAAAGAAGACTGCGCAAGGGTTTAGGGCCTAAATGTGGCAGCTGGCCACTACTTACTGGGCAGCTGTGTAATCCCAAAGAACATGTCCCCTAGAAATGAGGAACCTAAACGGTGCAGCTGCCCACTACTTGCTGGGCAGCTGTGAGGAAGGGAACAAAGACACTTTCTGGGCTCTCAGTGCCCTTGAAACCAATTGTGCCAAACCATGTCCCCCTGGAGCACACTGGCTCCTGTAATGATTGTGTGCCCACTAGAGAAAGAACTGGCCCCCAAAGCGTGGAGCGCACTGTGGAGTGTGCTGGCACTGTAAATAAATGCCCGGGTGGAGCCACTCAGACTCTGTAGGTGCTGGGGTAAACACGGGCCTCGAAACAACTAGGGCCTCGTTGGCGCCCTGGAGGCTCTGGGGGTGAAGGCGTGCAAATGTGGGCAAGGACCCGTAAAACAATGATGTGCCCCCTGGTGGACCGAGCCCCCTATCAGGCGGGGGCTGCTCAGAAATACAAGGACATAGCCCACATTGCAGCGGCCCTCTGTCTCAATGGGGCCGCTCTGACCGGGTGCCTCTGCCCGCCACCAGCCACTGTGAGCCCCACTCACCTGGGACTCCCCCTCGGTCTCCTTCCATCCCGGGGCCAGCACTGGGGAGCTCCTCCTCTTCGCCCAGTCCCTCTTCTGTGTCCGGGACTTCAATGGAGCCGGTGAGGTTCCTGGCAATCTCCTGTGGAGGCGGGGAGGCAATTGAAAAACATTGTGAATACCTAAATTGCGAACAAAATAAGGTACATAAATCTGTGAAGGCCTTTTCTGCGAAACGGCCTGTTTGCGAACGACAAAAAGCTTGATGCATGTTGTCCATATATCCTTAAAAGTTATTTTGTTCATTGATGCTTAAAATAATATGTACTCAAAATAAAACTTTATTTTACATAACCTCCTATTCTCCCATTAAAAGACACATTCTGAAACTTTGTTTTAAACTGGAAAGGATTCAACTTGTACTTGGTACATGCTTAAAAGCTTACACTCAACAGAGAAAGAAAAACTTAAACCTTTGCCTTTAAGTCTAAGACCCTAACTTACTAGACCATAAGTGAATCTCTGGTCAGTTGGATGAAAACAGAACTTTGATATGTGATCTAAAAATACAGGTCAACGAGGTTCCATTGGTGACTAACACTAATAGCTACATGGTTTAAAGAAGTAGACGGAGGGAGGGATGCAGAAGACAGATTTAGAGATATATAGAGCAATTGCTATTTTTTTAATTGAGAATTACAGTTTTATGTGATTCTCAGTAAATATGTTTGCCCAATCATTCTTTACTCCCATTAAAATACGCACATTGGGACATATTGTTGCAAAATGAAAAAGACTCATCCATCACTCATTGGAATGGGAACAGACCATTATGAAGACAAATGGTTATTGAAACCTGAGGTCTTGAACATTTAACCTTTGGGGTAAACAGACATAATATTGATGCAAAAATATCGACAGGACGTAATATCGAGGTAAAAATATAGACTAGACAAAATATCGACCAGACATAATATAGACTACAAAAATATCAATTACTATCGATATTAATAGCCAGAATATCGAATCAAAAATATAGACTAGACATAATATCGACTAGATAGAATATAGACAACAAAAATATAGAAAATAAGGTAAGTGTTTTATAATTTGTAATAATTGTGTAATATAAATCTGTAGCGGGTTGTGGGTTTATAGGGGAATAGGGTGGGAAGTAATTTAAATATAATTAATTAAATCTGTAATATAATAGTAATTGTTAATTAATTATTAATTGTTAATTAATTAAAATATAATTGGTAATTAATAATAATTGATTAATTGATCAATAATTACATTTTCGTAAAATATTTTCTGTAGCGGGTTGTGGGTTTATAGGGGAATAGGGTGGGAAGTAATTTAAATATAATTAATTAAATCTGTAATATAATAGTAATTGTTAATTAATTATTAATTGTTAATTAATTAAAATATAATTGGTAATTAATAATAATTGATTAATTGATCAATAATTACATTTTCGTAAAATATTTTATGTAGCGGGTTGTGGGTTTATAGGGGAATAGGGTGGGAAGTAATTTAAATTTAATTAATTAAATATGTAAATTAATAATAATTGTTAATTAATTATTATTTGGTAAATAATTAAAATATAATTGGTAATTATAAATATTTAAAGAATAAATAAATAATAATTAGTAAATTAATTTCTGTAGTGGGTTGTGAGTTTATAGGGGGATAGGGTGGGGAGTAATTTAATAATAACTAATTAAATGTGTTAATTAATTAAATTTGTTAATGGATTAATAATTGACCATTAAATAAAATGTACTTTGTAAATAAAAGTAATTGGTTTTGGAAATTAAACTTAAGTTTTGGGTTTTTGGGTAAAGGGGTATTTTTAGGGTTCAGGGTCAGTTTTGGGTTTTTGGGTAAAGGGGTATTTTTAGGGTTCAGGGTCAGTTTTCAGTTTTTGGGGTAAAGGGGTATTTTTAGGGTTCAGGGTCAGTTTTCAGTTTTTGGGTAAAGGGGTATTTTTAGGGTTCAGGGTCAGTTTTCAGTTTTTGGGTAAAGGTTTTTTTTTTGGGTTCAGGGTCAGTTTTCAGTTTTTGGGGTAAAGGGGTATTTTTAGGGTTCAGGGTCAGTTTTCAGTTTTTGAGTAAAGGGGTATTTTTAGGGTTCAGGGTCAGTTTTCAGTTTTTGGGTAAAGGGGTATTTTTAGGGTTCAGGGTCAGTTTTCAGTTTTTGGGGTAAAGGGGTATTTTTAGGGTTCAGGGTCAGTTTTCAGTTTTTGGGTGAAGGGGTATTTTTAGGGTTCAGGGTCAGTTTTCAGTTTTTGGGTAAAGGGGTATTTTTAGGGTTCAGGGTCAGTTTTCAGTTTTTTGGGTAAAGGGGTATTTTTAGGGTTCAGGGTCAGTTTTCAGTTTTTGGGTAAAGGGGTATTTTTAGGGTTCAGGGTCAGTTTTGGGTTTTTGGGGTACAGGGGTACTTTGTAAAAATAAAGTAAAATTGAGTAAAATTACATTTAAATTAAATTAATTAAATAAAATTAAATAAAATTAAATTATATTATAATAATTTTCATTAATTTATATTATAAAAATTATTATATACTTACCAATACTTACGTTGTAATGGTATGCGTTGTAAAGGTATATGCGTTGTAAAATCTTGCGTTGTAAATGTATGCGTTGTAAAAGTTTTTGCGTTGTTAAAGTTTAGTTGTAATGGTAGGCGTTGTAAAAGTATGCGTTGTAACGTCATACATCCCTGGAGTGGGAATAGTAATTTTAACCCCTACGCTATCCAGCGCTTTCCCTACTGTTGCACCCACTGGAGTGGGAATAGTAATTTTAACCCCTACGCTATCCAGCGCTTTCCCTACTGTTGCACCCACTGGAGTTGGAATAGTAATTTTAACCCGTATGCTATCCAGCGCTTTCCCTACTGTTGCACCCACTGGAGTGGGAATAGTAAATTTTACCTCTACGCTATCCAACACTTTTGCTAATGTTGAACTCACTATAGTTGTAACAATAAATTTTAACCATTTTCTATGCTACGCTAAAAATGTTATATATGTTTATTTAATAATATGTTTTATATATATATATATATATATATATATATATGTATTCTTTTTGGTGATATAATTTTTTTAATTATATTAATTATTTATTAATACTACATTTATTTAATAATTATTTCTAAGTTTATATTAAATATATTTATTACTATATTAGTTGTAACTTAATTTTAAAACATTTAAAAAAATTGATATTTTGACTGTCTATATTTTTGTAAGTCGATATTTTGGAGTCGATATTTTGGTACTTACCTGTTTGAAGATAGGGAGTCAATATTTTGTCTCTCGATATTTTTGACTCGATATTTTTGTATCTCGATTTTTGTGAGGTCGATATTATGTCAGTGATCCAACCTTTGGAATAGGAGCGTAAGAGCTCAACCATTGAGCAACAGGTAACACTTTATTGAGTTGTCTAAAAACAAAACTTTGACATTTGATCAAAAGATGCAGGTCGTTTACGTAGGTGAATAGGAGGAATGATGAAACGGAGAGAGAACGCAAATGTAAGTATTTCTTTGAGGCTGACAAAGTGTTTGCTGTTCAATAAAATATTCTTTTTACCTAACCTCCTTTTTTCTCTTAAAATACACACATTGTAATTAATTGTCCTAAGGTTGACAGGATTCAATTTTATTAAAATAAAATGGAACAGAACTTTAGAGAAATACACAAACATGGAGCCAGGAAAAGTTATGCCTATAACATTTTGAGTGATAAATTAAGACCATACCTGCACAACACCAATGACCCTCAATTCAGTTGAACGAAAATGTAACTTTGATATGCAATCCAAAAATATGGATGAAGGAGGATCCATCGGTAACTGAACACTAACTGCTACATTATTTTGGAAGCAAGACAGGGGAATGGATGCAGGAGAAAGAGATAGAAAAAGAGACAAGGGGGTATATTACCAACAACTAGCGATAATTTTTGTCTCTAACTTGTTTAGAGACAAAAATTATCGCCGCACATCGGCGATTTTTATCGCAGATAAACCTTGCTATTAGCAAGGTTTATCGCAAATGCGATAAAAAACGGCCGCAATGCATGAATATCGCTGAAAAGTCAGCGATATTCATGCATTATCGAGCAAATGCTCTTAGCCATGTTATCCACCTCCCATTGGATAACATGGTGAAGAACTGCTCAGGGCAGGTGTTAGCTTTTGGAGATATTCGCGCTTAGCGCGAATATCTCCAAAAGTTGGTAATAGGAGATAGCGATGTTAGCGACTGTTTCCAGTCGCTAACATCTTGGCACGCCCACTTTGCATGTCATTAGTGATAAATATCACTGACATGCAAAGCGGGGCCCAAGATGGTCGCTATCTCCTATTAGCTGTCACTAACTGGTGTTAGCGACAGCTTGGTAATAGGGAGATAATTTTATCTCCGCTTTCTTGGCTTTTAAAGCCAAAAAAGCGGAGATAAACCCCCTTGATAATATGCCCCCAGATGTTTTGTTTTATGAGCCCTAAAAAATAAGTTCTCATTAATAAATACACATTTTAGCCTAATCCTTTTATATGCAAACAAAAGTACACAAATAAGGACATGGTGCAACATCAAAACGATTCAACTGAACTGTTTAAATGAAACAGACTTTTAAACAGTCTCATGGCCATTAAGATAAGATGATTTGTATTGTTAACCTGCAGGTAGAAGGTCTATGACCTTAACTAATAGCCACAATTAAACCCATTTGTGGAGCTGGCTGCAAACATAACGTTGACATTCTATCAAAAAATGCAGGTCCAAGACTTTACAAAAGTGACTGTGCAAGGCCAACTACATCATAATAGATCAGGAAAGAGAGAGGCAGGGATAGAGTGAAAGAAAGTAAGACATAGAGACCGAGAGAACGAGAAAGAGAGAGAGCAGTTGTTTCATTTTTTGAGACCTACAAAGATGTGCTTTTCATGAACATGTTGCCTTTACCCAACTTCCTATTCTCCATATACATACAATTTGTGACATTCTGTTGCAAAATGAAAAAGATTCAGTGTGAGTTTGTTTGAAATGGAAAAGACCTTTAAGCAAAAACGTGACTATGGATACAGGAAGACTTGAACCTTTAAACTTCAGCCCTAGCATCCCATACATTATTCACAAGGGTACAAGTGCCTTTTTGTTTTGAGCTGGATGAAAACATAGCTTTGACATTGAATCAGAAAATGTAGGCCAAAGAGTTTACATAGATGACAGTACACTGACAGCTATATCATTTGAGAATAGAAGGGAGAGTGAAAGAGAGGTAGAGAGGTAGAGAGAGTGAGAGAGAAAGTGAGCGCAATAAAGTCAAGATGTTTTGTTCTTTAGGCTGTATAAAAGTTCATGCTTTTCAATCAGACATAGTTTTTACATACCCTCCTATTCTCCCATTAAAATGCAAATTAGGACATATTGTTGCAAAATGAAAACATTCACCCTAAACAGACAAATGACCATGACAACAAGACAAGTGGAGCCAATATCCTTCAGAGTGAATGTCTTACCTTTTTAAGCACAAGGCCACAACTGCCTTTGTTTCTTGAGCTGCATGAAAACATAACATTGATATTTGATCAAAAATGCAGGACATAGAGTTTTTCTAGCTGGCTGTATACTGACAGCCACATCTTTTGAGAATAGGAAGGGGAGAAAAAGGGAGAGTGTGTGTTAAGTTGTATTGGTCTTTGAGGCCTTCAGAAATATGTGCTTCTCAAGAGCACTTTGGTTTCATCTAACCTCTTACTCTCTCATAGAAAAACACATTATGACATATTGTAACAATATCGAAAAGATTCACATTGCATTTTCTTGAAATTGAACACTTGCTTATGCAAACACATACCCATGGAGACAGAAATATTTGAATCTTTTATCTTGAGAGAGAATCTAAAACTGTAACTAGTAGGAACATTTGATCCTCAATTAGGGTTTATAAAAACATGCATTTGACATGTGATCCCTTATTAGTTACATTATTTAGAGCATACTATGGAGGGAGGTAGGGAGAAGAAAAAGTTAGACAGACGTAGTAAAATTTTGTTTTTGAGATCTACAGACATATGTGCTTAGCAATAAAAAAATATTCGTGCCTAATCCTTCTATAATCCCATTGAAAAACGAGACATTCTGTTGCAACATTGCTAAGACTCACTGTGAACATATTGAAAATTGAATTAACTCCTAAGCAGACATATGAACATGGAAGCAGGATAATGAGAACCTTTAACATGGAGAAGGAGAATCTAACACAATAACTGCTAGGTTATCGGTGAAATTCTGTTAAAAAGATAGCCTGGACATTCAATCACAAAATGCAGGTCAAATGTATTTATTTATTTTATTTATTTGCAGAGTTTTATATTGTGCTGGCCAGACCCGAAAGGTATTGGAGCGCTTTACAACATGGGAAAAACACACAGTTTAGCAGTAGTATACACATTAATTCCTGGCACTTTGGAAGTTGCGGTGCGCTGAGCAGCATATAAGGCACGGAAGACACAGAATGATGCAATAATGAGCGCGCTAAACAACATTGAGGGCAAATGAGACATAGAATTTCGCACTAGTAAGCACATAGACTCAAGCCATGCCTCATTTAGGGAGGGAGGGATAGAGGGACGCGTCCGGAAAGGGATGAGATCCAAGTCTTAATGACAAAGTGTCGTGCAGCATGCAGGCTTGAGCGTTTCGGCAACAGCTATCCCTTCGGGGAGAATGGTTGAGGAAGAGGTCTTTAAGCTGTCTTTTGGTTTGTATGAAGGTGGGTATAGTCCTGATATGGACTGGGAAGGAGTTCAAGATTGTGGGCGTGTTTCCAGGGAAGGATCGGGAAAAGTTTTTTTGTTTGTGGATTTTTTGAGGTATGAGCTGTAGAGTGTTGATTGCTCCTGAGGCTCCTTGTCTTTCCGGCCTCCTTGAGTTTGGAGGCCAGATAAGTGGTTTTCCCTGTGTGCAAGGCTTTATGCGTGAGGCAGGCCATTCATAAGCTGGCACGCATTTCAACTTGGAGCCATTTTGGCTCTCTGAGTGCGGTCGAGATGTGGTCATATTTCTTTACTCCAGTGACCATTCTGGCTGCTGCATTGAAGGTTGTTCTAAGGGGACCTAAGTGGGATTTTGCTATACCTGTGAGGGAAGCATTCCCGTAGTCTAGTCTCGACAGCACCAGGGATGGAGTAGCTTGTTTGAGGTCGTTGGGCAGGATGAAGGGTTTTATTTTGTTGAGTAGCTTCTAGCTTCAGGTTGAGGAAGGCGCTCTTTGAGTTCTTGATGTATTTGTGCATGCCTAGTTTTGGGTCAGAGGTGATTCCCAGTGATTTTGCAGAGTCTGGTAGGGTGATTTTGCCGTTGAGAGCATCAAATGCTTTTATACATTCAGCGATTTGGGGGTTCTCCTCATTGTTGGAGATGAGGAGGATTTCCAATTTGTCCTTGCTGAGTTTCAGGTGATTTCGTGATAGCCAGTGTTGGACATCTCTTAGAGTGTTATTCAGTCTGTGAAGGTCATGAATGAATAAGGTTTCAAGATAGATCTGGGTGTCGTCTGCGTATAGGTGGAAAGGGATGTTTTTGTTTTTCAGTATGGAGGTGAGGGGTTTCATGTAGATGTTGAACAGTTGTGGGGAGAGAACAGATCCTTGGGGACACCCCTGTTGACCTGGTGTAGGTCCGACAAGAAGCTTTTGATTTTTATTCTTTTGGTGGGGTTCTGGAGAAAAGAGGAGAACCAGTTTAAAATAGTTTACATGGGGGACTGTACACTGACAACTATATCATATGGAAAATAGGAGAGAGAAGTAACATATTATTGCAAAATGAAAATAATTCAACTCATACATATTTGAAATGGAACATCTTTTAGCAAACACAATGCCATGAAGACAGAAAGACAAACTTTTTTCATTCAGAGGGAGAACCTAAGAACTTACACCTCTAGACCACAAGAAATAACCTGTTGATTTGTATGGTGTGTGATCTAAGAATATGGGTCAATGATTGGAGCATGTACACTGAAAGCTCCATAATTTAGAGAAGAACACACAGGGAGTAACTTAGGAGATGGGTTTAGTGAAAATAAAATTATTTGTTCTTAGAGGTCTAAATAATATGTGTTTAGCCATAAAAAAATGTTGCTTAATCCTTCTATACTTCCATTCAAACATACAAATTGAGACATGTAGTTGCAAATGAAAAAGGTTCCCTCTGCACTCATTAGAAATATAGCAGATCTTTAAGCAGAAACAGCACATTGGAAATAATAGAACTTGAACCTTTGACCTTGAGATGGAGAGTCTATATAACCTCAACCACTAGGCCACAAATGACTTGTGGTTGAGATGCATCAAAATCTGAATTTGACACAAAATCAAAAAATGCTGATCAAGTAGCTTACTTAGGTGGCTGCACACTGACAGCTCCATAATTTCTCAAATATGAGAGTGCATGAAAAAGACAAAAAGAATGAAAAGTTGGCTTGGGTTTTGACGCTTACAAAACTATGTGCTTTACAGTAAAAAATGTTTTTTCTTACCTAACCCAGTTTTCTTCCACAAACAAAAACTGTGACATAGTGTTGAAACAAGAGATGGCTTAATTTGTTTGAAATGAAACAGGTTTCAAGATAGATCCATTCTGTACATACAGACACATAAGTACAGAAATTGGTAGACTTGAACCTTTAACATTCAGAGTGGGGAATTAAAACATTACCTACTAGACCATAAGTGACAGAATTCCCTGTCTACTTAGGTGACTGTACACTGACACAAACAACTTTCAGAGAGTAGGAAGAAGGGAGACGGAGACCCAGAGAGAATGTGTTTTGTTATTTGAGTAATTCAATAGTATGTGTTTTTCAATAACACTTTGTTGTTACATGGCCTCCTGGTCTCCTAAAGCATATTGATTCACAGTTGACATGATTCGCCCTACACTCATTGAAAATAGAACAGAGTGTGAAGTAGACAGTTGACCATTTAACAAGGAAAACATTAAATCCTCATATTTCAGAATGTGAGACCTTAAGCACCAGTCCAAAGATGACAATATTGAGCCAGATGAAAATATAACTTTGACATATAATCCGAAAATAAGGGGCATTGAGGTTTAACATGGGACTGTACTCTAACAGCTAAATTGGTTAGCAAACAAGACGGAGGGCGGAAAAGAGAAAGTTAAAGATGGTAAATACATTGCTTTACTTTATTGGGGCATACAGTGGAGAAGTGTGGCTCACTGGTTAGAGGAGGCAGACCCTGATGCAGAGGTCAGACCCGGGACCAGGGTTCAATTCCCGACGCGGCAGGGTCTTGAGCCCAAATGTCCATGGACTTGATAATTCTCGCCTCGGTGCCTACCCGAATCATGGGTTCACATTCTGCAGCTCTGGGCAATAGCCTGCTTAATCTCCACTATGCCTCCCCCCCCCCCCGCGGCGGGATGCCTGGTCTTCACCTTGGGGATGCCCAGTAGGGGTAATCTCGCAGGGAAAGCCAGGACGGGTTCCCAAAGCAAGCGCTAAGAGACCTGTCGGTGATTTGGTGCTATATAAATCGAAATTAACATAACATAACAAAAGGTATCTATTCTCACATTGAAGCACGATTTGGGAAATATTTTTGCAAAAATGAAAATAATTCTTCCTGTTCTTATAAAATAATTCAATATTTAAGAGAACATTTTACCATTTACAGTGAGAGTCTAAGAACTTAACCACTAGCCACAAGCAATCCACTTGTGATATGTATGACACTGGTCAATGTCATTCCATTGGCAACTGAAAAGGAATTGCTACATTACTTAAAAGGCAGAGGGAGAGAAAAATATTGTTGCAAACAAAACCAATTAACACTGGACAGAGAGTTAAGTAGACTCGTGGCCAGGGAGACTGGAGGACTTGAACCTTTAACCCTTAGAAAGAGAGGATCTAAGCCCTTAATCACTGAACCAGAGGTGACAGACAATGGTTATGGATGAAAACACAAGCTTGATATTTGAGCAATAAATGCTTGTCAATGAGTTTACATAGATGACCAAACACTCACAACTACATAATTTGAGAATAGATGGGAGAGAAAAAGTGGCTACAAGAGAGAGTTGTGTTGTTATGTTCTTTAAAGCTAATGGAAATATGTGCTTTTCAAGAAGATGTTTTTGCCTAACACACCAATAAAACACAATTTGGGACACATTGTTGCAAAATTATTAGGATTTACTGTGTTTTTTAACAATCCTGTTTTGGAACCACACATCTATGGAGACAGGAAGACGTTCACCTTTGACCTTCAGGGGGAGAAGGGGTCTAATACCTAAACCAATAAGAGCAAGCATTTGCAATGCAATAGGTCTCGCATTTACACGAGTTTGAGGTATTCACAGTACAAATAACAATGCCTTTTATTTTGTGTTCGTTTTTAAAACTTAAATAAAAGTCATTTTCATTTACAATGCCAATAGGTTAAACTCACATAAATGTGAGACCTATTGCATTGCAAATGATTGTTTATCAAAGGCGTGGTCTTGCCTGCCCTCGTCTTTTTGTTTCCAAGGGATAGCTTTAACGTCAGTCTGCCACACCCTTATTTTTTAGAGATTAAATGATTTAGGATGTTAGGCAAGTTCTGAGCAAGACTTGCTATGATTGACATGATGGCGAGCAGTGACTAAAAATGCTTCCATTATTTTGGTGAAGCGAGACTCTAGGTATGTTGTACTTTCCCAAATTAGGTGCAAGTGGTATTGTTGCAAGAGGGGCAACTCATAGCTATAGCAGCAATAATCGCTACACTGAAGTCACTGTATATAACCATGTTGGGTTGTGAGAGGCCAGTGCAGTACTTTCTGTGCAGTGGGACTATAATGCTGGTGGCTCCCAAGCATCAATCCGTGTTGTAAGCACATCTAAGCCGCCCTGTTTTCGCATTTGCAGCTCAGCAGTGCTGACAGCAAGAAGCTTAAAGCCTGAAAGCACGGGACGTGGATCCGCACCTCGAAGCCGGTGCCCGAGGGCCTTGAAAGGGCACCTCGCTTCAGATGGCACCGTTGCCTGTACTCTGGCCTGAAAGACAGGACGGGTCACCTTGTGGGCTTCAAAACTGAAAATTCACACTAATAGGGCCTGAGGCCACCCCTGTCACATCAGGGAGTGACCAGAGCTTCTCGATCAGCTGGAGACAGACTCTTCCGGTGCCCAGTTGATTTGCCTGCCCTTGACATCTCATTCACATTTGGTCACTGCCAGCCCCACCCACAATCGGTGTGTTAAAAACAAAAGTAATGTATCAGCGTATTCTGAAGGAAAAAAAGAATTATACCACCTTCAACAGAAATAATAATATGTGAAAGGGTGTCAACTAGTGAAACATCATTTAAAAACACAATAAACACATTGCAATATAGAGTTATAAAGGTGGGCTTTCAGCTATATGTCTTGGGAGCTGTTTTTTCCAGCCTATAAAGGCAGTCTGTAGCAAGACAACTCTCCAGCTCTGGTGATGGAAGGATTTCTGCTGGTGCAATCCATCAACTGTTTACAAGTGCGGGCTCATAGCATGCCCTTTGACCTACAGCAGGGGCGCGCTCTGTGCTCGCAGGCCAGACCTAGCTGCGAGCACTGTCCCCTCCATCTATTGCAGGCCTGGAAATACTTAATAAGATCAAAGCTTTCCCCCCTGCTGTAGAACAAAGGCAAATGTTGTAACCGGGCAATCTGGGCTTTAAAATCAGAACTACAGCCATTTTACATTCCATGGTTTTACTTGGGGACCGATCAATTAATTTCCAACTGGGCTATATAATGTTTAATAAAACTTCGAAACCGGCTGAGTTTTAGTTGTACTTGAAAGGCAGGAGGAATTTTTATTGAAGCAACAATTAACAAGCATTTACAATGCAATAGGTGTTGCAATTCTTTGTAACCTATGACATTGTAAAAAAGAGTAAACAAATCGAAAAAAAATGTCAGGCCACTCTTTTTTTTCTATTTGTTGACTTTTGCTACAATCACGGCGGGTGCCGTGATTGCTGCAAAAGTAAATAAATAGAAAAAAATCTATTTCTTTACTTTTTCAACAAATGCGGCAACCGTGCTTTAGCTTAACACGGCTGAAGGTAAAGCACGTGTGAAAAAAAGTACATAAATAAATTTAAAAAAAGCATTAGACAATAAAAAAAAAACAAGCGCAGTTCTATAGCGCGGTACATGGCAGCCCTTGAAGCGCAAGCACCCTTGCCAAAGCAGAATGAAAACAAAAGAGTGCTTATCCACTAATAAAGGAGACAGTGTAACACCGCAAGTGAAAGATCCAGGCCGGATGGGCGGATTCGAAAGGAGACAGGGCAGTAACAAGGAGAAACTAATAAGCCTCATTTGCAATCATCGAAAGCCAGTGTTTAGCGAGGACGATGACAAAACAAGGGGCGGGGCTTCCACTCCACTTCTAAAACCTACCCTACTACAATATGCTTTGCAGAGCAAGCAGCGCATGCGCGAGGCAATGCTAGGTGAGACCTAAAACTGGTGGCCCTATGTTGTGTTAGATGAAAACATTACTTTTACATGTGAGCCAATATTACAGTTCAGTGAATTTTATATAGCGCTTGCCTGACCCGAGGGTATCGGAGCGCTTTACAACAGTTACGATGCTGAGATTCACAAAATACAGAATGGAGTAGGTCAATTAGCGGTGAGTTTCATTATGCGGCTTGTGGACATAGAGTCACAGCTGTGAGAGGAGGCTGTTTCCACACTCTGGCGGCTCCTATCGATTCCCTCGGGGGCGTTCGAGGAACAGGGCTTTGAGCTGGCTTTTGAATTTTGGAAAGGAGGTAATAGTTCTTATGTAGGGAGGAATAGAGTTCCAGATTTTGGTTGCGTTCCCAGCAAAGGATCGAGCTGCAGTTTTTTGTTTCTGAGTTTTTACTTGGATGAGAAGTAGAGAGTTCGAGCTTCTGAGGTTCCAGGTCTGACCGGCTTCTTTGAGTTTGCAAGGCTTTGTGTGTGAGGCAGGCTGTTCTGAAGCTAGCCCGCATTTCCACTGGGAGCCATTTAAGTTCTCTGAGTGCCGGAGAAATGTGATCAGATTTCTTGATTCCAGTGACCATTCTGGCTGCCGCGTTGAGCGTTGTTTGGAGGGGGCAAGATGTGATTGTGGTACTCCTGAGAGGACTGCATTTCCATAGTCTAATCTTGACAACACCAGTGCTTGGGTGGCCTGTTTGAGATTATTGGACGGGATGAAAGGTTTTATTTTTTTCAGTAGTTTTAGGTTGAGGCAGGCGCTCTTGGCTGCGTTCTTGATGTGTGAGGTCATCTCCAGTTTTGGGTCTAGCGTGATACCTAGAGATTTGACAGAGTCGGCCAGGGTGAGGTTCCCATTGAGCAAATCGATGGCTTTTAGCTATTCAGCAATTTGGGGCTTCTCCTCTTTGTTCGAGATGAGGAAAACTTCTGTTTTATCCGGATTTAGTTTGAAGTGGTTGCTAGATATCCAAAGTTGGACATCTCTCAGTATGCTGTTGAGTCTTTGGATGTCCTTGATGGAGGAGGATTCCAGGTAGCTCTGCGTATCGTCAGCATAAAGATGGATGCAGATTTTGGCTTTTTTGAGAAGTTTGGTGAGGGGTTCCATGTAGATGTTGAAAAGTTGTGGGGAGAGCACTGAACCTTGCGGGACTCCCTTGTTGACTGGATGGAGATCGGATGCAAAGTTTTTGATTTTGATTCTTTGGGTGCGGTTGTGTAAGAAGGATGCAAACCATTCGAGGACCACCACTTCAAGTCCGGCTAGTTCTTGGGGAGCCTTAATGAGAAATTTGTGGTCTACCGAGTCGAAAGCTGCTGATAGGTCTAGGTGGGTGAGGAGGCAGCAATGGTCTGAGTCTAGTGATTTATGGATATCGTAGATGATGTTGAGGATCGCAGTTTCAGTGCTGCATCCTTTTCTAAAGCCATACTGATGGGAGTCAAGGAGGTCAATATTGTCCAGGTGTTGGGTTAGTTGTTGGAGTACGCATCTTTCTAGGGTTTTGGACAGAAGAGGAAGGTTGGAGACGGGTCTGAAGTTGTTCAAATCCGTTGTGTCAAGGCCGGGTTTTTACAGCAGTGGCGTGACTTGCCCTACTTTAAGACAATCTGGTACAACTCCATTTTTCAAGGAGCTATTTATGATCATGCACCAGTGCAGTGATAGGGAGAGTTCCAGTTTTTGGGTCAGTTGGGGGGGGTATAGGGTCTAGTGCGTGAGAAGAGGGTTTGAAGGGGGAGATAAGTTTGACTACCTCAGCTTCTTGCATGGGGTGGAATGTTAGCCAGGATTTGTTAGGGGGTTTGGGGGCATTATCAAGCGCCAGCACCATATTTCTCTTTGTGGGGGGGTGCTGTTGGTGTCCAGTGAAAGTTCAATCTTTAAGGAAGTTGGCAAAGTTGTCACAGAGTTCTTTGGACGCCAGTATTGCGGAAGTTTTGTAGTGTAGTTCCTATTATCCCAATAGGCTCTGCTCATTGGAATTATATCTTCAATAGTATAGACATAGGACAGAGGTTAACTAGGTCTTCTACTGTCGATATTAGACTTAAGTTTTGTGTGCCAGCTAGCTCAGAGTTCACTAGAAACTTTCTCGAATAGGCGAGGAGGAGTTTAACCTCCCTGGATAGACAAGAAGGGATTTAGTTTCTGACAACCATAGAACATGACAATTTTGCTCTCCCTAATCAAGAGTATATCTCTAGAGTCGTGTGAAAACAAAAGACAACTATTTTACTCAGTCAGTACGTGCATACTTAGTTCCACCAGATTGTAGAGATAGAAGAGATGGGCGTGTTCAATAAAAGGTGTTATTTATTGATCAGTCTCTTTTTCTCATACAAGAGAAATGAATCGCTACAGTTGCAATACTTAAGGTTAAGTAAAGTGCATACAGTAAAAGCAGGATTATAAAATAATATTGTAAAAGCATTGATATGGTTTCTTAGCCATATGATACTTTAAAATGAATAAAAGATATACATACATATATACATTGACTAATCGTACTCAACTGGTGCTTCTAACCACGCCTACCCCGGTGTACCTGACCTAAGCCTAATACGTGGGAGGGAGTAAATAAGTAGCAGTTTAAGTTAAGTTTGTTTTGCCAAGAATCTGACTCAAGAATTCTCTGTAAGGGGTTAGTCAGTTCAGTACCTGGGATTTAGAAGGTAGGAGGGCTGGTATCTCTTTCTCAGGACTCGATATCCCAGTCACCCGCGAAGGTGGGCTGGAAACGCTGGAGGCTGGATTTCTCGGCAAGAGAAAAGACAGCGTCTTTCCTCAGCGCGTCAACGAGGGAGGGGCAGCGTCCGTGGGCTTCTTGCATCAGCTGGGCTCTCCGGCAAGTAGTCACTGCTCCAAGCTCATCACCACCGTGTGTTTACTTAGGACAGTGTCGGTATATTTATACCTGAGAGGTGCCGGGTTTGACGTAAGGATGGACATAAGACGTCAATTAAGAACTGGTTGTTCTTACATTCTTTACAGGAGTTCTCGAACGAAATCAAAACAATAGCAGCGGGGATTTCCCAGGTTTGCTGGAGGCTTGGTTTGTTTAGAGAACTCGGTGTGCTTTCTAGGGGGCTGGAGGAATAGTGCTTGCTCAATGTGACAGCATGCGCTATGACTTAATCTGAGAACGGGTTTCTGTGCCGTTGTATGGACATTAGTGAATAATAACCGGACAAGGGTCAGAAATAGGAGTATCGATACAGGTCCCTAGATAAACATACTACACCCACTCCACGAATTCATGTCCATATTTACTAACCTAATCAATAGTAAACATAACTAATAGTGCATGTGTATACCGAACCACCCCAAAATACATCGTTTGCATTTGAAAATAGGCATATTTGAAATACATGAAAAATGAGTATAGGTACTGTATGCATTCAAGCAGTGTAATCATTCAAAAAAAGGATGCACAATTTATCTCAGCATGAATGATTTGCGAAAATTACACATGAAATGGCTCTTAATACAGAAGAAAAAGTGCGAGACCATCTCATCACATATAAATACAATTATTTGTAAATACGCTAGAGGCTGAGGTAATGTATTGTCTCTAGAGTTCCTAAAAATAGAAGTTCTGTTCCCTAGGAATAGTTTTACTTTAAGCAGAAGATAAGTGCCAACAGGTAAATATTTTGAGTTTGGGAAAAAAAGTTTTCGTTTTCAGGGGAAGAAGGAAAGAAATTGTCAGTAGCTTTGTTTTTAAAACCGAAGGCCAAATTCAGAGTTCAGGGAACGCTTTGTGCAATCTTGCTTAAAGTCATTCTCTCTGTTCTGGTGAAAACATCATTTCAGACAGACTCTCGAAAAAACAGTCTACCGCTTCTGGTGAAAGTTCGACCAAGTTGGAAAATGTTGCTACCATGCAGTCGTGCGCATGTTCTCTTTCAGTGATGTTCTGATCAGCATTGCTCACAGAAGGCCGTACCTGGTTGATGCTGCTTTCATCCTGTACTTCACTACCCTTCAATCGTAGTGGTGAAGTCTCCACGAATGCCGTCATCAGGATAGGTAACCGCTGGGGACAGCACAATGCATGAGCCTTTACTGGACCCAACAAAGTATCTGCATCCAATGGTACTTCTGATTGTAGTATAAGACAGGTGTCCAACACGCATTCTTCGCCGCATAGCATGCATCTCAATACAGGTAAGACACAATTCTGCCATATGGGTCTGAACGAAAGAAACCAGGTCATATTTAGATCTCTTAGCCGGGTTAATCCAAGGACTTTAGTTATGCGGTCCCGGTAGCGCATAGCTAGGATCGTCTCTTCCATTGTTGCTGGAGTCTTGTCTGTGACATGGCTTGCCATAACGAAGCAAGAGTAGCAAAACTAGGATGCCTGCTACGAGTCCCAACAGGAGAGGAAGTCCGCCAAAGATGGAATGGACGAAGTTTGGAAAAATACCCAGGACTGCTTTGAATGGGGTTAACAGTCCCGAAAAAACGGTCTTAAATACACTCGCGATACCACTTGTATCAGAAATGTTTAAGATTTTGTTTAGCATTTCTGCGAAGTGTAGGGGCAATTTGTTGATAACAATGCATGTATCTCTCCTGTTGTCCTTGCAACTTGGAGATCATACGTTTCTTTTGATGACGTCAAGCGAACTGGCGTCTGTAGGAGCACAGTCTTCATTCTGCTTAAAGTATCAATTCGAATAGAAGAGATTCTCAAACTGGGCCAAATTTTTCCCTCCCTGTCTGGTATGTCATTCGGGAACAATACTCGCTCACAGCAAATGACCATGGAAGTCACGCTTACTAGATAAGGTTTTCCTGGCAGTAAGCCACAACATCTGTGATCTACAATTAGAATGACATGAAAGGTTATTTGAAGTCCCCTCACAGGCCCCATGTAAACTTATACCCTGACACAGAAGTATACCACTTAGTGATTTTTCACAATTCTTACCACTAAGAAATACACTCTGTCCTGTATTACTATAACATGTGTGTGTATAAGGTAAGTTCCATGTTGATTTAATGTATCCTTTACCCAACCTTTCATACTGGCCTGCCTGTATATATTTTTGGCAGTATCGAAACTGGAAAGTCGTTATCGGAATAGTTATAATCCCATGTATTATCCATTCAATGACAGGTCGTTCTGACATTGTCAATGGTAATCTCTCAAGTTTTTCAATGCTCAGAATTGTATACTCTGCACCCTTTTGTGCCAAGCTGATTTGTGTATCAGTAAGGTTAAAGATAGTGAATAGTGACGTTGTGTTGATTAGACGCCAAGGCACGTAGCCTGAACGCAGATTTTGTAACGTCCAGCCAAGCTGTACAATAGAACGCAGTTGTGACTGACCGTGTTGTAACATCAGTAAGTCTTGCTCTATTATATCGATTGCAGATGATACAATACTGTCCAGTGAATATATTCTGGAAGACAGAGTCATTAACCCATTGTCTATAACAGAAAGCGATTTTTCCAAATTAACACAGTCAATTTCCCGTATTTTTTCTGCTGTCTCAATTTGAGCTACTTTCCAAGCTTCGTTGTAAGCTGCATATATAGAGGCCGCTATGAAACATTTTTGACGCTTTTTGAGTGGTCCCTTAATGAAATCACGCAAGTCAGCACCTTCTTTAAGTAAAGTCAAGTGTTGCTTAATTTCAACCAGTGTGGATGTCTGTAGCCATTCAAGGCAGAGTTTCCCTACACTGTAAGTAGTTATTATCCCTGGATGTTGTCTCTGGGAGTATCTAGGGTCTGACCTGGTCAATGTGAACCCCTGTTTTTTGTTCAGGAATCTATCTTGACAGTTATTCATGTCTGTGGGCCAGATCAACCATTTTTTCCAATCAGGATGTGTTCTGTTTTGGTTCAAAATATGGGATACGTCTATCTCAACATCTGTAGTGCTATTACTGTCGGGTGTTGGTTTCGGAATAGACGGTTTATTTAAGTCCTTAATTTTGGCTAGGCCAAGACAGGTTGTCTGTTGAATTGTATCATTCAAAAATATAATTTGTTCTGGGATCATGCAGGCTCGAAATAATGATTCTATACCTTGCACTTGCCAATCTTTTGTACCCCAGATCGTTTTTGTTTCAATATTATTGTTCCAGAAATCAAAACCAAATGTTTTCATTTTTTCAAAAAAATGTCTCTGAATAGATTAATTTTGTGTTTGTAAGCATGTTTTTCATTCCTGTCTTATTTAACAGTTTAAAATAAAACGTTTCTGCATCACTTGTGTTAAACCCTGAGAAGTATGAAAATGTATCATAAAATGTTTTTGAACTTCCTTTTGGTGGAGTTGCACAATGTTCCCATTGGTTATAATTTAAAATATTTCTCGGTTGAGCTGATTTATGGAGATAATGGTTACCATAGTGGTTATAACAATACATCTGGTCATAATTAGATGAACCGTGTAAATAATCATGTCCTGTAAATTTAGCTGACATCACTAGATCGGACATCATATCATTAATACTGTCAAAGTCCCAATCATCAGCGAATGTGCTTGGTTTTACAAAGTCACTCAATGAAATCTTGAATTGATGAGGATACTTCAGGAGCTCGACCGGACCATAGATTTCGTAATCAGTTTTGTCCCATGCTACCCCACCGGGTATAGGATTGGCTGTGAAGTTTACTGAAGAAAGTTCTCTTTTCTCGATGTGTGAAGACTTGTGTGGTTTCAGGACCAAGTTGATATTCTGACTGGCTGTGTTCATTGTAACATATTTTCCCTCAATGAAATGTCCCAAGCATAGTACCATGATGAGCCAAAGTATGAGGATGAATACACCTAGTGCCACCCAAAGTTCAATCCATAGAGAAATCAGATAGGTTTCTTGTAGTTGATGAAAGAGTTCTTTTGCTTTGTCTTTAAAAGTCTTTGATGTTGGTTGTTCCTCATGTTCACTCAGATCCTCAGAAAAATCATCGAAGTTGATGAAGTAGCCTGATGCTGTTCTGTCAATTGTTTCAATTGCTTCTGGGTTTCTTTTTGTTTTTGGAATTTTCTTTGTTGCATTAGCATAGTCTGCTGTTACATCATTGTAGACTGGTGTTTCTTGATGTAAGATTTTGATTTGGGTTTCAAGAGGTTTAAGTTCCATGGCTTTGTTGCATAGTCGTTGTTCATTCACTGTAGGTTTATCAATTGCGATTAGTCTCTCAGTTTGAACCTCTGTGTTTGTAACAAATTTTGGTGTTCTGCTATTTTTTGGGAGTCCACTTGGCCTACTACTTATTATCGGCCACATGATTGTGGTTTAACCGGGTCGATGGATACAACTCGGTTCTCCTTTTTACCAGCAAGGGGCGGTAATACCACTGATCTTGTCCCGTTGACAGACAAGATAGGTACTGCTTTTCTGTAAGAAGGCCCAAATTCCTTCTTTACCGCGATCTTCTCTCTGACCAAATCCCCGATTTTTGGAATCCAGACAGGCCTTGCTGGGACAGGTGGTTTCTCTTCAGTGGCTGTTGGCTGTTGCTTCAACTTTGTGTTGCTCAGGTCTTTTCTTTTTTCGTTTACGTCCTGTAAAATAGCCAAACGATCTTTGATATCAAAGCATTTTTCTTTAACCACTGAAGTTTGACTATCGAGGTCCTGGATTAACATTCTAGTCCCAAACAATAGTTCGTACGGACTGAGACCTCTCAGAGAATTTCTTGGCAGATTATTAAGACTACGTTGGACACTTATTATATGTTTGACCCACCCAGCTCCCGAACCTAATACCTTTGCCGTTATAGATTGCTCTATGCCTTGGTTTTTTCTTTACACCATCCCGTTTCCCTCAGGAAGGAAGTGATAAGAGTCCCACAATGCAATGCCCATGCTGGTCAGGCCCCCCCCATAAGCTCGAGAGCTAAGAGCAGGACAATGGTCAGAATGTAGCACGCCCCTTGCGTATATGCCATTATAGACTCGCAAATCTTTTATAACAGTTCAGACGTCAGTCGAGACCTGGGGTCTACATTATAAGTGAAAATAGTCTCTATATGTTAATGTGACGCATTATTCCTACTTGGTTTTTTATGTCGATAGCCTAATTCTTTATTGAGTGAAACGCCATGGCAATACACCGTCTCGGTCGCCACTGCGATCTCTGTTGCAGTTTGGACAGTTTTTTGCAAATATGTGATGTTGCAGGCTCATTCCTGGCCACCAGTATGTGGATTGCAGTTCTTCCAGAGAATCCTTTAGCTTAATGTGTCTAAGACCCTCACCCATATGTGCGTCTGCTATTAACAATATTCTCCTGTTCGTGTTTGGAATTACTCTATCCCCTACTCCAGGGATTTGAGCAAAAGGAACGGAGTTTGCATCGATTATGTATGTATAATTGAGTGGATACATGATGGGTAGCACTGAGCGGTCGCCTTTTGATGACGTTTTCACCGCCAGCATTGTTTCCCCGTCAATGTTTTTTCCTGAACGCTTTTTTGTAGCTACGGAAGCCGGTTTAGTTGCTTCCGCTATGGCTGTCTCAGCCAATGAATTCCCTGCAACGTGAACGCCATCACGCTGATGACTCAGTGTATGTATCACGTGAGCCTTTTGTAGTTCTTTCTGTAAAAGAACTACTTGTTCCCAAAGCGATTTTTGCTTTATTGTGGCCCCTGTGTCATCTTTGTAACCGTTTTGAACCCATTTCTGCAAGTCTTCGTTGTATGATTTGACGCAGTAATACGAATCGCACACTATTAGTGTCCGGAATTCGCGATCGGCATTATCTAGCGCCATTTTTACTGCTATTATTTCAGTCTGTTGTTCTGAAATATTTTCCACCGAGTGTGTTTTTGTAAACGGAGGTCTCAATTTACCTCCGCGCCACACGTCTTTTACAATCTCGCATGTGGCGTTGTAGGCTTGTTTTCCCCAAACCGAGGGTTCTGCATAACTGTTTGTGTATATTACGCAGGCGTAAAGTTGTATGGGCAGAATATCGCTAGGCAGAGGGTATTCTCTTTCATATTCAAGATTTTTTAATTTTTTCATTTCCGGGTCAAAGTAGTATTTCACTCTGTCTGTAGCAAGAGAATTTTCCCATTGTATCCATTTTGGATTTAATGCCATAGTAGGTAAATTACATGGACTTGTTAATGCCTCAAAGGCTGATTCTGCTGTCCTGACTGTAATCCGTCTGCCGTCAGCTTGGTCTCTTTCTCTTGCTATAGCTGGTTGAACCGCATGAACAATGTTTTCCTTAATGCTGAATGTTTTTTTCAGCTTCTGTGTACAAATGTGATTTGTATGCTATTGGTACTGTTTCTCCCTCATTAGAGGTTAGGTATGTGAATCCGCATCTTCCTGGGATGACTCGAATCACAAGGTTGCGTGTGTTATCGCGTGTTTGCAGTTTTGTTTTAACTAACATGCCTGTTTGTAAAGATCTACAAATTTCTGTGTGTTTTTGAGTCCAATTGATCGTTTTAAAATCTGGTCTTATTAGGTCATAGAGAGGTTTAACTCTGCATAATTTAGAATATAAGTTCTTCCGAAATTCAGGAAACCTAGAATTTATTGTAAGTTTTTCAGCGTTCTTGGTGCTTGGATTACAGCGCATTTCTCTAAGAAATTGTCAGTCAGGCTTTTGCCTTCACTTGATAATTCATATCCTGAAAACAGGACAGTTAGATGGGCAATTCTTGACTTTTTGAAGTTGAATTTGTAACCCTCTGCTGCGAACCCAAGTATTATGGTTTTCACTCTTTTCAAGTGAGTATCCAAGTCATCATCTGTTAGATAGATGTCATCGACATAAGATAATGCCTCATCATCATATATTTGTAGTAACTCTGCTACTCTCCCTGAGAAGAATCCTGGGCTGTTCTTGAACCCCTGTGGCAAATGACAGAAATGTTTCTGTGAGCCATTTATTGAGAAAGCGGTCAAATATCTGCTTTCTGGAGCTATATTTTGACAAAAGAATCCATTAGAGATGTCTAATGTTGTTTTGTATTTTTTGCGCACTATGCTATTCATTAGTGCTGCACTGTGTGAATTTTGTACTGCAAAAGTTTTGCAACATGAGTTTAGGTGTCTGTAGTCCAAAACTAGACAATATGAATTGTCTGGCTTGGAGACAGGAAACAAAGGATTGTTCATTTGTGAGGTGCAAGTTTCAATCACCCCCTGGTATTCAAGTTGATCTAAGATCTCCCTGACCTGTTTTTTAGCTTCTTGCTTAATTGGGTACTGCCTTTGTGCAGTTGGTTGAGATTGTAACTGGATTTTGTGAGGAGGTGAGTCTTCATCCCATCCTACGTGGTTTTTATATAATGCAGGAGCTTGGGCTACTGCCCACTTTCTTGCAAGTGTATATTTTTTATGAATTGGAATGTGATTTGAGAAGGCAGGGATAATCATTTCTTCGCCATGAGGGCACTCCCTGACAAACTCTGGTGGCCAGTCTTTTTCATCTAAAAGGATGTCATAGCCTTTGGAAAGGTTATCCCAAAATAGACCCCTTATTTTCCTAGTCTTATCTCCCTCTATACGTAAAGTTATTTCATATATTTTATGAGGTTTGCTAACTCTGGTATCTGCAGTTTCCACCTGAATGTATTAATTCGTGTCCACTATCTCCAGATGATTCATCAGGATCTTGCGAGCTATGCTCACTTCTGCTGCGCTGACTAGCATTGTCTGAGCCCACTCTCCGTTTTTCAGCGGTGTCCTCAGCATCCTCCGCATGTTTGATTACTTTAATACTGGCTACCTTCTTCTTTGGAAATTGGAACTTTTTATTTTGATGAGCAGGTTCCTTGTCTTTGGACTTGACGTGCTCTTCCCTGTGTTCTGACCGTCCTCTTCTTTCCGATTTCTGCGAGGAAGTCTGAAAATATCGAGATGGACGTGTATCAATATCTTGATATCTATCAGGTTTCTTCAAATTATCTCTATTTCTAAGGTTGTATTTTTTTCTCAGAGAGCTCCCTCTGGGGAGACTTGTGTCCTTGGTCCGGAGATTTTTCTCTCCGCCGAGGAGACCTTCCTCTGGACTGGAATCTTTTTTCTTTGGGAGTGGATTGTTTATTTCCATCCCAGCTCTTTTTTTGGAGTGTTTAGATTATTTTTAATAAATACCTTTTCAGGATTTTCAGTTAGTTGGGGTTTCACTGGTTTTCCACCCAAACTATCTCTTCCTAGTTCTTCATAGGATTTTTCTATAATTCTGGCAAGTTCAAATGGTTGTTCTGCTATATCTGTTTCTTTCAGTCTTTGGCGGATCGCCACAGTTGCTGCTTCCCCCTTTATGTTGGCTAGTAATATTGCCGAGACCTGCTTGAAGTCTTTCAGTAATTTCATACCCAGAGTTAAAGCAGGTTCTGGACCGTATTCATTTTGAATCTGTTTTAGCACCTCTGGTATCACCACCATGGACGGAACACCATGTGTTTTTGTGTAAATGGAAGCAAAGACTGTACCCCAAGTGTCACAGTCCTCCACATGTGGTGCGATCCCCATTGGAAGGCAGATAGTCAGAATTCTGTGTTTCTCAGTAGGTGTAGTATCCGGAAATACTGCCTCTATTTGAGTGATTTTTTGTGCTAACCAGAATGGAATTTGTTCCCGTTTAATGGGTACTTTGCCTAGACAGGACTGTATGTTCTGTGGTGTGATTTTATTTGTGTTCCCCTGATGAGGGGTCAGCTGTGGAATTTTAATAGCTGGTTGGACTGTTGAAGTCCGCATTACATATTGGACTAATTGTCTGTGTATTTTAATCAGTTGTTTTAGCTGTACTAAAAGTTCTGGTATTGACATTTTTTCAATGTCTGGATGTGGTGTGTAGCTGGCTAGAACCGGCCACGTTGCTCCTGGTCTACCTAGTGGACCGAGCCTGGTGATGTGATCATTATGTTTTAGGGCGCCTTTAAACCAGAGCAGGTGCTCTTGGTATTTTAATGGGATTTCCACCTCCTCGAAAGGAGTGTACTCATCCGGTGGTTCCTCTATTTTGTAATAGTGGAACTCCTGTGTTACAGCGTTTGCTGCTGGAAAACTTATCCATGAATAGAATACCTCTGTCTGCCGATATTCGTGTGCCTCAATTACGAATATGACTGTACCACCTCTTGGTGTTAGTCCATTTTCTATAAGTTTAAGTGTTATAGTTTTTCTTATGCTGACCTGGATGATTATTGCATCCGGGTCCTGCTGTAGGAGACTTGTGTCATCCGCTAGGAGTTGAGCTGCTATTCTAGACTTATCACTCCTGGGGCGGAAAGCCGGGAGGTGTATCTTTGTACTTGTGATTTTAAAGCTTTTTTAAACTTTTGAGTGTGATTTAATACTGTGTTTCTATAAGAATCTTCTTACCTGACAGAGCGATTTGCACACTCTCTGGGAGCCTGCTGAAAGCGAGCAGCGCCTCCCTAATCCCCGACTAACGCCCTCTGGCCGCCGCCATTGACGGCGTGCAGCGAGGCCACGCCCCCTCTCTGGCCACGCCCCCCCGCCCAGCTTAAAAGCACAGAACGTGAGCGCACTCGTAAGACTTATCACTCCTGAGGCGGAAAGCCGGGAGGTGTATCTTTGTACCTGTGATTTTAAAGCTTTTTTAAACTTTTGAGTGTGATTTAATACTGTGTTTCTATAAGAATCTTCTTACCTGACAGAGCGATTTGCACACGCTCTAGGAGCCTGCTGAAAGCGAGCAGCGCCTCCCTAATCCCCGACTAACGCCCTCTGGCCGCCTCCATTGACGGCGTGCAGCGAGGCCATGCCCCCTCTCTGGCCACGTCCCCCCGCCCAGCTTAAAAGCGCTGAACGCGAGCGCACTCGTAAGACTTATCACTCCTGAGGGGAAAGCCGGGAGGTGTATCTTTGTACCTGTGATTTTAAAGCTTTTTTAAACTTTTGAGTGTGATTTAATACTGTGTTTCTATAAGAATCTTCTTACCTGACAGAGCGATTTGCACACGCTCTGGGAGCCTGCTGAAAGCGAGCAGCGCCTCCCTAATCCCCGACTAACGCCCTCTGGCCGCCGCCATTGACGGCGTGCAGCGAGGCCACGCCCCCTCTCTGGCCACGCCCCCCCACCTTTCCCTCACTATAAAATGTGCCACTGGAGGAAGCGCAGCGGACGAGCGCAGCGGGAGCGCCGTTTGCACGCCGAAGGCGCGCCTAAGGCAAGCCCGTCTGCGCCCGTCCGCGGCCGTCCAGGGCCTGGGGCATATCACTCTGCCCAAATCATCACTTACACCTCTTCCCAACTCCGCAGTCTTCATGGCCTGTGGCCTCTGCCCCCCTCAACCTGCTCTTACATATCTTCACTTGATCTGTCCCCGGCCTCTCCACTCCCCGCCCTCTCCTCCCTCCCATTCCCCCTCATCTCCCCAGAGAGGATGCCACCCCAAGTTCTCTTAGGACTCTCTCGGCCTACTACCTTAATACCCGGTCAGCTGTGGCCCACTCACACGAACTATCGGTGCTGCTGGATTCCCACGCACCTGATCTCCTCTTCCTAACCGAGACTTGGTTTAGTGATGATTCTCTCCCTGCCCTACTGGCCACTCTCCCTGCTCCATACTATGCTCTACGGGCAGACCGTCCCGCTGGTAGGACTGGGGGCGGTGTAGCGGTCATTACCCGAACCGACCTCCCCTTCCAACTTTTATCCCTGCCAGAGATCGCCACAACAGAATACCTCGCCATTCGTACCACATCTACCACCCCCCTCTCACTTGCTTCCTCACTTACCGACCCCCTCAGTCACCTTTACGTTTTCTCTCTGACTTTCAAGAGGTACTGGCCACACTTACAGTCAATAACTCTTCCATTCTATTATTGGGAGACTTCAACTTTTGGCCTCTTGATCCAGCGGAATGCCCATCCTCCAAACAGTTCTCAGACACACTTCAATCCCTTAATTTTCTGTCACACGTTCATTCCCCCACTCACGTCAAAGGACATATCTTGGACCAGATCTGGTCCTTGAACTGTCCGGTAGACTCCCCCCTGTCCATCTTCCCCTGCACCTGGTCTGATCATCATTTGATCTCGTTTACCCTTCCATTAGCCCCACCGTCAGGCCCCCGCTCCCAAAGTATGTCTGGGTCCGCTCATGGAGCTGAGTGGATCCGGAGAATTTATCTGCTTTGTTAATTTCCTCCTATCCTATCCTACAAGGCCTACCCACTCTTTCTCAGGCCGCTGCTATCTAACACTGGCTGCTCGCAGGCTGTGATTCCATTGCCCCGCTGAAGCGGGTGACTTCTAAGCGGGAGAAGGATGCCAACTTGTGGTTTAGTAAGGACCTTAAAACCACCAAACTAGCGGTACGCAGAGCCGAGCGTGCCTGGAGGAGGAATTATTGTCCCTTACTCAGATCTGAGTTTACCACCCTTCTGGCTAAATATAAGAAGGCCATTCTGGTAGCAAAAACGGCTTACTTCTCCTCTAAAATTCTCACCGCTGAGAATCGGCCGAGGGAAATTTTCTCGATAGTCCACAACCTGGCATTCTCTGATAGGACATCTCTTAAGCCCTCCCCTTCCAAGGACCTCTGTCACTCCCTAAATAATTTCTTTATCGAGAAGATTACTATTATTAAAGCTAATATTCCCTTACCCCCACCGACCTTTGCGGACCCACAGTGTCCCCCATCTAAGGGGCAACTCGATGCCCTTCTCCCTCTAACCAAGGAATCCCTGACCTCGATAATCCCCCTGGTCAAATCTGGTTCCCCGCTGGACGCCTGCCCAGCGCACATTCTTCGCCATATTTATACTACCTGTCCAGATCCCCCTCTTCACCTCCTCAACAGCTCTCTCTCCCAGGGGGTTGTACCCAATCCATTGAAGACAGCTGTCATTGTCCCCATCTTAAAGAAGCCTGGCGCAGACCCTTCGGTCCCCGCCAATTATCGCCCCATCTCCCTCCTACCATTTTTGGCTAAGGTGCTTGAACGTCATGTTACCAGGACCTTCAGCACGTTTGTGGAGGAGAATGGGGTTCTGGCTCCCCGCCAGGCCGGTTTCCGACCCGCACACTCTACGGAGTCCGTGGTTCTCTCGGTCCATGACAACCTCAGGGAGGGAATGGATACCAACCAGGCCCAGGCGTTGGTCCTCCTTGATCTCTCAGCCGCCTTTTACACGGTTGACCATACCATCTTACTTTCCCGTGTCAGGGCGGCGGGGATCGGGGGTACCGCCCTGCTATGGTTGTCCTCCTTCCTGAGGGACCGCACCCAGGCTGTCCGCCTGGGTGATTTTACTGCGGACTTCCGGAAAGTGCAATGCGGGGTCCCCCAAGGTTCCTCCCTATCACCTCTTCTGTTCTACCTCTACTTCGCCCCCCTTATTTTTTCATTGCAGCAAATGGAGGTCGGCGTGTATAACTATGCGGATGACCTCCAACTTGTTTTCAATCTTTCTTCTTCCTCTGTCTCTATCTCAAACTTTCAGTCTATTATGATTTTTATCCGGGACTGGATGAACTACAACCACCTGAAACTTAACCCGGATAAGACCGAAGTGGTGCTGACGGGTGGTTGCTCCAGTCTCTGGTCTCCTCTTTTCTGGCCCCCTTCCCTAGGTTCACCCCCGGTCCCCACTACCTCAGCTAAAACCTTAGGTATCAAACTTAACTCCCAGCTCACCTTACACTCCCAGGTCAGTTCTGTGGTGTCCTCTTCTTTTCTGTCACTACGCACCATCCGCAAGGTATCCCGCTTTTTCTCCTTTGATGCCTTGAAACTGATCATCTTGGCGATGGTCATTTCCCGCCTAGATTATGGCAACGCCTTATATGCAGGTATCCCAGCATATTGTTTAAAGCGTTTGCAGCTCATCCAGAACCAGGCGGCACGGTTGGTGTTCAGTCTACCAAAATCTCATCATGTAACACCCCTCCTCAAATCCCTACACTGGCTCCCTGTCCGGGAACGCGTCCAGTTTAAGCTTGCTTCTATCACCTTTCAAGCCCGACTTGGCGCGGCTCCGGCCTTCATCACATCCAAGATTATTCCCTATGTTCCAACCAGGGAGCTACGATACTCCACCCAATCCCTACTGCCAGTCTCCCGTTTCCGGAGGAAGAAATGGGGAGGATCGAAGTTTGCGACCCTCGCCCCAGTCCTTTGGAATTCTTCGCCTTTAGAGCTTAGATCTCTAACTCTTTACCCTGAATTTCGGAGGAAACTCAAAGCCCATCTATTCGCTAAAGCTTTCAACTAGGTCACCCGGTCTTTCGTTCTCTTTTTTCGCACTCTCTGGTACTCCTCCTCTGGGGATTTGTCTGCTACAGCGCCATGAAACCGCTGGTGAAAGAGCGCTCTACAAATATTTTAAACTCAAACTCAAACTCAAACTCCCTATCTTCTTCATTGTCTGACATTTTACTGACAAGAAGATTTTTTATCGCAGATCAGGTTTCCACGGAAACAAAGTTTAGGTGCACAATATTTTTGGAACACTGTATCCTTCAACGTTGAATAAACCAAGAACCGTACATAAGAGTCTCCTCCTACTAAGTTTGGCGGATTTTAACCTTTGACCCACTCCAGACGTCTTTGGAGTATTTATGGGAGAAAGGGTCTGTGTGGAAAGCACGACTGAGTTACTCTAATGTCTTGCGTTAGATTTATCGCCTTACCAAACTGTTGGGCGCCATGTAGTGTAGTTCCTATTATCCCAATAGGCTCTGCGCATTGGAATAATATCTTCAATAGTATAGACTTAGGACAGAGGTTAACTAGGTCTTCTACTGTTGATATTAGACTTAAGTTTTGTGTGCCAGCTAGCTCAGAGTACACTAGAAACTTTCTCGAATAGGCGAGGAGGAGTTTAAGCTTCCTGGATAGACAAGAAGGGATTTCGTTTCTGACAACCATAGAGCATGACAAATTTGCTCTCCCTAATCAAGAGTATATCTCTAGAGTCGTGTGAAAACAAAAGACAACTATTTTACTCAGTCAGTACGTGCATACTTAGTTCCACCAGATTGTAGAGAAAGAAGAGATGGGCGTGTTCAATAAAAGGTGTTATTTATTGATCAGTTTCTTTTTCTCATACAAGAGAAATGAATCGCTACAGTTGCAATACTTAAGGTTAAGTAAAGTGCATACAGTAAAAGCAGGATTATAAAATAATATTGTAAAAGCATTGCTATGGTTTCTTAGCCATATGATACTTTAAAATGGATAAAAGATATACATATATACATTGACTAATCGTACTCAACTGGTGCTTCTAACTACGCCTACCCCGGTGTACCTGACCTAAGCCTGATACGTGGGAGGGAGTAAATAAGTAGCAGTTTAAGTTAAGTTTGTTTTGCCAAGAATCTGACTCAAGAATTCTCTGTAAGGGGTTAGTCAGTTCAGTACCTGGGATTTAGAAGGTAGGAGGGCTGGTATCTCTTTCTCAGGACTCGATATCCCAGTCACCCGCGAAGGTGGGCTGGAAACGCTGGAGGCTGGATTTCTCGGCAAGAGAAAAGACAGCGTCTTTCCTCAGCGCGTCAACGAGGGAGGGGCAGCGTCCGTGGGCTTCTCGCATCAGCTGGGCTCTCCGGCAAGTAGTCACTGCTCCAAGCTCATCACCACCGTGTGTTTACTTAGGACAGTGTCGGTATATTTATACCTGAGAGGTGCCGGGTTTGACGTAAGGATGGACATAAGACGTCAATTAAGAACTGGTTGTTCTTACATTCTTTACAGGAGTTCTCGAACGAAATCAAAACAATAGCAGCGGGGATTTCCCAGGTTTGCTGGAGGCTTGGTTTGTTTAGAGAACTCGGTGTGCTTTCTAGGGGGCTGGAGGAATAGTGCTTGCTCAATGTGACATCATGCGCTGTGACTTAATCTGAGAACGGATTTCTGTGCCGTTGTATGGACATTAGTGAATAATAACCGGACAAGGGTCAGAAATAGGAGTATCGATACAGGTCCCTAGATAAACATACTACAGTTTCAGGCTTGGAGGTCTGTTGCCTGATAATGTTATAGATCTCCTTAGGTCTATTTTGTGCACTCCCCAGCGCAGAGCGAAAAAACATGGACTTTTTGATCTTGATATGATTGTTGTATTTCCTGCGGGCTGTTGTGAGTTGTTCGCGGAGGGTAGACAAAGGATTATTCCTCCAGCATCTTTCTGTGGCTCTTAGTAGTCTCCTTTCGGTGTTGGTGTTGATGTTGAACCACGATCTGGATGGTGTGGCTCGGCTTTTCTTTAGTTTCAAGGGGGCTAGTTGGTCAAGCATGGTCGTCATATTTGCATTATAGAGCGAGGTGAGTTTGGTTGTGGTGAGATGGTCGTTGGCGCTAGGTAGGAGTGCGCTAGGTAGGAGTCCTTCCTTCAAGGGTGGCGAGGAGGATCTGGGTGAGGTTTCTGGCCTATTTTGAGGGGTCTTGTACGGGTGCCTGAGAGAGCAATTTTTGGTTGAAATGGAATAGAATCATGTGATGGTCCGACCAGTCCACAGGGAGTATGTGATCAATGGTAATTGCGTTATGCTGAGCGATAATGGCATCCAAGATTGCTCCTTTACTGTGCGTTTCTTCTGAGCAGTGCTGAAATAAGTTATTGTCACTTAGAAGGTTGGCTAGCGTTTGAATTACTGGGTTATTCACTTCATTCCATCGAAGGTTTAGTTCACCAAGAATTATGTTGTTAGCGTCCCCGAGTGCGCAGTGCGCAATCAGGTCGGACAGGTGCTCCCTGAATGCTGCGGTGTTGCCTGGAGGGTGATAAAGATGGTGGCAGAGGAATGAACCGTTGTCCTTAGTCTTGATATTGGCAGTAAGACATTCAAAGGAATTGTATTTGCAAGAGTCCAATTCCATGATGGTGATGTTGTCTCTGTGTATGATAGCTACAACTTCCCCTCGTTGGTCTTTTCTATCTTTGTTGATAATGGAGAAACCTGGGGCACAAGCATGTCTAAGCATGGAGTGGAGAGGTCATTAAGCCATGTCTCCGTGATGAACGCAATATCCATGTCCTGCATAAGGATGGCTTCTGCTAATTCAGTTGCATGCCTAGAGGCTGATCTGCAGTTAATGAGCATGCAGTTGGTGGAGACCTCCTTTTTGGTGTGGATCTTACCAGCGGGGGCCTTAGGTATGGTGATGAGGAAGGGAGGGAGTCTAGGGGGTTTTGGGAGGCGAATGTCACTTCTGAAACCCGTGATCACATGGATCTTGGATTGGGGGAGTATGTAGGGGAGAAGTCGTAGGTTGCGGCTAGATCAGTCGCTTCTTCTGGGGATATTACAGCTTTGCATCCCAAGGGTCTTAGCGTTGGGATCTTGGTGTCAGTATTTAGGAGTCTCTGTAACCTGGGCGTGGGGGCTTTGAACTCTCTGGTGTTCTGTCACGGGAACTCACTGTCCTTCCTAGAGAGTCTCTGTGGTCAAGTCACGGGGTTGCTAGGGGCCGGGCAGGGTGTTTTAGAAGGTTGGAGAAGGTCGGAGGTGCCCTGGGAGGGAATTAGCGATGTTTTTGGGCCTTGTCTAGGTTATTTAGTTTTTGTTTAGTCGAGTTAGGATTTCAGTCAGGCCCTTGACTAGACTATCGTTTCTAGCAGGCTTTCTAGTGATGCAAGCCGCTGCGCCATGTTATCGTGGGCGGGGGAAGTGGGGAATTGGGTAAGGTTGTCTAGAGTGGTGAGGTCGTGGCTAAGTTAAGAAGCCTATTGCTCCTTGTGTGAACCAAGTTGTCTCTGTTAGGGACCCTGGTCGTGGCTGGGTTATGATGTCTAATGCTCTTAGTGTGGGGCGTGCTGCCTCTGTTGGAGACTATGGGTAAGAGGAGAATTGGGTCATGTTGTGGTTTCGTCCTCCTGAGGTCTGCGGGTATGCTAGTGCGGGAGAAGGCTGGTGTCGGCAGGGCCAGGTCAAGGAGTTGGAGTGAGGGGGGTCGGGTGAGGCAGATGTGTTGGGCGATCCTCTGGGAGTTGTAGGTCGCCAATTCTGTGGAACAAAGGGGTGGGAGGAGACTCGCAGGGCAGGAGGTGATGAATGTATGCTTCTCCTGTCGGGCCAGGTTGACCGGGGTTGGGTGCTGGGTCAAAGAGGATCGAAGCATGTAGAAGTGGGCGGTTTGGAGGGCGGGGAAGAGGGACTCAAATGCCTCAAGGTTCTCATTGTTTTCCTGTATCAGGACTGGGCCGTTCATGTAGATGGTCACAGATGTGTTCCCACCCCTAGCCAGGCGGTTGGGGAGCAAGGTTGTCAGTTTGGAGCTGTGTGAGGTCATCATGGTTTTTGAGATTTAAAGTTGTGTTCTGAGTGTGGCGTTCCAGTTGTCGGGACTTTCAGTGTGGATGATGAAATATATCACTATACAATAGGAGTAGATCAGAATTATGGTTGCAGATTAATAAGCAATATTCTGCCTACTCCAACTATACTCCCATTAAAAAAAAAAAAATTGACATACTGTTTCAAAATAAAAAATATTTACTCTACGACCTTAAAGGCTAGGGATAAGTAGCTGGATGAACATACCTTTGATATTTGGTAAATAAAATCCAAGTCAGATGGTTTACATAGGTGATTGTACACTTACAGCTTCATCATTTATGTAATAAGAGAGTGGGAAAAAGTGAGGCCGAGAAAGAGAAGGTGTTTTTTTTTGTATTACCCAGAAGAGCCTGTGTTTCATAATACAAACGTGTTTACCTAATTTCCTATTATCATATAATGACACAAAATGTGAAATATTGTTGCAAAATAAAAGAGAATTCGCCTGAAACGTATTTAAAATGGAAATTGCCTTGGCATCACCAGAAAATTGAGACTTGAACATTTCAGAATGAGTCTAAAACCTTAACCACTAGGCCACAAATTATATTCTATTGAATAACATGGACATATAATTTGAGCATGTGATACAAAATAAGGGTCAGCTATATCATTCAGAGAACAAGATGCAGAGATGTTTATTGAGGCCTACAAAAATATGTCCTTATCAATAAAAACATGTTTGTCTAATACCTCCGTACTCCGAGTGAAAATCACAAGTAGGGACATATTGTTGCAAAATGAAAAGGATTTGCCTTATAATTATTTCAAATGGGACAGACCTATAAGTGAATACATAACTAATGGGGCAGAAAGAATTGAAGATTTAACCTTCAGAATGAGAGTCTAAGACATTACCCACTAGGTCTCAAGAGAAAAATAAAGGTCAAAGAGTTTACAGAGTGACTGTAAATTGACAAGTACACCATTTAGAGAACAAGAGGGAGAGGGAGAGAGAGCAAGAGACAGAGCGAGAAAGAGAGTGAACACTAATGTAAAAAATGGCAATTATGCTTTTACCATCAATTGCATCAATTAAGTAGAAATCACAGACAATGCATTTTTTTTTAACTCTGTGGCAGTTCGAGTTTACTGAAGGGTCTACAGACTCACTGGAGAAAGACATTTGCACAAACAATGCTTGTATGTGAAATGCACACAATTGACAGTGATCTTACAAACATGCATAGCTCATTAATAATCAGTGTGACTTCAAACAGCCTGTTTGCCTCTGTCTGTAATGTACACAATCAGAAAAGGGGTGTGGTATTGGTATGGCATGGGAAGTGGGACTGAAGCGTTAGACACCTTGCACTTTTGTAACCATTAAGATTGTGCACCAAGAATGAAATGGTGCATAGTCAGTGTAAGTCTTGATGGTGCCTCTTAGGAGGGTGGCACAGAAGATCCAAATGCAGCCCTGAAACCCACCTGCATGCAGGTGCATTAATACACTGCAACGACTACTGGGACATCCCTGCCCTCTCCTCCGCATGCTGCTGGTCTTAATGGCTTTAAAGGAAGTCCACCTGTGCTGAACTTTGACAACATGACTTTCTAATTCTGACTCATTCCACAGACAGGCATCAGCTTTTCCTAGTTAGGACCGAGAGAGCTGTCTGCAAATTAAAAGTGCCACCACATCAATCCCTAACCTGGCATGTCTTGTTTTCCAGTTGGTTGGCTTGTACATGTATCACAACGTGTTGATGCAGTCAATAGACTGGCATAGGGCATGTGTACTGCCAATATTCAAAGGCCCTGCTAAGAATGACAGCTGGTCATGCTACCCAATCAGCCGGGCTTCTTACTATTTTGGCACCCAGATTTAAAATGGTGGAGTGTGTAGGTTGTACCCTAGCATCTGTCAAAATTAGATACTAAAATGATATTCTGGCAATACTGAGAACAGTTAAACCTGATCTCAGGTTCAGGAAACAAGTGAATAACTAACTTAATTTACTGAATGTTTGGTAGTTTTGAGCCACTTACAGGGAAGCTGCTAGGATTTTGTGTGCTATGAGTCAGTACATCAGAGGCAGGTGTATCACATATTTCGAAGCAGCTCTTTGAAATCCAGCAAGTAGAAGTGTAATCAGTAACCCAACCCAGCATAGCTAGACTCCCTGTTACTACAAATAAAAAGGAAATGCCCCATGAAGAAACATGATTCAAACTTGATAATGCAAAGATTGAGACTATTCATGTCTGATTGCCTTTGCAGTAGGGCAGCGTATAATGTGTGCACTTCTGCACCTGCAATAGCAGGGCTAGTGAACCATTTAGAAGAAATAATAGTATTGTCTAAATGTTTTCGTATCAGATAAGAAACTGCTTCTTATTGAAATACTCACTTTGCATAAACCTTAGATTTTTAGATATCAGATTGTCACCCAATATTACAAAATGTATTGAAGATTTGAAATTTTGATTGCATGCCTGGCTTCCCAGACATAACATAAGTAAAATTAGAGCGTTTTAAAAGCATATTAACTTCCTCCACGCTAAACATAGTCACTAAAATCCACAGGCAAATCCATTGTACTCTCCAGCTCCCCAACAATTTCTCTTTTGCGTAATTTCCCTGAGACCATGATGTTTTCATACTTTTCTGTCCATATTACCATCTTGATAAAAAGCGTATACACAAAAATAGGCTGATTACATAATAACTGGTGACGGACCTCTTTCTGTTGTTGGTGAAAAACGTGACACTTCCCATTTTGCGAAAATAATGCATATGTGCAGATCCAAACTCTTGCCCTGTAACATCTTGACCAATGCTTCTCTCATCAACCCCAAGAACATTCTTTGCAGGCCACCTGTCCTCCTGTGCTGACCCTCGAATAATGCAAGCTAGTCCCTAAACATTGCTTTCTGTACATCATTTTACAAGGCTAGAAGCTTGGCATTTTAACTATTATTATATTTTGGGAAGACTGAACTGGTTCTATTTGCAGAAAGTCTTGATTGAATAATGTCTATCACTTGTCAAGCCATAATAGACTACTATTGTGCATCCCACAACTTACAGGGAACCAGATAAGCTCCGATTTTCGAGATTTGTTTAAATACCTCCATTGTTCTCAGTTTAAGTGGGAGTTTGGTGTTTGGCTAGGCTCTTCTAGGTCAATCAACATTCTACCACGACGCATCTAAATAAAGATGTATTCTGGGATTACCCGAGAAATGTTTTTTTGTCTTCCACTGCACAGCACGTATCTTCGCACTCACACTGCAGACAGACTGGTCACTTGTCTGCCGCCAGATGTGATGAAGTAGCTGTGCGGCTCTTATAGTGCCATTGGTAGCCTAAGGAGATAAAAGTGACTCCACATGATTTACTCTTCATGGGAGAAACCACCCATGGTCTTCCACAGAGATTCTCTCAGGTCAATTAAAAGAGTCCATATGTGTATTCTGGGCATAACTGTGTATAGGGCAGTGTCACAATGGTTTAATCCATGCACAGTTTTGTAGTGATACTGATATTGTTTGTGAAACAAAATTGAATACATGCACATGACAATGTGATATTTTTTTTGCAGAGCATTCACAATCAAAAGTCAATCTGGTAAAATCGGTTTGTATGCTGATAATCACAGACTATTTTGGCTTGGCGGCTTGGCATGGCATTTAGTTGCAAGTACCAACAGATTGCTAGAATTTATACAAGAATGACTGAAGAGAGTGAAGGATCTAAGATGCATACAGCTAGAACTAGACCCCCACAACTGACAGACCAGGATGGACTCACAAATTTCATACAACTAATTCACAAATAGGTATACTGCTCTCTAATTAGCAAAGTGGGTCCTGGGTTGAATCCTACCCACAGAACATAATTGAGGTGTGCAGATGGTTTTGAGAATGCAGCTTCACGAACAACAGTGTAGGAGGGTAATATTGAACACTATAAAACACATTTTTTACCCCACCTCTAGATGCAAGTTTTGCCAACGGTGTACACTTCCAAGATTTCCCGTGTGCACATTGCGTCAAGTGTAACGTGGAGAAATATGCATGAGGGAAGAGGTTAGTGTGGAAAATGTGAGGATTTTTGGACTTAGCAAATTATCATCCACATTTTCCACTACTCAGAGTGGCTGTAAAAACGTAGGCTGAGGCTGATGTACACAGTTTTGACACTACAAAATGCTGTCTTTTCTACTGTTCTTTTGTGATATTGCTTTACTGTACTAAATGTGGTAAGGCAAGTTTAGTATATGTGCTAATCTACTTACAATGTTGATTTCCAGTAATTGTGATAAAGTACTCATGGGTGGACAGAAAAGATTTGGACAATGGAATTAGCACGTGTGGCCTTTATGTGTGGAAACCCACATCCTTATCAACCTAAATGTGGCATACAACCCATACCTTAGCCTTTCCCTTTACAGAATTTTGGGGCATATTATCAAGGACGGGCGTTAAAATTATCGCCTTTTTAGCTGCAGAAAGCGGCCGCTAAAGCGGCGATAATGGGCTTGATAATATGCCCTTGAGAATTCCAATAGAAGCCCATGTTCTGGTGTCAACATGGGCTTCTATTGGAATTCTCAAGGGCATATTATCAAACCTATTATCGCCGCTTTAGCGGCAATTTTCTGCCGCGTAAGCGGCAATAATTTTATCGCCGTGCCTAATAATATGCCCCTTAATGTGTTGCATTTAGTTAGCAAACCAATATAAACATTTTAGTCTAGACTTCAATGTAGGCACATTGTCAGAAAGCTTTCTTGTTGCAGAAAATAAAATGTTGTTCCTAGGAACAACAGCTTCAGGCATGAATTGAAACAAAAATATTTAAGAATTCAACTCATTGGAAAGGCAGTTCTGGTCCGTAAAATTAAAGAAAACACTAAATATGGTAAAGGGCACACTGCAATGCTTTACAGCTTAAAGACAACTCGGCTTTATTATAAATGAGGTAATTATTGCACTAAGGCTCCTATTATGCTTGGCCTGGCAATTGATGTGATATATTCATTTCACCTGATAAAATCCGAATCCACCGAGTCAGAGTTTATCAGGTGTGATAAATGCCACCCAATTATGAGTTTTGGGGGAATAACAAGGATTTTGATGCTTACTTCAACAAAATCCGCATGTTTCCTTAAATACGGGGCATTTTTCCCCAGATAAATATCGATAGGTTTTGACCTATTGGTTGGAGTTTATCACAAATTTCAATATTGTGATTTGTGTGTTCAAAACAGTAACTGCACATATTGCGATTAACCGCACAGCTCGTAATGAGGGCCTATAGAGATGGAATGCTTAAGGACTTTAAGAGGGAGGACAGAGAATCAATTTTTATAAAACACAAACTTTATTTCGCACTAGTGTATTGCATTTTTTTTATTCTTACCGATGCGTTGGCAGCACAGACTGTCCTTGTTCAATGGCTAGCACGGGTGTCCTATTATCATCTGAAACTAAGCAAAGGAGACTCCTAATTAAACGCAGAGGATGTGTTCCAGGAGTTCTAATCAAAGCGCGCTTAATCCATCGGTAAGCTCGCTGGCTTTGTTGGTGGAAAGTGAGAACAACCTTGTTACTTTTGATAACTGTAAGCCAGTGATTCAGGGCCCCTTGACAGATAGCTGAGCAAGTAATAACATCTCCCTCTATTTGGGGACTGGCTTACCGGACTTTATAGCAGATTATTGCGGATGTTAAAGTGAAATGTTAGTCTTTCCTTAAGGCTTTGTGTTTGCCATTAATTAATCCTATTAAAAGGGCATCTAACAATATACAGTTTCAAGGTCAGGAAGCATTGATTTAAAAAAAGAAAGACATCCAATTTGTTTAAACAAGGTATTAACCACCCCTTGCACCGGAAGGATTAGTCATAAATGGTAAGCTTCTTGTGGCAATATATCATCGATTGACAGTTTATTTTGAAGAAAAGCTATTTCTTTTTGTGAATATGGCCCTGCATGGTTCAATTTATATTTTTATTATTACATTTCTTACAGAAAGCAAAAGAAAAGCTATTTATTTTTTAATATGGTCCTGTACGATTCAATTTATATTCTTATTACATTGTTTACAGAAAGAAAAGAATAAACAACGTCACATTGTATAGATTAATCATAAGCAAATCATTCTTCTACTCTTACAATCATTGCGTATCGTTGTGTACAATGGGATGTGGGTGCTCATCCGATCTGAGAAGACAATATTAGGCTATTGCTATGTGACATTCAAAGAAAGGGCAGGCAGATCTCCATTTTAGTTCTGTGTGCTCGTTTCTATGAAAAATAATCAGTGAGTATTTGTGACTGTTTAACGCAGGACATTTCTCGAAGCAGAATGGCACACATACACGTATAAAATGTTTAAAATATATAGAGTAGCGGAGAATAGTCATCCAGAAAACCTCAAGTGGAGTATCCCCTTTAGGGAATTACTAAGGGCAAAACGAAACTGTAGTAACAATAATGATTACCTTGCTGAAGAAAAAGTGATGACACAAAGATTTCCCACTAGAGGGTATCCAATGTGGGTTATCAAAAAAGCGAGCAAAAAAGTGGCAGAAATGAAAAGAGAAGACTTACTATCTGTCAGAGAGAAGGATAATAAAGACAAGGAAGTAGAGGGAACAACCAGAGTGATCTGGACTTATAATGGAAATTCCAATCAAATCAAGAGAAGCTTGGTTAAGAATTGGAACTTACTAACAAATGATCCAATTATTGGAGACACTCTTCCCATTCGACCTAGTATAACCTATAAAAGAGGTCGTACCCCGAGGGATATACTTGTACAGAATGACATAGGTAAAAAGGTAACCCCTAGAGGAATTAACTTACAGGGCTTTTACCCTTGTGGCCATTGCAAAGCCTGCGCAAATAGTCACATGGTGAAAGAATACTGGAATCCTAGTAGTAAAACCATGCAACAGATCAAACAATTCTTGACTTGCACCACTACCTTTGTTATTTATGCATTGGTATGCCCGTGCAAATTAATCTACATTGGTAGTACAACACACATGGCCAAAAAACGGGTATTAGAACACACTCGTGCTATAAGCAATCTGGACCAACAATACCCTATAGCACGCCACTTCGAAAGCCACCATTTTTCAGACCCCAAAAAATTAGCATACTATGTTTTAGAACAAGTAAATTTAGGTCCTAGAGGTGGCAACCGTCTAATGAAACTGAGACAAAAGGAATCCAGATATATTATAAGCTTATGCACCCGTTACCCAAAAGGCCATAATATCGATGAAGAATACAATGTACATCTTCAAGAATGATATGTATGACATATGTAACAAATGTATGAAAATGTTCCTTAAGCTGTATATGCCAGTTGGATATATATATATATCTCTCTGACTTTTGCTTCTCATTCCTTCTTTCCCACAGATGCAAAGGGAGGGATGGTGTCTAAAGATCCACGACACAAGTACCCTAAACCTTTCACTGTGGTCGTCTTCCGTCTGAAACAAAGTATTTGATTTTAATTTTAATTCATATTGTTTACACTAAGTTATGAAGTTGCTTATGTTACCTTTTAACAAACAGTACTGGTCGGATTTTTCTGCTAAAAGTGTGTGAAGAGAATATCACCAAAATAATATATACTTATGGCTGCCCTCAAATGAAATAAGCAATTTTGAGAAGCAAAATGCATAATATGATGGTCTGTATACCATACCATGTGGGATAAAACCAGTATTGCATATTTAATCCACTAACCAGGATACAATTGCAACTCTATCGCGCTATTTACGCGATTGGAGGAACCCGCTAGCATTCCAGTAATCAGGACAAATTTGAAATACCATCGCGCCATCATGCGATCGGAGCAACCCGCTAGGAACTTGCCCCTTGGTAACCATGACCACCCCTAACAATAATCGGTCACGAGCTCCGTCAGCCATGAATTAGGGGTCGCAATGTATATTAGTACCATGAATTTGCCTGGTTTTATCCCAATAATATGGCCAGAAGAATCTATAAAAATAAAAGTGATAAATCGTATACAACTTTGTTCTTAAAAAGCACTAATTGCAATGAATTTAGAGAGCGCCTCATGGGACAACTATTATGAAGAAAATAAATAGTAACTTCCTATGTAAGCATATCAGTACCTGAATACTTAGGTCTTATTTGTATACTGTTCTAACATGGCGGCACCCAGGCACTCCAATATGGCAGCACCCACACTTGCAGTCTGCTTTCTATTCCAATGACCAAGTAAACATAAAAGTGTTTCCAATAGTAACAGCAACTTGTGTGATCAAGCGCTCTGTGGAGTGCGAAACGCGTCACGTTGATTTATGGAGCAATAAATTCAACTTTGTTGGACTTGGATGTGGATTGTGGTTTGTACTAACGTCGCCCGAGTGCTCGCTAAGGTACGCCTTTGTTATAAGGATATATATATATATATATATATATATATATATATATATATATATATATATATATATATATATATATATATTACCTACTGGCAGTCGCCAGTAGGTAGTTATAGTTAGATCCTAGTTTCCATAGGAAATCCGCAGCCTTCTATTTGGAATAACTTTGGCGCCGGTCGACAAATCTTCACGAAATTCTCCAAGAAAATGGCCTGCTCCGCTCTGCTCCTTCCCTGACAGTTTGGGGGTGATTCGTGAAGTGGGGGCTGAGAAAAAAGGGGGGTCCCAAAACATGTTTTCCCCATGCAATTTTCCATAGGACCTTTAAGACGGGTAACAGCCCGAACTGCTAAAAAGGTAGAGCTCAGCTCGCAGATTATGCTTTTTGTTAAATGGTGTAAATCCGTTTAGTAGGTCCTGAGAAAATCAAAAGTAAAATCATAGATATATCTATAGACGAAGTACCGTATGCGTACGGTAAGCCTAAGGTCATGCGTACCAATACGAGTACGAGCTGCATTCTCATTGGCTGTCAACTGTCTGTCAACACTCCAAACCAGGAAGTGTTGGCAGCCATCTTGTGCCTCGGTAGAACCGAGGCACAAGAAAGCAGCAAAAGAAACGTGAAAAACACGCAAAGGGGGCAGGGCAGAAACACCCTGACCCCCTAGGTCTAAACAATTACCGGGGTACACGTATGGTACGCGTATGCGGTGAAAAAAAATAAAACAATTCTGCTTTATTCTTAATTAGCCCCCAGGGGGCCAAATCCCGGGGGCAATTTTATTCCACAATGGGGGGCCCACCACTCCCTGGGGCTTTAACTATATGTATACGGGGGGCTCATGGCCCCCCCACAGCCCCGGGGACCGCTACCCCCGAGGGTTCATTTTAATAAAAACCTGTGGGGGGGGCTCAACCCCCCCCACATGCCCCAGGGACCGCCACCTCCCCGGGGTTCTAATATTGAAAATAGGGGGGTCCGTAACAGACCCTCCCAGCCCCGGGGACCACCACCCACCCGGGCTTTTGAACGTTAGGAGGGGGGCCCCCCTCCTGGAGCCCTTGATGGCCCTGGGGACTACCACCTCCCAGGGCCGGCTCCTGCAGTGTCCCGGGGTGCCTACCCCCGGGACACTGCTGTTTGCTATGGTAGGGCACACCTGCTCTCTCTTTCAAATAGGAAAGCAGATTGCTTTCCTTTAGAGAGAGCAGCATGTTAGCTGCTCTCTCTGATGAAAAGCAATGCCGGCTCCCGAAGGACGCGGGGAGTCAGCTGGGACCGTGGGGGCATTGGGGCTCCCCCCACGGTCCCCAACATTGTTATTCAGCCCCGGGGGATGGGGTCCCCGGGGATTATAAAAAAATATTGATAGAGGCTATTTTTTTACGGTAGATTCACCGTACGCGTACCATGCACGTACGTACGACGTACGGTGCGAAGTCTGTAAGTCGTCCCGTAAGCATACCTTAGCAAGAAAAAGAAAAATATTTTTAGATATTTATGAAGTGTATGTGTTTACATGTTGGGTGGCTCTAAAAAGAGCCCTTGTGTTTATTAGGAGATTTTAGTCCCTACACAAGTAAGTATCGATGCAGAGTCTAAAGCTCATGAGGAAGACTCTGTTCCCTTCATCTGTAAAATATACACCACCTCTCCTATAGATGTCTTGCATATTGAAACACAGATTGTTGTTGTAAATGGACCCCATTCTATAGTCTCGGAGAAAAACAGAAAACAGATTTATTCACATATTTCCTAGCTTTCTCAATTTGTGGACAAAATTGATTGGACCAGTTACAATTCTGCCTTTGGCATATATTAAAATAGACAAAGGTAGTTTGGGGGAAAAGTGACATCAGTTCAGTAAAGGTGTCCTTCATAAGCATTTCCAGACCTACCCCAGTCAAAGTGCCTAGGTCATTGCCACCACAGTGCACAATTATGAGGTCAGGGTGTTGGAGATGCAAAAAGGATTTCACCAATGGCATCAATTGGTGCCACTTTAACCCTCTTTGTCCAATCCATTTAATGTCTACATTTGGTAAACCTAGGTCTTTGTGAATTCCTTTCTGTTCTGCGTACCTTTGACTCCAGAAAATATAGCTGTTTCCCACAATCCACACTCTAAGCATCTTGAAGAGAGGTCTGGTTGCACCCAGATGGTCTCTGTAAATGAAAGGGCAGTTTGTAGAATTTTTTTCTAAAATGGTGGATAAGTGGACTTTTGAAAAAAGCAAAGAAGTGATTGGTTGTTTGAAAACTTTTTAGATAGGAAATTAGGGTGCAATTTTCTGTTTTTTAAAAGCCTGTTATTTATTGGTTAAGAAAAAGTGATAGAAAAGAAAATTACTTAAGATAAGCTGTTATATTGACAAGTCAAGCACAATTGCTGTTTTGATTTGCAGCAATGTATGATGAACTTTTCACCTGTGTGCTCAGTTAGGTGTTCCCTGAAGTGTTTCTATGGTAACTGGCAGAATGTGGAATGGGGGAAGGGTTGAACTTTTGTCAGTTGGAAAGGGTTCAAAAGTTCAAGCAATAGAAAAGTGTGTTTTGTTTTAATTTAATGTGGGAATAAATGTGATTTGTTATTTACTTGTATATGTGTGTAGATTGAGTGTGTAGATTTACAGGAAAAGTTTGCTATTTGCTATAGGACTTCTTGACCCCCTAGGGCTGCTTAGGGGGGTTGTACAATGATCCCTAAGGTCAAAATCTTTTATTTTTTCTTGCTTATGTACGCTTACGGGACGACTTACAGACTTTGCACCGTACGCCGTACGTACGAGCATGGTACGCGCACGGTAAATTTATCGTAAAAAAAAATAGCCTTAATCACCCCCCAGCCCCCGGGACCACCACCCCCCGGGGCTTTTGAATGTTGGGAGGGGGGCCGCGTGGCAACCCTCCTGGAGCCTTTGATGGCCCTGGGGATCACCACCTATCAGGGCCGGCTCCTGCAGTGTCCCGGGGTGCCTACCCCCGGGACACTGCTGTTTGCTATGGTAGGACGGGAGCCTCGGGGCTCCCACCCTACCATAGCAAACTGCTTTCCTATTTGAAAGAGAGAGCAGGAAACCTGCTTTCTCTTTCAAATAGGAAAGCAGATTGCTTTAGGACAGAGAGAGCAGGGGGGGCATTGGGGCTCCCCCCACGGTCCCCAACATTTGTTATTCAGCCCCGGGGGATGGGGTCCCCAGGGATGATAAAAAATTAGTGATAGAGGCTATTTTTTTTTTACGGTAGATACACCATACGCGTACCATGCACGTACGTACGGTGCGAAGTGTGTAAGTCGTCCCGTAAGCGTACGTTAGCAATAAAAATCAATTAAAAAGATATATTTTATAGATATCTATCACGGTTATGTTTTTATATGTTGGTTGGTTCTAATGAGACCTTTTCTCTGTATTGGTACTTATAAGTATGTACCTATGCAGAGTCAAAACTTGTTGAGGAGGAGTGTTTTACAGTGTGCTGAACTTTTGACCTCTGTTGACAGTTGTCTTTTGCATGATCTGTTGGGGGTAGGGTGGAAAGTTTTGTCAGTTTGAAAGGTTTGAAATGTTTTACCAATAGTGATGTGTACTTGGTTTTGAATTAATGTGTGAAGGAATCTGATTTGTTATTAACCTGAATATCTGTGTAAATTGAGAGGGAAAATGTGCCATTCTTTTGTTCTGCTAAAAGCACTGAAGTAGAGACATTCTGTATAAGACTATCTGCTGTGTGAGTGGCATTCTTCTTAATCTACCAATCAGTTTGAGAGGTGAGATGATAACTTGTAAGAGAATGTATGTGGTGTATTTTTAGTAAGAGTAATGTGTTTATTTTTTGAAATTTTTTAGAATCATATTTTGAGTTTGTCTGCATTTGGATAACTATTATGATAAAATCCGTTGGTAAGTTAATATGTTTAGTGAGTCACTTTTGTGCAATAAAGTGCAGTACTAAAAAATGTAGAATGTGTGTAGTCACTTGTTTAGTTGTAGAGTAGTTAATAGTGTTGCTTGCTTGGAATTAGACTTGTGTTCTAAATCTACAATTTTGTAGTCAGTATACATACACTGCTGCATACTCTCTTGGGCAGATTTACAAGCCCCTTGTGTCCTCATTGTCTCCTCTGTCTCCTAATACTCTCCCTTATTTTTATACTCCCTCCTCTGTCCTCTTACTCGTCCCTCTCTCATCATTCCTGCCTCTTAACAATTCCTCAGTCGGTATACATACACTGCTGCATACACTCTTGGGCAGATTTACAAGCCCCTTGCGTCTCTTTGTTGTTTTATTGTGTAACTTTTTGGATGTAATGTTGTGCAAAAATAATACAGCAAATTGGAAATGTATTTGCAAAATGAGTCAGGGTTGTCCACTGAAATGTAGTAGTTATATACATGGAATGTGTGCAGTTACTTAACCGTTTTACTGTGGTAAATGTGTTTTGGTAAAATGTATGGTCTCATATTTTTTGTCTAGAATCACACTGAGCGTCTGTGTACATTAAGGAATTATACTTGCCCCTTTTTCCATAATCTCTCCCCTCTTTCCTCACAGTCTACCTTTGTCTGCTTATACTGTCCCCTCTCTTCTAATATTTTCCCTCTTTCCTTATTCTCACTTCTCTCTCCTTATAGTGCTCCTTGTTCTCATGGTCCCCTCAGTCCTCATATTCCCCCTCTGTCCTCGATGTTTGCTCTGTCTTCTAATACTCCCCCTTCTTTTTATATTCCCTCCTCTGTCCTCTTACTCATGCCTCTCTCATCATACCTCCTCTTAACAATTCCCCAGTCAGTATACATACATTGCTGCATACACTCTTGGGCAGTTTTACAAGTCCCTTGTGCGTCTTTGTTGTTCTATTGTGTCTCTTTTTGGATGGAATGTTCGCAAAAATAATGTAGAAAATCAAATATGTATTTACAAAATTAATCAGGGTTGTCCAGTGAAATGTAGTAGGTATATACATGGAATATGTACAGTTATTTAACCGTTTTAGAGTAGTGAATGTGTTTTGGTCAAATGTATGGTCTAATTTCTTTTCTGTCTAGAATCACACTGAGTGTTTGTGTACATTAAGGAATTATAATTGCCTCTTTTTCCATATTTTCCCCTTCTCTTCTCACAGTCTCCCTCTCCCTGCTTATACTGTCTCTTCTCGCCTGATATTCCACCTCTTTCCTTTTTCTCACTTTTCTCTCCTCATAGTACTCCCTCCTGTCCTCATATTCCCCTCTCTGTGCTGTTACTCTTCACTTTCTCTTCATATTCCCTCTTCTAATTATATTGTCCACTGTCCTCATAGTGTCCCTCTATGTGCTCATACTCCGTCCTCTCTCCTTATACTCCTCCTCTCTCTTCATTCTTCCCTCTGTCCCCTTATACTCCTCCCTGTCTTCATACTGTCCTTCTCTCTTCTTACTTCCCCTCTCTCCTCATAATCCGTTGGTCTTTATATTTTCTCTGTCTTCATACTCCTCCTCTCTGTGTTTTTACTTCTCTATTTCTGTTCATATTCCTTCTCTTTCCTTATTGTGGCCCCTGTCTCGTAATACCCCCCTCTCTTTTTATACATTCTCCTGTCTTCTTTTACTCCTTCCTCTCTTCTCATATCTTCCTGTTAAGATTTTCCCAGTCAGTATACATACACTGCTGCATAAACTGTTGTGCAGATTTACAAGCCCCTTGTGCCTCTTTGTTGTTCTATTGTGTGACTTTTTGGATGTAATGTTGGCAAAAATAAGGCAGCAAATTGGAAATGTATTTGCAAAATTAGTCAGGGTTGTCCACTGAAATGTAGTAGTTATATACATGGAATGTGTGCAGTCACTTAACCGTTTTAGTGTAGTAAATGTGTTTTGGTAAAATGTTTGGTGTCATATTTTTTGTCTACGATCACACTGAGCGTCTGTGTACAATAAGGAATTATACTTGCCTTTTTTTTGCATATTTTCTCCCCTCTCTACTCACAGTCTACCTCTCTCTCTTTATACTGTCCCCTCTCTTCTGATATTCTTCCTCTTTCCTTATTTCCTTATTCTCAGTTCTCTCTCCTCATAGTGCTCCTTGTCTTCATACTCCCCCTTGTCCTCATATTCCCCTTTCTGTGCTGTTACTCCTCCCTTTCTACTCATATTCCCTATTGTCCTCATAGTCCCCCTGTCTGTGCTCATACTCATGTCTTTTTCTGTATTCTCCCCTCTCTCTCTTCACACTCCCTCTCTCTCCTCATACTCTTTCTTCTCTCCTCATACCCCCCTTTGTTCCTACACTCCACCCTCTCTCTTCATTTGTCCCCCTTTCCGCATACTCCATCCTCTCATTATACTCTCCTGTATTTTCTGATACTTCCCCCTTTTTCCTCATACACATCACTGTCTACTTATACACATCTGTGTGTTTTTATACTTCTCTCTATTTTTTCATTCTCACTCCTCTCTCTTTATATTCTTCTCTGTTTCCTCATACTGCTTGAGTGTCTTCATATGTTGAAGCACTTATAAATTCAATCAGTATTGATGCAGTGAAGTACGGTTTAGCAGATGAACTGCTTAATTTTTTTTATAATGTTCTATATATATTTTATTACAGATTGTATTTATCAACAGTAAAAGAAATTCATCATGTCTTCAAAAAGTGAAAAGAGGAAACAACCTAATAACGGTTATTATTTAAAGAGAAGTCGTTCACAAGATTTACCTGAACAACAATGTGTGAACAAACAGAGAAAAAGTTCTGATAAGAGAACGAAGAAATTTTTGAAGAATTTATCAAATACAAGGAGTAGTGTACACAATGTTAAAAATACAAATTGTGTATCTGCAACTAAAAATAAGAGGAAGAGAAAAGAGAACAACCATGGAAATTCATCTGGTAAAAAATCAGTGCATAGTAAAAAGAGGAAGAATCAATTTGCGGAAATTAGAAAAAGAATGTTTTATAATAGAGTTTTGTCAAATTTGATTAAGAAAGTTAAGAAATGTGAACAAAACAGCATTTTATAAGAAGAAGAAACGTATAGAAAATGTAGTTGAGAAAGCGTTGGAATTGAAAACAAAATATTTGTTTTAGTAATCAATAGAATTCGATCACTAGATAAGCCAATCCATTTAATGAAGGCCAAAAGTAAGTGGAGAAGAGTAATTAATAGAAGTAATTTTTCTGATGTTTTTTTCGGTGAATGGAAAAATAGTTCAAGTTCTGAGCCTTTTTTTAATGAAGAGAGTTATCTTCAGAGTAATGATTTGTTGCATGCAGTTGACACCAGTGGTCGTGCCTATGAGATTACAAATGGTTGTCCTGTTGAGAAAGAGAAAATTGTTCCTAGAAATGCAGAAGAGGTGTTAGCTGATGATGTTTTAGGTAGATGTCCTAAAGCTCCAGTATACACTTGGAATTGCAGTAGTATTTGTAGTGTACGGCAGGAATTTAGTGATTTTTAATGCAATTTCTTACGTAACTATATTAAAAAAGTGTTAAACAAAAGATTAAGATGTTTCATGGACTAGACCCTTGCAGAGTGGGAGAAAATGCTGGTTTGCAAGGTCATTCTCTGGCTTGTCTTTCTAAAAAAGTATGTTGAAGTGTTTTTCACCATTTCAGGATGTTAGCAGTACATCCTACTGAAATGAGAAAATTTGTCAGAAGATTGTATTATGCAAAAAGTCCAGCACTAATGTTAAAAAAGTTGAACAGTGCTCTTTTGCGGGGATCTGTATCAGATGTAATGAATGTTTGTTATTAAATTCAGGTTAGTTACTTTGGTCTTGAGGAAGACAGTGCAGAAATTGATATATTAATAGAAGGAAATGTAGAAGAGAATGTACAACATTGTAGAACAGAAAATTTTGAGCAAGAAATTACAAAGTTTAAGGTCATTTCAGGTGAAAGGCCAAACTATTCTTGTATTTGTTGTCGACGAACTCATTATAAAAATCTGACCAGGAGTGTTGATCTGTATTTAAAAAATGAAAAGGAAAATAATAATGAGTGGATGGAATTTGCAACTTATTTGTTGGTAGAGAATTGCTTCGATTTGAGTATTGATCAGCGTAATTGTAAATATTGTTATAACAAATTAGATGAGAACAAAAGGCCTGCTAGAGCTGTGCATAATAATCTTGAGTTGGTAAACATTCCTTCTGAACTGATGGATTTAAATACTTTTGAGTCTATTCTTATTCAATGTGTGCATCCATTTCAGGCTATTGTTCGTATGGAGCCTAAGACAGGAAAATTGCCTCCTTCAGATTTACAGAGAGGATTAAAGGAAAGAGTTGTATATTTGCCTCTAGATTTAAAGAACAATATTGAAACAATTGGTGTGGAAAATGTAGAAGATGAACCTTTAGTTATTCTTGTTAATGGCGTTCCTACTAAGAGTAAGAAAATCTGGCAAGAATTAGTAGATGTTAGGAAAGTGAAAAAGGCAACGTTGTATCTGGTAAAAAATAATCAATATTATAAAAATGTGTATGTGAGAGAAGAAGAAAATAACTGTAGAAGAAGATAGTGACTCGCTATCTGGACAAATTGAAAAAGTGGATGTGTCCAGAACTGAAGAAATATACGAACATTACAGTGTTCATCCACTTCATTCTAAAGAAGTGATGGGGAATACTATAGAGTTATTTCAAATGAAAGAAGCAAAGGGAAGTCCCACTAGTGTATGGGAAAAAAGCTTGGAAGCTCGTTGTTTCCCTCAGTTGTTTCCCACAGGAAAAGGAGGACGATATGATGAGCGACCTGTGCAGATTCTTGCATCTGAATTCCGGACAACAAGATTGTATGCAGAAGATCCAAGATTTCAACAATGTATTCCGTATTTGTTTCATCTTTTGTTTGAGAGTGATTTGTCTGGACTTTCTTATGCAGTAAACCATATATTGAAAACAGGTGTACATCTGCAAAATGTTTCGGCAAAGGAATTAATAGATAAAGTACTGCAGAAAGATAATGTTTTGGAATCTCAGCTGATTAATATCATGGCATGTCAGCGTGGTACTAATGAGTACTGGTACCGTTGTCATGGAGAACTTAAATGTATGCCAAGGAACTTAGGAACTCCTACATGGTTCCTTACTCTAAGCTCTGCTGAATATGTTTGGGATGATTTACTTCAATTTCTTCGAGAGGCAAATCCAAATATACTAAATATTGAACACAAGACACCTGGAGAATTGGATCCAGTTAATGTATTCAGGTATTTCAATCATAGATTTGAAGCTATGATGTATTTTATCACCAATAAAAAAAATCCCCCTCTTGGAGAGGTTCTGGATTTCTTTGTGAGAAAGGAGTTTCAAGCGAGAGGTGCTCCTCACATACATATGTTAATATGGATCAAAGATGCTCCCAAATTTGGAACAGACCCAGATGATACTGTGTTGTCTTTTATTGAAGAATATGCTACATGTGATATACCCAAAACTACACTAGATAAGGACTTAAGAAAACAAGTCTTACGATTCCAAAGCCATCGTTGTGGGAAATACTGTCGTTGAAAGTACAAATCTAAGGACAAATTCTACACCAAATGTCGTTTTGGATTTCCACGTCCTGTAATATCGAAAGGAAGAGTAAACAGTTTTTTGTCATCTTTGCAACATACTATCACCAGAAAGTCTCCAAAAAATACCTACAACTTAAGAAGAAATGAAGAGTCAACATACATAAATGACTACAACCCAGTCATTTTGTCCATGTGGAATGCTAACATGGATATTCAATACGTTGCGGACAATTCCATTGCTGTTGCTCGATATGTAACATCCTACATAACCAAATCAGAAAAGACGTAATTGAAGGAAATGTGGGAAGAGATTTCCCACAAGAAGAGTCTAATTAAGAAATTATATAGTTACAGTTTGAAGATGTTATCTCATCGAGAAATTGGAGCGTATGAATGTTCAGATTGCTTATCATCTGCAAGTCTATACTCCAAATCTAGAAAAATCATTTGGGTTAGTCTAAGTCTTGCTGCAACTCGAAATCGAGTACTTAAATCTGTACAAGAAATTGAATATTTAGCTGAAAAACAGCAAGAAAGTACAGATATTGTAAAAACAAATATGTTGGAGACATATTATCTGAATAGAAGTCATTGGGCCATATGTAGGTAAATGGCATTTACCGAATCGTAAATACCGAATTTTACCGATTCGGTATTTACAATTCGGTAAATGCCATGTAGGTAATTATTCTGTAACAATTACCGAATTGGTAAGAATCGGTAATTACCGATTCGGTAATTACAGAATCGGTATTTGCCATTGATTCCTATGGGCCTTGAAGCCCATAGGATTCAATAGCAAATACCGATTCGGTAATTACCGAATCGGTAAAATTACCGATTTTACAAGGGGGACAGGGCTTTGACACCCTGTTGCATCCCTGTTTCTGGCTTGTATGCCATGTGACACACATACATGCCCTTAGGGCATGTCTGTGTGCCACATGGCACAGGTGTACATGCACATATGTGCATGTACACAGGAATTCGTTATTTACCATGCAATAATATTTCATGGTAAATAACGAATTCCTAAGGGCCTGTGGCACTGTTTCCAGTGCCTCCTACATCCCATATTACCGATTCTGTACATTTACCGAATCTGTAATTTACAGATTCGGTAAATTTACAGATTCGGTAAATATACAGAATCTGTAATATTTTGGCCACCTACATCTGAAAATCACAATACCGGTCGGTAACGGCCAAAATCGGCCGTTACCGACCGGTATTTGGCCACCTACATATGGCCCATTGTCTTGAGACAATGAGGTGCTGCAAAACTATATTTTTAAATGGAATATTACCGAAAACATCAATAATGGTATATGTGCTGTGATTGGTTCTGAAGGATGTTTGGTGAAACAAAGAAAAGGACATATGATTAATCACCGTAAACTCAGTTGCAAAAATACTGACAAAAGGGAATTTTACTATTTAGCTCTTTTGCAACTTTTCAAGCCATAGGGTTCGGAATTGGAATTACTTGAAGATTTTGAGAGCTATGAAATTGAGCAAGAAGCTACAATTGCAGCTGAGATTGCTAGAGACAGTTCTCAAGACAGTCAAACTTCTGCTCTATTGAGTCAGGATCCACAAGGAGAACCAATTGTTCAAAATGAAGCAGCAAGAGGTGGACACAGCAATGTATCAAGCTCAAGAAGATATAACAAACTTAGGAAACTTGGAAGAACAACTAAATGTTGAGCAGAAACAAATATATGAGCAAGTGAGAGAACAGATTGACCATGGATTACTTCATGAGAAGAAAGAGTGCTCTTGCTCATCATTTCAACCTATCCGAATGTACGTGAATGGACAAGCTGGAACAGGCAAAAGTTTTTTAATTAAAGTAATCACAACTTTTCTACAGAAAACAACGGAGTCTCATTTGTCTTGTGTTGTCACTGCTCCAACTGGATTGGCAGCATACAATATAAATGGAATTACTTTACATTGTTTATTAATGCTACCAGTAGAGCATGAAAACAAATTGGAATACCACAAGCTATCTGGAGAAGCTTGTTGTGAAGTTTCAAGAGTCTTGAAGAAAATGAAACTTCTCTTTATTGAGGAGGTAAGCATGGTATCAAACTTAATGCTTGCCTTTGTGCATTTAAGAATGCAGCAAATTCTTAAAACAGAGTGTGACGTATTATTTGGAGGAAAACACGTCATCGTTTTTGGAGATCTACTACAACTTACTCCCGTAAAAGGACAACCAGTGTTTAAAACATTGGCGCATGAAGATACCAGAAAGTCTTTGGGGAGCATTGGAAATGTTAACATTTGGTCATATTTTGAGTATAAGGAACTTATTACAAATATGCGACAGGCAAATTATGCTGAATATGGAACTATTATTCAAGCTATAAGAATTGGAAAAGTGACTAAACATGGCAAAGAAGCTTTACAGAGACGATTACTTTCCAATTTGTTTCCAAATGAAAATATTGTTCCTGAGAAAATATATATGAGAATTGCAGAAAACAAATCTGTTATCTGCTTAATGCCAACACTGCGTGAATGTTTTATATTTAATGAAGACATTTTAAAGTTGGAAAATGAGGAAATTATAAAATTGGAAGCTATTGATAAAATAGAAAATGAAGGAATCACTATTATTTTGACTGAAAAGTTGAAGAGGAAATTGGATTCTTTAGAGAAATCGATAAGTAAAACTGCTGCTTTAGAAAAGAATTTATATGCATGTGTAAACTGTAGGGTAATTTTACGACGTAATTTGAATTTGGAAAAAGGTTTAGTAAATAGAGCAATGGTTAAAATTGTTGATTTCGTTAATTATATAAATAGAGATGGTATTTGATTTTTTAAAATCAAATTGGGTGAAATTGCAGAAGTACAACAATTTAGTCATTGTTCAGCTCGGTTTTTGCTTGTAAATAATTTGTATGTACGCAGAAAACAGTTTCCTATTTCTTTGGCGTATGCGGTGACCATTCATAAATCTCAAGGTTTAAGTGTAGATAGTGCTTTAGTGAATATTGGAAGTACCGTGTTTAAAGAGGGTATGGCATATGTTTCTTTTTCTCGAGTGAGAATTTTATCTGGAGTGTACTTGATTGATTTTGATGAGACAAAGGTTAGTGCAGATGCAAATTGTGTGAAAGAGTATAATAGGTTAAGAAGAGAATATGCACCCAATTTAGGTCAATATCCAGTATTTGAAAAGCGTGTGGTAGGTAGAAAAAGAAGATTTGAGAATATCTGTAGTGAAGCTGTAGAGAAAGAAAAAAACAAGATGAAGTTGTGATTGCAAGCAAAAAGAAAAAGGACAGTGTTGAAGAGAATGTTGGTTATCAATTTGAAAATAGTTCTGGTGTCAACTGCTATGCTAATGTAGTTGTTATTGTTGGTTTTTTTCTTAAAAGTTTGCTACAGCAAATTGTTCAAAATCGGGAAGAAAGATTCTGTTCGTTGTATTCTGTTTATGAGAAATGTAGTAGTGATAAGAGTAAAATACAAAGTGTTTCTGATATTCTAAATGTTTTGGACATGTATTCTGGTTCTACTCAATTTACGCAGAATATTCAGCAAGATTGTCAGGAATTTTTTAATGTTTATGCTTGTTGTATTGGAAGATGAAGGTATAGATATTGAAAACCTTTTTGGCCTTTCTTATAAATGGCAACATGACTGTGAAATTGTTTGTTTACATGTAGCACTAACATAGACACTGAAAGATTCATATATTTGACTTTACCTGGCTGTGAATCAGTGTATTTTAACAATCTAGTTAGAGGAGCAAGTCAGAACATGGAGTGTAGCCAATGTAAATCAGAAATGTCATCAACATTATTTATACAAAGATATGGACAGTATGTAATTTTAATGCTGCAACGTTGTAGAGCTGATGGAAGAAAATTGGAAACATTAATTAAAAATTGTGTAGCTACTCAAGTATCAATATCAGGTAGAAATGTTGTAGCTGTGGCAAATATTTTTCATGATGGACCTTCTACAACATCTGAACATTACACTGTTTATTTAAAATGTCTGAAAGGTTGGATACATTGTAATGATAGTCAATTGTTACCAAATTCTTACCTAATATTTTTAAAGCCAAAATTTTAGGAACAAAACTTTGCCTTTCAGGATTACTGCTGTTAAGGTAGGTTGGTCTGGTGTTGTAGCGTAGTTTGTAAGTGAGGGTGAGGAGCTTGAAGGTGATTCTCTTGTTGACGTGAAGCCAGTCTAGATCTCTCAGGTGGTGGGTGATATGACTGCGGCAGGGGACATTGATGATCAGTCGGGCGGAAGTGTTTTGGACTCGTTGTAGTCGTTGTAGGTGTTTGTCCGAGTTGAGATTTAGAGAGTTGATCCTTATACAGTTGGTGTCGTCTTTCGGTGTTATGTGGCTCCTTACGGAGGGAGAAGATGAGTTGGGTATCGTTGTCTTAGCAGATATTGTTCAGGTTGTGATGGTGGGCCATTTGTGTGAGGGTGCTATGTAGATGTTGAATAGCGTCAAGTTGAGGGATGAGCCCTGGGGGACGTTGCAAATGATGTCACTGGTTTCGGATCAGAAAGGTGGGAGACGGATGCTGAGGATTAGTATTGAAGAACTTCCAAGCTAAGAAATTTAGATATATTATTTGGCCATGAGGAAAAGTATGTAAAAGTATGTAAAACCATTAGGGACTATTTGTTGTATATTTTGTCAGCATATATTTGCAGTGTATGAAAATTAATGATAGTGTTTTGTTATTTTAAGATTGTTTGACTGATCCCATAGTTACATAAGAAATTGCTGTTAGAAAAAAAACATTTAACATATGTTTTATTTCTATTTTTTATCTTCTTATTGAGAATGTTGAATGTTTTTTAAGATAATCTTATTGATTGTCTTTTTTTTGCCTGCTGTTATGTGATGAGTACTATTGAACTCACTGTTTCTAGTGAAATTCAATATATTCTGAGAACAGCAAAAAAGGCAAATGAAATGCTTTACACATTATTTTGTGTTGTAAAAGATATATTGTAAATGTATTTATTTTTGTCTTCCACAGATGCTAATTTTATAATATATAATTTTTTTATTATTTATTATGTGTAAGGTAAGTATAAAAAACTGTTAAAAATGGTCGATGGAATGTGCTTCTACAGAGCTGAAGTAACAAAACATGGATGGAGTACATAAGTGTGTAAAGACGGTTTGTATCTTTTAAACATATTTCAAGAATTTAATATATATATACTGAGTGTACCAGTATTCTTTGCAGTTTACTACAACACATCTACTAGTTTAGAACAGGTAAGGTGAATAGGCATATTGTACTTTTTTTAGTACTGCATTTTATTATAGCAGCCTGAGTTTTTTTCTAAAGTGATAAGGAGTGACTGGTTTGAAAATGTAAGAACATTTAAAAACTGAACATTCATATTAGTAGTTATATTTATATAATCTTGTAAAGTAGTTGAGAATGGTATTTTTATAATATTTTTTAAGGGCAAAATAGTTGATAAAGCTAGTTTTGTGTTATGTATTAGGAAAAATGATAAAATGAAGTGTTTATATTTTCGTACAAGGACCTACAACATAAGAAATTAACTATAGAAAAACAACAGAACAATATGGAAGACGATTTTGAAATTAGTAAGAGTCTCATAGAAGAACTAAACATACCTTTCACGGGCAACGAGAATGAAGAGGAAGAAATTAGTGCTGCAGATATCATCTGTGATTTCCTAGACGAAACCTTGGATGCTGATTTTGTGGAAGCATTAGATGACATGAGGTTTGATCATATGACTTGTGAAATTGATAACAAGGAAAATGAAATACCTGATGAAATTATTTTAGAAGCTCTATTAGATTATGAGATGTTACAAGAATAAATATATTATTATATAATAATGATGGTTTGAGACACTCTTCTTGCAGAATTGTAATCATTCAGCTAGTACTCAAGTACTCATGGTGCAAAGTGGGCCTTAGGGCATGGACTGCTTCAAACCCCTATAGACTATGCATGCACTGTTCTATGTACCGGCAAACTTGTCTTTTATACCTTCAATTCCCCAGTCTGTATCCTTACACTTCCAGCAAACTCTCTGTGATTGATGATTCAGTATTGTATGGAGCTATTCAGCAGAATGTCCTTATCTATGCACTGTGCTAAAAATGAAGCTCTTTTAAATTCAGTCAGACACTCTCCTTGCAGAACTGTAATTATCCAGTCAGTACCCAAGTAACCATGAAGCAAAGTAGGCCTTAGGCCATGGACTGCTTTAAACCCGTATAGACTATGCATGCAGTCTTCTATGTACCTGCAAACTTGTTTTTTATACTTTCAGTTCCCCAGTCTGTATTATTAGACTTTCACCAATCACTCTCACTCTACTGTTTCACTATTGTAGTGAGCCATTCATCAGTATTTCCTTATATATGTACTGTGGTAAAACTGAAGCTGTTTTCAGTCAGGCACTTTATGTGCAGAACTGTAATCATCCACTCAGTACCTAAGTACTCATGCATTAAAATAGGGCTTAGGTCATAGACTACTTCAAACTGCTATACACTTTGCATGCAGTCTTTTATGCACGGGTAAACTTGTCTTTTATACCTTCAATACCCCAGTCTGTATCCTTACCCTTCCAGCAAACACTATCACACTGCTGTTTCAGTATTATATTGAGCCATACAGCACTTTGAGCTTATCTATACACTGTTCTAAAAATGAATCTGCTATACATTCAGCCAGACAGTCTCCTTGCAGAATTGTAATCTTTCAGCCAGTACCCAAGTACTCATGGGGTAAACTGAGCCTTAGGGCATGGACTACTTAAAACACCTATAGACTATGCATGCACTGTTCTATGCTGTGTCACTTCTTACACCTGTTTAAAGCAGATGCAGGGTTTTGACACAGCATAAGCCTAAAAGTGACTGAATGAAATCTTATAGATTTCACTCAGTCACTTTTAGGAGGCGGTCCTGTGCCAGAACACCCCCCCCCTGCGCAGGAAAGCCTCCTTCTGGTGCAGGGCTTTACAATGTGATGCACCTTCCATATGCATCACATTGTAAATACCACACACCATGGCACATCTTTTGCACCACCACTGCATCACAAAAGTGACGCAACAGATGTGTAAAAGAGGCACATGGGGGTTGTAAATCCGCTCCTAACATATACAAATTCAAACAGGCAGTTTCACCAGCAGTGGAAATTGAAGCATAGACTTGTAACATATGTATATGGATATGTTACATTCAAGTGCTTCGGAGGTACTACAGTATACTATAGGTAAAATTTATGCTGTAGCTCTTCCTTATATTTCTGCACTTTCACATTCACCATACACTAGTAATGTATTCATTCATTCTTTTCTAAACTACACATTTGTTCTGACAAACATTTACACACTAACATAGAAATATAGTTCTCTCTTTGACCAGTGAAGGTAGTTCTAAAAAGAACTGGGTTTTTTGTGTTTTTGGTTTTCTATTTTTTTTATTTTTTCAACAAGTTTTTTTTTTTAAACCAAAAATATGGAACTGGAACCCAAATAGTGTCCAACAGGAACAAAATGGAATGTGAAAAAAAAACTAGTGACGAGGACAGTGATGCTCCCGCTTCCTGCGTTTTATCAGGTCGATGGACTGTTCCCGTAACATAAAAGTTTATCACAATAAATGCAAAGTATTTTAAGTTCACCAAAATCAGGTTCGATCTGTGGGGGTGGACTGCTTCCCACAGGTGGTGGAGGTGCACTTGATGTACTTGCTACAGCAGCAGGCGAGTCCTCTTGCAACCTCTGTGTTGCAGCTCTCGCAAAATTGTTGGGGTGCAAGTTCTTCACGTGCCGCACCATACTGGCAGTGCCAAATGAGTATTTTTTTGCAGGATTGCCCCAGGGAAGCGTTGTTTGGCAAATTTTACAGGTCACAAGTTAAGCATTAACCTTTTTTCCCCTTCAGGGAAAGTAAAAAAATTCCATATAAGTGTCTCTTTTTTCTTCCTCTGAGGTGCTTCTGCAATGAATTCTCCATCAGAAGAATGACTGGAAGACGAGTCCATAGGTGTTGTCATGTTTGTCTTCATTCTAATTTGACAGGCTTCAGAGAAGAGATGCTTCTTCTTAGAAAGTCAAAGTAGAATCATTAAAATAGGAGGGGTATTTCAACAGTTGGAATAGGAAGTGTTATGAACCAATCAAATCTCTTCTTTAAGTCACTTAGCTTTGCGTACGCTTATGGTGCACTTACGGTGCTCTTACGCTGCGAGTACGTACGACTCACCTCCGCGATTTGCGTACTTGCTTTTTAAAGTAATATACACTTATTAGAAGTTAAAAAAAACTATTTTCATGATTATCCCAGATAATGTATTCCCTTAATATGTACATTAAATACATAAATGTATGTTTTTGAACAATTAGAAACTTTCGCGCCGTACGCGTATGGGGCGCCGTACATGACGTCATGCGGAAGCGTTAATGCGATGCGCAACGTCAAAGCGTATCCGTAATGTGTGCGCAGGTACGCGCAGAGGACGATTTACCGTACAAAGTATGGTGTGATCACCGTACACGTACGGTGCGATTCCCAAAAAAAAACAAAAATGAAAAAGGAATTATATAGAATTGAATTTTAATATATTGGAAAAAAATAAGTTTAATAAAATTAAAATGTTGAATTTCGTTTTGTTATAATTTTACATTATGAATATGAAATATTATTTAAAAAAGTAAAAAAATATATAAATATTTATAATAAAAATATAAGAAATTAGTATAAAAAGAAAGAAATATATTAATTAATACATTTAAAAATTATCATTTACAAAACCTTTGAAATTCACTGAAAAAACCATAGGTTTTACACACGTTATAGTTAGGAATTAGCATTTAGAAAACCTTAGAAATTCACTGAAAAAACCATTGTTTCACACATGTTATAGTTAGCTGGACATTACACTCACAAATCATTGAAATTCCCCCGTTATAGTTAGATCAGCTAACTATAACTCGAGCGCCCGTAATGCACTGGTGATGACGTTACATATTACATCACTCATGACATGGTCAGTGACATCACTCATGACATCACTGATGACATCTCAAATGACATCACTGGTTACATCACTGATGACATCATCATTGTGAATGGGTGGCAGAACTCCTCTCACCCTAATATAACCTTAGATACACACATTCAAAAATAGAAACTACAATTTTCTAAACAATGGAGATACCAACACCAGTTGCAACAACCTATTCAGTAATTCCAGCATCTTCATACACATCCACTCATTCACCAACAGTTCTATATAGTCACTCATACATGTACTCACTCATCATATGTACTCATACACCTATACATCCTGTTACACACCGACACTCATCCATAGAGTTACTCACACATGCAAATAAACTATCAAACATCCATTTACTTGCATGTACAGCTATACACACACCACTACACTTACTTCTACAGAAACATACACATACTTACTGTCTTAAACAATCACTTATAGAAACACATACTTATTTATACAGGAACTCCTCCAATCTCTCACTCTCATATATACTCACTTATATACACCAATACTCACATATAGTAGTTTAAAACATACATACGTACTAATAAAGACAGTATTAAAACAGTCATTCTCTCACTAACACACCTATACACACACTCATCCACCCATAAAGTCCTGCACACATGCTGTCTTCAAAACACATGCAAACAGTGAGTCACTCATTCATGCTTCTATGCGCTAAGTAATACCCCCACCGAACCATACAGACACTCATACTGATACTCAAAAAAACAGCTAATAACCCATATAGACACTCTTGTAGCTACTCACCAACCCATGCAACCACTTATAGACAAAGGGAGACACTGAAACAGATATTTACATATTTAAACATTACTCGCTAATACATGTATTCACTAAGATACACTTAATAAGTCAGTTATGTAATCATTTTTACAAAAAAAACATCCATTTAGACACTTATTTACCCATGTATTCTTCCATCGACCTTTAGATATACTTATATAAAAAATATTTATTTTTCAGAAAAACACACCTTCACTGGATGATGTCATATGTGATGTCATCAGTGATGTCATTTGAGATGTCATCAGTGATGTCATGAGTGATGTCACTGACCATGTCACGAGTGATGTATATATATATATATTTGGACATCTGATGCTGTGATTAAACATCCTTAAGCACTAAGTCTTGCGTGTGGAGTCTGTTTCCTGGTTCAGCGCCGCTATGAAGGTTGGTCGCATTGCTGGGACTTTCGTGGGTTATATATATATATATATATATATATATATATATTCACTGAAAAAACCATAGGTTATAGACCATATATAGTTAGGAATTAGCATTTAAAAAACCTTATTTTACTCACACAAAACCATTGAAATTCCATATATAGTTAGTTGCACTAACTATATATCGCGCACCCGCAATCCACTGCTGATCATGTCACATATTACATCATTCATGACATGGTCAGTGACATCACTGATGACATCACTGATGACATCTCAAATGACATCACTGATGACATCACTGATGACAACATCCAGTGACTGTATGTTTCTGTAAAGTTAAAATATGTCTTACATATTGAAGAATGAGTGGATGTATAAGTGTCTGGATGAAGGATTTAGTAGGTGCGTGACTGACTGTATGAGTGAGTGATTAAATGTGTCTCACTGAATGCATGGGTTAGTGACTAAACTGTCTTAATTTGTGCATCATTATGTCTGTTGTTCTGTAAACTGCTGCATGTGTTGATCATTAGCTATACGAGAGGCTATATGTGTTATTAATTGGTTGCCCAAGTATTTCTATGGGAGATTGAGTTTGTGTGGGGGTGGCTGGAAGGTGTGTGACTCTATGCATAGATGTGTGAGCAGTTTATTCACTAGGTGTATGAGTTCAAGAGTGCATGTGGAAACAGCTACATGGGCAGTTGACTGTGTGCATGAGTGTATTGATGAGTGAATGGATATCTCAATGCTACATGTCATAGTAAGTACATATGTAAAACACAGTACATGTGAGAGTTGGCATATATAAATAACTGTGCATGAGAGCCACTGAATGAGTGAGTGGTTGTATCGATCATTGTGAACTTGTATCAGGGATTGTATAAGAGAGTAAATATGTGTTAGTATATGTTTCAATAAGTAAGGTGTGTTTAACTATATAGTTGAAGAAATGGAGGTGAGATTGTTTCTTTGCATGACTGACTGGGTGTGTGAGTAACTCCATGGATGAGTGGCAGTGTGTGAGTGTCTGTATACACTGAGTGTATCTAAGGTTATATTAGAGTCTGAAGAGGTTTATCGTATTAGCACAAGAATGATGTCAAATGAGATGTCATCAGTGATGTCATCAGTGATGTCATTTGAGATGTCATCAGTGATGTCATCAGTGATGTCACTGACCATGTCATGAATGATGTAATATGTGACATGATCAGCAGTGGATTGCGGGTGCGCGATATATAGTTAGTGCAACTAACTATATATGGAATTTCAATGGTTTTGTGTGAGTAAAATAAGGTTTTTTAAATGCTAATTCCTAACTATATATGGTCTATAACCTATGGTTTTTTCAGTGAATTTTCAAGGTTTTGTAAATGCTAATTCCTAACTATATATGGTCTATAACCTATGGTTTTTTCAGTGAATTTCAATGGTTTTTTAATAGCAAATATCATAAGCTGTCGAATGTCAAGTACGTGGTAAGTGAAAACATTTTCGTGTTTATGCACACTGATCTGCTTTGAATGGTGCCCCCCCCCCTAATTTCTATTAGGAGTACTCTCTCTTTGCAGATAGTGAAAGGTAGTTAACGCAGGCCTTTGCCCCCGTTGTAATCCGTCGTGCCTGCTTCTCTCTCCATTTGATTGATTGTTATCCAAGTATTTACTATTTTAGAATTAGTTCTCTTTGGTTCATTCTCTATTTACAAACAAACACAGAGTCGCAATACTCTGTTTAGTCTTTGCAGATAACGAAAAATCGTGTAAAAAAAAAGAAAAGGAATCGAGCAAAATCAGTAGGCCACTAATGGGATCTCTTTTTGACCTCGCTAAAATAGAAACATTAGGAACAACCCCTCATGACAAATACAAAACTAGTGAGATGAACTGAACTCCACACAATGATGGCTGCAAAACAGCTCGGCTCCGCCACCCACCCCGCCCAAAATATCGATAAAGAGCGGCTGCCATGATTGGTTGCGGAATGGCCACGACGGAGCAACGAAATGGTGCTGCTCTCATGCTAACCCCAGCTTCAGTCTGAAACATCCAGAAACACTGTAGACTACCAATTCGATCAGTTCCGGTAGCGCCCCAATGTAACCCGGTAGAGAAGAACTAGCCCTCCCCTCTTTGACTGATGGTTCTTGTTGCCTGTCCCTTCTGTTGTCATATAACAGAACTATTTAGCCTGCTGAAAGGGGTTGTGTTTCGACCGCTGGTTGGTGGAGACATTTTGACTATATTCTGGACCTGCGTTGTCGCGTAATGCGTCATATGACGCGCCGCGTTAGCGCATCCGGAAGTCATCCGGGGCGCGCAGCGCGTAACGTAAGCATAACAAGTCATGTGACTTGTTAATAAAACTTTTCATTGGTTCATTTTACTTTTCTTATTCTAATGATGAAAGCCTTGGTCATATCACCTAAAAATTACGCTTTTAATTACTTCCGAACATTATTTTTTCTTAAATATATGTTATAATGTTCCAGGCTAATGTACTTTCCCGGAAATTTTACAACTGTCCTGCAAGTAAAATATATTCTTTTTTCGAGAAAAAGAGCGTTTCTTCGTCCCATGACGGAGCCGTTGAGCAAAAGAGGGTCGACCTGCTGTCTTAGTCGCCGATACGCCTGAATATGAGATTCTTATCGATCACTTTATGTTGCAGGAATAGAAAACACAACAGCCCTTGACCATTTATCTTTACTGCGTTCCTTCGTATTATACCTTTTACCCTTCATGTAATTGGTCTGCTTTATTTCACTTGCCTTTTAATGATTCTAAAACAGTGACTATTATTAAAAACTTTACCAATGTATATACTACTACCATGTTTTCTTTTAAAAACCTTTATTGTGAAAATTTCATTATACAAATACGAGCCTATAACCACGTGGGCCTGCCACGGAGCAAACTGTAATCGTATATGATGAATAGACATTTACACTGTAGAGGAACGTAACGGGCGGGCCATTAGGTTGCAAGAACTAAGGTGTCTAACAGTTACGGAATCGGTGGACGTACATTTTATAATTAAAATACGACAGGGCCAGTTACAATAAAATTATCTAGATATACATTTGCGGGCAAGTACCATGGGTGACGTTAATTCGAACTTTCAACAGTACAGTAATCAATAACACATCAGAACTTAATATCAATAGGGATGTCGAAATATTCAATCAATTCTCGTCCCCGCCCGCCATGTGCTTCAAAACTGCATACGTATCTCGTGATTTCAAGGTTCTGCAACCAGTACACAACAAGGAGTTACGAGTCCCATTTATTCTGGCGCCATTTTGGGCGAGGACGGGCAGGTCCAGGATATAGTCAAAATGTCTCTACCAACCATCGACTATGATGATGTTCATATGCTGTATTTATTAGAGTAACACTCATCTGTCCACATGAAATTAATTTACCACAATCTAAACATGTCATTTTAATCTTTCCAAAGTTCTTCTAAATATTTGGGACCGTTTCCCTTGCCTCTGAAGCTCTCAGTGCCACTTCTTTGATGAATGTACTAGCAGGTCAGGGGTTCTCCTCCAAATCTCTCTTTTATGCAGCACTATAATTAATTGGTGCCACCTCTCCATATGACGATGCATGGTATAGTTACCACAACTATATTTTTTTTCGGTTCCTCTGGAGAGTTCATCGTGGCAGATGAAGCGTGTAACGTACCGGGCATTTACCTTTTTTTGCATGTACAGGAAAGGAAAAAAAAATCGAGCGTCCAAGTTCTAAGGTGTCCCAGGGCCATTTTAGTGGACCAGGCCCAAATCCAAAGAACAGGCCGCCATTTTGAGAGTCCTCTTGCAGCCGCCTGTCGCTGTAGCATCAAGAGCAGCCGAAACTCAGCTGAATGGCAACTGAAACGGTAAATGGGCGCCCCACTACATTTCAGCATTGTAGGATGACCACACCAGTACAGCAACTTGCTAGACATCACCTCGGTGCCATCCGGATCTCGGCGCCCCACTGCAGATGAAGAGCCTCTCAACTATGAAACCACCACGGTGACATCCGGATCTTGGCGCGTTGTGCTGCCTTCGGCCTATTCGCACATCGGTCCGCTACTGACGCCATCTCACAGGCTAATGGGGTGACCCACGCCGAGTTTCAGCATTGTAGGATGACCACACCAACTTGCTAGACATCACCTCGGTGCCATCCGAATCTTGGCATCTCAACGCCTAGTGGTATCTTCCATACAGAAAATATTGTTACGCTGCCTTTGGCCCCATTCGCACATCAGTCCGCAACTTAGACATCACCTCGGTGCCATCCGGATCTTGGCATCTCAGCGCCTTGTGGTGTCAGTCAGAAAATATTGTTGCGCTGCCTTTGGCCCCATTCGCACATCAGTCCGCTACTGACACCATCTCACAGGCCAATAGGGCGCCCCACGCCGACTTTTACCATTGTACGATGGCCACACCAGTGGCACAACTTGCTAGACATCACCTCGGTGCCATCCGAATCTTGGCATCTCAACGCCTAGTGGTATCTTCCATACAGAAAATCTTGTTACGCTACCTTTGGCCCCATTCGCACATCGGTCCGCAACTTAGACATCACCTCGGTGCCATCCGGATCTTGGCATCTCAGCGCCTTGTGGTGTCTTCTACTCCGAAAATATTGTAGAAAATATTGTTGCGCTGCCTTTGGCCCCATTCACACATCAGTCCGCTACTGACACCATCTCACAGGCCAACAGGGCGCCCCACGCCGACTTTTACCATTGTACGATGGCCACACCAGTGCCACAACTTGCTAGACACCACCTCGGTGCCATCCGGATCTTGGCATCTCAGCGCCTTGTGGTGTCTTCAAATCAGAAAATATTGTTGCGCTGCCTTTGGCCCCATTCGCACATCGGTCCGCTACTGACGCCATCTCACAGGCCAACGGGGCGCCCCACGCCGACTTTCAACATTGTAGGATGGCCACAGAAGTGCGACAACTTACTAGACACCACCTCGGTGCCATCCGGATCTTGGCATCTCAGCGCCTTGTGGTGTCTTCTATTCAGAAAATATTGTTGCGCTGCCTTTGGCCCCATTCGCACATCGGTCCGCTACTGACGCCATCTCGCAGGCCAACGGGGCGCCCCACGCCGACTTTCAACATTGTAGGATGGCCACACCAGTGCGGCAACTTACTAGACACCACCTCGGTGCCATCCGGATCTTGGCGCGTTGTGCTGCCTTCGGCCTATTCGCACATCGGTCCGCTACTGACGCAAACTCACAGGCCAACGGGGCACCCCACGCCGACTTTCAGCATTGTTGGATGGCCACACCAGTGCGGCAACTTACTAGACACCACCTCGGTGCCATCCGGATCTTGGCGCGTTGTGCTGCCTTCGGCCTATTCGCACATCGGTCCGCTACTGACGCAAACTCACAGGCCAACGGGGCGCCCCACGCCGACTTTCAGCATTGTTGGATGGCCACACCAGTGCGGCAACTTACTAGACACCACCTCGGTGCCATCCGGATCTTGGCGCGTTGTGCTGCCTTCGGCCTATTCGCACATCGGTCCGCTACTGACGCAAACTCACAGGCCAACGGGGCGCCCCACGCCGACTTTCAGCATTGTAGGATGGCCACACCAGTGCTGCAACTTGCTGGACACCACCTCGGTGCCATCCGGATCTTGGCGCATTGTGTTGCCTTCGGCCTATTCGCACATCGGTCCGCTACTGACGCCGCCTCACGTGCCAACGGGGCGCCCCACGCCGACTTTCAGCATTGTAGGATGGCCACACCAGTGCTGCAACTTGCTGGACACCACCTCGGTGCCATCCGGATCTTGGCGCGTTGTGTTGCCTTCGGCCTATTCGCACATCGGTCCGCTACTGACGCCGCCTCACGTGCCAACGGGGCGCCCCACGCCGACTTTCAGCATTGTAGGATGGCCACACCAGTGCTGCAACTTGCTGGACACCACCTCGGTGCCATCCGGATCTTGGCGCGTTGTGTTGCCTTCGGCCTATTCGCACATCGGTCCGCTACTGACGCCGCCTCACGTGCCAACGGGGCGCCCCACGCCGACTTTCAGCATTGTAGGATGGCCACACCAGTGCTGCAACTTGCTGGACACCACCTCGGTGCCATCCGGATCTTGGCGCGTTGTGTTGCCTTCGGCCTATTCGCACATCGGTCCGCTACTGACGCCGCCTCACGTGCCAACGTATTTTCTCCGCATTTTACACCCTATGCCGCATAACAGGTCATGTGACTTGTTTATAAAACTTTTCATTGGTTCATTTTACTTTTGGTTTCCTAATGATGGAAGGCTTGATCATGTGACCTAAAAACAACACTTTTCATTGGATGAAAACTTTTTTTTTTTCCCAAACGATGAAAGCCCCACCTTGTTTCTGGATGTTTCAGACTGAAGCTGGCGTCAGCATGAGAGCACCACCATCTCGTAGCTCAGTCGTGGTCATTCCGCGAGCAATCATGGCAGCCGCTCCCCACCAGAAGCCTGCAGGAGTCGGAGCCCCCAAAACTTTTGATGAATTCTCAAGGCGGAGGGGACGCTTTCGAGAATGGGGTCCAAGACCTAGCAGACAAGCGTCCGATTTCCAAGGTGTCCCAGGGCCATTTCAGTGGACCAGGCCCAAAAAGGAAACAGCCTGCCGCCATTTTGAGAGTCCTGTGACAGCCGCCTATCGCTGCACCGCAAGAGTGGGCGCAACTCAGCTGAATTGCGGCTTTTGACACAGTGGACCAAAAACGGACGGAATGGCAACTGAAACGGTAAAGGGGCGCCCCACTACAACAGATGACACTCCACCTGGACAGGCCCGTTCACCGCCTCCCCCGGGGCACCCCGCGCCGTTATTCGGAGCAGCATTGTAGGATACCAAAACCAGTGCGGCAACTTACTGGACATCACCTTGGTGCCATCGTTCTGCTGCCTTGGAACTATTCGCGCAACAGTTTGCTACTGATGACCCACCCCCCGCGACGCCCCATGCCGTTATTTGCTAGGTGGCAACTTACTAGACATCACTTTAGTGTCATCTAGATTTCAGCGCGTTCTGCTGCCTTGGAACTATTCGCACAACAGTTTGCTACTGATGACCCACCCCCCGCGACGCCCCACGCCGGAAATCTGGACGTTGTGCTGCGTTGGGACTATTCGCACAGCCGACCGCTACTTCGTTGTTTTTCCCTAAAAATGTTTATATGTTATTACTATTTTTGTTTTCTTGTATATATTTATAAATTATTAAAGTTTTATAATCTTACTACTTTGTCGGAGTGCTATATATTTTTAATGTGACACATAATTGTAAAAACTTTGATGTACAAAGAGTCATCCCTGGAATCTTCCGCTTCAGGCTCGGTCCCCTCCCCAATCACAATACAGGATGGTTTTCAGATAATAGCAACGCTTCTGCTGTGACGGATCTCATCGAGTGTGGGCCTTGATCTACTATAACTCCTTTGAAGAGGGGTGATTCTTTACAGCTGTGGCCATAAACTACATCTGCAGGGCTAGCTGATACCCTAGGACCAGCCTGGACAATCGGACACAGAGGAAAAGGAGTATCAGAGGGTGCGGTAGTGAATAGGGCGAAAGGGAGGTGTCGGGCGGGCACAGGGTGTGATTCTCAGGGAAGAGCAGCGCAGATGGGGGAGGTTTATTACCCATGCATAAGACAGAGAGCGGGGGTGACCACTGCCTGGGGGAGATGCTTGCGAGGGTGGGGAGCCATGCTAAGGATCGACAGCGTGCACAGAGTGGGTCTGGTCAAGGCATCTAAAATGGCTGCCGTGCACGACAAAAGTGTGGCATTTGAAAAAAGACAAGATGGCGCAGACAATGTTTTTCAACACTTCCTGATTTCCTTCGAATCGAACGTTAACAGACGTTGGGGCATATTACCAAAGTTAAGCGATATTTATCCCTAACGATGCTTAGCAACGATTTTTTTACCGTCAGAAATTATCGCAGATAAACCTTGCTATTATCAAGGTTTATCGGAAATACGATAAAAAACGACCGCAATGCATTAATATCGCTGAAAACTCAGCGATATTCATGCATTACCGAGCTAATGCTCTTAGCCATGTTATCCACCTCCCATTGGATAACATGGCTAAGAACTGCTCAGGGCAGGTGGTAGCTTTTGGAGATATTCGCGCTTATCTCGAATATTTCCAAAAGTTGATAATAGGAGATAGCGATGTTAGCGACTGTTTCCAGTCGCTAACATCTTGGCATGCCCACTTTGCATGTCATTAGTGATAAATATCACTCACATGCAAAGTGGGGCCCAAGATGGTCGCTATCTTCTACTAGCCGTCGCTAACTGGTGTTAGCAACAGCTAGGTAATACACATATAATTTTATCTCCGCGAAGCGGAGCGCTGTTACAGATATATATCTTGTTTCTGAACGTTAATTTCTCAAAATGCACTGAAGCACATATATTGAGACCTAGCAAAGGCACATCGGGCTACCAGTCCCTACAATTTTGCCAAGTTTCGTGCAAATCCATTCAGCTGTTCGATCCTACCGAGAGACAAGATGGCGGCCGCTACGGACTGTTTGGAATGTTTACAGACACCGGAGAGCCAATCAGCTTCGCTTCGCAAAGCTCCGTAACGCGAAAAGTACGCGAAGCGGTGCGCTGTTACAGATATATATCTTTTTTTGAACGTTAATTTCTCAAAATCCACTGGAGCACATATATTGAGATCTAGCAAAGGCACATCGGGCTACCAGTCCCTACAATTTTGCCAAGTTTCGTGCAAATCCATTCAGCTGTTCGATTATTATTATTTTTATTTTTTTTTGCCCCGCGGGGCCCTTTTAAAACCTCCACATCAAACCTAGGGGGTGAGCGACAATGTACTATGCCCCCTTATGGTCATTTGCCCCTTCGCTTTGGCCTCCTCTTGTCTCTCGATCCTACCGAGAGACAAGATGGCGGCCGCTACGGACTGTTTGGAATGTTGACAGACGCCGGAGAACCAATCAGCTTCGCTTCACAAAGCTCCGTTGCGCGTAAAGTACGCGTCCTGGGACGCTGCCAGGTCCGCTGTTACAGATATATATCTTTTTTTAAATGGTAATTTCTCAAAATCCACTGGAGCACATATATTGAGACCTACAAAAGGCACATCGGGCTACCAGTCCCTACAATTTTGCCAAGTTTCGTGCAAATCCATTCAGCCGTTCGGGCTAAAAGTGAGGCCAACCGCCCTATGGAAAACTCAATGTTAAAAACACGTTTTGGGACCCCCCTTTTTTCTCGGCCCCCCCTTGACGAACCCCCCCCAAATTTTCAAGGGATGCTCAGAAACAAAATGTGCCATTTTCCTGAAAATTTCAGCCAATTCCGTCCACAAACGCCAAAGTTATTAGACATAGAATTTTCAAAAAACCCATAGGGATTCGTGGAGTGGGGGCTGAGAAAAAAGGGGGGTCCCAAAACGTGTTTTCCCCATGTTAATTTCCATAGGACGGTCTGACAAGTCTACAACCCGAACCGCTGAACGGAATTACGCAAAACTTGGTAAAATTGTAGGGACTGGTACGCAGATGTGCCTTTGCTATATTTGGTGAAAATTGCTCCAGTGTTTTTTTTTTAAATTAACTTCAAAAACACATATGTATCTATAGGCGCTCTCCGAGCGCTCACAGGTGCGCGTACCGGGGAGCGCCCCCGGCACGCTACGGGAGTGCGCGAGCAGAAAGCTGATTGTCTGTCCGGTGTCTGTCAACATTCTAAACAGTCCGGAGAGTCCGCCATCTTGTGTCTCGGTAGAATTGAGACACAAGAGGTGAAAAAGAAAGGGGGAAATAATTAAAAGGGGGCAGAGTAGACACCCCCTGACCCCCTAGGTTTTCTGAGGGGGGTCTAGAAGGACCCTGAAAGGCAAAAAAACTTTTTTTTTTGTTGAAATTTTCGCGGGGTAAGCGCTGGGTGCGTTCCCAGGTGCGCGCTCCGGTACGCGCACCCTGAGCGCACCACAGGGAAAAACAGTGTAAAAAATTATAGTAAAAATGTCACTCCTCTTCTATCACACTCACTCACTCACTTCCGATAACACAGCCACACTCCCTCACTTATGTTTCTTTCCTCTCTCACTCAGGGCCTCATTTATGAGAAATGACGCATCGCTGCGTGAAAGCAGCGATGCATCACTTCTCAGTGCGCTCTCCTAGCGACATTCCTGATGCGTCATATTTAATGTATGACGCATTATGTCGCAAGGAGTTACAGATACGTCAGTATTTCTGACGTATCTGTAAGCGCAAAAGTGATGCATTGCTGGAGTGTATCAAAAAAAGTGACGCAACTCAAAGGTTTTTTAAATGCTAATTCCTAACTATAACGATTGTGAAAACTATGTTTTTTTTAGTGAATATATATATATATATATATATATATATATATATGAGTGATGTAATATGTGACGTCATCAGCAGTGCATTACACGCGTAAGTTATAGTGAGTCCAACTAACTATAACGTGGGAATTTCAATGGTTTTATGCGAGTAAAATTTCCAGCTAACTATAACTGGTGTGAAACCTATGATTTTTTCAGTGAATTTACTAGGTTTTTTAAATGCTAATTCCTAACTATAACTGGTGTGAAACCTATGGTTTTTTCAGCGAATTTCGGAGGTTTTTTACTAGCAAATCTCTATAGGTATGAAATGTAATATTTTTTATAATGAATTTTATATTTCATAATAATGTAATACTATTTTTTTTATGTTGTATTTTTTTTTTGCCCCGAAGCGCTCCCGGGGCGCGTACCGATGCGCTCACCGGTGAGCGCTGTGTTACGGCGCGCCCCGGGGCGCGTACCGATGAGCGTACCGTTAGCGCTATTGCCGCGAACGAAAACAACATTGTGACGTATTGCGTAGCCGCGTGATGAGTCATATGACGCACTGCGTAAGCGCACCCGGAAGCACCCGAGCGCATACAATCGTGCAACGTAAGCACCGCTGGGCGCGCCCCGGGCCGCGACGCCGGGCGCGCCCCGGGGCACGTAGCGTAAGCGCGTCGGGTCATGTGACCTGAAAATAAAACTTTTCATTGGTGCAGTACAGTTTTGGTTTCCAAATGATGAAAGTCCGGGTCATGTGACCTGAAAATAACACTTTTCATTGGTCCATGACAGTTTTTTTTTCTCCAAATGATGAAAGCCCCCACCTTTTTTCCTTATTCTGACTTTGTCCTTTGACTGAGGAAGACCTGTTTGGAGATCTGTGACTAATCTTTTGTACTTTAAAATGGCTACAGTAGCAGCAGCAGCTGGAGCATCTGCACCACCACCACCACCACCAAGAGTACCACCACAACATCACATTGGTCGTCAAGAAGAAGAAGAGGAGGAGGAGGAGGAGGAGGGGAGAAGGACATTCCTGCCAGAAGACAATACCCCATATAGGCCAAGGGAGCAGATTGTATGGGAGTTTTTTTCCATCCCAGAGGGCAAGAAGAAAGTGAATGCGCCAAAGGTGACTTGCCGAATCTGTGGCATGGAACTTTCAAGGGGGAACCCTAATAAGAAATATTCATTTGGCAATTACACCATGATTCGGCATATGCAGCGCAGGCATCCCAACAACTATTCTGCTGCAGAGGTGAGAGAACTGGCCAGTAACCCTCCCCAATCTTCACCCAGCACCTCCAAAAGAAAGCAACCCACTCCATCGGGACCAGAGACAAGGGAGATGATCCCAAACATACAAGCACGGTTTGGTGAATTCAGGATCACATGTATTTTTTGTGGTAAGACCATCACCTATGGTGACCATCAAAAAAATGGGGTAACCCAATTAGCCAGCAGACCTGGGTAGTGAATATCATTCAAAAACAATGGTCTCCAACTATTCTTTTTTGCTAGAACCAAATTAGGTAGATATTTGAACTTTCTCTTATTTAATGGGCATATATACCAAATTAGCCCGAGCCAATCAATGTCAATTTCATCCACAAGAAAACAAACCAAAAGCAATAGCAAAAAATTTGTGGGGCAATTTTAAATCACTTCATTGCATTTCTAACTGTCTCATTAAAAAGCATTTGTAGTTGCCCAAAGAGAAACGTGCAAAAAGGTAGAGTTATAGAGTGCTTGAGAGAAAAGATTAGGAAAAGACACAGCAAAGAAGGTTATATTTACAAATTCATATATACAAACAATAAATTTGTACAATATACAATTCCTTTAAGTCCTGGTGTGTATTATATAATTTAAACACAGTTTATCTTGATTGGAGAATATTACTTCCAAACAAATATTGCACCCAATATTTTCACAACATCATCCAGGACAAACTAAAGCGTCGACGTTTCGACTCGTCTTGTGGCCTTAAGGTGATTCAAGCCGTGACCATGCGAGTCTTCATCAGGACTACAATTTTGGGCAACCCAAGGGAGCAGCATAGGGCCCTGAAACATAATAAATATGTGTATCAAGCTGTTGCTTTTAAATTGCGAACATTCATGTGTCGCAAATACCCATGGTAAGAAGGACTTACCCACTGGTAATAGATGACAGGGGAACACTTGGGCTATTAGCTCCTGTTCCACCGGTAAATAGATTAATACCTAAAAACATAACAGAGGGGTCATTAGACCGGTTCTAAAGCAAAACGAAAGCACTGCTTTCCACTAGAATGCCTCTGTCATTACCTTAAGGTGGGTCGTTGCTGGCGTTATTAATACTCCAGTTTTTCTGCAGATTAGAATTCAAGCAGACCCTATGGTTTTAAAAGGGAGATGTTTTAGTTGCTAAAAGTTGATAGTGAGCGGATTCTCAACCTTCAATGCCCAGTTTCAAAAATTAAATCTTACCGGGAGGCTTGCCTATCGGTCAGCATAGTTCAGCATGCGCTTGCTTCAATCCAGTAAAAATAAAGATACATAACTCCCTACAAATTAAGTGCAAAAGGAGTCACTACCTATGCACCTGCATGAAAGATCAAGCGTAGGGGTAAAGTCATGAACTGGACTCACCACTTAAGTCGATTTTTTTCCGGACGTACTTGACTGCCTGCGAAATCAAGCAAAAAATGCAATGATTCCACAGCGCCCAATAAAAAAACACGGGGAACCAATTCTAAAGAAGAGGGAGTGCAAAAGGATTTATACTACACTCACCTCGTTAATAGCGTCTCCCAAACATCCAGCATTCAGCACAACATGGCGTCTGCTCATTGAGCTCAATAGCCCTCGATATAGAGGAGGGACTACACAGAGGATCTAAGTATCCGGGAATGAAAAATAAAGGAAGGGCTACTATCGCGGTAGTCTTTCAAAGAAAACATGTTTCGGCCATTTTGAGATGGGCATACGAACAGGACCATCACAGTCGTGGTCCGAGATCTACCCCCCATTCATGACAATGCATAACATCAAAACCTGTATACATATTAATACAGTGGGAATCTTATAATGGAGCATATATGAATATACATTGGACAAAGTCAGTATTCAATGCCTCTCCGGAATACAGTAAGATTTTTCAATAGAGCATGTATAATTCTGCATTCGACAGAATCAGTGTTAAGCAACTATCTCAATTATTGTAGGATTTTTCAATAGAGCATGTATAAGTGTACATTCGACAAAACCCAGTTTTCAATGCCTCTCCAAAATACAATGTACAATCCACTCAGGTTCAATTCAATAGAGATAGACATATCCATATACATTGTGATGATCGTAAACACATATATCATATTTGGACACATTAGTACACGTTACATGGTAGCTTCAAAATGATATTTCTAAACTCTAAGGAGAGACACCTGTCTATTTATCTCCTCCTGTTCGTTTAGTCCTTGGTTGACCGTGTTAAGGGAATATATCCACTTACACTCTCTTAGGTTTAGTACATTGCCAAAATCACCCCCCCCCCGAGTATTGGTGGCCACTCTTTCTATTACCCACCATCGGAGGCTATCGCAATCGTGACCAAAGGTGGTAAAATGTTCAACCAAGGGTGCACCTGGTGTTTTGCATCTAATGCGGCTACAGTGTTGTAGGATTCTGCACTTAACTCTTTGAGTGTTACTGTGTTGTGTCAAAGTGTGTGTTTGGTTGTTATAGGTAAATGTAGTGCACTCATTAGCTAAAGGACACGCACGGCATGTACCACACTTCGTATGTCCTTTAATGGGAGGGAGGTCCCACCCATTGACACAACACAGTAACTGTAATACCGCAGGGGTCATATATGCCATCTTATGCCCCTGTGGTTTCTTTTATGTTGGGCAAACGACTCAAAGAGTTAAGTGCAGAATCCTACAACACTGTAGCCGCATTAGATGCAAAACACCAGGTGCACCCTTGGTTGACCATTTTACCACCTTTGGTCACGATTGCGATAGCCTCCGATGGTGGGTAATAGAAAGAGTGGCCACCAATACTCAGGGGGTGATTTTGGCAATGTACTAAACCTAAGAGAGTGTAAGTGGATATATTCCCTTAACACGGTCAACCAAGGACTAAACGAACAGGAGGAGATAAATAGACAGGTGTCTCTCCTTAGAGTTTAGAAATATCATTGTGAAGCTACCATGTAACGTGTACTAATGTGTCCAAATATGATATATGTGTTTATGATCATCACAATGTATATGGATATGTCTATCTCTATTGAATTGAACCTGAGTGGATTGTACATTGTATTTTGGAGAGGCATTGAAAACAGGGTTTTGTCGAATGTACACTTATACACGCTCTATTGAAAAATCCTACAATAATTGAGATAGTTGCTTAACACTGATTCTGTCGAATGCAGAATAATACATGCTCTATTAAAAAATCTTACTGTAATCCGGAGAGGCATTGAATACTGACTTTGTCCAATGTATATTCATATATGCTCCATTATAAGATTCTCACTGTATTAATATGTATACAGGTTTTGATGTTATGCATTGTCATGAATGGGGGGCAGATCTCGGACCACGACTGTAATGGTCCTGTTCATATGCCCATATCAAAATGGCCGAAACATGTTTTCTTTGAAAGACTACCGCAATAGTAGCCCTTCCTTTATTTTTCATTCCCGGATACTTAGATCCTCCGTGTAGTCCCTCCTCTATATCGAGGGCTATTGAGCTCAACGAGCAGACGCCGTGTTGTGCTGAATGCTGGATGTTTGGGAGACGCTATTAACGAGCGAGGTGAGTGTAGTATAAATCCTTTTGCACTCCCTCTTCTTTAGAATTGGTTCCCCGTGTTTTTTTATTGGGCGCTGTGGAATTATTGCATTTTTTGCTTGATTTCGCAGGCAGTCAAGTACGTCCGGAACAAAATCGACTTAAGTGGTGAGTCCAGTTCATGACTTTACCCCTACGCTTGATCTTTCATGCAGGTGCATAGGTAGTGACTCCTTTTGCACTTAATTTGTAGGGAGTTATGTACCTTAATTTTGACTGGATTGAAGCAAGCGCATGCTGTACTACGCTGACCGATAGGCAAGCCTCCCGGTAAGATTTAATTTTTGAAACTGGGCATTGAAGGTTGAGAATCCGCTCATTATCAACTTTTAGCAACTAAAACATCTCCCTTTTAAAACCATAGGGTCTGCTTGAATTCTAATCTGCAGAAAAACTGTAGTATTAATAACGCCAGCAACGACCCACCTTAAGGTAATGACAGAGGCATTCTAGTGGAAAGCAGTGCTTTCGTTTTGCTTTAGAACCGGTCTAATGACCCCTCTGTTATGTTTTTAGGTATTAATCTATTTACCGGTGGACCAGGAGCTAATAGCCCAAGTGTTCCCCTGTCATCTATTACCAGTGGGTTAGTCCTTCTTACCATGGTTATTTGCGACACATGAATGTTCGCAATTTAAAAGCAACAGCTTGATACACATATTTATTATGTTTCAGGGCCCTATGCTGCTCCCTTGGGTTGCCCAAAATTGTAGTCCTGATGAAGACTCGCATGGTCACGGCTTAAATCACCTTAAGGCCACAAGACGAGTCGAAACGTCGACGCTTTGTTTGTCCTGGATGATGTTGTAAAAATATTGGGTGCAATATTTGTTTGGAAGTAATATTCTCCAATCAAGATAAACTGTGTTTAAATTATATAATACACACCAGGACTTAAAGGAATTGTATATTGTACAAATGTATTGTTTGTATATATGAATTTGTAAATATAACCTTCTTTGCTGTGTCTTTTCCTAATCTTTTCTCTCAAGCACTCTATAACTCTACCTTTTTGCACGTTTCTCTTTGGGAAACTACAAATGCTTTTTAATGAGACAGTTAGAAATGCAATAAAGTGAATAAAAATTGCCCCACAAATTTTTTGCTGTTGCTTTTGGTTTGTTTTCTTGTGGATGAAATTGACATTGATTGGCTCGGGCTAATTTGGTATATATGCCCATTAAATAAGAGAAAGTTCAAATATCTACCTAATTTGGTTCTAGCAAAAAAGAATAGTTGGAGACCATCATCACCTATGGTGAGCAGAGCCTAAAGCTCATCGTCCTTGCAGGTGACAACCACAATTGCCCCAAAAACCCATAATTTTTTCCTGATTTTTGTTTGCTCCAGTTGAGCCGTTTACAATTCCCTGTTTTTTGTTTCTCCCCATAAAAATATCAAAAAAAATATAAAATAGTTCAAAAAAGCCAAAAAAAGTAAAAAAAATTCAAAAAAACTAAAAAATATATAAAACAACAAAAAGAATACAAAAACATTTCTTTTTAGAACTACTTCCAATTTATAAAAAAATGCTATATTTTTGAAAAATCTCTGTCATTCTTTTTTCTCTGGGGTACGCGTACCGGTACGTGCACCGGGGCGCGCACCGAGGCGCGCACCAAAAAAAAAGAAAAAAAAATTAAAGAAGGAGTGAGCATGAGGGAAGGACAGAGAGAGAGTGATGTTAAGAGAAAGAGAGCTAGAGGGAGCAACACAGAGGGACTGTGTATTAGATAGTAAGACAGAGAGAAGGTGTAATAGGGTGTAAGTGAGAAAAGGAAAATGAATAAGGGAGCAAAACAAGGGAAGAGAGAGGAAGAAAACTAAACCAGAGGTACTGGGAGAATGTGAGTGGGTGTTGAAAGTAAAGATAAGGACAGTAAAGTATGGGGAATGAGGGGTAGTTACGGAACCGGAGTAAAGGAACAACAGTGATGGAGGGTTAGAAAAGAGCAGTGACTGTAAGTAAAGAGGGGTGAAAGAGGGTAGATAAAAGTGAATAAGGGTAAGACATGGGGAGTGACAGAGAGAAAAGAGAGAGAGAGTAAAGGAAGGAGTGACTGAAAGGTAGTGAGTGAAGCAGCAAAGAAAGGTAAGTGAGGGAGTGTGGGTGAGTTGTAGGGAGTGAGCATGACGAAAGAGTATTGACAGAATGAGGGGACAGAGACAGCGACGATAAGAGAGACAGAGTGAGGGGACGGAAATGAGGAACTGTGAGAACAGACGGACTGAGAGAAGGAGTGACAGGAGTAAAGTAAATGATTAAGGGAAAGGGAATGAGTGAGGGAGCAAAGGAAGGGAGCAGAGGGTAAGGGAAGTAAAGCAGGGGGACTGAAAGAAGTTGAATGTGGGAGGGGAGTTAGGGAAAGGGGAGTAAACATGAAGGATAAGAATAAGTGAGGGAAGCAGAGTAAGGAAACAGGAGTGAGGTAGGGTGACAGAATAATAGTGAGGTTAAAGCAAAGGGTGATGACAAACTACATTTTTTTAGTCACACTTACCATATAATTAATGTAACTTTAATTACATTTTTTTACTACACTTTGTATCTGTGAAACAGAGAAGAAAAAATAAGTTATAATTTGTAAAATATATATTTTAAATTAAAAGATACAAATGAAGAGGTTAAAAATCATAAACGTGTACTAAGAAATAAAGTAAGAGTGAAGGACACAGAAAGGGAAATAAAGTAATGTAGAAGGACAAAAAGTGGGTTAAAGAAATAGAAGGAGAGCAAATTACTAAGAGTAAGGCATACCGATTCACTGACAAGAGGAAGAGAAGAAGAGAGAAATGAACTGAAGGTCAGAAAGATACTAAAAGAATGTGAGTTAGCAAAACTAAATCAGGAAACAGGAGTAAGTAAAAAGACAATGACTGAGAGGGAAAGGAGTCTAATTAAGGATGCATTTAGAAGAATGAGGAATGGAAGATAACTGAGAGTAAGTGAAGGAGAGTCATAAAGTGAAGGGATGAAGGGAGAGAGGATAATATAGAAGGATTGAGGGAAAAGGAGTGAGGAAGTTAGTAGACAAAGAAACTAAGGGAAGGACTCAGTGAAGTGGAGTACAATGAGTGAGGAAAGGAACAGGAGTAAGGGAGCAAAAGAAGGAAAGAGAGGAGAAGAGGACTAAAGCAGTGGTACTGAGAGAAAGTGATTCGGTGATGAAAGTAAAGAGAAGAACATTGAAAGATAGGAAATGAAGGGTAGTAATGGAACCGGACTAAAAGAAATGGGGTGAAGAACGATGAGAGAGGAGCAGTGAAGTTGTTGTAAGAGAAATGATAGAAGGTAGATAAACACAAGTGAACATAACACAAGAAGAGTGAGGGACTGAGGACATAGAGGTAGTGAACGGAAAATAGAGAGAAGAGGTAAAAAAAAAGGAGCAAACAAAGATAAGCGAGGGAGAGTGGGTGAGTTATAGTGATAAAGTGCAACAATACTGGTGAGTGAGTAAAGAGGAATTACGAAAAGAGCAAAGGAGGAAAAGACGGAAAAGGGAAGTAAAACAGAGAGACTGAAAGCTGAATAGTGGTGCAAGGGAGAGAGGAGATGCAGACAGTTGAAATGGAAATTAGGGGTTGTGAAAGAAGTGGAGTAAACGAATGGGTGTGAAACAGAGTGAGAGAAAGGCAGTGTGAGTGAGTAAAGAGAGCTGAAAGAGAGAGGAAAAAGGAAAGTGAGTGTGAGACAATGGGAATACAATATAAATTACACAATACAAACTGTAGAATAATTTATGCAACATGTTAGATAGTTTATTTTTGCTGTTCTCAGAACATATTGAATTTCACTAAAAACAGTGAGTTCAAACTATTCATCATATGACAGCGGGAAAAAAAAACACAATAAAAAATATTGTGTTTAAAAAAAAACATATAAACTTACAAATCACATATCTACACTAATCTTTGCTTCACTTACTTTTCCTTTAGGCCAAATAGTACATCATGAAGGTCCTTTACGTTGGAAGGTACTCTGCTGTTCTCTAAAAATTCCATTCCATCGACTCTCTAGAAAAAAAGCTCCAAGAACATCTGAAATATGTTTCAATCTTTTCATATACTCCTTCTGTTCAGTCATGACTGTTTGCTCATTCCTTCACCTTTCCTGAAGGCCAAATAGTGTCAGATGTATCAGTATATTTTCAAATTACTTAAAACAAACTCTAAAATTACCGTTTTCCCGACGTTCTGAAAGAAAGGCTCAAACAACATTTTCACAATATTTAAATATTCATAATTCCATCTATGGCTCTCTCATGTTCAACATTTCCTATAATACTGATATCACTTACTATGCGATCCACTTACCATACCTTTATGAGAACTATCATTTTTATATTATCTTCATCACTGTTACTCACAATATAATTTTAAACAGCAAACTAACTTTTATTAACTGCTCCCGTCTTCATAGGGCAATTAACTTTACTTAAATTTTGGTTCTAAAAACACTAGGTATGAATTTTTTAAGTCAAAAGGCAAACGTTGTTTGAAAGTCAAATGAGTGTCATTACAGATAGTCCAACCTTTTCGACATTTTAAATAGCATGTGTTGTGTAATGCCCTGATGTTGTTGAAGGACCGTCATGATAAATAATAGCTACAGTTGCAAAAGTTCTTACTGATATTGATAACTGAGAAGCCACGAAATTTTTAATAGAAGTTGACAATTTACAACCATCAGGTCTACATCGTTGGAACATTAAAATGACATATTTACCATAAGTTTGTAAAAATAATGTGGACAGCATTGCAGACTTACATTGGGTACACACCATATTGTGATCAGCTGCTTTAACTAGATTGTTAAAAGACACTGATTTTCAGTCTGGTAAAGTCAAATATATAAATCTTTCAGTGTCTATTGTAGAACTACTTGATAAACTACAGTTGTCGCAATCATGCTGCCATTGATAAGAAAGGCTAAAAAGATTTTTTATATCTACACCTTCATCTTGCAATACATCAAACATATACATTAAAAGTTCCTGACAATCCTGCTGAATATTTTGTGAAAATTGATTTTGACCAGAACATATGTCTAGAAGATTTGGAATTTCTGAAACACTTTCTATTTTTCTCTATCACTGCTACATTTCTCAAACACAGAATTCAATAAACAGCAGAATGTTTGATCCCGATTTTCAACAATCTGTTCTTGTAAATTTTGAAGAAAAAAACCAATATTAACCACTACATTAGCATAGCAGTTGACACCAGAACTGTTTTCAAACTGAAATCCAACAACATCTTTAACAGAATCCTTTTTCTTTCTGCTTACAATTACAGTTTCATCGACTTTTTGTCTTTTTGCTACTACCTCACTACAATTTTTCTCTTTTTTTCTTTTTCGGCCTACCACACGTTTTTCAAACAGAGGATATTGAGGCAAATGTGGAGCATACTCTCTTCTTAACCTATTGTATTCTTTAACACAATCTAGATCTGCACAAATCTTTGTTTTATCACACTCAATCAAGTACAATCCTGATAAAGTTATGACTCGTGATAATGCCACATATGCCATACCCTCTTTAAACACAGAACTTCCAATGTTCACAAAGCACTATCTACACTTAAACCTTGAGATTTATGTATTGTCACCGCATATGCCAAACAAACAGGAAACTGTTTTCGGCGAACATATAAGTCTTTCACAAGCAAAAATCTAGCTGAACAACGACAAATTTGTTCTATTTCGTCAATGCCATCAAATTTAATTTTTAAAATTTCAATACCATCTCTATTTTTGTAATTCACAAAATCAACAACATGACCCATTGCTCCATTTACCAGACCTCTTTCAACATTTAAATTCCTTCTCAAAATGATACGACAATTTAAACACACATTCAGAGTCTTTTCAAAACCAGCAGTTTTAGATATAGTCTTCTCTAATGAATCCAATTTTGATTTCAAATTTTCTGACAAAATAATTGTTGCTCCCATATGCTCTATTTTATCTATAGCTTCCAGTTTCACAATCTCTTCATTTTCTAACTTTAAAATTTTGTTGTTGAAGATGGAACATTCTTTCAGAGTTGGCATCAAACATATCCCAGATTTGTTCTCGTTAATTTTCTTAAAAATATTCTCTGGAAGAATGTTTTCATTTGGATACAAATTTGAAATTAATCGTGCATGTAAAGCTTCTTTCCCATGCTCACTTACTTTTCCGATTCTTACATCTTGTAGAATATTTTTTTAATCTTCATCCTTTGCATGTCGCATATTTTGAAGTAGTTCTGCATATTTGAAATCTAACCATATATTAATGTTTCCAATGCTTCCTAGGCACTTCCTGGTATCTTCATGCGTGACCATTTTAAACACTGGTTGTCCTTTCACAGGAGTTAACTGCAGTAGATCTCCAAAAACAATAATGTGTTTCCCTCCAAATAACACATCATACTCTGTTCTAAGAATTTCTTGCATTCTCAAATGCACAAAAGCAAGCATTAGATTTGAGACCATGCTTACTTCATCAATGATAAGAAGTTTAATTTTCTTCAGGACTCTGGAAACTTCGGAACACGCATCTCCAGATAGCTTGTGGTGTTGCAATTTGTTATCATGCTCGACTGGTAGCATCAGTAAACGAGGTAAAGTAATCCCTTTAATGTTATGAGCTGCCAGCCCAGTTGGAGCAGTAACAACACAAGACAGCGGTGATTCAGTCCTTTTCTGCAGATAAGTTGCAATTGCTTTAATCAGAAAACTTTTTCCAGTTCCCGCTTCTCCACTCACGTACAGTCGGACAGGCTTAAATGATGTACATGAGCACTCTTTTTTCTCATGACTGACTCCATGTTCTATCTGTTCTGTGACTTCGTCATATATCTGTTTCTGCTCAAGGTTTAGTTGTTTCACCAAATCTTCTAAGTTAACTACATCATCTTCAGGTTGTTCCATAGCTCTTTCCACCTCATCCATGGCAGTGGCAGCTTCATTTTGAATAATTGGTCCTCCAAGTGGATCCTGACTCAATGAAGCAGAACTCTGAGTGTCTTGAGAACTGTCTCTAGCAATCTCTACAGCAACTGTGGCTTCTTGCTCTATTTCTTCGTTTAACATTTGCAGATAATTTGGAAAAACAGGACATTCTATGGTATCCTTGGTTGCATTAAAAGAATCTTCCTAACAGAGAAAATCTCCAAGTAGTTCCTCTTCTGTACGCCATGGCTTAAAGAGTTGCAAAAGAGCTAAACAGTAAAATTCCCTTTTCTCTGGATTTTTGCAACTCAATTTTCGATGATTAATCAAATGGCTTTTTCTCTGCTTCACTAGACATCCTTCACACCCAATGACAGCATATATTCCATTATTGATATCTTCTCTGATGTTCCTCTTATAAATATAGTTTTGCAGAACTTCATACTAACAACTGTTCTCAAGATGACTACTTCTATTTGGATAGTATGTATTCAACATGTTTGTCTTCAAAATATCTGTACTGTTTGGTTCTTTCTCCGCCAAATACTCAATTTCTTGTACAGATTTCAAAACTCAGTTTCGTGTTGTAGCAAGACCTAGACTTGCCCAAATAATTGTTTTAGACTTGGCGTAGAGACTTGCTGATGCTAACCGATCAGAACATTCATATGCTCCAATTTCTCAATGCGACAACATCTTCAGACTAAAGCTGTATAATTTTTTACTTATACTCTTTTCATGTGAAATGTCCTCCCACATTTCCTTCAGTTCTGACTTTTCTTTTTTTGTGATGTAAGACGTCACATATCGAGCCACAGCAATAGAGTTGTCAGCAACAAACTGAATATCCATGTTAGCATTCCACATGGACAAAATCACTGGGTTGTAGTCCTTGATGTACTTGGACTCTTCGTTTCTTTTAAAATTTTATGTATTTTTTGGTGATTTCCTCGTCACAGTATGTCGCAGAGAAGACATCAAATTATCTACTCTTCCTTTAGAAATCACTGGTCGTGGAAACCCGAAACGACATTTTGTGTAGAACTTGTCCTTGTTTCTGAATTTTCGACGACAGTACTTTCCACAACGATGGGATTGAAAGCGTAAAACTTGTTGCCTTAAACTTTTCTTCGGTAGTTTTCGGAACAGCACATGTTGAATACTCTTCAATGAAGCTCATCACTGTCTCATCCGAATCTGTTCCAAATTTGGGTGCATCTTTAATCCACAACAACATATGTATGTGAGGAGCACCTCTCGCTTGATACTCCTTTCACCAAAAGAAATCCAAAACCTCTCCAAGGGGAGGATTTTTTTTGTTGGTAATAAAAGACATCATAGCTTCAAATCTATGATTGAAATATCTGCATACATTCACTGGATCCAAAGAACGCAGTTCTCCAGGAGTTTTGAGTTCTATATTTTGTATGTTTGCGTTTGCCTCTTGTAGAAATTGAAGTAAGTCGTCCCATGCATACTCAGCACAGCTAAGAGTGAGGAACCATGTAGGAGTTCCTAAGTTTCTTAGCATTCATTTCAATTCCCCATGACGACGGAACCAATACTCGTTTGTTCCACGTTGACATGCCATGAGATTGATTAGCTGAGATTCCAAAATACTGTTTTGCAGATTGACTTTCTCCATGAAGTCCCTTGCCGAAACATTTTGTAGATGTGGTCCACTTTTCAGTATATGGTTCACTGCATAAGAAAGCCCAGACAAGTCACTTTCATACAGTAGATGAAACAAATAAGGAATGCATTGACGAAACCTTGGATCTTCAGCATATAATCTTAAAGTCCGGTATTCAGATGCAGGAATTTGAAGTGGTCGATCATCATATCGTCCACCTCGACCTGTTGGAAATAACTGTGGAAAACAACGAGCTTCCAAACTTTCTTCCCATACACTAATGGGACTTCCTTTTGCTGCTTTCATTTGAAACAAGTCAATTGCATTCCCATCACTTCTTTGGAATGCAAAGGATGAACAGTATAATGTTCATATATTTCTTCACTTCTAGACACATCAACTTTTTCAATTTGGCCGGCTGAACAATCACAGACTGAAACCTCACTATTTCACAAAATACAAATCCTCTATCTTGCAAATGTTGATACCAAGCATTATCAAAAAACATGACACAAACCAATAGCAAAGAAGCTCAATGTGCTTCCTAGTATGAGGTAACACAGGTGACATCATTGTAAAAGGTTCAAATGTATTTCTTTAATCATGCACACACTATTTATTCCTTCTCAAAAATGTAAAAGCCATTCATTTTCCCCAAAATCGTTTTTCACATCACATTTAAGAAACACAGCACAGGTCCTATGTACAAGCATTCAATTTCACTACTGAAACCTCACTATTTCACAAAATACAAATCCTCTATCTTGCAAATGTTGATACCAAGCATTATCAAAAACATGACACAAACCAACAGCAAAGAAGCTCAATGTGCTTCCTAGTATGAGGTAACACAGGTGACATCATTGTAAAAGGTTCAAATTTATTTCTTTAATCATGCAGACACTATTTATTCCTTCTCAAAAATGTAAAAGCATTCATTTTCCCCAAAATCGTTTTTCACATCACATTTAAGAAACACAACACAGGTCCTACGTACAAGCATTCAATTTCACTACTGAAACCTCACCATTTCACAAAATACAAATCCTCTATCTTGCAAATGTTGATACCAAGCATTTTCAAAAAACATGACACAAACCAACAGCAAAGAAACTCAATGTGCTTCCTAATCTCAGGTAACACAGCTGACATCATTGTGAAAGGTTCAAATATATTTATTTAATTATGCAGACACTATTTATTCCTTCTCAAAAATCTAAAAGCCATTGATTTGCCCCAAAACCGTGTTTTAAATAACATTTTAGAAACAGAGCGCAGGTCCTATGTACAAGCATGCCATTTTACTACTGAAACCTCACTATTTCACAAAATGCAAATCCTCTATCTTGCAAATGTTGATACCAAGCATTATCAAAAAACATGACACAAACCAACAGCAAAGAAGCTCAATGTGCTTCCTAATCTGAGGTAACACAGGTGACATCATTGTGAAAGGTTCAAATATATTTATTTAATCATGCAGACACTATTTATTCCTTCTCAAAAACCTAAAAGCCATTGATTTTCCTTAAAATCGTTTTTCACATCACATTTAAGAAACACAGCACAGGTCCTATGTACAAGCATTCAATTTCTCTACTGAAACCTCACTATTTCACAGAATACAAATCCTCTATCTTGCAAATGTTGATACCAAGCATTTTCAAAAAACATGACACAAACCAACAGCAAAGAAACTCAATGTGCTTCCTAATCTCAGGTAACACAGGTGACATCATTGTGAAAGGTTCAAATATATTTATTTAATCATGCAGACACTATTTATTCCTTCTCAAAAATCTAAAAGCCATTGATTTGCCCCAAAACCATTTTTAAATAACATTTTAGAAACAGAGCGCAGGTCCTATGTACAAGCATGCAATTTTACTACTGAAACCTCACTATTTCACAAAATACAAATCCTCTATCTTGCAAATGTTGATACCAAGCATTATCAAAAAACATGACACAAACCAACAGCAAAGAAGCTCAATGTGCTTCCTAATCTGAGGTAACACAGGTGACATCATTGTGAAAGGTTCAAATATATTTATTTAATCATGCAGACACTATTTATTCCTTCTCAAAAATCTAAAAGCCATTGATTTTCCTTAAAATCGTTTTTCACATCACATTTAAGAAACACAGCACAGGTCCTATGTACAAGCATTCAATTTCTCTACTGAAACCTCACTATTTCACAGAATACAAATCCTCTATCTTGCAAATGTTGATACCAACCATTATCAAAAAACATGACACAAACCAACAGCAAAGAAACTCAATGTGCTTCCTAATCTGAGGTAACACAGGTAACATCATTGTGAAAGGGTCAAATGTATTTATTTAAGCATGCAGACACTATTTATTCCTTCTCAAAAATGTAAAAGCCATTCATTTTCCCCAAAATCGTTTTTCACATCACATTTAAGAAACACAGCACAGGCCCTATGTACAAGCATTCTATGTCACTACTGAAACTTCACAATTTTACAAAATACAATTTCTCTATGCAGTAAAAACTTTTTACCAAGCATTATCAAAAAACATGACACAAAGCAACATTAAAAAAACACAATGTGCTTCCAAATCTTCTCCATAGAGTATACAAGTCTCTATCTATATTAAATGAATCATTACTCACCTTTACAAATGCTTTAGGAGATTGAGAACAGTGTCAGACACACACACCAATATTTCTTTAGCAGAGCAAAAGGTATGTACTCCAGGCACTGCAACCATGAATGGCACAGAGAACCTCTAATTCTACACACATATTCCTCATGGTAACCAATCAAAACTCTTCCTTCTCTATTTTCAAACCAACACCCTTTCCCCCCTCAGCCCTTTCTACCTGTTACCATAGCAACTCCCTCACACTGAGCTCTCAGGTTTAAAAGTTTATTCTACAATGTTGCAATTGAACTTAGCAAGGATGTTTGACCTCTCAATACACCAGCTTATCCAGTGCAATGTTTCCTTAAATGACTTTTTCTTAACCATTCAAATTGCTTCTTTCACAAAACAGAACCATGCACCCTAACTTTCAGTTTTCAACTATCTGAATCCACCAATCATTGCTTGTGATTCAAGAGCACTGAAACTCCACAGTTTATTTTTTTGCAAACTCCTACTGTTCCAACTGCCATTTCATTCCCACACTTCATCTGACTGCACCAGAACCTCCTCTTACCATTTATTCTGTCTGGATTATTGGACATAGCTACATCCACTGGGCTGCAAGGTATGCAGCTACCAGAAATTTTCACAACCTTGATTTACCAAATGTGCACATCAAATGGATTGGCCAGAGAGGATTGAGATGTCATCAATTGATACCATTGGTGAAAACCTTTTTGCATCTGCCATACCCTCACCTCATAATTCTGCAATGTGGTGGAAATGACTTAGGCACTTTGACTGGGGTAGGTCTGGAAATGCTTTTAAAGGACACCTTTGAGCAATGGATGGCACTTTTTCCTCAAACTGCCTTGGTATTTTCCAATATATGCCAAATACAGAAATGGAAGTGGTCCAACCAATTTTGTCCACAATTTGAGAAAGCATGGAAACATGTGAATAAATCTGTTTCTGCCTACATGAGAGACTATGGAATGGGTTCAATATACAACAATAACTTGCGTTACAACATGCAAGATATCTACAGAGGAGATGGTGTGCACTTCTCAGATGAGGGGAATAGAATATTCCTCCTGAATATAAGACTGTGCATTGGAACCTACTTGTAGGTACCTAAATCAGCCACAGAACCCAAAAGCTCTTTTCAGGGCTACCCTACCTCTGATCACTCAAAATGATTATTTTTCTCTAACCTTTTTCACTGTTTTTCACCAAAGTACGCTCCCCGGTACGCTCCCCGGTACGCTCCCCGGTACGCGTACCGGGCGCTTCCCCCGCGAAAATTAAAAACAAAATTGTTTTTTTTGGGCCTATATGGGCCTCCTAAGCCCCCCTCAGAAAACCTAGGGGGTCAGGGAGTGTCTACCGTGCCCCCTTTTACCCATTCCCAACGTTGTTTGTCCTCCATCTTGTGTCTCAAATCTACCGAAACACAAGATGGAGGACTCCCGTAGCGCTGCCGGTGCGCGTACCGGGGCGTGCACCGGTAAGCGCCCTAACAAATTTTTGGAAGTCAATATACTTGAAAACCACTGGAGAGACTTTCACCATATATAGAATAGGCCCTACTACATAGCAGTCCCTACCATTTTCCCAAATTTGGTAGAATTCCATTGACCCATTTGGGCTGTAGCCCTGTCTAAATATCCTGAGGTAAATTACATGACTAAAACACATATGAAAGTGTTAGAATTTGCAACCAATGAAAATGTTACTTTCATTTTGTATTTTTATGTGCTGACATTTCATTGGTTATGAACATGAATATATATAAAAAATGAGAGGGAAACACGGCCATTTTGAGTACTACTACCTGAGGTACATTTATAAAGGATTTCCTCTGAAAACATCAACTCCTTTCTGAAAGGTAATTTGTTAATTTGTAAGGGGAACTATGTTCTGCACTTTAAGTGTTTTACTGTCCCTCTGTTATAGTTATAGATTCAGATAGGCTTCTCTGTTGTAGTTATGGATTGGTTTAGGCTTCTCTAGTATAATTATGAATTTACTAAGAGTTCTTCACATGCACTTTTTTATATTTCTACTTCCTGTCTGATAACATACACTGCCCAAAGATAACTTCACTGGTAAAAACTCAGAAGTACCTGTCTGAACTTAAACCCAACAGTGCCCTAACTCTACTAATATAGTTATTTTTTATTCAATTTACAGCCAAAAAATGGAAGGTAAAGAGGACACCAATACAATTTATTTTGAAATTATGCATAACAACATTCTTAACGAACACTTTGATTTCATGGATGAGTCTGGGGATCAAGAACTAATAAACTGTTTTGAAGCAATGGAATCATGCAATGAAATTGTGGAGGAGATTCCAGATAATCTGATGTTAGAAGTTTTAATAGAGTATGAAAAATCTCAACAATAAATTTGTATTTAATAATTAAAAATTGTTTCAGACATCATTCATTTTTATATGTAATTCTTATGTAATTCTTGAAGTCGTACCGAAAAGATTATATTATAAAGTGAGACTTATACTATGCTGTGCAATTTTTTGGAGTTACATAGTAAGTTTGCTCATAGTTACTTCCTTTCTCCCACTATATTATCTCCAAAGTGTATTTGACATCTGTTTTTCATCTCCTGCCTCCTTTCTCTCACTGTCTGTCTCTAATGCACGATATCACCGCCAATTTTGTGTAGATTTAGAAGAGATTAAATGTAATACTGGAAAACATCATAAGGGAGCAGGATAGACTACCTATGATCCCCTAGACCTTCTCAGGGTGTGCTTAAAGGATCTGTTTCTACTTTCCTGACAGACTATGCTATGGATTCCATATACCACAATAACTTCTGTAACAACATGCAAATTATCTACAAAGGAGACGGTCTACATTGAATTTAAAACTCTGCATTGGTACTTACATGTTCGTACTTAAATCACCCACAGAACACAACAACTCTATTCACAGCTACCCTACCTCTAATGATGTTCAATTATTATTTTACTGTTTCACTGGGTTTTCCCCTTGGTACGCTCCCCGGTGCGCGTACTGGGCGCTCCCCCCGCGAAAATAAAAAGACCTTTTATGGCCCCCACATCAAACCTAGGGGGTCAGGAGGGGTCTACCCTGCCCCCTTATGGTCATTTCCCCCTTTGTTTTTGCCACCTCTTCTGTCTCGATCCTACCGAGACACAAGATGGCGGCCGCTCCGGACTGTTTGGAATGTTGACAGACACGCGAGAGCCAATCAGCTTTCCGCGCGCGAACTCGCGTTACGCGCCTGGTGCTCCCCGGTGCGCGTACCGGGGCGCGCTTATAGATATATATATTTTTTTTAACCTAAATTACTCAAAATCCTCTGGAGCACATATCTTGAGACATAGCAAAGGCACATCGGGCTACCAGTCCCTACAATTTTGCCAAGTTTGGTGGAAATCCATTCAGCCGTTCGAGCTAAAAGTGAGTCCAACCGCCCTATGGAAATTAACATGGGGAAAACACGTTTTGGGACCCCCTTTTATCTCGGCCCCCGCTTCACGAATCCCCCCCAAATTTTCAGGGAAGGAGCGGAGCGGAGCTGGCCACCTAATGCGAAAATTCGTCCACCGGCGTCAAAGTTATTCCCAATAAAATGTTGCGGATTTCCTATGGAAACTAGGTCCTAACTATAACTACCTACTGGCGACCGCCAGTAGGTAATATATATATATATATATATATATATATATAACCGTATTACCTACTGGTAGCTAGTTATAGTTAGGACCTAATTTCCATTTCCATTCTATTTGGAATAACTTTGGCGCCGGTTGAAGAATCTTTGCGAAATTTTTAAAACTGGTGGGGCGCTCCTGTCCGGGGTGTCTCGGGGTGATTCGTTACGCGGGGCCGAGAAAAAAGGGGGGTCCCAAAACATGTTTTCCCAATGCAATTTTTCATAGGAACCATTCATCGCGGCTACAGCCCGAACTGCTGAACGAAATTACACCAAATTTTGACAAAGAGGTAGTCCTTGGTTCAGACTCATGCCTTTTGCTCATATGGTGTAAATCGGTTCAGTAGTTCCTGAGAAAATTACAATTAAAAGTACATATATATCTATGGCCTCGGTGGATTGATGCATTTTGCGCGTACTCTAAGCGCACCGTCCCGATCACGCGCAGAATGCTAGTTGGATGTCAAGTGGTTATCAACATTCGAAACCAGGAAGTGTTGGCAGCCATTTTGTGCCTCGGTAGAAGTGAGGTTAAGAAATTAGTGGAATAAGTGTTCAAAACGTATAAAGGCGGCAGGTAAGAAATATTTTGACACTCTAGAGCTGCTTAGGGGGTTCCACAAGGACCCCTAGGGCCCAAAAAAAAATATAATATATATTTTTTAAAAATGGAGAAATGTGCGCTGGGTGCATGGTTCCGTCGTAAAAAAAATGAAAATGAAGCACGGACACCTGTGCTTGTTTAAAAATTAGCTACTTGGGAGGGCCAAATCACGGGGTCTAAAATATTACATTTGATGGGGTTTAAGGGGGGCCCGGTAGCCCGGGGACCGCCATTCCTCGGTGCTACAAAATAAATGGGTGAGGTAGCTCAAAGGTCCGTCCAAGCCCCGGGGATTACCACCATCCGGGGCTTTTTATATTTTGGGAGGGAGGCCGCGTGGTCTCCATTCTGGAGCAGTTGAAAGCCTTGAGGAACACCACCCCCCAGGAGCGGCTTCTACTGTGTCTTGGGGTGCCTACGCCCAGGACACTGTTTGCTATGGCAGGACGGGAATCAAGGTTCCTGCTCTGTCATAGCAAACTTGAGGGCATATTAACAAGTGCCATTTAGACGCAAGTTTTTTTAAAAAAAGCCAAAAATGCAGTGAAAATTATATCGCCGTATTTACTAGGCGACGCTAAGATTCAATACCGCATGTTAACTTCCGGTTTGCTAACGGTTCGCCTCATATCTCCAATGAGTTGCAATGTAGGCGTTCCCAGTGAGAAGGTAGGTGTTCCTATGGCAATATAACATGGAAGAGGGAGGTATGACAACAGTGTTGTATTTACAAGGCGTCCCTGGATTTGAGGATCGATAGCAAAACTCTTGGTAATTGCGTTTTATATCGGATCCTAACATCTGTTCTGAAGTAGACTTAAGCATGTTTAATATGCGAGGTGGATTGATATGATAAGTCCACAGTCTTATATTAACAAGCTTTTCACTTGCGAACATGAATTATCGCTGTATTTCTCGTGATATTGTGGGCATATTTACAACAACAGCGTTAAAATTTTCGTCGCTTTAGCGTTAGGGAAGTGCAGTTCAAGTGGCCATAATGGGATTAATAATAAGCTTTTGAGAATTAGTGCGAATTTCAATAGAAGCCCATGTTTACACCAGAACATTTTAACGCTGTCCTTGTAAATATGCCCATAACAAACTCCTAATTTTACCGTAAAAACAAAAAAATCAGCTAGTATAAATTTCTATTCTTCCTCAGGTTCCTATTCCATGGGCATATATACAACGTTGGGGACTGTGGGTGGAGGCCCAATGTCCCTACGGTCCCAGTTAGCACTCTGCGTCCTTCGAAAGCCGCCACAGGGACCTGCTAATATGCAGCTCCCCGTGGGGAAAAGCAATCTGCTTTGCATTTAAAAAGAGAGAGTAGGTTTTTGTGTTCTCTTTTTCAAAATGCAAACCAAGTTTGCTATGGCAGGGCGGGAGTATCAGCTTTCAACCTGCCATAGCAAACAGCAGTGTTGAAAAAATCTTCTGGTAAGACAACAAAGGATTTTGAAGTCTATTATCGTCGTTTTAGCTGTAGTTTGCTGCAGTTAAAGCGGCGATAATTTTAACGCCGTCCTTGTAAATATGCCCCAAAGTTTTGGAATGTTGACAATCCCGTCTCCCATTTAAATAGGCACAAAGTATTTAGTGAAGTGCACACTGTGAATTATGAAGCAACACTGTCTAATTGTGATCGATAAAGAATTGCCCGTTGAGTACAGAGTAGGTAAATTGTACAATGGGGTTTTGTAATGTCTGTGGCTATTCCTCGAGCCCTCTCATGAAGTTAATTCGAAGAGTTGTGTACTTCTTTTGCTCGTAATGTACATAGGGGCAGATTTAAAAGTCCCTTGCGCCACTATTGCGTCACTTTTAACATGGGAAAAGTGCCGCAAAAGTGGCGCAAGGGGCTTGTAAATCTGCCCCACACTGTTCTGTCATATCAGTTTGCTTTCTCCTTTGTCATGTAGAGGATCCTGGGTAAATATAACCGCTTCTGTAAAGCCAGTACCTTACAATCCTACATCCAAACTGCTTAATGCCTGTTACGATAGTAACAGTTCATGGAACAGATAACTGAGCACACAGGTCACAAGTTCACCACACAATGTTGCTAATCCAAACAGTAAGTGTGCTGGACTTTTTAAAATTTTCCATAGGAACCGTTCATCGCAGCTACAGACTCTGGTAAAGAGCTGGTAAAGAGTTGGCCTCAGTATTATACTTCTAGTTATAAACATAATTTCTCCTTTTAATTGTTAAGTCTTGTCTAAGCATTTGAGTAGCACACTAAATTATAGTGAAATGTTGTCAGAAAAAGAAGACTTATACACAATTTTTTTTAATTAACTGTTATTAAAACAACAATAATTCGAAACGTAACTTTAATATAACAATATAATAAACAAAATGTGAGATGGACTCCAATGGTAGGAGGGTAGGTAACATGCAAAACAAAAATCAAAATAAGTCTTTAAAATTAGATCGATGTGTCTGAATGAGGTCAAAGATCACAAATTAACATAACACTTGGCAATATGTGCAGTGTGCCTGATATATCCCACCCCTCTCATAGGCCCACGTTGAAGAGGTGTCTGTAGGGAAGTGCCTGTTGGGTCAGATCTACAGTATGGTCCAGCAGGTCTTTACAATGATTCAGAGATGAGACAGTATTAGGTGAGAGATCACGTCATTATGCAGGATAATATCATTTATTTGAAACACGTTTAAATGGAGGCAGTGTGTATCTAGACCGCTCTGCTTACCTTCTGAAAACACTGTTTTCAGCGGAGTTCACAACTTGAAATCTGCTTTGGTTCTATACAACAGATTTGTTGATGTGCAGAGTGGCCAGCAGCGTCCATAACTTGAGAAGAGTAAGAGAAACAATGTGAGAGAGAGGGAGAGAGAGAAAGAGAGAAAAAACGACATTGAAAGTGTGAGAGAGACAAAGTAATAGATGGAGCAGGAGAGGCAGTGTTGATACTGGAGAAAATCTTCGTAGCTCACATTTTTGCCTCCGGTGTGTGTCCAACCATGTGCCGGTTCATCGTGAATCCGACAAGTTTAGTGATCTGAAAGATAGTATATAGAGTTAGTAATATCAGAGTACATACAACTGCACACGTATATTTCTGCGTTCTGCCTTTGGACACTCAGGGTACTGTATTACATCAACTTCCACTGTAAGGAAGTGTCTGTGCCCTCTTTTTCTCCCAGAGTACTATACCCATGCACTCCCACTGCATAGTGGTGAGTTCTCATTACTGCGTACCCAGACTGTTGCACCCCATTGACTCCCAGTGTCTGGAGGTAAATGCCCTTTCTTGCACACCCAGACTGTTCCAATCTATCCACTCCCACTACCCGGAGGTAATTGTACAATCGTATGCAGTCAACTTGCTTTACACTATCCAGTCTCTCCGCCCACAGGTGACTTCTTGTTGCTTCGGAAACAAGCTTCTTTGCTAACCTTGTGCCATTATCGTGATTCAAAGATGGTCTCCTACGTGTCGAAGCAGCCTTCTTATCCGTTGTTACGATGGCCACGCATCATCGCAGAATCCTCAAATGTTGAGCTGTGAAGGTGTTGGGGGGAGAACGCCAATTTTTGAAACACAACCTGTTAGATAAAAAGGAAGATAAGATTGTGCGTCATTTCTTTATCAAAGGAGAGAGGAAGTGAGGGAGTGACTGAAAAGAATATTTATCACTCACCTTTCTGTCACCGGTGTGTCTTCCACCACGTGCCGGGACATAGTGCACCTTGAAGCTCTACATCTAAAAGATAGTTAAAGAAAGATGTTATGATTGGTAAATGTTACTATCTTAATGTGGAGTAGAATAACATCACCCTTTCACACACCTTCCATCCTGCATTAAAAATACAACTATTTGTACAGTTCCAACTTGTTTAATGGGTTTCGATTTATGAAGAATTAGTAGAGTAGTAATGTTTTCCATCCAGTTATAGAAAACAAGTGGGGCGCAATGATCCACGTGGTTTCAATCATCCCGAGCGACAGACTTTTGACTATAAAAACTTTCCTGCTATAGGAAAAAAAATACAAATGCAATAAGATACGGTATATTGGACTGCGTACGCCTAAATCGCTGCATCGCCTTTTTGTATCCAGCCTGCTACACCCCATCTACTCCCTCCGCTGCGCACCCAGGCCTCACTGCTCAACTTTTCACGGACAATGCACCTTCTACATCATGCAGTCCTGCTCTGCCACCAAGAAATTTCACATTTGATGCTGGGTCTTGATATCACTATGGCAAAGGACATAGTCGTGCACATATCTTCATCGCAGGTTCCTCACCCGCTCAGTCCTAGCAGTACCACTAACTCAATGACCAAAGAGGCCACGCATGTGTTGGTGGGCCCCCAGTTTGGTAGTTCGGGCCTACATGCGGCGTCCGAACCACCAGGACGGGCCATCACAGCTCTTGCGATGGGATGGGAGAAACTGTAAAAAGGCGTACAGCACTTGCGCCCCGTCTTTTTTATTGGTAGGGTCACGTGTGTTGTGACGCATGTGCTGGATGGGTGTGGTGTGGGTGTATACCAGCCATGAGGAAGTGTGTGTGTGCGGTTCTGACAACTGAGCCATGTAGCGTTTTTGTGTTTTCCTGGAAGCGTAAGCGGAGTGGACTGGACTGACATATGGCAGTGCTGCTCAAGGCTGGGAACGATGACTCCGGAGCTATGGCATGGTTCCGTCGTGAGCTATATGAGAAATCAACTGATTCAGGTGTCCGTGTTGTAGTGCTGCCGTCAGTCGGGTCTTAAACGCAAATCTGTCATTATGTCTGTAAAGTCCCACACCATGGCCAACATGGAAGGTACAGGGTATCACTGACCCTATATTCATCCATAGTTGCACACATAAAAGATGGTGGACATGATGCATTTCTACGAATATGAATGTTTGTTGTACATACAGTGGAGTGTTGTAGCTGTAGTAATACAGGGCTATGAAAGCTTTAGGATGCTGTTTTTGGCACATGAAGGGCAGCTACTGTACATATATATGTGGTTATTTGGGTATACTGTCGAACTTGGTGCTGGAAATCAGTGTTTGAGGCTCGGAGTCGCATCCACATCCTGTTATTGTAGAGAAATGACGTAATCTACGGGTGCCTGAAAATGTACTGTAACTACGGTGCTTATGTAAATTGCTGATATAGTTTTGGGTTGACTTTGCGCTATATAAATATGCTAAAAAAATCAACAAAAATCGAGCAATAGCACACACTTATAAAATTACTATACACTTTGTTTGCAGTATTGTAATGATCCACTTTTTACGTTTATATTTGTAGAATTATCGTGAGAAAGTTATGTAAACGAGGTTTTTGATACTGGCAGAGGTAAGATGGTTGTATACATTATTTATAGTATGTGTGGGTGTAAAATCCGTTTCGCAGGCGAATTTGCAGATTTTTGACGATTTCACGATCCACGAATCGCGCGAATTTGCCCAATAATCCGCAAATTCGCAAGCTACGAATTTTGCTTGGTCGCGCTTGAAAAATACAATATCGCGTGCGCTGCATTGACTCTGAGTCCGCTGAGTTGTTTTTCTCCCGGTTTTGCGTGTGCTGCGCCATTTTCGATCTTGCTCAGGATCGCGCAAGAATTTTTCAAACGCAAATACGTTATCGGCTTGCCATCTTGCTCAGCGAGAGTTTGACAACGCGAGTACGTCATAAAGGCCCGCGATCACACATTGCCGGAGTACCGAACACGTAGATGCGGCGCGCAGCTGACTTCCGGTGGGAGATTTGAACAGCTCGCGTTCCCGAAATTGCAAAAATTGCAATTCTGCACAAGAAATCCACTGCAGGAAGCATAAACCTTGTGAAAATGATGATTTTGATCAGAATAACTCCTCAGATTGACATTTGGCTGCACTTTTTGGTGCAGGAGTCCATTTTTTGGGGTGGGGTGGGAGGAAAGAAGTGCCCCAGAGTCTCCAACTTCCTGTTCTTGTCCAGCAGGCTCCTCCCAGTGCTTTGTCCATGTCCTGGTCACTTTTCATTTGGCTGTGGAGCTGGAAGGATTACTTTTGTGGCTGCTGCTGGATATTTGTATTTGAGGACATTTTGGACTTTGGAGTTTGGATCACTTTTGGATTTGAGATTTTACAAGTAAGTTGGTGTTGTTTGTTTGGGGCTTTGCAGTTGAGGCAACTCCAGTTCTAAAACTTTTTTCACAACTTTAACAAAATATATATTGTGGAGGGTAGCCACAGTATCCAGTAGGCCCAGGGTTAGTCATGGGTGCATGATACAACTGTTTCTGTGATTTTTTTTAACTCAATTCACATTTATGTCATGGATTTTTAGCTCACTCTTATATGTTGATTTTTTTTTTAATTTTGGGGTGCCTGTAAAGCCTCACTAGCCAGTAGGCCCAGGGGTAGTGAGTGGTGCATGGACCACGTCTTTCTGTGGGGTGTCTTGAATTTAAACATCATTGAGGGCATGGATGGCATTGGATTGTGGTGATTTTTGTGTGTTTTTCGACTTTTTGGGTGCTGTTGGGGCCTGGCCATGTGGGTGGGGGCCATTTTGAGGGCTGGTACAGGCAGGGCCTGGCCATGTGGTTGGGGGTCAATGGCTCATTTTGAAGCCAGGCAGTGTGCTCAGGCCTGCCCCCATTTTGCCTTGCTTTCAACCATTATGCCCAGGGGTACTCAGTGGTGCATGGGCCTAGTCTTTCTGTGGGGTGTCTTGAATTTAAACATCATTGAGGGCATGGATGGCATGGGATTGTGGTGATTTATGAGTGTTTTTTGACTTTTTGGGATGTTGTTTGGGCCTGGCCATGTGGATGGGGGCCATTTTGAGGCCTGGTACAGGCAGGGCCTGGCCATGTGGTGGGGGTCAAGGGGCCATTTTGAAGCCAGGCAGTGTGCTCAGGCTGCACCCAGTTTGCCTTGCTTTCAACCATTATACCCAGGGGTACTCAGTGGTGCATGGTCCTAGTCTTTCTGTGGGGTGTCTTGAATTTAAACATCATTGAGGGCATGGATGGCATTGGATTGTGGTGATTTTTGTGTGTTTTTCGACTTTTTGGGGTGTTTAACTGATGTTCCTCTGGCTTCCATTGCTTTTAGGTGCACAAGAGAACCACCAGTGCCAGGAAGAAGTCCTGCAGCGGTGTGTGCTGCACAACGTCACGTGACATCACGTGTGGCCACAGACAAGACAACTCTGCAACTCGTGCAACTGCGGCCTGCTGGTCTGACATCTCAAGAAGATGGCCCCAAAGAAAGTTGGCCGTAGCGCCTCAGCGAAAAAAGATGCCAGTGCCACTGCCAGCAAGAAGGAGCAGAAGAAGCAGTGGCACCACCTACCAAGGAGACTGGTGTGCCCACCGACACCTTTTTTGGGGAAAAAAAAACTGCGCCTGCAGCAGTGTCCGCCGGGGACCAAGCTGGAAGCAGCACCTCCGCCTCATTGGGCTCAGTGCCACCACGACAAGTTAGGTCCAAGACCATGAGTGCTGCTGCGGCAGCCACTTTGGTTGTTTTAATCACCATCGACCAGTGATCTTGGCTCAGCACAAGAAAGTACCATCCAATCAACGCCGGGTGTAACTCAGCTGACGAGTGATCAACAACCACAGCCAAAAACACAGGTGCAACTAGTACAAGCGCAAGTACATGAGCAAGGAGAGGCGCAAGTAGAGCCGCAAGGAGAGGCGCAAGTAGAGCCGCAAGGAGAGGCGCAAGTAGAATCGCAAGGAGAGGCGCAAGTAGAGCGGCAAGGAAAGGCGCAAGGAGAGGCCCATGGACAGGTGCATGGAGAGGTGCAAATAGAGGTTCATGGAGCGGCACAACTGCCTACAACGCTTGTTCCTCCAGAACTAGGGGCACATCAGGAAATTGGTATTCAAGAGGAGGTATCATCCAAGGAAGCCACTCCTCCTGATGATGATTATCCATTGTCTTCCAGATCCCCAGCAAGAAAAAGTTCAAGGAGGGATACTACTACTACTACAAATTCTTCTTCAAGCCCCCTTCATTCTGATGACCTTGATCGTGATTGGAACCCAGCCATGCAGTCTGAGAGTGAGTCACGCGATGAGCCGACAAAGGTAGCTAAGCCTAAAAGGAAGGCTCCCGCAAAGCTACGACCTATGGGTGATGACGACAAAAAAGAAGTGGTGTCTTCTGCTGCTGATGAACAGTCTGACAACGACCCAGTCATCACAGTCGTCACTCCAGCCCCAGCGGGCATGCAGCAGACACACATTTTGACCCTATCCCAAATGGCTCCTGAGCGGGATATGGGCGACGCGGCACTGGTACCACCACCGTTAACTACAATACCAACACGACCTACAGCTTCCATCTTTTTTAGTCAGAAGGGCCGGCATGGACCTCCATCCAGCTCGACCTCAAGTAGTGGTGCTGTAAGTGAACAACAGAAACGAATTCAGCCATGCCCATCCTCCACTTCATCTGGCATTGAAAGTCAAAGTAGCACCTCCACCTTCAGCAGACATCACCAGTCCCCAGTTTGGGACTTCTTTACTGTTAGCCAAAGGGCGGAAAACATGGTCGTTTGTTCGATTTGTAAATCATTATTTAGTCGGGGTAAGCTTGGTACCAACTATGGTACCGGAGGCCAGAGAGGTCATCTTAAGCAACAGCACACACTATCATTTGGGAAGCACACATGAGGAAGATCGAGGAAGGCAAAAGAAAAACAAATCCAAATGTATCCCTTGATATTGCATCTGATGATGACGAGAGGCTGATCGTGCAGGGGGGGAGTGAAGAAGCGACAGACATTTTTTATGGTACACCCAGTTCTGCCTGCAGCAGCACTGCAGTGGTATCACCCACACCCTCCACCCCTGCAACATCTATGAGGCACACTAAGAGTGTGGGAGAGACACCAATGCGAAAAACTACATCACTGGGCCTAACTGGTTTGAAGACGTCATCATCATCATCATCACGTAAAATGATCCAGCCCACCATTCGCAGAATGTTGTGGTCGGAGGCGCAATTTGAACGCAACCACCCAACGGTACGTCTGTATAACGCAAAGCTGGCTAAAATGCTAGCGCTGGACCTTCTCCCTTTTTCTTTTGTGGAAGGGGTGGGGTTTCTAGAGTTAGTGGCAACAGTCTGCCCTAAATGGAAGGTTCCTAGCCGGTCCTATTTTGCCAGAGTTGCAGTTCCAGCACTACATCAAGATGTGCTGGAGGTGATTGGGGCAGCTTTGCAGAAGAGTGCTGTTCACACTATCCAATTGACAACAGACATGTGGACCAGTTGCCAAGCCCTTGATTACACGTGCATCACTGCACACTGGGTCTCTTTTGCAGGGTCTTTTGCAGGTGTTAGAGACAAGTCAAGTGCAGTTGTTGACCTGGACACAGTTTTTCAAGCTACTCGGAAACATGCAACATTAGCCATGTTTGCCATGAAGAAAACTCATACTGCAAAAAACATTTTGGAGGAGTTTAACAGTAAGGTCTCTGAATGGCTGCAACCAAGAAATTGCATAGTTGGTTATGTTTCCACGAATAATGGCAGTAATATAGTTAAGGCCATGCATGAAGGTGAATATTTCAGAGTGCCGTGTTTGGCGTACTGTATACACCTGGTTGTGCAAGATTTCTTGAAAACTGAAAACACAGTCAAGAAGTTACTGACCACCTGCCGAAGAATCTGCACACATTTCAGCCATTCTTTTAAGGCCCGGAAAGAGCTGAGGAGCATTCAACATGAACGTAAAGTGCCAGTCAAAGGACTCATCCAGGAGGTGGCAACACGTTGGATCTCAACCTTTTACATGCTTGAGCGTCTGTCTGAGCAGTGCATGGTAATCAATGACTATGTATTTCAACTAGGTTCTGATCATGAAGACAAGAGGCTAGAGTTGGAGGAATGGAAGTTAGTTAAAAGCCTGACAGACATGCTTCGTCCTTTTGAGGTCTTCACGCGTGAAGTCAGCAGGGAGGACTGTTCTTTGGGCAAAGCTATCCCATTGTTGGTCATGCTAGAGCACCAACTGAAGGCGGTGTCTTCAACGTTCAGAGATGCTGGTGAAAAAAAGCAAGACGCATATCAGTTGGCGGAGAGTTTATTAAGCCGCCTAGTTGCCAATGAAAGGCTTACAAACATACATACAGAACAACATTACATTTGTGCAACTATTCTGGATCCACGGTACAAAAAGGCAGTGGCCAGCAAAGCATTCATTCCTTTTGATGAAGCAGATCTTTCAAAGTACAAACATTGGCTAGCTGTGGCAGCCAGTCGGTTAGAAAAAAGCGGCAGAAAATTCAAGGAGCCGGCAGAAGTCCAACTGAATCAGCAGGCCATCCAGCGTCAAGTTCCACTTCTGAATCTGTGGGCGAAGGGAGTCACTTTCCCTCACAGCCGTTAACGACTCCAGCAGCAACCGTATCATCATCCTCACCTGCTCCAGGCCCAGCCATAATATTGTCGGAAGTGGATTGGCTAACTCAGCAAGGGTTTGCTCGTTCCAGTGCTGCGAAGGCCACAGATTGTACGCAAAGTGGAGCAACCGTGGAGAACCTTGAGTTGATGGTGCAGGCCTATCTGGATGACCCAACAGAGGTCTTTGTTAATACGAACCCATTGCTGTATTGGTACAGGAAAATGGCTCTATGGCCACTGATCACCAACCTGGCTATAAATTATTTGTCTTGCCCACTCACAAGCGTGTCTTCTGAACGTGTTTTCAGTGCTGCTGGTGCCATTGTAACTTCAAAAAGGACCCGCCTCGCGGCCAAAAATGTGGAAATGTTAACACTGATCAAGATGAATCAGCACTTGATACCACCAGATTACAAAGTACGTGAATGCACGCAGGAAGAAGAGGACACCAAAAACAGCAATGTTTTGTGAACAGCACAATTTGCCATGTTTTGAATATACTAGTATTGCATGTTTTTGGGGGGCTGTTTGGGGGTGTTCTAGATTTGTGGGGGAGGGTGTGGGGGTCTGGAAGCACTGCTGGGATAGCATAATTTTGATTGGAAGTGATTTGAAGAAAATCCATGGTGGGAAAGAGGAGTTAGGGCCTAGCTGCAGAGTGCGTTCGGACCATTGTTGACTGGTTGGCTGAACATTTTCTAAGCATGAGTTTTTGCATTTGTGCTTTTTGCCTGTTTAGGGGTGTTCTACTTTTTTGCGGGTGGCTGCAGGGGTTTGGGGGCATAGCTCGGAAGGTCTAATATCGGAATCAAGTGTTATTGGGGTGGGTTTTGGGGTCTGGGAGCACTGCTGGCACAGTCTAATTTTGATTGCATTTTTTTTTCAGAAAATCCATGGTGGAAAAGGGGAGTTAGGGTCTAGCTGCAGAGCGTATTTGGACTGAATTGAAGGTAGGCCCATTTGTGCTTTTTGCCTGTTTGGGGGTGTTCTGCTTTTTGGCGGGTGGCTGCAGGGGTCTGGGGGCATACCTCGGAAGGTCTAATATCGGAATCAAGTGTTTTGGACCAAATCCATGGTGAAAACGTTTTTCCGTTTTTGCTCACTTGCCTGTTTTTGGGGTTCTGTTTGGGGGGCTTCTAGGTTATTGGGGGTGGGTTTTGGGGTCTGGGAGCACTGCTGGCACAGTCTAATGTTGATTGCATTTGTTTTTTAGGAAATCCATGGTGGAAAAGGGGAGTTAGGGCCTAGCTGCACAGCGCATTTGGACTCACTTTTTGCGGTTTTGCTTTTTGGCTGTTTGGGGGTGTTAAACTTGTTTTTGCCTGGGTTGACGGGTCTTGGGGCATTGCTGGGAAGGTCTAATGCCGGATAAAAGTGGTTTGGAGAAAATCCATGGTGGGAACGTTTTTAACTTTTCAGAGTTTTCGCTCACTTTCGTGTTTTCAGGGCCCTGCTTGGGGGGGTTCCTGGTGTTTGTGGGGAGTTGGGGGGTCTTGGAGCAACGCTGGGTATGGATACTTTTGATTGCAAGAGGTTTGAAGAAAATCCATGGTGGCAAAGGGGAGTCAGGGCCTAGCTGCAGAGCGCGCACGGAGTGATTTGGGATTGAGGGCTAAATAATTCCAAGTGTCACTTTTTGCGGTTTTGCTTTTTGGCTGTTTGGGGGGGATAAACTTGTTTCCGTCTGGGTTGACGAGTCTGGGGGCATTGCTGGGAAGGTCTAATACCGGATAAAAGTGGTTTGGAGAAAATCGGAGGTGAAAACGTTTTTGCGTTTTTGCTCACTTGCCTGTCTTTGGGATGCTGTTTGGGGGGCTTCTAGGTTTTTGTGGGTGGGTTTGGGGGTCTGGGAGCACTGCTGGCACAGTCTAATGTTGATTGCATTTGGTTTTTAGGAAATCCATGGTGGAAAAGGGGAGTTAGTGCTTAGCTGTACAGCGCATTTGGACTGAATTCCAGGTAGGCCCGAAATTGACAAGTCTCACTTTTTGCGGTTTTGATTTTTGGCTGTTTCAGGGTGTTAAACTTGTTTTCGCCCGGGTTGACGGGTCTGGGGGCATTGCTGGGAAGGTCTAATACCGGATAAAAGTGTTTTGGAGGAAATCCATGATAAAAAAGTTTTCCAGTTTTCAGACATTTCGCTCACTTTAGCGTTTTCGGGGGCCTGCTTGGGGGGGGTCCTGGTGATTGGGGGGGGGGGGGTTGGGGAGTCTTGGAGCAATGCTGGGTATCGATACTTTTGATTGCAAGTGGTTTGGAGAAAATTCATGGTGGCAAAGGGGAGTTAGGGCCTAGTTGAAGAAAGTGTTTGACACTATTTTTAACTTAGGGCTTGTTAGGGTTAGCAGTATTGCATGTGCTTGGGGGTGTTCGAGATTTTGGCAACTGGGTTCTGGGGGCTACTCTTGGAGCACTTGTCGAGAAATGTCTAATTTTGGTTGCAAGTGGTTTGAAGAAAATCCATGGTGGGAAAGGGGGGATTTGGGCCTACTTTACTTTCAAAGTACGTTTTGTCACCATTTTCCACTAGGCCTTAGACAGGTAGCAGTATCGCACGTTTTTTGGGGTCTGATTGGGGGGAACCTACATTTTAGCATCTGTGTTGAAGGGTCTGGGAGCACTGCTGGGAAGGTCGAATTTTGTTCTAAAATCGTAGTTTACAGTACACCTAGCTCGAGGGGAAAGATCCGCAAAGTGCAGAGATAGGCAAGTGAAAACGCATAATTACTGCAGCCCTGTACTGTCACATTCTTTCATTCATTAGAAAGTACTACTTAGTTTAAGTAACCTAACCATCCATTTGACAATCAACTTCATGCCTGCAGTAGTGCATGCACTTCCTTTATGTCCCTTAAAATATTTATGGATATCTTCGTATCCAAAGATTTGTTTATCTTCATTTGTTGTTTGTCCATGCTGTGTTTTTTTTTCCTCTCTCAACAAAACTTTCCCAAAAAAACCCATTCCCTTCCAATTTCCAAACCCTAACCCTCTTGCCCCGGGCTGTGTGGTTTTCATTGATGTTTGAGTAAATGAAAGCAATAATTCCGCACACTTGCTGGGGAGGATATGCTCATAGCAACTGAAAATGAATTACATTTCAAGGCTGGTGAAGGTATCTGAGAATATATTCTTACTCAGCTTGACACAGACCCATGACTATTGGCAAATAAAAGCAGATTTTCATGGGCGCCATCAACTGGATTGATCATGAAGAACATCCTCCTCCTACACGTGGCAAATGATTACGCTGCTGTGTCCTTCACCTTCAGTACTATTTCTTGTAGTAGCAGCCAATGTCATATTCCACGCAAGTAGTAGGTATACTTTCAATACTTTAGCATTTGTAAGGCTACATTATGGCACTGTTCTACTGTACTGTCACGTGCTATAGTATCTATCGTACCGTTCTAATGCTCCGCTCAGGCCAATCAAGGTTTCAATTTCTTTTTTTTCATATGCTTCAACTGCCACTCTGTATCACCACTAGTACCACCGCAATGATGCCATTTCAACCGCCCAGAATTGCCAACCTTAATCGCCATTTGCCATGCAGCCAGCCCTGTGCCTAGCGCTATTTTCAAACACGAATTACAGGTAAGATAAGTGTTTGGGGGAGGAAGAATAATGGAGTAGTAGGAGAGACGAGAGACTGGCGGTAGTACTAGTAAAGTCCTAGGACAATTGAATTCACTAACTCTGTGAGAGGCACTTATTTTTGTAAACATTTGGGCAATTACTTACACAATTTGAATCAAGAAGCCACTTAAGTTTCAGGAAAATAAACTTACAGTTAAACCCCCCCGCTCCAGCCTCAACTGCAGTAAAAAACACGTATGATATGTTTAAGTTGAAAGTAATAATTATTTATATCCCTAACAAAAATAAACTATCCTGCAAGACCCGACCCACCCCCCCTACCTAACCCCAAAGAATGTCAATCAATCGATCAATCATGACATTTGTATAGCGCGCTACTCACCCGGAAGGGTCTCAAGGCGCTGGGGGAGGGGATACGTTACTGCACGAACAGCCAGGTCTTGAGTTGCTTCCTGAAGGAAAGATGGTCCTGGGTCAGCCGAAGGTGGATGGGGAGGGAGTTCCACGTCTTGGCTGCCAGGTAGGAGGAGGATCTTCCTCCGGTGGTGGCTCTGCGGATGCGTGGTACGGCGGCGAGGGCGAGGCTGTTCGATCGTAGCTGGCGGGTGGGCGTATAGAAGGTCAGGCGGTCGTTGAGGTACTTGGGGCCCAGGTCGTAAAGAGCCTTGTGTGCGTGGGTGAGGAGCCTGAACGTGATCCTCTTGCTGACGGGGAGCCAGTGCAGGTCTCTCAGGTGGCCGGAGATGTGGCTGTGACGGGGGATGTCCAGGACGATTCGTGCGGAGGCGTTCTGGATGCGTTGGAGTCTTTTCTGCAGTTTGGCTGTGATTCCGGCGTAGAGGGTGTTCCCGTAGTCCCGTCCGCTGGTGACGAGTGCCTGTGTGACCGTCTTCCTGGTCTCTGTGGGGATCCAACGGAAGATCTTACGGAGCATACGCAGGGTGCTGAAGCACGATGAGGAGACGGCATTGACTTGTCTGGTCATCGAGAGGGAGGAGTCCAGGATGAAGCCCAGGTTGCGTGTGTGGTCCGTTGGCTTCGGAGTGGAGCCCAGGGCAATAAAAATGAAATAAAAAGTCCCCAAAGTCCAAAAAACCCAACTCCCAATTCCCACCCCAAAAAGTCTTTAAAAAAGGGGCAAGGGACAGTCTCTCTTCCTCCAATGCCGCCGGCGGTGTACTTTTCGGGACAGGTGGTCATGCTCCTTGCGGAGGTTCTTGAGCAGGATTCTCATTTTCTTCTGCTCCTGCTCAAGGTAGGACACCCTGAGGGTTAGGCGGTGCACGCGTGCCTTGCGGAAAACATCCTTTACCACGCAACTTTTACCAGGCAGTGCCTTTACAACGCAGGTTTTTCAACACAAGTCATTACAACGACTTGCGCTGGGGGGCGCTCTAGGATAGGTAATAGTTTAATTTACTATCCAACACCTTCCCTACTATCCACGAGGACTGGAGTTGGAATAGTAAATTAAACTATTACCTATCCAGCGTCCCCCAACGCAAGTCATTGTAATGACTTGCGTTGAAAAACCTGCGTTGTAAAGGCATGCGTAGTAAAAGCATGCGTCGTAACAACGTACATCCGTGCCTTGCACCTACTGTGGGGGGCAGCTGATTTTTTGGCTGCTTGGCAGTGGCGGGTGGCTGCGGTACCACGGCTCCATACCGCTGGAGGCCTGCGCTGACTGGCTGACCCAGGGAGCGCGGAAGAGGATGCAGCTGTCGCTGTGGATGTTGTGGTGGTCTGCGACTTCGTGTCCTCCTCCTCCTGGGCCACCAGACGCAGATATTCGGCGACAGTCGCCTCCAGTTTCTGTTCCCGGGCCCGTCTAACCAGCTCCTTCCGCGACAGTTTTGAAGGAGCATCTATATGAAGAAAGAAAAACATAGTCTGTAACCAATGCTCTTTAAGATTAACACAAAATAATTCAGCAGAAAGTTGTGTCACAGTAGAACTAGCAACTTGCAAGCACAGTACATAACATTTGTGGCCTGTATCTATCTAACCTCCCACTTCTTCAGCCTTGCTCTAACATTAGTGGGAGTTTTAGGAATCAATTCTACGAGCACTATGGACTCACTACATTAGAGTTGACTATGACAGTACACCAGTCTTATTCTTCTTCTTCTCTCTTGTTTAGCGAAATTGGTATGTAAATTTCTGGAAGCCGGCATAATGCCAGCGCAGTCAACTTGCACCCGAGAAAAACAGACGCACGCCATGATGACACAGGATTGCGTTACTGTACCAGTCCAGTACATGCAGGTGGTGAAGCTCTTACTTTTTTATTATGGGTGGCACTGAGAATACTCTGTTACAAGGGCTACTGCTTAATTAATTTAACTTTCACCCTACAGTGCCAATGACTACTAGAAAAGGAAAATTAAGAAGATAAATAATATGATTATCTATCCCTTCACAGGATATGTATTTGATTACATATGGGATGACTTTAGGTGCTTTGTTTTTTATTGAGTGAACACTGATAGGCCACACATGAATGACAGAGTTGTACTAAAATTATTAACAGAGGTAGTGAGTGGCCCCTGTAATCGCCGGATATATGCTGTGCTTGCAATACAAACTACTGCTACTATTCATGGTAGTATTCGGAAAAATTACAACTTCTTTTCCTTGCCTTTCATAAACTGGAACGGACATGCGGGTGCGGTGTTACATGCTCTTCAAAGTAACACTTAGTTCATCCAGTGACCGTCTACTCTCTCTACATACACATATGCTATCTATGAGTCAGATAGTACCATGATCCAGGCATCCATCCATTCAAAGTAAATGTCAATCATTCTTCTTAATGTCTCAACTGGACAAACCTTACTTTTTCTCACGGGAAAACAACATTTTCATTTTATTATGGAAACCACAAGCCATGCATCCGTGCTTGACTTGCATTTGAATTTCAACCAAAGGATATATTGCGCACACATACAGTTTCTGTTTCACCCACCCAGGCAGTCCTCTTCCCTTTCTCCTTCCACCCATCCTTGCTTCATCCTTCAACCAGCCATGCATCATATTCCCAGCCACCTCGGGCAGCATTCAAAAACACGTATCATTCTTTGCCAGTCATCATTACTTTTAACTCGCTCGTCCTTCCACACTTAATTACACCCTTCTTTCCCTTTTCGTTCATCCCATCCATTAAGTTCATCTCTGATCTGACTTGGATTCTCGAAAAAACTTTCACAGCTGAGTTGAAGTCAATTTAGAGGAGGCTACTACCTGGTTGATAAAAACTTAGTTCTAAATTTGTAAGTCTTCTTAACAGTATAGTATACTTGTACTGTACAACATATACACCCGAGCAGAGAGCACACTCTGCAGTCTGCATGCAATCTCAATAAGTAAGAAATATAATAGCTTACCACTGTCCGCCACTACCCTGGCATCCCCCACAGCAGCTTCCGCTGGCTGTTGCACCGCCTCTGCCCCAGGAGTGCCCACCTCCGCGCTGGCCCCGGCACCGGTGGATGGTTGTGCCGATGTTCCACCTAGAAAATACATTTCAGATTATTAGATGCCATATACACCACTCCCTAGTATTTTGTCTAGGAATGAAAAAATGTCACTACGACTACACAAACAAATTGAATAATTTGTGACTGTCTAGTCAAAACTATAAAGTGCACTTTTTTCAGGGAAGGGTGTTGTCTTGCTACACTTTTTGACACAACTGATGAATGCTTGCTTTCTAACACGCACCGTTTTTCTCATAACAGACAGAAGCTTCCCTTCTAAGAACAAGAGCAAGATCAGATCATCATCACTAGGACGGAGTCAGCAACGATTCAGTACCACAAAGAAGATTTGAAATTCCAACAAGGTGAGGGCTCGCCCACAATTAATGTGTGAAATCACTAAGCACTTTTCCATTTTCAATCCACCGTTTATGTTGTATGATGAACTTGATTTTAATAAATGTTTTTACTTTTAATAAAGCTTTAAAACTTACATAGACTCTGTGGTTTTTAGTCATGAGTGAGTGAGCGAAAGGGTTTGCAATTTGCAAGCATGAGTCCGTGGTTCTGACAGTTCTGGTCTCTGACTCCGTAGTCTTATGTCCTGGGTTGGATAATCATCATTGGGGATCAATCATCGATGAATTAGGGAGCTAAATGACTCTGTCACACTAGCTAGTCAGTAAGGAGATTGGGGGTTCAAATTCTGTTATGACTGCGGTATGTGGAAAGTCTAACTGCGCATATTATAATTGATAAACAATGCACTATTTAGTGTCCATAGTTCTGTTTGTGCAGAATTGTCCCTGCAACAATAGTAGTATGGATTGTCCTTCTATCCAATCAAAAAGTAAACTAGTATTTATTCTTTCTTGGTGGTCATTGACAGTTTATTGCTGGGAATTGTCAAAGCATAAACATTTAGAAGACTTCAAAAGACATTATGGACAACCCAGAGGACTGCACTCAGTGCATAGAGCTATTGCTGAATAGAATGGGAGTTTCGTTTAACACCTTTTGCCAACTGTGCAAGCTTAGTTAGCTACACAGACAGACTAATAATAATAATCTAGTAGTACCACAGGGAGTCATAGTAGAGGCAGGATAAGAATTTAGAAACAGTCTACAAGAAGATCAAAGACGATTTAGAAAAAATTGAATGAGAAACGTTAGTAAAAAATAGGTACTCTAAAAGATAGGGAAGTATAATTATTAATATTAACATGAAAACTTACTGGGGCCAGCAGAGGAGCCCTCGCCGGACAGATCCTGGCCCTACTGTTCCTGCTCCGCCGGCGCCGCTACCCCCTCCTCTGTCCTCTTGCCCCTCGGGGGAGCTGATGTACAACATGAAAGAAAGACCCAAACATGGATGATTGTTGTCAACCACATCAAATATTTCAAAAGAACAATAACAAATTATTTCGGGGAAATAGCAAATAGATAACAATTGCACTACATTTATTGACCTATCTGATGTGGTCTACTAGGATATTAGTATTGCTGGATTCGCGGACCGTCGACTTGGAAAGTTATGTAACTCACTAAACCAACTACAAAAAGGTTCGACTAGGACTGGCAGGCAGCACTGCGCAGCACGCGAAGTGACAGACAAAGTCCATCTTGATTGCAGACCAGTGAGAACACTAAAAAGTAAGTTTCCTACTACATGACCAGTCATTAAAATACTCAAACTATCAATCCACCACCACTATCTCTTCTTAGTGGCAGGTGTACAAAGGAAGGACTGGACTTGAGTCTCTAGGGGCAGATTTACAAGTCCCTTGTGGCTCTTTTGCTCCGTCGTTGCGTGACTTTTGTGACGCAGCGGCAGCGCAAAAGAGGTGCCATGGTGCGGGGTATATTAACAACGTGACGCATCTGGGAGATGCATCACGTTGTAAAGCCCTGCGCCATCAGGGGGCGTTCCGGCGCAAGGGAGGGCGTTCCTGCGCAGGAACGCATCCTAAAAGTGGCTGAGTGAAATCTACAAGATTTCACTGAGTCACTTTTAGGCCAATGCTGCGTCACTCAAAACCCTGCGGCTGCTTGAAGCAGACGTACGGCTTGACGCAGCATTGGGGAGATAGGGCACCCCAGAGCAATGCTGGAACTGCGTCGTGGTTGCGATGCAACTCCAGCAATGCGCTGCCTTTAGGGCACAGATGCGTGACACTTTTGTGTCATTTTTGCCCCATGGTGCGCCGCAATGTAAATCATCATCATCATCATCACGTAAAATGATCCAGCCCACCATTCGCGGAATGTTGTGGTCGGAGGCGCCATTTGAACGCAACCACCCAACGGTACGTCTGTATAACGCAAAGCTGGCTAAAATGCTAGCGCTGGACCTTCTCCCTTTTTCTTTTGTGGAAGGGGTGGGGTTTCTAGAGTTAGTGGCAACAGTCTGTCCTAAATGGAAGGTTCCTAGCCGGTCCTATTTTACCAGAGTTGCAGTTCCAGCACTACATCAAGATGTGCTGGAGGTGTTTGGGGGCAGCTTTGCAGAAGAGTGCTGTTCACACTATCCACTTGACAACAGACATGTGGACCAGTTGCCAAGCCCTTGATTACATGTGCATCACTGCACACTGGGTCTCTTTTGCAGGGTCTTTTGCAGGGGTTAGAGACAAGTCAAGTGCAGTTGTTGACCTGGACACAGTTTTTAAAGCTACTCGGAAACATGCAACATTAGCCATGTTTGCCATAAAGAAAACTCATACTGCAAAAAACATTTTGGAGGAGTTTAACAGTAAGGTTCTGAATGGCTGCAACCAAGAAATCGCATAGTTGGTTATGTTTCCACGGATAATGGCAGTAATATAGTTAAGGCCATGCATTAAGGTGAATATTTCAGAGTGCCGTGTTTGGCGCACTGTATAAACCTGGTTGTGCAAGATTTCTTGAAAACTGAAAACACAGTCAAGAAGTTACTGACCACCTGCCGAAGAATCTGCACACATTTCAGCCATTCTTTTAAGGCCCGGAAGGAGCTGAGGAGCATTCAACATGAACGTAAAGTGCCAGTCAAAGGACTCATCCAGGAGGTGGCAACACGTTGGATCTCAACCTTTTACATGCTTGAGCGTCTGTCTGAGCAGTGCATGGTAATCAATGACTATGTCTTTCAACTAGGTTCTGATCATAAAGACAAGAGGCTAGAGTTGGAGGAATGGAAGCTAGTTAAAAGCCTGACAGACATGCTTCGTCCTTTTGAGGTCTTCACGCGTGAAGTCAGCAGGGAGGACTGTTCTTTGGGCAAAGCTATCCCATTGTTGGTCATGCTAGAGCACCAACTGAAGGCGGTGTCTTCAACGTTCAGAGATGCTGGTGAAAAAAAGCAAGACGCATATCAGTTGGCGGAGAGCCTATTAAGCCGCCTAGTTGCCAATGAAAGGCTTACAAAGATACATACAGAACAACATTACATTTGTGCCACTATTCTGGATCCACGGTACAAAAAGGCAGTGGCCAGCAAAGCATTCATTCCTTTTGATGAAGCAGATCTTTCAAAGTACAAACATTGGCTAGCTGTGGCAGCCAGTCGGTTCGAAAAAGAGCGGCAGAAAATTCAAGGAGCCGGCAGAAGTCCAACTGAATCAGCAGGCCATCCAGTGTCAAGTTCCACTTCTGAATCTGTGGGCGAAGGGAGTCACTTTCCCTCACAGCCGTTAACGACACCAGCAGCAACCGTATCATCATCCTCACCTGCACCAGGCCCAGCCATAATATTGTCGGAAGTGGATTTGCTAACTCAGCAAGGGTTTGCTCGTTCCAGTGCTGCGAAGGCCACAGATTGTACGCAAAGTGGAGCAACCGTGGAGAACCTTGAGTTGATGGTGCAGGCCTATCTGGATGACCCAACAGAGGTCTTTGTTAATACGAACCCATTGCTGTATTGGTACAGGAAAATGGCTCTATGGCCACTGATCACCAACCTGGCTATAAATTATTTGTCTTGCCCACTCACAAGCGTGTCTTCTGAACGTGTTTTCAGTGCTGCTGGTGCCATTGTAACTTCAAAAAGGACCCGCCTCTCGGACAAAATTGTGGAAATGTTAACACTGATCAAGATGAATCAGCACTGGATACCACCAGATTACAAAGTAAGTGAATGCACGCAGGAAGAAGAGGACACCGACTTAGGTGACGGAAGTTCTTCTCTGTTACCTGACCTACTCCCGTCTCAATTGATGGAGTTTGAGGACGAGCTCTACTTCCCTGACATCGAGCCCTGAAAATGACTTCCTTTTTTTTGTCCGTATTCACTTTTATTCCTGTGTTTCAAGAGGATCGAAGTAGTGGAAGTGCTGAAAACAGCAATGTTTTGTGAACAGCACAATTTGCCATGTTTTGAGTATACCAGTATTGCATGTTTTTGGGGGGCTGTTTGGGGGTGTTCTAGATTTGTGGGGGAGGGTGTGGGGGTCTGGGAGCACTGCTGGGATAGCATAATTTTGATTGGAAGTGATTTGAAGAAAATCCATGGTGGGAAAGAGGAGTTAGGGCCTAGCTGCAGAGCGCATTCGGACCGTTGTTGACTGGTTGGCTGAACATTTTCTAAGCATGAGTTTTTGCATTTGTGCTTTTTGCCTGTTTAGGGGTGTTCTACTTTTTTGCGGGTGGCTGCAGGGGTCTGGGGGCATAGCTCGGAAGGTCTAATATCGGAATCAAGTGTTATTGGGGGTGGGTTTGGGGGTCTGGGAGCACTGCTGGCACAGTCTAATTTTGATTGCATTTTTTTTCTTCAGAAAATCCATGGTGGAAAAGGGGAGTTAGGGCCTAGCTGCAGAGCGTATTTTGACTGAATTGAAGGTAGGCCCATTTTTGCTTTTTGCCTGTTTGAGGGTGTTCTGCTTTTTGGCGGGTGGCTGCAGGGGTCTGGGGGCATAGCTCGGAAGGTCTAATATCGGAATCAAGGGGCAGATTTATGTTAACTGGCGCATCCCCAGGGATGCGCCAGTTAACATGCGCCACGGTGCGCCACTGCTACGCCACCCATGGTGCGCCGCATTTATGATGCGGCGCACCATGGTGCAAGGAAGTGAGGATGCGTGACGCATCTCTCGACGTACGGGCGGCGCATTGCAGGAGTCATGTCGCAAGTGCGACATGACTCCTGCAATGCACAGGAGCCACCTATACTATGCATTGTGCGTCACCCTTACGCCTGCTTCAAGCAGGCGTAAGGAAGTGACGTAGAAAGTGACTGAGTGAAATCTCATAGATTTCACTCAGCCACTTTTGCGAGGCGCACCTGCCCCGGAACGCCCACCCTGCGCCGGAACGCCCACATGCGACGCAGGGCTTTACAACGTGACGCATCTGCCTAGATGCGTCACGTTGTAAATCGTTCGTAGGGATGCGCCACGTTTACGCCGCCTTGCGTGACGCAACAGCGGCGTAAACGTGGCGCAAGGGCTTCATAAATCTGCCCCCAAGTGTTTTGGACCAAATCCATGGTGAAAACGTTTTTCTGTTTTTGCTCAGCACTGTCACCCTCTGGTTCACCATTGCCACCCTGTGGTTCACCACTGCCACTCTCTGGTTCACCACTGCCACTCTCTGGTTCACCACTGTCACTCTCTGGTTCACCACTGTCACCCTCTGGTTCACCACTGACACCCTCTGGTTCACCCCTGAACAGGGTCGCAAACAGGCTGGACACATAGAAACAATATGGTTGTGACCGTTGCAACCACACAAGTAAGTTTGCGTTCCCGAACTTGTAAAAAACCCTCGCGAACTGGCAAAAACCCTCGCGAACAAGCAAAAAAGAAAAATTCGCAAATTCGCACGAATTCGCGGATTTTGCGAATTTGCTAGTTCGATTTCGCACAAATTCGCGGAACGCGAATTCGCAAATTTCGCCCATACTTAATTTATAGCACAATATTATGTGGTAGGGTGCAGGAGCAGCATTTTACAAACATAATAAATACACAGACATAGATAGATATTTGAAGTGGGTACGGGCACGTGTGCTCAACTCCAGTTTATTACTTTGGTGTTGGTAACAAGTAGAATAGTAATCATGATATCATACACAGATATTCAATCGTAAACGGTTTATGACTTCTGCTGTACAAAGGTATGAGCACTATATGTGAAATAATACACAGAAGATTCTATCGTAAAGGGTTCATGAGTTGTGGTGCACTGAGGTAAGGGCAGTTTGTGTGGAGCCTACGATGATGCGTGGTTCAGGCAGACTGCAGTGGTAAGAATGTCTTTTGACTACTGATTTTTGCCTTAATAAGGCCACGTGGCGATTATTCATGGTGTACTGAGTTAGTGGTACGTCTGGTGTTTAGTGTGTGCTCACCCTGCGATGATGCGTGGTGTGAAGGGGCTGCACTGAAAGCATTGACTGTTGCATACTGGACTGCATGAAATTTGAGGGGAAAAAAACCTACCATAGATGGTTATCAATTGCTTTGCAAACTAGGTCTACTGATTGCTCCCCATAACAAATTAAACGATTGCACTTCACGCAGTGCATTCTAACTTTCTCCAAATGGGGACCTATGTGTGGTGGTGATGTTGAAGGTGATGCCCCAGAGATACTTGGAGGCAGATTTACAAGTCCCTTCGCCACTATTGCTTCACTTTTAACATGGGAAAAGTGACTCAAAAGTGGCGCAAGGGGCTTGTAACTCTGCACCTTGGTATCGCCAGTGGTGGAGGTACATTTTGGCGCAGTCTTCTACATTCTTTGTGAGCATAGTTCACAGGATGCAGGGATTGAAGGTGCTTGCTCATACTAGCAGTGCCTCAGGAGTATTTTTTGTCTCTTTCTTAAATAAATTGAGGCTGAATTCAATGCTGCCTGTAGTATAGATCCAAAGCTGAATTAAAGTTGTGAACCCTACTGTCCGCAGTGTACATGGAAGGCAGTAGTTAGCACAGTTATAGAGGAATGCTTTTTTTCACTTATTTTAACAAAATCTGAATACATATAGTATAATTGTCTCTGCATTAAGTAAATCAAGGCTGAATTCCCTACTGTCTGTAGTGTAGATGCAAAGCTGCATTTAAGTTGTAAACCCTGCTGTCCGCAGTGTAGATCTTAGGCTGGACTGCATCATGTGTATTCAGAATTGAAATAACAGATATAACATTTATTGAATACATTGTCGAAATATGTATGTTTCAGGGACATTATAATTCAAATTGTGATCTGTGCTATCCGCAGTGTAGACTGTCATTTAGTGTGCCTTTGCACTTGCAGCATGGATATTATTATTAAACTAAATTTATAAGTGATATAAAAGAAGATTTTGAAGGAAGCATACTAAAGGGATATTGTATAGGTTTGATAGGTATTATACTTAGTTTGGTTTGCACTGAGTTAGTGGCACCTGAAACAACAAGGTTCTGTGGAGCCTGCGATGATGCGTGGTCCGGGCAGGCCGTACTGATAGTAATGCTATTTGTCTTGTAAATTCTGCCTTAGTAAGGCCACGTGGCGATGATTTTTGGTGCACTGAGTTACTAGTATCTTTGGCACTTAGCGTTTACATACCCTGCGATGATGCGTGGTTGGGGGGCACAGTAATTGGAGTAATGTCTTTTGTTGATTGAATTCTGCATGAATTCCATTTAAAAGTGATAGTATGCCTGACTTTGACATAAAACTGTACACTCTGCTTTGCGATGATTTATGGTGCATTGAGTTAGTAGTATCTTTGGCGCTGAGCTTGTACGTGCCCTGCGATAATGCGTGTTGCAGGGGGGCCGCATTCGGACCAATGTCTTTTGTCTGTTGAATTCTGTAAGCATGGGCGGATTTTGCGGATTGGCAATCCGCGAACTTGCGTATTTACGGATTCGCAATCCGCGAAGATCCGCGAACTCTAGCGGACTTGCGGATTTTTCCGTTTTTTGTGTTGGCGCGTGTTCGCGCCGATTTTGGGACAAGTTCGCAATTGCGAACTTACTTTTCGGCTTGCAACGGCCGCGACTATGTTGTTTCTACGTCTGGTTTATCATCACAGGTTCACAGCACCCTCTGTTTCACCACTGCCACCCTCTGGGACACCCATGCCACCCTCTAGTACATCCTCACAGGCACCTATTAGGTTTATTTATTACTGTAGATTATGGTGGTTGAAAAAAGCTAGCACACCTGCCCTTCTTCAACTGCCATCAATTAATTTGTGTTTCATTAATGTGTCAGTAATTTTGAAAGTTCCAGTCTGGCTGGCACCTGCTTCCTTCCTTATCTGTAATTTGCTTTTTGTTGCAGTGAAATTTTTTTTTTACAGGACCTTTATGGTGCTATTCTATGAGCCTGCTGTTTGGGTCATAGCAGGGTCATAGAATTGTTGCAAACTCTGGAGGGGCCCATCAGGAAGCACTACCTTGAATGTTACTAATGTTAAGTTTGAACTTTTGCACCTGCTCATTGCTTTCATTTTAGCTAAAATCGTTTTTTTTGCAATTTCGCGCGTTATTTGGGGCGCGAATCCGTGCGAGATCGATTTCGGAAGCCGCGAATACGTGCGAATACAAAATTGTTTTTGTTGCGACGTGTATGTTCGCGTGATCTTGCGCGTGTTCGCGAGGCGCTTCTAGCTATTCGTTTGCCAAGTTACCCTATCGGTCGTACACGGGCGCGGCCATCTTGTTGGCGTGACGTAATTCCGTTTCCGCCCGCTATGTGTAATCTCGCAAAGTGTGCTGCTCGCGAGTACAAGTTCGCGCGTACTCGCAAGGAAAATCTCGCGCGAACTTACCCACGCGGTCGTGAACGGGCGCGGCCATCTTGTTTCTCATTCATTGCTATGGTTCTGGGCATGCTTTCTCTATCCTCTCTCAATCTCTGCCATCCTTTGCTTGTTTGAAGTTTTTTTGATCTAATTTTACTTATTATCTAACCCTCTATTTTTCTAGCTCTATATTTTTGTGTTTTCTGCAGCTTTTAGTTACTTTTAAACTACTTTTTTAAACTCTTTTATTTTCTTCTTCACTATTCTATTTCTTCTTTATCATTTAAGTTTATTTCTGCCCAGACCATGGTAAAGGGAGCCGGGAAGCACCCTGAGAAGGGGAAGGGTCCCGCACCCCGTGCCCGGCTCCCGTGCGGGCGTTTAAGGGGGGAGCAAGTGGTCCCGAGGGAGATCTTTAGCGCGGAGGAAGTGGCGGCACTGATCTTCCATGTCCAGCGCCGCCTCCCCAAGACGATCCTGGGAGGCGGCAAGATCGCGACCGGCTATGGCATCCGGGAGCGCCGCCAGCGGTGGGAGAAGGTGTGCCGGGCCATGTACAAGATCTCTGGGGTCCGGCGCACATATAACCAGGCCACCCACCGCTGGACCGATGTCATGGACCGAGAGCGGGACTTGCTGGACGCGCTCGGCGTAGAGGTCCCCGGGCTTGGTGAGTAGTAGTAGTAGTACATTTACTACTCTGTTTTATCCTGCTCTGTTATTTGCAAATCTTTGTTCTTTACCAAGAGCAATAATGCTGCCGATTACATTGAGGTAAATTATATTTCAAAATCTTCTATGCATTTCATTTTCAGGTGCACTGCTCTCCTTCTCAGTAGCCTTGCTTGCTACTATGCTTCTTTGTTTTGTATGTTGTGTTCAGAAGCATTTCATTGGCCTGAGAAATTATGTATCAGTGTACTGTAAAGAAAAGAACTGCGTAATGCTAGACAGTAAGGGTCATATTTTCAATTACCGGCGCATCCCTGCAAAGTAGCAGGGATGCGGCAGTAATTGTGTGCCATGCCACCACCACCCATTGGCCCAAAACGTCACAGAAGCCTTACGCATCTGTGCCGTAAAGGCAGCGCATTGCTGGAGTTGCGTGCCAACGATGGCGCAGCTCCAGCAATGCTCTGGGGTACCCTATCTCCCCAATGCTGCATCAAGCCGTACGTCGGCTTCAAGCGCGCAGGGTTTGAGTCATGCATCATTGTCATAAAAATGACTGATTGACATCTTGTAGATTTCCCTCAGCCACTTTTAGGATTCGTTCCTGCGCAGGTACGCCCTCCCTTGCGCCGGAACGCCCCCTGATGGCGCAGGGCTTTACAACGTGATGCATCGCCCATATGCCCATATGTGTTTTTTTTTTTAATATATACGCCGCACCAACACCATGGCGAGTCTTTTGTTCTGCCGCTGCGTCAGAAAAGGCACGCAACAATGGAGGAAAATCAGCCGCAACTTCCGCAAGGGACTTATAAATCAGCCCCAACAGACTGAAGTCCAGTGTCCTTCCTTTAGACAGTCACATGGCTATCAGAAGAAATAGTGGCGGTGGTGGCGGGTGGATTGATAGTTTGAGTATTCACTGATCTGCAAGCAGGATGGACTTTGTCTGTCACGTGTTGTGCACTACTGCCTGCAGTGCCAGGCCTAGGCAAACCTCTTTAGTAGTCTGTTTATTGAGTTACATAGGAACTTTCTAAGTCAACGTTCCGCAAATCAGGCAATACGAATAACGTAGTATACCACATGAGATAGATCCCGTGGAATAGTTGTCTATCTATTTGCTATTTTTCCAAAATATGTTGTTATTGTTCTTTTGAAATGTTTGATTTGGTTGAAAAATCTCATCCATGTTTTATGGTTTTTCTTTCTTTCATGTTGTACATCAGCTCCCCCCAAGGGCAAGAGGACACAGGAGGAGGGTGCTGAGGATGCAGGCCAGGATCGGGCAGGCGAGGGCTCCTTTGCTGGCCCCAGTAAGTTTACATTTTACTAAACAGTACCTATTTTTTCCTAGCGTTCCTCATTCGATTTTTTCTAAATCGTCTTTGATCTTCTTGTAGACTGGATATAAATTCTTATCCTGCCTCGAATATGATGACTCCCTGTGGTATTACTAGACTATTCTTATTAGTCTGTCTGTGTAGCTAACTAAGATTGGACATTTGGCAATTCCATTGGACTCCCATTATATTCAGCAATACCTCTATGCACTGTCTCCTTACTGACTAGATAGTGTGGCAGAGTCATTCAGCTCCCGAAGTCACCGATTATAGATCCCCAATGATCTCTAGATTATCGTACGCAGGACAAGAGAGTAGTACGGAGTCACAGCACAGTCAAGAAGTGTCAGAGGCACTCATGCTTGCAAAAATTCCAAAACCTTTAGCTCATCCACTCTAGTCTAGAGGAACAAAAACCACAGAGTCTATTTAAGTGTAAAAGCTTTATTAAAAGTAAACACATTTATTGAAATCTACTTTGTCATAAAACTATTTAACTGTAAACGGAAAAGTGGTTAGTGCTGACGATTAATTGGACACATTTCTTGTGGTCGAGCCGAACTCTCACCTACTTTGAACTTGATCCTGGTCGTGTTCTTAGGACTCAGGAGTCAAGCTTCTGTCTGTTAGGAGAAAAAGTGGTGCGTGTTAAAAATCAAAAGCAAGCATTCATCAGTTGTGCATAAAAGTGCAGCAAGACAACAGCCTTCCCTGGAAAATGGGACATTTTTACTATGGAGTAGACAGTCACAAATTATTACATTGTATTCTGTTTTTTTAACATTTCTCCTAGACCAAATATTATATAGTAGTGAGTGGTGTATTCTAACTTTCTTAAATGTACTTTGTAGGTGTAACATCTGGTGACGGGGCCAGCGCGGAGGTGGCTGATGTGTTGGACTTGGACTCGGAGGCCTCTGGGGAGGATGCGGCGGTAGAAGAGCTGGTGGCCGTTCCTGTGGGGGATCAAACGGTGGTGGCGGAAACAGGTAAGCTATATATTCCTTACTTATTGAGATTGAAGACTGCATAGTGTGCTTTCTGCACGGGTGTATTACAATTACAAATCAACCAGGTAGTAGCCTCCTCGAAATGTACTTCGACTTAGCTGTGAAGTTTTTGGTGAGAAGAATCCCAATAAGTTCTTAGACGAACGTGATGGATGGGATGAACGAAAAGCGAAAGAAGGGTGTAAGTAAGTGGGACGCGAACTTGTATGATGGCTGGCAAAGAAGAACGATATGTGTTTGCTTGGACCCAGAGGTGGCTGGGAAGGAAAGAATATGGTATGGTGCATGGCTGGGTCAATGATGAAGCAAGGATGGGTGGAAGGACAGCAGCCTGGGTGGGTGAAACAGAAACTGTATGTGTGCGTATACTTTGAATGAATGGATGCCTGGAGCATGGTATTCTCTGACTCTTACATAGCAAATGTGTATCTAGAGAGAGTAGATGGTCGCCAGGTGAAGTAAGTGTTACCTTGAAGAGCATGTACCACCGCACCCGCACGTCCGTCCCAGTGCAGGGAAGGCAAGGAAAAGAAATTGTAAATGTGTCCAATACTTCCATGAATAGTAGCAGTACTTTGTATTGCGTTTGCATTCACAGCATATATCTGGTTATTACGGTGGACACTCCGTACCTCTCTTAATAACTTTAGTTTACTTGTAGTACGTCATTCATGTGTGGGTGTATCACTGTGTTCACTCAATATTAAGCAAAGCACCTAAAGTCATCTCATCTGTCATTAAATACGTCCCATGTGAAGTGATAGATAATCAAATTAGTTAGCTTCTTCAGTTTCCTTTTCTAGTACTCATTTGCACTGTAGGGTGAAAGGTAAATTAATTAAGCAGTAGCCCTTGTAACAGAGTATTCTCAGTGCCACCCGTAATAGAAAAGTAATAGCTTCACCACCTGCATGTACTGGACCGGTACAGTAACGCAAGTCTGTCTCCATCATCATGGTGTGCAACTTTTTTTCTCGGGTGCAACTTCACTGTGCTGTGTCCATGTCATTCTGCCGGCTTGCATAAGATAACGTACCCATTTCCCTAAACAAGAGAGAAGAAGAAGAATAAGACTGGTGTACTGTCATAGTCGACTGTAATGGAAGTCCATAGTGGTCGTAGAATTAGTTCATTAAACTACCACTACTGTTAGAGCAAGGATGCAGAAGTGGGAGGGTTACATAGATACTGTCCTCAATAGTTATGTACTGTGCTTTCAATTTGCTACTTGTACTCTGTGACCCAACTTTCGGCTCAATCACTTTGTGTTATTAATAAGGAGCATTGGTTACAGACTATGTCTTTCTTTCTTCATATAGTTGCTCCTTCTTCCAAATCAACAACAAGGAGGGAGCAGGCTAGATTGGCCCGGCAACGGAGGCTGGAGGCCACAGTCGCCGAGTATCGGCGGCTGGTGGCCCTGGAGGAGGAGGAGGACACGCAGTCGAGCGGGGCAACATCTTCGACTGCATCCTCCTCCGTGACTAAACCAGCGGGACCGAGCCGGGCTAAGAAAGCCGACCGCCACCGCCAAGCACCCGAAACACCAGCTGCCCCCCACAGGAGCTGCAAGGAACGCCAACACCGCCTACGAGTCCGCATGTCCAACCTGGAGCAGGAGGTCCTGAGGTATAAGACCTTGGTTAAGGGCCTCCGCTCCGAGCTTGCCACCCTCCGCAAGGAGTATGATGCCCATGCCGCATCATGCACCAGCACCAGCACCCTCCAGTAGTGGAGTGTCCCTTGCCCTTTTTTTATAGACTTTTGGGGGGTGGGATTTGGGAGTTGGGATCGTTTTGGGACGTTTCAGAGACAATCGTTGGGGTTAGGGTGGGTGAGGGAGATTATTTTGTTAGGGATAAATAAATATATTTTTCAACTACTTTATCTGACCATACCTGTTTTTTACTGCTTTTCAGTCTGGTGGGTGGGGGGCGGGGGTGTAACAGTAACTTTGTTTTCCTGAACAGTCGTAGGACTTTAGTAGTACAACCGTCAAACTCTTGTCTACTCCGAAATAATACTCCATTATACTACCTCCCACCAAACGCTTATCTTACCTGTAATTTGTGTTAGAAATTAGGGCTAGGCCCAGGGCTGGCTCCAGGTGAAATGGGGATTAACGTTGTCATTCCTGGGCGGGTGACATTTCCTCATTGCGGTGTTACTAGTGGTGTGACACAGTGGCAGTTGCATGCCTATGGAAAAAAAGAAAACGAAACCTTGTTTGTACTCCTTACTGTAGCATTACAACGGTTACGGTACGATCGAGAAAATAGCAGGTGACAGTACACTAGAACAGTGCCATAATGTAGCCTAACAAATGGTAAAGTATTGCAAGTATAACTAGTACTTGCGTTGAATTTATTTGACATTGGCTACTACTACTAGAAGATATAGTACTGAAGCTGAGTAAGTCTAGAAGATATCCTCGTATTCCTTCACCAGCCTGTTGCTGCTATCACCTTATCCTCCCCAGCAAGTGTGTGGAATTATTGATGTCATTTTAGTCAGACATCAAGCAAAACAACACAGCCCGGGGGAAGAGGGTTAGGGTTTGTAAAATGGATGGGAATGGGGGTTTCTTTTTGGGTAGGTTTTGTTGAGAGAAGAAAAAAAAAGCAGAGCATGGACAAACAATAATTGAAGATACAGAGTTTACAGACAATCTTTGGTTACAAAGTAAAGGTAAGCACATGCAGTCACACTCATAGAATAAAAGACAACAATGGATACTGTATCTGTATTGCGTATGTTGTTGGAGTTGTCCTGTTGAAATTGGTAAGTAAGTTGCATGCAGCAAACAATTCCTCTTATTGGCGGCACTCCTCCATTCCAGCTGACGCTTCGTCCATCAATGTGGTGGTGACCACTGACAGAAGAGACACCCTGTCCACTGCCTGCCTGGCGGATGTTGACTGAAACCCGGCCTGTAATTATTGAACGGAAAACAGGAAGTGCTATTACAATACCACTGATAAATAAATAAAAGGTATGTACGCTGTGTGGTTCAAAAAGTCACACTTTGATGATGCCTAGCAGAAAAATGGTTACAAAACGTACTTTGAAAGTAACAGTAGACCCAAATACAGACCGTGGATTGTATTCAAACCACTTGCCTGCAAGCAAAAGTATCCATAGCCAGCATCGCTCCAACAGTGCTCTACAACAACAGAACCGCGTTGCAATAGAACCCCCCTAAACACATGCAATCCTGCTGCTAGGGCTAACCCTAACGAACCCTAACTTACAAAGTGCCAAAACTGGTGTTTCCTTATGGATTTTGTCCAACTAACTTCTAGCCGGTATTAGACCTTCCCAGGAATGCCCCAGGCAAGACCCGCCAACCCACCCGCAAAAAAACACCCGACACAACACCACCAAACAGCGAAAAAGCTAAATCTCATACTTACAATGTCTCTCGGCCTTCGGTCCAAACGCGGCGCTGTGCAGCTAGGTCGTCATCATCATCATCAATCATCATAACTCCTGTTTTCCACCACGGATTTCCTGAAAAGCAAATGCAATCAAGATTAGACTGTCGCAGCAGTGCTTCGACAGAGACCCCGGCCGCAACCCACCCACGAACAGCAGGAAGCCCCCCAAAACGCTACATTGAGCAAGATGTCTGAAGAAATGGCAAAAAAAAGGCTGTTCCTTATGGATTTTGTCCAAAACACTTGTATCCGGTATTAGACCTTCCCAGGAAAGCCCCAGGCAAGACCCGCCGGCGCCAACCCACCCGCAAAAAAACACGCGACACAACACCACCAAACAGCGAAAAAGCTAAATCTCATACTTACAATGTCTCTCGGCCTTCGGTCCAAACGCGGCGCTGTGCAGCTAGGTCGTCATCATCATCAATCATCATAACTCCTGTTTTCCACCACGGATTTCCTGAAAAGCAAATGCAATCAAGATTAGACTGTCGCAGCAGTGCTTCGACAGAGACCCCGGCCGCAACCCACCCACGAACAGCAGGAAGCCCCCCAAAATGCTACATTGAGCAAGATGTCTGAAGAAATGGCAAAAAAAAGGCTGTTCCTTATGGATTTTGTCCAAAACACTTGTATCCGGTATTAGACCTTCCCAGGAATGCCCCAGGCAAGACCCGCCGGCGCCAACCCACCCGCAAAAAAACACCCGACAACACCCCCAAACAGCGAAAAAGCTAAATCTCATACTTACAATATCTCTCGGCCTTCGGTCCAAAGTAACGCGCTGTGCAGCTAGGTCATCATCAATCATCATAACTCCTGTTTTCCACCACGGATTTCCTGAAAAGCAAATGCAATCAAGATTAGACTGTCGCAGCAGTGCTTCGACAGACACCAAAAATTACACACAAACCCCCGGAACCCCGCCAAAGAGCACCTCAAAGGCAAGCAAGTCAGCAAAAACGGCAAGAAATTTTCACCTCATATTTGGTCCAAAACACTTTTGTCCATTATTAGAGCTTCACAGCAATGGGCCCAAAACCGTCAACTCACCCGCAAAGAAGTACAACACCCCCACAAGTGCTGAGTCTTTCTTCATTGTGCGTAATCCAGCACTCTGCTTGGAGGGAAATCGCAGTCTGGAGGAGGAGGATAGAGGAGCATGTTCTTCAGAACTTGTGAACCTGAGGAATGTAGACTGCGGCACCTTCAAATCAATAAGCAAACAAGTGAAGACAGTTCTGATGATGGTCTTCTTTTTGGGATTAGGTGATTAAAGTTTGAATTAAATTAACTGTGCAAAACAAAGAAAGAGAGACACAAAGCACACAGGAATAAAAGTGAATAAGGACGAAAAAGAAAGTTCTTGATTGATTGTCTCATTTTCAGGGCTCGGTGTCAGGGAATAAGAACAAGATTTCGTCATCATACTCTGCGAATTCAGGCTGGATGAGGTCAGTGGCACCGAACAGAGAAAAAATCCCCTCATCTACGTTGCTGTCCTCATCGTCTTCATGTGGCGTGCTTTCTCGCACTTTGTAATCTGGTGGTATGAGGTGCTGATTCATCTTGATCATTGTCAGCCGCTCCACATTTTTGGGCGATAGGCGGCTCCGTTTGGCAGTTACAATGCCACCAGCAGCACTGAAAACACGTTCAGAAGACACACTTGCGAGTGGGCAAGACAAATAGTTTATAGCCAGGTTGTAGAGCTGTGGCCACAATTGTTTTTTGCCATGCCAATACTGCAATGGCTCCTCATTAAGAAAGACCACTGTTGAGTCATTCAGATAGTCCTGCACCATCGACTCAAGGTCATCAACTGTTCCTCCACTTTGCTTACTTTTTGCTGTGCCTGTGACATTTTTTAGAGAACCATACCCCATCAAACTTAGCCAATCCTCCTCCCCAGCCACTGTTAGTGTTGTCATTGTGTGTGGTGCAGATGATCCAGTTGCCGGTGTCTTTAACGGCTGAGAGGTCACTTGTGCCCCAGCCACAGGTGCAGAAGTGGATTCTTGTGACTGCGGATGGCCTGCTGATGCTGATGCTGATGTACTGGCTTCTCCTTCAATAACCTGCCGTTCTTTTTCAAACCTCTTGGCTGACCAGGCTAACCAATGTTTGTACTTTTGAACATCTGCATCAGCGAAAGGAAAGAATGCGTTGTCTGCCAGCGCCTTTTTGTAGCGTGGATCCAGAATAGTAGCACAAATGTAATGCTGATCTGAGTTGATGTTTTTAAGACGTTCATCACCACGTAGGCGATGTAATAATTTCTCAGACAAAATGAAATGTTTTTTTTTTTTTTCATCTTTTTCAAACTCAGAAGAAACCGCCATCAGTTGGTGCTCCAGTATGCACAACAATGGGATAGCTTTTCCCAAATTACAGTCCTCCTGGCTGACTGCACGCGTGAAGAACTCAAAAGGACGAAGCATGTCTGTCAGGCTTTTAACTATGGCCCATTGCGCCTTACTCATCCGCAGGTCCTCCTTCTGAGATGTAGCCTCTGTCAAGAAATAGTGATCGAGTACCGTATACTGCTCATGCAGACGCTCAAGCATGTAGAAGGTTGAGTTCCAACGTGTTGCCACCTCCTGGATGAGTGCTTTCACTGGCATTCCACGTTGAAGTAGCAGTCTCCGCAGATGCTTCCGGGCCTTAAAAGAATGGCTGAAATGGTTGCACATTTTGCGGCAGGTGGCCATTACCTCGAACGCTGGACTCTCTTTATCACTCAAGAATTTTTGAACTACCAGGTTGATACAGTGCGCCAAACACGGCACTCTAACATGGTGACCCTGTGACATGGCCTTAACTACATTGGCGCCATTATCCGTGGAAACATAACCAATCTTGCGTTTTAGGGGGGATAGCATTGACAACACCTTTTTGTCAAACTCTTCCAAAAGGTTTTCTGCTGTGTGACTTTTCTCCAAGGCAAACATGGCTAGTGTTGCATGTTTCCGAGCAGCTTTGAAAACTTGGTCTGGGTCAACACCTGCGTTTAGCTTTGCTATAACACCTGAAAAAGAGACCCAGTGTGCAGTGATGCACATGTAATCATCGCCTGGGCCACTGGTCCACATGTCTGTTGTCAGATGTATTGTGTGAACAGCACTCTTCTGCAAAGCTGCCCCAATCGCCTGCAGCACATCTTCATGTAGTGCTGGAACCGCAACTCTGGCAAAATAGAACCGGCTCGGAACCTTCCATTTAGGGCAGAGCGTTGCAACTAATTCAAGAAAACCTACCGCTTCTACAAAAGAAAAAGGTAGAAGGTCCACAGCTAGCATTTTAGCCAGCTTAGTGTTATACAGACGCGTCAGTGGGTGGTTGCGTTCATATGGCACGTCTGAAGTAAGCATTGTTCTAATGTTGGCCTGGACCAAGCATTTACGGGCTGATAATGACTTCGTTGACCCAATTTTGCTCGCTGGTGAACTTTTGTGCGTTGGTGTCTCACTCGCTCCAACACTCTTAGTGTGCCTCACATTGGGTGTGCTGCTGAGAGGGGTACTGGGTGTAAGGGAAGTGTTTGACACGTCTTCTTCCTGCTCGTCAACATCAGATGAAACATCAACGTTTCCTTGATTTTGGCCTTTCTTGATCGCAGCTAGGTGCGCAAACCATTGGACACCGTGCTTTCTGTCAAGATGACCACTCTGGCCGCCGGTACCATAGTTGCTACCTGGCTTACCACGACTAACTGCAAGCTTACAAAGGGTACAAATGGCAAACCTTGGATTTTTGGGACAAACAGTAAAGAAGTCCCAAACTGGGGACTTGAAGTGTCTGTGGGACCTGGAGGAGGCGGCGATACTGGTGGTGGTGGTGGTCATGAAGCTAATGCCAGATGAAGTGGAGGATCTGGATTGGCCAACTTTTGTACGTTTTCCACTTTCACCGCCACTAATTAAGGTCGAGGTTGACGCAGGTCTCTTCTTGCCAGAAAGAAATATGGAAGCGGGACGAGTTGGTGTACTACTTAACTCCAATGATTGTGGTGTTTCCACTGCCTCCTCATCGACAACATCATCATCATCATCATCACGCGCAGCAGCTCTTCGGGCTAGGGTCAAAATGTCTGTTTGCTGCATGCCCGCTGGGGCTGCAGTGACCTTTATGATGACTGGGTCGTCGTTGGCAGAGTCTTCATCAGCAGCAGTATCCGCCACTTCTTGTTGAGCCTCATCACACTCCATAAGTCTGAGACTTTGGACGAGCTTCCTTTTACGCTTAAGTACCTTTGTTGGATCATGGTGTGCCTCACTCTCAGACGGCTGTGGTGCTGGTTCCCAAGTTTGATCCGTATCATCAGAAGGAGGTGTGCTTGAAGAGGATGTAGACACCACCCTTGATCTCTTCCTTGCTAGGGTTGTGGAAGACAATGAAGGATCATCAGGAGGAGTGGCTTCCTCAAATGATACCTCGCCTTGATTGTCGATTTCCTGATGTGCCCCTACTTCGGGAGGAACAACTATTGTGGGCACTTGTTGTGACCCTCCATGCACCTCTGCATGCGCATCTCCTTGCGCTGCCTCTCCTTCCACATGTACTTGGGCTTGTACTTGCACATGTGATTGTTGTTGCCGCTGTGGTTGTTCAACACTCGTCAGATGAGCTACAACAACCTGTGTTGATTGAGGGACATTGCTGCTGCTTTCTTGCGATGAGCCAACATCACTGGTCGATGGTGATTGAAGAAGTATACTGGCTGCCTCTGCAGCACTCAAGGGCTTGGACTTAAGTTGGCGTGGTGGTGGTGGTGGCACTGAGCCCAATGGAGCGGGGGTGCTGCTGCCAGCTTGGTCCCCAGCAGATCCCGCTGCAGCTGCTGCAGGCATACTTTCTTTTTTACTCACAAAAAAAGGGGCGGGCGGCACACCAGTGTCCTTGGTAACTTGCTTCTTCTGCTCCTTACTGGCACCTTTCTTGCTAGAGGAGCTACGGGTTACTTTTTTTGGGGCCATCTTCTTCAGAGCAGGTCAGCAGGCAGCAGTTGCACGAGTTGCAGAGGGTTCTGTGTCCAGACGTGACGTCGCGTGACGTTATGCTGCACACACCGCTGCAGGACTTCTTCCTGGCACTGGTGGTTCTATTGAGTCTTCTTGTGCACCTAAAAGCAATGGAAGACAGAGGAACATCAGTTCAGTTATACACCCCAAAAAATCGACAAAACACAGAAAAATGAGCACAATCCCATGCCATCCATGATGTTTACATTGAAGACACCCCACAGAAAGACTAGGGACATGCAAGTATGCAACACTCACTACCCCTGGGCATAAGGGATGAAAAGTAGGCAAAATAAGTGCAGGCCTCAGACACTGCCTCTCCTCAAAATGGCCCCCTTACACCCCAAGCACATGTTGCTGCCTGTACCAGCCAGCACTCAAGATGGCCACCACCACCACCCACATGGCCAGTCCACATCAACAGTACACCCCCAAAAAACAGAAAAACAGCCAGAAATCACCACAATCCAATGCCATCCATGATGTTTACATCAAAGAGAGTGAGACAACACCACAGGCACACTCAGTCCATGCACCACCACCACCCCTGGGCAAGCAAAAGGCCACACCAGCAGCCCCCCAAAAACGACAAAAAACAATAAAATAAGCACAATCCCAGCCCATCCATGGCCTCAATTATGTTTAAATTCAAGAAGACACCCCACAGAAAGACTAGGCCCATGCAACACTCACCACCCCTGGGCAAAGGGCCACACCAGCAGGCCCAAAAAAACGACAAAAAACAATAAAATCTGCACAATCCCAGCCCATCCATGGCCTCAATGGTGTTTAAATTCAAGAAGACACCCCACAGAAAGACTAGGCCCATGCAACACTCACCACCCCTGGGCAAAGGGCCACACCAGCAGGCCCAAAAAAACGACAAAAACCAATAAAATCTGCACATTCCCAGTCCATCCATGACCTCAATGGTGTTTAAATTCAAGAAGACACCCCTCAGAAACACTAGGCCCATGCAACACTCACTACCCCTGGGCATAAGGGATGAAAAGTAGGCAAAATAAGTGCAGGCCTCAGACACTGCCTCTCCTCAAAATGGCCCCCTTACACCCCAAGCACATGTTGCCTGTACCAGCCAGCACTCAAGATGGCCACCACCACCACCCACATGGCCAGTCCACATCAACAGTACACCCCCAAAAAACAGAAAAACAGCCAGAAATCACCACAATCCAATGCCATCCATGATGTTTACATCAAAAAGAGTGAGACAACACCACAGGCACACTCAGTCCATGCACCACCACCACCCCTGGGCAAGCAAAAGGCCACACCAGCAGCCCCCCAAAAACGACAAAAAACAATAAAATAAGCACAATCCCAGCCCATCCATGGCCTCAATTATGTTTAAATTCAAGAAGACACCCCACAGAAAGACTAGGCCCATGCAACACTCACCACCCCTGGGCAAAGGGCCACACCAGCAGGCCCAAAAAAACGACAAAAACAATAAAATCTGCACAATCCCAGCCCATCCATGGCCTCAATGGTGTTTAAATTCAAGAAGACACCCCACAGAAAGACTAGGCCCATGCAACACTCACCACCCCTGGGCAAAGGGCCACACCAGCAGGCCCAAAAAAACGACAAAAAACAATAAAATCTGCACAATCCCAGCCCATCCATGGCCTCAATGGTGTTTAAATTCAAGAAGACACCCCACAGAAAGACTAGGCCCATGCAACACTCACCACCCCTGGGCAAAGGGCCACACCAGCAGGCCCAAAAAAACGACAAAAACCAATAAAATCTGCACATTCCCAGTCCATCCATGACCTCAATGGTGTTTAAATTCAAGAAGACACCCCTCAGAAACACTAGGCCCATGCAACACTCACTACCCCTGGGCATAAGGGATGAAAAGTAGGCAAAATAAGTGCAGGCCTCAGACACTGCCTCTCCTCAAAATGGCCCCCTTACACCCCAAGCACATGTTGCCTGTACCAGCCAGCACTCAAGATGGCCACCACCACCACCCACATGGCCAGTCCACATCAACAGTACACCCCCAAAAAACAGAAAAACAGCCAGAAATCACCACAATCCAATGCCATCCATGATGTTTACATCAAAAAGAGTGAGACAACACCACAGGCACACTCAGTCCATGCACCACCACCACCCCTGGGCAAGCAAAAGGCCACACCAGCAGCCCCCCAAAAACGACAAAAAACAATAAAATAAGCACAATCCCAGCCCATCCATGGCCTCAATTATGTTTAAATTCAAGAAGACACCCCACAGAAAGACTAGGCCCATGCAACACTCACCACCCCTGGGCAAAGGGCCACACCAGCAGGCCCAAAAAAACGACAAAAAACAATAAAATCTGCACAATCCCAGCCCATCCATGGCCTCAATGGTGTTTAAATTCAAGAAGACACCCCACAGAAAGACTAGGCCCATGCAACACTCACCACCCCTGGGCAAAGGGCCACACCAGCAGGCCCAAAAAAACGACAAAAAACAATAAAATCTGCACAATCCCAGCCCATCCATGGCCTCAATGGTGTTTAAATTCAAGAAGACACCCCTCAGAAACACTAGGCCCATGCAACACTCACTACCCCTGGGCATAAGGGATGAAAAGTAGGCAAAATAAGTGCAGGCCTCAGACACTGCCTCTCCTCAAAATGGCCCCCTTACACCCCAAGCACATGTTGCCTGTACCAGCCAGCACTCAAGATGGCCACCACCACCACCCACATGGCCAGACCACATCAACAGTACACCCCCAAAAAACAGAAAAACAGCCAGAAATCACCACAATCCAATGCCATCCATGATGTTTACATCAAAGAGAGTGAGACAACACCACAGGCACACTCAGTCCATGCACCACCACCACCCCTGGGCAAGCAAAAGGCCACACCAGCAGCCCCCCAAAAACGACAAAAAACAATAAAATAAGCACAATCCCAGCCCATCCATGGCCTCAATTATGTTTAAATTCAAGAAGACACCCCACAGAAACACTAGGCCCATGCAACACTCACTACCCCTGGGCATAAGGGATGAAAAGTAGGCAAAATAAGTGCAGGCCTCAGACACTGCCTCTCCTCAAAATGGCCCCCTTACACCCCAAGCACATGTTGCCTGTACCAGCCAGCACTCAAGATGGCCACCACCACCACCCACATGGCCAGACCACATCAACAGTACACCCCCAAAAAACAGAAAAACAGCCAGAAATCACCACAATCCAATGCCATCCATGATGTTTACATCAAAGAGAGTGAGACAACACCACAGGCACACTCAGTCCATGCACCACCACCACCCCTGGGCAAGCAAAAGGCCACACCAGCAGCCCCCCAAAAACGACAAAAAACAATAAAATAAGCACAATCCCAGCCCATCCATGGCCTCAATTATGTTTAAATTCAAGAAGACACCCCACAGAAAGACTAGGCCCATGCAACACTCACCACCCCTGGGCAAAGGGCCACACCAGCAGGCCCAAAAAAACGACAAAAACCAATAAAATCTGCACAATCCCAGCCCATCCATGGCCTCAATGGTGTTTAAATTCAACAAAACAGTTGTATCATGCACCCATAACCAACCCTGGTCCTACTGGATACTGTGGCTACCCACAATATAATTTATTTAATTTTCTGAAAAAGTTCCAAAATTGTACTTGCAGCAACTGTAATGCCCCAAACAAACTTACTTGTGAAAGTTGATTTCTAATCCAAAAGTGATCCAAAGACAGTCAAAAAGGCCTCAAATCCAAATATCCAGCAGCACCCACAAAAAGTAATCCTTCCAGCTCCAGATCCAAATGAAAGTGACCAGGAGATGGACAAAGCACTGGGAGGAGCCTGCTGGACAGGAACAGGAAGTTGGAGACTGTGGGGCACTTCCTTCCTCCCCCCCCCCCCCAAAATGGACTCCTTGCAAAAAAAAAGGCCATGCAAATGTCAACCTGAGGAGTGATTCTGATAAAAATCATAATTTTCTGAAGGTTTATCCTGTTTGCTGGTGATTTTCTTGTGCGAAATTGCAAAATCTCTATTTCGCAAGTGCGAGATTGTTCCTTTCCGCCGCAACTACATGTTCGCAATTGCGAACTCTCGCGAGGTGTGCTGTGCAAGGTGGCAAGCCGCGAGTACGTATTCGCGGGCGACAAACTCCCGCGGGAACACGCAGCAAGATCTAAAATGGCGCGTCACTCGCAAAGAAAAACAACTCGGCAAACGCTAAAATGACGGAAAGTGAACGCCGTGCACCACGCCGCACGCCGCAACCAAGCAAAAAATCCGCCGCGAGCGGATTCACGGATTTTCGACAAATTCGCGAGCGTTCGCGGATTGCGGATTTGCCGAAAATCCGAAAAATCCGCGAGCGGAGCGGATTTTACGCCCATGCTTAGAATTCTGCCTAAATACAGCCACGTGGAGATGAATTATGATGCACTGAGTTAGTAGTACCTTTGGTACTGAGCGTGTACGTAACCTGTGATGATGCGAGGTCTGGCCAGGCCGCACTGGGAGCAATGTTTTTTGCCTAGTGAATTTTGCCTTAATAAGGCCACGGGGAGATGACTTGTGGTGCAGTGAGTTAGTGGTACCTGAAGAACTCAGCGTGTGAGCACCCTGCGATGATTCGTGGTTCGGGCGGGCCGCACTGGTGCAATGTCTCTTGCCTACTGGAATGCGTTCTGTGCAATCGACATTCCACCTGAATCGTGAGCCCTCAAAATGTAGATCGAAGGCAGTAGTCAGCACAGACATCAAAAAATTATTTTTGTCTTATCCTTTAACAAAATCTGAGGACATAAAGTACAATTATCTCTACCCTAAAAAAATCAAGGCTGAATTTCATGCTGTCCGTAGTGTAGATGCAAAGTTGAATTCAAGTTGTGAATCCTGCTGTCCGGAGTGTAGATGGAAGCTAGTAGTCGACACAAACATCGAGGAATGCTTTTTGTTACATACTTTAACAAAATCTGAGGATTGAGTACAATTGTCTCTGCCTTAAATAAATCAAGACTGAATTCAATGTTGTCTGTAGTGCTGATGCGAAACTGGTATCAAGTTGTAAACTCTACTGAACGCACTGTAGATCAAAGGCAGTAGTCAGTCCAGTTATTGTGGAATGTTTGTTTTCTCGCATCCTTTAAAAAAAATGTGAGGAATGAGTACAATTGTCTCTGCCTTAAATAAATCCAGACTGAATTCAATGTAGTCTGTAGTGCTGATGTGAAACTGGTATCAAGTTGTAACTCTACTGACTGCACTGTAGTTCGAAGGCAGTAGTCAGCACAGATATCAACGAATAATTTTTGTCACTTATTTTAACAAAGTCTGAGGACATAGGGTACAATTGTCTTTGCCTCATATAAATCAAGGCTAACTTCAATGCTGTCTGTAGTGTAGATCAAAAGCAGAATTCAAGTTGTGAACCCTGCTGTTCGCAGTGTAGATCGAAGGCAGTAGTCGATACAGACATAAGTCGGTGGTGCTGTGGCGCTAAGTTCACAATGGGCCTGTATTGAGGAGGCACGTAGTCATGGGGGCAGCCACGTGGCAGAGTGAGGATCTTCGCTGTGGCAGAGTCTTTTCTCTTTGCAGAAGTGAACCACGCTCAAGGTGTAGGATAATTATTTAGACTGTTACGCTGAAGTTACGTATGTTGGAACCGCCCATTCCGCTTCTGCTTCAAGGGGGGTAGACAACACAGCTACATGACCAAGCTATTCCCCAGAGTCTGAGATAATATGGTTGCGTCCACTGTGCAGTACTCTATACGTATTAATAGTATTTCTACACACGGAAATGTTTTTGGTTTCTATAGTGAGTTGTGTATAGCATATCACTGGTAGTGTTAGCATTCTGTACATTTTTGTTGATGTGCGAGTTCCTTCCCTTATAAATAGCTAATTGCCACATCGCCGAACATTGAGCTAGTGTGTCCTGTTTTGCGCTGCCTGTGAGGTAGTAGAGGGGGAGGGGTGGTTGTAGTGGTGGTGGCGCTAGTTGTTGTGATTTTGTTGGGTGTTGGAAGTACATAATTAGTACCTCTATTACATATTATAATTAGAAATTAGCATTTTTAAAACCATTGAAATTCACTGGAAAAATCATAGGTTTCAGGCAGGTTATAGGTAGGAATTATCATTTAAAAAACTTTAGAAATTCACTGAAAAACACTATAGGTTTCAGGGACGTCATAGTTAGCTGGACATTTCACTCATACAAAACCATTAAAATTCCTCTGTTATAATTAGTTGTACTAACTGTAACTCTCGCGCCCGCAATCCACTGCTGATGATGTCACATATTACATCATTCATGACATGGTCAGTGACATCACTGATGACATCATTGATGACATCTCAAATTACATCACTGATGACATCACTGATGACATCATCCTTGTGACAATCTGATACACCTTATCATACACTAGTATAAGCTTTCATCACTCACTGTAAAATACAGAGTACCATATTTGAATCCATTGACACAGCAATACAAGTATCTAAAAACCCACTCAGTGATTCCTAGATCTACACACACATCTAATCAATTACCTATAGATTCACTCAGACATGCTGTCAATGATCAATAGAACACTATCAAATATACTTATACACCTATATTGACATTACACACCAGCACACATCCTATTCACGTATGCAGTCATCCTACTCACTTATGCAAACAATGGATCATACTTACTTTTACTCAGCTACACACTTATTCCAACACTACTTTGTTTATTCATATAGATAGTAACTCATACTTAGTGTGTTATAAAATCACAATTACAAGTATACAGTTATCCATACAGGCACTCATGCAATCACTGAGTCTTATGTATACTTATTTATATACAACAAATGTCACATACACTGCCTTTTATTTTTCTAGTTTGTTGGATATGTACCATTGAGAGATATATTTGCTCATCACCACACCCATAAAGATATTTACTCACCCAAACAACTGTTATAACATGAGGTCTTAACATCATATACCTACTGTATCAACTATTCACATATCTTTGGGCAGTCACACCACCCCCACCGAACCACACACACATTCACTCTCCCATACAAATACTCAGTTAACTAATCAATACGAATATAGATTTTCATGTAGCTAGTAACCAACTGGTGCAGCAGTTTACACAACAACTGACAAAGTAATACAGATATTCACACAGTTTAGTCACTATCCAAAATATTTAGCGAGACACTATAACTTAGTCAAGTAAACAGTCACACTGCTACTAAATCCTCCATCCAGATAGTTACATATCCACTCATTCTTCAATGCAGATTGCTACATATAATACATATTTAAATAACAAACCAAACCACATTCACTGGATGATGTCATCAGTGATGTCATCAGTGATGTCATTTGAGATGTCATCAGATATGTCATCAGTGATGTCACTGACCATGTCATGAATTATGTAATATGTGACATCATCAGCAGTGGATTGCGGGCACAAGAGTTACAGTTAGTTAAACTAATTATAACGGAGGAATTTCAAAGGTTTTGTATGAGTGAATTGTCCTGCTAACTATAACATCCCTAAAACCTATGGTTTTTTTCAGTGAATTTCTAAGGTTTTTTATATGATAATTCCTAACTATAACCTGCCTGAAACCTATGTTTTTTTTCAGTGAATTTATATTATATATATATATATATATATATATATATATTCTTTCATACCATGCTTGTACGATTGGAAGAAGGCGCTGACTCCGTGGGTCTGAATCCAAACTTTTATTCAAGGATCAGTGTCTGCTTAGACGCGTTTCGGCGTTGCCGCCTTGTTCACTACATCTGCATTTCAAACTAGGGCGTTTATATATGCTACAACCCCTGGGCGTGTCTTTCAATTACAAAACAGGTTGGAACTGGAAATTTGCCATGGTTACAGTTTGGCTTAACCTGTTTTACATAATTATTTAACTTTTTACATAATTATTATTTTGCACATTTTCTATAACCAGGGTGAGCATTGTTTCAGAAATCATTATCATTTTAAAACTTTTTCACCTATAACATTATTCACCAACCCCTCTGTGTCAACATGTGCTTATAATACAACATATATGGATATATGACCATTTTTTACATATAGCATGTTAATTCACAGCCAAAATAAGGTTATTCTTTAAACCTCAGTCATATTTATTAGTGAAACGAAAGAAATGGTAATTATTTATATATATATATATATATATATATTCACTGAAAAAAACATAGGTTATACACCATATATAGTTAGGAATTAGCATTTAAAAAACCTTATTTTACTCACACAAAACCATTGAAATTCCATATATAGTTAGTTGTACTAACTATATATCGCGCACCCGCAATCCACTGCTGATCATGTCACATATTACATCATTCATGACATGGTCAGTGACATCACTGATGACATCACTGATGACATCACTGATGACATCTCAAATGACATCACTGATGACATCTCAAATGACATCACTGATGACATCACTGATGACATCTCATTTGACATTACTGATCACATCACTGATGACATCATTCATGTGATAATACGATGAACCTCTTCAGACTCTAATATAACCTTAGATACACTCAGTGTAAACAGACACTCACAGACTGTCACTCATCCATGGAGTTACTTACACACCTAGTCAGTCATGCAAAGAATCAATCACACCTCCATTTCCTCAACTATACAGTTATACACACCTTACTTATTCAAGCATATACTAACACATATTTACTCTCTTTTACAATCCCTGATACAAGTTCACAATGATCCATACAGCCACTCACACATTCACTGGCTCTTATGCACAGTTATTTATATATGCCAACTCTCACATGTACTGTGTTTTACATATGTACTTACTTTGACATGTAGCACTGAGATATCCATTCACTCACCAATGCACTCATGCACACAGTCAACCACCCATACAGCTGTTTCCACATGCACTTTTGAACCCATACATCTAGTGAATCAACTGCTCACACATCTATGCACAGAGTCATACACCTCCCAGCCACCCATACACACTCTCAGTCTCCCATACAAATACTTGGGCAACCAATCAATAACCCATATAGTTAATCATATAGCTAATGATCAACACATGCAGCAGTTTATAGAACAACAGACATAATGATGCACAAATTGAGACAGTTTAGTCACTAACCCATGCACTCAGTGAGACACATTTAATCACTCACTCATACAGTCAGTCATGCACCTACTAAATCCTTCATCCAGACATTTATACATCCACTCATTCTTAAATATGTAAGACATATTTTAACTTTACAGAAAAATACAGTCACTGGATGTTGTCATCAGTGATGTCATCAGTGATGTCATTTGAGATGTCATCAGTGATTTCATCAGTGATGTCATTTGAGATGTCATCAGTGATGTCATCAGTGATGTCACTGACCATGTCATGAATGATGTAATATGTGACATCATCAGCAGTGGATTGCGGGTGCGCGATATATAGTTAGTACAACTAACTATATATGGAATTTCAATGGTTTTGTGTGAGTAAAATAAGGTTTTTTAAATGCTAATTCCTAACTATATATGGTGTATAACCTATGGTTTTTTCAGTGAATTTTCAAGGTTTTGTAAATGCTAATTCCTAACTATATATGGTCTATAACCTATGGTTTTTTCAGTGAATTTCATTGGTTTTTTAAAAGCTAATATCTATAGCTGTAAAATGTATTCTTCTTTAAATCCAAAAATATATTTTATATGTTTATTAATAATTTTTTTTTAAATATTTTTTTTGTTTCGCTCCCGGTTCGCGAACCGGAAAGCTTTCCGTTAGCTCAAATTGATGCCGCGACCCGGTCCGCGAACCGGTAAACATTCCGTTTGCGCAACTGCCGCTTTAGAAATCAACATCGTGACGCGTCGCGAAAGCGCGACGTATCGCGTTGCCACGTAATGCGTCTTATGACGTACCGCGTTAGCGCACCCGGAAGTGCCCCAGGGCGCGGACCGAGGCGCGGAACGCAGCGCCCCGGAAGCGATCCGCGGCGCGTCGCGAAAGCGCGACGTATCGCGTTGCCGCGTAATGCGTCTTGTGACGTACCGCGTTAGCGCACCCGGAAGTGCTCCGGTGCGCGAACCGAGGCGCGAAGCGCAGCGACCCGGAAGCGATCCGGGGCGCGTTCCGCAGCGCGTAACATAAGCGTGAGAGGTCATGTGACTTGTTAATAACACTTTTCATAGGTTCATTTCACTTTTGGTTTCATAATCATGTAAGGCTAGGTCAGGTGACCTAAAAATAACACTTTTCATTGGTTGAGAACTATTGTTTTTCCCAAGTGATGAAAACCCCTCCTTCTTTCCTCACTCTGACTTTCATCATTGTGAGAGGAAGACCTTTATTAATACTTCAGAAATGGCTTCAGTAGTTGCTTCAGCTGGTGCACCCCCACCACCACCTCCACCTCCTCATGGGAAGAGAGGACCACCTCCCCAGGTCATGACCAACACAGAGGAGGAAGAGGAAGAAATAGAGGAAGAGGAGAGAGAAGAACCACAGTTCTTGGAAGAGGTGCCCCGGGTTTCCCATAGGAAAGCCAGTTTCATCTGGCAGTTTTATTCAATCCCTCCAGGGCAAAAGAAAGTGAATGCGAGGTATGTCACCTGCCTCATCTGCAAAGATAAATTATCAAGAGGGACTGATAAGAAGTATAGTTATGGGAACTATACCATGCATAGGCACATGACCAGGAAGCATCCACTTAATTACAGCCGGGCGGAAATACGGGATTTGGAACAAAATCCAACATCAACTCCTGTGGCCAGGTCAAGATCGTCAATATCATTGACACCAGCAGAGGCACGGGAAACTGTGCCAAACATACAAGAGAATTTTGGCCACATGAAACATACTTGTATGAGCTCTGTGGTGCGTTGATAGCATGTGGTAATATGAGTATAAATGCTATCAACCTGGCTTATGAACATCATAATTGCCCTAACCGCCCCCAGTAATTTTTTTTTTGCTCCTGTTGAGCCCTTTTCAATGCCTGTTTTTTGTTGTTTCCCCCCCCCCAAAAAAAACAAAAAAAATATAAAATCGTTCAAAAAATACAAAAAAAACTAAAAATGTTCAAAAAATTAAAAAAAAATATAAAACAACAAAAATATTTTTAAAAAAAGTTCTTTTCAGAACTACCTCCCCTTTCAAAAAAAATTGCTAGAATGTTTAGCACTCTGGCAAGCTCTATTTCTTTTGGTTCGCTTCCCGGTTAGCTTCCCGGTACGCGGACCGGGAGCTAACCCAAAAATAAAAAAAAATAAAAAAAGAGTAAGTATAAGGAAAGTAAACAGAGAGTGATGTTAAAAGAAAGACAGCTATAGGGAGTAAAGAAGAGATACTGTTTAATAGATCTATTTACCGAAGAAAAGACGGAAGAGGGTATAATTGTGAAAAACAAAATAGATAAGGAAGTGAAAGAAAAAAAAAGAGAGTATAACATTAACAAAGAAGAGTTTCTTGGAGAATGTGAGTGAATGTTCAAAATAAGATTAAAACATGGGGAATAACAGAGAGAAAAAATAGAAAACAGAAAACAAAAAATAACAGAAAAAGATTAATTGAAACAGCAAAGAAATGTAAGTAACATAGAGCCATATCATCAACATAGGCAATAAAAGTTTTGCAGCTTTTATTGGCAGAAATGTGTCGCTAAAGCCGCTTTTGCGGCAGAAAACTGCCGCTAAAACCACTTTTGCACCAGTCTTCTGCCAATAAAAACAGCAATAATTTTATTGGCTGTGTTCATAATATGCCCCTTAGTGTGCTTCAACTACACAGAGAAAGCATTATGAACAAGTAGTGATAGAGTGATCAGTCAAAGACACTAAGAGTAATAGAGACGGAGTGAGTGAACAAGAGTGAGGAACTATGAGAAGAGAGGGACTGAGAAAAAGAGTGGAAGGAGTTGAGTAAGTAGGTAATAGAGAAAGGAATGAGGGAAGTAGCAAAGGCAGGAAACTGAGGGTTAAAGAAATGAAGCAGTGGAACTAATAGAAGTTAAATGTGATAGAAATGTAACGAAAAGAGTACAAAACATTTACCTTATAATTGTCGTTAAATTACTCACTTTTTGTTTTTATACTTTCAATCTGTGAAAGAGAGAACAAACATTTGAAAAATATTAAAACATGTATTTAAAAATTACAAAAGACAAGGGAAAAGATTGAAGGACAAACAGTTTTTCAACAACTTTGACACTTACAGAAGCTTCTGCTTCTCCAGGCCCCCTACACAGTCCTAAAGATATACATTTTAAACTAACAGTATCTTGATGCAGATGAAGTGAGGCCTATCTTAAAACATGGTGCATCTTTTGCATTGCTGTTGTCTCAGAAAAGTGTCGCAAGACACTAAAATTTTAAATGATGGCTTCAGGATGCCAATAAGATTTGTCCTATCCAGAGGTTTGTTTGAGGTGAGGCCTACTCAGGGTTGCAGATGAAATTTAGAGTTGTTGAAGAGTACAGAGAAGATAATACATTTGCAGGCCTACCAATGAAGTGAGTCATGTCCACTGCACTCTTGAACAAAGGCCAAACCTCCTCTGTTTCCCTGGACAGACCTAAACTTGATCTGCACAATGTGATTCGTAATGATAGGAAACACAGGTGATGTAATTGAAATACGTGCAATTTCTTTTGCTCATTTCACAATCACATCACTTGTGTTTCCTTTGCTTAGGTATCTCATTGTGCAGATGTAGTCCAGCATATGAAAGAGTACGCAGAAGTGCAGCACTGCATGCAACAACTTTGACACTTACAGAAGCCTCACCTTCTCCATGCCTCCTACACAGTTCTACACATACATCATAAATGCAAACAGTACAGAATTAATTATACATGTTAAATGGTTTATTTTTGCTGTTCTCAGAATGTATCAAAATTCACTAAAAACAGTGACTTGAAGGTATTCATCCTATAACAGCGGGGGAAAAAAAACACAATCAAAATGATTGTGTTTAAAAAACCCATACAACATAACAAATCAGAATTCAGAACTCCTTAAAGTTAACTTACTTTCCATGACGTCAAAGGATGTCCTATGAACAGCTTACACTCTGTTGTGCTGTTATTACTTTCAGCCCTCCACTTTCTGAAAGAAAACCTCCATCGTTTTTAAAAACATGTTACATGCAATAAATGACTTCTTGCTCTCTACCACAAGTTTCCACAAGGCCAAATCTTGTCAGAGCCATTTATAACTCTTGGATTTCTTGTAAGCCAATCCCGTCATTTGGCAATTCTGCAACTTTCAGAATTAAAATGTTGAAGATCATTTTCACAATCCTGGAATAGTAATATCTTCCCCTTCTTGCTCAGTCATGTTCTACATTTCCTATGACACTGATACTGCTTACTATGAAGCAGACTTACACTACCTCTATGACTACTACAATTATTTAATTCTCTACATCACTTTTAATCACAAAGCAATGTAAAACAGTAGACAGCATTGCAGACTTACATTCCCTCTACTCTATGTTTTGATTGGCTGCTTCAATTAGCTTATAAAAAGAAATAGTTTTTCTGAACTCATTCAAAGTGCACTTATTTCTCCATGACGTCCAGTCTTATGGTTAGATGTTATGTCTCTGAACTACACTTATCCTCAAGGCCAAATCGTGTAGGAGCCATTAGAACTTCTTGAAATTCCACAGAGCACATCCCGAGATTCTTTCCCTAAAATTTTGGTTTTAAAAACACCAGGTAAGAGTTTTTAAGGTCATACGGCAATTTTTTTTTGAAAATTAAAACAGAATCATTGCAAAATGACCAGCCATTTCTAGACTTTAAATAAGCTGTGTAATGTCCTGATGTTATTGAAGGACCGTCATGATATATAATTGCTGCAGTTACAAAAGTCCTTCCTGATATTGACAACTGCGAAGCCACAACATTTTTTATTAAAGTTGTCAATTTTGTTCCATCAGGCCTACATCGTTGGAACATTAAAATGACATACTGGCCATATGTTCGTATAAATAATGTGGACATCATTTCAGATTTACATTGGCTACACTCCATGTTGTGATCAGCTGCTTTTACTAGCTTATTAAAGGAGACTGATTTACTGTCTGGCAAAGTTAAATATATAAATCTTTCTGAGTCTACACTAGTAGTACTTGATACCATACAGTTCTCGCAGTCATGCTGCCATTGATAAGAAAGCCCAAACAGCTGATCTACATCTACACCTTCAGCATGCAATACATCAAGCATATACATTAAAAACTCCTGACAATCTTGCTGAATATTTTGAGAGAATTGTGTTTGGCCTGAACATCTGTCTAACAGATTTCGAATTTCAGACACACTTTCTATGTTTGTTCTATCAGTGCTACATTTCTCTAACACAGAATTTAACAAACTGCAAAATCTTTGATCAGAATTGACCACAATCTCTTCTTTTACATTTTCTAGAGAAAACAAAACATTAACCACTACATTAGCATAGCAGTTGACACCAGAACTGTTTTCAAATTGAAAACCAACAACATCTTCAACAGAATTCTTTTTGTTTCTGCTTATAATTTCAGGTTCATCGACTTTTCGTCTTTTTGCTACAACCTCCCCAGTATTGGTTACATTTCTTCGTTTCCGGCCTACCACACGTTTCTCAAACAAAGGATATTGAGGCAAATGTGGCGCATACTCTCTTCTTAACCTATTGTATTCCTTAACACAATCTAGATCCGCACAAATGCTTGTGACATCACACTCAATCAAGTACAATCCCGATAAAGTTCTAACTCGTGACAATGCCACATATGCCATATCCTCCTTGAACACAGAACTGCCAATATTCACCAATGCACTGTCTACACTTAAACCTTGCGATTTATGGATTGTCACCGCATATGCCAAGCAAACAGGAAACTGCTTACGGCGAACATATAAGTCTTTTACAAGCAAAAATCTAGCAGAGCAACGACCAATTAGCTGTACTTCCTCAATGCCATCAAATTTAATTTTTAAAAATTCAATTCCATCTCTATTTCTGTATTTTACAAAATCAACAACATTACCCATTGATCCATTTACCAGACCTCTTTCAACATGTAAATTCCTTCTTAAAATTATACGGCAGTTCAAGCACACATTCAGAGTCTTTTCAAAACCTGCAGTTTTAGATATACTCTTCTCTAATGAATCCAATTTTGTTTTCAGATTCTCAGACAAAATAATTGTTGATCCCATATGCTCTACTCTGTCAATAGCTTCCAGTTTCACAATCTCTTGCTTTTCTAAATGCAACATTTTGTTGTTGAATTTGGCACATTCTGCAAGAGTTGGCATCAAACATATTCCAGATTTCTTCTCAGTAATTTTCTGAAAAATATTCTCAGGCACAACATCTTGTTCTGGATATAAATTTGACAGTAATCGTGCATGTAAAGCTTCTTTCCCATGCTCGGTCACTTTTCCAATTCTAACATCTTGTAGAATAGTCTTGTAAACTTCATCCTTCGCCTGACGCATATTTTCATGCAGTTCAGCATAATTGAAGTTTAACCATATATTGACGTTGCCAATGCTGCCTAGGCACTTCCTGGTATCTTCATGCGTGAGCATTTTGAACACAGGTTGCCCTTTCACTGGTGTCAGCTGCAGAAGATCTCCGTACAATGATGTGTTTGCCACCAAATAACACATCATACTCTGTTTTGAGAACTTCTTGCATTCTCAAATGCACAGAGGCAAGCATGACATTGGAAACCATGCTTACTTCGTCAATGATAAGAAGTTTCATTTTCCTCAAGATTCTTGAAACTTCAAAACAAGCATCTCCAGATAGCTTGTGATATTGTAATTTGTTGTCATGCTCCACTGGCAGCATCAGTAAACGATGTAAAGTAATCCCTTTAATGTTATGTGCTGCCAGTCCAGTTGGGGCGGTGACAACACAAGACAGTGATGACTCTGTCCTTTCCTGCAAATAGCATGAAATTGCTTTAATGAGGAAACTTTTTCCAGTTCCCGCTTCTCCACTCACGTACAGTCGGACAGGCTTCAACGACGTACATGAGCACTCTTTCTTGTCATGACTTAATCCATGATCAATTTGCATGGTAACTTCGTCATATATTTTCCTCTGCTCAACGTTGAGTTGTCTTTCCAACTCTTCTAAGTTAACCACATCCTCCTGAGCATGTGCCATGGCTCTTTCCACTTCATTCATAGCAGTGGCAGCTTCATTTTCGATAACAGGTCCTCCTAGTAGATCCTGACTCAATGAAGCAGAACTCTGACTGTCCTGAGAACTGTCTCTGGCAATCTCGGCTGCAATCATTGCTTCCTGCTCAATTTCCGCATTCAACATTTGTACATATTTGGGAAAAGCAGGACATTCTATGGTCTCCTTGGCGGCATTGAAAGAGTCTTCGTAACAGAGAAAATCTCCAAGCAGTTCCTCTTCTGCACGCCAAGGCTTGAAAAGTTGCAATAGTGCTAAATAGAAAAACTCCTTTTTTTCAGGAGATTCGCCACTCAATTTTCGATGGTTTACCATGTGGCATTTTCTTTGCTTGACCAGACATCCCTCACTTCCTATTACAGCATACACTCCTTTCTCAGTATCTTCTTTGATGTTCCTCTTGAATATGTAATTTTGAAGAACCTCATACAGACAAACATTCTCGAGGTGAATGCTTCGATTTGGATAATATGTATCCAACATGTTGGTCTTCAAAATGTCGGTACTGTTTGGCTCCTTTTCCGCCAAATACTCAATTTCCCGCACAGGTTTGAGAACTCGATTACGCGTTGCAGCAAGACCAAGACTCGCCCAAATGATACTCCTGGACTTGGCATAGAGACTTGCTGAAGACAACCGGTCAGAACATTCGTACGCTCCGATTTCTCGATGCGACAACATCTTCAGACTGAAACTGTACAACTTCTTGCTGAGGCTCTTTTCATGGGAAATGTCCTCCCACATATCCTTCAATTCTGTCTTCTCTTTTTTGGTGATGTAAGACGTCACATACCGAGCCACAGCCATACAGTTATCAGCCACAAACTGTATATCCATGTTAGCATTCCACATGGACAAAATCACCGGGTTGTAGTCGTTGATGTACTTGGACTCTTCGTTCCTCTTCAAATTGTATGTGTTTTTAGGTGATTTCTTCATCACATTATGTCGCAGCGAAGACATCAATCCCTTTACTCTTCCTTTAGAAATCACCGGTCGTGGAAAACCGAAACGACATTTGGTGTAGAACTTGTCCTTGTTTCGGAATTTACGACGACAGTACTTTCCACATCGATGGCTTTGGAAACGCAGAACTTTTTCTCTTAGGCTTTTCTTCTCCTTTGCGTTTGGAACAGCACACGTAGAATACTGTTGTATAAAACTCATCACTGAGTCTTCTGGATCCGTTCCAAATTTAGGTGCATCCTTGATCCACAGCAACATATGTATATGAGGAGCACCTCTTGCTTGGTACTCCTTTCTCCAGAAGAAATCCAACACCTCTCCAAGAGGTGGATTCTTCTTATTCATGATGAAAGACATCATAGCTTCAAATCTATGATTGAAGTACCTACATACATTGAATGGATCCAAAGAGCACAGTTCTCCGGGTGTCTTGAATTCGATGTTTTCTACGTTAGCATTTGCCTCTCGTAGAAATTCAAGTAAGTCTTCCCAGCCATACTCGGCACAGCTCAGAGTGAGGAACCATGTGGGAGTACCTAAGTTCCTCAGCATACATTTTAAATCACCATGACGACGGTACCAGTACTCATTAGTACCACGCTGACACGCCATGAGATTAATCAGGTGAGAATCCAAAATACTGTCTTGGACATTGACTTTATCCATAAAGTCACTTGCCGAGATGTTTTGCATGTGTATACCACTTTTCAAGATGTGGTTCACTGCATATGACAGTCCAGACAGATCGCTTTCAAACAGGAGATGAAACAAATAAGGAATGCATTGTCGAAACCTAGCATCTCCTGCATACAATCGCAAAGTCCGGTATTCAGAAGCAGGAATTTGATGAGGTCGCTCATCATATCTTCCTCCCTGACCTGTTGGAAAAAGCTGTGGGAAACACCGAGCTTCCAAACTTTCCTCCCAAACACTAATGGGACTCCCTTTGGCTTGTTTCATTTGAAACAACTCAATAGCATTCCCCATGACTTCCTTGGAATGCAAAGGATGAACACTATAATGTTCATATATTTCTTCACTAGTAGAAGTTTCTACTTTCTCAATTTGACCAGCACACAAATCGCTATCCTCTTCCTCACTTACTTCCTCTTCTGCAACATATACATTCTTATAGTATTTATTATTTTTTTTCAAATACAATGTTGCCTTTTTAACTTTCCTAACATCTACTATATCTTGCCATATTTTCTTATTCTTTGTCGGAACCCCATTAACTAAGATAACCAGAGGTTCCTCGTCCACTTTTTCTACTCCAATTGTGTTAATGTTTTTCTTCAAATCTAGAGGCAAATAAACAACTCTTCCCTTTAATCCTCTCTGTAAATCTGATGGAGGCAATGTCCCTGTCTTTGGCTCCATTCTTACAATAGCCTGAAAGGGATGGATACTTTGAATCAAAATAGATTCATAAGTATTTAAATCCTTCAATTCAGAAGGAATCTCAACCAATTCCAGATTATTATGAACTGCTCTAGCAGGCATCTGGTTTTGATTTAATTTGCAACAACAATAAGTATACACATGTTGATCCAATCCCAAATCAAAACAATTTTCTACCATCAAGTATGTTGCGAAATCCTTCCATTCACTATTATTTTCCCTTTCACTTTTTGCATATAAATCCACTAACTTAGTCTGATTCTTATAATAAGTGCGTCGACAACACACACAAGTGAAATTTGGCCTCTCACTTGATTTGACCTGAAACGTGGCAATTTCCCTCTGGAAATTATCTGTACTGGAAACCTGTACACTATCTTCCACATTACCCGCTTCTTCTTGGTCAATTTCAACATTCTCCTCTTTACTTCCAAAGTAACAAAACTCAATTTCTTCACATATATTCTTCACATCTATTTCAGAACCATGCAAAAGAGCAGCACATAATTTTTTAAGCATAATTGCTGGACTCTTAGCATAATACAACATTCTAACTAATTTCCTCACTTTATTATGATGCACTGCTAGCATCCTGAAATGATGAAAAACACTCTGGCATACTCTCCTGGAAAGACAAGCCAGTGAATGACCATGCAAACCTGTCACTTCTCTCACTCTGCAAGGATCTAATTCTTGCAACAACCTTATTTTCTGCTTCAAACTTTTCTTATTAAATGACCGTACAAAATCACAAAGCAAATTGATGGAATCCTGTCGCACACGGCAAATACTACTACACTTCCAGGTGTACACAGGACCCTTAGCACGTCTTCCTAAAACCTCATTACCTAACACCTCTTCTGCCTCTGTTGTCACAAGTTTTTCTTTTTCAACTGGACAACCATCTTTCACTTCATAAGCACGACCACTGGTGTCAACCGCATGCACCAAATCATTATCCTGGAAATAACTCTCCTCATTAAAAAATGCCTCACAGCTTGAACTATGCATCCATTCTCCAGAAAAAACTTCACAAAAATTACTACGATTAACTATTCTCTTCCATCTACTATTTCTTTTGAAATCATAAATTGCCTTGTTTAGCTTCCTAATTCTATTGATTATCAAAATAAATAACTTACGTTTAATTTCAAATGCCTGATCAATAACTTTCTCCACTTTTTTTTTTCTCTTATAATAAACCACTTTCTGTTGACCTTTCTTAATATTTTTTAACAAATTGGCAATTATCCTGTTGCGGAACATTCGTTTACGAATGTCCCTAAACTGTTGTTTCCTTCTACTATCATGCACAGAGTTATCTCTTGCTCTAGCAGTAACATTTTTGATTGGCCTTTCCTTTCCATTTGAATTGCTTCTCTTTTTCTGGACTGAAACATTTTCTGTAGTAATATTTTTTTTACTGCAAATATTTCTTATGAATGTTTTTGTACTCTTACCCGGTGCTTTCTTGTTGACTTGACAAATCTTTTTGTTAGAGGACTGCTGCTTTTTTTCAATCACCTGCTGTCTTTGACGTTTTGCAGCCTTTCTCAGTCTTTCTTTCGTTGGCATGGTGAAATGTTGAAATGATCTGCAGTTGAATCTGTGGTAAAATATATTAAAAAATGTTATTAACCACTATTACCCAACAGTACATCAATAACAGTAATCAAAAACTTAAAACACTACTTTACATTTTTACATATAAGATTTTTTAGTGCATGGCAATTTTAGAATACAGAAATAGCAGAAAAGAAATGGAATTTATATTCATGTTACCTGTGCTATCTTATATGTGAATCTGATCTAATTTTATGAGCATATTTTAATATTTTATTGAAGACACTACACATAACCTGTTTTTGAAGGTGTCTTTATTTTTAAATTAAACGGTTTACATTTTTACTTTTTATTTATTATAAATTTTAAAAATAAATGTTTATAGTTCCATAGCATCAAGCAGGTCAGCTTCCCACCCTATGTCATATAATTCGGACAAATCTGCATCCTCATCACGTTCTTCTTCATCCTCAGGATTTAAATCATCCAAGGGATCAACATCCACTGATGTTTCAATTACAAGTTCAATGATGAGGTCAAAATCAACTGATTGCAGATTATCGCTCATGTTGATATTGTCTTTATCTTTAAAGAAAGATAACAACAATGAGATGTTGCAGAGTAAGAGACAAATCTCAGAGATTATAATAGTAAAATTGTTTAACAAGAGTAACATTTTGCAGCTATTATTTAGCCATGTCCAGCGATGCTGAGCAGGTGAAGCCTATGTCTAATTTTTCAGTGAACAGGACTCATCTCTTCTTAACCTTGGATAAGCCTCACCGAGTCTGTGTCCCCTGCACATACTTAAATGTAAAGGGGCAGATTTATGTTAAATGGCACATCCCCAGGCATGCACCAGTTAACGTGCACCGCTGCTCTGCCACCCATGGTGTGCCGCATTTACAATCAGATAGGAGAAAGCTGCGTCAAAACCCTGCGCCTGCTTTAAGCAGGCATAGGTCTTGATGCAACATTGTGGAGATGGGGCACCCCTGAGCCTTGCTGGAGCTGCATCGCACTTGCGATACAACTCCAGCAATGCACCACCTTTCCAGCACAGATACGTCACGCATCTGTGCCATTTTTGCCCCATGCTGCGCCGCATTGTAAATGCAGCACACCATGGGTGGCGGAACAGCGGCGCAGGATGACTGGCACATCCCTGGGGATGCGCCAGTCATCATAAATCTATCCCGAAGCTTCTTATCTTGTTACAGATGAACCGCCATATGTATCATCAAACTATTTTGCATTTCCTAAATAGCGAATTTTAAGGAATAAATAGCAATTCTTTACCATTCCTAATTTGCAATGAGCAAATTGCTAATTGCAAATTACCCATTCATTTCCATGGGCTAGGAGGCTCATAGGAATGAAGGTGCAATTTGCGATTAGCAATTAGCTCATCGCAAATTAGGAATTTTTCCAAGGGTGCAGGGGTGTCTCAAGAACACCCTGCTGCACCCCTGAAAAAGAAATTTGGGGGCATATGGCGCACATACATGCCCTAAGGGCATGTATTGGCGTCATATGGCACCTTTTGTTTTTTGGAAAAAAAGCTTTTTGAAAAGAATTCACAAATTACCACCAACTAGAAGTTGGTGGTAGTTTCCAAATCCTTAATGTCATTTTTTACATATTTTTTGTTTGATACATTGCATTTAAGGAATCGCAAAATTTGCAAATCCTTCAGTGCAATCGCAAAATAAGGAATAGCAAATTTTGCTATTCCTTATTTTGCATCAAACTTGTTTGATACATACCATTTGTCTAATTAGCATTCGCAAAGGCCGAAATTCGCAGAATTTTGATCTTTGCGAATGCTAATTAGCTTGATACATATGGCCCCAAGTGAGGCCTGTCTTGCAACATGGTGCATCTTTTGCATCACTGCTGCATCGGTTTCATGTGGCACGTTTTTTTTACACCATGACACATCTGCCTAAATGCATCAATTTGTAATTTTGTCGCCTCATAGCAAATCTTTTGCACCGCCGCTGCATCATAAAAGTGACGCACAGTGGCGCAAAAGAGGCATACACCTATCATAAATCTGTCCCTAGCATTTTAAATGATTAATCCAGGATGACGATAAGGTGTGGCCTATCCAGAGGTTTGTTTAAGGTGAGGCCTACTCAGGATTGCAGATTAAAGTTACGCTTGATGAAGAATACAGAGGAGATAATACATGTAAAGGCCTACCAATGAAGTAAGTAATGTCCACTTTATTGCGCCAGTCATCATAAATGTATCCCTAAGCTTCTTATCTTGTTACAGATGAACCGCCATATGTATCATCAAACTATTTTGCATTTCCTAAATAGCGAATTTTAAGGAATAAATAGCAATTCTTTACCATTCCTAATTTGCAATGAGCAAATTGCTAATTGCAAATTACCCATTCATTTCCATGGGCTAGGAGGCTCATAGGAATGAAGGTGCAATTTGCGATTAGCAATTAGCTCATCGCAAATTAGGAATTTTTTCAAGGGTGCAGGGGTGTCTCAAGAACACCCTGCTGCACCCCTGAAAAAGAAATTTGGGGGCATATGGCGCACATACATGCCCTAAGGGCATGTATTGGCGTCATATGGCACCTTTTGTTTTTTGGAAAAAAAGCTTTTTGAAAAGAATTCGCAAATTACCACAAACTAGAAGTTGGTGGTAGTTTCCAAATCCTTAATGTCATTTTTTTACATATTTTTTGTTTGATACATTGCATTTAAGGAATCGCAAAATTTGCAAATCCTTCAGTGCAATCGCAAAATAAGGAATAGCAAATTTTGAATTAAGGACATTTTAAGTCATTTCCACATGTGCAGTGTTTTCAAATTTTGATTTGAAAATCGTTTTTAGGGAAAAGGAATGGTTTGTAAATTTATGACAAGGACATAATGGTGTATGCTTCTTTATAAGGCATTTCACTGTCTCTGATGTCATTTTTCCCATATTACATTATAAGACCTTTCCCCATGGAGCACATTCCTTGTAAATATGCTCCCACCTGTGCATGGTGAATTTAGATTTTGACTGTTTGAGTCACATAGCCATGTTAAAAGTGACCCAAAAAAATTGCAAAGGCTTTAAAAAACACTTTCATGTGTCTTAAGGACATTTTAAGTCATTTCCCCATGGGCAGTGTTTTGTAAGTGGCGCAAAAGAGGCATACACCTATCATAAATCTGTCCCTAGCATTTTAAATGATTAATTCATGATGACGATAAGGTGTGGCCTATCCAGAGGTTTGTTTAAGGTGAGGCCTACTCAGGATTGCAGATTAAAGTTACGCTTGATGAAGAATACAGAGGAGATAATACATGTAAAGCTCTACCAATGAAGTAAGTGATGTCCACTTCATTGCGCCAGTCATCATAAATGTATCCCTAAGCTTCTTATCTTGTTAGAGATCAACCGCCATATGTATCATCAAACTATTTTGCATTTCCAAAATAGCGAATTTTAAGGAATAAATAGCGATTCTTTACCATTCCTAATTTGCGATGAGCAAATTGCTAATTGCAAATTACCCATTCATTTCCATGGGCCAGGATGCCCATAGGAATGAAGGTGCAATTTGCAATTAGCAATTAGCTCATCGCAAATTAGGAATTTTTCCAAAGGTGCAGGGGTGTCTCAAGAACACCCTGCTGCACCCCTGAAAAAGAAATTTGGGGGCATATGGCGCACATAAATTTTAACAACATTCCTTTACCTCAAAAACGATTTTCAAGTCATAATTTGAAAACACTGCCCACAGGGAAATTACTTAAAATGTCCTTAAGACACATGAAAGTGTTTTTTGAAAGCCTTTGCAATTTTTTTGGGTCACTTTTAACATGGTTATGTAACTCAAACAGTCAAAATCTAAATTTACCATGCACAAGTGTGACCATATTTACAAGGAATGTGCCCCACGGAGAAAGGTCTTTTAATGTAATATGGGAAAAATGACATCAAATGTCCTTAAGACACATAAAAGCGTTTTTTGATTGCCTTTGCAACATGTTTGTATCACTTTTAACATGGCTATGTAACACAAACATTCAAAATCTAAATTTGCCATGCACAGGTGGGAGCATATTTACAAGCAATTTGCGCCACAGAGAAAGGTCTTACATTGAAATGGGAAAAATAACATCAGAGACAGTCAATTGCCTTATAAAGAAGCATACACCATTATGTCCTTGTCATAAATTTAAAAACAATTCCTTTTCCCCAAAAACGATTTTCAAATCATAATTTCAAAACACTGCACATGGGAAAATGACTTAAAATGTCCTTTAGACACATAAAAGCGTTTTTTGATTGCCTTTGCAGCATGTTTGTATCACTTTTAACATGGCTATGTAACACAAACATTCAAAATCTAAATTTGCCATGCACAGGTGGGAGCATATTTACAAGCAATTTGCGCCACAGAGAAAGGTCTTACATTAAAATGGGAAAAATAACATCAGAGACAGTCAATTGCATTATAAAGAAGCATACACCATTATGTCCTTGTCAGAAATATTATAACCATTCATTTTCCTCAAAAACGATTTTCAAGTCATAATTTGAAAAGACTCCACAGCTCCTATGCAGAAAAACACCCTGTCAGTACTAATCACATTTTCTCCAATTACATTTTCTCAAAGAAACAAAATCTATTTGTAAAACACTTGAGACAAAGCAACATTTGAAAAACACAACTTTCTTCATAATTTTCTCCTTAAAGCACACTATTCTCTATCTAAATTAAAGAAATATTTTCTCACCTTAGCAAATACTTTGAGTTTGAAAACAGTCTCAGAAACACACCAATTTGTATTCAGCAGAGCAAAAGGTATGCACTCCAGAGTCTGCAGCTATCAAAAGCACAGAAATGCTGTAATTCTTCACACATATCTCTCATGTCACCCAATCAAAACTCTTCCCTCACTTTTTTTTCAAATGAAAACCCTTCCCCCCTCTGCCCTCTTTGCCTTTTTTGCAGGGCAACCACCTCTTGGAAGACCTCTGGTGTTTGCAAGTTCACACAACAATGTTGCAATTGAACTCTGAACTCTCAGTGCACCTGCGTATCCACTGCAATCTTTCATTTAATGATTTTTTATTGACCATTCAAAATACATCTTTCAAAGAACTCATCCATGCACCCTAACTTTCTGTTTTCAGCAATCAAAATCCACCAATCACTGTTACTGCTTCATTAACACAGAAACTCCACAGTTTTTTTCATTTTAAACTCTCATTTTTTCAACTGCCATTTCATTGCCACACTTCATCTGACTGCAGCAGAACCTTCTCTCACCATGTTTTCTGTCTGGATTGTTGGACATAGTTATATCCACTGGGCTCACAGGTATGCTAAGAACAGAAATTTACCTAACCTCAATTTACAAGATGTGGAAATTAAGTGGTTTGGCCACAGAGGATTAAAATGTCACCAATTGATACCATTGGTGAAAACCTTTATGCATTTGCCAAAACCTGACCTGTTAATTGTGCACTGTGGAGGTAATGATTTGGGCACTTTGACTGGGGTAGGTCTGGAAATGCTTTTAAAGGACACCTTTGAGCAATTGATGGCACTTTTTCCTCAAACTGCCTTGGTATATTCAAATATATGCCAAAGACAGAAATGGAGGTGGTCAAACCAATTTTGTCCACAAATTGAGAAGTAGAGGAAGCATGTAAACAAATCTGTTTCAGCTTACATGAGAGACCATGGAATGGGCTCCATGTACAACAATAACTTGCGTTACTACATGCAAGATATCTACAGAGGAGATGGAGTTCACTTCTCAGATGAGGGCAACAGAATTTTCATTCTGAATTTAAGACTGTGCATTGGTACCTACTTATAAGTACCTAAATGTACCATAAACCCAAAAGCTCTTCTCAGAGCTACCCTACATCTGATCACTCACAATTATTATTTTACTGTAACATTTTTCACTAATTTTCAACAAAGTACGCTCCCTGGGGCGCTACCCGGTACGCGAACCGGGAGCTAACCTCGCGAATTTTTTTTTAAAAATGTTTTTTTTCGCACATATAAGCCTCCTCAGCCACCCTCAGAAAACCTAGGGGGTCAAAATAAGTCTACCGTGCCCCCTTCTACCCATTCTGAACATTATTTGCCCTCCATCTTGTATCCTAATTCGACCGAAACACAAAATGGTGGACTCCCGTAACGCTTAAGGTTCGCGAACCGGGGCGCTCAACAGTTCGCGTACCGGGTCGCTCCCTGGGAAGCGCACCATCAAAAAAAATGGGAAAGTAGTTTACAGAAAAGCGACTGGAGACAATTTCACCAAATATAGATTAGCTCATACTACATACCAATCCCTACCATTTTCACAAATTTGATTGGAATTCCATTTAGCCATTTACCCTGTAGACCTCTCTAAATACCCTGAGGTAAATTACTTCTCAAAACACATCTGAAGTGTTAGAATTGACAACCAATTAAAATGTTACTTTAATTTTCTACTTTTTTTACCTGACATTTGATTGGTTATGTACCTGAATATATATAAAGAAAGAGAGAGAAACACAGCCATTTTGACTACTACTTCCTGAATTACATTGCAAGATCATTTTCACTCACAACTTAAACTTGTTTTTAGAAGGTGAGATATTATTTTATAAATTTGAAAACATTTTCAGATAGTTATATACTATCCCTCTGTAAGAGTTAGACATTGAGAAAGGCTTCTTTATTATAATTATGGATTGATTTAGGTTTCTGTGGTATAATTATGAATTTACTTAGGCTTCTTCACAGGCACTTTTTAATAGTACTACTTCACGCCTGAAACCATACAGTGCCCATAGATTACTTCTCTGTTATAAACTCACAAGTACCTGTCTGAACTTAAACCCAACAGTGCCCTATCACTACTGATATATTTATTTTTTATGCAAATTACAGCAATAAAATGGAAGGTGAGCAGAATGTTTCCTTCGAAATTGTTCTGGACAGCAACAATGAACAAGTTATGGAACCCATTGATGACTTAGAATTCATGGATGAGTCACGGGACTATGAATTACTTCAATGTGTAGAATCTGTCGATCATTTACCCCATTATGATGACGGTCAAATGTGGGAACTTATGTTCACTCAACAAGAGGACATATCGGACAGTCAAATGCTAGACGTTCTATTAAATTTTGAAAAACAATCTGAAAAATAAAATTGTATGTAATATTAAAAAATTGTTTGAGTCTTTAATCATTTTTATATGTAATTCATAAACTAGTTAAATGTTAGAAATGTTATTAAATTTTGAAACACAATCACAATAATAAATAATTGCTTAAAAAATAAAAAAATTAAAAAATAATCAACAAAACCAACAATCAATTAACATACAGTATTTGAAAAGTCTATCATTCATTTTTCATTACAGTACGCTGCCCAGAACGCTTCCCGGTTCGCAAACCGGGCGCTACCCACGCAAAAAAACAAAAAAGAATTATTATTTTTTTGCCCCGCGGGGCCCTTTTAAAGCCTCCACATTAAACCTAGGGGGTCAGGGAGGATATACTATGCCCCCTTATGGTAATTTCCCCCTTTGTTTTGGCCTCCTCTTGTCTCTCAATCCTACCGAGAGACAAGATGGCGGCCGCTCCGGACTGTTTAGAATGTTGACAGACACCGGAGAGCCAATCAGCTTCGCTACGCGAAGTTCCGGTACGCGTAAAGTCCGCGAACAGGAGCGCTGCCCGGGATGCTGTTACAGATATATATCTTTTTTTGAACATTAATTTCTCAAAATCCACTGAAGCACATATATTGAGACCTAGCAAAGGCACATCGGGCTACCAGTCCCTACAATTTTGCCAAGTTTTGTGCAAATCCATTCAGCCGTTCGGGCTAAAAGTGAGGCCAACCGCCCTATGGAAAACTCAATGTTAAAAACACGTTTTGGGACCCCCCATTTTTCTCGGCCCCCCCTTGACGAACCCCCCCCAAATTTTCAGGGGCTGCTCAGAAACAAAATGTTCAATTTTCCTGACAATTTCAGCCAATTCCGTCCACAAACGCCAAAGTTATTAGACATAGAATTTTCAAAAATCCCATAGGGAAAAAATCCTAACTATATATACCTACTGGCGACCGCCAGTAGGTAATATATGCATATATATATATATTACCTACTGGCGGTCGCCAGTAGGTAGTTATAGTTAGGACCTACTTCCCATAGGAAATCCACAACATTCTATTTGGAATAACTTTGGCGCCGGAGGACGAATATTAGCGAGTTTCTCCAAGAAAATGGGCTGCTCGGTTCCGCTCCTTCCCTGAAAGTTTGGTGGTGATTCGTCAAGTGGAGGCTGAGACAAAAGGGGGATCCCTAAACATGTTTTCCGCATGCAATTTTCCATAGGAACCTTTAGCCAGGGCTACAGCCCGAACGGCTCAACGGAATTAAACGCAATTTGGCAGAGAGGTAGAGTTCTGTTCGCAGATTGTGCTTTTTGTTAAATGGTGTAAATCCGTTCAGTAGTTTCTGAGAAGATTGCAAGTAAAATCATAGCGATATCTAGAGACGGAGTTCAGCCCGCGTACGGAAATCCGTTCAATTACGAGCGCGAGCTGCATGCTGATTGGCTGTGAACTGTCCGTCAACACTCGAAACCAGGAAGTGTTGACGGCCATCTTGCGCCTCGCTAGAACCGAGTCACAAGAAAACAGTAAAGCAAAGTTGAGAAATAAGGGAATTGGGTAGGCTACAAACATTCTTACCTTCTAGGCTTGCTCAGGGGGTCGTACATGGATGTTTAGGCTCTATTTTTTATTTTTATTTTTTTAAAGGAAATTCGTGGTGTACGTGTATGGCAACAAGTACAATTACGAGCAAGAGCTGCATGCTGATTGGTTGTCAATACTCCAAAACAGGAAATGTTGGCAGCCATCTTGTTTGTCGCGAGAGCCGAGTCACAAGAAAACAGTAAAACAAAGTTGAGAAATAAGGAAAGGGCGCAGGGTAGAAACATTCTGACCCTATAGTCTTGGTCAGGGGGATGGTACATGGATCTTAAGGCTCAATTTTTATTTTAAATAAAATAAAAAATGGCGGGGTACTCGTGCAGTACTTGTACGCGGTGGAAAAAGTGAAAAAAACTAGAAGTCCATTTTATTTATTAGGTCCCGGGGGGGGGCAAATTACGGGGGCAATTTTTAAAGCTATATTTCTATGACAGTATGTAAAACTTTCCGTTTTTTTTTTCCCTGCATCAGTTGTACTCTCTACGCATGCGCCTTGTTTGCAAGTGCACTTTTTTTTCTTTTTCTTCAAGTTCGCCAAGCAAACCTCTCCTGATTTTAGGTATTAAATTTGCCGCTTTCTTTTCCCAGGTCATGTGTGTCATCCGGTGCTATACTTTTGTAATATATTAATAAACATACTGTATGTATATTTATTTGAAATGTAGTGTCGAGGCGCCAAACGTTGATTACATACTCCGTCCAACCGCCATTTTAGTAGTTTTTCTCCCTTATTTTTATTATACCTGTTACTTTCATTTTACCCTGTGCATATTTTCTCTGTGATCGATGAGATTTGGTGCCATAGATACCACGGTGTTTGTCCTTGGTCTCCGATCTTATCAATCTCGGTCACACGTATAGCTAGAAACTAATTTGAAGGACGTATGCCACAGGCATTACAACCCGTGCTGGTCAACAAAAAAACATTATTAAAATTATGCATTTATCATGTGTTTTAAATGCATACTAGTTGTAAAAGCATGTGTGGAAAAGCGCTATGTGTGGTAATGGTTTTGTGGTGACGATCACGCATGCTTATGAACCGGATCTGTGCGGGGTGGGGTCTAGGGTACCAGGCGGAGGGGCACGCAGCTGCACTCATACAATATAGAAGTAATATAGGATTTTTAAAACTTAAAAAAAAAATATTCCATAATTATCCTACATTAAGTCTTCTGTTAGTATGTTCATTAAATACATGAATATATGTTTTAAACGATTAAAAACATTTGCATATTTTTTGTACGGGGCGCGGAAGCTTTGATGCGACGTGTAACGTCAAAGGGTATTCGTAGCGTATGCTGAGAATGATTAGCAGTTCAAACTATGGTGCGATCACTCTCTCACTGTCAAATCAGAGCACAGGGGCGCTATGAAAATGGTTAGAAGTGCTGACTCATTGGAGATCCAATTCAGCTGTGTGGCTTATCCACAGTATCATAACGTTATTTTTTAACCTGGTTAAGTTTGAGGTTTGCTTGAAATACTATCCTATAGGCAGATATGGGTGTTTAGGGAGCGCCTATCTACATGAAGGTTGGTTATTACCATTACATATAGGTGTCTGAGGGAGGTAAAAGAAATCTATGTGAATGGCGAGGATTGCACAATAGTACCAGATCACTACTTAATTTGTGGACACATACAATTGCATGGCTCTTGTAATCAAGAAGCGGCTAATTTGGACTGAGTTTTGAAAGGTAGTCCGACACCTGCTATCATAACAACGTTCACTTTACTGGAAACGGGAGTTATGTACTTTGAAATAATGGAGATTGTTGTGCAATGTTAGCAGGAATCTGTTACATGATTACGGTAACTGAGCGTGTGGTTTGATTAAAAAATAGTTGTGTTAACTCCTCTGCATGGGAAGCTGGATGTTTCCATCTGGCTGTCGATTTCGACCTTGAAAGCGGAGTCAACCAAATGAGTCGTATAAGAGCGCTATTGTCTCAAAAAGGGTCGCTCTTATATCTGGTACAGAAATATTTGTCCTTCATGTAGCAAACACCCGCACAGAAGTGGATGCTTATTAAATACAGACGTGCTCTTGAATTTTGGGGAGTTAATTCAGAGTATCTTTAATGTGTCCTTGACTACGGGGTTACCTTACTTTTTCAAAGTTAGAAGCAGTGGCCTTGTGACTTCTGAAGAAAGAATATTTGATGTCTTTTGGGGATTTTTTCATTCAATTTTTTCCAGTATCTTTGGTGGTTTGCGCTTAATACTTGCATTAGTTGCCGGTGTGCTTTTATTAATTTGTTTATATAAATATGGATGCACATCCTGCAGCAGACGATAATATGTCCCGGCTGTTGCTGCTTCGCAACCGAATGATTAGTTACTATGGAGAGCTGCCTCTTGTAACGTTGAGTGCAGCTTATGATTATTGTTTCGATTCTCCTTTTTCTCATGCGGTCAACCTGTCTTCCATTGCCTGAGCTGTAATTTCGACTGGGCCCTGGATTTGTGTCTCTGCTGTACGGTGTCTCCCAATGCGGATTATGACCAGCTGATGAGCCCTTACTGGTTCATGACGTGCTCTGTTCTGGTGGCTGGATTATGGCATTAGCAGAGACACATGGAATAATGGGACGTTGGAATGTTTTTGCTGCGGCGCTTGAGTTCTTGGCACAGAGCTACATTGAAGATGACCCGAGTTTTCCTCCGATGATGATAGAGGCTCCGGTCATTGAGGAATATATATGTTCATTCCCACTATTGAATTGGATAGCTGAAATGTTTTCAGATGAGAACAATGTCTTCCTGTTGGGGGCTGTTGCTACATACTGTGCTTACACGCTGTTGGATTAAGACTCTTTGATTTTACTTTTCTACGTATTCTTTATTATTTAGCTACTGCTTTCTATCAAAGAGCGAATCATTTTTTTGAGAAATGTGAACTTGACTGCTTTTTAGGCTTGGACTCTGCGTTTCTAATTCGCCCACGTTTATATCACGTGCTTTGATCAAGAAAGGGTGCCGTGGGGCTGAGCGTTGCACCCACACCCTGTTAAATTAGCAAGGGTTTATTAGTAGCTTATACGCTATTTTTGCTTTCCTGCTCTGCTTTGCACACGACACGTACTTGTGATATTGTTTAGAGAAGGCTGAGTATTTTGCTTTATATGAGAATAATGTGGTATGCTAGATTTGTAAACTGCCTCGCTAGTTTTGTGTGTATAGTGAGAGCATGGAACATCAAGGTTATCTTGAATACTGTGTCTGCTATTCAGAATGATCCTCGCACGTTCGAGCCATATTACATATGGAGCTGTGGCCGCCTCTGATACTTGCGTGTTTCATAATCCATTGTGGAGGCAAAGGTACACACAGTTGGAGAACATTCCTATCTTGACAGTTTGTGGAGCACTGAATGTGATCCACTACTGCTAAGTACCAGAGGTATGGGTCTGCCCATGTAATCCTATGAGACTTTCTGTAGTTATAAACTAATCTGCTAGGTAGGGAGGGTGAAATGTAGGTATATTTTGAATTTGTTTACCTTTAGCATTATAGGATGCTTTTTCCGTTTGTATTTCATAGAATAGTAACAATGCTGACAATCTTGTTTCTGATAATATGTTTGATTGTATTTTCTAAGGTACTGTGCATGAGATTATGGCGTTAGAAATAAACATTTCAAAGTTGCACGTGTCTTTATTTACATCTTGTTTTGGACTGGTGTAAGACTATATTGAAAGAGTGTTTTTGTTATCCACTTCACTTCATGTAATCTAAGTCGCATGTTCTGGGTTGACTAGTTATTGGTGTTTTTGCTCTAGGGCGAAGAACCAATGAGTCACTGATTGCTAGTTTGGTAGGGGGTTTGTGTAGTAAGGTGGGTTTTGGAATACCGTAATTCACTGAGGTCCTAAGTCTTTATGCACAGTTCTGTGTATGAGCAGAATTCCTGGAACAGTAGTTACAACAAAAAGGCTCGATAAAGGGCTTGCACTTTGAAGATGAATATAAAGTAGAAGAATAGTTGATAATCACAGCTAAGGAATGCAGCAATTATATGTGTGTATGTGTGGAGGATGTGTAGATTGAGTGGAAGATGAAAAACGTGAAAAATAAGAAAGGTTGGAGAGATGCAAACTACCCACTGCCTTGTCAGTGAAGTGGATCTTTGGATTTCCAGGTCATTACACAGATAGGGTGTTGGATTCTACAGTGGGAGCAAGAGAAACTAGTACAACAACTAAGGAAGAAAGCTAGTGCATAAAGTACACACAGTTGGGCAGATTTACAAGGTTGTGGAAAAAATGATGCAAAAGTGGCGCAAGGGGCTTGTAAACCTGTCGCAGTGTGTGGTAGAAAAGACGCAAGAAAGGACACAAGTGTGCACATTACCCACTGCTATTCACGGGTAGTAGTAACAAAGAAGGATGAATAAAGGGCCTGCACTTTGAATTTGAATTAAAGAAGAATAATTGATAAGCTTAGGCAAGAATGGTAGCAAGTAGGTCTGTGTATTTGTGGTTGTTGTGTTCATTGAGTGGAAGATGACTAAGGTGAAAAATTAGAGAGGTTGCAGAGATGCAAACTTTCCATTTCTTTGTAAAGGAAGTGGGTGTTTAGTTTTCCAGTGCATATAGATATGCACTGAAAAAACCATAGGTTTCAGGCACGTTATAGTTAAGAATTAGCATTTAAAAAACCTTAGAAATTCACTGAAAAAACCATAGGTTTCACCCATGTTATAGTTAGCTGGACATTTCTCTCATACAAAACCATTGAAATTCCCCCGTTATAGTTAGTTCAGCTAATTATAACTCGCGCGCCCGCAAAGCACTGCTGATGACGTCACATATTACATCACTCATCACATGGTCAGTGACATCACTGATGACATCACTGATGACATCTCAAATGACATCACTGATAACATCACTGATGACATCTCAAATGACATCACTGATGACATCACTGATGAAATCATCCATGTGAAAGAGTGGCAGACCTCCTCTCACCCTAATATAACCTATAATACACACATTCAAAAATACATACTAAAATTTTCAAAGAAATGGAGATACCAATACCAGTTGCAACAACCTATTCAGTAATTCCAACATCTACATACACATCCACTCATCCACTAACAGTTCTATATAGTCACTTAAACATGTACTCCCTCATCATATGTACTCATACACATATACATCCTGTTACACACTGATATTCATCCATACAGTTACTCACACACATACTCACACATGCAAATAAACTATCAAACATCCATTTGTTTGCATATACAGCTATACACACACCAGTACACTTACTTTTACAGAAACGTACACATACTTACTCTCTTAAACAATCAGTTATAGAAACACATACTTATTTATTCAGGAACTTTTTAAATCTGTTACTGTCATATATCCTTAGTTATATACATCAATACTCACATACACTAGTTTAAAACATATGTAGTTCCTCATAAAGACACTATTGAGGCAGTCAATAACTCACTAGCACACCCATACACACATTCATTCACCCGTACAGTCCTGCACACATGCTGTCTTCAAAACACATAAAAACAATGAGTCAGTCATTCATGCATCTGTGCCCTAAGTAATACCCCCCACCAAACCATACAGACACTCATTCAGATACTCAAAAAACCAACTAATAACCCATATAGACACTTGTGTAGCTACTCACCAACCCACGCAGCCACAGAAAGTGAGACACTGATACAGATATTTACATATTTAAACAGTACTCGCTAATACATATATTCACTAAGATATACTTAATAAGTCAGTTATACAATGAAATTTACAAAAATAAAACATCCATTTAGAGACTTATTTACCTATGTATTCTTCTATTGACCTTTAGATATACATATATAAAAATATTTATTTTTCAGAAAGACACACATTCAGTGGATGATGTCATCCATCAGTGATGTCACTGACCATGTGATGAGTGATCTAATATGTGACGTCATCAGCAGTGCATTGCGGGTGCGCGAGTTATAGTTAGCTGAACTAACTATAACAGGGGAATTTCAATGGTTTTGTATGAGAGAAATGTCCAGCTAACTATAACATGGGTGAAACCTATGGTTTTTTCAGTGAATTGCTAAGGTTTTTTGAATGCTAATTCCTAAATATAACGTGGCTGAAACCTATGAGGCATATTACCAAGGGCCTTATCGCCGCTTTAGCGGGAATTTTTCCCTCTAAAGCGGCAATCATTTTATCGCCCTATTACCTAGCTGTCGCTAACACCAGTTAGCGACAGCTAGTAGGAGATAGCGATTATCTTGGGGCCCACTTTGCATGTCAGCGATATTTATCGCTAATGACATGCAAAGTGGGCGTGCCAAGATGATAGCAACTGTAAACAGTCGCTAACATCGCTATCTCCTATTACCTACTTTTGGAAATATTCGCCCTAAGCGCGATTATCTCCAAAAGCTAACACCTGCCCAGAGCAGTTCTTAGCCATGTTATCCAATGGTAGGTGGATAACATGGCTAAGAGCATTAGCTCGGTAATGCATGAATATCGTGGACTTTACAGCGATATTCATGCATTTCGGCCGATTTTTATCGCTTAGAAGATAAACCTTGATAATTGCAAGGTTTCTAAGCGATAAAAATAGGCGAAGCACGGCGATGAAATTACTGCCTCTAACCAAGCTTAGCGATAATTATCGCTTATTCTTGGTAATATGCCCCTGTGTTTTTTTCAGTCAATATATATATATATATATATATATATATATATATATATATATATATATATATATATACACATATATATATATATATATATATATATATATATATATATATATATATATATATATTACCTACTGGCGGTCGCCAGTAGGTATATATAGTTAGGATTTTTTCTCTATGGGATTTTTGAAAATTCGATGTCTAATAACTTTGGCGTTTGTGGACGGAATTGGCTGAAATTTTCAGGAAAATGGAACATTTTGTTTCTGAGCAGCCCCTGAAAATTTGGGGGGGGGTTCGTCAAGGGGGGCCGAGAAAAAAGGGGGGTCCCAAAACGTGTTTTTAACATTGAGTTTTCCATAGGGCGGTTGGCCTCACTTTTAGCCCGAACGGCTGAATGGATTTGCACGAAACTTGGCAAAATTGTAGGGACTGGTAGCCCGATGTGCCTTTGCTAGGTCTCAATATATGTGCTCCATTGGATTTTGAGAAATTAACGTTCAAAAAAAGATATATATCTGTAACAGCGGACCGGGCAGCGCTCCAGTTCGCGTACTTTTCGCGTTACGGAGCTTTGTGAAGCGAAGCTGATTGGTTCTCCGGCGTCTGTAAACATTCCAAACAGTCCGTAGCGGCCGCCATCTTGTCTCTCGGTAGGATCGAGAGACAAGAGGAGGCCAAAGCGAAGGGGCAAATGACCATAAGGGGGCATAGTAGATCCTCCTTGACCTCTTAGGTTTGATGTGGAGGTTTTAAAAGGGCCCCGCGGGGCAAAAAAAAAAAAATAATAATAATCGAACGGCTGAATGGATTTGCACAAAACTTGGCAAAATTGTAGGGACTGGTAGCCCGATGTGCCTTTGCTAGGTCTCAATATATGTGCTCCAGTGGATTTTGAGAAATTAACGTTCAAAAAAAGATATATATCTGTAACAGCGCTCCGCTTCGCGGAGATAAAATTATCTCTGTATTACCTAGCTGTTGCTAACACCAGTTAGCGACCGCTAGTAGGAGATAGCGACCATCTTGGGCTCCACTTTGCATGTCAGTGATATTTATCACTAATGACATGCAAAGTGGGCATGCCAAGATGTTAGCGACTGGAAACAGTCGCTAACATCGCTATCTCCTATTACCAACTTTTGGAGATATTCGCGCTAAGCGCGAATATCTCCAAAAAGTAACACCTGCCCTGAGCAGTTCTTAGCCATGTTATCCAATGGGAGGTGGATAACATGGCTAAGAGCATTAGCTCGGTAATGCATGAATATCGCTGACTTTTCAGCGATATTAATGCATTGCGGTCGTTTTTCATCGCATTTGCGATAAACCTTGATAATAGCAAGGTTTATCTGCGATAATTTCTGACGATGCTTAGCGGTAAAAAATTTGTTGCTAAGCATTGTTAGGGATAAATATCGCTTAACTTTGGTAATATGCCCGAACGTCTGTTAACGTTCGATTCGAAGGAAATCAGGAAGTGTTGAAAAACATTGTCTGCGCCATCTTGCCTTTTTTCAAATGCCACACTTTTGTCGTGCACGGCAGCCATTTTAGATGCCTTGACCAGACCCACTCTCTGTACGCTGTCGATCCTTAGCATGGCTCCCCACCCTCGTAAGTATCTCCCCCAGGCACTGGTCACCCCCTCTCTCTGTCTTATGCATGGGTAATAAACCTCCCCCATCTGCGCTGCTCTTCCCTGAGAATCACACCCTGTGCCCGCCCGACACCTCCCTTTCGCCCTATTCACTACCGCACCCTCTGACACTCCTTTTCCTCTGTGTCCGATTGTCCAGGCCGGTCCTAGGCTATCAGCTAGCCCTGCAGATGTAGTTTATGGCCCCAGCTGTAAAGAATCACCCCTCTTCAAAGGAGTTATAGTAGATCAAGGCCCACACCCGATGAGATCCGTCACAGCACATGCGTTCCTACTATCTGAAAACCATCCTGTATTGTGATTGGGGAGGGGACCGAGCCTGAAGCGGAAGATTCCAGGGATGACTCTTTGTACATCAAAGTTTTTACAATTATGTGTCACATTAAAAATATATAGCACTCCAACAAAGTAGTAAGATTATAAAACTTTAATAGCTTATAAATATATACAACAAAACAAAAACAGTAAAAACATTTAAACATTTTTAGGGAAAATGAAGGAAGTAGCGGTCGGCTGTGCGAATAGTCCCAACGTAGCACAACGTCCATATTTCTGGACGGCACCCAGGTGATGTTGCCTGGGTGCCGCACTGATTTCGGTATCCGGCGTGGGGCGTCGCGGGGGTGGGTCATCAGTAGCGGTCTGTTGTGCGAATAGTTCCAAGGCAGCAGAACGATGGCACCAAGGTGATGTCCAGTAAGTTGCCGCCCTCCGAATAACGGCGTGGGGCGCCCCGGGGGGGGGGAGGCGGCGTGAACGGGCCTCCCCAGGTGGAGCCTCGTCTGCTGTAGTGGGGCGCCCCTTTACCGTTTCAGTTGCCATTCCGTCCGCTTTTGGTCCACTGTGTCAAAAGCCGCAATTCAGCTGAGTTGCGCCCACTCTTGCGGTGCAGCGATAGGCGGCTGTCACAGGACTCTCAAAATGGCGGCAGGCTCTTTCTTTTTTGGGCCTGGTCCACTGAAATGGCCCTGGGACACCTTGGAAATCGCACGCTTGTCTGCTAGGTCTTGGACCCCATTCTCGAAAGCGTCCCCTCCGCCTTGAGGATTTAACAAAAGTTTTGGGGGCCCCCGACTCCTGCAGGCTTCTTGTGGGGAGCGGCTGCCATGATTGCTCGCGGAATGACCACGACGGAGCCACGAGATGGTGGTGCTTTCATGTTGACGCCAGCTTCAGTCTGAAACATCCAGAAACAAGGTGGGGCTTTCATCGTTTGGGGAAAAAAAAAAGTTTTCATACAATGAAAAGTGTTGTTTTTAGGTCATATGATCAAGCCTTCCATCATTAGGAAACCAAAAGTAAAATGAACCAATAAAAAGTTTTATAAACAAGTCACATGACTTGTTATGCGGCATAGGGTATAAAATGCGGAGAAAATACGTTGGCACGTGAGGCGGCGTCAGTAGCGGAACGATGTGCGAATAGGCCGAAGGCAGCACAACGCGCCAAGATCCAGATGGCACTGAGTCTAGTAAGTTGCCGCACTGGTGTTGCCATCCTACAATGCTGCGCCGAAAGTCGGCGTGGGGCTCCCCGTTGGCCTGTGAGATGGCGTCAGTAGCGGACCGATGTGCGAATGGGGCCAAAGGCAGCGCAACAATATTTTCTGAATAGAAGACACCACAAGGCGCTGAGATGCCAAGATCCGGATGGCACCGAGGTGGTGTCTAGTAAGTTGCCGCACTGGTGTGGCCATCCTACAATGCTGAAAGTCGGCGTGGGGCGCCCCGTTGGCCTGTGAGATGGCGTCAGTAGCGGACCGATGTGCGAATGGGGCCAAAGGCAGCCCAACAATATTTCCTGAATAGAAGACACCACTAGGCGCTGAGATGCCAAGATCCGGATGGCACCGAGGTGGTGTCTAGTAAGTTGCCGCACTGGTGTGGCCATCCTACAATGGTAAAAGTCGGCGTGGGGTGCCCCGTTGGCCTGTGAGATGGCGTCAGTAGCGGACCGATGTGCGAATGGGGCCAAAGGCAGCGCAACAATATTTTCTGAATAGAAGACACCACAGGGCGCTGAGATGCCAAGATCCGGATGGCACCGAGGTGGTGTCTAGCAAGTTGCCGCACTGGTGTGGCCATCCTACAATGCTGAAAGTCGGCGTGGGGCGCCCCGTTGGCCTGTGAGGTGGCGTCAGTAGCGGACCGATGTGCGAATGGGGCCAAAGGTAGCGCAACAATATTTTCTGAATAGAAGACACCACAAGGCGCTGAGATGCCAAGATCCGGATTGCACCGAGGTGGTGTCTAGTAAGTTGCCGCACTGGTGTGGCCATCCTACAATGCTGAAAGTCGGCGTGGGGCGCCCCGTTGGCCTGTGAGGTGACGTCAGTAGCGGACCGATGTGCGAATGGGGCCAAAGGCAGCACAACAATATTTTCTGACTAGAAGACACCACAAGGCGCTGAGATTCGGTTACCACCGAGGTGGTGTCTAGCAAGTTGCTGCACTGGTGTGGCCATCCTACAATACTGCTCCGAATAACGGCGTGGGGTGCCCCAAGGGGAGGGGTGAACGGGCCTTCCCAGGTGGAGGCTCGTCTGCTGTAGTGGGGCGCCCCTTTACCGTTTCAGTTGCCATTCAGCTGAGTTTCGGCCGCTCTTGATGCTACAGCGACAGGCGGCTGCAACAGGACTCTCAAAATGGCGGCCTGTTCTTTGGATTTGGGCCTGGTCCACTAAAATGGCCCTGGGACACCTTAGAACTCGGACGCTTGAATTTTTTTTCCTTTCCTCTACATGCAAAAAAAGGTAAATGCCCGGTACGTTACACGCTTCATCTGCCACGATGTACTCTCCAGAGGAACCGAAAAAAAATATAGTTATGGTAACTATACCATGCATCGTCATATGGAGAGGTGGCACCGATTAATTATAGTGCTGCATAAAAGAGAGATTTGGAGAAGAACCCCCGACCTGCCAGTACATTCATCAAAGAAGTGGCACTGACAGCATCAGAGGCAAGGGAAACGGTCCCAAATATTTAGAAGAACTTTGGAAAGATTAAAATGACATGTTTAGATTGTGGCAAATTAATTTGATGTGGACAGATGAGTGTTACTCTAATAAATACAGCATATGAACATCATGATAGTCGATGGTTGGTAGAGACATTTTGACTATATCCTGGACCTGCCCGTCCTCGCCCAAAATGGCGCCGGAATAAATGGGACTCGTAACTCCTTGTTGTGTACTTGTTGTACAACCTTGATATCACGAGATACGTATGCAGTTTTGAAGCACATGGCGGGCGGGGACGAGAATAGATTGAATATTTCGACATCTCTATTGATATTAAGTTGTGATGTGTTATTGATTACTGTACTATTGAAAGTTCGAATTAACGTCACCCATGGTACTTGCCCGCAAATGTATATCTAGATAATTTTATTGTAACTGGCCCTGTCGTATTTTAATTATAAAATGTACGTCCACCGATTCCGCAACTGTTAGACACCTTAGTTCTTGCAACCTAATGGCCCGCCCGTTACGTTCCTCTACAGTGTAAATGTCTCCTCATCATATACGATTACAGTTTGCTCCGTGGCCGGCGCACGTGGTTATAGGCCTGTATTTGTATACCGACATTTTCACAATAAAGGTTTTTCAAAGAAAACATGGTAGTAGTATTTACATTGGTAAAGTTTTTAATAATAGTCACTGTTTTAGAATCAGTAAAAGGCAAGTGAAATAAAGCAGACCAATTACATGAAGGGTAAAAGGTATAATACGCAGGAACGCAGTAAAGATAAATGGTCAAGGGCTGTTGTGTTTTCTACTCCTGCAACATAAAGTGATCGATAAGAATCTCATATTCAGGCGTATCGGCAACTAAGACAGCAGGTCGACCCTCTTTTGCTCAACGGCTCCGTCATGGGACGAAGAAACGCCCTTTTTCTCGAAAAAAGAATATATTTTACTTGCAGGACAGTTGTAAATTTTCCGGGAAAGTACATTAGCCTGGAACATTATAACATATATGTTTAAGAAAAAATAATGTTCGGAAGTAATAAAAAGCGTAATTTTTAGGTCATATGACCAAGCCTTTCATCATTAGAATAAGAAAAGTAAAATGATCCAATGAAAAGTTTTATTAACAAGTCACATGACCTGTTATGCTTACGTTACGCGCTGCGCGTCGCGCCCCGGATCACTTCCGGATGCGCTAACGCGGCGCGTCATATGACGCATTACGCGACAACGCAGGTCCAGAATACAGTCGAAATGTCTCCACCAACCAGCGGTCGGAACACAACCCCTTTCAACAGGCTAAATAGTTCTGTTAAATGACAACAGAAGGGACAGGCAACAAGAACCATCAGTCAAAGAGGGGAGGGCTAGTTCTTCTCTACCGGGTTACGTTGGGGCGCTACCGGAACTGATCGAATTGGTAGTCTACAGTGTTTCTGGATGTTTCAGACTGAAGCTGGGGTTAGCATGAGAGCACCACCATTTCGTAGCTCCGTCGTGGCCATTCCGCGAGCAATCATGGCAGCCGCTCTTTATCGTTATTTTGGGCGGGGTGGGTGGCGGAGCCGAGCTGTATTGCAGCCATCATGGTGTGGAGTTTAGTTCATCTCACTAGTTTCGTATTTGTCATGAGGGGTTGTTCCTAATGTTTCTATTTTAGCGAGGTCAAAAAGAGATCCCATTAGTGGCCTACTGATTTTGCTCGATTCCTTTTGTTTTTTTACACGATTTTTCGTTATCTGCAAAGACTAAACAGAGTATTGCGACTCTGTGTTTGTTTGTAAATAGAGAATGAACCAAAGAGAACCAATTCTAAAACAGTAAATGCTTGGATAACAATCAATCAAATGGAGAGAGAAGCAGGCACGACGTATTACAACGGGGGCAAAGGCCTGCGTTAACTACCTTTCACTATCTGCAAAGAGAGAGTACTCCTAATAGAAATGAGGGGGGGGGGCAGCATTCAAAGCAGATCAGTGTGCATAAACACGAAAATGTTTTTACTTACCACGTACTTGACATTCGACAGCTTATGATATTTGCTATTAAAAAACCATTGAAATTCACTGAAAAAACCATAGGTTATAGACCATATATAGTTAGGAATTAGCATTTACAAAACCTTGAAAATTCACTGAAAAAACCATAGGTTATAGACCATATATAGTTAGGAATTAGCATTTACAAAACCTTATTTTACTCACACAAAACCATTGAAATTCCATATATAGTTAGTTGCACTAACTATATATCGCGCACCCGCAATCCACTGCTGATGATGTCACATATTACATCATTCATGACATGGTCAGTGACATCACTGATGACATCACTGATGACATCTCAAATGACATCACTGATGACATCTCAAATGACATCTCATTTGACATCAATGATCACATCACTGATGATATCATTCATGTGATAATACAATGCATCTCCTCACACTCTAATATAACCTCCGTTACACCCAGTGTTAAATACAGAGTATAATTTTTGAAACCATTGACACACCAATACTAGTTACTACATACGCACTCACTGATTCCTATGTCTACACACACATTCACTCATTCACCCATACAATCATTCATACATACAATCACTCATCTTTACAACACTATCATATGCACTCATACACCTATACAGACACTCACACTCTGCCACTCATCCATGGAGTTACTCACACACCTAGTCAGTCCTGAAAAGAATCAATCACACTTCCATTTTCTCATCTATACAGTTAAACACAGAACACCTTACATTTTTGAAACATATACTAACACATACTTACTCTCTTATACAATCACTGATACAAGTACACATTGATCTGCACAGAGTCACACACCTCCCAGCCAGCCATACACACACTCAGTCTCCCATACAAATACTTGTGCAACCAATCAATAACCCATATAGCAACTCATATAGCTACTGATCAACACATGCAGCAGCTTGCACAACAATAGACATACTGATGCACACTTTCAGACAGTTTAGTCACTAACCTGTGCATTCAGTAAGACGCATTTAATCACTCACTCATACAGTCAATCACGCACCTACTAAAACCTTCATTCAGACACTTATACATCCACTCATTCTTCAATATGTAAAACATATTTAAACTTTACAGAAACACATAATCACTGGATGATGTCATCAGTGATGTCATCAGTGATGTCATTTAAGATGTCATCAGTGATGTCACTGACCATGTCATGAATGATGTAATATGTGACATCATCAGCAGTGGATTGCGGGTGCGCGATATATAGTTAGTGCAACTAACTATATATGGAATTTCAATGGTTTTGTGTGAGTAAAATAAGGTTTTGTAAATGCTAATTCCTAACTATATATGTTCTATAACCTATGGTTTTTTCAGTGAATATATATATAAACACACATATATACACAGACAAATCAATTGACTTAGCTATTATCTCTCCATTTTAATAACACGTATTGACATTCAGATATAGTTTATAGTGAAATGAAGATGAATATGTTGTTTTTCTCCACATGAATATGAGATATTCATCTGTGTTTCGCTTGACAAGAAATAGATACTTTATGTATCAAGGAGACAAATACTCTACTTTGTGTTTTACCCTGTGCGTTCTTCATCTTCATAGACCGTGAAGCCAAGATAACAAGATGTGAAATCAATTCATGTTAATTGTGAAAACTGACACTATTTTGTAATTTGCGTTTAATGGGTGCGTGAAAAATGCTAAACCAACCTCTGCGTTTTCCTCAGAAAACATGTCTGCAAAGTTGTCAACATTTCCCAGTAAGATATGTGGGGCAGTATCATATAAATTGAGTTCTGGAAATGCTAAGTTAAGACAGGTCTCACCCACACTTTTGGGCCGAGTAGAAGAGCAGGAACTTAAGCATTTTACTATCTTACACAGTGGTAAATGGTTATTTGTTACTAGAAATGTAAAGAAATGTGCTTCTTTTTGGTAGCACTGTAGAACGTGTTTACATTTTAAAATTAAACATCATAACACAGAAACATCAAAATATCAAAATAACACAACTAAAAGATAAAGGGCAAAACAAAGCTCTCAAATCAGAAAACAACACAAGAACCGCAATGAAGTACAAAAACACAGTACAATAATAGAGCATAAAAGCACACCAGCACAAAAACAACACAGCCATTACTCGGATAACAAAATGCAGTGTAAGAAATATGCATAAACATACTTGCCACAAATTATCACCTCCAGAAATCTGGTTTTCCAATGTGCTGGGACATGGTGCATGCATCAAACACTGACTGATAAAAATGACACCCCTCTCGTGCAAGTAGGCCTAGTGCCTGCGCCAGGAAATGGCCCAAAACGCACCATGGATTCATCACATTTTTCCACTCAAAACCAACCTGTTTTTTGCAAAGTATGTAGATGTGGATTTTGGGCCCTATCTCAGCCAGCACCTTGAGAAACCTACCAATCCTGGATATTTTAATAAACTAGACACCTAGAAAAATACAGAATGGGTTAACTTGTGCGGCTCTCACCTGGTTATTTGTAGCCAACATCAACCTATATTTCTCTCATTTCTGTGATAGAAAGTTCTGGAATGTGCCGGGAACCACAAACTTCTTTCCACCCAGTATTCTCTTAAATCTTCCAATCAAAATAGTATGTCACTTGTGTGAGTAGGTCTAGTGCCCTAGACAGGAAACGGCACAAACCACAACTTGGATACATCACATTTTTCAGCTTAAAAGTAGCCTATTGTTTGTAAAGTGGGTAGGTGTTGATTTAGGGCTCTAACTCAGGCAGCAACTTGGGAAACCTAGCAATCATGCACATTTTTGAAAGGTAGACAACTAGTGGAGTTGAGAGTGCTGTGACTTCTGTGGCTCCCATGATGTTTTTGTTCCCCACACTGCCATTCAAACCTTGCCTTAATTCACGTAGTTCCCTTACAATTTTGCGATGAAAACATCTGGAGTCCAAATAAATCCACAAAATTCCTACCACCCAGCATTATCCTACTTGTGCTAATAAAAATGCTGCCCCACTGGTGTGACTGGCCTAGTACATGAAGGGATCAAACAAAAGGTCAATGGGACCCCTTGCATGGGGACTTCCAATAACCTCAGTTTGATCCTTTCCTGTCACAGGCACAAGACACAACAGGTGGCACATTAGCACAAGTTGGGTGGTGTTGAAAGTTAGGAATTTTGTGTATTCCTGTGGATTCTGGAAGTTTCCATCACTGAAATGTAAGGAAAAATGTGTGATTTCAGGCAAATATTTTGGTTTGCAGGGCATTGTGGGTAAGAAAACCTTGGGGGGCTCACACAAGGGACACCACCCTCGAATCCCCTTGTTGTCTACTTGTCCACTTTTTCAAAATGTCTTTAGTTGGTAGGTTTTCATTGTTGGTGCCTGAATGCGGCCCGAATCCCACAGGTACACCTCTTGCTGATCTCTCCACATAGAACTTTAGGGTCTTTTGTGTCAAGGTCTCTTCGCCCATCCACACAAGTAACTTAGGGGAATACTATGTTGTTGGAAATGTGTGGCTCCCCACAGATTCTAGAAGTGTGAAGAAAATTTGTTTTTAGTCAACGTCTGAGGTTGGAAGGAAATTGTGGGTATGATAAAAGTGTAGGATGCATGCAAGGCACACCACCCAGTACTGCCCCAGATATCTACTTTTAAGAACTGTCTGGGGATGGTAGGTCATTCAAGGTGGCAGCATACCCGAGTCCAAAAAGTGAAGCCATTAACCACTGAAAAATTGGGAGTTAGCTGCACTCTCCTAGCCAATATGTAAAAAAACACTCAATAGAATAAAATGTCCTCTCGCTTGCCATTGGGATGCAATGCTTTAGTCCTCAGAGGAGCAGCAAGATTGTTGAGTTTTTAGGGGTGAGGGTGGGGCCTGATACTAGGATGGGAATACCCATCCAATTATTTTCTTAAAAATATATATTGCTGCAATAGAGTGGGCTTTCTGCCATTTACAAATCTCAAAAAACAATTGCCAAACACTCACTAAATCCAGATTTCCAGTGATTAGCTGGAACAGCTTCTCTTTGCAGAAGTGCTTACTGGTGCTCAGGCTCCCATCCTGCAAGTGTGTTACAACTGGTGTGAGCAATGCCTGGTTGTATCATGTTGTACATACATGATGTACTGTCAGCAACATGTTTGGGTAACTGAGTTCCCCATGGATCATTCACCTGCCAGTGTTATCTGCTTCATCGCATGAACCACTCTGAGCAATGATATCCTGCAGCAGGAAACCAGCAATTCCATGCACCTTGGTCGCAAGATCCCCAGTTGTAGGCAAGACATGGTATCCTAGGTATGGCAACAGGTGAAGGACCCTTGTTGCTTCCAACAATAGCCCTACTTTCTCCACATTTGCCACAAAATTGAGTTATTATTTACCGTCATCAATTTATTATACTTTATGGTTGACTTTAAAATGATTTTGACTTAATGATATTCAACAACACTATAAGTTCTAGGTCTCAAATGTACTAAGCATTTGCACAACCCAAGGTCAACACAAAGATTTCAATACGATTTACAAAGACAAGCAAGGGTAGAATTGTACCAGCATTCATTACCTTATACAGAAATGTACAGAAATGTAAAGCAACACAACGGATTGAACTGCATTAGTTTAAATTTAACAGTGGTAGGCATTCAATGGATGGAGCATCAGAGTTCCCATGCATCCACCCATGGAATTTGATTTGGAACTGAGATCAGTAAACCTGGGATTGTGCTAAATGGTACAAGACCTGATCATGGTGTAACGAGGAGACATGTGTATTTCTCCACATTATTTTCGTTTTCCAAGTGTGCTGCATTTTGAAGCATACACTGGAAGATTTAATTGTCCCTTAGGATTGATTTTGCGCAGGAATGTATCTGTTCTAGCTCACACGGGGACAAGTGTGTTCCTTAACATGAGATACAGTAAAGTAATATGAAGTTAGTGCTTACAAGATGCTAATGGAGTCACAACACTGTGTTTATGTATGCATTTATTTATTATAAATCTATTGAGCTAAGGTGAACATTTCAAATGGAAGTGTGTGAGATATAATTAGTAACAAACCCAGAAATGAGCTTTATTGAGACAAGTACGCAGTATTTTAGAAAACACTATCTAAAAGTACAGATGACAAATAAGGAATCTGACATCATAATGGAATAATTATTTTTATGTCCCATTAATTGTAGTGGCAGAGCAGTTTTAAAGCTCATTAAGGGTGATTATGAGAGCCGGGGAGTTCAAATGCAATAGTGATGTGAGATAGAGAGATGAAAACCTAAACATTACACATGCTTGAGGGTCTATATGTGATTCAAATTGACAGATACAAGGTTTCTAGCTGAGTAGGAGAAAGCCAGGGTGTCTGAGAGGAGAGCTCATGGAATGTTGAAGGAATATACTTTTAAGTGAGGAAGGAAAGTAAAATACAAAGGTTTTAGAAGAGTAGGGCTGGAAATCTTAGGTCCATCTAGTAGTAAATGGCTTTCACACAGTCAGAAATGTTTTATTGGAAGTGAGCAAAGAAAGAAAAAAGAAAGTTTACATATCATTGGCCTGATGGTGGGTGGAATAGCCAGAATATGTCACCAGTGGAGCTAGTGAAGAGAGATGTGGTATTAAGGGTGAGCTTCGAGGATGGCAACTAGTAGAGTGGTTGGTAGGAATTATTTGGAGTCCCAGGCCACAGAGAAAGGGCTGTTAGAACTACTGTAGGCTGGTCTTGATATCAACTGCTCTGGGGAGATTAATGTGGGGTCAACTACAGTAACAAATGCTGATCAAGATGAATGAGTATAGATGAGAAAAATATTTTTACAATATATGTAAAAATGTTCAATTATTTTAATTAATATATACACTTAAACAACTTAATCAAAAACAAAAACGTTTAAATAAAAAAAAAATATATATATTTTTTACAGAATTTATCAAGACATTTAAAAATACTTCCTAATCCATTTCCATACCAAACCTACAACTTGCTACTAAAATACAAACAAACAAAAAATGTGCATAATGGAAAATGAAAGCAGGAAATATACATTACAGTGTTTAAAGACTACTAATAAACATAACATAAACAAGATTTTAAACAACAACATGTAAAAACGGTTTATTATCTGCATCCATATTAAAAATAAGGAATACAATGCATATTCTTGGCTGGGAAAAAATAGTTCATCTTATCTCACTGCTCATATTCAAGCCACAGAGAAATGGCAGTCAGATAATTATTATGCAAGCCACTGTTGAGCTGGCCCTGTTTTACCAATGCTGTGGAAAGATTAGTGAGGGATATTTAGTGTTGTTTGAGTTTTGTAATGATGGAATCCTTGTGACTCCTAATGGATTATGCTGAACGGTGATGTAAGCATTAGAGCATAATGGTGCGAATGCAGCTTTGAACGTTGAGTTTGCAGCTACATGCAGAAGAATGAAAATGTATTATACTATGCGCTTTGTGTGGTGTAGCCATTGGTGAGTACCCGTTCTGGGGAGGACACTACAACTGATTCAAGATTGTGACATGGTGAAACTGAAAGACATTACTACACATTAGTCTTAATATCGCACCCTCTACCTCTCACCAGTGACAATGAATATCAGAAGTTCAAAAAAGATAAACAGTAAATTTCTCAGGAAGTATTATCAAAGAGGTACGAGAATTGTCATTCTGGAGTGACAACAGATAATTGAAGTGGCCTATGGAGGACATCATAAAATTGTTGTCACCAAACAAACTTTCCGAGACTGAGTCTGGTTTCCGCATCTCGACGAGACAGTTGAAAGAGAATTAAAGGGCTTTCATCTCTGCAACCTCTTATGGATACATTGGAAAACATTGCAGTGACTTCTTCTATCCTCTTGACAATGGACATCACCTGATGGTGATCTTTGATGAATACTCCTGTTTTTCATTGATAGAAGATCTCTCATCTATCACTCAAGAATGCGTCATTGAGTGATAATCTGCGTCTTCACAACCTGGGGTGTTCCTGCGAACCTAAAGTCTGACAATGTGCCATTTTTCAACAGCCAAGTATTCAGAGTCTTTCTCTGTCATCAAATTATGAAGCATCAGAAGAGCACAACTCTTTGACAACAGACCAATGTCCTTGTCAAACGTTTCATGAGTACTCTTCAGAAAGCTATCCAGTGTGTTGTACTGGAAATGCTCAACCTTAAGATTGCCTTAAATTTGACTCTTCAAGCTTACCATTCAACCCCCTCACTCAACCACAGGTAAAAGCCCTGCAACCTTGATGTTCATGAAAGCAATGATGACAAAGTTACCTCAATGGTCCAATAGAAGATGAAACACTGAGGAAGAGACCTACATCAAAGACTTGGGTTGTAAGAGGAAAATGAAGGCCTATGCAGACAAGCATTGACGTGGAAAGAGTGTTAAATTCAATAGAGGAGATAGAGCGCTTGTTTGTCAGCATAGAAACCACAAGCCTGATCCTCCTTTCGATGCTGAACCATTTCAGGTTGTGCCCAGCAAAGGACATATGGTGACTGCCCAATGTCATGGGAAGTCCATTACGCAAAATTCCTCGCATTGCCAACATGTGGCTCAACTCTCATCAGGCACTGATGTCAACGTAGAGACCTGAACTGAATGGACAAATAAAGACCCCTGACTGCTGCTGTTTCTACATAACAAACGCTGGTCATCAATACTTCTACTGCCAGTCTGCAGTTTCCAGTGGGAAGGGTATGCCCAGACGTGGGTCCTGTGCTCACTACACCACTGGATGCAAGCTAGCCTGGCTGATGAAGGGTGATGCCCAGAAACCGGTCCCAGGATACTTGTTTTCGGTCCAGGGAGGACCTGACTTGGCAGTTAGGGCTGGGCTGTTCCCACAAGGAACAGGGTCAAGATTGATATGCATATGGCTGGGTCCAAACTGGGGTGGTGTGGTGAGTAAAAGAATGATGGAATAAATCCAGTTCCTTGTGACTGGGGGTGACAGTTTGCAATGTCCAGCCTTCCATCCATCAATTGTTTTTTTTGCATATTTCGCCCTAAGTGGGAAGGGTGTTCCCAAACGTGGTTCCCGTGCTCACTACACCATGGGATGCAAGCGAGCCTGGCTGATGAAGGGTAATGCCCAGAAACCGGTCCCAGGATGCTTGTTTCCGGTCCAGGGAGGACCTGGCTTGGCAGTTCGGGCTGGACTGTTCCCACAAGGAACATGGTCAGGACTGATTTGCATATGGCTGGGTCCAAACTGGGGTGGTGAGGTGGTGAGCAAAAGAATGATGGATGAAACCCAGATCCTTGTGACTTGGGGGAGAATGTTTGCTTTGTCCAGCATTCCGTCCATCAATTGTTTCTTTTGCACAGGATGTAAGATAAAGCACCACAAAGACTAATTTAAGAGCAATGACTGTGTAAATATGTGGTAAAGATTGCCAATTCGTATTTAACAGAGTGGGAGATGTAGTGTTGTGTGATTTCTCAATGATGGAGCCCAAATGGATCCTGATGGGCTCTGTAGAACTGTGACGTAAACATTAAAGCTTAGAGAAGTGAATGCAGTTTTAGAATGTTGTGTACACAGTTACACACAGAAGAATAAAGATGTGTTATACTTAGCTTCGTATGTGGTATAGTCATTGGTGCCTACCGGGGCTCAGATGGACGCTAGAGGATAATCTACAGTACCAATGCTGATGAAGAAAAATGAGGATAGGATATATGAGAAATGGTTGTATTGAGCAAAGGAAATAATGTTAAATACATGGCAGAGTGATGTTTTAGTTGGGCTGAGGGGGTAGATGTAGATTAGAACATATTTAACAGGTTATGAGAGGAGGCATATGTAGTGAAATAGTTGAGGACTAGATGTTGCAGTATATTTGAAAAGATTGGGCATTTGGAATACTGGGAGACAGTTAGACATCAACTATGAGATAATTGATCAATTTCTCTGGTGAAGCAGAGCTGGTAAAAATTACATGTTTAGATTTAGTATATTGAGTTTGTTTCTTTTCAATTATGACTTGTTTCCTTTAGTGTGCTTGTTTTCCCTCCGCCCCCATGTATTGCTGTGCTTGTACACATTGAAACCGTCTTGGTGCTTGTTTGTGATTTACAACTTATTAGGTATTCACAAGAGAGTATCTGATTTTCCCAAGCACTACTCTGACACTCTCCTGGGAACAGTCAAAAGTGTCCCAGTTTGAAAATAAAATGTACAGGTTCAAAGTAAACATTCCAGAGGCACATGTCCATTTACAAGACCAAACCATGGGCAGTAATGTGCCCAGTGTGTCATGGGCACTAATGCAAGAAAGGAACTGGATCACCTGGCTACTGTCTGAATAATAGATTACAGCAATAATCAGGGTTAAGTGGGCCCGACTGGGTCCCGGTGACACAGCTCCTGCTGCACCAACTGAGGTTACTCCCCTGACCATGGAGTGCCGTCAGTAAATAATATGTGAACGCTAAAGCCCCAACATGCATTTAAGAGACATTCTAGCAAATCCAGTGTCCTGTGTCTTCTCTTTTATTTGACTACGTTACTGTGAATGCAAAAAGCATTTGTCTCACTCAATACAACAATAAACGTCAAGGCACTGTTAGTAAATATACAACTAAAATATTATTTTTTTCTGCATCATGAGGGCTGCAGTGGGATAGTTTTAGCAATAATAGCACCATTTTCTTGACTTTATTTCCTCCCCCTGGTAGGCTTTGAAAAGCAACGATACCAATTTGTTCCTGCAAAAATTAACTCCTGTTGATTTAAAGTCAATTATAGGATGGTGTTACACGGGCTTGCTTGGTGCAGGTGCTAGACTGCCATTAACACACTTAATGACCACAAGGAATATGAAATCAGATCAATTAAGGGAGGGGGCGGTCCAGCCCACAACCTCTAATCACAAATGGACAACCGCTAATGAATAGGATCTCTCTGGGGTCTGCAATCTGGAAATCAAATCATCTGGACAGTAAATCAATTCAGATTGATATAATTTCAGCTGACTTTACGCCCAGCTGGTTTGCAAGACACATAAAGGCTGCAAGTGGAAGAAGGAGAGGTCAGGACACTGGGCTGAGACAAGCCTGATTTAAAGATAAGCACCCTTTTAACATTTACAGCTCATGTCCTAGCAGCTGCTAGCATCGACTCGTTTCTGACTGTGATTAATCTCCTACTTATATTGGCATCTTTTTCCTTTAATAAAACGGATTTACCCTCACCTCTTGCTCAGCAAGGAATACAACATTTTTCTCAGAAGCGATTATAGCAAAATGTTTATAATTGGGTAGCTAACTAGCAGCTCTGACTGTAGACAGTAAGAATAACATGAAAAAGTGTGCCCATTATGACCATAATTCGATTCTAAAACCCACTCATAATTGTTGGTGGCTTGCCAAGGCCTCAGAGATCCTTGAAACGGGGTTGGCAATATGCCTAACCTGTACTTCATCTAGCACGTTGCCCGGCATCTATTGGCAGAGTTAGTTGAAACAAGCTTGTTTTTGAAACAAATGATTCAGGAAGGCGAATTATAAATCACAATGTCCCAGATATATTTTTCGGGTACAACACAGACACCTAAGTTGCTGCCCTGTGTTGCAGGGAGAAAACAGCATTGAGGAATATTTATTCAAAAAAATGGCCTCCTGCTGCGGTCTTACAGCCTGATTCATGTACGGGCCGTTTTGCGTGGCCCTAATAGCGAATCATAGCGACTCGCTATTGAGGACACGCAAAACGGTATTCATGTAGGAATTGCTAAATAAATAGCGATTCCTACATGTTCTCTATTTGCGAGTAGAAATTTGCTACTCGCAAAAAAAGGAATAACTCCCCATTCATTCCTATGGGCCAAAAGGCCCATAGGAATGAATGGGGAGTATCCCTTATTTGCGAGTAGCAATTTACTACTCGCAAATAAGATAGCGATTTTAAGGGTGCCAGGGGTGTCCAAAGGACACCCTGTAGCACCCCTAAAATGCACATTTGAACAGGTGTTGCGCACACACATGTCCAAAGGACATGTGTGTGTGCAACATGCAACTTAGAAAAATGCTTTTAAAAGCATTTTTCTAAGTTTTTGCTATTTACCGAGAGGTCTGACCTCTCGGTAAATAGCGGCCCAAATTTGCAAAATCGCAATTTTTGAAAGTGTCATGAATAGCATTTAAGGAATCTCTAATAGAGATTCCTTAAATGCTAATCCTCGCATATTAGCTAATTCTTCATTAGCGATTTTTGCATTTGGGATTGTGAATCCCAAATGCCAAAATTGCACTCGCAAAAGGCAAGATTCTGAGAATCTTGCCCTTTGCGAGTGCAATTTAGCTTCATGAATCAGGCTGTTAATGTGCACTGGTGCTCTTAAAGTTTGCTTTGAGTTATGCACAATCTCGCATCAGATTGTGCTTTGTAGCATAGGCAACTACTGGAAGCATACCCTTCCAGTACAAATCCTTTGTCTACACTAGTGATACTCAACGTACTGCCCGGGGGCCGCATGCAGCCCTCCTAACCTTTACATGCACCCCCCTGAGCCGCAGCTGCACTGGGCTTCTGTTTACTTGAAAAAAAAAAGTTAAATATACAGCAAGGAGTGTTTTAAAGGTTAATTGCAGTTAAACAAAAGGATGTATTTAGGCCCTTAACTTTAAGAACACCTTCATTTTTAAAGACAGCAAAGGTAAAATGGTGTATTTCATTAACCTTAACCTATAAAATAATTCCACCTTAGTTAATCAAATTAGAGCAGTGTATTTAGAAGTATTCATTGAAGTGATGGTTTTCAAACATGAATTTAGAAAGTTAATTCCCCCCTTACACTGACAGTGATTACATCCAACCACATGTTTTGTTTAGATCACACCTTGAATTTTGTATTTTATATTTTAAGGTCCTCTTATACAATAAGGGAAGGAAAGTGAAATAAAAAAATTGCCCAGGGTCACACAGTTTGGTCAACTGGAGAAGCCAGGATTCATCCCTGGTTTTCCGGTTTCACATTGTGCAATTGAGTTCAGCCAGTATACATGCTTTGCTTCCCCTAAACCCACTTTACAACCACCCTCCCCTGTTGGCATCAGTGCGGCCCTCGGTACCACCAAAGACCAAATTATGCGCCCCCCGGGAAATGTTTGTGAGTACCCATGGTCCAGAGAAACATAGAAGGATCCCATGCACTGGATGTGTACTTTGAACTTCAGCATTCATGCAAAACATGGCTTTTTTGAGAAACAAAAACATTTCTCCTTTTTGGCACCTTGTTCAAGAGGTGTTCTTTTCTGAGCCGAAGCCTGAACTGACTGTAGATACAGTTTTGCATCAAAACCATTACATGTTTGCACTATAACACTCTGAGTCACTCCACCGTCACAGAAAGTGACAAAAGCAATTGAAATCACTTTTTCTGCTGAAAAATTGCACCTTTTCAGTGCACAATACCTTTTTCGGTGGGAGGAAGGGTCAGACCTGCTGGTCGGATGATAGGGGAATGTGTGGGCCGGTTTTATGAAGGTTTGTGGGCCTGTTTGGTTGTTTTGGTGGGCCGACTTTACTGTTGTTTTCCCTGCTATTACAACAAACAATGCTTGTAGCAAGCACACATGACTCTATTACCTTGCAAAACACCTGTACAACATGTCTTTTCAAGTTGAGAACTACCCTATTTGCAATTGTGGGTCTATTTTCAAGCTATCCGATTTGCTAAGGGGTCCACTCATTTTGATTCCCGGGCCTATTTTCTGTCCCAATCTGATGGGAAGTAAATACGAATGCATGGCTTTGCTCCACTTTGTGTAGCTTTATGTGACTTGGTGATTCTGAAAAGTCTTAGTAGATATGATCCAATGTTATAGATTTGCATTAACAAGCAGATCTGAAGAGGAACATTTGAAACATTTCCCAGAAGCAATATTACTAATCAGCAAGAATTCATTCATGCGGCCCTTTATAACATGGCATAGCCTAAATAAAAATGGGAAGCCTCTCAGACATGGCTGATGTACTCTGTGCAAATTTCTTGACAGGTTATGGTGCTGCTTGAAAACCAGGTTTCCTCAACATGCTAGTGGTGTTGGCCAGTACAGTTTGGTCAATCTATTAGGCAATGAAATATTCAGCCTCTGAACCCAGTACCTAAAGGGAGAGAGGGGTTTATGCCCCTCTTTCCAATTAATCATTTAAGTAGTAAATATTGCAGAAAGTACTATGAAAGCTTCTGTTTATTTTCGTTATCAGTCATTAATAATTTGCTATAAGGTGTGTTAAATGATTTATCTTTTTATTATCTAAGAAAGGTTTTCGTATTAGTTTTAAGTTGACCTATGCAAACCACAAAATATCTCCCCATATTATTTTCTCCTTAGCATGAAACACGTTATATTTTAACATAAACATAACACATAGCATTGTCAGTATGCCTCAGTTATACATTCACATCTTCTGCAGATGCACCACAATCCAGATGTACAACTCAACTTTCTATTTGAATGCTGGGACCTACATTAAGCTCTGTCATTGCAACTGAGTCCTATGTTGCATCATATAGATAGGAAGGAGGAGCACAAGGACAGTATATGCACAGGAGGTTTTGTTTGCAATGGAATAAAATGCAGGGTAAGGGGTAGTGCTTGTGGGGTACAAGGGAAGCTCACGGTTGGAGCCCAGCTCTCTCTGAGGACTTTTTGTTAGACTGAGATAAAATCACAGCCAGATGTGAGTATTTGGTCATCAACCAATGAGTGCAGAGGTATACCTTTCAAATGGGCCATAGAATGTACTTCACTGTTTGCTGTTTGTGGTGTCTAAGACAGCAACATTTTTTATGCAACAACATGTAACTTTACATTTCTCTTGTTAGTATGAGCAGTGAACTTCTAGTATTCATTGCTGTGTTGGATAAAATGCTAGGACTGTAGAGAGTATGACATCGGCATCGGGAAAATAGACAGCTATATGGAGATTACAAAGGGGAGACACCTGCACAATCGTAGACTACAATCATAACCAGCTATGGTCAATGAAGCGCTGATTCAGCAATGTTTACACAAGTGGGAAAATGATACATCAACACTTTATTCTATTCACATATAAACAGAGCATGTCAAAAATTCATTGTTAGATCTGGGGGTCTCTAGTTGGCAATGGTATTCACCTTTGTCCAAATAGGGACCCTTACTTCTAAGTCAGGATAAGGGGATTACACTCCTTAATAGCTCCTTCTTACCCCCTTGGTAGCTTGACAAGAGCAGACAGGCTTATCTTAGAGGCAATGTGTTAAGCATTTGTGAATATACACAGTAATACAGTGAAAACACTACAGATGGACACAACACAGGTTTTATAAAAAAAAGTATTCTTTATATAGACTTAACACAAGACCACAAACGACAAAGATCCACAATACTACACTTCTGATTGCTTTAAACATGATAAAAGTTACTTAGTTCATGTTGATGATAAATGCGACAAAGTTCTCAACAAAGTACGTGGATGCATAACGCAAAGTAAACAAAAGGCTCGCAAAAAGGGGAGATGCGTTCGTTCAGTGATCCGGTGGGGAATGATGCATCGGGCCTCAATGTGGGCGCAGAGTACGGGATGCATCGTGATCCTTACCAGTGCGGAGGTGATGCCTAGATTCTCGGCCTGATGGCCCGTTGCAGTGCACAAGATGGAGCCTTGATGAAATGCGATCATCCAGTTGCGATGCGGAAAGATGGCGCCCTTAAGGCGGCGATGTGATGACACTGCGATGATGATGCATAGGCGCCCTGGCAGCCTTGCGATGACTCTGTACTTTGGAGCCGCGACAGGCCCTGCAACACGCTTCTCCGGTGATGCGATGGCGACTCTCTCGATGGCGTCACACTTCTCCGGTGATGCGACAGCAGTCAGCTTCGATGAACACAAACTTCCAGGGAGATGCGGCGAAGGCTCACTTCTCCGGCGATGTGACGATTTCAGCTGCGGTGGCGACACGCTTGCTCTCGATGCGTCGCGCTCCCAGTTCCCAGCGACACGCAAATGTCTGTAGATAGAATTCCCAGCAAGAAAATTCACAGGGGGAGCTGGAGATGAAGTCTTTTGTCCCTGAGACTTCAGGAGGAGGCAAGCACAGTTCATTCCTTTGGAGAATATTCTGTAGATGATGAAATTCCCTAAAAGTTCCTTCTCCTTTCCTTGGCAATGAAGCAAGCACTGCAGGCCAACCCAGCAAACAGCACACTGGCAGAGGGGCAGTAAAACACCTGCAGCTTCCTTGGTTCTCCTACTTGGCAAAAGGTTTCTTGTTCCAGAAGTGATCTAAAGTTCTTGGGACCGGGTCCCAATATTTATACCCCAAAATCCTTTGTTCTCTGAAGGCAGAGAGGCCTCTGCCTAGTCCAAACCAGTTCCTGAGCCCTTTGTTTACATGACTATCTTCTTCCTTTCACTGTGCAAGGGAGAGACATCAGCCCCCCCACAGGAGGTGGAACCAGCACAGGGGAGGGAAGGCACAGCTTTTGAGCACTTTGTTGACAAGATTCCTTCTCTTCTTTCACAGTCCAGGGCAGAGACATCAGACAAACCACAGGAGGTGGAGCCAGCATTGTAGAGGGAAGGCCCAGCCCTATTAAGGTCCCAGGTGCAACTCCTCCTTCCCATCTAGATGCAGATCTCTCTATTCACCACTGGGCTGCCCCAGCCTGTCTCTTGGAATCCCCCAGCCCTGTCACTCACAAACCCATACAAGGAATACACAACCTAGCAGAGGCAGGCCTGGACAGTTGAGTAAGAAAATACCTACTTTCTAAAAGTGGTATTTTCAAACACAGAATATTAAAACCAATTTTACTAAAATATGTATTTTATTATTCTGAGATACTAAATACAAATTTCTGCCATGTTCCCTGGGTCAGTTATGATTCTAAGAATGTAATAATCTAACTGCCCATTCTAGCCTATGGAGAACAGGTAGCCTTGCAATAGTGAAAAACAAAAATGGCTGCAGTTCACTATTATACAAGAGAATGTCCTACCTTATACTTACAATGCACCCTGCCCTTGGGTCTACCATAGGGGTGTCTACTATGAAGCAAAGGGAAGGTTTAGGGACTGGCAAGTGGGTACACTTGCCAAGTCGACATGGCAGTACTAGACTGCACACAGGCAATGCAATGGCAGGTCTGAGACACACCTTACGAGCTGCTTCTGTTGGTGGCACAACCAGTGATGCAAGCCCACCAGCAGCATTTGATTTACAAACCCTGGGCACACATGGTGCACTGTACTATGGGGGCTGATAGGTAAATCAAATAACCCAATCATGGAAATAATCAATTAGTCCACCAATTTCACATAGGAAGCACATGCACTTTGGAAAAAGAGGAGGCAATCCTTAAAAAATGGAAGAGAGACTCACGCCAATGATGCCAGGTCTAACATTCATGATTTAGGTGTATTCATAATTTTTTAGTAGGATAGGCCTAAATGAAGTGGGCTTCGGACCACATGTGGGTAACAGGAAAATAAAAGTAAATTATATGTAACTTGGTTAAAAACATGATTTTACAGTGTATCAAGAATATGATGTCCATGCAGGTTTAATGGGTAGAGACATGGAATGTGCTTTCGACTGTGGCTTTAATAAGCCTTAGAAGAAACACTGATTTATGGAAATCAGAAGTGATGGTATTGAAGGTCACACCAGTCTGTATTCAGGTGATCAGGTGGGTGTTTGTTGATGAATATATTTTTAGGTAATTTCTCAAAGAGCAGGATTGAGAAGGATTTGTTCGGAAGAACATTTGAAGTTCAGGGTTTTTAACATGAAAGACCTAGGCGAAGCACTCTTCTTTTTTGATGATGGATATGTGAGGTAAGGCTTTGTGCCTTCTTATAAAAACTTGAGTTGTGTAAGGTATTTATGGGTTTTAACGAGTAATTTATTTTGTTTTAAGCTGACTCTTTTAAATGTGATCTGTCCTCATTAGGCAAAAATTTAACCGAAGAGAAAACAGAGGTCTTTTATTTTTTCTTTTGTTTGACACAAAGCAGCCTGCTTCACAGAGGACAGATTTCAGCAGGGCGAAGCAGGCCTTCAAAAATCCCACAAGCTGGTCATATCTGTATTCCAGGTGAGAGGTGACCAATAGATTTTAAATTTCAGTACAAGTGTGTTGGTTTTATCAAGGAAAAGCTCTTATTACTGAAGACTGCTTGACACAAATTGGAACATTAGTATGAACCCTTTACCAAGAGAGGTCCTGCCAATAATTGACAAGGAAAATACTGCCATTGAGTTAAAAGTTGACAACCTTATATAGCGTGGAGGTAACTTTACCCAAATACCAAATTGGATGAGCAGGAAAAAATTGCTCTAATATTTTACATAGAAAAACTAGTTGTATTGTATTGATCAGAAGAATCTCAAATTTGGAGTGATGTGAAGAAGTTAGGGTTTGGGTTTAATCGTAAAAAATATTTTAAAGGATATACAGACGAAAATACCTCAGTCTCTTGAATTGCTCTCCACCTGCCTTCCTTCTCAGATCACTGCACCTTACACTCCTAGAAAATCTGCTCACAATTCTAAGAACAACTTTCCACAAAAACTAGAACACATCATTACCTGCTATCACATAATTACATACTGACCTAGGATACCACACATCAGGCCTCTTATACTTCAAAACAAGATCATAATGCATACAAGGTAACAATATTTAAATAGGTCTGTAAGAAAAGCACAATTTACCATGTGACTCCATATTACATTTCTTTTTACAACATAAAAACCTATTACATTTCAGTCACAGAGTATTTAAAAAATCTGGGGGGTACTAAAGCTCCCTTGCGTCTCCTGATCACACTGTCTTTCTTTGTATGGTCCATACTCCCAGTATTTCCAGGAAGCTCATCTTTTGTTTTTCAAAGGGCTCACCTTTTTCTTTAGTTTCAAAGAACTTGTTTCTTTTTGTTGTCAAAGGGCAACACCACAATTTCGGGTCTGCCACCTTTTGTTAACAGCATTTTTCCCCACCTTTCGATCCATCTTTTGATTCACTACTATTACTCTACCCAAATTCCAGATGTGATTGTCATCTAACTTAGCAACATTCCTAAATAACATTGACAACTTTCACGGGTGCAGAGAATTTTGACACCAACCCAGATCCACGTGGTAACTTTATGCTCACCACATCACCTGACACAACAACAATAGTGTTAAATACTGAATGCTCACTGTCAAATAACCCTTTCCTCTTAGAAAAGTTATTTTCTTGTTTCTCTTTCCAACTATCTGAATTTTCTGAGATTTCACTAAGAAACTGATTCAACAACGAAGAGTACATCAGAAAATGTGGCCTCCTTCCTCTAAAAAGCTCAAACTGCAACACCCATTGCCCTCCCCTTTCATGATAAGCACAGCATGAAAGGGTGCCTTATTTACAAGGCAGCATTAAGTCACGTTAAGGGGCGTAACGCTGCCTTGCAAATAAGGCAAAGCCCCTATCTCCACCACAACTTCACTAAGATAAATATACCCCTAATTTCTTTCCCCTCCAGATTAAACCACATTGTATCGATAATTCATTCCTGACTTCCCAGAAATTTAAACATTCCAAACTAACACAACATTTAGAGTTTATCTGGCAAATCGATTCCACTGCTATGTCAATTGATAACATTTTTAGCTGCTGTTGAACAAGGGTTGCTATTGATTGTTTAAGCTATACCATAATTAAATCAATCGGCTCTAAGATACATTTTGAATACATGGATGCATTTTAACTGCTCCTCCTGAAAGATTTAGTGTGTATGCTGCTATGGTAATTTAATAGAAATTTTAAAAAAGAAAATACAGTTTCACCATTTTAGCTTGTTTGCACAATGGAGAATACTGATGCACTTTTAGAGCCTGTTTGCACAATGATCTATTAGTTCCCGCACGTTTGCACTTTAATATGCAATGATCCAGTCTATGTCTTAGTGAATTCTATACTTGATTCGCACGATGATTTACAAGGTTAATGGATTTTAAAGTAAAAATATGAATGTAACTATAAATTGTTAAGAATGCTAGCGTGGCTGTTTTAAATAGATTCTCATAAATGGTTTTATATTTATGGTATAACCTGCACCTACAGATTTGTTCTTTTTAACAGGTGCCTATTATCTACAGGAATATGATGATGTTTTTATATACTGTCTTGTTAGTGAGACATTTTAATTGCAATGGTTTTTGTTAATCAAGCAATAAAGAATTAAATAATTCATGTATTCATCATTCACTCAAACTCCTGAAGGGAAATCACCCATTGGCAAAATCTGCTAGAAATAGCATCCAACCGTTTCTTGCCAAATGCCTTTTTGAGTGGTTTGTGGTCTGGCTACACAACAAAATTGGTGCCCAACAAAAACATTTTTAAAAACAGTCTATTTTTCTATCACAGACTACCTAAGCTCTGGGTGTTTCAAATATTGATATATAAACATAAAAGTTATTTCATTAACACCAAGCCCTTGTTTCAACACAGCCCCAAAACCCTTCACAGCTGGAAGAGGTGTGGCGCCGCGGCAAGGGTTACTGACTCTGGAATCTGGGGATCACAGTTCGATCTCCGGCGCTGGCAGCAGATTAATCCAACACCATGTGACTCTGGGCAATAGCTTGCTTAATCTTCCCGACGGCCCCTGCGCATAGAGACCCTTACGGGTGATTGTTCGCACTTTACAAATGTGAATTATTATTACAGCTGGCGTCTGTGATCAAAACTGATTTAACTGTGGCTCTGAAGTTATGTAAAGAAGGAACCTTGTACAAGGAATTCTTTATGTCCTGAAACTCCAACTCACACTTTGCTGACCATGAAAATACAACATCCTTTTTCAACAAGTTTTCTCATGTTATAGGTCCGGGAAGCAAATCTGGGAACAAACATGTTATTATACTCTGCCATTCCTAAATATTTAACTAATTCTCTATTACACAAGGGACCTGTCATATTTGTTATTGAATTAATCAAATCCTTGTGTAGACTCACACCATTCTCAGTCAAACAGTGACCTAAATACACAATATCTCTCTTATTAAGTTTACAGTTAGATTCTTTAGGTGTACAACCTCTGCTCCTGAACTGTTCCAAAGCACACCTTAAACAAAAATCTGGTTCCTCTTGTGTGGCTCTGTATATAAAAACATCATCTTTATACATCCTAAAACCATCATTGCTACTCAGAATTTCCTCCAGATCTCTTTGAGAAAAAGAGGTTGTACCTGAACACACCAAAAGGGGTGATGAAAGCAGTTAAATCCTTGGAATGACTCTCTAATTTTATTTGAAAGTACGCAGATCTAAGATCTAAAGTAGAAAGATTTACAGCACCTTCCAGCTGAGACAACACAACACTAATGTTAGGTAATGGATGCCTATCCACAATCACAGCTTTAATGAGACACCTCAGATTGAAACACAATCTCACCTCCCCTGATGCTTTGTGAGCTAACACTATAAAGAGATCTACTCGGTAGCCTCAACTTCTTCAATGATCCCAGCATTTTCAGTCTGTTCAATTGCTCCAACACTGCCTGCATCATTATAAAAGGCACCCCACAAACCTTAAAAAAAAAACAGCATTCTCTTTAAGAACTATTTTCAGTGAATTCACAGTCAGAGAACAGAACTTGCCACAAAATACCTCTACAAATTCTTGATGGAACATCTTATCAAAATGATGTTATTCTTCCTCTTGTACTTCTCTAGCCATAACAAGTTTCTTGTCCTTCAGAATGATGGGAGGATTACTATTAGTATCCAACATTAAGTCTAAATCCCTTTTATCAAACGAGGTAATGATACTGTTTCCTTTACAAGGGACATAGTTCTTACCATCTGCATTGTGCCCCTTGTATTCCAAATCACAAGGAAATTCACACATATGTTTAATTTATTGCTTTCCATATGCTAGCGGGCTGAAATCTGGTTTAAACATTTTTTCTTTATTAGTAAGCTTTTTTTCATAAAACACTCTTTGCACTAGGGGAATCTTAGACCAGAATCAAATAACATTTTCACCATTGAAATGTTGCCATTAACATAGTCAATGGTTCCCTGATAACTTTCCAGTTGTATCTGCAAGACTATCTCACCACATTTCAGACCATCATATTCACATTAATCATCCATGGAGATCTGTTTCACTTTGTTCTTTTTTGATTGATTTACAGTTCTTTCCATAACTACCCTTCTTCTTGCACAATTTACCTATAACACCCCAAGCAGCACAAATACTGTTATTTTCTATATGACCTACAACACTGAAACTAAAACACGTTCCTGTATTTTTTCTTAACATCTCCACCCTGTGTCTTAGTTACGCTATGTAAATTTTCTGATGCTGAAGAGTTATTTTACCTTTTTATGACATCCACACAAGAAAGAGAATGCTCATTTATTTTAGCAATAAGTATAACATCATCCAGTTTTGGGTCACTCTTTTGCAAGAGCTCCACTCTGACTTTCTCAATATTACATCCAAACATAAACTGATCCCTTATGCATTCCTCCAGTGCCCTTCAAACTAACATGAGGAAGGAAGTTTATGTAAGACAGCGGCATAGTTCGCAATGGATTCTTGCAATCGCTTAAACCTTCTACCAAAATGATAGCTTTCCAAAACTAACTTTAGGTAGACACTGTTTATCTAGTTTGAATATACACACTTCATATCTATTCAGCCCTTCTGCTTCTGCTTCATTCATTTCCAGAAGATGTTCGAAATCGTCTTGTCCCTCTGGCCCTACACAATGAACAAGTATTTATGTTTTCTTTTCCACACTTAAAGAAGTGCCACACACCCTATCATAGTGTGAAAATACCTTTTTCCACTTTTACCATTTTGTAGCCTCGCACCACCTCTCTGCGAGGCAGCTCTGTGGCGCTTATAGGAGGTACCTGGTGGGCTAGTTGGCCCCCAGGGACCTTCAGTATTCAAGGGGACTTAATTCCCCAACTTAGAATGCGCCAGGGGGCGCGTTTGCAGGGTACTGCAGGAAGGGAGCGGGGCCTCCGGCGAGTTGCTGGTTTCTTTATTTTTGTCCTATTGTATGGGAGGAGGCTGTGTGGCCCCCCTTCCCTGGGCCACTTTTGGCCCTGGGGACCCCATCCCCCGAGCCTGAGCATTTTATTTGGCTTTTTAAATAAATAAACGGGAAGGGGCCGCGTGGTCACCATTCCCTTGGCCACTATTGGCCCTGGGGATCCCATCCCCCGGGGCCTTGCCTGTTTTTAAAATATTTTTTATTTTTATTTGCGGGGAGGGAGGCCAACTAGTCCCCCACCCCCGGGCCATTTCTGGCCCTGGGGAGACCATCCCCTGCCACATGGCCTTGTTTTTATTTTTCAATTACGCAGGAGCGGGCTGTGTGGCCCCCTTCCCAGGGCACTTCTGGCGCCAGGATCCCCATCCACAGGATCTGACCTTGACCATAGGGGACCGCGGGGGGAGCCCCAATGCACGGATTTACTCCATTTAAAAAAGAGGGCGCTCTCTGAACCAAGAGCTGCCTTTTTGCCAAGCTTGGAGTAATACCGTTCAGCAGTTTGGGCTGTAGCTTGTTCCAAAAATTCCTATGGAAATGAACAAGGGGAAAACGCACTCTGGGACCCCCCTTTTTCTCACCCCACACTTGAAGAATCACACCCAGCCTTGGTGTACCTCATTCCACTGGGATTTCATTTTGTTTTTAATTCAGTGAAAGAAACGCACCCACTTGGGATTCATTTTTGCACTGCGGATCCCATAATGCCACAGTTGGGGACATGCCCAGTGGGGCGGGGACTGTTTAAATAAGTGCGCAAGAAAAAGCGTTCCTTTTTGACTGCAAACACATGCCATTGAAGAAGAGAGCGTCTTCTCTCGAAATGTGTCTGGCAAAGAGACGATTGTGAGGACCCTTTGAATTGGGAGCCTGCTAGCAATCTGTCGGAAATAAAATTAAGTTTTTGAATCCATTTTGTGTGGTTTCTCTTCAAATGGGTAAACCTGCATTGTTGGATGTGTAATGGCGAGCCTCGGTCATGAAGAAGAGGCCCACTGCTACAGCGGATCCATGCTGAGACCTAGCAGGCTCAACTGCGGAACGAACAATCTGGGACCCTGCAGGGGGGCCCCAGTGACACTTCACCTGCGGCTGTAAAGCGGGGTAAGCACCCAGCCTTGGTGTACCTCATTCCACTGGGATTTGATTTTGTTTGTAATTCAGTGAAAGAAACGCACCCACTTGGGATTCATTTTTGCACTACGGATCCCATAATGCCGCAGTTGGGGACACGCCCAGTGGGGTGGGGAGTGTTTAAATAAATGCGCAAGAAAAGGGGTTCCTTTTTCACTGCAAACACATGCCATTGAAGAAGAGAGTGTCGTCTCTCGAAACACATCTGGCAAAGAGACTTTTGTGAGGACACTTTGAATTGGGAGCCTGCTAGCAATCTGTCGGAAATAAAATGAAGTTTTTGAATCCATTTCGTGTGGTCTCTCTTCAAATGGGTAAACCTGCATTGTTGGATGTGTAACGGCCGGCCTCAGTCGAGAAGAAGAAGTCCACTGCTACAGCGGATCCATGCTGAGACATAACAGGCTCAACTGTGGAACGAACGATCTGGGGCCCTGCAGGGGGGCCCCAGTGATACTTCACCGGCAGCTGTAAAGTGGGGTAGGCACCCAGCCTTGGTGTACCTCATTCCACTGGGATTTGATTTTGTTTTTAATTCAGTGAAAGAAATGCACCCACTTGGGATTCATTTTTGCACTACGGATCCCATAATGCCACAGTTGGGGACACGCCCAGTGGGGCGGGGACTGTTTAAATAAGTGCACAAGAAAAGGCGTTCCTTTTTGACTGCAAACACATGCCATTGAAGAAGAGAGCGTCCTCTCTCGAAACACGTCTGGCAAAGAGACGTTTGTGAGGACACTTTGAATTGGGAGCCTGCTAGCAATCTGTCGGAAATAAAATGAAGTTTTTGAATCCATTTCTTGTGGTCTATCTTCAAGTAGGTAAACATGCATCGTTGGATATATATATATATATGCTTTAAACTTGGACTCCACGGAGGTCAGTTTTGCCAAACTATTTATTACAGGAAACAGTGTTCTTGGACCCAATTAATACTTCTCCCTGACGCGTTTTAGTGCCACATGCACCTTAATCATAGGGCGGGCTGTCAGTATACCATGGGGTGAACTGCCACATCTTATCCCCTTCTGGCATTCACTTTCCAGTAAGTGGCATGCCAGGAGTGGTGGTTCCGATTCTTTCTCTTTGGTGAGATCGTGTTTTTGCCAACTTGTTTATCTGCCCATTCATAGTCTGTAATGTTATCCAGCCCTCCTATATATTGTACAGTAGGTCGCCAGTAGGTAGTTATACTTAGTACCTATTATCCATGGGAAATCCGTAACATTCTATTTGGAATAACTGTGGCGCCGGTTGACGAATCTTCATGAAATTTTCAAAACTGGTGGGGCACTCTGGTCCGCTCCTATCCTGAAAGTCTCGGGGTGATTCATGAAGCAGGGGCTGAAAAAAAGGGGGTCCCAAAACGTGTTTTCCCTTGCAATTTTCCATAGGAACCGTTCATGGCGGCTATAGCCCGAACTGCTGAACGGAATTACACCAAATTTGGCAAAGAGGTAGCCCTTGGTTTAGACTCGTGCCTTTCGCCTAAATTGTGTAAATCTGTTCCGTAGTTGCTGAGAAAATTAAAAGTAAAATCAAATATATATCTATGGCCGCTCAGGATCCGTGCATCCTGAGCACTACCATGCCGATCACGCGCTGAATGCTAATTGGCTGTCAAGTGGTTGTCAACATTCGAAACCTGGAAGTGTTGGCAGCCATTTTGTGCCTCAGTAGAAGCGAGGCTGCAGAAGTCAGTGGAACAAGTGTGCAAAACGTATAAAGGGGGCAGGGTAGAAATACCCTGGCCCTCTAGACCTGCTTAGGGGGTCCCCCCAATTTGTTATTCTTTTTTTAAACGGCAAAATGCGCACAGGGATCTCGGATCCTGCCATAAAAAAATAATAAAGCAAAGCGCAGGCTTAGTAATTAGCACACGGGATGAAAAATATTAAATTTATGGGGCCCAGAGGGGCCCTGGGGACCGCCACCCCCTGGGGCAAAAAAATAAATATAAGGTCCCCCCAGCAAAATACATGGGTGGGGGAGCTCAATGGCCCCCCCAGCCCCGGAGACCACCACCCCCGGGGTTTTGTGTATTGTGGGAGGGGGGCCACGTGGCCCCCTTCCTGGTGCCATTGTGGGTCCTGGGGACACCACCCCCCAGGGCCGGCTCCTACAGTGTCCTGGGGTGCCCCCCCGGTACACTGCTGTTTGCTATGGCAGGGCGGGAGCCGAGGCTCCCGCCCTGTCATAGCAAACTTGGTTTGGATTTTGAAAGAGAGAGCAGGGAAACCTTCTCTTTCTTTAAAATTCAAACCATATTGCTTTTTCACACGGGGAGCTGCATGTTAGCAGCTCATCATTTGGAAAAGTAATGCCTGCTTCTGAAGGACGCGGGGAGCCGGCTGGGACTGTGGGGTATTGGGGCTCCCCCCACTGTCCCCAACGTTCCATATAGGCCCGGGGATGGGGTCCCCGGAGATAATAGAAATTAATGATAGGTGCTATTTATTTTTACTGAGTCGCGCACCCAGCACGGCGCTCAGCGCTGCCCCCATGTGTGCACGTGTTGGGTGCACGATTCCTAACGTGAACGGTGCGTGACTCCAGCGCGTTGGGTGGACGATCTTGTCGCGTTGGGTGCACGATTATAACGTGTCGGGCGCGCGTCTTCAAGCAAAAAAAAGTAATATTTTTAAGATATATATTAAGCTTATGTGTTTAGACCTTGAGTGGCTTTAAAAAGAGCCCGTGTGTTTATTGAGAGATTTTGGTACCTAACAGTAAGTGCCTATGCAGAGTCTAAAGTTGATGAGAAAGACTCTGTTACCCTCATCTGTAAATTGTACACCATCTCTCGTGTAGATGCCATCCATATTCAAACACAGATTGTTGTGGAAAATGGACCCCATCCTATAATCTTGGAGAAAAGCAGAAACAGATTTATTGACATGTTTCCTAGCTTTCTCGATCTGTGGACAAAATTGATTGGACCAGTTCCATGTTTGCCTTTGGCATATGTTAGAATTAAGAAAGGCAGTTTGGGGGAAAAGTTATCTAAAGGTGTCCTTCAAAAGCATTTCCAGACCTACCCCAGTCAAAGTGCCTAGGCCATTGCCATCACAGTGCACAATTATGAGGTCAGAGTGTTGGAGAGGCAAAAAGGATTTAAGCAATGGCATCAATTGATGCCACTTTAACCCTCTCTGTACAATCCATTTAATGCCTACATTTGGTAAAGCTAGGTCTTTGTCAATGCCTTTGTTTTCTGCATACCATTGGCTCCAGAAAACATAGCAATGTCCCACAATCCACACTCTAAGCATCTTGAAGGGAGGTCTGGATGCACTCAGAAGGTGTCTGTATGTGTAATGGTAGTTTGAGAAGTAAGGTTTTTCTAAAATGATGGATAAGATGCAGTTTTGAAAAAGAAAATAAATGATTGGCTGTTTGACAACATTCTAATCTGAAAAGAAGGCAGAATGTTCCTGTTTTCTAAAAGCATTCTACGTCACGATGGCACCCGCTATTTTTATCTTGGTGGGGAAGATTAGACTCCATTAAAATGATGCTGGTCCCTATTATTTTATTTTTTCTTTCTAATCTTCCTGTTAATATTCCACAATCTTGTTTTAAAACTATTTATTCCATTTTATCCCGTTTTTTATGGCAAAATAAAAGAGCTAGAATGTCGTTTTCTAAACTCCGCCGTCCCAAACATCTGGGAGGTGTTAATTTTCCCGATTTTTCCTCTTACCATACTTCCTTTTTTCTTTCTCATTCAGTTTCTTTGCTGTCTCCTACTTTACTTGATGATACCTCTCTTCCCTTGTGGGTTGATGTTGAAGCCTCCTTTTTTCATCCCTTTTCGTTTAAAGAGTTTATTTCCTTGCCCCGTATCCCAAAACAGCTATCTCTTCCTACTCTTACGATCTCCAGGAAACTTTTCCTTCCAGTGTATCAGACCACCCTTGATAGACATTCGCGTTTTTTACAATCTCCTCTTTGGTATAATCCTCTTATTAAGATCAAAAATAGGACTTTTTTCTGGAAGGCTTGGTATGAACTCGGACTTTTTTGGGTACATCAAGTTTTTCAACATGGTGCTTGTATTTCTTTCCCTACTCTTCAACAGCGTTTCTCTCTTCCTCCTTCCTTCCTCTCTAAATTCACTCTTTTGACTACTGCGGTCCAACTAGGTTATGACTCCCTTTCCTCCTCTACTTCTTCTTCTTCCGCTTCTTCCCCTCTTACACTCTCTTTTCTCTTATCCTCATCTTCCGCTTCACAGATTTATAAAAAACTACATGACTCCTCCCCTACCCGAGATAAATCGACCGTCGAACTGGCATGGGAATCAGACTTGGGTGAAACGTTCTCTACCTCCTTGTGGCAAGACATATGGAATAAACTACGGAAATCCTCTAGAGCAGCCAACACTACCCAGACTTTATTTTTCCTCTATAATCGTCTAATGCTCACCCCTGCACGATTACACAAAGTGAATTCCTCTATTCCCTCTACATGCTGGTCTTGTAGTGAAGCAAGATCGGATCTCAAACACATGCTTTTCCTCTGCCCCCGTGTTCGTACATTTTGGTCCAAGGTTTGGAAACAAATTAATACTATTTTCTCCACTAATTTTCCTTTTTCCTATACAAATGTTTTCCTGGGTAGCCTTTCCGATATATGGTCCTCCTCTCCCTTCAACACTTCTATTATTGATCTCCTTCTAGCAATCGCCATCCAGCAAATCACCAAAGCATGGAAAGATACCTCATCCATATCTTATCAGGCCTGGTGGTATGGTGTTTGTTTTAACCATAGATTGGATAGAGCTTATGTTTATCCTATTACGCTTGCTATCAAACGTGATTTATTGTGGTTGCCTATCACCTCTTTCTTAGATTCCTCAGCTGCATCTTCTACACTTCATTCCCCTCGTAATGAGGAAGTGCCCAAACCCCCTTGAATTGTTCTTTACTTACTCTTTTTACTACGTTCTCAACTCGTTTCACACTCTAAGCATCTTGAAGGGAGGTCTGGATGCACTCAGAAGGTGTCTGTATGTGTAATGGTAGTTTGAGAAGTAAGGTTTTTCTAAAATGATGGATAAGATGCAGTTTTGAAAAAGAAAATAAATGATTGGCTGTTTGACAACATTCTAATCTGAAAAGAAGGCAGAATGTTCCTGTTTTCTAAAAGCATGTTTCTTATTGGTTAAGAAAAACTATTCGAAAGGAACGTTACATAGGATAAGGTGATATTTTGAAAAGTCAAGCACACTTGCTGTTTGGATTAGCAACATTGTGTGCTGAATTTGTGAGCAGTGTGCTCAGTTCAGTGTTCCACAAACTGTTACCATGGTAACAGACAGTAAGCAGATTTGGGGTAGGGTTCAAACTTATGTCAATTGGAAAGGGTTTAAATGTATAACCAATAGAAATGTGTGTTAGCTTTGGAAATGATGTGGGAAGCAATGTGATTTGATATTTACATGTATATGTGTGCAGAATGAGAGGGAAAGTTTGCAATTTCTTTGGTTTTCCTAAGAGCAGTGCAGTACAGAGATTCTGTATAAGAAAATCTGGTGTTAAAGGGAAAACTTAAACGAAAACATTAAACGAAAACTTAACCAATTATAAATGCACTCAGTGTCTCTCCTTATACTACTGTAATCATTCAATCAGTATCCATGTGCTCATGCAGCGAGCTAGGGCTTACGACATGGACTGTTTTAAACTCCTATGGACTATGCATGTAATGATCTAACCACCTTTTCACTTGTGTTTCAGGCCTACAATTCCCGAGTCATGTGTCTATACACTCCAGCAAACACCCTTTGACTGCTCTTGCAATCCCATAGTGACTCTTTCAGTACCATGTAGTAATCCATTCACTAAAGTAAAACTTAACCAATTATAAATTCACCCAGTGTATCTCCTTGTAGTACTTTAATCATTCAGTCAGTCTCTATGTACTTATGCAGAGAGCTAGGCCTTAGGACATGGACTGCTTTAAACTCCTATGCACTATGTATGTAGCAGTCAAACCACCGTTTCACTTGTGTTTCAGGAGTACGATTCCCCAGTCAGTATCCGTGCAGTTCAGCAAACATCCTGTGACTGCGCTTGCAATCCCACAGTGACTCTTTCAGCACCATGTACTAATCCATTCACTAAAGTAAAACTCAACCAATTATAAATTCACCCAGTGTATCTCCTTGTAGTACTCTAATCATTCAGTCAGTTTCTATGTACTCATGCAGCCAGCGAGCTAGGCCTTAGGACATGGACTGCTTTAAACTCCTATGCACTATGCATGAAGTGGGCTAACCACCTTTTCACTTGTGTTTCAGACCTACACTTCCCCAGTCAGTATCCATACACTCCAGAAAACACCCTTTTACTGCTATTGCAATGGCATATGACCCTTTCAGCTACATGTAGTAAGTATTGAAATACACAATGGCCTTTCTTTTCACACAGGTGAGGAAAGGGGAGATGGACAGGGTTGATATGTGTGGGAAGATGCTCTGTGGGCATTTTAAGTTACAGGATAAAGTTAGCATGAATACTGAGTGTCACTGGGGGCCAACTAACCCACCAGATATGTGCAGAAAGTGCCAGAGAGTTGCATTGCAGAGAGGTATAAAATAGGACACAGCTTCAGTGCACCTCTCTGTAACGCACCTATATGTTATTTATTTGAGAGACATGGTGGGCTAGTAGGGCCAAGGTACTTTCAGGATTAAAAGAGACAACACTCCTTAACTTAAAACATGTCACAGAGTGTGGTTGCACATGTCACATCAGGCCCCATCCCTTTCCTTCACTAATTTATGAACGGGTCCTATTAGTTTGCCAAAATGTAAGTACTTATAAATGTATCTTCTTTTCTGTTTGCAGTACTGAAATTACTGTACTTATTACTCGTATAGTTAAGTATTGGCCCAACTATTAATCATAGTACAAATTAATTTATTTATATACAATGCAAACCGATCTGCAAGAAGCTACAAAGTATTAATACAGTTTTGAAAACACCAAGTTTATACCAATATAGTTTTGGAATCTCACTGTCATAGGATATTGTGTGACCTGAAAAAAAAAAGATTTGATTGGTTCATAATATTTCCTATTGTACCCATTGAAGAACCGCAATCATTTCAATCATCCTTCTTTGAGCATCTTTGCAGACATAAGTCTGTGCTTACCTCCTATCACTCTCATGCAATTTTTCAAACAATTAACTAGCAATATGTTGTTATTGTAACAGTCTGCCAATACCTAAGCACTTATGGGGCAAATTTAGAAGCATTGTGTACCAACAATATGTCACTTTTGGTAACATAGTTATAGCACACACTCTTTCATATTTACAAAGAGAGGAAAAGGCAGTCTTTGTACCTTTTCTTTTCCATGTAAAAACGACTTCATCATACATACCACTTTGCGTTGAAAAGGTGTTCCATAGGTATTACTGTGCGTGTTTGCACAGAACACTTATAGAACAAGACACATCTACAGATTTATCAGAAATTATGAATCTGGACATGTGTGTGAATGCTGCAGCATCCTCCAATTGGTGTAGCAAGGCACAACAAGGAGAATTATTTTAATTTCTCCTATTTTTTCTCATTGAATATATGCTAAAATGCACAGCATATATTAAAGGAGAAAAATGTCTTCACTGATTGTTTTGTTGCAGAAAGGTGTGTCTTTTTTGCACAAAAACAAACTCCACATGACACAGACATCCTTCCACCATTGTGCAAAGTTTCCTGTGTCACCACATGGCTGCAGTTTAAGCAGCAGTGCAGAGGGAAGCACAGACTTGCAACATATTTATGTATATATGTTGCATGCCTGCGTTTCGGAAGTACCACAGCACACAGCAGCTAAAGAGCTTAAAGTGTCATGCTGCAGCACTTCCTGACTGTTCTGCACTTATACATTCACCATGCACAGCAAATGCATTCTTTTAGTCAATTATCCAGTACGCATACATTCAACCAAACTTTCACACACTATCATACAAATATAGCTATTTTTTTAACCAGAGAAGTTAGTTCTGAAAAGAAAATTTTTTGTGTTTTTCTGAACAATTTTTTGATTTTTTTGTATTTTTTTTAATAAAAAAAGAGAACTTGAGCAACAAAAAAATGAACTTTTGGGGGGTATTATAAAAAAAAACTAGCACCGATGATTTTCCAGAGCCCGGCAAACCAAGTCCACAGACTTCTCTCCATAGCACAGCAGCCTATTACACTTAATGCAGTGTTTTTTTGCATTGGCCAATTGTGGACGTATGTCCAGATGTTGACTTGATGGAGATGCCCCCGAAGTGCTTTCTACTGCAGGTGCTGGTGGTGGATTTTCTCTGAGTCTTCGGCACTTCTCGTGTGATAGATTGACGGGATGTAAACTTTTTAAATGTTTAAGCATGCTTGCGGTCCCGCAAGAATACTTTTTTTTCGGATATCCTTGTGAGAGTACGACTTTGCATAATTTACCAGTGAACTTGGTAGCGTTCACTTTTTTTAGTCCTGCAGGAAATGTAAAAAATGTCCATACGATAGAACTGTATCTCTCAGGACGTGCAGGCTCCGGTAGAACTTTTTCATTTCGGATTGTTCAGAATCAGATGATTCTTGTTGTCCAGGAGCCATTGATCTTTAATAAAAATGAAAATCAGGTCTCCAAACAGCAAAAAATTAGGTTCTTCCTAGTAGAGTTGTTGCTCCAAAGAAGGTCTAAGAAGAATGATTGAAATGGGTGGGGTCCTTCAATAGTTAGAATAGGAAATGTTATGAACCAATCAAATCTCTTTTTTTCTGGTCACATGGGAGCCGAGTAGGGTGCGCACACGCAGCTCGCACCCAGCGTGACTTCGCAAAATTGCATTTAAAAGTAATATAACTTCATTAAACCTTAAAGAATATGATTTTTATGTTTAGCTCAGATAATGTCTTGCCTTAATATTTATATTAAATACATATATATATCTTTTTAGACAAAAAATTTTTTTGCGGGACTTGCACCCCCACCGCGTCCAATACGTGTATGACGTCACGCGAAACCGCGCGAGCATCGCGTAGCATAATATGTACATGTCGCGTATGGAGCAGGAGTCGCGTACTGGTCGCAAAGCAATCATGCAGGAAAATGTGTACCCATCACACACCCTTCGCGGATCCTACACAACAATCCTAAAATGGCAGCTAGGTTCCATGCAGTGATCGAGAAAGGTACGCTTTGGGTGCGCGACTCCCCCAAAAAATTGAAAAAAAAACAATAAAGAAAATAATATAAATATATTAAAAAATATATATATTTTGTCATATATTTTTAATTAAAATATATATATATATATTCAAAATGTGTAGTGTAATTTCAAAATTAAAATATAATTGAAAAAACCTTTAAAATTCACTGAAAAAACCATAGGTTTCAAGCCTGTTATAGTTAGGAATTAGCATTAAAAAAAAACTTCGAAATTGACTGTAAAAACCATAGGTTTCAGACATGTTATAGTTAGGAAACTAAACTGAACTGCGGGTCTTGCTTTAAATACATCCAATCTTGAATCAGTCCTACCTCATAAATAAAAAATTTCCAGGGGCAGCGGCTACCTGCCCATGCTGCTTGCTTCTCAATACAGTTCACATTCTTATGCTTTGGGCATGCCCACTGCTTCAATCACAGTAATCAAAAATACTCAGAATACTATCAACTTCAACAACAAGCCGACTACTCACCCCAAATTGTATTATTAGGATTATTCTCTCACCCTAAACTAGGCCCTCTACAAAATTCCTTGACTTGGCCCTGCTCCTAACAAAAACTGAATATTGTGATATACTGGTAATGTGCTGCTTCCCCAACTGTCAACTCCTCGGTTAGGACCTTATTTTCCTGGTTTCAATCTGAGAGTTCTGTGCTGCACAAGGATGAAGGACATTGTTTAAGGAAATACTTATTTATGTAAGCATGGGACTCAATTGCAGAAGTGTTCAAAGGGGCTTTTGCCCCAGACATATATATTCTTTACTGTCATATGTGTCTCGCATACATCCAGTTTCAACAACTGCCATATTCTTATGGATCGAGATACCTATTTCCAAAAAAGTGGAACACTTTCACCCATGCTTTTACCCATGTGTGTATCTCTTCAAAGTTATTTGATTCATGCTCCCTAAAATACCTGAACACATCACAGATCAGCTACCACCAATACCCACTTTAAAAAATCTAATAGCATCTACTAAGGAAGCCACGATTGACAATTCTGCTGCCCATAGAAATTGAAATTTGCGAATACTTAACCACCACACATAATGATGAACCCTTCCTCCTACATACTGACCTGGACAATGATAGACAGATATATATGTTTGCTATTAACACCAAGCAATGTGAAACATGGTGTAGTGTAGTTCCAATATTCCCAAAAGGCTCTGCACATTGGAATAACATAAATGATAGTTTAGACGTAGGACTGAGGTCGACCAGGTCTTTATTGAATATGTTAGACTTAATTATGAATGCCAGCTAGCTCAGAGGTCTCTAGAAACTTTCTCGAATGAACAGGAAGGAGTTAACTTTCCTGATTAGACAAGAAGGGATTAGTTTCTGACAACCGCATAAACATGACAACTTTGCTCCCTCCAGATCAAGGAGTATATCTCCAGAGTCGTGTGAAAACAATAGAGAGCTATTTCACTCAGTCTTAGTGCATGCTTAGTTTCACCAGAGTGCAGAGAAAATAGAGAAACAGGCGTTTTCAATAAAAAATTTTATTTATTCAGCAGTCGTCTTTCTCGTGCAAGAGAAGTGAATTGCCGTAATTGCAATACTTGTCATAAAGTAAAGTGCGTACTGTAAAAGGAGTATTATGAAATAATACTGTAAAAGCATTTATATGGTTTCTGAGCCATATGATACCCAAAACGGAAGAAATATATACATACATAAAATCATTGACTAAACGTACTCAACTGGTGCTTCTAGGATACGCCTACCCCGGTGTACCTGACCTAAGCCTAGTACGTGGGAAGGAGTAAGTGAGCTGCAGTTTAAGTTAAGTTAGTTTTGCCAAGAATCTGCATCAATAATTCTCTAAGGATTTAATCAGCTCCGTACCTTGGTTGTAGAATGAAGGAGGTCTTGTATCTCTTTCTCAGGACTCGATCTCCCAGAAACCCGCAAGGGTGACTGGAAACACTGGAGCTGGATTTCTCGGCAGGAGAAAAGACAGTGTCTCTCTCAGTGCGTCATATGGGAGGGTCGGCTTCCTTCGGCTCTCGCATCAGCTGGGCTTCGGACAAGTAGATAGCCGCTCTGCTCCAAACCACCATGTGTTTGCTTAAGGCAACGTTGGTATATTTATACCTGGAAGGTGCCGAGTTTGACGTAAGGTTGGACATAAGATGTCACTAAGAACTTACAGTTCTTTCTGGACTCCAGGAGTTCTTGTTCAAATCAAAACAAAAGCAGGGGGATTTCCCAGGCTGCTGGAGGCTTGGTTTGTTTAAAGAACGCATTGTACTTTCTAGGAGTCTATGGGAGTAGCCTTGCTGTATTTGGACTGCATTGGCTATGACTAAATATGGGTATTATTCCTATGCCTTTATAAGGATATTATTTGTTATAACCACATAAGGGCATGAATCGGGAATATTTAAATAGGGTCCTAGATACATTCACAACAATGGATGATGAATGGAACATTAAAAAAGTGCCCTATACAAATACTAACATGCCCATAAACTATAATAGACTTTATATAGCCAATGACAGAAACAACATTGAAGCCTAACCATATACAGCCAGATACTAACCAAAGGGGGCCCTACAGGGCCTCACCGTGCCTCTGCACCCTGTGGACGCATATGGGGGCACAATGTGTGCACCCTTGTGTGCATGCACACAAGTTCCTGCACTTTTCAGTTCATGCTGTGCAGGAACTATTTTTGGCTTTTCCATTGTGGTACCTGTTTTTAGAGGCACCGTCATGGGAACGTCAACAAAAAGCCTGCCAAACAGGAGGAAACTCCTAATCTGGTAGGAGGCTTGACCAAGGCTTTGGCAATGTGGAGGTATGGCAGACCTGGTGCTGCACTGAAAAAGTCATAGTCGGGCCCTAAGTTTGCCTTTGAAACAAAACAAAAAATATGTTTCTATAACAGAAGTGGCTAACTACTACAACATATTTATAAAAAGTCAATTTTACCAACAAAACAAACACAAATTAAGGGCCTGATTTAGATTTCAGCAGGCATATTGCTCCGTCAACGTTGACGGAAATTACGTCTGCCGAAATCTAAATCACATAATGTCCTATTAAATTTATATTTCAGTAGATGGAATATCTGTCACTGAAATCTAAATCAGGCCCTAAGTCCCCTCATGAACTATTTTGAAGACACTTGGGTTGTCAGATTGCACCACTCTGGACACAGACGCTAACCAAAACTCCTGTGGAATATCTACTACACCACCATAGCTCACCAAGCCAAAAACAATAATTCAATAGGACAATAGCCTAATACTTTCCAAGCCACACTAGGAAAAACACATCCTTTGAACTACAAATTCAGAGAAGCTTCCCCAAAAATAAAAAAGCTAACAACAACTAATGATAGAGCAATCAAAGTCAAATTAAACCTAAAATAATTAAACAACCAAATAAAATTTGTGATGCTATAATCTAAAGTTGAAATGTTTATTAACAACAAAGGTGTATAGTATTTAGAAGTAATTGCAAATTCCCTATAATAAATAACACACAACAGTAACCAATAAACCTTAACAAAAGACAACATCAACATAATGTAGTTACTTCCAAACAAATATGAAACAATTAGTTTTTATAAATCTGACAAAAAACATAGTAATAACATGAAAAATAAGACTGATAAGTTAAAAATCTACACATCTACAACCACAGAGCAAAATATTAGAAACAAAAAGCATGAACCAATTGAATTATACACAAATAAACTTTTAGTCCAAACATAGTCCATACATATTAAAATATAACATTTCCCATACAAAAATAAATAAAATGAATGATACATACAGTTCTCAAGTTGTAGATGTAGAACTTCCTCCATGTCCATTTTCACAATATCCAACACGAAAATGTAAAAGTATCACAAAACCAGAAAAAGAAATTGAAAAACAAAGTCCAAACTTATCCAGAGAAGTAATTCAGAGTCATTAGGAACCATAAAATAACCTGAAAAATCTAAATCTAAGAATCACTCAAGGAAACCTGACAATTGAAAGGAAATTAGGAAAGTAATAATGGTTTATTATACACTCAAATAATAAATGAAAAATATATATTATACCCAGGTCCACGGATTGCTTTCTGATATATGAAGTAAAAAACAACATATCCACCTTCACAAAACACAACTTCCCAATAGAACATAAGCATTACATTATAACAATAAAAAACACAATAATTAATATAACAATATGTAACATCCTACAAGACTACTACCAAACTATAACTAGGCCTATTAGCAACACTACTAAACAACATAACACAAAGTACTGGAAATATCCCTCAAAAAACTAAACTACAACGACAATGCACACTATCTACATCCACCCACATTCCTTGTACCCCCAGTTGGCTACAGAAAACCTTTAAGAAAGTCTTATCATGTCAATCGATTAGCAGCAGGTAACTGTTACTTGCTCCCATGAAATCAAATTAAAAATGACAGCAACAAACTACAAAATACACATAGCATGAAAATAATGGCTGCTAAATGAAAACAAAAAACTAAAACTACCACCCCCTATAAAATACAATGGATGTTTAACAGAACAATGGCAAAAAAAATGTTTAGAACAACCTGAAAAGTATTAAAAAATAGAAAGGATTATATCAAGTATAAGGTAAATTGCAGCATAACTCTGCAGTTATTACAAAATATTACATTTATTACATACTTAACAATGTATATAAACCCTGTAAAAATATAAACTTGAATATATAACCGCATTTTGTAAGAATATTAACAAATATAAATGCGCTTAAAATGGTGAAGAAAGACATAACAGCCTTAATTACGATGTGGGACAGACTTGAGTCTGCCCAACACCATGTTTGTGTGGGAACTGACCGACCATTGGTTCCGAACAACCTATCACATGGAGCGGTCGCAAACTCCTATTTCTATATGGAAGCTTACGCAGCAGTCAGAAACCGACTGCAACACAAGCTCCCATAGAGAAATGAGAGTTCCTGTAAATCGCTGAACCACTGTGCCTGCCATACAATGCAGGGATTTATTGACGGGCATGATAGATGCACCTCTGGCCCCCAACCAGAGGCCGCCAGATGAATGGATGCCCCCCAAAGTTGCTTTCTAACAGGCTTTTCATGTCAGAAAGCCTGAAGTGAAAAATCTGTCAGAAATAGACACAATAATACGGACAGTGGAAATGCCATCCATAAGGGATTATGTGCGGCCTCTGACTAGTCTATGGGCTCCTTGAGCCCATCAAAAGCCAGTCGGTCCGATCAGCGGGATTAAACTCTGACCGCCTACATTGTAGTTAGGCTGTCGGACATTAAACAAAGATTGTCGGTCAGAAAGCCTCTGACCTGTAGTCAGAGACTTTCTGGCTGACATCCTAATGACCCCCTACATGTTTTTATTTGTTTTCAAAAAGTGTAATAAGTGTTCTATCACAATATAATAATTAAAACTTTCTAATCTACATTTAAAAACCAGACACATGTTTAAATTAAAGTGACCATTTACATTAAGTAAAATATGAAAATATTATGTATGAAAGACTAAATAAATTACAATGTAAAACCCATAACGTGTGTCTTTCACGGAAAACAAACCTCAGATTATTTTGTGGGAAATCTTTATTAAATAAAAACTTTACATCTACAACTCACACTGTAATGTAACATATTAGGGTAAAGGAATTGGTTACATTTGCTACAAATTAAACGATTTTCCAGAAGGTCTTGGACACTAAAAGGTTGGCTTTAAAATTCCCACTCCGATCTCAACCATTTTTGGCAATGTTTTGGACACTAAAGGAGTCACATTTGCCATTCTCACTTAACCATTTGGGGAATGTGTTGGACAATAACAGGGTCCCATTTACTATTTCCACTCTAATCTAAACCAATTTGAGGATGGTGTTGGGAACTAAAGGTGTACCACTAGCTATTCCCACTAAAACCTAAACCAATTGGGGAAGGTGAAGCGGTAACATTCACTATTGCCACTCCAATCTAAACCAGTTTAGGGAAGGTGGTGGCCATTAAAGGGGTTACATTTACTATTACCACTGCAAACAACATCATGTTAGCAAAGGTGTTGGATGCTAAAGGATTTATATTTACTATTCCAACTCCAATCTAACCCATATTGGGAATGTTTTGGACACTAAAGGGGTTACACTTACTATTCCCAATCCAATCTAATTTATTTTGGGAAATGTGTTGGGCACTAAAGGGGTCACATTTACTATTCTCACTCCAATCTAAACTATTTTGGATATGATGTTGGCCGCTAAACCATACAATACAATACAAATATAGCATAACAATAAATAAGAAATGTATATTGTTTGCAATATTAAATCACACACTTAAAAAACAATTATAGATATCAAGAATATAATTTATCAATATTTGTATACAAATATAACATACTTTTTAAAAACATAAATACACATAGGGGCTGATTCACAGTTAATCTTACACTTTTGTGCAAGTATACAATTTTATGCTAATCACAGATACATTTTACGAGTATTATCTTTACAACTGTGGAGCCTCCGCAAATAAATTATTAGGACTACCAGTAAGAGATTAGTTCTATGATAAAATGTCTTGAAGTCCAGGTCCTTTTTCCTCATCCTTTTCTACTCTAGTGTTGCATGGATTCAGTCTAAAGTTACAGTTCTCACTATACAGTGGTCCTATGTAGCCTGAATGGAATATCTTGGGATGGGAGCCAGTCCTGATTGTGCCATTCTTGTTCATTTGCCTTTCTCCTTAACTCTCTTGTGCATATCACTCATGTGCAGTACTTCTTAAATCTCGTGTGCCTCTCGCTAATTTGACTTTCTCCTTATTTCTTGTGCCTTTCTCTTCAAATCTTATGCCTTTTGCCTCAATTATTGTGCTTTTTTGATGATTGCATTCTTGCCACCTGTTTTCCCCCTCCTGCCTCTGGCCAAGCTCCTCTCCTGATTGCTGCCACTCTCTCATCTCCCGACAACCTCACCCATTGCCTCCCCTTGCCCCTCCTTTATCCCAGGCCCCTGGCTCCCAACCCACCCACAGGTACGACGCCACCACCCTCCACACCCTGAACATAAGAATCTCCAGTGTACACTGATTTCTCACCACACCCTCCGGCAGTACAGTTTTCCTGCACCAGCTGCACATGCTCCCACAACAGCATGACTAACGTTATGTAACAGAGCAACATGCCAACCTCTCACCACGCCACACCAGATATGCCACACTGACTCCACTGCATAATCCTCAACAAGTGCTCCATTAGCACGCATACCACTGAGTTACAGGATCTTATCATCACCCTCGCACCTGACATCGTCTTCCTCACTGAGACCTGGCTCATTCCTTTATCCACCCCTGACATCACCACAGCCATTCTGACATGTCAAAATCTTGTAACACTCTGTGCAGGCAAATCATAGGTGATTAAATAATAGACCTTTCTAAAATTTTCCCTCCTTGACTCACCGCAAATTTAATTTTACTACTATGATCTCCCAAAAAATCCTTTCAAAGTTCTTCCCTCATGTATCACTCCGTTGACTCATCTTAAACCTCATTTTACTACTATGATTTTCCTAATGCCTTCCAGGAGACTCTTTCCTTCTCCATCTCTCCTTTTACGCATCCCAAACCTCATCTTTTTACTATCATCTCCCAAATAACACTTTCTAGACTCTTCCTTCTTTTATCCCTTCCTTTTTATAATCAAATAGGGCATGAACACTGCTCAAATTAACTCATATTTTCCTACACTAACCCACCATTAATCCTTTTTGGGTTCCGAAATAGTGTGCTAATCACTGAAAACCACTTTGACGCTTCATCAGGAGTAATAAGCGCAATATAAATACAATTGCAATTACTTTATAAAAGAATGTAATCTTTATCTCCTTGAAATCATGCTTGATAGAATTGCCAAGCAGTATATCTGAGATAATATTGTAATCTGTTTAGTTACTGCTATGTGACACTACGTTTTCTTATATTATGTTACAAATATTCCATTGGAAATATTACATATGCCATGCGCTTAAATGCACATGGTGGCCAGGACAACTGCCATGTTTGAGACAGAGTATCTTGTCTGCCAATCTCCAAATAAAGCCATAGTGTTACAAGGATGTGTAATGTGTACATTTGGAAAATGCAGGTTTATGTTTGACTTAAATGTAATTAATTTGATGTTATACAGATTACCTTGCTACTTCGAATTGTGTCATTCTTTAAGTAACCTATTGCAACTTATAATGTTTCATGATATCATGCAATATAATACAAATCATGTAACAACGTAAAATAACTATTTCCTAATTGTGTAAACTAAGGAGTTGTGAAGGTCAAATTCAAGATAAAAAATTGCAGCCCCTAGGGTAATGAATAGATTAATCTAGTTAAAAGAGCATACAATGGCTAATGATTTGTCTTTTTTTTTTTAAAGAGAAGCCCTATAAAAACATGCAAAATCACCTCAGATAGTTTAATACCTAGTAGCTACTGAAAAGAAAGGACACTAGAAAAGAATTCCAACGCTTCATTATGCACACTTTAAAATTATAATGTCCCACAATCTACAATAGTAATTAACTGTGGTTAGTGATACCCTGAAGAGATGCAATTAGCCAATAATGTATTCTACACTCTAAAATATACATTTTAATGTCTTTATTTATTATTTATATGAAGGATTAATAGGGCATTTTCAGAGGAAAAAATGCATAGTCCCCAGGAACAAGTAACAGCTATCTCTTTAATCTGCTGCTATATACATCTGTAAAAGATGATTAAGATTGTTGAAGCTATTTAAAGACATGTTCATTAGCAATACTTATCTTCACATTAAAATGTAACCTCTGAAGGAAAGTTCGTGCCAAAGTTAAAGCAAAATATACTGTTTCAATTTCCCTGGTATTCAATCGGCCATCTTCGTATTTAATATGCATGAGAGACCTCTGAGTAAACCTTTGAATGCATTCACATGCTGGATTGCGTTAAACAAAATTGCTCTCAGGCTCGGTGTCCCCAACTTACAGAGGACGTCGCTGTGTCTACATCAACTCCCCTTTCGGCTTTTCCGAATGAAAGTGCATTGTTCAACAAACCTCGACCCTCGTTTACTAAAGTTTTAAGTGCGTGTCCCCGTAATGAATTTTATAGCATCAATTTAGTGCCCATTGTAAAGGCTGCCTTCGTAGGGCTAAATCGTATTGAATAACCCCCACACCCCCCCTCGTGCCAAACTTTGGTAAATAAGGTCCCTTGTATTCCTGTAAACAACACTTCGCATCTCTGTGAAATAGGTCTTTATAAGCACAGTAATGTAAATGGTACACTTGTTCTCCAAAAAGCTAGTCTCACCACAAGGGCAGCTATCTACAGCTCCCCACAGCGATGCCATTTTAGACTCTGCCAATAAACATTCTGCGCCTGGTCTCCGTATTAAGGGTGTCCTTTAAAGAAGGTCATTTGAACAATACAGCAATCCAGTCGATTCTGTCTTGCTGCACTTTTCCTTTTGTGCACTATCATCATTGTTCGCAATGGAGCCCCAACAGCTAGCAAGGGCCATGAGTCCCACAAATGTCATTTCCGGGCAGGTTGAGTGTCCAGGCCCATGTCATTCATCACTTTATTTAACTGCAACGGAAGCGTGTACACGCAGACTAATGCACATGGAAACTTAAAGCAATCAGTAAATGCACAGCAACACCAGGCACTTTGAAACGAGGGCATTGTCCATAAAGCAAAGACTGCACTCTACAGCGACATGAAAGGCTCCAAGGACAGCTGTGCTCACCTCCGCCGAGCTCTTTTTGAGCCACTTATGAATGCAACAACAGCTATGCCGAATGATTCCAGCAGTACCAATGTAATGAAAGCTTCAAGCATTAATACGGCACGCACGTTCATTTGCAGTGGCTTGAAATGTTCTGCAGGATAAAAAAGAAAATTAAAATGAGGGGCAAAGATTTTCTGAACCAAAATATTTATAACATGAACATTAAAACATGTTTTTTGTTAGTGCCTCCTGCCAACTTCACCTCCTTCTAAAATTTAAAATTATGTACCAATCCCCGGACTTTGAAATGTCAGTACAATCTCTTTTCCATGTACATGGCAGACAGAGATTATCTTTCATTTATTCGGCTAAACTTCACATCATGCGAGAGCATTTTCACTCGTGCACAGGTCTTTTTTGTCTTTAAGGTAAGGAAATGGGACTTTTTCCAACGGTCACTTTTATCTCTACACTGGTTCCCTTTAGGAACAGTAGGGCTGAGCTTCATTTTTAAGAAATAATACACCTGAATAAAACTTTATAATTCACTGATAAATTAACTAGGGGTGGAGGTTAAAGACTAGTTAAGATCTCAACGTTTCTAAAGTGAAACAGGTATTAACAAAGTCAGTAGGTCTCCACTGGAACCCCGTAGCTCAGAATACGTACGCATGCACTGGTGTGGCTTGGAGAGGCCAAACAAATGAATAAAGGGGGAGCTGCCCGTTCGTGGTCAGTCACAAACTGTATGCAAGTGTGAGCTGATGACGTTCATTGAGGTCTGGGGCCTAGCAGTAGTTTCAACACGTGGCCCCCAGCATGGTCTCATCTGTGAAACCTACTTTCTTTGCAATGCTTTTCTATTTGTTTGATATAGCCACCATAAATGCAAGTGCATCTGTAGTGGCCATCTTGCAATGGGAATTCAATTAAGAGATGCAGTATGTGGCTGTGTGTGCATCCAAGGTGCCCATCCTTCACTGCATTTTGATATGTTTTAACAAATACCTTTCAAAGATGGCCACTGTGAAGGGGTATACATCAGTGGCAGTTATTTGTAAATATATTTTGCAAATCTGTAACAGCCATCTTTGAATGGAGATTGTTAAAAGGAAACTGTCACATATGCCCGCTGCATATGCATGCACACCTATGTGCTAGTAGCTTATATTGGATGGAATAACTATTTCCAGATGGCAGCCCCCCAATATCATGGTAGTCTGTTGAAAAGGTAAAAAGAAAAGAAGAAGAATTGGGAGGTAAGTGAATGCTTGATAACGGATGGCAAGGGTGAAAGAGAGCAGGGTATGGGAGAAGGGGGGAGGAAATAGTACTGTCCATTCACAGCAAGGAAGCACAGCCTGACGTCAGCAGTGGAAGGATACATTCATATAAAACAATGTGAGACCGAAATACTCCAGGGTGACACAAATGCAATCATAGGGAGGGATGCCACTGAACCAGGAACACGGAAGTGAGAGAGACAACAAAGCATCATGAGTGAGAAGCAGATACAAATCACTCTCTAAGCATATATAATGTATTGGAAACAATCGGTCTCCAACAAACTAAAGCTGCCTGTAGCTGAGACCTTAAACTCAAAAGACTCAACCATGCCAGCATTGAAATGCGCTCCCAGACAATGAGACTCTGGCGCTTGGACCTGATTTACAAATATTCATACCCAGCATTACGTACTATTAATAATAATATCCCACATCCATATAAAACACTGACTTCAGTGAATTCACAAATCCAACCAACATCATGCAAATTCAAATCAGAGGTGGACTGTGAGTCATGTAGGTTTGTGTTATTAAAAGTACAATTGCAAGTTTGTTCACGGAAAATGTTACTGGGTGTACTATTAGGCCTCAGTTGAGAAAACATAATATTGCACCATATAAAAAGTAGTATAAACTTAATTGCATTCATGACAAAGAAATCATACAACACATACATTGCAGGTTGGTGCAAATCATCACCCTCTTACATTTCAGCAACTAACTTTTCCAGTGACTCACTAAAAAGATGAAGTCAGTACTGATGAAGATGGAAGAAAACTTCACTTAAGAGGGGGTAGTTATTGTGGTCACTTATCTGGTAGACTAAAGTTGCAACCTCTTCAGTCTAACTCCGCACACAGTCAGCAGACCTTCAAACACACATTACAGGATGTCTATGATAAGGTGAATACAATGGGAGAAAAAAAAAGGAAAAATTATGACTTTGGTGGTGTGGCGCGGGGTCATGCCCGCTGCTTCATGTCAAAGCCGTGGGCAGTCCGCCCACCAGGTCAGGAGTTTCTTTCTCTCGGGGGGGGCTTTTTTTACGTTCCCACAACGCAATAGGAACTTCAAAAACAGTTCCTGCATGGTATGGACTGAAAAATCCTTGCTGTGCAGGAAGTGGTGTGCATGAACACAGGGGGCCACATGTTGTTCCCCCCTATGTACATCCACATACGGAGGAGGCACAGGGGGGTCATCAGGGAATCTTTTGTTTCTTCTCCGCCACAGTGTTTCTGGAGGAGAAACCTTCATGACACTACCCTCAGAAAGGGAATTTGTAATATGCTTAGCGGGACTGTGGCTTTCTCGCCAAGCATATTGCGGCCTCCTGAGCACCGCAACACAGCCAGGGAACAGCAGTTCCCTGACAGCTGTGGCAGGCTGTGGTGGTCTGACCACCAAAATCGTAATAGGGCATCAGGAGACCGCCACCACTGAGCCCCCATGACTCTGGCATTCTGTGGATCGCCAGATCCGTAATCGTCCCTTAGTAGGGACATCAAGGAGAATTGTATGCTTCATAGACAGTGTCAAAGCACCATTAAACCATGCATGCACACTACAGAGCCTTGAACACTCAAATGCTACTCACTCTTGAAAAAGTTTTACAAAATACACTTACCCTGTTACCATCTCTTTGAAGGCAAACAGGCAGCATATTATTTTGTGATTTTTAACTCTGAATCTTAACTTTGCAGGACCATAAGTACCATGACTACTGCTACTAGCACAACAAATATTGAGGATGTCAAGATGATTCAGTGGGGAGAAAATGCCTATTTCAGTTCATAGGCAGGTAGGTATGCTATGGGCATCAACCATAGTGCCTTCCCTTTATGTAAGAAAATACCACATGTCTCTTCAGATCATTCCCATTTTGACTACGCAGGTCATCACAACGTTGTCTTCAGGGGCACCATAGATGCCCTACCGAGCTCAAAGCCTATGTAAAACTGTAGGTAATGTCTGATGCATATATGCCCATACCTGCCTTGTTTTCTGTCCAAGTGTCATACATTTCCTTTGCAACTTTTTTTTTAACACCTCTAGTTTTGTTGTTGCTGGAATGCCAAAGAGAGGGGCCCTACAGATAACCCCTGGCACTTTGTAGCAAGCTGGAATTTTGCAGAACGACCTTTGTACTAATACGTTGTTTCACATAATTCAGAATTGCACTAAGTTACAATTCGACCTACTTCATCTATGTACATGAGATAGGTTTTAGATGCTATATGACTAAGACTGGATGCCAGCACAAGGTTGCTGACTTTGCTGGGATCTGCAGAACGGCATGTATGGGATTGTATTTCAAAATTTTCCCTAAAGCAAGCGGGTTGCATTTCAGAAAAAACTTTTACATTATAAACAAGTGCTTTCACGAGTTGACTGCGTTCTACTGCCCATCTACCCAAAAACTTTTTATACACTCACAAAGGGGAAGGGGTCTAACAGGAAACCTTTCCCCTGTGAGAATGGGATACCACCCAACTTGGAAGTCAGTAACTTTTCAATGTTTTGGGACCAGATTTCGGTCACAAAACACGGATACATTGCATTACGAATCACTATTTGATATGGGCTTCCTAAACGCACTTGATCCAAATGTAAAACATTTCTAAACCTATATTGCTAAGAGAAGTTCATTCAAGAACCAGAGTGCAGGAGGAGTTTGTCTACAGGAGTGATGAGGCTTAAGAGAAGCCTTGGTGTCCAAAGCAGATGATAATCATTTATTGAAGTTAAGGACAGATTCCAATAAGACTTTGCCTAATAATTCATAGAGCTATTGACCGGGAGGACACATTCTATGACGAGCAGGAGTTAATGAGGTGAGACAGGCACACATCTCTTTGACTCCTGATCATCTAGCATTGACAACTGTAGTCAGTAGCAAAATCAAATGGCACAGACATCAACGGAGTTGTAAGACTAACATCTGGGTATGTATGATAAGGGAGGAGAATGCCCGATAGCACCAACTGGTTTGCAGGTTTATACTTCTAGCAGCTTACAAGCAGCAGGCCCCAGCTGCATGCTCAAGCTAAGCGCTTGAAGCATTTGGTCCAAGGTTCTTCAACATTCTTGGCCACGACCTCCATATGAGTTACTCAGTTGAGAGAGCAGTCTTCCCAACATCTAGGGGTGTGCAAAACTCATTTAATGTAATTTTGTGACATTTAATGAAATTCTAGAAAAAATATGCAAAAATATGCATAATTACACAACATTTGTATTTAGTGCTGTATTTTAATGTGAAATACATTCTCGTGTGTATGTTGAATGCTAAGATGCATTTTGCATTAACAAAATAATGCACGAAAACAAAATCACTGAAAATACCCCTCTCACTTTCTGTTGTTTGCATTGTTCAAGTGCATTTGCAGTAAATTCTTATTGTGAATGGTGCATTTGTGGAACATTGTCAATGCGAATGGTGTGAAAGTATGCCATGTTGAATAATAGTGAAATTTTCCATTGCAGGAGTAACACAAAACTACCAATAATATGCTGGATTATGGCAATATAATGAAAATTCTGTCCAGAGCCTGTATTAGTGATAGGATGCAGAAAAGGTGCACCAGCGCAAAAAGGAACGGTGTGCCTACTACAATGAAGGTGTTGTCCCCATGGCAGCAGTGAACCCGTATTGGCATGGGGGCAGCACATTCAGTAAACTACAGAGCTGCTGCTTCAAAGCTGCTCTATGTTTCACAATGCAAGTGGCAAGTGCCTCCAGGTTGAAGAGGGGAGAGTGATCTCCTGAAGGTGGGTGGAGCTAGTGACTACACTCACCTGCAGGTGTCATGAAATCCCCTTTTACTCCTCCAGTGGGCTGACCTCAGAGGCTGGACTGACAGTGCGCTATCTTTTGTGGCACACTGTCAGTGCATCTCCTAAAGCCATGTGTACCTCTGCACCAGCATCCATTATACGGCACTGGTGCGGAGGCAAAGTGATTTCCTCATTTACATGGGATTACACACCCAATTACAAATAAAGGAACACCCCTTAAAAATAGAGGTAGTGAAATGTGTGGGCAAGCACTATCAGTATTATAGAATGGGCAACACGAGTGACTACAGCCCCTTCTGTAATACCATATTGCCTTGGGGGTGCAAAAAGCCCAAATGTGTTGACTTCCTAATACCCTGGAATGATTTCTAGAGGTGGTGATGAGATGCCAGTCACAATCTATGCACTCGTTAGTGATTGGAAACTTTTTCCCACTCAGTTTTGTCTACTATCTTGCCCACATCCTTTTGCAGCACTGGCTCATTGCTTTGCTATACAAATTCCCAACATTCCTAAATCCGAAATTGCTAACCCCATCTTCTATCAGAAGTGACTCTAGTGCTCCCTACACAACTCCCCTATCCTCCCTCTACCAGGTCCAAGAACTGTTTCTCCTTGCTGAGAGTTAAGCCTGAAGGTCTGTATGGGACTTGGGATAAGTCAGAGCAGATCATGTAACTCCATTTGGCATCTATAAGTCAAAAGAGGTAGTGTCAAAACACTCCTTTGTTCTGCCAGGTCTTCCTGTACTCCTCCTAAATGGCTAACCCATGTTAAGTGGCTAGTTTGGACAACACCCTTGCCTTCCTAAGCCCATAGTCTAAGGCATGGTTCTCTGGGGAGCACAGTAGTTATGTTCAGCTAGAAATGTGTATTGGGTTCCTGGAGGTGACGTGCATGGCTAATCAACTAAAGATATAAGGAATCTACTGTCATCACTGAAATATTTTATTTTTGTTAAGTAGACAAGAACTGTGATTCATTTAGCTTAATATTTCCTAATTACAGCTTTACAATTGAAATGTTAATTATAACAAGGCCTGGTCATGGGAAATCTTGCTTAACCTGGACACATTGAAAACAGCTTTTGGGCATTTCTTTACTGTGAGGGGGTACCATTGTTGCCGTAAAAGCCCTTTATATGTGACAAACAAGCCAGATGGTACGCAACAGAACTCAGCACAGCAAAATGCAGGTGTAAACAAAAAAAAAGGAGATGACGAACCAGCAGGAAGAAGACCGACCGAGCCACCTAAGAATCAGCCATCAACAACGACCACCACCAGCTCAAATCCCCAAATAAGGAGGCCCTGACCTGCTGGATTTAAACCAACACAAACAAACCAAGGAACTCATCACCTTCATCAGAGGGTTCACCTGCCTTTCAGCCACAGAAAAGTGCATCACTCCCTCATAGGAACTATGCAACTCCCGCGCTGACCACGGCCTAGGCAACATGGCAACCATCTACAGAAACTTTGATCCCCAACTCTATGACCTTTTCTGCAACCCTTCAACCATAACAACCCGCTCACTGCATGGGAACAGCTCAGCTCACCAACGACTACCACCCTGATGAACTCCATCCACTCAAGAGCACCCACTGACCCATCCTCCTACTGGCTCTTCAGCCTCAGAAGCACTGAGATCAGCAACCAGCTCAACACTATCCTGAATGCCTCCAAAACCACAGCCACCTTTCCCGACGCATGGAAGCTTGCAGAGGTTAGACCCCTCCTCAAAACCTTTGGCACACCCCAGAGAGCTCTGGAATTACCATACCATCTCCCTCCTCCCGTTTCCCTGCCACATTCCTGGAGAAGGCCATCAACCTCCAATTCACAGATCATCTGGAAAGAAACAAACTTCTGGAGGCCTCCCGATCAGGTTTCAGAGCCAACCACAACACAAAGGCAGCCCTAATCGCAGCAACAATTGACATCAGAGTACTACTCAACAGAGGAGAATAGGCCACCCTCATCCACCTGGATTTCTCCACAGCTTTTGACACCATCTCCCACCACACACTTTTTCATCAACTATACCAGATTGGAATCAGCGATGATGCACTCATTTGGTTGGAATTCTTCATCATGGGATGCACCCAGAGAGTCTGTCAACCTCCCTTCAACTTGCAACCCAAGCTCACCATCTGTGGGGTCCCCCAAATCTCATCCCTCAGCTATACCCTTTTCAACATCTACATGACTCTTCACACAGCCATTGTCAGATCACACGACATAAACATCTTCTCCTATGCCTACAACACCCAACTCATCTTCTCACTCTCAACGAACCCCACCTTGAACGAAGACCAAGACAACTGCATGAAGAACATTGCGACATGGATGAAAGATAACTGCCTGAAATGTAACACAGACAAAACAGAAGTTCTGATCTTCACAGACACACCACCCTTTTGAATGACTCCTTGTGGCCAATGGAGTTTAGATCCACCCCTGTGCTGAAAGACCATGCCTGAAACCTCAACATCATACTGGACAGTGAACTCTCCTTGAGGTGTCAGGTCCAAGCCGTCACCTAAGCCTGCTTCCACACGATCCATATGCTCCTAAATATTTTCAGATGGCTCCTCGTTAGCACAAGGAACACTGTGAAGCAGGCCCTCATCACCAGTAAGCTCAACTACGGCAATGCACTCTATGCTGGTACCTCCACCAAACTCTTTGAAAGACTCCAGACAATACAGAACGCAGCAGCCAGACTGATCTTCAACCTGCCCAAGAGGACACACATCACCCAGCACCTGAAAGACCTCCACTTGCTTCCCATCCAGAGAGATGCCAGTTCAAGTTCCTGACCCACACATACAAAGCTATGTGGGTGTTGTAAAAATACAAGGACATGCAAGCAAAAACGTGGGGAATGGAGCTCCATAGTAGACTAATCAGACCTCAATTGTTGATTAGTGCCTGGCCCCCTGGAAGTATCTGAAACAATGATATACGTCAAAGTATGAGGTCTTAGTTTTACCATCAGATGTTGTGTGAAGGAAATTGTTTACACTTCAGAAACCAATGTCATAGAGGTCATTAACCATATATTTTAATTTCTGGCTTATAGCATCAGTCAGGGATAAAAACGAAAATCAGTGTAGTTATACGCTGCACCCCATATACTACAATCAACTTCTATTCCACAGGTACATTTAGAGAAAGGGTGCTATTGCCTTGCAGGACAGTTAAATTAACCATTTGGGTGAAACCAATTTTGCGAGTACAATTTGAGGGTGACAGCACAAGCACTGTGGCACATAATAGCATTGTCACAGTGCACAGAGTTTTAAAACTAGTAAAATAGGGCCCACCAAAAGGCAACAAATCCAGAGTGACCTCTCAGAAAAAGTGGCTTGCTTATAGGGCTTAACAAAAACCAAGAATTCATGAATAAATAAGGAAATTACATTAAGAATTACCTCTATACAAAGTCATCTTCTGTACCTACTTCTATTTTCAAGCTCATCTCTATTTAACCCTTGGGCTCAGATCACGTAAAGTGAGTAGTGGAAGTACTAATTAAAGGTATGCTCTCTGCCAAAGGTTTGGACTGACTGGGGTCTTAAATCATATTGCAGAGAGGAAGAAGGTGTATGTTACCACTCTACATAGTGGTAAATAGTAGTTGATAACTGAAGCACTATAGAAATATCCTGCTTATGGCTAAAAATTGTAGCAGCATTTGTTGACATTGCTAGAGAAAATACAGGCCACAGAACAACAAGAAAGCACTATTGCAAATTTCTGCTGTTGTGTTGCTGATGTGTTATGCTGGCATGTTGTGTCACGTTGATATGTTGTTGTATTGTTGAGTTGTATTATGTTGCTGTCATTTTGTTGTTGTTGTGCTGTACTTTATTGGTGCATTGCACTGTGCTGCATACAGGTTGTGTTATAGCTGCATTCTTATCTTATGTCGTTGTGCCATATTGTTGTTATTGTGAAGTGTTATTGTATTATTTTAGGTTGTGGCCTTGTGGGTGTTGCTGTACCTCAACTGAAGTTGTCTGCTTAAATATTCTGTAATGTTCTCCTAACACAATACAGCCTCCATTATTCGACATTCATAATCCTGGGGTAAAAGCAGGAGCAGCTCCTCCACTTGAGCGGAGGAGCTTTGCCCAACAAGTCTCAGGGCTGAAAACTAAAACGGTAATAACGTTTATTTATTACTGTTTTATTTTTCAACAAACAGTCACAAACTAAGTGTCAGGGCGGGCAGGGCAAGCGCTGCCAAATGGCAGCAGCAGAGAGCTATGCGCTTTAACATGTGGATGTCTCTTTGGCTGGCCGTCTTGGGATGGCCGGTCAGATATGCACATTTTAAAGTCCTCTAACCTGTCTGTCTTCGACAGTTGGGTTAGAGAAAGAGCAGACTTACAGTGCTCTTATGAGAGCCAAGAGAGGCGCTCTATCCAATCCTGGTGCAGCTTTCATGCTGTGAAAGCAACGCCATGATTGAGCAGTGCAGTTTCCTGCTTCCGGGGCTTCCAGAAGATGCTGAGGAGGATCTCGCACCGCGGAGTAAGGAAGGTAAGTTTATTTTTTTTATTTTTTTATGTAGTGCACCCTGCCCCACCCTCGGTACATGCAAGCTGCCACTGGGTAAAATATGCTTGCACCAAATCACTGTCTTACCACCACATAGTGCCAGACATATTTTGTGCTCGTGCTCTAGATCACAATGCAACACTACAATATGCAAAATAGATGCAATGCAATTAAACATGCTCGTTTCTACTGACCATCAAAATAAAATCAATGCTAATACTGATCCCTGCTGCAAAAATGACAATTGGTGTAAGAATATCATTTTTCGATTGCTGCACATCTTAATGCAAACATTCAGTGAACCAATTTGCTGGTTTGTTATATACAAAAGAGGTGATGTTTATAAAACATTCTTGAAATCATTCAATCATTTCATTTTAATATTTGTGTCTTTAATATGTGAATTTCACACCTCAAAACATTGCATACATTTTCCCTAATAAGTTTAAATACATTTTTTCATTAAACACGTAACGAACTTTACATGCAAATATTTGATACCCCAAGCTTAAAAATCTGTCTTCCAATAGAAAATACTTTGAGCATGCCCCTGTGCATGCATACTATGCGCATTCAATCAAAATAATTTTAGTAATAGCTCCAAGCAAAGAGTACCTTACACGAAAACTAAAGGAAGGTTCTCTGCTTACTGTAATTAAGGCAGAAAATGTCTATATAATACCTAGGTGCAAAGAAAATCTCCTGCTGTCGTGCAAAAACATTGATAAAAAGAAGCTAAGCCAGCACCTAAAGCAAAGCTAATTGGCCCAGATGGAGTGCTTTAGACAAGATTGATCAAGCTTTGTCAAAGACTTGGAATACTGTTGTAGGGGTCAGGTTGCCCTTTGGACAGATCTGATGACACATACAATGTTAATTCCTTTCTGCAGAGCTGAAAGCTGCAAGTTACTATAAAGCATGGCAATTTATTTACGACTGCAAAGCATGAACAACCTCAAGTTCATGGAAAAATACACAGATGCACTTTTGTCGAATATTGAAAACATTAATGTGTTTTATAAATTTTATGACTGAGTTGCTATTGGGTGTTTTGATAGGCTATTAAATGTTTTTTCTTCTTTAAAAAACAGAAAATCTACTATAGGCTTTTAGCACTCTGTGGCTGCTACATCAGCTATTAAAGTGCCCCTTCGCTTTACAAGCCAGAACCAAATGATACAACGGGCGATAAGGCTATTAGAACATTCTGTCCCATGAGGGTGGAATGTCCTAATTGAAAACAAAGGCCTCCCAGGAGACAAAGTGTTGAACCCCCCCCCCCCCGCAGATCCGTAGCCTTTGTTACTGAGCTCTTAGTGAGATAATTCAACTATTTCACCAGTGCACAGAACTACGACTGCATTCTGTAGAATTTACACTGTAACAGCTATGAAAAGAGTTTGAAGTAAATCCCTGCTTCTCCCTGGGCTTCAACAAACTAATTTTCCCCATTCATCTGAGACAGTGAGACCCAGGAGCTGATCAAGAATGTCCCACACCTAATGTACATATTCGTTACCACTGTAAAAGCATGTTTAAAGTTGATCTCATAGTTCGATAAGTAAAACCCTGGACCTGTGCTCTTTACTTTCAATTAAGTAATGTGCAATTGTTTTTGAACACTTTTGATTTGAAACACTGCATTTCGTTAGGAGTTAGGGAGGGAGAGATTAGGATTTGGGTTTAAACAAGTGAATATACAAAGCCCCTCATTTGGAGAAAACTATAATTGCACACAGGCAATGGTACTGGAAATACCGCAAAACAATCCATTGCAAATTATGCCCATGTGCTAAACTTTGGTAATACCACTGCAAATCTTAACACCAGCTGGAAATAATATCATCCAAACAATAGTTTAGTTAAGGGGCGCACATCTATTGTAAAGTACGCATGTGGTAATAATACATGCAAAAAGAATATCCAAGGGTTTTAACTTTTATGCTGACGTGTATGCTAATAATGAATACCACCTAAAAGCAGGGGCTAAATACAGTGAAGTCACATGGAACAAATATTCAATGACTTCCGTCACTAAAGGAGTGGCTGAAACTGATTAGCAGTCACTCACCATTGAGGCCACTGGAGCACATACTGAAGCGCTACAGAAAATAACCATATTGATGAAACACACAAGCTAACAGGAATAAGAGGCACAATAACATCTGATAGGTATCATTAGGGTAGAGGATGTAGTATGGTCGTGAGGATATACTCTACAAGAATCAACCGACACATCATGCAATACAGATTTTACCTGGATTGCACGACATCCATACTGTCTCTCAGAGAGGAGGACCTAAAATCAAACATCAGCATGACAACAGCAATAGCAGCACTTGTTAAGTCAAAAGCGATCTTACATTTCAGTGTTACTGGTGCCTATATTTAGCCTATCAATCACAGGATTAAAATCTGGGGATTATTTCACTCCACCTTAAGAACACACGAGTCACTGCTTGTTAGTACCCAGGGCCTAACTTATTTGTCATTAATTAATAGAACTAACTATGTTTTGTTTGCCTTCACATGCCCACCTTCACTAGATCCACAGTCAATAAAACAAGCATTTGCAATGCCAATGGTCTGGCCTATGAATGAAAGTACCTTGTGTCTCATTGATGGGTTTAGGCACTCAATAAGTCATAGTATATGCACTCTGTCATTCATCATTGCATTCATTCAGTCATTAAATCTTCCACTGGCTTATTCTTGCATTCAAGAAAAGACATGGGGGGAAGGTAGAGGGATATAAACTAGGTTCGCCCTCCAGGACAAACACATGTACCAAAAAATCCGAAGTGTCGGATAAAGAACCTAGCTTTGCTTCTAGAGTCACTATCATAAACGGATGTGAATTTCAGGAGAGAAAAGGGGGAAAATACCCTTTTTCTTGAGTCCCCTCACTCACCGGAGTTGCCTCACGGTGACATGCGCCACCCTGGCGGTCACATCCCGTATATTTAACATTGCGGCGGGTGCTGCTTTAAGCAGCACCCGCCGCAAAGTTAAAAATGCATCCTGTGCACTTCCATACACAAAGCGGCAGGCACTCCGCGGTGCCTGCTGCATTGTGCATGCAACTGCAGGGGGGTACCTTTGCACTCCCCACCTTCACCCTGGGACCCCGCAACGGGCCCCCAATGCAAGGACCGTATGCCTTTTCATGGCGGCATTGCCGCCACGGAAATGCATATATCCCAGCACATCCTAATATGGCTGGCGGTGTCTGATAGACACTGCCACCATATTAGAGCTTTTCCGCCGCGGTCGCAAGGCGACCGCGGCGGACGGTCTTCCCCTCCGCCACGCTCCCCCCGCCATCGTAATATGGGAGGGGGAGAAAGGTGGCGGACGGGCAGGGATGGCAGACGGATCGCCACCGACTGCATGGCGGTGGCGATCCTTCCGCCATCCTAATTGACCCCTAAGTGTGGTGTGGTGTGATAAAGTGAGTGGAGTGGTGTGAATTAAAATTATCTTACTAGTAGGCAAAAAAGTCTTTATTCGTGCTCCTAGCAGATATATTAAAAGGTGGGGTGGGTCTCTAGGTAAAGCCGGTTGTCTAATGGGACAGGAAACCTAGTTTCGAGCTGTACCCCTCAGCTCTTCCTCAGGACATCACAAGGAACCAGCCCTGTGATTTCCACTCTAAAACGTGCTTCTCTTAGTCAACCTTATCGCGTGACTGCAATAAAAACACCATATATACATAGTTTCCCTTATGCATGCCGTGCTACCTATATTCTGAGGTACGTGAGCAAAAATAACGTTAAAATGGACCCGAAACGGGTAAGTGGTGACATACATACATGAAATCACGTGCGATTCGCAAGGACAAACCATTACACATACGTATATGGAGGCTTTAATAAGCCTCAAGGTCAATTAAAGGGAAAGAAAGGGAGGTCCGCGTGGTCCATCTGTGGTGGAAAACAAAGAGTTTGTGTTATTTTCCAAAGCTGTTCTTACCGGAGTCAGACGGACGCACTGTGTGTTTTAAACGCAGTCACTCCCATTACTTCAAAGTGCCTGGCAGGGGGAAAGAAAAGGTCTTACTTGGTGCGGGCGTTCTCCCTGCCGGTGAACCTACTCGGCGTCCCTCACGACTGGTGAATGCCGTGTCCGCGGGGGCGCCGGGTAATAAGCAAGAAAGACGTGCCCGCCCTGCTTGGTTTGGAAGCATGGAGCGGGACTCTATACAAGATGGCCGACTCACATTGGAACAATGTGGGGGCCATCTTGGAAAAACGGAAAGAGTATGTAGGGAATGACACACACAAAACACTGAAACACAAAACACGGTGGGACATAGATGGAGTGGTAGACAAATTTGAAAATCGAATAATAATCATGCTAAAATAGGAATGAAAATTCACTCTCCTGAAATTCCCATCCATTTATGATAGTGACTCTAGAAGCATAGCTAGGTTTTTTATTCTTGCATTCACCCTCTGAAATAACAGCAATAAAGCCACACACAAGCTCAACAACATATGCAAGATACATTTAAAAAATACAAGCAGAAAAAAGAAAACATGTTACCTTGTAAACAAGGCAGGCATATGTGTCACGTACCAGGCTTCAACCACTGTACACTTCTCCGACCAGCCAACGCTGAGAGACTTCTGGGTGAAGGTCGCCGTCCTTTTCAAGAAGATGCTGGAGGCTGGAGCAACGACACATTCAGCAGCAGTAACGCCACCGGAGCTACAGAACTACACCTCCCAGCAGCTTGTGCGGTGTGGGGCGCAGGCACTGGAAGTGACGCAGCATTGGTTTCCAGGCGCCTACGTAAGCTGGAGCCGGAGGGAGAGACACCGGAGATTATCTTGTGAACGCCGTAGAGACAGACCGAAGGATTCCTAACTGCCACAGTGCCTGGTGGGGTAAGGGTGTCGGTGACACCGCCAAGAGCCTTTCTTTCCTGTAAAGCGCTGTTATTTAGTGGCCGAGTACGCCATGATTGAATCTTTACAAGTGCAAGTTCTCAAAAACCAGTTCTATTTCAGTAGCATCACCGTGGTTGCTACAAGCTCCTTTAACCTCAACGCCTTGACTTTTACCTATGCCAGGTGGTATATTATCCATATCAAACATGCTTAATCCAAAAAAGAACGGTTGCATTTGGTTATATATTAATTTGGATATGAAAGATGATATTCGCTGATATATTCTTCTATGTATGTGTTTTTGTTCTTCTCCTAGCAGGGGAAATGTGAGAGGTAGCTGAAGTAAGCCATAATCCTTCCTCCTTTGTGAGGCCCATACACACACCTTTTCCGGTGGGTATTATACACCACAAATAGCAGTGTCCATGGTCTTGAAGTGTTATGAGATATCGCCTAAATACATGTTTGTTTGTTCACAGTTCTTACGCCTGAGTATTATATACATTCCTTTTAAGCCTTAGAAGACATGGTATCCAAGAGAAGGACTTTGATGAGTGCCTAATCGTCCTGCTACTTGCAGCTGCCAGAATTGGTATTTTGCTTTACAGGTAGATCTGGTTTATATATGGTTGTAAACGTTAGGAATTAGGTGCTAGGCTATTTCAGTGCTGTGTGTCTTTAATAAGCCTTTTATTTTCACAGGTCTCTCTCGCCGCTGTTCCCATCTTTTCCTTCCCCCGATTGACCCCCTTAGTCTTCCGTGCCCTAATGGCAATTCGGAATTGAGGTTGTCAATAGGTGGACCCCATTGAGCAACAAACCAATCCTGAGAGGCCTCAGAGGGACCGTGACAATATGCTTGCAATAACAAAAGTAAACATAACAGTGGATGCCCATCTTACAGTGATATTGTACATAGTAATTGTTTTAAAGTTTCAGCATACTCTCCACATTTACAACCAACATGTTTGCCGTCTTGGAATGGCCGAAAAATTATACATTATGGACAACAGTATTCCATAACTAGCTCCTGGTTTAGAGGAAGTGGCACAATGCAGATTAAATGAGCCTTAAGCAAGTGACCTGTTAGCAATGCCTGCATAACTGTAGTATCCTCTTAAAATACATTAAAATAAAAAGCAGAGAACAAAGAAATGAAAAAAAAATATCAATAAAAGGAAAAGGGGAACACTGAAAACTAAAGGAATGGTGAACAAGCCCTAACACTGAAGTGCCCTTGTTTTCAGGTGGATGTACATATGTCACAAATAATTATGCTGTTATTCACAGTGCAAACATCAAATGACCTGGTATCTGGCTTAATTCAAAATATCAACCACACTATATGCTTTTGGTGGTGGGGTTATTTATTTACCCTATTTTTTATATACTGAAGTTTTTTTCTTTTTTTACAGGAGACTCGTATCCTTTTTAGAAAAACATATATAAAGAACATACACAATTTATACAACATGTATCACAAAAACTATTGACATTATCCAACACATGTAACATTTACCATCCTCAATGTGAATCAATACGTCCTACAACTTATTGCACCAAATTTATATAACATCACAAAATTTGATATGCATTAGTCAATACTCATTGCTTATTTTGTGCAAGACAAACTATTATAGAGTTATAGATTTCACAGTGCATCTTATCCAGTGGCTGTTGTGGGCTCAGCCATTACCCCATGCAGTATGCTGTTCAAATGACACTCAAGCAGACCAATGAAAGTTGAGGGCTAACCCAAAGACCTTCTAGGGATGTGGATATATATTTAATATATGTGTGCATGTATTATTGAATTATTTTTGTATTACAACTTCCTGGCAGACAGCTAATAAAAGAGTCTAGCATGAATGAGTTCAGTGAAAATCTTCTCTACCAAGGGGTTGTCTGTGGCAGTAATCAACACCACAACCCTTCCCAAAAAAGGTAATCTTTGACATTTTTTATAACAAAATACCTAACTCTAGACTTTGGTACCTGCTTCACCAACGAGATCAAGACCTCCAAACGCACATGCCGGAAACTGGAGAAGAAATAGCTCCACGAACGCACACTGGACAACCACGCACCCCACAAGGACGCCACCCGCAGACATCACCACCTCATCGGATCAGCCTAGAGATCCTCCTTCAAAGACCGCCTGGATAACAACGCACACGACAGCAAAGAGCTCTTCAGCATCGTAAAAGAACTCTCCAACCCCAGCGCAAATGGCAACGACATCCCGCTCTCACAAGAACTGTGTGACTCACTGGCCACCTTCTTCCACTGCAAGATCGCTGACATCCACAACAGCTTCAACACCACGACCGCCCCGACTACGCCAGACTCCACCTCCCCTGCGAACACCACCATCGCCAACCGCCTGACTTCCTGGTCCAACGTCAAGGACGATGAGACACGCAAGGTCATGAACTCCATCCACTCAGGATCTCCGTCAGACCCGTGCCCACACCACGTATTCAATAAAGCAGACGCAGCCATCGCACCCCAACTACGGAAGGTCATCAACATCTCCTTCGAAACAGTGACATTCCCAGGCAAGCTGGAAGCACGCCGAAATCAACGCCCTCCTCAAGAATCCCAATGTGGACCCCAAGGACCTCAAGAACTTCTGGACCATCTCCCTGCTCCCGTTCCCGGCGAAGGTCATCGAGAAAATCGTCAACAGGCAGTTGGCCCGCCACTTTGAAGACAACAACATCTTGAACTCGTCCCAGTCCGGATTCAGACAAAACCACAGCACCGAGACAGCCCTCATCGCCGCCACAGACGACATCAGGCAACAACTAGACAACGGTGAAACATCAGCCCTCATCCTCCTGGACCTGTCAGCCGCCTTCAACACGATCTGCCATCGCACTCTAAAGACACGCCTCCAAGAAGCCGGAATCCAATAGAAGGCCCTTGACTGGACCACGTCCTTCCTCTTCGGCAGAACCCAGAGCGTCCGCCTCCCACCCTTCTGATCCGAAGCACCAACATCATCTGCGGCGTCCACCAGGGCTCATCCCTCAGCCCGACGTTGTTCAACGTCTACATGGCCCCCCTCGCACAAGTGGCCCGCCATCACAACCTCAACATCATCTCCTACGCCAACGACACCCAGCTCATCATCTCCCTCACCAAGGACCCACACACCGCCAAAACAAACCTCCATGAGGGAATGAAGGCCGTTGCCGACTGGATGATGAGCAGCCGTCTGAAACTGAACATGGATAAGACGGAGGTCCTCATCCTCGGACCCACCCCCTCAGCCTGGGACGACTCCTGGTGGCTGACCAAACTGGGAACAGCACCGACACCCACCGACCATGCACGCAACCTAGGATTCATCCTCGACTCTTCCTCTCCATGTCTAAGCAGGTCATCGCCGTCTCCTCCTCCTGCTACAATACCCTCCACATGCTCCGCAGGATCTACAAATGGATCCCGACCGAAACAAGAAGAATGGTGACACAGGTCCTCGTCAGCAGCAGACTGGACTGCGGCAATGCACTCTATGCAGGAATCCCAGCCAAACACCTACGACGACTACAGCGCATCCAAAACGCCTCCGCCCGACTGATCGTCAACGTCCCCCGCCCCAGCCACCTCACCCCCCACCTGAAAGACCTACACTGGCTCCCCGTCGACAAGAGGATCACCTTCAAGCTCCTCACTCACGCACACAAAGCACTCCACAACGCCGGACCAGCCTACCTGAACAGCAGACTCAGCTTCTACAACCCCACCCGCCAGCTCTGCTCCGCCAGCCTTGCCCTCGCCGCTGTCCCCCGCATCCAACAAACGACCTCCGGTGGCAGATCCTTCTCCTACCTCGCTGTAAAGACCTGGAACACCCTCCCTACCCACCTACGGCAGACCCAAGACCTACTCGTCTTCAGAAGACTCCTCAAGACCTGGCTCTTCGAACAGTAGCCGCACCCCCCTCCCCTTAGCGCCTTGAGACCCTCTCGGGTAAGAAGCGCGCTTTACAAGTACTCTGATTGATTGATTGATTAGTACAGAGAAAATACAAAACACCATTAAATTCCTGTTGACTTTAACATCTGCCTTTCACACCCGATATTACAGCCCTAATACATTGATCATACCTTTTCATAAAAAACTGATCAAACCAATGGCATAGGAAAAGGCATTTTTCTTGTAAACTAACCAGCCCTCTAACTTAAGTAGTCCTACAAGGCAGCAATCAGGTATACATTCATAAAATTGCATAGTGTGATTTCTGGGAACAAGGAGTTTCCTTGATAAAGACCCATTATACGTCACTTCCGCCTCTTACCAGCCCCACACGCAAGCAAGTTCAGCAAGCAGAAGCACTATGCTGTGTTGTTAAATAGAACATTGATAGGTGAGGTTACTTTCTTTGGGACATAGTTCCATGGGGTTTTGATATGGCATTCTTTGAAAGTAATCTATTTAGGATGTCGGTATGGGTTATACACATGTGGTTTGCCATTACGACTTAACTTTTGGATGAGACATGTCATCATGGCAGTTTGCTATAGGATGTATTGCGCTCTGCATAAAAATGAAATAGAACTCTTATATATTAACATGCTTTGATATGATATGCCTGGGACAATTGCTACATGTTTCTCACAGAGTGTTGTATGTCTGAAGTGCTGCAGGTTTCTTATAATTCCTACACAGTTTTAATGGGTGTAACTCAAGTTAGAGTGCTGTATGAGTGAATTGCTCCACACCTAAAGATCATTTATTTACTCTTTGAAAAGTGTTGTTGGTCACAAGTTGATAGAAGGTGGCCTACTGGCATATTACACCTCAGTTTCTCCCCTTCTTAGTCATGAGACAGACTTAATAGGCCTTCGAGAATACTTCTTTTTAATCAATAGCAATGGTTAAAATAGGATGAGTATTTCAACCACTGTTCCTGTTTTTAACACATTTAGCTCTGCAATGTAAGTGGGAACTGATGATTGAGAGCGTATTTCATTAACACCCTCTGAGTAAGATTACCCGCATGTCTTTTCCTTTTCAATATTACCCTCAAACATGAGTGTGGATTTAGTGATGGACACTCCTGGTACTTGTACACCTTACACCATTTCCAACTAACACAAGGATATTTTAAGGTAAGGTTTGCCTTTATAAAAGTGAGTAACTGATGTGTATTTATTTTTCAGCATCATAGGCGGACCCTACAGCCTGCAATGGGCCACCCTAATCTCTAACAAGTCTAATGTATGACTGGTTGATATTTTACTTATAGCAGAGTGGCCCACACTTTTTGGTCCTGACGAATGCCCTCGAACTTCATTGAGTCATCTACTGGCAGAAACACGTTGACTACTTAAGAAAGGATAGTTCCATTGCCCCCTGTCCTCTCACGTGTTTTAACCCTATCCAATGGGGGTACCGGAATAATGGACACATTTAGCCCATCATGAGACAGTTGTACTGACACCTACATTGTTTTGCACTCTATCCCTCACTCAAGAATATTATCTTTGCTCATCTTAAATTAAAACACCTCTGCTCCTCTCTTCTTGATGCTTGGGCCCACACAAGGCATCTTTCATTCCTTGTTTGCGGAGGGGACCCAATGATAAAGCATGTCACCTTCGGGTGAGTGAGGGTTACTCGTCCCAACAGCATAATGCTCCTTTTTTGTCTTTAAACACATATAATGTTTTTGCTTTCTACACTCCTGCCACCAGACTTACAACTTCGTGGAAGATGTAATGGGCTTATTGCCATAACCAACCAGGCCATTTGTACTGAGCGTAAGCTTTCCCACATGGCAATTATCAGGCATGTGGTCAAAAAAATGCAAATGTATACACAATCGCAGTTGGCAAATCAAAATACTATCTCTCGTAACAGAGTTTAACAAAGATGACAGTGCTAATATTCTATACCCATGGTTTGTCAGATGGGGGTAATCAACATAAAAACCCTTGCCTACTAAGATCATATGTTAGATTCCAAGTATGAAAAACCCCATCTATATTCTTTATTTCAGAGTATCAGCAACCCACACTTAAATGCCTATTGATTTTCAGAATCAATAGGCCAGTCCCACTCACTTCATTTTAAGTTTTCATATTATAAATCTGGCCTATAGCCTTTATCATTGGCTTGAGACTATAACCAAGTCAAGCCTACTGTACTGACCATAAGCTTTCCACAAGTTAACCATCCGGTTTAGAGCCATAAAAGTTACAATGTACATAAAAATGATAGTTGACATAACGCAATTCTACTTCCTCTAAAACGTCTAACAAGGATGTTCATAGTGTGTTGGACCTGTCACCCTTGGTGTGGCCTTCCACCAAACCTTTTACCTCTACCCCTCCTGACTTCTGAATTGCGTTTTTGTTGGCATTTGGACTTTGCACTTTACCGCTGCTAACCTTTGCTAGAGAGCTTGTGCAATTGACTTACTCCTGATTGGCATATTTAATTTACTTATAAGTCCCTAGTATATGGCATGACATGTACCCAGGGTCTGTAAATTAAATGCTTCTAGTAGGCCTGCAGCACTCATTGTGCTACCCACTTAAATTGCACTTTTAAACATATCTCAGGCATGCCATTCTAGTCTGTAGTGCAATTATACACTACAAACACAACTTGGTGAAAGAAACCTTTTGCCAGGCTGAAATGTTTCTTTTTAAAACATATAACTCACCCCAAAGGTAGCTAAGGTAGCTCCTAAGCAGTCCATAGGGCAAGGTGGATTGTATTTAAAAAGTAATCCAAAGTAAGACAGGTGCTTTTGACTTTTACATATCCTGGTAGTGAAAACCTCCTCAATTCATTGCTCATTACTGTAAGGCTCATCTCTCCCACTGGATAATATAAGGGTACATATAGCAGTTAATACATGCTAACTTTTGAAAGGGGAACAGATAGGAATACCACGTGTGGACTCCAATGAATTGTTATTTTAAATCCTCTCTAATAGTAAAGTAGGATTTTAAGTCACTTTAGAATGTTGGCATTTTCTTGTCCTAACCATTTGTTGACTGCTGTCAGTGTCTTGGTTCACATGACTGTGAATATCTTAGCTGTTGAGCTTTGTCCTGCCAGACAGTAAGACAAAGAAGACTGGATGTGGGCAGGATGGGCTATTATGCCTGATTTACTGGGGGAGCAGCTGTTTACTTCCCTTTTTATATTTCAAAGGGCTGCTTCCATCAAACACACAAAGGGGCCTGACACTTGACTTCATTCCACCCCAGACTACTTGGAACCTCGATAGGGGAATGGAAGAACCTTCAGAACCAGATGTGGATGTAGCCAGAATATCACTCCACTTCAAAGGCTGGCACCAGGTATAAATATCTCCTGAAACACCTATTCAGTACACTCTTGAACCTGTAAAAGACTTTGGAAGAACTGCCTTGTCCTCCAGAAATATTCCCTGTTGCTACCAGAGGACTGCCCTACTGCTTGAGGCATGCCTTGTTCTTAAGAGGCCTGCCCGGCTGCTTGAAGGAGAGTGAACCATCTCCTTGAACCCGGAACTACAAGAGGGGCTTCAAGGACTATTTGGCCTGCCTCCTGTGTGAGCTACAGGAATACAACATGCTCCAGAGTCATTGGACTCTGCACCTGGTCTCTATTAAAGTGTGCACCTTACCCCCAGGTGGTATCCCACCCCAGCAGGTAGTTCAACCTAGGCTAGCATCAAAGTGCACTCCTTGTGAACAAAGGTGACATCCTGAAGTCTTGGGTCCCCTGAGAAGACCCCTCACATTGTTTTGTCACTGCTACTAATGAGGGTTTTTTCTTTTCTAAGATATGGATATGGATATGCGTATCGCCAGGGGGAATGGCTTTCTACTCTTCCAAGCATTCTTGCAACCTCCCTCAGTTTAATAATAATCCTTTGTCTGGTATGCTGTGATTCACCAGTTCAACTATTATAAAAAAATTCTAAAAGTGAGGTGTTTATCATGATATTTAGTATAACTTTCCTTTTTCTTCCTCTTTTTAGTTAGAATGTTCTCTCAGCCATAGTGCCATGATGAAAGTGTTCTGCTATATTCGATTGTGTGCCTGCCGGAGCAGCTTTGATTACGGGTTGGGCATTACTTGTTCCTTGGGGATACCTGGAGACCCCCAGGATGAGACAATGGGAATCGCACCTTTTTTCTAGGGGGTATTAGAACCACTGGTGAATTACCAAACTAGTATCTGTGGTTATATATACAACAATGCAGGGACGTAAGCAATGCACCTGGAATCGAATTCCCTCTGGGCCTATTTTTGCCCTAATTGTTTGTTCAAAATATGGGTTTTTGGGATTAATATTGATATTAAGCACTTTAATGGACTTGCTGTTGTATGTGGGACAATGGGGACCTGATGTTCTTTTAACAAAGGATTTCATTTGTAGTAATGTACAGTGGAGTTGGGGAAATGTGGGGATTTATATTTTTCAATGATAAGGTTTGAAGCATTATGAAATTTGAATGCTGTATTTTTTATCAGTCTCCTGATCTCCACAATTCTGATTTTCTCTTGTGTATGGCAGTGATGATTTCAATCAACCAATCAAACAGTAAATTTGCAGAGCACTTCTTGACACCTGTGAGGGCATCCAGGCACTGATTTGAACTGTGTTAGTGTGTGGATATGTTACCATTTCTCATTTCTTTTATTTGATAGAACCCCTTGTAACTTTTTGAAAGATTAAAGAGCTGTATTTTTTTGGATCATTTTGCTATTGTGGTTGATTCTGAAGATCGAAGTAAAACTAGGGTGATACACAAAAACACGCATTTTAATTTGCTTACTGATGTTTCCCACATGAGGAGGAAAGAACATATTTTTTCTCTTTTGTGTGTGAACTATGTGTCTATAGCTGATGCCTTGTTTTTAACCAAAAAGGACTTTATTTTGCTTTATTAATTCGGATAATTGCGGGATAGGTTGATTTTGTATTCAGCTTTTTTGCTGTTGAATTGATGTAGTTGTCTTGTAAGGTATATTTGAGTTATGATTGATTGCTTTCTATTTTTCTAATGAACAATGTATTGATTTATGAATGAATTTTGAACAAATAAACGAATTAATGTATTATGGTAATTTTCTTGATTAACAATTAAGGGCTTGGGTTTAAAAGAGTTGTGTTTTGGCCCACCTCGTTGCACTACAGCAATCACCAGTGTCGACCATCTAGGCAAGATTTGTACTATATTGATGACCACCCTGCTCAACTTGCTTCTTATGGCCCCCTTTACCACAAACAGAACTTTCCGTGCAGGACTTTTTAGAAGGTAACTTTTTCGGAGAGATTCACCAGGTCTCTGTATCTACCCGTGCTCCATGGTCGTCAGCCTGAACCTATGCCTTTCCCCGGTCTAGAGCAACCAGATGACCATCAGTGGTACTTTGTGCTTTTAGACAGTATACTCACCTGAAACATTGAAATTACATCTCTCTGGTTCTAGTAATTGGATTTAAATTGTTTTGAGTCATTTTATTTATTAACATGTACTGTATTTGTTTTATTCGTTTAGATTTTTCTTGTGTTGTGTTTTCACTTAATTACAGTTTGTGTGATGCATAAATACTTTACAATTTGTCACCTGAGGCAAGATGGCGGTCGCTTGAGACCGTGGTGCGCACTGACCAGTCCTTAGGACAAAATATGTGGAATTAAGGAGATTTAGGAGCGGAACCTGGATATAAATCGAGTACCCTAACGGAGGAAGAGATGCTTGAGATACTTGAGAATGAGACCCCGAAGAAATACAAGCTTTCAACAAGAAATCAAGTGGCAGCGCTTGGTTCGCTAATCGGCCTATCCGTGATTCAGTATCTCTGCAATATTGGCCGCAACCATAGAAACTGCTGCCAGACTTACCTGGCTACTGCTCAGACTCGGACTCAGGGGCAGAGCAGTGCTCCGAACGTCAGGGAGGACGGCATGGCTCCAAAGAATGCGGCGGCGGCAGCCGCAAAGGCAAGAGCGGCAAGGGTGGCCACTCTGGATGCTGCAGACCCGGCCGGGAGGGGTCCTGAACTTCCACCATCTGCACTAGCGGGAGCAGGAGCAGCCGAGAAGGCCGAGAAGACTCCAGGCAAGGCTTCCAGCCAGGGTACTATCTGGAAGGGAGGCCCGAGTGCTCCCTCCTTTGTGGAGCTGCTTCGCAAGACTCCGGCGAAGCTTTTTCTGGGTCAAAGCGGGAGGAGCCAGCCGGCAGCCCAACTAACGCCAGTATTGACCTACGCGGGGGACAACATGCAGGCAAGTACTGAGGCGGATGCAGCCAGGCTGAATACGAGCGCGGCGGCTCAAGAGAATACGGTGAGCATTCTACAGACTGCTGGGGCTGATTCAAGCAAAGATGTTGCAAGGGTGGTAGAAACACAAATTCAAATTGATAAGCCTGGTAAAAATAACCCCACCCCCGGTGCAATCCCTAAGGGCAATACCCTTACAGGCAATCAGCTGCAAACGGCCACCTGCACTTCTGGAACCCAAGTAGATAACATAACCCAGATGGGAGTCTCTCAAACAGGGCAAACAGGGCAAACCGGGGCAACGGAGATAGATGGCTCATCGGCTGCCCATATTGGAACTGAAATCATCAGGGAAGATGACCCGGATAGGGATAAGGACAAGGATAAGGACCCCAGTGATTTTTATTCTTTTTCAGATGAATTAGGTTGGTCAAATGATACAGGGTCTCCCTTGAGTGACTCCAGTGATGTCGAAACAAGCACTAAAGAGAACAGAACAGCTCAGAAAACGGTCTTAAAACACAGAAAGAGCCATCGAGATTCAGCTGAGCTAGTATGGGATTACACACCCACAAGCAGTCTCCTAGCATCAGCTGCCCCAGCACGCACTTTGGACTCTGCCCTGGGCCTAACTCAACATCCGGATCCCAGTGTGTCTCAAAATTCAGTGGCACCTACTATTGAAACCGTACTTTTAGCTATTGCGGCACATAGGGAGGAGACGTCCCATGACGGCCGCAAGGCCCAAGCAGAGCTTCGAAAGGTCAGAGCTTCGTGTGGTCCGCAAACTTTCGAGAAAAATGGGATCCTTCAGTGACCGTATGACTTAGATTGAGTCTAGAGTGGTTTCAAATGAGTCGGAGACAGCCCCGAATCGGGAACAGATTGACGCACATGAAACAGAACTCTCTGATGTGAGGATCCCCACCGAGACCAGGAAGACCGTCACCCAGGCCCTCGTCACCAGCCGACTGGACTACGGCAACGCCCTCTACGCCGGTACCACCGCCAAGCTCCAGAAGAGACTCCAGCGGATCCAGAACGCCTCAGCCAGACTCATCCTCGACATCCCACGAACCAGCCACATCTCCGGACATCTGAGAGACCTTCACTGGCTCCCCGTCAACAAAAGAATCACCTTCCGCCTCCTCACCCACGCACACAAAGCCCTACACGACCAAGGCCCGAGCTACCTCAACAGCCGAGTCAACTTCTACGCTCCCAAACGCCACCTCCGATCAGCCAACCACGCCCTCGCCGCCGTCCCCCACATCCGAAGAACGACTACAGGAGGAAGGTCCTTCTCCTACCTGGCCGCCAAGACCTGGAACTCCCTCCCGACCGACCTGCGCCTGACCCAAGACCACCTCTCCTTCAGGAAGAAGCTGAAGACCTGGCTGTTCGAGCAGTAGCGGCACCCCCCCCCCAGCGCCTTGAGACCCTACGGGTATGTAGCGCGCTTTATAAGTGTCACTGATTGATTGATTGATTGGAAGCTCGAGGACATGGAAAATCGTCTACGCCAGAATAACTTACGGGTTTTGGGAGTTTCTGAAGGATTGGAAGGGGGGGATGCCCGCTCTTTTGTGATTCAGTTGTTCCGTGACACTCTCCCTGTACTGTCCACCTGGAACTGGGAATTAGAGGTGCAGCGAGCACACCGAGTACCCCTTACCGTAAGACATACTCTGAAACCTGGGGGATATCCAAGGGCTCTTCTAGTGTACTTCGGTAAATTTCTTTTAAGGCAGGCAATCTGGGAAAAAGCAAGACCAGAGGCTAAAAAAACCTGAGGGCAAATAACATATTTTGTACGCCCTGACCTTTGCCACACAACGGTAGAGAGGAGATGGCGTTTAAGCCAACTTATCAAACCATTCCAAGATAAGAAACTTCAGGCGTATTTGAATAACCCAGCCCGGTTGAAAGTTATCAACGGAGATCAAACAAAATTCTTTACCTCTGAAATTAAGGCAAAAGAATATTTGGATAGCCTTAAATGATACATTCTGCTTTCTCTTAGCGTGAAAGATGCTATTTAGCAACATAGAAAAGCATTACCCCTCTCTTCTCATCAAGATTTTCTTCTTTGTGGTATCCTTAAAAAAAAAAAGAGAAAAAGAAATAAAATAGATATGTGCAGTATGATGATCTAAGGGGTTATAAGGTCTTTAAAAAATGTACATGTTCCACTGGGCGGTAAGGGGGGAAACAAAAAAAACTCCTGGTTAACTTAAAAGCACTGGCTGGTAATGCACTTTTCATCACTACAGACTCTAATGGAGTCTATTTACCTCATTTGTGGGAGGGAGGAGGGAGGGAAGGGGGGGCTAAGGGGTGAGTGGGGAAGGGGGGAGAAAACACGGAAAAATGGCAACCATAATCGTCGGAATAGAGACTGTGAGCTCAGCTTGAAGTTTTTTCACATAGTAGAATTAGCGCGGAAAGCAAATATAACGCAATATGGATAAGCTGAAAATGTATTCCTGGAATGTGGCGGGGCTTAACGATAGGGAAAAGAGGGATCGGATGTGTGGGATATTTAGCCAAAATACATTTGATATAATTTGTCTGCAAGAGACCCATATTCCTTGGGCAGAAAGAGATGTATTGAGGGTCCCGGGATTTAATTTATTAGTGTGTACAAACCACACTATGAGAACGAGAGGCGTTGCTATATTAGCAAAACCCTTCTTGGGGCAGGCCGTACGCAAGGCAGCCGATCCTATGGGAAGGTGGGTTATCGTGGAGCTTAAAATTGGTATCACAATTTGCTCAATCTATGCCTCTAACCAGGACGATCCCTCTATTCTTACTGAACTTGAAATGGAGTTGGCTACTTGGCCCCAGACATTGATATTCTGTGGGGATTATAACATCTCTCTGTCGCAAAATGGAGTAGTACATAACCAAGAACAATACAAATATACTGGTTGTAAACCTAAGGTATACAGAGCTATCTTACACCTTAAAGACAGTCTTGGTTTAGTTGACTTATGGGATTTGAAAAAACACCCTGACCCATGGCCCTAGCAGAATTGGCTTTGGGTAAAGCCGCAGGTCCAGATAAATTGCCGCTTGAACTGTATAAAATTTTGGGTAACAGTATAACACCTCTTCTATTAGATTTATTTGTGGGGATCCAAGTGAGCGGTATCCCTCCGAATTCATGGAGGGAAGCAAATATAGTGATCTTCCCAAAAAAAGATAAGCCCCCCAGCCTACCCTCATCATATCGCCCAATATCACTGATAAACTCTGATTCAAAATTGTATTCTAAGATTCTAGCCAATCGGCTCAGGGGGGTCATCGAGCATCTGGTCTCCCCGTGGCAACATGGCTTCATCCTGGGCAAGGGCACTACGGACCATACCCGTCGGGTTATTGCGCTGTTTGATACCATGAGTGTTGCAGGTGGCTGAATGTCGATGGTCCTCCTGGACGTCGAGAAGGCCTTTGACAGGGTTTCCTGGGAATTTTTGTGGGCAGTCCTAGAACAAAACAATATGGGACCCTGTGTTATGAAATCTATCAGCGCTATGTACCACTTTCCTAAGGCCAGGGTATTGGTGATGGGCCAGGAGTCTGGGCTATTTGATATATTTAGAGGCACAAGGCAGGGATGTCCCTGCTCCCCGATTCTTTTTGCCCTATATATAAACCCTTTGATTTTGAAACTACTTGACAGTGCGGCAATTAAACCAATTACGGTGGGCTTCTTTGACAGCAAGATATTAGCATACGCCGATGACGTGGCGGTCGTAACACCTAATCCCACAAAGGCAATATCTGAAATTTAACAAATTACCCAAGCTTTTGGTCAGTTCTCCGGGTACTCCCTTAATAGGGGTAAAACAATGGTTATCTGCACCGAGAATACTCTTTTTGAAGACCCAAAAAAGGTGGAGAGCGCAGTGTATTTAGGAGTGCGTATATCCCCCAAGATAGATAAGATCATGGAGATAAACTAAGAATCTCTCCTCCAAAATATAAAGAAAGATCTTAAAAAGATTGATAGCTTACATCTTTCAGTTATTAGGAGAGGTAATTTTCTCAAAATGATATTCTTCCCAGGGTGCTATATTTGTTCTGCGCTATCCCCTTAATTGTGGAGGATAAGATCATTAGGGGCCTCGAGACACAAATGAGCAAATTTGTATGGAGGTAAGGAGATCCATGCGCTATCATTCTCTGCCCTTCATAAGAGGTGGCTTAGCAATCCCTAATATAGGATTTTATCTGTGGGCCACCCTGCTTCGGCGAATGATGCCATTACTCCTCATAAAAACACCTGAACTAATCATAGATAATAATTATATACCTTCAATTTACGAGCTGGTAATTGGAGATAAGGCTAAAGGCCTCCTAATGAAACAACTGGAACCTTCATACTTTAAAAAAGTTAAGTTTAAGATTATTTCTAGCGCCTGGAGAATCTGGAGGAAAACTACGAGGCATCTTAATATTCCCAAATTTAATAAGTATACATTGTTATGGCATTCTTCCTTGCTACCAGAACAAGCTAACGATGACATCTCCAGAAGATGGGAACACTTGGGGGTGTTATCTTTAGGAGATTTCTTACAGCCTGGCTATGTCAACAGATTCCAATATCTGCAAAAGAATTTTTTAGTTCCTAGTACTGACACCTTTAAATTCATCCAAATTATTACGATTCTCAATATAAAAATTCCCGATATTTCTCTAACTAATATTCCTCTATTTGATTGCATGGGAAAATCTACAACTAGGATCGGTGCTATCTATGACATCTTAATTGGAAACCAGCGGGATGATATGGAGTCTACGGAAGCGGGCTGGTCAAGCAAATTGAATAATCCCAACGTTGATATCGATATGTCATTACATCTTTTAACTAAGCTATTTGTCACCTCCAATCTGAAAGCCCAGTTATACAAAACGATATATAATCTTTATTATACACCCACCAAAGTACATTCTTGGGGTAAAAGTCCTAATTCAGACTGCCCAAGATGTGGTAAAAGCTCTGCACATCTAATTCACATGCTATATGAATGCGATAAACAAACATCTCTGAGGCGTATGATAGCAGGTTTTTGGAAAGAAGTGTTTGGGCATACATTAGCTGAATCGTCCACTTTATATATTCTGGGATATGACAATACGCTTATGCATACTAAGGAGGAGGAAATATGTCTTTTCTTGGGGACAGCAGTATATAGGATAATACTAACAGCCCGTTGGAAGGACTTAGATCCCCCCAACTTTCAGATTTGGCTGACCAGGTTGTTAGGTATGTATAACCAAGAGAAGGCGATTTTTGCTTGTAAAGGGAAGAAGGCTAGAGCCCAAGGAATCAAAATTTGGGAACCTATCGAAATCTGGAATAACAGCAATAAAGCACTATAATGAATAGTGTAGGCTGGGGTATAGCGAATCAAAACCTATTGCTATAATTGTCAAAAATAAAGAAAAGAGGAAGAAAAAAAATGATTTTTTTTTTTTTAAATTCCCGTAAGAGTATCCTACTGATTTGTCTTCTCTATGAGAAAAGTGTTTTAGACTGATCATGTGAATTTATTTCTTGTATCCCCTTGCCAACATGAATTGTTTTTCCATATAAGATTTTCTAGTATCTGTAAATTCAAATGACATTTTGCTAAGCTAATCTATGCGATAATTATTCTTTTTGTAATTTGTCTGTCTCTATTATACATTCCTCTATGTGTTGCCAAATAAAAAATAAAAATAAAAAAAACAATTTGTCTCTAAGATAAGCCTGGCCACTTTATTATCATGCTACCAAAGGGTTAAGCACAGGTTAATTTAGTGACAGTTCCACTTCCTCACCAATAGTTCATTTTTTTACACTGGTGTTCATTGGTAGGATCCAGGACTTGGTTTTTGCAAAACCACTCAATGATTTTGTGTCACAGTAAAAATCCCTGTATATAATCTGACATCAACCTCTTTTTTTCTAAATTCTTATTAATTTCTGATTTGGCAATAAACCTCACATCTTTTTTTCCACAATGGAGATTGAGCTAATTAATGCTGAAAAATTCAGCAGAGTGAAGATGTTGAGGCTCTGCAAGAAGAGGGGGCTGAATGTGGGGAGGAAGTCCACCAATGCGGATCTTCAAGTAGACCTTAAAGCCTTTGAGGAAATCAGGAGAATGCAGGAAGAGGACGACCTTGAGAAGAATGTGGACTTAGTGAAGGAGAAGGATGAAAAAGGCCTGGCCACTAGCCCTGTGCTGCAGCTCCTTGAGGCAGAGGAGTGCCACTTGCCTACACAAGTGACATCCCCTTTCAGGATAGGCAGCAATGTGACTGCCCACAACCTGTCTACTGAGGAACTGGAGGACAGCAAGGCTAAATGGGAGTTCAGGCTGCAGTTGGTCAAGCTCAAGATGGAGAAGAAGAGGGCTGAGGCTGAGATTGCTCAGGCCAAGGAGAAAGCTCAGGCTGCAAGAGCCTTGGATGAAAGAAAAGTACTATTGGCTCGATGAGGTGAGTGTGAAAGTGCTGGATCAAAAAGCCAAACAAGCCTCAGAGTCAAGGAGCAATGGTGGCAGCAATACAGTGTTCAGTGGAGAACTGAGGGTCCGTGTTCCCCAAGACCAACTATAAGGGCTCAGGCTCCTCAAGAACGGATGATATTAATGTGATTGGCTTCTGCTTAATTAACATCTTTACAATCAGCCATCGTATTACCTTATCTGTTAATGATTTGAAAATCTTGCCCTAAATCCCCCACTTGCTAATGCAGCAACCCCTCTATGAACTGCAGAGGTGGCAGAATGCTGCATTAATTGAAATGGCCCCCATGTACCACGTTACTACTTTTCCTTGTTTATATGTGTTTCCTGAAGAAATAGAAATGTTGATTTCTGTTTATCTAATCAATTACATATTTCTTGGTACTTCTTTCTGTTGTTCAAACCATTTACATATATGGAGATGATTCTGGCTTATACCCAGCATAACAATCTGCTACAAGGCAAATATTCCAAAAGACACAACTCTCTCCAGCATTATTAAGATCTCTTTCCACCCAAACTCTATTTCTATCAAAACACTTTTAATATTCCAGAAACGGTCTTACTTCACCCAAAACCCAGCCCACATGCTATTGCTTTTCCTCCATCTACCCTCCCCACTACACCCTGTCCTCCTATCTTGTACACAGTCCCCTTTGCCCAAACTCCTTTCTCCCTCACCCGAAACACCTGCTCAATTTCCTCACCCTTCGCATAGATGTCCATTTCACCCTTCAACTTCTGAGTGCGTTGACTGCACCCAGTGCCCTACTTTCAGTTTCCAAACTCCCCCACACCTTCAGCAATTAAATCAAAAGAGAAAAAAACAGTGCTTCCCTCATCATGTATCATTGACATTTTTCCAGCAATTTAATTTCATTGACTATATTTTCGTAGCCCTGCTTTGCCGAAGTTCATGGATATATGCTTTCACCACCTCAATCTTCCGAAAAATCTTAAATGTCCCATTTGCCAGTAATTTTAATCTTGCTGGCTGTGTCTAATATGTCTTGTGCACCTTCTATTTTTAACAAGGGTTAATTACTTCTGATGCCTTGACATCTCAAAAGTCACATCCGGTAAAACCTGAAAAGTGAAGTCCTCTGGAGAGTTAAAAAACTGCTTCATAATCACTTGTGATTCAGAAAAGGGGGTGGTGATGAACAGAGTGCCTGAATTAAGCAGACCACTCTTACCCAGTCCAAAGATCAGGGCTTGATCCATCACCGTTTTTTAGCTCACTGCACCATCCCAGCTCAGAACTTGGCTATATGCAAATTAGTCTGTTCCTGTCCCAGTGCATGATGGGAACAGGGCAAACCAAACTACCAAGCCAATTCTTGTACTGGGAAGGAAACAAGCTTCCGGGGACCGGTTTCTGCCATTTCAGGCGTCGTCGGCCCGGCTTGCTTGAATCCTGATGGTGCAATGAGCAAGGGACTCACATCTGAGTATACCCTTCCACGCTTATGGTGGACAAAATGATTCAGAAAAGGGGGTGGTGATGAACAGAGTGCCTGAATTAAGCAGACCACTCTTACCCAGTCCAAAGATCAGGGCTTGATCCATCACCGTTTTTTAGCTCACTGCACCATCCCAGCTCAGAACTTGGCTATATGCAAATTAGTCTGTTCCTGTTCCAGTGCATGATGGGAACAGGGCAAATCAAACTACCAAGCCAATTCTTGTACTGGGAAGGAAACAAGCTTCCGGGGACCGGTTTCTGCCATTTCAGGCGTCGTCGGCCCGGCTTGCTTGAATCCTGATGGTGCAATGAGCAAGGGACTCACATCTGAGTATACCCTTCCACGCTTATGGTGGACAAAATGATTCAGAAAAGGGGGTGGTGATGAACAGAGTGCCTGAATTAAGCAGACCACTCTTACCCAGTCCAAAGATCAGGGCTTGATCCATCACCGTTTTTTAGCTCACTGAACCATCCCAGCTCAGGATTTGGCTATATGCAAATTAGTCTGTTCCTGTCCCAGTGCATGATGGGAACAGGGCAAACCAAACTACCAAGCCAATTCTTGTACTGGGAAGGAAACAAGCTTCCGGGGACCGGTTTCTGCCATTTCAGGCGTCGTCGGCCCGGCTTGCTTGAATCCTGATGGTGCAATGAGCAAGGGACTCACATCTGAGTCCCGGTAGCTTGTCTCCTTTCTGGTGAAGAATTGGCTTGGTAGTTTGGTCTGCCCTGTTCCCATGATGCACTGGGCCAGGGACAGACTAATTTGCATATAGCCAGGTTCTGAGCTGGGATGGGGCAGTGAGATAAATAACGGTGATGGATCAAGCCCTGATCTTTGGACTGGGTAAGAGTGGTCCGCTTAATTCAGACACTCTGTTCATCACCACCCCCTTTTCTGAATCGTTTTTTGCCACTATAGGTGTGGCAGGGTATACTCAGACAGGAGTCCCTTTCTCACTGCTCCATCAGGATTCAAGCAAGCCGGGCCGAAGAGGCTGAAATGCCAGAAACCGGTCCCCGGTAGCTTGTCTCCTTTCTGGTGAAGAATTGGCTTGGTAGTTTGGTCTGCCCTGTTCCCATGATGCACTGGGCCAGGGACAGACTAATTTGCATATAGCCAGGTTCTGAGCTGGGATGGGGCAGTGAGATAAATAACGGTGATGGATCAAGCCCTGATCTTTGGACTGGGTAAGAGTGGTCTGCTTAATTCAGACACTCTGTTCATCACCACCCCCTTTTCTGAATCATAATCACTTGTGAGATAACTTTTTCTCAGATTCCAAAGTCTCCAAACTTCACTAATACTCTACGAAGGTGTGTAGCATTTGGACATTCAGAGAATGATACATGGTGTACACTCATGAAAGTAAGGTCCTCTTTGAACTCTGGAAGGATACGGGTTCTAATTAAGCTCTCTATAACTACTGTTGGCCAGGATGCCATCTCTTCTTTTTGGGTACTACCACAAATTAAAAATTTGACCTCCTTAGTCAGTTCTTCTGATCTTCCAACTTTGACTTTATTAGCTTAATCTCCTTCAGCTGAGGGGTATTTGCAAATTTAAGTTCACCCTGAGTATCTTCGGGAATGGAGACACATGTTTTTACTTCCTCCAACTGAGCGGAAAAAAATATATATATATGTCTCTAATTCCTCCATTTTGCAACTCAAGAAAGATGAAAGAGAGCTTTGATTTTGTTTCATCTCCTCTGTCTCCTCCCTTATGGTGGTTAACAATGCCCTATTCTAATACTGGGGGAATGGACTCCTGTAATAGTGAAAGCCAAAGTTTTAGCTGGGTCAGCTGGATCAGTCCCCCCGACTGCTTTGGCCAAGCCTGACATCAAGGTAGGAGTTTGAGGTGCATGCAGTAATTGATGTAATGGAGAAGCTTATGATAATTAAAACATAGGATGAGACACTGTGATAACTGTGGGCCACATTCACAAAGTTAAACTTACACTTTGTGTAAGTTTACAAATGTTTGGTATTCACTAAGGGATATACAAGTAGGATATTTAACAGTGCTGAGTATCCACACACACAAATATAGGAATGCCCTATATTTTTATGTACAGAGACTCCCCACTTGTAAGGATACTACTCATACTACTCATAAGTTTAAGTTTACCTTCATGCATCAGGCAGTATGTTGCTAAAATTACATGGCTCCTTAAATATCATATTAATGCCCCGTCTGGACCAGGTTTTATCACTCCTAACAGCATCCCTCAGCTCCAGTTCTAGTGAATGTGAAATGAGAGATGTTCAAATGTTCTCATCCCTTTCACATTCTCCTTCTGGGTGAGGTCTGCTGGAGTACTACTCATACCCTGTATACTGGTCTCCTGATTGCGGCCTACTGGTGTGCTCAATAGCGCCCTGTTGCTTAAGGCAGAATACACTTTAGTCCGTCCACTTTCAGTTCCACTTTCAGAAGGTAACAATTAAATCTGAGCCTGATCAGCCTTGGTGCAATCTTCCAAACATTCTTGCATTCCGGTACCTCCTTGTGCAGATTGCCTTCTTCTGCCTGCAAGGACTCCCACATCCGGCGTCAAAACTGTCTCCAATTCAACAGGGGGCTTCTCTTGCTGGCGTCTCCTATCTTTAGCTCTTCCATAACTTCCAAATCACAGAAGTCTGCAATCTCCTCCCCCGTGCCCCCAGTCTTGCACGGAAGGGTGACTTCGCTCCTTCCAAGGGGAAATGCTTGACTGGGAGTGATCTCCCTGTTTTATTTCTTTGCGGATAGCCCGGACATCTTATTGGGAGTGAAGCCTTTTTACTATTTGACGTTTGCATCTCTTTATTTCACTTAATACCATCTAGTCCATCAGCACAGTAGATTAATCCACCTCTGGAGACGTATGCCTCGCTTGCCTCTGCTCCTTTTCTCAAGCAACTCTCCTCCTCTTACCAACTTAATCCAGCCGGATCCAGTACTTATCCACTTTCATTCAATCTTCCCCCCCTCACCCCCCCCCCACCGGGATATGCCAAAAATGACTCTCATGGGGCTTATTGTTACATCATAACGGCAAGTAAAACACATAGCGCAGTAAGTAGCAGAGCAGAATAATACAGTCAGTTGAGAACAGGACAGAGTGGGAGGAAAGCCATACTCTTTCTCAATTACTGCACAAATTGTCTCTTTGCTTCTGCCCAACAGAGGAGTATTCCTTACCCCCTTTATTAACTTTTCTCTCTCCCCGCTGTCCTGGTTTTTCAAGAGTCTTCCAAGGTTTTTTTTCAGGGAGCTAGGGGAAGGCAGAGGGGGACATTCATGCTCTGAGCTGCAGTGCTTGCAGCACTAATTTTTATCCAAGCCCCTTGCTTCACCTTGCCCTCACAAGATTACCTTGTTTTGGCCACTTTCAGTCGGAAAATATTAAAATGACCATCTTAGGCCAATTAAAGACACACAATCAGACCTCTCCCCTCCAACATCTGTTGGTGTCAATGAATGCTGCTGCCACAGTGGCTTTTTTAGCTGGGGTAGTGGCGTCACTGGGCGAGATACACAATGCAAAGTTGCACACCATCTGATAGCTTGCGTACTTCCAAAATAATGTGTGTATAATTTCTATTAAAATTGTTTTGCCTAAAATAATCAAAACCATCTCATCGGAATTATGAAACAAATCATTCAATTTAGGTTATTGTTATTTGCATTGTCATCATTTTTAGGTGACTAGCTCTGAATGACATTTAATTTTGATTGCTTAACATGTAGTAACTTTGTCCTTGCAAATCCAAATTATGTACCTGCATGGAGCACATGAGGTGCGCTATGTGATAACTAAAGATTAAAGTATATTTTTTACAGCTTGATCTCTCAGTCATATAGAATTTGAAAAGAGTGTTTTTTTCAATAAAAAAATAGATCACTGTGAAACTTAATGTGATTTTAATGACACACACGTCCCAGTGATCTCTTCCTATTATATATAAATGGAATTCCTCAATATTTGATTGATTCAGGAAGAGATGTACCAAAAATGGGCACTCATACCATTCCAATTTCTTTGTACACAGACAATGCAGTTTTGATGGCTCATACAACCAATGGCCTTCAAATTATTGGATGGGTTTGTAGAGTTCATGGGGAGTTTAGTTAAAAGTGAGGGCTGCAATTTCTGATGGCATCCCCAAATCCTGGTGATCAGCTATTTTGGTCCCTATCTTTAAGAAGGAAGAAACATTTTCACCAGCATATTATAAACTAATCGAAGGGATTGGTTGAACAGCAGAAATCTTCGGAAGGGTATTATTGGCTCAATTAGAGATGCGGGCAGATGAAAATATATGTTATCAGATTTTCAATTTGGGCTTAGACCAGGTATTGGTACGGTTGAGCATGCTTTAAATTTACTTTGGATAATTAGCAAATATGTGAAAGTTAAAAAGGGGGCATTGCACATGGCTTTTGTTGACCTGACTAGTGCCTTTGACCAACTTAATTGAGAAAAAATATTTGAAAAAATGTTGGTCATGTGTGTGGATTCAGGACTTCTTAAGGCAACTCCATCGGGACTTGAAGGTATGCATTTGTTATAAATCAATCAATCAGGGTTGGTAAAGTGCAGTTTCTCACCTGCGATGGTCTCAAGGCATTAAAGGGGGAGGAGAGGCTCCTTTGAGTGCTGGTGTCATCTGAAGAGCCAGGTCTTTAGGTCCTTTCTGAACTGGAACAGTGTAGGGACTTTCCGGAGGTGGAGGTGGAGGTCATTCCAGGCCTTGGCTGTGAGGTAGGAGAAGGACTTTCCTCCCATTCTGGTTTTGTAGATGCAGGGAATGGTGGCCAGAGAGAGGTCAGCTGATAGAAGATGTCTTTTGGGTGAGTGTAAGGAGAGGCAGTTGTTCAGGTATGCTGGTCCAATGTTGTGGAGGGCCTTGTATGCATGAGTGAGGAGCTTGAAGGTTATTTTGTATTCGAAGGGGAGCCAGTGGAGATCGCAGAGGTGTTGTGTGATGTGGTTGTGATGTGGGATGTCTAGGACCAGTCTGGCTGCAGCGTTCTGTATGATCTGGAGTTTGTGCAGTAGTGTCTTGTTGATTCCAACATAGGGGGAGTTGCCGTAGTCCAGTTTGCTACTGATGAGGCCTGCATAACTGTTTTTTGGACTCGCATGGGATACTTTTGAATGTTTTTTGAAGTATGTGGAGAGTGTTGAAACAGGCCGAGGATATGGCATCGATCTGGTGCTTCATCATGAGCAATGAGTCTAGTATGATGCAGAGCTATCGTGGTTGGTCCATTGGGGTGCGGGGGTTCCGAGGGCTGGGGACCACCAGGTGTCATTCCATGCGGAGAGGGTGGAGCAAAGGATGAAGACTTTGTTTCATCGGAGTAACTCTTTTTCATCCAGGTGGTGATGGCTTTCATCCCTTCTTGGAAGCTGTGTCTGGTGATGTTGGGTTCTTTGGTGAGGGAGAGGATGAGTTATGGCTGCATTGTGGCACCCTTTCTTTTCCTATTACATATAAATGGAATTTCTCAATATTTGATTGATTCAGGAAGAGATTTACCAAAAATGGGCTCTCATTCCATTCCTATTCTTTTGTACGCAGACTATGCAGCTTTGATGGCTGATACAGCCAATGGCCTTCAAATTATTGGATGGTTTTGTAGAGTTCATGGGGAGTTTAGAATTAAAAGTGAATTACTTTAAATCATATATTATGTTGTGTGGCCCTATTGGGACAAAATCAGATCGGTTTATTATGGGTGGCCAATATCTAGATACGGTCAAGGGATTTTATTTATTTAAGGATTAACTTTTAGCTTTTCAGCCCTCTAGAAATCACTTTTGTCGACAAGAGCTCAACAATTAAGCAGGAATATTGAAGGAATTATTTGTTTCACTCAAAAATGAAAACAGAAACCAGTGGCAGAGCTTAAAACATTGTATAGATCCAAATATATTTAGAGTGCTATGTATGGTGCAGGAGTGTGAAGCTTCTGCAAAATTGACGAGCTGCAACGTATTGAGAATACATTTACCTGTAGGCTGCTAGCTGTGGCAAACAAATTATCAAACCCTGTTTGCCACAAAGATATAGGCCTGCAGATTCTGGAGGACATGTTTGGAGTGGCACTACTCCTCTTGTGGATTAAATGTTGCTTTATACCCAAGTCAGGCATGGTTAGGTCATGTATTCTTGACTGTTTAGAGTTAGACATTTCTGGAAATTTACCATGGCTTGTTTACATTAAATCCATGTTTTACTTGCTAGGCCTTAAAGAAATGTTTTTTGATCCCAAAAACTTAACGCTGATGCCAAGATGATAGTTAAACAATGTTTTTGGTAGGCCAGGATGGTTAGGAGACAAGCAAGTGCAAAGGAAATGCAGACCGTAGTAGCTTATTTACAAGTGGCAACTGTAAACACAATTGAACCTTAATTATTATGGTTTGAGAATGGTTTGAGAATCTGACCAGTCCCTCTCTTCTTACTTATTTTAAGTTGAGGTTAAGTCATTTTAAAGTTGCCTTTCCAGAACAAAGTTCTTGGTCTCAAGACTTACCTCTTTGCCGATGTAACAACGTATGATCTCAGAGTACTGTTACATTTTTGATGTTTTTTTCTATTATGCTCCTACTAGAGGTTGGTTTATTTCAGACCCATTTTGCATAAGATAAATGTTAGACAACATCGACCAACCTTGGAGTTCCTGCAAAAATTGTCCTTGAAGGAGGTTTGCTATACTGTTTTACATTTTTAAAGAAATCTCTAGCCATAAGGAAAATATGAATTATTGCCTTGGATATGACTGATCAAAATTGCTAATCTATGTCTTCTACAGGAATTCAGTTAAGTATTATTATTTTATTTGCATTTTATACCTAGTGTTTTTAAATGATTATATGGTTTAGGGAAGTCTTTGTCTTTTATGCTTTATGGCTTATTGATGAATAACGCTGTTTACTTTCTCTTCTTGTCCTCATTCACCTCAGACCCATACCCCATACTTCGCCACTTTAGTAACAGTTACAGGGATTTCTTTCTTCATACATTGACATCTTATCAGTAGAACAAGACCCGGGACAAGCATAGGTGAAATAAATGGACTGCTTTGTTTGTTTTCACCCAGCTTATCAGAACTCCCTCCTACAGCCAAGTCTTCGAGGAGGGTAAGTCTGCCCTGGTGGTATTTTCCTACCAGGGTGGGAAGAGGATGCCAATGATGAAGCACAAGACCATCATGGGTGTGAGGATCTTCTTTCTTGAAGGAAGGCTTTCCCAGTGGGCCTGAAGGAACTCATGTTGTGTTCATTTAGTGGAAGTGGTGAATTCTTCCCTGATGTTTAGGAAGTTGTTTTCCTTGTGCTCTTCTGCTTTTTTGTATCTTCGTGAGCCTCCGTACCTGTTTGTGCTGTGCTAGATACTTTGAAGAGTCATACAGAGCCTGTCCTCCACCTTTTTGGGGAGGGTTTAACCCTCCCAACTTGCCGCCATATCATCAACTTGAATTCCAAAGGCAGATATCTATTTGAGCCTTGTTTTGACATCCCCCAGTCCTGCAGTGGAGATCTTGTCATATCCCTGACCTGTGTTAATATAGGCTGAGTTTCAGGGGACAGTACCTCTACCCTAGATTTGGATGCTCTTGCTGTATCAATTGGCAAGACATTAAAAAAAGCCCTTAAGGAGGGGGTTATTTTTATTTTCTGGTGGGTGTCCCAAGTGCCCCTTTAAGCTTGGTTTTCAACAGGAGTGAAATCAGGCTCATTGCTCTTCAGAGTATTTATTCTTGAATTGCCTTTTGCTGGTAACACTTTAGGAGCACTTCTGTTTACAGCGCCTACTATCAGAGAGGGGGTTATCACACTTTCCATGTCAACGGGGCCCTTACCAACCCTCTTGCAGACACTCCTTGGTGTACATCAGTTCTTTCTTGCTGGGGAATTTTTATACAACCTGGAAATTTACCACCATTTAGCCCAGTCACACTCCCAGCTCCTGCCAATTTGCTCCCCTTTCTGGCCTTACGTACAGCCTTCTTACCGGGCCCAGACCTCTCTCGCACATAAACTCCCTTCACTGCATCACTTGGCTCCAGCCCTCTTGGCGATCTATCTTACGTTCCTCCTGGTGCCAATTTAAATTCCCAATTTGTTTTGTTGCTTCCTTTTCTCCCTTAGAGCGAAATCTTTGCCATGGCCGTCCAGCCCCACCTCATCTTCAGCACTGCCCTCGACCAACAACCTGTACTACCAGTTTCCAGCACTGCCCTGTTTGGAGTTTTTTTGGGAGGGTTAAAAACCCTTTCAATCTTCAGAAAATCTGCAGAAGATACCTCTCGAATGTGAGTATAGCTTGGCACCACTCCCCGCCTTTGCTGCATGCTAATTTTCCATCCCGGGAACTCATCACTCACATGACAGGTTGCGTAGCTGGATGCCATGTTCACCCAACTTCCCTCGAATAAAGATGGCTTTGACTTGACTTTGACTTTGACTTGACACACAGGAACAGTCCCTTAGGAATGCGTTTTCTCTTCCTATAGAAATAATTGTCAACTCACATGATCAGAAAAGCTGGCATTGTCTTATGCTGATGTTCGTGCCTTAAAGTATTTCATAAATTGTTTTAAAGTAAATCAACTAAAGTTGTTTAACAAAACAAAATTGCGGGTAAAGTTGAAAATGTTATGTCTTTTTTCATTTTATTATGATCTTTGCACATAATGTTGTTTCTATCTTTTTTACAGTGTCTAATCTGTTTGTTTAATTGCAATAAATGTATAATAAAAACCTGGAAAAGCAATTATAGATTTAAAATTAAGCATCAAAGGGCCACTCCTCTGCTGAACTATCAGTCACAAAATTACAATAAATGAACCAAATTTTACTTTATATTTTAATACATATTTTCCCTTTACGAGTCTCAAATAAAGTTTATAAATGCTGGGATAGGAACAACAATGAACAGGTTGATTAACTAATTATGCTTATGTTACATAGTCTAATTTCTTAATGATGCCGATGTTAAGATGCTCAAAACAGAAGTTTTATCATTCTTATTGCAAAAGGTCTACAAGGAATTGGTGTCACCTTCTGTCAGACAGTGCGGAGTGGGGGGCAAAACACAGCAGACTTACCTGAAATCCGTTGCTGCCCTTCTCCGACATGTGCCCATACCATAAAAGAATGAAACAGACATTTATTTTTTACAAGAAATTGAGGTAAGTAAGTAGAACTAGAAGGACAAAGACATGTACAAAAGGTAGAAGAAAAAATAAAGACAGACGAGAAGAGAAGGGAAAACGAGGAAGAAAATGCCATTGGGCAGCGCCCGCAACACCAGGGAAAGTTAATGAAGCAAGAACCTTCTTGTGAATAGGAGAGGAAGGCCGAACCTATATCACTGGTGTAACGAAAAGTGAGGGGGCCTCTCTGCACGGTACTTAGGGGGGCCCCCTCCGGGCTCAATCAGGAGCTCTGCGGCCAGAATGCAGTGCCGAGGGGGCCCCTTGGAGCTAGGGCCCCCCCCGCACCGCGTGGGCTGCGGGGCCTGTGTTACTCCCCTGACCTATATGGCTGTCGGCGACAGAGGGAAAGGCTTTATGAGGCGAGAAAGATGGGTGGAAAAACAGCACACCACGGACCGTAACTGCTGCCCATGTGAGAATAGCTGAAAGTGGAAGACCCCACCGGAATCGCTCCCGGAGAAGCATGGCTTTCCCAGGTGCATTCCAGGGTGAGCTTGTGGTAGAAGAAAGGGGGAAAGGACCGGCAGTCGGGAGGCTGCTTTTTCTTCGAATGTATGGGATGAAAGAAGAATAAAGTAGGGTTTCTATACACTTTAGCTAGATTCTTCCTGGCTAGCTATAAATGAGCGGGCAGTATATTTAGAACCAACACCATTTTGGGGTTACGGGTATTTTTTGTTTTTGCGATTTTATACTGCATCGGTCTAAGGATTCCTCTTTCACAAGATGAGTAAACAACCGCTAAAAAGTGAGAAAGAATCACATAATGTGAGACCGGCATCAGATCAATTGGTATTTAATGTATTATATGTTACTGATTGCAATGATTTTAATTAACTGAGCAATAAAGATTACTTATTATAATGTGAGACAGGACCTCTGTGAATGACAACAGGGAGAGAGATTTAGGAAATGTAGAGTAGACAGAAAAAGGGGTCAGACACATCAAACAAGTATTTACAATGCATTAGGTCTCACATTTACGAAACTCTCAAAACTCTCATAAATGTGATACCAATTGCATTGCACATGCTTGTTTGTAAGGGAAACAACCTTTACAACGCAACTTTTACAACGCACTACCATTACAACGAAACTTTTACAACGCAAAAACTTTTACAACGCATACCATTACAACGCATGTTTTTACAACGCAAGTACTTTTACAACGCATGCCATTACAACGTAAGTATTGGTAAGTATATAATTATATTTAATATTTTATATGTTTTTTTTTTAAGTTTTCAGTTTTTGGGTAAAGGGGTATTTTTAGGGTTCAGGGTCAGTTTTCAGTTTTTGGGTAAAGGGGTATTTTTAGGGTTCAGGGTCAGTTTTCAGTTTTTGGGTAAAGGGGTATTTTTAGGGTTCAGGGTCAGTTTTCAGTTTTTGGGTAAAGGGGTATTTTTAGGGTTCAGGGTCAGTTTTCAGTTTTTGGGTAAAGGGGTATTTTTAAGGTTTAGGGTCAGTTTTCAGTTTTTGGGTAAAGGGGTATTTTTAGGGTTCAGGGTCAGTTTTCAGTTTTTGGGTAAAGGGGTATTTTTAGGGTTCAGGGTCAGTTTTCAGTTTTTGGGTAAAGGGGTATTTTTAGGGTTCAGGGTCAGTTTTGGGTTTTTGGGGTACAGGGGTATTTTTAGGGTTCAGGGACAGTTTTGGGTTTTTGGGGTACAGGGGTATTTTTAGGGTTCAGGGACAGTTTTGGGTTTTTGGGGTACAGGGGTATTTTTAGGGTTCTGGGTTAATTTGGTTTTTTTTGGGGTACAGGGTACAGGTTAAAAAAAAATTAAATTAATTAAATTAAATTAAATTAAATTATATTAATTACAATTAATTTAAAATAAAAAAAATATTATATACTTACCAATACTTACGTTGTAATGGTATGCGTTGTAAAGGTATTTGCGTTGTAACGTCATACATCCGTTTGTAAAAGCGCCCATGCCGCGGTTTCACTGTAATGGTGGCAGCACCCCTTTCCTTAGACGCGGCTCGTCTAAGGAACAGAGGGACATATTATCAAGGGGGTTTATCTCCGCTTTTTTGGCTTTAAAAGGCAAGAAAGCGGAGATAAAGTTATCTCCCTATTACCTAGCTGTCGCTAACACCAGTTAGCGACAGCTAGTAGGACATAGCAACCATCTTGGGCCCCAATTTGCATGTCAGTGATATTTATCACTAATGACATGCAAAGTGGGCGTGTCAAGATTTTAGCGACTGGAAACAGTCGCTAACATCGCTATCTCCTATTACCAACTTTTGGAGATATTCGTGCTAAGCGCGAATATCTCCAAAAGCTAACACCTGCCCCTGAGCAGTTATGTTATGTTTTGTTATGTTATGTTAAACTTTTATTTATATAGCGCACGGCTACTCAACAAGAGTGTCCCGGCGCTTTATGAAGGCGACTCAGCAGTTTAAAAAACATAACAGTGAACAGCGAGGAAAACATAAAAAAAGAAAAGAAAACAACCTAAAGGTTAAAAAGCCAGGTCTTCAGGATTTTCCTGAACAGGATCATACTGGGAATACTGCGTAGAGCAAGGGGCAGCGAGTTCCACAGCTGGGGAGCCTTAAGGCTGAAGGAACGACCCCCGGTGCGAGCCTTCCTCACCCGGGGAACCACGGCCATGAACAAAGATTCCGACCGCAAAGAGCGGGCCGGACGATAGAGGGCCAGTCTACGGTGCAGATACTTTGCTCCGGAACCAGAGAGTGCCTTATGCACCAGCGTCAAGGTTTTGAACATTATCCGCTTTCGGATGGGGAGCCAGTGAAGAGACTGTAGCACCCCAGATGTTCTTGCCCGCCTGTGAAGGCCGAAAATGGCGCGAGCCGCAGAGTTCTGCGCCACTTGCAACCTTTGGACCAGATAATAGTTCTTAGCCATGTTATCCAATGGGAGGTGGATAACATGGCTAAGAGCATTAGCTCGGTAATGCATGAATATCGCTGACTTTTCAGCGATATTCATGCATTGCGGCCGTTTTTTATCGCATTTGCGATAAACCTTGGTAATACCAAGGTTTATCTGCGGTAAAAATCGCCACAGCTTAGCGGTAAAATTTTCTCTCTAACTGCTTGGTAATATGCCCCTCAGCTCTGCCGCCATTTAAGTGAAAGTGCGGCATGGGGCAGTTTTTGCAGCTGCGTTGGGTGCCGCAAATCTCTACTGGGGTGAATATATGACATTGTTCTGCATTCTGTTCATTAATTGTTCTTTTTGTATTTGTCACCTGAGTGGGATGGGTATGCCCAGACGTGCGTCCCGTGCTCTCCATGCCACTGGAGTCAAGCTATCCTGGCTGATTGGGGCTGAAAGCCCGAAACCGGTCCTAGGATGCTTGTTTCCAGTCCAGGGAGGACCTGGCTTGGCAATTCGGACCGGACTGTTCCCATTGGGCGCAGGATCAAGACTGATTTGCATATGGCTGGGTTCAAACTGGAATTGTATGGTGAGCAAAAAACAATGGATTTAGGGCCAGATCTCTGTACTGGGGAGAATGTATGACATAGTTCTGCATTCTGTCTCTCAATTGTGCTTTTTGCAAATAAACCAAAGGCACAGCCACCACTGTATGAGAGTGCCATGCTATGAATCAATAAATAAATAAATAAATACATGAATAAATAAACAATGGGGCAAGCGTGTCCTGCCTGCAACAGCTGACAGGAGAAAACCATTTGAGCAAATAGTGTTTGGAGACTGTAATCAAAGCCCACCGAGTAACAATTCATGTAACCGAGTAACAGCACATGTAACTGGGGGTGTCTTCATGGGAGGTTACAAAATGAGACAATGCGGAACTAAGGAGGGACTACTAACCCTATTGACCAATGAAAAGCCACAGTTTCCAAAGGACAATGACACAAGCCAATGAAAAATATGAGCGGAGAATGGGCGGAACTTCTAGTCTATACCTGAATACAGCATACCTCACAGAGCAGTGCACATGTTGCCCCGGCTCGACCTCAACAAGTATTGGCATACCCAATAGTTCTCGCTTTTTGTACCCTATAAGTACTTAGTTATGCAGCAGAATATCCTTGGTGCAACAAAGCCAACTGTTGCTTGGCTAAACACTTTTAACGTCCAAATGCGAGACCTATTGGCTATGCCTATGATTGTTTTAATTGCAGCCGTGTCTGATAATCGAGCAAATCCAGCCTACTTTAAGCTCTGCTCTTAGCTGCCACATGAATGTATGCCATGTGTGATACATTCAGTCAGTTCTGTTTTTTAGCCATCAGTACTGTGAATGCTGGGATTTGTAGTTTTCTTTTTACCGTTATAAGAATGGGTTTACAACCCCAGTATGCAGAGGGCCGCCAGCTAAAGAAAAAAACACAGGATTTATAAAAAGTGTCATGCATGGCATGGGTGCCACTTTGCAGTTATGTCTGAAGCCTCATTACAGATGTTATCATTCCATTCTGCTATATAGACAGACAGAAATGACAATTAGCGGGCATTGTTCGAAGAGGGGTAAAGTGATTACAACACTTTATAGCAATGTCTCCGAACACTAGGGTAAAGAAAATCTGCGTCTTTCTCCGAAGAAGCAGCTTTAAATGGAATCTTGCATTATGTTGGCCCATGGGCTTTCGTGGGGTACATTAATATGTTTATTAAATGCAGCGTATTTCTTTCTCTATGGAAACCAGCTGCGAGACAGATTTAGACTCTTATCGCAAGCCTGCCATTGGGTTAGAGGCAGAAGCTACAAAATCGGAGTAGATATCGACAGCTATAGATTGTTCTGTATTATATTGAGTGATCTATCTGTATACATAAAATACACATTGTTTTATCTAAAAGCATAGACATCTTTTTAAATGTGCTTTCTACAGTACATTTCATGGTTATTGAGAATTTTCACTATCGTTCATTTTGTGAAACTTTTCGAATCGAATACAGTGAAGTTGAAGAAGCAGTATATATATATATATATTCACTGAAAAAAACATAGGTTTCACACCAGTTATAGTTAGCTGGAAATTTTACTCGCATAAAACCATTGAAATTCCCACGTTATAGTTAGTTGGACTCACTATAACTTGCGCGTGCAATGCACTGCTGATGACGTCACATATTACTATAACTGGTGTGAAACCTATGTTTTTTTCCGTGAATTTAATAGGTTTTTTAAATGCTAATTCCTAACTATAACTGGTGTGAAACCTATGGTTTTTTCAGTGAATTTCAATGTTTTTTTAATAGCAAATCTCTATAGGTATGAAAAGTAATATTTTTTATAACGAATTTTATATTGTATAATTATGTAATAGTATTTTTTTTTTTTTTTTTGCCCCGGAGCGCTCACGGGGTGCGTACCAATGCGCTCACCGGTAAGCGCAGTGCTTCGGCGCGCCCCGGGGTGCGTACCGGTGAGAGTCCCGTTAGCGCTATTCCCGCAAACGAAAACAACATCGTGACGTATCGCGTAGCCGCGTGATGCGTCATATGACGCACTGCATAAGCGCACCCGGAAGCACCCGAGCGCATACGATCGCGCAACGTAAGCGCCGCCGGGCGCGCCCCGGGGCGCGACTACGTGCAGGCGTCGGGTCATGTGACCTGAAAATAACACTTTTGATTGGTTTAGAACACTTTTGGTTTCCAAATGATGAGAAAGCCCAGGTCATGAGACCTGAAAATAACACTTTTGATTGGTTCACAACAGTTTTGTTTTCCAAATGATGAAAGACCCCACCTTTTTTCCTCATTCTCACTTTGTTGTTTGAGTGAAGAAGACCTGCATTCATTCTGTGAGATATGGCTTCACTAGTAGCAGCTGCAGGTGCATCTGCACCACCACCACCTCCACCACCACCACAAGGACCACCACAAGACCACATTGGTGGTCAAGAAGAAGAGGAGGACGAAGAGGAGGAGGAGGAGAGGAGGAACACATTCCTGCCTGAGGACAATCCCCCATACAGACCCAAGGAACATTTTATTTGGAACTTTTTCAAGATGCCAAGGGGTGCAAAGAAAGTGAATGCAGCTAAGGTGACTTGCCTCATCTGTAGCGAACAACTGTCAAGAGGGAACCCAAATAAGAAGTATTCTTTTGGGAACAACACTATGATTCGACATATGCAGAGGAAGCACCCAAACAATTATTCGGCAGCAGAGGTCAGGGAACTGACAAGAACCCTCCCCGTCCTTTTTCTTCAAGCGCCTCCAATCAACCCACTCTATCGGATGCAGAGGCTAGGGAGATGGTCCCTAATGTACAAACCAGGTTTGCAAATTTTAAATTTGTTTGCAAATTTTGCAACAAAACAATTTCATATGGAGAGCAAAGCATCACTTTACTCAATCGAGCTGCAGACAACCATCACTGCAGCAAGCAACTTTAATTTTTTTCTATTTTTTTTGCTCCAGTTGAGCTGTTTGCAATTCCCTGTGTTTTGTTTGACCCCAGAAAAACTACAAAAAAATATAAAATTGGTCAGAAAAGCCAAAAAAAGTAAAAAATGTTCATAAAAAGAATAAAAAAATATAAAACAACAAAAAGAATAAAAAAACAGTTCTTTTCAGAACTACCTCCAATTTATATAAAAATGCTACATTTTTAAAAAACTCTGTCTTTCTTTTTTTCTCCAGGGTACGCGTACCGGTACGTGTACCGGTACGTGTACCGGTACGTGTACAGGGGCACGCACCCCCTCAAAAAAATAAAATAAAATAAGTGTGTGTGCGTGTGGTGTGTGTGTGTGGGGGGGGTGGGTGGGTGTGGGGTGTGTGTGTGGGGGGGTATGTGTGTGGGGTGTGTGTGTAGGATGTGTGGGTGTGTGTGTGGGGTATGTGTGTGGGTGTGTGTGTGTGTGGGGGTGTGTGTGGGTGTGTGTGGGAGTAGTGTGTGTGTGGGTGTGTGTGTGTGTGAGGTGTGTGTGTGGTGTGTGTGTGTGTGTGTGTGTGTGGGGTGTGTGTCAGAGGTGTGTGTGTGGGGGGTGAGGTGTGTGTGGGGGATGTGTGGGGTGTGTCTGTGAGGTGTGTGTGTGTGTGTGTGGGGGGGGAGTGAGGTGTGTGTGGGTGGGGATGTGTGGGGTGTGTGGGTGTAGGTTGGGGTGTGGGGGTGTAAGGTGTGGGTGTGGGTGTGGGTGTGTGGGGTGTTTGGGTGTGGGTGGAGGTGTGGGTGTGTGAGGTATGTGTGGGGGGTGTGTGGGGGTGGGGGGTGTGGGGTGTGTGTGTGGGATGTGTGGGTGTGTGTGTGTGAGGAGTGTGTGTGTGGGTGTGTGTGTGTGTGTGTGTGAGGTGTGTGTGTGGTGTGTGTGTGGGGTGTGTGTCAGAGGTGTGTGTGTGTGGTGGGGGGTGAGGTGTGTGTGTAGGAGTGAAGTAAATGATTAAGGGAAAGAGAATGAGTGAGGGAGCAAAGGAAGGGAACAGAGGGTAAGGGAAGTAAAGAATGGGGAGTGAAAGAAGTTGAATGTGGGAGGGGAGTTAGGGAAAGGGGAGTAAACATGGAGGATAAGAATAAGTGAGGGAAGCAGAGTAAAGAAACAGGAGTGAGGTAGGGTGAGAAAATAGTAGTGAGGTTAAAGCAAAGGGTGATGACAAACTACATTTTTTTAGTCACACTTACCATATAATTAATGTAACTTTAATTACATTTTTTTACTACACTTTGTATCTGTGAAAGAGAGAAGAAAAAATAAGTTATAATTAGTAAAATATGTATTTCAAAATAAAAGATACAAATGAAGAGGTTAAAAATCATAACAGTGTATTTAGAAATAAAGTAAGAGTGAAGGACACAGAAAGGGAAATAAAGTAAGGTAGAAGGACAAAAAGAGGGAAAAAGAAATAGAAGGAGAGCAAATTACTAAGAGTAAGGCATATAGACTCACTGACAGAGAGGAAGAGAAGAAGAGAGAAATGAACTGAAGGTAAGAAAGATACTAAAAGAATGAGTTAGCAAAACTAAATCAGGAATCAGGAGTAAGTAAAAAGATAATGACTGGGAAAGGAGTCTAATTAAGGATGCATTTAGAAGAATGAGGAATGGAAGATGACTGAGTGTAAGTGAAGGAGCGTCATAGAGTGAAGGCATGAAGGGAGAGAGGATAATATAGAAGGATTGAGGGAAAAGGAGTGAGGAAGTTAGTAGACAGAGAGAGACTAAGAGAAGGACTGAGTGAAGTGGAGTACAATGAATGAGGAAAGGAAATGAGTAAGGGAGCAAAAAAAGGAAAGAGAGGAGAAGAGGACTAAAACAGTGGTACTGAGAGAAAGTGATTCGGTGATGAAAGTAAAGAGAAGGACACTGAAAGATAGGAAATGAGGGGTAGTAATGGAACCAGAGTAAAAGAAATGGGATGAAGAATGATGAGAGAAGAGCAGTGAAGTTGTTGTAAGAGAAATGATAGAAGGTAGATAAAAGTGAACATAACACAAGGAGAGTGAGGGACTGAGGACATAGAGGTAGTGAACGGAAAATAGAGAGAAGAGGTAAAAAAAAGGAGCAAAAAAAGATAAGCGAGGGAGAGTGGGTGAGTTATAGTGATAGAGTGCGACAATACTGCTGAGTGAGTAAATAGGAATTACTAAAATAGCAAAGGAGGAAAAGACGGAAAAGGGAAGTAAAGCAGAGAGACTGAAAGCTGAAAAGTGGTGCAAGGGAGAGAGGGGATGCAGACAGTTGAAATGAAAATGAGGGGTTGTGAAAGAAGTGCAGTAAATGAATGGGTGTGAAACAGAGTGAGAGAAAGACATTATAAGTGAGTAAAAAGAGCTGAAAGAGGATGCAAAAAGCAAAGTGAGTGTGAGACAATGGGAATACAATTTAAATTACACAATACAAACTATAGAATAACTTGTACAACATGTTACATAGATTACTTTTGCTGTTCTCAGAATATATTGAATTTCACTTCAAACAGTGAGTTCAAACTACTCATCATATGACAGCGGGAAAAAAACACAATCAAAAAGATTGTGTTTTAAAAAAATACCATCTAAACTTAAAAATCACAAATGTACACTAATCTTTCATTCGCTTACTTTTCCCTTAGGCCAAATAGTACATCATGAAGGTCCTTTTCATTGGAAAGTACTCTGCTGTTCTCTAAAAATTCCATTTCATCGACTTTCTAGAAGAAAAGCTCGAAGAACATCTGAAATATGTTTTAATGTTTTCATATACTCCTTTTTTTCAGTCATGACTCTTTGCTCATTCCTTCACTTTTCCTTAAGGCCAAATAGTGTCAGATGTATCAGTATATTTTCAAATTACTTAAAACAAATTCTAAAATTACCGTTTTCCCGACGTTCTGAAAGAAAGGCTCAAACAACATTTTCACAATATTTAAATATTCATAATTCCATCTCTGGCTCTCTCATGTTGAACATTTCCTATAATACTGATATCACTTAATATGCGATCCACTTACCCTACCTTTATGAGAACTATAATTTTTATATTATCTTCATCACTTTTACTCACAATATAATTTTAAACAGCAGACTAACTTTTATTAACTGCTCCCGTCTTCATAGGGCAATTACCTTTACTTAAATTTTGGTTCTAAAAACACTAGGTATGAATTTTTTAAGTCAAAAGGCAAACGTTGTTTGAAAGTCAAATGAGTGTCATTACAGTGGGTCCAACCTTTATGACATTTTAAATAGCATGTGTAATGCCCTGATGTTGTTGAAGGACCGTCATGATAAATAATAGCTACAGTTGCAAAAGTTCTTCCTGAAATTGATAACTGAGAAGCCACAACATTTTTAATAGAAGTTGACAATTTACTTCCATCAGGTCTACATCGTTGGAACATTAAAATGACATATTTACCATAAGTTTGTAAAAATATGGACAGCATTGCAGACTTACATTGTGTACACACCATATTGTGATCAGCTGCTTTAACTAGATTATTAAAAGACACTGATTTGCAGTCTGGTAAAGTCAAATATATAAATCTTTCAGTGTCTATTCTAGTACTACTTGATAAACTACAGTTGTCGCAGTCATGCTGCCATTGATAAGAAAGGCTAAAAAGATTTTTTATATCTACACCTTCATCTTCCAATACATCAAACATATACATTAAAAAATCCTGACAATCCTGCTGAATATTCTGTGAAAATCGATTTTGACCAGAACATATGTCTAGAAGATTTCGAATTTCTGAAACACTTTCTATTTTTGCTCTATCACTGCTACATTTCTCAAACACAGAATTCAATAAACAGCAGAATGTTTCATCCCGATTTTCAACAATCTGTTCTTGTAAATTTTGAAGAAAAAAAACAACATTAAGCAGTACATTAGCATGGCAGTTGACACCAGAACTGTTTTCAAACTGAAATCCAACAACATCTTCAACAGAATCCTTTTTCCTTCTGCTTACAATTACAGTTTCATCTACTTTTTGTCTTTTTGCTACTACCTCACTGCAATTATTCTCATTTCTTCTTTTTCGGCCTACCACACGTTTTTCAAACAGAGGATATTGAGGCAAATGTGGAGCATACTCTCTACTTAACATATTGTATTCTTTAACACAATCTAGATCATCACAAATCTTTGTTTCATCACACTCAATCAAGTACAATCCTGATAAAGTTCTGACTCGTGATAATGTCACATATGCCATACCCTTTTAAAAACAGCACTTCCAATGTTCACCAAAGCACTATCTACACTTAAACCTTGAGATTTATGAATTGTCACCGCATATGCCAAACAAACAGGAAACTGTTTTCGGCGAACATATAAGTCTTTCACAAGCAAAAATCTAGCTGAACAACGACAAATTTGTTCTATTTCATCAATACCATCAAATTTAATTTTTAAAATTTCAATTCTATCTCTATTTTTGTAATTCACAAAATCAACAACATGACCCATTGCTCCATTTACCAGACCTCTTTCAACATTTAAATTCCTTCTCAAAATGATACGACTATTTAAACACACATTCAGAGTCTTTTCAAAACCAGCAGTTTTAGATATACTCTTCTCTAATGAATCCAATTTTGATTTCAAATTTTCAGACAAAATAATTGTTGCTCCCATATGCTCTATTTTATCTATAGCTTCCAGTTTCACAATCTCTTCATTTTCTAACTTTAACATTTTGTTGTTGAAGATGGAACATTCTTTCAGAGTTGACATCAAACATATCCCAGATTGGTTCTCGTTAATTTTCTTAAAAATATTCTCTGGAAGAATGTTTTCATTTGGATACAAATTTGAAATTAATCGTGCATGTAAAGGTTCTTTCCCATGCTCACTTACTTTTCCGATTCTTACATCTTGTAGAATATTTTTATAATCTTCATCCTTTGCCTGTCGCATATTTTGAAGTAGTTCTGCATATTTGAAATTTAACCATATATTAACATTTCCAATGCTTCCTAGGCACGTCCTGGTATCTTCATGCGTGACCATTTTAAACACTGGTTGTTCTTTCACTGGAGTCAACTGCAGTAGATCTCCAAAAACAATAATGTGTTTTCCTCCAAATAAGACATTATAGTCTGTTCTAAGAATTTCTTGCATTCTCAAATGCACAAAAGCAAGCATTAGATTTGAGACCATGCTTACCTCATCAATGATAAGAAGTTTCATTTTCTTCAGGACTCTTGAAACTTCAGAACAAGCATCTCCAGATAGCTGATGGTATTGTAATTTGTTATCATGCTCAACTGGTAGCATCAGTAAACGATGTAAAGTAATCCCTTTAATGTTATGTGCTGCAAGCCCAGTTGGAGCAGTAACAACACAAGACAACGCTGATTCAGTCCTTTTCTGCAAATAAGTTGCAATTGCTTTAATCAGAAAACTTTTTCCAGTTCCCGCTTCTCCACTCACATACAGTCGGACAGGCTTAAATGATCTACATGAGCACTCTTTTTTCTCATGACTGAATCCATGTTCAACCTGTTCTGCGACTTCGTCATATATCTGTTTCTGCTCAATGTTTAGTTGTTTCACCAAATCTTCTAAGTTAATTACATCCTCTTCAGCTTGTTCCATAGCTCTTTCGACCTCATCCATGGCAGTGGCAGCCTCATTTTGAATAATTGGTCCTCCTAGTGGATCCTGAATCAATGAAGTAGAACTCTGACTGTCTTGAGAACTGTCTCTCGCAATCTCTGCAGCAATTGTTGCTTCTTGCTCTATTTCTTCGTTCAACATTTGCAGATAATTTGGAAAAACAGGACATTCTATGGTATCCTTGGTTGCATTAAAAGAGTCTTCATAACAGAGAAAATCTCCAAGTAGTTCCTCTTCTGTACGCCATGGTTTAAAGAGTGGCAAAAGAGCCAAATAGTAAAATTCCCTTTTGTCTGGATTTTCGCAACTCAATTTTCGATGATTAAACAAATGACCTTTTCTCTGTTTCACTAGACATCCTTCACATCCAATGACAGCATATTTTCCATTATTGATATCTTCTCGGATGTTCCTCTTATAAATATATCTTTGCAGAACTTCATAGAGACAAGCCTTCTCAAGGTAAGGAGTTCTATTTGGATAGTATGTATCCAACATGTTTGTCTTCAAAATATCTGTACTTTCTGGTTCTTTCTCCGCCAAATACTCTATTTCTTGTACAGATTTCAAAACTGGGTTTTGTGTTGCAGCAAGACCTAGACTCACCCAAATGATGGTTCTAGATTTGGCATATAGACTTGCTGATGACAATCGATCAGAACATTCATATGCTCCAATTTCTCGATGTGACAACATCTTCAGACTGTAACTGTATAATTTCTTGCTTAGACTCTTTTCATGTGAAATATCCTCCCACATTTCCTTCAGTTCTGTCTTTTCCTTTTTGTGATGTAAGACGTCACATATCGAGCCACAGCAATAGAGTTGTCAGCAACGAACTGAATATCCATGTTAGCATTCCACATGGACAAAATCACTGGGTTGTAGTCGTTGATGTACTTGGACTCTTCGTTTCTTTTTAAATTGTATGTATTTTTGGGTGATTTCCTCGTCACAGAATGTCGCAGAGAAGACATCAAATTATTTACTCTTCCTTTAGAAATCACTGGTCGTGGAAACCCAAAACGACATTTAGTGTAGAACTTGTCCTTGTTTCTGAATTTTCTACGACAGTACTTTCCACAACCATGGGATTGAAAGCGTAAAACTTGTTGCCTTAAACTGTTTTCTTCGGTAGTTTTCGGAACAGCACATGTTGAATACTCTTCAAGAAGCTCATCACTGTCTCATCCGAATCTGTTCCAAATTTGGGTGCATCTTTAATCCACAACAACATATGTATGTGAGGAGCATCACTCGCTTGATACTCCTATCTCCAAAAGAAATCCAAAACCTCTCCAAGGGGAGGATTTTTTTGTTGGTAATAAAAGACATCATAGCTTCAAATCTATGATTGAAATATCTGCATACATTCACTGGATCCAAAGAACACAGTTCTCCAGCCGTTTTGAATTCTATATTTTGTATATTTGCATTTGCCTCTCGTAGAAATTGAAGTAAGTCGTCCCATGCATACTCAGCACAGCTAAGAGTGAGGAACCATGCAGGAGTTCTTAAGTTTCTTAGCATACATTTCAATTCCCCATGACGACGGTACCAATACTCATTTGTACCACGCTGACATGCCATGAGATTGATTAGATGAGATTCTAAAATATTATCTTGCAGATTGACTTTCTCCATAAAGTCCCTCGCCGAAACATTTTGCAGATGTGCTCCACTTTTCAGTATATGGTTTACTGCATAAGAAAGCCCAGACAAGTCACTTTCATACAGTAGATGAAACAAATATGGAATGCATTGACGAAACCTTGGATCTTCAGCATATAATCTTAAAGTTTGATATTCAGATGCAGGAATTTGAAGTGGTCGATCGTCATATCGTCCACCTCGACCTGTTGGAAATAAATGTGGAAAACAACGAGCTTCCAAACTTTCTTCCCATACACTAATGGGACTTCCTTTTGCTGCTTTCATTTGAAACAAGTCAATTGCATTCCCCATCACTTCTTTGGAATGCAAAGGATGAACAGTATAATGTTCATATATTTCTTCACTTCTAGACACATCAACTTTTTCAATTTGGCCAGCTGAACAATCACTGTCTTCATCTGCAGTTGTTCCCTCTGCTCCAACACATACATGGTTGTAGTACTCATTGTTTTTGACCAAATACAACGTTACCTTTTTGACTTTCCTAACATCCACTAAATCTTGCCAGATTTTCTTACTCTTTGTCGGAACCCCATTAACTAGAATAACCAGAGGTTCCTCTTCCACTTTCTCTACACCAATTGTATCAATATTTTTCTTGAAATCTAGAGGCAAATAAACAAATCTTCCCTTTAATCCTCTCTATAAATCTGAATGAGGCAATTTCCCTATCTTAGGCTCCATGCGAACAATTGCCAGAAAAGGATGGACACATTGAATCAAAATAGACTCGTATGTATTTAAATCCATCAATTCAGGAGGAATGTCTACCAACTCCAGATTATTATGAACAGCTCTAGCAGGCATTCTGTTTTGATTTAATTTATCATAACAATATTTACAAATACGCTGATCAGAACTCAAATCAAAAGAATTCTCCACCCACAAATAAGTTGCAAAATCCTTCCACTCATAATTATTCATCTTTTCACTTGTTACATATAAATCAACTAATCTAGTTTGATGCTTATAATGAGTTCGTCGACAACACACACAAGTAAAATTCGGCCTTTCACTTGATTTCACCTTAAACCTGGTAATTTCCTGGTCAAACTTTTCTGTACTTGAAATCTGTACATTGTCTTCCACATTACCTTGAATTTCTGTGTCAATTTCTACACTGTTGTTCTGCTTGGGTTTTCAGATTAGATAGAACCAGCTCATCAGAGCCTTACTAACCCAGCCAGAACGTTACCCTCTGCCCCTCCCTAGGACCTATTCACAACAGGTATCTACCCCCTAAGGACAGGGAATTCCTAAGATGCATACCATGTACCTCCTATAATATTAGCAATCAGTGGCCTCGCGGTCCCATTCGAACCCAGACCTCTCTACCCAGACGGCAGTATCAGAATCGGCGATCTCGCGGTCCCATACGAACCCAGACCTCTCTACCCAGACGGCAGTATCAGAATCGGCGATCTCGCGGTCCCATTCGAACCCAGACCTCTCAACCCAGACGGCAGTATCAGAATCGGCGATCTCGCGGTCCCATACGAACCCAGACCTCTCTACCCAGACGGCAGTATCAGAATCGGCGGCCTCGCGGTCCCATTCGAACCCAGACCTCTCTACCCAGACAGCAGTATCAGAATAGGCGATCTCGCGGTCCCATACGAACCCAGATCTCTCTACCCAGACGGCAGTATCAGAATCAGCGATCTCGCGGTCCCATACGAACCCAGATCTCTCTACCCAGACGGCAGTATCAGAATTGGCGGCCTCGCGGTCCCATTCGAACCCAGACCTCTCTACCCAGACGGCAGTATCAGAATCGGCGATCTCGCGGTCCCATACGAACCCAGATCTCTCTACCCAGACGGCAGTATCAGAATCGGCGGCCTCGCGGTCCCATTCGAACCCAGACCTCTCTACCCAGACGGCAGTATCAGAATCGGCGATCTCGCGGTCCCATACGAACCCAGATCTCTCTACCCAGACGGCAGTATCAGAATCGGCGGCCTCGCGGTCCCATTCGAACCCAGACCTCTCTACCCAGACGGCAGTATCAGAATCGGCGATCTCGCGGTCCCATACGAACCCAGATCTCTCTACCCAGACGGCAGTATCAGAATCGGCGATCTCGCGGTCTCATACAGACCCAGACAACCTACCCAGACGGCAGCTTATCCTATGATTACCATTATATAAAGGGATCGATCCCACTATTCATCAGGGTTATAGAACTACAATGTCCCGGATCACACAACGGTTGCCAATTTAGATAATGTACAGCATGGTCGTTAATTCAAGGGGCTCCTCTCTCCCTTATTCAGTTACCACTTACCTGATCAGGGTTAGCATCTGTTCACATAGCAGCATCTGACTAGAAGAATAGGTTACCCTCTCATACAAGAACACACGGCACATGTCGGTTCACTAAGAACTGGGGTACTTTATTTCCCATTACCATAAACAAACATATAACACCATACTATAACACATAACCTGCAAAGAAAAGTAAAAGATTAGGTTGTACGCTCTAATAAGAAAGGGTCGGCATCACCTTATTAATATGAAGTCCACACTCAGCAGTCATCTAGGTTCCCTTCTCGTCTGGGCCTTGGCTCGTCTTGAAGTCACACCTCCGCAATCACGGGTACACGGCTGCACCGCTATGCGCTGTTCCCTTCACCCTTCTCCAAGCCCCTGGGACCTTCCTCTCATCGGCTACTCTCCTTCCCTGGCTGTTCTGCTAGGAGAGTATCTGTCTCTCGATTCTTCTCCGCTTTTAGAATGGTGTCTGTCTTCCCTGGAATAAGTAATAGGTTTGCTACTAATGGCTAGATGCCGCCTACGAACTGACTGCACAACTATCTCGGGCTTTCACTAATATAGAAGCGTGTTTCTTCATGGAAAATTCCAGCCAGTAACCTGCCGCCCACCAAATTCTTGTACCTCCCCGTACCAAGGACACGTTCCCAGCCGGCCGGCCTGATGTTGTGTCTTCGGCATGAAGAAAAATACAATCCTTCGACAAGGGCCGGCATGAACCGGTTCTCTCCAAGCGAACAACACCTCGTACCTAAAACATTACACTTGACCTAGAAGCATCCCAAGCTGCCGGGGCAGAAAGAAAGATGGAGTCTCTCCCGTTTGAGGCCTACCAGGCCCGAATTCAGCATAACTCCATGGAAAGTATAATAATACCCTAACTAAAGGACGGATTATCCCTGATACTAGCGAATCTATCCCCTAGCCTATATGTATAAGCTCTAATCTAGGGAGGAGAATGCAGAATTATATCAAAGTGCCTCGTAAATAGGCTCTATCCACTACTCTAACCCTTGCACTGGAATGATAAGAGACTGAAGTCACCATCAATCACCTTTCCTCAAAAGAGGGCCGGGAAAATCGAGCAGAACATTTCACCCTTGACTTCAGTCTATTATACATTCATCAAACAGAACTAACATCTGTGGAAGAATAATAGGAAACAAAACTAACTGATCTATGTCTAGTACCAGGTTTGCAGTATTGAAGTAGAGAAGGAATACACTGAATAAAGCAACAGATAGCAATCAGAATGCTAATAGTAATCAAAATCCCCTCTAATATTTGACGCAACATATGTAAATCATGTAGCCAATTAAAGAGCCAGTCAAACCAGCCCTGGTCAATGTGTTTTCTAACCTCTTCCGTCAAGTCATGAAGTTTGTCAATATGAGCCTGAATGGATTTTGTATGGTCAGACAGGTTAAAACAACAAAGACCCTCAAAATCAGAACAATCATGTCCATGTTTAAGCAAAAGATAATCAATAGCCGCCCGGTTCTGCAAGATAGCTCTACGTTCACCCTGGGCGTCTAATAGTATATCAGACAAAATCGTAGAAGTATGATTAATAGATTTTACCATCCAGCAGGCCATTTTCCCAATAGACTTGGCATTATAGACCGCCAAGGCAGGAACACCAACAATTGAGAAAGCTAAGCTAAGGTATTCAGATTTGGAATATAAATGCATAGACAAATCACAGTCCTCCTGTAACATTACAGCATCTCGGATCACACGGGAATTAGCATGAGGATGTGAGGAGAACATCAACAAACTCAGTCTGGTAATGGCACAAGGGCCTCCGGAAATGTTAGCGGGAATATATGGCCAGGATGTATTACCACAAGAGAAGAGCCAACCAGAGGGTAGCAGCATTGTACGGTAATGACTGGGGGTCACCACTAAACTCTTACAAGTCATATTATTTTGAACAGAGGTACATAATTTCGGTGATCTTCGGAAGCACAAAGTCCTTTCATGAGCTGTGAATGATGTAGTACCTTTCAATTTAAAACGCACACACTCAGAAATAGCATTGGGATCACAAGTAAGGAAGAAGCATAAATCACCCTGCGTGATATTATAAGTGATTATCTGGGACTGGATCAAGGGTGTCGAATCGGACAACTCAGTACATAAAGGACAGTATTCATGTGTAGCAACGTCTCCCAAAAGGACATTAGGACGGGCATTCGATACATTGAAAATATGGCCAAAGTCTCTAATGAAGCAGGGACAGCAACTAAACAAGTCGTTAGAATGTCAGTCACCGAACGCATCGGTGTTAAACAAAAATGAGGGGCATTAGTCACTCGCTTGGCCAAAGTAGTCCAAAAGTTCGATGACGAATCCCACGCAGCAAAGGAACGCGGCATCCGGGTTCTCAAATCAGCCCGGGTTGATGGGTTCCCTCCTCTCCCGTCGTAGCAGTCCAAAAGGAGTCCAACGCCGACACATCCTGCAGCAACAGTCCAGAGAATGATCTGAAAGAAAATCAAAGACAGGCATTATTCATTCTCGTAGGTAACATTTGTCAGCTGGGACAGGTTCCCAGCTATCTTTCCCTGGTCTCATGACTAGAACAGTATTATCATGACCGGTTGCAATAATCTCAGCTTGTTCAGGGGGATTCTTAGGCGATTGCACCCAAACTCTAGCCCCAGGATTATCCGTGGAGCCGAATCCTTTTTGTCCTCGTACAGTTAGCAACGTTGGGGCAGTGCCTTTTGTGATCTCACCACTGAAAACAGGCATTATCAACAATTGAGCAATTCGGTCAGTTTTATGAATCGGTAAATCAACCTCACTGCTATTCAGCAGGAGCACCTTAATCTCTCCCTGATAGTCACTGTCAATGACTCCTCCGAGTACTTGAACACCTTTCACAGCCAGCCCCGATCTAGGGGCGATTAATCCAAAATTTCCAGTGGGTATACAGACACCAACACCGGTTTCAATGATGACTCGATCTTTACTCTTCATAATAGTATCATTCATGGCATGCAGGTCTAGACCTGCCGACCCCGGGGTCGCTCTGCATGGAGCCAGTGCTCCGGGGGTAATTTCCCAGTATATCACAGTGTCACCAATTTGATTGGGCTTTGCATCGACATTTGGAGGAAACAAACGCATCAATGGAGATTCAGCATTTAGAAAGGGACGATTATTCAAAATTAACAAGGCCTGAAATAAATAGTCTCTCCAATTCCTATAGCGGTCGCCGGTTAACTTACACAGTTGATGTTTCAGCAAACCGTTCATCCACTCGATGAGGCCCGAGGCCTGAGGATAATATGGTATATGAAACACCCATTCAATATTATTCTCCACACAAAATTCCTGTACCAATCTTCCACGAAAATGGGATGCATTATCAGATTGAATTTGGAAGGGGACACCATAATAAAGCATAATCAATTCCAATGTCTTAATTGTATTCACTTGGGTAGCTTGTTTACAGGGGAGGGCCACTAACAGGCCACTGTATGTGTCCACAATGGTGCAAATGTATTGACAATTTCTACTCATAGGAAGTGGACCAATATAATCAATTTGCCAAATTTGAGCGGGCAGTTTCCCGCGATGTAAATGACCTTTAACAATTTGAGGCACTTTCCGCTGTCTAGCATGCTGACAAATGGGACAATGCAAAATAATGTCTTTGATTAAATCTAAAGGAATATAAATTCCTCGATCAGCAGCCCACCTGCTAGTGGCTTTCTCTCCATAATGTCCTGCTTTCTGGTGGGCCCATTTCGCCAATCCTTCCATATCAGAATCCTGCATGTCCACCATTGCCTCAGCAATTTTAATGTGTTCATCTGCAATATTATGAAAAAATTTGTCAAGGGAGTCTATTGGGGTATGAGCATCCACGTGAAAGATTGTAACAGTACTTTGCGGGAGCATTTCCCAAATCTCTTGCCATAATTCTTTCCCCCACAGTTCTTTTGAATGCAATTCCCAATTATGGGAATGCCAAGTCGGTAACCAAACTGCCAATCCATTGGCAGTAGACCAGGAATCAGTAAAAATATGACATGTGCCAGGTAACTCTTGCTTCAAAACTTGATAAACAGCATAAAGCTCAGCAAATTGGCTGCTCTTTCCCTCACCAGTTGTACTCAGCAACTTTTGTGTGATCGGATTATAGGACACTGCCTTCCAATGTCGTTTTGTCCCTATGAACCTTGCCGAACCATCAGTAAACCAAACGTGGTTTCTGTCCTCCGGGGACAAATCATCAAATGGCTTACCCCACTTGACAGGGGATTCCTGTACTAAAGGTACGGAGCATTCACTCTCTGTCTCAACCGATGGTGCCCGTGCCACCTGCTCATGCAAGGATGCAACTCCCTTTGGTCCCACACGTGCCCTGTCCTGTATGTACCATTTCCATTTAATCACACTCGCCTCCTGAGCGTGTCCAATTCTGTGAGTTTTCGGCGAACTCAAATCCCACTGCATGATAGGAATTTCAGGTCCCAAAGTGAATTGCTCGGTATCCACCAGAGCCCAATAACATGCAAGCAACTGTTTCTCAAAAGGTGTATAACGCTCACCAGCATCGGGTAACTTTTTAGTCCAAAAACCTAACGGTACTTTACTTCTGCCTTGTTTCTGCCACAAACTCCAATTTGCATAAAGGCCTTGTACAGACACATTCAAATCCACATCACCATCGCACACAGGCCATAAATCCAAGGCATACTGAATCGCTTCTTTTGCCAAACTAAACGCATCTTGCTGTGGTTTACCCCATTCAAACGCATTCTTTTTACGAGTGACTCGATACAAGGGGGCCAATATTTGACTCAAATGAGGAATATGCTGGCGCCAAAAACCAAATAAGCCGATGAAGCTTTGGGCTTCTTTCCTATTCCTCGGAACTGCAAAATCAAGAATCTTTTGTTTTACTTGTGGAATCACTTCTCTGTGACCTTCATGCCAATTAATACCCACAAATTTTACAGTCTGGGATGGACCTTGTAATTTATCCGGGTTGATTTCCCAACCTTTCTCACGTAAACATTCAAGGATTTTATCTAGTTGGGTCTGAACTTCATCTTGTGTTTCACCTTGAATCAGAACATCATCAATATAATGACATATCTGAATTCTCGAATGTACAGGTACCTCAGCCAAATGCTCTGCCACCAGCCGGTGACATATCGTAGGACTATGCACATAGCCCTGGGGAAGGCTTCTAAACGTCATTTGACGTCCGTTCCATGTAAAACTGAACTGTTCCTGGCATTCAGGGGCAATCGGAATTGAAAAGAAAGCATTAGCAATATCAATGGACGCATACCATGTACCTGGATGCTTTTGAATTCTTTCAATTAAAGTAATGATATCTGGTACTGCGACAGTCAAAGGGGGCGTATACTTATTCAATTCACGATAATCAACAGTCATGCGCCAGGAGTTATCACTCTTACGCACCGGCCAAACAGGATTATTCCAGGCAGAGGTAACCGGAGTTATAACTCCTCCATCCACCAAATCCTGAATAGTGGTACTAATTTCTTCATGGCCACCTGGGATACGATACTGCTTCTGGCAAACCACTTTTGTCGCCTGGGGAATCTTTATGGGGAGCATTCTTAAACGACCAACCCGTACGGGTCTGGACGATATATAATGTTTAGTTCCAAATTGATAACATCCATCATCCAAATGTAAAGTCATTCCTTTCAAAATGTCAATTCCAATGATATACTCTACGAGGGGCACGACTAATACAGAATATTCTTTTCTAGGAATTCTGCCTATTCTCATTTCAATTGTAGTTTGTACTGCAGGAGTTTCCTTTCCACCTAAACCAGTAATTGTAAAAAATTGGCCTTTAAATTTCTTTGATTTTCCATGAATAAGAGTGGCCTCCGCTCCTGTATCTACCAATGCTCGGGCCCTTTGAATATTACGATGTCTCCCAAAAATTTCAATATCTACATAGGGTCTATTATCTCGGTGAGCCCATCTGTGTACGGGAGCTTGACCTACTTCCTAGTCATTTTTACTGCGTTCTATCATCCAGGACAAATCAGGATAAAGGTTCTCACGTTTCTCAGGTATCAATATATCATTTTCATATCCATCTCCCTTACGAAATGGATTCCTATCCTCCGTATTGTACTGTGAATTTCGATCGGAAAATCTGTGTCGATCCTCCCTCCTCCTCAACTCAGGGGACTGATCCCTTTCATCTCTATGTCGGCTGTTACCATAATCATCTCTCCCCCTTTCTCTCTCCCCCCCTCTCTCTCTCTCTCTTCCATGACGAGGGGACGCATCACGTACATATCGTCGATCATCACGACGATCAGAACGCACACGACGGTTGTCATCAGAATACTCACGATCACACTCATTCGTCCGCACACGCCGGGCACCCTCCTTCCGGTCTAAACCGCGTTTGCGAAACAAGTCCCACAAACGAGAAGTAGTTTCACCATCAATATCCTCCTTCCTCACACCATCAGCCAAAAGTGCCATAAACATGTCACGTCTAGTAAGCTTATTGTCTCCAGGAGTACGAGTGTCAGGCCGAGACTGACGGTCAGGTTTAAACCAATCACCCAACTCACCGAGCTGGCGCACAGATTCCAGTACCATAGACAACACGTTACCAGTCTGATTGATCAATAAGGTCATCATGACCTGCTTATAAGCAACCGGGGAAGAACGAATAATACGATTCCGCACAGAAGACGTCAACAAACCATCAAGCAATCTGTCAGCAGTACTCAGAAAATTCGCAGTTTTCATCACCTCCTCTTTGAGACGTTGTGCAGCATCGCGCAATGTATACCACGGCTTGTCATTCACAGGCCAGTCAGATTCGGTAGGGTACTTTTGATTACACCCCTCAGTCGCCAACTGAAGCAAACTGATTTGACCACCACCATTATAATTATGAAAATGATCTTGTACAGTAGAATCCGAACTCAAAGAACAGAATTTCAAAGAATCGCCAGCATCCAACATAATGCCAGCAGCGCCCAGTTCATAAAGGCGCACCATCCACGTAAGCAAGGTCTCACCAGCGCGCTGTCGAAATCGCTGCAAAATATCACTAATTTCTTGTTGAGTAAAATCCTCCAAAGAATCTAAAGGAATACCGTTCAGATTACCGGGAGCCTGCTGCAACTTTCTACGAAAAACAGGATGTGCAGAGACCGCAGGAAGAGCACCAGAAGGAGCCTGATCAGTAAACCTAGGAGAACAATCCGTATGAGAAGTATCAACAGAATGCAAAGAGCGATCGCAGTCGCGGGACTCAACATCTGTAGCACAAGAAGCAGATTTAAAAGCCCGTCCAGAGCGAGAAGACTCGCGATTGTTAGACCCCTCATCCGAGGAACGAGAATCACTCGAATTCCAGATATTACCATCCCATTCATCAGGATTCCAATCCAGTCCGGCTTTCGCCACGACCAATCGCACTTTCCGTTTAGAAACGTGACCCCGACGATTCTTGTATTTATAACGTGCAATCCGCACAGCCGCCCTTTCGGCGATAGTCTGATACGTCTCAAGCTTGTCGGCAAGCAATTTATTTTGACACCGCAACAAAGTGTGATCATTCCGTTCCATGTCTACATGCTCCTTCTGCAATTTCAACAACCTCTCATGTACAAGTCTGTACGCAGACAAGACAATCCAACCCCTGCGTCCCAAAATAGGAAGCTCATCACCCTTCGCAACTGGCGCCTTCTGCAAACAGGAAATCACATCATCCGGCTCCGCCAGCTCCAGACAAGAATTCCAATTTTCACTCAAACCAGTAGAATCAGCCCACTCGCGGGCCAAGGCCTCATAAGGCGTTGCATCCCAGCCGGGAATATCAACAGGCAACTTAAAAACAGATTTCGACTTTCTCAAAAACATTTTGACAAAACAAAACTACACACACAAAATAGAAAAAGAATACACAAACGAAAGCACGTACGCGCCGAGGGCAAATAGAAAGACAACAACGACGCACACAAGTTTCGTAAACGGTTCGTGACGCCAAATGTTCTGCTTGGGTTTTCAGATTAGATAGAACCAGCTCATCAGAGCCTTACTAACCCAGCCAGAACGTTACCCTCTGCCCCTCCCTAGGACCTATTCACAACAGGTATCTACCCCCTAAGGACAGGGAATTCCTAAGATGCATACCATGTACCTCCTATAATATTAGCAATCAGTGGCCTCGCGTCCCATTCGAACCCAGACCTCTCTACCCAGACGGCAGTATCAGAATCGGCGATCTCGCGGTCCCATACGAACCCAGACCTCTCTACCCAGACGGCAGTATCAGAATCGGCGATCTCGCGGTCCCATTCGAACCCAGACCTCTCTACCCAGACGGCAGTATCACAATCGGCGATCTCGCGGTCCCATACAAACCCAGATCTCTCTACCCAGACGGCAGTATCAGAATCGGCGATCTCACGGTCCCATACGAACCCAGATCTCTCTTCCCAGACGGCAGTATCAGAATCGGCGGCCTCGCGGTCCCATTCGAACCCAGACCTCTCTACCCAGACGGCAGTATCAGAATCGGCGATCTCGCGGTCCAATACGAACCCAGATCTCTCTACCCAGACGGCAGTATCAGAATCGGCGGCCTCGCGGTCCCATTCGAACCCAGACCTCTCTACCCAGACGGCAGTATCAGCATCGGCGGCCTCGCGGTCCCATTCGAACCCAGACCTCTCTACCCAGATGGCAGTATCAGAATCGGCGATCTCGCGGTCCCATACGAACCCAGATCTCTCTACCCAGACGGCAGTATCAGAATCGGCGATCTCGCGGTATCATACAGACCCAGACAACCTACCCAGACGGCAGCTTATCCTATGATTACCATTATATAAAGGGATCGATCTCACTATTCATCAGGGTTATAGAACTACAATGTCCCGGATCACACAACGGTTGCCAATTTAGATAATGTACAGCATGGTCGTTAATTCAAGGGGCTCCTCTCTCCCTTATTCAGTTACCACTTACCTGATCAGGGTTAGCATCTGTTCACATAGCAGCATCTGACTAGAAGAATAGGTTACCCTCTCATACAAGAACACACGGCACATGTCGGTTCACTAAGAACTGGGGTACTTTATTTCCCATTACCATAAACAAACATATAACACCATACTATAACACATAACCTGCAAAGAAAAGTAAAAGATTAGGTTGTACGCTCTAATAAGAAAGGGTCGACATCACCTTATTAATATGAAGTCCACACTCAGCAGTCATCTAGGTTCCCTTCTCGTCTGGGCCTTGGCTCGTCTTGAAGTCACACCTCCGCAATCACGGGTACACGGCTGCACCGCTATGCGCTGTTCCCTTCACCCTTCTCCAAGCACCTGGGACCTTCCTCTCATCGGCTACTCTCCTTCCCTGGCTGTTCTGCTAGGAGAGTATCTGTCTCTCGATTCTTCTCCGCTTTTAGAATGGTGTCTGTCTTCCCTGGAATAAGTAATAGGTTTGCTACTAACGGCTAGATGCCACCTACGAACTGACTGCACAACTATCTCGGGCTTTCACTAATATAGAAGCGTGTTTCTTCATGGAAAATTCCAGCCAGTAACCTGCCGCCCACCAAATTCTTGTACCTCCCCGTACCAAGGACACGTTCCCAGCCGGCCGGCCTGATGTTGTGTCTTCGGCATGAAGAAAAATACAATCCTTCGACAAGGGCCGGCCTGAACCGGTTCTCTCCAAGCGAACAACACCTCGTACCTAAAACATTACACTTGACCTAGAAGCATCCCAAGCTGCCGGGGCAGAAAGAAAGATGGAGTCTCTCCCGTTTGAGGCCTACCAGGCCCGAATTCAGCATAACTCCATGGAAAGTATAATAATACCCTAACTAAAGGACGGATTATCCCTGATACTAGCGAATCTATCCCCTAGCCTATATGTATAAGCTCTAATCTAGGGAGGAGAATGCAGAATTATATCAAAGTGCCTCGTAAATAGGCTCTATCCACTACTCTAACCCTTGCATTGGAATGATAAGAGACTGAAGTCACCATCAATCACCTTTCCTCAAAAGAGGGCCGGGAAAATCGAGCAGAACAACTGTCCTCTTTTTCACCAAAATAACAAATCTCAATTTCTTCACAAATCTTCTTCACATCTAATTCAGTTCCATGCAAAAGAGCACTGTTTAACTGTTTAAGCTTAAGTGTTGGACTTTTTGCATAATACAACCTTTTCACTAATTTCCTCATTTTGTTATGATGCACTGCTAACATCCTAAAATGATGAAAAACACTCTGACAGACCTTTCTAGAAAGACAAGCCAGTGAATGCCCTTGAAAACCTGTGTTTTCTCTCACTCTACAAGGATCTAAGTCTTGCAACATCTTCATTTTATGTTTTAGACTTTTCTTACTATATGTACGTAAGAAATTACAAAACAAATCAATTGATTCCTGTCGCACACTACAAATACTACTACACTTCCAAGTGTACACTGGACCCTTAGTACGTCTCCCTAAAACTTCATCAGTTAACACCTCTTCTGGTTCTCTAGGCACAAGTTTCTCTTTTTCACTCGGACAACCGTCTTTCACCTCATATGCTCGACCACTGTTGTCAACTGCATGCACTAAATCATTCTCCTGGAAGTAACTCTCCTCATTAAAAAATGACTTACAACTTGAACTGTGCATCCATTCTCCAGAAAAAACTTTACAAAAATGAGTCTGATTAATTACTCTTTTCCATTTACTGTTTGATTTGAAAACACCAATTGTCTTGTTAAGTGTCCTAATTCTATTGATTATTAAAATAAATAATTTTTTCTTAACTTCAAAAGCCTGATCAACAATCTTCTCCACACTTTTCTTTTTCTTATAAAAAGCAGATCTCTGTTTACCTTTTTTATATTTTTTAACAAATTTAAAACCACCCTATTGCAAAACATTCGTTTACGAATGTCCCTAAATTGATTCTGCCTTCTATTCCTATACATATTATTCTCTCCTGCTCCAGTAGTAACATTTTTGGGAGGCCTCTCCTTCCTTTTCAAATTTGCTCTCTCCTTCTCTTTATCCACATTCTGACCAACATTTTTTTTTTATCTACATATGTTCCGTAAGAAAGACTTAGTTTTCTTACTAGGAGCTTTTTTCCTGTTTTTTGAAGTATTTGTTGTAGGAGACTGCTTTAATTCCGTTGCTGTTTTTGATTTTTTCCGCTTAGCATCTTTCCGTCTCCTTTGCCTTGAGGGCATATTTCCTTACTATTGAAATCTTGATTTCAATCTGTGGTAAACAAAAAAAAAACTCATTATAGACCACTATTACCAAACAACAAAACAATGACAATAAGCAAACGATATAAACACTATAATGCTTATACATATGACCTTATCTCTGTTTTTCAAATGTAATTCTAAAAAAATATTTCGGGCACATGAATTGGTTTTACATTATTGACAAGGATTAGATAGTATCTGCAAGATAAAAAAAATATATTTGCACATTTCACAATCATATCACCTGTGTTTCCTCAGATTAGTAAGCAGATTGTACACATGAGGTAAGGCCTGTCCTGGGGAGCATAGGTGGTGAGACCGGTGTCTAAAAGTGCACTGGACTGGACTTTATGAAGCCTATCCCCCACTACACTCTTACACACAGCCCTCTTCCACCCCTGGACAGACCTTCTTTCCACCCCTGGACAGACCTCTCTTCCACTACACTCTTCAACACAGGCATCACTTCCTAATCAACCCTGGACAATCCTCACCTCATCTGCAACCCTGAATAGACCTCAACACATCTGCACCATTAGACAGGCCTCAGTTAATCTACACCCCTGGACCCACCTCATCTCATCTGCACCATGTTACCATCAATTATACTCAATGTATTGAGGTCTGTCCAAGGGGCATAGATTAGATAATGCTTGTCTAAGGGTCAGAGGAGGTAAGTCCTCTCCATTGCACTCATGGACACAGGCCTCAACTCCTTTGTACCCCTGGACGGTGGGCAGTCATAATATCGAGTTTTTTATTTCGACTGGACAGAATATCGAGTAAAAAATATAGAATGGACAAAATATCGACTAGACATAATATAGACAACAAAAATATCGACTAGAAAAAATGTATATCGAATAGAATGGACATAATATCGAATCAAAAATATAGAATGGACATAATATCGACTAGACATAATATAGACAACAAAAATATCGAATTTAAGGTAAGTTAATAATATTTTTAATTTTTTGTGTAATATTATTCTGTAGCGGGTTGTGGGTTTATAGGGGAATAGGGTGGGAAGTAATTTAATTATAATTAATTAAATATGTTAATTTATGTATTGATATTTATTTAGAATTAATTGTTAAATAATTATTAATTGGTAATTAATTAAAATATAATTGGTAATTAATTATAATTTATTAATTGATAAATATTTTAATTTTGGTAATTTAATTTCTGAAGCGGGCTGTGGGTTTATAGGGGAATACGGTGGGAATTAAGTTTATTTATTTACTGATATTTAGAAATAATTTGTAATTAATTAATAATTGGTTATTAATTAAAATATAATTGGTAATTAATTAAAATTGATTAATTTATCAATATGTTAATTTTATTAAATGATTTTCTGTAGCGGGTGGTGGGTTTATAGGGGAATAGGGTGGGAAGTAATTTAATTATAATTAATTAAATATGTTAATTAATTCATCGTTAATTATTTAGAATTAATTGTTACTTAAATAATAATTGGTAATTAATTAAAATATAATTGGTAAATAATTTTAATTGATTACTTGATAAATATAATAATTTCATTAATTTATTTTCTGTAGCGGGTTGTTGGTTTATAGGGGAATAGGGTGGGAAGTAATTTAATTCTGGTTAATTAAATATGTCATTTAATTTATTGGTATTTATTTTTAATTAATTGTTAATTAATTATTAATAGGAAATACATTAAAATATAATTTTTAATTAAAATTAATTGATTCATTTTTAAATTGTAAATTAATTTATTTTTAATAGGTAATTAATTAGTGTGAGTAGGCAATTTTTATAATTAAATAATTTTATTTTGTATTTATAAATAAATATTTCATATATTTTATACACTTGTAAAATATTTTAAATATTTGTAATTGGTATTACTATTTATGTTATTTATATCTATTTGTGAAGTATTTACTTTCCCTACTATTGCACTCTCTGAAGTTGGAATAGTAATTTTAACCCCTACGCTATCCAACACTTTCCCTACTGTTGCACCCACTGGAGTGGGTATGCAACGTTTACAACGCAACTTTTACTATGCACTACCATTACAACGAAACTTTTACAACGCAAAAACTTTTACAACGCATACATTTACAAAGCATGTTTTTACAATGCAGATACCTTTACAACGCATACCATTACAACTTAAGTATTGGTAAGTATATAATTATTTTTAAAATGTTATATGTTTTGGTTTTTGGGTAAAGGGGTATTTTTAGGGTTCAGGGTCAGTTTTCAGTTTTTGGGTAAAGGGGTATTTTTAGGGTTCAGGGTCAGTTTTCAGTTTCTGGGGTAAAGGGGTATTTTTAGGGTTCAGGGTCAGTTTTCAGTTTTTGGGTAAAGGGGTATTTTTAGGGTTCAGGGTCAGTTTTCAGTTTTTGGGTAAAGGGGTATTTTTCGGGTTCAGGGTCAGTTTTCAGTTTTTGGGGTAAAGGGGTATTTTTAGGGTTCAGGGTCAGTTTTCAGTTTTTGGGGTAAAGGGGTATTTTTAGGGTTCAGGGTCAGTTTTCAGTTTTTGGGTAAAGGGGTATTTTTAGGGTTCAGGGTCAGTTTTCAGTTTTTGGGTAAAGGGGTATTTTTAGGGTTCAGGGTCAGTTTTCAGTTTTTTGGGGTAAAGGGGTATTTTTAGGGTTCAGGGTCAGTTTTCAGTTTTTGGGTAAAGGGGTATTTTTAGGGTTCAGGGTCAGTTTTCAGTTTTTGGGTAAAGGGGTATTTTTAGGGTTCAGGGTCAGTTTTGGGTTTTTGGGGTACAGGGGTACTTTGTAAAAATAAAGTAAAATTACATTTAAATTAACTTTATTAAATAAAATTAAATTATATTATAATATTTTTAATAAATTTATATTAAAAAAATTATTATATACTTACCAATACTTACGTTGTAATGGTATGCATTGTAAAGGTATATGCGTTGTAAAATCTTGCGTTGTAAATGTATGCGTTGTAAAAGTTTTTGCGTTGTAAAAGTTTTGTTGTAATGGTAGGCGTTGTAAAAGTATGCGTTGTAACGTCATACATCCCTGGAGTGGGAATAGTAATTTTAACCCCTACGCTATCCAGCGCTTTCCCTACTGTTGCAGGCACTGGAGTGGGAATAGTACATTTAACCTCTACGCTATCCAACACTTTTGCTAATGTTGAACTCACTATAGTTGTAACAATAAATTTTAACAATTTTCTATGCTACGCTAAAAATGTTATATATGTTTATTTAATAATATGTTTTTATATATATATATATATATATATATATATATATATATATATATATATTACCTACTGGCGGTCGCCAGTAGGTATATATAGTTAGGATTTTTTCTCTATGGGTTTTTTGAAAATTCTATGTCTAATAACTTTGGCGTTTGTGGACGGAATTGGCTGAAATTTTCAGGAAAATGGCACATTTTGTTTCTGAGCAGCCCTTGAAAATTTGGGGGGGGTTCGTCCAGTGGGGGCCGAGAAAAAAGGGGGATCCCAAAACGTGTTTTTAACATTGAGTTTTCCATAGGGCGGTTGGCCTCACTTTTAGCCCGAACGGCTGAATGGATTTGCACGAAACTTGGCAAAATTGTAGGGACTGGTAGCCCGATGTGCCTTTTGTAGGTCTCAATATATGTGCTCCAGTGGATTTTGAGAAATTAACGTTTAAAAAAAGATATATATCTGTAACAGCGGACCGGGCAGCGCTCCAGTACGCGTACTTTTCGCGCAACGGAGCTTTGTGAAGCGAAGCTGATTGGTTCTCCGGCGTCTGTCAACATTCCAAACAGTCCGTAGCGGCCGCCATCTTGTCTCTCGGTAGGATCGAGAGACAAGAGGAGGCCAAAGCGAAGGGGCAAATGACCATAAGGGGGCATAGTACATTGTCGCTCACCCCCTAGGTTTGATGTGGAGGTTTTAAAAGGGCCCCGCGGGGCAAAAAAAAATAAAAATAATAATAATCGAACAGCTGAATGGATTTGCACGAAACTTGGCAAAATTGTAGGGACTGGTAGCCCGATGTGCCTTTGCTAGATCTCAATATATGTGCTCCAGTGGATTTTGAGAAATTAACGTTCAAAAAAAGATATATATCTGTAACAGCGCACCGCGTACTTTTCGCGTTACGGAGCTTTGCGAAGCGAAGCTGATTGGCTCTCCGGTGTCTGTAAACATTCCAAACAGTCAGTAGCGGCCGCCATCTTGTCTCTCGGTAGGATCGAACAGCTGAATGGATTTGCACGGAACTTGGCAAAATTGTAGGGACTGGTAGCCCGATGTGCCTTTGCTAGGTCTCAATATATGTGCTTCAGTGCATTTTGAGAAATTAACGTTCAGAAACAAGATAAAATTATATGTGTATTACCTAGCTGTTGCTAACACCAGTTAGCGACGGCTAGTAGAAGATAGCGACCATTTTGGGCCCCACTTTGCATGTGAGTGATATTTATCACTAATGACATGCAAAGTGGGCATGCCAAGATGTTAGCGACTGGAAACAGTCGCTAACATCGCTATCTCCTATTATCAACTTTTGGAAATATTCGAGATAAGCGCGAATATCTCCAAAAGCTACCACCTGCCCTGAGCAGTTCTTAGCCATGTTATCCAATGGGAGGTGGATAACATGGCTAAGAGCATTAGCTCGGTAATGCATGAATATCGCTGAGTTTTCAGCGATATTAATGCATTGCGGTCGTTTTTTATCGTATTTCCGATAAACCTTGATAATAGCAAGGTTTATCTGCGATAATTTCTGACGGTAAAAAAATCGTTGCTAAGCATCGTTAGGGATAAATATCGCTTAACTTTGGTAATATGCCCCAACGTCTGTTAACGTTCGATTCGAAGGAAATCAGGAAGTGTTGAAAAACATTGTCTGCGCCATCTTGTCTTTTTTCAAATGCCACACTTTTGTCGTGCACGGCAGCCATTTTAGATGCCTTGACCAGACCCACTCTGTGCACGCTGTCGATCCTTAGCATGGCTCCCCACCCTCGCAAGCATCTCCCCCAGGCAGTGGTCACCCCCGCTCTCTGTCTTATGCATGGGTAATAAACCTCCCCCATCTGCGCTGCTCTTCCCTGAGAATCACACCCTGTGCCCGCCCGACACCTCCCTTTCGCCCTATTCACTACCGCACCCTCTGATACTCCTTTTCCTCTGTGTCCGATTGTCCAGGCTGGTCCTAGGGTATCAGCTAGCCCTGCAGATGTAGTTTATGGCCACAGCTGTAAAGAATCACCCCTCTTCAAAGGAGTTATAGTAGATCAAGGCCCACACTCGATGAGATCCGTCACAGCAGAAGCGTTGCTATTATCTGAAAACCATCCTGTATTGTGATTGGGGAGGGGACCGAGCCTGAAGCGGAAGATTCCAGGGATGACTCTTTGTACATCAAAGTTTTTACAATTATGTGTCACATTAAAAATATATAGCACTCCGACAAAGTAGTAAGATTATAAAACTTTAATAATTTATAAATATATACAAGAAAACAAAAATAGTAATAACATATAAACATTTTTAGGGAAAAACAACGAAGTAGCGGTCGGCTGTGCGAATAGTCCCAACGCAGCACAACGTCCAGATTTCCGGCGTGGGGCGTCGCGGGGGGTGGGTCATCAGTAGCAAACTGTTGTGCGAATAGTTCCAAGGCAGCAGAACGCGCTGAAATCTAGATGACACTAAAGTGATGTCTAGTAAGTTGCCACCCAGCAAATAACGGCATGGGGCGTCGCGGGGGGTGGGTCATCAGTAGCAAACTGTTGTGCGAATAGTTCCAAGGCAGCAGAACGATGGCACCAAGGTGATGTCCAGTAAGTTGCCGCACTGGTTTTGGTATCCTACAATGCTGCTCCGAATAACGGCGTGGAGCGCCCCGGGGGAGGCGGCGTGAACGGGCCTCTCCAGGTGGAGTGTCATCTGTTGTAGTGGGGCGCCCCTTTACCGTTTCAGTTGCCATTCCGTCCGTTTTTGGTCCACTGTGTCAAAAGCCGCAATTCAGCTGAGTTGCGCCCACTCTTGCGGTGCAGCGATAGGCGGCTGTCACAGGACTCTCAAAATGGCGGCAGGCTGTTTCCTTTTTGGGCCTGGTCCACTGAAATGGCCCTGGGACACCTTGGAAATCGGACGCTTGTCTGCTAGGTCTTGGACCCCATTCTCGAAAGCGTCCCCTCCGCCTTGAGAATTCATCAAAAGTTTTGGGGGCTCCGACTCCTGCAGGCTTCTGGTGGGGAGCGGCTGCCATGATTGCTCGCGGAATGACCACGACTGAGCTACGAGATGGTGGTGCTTTCATGCTGACGCCAGCTTCAGTCTGAAACATCCAGAAACAAGGTGGGGCTTTCATCGTTTGGGGAAAAAAAAAAGTTTTCATCCGATGAAAAGTGTTGTTTTTAGGTCACATGATCATGCCTTCCATCATTAGGAAACCAAAAGTAAAATGAACCAATGAAAAGTTTTATAAACAAGTCACATGACCTGTTATGCGGCATAGGGTGTAAAATGCGGAGAAAATACGTTGGTACGTGAGGCGGCGTCAATGTGGAGGCTTTAAAAGGGCCCCGCGGGGCAAAAAAACAAAAATATTTTTTGTTTTTTTTGCGTGGGTAGCGCCCGGTACGCGTACCGGGAAGCGGTCGGAGGAGCGTACTATGAGGAGAAAAGAAAGACAGGGTATAAACATTTTGGCAATTTTGTTATAAATGGAAGGTAGTTCTGAAAAGAACTGTTTTTTTATTCTTTTTCTTTTTTTTTATTTTTTTTATGAATTTTCTGAACAATTTTTTGATTTTTTTTTGGATTTTTGAAAACTATTTTGTGTTTTTTTTGTGTTTTGTAAGGGGGAAATAACAAAAAAGCAGGGTTAGAACATGTCTCAACAGGAGCAAAAAAAAATAAAAACGGATTCATTGTTTTCTCATCTTGTAGCATTTATGATTTTCTCCAGCTCGGTTAATCAAAGTAATACTCTTCTCTCCATAAGCAATAGTTCCTCCACAATATATACAAACTATTTTGTAGTGTGCAAAAGGAGCTTGAATATTGGGGATTATTTCTCGGCCTTCTGGTCCGGCGAATGAGCTTTGACCCCTGTTGGTGCTGGGGATGACATCTGGGGGGTTGGCAGCAAGATCCCTTACTTGTGCTTGGGAAAGATTATTGGGATGCCATCGCTCCATGTGGCGAATCATTGTATGATTGCCAAAGCTGTATTTCTTGTTGGGGTTGCCACGAGAAAGTATATTTTTGCAAATCAAACAAGACACCTGGGGTGCATTGACCTTCTTTTGTCCAGGTGGAATTTTAAAGAATTGCCATATGTAGTGGTCTTTAATATGGCTCTGCCTTGGTGTTTCTGGCAGGAACTGCCTTACTTGCTCTTCCTCCTCCTCCTCCTCTTCGTCCTCATTATCTTCCTCTCTACCAAAGTCCAGTGTTGGTGGTGGTCCTTTTGGTGGTGGTGGTGGTGGTGGTTGCTGAGAAGCACCAGCTGCAGCTATTACAGAAGCCATTGTGAAAAATAGGTCTTGCTCTCTGGAAATAGAAAGTAAGAATGAGGTAAAAAGAAGGAGGGGTTTTCATCATTTGAGAAAAAAAAATAGTTCTAAACCAATGAAAAGTGTTATTTTTAGGTCACATGACCAAGCCTAACAACATTATGAAACCAAAAGTGAAATGAACCAATGAAAAGTGTTATTAACAAGTCACATGACCTCTCACGCTTATGTTACGCGCTGCGGAACACGCCCCGGATAGCTTCCGGGTCGCTGCGCTTCGCGCCTTGGTCCGCGCCCCGGAGCACTTCCGGGTGCGCTAACGCGGTACGTCATAAGACGCATTACGCGGTAACGCGATACGTCGCGCTTACGCGACGCGCCGTGGATCGCTTCCGGGGAGCTGCGTTTCGCGCATCGGTCCGCGCCCAGGAGCACTTTCGGGTGCGCTAACGCGGCGCGTCATAAGACGCATTACACGACAACGTGATACGTCACGCTTCCGCGACGCGTCACGATAATGATTTCTAACGTGGCAGTTGCGCTAACGGAACGTTTACCGGTTCGCGGACCGGGTCGCGGCATCAAATTGAGCTAACGGGAAGCTTCTTACATCATTAGGAAACCAAAAGTGAAATGAACCAATGAAAAGTGTTATTACCAAGTCACATGACCTGCTGTGTTTACGTTACGCGCTTTGCAGGGCCTCCCGGTTTGCTTCCAGAAACCTGTGCTTTGCGACTCGGTAAGCGTACCAGTTCGCTAACGTAGCACGTCATATGACGTATCACACGACAACGCGAAACGTCATGCGGACGGGAGGCGTGATGATGTTGTTTTCTAACGCGGCAGTTGCGGTAAAGAAACGTTTATATGCTCGCGGTCTATTTCGCGGCATCAGGGTCAGCTAACGGGAAGCTTCCCGATTCGCGAAGCGGGAACGAAGAAAAAAAAAATATTAAAAAAAAAAGTTATTAATAAACATATAAAATATATTTTTGGATTTAAAGAAGAATACATTTTACAGGTATAGATATTAGCTTTTAAAAAACCAATGAAATTCACTGAAAAAACCATAGGTTATAGACCATATATAGTTAGGAATTAGCATTTACAAAACCTTGAAAATTCACTGAAAAAACCATAGGTTATAGACCATATATAGTTAGGAATTAGCATTTACAAAACCTTATTTTACTCACACAAAACCATTGAAATTCCATATATAGTTAGTTGCACTAACTATATATCGCGCACCCGCAATCCACTGCTGATGATGTCACATATTACATCATTCATGACATGGTCAGTGACATCACTGATGACATCTCAAATGACATCACTGATGACAATACTGATGACATCTCATTTGACATCAATGACCACATCACTGATGATATCATTCATGTGACAATACAATGCATCTCCTCACATTTTAATATAACCTCTGTTACACCCAGTGTTAAATACAGAGTATAATTTTTGAAACCATTGACACACCAATACTAGTTACTACATACACACTCACTGATTCCTATGTCTACACACACATTCACTCATTCACCCATACAATCATTCATACATACAATCACTCATCTTTACAACACTATCATATGCACTCATACACCTATACAGACACTCACACTCTGCCACTCATCCATGGAGTTACTCACACACCTAGTCAGTCCTGTAAAGAATCAATCACACTTCCATTTTCTAATCTATACAGTTAAACATAGAGCACCTTACATTTTCAAACATATACTAACACATACTTACTCTCTTATACAATCATTGATACAAGTACACATTGATCTGCACAGAGTCACACACCTTCCAGCCAGCCACACACACACTCAGTCTCCCATACAAATACTTGGACAATCAATCAATAACCCATATAGTTACTCATATAGCTACTGATCAACACATGCAGCAGTTTACAGAACAACAGACATAATGATGCACAAATTAAGACAGTTTAGTCACTAACCCATGCACTCAGTGAGACACATTTAATCACTCACTCATACATTCAGTCATGCACCTACTAAATCCTTCGTCCAGACACTTATACTTCCACTCATTCTTCAATATGTAAGACATATTTTAACTTTACAGAAACATACAGTCACTGGATGTTGTCATCAGTGATGTCATCAGTGATGTCATCAGTGATGTCACTGACCATGTCATGAATGATGTAATATGTGACATCATCAGCAGTGGATTGCGGGTGCGCGATATATAGTTAGTGCAACTAACTATATATGGAATTTCAATGGTTTTGTGTGAGTAAAATAAGGTTTTGTAAATGCTAATTCCTAACTATATATGGTCTATAACCTATGGTTTTTTCAGTGAATTTTCAAGGTTTTGTAAATGCTAATTCCTAACTATATATGGTCTATAACCTATGGTTTTTTCAGTGAATATATATATATATATATATATGTATTATTTTTGGTGATATATTTGTTTTAATTATATAAATTATTTATTAAATTTACATTTTTTTAATAATTATTTCTAAGTTTATATTAAATATATTTATTACTATATTAGTTTTAACTTAATTTTAAGACATTTAAAAAAATCGATATTTTGACAGTCTATATTTTTGTAAGTCGATATTTTGGAGTCGATATTTTGGTACTTACCTGTTTGAAGATAGGGAGTCGATATTTTGTCAATCGATATTTTTGACTCGATATTTTTGTATCTCGATATTTGTGAGGTCGATATTATGTCAGTGATCCCCCCTGGACATGCCTCACCTCATCTGCACAATCCACTTCCTAATTTGAGGAAACACAGGTGACATGATTGTGAAAGGTTCAAATATGTTTATGTATTCATGCACACACTATTTATTCCTTCTCAAAAATGTTAAAGCCATTGATTTACCCCAAAATCGTTTTTTAATAACATTTTAGAAACAGAGCGCAGGTCCTATGTACAAGCATTCAACTTCACTACTGAAACCTCAGTATTTCACAAAATAAAAATCCTCTATCTTGCAAATGTAGATACCAAGCATTATCAAAAAGCATGACACAAACCAACAGCAAAGAAGCTCAGTGTGCTTCCTAATCATAGGTAACACAGGTGATATGATTGTGAAAGGTTCAAATATTTTTATGTAATAATGCACACAATATTTATTCCATCACAAAAATGTAATAGCCATTGATTTGCCCCAAAATCGATTTTTGAATAACATTTTAGAAATAGAGCGCAGGTCCTATGTACAAGCATTCCATTTCAGTACTGAAAACTCACTATTTTACAAAATACATTTCCTCTCTCTTGCAAACATTCCTACCAAGCATTACCCAAAAAATGACACAAACCAACAGCAAAGAAGCTCAGTCTGCTTCCTAATCTGAGGTAACACAGGTGACATGATTGTGAAAGGTTCAAATATTTTTATGTAATCATGCACACACTATTTATTCCTTCTCAAAAATGTAGAAGCCATTGATTTGCCCCAACATCGTTTTTTGAATAACATTTTAGAAACAGAGTGCAGGTCCTATGTACAAGCATTCAATTTCACTACTGAAACCCATTGATTTGCCCTAAAATCGTTTTTTAAATAACATTTTAGAAACAGAGCGTAGGTCCTATGTACAAGCATTAAATTTCACTACTGAAAACCATTGATTTGCCCTGAAATTATTTTTTAAATAACATTTTAGAAACAGAGCACAGGTTCTATGTACAAGCATTCAATTTCACTACTGAAACTCATTGATTTACCCCAAAATCGTTTTTTCAATAACATTTTAGAAACAGAGCACACGTCCTATGTACAAGCATTCAATTCCACTACTGAAACCCATTGTTTTGCCCTAAAATCGTTTTTTAAATAACATTTTAGAAACAGAGCAGAGGTCCTATGTACAAGCATTCAATTTCACTACTGAAACCCATTGATTTGCCTCAAAATCGTTTTTGTAATAACATTTTAGAAACAGAGCGCAGATCCTATGTACAACCATTCAACTTCACTACTGAAACCTCACTATTTCACAAAATAAAAATCATCTATCTTGCAAATGTAGATACCAAGCATTATCAAAAAGCATGATACAAACCAACAGCAAAGAAGCTCAGACCCTCATTTATGAGGCCCTGCGTCAGTTTTGCGCTGCTGATGTGTCACTTTTTGTGACGCATCGGCGGCATAAAACATGTGCCTTGTTGCGCCATATTTAAAAAGTGACGCATCTAGGTAGATGCGTCACTTTTTAAACCCCTGCGCCACATTATACCAGCGTCAGGTATAATGTATGCAGAGGGGGCGTTCCCCCGCAAAAAGCCTCGTAATAGTGACGCAGTGAAATCTATGAGATTTCACTGCGTCACTTTTAGGACGCTGTTACATCAAAATCTTGCACCTGCCTCTCAGCAGGCGTAAGACTGACGCAAGTCCTTTCACATGGAGCTTTCCCCATGTGAAAGGACGCATTGCTGGAGTTGCGTCACTTTTTTGACACACTCCAGCAATGCGTCACTTTTGCGCTTACAGATATGTCAGAAATACTGACTTATCTGTAAGTCCTTGCGACATGATGCGTCATACATTAAATATAACGCATCATTAGTGTCGCAAGGAATGCGCAGTGAAAAATGACGCATCGCTGTTTTCATAAATAAGGCCCTCGGTGTGCTTCCTAATCTGAGGTAACACAGGTGACATGATTGTGAAAGGTTCAAATATTTTTATGTAATCATGCACACACTATTTATTCCTTCTCAAAAATGTAAAAGCCATTGATTTGCCCCAAAATCGATTTTTGAATAACATTTTAGAAACAGAGTGCAGGTCCTATGTACAAGCATTCCATTTCAGTACTGAAAACTCAATATTTTACAAAATACATTTCCTCTCTCTTGCAAACATTCCTACCAAGCATTACCCAAACAATGACACAAACCAACAGCAAAGAAGCTCAAGTCTGCTTCCTAATCTGAGGTAACACAGGTGACATGATTGTGAAAGGCTCAAATATTTTTATGTAATCATGCACACACTATTTATTCCTTCTTAAAAATGTAAAAGCCATTCATTTGCCCCAAAATCGTTTTTTCAATAACATTTTAGAAACCGAGCGCAGGTCCTATGTACAAGCATTCAATTTCACTACTGAAACTCATTGATTTGACCTAAAATCATTTTTTAAATAACATTTTAGAAACAGAGCGCAGGTCCTATGTACAAGCATTCAATTTCACTACTGAAACCCATTGATTTGCCCTAAAATCGTTTTTTAATTAACATTTTAGGAACAGAGCACAGGTCCTATGTACAAGCATTCAATTTCACTACTGAAACCCATTAATTTGCCCTAAAATCGTTTTTTAATTAACATTTTAGGAACAGAGCACAGGTCCTATGTACAAGCATTCAATTTCACTACTGAAACCCATTGATTTGCCCTAAAATCGTTTTTTAAATAACATTTTAGAAACAGAGCACAGGTCATATGTACAAGCATTCGATTTCACTACTAAATCCTCACTATTTCACAAAATACAAATCCTCTATCTTGCAAATATTGATACCATGCATTTTCAAAAAGCATCACACAAACCAACAGCAAAGAAGCTCAATCTTCTTCCTAATCTGAACTCTCTATCTATATTGAATGAATCATAACTCACCTTTACAAATGCTTTGGGAGATTGAGAACAGTGTCAGATACACACACCAATCTTTCTTTAGCAGAGCAAAAGGTATGTACTCCAGGCACTGCAACCATTAATGGCACAGAAAACCTCTAATTCTACACACATATCCCTTTTTGTTAACCAATTAAAACTCTTCCCTCTCTATTTTCAAACCAACACCCTTCCCCCCTCAGCCCTTTCTATCTGTTACCATAGCAACTCCCTCCTCACTGAGCTCTCAGGGTTAAAAGTGTATTCTACAATGTTGCAAATGAACTCAGCAAGGATGTTTGACCTCTCAATACACCAGCTTATGAGGTGCAATGTTTCTTTAAATGACTTTTTCTTAACTATTCAAATTACTTCTTTCATAGAACCGAACCATGCACCCTAACTTTCAGTTTTAAACTATCTCAATCCACCAATCATTGCTTGTGATTCAAGCGCACTGAAACTCCACAGTTTTTTTTTGCAAACTCCTACTGTTCCAACTGCCATTTTATTCCTACACTTCATCTGACTGCACCAGAACCTCCTCTCACCATGTATTCTGTCTGGATTATTGGACATAGCTACATCCACTGGGCTCAAAGGTATGCAGCTCTCAGAAATTTTCACAACCTTGATTTACAAAATGTGCATATCAAATGGATTGGCCAAAGAGGATTGAGATGTCATCAATTTATACCATTGGTGAAAAACTGTCACCATCTGCCAGACCCTGACCTTATAATTTTGCACTGTGGTGGAAATTACCTAGGCACTTTGACTGGGGCAGGTCTGGAAATGGTTTTAAAGGACACCTTATGGGCAATTGATGACACTTTTTCCACAAACTGCCTTGGTATATTCCAATATATGCCAAAGACAGAAATGGAAGTGGTCCAACCAATTTTGTCCACAATTTGAGAAAGCACGGAAACATGTGAATACATCTGTTTCTGCTTACATGAGAGACTATGGAATGGGTTCAATATACAACAATAACTTGCGTTACAACATGCAAGATATCTACAGAGGAGATGGTGTGCACTTCTCAGATGAGGGGAATAGAATATTCCTCCTGAATTTAAGACTGTGCATTGGTACCTACTTGTAGGTACCTAAATCAGCCACACAACCCAAAAGCTCTTTTCAGGTCTACCCTACCTCTGATCACTCCAAATGATTATCTTTTTCTAACTTTTTTCACTATTTTTCTCCAAAGTACGCTCACCGGTACGCTCCTCGGTACACGTACCAGTCGCTCCCCCCGCGAAAATTAAAACATTGTATTTTGTTTGGCCTATATGGGCCTCCTAAGACCCCCTCAGAAAACCTAGGGGGTCAGGGGGTGTCTACCGTACCCCCTTTTACCCTTTCCCAACGTTGTTTGTCCTCCATCTTGTGTTTCAATTCTTCCGAAACACAAGATGGAGGACTCCCGTTGCGCTTACCGGTACGCGTACCGGGGCGCTCACCGGTAAGCGCTCCCAACATTTTTTTTAAGTTAATTTATATAAAAACCTCTATAGAGATGTTCACCAAATATAGAATAGGCCATACTACATACCAGTCCCTACCATTTTCCCAAATTTGAAGGAATTCCATTGAGCCATTTGGCCTGTAGCCCTGTCTAAATATCCTGAGGTAAATTACATGACAAAAACACATCTGAAGTGTTAGAATTTACCACCAATTAAAATGTTACTTTAATTTTCTACTATTATTTCCTGACATTTGATTGGTTATGTACATGAATATATATAAAAAAAGAGAGGGAAACACAGCCATTTTGACTACTACTTACTGAAGTACATTTGAAAAGGATTTTCACTGAGAACTTCAACTGCTTTCACAAAGGTAAGTTGTTATTTTGGAAAGTGAAGTATGTTGTGCACTTTAAGTTAATTTGGGAAAACATTTTCTGATAGTTATATACTATCCCTCTGTAATAGTTATAGATTGAGATAGGCTTCTCTGTTATAGTTATGGATTGAGTTAGGCTTCTCTTGTATAATTTTGAATTTACTTAGGCTTCATCACATGCACTTTTTAATAGTTCTACTTCCTACCTGAAACCATACACTGCCGAAAATTTACTTCACTGTTAAAAACTCAGAAATATCTGTCTGAACTTAAACCCAAAAGTAGCCTAACTCAACTGATAAAGTTATTTTTTATGCAATTTACAGAAAGGAAATGGAAGAAAAACAACAATCCAATGTTATTTCTTTCGAAGTAAAGATTGAAAACAATCCAGATGAAAACAAAGATGTTTTGAATTTCATGGATGACTCTATAGACCAACAATTAATTGACTGTTTGGAACAAATTGAATCATGCAATGATAATTATGAGGAAATTCCAGACAATATAATGTTAGAAATTTTATTAAATTTTGAAAAAGAATCAGAAGAATAAATTTATATTTATTAATCAAAAATTGTTTGAGACATTATTCATTTTTATATGTAATTCATGAAGTAGTACCAAAATGATTATATTTATATTTTAATATAAAGTGAGACTTACAGTATACTGTGCAATTTTAAAACATCATAAGGGAGCAGGATAGACTACACATGATCCCCTAGGTCTTCTCAGGGAGTGCTTAAAGTATCTATTTCTGCTTTCTTGACAGACTATTATTTTACTGTTTCACTGGGTTTTCCAGACACTTATACATCTACTCATTCTTCAATATGTAAAACATATTTAAACTTTACAGAAACACACAGTCACTGGATGATGTCATCAACGATGTCATCAGTGATGTCATTTGAGATGTCATCAGTGATGTCATCAGGGATGTCACTGACCATGTCATGAATTATGTTCTTAGGCCTTCGTTAAATTAGCCAGCAACATCTCCTCTGGGTCACCTTTAGACCCTGTCCCTCACAAAGTTTGGAAAGAATTTGGGTTGGAACTTTTCCCCTCATTGCACGCCATCTGTAATCAATCTCTCGCAACCGGAACAGTTCCTGCTCAGTGGAAGCGGGCATTAGTTTCCCCTCTGCTAAAAAAAACCCTCTCTTGACCCAGACTGTTCCAAAAACTACCGTCCCATATCACTGTTGCCCTTCCCAGCCAAAATTGTTGAAAGCTGGATTAGTAACACTCTCTCCACCCATCTGGAACGACATCAGCTCCTTGACTCTGATCAATTTGGTTTCAGGCCCACTCACGGAACCGAGACTGCCCTGATCACAGCGATGGACGAACTTCAGAGGCGTGCAGACAGAAGACAGGCAGTGTTCCTTATCCTGCTTGACATGTCTGCCGCCTTTGACACCATGAATCATGATATTCTGCTGAAACGACTGTCGGAGGCAGGAATAAGAGGCTCGGCATTACAATGGTTCCACTAGTTCCTCCTGGATAGACAACAAGCGGTTTCCATTCCCCCTTTTCAGTCGGCGTTCACTCTGGTCCCACATGGGGTTCCCCAGGGCTCAGCAATCAGCCCTATTCTCTTTAATCTTTATCTTAGACCTCTGATCACGCTTATCAAAAGCTATAACATCAAAACCATCAACTACGCGGACGATACGCAGTTGATACTCTCTCTGGAGGGAGAAGACTCCATCTCTATTGAGACTTTTCACAACTGTCTACGTGACACTTCTCATTGGCTAAAAACCAACTCCCTCCAATTCAACGCAGAGAAAACGGAAGTACTTTTCAGCACTAGTACTAAGATTCCGCGACCCTTCCCAGACAATTTCTGGCCACCTGAATCTGGGACCACTGTGCGCCCAGTAGCCACGATCCGCAACCTCGGGGTCATGCTGAATCAGGACCGCAGTATGGAGACGCACATCCAAAAGACCTCTGCATGTTGTTTCGCTATCCTCTGTTCCCTAAGGAAGATACTGCCTCTCCTCCCTACTCTTGCACGGGCCCAAGTGGTACGCTGTACCATACTTAGTCGTATTGACTATTGCAACGCCATTGTTGCTGGAATCCCCTGGGTTCTTACTGGACAGACTCCAAAGAGTCTAGTCTGCCGCAGCAAAACTGGCATTGGGGCTCCCCAGAAGAGCAAGTGCAACCTCCTCACTGAGCAAGCTCCACTGGCTTCCGGTGAGGCAGAGGGTCCAGTTTAAAGCCCTATGTATCGTGTTTAGAGCATTACACGCAATAGGCCCTGCCTCCCTCCAATCCAAATTTGCGTGGTATACTCCAGCCAGGCAGCTTCGCTCTTCTGACGCCAAACTGGCACTGGTTCCTAAATTCAAAAGGGTCAGATCCGGAGGCAGATCATTCAACGTGGCAGCTGCCAAGCTTTGGAATTCGCTCCCATCAGACATTAGACACATTTCCGAATTTCTACCCTTTAGGAAAAGAATAAAAACCTGGCTTTTTCCCAAGACCTCTGTCCACTAATTTCCTGCCCCCTCTGTTTTCCGACCTCTCCCTACCCCGTTAGTCTCAGTCAGCGCCAGGATGCCTGCCATGGTGATAGTGCGCTCTACAAATGTTTTAAATAATAAATAAATAAATATGTAATATGTGACATCATCAGCAGTGGATTGCGGGTGCGCGAAATATAGTTAGTCCAACTAATTATATAGGAGCAATTTCAATGGTTTTTTAAATGCTAATACCTAACTATATATGACCTGAAACCTATGGTTTTTTCAGTGAATTTGCACGTTTTTTTAAATGCTAATTCCTAACTATATATGACCTGAAACCTATGTTTTTTCAGTGAATTTGCAAGGTTTTTTAATTGCTAATACCTAACTATGTAAGGCTTCAAACCTATAGTTTTTTCAGTGAATATATATATTTAATATAATATATATATAATTTTTATTTTCAAGTTTTTTTTTATATGATTACAGGGTCCGCGCACCGTGAGCGCTCCGAAAGCACACCGTAAACGCTCTGAGCTCTTACCCCGACAAATTTTATAAAATTTCGAAAACATAATATCTACGTTTTTAACGTTGATTTTAAAGGTAGACAATATTTGCTTTAATGTAGAAAATGTTTTTTAAAAACTTTTAACAACAGTATATTACTTTTTAAAGTAGTAACAAATCTCGCGAAGGTGCGTCGCACGTGCACGCAACGTAAGAGCTCCGTCCGCGCAACGTAAAAGCTTCGAGCTCTTACCCACGAAAGTTTTATAAACTTTAAATCGTTATATCTACGTATTCATTGCACAATGTAAAGGTACACATTATCTGGGATAATAAAGAACATGTTAATTTAAACTTTAAAGACCATATATAACTTTATTAAAGCAATTATAAATCTCGCGAGGGTGCGTATTACGTAAGCGCATCTTAAGATGACGTAACCGCTCCGTAAATAATACGTAAATGCACCGTAAGCTTCTGTAAGCTTACGTAAATGCTCCGTAAACGCTCTGTAAGATTAAGTTCAACCATATGACCTGAAAACAAGACATTTTATTGGTTTATAATACTTCCTACTCCAATTGTAGACAGACCCCTCCCATGTTCATCATTCTTCTTTGGCTTTCAGAGAAGCAACATCTACTTTCAACAGCTCCTGGCTTATTTGAAAATGGCTGATCGTGAGGAATCAGAACATTCTTCTTCAGAAGAATTTGTGGAAGAGGACCCCCATCCATCTAAAAAAGAGTCCATAGTCTGGAAGTTTGTTTCATTCCCAGAAGGTTTGAAGAAAGTCAATGCACCCCATGTCACATGCAAAATCTGTAACACAGTATTGTCAAGAGGCAATCCAAATAAAAAATACTCTTTTGGAACCTATAGCATGGAACGCCATGTTAAGAGTATGCACCCCAACAATTGGGCTAGAGCTGTGGTGCGTAGATCTGAAGAGCAGGGCTTTGCTCCTAGTACTTCAACAGCACCACCAATGCCAGCTTCCACGATTGCCAATATCCAGCCGGAATTGAAAAATCTAATGATGCAGTGCATACAGTGCAATAAATTAGTTGCCTTTGGACAACAGCCCGTAGAAGTTATTTTGCAGAAAAACAGGAGCCACAAGTGCACCAAATAATTTTCTTCTTTATTTTTCATGGTTTGTTCATGTTAAACAATTGTTTTGGTTATAAAGTCCATTTTTTCCACCGTTTTTCTAGCAACCAAAAAAAAAATACAAAAAAAAAACAGTTCTTTTTAGAACTACCTCTACTGGTCAAAAAAAGAACTATATTTCTATGTTTGTATGCAAAAGTTTGTTATAGTAAATTTAAAAGTGCAAAACTATAAGGATGTGGTACAGCATAAATCTATAGGGTGTTTACCTATAGTATACTGTAGTACTTCCAAAGCACTGAAATGTAACATATGTATATAAATATGTTACAACTCAATGTGCCACATGTATGTAATCTCCATTTACCTACTCTTAAATACCAAATCATACCTGTTCAACATTTAAGAGTAGGTAAATGGGATGTAGTTAATTTCTCTTTTGAAATTACCAAATCTATATAATTCAGTCATTTTACCGAATCGGTATTTACCGATTCGGTAATTGTCATTGATTCCTATGGGCCTTGAGGCCCATTGGAATCAATGGCAATTACCGAACCAGTAAATACCGATTTGGTAAAATAACTGAATTGTCAAGGGGGATAGGTTATCACTTTGACACCCTGTTGTACCCCTGATTCTAACTTGTGTGCCAAGTCACACACATACATGCTCTTACGACTTGTATGTGTGCCACATGGCACAAATGTACATGCACAGATGTGCATGTACACACAAATTCGTTATTAACCACCGAATAGTATTTGGTGGTAACTAACGAATACTTAAGGGCCTGTGGCACTGTTTTCAGTGCCACCTACATCTAGATTTACCAGGGAAGTGCACTGGGGAAAGTGGAGTGCCAATAAATGAAGGCTTACTAACAGGTAAGAAATGGATAACAGAGTGAAGGAAGGAAAATAAGATCAAACACAAACAAATAAAGAAAGAGGGAAACTGACTGAGGTAAAGAGGAGGAGTGGTAGAAAGAGAAAACATACAAGATTAAGTGTCAGGAAGAGATATGTACAGAGAGAGAGAGCAAGGGACTGAGAAAGAGTGTGGCAGTTATTCTGTCACAATAACAGTGTGATAGCAAACTTATTTTTCTTTCTCATACTTACCTTATAAATAATAAAAACTTAGACACTATTGCGAAAAAAGTTTTTTATGTGTTATACTTACCTTCTAAGATATAAAAAAGTTAAGGAAATAATTTTTTAAAAATATAATATCTGTAAAACACAAGAAAATGCATACAATGTATATTTCACAATACAAGAAAGAAGGAAGAAGATTAAAAGATAGGAAAGTTAGATGGCACACGCAGAGGGACAGATGCCACAGGTAGAGGGTAAAATGGTGCAGGCAGAGTGTGAGATAGAACAAGTAGAAGGTGAGATGGTGCAAGCAGAGATTAAGATGACACAGGCACAAGTATATATTGTGCAGACAAAGGGTAAGATGGCGCACACAGAGAGAAACATGGAACAGCCAAAGGAAAACATAGCACAGTCAAAAGAGAGATGGCAAATGAGCGTGAGACAAGGGGACTGAGGACACGGAGGGAGTGAAGGAAAGAGAGAGAGAAGGGGACTGAGTGAGGGAAGTAAGGCTAACAGAGAGACAGTGAAGAAAGAGAAGTGAGGATGTCAGAGTTCAAAGCGAGTGACAGAAGGAGTAAGTGAAGTGGAGTAAGGTGAGTGAGGAAAGTTTAATGAGTAAGGGAGCAAAAGTAGGAAAGAGAGGTGAAGGGGAGTAAATCAGATGAACTGAGAAAAGGTAAGTGAGGGAAACAAGAAAGGAGAAGGGGAATGAAGGTTAGGAATAAAGGGTACTGAGGGAAGCAGCCTAACGAACCAAGGGAGAGGTGAGTGAGAGAAGGACAGTGAAGTTGAAGAAAGACAAATGATAGAGGGTGGATAAAGTCGAGTGAGTGTGAGACAATGGGAGTGAGTGATTGACTACACACAGAGAGTGAATGACGGAGTGATAGAAGGACACTCAGTGAGGGATCAAAAAAAGGAAAATGAGGTAGTGTAGGTGAGGGAAAAGGAGTGACAGAATGAGGTGATGAAGAGAGTCACGCTAAGAGACAGGGAGCGATGGAAGGATAGACAAAACGAGAAATAAAAAAGTTTTTGGGGTTAGTCGTACTTACCTTATAAATGAAATATCTGTGGAAACGAAAAAACAAATCAGTTATAATACATTATTCACAATACAAGAGACAAAACAGGAGAAAAAGGAAAGAAGAGTTAGGGAAGGAAAATGAGGGAGAGGGAAGGGGGAATTAGTGCAGGTGCGTTAACACCAGTGAGTCTAAGAGAGAGGGGGTGATGGAAGAGTACAGAGAAAGTAAGAGGACACAGGGAATTTTATGAAGGTGTGTTTGAAGTGCAGTTAGGTGAGTGACAGAAGAGGAATTAGTGAGTGAGCAAAGGAAGGAAAGAGAGGTGAAGGGGAGTGAAACAGAGGGACTGACTTAACATGAGTGGGTGAGAAGACTAAGAAGAAGGGAAGTGAAGTATAGGGAATGAGGGTAAGTAAGGGAAGCAAAATAAAGGGACAGGGGTGACGTAGGGTAAAAGAATGACAGTAAGTTTGACAAAACAGAGGTGATAGAGGATGAATAAAGGTGAGTGAGCATGAGACAAGAAAAGTAAAAGAGTGAGGAAATAGAGGGAGAGAAGGAAAGAGTGAGAGAAGGGGACTGAGTGAAAGAGCAAAAAAAGTCAGTGACAAAATGTGGATGAGTTAAAGGGAGTGAACATAAGAGAAAGGGAGTGAGAAACTGAAGGAATGAAAGCAGTGAGGTTAAGAGAGAGGCAGTAAGGGAAGGATAGAGAGAAACAGAAATAAAAAAGTAATGAAAATGTATTTTTTATTAGTCGTACTTACCTTATAAATGTAATATCTGTAGAAGAGAGTAAAGAAATCAGTTATAATATATATTTCACAATACAAAATGCAAATGAACTTGTACAACATGTTATATGGTTTATTTATGCTGTTCTCAGAATATATTGATTTTCACTAAAAACAGTGAGTTCAATACTACTCATCATATCACAGCCGGCAAAAAACAACACAATCAAAATGATTGTGTTTAAAAAAAACATAAAACTTAGAAAAAACATATCTTAAATGTTTTCTTCCAAACAGCAATTTCTAAGATACAGTATCTCATTATTATACTCTCAAAGTAAAGTGATATAGAAACATATATTAACCGCATTTACCCGAAATACGTAATCTTCATTTACATACCTTTCCACATGGCGAAATGGTATACAGAAAGTCCTCTTTTTGGAAATTACTTATTAGTAGTTTTAAACTTCCATTTACCCGACTTTCGGAATGAAAAGTCCAACATCTATTTCATCATCTAACAAAAATTATATTTACACCTCTGACTTACTCTTGATAAACATTTCCTATAATACTGATATCACTCACTATGTGATACACTTATACTACCTCTGTGACAACTACCAGTTTACTAATTAACTTGATCACTTTCACTCACAAACTAATTTTGAACAACACACTTACTTTTATTAACTGCTCCAATCTTCATTGTCCAATTACTTTCACTAAAATGTGGGTTCTAAAAACACTAGATAAGAATTTGTTAAGTCAAAAGGCAAACATTGTTTGAAAATCAATTGAGTATCATTACAAAATTATGTAAAAACATATATTATCAACATTTAGCCGAGAAACTAATTTTTCATTGATGTACTTTCCCACATGGCCAAATAGTACGTAAAAATTCCTTGTTTTGGAAAATACTTCAATACTCTTGACCTTCCATTTCCCGACCTTCTGCATGAAAAGCTCCAAAGTCTTTCGTAACACCTAACAATATTTATATCTCCACCCAAGGATGTGTATCATGTCCATAAAACCTTAAACAACCAGTAAACTATCAGAATCTGAACATCATATAGTATCCTGATGACTAACTTTTATTATTGCTCCAATCTTTCTAGGCCAATTACTTTTCCTAAAATTTAGGTTGTAAAAACACTAGGTAAGAATTTTTTACGTCAAAAGGCAAACGTTTTTTGAAAGTCAAAACAGTATCATTACAATAAGTCCAACCGTTTTGACATTTTAAATAAGCTGTATAATGTCCAGATGTTGTTGAAGGACCATCATGGAAAATAATTGCTACTGTACAAAGGTTCTTCCTGAAATTGATAATTGAGAAGCCACAAAATTTTCAATTAAAGTTGTTAATTTAGTTCCATCAGGTCTACATCGTTGGAACATTAAAATTACGTACTGTCCATAACTTTGTATAAATAATGTTGATAGCATTGCATAGTTACATTGGGTACAAACCATGTTTTGATCAGCTGCTCTAACTAGATTATTAAAAGACACTGATTTGCAGTCTGGTAAAGTCAAATATATAAATCTTTTGGTATCTACTGTTGTACTACTTGAAAAGGAACAATTATCGCAGACATGTTGCCATTTATAAGAAAGGCCAAAAATATTTTCAACATCTATACCTTCCTCTTGCAATACAACAAGCATGTACATTAGAAATTCCTGACAATCTTGCTGAATATCCTTAGAAAATTGAGTTATACCAGAACATATGTCTAAATCATTTCGAATATGAGAAACACTTTCTATATTTGTTGTATCACTGCTACATTTCTCAAACACAGTTTTCAACAAACAACAAAAACTTTGATCCCGATTTTCAACAATCTGTTCTTGCAAACTTTGGTGAAAAACAACAACATTAACCACTACATTAGCATAGCAGTTGACACCAGAGCTGGTCTCAAACTGAAATCCAACAATATCTTCAACAGAATCCTCTTTGTTTCTGCTTACAATTACTAGTTCATCTAGTTTTCTTTTTTTTGCTACAGCCTTGCTACAATTTTTCTTATTTCTTCTTTTTCGGCCTACTACACGCTTTTCAAATAGAGGATATTGAGGTAAATTTGGAGCATACTCTCTTCTTAACCTATTATATTCCTTTATACAATTTAGATCTGCACTAATCTTTGTCTCATCAAAATCAATCAAGTTCAATCCAGATCAAGTTCTGACTCAAGATAAAGCAACATATGCCATACCCTCCTTGAAGACAGAACTTCCAACATTCACCAAAGCACTATCTACACTTAAACCTTGAGATTTATGAATAGTCACCGCATAAGCCAAAGAAACAGGAAACTGTTTTCTGCGGACATATAAATCTTTCACAAGCAAACATCGGGCAGAACAACGACTGATTTGTTGTACTTCTTCAATAACATCAAATTTATTTTTTATAAATTCAATTCCATCTCTATTTCGGTAATTCACAAAATCAACAACATGACCCATTGCTCCATTTATTAAACCTCTTTCCACATTTAAATTCCGTCGTACAATTATACGACAATTTAAACATACATATAGTCTTTTCAAAACCAGCAGTTTTAGAAATTGTCTTCTCTAAAGAATCCAACTTTGATTTCAACTTTTCTGACAAAACAGTAGTAACTCCTTCGTGCTCTATTTTATCAATAGCTTCCAGTTTCACAATCTCTTGATGTTCTAACTCTAACATTTTGTTGTTGAAGACTGAACATTCTCGAAGAGTTGGCATCAAGCATATTACAGTTTTGTTTTCAGCAACTTTCTGAAAAATAATCTCTGGGAGAATATTTTCCTTTTGAAACAAATTTGAAATTAATCGTGACTGTAAAGCTTCTTTGCCATGTTCAGTTACTTTTCCAATTCTTTCAACTTCTAGAACATTTTTTATAATCTTCATCCTTTGCCTGTCGCATGTTTTGAAGCAGTTCTGCATATTTAAAATATAACCAGATATTCACATTTCCAATGCGTCCTAGGCACTTTCTTGTATCTTCATGTGTAAGCATCTTAAACACTGGTTGTCCTTTCACTGGATTTAGCTGCAGTAGATCTCCAAAGACAATGATGTATTTGCCTCCAAATAACACATCATACTCTGTTTTAAGAATTTGTTGCATTCTTAAATGCACAAAAGCAAGCATCACATTTGAAACCATGCTTACCTCATCAATGATAAAAAGTTTCATTTTCTTCAGGACTCTACCAACTTCACAACAAGCTTCTCCAGATAGCTTGTGGTATTGTAATTTATTATCATGCTCTACTGGCAGCATCAATAAACAATGTAAAAAAATCCCTTTAATCTTATGTGCTGCCAACCCAGTTGAAGCAGTAACAACAGAAGACAGTGATGGCTCTGTTCTTTTCTGCAGATAACTTGCAATTGATTTAATCTGAAAACTTTTCCCAGTTCCGGCTTCTCCACTCACATACAGTCGGACAGGTTCAAATGACATTCATGAGCACTCTTTTTTATCATGACGTAAACCATGCTCAATCTGTTCTGTGACTTCATCATATATTTTTTTCTGCTCCACGTTTAGTTGATTTTCCAAATCTTCTAAATTAACTACAGCCTCCTGAGCTTATTCCATGGCTCTTTCCACCTCTTCCATGGCAGTGGCAGCTTCATTTTGGATAATTGGTCCTCCTAGTGGATCCTAACTCAACGAAGCAGAACTCTGACTGTCTTGAGAACTGTCTCTAGCAATCTCTGCTGCAATGATAGCTTCTTGCTGTATTTCATCGTTCAACATTTGCAGATAATTTGAAAAAACAGGACATTCTATGGTATCCTTAGTTGCATTGAAACAATCTTCAAAACTGAGAAAATCTCCAAATAGTTCCTCTTCTGAACGCCATGGCTTAAAGAGTTGCAAAAGAGCTAAATAGTAAAAATCCCTTTTATCAGGAGATTCGCAACTCAATTTACGATGATTAATCAAATGTCCTTTTTTTGTTTCACCAGACATCCTTCACATCCAATTAAAGCATATACTCCTTTATTGATATCTTCTGTCATATTCCTCTTAAAAGTATAGCTTTGCAGTACTTCATAGAGACAAACGTTCTCAAGATGACTATTTCTATTTCGATAATATGTATCCAACATGTTTGTCTTCAAAATATCTGTACTATTTGGTTGAAACTCCGCCAAATATTCAATTTCTTGTGCAGACTTCAAAACTCGGTTTCGTGTTGCAGCAAGACCTAGACTTACCCAAATGATGGATCTCGATTTGGCGTACAGACTTGCTGATGATAACCGATACGAACATTCATATGCTCCAATTTCTCGATGCGACAACATCTTCAGACTGTAACTGTATAATTTCTTACTTAGGCTCTTTTCAATGCGAAATATCCTCCCACATTTCCTTCAGTTCCGTCTTTTCTGATTTTGTGATGTAAGACGTTACATATCGAGCCACAGCAATAGAGTTGTCAGCAACATATTGAATATCCATGTTAGCATTCCACATGGACAAAATGACTGGGTTGTAGTCATTTATGTATTTGGACTCTTCATTTCTTTTAAAGTTGTACGTATTTTACGGTGATTTTCTTGTCACAGTATGTCGCAGTGAAGACATAAAATTGTTCACTCTTCCTTTACATATTACTGGTCGTGGAAATCCAAAACGACATTTTGTGTAGAACTTCTTTTTTTTTTTTTTTTTTAAACCTTTATTGGATGAAAAATCAGGTGACATCAGTGGTGTACATACAGTTCTGGCACAGAAATAGAGATAGTACATTCCAGCATCAGATATTAACAATAATTGTCCCATGCCTGGCCACAACACAAAACAGCCAAAGGTAGGAGTACATATTATGCAAGCAAGCGTTGTATAACATACTCGCAGAGGCCAGCAAGGGATCCCAGTACTGTGGCCTTGAATCCCGCATATCACAGTGCAGCCAACCAAAGTCAATGTAGTTAGTGTTCCCCCACCGCTCGCAACTCGTCTGGCTGAGGTACCACGAGCACCCTTAACACAGCACTTAGTAGCCAATCGCCATATCTGCAGTGACCAAACATTATCGCCCACTCAGGCACTATTCCAGCAGGGCAGGAGGTCAGCCCCACCCGCAGTAGTGCACGCAGTCTGATAAGTATAGCAAGATGTCCGTTAAGCGTTGCGCTTCTAACCAATCCCAACCCGATCTTCACTCTCTGATTCAGTATCCTGTACAGCCCTGGTTAGTAAGTAAACCTGCAACGGGCTCCAGAAATCCTTAGGCCTACACCGCACAGGCATCATTTCGGCATAGATATTGTACTGATCCTGACAATATATGACATCGTCCAACCATTCCTTGAACTTCGGCACCCTGCCCCGACCCCAACGACAGGCCACTCGCCGTTTTGCCAACAATAATACCACATCCGCAAACCTACGGTAACGTGCCGGCACCTCCTTAGTGTATCCCAAAATCATCACTACTGGGTCAAACATCACCGCATTTTCAGTCATAATCTACAGGGCGTCATGAACCTGCACCCAGTACTCATAAATGGCCCCACATTCCCATGCCAAGTGGAGGAAATCAGCCCCCGCCGCCCGGCAACGAACACATCTATCGTCCTCCGCCAAGCGAAATCTGAGTTTTCGAGCCGGGGTATAGTAGAACCTCTGTAAGAATTTGTAATGTATAAGTTTTAGACGGCAGCTAGAGGAGATATTGGCAGTCATGCCACAACAGTAAGCCCATTGCTCATCAGAGATGTCGATTCCGAGCTCGAGGTTCCACTGTTCGCGCACACGATTAGCCGGCGCTACTCACTGATGGTGCCGTACAATTTAGATACCAAGTGACGTCCGTCAGAAATTAACATCGCGTGGAGCGGTAGAGCCACTCCCGGTTCCTTGGGGAACCCAGGCAGCAGTGTCCGCAGGCCTTGTCGCAGCCGGACATAATAAAACACATCCAATGGAGAAGGCTCCGCTCCACCAAAAAAGTGTTCACGGGTACGAAAAGAGCCCTCGCGGAACAGATCCTCCAATGTAAGCGTCCCATTACGTTTGCACATGCGCTGAAACCCTGCCTCCTGTAGCAAGGACAAGGCAGGATGATAAGCTAGGGGCAGTGCAGGCGAGTAAAGGAATGTGAGATCCAATGCCTTCGCAACACGTGTCCAGGCATCGACCGTGCAAGTCACTGTGGTCGGGTGCGTATCCACATCACCGACGTTTCCCATCACCATACCCTCCAACGGCAGGGGATGTGCAATCACCGTTCAGCAGCTAACTGAGGCAAGTACAGGAAGCGGGGTAGGATCACCATTTTCACTAGTGATGCTCTACCTGCCATAGACAGAGGCAAAGACATCCATCTGGTGACATTATCCGCCAGTTTAGTAATAGCGACGCCATAATTTCGCCTAATGGTTTCCTCCCTGTCCAGGGACACCACAATGCCCAAATATCATAGATCCGAATCACACCACTCCAGGGGGTAGTCCAGTGGGAATCGGTGAACCGCTGCAGTGAGCGGGAAAAATTTAGATTTTTGCCAATTAATATGTATACCAGATATACCTCCGAACGCAACAAGCTCTCGCAGTAGCGCGTTGAGATTAGCCTGCGGATCTCTCACATATAACGTAACATCATCCGCATATAAAGAAATTCCTATTTGGCGCTGAAAACAATTAAACGCACTTTGTTTATGCAATTGGCGAATTCTACAGGCAAGTGGTTCTATGGCAATAGCAAATAAAAGGGGGGAAGGAGGACAGCCCTGTCTGGTCCCCCTCGTGAATGAGAATTGGAGGGAGAGCACACCATTCACGACCACCCTCGCTACCGGCTGAGTGTACAACAGTTTGACTCATGAAATAAAGATCCGAGGAAAACCCATTCTACATAAGACATCTACTAGGTAACTCCATTCCACAGAATCAAACGCTTTCGTAGTGTCTAGGAAAACAGCGGCCACAGGGAGGTCCGGGGCTATCGTCGGGATCAGAGAGAATAGAGTTCGAAGGTTATGCGAAGTCGCCCGACCCGGCACAAAACCGGACTGATCTGGCAACACGATGGTGGGCATAAGCTCTGAGAGCCGAGCCGCCAGAACTTTCGCCAGTATCTTGACGTCGCAGTTAAGTAGTGAGAGGGGCCGGTAGGAGTCTACGTCTAGGGGATCCTTGCCCGGTTTAAGTAAAGAGGTGATAGCAACCTCTCTCATGGACCCCGGTAGTATCCCCACCTCCAGGGACTCCTCAAAGTTCTCCCTGAGCACCGGAGCCATAATATCCACATAGCATTTGTAAAACTCGGCAGGGAGCCCGTCCAACCCCGTAGCTTTTCCATTATTCAAAGACATGATGGCGACTCTGATCTCCTCCACCTCAAGGGGCCTACCGAGAAACGCCCTATGATCGTCCGATAGCCAGCATAACGCAAGATCATCAAGGAATCCCCCATATCGAACCTCCCCCGCTTGTTGTGTAGTGTATAACTGCGTGTAGTGTTGCACAAATGTCTCCTGAATCTCCTTCGTGTTTCGACAACGCGTACCATCTGGCAAAGCCAATTCCAATACATCTGCACTAAACCGTTGGTGTCTTGTGAGCGCAGCAAGTACCTTCCCCGGCCTCTCACCCTCGCAGTACCTTCTCGCAGTCCAGTGTTTCCCCCTGTGCTTCACCTCCCTGGCCGCCTCCTCCTCATACTCAGACAGTTTGTCCCTAAACTGGCGCCTAAGTTCCAAGTCAGAGCTAGTCTGCATTCTATTTTCTAGTAGCTTTAAATCAGCCTCCAACCCTGCAAGAGTACGAACAATGGTCTTGAGCGCCCCACAGCTCTTGGATATTGTGACACCCCGGATCGTTACCTTAAACGCCTCCCATATCATTTCCACACTGTCTACAGATCCCCTATTTCTTGGGAAAAACGCCTCAACTTCCTCTCCAAGCTCTGCCTTGAATATGGGATCTAATAGGGCAGAAGGAAACAGGCTCCAGGGTGGTCGTGGTCTATGAAGCCCCGGCACCGACAGCATAACCTTAACCGGGCAATGATCGGAGTATGTCCTGGGGAGATGTTCCACCTCATGCATTCCCACTACAAGCCCCCTGGACAGAAACACATAGTCCAATCGCGCCCAGGTGCGAGCTTGCGCCGTGAAGTGTGTACCCTCCCTACCGCCCGGGTGAGCATATCTCCAGCTATCTACCAGGCCCGACTCCTCTACAATGCCCTGCAACACATCTCTAGCCTGTACATTTTATTGAGGACTCCCTGCCGATCTATCCTCCATTGCCCGCATCGCCAAGTTGAAGTCACCACCCCAGACAACATGTGAGGCCTCCACCGCCATAACATGACCCCAGAGTGTAAGAAAAAAAGCAGGAGTATCGACATTTGGCGCGTAACAGTTCACAAAGAGCACTGTATCCTGCCCAAGCCTCCCCCACAATAGCACATATCTCCCTTCCGGGTCCACCCGCACTCCCAGCTCCTGGAAAGAGAGTGATTTCTTAATCAGTACAACAGTTCCACGTGCATATGATGAGTATGATGAAAATGTCCTCACTGCAGCCCACTGCCTCCCAAATGTAGATCAGTCGTCTGACGCAGATGCGTTTCTTGCAGTAAAGCTATCTGTATTGTATGCCTATCCAAATACTGTAGTACATTCCTACATTTCCTGGCATCATTGAGCCCACGCACATTCCAGGACAAGATCGATATCCTATTTAACATGTTATCTGGCATTACCCGTGGTCAATGAGCAGCGTGACATATGCAACCGTTCGACAATCCCGTGTCCCCAGTCCAGAGCAGTTGACCGCAATACTTGCATATACTCCCCCCCATGCCAGTCCCACACCACATTCATCCCCGTCTTCTTCCATCTCCAGAACCTGACACCCCCCTCCCAGCCCCAACCAAAACTCACGTGCAACAGACACGCATTCAGCCCCAGTAACAATGCAACCTCAGCATATAGTATCCCAACAGCACTGACAATGATCGTATCAGGAGGACCTCGCCTTCGCCCCCCTCCTCCCTCACGGTGACAGCAATATTGAGCAGAAGGCATAGGACCCCCCCTTGGCACATTTGGATAGTCCAGACCTAGCACGGTCTCGAGATAACCAAAACAGTGATCCTGAAAGGCAGTCATGTCGGATGCACAGTTGCAACCATCAGCACCCCAACCCCCAGTTCCAAGTAGACAACGCTCTGCTGATGCAGTGCCTCCTCCCCCCTCCCACCTGACCAACCCCAACCTGTCAGGACCACAACCCACCCCCCCACCCATCTCATCACCCACCCAACAAAACATTCGCAAGAAGAACCTCAAGAACAGTGGGGCATTCCCTCCAGGGTGCACTCTAGAGGTGCACATGGCCACCCCCTCACACCACGCCACGATCCCTCTCGCAGGTCGTATGTACGGCCCAGGCGTAGTGGGGGGTGGGTGCCTGGAGCATATTACCATCATCGGCCATCGTTCCTCCAGTGACCCTCAGTGGCGTCCAGGTGGTCCAATCCGTTATTCCTTTCAGTAAGTTCCAAAAGTACAAGGCCAGGAGAGCACAGTCAACGGGAGCGGCCACCCCCGTATCCGTCCAAAGAGTGCAAAGCAGCCACTGCCTAAGAGGTAGGTAGGATCAAGCATCTTCCTCTGCCGAATGGAACCCCTCCTGCCCCTCCACAGCTCGTCGCCCGTCCGCAGCACGTTCCCGCCTGAGGCGCTTCACAAAGTCTTCTGCCTGTTGTGGGTTCGTAAAAAAAGTCTGCTTTGCCTGATGTGTCACTCTCAGCTTTGCGGGATACAGCAGAGCATAGTCCACCTGCAGCTCTCTAAGTTTCTTCTTAACCGCCAAAAATTTTCGCCGCTGTTCCTGCACCACCGGCGTGAAGTCCGGGTATATGGTGAAGTCGACCCCTTCAAAGGTGAGCGTACGGGCAGTGCGGGCCGCCCTAAGAGCCGCGTCCCGGTCTCGATAATTCAGGAGGCGCGCAATGATAGGGCGCGGTGGGGTACCCGTGGCCGGCCGCGGTCCAAGGGAACGGTGCGCTCGCTCCACAATGAATTGCGTAGAGAACGCCTCCGCACCAATCGCACCAACCAGGAGTCTCTCCACATACGTCTCCATCTTCCCCACATTCGCCGTCTCCGGCACGCCCACCACGCGTATATTGTTACGCCGACTTCTGGCTTCCAACTCCTCATTCTTAGCAGCTATTACCCGCAAGATATTGTCCATTCTCGCCAGTTGTGTCGTATGTGTGGCTGCAGTATCATCATGGTCCGAGATGCGTTGTTCCGCCGTAGTGAGGCGCTCCTCATGCACATCAAGTTTTTGCACAACTGCGTCCATTCGCGAGGATAATTTATCCACTTTATCCACTATAGTGGCAAACCCCTGCCTCATTTCCTGCATCATCTGTTGGAAGTCCGGGGCAATAGGCTGCGGAGCAGCATCAGTGACAGGTGGGGGGGATCTAGAGCTCCCGGCGTCCTGCGCAAGACGGGCAACCCTCCTGGCCGCCATTGAATCAAAGGAAAGTTTAGGCCGTTTATTGTCCGGTTTCCCCATGTTATCACGCCCGCAGTCCGTAGCAGCACCCACTGGAGTCCACAACGAGGATCAAAGAAGCTTCAGGACTCACCGCTACGCGATCCAAGCGGAGTGTCTTCCGTCCCCCGGCCAGTATGCACAGCACACAGGAGTCCCAGATCAGGCTGCAGTACTCAGGTCCCAGCACAACTCAGACGCAATCCATCCGTCGTAATGCTTCCCAGCAACCCCAAGAGGGGTCACAACCCAGGTAGCAGAGGATAACACTCGCGGCAGCAGGTTAAGTAGCCCAGTGCGGGAGCGACAGTAACACAGCTCTGCACACGAATAGGCTGTAAAATATTCCTCCTCTCTAGTCAGTACCAAGGGCAATGTGCAGGTCACAGCAGCGGCAGTAGCGGTGCCGCCCAGCCGCCAGGACCACACGCACCAGAACGAGCAGCACGTAATAGAAATCAATAGGGGAGGTGAGGTAAGCCGCCCATCAGGAAGTATTCCAGCTTGTAGACCAAGGTAGCAGAACACCAGCGTTGAAGAACACGGTACGCGCAGCGTACCGCCTACGGCCGTCTCCCTCAGCCCACGGCTCCGATGTCACCAATGGCACCAATCAGTACCTGTGCGGTGCCTCAATAATATCCGGTGAGCGCCCACAGCGCAGCCCACCACTGTCGCATCACCCGCCTGATGTTCGCAGTAGATCTTCCAGACAGATAATGATGTGTAACAGACGGGGGCACGAGCAGGTTCAAGAACCCCGCCACTCCCGTCAGCGTAATGGCCGCCACCTGCAACGGCCGCCGGCCCGGTGCATGCGATGTTCCGTCTCAGTCCCTGTGCAACGCACCGCCCCCAGCAGAGCCTCGCACACGCCCGTGAGGGATCAAAGCGCCGGTGCCTTCCTCCGGCAGCGCAGTCTGCAGCTAAGCGTCTCACCCGGGAGTCTCTCCGAGAGACACGCGTTAGGGCCCTTACCCCACGTGTGACGCCGCGGTCTCGAGTAGGCAAGAGTGCCGGACAGCAGTGCACGTCTCCTCCAGAGCGTCTTTCTGGGGTAATTTCATCCACACACAACTTAGGCCAGGAAGCTCCGATTCATGTGAGAATTGGACCGAGTGTAGATAGTGGCATCGCCTCCAAGGATCAGGGGTCAGAAGAGGAACAGGCGACGATCGGACAGGATTAATGGTCGGATTAATTCTCCAGGCTGCAGGAGCCTCACAGCAGTGCGGCCATGCTGCAGTGCGCCCTCTAGCGCCCCCACATTTTGTGTAGAACTTCTCCTTGTATTTGAACTTTCAACGACAGACGAAAGCGTAAGACTTGATGTCGTAAATTGTCTTCTTCTGTACTTTTCGGAACAACACATGTGGAATATTGTTCAATGAAGCTCATCACTGTGTCATCCGAATCTGTTCCAAATTTGGGAGCATCTTTGATCCACAGCTGCATATGTATGTGAGGAGCCCCTCTTGCTTGATACTCCTTTCTCCAAAAGAAATCCAAAACCTCTCCTAATGGAGGATTTTTTTTGTTTGTGATGAAAGACATCAGAGCTTCAAATCGATGATTAAAATACCTACAAACATTAACTGGATCCAAAGAGCACAGTTCTCCAGGTGTCTTGAATTCTATATTTTCTATGTTTCCATTTGCCTCTCGAAGAAATTCAATTAAGTCTTCCCAGGCATACTCAGCACAGCTAAGAGTGAGGAACCATGTAGGAGTTCCTAAGTTTCTTAGCATACATTTCAATTCCCCATGACGACGGTACCAATACTCATTCGTGGTGCACAGACATAATATCGACTTCAAAATATCGTTTGGACAGAATATCGAGTCAAAAATATCGTTTGGACAAAATATCGACAGGACAGAATATAGACAGCCAAAATATCGTTTTTAAGGTAAGTGAAGTAATATCGACTGTAAATAATATAGAAAGTGAAAATATGTAACTATATAATATAGATAGTAAAAAAATTCGTTTTTATTTTTAGGGTTCAGGGTCAGTTTTGGATTTTTGGGTAAAGGGGTATTTTTAGGGTTCAGGGTCAGTTTTGGGTTTTTGGGTAAAGGGGTATTTTTAGGGTTCAGGGTCAGTTTTCAGTTTTTGGGTAAAGGGGTATTTTTAGGGTTCAGGGTCAGTTTTCAGTTTTTGTGTAAAGGGGTATTTTTAGGGTTTAGGGTCAGTTTTCAGTTTTTGGGTAAAGGGGTATTTTTAGGGTTCAGGGTCAGTTTTCAGTTTTTGGGTAAAGGGGTATTTTTAGGGTTCAGGGTCAGTTTTGGGTTTTTGGGTAAAGGGGTATTTTTAGGGTTCAGGGTCAGTTTTCAGTTTTTGGGTATTATTTTATTATATTTTGTTACTATATATATATGTTTTAATAAATATGAAATAAAAAAATATTTATTTAACTTTCATTAATTATTTAATTATTATAAGTTAATTTAAGTAATTTTAAGTATATTTTAGTAATTAATTATTAATATTAATTTAATTTAACACTGTTTTTAGTAAATACGATATTTTTTACAACTATATTTTTGTAAACGATATTTTTAACTCGATATTTTTGTACTTACCTGTTTGTAGATAGAAACTCGATATTTTGACTGTCGATATTTTGTCAACGATATTTTTGATGGTCGATATTCTGTCCCTCTATATTATTTCAGTGATCCCTCATTCGTACCACGCTGACATGCCATGAGATTGATTAGGTGAGATTCCAAAATACTGTCTTCCACTTGGACTTTATCCATAAAGTCCCTTGCCGAAACATTTTGAAGATGTACTCCAGATTTCAGTATATGGTTCACAGCATAAGATAGTCCAGAGAAGTCACTCTCAAACAGAAGATGAAACAAATATGGAATGCATTGATGAAATCTTGGATCTTCTGCATATAGTCTTAAAGTCCGGTATTCCGACGCAGGAATTCAAACAGGTCGGTCATCATATCTTCCACCTTGACCTGTTGGAAACAATTGAGGAAAACAATGAGCTTCCAAGCTTTCTTCCCATACACTTATGGGACTTCCTTTGGCTTCTTTCATTTGCAACAACTCAATAGCATTCCCCATTACTTCTTTGGACACTATAATGCTCATAAATCTGTTCACTTCTAGACACATCTACTTTTTAAATCTGTCCAGCTGATGAATCACTGTCCTCTTCTACAGCTGTTTCCTCTTCTCCTACATATACATTTTTGTAGTACTGATTGTTTTTTACTAAATACAACGTTGCCTTTTTGACTTTCCTAACATCCACTAATTCTTGCCAGATTTTCTTACTCTTTGTAGGAACGCCATTAACTAGAATAACTAGAGGTTCCTCTTCCACTTTTTCTACGCCAATGGTGTCAATATTTTTCTTTAAATCTAAAGGCAAATAAACAACTCTTCCCGTTAATCCTCTCTGTAAATCTGAAGGAGGCAATTTTTTTGTCTTAGGCTCCAAGCGAACAATAGCCTGAAAAGGATGCACACATTGAATCAGAATACACTCATAGGTATTTAAACCAATCAATTCAGACAGAATCTTTACCAACTCAAGATTATTATGTACAGCTCTAGCAGGCACTCTGTTTTCATTTAATTTATTATAACAATATTTACAAATACGCAGATCAGAACCCAAATTAAAACAATTCTCAACCAACAAATAAGTTGCAAAATCCTTCCATTCATTATTATTTTCCATTTCACTTTTAATATATTAATCTACTAACCAAGTCTGATTGTTATAATGAGTTCGTTGACAACACACACAAGAAAAATTTGGCCTTTCACTTGAAATGACCTTAAACTTTGTAATTTCATGATCAAAAATGTTGAGTACTTACAATCTGTACATTCTCTTCCACATTACTTTCTATTATTGTATCATTTACGGCAGTGTCCTCTTTTTCACCAAAGTAACAACACTCTATTTCTTCACAAATCTTCTTCACATGTAATTCAGATCCGTGCAAAAGAGCACTGTTTAACTGTTTTAGCCTAAGTGCTGGACTTTTTGCATAATACAACCTTCTCACTAATTTCCTCACTTTAGTTTGATGCACTCCTAACATCCTAAAATGGTGAAAAGTACTCTGACATACTTTTCTAGAAAGACAAGCCAATGAATGACCATGCAAACCTGTTTTTTCCCTCACTCTGCAAGGATCTAAGTCTTGTGTCCTAGTCCTAGGACGCTCCCGCGCCGCACGGCCACCAGCTGCTGCGTGTGCTTCCCCCTCCGCTGTGCCTTGCTGCCCGACTGCCGCCTCGTGACCACGTCCCCTCCCCCGAGCGGCGTGGTCCGTGATCGGCGCTCCGCTCCCTGTGCCCCTGGTGTATTTTCTGTATTGACTAATTAGAATTGTTATTGCCATAATTGTTGTATTTCCCGCTGTATTTGTTAATACTGTTGTTTCTCCCGCTGTTTTTCCTGTTCTCTCCTGCCTGTTGCCGCCCTCCGTCGTCCCTCCCCGCTCCCCGCTTCCCGCCACCACCGCTGACCCCGCCCCTTTTTTCCTTCTGTTCCCTCCCCGCTCCCGCCTCCCAGCTGCTCCGCCCACCCGCGCACTTGGCCATATATGGCGACCGTGCGACGCAGGTGAGTGTGTCCTAGTCCTAGGACGCTCCCGCGCCGCACGGCCACCAGCTGCTGCGTGTGCTTCCCCCTCCGCTGTACCTTGCTGCCCGACTGCCGCCTCGTGACCACGCCCCCTCCCCCGAGCGGCGTGGTCCGTGATCGGCGCTCCGCTCCCTGTGCCCCTGGTGTATTTTCTGTATTGACTAATTAGAATTGTTATTGCCATAATTGTTGTATTTCCCGCTGTATTTGTTAATACTGTTGTTTCTCCCGCTGTTTTTCCTGTTCTCTCCTGCCTGTTGCCGCCCTCCGTCGTCCCTCCCCGCTCCCCGCTTCCCGCCACCACCGCTGACCCCGCCCCTTTTTTCCTTCTGTTCCCTCCCCGCTCCCGCCTCCCAGCTGCTCCGCCCACCCGCGCACTTCGCCATATATGGCGACCGTGCGAACGCGCAGCGTTGACGCGCAGCGGGCGCGCCGATTGTGCGCCGAAGGCACGCCAAAGGTAAGCCCGTCTGCGCCCGTCCGCGCCTGGACCGCGCCCAGTGCCAGGACCCCTGGCTCCCACCGACGGAAGCCAACCCGACGAACCTACAACGCCGCCGAACTCATCGCACTCAACACCGGCGCCATCCCGAGATGTCACCGCGCCTCCCCGAGGCACACCCACGGACCCTTCAGCTGCCACGCCTGCAAGTTCACCTGCAGCCGGACTTACCCTGCACCAGCACTCGCCAAGCCGAACACCAGCAGCAACCACCTCAAGTGTATCCTACTCAACACCCGCTCCATCCACAGACACGCCGTGGAACTCTGGAACCTCCTCGACACCACCGCCCCTGATGTCGCCTTCCTCACAGAGACCTGGATGAACGCCTCCTCAGCGCCCGACATCGCCATCGCCATCCCAGAGGGCTACAAGATCACACGGAGGGACCGCACCGCCAACCAGACGGGAGGAGGCATCGCCATCATCCACAGAGACACCATCCGCATCACGACCAACACCGACGACACCCTAACCACCGCCGAACACCTGCACTTCCAGATCCACACCGACCCGAAGACCACCCTCAGAGGCACCCTGATCTACCGACCCCCGGGTCCACGCACACGATTCAGCGAGGACATCGCCGACTTCATCAGCCCGCATGCCCTCCCCTCCGCCGACTACATCCTCCTGGGGGACCTCAACTTCCACCTGGAGAACAACAGCGACCGCAACACCATCACCCTGCTCGACAACCTCGACAACCTCGGACTCAAGCAACTGGTGACCACCCCCACCCACCTCGCCGGACACACACTCGACGCCGTCTTCTCATCCAGCAAAGACGTCACCTTCAGCCACGCAACAGGACTCCACTGGACGGACCACAGCTGCGTCCACTTCACCTTCAAAAGAACGACGATCCACCAACACCAGCAACAGGTTGCCCGAAGAAGCTGGAACAAGATCACAGCCGACCAGCTCACCGCTTCCCTGAGCCAGCACCCTCCCGCCAGCTCAGCGAACCCCAGCCAGGCCGCTGACAACCTCACGAAGTGGATCGACAACTGCGCGGACGAACTCGCCCCTCTGAGAACCCCGCCCAGCAGACCCGGCAGCAGAAAAACCCCATGGTTCACCGACGAACTCAAGAGCTCCAAGAAGAACTGCCGAGCCCTCGAGAAAGTATGGAGAAGGGAACCAACTACGGACAACATGACCACCCTCAAGCTCGCCACCCGGAAACACCACCAACTGATCCGCGCCACCAAGAAAAATACATACAAGGACCGGCTGGACAACAACGCACACAACTGCAAGGAACTCTTCAACATCGTGAAAGAGCTCTCCAACCCCAACGCCGGAAACAATGACATCACCCCGTCGCAAGACCTCTGCAACTCCCTCGCGTCCTACTTCCACAACAAGATCGCGGACATACACAACAGCTTCAGCAACCAACCAACGCACGCCACAACCGCAACAACGCCACCCACCACCACCCTCCGCACCTGGACTCCGATCAGCACCGAAGACACCATCCGCACAATGAACTCCGTCCACTCCGGATCTCCGACTGACCCCTGTCCTCACCACATCTTCAACAAGGCCGACGCTGTCATCGCACCCCACCTGCGGGACATTATCAACACCTCCTTCGACACCGCCACCTTCCCGGAGAGCTGGAAGCACGCAGAGCTCAGCGCTCTTCTCAAGAAACCTACAGCGGACCCCACCGAACTCAAGAATTACCGTCCCATCTCGCTCCTCCCGTTCCCGGCCAAAGTCATCGAGAAGACCGTCAACAAACAGCTGGCCGCCTTCCTCGAGACGAATGGATCCCTCGACCCCTCACAGTCTGGCTTCCGAGCGAACCACAGCACCGAGACCGCCCTCATCGCTGCCACCGATGACATCCGAACCCTGATGGACAACGGAGAAACAGCGGCCCTCATCCTCTTGGGCCTCTCCGCGGCTTTCGACACTGTCTGCCACCGCACCCTAGTACAGCGCCTCGGCAACATCGGAATCCAGGAGAAGGCACTGGAATGGATCACCTCCTTCCTCAACGGAAGAACACAGAGAGTCCGCCTACCACCGTACAAGTCAGAGGCCACCGAAGTCATCTGCGGCGTCCCTCAAGGATCCTCGCTGAGCCCCACCCTCTTCAACGTCTATATGAGCCCCCTCGCGGCCATCGCACGCCAACACAACCTCAACATAATCTCCTACGCCGACGACACCCAGCTGATCCTCTCCCTGACCAACGACCCCGCCGCCGCCAGAGCCAACCTGCACGAAGGGATGAGAGATGTAGCCGAATGGATGACGACCAGCCGCCTGAAACTGAACTCAGACAAGACGGAGGTCCTCATCCTGGGCTCCTCGCCATCCGCCTGGGACGACTCCTGGTGGCCCCCCGCCCTGGGCACCGCACCCAAGCCGACGGACCACGCACGCAACCTTGGCTTCATCCTGGACTCCTCCCTCTCCATGACCAGACAAGTCAACGCCGTCTCCTCGTCATGCTTCAACATCCTACGCATGCTACGGAAGATCTTCTGGTGGATCCCCACCGAGACCAGGAAGACTGTCACCCAGGCCCTCGTCACTAGCCGACTGGACTACGGCAACGCCCTCTACGCCGGAACCACCGCCAAGCTCCAGAAGAGACTCCAGCGGATCCAGAACGCCTCAGCCAGACTCATCCTCGACATCCCACGAAACAGCCACATCTCCGGACATCTGAGAGACCTGCACTGGCTCCCCTTCAACAAAAGAATCACCTTCCGTCTCCTCACCCACGCGCACAAAGCCCTACACGACCAAGGCCCGAGCTACCTCAACAACCGGATCAACTTCTACACTCCCAAGCGCCACCTCAGATCAACCAGCCACGCCCTCGCCGCCGTCCCCCGCATCCGAAGAGCGACAACAGGAGGAAGGTCCTTCTCCTACCTGGCCGCCAAGACCTGGAACTCACTCCCGACCGACCTGCGCCTGACCCAAGACCACCTCTCCTTCAGGAAGAAGCTCAAGACCTGGCTGTTCGAGCAGTAACGGCACCCCCCCCACCTAGCGCCTTGAGACCCTACGGGTGAGTAGTGCGCTCTATAAATGACTTGATTGATTGATTGATTGATTGTAACATCTTAAACTTTTGTTTTAGACTTTTCTTACTATATGTACGTAAGAAATTGCAAAACAAATTAATAGAATCCTGTCGCACACTACAAATACTACTACAATTCCAAGTATACATCGGACCCTTAGCACGTCTCCCTAAAACTTTATCAGCTAACACCTCATCTGCATTTCTAGGCACAATTTTTCCTTTTTCAACTGAACAACCGTCCTTCACCTCATATGCTCGACCACTGGTGTCAACTGCATGCACCAAATCATTATCCTGAAAGTAACTCTCTTCATTAAAAAATGGCTCACTACTTGAACTATGCTTCCATTCTCCCGAAAAAAACATCACAAAAATTAGTTCGATTGATTACTATTTTCCACTTACATTTTGATTTCAAATCATTGATTGCCTTATCTAGTGTACGAACTCTATTGATTACTAAAATATACAGCTTTCTCTTCACTTCAAAAGCCTGATCAACAAACTTTTCTATTATTTTCTTTTTCTTGTAAAAATTTGTTTTCCTATTATATTTCTTAAGATTTTTCAATAAATTCAAAACTACTCTGTTACGAAACATTCGTCTACGAATGTCAATAAACTGATTTCTCCTACAATTACCAGACACACTATGATCTCCTTGTGCCATTATACCATTTTTTGGTGACCTATGCTTTTTCTTTCTAGTTACAACTTGTTTTTTTTCCTTAAAAACACTTTCTTGACTTTTTCTGCATTTTAACAATTTCCTTAAAAATTCCTTTGTTTGCTTACCAGGAGCATTTTTTCTTTTCTCTGAAGATTGTCCTTTGCATGAATCTTCTAATTGAGTCCTCTTGGTCGATAAAACTTTCTTATAAAGTCTCTTATGCCGGTCTTTCGTAGGCATATTCTATTATGACTCTGTAGATATTTACAATCTGTTGAAAAGAAACATGTGAAATATTATAGACCACTACTAACATAACACATAGCAAATACATTAACTGAACATTATAAACACTAGTTCACATCTCTCTTTGTGTGTCTCATATCACTCTTTGCATGCCTCATCTCACTTTCTCCTTCCACCATCTCTCTGTTTGTATGTGTGTGTCATCTCAATCTCTGCCGACACCATCTGTCTGTTTGTGTGTATGTGTCATCTCACTCTCTGTGCCTAAAACAATTTACCATGCTAAATGTTTTTTGCTGAAATGACTGGCTTTAAGATTTTTGACAAGCATCACACTGAGTGTGTATGTGAATTAAGGAATTATATTTTCATCTTTTTCCTTAATATTAGCTGTGTGTGCTTGCAGTTTGTATCTTTTACCTTATACTGTAGACTTCTTTTTCAAGTGTTTCTCATGCTTGAATTCAATGCTGGTATAGAGATAGTGCTAATGGTTTCATTGGGCTTGTAAATATGCTCCTTTTTTACAAGCACTTTGCGCTACCTTTAACATGGATGCAAGCAGTAAATGTATACAGAGGGATAGGAATAGCAGATAGAAAACAATATGAAATGCCGTGAGAGATGCATAAAGGATTTTACTAATGGCATGAATTGAGATAGGGAAGCAAAGCCACAGTGTAGAGGCTTACCGAGCAGAGCGGAGCACGCAGAGCCATCGGGCAAAGCCGTGAGGGCAACGGCAGTGTAGCGGGGCACCCAGCATTGGACTACAGCCCCCAGCAGCACCAGGGGCGACGCGCCCGTGACGCAGGAGGGAGCGCCAGGAGGCGCTGAAAGGGAAACGCCGCCGGGAGCCTCGTGGAAGCAAAGCCTCAGTGTAGAGGCTTACCGAGCAGAGCGGAGCACGCAGAGCCATCGGGCAAAGCCGTGAGGGCAACGGCAGTGTAGCGGGGCACCCAGCATTGGACTACAGCCCCCAGCAGCACCAGGGGCGACGCGCCCGTGACGCAGGAGGGAGCGCCAGGAGGCGCTGAAAGGGAAACGCCGCCGGGAGCCTCGTGGAAGCAAAGCCACAGTGTAGAGGCTTACCGAGCAGAGCGGAGCACGCAGAGCCATCGGGCAAAGCCGTGAGGGCAACGGCAGTGTAGCGGGGCACCCAGCATTGGACTACAGCCCCCAGCAGCACCAGGGGCGACGCGCCCATGACGCAGGAGGGAGCGCCAGGAGGCGCTGAAAGGGAAACGCCGCCGGGAGCCTCGTGGAAGCAAAGCCACAGTGTAGAGGCTTACCGAGCAGAGCGGAGCACGCAGAGCCATCGGGCAAAGCCGTGAGGGAAACGGCAGTGTAGCGGGGCACCCAGCATTGGACTACAGCCCCCAGCAGCACCAGGGGCGACGCGCCCGTGACGCAGGAGGGAGCGCCAGGAGGCGCTGAAAGGGAAACGCCGCCGGGAGCCTCGTGGAAGCAAAGCCACAGTGTAGAGGCTTACCGAGCAGAGCGGAGCACGCAGAGCCATCGGGCAAAGCCGTGAGGGCAACGGCAGTGTAGCGGGGCACCCAGCATTGGACTACAGCCCCCAGCAGCACCAGGGGCGACGCGCCCGTGACGCAGGAGGGAGCGCCAGGAGGCGCTGAAAGGGAAACGCCGCCGGGAGCCTCGTGGAAGCAAAGCCACAGTGTAGAGGCTTACCGAGCAGAGCGGAGCACGCAGAGCCATCGGGCAAAGCCGTGAGGGCAACGGCAGTGTAGCGGGGCACCCAGCATTGGACTACAGCCCCCAGCAGCACCAGGGGCGACGCGCCCGTGACGCAGGAGGGGGCGCCAGGAGGCGCTGAAAGGGAAACGCCGTTGGGAGCCTCGTGGAAGCAAAGCCACGGTGTAGAGGCTTACCGAGCAGAGCGGAGCACGCAGAGCCATCGGGCAAAGCCGTGAGGGCAACGGCAGTGTAGCGGGGCACCCAGCATTGGACTACAGCCCCCAGCAGCACCAGGGGCGACGCGCCCGTGACGCAGGAGGGAGCGCCAGGAGGCGCTGAAAGGGAAACGCCCCCTCTCGCCTCGCGAGTCGCGCGCGGGAAGCGCCCGGGAGAAGCCCGGGACAAGGGCGGGACAGTCTTAGACAGTCCTAGACTGGCCAGGACTGGACTGGGCTACCTCCCTTTATGGCTGCATCCAAGTAAGAAATATTCTTATTGTTTACTTAGTACTACGGGTGTTTGCAAAGTGGAGTTATATACCTTCTCTGGGTCATACAAATAGAGTAACTCTTCTTGCTGCCTAAAGATACTTTCACTTTAGGATATTTCCTTGTTTGATTGCTACCGTGACTCCAGTTGCCACAACAGCACCGTGAAGTAGGGGTTTACGTGTATTACTTGTTTCTTGCCCAAGGAAATTAATTACGTGAATTCCTCATGTCAAAAAATATGTCCAAAAAACAGCCTCCACCGAATACTAAGACTATAGAAAATTATATGGTCCAAGTAGTGAGCAAAATCAATGACAAAAGGAGACAGTCACTGGGCTTAAGTCAGTCTCCGGATTTACATCCACTAAGCCCGACCCAAAGCCGGCACCAGTCAAACTCCATAGCTCTGGATGTTTCTACCGACCTGATAGATCTCATGGCCCTTCTAATCCAAATATGGATCAAAAGAATACCCTCACACTAGATAATGAAGTAGATTTAGTATCTCCAGATCTAGAAGCTATTTCCGACTCTGAGCATGTGACCTTGGATCACAAACCCGATGAACTTTCATCTCCTGAACAGGAAACCCGACCTGCGAGAAGACATAGAAGAGTTCAGGAAAAACGGTCCGGTTTACGATCAGGAAATAGGGAAAAAAAAGCATCGCCCACAGGGAAAAACAAGGCAAAACTCACTGAAGAAGGAGAAAACAATATCCTTGAAAAAAGCGATCAGGATAATAGCTATAATGAGGACGATCTGTTGCAGAAAATAGCTGACATCATTGATTCAAAAATTAAAACCATCATCAAGCCGCTAGTTGCCAAGATTGACAAACTAAATGCGGAACTAAAAAGAATGGGTGCTCTCCAGTCAAAGACCGTGGATGGGGTTGATAATTTATCTACTCTGGTGTCACAAATGGGAAAGCAAGCTGAGATCAAGGAGAGGAGTACCTCAGAGAAAGAGATTGGCTCGACACTCCCTGAATGTCCAGTCCAAAATGGGACAAATTTTATTAACCAGCCCGTGACAAAAGATGGTGTACCACTGACTATAAATATTCCGACAGTAACACGTCAGGATCTAGATCCCCTTCAATTTATCGAAGAAGCTTCGCCAGTGGTATTGGTGTTGGCCAATGTGCCCCCGCCAACGGACACTCAAATGGAATCACCAGCATCTTTGTCTAGCAAGGCACTGCACTGGTTAACAACCAACATGCAAATGGGCCCAGGAGGCAAACATCAGCTTGCATGTGAAATTAAGTCCGTGAAAAGGGTTGCTTGGATTGGGAATCGGCCCAAAAGGTTTAAAGGAGATTGTGTCATAGTGACTTTTTGCCACGCAGCCGTTTTACCCAATGTCTTAAATCATATCTTTCCCCCACAAAGAAGAGCCGGGTCTATTGTTCCCCTTACTTTAAAATTCTTTTATGGGGAGCAACAGAATGTAACATTTCCAAAAACACCTGGCCCGTTGTGGGAAACTGTGAGAAATAATAGAGGACCAAGGGCTCCTCCTAATGAATGGGGTGTGGTCCTAGGAAATAGATATGAAGCTCTATCAGGGCTAAATGCCTGTGATTGACTGGGTAGAAGTAAATGTGATATTGATTATCCTATTCCCAATGGAGGATGTGCAGGGGGGGAATTGGAAGCTCAGATTAATTCTGTAACAACTGATCTATTGTTAAATGCTAGCAGTATACAGGGTGTCTTAGGGGATACATGTAATGATCATCAACTTACTGGTCGCTTTGATTATACCGATGAAAGTGATTTACATGTAAATTTATCCCCAGAGAGGGTTGTACATGTGGATAATGTGGGTGTAAACTATCTCACCCAGGAACAAAGGGCTAGTCTACCTATTAGCTTTGATTCCAACAACGATAAGGCCTTAGGCCAATATATTCTAACGTCTTGGAATGTTGCAGGTTTGAGAAGTAAGATACCTTCACAGGACTGGCAAACTTTCCTGGATTCAAAGGATGTTATCCTTCTCCAGGAAACTTGGCAATTAGATCCAGATCCGGTTGAAGGATACCTACATTTTTATGTCCCGGCTACACCTAGCCAAAGGGGAAGACCTAAAGGTGGTCTAGTGACATGGGTAAAACAAAATAGTGACTATTCAGTTGTTCAATTAGTTACTAATAGCCCTGATATACTGTTGGTTAAGTTACAGCGACCATCCTGCAAGGACCTTTATATTTTTAACATTTATTCAAGGGGTTTACCAGGTGGTAAACCCACGGAGGCGGTTGATCTGTTAGATTCCCTTCTAAAACAACATTGCCTAAACGCAAATGTTATTGTTGGAGGTGATTTTAATTGTTGTTTTGAACCCCTAGATAACCACGATGTAGATCTCATGATAGAAGAGGACTACATCTGGGATATCCCTCAGCTTTCCTTACCACCAATTAAAAAATGGTCTGAGGCTGCATTGCAGCTAAAAATTCTGTGTGTTGAGTCTGGGTTACGGGCCACCAATGGAAGAGTGGTCTCTGACAAACAGGGTGCCACCACCTTTTCTAATGGAAATTCTCAAAGTCGTATTGACTACATCTTAATTAACAAAGAGAATTGGGCCAGTGTTGTTGATATGTGGATAGAGCCTAGAGTGGAAAGCGACCATGATCCACTAATTCTGACATTTAAACTGTCTGGAGCATTGCAAAAAGACGTTTTGAGGGAAAATGTTCAAATAAACCTCTCAAATTACAACAGACGCATTAGATGGTCAATTTGTGCAGCCAATGAGGAAAGCATAATTGCTATGAGGGACTTAACAACCCAGGCCATCAAAGAAGTAAAGAGCATAACCATTATGGACACTCAGATATCTGAAGTCAGTAGGATCCATGATGACTTTTTTAATAGGTTAAAAATTTTTTTTGTTAAAACAGTTTTTAAGAAGCAACGTAGGTCAGCAAGAAAGGAAGACCAGTGGTACGACAAATCCTGCAGGGGTGCTTACAAGGCATTGTCTGATGCTGTGAAGACAAAAGATATAAATAAAATAAGGGATGCACGTGTTTTGTATAAAAAGGTCCAAATAAGTGCAAAAAGGGACTGGGAGGAAGGCTACTGGAGGGATCTCCTTAAAGCAAGCGAGGAAAGATCTATGACGCCCTTTTGGAACATTGTAAAATGGGGAAGGGGGGCCATAAGAGGAGAACCCATGAATCATGTGTCACCAGAAGCATGGGTATCCCATTATGCGACCCAGTTCGCTGCTGAGGACACTGATGGAGAGGAGTGTGTGGCCCCTGTAGTTACCTTGGAGAGTCACCTAATCTTCAGTAAAGCTGATGTCCTAAAAACTCTAAATAATATACCTAAAGCCAGAGCACCGGGCTTAGACTCTGTTCCAGCAGACCTTTTTATGCACGATAAAGACCTATGGGCCATGTACATTCACTTGCTAGCAAATGGTTTCGCGAAGGGCTCGCCTATTCCTGAGACCTGGAAGGGAGCCGAGATTATCCCCATCTATAAAAAGGGGGCATGCTCGGATCCAGGCAACTATAGGCCCATTAGCCTGACCGCATGTATACAGAAAGTTCTGGCAAGACTCTTACTCCAGCGAATCCATGGGTGGATAGATGAACAGGACATACTGTCACCCCTGCAGGCAGGCTTTCGTAGCCATACAAGTACCATAGATCAAGTGTTTAGATTTGTTTTAATCTACTGGCGTGTAGTTTTACTTGGGGGGGGGATGCTTTTTGCTGCCTTCGTCGATTTAAAATCGGCTTTTGATTTGGTCCCCCGCCACAAGTTGTGGAATACTCTCCAAAATCAGGGTATCCCCAATGAAATTCTATCATTATTAATGAGAATGCACGAAAATAATTTTGCACAAGTGCGATGGAACCAACAGGGCAGCGTCACTGATAAATTCCCTATTGCAAAGGGAGTACGCCAAGGATGCGTGCTCGCTCCAACGCTTTTCTCGCTATACATCAACAGGGTGATCAGATACTTCGAACACCAACCAACAGATGCCCCTAAGTTGGCAGGTAGACTGATCCCCCTGTTGATGTTCGCGGATGATACCCTGCTGATATCTAAGACACAACAGGGACTTCAGAGGGCCATTGGAGTTTTTGAATCATTCTGTGCAGATCATGGTCTTGTAATTAATACAAGTAAAACAAAATGTATGGTTTTGCATAAACGGCGACACATTAGAGGGAAGGTCACTATGGACGGGGTTCAACTTGAACAGACCCAGGTTTTCAAGTACCTTGGAATTAACTTGTCCTATAATTTAGATTGGAAACAACATACTAATGAGCTAGCGACAAGACATGCTCAATTAACCGGAGCCCTTACTAAGGAATTTTTTACATCTCAGACTAAACCAATCAGACCGGTTTTAAAAATGTATAATGCCAAGGTAGGGGCGGCAGTTCTATATGGAGCTGAACTCTGGGGGCCCAGTAATCTTACAAAACTGACGGTAGCACAGAATAGATTCCTCCGTAACATTACTGGGTTACCAATGTCAACACCCTTGATACCCCTAACATATGATCTGGGATTCCATAGCTTTGAGGATATGGCTAGATACAGATCTGTAGCCTACTGGAGAAGGCTTTGGGTAACCCCAGAACTTTCTCAGTATGCCCAAGGTTTTTTAGAGATTCGAACCCTGGATAAAGGTTGTAAAATAGTCTGGTTGAGAGATGTAAGAAGTATATATAGGGCGATGGGATTATCCCAATTGTGGGACGATCCGGTAAATAATGCATTTCCACCAAAAAAGGCACTTCGAGATTTATATTGGAGCATGATTGAGACAAAGTGTTTTAGAAACCGTATCGATCAATCTTTTACTAACGATTTTCTAGAACTTAAGCATGCACCGGCCCTAGAACTTTACTGGGACTGGATTACTGTACCAGGGGACCGGAAAAGGTACCACCAATTGAGGGTGGGGACTTTACCTTTAAATGCCCTAACCGAGAAATGGCATAAGAGCCAAACCTCAAGGTGCCCTTTCTGCTCTGATCAAAATGAAAATATTGGACATGTGTTATTTGCTTGCCCTGAATATAGTGTCCCCATACGGTCATGGCTAAAACCGATCTGTGCCCAGCTAGGCTTAAGAACTGCAAATGAGGCTGTTAGGGTTTTAAGAACTAATACATCTCAGCCTGTCGTCATAGCCATGTCGAAATTTTTGCACTGGATATGGATTATTTGGTCACGCAAAATGAGTCTGGAGTAATTATGGGATAGCCATTGTCTGCTGCTATTTAAATCCGCACTTTATTCTGATAAGTGATTAACTATGTACTTTGCACTAGTAACTGTGAATTTGTATTTTGGTCTTGATGAATTTGTTTTTAAACCTGCTTTTATAAATGTCTTTTTTAAAATAGGCTTAAATTATGAATATGTAAAAATGTAAATAGGATGAGTTAGGGTGTTATTTATTTTACTTTTATTGTATATTTTTATTTTTACTTTTTGTATGATGAAATAATTCATTGTGGATCCTGTTCTTCTGAGGGACAGTGGCTGGGGTATCAAAAACAACCATTTTTTAATTGTAAAATGTCTTTCATGATTGAAAAATATCGAATAAAGACTATTTTGAATTTGAGATAGAATATACAAAAAGAGGGGCATATTTAGAAGCCCCTTGCACAATGTTTAACATGGATGCAAGCAGAAAATGCATACAGAGTAATACAATTGGCATTACACTATCTCTATACCAGCATTAATGTTAAAAATTGCACAAGCGGCTTGTAAATATGCCAATGAAACCATTACACTATCTCTATACCAGCATTAATGTTAAACATTGCACAACCCATTTAAATGAACACTACACTACAATGCAGAAACCTGACACATTTTCAAAATACAACAGGAATGAAGCCCAATATGCTTGTTATGCTTCCCAATACTGCAAACAGTACTCTCTCTATATTACTCACCTTTAAAATCGCTTTTGAAAATATAGAACAGTGTCAAACACACAGCAGATTTTCTTAAGCAGGATATCTGAAATGCACCTCAGACACTGAAACCAGAAATGGCACACTTTCCCACTCATTCTTCACACATATTTCAGGTCTTAACCAATGAAATCTCTTCCCACACTATTTCAAAATTAAACTAACATTTCAATCGGTTCTACATTCCCACAATTTCAAACTCACATAGTATTCACCCATCCCCCTAGTGCTCTTTCAACCTGTCACCATGGTAACTCCCACCTAAGGAAGAACAGAGTTTAAAAGTTCATTATACTTTGTTGCAAATTAATCCACCAAGGTAGTTAGAGCTTTCAAAATAAAAGCTAATAATGTGCAATGTTCCTTTCAATGACCTTTTCTGAACCAATAGAATTGCTTCTTTTAAAAAACAAAACCATGCACCCTAATATGCTCTTTTCCATTTTCAGAAAGCACCAATCATTTCTTAAGCTTCAAGTTCAGTGAATGTCCTCCTCTTTTTTTTCTACAATGCAAGCTTTCCAACTGCCATTTCATTTACAGCCCTCATCTGAGTACAACCAGACCTGCCTTGAAGATGCCTTCAGTATGGTTTGTAGGACACAGTTTTGTATTCTGGTCTAAAAGGTATGCAACAAACAGAGGAATTTTAAACCTTGATTTACCAAATGTGGATATTTTTTGGATTGGCCAGAGAGGATTGAGATGTCACCAATTGATACCATTGGTGAAATCCTTCATGCATCTCCAAACTTCCCGACCTTATAATTCTGCACTGTGGTGGAAATGACTTATGCACTTTGACTGGGGTTGGTCTGGAAATGCTATTGAAGGACATCTTTGGACAATTGATGTCACTTTTTCCTCAAACTGCCTTTGTCTATTCCAATGTATGCCAAAGACAAAAATGGAATTGGTCCAATCAATTTTGTCCACAGATTGAGAAAGCAAGGAAACATGTAAATACATCTGTTTCTGCATACATGAGAGACTATGGAATGGGTTGTATATACCACAACAACTTGCGTTACACCATGCAAGGCATCTATAGGACAGATGGTGTACATTTCACTGATGAAGGGAACAGATTCTATCTCTGTAACATCAGACTCTGCATTGGTACTTACTTGTAGGTACCAAAAAAAAACACAATGAACACAACGGCTCTTTTTAGAGCCAACTAACATGTAAACACTCAAATATAATTTTTAACTTTATTTTTTGTATTCATTTTTACCGAGGTCCGCGCACCGAGCACTCACCGAGCACTCCCCGTGCACGTACCTATCGTGTTTTCTGTTATTTGTTTTAAAAAAACTTTTTTTTTACCCTTAGGAGTCCTTGAACGACCCCCCGAGAAGGCATAAGGGGTCAGGGACACTCTACCCTACCCCCTTCCCATGTTTTTAAGTTATATTTTTCACTCTCTTCTGAAACCAAAAAATGGCGGCGATAGGGTTCGCGCACCGTGCATTTACCGAGCACTCACGGTGCGCGGACCTATTGGAATTTAAAAAAAAAAAAATGGAAATGGACATCGTCTCCTCTGTTGATACCTTGTATGTTGTAATGCAAGTTGTTGTGGTATATTGAATCCATACTGTAGTCTTTCAGGAAAGCAGAAACAGATTTGTTCACATGATTCCTTCCTTTCTCAATGTGTGGTCAGAATTGGCGTAGGGGGTCATGAGTTCCTACTCTGGTGAAACACACTTGCTGTTCTATATACTTACTTATGTTGTAAACTAGTGCATCAGAGACAGTCAGTGACAGAAAGGATACAGGACATGAAGAACACAAAATTGTATCACTTTGCTACTACCTCATAAATTACATTTAAATAAGTATAATTTTCAAAAACAATTTTTCTTTACTAAATTAAAATGTATTTATCAGAATTTTCAAAATCTAAAAGAACTTGTAGGATTTCTTCATCAGAAATTTCATCCGTCAAAGTGTCTGAAAATGATTCGTCAAACTCGACAACGTCTACACATTCCATTAATTCCATATCTAGTGTTTCATCAAGAAAATCTGCCATGGTATCTCCTTCATGTTCTTCATGATTTGTTTCATCTATAGGATCAATATACACCTCAGAATAAGTTGCCTCAATAAACGTTGCTGTCATTTCAAAGAAGCTGTTGGTAGGCTCCTCATTTCTATTCATCATTTTATGTTAGTGTACTATTAAAAGAAAGAGAAACAGCGCTTACTGCATGATTTCCTGCTCTGGTGAGACACACTTGCTGTTCTTTAAACTTTCTTATGTTGCAATCTTCTGCATCAGAGACAGACAGTGAGAGAAAGGATGCAGGACATGAAGAAGAGATGTCAAATACACATTTAAGAAAATTTCGGGGAAGAACGGAAGTATTTATATGTAAACTTACTATGTAACACAAAAGATTATCAGTTTGCTACTACCTCATAAATTACATTTAGTTAAGTATAAATTCTCATACAATATTTATTTACTAAATTTAAATTTATTGTTGGGAATTTCCAAAATGTAAATGCTCGTCTAAGATTGCATCATCAGCAATGTCAAATGTGAAAATCTCCCAAAAAGAATCCTCAAACTCAATGAACTCCAAAACTTACATTAAATCTGAATCCAAAGGATTCATCATAGAAATCGTCCATGCCATTTCCTCCATCATAAAGCTCTCCTTCAGGATTACTCTCATCAACAGGAATATCCTCAATAACAGTCACAAAAATGTCTATAACGATGTCAAATGACTCTTCATTTTCAACCATTATTGATTATAATGATCATAATTGATGTAAGTGTACTATTAAAAGAAAGAGAAAGACAGTGAGATGTTGCAGGGTAAGAGTGAGATAGGGCAGACAAAAACTATTAAATTCTATAAAAAGAGTTACTACTGTGTAAATCTCACACCAGAAATTGAACACCAAAATGTCCACACAAAAGTACCTCAGACACTATAGTCACAAAATGGCCGTGTTTCCCTGGACAATGTATAGTATCAAGCAAGAATTAGAAATATAAAGCACTGCATCTGATGTTGCCCTACTCAATCCATAAGTATAACAGAAAAACATTAAATAACTAACAGAAAACATTTTTCCTATTAACTTAAAGTAAACAACAGAGTTCTCCTTACAAATTAACAACTCACCTTCTAGAAAACTGTTGTACAGTAAATTCTGTCTCAATCTCACACCTCAGAAGTATACCTCAAACACTAAAATATCAATATGGCTGTGTTTCCCTCTCATTTTTCATACATATTCAAATACCCAGCCAATCACATTTCATCACACACAAAATCAAAACCAAAGTAACATTTTAATTGGTTCAAATTATCAACACATTCAAACTCACATAATCTTCAACCTACCCCCAATGCTCTCTACCAATTACCATACTAACTCTCCACAAAACACCTACCTAAACCCAAAAGTGAAAGAGTCATCACTCAATGTTGCACTCAACCAACATCTAAACACTGAAACTTGTTATTTTAATGTATTTCTTTTTTGTCTTTTTGAGCCGCGGTCCCCGCGATTTAATTTAATTTTTAAAAAAAGTTTTTTCAACCTTCGGGGTCCTTTACAGACACCATGACACCATGACAAAACCTAGGGGGCTCAGGAATCTCTACCCTGCCTCCTTGTCAACTATTACACTTCTGTTTACAACCACTATCATCTGCCACAAAAACAAGATGGTGGACAACACTTCCTCATTTCGACTGAATGGAATGTTGACAGACGTCCAACAGCCAATCAGAATTCCGCGCGCGCACGCTAAGGTCCGCGTACGTGCAAGGACAGTGCAAGGACGGTGCAAGCCCGTGAGCGCACCGTGATATATAATTTGAAAAAAGTAGATTTTCTCAACAATTAATGAAGGGATTTTCACCAAATATACAGAAGGCACTTCTGCATACCAGGCTCTACCATTTTGCCAAGTTTGCAGTAATTCCATTCAGCCGTTCGGGGTGTAGCTGTGTCTACAGGTCCTATGGAAAATTGCATTGGACTCAATTTCGCATTCAATTTTCTCAAAAACTACTGGAGGGATTTACACCAAACATACAAAAGGCACTGCTGCATACCAGTCCCTACCATTTAGCCAAATCTGGTGTAATTCCGTTCAGACGTTCGAGCTGTAGCCTTGCCGGAATGTCCCTATGGAAATTAACATGGGGAAAACACGTTTTGGGACCTCCCTTTTTTCTCCGCCCCCGCTTGACAAATCCCCCTGAAACTTTCAGGGAAGGAGCGAGCGAGGCAAATTTAAGGAAAATTACAGGCAGATCCCTTAATCGGCGCCAATGTTATTCCCAATAGAATGTTTGCAATTTCCTATGGTAACTAGGTCCTAACTATATATACCTACTGGCGACCGCCAGTAGGTAATATATATATATATATATATATATATATATATATATATATATATATATATATATATATATATATATATATATATATATATTACTTTACCAATTAAGTGTTTGCATTTCTGGATCTGGTACCATTCTCTGACGTAATTTGTCGGACCATAAACAAAGCACAGAGATGGCATATGACATACAGTATAAGGCCACGAGTGAACCTTCTCCGGATGCCATCAACGGCTGCAACGGAGGAGAGAGAAGCTACGTCCTTGAGTGGAGATTGGCGCCCCTTGGAGCTTTACACATTCAGCATCATGGTGACCATTAACCGGAAGTACCGGATAGGGTTTATGCATCTGACTTCAAAGGGCAAGAGGTGTTAAGGTCATGGAGGCTGTTTGAAGCTGGAACAATAGCACATCATTGCAGACAACAAATCAGTTGCAGAGAGACCCCCTCCTTCTTGGAGCCAGAGCAGAGGATGCAGAGAACTAACCATAAAACTAACGAGAGCCCTTTGAAGCAAGCCCTCCAGCCCCCTGCCGCGGGGAGAGCGGCCACACCCCCTAAGAGTGCACAGGTTATATTGCCCCCCAGAAGCCTTCGGCCTTTGAGCCCAGCTGTGACACTTCTGCCTATTAAGAGAGCAGCTGAGTGGACAATGGGTTTTCTGCCCCCTTTAGTAACAGATTTTTTTGACCATCCGTCTCATGAAGATTCCCCCTCCCCCATGACACTTTGCCGATGCTGGATTTATTTGCTTTTTGGTACTGCTTCACACAGACCCATTCATTCTTTGCGGGTATGTGTGTAGAGGAAATGATGCTGGAAGGGGGGGGGTGAGAGATGGAGTTGCCTGGGGTCGCTATGTGAGAAAGACACAGGGAAAGGCAATGATAAGGGAAAGGTCAGCGGATTACCTGAATGCATGACCTACGTAGAGCGGTACCAGCTTGAACGGTGATTACACTCAGCGTGCCGAAGAATGAACTAACAAGCATTGGCCGGGCAACCTGGCCGGGAGTTGTGTCGTGCCCAAAAATACATTTTAAAAAAACGCGAGTGATGAAGCCAGTGGTGCGCACGACGTGAAAAAGTGCTGTTTACGTCGGGTGTGCCTGTGCACATTCTGGCAAGCAGATCGCCGCTTTGGGAGCACTACTCAAAGCCGCTTCTAAATGTCTCTCCAAGCAGCACATGTGCGCTGACTCAGCAAGACCTAAAATCAAAAAGGCGGAAGAGGAAGACAGAAAAACAGTGAAAGAGGAAACTGGGATGAAAAATAACCTACAAGTGTGGGATATAAGTCCAGGGAGTGTCTGGTAGTGGATGAGAGAGGTAGAATCAAGCTTGGGCAGCCTTCAATCAATCAATCAGGATTTATAAAATGTGGCTAATTACTCGTTAGGGTATCCAAGTGCTTGCAGGTCCCGAAGGCTTATTTGAACAGCCAGGTCTTGAGGGCCATTCGGAATTCTGGAAGTGGGGTGATGGTCCAGGGTTCTGGTGGTGGACCTTGGTACCAGCACTTATTCTTTTACAAATTAAGCACTGATGCGGTCTATGCACATGCATTGAAAAACACCCAACTGCCAAAGAGTTTCGCAAGCAATAGGTGGTAAAATGAATGAGTGCAACTAAAAATTGGCACTAAAATGGAACATTTTAAAAAAAACAGAGGTCCTACTGCGCTTCAGATTACAAGGAGGCTCCTAAGAGAAGAAAATAAAATTATTATTAATCACTTCTAATGGAAATCGCACTGTACAAACATGCTGCTTCGTTGCTTAGGTTTCTCTGAGAAATGTAGTCACTCTAAAACTGATTCTATTAGCACGTCCGAAGGCATACTCCCTCCTGTGTAAGACGTTATTGTTTAATTCAGGTAACTCCAAATGTTTGAGGCGGGTCATGTAAGTACAATAGGTGCAATACTTTGCAGGTCCGGATGTCAAAGACCGTATCTTATGATGGTCTACTGCCCCTCCTTGTCATCCTGACAACCTGTGATATAGATAATGTTTATCTGTGAAAAACCACATTTAATCAATTTCTGTCTATGGAAATACAGCAAACCAGAGGGAAAGCACGACTGTAGGGAAAAATCCTCACACTGATTTATAGATCTCAAAGTGAGATTCTCTTAATCAAGGAGCAAACTTCTTCAAATGCAAACTTTGATCGTAATCCATGTTTCAGATTTCATCTCTTCAACCACAATTAATATCATTTTCCTGTCTATAATAAACAAATGTATAAAGCGCATGGCTACACTCACTATTGTGTCCCTGTGCTGCAGCAGCGAAAACTCGTCAGTAGCAGTACTGTGATCCAGCTAGAGGAGAAACTGAGGACTGAAGAGCCAAGTTTTCATTTTTTTGCGAACAAGTGTTTCCGATGGTTCCATCCGACAAAGGGGGAGGTCATTCCAATGCTTATCGCCACATAACGGAAGGATTGACCTCCCAGTCTTGCTCATTTAATGACCGGAGTTCTGACCTTTCCCGTCCCACAGGATGTCAAAAGGCAGGTCAGAGTATAGGGGGATAGTAGATCATGTAGATTGGTTGGCCCTTTTCTCTGTAGGATGTGGTGACTGACACACAAGGCTCTGAAGAGTTATCTCTCCTTCACCGGAAGTCAGTGAAGGGATGCCAGGGCCTTGTTAGAGGAAGCTCTCCTGGGCAGCATCAGAATGAGGTGGGCTGCCGCATTCTGAATGCATTGAATTCTATTCATACACTTGCTACTTGCCCCCAGATAGAGGACGTTACCGTAGCCCAAGTGGGAGGTTACCAGAGCAAGGACCATGGTTTTTCTAGCTGCCACAGGAAGTAGGGTATTCTGAAGTCCTCTCATTACCCCCAAAACACTTCCCCGCCACCAGTCTGGTTGTGGTTTTTAAATGAGAGATTGGTATCCAGCCACATCCCTAGGTTCTTAACCTGTTCCCTGTGGGATGGAGTAGGGCCCAGAGTCTGAGGCCACCATGATGAGGACCAAACCTAAGGGGCTTTGCCTACCACTAGAACCTCCATCTTATTGCCATTAAGTTTTAAACAGTGGTTTGACATCCAAGATGCCAGTTCGTGTAGGCAAAGTAGAGAGATTGATGGCTGCCTCATTGTGGGATTGTGCTAATTACACCACCAGTTGTGTGTTATCCGCATATGACACAACACTGATGCCAAATTTCCCAATAATATCCCCCAAAGGGGCGAAATAGAGATTAAAGAGAGTGGGGCTAATTATGGAGCCCTGAGGGACCCCTTGGGCCAGCGCAATGCTATTTGAATAGTAAGGTTGCTGAGACACCTGAAAGCTATGATCCTGTAAAAAGGATCTCAGCCAATCTAGGGCTTGTTCCGCCAGTCTGCCTTTCCTGAGGCGCTATAGAAAGAATGGGTGGGCTAAAGTGTTGAATGCAGCACTTAGGTCTAAGAGGACCAGAGCAGATGGTTTCTGTTGATAGGAGCAGTGCTGATTCGGTAGAGTAAGTCGCTCAAAAGCCCTAATGTGTAGGGTGAAGTAGGTTGTGTTGATTAATATGGGCCATCAGTTGAGTATTGACCACTTTTCCAGCTATTTTTGCAAAATATGCCAAGAGTGAAATCGGACGCAGGTTCTCCAACTAACTCATACTTACATTCGGCTTTTTTATGGGAAGGACAATCGCTTCTTTCCACCTTTTTGGGACCAATCATGAAGCAAAAGAGAGTTCAAGGAGGTGACTGATGTAGGGTGCTAGGACCTCCAGGCTCTCTCTCAACACTTTAGGAGTAGTGGGGACCCTAGGTGAGCCGGATTTAATGCTTGAGGCTATGCCTTTGAGGCTGTCACAGGAGGGGAGAACAAAACCACAAACGCAGTCTGCCTCCGCTATGTTAGACGTCCCTTCTCTATCAGAGCACCCATTAAGTGCTTCCTCTGGGAAGGTAGAATAAATCCTTGCTACCTTCTACGCAAAGAAGTCTGCCACCAAGTTGCAAGTCCATGAAGCTATTGTTAGAAGTTGTAGTCCTTGCTAGTGATGAAATGTTTTTGAAAATAGTGAAGAGTTCTTTAGAATAATTCTCAGCTTTCGCGATCCTTTTACTGTAGTAGGCAGCCCAGGTTTTTTCCTATGAGGGAGTGATAGTGTTTAAGACTGGTTTTATATTCAGTCTTCTTGTAATCTGAGAAGTCTTTCCTCCATGTCCGTTCTAAACACGTAAAGGAAGTCTTTTTAATTGTCTCCCCTGCGCACTTGAGGACCATGGGGCAATTCTGTTTAGTGCCTCCGTAATCCGTTCATCTAGCGCGCTGCCGGTGGACTCAATGTCATTGTCTCCAGGTGGCCCTCCCTGCTGGAGGGCCTGATTTAGAGTTGCTGCTGAGAACCTAGCCCACTTCCTATGTGGTTTCCCAGCACCTGACGTCTTTGGAATAAGGGTATTAGGGACCAGGGCGCAAAAGGGAACGATAAAGTGGTCTGTCCATGGAACTGCAATCGGGCGTTCGATTTCTAGGTCCCCCCAACTGGCAAAATCGGGTCTAATAGGTGGCCTAATTGATGATTCAGGAGCGGAGATTGTAGTTTCAGCTGCAAGGCAGCCAATTCATGACAGAGTTCTTGCAATCCGGTATTGGCCAACTCATCAAAGTGTAGGCTCAAGTCCCCCAGCACACGCATTTTGTTATATTGCAGAGCAGGTTGTATCACCTGTTCTATTAGGCTCGATACGAATCGGGTGGAAGGCCCTGGTGGTCTGTAAATTAAAAAGCCCTTTATAATATAATAGCTGTTGCCATTATTGAAAAGAAGCCTGCTTCGCTATCAGCGATGTTAGCCAGCTCTAAAGTGCAATGAATTGTTATCTCATGAATGATGGCAATCCCCCCCGCCCGTTATTAGGCCGATCCATGCATGTAATTCCATAGTTTTGTGAAAGAACCTCGAGGGTCTCCGGTGCAGAGTCTTCGTTCAGCAAGGTTTCAGTAAGAAACATAACATCTGGCTGCATGTCTAATAGATGGTCATGGATTTTGTGTTTGTGCTTCTTGAGGGATCTGCAGTTGGTCTGGGTTAGATTAAAGTTCTGACCTGTCCCTATCTGTTTTTTGTTCATCTCCATAGTATAGGGGCAGTGTCTATAATTCTGGTGTATGAATCCTGTAGTTATACTGTGTCTACATTGCTCTGATATGGGAGGGGCATAGTGCATATAGCTGTTGCACAGTATACTTACGGGCTGATCCTAATTGAGCAGGGGTTCTAGCCCCAGGCCCCGACTGGCCACGGACGGGCACAGACAGGCTTGCCTTTGGCACGCCGGCTGCGCGTGTCCACTCAGGCATGTGTATTAAATAGGGTCTTCCTTCCCCAAGCTAGATCACTAACTGTAGTCCTACCCCAAAAGCAGAAGTGCTTGAACCCTCCTTCCCAAACCCTCCGCATAATTGGCACTTACTGCCACTCCGGACCAGGGCGGGAAGAGTGCTTGACCCCAGCAAGTTCCAGGTAAGCTAAAACAGTGCTACGATACAGTGAGCTAAAAAGTTTAAAATGCGTTAAAAACGTGTGCTTAAAACTATTTTTTCCAATTCAATTAAACAATGGTCCTGAGGCTAAGTCTCCTAAAACCCTTTACTCTCTCTTCCTAGACAATTGTTCTGGGAAACTACTGCCAGATAAGTGAATTCGATGTAAACAGAGTATCCTAGTAGGAGATTGTATAAGTTTTGTAAGCATAAAACGTTGAAAGTGATGCTTGCCGTCCCTTTAGGTATAGTTTATGGTTAAAAAAAAACGAGTGACTGCAAAAAGAAAAAAAATCGATTAACAAAACACCAATCTCAACAAGGAAGAAACTCTTGAATGTGTCAATTTGCTAATGCAAGGTGGCCCCTCTAGTGAAGTGAGAACAACGAGAAGTCCAGGGAAACATAGTCTAATCAGACAACAACCAGAAACACTTTTTGTAGACACCTACCACTGCTCCTCCAAAGGGCAGGTGAAGATGGGTCTTATCTTCCACACGGATAGACCGGACAACTGGATCACTACACTAAGATTGCAACTTCACATATCCAAAACGACAACCATCACACATAGCTGTAAATTTACGACCTCTCTTCCGAACCAGGCAACTAGAAATGGGAACACAACAGTGACCATGTACTCAAATGGCACAGTGTTGATACAGGCTAATAATGAGAACCGTGAGGCCTTCGACTCCCTCTTCCCTGAGAACCGTTCCGCCCATCTCCACTCACTTTGAGCTGCTCCGCTTCAACCCCTTTCCCCGGACTCCCTTCCCCACTAGAGGACACAAATACCTACTCTCATCCTCCCGGTGAGACCCTTCAGCCTCCTGCTAGAAGCCCCTCTCACTCCCCAGTCCTCCTAATCACGACCATCAATCTCCCGAGGTTGATCTTATCCCTACACCCCCTCAGACTCAGGCGCCCCTACACCCCATCACCATCATTCGAGCACGGCCTTCCGTCCCCCTCCCCACTCCTACAGAACCTCTGAGGAAGAGCTCGCAACCCGACCGCCTACCGAGGGCCGTGAACAGTGGCTATCTAGGCATGTTGCACCGACTGATCTTATTAGAGAATCAGTTACAAATAATATTCAGAGGCCTAACGAAATTATAACCAACCTAGACAAGGCTCGAATGCCCGAGCAATCACTTACAAGGGCCTCTCCTCCGACCAACTCTAACCTTCTAAATTCCCAGTCCGAGCCCTGTCCCGCCCTCGATTTCTGGCCCCCAAGGCCCATAAAAACTGTTGTGGAGATCCTGTTACAGACCCTCACTCAAATGCCCGAGCAATCCCTTACAAGGGCCTCTCCTCCGACCAATTCTAACCTTCCAAAATCCCAGTGTGTGCCCTTTCCCATCCTCGATATCCGGCCCCCGAGGCTCAATAAAACCATCGTGCAGATCACGTTACAGACCCGCACTAGAACCAAATCCCCCATGTCCAGACTACCGAGTCCACCAAGTATGGTTGCAGTGTCCCAGATGCATAGACCCTCCAGGACCAAAGCAGCAATGTACGAGGAAGAAGCAGAGAACCTAGCCTCCACTAATGACTCTCTTCCCAAAGCCTCACCTGAATCCAAAATAAAAGTGATCACAGGCTTCGGAAGAGAATATCCCCCCTCTAAAGCTAAAAGACCCCCGTCCTCCCTCTCGTCCATACCTAAGGCCCCACCGGAAAAGTACCCTAGCGAAAAGAGTCTATCCACTAACTGTCTGCTCATTAACTGTGGATCAGCTCCCAAACATGCAACAGAATTAGCAGAAGCCATCCTCTCCCATGACCTTGACATTGCGTTCATCACAGAGACATGGCTAAAAGAGACCTACCCCCCTGTTTAAATATGCTTGTGCATCCTGGCTACTCCATCATCAACAAAGATAGGATAGATCAATGTGGGGGAGGTGTAGCCATCATCCACAGAGACGACATAGACATCACTGTAACTGACTCCTGCCAGTACAGCTCATTTGAATGTCTCTCTGTGAACATTAAGACTAAAGAAAACAGCCCTATAGTCTGTCACCTTCTCTATCAACCCCGAGGCAACATCTCGACATTTGGGGAACACTTATCCGACCTGATTGTCCAGTGTGCTCTCAAAGACACTAACGTCCTAATCCTGGGTGATCTCAACCTACGTTCAAATGAAACCAACAACTCTCTAATTCAATCTCTCGAAAACCTGCTCTGTGACAATAATCTTTCCCATCACTGTTCAGAAGAAATGCACAGCAAAGGTCAACCTTGGATGCCATCCTCGCCCACCAGGAAGCAATTACGATCGACAACATTCTCCCAGTGGACTGGTCGGATCACGACATGATCTTATTCCACATCAACCAAAGACTTTTATCCCTGTCTCCAGTCCTTGACCCCCCCAAATGGTCCAGAAATCTCACCCAGATTCCCCTGGATGTCATGGGAGCGAGGCTAAATCTGCTCCTACCTAATGACATGGAGCTCCCCACAACCGAGCCCACCTCGCTCTATAACTCTATAATGCGAACATGGTAACCTTGCTTGACCAACTTGCTCCTCTGAAATAAAAAAAAAGTCGTCCTATTCCGTCCAGATCATGGTTCGACTCAGATATCAATGATTAAAGGAGACAACTAAGAGCTACAGAAAGACGCTGGAGGACCATGCCCAGCACCACTCACCGCGATCAACTTAGAACAGTCCGGAAGAATTAAAACAGACATATCAACAATAAAAAATCCACGTATTTCCGCTCCGCTCTTGGTAGCGCAAAAAACAGACCCAAGGAGCTCTTTAATATCATCAGACGCCAAATTTCCAAACCTGATACGTCCCTAGGGCCGGCTTCCAAAGAACGGTGTGATAAATTCGCCAACTTTTTTAATGATAAGATCTCCAAGATAGAGCGATCTCTCAACACCAATCACGCCTCACTTCCCCTATAGCAGCCAGGGTGAGGTTTTGGGTAGCGCTCCCTCTCTTACTTTTAAACCCTGGTCTCTCTTCAAGTCCATCCCAGAAGTAGAGATAGTTAAACTCATGTCCACCTCCAAACCCTCATCACACGCCTTAGACCCTCTACCTGCTCAACTCACGAAAAAGTTGAAACTCTCCATAGCACCTCTCTGGTGCAGAATTATTAATAGCTCCCTTAAAACTCGTATCGTTCTGGATTGTCTGAAAGTGGGACAAGTCACCTCACTGCTAAAAAAAAACAGGCCTAGACATAAATGACTCAAACAACTTCAGACCCGTCTCCAACCTTCCTCTTCTCTCCAAAATCTTAGAAAAATGTGTACTCCAACAACTAACCCAACACCTGGACAACACCAACCTTCTTGACTCCCATCAGTCGGGATTCAGGAAAGGTTGCAGCACTGAAACCGCAATCCTTATCATAATAGATGACATTCACAAATCATTGGACTCAGACCAATGCTGCCTACTTATTCTTCTAGACCTATCGGCAGCATTCGACACAGTGGAACACAAACTTCTGCTCAAGGCCCTCGAAGAGAGGGCTGGCCTAGGTGAGGTGGTCCCCAAATGGTTCTCCTCATTCCTTCACAACCGCTTCCAGAGAATCAAAATCAAAAGCTTTGAGACCGACCTCCATCCCGTCAACAGGGGAGTTCCCCAAGGATCAGTGCTCTCCCCTCAACTCTTCAACATCTACATGGAACCCCTCACCACCCTTCTCAGAAAAGCTAACATCCCTTTCCACTTATATGCTGACGACACTCAAATTTACTTGGAAATCTCGTCGGCCAAAGACATTCAAAGACTCAACGAGTTGATGTTGTGTACACTTAATAGCGGCCTACCTCCGGGTTGTTGGCGTGACGCAGTGTAATCTTCTATCTCTTTTCACATAATAAATGTCTTACAAAAAAAAATAAAAAAAAAGACTCAACGAGTCACTTAGAGAAGTGTAACTGTGGCTGTCCAATAACCACTTAAAAGTGAATCCGGACAAAACCGAACTCCTCATTTCGAACAGAGAAGAAAACCCACAAATGGTTGGGTGGATAAAAGCTATTGATGCGCTCAACGGGAACATCACCCTGGCTGATTCTGTTAAATCTTTAGGCATTACACTAGACTCAAAACTGGACATGACCGGGGCCCATTAAGATCTCAGAAAAGAGCGCCTTCCCCACCTGAATTTTCTAAACAAAATAAAACCTTTTATCCCGCCCAAAGATCTTAAACAAACCACCCAAGCATTGGTGCTGTCAAGCCTAGACTATGGAGACGCAGTCCTCTCTGGGATAGCTAAAACACACCTTGCTCCCCCTGAAAACAACTCGCAAGGCGGCTGCCAGAATGGTCACTGGAATAAAGAAATGTGTTCATATCTCTCCTGCTCTCAAAGAACTCAAGTGGCTTCCAATAGAACTGCAGCAAACTTCAGAATAGCCTGCTGCACCCACAAAGCCCTTCACACAGGCAAACCCGAATATCTGGCAGCCAAACCCAAAAAAGCTGGCCAGAACAGGACGCTCCAACACCTTACTTCTCAATCCGCAAAAATCACGAAAACAGAAAACTGACGCCAGGTCCTTCACAGGGAACGCGCCCAAAATCCGGAACTCTATTCCCCCTCACATCAGAACTACCCCGTCCTTCGCTAATTTGCTCAAAATCCTTTTCCTTGACCGATCCCTAACAAACAGATAGGAGCAGCTGGAGCCTTGAGATTCGCACATCCCTCATCCCGGATTCGATGTTAACAGGATCTTGATACGGACCTCCTACCGCATTTTCACTGTGATTTTTATTAGCTGAACTGTCTTGCCTTATTGTGTTTTGTGTTGCTATCTTTTCCTCTGCTATGTAACAGATGTGAAGCGCTCCGATACCCTTCAATCAGGCTAGCGCTATATTAGCCTTCTTAAATTAAAAAAATATATATATATATATTCCTTTTTAGTGGTAAGTGGTCAGCAGACAACGCCCCTTCTAGTCTCCTGCTGAATGCAGACTCATTGCCTTGCCGAAAGGCCCATAGCATAAGCAGTCCCCCAATAAAATTTGTTTCAATGGGACAAAGGGGGTATTGCCCTGCTGGCCCTGCCCCCTCGGCAGCACCAAACCCCAGCAGTCTTTTGATGTGTGATATAACAGAAGCACTTCCTCTGCCTCTGCTAATGGGCCTACCCCTACTTCAGGCTGTGGCACTTATATAACACAACTGTCAGGCGAGGCCGGAGAGGCCAGCAGGCCCTATTACGCAGGGGTCCCACTGGAGAGGGAGTAGAAGGGGGCAATGCTAAATTGTCTCATTCATGGCATACTTTTCAAATTCAACTTTCCTCTAAGTGAATTTCCTTTACACCTGCAGAAGGGAGTGCAAATTAAATTACTCCCTCCTTCCCTCATGGAAAAACAAAGCTTTTAATTAATGTACTATGCTTATTTCCCCGATGGCCTGTTTTTTTTTTGTTATTGGCATCTTAGGAAGAGGATTCCTTCTGTCATGCATCGACTCAGAGACAATATTTGGTGGCACATGCCCAGTCTTTGACTAGCTCAAGCCATTGATTCAGTTTTGTGCAAATCAGAACATACGACCTGCAGATATGGTCTTTAAAAACTGAAAAACTGCACATTTCAAGTCGGATTTTACTGCGTTTTATAAAGTTCTGAACTGCTGTAAACAAAATTAGCATCCCATATTACAGCTGATAATTGGTGCCTGTTAGTTTCAGATGGTATTTTTACTAAATCCATGAAAAGTATGTTTTTTGTAAGCTGGACCTGTATTTTACTGTCCATCCAATGTTTAACATGTATGTAACAATCACAAAATTCAGCAGAAACGTTATGTAACCCATAACATGGAATGTCCACTGAGGATATGGGCTGCTACGCTTCATTAGAAAAGTGGGTTTCTAGTTGGCAGAGGTAGGTACATTTGTCCAAATAGGGACCCTTGCTTCTAGTCGGGGTAAGGGGGATACACACTTTAGATAACCCCTGCTCACCTCCATGGTAGCTTGGCACGAGCAGACAGGCTTATCCCAAAGGCCATGTATAAAGTATTTGCACCAACACTCACAGTAACACAGTGATAACACCACAAATGGACACCACACTGGTTTATACAAATAAAGTATCTTTATCCAAACTTAACAAGACCAAATCAACAAATATCCAATATACAAGTATTAAGAAAAGTGTCTTTCACAGGGTTTTAGCAACTGAGTCCATAGAAAACTATGGATGCGTGATTTCTTACAAAGTACCTGTTGTTGCGACAAAGTTCATCAAGCCAAACAACCGCAGTGATGAGATGCGTAGTTCCTGAGACCTTCGTGGATGCAATGTGATAGTTCCGCTATACACAGGGGAACGATGCGTCGTGTCTGATAGAGCGCGGGCTCACCGGCTTGTGTACCATACTCACCTGGGCCCATAAAACATACACACTTTGAACAGGTAAACCTACGCTTAACCAGGATTTAATTAACCATTTAGGACCTATACCATTGACTTACCATTCCTTGTCACCAGTACCTATAGTCCTAAGGGATCATGGGAGTTAGCATAAAAGGCAGTAAATAAACAATTGCATTCATAAAATAACCACAGACTCTGGAAAGGTTTAAACACTTTATCTATGTAGATTCTTAAATGTCAAAGTCCATACTAATTCAATTAAAGCTTGTTCAATTAGAAAGAATATGATTAAAGTAAGATGATGTGAAAATATTACGAGACTTTCTTTAAGCATCAAAACATAGGAAGGTTAAGAAAAAGGGAAACAGTACAATGAGATACCCACACTAATTATTATTTACCTAGAATGGTGTGAAATCCAACCCTGGCCACGGGCTGGGATAAAGGACAGGACTCCCGATAGTTCAGGTGCCAACAGGACAGGACAGGTGCAGACCAGAATCAGGACAAGTACGGACCAGATTTGATCAGGACAGGTCCACCGCAGGTCAGGACCGGCACCCACAGCTAAAGTGCAACGCCAGCGTCACACCCCTCCCTGCAGCTAACAGTCGGACCCTGATTGTGTTATCGAACTCCTTCCCAGAACCCCGATTAGGTTATCGAATCTTCTGACAGAGTGCTCTGCCAGCACCTCTGCTCTCGATCACCTATTGAGTACGTTGGGTCAGTGACAGGTCAGCTATTCGGACAAGTCGGACAATCTATCTAGCTAAGCCTACCTTAGATATACCATTTTCTAGGGCAGTGTACCACCCCCCCATGTTGCAAGTTTGTGTATTCCCTCAATTTGATTGGTCAAAAGCGAGGAGAGGTCATCACACCATACCAGTTATGAGGTCATTTCATTCATATATTCAAATTAATGTTCCCTCCCATGATTTTATTTTCCCAGGCACTTTTATTCCACCCAACAATGGATATTTCAATAACAAATAGTTTCAGAGGCAAGTCGGTTGCTGGCACCGGTTCAATGCCATGACTTTAGTACTCTTGGGTTCTTCTGTGCAGACGCAGGCATTATGTGTTATTTCGAGAGGTTTGAATCCGAGCAAGTCTGATTACGTGCAAAACCTTGCTCCATCACGTCCGATCTGCATGGGGAAGCTATGTGTCGGTTCTAAAACGACTCCAAGCCACAGGTGATGTGTCAGAGAACATTTGCGGCGCAAGGACATTGCTTGGAAATCCGGGATGCGGCGGCAAACGATGTGGGGGCGGCAAGCGGCCCCGAGTCAGCCTTTTCAGCCACAATCCCTTGATGTGTCAATTCTTGCAGTGGCACCAGGCTGCGTTGGTTTCAGAAATGGCGCAGCAGTGCAATGATATTCGTCTTGCACCACGGTGTTGAGTCGGAAAACTGTCGCCAGAAGAGCGATGCATCAACTTCCTTGTTTGTTGCATTGCTTTCCAACTCCAAGCAGCAGAAACAACCTGCAGAGGCTCCACACAGTCACAGGCACTCCTGGCAGATCAGAACACCCAACACAGAAGTTCAGGGGAGCTTGGGGGAAGTCTTCTTGTTCTTGAGAGTTCAAAACAAGAGGCAAGTCTACTCAAGCCCTCAAGCAGGGGACACAGCACACATCAAAGTTCTTCTCCTTTCCTTGGCAGAAACAGCAACTGCAGGCTAACCACAGCCACACAGCAAGAGCAGTACTTCTCCTCAGTTTCTCAAGCTATTCTCCTCGGCAAAGGTTCCAGAAGTAGTCTAAAGTTCAGGGTTTTTAGGTCTAATACTTATACCCCAAAAATGTCTTTGTTCTCTTTGTGCAAGGGGCTCTGAGCCCAGTTCAAACCAGTTCTGGGAGGCACTCTGCTAGTGCACAATAAAATCCATTCTCAGTGCGAGCCTTGGCTCAAGACACACCACAGGGGGTGGAACTAGCGTTGTGGAAGGCAGGCACAGCCCTATTCAGGTACAGGTGCCACTCCTCCCACCACTCCGAATGCAGATCAGCCCTATTCAACCAAGTGCTGACTCATTCAGGAAAAGCAGGACACACATCAACCCCACCCCCGGTGGCTCCCTTAGAGAATGCACCTCCCCAGCCCATGTCACTCCAAAAACAGACAGTCAATAAACAAACAGGCAGAGGCACACAGAATGGTTAAACAAGAAAATGCCTCTTTTCTAAAAGTAGCATTTTCAAACACACAAGATATGCTTGTACCCCATTCTGTCCTTTGGGGCAAGATAGCCTTTCTGTAGTGAAAAACTAAATTGACTGTATTTCGCTATCAGGACATGTCACACAAACCAGTACATGTCCTACCTTTCATATACACTGCACCCTGCCCAGTGGGGTACCTTGGGCCTACTGTGGAGGTGACTGACATGTACGAAAAGGGAGCGTTAGGGCCTGACAAGTGGGTGCACTTGCCAAGTCGACATAGCAGGTAGCAACTGCGCACAGACACTGCAGTGGCCGGTCTGAGTTACGGTTTCAGAACTACTCATGTGGGTGGCACAATCAGTGCTGCAGGCCCACTAGTAGTATTTGATTTACCAGCCCCGGCAGACTCAGTGCACTTTACTAGGGACTGACCAGTAAATCAACTATTCCAATCAGGGAGAGCCAAGCATAATACCAATTTACACAGAGAACATATGCACTTTAGCACTGATCATCAGTGGTAAAGTGTCCAGAGTCCTAAAACCAACAAACACAGATCAGGAAAAAATAGGAGGAAGAAGCAAAAAGTTTGGGGATAACCCTGCAAAGAGGGCCAAGTCCAACAATGCCAAACAGAAGTTCCGACCTGCAGATATGGTCTTTAAAAACAGAAAAACTGCACATTTGAAGTCGGATTTTACTGCGTTTTATAAAGTTCTGAACTTCTGTAAACGAAATTCCCATCCCGTCTTATAGATTATAATTGATAGCTGTTAGTTTCAGATGGTATTTTTACAAAATCTGTGGAAAGTATGTTTTTTGTAAACTGAACCTGTATTTTACTGTTCATTCAATGTTTAACATCCATGTAACAATCACTAAATCCAGAAGAAACGTTATGTAACCCATAAAATCGAATGTCCACTGGAGATATGGACGGCCACAATGCATTCTTAGGGTGTATTTAGATTTGGCTCTTGATCACCCCACAATTGCTTCAAACCACTGTTTACCGCGAAAGAGCACAAATTACTGCCTGACATTCACGAGAAATAAAATGTCTGAATGATATTTATAAAAAGCATTGTCTTTGTATTTACTGAAAGGGGCATATTTTTGATTGAGAAGATCTCTGCCACGGTTTGTTCACCAGCATGTCATTTTCCACAACCCCTGGGAAGTGGCAATGGTTCGGCATGCCAGCTTACGTGCAGATCCATGGAGGCATAAACAAGCTGAGTCCAGAATCAAGAATTTTGCCATGTGAGTTCCCCAGTAAAGCTCATTTGCTCAGGCCGCTGCATGTTATTGTGAAAACACAGGACTCCCTCTGCCCATGCACCCACCCTCTGCTTGGTATGGATACTCAGCTGATTACCTGCTGGTTGAGGTGAGCGGACGTCTGCAGCTACAAGAGAAGGAAATCGGCCTGCCACCTTCAGGTGTTGAGATGTGCATTGAGACTGCCTTAGCAGTCCCTGGCAAAGTTCCCAGCCCTACCCTGATCCCGGGCACACTGCTCTCTGGCACAGCACACTTTACTCATCCCAGTTATTTAATGTACCTGGTTACAGTGACACCACGGATTAGAATTTCACAATAATACATAAAAAATAGAGGTGTGCAAGCTACGCCATGTTGAACAAAGGAAACGCGTGACCCCTTACTTAAAGATAAAGGGGCCGATTCACAGAGCTAACTTAAGACAAAATCCTAAACCTACTTCTTTTGGTATTCATAGAAGGCATTTAGTAGAAGTAAAGTTAGGATTTTGTCTTAAGTTTGACTTAAGACAAACTTAAGACAGATTAAGACAGACTTAAGACAGACTTAAGACAGACTTAAGACAGACTTAAGACAGACTTAAGACAAACTTAAGACAAAATCCTAACTTAAGTCTGTCTCAAGTCTGTCTTAAGTTTCTCTTAAGTTTTCCTTGAGTCTAGGGCGGAGGAGTAAGATGACAGACAGGCAGCTTACCTGGTGGCTGAAACAGCCCACAATGAATCAGCATTGAATGTGAAAAGTACATTGAAACACAATAAAGTAATGTCTCCAAAGAAAAAGAAAATTGTTCTGATGTGGGTTTTCCTTTCCATATGTGGGTAGATGTCCCGCCATTAGACAGGTATGCAAAGGCTGCGGAAAGGAGAACCATTATGTAGCTGACAGCAAAGTGAGGGAAAGATCAAGTAAGTCAAGTTGAAAAAAAAATGCAGGCAAGACCAAGTGTGTCACATCAGTACTAGAAAGTTCTAGATGTGATGTACTATGCACGCCCAGAAGGCCAAATTCCAACATGAGTTGAGGCAAGTGGAAATTGAATTATGTCGATTGCCATCAAATTCAGTTCACTAATGTCATTGTTTAGCAACAGTGAGGAAGATGGGTATGCAATGCCAATGGTGACTGCCAGATGACGGGCTCATATAAAGTCAGCTAATTGCAAGGGAGAATGCTAGTGAAAACTAGGGCAACATGTGAAAGTGTGAAATAAATTTGGTCACTATCTCAAGTTCACACTGAAAGCAAATGTGTGCTGCATAAAATTTATGACCGATAGTGGAGCATCGATAAACATTATGCTCTTACAGAAGCGACAATTCGTGTTTTGCTCGGCACTTCATCAGATGCATGTTTACATGGGATGCATTCTGTAAGTTACAAAGTCAATGCCTGTCTTGAGATAGTGAATCAGTTTCTACCTTTGTTTCATGGATTAGGAAGACTTAAGACCATGAAAGTGCAACTTTACATAAATGAGGATACTCATGCTGTTGCTCAACAACATTGACAGACTGCATTTATTTTACAAGAGGCTTTTGAGAAAGAACTTGATACCTTATTAAAGTATGACATTATTGAGAGATCCACTGGTCCAACATCATGGGTATCACCCATTATGGTAGTGCCAAAAAAGGATAGTGGAGGAGCTGTGCGAGACCGAGAACAATTTGTCGAAGGAAAATGCTTTAAATCACAGTCTTTCAGGCTTCCATGTTGGGTGTCACAGGGCTCATCTTTGAGGCCCACCCTGTTTAATATCTACATTGCCCCCCTGGCATGCTTGATTAAAGCCCATGGCTTCGACTTAGTATCATATGCAGATGATACTCAGATTATTGTATCTATTGCGAACAACAAGAATGATATAGCCCACAACTTGAAGGAATGCATGAGAGGTGTAGGTGATTGGATGACAGAAAATTTGCTCAAAACTAAACTCAAATCAAATGGAAGTTCTACTCTTTGACAGAGACACATCGTTCTGGTCTTCACAATGGTGGTGCGTGGAGCTGGGAATACCCACCTCTCCAGTCACCAAGGCAAAACTTCTGGGAGTCATCATTGACACCACCCTATCTTTTTTCACATAATGCAAAGATGTTTACTTGGTCAATTTCTTTTATTCTACAAATCCTGAGGAAAATTCTTCCATTTATCCCATCAGAATTACAGAAGACAGTGGTAGTAGCGTTAGTCCTATCTAAACTTGATTACTGTAACAGGATATTGGGTGGAGTAAACATATCAGTAGTGGCAAAATTGCAGGTACTCCAAAACTCAGCAGCTCGGCTGCTTCTCGGCCTACTCAGATTTTCATCAGCTAGAAAGGCTCTTAACACTTGTACTGGCTGCCGGTGGAGAAGCGAATTAAGTTTTTTTTGATAAACACATTTTTATTGATTTTACAAAGAAAAACGAGCCAATCATCAAGGTTCGATGGTAGCAAAGGAATGCAGACAATGATCTGGACAATCCGAGGGACAAGTGCTTACAATCAAAAGGACCACGTTTAAAATTCCATATGAAACAAAGCCCCCCAACTACTTCCCCCAAACCCTACGATACTTCTTGGCGCAACCACATGCCACATACATTGTTTTTTCTTGTGCGGAGCACCAGTCAACCCCTGCCAGCCACTTCCCTGCAGTAGGAGGATCAGGACTCTTCCAAACAGAGGCTATATCCCTCTTGGCCACCGCCATTGCTGTCATATAAAACAGTTTTTCATGTCTGGATCCGTCCAACTCATCTGTGATACCCAGGATCTTGTGTTACGGATCATGAGGAATCTCCCATCCCAGCACCTCAGTGAGCTCCTCCTCTATGTCTCCCCGGAAGTTTGCCAAGCGTGGACATGACCACACCACATGGAAAAAGTTGGCTGGACCGTGGTCGCACCTCACGCAAGCGGGGGACGGCTGGAACCCTGCGCAGTGCAGACGAGTGGCTGCAAATAGGCAGCATGCAAGAAGTAAAGCTGTATCATGGTTGAGGCCGTGACTGTCCTGGGCGCCATAAGGGTGTCGCACCAGTCTTCTTCTTCCAGGGAGCCCAGCCCTTCCTCCCATTCGGTCCGCAGCTGCTCAAGTGAGGTGGGGGTATTGTTAATGAGTGTCCGATAGATGCGGGAGATGCCCCCCCCTCCCAGATCCCCAAACATGATTTGTGCCTCGAGCGGGCTGTGGTCTGGGATACAAGTGCCATTCGTGAGGTGCACCTGAAGGGCGTGACACAACTTCAAATCTCTGTAAAACTGGGAATTGTGTAAGGAGTGTCTTCCCTGAAAGTCCCGAAAGGAGCGCATATGATCACCCACCCAGACGTCACCCAGCTGCGAGATACCTATCAGGTCCCATGACCGGAAGCCCTGCAGCCCGTTGACTTCCCTGAGCCAATTCCCTTGCCACAAGGGTGTACATTGGGTCAGAGTGTGGGTCCATTTGTCGTGGCGTAGCGCAGCCCGCCATGCCAGAAATGCCGAGCGGGTCATGTCAGGCATACGAGTTGGGATGGGCGTGCCGTACATCATCGATTGGAGTTTGGACAAGCCCAACACACTAAGTTCCAACCTGTAAGCTGGATGAGACCAACCCCCGTTAAACCAATCATGCAGCACCAGCAAGCGCTTAGCCAGGTAGTATAGGTATAAGTTGGTCATCCCCAGACCCCCGTCAAAGGACGGTGTCTGACAGACGCCGAGGGCCAATTGGGACCTACCCCCCCAAAGGAATCTGGAAGCCATGCCGTCCAGCTCCCGGAACCATGCACGCAAGAAATTAAGGGGAGTGTTTTGAAGCATATAAAGGAACCTGGGAAGAATCATCATTTTAAAAAGTGCAACTCTTACCATGGGGTTCAGAGGCAGTGGCTGCCATTTCGACAAATCAGCTCTGACCCCCTTCACCAGGGAAGTGACATTAAGAGCACAGGTGAGCTCGGGGAGTATAGACACCCAGATCCCTAACTACTTAAATGACAGGCGACAGAGCGGTATGGTGGATTGCCACTCAAAACACTCCCTGGAGATGTGGAGGGGGACCAAGACCGACTTACCAGGATTGAGCCGGAGGCCGGAGGCTTGCTCAAACGACCGGAGGATCCGAAGGCAGTGGGGGCCCGAACTTGCGGGGTCCACCAGATAAATCAAGATGTCGTCTGCGTAGAGGCCGATTTTGTCTGTCTCAGTATTAGGCCATTCCCAGCCCCGCACCTTGTCGCTGGAGTGCATCAGGGCTGCTAGGGGCTCCATCACCAGCACAAAGAGCAGGGGAGAGAGGAGGCAACCCTGACTTGTGCCCCTACAGATTCCAAAGGGTTCGGAAAGAACCCTGTTTACCAGAACGCGAGCCCTCGGGCGAGCATACAGTACGCATACGAAACTACGAAAGCGGGGTCTGAAGCCCATCTCCACCAGGACATCGAATCAAAGGCTTTCTCGAAATATACCAGGAGTGTGAGGTAAGGGGTAAGATAATTGCGATGAGCCAGGGCCGAGTGGAGCCTCCGCAGACAATGACGGGTACTACGGGAAGGCATGAACCCGCATTGGTCTGGATGGACCAGTGTATGCAAGTGGGGTTTGAGGCGCTGGGTGAGTATCGTGGCGTATAATTTTAGCTCTGTGTTAATAAGCGATGGGACGATAGTCTGCGCACCGAGGCGAGGGTGGCTGGGATTTAGGCAGGACCACAATGGTGGCCATGTCAGTTTCCGGCAGGAAGGAACCCTTCTCCACTGCTTCATGGAAAAGCTGGGCAAGGTGTGGAGTCAACATCTCGCGGAACAGGGCATAGTACTCTTGGGGAAAACCGTCCGGACACGGCGTTTTGCCAGACAAGACGAGGGCTATTGCCCCCCCAATCTCATCACAGGTGATGGGGCGGTCCAGGTCCGCCTGCACCACCATGTCCAGGTGAGGGAGCCGACTGTCACCAGCCTGCAGCAAGTCTGAAAGAGACAAGGAGGGAGTCCGGGCCATGTAAAGCTGGCTATAATATCGAGCGAAGGCCTAGGCCATGCCGGCGGAGGAGTTACCTACAGACCCGTCTTGATCTATGATTTCGGGGATTATACGGTTCGCTCTGGGGTATGTGGCCAATCTGTGAAGGAGGAAGCCGTTCTTATCTCCCCAACCGTACACCCTAGCGACAGTTGTCGAATCTCTTCGCACGTGTGGGCGAGGAGCCTCACGTCGGAGGCGTCCAGATTATGAACGACGGACCAATCAAGACGTAAGGCTTGTGCCTCGCATGAAGTAAGCTTGTCCAACTGCGCACGCCGCTGGGCTTTGAGTTGCCCCTTGGCCACTCCGTGGATCGTGGCCTTGCCCGCCTCCCACAGGATACCCGGCGACGACACAGACCCCTCGTTGGTCTGGAAGTAGTGCTGGAGCTCCTGTCACACCACTTTCCGGAAATCCCTGTCCAGGAGGAACCACACATTCAGCCTCCAGGGTTGACGCATTGTGGCGGGGGGACCTACAATGATCATTACCAGGGAGTGGTCGGATATACCCAGCGGGGATATTGCGACATCCTGAAGGCAGTCGGTCGAGGGAATATAAATGCTATCTATGCGCGCTTGTGTATGATGCGCTGCCATAGTGTGGGTGAATTGCTTGGATCGTGGGTGCCAAATACGCCATGCATCACAAAGGCCTAGGGATTCGGTCCAGCTCGTTAAGTGTTTTGCCTGCGCCAGTCTGCAGCAGGAAGGGGTCCCTGACAAATCCAGGTCCGGGGAAGAGACTGCATTGAAGTCACCCCCCAGGAAGGTGGTGCCCGGGGGCAAAGAGGGCTGGAACCTGATGGCCGCACCAAGGGTCGTGGCCAGCCGCGCTGGAAGGAAGTATAAGTACACCAGGTTAAGGGGTATGCCATTCAGAGTCCTGGATAGGGCCAGAAAGGTGCCCTGGTCTTCTTGAAAGACACGTGCTGCCACAAAAGGAAGGGATCGCTGTACAAGGATCGCAACCCCCCCGGACCCTCGTGTAAAGCGTGAGTGCCATACCCTGTGGTATCTGTAGCGTGTTAAGAAGGGACAGAGATTATCCAGTAAATGCGTATCTTGCAACAGCAGGACTTCGACCCCAAGACGCTGTGCATAGCGGAGTATCGCCGTGCGCTTGAGGCAGTCTAGTAGGCCATTGACATTCCAGGTCAAAAGACGCAACGATACCCCATGCTGTGACATGTCAGCCATAATCACAAAACATTCCGTGGAGTGGGAGATTAGGAGCCCAGGTGCCAGGGACTATGTCCCCTGACGGATAAGGTGTGGCTACCTGCAAGCGCTGATGTAAAGGAACAAGGAAAGGCTGGTATGATGAAACACAATGGAACTCAGAACAAAGAACAGAAAACTAGGGACAACGATCTCCCTCCACCCCCAACCTACCCCCACCCCCCACCCTATACTTCTGGAACAGAAGCATCTGTCTCCCTAACAAAACAACACTACAGGACCAAACTAAAATGCTTGGGATCAAACAAGGCATAGAGGACCCCTCCTCGTGGTGGGATGTCTATAATCGAGTCCAGAACTAGAGAGAACACAGTTAGGTTGGAGCATGCCTCCGGCCGTGGAGCCAGGTCCGGCGGGCAGAGGAAAGCTCAGGCTGGGTTGCTGAGAAGCGTTGGGCTGCGGGAAAGGTCAGAATCTGGGAGATCAGGCATGGAAGAGGTAGGCGAGGCCCCCCTGCCTCTCGGGCAGCCAGAGGAGCCATAGCCCCACACAACCTGGAGGCACTCCGGGGAGGGTCCCCCCCCTGGCCGGAACCAATGGGGAGTCAGAGTGGGCCCTCCTGTGCCCACGGCGCCTAAGTGAGAGGTTGTGCTGGGGTCTCGGCTCCGGCAGACCAACGTGGGGGGCCCTCCCTCTGCACCTCTCCAGAGGGGAGGTTGGTCAGTGAGCCGGATGGGACATTCCTCCGTGGCCCAGGTCCAAGCATCCGTCGGGGAGTAAAAGAACAGAGTTTTATTGGCGAACACCACCCGGAGGCGAACCGGAAAGAGGAGTCGGTACTGAATGTTGAGGGCCCGTAGTTTCTGCTTGACCTCCCCAAATGAGCGGCGTTGGCCCAGGACCTCTCGAGTATAGTCTGGAAAAATCAGGATTGAATCATTCTCGTAAGGGAGGCGTCACAGCTTGCAGGCTTCAGCCAGGATGGAATCGCGGTCCTTATATTTGAGGATTCTCATAATGATTGGGCAGGACGGTGCGCCCGCAGGAGGACTAGGCGCCAGGGATCGATGTGCAAGCCCTATTGCAAACAGGGGGAAAGGGAACCCTCAGGCAGCCAGAACCTCAACCATTTCTCAACAAATTCAGCGGGGTGGCCCTGCTCCGCCGCCTTCGGAAATCCCACCAGGCGAAGATTGTTGCGGCGCGATCAATTTTCGGCATCCTCGGCTCTCCGGTGCAGCTCCTGAGTGTGGGTCTGGAGTTGCGCCACCTGCCCCTTACGTTGCTGAACTTCGTCTTCCATGGATGAAATAAGGGATTCAGTTTCAGGGATCTGGGCTGTGACGTTTCAGAGATCTTGCCGAATGAGGGTCATGTCAACCCGCTATCTTGCCCTCAAGTGAGGACTGCGAGGTATGAATAGGCTGTAATATGGTGGACAGATTGGACCGCAGCGACGCCTCCTTTTCGGCAGCTCCCCCCGTGGCCCCACCGTCAGTGCTCGTGAAGTGGTCCATCTTGGTCTGTGTGGCCAGGGTCTTGGCCGGGCCATTCCGGCCCATGGCGGCGCCTCCAGGGGCATCTGGGGAAGTCTCTGAGCAACTCAAGGTGCACACTCCTCTGGCGGGTCACCGTCCCACCTGGGGGTCCGGGGTCCAGGGCACCACCCAAGGCAGAGGCAGCGGGCACACCAAGACGGCCCACGGATGGTCCGGCCCTGGCAAAGACACCTGGCTAGAAGACGCAGGTCCTAGGGACAGATCCCCAGGCTCCGACGGCAGGCCAGGGGGGACCCCGCGGAAGACCCCCACGCCACTCAGGAGGCCTAGCCGAACACCCCCGGACTCCGCCGCACCTGCCCAGGAACAAAGGAGTGGCGTCCAGTGGCCAGGCCAACCCAAAGAGTTCCAAGCCCAAGAAGTCCGAAGAAGGCCAGCAGAAGTCTTAGGCCCCCCCAAAAAGGGGGCCTGGCGATAAGACAGTCCCCAGAACCCCGGGGACAGGCCCAGGAAGGAGGAAGGCCCATGGTGGAGGAAGGACCGAGAGCGGACCCCCCTCGCCGCCTGGTATATGCGGCCGGTCACCCCCCAACCAAGCACCACTCAGGAGGACAAAGGGCACACTTGGGCGGAGAATGCTGCTGCACCGGCAAGCCAGGAGGAGCACAGGCCCGAAGCAGTCAGGGCTGCAGGCCCGAAGACAGGAGGAGCCCAGCACCGCCACCCGAATATGCGGCCGAGACCACCCCACACGATGTCGAGGGGTGCAATGCAATGCCCAGGTTAGGCCGCCTGCACTTGCAGAGGGGGCCCCTCCCATCCACCAAGGGAACCCTCCCACGGCCGGGACTTACCGCCAGGAATGCGGCTGAGCCCGTACCCCAGGACTGATGCTAAAAGGCTCTCAGGACGATAGGGAAATAATATGCTGCATGTCCCAAATGTTCATCTGGATGTTCTAACAAAGGTTTGCAGTGGGGTCACTTTGAAAATAAACCGCGGCTGATGAGCTCCAAAATAATTTAGTGACCTCACGTTTGTGGGAACGGCCTGACAGCCAGACCCCTCAGTGGTGCCCCCGCACACAGGCCAGGCGGACGTAGGTCCCAGGCAGCTTCAGGGCCCCCCACGTCCAGGCCATTATTTCACAGCCCGCCCGCCACCCGACACAGCAGCCGGAGGAAGAAGACTGCAGCGGAGCTTCAGGGAACAACTGCGGCAGTTCGCTCAACCAGCCGCCCCACCGCCCGACACAGCGGCCGAAGGGCCTAGGCCACCATGGGATCCTCCAGCTGGTAGTTACGGCGGCCCCAGCGTGCCCGGCCCGCCTGGGAGGTCGGCTCAGCCAGGCCTCCGGCCTCGCACTGGTAGGTCTGCTCCACAGGCCAGCGGACAGAGCCTCAACACCTGCGGCACACTCCAGATATTCTGACACGCCGCCTCCCACACCGGCCCAGAGGGTTGAAGCTCAGAAAAAATACAGCAGTTATGACGGCTGTGCCGCCATCTTAGGGCCAGCACTCGCCGAACAAGCAAGGAGGCAGTTCACATCCAGGATGGGACTTCGCCGCCAGACCTCGGCCGCCAGGTGAGCAACTGGGCACCCAGGTCTCTCGGGTGCGACGAGATTCAGGTAAGTGACTCCCTACTAGGCCGGATGATGAGCAGATGCTGGAGGGGCCCGGGAGCTCACTCAAGGTGCGACCGCCATCTTCGCTCGGCAGACTCCACCCTAAGCGAATTAAGTTTAAGGTGCTCTGCATCGCCTTCAAAGCTCTGCATAACCTTGGTCCTGTTTACCTAACAGATCGCTTCCTATGGTATGTTCCTGCATGTACACTTCGGTCTGCCTCTCTAAAGCTCATGAAAGAACCTAAGTTCTGTCTTCTTTGATGGGGTGGTAAAAGCTTCACATGTGTCACATACAGATGGTGGAATGAGATGCCAATAAAGTAAAAAAACTCCCTAGATCTACTCTCCTTTAGGAAGGGACTTAAAACCTAGCTTTATACCCAATAACCTCTCGTAAACCCCCCGTAAACAACCAGGGATTACATCTCTTGGTTAGTTTATGTGTTGAGCTGAAAGCGCCTAAACGCCCTCGGGTAGTAGCACACTATATAAATATATAAATAAATGAATTTATATGTGCCATGCAAACAAGGCTATTAAAAGAGAAAGACATCCAGGTTCACAAATTGTTAACATAAGTATGTAGCTGAATGGAGCTAAAGTCTTTTCCCACATTCATCTGAGAAAAGCGTATCATCAACTTGAACGGGAAGAGAATGCTGGTGCATTACTATCTTTTTGACTCGTGTTGGTTTGTTTCTAGGCTACGTCTCTGAGTGTCATCAGCAGCCAAACTTGTTCAGGATGTCATTCGTTGCATAATACAGCCAGTCACAAATGCTTTCAATTACAGTGATGGCATATTAGTCTTTGGCGCTGCACAATGTCAACATAAAGCTCTGACACAAGTGTGTTGTGTACTTTCTGATGCAGGTCTTTCTTTAAATGCAGCCAAATGTGAGTTTCATCAAACCAGACTCAATTTCTTCAATCACGTCTTTTCTGAAGGTGACATGACTCCAGAGTCCAGACCCGAACAAAGTAAAAAAGCTTGTCATCCATTTCTTCTCCACAGTATGTAACTATGCTGAGATGCTTTCTTCGTGTAGCCAGTTATTGGTCAAGGTAAATACTTGACTTTGCCATGCATGATAAGTGCCCCATTGAGAGACTTTACAAAACGGAAAGTCCCATTTAAGTGGTCAAGTGAACGTGAACAAAGTTTCAAGAAAATCGAGCATGCAATTGAGAATATATTTTGAAAGCAATTTTTTTATCTTAAACTGAGAGCCAAATGTATTAACTTGTTCCACAAAGGAACACTGCAACCAAAGTTGTTGCACTGTGTTATGTCAAAGAGAGAGAGAAAAACATCACCATATCTACTAGCATATGGTACTGTTTTTCTCTTTTCCGGTGCTGCCACACTTTATGTTGCACCGTGCCGATGAAACAGATAAACTGCTGAATCCCTTTATTGGCACATAAAACAGATTATGACACATTTGAGAAAAAAAATGACAAAAATGCACAAAGCTGGCTATAATATCGAGCGAAGGCCTAGGCCATGCCGGCGGAGGAGTTACCTACAGACCCGTCTTGATCTATGATTTCGGGGATTATACGGTTCGCTCTGGGGTATGTGGCCAATCTGTGAAGGAGGAAGCCGTTCTTATCTCCCCAACCGTACACCCTAGCGACAGTTGTCGAATCTCTTCGCACGTGTGGGCGAGGAGCCTCACGTCGGAGGCGTCCAGATTATGAACGACGGACCAATCAAGACGTAAGGCTTGTGCCTCGCATGAAGTAAGCTTGTCCAACTGCGCACGCCGCTGGGCTTTGAGTTGCCCCTTGGCCACTCCGTGGATCGTGGCCTTGCCCGCCTCCCACAGGATACCCGGCGACGACACAGACCCCTCGTTGGTCTGGAAGTAGTGCTGGAGCTCCTGTCACACCACTTTCCGGAAATCCCTGTCCAGGAGGAACCACACATTCAGCCTCCAGGGTTGACGCATTGTGGCGGGGGGACCTACAATGATCATTACCAGGGAGTGGTCGGATATACCCAGCGGGGATATTGCGACATCCTGAAGGCAGTCGGTCGAGGGAATATAAATGCTATCTATGCGCGCTTGTGTATGATGCGCTGCCATAGTGTGGGTGAATTGCTTGGATCGTGGGTGCCAAATACGCCATGCATCACAAAGGCCTAGGGATTCGGTCCAGCTCGTTAAGTGTTTTGCCTGCGCCAGTCTGCAGCAGGAAGGGGTCCCTGACAAATCCAGGTCCGGGGAAGAGACCGCATTGAAGTCACCCCCCAGGAAGGTGGTGCCCGGGGGCAAAGAGGGCTGGAACCCGATGGCCGCACCAAGGGTCGTGGCCTGCCGCGCTGGAAGGAAGTATAAGGACACCAGGTTAAGGGGTATGCCATTCAGAGTCCTGGATAGGGCCAGAAAGGTGCCCTGGTCTTCTTGAAAGACACGTGCTGCCACAAAAGGAAGGGATCGCTGTACAAGGATCGCAACCCCCCCGGACCCTCGTGTAAAGCGTGAGTGCCATACCCTGTGGTATCTGTAGCGTGTTAAGAAGGGACAGAGATTACCCAGTAAATGCGGATCTTGCAACAGCAGGACTTCGACCCCAAGACGCTGTGCATAGCGGAGTATCGCCGTGCGCTTGAGGCAGTCTAGTAGGCCATTGACATTCCAGGTCAAAAGACGCAACGATACCCCATGCTGTGACATGTCAGCCATAATCACAAAACATTCCGTGGAGTGGGAGATTAGGAGCCCAGGTGCCAGGGACTATGTCCCCTGACGGATAAGGTGTGGCTACCTGCAAGCACTGATGTAAAGGAACAAGGAAAGGCTGGTATGATGAAACACAATGGAACTCAGAACAAAGAACAGAAAACTAGGGACAACGATCTCCCTCCACCCCCAACCTACCCCCACCCCCCACCCTATACTTCTGGAACAGAAGCATCTGTCTCCCTAACAAAACAACACTACAGGACCAAACTAAAATGCTTGGGATCAAACAAGGCATAGAGGACCCCTCCTCGTGGTGGGATGTCTATAATCGAGTCCAGAACTAGAGAGAACACAGTTAGGTTGGAGCATGCCTCCGGCCGTGGAGCCAGGTCCGGCGGGCAGAGGCAAACCAGGCTGGGTTGCTGAGAAGCGTTGGGCTGCGGGAAAGGTCAGAATCTGGGAGATCAGGCATGGAAGAGGTAGGCGAGGCCCCCCTGCCTCTCGGGCAGCCAGAGGAGCCATAGCCCCACACAACCTGGAGGCAATCCGGGGAGGGTCCCCCCCCTGGCCGGAACCAATGGGGAGTCAGAGTGGGCCCTCCTGTGCCCACGGCGCCTAAGTGAGAGGTTGTGCTGGGGTCTCGGCTCCGGCAGACCAACGTGGGGGGCCCTCCCTCTGCACCTCTCCGGAGGGGAGGTTGGTCAGTGAGCCGGATGGGACATTCCTCCGTGGCCCAGGTCCAAGCATCCGTCGGGGAGTAAAAGAACAGAGTTTTATTGGCGAACACCACCCGGAGGCGAACCGGAAAGAGGAGTCGGTACTGAATGTTGAGGGCCCGTAGTTTCTGCTTGACCTCCCCAAATGAGCGGCGTTGGCCCAGGACCTCTCGAGTATAGTCTGGAAAAATCAGGATTGAATCATTCTCGTAAGGGAGGCGTCACAGCTTGCAGGCTTCAGCCAGGATGGAATCGCGGTCCTTATATTTGAGGATTCTCATAATGATTGGGCAGGACGGTGCGCCCGCAGGAGGACTAGGCGCCAGGGATCGATGTGCAAGCCCTATTGCAAACAGGGGGAAAGGGAACCCTCAGGCAGCCAGAACCTCAACCATTTCTCAACAAATTCAGCGGGGTGGCCCTGCTCCGCCGCCTTCGGAAATCCCACCAGGCGAAGATTGTTGCGGCGCGATCAATTTTCGGCATCCTCGGCTCTCCGGTGCAGCTCCTGAGTGTGGGTCTGGAGTTGCGCCACCTGCCCCTTACGTTGCTGAACTTCGTCTTCCATGGATGAAATAAGGGATTCAGTTTCAGGGATCTGGGCTGTGACGTTTCAGAGATCTTGCCGAATGAGGGTCATGTCAACCCGCTATCTTGCCCTCAAGTGAGGACTGCGAGGTATGAATAGGCTGTAATATGGTGGACAGATTGGACCGCAGCGACGCCTCCTTTTCGGCAGCTCCCCCCGTGGCCCCACCGTCAGTGCTCGTGAAGTGGTCCATCTTGGTCTGTGTGGCCAGGGTCTTGGCCGGGCCATTCCGGCCCATGGCGGCGCCTCCAGGGGCATCTGGGGAAGTCTCTGAGCAACTCAAGGTGCACACTCCTCTGGCGGGTCACCGTCTCACCTGGGGGTCCGGGGTCCAGGGCACCACCCAAGGCAGAGGCAGCGGGCACACCAAGACGGCCCACGGATGGTCCGGCCCTGGCAAAGACACCTGGCTAGAAGACGCAGGTCCTAGGGACAGATCCCCAGGCTCCGACGGCAGGCCAGGGGGGGACCCCGCGGAAGACCCCCACGCCACTCAGGAGGCCTAGCCGAACACCCCCGGACTCCGCCGCACCTGCCCAGGAACAAAGGAGTGGCGTCCAGTGGCCAGGCCAACCCAAAGAGTTCCAAGCCCAAGAAGTCCGAAGAAGGCCAGCAGAAGTCTTAGGCCCCCCCCCAAAAGGGGGCCTGGCGATAAGACAGTCCCCAGAACCCCGGGGACAGGCCCAGGAAGGAGGAAGGCCCATGGTGGAGGAAGGACCGAGAGCGGACCCCCCTCGCCGCCTGGTATATGCGGCCGGTCACCCCCCAACCAAGCACCACTCAGGAGGACAAAGGGCACACTTGGGCGGAGAATGCTGCTGCACCGGCAAGCCAGGAGGAGCACAGGCCCGATGCAGTCAGGGCTGCAGGCCCGAAGACAGGAGGAGCCCAGCACCGCCACCCGAATATGCGGCCGAGACCACCCCACACGATGTCGAGGGGTGCAATGCAATGCCCAGGTTAGGCCGCCTGCACTTGCAGAGGGGGCCCCTCCCATCCACCAAGGGAACCCTCCCACGGCCGGGACTTACCGCCAGGAATGCGGCTGAGCCCGTACCCCAGGACTGATGCTAAAAGGCTCTCAGGACGATAGGGAAATAATATGCTGCATGTCCCAAATGTTCATCTGGATGTTCTAACAAAGGTTTGCAGTGGGGTCACTTTGAAAATAAACCGCGGCTGATGAGCTCCAAAATAATTTAGTGACCTCACGTTTGTGGGAACGGCCTGACAGCCAGACCCCTCAGTGGTGCCCCCGCACACAGGCCAGGCGGACGTAGGTCCCAGGCAGCTTCAGGGCCCCCCACGTCCAGGCCATTACTCCACAGCCCGCCCGCCACCCGACACAGCAGCCGGAGGAAGAAGACTGCAGCGGAGCTTCAGGGAACAACTGCGGCAGTTCGCTCAACCAGCCGCCCCACCACCCGACACAGCGGCCGAAGGGCCTAGGCCACCATGGGATCCTCCAGCTGGTAGTTACGGCGGCCCCAGCGTGCCCGGCCCGCCTGGGAGGTCGGCTCAGCCAGGCCTCCGGCCTCGCACTGGTAGGTCTGCTCCACAGGCCAGCGGACAGAGCCTCAACACCTGCGGCACACTCCAGATATTCTGACACGCCGCCTCCCACACCGGCCCAGAGGGTTGAAGCTCAGAAAAAATACAGCAGTTATGACGGCTGTGCCGCCATCTTAGGGCCAGCACTCGCCGAACAAGCAAGGAGGCAGTTCACATCCAGGATGGGACTTCGCCGCCAGACCTCGGCCGCCAGGTGAGCAACTGGGCACCCAGGTCTCTCGGGTGCGACGAGATTCAGGTAAGTGACTCCCTACTAGGCCGGATGATGAGCAGATGCTGGAGGGGCCCGGGAGCTCACTCAAGGTGCGACCGCCATCTTCGCTCGGCAGACTCCACCCTAAGCGAATTAAGTTTAAGGTGCTCTGCATCGCCTTCAAGGCTCTGCATAACCTTGGTCCTGTTTACCTAACAGATCGCTTCCTATGGTATGTTCCTGCATGTACACTTCGGTCTGCCTCTCTAAAGCTCATGAAAGAACCTAAGTTCTGTCTTCTTTGATGGGGTGGTAAAAGCTTCACATGTGTCACATACAGATGGTGGAATGAGATGCCAATAAAGTAAAAAAACTCCCTAGATCTACTCTCCTTTAGGAAGGGACTTAAAACCTAGCTTTATACCCAATAACCTCTCGTAAACCCCCCGTAAACAACCAGGGATTACATCTCTTGGTTAGTTTATGTGTTGAGCTGAAAGCGCCTAAACGCCCTCGGGTAGTAGCACACTATATAAATATATAAATAAATGAATTTATATGTGCCATGCAAACAAGGCTATTAAAAGAGAAAGACATCCAGGTTCACAAATTGTTAACATAAGTATGTAGCTGAATGGAGCTAAAGTCTTTTCCCACATTCATCTGAGAAAAGCGTATCATCAACTTGAACGGGAAGAGAATGCCGGTGCATTACTATCTTTTTGACTCGTGTTGGTTTGTTTCTAGGCTACGTCTCTGAGTGTCATCAGCAGCCAAACTTGTTCAGGATGTCATTCGTTGCATAATACAGCCAGTCACAAATGCTTTCAATTACAGTGATGGCATATTAGTCTTTGGCACTGCACAATGTCAACATAAAGCTCTGACACAAGTGTGTTGTGTACTTTCTGATGCAGGTCTTTCTTTAAATGCAGCCAAATGTGAGTTTCATCAAACCAGACTCAATTTCTTCAATCACGTCTTTTCTGAAGGTGACATGACTCCAGAGTCCAGACCCGAACAAAGTAAAAAAGCTTGTCATCCATTTCTTCTCCACAGTATGTAACTATGCTGAGATGCTTTCTTCGTATAGCCAGTTATTGGTCAAGGTAAATACTTGACTTTGCCATGCATGATAAGTGCCCCATTGAGAGACTTTACAAAACGGAAAGTCCCATTTAAGTGGTCAAGTGAACGTGAACAAAGTTTCAAGAAAATCGAGCATGCAATTGAGAATATATTTTGAAAGCAATTTTTTTATCTTAAACTGAGAGCCAAATGTATTAACTTGTTCCACAAAGGAACACTGCAACCAAAGTTGTTGCACTGTGTTATGTCAAAGAGAGAGAGAAAAACATCACCATATCTACTAGCATATGGTACTGTTTTTCTCTTTTCCGGTGCTGCCACACTTTATGTTGCACCGTGCCGATGAAACAGATAAACTGCTGAATCCCTTTATTGGCACATAAAACAGATTATGACACATTTGAGAAAAAAAATGACAAAAATGCACAAAGTGTGCTAAATATTGAAGAAAAGCAAGCAAAATCTTGAGAAGACTTAGCTGCTTCATCGTACAAGCATGCTGACAAGAATAAAATTAGATGAAGATGAGTCACTTGAATAACATAGAATGTACTCTGTTTACTAGTATTGGTGTATCTTTTCAACATGTAATAGAAGATGCTAAGTGATAAGTTCACATGGCTAGAACATTTTCTAATTACACTTTTGTAAGAATAATGTGCATGAAGAATTAATTGAAACTAATGATATCTGGATGACTTTATGGGGCTGATTTTGATGTCTGTCAGAAAGCCTCTGACTTCTAGAAGGACACCATCAGTTTGCGGTCCGACCACCCGATTACGATGTCGAGAGTCAGAGCGTAAACTATCCATTTATTCCGACTCAGTTCCGAATGGCAGCCAGAGACTTCTTGCCATTCGGAATCATACCGTAATTCCCTATGGAAGTTGTTTCCACTGTCAGCAGCTATGGTAGAGGAGCATCACCCCACTGCTTTTATGCAGTGTGAAGTAGAAACCTAAAATAATAATACCTTTGAGTTAATATTGTTTTATGCGTGTGCTGCTTTGCAGGCGGGTGGGTGGGTGGGGCTGCTCTGCTCTCGGAAGAAGGCGGGGAGGAGTGGTTTGCCCACTCCTAAGTGCACATGACTGTTTGGCCGGCCCCCCTCAGGCTGCCCGAAACAATCATGTGCACTATCTCTGTTCTCCATGCAGGATTCATAACAGCCTACATGGATAACATATCCAGGCCCCCATTCCCTGGCTGAGCGTCGAACCAGGACGCTCAGACCAATCACAATGCTGCGTTGCAGCATTGTGATTGGTCAGGGGAGCCTGGGTGCAAAGAAAGTTAATTTTATTTATATATATATTGGTCAAGTGAATGTGAACAAAGGTTTAAAGAAAATCGAGCATGCAATTGAGAAAGGAACTGAAATGGCATACTTGGATCCAAAATTGCAGACAGAGGTTGTTGTTGATGCAAGCCTATGTGGTTGGGTGCCATTCTTGCCCAGCACACCGGATTTCCCAATACCCCGAGACACATTGTGGGTTATGCTAGCTGAAGTTTGTCAACGACAGAACATCCTTATTCAAAACCCAAAAACAAAGCCTAACTGTAGTGTTGGCTTGTGTTCCTGTATGGAAAACATTTCACAGTTGTCACTGAGCACCAAGCATTTCTCACCCTTTTCAGCAATCCTAAAGCCTAGATGCCCTCTCACATTGCATCATCCTGGAAAGGATCAAAACCCAGCTGACTACTTCTCACGTGTGCCAATACAGTGGCATGGCACTAATTCTAAAGTGGTTCATGCCTATGTTAATCTCCATTACCCCTGCTGCCTTATTGGTAGAACAAATCATTGCTGCCAGGAGTACTGACAGAGATTTGCTAGTACTCAAAGACATTATTTCACACCAATCGTGATGAACACATACTCAACCTCTTCATGAACACCATGAATGGCAGAAATTCAAAAATGTGCAAGATAAAATTTCAGCTACTCCAGAATGCATCATCTTGCAAGAGCTGAGAATTGTCATACCCAAGATTTTGAGACAACAAAATATTAAACTGGACCATGAGGGACACCGTGGGGTTTTTGCTATGCAACAAGCATTATGGGACCGAGTGTGGTCCCTCCGGCTTGCTGAAAGAGTTGAAAAAGAGTTTAAAGCATGTCATTTGTGCAACTGTTTGTCATCTAAGACAACCCCACATCCTTTAAACATGCCTGATCTCCCAAAGCATGCATGGGAGATGATGATTGCAATTGACTTCTTTGGACCCCTTGACAATGGAGATCATCTACTAGTAATTGTTGAAGAATATTCCCGTTTTCCTATGGTGGAAGATCTTTTGTCAACGATTCATGACGGAAGTCACTTAGAGACTAGAAATTATCTTAGAACCTTGAGGTGTTCCTTTGATTTTGAAATCTGACAATGGCCTGCCTTTCAATAGTCAGGAATTTAAAGACTTTCTCACTCATTTAAATATTAAACATCAGGCCACATGTGAAAGGTGTGGTTGAGAGATTTATGAATACACTCAAGAAGACCATTCAGTGCACTGCGCTGGAAAAGCTTAAACTCAAACCAGTTCTTCAGTCTACGCTTCGTGCCTACAGGTCAACTCCGCATTCTACCACAGGTGAAAGCCTTACCACCTTAATATTTGGGAGACCCATAGTCACTAAAATGCCGCACTGGATCAATGAAAGACCTAGTGATATTGATAAATTTCAAGTACTGACTCTTGTGACAAACATAAAGACATATGCGGACCCCTCTGTACGTGGAACACTGTGTTCAACAGAGGAGACCAGGTGATCAGAAGGCAAAAATGGTAACGCAAGTCGGGTGCTCCTTTTGATGCTAACCTACTCAGGGTTATGACCAGGAAAAGAAACATGGTGACTGTTCCATGTCCTGGAAAGTCCATTACATGAGATTCTTCACATTTTAAGCAGTTGCCTTAACCTTCGCAAACTCCAGATGCCATGAGTGAGACTCATCGACCTGATAGTCCAGAGAGCCCAATGATTGTACCAATCTCTGTCACCATTGCCAGTTATGAACCTTTCGCTCGTATCTCCTCAGCCTCACATAACCAGATTGGGTTGCTTGGTTCGGGCACCAAACCGACTTATTGAAGAGACGAAATGTACATATGTATAATTTTGTGAGTTAGAGATGATGGGACCCATTGTTCCTGAAGGACTCCATAAAAAAGTGACATAAGTGCATTGGTTTTAGATTTCATGATATAGAATGTTCAGTTTACTGTTACATGCTGATTAATAAAGACATGTAATACCAGGCTCCTTGTATGCTGTTACTCTTTACAAGTACCCAGGCTGGGGTAGGCTGCTACAGTAAGCGGTATATTAATGCAATTACAGCACAGTATGATCTTTTCTAACTGTTAATTATGCTTTTCTGGATCTGTTTCGCAAGGGCTTCTATCCAGTTTATTATATTTATTCCAATGCATTTTGCTGTTATTGCTTCTGTCATTCTTTCAGACATTTCTATAACCTCTCCCTCTCATTTGTAGTCGATGCCTTGTGTTACTGGTTGACTGATTGAGACCTACTTTTCTTAAGCGGAGAGCGGTGTATCATAAAAAACAATTATACGATTAGTGGGAAAGTTATTAGGTACCTTGAAAGCAGAGTGAAACAAATGCCCGTACTAGTGTCTTGTATTTTAAACTACAATTGCTATGCTTAAACTGGCACAGAACATTATAAGAGTTTTCATGTACAAATGAAGAAACCCACTGTTCTTAAGCGGAGAGCGGTGTATCAGAAAAAACAATTATACGATTAGTGGGAAAGTTATTAGGTACCTTGAAATCAGAGTGAAACAAATGCCCGTACTAGTGTCTTGTATTTTAAACTACAATTGCTATGCTTAAACTTGCACAGAACATTATAAGAGTTTTCATGTACAAATGAAGAAACCCACTGTTCTTAAGCGGAGAGCGGTGTATCAGAAAAAACAATTATACAACTAGTAGGAAAGTTATTAGGTACCTTGAAATCAGAGTGAAACAAATCTCCGTACTAGTGTCCCATATAATAAACTGCAATTGCTATGCTTAAACTGGCACAGTACTTTATCAGGGTGTTCATGTACAAATTAAGAAACCATTTGTAGCCTGCAGGCCATGGGTGGAATCGTGGCAGGGATTTCTCACTTGTTCATTCTTCCCAGTTGAGATGTGTGAAAGCACACTATATAAAAGTTAAGTCACTACTGCATTTAACCGCATGCGCGCTAGCGGGTTTTCCCGCTGTGCGCTGATTTTTGAAATTCGCGCTGTTTATGACAAAGCCAGCTCGTCATCCGCGTAGCGCAGGTAACGCCCATGACGAGCTGGCTTTGTCATTAGCGCGGAAGGGGTTGTAAATTTTATGAAAAGGCTTGGGAGACGAGTAATCATGTCTCTCTTATCATTTGCATAGTTACGCTATCTGTGTACACATGGACTCATCAGTAAAATGAAAAACTGTAGACTGCAAGGAAGGAGTGATTAACAAATACAACATGGCCAAGAGAGTGCCATTTGTTTATGCTATATAGCACTGTTTGCCTGTTTAACCAGTAAAAGCACAGCCTAATACCCACCCAAAAATACTCACTCTACTCCCATACCTGCAGCTTTAAGGTTTTCCGGCTGGCGCAGCGCAATCAATGACATTCCCATGTAGTCAAAAACATGTTTATTCGGAAAATAAATGAAACATGAAAGAGGGAGGTAGGTCAAGAGGCATGGAAAAAAGGAGATAGAAAAGGGAGAGTAAAAGAAGGACAGGGAAAAAGAGAGAAGTGTCAGAGAAAAGGAAATGGGGGATTAAGAAACAGACAAGTTGAGAGAATGATAGATGGTGATTGATGGTTAAAAAGAGGCAGTGGGTGCTCAGGGACAAGTGAAAGAAAATTTGAACAAGGGAGAAAGTTGGAGTCAAGGCTGTAAATTGGAGGTGGTGGTGGTGAGCAGAAGTGAAAGGGGGCAGGATCTGTTGGCAGTACGCTCCTAGGTTTCATCATTTTATAAAATCACTTCATATAGATTATTTAAAAAGGCAACCATTCCTGAATGGTAATGCCCAACTTGAGGTGTGGAACCGGATGGAGCGGGTCACCTGTATGTGTAGCGAGGAGACAGACAGGCACCCAACGAGGAAGAAAAACCTCTCCTTAAATTGATTTCCATCTGAAAAATACATTAAATGGATGCTATTGGTTAACAACAAATCTAATGGATGCTTGGAAGCCACAATAAATAATTGATGGAGTCATTTGAAGCTTGACAAGGTGACAAAGATGTATTCTTTTGGTGAGGTGCTGTAAATATTAACATGCTGCGTTTAGAGTGTTTTTTTCTAATGGAGAATTGTAAGCAAGGTTTGCACTAGCTACAGTTTGGTTACATTTTCTGAAAAGTATATATATTTTGAAGGCAATTTTTTATCTTAAACTGAGAGCTGAATGTATTAACTTGTTCCACAAAGGAACACTGCAACCAAAGTTGTTACATTGTGTTATGTCAAGGAGAGAGAGAAAAACATCACCATATCTACTAGCATATGGTACTGTTTTTCTCTTTTCCGGTGCTGCCACACTTTATGTTGCAATGTGCTGATGAAGCAGATAAACTGCTGAATCTCTTTATTGACACATAAAACAGATTATGACACATTTGAGAAAAAATGACAAAAATGCACAAATTGTGCTAACTATACATTGAAGAAAAGCAAGCAAAATCTTGAGAATACTTAGCTGCTTCATCATAAAAGCATGCTGACAAGAGTAAAATTAAATGAAAATGAGTCACCTGAATAACTTAGAATATACTCTGTTTACTAGTATTGGTGTATCCTTTCAATGTAATAGAAGATGCGAAGTGATAAATTCACATGGTTAGAACATTTTCTAATTACACTTATGTAAGAATAATGTGCATGAAGTCTTAATTGAAAATAATGATGTCTAGATGACTTTATGGGGCCGATTATGATGTCTGTCAGAAAGCCTCTGACTTCTAGAAGGACATTGTCAGTTTGCGGTTCGACCACACGATTACGATGTCGGTAATCAGAACGTAAACCATCCCTTTATTTCGACTCGGTTCGAATGGCTGTCAAAGACTTCTTGCCAATCGGTACCGCACCGTAATTCCCTATGGAAGTCTTTTCCGCTGTCAGCAGTGGCGGCTCCTCCGCTATGTCAGAGGAGCATCACCCCACCGCTTTTATGCAGTGCGAAGTAGAAACCTAAAATAATAATAACTTTAAGTTAATATCGTTTTATGCTTGTGCTGCTTTGCCGGCGGGTTAGTGGGTGGGGCGGCTCTGCTCTCGGAAGAGGGCAGGGTAGGAGTGGTTTGCCCACTCCTAAGTGCACATGACTGTTTGGCCGGCCCCCTCAGGCTGCCCAAAACAATCATGTGCACTATCTCTGTTCTCCATGCAGATTTCATAACAGCGTACATGGATAACATACCCAGGCCCCCATTCCCTGGCTGAGCGTCAAACCAGGACGCTCAGACCAATCACAATGCTGCATTGCAGCATTGTGACTGGTCAGGGGAGCCTGGGTGCAAGGAAAGAAATTTTATTTATATATATTGCGCACCTCGCCCCCTTTCCGCCTAACCACCCATGAGCCTTGCCGGCCACCACTGGAGGCCGGTTTCTAACAGCCCTTCTGTACCGACCTGTCCGACGCGGAAAGGATGTCGGAAAGTGACTTTGGGGACCCTAGCAGGGTCCTTTGCCTTCGCGGCCTACGACTGGTGGGTACCCTAATGTAAAACTCTGCACTGTGTGGCAGGCACCATGGGGTGCCTGCCACAGGGTTCAGGTTTTCACACACACCCCTTTTTCCTATAAGAGCCTGCATTACAGCCGGTTTACTGCTGTGACACAAGAAAAAGTGAGTATCAGATGCACCTCCTGGCACACTGCTGGTGGGGCAATGAGATGCTCTTGTGTCCTGAGGACATCAGGACACAAGTGGACTTCATCCCCCGAGCAGCAGTGCACCAGAAGGCGTGTTTGCAGAGTGGTGTAAAAAGGGTGTGTGGCCTCAGACCACTCTCAGCAATCCAGCTGTGTGGGGCTTACTGGAGGTACCTGGTGGGCTAGTGTCCCCCCAGGGACCCTCAGGACGCAAGGGGACTTCATCCCCAACCAAGATCATGCCAGGAGGCAATTTTGCAGAGTGGCGTAAAAAGGGTGTGCGGCCTATGTCCACCTGTCAGCAATCCCAGTGTGTGGGGCTTACTGGAGATAAGAGGTAGGCTAGTTGGCCCCAAAGGATCCCCATCAGCAAAGGTTACTTCAATCCCCATCCAAGAACGAGCCAGGGAGCATGTTTGCAGAGTGGTAGGCAAAGGGGGCATGGCCTGCTATGAGCACTTTACAATTCTGTTGTGTGGGACTCACTGGAAGTAATAGAAGGGGTAGTTGGCAACCAAGGATGTCCTTGGGGCCAACCACCCCTCTTGTTACCACCATTAAGTCCCACATAGTTGGGTTACTAAGACGTCTTTGGAGTCCACGGCCCCTTTCTCCACACCTCTGCAAACGTGCCTTCTGGCAGACTGCAGGATGGGGGATGAAGTCCACTTTATGCCTGAACGACTTTGGGGCCCAAGAAGCCCTCCTGGTACCTCCTGTAGGTCCTGCACACCAGAATTCCTGAACGCTTGTCGGAGGCCCAACACCCTTTCTCCACCACTCTGCAAACACGACTACTAGTTAAAGAAGCATTTGCAGTGTAATAGTCGTTGCATTTGCGAGGGATAGAGCTATTGGCATTGTAAATGTAAACGTTTTTTACTAATATTTTTTGGTGTAGAGTGAAAGCACTTTGTGTGTAGTTGAAATATGTGGTATGATGTGCAGTGAAATTATGTGAATAGAAAGTATGTGGTATTTAGTGTATAGGAACTTTGTGGAGTGAGATTATGTGTTGTGGAGAGTAATTATGTGGTATTATAGTCTGTGTCGTGTAGTGGTACCCTCAGGTTTAGTCTTCCTCATTTCCATAGAAGCTAAACTATAAACTCAATGAGACACAAAAAAAGAAAGAACCACTGAGGAGCATTTCTGGACCTAGTAGGAGGTATGAGCAAGGCCACTGGAATTATGTGAATGGTCGGCTGCACTAATTTTCACATACCTAAACATATTCTGCAATTTGCCAAATATTCCATCATCTGCTGCTTAATCTGCAGATTTGAACAAATAAAGACTTATTTCTAGCTCAAACATCTCATATGTTCCCAAAAATACAGTGTCACGTGTTACAGCGTGGTTGAAGGCCCTTTGCAAAGCTGGAATGGTCACATGTTACTTATTGCAGAATGTGGGTGTTAAACTGGTACTAATGGTGCACACACCTCTCTTCTTTCTGTGAACTTCATGCCTCTTTCTGCATTTCTCTTGCTTCTTTCTACACCTTTCTTCCTCTTTCTGCACCTCACAGTCTTCTTTCTGCACTTCACTTGACTCTTTCTGCACTTCTCTTGCCCATGTTTGCACCTCACTTGCCTCTTTCAGCACCTCTTTTGTTTTTTATTGCAGATCTCTTGCCTTTTTCTATACTCACTTGCCTCTTTCTGCACTTCTCTTGCTTATTTCTACACTTCTCTTGCCTGTTTCTGAAATTCCCTTGCCTCTTTCTGTACCTCTCTTGCCTCTTTATGCACCTCACTTGCCTCTTTCTGCACCTCACTCTCTTCCGTCTGTACCTCACTTGCCTCTTTCTGCACCTCACTCTCTTCCTTCTGCACCTCACTTGCCTCATCCTACACTTCACTTGCTTCTTTCCACACCTCTGTTGCTTCTTTCTGTACCTCTCTTGCCTCTTTCTGCACCCAACTTGCTACTTTCTGCATCTCTCTTGACTTTTTTTGCACTTCTATTGCCTCTTTATGCACCCCTTCTTGTCTCTTTCAGCAACTTTGATGCTTCTTTATGCACTTTTCTTCCTTCTTTCTGCACCCCTCTTGCCACTTTCTGTACCCCTCCTGCCTCTTTGTGCACCTCTCCTACCTCTTTCTGCAGAGCTCTTGCTTCTTTCTGCCCCTCTTTTGCTAATTTCTGCACCTCACTTGCCTCTTTCCACACCTCACACTCCTAATTCTGTACCTCACTTGCCTCTTTCTGCACCTCACTCTCTTCCTTCTGCATCTCACTTGCCTCGTTCTGCACTTCTCATGGTTCTTTCCACACCTCTGTTGCTTCTTTCTGTACCTCTCTTGCCTTTTTCTGCACCTCACATGCTTTTTTATGCATCTCTCTTGCCTGTTTCTCTACTCCTCTTGCCTCTTTTCGCACCCTTCTTGTCTCTTTCAGAAGCTCTGTTGCTCCTTTCTGCACTTTGCTTCCTTCTCTCTGCAGACCCACCCTCTTGCCTCTTTCTGTATCTTTGTTGCCTCTTTGAGTAGCTCTTCTACCTCTTTCTGCACCCTTCTTGTTTCATTCTGAACCTCTGTTGATCCGTGTCTGCACTGTTCTTGCTTCTTTCTGCACCTCTTTTGCAAAGTTCTCCACCTCCCTTGCCTCTTTCCGCACCTCACTCTCTTCCTTCTGCACCTCACTTGTCTCTTTCTGCACCTCACTCTCTTCCTTCTGCACCTCAATTGCATCGTTCTGCACTTCCTTTGCCTCTTTCTTCACCCTTCTTGTCTCTTTCAGCACCTCTGTTGCTTCTTTCTGCACTTCTCTTCCTTCTTGCTGCACCACTCTTGCCTCTTTCTGTACACCTCTTACCTCTTTGTGCACCTTCCCTACCTCTTTATGTACCCTTCTTTCCGCACCTCTCTTGCCTCTGTCTGCACACCTATTCCTTCTTACTGCACCGCTTTTGCCTGTTTCTTCAACTCTCTTGCCTCCTACTGCAGTTCTCTTGCCTCCTTCTGCACCTCACTTTCCTCTTTCTGCACTTCAATTGCCTCTTTGTGCACCTCTCTTGTTTCTTTCTGCACCTCTGTTATTTCTTTCCACACCCTTGTTGTCTCTTTTTAAACTTGTCTTCCCTCTTTCTGTACCTCTCTTGCTTCTTTCTGCTGCTCTTGTGCCTTTTTCTGCGCCTCTCCTGCCTCTTTCTGTATCTCACTTGCCTGTTTCTGCACTTTTCTTTCATCTTTCCACACCTCTGTTGCTTCTTTAAGAAATTCTTTTGCCTCTTTCTGTACTTCTCTTGCTAGTTTCTGCACCTCTCTTGCAGCTTTCTGCACCTCGGTTGGCTCATTCTGCACCTCACTTGCTTCTTTCTGCATCCCTCTTGCCTCTTTTTGCACCCCTTTTTTCTCTTTCTGTACCTGTCTTGCATTTTCTGCACCCATGTTCCCTCATTCTGTACCTTTCCTGCCTGTTTCTGCACCTTCTGGCCTCTTTCTGTACCTCTGTTGCTTCTTTCGGCACCTCTCTTGCTCTTTCCGCACCCTTCCTGCCCCTTTCAGCACCTCTGTTGCTTTTTCTGCACTTCTATTTCTTCTTTCTGCACACCTCCTGCCTCTTTCTGTACTTGTATTGCCTCTTTGTGCACCTCTCCTACTTTTTTCTACAACCTCTTGCCTCTTTTTGCACTTCTATTGGTTCTTTCTGCACTGCTCTTGATTCTTTCTGCACCTTAATTGCCTCTTTCTGCACTTCACTTCCTTCTTCCTGTACCCCTCCTGCCTCTTTCTGTACCTTTCTTGCCTCTTTCTGTACCTCTCCTACCTCTTTCTACACCTCTTGTGCTTCTTTTTGCACCTCTGTTGGTTCTTCCTGGGCTGCTCTTGTTTCTTTCTGAACCTCTTTTACAAATTTCTGTATCCCTTTTGCCTCTTTCAATACCCCTCTTCCCTCTTTCTGCACCTCTCGTGCCTCTGTCTGCACACATGTTCCCTCTTTCTGCACCCCTTTTGCCTGTTTCTGCAACTCTGTGGCCTCTTTCTACAGTTCTCGTGCCTCATTCTGCACCCCACTTGCCTCTTTCTGCCCTTCTATTGCCTCTTTCTGCACCTGTCTTACTTTTCTCTGCACGCCTGTTGTCTCTTTTTGTATCCTTTTTTCTCTTTCTGCACCTGTCTTGCATCTTTCTGCACTCCTGTTCCCTCTTTCTGCACTTTTCCTGACTGCTTCTGCACCTTTCCTGCCTCATTCTGTACCTTTGTTGCTTCTTTCTGCCCTTCTCTTCCTTCTTTCTGCAACCCTACAGCCTCTTTCTGTACTTGTCTTGCCTCTTTGTACACCTCTGCTACTTTTCTTTGCATACCTCTTGCATCTGTTTGCACCTCTGTTGGTTCTTTGTGTATGTTCTTGCTTCTAGCTGTACCTTACTTGCTTTCTGTGCACCTCTCTTGCTTCTTTCTTTACCTCTGTTGATTTTTTCAGCAATTCTCTTGCCTCTTTCTGCACTTCTCTTCCTTCTTTCTGCACCCCTCCTGCCTCTTTCTGTACCATTCTTGCCTCTTTCTACACCTCTCCTACCTCTTTCTGCACCCTGTTGGTTCTTTCTGTGCTGCTCTTGCTTTGTTCTGCATCCCTCTTGCCTCTTTCTGTACCCCTCTTCCCTCTTTCCGTACCTGTTCACTGTTTCTGCATCCCATTTGCCTGAATCTGCAACTCTCTTGTCTCTTTCTGCAGTTCTATTGCCTTTTTCTGTACCTCTCTTACTTCTTTCTGCACCCATGGTCTCTTTCTGCACCCCAATGTCTCTTTCTGCACTCGCCTTCTCTCTTTCTGCTACTCTCTTGCTTCATTCTGCACCTCTCTTACTTCTTTCTGTACCCTTCTTCTCTTTTTTAAATTGTCTTCCCTCTTTCTGCAGTTATCTTGCCTATTTCTGTACCTCACTTGCCTCATTGTGCACCTCTCTTACTTCTTTATGCACCCCTTTTGTCTCTTTCTGTACCCCTGTTGTCTTTCTTCACTCATCTTCCCTCTTTCTGCAACTCTCTTTTGCTTCTTTCTGCACCTCTCTTGCTTCTTTCTGCACCCTTCTTCTCTTTTTTACATCCCTCCTTCCTCGTTCGGCTGTCCTCTTGCCATTTTCAGCATTTCTCTTGCCTCTTTGAGTAGTTCTCTTGCCTCCTTCTGTACCCCACTTGCCTATTTCTGTACTTCTATCGCCTCTTTCTGCACCTCTCCTGCTTCTTTCAGCACTTCTCTTGCTTCTTTCTGTACCTCTCGTGCATTTTTCGGCACCCTTCTATTATTTTTTGGTTCCCTCTTCCCTCTTTCTGCAAACTTTTGCATCTTTCTGTACCTCACTTGCTTCTTTCTTCACCCTTTGTACATCTTTGTGCACCCCTCTTCCTTCTTTCTGCACTTCTCTTGCCTCTTTTTGTATCTCTGTTGCTTCTTTCTCTACTTCTCTTGCTCTTTCTACACCTTTCACGCCTTTTCCAGCACTTCTGTTGCTTCTTACTGCACTTCTCTTCCTTCTTTCTGCATCCCTCCTGCAACTTTCTGTACTTGCGTTGCCTCTTAGTGTACCTCTCCTACTTATTTATGCTATGCACTCCTCTTGCCTCTTTCTGAACCTCTGTTGCTTATTTCAGCAATTCTCCTGCCTCCTTCTGTACTTCTCTTCCTTCTTTCTGTACCCCTCCTGCATCTTTCTGTACCTTTCGTGCCTCTTTGTGCACCTCTCCTACCCCTTACTGCACCCCTCTCGCCTCTTTGTGCACCTCTGTTAGTTCTTTCTGCACTGATCTTGCTTCTTTCTGTACCTCTTTTGCACATTTCTGATTCCCTCATGCCTCTTTCTGCACCCTCTTTCCTATTTCTCTACCTTTCTTGCTTCTTTCTCCACTTATCCTGCTTCTTTCTGCACTGCTCTTGCTTCTTTCTGCACAATTCTGTATCCCTCTTATCTCTTTCTGCACCCCTGTTCCCTCTTTTTCCACCTCTCTTGCCTCCTTGTGTACTTTTGTTCCCTCTTTCTGTACCTTTGCTACCTGTTTCTGTACCTGACTTGCATCTTTCTGTATCTTTGCTGCTTCTTTCTGTACTTTTCTTGCTTTCTGTACCCTTCACGCCTCTTTCAGCAGCTCTGTTGCTTCTTTCTGCACTGCTCATGCTTCTTTCTGCACCTTTTTTGTAAATGGCTGCATCCCTCTTGCCTCTTTCTATACCCTCCTTCCCTCTTTCTGTACCTCTCTTACCTTTGTCTGCACACCTGTTCTTTCTTTCTGCACCCCTTTTGCCTGTGTCTGCACCTCTCTTGCTACTATCTGCACCTCTCTTGCTTCTTTCTGTACCATTTTTCGTTTTTGCATCTCTCTTCCCTCTTTCTGCTGTTCTCTTTCCTCCTTATGCACCTCACTTGCCTCTTTCTGTACCTCTCTGGCATCTTTCTGCACCCCTGTTGTCTCTTTCTGCACACATCTTTCCTCTTTCTGCACCTCTCTTGTTTCTTTCTATAATTTTCTTGTTTCTTTCTGTATCTCTCCTGCATCTTTCTGAACCTCTCTTGCCTCTTTTTGCACCCTTGTCCCCTCTTTCAGCATCTTTTCCTCCCTGTTTCTGTCCCTCTCTCACCTCTTTCAGTACCTAAGTTGCGTCTTTCTGTACTTTTCTTGCTCCTTCTGCACCCTTCACGTCTCTTTCAGCACCTCACTTGCTTCTTTCTGCATCCCTCTTGCCTCTTTCTGTATCTCTCTTGCCTCTTGTTGCACCCGTGTTCCCTCTTTTTGTACCTTTCCTACCTGTTTCTGCACCTCTCTTGCCTCTTTCAACACTTTTGTTGCGTCTTTCTGTACTTTTCTTGCTCTTCGTACACCCTTCACGCGTCTTTCAGCACCTCTGTTGCTTTTTTCTGTACTTCTCTTCCTTCTTTCTGCACCCCTCCGGTCTCTTTCTGAACTTGCCTTGCCTCTTTGTATACTTCTCCTATTCATTTCTAAACCCCCTTGCCTCTTTTTGCACCTCTGTTGCTTCTGATAGCAATTCTCTTGCCTCTTTCTGCACTTTTCTTCCTTCTTTCGGTACCCCTCCTGCCTCTTTCTCTACCTTTCCTATCTCTTTGTGCACCTCTCCTACCTCTTTGTGCACCCCTCTTGAATCTTTTTGCAGCTCTGTTAGTTCTTTGTGCACTGCTCCCGCTTCTTTCTGTACTTCTTTTGAATATTTCTGCATCCTTCATGCCTCTTTCTGTACCCTCTTTCCTATTTCTCTACCTCTCTTGCTTTTTTCTGCACTTCTCCTGCTTTTTTCTGCACCGCTCTTGCTTCTTTCTTCACCTCTCTTGCAAATTTCTGTATCTCCCTTACTTCTTTCTGCACCCCTGTTCCCTCTTTCTGTACCTCTCTTACCTCTATATGCACCCTTGTTCCCTCTTTCTCTACCTTTCCTACCTGTTTCCGCACCTCTCTCGGCTCTTTCTTGCCTCTGTGGAGAATACTTTTACTTCTCTTACTGCACCCTTCACGCTTCTTTCAGCACCTCTGATGCTTCTTTCTGCACTTCTATTCCTATCTCTTCCTGTACTTGCCTTGCCTCTTTGTGCACCTTTCCTGTTTATTTCTGAACCCCTCTTGCCTACATTTGCACCTCTGTTGGTTTTTTCTACACTGCTCTTGCGTCTTTCTGCAACTCCTTTGTAAATTTCTGCATCCCTCTTGCCTCATTCTATATCCCTCTTTCCTCTTTCTGCAACATTCTTGCCTCTGTCTGCACCCCTGTTCCCTCTTTCCGTATCCCTTTTGCTTGTTTCTGCAACTCTCTTGCCTCTTTCTGCAGGTCTCTTTCCTCCTTCTGCACCTAACTTGCTTCTTTCCCTAGTGTTTGTAGGTGTTTTCACTTTATTCTAAGTGTCTCTCAGTATAGCACTGGCTCCAGGCCTGGTTACTTAGAGCCAGTTACCACCAGTACCAGTCAGCAGAATGTTGGGAGCAAAGGATGACTTTGCAACAAGGCCTCTTTCTGCACTTCTGTTGGTACTTTCTGCATATCTCTTGCTTCTTTATGTGCCTTTCTCCCTGTTTCTTCACATGTCCTACCTCTATAACCATAGTTAGAAAAAAGCATTTAAAAAATCTTTGAAATCCACTGAAAAACCATTGGTTTCAGGGACATTATAGATAAAAATTAGCATTTAAGAAACCTTAGAAATTCACTTAAAAAAACCAAGGTTTCGTGGATGTTATAGTTAGTTGGACATTTCACTGGTACAAAACCAGAGGAATTTGGCCGTTATAGTTTGTTGAGTTAACTATAACTCGCGCCCCCGCAAAGCACTGCTGATGACGTCACATATGACATCATTCATGACATGGTCAATGATATCACTGATGACATCTCAAATGTTATCACTGATGATTTCATTCAGTGACTGTGTGGTTCTGTAAAGTTTAAATATGTTATATATATATATATATACATTCAAAAAGGTTTTTTAAATGCTAATTAATAACTATAACGTCACTGAAACCTATCGTTTTTCAGTGAATGTCAAAGGTTTTTATATGCTAATTTCTAACTATTATGTCCATGAAAGCATTGGATAACTGGAACTGGATCCCCTATGTCCGACCCCTCTTGGCACGAAACAAGATCCATTTGAGGAACAAGTGAATGGGAGCTGAGGCAAGTAATAAATGGTAAAATCTTATGATCAAAAAGGGCCCAGGAGAGCTACAACAGTGCCAGCACGCACTCCTTTGCACCATAGCACAAGGGTGTAAGTGTTCTTTTTGCTCTTGGCTGATGCAGCAAATTTGGTCAAAATTGTATTGGCACCGGTGCAATCTAAATTATCCAAACATCTTGAGGTGAAATTGTTCTAGGATCATCCAAATTTGTGTATCCATATGATTGCTTTGGTGGCTAAACCCTCAGATGACTCACCATACAAAATGCATGCTATATAGTATGCATAACTCACTATGAACGATTCTTCAAGAAAATTACTGCGAAATACAGATATAATTGTAGTAATTGTGAACATGAACAACAAACTGGGTATTGAAGTTTATTGTAAAATAATTGAAAGAGAGATTCAGGGAGTAAAAATAAAGCATAATTTGTGGGTATTCATCATTCACCAAATTGTAATTTTTTTATAGTTGAATACCTTAAGTAGCAGGTTTGCCTAAAGAACTGCTTCACAAGCCAAGGATGGACTCAAATTTTAAATCCCTCTGAAATTTCAATAAAGTACATTTACGTATTTTAATAGTTCAAGTTTAAAAATGGCACACACTGACAATACATAAGAATCAATCCTGTAAAACTTGCACTAATTACCGAAAATAATAATCATGTTATGACACTATCAAATGAGCGTATTTGTTTATGAATGACAATATGGACCCATATCATGGAAACAACATCATGATACATCTCACAAATGACTAAAACAACTCTTTCTTAAAGTATACCTTTTCTTTATAGCTGAACATATAGCTGCATTTAAAAATCAAATACTAATCTTACTATCAAGTTATGGTAATTTGTTGATTGACTCACAGGTTCTGATTGATTCATGACTGAGGTGACGAGGTGCTAAAGGCAACCTAAGGTATAGAATTGCTGGAAATTGAGTGAGTTTTTAAAAATATGTTTAAGGGGATCTATTTAGAGCAATGCCTACTTCCATTACCACTCTGCATATCTGGTCTATAACAATATGAAGTTTTGGTAATTGTAATTGTATTGACCTTTAATACACAAGCCATTAATATTTTGTAAGCAGTCAGCATCTATCGAAGGATCACCTATCACAAAGATACTTTGTTACAAGATATGCTGGCTATATTTTAAACAAAGTTAGAACTGTTATACTGCATGTTGTGCTAAAATTTGATGGATCCGTAGCAGTTCTTACTTCACAGACTTTATTCATCTGACTAATTTATGGAATACATAGAATAATTTTATATTATATATTTTATTATATAATAATTATAAGGCGCCAAATGCACTCTTCTCAGAACAGGTGAGACAAGAGGAGTTCCAAAATATTATTAAGTACAGTCATGGGCATGTTCTATAAATATTGGGGCCTCTTTACATGCTCAATTTTAGATCACTGAGTGTGGGTGGAGGTCCATCGGGGAATGCAGAAATGCTGGTGGAGCTGCTGTTTGCTACACTTTCTGGACCAGGAAAATACTAAGACTAACCTTGTCTTTCAATCAGAGGTTTGTAAAGCGCAACTACACACCAGTGAGGGTCTCAAGGCACTAAAGGATCTCTCCTGAGTGCTGGGTTCATCCAAAGAGCCAGGTTTTGAGATCCTTCCTGAACTGGGGCAGTGTGGGGGGTTACCAGAGGTGGAGGAGGAGGTGGCTCCAGGCCTTGGCTGTGAGGTAGGAGCCCATTCTGGTCTTGTAGATATGCAGGATGGTGGAGGGAGAGGTGTTTGTTTAGGTATGCTGGTCCGATGTTGTGGAGGACCTTGTAGGGGTGCGTGAGGAGCTTAAAGTTTATTCTTTGCTTGATGAGGAGCCAGTGGAGAACATGGATGTGTTGGGTGATGTGGTGGAGTGGGGGGGATGTTTAGGATCAGTCTGGCTGCGACATTTTGGACAGTCTGTAGTTTGCGAAGTAGTTTCTTGTTGATTCCGGTGTAGAGAGCGTTGCCATGGTCCTGTCATCTGATGATGAGGGCCTGCTTACTTTTTTTCTGGATTTGGGTGGGATCCATCTGGACGTTTTTCAGAGTATGTGAAATCTAAATCACAGCGTCTCAGTTTTGCGCCTATCAATTTCCATACAGCAGGATAACCAACCCTTATTTCCTCATTTTATATCACAATAGTAATGCTGGATGGTATGACTTTTGCACTGACCACTAAGTATGCTGCTTTATAATGCCTTCAGTACAAGAAATTTTATTTTTAGACATAGTTTGAAGTTTGCAGCTAATCCTACGTAGGAAAATATAGCAGGACCCAAATAAGTTATATCTCCATAAATTAACTTTGGTCTTTAATTTTCATAAATTTCGATTGTTGGTAGAGGTCCATGGGTTCTGCCTGACCAGGGGCTCAAATGTTGCATCCATCCCCCCTGTAATTTCAGACTAAATACCGGGAATTGTCATAAAGACAACTGAGAGGCATATTTACAAGACCCTATTGCCAGCAGATTGTCACTTTTTTGACGTTGAGGTGCCAATACGGGCTTTGCCTTATATACAAGGCACTGTTAAGCCACTTAACATAGTTTAAAGCTGCCTTGTAAATAAGGCGGTACTAAAGGGGGTGGTGATGGACGGAGCATCTGAACCAATCAAACACTCACACCCAGTCAACAGATCTGGGTTTAATCCATCATCGTTCTTTGGCCCACTCTGCCGCCCCAGTTCAGACATGGCCATATGCAAATCAGTCTGACCCTGTGCCTCATGGGAACAGTCCAGCCCGAACTGCCAAGACATGCCTTCCCTGGACGGAATCAAGCTTCCTAGGACCGGTTTCTGGCATTCCAGCCGTATGAGTTGAAACTTCTATGTGTACAGCGCAAAGCAGCACACATAGTAGTTACCAAAATCGCCATTTAAGATAGTTTATGTGAAGGAAGGGACACCTTCCTGCACATACACAACCATTACCCACAGCGCGGGCACCCTTGCCCTAGGGGTGCATGCGTTGGTGCTAGACAGCTAAATTTAGTGCCCGGGCAGGGGGAAATGCAGGGTAGTTGTAAATATGTTGCATCTCTGCGTTTCAGAAGTGGTGGAGTGCAGTGTTAAGCCAAGCAGCATAGCGCTGTGCGCTGTCGCTTCTTTTTGTAAATATGCACCCTAAGAATGACCTAAAGAATCTAATTCGAGTTGTCTCAAAACTGGCCAAATGTGACTTTTTCATACCTTTGGTGGTAGACATCTCATTATTTTGTGACAATTTAGTTACCTACTTTACTAAGAAAAGTATGGATCATCAAAATAATGTTCAGGAAAAGTGCAATACATTTGATGTTAAACATCTGTTCATGAGAACTAGAGAAATATTGTGAATTTCTGGCAAACACTCTCCCTCTGGTAGTGTCTTCCTCAATCCAAGGTACCACCAATCACTTAACTTTTTAACTCTTATTTCTCGTATTTGTATTGGAGATAGTACTAGCCAAGTGGATTTTCTACCTGGTGTGGGAACAGAAGAAGCACTGTTTTAAGTTTTGAACCCTCGAAGGTTAGATTGTCATCATGGATTTTTTTTTGCCTCAATCTGTTTAACCTTTCCGCCACATATAATAGGTCAATTAATCCACTTTGGTCAAACAGATTCAAGAGGTGGGAATATCTGGTAGGCCTCTGGAATTGGTCTAATCCTGTCTGACAAAACAGGAGATTCACTGTCAGGTTACCTTCATATAGTTAAAAAAACGTAATTTTTATTGGGAGTGAGGCAGGTGTCTGCCCTGACACCAATCCTATTCAGTATTTATTTATGCAACTCTTGGTCAAGATTTTCAGAGGACTCGACTTCAAAATCATCTCATTTGCCGATCACACTCAGATTATTTGACAGATTGGTAAATCAGTGGTGGAATGAAGTAAGCTTTTAATAACTGCTTCGAAGGTAACTGGTGTTGGATGAATTTTAACTACCTAAGTCTGAATGGTTGAAAGACAGAAATGATTCCCTTTGATCAAGTGAAGTAGTAGTAAATTAAGTTTATTTAAACTATTTTTGTTAAAATATACAGTACATTTTCTTACAAATATCTATTATCAACATTTAAAGCCAATAAAAAACTTCCCACTGCTCAAGTACAATAAAAGAATTACATCTTAAATACAAGTCATATTACACTCATCCTTGACACAATTGCACAGACCTTAAACATTTGTTTTAATAAACAACGTATAAAAGATAAAAAGTATAAACATTCAAATAATACATGCACTTGCAAGGGATGCAACTCTAAGCCACAATTGCACTTCACAACCGCATCCTGAATGTTTTAACTCTCTCAGCCAGTGCAAATGCCGTATTCAGTCCCAATTACAATTTTAAAATTACTAATCACATTTCTGGGTTCGGTATGCTGGACAACTTTGCAAATGATACAGCATTTTTCCTGGAGTCTCTAAGGAGGATAATGGAGCTCAAATAATTGATGTCTCTCCTCCTTGACATCAGATCAACTCTGGCCTTTCAATATTTAGGTTGAGCTTGGACAGCGCTTGCGCTATCTGGAAAGATCTGTTCCATGTGCTTTGGGGGTTCTGGAGATCAGCCCCAGAACTTGTCTGCTTCCACTTTTGCTTAGGGACTTTTTTTCAGTTCAACTGCCTCAATTTAACTCTCTTGATAGAAAACGACCAGTAGAGATCAGTAAAATACCAGAATTGCTTTCTGCTTAGGAACTTTCTTTTTTCATTTTTCTGACAACTGCCTCTATTTAACTTTTTTGACATAAAACGACCAGCAGAGGACAGGAAAATACTATAATCACTTTAGCATTCCCTAGATTCCAGGCCATTGAAATTTGTCTTCCACGAGCGCTCATACACAATAATATTTTTTTCAAATCATATATTTCCTGTAATTAGACCACTGGAGGCCCAGATATTCTATTAAAAACAGAGCTGTGAACTATACCATTTCCCGCTGATAGGCAATATTTCTATCCCTGTGTATATTTGGCTTCTTCTGCAGTTTGGTGCTTACTCTCCCTCAATTTTAAAGAACAGTCGATGTTTTAGCACCCAGTCTAATGTGCTGAATAGCTAAATAAATATTCCCAATGGCAAGACCGATAGTATTGCAAATGCTTGTTGATATTCGTAGTGGGACATCACATATTAGATACTCTTCTAATTTTAGCAAATGTTATCTCACTCACCCTGCCTACACACAGCCTCACTATTACAAATGTTCTTTACACACAGCAGTTACATTTCTGTTTTACAAGATTTCAACAGCTTCTGCTATAAAATGTAGGAGATAAGAGGATACAATGGTATTCCAGGAATACAACCTTGCTTCCACTCTTTCCTTTTGAATCATAATAGTCCCAAGAGTTATTTACATTTCCAATCATATTTTAATTCTGGGCTTAAAACCTCAGCCTCATGAAGCAGTAACGAAGGAATCATTTCTTTGTAAGCTGTGAGAACGAGTTTGGTTGAGGGCTGTCAAAGTCTCTTTTACATTTCGTAAGTCCACTCACCATGGACATAGCCTGGATGTATACATTTTCCTGATTGAACTTCCATTGTAGCTTATTTTTAAATGTCATACCCAAATATTTATACGAAGATGTCTCCTTCACAACCATTTATACAATTGTCCATAGAGCTTGCACGTTTTTTACCTATCACCAACCTGTTAGTTTTTTCAAATAAATAATTAATTTGTTGGACTAACAGTATTTAACCAAACCACTCAGTTTTCTTTCCAAACCCACCTGTGTTACATCCAAGATAACTTATTCAATAGTGTAGTAAACTTGGTATGTGTCGCCCCCATATTTGGGACAATGAGGGTGTAGCAGCCTCTAAGGTTGCAGGTAGGTCTGCGAGGTACAGTGCAAAAAGAGTAGGAGTCAAAACACATCCCTGCATTAACAATCCGTTATTGGAATTTTCTGGGAAACCATGTTACAATTCCCATGTTGTGGCTTTTGCTGAATGGCCAACAAACTAGTAGGGATTTTCCGGCTATCTCATCTTCTCCCTAGAGTAGCTCAATCTACTAGACCACAGACAACACGGAAATTAAGGAAGCAGCAAAACAAATTCCCTCTGGTTTCCATTGATTTTTGAGCCAGCACCCAAAGACCAAAGTAGTGATCTGTTGTTGACTGTCCATCTTTAAATCAACCTTGTTCAATGGGCACTAGGTCTTGCTCCTGAATCCAAGAATTCAGATATCCCAGGATAGCCTTTTAATACACTTTTACACCTACATCTAACAGACAAATGAGGCAATAGGTTTTAGGATTATAAGGATTGTCCCATTTAAAAATTTGCCTTATAAAGTCCCAATTCCAGCAACCAGGAAAAATCCCCCAAGATAGAAAATGCTTTGAAACCTCTTGTGAAGAACTTTGACCATCAATCTATGTTGTATTTTTATTGTAAATGCTGGTAAATTATCTGGGCCTTCTGCCATTGACAGGTTAAGCTTTGAGATTACCTCTCTGGATGTATCCTTCCCTACTAAAACTACATTTTCCCTCAAGTATTTTTCCGGCACCATCGAATTAGGGGGACTTTTTTCATTTTCTGGGTTCCTCTTTGCAACAATTTCCAAACTTTTTTTATGCTTTTCGTTCCCAGCAGAGACAAGGGTACCGCAATACGTGAACCTGGGGCGCTGAAATGTTGTAGAAAAACAGTGGTTCTGGTGTGGCCAAAAGGTCCTTACAAAAGTGACCCTGTGGGGAGCACTAAGTTTGAGAATAGGAAGTGAATTCCTCTAGGGAGCGATGAACAATGTACAAAGAGGCATGTAGGTCAGTTTATGACAGATATTTATTTCCAAAACAATAGTATTCAGGTGCTCACACAATAAGTGAAACTAAGCGTGATGTGAAAATTGATGGTGACATTAAAAATGAAAGACATTGCATTGACAGCAATAGTAGAAACTCCTCAAATTTTTTTTACAGAGTGGGAGAAGTTCATGTTATAGGGGATCAATGGTGTTTCAATCTCAATACTTCAAGATCATCATCAGGATATATAGGAGGTGAGCAAGCTGAATTTGTGTAAAGTTGCGATATGATTAGACAACAGGAAAGGGCGCCTATGTCCTCTGTAGTTGACTTCACTTTAATGCATTGTGATGATGGTTATGCTGAATTAAATAGTCAGTATCTTGAAGGACAGCTGTGTAAGTCAGGGTTAAGACTCAAAGCCGGTAATTAGTTTTTTGTTGAACCCAGGTCATTAAATGAAATTCCAGGAATGAAGAGCGGAGCGTGTCCTGCTGCTGCGGCTGCCTGCACTGAGTCCAAGTAGTTTTGAGTAATCCCTCAGGTTAGCTTTCACATTTATTGTTTTTGTTGCTCACCATACAACCTCAGACTAAACCCAGTCAAATACAAATCAGCCTTGGTCAAGCTCCATCAGGAATGGCTCAGTCTGAACTCCCAATCCCGGACTGAACTAGAATACAAGCAGCCCAATATTGTTTTTGAGCCTCTATCAAAAATGATAGGTTGGAATGCTACACCAAGTGATTGCTAGTAGTTAGACTATTTCCAACCATTTATTCCATCACTGTTTGCTGTTTCTCTCAAAATATACTTGTAACAGGTCACTGTGATCAGAGAAGTTATCCATTTTAAGGGCTCTGCGTAATCAAAGGCTAGGTAGAACATTCTTTTTTGCAGCTGCATTGCCTTGGAATGCCCTACCTAATTCCCTTTAAAAAAAGGAAAATCTGATCTCATTTAGAAAAGACTTTAAAACCTTCCTCATTTGCTTCATAGACTGATGGCTTATTGCTACACCTTACTGTGATCCTTTATGTGTCAGGAAGCTTTAGGGTATCTCTTTGCCTTTTATTAGTATTTGTGCACTAACCCAAAGTTAAAGCATGACTTGGTAGCTGCTTTGGCACATTCTGACCCCATGCACTATAATTTCAATTTTTTGGAGTTTGAAAATAGTGGATTGTAGAATGTCTGCAGTTTGCCATAAATACTGGTGTTTCCTTCGCTAAATTGAAACTACATTGTGATTTTTTTTTTACAATAATGAAATATTTGTAGGGCATTCATTATAAGAAATAGAGGTGATATCCATGAAAAATACACCATAGTCGTATCACGAGGATCTCTGATTTTATGAAATATCTGGAATGTTAAAGGGATGGCACTGGGCCCAAATACTGTAACCGATTGACGTGAGAATTTAAGAACATTGTGTTGTTCCAAATAACAATTAACATGGTGGTCTTTTTTGGACATTATTTTATCGTTCAAAAGTCCTAAAAACACATATTGATCTAATTTTTGTATCAGAAGACGTGGTGGGATGCTGAGTGGTAGGACCTTTTCAACTCACTGAAAATTGTGCCATTTTCGCATTCCTCAAGAAATTGTGCTTTTTAAACGTATTGGGTCATTTAGAGTTTCGCAGGAGAAGAGCCTTACACATGCACTTCTACTGCTTCACCAAACTCATGGCTTCTCTACTTTACCAAGAGGAGAGGGAAGTACTTTGACTGTGGAGTCTCAACTGACTTTACTGTTCTAAACGTCTGACAGTGTGCTTGGGTGGTTCCATAAACAGAACAGAGAACCCCACTAGGCAGGTATTTGATCTCTCAAATGTGGTGGAGGGTCCTCCACCATAGTGCTGTATGCATTGGCCTTTGCCACCTAGGTGGCCTGTATAGTTATTGCCAAGAACTTAAATTAACCCTGTAGTTGAAGGTTCAGATTACATTCTGTGTAAGAAAAAAATGCGGGGCCCATGCAGGCAATTCCTCTATGGAGTCCTCAAATTATCTAGTTTTCAGAAAAGTCTGTGATTGGTAGTGGTTCCTTGGTTTTAGCTGCCCTAGGCCCAAATGGTGTAACCATTTGAAATGGGAGATTTTGACTTCTGTTTGTACACATTAGGTACTCTTATTAACATGAATGTGAAGTATATATTGTTTCAACATTTCCCTCCTATTCTGGGTAGAAACATATAGTGGTATCCAAGCAAACCATGCCTTCCAGGATATTCATGGGTCTCTAGGCTACTTAGGTTTCCTATGCTGCCACCTGACTGTGTTCAATACATCGGACATTTCTCATAGGAAATCAAGACCATCCTGTTTATCCAAATAACAGTTTGCATATTTGCAGACTTTGTTGTACTTTTTGCCCTTTCCAGTCCTGTATTATTGGCACACACACAAATGTGGGTGTGGGTTTTATCGGGAGATGTCTTGGACACAAAATTTGTTTAACATTTGATTAGATGTAAGGAAATTATGATTTGTTGACATAGTTTGACATGTATAAGATATAGAGTGTAAGGAAAATTGGTGGTATATTCCCACTAGCTTTCAGTTTCAGAAATCTCTCCTTTTGGTGGGGTTCCTGGGATGTTGGCTGATCTTCGGCCCAAAACTTGCATTGACCCTTCAAGTAAATTTGAGACCATTTCTATTTGTCCAAATAACACTTATCAACAGTAGGGTTTTGCCTTTATCTGCCCTATGCAATAGGCTCAGCCACACATGTGAAGATAGTTTTTATTGTGGAAAATGTGGACATTTGGGTGGGGAGGCATTTTGAATCAGACTGCAGATCCTTGTATATACTGTCACCTAAACGTAATGAATTGTTTTTTTCAGCCATTCAATTAGGTTTTTATGGCATTCTGGGTAATACAAAGTGATGGATCATTTCTTGCTACACATTTCTGGACTACTGAGTTTCTTGTTTTGAGAAATGTCTAGGCATGTAAGGGTTGCTTGGGTAAGGATTAACTTCAGGTCTAAATACAGCAGCCGTTTCCTAATAACATTAGAGAAAATGTTTCTACTTAGCATGGATTTTGATTCGCCCTTCTCATGTCCCAAACAGTATGGCAACTCATGAATGCACATGCTTGGCCTGATTCACAAACTGCATTTCCTAGTATGCAAAGTAGTGCTACGATAATATCACTTGCTTACTAGAAAGTGCAAATCACAAAACCTATGAATGGAAATCTACATCTCTCCTATCTTTTTTATTGGGAGATCCTCACACATGCAGGTTTACTACTAAATAGTAAATGTGGGAGGGACCAGAGGGTGTGGTTAGAAAGTGATGAGTACTTACTATTAAATTGGAGGGGCTTATGGATGAGTAAGGTGGGTTTTGAGAGAACTTTGTAGGGGTTCACAGAGGGACAGAAACACACAAACAAAAGAGAAAGCTTGCTGCCACTTACAAACTTTACTTCTAAAGGTACTACAGTCAAAAAGGACCCAAAATATTACATGGAATTGGGGGCGCTATAGGGTGCACTGCGGAATGGCTACACATTAGTGCTGCTCCGCCGGGCAGAACGCATAATTGCTTAAATAATGCGTATTTGGCCCGCATAAACCCTGCAACGATATCACCACCGCAGTCGGAAAAGCATAGCTACCCGATGACGCGCCCACTCTCGCTGAAACGGCGCAGTAACAACTGAAAATCCGGAACAAAAAACTGAGATCCAGGGCTCGCCAAACACGACAAAATGGCGGCGCGCACGGACCGATAGCCCGAAGCAGCAGCCCGGAGCTGACTGTCATCTGAGTGAACATAGGATATCGGGCACTGCATATACCCAAGAATGTCTCCATCTGGATACCAAGTGCCAGTCCGTCCAACAGATAAGTGTAAGTGAACAGGGGGTTAATACTGATCGGCGCTACATAATAACATCTGCCAACCCCAAAGGCGCAACGGTTGGGGTCACAAATACAGCTCAAAATTACCGGTACGCGCTGTCCATGTGCACAGTACATACTGAACACCACCAGCAGCAAACGTACTAGATGTCCCACAAAGCGCAGCGACGTCATTATATGGGTGACAAATGATCCAGCTCCTGAGGCGGACAATTCTTCTGTACTAATCAGCTCATCTCTGCCAGCTTGTTCCAGGGTGCGGCCTGGGAGACGAACGCCCATCAGTACTTATCAGCCACGCGCTGCTACATAGCGCAATATCCGATTGACCAGCGCAGCTTGAATCAGCACTAGCAGCCTAAAGGAAAACTACACCATTACAGAAAGAGGTGTACCGGGCTAAACGATCAGACAATGCCACCCCAGTGACTACAATCAAGCCTGATCTAGCAACTATACGACTGGCACAACAAACATGACTTGCACCCGCTAATGCGCCGGCATTCACAACGCTTTAAAACGCAGAGCTGGAAATAATTGCACTAACATCACACAGTTCATGATGCCATCTAGAGCAAATGCACATGGCGTAGAATAATGGACTAACACCTAATAATGCAGTAGCATATTCGACGTCTCTGACCTCAACCTGCTAGATGTTACTCCTTGAGGACCTGAATGAAATCAGACACACAAGGTCAAAAAATCAACAATAACAACAGCTTTTCTCTACCACAGGCTACCACCTGCGCAAAAATATGGGCAAACCAGATAGACAGCAGCAAAAGTTGACGTTAGACAACCGCCATGCGACTAAGTCTACTTCTGCTCACTCCGATATGGAATTGAACACTGCATTCTCGAAGGATACAACCATGGAATCCAAGCTGCATGCCATCCAGCAAAGTCTACAAAAAATACATGGAAATATAGACAATCTCACCACCAGAGTAGACAATATGGCCGCAAAATTAGACAAGCAAGGGGAGCACCTCAACGAGGCTGAACTGAGATTATAGGGGTGGAAGCTGAATCGTGCAACACAGCGAAGAAATGTACAGACACCGAGAAGATACTAGAGAGTATTAAAAAGTAAGAATGAGGACTTGGAGGCGAGATCTTACCGCAACAATATACAAATCATGGGTGTGCCGGAAAGCACAAATATTGGACGATTGGAACACTACGTGGAAACTATGCTCATAGAAGTGTTTGGTGCAGATCAATTTTCACTGTTACTTATTGTAGAGCGAACCCACAGAACACTAGCAGCAAATCCTCCTCCCGGAACAGCGCCAAGACCTAAAATAGCCTGCATACTCAATTATAGAGATCGTGACACACTGTTAAGACTAGCAGGAGAAAAGCAGAATATCCACTATCAAAACAACAACATATCATTTTATCCAGACTTTACCATGGCAGTACAAGCAGCACAAAGGGAATTCTTTGCAGTAAAGAAAAAGCTATGAGAGCTGGGCATAGAGTACACAATGCTATACCTGGCAAGACTAAAGATTGTGCATGAGAAACACACTAAAAGTTTTATAACACCAAGAGCTGTTCAGGAATACGTAAAACAATTTCACAACGTAGGAAGCCCCAGGATCAGAGAGAATCACCACAATGCCTAGAAGAGAACTAACTGTAATAACGACGCAATTTCCAACCCCATGAGAGCTAGCAGCTCCCTGGGTAACAGCATTTGAAAGCTGATATCATTATCGACCAGCCAAAGGTAGGAAGTAAACGTAGACATCATGTATGACATGGCTGGGATAATTGCACTTAAGCACGAACAATGGGACTTTGCACTGATTACCACATGTTGGGACCGCAATGCATGAATCAGGTACTATAGTGCTAAGTCGTGCAACTAGTGCTATATAGACAACAGCAGACGCACAAAAGCTGGGGACTGGTTTAGACCATAACAATTCATTACACTGGTATTCTGAACTAAATAATAGCTGCCCAAGTATACAAGGCACTTAGGATGAACCAGTTACTGTGATAATTTACACTCCATAACTGACTATGTTAATTTGTTACGGGCCGAATGACAAACAGACAGTTCTGGCCACATACGCACTGCTGATGAGTATGTGGGTACCTAGCGGCCCCCATGCGGGTATGGTCCTACAGAATTTGGCTGTTTAAAGTTTGTGTTTTATGGGAATGTCTTTGGAATGATTGGGATGCTAGAGTGGGAGGGGGGATAGAGGGTAAATGTTGTTTTACAGGCACACCAATACGTATTAAAATGCTAAATGAGATGGCAACTCACATTATCGATATACACCGAACCATGTACCACATGAACATTAAGTCAACATATGTAAACAAGGATAGCATGCACCACCGTCAATGACTGCGGATAATAGGTCAATACAGATTCAGCTATTACCTTGGAATATACGTGGGCTCAATAATACCAAAAAATACGACAGATGTTTGCCTATCTAGATAGGCATAAGATTGAAATAGCACTGATACAAGAATCTCATCTACCTAAATCCGCCGAAAGAAAGTTTGGAATTAGATGGGCAGAAGTAGCCTTGTCCACCGCATGCTCGACCTATTCACGGGGTGTGTTATTATTGATCAAAAAGGGGATCCTGTTCCAGGTAGAACACACTATCACAGACGTCCAAGAGGAGGTATGTCATAATCACCGGATTTCTACATGGACATCATGTAGGCCTGGTAAATATATGCGGTCCCAACATGGACAACCCCGAGTTCTTTCAGGGCATATGGAAAGCATTAGGAGAGTTACCAGACATGGAATGTATTTGGGAACGGGACTTAAACAACTCACTAAACGAACATATGGACAGATCTGGTAATGCAAAAGAGCCTCATAGGAAGGCGGTAAAGGCGGTGCAAGATGGTATGGCCGAATTTCGCATGTTTGATGTGTGGAGTGAAAGACACCCACAACAGCTAATGAGCACACATACCTCCACAGTGCACAACAGTTGGTCACAACTAGACTACTGGCTAGTGACAGAAATGGCCAGCACAAAGACATTGTCGGACCATAACCCGGTCCTACTCACACTGACACTCCCGAACTACTCTCCACCCTCCTATGTCTGGCGTTTTAATGCCAAAGCACTACTAGACCCACTGTACAAAGAAACAATCAGAGAGGCTATAGAGGACTACTTCACTCTGAATGCACATTCCGTGGAGGATGTTAGGCTACTTTGGGTGGCCTTTAACCCCTTCGACGCTCATGACGAGCTGGGCTCGTCATGAGGTAGCCTCCCAGCACGCTCATGACGAGCCCAGCTCGTCATGAATAATGGGTTTTTGAAAATCCCAGCGCAGGAAGGGAAAATGTGCCGCGAGGATGTGGTTAACAACTCACTAGATGTGAACAAAAACTGAAAGATCTAGAACAACACTGTGATCACAGAAAAGATGCAGCCACCCTGGCCACAATACGGGAAATAGTATCAGAGTATCAAGCAGGAATGTATGAGGATGCCTACAAAAAGCAAATACTCCCCGCACTCTACGTGAGGCATTACTAATCGCATTATTAAAACCAGATAAAGAACCAGATCTCTGCATCATATCACCCGCTATCATTAATGAATACAGATGCCAAACTCTTCGCGAAACTAATAGCACAACAACTACAACCCTTCATGACGAGCATAATATTGCCTGATCAATCGGGATTCATTCCAACAATGCCACCTCACACAATATCCGCACCATATTTACCCTTAGGACGCTGCCAAAGCCTTCGACACAATTGAATGAAAATATCTGTTCACGGTACTAACTAAAATGAGTATGTCTCCATGGCTTATATAATGAATTAGAATACTATATACCAAACCAGTAGCACGCCTAAAGGTAAACAAACACATTTCGGATAAAATACACGTAACCTGTGGCACCAGGCAAGATTGTCCACTATCACCCCTTTTATTTGCAATTGTATTGGAACCCTTAGCATGTAAAATTAGACAACTGCACAAAACCACAGCTTTGTAATTCCCACAGCGCCCACTAAACATCTCTATGTATGCAGACGACATTTATTTATTTATTTTATTTTGGGTTCTTTTATAGCGCAGGAATTCGATCTCCGAGGAGATATCTCCGCGCTTTGTTCTATCTGATGACCAAGCTTAAGTCAGTAGAATCTGAAAGATAGATGATTGGCATATGAGAGCTATAGAGTAGTGAATAAAAACTTTTTAAGCATTTCCTAAATGCAGGTAGATTAGGGTTAAGTCTGAGAGTGAGTGCCAAGGAATTCCAGAGAGTAGGGCCTTTGTAAGATCTGGGGATCGAGAGTAGAGCCTGATGTTTTGATCGTAACGAACGACCTGGTTGGTAAGGCTTAAAAACTTCTGCAAGATATCTGGGTCCAGTGCCGAACAAGCATTTGTGGATGGTACAACAAATCTTGAATTTCAATCTCAGGCAAATGGGGAGCCAATGGAGTTTATTTAATAGGGGACGGGAGGGAGACCTAGCTGGAACATTTAGGATCAATCTAGCGGCCGTATTTTGGGCCACTTGTAACCTCCCTAGTTGTTCCTCGTTGGCTGATATAAGTAGCCCATTACAATAATCTAACCTGCTGATTACCAGGGTTTGTACCAGTGTTCTTCTATGAGGGTCTGCTAAGTATGGGAAGACTCTTCTAAGTAGGCCAATCACCCTCATACAGGTTCCTGTAACCTGTATAACATAATCTTTGAGTACCAGGGATTGGTCCAATTTGACGCCCAAGTTTTTTACATTTTCTTTGGGACATGGTGTCGCGCCTAGTTCAGGCGGCCACCACTCAGGGGACCAAAGAAGTGGAGCATTACCGAAGAGCATGACCTCCGTCTTGCCCACATTACACTGTAGGCAATTGGAGGTCATCCATCCGGCAATGGCTCTCATTCCAACGGCAAATGAGTCTTTCACCTCAGATGTCATATTCTGGAAGGGAAATAAAAGCTGAGTATCATCAGCGTAAGATATTGGTGTAAACCCATATTCTCTCACAATATTCGCCAGGGGGGCCACATATATATTAAAGAGCGTAGGGCTCAAGCATGAGCCCTGTGGAACCCCCTTTGTGAGCTCCCTATAGATAGAACTGTGGGAGCCCAGGCGAACACATTGTGAGCGACCTGAGATGAAACTTTGCAGCCATGATAGGGCCACTCCATCCACTCCCACCCTTTTTAGACGACTGATGAGGATGTCATGAGACACCATGTCGAAGGCAGCGGAGAAATCCAATAGCACCAGAATCATTGAGCCTCCCCCATCTTGTGCCATCCTGATGGTATTGGTCACAGAGAGGAGAGCTGATTCTGTGCTATGGTTTGGCCTGAACCCAGATTGTGAGGGGTTCAGGCCGTCCGCTGCCTCGATGAATTTCGACAGGTGAAGGTTGACATGTCTCTCAGTCATCTTACTCAGGTGGGGTAGGAGGGATATTGGGCGGAGATTATTAAGATTTGACCATGGTAAGGAGGTATTCTTCTGAACCGGGTTTACAACCGCTTTTTTCCAATCATTAGGAATCTTTCCCTCCTTGAGGGAGAGATTAATTAATGACGTAAAGCTCGGAGCTAATAAGCTTCCTAGGGAGACCATCATTTTAGCAGGTATCATATCTGTTGGAGAGCCAGATTTTATTGAATTGAGTAGGGTGATGACTTCTGTTAAACTGATTTCTGGGATTGTGGTCAAGGTGATCCTATTGTCGTCCGTTTTGTCTAGCTTAGGGCTAAGAGCTAAGAGGGCACAATATTTCACCCTTATTTATTACCTTCAAAGAATATAGAGACATCATCACACAAGGTTTGGCTGAGGTCGTCCGAGCTTTCGCAGGCTGTGGGCTTGACGAATGTTTGCAAGATTTTATAAAGTTCTCTTGTGGAGTTTCCAGCCTCCGTTATTTGGTTCTCCAATTTATGTTTTCTTGCTTTTTTTAATATTTTTGAAGTAATTGGATTGTGCTTCTAGATAGAGCATTTTACTAATGGAGGTATGTCTTTTTCTCCATTTTTTCTCCAGACTTCTACATTTTTGCTTCACATGGTACTCTACATGAGAGAACCCACTGTGAACCTATCCCCCCTCCTTAGGGAATATATTAAAATAGGTTGGCACTAGGGATTACAAATAAATTGGGGCAAATCTATTATAATCGCTTGACGGAAATAACAAAGCCACATATGACAGAGTACCTGCTGGAATGGCAAAACAACCCTGTTAAATACCTGGGAATTTGGTTCCACCGAGACCCCGCCACAGTAATAAAGGCTAACTATGGTACAGCAATAACAAAACTAGAAGACAAAATAGAGCGATGGATTCATATCCCTCTTTCACTGGCAGACAGGATTGCCATAATTAAAATGGTAATATTGCCGACGTTTTTATATTTATTTAACAATATCCCCATAACTCCCCCCACCCCAGTGTTCCAGAAACTAAAATCACTACTAAACCGGCTGATATGGGCTGCTAAGCAAGCACACCTGGAATTACAAACATTAACATTACCCTACAATAAAGGGGGCTTTGCAGTACCCAATCTTTTATTATATTACCTCTGCAAACAGGCGCAATACGCCCTCTATTGGTTTCATCCAGTGCCATATATGACCCACGTAGCGGTTGACGATGGGGACGCCCACCCTATACCACTCAGCTCCATTCTCACGCATAAGCTCTCTCACATAGCCAGAAACAAGGTAAATACAATATGTGCAACCAATGCTGCGTGGTGCTGCATGGGGGTATTAGCGCACACATTTCCACTATACGCACCAGCGATGCCATCAAGACACCATCAGGCTCTCTCGGTGACGCAGGAAGACACCAGCGTAAACCTACAACTATAGGTGGGGCTGGACAAGATGGGAGACCTCTACACTAACGGCGTATTACTAGAAACCACTGACCTTAGTAATATAAGCAACCCGTCATTGCTGTTTAAATTCACCTGCCATAGACTGAGAGGAGTGCTCAAGCAACTATATCAATGTTTTCCCACAGAACCATCTATACTATCGGCCCTTCAAATAATCATCACACATCTGAGTAATGCGCATCGAGTCTCTAAACTATATAAATTGCTACAAGAACATATAGTGGGTAATATTCTAAAACCTAGAGAGAGATAGAATGCTTATTTGGAAACACCACTAGACGATGCAGAATGGGCAGTCCATTGTACATTAACTGCAATGATAACCCCTAACGAAAACCTCAGAATCATACACTACAAGTACATTCACCAAATATATCATACTCCACTGAAACTGAAAAAATATGGATTACGAGATGATGCGTGCTGTAAACGATGTGGGACCCACGATGCTGATGTTACACATTTAGCGTGGACATGTATGAAAGTTGGGGAATATTGGGAGGAACTTCTGTCACTCTTAGGCAAAATGTTAACAATTACGATGGAATGCACAATACGAACCTGTTTACTGGGCCTAGTGGCAACATTGCGGGCCATGAAGAAAAAATTCTGTAAATCGCATTACTGCTGGCGAAGAGACGAGTCTCTATTTGCTGGGACAGCAAGAACTGTCCGAATGGTAAACTATGGCTAAAATATATGATATTGTAGAGACACATTGACAACCTACGAAGAAGAACTACCACCTGGCTCTAAACCAAGAGACTATTGGGCACCCTTAACAAACTATTTACTAGCACATCCAGCAGTTCTGCAGCCAATTGCTAAGTAATTAACATTAGACTAATGCATTGATAAATGCATGCACAAAGTACTGTTATCATTGGATCCGAAAACGGAAACTACTACTGTAATGATGTATGATGGTATTGTGTGATTTACTTTTTTTTGTTGTTGTATGCTGATATATATACATTATGGTTCACCATATAAACCTTTGATAAATATATATATATATATATTGCAGTACTCCATCCACCAATAATCCAATGCCACACAACGGATCAGGATAGACACGCGGACCCAAATTTACTTCTGTGCTTATTTATTTAAAGTTTCTGCCCTGCATCCCATGCCGTCATGACGCGTTTCGGTCCGACCTGGACCTTGATCACATGACACGTTACTCATGGATAGGCGCCAAATTTAAAGTGCAACATACCAAAATTCAAACCAGCTGTGTCTTGACAAGTATAAAGCCGGAAAACAGACTATGGAGTACAATTGCCGCATAGAATGCTACATGTTGCCGAAAATGTGGCAACCCAAAATTGTATAGATATAAAATCCTAATGTTAATAATCCATTAGTATAATAAAACCAAGTACATAATAATTTACATATGCGTTGGAAAAAATTCTTTAAATAACTCATTGTTTATCTAAAAGGTTCTGACTATACAATACAGGATTCATATTAGCCACACAAACTAGGTACTCAATATATGGTCCGTACAGTTTTGGTAAAGGATCAAGCCCAAGTGGGCAAGCACTTCAAATAGGCGACCTACACCCAAGAATTAGTGGTCGATTGCATCAACTACCTCAGTGCCAATGGCACAAATAGCGCGATGCAAAAAAATAAAGATAAAAAATATAATCCAAATAGTGAACCCAATTTGAATCTATGAAGATCCAAAACCAATCAATACCAGTGTAATTAAGAAAAAGTTCTTTGATATGAGATATGTGATGTTAAAAACAAATATATTATTTCATTATAAAAAGGCGCTTGTTCTCAATTCATTTCATAATTTGACATATACATGGAGATTAATTGATGGGTCAAATAAATTGGTAAGTGCTACAGATATATATATATATACACATAGCGAGGTATCACAGGTTTCATCAGGATCACAGTCACAACCCAATATGGAGGACATTGTTTTATATGCATGTGTATAAATCCTCCGTGGCGTTTAAACCCATTGGGGACTTGGTATTGAGTTCCAGAATGTATTTGGTCTCTAGCAAACGTAAAGCACTTTCTCTGTCCCCACCCTTGCGTGTCGGCAGTATGCAGTCAATGGCATAATAACAGAGAAAGGTGTTGTCACTGCCATGTTTGGTTTCAAAGTGCCGGGCAACTGGGTACGATTGGTCTTTGTTTGTAATCGCCCGGAGGTGTTGTAAAATCCTCATATGCTCGGGTAATTTGGTACTGTCAATGTAGCGGAGTGCACAAGGGCACTCCAAAACATAAACAACGTATTCTGTTTTACACGTTATACGTCGTTTATATATATTACATGTAATTGTGGCAAGTTTGCTTCTCCCAATCTTGAAATTAAATGATGCACAAGGCAAGGCTGCCCCCACTGTCCCCTAATTTTTCTGGTCATGGTTTATCACCTTGCCGTTGCCGTTGGGATCAGAACATCAAAGGGATATACACAACTGTAGACAAACACAAAGCAATGTATTATTCTGATGACATCTTGGTCACCCTCTCAAATGCCCCCCAATTTTATATTTGCTTTATAATCGGTGATTGACTCCTTCTCCGTGTTTCTGGGCTATAAAACCAATGTGAAACTCTCACAATGACATCAACTGCAATTAGAACTTCCATTGGAAATCCCCCATTCAAATGACTGTCTGTACCTCTCAAATACATTGGCATCTAACTAAATATGTACCAGAGCCACATGGTTGGGGATAATGTGACTCCCATAATTGATAAAACCAAAAACAAATTTGCCACCTGGTCTGGAATATGTGTAGGGCAATAGTCAGATAGTGAAAATTAATCTTGTAGCTGAAAGATCAACGATACCATCAGGAGGTTTATTTGACTTGACAGTAATTATAGACTTAAAACATCTAACAGGACGCCGAGAAGACCGCAGGAGACTTCTGCCTCTCTCTTATACCGGTTGACCTCCTAGCTTGCACTGACCATATACATGTTGAAAACATAAAGGGATATTTCACTGTGGGAATTGATAGAACACCTTCTTGGTATTACAAGCAATCTAGCGATACTCTATACTGACCTCACCTGAATGCATCATCCTTTCTACTCCATTCTGAAGGCCACACAGCAAACGCGGATGAGGGCACATTTCTTTAATGCAGACACCTGCTTCAATTCATTCAGATGCATCTGTTTGGAGGAAAAAACATTATATATTGAAGGGGTTAAGATTGCATGGTCGTTATGAAAAGAAAAGTGAATACATTATCTGGAAAATGTCATCCACAATGGTGATATTATCTCCTTTGAGACCCTCACACAAAAATATGAATTTCCACTGTCAAAGTGATGACAATAGCTGTAGCCATCTCACAGCCTCAGAGCAAATCTTGATTTCCAAGCTAATATGCTTGAATCTGACACTCTATTGCAATACATCATGAAATGGAAAGAACACAGAGGAATCATGTCTGGGCTGTACCTGACATTGCTAGATAACCTCTTTTCAAAACTAAATGCAAAGTCTCTCCACTGTTAATGGGACATGCAAATTTGAATTGCTATCCTGGATGATTTCTGGCTCTCCATTTTGAAGAATCCTGAAAACACCTTGCGGGCAGCCAGGCTAAAATGTGCTTACTATAAAATCTTTTTCTAAAATCATTTGCACCGGTTCCTAACCAAACTCCATTGTGCTCACATGAAACAGGATTCTAAATGCTGGAGGTGCAACTATCTAAATATGATATTGTCCATATTTTGTGGGAATTTGGGGTGCTTCCTACAGCTAAAGCATTATTAGGGGTAAGATTACAATGGAAATTAGAGTAGCTACCCATTTATTAGGGAAAATAGCCATGCTATGTGACACATCACAGTTACCCCCAACGCCTCACCATACAAAACAATGGCTCTTAATGGCCCTTGCAGTAGTCAAGGGGGGGATATTGCGCTATTGGAAGACAGCCATAAGACAGCCTTTTCAGCACTGGTTAACAAATACGCATTGAGTAGTCATGTATGAAAAAACTATTTGTAAGCTCATTGGCAACCTGCAACATTTTGTAGAGGTATGAGGCAAGTGCCTGAAATAAATACTTTTATTGGCTTACACCACCCTATGTATTGATGAGGGGTCATTTGTGAGCCCCAGTGAAAATACATTTCTATGTATTCTTTAAAACTTCAAAATGAATGAATATATTTTTAACATTATTTCTATCGGGTTCCATTTCAAATCCTCAACTACAATATTTTTTATGGGGTCTTTTTTTGCACTATCAGTGGTTGGCCATGTGTGGTAGTGGACTTACTCCCAGGTCCATGCTGGAGTACATTTACTACTGTTTTGGGTCATTATTGACTGTGGTTAATTTAAACTCATAATTCTGGCTCCACCCTCTGTTTCAGGGAGTGGAGACCTGTATTAAATTTAGCCTCCAAAATAAAAAGCCAAAAGTAGTACATTTACCACAAAGTGTAAGAGTAGATTTACCCATAAAGATTTACTCACTGGTAAATTTGTGAATAGGCCACTATGGATTTAGGAGAGACAGTGTTATTGTCTTCAAACAGAAAGGGACATGTAAGTCGACAATTTGTAGTAAATTTATTACTTACTCTGAAATGATGAATGACCAAAAGTAGTATATTTACTACAAAGGGTTAGAGTAAATTTACCCATAAAGATGTACTCATTTGTAAATTTACTTTTGTGATTATGACACTACAGGTTTAAAAGAGGCAGTGCTATTTCCTTTCACAATCCAATTTTACCAGCAGGATGAAGCACAGCAGGTGCGTGTCAGCTCTAGCTGCAATACTCCCCAGATATCCTCTGACTCCTGCCGAGTCGGTAAGTCCTGTCCCTTTTGACACCAATACCCGCTGCCTGCCACAGCCTCTGTCTTTACACTGGTGTGCCTGCTGAGTATGCCTGACTAGACAGCCTTTTATTTCCTGTTAGGTTAGCCTGCTTGTCTACCTGATGCGTATGCCTGTGTAGCCTTTATTCTTCAATATAGCTGCTTGTATTATTCCCAGCTAGCCTTCATTTAAGTCTTAGCAATTGTATTTAAGGTTTAGCCACTGTGCTTTGTGTTCTAACCATTCTATGTGTCTGCTTTTATTTTCCTTGTCTGTTTTGCAGCCAACTCGCCTGGTACATGTCCCTCAGTTTTTGCCTCTCCTCCTGCCGCCTAGTGCCCCTCCCTTCCCTGGACATACTTAAAGCAGGCTGCAGTGCCACTCAATTGAGCAGGTCCTGTGCCAGCTCCCCCCCGCAGTCTTTCCAGGTCTCCTCTGTGTCCTAGAGAATCGGTAAGCCGCATCCCCTTTAGACATTGAGCCCACTACATGTTTTAGCCTCTGTGTTTTCTGTTGTATCCATTCTATTTGCCTGGCTTTCTTTTGCTTGACTGTTTTTGCAGCCAACTCCCCTGGTGCTTTTCCAGCTATTTTATCGCTCTCATCCCACCTCCCAACACCTAGCGCCCCTCCCTCCCCAGGACCTACTTGGTGGAGGTTGCAGTGCATCCGAGCAGTGTGCTGCCAGTGGTGCAACAAAGGTAAGCCTTTCTGCGCCTGTCCATGTTTGCACCATGCCCAACGCCAGGAACCCTGGCTCTAGGACCACCCACCACTACTTCTCCGCAGAGCTCTAGACCCTAAAACCCAGACGCCACAACAACAACTGCTGCATCACCTCCCCCAAATCCACAGAAGTACATCTCACATGCTGCCTCAGTCGTTTCACCTGCAACCCAGGACCAGCCACCCACACAGTAACCCTCGTCACGCCCACCCAAGAAACCATGAACACATCGGTACCCGCTCCTGTGCATTCTGCTGCATTCCCGGTCCCTCTGCAGACATGCCTTGGAAATCTGGGACACCATCGCCTCCGTTCTTCCCAACATGATCTTCATCACTGAAACATGGTTCAACCCCCCTCAACCCAAAACTTTGCCAATGCAATGCTTGACTGCTACTAGATGATACACTGAGACGCACCATAAACATGGAGGAGGCAGCACCATCATCCACATGGAAACCATCCGATGCACACCCACTGAAGACTGAACCACACTAATCAAGGAGCATCTCACCTTCCAGCTCCAAACTGACATCAAGACAACCTTCATGGGCATCCTCTCCTACAGACTACCGGGACTATGACCGTTATTCTCTAACGCCATCACTGAATTCATCGCTCCCTAGCGGTTAACTCCAGACTTTACATCCTAGTCAGTGACCTCAACTTCACCTTTGTGACCCAACTATGTCTACTCTACCAACCTTCTGGAAAGCTTGAGCACCATCAGCCTCACCCAACTGATTGCCAACTCGACATGCAACGTAGGACACATGCTGGACCCAATCTTCACATCCAGAGAGAGGGCCAAATACAGAACCTACCACACCATCTTCCACTGCACCATCAAACGGCTCCCAGCATGCCACCACCAGACTCCTGAACTCCTTCCACCACAGTTGGAACAAAGTGATTGGGACCCAGTGGAGAGAGGCCCTCAATACCTTCCAGCCAGATAATGAGTCAAAGCTGGACCAGGCCATCCAGAACTTCTCTAACTGGATCACCGAATGCGCAGACAGGGTTGCCCCTTGAAGACAACCAAAACCAGCAGACCCTTCAACAAGCCAGCTGGTACACTCCAGAGCTCAGAACCATCCAGCATAACTGCTAACAACTGGAAAAGCAATACCGCTCCACCAAAGACTCCGCCAACCAGACTTCCTTCCAATCAATCCTCAATGAATACCACCAATGCATTAAAGACACAAAATAAGACTTCCTCACAGACTGCATCAAAGGAACAAGCACCAACCATAATAAGGAAGTCTTCAAAATCAACAGAGAATTCTCTGGCCCGGCTACAACAGAGAAAGTGGTCTATTCTTCCCAAGAACTCTGTGATACCTTGTCAGACTACGTCCACAGCAACCTAGCCACCATCTACCACAACTTTGGCCCTCAACCCACAGACTGCACCAACCTTCGCCCTCCAACTGACACCAACTACCCGATCACTGCTTGGACTCCACTCACCACACAGAAGAGAGCAGCTATCATGTCCTCCATCCACATTTCTTCAACCTCAGGACCTTCAAACTCACCAACATCCTCAATGCCTCCATCTCCTCTGCGTCCTTTCCCAACAAATGGAAACATGCACAGGTAAGCCCTCTACTGAAGAAACTAACAGTTGACGGAAGCAAACTCAAAAATGTCTTTCCTATCTCGCAGCTCCTGTTCCCCGCCAAAGTTCGTGAACAGGCCATCAATCACCAGCTCACTGAACACCTAGAAAAAATCAACCTACTCAATACCTCCCAAACATCCTGTCGTGATAGCTAGCCTCCACGTAGGCAAGAGAACAGAAACATTCAGGAAATCACACACACCCTTCTCAGTTTTGCCTAGAAACGCTGTTTTTGGTCAGGAGACTCCCTACACTACATGTTCCAGAAAGCTAAGGGGCGCCATCACCGTAAGAAGAAACCAGAAGAAACGTAATGGCCTCTTCCGGTATAAGCACCGCCTCTCCTGAGGGCCGGCGCTTGACAATTTAGTTTTCCTCCGAGCTGCGGAAGGTATTCCCCGCTGGAAGCTCCTCTCCGCGCTTCCATGGCGCTGTAGCTATTTCTCGAGTGTCATCTATTGTGGGCCATAATTGCTTCTTGCTGAGGTTGGATTCCGACTTGGAACCTCTGCGAGCACCTTCGTTGGCAGCGCCGCAGTGACGCTGCCTTTTGTTTTCCTTCGCCCGGTTTCTTGCCTGGCCTCAAAAGAGTTCCAGAACTTCATTGCGATGACCTCATCCCCTGAGCCTGTGAATCTCCCTGCCAGGGAGACAAAGGTATTTCCTTGAGACCGAGAGTGGAAGACTGCTCAGGGAGCGCTCTCCTCTCGGCCTCTTAAACTGTGCTACGTTCGCCATTCTTTCCTTTCTTTTCCTTCATGTGGCATTATTCAGTTTCCTTTTTTGCTGTTGATTTATATGGTGAACTCCTGGATGGAACAATCATTATTTATTTGTGCTTCAACATTTGATTAGGCAGAACGTACTTTCTGCCTCTTACAGGAAATGCAGTGAATTTCCTATCAACATTTATATCGGATTTACCACATGCTGGCAGAGGTTGTTCTGAGTACATTTTTGTCTAATGACGCAATTATTATGGTCTACCATCATGAAGCCTGGATTTAGTAGCATACATTGCTGTATTCTCTGTGAGTTTTCTAGTGTGCATGTACATACAGTATAGTTTTGTGCATGTATGTATGAACTCTCTACAACCTTCTCTTTCTTTTCTATTTTACACAGTATAAGAGAGGGATAGAAGTCAGACCAGACCTGTGAAGCAACAGGAAGAGCTTATTTGTTATTTAGACCCCTTCCCTTTTTCCCTGTGTGCTCCCTACCATAGTGTATACCTTATACTGTGGAGGTAGGGGAAACATCCATTATAACGCAATTTTTACAACGCAACATCCATTAAAACGCATGCTATTACAACGCATGCTATTACAACGCAGATGTCATTATAATGCATGTTATTACAACAAATTTATTGGTAAGTTTATTTTTACAATATATTTTTTATTTATTTTATTTAAGTTATAGTTAATAATTTTAATGTAATAGTAAATATATTTTTAAAAATATTTTTTTAATGTTTAATTAAATTTGAATACTCGAGTATTTTTAAAATTAACTGTAGTTTTTTTTAATTAAAAATGTATAAATCTTTTTTGATTATTTTTAGATTTTAATAATATTAATATTTTAAAAATTAATTTAAAAAATAAATAATATATTAATGTTATTACTATATTATTTATTTTATTTTATTTGTTGTTAAATTTAATGTATTATTATTTTAAAAATTGTATTTTTATTAATACTAGAGTATTTTTTTGAATAACCTAGTATTAATTTCTTTAAATGATTAAATAGTTTAAATTAAAATTTAAATAAGTATTCTAATCGAGTATATTTTAGAATACTCAAATATTAAATACTTTAGGAATTTCAATAGTAAAAAATTATATTTAATTAAGTTTTGTTTTGTAATTTGGAATTAATAAATTATTAAATATATTATATTAAACAATAATATAGTATTAGAATTAGTTTACATACATGAGTAATAAAGATGATTAATACTCTACAATTTTTGTTATGTTTGTTTTTGAAAAATAAAAATACATTTATTAAATTAAATTATAAAAACACATTTTAAAATATAAGTTTGATGTAAACATTATAATTATAAAAATTAAAACTATTAATAATATTATGTTTTATAAATATAATATTTATTTTAATACTCCATTATTTTAAAAAATATCTTAGTATTAACCCCTCCATTTTCATACACATACTCATGTAAGAAACTCATCTTGAGTAACAATACTTAATTTTTTTTATCTATTCCACACTGAAAATAGTATTTCAACCACCTGTTTATTAGCCCACCAGGATTTCAAACTTATCTTACTTTTACATCCAATCAGGTGTAAGAATAGTAATTTTAATAAAATAATTATTAAACAGTTACATTTTTGTAAAACATTATTTTTATAGTAATAATATTAACTTAGAATACAATAAATCTTAAGGAAAATTTATTTATATGCAAAAAGTGTGTGATAAAAAAATATATTTGTCAACTTTAATAAAGTTCCCACGCTTTTACATTGATTTCAATGTAAAGGTATGTCCTACATTTATTTCTATTGCTCTCTATGTGAATCCCGCGGTAAGGAAAGAAGAAGCTTGTTGGTGTGTAAGGGGCTTATAAATCGTGCAAAAGGGAGTTTGCTCAAGGTAAGAATAATATTTAATAATTTAATATGTTTGAAAAACATTAATTAGTCATTGTTATACAAAAATACATTTTGAAAAATAAGTAATACAACACCATTTTTATTATTTATAAATAAATTATATTTATTAAAAAATCTAATAATTTTTATTAATTTTCAGACATTTTAAAATATTTATTGATATAATTTATAAAATTAATAATAATAATTATTTCATATACATAATGTAAAAAAAATATTAGTCCTTTTACTTTTTTTGCAGCTTTTCATCACGTATACGCGCCAACGTCAAATACGTAAGCAGCCATATTGAGGAACGTCGCTGGATGGAGCAGAAGCATGGAGATCTGCGCTCAGGTAGGAAACTTATAATAGTTATTTTTAAATCATAAACAATGTTTTGCTAGATATTTATTGCAAGGAAAGAAAAGGGAGTATTAGAATAGTAATATGAAACATTTCATATTATAATTAGAATGTCTCCGATCTCATTGTTAGTGTATGTCCTCGTAGGGTCACGTGTTTGTTACACATTATAGCAATGTTTACAGTAAGTAAATAACTGTAAAATATTGATTTATGTATGTATTTTGGTGAAATCGTTAAATATGGAATACATCAGAAGAAAAAGAAGATCGATTTACGAACATGGGTTTTGGTGAGGAGAAAATGCATCGTTGTTCATGGGGTTTTTTGGAATCGTTGAAAACATCTTTTGGATTGCTTTTTGGATTTTGTTTTTGGATGGATTATTCAATTTGGAGATGCATTTTGATGGACTGCTGATTAGAAGTAATTGAAGAAGATGGATCGTATCATCTATTTTTTGGAATTTCTGATTTTGAAAGCGGGAAGAAGGATCCGAATTTGGTTTTTCTTGGAGTTGAAGATTCTTTCGAATTGGAGAAGAATTTTTTTGGGCGATTTTTAAGGTTGTAAATCAATCTTTAAAAAGGAATACTTTATTTTGAAAAATTTTTGAGTTTGGCAATGGATTTAATTAAATGGATTACAAAACAAGCATTGTTTTCCGTTGGATTACAGAAGAAAAAGAATGAAAAAAGAAGACTCCAAAGGTAAGGTGACCCGACTTTAAATTTAGTAAAAAAATGTTTTGGAAAATGCCAATTGTAATTAGATAATGTAATTTAGGGCAAAACAGGAAAGTAATACTGTAGGGAGAGTTAGTAGTGTAGTATATGTGCAACATTATCTAGGTAGTCAGAAGCCACACACAACGATAACTGTTGTAAAATAGCCAATAGTTGTTCAGACATTTCCTTAGATCTTTTAGAGATGCGTGGGTTCAGACTACCTGTTAATGCTTGTGACATTCTCATTTCTTGAAAACTTTGCTCCTTCCTCAAAGTTTCCAAGAAATGATAGAAATTAGGGTGTGGTTTTCCAATTGTGTGGCTGAAGGAGTTGTGCCATCCCTCTATGGCATTGTTTGTCTTTGCCTCTCCTTCTAAGCAGGTCGTGTAGCAGTTCCACCACTCCACATGGAAACGTGGCTTCCTCCTGCGACCCAACCTGCTTAGATGTCCAATCCATGTGTCTTTGAAATAATTTAACAGAGGTGCCAATTTTTCTTCATTTGTAATAAAAAATTCAGATTCAGTAATTGCAGTGTAGTACTCGTCTACACTTTCAGGAGGTACAAAGCAAAGTGCTGTTAGTTTTTTTGTTCAAATTGCAGTTTGCTGTCTGATATGTAATCTGCAACTAGGGATGTTTTTTGTATCTTACGCCAAAATGCCTGGGAAAAATGGAAAAAACATCCCTGAATTTGGGTATCCGTGTACGTTTTGGTTATAACATTTATCATTGCGAATTAAAAATCAATAATAATCTTGCTAGGACTTTTGTTGGATGCTTTGGATTTAACCACTGTTAAAAGTTCAGTGTATGTTGTGGTTTGTTTATCAGGCAGCAAACTGTATACTAGGGGTACTACTGTTTGGTTAATTTTAGCATGGATAGTGTATGTTTGGGTGAAAGGATGGGGCGTACTTTTAAACGTACCATCCATCATCCAAATATCACTATTTTCTAACTTTGCAAGGTTACGGGGTGTGCTTAAGATAATTATTCTTTTTAGAGGGTTTCAGTTGTCATGCATGATAAATGGTTCATTAGAAATAGTAAGAGAGAGTTCAGGAGGAATGACAATGTCAGAGAATGTGTGTGGAGTGAGTGTTTGTGGGTTACTTGCCTGTTTTTGACGTTGAATTATTCGTCTCAGATTTGGAATTATGGGCATACTGCTAGCAATGTGGTCAGGGACATGTTGTGCTACCTCCCTTAAAATTTAACCAGTGGAGTCATTGGAGGTGCTTGCAATATCTTTCATTTCGTTGATGGTTTCTCTTACTTCAATCTCCATTGCTGAGGCAGAGTGGTTATGCTCAGATGTTTTCACAACTGTGTCACCGAGAGTAACCGCTCTGCCTAAGCAATGGGATGAGTGATATTGCACGCACCTCCAATGTCGCCTTGGTTCAGTAAATCCTTTCCTTGCAATAAATATAACCATTGTAACTTAGCAGACAGTTTCCTTTGCTGCTTTTAATGTATTTTGCTGCTTTGTCACTGGACATGTTCTGAAATGATAAAAAAAAGAAATGTTAAAAATATATTTTTTTGAAAAATATATTTTAAGTGTCTTATTCTCTACACATTTCTAATGCTGCACTTTCTTGGAGTTGGAATACTTAATTACACCCTTACACTATCCATCACTTTCCCTACTGCTGCACCTTCCTGGACTTAGAATAGTAAATCACAACATTACACTATCCATCACTTTCCCTACTGCTGCACCTTCCTGGAGTTGGAATAGTAAATTACACCCTTACACTATCCATCACTTTCCCTACTGCTGCATCTTCCTGGTGTTGGAATAATAAATTACACCCTTACACTATCCATCACTTTCCCTACTGCTGCACCTTCCTGGAGTTGGAATAGTAAATTACACCATTACACTATCCATCACTTTCCCTAAGGCTGCACCTTCCTGGAGTTGGACTAGTAAATTACACCCTTACACTATCCATCACTTTCCCTACTGCTGCATCTTCCTGGAGTTGGAATAGTAAATTACACCCTTACACTATCCATCACTTTCCCTACTGCTGCACCTTCATGGAGTTGGAATAGTAAAATACATCCTTACACTATCCATCACTTTCCCTACTGCTGCATCTTCCTGGAGTTGGAATACTAAATTACAACCTTACACTATCCATCACTTTCCCTAATGCTGCACTTTCTTTACACTATCCTTCACTTTCCCTAAGGCTGCATCTTCCTGGAGTTGGAATATCTTTCACTTACACTGTTGTTGTATTTGACTGCATTTTTATTACTTTCATTTTCAGATGTTACTTGACATATTACATTTTTACCTTATCTTTTTCTTTCTGTTTGCCCTGTGGTATAAGATGTTTTTCAGGTTGATATTGTTTGCTGTGTTTGGCTTTTCAAATGTTGGTCTGTATGGGATGAAAAGAAAAAAAAATCATTAATCTGCTTTTTTTAAATACATCTTCCTGGAGTTGGAATAGTACATTACACCCTTACACTATCCATCACGTTCCCTAAGGTTGCACCTTCCTGGAGTTGGAATAGTAAATTACACACTTACACTATCCATCACTTTCCCTACTGTTGCACCTTCTTGGAGTTACAATAGTAAATTTCACCCTTACACTATACATCAATTTACCTAATAATGCACCTTCCTGGAGTTAGAATAGTAAATTACACCCTTACACTATCCATCAAGTTCAAGAAGTCTTTATTCGATTAGTTCATCATAAAAGACATAAAATACAATATATACATATGAAACAGTTAAAACAGGTATTAAATCATCTATAACTAATCAGCTTCTTATACAAATATGCAAAATTTTACAAAAGGACTCTAATACAACCATAGAACAGCAAATTACCGAAGACTAGGCAGACACCATTTGGGTACTTTTAATAAGCCTGCTTCTAAGCACCCAGGCCCACCCAAGGAATTTAGCAACCCCAACAACAATAAGGGAATCCAAGTTAGTTTTTAACAATCTAGTTGCTTCCACAGCCGATCTAGTACCCAAATGTCTACAAACCGGTCTTAGCCATTTGGCTCTGGGGGCAGAATATAGAGGGCACACATACAAAAAGTGATTCAGGCTTTCCCCAGTACCTTGACACTTGGGACAAATCCCCATCCTTTCTGTTCCCCACCTTTTAGTAAACTCCCCAATGGGAAGCGAACCGCATCTGAATTGAAAAAATAGTTTGCGGTCCAGAGGTTTAGTTATGGTATCCCAATACCGTTCTAGCTTGGGCGCATCCTTATGTACAATAAACAGTCCAGTGAGGCTGCTTGAGCTCGATTTCAAGTACATCATCCATCACTTTCCCTACTGCTGCATCTTACTGGAGTTGGAATAGTAAATTACACCCTTTAAGATTATTTTGCATTTCTTAGAAATATTTGCATTCATTTTGTTACAGATGTGTAAGGTTTAATTGGTTTTTACAAATACTGCCTGTGTTTTTCCTTTGGAAATGATTTTCTGGTTCGATGTGTTTCGCTGCTGGTTAGATTTCAGTGGATTTTTTCATGGGTTGTATATGTTGGCCTGTGTTTTACAGTCTGGAAAAAAAAAATTGTGAACATTTGTTTTAGTTTTCATTTCTTGTTATAGGTTTTGATACTGTTTGTGGGTTTACAAACGGTTCCTTGAAGTAAGGTTAATTTTCAATTTAAAATTGTATTTACCTTTGCTGTATTTCTTCTTTGATCTTCGCTTTGTTATTTTACGCTTGATTTCTGATGGTGTTGTTGCTGTGTTCTTTATTTGTGATACAATTTTTATCTGTAGAGGGTTTGAACGAAAATTGACATGTTATTTACTATTTCAAAAAACCCTAATATTTATTTGGGGAATAAAATTGCTGTTATCTTAAAAACTTTCACGTTCTTTACCCTGTGTTTCTTAAAATGAAAATATTTTTTTCGAATGTATTTGAATTACAAAGATGGCTTTGCACTTTTGAAAGTTAAGCAAGACTATCACTTTTAAAAAAAAATGAAAGTTATTAAATTTTGTTTAATTTACCTTATCAAATTTGGTTATTTATTCTGCTGGTCATTCTTTCGAAATGCTGTAATGCTATGATGTTTGGATGTTTTCAAATATTTTGTTGGCTGTAAAAATAATATTGAAAATATGTTTACCATACTGCTTTCATTTATTTTACCATTATTTATTACACCCTCTTTTTTAAAGATAGACTTTCAATTTTCATTTTAAAAGTTTGAGAAAACACGTTATTAAAATTACATGTTAAAATCTTACTTACATATTTTTGCACTCTTAAAAAACTTGAAACTTTTTCATAAGTGATGGATATTTAGGTTGAAATCTAAAATATAATAATGTTTAGCAAAACTTACTAAATGATTTGTTTGTTTCTTTAAAAGCTATATTAACATTTCATTTTACTTAAACTTACTTGTTTGTATGTTAGGACTTGTCTCTGTTTGGCATCAGTACCGAAGAAGTAAAAGAGGTCAGAGGGTTAATCGGTAGCGACTGCTCTCTCTGGTAGTAGAATAACTACTGAGTTCAAAATGGTGTCTTACTGGTATTTATAGTACTCTGTGATTTTCACCTTAATTTTTAGTAAAAGTATCGTTTGAATGTGGTTTTTTTAAGGTTTTATTTGCTGTGAAAACATCTATTTTAAATTACGTGTTTAAACGGGTGTGTTTTTCGTAAATTAGAATTGCGTTTCGCCCTCCATTTTGTTTTGTATTCCTTGGTCTTTGTTTCATTGAAAGAGTTGTAGGACTCAGTTTTGCATTTGTTTCTAAAATGGCGTGTCAGTGCTTGTTTCGCAGTTTCATTTATAATACTTACGTTACCGCATTTATTATCATTTCATCTTTCTAAATTTTAGGTTTAAGTTCTTTTCAAGGGCATTTTCTGTTACTTTTTTCCAAATTTATTTATTATGTGAGTACTTATTTTAATACTCGAGTACTTATTTGAATACTCGAGTATTACTTTTCATAAATAACATGCTAAATTCTTATATTTACATTTAGGTTTTTTTCAACATTTTTAATACACTTCCCCACCCAAACCCCCTATTTTCCCTGCATCCTGTGCCAGAAGATATATTACTTATTTTTTAAAATATATAAGGTATTCGTAATATATGCGTTGTAATGGTATGCGTTGTATTTGTTTTCGTTGTAATAGCCAGCCGCGGGCCGTGGAGGGAGTTACGGTGGGGCAGGGAGGCGGGGAGGGGGAGGGGCAGGGTGGAGAGGGCTAAAAACCGGCATATGGATAATTACAGGTAAGTAAACAATTTAAATAATAAAACGAATTTCATAGCGCGCACTGCACTGCATTTTGCGATGCAGTGCGCGCTACGAAATTCGTTTTATTATTTAAATTGTTTACTTACCTGTAATTATCCATATGCCGGTTTTTAGCTCTCTCCACCCTGCCCCTCCCCCTCCCCGCCTCCCTGCCCCACCGTAACTCCCTCCACGGCCCGCGGCTGGTAATAGCACTTTTCCATTACTAATATAACATTGCGTAGTAATGGTATTCGTTGTAAAAACATGCGTTGTAATGGTACTTGCGTTGTAAAAGTTGCGTTGTGAAAGCATGCGTTGTGAAAGTATGCGTTGTATCGTCATACATCCGGAGGTAGTGCATAGGGTAAGAGAGAGGCCTTTCTCCACTGCATCGTTCCTGTTGGCTGCTATAGACAGGTTAGTGGCTTATCGTTATCTTGTGCCTCTGACAGCCCTGACACCTCCTTCTAATCCAACCACAGCATCAAGACTGCCCTGAAAGCTGACCCCGACAACATCAGATCCATACTCGACAGAGGTGAAACATCAGCCGTGATCCACATCTACCTTTCAGCGTCTTTCCACACCATATCACATCACACCCTCATTGACAGACTGAACTGCTTCTGTGTCCAAGGGGACGCCCTCAAATGGATCACATCCTCACTGAATGAAGCCAGAGAATCCGTTTACCACTCTTCACCTTAGAAACCAAAAGCATTATCTGCTGTGTACTCCCAGGATCTTCCCTCAGCCCCACCCTGTTCAACGCCCACATGACACCCCTCGCTGAAATTGCCAGAACCCACAGACTCAACATAACTTCCTACACATACAACACCAAGCTCATCCTCGCTCTCACCGAAGGCCCTTCAAACACCAGAATAAACTTCCGCCAAGACAAGAACCATGTTTGGTGACCGGAATGAGGGCCAACTGCCTGAATCTGAACACTGACAAGAAGGAAATGTTTATCTTCATGAACAAAACCTCCCTGTTGGGCAACTCCTGGTGGCCGCAGGAGCTCGGACCCACACCGACAGACCACACCTGCAACCTCTGCATCGTCCTTGATAGAAAACTCACTATGAAGTGCCTAGTCAACACAGTTGCAACCTCCTGCTTCCACACCCTTGACACACTCCGGAAAATCTTCAGATGGATACTCATCAAAACCAGAAAGACCTTTACACAGGCATCAATACCCAACTACTCAAGAGATGCCAGACCATAGAGAACACAGCAGCAAGTCTCGTCTTCAACCTCTCCAAATAAACACACATCACTCTCTTCATCAGGGAACTCCATTGGTTCCCCATGCAGAAGAGTTTCTAGTTCAAGATTCTGACACATACCTACAAGTCCGTTCATTATCAGTTGCCAGCATATATCAACTGCAGTCGGAAATTCCACCAACGTGCCAAGCACCTACGCTCTGTCACCTTGGCCCATGCACACCCCCTCACATCCACCAAAGCTACAGCGGAAGTCGTTCCTTCTCCTACCTCGCCACCATGGCCTGGTATGACCTCCCCTTCTACCTACAAACATCACCCTCCCTTTAGGATTTCAGAAGTGGACTCGAGACTAGCTGTTCGACTAAGGCAAGCAAAACTCCCACGCCCGGCTACCCTCATCGGTGATGAACTATGATTTATAAATTAATGATTGATTGAAAGTGTTCTTGTGAAGAGGACTTCAAAGTCTGTCACCCACGAGATTATGCATATTAACCCCTTGGCCGCGGCGGTAATTCCGCTGCGGCGCTGGGGGGGAGGGGGCGGCGGCGCAGCACTGCCATGCTGGTGACGGAACCACTCCGTCACCAGCCATGGGCGTGCTGTGCTTGTGACGGAGTGGTTCCGTCACAGCCCCGCCCGCCTAATAGAATGCTCAGCACAGGCGCGGAATTCATGCCGCACAGGCGCGGCGGCCCGGCCGTGACGGAACCACTCCGTCATTAGCACAGCCCACCCGTGGCTGGTGATGGAGTGGTTCCGTCACCAGAATCCAAGGGGTTAAGTGTATTGCTCTAGGATGAATATTAGACAGAGGCACAGAGCTTCCCAGATATGGCTAGTGTTGCACATGCTGCCCAGCATGATTTGCACATGCACACCTTTAACCCCAGTGTTTGGTGGAAGCCTGTAGCTCCCATCCTTAATGGATACGTCTAAGAACTACACTGAGGACCTTATGCACAAAAGTAATCGTAAAATAACAACTAAAAAGTAATTTACCCTTTGTGAATCAGACTCTTATTCTTTTGGATGCCCGCACCAGTTTAAAAATGTTTTGGTCTCCAACATACATTAATAGTAGGATGAAGAAACGAGTTGGTTTGAAATATTACGCATTTCCATCGATGGCATGTTGTGCTGCCATAATTATTAATTTGTATATATCAGGGAAATCATTAATATTTCGGGAGTAAGTGAAGCAAATAACTTGCAATTTTCATACTCAGCATTATGCATCAAAGTGCAGGAAGGATGTATGAGCTGAGAACACTAATGACGGTTAATTTCCAAAATCTTTTCACATAAATAATTCCTTCACACTTCCACCTGTAATTGAAAGGAAAATTTACTTTTGAAGGTTGCTAAGTTTTCATACGAATGGCATTTGTGAGTATATGAGTTTTTAGTGGATCTTTTCACTTTTTACCAGGATGAGAGTGCGAGCCCCACAGAGTTCATACCTTTGGTGGCAGACATCTCATTATTTTGTGACACTTTAGTTACATACTTTACTAAGAAAAGTCTGGATATTCATAATAATGTTAAGGACGAGTGCAATACAGTTGATGTTAAACACCTGTTTATGAGAACTAGAGAAAGATTGTGAATTCCTGGCACACTCTCCCTCTGGAAGTGTATTCAGCAATCCAAGGTACCACCAATCACTTCCCTTTTTAACTCGTATATCCATTGGAAATCGTACTTGTTTCTGGTTAAGCACCTTTTGAAAAAACTCAAACAGCTAAGAGGCTTTCTCGTTTTCTTGAAAAAAACATCTTTCAGATGATAGCCAAGTGTATTTTCTACCTGGTGCGGGCACAGAAGAAGCAATGTTTTAAGTTTTGAATCCTCTAAGGTTAGATTTTCATCATGGAATTTATTTTGCCTCAATCTGCCTAACTTTTCCGCCACATATGATAGGTCAATTACTTCACTTTTTCAAACAGATTCAAGAGGTGGGAATATCTGGAAGGCTTCTGGAATTGGTCTAATCCTGTCTAACAAAACAGGAGATTCACTGTCATTTTACCTTCATATAGTTAAAAAACATAATTTTTATTCGGAGTGAGGCAGGTGTCTGCCCTGACACCAGTCCTATTCAGTATATATTCATGCAACTCTTGGTCAAGATTGTCAGAGGACGCGACTTCAAAATCATCTCATTTACCGATGACACACAGATTATTTGGCAAATTACTGCTTCGAAGCTAGCTGGTGTTAGATGAATTGTAACTACCTACGTCTGAATGGTTGAAAGACAGAAATGAGTTCCTTTGATCAAGTGAAGTAGTAGTAAATTAAGTTTATTTAAACCATTTTTGTTAAAATATAGAGTACATTTTCTATAAATCTCTGTTTACAACATTTAAAGCCAATAAAAAACTTCCCATTGCTCAAGTACATAAAAAGAATTGCATCTTAAATACAAGTAATATTACATCCATCCTTGACACAATTGCACAGAACTTAAAAATTGGTTTTAATAAACAACGTTTAAAAGATAAAAAGTATGAACATTCAAATCATACATGTACTTGCAAGGAATGCAGGTTCCTTAGTTCAGAAGTAATCTAAAACTCTGGGGTCTGGCGCCCAATATTTATACCAGCACATCCTTTGTCCTCTGAAGGCAGAGGGGCCAGTACCTGGTTCAAACTAGTTCTGGGTGCATTCTGCCAGTGTGCACCTTCTTCCTTTGTCACTGTATACCAAGGTCATCAGATGCACCACAGTAGGTGGAGCCAGTATTGTGATGTGAAGGCACAGCCCTATTTAGGTCCCAGGTGCAACTCCACCCACCCATCTTCAAGTAGATCTTGCTTACAGCCCTGTGCCTAATGCCGAAAATGGCATTAGGATGCGCCCGCCACACAGGCGGGCGCATCCTGTATGTTTACCATTGTGGTGGGCGGAGCAGGAATCTCCGCCCGCCGCAATGGTAAAAGTGCACGTTGTGCTGTTCAAAGTGCAACATGACAGGCACCGCGCGGTGCCTGCCATGTTGCACTTTGAAATGCGGGGGGTACCATAGGTACCCCCCATGTGCACCCCCCAAGCCACGGACTCCCAGGGGGCCTGCAAGGGGCCCCCGCAGGGAGTCTCCGCATGCCTTTCCGTGGCGGCATTGCCGCCACGGAAATGCATTGTGCACAGCCCATAGTAATACGGCGGGCAGTGTCTAAAAGACACCGCCACTATGTTACTGGTTTTCCGCCTCGGCCGCTAGGCGACCGGGGCGGAAAACAGGCGGGCGGTGTTTCCCACCGCCGCGGTCCCTCCCGCCATCCAAATCTGGCGGGGGGGAATTGGGCTGATGGTGTTGTGCGGATTTCCTCCGCCAGGCTGGCGGTAGCCACCGCCAGCCTGGCAGAGGAAATCCGCCCGACATCATAATGGACCCCATAATGTTAAAATCAACTTTATTATAATATGTGTTTTATCATTCTGAGTTCAGGCGTGCTAAACTCGAATTTCCACCATGTTCCCCGAGTCAGTTAGGATTATAGAATGTTATAATCTAACTGCCCATTCTGGCCTATGGGGAACAGATAGCCTTGCAATAGTAAGAAACGAAGTAGGCTGTAATTCACTACCAGGACATGCCACACACACCAGGGCATGTCCTACCTTTCACATACAATGAACCCTGCCCAGGGGTGTACCTTGGGCCTAATTTAGGGGCGGCTCACATTTATAAAAGGGAAGGTTTAGGGACTTGAAAGTGTGTGCACTTGCCAAGTCGACATGGCAGCCCTAGGCTGCACACAGGCTCTGCAATGGCAGGCCAGAGTTACACTTTACGGGCTGTTGTCCTGTGTTCCTGTGAAGAGGACTTCAAAGTCTGTCACCCACGAGATTATGCATATTAAGTGTATTGCTCTAGGATGAATATTAGACAGAGACACAGAGCTTCCCAGATATTGCTAGTGTTGCACATGCTGCCCCAGCATGATTTGCACAGGCACACCTTTAACCCCAGTGTTTGGTGGAAGCCTGTAGCTCCCTGCCTTTTGGAAACTACACTGAGGACCTGATGCACAAAAGTTTACGAATGTCTGCTATTCAGAAAGGTATTTTACGATAAGTATTTTTATGACTGCAGAGTCTCCACACATAAAAAGATAGGACAGTTCTATATTTTCATGTGCAAGACTACTAGTCGTAAAGATACTACTTGTAAAATACCTTTGTGAAAAGCAAGTAATCATAAAATATCAACAAAAATGTAATTTAACCTTTGTGAATCAGGCTCTAATTCTTTTGGATGCCTGCACCAGTTTAAAAATCTTATGGCCTCCAACATACATTAATAGTAGGATGAAGAAACAAGTTGGTTTGAAATATTACAAATTTCCAATCATGTTTATATGTCAGGGAAATCATTAATATTTCGGGAGTAAATGAAGCAAATAACTTGAGATTTTAATACTCAACATTATGCATCAAAGTGGAGGAAGGTTATATGAGCTGAGAACACTATTGACGGTTATTTTCCAAAATCTTTTCACATAAATAGTTCCTTCACACTTACACCTGTAATTGAAAGGAACATTTGTGATTATATGCCTTTTAACTGGATCTTTGCACTTTTTACCAGGATGAGAGTGTGAGTCCCCACAGAGTTAAATATGTCATACAACTGGCCACATTATCAGGTGAATTCTGGGCAAATAAGGTTATCAGAGATGTATTAAAGCACACTTAGCCCTTCAAACCCACAATCAGCTGTGGCACTTCCTCCTGATGATCTAATTCAGAAATATAAAGATGTGATACAATGGGCATACATTTCGACGTTGCAAAGGCACCCTTTGATAAATGTGATATTTTGATGGGCAGACTAGATAGGATGAAACCACAATAGCATGATGATGCGTTATTAGTATTTGCAAAGTAAGCATATTTCCTCCATGCGCTTGACATCTTAGTGCCCTGCGCATTTGGCAGGTTCTGCATGATCTGACATTTTTCACTGAGAGAAAACCAAGTACAGAGATCTGATTGTTTTTTCAATGTGTAAGCCGTTTATTTGAAGATTCTATCACATCTCATCTTGGCCTTTTTCGTTTGTTTCTGTGTAGGTGTATGAGTAAGCAATTGAAGTTTGATTTTATCCTAATTTCATAATGAGGGGGTGTCAATTTACCAGTGAAATGAAATTAAATTGAATTAAAAGAGATTTATAAAGCGCTAATAACCCCAGGTTTAAGGCGCTGAAAGTGGGTATAGTTTGGCGGTAATTTCCGACATCCATTTACCTTTTACATGTTATAGTGTTTTCCTGCTTCAATAGAGCTGTAGGAGCACCGTTATTTGTGAGAAGTTTACTTTGCCAAGTATACAGTTTTGGTACATTGTTGCACTTTAAGGTGCAGGATGGACTGTGCAAAATTTTCTGTTATCGTTGTGGAAATAGGCATGTATGAGATGTATGTATGTTCTCTTGGATACCACTGCTTTTCCAACTATATAGCAGTGGTGTTGTGGATGCAAAGGTGCAGGTTCACCTCTCTCACATGCTACTCCTGATTATTGGTATTTGCCTATCCTACAATATGGTACGTACTGAATTGCTTGTAATTATATGAAATATACCCATCCAAAAACCACCCAAAAAACAAGTCGTATTCCTGTAGTAGGGTTGTAGGCAAAAACTATGTGCACCAACTGCAGCCGGTCTATTGGGGCTGAGGGACCACGCCCCCCAACCTTTTGCCTCTCATGAACAGTGTCTGTCAGGCTGAACAAAGGTTAGCCTGACAGACACTGGTAATTTTCCTGTCAGGCATCCAGGAGCCGAACATGTGCTAAATGTGCAGGCTCCTGGCTGCCTGAGTTGAACTTTTCCGGGCTGAGGAAGTCACATCTCCTGTGGGTGTGACCTCCTCAGTTCAGCAAAGGTCCCTGAGACCCTCCCCTCAGTGACGAGGGGAAATGTCACAGATTGCCTGGCACCTGGGTGCTTGAGTTGTAAGCCCTGAAGTGCCCAGGGTTAAGTGTCAATCAGTGACACTTCATCACAGAGTGGGGCGAGGTTAGCAGTCTTACTGACTCCATCCCACTCAGTCATGACATTGGGACTGCTGCATTCCCTCAGGGAAGGCATCAGTCCCAAGCCTCCTGGGACCTCTGTGTCAGAGCAGCAGGCAAGTATGTGTGTTTTTTTAAAATTAATGTTCGGTGCGTGCATGCATGTATGCATGAATGTTTGGTAATGAGCATGGTGAATGGATTTGTTTGTGTGTGCGCATGTGTGAATTCATGGCTGTGAATGTGTTTGTGTGCTTGTGTGTCCTATCGGCCCCCTCCCTCCTAAACTTACCGGCTGCCACTGACGTGTGCATCTACCTCCCATTCTGATTTATTTCACTCCACAGATATATGCATCACACTAACACTGTGGCACAAGTACAATAGAGGAAACCTAAACACTTCCAAAATAGGCCAAACTCCATCCATAGGACACATCCTTCTAAAGAGTTAGAACAGAAATATAAAACTGATGTGTTCTTTCCCTCTCTTATCTCCACTGCAAACTTAAGTATATCAACATATCAACTAGTAAGACCACCACTCTGCTCATCACTCATAACCCCAAAACAGTTCGCAAGTAGGTCACGCGGTAATTCAACATCCTTCTAACCATGCTCACCCTGTGATTTATTATGCAAATCAAATGCTAATGCACTTGAATTCCCTATCAGGAAGATGATGTGCAATGTAAATGCAAATATGATATAATGTAATGGATTTTGATATGTTGTATAGCAGCGGTTCTTACCCTTTTGACTTCTGTGTAACACCACTGAATCATCACTGGATTCTAGAGTCCCTCACTAAGTTAAACATGGAATCCTAGGGACTTCTTACCTAAGTAATTTCTGTGATTTAAACTTCAAACTATGCACAAAAATACAAAAACCTGTATATAACAATCACATGCTCAAAGATTGAAATACTTTGTTCAATTTACAATTACATATTAACATCTTTTAAACATTTTAAATTTTGATTATTCATTTGCATACAAGCCTAAAAACTGGAGGAAGAAAACTTGAATTGGCCAATAGCTTTCACCTCATTAGAGACAGTGTATGTTCTTCACCTGGTAGCTTGAACAAAAGTGAATATCAAAGCTGAAACAAACATTGGTATATAGTGAGAGTGTGGTTTAAGCAGCTACACGTAGGGGCGCAGGCCGTGCCAGTACCTTGATGCAAGTGTGACTATAGCATGTCACTAGTTGCCAGACACACATGATACTTGAACAACTCATAGAAAGGGTATCCTTAACTAACGGAGCCCTGACTCAGCTGAGAGCCTTATGCCTCACGGTTGCGCAAGGAATGCATGCTTAGTTTGGTAGGGATACGCACTCAGCCCTGATGAAGGTCCCAGACCTGGACTCGCTCTTGGTCTGGATAGGAACATGTTGGCATTGAAAAATCAGTGTCTGTCGAGAAACTAAACCTCAATTAAAATCCTAGAACATTTGTATTTATACCCCCAGTACCCTACATATAAAGAACTTTTGGGGGTATTTTTTTTAGTTGAGTCTGCCCTGGTGGTACCACCCTACCAGGGAGTGGATAGGCTCCGATAATGAAGCATGTCACTATCAAGTGAGTGAGGCATGAACTCCAATTTCTTTGGATACCTCAGTAGGAATGTGAAGTGGTGTCTTTACTGGACTTCGCCCTTTCCCCTTTCTCCCAGTTGCCCTATTGTGAGTAAGAAAATATACTGAGAGAGCACAGCTTAAGCTGTTGCTCCTAGCAGATAGGATCCTAGAGCATCAGAGAGCATTCGAAAAATTGTGTTGTAAGTTACACTAGGATTAGACAGTCTCTCCAAGGCATCCTTCAGTACAGTTGAATGGACTTTATGTGAGGAAACCGCCATGTTGTCAGCTGACCAAACATTGCAAATGCAAAAACAACAGTTGATGGACAGAATGCAGAATAATGTCATACATTCACCCCAGTACAGACTTCTGGGCCTAAATCCATCATTTTGTTGCACTCCACACCACCCCAGTTCAGACATGGCCATATGCAAATCAGCCTTGACCCTGTGCCTCATGGGAACAGTCCTGCCCGAACTGCCAAGCCATGTCTTTCCTGGACCGAAATCAAGCATCCTAGGACCGGTTTTTGGCTATCAGCTGTCATCAGCCAGGATAGCTTGACTCCAGTGGTGTGGAGAGCATGGGACTCAAGTCTGAGCATACCCATCTCATTCGGGGTGGCAAATGCAAAAACAACAGTTGATGGACAGAATGCAGAACAATGTCATACATTCACCCCAGTACAGATATCTGGGCCTAAATCCACCATTTATTTGCACTCCACACCACCCCAGTTCAGACATGGCCATATGCAAATCAGCCGTGACCCTGTGCCTCATAGGAACAGTCCAGCCCGAACTCCAAGCCATATCTTTCCTGGACCAGAATCAAGCATCCTAGGACTGGTTTCTGGCTATCAGCCAGGATAGCTTGACTTCAGTGGTGTGGAGAGCATGGGACTCACGTCTGAGGATACACATCCCACTCGGGGTCACAATTGCAAAAACAACAGTTGATGGACAGAATGCAGAACAATGTCATACATTCAGCCCAGTACAGAGATCTGGGCCTAAATCCATCATTTTTTTGCACTCCACACCACCCCAGTTCAGACATGGCCATATGCAAATCAGCCTTAACCCTGTGCCTCACGGGAACAGTCCAGCCCGAACTGCCAAGCCATGTCTTTCCTGGACCGGAATCAAGCATCCTAGGACCGGTTTCTGGCTATCAGCCGTCATCAGCCAGGATAGCTTGACTCCAGTGGTGTGGAGAGTACGGGACTCACGTCTGAGCACACCCATCCCACTCGGGGTGACAAATGCAAAAACAACAGTTGATGGACAGAATGCAGAACAATGTCATACATTCACCCCAGTACAGGCTGAAATTTCCATGGTACAGGAGAGTGTCTTGGACCACATGGGCATTTCATTTTATTGAATTATAATTATTTAGACTGCTTATGCCTAGTAATAAAATTATCAACAAACTGGTGCACAGTAAATAATTAGAAATTAAAGTGGAGTGTCAGCAAATGGTCCAGTCATGCCTGGCAGAAAAAAACACTGCCAGGAAATGCCTCGGGAAGAGGATTTGATTTCATAGAAGCACACAAGGTGCCTAAAGTTACAAAATAACAGGCACCTAAAGGTAGTGAATTCCAGAGTCTTCCGGCAAGAGCAGCAACAATTAAATGTAGTTTTGGCACCCAGGCGAAGGGGAAACAATTATGAACTGAGAGGTTGAGAGAAATGTGATGATGGACCAAGATTAAATGCAGAGAGAGGCTATATCATAGAAGCATTTGCTATAATATTGCTCCACTCTGATGATATCCTGCTTAATCTCTGACCTTTATTGCTCTAGTTTCCTAATGCTACAAGCCAGCTCCTGGAGTCCCACTGCTACTGATAGAGCGCGCGAGGCCACCCGACCAATAGTTTTCGCCGTTTCCGACCTCAGGGCCCATATACTTTTCAAATCACCATATACATCGATCGGGTGACTTCACGAGCTCTACCAAGTTGGTGTGTGTGTGTTCCCTGCTACCAACTTTCAGTGCACCCGACTTACCATCCACCGATGCGGGTGCCTAATGACCACAATGAATCAGGGAGCTAGCTGTAAAGGAAAGGCAACAAAATACAAATCCAACCAATAGCATTCAAATACTGTTTAAATGACCACGGACAACTGGAAGTTTTAAAATGTTTATCTAAAGTTCATTATTTTCTTGCATGAGGTACAATAAAACAAGGCAATCAATAACCAAGATAACGTAAATTATATATGCATAAAGAAATAATGACAGAGTAATCATCAAAGTACTAATAAATGTAACGAGAAAAGATACTATGCAAGTCAGTTTTATCTAAACAGGGATAGCCTAAGTGTGAGTGACTATAGGAGAGCTTATAATGAATAACACGCTTCACTTAAGGTGAAGGGGCCTTTGAACAATCTAGGCAACGAAGTTCTAGACCATATCAGGAAATGACACACTGCTATGCAAAATATAATTTCTAACACATGAGAAGACATAGGAATAAACTTAGGGAAAATATAAATGACTTTCAATAGTTGCAGAAAGGCATGGAAAATATCACATATGCAATGTTGAACTTTATTAAAGCAAAAGTTAGAAATTCAGAAGGTGCAAGAATTTCAAGAGGTTCAGAGCAATATTTACCTAGAAAGGTGTGGAAACCAAACCCTGGCCACGGGTCAGTTAAGGACAGGAAACCCTCAAGGAAGGATACCCCTCAAAGGACAGCAGGTGCAGAATGGACACCCAGGATAGGACAGGATACCCTCGGAATAGGAATCAGGACAGGACCCTCAGGACAGGACAGCAAACCCTCAGGACAGGACCCTCTTCAGGACAGGACCGGAACCCACAGTTCGGAAGCAACGCCTGCGCTCCACCCGCTCTGCAGCTATCGATCAAGACCCCGATTGGGTCAGCGAACTCCCAGCTAAGTGCTTTGCCAGCACTTTAAGGTTCAGTAGAACCTTAGCCTATGGTCAAATTCGGACAGAGTGCTCCGCAGCGCTCTGTATCTTCAGTCACCTATTGAGTGCGTTGGGTCAGTGACAGGTCAGCTAAACCAGACAAGTCGGACGGTTCACTAGGTGAACCCAGGGTAGATATACAGTTTGGGGACAGTGTACCACCCCCCAATGTTGCAAAGTGTCAAAATCCCTCAATTTGGATTGGTCCTAAGGTAGGATTTGGGTAACACACCAATCAGAACTGTCTATTTGTATGCCACATTAACATTTTCTGGTACCGCCTATTGAGATAGGGGTTCCCATGAGAGACTACACAGCAAGCAGCAATACATTTACATTGTAACATATAATAAGCCACATTCGCTGTTCTCGCAGGGCAGAGGTGACTTTCTCAGGAGCATCTTGCCCATCACTGCCAACTGGCGGTGTTCCATCTGTCAAGGTCCCTCGTGCTGCCGAATGTCGCACAGGCGCAGAAGGGACCTCCAATATGGCTCTCCTCTCACTCAGACCCCCATTTCCGGCGGTACATGAAAAGTAAGCGAAAACAAATTAATACATAATAATGTCATTATGAAAACACATCACAGGGTTTGTACCTTTAACTCATCATCAAGAAATAAACTTATTGCATCTAAATGTTAGCTACATTGATACGGGCACAAGAGCAGTGGCACGAGCAGTACCACATGATAAGCACAGCTATGAATTACGCATGCGCATAACTTTCCCTCCACTTCTGCAGACGCGTCAGGACACGTGAGTGTGGCTGACGCATGCGCAGTAACTAAAATACAAGCGGCGGCCATATTAGAGGACACGGATTAAATTCATTAGAAATACACATAGGCAAGCTTCGGGAACTTTGCTTAAACAAAATAAATGTTAGTAAAACATACTTTTTGTTACCTTATTACACATAAACGAGGTTCTTGACTTCGGCAAGCCGCAAAATATGCGAAGCTTTGCTTCATCAATCCCCTCTTTGATGATATTTACTATCATCACAAATTATAATGGAACCAGATGCCAACTTTCTTTCATACTTTATAAAGTTCTATTTCTTCCAGCAGCCGTTCTAACTTTTCTCTCTCAGTTTTAGCAGGGTGAGAAGTCTTCACCTTTTTGTATATCTGATCATTCACCTCCTCTAATTCAATCTCATCCACACTTCGTTTCACTCCTCTTGCATTTACCTCGTGCTTTTTGGTGCGCTTGCGGTATTTACAGCATAAGAAAATGGAAAGTATAATAAGACCTATAATACCAATTGGCATCAGAATTTTGAATAATAAGCTTTTACCTATGCTAGCAAGCCAATGACCTACATTTGAGAGACCATCTACCAGTCTCTTCCAGGCACTATCAACCTCGAGTGGTTTGAGTTCCTTTGCCAAATTAGTAATGTTTTTCACATATCTTTTGATCTGTACACTTTTATCCGGAATATAAGTGCAACAATGTTGCGCCTTCAACATCCGGCAGACTCCGCCCTCTTTCGCTAATAAGGTGTCAAGAGCAAGTCGATTTTGTAAAACCATTGATCTGATCGCAACCATTTCGGTATTGACCAGCAGAAATCCATGAGCTGTTTCAGTAGACAGCACATCTACTATAGTAGACAATTTGCAAATTCTGTGAGTGTTCAGAACCACTCCCACTCCAGGTATCAGTGCACTGAAAATACTACCCATAATTTCACCTATACTTTCTCTTTTACTACGCACTAAGCCATTAGTATCTTCATTGCTTCCAGTTTTTCCATTCACATGGTATATTTTCGGGAAGACAATGCCAAAGTAGCAGCTTCCATACCAGTGATCCGGCAATTTGAAATAAGCCTTGTCCCCACAAATATAATAAATTCCAGGAAACACAGGCTCTGACCCATTTTTGAAACCCCAACCTCCAATTACCTTGTAATTATGTTCGCATTCACTGGAACCAATGAACATCTTTTCCTGCTCACGCAAAGAACAAGTCAAGTTATCTCTGTGTGCGTCTGCTATGTCAATGTTACCTATAGTCAGAAAGTAGTCTCCCATATATCTTATGGTGTCAGTTTTGGTATGTACAGGATTCAAGTTCCCACGTATAGGAAGTTCAGAAAAAATCACGTCATTGTTAGAGTAATAGTACTGTAACGGTCCTCTTTTATAAAATAAACTAGCTAAAATGCTACAGGAGATTCCATATGTCAATGGCAGATGATGGTATGTCACGCCCTCAGCCACCGAAGTAGGTAGCTTCATGCAGACATAGCAATCTTCAATTTCCATAGTCTCTACATAGTGTATTAACAAGTTTGCGAAAACATTTAAGTGTGTCCTGTTCTTCATTCCATGATAATGTAGTCCTCCCTCATCTGATGCTTCTAAGTTCTGTTTTGTTTGTCTCAAAGCTCTTTCATGTCGTGCTACACTCTGTGTTGTTAGCTCCTCATTGTCAGTATTTACAACTTCAGTAGGGACAATGTTAGTATCTTTACTTACAGCAAAGGGAATGAAAATTGTTAATCCTATCCAAATAACTATCAGTACTACTACACTACATATACACACCTTGCAACACGTCCTAAAACGGCTGCAACTAGGTCTACCATTCACTGTTGAATCAGACATTTTGGCTCAGAAGGAGTCTCTCGAACCCCTCTTTTTGGCTTTACACAATTAGCTTACTTTGTGCAAATTCACGGTGGTTCGTCTTCCTCTTCAGCTGAGTACTCTGGGACGGGTTCTCCGTCGCTCACGTCAGTTATATCAAGATCTTCAAGCTCCTCCAAAACCAGTGTCCATTCAGGAGACTTGTACTTTTTGTTTTGTCTTTTTATTCGTTCACTCCTTCTTTTGGAAGAGTCTTCTTCTTGCTTTGCTATCCGAGCACTTCTTCTTGCTTCTGCACGTTTTTCTTCCACTGTCTTTATCCTAAGTCTCAATCTTTTTACAAACCTAGGCTCAAGGTTGTTTCTTTTCTTTAGTCTCTTAGTTGGTACTTGGACTTCACTTTCTTTTCTTATTCTCTTGTTCTCTTTATCTTGTGGTAACTCTTCTCCACTTTCTTCTCCTACTTCCCTTATCTGGCTAGTTCCAGGGCTAGCATCAAATTCTTCTGCCTGGTTGCTAATCTGGCCTTGTTCAGGAATATTTTGTTTTTGGCTTTCGATTGTCTCTGTTTCTGTTTCTGTTTCCTGAACCCGTTCTTTTAACCCTCTCTGATCCTGTTCAAGCACTTCGATCTCTTGATTTTCTTCTGCTCGAACTATCACTCTATTTCTAGTCTCTCCCTTATCTGCATCAGGTGTTAGCGGTGGTGTATCGAATACCTGCTCTGTCCCTGTCTGACCTTCTCCTTCCTCAGTTTTGATGTGAATCTCAAGCGGCTGAGGTTCTTCGCCTGTGCCTTGCTTTTCCTGACTAGTCCACTCTCTACCTTCACTAAGTCGTTCTCTTGTTCTGATAGGATCTTCGGTCAGATCAATCATCGGTATCCATTCTTCTGGCCATATGCTTGGCAGCTCGTCTTCAGCTACTCCTGGCTCAGTTTCCTGGACTTCTTCCACAGGCTGGTTTCTTGGCAGTTCGTAGTCAACTACTCCTGTGCCAACGTCTGCTGTTCCTGCAACCTGACTGGTGCTGGGCTGCTCGTTGTCAGTTGCTTCTGGTCTGGCTCCTTCAGGGTCCTCTGCTGGTTGCCCTTCTTCTTCAAATCCTTTGTCTGGCAATACCTTCTGGGTGTGTCCAGCGTGGATCCACTGGGGAACACCTGCGACCTTCACTGCAGTGGTTGTTACCAGGATTACTTGGCGTTTCTTTCCCCACCTTGGTGCCAGACAGCTTGATCGAGTGTGCTTCTTTATTTTGACCCAGTCTCCTGGAACCAAGCTGTGGAGAGGAGTCGTTGGATTGAGGATGCCGTCGTCTCCAATCTGGCGAGAGATAGAACGCACTTGGTCACCCAATCTTCTGCAGTATTCAAGCACCAAATCATCAGTAATACTCAACAGTTTGCTTCCTGGCACCCATGCTTGCCTCATCACTCTTCCCATAATGATTTCATGGGGACTTAGGCCTGTCTTGCGGTCAGGAACACTTCTCAGTCCCATCAGGACCAGGGGCAGGGCCTTCACCCAGGTCATGCCAGTTGCATCAGTCAGCTTTGCTAGTCTGTTTTTGATAGTTCCATTTACTTGTTCCACTATTCCAGAAGCCTCTGGGTGGTATGCACAATGGAGTTTCTGCCTTATTCCAAAGGCCTTACACAGTTCAGCCAGTATTTCATTCTGGAAATGTCCACCCTTATCTGATTCAATAATGTATGGTATTCCGAATCTAGGTATCAGTTCTTTTAGTAAACACTTCGCTACTGTCAGTGCGTCACTTTGAGGAGTAGGGTAAGCTTCTACCCATTTTGAAAATACGCAAACAATGACAAGGACATATCGTTTCCCTTCACAACGGGGCATGGTGATGAAATCAATCTGTATCCTTATAAAGGGACCCCCTGATCTCCCAATCCTGCTCAGTTCAACCATTGTCCTCTTGCCTGGGTTCATTTGTTGACATGACAGGCACCTCTGGCAGAGGGACTCTGCTACCTTCCTGAACTTTTTACTGTACCAAGTCTGTTGAAATACCAGAATCATGGCATCCCTACCAATGTGTGATCCTTCATGTATTAATCTTGCCATTGTGCCAAGCAAGTGTCGGGGTAACACAGGCATACCAGTTGGGCCCAAAATTACACCATCCACACGTCTCGGTCTACACCCATCCTCCTTCCATTTCTCTCTTTCTTGCCAAGGAGCCGATTCCTGCCACTCTCTCACTTCATCCCACGTAGGCACTTCTTCAAACACCTGAAGCTGGCAGCTGGTTCCTGGCCCCCCTCGTTTTGGATTTACAATATACCGATCTTTGGCACACCATTGGGCCACTCGATCAGCATAATCGTTTCCCAGTGATACTTTGTCCATGCTCCTTTCATGAGCAGTACATTTTACCACTGCCAGTTCTTTGGGCAACTGGATGGCCTCTAAAAGGTCATGAACAACCTTTGCATTCCGAATGGGAGTACCTGAGGAAGTCATGAATTCCCTTTGTAGCCATAATTGGCCAAAGTCATGCACAACTCCATAACAGTACTGACTGTCAGTATACACTGTTATGCGTAAGTCCTTCCCAATTTTGCAAGCCTTTATCATGGCTATCAATTCGGCTACTTGTGCAGACTTGATGTTATATAGGTAACCTGCTTCTTCAATTTTGGTGAAAGACACTACTGCATAAGCAGCACTCAAGCCTCCTAGTTCATGTCTTAGACAGGAACCATCCACAAATAGTTCTTTATCATGCTCAGGCAATGGTACTTCTTTTATGTCTGGGCGTGGCTTAGTACTGAACTCTGTCAGGTCAATACAATCATGTTCATCATCATCCCCACCTTCTATTTCCAAGGGGTCGGGGAGTAAGGTGGCAGGGTTCAGAATACCGCACCTAACAATGCTTACATTTGCTGCACCCACAAGAATCCTCTCGTATTTAGTCAGCCGACTAGGGGTGAGATACTGTGTTTTAGTTCTGGTCAATAGAATTACCACTCCATGTGAAACATACACGGTCACAGGATGTCCCATGACAATGGACTCACTCTGTTCCAAACTTGCACAGGTAGCAGCTACTGCTTTCAGACAGCCTGGTAACCCAGCAGCTACTGGGTCCAAAGTGGCAGAGAAATAAGCCACAGGCCTTCTGGTCGTGCCATGTTCTTGAGTCAGGACTGACAATGCGCAATTATCGCGAGTGTCACAGAAAAGGGCAAACTCTTTGGAATAATCTGGCATTCCCAACGCAGGGGCTGTACACAGACAGTTTTTCAGTCTTGTGAAAGCCATTAGACTTTCATCGTCCCACTCTACAACATCTGGCATTCCTCTCGTGGTCATTTTTATCAAGGGCCTGGCTAAGGCTGCAAATCCCAGAATCCACTATCTGCAGTACCCTAATACCCCCAGGAACATTCTGACATCTTTTTGAGTACGGGGCAACTGCATCTTTTGAATTATTCTCACTCTTTCTGATGTGACTTTTCTGACACCCTTTTCTATCTGGTGTCCTAGATATTTTACTGATTTCGCACAGAACTGTAGTTTGTCAGGGGCCACTTTATGCCCTTTCTCACACAGATGATTTAGGAGGGCAATGGTGTCAACTACACAGTCCCTGTGACTTTTAGACGCCAGTAGAAGGTCGTCTATGTACTGTACTAACACAGAGTTCCCAGGTAAGATCAAAGTCTCTAGACATTTTTTCAAGATCTGAGGGGCTCTCTGTATACCCTTGAGGGACCCGGTTCCAACAATACACGTGACCCTCGAAGGCAAATGAGAAAAGAAATTTGCTGTCGGGGTGCAGGGGTATACAGTGAACCATTCAGCATCCCAAGGAATCTGGTACAATATCACTGCAGGGTTCGGGACAATAGGGCAGCAAGGAACTACAATTTTGTTAACCTTTCTCAGGTCCTGCACTACCCTATACTTGCCACTAGGCTTTTTGATGCCCATAATCGGTGAATTGCATGGGCTGCTCATCACTTCCTGTATGATGTTTCCTTCTAATAATTTTTGTATTTCCAGAGTGACACCTGCTTTCACTTCAGCATTCATTCGGTAAGGCCTAGTGTTAGGATATACTGCGTTGTCCTTGATGGCTATTTGTATGGGGTCCACATCTTTCATCAACCCCACATCTTTTCCAGTAAAATCCCACACCTCTGGCTTTACGGCTTCCTGGAGTTCTTGGGGCAAGTCCTGCAGGGTCAATCTTTTAATTTCTGAGTCAGGTCTAAGCAACAATAATTTATAAATGCCATCTTCATCCGGGGTCTGTATTTCAACACCTTTTGGTGTGCAAAAGATGGTACAGTTCATTTTGCACAGCAAATCACGACCCAGTAGATTCACTGGACTGGTGTCACAGACGACAAATCTATGCATCTGTTTAAAATTTCCAATTGAAATCTCCATTGGTTCGGTTACAGGAGTACTAATCAATTGATTAGATACACCCACTACTTGGATATTTTCTCCCGAGAGGGGTAGGTTTGGAACGTCCACTGTTCTTACAGTAGAACGGGTAGCGCCAGTGTCCAACAGAAAGGTGACATCATTTCCGTCAACCTTTCCTTCAATATATGGTCCAGACTGGTCTACCGGCAAGGAAGCGCCAAGTACGCACTCCTCGTCCTCCCCTCTCAGGCCCCGTCAGTCCTGATCATTACAAAGGAAGGTATCATTCAGCAGATACTGCGAAGTTGCTGTATTTCTGTTCTCCCCGCTTTCCCAAACCTCTATCTCTTCATCTTCTGCCTGTCTTCCCCTGTATACCTGCTTGGGTGCTCGAGGCACCTGAACTGTTTTTACCTGGGGTTGAGTCTTTCTTGGTCTTTCTTTCTGCGTCTGTGGAGTTAAATCAGGAGTTTTTTCATTAACATCGACTAATTGAGGACACTCGTTTCGCCAGTGTCCAATTTCGCCGCACTGATGGCAGGGAAATTTCTTCATAGCCTCTTCCCTGCTAAATTTGGGCGGGGCTTTCCTCCACCCCCTCCCCCAGGACCTTTGTTCTCAGCATTTTTAACCATGTTACTCAATTGTTTTTCCTGCTGTTCTGCGAGCTTCACCTGAGCCCACATCACCTTTTCCTTGAGGGCCTTTTTCTTTTCTGCCATCTCATCCTCGCAGTACTTAGCGTACCGCAGGACCTCATCCATTTTCTTAGTATGCCAACAGATTTTATTATCTTTTATCCACTGACAAATTTCAGGTCTTAAACCATTTACAAACCTGTAAATAAAGTGCGTCATATCCTTCAGGTCGATGTTATCAATACCGCTGTATGTTTTAAATACCTGCAATAACCTCTCATAGAAGGAGTGCACTGTCTCGTCCCTTTCCTGTGTTGTCCTATCTATTTTTGTCCAATCAGTTTCCTTTGCGGGCACCTTTTCTTTCAAATGCTGAATTACCTGCTCATATTTTCGCATGACATCCTTTGATGGCTCTCCAGTTTCCTTGTTTCTGGGGTACTCCTCACTGGGCCAGTCTATGTTTATTTTACACTGGGTCCATAAATCTACGGGAACCACAATGTCGAAAAACCCATCCAGGTCTTTCCACAGACATTTCTGTACCTTCACGAACCTCTCCACCTGCCTGTACCAGTCAACTGGTTTCTCTCGTAATTTTGGAAAATCGTTCGTGAAGGACACAATATCCTGCCTAGACCAGGGGACATGCACATATTTCCCTCCTGGAACTTCGCGCATGGGGCATAACTGCTCAGGTTTTTCTACCTCTCTTAAAGCAAACTCAGGAGTCACTTGTCGGGAGCGAACCTCTTCTCTCTTTTTCGCCCACCTGCTTCTCCATCTTTCCACATCTCCCCATTTCTGCAGTACCCCCATTAATTCTTTAATCTGCAACTTCTTCCCTGCTACATTCAGGTGTTCTATATCTTTGTCTGAGAAGTCTGCTCTGTACGGTTTCTGTAAGGGCTTGGATTTTGAGATATCTACCCCCATACTAACTGCTGTTTCGGTCAGTTTTTCGTGGAGCACTCTGGTGTTCCTTGTAAAGCTTTTACATATGAACGACAATTCTTCTTCAGAGTAGGTATTCAATCGATCCAACCCCACATTTCCTGCCATTAATTCTTCTATTTCGACCCTCAGCTTGTAGAGGTCTAAAGGTTTTGTTTGCGGAGTCTGCTTCTCTAATTCACGACTCCAACTCTCAATTTCATCCGGAGTTACCAGAGAGACATTCCTAGTACCTGTTGCTGTCTCTAATTTAATTTCTTTTGTATTAAAAGGGTTATGCCTCTGCTGTATTCCCTTTCCAGTCTGTTTGTTTGGTAATTCCAAGAACGCAACTTCAGACTCGCACTCACTGGACTGATCATCTATGATGATCGGTTCCTGTCTCGGGGTTGCCATGACTGGGGTCATAACTGGAGTAATCGGATTTCCCTGACCATTTCCGTATAACGGGACCACCGGTCCAATAGTTACTGGAATAGTCAATGCCTCAGGACTGGTATTTAACTGGGAGATTTTCTGAATTATTTCTGTCCTTTGTCTAGCTAGAGCCTCTTGCTCCTTTTCCACTAGTACCCTTCTTAAAGTCGTGTCATGTAATATCTGTGGGGTCAATGGAGGAGTAAAACTCGGGGCAGTAGGATGCGTTTCACTTGGTCCTCCCCCATAATTAGGTTTCGGGAATAAAGTTCCAGTATTAAAGGACCTGCGCTCTTCCCCATATGGAGGTTGAACAAAAGGCAGTCCTGAATTCGATGGTTTCTCTTCACTTTCATACATGGGTCTGGGAAAAAAGATTTTCGTACGTGAATATTTTTCTTCTTGGCTCGCGGGCACTTTGGGATATATATCCCTTGTTTCCGCCGGTTCGGGTTTTTCAGGATAGGGCAATACTTGACCACCCCCTCCCAGTCCCAGGGACCTGTCTTCTTCCTTTAGGAAGTGGCGTCGGGGAACATCTCCTACACTGGAAGGTCGGGTTCCCTCATTGTAAGGTGGCGGACTTCTGGTACAGATGTCATCTATTAGTTCATCATCTGAATCCCCCAGGGCCCCCCAATGCTTACATTTTTCAGTACTTTTCTCACCCGCTCCAATGTTATGACATGCCGGCATCATGGGAAACAGACCCTCAACAATCATGCTCTGCCTCCACTGTTTCATCCTTTTATCCCTGGATTCCTGTTTCTGCCTGGGGTACCACTTGGTCAAACCCTTGTCCATTCGGGGTCTTTCTCTTTCAAAAGCCTCAATCTCCCATTCCTCTAATGCCTCATACTGCGTTAGTCTCGGTCTGGGATGCAGTTCATTCATTCGGGTTCTTAAATTAAATAAGATCCTACCATTGAAAGTACCATCTAACGGAAAAGCCAATACTCCGTCATCTTTTGTGTACTTCACCCAATTCTCCAGCCACACACAGGTATTGTACCCTCGGTCAAACATCATGAATGAGGCGGGAGTATTGGGTGCTGGGACAAGAACACCTTCCCTAGATTTAATCGGTTTGTCCGTTTTAAAATAATTTTTCACCTTACTTACAAGGGACATTTTTCTCTTGGTTCCGTACATAATATCGTATCTATTAGTCTTCCACTGATCCCTTTCAAACCCTAGGTGCCTTGGATCAGGTCGAGTTCCTGTAGTCTGCGAGTGCCACATACGACTTCTGCGCTAACTTTGTTTACAAACTACCTCCAATCAGAACGCGCTTCAGAAATTCGTGCAACCAATGGGTGCGCGACACTAAATAAGCTCCTCCAATGGGTGCGCGGCCCCTTCGTGGGACAGTTCCCACGCTCCGGCGCTCACCCCTCCTTTACAATTCCAGCTCCGCTACCCGCCCGCTGCTTCTACCAATCCCAGCGCGGCACAGAGTGACGTCAGAGGCGCTTCGCGACTGACTCCCTCCCTTCACAAGGTAACGGAAACTTTCTTTCTTTTAAAGTGCTCAGTGCTTGGTTAATTTACAACAAATACACATTCGCCACAGTGCTCAAGTGTCTAGACAGAGAAAGAATTGTTTTACTGCAAGTAAACTACTTCCATTTACTTTTCACTCGCTGCGGGCAGATCTCTTCCGCCTACCCTTCACTCTAGCATCGGTGAACCTGTTATTCCCCTAAACTCATCCACTTCTTTCCGGGATATATTCCGAGTTTAAGGTTTCTCAGCGGACCCCTCTGCTTTCACGCTAGCTCCGAGGAACCTGCTACTCTTCCGATGTGACCCTTACTAGGTTACGCCACTATGGGAATTTTGCCAATGAACCCCGTTACTGTCATTTATTCACACATGTATTCAGAAAACCCTAGTTAGTGCTTCCCGGTTATCCTAACCTGCACCTAACTTTCCTCGAACCTGTGACCTCAGGACAATGGATTCTATTCACCACTTGCCCTTTCAATTCCCCGGGGAGTTCGGACAACATACAACTAAACGATTGACAATTGCATGGATTAGTACATATAACAATATAAGAACAAGAATAATGGCAATACAGTAATTCATGAATTTCAGCAGCGTATTCACAAGAGAGTGATCAGTTCCCTCAGAACAGCCGCTCTTATAGCAGCATTAATATAATAGCAGCTTCCGACTTAACTAGTCCAACTAATCCCTGCCTTACTCTCAACTAGTCCCTAACCATCCTCTAGCTACCAGAAAACTGATAGAGCGCGCGAGGCCACCCGACCAATAGTTTTCGCCGTTTCCGACCTCAGGGCCCATATACTTTTCAAATCACCATATACATCGATCGGGTGACTTCACGAGCTCTACCAAGTTGGTGTGTGTGTGTTCCCTGCTACCAATTTTCAGTGCACCCGACTTACCATCCACCGATGCGGGTGCCTAATGACCACAATGAATCAGGGAGCTAGCTGTAAAGGAAAGGCAACAAAATACAAATCCAACCAATAGCATTCAAATACTGTTTAAATGACCACGGACAACTGGAAGTTTTAAAATGTTTATCTAAAGTTCATTATTTTCTTGCATGAGGTACAATAAAACAAGGCAATCAATAACCAAGATAACGTAAATTATATATGCATAAAGAAATAATGACAGAGTAATCATCAAAGTACTAATAAATGTAACGAGAAAAGATACTATGCAAGTCAGTTTTATCTAAACAGGGATAGCCTAAGTGTGAGTGACTATAGGAGAGCTTATAATGAATAACACGCTTCACTTAAGGTGAAGGGGCCTTTGAACAATCTAGGCAACGAAGTTCTAGACCATATCAGGAAATGACACACTGCTATGCAAAATATAATTTCTAACACATGAGAAGACATAGGAATAAACTTAGGGAAAATATAAATGACTTTCAATAGTTGCAGAAAGGCATGGAAAATATCACATATGCAATGTTGAACTTTATTAAAGCAAAAGTTAGAAATTCAGAAGGTGCAAGAATTTCAAGAGGTTCAGAGCAATATTTACCTAGAAAGGTGTGGAAACCAAACCCTGGCCACGGGTCAGTTAAGGACAGGAAACCCTCAAGGAAGGATACCCCTCAAAGGACAGCAGGTGCAGAATGGACACCCAGGATAGGACAGGATACCCTCGGAATAGGAATCAGGACAGGACCCTCAGGACAGGACAGCAAACCCTCAGGACAGGACCCTCTTCAGGACAGGACCGGAACCCACAGTTCGGAAGCAACGCCTGCGCTCCACCCGCTCTGCAGCTATCGATCAAGACCCCGATTGGGTCAGCGAACTCCCAGCTAAGTGCTTTGCCAGCACTTTAAGGTTCAGTAGAACCTTAGCCTATGGTCAAATTCGGACAGAGTGCTCCGCAGCGCTCTGTATCTTCAGTCACCTATTGAGTGCGTTGGGTCAGTGACAGGTCAGCTAAACCAGACAAGTCGGACGGTTCACTAGGTGAACCCAGGGTAGATATACAGTTTGGGGACAGTGTACCACCCCCCAATGTTGCAAAGTGTCAAAATCCCTCAATTTGGATTGGTCCTAAGGTAGGATTTGGGTAACACACCAATCAGAACAGTCTATTTGTATGCCACATTAACATTTTCTGGTACCGCCTATTGAGATAGGGGTTCCCATGAGAGACTACACAGCAAGCAGCAATACATTTACATTGTAACATATAATAAGCCACATTCGCTGTTCTCGCAGGGCAGAGGTGACTTTCTCAGGAGCATCTTGCCCATCACTGCCAACTGGCGGTGTTCCATCTGTCAAGGTCCCTCGTGCTGCCGAATGTCGCACAGGCGCAGAAGGGACCTCCAATATGGCTCTCCTCTCACTCAGACCCCCATTTCCCGCGGTACATGAAAAGTAAGCGAAAACAAATTAATACATAATAATGTCATTATGAAAACACATCACAGGGTTTGTACCTTTAACTCATCATCAAGAAATAAACTTATTGCATCTAAATGTTAGCTACATTGATACGGGCACAAGAGCAGTGGCACGAGCAGTACCACATGATAAGCACAGCTATGAATTACGCATGCGCATAACTTTCCCTCCACTTCTGCAGACGCGTCAGGACACGTGAGTGTGGCTGACGCATGCGCAGTAACTAAAATACAAGCGGCGGCCATATTAGAGGACACGGATTAAATTCATTAGAAATACACATAGGCAAGCTTCGGGAACTTTGCTTAAACAAAATAAATGTTAGTAAAACATACTTTTTGTTACCTTATTACACATAAACGAGGTTCTTGACTTCGGCAAGCCGCAAAATATGCGAAGCTTTGCTTCATCACTACCATATCATCTTCTCGTCTTCATCCTCTATTGAAGTGTTTGTTCATGCTGTGGTTTATTACTTATCCTTAGCTTACAGAGGTGAGTATCATCAAGTAACGTGGCATTGCATTTCCAATTGATGTCCACACTTAATAATGCACTATGTCTTGCCATAGGTAGTGAACAACTATAGAGTGAGGATAACCATTCCAGTGTTTCTCACTCCCTCCTCATCTTTCTTCCCTGGTTCCCTCAGAATCTCTTACATACAGCTTGTTTTATTGAGTACTAGCAGTCAGACTCATTGTGAGGCATTGGTTCGGTATCAGCATCCATACTACAGAATCATGACAAATTGCCAGGCAACTAATGTAATGGATCCTAGTACTGATACCATTACATCTCTCGTAACACCTATTAATTCTTTACAGAAAGAAGTGGAAATGGCAAAAGCAGAGTCAAATACTCTCCAAGGCAGTCACAATCAATTGCAGATCCCAACCACAGCTTACTGGAACACGCTGAGCTTTCTCCAGCATGTTCTGCATTATCTATACTGATTTCAATAGGTAAAGAGATTGATTCACAACCAGGTATATCCCAACTGGTAAGTAATTATTGACTAGCCCCCCTGAAAAATATATCTTTCTTGAATTCTAAACAAGGATGCCTTGATGTGGGCTGCTTAAACAAAATCCATGTATGCCTCAATTTGACAGTATTTTAGTCCGTTTTGAGAGGCTTTTGAAGTTGCTATGCTAAAAGAGTGCTCATATGGTACTCCTTTCTCTGAAGCAGTGATCCTCAGTACTCATAACTGATATAACTAATTTTTAACATCTTCTTTCCAAAGTGGTTTGGACAAGAGAAGCAGCGACTGCCATCAGTAACCAACCCACTTATTCGGCAGAGTTGATCAATCTAACCCTACAAATAAACCTACAAATAAAAGGGAGAAAAAATAAAAGCTAACCCTTCCTGAAAGACCCACTTGTATACAAACTCACTGCAGTGGCAGCTCACAACAAATCAATGAGCTCATCAGCTCTGGGGACGGGGTGCGCTTCAGTCCTGGTGACGTCATTGAGCCCATGGTAGATCACACAGAATCGCAGTTCAGGAGTATCACCGAGCACAGCAGCCAATTGGAACCAAGACCACTGGGCTGGCCCAAGGACTGTTGGAGGGCTCTATCACCCCCGACGTCAACATCTTATAGACCTCCTCTTTCATTCTGGCTCTGACCCGGTCCGTCAACCTGTAAATCTTGTGTTTTACAGGAGGGCTGTCACCAGTGTCCACGTCATGGCTACACAAGTGAGTAATACCTGGAGTCAGGAAGAACAGAGTGGCGAACTGCCGCAGCAATTGGCGACAGTTACTCTGATGCTCTGGGTCACTGAAGAGGAGAGGATCACACTTTCCACTGACCTATTGTGCTCCTTGGTCGACAGGAGGTTAGAGAGAGGTTCACTCTCCTCATCCACTTCATCATCTGGGGCCAAGAGCATGCTCACTTCACACCTCTCAAAGTGAAGCTTGAGGTGGTTCACATGGAGGACCCTCAAAGGGTTCCTGGGGGTCTGCAAATTCACCAGGTAGGTGACATCACTTTTGTTCTCCATCACCTCAAAAGGCCCAGTCCACTTGTCCTGCAAGGCACAAGGTTCAAATTGGACAATGACCCACACTTTTTGGCCAGGCTGAAACTCCACCAGAGTGGCATTCTCATTGTGCCAGCGTTTCATCTCCTCCTGGCTTTCTTTTGAGGTTCACCTGAGTGAGTTTCCTGAAGCATGAAGGAAGTTTGGTTACTTAAGGCCGGCATGTAGCTAAATATATTCTGGGGAGTCTTTCTGGGAGCTGTCTGCCAGCCTTTTTTTACCAAACTGAGGAATCCTCTTACAGGGTCCCTATACAGAAGAACAAAGGGACTAAACCCTGATGATTTCTGTGGTACCTCTCTGTATGCACAGAGAAGGCATGGTAAGAGGATGTCCCACTTATGACTAATGGGTTCTGTTAGACCCTTGATCAAGCCCTTTAAGGTTTGGTTGAATCTCCCCACCAAACCATTACCTTGTGGGTGATGAGGAGTGGTGAACTTGTAGGTCCCACTGCACACCTCAATCAGGGATATCATGTATTTGGATATGAAATTGGTCCCACAGCCACATACCACCTCTCTGGGTAAGCCCACATGGGAGAACATTCCTCTTAATGCCAGGTCCACCACTGGTGCCATCGTTTTCCTGAGAGGGATAGTCTCCGGCTACCTGGTGGTATGGTCCACCAAGACCAGGATGTGCCTGTTGCCCATGGCTCTCTTGGTATCCAGTGGCCCCACAATGCCCATCCCAACCCTTTCAAAAGACATTGCTACAACTGGAAATGGTTGGATAGGAGCCTTACACATCCTCCCACTCTTACCACTTGCCTGGCAAGTTTGGCAAGACCTGCAATATGCATCTGACTGGCCTTGTATTTGGGGCCAAAAGAAGTGGTTGACAAGCCTGTAAAAGGTCTTATCCTGCCCGAAATGTCCTGCCAAAGGTACTTCCTGAGCCAGACCCAGTTGGAAGGTCCTGAAGTGCTGGGGTACCAACAACACACAGGCTGACCGAGGTTTAGTGACCCTTAGGCTCACTGTGTAGGAGTACATTAGGGGTGGTGAGGTGCACTCCAGTTACTCCTTTTTTAAAAGTCCATGATTAACTTGTATCAAACGTGTGCTGGCGTGCACACCGGAAACGCGCTCCGCCGTCTTGCGCGAACGATATCAAATGAATACATGGGGGACCTATTACGATCCCACTCCAGCTGCACAACCATATACGCTGCCAAATGAGTCCAATAAACCAATTCACTGTATCGCTTCTTTTTATCCTTATTTTAAACTCCTTTTTTTCTTGCTTTATCAATTTTTCATCAATTTATTATACCCACTTCCATTTTCCATTCGAAAAAATCCGTAGACAGGAGATGTTTCCATCAGACACAACTTTATTTTAAAATTAACCCAAAGCATTTCGATATAAACCTTCGTCAGGGGTGTCTATAAAAAATTAATTAATATGACCATTAGTTTAAACATACTACAAGGATTGCAAATCACAAATGTATAACGTATAGTGCATTTACAAAGAAAACTGTCCCTCCGAAATATAATGAGCGAGGCAACTACTTAACAGTGTCTACTACCATTATTTACCATTAATCAACTCTATCAAGGATTTGATCACTATTAAACCACCCACTTTGTCAGAGGTACCCTTTTCCTCAATAATGAAACAATCACTAATGCTGGGATGTCTTTACTCAATTGTCCCCGTTTTGCTCTGCAACCTACCATCTACTATTGTCTTACCACCACACATTGCCAGCGTGCTTACCATGTCATGATGTGTTAAAAACCCAATTCACTCGATTCCCGCTAGTTGATACTTTCGTATTCCATCAAAAAGTTCCGACACATCATTACGTGCAAAAGTTAATTCGACTTGTTTGAGCCTGCTCACTCTTTTATAACCCCTCCCACTCACCCTTGTCACTAGTCACATGTTCGCGAGGAAACAGTAAACCCAGTGCTGGAGTACAAAATTAGAGCAGAACGCATTGGTACTCGTGTATTATTTAAATTCACTAATCATACTGCATTTCCCAGAATACCACATTTATAATCCTTCTAAATTTAAACATTACACCACGTTGTGACCTCAATTCGATGATTGTGTATCTTGTGACTGTCAACAATAAGCTTGTCAGAGTTTTATTGAGCAAGATTGATGCAACAGGCAGGCTTGTCATGATACAGCGCATCATGGACTTTGCTTTTTGTTTGTTTGCAGAGCGGGGCCCCCTTCCCTGAGTAGTGACCAGGTTGAGGTGAGGGTGACTCCCAATTGTTATGGGTACGTTTGAGTACTTTATAGACCATGTTGGGACCACGACTGGGTTCTTTGTATGCCCTTCAAATTGAGAGAGGCAGGATTGTTGAGAGTGAGTTACGCTCGGGCAACAAAAATTTGTACACAATTTTCTTTTCTCTTCCAGGTGTCCGGTAATGACTTCCACTCCTGTCTAGTCGGAGATTACCGGTGGAGTATATGAAATGTTTAATATGACTTTCATCACTATATATATATAATTTCTTTCACATTTGATATCTAGCAGCAGCTTTATTAGTTAACTTGGTCCTGAGGAATGCCCCAATACTAGCTGATCTTTATGAGGGCAGAAACATGTTGACCTACCACTTTGTTTGACATCTTGAAAATTTCAAGTGTCTACACACTGCTTTTTAACCATGACAAGGGCACTCTAAGAATAAAATTGGAGGAGAGTTCCGTTAGTCGTTTTTAAGACACTTTTTGATTATTTTGCGCTGCACTTTTCTCTCTTGCAACCCTCTTCACATAATATTCAGATATGTCTTTGGGTTCCACACTGTACCATGCGGAGCCATCAGCCATCCTTTAGTCCTTCCATCGACTAAGGTTATCCCAGTTAATTTCTCAGACTGGGTTATCTTGAGAGAGGAGGCCAGATCCAAATGATGAAAAGTCACATTTTGTGAATGATGGGTTCTGGCAGAAGAGGCTTTCTTCTCTGACCTAGGAGGCTGTTGTCTTAGCTGTGACACATATTGACCCTTGCTTTTCTCACTGCTTGACATATCTCTTAGACCCAAGGTGTTTTGTGATAGTTGTCAACAATAAGCTACATATTCTCTAGACAAAACAAACAGAATCATTTCACAATCCCCGTTTTTCATTTTCTAATAAGTTAAAATGTAATAATTTATCAATGCACAACATTGCTTTGCAATCAGTCTGTTATGTGAATAATTCCCACTGACATAATGGTCAGAAGGATTATAAATGTGCCAGTGTGATCCAGACTTTTCACCAGCTGCCAGGTTTACAGCCTGCCACTGAAACCATTTTAGAGAAGGACATTGTTGTGCTGCTCCCTGCATAATTCTTTTGTAGTGGGACCACCCTCTTGCTGCCAATGGTTCAGCTCTGATAAGTTCCCCAAGGCAGGAACTTGCTCCCTGTAGGAATTCTTTAGCTCACTTTGCCATACCAGTTCACACCCATGCATATACAAATCAGCCTTTTTTTTTTTAATTACATTTTTATTAAGCACATAAATCGGCACAATCTGTCAGATGAAGCATACAAATCGAAGAAGCAATGGGCACAATATGACAATTCGACATAATACAGTTTTGTACAATATGTGTGAGTGTGGTTGTAATCCCACCTATTCACAACTATACAGCATAATAATGAAAAGACAAATTAGCCACTATGACAACACCAAGAACGATACAATCAATTAGGGTCATTATGTACGATCCTCGACCTATCCATAGCCATGTCTGTTGTGGGAGAACTACAAATCTCACCCTTGTATGTGTTCCATCTACCCCATTTTTTGTCCCACTTCTTGGGGCACCCCCTGAGCTTGTAAACTGTTTTTTCGGCAATCATAGCCCAATCCATCTCTGCAGTCCACCCCAGCACTAGAAGACGATCAGGGGACCCTCATTTCATTGCAATGGATCTTTTTATGAGAAGACAACCAAGGGCCAACCACTGATGTTCCATCTCCGTCAGGTCTGTTGCTTCCCACACATTAAGGATCCCCCCCTTGGGGGACAATGGGATCGAATTCCCAAGCGCTTCCTCCTTTTTCTAGAACGCCCCAGTCCACAAATGCTGAACCACGGGACATTCCCACAGGGTGTGATAAAAGGTATCAGTCAGGCCACACCCTCTCAAACACATGTCGTTCGGGGGCCTGCCGAGTTTTGCAAGCAGGGGGCCCGACATGTATGCCCTATGAAGGATTTTTAGTTGTATCAGGCGAAAACGGTGGTTGATGGCCGATTCCCTGGGGGACATCAGCGCTGTTCGCCAATCTTCCTCCTCTAGGTGTTCCACATCTACTTCCCATTTGTCTCGTAGGGCCTGAAAAGTGTCAGGTATGTTATTACAAAGTTTCCGATACGTACATGAGATAGCCTTCGTCAGGAGGGGTTCAGAGAGTAACCTACCTTCGAGGGGTGAGGCCCCGGGAAGGGAGGAGAGGTCAGGTATAGTCGTGAGGATAGCATGTTGAACCTGAAGATATCGAAAGGTCTCCCCTTGTGTTAGTGCATATTTCTTCTGAAGCTCTGGGAAGGAAATAAGCTGCCCCTTGTGCAGCACGTCTCCCAGGGTGGATATATCTATGGTGTCCCACTTGTCAAAACCCAGATAGAAGCACAAGGAGCCAAGGGCCTGAGAGGACTGGAGGGGAGTGGCTTTGGTGAACTTATTAGCTCGTCCCAATCTTGTCGTGGCTCGGTGCCACAAGGCTGTCGTTTGGCGCATTGGACCTGTATATCTGTTCCGAGCTGGTTTACTACAGGGGGTCCCAGGTACCCCTCACGTCCCGTTTGGTATCTCTCTAGATGAAAATCAGGGTTTGTGGGTGGGCCGTGTAACCATGAATTAACAGCCACCAATTGTGAAGCCCAATAGTACAAGCGCATATCAAGCAATGCAATACCACCGTCATACCACCCCTTAGTCAATTTGCGGAGAGCAATGCGTGAAGCCTTCCCGTCCCATAACAGCAGGCTTATGTCTCCTTCCAGTGCAGTAATAAATGATTCCGCAACAGGAAAGGGGCAGTTCTGAAAGGCATATAAAAAGCGTGGGATGGCCAACATTTTGAACAGGGCTGCCCGTCCGGGCAGAGATAGTGGTAATGACCTCCAATGTGAGATATCATCATGTAGTCTTTGCAGTGTTTTTTTTAGGTTGTGGTCAAACAATAATTTTGGGTCCGGAGTAACGAAGATCCCGAGGTATCGGAAACCATCGGACACTAAGAGAATTGAATAACCCCGGGGTAAGATAGGTGGGGGGGCATGCAACAGGTAGAGGACTGATTTCGACCAGTTAATGGAAAAACTTGAGTATTTCCCAAAATTTGTGACCACATGAAGTAAACTGTTAATGGAGGATGATGGGGACTCCATGTATATCAAAATATCATCAGCGTAGAGGGAGATTTTATCAATGACGTTGTCCTCCCACTTAAGGCCGCGTATAGAGATATCAGAGCGGATCCAGTGAGCTAACGGTTCTAACGTGAGGGCAAAAAGTAATGGCGACAGGGGGCAACCCTGCCTGGTCCCTCGATGTAACGGAAATTTTCTGGAGGTGTAGTTATTTACTCTTACCTGTCCTAGTAGGTCGGTGTATATTAGTCTAACCCATTGTATGAATTTCGGGCCAAAACCAAATCTCGCCAAAACTGAGGAGAGGTATGGCCATTCGATGGAGTCGAAGGCCATTGTCGCATCAAGTGAAAGAATAGTGGCATCCTCTTGTATATATGGCTTTCTGCCCAAAACGTTGTTGACTCTATGGAGATTTAAGGCCGTATTACTATCCGGGAGAAAGCCTGACTGATCAGCATGAATCAGTGATGGAAGGACAGCGAGGAGTCGAGTCGCCAGGAGTTTGGCAAAGACCTTAGCCTCTGAGCTAATTAACGCAATCGGTCAGTAAGATCTACAGTCTGTAGGTGGTTTATTCGGTTTTGGGAGAACTACTATGGAGGCCAATCTCTGATCTACAGGTAAGGAGCCTTTCTCCAGGCTTTCTTCAAACATTTGTTTCAGGTGGGGGGTTATACCTAAGGCCGTGGCCATCAGGAATTCAATGGGGATGCAATTGGGACCCATGGCCTTACCGGATTTGAGAGCGAATACAGCATTACTGACTTCTGTGATCGTGAGATCCGCATCAAGTTCTTCCCTCTCCTCCTCTGAAATGGAGGGTAGGTACATCTCACCTAGGAGTTGCCGCGATTCCTCAGCTGTATAGTGAGCTCGTGCTGCGTAGACCTGCTCGAAGTGATCTGCAAAAGTTTTGGAGTTCAGTGACCCTTGAGCCATCAGACAGGAGAAGCAGGGAGACCCATCGTGAGCCCCGCTCTCGTCGCTCCAGCCATGCCAGCATTTTCCCTTCCCGGTCACCCAGTTCGTAAATTCTGTGGTGAGTGTGGAGGAGCCGTGCTTGCGACAATTCAGAGGCCAGTTATTTAAATTCCGTTTGCTTCGCAAGAAGCTGGCGGGCCGAGTCCTCCGAAGGATCAGCATTATGGGCCATTTCAAGGAGAAGCAGGTTCGATTCTACCTGATGTACCTGGTCATTATATTGACGTATATAACCTACTTTGAGGGACAAAGCTCTGCCTTTAAGGACAGCCTTATAAGCCTCCCATAACGTTATGGCTGATGATACCGAACCAATATTTTCAGAAAAGTAAAGGTCAGTGTGTTCGATCAGGTCGTCTTTTATATCAGGAATTTTAAGGATCCAGGGGCTGATAACGATCGGCCCTCGAGAAAATTGCTGGTGGTAGGTGAGATCAATACTAAGGGGAGAATGATCGGATATCCCACGGGTGAGTCCCCGTATGTTACGGAAGTAACCTACATCCGCCGCAGGGCAAAGAAAATAATCAATTCGGAACATACTTTTATGGGCATTCGAGTAGTGAGTGTAGTGTGGACTTGTCGGGTGTTGTAGCCGCCAGAGATCTTCAAGACCCAGTGCTTGTGTAAAGTCCGACAGGTCAGAGCATGGCTTGTGGGATCGTTTCGGTGGATGTCTGTGCAGTTGGTCATTCATGGTCAAATTAAAGTCGCCTCCTATAACCAGTGTCCCTAGGATATTGTCTATTTCAAAATATTGTGTGAGGTTGTTCGTGAAAAACTGACTCAGTGTTATTCTATTTGTGCAAATGTTGTATTATATGTTTTTTGTGTTATGAAAACTGCAAGACATTGTTTTCATTTCTCTATGTGATTTAAATGTGAAAATCCTATCTAAATTATCAAAGTAAAAAGGTTTGAATAAATTAACCAGGACAAGCATGAGTTGTATATGTTTGCCTTAGAAGCTCAAACAATTTAAGCTTTTCTGAAGTGTGGAGAATTAGGCAATATTTTTTCAGGTGTACATGTTGTAAACGGCCCTGCCTATTCTCTGTCCCGTGGGCCTAACTCCCCTTGACTTACAAACTTTTAGAAAGTGCGCATTTTCTGTTTTTATTGCTTTTTATGCCTTGCATCCAGTCTCCAATATATGTCTGGGGTGGGTGACAGAAATGCTTTGTGCATTCCCTCTAGACAGCAACAAGCACAGGAAAGGTGGATGTGAAAGAGAACTCATTTGCATTAATCTGCATTCTGATAGCTCTTCCTGGGCAGGAAGAGAGAGGAGAAGCTGACATTTACTCCTGAATAGACACAAAGGACAGCTTACCCCCTACTGATAGTCTGGAGTCAGGGCTGGGAAGAAAGGGAGACTTGTGCACATCAAGGGTCTGCTTTGAAGTCACCCCACTTCTAAGGCACAACTGGGTGTAGATACTGGGGCGCTGATCCTACCAAGACAGTAAACTGCTGGACCTGTGAAACACTCTGCCATGAGTAAAGATGGCTGTGCTCCAAGGATTGCCACTCTGCTTGACTGCTGCTTTGACGGAGGACTTTTCTTCTTTAATGTGCTGCCCTTCTGCCTGCTGATCTTTGCCTTGCTGAGGACAAGGACTGGACAACTCTCACTTGAACCCAGTGTGACTCCAAGGGCTTTCTAGCTTGTCCCCTGTTCTGAAGTCTCAGGGCCACCAATCTCTGCAACAGCACCTGGATTATGCACTGCCAAGTGGTGCCAATCCAGTCCTGGGGCCTTGAAAGGTAACCTCTGTTGTCCAGAAACATCAAATTCAATGCAGTTACGCCTTTAAGCCGATCGGTACCAGCACATTGCCCTTCAAAGTTGATGCTAGAGTCGATCGATGACATCACTTTGGCAGACAGTGTTGCCCAACCATGACAGACAGTGCTGCTCACTTATGGTGCAAAAGCCTTCATCGCCCGTGTGGATCGGAACCAACTCATCGGATCTTCAGCGTCAACTATTGCTCCATCCAAGGTACTTTTTCAGAGGGACACCTCCCACTTGAAACCAGGATGACTCCAAGGGTTTGCTAGCTCATCCCCAGTTATAATGTCTCAGGGCCACCAAAGACATACTTTAACTCTGCAGCACGTGGACCCTGTCCTGCCAACTGGTGACAATACAGTCCTGGGCCCTTGAAAGGTGACTTCTGCTGTCCAGAACCATCAAGTTGACGCAGTTACACCTTTGTGTCAATCTGTGCCAGCAAATTGCCTTTCATATCTGAAGCTAGAATTCAATCAATGACATTGATTTCGCAGACAATGTGGCCCAACAATGATGGACAGTGCTGCTCAATGATGATGCTGTGCCTGCATCATAAAGGGGTTTGTCAACGAAGACTTCATCGCCTGCTTGGTTCGGAACCAAAACATTGGGTCTTCAACGTATACTATTGCTCCATCCAAGGTACTTTTTCAGTGCGGCCTGCATGAGTCCTGTAGCCAGCCTGCCCTCCATTGCGGTCGGCCTGAACCTTGGATATACCATGGTCCAGTGTGACCTCAAGTAACCCCTAAGTGCTATTTCCTTCCAACCATTTCTTTTTTATTTATTCTTACAAAATTCTATTTCTGGTTCTACTTATTGGATTTTCGTTGTTTTGGTCTTGTTTTACCCATAAAAATACAACCTATTTTCCATACCCTTTGTGGAATATTTTCGTGCTGTTTTCATTGTCTTACTGTGTGTGTTGCACAAATACCTAACACATAGCCACTATAGATAAGCCTGACTGTTCTCTGCCAAGCTACCAGAGGGTGAGCATAGGTGTTCTTTTAGTGCCTATCTAGAGTGGTGGTTCCTGCTTGAAAAGGTGCATACCTCTACTAACCAGAAATAGTACCAACAGAAAGAGTATCTACTGTAGGTGCCCATTGTATCATTTTAATCAGTATTAATACAACCAATATTTAACCAACTAAAAGCCACATCATAAACATAGTTCTGCATGGTGCCCATTTACTACCTTACCCTTCTGGTTCCAAGGATACACATAAGCTGCTGAATGACTCCAGCCTATCTTATGATGCACCCTGTCTGGCCCCTATTTAATCTCTGTTCTTCCAACAGCAGTGTCTTCTAGCTTGTATAACATATGAGTTGATGTCAACTGTACCAAGGTCACCCCAATGTCCATGCTGAGTCCTGTCCGTCATGAGGAAGCCATAACTCTTCCACAGGGCCAGTGAGGAATTTGCCAGGTCCCATCTAAGCAAAGAACCCTGTACTTTAATGGGTGGCATATGGAACTCACTCGGCAGATGTTAGATTAAGGACCTAACACTGCTTTTTTTGCCCGTTTTCGTTTTTCTCACCTTCCATCCTGTTAAAAGTAAGTACACTGTGGGGGGAGCCAGGTGGTGCACTTGCGGAATGGCCGCCATGCTGTGAGGCCTTAAGGAAAAAATGCTATACCCCCCCGGCGGAGGGGCCTCAAACATGGGGTCCAGTTATAAAGAACCACAAGTGGAAGCGAAGGCGGAGGTAGAGGTAGAGGTAGTGGTTGAGGCGGACCACATGGTAAATCCGCCACCAGTACCATTCCGGGCAAACAAGCTCCCATAAGGACAGACCGCACTTTCACACGTGCTAAAGCCAGACAGGGGCTCACTTTCCAGCAGCAATAGAAAAACATCTATCAAAATTGTCAGTAATAGAGACATAAGAGACTTCTTTCCCCCCACAATGCCTAATTGTGCGCTCCAAGACGCAGATCAAGAGAAAGCCACAACCACCTTGGCCACAGCCGCCTCTTTCAATCCTTCAGGAACCAACCTCCCTAGGAGCCTGGCAATCCCGCTATCACCAAAAATAATCATAGCACCGGATGGCCCACTAGCCCAAATCAAAATAATAACGACTTTGATTAGCAACAACGTCTGGCAAGACATCACACCCTCTTTAATAATCCAACAGCCCCGGGATATGCCAAGGGACACTCTGGCCAATGGAGAGAAGGAAGATTCTTGGACAAGAGGGTCGCCCCACACCAAGGGGATACGCGCAACCAGCGTTTCTGGTCTTAGTGTACACGCAGAACCATTCCAATCTTCAGCAACTCACCACCCAAACCTAGGTAGTCTCGGACCTGACCATAAAGACATGAGACACAGCCAACAAGGTCAGGGGGTCGACCATACAATGGAGCGGCAGTCGGCCACATTGGATCATCACCTTGTACTAATTAATGATGTCTTGTCCTCAATGGTAAATGCTGCTATAATGCACGCCGACAAATTGGATGTCCAGATAAGCCTCCTTCACACAGTCGCTGGACTGATAGCAGGCATAGATTCCAAACTAGAAGACCTAAAATCCCTGATTCACTGCGCCCAGGCACACACTTCACCAACACCTAAACCACAGGACTGCGGATGCAGCCCTGTGCTGCTCAGCTTGGAAAAACTTCCAGGGATAATGAATACTTTCATTGAAGATCTAAAGATAGAAGCCAGTAGGCATAGGAGCAATGACCCATCGAAGCTGAACAACAGGGACCACACTTCGCCTGGAATACAGCCGACTAGCCATCCCAACGGCAATAAACTCCAGCAGGATACCCTAAAGACGGAGGTAGAGCAACCAATTAGGGTGTTAGAAACAACTACAGATGTGTGCAGCACCATTGCCAAAGAACAAGCAAACTTAAACACCCGGCACGTGACAAGCCTAAATACTGGCCATTTATCTCGGAAAAATAAGAAAAAACTAAAAAAGCTGAACAAATATAGAACAAGCATTTACAATGCAACGGTTTCGCCTTTGGACACGAGGCATTCAGAAGCGCTGCACTCACCTTTATCGAGCTAAAAAAGACGACTGAAGCCACAAGCCAAACACGAGCACACATTCACAACACCGGGCATTACGTGTTAGGAGCATTCTGTGCAAAAGTAAACATTCAAAACACGGAATTACAGAAGCGCTGCACTCACCTTTATCTTGCTAAAAAAGACGACCAAAGACAACATGAGACAACCACTTCGGCCAAAGGCTTTTACAAAATAACGAAAACATCACGGGACAAAAAAAAAAAATACACGCCCACCGCCACATGACGTCAGAAAAGAGGCAGGATGAGAAAAACATTGCCGGAACGCCCACGAATCGCCTCGGTGAATGACGGACGCCTCTGTCTTCCAATGGCTAGCCTCCATTTATGGAGCTAGCCAATGAAAGACAGAGGCAGGACTAAGCCCAAACTGTAGGAACATAAGATTTCTACTTTTTACATTTGTACATTTCGAAACTTACTGCCGGCAGCTTCTGGTGTGCCATCACTATGCACTAACCCTGCCTGCACTCACACCAGCATGGATTGCCATCCTGCATGCATGGCCTAGACCCCACCTGTCACCTGTCACACTTCCAAATCTCGGACTGAATCTCCCTCCTCCTGTACTATCCCAGTCTGGACGACCTTCATGTGCAGACTGACCATTGTCCAAGAGGAGGCGGTATGGGGATATCGCCTCCTCTTGGGCAATGGTCAGTCTGCCTCTCGTTTGCTGCCACCCTGCTTCCAGTCTGTGTAGGTGCCACCAAGGGTGGGAAGCCCCATTGCTGATCGTCTAATTGTAGCTGCCATCACTTCATTGTGTTCACCCCCTCTCACTCTCTATTCACCCTTCCCTGGCACCCCGAGAGCCCATCCTTCATATTTGGCCCTCCTTCTCCTTGGAAAGGTTTTCAGAGTAAGTGAAGAACTCTGTACAGTTCCCTATCTTTTTAAAGCCCTTTTGGTGCAGGTTCTATTCTACGGGGAGCTGCGGTGTACATAGGATGCACCTTCTGTACTAGAGGTGCCCTGGCTGTAGAGGGGCGCTGTGCACAGATGGAGGGACACCTGTGAATAAGCGCTGCGTACGCAATATGCTTACGTGCAGATGACTGAAATGTCAAAGGTTCCCATCTGGAAATGTGTGCCCACCTATGAATAACAAAAGGTCCCAGGGAGCTTGTTAGCAAGAGGATGCGCCCCACTTTACCTTTACAGAAGGTGCTGCGGACACAAAGTGTCCATAAACAGAGGAACGTTCACTATACACAAGGTGTCTATCTGAAAAAAATATGTATACAGAGGCGATGTGTGCCGAGCTCAGCTGCTCACTTCCAAAGGAGTGATGTGTGCACACGCGCCACCTATGGATACATAATGCCCACCTTCAGATAAGTGCATGTTCACAAGATGCGTACAACGCACCCCTACCTGGAAATAAGGCTGTATACTCCATGCGCCATCTGCTGAGAATCTCAGTAGGCGTCAGCTTGCAATCAAAAGCAACCCAGTCTGGGACGGGTAATCACCAGAAGAACCACTATAATGGTCAAGTAAAGCTCAGGTGCGACACAGACAGTGACATAATGTCAACAGCAGACATCGATGTGGGCGAAAGTTCGTGAAACTCCAATGCAGCAGCTGCACAGTTACATACCGCTGGTTCTACCAGACACAGCCCTCACTACTGGTGAAGATAACAATTCTGCAACTGTTTCTACAAATACAGCACCAGCATTTCACCGTGTGTGGCACTGATGTGCCCTTACTGGAAAATGCACCACTTTCCTGTTACCTGATCACTTACGTATCGTCTCTCCTCCCAGAATCCCTTGAAGCACAGTTCCTGAAAGCCCAAACCACAATCCTCTCGGTTTGTGCTGTTCTTCTTCTTCCCCCAGGCTTACTGAGCCGGCGTGAATCTTCACCGGTGAGGACCACCCTCTCACCGGACCGCCGTCTCCTGACTGCATGATGCAGCAGGGCCCTCTCCCTCACCCAGTGCCCTCGTGTCGGCTGGCCCGGCTGCTCCGAAATAAAATACATAGCTGCCAAGGTTTCAGATTGCCTATGTGTGACATTTTCATAATTTCAGTGTAATTATGAGTGACATTGAACGATTATGAGTGACACTTTCTTGCAAGTAAAATGAAGCATTGAAGATGGGGGAAAATATAAATAGCAGAAATTACACTAATTTGTGCAACGAGAAACTCTAAACAAACCTTCAAACTGCGTCAAAGCCCCAGAAATTGAAGGTCACTTAACTAGTGTCCTTATTTGGGGGGGCTGTCTGGAGGCTGTGTGAAGCTGTAGCCAGGCCTCAGGTTTAGTTAAGCAGAGGGGTGTGAGAAAGCTTTATTGCTGCCACTGGTTTTGTGCCACTGAATACACGCCTCGTGAGACCCCTGAAAGGTCTGAAAGAGCCAATGGAATGCAATCATACTGAGAACAAACAGCTTCCAAAAAGTCCTAACAATTGAGCAGCTCAAAGTATCTGGGCATATGCAGTTGTACAGTGCAGCTATATGTATGGGCAAGCAAAGTTCTGGCAATTAAACATTTAACATGACTAATATTGTAATTACCAGCAATATGGTATAGAGGTGCGTGTGTTTTTCAAATAAAGCACGAAAGAAGATAATTATATAATTCACAACATAGTAGGAGATTAATTAGAACTGTAATATGGTGGTGCCATGTAAACATCCCCAAAAAGTACACCATAGCGCCACTTGCTGCCTCGGCAAAACAACTGTCATTACGTAAAATTTTCCCAAAACCAGCAATAAAACCGAAACCAAGCTCCAAACAAATAAGAGACACACTCTGCCCACAACAAAACCGCCGCTCCCCTCCCTGCTCTCTGCCGCGGGCAGCACAGCGGAGTCTGAACCCATGCCCCCTCACCTCTCTGTTCACACCGGCCACACCTGTAGTGTACGAAGTCCCCAACAGACTGCAACCAGCAGGGCCTCGCTCCAGATATTAAAGAGGGGAAAGGTTTCCACATTTTCAGCTGCCAGTGACGCCGGATCTCCCCCTCTAGCAGATTGAGAAGGGAGAACCAGCAGGGGGAGGATGAACCAGGCAGATAGCCGGCGGGCCAAGCAGGCGAGCAAGTTAGCAGCAGTGGCCTGTTTCTGGCTGTGTCATGTGATGGGTACCAAAAGTCACTGTCACGCGTGGTCTGGTCACAGGTCATCAGCCCTACCCTAACTGCTACCCTATGCCTCACCCTGAAGAAGACGGCGCAAACGCGGCCGGAAACAACTGTGGGCTCTTCCGCGCATGCACCATTTCATCATAAACGGCCTCAGAGGGGCCCGGGTGTGCGCGCCAACCATATAATTAATTAAGAGCCCGGCGCTGCGTGCATAGCTGCCAAGGTTTCAGATTGCTATGTGTGACATTTGTATAATTTCAGTGTAATTATGAGTGACATTTTAACCACTATGAGTGACACTTTCTCACGAGCAAAAGCAGGCAGTAAAGATGAGGGAAACATGTACATTTCAGAAATGACACTCATTTGAGAAAGAAGAAACTAAGAAAATCTTAAAACTGCTACAAATCACAGATCGTAAACTGATCGTAATTTGGGAAATATGCAATGTATCATTGGTACATTCAAGTCTTTTAACAGGGTTATAGGACATCTCTGCTGTTATAAATCCCTTTGGTAGCATTCATTTAATAACGACTTACATTTTCTCTAGTAATGTCATAACACTACACTGCACAACCTAGGTAAGGGAAAAAGAGAAGTTTGTCTCTCTGTGTGTTACACTCATTGGCTCAGCCGGCAGCATGCACTCTCAGCTGCTGTACAGTATAAAAGTCAGTCTCTCCCTAGTCGCAACGCTTATGAAGACCTCTGAATGCAAAACTGGCCAGTGGCATGCATATTTGTACTTTGTGTAATTATTAGAACCTTTTTGTGAATTAGCGAACTTCAAACCTGTATGGATTGTGTTAAAAATTGCCAGATTCGCAGTCCCTTCTTAGCCGTGTTTGTGAGAGGCGGGCCTGACCTAAACATCACCTGCTCAGCCTCTCTCGGACACGGAGGACGTGTTGAAGGAGAGTTTTAGTATTGCCAGGCGACTGCAACAATTATTGGGGGCCCGGGCTGGGGCACAGGCTGAGGGAGTAAAGAAACATCGGAAAGCACCAGAAATGAAAGTGCACATAGCTCAGGAGTGGAAAAGCAACTTATAAGTAATTGATGATTTTTAGTGAATACATTATCTGCTTTTCTCAGGCACTGACGATCATCATGTTACTGGGCAGCTGCTCCCGGCTGGTGGCGCCGCTGCCGAGTGGGCTGGGTCCCGGTCGCGTGACGACTGATGCCCTATCTGTATGCCAGTGCCCGTCCCTCCATATGAATATACAGTGGATGTCAAGTGCCCCTCTCTGCGATCCCTGCTCCTTGGCGTCCATCTGAAGGCCGCCCTTCCACTCATTTTATCACATTGCACTCTGTCCAAGGATAAGCACACTGACTCACTCACTTTTTTTTGCGAGTGGAGCATCAATTCGATTTCGGCCGCCTCGTGGCCGCAACGACTCCCGCATCCAAAGCCAGTTGCCCGGGCATGATTCAGACCGACTCTCAGTCGATGAGGGTTCCAGGCAGCGGCCACTGCAGTCTGTGGGGTTCTGTCGGTCGCGGTGGCGGGGATTTGCCTTTTTATTTTATTTCAATTAAATGATTGACTTCTGAGATGCGCACTGCCATTACCAGTGCTGTGCAGCCTTCCCCCCACAACCACTCGCACGAGAGTGAGGCCGATCTCATCAACGTCATCTGATCTATGGAATCCCGCGCTGAGCGGGGAATATACCATTGTACGGCTGTACGCACGCACGTGCGTCCTATAAGGACCAATTGCCGGGGGAGGTTGGCAGGTCAGCCTACCTACTAGGTAATACATGCAAAACACCGTCCAATCAGGATGAACCATCAAAACATAGCAGACTTCGCATAGGCTGCGGTGCCCAGTCTGCTTTGTGTTTCTGTAACCTAACAAATATTAAACTCTACAAACCACAAATACCGGTAATACGCTCAGCTTTTAAGTACCCTAATTTGCGTGACAATCCTTTCACATGCGGGAATGCGGTAATGAAACTTAAAATGCGTTAGTGTCACACTGGATGTGTGACACTTGGCAGGGCTGTGCGTGCACCATTGAATTGATGGCGAGGTGGCTGACCTCGCCTTTCATGAAGGCTGCCTCAGATGAGTGAGGGGGCCCCTGCCCTGAAGAGCGGGGCCGGGGGGCCCCACCACGGAGAAAGGAGGGGGGCCTGTGTTACTCCCCTGCGCCAGCAATTCAATTAATGAAGAGGCCGCCTGGACGTGGAGTGCGCGGCTGCGCGCACCATTTAATTAATGGGGAGGGTAGCCGGGCGTTCATGAAGGCTCCGCTGAGTGAGGGGCCCCCTGGAGCGCGTGGCCCCCCCGCACCGCGGGGCCTGCGGGGCCCTGTGTTACGCCCCTGCACACACGCCGGGGTGCTGCTAGTTCTTCACAATGTAATAAGAAAGCTACACGTCTCACTACTTCAAGCTCGGCGCATTTTTATCAGGAAATCGTGGCTTCCCGACGTCACGGTTACAGATTTATCATTCAGACATTTCCAATCGCTTCCTTTCAGGAACAAGCCGAGGCAGCTGGAGAGGGAGGGAGGGGTGGGGGCCCCGGGGATCGGCAGAGCGAGACGGAGGAGAGCTGCGGCAGAAGGGGAGGGAGGGGTGGGTGGGGGGGTTAGACGAGACTCCGGGAGCGAGCGGGGGACCGGAACGCGGGGGTCTTCAGAGGGGACCGGGAGGCTCATCTACAGGGTCGATGCGGCCCCGGCAGGGATCTGCCCACAGGCACTTAATTGATCCCTGCGAAGCTGCTGTTTTCGAGTCACCCCGCTGTCAGCTTCCGCTTAATTGTCTACACCAATCCTCGGTGTCTCTTTCGTGCTTCGGCTGAGATACAGCCACATATTCACTTGCAATCGCCTCACGGGATAAGCCTTTAAAAAATAAATACACATAAAGCCTTAATAGCATGAAACACACATTATCATTAGCAGTTACTAAAAGTAAATAATAAGTCAGGTCCCGGGCCGCGCTGTGATTGGCTGACGTCACGGGGGTTTCCCGGCCGGCAGCCAATCACAGCGCGGCCCGGGAATGACGTCACGGGGGTGTCCCGGGCCGGCAGCCAATCGCAGCGCGGCCCGGGACAAAGGGGCGGGGCTTAAAAAAAGCACCAGAAACGCCCCCGAATCGCGTTTTCGTGAGAAAGCGCGATTGACAGCCTCTGTCTCCCAATGGCTAGCCTCCATTTATGGAGCTAGCCAATTGGAAACAGAGGCTGTCCTAACCTCACTATTGAAAACAACAGATTTCGATCTGGGAGTGGCTTCGCCCCTCGCCAGGTTACGAAACCTAAAAAGCAGCTCTAACCAGAATGGCTCAATCAGGCCATGGTTACTGCCAGAAACCAAAGAGACTCCTACTTATAGCAAGAACACCTTTGAGTCCAACACCCCCCAAGTGCCACCAACTCCAGACAGAAAAGACACCATGCCAATTAACCCAGGCAAAACCAATCTTGAACCAACCATTGGCGACCACATAAAAGAGGGCACAGGTCAAAGGCTCAAAGCTTGGGATAGAAGTGATGCAAAGATCAGCAGGCGCTCTAACCAACATGATGAACAGATAACCCGGGATGGCAGCCACGCCTTGCCAGGATCCCAGGTACCATATCCAGAGAGCCTCCAACTGACTAAAGCGGTGGACAACGCCTTGCAGAGTAAAATCAAAATTTCAACAAAGGAAGTCATCCAGGGCATAGGTAGAAGGGACTCTCAAGATTCCATTAAGACTGCAGCATATGGAGTAAGGGAAGCATCACCCACGACATTAAAAACGGCCAACATAGACCACTGGTCATTAGCCATCATAAACCACGCAGAGGATGACGCTACTGTTTTGGCACAGAAACTCTTACATGACCGGAATCGTCAAGACACATCTGCAAATGGCACACAAAAGAACCAGACCCCCTACTCACAGGACGACCGGAAACTATGCCTCCACCCGGAATACGCCTTGCAGGGCAAATGGGACATACTTAATCGTAGTAATATACTTAAACCTTTCGCCAACATCCCAGGCCTGGAAAGCATAAAGTCATCAGACATCGAAAGTGTTTCCTTCCTCACTCAAGGACCAGACGACACCAATGAACCCACAGAACTGCTCTTCTCCAACCCAGACATGGCTCACACACTTAATAGAAATAAGAAAGTATTGGAAGACTGGGGCATAAAGATCACGGATCGACCGGCGATAAAATACCCCATGCCACTGAAACATTGCCATTTGAAGCAACCAAACGCCTCTCGAACCCCTGATACACTAAGGAAGACTCCATTTGTGGAGAAATCAAATCCACATCTAAAAACACTCTCCATACTTCATGGGAGCTATAGTGGAACAAGCACAAAATTATCAAGTGATGGGTTAATCAAGGTCACCACAATCACGGGAAAAGGCACCCGGTGCTGCTCAAAACACAATAATTCCAATGAAGACTGGTCTCGGGTGCCTAGGGCCTTAAGTCACAGCTCCTAACCCTTGCACCCTCGCAATCAAGAACAGACCACTCTACTGGCAGGCAGAGTTACCAGGTACAAAAAAAATGGAAACAATTGGTAGACAGAGCTCGACTATTATGTCCTGGAATGTAGCAGGGATAGCAAAATTACTACAACATCCGGCGACACACCTGTTCCACGAAGGAATGGACATAATTTGCATGCAAGAAATGTGGGCTATTAACCCAGTATCAATAAGGGGATTCGCAGACTATCACAAACCAGCTGTTAAGGAGAATATTTTTGGAAGACCGTCAGGAGGAATTTCAATTTACATCAGGCTCTCTCGGAAGATACAATTTAGGGAACTAAAAACATCATCAAACTTGTACATGACCGGCATCCTGAAAGGCCTCTCATCAAGTGAGGGCCCTCTTACCAAACTGTTAATTAACGTTTACTACAACCCTCACGGACCGGGAGCCAAGGACAAGCTTTTCCAGTTAATAGACAATATTGAAAATCTTCTACTACAATTTGCCCACATGGAATTAATAATTCTCGGGGACTTTAATACTCATAATATTGGGGTAAAGTCTGCCGAAAGTAACAATTGCCCAGCCACGGAAGCTTTTAATGCCTTCTTCCTTGCCTATCAGATATCATCAGCCCATTCCTTACTCCTAAAGGACACTCCAGGAGCCCTCTGCCCGCCAACGTACAACAACCACACTACAATTGATTATATCCTATTAAGTAGTCGGCTACAGAAGCTAATGACAGGGTACAAAGTGTTACAACGCAAGGAAAGTGACCATGCTGCTTTAATAACCACTTTAAACTCTACAGCAAGCAACCACTACATGTTAAACCAAATTGGATCAACAAATAGCGTCAAACTGTATACTTTGGTGAATAGGATTAAATGGGGCACGGCTCCCATTCACAAGTTCGAGGAATGGAAAAAAGCACGGGAGGATGGGACACTAAATGAAACAAATAGGGGAATAATTGAAGAATGGGACCTGCTTGCTCATAATTTAGTACTACACCTACAAGGAGGAAAAACAAATAAAACTAAACCATATCCTAAGTACAACCTTGGCTGCATCGCTGCTATCAGAGAACGTGCGAAACAAGTACGAACCAAACGAAGGGTATTCCTGAAAACTGGCTCAATTCAGGACAAAAATCTCCTTCAAGAAACAACAAAATTGGGGGCGTGGCTTGGCCGCTGTGCGGAACGGCTGCTTGATACTGCAGCTCCACCGGCCGAGCCGATAATCCGCTCATAAATCCGATCCTCACACATTGAGGCGCCCACCGAGACTACCGCGACACAGTGTGGGTCCGGTCGAATAGCTGGCTGACGATGGCTCGGCTAAATTAACTGACAGAGTGCCGGTGCCTGACCCAGGGTGAGCGGCCGAGGCGAGACTCGTGGTGGTGGGCCAGCGCTTCGGAGCACGCGTCCGTGAGATCGCCTGATGCCCCTCAGCCCTGCAGGACACCTTGAAATATAGCGCTGTGTGATGTAGCACCCTAACGCCGGGCACCGTACGGCAGAAGTCGGGAGAGGAGGAACGAGGAGGAACAAGGCTCACTGGGCCCTGGTTGGAAGCTGCGCAAGGGACGGCCGCCATTTTAGAGCTCTGTCACCGGATAGTGAAGTTGGCCTGGGGTGGCGCCTGAACAACGCACGGAGTGAGAAGCCACTTAGGGTGACTCATCAAGTGGACCCCCGGCGACACGCTGTGTGGTGAGAGAAGATTGCCCTGCCACACTGCCCACTGCATCGGGGTGAACTGAAGAGGGCTGCACCTGGAAATGGGTCACTTCTGCTAGCCCTGGATATTAATGGTACTGCGGCTTGATAATACCGCCCGCTGATAACAGCCAAAGGATGATCCGTATTATCACTAACGAACACCTGAGGACCCGGGGACGAGAACAACTGCCTGAGGGAGTGCTGGGCTGCCAGTACAGTGTTTATCGCTGTGCCTGGTGGATCACGCAATTCTACTGGGATCTGATGTGTCCTTCATTGTGGTACCTACGACACTAACATAACCGCAGGCGTGAGAGACGTATAACAATGTGAGTACAACTGCACGCTTTATACACTGAGGAATGGCCCTGCAGGGACGCTATTCGACGTAGTCCGCCTTTGCTCCTATCGTTGTGCGACACACGGCCAACGCCCGAGCAAGATGGGGAAACCCGAGACCAGACAGCCAAAGATTACATTCAATAAGAAAACAAATAAACAGCCAGACGGGGCAATATCGGTGCAAGAACATGGGGATGACAGCGCCTGTGACCACTTGCCAGCTGACGACGTGAATACTATGTTTAAGGAACTAAAAGCGGGACTGCACAGTATAGATACTAAAATGGACAATTTGGCTGACCGTATGGACAGGATCACACAACGTATGGACAAATAGGAAGGGAGAGTCGGAGTTTTGGAAACCAGAGTCACCGAAACGGAGGAAGCTCAGATGGATTTGGAGAAGAAGGTGAGAGGTATGGACAAGGTCCTGGCCCTGATCCAACAGAAGAACGAGGATTTGGAAGCCAGGTTGCGGCGCAATAACATTCGCATAACGGGAGTGGCGGAGTCCTCGGATATTCCCAATATGGCGTCATATGTGGAAAACATGTTCAAAACCCTGTATGGATCAGACTTGTCCTCTATGTTCCTTATAGAAAGAGCGCACAGATCGCTGGGACCGCGACCCAAACCTGGAGTGCCGGTAAGACCCATTCTGGCGCGTGTGCCAACCCAGAGTGGAGAGGTGTGGCGCCGCGGCCAGGGCGACTGACGCTGGAATCTGGGGATCAGGGTTTGTTCCCCGGCTCCGGCGGCAGGTTAGCCCAGCACCATGCGACTCTGGGCAATAGCTTGCTTAATCTTCCCGACGGCCCTCCAGCGCCTAGAGACCCTAACGGGTGATTGTGCGCTATACAAATGTGGATTATTATTATTATTATTATTATTATGGGAACTGCTTACCCTACCTTTTAGTCAGGGCGGCCTAGCGGCGCCAGATTTCGAACTATATGCATATAGCGCACAGGCGCAGTACCTCCACTATTGGCAACATCCCATCCCGTATCAGCCACACGTTGCAATTGAAATGGATATCGCCTCTCCGACCCCAATAAACGTGACAGTCTATCGGCCCTACAAGCGACCTATGTCTGAGATCCACACAGTAAAAGCAACAAAATGGGCCTGGTCGAGGATAGCACGCCGGGCTGGGATTACTGAACTCTATGCGCTGTCCATGCCGCTGGGAGGGAATCCATTAATAGGTCCATTAGTGGATAAGGCGGTGTCGGAGAGGGCACACAGGCATGGTCTGTGTAAGGCTGAACATCTGTATCCAGAGAATCAGTTTCTTACGCTACAACAGATGTGTGGTGATTCTGCTCCAACGGCTTTGGACATGCTGCTGTACTATCAGTTGCGTGCGGCATGCAAAGCCAGATAAGTAGACTTTTCGACGGCGCCTCCTCAATTGCCGGCTTTGGTAAGTGTGCTGTCCAATAGCTCTCCACGCAAATTAATCACTCGCATTTACAGTACCACGCAGGAGCACTCTCCCCTATTCATGTGCACGTCTAGGAGCGATTGGGAGACTGAATTGGGCATGCTCATCAGCAAGAAGCAATGGTCCTTCTGCTGCTCCCAACTTGAGAATCTGTCCCCCAATTACAGATTACGATTAATACATTTTAACTTCCTACATAGGATATACCGCACGCCTAAACAGCTACACAGGATGGGATTACGTGATGACGACAGTTGTTGGAGATGTGGCACTACTGGTGCACACTTCTTTCATCTCACCTGGGTGTGTGGTCCGATAGCACGCTATTGGCGAACAATATTTCACTGTATAGAGCAAATCACGGGACTAACACTGACTCCAGATCCCTTTATGGCACTGTTGGGATTTGTACTGAGCACCCCGCGCGGACTGCGCAAACTGATTGCTATGCTCCTATTACTAGCTAAAAGACAGATAGCATTACACTGGAAAAAGAACACTCCTCCCATGGTGGCAGGATGGATAGGATCGAAGACATATTGCAAAGATCAAAAAACCACCTATGGGGAGCTTATGCCAAGCGGGACAAGGCCAGTTGATATCTGGGCGCCATTTGCAGAGTGTCTGTGTCGGGGGGGGGGGGTAGAGCAGTGAGCATGTTGCACGACTGGGTTATGACTGGGGTTGAGGGTTAGGGACTGCGGAGGGAAGTAGGAGTTCTCACAATGACACAGTAAGCTAGAAGTTGTAGTGGGTCGGGTTGGGTGAGGTAGAGCGGGAAATAGGACAGCTATGGATGGTAATGTACAGTTCACCTTCTGGGAGCATGCAAGCAATAGGGAAGTGAGGCAGGGAACGGCAACACATACCTTGCATACTATGGAATGCGTCACTGCACAAATTTGATTGAAACGCACGTAATTCATTCTACACTTATTGCACCATTGTACGTATGTGTATTAATATATTCGCCTCTGGACCACGCTGGTTGTCGGTACAATGGCTGTGTTACAGTAGACTGATTGATTTGTACATCTCTTGCTGCCGGCCTCCAGGTTGTAGGCATTGACAGCTGTGTAAGTGAGAAGTTGGCAATAAAGGTTTTTGAAACTTTAATAAAAAAAAAAAAGAAACAACAAAATTACACTCGAAACAAGTTTGGGCCGCAAAACGGGACCAAATTGAGGCAAAATGGCTAAAGATTTTTGGAATTTTGAGCCCAAGCAAATCGCAATACCTCAATACCTTAAATCATAGAAGCACACATAGGGAGAATTCAATAGATTCTGACACTTGGTCAGCTCACGTGAGAACCTTGTATAAAGAAGAAGGCAGCTCAACTATATCAAACATAGATCTGGATAATGCAACCCAACTGACCAAGGCCACCAACTTAAGAAAAATCATGAAGCAGCCGACCCTTTCAGAAAAAAACTTAGTTAACACAATTCTAAAAAAAATCAGACCCAACGGGGCGCCAGGACTTAATGGCCTCCCAGGTTCCTATTCAGGCAAGACACAGACTTTTGGACTGAAATTCTGACCGCGCTATACGCCGAATGTCGAATGACGGGGAATGTCCCGGACCCCTGGCGAGGATCGTTACTGCACCCTATTCATAAGAAAGGGCCGAAATCCAACACTCAAAACTACTGTATGATCGCCCTGCTTGACATTGAGGGAAAGGCCTACGCAAGTACTTTACTAGCGGACCTTTCAAACTGGGTTAGCAAGGAGGGCCTTCTGCCCTTTTACCAAATAGGGTTCAGACCAGGAGCCTCTACAGTGGACAATATTATAGCGCTCTCTTATTTAACATACAAGGCTGTGGAACGAAAATCTCTCCCCATCTTTGCCTGCTTCATTGACTACATTGCGGCCTTCGATGGCGTTGACCGTTCTATCCTTTGGTAGAAATTGAAAAGCTGGAACATCGACCCTCTTCTATTAAAAGCCATCATATCATTATATTCAAAAACTTGGGTTAGAATCAAACTCTCAAATTCAGTAGCCACAGAGAAAATTGATACCAATCGCGGACTGAAGCAAGGTTGCGTTTTAGCTCCGATGCTATTCAACCTATATACTGGAGATATGGGCAAAGCACTGATCGGAGCATTGCTAGCAACACCGTGGCTCGGTCAAACTAAGATTCAATTACTACAGTACGCCGATGATTTGGTATTATTAGATCCTACCAAAATCGTGCTTCAAAAAGCCCTAACGTCTCTGGGCAATTACAACGCAAAGAACAAACTGATTGTGAATGCAGCCAAATCAAAAATAATAATATTTGGGCCTTTTCCGAAAAAAAAACTGATTAAATGGAGGATAGGAAAGCTGACTTTGGACTACATACAACAATACAATTATCTGGGAGTTTGGCTCAGCAAGACAGGGCGCCCAGGAGTACAACTGGACAAAATACGGGCAAAAGGAAATTCTCCATGCAACCTTACCCAGCCCCACAACAACAGCAATACAAAGAGTACTAAGGGCGAAACTAATTCCATCATTGAACTACGCACAACAGGCTTTCCCAGGAAAACTGTCCAGCGCCCTGGAAAAAATCCACTGCTCGGCTTATAAAAAGCTATTCAATTTACCCACCTGCACCTGAAACACCTTAGTGCGACTCAAATTTGGCCTGACACAACAAAAACTTGAAGAACTGGCCTCAATGAGCAAATATTTTTACCTCACCACTGCGGCACCAGAGAATTCTCTGAAATCTAGTATAAAGAACATTTTTCTAGAAGCAGGAAACCCGTGGTCAAACAGCCTCTCCTCCGCCAAGGAAGCTTTGAATCTTGCTGTGGACAACTGGGATCCCGAGTTAATCAACTATGCTGCTATTAAAAGCGCAATAAAAAGACAGGTTCGACTCTGCTCGCGCACAACTGACTTGGAAGCATTGGAAGCAAGAGGCTTCCAAGAGTCTCTAAAACTTCCGCAGACAGTACAGACTTCAAAACTCCACCTTACCCAAGCTGTGGGTAAACAAGCAGTAAACAGGATATTAGCATCCAGACTACACCCTCTCCCCCTTAAAGACCTCTACCCTACGAGGTCATCTGAGATAAGGCACTCGTAGTGTCGGCTATGCAAATACAAACAAGAAAGTTTTGCGCACATTCTATTTTGTTGTCCAGGGCTGTCCTCTGAGCGCAATCTTTACCTCAAGCCAATCCTACTTAGACAGGGCATTAGTTCTATAAAGGAGGCTGTCTACTATCTATTCATAATGGAAACAGTAAAAGATATGGCTGTGTTTAGCAAATTCATCCAACAGACAGGCCAGAAATTAATGGCCCCCAAAAGCTAGGCCATTTGCCCGGAACAATGACTCTCAAACCATCGAGAGTTCACAATCCACGTAGAAACGGACTAACGAACGCAGTTTTTAATTATGTTTACGTTTTATTCATTTTAAGTTTTTCCCTTTCCCTTTCCTTGACAATAATATTTTATTATAGCTTGATGTCCTATTTAATGGTTTTGAGTAACCACAAATAAAGTTTTATTCATTCATTCATTCCATGCTGTGAGGCTCCCACAGTCCGGAACGAAATCCGTCATTTATCCTGAGTAGCTGGCTGTTTTGCTTAAATCCTGCTCGATCCCGTTATAGATGAAGAGGTGCTGAGGGGTATGATGTGCGATATACCCCCCCACTAAGCCTACAAGTCCGGCTAGAGCGGCTGCTGAGTTCCGGCGGCACAAGGTGGCGGCAGACGTGGTTCCCAGAGGCGGCTGCAGATCCTACGAGAGCCCCGGGGATCCCACGTGCCTAACAGGGCCGTACCATCGTCTTCACCTGCGCCTCTAGAACGAGATATGCGGTGAGTGCAGAGATGTCCCACGTCGGCCTGAAGCTACAAATGCGAGGCAAACCTGCTGCCTGGCCCCAAACAAAGACACAATTGGCCGGTGCTTGGCTGCGAGGAACACTTAGAGGGCTGTCTGCTATAGCTCCGCGCGCAATATGGCAGCGGCCATGTCCTAACAGTTATAGCGCCAAGCGGGACAAGTACTCCGTGCCTGATTGGTCTGTTCTGTGCAGGCGGACCCCTAGCCAACAATCCCCGAGGCCCCATTGTATCGGGGGGACGCAGTGAGAGACATTGCTTTATTTGAACCCATCATCAGGGGCCTGCCACGTGTATTGCTTCATATCGCTGCTGTAATATCCCCACCGCATCTATCTAACACGACTCGGAAGGACCACTACTGTAGACCGCTTGCTGGCGTATTGGACATAATTGAATCATGACATACCTCGGCATGGGGAAGCCGGACACCCGCCAACCGCGGATTACTTTCGAATACAAAAAAGGCCCTAAGCCAGGCTCAGCGTCGTAAGATGGCGGCGATCAAGAGGAGACGGGCGGCAGCACGCAGCAGCCAAATGCAGATATGCAAACTATATTTGCAGAGATGCGGCAAGGTTTTGCCACAATTGTGGATAAGGTAGACACTCTGACTAGCCGAATTGACACCATTGCTGGCAGGCTGAACGCGCACGACACCAGGCTGAAAGAGGCTGAACAACGTATCTCTGATATGGAGGATGTTACGGTCCAACTGCGCAGTGCCATCACCCAAATGGAAAATCTAATGCGTGTTATTAACGCTAAAAATGAGGACATTGAAGCCCGTAGCCGGCACAATAATATACGCATACTGGGAATTCCGGAAAGTACGAACACTGGCAAGATGGAGCAATATGTTGAGAGCCTAATTAAAGCAGTCACCGAGGAGGGAATGCTTTCCCCTTAATTTATAGTGGAGAGGGCTCACTGTTCCTTGGGCCCGAGGCCCCGGCCCGGCACCACTCCTAGGCCCATCATATCCCGGCTCCTTAATTATCGAGATAGGGATACTGTCCTGAGGCTGGCCAGAGAAAAGAAACAGCTCTCCTTTGAGGGAGTATCCTTTACCGTCTTCCCTGACTTCACTCTGAAAGTGCAGGAAGAAAGAAAGAAGTTCCACGGGGTCAAACAGAAACTCAGGCAAGCGCAAGTGGACTACGCGCTCCTCTATCCGGCGAGGCTACGCATAACGCATCAGGGGAGACAGATCATCCATATAAGCCCGCAATCTGTGGAAAAATTCCTAAAGACACTACGGCGGCGTAACCCTCAAGAAGAGAACCCAGAAGCGGAGGAAGAGGCGCCACTTTCTGACGTTGAATGACTTACTAGATCATAATGCTTGCAATGGTTCCGAAAAGGGGGTAATATCTGACAAGATTAGGCTTATCCTTATTACGTACTTTTTCTTTGAATTGTGGTATTGTGCCCAGGCTCCCGTTCTGGATTGCTGAAGTTTTCCCTTATTTGCCTGCACTGAGAAACTTGTGTTACGCATTGAAGTGCAGTATTTCCGGACACCCCTGTCTTTTCCCCTGGAGGCTGGCATTCGTGTCGGTCCCCAGGACAGAGATAGGGTTATAGTGTGCCACCTGGGACATAGGGTCCCCATGGTTGAATCCCTTTTGCAAACTGCATTGTTTTTTTGTGGGCAGGGAGGGGGGTGGGTTGTAGTACTGCTGACATGTTTGGGATGTTTTAGTGGGAGGGGGAGGGGAGGTTTGTGCAAGTCTAATGTGACTGTGTGTTGTATTAGGAAGAAGTGTGCATATTTACTGATATTAGAGGCTGCTGATCAGGGCAAGACTGCAGGGTGGAGGTCATTCCTCCCATCTAGATTACATGTGTGTTGTATACAGATATGGCAAACCCCGGAATAGATCCACAGCTACGAATCCTAATATGGAATGTCAGAGGGCTCGGGGATGCTAGAAAGAATAGGAGCAAACTGGCATACGCAGATAGACATCAGATACAGGTCATATTGTTACAGGAGACACATTTGCATCCTCATTCTTGCTCTACATTTGCGAGCAAGTGGGCTGCGGTCCGACTCTTCTCTTCCTACTCCACTTATGCCAGAGGGACGGCAATACTGATCAAAAAAGGTGTACCATTTGCCCCCTTAGGACAGGCTTTGGACACCTCTGGGCGATACATTATCCTGTGGGGTAGATTGGGGCATGAAACCATCACTATAGCAAACTGTTATGGCCCAAATGTGGATACACCAGAGTTTTACACTATACTATGGGGCAAGATACTCAATGCAGGGTCCTCCCACATTATTTGGGGGGGGCTTCAACGTGACTCTAGATCTACACTAGATAGGGCTGATGGGAAAGCCCACTATAACGGGAAAGCGAGAGAGGCGCTCCAGGGCATATTGAGGAGGGAGGTCTGGTGGATGGTTGGAGACATATACCCTGGGCGTCGTGAAGGCACTCATTGCACGTCATACACAGGCACCTGGGCATGCTTAGAATATTGTCTGTTGTCTAAAGGGTTGACGACCGGGCTAGTAGGAGCGACACATCTAGCTCGTACCTATTCTGATCATTGTCCGGGACTGGTCACATTGCAAATCCCGGGGTATGGAAAACCACAGCGGACGTGGCACCTTCAGCCCACAGCCTTACTGGACGCTGTTTTCCGGGAGGAGCTTGGACAGGAAATTGAGGATTTCTTCCCCCGCAATAAAGACTCGGTGGACAGTGTAGAGGTAATATGGGAGGCCTTTAAAGCCACGATTCGGGGTTGCTGTATAGCCAAGAGTTGTGGGGTCTTGAGAGATATTCAGAGGTCATTGAAAAGACTAGAAGATGAGCTGAGACTACTGGAACATGACATGCAACGTGGGGAGGCAGGGCAGGCACAGAGTGAATTTAGGGCGAAGTTATCGGAATATGAGCAGGTGGCTGAGCGAGAGGTCAGGTTCCGGAGCCGCTCTGGGTGGCGCGTCAATATGGAGAGGGGGAGAGACCTGGAAAAGTCCTCTCTACTATTACGCGTAGTCAGCGGGGCGATTTGAGCATATTGGAAATTGCAGGCCCAACAGGTGAGAAATGTAGGAACAGCGCTGAGATACTTGACGCATTCACTGTGCATTATAAAAAACTATATACCACTTGTACTCCGGGCATTGCAGACCTGGACGATTTCGTGGGGGAGTTAGCAATATGTTGGCTTAGTGATATACATAGACAGTTCTTAGAAGCCCCCCTGGAGCTTGATGAGATACGTGAAGCCATAATGTCCTTACAGAGTGGTAAGGCACCAGGGCTAGATGGGCTTCCAGCCGAATTCTACAAGTGCTAAATAGATATTATGGTCCCGGTTCTGCGTGAAGTATTTGTGGAATCCATGGAAGCAGGGATACTCCCCCCATCCATGAGAGAAGTAGTGATCACCTCCTTACTGAAACCCGGTAAGGATCCTGAGGTGTGCCATTCCTACCGCCCCCTATCGCTGATGAATTATGACGCCAAGATGTTGGCCAAAGTGTTGGCGACCAGATTGTCGTTACTGATGACCAAGATCATTCTCCCTGATCAATCAGGTTTTGTACCGGGTAGAGCTACCACTCACAACCTGCGCACACTCTTTTCTCTTATTCAGACGATAGCTCCGGAGCTGCCCATTGCGGCGGTGTTCCTCGATGCCTCTAAGGCTTTCGATTCGGTGGAATGGAGCTTCCTCTTCGCCGTGCTGCAAAAGATGGGCTTTCCTCCGTTTACTTGGCCTGGTTACAATTATTATACACCCAGCCCACTGCTAAAGTCCTCATCAATGGCCATCTCTCCTCCTCCGTAGCTCTAACTAGGGGCACTCGCCAGGGGTGTCCGCTGTCCCCACTTCTTTTTGCGATTGTTGTGGAACTTTTGGCCTGTAGAATTCACCAATTACACCGTGAGAGTGCCTGTCAGTGCTTTCAGCGTCAGATATCGATTTCGCTTTATGCGGATGATATCACCCTCTATGTTAAAGACCCGCAACAGCACCTGCATGCCTTGTTGCGTGAATTCCTAGTGTTCGGTAGGTTGTTTGGGATCACCTCACCTCTTCTTCCCACTTACAGCAGCCGTAGCGGAGTTCCCCCTGGACTTTCCCTTGGAATGGTGCCATTCGGATTTAACGTACTTGGGGATCCAGATATCCAGAGATCGGGAGGAAACCCTGAGGTTAAATTATGGCACTGCAGTTACGAGGCTTGAGGCCACGGTATCTCGCTGGATATCCATGCCCCTATTGATGGCTGGCAGAGCTTCGCTCATCAAAATGGTCATACTGCCTCGTTTTTTGTACCTCTTCCTCAATGTCCCATACTATCCGGGAGCCTTCTTCTTTAAGACACTACATTCAGAGCTGATTCGATTGGTCTGGGGTGGGAGACAACCGCGCCTGAGATGGGAGGTTATGACACAGCCATATGATAAGGGAGGGTTCGACATACCAGATTTTGAGGTATACTACCTGAGCGCTCAGGCACACTATGCCTATCATTGGATGGTCCCTACCCCGTTCATGCCCCAGTTAGCTGCAGAGGACTGGATCTTCCGTCCCTATCCCCTGAATGGTATATTGCAAGGTACTGTCAAATTACTGGAGACGCCCCCACCACAGTCTCGTGCACGATGGACACCTGGAAGCGCATTGTCCATATCGTACAAGCCCCGATAATGTATGCCCCGTGTATGCCACTCACATTCCATCCCAAACCAGATCTCCTACGGGAAACAGGGTTTCAGAACATGTGCAAGCGCATACAGATCCATACATGGGGGGACCTGTTCATAGCCGGGGAGTTTCGATCAAAGGAGCTTTTTTTCAAAGATACCAATTACACGCCGCTTGAACTGTTTTACTATGTGCGGCTACGCCAAGGCATGAGAGACATTTTGCCAGAATTCCCCCTAGAGACAGAGAGTTTAGCCCCATTAAACGTCATGTTACATTCCACTGATGGCACACACCTAGTGTCGATACTATACAATAGCATGAGGACACAACGTCCGCCTGTGAGCTGTCCGGCCAGGCGGCGATGGGATGCTGATATAGGTGAGGACATTACAGACGAGCAATGGAAGTACTGCTGTGAATTAACACATGATGTCTCGTCCAGTTGTAGATTTAAGGTCATTCATTACAAATGTTTACAGAGGGTCTATTATACACCTGAAAGGAAATTTAGGTTTCAACTCTCAGACAATGACAGATGTGAGAGGTGCCGGTGCCCCGGAGCGGGCTTCTACCATCTAGCCTGGGAATGTGCCGCGGTAGAACAATACTGGACTCAAATACACTCAGCATTGGTGGAAATGATAGGTACTGCTTTTGCCAAAGATCCGTTGATCATGCTACTAGGCTATACGATGCGGATTCCTAAGGGGGTTAGGAAGTTCCTGTTTGTAGCCCTGTTGCTGGCAAAGAGAAGGCTCGCCTGTAGGTGGGGTCGTGGGAGGGCCCCCAAGTTTAAGGAATGGCTGCAGGACATCACCTATTGTCAAGAACAGAATGCTATATATGCATAAATGCAGCCGGTCCAATCCAGGCCTACAGACATCTGGGGACCACTGCAGGCCTATCTTCTGGGTACTGCCTCGGACACTCCTGCGCTATCGACAGGGCAGGAATAGACGCTTGAGGGGTGTTGGCCCTGGCTCGGATCACTATGATGGCCAAATGGTGGGGGATGTGTATGTGTACATAATCCGTGATATGGAGGAAATGATGGTGCTGCATTGTTTATGACCATGTATGTTGCCTAGATATATAATGCCGTTTGAGTCCTTGATGTAACTGAAGACACATGTTCTTGCATGAGCAGTACACGATGAGATCTGTTTTGAATGTGGCACGCGAGAACGGGTATAGTAAATGTATGTAATTGTAACTAAACCAAATCAAAAATAAAGTTAAAAAAAAAAAGTAAGTACACTGATGATGTCTGACTTTCTTGCTCTTTTTTTAGATGCAACCTTCACCCATTTCACTGCTGCAAATCTATTTTTTGGAGCATTTAAATTTGAGTTGAAATTAACGATTTAACAGTGGTAGACCATGCTTCTTTAAACTTATGCCTTTGGGTGTAGATGGAGGGCAGAGCACTCATCAGTGGTGACTGGGACCAATGGGTGAAAGAAGGAGGAAGAGAAAGAAGGAAAACCAGGGTGAAGGAAGAAGAAGGTAAAGAAACAGGGAGTCTAGTAGGATAAAGAGTCATCGCTGGAATTAAGAGTTGGCAGCCTTAATATTCTGCAAAACAGTCATTTGTCATCTCCAGCTGTGGAGTCCTAAGGAAAACTTTGAGACTCTGGATTTATTTAGTTGACTAAGTAGAGATCAAAGTGCATGTTTCGAAATCTATGCATTTTAATTGATTTAATAATTTATGAAAAAGGCCCGAGATAACACACAGGAACAAATGTATGATGTTACAACGACGCATACAGTTACAATGCATGCCTTTACAATTCAGTTTTTACATCGCAACATTCTTTACAACACATTCTTTAACATCGCATGCCATTACATCGCATTTTCAGAAACTACCTTTACAACGCATTCCATTACAATGCATACCATTACCTTGCATTTAAGGTAGGTGTTGGATAGTATAGGGGTAATAATTACTATTCTAACTCCAGTGAGTGCAACAGTAGGCTAAGTGTTAGATAGTGTAGGGATAAAAATTACTGTTCTAACTCCAGTGAGTGCAACAGTAGGGTAAGTGTCGGATAGTGTTAGGGTACTATGCGTTGTAATGGTATGCCTTGTAATGACTTGCTATGTAATACCTGCATTCTAGTGACATGCGTTGTAATGGCATGCGTTGTAGTGGCATGCAATATAATGGCTGCGTAGTAATGATATGCAATGTAAAGGATGTTGCGATGTAATAATTCCTAGGTGACGGTAGTGCAATGTAATGACTACGTTGTAAAGGTTGTTTCCCCACAGGAACATAGCAAAGGAGAGAATTTTTCCGTATCTCACTGCTAAGTATTCTTAGCAGTATTATTATGAGGATGTTTAGAGAGTTTTCATCCTTCAATCTATATTTTGAGATTTGTTTAAATACTTCATAGCATGAAAATGTTTTGAAGTATTGGTAAAAATACCATTAAAAATATTCCACTTTTATTCCCTACACAGTTTAGTTGGATTTTAAAAATCCATTTAGAACCAGTTTATGACTAGACTTCGAAGCAATTTATTTATTTCCAAGAATTATGTTAATTTTACTATGAGATGTGTCAAGGAGATGTGTTTCATAGGTTGCACTTCTCTCATAAGGAAATATGTGATGATGAATAGGAGGCACAGCCTAAGTAGGTTATTGAAAGCACTAAATACATAGAAGGTTGAGTGTGCTTTTTTCATTTCCTGTAAATTTCGCAAAAGCGTTTCCTTTGTAAAATATTGCTCAGTATAAATATATTTCCCTTTCTAAAGGAGGAATCTCATTAAATATGCAATACTCGAACTGCAAACTAAGTTATCCAGCTGCATGTTGAGTAAACACAATGTATAACATCCATGAATGGCACAACAAAAAGGTTATCTCACTGTTTAGAATGTTGGCAAACATAGAAAAACAATCTAAATGAAAGTGATATGATGATAAATATAGCTCTAGAAACGAAACTGCAATCAAGTATTGGCAAAGTCATCAGCTCTCACTGCAAAAGTCCTAGAATTTGACTCTGCTGCTTATCAATCAATGCAAACATGTATATCAAGGCACATACACATGCATGGCTAGTGTAAGAAATTGGGTTATGGCTGAGGGGTGTGAAAACACTATGCAAGCAACAACCACAATCCTTGTCAGGGTGAATCACAAAAGTCACTAAGTTAACCAGGGCTTACTCTGGCAGCAAGGCTCACAAGCAGTCAGGCGTAACGTAGTGGCAATGTGTAAAGTATGTACGCAGTGCACAAACAGTAATACATTGAAAACACAACACAAGAAAAATCCCACACCAATTTAGAATAATAGAGAACATTTTAATACATAAAATTACACAAAAGCTAACCAGAGTTTTTAGTGAAAAGTAGCCCCTAAAAGATCAAAGCGCCAACTGCAGGTACCTGGTAGGCAAGACTGTGTCAAAATCAAAAGTTAAGGCCGACCATGATGCAGTGCAATTAATATACACAAGGTGTATTGGGCCTGTCCTCGTTTTACCTTTAGGTTTAGAAATTTTAAAGAAAGGTCCTGGAGAAGTTGGAGTTCAGCAGGACAAGGTAGCAAGCTGTGTGTGGGGAGGAGTATTCATCTTTGGGAAGTGCTGGATGATGTCTAATTGAAGCTGTCAACAATGGTATGAAATAGCTCTGGGCGGGAGGAGCCAGATTTCAAGACTAAGGAGGTTGTCTACGATGGGGAGCCCTTTGCCATAGAGCCCAGTGAAGATTTTTACCTTTGGACCTATTTTTGCCAGTCCAATACTTCCAGTTGGACAAATCTGCCAGCCATAGCCGAAGAGGTTACCATTGCTCAGAGGTCCCATTGATCATTTGCTGCTGTGCAGAAGATTGTAGTGGAAGCTAGCATGACGTAAGGCCACTCGGCAATGCGTCTTCGGTGATTTGGCTGTCAGACAGGTCTTCTGTTGGTCCTTCTGGCACATTTTGATGAAACTATTTCCAAGTCCCAACTTTTAGGGTCAGGCAGAGTCTAACATCACTTCCAAGGGTCCAATCCAGGACCTGGGGGACATCACTTGGTGCATTAGGACTCACTCCAGGCAAGGGGAAGGGTTTAAGGTCTCTGGATCTTGTTATGTTAGTGTAGCTCACACAGGAGGACAGCCAACTAATTCTTGTAGTCTCTCTGGTAGTCATAGGCCTAAGGAAATGGCCTTCTGTCCTTCAAGCAGCAACGTAAGCCTCAATCAGCAGGACAGTCCTCTGGTAGCAGCAGGACAGTCCTCTGAAGAACATGCCAGGCCTTAAGCAGCAGGACAGTCCTATGGAGTACAAGACAGTCCTTCTGAAGTCATCCACAGGTTCAGGAGCTTTACGAGGTCCAATATGTATACCTGGTGCCAGCCTCTCAAGGTAGGGTGATATCCTGGCTACCACCAAATCTGGCTATGGAAAGATCTTCTTTTTCCTCGCTAGGCCCCAAGACGTCTGGGGAGACAAACAACTGGTGTCAGATTCCTTTGTGTGTTAAATTACAATCCATTTGAGTCTAAAAGTGACCTTCCCATCTCGTCCAAAGGATAGCATTTATTTAATGGAATAAGGTAATCCAATACTTTCCAAAGGGAAAGATAGACCTTACAGTAGTAAAAATAATATTTCAGAATTTTTCATTACCAGGATATGCAAAACATAAAACCCCATGTCCTACTTTCAATATTTAATGCACCCTGCCCTATGGACTGTTTAGGGTCTACCTTACGGGTCTCTTATATGTTTTAAAAAGGAAGATTTCGGCCTGACTAAAGGTTTATTTTGCCAGGTCAAATGGGCAGTTTTAAAACTGCTCTGCAGGCTGCAATGGCAGGCCTGAGACATGCGTTGAAGTTAGGTAGATGGCACAATAAGTGCAGCAGGCCCACTGGTAGCATTGTATGAGTCCTGACGCCGTCCCATTAGATCTGTTGAAAAGTAATCCTAATCTTTGGGCTCTCCTACTGACTAATGTGTTTAAAGCAGTGGTGACTGGGCCTATCCCAGTAAGAAGCCTGGAAGAAGTCCATCATGGTTCCAGTGTTTAAAAAGGGTAATAGGAATGACCCTGCCTGGTATAGGTCAATCTCCCTTATCAATGCCACAGAAAAGGTGTTGGAGAGGGTCGTCTTTGCCTGACTCGAGGGTTGATCGACCAACACAGGGGTCATGTCAAAAACGCAATATGGCTTTAGGAGGGGGATCGGTACCACCGAGCAGTGCATCAATTTGTCCCTGATTATGGGCAAGTACATAAAGGCCAGGGAAGGTTCTATCCACCTGGCCTTCATGGACTTGTCCAGTGCCTTTGACACTGTTAATCGGGAGAAATTGTGGGCACTAATGGAGAAAATGGGCGTTGAGGACTCATTAATTTCCCTTCTGCGTAGGCTTCATTCTACCACCTATGTTACCATAAGAATGGCCTACAAAGGGAAAAGACTAGGCCTATAGTCTCCACAGAAGGTGTTTGGCAGGGGTGCATTTTAGCTCCCTTTCGCTTTTTAAATTATACCACCGGCACTTGATTTAAAAGTTAATTTTATTAAATCATACACTATGGTGTGTGGTGCTAAATTGACTAAAACTAGAAATGCTGCTGTAAGGTATAAGAGCATTGATACATTGAACAATTTTAACTATTTAGGGAACATTTTTAATAATAAGATGAATTGGGAACCACTTGTCACTGCAAGGGTGCAACATGCGGGCAGGGTTGTGTAGGGGCTCTTCCACATTGCCTGTAAACTGGGCCATAAGCTGGTGACAGAGTTGGTTACACTTTACAAAGCCAAATGTTTGTCTGTTGCATCATATGGGGCAGGAGTTAGGGGTTACCACAAAAGTCGTCAACTACAGGTCTTGGAAAACAAATTCATAAAAAGGCTATTGATGACCCCAAATAGCGCTCCTACACTCTTTTGTCAATGTGAGTTGGGGCTGGAATTTTTAGAGGATTGCATAGATATTGGCCCTTTGCTTTTATGGGTACAAAATTGGCTGTCTAAGGAGCTAATGTTCTCAAGGGAGGTTATTAAAGATTGTATTAGTCTAGATAGAGCACTGTCGATCCCTTGGCTCCAATTTGTAAGAGAGAAATTCCACGAGATAGGCTTGGGGAATTACTTTGACAATCCTTCTAGCATCCATACAAATGCGAAAGTATTCCTAAAAGAGGAACATTTTTTCAGGGTAAACTTGCGCCACTTACAACTTGAGGTGACAGGCTCCCCATGTTTGTTCCCGCCCAACAGCAATTTTATCTAACATTCACCATAAATGTGCAGACACAAATTTATTTAACTAAACTTCGTTTATGTACTTTGCACTTTTCAATGGCTTTCCTGAGACAATCAGGATGGGTCGACAAACGTACTTAATTTGGCAGTTCAGAGCACTTTGCACCTTATGCTATTTTGCCCCCTTTATAAAGAGCTAAGGGGAACATTTTAAGCCCCACTTTTAAGACAAATCAGGGCCTGTACTTATATTGATGGCTTTAATTATCTGCATTCTCTGGCTACCCCTGCTTCATCCATGCGATTTCTAATTACATTAAAGTTGCAATGGCTTTTAGGAAACGTTATAAGTCATGATGTCATGAGTATGATGGGTGATATATCTTGTTGTGTTAAGTACTTTGTATTGTGGACTATATCCTTTTTTCAATGTTTGAAACTTCTGAATCTCTTTTAAAAAAAATAGTTTTATCCAAGCTGTGTAAATAGGTAATGGAAATTTTTAAATTGTAATTTTTGTTCACAAACCATTATGGTCTCTGGAACCGAATAAAGTTACTTTGACTGACTGTTTAGCGTCTACCTTAAGAGCTTCTTCTATGTTTAAAAAAGGAAGGTTTCGGCTTGGCAAAAAGTTTATTTTTCCAGGTCAAATAGGCAGTTTTAAAACTGCTCTGGAGGTTGTAAGGGCAGGCCTGAGACATGTTTCGAAGTGCCAGTTAGGGAGACGGCACAATGAGTGCAGCAGGCCCACAGGTAGCACTGCATTTGTTTGTTATTCCCAGGCAGGTTTTATTCATGTGACATCTGCAAACATCCTTTACACTGGGACTTTTGTTGAAAAGTATCTTTCAAATGTCTTCAAACGTAACAATGCAAGAATATAGCTACTTTGGTCTATCTGACTGAGTGCATTCTCCTTAATGTTGAGTGGGCCACGCTTGTACTCTACAAATTAGTACCATGGGACGTGTTTCCATCCCAAAGAGCAAATGTACCTATTTGCATGAAACTCCATACACTAAAGGCAACCTAAACATGCTAAGGGTCTGCCAAATTTCATATGGGTCTGTTGTACATCTAGGAGGAAAGCAATAACTTGCTTAACTGCAATCCAAACCATAACTCTCACATCAAATATAATGCTTATACAATCATTATGAATGACTGACTGACTGACTGAATTATTTATTAAGCGCACTTATGCCGAGGCGTCTTGGCGCAATATTTATATTGCTACCAAAAACAAAATATATATTAAAAAACACAAAATAAATGCTGCTACATTCATAGAAGCTTCTTTTTCAGTGGTAAGGGTAATGTGATATGTAAACTCATCTGTAACATGATTTACACGTTTGTAATTGCACCTATTTCATTAATTTGAAGTCATGAGCATTGCATTTTGTGTGAGAGTCATGGTTTGCATGCCAGGTTTTTGATATGCAAACCATATAGTCCAATCCCCACCGTTCACAGGAGGAGGAGTGTTGCAGGGTCTGGCCATAGGCCATGCTCTGCAGCCAACCCCTGCTTCTCTTGTCAAAATGCCATGCCAAGCATGGATTGGCTGCTCACAGTTGGTTTGAGCCGGGCCTGCAGTCAGCCCCTACTGTGCACAGCCGAAATATTGTGATGATTAGCCATAAACAGAAGGTGAGGTCCAAAAAATCCCATGATAGAAAGAATTACCTCATTTAACATGTCAAGAGTGACGTAATAAACGAGGTCAAAAGCAGTGCATGATGGGGAGGACATTTTGGTTAGTGTCCCGTTACTGTAACGTAACAGGAGAATTTCAGAGGTTTTTAGGTTTTCTTTTAGAACCATAAGTGTTTTTCAACTATCCTTCTTTACATGCATGTTAGAGGTTTTTTAAACATTCATTATGGCCTACTAAGCAAACTAAGCATTACTTCATTTTAACCGTTGTTTTTTAATAAAAATAAGTATATACACGCACGAATGCACGCACAGACAGCGCACGCTTTGTCTTGAAGAGCCTTTTTCGGAAGGCAAGTGAGACACTCTGCAATCAGTTGTAGAAGCATGTCATCTATTGGGATAGCCAACATCATTTTTCGTAATTATTCTTGACACGTTGCCCATTATACCACGAAGTTCCTCAGAGGACAGAAATAATCATCCAGAAGGAGAGCAGCTAATTATTTTTATTGTCTGAGGAATCCTGCGATATAATGGATGAAACATCAATTATTCCAGTTGGGACTGTAGGAAAATTGGAATGCAAATCTTGACAGAACAGTATGTCTTATAAATCACTTTTGAACTAAAACACACAAACAAGCAGTGACAATCAGCTCGGAATGTTCCTGTTAATATTGCACGCTCCTCTGATCATATGCTCAAACAATAAATGGCAATTTCTAAATGTAACTGCCATGCTTTCCATCAGTTATTTTCATATAATATACAAGAGAACTGTTTGGAATACAGACTTCAGGAAAAGTGTTGTGTGTTTTTGTTCATCGTAATGTTTTTCAGAATGATAGCTGCATTAGGATTTTTTTGTGCTCGAATACATGCCTTTTTCATGTCCAGTACAAATGTCTAGAGTGACACTGTAATACCAACTTGAAACTTCAATAAAGTACATTAGTTTCCTAACTTCTTTCCATGAGTGGCCACTTTGTTTGGCTACCTGAACAAATTACACTCAGTGGCATAAATACTGGGTCCCCCTGAAGAATGTGATGAGGGCCTCCTGAGTTCCTTATCTCACCGATTTGCATTGACATTAGCTTGATTGAGGGCATTTTGTAGGGTTGGGGGGGGCACCCGCGCCTGCGCATTTGGCTGGAAGAACTCGGCGCGTCATCAGGATAGGGAGCCCCGGGACACCGCATATAAGGTGAGTGCTTTTAATTTACTTTAACTGTATTTTAAATTAAATGAGGCAAGGCAAGTAGAAGAGGGCGGGTGGGAGACGGGTGGCGGTCAACTTCGCTCCGTCCACGGAGTGTGCGTAGTCTTGCCTACTATGCCTTTTTTGCAAAATGCGAAGTAGGCAACACTAAGTACACTCCATGGACGGAGTGTAGCGCTGCGTCCAGGGTTACTTTGGAGATGCTGGGTGTCGACCCTTCCGGTGACCTTTGGAGGAGAGGTGTTGGCGGACGTCTATTCCGGACATCGGTGCAGGAGTCATTGGGCCCTTGAAGTCACACGTGTTACAGATCTACCTCCGTGAGTTTGAAGTCAGGGGCGCTGGCATCAACAGGTGTCGGGCTGCAGTGTGAAGCTGAGTGGTGCTACTTGCTGTGCCCTCAGGTCCTGGTGCATGCATCAGCTCGGTGACGATGGAGTGGGGCGGTGATCGTTGCAGTGCTGACAGGTCTCAGTGCAAGCAGCGATGTTGTCTTTGCTGAAGTGCTGTTGTCTGCAGACCCAAGGCTATGTTGTGAGACGGGACAATGCATTGTGTGGGGTCCATAGTTCAGGGTGCATGCAGTGGCATCAGTTGACGACCTGGAGTCAATGGCGCTGGCGTCAGTGAGTCAAAGATGAGGTATGAGATGGGGCAGTTCATTGAGTAACTTACGAGTGGTGCCCCAGAGCCAGGTGCAGGCAGCGGCATCGATGTCAGCTTGGAGTAGCAGTGTTAGTGAGATTAGGGCTGCGGTGTGCAGTAGGACGGTGCTCTAGGTTCTGCACAAGCAGTATCTACAGGTCACGGTGCAGTCAGAGGCGTAGGCAATGATGTTGCATCATTGTTAGGGATACCAAATAGGCAGTGTGAAGCGAGGTGGTGCGGAGTGCAGTGCCCACAGGTCACAGTGCAAGCAGCAGCTCGGTGGTGGTGTTGGACAGCAGCATTGGTGAGACCAAGATTGTGGTGCAAAGTGTGGCAGTGCATTCTGTGGTGCCTTCAGGTCACAGACCTGGCAGCTGTGTTGCTTTTGGCTTCAGGTTAACTTTTCTCCTCTGTGGCAGCTGAAACATCAAATTCCAGAAGCTGCTACACATAAGACGTTGAAGTCTTTATTCTCCCTCAGACTTTCAACAGAAGGCAAGCTCTACATCAAGTCCTTGGAGACACTTAAGATGCAGAAAGTGCAGTCCAAACCTTTCCCTGCCCTAGACAAAAGCAGCAACTGCAGGCCAACCCAGTAAAGCACACAGCAAAGTGGCAGTCTATTCTCACAGCTACTCCAGCTTCTTCATGGCAAATTCCTTAGTCCATCAGTAATCTAAATTGCTGGGGTCAAGGCCTTAATATTTATATCACATTTTTCTTTGAAGTTGGTAAAAACAAAGTTCCTCTTCCACACATAAACTAGTTCAGCCTGGCTCAGGCCAGGGTCCCTCCAGGGGGTGGGTATAGCATTGTGGAAGACAGACACAGCCTATTCAGGTGCATGCAATAACTCCTTCCACTACTCTAAATGCAGTCAGGGCTATTCAGCCTAGCTGTGAGTCACCCAGGAAAGGCAGAATACACCTCGACCCCCTCCCTTGTGTCTGTCTAGTGTGACTGCACAAAACACAGAGGCACACAGGATGGTTAGACAAGAAAACAGCCACTTTCAAAAAGTGGCAATTTAAAGCACACAACATAAAAATCATCTTCACTAAAATATGTATTTTTATAATTCTGAGTTCAGGCATATCAAACTGCATTTCTCTATCTTATCCCAATTGAGAGTTATGCGTGTAAAATGTTACAAGGCAGCTCCCACATTAAGCTTGAGAAACAGACAGCCTTTCAAAGGTGAAAAACGAAGTACACAATATTTCACTATCAGGACATATCACACACACCAGTATATGTCCTTTCTTTCACATACACTGTACCCTGCCCATGTGGGTACCTTGAGCCTACCTTAGTGGTATGTAGAGAAGGGAAGATTAGGGCCTGGCAAGTGGGTGCACTTATACGGTAGACATTGTTGTGTTTCGATTTAGATACCCGTACATAGGTTTCCCGAATAGCCCTTATATAGGCACAACTCATATTGCCCTTGTTTAGGCGTATTATCCCAGACCTTATTTAGGCATTGGCCATGCAATCCAAATACAGGCATGGTCACCTACATCCGTTCATCCCACGTCACAACGAGTTCTTAGAAACCAGACCCTTAAGCCATTGGGACATTCCCTGCTTGGGTTATTGATTTCTCCAAGAACTCATTTATTATGCAGGAACCACTATACCCTAAGGGTTCATTCATGACGTCTTCCTCTACCCGACTTTACGTCAATGCTAGCATTCCTAAGTACCTTCCAGGTATAAATATACCTTCACTGACCATGGCAAACCATGGTTGCGGCTGCATACTTGTACGTCTCGCCACAGCAAGTTCAGAAGAAATTCGAGCCCCTGCCTGATTCACTGACCAGACGCTGTCCTCCCTGCTCGCAGAGATCCCAGCTTCCAGTGTTCTGACTCCCTTTGCGGGGTGTTGGAGTTTGAGATTTGTAAAGAGATTCCCACCTCTTGCATTCTAAGGTATGGAGCTGACTAAAACCTAGAGGGACTCTTGGCATACAAACTTAACATCGTAAACTTAGTATATACCATAAGATGGAAAACAGGACCTACTTCTTACCTTGTACTACACTTTGGGGCCGATTAGGATGGCGGACGGACTTGCGTCCGTCCGCCACCCCTGAGTAGGAGGGACCGTCCGCATGGGCAGCGGCGGTCCCTCCATGGCAATTAGGATGTGACCGCCACCCTGGCGGTCACATCCTGTATGTTTTACATTGCGGCGGGTGCTGCTTCAAGCAGCACCCGCCGCTATGTAAAAAACGAAAGCAGTGCATTTGCATGCACAAAGCGGCAGGCACCGCGCGGTGCCTGCCGCTTCGTGCACGCAAAGGCAGGGGGGTACCATGTGCACCCCCCACGCAACCTTCACCCAGGGGGCCCGCAACGGGCCCCCAAAGTGAATGTCCGTATGCTTTTCCACGGCGGCAAAGCCGCCGCGGAAAAGCATTACTTTCCCTACATCCTAATATGGCTGGCGGTGTCTGATAGACACCGCCAGCCATGTTAGTGCTTTTCCGCCGTGGTCGCCTTCCGACCGCGGCGGAAAAGCGGCGGACAGATTGTGAGACCCACCAGCCATCCTAATTTGGCGGTGGGTCTTTCAGGCCTCCTCGGCGGATTTCCCGCATACTCCGGGCCGGCGGTGGCTTCCGCCGGCCCGGAGTATGTGGAAAATCCGCCATCATAATGACCCCCTTAGTTAGGTACACTGGGGTAGAACTAGTTAGAGAACGCATCGTATGAGAATTCACATTTTAGCCTGTGTTATTTATGTATATGTATATGAATACAGGTCATAGCTAAAAGACAATGCTATTACAGTATTATTTCTGCATTTTACATCTTGCATTCTGTCTAACAATTGTGACAGCTCAGATCTCTTGCACGAGAAATAAGACTGTTCAATAAATCCTTTTATTGAAACACCTATTTTTTCTGTGCAACTTCAGAAATTAGGCATGCACGATTGACAGAGTGAAACTGTTATCTATTGCTTCCACGATTCTGAGACATGTTCTGATTCTAAAGGGAAACAAAGTTGTCATGTTAATGCGGTTGTCAGAAACGAATCCCTTCTTGTTTATTCAAGAACTTTCTAGTGACCTCGAGTTAGGTGACACACAAGGTAATTAAGTTTAATGTACTCGATAGGAGCATACTGATCTCCGTCCTATGCTAAAACTATAGTGTATATTATTCCAATGCGCAGAAACTATAAGGGAAACAGGAACCACATTACATGGCGCCAACGGTTTTGTAAGGCACACATTTAACTCTAAATTCTGTAGTAACTTAGTTGTGCTTTTCTCAGAGACCCCTACTCATAATACTCCATAAGACGTCTGGAGTGGGTAGGGTTTAATATCCGCCATAGCTGAGTAGGACGAAAATCCTATGTATTAGCTGTTTGGTTTGTTCAACTTTGAAGGATACAGTGTTCCAAAATATTGTGTACCTTATTTTGTTTCCTTGAAACTTGCTCTGCAATTTTTCAACAAAGCAATCTCTGGTAGCAAGGACAATAACACCAAGACCGGTGGAGCTGCGGCTGACCCAGTCAGAAGAGCTTTTAATCATCCAGGTTTTAATGAAACCGATGAGGATGTTATAAACATCCCTCCAAATTTAAGGAAAGTCATCACTTAAAACTTATTAAAGACCGCCTAACACCTAGAGGTGGAAGATCAGTTTTTGTGGTAGAGGCACATGAATCTTTTCAGACAGAGGTATTCTATTCATGGATAGTATTCCCAGAATCAAATCCAGGAACAAAAATGTTTCACTTCTACATTGTGTTTGCATCATTTGTTCCAGCCCTGGCTTGTCACAAAAGGAGTTGAAATCATTTAGCAGCTGTTGAAGCCCTTGGGGAGATTTTGTTATCAGTAGAGTGTTGTCTCTGAAGAGAAGGGCAGGCTCCAGTCTCCCCTCGAGTTTTGGGGTGTCGCATCCATCTCTGTGAAGATAACCCACTACTTCGTTAATGAATAGCAAAAATAGAGTGGGTGCCAAAATGCGGTAATCTCCATACCCAAAAGGATAGCATTAGACAGAAGGTTATAATAGACACCCCACAATTCTGGATCTTCCATGTATAGATCATTTGGATCCTGTCTGGGTCTGGGGCTCTGGCTGGAATACATGTAGTAATTGTTGAATAGTTTTCTTTGGGTGAAAGTATGAGGGCACCTAACTTACTGGATGGGGCCTTTTCCAAAGGGCTACAGTTATCCTCTTCCTCACCATATTCCCATGAGTACAATTCACCTAAGTGGTTCACCCACTCATTAGGTTGGGCAGTAAATTTGAGGGTAGTCTTTGGGTCATCCAGTCATAGTGCTGCTTTCTTACAGAAATACTTATTGCCTTTATCTTGCCTTTTGGCACAATCCAGTGTCAGTCTGTACCTAGCTCTACAACTCGCAAGATCCTGACATGAGTTGATTTTTGCTGCAGATAGGAGCTTCCCCTTCACCTTCTTACTTTCCTGGTTATACAAAGCTGCTGCTTTTGTTGTATTTCTCCCTAACCATGTGGGTTATACCAGGGTATCCCTAATCAGAAAATATAATGCATAATGCGTTCACATGATTTCCTCTAATCTAGCTTATTGGGAAAGGAATGACTGAAAGTTCAACTCCTTTGTTAGTCTAATCTTAACAATTTCGAGAGCCACAGGGTTTTTATCCACCCACTCCCATCTTATAGTCCTTAGATTATTGTCGTGTGACAGTACACCCAAATCCCTAAGACCCCTTAGAGTCACCTAAATTTAGACTCAGAACCACATGGTCACTATCCATTCTTTCAACTACTTCCATATCATGAACAAATGGCCAGAGTCTGCAGTCATCCGAACTATAATCAACATGACTTGAGTGACCGGGTCTATTAGAGGTCGATTTACCTTTTCTATATGAGTTGGTCTTGCCATTGGTAGTACACATGTCACATTGCAATGTTAAAGCTAGTCCCTGGGCTACTTTTTCTGACCATCTAACAGCAGGTAGCTCTATCCGGGGGATTTTCCAATTTCTGTCCCATTCTAAAGTCAAATCAAAATTAGTGGCTGCAAAGGGTTCACATGTACAGTTGAAATCACCAACTACCAATAGTGCATTACTGCCCTTGTTCTCAATAGGAGAGGAGTCAAGAGCAGTTATAGTGCTAATATCCCCCTTGCCAGATCCCACTCACACATTATAAACTCTAGTTTTCAACCCAGACTGGATGGCGAGATCAACTGCTAAAATATCTGGGGAATCTACAGGGACAACTTTGATTTTACATTGAAGTGAAATTTTCATCCAAATCACTAAGCCCATGGATGGTCTCCCTTTCCCTTTCTTAATTGCAATTTGGCAGAAGAGAGTAAACCAACTCCTGTGTGGGAGTGGCAAACTTCAAGTTTCCTGGCAAAGGCACATGTTGTGAGAATCTATACATTTTCCCCACTCTTCCTCAAGCAGCATCCTTGAAAGCCTTCCTACATTCCAAACTAGAATTCTACCTGGGTCTATATATGTATACATTTTCAGACCATGGAACGCAACTAGTCACTTTGCAGGGCAGATCTATCTGAAGGTGAAAGGCCTGAAATGTCTAATATCATGTGTGCCAAAACCATGCTCCATGCATGAGCTGTTGTAAGAACTACTGCACAGCTTCATCACAGTCCACCTTGCTACAACCCAAGTGTGCCATCATCGGAACTAGGCTGCCCAAAGTGTGGCAGTGCTAGAAAAGAATCAGAATGCACTGTATTATGTTAAATTTGGAGCAACCCTGTCCTTTCATGCAGTGCAGCAATGTGACTTGCTGCACTGCATGAAATATTGATAAATGTGCACCTTGTCCAGCAAAGGTTCTCTAAAAGGCAATCAACCAGTAACTCACCAAACACTTGGAATACCAAAACCTCATGGACCCCTTTCAATCTAGATTCAAAGCTACCCACAGCTCTGACATAGCCACCAATCTCATCAAGGTCCTGCAAGGCCATGGCAAAATAGCAGTCCTTATGCTTCTGGGCCTGTCAGGTGCCTTCGACACCATCTCCAATTGCACACTGATTAACAGGCTCCTTCACATTGGGATCGAGGGAGATACCCTCAAATGGATCATCTAATACCTCTCCGGGAGAACCCAGATAATCCATCTCCCACCATTCACCTAGGAATCCAAGGAGATCGTCTGCGGCATCCCACAAGGATCATCCTCAGCCCCACCCTCTTCATCACCTACATGATACCCCTGGCCAACACCGTCAGATCACATAGACTCAACATTATCTCCTATGCTAATGACACCGAGCTCATCCTCTCACTGTCACAAGCCCCCTAACCGCAAGAACCTACTTCCACAGATGCACGATGAACATCGCAGACTGGATGAAGGACAACTTTCTCAAGCTCAACTCGGACGAGAGAAAGGACCTCATGTTTAGGAACAACACCTCGCAATGGTACAACACTCTGCCCACCGATCGAATAGCGGAGGTCGCTTCTTCTCTCACTTAGTGGACAAAGCCTGGAATGACCTTACCCTGTACCCCAGCAATGCTGCATTGCTCCTGGAATTCAGAAAAGGACTCAAGACATGGTTGTTCAAATGAAAAGAGGACTGAAAAGCAGCTAGCAACGCCAGCACCTATAGACCTTCACAGTTGATTTGCCACGCTTTATAAATCCTGACTGATTGATTGAAAGGGACCTGAAATATTCCAAACATTGGTGCTGTCATCAGCACTTGAAACAGAAAGGATGTAGCTTCTTGTAGACAAAAGAAAAAACTGTTCTGTCTGACACATAGAATAAACTCTGGGGTATATTTACAAGGCCTGTATGCCACCAGAAAGTCACTTTTTCAATTTTCCAGCAGAGCACAGTGCAGACTCATATCTAAGAATCACAGAAAGCCACCCAGTGTGGCTTTCCATCGCCTCATAGATATAGTGTAAGGCAACGCATCGCAAGCCACTACATTGCCTCACACTGTATAGGGGATCATGCCATGGGCATTGTGCAAGTGTTTCCACTCAACACCCATGGTTGTTGACACATCCCCAGATGTATTCCCAGATTTACAACACAGTGTGAATCTGGGAATGCTTCAAAACCATGCTCCTTCCCAGGGGTATAGTATTGAGGATAAAAAAACGTAATTTCTCCTCTTTGTTCCTCTTTCAAGGTGTGCACCTCCATCAATTATTTTTGTGCAATAAGAGGTCCCTTTCTGCACAAAAACAAGCAATCCTACAACGCCAACTTCCTGGTACCTACATTGGCGCAAGGCAGCTATTTCTGCCAGTGCAGTGGAAAAGGACAAAAAATGCACCATATCTCATTGATATGGCGTATTCCTGCCCTTTTCGGGCAGGGCTGCTCAGCAAAGTGACATGCAGTGCTGCCCTGTGTCAAAGTGTTGTAAAGGATGCCCTTTGTATCCACTAAAAACATCCTATTTTACTTAACTCACACACAAAGTTCATCCTCTGTCTCATGCTGCAGAACAGGTTTGGGGAAGTCCTCCTTTCAATTGTCCATTGCAGGCTGCTCTTTGGTATCCATTCTTTATTTAGTGTGGCCCCTCTCATGGGGTAGGCCTGGACTATAGGGCAATCAGGCAGTGTCCAATGAGTTTAACACGTCAGTGTGCCGACCTGATTTTTGGCTGTTTTTGGGCCTGTTTTATGGTTTGATGGGCTGGTTTTTACTATTGATTTCTCTATTATTAAAACAAATATTTCCTGCAGCAAGCGCAAATTCTTTAGGTTTTGTATACCTAGCTGAACATTTAAACAGCATGTCTTTGCAAGTTAAAAACTGCTTCAATTTGGAAACGTAGGCCACTTTATCTTGGTAACCGGGCCTATTTTCTGTCCTGATTTGACCTGCCCTCACAACAGGGTAGTCTTCAGTCAGGAGCACCCACAACAGAGGCACAAGGGGGTGTGAGATTTCTGTCTCAGCCTAACTGAATGTTTAATCAAAGGAGAGAAAATGCTGAGCATCAACTAAAGGGCAACTTCCCCTTACATAAAGGAGTTTGCAATTCCATTCTCACCCCTACCACCAACAAAGGGCTGTGATTTCAGTACCTTTGTTAGCAGACGCTTGCTATCAAAGTCTTCATACATTTTTTTAAAGAATGCCCAGTCACTATCCTCATTATCTAAGTGCCTGGACGTCAACTCCGCAACCATAGAAAAGCAGGGTTTCTGGGAAAACTTGTCCTCACCCTCTATCTTGTGTCATGCCAAACAAAAAATGTATCCCTCTTTGCTTTTGTATTTAATACTATGAGCCGGACTGGAGGAGACATCTGCTCCAGCATTTCAGTATTTGCATTTGTCACAGTCACCCATATATTTTCTTACACTGTTCGTCTCTCCATTTCTTCTCTTTTACATGCCTTTCAAATGGCCTTCTCCTTCCCTTCCATCCTCGGCTTGCTTCCTCTCTTTGGGCACCCTTTATTTGCCTTAATATCCTTAAAGGCCCTCACCCTTGTTATAGGCCCTTGTCAGTGGCTCAGGACTATAACATGTGTGAAGAGTTTTTAACAACTGTTATAGCCCTTGGCAATAGGTTACAAGGATATATTAAGAAATTCTGTAGCTTAGAATGCTAAGAAAAATTCGGTGAGATTTTATCTTTCCTGCATTGACCTACACAAAAAATGTAAATGTTGACATGCAAGTCTCTTTTCTGCTGATCACTGCTCATTTTTTAAAAGTAACCCAGAAGAAACAGCCAGTTCCATGTTTTTATTGCTTAAACTTCAGCTGTACATATACTCTGTGACCCACTTTTCACCCTGACTGCACTCTGGAACAAGCCATTATGACATCACATCGTCATAATATCTAATACTTTAATACAGTTGAGCTGCTAGACATGGCATGACAGGGCTGATCAATGTTAGCGGCTCAGTTAAATATATCAGAATTACCACAACGAGCTGCTCGGTATCATTGTTGGTGCAGTTAACTCATTACAACCTCTATTGATGTCATTAATGTTATGAAAATGTCCACATTGCATGAAGACAACATGCATTGCAAAGCCAACATCAGCAATTCGAGCTAAACATAGAGGGCGATATTTACGAGTCTAGTGGAGCAGGCCAGCGCAGCCCTGCATCACATGGAAATGGCAGGAATGAACTTTATGTATCCAACATGGCATATGTTTGTCCTTTCCTCGTGCACTGGTGCCGTTTTGGCAGCCTTGTGCCAATGAAGGCACCCTCCACCATAGTGCACCAAGATACACGGGTGCCTGTGTTGTAGGCAGGATTGTTTTTGTGCAGCGGGAAGGGGAACCTTACTGCACAAAAACAATCTTGATAGGCTTTATGCTCTTTCTGAGTGTGCTGCAGGCATAGAAAGAGGAAACAACAAGGAGAAAGGATCAGTTTTCTCCTTATTATACCTCTTCTGGTGAGGCATATCTTTTTGGCTTTTTGTAGCTTCAAAAATATGACTTAAGGTTTGCAGCCCCAAAACCAAAAACCTTATCTACAAACAATCGCAATTCGTATTTAGTGTCAAAATTTAACATCATTTGAAGGGAGGCGTTAAAAGGAGAAATGTTTTTATTTCTCCTTTCTTTTCTGAATTTGCAGGTGTGGTGCACAGTGCAGCACACTTACAAAATGTGCCTAAGCATAGTATTATGTACTAACCCTGGGCGAAGAACTACGCTCCGTTCGCGGAGCTTGCGGAGTTTCGGCAGCTCCGCGTTCCGCGGAGAACGCGTAGCTGTCGATTACTCCGCGATCCGGTGCGTAGCGTAGTTCTCGCGCAATGAATAACATTATCGCGTGCGCGGCAATGGCTTACCTTCGTTCTGCGTTCGTTTTTTCCTGGTCGCTTGTGCCACCATGTTTGGAAACACTCTCGCACAGTCACGTGCGACTGTGCGAACGCGATAACGTCATTTTGATGCACGATAGCGTCATAAGGATGCGCGAGGATGCTTTTTGGTAAGATCGAGTTCCCGAACACGCAGAAACTGCATTCTTGCACAGAATAACTCGCGAGCATGGTAAAACCATAATAAATTACCATTTTGGTTAGGAAAAAAAAGCAAAAAACCTTAAAGTTGTACCTTTGGCTTTATTTTTAGGGGGGAAGGACCCCTCTTTTTGTTTCTACTCTTGTTTTGAAGAGTAAGGAGGAAGGGCTCTTGAGTTTACAACTTCCTGTTCCTGTCCACCAGGCTCCTCCCAGTGCTTTGTCCATGTGGTGCTCACTTTCCTTTGGATTTTGAGCTGGAAGGATCACTTTCTGTCTGTGTTGGCTGCATTACTGATTTACCTTGGATTTAATGAGGACTTTTTGAATTGGAATTCTCTTTTTCAAGTAAGTTTGTGTAATGTATGAGTGATGTAGACTTGTGCTTGTTTGATTTGTTTTTTTTTTTAACTACAGTATTCAATCCTGGAAGTAAATTATTGATGGAGGCCTGTACTTTCATGAGGTCCCAAATTGTAATTTTTTTTTAACATTGCATTTTGTGGAATTTAAAATGTTTCTAATTTTTAAGCCAATATCTGACCCTAGTACCCCATGTAGTTAGTCTGTAGGCATGCATGAGTTCATTGTATTAACTTTCTGTGGTTGGCCTGGCCATGTGTTGGCGGCCATTTTATGTTTCCAGCCACTTTGCTCTTGCCATAGGCCTCCAACCTTGTGGCCTACTCTGGCAGTAGGCCATAGGTACTACTCATAGGGTCATGAAAGTTAATCAACTGTTTTTGTGGTGTACCCTTAATGTGAAAATCATGGATGGCTTGGATTGATATAGAAAATCTTATTTTTATGTGTGGGGTATTTCTGGTTTTGGGTGTGTTTAAACTTTAAATACTCTGTCAATTTCTGCCATTAGGTAACCTTAGGAATACAGCTTGGGTAGTTTTGGTAACTTCGCACAGTGTGAGCACGTGAACTTACATTTTTTGTCTTGTTCGCGCACTCAATGTACTTGCTCGGGAACGCGAACACGACTTTTTATTCCATTCGCGCTGCCGAACATGCCGATTTAGCATTCTCGCGGACAATATGTCCCGAGTTGCATAAAAGTTTCTCAAAAATGTTGCAGGTGTTTCTTGTGCACCCAAAAAGTCCTCATTTATGTTATGTTGTCATTTGGTTGTAGTTTTCTCTTTTTGGAGCATGGACCACTTCCATTTTCTGTCCTCTATGTAATTTTTTTTTTTTTTTTGGGTGGGGTGACCAATTTGGGCGGTGGTGTGGTGTGTCCATTTTGTGAAGCAAAGCATTGTCCCTTTGCCATAGGCATTATTGTCTGTCTTCTCTTTCTTGTCATGTTGTTGTTGGTGGCCAGGCCATGTGGTGGCGGCCATTTTGTGTATGCTTCCTTTGTGATTTATTTTGCCATGTTGTTGTTGGTGGCCAGGCCATGTGGTGGAGGCCATTTTGTAAAGTTGTCCATGTTGTTGTTGGTGGCCAGGCCCTATGGTGGTGATCTTTTTGTGTATGCTTCCTTTGTGATTTATTTTGCCATGTTGTTGTTGGTGGCCAGGCCATGTGGTGGAGGCCATTTTGTGTATACATCCTTTGTGATTTTGCCATGTTGTTGTTGGTGGCCAGGCCCTATGTCGGCGGCCATTTTGTGTGTCCTTCCTTTGTGCTTTTGCCATAGGCATAGGCCTCCAACCTTGTGGCCTACTCTGGCAGTAGGCCATAGGTACTACTCATAGTAGGGTCATGAAAGTTAATCAACTGTTTTTGTGGTGTACCCTTAATGTGAAAATCATGGATGGCTTGGATTGATATAGAAAATCTTATTTTTATGTGTGGGGTATTTCTGGTTTTGGGTGTGTTTACTTTAAACTTTAAATACTCTGTCAATTTCTGCCATTAGGTAACCCTAGGAATACAGCTTGGGTAGTTTTGGTAACTTCGCACAGTGTGAGCACGTGAACTTACATTTTTTGTCTTGTTCGCGCACTCAATGTACTTGCTCGGGAACACGAACACGACTTTTTATTCCATTCGCGCTGCCGAACATGCCGATTTAGCATTCTCGCGGACAATATGTCCCGAGTTGCATAAAAGTTTCTCAAAAATGTTGCAGGTCTTTCTTGTGCACCCAAAAAAACAGAATTTGTCATTTGGTTGTTGTTTTTGGAGCCTGGGCAGGGGTTTGTTTGTATGTGTTTTTGCGGTGTTAGGTTTACAACCTCTGTCTTAGCCATGGGCTATTTATTCCTTGCACATTAACCTGTCATGTGCAGCAGGCATCCTCGTTTTTCTGTCCATATTGGTATCTATAGGCCTGCTTGACTTTATTGGTTCTTTCTGGACTTCATGTGGCCTTTGAGCTGTGGTGCTGCTGGACTGGTATTATTAGTCTTCTGTTTTGTCTTTTATACATTGGCCTGTGTGTCTTTCAATTGTTCATGTTGCCTTACTGCTTGTTTGACTGATGTTGTTCTGCCTTCTTTACTTGTAGGTGCACAAAAAAGACTGAGGAGGTGCTGGTTGTTTTTTCATCCATCGCTCGTTCTACTGCCAGACGGACGTCCTTCAGTTGTACGCCACGTGTGGTGTGTGACTCATCTGACCAGACATCTCTGCAATTTGTGCTGCTGTGAGCTGACTGACATCAGAAGAAGATGGGCCCTAAGAAAGCTACCAGGTCCTCCACCACAAAGAAAGTTGCTGCGAAGAAGGAACAGCAGAAGGAAGTGTCACTTAAGTCTGGTATGGACCCCAAAACCTTTTTTGGCACCCCAAAAGGTACGCCTGCAGCAGCGGGGTCTGGGGTGCAAGCTGGGACCAGCACATCTGCATTAGTGGGGGCAAGCCAGCATCCCAGGGCCAAGCACATGATGAGGGTCGAAGAGGTAGCCAGCCTTCTGCTTGCGAGCAGTGATACTGAGCCAGAACTAAACTTATCGCTGTCTCAAAGTAGTACACAATCCACGCAAGATGGAAGTGCTCAACAACCACCGCCAGCAGTAGATGTTCAACAACCACAACCACCGCCCGCAATAGGAGTTGTTCACCCACAACCACAACCACTTCCCGCAACAGTTGTTGAACAACCACAACCACCGCCCGCAACAGTTGTTGTTGAAAAACCCCAGCCCGCAATAGTACTTCCTCAAGAACAACAACCACCATCTCCGCACCAAATAGTAGTAGTTGTTCCTGCCGAAGTCGGGGCAGTTCAGGAAGTAGAGCCTCCTTCCGAGCAAGAAGAAGAGGAAGCCACTTCTGTAGGTGATCTATTTCCTTTGAATTCACCAAGGGAAAGGAGGGTTAGTGCATCGAGTTCTTCGCACAGCATCCCTTCCGATGACCTTGATACGGATTGGCAGCCACAACTATCTGCGCATTCAAAGGAGAGACATCCCAAGAAGACCATGCTAGGAAAAAGGAAGTTTCCAGGCAGGCTTGAACTTATGGAGGTCGATGTAGGTGAGCAGGATACTGCTGGTGATAAAGACGGGTCTGACACTGTCATCATCACAAGCGTTATTCCTGGTGCAGAGGATGTAGAGACCAACATTTTCACCCTATCCAGAAATGCTGCAATGACTGATGAGCAGGTACCACGCATAACTCCTACACACTCAACACCCAAAGTAACACCAGCTCCAATTTTTTCAACAGCGAAGGCCCGGCAGCATCCGACATCCAGCAGAAGCGCCACTTCAACAGAAGGAGGTAGTGGCAGTACTAGGACTGAGCTGTCCCATAGTGAAATTCCACAATCCTCCAGTCCATCCGGCATTGGCAGTGGGTCCTCCTCTTCCTATGGCAGGAGACAAAAGTTTACCTCCCCAGTGTGGGACTTCTTTACGGTTCACCCAGTTCAGGAGAACATTGCTGTATGCACCATTTGTCATGTCAATGTTAGTCGTGGTAAGCTTGGTACAAACTATGGGACTGGAGGCCAAACGACCCATTTGAAAAAAACACACTTGATCAGGTGGGAGAACCACCTTGCAAGCTTAAAAAATGTTAGCACTCGTGTTGGTGGGGATACAGTGGTACAAGGTCCACTCATGGTTGACCAGGAGGTAGAAGAAGAGGGAGATGATGACCTTCTATCTAGGAGTGGTAGACAATGGACCCCTGTCGCCAGCACTGGAGTGGTAAAGTCCACATCCTCCGCATCTGCAACTTCTCAGTGGCACCAGAGTCAGCTGGAAACACCAAGGAGTGCAAAGTCTGCGATGCAAGGTGGTCCGTCTAGCACAACTCAAAGACATGCAAAGCAGCTTACCATTCCTAGCATGTTAAGGCAGGAGGGAAAGTACGAGCGGAACCACCCAGTAGCACGTTTATACAATGCCAAACTTGCGAAAATGTTAGCACTGGACCTTCTCCCATTTTCATTTGTTGAGGCTGTTGGATTTCTGGAATTAGTGGCAACCCTCTGCCCAAAATGGAACGTTCCCAGTCGCTACTATTTTGCCCGAGTGGCTGTTCCAGCACTACACCACGATGTGCTGGAATTGATTGGGAAAGCCTTACAACAGAGTGTTGTCCATTGTATCCACCTGACAACAGACATGTGGAGCAGTTGCGATGCTACAGATTTCATGTGCATCACCGCACACTGGATCTCTTTTGCAGGTGTTAAAGACAAGTTAACTTCAGGCCTCCGTGACGTTGCTGGAATTTTTAATGATACGCGCAGACATGCAACTATAGCCATGTTTGGTATGGACAAAAGTCATACTGCTGAAAACATTTTGTCTGACTTTAACGACAAGGTCTTTGAATGGCTGAAACCAAGAGGCCTTAAGATTGGTTTTGTTTCCACCGACAATGGCAGTAATGTAGTGAAGGCAATGAGAGAAGGACATTATTTCAGGGTACCCTGTTTGGCACACTGCATAAACTTAGTCGTGCAAGACTTTCTGAAAAATGAAGCCAAAGTCAGCAACATAATGGCCATCTGCAGAAGAATATGCACGCACTTTAACCATTCTTTCAAAGGACGGAAGCTGCTACGGGTCATTCAGCAAGAGCATAGGTTGCCAGTCAAAGCACTGATCCAGGAGGTCCCAACACGTTGGAACTCAACTTATTTCATGCTTGAGCGTCTCTTTGAGCAGTACATCCCACTGAATGCTTATGTCATGTCAAGAAGATTAGGGGATCCTACTGTTAATCTTAAAGCCCTGACCATTGAGATGTGGCAGTGGGACCTCATTAAATGCATCACAGAGATGCTACAACCCTTTGAGGTCTTCACACGTGCAGTTAGCAGGGAGGACTGTACTATGGGCCAAGCCATCCCATTGTTGTACATGCTTGAGCAACAGGTGAAGGAGGTCTGTCAAACATACGAAGGTGACGAACAAAAAGTTGATGCATATACCTTAGCCAAGGGCTTAGTCAACCGCTTGTGTGAAAATGTAAGGCTCAACAATATTGTGTCAGGTGAACATTACATAACTGCAACAATCTTGGATCCACGGTACAAATTATTTGTCAGCAGTAACGAAGTAATTCCATTTTCAGATGAGGATGTTGACAAGTACAAAACTTCCATAGCTGCGGAAGCTAATGAGTTAGAAACTGAACGGCTGTTACTTAAAGGCCTGCCACTGCCAGCCCAGGCCAGTCCAAGTACTCCTGACGCAAGTTCTTCACAGCATGAGAGCAGTGCGTCTGCTTTCCAGCAGGCACCAACAATACCAAAAGCAGCACCTACACGATCTGATTCAGCAGACCCAACCAAAAGCATAACTGCTTTTTTCTACAGAAAGGGATGGGTAAGTCCGTTGCTGTTGCAAAGGGAAAAGAGGACCAGCAAAGCCGAGCACCAATGAACATTGAGCGGATGGTTCAGGCCTATCTCGATGACACAACAGAGGTGTTCATGGAGCAAAGCCCATTGGTCTATTGGTATGAAAGAAGGAGACAGTGGCCAGTGCTGAGCAGGCTGGCGATAAAGTATCTGGCTTGTCCTGTAGCCAGTGTCTCCTCTGAGCGGGTTTTCAGTGCTGCTGGTGCCATTGTCACATCGAAAAGGACTAGTCTCTCCCCCAAAAGCGTGGAGCGGCTGACAATGATAAAAATGAATCAACGCTTCATACCACCAGACTATCAAGTACGTGAATCACCGCCGATGAAGAAAGCGAGTGCGAAGAAGACGTCCTCACTACTGGGTTACATGACCTACTTCTGTCTGAACGCACAGAGTTTGAGGACGAGCTCCTCTTCCCTGACAACTAGGACAGGTATATTAAAGGAATGATGCAATGCATTGCATAGGATTGTTTAGCCGACTCTGAGCAAATGTGCATGGAATTAAATTATACTAGTAACTTCAGACTCACGTGATGGGCAATTTTCCCATGTTATTTAATAATATAAATTATTTATGCACTTGTGACCCTACTACTACAGGTGCAGTCAGTACTTAATTTATCGTTCGTAGTTCATGTTCATGTTGCACAACGTACATTTTTTTGTGAAACAGTCCCCCCTCCACCCCCCCAACAAACACAAATGAACTTCAAATGTTTTCTTGTGAAAATATCTTTCTTTTATTTTTATATTTTCATAATGATAATAGAAAAATAAAATATATAACAAATGTAACCCCCTGACCCAGAGCTGTCCCTACCCTCCCCTAACCCCAATCAAATTTCAACCCAAATGTACACCCCAACTCCCACATCCCACCCACCAACAAAAGGATTAAAAAAGGGGCAAAAAACAGGGTCCATTTCAAAGCCGGCGGGCTTTCAGGTGTTTGTCCACCATTATCTTCACACGCTCCTCTAGACCGTCCTCCAGCTTCTTCCGCTCCTCCTCCAACTTCGCTACCCGGCGGAGAATCTTTGCTTTGAAATCACGGCACCTACACTTGCATGCATGTTGTTGTTGTTGTGGGGGGGCCGCCGAAGATGTAACAATGCGGCGGCGGGCGGCTGCCTGACCACGGCGACGTAGTCCTGCAGGCTTGGGGCCCGGGGCATTGGAAGAGGCAGCAGCTGCTGCCGCCGCCTCCTCCTCCTCCTCCTCGGCCTGATCCACCAGCCGGCGGTAGGCCTCTACAATTGCCTGCAGTTTCCGCTGCCGGGCCCGGACTGCCAACTCCTTCCTTGTTGGTTTTTGGGAAGGAGTAACTATAAAGAAAGAAACAGAATTGTTGTAATCCAAACTCCCCGCAAATCAAGAACACAACATTGATTCAACACATAGTGGGCGGCACAGTAGCACTAGCAAGCAAGCTGAGTACCAGAAATTGTGTTGCGTCTATCTTGAACATTCTACAGCCTCTATTAATTTTTTGGACTTTTTGGCACGGCATTATGCCTGCCCTATTAGCATGGGTGTACTTCAACGGTCACACACATTAGAACGAACACCTGTCTTTTTCATATCTCCTTTTGTATTATATACTCTGATTCCGGGAAGGCGGGAACACTCTCAAAGTAACATTAATTAACAGGGGGCAGCTAGTAGCACATGTCTAGTAAAGACTATAATACTTTATACCGCGCAACAAACCTTATTTGGTTTGTGTTTCACCAGCAACGACCCATGCACCCAGTCGTCCCCTCCTTCCCTTGCCTTTGGGTTTGCCCAAAACACCGCTGCTGCTGAGACTATCCACTAACCACCGGTATTGGGTGTGTCTCCCAACCACGCTGGCAGCTGTGTTTTCCCCTTTACATGATTTAACAACAACCCATGCATCCGACTGCTATCAGCCACTTGCATTACTGTAGTGGTAATGCTTAGCATGCTAATGACAAGTAAAGGTAACATCATATATTTTCCAGTAGAGTACAGTGAGAAAGTTTTCCCCTCCCACCAAGTAATGCAGATCACTATTGAATGTAACTTACCATCGCCCGCCGCTGTTGGCTCCCCCCCCACTGCTGCTGGTGTAGGTGCCTCTGTTCCTCCTGTCCCCGCCGGGATCGCTGAAGCTGCGCCGCTGTCCCCGTCGGCACTGGTCGATGGTAAGGGTTCTGCACCTATAAAAATAAGTACACCTTTTTAGATGGATGCACAGCCCCCTTTCTACTTGTTCACCAAGAATGGAGTTCTTCAAAACAGTTAAGTACAACGTACGTAATCAGTATGAGTCCACATTGCATAGTACAGCAGAGTCACTACACATATTAGCATTCATTGTTATGGTATGGTACCCAAGCTCATCTCATCTGTCCTGCTACTCTAGTCCTTGGAAATTGGAAGTGAACTATGTAACCTTTGTACATCAATGTATCCAGTTTTGCGCATGTTAACTCGCAGCTTGTTGCGCAGTACGAGAAGACGCTCTGGGGCAACACATCATTGTTCAATGCATACACCTGAAGAGGTGGGAAAGTAAAAGGGCCCGTATTTAAGTTTTCTATGTGGATTGTGGAATAGAGTTTGCTTACAGGTTACAACTTCTTTTTAGCATGGCTGCATAAAACTGGCATAAATGTATTTCATACTGTCTAACGTGCACCACTTTTGTCATTATTTTTCGGCAGGTGAGAAGATTGCCTTCTACGAAGCGGACATTTCCATAGCTTACAAAAAAAGAGGAATATCTGACTAGTATACGTTGGTGAGAGGTCTCCGATAGTTGCCACATTTCCCTATTGTGCACTAGTAGCTGTACAAATGTTGATTACTTTATTATGCCTTTTTTAACTCTGGATTTTTTCTGGTGGGCCCTTCAACGTATTTGACGGAACAACTTAAAAACATTGATGTTACTTACTTACTTCTAACAAAATAAAGCTTTTGAATGACCACTTTGACTCTGAAGTTTATTTTCAGTGTCTGTTGTCTTAGAGACTCACACGAGTGAGTGAGCAAAAGGGGGTTTCTTAGGTAACGGTTTGTGTCCTAAAAGCATTCGGCATCTTGGTATTGGGGTTCAGGAGTGTGAATTGAATAATTGACCAATGACTCAGGCCATATAGGCTGACGTTCAGTGAATTGTGCGTTCCTCAGAGTTCTGTGACTGAGGTGTAAGTAAGGTCCAACCTGCCTATCAGTACCAACATCCAATTTTCGTGTGCATAGTTACATAGTTGTGTAATATGTATATAACTCCATAGGAGATAGAATACCCACAAGACTAGTAGTGGTATACTAACGTTTACAAAAATACTAGACAAACATCATTCTGGATGCATACTTGGTTGCTGTCAATTGCCAAAGCAGACACATTACAGAGGAAAAAACAAGCACTGTTGGACTTACTGGGGACAGCAGCAGGATCCTCAGTAGAGGAGCTCTGTGTAAGTGGTGGTTCACCCGCCGACTCGGTCCCTGTATTCTGCTTGCCCCTGGGTTCTGTGGTTCATGTAAAAAATAATAAACAAAGAGAAAAACATTGAGTGCTGTGAAACATAGACATCATTGCAAAAAACACTGCTACAGTGGAACAGAGCCGGAGGCAACAAATCCATGCCAGGGGCCGCAACGCAAATATGTATCCATCCTTAGAGTATTATTAAATTAAGGATATCTATTGGTGCGGTGGCCCCTCAAGTTTGGTGCCCCTGTGCAGTTGCACAGCTTGCACATGCCCCCTAGAGCCGGCCCTGGCTGAGGTAAGAAGAACAAAGTAACGTTAGCATTCTTTGCAAGAAAAGGATTCGATTCATGCAGAAGAGAAGGCCGTGAAAAAAATGCTACAATATGCAAACTACGTACAATTATCCATCCACCGCTATTTCACTGACGGACAAAGGAAGGACAAGACTCTATTAATAGCATTAACTAACTTCAGTTCTCAACAATAAAGAAAATCTCACATCAATAAACAGCAACAGCTAGCGCCAAGTTGAAACAACACGCAAGAGCCAGTGAAGAAGAAGAACACTGTCATACAATGACAGTAGATATACCGGAATACATCGCAAATGTAACTAGGAGCAACAGTCATCGCGTTACTTATTCAGCCAATATTTACAAAGATACAATATAACAATATTTATACAACTATATATATATATATATATATATATATATATATATATATATATATATATATATATATATAGTTATATATATATATATATATATATATATATATGTATATAACTATATATATATATATATATATATATATATATATATATATATATACATCCACACTTTATTTTTGGGGTAGCCACTCACCAAGACCCACAACCTCCACACCAAGCAGGTCCAACAGGTCCTGCTCCCGGTCCAAAATGTCGGCCCAGCGGTGGGACAGCTGATGGTGGGTACGCCGGATACCGGAGCAGCGGAAGACTGCACGGCGCACCTTCGCCCACCGCCGGAGACGCTCTTCAATGCGCTGGTAGCCGGAGCCGGGCCTGCCGCCTGCTGCCAAAGTCAAGGGGAGGTGACGTTGGATAAAAAAGACCAGGGCGGCCACCTCCTCCTCCCCAAAAAGTTGGCGGGGCGTCACTCATGCCGGGCGCATTCTGCCGCAAGGCAGCCGGGTTTTTTTAGGCACAGCCGCCTTGCCCTTTGAGCCGCCGATGCTGCTGGCACCCTTCACCATGGTTCTGGGTGGAGGGGAGAAGGAAAGTTGAAGACAAAAAGGTTAGGGGAAGAAAGAAGAAAGATAAAAGAAGGAAGTAATATAAAACAAGAGAAAAGTTGCAAAAAAAGTGGTAAAAGTAAACATAAAATGAGAAATATAAACCTAGGCGCAGACAGAAATAGGTAAGAAGTAAAGAGAGTTAGAAAAACTGAGGGAAAAGACCAGGATGGAAGAGATAGGAGTGAGATGCTAAAGTAGGCCCAAAACCATAGCCAGAGTGTGAAATCGAAGATGGCTCTGCCCGTCGCGACCGCCGCGGTAAGTTCGCGCGATATTTGACGCGATCACGCACTTTGGCAGTGCGAACGAGAAGATGAGTTCCCGAACATGTCTAACACAACGCGAACACGTTACTTGTGACCCGGAACCGGAAATAAGGGAACGCAAGCGGGCGGGACAAACCTCATTGAGTAACTTAGCGCGCTAGCTATCTCGAGCATGCAGGCAGCGCCCCGAACACGCGCACCGCGCTCCCGAAGACGAAAAACGGCGCGCGAACGGGTCTAGCAAGCTACTACGCATGTCCGCGGAGCTACGTGTAGCTCGCAGAGTGCAAGTGCGTCTTCGCGTAGCGTCGCGGAGTGCGGCTACGCGAACTACGCCCAGGGTTATTATGTACTGGAAGAGTACCCTTCCAGTAAAAATCCTATGGTAGACTCAAGCACACATCCTAGCACTATGGACCTAAGGTGTATGCCTGGCGCACAGCAGCTAAAGTCTAAGCCAGCACTAGGGAAAGGGGAGGAGAGAGCCATAGTTCTGTAGATATTATGCTCTCCCGCTCCCTCTGCTGCGTTGCGTTGTTCAATGACTGATTTGAAAATCTGGGCCTAAGTATCCAGTGTTACTATAGGCAACAGAAGAAAAGTTTTTTAAACCCTGGTCTGCTCATGTTTTCTGCTTAAATAGTGAAAAACATCACCAAAACAGAGCGGTGACCGCTTTAACCCCTTTGCTGCGGCGGCAATTCCACCGCAGTGCTAGGGGGGAGCGGGCGGCGCTCCCATGCTCGTGACGGAACCGCTCCGTCATGAGCCTCGGGCGTGCTGTGCTTGTGACAGAGCGGTTCCATCACAGCCCCGCCCGCTCAATGGCACGCGCCGCGCAGGCGCAAAATCAGTGCCGCGCAGGCGCGCCGAGCGGGCCGTGACGGAACCGCTCCGTTACCAGCACAGCGCGACGGAGGCTGGTGACGGAGCGGTTCCGTCACCAGCATGGGAGGGGTTAATTTTACATAATGTGGGTCATGATTCATGATTCGGATAACTGCTTGTCCGTCATCGCTACCACGTTGTCAAGGCACAAGAGACTTATAAGGACCCCTTCATTATGTTCAGAATGAGAATGTAATAGGGAACATCTAACATAAGTCCCTTTTTTGATGACTTTTATAGAAAATTGAATGTTTTTGAGTTTCACAATCATCCGGTGTGATACTTTTGAGAGATTGGATTGAAATTGAAGGGAGTTGTGTCAAAGTTTCACCTGAAGGTGTAAGTAGTTGCTTATAGTCATTGCAAAATGCATACAAACTGCAACAATACATACATCATATGAGAACAATCGTAAATGAGTGAATTTAGTTAGTTGTTTATTGTCAAAATTCACATAATGAGCTCAATTTCTCTTTTAGATAAATTAATTTGCCGTTCATTCGTATAAATTGCTGTACTTAGCTGCTGCTGTGTATGTGTGGCGTCAACAGCAAGATTTAGATCGCACATCTGTTATCCCAAACCGGTTTTAGTCTATTACTTTAATTAATCTTTTCTCATTACCAGATCTGCACTAATTTGTGTACAATTAAAAGCGAAAGAAAAGAAAGGGTGATTTATAAAGTATTTTTACAAAAATATATTAAAAAGCAAGACTTTCAGTTTCTTTTGCTTGTTGCAAAATGTGGTCTGTGGAAATGTTACTTACTGTACTTCGAAGAACGGATTCGAAGTTTAAACCTGGGTGATGCAAATTTGATGCACAGCAAAAAGTGCTTTAATGCAAGCAAACTGTCTTCTATTTCACCAATCTAGTGAACGTACTTCCTTGAACATATGGCTTCATAATAAAGTTAGCATTCCTTCCCTACTATAAAAAGGAATTTCTTTGCAATGGGACACAATTCTGTCCCTCTCTTGGAAAATAAACTCCTATCCTTTGCCTTCCATTATCAAAAGCTTAATGGCAAACAGCAATGGAAACATACGGCTGTAATATTCCATATGTTGTATGCTTTGATTGAATGTGCTGTGAATTTTGCATATGTAAATACTGTATGATGATTTGTCTAGTTTCAATTACAAGACTTTTATGGCAAGAGATGCATTTGAAATGACACACATAATTGGAAATGATGAATTAAAGGGGAGTTGCTGCCTTTACTGCAGACCAATTTCAAAGCTATAAAAATATACTGGTTTGCAGCACCCAAACTGTGTAACACAATCACACATACGTTGCACAGCAAATTGGGTTCTTTATTGATTAGGTTCCACACTCTTTAAGAAAAGCGTAAAAAATGAAAAGTTGTATGATCCCAACTCTATTTTAATCATTACTTTAGCAAATAAAAAAGGTGCATATTACCAACGATTAGCGATATTTATCGCTAACTAGGCTTAGCAACAAATTTTTCATCACTAAGCATCACCGGAAATTATGGCTGAGATAATGTGCTATTAGCAACGTTTATCTCCAAAGCGATAAATTTTCCGGCGATAGCGTGAATATCAGCAATATTCACGCATTAGCGACAAAATGCTCTTAGCAATGTTATCCACCTCCCATTGGATAACGTGGCTAAGAAATGGTCAGAGCAGGCGTTAGTTTTTGGCGATAGCGGGAATATTTCCATCGCTACGCCTGCCTTGCTAATAGGCGATAGCGACTTTGGCGACTGCTTTCAGTCGCTAACAGGTTGGGTACACCCACTATGCACGTCATTAGCGATAAATATCGTTGACATGCAAAGCTGGACCCAAACCGCTCGCTATCGCCTAAAGCTGTCGCTAACTGCTGTTTGCGACAGCTTGCCAATTGAGCGATAGAATTATCGCCGCCTAGCGGCCAAAAACGGCCGCTAAAGCGGCGATAATTGCCTATCGCCCTGCTTGGTAATATGCCCCAAAGTTCTTTGAAAATACAAAGATCATTTACGCCAGGGTCTTGATTTACTAAAAAAAAAATTAAAAATCACCAGTGCAGCACAGCACTGAGTGAAAATCTGCATTGCTGCATTGCACACATGGTGAAAATTCGCAAGCTCCCTATTTAGACAAATGCACGGTCATTTGCTTATCTGCGGTGATTGTGCATATCTGGCAAACACTAGCCAGCAGTGTTTAGTATGACATTGGTGCTTGAGGTACAACCTTCATTGCAAATTCCTAAACGATCACAAATGCGAGTCTGATAGACCTGGCTATAGCTGGTAAGTGAAGACCGTTGTTTCAGGTAGAAGAGGCAAGCACACTTAACACTGAAACACCGATCCACCAATACAATAGTATACATCCTCGCTAGAATGGCAGGCTTGTTAGGAAAGGAAAGAAACAAGCAACAGACCAGAAAATGTTCCTGAACCAAAGAAGCACCAATTCAAGGGTGGTCTCTATTAGAGTAACCATTGGAAAACACTACACAATCTAGGCACTATCAAAAATAACAGAAATTACAATGAAAAGTATCTTCAATGACATATTACAGCTAGGACAAATGGATTATTGTATGTATATTTAAGAAAATGGGAGATGATGTCGAAAGGCAACATGAATAATCCATTTAATAATAGTCAAGGAACTAAAATAATGTGGTCTTAATTTCACTGGAGTTCATGGACTAGGTAGAAATTCGAATGTTGCTAAATCTTATTACCAATCTCCTAATCTACAGTTGGCCTCATGTGTTTATCAGCTGAGTCTGTCATTATCTCTTTGACTTGCTGTAGATGTAATCTTACTAGCTGTCTATGCTTTTGAACCTTTTAACATCGTAGTCCCCAGTTCTCCTATTACTCGGCTTGCACCGCAATCTATGAACAGACACTGGGCTAAATTGGATTTGTATGAACTTAGTATATGACTCCTCAACACAATTCCTACCCTCAACTTCAATCCTGAAGTTGATCAAATTGCTGTACTACAATGGCTTAAGGATGCCAGCAATCAAACTTTGCTTTTAACACCGATAATGCAACGCAGAACGCTTCCCCCTGGTTTAATGAAGTTCTCCAACGTGAAAAAAAGCAACTTTGTAAAGCTTTAGAAAGGGGCTGGAGGAGGCACTACTTACTTGAGTGTTTAGCACAAATGGGGCCGCTCCCAGTTAAGAAACCGGGGAGCTAAAGTGTTAGTTTGTGAGTGCAGGCATCTCACTAAATGTGAAAGACTGGTCTCACACACCACCTAGTGTCATTCTTCATCATTGACCAGTCCTTGCCCTCTAAAACTTGGTTTGATAGAGGGCGGGCATACACCTGACAACAGGGCTGCACTTCTAAACTAAGTGGGGGCCCTTTTAGAAAAAAAGTGAGATTAAAAAGACATTTTATTCACTTGAGGCTAAGGCAGAGTATGTTGAAGCCTTGAAAAAATATCAAGTCTCCTACAAAATTGCTCTGGCATCCTACTATACAGAGAAGATCAACACTGCCAAAAGACGCTGTTTAGAGTGATAAATGAACTCTAAGCAGCTAGCACCTTTACTCTGCCGCCCTCTCTGTATCAACAACAGTGTGATGAGTTAGCCACCTTTTTCCTAAACACAGTAGAGCTAATCCATTGGCTATTAGAAGCAGATGCTGCCATTCTTGGAGTCACTGAACTCCTGAGGCAAGAACATGACTCAGGTGGAGCAGCCGCCCTTATCCTTTTGGATTTAAGTACAACCTTAGATGTGGTTCTACACTCTATCCTGTTGGACAGACTAGAGGGGCTAGTTATTGTGGGCCTGGCCTTGAGGTAGATGTCGTCTTTATTGAAAGACCATGTTTTATCAGCTAATAGCATTTCCAAGACCCTCTCACTGACCTCTGGAGCTCTGCAGGGCTCCATTTAGAGCCCTCTGCTCTTTAACATTTATCTTTGCCCTTTGATGGATGTGATTAAGGAGTCTGGTCTCAGCTTGTTTTCTTATCCTGATGATTCCCAGATTATTTTCTCATTATCGAACGCTCAGAATTTAGATCCTTCTCCACTCAGGCAAGGTTTGACTAAAGTCACCCGTTGGATGAACAGTAATGCTTTAAAGCTTAATGGAAATAAAACTGAAGTCTCGATTCTGAGCAACAATCCTGAAACTTTGGGGTGTTAACCACTGGCCTGTCTCTTTGGGACCCCTGCCCACGCCAGTGAACAAAGTTAAGAATCTCGGCTTTATTATTGATAAGGACCTTTCACTTAAGCTGCAGATCTCCAAACACACAGCCTCCTGTTTTTCCATTCTCAAATGGCTTAAGAAAATCCTTCGGCTGATTCCTCTGAACACCCAAAGAACGGTTTTGCAGGCCCTGGTAACGTCCAGATTGAACCACAGGAATGTTCTGTATCTGGGCGCTGATAAATCTGCAATCCACAACTTGCAGATCATTCAGATCGTGGCTGCCCGTCTTCTATTTTGGCTGCCCAGATATGCTTCTGCCTCTACTTTGCTTCACAAATTACATTGGCTTAAGGTCCATAACTGCATCAATCCAAAGCCTTATGTTATATGTTTCAAGCTAGACATGGCCTTGCCCCTTCATATATTTGAGGTCAGGTATTACCTTACGTGCCCACCGTGCCATTGAGAACTGCCATCATTGCCTTATGTATCACGCTCAGGTTTTGCCTGGCCCACCTGAAACGCCCTTCTTTTTCATACTTAGGCCCAAAACTCTGGCACTCCCTTCCTATAGCTCTAAGGAATTGTCACTCTCTGCTTGCATTTCGTAAGAGCCTAAAGTCTCTAACCTTTAACTGCCCGGACTGAGCTTCGTGGCTTCTGCTTTGGATTTGTGCTCCCCTGTTTGCTGTCTGATCTAGCAGTGGGAGACCCTTTCTGGTAGCTGTGTGCTTTACAAGTTTCATTCATTAATAATAATAACCAGAAATACTCCTAGAGGAAATCCTTGAAAGTAGTAGATTGGCAAATCGTGATTGAATGTTGAGTTGAGTAGCATGTATGTACGGTAAACTTAATAACCCAGGGTGGTAGTAAATCCACAAACATATCAGTAGAAATGGTATGCTATTGTTCAGGTGCTAAAGTAGAGGCTGAGAATAGCCAAGACCCTTATTAAGAATGAGCTTACTTTGAGCTCTAACAGGCCAATCCTGGACATAATCAAGACATCAGCCTAACCAACAGGCTATTAAAAGGAAAGAAGGCCCACCCAAGAGTGCATTTTGGTCCTTTATTGTAAGTCACCATAGATTTATGAAAACATTGTAAAACATTTTCCTGTGATTTTGTGGTAGGCATTAAGGCAGCATTTGTAGAAAATGCAATTCCTTTGTTCGCTTAAGGGAGTCTTTTTAGTCATTTCTTCAGGTCATTGGGATTCATTTGGATTGAGCATCTGTAACTGTTTGAAAATGATTGTACATCTCCTGTCATTGAAGGGTAATGAAGGAGTACCAGTATTGCCATTTAGTCTTCCTCATGATACCTTCTGGCAAGGTTACAAGCCAAAATATTCTTTGAACCAGAATAGAAAGTGCTGTGAAATTCATACATTGCAAAGAAGTAGGCCTTGATCTGTAGTGTAGTTCCTATTATCCCAATAGGCTCTGCGCATTGGAATAATACCTTCAATAGTATAGGCCTAGACCAGACGTTAACTAGGTCTACTACTGTCGATATTAGACTTAAAGTTTTGGGTTTGCCAGCTAGCTCAGAGTTCACTAGAAACTTTCTCGAATAGGCAAGGAGGAGTTGAACCTCCCTGGATAGACAAGAAGGGATTTAGTTTCTGACAACCATAGAACATGACAACTTTGCTCTCCCCTAATCAAGAGTGTATCTCGAGAGTCGTGTGAACAAAAGGCAATTTATTTTACTCAGTCAGTACGTGCATTCTTAGTCTCATCAGATTGTAGAGAAAAGGAAGAGACGGGCGTGTTCAATAAAAGATGTTATTTATTGATCAGTCTCTTTTCTCAAACAAGAGAAATGGATCGATATTATTGCAATACTTATGGTTAAGTAAAGTGCATACATTAAAAGCAGAAGTATAAAATAATACTGTAAAAACATTGATATGGTTTCTAAGCCATATGAAGGTTTAAAATGAATAAAATGAATACATACACATATACATTTGACTAATCGTACTCAACTGGTGTTTCTAACTACGCCTACCCCGTGTACCTGACCTAAGCCTAATACGTGGGCGGGAATAGAAAGTTACAGTTTAAGTTAAGTTTGTTTTTGCCAAGTGACTGACTAAAGAATTCTCTGCAAGGGGTTATTCAGTTCTGTACCTGGAACTTAGGATGGATGAGGGATGGTATCTCACTTCTCTGGTCTCGATATTCCAGGCTGCCTGCGAGGGCTACCCGGAAGCGCCGGAGCTGGATTTCTCGGCAGGAGAAATAGGCAGCTGCTCGTTCTCAGCGCGTCAAGAAGGCGGGGCTGCGCCAGCGGGGTCTGCTCTGCTCTGGGCTTCGGCAAGTCTGGCTGCTCCATCCTCGTCACCACCGCGTGTGTTTGCATAGGGCAATATCGGTAATATTTATACCTTTAAGGTGCCGAGATTGACGTAAGGATGGACATAGATACGTCAATAAAGATGTCATACGACCAGGTCGTTAGCACATTCTTTTGCTGAAGTTCTCGGTGAAATCAAAACAATGGCCGCAGGGTTTTTCCCAGGTCTGTCATAGGTTTGATTTGTTTTGAGAACTCCGTATGCCTTATCAGGGGCTGGGGGAATATCGCTTGTCTAATTAGATGGCAAGCGTCATGACCTAATCAGATAACACGTTCCTGTGCCGTAGTGTGGCTTTATCAGATAACGGTTCCTGCATCATGGGGGTTTTCTGCCTCATGGGATGGCTGCTAGTTAACTTGTTAGTTTGTTAACCAGAATAGGGTCAGGAATAGGGGGATCGATACAGAACCTATAGGAATACATCACACCCACTCCACGCTAACTATGGACATATTTACTAATCTATGCATAGTAAAACATACTATAGAGTATTGTGTATACCTTACCACCCCAAAATACATAAATGCATTTTGAAATTTTCAAATATACGGAAAAAAACAGTCACATGTATTGTATGCACTCAAGCTGTAGAATAATGCTAAAGTAATCACGCATATCTATACATTATCACTAATTTGTATATGAGAATTTACACATGAAATGGCTCTTAATACAGAAAAAAAGTTCGAGACCATTTCATCACAGAATAAAATAATTATGAACGTACCAGCGGGCAGCTAATGTCTATAAACTATCTAAAATTAGAAATGTTAGTTCCATAAGAATAGTTCTTACTTTAAGCAGAAGATAGTGTCCCGAAAAATATGCAAAAATAATTTGGGGCTGCTGAAAAAATTGCTGTCCGTGAACTGGAGGGAAAATTGTTCATGGTATTTTGCTTTTCTAGTTGAAGGCCAAATTCAGGGAACGCCATGTACGAGCTTGCTCAAAAGTCTCTATTTCTGCTCTGGTGAGAACATCATATCATTTAGACTCTCGAAAAAGTTCTCAACAGCTTCCTGGGAGAGTTCCACTAACTCGGAAATAGGTGTAACCATGCATTCGTGCGCATGATTGTCTCCATTGACATTCGGATTTGGATTGCTGACAGAAGGTCGTACCTGATCGATGCTGCTTTCATCTTGAACTTCACCACCCCTTAATCGTAGTGGTGAAGCTTCCACGAATGCCGTCATCAGGATTGGTAGCCTTTGAGGGCAGCACAAAGCATGAGCCTTTGTTGGACTCAACAATGTTTCTGCATCCATTGGCGCATCCGATTGTAGCGTCAGACAGGTGTCTAACACGCATTCTTCTCCGCATAGCAGGCACCTTAATACAGGTAAAACACATCGTTACCACATTGGTCGAAATGATAGAAACCAAGTCATTTTCAGGTCTCTAAGCCGGGATAGTCCCAGGATTTTTGATATCCGGTCCCGGTATCCAATGGCTAGGATTGTTTCTTCCCTTGTCGCAGGTGTTCTGTCTGTGACATGGTTTGCCATAACGAAATATAAGGACTAGGAATAGGATTCCTGCAATCAGTCCTAAAATGAGGGGAAGTCCGCCAAAAATCGAATGGACGAAATCTGGAAAAATACCCAGTATGGCTTTGAATGGTGTTAATGCCATCGAAAATACTGTCTTAAATACTTTTGAGACTCCACTGGTATCAGAAATATTTAAGATTTCATTCAGGATTTCTGCGAAATGTATGGGGGAATTAGTTGATAACAATGAATGTATCTCTGCAGTCGTCCTTGCGACTTGGAGATCATACGTTTCTCTTGATGACGTGAGCCTTGTCGGCGTCTGAAGAAGCAGTGTTTTCATTCTGCTTAAAGTATCTATTCGAATAGAAGTAATTTTCAAGTTGGGCCATGCCCTTGCCTCCCTGTCTGGAAAGGAGCTGGGGAACAATGAGTGTCCACAGCACTTGACCTTCGCAGTCGTAGTTACGAGATAAGGAGTCCCGGGCATAAGACTACAACATATGCGATCTACAATTAGAATGTAACTCCCATTATAGAGTCTTTGAAAGAATGGTTCTATCTCTGTTGCAGGTGCGCCTTGCTGGTGACATGAAAGGTTATTTGAGTTCCCTTCACAGGCTCCATGCAAACTAATTCCGTTACACAGAAGTGTACCGCTTAGTGACATCGCACAATTATTGCCACTAAGAAACACTTTCTGTCCTTTATTACTGACACATGCATGTGAATAGGGCAAGTTCCATGTTGTTTTAATGTACCCTTTTCCCAATTTTTCGTACATGCCAGCCTGTATATATTTTTGGCAGTATTGAAACCTGAAGGTTGATATTGGAATATTAATTATCCCATGTATTATCCATTCACTGACAGGTCGTTCTGACATTGTCACTGGTAATCTTTCGAGTTTCTCAATGCTCAGGATTGTATAATCAGCACCCTTCTGGGCCATACTGATTTGTCTATCAGTAAGGTTAAAGATATGGAATAGTGACGTTGTGTTGATTAAACGCCAAGGCACATAGCCTGAACGCAGGTTTTGTAACGTCCAGCCAAGCTGTACAATAGAACGCAATTGGGACTGACCGTGTTGTAACAACAGTAAGTCTTGCGATAATATGTCGATTGCTGAAGACACAATGCTGTCCAGAGAAAAAATTCTGGAGGACAGAGTCATTAACCCATTGTCCACTACAGAAAGTGATTTTTCCAAATTAATACGGTCAACTTCCCGTATTCTCTCTGCTGTCTCAATTTGAGTAACCTTCCAGGCCTCATTGTATGCTGCATATACAGAGGCTGCTATGAAACGCTTTTGACGCTGTTTGCGTGGTCCCATAGTGAAATCACGCAAGTCAGCACCATCAGTAAGTAAAGTTAGGTGTTGCTTAATTTCTGCCAGTGTGGAAGTTTGTAGCCATTGAAGGCATAATTTGCCCACACTGTAGGTGGTGATTATCCCTGGGTGTTGTCTTTGGGGATATCTAGGGTCTGGCCTGGTCAATTTGAACCCCTGTGTTTTGTTCAGGAATCTGTCTTGACAGTTATTAGTATCTGTGGGCCAGATCAACCACTCTTTCCAATCAGGATGTGTTCTGTTTTGGTTTAATACATAGTTTACGTCTATCTCCTCATCTGTAGAGCTATTGCTGTACATTGTTGGCTTTGGAATAGACGGTTTATTTAAGTCTTTGATTTTGGCTAAGCCAAGACAGGTAGTTTGTTGAACAGTGTCATTTAAAAATATAATTTGTTCTGGGATCATGCAGGCTCTAAACAAAGATTCTATACCCTGTACTTGCCATTCTTTTGTGCCCCAAACACTTTTCAATTCAACATTTTTGTCCCAATAATCAAAACCAAAAGTATTCATTTGTTCAAAGAATGAGTCTGAATATATCAATTTCGTGTTTGTTATCATGGTCTTTGTCCCTGTCTTATTTGACAATTTAAAATAAAATGTTTCAGCATTACTTATGTTAAAACCTGAAAAATATGAATATTTGTCGTAAACGGTTCGTGAGCTTCCTTTTGGAGGGGTTGCACAATGTTCCCATTGATTATAATTTAAAAAATTTCTAGGTTGTGCAGATCTATGTAGAAAATGGTTACCATAGTGGTTGTAGCAATACATACTATCATAATTTGTAGAACCCTGCAAATAATCATGTTTGGTAAATTTAGCAGACATTACTAAGTCAGACATCATGTTATTTATACTTTCGAAGTCCCAATCATCAGCAAATGAGCTTGGTTTTACAAAGTCACTCAATGAGATCTTAATTTGGTGTGGATATTTCAGGATTTCAACCGGACCATAGATTTCGTAGTCAGTGCTGTCCCATGCTACCCCACCCGGTATAGGATTGGCTGTGAAGTTGACTGAAGAAAGTTCTCTTTTCTCGACGTGTGAAGATGTGTGTGGTTTGAGGATCAAGTTGATTTTCTGACTTGCTGTGTCCATTTTAGCATATTTTCCCTCAATGAAGCGTCCCAAAGTTAGTACCATGATGAGCCAAAGTATGAGGATAAATGCACCAAAACCCACCCAAAATTCGATCCATGGAGAAATCAGATATGTTTCTTTCAGTTGTTTCAAAAGTTCTTTAGCTTTATCTTTAAAGGTTTTTGATGATGGCTGTGTCTTTGATTCACTGAAGCCTTCAGAGGAATCATCGAAGTTTATGAAGTAGCCGGATGCAGTTCTGTCAATTGTTCCAATTGCTTCAGGATTAATGTTCCTTGCATTATCATTTGGCACTTCATTATAGATTGGTGTGTCTCTGCTAAATGTTTTTATTTGGGTTTTCAGAGGTCTAAGTTCCATTGCATTGTTGCATAGTCCTTGTTGTTCTTCTGTAGGCGTTTCGAATGTGATTAGCCTCTTTGTTAGGACCTCTGTACTGGTAGCAAACCTTGGTGTTCTGCTACTTATTGGGAGTCCACTTGGCCTACTATTTGTTATCGGCCACATGATTGTGGTTTTACCAGGTCGATGGATACAACTCGGTTCTCCTTTTTACCAGCAAGCGGCGGTAGTACAACTGATCTTGTCCCGTTGACAGACAAGACAGGAACTGCTTTTCTGTAAGAAGGCCCAAATTCCTTCTTTACCGCGATCTTTTCTCTGACTAGATCCCCGACTTTTGGAATCCAGACAGGTCTTGCTGGGACAGGTGGTGGTTCTTCAGTGGTTGTTGGCTGTTGTTTCAACTTTATGTTGCTCAGGTCTTTTCTTGTGTCATTCAAGTCCTGCAAAATAGCCAAACGGTCTTTGATATCAAAGCTTTTTTCCTTCACCACTGAAGTTTGACTGTCAAGGTCAGAGATTAACATCCTAGTTCCAAATAATAATTCGTACGGACTGAATCCCTTCAGAGAATTTCTTGGCAGGTTATTTAGACTACGTTGGACACTTATTAGATGTTTGACCCACCCAGCTCCCGAAGCTAATATCCTTTCCGTTATAGATTGCTTTATGCCTTGGTTTTTTCTTTACACCATCCCGTATCCCTCAGGAAGGAAGTGAGAAGATTCCCGCTGTGCTATGCTCATTTGGCCATGTTTCCCCTCAGGCTGGAGGGCTAGAGTGAAAACAATGGTCAAACGTAGCATGCTCTTAGCGTATATGCCATTTAGACTCGCAAATCTTTGTATAACAGTCCAGACGTCAGCCGAGTGCTGGTGATCTACATTATAAGCGGAAACTAGCCTGTATATGTTAATCGCAAGCCTTGCTTTTTACTGTTGATTTTTTCTGGAGTGAAACGACACGGTATTACACCGTTTCTCTCACCACTGCGATTCCTGTTGCAGTTTGGGCAGTTTTTTACAAACATGGTGTGATGCAGGCTCATGCCTGGCCACCAGTACCTTGATTGTAATTCTTCCACAGAATCTTTTAGTTTGAGGTGTCTGAGACCCTCGCCCATATGTGCGTCTGCGATTAACAAGTTTCTCCTGTCCATGTTTGGAATCACTCTATCCCCCACTCCAGGGATTCGAGCAAAAGGGACAGAGTTTGCATCGATTATGTATGTATAATTGAGTGGATAGTTGATCGGTAGTGCTGAGCAGTCGCCTTTTAATGGCGTTTTCACCGCCAGCACTGTTTCACCGTCAATATACTTCACAGTACGCTTTTTTCGAACTACGGAAGCCGATTTAGTTGCTACCGCTGTGGCTGTCTCAGCCAATGAATTCCCTGCAACGTGAACGCCATCACGCTGATGACTCAGTGAGTGTGTCACGTGAGTCTTTGGTAGTTCTTTTTGTAAAAGAGCTATTTGTTCCCAAAGCAGTTTTTGCTTTATTGTTGCACCTGTGTCATCTTCGTAACCGTTTTGAATCCATGTCTGCAAATCGTTGTTATATGATTTGACGCAGTAATATGAATCGGACACTATAAGTGTTGGGAATTCGCGATCCGCATTATCTAGCGCCATTTTCAATGCTATTATTTCAGTCTGTTGTTCTGAATTAGTTTCTACTGAGTGTGTTTTTGTTAATAGAGGTCTTAGTTTACCTTCGCGCCACACTTCTTTTGTAATCTCACATGTGGGGTTGTATGCTTGTTCGCCCCAAACGGAGGGTTGAGCATGTCCGTCTGTATAGATTACACAAGCGTATTGTCGTAAGGGCAGAATATCGATTGGCAGAGGGAATGTTCTTTCATATTCTAGATTTTTTAATTCCTCTAGTTCTGGATCAAAGTAGTAGTATACTTTGTCCGTTGTAATGGAATTCACCCATTGTATCCGTTCTGGATTCAATGTTGTTGTTGGTAAATTACATGGTGTTGTTAATACCTCAAAGGCTGATTCTGCTGTTCTGACTGTGATACGTCTACCGTCAGCTTGATCTTTTTCTCTAGCTATTGCGGTTTGAACTGCATGAACAATTTTTTCTTTAATGCTGAATTTCTGTTCAGCTTCTGTGTAAAAGTGTGATTTGAATGCAATTGGTACCTTTTCTCCCTCATTAGAGGTCAGGTATGTGAATCCGCATCTTCCTGGGATGACTCGAATCACAAGATTGCGTGTGTTATCACGTGTTTCTAATTTTGTTTTAATTAACATGTCTGTTTGTAAGGATCTCAGAATTTCTGTGTGTATTTGAGTCCAATTGGTTCTTTTAAAATCTGGTTCTATTAGATCATAAAGGGGTTTGACCCTTTCTACGTAATTTGCAATGTATGTTCTTCCGAAATTTAGGAAGCCTAGAATTGACTGTAGGTTTTTTAGTGTTCTAGGTGCTTGGAGTACGGCACATTTCTCTAGAAAATTGTCAGCCAGGCTACACTTGATAATTCATATCCTAGGAACAGGACTGTCAGATGGGCAATTCTGGATTTTTTAAAGTTGAATTTGTAACCCTCTGCTGCGAACCCAAGTATTATGGTGTTCACTCTCTTCAAGTGAGTCTCCAAGTCATCATCTGTTAAGTATATGTCGTCGACATACGATAATGCTTCGTCGTCATATGTTTGTAGTAATTCTGTTACTCTCGCTGAGAATACTCCCGGGCTGTTCTTGTACCCCTGGGCTAACCGACAGAATTGTATTTGAGTGCCATTTATTGAGAACGCAGACAAATATCTGCTCTCTGGTGCTATGTTTTGACAAAAGAATCCATTAGAGATGTCTAATGTTGTTTTGTATTTTTTGCGCACTATGTTATTCATTAGTGCAGCACTATGCGAATTTTGCACTGCAAAAGTTTTGCAACATGAGTTAAGGTGTCGGTAATCCAAAACTAGACGATATGAATTGTCTGGTTTGGAGACCGGAAACAAAGGGTTGTTCATTTGTGAGGTGCAAGTTTCAATCACCCCCTGGTATTCTAGCTGATCTAGGATTTCTTTTACCTGTTTTTTAGCTTCTTGCTTAATTGGGTACTGTCTCTGTGCAGTAGGTTGTGATTTTAACTGGATTTTGTGAGGAGGAGAGTCCTCATCCCATCCTACGTGATTTTTATATAAAGCAGGAGCTAGAGCTACTGCCCACTTTCTAGCAAGTGTATATTTTTTATGAATTGGGATATGATTTGAGAAGGCAGGCATAATTATTTCTTCGCCATGAGGGCACTCCCTGACAAACTCTGGTGGCCAGCCTTTTTCAGCTAGAAGGATGTCATAGCCCTTGGAGAGATTATCCCAAAATAGTCCCCTTATTTTTCTAGTCTTATCCCCTTCTATACGTAATGTTATTTCATATATTTTGTGAGGTTTGCTAACTCTGGTGTCTGCAGTTTCCACTTGAAGATATTCATTCGTGTCCACTGTCTCCAGATGATTCATAAGGACTTTGCGAGCTATGCTCACTTCTGCTGCGCTGTCTAGCATTGTCTGAGCCCATTCTCAGTTTTTCAGTTGTGTCCTCAGTATTCTCGGCATTGTTAACTACCTTGATACTGGCTACCTTCTTTTTTGGAAATTGTAGTTTCTTTTTTAGATGAGCAGGTTCCTTGTCTTTGGACTTGGCGTGCTCTTCTCTTTGTTCTGATCGTCCTCTTCTTTCCGATTTCTGCGAGGAAGTCTGAAAAGATTGAGAGGGACGTGTATCAATGTCTTGATATCTATCAGGCTTCTTTATATTATCCCTATTTCTAAGGTTATATCTTTTCCCAGAGGGGTCACTCTGGGGTGACCTGTGTCTTTGGTTCGGAGATTTTTCTCTTCGCCTAAGAGACCTTCCTCTGGACTGGAATTTCTTTTCTTTAGGATTGGATTGTTTGTTTCCATCCCAGCTCTTTTTCTGTGATGTTGAATTATTATTAAAAAATATTTTTTCTGGACTTTCAATCAGTTGCGGTTTTACTGGTATTCCACCTAAACTATCTCTACCTAGTTCCTCATAGGATTTTTCTATGATTCTGGCAATCTCAGCTGGTTGGTCTGCTATATCTGTCTCCTTTAACCTCTGGCGGATCGCCACGTTTGCTGCTTCTCCCTTTATGTTGGCTAATAATATAGCCGAGACCTGCTTGAAGTCTTTTAGTAATTTCATACCAAGAGTTAAAGCGGGTTCTGGACCGTATTCGTCTTGAATTTGTTTTAGCACATCTGGTATTACCGAAATGGATGGAACACCGTGCGTTTTTGTGTAGATGGAAGCAAAGACTGTACCCCAAGTGTCACAGTCCTCAATGTGTGGTGCGATTCCCATTGGAAGACAGATAGTCAGAATCCTGTGTTTTTCTAACGGGGTGGTGTCTGGAAACACAGCCTCTATTTGGGTGATTTTTTGTGCTAACCAGAATGGTATTTGTTCCCGTTTAGCTGGTACTTTACCTAGGCAGGATTGTATGTTCTGTGGTGTAATTTTATTTGTGTTCCCCTGGTGAGGGGTCAGCTGTGGAATTTTAATTGCTGGCTGAATTGTTGAAGTCCGCATCACATACTGGACTAATTGTCTATGTATTTTTATTAATTGTTTTAGTTGTACTAAAAGATCTGCTGCAGACATCCCATTGATGTCTGGATGTGGTGTGTATCCGGCTAGGACCGGCCAAGTTGCTCCTGGTCTACCTAAAGGACCGAGCCTGGTGATGTGATTATTATGTTTTAGGGCGCCATTAAATAAGAGCAAATGCTCTTAAAATTTAAGTGGTACTTCCACCTCCTCGAAAGGAGTGTACATTTCAGGAGGTTCCTCTATTTTGTAATAGTGGAAGTACTTTGTTACAGCATTTGCTGCTGGAAAATTTATCCATGAATAGTATACCTCTGTCTGCCGATATTCGTGTGCCTCAATTACGAATATGACTGTGCCACCTCTAGGTGTCAGTCCATTTTCTATAAGTTTTAAAGTTATAGATTTCCTTTTAATGACCGGGATGAGTATTATATCCTGGTCAGCTTCTTGTAGTGCAGTATCAGCTTCTGCTATTTCAGCTGCTAATCTAACTGCCTCTCTTTCATCCTCACTGTCTACCATTTTACCGACAGGATGGTTACTTTGTTAGTTTGCAGATCAGGTTTCTTATGGAAACAAAGATTAGATGCACAATATTTTGGAACGGTGTATCCTTCAACGTTGACTAAACCAAGTACCATACATAGGAGTTTCCTCCTGCGAGGTTTGGCGGATATTACCTTTTACCCACTCCAGACGTCTTTGGAGTATTATGGGAGAAAGGGGTCTGAGTGAGAAAGCACGACTGAGTTACTCTAAATGTCTTACGTTAGTTTTATCGCCCTTCCAAACACGTTGGGCGCCATGTAGTGTAGTTCCTATTATCCCAATAGGCTCTGCGCATTGGAATAATACCTTCAATAGTATAGGCCTAGACCAGACGTTAACTAGGTCTACTACTGTCGATATTAGACTTAAAGTTTTGGGTTTGCCAGCTAGCTCAGAGTTCACTAGAAACTTTCTCGAATAGGCAAGGAGGAGTTGAACCTCCCTGGATAGACAAGAAGGGATTTAGTTTCTGACAACCATAGAACATGACAACTTTGCTCTCCCCTAATCAAGAGTGTATCTCGAGAGTCGTGTGAACAAAAGGCAATTTATTTTACTCAGTCAGTACGTGCATTCTTAGTCTCATCAGATTGTAGAGAAAAGGAAGAGACGGGCGTGTTCAATAAAAGATGTTATTTATTGATCAGTCTCTTTTCTCATACAAGAGAAATGGATCGATATTATTGCAATACTTATGGTTAAGTAAAGTGCATACATTAAAAGCAGAAGTATAAAATAATACTGTAAAAACATTGATATGGTTTCTAAGTCATATGAAGGTTTAAAATGAATACATACACATATACATTTGACTAATCGTACTCAACTGGTGTTTCTAACTACGCCTACCCCGTGTACCTGACCTAAGCCTAATACGTGGGCGGGAATAGAAAGTTACAGTTTAAGTTAAGTTTGTTTTTGCCAAGTGACTGACTAAAGAATTCTCTGCAAGGGGTTATTCAGTTCTGTACCTGGAATTTAGGACGGATGAGGGATGGTATCTCTCGTCTCTGGTCTCGATATTCCAGGCTGCCTGCGAGGGCTACCCGGAAGCGCCGGAGCTGGATTTCTCGGCAGGAGAAATAGGCAGCTGCTCGTTCTCAGCGCGTCAAGAAGGCGGGGCTGCGCCAGCGGGGTCTGCTCTGCTCTGGGCTTCGGCAAGTCTGGCTGCTCCATCCTCGTCACCACCGCGTGTGTTTGCATAGGGCAATATCGGTAATATTTATACCTTTAAGGTGCCGAGATTGACGTAAGGATGGACATAGATACGTCAATAAAGATGTCATACGACCAGGTCGTTAGCACATTCTTTTGCTGAAGTTCTCGGTGAAATCAAAACAATGGCCGCAGGGTTTTTCCCAGGTCTGTCATAGGTTTGATTTGTTTTGAGAACTCCGTATGCCTTATCAGGGGCTGGGAGAATATCGCTTGTCTAATTAGATGGCAAGCGTTATGACCTAATCAGATAATACGTTCCTGTGCCGTAGTGTGGCTTTATCAGATAACGGTTCCTGCATCATGGGGGTTTTCTGCCTCATGGGATGGCTGCTAGTTAACTTGTTAGTTTGTTAACCAGAATAGGGTCAGGAATAGGGGGATCGATACAGAACCTATAGGAATACATCACAGATCCGGCTTGCAACAGTTTCTACTTTGAAATCCTTTTTAGAAATTATAGGTTTTAATAGTTTGTTCTTATTAGAAAAGGTATTCTGGCTCAAGATAAAGAGATGACGCCACTCTACAGAGCATGTATAATTGCAAAAGCTCCTTATCCAGCAAAACATGGTTGCATTCACAAGATATTAATGTAGACTGTTCTATATTATCATCTCCTTGAACCTGTAGAGCAAAGGCTCCTATTGTTCTGTGTGCAAAGTCATTTTCTACAATAAATCTCTTAGTGTCTCAAAATAGAAACCTGGGGAAAAGCTTTCTTTAAACTCCAAAGTCCTCATCTGCTAATTCAGTCCAATAGAAACTTAATCATAGATTTTGGCCCTCAAAAATAATTGATGTAAAACATGCCTTATGAGGAAAGTTCTCAAAGACTTGCCAATAAAAATAGACTAACCTAAGAAACCTTTGGGTTTCTTTGAAATGAATGAGCCAAGGCCAATATAATATGGACACAGTCATTTTAAGGTCCATAATGTAAAGAAAGGCCTCTCTATGTATGGTCACCCCTATGTTCTGCTGAATGTTGTTATTATTTATTTAGACTCTGCACCCTTCAGCACTGCTGTCCAGTGCCCAGTGTGTATGCTAGGGTCCTAAACCACATAGAAATGAGCTAATCCCTGATTGGTTTAGTTTATTTATCTCTCTTATAAGGCTGTAATATCTAGTGTAGAAACTACACCCATAGTGTGGAAAGTTATATGTCCCCTGTAGAATGCAGTGCGTAATGTGCCATCCATTAGTATGACATGGAAGACATTGGCTTCAGGTCTACCATTGCAACCAGATTGCAGCAGTTTTTGGTGTAGTTCGACATCTCATAATACGCCTCCCCTTTAAATAATAATAAGCCACCTTTTTGTAGGCATTGTAGCCAACAAGGTGGGTGGAGTGTGTGATATTTTATAGTGCAACATGTATGACTTCAATATTACCATTAACTTACAGTCATAAGCCCCAAAACTATTTTCATTCTGGAAAGGCCTGTGCAGATTAAAATATACATTCTTTATCTCAGGATTGGAGCCAGCTACAATAATAATTAAGCCACATTTTTAAATATTTATTAAAAGCCCAATTTAATGGTAACGTTGCACTTTTAATAACTATTTAGGAAAAGTACCTTTAAAAAAATATTTTTTCCTTACCAGAAGGTCTTGGATGCAACATTATATTAGTTCTCTGGCAGCTTTCAATCATCTGCTTGACCCTAATGAGGCTTGAAAATACACCTGGCAGTAGGGAGGTGTTTTATTCCCATGGCAAGAAAACAAGTTGGGATTGGCCCAGGAAGGAAATTAATTTACTTTAGTGGGGCCTGACTTGACAATAGTAACTGTTAGGTGACACCTGCAAAAGGCTCATCCTCGATCCCACTAGTCAGCCTGGCACCAAATATATGATCCAGGGAAAGTAGGGCTAACCCCACAGCCGGCTTTTGTAACCACAGAGGTGTGGACTGCTCATTACTCTGGCCACCACCCTACCTTGGAACACAGGCTCCGCACAAGGGGAAAAGGATTTCCCCATCTTTTTTAGGACTAAGGTACACTGCTTGATTGTTTACAGTAGGTCAAACAGCAACATCTTCAAAAATGGGTAGAGGTGTGTGAGAAATTGGGTTATTGATTGGGGTGAAACCCTACTCAAGCAGTAACCATAATTCTTGTCAAGGTGAAATACATGCAAATTCCTAAATTAACGTGTACTTAGCCATCTGGTAGCTTGGCATACAAGCAGTCAGGCTGAACTTAGATGCAATGTGTAAAGTATTTAAGCAGCACACAGAGAGTAATAAATTGAAAATACAACATAAAAAAATCCTACACCAATTAAGAAAAATAGAGCAAAATATAATTAAACATTTGACACCAAAACAACAACAAAAAGACAATAACAACACATTTTCCAGAGGAAGTCTTTACCCCATTGATTAGGCAAGGACCAGGAGTCAACCTCACCCACTAGTTGGTGCCAGGCATAAATGTGGCACCAACAGCACCATCCTCAGAAATCTCTCTGGGCGTGTGGAAGAAGGGAACAAGGACTGCACCTGTTGTTTGAGACCTGAGAACAGACCAGAAGGGCTGGACTTGCTCCACTAGTACCCAGGACAAGAAACGGACTGCAAGGGTCTGTTGGCTGACCTCATTTGTTGCAACAGGGGACACAACAAATTGGCCAGCAGGGTACCTCAGGAGAAAGGCCAGCCAAGCTCTCCTGAAGTACCCTGCTGGCCAATTTCAACTGCACCTGGGCTGGACCCTGCTGATGGCCTCCGTCTGACACCCTGGGATTCAGAGACTCTACATGAGTCTGTGATTTCTTGGGGGCCTTATAAGCGTACACATTTGTTTTGTGGGCACCACAAAAAGTTTGGAAACTTTGGAAAATGTTTCTAGCTTCACAGCTTCAGCAGGACCTGCCAGAAAAAGCAACCACCTGGCAGTTGCATGGCATCAGGCTAGATTTCAGCTTAATCCAGCTCAGAAGTCCCCATAGCTCAAAAACCCTAACTAACTCCCTTTCTGTGTTTGGACTCACAACATTTTCAGCAAGAACCCACCAATTGTCCACAGTGTCAGCAGGACCAACTTGGTTCAGGTATCCCGCCTAAGGTTCCATGGTGGTGGCTACAGTTTCAGCTGCAACTTTTTTCATCTTAATAAGGGACAAAGTTCCATTTGAAAAAAAGTTGGACATTTGTCTTTAAAGAAGAGACAAAGGGGCATATGTACAAGCCCCTATTGCGACCACAAGTTCACTTTTACCGACATTGTGGTGGCGATAGGGGCTGCACCTTATGTTCAAGGCAGCGTTAAGCCACTTAACATGGCTTAACGCTACACTGTACATAAAGCCCCCATTCATGCTATGGCTACCATGAAAGAGGAGGACAGTGGGTATTGCGATGGGCGTTTGACTGCAACACCCATTCAATTTGATGCTGCCTCCTATGTACAAGGGTGGCTACATAGGAAGCAGCGCCAAAATTGAGATCAGGCAAATCCTGGTCTTAACTTGGTGAAACGAGGAGAATGCATTATTTGCCCTCGTTCTTGCTGGATCACTGAAATTATATCGACTACCAAAATATCGAGTACCTAAAATATCGAGGCAAAAATATCGAGGGACATAATATCGAGTTCCTATCTTTACAAAGGTAAGTACAAAAATATCGAGTTTAAAATATCGAGTATTAAAAATATCGACTGTCAAAATATCGTTTTTTTATGTCTTTAAAATAATTTAAAAAGTATTATAATAATACATATATTTAATATAAACATTATTAAAATTATTAAAGAAATGTATCATTATTAAATATTTAATGTAACTTAAAAAAAAATATAAAAAATATAATACATATATATATATTTATATATAATTACATATTTATATGCCTTTAAATTAAATTACAACTAATATATTAATAAATATATTTAATATAAACATTATTAACATTATTAAATACATGTAACATTATTAAATAATTAATGTAACTTAAAAAAATATATATAAAAAAATTAATACATATATATATAAATACATATTAATTAATATAACATATATAATAAATTTACTGTAGCATAACAAAAGGTTTAAATTTAATGTAACCACTCCAGTGGGTGCTAAATTAGGGAGATCGTTGGATAGCGTAGGGGTAAAAATTAATATTCCCACTCCAGTGGGTGCAAGAGTAGGGAAAGCGTTGGATAGCGTAGGGGTAAAAATTACTATTCCCACTCCACTGGGTGCAACAGTAGGGAAAGCGTTGGACAGCGTAGGGGTACAAATTACTATTCCCACTCCAGTGGGTGCAAGAGTAGGGAAAACGGTGGACAGCGTAGGGGTAAAAATTACTATTCCCACTCCAGTGGGTGCAACAGTAGGGAAAGCGTTGGATAGCGTAGGGGTAAAAATTACTATTCCCACTCCAGTGGGTGCAACAGTAGGGAAAGCGCTGGATAGCGTAGGGGTAAAAATTACTATTCCCACTCCAGTGGGTGCAACAGTAGGGAAAGCGCTGGATAGCGTAGGGGTTAAAATTACTATTCCCACTCCAAAGAGTGCAACAGTAGGGAAAGCACTGGATAGCGTAGGGGTAAAAAATTACTATTCCCACCCCAGTGGGTGCAACAGTAGGGAAAGCGCTGGATAGCGTAGGGGTTAAAATTACTATTCCCACTCCAAAGAGTGCAACAGTAGGGAAAGCACTGGATAGCGCAGGGGTAAAAATTACTATTCCCACTCCAGTGGGTGCAACAGTAGGGAAAGCGCTGGATAGCGTAGGGGTAAAAATTACTATTCCCACTCCAGTGGGTGCAACAGTAGGGAAAGCGCTGGATAGCGTAGGGGTTAAAATTACTATTCCCACTCCAGTGGGTGCAACAGTAGGGAAAGTAAATACTTCATACATATATATAATTAATAGAAATATAAATAGCAATTAAAATTAATTACCAATACCAATTAATTTGTATTACCAATTATATTTTATTTAATTAACAATGAATAATTAATTAACAGTTATAATTAATTTACATATTTAATTAATTATAATTAAATTACTTCCCACCCTATTCCCCTAAAAACCCACAACCCACAACAGAAAATTATTTACAAAAAATTAATTTTTTATCAATTATTCAATTATAATTATTTACCAATTATATTTTATTTAATTAGCAATTATTATTTATTTAACAATTATAATTAATTTACATAATTAATTAATTATAATTAAATTACCTCCCACCCTATTCCCCTATAAACCCACAACCCGCTATATAAAACAATGTACTAAAAACTTTTTTTATCAATTATTCAATTAAAATTAATGACCAATTATTTTACAATTATTTACAAATTAATACTTAATTAACAATAAATATTATTGTACATATTTAATTAATTATAATTAAATTACTTCCCACCCTATTCCCCTATAAACCCACAACCCGCTATAGAAAATAATGCACTAAAAATTATTTATTTATCAATTATTCTATTATAATTAATTACCAATTCGATTTTAATTAATTAACATTTATTAATTAATTAACAATTCCAATTACATTACATGATTAATTAATTATAATTAAATTACTTCCCACCCTATTCCCCTATAAACCCACAACCCGCTACAGATTTATATTACACAATTATTTAAAAATATTAAAAACGTACCTTATTTTCTATCTAGTCGATATTATGTCTAGTCTATATTTTTGATTCGATATTTTGGCTATTATTATCGATATTAGTCGATATTTTTGTAGTCTATATTATGTCTGGTCGATATTTTGGCTACTCTATATTTTTTACTCGATATTTTGTCCAAACGATATTTTGGAATCGATATTATGTCTGTTTACCGTTCTTGCTTTCTCCATGGGTGCTGCACAAGGCAGCACACATGGAACTAGCAAAATGCCATGGTTAGTTTATGTAGAGGAAGGTGTCCCTTCCTGTATATAAACAAACCTTTAAAAAAATTCAATGTTGTCACTTTCATGTGTGCTGCATGAAGCAGCACATATGAAGATGACAGAATGGCATTTTAGGATTGTTTATGTGCACTAAGGGACATCTTCCTTCACATAAACAATCCCCCCCTGCACGCAGACACCCTTGCACTACGGTGCAAGGATGCTTGCGTTGGGGGTAAATTGCTAAACTTAGAGCCATCGCAGGGTGAAGCGCAAAGCTGCGCCACAATCTTGTAAATATGGTGCAGCCCTGCATTTCCGAAGTTGTGGAGTGCAGCATTAAACCAAGGAGGCTAATGCTGCGCTCTGCCACTTCCTTGTACATATCCCCCAAAGTCCCTTTTTGAAGTGGGACTTAAATTTCTTTTAAAGTCCACCGAGACCATCCACTTGGTGTATCCGACCCATCCACACCCCCATCATGGTCTGTCTCAAATTGTGCCTGAGTCAGTCTACCACAACCATTGGTACGTTGCACATTTTGGTGCTTTATCTCCTTAAATTAAAAAAAAAATCAGATCACCAGTTTCCCTCTTGTCATTTTGTCCAATTTGTATCATCAAAATGTTCTATTTTCTACTTTGTTGTACAGCTGACTTTTTAAGTGTTTTATTTCTGTAATTTTTTATTGTGTAAAAAAAATATATATTTACATGGAGCACGGAATATACATGAGTGGAGGAAAAAGGGAGGAGAAAAAGGCAAAAGAAAGAGAAAGAGAAAGGCGCCGTGAGGGGGAGGTAGGAAGGGGGGGGTGTTGGCCACCGTCGTTCCGTGGCTTTGTTCGAATGTCAGTTTCAAGTCCGGCTTGTCATCATCTTCTGCCGCCCCCTCCGCGAAGCTCGGTTGGTGTCCTTGACCCACGCCCCGGACGAAAGAGAGTATAGCGGAGGGTAGAAGTCGAGAATGAAAGAGTGGAGGACCCTTGCGTATTAGTTTCCTTTTGTTGGCGCGTGGTTCCGCAGGGTGCGCCCCTCAGCGGTAGTCCAGAGTTTGCGCCTATGGGGGTTTGTGCGATGATAGGTATAGGTCCAGGGGTTCCCACATGTTCGACTGCCTATGAGTTTTCGGCGAGTGTTTCGCTGTGATGTTATCTGCCCCCCTTAGGAACGTGACCCAGTTTAGCCATGCCTGGGGCGCAGCCTTTGAGGTGTCCTTCCAGTTTGACTTTTAAAGTGTTTTATTACTTCTAAATGCTTTACACATTTTCTTTAACTTAAGCCTGTGTGGTCTGTGTCATAGCTATGAGGGGTTAAATTACTGAAACCTTTGCCGAGACAAAATCCGTTAACGAATTTATTACATGTGGTGAACCTCTATCCACCCCAATTAAGAATTCACGTTCTTGCTCATAATTACTGCTTGAGTTGCAGATGTCAGAAAAGTGTAGTTAAGAAACCTTTAGAACTCCGGGGCATTACATTGCCCAAAGATCATTGCTCAACATTCAAAATGCCCAAATGGAGCATGAAAAACGGTCTTCCACTTGTCTTTTTCTTTAATCCATAGAGGATGGTAAAGACCTCTAAGATGTAGGGCCAGATTTAATATCCTTTCATACAACTTAGTACAGCAAAGCAACATGCTGCACTACATGAAAGGGAGAAAGCAGAAACGTGCAGCACCAGCTATGATATGGGGCACGTATGCTCTCTCATAGCACTAGCATTCTACAGGCAGCCTAGCCCAATGCAGGCACCCTTGCACAATGGTGCAAGGGTGCCTGCATTACAAGGAGAATTGGTTTCAGAAAGGATCCTCCAATATGTGTGCTGCAGAATACAGCACACATATAAAGAGCAAATAACGAGGAGAAAAAAAGATTTTTCTACTCATTATGCTGTCCTCTGGGAGGCATAGTGATTTGAAGCAGTGGCAGAATGACACAACTTGGTAAATCTGGGATTGCCCAAAATCCTTGGGTGGATGCATAGGAACGCCCATGCTCCACTGATAGAATGCTTCCCAGAATTAATGCAGCACAAGCCACTGTGTTGCCTTACATTTCTTTATAAAGTCACACAAGGTGGTTCAAATTGCCCCTTGCATGGCTTTATATATATCTAATAGCATTTTGCGTCATGGCCGTGCCACATAAGTGACACAACCACAACACAAAATGTTAATATATATGACCCCCCTAATTTGGTCAATATTGTTGTTACACAAAGCACTCCAAAATATCCTTTATAAGGGGCAAGGGCATGTGCTTTTTTTACAGACATCTTGTTCTATCTACAATAGTATTTTAGTGTCCCCTTTTCATATTCTGAAGGAGAACAGATTAAAACGTGAGTAAATATTGCACTTGAAACAGTTGGTGTGATGCTACAAATTCCCTTAGAGGTGGAAGGGACAAGATCTTTACTTGTTTTTAATTTAGGAATGTTTGTGGCTTTTCTTGCCCTTTATGCCCATTTGCATATGGTCCAGATTTATTACCATTTTGAGTTGTGGTTCTGCCACTTTTTTTGGCACCGCCACAGTGCAAAATGCTAATCGAAAGCCACACAAGTGCTAATTTGCTTTGTCTTGCATGGCTTTGTAAAAAAAAGTAATTCAATGCAGCACCTTGCCCTGCTTTGCATTACACTGTGTCGAGTAGACTTTACATGGGTGGAACATGGACATTCCTATGCATTCACCTATGTATTTGACGGTAGCCCACATTGATTAAAGGCAATAAACCTGGGTTCGCACCAAAATGGTGCACCTATCCAGAGGGGTGTAAATAGGAGAAATATCTTCATTTGTCCATGTTACTTCCTCTTTCCTTGTGTGCTGTATTTTGAAGCACGCCTGGAAAGAGCAATATGCCCTCAAGGACTGTATTAGTGCAGCAAGATACCCCTTCCTGCACAAAAACAATCCGGCCTGTAATGCACTCAAACTTGTTCAAGAGTGGAAGGATGCCTATGTTGGTGTTAGGCAGTCACAAGCGCACCACCTCTAGGAGAGAGCTGAACTGAGTCATATCTTTGTAAATGTTGCACAATTCAGCTCTTTCCTCTTCATGCAATCAATCACAGCATCTTGCCTACTTTGATGTGCTGTGTGGATTGCTAGTAGATTTGGGCCTAACTGTCAGCAGTTTGGGAGTATTCGACACAAGGCCCTTTGACATTGCACTTGTATCCACTTAATAGTTCCAAATATATTTGCCCAAGAGAATTGTTCGTTGCTGCCATGTGCACCACTTTGCATTATCAAAAGCCTCTTTGCATCAGCTGAGCCTGAATGCAAAATCATAGTAAATCTGGAGCCAGAGTTCACATTCACATCTTTCATCGGTTAATGTTCTACAGCAGAATACAACAAACAGCTTTGTATTAGTTATATTTGAAAGTGTCTGTTGCAAAAACAGATTTGTATCAATCATATTTTAATTTTTAAGTGGCAACCACTTTCCTTGGGATTTTATTTGTCAGCAGTAAAAGGCACAGTACTTAATATTAGAACATCTTGCACATTAAATCTCTTTTTCTCTGTTGGCAAAGATATTTGAATCTTATTATCTTGCAAAAACAAATAAAAAATGCCATCTTCAAAGGTAATCAACTTGAAATACTGCTGACAGAAATCTGCTTATTAGATCCAGCCAATACCATTAACCAAACCACAGAACTATTTAAGTGAGATGGGTGCTACTCTCTTTTTAACTCTGATGACATGAGCACTATAACTGGTTGATGTATTCTTGAATATAAAAAAGATGCATCAAAATGAAATGTATACTTAACAAATAGAAAAAATAAAACTTACCATCTTTAATCATTGGCAGTGGATATTTACCTGGCCACCAAGTAAATAGTGACTTTTCTCTGCTATTTACAAGGCCGCTGGCTAAATAGCAGACATAATGCACGATTTTAGCAGCAGCAGTGTAAATTAGCAGGAATGTTTCATTATTTACCCGGCCGCCGACTAGATAGCAGAGATTACGAACTATTTGGTCAGCGGCTGAGCAAATGATAGAGATACTTAACTATTTAGCTGGCCTCCAACTAAATTCGCAGGGAACATGTACTATTTGGGCTCCTGTCTAGATAGCAGAGATCGTGAACTATTTGGCCAGTGACTGTGCAAACAACTTCACTATTTATCCAGTTCCTGACTAAAAAAGTAGAGATCATAGAATGTTTCACCAGTGGAAACAGCTAAGAAACTACACAATTTTCCTGGCCTCCAAATACATAGCTAAGAGTTTGTGCAATTGAGCCACAGCTGCGGAAATAGCCAACAAACCTCACTATATACAGGGACTGCTCCATAATGGCAGCTGTTATGTACTATTTTGCCAGCAGTCATGCAAATAGCAAAGAAGCTTCTCTATATATCCAGCTACCAACTAAATAGCAGAGATCAAGTACAATTAGGTCAACAGCCATGCAAACAGCAAAGACGGTGATTAGAAAGCAGAGATCATGTACTATTTGGCTAGTAGCCATGCAAATAGCTAGAAATTAAATTTTTTTCCCCCAAGCTGTTGACTAAATGACAGAGCATGTGCTATTTGGTCATGGGGTGTGCAAATTGCAAACAAGACTCACTATTTACCAGAATACCGACAAAGTAGCACAGATCAAGTACCATTTGGTTAAGAAACCTTAACCTTTATTCTATTGTCAGTTAAATAGCAGACATTCTGAACTAGTAAGCTTGATGCCAGATAACCACAGAAGTTTCACTCTAGATTAAGTGCACTTTATGACTATGGTAGTAGTAAGTGGGGGGATGAAGGATGCTGTGGAAGTCACACAAGTGGGCTCTTGACATACTGGGGCATAATGCACATAACTTTGTTCCTGATTGGGTATCGGATGCAACATTAAGCTTTTAATATAATAATAAATTTAGAAAACCTTTATTCTACAAGATGTCATAAAAGCAATACACAATACATCACAATACAATACACCATAAATAACACATAACAATATAGATAATTAAAAAGTTATTAAATTCAATTATTCCTGTCGTTACTGTACATCTTTAACAACATTCATTTGTAATCAATTAAAAATTACTACACAATTAAAACCAATTTTAAAAACATCCGGTAATTTACAAGCTAACATCATGTGGTTAAAAAAGTGCGAGAGCTTATAATCCAGGCCCATTTTAGGAATTTAGCTACGGCTACCGCTATACAGGGTGTACAATCTGACTCTAATATCCTTAACGCTTCTATGTGCCTTCTGGTACCCAGGTTTAAACAGATTGGTTTTAACCATTTACGGCACGGGGCATCATAAAGCGGACATACAAAAAATAAATTTGCTATGGTCTTGACCAAACTATTACAATTATCACATTTATCATCTTTTGTTAGAGTCGATTTACAAGTAAAAACTTTTACAGGGAGTGTCCCTACCCTGAATTGAAAATATAATTTACGATCTAAGAGATGCTCTATGATGTCCCATTATTCTTAACAAAGGGGGCGCGATTTACAGTCTAGGAAACGGCCAGTTAGGTTGGAGTTATTTTGACCTCCTTGAATTTTTACCCAGACCATTTCCCAGTATTTATCTTTCAATTGGGCTTTTGATGGAAGAGGTAATAGGTCAGTATCTTCCCATAGCTGGCTAAGTTCCATCTCTTTTAAGAGTGACCTTAGTTCTTTAAGCCATTGGATTTTATGGTAACGATCAGCCTTGATCACGTCCCTCAATGCAGTGGCATAATGAATCAATTCTCTGGGGTGGTACAAATACGTCTCCAATACAATAATGGACGTAACCTCACTATGTCCACCACGTTTTTCCTACCCAAATCAAAAAATAGCGGAGTTGTAGGGGTGCTTTGTGGTACGCCGGCCAAACTACGTAGAAATTTCCTCTCTGCTAATGCCAGTTGGCTCAGGTTTGAAAATCCCCAAAGCTCAGATCCGTACAAAGTGGCATTTAGTACGTTTGTGTTATAAATCTCCAAAGCAGGTGAGATTAGCTTAGTAAAAGAAGATTTATATTTGGAGGATAGGGCCCCTGTGAGTTGGTGAAATTTTAAAATGGCCATATCTGTATGACCTTTCCAACCCATGTTGCCCTGAAGTACAATGCCTAGATAGGTAAAAGCCTCTACTTCCTCAAGGGGGATGTCGTTCAAAATGATTTTACCTTGATAGGATTTACGCTGGTTCAGGGACATATACTTAGTTTTTGAGATGTTTATCGCAAGACCACGCAGTTGGCAAAATTCCCTGAATGCATTAACGGCCTTTTGCAGCCCACTCGGAGTCCGCGAAACACTCAGCGTATCGTCCGCGAACATGAGGACAGGCACCCTGACCCCCACCAGCTCCAGAGCGTCTGTTGGGGATCTGGGTAGATGGTCTACTATACCATTAATGTATAGTGAAAACAGTGTGGGTGCCAGGACGCATCCCTGCCGAACACCTCCCTCGACAGGGAATGCGTTAGTAACCTCGCCCTGGGCTCCCCATCTTATTGTAGCGAAGTTGTTCTCGTGTAGGCGAACGATAAAGGTCAATAACTCGGGGGGCACCCCAACTCAGTCAAAACCTTCCACAGTTTAGAGCGTGGAACTAAATCAAAGGCTGATTTCAGGTCTACAAAAACTGCATAAAGTGACCCTTTTGTTAAAACGACATTCCTCCAGTAAAGTGAGATAAAATAAAAGACTTGATCAATGGAACTGGTACAGGGGCGAAAACCGACTTGAAATGGGGATAAAATATTATGTTCCTCTATCCAAGTTTGTATTTTATTTTGAACTAATCGACCAATACGTTTTTTGGCAGAGTCTATAAGACTAATAGATCTATAGTTACCTGGGAGGGATTTGTCACCCTTTTTAAAAACCAGAATTATTTCAGCTCCTTTCCACGATGAGGGGATTGGAGTACCCCTTGCCACAGTATTAGCTAGATGAGAAAAATACTGGCACCAGGATGATCTATCGCTTAAAAAGACATTAGCAGGGATGCCGTCCATACCTGGGGCTCTGTCGTTGCTCACACAATCTAATGCTGCGTTCACATCTTTCGCAGTAAAAGGCTCGCTTTGGTAAAAGACGTTCGGTGGTAGCGGGTGGTCCAACTCTGCCGAGCTGCAGGCATACTGAGGTTTGAAATAATCCAACCACTGGGATTTTGCGACGTTGTTTTGTGGGGGTTCCGTTACTCCTGCCCTATCCCATTTCATAATATTCCAAAATAGCCTGGAATCTTTTGCTGCACAGGCTGACTTCAAAGCCCGCCACCTATCCTCGCCCTCTGTTTTTTGGCATCTTTCTGGGCACGTCTGTATAGATCCCTTGCCTCTCTCACTTTTGAGGGATTCTTTACCCATAGTTCAGCGCTCAGAGTTTGGCAGGCCAGTTTACAAGCGTATTATACCATCTAGCGATGTGCACTTTTTTACCTCCCCTTTCCGATTTTATAGCCTTGGTGAAGAGGGATTTAAGTCCGGAGAATAAATTAGTGTGAGCCTCTAGCATTATTTTGGGAAAATTCATGCTGCAGGATTGTGGATTCGAATGGGCCAATTCATTGATGACCTCAGTTTTGAGCATCTCCATTTTCTCAGGGTTCTCAATAAATTTGGCCTGCTTAATGTGGCGCATATTATTTGTGGCAACAATATCTAATGTATCCATCCCTCCCCTTGGTGTACCCTCTCTAACCCCTAAGTGTGCTTGAAATGTTGAACATAGGGGATTGTGGTCACTTTCCAGCCTAGGTGTGACAACCATATCTACCAAGTGATGCCATGATCTTATATCCACCAACAAATAGTCTATTTGGCTGCTGTGTCTTCCATTTTCAAAGGTGTTTGCTCTCTGTTTATCGGAGGGGGTTCTTCCATTGGCTGCTCTAAGCCCTCTTTCTAGGCACATAGCTTCTAATTGTATAGCCGCAGATGACCAACTCTTTACAGTGGGTACTTCTAGCTGCGGAATTCCCCATCTGCTATCCTCATCTGCAGTGAGAATCTGGTCCTCTTGCCCAAGTGGTTCAAAGGTTATGTTAAAATCACCGCCCACAATGGGGATTAGCTGCTCTGGTAGTGCCTCAAACTGGGAATCAAGAGCAGATCTTACCTCCGATATATGTCCCCTTGCTGTCCCCCTAGCATAGACATTGAAAATAGCCACCCTCATACCATTTGACCATTCAAGCTTAACTGACATAATGTCATGTATTGGGGACTTAATTTGTTGCACCTTGCATCGTAGGGACTGGCAAACCCATATTATCAGGCCACCAATTGGTCGACCTTTTGATTTTTTAATAGCAGGGACATAAAAGGTAAGAAACCCCTGGCGAAAAACCAGGGCTATTGACCAGGTCTCCTGAAAGACATTGATATCATGCTGGTCTATAAACCTGCACCATTCAGGAGATGATATCTTATTTCCAATACCCGCTATGTTCCATGTGACCAGGGACAATCTTTTCTCGCTTTGGGGCCCGGAAAATACATTTGATAAATACTCAATTCCTAGACTGGCACCCTTTGGCTCTGATGGATTCTCTATATACTTTGGGGGGGTTAGACTCTAGCGGATCACTATCTGTTGAACAAGGATCACACTCCCTGGAGGGGCTTGAGCCAGTCACATGCAAGGAATTGCTGATGCAGGTAAAAAGAACATTCACTTGGAGTGATTCCAATGGATTTATCAAGGCTTGCAAATCTTTACTAGTAATAACTACATTATCCTGATCCAAGGGATCGTACACTCTACTGTGCAATGATTTCACTCCCTGGGAATAATTTTGGACCCCATGCAGTCAGTCACATTCCTCCATGTCAGTCAAAACCCCAAACCGATTTCTCAGACTGATTGCCCCCATCATCAAGGGAGTAGCTCTTCCAAATGATCTGGATGGATAGATAGGCCTTTGCCTGAGTCGGCTACAATTTGTTTCACACCAGCTCCTGTCATAAAAGAATTCTAACGTTAGGGGGATTATTGATGAATTCCTTAATTGTGGGGGAAATAAATTAGCCAGGACATCAATCAACACCTGGGGGCTCGAAACATTTAAAACTATGCAATCTCCCCAAAATTGTTTAACATGATCGCCTAACCATGACACCCTTCTAGCCATGATGATATCCCCAGCAAGTTGCTGTTTACCCCTAGGAGATATCCTCATATTATTGGTCAGCCAATGCGTGGTTTTATCAATCAAAGAGCCTGCTGTTTCCACTTGCCCAGGTCCCAAAGGGACTCTTCCTCTGCAGGTCTTTGACTGCCTCTGCTCTAAGAAGTCCATGGCCATCCCCGTACATCTTTGGGATGTTTCAATCTCTCTGTTAGAAATGGGGGTCTCAAGTTGGCAGAGGTATGCACCTTGCCCAAGTAGGTACCCTTCTTTCTTATCAGGGTAAGGGGGATTACACTTCTAAAACAACCCCTGCTCTCCCCCTTGGTAGCTTGGCTGGAGCAGTCAGACTTATCTCAGAGGCAATGTGTGACGAATGTGCACATAACACACAGTAATACAGTGAAAACACTGCAAATGGACACCACACCAGTTTAAAAGAATTAGCCAATACTTATCTGTGTAAAACAAGAACAAAATGATTAAAATATAACATACAGTTATCAAGATATGAATATTGAAAAAATAGAGTTAACATACAGTTCCTTGAAGATGATATCTCCGTTTCGGGCTATCATGGTGTCGTGAATAAACAAATCCAACAGTTCGAGCCAACTGTAGCTTTACAAGCCAGCTACGGTGTCAAGACCCACAAACAGTACCTTGAAAATTCAGGTCATTGTGAACCTTGAGATGAGTTCCAAAGATGCGGCATCTGTAGGTGGCGGCTTCAGATATTGGTGCAGGAGTCGTCAGACCCTTGAAGTCCCGCGCATTGCAAATCGAACTCCCTGAAGTTTAAGTCAGATGCCCTGGTGTCCGGCTGCAATTTGAAGTGGGATGATGCGGTGTGAGGTCTCCACAGCTCCCAGTACAGGCAGCGGCTTCGTTCAAAAGGCAGGAGTTGATGGTGCCAGCATTGGTGGACCAGGACTGCGGTTTGGGATGGGACAATGCTTTGCGTACCTCACGAGCGGTATCCACAGGCCACCGTGCAGGAAGTGGCTTCAAGGTTGGTGTGGATTGGCGTTGTCTGTGATACCAAGGTCATGAAGTAAAGCTCAGTGATGTGAAGTGCAGTGCCCACAGGACACGGTCCAAGCAGCAGCTCAGTGATGACGTTGGGAAGCAACATCAGTGAGATCGGGGTTTGCGATGCAAAGTGGGGCAAAGCTCTCTGCTGTGCCTTTAGGTCATGGAGCCAGCAGCAGCGTCGGTGACAGTGTGGAAGTATTTTTTCTTCTGTTGCAGCACAAAACACACTGTTTCCAGTGCTGGTAGTAGATGAAATGGAAGTCTTTGCTGTTCCCGAGATTTCTTGAACAGGGGGCAAGCCCTTTGAGAAACTCAAGAAAATAAGTTGCTGAAAGTCCAATCCAGTCCTTTCACTGCCCAAGAGAGAAGCAGCCACTGCAGGCCAACAGAGTAAAGCATGCAGCAAAATGGTAGTCCTCACAGCTTCTTATTGGCAGGTTCTTTAGTCGAAAAGAGCTCTAAAGTTCTGAGGTCAGGGCCCCCATATTTATACTAGTTTTCCCTTTGAGGTTTTACGCCGAAAGTCTTTGTGTTCAGAGAAAACCAGTTCTCTCCTCCCTGGTCCAGCTTCACTACAGGAGGTAGATAGAGCATTGTGCGGAGCAGACACAGCCAATTCAGCTGCTGTTGATGACTTCTCTCACAACTTTAAATGCAGAGCAGGTGTATTTATCCTAGCTATGAGTCACTCAGGAAAGTCAGGACACACCTCAATCCCCCTTGTGACTGTCAAGTTTGAATGCACATCCCCAGCTCCTGTTACTCCAAAACCAGACAGTAAATACACTGAGGACCCACAAAGGATGGTTATGTACAAAAATGTCCATGTTCTAAAAGTTGCTTTTTCAAAAACGCAATTTAAAAAACATCTTTACTAAAAGATGGGGTATTACATTTTGAGTTCAGCAAGCCTAAACTCCGTTTCCCTATCTTGTCAGTGGAAAGCTACACTTTTGAGCTGTTACAAGGCAACTACCATGGTAACCTATAGGACTGACAGCCTTTCAGTACTGACAAACGAAATGCACTGTATTTCATTATCAGGACATGTAAAGCACACTACTACATGCCTTACCTTTCACTTACACTGCATCCTGGCCAATGGGCTACCTTGGGCCTACCTTAGGGGTCAGTTACATGTAGGGCAAGAGAAGGTTAGGGCCTGCCATGTGGGTGCACTTGGCAGGTCGACATGGCAGTAAAACATGTGTGCAGACACAGCAGTGGCAGGTCTGAGACACATTTGAAAGACTAAATGGGTGTGTGACACAACCAGTGCTGCAGGCCCACTAGTAGCATTTGATTTACAGGGCCTGGACACACACAGTGCACTGTAGTAGGGACAGTCTAGTGAATCAAAAAGACTAATAAGTTGAGAACACATTATAACACAATTTACAGTAGGAGCACTTGCACTTTAGCACGGGACTTCAGTGAAAAAGTGTGCAGAGACACTAAACCAACACAATCTAAGTCCTGCCTACCATCAAAAACCAAAAAGATAAACATAACATGTCAAAAGATGCCAGATCTAACACGCTCTATAACAGTCTTTTGTTTCTGTTTTATCCCCACTCATATTCAGACTGTGCCCTATGTTTTCCTCAATGATTGTTCACTGTTATGCTTCTGTGGTTTTGGACTCCTGCTGGGTCCTCGCCATCTCATGCTGGTTACAGCAGTTTCCAAATATGATGTATTTTTCACAAGCTGCAGGCCACCTCTGATCCCCTTTAGTTTTGTGATTGTTCCAGATTGTACCTGCTCCCCTACTTCATATTTAGACTCCGAGTCCGTGTGGCAAGGGTGTGTGCATTACACAGGTTATGACTATCACTTCAGGCCAAATTGATGGCCAAAAATGTTGTCTCTCTTTTGTACCCAGCTGCTGGCTAAATAACAGGATTCGACACTGTTTTCCCAGTAGCCATGCAAATACCAAATGACACTTTACTATCTGACCACTGGCTAATTAGCAGAGCGTATGTACTATACGGCCAGCAATGAAACAAAGAGCAAATACATTTCTCTCATTACCAGGCTTCTGGCGAAACAACAGACATGATTTTAAATTGGTCCACAAAATTAACTACATTATTTTCATGGCTGAGGGTTAAATAGCAGATATTATGTACTTTTTCACCTGTAGGCTGTTGAATATAAAATTATGTGCTGTTTGGCCAGTGGCATTGAAAATATAAAATAAACATTTGTATTCACCTCGTTGTGTGCTAAATCTCAGACAGTTTTGACAACTTTGCCTGTAGCCATGCAGATAGTAGAGGAAGTTCACTATTTATCCCGCTGTTATCTGTACAACTCAAATGGTATGCTATTATGCCATATGCAGATTTCAAAAGGAACTTACCACCAGATAGTACTGAAATACACACTGATCTATTATTAGATCATTTTAACACCCAATATTTGGCAGTGGAATAGTATTTTACAACATACTTATTCACAATGGGGTTCCAGAATGATCTGCCTAATTAACATTCATTAGGCAGGTGCAAATTAGTGAAACTCTGTGAAATTTGCTGTAATCCCAGGATAATGGCCTACAATGGACAGCTCACCACCTTCGCAATAAATGCATTGCAAAATAGAAATCTTTTTTTTAAAAGCAGCCCGCTGTTCTCAAAGGAACCAGTGCTGTTTTAAAACAACAATGTTTTCTGTTTAGGGAAACGTATTCTCCCTGAGATTCCCAACATTATTCCCAAAGGCAGAGGAATGATAAAGGGGCACTTTGCAGTTTCCAAATTAGTCACCACCTCATCTCAGGGGTTGCTATCTCATCAATGGTTATTTTGAAGGTAAATATTATTTTGGCGGCAAGTTGCCTGCATGGCTAGAACATGTTAGACCAGTATGTAAAAATTACATAGGGTGCTCCGTTCAACTACCCACAATGGTTAAAATTGAAAACAAACCCATGTATCAGCCAGCAAATGGATGCCAAATCTGTTCGGCAGCAGCCGATTAAGAATTATACATCATAAGAGCTCTCATATCTTTACGAATTGGAAATGGGAGGAGGAACACGTCTTATGAACCCTCCTATTTTCAGTTCGGACACAATCACAAATGTCCTTTTGAGTATTAAGTATTTGCAATTTGTAACAGGGGTTTTGTGCATAATGATAAGCAGTTTGCAGTCACAAACCGTGTGATTTTTTGACAGGAGTGGGTACATTTTGAGCTAAGTTTGTTCATTAAATGAATAAAGAAAAGTGCTGCTTCTCTTTGAAAGGGACTGCATTAACAGACCTCTGAGGTCTAAATAGCAGGTTTGATGCTAAATTGCTGATCTTGGCCTGGGGTGAACTTTAATCAGTACTGCATTTTCTGACACTTCCTGCGGGAATTATCTTATATTGACCTGCTTTTCTGGAATTACTAAAACCATCATTAGGAAGGGCTGAGAGAACTTTCTCTGTTCGTGTCAGAGTATTTATAACATTTCTCTCAAATACCACGAAAGAGATCTTACCTGGTTATTGGTCCATTTGACATCGGTCCATTTGAAACTGGTGCTCCCATGGTACACACAGTGGGGAGTCTCTCTCCCTACACTAGACAGGAGTTTGCAATCGTTCTACTTCTTGATTGGGCCACAGTATCTGGGCCTCACTTGCTAAATACTTTAGATGGTGTTCAAGCTCCTCCTATTTGCAAGATGGATGACAACAAGGAGAGCAATATGAAAGACAGCGAACCCAAAGCGAATCTAAAAGGCACTAAGCACTCACCTCTTATTCCGGAATCCCTGATAAAGGGTAGCCGAGAGTCTTTTTCAACCTTGGAGGCTGTACTTCTTAAATTGAACACAGTACATGATATCGCACAAACCACTAAAACTAACACAGACTTGCTTCAAATTGAGGTCGCTGGAACCCGCAAACATCCCAAGGATTTAACTATCAGACTATCTAATGGGAAAATAGAATAAGTACTGTTGAAGAATATACAAATACTCAAGCGTAACAAATACAATCTCTTGAACGTTCCTTAGCCTCACTGAGGAGAGATCTCACAGACCAGGAGGATAGTAATAGAAGAAGCAACTTCCGCATATTTCTCATCTACTAAAGTCCTAGAGATTGAAAGAGATCATAGGGTTCCAACCTTTATTTAGACATAGAAGCATATCCCCTCCAAGACCTGTTATCTACAAACCAATACACCATGAACACATGGAACAAATCCTGGCCCAAATGAGGAAAATCAGATCAATTAAACTGCAAGATTGTAAAATCTCACTCTCTCAGGACAATGTGAAAGGCACGGTCATACAGTATTCCTTGCTCTTAGACAAAAGCTTACAGAAATGCGGATCCCCTTATAATTCTAGGGCCCGTCAAAGTTTTGAATCACATTTAAAGGACATGCACAGTTCTTCAAGAAACCTTTGGATTTAACAACTTTTTTGGATAACAAATCAGTCACATATGGACTCTACTGCCATATCCTAGTGTCTATCCATGTACATTGATTGTTGAATTTTTATGTTAGTCCTTTATAGCTCCCCACTAAACTTTAACCTATCCCAATACAAGCATACTGTTGGACTTGGTCCTTTTTGGAGGGTCATCCCTGAACTTTTTGTCTTCCTCCTATATTTTTTCTGACCAGTTGTTGGCTATTTTATGACTGTGGGCACTTTACCACTGCTGACCAGTGCTAAAGTGCATATCATCTCCCTACTGTAAGTTGATGTAATGATTAGTGGTTCCGTGATTGGATGTTTGGTTGACTGTCAGACCCTAGTACAGTGCACTGAGTGTTCCCATGACGTGTGATCTAAATGCTGCTATTGGGCTTGCAGCACTGGTTGTGCCACCCACAGAAGCAGCCTCGCAATATGTGTCGAAGGTCTCCCATTGCAGAACCTGCGGGCAGTCTGGTACTGTCATGCTGACTGGGCAAGTGCACCCACTTGCCAGTCCCTAAACCTTCCCTTGTCTTCATATTAGTCACCCCTATGGTAGGCCCATGGGCAGGGTGCATTGTAAGTATAAGGTAGGACAAGCCCTGATGTGTGTGGCATGTCCTAATAGTGAATTACAGCCATTTTTCATTTTTCACTATTGCAAGGCTACCTGTTCTCCATAGAGCAGAATGGGCTGTCAGAATTATTACACTTTGTAATCCTAGCAGACTCAGAGAACATGGAAGAAATTCGAGTTTAGTATGCCTGGACTCAGAATAATAAAATACATCTTTTAGGAAAGTTTATTTTAATATTCTGTGTTTGCAAATTCCACTTTTGGAAAGTAGGTATTTGCTTGCCTAACCATTTGAGCGTGCCTCTGTGAGGTTGTGTATTCCTTGTCTGGGTTTGTGTGTGACAGGGCTGTGGAATTCCAAGAGACAGGCTGGGGCAGCCTGGTGGTGCCCCTGCATCTAGATGGGAGGGAGGAGTTGCACCTGGGACCTGAATAGGACTGTGCCAGCCCCCACAGTGCTGGCTCCACCCCTTGTGGTGCATCTGATGTCTCTGCCCTGCACACTGAAAGAAGAGAAGTAAGACTGTCAACAAAGTGCTCCAGGACTGTACTTGCCTTCCACAATGCTGGCTCTACCTCCTGTGGGGCGTCTGATGTGCCTGCCCTGAGCTGTGAAAGGAAAGGAGAAGTGTGGTAAACAGAGTGCCTCAGAACTGGTTTTGACTGGGCACAGGCCCCTCTCCCCTCAGAGAACAAAGGATTTTGGGGTATGAGTATTAGGACCCTGAGCCCATGAAATTAGATCACTCCCGGAACTGACAAGACAAAACCTCTGCTGAGGAGAAGGAACCTGAAGAAACTGAGGAGAGACTATTCCCAAGCTGAAATGCTGCTTGGGGGTTTGGCCTGCAGTAGTTGCTTGACTGCCAAAGAGAGGAGAAAGGACTTTGTGGACTTTACCTTTAATTTTCAACTTGTGCAAAGATCTCCAAGGGCTTGGAAGAGAGCTTGACCCCTGACCGAAGTCCCAGGACCAGTGAACTTCACCAGCCTTTGTGAATTGCTGCTGTTCCAGTGGCTATAGAGGCAGGGAGCTGTGACCTACTCTCACGACCGGTTTGGTGTCCTGTAGGCACCGCATTGAGCAACGTCCGCCTTGAACAACGCAAGCTCTGCGCTCACTGACTCCGTCTCGGCGCTGTCACGGGCCGTAGCCTGCACCGCGACTGGAAGGACACCGCACCATAGAAACGCCTCGCTACACCGAATCGAACTGGTCTGACCGACGCGGTCACTGCTGCTGATTTTGAGTCCTGTGATCGCACCGGAGTTGGGCACCGCCTCACACGCTTCGCGATGCACCGCTAGACTCGCACCGCTGTCCGGACTGATCGACGCCAGCTCCTGAACTCTCGCTCGTTCACCACACCGTAAAGCTGGAAGCACCGCAACGAGCAATGTCCGCCTTGAACAACGCAAGCTCTGAGCTCACCAACTCCGTCAGCAAGCCGTAGCCTGCACTGCGACTGGAAGGACACCGTGGCCAGCAACGCTTTCTTTTTCTACATCACGATGAACCCTGGAACCAGCTCGCACATCTGTGCCGGCTGCCTCAAGGAAAAGGTACTGTGACTGAGTCTGTCAACATTTCAGTGGGCCCGGATGACCGCCGTCTGCTGGATTTGTTAGACCCTGTGTTCTTTTTAGCAGCGCTATAGCCGGACAAGGCTACAGACTCGCACAGAACCTTGAACTTAGCTTTTTAAACCTGAACTCTTGAAATTTGATAGTACTGTGGATTCTTTTTGTCGTTTATTGGTCTTGTGGTAACTCTATATAAAGTATAACTTATTTTTGATATAAAACCTGTGTGGTGTCTATTTGTAGTGTTGTCACTCGGTTACTGTATGTGGTCACAACTGCTTAACTTATATCGCCTCTGAAATAAGCCTTGACTGCTCGCGCAACGCCACCTAGAGGGTGAGCAGGGTTTATTTTGGGAGAGTAATTCAATTGCCCTGACTAGAGGAGAGTGACTGCTTGTCATAAGTACCTATCTGTGCCAACCAGAGACCCCCAATTCTAACACATACTATGTAGAAGGAGTGTTTTTTCCTCTCAAGCATTACCTATAGACTCCTATGAAAATGACCAACATGCATACACACTATAATACACCTCATAAACTCGGGCTTTCATATGTATGAGGTTTATAATTTGCATTTTGTAGGTGTTGCTAGTATAAGAGATGACTTCATTGAATTTCTGTCTTTTCCCTGCTGCTCCATGACTTTCCCCATGCATATTGTCTGCTATATACCTCTCCTTATGGACATAGGCCTTAATGGACTCTATGGCTTGTCTAGAGTCTGCAGGGCATCACAAAATGTTTATTATATTTTCCAGAGTTCTCTTCCTACTCCTGCTGCCCATCTGTCCGCAGTGCATGTGGAATTATTCTAATGGGAAAGTTCCATACCCTGTTTGAAATGTACTCAGAAATGGCCTCCACCCCTTGCTCTTAAAACCCACAGTACCTATCAGTGACACAACATCTTCTCAAATGTCTTCTCGAAATGTTGTCTCTCTCAACACTAAGGGACTGAATCACCCAGTAACAAGAAAACACATTCTTGACTATTGCAACATGTTGTTGGGTTATATATCACTCTTACAAGAAACCAAGATAGGTTTTAAGGAAACCCTACTGATGAGGAAAGGTTGGGTGGCTGATGTTAGTTGCTCTGAGGCACAAGGGAAAATAATGGTGGGCTCACCCTTCCATCCAGGAAATCTGGTTCAGTAATTTCGTCGGAACATGATGCTAATGTTCGATGGCTTCTATCTAGGCTGAATAATGGCGAAAAAGACTTATGTGTGATGAATATTTACAGACCAAATATTGATGATCCAACGTTCTGGCTTTCTCTTAATAAAATACTCACTGATGTCCCCAGGACTCCAGACTAATTGTGGCAGGTGACTTCAACCTAGCAGTGAATCCAATTTTCAATTTTAGAGGAAATTGGACACCTAAAATATGCATTCAATACTATCATCAGTAAAATAGCTTATCTTTTTCTTTTCAAGCCCAAAAATCTAAACAACTTCTCTTCCATAATAGAGCAGGGAAAATGCTTGCCAATAAACTAAAAAACATAAGCAATCATTTCAAGAGTATCTCAGCCTAAGATGGTTCACAAAAAGTAATAACCAATGAAATACTTGATGTTTTTAGAGAATTCTACCAGAACTTATATACCCTTCAGACCACACTGAACAAAAACAGATGTTTAGAATGTTTTAAATGCCTCCCCATGGCCTCGATCTCTGATATTGATAGAGACCATCTAAATACACCATTTACTGTAGATGAGATAACCCAATCAATAAAATCAATTGGTTCTGGGAAGGCTCCAAGACCTGATGGATTCGCCATTAATTTTTATATAATCTTTACACAAACAATCATCAAACACCTCACAAAGACCTTAGAATACTTTCTGCTTAATGACGAAGTCTACCAAATGGCTGCCGAGGCCACAATTGTAGTCATCCCCAAAGAGGGCAAGGACCACTCTGATCCGAGGAACTACGGCCCCAATATAATTCTTGAATATGGAAGCAAAAATGTCTGCTAAAATTCTTGCTAAAAGACTGGAACCATCTATCCCTACACTAATTCATAACTCTCAAATGGGCATGTCAGGGGAAGATTTGCTAGAGAAAATATACGTACATTCTGTCATATAATGTAGAAATCCCACCTTTCCTCAACACTAACTGCCGCAATCGCTCTTGATGCAAAAAGACTTTCAACAATATATCCTGGCCTTTCCGCCATGCAGTGTTATAATCTCACAACCTTGGTATTTCTTTCATCAATATGGTTATGGTTGTATATGCTAATCTCAAAGCTATCATCAGAGTTAATGAGGCCACTTCTTGCTTCTTCAATCTCCATCAAGGTAAGAGACAGGGTTGCTCTTTTTCCCCCTTACTATTCCTTCTCAGCATTGATCCTCTATTTAATCTCCTAAATTCATCAACTGATATACAAGGGCTACAATTTGGTTCCAACACATATAAAACTGATGCATACGCTGATGGTGTCCTTATCTTCAGTGACGATATTGAACGTGTGATCCCCAGCATTATCAGCATTAAACAGTGGTTTTCTCAGGTCTCTGGATATACTCTAAATAAAGATAAGACTGAGGTATTTCATTTAAATCCTCTATGCTTCTTCTCTCACCTAGGTATATCCAGTCTTAAATTGCAGTCAAAAGACTTAAACATCTAGGGATCTGGTTTTGTAAGGACTTGTCTGAAACACTGAAATACAATGAATCCCAGACCATTTCCAAAATTAAAGATCTACTTTCTTCATGGTGCCCTAAATTAATCTCATGGTAAGGTAGACTACAATCATTCAAGATGATGAGAACACCCATTGTGAATTTTGTATTCTCTATGCTCCCATTAAAGCTGTTCAATACTTAAGATATTAATAGAATAGCTTCTAAATATCTTTAGAGGGATAAAAGAGCGAGGATCTCATACAAAGTTCTCAGGAAGGGCTTTGAGTTGGGAGGGTGCAATCTTCCTAACTATAGCCTATTGCAGTCTGAATTTCTAGCAGCACAGGGTTCTTTGTGGTTTGCCCCTATTTCCCTGAATTTACTGAGAAGGGTTGAAATAGAAAATACTCTTTGTGTCCCTTTTGATTTTTCTGCCATCATCACAATATCTGTGTTAAAATTACCGCACTCTCAATCACTAATCACAAAAACTATGAACGTTCTAAACCTCCTGGATAAACTATGCTTGTCTTGTTACATAACTCTATGTTAACCTTGCTTTGGCATAATCCTAAAATAAGAGCTGAAGTGGCAAGTTATGTCCCTGATATGTTGGCTTCCAAGGGCATCACACAAATTAGAGACTTATTCGATGACAAGGTTAGTCCTCTCACTTTTTAAAAGTTAGCATGAAGACATGAACTCTCCGAACTTAGACTTTTATAGCTTCCTGAAAATAAAAGTTAAACTCTCTAAACTCAGATGTCCTGTATACCCATCCCTTATTATAAGTCTGATATCTTTGCTTTGCATATGCCACATTGCTTCTACAGTACACAAATTACTTTCCACTCCTCTTCGCTCTCAAAACTCATCACTTTATTCAAAATGGGTCTGACACTTTTGCATAGAAATGTTTGAATACACAAAATGGGAGAGTAAGAGGATATAGGCTGGGGCCACCATTCAAGGCCAGATTCATGCAGTGAAACAAAAGGGCCCAACCTTACTTATAAGGGGCTTATTGTTCCTTCACTTGGGAGAGCCTCACCCACCAGGGTTACCCCTTGGTGGTATGCTTCTTCATTGGGTCCTCCCCCCTTCCGCTACAGAACGGGGCATGCTGCAACCTGACGAACTACGCGGGAGCACTAATTTTATGACTATGAGAGGCAGATGGTCCTTCAGGGGAGCAGTGAATTAAACGAAGGTCTTCATTAAAAATACCTGGCTAGTGGGTAATGCTACTTTATTCTGACCCCTAGTCGGTTTGATTAAAAGCAGGGGGAAAGATTAGGATTTTTGGAATTAATGTTCCCAAAGCATAATGGTCGACATGTTTCTAGCCTACCCCTTTCGGCTATTCTTCAGGACCTAGCGTGATTAATTGTCAAATACCTAGTTCCACTCCTACACTTTTTCCACTAATCACAACTTTCAAAACAGTGCATCAATCGCACGTGCTTACACAGGTGCATAAGTAATTAATACCACCTGGTACTTGTACTGTCAAATTATATATTATAACTGAAGCCAGTCCTTATATACTATACTGTCAAAGCCATACTTATCTACTATATTTATTTCCTTGCATCCAATATATACTTTGACAATAAAAGTACAAGGTGATATTAATTACTTATGCACCTGTGTAAGGACGTTTATACAATGGTAGGAGTGGAACTAGGTATTTGACTATTAATCATTCTAGGTCCTGAAGAATAGCTGAGAGGTGTAGGCTAAAAACATGTTGACCAATAGGCTTTAGGAACATTAATTCCAAAAATCCTAATCTTTCCCCCTGTTTTTAATCATACCAACTAGGGGTCAGGATACAGTAGCATTACATACTAGCCAGGTATTTGTATCAAACACCTTCCTTTACTTCACTTCTCCCCTGCAGGTTCATCTGCCTCTCATAGTAAAAAAAATCAGTGCTCCTGCATTGTTCGGCAGGTCGCAACACCCCCATTCCGTAGCGGAACAGGAAAGACCCTATGATGAAGCATGCCACCAAGGTAACCGTGTTAGGTGAGGGTTTTATGGAAAAATTAAGTTTTTTTCCAAGTGATGGAACAATAACTCCCATCATAAGTAAGGTTGGGTCTTTTTGTTTTTCTAGAAATGTTTGAAAACATTTCAGAGAAGGATTGGCAAAATATTTGCAAACTTTAATTATGCAAGAAAATATCCCCTTCTCTCCTCCAAACAAAGTTTTTGTCTATGAACCTCATTCTTTGGACCCCGGATAGATTACATACAATGAAACTACAAGAGAATGATATGTGTTAGAACTGCAATGCGGGTACCGGTGCTTACCAACACATGTTTTTCCAATGGCCTCTCCTATTGGGACCAAATCCAGACCCATTTATCAGCCATTTTCAACACCCAGATTGTGTTGGACTTTGCCAGTGATTCATGGCTCTTAGTCTTCACTATATCCAATTGCCAGTAAAGTTCATATCCTCCATAAGTCAGTACGAGGTTGAAATCCACTCAAGTATGGTCTTGAAGTAAAAAGACACCGGAGCTCAATGTTCTATCCTGGTAAAATTTATTGATAGTTCTCCCATCAAAGAGGTTTTCGGTAGCCAAAGTTTCAGCAGCCAACATGTGTTTCGTCAGGCATTACTGTCATGCCTCAATGACTTCGTCAGGGCTAAGCTGCTGTTCCAAGTGCCATAAATTAATATTCAAATATGGTCACTGAACAATCATGAAATCAAATTTGAACAAGAGTCTCTAAATATTGTCTTGATGTCCAATATACAATATTCCAATAATTCTTCATGGATAATCCTATCTGCCATTGTTGTGTCCAGAGGTCAATTTCAGTAATTCTCGTTCAGTAATCATTACGTCCCCAACGTGGGCAATATGTCCTCCAAATCCCAACGTGGGCAGTGATAATATGACTATACCTCTCGACCGTCTTGAGGGTTTAAATATATATTGTGATAGAGAATTAGATTTGTAGTTTACTTTATGCTTGTCGTCTTTGTATTTTCTAAACAGTAAATGTAAATATATGTAAATTGATACTTGTATAGCGCACTACTCACCCGCAAGGGTCTCAAGGCGCTTGTAAGAATAACGCTGTGGAACCCATCCTGGCTTTCCCTGTGAGGTGTCCACTCCTGGGCACCCCCAAGGTGGAGGCCAGGCATCCTTAGCGTTGTGGGGGCCATTGTGCAGATTAAGCAAGCTATTGCCCAGAGTGGGACTCCATGATTGGAATAGGCACCGAGGCGAGAATTATCAGGTCCGTGGAATTTTTTAGCCCAAGACCCGCCGAGGTGGGGAATTGAATCCTGGTCCCGGGCTAGACCTCTGCATCAGGGTCTGCCACTCTAACCATTGAGCCACACTTCTCCACTTCTCAACAGTGGAACACGTACTCGTGTTTTGGAATGTACTGGAATATATAGTCATATTATCACTGCCATCGTTGGGATTCGGAACTGAAAACCTCTTTAATGGGAGAACTATCAATACATTTTACCAGGATAGAACATTGAGCCCCGGTATCTTTTTACTTCAAGACCATAATTGAGTGAATTTCAACCTCGTACAGACTTATGGAGGATATGAACTTTACTGGCAATTGGATATAGTGAATTATAACTGAACTGTTACAACTTTATTATAATTTTGACTTTATGAGTGTTCAGTGAGAAATGTCAACAATTGTTATACCCAGAGTTTTACTTTGGGATTGTGTGAAAGTTTGGTAACCTTTCCCTCTTGCTTGGCAGCACCTCATTGTACTTACGTTATTACGTTATTACTTTCATATCTGGTTACCGCTAACAATTTTTTACCTCTCATTCTATACTTAATGGGCTTGGGTCTCTTTCCTGGGAGGAGCACATGGAGCACAATCCAACTAACTCAAGCACCTCCAGTTTCCCACTGCTGTCTGGCAATCTCAAGACAAATTCAACAATCTTGATATAGGCAAACACTTGCCTTCTTCTTGAACATAATTAGGACCTTAGACAAAAACCCACGTTGGACTATACTTTCCCTCTATCCTCACCCCTAAATCTCCTTTGTTCTGTCCCCTCCATCTCCTAATGTTACTAATTGTACATTGCATTTCTTTTTTCACCACATAAGTACCTATTTTATTTTTAGACATGGCATAGGATGGCATTTTGTTGCTCCATGGTCCAGGACACAGTGACTTTTGGAGGCCCTTTATGGAGCTGTTCAATGCTCCACACATGCTTCTACTTCTTTAAAATTACTTGAAGAGGTGGCTAATGTTAAAGATGATTTTTGTTAGACTGGTTGACGCTGTTTGGTCTTTTATAGCTGTGCACTAATTTGTATGGACAAACCACAGGAATATAGCCGGGCCAAATATAGGGTTCCCAAAAGGATCCTTCAATCAGAACACATCTTATTCTGCAGCAAGCCAGTGCATTTTGCTATTTTTGCTCTGGTTCAGTTCTATAAAAAAAATAAGACTACAAATCCATAAAACAATGATTTGTCGAAGCAAAGCCAACACTTCATATATATTTCTTTACTAGTGACATAGTGCCATCTGGTATTTAGGGTGATCTGGTACAAATAGGAACAATTGTATATTTATTTGTATAAAGTCACCAACACAGTAAAATTGAGAGCCTTCTATACAATCTCATGATGGAATGAAGAAAAACTATGGACCCTGATGTACAGTTCGGGGAAAGGAGTTAACTTCATCAGGATGGCAGAGAAGAGTACCACAGTCATCCTGAGGGATCTATGCCTGCCAAACCTAAAGTTGTCTGCTGACCCTGTGCGCAACTGTTTGCATTGACAGAAACTGCTATCATGGCAGTTCCTGTCTATGCAGGAAATGTTTGATGGAAAATACCGTCAGACATGAGGGAACTTTTTAAAAGCTTTAAAAGTATTTTTTTCCAAAGACAAACTCTGAAAGTAGGAGCTTGTTTTGAGAAAAACAAAAAACTCAGGGGCATATTATCATGGACCAGTGTTAAAATTATCGCCGTTTAATCGGAAGGAAACTGCCGATAAAACAGCGATAATGACCTTGATAATAAGCCCTTGTTAATTCCTATAGAAGCCCATGTTAACACCAGAATATGGGCTTCTATGGGAATGAACAAGGGCGTATTATCAAGCCCATTATCGCCGTTTTATCTGCAGTTTCCTGCCGATAAAACGGCGATAATTTTAAAACCGATCCTTGATAATATGCCCCAAAAGTCTGTCCTCCAATCATCCCAGCTCTGTTAGCCTGCAAGAGAAAGTATTCCATCGAGAACCCATGAGCAAAGGAATAATAATTAATTGTACTGAATGTCATTGGAATATGAATACATATTTCCAGTAAATCAGAGAAAGAATTAGAGCCATCAACGGCAAAGAAGAAAATAAATTCAGAGATATTTTATTCATCAACTTTATTACAAATATTGCAAGACACAAGATGTTGGATGCACCGAGTCATTTTGTTACCTCTATTCTTGAGACATACAGGTCAATCATTTCACAGTTCTACTTTCATATTCATTTTCCAGGCAGTGGATGTGGATCCCCTGTTGAGGTTTCAGAAACGATTTTGGGTGATTCTCATTTAAATGTAATTTTCTAGTTTTCAACACCCTGAATACTATACTCGTGGAGCTTATATGGGGGAAGAGCCGTAGGAGAGTAGGTTTACAAAAACTCCAGTTGGAACCTCGCTGTGGAGGCTTAGGGGTTCCTGACCTCAGGGGCTACTACTACGCTAGCAAACTCCAGTGGATTTCCTACTGGACTACTTGCAGGAATTTCCAGGAGATAGGATACTCACCTGAGGACTTCGATCGGGGCTCGCTACATGCCCTGCTCCTACCTAAAGTTAGGATTCCTGCTGACAGTCCGGTACCTCCTGAAAACAGCATTATTGTGCTGGAGAAAGGCACTGTCATATACCTCTAAAACAACACCATACTCTGCAAACATTCCCCCACTGGGTATTCCCACACCTCAGGGCAGACTTACAAGGAACAGGATACGTGGCTGGGTGGAGAACGGCGTGGAAGATGTTGGGGCCTTTTTTGGAGATGGGACCCTGTTAGATCATGAATCCTTTTTACAGACCACAGGTGCACCTGCAAATCTATACCTATTGCATGCTGCGGTCTCCCATTACACTAAAAACACTTGGGCCCCGCAACGTACTGAACCCCCACAGCATACCCTGGTCCACCTCTTACATTGTATGGGGAATGGAGGACACTTAGTCAGATGGCTATATATAGGTGTTCACACACATGGCGCAAACAAGAACAAAGACCTCTCCTAGAAAACACAGTTAATCTATAGGTAATATACCCATTCATTCATATATATCAACATTGTCCCACTCAAAAATATTATTTGAAAAACATATTTCTTATTTACTTTTTATATACATGAAAAATACTTATTCATAAAAATATACAGTATAATTTAGCAAATTAAAAATACACCACAGCCCCCAATCAACCTGAAACCACTGAACATCCTCACAAGCAACCAAACAACCATTCACAATTACACAACAATACACAAATGTATAATATTACAACAACAGTACAGAGGAAGAAAAAGAAAGACAAAATCACAACAATACAATAATAATCAAATGACAAAAACAGACAAGCAAAATGCGCCGACGCACGTTTCGGAAAGGACAACTATCCACAGTTCCTTTGTCAGGGTGCAAATAAATATATACACAGTTTCTTCAGAAGTGAGGCTTTCTTCACATTTCGAATGGTAGATCAATAATTCAGGTAATAACCAAACAGGGGGGCTCAATCTTAAGATTAGTCAATACAAATTTGTGTTTTCTCTGTAGGGACAATGAGACAAAATATGAATACAAATAAATAATAAAGTGGTCAAAGAATAGAGCTGCTGGAGGAACCTTCACTAAAGTATATAGCCGTAGAGAACTCCAAGTGTCAAAAGTAAGAAATGGTGCCAACAATAAAGAGAGGAGATTAAGGTATCATGTGCAGTAGCCAAGACAGATAAGAAAAAGATTAGGGTCAGTAAAGTCCAGCCAGTGAAGACACCAAACAACGTGCGTAATAGTCTAACATGCTCCCAAGGAAGGTAACACGGTAGGACCTACCCCAATATCCAGAACGGACAAAAAGTCTTGGCAAAGCTCACAGTTAACAAGAAGTTGGCCCGCCACACTAAGGAGCCTAATAAAAGATAAAAGGCATATATATCCTAAGTGGAGTGTAAGCACATCTAGGCCAAGATCAAAAAACCCAGGGGATAATCAGGAACTTGAAGGCCCACTGTGCACATGGTATAGCGGTAAATCAAAGATCCTATCAAAGGCAGGAACAATCACACATTATATCCCAACCGGGCACTCCTGGATGCATCCATCATAGTAAAAAAAAGGAAAAGGAGCATACACACTACCTCCACTAAACAAGATATATCCTGAACAGGGCGCTGTACTTACAGGGAGGTAAGAAACACATACCACAAAAGCCCTCAAAAGTGGAGTGAACCAGAGTATGACTTACCCTCGGGAAATATATCACGCGGGCAAAATTAACAATCGGATACTACGAGGTGTGTAGAAATTAGCTCCACTCAGGAATTATCCATGAATACTACATAAGAAATAAAACAAAAAAAGGGGAAGAAAGCAAATGAGATCCTGTATACATGCAGGGGTTCAGAAATAAAAAGGAGGAAAAATAAGAATCACATACCTAAAACTGGATATACCTTGATAACATCAGGCCAATGGTATACAAGATGAATGATCTGGAAAGGGCCACGGTAAACGTACTCCCTCAATATGAACGGGGACTGTATAGAAATAAGGAAACATAACCGACAGGATCAGTGAATCTGACCCATCTCGCTAGGTGTCCTCCATAGGTGAACTCAATCCCACATAGAAGCAGCGAGTCCGGATAGAAACTAGGCCTCCCACTTCTGTACCTGGAGCCAGATGAGCAGGTCCTTAGACGATAAGGTGTCTCCCAAAAAACGCCGGTAAGGTGAAGCCCCGAGAGTGGACTAACGGGTATAGGTCTACACAAAAAAGGTGCCATAAAGGAAAGGAGGGCCGAATGAAGGCTGCTTGTACCTGCGTAGCTTACAGTGACACTCGCAGAGAATAAATGCTAACGGGGATAGGTTTGCATCGCAGAGGCGCCATGAGGAAAATTGAAATATCGGGGGTAAATCTGCACAGCAGAAGAAGCACCCTAATGAAAAAGGAAGGATATTAACATGGACCGGTACTAAAACAATAAACCGGTCACCGGAAAGGGAGCATAACCAAGGCATAGATACCTAAGGTGTCACATGGTAAAGTGTCCCCGACGTACACAATAAAGGCCTGGGCAGCTCGAATAGTGTATCTAGGCACACACTAAGTATAAGGCTAACATAAACAGGGAATAAACAACACTAAAAGCAGACACTCAACCCCACAACCGAACAAAAGAACAAAAATAAAAAATAGAAATAAATATGAAAGGGGCAGGAAAAATATTTTATAAAAGAGGGGGCTATAAATAAATATATACAATCAAAGAACCCAGATGCTAGAGATAGTCTACATAAGATAAAGCAGAACTACAGCTCTAACCATGGGATAAGAACCTGCAACACACCAAGGAGTCAGAAAATACAGCTGACGAAAGGAATGCGCCAAGATCACTGTAGTGCATTGTGCCACGGTATGGATTCATTTAGACCTGTGACTGCTGTCTGTAGAGTATAGATTCAATAAACCTCCCTTTTTGCTCTCAAACCATTGATGTTATTGTCATGATGTTTATGTACCTTCTCAAGAATTCTCCATTTGATGTCAGACAATGAATGATGTTTTTGATGTCAATGTGCCTCTAGAGGAGCCCCTCTTTTGTTGTTCCTAATGGCAGTCCTATGTTCGCTGAGTTTAGTTCTAAACTCACGACTAGCCTCCCCCACATACCCCTTAGGGCATGGGCATAGTATAAGATAGACCACATTGGCTGATCTACAATGTGTGATTTCCTTCAGGGGGAACTTTCTCTTACCCCATACCAATTCTGCGGAGACAATCGCATCTGTGAGTACCAAAGATGGGATTCTCACCAGTAATGGATTTCTGAAGAGGCAAAACAGTGGTATTAAACTTGGAATGGACCAAATGATTCCAGAGATTCTTATTCCTGCGAAATGCAAAGACTGGTTTAGGTATGGCTACTCCTTGAGAACCTGAATTAAGAATGTGCCATTGAGAACAGACAATCTAACGTAGTTGGTTATTGATGTTAGAATGTCGTGTAACACAAACAAGTTTAGAGTCACTGTCCTCCTTTTTGTTTTCCAATAGGGCATCTTTATTATAGTATTTCGCCCTCGAATATGATTCTTTGAGGTGTCTTGAGGGGTAGCCGCGTGTAAGTAATTTACTTCTCAGTTCTTCAGCATGAATCTCAAAGTTTCTAATGTTGGTACAATTGCGTCTCAGCCTTAAAAATTGGCTGAACGGAATGCCATCTTTCTGGCTCCGAGTAGTGTATTGCGCGCAGTTGGATTGGTGTAGAGTGATACTTAAATCACCCCCTCCAAAGCTTGAGTCCATATTTCCAGGATTTTGATCCGATTCCCACTCGTGTTAGTACTACATTTGAGATGGGGGTCACATAAATTGAGCCACAGTGTAAATTCTTCTAGCTGTTCTTCAGGTCCCCTCCAAATGAAAAAAAATATTGTCGATAAAACGATACCAATGACAAATATTTTCAAAAAAAGGGGCAATTTCATTAAAGATAAAACGGTCCTCGAATTCTCCCAAGTAGATGTCAGCCACATTCGGGGCGCAAGCTGTGCCCATGCTGACACCTTGCACTTGCTTAAATATGGATTTATTAAATTCAAAGTAATTTTCTTGAAGGACTGTGCTCAGACATTCCAGAATAAACAAATTATCCACCGGATTGTTACTCTTCTCTACTGCTTTTTTAACCGCTTCTAGCGCGCCCCTTTGAACAAAATGGTCAGAGAACTCCACCACTGAAATTTCAGACAAAGCCTGGAAGTGCTTACTTGAACACCCTAGGAGAGTGTCTTGTAACTCTAGACTAAAGTTTATACAGACCATGATTTTACACAGGTCATATCTCACCCCACAGCGGATCCACTGCATGTTCCCTGAGGCTCCCAATCATTGCCTTCGTTATAAAGGTGACGAGGCTGACTTCCTTCACATGCGGTTTTCATGCCCCGCATTCTGGTCTACTGGGATGGCGTCCGGGGATGCCTAGGTGAGATCACACACATTACCATTGCAGATAATGTTCTGGACTGTCTCATGGGCCTTGACAGACGTACAAGTAAACAGAATGTACAATTGAGATTTACAGACCTGGCCCTCGTCCTAGCAATCAGAGCTCTTACTATGAGATGGAAGTCCCCCAGGTGCCCAACACTGTCCAGCTGGCACGATGACATGATACAGTGGGGGAAAGCTGAGAGTGTAAACCTCAGGAGGGAGGAGGAAAAAGGACTCCAGAAGCGACTCATTGCAATGGACTGGGATATTATGCCCCTACAAGGTACCCCGACAACATAATTCCATGAACGGCTCTTCGACCATATGCTTAAGGACCCCTGACTCCCACTCAGTCACTTTAGCAACCTCCCTTGGATACCAATGGCTTTACCATACAACAGACCAGGAGCTTGGGATGACAGGGTTAGGGTGCGAGGGTATAGTTGGGATTGTTTATTTCAGTTCAAGAGGACAACTATGCTTTGTAGAATGAATGTTCGAATATTGCTACAGCATTGTACTTGAAAACTGTTGTTTGCCCTTATATGTAATGGCAGTTCTTCTCCAGCTAGATTATATGTACCACTGTATAATGGTTTTATATGCTGAACTGTTCATATATGCCCATAATGTGGATCAAAAAAAAGAAAATGACCTTATTGTGATAATTGTACACTGTCACACTGCCAAGGTTCCTCAATAAAGTTTGTTACAAAAAAAATTCTTGTTTAGTTGTTGTAGAGACACAGTGCTTGTGCTAGATGATGTCTCTTTCAGAAGTGACAATAGTGCTGGCTTCAAGTTGGAGAGGAGAAGTGTGGCTCACCGATTAGAGCGGCAGACCCTGAGGCAGAGGTCTGGCTCAGGACCAGGGTTCAATTCCCGACGCGGCAGGGTCTTGGGCTCAATGTCCACGGACTCGATAATTCTCACCTAGGTGCCTACTCTAATCATGGGTCCCACTCTGCAACTCTGGGCAATAGCTTGCTTAATCTCCACAATGGCCCGAAAGTGCTAGGATGCCTGGCCTCACCTTGGAGGTGCCCAGTAAGGGGCATCTCACAGGGAAAGCCAGGAAGGGTTCCACAGCGGTATACAGCGCCAAGATACCTTCTAGGTGATAGTGCGCTTTACAAGTATACACACATTTACATTTACATTTACATTATCCAACACAAGGATATAATCAAACATGAAATCTCAGCACTTGGCAGTTTTTAGCCTTCGTGAGCAGTTATCTGGCTCAGACACAAGGGCAGCCATGCTTAGAAAAGTTGTCACCTTTAACAAGAGAAACCACTGAACAACCCCTCACTCGTAACACCTACCATAGGTCATACTGTAGGCAGAAGTAATCAGCAGTCCTTTGCTAAAAATATCTTTGCTGAATTTCTGTGATTAGCCTTTTACCTATCATTCCTCGCTTCCAAAAAATTCTCCCACATATATATCTCCACCACTCTTCATATGGCCCTTGGACTTTCACAGACCACTCATCTGCTGCTAAAGCTACCACTGCTGAACTTGACTCAAGGTGCTATCACAGCTGTCAATCAGATACCTTTGTTGCTAAGAATCCCTCTTTAGGCCTTCTGAGATGGTCCATTTATTGCCTCCCTCATCTCCTCTTCTGCGCACCCTAGCCTTCTTATGTTCCTATCCTTAGCCTGCTGTTCTTGGTTGCTTTAGCCCTTTAACCCCCTTTGTTAGCCAGTAACCATTTTAGCTGATTTCAGCCATATGAGTTATTCAAAACCTTTCTGCTACTCTCCACAGACCACATTCCTTTCCACCTATCCACCTTTAGACACCTCTGACAAGTTTCAGTTCCTCTGCCACCCTATCTACCCTTTGGGCTACCATGCCTGTATCAGGCACAGTCAGCTATCACTCAGAGGTCATATTGTAACAGCCCTGGACTTTTATTCCCTTTGCATAATCTAGGTTTTCAGCAAATACTTGCTAGTTCTATTCTTGGGTTAAAAAAGGTGGAGTTTCTTTGGGCTGACAGCATAAGAATCATGAATAAGAAGTATATAAAAAAGGGATATCCTAATACATGTGGCGTAGAATCATATTGGTGTCCTCTTGCTTCCGGTCTTCTGCCTTCTCTTCCAGGTCCTTTAATGACATCTGGTGTTGGTCCTTCTTCTGGTCCTGCACCAAGTCCTCCTCTTCTAGGTTGTTTTGGTCCTCCTGATCTTCCTCCTGGTCCAAGTAATTCTGTTGACCTGATAGTATTTTTTTTAATCTGGTGCTCCAAGTTCCTTCATGAATCTCTTCTTCCTGGCCCTGCCTCTGCATCTTCCTTGTAATATCTCTTCCTGGGCCTCTTGATCCTGCTACTACTGATTCGCAGCCAATCCTGCTGCAACCTTCTCCCCCTGACCCTTTTGTCTTGGTTCTCTTTGCTCTGTCACTGCTAGCCTTCCTTTTTTGAAACATCCTGATTCTCCTGGCCCTAGTTCCTTTCTTCATCATCCATCAGGTACTACATTCATGGTGGCTGGTACTTCTTGTTCAGCCCTCTTGGGCTTGGCTTCTTCATTTGGCCCCGGTCTGATACGAACGATCCTTGTTGATCTAGTTGTCCTGGTCCCCCTGATCCTCATCCGCCTACTCTTATCCTGTCATTCTGATCCTAACCACTCTGCTCAACTGATTCCTGGTTCACGCTGCTGGTCCTGCTGGTCCTGCTGCTCCCCTCTTCCCGACTGGCCAATTGTGTTGCTATCTTTATAGGCTTTCCCTCTTTCCCTTCCTTTCCTGTTTTGGATCATCCTGCTCAGCTTGGCCTTGTGTCTCTTGTCTTCATGGTCCTTCTGGCACTGAACTGTGCCAGAATCTGTGCAATCTTGGTCATGGTTCTCCTTGTATGGCTCCTTGAGAGCCTAATCATTTTGGTCTTTGTCCTTCGGGACATCCACGTCCAGTCTCCTTGGTCATTCTGGCTGTTTTTGTTCCCTGATCTTCCTCAACCTAGTCTTGCTACCCCCAGGTCCTGCTCTCTCTGATCCATGTGGTATTCTGTGCCCTGGTCCTATGGTCATTGTCCACTGGCACCCTTAGGCCCGTTCCTGGTCCTCGTAATGCAAATACTTCTATTCTTCCCATTCTGTTCATGGTCCCCCTGGCTCGGCCCTACTGGTATCCTTGACCATAATCCTTATGCTTCTGATCTTCTTAGTCTTCCAGCCTGTGATCCAGGTAATCCTCGTGCTTCAACACCACCTGATCATGGTCTTCTTTGCTCTGGCCCGCCTGATCCTGGTCATCCTATTCCTCATCTTCTTGGTAATTTTATTCCTAGCCCTGTGGCATGGACTTCCAGGGTATGGTCATCTTGGTCCTCATCTCCCTGGCCCTCATCCTCCTTTTTCTCTTCACCCTGGACCTCCTGGCAATAGTACTCAAGGTTTCGGTAATCTTAACCCTGATTTTGAAGGTTCCCTTAGTCCTTTGGTTCTTAAAACATTTCTTTGTGGATCCAGATGCATGTGTCCCTGGTACCAACTCCCTGGTAGTCCTGACCATAGTTGTGCTATTCGTGATGCTCATAGTTCTTGCCCTTCTGCAGATTATGTGCCCATTGCTCCTGATCCTCTTGGTCCAGGGTTTATCATTTGGTTTTCTTGGGCTTAGTTCTGGTGGAGCTGGTTCATCAACAATAATTGCTTTGGTCTCCTAGGACCTGGTTCTTCTTGTCCTATTGTACTTGTTATCATCCTGGCCCTTCTTGGTTCCCTCAGTCTTGGTCAATCTAGTTCAGTCGCTTTCTGGTCCTCTTGGCCCCATTCAACTCGACCAGGTTCTTCTCACCCTGTATCTCCCAGCCCCGGTACTACAGGTCCTTGTCCATCTGGCTTTTCATGCCAAGTTTACCTTAGTCATTGTTCTCCTGGTTTGCGCTGTCCTGGCCCTCAAACCTACTGGTACTGCAGCCATTGATCCTGGCCCTTTTGTTCCCAGTTCTCTTTATGTGGACCCTCCTGAGCCTGGCTATTTTGGTCCTGGTGCTCCTGGCCACCACTTCAGTCCATTTGCTCTGCCCAATGGTAATACGAGCTCTGATTCCCAAGGTCCTAATTTTCCTGCCCTTTTATCCCTATTTCCGTTCTTCCTGATTATGATCCTTTTAGTTATCCATAGTCCTCCTTGCTATGGTCTTTTGGGTGCCTTTAATACTGGTCCCCTTGGATTTTCTGGTCCCTGTCCAGATTATCCATGTACCTTCTGACCTTTGCCATATAGTTCCTGATATTTGCAGTACTTCAATCTGGTCCTAAGTGTCCTTGCCTAGTCCTCCTTCTCCTTGCCCTTATGGTTTTGCATGGAAGCCTTAGAACCTACTGACCTTGTTCTTCCTGGTCTGTCTGGTCACCATGCCAAACTATTTGTGCATCTAGTCCTTTATATTCTGGGTGTTCAGTTTCACATGTTCTGGGCCCTGAACATTTTCATACCCTTCATCCTAATACTCACCATTAGTCCTCCTGGTCCTGTTCCCCTGGATTATCTATTCCTCTGGTGTGTCTGTTCCTATTCCTACTGCTACTAGTTCTCATGGTCCATGTAGTCCTGGTTTTATTTCTGGTGTTCCTCTGTCTAGGCCTCATGTATCACATCTTTTGGTGGTAGTCCCACTGGCCCTAGTTTCCCTAGCCTTGTCCATCCCATTGTCCCCCTAGCCCATTCTAGACAGTATGCTGAGCTTGAAAACAACAGTTGATGGACAGAATGCACAAAAATGTTATACATTCACCCCAGTACAGAGATCTGGACCTAAATCCATTGTTTTTTGCTCACCATTAAGCATGGGCGGATTTTGCGGATTGGCAATCCGCGAACTTGCGTATTTACGGATTCGCAATCCGCGAAGATCCGCGAACTCTAGCGGATTTGCGGATTTTTCCGTTTTTTGTGTTGGCGCGTGTTCGCGCCGATTTTGGGACAAGTTCGCAATTGCGAACTTACTTTTCGGCTTGCAACGGCCGCGACTATGTTGTTTCTACGTCTGGTTTATCATCACAGGTTCACAGCACCCTCTGTTTCACCACTGCCACCCTCTGGGACACCCATGCCACCCTCTAGTACATCCTCACTGGCACCTATTAGGTTTATTTATCACTGTAGATTATGGTGGTTGAAAAAAGCAAGCACACCTGCCCTTCTTCAACTGCCATCAATTAATTTGTGTTTCATTAATGTGTCAGTAATTTTGAAAGTTCCAGTCTGGCTGGCACCTGCTTCCTTCCTTATCTGTAATTTGCTTTTTGTTGCAGTGAAATTTTTTTTTCACAGGACCTTTATGGTGCTATTCTATGAGCCTGCTGTTTGGGTCATAGCAGGGTCATAGAATAGTTGCAAACTCTGGAGGGGCCCATCAGGAAGCACTACCTTGAATGTTACTAATGTTAAGTTTGAACTTTTGCACCTGCTCATTGCTTTCCTTTTAGCTAAAATCGTTTTTTCTGCAATTTCGCGCGTTTTTTGGGGCGCGAATCCGTGCGAGATCGATTTCGGAAGCCGCGAATACGTGCGAATACAAAATTGTTTTTCTTGCGACGTGTATGTTCGCGTGATCTTGCGCGTGTTCGCGAGGCGCTTCTAGCTATTCGTTTGCCAAGTTACCCTATCGGTCGTACACGGGCGCGGCCATCTTGTTGGCGTGACGTAATTCCGTTTCCGCCCGCTATGTGTAATCTCGCAAAGTGTGCTGCTCGCTAGTACAATTTCGCGCGTACTCGCAAGGAAAATCTCGCGCGAACTTACCCACGCGGTCGTGAACGGGCGCGGCCATCTTGTTTCTCATTCATTGCTATGGTTCTGGGCATGCTTTCTCTATCCTCTCTCAATCTCTGCCATCCTTTGCTTGTTTGAAGTTTTTTTGATCTAATTTTACTTATTATCTAACCCTCTATTTTTCTAGCTCTATATTTTTGTGTTTTCTGCAGCTTTTAGTTACTTTTAAACTACTTTTTTAAACTCTTTTCTTTTCTTCTTCACTATTCTATTTCTTCTTTATCATTTAAGTTTATTTCTGCCCAGACCATGGTAAAGGGAGCCGGGAAGCACCCTGAGAAGGGGAAGGGTCCCGCACCCCGTGCCCGGCTCCCGTGCGGGCGTTTAAGGGGGGAGCAAGTGGTCCCGAGGGAGATCTTCAGCGCGGAGGAAGTGGCGGCACTGATCTTCCACGTCCAGCGCCGCCTCCCCAAGACGATCCTGGGAGGCGGCAAGATCGCGACCGGCTATGGCATCCGGGAGCGCCGCCAGCGGTGGGAGAAGGTGTGCCGGGCCATGTACAAGATCTCTGGGGTCCGGCGCACATATAACCAGGCCACCCACCGCTGGACCGATGTCATGGACCGGGAGCGGGACTTGCTGGACGCGCTCGGCGTAGAGGTCCCCGGGCTTGGTGAGTAGTAGTAGTAGTACATTTACTACTCTGTTTTATCCTGCTCTGTTATTTGCAAATCTTTGTTCTTTACCAAGAGCAATAATGCTGCCGATTACATTGAGGTAAATTATATTTCAAAATCTTCTATGCATTTCATTTTCAGGTGCACTGCTCTCCTTCTCAGTAGCCTTGCTTGCTACTATGCTTCTTTGTTTTGTATGTTGTGTTCAGAAGCATTTCATTGGCCTGAGAAATTATGTATGAGTGTACTGTAAAGAAAAGAACTGCGTAATGCTAGACAGTAAGGGTCATATTTTCAATTACCGGCGCATCCCTGCAAAGTAGCAGGGATGCGGCAGTAATTGTGTGCCATGCCACCACCACCCATTGGCCCAAAACGTCACAGAAGCCTTACGCATCTGTGCCGTAAAGGCAGCGCATTGCTGGAGTTGCGTGCCAACGATGGCGCAGCTCCAGCAATGCTCTGGGGTACCCTATCTCCCCAATGCTGCATCAAGCCGTACGTCGGCTTCAAGCGCGCAGGGTTTGAGTCATGCATCATTGTCCTAAAAGTGACTGATTGACATCTTGTAGATTTCCCTCAGCCACTTTTAGGATTCGTTCCTGCGCAGGTACGCCCTCCCTTGCGCCGGAACGCCCCCTGATGGCGCAGGGCTTTACAACGTGATGCATCGCCCATATGCCCATATGTGTTTTTTTTTTTATATATACGCCGCACCAACACCATGGCGAGTCTTTTGTTCTGCCGCTGCGTCAGAAAAGGCACGCAACAATGGAGGAAAATCAGCCGCAACTTCCGCAAGGGACTTATAAATCAGCCCCAACAGACTGAAGTCCAGTCCTTCCTTTAGACAGTCACATGGCTATCAGAAGAAATAGTGGCGGTGGTGGCGGGTGGATTGATAGTTTGAATATTCACTGATCTGCAAGCAGGATGGACTTTGTCTGTCACGTGTTGCGCACTGCTGCCTGCAGTGCCAGGCCTAGGCAAACCTCTTTAGTAGTCTGTTTATTGAGTTACATAGGAACTTTCTAAGTCAACGTTCCGCAAATCAGGCAATACGAATAACGTAGTATACCACATGAGATAGATCCCGTGGAATAGTTGTCTATCTATTTGCTATTTTTCCAAAATATGTTGTTATTGTTCTTTTGAAATGTTTGATTTGGTTGAAAAATCTCATCCATGTTTTCTGGTTTTTCTTTCTTTCATGTTGTACATCAGCTCCCCCCAAGGGCAAGAGGACACAGGAGGAGGGTGCTGAGGATGCAGGCCAGGATCGGGCAGGCGAGGGCTCCTTTGCTGGCCCCAGTAAGTTAACATTTTAATAAACAGTACATATTTTTTCCTAGCATTCCTCATTCGATTTTTTCTAAATCGTCTTTGATCTTCTTGTAGACTGGATATAAATTCTTATCCTGCCTCGAATATGACTCCCTGTGGTATTACTAGACTATTCTTATTAGTCTGTCTGTGTAGCTAACTAAGATTGGACATTTGGCAATTCCATTGGACTCCCATTATATTCAGCAATACCTCTATGCACTGTCTCCTTACTGACTAGATAGTGTGGCAGAGTCATTCAGCTCCCGAAGTCACCGATTATAGATCCCCAATGATCTCTAGATTACCGTACGCAGGACAAGAGAGTAGTACGGAGTCACAGCACAGTCAAGAAGTGTCAGAGGCACTCATGCTTGCAAAAATTCCAAAACCTTTAGCTCATCCACTCTAGTCTAGAGGAACAAAAACCACAGAGTCTATTTAAGTGTAAAAGCTTTATTAAAAGTAAACACATTTATTAAAATCTACTTTGTCATAAAACTATTTAACTGTAAACGGAAAAGTGGTTAGTGCTGACGATTAATTGGACACATTTCTTGTGGTCGAGCCGAACTCTCACCTAGTTTGAACTTGATCCTGGTCGTGTTCTTAGGACTCAGGAGTCAAGCTTCTGTCTGTTAGGAGAAAAAGTGGTGCGTGTTAAAAATCAAAAGCAAGCATTCATCAGTTGTGCATAAAAGTGCAGCAAGACAACAGCCTTCCCTGGAAAATGGGACATTTTTACTATGGAGTAGACAGTCACAAATTATTACATTGTATTCTGTTTTTTTAACATTTCTCCTAGACCAAATATTATATAGTAGTGAGTGGTGAATTCTAACATTCTTAAATGTACTTTGTAGGTGTAACATCTGGTGACGGGGCCAGCGCGGAGGTGGCTGTGTTGGACTTGGACTCGGAGGCCTCTGGGGAGGAGGCGGCGTTAGAAGAGCTGGTGGCCGTTCCTGTGGGGGATCAAACGGTGGTGGCGGAAACAGGTAAGCTATATATTCCTTACTTATTGAGATTGAAGACTGCATAGTGTGCTTTCTGCACGGGTGTATTACAATTACAAATCAACCAGGTAGTAGCCTCCTCGAAATGTACTTCGACTTAGCTGTGAAGTTTTTGGTGAGAAGAATCCCAATAAGTTCTTAGACGAACGTGATGGATGGGATGAACGAAAAGCGAAAGAAGGGTGTAAGTAAGTGGGACGCGAACTTGTATGATGGCTGGCAAAGAAGAACGATATGTGTTTGCTTGGACCCAGAGGTGGCTGGGAAGGAAAGAATATGGTATGGTGCATGGCTGGGTCAATGATGAAGCAAGGATGGGTGGAAGGACAGCAGCCTGGGTGGGTGAAACAGAAACTGTATGTGTGCGTATACTTTGACTGAATGGATGCCTGGAGCATGGTATTCTCTGACTCTTACATAGCACATGTGTATCTAGAGAGAGTAGATGGTCGCCAGGTGAAGTAAGTGTTACCTTGAAGAGCATGTACCACCGCACCCGCACGTCCGTCCCAGTGCAGGGAAGGCAAGGAAAAGAAATTGTAAATGTGTCCAATACTACCATGAATAGTAGCAGTACTTTGTATTGCGTTTGCATTCACAGCATATATCTGGTTATTACGGTGGACACTCCGTACCTCTCTTAATAACTTTAGTTTACTTGTAGTACGTCATTCATGTGTGGGTGTATCACTGTTCACTCAATATTAAGCAAAGCACCTAAAGTCATCTCATCTGTCATTAAATACGTCCCATGTGAAGTGATAGATAATCAAATTAGTTAGCTTCTTCAGTTTCCTTTTCTAGTACTCATTTGCACTGTAGGGTGAAAGGTAAATTAATTAAGCAGTAGCCCTTGTAACAGAGTATTCTCAGTGCCACCCGTAATAGAAAAGTAATAGCTTCACCACCTGCATGTACTGGACCGGTACAGTAACGCAAGTCTGTCTCCATCATCATGGTGTGCAACTTTTTTTCTCGGGTGCAACTTCACTGTGCTGTGTCCATGTCATTCTGCCGGCTTGCATAAGATAACGTACCCATTTCCCTAAACAAGAGAGAAGAAGAAGAATAAGACTGGTGTACTGTCATAGTCGACTATAATGGAAGTCCATAGTGGTCGTAGAATTAGTTCATTAAACTACCACTACTGTTAGAGCAAGGATGCAGAAGTGGGAGGTTACATAGATACTGTCCTCAATAGTTATGTACTGTGCTTTCAATTTGCTACTTGTACTCTGTGACCCAACTTTCGGCTCAATCACTTTGTGTTATTAATAAGGAGCATTGGTTACAGACTATGTCTTTCTTTCTTCATATAGTTGCTCCTTCCAAATCAACAACAAGGAGGGAGCAGGCTAGATTGGCCCGGCAACGGAGGCTGGAGGCCACAGTCGCCGAGTATCGGCGGCTGGTGGCCCTGGAGGAGGAGGAGGACACGCAGTCGAGCGGGGCAACATCTTCGACTGTGACCACTGCATCCTCCTCCGTGACTAAGCCAGCGGGACCGAGCCGGGCTAAGAAAGCCGACCGCCACCGCCAAGCAACCGAAATACCAGCTGCCCCCCACAGGAGCTGCAAGGAACGCCAACGCCGCCTACGAGTCCGCATGTCCAACCTGGAGCAGGAGGTCCTGAGGTATAAGACCTTGGTTAAGGGCCTCCGCTCCGAGCTTGCCACCCTCCGCAAGGAGTATGATGCCCATGCCGCATCATGCACCAGCACCAGCACCCTCCAGTAGTGGAGTGTCCCTTGCCCTTTTTTTATAGACTTTTGGGGGGTGGGATTTGGGAGTTGGGATCGTTTTGGGACGTTTCAGAGACAATCGTTGGGGTTAGGGTGGGTGAGGGAGATTATTTTGTTAGGGATAAATAAATATATTTTTCAACTTTATCTGACCATACCTGTTTTTTACTGCTTTTCAGTCTGGTGGGTGGGGGGCGGGGGTGTAACAGTAACTTTGTTTTCCTGAACAGTCGTAGGACTTTAGTAGTACAACCGTCAATCTCTTGTCTACTCCGAAATAATACTCCATTATACTACCTCCCACCAAACGCTTATCTTACCTGTAATTTGTGTTAGAAATTAGGGCTAGGCCCAGGGCTGGCTCCAGGTGAAATGGGGATTAACGTTGTCATTCCTGGGCGGGTGACATTTCCTCATTGCGGTGGTACTAGTGGTGTGACACAGTGGCAGTTGCATGCCTATGGAAAAAAAGAAAACGAAACCTTGTTTGTACTCCTTACTGTAGCATTACAACGGTTACGGTACGATCGAGAAAATAGCAGGTGACAGTACACTAGAACAGTGCCATAATGTAGCCTAACAAATGGTAAAGTATTGCAAGTATAACTAGTACTTGCGTTGAATTTATTTGACATTGGCTACTACTACTAGAAGATATAGTACTGAAGCTGAGTAAGTCTAGAAGATATCCTCGTATTCCTTCACCAGCCTGTTGCTGCTATCACCTTATCCTCCCCAGCAAGTGTGTGGAATTATTGATGTCATTTTAGTCAGACATCAAGCAAAACAACACAGCCCGGGGGAAGAGGGTTAGGGTTTGTAAAATGGATGGGAATGGGGGTTTCTTTTTGGGTAGGTTTTGTTGAGAGAAGAAAAAAAAAGCAGAGCATGGACAAACAATAATTGAAGATACAGAGTTTACAGACAATCTTTGGTTACAAACTAAAGGTAAGCACATGCAGTCACACTCATAGAATAAAAGACAACAATGGATACTGTATCTGTATTGCGTATGTTGTTGGAGTTGTCCTGTTGAAATTGGTAAGTAAGTTGCATGCAGCAAACAATTCCTCTTATTGGCGGCACTCCTCCATTCCAGCTGACGCTTCGTCCATCAATGTGGTGGTGACCACTGACAGAAGAGACACCCTGTCCACTGCCTGCCTGGCGGATGTTGACTGAAACCCGGCCTGTAATTATTGAACGGAAAACAGGAAGTGCTATTACAATACCACTGATAAATAAATAAAAGGTATGTACGCTGTGTGGTTCAAAAAGTGACACTTTGATTTCCCTAATAGACAGTACAATATTTTTGAAATTGCGTGCTCTGTCTGAGTCACCTTTTTAAGGATCAATAAGTATGGCCAAAATATTATAGCGGATCTTTCCCCTCAAGGTGGGTGTACTACTGTGTTTTAGAACAAAATTTGACCTTCCCAGCAATGCTCCCACCAAGACCCTTACTAAAGCCAGTCGCAAAAATGTAGAAGAACCCAATCATATCTCCAAAAACGATGCCTAGCAGAAAAATGGTTACAAAACGTACTTTGAAAGTAACAGTAGACCCAAATACAGACCGTGGATTGTATTCAAACCACTTGCCTGCAAGCAAAAGTATCCATAGCCAGCATCGCTCCAACAGTGCTCTACAACAACAGTACCGCGTTGCAATAGAACCCCCCTAAACACATGCAATCCTGCTGCTAAGGCTAACCCTAACGAACCCTAACTTACAAAAAGTGCCAAAACTGGTGTTTCCTTATGGATTTTGTCCAACAAACTTCTAGCCGGTATTAGACCTTCCCAGGAATGCCCCAGGCAAGACCCGCCAACCCACCCGCAAAAAAACACCCGACACAACACCACCAAACAGCGAAAAAGCTAAATCTCATACTTACAATGTCTCTCGGCCTTCGGTCCAAACGCGGCGCTGTGCAGCTAGGTCGTCATCATCATCAATCATCATAACTCCTGTTTTCCACCACGGATTTCCTGAAAAGCAAATGCAATCAAGATTAGACTGTCGCAGCAGTGCTTCGACAGAGACCCCGGCCGCAACCCACCCACGAACAGCAGGAAGCCCCCCAAAACGCTACATTGAGCAAGATGTCTGAAGAAATGGCAAAAAAAAGGCTTTTCCTTAAGGATTTTGTCCAAAACACTTCTATCCGGCATTAGACCTTCCCAGGAATGCCCCAGCCAAGACCCGCCAACCCACCCGCAAAAAAACACGCGACAACACCCCCAAACAGCGAAAAAGCTACATCTCATACTTACAATATCTCTCGGCCTTCGGTCCAAAGTAACGCGCTGTGCAGCTAGGTCATCATCAATCATCATAACTCCTGTTTTCCACCACGGATTTCCTGAAAAGCAAATGCAATCAAGATTAGACTGTCGCAGCAGTGCTTCGACAGAGACCCCGGCCGCAACCCACCCACGAACAGCAGGAAGCCCCCCAAAACGCTACATTGAGCAAGATGTCTGAAGAAATGGCAAAAAAAAGGCTGTTCCTTATGGATTTTGTCCAAAACACTTGTATCCGGTATTAGACCTTCCCAGGAATGCCCCAGGCAAGACCCGCCAACCCACCCGCAAAAAAACACCCGACACAACACCCCCAAACAGCGGAAAAGCTAAATCTCATACTTACAATGTCTCTCGGCCTTCGGTCCAAACGCGGCGCTGTGCAGCTAGGTCGTCATCATCATCAATCATCATAACTCCTGTTTTCCACCACGGATTTCCTGAAAAGCAAATGCAATCAAGATTAGACTGTCGCAGCAGTGCTTCGACAGACACCAAAAATTACACACAAACCCCCGGAACCCCGCCAAAGAGCACCTCAAAGGCAAGCAAGTCAGCAAAAACGGCAAGAAATTTCCACCTCATATTTGGTCCAAAACACTTTTGTCCATTATTAGAGCTTCACAGCAATGGGCCCAAAACCGTCAACTCACCCGCAAAGAAGTACAACACCCCCACAAGTGCTGAGTCTTTCTTCATTGTGCGTAATCCAGCACTCTGCTTGGAGGGAAATCGCAGTCTGGAGGAGGAGGATAGAGGAGCATGTTCTTCAGAACTTTGTGAACCTGAGGAATGTAGACTGCGGCACCTTCAAATCAATAAGCAAACAAGTGAAGACAGTTCTGATGATGGTCTTGTTTTTGGGATTAGGTGATTAAAGTTTGAATTAAATTAACTGTGCAAAACAAAGAAAGAGAGACACAAAGCACACAGGAATAAAAGTGAATAAGGACGAAAAAGAAAGTTCTTGATTGATTGTCTCATTTTCAGGGCTCGGTGTCAGGGAATAAGAACAAGATTTCGTCATCATACTCTGCGAATTCAGGCTGGATGAGGTCAGTGGCACCGAACAGAGAAAAAATCCCCTCATCTACGTTGCTGTCCTCCTCGTCTTCATGCGGCGTGCTTTCTCGTAGTTTGTAATCTGGTGGTATGAGGTGCTGATTCATCTTGATCATTGTCAGCCGCTCCACATTTTTGGGCGAGAGGCGGCTCCGTTTGGGAGTTACAATGCCACCAGCAGCACTGAAAACACGTTCAGAAGACACACTTGCGAGTGGGCAAGACAAATAGTTTATAGCCAGGTTGAAGAGCTGTGGCCACAATTGTTTTTTGCCATGCCAATACTGCAATGGCTCATCATTAAGGAAGACCTCTGTTGAGTCATTCAGATAGTCCTGCACCATCGACTCAAGGTCATCAACTGTTCCTCCACTTTGCTTACTTTTTGCTGTGCCTGTGACATTTTTTCGAGAACCATACCCCATCAAACTTAGCCAATCCTCCTCCCCAGCCACTGTTAGTGTTGTCATTGTGTGTGGTGCAGATGATCCAGTTGCCGGTGTCTTTAACGGCTGAGAGGTCACTTGTGCCCCAGCCACAGGTGCAGAAGTGGATTCTTGTGACTGCGGATGGCCTGCTGATGCTGATGCTGATGTACTGGCTTCTCCTTCAATAACCTGCCGTTCTTTTTCAAACCTCTTGGCTGACCAGGCTAACCAATGTTTGTACTTTTGAACATCTGCATCAGCGAAAGGAAAGAATGCGTTGTCTGCCAGCGCCTTTTTGTAGCGTGGATCCAGAATAGTAGCACAAATGTAATGCTGATCTGAGTTGATGTTTTTAAGACGTTCATCACCACGTAGGCGATGTAATAATTTCTCAGACAAAATGAAATGGTTTTTTTTTTTTCATCTTTTTGAAACTCAGAAGAAACCGCCATCAGTTGGTGCTCCAGTATGCACAACAATGGGATAGCTTTTCCCAAATTACAGTCCTCCTGGCTGACTGCACGCGTGAAGAACTCAAAAGGACGAAGCATGTCTGTCAGGCTTTTAACTATGGCCCATTGCGCCTTACTCATCCGCAGGTCCTCCTTCTGAGATGTAGCCTCTGTCAAGAAATAGTGATCGAGTACCGTATACTGCTCATACAGACGCTCAAGCATGTAGAAGGTTGAGTTCCAACGTGTTGCCACCTCCTGGATGAGTGCTTTCACTGGCATTCCACGTTCAAGTAGCAGTCTCCGCAGATGCTTCCGGGCCTTAAAAGAATGGCTGAAATGGTTGCACATTTTGCGGCAGGTGGCCATTACCTCGAACGCTGGACTCTCTTTATCACTCAAGAATTTTTGAACTACCAGGTTGATACAGTGCGCCAAACACGGCACTCTAACATGGTCACCCTTCAACATGGCCTTAACTACATTGGCGCCATTATCCGTGGAAACATAACCAATCTTGCGTTTTAGGGGGGATAGCATTGTCAAGACCTTTTTGTCAAACTCTTCCAAAAGGTTTTCTGCTGTGTGACTTTTCTCCAAGCCAAACATGGCTAGTGTTACATGTTTCAGAGCAGCTTTGAAAACTTGGTCCGGGTCAACACCTGCGTTTAGCTTTGCTATAACACCTGAAAAAGAGACCCAGTGTGCAGTGATGCACATGTAATCATCGCCTGGGCCACTGGTCCACATGTCTGTTGTCAGATGTATTGTGTGAACAGCACTCTTCTGCAAAGCTGCCCCAATCGCCTGCAGCACATCTTCATGTAGTGCTGGAACCGCAACTCTGGCAAAATAGAACCGGCTCGGAACCTTCCATTTAGGGCAGAGCGTTGCAACTAATTCAAGAAAACCTACCGCTTCTACAAAAGAAAAAGGTAGAAGGTCCACAGCTAGCATTTTAGCCAGCTTAGTGTTATACAGACGCGTCAGTGGGTGGTTGCGTTCATATGGCACGTCTGAAGTAAGCATTGTTCTAATGTTGCCCTGGACCAAGCATTTACGGGCTGATAATGACTTCGTTGACCCAATTTTGCTCGCTGGTGAACTTTTGTGCGTTGGTGTCTCACTCGCTCCAACACTCTTAGTGTGCCTCACATTGGGTGTGCTGCTGACAGGGGTACTGGGTGTAAGGGAAGTGTTTGACACGTCTTCTTCCTGCTCGTCAACATCAGATGAAACATCAACGTTTCCTTGATTTTGGCCTTTCTTGATCGCAGCTAGGTGCGCAAACCATTTGACAGCGTGCTTTCTCTCAAGATGACCACTCTGGCCGCCGGTACCATAGTTGCTACCTGACTTACCACGACTAACTGCAAGCTTACAAAGGGTACAAATGGCAAACTTTGGATTTTTGGGACAAACAGTAAAGAAGTCCCAAACTGGGGACTTGAAGTGTCTGTGGGACCTGGAGGAGGCGGCGATACTGGTGGTGGTGGTCATGAAGCTAATGCCAGATGAAGTGGAGGATCTGGATTGCCCAACTTTTGTACGTTTTCCACTTTCACCGCCACTAATTAAGGTCGAGGTTGACGCAGGTCTCTTCTTGCCAGAAAGAAATATGGAAGCGGGACGAGTTGGTGTACTACTTAACTCCAATGATTGTGGTGTTTCCACTGCCTCCTCATCGACAACATCATCATCATCATCATCACGCGCAGCAGCTCTTCGGGCTAGGGTCAAAATGTCTGTTTGCTGCATGCCCGCTGGGGCTGCAGTGACCTTTATGATGACTGGGTCGTCGTTGGCAGAGTCTTCATCAGCAGCAGTATCCGCCACTTCTTGTTGAGCCTCATCACACTCCATAAGTCTGAGACTTTGGACGAGCTTCCTTTTACGCTTAAGTACCTTTGTTGGATCATGGTGTGCCTCACTCTCAGACGGCTGTGGTGCTGGTTCCCAAGTTTGATCCGTATCATCAGAAGGAGGTGTGCTTGAAGAGGATGTAGACACCACCCTTGATCTCTTCCTTGCTAGGGTTGTGGAAGACAATGAAGGATCAGCAGGAGGAGTGGCTTCCTCAAATGATACCTCGCCTTGATTGTCGATTTCCTGATGTGCCCCTACTTCGGGAGGAACAACTATTGTGGGCACTTGTGACCCTCCATGCACCTCTGCTTGCGCATCTCCTTGCGCTGCCTCTCCTTCCACATGTACTTGGGCTTGTACTTGCACATGTGATTGTTGTTGCGGCTGTGGTTGTTCAACACTCGTCAGATGAGCTACAACAACCTGTGTTGATTGAGGGACATTGCTGCTGCTTTCTTGCGATGAGCCAACATCACTGGTCGATGGTGATTGAAGAACTATACTGGCTGCCTCTGCAGCACTCAAGGGCTTGGACTTAAGTTGGCGTGGTGGTGGTGGTGGCACTGAGCCCAATGGAGCGGGGGGGGTGCTGCCAGCTTGGTCCCCAGCAGATCCCGCTGCTGCTGCTGCAGGCATACTTTTTTTTTTACTCCCAAAAAAAGGGGCGGGCGGCACACCAGTCTCCTTGGTAACTTGCTTCTTCTGCTCCTTACTGGCACCTTTCTTGCTAGAGGAGCTACGGGTTACTTTTTTTGGGGCCATCCTCTTCAGAGCAGGTCAGCAGGCAGCAGTTGCACGAGTTGCAGAGGGTTCTGTGTCCAGACGTGACGTCGCGTGACGTTATGCTGCACACACCGCTGCAGGACTTCTTCCTGGCACTGGTGGTTCTCTTGAGTCTTCTTGTGCACCTAAAAGCAATGGAAGACAGAGGAACATCAGTTCAGTTATACACCACAAAAATTCGACAAAACACAGAAAAATGAGCACAATCCCATGCCATCCTTGATGTTTACATTGAAGACACCCCACAGAAAGACTACGGACATGCAAGTATGCAACACTCACTACCCCTGGGCATAATGGATGAAAAGTAGGCAAAATAAGTGCAGGCCTCAGACACTGCCTCTCCTCAAAATGGCCCCTTACACCCCAGGCACATGTTGCCTGTACCAGCCAGCACTCAAGATGGCCACCACCACCACCCACATGGCCAGTCCACATCAACAGTACACCCCCAAAAAACAGAAAAACAGCCAGAAATCACCACAATCCAACGCCATCCATGATGTTTACATTAAAGAGAGTGAGACCACACCACAGGCACACTCAGTCCATGCACCACCCACCACCCCTGGGCAAAGGGCCCCACCAGCAGCCCCCCAAAAACGACAAAAAACAATAAAATAAGCACAATCCCAGCCCATCCATGGCCTCAATTATGTTTAAATTCAAGAAGACACCCCACAGAAAGACTAGGCCCATGCAACACTCACCACCCCTGGGCAAAGGGCCCCACCAGCAGGCCCAAAAAAACGACAAAAAACAATAAAATCAGCACAATCCCAGCCCATCCATGGCCTCAATGGTGTTTAAATTCAAGAAGACACCCCTCAGAAACACTAGGCCCATGCAACACTCACTACCCCTGGGCATAATGGATGAAAAGTAGGCAAAATAAGTGCAGGCCTCAGACACTGCCTCTCCTCAAAATGGCCCCTTACACCCCAGGCACATGTTGCCTGTACCAGCCAGCACTCAAGATGGCCACCACCACCACCCACATGGCCAGTCCACATCAACAGTACACCCCCAAAAAACAGAAAAACAGCCAGAAATCACCACAATCCAACGCCATCCATGATGTTTACATTAAAGAGAGTGAGACCACACCACAGGCACACTCAGTCCATGCACCACCCACCACCCCTGGGCAAAAGGCCACACCAGCAGCCCCCCAAAAACGACAAAAAACAATAAAATAAGCACAATCCCAGCCCATCCATGGCCTCAATTATGTTTAAATTTAAGAAGACACCCCACAGAAAGACTAGGCCCATGCAACACTCACCACCCCTGGGCAAAGGGCCCCACCAGCAGTCCCAAAAAAAAGACAAAAATCAGCACAATCCCAGCCCATCCATGGCCTAAATGGTGTTTAAATTCAACAAAACAGTTGTATCATGCACCCCTAACCAACCCTGGTCCTACTGGATACTGTGGCTACCCACAATATAATTTATTTAATGTTCTGAAAAAGTTCCAAAATTTTACTTGCAGCAACTGTAATGCCCCAAACAAACTTACTTGTGAAAGTTGATTTCTAATCCAAAAGTGATCCAAAGACAGTCAAAAAGGCCTCAAATCCAAATATCCAGCAGCACCCACAAAAAGTAATCCTTCCAGCTCCAGATCCAAATGAAAGTGACCAGGAGATGGACAAAGCACTGGGAGGAGCCTGCTGGACAGGAACAGGAAGTTGGAGACTGTGGGGCACTTCCTTCCTCCCCCCCCCCAAAATGGACTCCTTGCAAAAAAAAAAAGCCATGCAAATGTCAACCTGAGGAGTGATTCTGATAAAAATCATAATTTTCTGAAGGTTTATCCTGTTTGCTGGTGATTTTCTTGTGCGAAATTGCAAAATCTCTATTTCGCAAGTGCGAGATTGTTCCTTTCCGCCGCAACTACGTGTTCGCAATTGCGAACTCTCGCGAGGTGTGCTGTGCAAGGTGGCAAGCCGCGAGTACGTATTCGCGGGCGACAAACTCCCGCGGGAACACGCAGCAAGATCTAAAATGGCGCGTCACTCGCAAAGAAAAACAACTCGGCAAACGCTAAAATGACGGAAAGTGAACGCCGTGCACCACGCCGCGCGCCGCAACCAAGCAAAAAATCCGCCGCGAGCGGATTCACGGATTTTCGACAAATTCGCGAGCGTTCGCGGATTGCGGATTTGCCGAAAATCCGAAAAATCCGCGAGCGGAGCGGATTTTACGCCCATGCTTACTCACCATGCCATTCCAGTTTGAACCCAGCCATATGCAAATCAGTCTTGACCCTTTGCCCCATGGGAATAGTCCAGCCCGAACTGCCAAGCTAGGTCCTCCCTGGGCTGGAAATAAGCATCCTAGGATCGGTTTCGGGCTTTCAGCCCTCATCAGCCAGGATAGCTTGCTTCCAGTGGAATGGAGAGCACGGGCCTCACGTCTGAGCATACCTGTCCCACTCGGGGTGACAAATGCAAAAAAAACAGCTGTTGGACAGAATGCAGAACAATGTCATACATTCACCCCTGTACAGAGATCTGGGCCTAAATCCATATGTTTTTTGCTCACCATACCATTCCAGTCTGAACCCAGCCATATGCAAGTCAGTCTTGACCCTGTACCCCATGGGAACAGTTCAGCCCGAACTACCATGTCAGGTCCTCCCTGGACCGGAATCAAGCATCCTAGGACCGGTTTCGGACTTTCAGCCCTCATCAGCCAGATCAGTTGATTGGTGGTGAGTGCTTGCAATGTTCAACAATCTGTCCATCATCCCCTTTGGTTTTGCTTGGAAATTTTTCAACATGCACTGCAATGTCGAATTAAACATCACTGCTGTTTTATATGTCAAAATGTCCGAGGGCACAATGGGTAGGGCAGCAGGGTATGGAGGGGATCCCCTGTAAAAACAAAAGGCAATCACAGTGGGGCAAACACCAGAGCGTGATCATGCTTGTCCTGCGGTGAAATGTGCACAAACCATCAAGTCCAATCAGTCCTCCTGGTTTGTCTGTTCCACCTTATTCTTGTCAGTCTATCCCTGGACTCCTATCATGGTCCTCCTAGTAATGGTCTTCCTGAGACTGGTCATCCTTATCCCTCTTTTACTAGTCCTCCTAATTCCCACATTGTGGGTCACCCTTGTTCATGTAGTCCTTGTCACTCTGGTTTAGGACCACCCTGAGACTGATCCTCCTGGACCTTTTATTACTAGTCCCATTGGGCCTAGACCTAGCGGTCATTTATATGCCCCTGGTCATTCTAATTTGTGGTCTCCAGGCCCATCTAGGCTAGGAACTTTCTGGTCTTAGTCTTCCCAATACAAGCTCATTCAATTCCAGCCCCCTTGGTCCTCCTTGATCTAATCTCTTTGGTATTGGCCCACCCGTCTGTGGTCCTTCTTTCTATTGGTCTTCTGATCAACTTTGGTCTGTTCAGGCACAGTGGTCTGCTACTCCTGGTCATCGTTGTTACTTTAGTTCTGGTCGGTGATCTAAGGCCTTCCTAGCCAACTCTTTGTAACTATCGTCCAGGACCTTGTGTTCCTTCTGCTCCTGGTACTGGCCCCCCTTGTTCTGTTTTTCTTGGACCTGTTTGCCATTGTCTATTTGTCCAAACCTCTCAGCCAGATTTTTATCTCGAAGACAGCACTGTCAAAGAGAGAATCAGGGCTAAAGGAACCAGGACTTTGCCCATTTAAAACATTGCTTAGCATGGTAAAAATTGAAACTACAATCCCCAAGATACATTTTGAAGGTGATTAAAATGTCAGTGTGGCTCAAGCATCTTTGCATGAAACCCACTCTACTGGGTGAACTCCTCCTATGAATTATCGATGTACATTACTTATCTGTCTCTTGCTTTCACTTTCCCATTTCACAGAAGCTCCATTTCTGTGCCTCACTCAATTTACCTCCTGCAAGTGTTCCAAAGCACCAAAAGCCTACTGTAAGTATCCCTCCCTTCATGGCCAGATACGTCCTATTTTTCTACATTGCCCATTTGTTGATACTCATCAACTGCTGCTGTGTTGCCAGGTTTGAAATACTAAGAAAGCACAACCTCCTTAAAGGAAGCCTAAAGCTAGCACAAGGCCTTACACAAGAAACCCAAAAAGAGTCCAGACCTCAAAAATCATAAAAAAGAGGATCATGAACATTAATAAAAGAATGTTTTTGCCTGAGTGAATGAAATATTTAGGAAAATTGCTTTAACCAATACTCATTGGGGCCGATTCACAGAACTAATCTGGGACAAAATCCTAAACTTACTACTTTTAGTATTTACAGAAGACACTTACGATTTTGGTATTCACAGAATGCACCTACAACTCCTAACTTTCGTCCACAATCGGGCTGGAATTTCCGCAGTCGGGCTGTAATTTCCACACCCGGAGAGGAAATCCGGCATTCATGCCCAAATTCCCGCTCCCGTGCCAAAATTTCCACTTACGGGCCGGAATCTCCATATTATTTACTTCAAGACTGAACACCTGTCCAAGTGCCTACCATCCCCCACCATCAGCTGACACACTGCAGCCAATCCCAGCCCTGCAGCATGTATGATATCACACAAACTCTTTCAACATGTCACTGAATGTGTTTGTTGCTCTGTCATTTGCCATGGGGCAAGAAGACTTGAGGAGGAGGAAGAGGAGAGTACAGAGGATCTTCAGACTAAGGATCAACCTATTGAGGATGTCCAGCCAAGATATCAGGGCCAGATACCGTTTCCCTCCAGAAGTCATCTTGAGATGATATGTGAGTGGGAGCAGGAACTTGATTCTGTGACCTGCACTCTCATGCCATTCCAGCCTATCTCAAGATCCTTTCTGCTCTCCATTTCTTTGCCATTTTCGGGGAAATAAGGTTGAAAAGAGCAGCAAGATGGGATAGGATCTGATCTGTGATTGTGGATATATCTGAATGAATGCAAAATGGCTGTCAACTACTTCCTGTGATTTATTTCCTGTCTCCCACTTCCTGTATATCATTTCGTGTATAAAAGAATGGGTTCCGGTTCAATTTCTGAGGATATGGCCTGAAAACATAATTTCCGGTTCTGAAGCTTCTACCGCACATGCGGACCTGACGTTCCAGAACCAAAAAATTCATTTTCGGGACGTAATCTCCTAAATTTAAATGGAACCCATCATTTTATACAGGAAATAAAATACAGGAAGTGGGAGACAGGAAATACATCCTCTGCCATCCTGCTGCTAATTTCAACCTTATTTCCCCCAAAATGGCTGAGGATTAAGAGGAGAATGCTTTCACTGGAAGTGAATTAGACATTTTGGCTGAGTGGGTGCTGTCCAAATATGCTTAACTTAACTATATGTGGGGCCAGAGTACCAGCTGAGCAATGCAGCGCAGGCCAGACTATGGGTTGACATTGATAAGAACTGCAGTGCAGTGGGCGTTCACATCAGGAAAGCAGGGGCATGCTGCAAGCGCTGAGAGGACCTAAAGCGCTGGACCCGGCATAAGGCAGAGGAGCTAATGGGCCAGTCTTTCCAGTACCATGTGCGTCCTCAAACCCTCTCGCCACTGTACAGGAGTGTCCTGCGTGTAGCTCATCTGACCCTCCATGCTCAGCCGGAGGAGCATGAGTAGCAGAGACCTGGTAAGTGCATTATATGCAATATGTGTCTGGAGGTATGATGTGAGTGAAGACAGAGCTTACCAATGTGTGTCCCAGGCCTCCATTCACCTATTCTGTGTCTATGCAGCAGTCATCATGAAGCTAAAGGCTCACTGTAGCACATTCACTGTACAGGGCAGAGTGTATTCTGGGAATTGTAGTTTCTTCCTGTAAACTGGGTAATTTACCCACACATATGCATTTGTACAGCCATTTGCACTGCCAGCACCACTAACAGTGAACCAAGGGAATCATAACTGATGTGTGCATTGGATGAGGAATGGTACAGACACTGTTCACTGTCACTGTGTGTATGAAAGGCCAATTTGGTATTGGATGTTGTGACTTGCATTGCATTTGTTGAGTTTGGGTTCTGATTTAGACAGATCATCATGTGCCATGGAGTCAAAAACAGACTTTCAGATCCTTGGCTCACTCTTGTGTTTCCAATTTAGCCAAGTATGTCCACAGACACACATCTCACACATCTTACCCTCAGTGGCTTGTGTGCCATTTTTCATGTACAGGTAGCTGTAACAACAAGCCACTACTGTTCACCAGTGCACAACACTAAGGGGCACATGCATCAACCTATTTAGGAAGTACAAACGGTGCGAATCGGTAAATGCGGCCGTTTGCACTTCCTAAATACGTTTTTGGGATGCATCAAACACTTTTTCAGAATTCGCATTTTTTTGCATTTCTTAAAAATGCAAATGCATTTAAGGAATCGCATTTGTGCGATTCCTTAAATGCAATGCATCATTTAAAAAAAAAATGCGAATTATGAAATAGGAAGTGCAAATTAACACGAGGTTGACCCTCGTGTTAATTTGCGAAAATCTGTCAAAAAGCAAAAAAAATGCATTTTTTAAACTATCATGTTACAGACGCACATGTCCTTAGGACATGTGTGTGTGAAACATGCACTTTCAAATGCATTTCAGGGGTGCAGGGGGGGGTCCTTTGGCCCCCCCCTGCACCCTTGGAATGCATCAACAAATTGCGAATTTGTAAATGCCTTCCCCTTGACTCCTATGGGCCTTTTGGCCCATAGGAATCAATGGGATTTGCGAAAATGCACTTAGGAATTCGCTATTTATTTGCGATTCGGTAAAAATTGCGATTTTTACCGAATCCCAAATCAATAGCCAAAAATATGATGCATTTTGCAATTCTTAATTTGCGATTCGGTAATTTTCGCAAATTAAGAATCGCAAAATCTATGAATGATGCTTGTGCCCCTAATTTATCAGTCTCTGAAGCAAATGTGTGGCACTGGATTGTCCGCTTTTGTGAGGGAATATCAAAAGGTTGACCTCACAACTTAGCAAACCGAATAGCCCAGGCCCTATATGGCTGTGTGAACCACAATAGGCATTTTTCTATTCCCATACAATGCTATACAACCGATAACATATGTCCAGACGTAAAAGGGCTGAAACTCCATATCACGGGCCCTTTTAAATACCATCTGGACTCTCTCTGATCTCCTTTTGTAGACTGGATTTGGAACCTGTCCATGTAGCAGAAACACGACACACATATCACAAGAATGCCAAAGTTGAGGGTTGGCCAATACAGTTGTGTAAGCCACCAAAATTCTTGTGAGATGTCCATGTGAGGCTCAAATCAGGAGATGTCAGTGAACATACACATAAACATATCAGCTCATAAACACTAACAACTTTATAGTGTGATCAGAGGAGAACAAAGTCTGACCTTGGCTCATCTAGGTATGTGTCTTGTCCTGACGTGTACAACCATTACATACTGATTTTTCTTACATTTCAGTGGGCTCAGTTGGCCAAATGGAACGACAGTTGGACACGTTTCAGAGCAGGACATCTTTGGTGGGCCGGCAGCTATGACCTCTTTCAACATGTGAGGAAGAAGAGGATACAGAAGGACCCTCAACATCAGAAGGCAGGGGCATTGCGCCCACCCGGACTGACCAGGAAGACAACTCCAATGCTACAAACTGGGTGGAGGCTGTGGACATTGGAGGGGAGGGTGGAAAGCTACTCTCCCCAGACCATGAACCAGTTGGTTTTGTTAAGGGGGCCCTGGGGCAGGCCACAACCCAACCTGGGCCTGGCATCACCCCCTCCCTAACTCTAGAGGCCCCCATTCTATAGAGGCCTCCAGCTGCATCCCCTGCAACCTGTCCCCCTCATCGTAGCTGCCAGGTCAGCACCAACATTGGCCTCAAACCCCTCCCTGTGTTGTTCCTCCTGTGGCAGTCCCAGAGGACTTGATGTGGGTATGTGAGGATCAGCAAGACATGTCTTCTCGCATCATGCTGCAGATGTGTCTAGAGATGCGCATGATGCAAGATGAAATTGCCGGGGCTCTGCCACCCTCACTACCAGTGTCAATTCCCTGGCTGCAGCCATGTTGTCTTTTGTTTCCCAACCTCCTTCCAACACCACAGACAATGTCTCCCCCTGTCTGTTGCACCACACTGTTTACCCCCGTACTCCTCGTGTGTCCCATCCCCATGTGGTACCTGTTCCTGCACCGGCCAGCCAGGAGCCTGCATCAGACTCAGAGGATCTGGACAATGTGGTACTAGAGGATGACCAGAAGGAAATTTGTCCTGTTGGACATCATTTTCTTTGTGGATAATTATTTACTTTCCCCTTGTAAATAGTTTTCCTTTCTCCCTTCCAAACGGACTGTTGTTGTTTTTCAAATCCCACATTTTTATTTACATAAAATCTATTTTTGAATCATACTTTCTCTAATTTGGATTTACTTCATTGTGAATGTCTTGTATAAAATATGGACATGTATTTTGGGAGTCATCTGCTCTGCACATTATGGCTTGTTGCAATGATGGGGTTACATGTATACATATGTCACACACACACATACATCCTCACATCTCTAGGCCACCAAAATTGGTATACAATTGCGTATCAGTACATGATACCCAACAGTTTTGACTTTTGAAGAGAAGTACTTTTTATTTACACATATTCACAGTGGTCAAATAGTTTTTGGGATGTAATCAATGGGGATCATGCTTGCGGCTTGACTATTTCGGAGTTGAGGGTCGCTGTGAGGGATCATGTCTGGGTTGTCACCCGTGTGTAGGTGGGTGTTGTACATGTGCCTGTACAGGGTGAAGTTCATGTGCAGGGGCAGATGGTGTGTGTACAGTTGGTGTTTGTGCGTGGACAGGGGCTGGTTTTGCGGGTGGTAGGAGTGTCTGTTAAGGGGGTAGTGGTGCCTGTGCAGGTGGTAGGAATGCCGGTTCAGGGGGTGGTAGTGGTTGTGCAGGTGGTGGGCGTGCCTGTTCATGGCACGTTGTGGATGTGTACCCTTACTGTGTTCCTGTGCAGTTTGTGGTACAGGTGTGTGGGTGTGATGTACGGCAGGCAGATGTGATGGCTTCCCTCCCTGCGTTGACAATGAAGGGATACTTTGGATCCCTTTCACTGTGCCCTCCATCATCTTCATGGCCAAGGCATGGTGTCTTGAACTCTCCTCCCTTTGGATGGATATTATGTCTCTGATATTCTTGGACATGTCTTGCTTGACAAAATCTATCCATCCTATCCAAAACATGGGTCAGTCTGTCCACCACCTGAGGGATTTGGCACATGTCATGCAAGGCCCCAGACATGCCTGACAGGGTAGCCCCTATGGCACGAATGTCCTGCCTCACATCTGCCTGCTGTTGAAAGAATTCCTGCTCCTACTGGCAACCATAGCCAGGTGCAGGCCCTCTCTGCAGGTGTCGGCCATGGATAAGACCGGCAGGTCCAACAGCAGGGTGGGTGGCAGATGGAAGCATGTGGACAGGAGAATGGTGTCCAGGAGATACCTGCACCACAACAGGGTCGGTACTTCCCCCAGATGGTGGAGAGAATGCCTGGGATACACTGTATGGGGAGGAGTGTGTAGAGGAACTACCACTTCTGTCCTGGATATGAGGGCTGTGAGGGAGTGATATCTGTGTTGGGGTGTGTGTGAGCTGTGGCTGGTTAGCTCTATGCTGGGGACAGGCAATCTTTAATTTTGGAGGAGGCTGAGGCAGTTTCCTAAGTGGAGGGTGTGAGGCCTTGCAAAATTTGGGCAATGTGGGAACATTTCCATCCACAATCACGTTGTGTGTATGACACTTCATATGACACTATGTACCATCCTACACTCACTTGGAATACATTTTGTGTCATCCTTTCAGTAGCCACCATGGTGTGATCTGGTATGTGGTTAAATGCCATGTGTAAGCATACTGTGTTGTACAACACATACAACATATAGTGGAGATTAAAGGCACATTTCATTAGCATTATTCTTGGGTTTACTTACCATAACCCATCACCTGCCCAGTGTTTGGTCCCTGACCAGATGTCACAGCCAACCTTGTAGCAGAAGTCAATGTGGGTGTTGGAATCTGGGAGGACATCATTAGACCCACAATGATAAGTGTGATGCACTCAATTTCAGGCACAAAGGATAAGCACAAGAGGTTGTGGGCACTACCATTGCAGAAGTGTGTAGCACTAAATAGCATGAGTGGTCCCACATTTAACTTATAATGGCCCACTGCCTAAGAGCAACATCTATCAAAATGTCATGACAACAAATCCTGAAGTAAGGTCCACTTTGTGTTTTGTTAATAGCCAAAAACATGCCATCCAATGATAACATATATAACCGACTGGGTGGAATGGACGTTTTCATGTATAGAAAGAACTTTCTGAGTTGGTCAGTGGATACATTCTCAATACTCCTGGCAATTGTATATCACTTCTTGTTCATCATTGTCATATTTGTTAACATTGGATTCCTTGAATTAGTTAACAAAAACAATTACAATATAGTGGGGACTCCTTGACTTGTGGCACTCGATTCCAGGATTGAGTTCACAGTTCTGGAACTGTTGGTGGAATACATGTAATGTTCATTATTCACAAAGGTATGATGAGCCTAGATATATTATATTTTGTATTTCGCTATTCACGAATGTAGTTTTCCAAAGGTAAATGTCCTTTCAGAATTCCAATAGTTGTAAAGCTCGTTTTTCCTCTCCGGTTACTTTTGAGATTTGGGCCCTATATGTCCCTCTGTTGTCTGCTGACAAAGTATGCATTTTGACCATCTCCTGACCAGTTTGACTTACCAGTTAGTGAGGGTGGTGTGCATTGCTATGAATGATGTGGTTTCTTCCCAGAAGATGCAGAGACCTCTGCTAATGTGGTTGTCTGCACTCAGGCTGAATGTATCAATAGGTGAGAAGAGAGAAAAGTTACCAAATGAAAAATATACATGTGGAACTTGTCAGACATTTCCTCATATCTTCTGCACGCTAAAAGTATTGTGAAGTACTACCATGGCCGGTGCAGGTAGGAGCAGTGGGGCATTGGGGACTAATGATGTGGCATGGTGGGAAATAGATAACGGAATATGTGAATGAAAATTTAAAAATAGGGATTCCTTCACCTTCTGCTTTGTGATTTTGGCCGGCACAAGTTGAGTTACTTTTTGGATAATTTGTATTTATTTTCCCCAATCCGTTGACTGACCCTGCTGCGTCTGGATTAGTGGAAGGGGCACTTTGCCAATTGCTACTTAGCAGTGCTGGGCCTTTTTTTAAATAGTGGGCAAGGGATTTGCCATTTACAATACAAATATTCTGGGACTTGTGGTACAACATACAGAGGGAAACACATCAGCTTCCGACTGACTATATTTTTATATAAACTTTGGACAACTTCCTTACTCACAATGGCAGAGCAAAACAGACAATCTTCTTCTATACTTATTCTTGTTACCATTTACCTGGTACCATGTTGCTGACATCACTCACTGTCAGCCCATTGAGCATGTGGGGGTGGATTGCAGTGGGGACATCCTCCTCAAGTGGGGTGGGGTGAGATGAAGTTGTATTCCAGATTGTGGTGCAGGGAAAATCTTGTTCAACTCGATCTTGGAGTACTTCACCTTCACTCTCTTCTTTTCATCCTGCCACTTCTTCTTGATGTCCTGGACGGTGCGCCTATCCTCCCCCAGTGCTGTTACAGCAGTGACTAAATGCTGCCATAGAGCTGCCTTCTGCGTGCCACTGGTGCAGTAAGGTGGGAGCCTCACAATGAAGATCTTCTTCCTCCTCATTTGGTACATTTTCCTCTAGCGATGAACAACAAATAAAATCAGAATCTCTCTGTGACCAAAACTGTTCCTTGAATGTGTGCTGCTTTTATATGGTTTGTGGTCCGGCTCCTCACCCACGCACACAAAGCCCAATACAACCAAGGACCAGGATACCTCAACAGCCGCCTCAACTTCTACGCTCCCACGCGCCAGCTTCGATCAACCAGCCACGCCCTCGCCGCCGTCCCCCGCATCCGAAGAGCCACCACAGGAGGAAGGTCCTTCTCCTACCTGGCCGCCAAGACTTGGAACTCCCTTCCGATCCACCTCCGCCTGACCCAGGACCACCTCACCTTCAGGAAGCAGCTCAAGACCTGGCTGTTCGAGCAGTAGCGGACCCCCCCCCCCCAGCGCCTTGAGACCCTCCGGGTGAGTGGTGCGCTATACAAATGCTCTGATTGATTGATTGATTGATTGATTGATTGATTGTGTTGCTGGTCTTGCATTTAGTGACTCCAGCTGGAGCATGGTGGGGGATGGTAGGCACTTGAAATGATCATCAGGCCCAAATGCGGGTATTCCGGCCTGGAAGCAGAGTTTCTGGCCCGGAAGTGGAAATTCCTGGGCCTGGGGTGGAAATTCCGGTACAAGTGCGAGATTTCCGCTCCAGGTGGCTTTAATTCTGGCCCAAGTGAGGAAATTCCAGCCCGATCGCAGACATAAAGTTAGGAGTCGTAAGTGCGTTCTGTGAATACCAAAAATTGTAAATGCCTTCTGTGAATACCAAAAGTAGTAAGTTTAGGATTTTGTCTCAACTTCTACGCTCCCACGCGCCAGCTTCGATCAACCAGCCACGCCCTCGCCGCCGTCCCCCGCATCCGAAGAGCCACCACAGGAGGAAGGTCCTTCTCCTACCTGGCCGCCAAGACTTGGAACTCCCTTCCGATCCACCTCCGCCTGACCCAGGACCACCTCACCTTCAGGAAGCAGCTCAAGACCTGGCTGTTCGAGCAGTAGCGGACCCCCCCCCCCCAGCGCCTTGAGACCCTCCGGGTGAGTGGTGCGCTATACAAATGCTCTGATTGATTGATTGATTGATTGATTGATTGATTGTGTTGCTGGTCTTGCATTTAGTGACTCCAGCTGGAGCATGGTGGGGGATGGTAGGCACTTGAAATGATCATCAGGCCCAAATGCGGGTATTCCGGCCTGGAAGCAGAGTTTCTGGCCCGGAAGTGGAAATTCCTGGGCCTGGGGTGGAAATTCCGGTACAAGTGCGAGATTTCCGCTCCAGGTGGCTTTAATTCTGGCCCAAGTGAGGAAATTCCAGCCCGATCGCAGACATAAAGTTAGGAGTCGTAAGTGCGTTCTGTGAATACCAAAAATTGTAAATGCCTTCTGTGAATACCAAAAGTAGTAAGTTTAGGATTTTGTCTCAGATTAGTTCTGTGAATCAGCCCCTGCATTCTTTGCAGACAGCGAAATACGCTTATACTGCAGCACAAAGTATGTGTGCTATATCCATATGCTCCTGAAATAAAAGTTGTATTCCTACATTAATATCAGAATATTGAAATAGCATAAATATTTTTATTCAAAATAGTTTTACTGAGGTTTTTTTCACCTGCAAACAGCTTAGCTTATTTCATGCACTTGCGTTTGTACAAACTATTGCACACTTGTATTTGCATTAACATTCGAATGCTTCACATGTTGCATCCCCATCACATGATCTCTGCCATTGTATTATTGCTTGTTGTCCCTTTTGTCTTCATGGCCAGCTAAATAAAGACATCCTTCACACTATTTGTTTGGTCGTCATGCTAATTGTACATCATCCCTACTATTTACCCTGGGGCTGGTGAAACAGTAGTGATTATCTACTATTTTGCCAGATGCTGGGAAAAAAGCAGAGATTATGTACTGGTTGGCCAGTGCCTGGATAAATATCAACTTCTTTTATCCTTAACCCCTTCCATGCTGGTGACGAACCCCAGCCGTCACGCTCCGCGGTGCTCTTGTGCGGATGATGGCTGGGGTTCGTCACGGCTCCGCCCTGTTCGTTTGTTTACCGCACAGCGGCGGAAACGGGCCAGCATCGAAGGGGTTAAACTGTCCCAAGTGAATTTCTACTAAAAAAATATTATCTCTTTTTCAAAATAGGTACAAAGAATACTAGACAACTCTTCAAGAATTATCCTGAGTCCTGTAAATAGTATAGTGGTGGCATTATTGAAATTGCTTTGCCATAAAATGAATATCACATAGGAAAAATATTGTCAGTGGTATTAGAATGCGACAGCGATGTAATGACCAGAGCTTGAAGCTAGAATATTACATCACCTAATGTATTTTGGATTTATGCCAGTTGAATTTGAATGCATAATATTTTATTAAACACAGTAAAATACAATTGACAATTTTGTGACACTGACAAATGAGAGAAATGTGAACTCAAATCTGTTTACATGATACACCTAATAGAGGTGCCACATTCCATTACCACCAACACAAATTTGTTAAAGAATTATGTGTGCAAATCGTTTTTTTCAGTCAAATGTGAAGGTACTAGGACTTGCTGATATTGTTTTATAGAATAATATAAAACGGTACCTGTTGGAAGGTTTTATAAAACATCAAAAATCTCACCAATATAAAATGTACAGTCCCCACTTACAAACATATGATAAGCCATCACAAATTTGTTGAAAGGCATAAAAGTTTAACCATTTGATCACTGACATAAAACTGTTTATGTGCTAGAGTCCTACATGTTTGCATTTCAGGAAAGCCTAAGGACAGAACGTTTCAGGCTTGCTTTCATCTGAACTTCTAGAACCTGGGGTCTGCAATGAATACTATTGTACAGGACACTCTGTCACTTATTGGTCTCCAGCTCACCGCCTCCTGCCCAGAAAGCTACAAAACACCCCAGTAAGTAAATAAATACACTTTAAAAAAATAGGATTCTGGGGCGTGGCTTAACCAACGATGTGGTAGGATGTGCGGCGGAGGAGCTCCCGTCACCTACCACCTGTTTGTGCCATTAAAGCGGAGCTGGGGAGCCCTCTTTGGCCCTGCAGGGGGTGGATGCTGCCTGCCCCTACCTGGACTGTGAGCGGAGCTGCAAAAATCGCCCCGACAGTGACTGGGGGCGCGGACAGCCAGAGGCGAACGGAGAGCCTGTGACAGGAGCCGCCATCTTGTGCACTCACGCTGGGACCCACTCTACAACTCCGCGGTGCGCTGACCCATGAGAGGCTGCCGGCGACCCTTGGTGAGGTGAGGGGCTCTGGTGGCAGCGGCGGGGGCTGAGACATGAAGACTGGAGCAGAGAACGAGCTCCCCGGCATTGTGGCACTGGCGGCGCTGCCGAGGCCTGTGTGGCAGAGAGAGACCCCTGTCGCCATCTTGTGCCCTCCGCACTGGGTCCTGCACGGCTCTCCCTGCGGTGGGCCCAAAAGTACCGGAGTGGGCACCCTGCTGGAGATGGATGCTGTTCGCCTTACCTGGGCTGTGTGCGGTGCTGATCAATCTGCCCCTGCGGTGCCGAAGTGAAGGGCCGGCCGGCGGCAAGCGCACTGCCTGCGGCTGGAGCCACCATTTTGCGACCCCCACGCTATAGCCCGGCCCGTTACCCCACAGTGTGAAGGTCTGTGAGCAGCCACCGGTGACTAACGGCAAGGTGAGGGGCTCTGGGGGCGGCGGTGGGGGCTACGGCGTGGAGGAAGGTACGAGGAGTGCACCCACTGGCGCTCGAGCACTGGCGGAATTGCTGAGGCCTATGAGGGGGAGGGAGATCCCCGCAGCCATTTAGCGGCCTCCACGCCGGGGCCTATGCTGATTTCTCTGCCGTGGGTCGGACCGGGAGGAGGCGCGAATGTGTAGAGGCGAGGCGAGAGGCGCCAGCTGAGGCACGAATGGATGCGTGAGTGGAGGTGCAGTGAGAGACACATTCCTGGCAGTGACATTGAGGCCTGCTTGGAAGAGAGCAGCTGGGACGGTGTGCGCAGCCTGATCTCGCGCCCACTCTGGGGTGCATGTACGACGGAGCAGGAATAATACAGCGAGTGGTCCTGCATATACCCTGTGACTGAGGGGCCTGGTACCACCTTGCAGAGTAGCGGTGGGGCTGGCCCGGCCTTGTGTGGTGATCGGCCGGGCCCTTACTGCAAGGTGGATCTTCTCCCCGGCAGCTGGGACTGATACACGGCCCTGAGGTGAGCGCTGTGCCTTGCTGTGCATTTCCCCGCCATTTTGGCTCCTGGTGCTGGGCGGTTGGGGAGTACCACTTCCAGAGTGATCATGGCCCATTGAGGTATATCTTGGGCTTGGGACCCCCGCTCTTCTGTGTGCTGTAACCCGGAGGGCTTGAGGTGGCCTTCTGCTGAGGAGAACTGACCGGACTGCAAGGGAGGCGAGGAGCGACTTACGGCAGAGCGAGGTGCGGCCTATGGGCCTTGTGTGAACGCCGCCAACACCCTACTTTTGCGCCACTGCCCTGGGGGTCTGAGGCCATTGCCTTTGGGATTAGTGGGCTGCGGGCGGAAGAGGATCTCCTCCTGGTGCTGTGCTCTGGACCTGGGACCTTGGCTTCCCCCAACTTGACTGGTCATCGAGCTGTGGTGCGTGCGGAGGGGCTCATAGGGTCCCTAAGCTGGTTGTGAGGGGGTGGTGGATTGTGACATCCCACAGGTCCTTACGAAGCTGGCGACGACGCGATCACGAGGGGGCAAGGCCGGGCCGGCTGCAGCCCCCAGAGACAATACTGTTATGGCAATGTGGGAGAAAGTGAGCGCACCGCTCAACGCCGAGGGTTCGTCCCTAGTCATCGGGGACTCCCCACGGTCACACAGGCGTTCATGTCCTCCTTCATGGCGGAGCTCAAGATGGAGATCGGCTCGCAAAGGACTGAAGTCCATACATGCGTCAAGGAGCTGCAGCGGGAGGTGACAGACCTAAGGGACCGGGTTGACGGCCTGGATAGGACGATGGAAGCTCGCACCCAAGACCAAGTGTAGTTGTGGCAGCGCCTGGCAGTCCTGGAGAAACAAATAGAGCTCCAAGTGAAGCAGGAGGACCTGGAGAACAGAAGCCGATGGAACTTTCGTTTCCGGGGTGTTCCCATTGGAGAAGAAGGGAAGGACATCATGGAGTATGTGGCACAGCTTCTACACGAGGTATGGGGCGACGAGAATGCCTCCCCGCCGGCTTTGTACCGAGCTCACCGTGTCTACGGACCCGCAGGGAGGCCGGACCTTCGCCCAGACATTCTGACACGGGTCCACTTTTTCACAGAGAAGGAGGCCATTTGGAAAGCGGCACATGACAAACCAGACCTTCGCTACAAGGGACACATGATACACATCTTCCAGGACCTGGCCCCTAACACTCTGAAGAGGCGACGAGCCTTCAAGCCTGTAACAGAAAAATTACGATCTCTAAATATACCCTACCAATGGGGCCACCCGTTCGCCCTAATCTTCCAGTGGGAGTCTAAAGGGCGAGTACTTCGTTCCTACGCTGAAGCGGCACAGCTCCTCCACCTACCGACGTCGCCAACAGCGAGTCCGTCCCATCCGTGAAAGCTGGAAAGGGTGCCAGTCAAGCCGTCATGAACCGCAATAAAGCGCCACAGCAGCACACCCCGCCTTGATGAGCAGTCGACCTCCCAGGCCAGACAAGACATCATTGCACACATCAAGTCTCTGGAGGGGGAACGAGAGGAGTCAATCTCATGCCCCTTGACGCCGTGACCTGGAGGGGGGACATCGGTTAGTCTGCGAACTGTGAGCCCGCTACGCGCATGCACTCCACCACTGGCGGGAGGTACCCCACACAATACTACTGATTCCTCCCTGGTTCCGGACTAGGGGGTGGTGGGAGCCCCCGACAATTAGACCTTTGTGATCTTGCCGACCCGCCCCGAATGCCCCTACGAGTGTGACATCCCAGAGAGCGTCCAAACCCTCGGTTGTAGGATGCCCTGTTCTAAGGACAGTGATCCACGGCCCTGTTAGCCAAAATTGTTGTTTCAAGATGTGTGGCCTGTCTGGCCACTTTTTTCTCTTTTCTACTCTTCTCGCTCTGCTCTCTCTTTTCTAGGCTCCTACTGGTCTATTGCCCTTTCTTCCTCCCTCTCCCTAGGGGCTTCCCCTCTCTTTTCCTTTCCTACTCGGCGTGCGGTGGGGAAGGGGCTGGGTGGTGGCGCCCTCCTAGTTGGAGGGTTGCGGGGGAGCTATTCTTGCTTATCCCATCTTGTGGAGGGGGAAAGAGGGAGCGCAAGCGGAGCTTAACTATTATGACACATGGCTATGTGCGTGCCTAGACCCCTGAAGATTCTTACCCTCAATGTCAAGGGCTTAAATTCCCCCAACAAACGGAGGCAAACGTGGCGCTACCTTCTCCAGCGAGACCCAGACAATATTCCTTCAGGAAACCCACCTGCTGCGCGCAGACACAAAGCGCATGACACACCCTAAATACCCTCTCCAGTTCTGGGCTACAGCTGACTCCAAAACAGCGGGGGTGGCAATTTTGTGCAGGAACGCCTTCAGGCGGAGAGACTCTGCGCCTGTCAGGGGTGGCGATAGACGCTTCCTTAAGGTCACGGTTAACATGGGACAGTGTCAGTTTACACTCTGCAACATATATGCGCTGAACCAGATGCAAGATAGGTACCTCCAAACACTGCTGCGGGAACAGATCGTGTGCGATACCTCATCCCTGATACTGGGAGGGGACTTCAACCTCATCTGGGACCCGGACATGGATCGTAGCGAAACCTCGTTTAGTGCCACCGGGACCATGTCCGCTGCCCTGCGCACAGAAAGCGTATCTGGGGCTCACTGATGTGTGGCGTTATCAGAATCCGGAACTGAGAGACTATTCGCTTTACTCACACGCCCACAGGTCGTGCTCTTGCATAGATCTCCTGTTTTTTTGCATGACTTGTTGCAGGACGTGCTAGGAGCCTCCATGTTGGATCATGCCCATGTCGAAATGCTGTTACAGGATCCGAATGCGCGGGAGACGTGCTGGCGCCTACCGCCGAGTGTCCTTCGGGACTCGGCTGATGTGGAAAGCATCCGTGAGGCTATCAACTCTTACTTTCTTAATAATGACATCCCGGAAACGGCACTCCCTGTAGTGTGGGACGCCTTTAAGGCCCCGATCCGGGGCCACATTACCTCGCTATCTATAGCAAGAAGGCGCGAGGCTCGTAAGTTGGAAGATAACCTTATGAAGGAGATAAAACAGGCTGAACAGCGCGACCAACGGGGATCTTCATTGGAAACTAGGATGCGCCTCGCCAACCTACGTGGACAACCTAGATTACTACGTACCAATAGGGCGGAACACTCTCTTCTGGCGTTAAAGCAAAAGTATTTTGAAGGAGGGGACAAGGTTGGTCACATATTGGCGGGAAGGCAAAAGGCTCGGCCAGCCAAGGCCGACATAGCCAATGTCTGGCTTCCTGGCGGAAATAGGGCTGTCCCGGAGAAGGACAAATGGAGGCATTCCAAAAATACTATGCTGCCCTGAACCAGAGGGAAGCCCCCGAGCAGGAGAGATAGAGGTCGTCTTGAATGGGTATGGAGGGACACCACTGCCTCCAGTATGTGCGAAGGATCTAGAGGGCCCCATCCTCGCAGAGGAAATAAAGGCAGCAATAAAGGACCTTCCTTTAGGGAAGACACCGGGACCGGACGGTCTGCCCCTGTCCTTCAGTCCCAACTCCGACTCCACCTCCTGCGGGTGTACAACTCCTTTACAGATGACGAAGGGCCGTCCCCAGATATGGGTATGGCGGAGATCGCATTGATACCGAAGCCTGGGAAGGATCCTGCGCTGTGCGCATCCTATCGCCCAATAGCTCTGCTGAATACGGACCTTAAAATATACACCAAACTCCTGCTTAGTGCCTCGAACCGTATATGCCGAGCCTTGTAGACCCAGACCAGGCTGGGTTAATCCGCTATCGGCAGGGAGCGGACAATGTACGCAGGTTTGCACACCTAGTGGGGAAGGTACATCATTGGAAGATCCCGGCTTGTCTCCTGTTGCTGGACGCCGAGAAGGCCTTCGATCGGGTTGACTGGACCTTTCTGTGGGCTACTTTGCAGAAGTTCGGACTGTGCCCCCTGATGGTCGCGAGGATTATGGCCCCATATGTGCGGCCGCAGGCCAGGATCCGGGTCAACGGCACGCTGACAGCGCCGTTCAACATATGCAGGGGTACAACCGCTGTCGCCCCTGTTGTTGCCCTCACGTTAGAGCCCCTCGCAGAAATGATCCAGCAAGCGCTGGACATACATGACATCACCCATGGAGGTCGGAGCAAAAAGGTGGCATTGTTTGCAGACAACCTTATCCTTACACTGACGCGTCCAGGGGAATCCCTTCGGGCCTTGCACAGGGTGCTCAGCCTCTATGAGGGCACCTCTGGCCTTAAGATCAACCATGATAAATCGTGGGCCCTTAATCTTTCCATCCCTAATGAAGACCTGCCTGCTATTAAAGACGCGTCACCCTATCAGTGGGCTGAGCGCCCTATCCGCTACCTAGGCCTCTTACTGACCCCCACCCTGGGTGAGTGGACGTCGGTGAATTGGCGGGAATGTAGGATGGAAATCCACGAGGATATGCAGAGATGGAGACCCCTGATGCTGTCCTGGCTGGGTAGACTGAACGCCATTAAAATGTCGATTCTCCCCAAAATCCTATACCATTTCCAATGCCTGCCCACTTCGATCCCACTACATTGCATACGAAGCCTCCAACGGGAACTTACATCCTTTATATGGTGCGGGAGAAAGCCCCGCTTTTTGCAACAGCTCCTCATGTTGCCGCGGGACAGGGGCGGCCTAGCGTGCCCCAACCTGGTACATTACTACTGGGCCTCGCACCTCCGCTTTGTGGTGGAGTGGGGAGTAACGAAAAGTGAGAAAGGATGGCTCCACATGGATCGAGCTGTGATGAGGCGAGCCATCTGGGACCTGCCATGGCTGCATTGCGTCGTCCGTTCCAGGAGTGCATACATGGCGATACCCACAAAGACAGTATTGGATATATGGGACAGGGTGGCTGTATCCAGAGGCCTTACCACGTTCCCATCCCCGCACATCCCCATAGTCGGGAACCCGCATTTCCCGCCAGCCCATAAATCCCGCGCCTTCGACAAATGGCCACAGGGCGACTGTAGGTTAATATGTGACCAGTATGACGGGGGCATACTTAAACATTCGAGCACTGTCGGGATGAATTTCGTATACCACGGGAGGCAAGGTTGCAGTATGCCCAGCTCAGACACTGGGTCTCAGCAGAGGGTGTGTCACAGGAGGCCACGCGAGAATGTACCCCCTTCAAAAAATTGGCCGCTCCCCTGGAGGGTCGAAGGGACTGATCTCCAAGATATACCACATTCTATAACACGCGAGGAGCATGCATACATACCAACGTCAATGGCAGCTGGCGGGTGGCGCAGATATTGAACCCCCTCAGTGGGAAAGGCTCTGGCGAGACATCCCCAAGATATACCGGTGCATCCCGCAGAGGGAAAACGCTTACAACCTCTTGACCCAGTGTTACTACACCCCTCAGCGTCACCACAAGATGTTTCCCGCGGTTTCCCCCTTGTGCTGGAGGTGTCGCTCTGCATTGGGGGACTTTGTACATATATGGTGGGGATGCCCAGTGTTGTCTGTCTTCTGGAAGGAAGTCCTTAGCCACATAAAGGGGGTCCTGGGGTTTCCTCTGCCTGAGAACGTGGGCATGGTCTTACTCAGCATCAAACCTACCGGCCTTAAGGCACAGACACATAGCGACTGGACCCTGACGCTCCAGATGCTGGGAGCAGCGAGGCTACTCATAGCCCTATACTGGAAGAAGACCGAAGCCCCCCCATAGCATCCTGGTTTGTGAAACTCTGGCATGTTATAACAATGGAATTTCTCACAGCGCGACTGCAAGCACATGACACACGCTTTGGGGCTGTCTGGAAGCCCCTTATTAGCTACCTTTGCAATATAGAGCACGCACGACACATGCCCACCAGGCTAAGGACCCTGCGCCTCTTTGGCGATGCGGTGGCCCCGCCCAACCCCGCTAGATTGCTACCTTAGACACCTCTGATAGCTTTGGTGTCACGCTGTGGCACTATGTCCGTAGACTCCACTCCCTGGTGCACGTCTCACTCTCCTCCACTATACTCTCTGTTCCTTCCCTCCCTAGTACATCTCCTTCTTCTCCTCTCACTTCCTTCTTAGACACTCAATTCCGTATATAACCTGGGACCCCGTTGGACTACCGTTTACCTGTTGGACTAGTTACTGGGTTATCTGTTATGAATGAGGTTTTCTTATGCGGGCATTTAAGCCCAATTACTGGACTACATCTACGCGGCCGGCCCTGCCCAAGGTTGTAGGCTTAACGCTGTGTTCCAACTGCACCTATTATGAACCCTGCCGTTTGAAAATAAAACAGACTTAAAGTAAAAAATAGGATTCTGTAAAGATTATTAGGCTATGTTTAAAAACAGATTAAAAAATAGAAGAGCTTTTATATCCAGGTATGGTATATTCTCACTAAGAGTAATGTATTCTGCTACTTTATTAAAACAAAAGTGTTGATATAGCATACAGCACTGAGTTTGAATCTACTTTGTAGCTATTAAAGTAGAATGATGCCTCTTATACTGCACATTTATTGCAACTATCTACCTCTACCTCATTTAATGTTCTCCCTTATTCTTACTCACATCTACAATGTCCTCTGACTTAAACCCTTCTTCACCGATTGCATCTATCATCACTCACACCACTAATCACTTCTTCTTCTACCAGGTCCTGTTGAATCTCCTGAAAGCAATCACGATTCATGCTTTTATCCAATCCTTGAAATCATGTTGTCCTTTCCCAATGTTAGCCCCGACAATATTCCAGACTCACTAATACCACCACTTATTTGCATACTTACGCTAATGCTAGCCCTAAAGACTACAGCTGCCTCTTATCTAGCATATGCTCTATTCCTACAAATCCTTCCAAACCAACTCTCCTAGAGTTCCTCTCTGCTGTCCTTCTCAACTTTGAATACTCTTTCTTCTTTAAGCTTCTTCGCCCTTTCCCTAAAAATAAATATAATTCTAACTTCAATAACTCCACTTTTTGTGCACCTCTCCCCCAACAACTTAGGGAAAAAAAACTGTAAATTATTTTCTGAGAATATGTTAAAAGATGGATGGGAGTGAAATGCATTGTGTCATCATTTTCCCTGCTTGGATCTACTACTACTTCACCCACTTGCAAATACCACCACAAGGTACAATGTGGTGAGTAACTCATGCATGTTAGCATGTATCCACAGTCTGGATACTTCTGTGCATGATGTATTGGGCAAAAGATCTGAAGAGAATTAAAGGCAACAAGACATCAGAAGTCATCACTTCCCTAAGGATCAGTCTTCATTTACATAATTGACCTTGGAGTTCTATATGTTTATTTATCTGCTAAAGAACCTTGCCCTGACTGGTCTGTAAAGCATGGTCTATAATATTAGTTGTCTGCAGAAGTACAATTGTTATGTGAATCTAAAGCAAGCAGGGTAATACTGACCTAATAAAGACACACCCATAATATAGACACTATTACACAAATTAATTCAATTATGATAGTACTAATTACTTGAAGGTTCTGATATTCCCTTTGCCTTGAGATGAAAACTGAGCACACTAGTGCTCTAAAAATAGTAAGGATCAAAAGAAGTTATGGAGCCCTAACAACTAGCTGCATGACATTCATAACACTGTCACACTAAGTAAAAGTATGCGGTTGATGCATTGGTCCTAGATCCAGTCTTTAGGTTTGAACTGCAAAATACTAACAAAGCAACCTGCCTGAATCCCTAACTAACAAACTAAGGGCGTGATTACAACATCAGTCAGTTAAGCTCTGAATGGCATTCAGATTTTCTAAACCGTGTCAGAACCAATCGTAATCGGTCGGTCATTCCGAATCAGTTCTGACAGGCATTCTGAAACTCAAAGCCGAATTGTACAGCTCTATGGACTGTGTTTCCAACCAATGTATTACGATGTCAGATTTGGACAGCCGTGCTGACTCGCACTGTTCAACACAAAAAGGCTGTCAGAAACTGATTTTGGGGACCCCTAGTCAGGTCCTATAACATATTTGGATCTTGATCTTCCAGCAGTTACAGAAGAAGGAACTGTGAAGGAGGTACTCAAAGTGGAACTCTGGAGCTAATAAAACCAAGTGCCTTGACACAGGAAAGTATGATCCACCCCTACAGGTGAAGTACTGGGATAAGCTTATGTGGGGTCCAAAAAGCGTGAGCCTGAAGAGATTCTACCCTTTCTTCAGACACTTCATAGGCAAAGAGAGAGTTTTAAATCCAGTGTAGCTTTCAGAGAAACATAACTGGTCCAGACAGATAAGAGCATGACACCACTTCCCCTTCAACCTCCTCCCTTCCACTGGTTTGGGATTTGCAGGACATCAGTGGTGAAACTATCTGAACACTGTAGGTATAGAGTATGCACATGACTCATTGATTGCTAGATCCTTTTCTTGGAGCTATACCCTTTTTAGGCTGTGATATATTCTAACTTTCCTCAAACACACTTGGAATCTAGAATTCAGAATGACTGTCTAGCAACATAGGTGCTGATTTGTGAAGTATGCATATGTCTACATTTAGTGGTTTGATCCAGGTGACAGGGAAAACTGGAAGTATAAACAGTGGGAGGCACAATCAGTTTAACTGCAAAGTTCATCCTTCTTTGACATGAAAAGATTCATTATGATGCGGTTGCTGTTTGGTTCACCCATTGATACACAAATACGTGGTAGAGAAATGGACCAGATATCCTGGATGCTACTATGAAGTTGGCCTATTTTGAGAATCTGCATACAACTTGTACTTCATTTTAGTGTTTATGAGATTTTTCTTAGCACCTTGTAAAATGTCATCAAGCTGCTTCTCATGTTCGTGCATATCAGGTAACATTCCAGGATATGTCACATCAAACCCAATAATATCTGGATGGTTCCTTTGATGGCTCAAGAAGGGGAATAACACTAAGGTGCCGTGGGCTATGCTGTTGAACACAACTTCTGCCAACCAGACTAAATAAGTCCAAAAACCTGAATCCTATAATGACTACTATTGTAATTTGAACATTTGGTTCGGTTTCACCATCTTCCCACAGGTTTGAGGATGATGGTTAGAACCAAGCAGTATACATCAGGTGGCACAAACATCACAAAAAATTGGAACTAAAAGTATGAAATTCTAAGGGGTGTCAAAGAGCTGTAGCTGAAGATGGTGGCATAGGTAGTGAGCTCCACAAGCCTGATTGCATAAAGTTTTCCCCACTCTCAATGGTAACCTGTGCTCACATTTATGAATGCACATGCAGTTCAAATTCCAAAGACCTTACCCTACTGTACATTTCAGCAAGATTGGTGTGGATTCCCCGGATGTGGCGACAGTGACCTGGGCAAGACAGAAGTTGAACGGCTGCCTGGAGCTGAGAGTCCTGGAAAGCTACTGCAGGTGGCCCGGCTGGGATCAGTCAGGGTCTGTGCAGTGCTAATGAGAAGTCAGCCTGGTACTGCCTAGGAGGTAAGATACCTACCTTTGGCTGCATGGTGGTCTGAACGTGTGTGGGCAACATTGTGGGCTTTTGACTGCCCCTCCTGAGGGCCTGGTCCCCAAATGAGACTATACCAAGACAGGGCAGGTAGGCAAACAGGCCGAACATGACTGCTGGCTGATTTCTTCCCCTCTAAGGTGCCTGAGGGCCAGCATGGCTAAAGAGGATTGCACCTGTTAACGCTAAGGCTTACAAACTACAACCTGGGCTCCCACCTGAATTCTGCGTGGAACTGCCTGTGACCATCTGTATAGTGAAGGGACAATGGTGGCGTGATGAGGGAGCCCGAGTCTTGGTGAAGGCAGGCACACGATGGGCATGCTGAATGGCAGGTACCTGCTGCACCTCTGAAGTGACTGTGCTAACACTATGTGAATTTTAATTAGGAGGGGCCCTGTGGTATCTTTGCACTAAGGGGTGCACCAGGACAAAACAGCCCATATGCGGGGGCCACCACATGTGTATGGGTGGGTGTGTGGTAGTAGGATATTTGGCCCTCAGCTGCATATGTCAGCGATTCTGCGGTCCATATGCACTATCCCACTCGCACCCACTGTGCCTTGCAATTGTGCAGCTATACCTCCGGTCTATGTGTCTGTTTACCTGGCATCAAGGTTGTCTCCAGAAAACACTGTGCCTATAATTCCTACGTGAACATGGCACAAGGCCAGCACACATCGGTCTAAGGATCTTGTGGGCCATTAATGACACGTCCAGGGAGCTTATTGATTATATTGTTGCTTTTGAACATACTTGAATGCACCTTAGCATGGGTAAAGAGAATAATAAACAGTCCAAACTGCAATTTGATAAAAACCTTAGACTTCTCAAGTTGAGCTGCAGCAGGCGACCCTCTGATCATTACACGTGATGGCATAGCCACATTACTTTGAAAACTGAGAGACAGTCTACAGTTCATTGATAATAAGATCAACAATTTGATCAACAATTTTACAGCCAGGATGGACTACTTTCAATAGCGCACTGATAAACACGACACCAGTCTTGAACGAGTGGAGACTAGAGTCTCAGATGACAAGGGCTCACACCAGCAAACTGAGAACACCCTTACCCAGTTCACACAGGAGTTAAATACAGTGGAGGCAAAGAAGGGTGACTTGTCAGAAAGCTCCCACTACGACAACAATTGCATATTCTGCTTGCAGAAACTACTCAAATTTCTACCATGGAGCTGTTTGTGGAACAGTTGCTGGAATCCCTATTTGGCCATGAATCCTTTTTGGTGTTTTATTTTTACAAGCTCATGGCACATGGATCATGTGCATCAATCACTGGCCTCAAACCCATGACCAGGACAAAACCCCACACCTATCATAGTGAGAGTTTTAAATTATAGAGACAGACCATGCCCTGCAACTCAACAGGCTATACTGGACCTTCAACATGCTTGTACCCCATAGGTTTATACCCGGACGTCTTTCCAGCGGTGCAGGAGTTTAGGAGATGTTTCCTGTAATTCAAGAAACTCTTGCTGGCACACTATGACATACACTCTATGTTGTTCCTAGCCTATTTGCAAATTGAGCATTGGGGAAAGGCACACTTTGTGTATCCTGATGCTGCATTGGAACTTATTAATTTACATACTGGACCCAGCGATGCACCTAGATTGGCACTGTGTAGCACTCCTCCTCCTGGGGAAGCTGTATACAGGATAACTCCACTCTAAATAAGAAAGAGTAATGTTTGAAGCTCTATCGGTAACCAAAAGCAATGGAATTCCATGATGAAATACTAAAGTCACACAATACAAGTTTAGTGGAGAGCGCCAATTTAAATACACAAGTCCAATTAATGGCTCTTCATTAAAAGAAATGTCATGCTCTTTCAAAAAAAGATTTAATATATATATGACCAATTTTAGTACAGATACTAGTCCACAAGTTTCCACAAAGACATATTTCATATTATTACACATTGTTTTAACACAAAATTTCAATTAACTCTTTTACAGAGTGTTTCCACATATACTTTCCAATTTACTAATGCATATGTTAAGATAATTTCAGCCTACACGAGTTTTACTGTGATACATGCTGCTTCTTCAGGGCTGAAATGGAAAAACACAAACGGAAAAACGGTATACATCCATAATAAAACACGCTCAATCGTAATTTTAATATATATAAAAGTCAAGTTTTATGTTCAACAATTATAAACAAAGATAACTATCTCTACATTGATACTGATATTGGCATGACTAAACCTACTTTTCCTAGGTTGAAGAAGACATTCAACCTGTGTTGTTAAGGTGTAATATGTCCATGAAATTAAATCATAGCCTCTCTCAACTATCTGACCCACTTGCCTTGTATAGTTTTTGAGTCATATATATCCCTACAAAGAAAATTGCTAATTGTTGAAGTCCTTATCCCATTATTTGGAATAGCCTATACAACTAATTATCACTAAAAGGTAGTGGCCTTACCGCTTGATTTGTGAGACTTGAGCTCTCTATTTGTAAATTGAATCAATTGGTAACACAGCAATGATTTAAAATGAATGTCTAAAAAGAAGACAACAGAAAATATGAAAGAGAGAAAAAAGAAGACATTAAATGTCTAAAAACATTATATATATTAACTAATTCAGTGACTGACCAATAAGACTTATTGTTTAAACAGTCCCCAACATAGGACAATGTAAGTAAGTAAGTAATATTTTATTTGTGCATGACTAATTAAAATCTTTACAAAAATATAAAATACCAGTAGCAACATTAAAAACCAAACTGTAATTAGGATTAAAAAGAATACTGCATTACTGTGAGCAGATCAAAGATGTCCTCAGGTGCTAGTGAAGAACTTCAAACGATGTCAAGTCTTTTTTTTAATGAGTCAAAGAACTTCACGACCTGGCAGTTAAATTTTGTGTTGCTAGAAGTAAAGCATAGTATAACTGCCTGCCTACAGGTCCGAACAGCATGTGACTTAAAAGATGGAAGCAGAAGATTGCGCCTCAGGTCCCTCAGTCTAGGGCATATACATATCACGTGGACAATATCCTCCATGCCAGACTTGCACAGGCGACATTGTTGCAAAGCGGGTGGTCTCACCCAGGGGGGGAGGTGTGGCAATATCGGGATTACACCGAGGCGCAGTTTTAAGAATTTTTCTTTGACTTGTATTTTCATCCTGATGTTAAGGTATGCTTGTGACTGTTAATTTACCATAGCCACCCAGGGTTGTCCATCCGTGCGCTCTGTTTGCTAAGACTTTCTTGTCTTCAATCGCAGAGATGATGCGTGCTGATTTTTTAGCCAGTTTTTGAAAGGACTGGATGTCTGTAGACGTTTCCCAGGTGTCAGACAAACCCAGGACTTCAATTGATTCAAAAAGATAAACTCTATGCAGCGACGTGCGGTGCCGTAGTAGCTCAGACCATATGTTGGCGTTTAGGGAGTCGGCTTCTGCGTTGCGGATTTTGCGCCAGGTTGCTACGTACACACTCCGCCTTTCTAGAGTTTGTTTGATGATGCCGAATTCCAAACGAATCTGGGCAGGGGAGACATATTTAGGAAGGTTGAAAATGGCCCTATAGGAGTTGGCTATGACCGTGTCCAGCAGTTCGGCATCCTTCCCATGAAGTGATTCACTCCCATACGTGAGAGTTGGTTGTAGTTTCGCACGCAAGATATCAAGAAAAGGTTTTAGTGTGAGATCAGGGAGTTTTGCCTTTACAGATTTTAATGCCAGGTACGTCATTGTGGCTTTCCCTTGGATGGAATGGAGTTGAGGTCTAGAGTTGTTGTTTGAATCCAAGAGGACACCCAGATATTTATATGAGGCTACCCTGTCAAGTTTTTCTCCATTCAGGTACAAGCAAGGATTCAGTTTTTTCCTATAATTGACCGTCATGGATTTTGACTTATGAAGATTTATTTGGAGGCCGTTCTTTGCTGAGATGGCATAGGTTGCGTTCAGGAGGTGCTGGAGGCCTACTTGGGAGCGGCTTATCAACACAAGGTTGTCGGCGTACAGCAGATTTGAGAGAGTGATGTTCCCTAATTTGGGTGCGTGATTACGGCATTTCTCTAATTCTGCAGGCAGATCCGCTAAAAAGAGATTAAATAGGATGGGCGCTAGAAGGCAACCCTGCTTTAATCCCTTTGTCGTCCTGATCGGCTTTGAGACGTGTGTGCCAGCCCCAAGCTTGATTTTAATCCAGGTATTGGAGTGGAGCAGTATTAGAACGTCTAGGAGGCACTTCGGAATGCCCCAGTTGTAAAGTTTCAGCCAAAGTTTGTTGCGATCGACGTGATCGAAAGCTGCAGAATAATCGATAAATGTAAGGAATAAGTGTGACTTAGCTGCTTTTGCTGCACTTATCACAAGGGACAGAGCCATGATGTTGGTGATGGTCCCTTGACCTTTGCAGAAACCCGTTTGATTGAAGGGAATGATGTCGTTTTCGGAGGCCCATGATGATAATTCCTCCAGGATAAGTCCTGCAAAGTATTTTGCTTCAACGTCAAGCAAAGCAATGAGACGGTAACTATTTGGATGGCTCTTGTTCCCGTGTTTGTAAATAGGACTTATGACGGACCCATGCCATGAGTCAGGAAGAGTCAAAGTGGAGCTTATGTTGGTGAATATTGGGGCCAGCGATGCACTCCAAAAATCCGCATCTGATTTATACAGTATAGATGGTATTCCATTTGGCCCAGGCTCTCCATTAGGTCTCCCTTTTTTTATTTGCCGACTGATGTATGCTGGGATAATTTTCATTCGCTCTTGCTCAGCGTCCTTTGCTAGACTTTCTTCCTCTTTTGGATAGTCAGATTTCGTTGGACTTATTCCATCACCCTCCCATGGTCCCTGTATGCTCGCGATCTCGTGGTAATTGAGTTGTTCCTCCTTTCCAGGCCTTAGAGGTGTTAAGCCAGGAGACATTGTTGTCGTGACACCTATAGCGTCATTATCATTGAAGTGTGATGATAGGTATTTTGTCCATACTTCCTCAGATATATGAGAATTTTGCCCTAAATGGTCGGGGTTCTGCAATCTTTTTACCATTCGCCAAAGCCTGGAGCTGTTTTTCTGCTTCCCCTCGTGGACAAGTTTTATCCAAAAATTGTCATTTCTTTGCTTTTGACTTTCCCATTTCATCCGTTTAAGCTGTTTTTTAGCTTCCCGGAGAACTGTTTGCAAGCTACAGTTTGCCTGGTCCTTTCTCATTAGTCTCAAGGTTTGATTTATTATTCGTTTTTGTACTTTCATGTCCATGGTTAAGTGTTTCCCGATCGAAGACCCCTTTATTTGTCCTGGGTTTTTGGACGCCATACCTATCATTTTCCCCATCATGGCGTCGCCGAAATTTTGCCAGACGTCCGTCAGCTTGGTGGAGGACCCAGAGATTTGAGAAAAAAGGGTTTTCGCGGTGAGGCTGATGGAGTCAATGTTGCCGGAGTTACACCGTAGCCGCTTTAAGTTTGAACTAACATCTGTAACTGGGCCAGTAAAGGGCACAATTTCCAGTTTCTAGCTGGGTCTTATTTCAGCCACTAGGGGCAGGTGATCGCTGAAGTCGCTCGCTCCAATTTTGAAGGAAGAAACCCAACAAAACATGTTCAGAGAAACGAAGATGTAGTCGAGGTGCGAGGAGTGCAAGTTAGAGTGGAAGGTGGCTACTGGAGGGTTGTCTTCGACATAGCGACCGTTTAAGGCCCTTAGATTGAGTTGTTCCAAATGGGAAAGGAATTTTTTGGAGAGCTTCGTTCGGGTATTATTTTTTGTGGTGCCTTGAGGCGGCACGCCCCATGCTGTGTTTAGTTCTTGAATGAGGTCGCTGTCTTGATCTTTGCTGATGAGAAGCGTGTTGATGTCACCGGCCATCAAGAATAGGCTTACCTTATTTTTTCTAAAACTTTCACCAGCTCTTCTAGCGCCTTATGTTTATGTTTGGGATGAACATAGGTGTTGATTATGATTGTTTCTTGGGGCTGCATTGTTAGCCCAAGTGAGAGCTTTACCACTTGGATGACACTTGGTGGAGAAATGTGAAAGTCCATTGCCTCGTTTTTGCCTATTGTTGATATGGGTGCGAGGACCGTCATCCCTCCCGATCTGCGACCAAAGATTGAATTTTTCTTTGCCGGTATGGAACAGGACGTGAACCCCTGAAGATCGAATCCTTTGTCTTCCCAGGTTTCTTGTAATAATAGGAGGTCAAATGTGAGTAGATATTGTAGGAATTCAGGGGCGGTCTTTTTGCTTTCTAGGCTGTTAATGTTCCAGGAACAGATTCTTAAATCACTGCCCCTTGCTGAGTAACTGGAAAGAACTTGCCCTTTTTGTCAGTTATCTACATTTGTGAAGCAGATTGTACGCTGAATTGACTTCCAATTAAGGTCGGATTTAAAGAGTTGAGTTTCATGGTTTTTATTTTGTGCTAGTCGAGGACTTTTTACGGATCCCCCGAGATGCCCAGGTGAACTGTTCCTGGCTCCCTTTAGTATTGAACTGATGTTATTTTGAGATTGTGACCAGGTAGGGGGTAGGAGAGGAGTCGGGTAACGGGGTTGCTTTTCAAGTTTCAAGGCAATCCCCCATTGTTGGAACGTTGCTTCCTCTTTCATTATTTTATGCTCTGTCTCCGAGGAATTCCAAGTTGTTTTGGGTATTTCTGGGCACTGAGGGGCGGTGTTGGGCTGAAACTCAACTTGGAGGAGGTCGGTAGTGCTGATTTTTGCAAGGTTTGTTAGTGAGTGCATAAGTTTTAATATGTTACCCCTGTTCAATATATCCACCTTGCCTCTGGATCTATATTCAGGGATGAAGAAGATCGAAGTTGGAATGCTCGGGAGTTTCATTGTTGCTGAGACTATTGCTGGACTCTTGTTCTCCTGTTACACCTGATCAGTCTGAGAACCTGAGGAGGTTGTCTCTGAGGCAGGGAAGAACCCACTTTGGTCGTTGCCTAACCTCGTCGACCCCAATGTGCTGTTTAATTTTGATGTAGGCTGTTGGGGTTTCTCAGTGACGTTGGCCATGGGAGTGTCATCATAGCCTATTGTTGAGGCCTCGTCAGCTGGTTTAGGTTTTGTGGAGACGTTGTTATGGCCTAGTTGTATTGGTTTGAATTGTAAAAGTTTCTGTTTGTATTTTGAAGATGACGATTTCTTTGCAGATGTAAGACCTGAGTTTGCACTCTGAGAAGGAGATACCAAAGGGGAAGTACGTGGAGCCTCGGGCAGTGGAGATGACTGGCCATTGGTTGTCGGGCTCCGGGTGACGGAGGCTGATGAAGGGGAGGAATTTGAGTGATCTTCAACCTTATGCATGGCGCATGTTAGAGCCCGATATCTGCCTTTCCTTTTATTCTTTCTCCGGGACTTGGCATTGGGGTGGAAAGGGGGGGTTAACTATGATCCGAGTGGTAGGTGCTGACTCTGTTTCCTGAGACCCAGGAGGTAGTGGTTGAACTAAGGATGAGATGGTGACAGGGGGCTTGGTCACTGGGCATGGTATCGACCCAGAGGGTACTGGTATTGGGTCAGAGGTTTGGGGCATTAGGGTTTGAGTGACTGTTGATTTTAAGTCACTTATCAAGACCCCTAGCATCGATGGAAGAGATGAAAGCTTGTCTAAGAGAGGGTCGTAGGGAGGCAGTTTTAACGGAGATGGTTGAGCTGCAAAGACGGCATCTTGGCCTCGCTTTATGAGGCCGTTCAGATCCGAGATTTTTCGATCAATCCCAGAAATGGAGTCGGCCATTGATTGCAGGACAGAAAGTTGTACATCCATTTTTTGTGATTGGAAGTCCAAAGCGGTGGCCGAGTATTGCAGGGTATTTAAGATTGTTATCCATGGAGTGTCGAGAGCTGGTTGTCAAGGATGGTGTGCCTTTCTTTTTTGGGCGAGGCGCTGGTAGTCAGTTTCCCTTCAAGAGGGTTGCGGTTGTATGTGGTGACTAATTCTTCCCACTCCTGGACTGCTATTGAGGACATTTCGTCGTTGATGGAGTTGTTTATGGAATGGGAATCGTTAAACGGCAAGAAAGTACGCCGTTGGTGCCGTTGGTAGTGCCGTGGGTGTAGCTGGCCGAGTATTTGGAGGTGTTTGAGCACTGGTGCATCTCGAGTTGGAGTGTAGTGTTTTGGACCGGGACAGGGGGGAACTTGGGAGGCGGGGGGATGGAGGGTCTCCTCCTTTACCTTTGGCGTCATTTTGAGAAACCATGCACTCATCTCAGGTAAACTTCGCTGCAATTGGTGAACTGCTGACAGGCTGGAGGTTGGACGCATCATCTCTTTGCTCGTCTCTGTGTATCATGGCCTCGAATACCATTGACTTGTTTTTGCTTCCTTGGGGCGGTGGGCTGAGATTTCTGCATTGGATCTCGCTCTGCTTGACCATATGACCATCGGTAGCCGATTCAAGGAGGGTGGCGTTCAGTGGAGGGCTCCAAACTCTCGGGGATTTGTTTTTTGTCTGAGTGCATTTCCAGGGGGTTGAGTGTGAGAGGATCATGATCAACTAGAAAAGAGTAGGCAGAAGTTTTTTGTGGATCAGGTGATGTTGGTGTGTAATTACCCGCTGCGGCCCCGTTCCTAGATGGAAAGAAGACATTGGCCGAGTGGGGTGGGCCGTTGTGGCTCATCATCGTGTGGCTAGAGGGAGATTCAGCTTGTAGGAGAGGAGTTTAAAGGCCACAAATATTCCCAGACTTGGAGTAAATTGCTGTCCCGGGGTCTTTAAGGAAGAAGAATTTGGTGTAAATCTTGGGCTGAAAAGTACATGACCTTTTCTTTGCTGGGAGACCATCGATGGATATGAGATTGTCCGGGGTTATTGGTGAGGTCTTTGGTAAGAACTTTGATTTTGACGATGATTTTATTTGTGTAGGCCTATTTGAGCACTGAGAGGCCAGGGTTGGCCCAGGTGATCCCAAGGGGATATTAACCTGATCATTTTTATTTGTCATCGAAATTGAAGGTGAAGTTACAGTTTGATTTAAAGATGGAGTTTCCATTGCAGACAGGAGTGGGTCCTCCTGATTTTTTTATTATGTTTGTATGGGTTGACGGCTTGAGTGCTGTTTGGATGAGGTGTGGACATTGATTCTAGGTTTTCAAGTTTCCTTTTTCGTGCTTTAGGCTTATCGTTTGATTTAGGCTTTAATTGTAGCCTGACTAAGCCTGATCTCATTGCTCTGAATGGTTGACGCCTCTATGACGCCTCTGTGATTTAACCTTATCTGCTGTGGTTGGGCTTAAACACGACCCTAGCGGGAGTTGTAGTTGTAGTTGTAGTTGTAGATGTAGATTGTGCCGCTGGTGTGGCTGTGCCTTCTATTGAGACCTATTAGGAGCCAGATAGTCAGTTAGCCGGGATTTCCTGGATTGATCACAAATGTAACCGGTGGTTGCTAGTGATTGCTAATTGCAGGCAGCTAGGTGCGACTAGCGGCTGACGGTTGATAGCTCCCGCGAGGAGTGGCAGGTGTTTTCCAGGTGGGGTCTATCTTGTGAATACAGGATGTCAGATGAACTAAGGCTGACTGGCACACTAAGAGGTCAAAGAGGTCAAAGGGGAGTCACTGCTGTTGCGAGCGGTGCACGTGGGTAGGGCCACAGGACAGCACGACCTACTCGAGCAGCCTTCCGGCCACCCCTCAGGCTCTTACTCAGCGGCCGCCTCTATCGGCAGCCGCACTCGCATGTGCTGGAAAGCCTTGCAGGACCCTGTGTTGCCTTGTGCCTTATACCTTATGACACCGCCGTAAGATGTCATGAGAGAACGTGTGTGATGTAAGCACCGCTGCTGCCCACCCCCGGCTCACCGACTCACCGGGTACGGGCTGAAGCTTGTTGCTTTTCCGCAGCTTTGAAGTTCCTCCCTGGAGCTGAGGGCTGGCGGCGGCGGCAGTGTTGTTCTCGCAGCGCGGGACTCGCACTCACACCTGCACGCGGCTTGTGGCCTGATCTCCTCTGGCGGCTGGCGGCTGACGAGCTGCTGGGTGAGCTGCAGGACCTGGCATTGGTGTTGGTGTTGGCGTTGGGTCTAGTTCACCTCAGGTAACACCAGCAACTCCCAAGCTCCAAAGCTCCAAGACTCCCAAGACCGCCTGAGCTTAGCTTAGCTTGGCTTGGCTGGCTTGGCTGGCGGAGCGGAGGGGGGTGGTGGAGGGGGTGGGTTTGCCGAGCGTGCAAGAACTCGGCCTTGCCTCGGTCACGTCACCAAGACCGGGCACCGGTAGAGCCCCTACACCAGCGTAGCACCACTCCGTGCTCTTGTGCTGTTCTTGTGCTGTACAGGCGCAGGATCACAGGCTCCCCAGGCTCAACCGCCCCTCAAGCCTCAAGCCTCAAGCCAGTGCCTCGCCCCACTCGCAGCCCTATCTCCTCTCTCCTTGCTTTTTTCCGCTTTCCCGCTTTACCAGCAAATGAGGCTTTTTTACCGTTTGCTCCTCAGCGCACAAAGCCCGTGTGCCCAGCTCCGCTCTGCATCGCGCCGCCGTCGCCAGAGTAAAAATCAGCATGGGAAAGCGATGATAAACGGCACCTCTGGGGAAGCAACGTGGGGTTCTCTGTTCGCTGTTCGCTGTTCGCAGCAGTTAACGGCTTGCTCGTGGCTCGTAGCTCTTAGCTCCGTGCCTCCGCTCCGCTCCACTCTGCCTGCCTGCCTGCTTGCGTCTCACGTGACCGGAAGCAGACAGTTTTCTGCTACGCACCCAGAGTCTGACCAAGAGCTCCCGTGGCCCCCAGCCGGCTGCCTGCCGAGGGCTCCCCCCGGTACCGGGCCGCTCCCGCTTTTTGCCCGCCGCCGCTGCTGCAAAAGCTGCGAGTTCTGGCTGCCTCCTGTGATCACGCTCCCGCGCTCTGCCCTGCACAGGGGGAGGGGGAACAGGCAAGCCGCCAGCCAGAAAGCCGCTCGCACCGGGGGAAAGGTGGAGAGGCCGGAGAGGCCGAGAAGGGTCAAATCCGTGGCACTGCCTCTCAAACACGCCGTCTCACTCGCGTCCTCCAGCAGAGTGCGGCACTCTGTGATCTACTGCTTCAGTCTCATACATAGGACAATGGGCAAGCCTAATTATTGATTGAAAACAACACTTTCCATGTAAATTCCATTCCACAACATCTTGGTAACACATAGTGGATTGTTTATCCACCAGTTCTCACACTCACCCTCAATTATTATATCAGATCCATGCAGATAGCAGGCTACAATCAGTTTCTTTCCTACAGAGGTTGTTTCCAAAGTTCTGTCCTGCTTGAAATGACACATTTACAAAACTCCACTAGCTTCCAAATATTAAGATTTTTTCTATACAGTGACAGAAAAGTGCTCCATGATACTTTCCTATAAGGAAAGAAACAAATCCAATGAGCAAAATCAGACCTTCAAGTTGCACATGATAGAAAACTTTGCCATTTGGTATCCCCTACAATATCCACATTTGTGATATAATACCCACATTCAAATCCCAAATGGATTTTTTTATGAGTAAAGTCAAACCACGGCCCTTTAGCGCCGTTAACTATCACATTTGATACATTAAGAGTCTCAAAATAAAATGTAACCACTTTTCCGAAGAAACACATTAAACTGAAGTTTGCAGCCGGATAATGGTGTTATTTTGACATTTACGCAGTGCCAGCCACTTCCTCAGAATCTTGTGATCTTGCATACATCCTAAATCAATGTACAGCAATGAGTCTAATTTTCCAAATCATTCTCTCTATAACTCACCATACATTAAACAAAACTGCACAAAAATGCTACAAATGTTGCCGTTCCCTAGTACCCTCGAGACCCAGTCATTGCCTCTTCTAAAACAAATTAAGGCTATGAGAAAATCACACCATTATATTAGCAGTATTAACAGTCCACTATCAGATAACGCTCAACTGTTTGTGATCCTACTGCCCATAAAACACCACATACAAAGACTTTTTTAACAAACATAAGACAGTAGCATGTTATCTAGACATATATTATTCTTTTTTAGATAAGAAAGATGCTATTCCATTATCATCTCTTCAATTTCTTATGCAATGTTTCCATCATCAACAATATCTGCAATATGTGCATTCAATCCAACCCAAATCAATGGGATTCACTGTTAGTAATACACAGGAGTTACATGGTCTTGATTAAAAAAATTCATTGGGGCTGACAAGATTAAAACATGTACAAAAATTGATATGATGCTTATCAAAAATAGAACTATTTGCAAATTATCATATACCTTCTTCTAGAAAATAGAAAAGTGAATACGAAAGACCCCAAGAAAAAGCACAATACACATTTATACAAATTCAAATATCAATATTTACAAACACAGGGAATACATATATACTTCAGGTTTGAGATTCCAATGAATTCTGTACATTCAACCGAAAGTCTTAAAATTAGGATTTTTCTCAATTTAGTAGTAGTAAAGTTAGGACTCCTAACTTTAGGACTCCTAAATGCATTCTGTGAATACCGTAAGTCTTAAAATTAGGATTTTTCTCAATTTAATAGTGGTAAAGTTAGGAAAATCCTAATTTTAAGACTTTCGGTATTCACAGAAGGCATTTAGGAGTCCTAAAGTTAGGAGTCCTAACTTTACTACTACTAAATTGAGAAAAATCCTAATTTTACGACTTTCGGTATTCACAGAAGGCATTTAGGAGTCCTAAAGTTAGGAGTCCTAACTTTACTACTATTAAATTGAGAAAAATCCTAATTGTAAGACTTACAGTATTCGCAGAATGCATTTAGGAGTCCTAAAGTTAGGAGTCCTAACTTTACTACTACTAAATTGAGAAAAATCCTAATTTTAAGACTTTCGGTATTCACAGAAGGCATTTAGGAGTCCTAAAGTTAGGAGTCCTAACTTTACTACTACTAAATTGAGAAAAATCCTAATTTTAAGACTTTTGGTATTCACAGAAGGCATTTAGGAGTCCTAAAGTTAGGAGTCCTAACTTTACTACTACTAAATTGAGAAAAATCCTAATTTTAAGACTTTCGGTATTCACAGAAGGCATTTAGGAGTCCTAAAGTTAGGAGTCCTAACTTTACTACTATTACATTGAGAAAAATCCTAATTTTAAGACTTACGGTATTCACAGAATGCATTTAGGAGTCCTAAAGTTAGGAGTTCTAACTTCTGTGAATACCGAAATGAGTAAGTGTCTTCTGTGAATACCAAAATGAGTAAGTGCCTTCTGTGAATACGTAAATGGTAGTAAGTTTAGGATTTTGTCTTAAGTTAGTTCTGTGAATCGGGCCCATTGAGATTAGTTACCTATATTGCCCTGATAAAAAATGTATCTCTTTTCTATCCAAACACTCACTTGCAATTTATCACCAAAGTCCTCAAATATCTTCAATATTACTGCCCTGCGCTGCATATAAGTAAATCTCAGATGGTAGTCTCTAAAAGTATAATAATACCCAATGACAACTGCACAGTTCATATTGATCTCCTGAATAAGTGTGTACATATAACCTAATTACTTACATCAAATTATATCTTTGTCCCCATTAGTGTATATGTAGTTCCAGTGTGTATAATTTTAGTCATGTTTCATCAAAAGGGATAGGGTCTCCTAACAGGGATCTAAAAATCAAAAGGGGAATAGAATACAAACTATTTCACAATTCTAATAACTTTGCTTGCATTATTATTAGTTACCAGTTCCTATAAACTACAAGAAAATAAATAAACCAACACATACCATTATCCATTTGAAGAAACTACTGCCTAGAAATTCCGAGGAGTGGTTTGGATGTTTGCACTGGTTTGAGATATGAGTTTCCCTTTTCCAGACAATGTGGCGACATGAAAACAAAATGGGTTTATATACGCTTTTTTATTTTTTGTACCTGTTGGAAATTAGACCGGCTTTGAGTATGAGGGACCTGAGAGCGACTTTGTGAGATGTTGATTACACACAGCCTCCGTAATTGTTTTAGTTTCCATATCTTGGTGGATAGGAATATCTGTGATATGATCGGCTAATGAGAAGAAATGCTTTGCAGTGATTGGTCAAATGATAAGGTGAATGGAATGTGGTAGAACACAAAGGAGCTCGGTAACTGTTAATGGTCCCAGGCACTGGGGTTGACAGATAATACAAGCATTAATATTTCTACGGGGTTTACTAACACAAGTGGCTAAACGTCAAGATATAGAGAAGAGTTCAGTTTTCGTATATCGGACAGTGTTTAAAATCTCAACAGTTAGTGTGTTTTTTAATGGTTTGCCTTGATGTTTATGAGAGTGGAGTCCAGATTGGACAGCTTATGTAGCCACGGAATAGAACGGCTCGTGAGGAAATATGATGGCACCGAGGTTGGACCACAGTGAAAATATGTTACCACATATATTTTGGAATGTATGATAGTGTGTAATTGGAGGGAATCCAACGTGCACTCCTTTTTGGTTGGGAAACGTATTTAAATAATTCATGTGAGTTTTGTGTCATTTACAACCTGTCTCTTGAAGATGGATGCTGCTGTTTGACCTGCTCTATGGAAAACAATAGTAAGTGCCCATGATATCTGGTCCTGCTGGAGTGAGTAGGTGTATTGGGCTACAGGAATTGTTTGGCAGTAGTTTTTCTTCAAATGCATAATGGTGTGTGTTGGTTTATTTGTTTTCTAGTAGTCTGTAGTAAATGTAATCTAATATTATTGAGAGCAAACTTATTAGAATTGTCATATAGGGTATATTCTATTTCCCATTTGATTTGTAGATCCCTGTGAGGAGGCTATATCCCCTTTTAATGAAGGATGAATATATTATACACACTGGAACTACAAACACACTAATGGGGACAAAGATATAATTTGATGTAAGTAATTAAGTTATATGTACACATTTATTCAGGAGATCAATATCAACAACCAATTTTTTATTAGGGCAATATAGGTAACTAATCTCATTGTGACACTCTTACGAGTAAAAAAGGGATGTTGTATATGAAATTGAATGCACAGAATTAATTTGAATTTTAACCCTGATATATATGTGTATTCTCTGTATTTGTAATATTGATATTTGAATTTGTGTAAATATATATTTTGCTGTTGTAATTTGTAGAATAAGGTGTGTATGATATTTTGTTTCTAAAGCTTTTATTTTTGGTAAGCATCACATCAATTTTTGTATATGTTTTAATCTCTTGAGCCCTGATGAGTTTGAAAACTAGTGACCCGCCCCGGTCAGCTCCTGTCTTGAAAGTTTCGGGATGATTCGTCAAGGAGGGGGCCAAGAAAAAAGGGGGGGTCTCAAAATGCGTTTTCCCCATATATTTTTCCATAGGAAACTTTAGATAAAGCTACAGCCCCAACTGCTGAACAGAATTACACAAAATTTGGCAAAAAGGTAGGTCTTGGTTCAGCAAGATCCATTTTTTGTTAAATGGTGTAAATCCATTCAAAGTTTGCCGAAAAAATAGAAAAAGAAAAAGTTTTGATATCAGGGGTAGCAGTGGGTTCGGAACCCTCCAGATCACAAGCTTCATTCTAATTGGCTGTCAACACTCCAAACCAGGAAGTGTTGGCAGCCATCTTGTGACCCGTTAGTACCAAGTCACAAGAAAACAGTAGAAAAAAACCTGAAACCCTAGGCCTGCTCAGGGGGTCCCACAAGAACCCTCAGAGCCAAAAAAGTGGCAAAAATCACAAAGGGGTTGTGAATCCCGCTGAAATTATTAAAAAAAGAATGAAGCACGGGCTCCGCGATTCATTTGAAAAAAGCTCCCGGAGGGCCAGGTACTGGGGGCACTACCAACTTATCAGGGGCCCCCGCAGCCCCGGGGCTGTAAAAAAAATGCGTGGGGGTCCCGGGACACTGCGGTTTGCAATGACAGGGTGGTGTCAATGCAAACTCTGCTTTGCTTTGTTGAAGGGAAACCTGCTCACTCTTCAAGGAAGCAAAGCAGGATTGCTTTTCCACAAGGGGAGCTGCATGTCAGCAGCTCACCTTATGGAAAAGCAATGCCGGCTCCCGCAGAAGGTTATTGGGGTTCCCCCCGTGGTCCCCAATTGAGTGGCCAGGCCCCAGGGGATGGGTCCCTGGGGTCAGAAGTGGCCCAGGAGAGGGCCACGTGCCCCCCTCCCCTGAGAAAAAAATGAAAAGCTTGCCACGGGGCTTGGGGTCCCCAGGGCCAGAAGTGGCGGGGAGGGGGGCCATGTGGCCGCCCTCCCCAATTCTAATTTAAAAATAAAATAAAAAAAGGCATTCCCCAGGGCTGGGGTTACTGGGGCCATAATTGGCCTCGGGGAGCGGGGCCACATGGCCCCCTCTTTAAAAATAATTATAAATAAAAAAGATGGTGGCCAGGCCCCAGGGGATGGGGCTCCTGGACCATAATTAGCTTCTGGACGGGGGCCACGCAGCCCCACTCCTGTATTTTTTTTAAAAAGTGGTTAGGCCCTGGGGGTGGGGTCCCCAGGGCCCCCAATATAGTAAAAGAAGGGGCCACACAGCCCTCCTTCTAAAAAAACAAAACAAAAAAAAGCAGGCATCGCGTCGGAGGCCCCGCCCCCTCCCTGCAGCACTCTGCAAACTCGACCCCTGGTGCATTGTAAGTTGGGGAATTAATTTCCTTCAAATACTGAGGTTCTCTAAAGGCCAACTAGCCTACCAGGTACCTCCAGTATGCGCCAGGGAGCTGCATTGCAGAGAGGTGGTCCAGGACCAAGTCCCCTCTTTATACCACTCTGCAACGCAGCTCAGTGGCACCTACAGGAGGTACCAGGTGGGCTAGTTGGCCCCCAGGGTCCCTCAGGATTCAAGGGAACTTAATGCCTTAACTTAGGACTCAGCAGGGGGCATGTTTGCACAGTGGTGCAGGGTGGGGTCGGGCCTGATATGTTAAGTGTACAAACACAGCTCCTGGTGCATTGTAAATAAGCGTGGGCGTAAAATCCATTTCGTTCGCGGAATTTGTGGATTTTTGACAATTTCGCGAATCGCGCAAATTTGTCCAAAAATCCGCGAATTTGCAAGCTGCGGATTCTTTTGCTTGGTCGCGCTTGAAAAATACAATATCGCTCGCGCTGCGTTGACTTACCGTGATTCTGAGTCCGCCGAGTTGTTTTTCTCCCGGTTTGAGTGTGCTGCGCCATTTTGGATCTTGCTGCTTGATCGCGCGTGAGTTTTTTGACCGCAATTATGTCATTGCGGTCCGCCATCTTGCACAGGGAGAGTTTGACAACGCGAGTACGTCATAAGGTCCCGCGATCAAGCATCACGGGAGTAAACAATGCCGAACACGTAGATGCGGTGCGCAACTGACATCCGGCGGGAGATTTGAACAGCTCGCCTTCCCGAAATTGCAAAAATTGCAATTCTGCACAAGAAATCCACCGCAGGCAGCATAAACCTCTGAAAATCATGATTCTGATCAGAAAAACTCCTCAGATTGAGATTTGGCTGCACTTTTTTGTGGAAGGAGTCCATTTTTGGGGGGGGGGAAGTGCCCCAGAGTCTCCAACTTCCTGTTCCTGTCCAGCAGGCTCCTCCCAGTGCTTTGTCCATCTCCTGGTCACTTTTCATTTGGATCTGGAGCTCGAAGGACTACTTTTTGTGGCTGCTGCTGGATATTTGTATTTGAGGACTTTTTGGACTTTGGAGCTTTTGGATCACTTTTGGATTAGAGATTTTACAAGTAAATTGGTGTTGTTTGTTTGGGGCATTGCAGTTGCTGTAACTACAATTGTAAAACTTTTTCACAACATTAAAAAAAATATATTGTGGGTAGCCACAGTATCCACTAGGCCCAGGGTTAGTCAAGGGTGCATGATACAACTGTTTCTGTGAGTTTTGTTGAACTTAAATCTCATTTATGTCATTGAATTTTAGCTCACTATATGTGTATTTTATTTATTTTATTTTGGGGTGCCTGTAAAGCCACACTAGCCAGTAGGCCCAAGGGTAGTGAGTGGTGCATGGACCAAGTCTTTCAGTGGGGTGTCTTGAATTTAAACATCATTGAGGGCACGGATGGCATTGGATTGTGGTGATTTGTGTGTGTTTTTCGACTTTTTGGGGTGGTGTTGGGGCCTGGCCATGTGTGTGGGGGCAATTTTCAGGCCTGGTCCATGCAGGGACTGGCCATGTGGTGGGGGTCAAGGGGCCATTTTGAAGCCAGATAGTGTGCTCAGGCCTGCACCCAGGTTGCCTTGCTCTCATCCATTTGGCCCTGGGGTACTCAGTGGTGCATGGACCAAGTCTTTCTGTGGGGTGTCTTGAATTTAAACATCATTGAGGGCATGGATGGCATTGGATTGTGTTGATGTGTGTGTGTTTTTTGACTTTTTGGGTGATTTCGGGGCCTGGCCATGTGGGGGCTATTTTGAGGCCTAGTCCAGGCAGGACCTGGCCATGTGGTGGGGGTCAAGGGGCCATTTTCAAGCCAGGCAGTGTGCTCAGGCCTGCACCCAGGTTGCCTTGCTTTCATCCATTAGGCCCAGGGGTACTCAGTGGTGCATGGACCAAGTCTTCCTGTGGGGTGTCTTGAATTTCAACATCATTGAGGGCATGGGTGGCATTGGATTGTGGTGATTTTTGTTTGTTTTTCGACTTTTTGGGGTGGTGTTGGGGCCTGGCCATGTGGGTGGGGGCCATTTTGAGGCCTGGTCCAGGTAGGGCCTGGTCATGTAGCTGGGGGTCTCTGGCCCATTCTGAAGCCAGGCAGTGTGCTCAGACCTACACCCAGTTTGCCTTGCTTTCTGGGTACTCAGTGGTGCATGGCCCAAGTCTTTCTGTGGGGTGTCTTGAATTTAAACATCATTGAGGGCATGGATGGCATTGGATTGTGGTGATTTGTGTGTGTTTTTCGACTTTTTGGGGTGGTGTTGGTGCCTGGCAATGTGGGTGGGGGGCATTTTGAGGCCTGGTCCAGGCAGGGCCTGGCCATGTGGTGGGGGTCAAAGGGCCATTTTGAAGCCAGGCAGTGTGCTCAAGCCTGCACCCAGTTTGCCTTGCTTTCTTCCATTAGGGCCAGTGGTACTCAGTGGTGCATGGACCAAGTCTTTCTGTGGGGTGTCTTGAATTTAAACATCATTGAGGGCATGGATGGCATTGGATTGTGGTGATTTGTGTGTGTTTTTTTACTTTTTGGGGTGGTGTTGGGGCCTGGCCATGTGGGTGGGGGACATTTTGAGGCCTGGTCCAGGCAGGGCCTGGCCATGTGGTGGGGGTCAAGGGGCCATTTTGAAGCCAGGCAGTGTGCTCAAGCCTGCACCTAGTTTGCCTTACTTTCCTCCATTAGGCCCAGGGGTACTCAGTGGTGCATGGACCAAGTCTTTCTGTGGGGTGCCTTGAATTTAAACATCATTGAGGGCATGGATGGCATTGGATTGTGGTGATTTGTGTGTGTTTTTTTACTTTTTGGGGTGTTTAACTGATGTTCCTCTGGCTTGCATTATTTTTAGGTGCACAAGAGAACCACCATTGCCAGGAAGAAGTCCTGCAGCGGTGTGTGCAGCACAACGTCACTTGACGTCACGTGTGGCCACAGACAAGGCAACTCTGCAACTCGTGCAACTGCAGTCTGCTGTTCTGACATCTGAAGAAGATGGGCCCAAAGAAAGGTGGCCGCAGCGCCTCAGCGAAAAAAGTTGCCAGTGCCACTGCCCGTAAGAAGGAGCAGAAGAAGCAAGTGGCACCACCTACCAAGGAGACTGGTGTGCCCACCGACACCTTTTTTGGGAGAAAAAAACTACGCCTGCAGCAGCAGCGGTGTCCACCGAGGACCAAGCTGGAAGCAGCACCTCTGCCTCATTGGGCTCAGTGCCACCATGCCAAGTTAGGTCCAAGACCATGAGTGCTGCTGAGGCAGCCACTTTACTTTCTCAATCACCATCGACCAGTGATGTTGGCTCATCACAAGAAAGTACTATCCAATCAACGCCGGGTGTAACTCAGCTGGCGAGTGTTCAACAATCACAGCCGCAACGACAACCACAAGTGCAACTAGTACAAGCGCAAGTACATGGGCAAGGAGAGGCACAAGTACATGGGCAAGGAGAGGCGCAAGCACATGGGCAAGGAGAGGTGCAAGTACACGGGCAAGGAGAGGTGCAAGTACATGGGCAAGGAGAGGCGCAAGTACATGCACAAGGAGAGGCACAAGTAGAGGTGCATGGAGAGGTGCAACTAGAGGTTCATGGAGCGGCACAACTGCCTACAACGCTTGTTCCTCCAGAACTAGGGTCACATCAGGAAATTGATATTCAAGTGGAGGTATACCACAGATGGAATAATGAAATCATGAAATCAGCCTAAGGATGTGCTGAACATCGGTAATCGTGCATTAGAAGCCGCAGAAGGGGTGAAAGTTATTTCGTGAGCAAGTAATGTGTGCAATAGAAATAAAGAACTTAAAACGGGTGAATTCGTCAAAACGTCAACCGAAAAGAGGAAAAAAGGAAAAAGGCTGATTTCTTGATTGCATTATTCCATCTGTGGTTCGGGCATGCGGTGCACATTGGTCTTCATATGCATGTATGTCATTTGATTATATTAGAAACTTTCTGGTTACTATTCATTATCAGTAAATGCCCTAATCATTCTGTTTACGTATTAACTGTGGTTGTGACAAAATGTACCCATTGCAATTGTTATAATGTTTTTTTCTACCTTCTTTCCCCCTTTTCTTTCCCCATGTCCAATGCGTAATTTGTTATGTTTTGGCAAATGTTGTAATTCCACAGTTGTAGTTTCATTATTGTGATTTTAATTAATAGGCATGCATCAATTGTCCTGAAGATGAACTCTGTATTCTGTTAAGGGTTCGAAACGTCGTCGACCTTAGTACACTATATGCCTACAATTGCGTTGTATACTCTGAAGCAAAAGTGTATTTTGAAATTGTGTCTGTATAACATGTATGAAAAACAGACTGTTCCAGCTTGCCTCTACCCCCACCCCTTTGTTTGTTTGTCCTTAGTGTGTTAGTCGGGCAGCGGCTGGTGTCCCACTTGTATTCACACTGCGAATTTTTATGTATTTTGGCTTATTCAAAAATTAAAAACTGTCCGGCTGGACAAAGTATATAGCTACTATCTAGTCTATATTTACTAACCCCTCTCTAATTTACAGTGGTTAGGGACCGTTGTCCTTGATAAATGTTTAAACTTTAACGTCATCTATCAGCAGTGCTCGCTTCGAATACTACGCTATTAAAAAGAAAGATTTGTTTTCATTTCTTAATTGAAAATAAAACTTTAAAACTAACAAACGCTATGTGGTTTTTGTTCACGAGTGAGTGAGCGGAAGGGTTTGAACTACTGCACTTGGAAGTCATGTTCCGGAGACTCAGATAGGCCAGGACTCGGCGGTAGTCTTCTTCTGTTGTTCTGGGTCATAAAATCATTGGTCAGACACACTACATAGTCGGTCACGTGATTGGGGGTTCAACTTCTGTTCTGGGTCAGAGTTTTATTTAACACCGTTTGCCGACTGGGCAAGCTTAGCTTCCTACACAGACCGACTCATAATCGTAAATAGTAGTAGCACAGAGAGTGATTGTAGAGGCAGGATAAGAATGTAGAAAGTAGTCTAGATTAGAAGAAGATCAAAGACTATTTTGGGAAAAATATTATTAGGAAACAGTTTGTAATGAATAGGAGCTGTAAACGTTAGGGAAGTATAAGTATTAATATAACAATAGAACAACTTACTGAGGCCAGCAGAAGAGCCTGCAAGGGACTGCTGTGACTGTCCACCTTCTTCCACCGGAGTCTCAATGGTGCTGCTAGTCGTCTTGCCCCTGGGAGGTGCTGATGATCATGAAATAAAGGAACACAACATGTGTGGAAAAGTAAATTTTGCCATGTTCTGTGTCCCTACGTGTCCCCCATCTTATGTTATGTGTGCATGATTAATATGCATATGTATTCCCCATGTTCGATTAAAGACGCAATTACAGTTGTGTCCATCTCTAGTATGCCAGTTTCCAGTTCTCGTGAAAGCTACGAGTATCAGGCCTATGTAAAGTTACGTTGCCACGTTTCTCAGTGTGCACGTTATTTCATTATAAAGTCCCCGTTTCTAGGCCTCAAAAGGGCCCGGACACCAGATTCAGCTCCTGTCTCCTGAACCCTCGCTGAGGAGCGATACAGCCCCCACCTGTATCCTCGACCCTTCACTTACTTCCTGCCTCACAGTGCCCGGCTCGGCCTGGCTCTGCCTACGAGTCTGCCAAGAGTATGTTATGATTCTAGTTATCAGTCCAGCCCTCCTTCTCTGCATTCCTAAGCTACTGAATCGCATCAATAGTTTCCGTCATCGTCTAGCCTTTACGTCTCCATGTAAGAGAAATACTGAATTAATGGTCATTTAATATTCTTCATCACGCACTACATGTAGAATAATGTATGCACCAGTCTTAGAGTCTGTTAGCCTTTACCCCGATAACTTTTGGATTCTATCAACATGTTCTCTAAACATCAGATACTAGATAGTGGTAGGTACATGTTGCCCTGACTCTCCAGACTTCAGTCTCTGCTCCTAGCACAGAGTTCATAGCCCCCAGCTTCTCCTAGTAACACGTCATTGTCAGCTTGCGCGCACCATTAGGTTAGAGGTCCCGGCTCCTCAGGTAGCCCCCTCCATGTTTCCGCCCCATTTATGACATATTCTGTTACGTTTACATCACATGTCTATGTACACGCCTCTTGTTACACCCACTTTCACCCTTATCTTTCGCGACTGCTATTGACCACACCCACTGCTCCGCCTACTGTATTCATTGTAATGCAACTGTTTTAGTATATATGCTTGTGTACTGTTATTAAATGTTAGCGCGCTCATCCCATATCCAGCCCCGGCAGCTGCCGGGCCCTGCCATCCTATTCCTATGCAGGTTGTCCTGTTCCTGTCCTTTATGCTGTATTAAACCTGCAAACTCCTACTACCTCGAATCTTGACTCTTATTTATTGAGCTATCTGTTATTACTATGTCCAGTAAAACCTAGATCCGGTATTATTTATTCATATACCACATAATGGCGCCCGAATAGGGACTTGCCCTTTCCCCACGCGCCGGTGAAGCCACGCCGGCCCCCTGACCCTCTGCAGCCGTGACGGAACCATACCGTGCACGTGCAGATATTTCTGCTTCAAGTATCCCTCAGGCCCACGGAGGAGACGGAGGTGGCGGTCCAGCATCCAGACGAGGCGGTGGAGGAACGCGGCGAGTCCCGACCAGAGCCCAAGCCGAGAGTCCAAGGTCCAAGGTATCCGGAGGCCCACCCGTAACTGAAGTCCGAAGTTCGTCCGTCCGGCGTCGAAGCAGTCCCGTCCAGTCCGAGGCCTTCCGTTCTTGCTGCCCGGTGAGTACCGTTGCTGGGGTAGTATCTAGACAGGGTCAATCTAATTGTCTCTGGTCCGTGGGGTTTGGTGGTACACAGATCCCAAAACGAAGTGTCCACTTCGGTGGATGCGGGTCCTGACGTGTCTCTTTATGAGACCGGTAAGTTTCGTACTGTTTCAGCAGTGCATCTAGTTTCTGTTCTAGTCAGTTCTGTTCTCGAGAAGATTCATGTATTCTGTTTTCAGTATTCCAGGTAGTATTCTGTTCGAACTGTTATTTCAAATGTTCTTCATGTATTTTTAATGTCGTGGTACGAAAGTGGTGTAATTATCGTGTTCATTGTGTATTGTATTGTGTCTAGATTACAGTCCAGTCATGCCGCTATTTTCTAAACTACGTCAGTTGAAAACTAGAAAAGGTCTGTTAGAAGCAGCAGTTCCTGTCCCGCCTAGGGACAGTCCAGGTCATTTTATGTATCAAAAGCATGGCATAAGTGCCATATTGTATCTAGATTTATGGGTAGAGTATACCAAACAGTTAGAAGAAAAGTATAGATGGCCTGTATCAGGCACATGGGATGCCGAGTGCATCATGCGAGTAGAAGAAGCATTATGGAAAAAGAAAGACAGACAGTCACAGAAAGATGCCATCGAGTTATGGCGCAAAGAATCTCATAAAAGAACCGAAAAAGAAATCAGAAAGTCAGAATTAAGTAGAGAATCCTTAGAACGAGCCCAAGAAAGGGAACTAATCGAGATAGGTGAACGAGTTAAAACCGAACAGTCAGACAGACAGAGGCATGCCCTTATTAAGGGTATGTATCCTCTTCTTGCCGAGGGCTTGCCAAAAGCAACCCCGGAGGCATCCAGTAATTTCCCGCCACCATTAGTCCCGACCAAGCTACGTCACAAACCGACCGCAGCTGATATTTTTATTTCGTCCTATTTGGACGACACAGTCCCAGAATATGCAAATCCTGTTCCGCCAGCTCCTGTAAATAATGTAAATCCTGCTCCTCCAGTCACCGGAGTACCTGCTACGGTAACCCCGGTTCAGCCTACATTACAATTTCCCGCCGCGCCAGCACGAAGAGTATCAGTCGACGATTCTAGTTTAGGGGCCGCAGGAGGAGGTCCTCCTGGTACCCCGCCACCACACCAACGTTTAACGTTAGTCGAGTTACATGAAAGTGCGTTACAGCGTACGCCCAAATATAAGTCCGTTGCAGATATCCGACGAGCTCTTACTGAATGCCGCTATGATCCAGTTGCAGGTGATGATAGTACAGTTATATATTCCATCCGTGTAAGACGGGTGACCGGGTATTTGGATACCCTACCGAATATGAAAGAAGATCTAGACAGAATATATCGTTTCATCCGTACAGGGGATGATCCAGAAAGCATTGGCGAAGCCATGTCTCAAAGGAAAGCTGAGATCCAGCTCATGATATTAAAGTTTCTGATTAATTGTTTAATAAGAGAACAAGATTACCCGACTAAAGATCCAGCCGAAATGAGAATCCTGACAAGGTGGAGTGATAATATAGCCGAGGGTAAACACAGAACTATGAGTAGTATAGAGAGTATGTACAAGAAAATTCGTAAGGAAATAATAAGGTTACACGAACAATGCAAAGCAGCACAAGTAAGCGAGAAGGAGAATGACTCTTCTACTGAAGAGGTAGAGGACGAGAATACCGCCAGTATAGCATATGTAGGAAAGTCTAGATTTCCAGACCGCCATTTACGTCTAGACTACAAGAAAACTGTTCCTCATCCAGCACCAGAACAAGGTTCTCTAGAACAAGTATTTCAAGCTACCGATCACATTCTGAAATCACGAATCGGTTACAGTGAGTTAAGTACTATGCACGAACAAGAACTAGTCCGATCAGCAGTCCGATGGACTACTGATTCTACCACTTTTCCAGATGAAATAGTGGCACAAATGTTTCTGAAACTGCCCCCAGCCGAGCAACGACTGGTGGGTATGTATATGATCCAGCACCTCATTACTCTGTATGAGGGTCAACATTCTGATCCAGGTCCGTTACACGATGTCCTGAACGAGTTACTCCAGTATAGATGGAAAGGTTTAGGTACCGATTTAATTAGTGTCATCCTAGAACAGCGCCACAAATATAGTATGTTCTTGAACCCGCATTTTGTTCATGTCTCACCTCCAGAAAGTAAACCGTTTTACATAGATAGACAGAACCCGTTACGGGAAGTACACCCAGTCAGGACAACGGATGGTGAAATGCAACGAGTGTTTGTTTACACTCCGATTACAAAGATGGAACTCTTAGAGATGAAGAAATTAATTCCCTGTCATGACAAAGATCCAGCAGGGTTCCACCGAGAATTAAAAGACATGCTCCGTATGGGAGAATATACGTATCCAGATATTATTAAAATGCTAAAGGTCCTGTTGCCCGCAGGGGTATATGAAAAACTCAAGGAAAAAGAATGGGAGGTGGGAGAGAAAAAGATCGATTGGGCAGTTCTAGAAGCTGAAGATAAGATACGAGTACCAGGTACCGGTCTTGGAGAGAAATGTAAAGAATTACCTGAATTGTTGATACAAGTTTTGCCAAGATTATTAGCCACTAAAAAGGAAGACTGGGATGCGATCTCAGCCTGTAAACAGAAACCAGACGAAGATACTAGTGATTTTTATTCTAGATTTGAGAAGTGTTTCATTATAAACAGTGGCCTCAAGACAAGTAGCGAGTCATACCCTCATCTTTTTGTTACCAAATTAGTCGAGAATTCAAGTTCACAAGTTAAGAATCGAGTTTTGAAAGTCGAAAGTACATGGCAAGCTAATACCCCGTCCCAGATGTTACAGATGCTCCAGTACCACCAGAATAGAATCAGAGAAGAGCAAGATCATGAAAGAAAACGTATGAAAGACACGAAAATGAAAGTACTAGTTGCACAATCTGTTCCTCAAGACAGTCAGAAGAGGGGTACGAATCAAGCCAGTCATCCTACAGCTCCCGTTAAAGGGACATGCAATTATTGTAAACAGCCAGGTCATTTCATAAACGAGTGTGCAGTTCTGAAACACAATATAGCCACTGGTAAAACTAAAGAAAGACCACGTCCGCCTAGACAAGAACAAGTTTCACAGACTTCTCAGCCACAAAATGCTCAACAGACAGTTTCAGCACCGCAGCCTATTGCTGCAACACAGCATGTTACACAGCAGATGTACCAGTATGCACAGTCAGAGTATCCAGAGTATCAGCCATACTCATGAAACAGCCTAGAGAGGGAGGTAGGCTTGCCTCTCATCGAGATACCTGTAGATCAAGAGGGTCCCTATGTTCATAGTCAAGTACTAGGGAAAGACAGAAAGTTTCTGATTGATACAGGGGCAAGTAGGACCACCATCAGTCACGCCGAAGTTCCAGGGGCTCCGCTCTCAGGCTCTAGAAATGTTTCCCTTGGATTTTCAAGAAAGCCTATTGTAAACGAGATATCTAAGCCAGTTACTCTAGAAGTAGGTCCATTGTCCCGCACTACTGATCTGTCACTTACAAAGTCATGCCCAGAAAATTTGTTAGGTATTAAAACACTGAAAGAATTAGGTGCAGTTATTTGCTGTTCCCCCGAGGGAATACGACTGTTTCTACGTGACTTCAAGGGTCACTATGTGTTACGAGATTTTGATCCGAGATTGTCTCATGTTCCACAGCATCTATGGGCGCAAGGTCCAACTGATGTTGGTTATATGCAAATCACACCCCATCGTGTGACTCTCAAACCAGGTGTAGTGTTACCGCGAATCAGACAGTACAGATTGCCACCTGAGGCTGTAGCAGCCTTATCCAAAATTATTGACGAGCTCATCGCTCAAGGAGTAGTTGTAGAAACTGACTCCAATGTATGTAATTCTCCGATCATTCCAGTCATGAAACGTACTGATCCAAATGCACCTCCAGTATATCGATTAGTGATTGACCTTCGAGAACTCAATAAATGTATTATTCCCCAGTACCCAGTTGTCCCAGATATTTCATCCCTATTGACAGCCATTGATTCCGAAGCCTCATTTTTTACAGTCATAGACCTCAAGAACGCGTTTTTCAGTGTCCCCATTCATCCAGACAGCCAGTTTCTTTTCGGATTTTGTTTAAATGGAAGAAGCTATATGTTCACACGAGCTCCTCAAGGTTTCACAGAAAGTCCTAGTATTTACAGTCAAGCACTTCAGAGACAACTAGACAACATTCACATGCCAACAGACACTGCCCTGCTCCAGTATGTCGATGATCTACTGATCACAGCCCGTTCTGAACGTGCTTGCGAGCGAGCATCACTTACAGTCTTGTATTTCCTTGCCGAGATGGGGCACAAGGTGTCCCCTTCGAAGCTTCAATTCTGTGTACAGCAAGTGATCTACTTAGGCCACTTACTGTCCAAGTGGGGTAGGCAGTTGACACCAGACCGTATCCAGTTAATAGCGAGTCTTCCTCAGCCCAAGACCCAGAAGGAGGTACGTGCTTTTATCGGCCTCACTTCTTACTGCAGACAATGGATTCCTCAGTATGCATTTCTAGCCAAACCACTGATACAGTTAACGACACAGGAGGCAGCCGTATCGACTGTCCTACCTTGGACATCTGAACATACACTTAGTTTCAATGAGTTAAAGAAAGCTTTATGCCAAGCTCCTGTTCTAGCTACACCGAACTACAGTAAGCCTTTTACACTTTTCGTCACAGAACGCGAAGGTACAGCATTATCTGTTCTCACACAAGATCAAGCAGGACAATACAAGCCCTGTGCTTATTTTTCGAGCACATTAGATCCTGTAGCCCAGGCTCTGCCTGCGTGCCTCAAGTCAGTTGCAGCCACAGCACTAGCTATCAGACAAAGTGATTCCATAGTATTAGGACACTCCTTGACAGTACAAGTTCCACACTCCGTGCAAGTTCTTTTAAACCGAACACAGACTCAGCACTTGACAATTGCACGTTTAACAGGTTATGAATTGACACTGTTCCAGCCACACATAGAAATCAGACGCTGCAACGTTTTAAATCCTGCTACACTGTTACCATCAGTTAATTCAAATCCTGCCACACACGACTGTGTGGAAGTAGTTAACATTATGACTAAGCCAAGACAAGATCTGACAGATATTCCATTACCAGATCCCGACCTGACACTTTATGTGGATGGTTCATGTATGAGAACGAGTACAGGAGAACTAGTAGCCACGTATGCAGTGACTACTGACACTGAAGTTATTGAAACACACCGTATTGACACCCTGTCTGCTCAAGCAGCAGAGCTAGTTGCTCTGACACAAGCCTGCATACACGCTAAGAACCTGAAAGTTAATGTTTACACAGATTCACGCTACGCATTTGGAGTTGTACACGACTTCGGAGTGCTCTGGCAGGAGAGAGGTTTCATGACTTCTCATGGAACCAAGATTCAGCATGGTCTCCTTATTCAAGCTCTGTTAGATGCCATACATTTACCGACATCTATTGCTATCATGAAGTGCAAAGCACATACGAAAGTTACTGACATTATTTCTCAAGGTAATGATCTAGCAGATCGCACAGCCAAGCTTACAGCACAGACTCCAGACATTTCAGTTAATCCGACACAGACACATACTCCAGATCCGACTACATGTATGACAGTTAAGGACCCTACTCAAGATGTCATAGATATCCAGTTACATGCTACTCCCGATGAAATCAAGAAATGGTCCGAACAAGGAGGGGTCCAGACAGATCAGGGATGGGTAACGAAGGGTAGAGCCACATGGTTTCTCCCCGACTCTATGGTTCAAGTCATTATCAATACCGCACATAGTCCAGCACATTTAGGAGAAAAAGCTATGTTAGATAGTATCCAGAACATTTGGTTCAACAAGCATTTACGAGCTGCAGCCAAGCAGAAAGTCCGTACCTGTATGATATGTTGCCAGTTTAATCCAGGTAAAAGTGTCCCGGTGGAACAAGGTGGATTCCAGCCCCCTGACCACCCTTTTGAAGTCCTCCAGATGGATTATATTCAGATGGAGCGATGTCGAGGTTTCAAGTATGTCCTTGTAGTTGTATGCGCTTTGTCCAGGTGGACAGAGGCATATCCAGTCCCAGATTACACAGCCGCGACCACTGCCAAGCAGTTGGTTCGTGAATTCTTCCCCCGCTACGGACTCCCTAGAGTCGTATATTCTGATAACGGCCAGCCATTCTCATCCGAGCTTATGAAACATGTTTCCCTTTTGTTAGGGTACCAGTGGAAGTTCCATTGTGTACGCCATCCAGAAGCAGCCGGTCTAGTAGAGAGACATAATCAGACCCTGAAAATCCGCATCGCCAAAGTATGTAAAGAGAAAGGTGTGGACTGGCTAGTAGCTCTGCCAGTCGCTTTATTCTATATGCGCATGGTCGCACACTCCAGATCAGGTCTGTCCCCGTACGAGGTCGTATTCGGCCGCCCCCCTAACATGTGGGGTACACCTAGACCTCGAAGTATTACCGATGTTTCAAGTAATATGCTGACAGATTACCTAGCTTCCTTGATGTCTGCCCTCAACTCTTGTCGTTCACAGGTTGCCGCCGCATTTCCAGACAATACCGAGGTGGCACCGCATGACATCGTTCCCGGATGCATGGTTCTTGTCCGGAACTTTGATCGTTCAAGTCCGCTGGAGCCCCGCTGGAAGGAACCCCGACAGGTCCTCCTGGCCACCCGTACTGCCGTCAAGCTGGAAGGCAGGAAGGGCTGGGTCCACCTGTCACATGTGAAAAGATTTTTTGGACTAAAGCCTGTTTCTAAGAACATTACCGAGGATCTTAAAGACTGCCAAAGTACTATTCTTAAGGACTGTCCCGCAAAAGACAATGATACTGAACCCTCCCTGTTAGAGAAAACTCCGCAACAGGAGTATAAGAAGAAATTAAGGTCTAGTAAAATAAGTCAGCCAGTTTGATTGTCTAAGTCCTCCCCTAGGTGAAACGGTTAGACCGGTTTCTGACATGTATAAAATAGACCCCCATAGTGAGAGAGTTAGTCAAAACTCAATCCGATGTATCGTTTTTCTAAGTTTCATATTGTTTTTCAGCCTCATGATTACCTGCACAGGTTATGCATTTTATTTGTATTTTCCAGTTCCTCATGTAAATAAGTCTGCTAATGCTACAGTAGAACACACGTTTAGTGATCTGCCTCCTCATGAACTCTCTTATCGTCTCGCTATGCGAAATAATTCTTTTATCCGCATGTTACATTATTCACACCAGACCAGCAATGCCACTAATTGTTGGGTGTGTGGTCGACTCCCCCCTTTCCAGACACCGAAGGGAGTTCTGCCACTCTTTCCTTATCCATTTTCACATAATGGTTCGTGTGGAGCATGGTCCACGTTAACGTCATCCTCAACAGATATGTCTTTTCTTAACAGTACATGTTTTCCAGACAAGCAAGGTCTTCCCCACAGAACAGGGTTAGATCTAGAAAATGAAGTTTATAATTTAGGTAATTATTCTTCGAATTTTATGGTCCTGAATGTTCAGTCTGATTCTACTCCAGACTTACCTGCTATATCAGTATTACCAGTCAAAGGCGAATTATGTGTCCGACATAATGGTTCCGTACATGTAGACCATAGTGATTGTACTACTATTGTCAAGTATAGTGACAGTAGGAAATCTATTTTCAAAGCTTCACGTCATTCTTATTTTGTTTATGGTCAGACCGCATATGTTCGTCTGCCCCTCGATTGGGAGGGAACCTGTTACATTGCCTTCCTACTGCCACCAGTTTTTCTAGCCCCACCTGACTATCATAGGAATTCCCACCTAGTACATACTAGACACAAGAGAGACCTCCCGATTGTCGATTATACTGAAACTGCTCTAGAACAATATATAGATATCAATAAAGGTGTCTTCCCCTATTTAGGTACTGTTGTGAATAGTAAACTGATACGTAGATTAACCAGAACCCTCGAGGCAGTAGTGATTGAGACTACTTCTGCTCTAGGTAACTTAACCGAAGAGCAATCCTTTATGAGAATTGTCGTGCTCCAGAATCGTCTCGTCCTTGACGTCATACTGGCCGATAGGGGCGGGGCCTGTAGAGTCATCGGATCTAGTTGCTGCATTTTCATTCCTAATAACGCGCCGTCTGTTTATTCAGCTATAACCAGACTCCATAATATTGCCCATATGTTACACCAAGATCCAGGCACCTGGACATGGTCCGGTTGGTTCTGGAATATAATTTCCACCTGGGGATGGAAAGTATTGTCCTTTCTAGGTATTGCAGTAGCGATCATATTCAGTTGCTGCCTCTGTATACAATGTGGCCCTGCGATTTGTGGCATTTGTGCTACCTCTTGTATTCCTAGTCCCAAGTCCCGTTCTAAATCCCGTTCCAAGAAAATCCGAGACGAGCAAATGATACTGTATGAAATGATAGATGGTATCATGAATATTGATGTTTCCTGATGGAAACGTAGTGACAAGGAGGGAATGTGGAAAAGTAAATTTTGCCATGTTCTGTGTCCCTACGTGTCCCCCATCTTATGTTATGTGTGCATGATTAATATGCATATGTATTCCCCATGTTCGATTAAAGACGCAATTACAGTTGTGTCCATCTCTAGTATGCCAGTTTCCAGTTCTCGTGAAAGCTACGAGTATCAGGCCTATGTAAAGTTACGTTGCCACGTTTCTCAGTGTGCACGTTATTTCATTATAAAGTCCCCGTTTCTAGGCCTCAAAAGGGCCCGGACACCAGATTCAGCTCCTGTCTCCTGAACCCTCGCTGAGGAGCGATACAGCCCCCACCTGTATCCTCGACCCTTCACTTACTTCCTGCCTCACAGTGCCCGGCTCGGCCTGGCTCTGCCTACGAGTCTGCCAAGAGTATGTTATGATTCTAGTTATCAGTCCAGCCCTCCTTCTCTGCATTCCTAAGCTACTGAATCGCATCAATAGTTTCCGTCATCGTCTAGCCTTTACGTCTCCATGTAAGAGAAATACTGAATTAATGGTCATTTAATATTCTTCATCACGCACTACATGTAGAATAATGTATGCACCAGTCTTAGAGTCTGTTAGCCTTTACCCCGATAACTTTTGGATTCTATCAACATGTTCTCTAAACATCAGATACTAGATAGTGGTAGGTACATGTTGCCCTGACTCTCCAGACTTCAGTCTCTGCTCCTAGCACAGAGTTCATAGCCCCCAGCTTCTCCTAGTAACACGTCATTGTCAGCTTGCGCGCACCATTAGGTTAGAGGTCCCGGCTCCTCAGGTAGCCCCCTCCATGTTTCCGCCCCATTTATGACATATTCTGTTACGTTTACATCACATGTCTATGTACACGCCTCTTGTTACACCCACTTTCACCCTTATCTTTCGCGACTGCTATTGACCACACCCACTGCTCCGCCTACTGTATTCATTGTAATGCAACTGTTTTAGTATATATGCTTGTGTACTGTTATTAAATGTTAGCGCGCTCATCCCATATCCAGCCCCGGCAGCTGCCGGGCCCTGCCATCCTATTCCTATGCAGGTTGTCCTGTTCCTGTCCTTTATGCTGTATTAAACCTGCAAACTCCTACTACCTCGAATCTTGACTCTTATTTATTGAGCTATCTGTTATTAGTATGTCCAGTAAAACCTAGATCCGGTATTATTTATTTATAAACCACACATGGAGGATTGTTTTTTTGAAATATTTGATTTCTTTGACCACAATCTAACATTATCTCGGGGAAACAAATTAGCAACAATTGCACTACATGTATTATCCTATCTGATCTGGTCAACTAGGAGGATACTACTAGTAGAGAATTGCTGGATACGCAGGCCGTCTACTTGGAAAGTTATGTAAATCACCAACTAAACCAACAACAAAAAGGTTATACTACGATTGCCAGCACTCAGCAGCACGCGATGTGACAGACACAGTCCGTCATCATGATTGCAGAGCACTAAAAAATGTCCTACTACTTCTACTAATAACAAGTCATAATATACTCAACCTATCAATCCATCACTATCTCTTCTTCTTAGTAGCAGCAGGAGTACAAAGGAAGGACCAGACTTGAGTCTCTAGTCTCTCTAGCATTACGCAGTTCTGCTCAAATGAGCACAAAGTTGCAACCAAGTAAGCATTGGAGCAACGCCACTGAGCAGGCGAGCACCTGCAATCACAGAAGCTATTTAAACATTAATTTACCTGCAATGTGATCGAATCTGCAGCATTCTTTATCTTCGGGGAAAACATATATCAGCAATATAACACAGAGCAGAAGAAAACAAAGTAGTTATTAAATAGCTACTCACCAAGGCCAGGGATCTCCACACCCAGCAGGTGGAGCAGGTCCTGCTCCCGGTCGAGGACGTCCACACACCGGTGTGTCGCTTGGTCGTAGGTGCGCCGGACCCCCGACTCCCTTGCATGGCCCGGCACACCTTATCCCACCGCTGGTGACGCTCCCGGATGCCATACCCTTGACCGGGCCTGCCCCCTGCTGCCATGGTCTTAGGGAGGTAGCACAGAACAAAAAATACCAGGGCGGCCACCTCCACCGTGGTGAAAACCTCCCTGGTCACTACATCAACTCCCCTCAAGCGCCAGCAAGGTAGCGGGCTACGGGGTGCGGGACCCTTCCCATTTGATTTGCCGGCTCCCTTTGCCATGGTCCTGGCCGAAAGAAGAAAAGAATAGGGGGTAGAAAGAAAAAAAAATGAAAGAGATAGCTAAACCAAAAAAGGAGTTATAAAGTAACAAAAAGTTGAAAAAAACACAAAATATTGATCTAGACAAATAGAGAGATAGATAATGAGCAAAAAAGGGCAAAAAAAAGTTCAAAGAAAGAAAGGATGGCAAAGATTCAGGCAGGATTCAAAAAGCATGCATAGGACCATAGCAATGAATGAAAAACAAGATGGCCTCGCCCATTGAGGACCGCGTGGGTAAGTTTGCGCGATATTTCCCCCGCGAGCACGCAAAAACATGCGCAAACTTGTAATAGCGCACCGCACACAATGCGACATTGCCAATAGCGCCCGGAAATGGAAATACGCAGCGTGCACAAGATGGCCGCGCCCATGTATGACCGCATGAGCAACCTCACGTTCATGCGCTGCAAGCGGTCCGCAAATAAGCAAAAAACCCCCGAACATGCAAAAAAAATTGCAAATTCGCACGAATTCGTGAATTCTGCGGATCGCGAATTCGCTTTCGTGCAATTTCGCGGACCGCAAATTCACAAATTTTGCCCATACTTAATTGTAAATTGGTAGGATTAAGTCCCCTTAAATCCTCAGGGTCCCTGGGGGCCAACTAGCCCACCAGGTACCTCCAGTAAGCGCCACAGAGCTGCGTTGCAGAGAGGTGGCCTGACGCCATGCCCCTTTTTACACCTCTCTGTAACGCAGCTCAGTGGTGTATAATGGAGTTACCTGGTGGCCTAGTTGGGTCCCCAGGGACCCTCAGGATTCAAGGGGACTTAATCCCCCAACTTACAATGCGCTAGGAGTCACATTTGCACAGTGCTTCAGGGAGGGGGCGGGGCCTCCAGTGCAATGCCTGCATTTTTTTGTTTTGTTTTTTTAAAAAAGGGGGGCTGTGTGGCCCCCCTTCTTTTATTATTTTTGGGCCTTGGGGACTGCAGGGAGGGGGTGGGGTCTGATATAACAAGTAAGCAATCCTGCTGTGCGGGTCTTACTGGAATAAATAGAAGGGGTAGTTGGCCCCCAATGTTGACGTTGGGGGCTAACTATCCCTCCTGTTACTTCTGCTAAATCCCACACAGTGGGATTGCTAAAATGTGTATGAAGGCCACACTCACCTTTCTCCACCTCTCTGCAAATGCGACTGCTATGTTACAGTTAGAAATTAGCATTTAAAAAAACTTTGAAATTCACTGAAAAAAACATAGGTTTCAGGGACGTTATAGTAAGAAAATAGCATTAAAAAACCATTGAAATTCACTGAAAAGACCATAGGTTTCAGGCACGTTATAGTTAAAACTTAGCTTTTAAAAAACCTTAGAAATTCGCTGAAAAAAACATACGTTTCAGGGACGTTTTAGTTAGCTGGACATTTCACTCAGACAAAACCAGAGAAATTCAGCCGTTATAGTTAGTTCACTAACTATAACTTGCGCGCCCGCAATGCATTGCTGATCACATCACATATTACATCACTCGTGACATGGTCAGTGACATCACTTATGACATCACTGATGAAATCTCAAATGACATCACTGATGACATCATCCACTTAATGTGTGTTTTTTGTTTACTTTAAATGTGTTTTATGGATATATATAGCCAAGGTGTTTTGAAGAATGAATGTGTGTATATGTGTCTGAATGGATGATTTTGTAGGTGCGTAACTGATTGTATAATTGATAAATTAAGGGTATCTTACTAAAAGCATGGGTTGGTAATTAAACTGTGTAAATGTTTTATGACTGTCAATTGTTGTATTAATGGCTGCATGGGTTTGTCAGTAGCTATGTAACTGTATATATGGGTTTTTGGGTTGTTTGAGTATCTGTATGGGTGCTTACGAGTCTGTGTAGGCAGGTGGGGAATGTGTGACTCTGTGCATAGATGTGTGACTTGGTGATTCATTGAGTGTATGGGTTAAAGAGTGCTTCTGTGAAGAGATATATGGGTGGGCGAGTGTGTGTATAGGTGTTTGGTGAGTGAATAGATGTCTATGTGGTACAAGTGTGAATAACTATATATGTTTTAAGGCAGTATATGTGAGTGTTGAAGTATATAAATAACTATGTGTCACTGAGTGATTCCAAGAATGGCTGTGTGGATGAGTGTCTGTTTGTATGAGTGATTATTTTAGAAAGGAAGGATGTTTTAGTATCTGTATAAATACGTGTGATGGTGTATGTATAACTGAATAGGCGAGTACATGGGTGTGTGTTTGTTTGTTTGCATGAGTAACTAGGTGTGTGAGTAACTCTATGAATGACTGGTGGTGTGTGAGTGTATGTATAGGTGTATGAGTGCTTATGATAGTTCTGTATTGATGAGTGACTGAATGTATGACTGGTTGTATGGGTGAATAATTGGAACCTAGGAATGAGTCAATGGGTATGTAGTAGCTAGCACTGGTGTGTCTATGGTTTAGAAAATGGTAGTCTGTATTTTAAGAATGGGTATATCAAAGGTTATATTAGGGTGTAAAGTTGTGTGTCAGATTGTCACATGGATGATGTCATCAGTGATGTCATTTGAGATGTCATCGGTGATGACACTGACCATGTCATTAGTGATGTAATATGTGATGTCATCAGCTATGTATTGCGGGCACACGAGTAACAGTTAGTGAACTAATTATAACGGTCAAATTTCTCTGGATTTGTATGAGTGAAATGTCCAACTACCTAAAACGTCCCTGGAACATATGGTTTTTTCAGTGAATTTCTAAGGTTTTTAAAATGCTAACTTTAACTATAACGTACCTGAAACGTATGTTTTTTTCAGTGAATTTCCCCTGGGCGGAACCGTGGGGGCATTGGGGCTCCCCCGCAGTCCCCAACATGTGGCCAGGCCCCGAGGCATGGGGTACCCAGGGCCAATAGTGGCCTTGGCAAGGGGGGCCACGAGGCCCCCCTCTTGTACTATAAATGTTGTCAAAAATAATTTAAAAAGAGTCAATGCACTGGGGAATGGGGTACCGGGATCATTTTTGGCTTCATGGGAACAGCCATAAGTGTGGGGGGCTCCTGCTACCCCATACTACCCCTGGGACCACCACCTCCTCTGGGCATTCATACATTAAGTTTGGGGGTACGTTGCAGACACCCGATCCCAGGGACCACCACCTCCCTGGAGCTAATTACTTGTTGGGAGAGGGGCCACGCAGCACCTCTATTGAATGGCCCTGGGGGCCGCCATCCCCCAGGGCCAGCTCCAGCAATGTCCCGGGGTGCCTACCCAAGGCACATTGCAGTTTGCAATGACAGGGCGAGAGTCGGGCTCCCTTCCGGTCATTGCAAACTATGCTTTGTTGTTTTTAGACAAGGGGAACTGCAAGTCATCAGCTCCCTTTGTCCAAAAGCAATGCTGGCTCCCGCAGAAAGCAGGGAGCCGGCTGGAACCGTGGGGGCATTGGGGCTCCCCCGTAGTCCCAAATGCGTGGCCTGGCCCCCAGGGATGGGGTCACCGGGACCAATAGTGGCCCCCCTCTTGTACTATTGATTTTGTTAAAAATAATTTTAAAAGAGGCAATGCCCAGGGGGATGGGGTCCCCGGGGTCATTTTAGGCTTCAGGAGAAGGGCAACGCGCCCACCCTCCAGTATAAAAATGCTGTCAAGGCCCCAGGGGATCGGCTCCCCAAGGTCAATAGTGGCAGAGGGAAGGGGGGGCTTTGGGCCCCCTCCTGTATTATTAAAAAAAACAGAGGTACTGCCCCAGGGGATGGGGTCCCCGGGGTGAATACCCAATAATGGAAGTGGGGCATTTTTTTTCCTTTCTATTCAGCACAGCCCCCATGTAACATTGCGTTGGATTTGCGGATCCACCTGAAATAAATAATTTAGTAGTGTATAAATTCAGAAGGTAGTGTTGGATTTGTGAAGTTGTTTTAAAGAGGTAGTTTGATTGAAGGTAATGCTATGATAAAAATTGACAGAGTTAGTAAAAATATATAAAATTAAAAATGAATAGTTAAACTAAAAAGTGTATTGTGATGTAGTACTTTGAATTCATGCTTTTGACAACTTCCATTTCTGTTTTTGGCACATATTAGAGTATACAAAGACAGTTTGAGGCAAAAGCAACACAATTGTGCACATGTGTCCTTCATTAGCATTTCCAGACCTACCTCAATCAATATGCCTAGGTCATTGCCACCACAGTGCACAATCATGAGGTCAGGGGGTTGAAGATGCAAAAAGATTTTAACCAAAGGCAACAATATGGTGCCCCTTTAATCCTCTTTGTTCAATCTATTCAATATCCTCCTGTTGCAAAGCTAGGTCTTTGTCAATACCTCTGTATTCAGCATACCTTTTGCACCAGAAAACATAGCTGTGCCCAAGAATCCATACTGTAAACATCTTGAAGGGATGTCTGGAAGTAATGAAAAGATGTCTGTAGCTGATGTAGTCAGTTGCTTGAATGAGAGGTATCGAAAATGGTGGAGAAGATGCTGTTTTTGAAAGAATACATAATTGATTGACTGTTTATTAACACTGTACACTCAAAAATAGGGTGCATGTTACTTTCTTTAAAAAGCATGTTTCCTATTTGTTATTAAAATATGTTTAAAAGGTACAGTACATAGGATATGGTAATATTTACCAAAAGTCAACCATACCTGCTGTTTGCATTTGTAACCTTGTGTGCAGAACTTGAAAATATGGTGAACTTGTGACATGCCAGTTCAGTTGAATGTTGCATAAACTGTGACTATGGAAACTGGGATTAAGCAGAATGAAGGCATGGTTGAAACTTAACTGTGGTTTTAAAATATGGAATTGTGATTTATATATAAGTGATATGTTATTAAAGTAAAATTTCCCACGTTAGTACTGTGTTTAGAAGTGGAGTGTTCCTTTAAAAATAGTGCTATTATTATTAGCAATATATTTTTGAACTCCCGTATGGATTCGCCGTTCCATCGCGTTGGTGCATGGGGAGTAGCAACTCTAGAAAATTCCAGAACCAGTTTGGGCACCTTTAGAAGTCAGTTGGTAAGGGTTAATATGTCTAACCAATAGAAATGTGGTTTGCAATTTGAAACTATGTAGGAAGTAATGTGATTTGTTACTTACATTTATTTGTGTGGAGAAACAGAGGGAACGATTTCCATTACTGGTTTTACATTGTGGAGAATGGTGCATTACATTGATTGTGTGCATAGGAAAATCTTTTATGTGTTTCTGATATTGTAAATTCTTCAAATCTATTTGGAAGGTGAGTTATAAATTTGTGAGGTGTATTATGTATTAGCTTTAGTTTTTAACTTTAAGAATTTTTCAAGAACTGTGATGTTTGAAATATATTATTAAATGTAGAGATGTGTATTGTAGTTTGTTTTATTATATATAAATGTTGTTTGAAATAGATTGTGTATAGTAATATGTGTATATTGGAAGATGAATTAGTGATTATGGTAGTCTGTTTTAGTGTGTAGAAATGTACAATTGAAGTATACCACATAACTTTAGGTGTTTTATTCAAATTGAAAGTGCAGTCTGTCAAGTTTTAACGTGTGCATGGACTTGTGACTGAAGCACATGTATTGTCATAAGTGAGTTTTACGACAAGTTAGGAAATAGATTAGTGATTAGGCTACTTTGTATGAATGTGTGAAAAGGTACATTTAGAGTATGACGCATAAATGTAGGTGTCTGTTTGAAATGTGAAGTGTGGTTATTCATGTTTTAAGGTGTGCATGTTCTTGTGATTGGTGTATGTCTAATTGCATATGTATTCTCATATGTGTTATGCATCTCAAGAAGGTAGATGTGTAAAACATAGATATGTCCCTATTTTTATGTTTCTTTTATATATTGTAATACTAGTAAAAGGTACAGACAAATGCATACATGCTTCCAGGAATATGGTGAGATTGATAAGACTCATTTGTAGTTGTATTGCTTTATATCTGGGTAGGCCCAAAATACTGAGTAGTTACAGAATGGTGAAGCTGTAGTACAAAAGTGTACACCATGTCATGAACCTCACTTTTGTACTGCAATTTCACTAATCTGCTACTATTCAGGATGCTGGGCGTAGTCAAATATAAAGCAGCAACCCATCACATGTCTCAGCTGTAAGTTTCCAATCACCCAGGCACTACTGATCCACTCATCAATGCACTGAGGCACTATGTATGCAGTCCTTCAATCAGCCAGGCACTACCCATGCACTCTTTCATAACCCAGGCACTACACCTGTACTCATATAATCACCCAGACACTACCCATGCACTCATGCAATAACCCAGTCATTACCCATGCACTTTGAAAATCATCTGGCACTACCTACGCACTCCTCCAATCATCCAGGCACTACCTATGCACTCATGCAATAACCCAGGCACTATCCGTACACTCCTCCAATCACCCAGGCACTATCCATGCACTTCTCCAATCACCCAGCCACTATCTATGCACTTATTAAATCACCCAGGCACTACCTATATGCTCACCCATGCACTGAGGCACTATGTATGCAGTCCTTGAATCAGCCAGGCACTTCCCCTGCACTTATAAAATCATTCAGGCATTACCTATGTACTCCTCCAACCACCCAGGCACTATCCCTGCACTCATTCAATCATCCAGCCACTACCTATGCACTCATGCAAGAACCCAGTCACTACCCATGCACTTTTACAAACACCCAAGCACTACCTATACACTCCTCCAATCATCCAGGCACTACCTATGCACTCATGCAATACCAAAGTCACTATCTTTTCACTCCTCCAATCACCCAGGCACTATCCATGTACTTCTCTAATCACCCACCCACTACCCATGCACTTACAAAATCACCCAGGCACTAAATATGCACTCCTCCAATCACCCAGGCACTACTTATGCACTCCTCCAATCACCCAGGCACTACCCATGCTCTCATGTATCACTCAGGTGCTACCCATGCACCTATTTATGTACTTAGACACTTCATCTGCACTCATGCAGTCACCCAAGCACTACCCATGCAGTCTTCCAATCATCCAGGCACTACCTGTGCACCCCTCAAATCACCCAGACATTACCCCTGCACTTATGCAATCACCCAGCTATTACCCATGCACTCCGTCAATCACCCATGCACCCATCCACTTATTAAATCACCCAGGCACTACCTACACACTCATGCAATCACCCAGGTACAACCCCAGCTCTCATGCAATCACCCAGGCACTACCTATGCACGTATGCTATAACCCAAGCCCTATTTATGCACTCCTCCAATCACCCAAAACACTACTCATGCACGCATGCAATCACTCAGGTACTACCCATGCACTCATACATGCACTCAGGCACTTCTGCTGCACTCAAAAATCACTCAAACACTACCTTTGCAGTTTTCCAACCATCCAGCCACTACCTGTGCATTCTTCCATTCACCCAGGCGCTATCCATACACTGCTCCAATCACCTAGCCAGTACCAATACACTTATAAAATCACCTAGACACTACCTCTGCACACCTCCAATCACACAGGCACTACCCCTACACTCATGTAATCAGCTAGACATTACCACTACACTCATGTAATCACCCAGGCATTTCTATGCACTCCCCCAGCCCCCAGACACTACCCCTGTACTCATCCAATCACAGATGCATTAGTTATGCACTCCTCCAATCACCCAGGCACTACACTTGCACTCCTCCAATCACCCAGGCAGTATCCATGCACTCCTCCAATCATTCAGCCAGTACTCATACACTTATAAAATCACCCAGGCACTTCCTATAGGGAAGAGGTGTGGCGCAGCGGTCAGGGTGCCTGACTCCAAACCACAGGGTTCACGGTTCGATCCCCGGCTCCAGGTTAGTCCAGCACCATGTGACTCTGGGAAATGGCTTGCTCAATCTTCCTGATGGCCCCCAGTGCCAGGACACCTCTCCAGAGGTAGCTGTGCACTTTACAAATGATGGCATTTACATTTATGCGCTTATGCAAACACCCAAGCACTACCCCATACTCATGAAATCACCCAGGCACTACCTATGCACTCATGCAGTAAACCAGGCACTACCATGCACTCCCCCAATCACCACTCCAATCTCCAATCACCACTACTCATGCACTCATGCAATTAGTCAGGCACTACCCATGCACTCATACATGTACTCAGGCACTACCCATGCACTCATCCAATCACCTAGACGTTACCCCTGCACACATGCAACACCCAGGTATTACCCATGCACTCCTGCAATCACCCAGGCACTACCCCTCCACTAATGCAACCACCCAGATATTACCCCTGCACTCATGCAATCACCCAGGCATGACCCATGCACTCCTCCAGTCACTCAGCCAGTACCCAAATACTTATAAAATCACCCAGGAACTACCTATGTACTCATGCAATCACCCAGGCACTACTCCTGCACTCATGCAATCACCCAAGCACTTTATATGCACTCATGCAATAACCCAGCCACTACCCCTGCACTCATGAAATCACCCAGGCACTAGCTATGCACTCATGCAATAACTCAGGGCCCGATTCACAGAACTAACTTAAGACAAAATCCTAAACTTACTACTTTTGGTATTCACAGAAGTTAGGATTTTGTTCTAAGTTTGTCTTAAGACAGACTTAAGACAGACTTAAGACAAAATCCTAACTTAAGTCTGTCTTAAGCCTGTCTTAAGTCTGTCTTAAGACAAACTTAAGACAAAATCCTAACTTCTGTGAATACCAAAAGAAGTAAGTTTAGGATTTTGTCTTAAGTTAGTTCTGTGAATCGGGCCCTCAGACACTATGTGTGCACTCCTCCAATCACCCAGGCCCTCTCCATGCACTCCTCCAATAACACAGCCAGTACCCATGCACTTACAGAATCACCCAGGCACTGCCTATGCACTTCTCCAATCACCCAGGCACTACCCCTACACTCATGCAAGCACCCAGAAAATACCCCTGCACTCATGCAATCACCCAGACATTACCCATACACTTCTCCAATCACCCAGACATTACCTCTGCACTCATGCAATCACCTAGGCATTACCAATACCCTCCTTGAATTACTCAGGCAGTACCCATGCACGTATAAAATCACCCAGGCACTAACTATGCACTCCTCTAATCACCCAGGCACTACTGCTGCTCTCATGCAATCACCCAGGCATTACCCATGCATTCCTCCAATCACCCAGCCAGTACCCATATACTTATAAAATCACCTAGGCACTACCTATGCACTCATGCAAATGCCCTGGCAGTAGCCTTGCACTCATGAAATCACCCAGGCACTACCCATGCACTCATCCAATCACTCAAACACTATTCATGCACACATGCACACATACATTTACTCAGGCACTACCCATGCACTCATACATGCACTCAGGCACTTCTTCTGCACTCATGCAATTACTCGAACACTACCAATGCAGTCTTCCAATCATCAAGCCCTACCCATACATACTTTCAATAACCCAGGCACTACCCCTGCACTCCTTCAATCACTCAGGCAATACCCACCCACCCCTCCAATCACCCACACATTATCCCTGCACTCATGCAATCCCCCAGGCGTTACCCTTTCACTCCTTCAATCATCAAGCCATTACCCATGCACTCATATATTCACCCAGGCACTACCCTTGCACTCCTCCAATCACCCAGACACTACCCTTGCACTCATGAAATCACCCAGGCACTACCTATGCACTTATGCAATAACCCAAGCACTGCCCATAAACTCCTACATTCAACCAAACACCACCTATGCACTCATGCAATCTCTCAGGCACTACCCATTCATTCATACATGCACTTCTGCTGCACTCATACAATCACCCAAGCACTATCCATGCAGTCTTCCAATCATTCAGGCACTACCTGCACACTCTTCCAATAAAGCAGGCACTACCCCTGCATGCATACAATCACCCAGACATTAGCCATGCACTCCTTCAATCAGTCAGGCAGTACCCATCCACTCCTCCAATCACCCAGACATCACCCCTGCACACATGCAAACACCAGGCATTACTCATTTACTCCTTAAATCACTCAGGGAGTACCCATGCACTCCTTCAATCACCCACTCATTACCCCTGCACTCATGCAATCACCCAGGCATCACCCAAGCACTCAATCAATCACCCAGCCATTACCTGTGCACTCCTCTTATCACCCAGGCACTACCCTGCACTCATGCAATTACCTACGCATTACAATTGCGTTCCTCCAATCACACAGACGGTATCTATTCACTTATAAAATCACCTAGGCACTACCTATGAACTCATGCAAGCACCCAGACACTACCCCTGTACTCATACAATCACCCAGGCACTACCTATTCACTCCTCCACCATTGCACCCCCAAGAACTTTCCATACATTCCTCCAATCCCCTAGCCAGTACCCATGCACTCATGCAATCACACAGACATTACCCATGCACTCCTTTAATCACTCAGGCACTATCTATGCACTCCTCTAATCACGCAGGCATTACCACTGCACTCATGCAATCACCCAGCCAGTACCCATGCACTCTTCCCGTCACCCAGGCACTACCCATGCACTCATGCAATCACTCAGGTAGTGCACATGCACTTCTACAATTACCCAGGCACTACACATGCACTCATGCAATCACACATACCCTACTCATGCACTTTTCCATATATTGCACTTGCCGCAATTCATACAGCACATACAAGTTTGTCTATTTTTAATCAAAAAGGTGGTTATAATAAGAACCATTTCTTGTCTTCATTTTTTTCTTGTATAACTTTTTTGTATTTTTTCAACAGTTTTTTGTATTTATTTTAGAAAAAATCAACAGATTGAACTGAGAATTGAAACATTTTGTAATTAGGAAGTCATTGCGAAAAACATAATTAACAATGGTGGATTTTAACAGCAACCACGATAGCATCCACTGATTGCTCTCTATAACAAATAACCTTTTTACATTTAATACAATGCTTCTCCAGTACAGCAAATTCAGGTTCAATATGGAGTCTTGCAGTAGTGGGAGAACCTGATGACATGCTTGGCCCTGCAACTTGGTCCTCTTGAGATGCCTGTTTTTGAAGTTCTCTAAAAAGTTGTTCTCTCACAAGACGCCATGGATGCATCGTTTGGATGTGTTTCAGCATCAAAGATGTCCCACAAGAGTATTTCTTTGGAGAAAAAGGCCCATACGATACTCTCGTACCTTTGTTTTACTAGTTCTTCCAACTCTTCTTCTTCTTCTGGAGGAAGCTGCTGAGCAGGATTAGAAGCCATTTTCTGTTGATGTAAAAAAATACTACAAAATACAGAAAAGAAGAGAGAAAACACAAGAACTGTATCTCTGTAGATGTTGTTGAACAAATGAAAAATTGGGTGAGGTCCTGCAAGTTCTATAATCAAAAGCTTCTTAACCACTGAAATGCTTTCATTTTAAGTCACATGGGATTTACGCACCGGGCGTGCAATCAGCGTGCACTGACACGATTCCCGAGAAATAAATGTAGCAATAATATATCTTTATTCCAGTTACAAATATACAATGTATACAATTGTGTATATTAATCTCAGTATGATATATATAATAAAGTTATATACATATACTTTTAAAACAAAATCATTTATGGTGGCACCTGACACGACCACCGTAAATATGTACGTGTCGTTGTGCGGGACTGTCTCGGCTCTTGTAACAATTCTTGGATTGGCGCACCCACTGTGACCGGCACACGATCGGTACGTGAATCTCACTTTTTAAAATAAAAATGTAAATGCATATCAATACATATCAGGCTGTTGCCATCATATTCCATACTACTTCCAAAACCACTCTGAGTGTTTTCAGACATTCAAGGGTACTTATTTTATTAAGGGGCTTCTCAAGTATCTTCTGGTCCTATTAGTAAAGTAACCCTCAATGTACTTCACATTATTTTTTATAAAAGCTTAAAAATTTAGAAAAAGCATTATGTGAAACTGGTATAGATACATTCTGTAAATCCATAGCATGAAAGGGCATCAGTTTTTTTTTTTTTTTATATCTGGGTCAAACAATATGACAAAAAATAGTCAGAAAAAACGTGTGACTGTCTAGCAGAAAATGCCACTGCTTGTTTAGGGAACTATATTTTTCTGAGCTTGGTGAGTATTGTAACTATGTGTTTGCATGCAGTAGATAATGATGTAATTTGTTGAATGACATATTACTGACAAATATCTCTCTATAAGCTCCAGTATAATTAACTTCTCTTGGTGAGAGCTTTCAATCCAAGAAGTCTACTGATTATAACAGCTGCCACCTGTGAATTATCTGCTTAAAAAATTAACTTTTCCTTGGTGTCATGGTGGCAAAAGACTGGTATTGTGGTGACACTTTCTTTTCGAGTTTGAAAGGTGTGTTCTGTATCTGAGTTCTACCACATTGTATACACCATCCCCCAAGAAGAAGATGGTAGCTGGAGATACCACTGCATGAGAAGTGGTTGATAAAGCTCTAGTACAAGTGGCTAATATCAGAAGCTTTGACTGTCTTTCACAGGGCATGTATGTGGAGCTTTCCACTTGGGAAAAGCTTTGATTTCGTACTGATATTTTTGCATTCCACATGGAGTGATTGTAAATCTGAGCAATTCCACCAGTTGCATGTGAAACTCACAATTTTCCAATTTGGTGTAGAGATGCTATTGTATGTCTTAAATATAGTAAAGATTGGACCTAGTAGCGATAGTACAAATTATGGGCCTTATTACAACTATGGCAGTCCTACAGCAGACCGTGCAACTCGCCATCCACTGTAGGCCTGCCAAAGTCAGGGTGCTGCCTCCCGCCAGATGAGTAGTGCAATCCAGATCTGGTGGGTGATCCTGCAGTGCTCTGACAGCGGCAGGTTTATAAAAGAGCCTAACACACAGAACACTGCTGTCAGAACACTGACTGCACCTTCCTGAATGGTGTGGCATACGTGCTGCACTGTGCAGGAGGCGGGGGTGCAAATCCACGTGGGTGCTACATCTGACCACATGCATGAGCCCCCAGGCCCAGAAGTTACAGGGTTGTCTCACCACCACCCTTTTCATGGCGAGCACTACACCTTGGAAAGGGTAGTAGTTTAGCAACTCATAATATACTTGACGGTGTCGGAGCTGCACCACCAGCATATTACTATGCCTTGCCGCCACCTCCATGCAATGGGAACCTGGATTCCGGTGAAGGCAGAGGTCTTGTGGTGGTCTGACCACCACACTCCTAATGAGGTGCACAGTGCTGCATTGTGGTGGTGGGCAGATTTGACCAGGAGTATCCGCACATTAAAACGCGGGATATCTCAGAATTACCATTTTAACTGTACTAGCCTATGACCTATTACATTCTTTAAGTCTATAAGGCCAGGTCCATTTTAACCCACTCACCTCACCCACCCCTGACCCTTTCTCCCATTCTACCCATACATCACACATAGCACTACAATAACAGTGCTCCAGCGTAGTCGTGAGTCGCAGCACGCCCGTCCAGCAGCGTGGCGGGAAAACCCCAATGATGAAGTATAACACCTAGGGCCCTTTTGGTGTGTGAGGGGTATTTAAGCAGACACTATGTATGCCCTACCAAGTTTGGAAACACTTTCCTTTGAACCTCTTTGAGGTGGATCCTTTTGTTTTGAATTAACCTAGTTGAGGAGGACATATCCACCCCAGTGCTCGTGAGGGGCACAAATTCTTCACTCCCTAATCCTATTTTTTGTAGGTGGGTAGAATGCGTCATGAGTACTGTGGTCCTACGGACAGCTGTACTCAGAATAATCGCTATAGTCTTCCATATAAACCATAACCACTATGTCTTAGAAGTCTATAAGCTCCTTGATGATGATAAATTGGGCAGCTTCAGTAGGGTTGCAAAACTGGAACAGCATCACATGATATTCGTACAGGGATAACTTGGTCATGAAAGCTGTTTTCAAATTGTTACTTTCTTTGACTCTGGCTAAATGGTATTCATTTTGTAGGAACAACTTCATATATTCTGTACCATTCTTCACTTAGTGCAGGAGTACAAGAATCAGATGTAGTGGGTATCTGTTTTTAATCATAATCTTATTAGGAGCTTGGTAGCCAATACCATTTCTCAACTCACACATTTGTTGGTATGAGGGGTAAAAGAGGGGTGAGGAGACTGGCGACATAAAATGCCTGATGCAGGCACAAGTCAAATTTTGCATGATACAGGTCTGAGGTGCTCATTTTCCTAGTTAGGTTAGTTTTGACTGTCCTGTATTATGGATCCAGGCTGAAGTTCAAACTTGCAATCAAAGTGTCTGTGGGGCAGAAGAATACTTCATTTAACTCTGTTGAAGACATTACAGAAAACATGTTATTGAACAGGCAAACCATCTACTGAATCCGTTCTGGAAGCAGGTTTCATATTACAATTCATTCTTTCAGACAAAAGCAGGTTTCTTTGCAGGGCTTGAATTTAAGGGCCACAATGCTCTTCTCCATTTATTGTTTCGATTGTGTAGATACAATCAAGGTATTGTCATAGCTATTTGAAAACATGGCATATCTCTCAAATAGAAGATGAGGGTTGAGGTTATGTGAGAATTTGACATGCAATGTGTCCAGATAGTTATCTCAGACCATAAATGTACTCCCTTCTTTATTCATTTTTGGTTAGTCAACTCAATATGCTGTTTATATTGACATAATAGTTTACATATTTATGTAACAACGGCCAAATATGTGTGTCAAATGAAGATTTTACAGACTGCCAGGTTCACTAACTTGCCAGGCTCAAACCTTCCATTTTATTACATGTAATGCACCCTTAAGGTAGGCTCAAGGTATCCCAATGGGCAGGGTGCGGTGTACTTAAATGGTAGGATCTGTGCTTTTTTGTTGTACATGTCCTGGTAGTGAAAACCTTCCAAGTTTTTTTTTCACTACGTCAAGGCCTATCTCTCCCATAGGTTAGCATTGGAGCTGCCTTTCTGAGAATAAAGCTATCGTATCTGACTCCTCAAACTGCCTGGAAATAGTATTTTCCTCTGTATTGGCTCTTTTGGAGAAGACTGTAGCCAATTCTGACTTCATCTTGGACTCTCTTTTAGGATTAACCAACTTGGTTACATTGGAACAAAGAACCTCTACAGGCAAAGATGTCACTCCTCTCTCTATTTCTCCCAAAACGTTTGCTTCCCCCAAAGAAGAGGGACCATCAAACCCCCAATTTACAGAACCTCCAAGCATACGCTGACTCGATTTCTGTAAAAAGAGACTTTGGTGCCCCCTCCAGCAGTAGGAGGATCTGCAAGAAGAAGGGCCATGTAGACTTTTTTTTAAATAAATCAGCCTTTCTCGTTACAGAAGTTTTAGATAATGAGGAATTTGTGCCTGCCTCTGTGGATACTATTGGTTTTAATGCAGCACAAAATAAGTAGAAATCTGACTTTTTCAAGCCATCTTTCATAAAAGAAAGGGAGTTACAGCTGATAACCTTGTTTTAGAGGTTGTAACAACTTAAAAGCAAAGGAACTGTGCCCAAACTCTGAAGAATATCAAAAAGGGAAATAGCTTCACAGAATAACCAAAAAAAGAGCAAAGAGACGGTGTTTCATCGCAATCCACTCCCCATCTTCTTCCCTGATGGCACTAGGGAGGGAATATGTTTAGCTTAAATATATCACAAGAAGCTCTCTACCTGTCTCAAGGGATTTCCTGGACTCTGCTTTGGTTCTACAAGCTTCCAATCCACCAGCTTCTAATCTGTCAATGGTGTTTTATCTAGTCTTAATCCCAACACTACAGTATTTTCTTCCTCAATAGGGGTGAATACTGTCTATCATACTGCTAGTTATCCCCCCGCCGGGGTAAGCCTGGCAAATGGTTTGAAGATAGTACCTCTCTCCCTTGAATTTTCCTTTATTTTCGATCACAACTAATCATGAATAGGTCTTTCCCTCTAGGTTGTTTCTCAGACATTCCCAAATTACAAACTTTGCAGAACAGTGATTTGGTACTGGTGCAAATTTTGAAAGAAGGAAGCAAGAGTGTTCTTCTGTTCAAAAGTAATATCTAGTCTTATACTCATGAACAGTGATAAGCTACAAAGTTGTGGAATTGATGTATTTGTCCCATTAAAGGATAGTAAGACAGTAACATACAACCCCAAATGTTTTAACGGCCCATCATATAGCTCTCCCAGACTTCCACCAGTAGCTGCATTCTACCGGGAGAGAGAAAAAGAATTGCGGGTTTCTTTAAGAAAATGTGGTAGGAGAGTTTCCTTGCTTGGGGAGAGAATGATTTAGGAAACAATGCTCCAAGTTGAGGAAGACAAAAAATTGAACTGGATAGCTGGGGATTTAAATTCAAATTCCAATAGTTTGAAAGGGCTAAGGTATGGGAATGACTCCTAGTATTGGGCTTAAACTGATCGCCTGGAATGCAGCTGGCCTATTCACTGTTCAGAATAAATTAAAATTTTTAAAAGAACAAAAAGCGGATATAATATGAATTCAAGAATCTTGGGGCCAGATGTAGGTAGAATAGATTTACCCATTCTTAATTACCGAAAATTACCGATTTTTACCGATTCGGTAATTAAGAATCTGTAAATCTGAGGGGTGGATATGTAGGTATTCCAGATGTGCTGGAATACCGAATCGGAACAATTCGGTATTTACCGATTCGGTAAATACCGAATCGGTAATGCCCATTCATTCCTATGGGCTTTGAAGCCCATAGGAATGAATGGGCATTACCGATTCGGTATTTACCGAATCGGTAAATACCGATTTTCACAAGGGTGCAGGGGATGTCACTTTGACACCCTCTGGCCCCCCTAAAACAGGCTCGGGTGCCATGTGGCAGGCATACATGCCCTAAGGGCAGATCTGCCTGTCATATGGCATAGGTGTGCATGCACACATGTGCATGCACACCGGAATCGGTATTTTACCATCAAATTGGATTTGATGGTAAAATACCGATTCGGTAAGGCTTTTGGGACTCAAAAGAGTCCCACCTACATCTCAGATTTACGGAATCGGTAAAAATACCGATTCGGTATTTTACAGAATCGTTAAATTTACCGAATCGGTAAATTTACCGAATCTGTAAAAAATTGCCCCTACATACCGAAAACCCATTTACCGGTCGGTAACGGCCGGAATCGGCCGTTACCGGTCGGTAAATGGCCTGAAACAGCCACCTACATCTGGCCCTTGGTCTACAGGGTACTGGTCTACAGAGGATTATATCGTGCTAGGCCGTCCTGTGCTCCCAGTGAAGTGAGGTCATGCTAAAAGAGGCATTGCCATATTGCTTGGAACCTATACTAGATGGGTTTATAAAGACATTAGTCATGATTCTAATGTATTCCAGGCCATCAAAATTGATTTTAGGGAGAAATCAGAAAGTACTTTGTCTCTGCTAATCGTAAATGCGTATAGCCCCCCAGATTCTGCTCACTCCTTTTTAATAGAAGAGCTTTTTGTTTTTATCTCCTCTATGTTGGCAAGAGAAAATTGTCTTCACCTAATATTGGTAGGTGACCTTAATGCTAAAGTCTCTAATAATGGTATAAGGTTATTTGCTCATTCTAAAAAAGAGGAAGCTATACAAATTTCATCCGCCTTGTTTGCTAACAATAGACAGCTAGATAAAAGAGGGGTGACACTCCTAGAAGCACTAAGAAAGACAGACTTATTAATTATTAATGGGAGACTTGGAAAGGATATCCCCGTAAAAGCCACCCACAAATCTTCTTCTGGGCGCTTTATTATTGATTATTTAGTTGTACCCTCAGATTCATTTAATAGGCTGTCCCATATGGAAGTTTTGGAGAATTCTCTAAGTGACCAAATGTTGATCTCCTGTCAGCTGGAAGTAAATTTAACTGAAGTAAGCTCCTGGAACCTTAAAGATATTCCTGTTGGATTCAATAAAACAAATGGCAGAATCCACTGGAATGCCAAGGCAGCCTCTAAAGTAAAAGAGACCCTTTTAATGTTAATAGATGACCATCCACTTTTATTATCAGGTAAACAACAGTCCTCTAAGCCTGACCCATTGGTTTCCTTTAATAGCAATGTGACCGTTATGGTTGCATCCTGTAGATTACCTCTGAACCTCCCTGGCATAAGTCATTGGAAAACTCCATACTTTCCCTAAATAGAGAAATAAATAGCTTAGTGAAGACCTAATTCTTGATTTTTTCCCTTGATCGCCACAAATTATTTTCCCTACTGAAAGATTTAGGAAAAAGCCGTCCCTCAGAAAAAACAGGAAGACTTCAATTGGTTCCGTCTAAAGGAAGCAGCCTAAAAAAAATGCAAAACAATAATGAAAAATAATAGCTGATTGTTCCGGCTCAAGGGCAAAATCTTTCCCAATGCTCATTAGAGAAGAAGACTGGGAAGTTCACTTAACAGACTTGTATTCTGATAATCCTAATTCTCTGGGAATCTATATTCCCTCAAATAATCCATCTAGTCTGTTGGCAGCTAGCTGTGAGATTGTTGGTCTTATTAAAAGAATGAGGTCCTCAGGTGCTATGGGCCTGGATCAAATTCCAGTGTCTCTGATTCAGAAAGAGCCCCAGTTTTGGGATACGCTTCTTGCTCCTCTCTTTAGCTATTGCTACCAGCTAGGAAAGATTCCTCCCTCCTGGTCTGTTTGTATTTTAATTCCTCTTTTTAAAAAGGGGCTTAAACACCATCCAGGCAACTATCTGAAAATGGCCTTTTAGACTCAGTCGGGAGAGTTTTTGCTCGTAATGTAATGGATTACCTTAACGATTGGGTGTTTGAAAATAATATTCTTCCCATTGAACAAGCCAGATTTAGGAAAGACCATTGTACCACAGACAATATCTGTATGTTGAAATTAATTAAAGAGAAGTGCACTCATTTTCGTTACTAGCACATATATGTAGCTTTTATAGATTTGACAACATCCTTTTGATAAGATAGTTCGCTCATTACTTTGGAATAAAATTAAAAAAAATGTGAATTGCCTCCCCCTTTTATCTGTCATAATAGTTATGCACTTTAATACATGGTCTCAGGTTCTTTTAGGAGGAGATCAATGTATTTCAGCCACAATTCATACAAAAATGGTCCGGAAGCAATGCCGTGTTTTAGCACCAATTCTTTTCTCCTTTGTGGCTGACCTTCCTGATTGTTTTACTTCCCAAGAGGGCGATGCACTGAAGATAGGTGGTCACCCTTTTCCGTTTATAATGTATCCAAATGATATTATAATTATGGACCTCACGCCTATTGTCTTAGGTAAAAAGCTGCAGGCTTTACAAAAATATACAGCGCCTCATTACTTGAAGATAAACACCTAAAAAAATTAAATTTGGATTAACAAAATGCAAATGTTGTCTGTTTTGAAAGCAAACGTCCTGCCAAGCCTCCTGTATGCTATTGAATCTTTCCAAATATCAGATTGGAGTTTTTTTGTTAAAATAGAGTGCCAGATTTTACATAAGCTAAATAATGTTAACACTCTGGTTCTGTCTCCAGCTATTCGCCTGAAATTTGGTCTAATAAGTTTATCTGTCCAAGTCTAGGGTTTACATTCCTTCTAGTTTCGATATTGCTGTATAGATTGGCCTCCCTGCATCCAACGCTGTCCCGGGGTCGATTGTGGGTGGGAGGCCGTTTCTATCGATGAAGGTCTGTCAAGCATTTTAACCCGCACAACGCCACAACCACTATATTCAGTCCAAAAAGAAATAAAGAGGACACATCACTTGGTTTCAAGACCAGTGTACATCCAGACGTGACTGCAAAGTTGACCTATATTAGGCTTCTTGACAGGCTTTCAAAAATCAAATTTTTACTGTTGACAAGTCGGTGTCTCCAACGAAGGTCCTTCCGTCTTTAATTCTTATCCAGTGCAAATCTACATGAAAGGGGAATCGTAAACCCACCTTTCCTTGTTCCAATCTACACAGAAATATCGAAACTAGAAGGAATTGAAACCCTTAACTAGTGATGAAGATGAAAATCATCTGATTCACCGAAACGCTGCGTTAAAATTGGCTTTTTTTAAATGATTGATTGTAAAAATGTTTTATTGTATAAATTGTATGAATTGTTTTTAATTGGTGGAATGTCTTTTTCGTATAATATGTGAACGTAATAAATAGACACAAATTCTCTTTTTAACCATTTGATATTGTTTTAATTTTGTGGCATCTGCTGACATACCTTTGCCTCTCCCTCCCGATTATTGTTTTGACGCTAATGTGTACTTAGGGATTTTAATCTTTGGTGCAAAGAGTGACAAACACTCGTATGCATGTGACTTCTCTACAGCAATAAATCTCTTTAGCACACAAGAAGAGCTAGTGCTTTCTTATTCACTCACGGAACTTAACGTTTTAAAAAAAAAGCACTAGCAGCACCATTAGTTATCAAAGAGATCTTAAGAACTGCTGACTTAAGGAAAGATTGAAAACAATAGTTAACTCCAGCTATCCGAGAGTCGCCCAGAAATATTTATTCTGGAACTTGGATCATGAGGTCAAACATTTTGTGATTATATTCTTTTTGAACCTCCTACCCTAAATGACTTAGCTGCAAGTTGGTCTGTCCTTTTGAGCATCGCAAGATTTTGTATCCTGTGTAATCTGGGCCCTCAGAACATTGACCAGATTCTGTTTGTTTGTCCAGTTCTACTCCCTCATAGCTTATGTCTATTACGTGCTCTGTCTATACAGAAAGCTGTAGCTGTAGCCCATGAGTTTCTCCTTTTCCCAAAGAAGGAATTAGTCTGCAAAAAAAATCTTCAAGTACTTTTTCTAGTCATATCCTAAATTTCTGCCTAAATGGGGGGTGTGGGCACAATGGTTTTATGCTTATTTAGTCTTTCTGTCTCCTAACTGCAGATTCAATTACTGGCTTTTATTCCTCTCATTTTATTCTAGCACTTAATGTATTTATGTATTCAAATAATGTCTATCTAGTTGCTGTGGTAAAGGAATTGTAATAGTATCCAACCTATTTTTCTATTGATCTTCATTTCTGCTAGAATGAATGTAGTAATTTTTTGTGGGTCTGCCTAATTAGAGCCCATGCCTCAATTTTTCTTGTATTGCTTGCAACTGTGTACATGATTAATTCTCTTTATTTTTGCGGTCAAGGTATCATAACTGTATTTTAAAATCATATCTCATTGTGATACTTGTTCTTTTACTTTTTAATGTATTTGTTATTAGCTGAATTTTGGACTTAGCAATTGCTATTGGGTGGAAGCATGTACTGCTACCTTTATATAAGCACTTTATTATTTATTTTTCAAGATATATCCCCTGGCGATTTTATGGCTACGATTTTATGTGTTACAAAATTGTACTTTGATGACATGCTGCTACATTTATATTTCTTGTTTATTTTTATCCTTCAAAAAGGGATCGATTTGTCTCTAGTGATTTATACGAATCATACTCTATGATAAAGGTCTACATTTGTACAGTGTAAAATGTTATTTTATAGTGTGATTCTCTGTAACCTTTTAAGTGGACCTCCTTTTGAGTTCCACACCTTAATAAAAGTGAATTGAATAGCTATGTTTTTCACTACAGCATGGCCTATCTCTCCCATAGGTTAGCATTGGAGCTGCCTTGCAACACCTTAAAAATGTAACTTCTAATTGGAAGCAGATGAAAAATTGGAGTTTGGTGTCTCTGCACTCGCAAATTGTAAACACATGTTTTAGTGAAGTTGGCTTTTAAATTGCAGGTCTGAAAATGCCAGTTTTAGAAAGTTATCAAACACAAGAAGATGATTGACGGAGTGCTGAAACTTTTCAGACACTCACCCCCAGTCACAGATCTGGGTTGAATCCATCATCATTCTTTAGCTCACTTTGCCATCCCAGTTCAGAGCCAGCTATACGCAAATCAGTCTTGATCCTGTGCAGTCCAGCACAAACTGCCAAGCTAGGTCTTCTCTGACCCGTAACCAAGCATCCTGGGACCGGTTTCGGTGTAACACCCCTCATCAGCCAGGGTAGCCTGAATCCAGTGGCGAAGTGAGCAAGGGACTCAGGTCTGGCAAACCCTGCCAACTTAGAGCAAAAAAAGTAATAAATCATGAAAATCGACCCTGTGAAATTTAAGACTGCTTCATGGAGGGCTAGAGGTCGGCCAATTAAAGTGGCGAAAACATAAATATCTGGGCATGTTATTTTGTAATAGAGTTTCATTCAGAATCCATTTTAAAGTTTTAAGGGCAAACACTTTGACTTTTAATTCAAATATTCAGGTAAATCATTGAGGTGCCAATCGTATGAACATTTCCTCCAACAATTGCTTATTGCTTATTGCTCGCCTGTTACCAGAGATCAAGACACAAAATCATTGGATTTAATAGTAATTTAGTCCTATAAGTCAGTCTTTGGGATCCCAATTTCAACTGGTCAAGCGGAAATACGATTTGGGTTTGGTCTCCAAAGACAATCCATGATGGTGCAAGGATCTTTTTTCAAATGCATGTATTCTCTCTTCCTGTCTGACCCTGACTCTTTAGCAAATTACTGCTGGTGTGAAAGAGTTTATTCTACTTATGGATAGACTTGGGGTGCCCATATTTTATAATGCCTACAGAGTTTAAATTTGCAGACAAGACTTTCTGGAATGACAATGCCCAGCTTTAAACAATTTTAAAAGAAAAACATCAAAAGTCATTCACTTAGTGCTGATAAGGCAGCTTTAGTGGCAAAGGCTCATGCCTGGTCTGTGATAAACTCTTATGATTCCCTGCAAATTCAGACATATTTAAATGCCCATTTTCAGCCCTCATGAAGGAAACATTTTTCAAATTAAGACTTGTCATATACCCAACTAAAGAAAGGAAACTAATCTGGATACAACAATGGCCAAATTTACAAAGTAGACTGTCCAGGTGGCAATGTGGAACCTTTGTACATATTGTGTGTCTCTGTGTCCTAAATGGCTTAAAATACACTGTATACTATTGAAACTTCTATTTCTTAAATCTGGGGTTAGAACGGTCGCCCAGGCTCTTATGTTTATCAGGTGAATCAATTCCACTCTTATGTCAGATGGTAAATCAATTGGGGAAAAATTGCTGGAATCTACAGCATGCAATTAAGGTTAAGGGATATTTTAGAAAATATATGGATGTTGTTGCTATGGTATTGGCACTTTGAATGCCTGTGCAGTTTGATTTACTGATCTTGACAATTGTTGTGATTAGCACAGAAAGAGTATATGGAAGCATTTTCTCTTTTATTGCTTATTTGCATGAGGACTTACAATGTCTACACATTTTTGCACTTTGACACTTTATAGCTATTTGCACCATGTCACAAAATGTCTCTAGTTTTTATTGTACATCCCTGGGAATCCGATTTTTATGTTATTTTATTTATGAATTCATAACAACTGTGATAAAAGGAGTACCATTGTGGTATCAATGTTCTAGTGCGACATGTAACCTTAGAAAAAACCTTACTTTCATGTGTGCACAGTTGTATATTAATTGGTGAATAATGGATTTGTTTTCATTTATGATTTTATTGTTTTTAATTGCAATAATTTTTGAAAATCAAGCAATAAAGGACTATATATATAAATATATATAACTTGACCTAACAGACCAAATGCTTCAAGCTATGGGGTAATTCGACACTAAGGAGGTCAGTAGGATGGCAGGCAGACTTTAGTCCACCAGCCACCCTCGGGGTGCTGGGGCCGGCCGCCAGACGTGCAGCGGTCCCGCACCACTAATTAGGATGCGACCGCCACCCTGGCAGTGGTATTCTGCGTTTCTAACATTACAGCGGGTGCTGCTGTAAATAGCACCCTCCGCAATTTGTGCATGGCAATGTAGGGGGTACCATAAGTACCCCCCAAGTGCAGCCTCCTACTCCACATGGGCCCGCAAGAGGCCCCCAAAGTGAATCCCTGCCAGCCTTTCATTGGCGGCATTGCCACATAGAAAGGCCTTGATTCCCACCCAACCTAATATGGATGATACCATATTGAGGCCCAGTTCCGCCAGGCAATACGAACGATTGCCAACCGGCTGAAATGCTGCACACGCACTTTAAGTCCACCGCGATACCCCTGCCATTATAATATGGCGGGGTAAATCAGGTTGCGATGGTGGGTGGATCACCATCTCCGGGCCGGGAGTGGACATCCCCCGCCATCCTAATCAACCCCTAAGTGTACAGTTTGCACCATAAATAAACTATGATATTGTTTTGTCAAAACATGCATTCAGTTTTAAAATTTGCAATGTACGCCCTACATAAAATAGATTTTCAGCACAGAGACACATCTGCACGTCCTGTTGGTATATTATTATGCCTGGGATACACAGTCTAACGCTATGGTAAAGATCAACTAAGGCTTTGATCTAGCACTAGCACAAGGCAACATGACACATGCTATTTACTATCAAGTACAAGAGGCATTTTCAACTATAACGTTGAATTTTTTATAGTGCAGGAAGCGCCTCATGGCACTTCTCTTTGCATCAAGGTGAAGTTGTTTTGACTTTAGTGGGTTGGAGTAAGACAAACACTCATTGACTTTGAAGCAAAGCCCAATTTAGAAAAGATAGCCATACCGGCCATTGCACCAAAATGCAATGCCTACTTGAAATGTGAGATTTGTGGTGTCCCAGTGTAGGCCTCCCAAATTCACTACACAGGACATGTGTGTTTGCTTAGTGGCTTGCAAACTAACTGACCACGCCCAGAGCCCTGGGCTTTTTATTAACTCTTTACGTAGCCCACGCAGACGTCGGGCTGAACTAACTGCCCCCTCCGTTAGGGGGGTAATCACACAGGGAAATGGTGGGAGGGGGCGTGTGCCTCTGTGGTACATTCCACAGCCGGCAACACTACATTCCTCCTTTACCTAGGGATAAAACAAACTGGGATGCAATGGTTCACAGCAAGTCTTTTCATAGTCATTTGGGGTGCTGCAAGGAATACTGCAGGTTTCGGCTCTATAAAAGTTCACCAATAGTCTCTGACGCAGTCACTGGAAGGAAAATTACAAAGGTTACAAATCAGAACAGTCTTACTTTATTCTCGGCGGGGTCAGCCATCTTGATCTGTTCCACGCCAACACTGGGCCACGAAGTCCCGATACCTCTGGGAAGGCTTGGGCCACGGGCGTAAACTGTATCTCGTTTGGCTCCGCTCATCTGGCGCCGTCTGGGACTGGCCTCCAGTCTCGCTCTCATTTCCGCTGGGGTCTTCTGTTGGAGTGAGGTCACGGGCTTGGCTCGCCGGAGTGTCTGAGTCCATCGGCTCCGACGGTCGGCGTTGGGGGGTCAGAGGCCAGGTGTCTGATCCCAGGTCTTCTCCTGCTTCGGGTGTTCTCTTAAAGAATGAAATGTTCCTTGTCACTGTTTCTCCATTTTTGACGGCAGTGACCATGGTCCCATTTACCTCTGTTACTCTCCAAGGATCAAGTTCAAATGGCATGCGGAACTTCCCGCCAGGATGGCGGTCTTTTACCAGGACCATGTCTCCCACTTGGATCGGGCTGTCTGCTGCTCTCCGTTTCTGGGACGCTTGCTGGTTATTCTTGGTGCGCTGTTCCATGGACCGGTTCTTGGGGACCGGGGCTAGCTCCCACGACGGGTGGTGTGGAATAGTATCGGCTATAGCCCGATTGAAAGAGAGTCGGCTTGGAGACACTACTGTGGTGCAATGTGGGGTCAGGCGATATTCACGGAGAAACTGATAGATGGCTAGCTCCAGGCTGTGACCGTCGGCTGTTGCAATTTGGATAGTTTTATTCAGGGTCCTCATCAGCCTCTCTACCTCACCATTGGCTTGAGGCCATCTTGGGGTGATCCGTCTATGTTTGATGTTATGGCTTTGCAGGTACTCTGTGAAGTCACTGCCGTTGAATGGGGGTCCATTGTCAGTGCGGACCTCCTCCATGAGCCCATGGGTGGCAATAATTTTCTCGAACTTCGGGATCACCTCCGCTGCTGCTGTTGACGTGACAATCTCAACTTCTGGATAGCGGGAGTAGTCGTCGACCACTACAAGCATGTACTTGCCTCCGGGGAGACTGCCAAAGTCTGCGTTTACTCGCGCCCACGGGGATGTTGGCCCTTCTTCAGTGATCACAGGCGCTGGAGGGTTAGGTAGGCTTGTTGCTAGGCACACTGGGCAACTTTGGACCACCTCCTCAACTGCTCTGTCGAGCCCTGGGAACCACAATTTGCTCCGGAGTCGGTTCTTGGATTTAACGATCCCTTGGTGCGATCCATGGGCCAGCAAGGCTGCTCTTTGGGTGAGGCTGTTGGGCAGCACTAGGCAAGGTCCTCGAAGGAGGCATCCTTCCGCGGAGACAGAAAGTTCATGCCTGACTTGATACAGGGCTTTTAGGGCCGCCTGGGCGTCTGGGGTGCGGAAAGATGCTGGGCTTTGTAGCGCCTTCCAATCGTCCAACTCTAGGGCGCGGATCGCTATTTGGATGCAGTCATCGCTCTTGGTGGCACTCGCTACTTCCTCTAACGACATGGGTCGAGGTCGTGACCGTTCGACGATCAGCCGGACGTATTCTTCTGTGGACGCCGCTTCAGCTGCTTCAGCATTAGTGACTGGACGGGCATGTCTTAATAAATAGTCCGCCGGGTTCCGTGTGCCCGGCCGGAATTCCACAGTGAACTGGAACTCCTGCAACTGCAATACCCACTTTTCGATTCTCGGGGGTGGACGAGAGGAGGAGCCTTGGAACAACGGTATGAGGGGTTTATGGTCGGTAATGACTGAAAAAGGGTGTCCATAGAGGTATATGTGGAAGTGGCGGCACCCCCATAAGATGGCGATGGCCTCCCTCTCGATCTGAGAATAGTGTTGTTCGGTGGGCGTCAGGGTGCGGCTGGCATTCGCTACGGGTGCCCATTCCCCGCATGTCTGTTGTTGCGACAGGACCGCCCCAAGGCCTGTGGGGCTGGCATCCACTAGCAGCTGCGATTCATGCTGCGGATTGAAATAGGCCAGGGTGGTGTCGGCTGACAGGGCTGCCATCGTCTTTTCAAACGATTCCTGCTGCTCCGGGCCCCACTTCCAGGTGGCATTGGACTTCGTGAGGTCGCGGAGAGGCCCGGTCAGGTCGGACAGGTCCTTGATGAAGCGCCCGCAGTATGTTACCATGCCTAGAAAACTGCGGACAGCTGTGACAGACTCGGGAGCTGGTGCATCGTGTATGTCCTTGACCTTTTCTGGGTCAGGCCCTACCCCTTGGTCGGAGAACTTGTACCCAAAGAAACTGATGTCTCTGCGGAGGAATTCACATTTGTCTCTGTGAAGTGTTAGGCCTCGCTCTCTCAGCCGATTGAATACTGCCTGGAGGCGCCTGAGGTGGTCTTCCAGGGTCGGGGCGTGTACCAGAATATCGTCGCTCACGTTGAGCACTCCGTCGAGGCCTTGTAGTACATTGTGAATGATATTCTGAAACACCTCGGCTGCGCTCGATATGCCAAAATTGAGTCTTGTGTACCTCCACAGGCCAGCGTGGGTGGAAAAGGTCGTGATTGGGTTGGAGTCTGGATGAAGGGGGATCTGATGGTATCCAGACCTCAGGTCCATCTTGGAGAACCACTTGGATCCTGCAAGCTCTCCGATGATGTCGTCGATGGTCGGCGTCAGGTGACGTTCTCTTTTAATGGCAAGGTTGGGGAGGCGCATGTCCACGCATATCCTTACGGCCTCCGGCTGCTTTGGCTTCTTGGCAACTACAATGGGGGACACCCACGGTGCGGGACCTGTCACACGTTCAATGATGCCTGCTTGTTCAAGCATCCTCAGCTCAGCTTCGACTTTGGGCCGGAGGTGAAAAGCGATCCGTCTGTGCCGGAGGGCTACTGGGGCCACTGACTGATCAATGTGGAGTCGGACAGGGGGGCCTCTTAGACATCCGATGCCTTCGAATAGCGAGGAATGTTCTGAAACTAGATGGTCTAATCCTTGGGCTTGTACTGTCAGGGCGAAGTGTATGAGCCCTAACTCTCGTGCTGTCTTGCAACCGAGGAGGAACCCTGACCCTTCTCTGGAGACGTAGATCTTCGCCTGTAGTTGTGTCGAGTCGTGGGACACCGTAGTCCGAAATACTCCGCAAAGGCGCAGGGGCCGTCGGGTTCCGTAGGCGAACACCTGTACTCTCGTGGGGTGGAGTGGTGGCGCATTTTCCAGATCCTGGTAGACACTAGCGGCCATGAGATTTATCGTCGCGCCGGTGTCAATGAGGGCTCTGACTGTTTGGCTATGTACTTGGGCGGTGCACATTGGCTCGGCTGAAGACATGGCTGCCAAGGTGTTGAGCATGCGCACTACGTGAACGGATGCAGCGTCTTCGCCATCGTCGTCCATGTCGCTGCTTGTCGGTGTGTTCGGCAGTGGAGCCATCTGACGCACTCTCCTGGGTGGGGCGCCTTGCTTCTTCCTTTGCGACGAGAGACAGACGCTCGCAAAATGGTTGGCTTTGCCGCACGCACTGCAGACTTTGCCCTGGGCTGGGCAGGCGCCTTTGTGGGGAGTGGCACCTCCGCACCACATGCACGCCGCATTCTTCGCGGGTGGGGCCGGTGTCGGCCGTCCTTTCCTGGGGTGTCTCGGCCGGTCGTCCGCAGGTTGTGATTTGATGGCACACACCGGTTCCGTCTTGATCGCCACTGCGGCTTTCGGTTCCATGTGGGCCGCACGGGCTTTGGAGAGCTCTTTAGACCGCCCTAGGGCCAGAATGTCCCACATGGGCATGGCGTCCGTCTCTAGCACCCTCTCCCGCAGTTTCAGGGATGCGCACCCTTGGATGAACTGGGCGCGAATTTCATCTTCCGCATCCGGGAGTGTGCATGTGCTGGCCAATTTCTTGAGCCGAGCGTAGAACACATCTACAGCTTGACGGAGTAGGAAACGCTCGTAATCTGCGCTGGTGAAAGCTTCAAAGTACTTTGTGATGGCATCCCGCAGGGTCTTGTAAGTGTGGGGCGGGTTACCCTCCACAATGTCTTTAGAAATGTCATGAATGGCTTCTCCCCCTAAATGCAGCAGCATGGCACGTTGGCGGGTCACCGCGATGTTGGCCGCGACGAAGTATACCTCAAGTCGCTCTACCCACTTCTTCCACCGGGTGGCTTGGGAAGGGGGGCTTCCGGTGACGTCAAACGGTTCCAGGGGTGGAATGTTGGCCATGATGGAGCAGCAAAAGGGGCCAAACGGCGTCCGGATCACTGCCAGGGACTGTAGATTGCTTGCCGGCAAGTAGGAGGACACCAGTGGCACACTCCGCGAGATGCGTGAGGTTTAGCAGGGCCGGTGACACGCGCAATGCGTGAGGTATGGCAGGTCGGCCGCGCAGCGCGCGTACCACGTGGTCCTGGGCGCCACAGCGCATGCGCTGGTCCCGCGGAGTTTACACGGGACCGGGCCAGGCCGCAGAGACGGTCTTCCGGGCAGCGGGTGGAGGACGGACGGCACCGGGTACCTGGGGGCAGATGCGTGGGCCGCAGAGTGGCGGCGCATCAGCGGCGGCAGGAGCAGCTGGGCGGAGGAGCATCCGGGGCGCGCAGCGCCAAAGGGAAACTGCAGCACGCCACACGAGGGCACCAGGTGAGCCACGCCGGGCTGGAGGCAGCGCAAAGGCGCCGGGGCACGCTGCACGCGCAGCTGGCTCGAGGGAGGACAAGCGGTGGCCGTGGGGCACGCAGGGGCCGGAGGAGTGACCACCTCATCGCCAGTGTGGTGTCCCGGTGTAGGCCTCCCAAATTCACTACACAGGACTCGTGTGTTTGCTTAGTGGCTAGCAAACTAACTGACCACGCCCAGAGCCCTGGGCTTTTTATTAACTCTTTACGTAGCCCACGCAGACGTCGGGCTGAACTAACTGCCCCCTCCGTTAGGGGGGTAATCACACAGGGAAATGGTGGGGGGGGCGTGTGCCTCTGTGGTACATTCCACAGCCGGCAACACTACAAGATTGTATGAACGTTCTGAGCTTTTCTACTCATAGGAATTTGTACAGGAAAGGTTTTCTCCAATACATGTCTTATGCTGAACATTACTCACTTACCTCTGCACCATGGTCTGAGTCTGTGAGTTACTCAAGGAAACCGAATAGTGCATCAGTGCAGGGCATGGCACCAGCAGCAGGCCAGTCTTTGTAGGTAGGAATGGTGCTGTACTGTGCTGTCTTTCTTGCGCAATGACGCATAGGAAATGTGGATGCTGTGTTGAGTGAGAAATAGTACATCTGGGCTCAAGTACCCTATTTGTACATCGCTCCCCATGCAAATTACATCATCTCAGTTGAATTAATTGACACATTCCGAGTAAATATGCTGTGTAAACAATGAAGAATTCAACATTTTTAACTAGCTTGCAGTGTGCAGCATTTTTCTTAGATGTTTTATTCCTCCAATTTAAGCTGCTTTCTACCCCAGCATATCATGCCAAACAAAATACACATTAAGAGATTATAAAAAATAACAAACAATTGGCGCCATATGACGAGTGGCGGCCAATTGATATAGTTGTTATTGCATGGTGCTATGCTAGATCGTCATAAAAGCAACCATTCCAAATTGGCATAGGTATTTCAATGTAGATTTGTGAACAATTCGAGACAATAAACGTTTCTGCAACTTGTTTCATCATTCACAAAGCATGTTGCAGTCGCCAGGGTCTGACATTTACTGAAGCAGTAACATCCCTTAGCACAGCGTACAGGAGCTGGGAGTTTTATGCTGTGTTTTCTACACTCGCAGCAACTTAATTAAGTGATTCTTTAGAAATATCATTGGTGTTTTGTTGCTGTTTTTCGTTTGGTCATGTACCACATTGTTTTGACAAATGTATTGGGAAAATTACTTTGTAATTACACTTTTTCTGAAATCCTGCTGGCTGAAAGCCTTCGAAAAAGTTACTTAGATCACATGTGTTGGATAGCCTTTCTACCGAAAATAAGGAAAAGGCACACAGAGAAGAAAAAATATATTAATATCGAAAAAATATTATGTTTTGCAATGTTAGCCGCATCCTATTTATTCTCAGCTCTTGCATGCTGTGGGAGATATAATTTATTTTATACATTTCTACTTGCACTACAGAAGAATTCTCTTGCAGAACTGGAATATATAGATTAATGGGAAAAAGCACACGTTTGTTGCAGATTACTACTGAGCACCAATTAACAGAACAATATTTAATTTACACAGATCTGGTATCTCAATAGTTTATTCCTCTTTTCACACTTTAGGTTTACAGTATTGCCAATCTTAGGGGCATATTATCAAAAACGGCATTAAAAATTATCGCTGGTTGAGCTGCAGAAAACTGCCGCTAAAGTGGCGATAATGGGCTTGATAATATGCTCTTAAGAATTCATATAGAAGTCCATAATCTGGTGTGAACATGGGTTTCTATTGGAATTTCTGTCGCTAAACTAGCGATAATTTTAACACCGTCCTTGATAATATGCCCCTAAGAGATGCAGCTCACTGAGTTTCTTAGAGCTGCGAGCCCAACGAACAGCTGCGTAAAACCAAAAGTACAGGCTAGATGAAGGCACCATTTGGTGAGAAGGCTTATTACAAATGGCAGCCACCATTGCAAGACAGTGGTGCTTTGGGTTTCCCCCTCCTTGTAGGTAGGTGGTGTGGTAAAGCCGCTAATTCTAGCCTTTTATTAGTCAAAAACATCTGAAATATCTCTCTAATTTACAGGCAATGAAACACGATCAACCTGGTGTAATTACCATGTGACAAAAATATTGTGTCCTAAATATCATTTACAAAGGTGTCGACTGATGGGAGTGAACGATAGAAAATCTATATCCAGTGGAGGGATATGTTTGTATAGTCTTTAGGCCACAATTTTGTCAGGTCTCACAGTGGGACGAACTAATCACAAGGGATGAAGCAGTCTTATTTGCACCTCCCTTCCTGATCAACAACAATACGCAGAGTATGAAATTGGAGACTGGTCAGTGGAGGCTGGGGAGGCTAGATTAGCATTTGTGTATTTGCTTCCTGGTTGCCAGGAGTACAACACATTTTTAAACCTTTCCGCAATGTAGGAAGGTACCTGGGAATGATTTGGTTAGTTGTTATGTTTCTACAATTACCTCATCACCCAGCTCCCCATGCCTGCACTTTGTTGTTTTGACTCAATTGTGGTTCCCTTTGGTCCTAAAGTTAAAGAACATGATTACCCTCTATATAGGTGTGTTTATCTGTGATTGCTGCTGACTGCATCCTTCTTCAATCATACAGCCCATTTGGATGCTGGAGTTCTCTGCCTCTTTCCTGATATCTGTCTCTTGCTTAATATACAGAGATGAAATATGAACAAAGTGATGGGATAAATGTTTGCAATTTTTCAAATCACTGTCAATTGCTAAGGGTTGCATCCCAATCCATCGTTATTTTGCTCACCATGCCACCTCAGTTTTGACCCAGACATATGCAAATCCGTTTTGACCCTGCTACTTATGGGAATAGTCCAGCCCAACCTTGTAGGCTCTCCCTAAATCAGAACTGAAGCAGCTCAAGATCAATGTTACCCTAGTTAAGGGCTCATTAGCCAGGTGCAGATTTGTTTCAGTGACAACATGCCTCTGAATGCAGTACAGGAAATACACAAAAAGAAATGGGAGGAATGCTTGCAATTTGTCAAACCACTGGCAATTGCTCGGGGTAGCATCCCAACCCATCATTCTTTTACTCACCATGCCACCTCCGTTTTAGTCCAACCATTTGCAAATCACTCTTGACGCTCCTCTTCATGGGAATTGTACTTAGGTTTTTATGTTGTCTTATTTATGTTTGTCCTTGTTTTGACTTCCATTCCTGTTTTTTATATCAAAAGCTTCTTTTTGTATATTATCTTTCTTTTCTCGGTCCTTTTCTATGGAATTTTCTCTCACAATATGGCCAATATAAACAATATTAAAATTCTGTCTTTGAATGTTAGAGGATTAAGACATCCCTTTAAACAAGTTAAAATGTTAAAACATTTAGCGAGTCATAAAGCAGATAGGTTGATGCAATGTTTTCTTTGCCTGCAGTTAATGAGAAGAATTGAGTGGCTGTACACAAATTAGGTAATGTTGGACTCATTAATGGGAGGGATTTAAATTACATCTGCGATCCTTTGACACATAGATCATCACAATCTAAATATCGCCCGTCTAAGGATTTTTTTACTCTAAAGTCTTTTTTTATTACAACTAAACTTGTTGATATTAGCGTTTACATTACCCAACTGAAAAATCTTTTAATTTTTTCTCAAATCCTCATAATTCTTATTCATGAAATTACTATTTATTAGTATCCAAACAGTTAATTCATTCAACTTCAACACTGTTAATACATAATATAGATTTTTCTGAACATGAACATTAGCTGTTTTTCAAATCAAACTTATGCTTTCTACTAAGGCCACATTCGTCGCCTCATAGGAAAATGTTTTGGAATCCTGAAAACACTAAACTGAACCCTGGATTTACTCCCGCTGGAGGCCAGACGCACTATGACCCAGGCACTGGTGACCTCCCGTATGGACTACGGGAATGTTCTGTTCCTGGGTGCTACAGAACATGGTCTAAAGCGCCTACAGGTCCTTGAAAATAAAGCAGCACGTCTCGTTCTACGACTCCCCAGAAGAGCAGCATCTAAACCAGCTCTAGATGCTCTACACTGGCTACCGATCAAAAAGAGAGTGATGTTTAAAGCCCTTATAATGTGCCACAGGATACTCCAACGTAAAGCCCCTTCCTATTTGTTGGATCTAGTACTCAGGTATCAGCCTACCAGAGCCCTCCGATCGGAGGGGATGGGACTGCTGACGATCCCCTGCGTCAAAAGAGCAAAACTAGGTGGTCGCTCTTTTAGATACTTAGTAGCAAAAAACTGGAATGCTCTCCCCACATCCTTAAGACTGGAAGAATCGGAAACTAAATTCAGAACATTGTTAAAAACTCACCTATATAAACTATAAAGGGTACATGGGGGTGGGGACGGGGGAAGTCTGTTGCCTCTGTTAAACTTGCTCTCTTCAGCGCGGGGACACGCCGGGATGGCGTCACCAGGCGCTTTATAAATTACTTTATTATTTTATTATTACTAAATGCAGATGGCATATGAACACTCATACTGTTCTCATTGAACACATAAACCCAAACGTTTATTTGAAATTCAAAATTATTATTCTTGTAACCCTGAGGGTTATTTGTCTTTGGTAACCTGATGGGATGCGTTTATGGGATATATTAGAGGTGTAACAATTTCCTTTATGGCTCGAAAAAATCAAATATTAGAATGCTCAAATTAAAGATTTGGGCAAACAAATAGCAACATTAGAGAGGATATTTATCTTGTCTAATGATCTTGAATATAAAAAGGAATTCAAAAACGTTATTACAAATGTAATCCCCTATTCGGTAAACAAGCAGGTATACCACTTTCAAATAATAAGGGCACATTTTCTTTTAATGCTAAAAGATTAGGTAGATTTTTGGCAAATTTCTTATGGATTAAAAGAGATAGAACTCATATTACTACAATTCATGGTATCAATAGTAATATTGCTTTATCACATAAAGATATAGTTAATGAATGTTTAAATTATTATACAACTATTTATAATAAGCCTCCTTCTGTCGACTCTTTTTGATTGATACTTTTTTGCACAATTGTGGTTTACAAAAAATATCACAATCAACTAAAGAAGATTTAGATTAATAATTACTTTAGGAGAGATTGACTTGGCTATCAAATCCCTTAATCATAATAATTCTCCTGGATCTGATGGAATACCAGCTGAGTATTATAAGATTTTGCTTCCCATCTCGTACCTCACTTACATCAGCTTTTTTTACCTCTTTTAGCTCTTTAGGAACAACTTCTGGATCGTTTACTGAAGCATTAATCGTTTTTCTTCCAAAACGTAACAAAGAAACCTCTATTGTTTCAAATTATAGACGTAATGCTAAAATATTTGCAAATAGGTTGACCTCTATGCTTGATTCTTTTATACATCTTGAACAATCTGGTTTTGTGAAACTTCAATATTCTGCCAATAATACCAGGGTGTTACTTCATGCTATTGAACTGCTATTACTCATTTAAACTCACTAATCCTCCTACATGGTTTTTTATAGAAAAAAGGTCAATATAGCCATTTCCTTCAACTGCCTTATTAACCAAGTCTAATACTTCAACATTACTTAATAAGTCTGCTATTTTTAAATCCACTAAACCGATATTTCACAGTTTAGATTCGTTATTTCAATCTGCATCCTCCCATTCCTTAAAAATAACGTTATGGTATATTCCTCAGTTGAAACTTTCCAGAAATGTATGATTTTGGAGGACTCGAACAATGGCAGGCATTTTCTTTCTTAAAGAAATATATATAATATTGGCTTTTTCTCATTTGCAGAATTGATTAAAAAAGGTGATTTGCCTTCATCTAATTTTCCTAAATATGAACTTTATGTATTTCTATTTTAAATTCCTTTTCTAATAATACTCCTTCAAATAAAACCTAGATTTAGAATTGTATCTTCAAAAAGTTAATACCTCAGCTCATGCTGTATCTCTAATTTATAAAAAGATGAGCAATTTTCATGGCAATAATATCAACATAATTCCTAACTTCTGCAATAAATAATTATCTTTATCATTATCACAAGATATTTAGCAGAAAACCTGGTTAAAAATGGTTTCTGGGTAGCTTTCTGTGTCCTTATACCAAGCCATCTCTCATTTTCTTTTTACTTGTTTATAGACTCGTTTAAAGTTATTTCAAGCTAATCCTGTTCTTTCTATGAATATGTCTATTCTAGAAGACAAACTCTTAGATTCTTTCATATCAGCAGCCTTGAAATCAATACATTGCTAGTTGGAAAGCTCTGTCATAATGATTTCTCCATACATGGTGGTCATGGATAGTTTTTACAAAAGGTGCAAATCTATCTTTATCTAGTGTCATTCATAATAGTTCCATGTATCATATATTTTGGAAGACAATTGATGATTATATTGCTGTCCATTTTTAATTAATTGCATCTGAATAGCTATTTTGATGGGTGTAGCATTTCAGACGCCATCCTCTCTGCCTAATTCATAACCCATCTCACTCCAAATTTAAAATGTTGTTCCCCACCTGACCTATGAATTTTCATTGTACTCTGTTACCCTACCAAGGTGCTTTTAGTTTGTCATTATTTCCTCTTTTTTCTGAACATTTAGTTTTTTTGCAATTTCGTCCCCACAGAAAAGACAGAGGTAGGCAGAGGGTCTGCCACCACTCCCACTGGTGCCAAATGGGAGTGGCACCCACAACCAAGCTGAAGAAGAGAAGGTAGCAGCAATTGTATTCTGTGCGCCTTGCCGCTTCCTCGTCACATTGGTACTGGCTATTGTGGAGTGCACAATCTTTGGGGGGGAGTGCAGTGAAGTATCCATGACCACACAGGCACCACATGCACTCTGTGGCAGGTTACACACCTCTGAGTTGAAATCATCAATGTGGAGCAGGACCTTTATACCCTTCTCACTGTATTTAATTAAAAACAAATTTGCAGGAGAAGTTATGTCTCAAGTGTAAGTGAGAAATCAATTCATTGATCATCATTTGTTTAGTGCAACCCTCTCACCTCCCAGGGTGCCCACCCCCGGAACACTGCTGTTTGCTATGGCAGGACGGGAGCATTGCCGCCCTGTCATAGCAAACTCCTGCTTCGCTTCATGTAAGGAAAACTGCTCTTGCTTCCATGAAGCAAACCAGATTTGTTTTGGGCAAAGGGAGATGCATGTTAGCAGCTCCCTTTTGTCTGAAAGCAATGCTGTTTCCCGCAGAAGGCGGGAGCTGGCTGGGAACACAGGGCATTGGGGTTCCGCTGCGGTCCCCAACATGATGCCATGTCCCGGAAAATACAGTCTCTAATGGCCCAGGAGGAGGGGCATACCCTAGGAGATGGGGTACCCAGCGCCAAGAGTGGCCCAGAGAAGGGGGGCCATGCAGCCCCCTTCCATAAAAAATGTGTTCAATAATATTTGTGTTCAAAGGGCTCAGGCCCTATGGGATGGGGTCCCCGGGGCCCAAAAGGGTGAAAGTAAAGGGCCAGACAGCCCCGTTACTAAAAGAAAAGAAAAAGAAGCTAGAGGCCCCGCCCCCTCCCAGCACCACTCTGAAAACATGCCTCCTGGCACGTTCTGGGTTGGGGGATGAAGTCCACTTCGTTGGTGAGGTTCCTTAGGGGCCAACTAGCCCACCAGGTACCTCCAGTATGCCCCACACAGTGGGATTGCTGAGAGGTAGTCCGAGGTCACACCCCTTTTTACAACACTCCGCAAACGTGCCTCATCCCCCAAGCTGTTTGGGGCTTACTAGAGGTAACAGGAGGGCTAGTTGGCCCCCAGGGACCCCCACTAGGCCACGGGACTTCATGCCCCAACCAGGAGCATGCCAGGAGGTGCGTTTGCAGAGTGGTGGAGAAAGGGGGCATGGCCTCTATCCACCTCTCGGCAATCGCACTGTGTGGGGCTTACTGAAGGTAACAGGTACAATGTGGCTCACCGGTTAGAGGAAGCAGACCCGGACGCAGAGGTCAGACCCCGGACCAGGGTTCAATTCCCGACGCGGCAGGGTCTTGAGCTCAAAAATGTCCATGGACTCGATAATTCTCGCCTCGGCGCCTACTCGAATCATGGGTTCACACTCTGCAACTCTGGGCAATAGCTTGCTTAGTCTCCACAACGGCCCCACCGCGATGGGATACCTGGCTTTCACCTTGGGGATGCCCAGTAGGGGTTATCTCGCAGGAAAAAGCCAGGACGGGTTCCCAAAGCAAGCGCCTTGAGACCTTACGGTGAAAGGCGCTATATAAGAACGTATGATTTACGATTTACGAATGTGACGAAAAAAGAAGGAATGACTGATGAGCACTTCTGGATCTTATTAGAGGTATGAGAAGGGCAACTGGAATTATGCGACTGTTTGGCTACATCGACTTTTGCACAATTGTACATTTTTTGCAATTGCCACATAATCCATCATCTGATGCATAATCAGCAGATTTAAACATAAAAGAAAATTGTTTCTTGCTCAAACGGCTCAAATGTTACCAAAAATGCAGCGACAAGTGTTATGGCATGGTGGAAGGCCCTTTGCGCACCTAAAATGATCACCTCTTAATTATTGCTAAATGTGGGTGTTAAATTGGTACTAATGGTGTGCAAACCACTCTTGTTTGTTGCTGCTCCTCTCTTGCCTCTTTCCGCATTTCTCTTGCTTCTTCTTGCACCTTTCTTCCTTTTTCTGCACTTCTCTTGCCTCTTTCAGCACATCTCTTCTGCTTTCTGCACCTCCCTTCTTTATGTACAGCTCTTGCAAATTACTGTACCTCTTGCCTCTTTCTGCACCCCACATCCCCCTTTTTGGACCACTCTTGCCTCTGTCTGAACACCTCTTCCCCCTTTCTGCACCTGTTTTGCCTGTTTCTGCAACTCTTTTGCCTCTTTCTGTATTTTTATTGCCTCTTTCTGCACCTCTTTTGCTTCTTTCTGCACTTGTGTTGCTTCTTTCTACACCTCTCTGGCTTCTTTCTGCACCCCTCTTAGCTCTTTCTGCACCCTTCTTCCCTCTTTGTGCAGCTCGCTTGCCTCTTTCTGTACATCACCTGCATCTTTCTCCACCGCTCCTGTCTGTTTCTGCACCTCGTTTGCTTCTTTCTGCACTTCTTGTGCCTCCTTCTGTACCTCTGTTGGTTATTTCTTCACTGCTCTTACGTCTTTCCCTGTTTCTGTAACTCTCTTGCCTCTTTCTGCACTTCTCTTCCTCCTTCTGCACATCTGTTGCTTCTTTCTACACTTCTTTTGCCTTTTTCTTATTTCTGTTCTTCTCTTTCTTCTTTCTGTACTTCTCTTGCTTCTTTATGCACCCCTTTTGCATCTTTCTGTACCTTTCTTCCCACTTTCTCTACCCTGTTCCCTTTGTCCGCACCTCCCTTGCCTGTTTGGGCACCTCTCTAGCCTTTTTTTGTAGTTCTGTTTCCGCCTTCTGCACCTCTGTTGCTTCTCTCTATACATATTTTGCCTTTTTCTGCACTTTTCTTGTCTGTTTCTGCACCACTGTTGGTTCTTTCTGCACTGTTCTTGCTTCTTTCTGCACGTCTCTTGCCTCTTTATACACCCCTCTTACCTTTTTCCGCACCTCTGTTGGTTCTTTCTGCACTGCTCTTGCCTCTGTCTGCACCCGTGTGCTTTCTTTCTGCACCTCTCTTGCCTGCTTCTGCAACTCTCTTGCCTCTTTAAGCACTTCTCTCACTTCTTTATGCGCCTATGTTGCTTCTTTCTGCACTTCTCTTGAGTCTTTTGCCACCACTCTTGCCTCTATTTTCACCCCTGTTGCTTGTTTCTGCACTTGTCTTGCCTCTTTCTGCACCTCTCTCACTACTGTGTGCACCCCTCTTTCCTCTTTCTACATCCTTCTTCCCTCTTTGTATACCTCTCTTTCCTCTTTCTGCACTTCTCTTGCCTCTTTCTGATCCTCTCCTGCCTCTTTCTGCACCTCTGGTACCTCTTTCTGCACCTCTCTTGCTTCTTTCTTCACTTTTTTTGCCTCTTTCTGCACTCCTCCTGCCTTTTTCTGCACCTCTGTTAGCTCTTTCTACACTGCTTTTACTTTCTGCATGCCTCTTAGCTCTTTCTGTACCCTTCTGCTATCTTTGTGCACATCTCTTGCCTCTTTCTGTACCTCTCTTGCCTCTTTCTGCAATGCTCTTGTCTGTTTATGTACATTTGTTGGTTATTTCTGCACTGCTCTTGCTTCTTTCTGCCCCTCTCGTACACATTTCTGCACCCCTTGCCTCTTTGTGCACCCCTCTTGCCTCCTTCAGCACCTCCGTTGGTTCTTTCTGCACTGCTCCTGCTTCTTTCTGCACCTCTCTTGTAAATTTATATACCCCACTTGCCTCTTTCTTCACCCCTTCCCTCTTTTAGCACATCTCTTGCCTACCCCACTTGCCTCTTTATACACAACTCCTGCCTCCTTTTCCATCCCTGTTCCTTATTGTTGCACTTCTCTTGCTTCTTACAGCACCCCTCTTGCTTCTTTCTGCATCCCTCTTGCCTCATTCTGCTCCCTACTTCCCTATTTGTGTACCACTCTTGCCACTTTCTGCACCTCTTTTGCCTGTTTCTGTATCTCTATTGTTTCTTTCTGCACTTTTCTTGTTTCTTTCTGCACCTCTCTTCTTTCGTTTTTTACTTATCTTGCCTCTGTCTGCACCCATCTTGCTTCTTTCTGCACCTTTTTTTCCATACTTTTCTTGCCTCTTTCTGCACCCTTCTTGCTTTTTTCTGCACCTCTGGTACTTCTTTCTCTACTTCTCTTGTTTTCTGCACCCTTCTTGCCTCTTTCTGTACCCTTCTTCCCTCTTTCTGTATCTCTCTTGCCTCTTTCTGCAACTTTGTTCCCTTTTCTGCACCTCTCTTACACAATTCTGCAAATCTTTTGCCTCCTTCTGCAGTTTTCTTGTCTTCTTTCTGCACTTCTCTTGCCTCTTTCTGCACCCTTCTAGTCTGTTTCTGCACCTCTGTTGGTTCTTCCTGCAATGCTCGTGCTTCTTTCTGTATCTCTTTTGCCTGTTTCTGCAACTCTGTTGCCTCGTTCTTTACCTCTCTTGTCTCCTTCTGCACCTCTGTTGGTCCCTTCTGCAATTCTCTTGCCTCTTTCTGCACCCCTGTGGCCTCTTTTTTAACCTCTTTTGTCTGTTTCTGTAACTCTCTTGCTTCTTTCTGTACTCAAATGGGAAGTGCAAGATGCCACGTTTAACCGTCTGCATGCTCTCGTGACTGAGGTATATGTCTACTTGTACATGCATTCTTACATGTGTTCTGCATCAGAAGATGGTAGCTTAAAAAGCAGGTAGCTTCTCCTAAAGAAGGTCAAATATTATTGGTTCTGCTCTGTCATTCGCTTGCACAGACAGACATGTATTATGTATATAGGTGTTATAGAGATCCTCAAATATACTATTGAATACCCATGAGCTCTGTATTGTGAGCAGAACAAATGCATATACCTTTTTGTATACAAATTTACTGAGTATGATGTTTGAAACACAGGTGTTCAAGTATTTGTATGTTTATTTTTATGTAACATGTTACTAGGTGAAAGCAGAGACAATTGCATGCATACCTGTACAAATGTGGTGAGACTTACAACAGAGATATGGTTGTGATTGCTGTTTTATATTTGATAGGCCTAACATTTCGAGCAGTCGATGAATAGTGAACCTTCAAGAGAAAAGTGAGGCTTAAGACATCTGGGGAGAAGGATTAGTGATTAGGCTACTTTGTATGAGTCTGTGGAAAAGGTACCATCAAAGTAGGACTCTTTCTGCACCTCTGTTGCTTTTTCTGCACTTCTCTTGCTTCTTTCTGCACCTTTCCTCCTCTTTCTGTACCTCTCACATATTTCTTCCTCTTTCTAAACATGTCCTACCTATGTAGGCATAGTTAGAAGTTAGCATTTAAAAAACCTTTGAAATTCACTTTAAAAACACAGGTTTCAAGGCAGTTAAAGTTAGGGATTAGCATTTAAAAAACCTTAAAAGTTCACTGAAAAAAACACAAGTTTCAGGGACATTATAGTTAGAAATGAGCATTTAAAAAACCTTAGATATTCACTGAAAAAACACAGGGTTCAGGGATGTTATAGCTAGGCTGACATTTCACTTATACAAAACCAGAGAAATTCAGCTGCTAAAGTTAGCTGGGCTAACACGCCCGCAATACACTGCTGATGACATCACATATTACGTCACTCATGACATGATCAGTGACATCACTCATGACATCACTGATGAGTGATGTAATTTGTGATGTTATCAGAAATGCATTGTCGGGGCGTGAGTTATAGTTAGCCCAGCTAGCTATGGCTAAATTTCTTTGCTTTTGTAAAATATCAGCCAAACTATTACGTCCCTGAACCCTGTGTTTTTTTCTTTGACAATATATTTATAATAAACATAGATATTTACAGATATAGATGTATACACATATTTGCAGATACATTACCTACTGGCGGGCGCCAGTAGGTAGTTATAGTTAGAACCTAGTTTCCATAGGAAAAGCGTTTTTTGATTTGCCAATAACTTTGGTGCCGTTTGATGAATCTTCACAAAAGTTTCAAAACTAATTGTTCATTCAGTTCAGCTCCAGTCTTGAAAGTCTCCGGGTGATTCGGAAAGGGGGTGCCATAAGAAACTTTAGACATGGCAACAGCCTGAACTGCTGAAAAGAATCACACCAAATGTGGCAGAGAGATAGCTCTTGGTCCAGAAAGCACACGCTTTTAAATGGTGTCATTCCGTTCAGTAGCCTTCAGATATGTAAAGATTTACAGACATCGATATTTGAGGATTGTGAGATCTGATTGGCTGAGCCCATCCAAGCACAAACTTGCTTCTGATTGGCTGCCAACCCATTAAACCAGAAAGTGTTGGCAGCCATCTTGTACCTCGGGCCAAGGGAGAGAGGGCAAAGGTAAGAGAAACATAAAAAAAATTAAAAGGGGACAGGGTAGAAACAGCCTGACCCCCCAATCCTGCTCAGAGACCTAAAAAACATTTTATTTTTAACATTTTTGGCAGGGTGGCACTGGGTGCACAAACCCAGTCAAAAATGAAAAAAACATAACGCAAGCTCTTACGCTTCGCTTTTTAAGGCAACCGGGTGGGCCAGGTCCCGGGGCAATCCTTAATTCTGTAGCGGGGCACACTGGGGCACCTGCAGTCCCAAAGACAGCCACCTCCCCAGGGCTTTATAATGTATAAACGAGGACAAACGGCCCCCCTTCAACCCCAGGGACTGCCACCTCCCAGAGGTTTTATTAAATAAGGGTGTGGGGGGCCTCACGGGCCCCCCAAGCCCCAGAACCGCCACCTTCCCGGTGCCTACCCCAGGACATTGCTATTTGCTATGACAGGGAGGGAGCACGGTTCCTAACAAGCTCTTCTTTGGTTTTTGGAAGCAAGAGAAACACTGCTTTGGTTTTTTGGAAGCGAGCTCTAACTTCCAAAAACCAAAGCAGAATTGCTTTTTCACAAGGGACTGCATGTGGCAGGTAGCTGGCAGGAAAATGGGGGCATTGGGGCTCCTCTCACGGTCCCAAATGGTGAGGCCAGGCCCTGGGGGATGGGGTCCTCAGGGCCAGAACCGGCCCAGGAGGTGGGCCATGCAGCCCCCCCTGCCCTGCAATAAAAGTAAGTAAATTTAAAAATCTGAAAGGCTGGCCCCGGGGGATAGAGTCCATGGGGCCATAATTGGCCTGAGGAGGGGTTCACGTGGCCCCTCTCCAAATATTTAAATAAATAAATAAATAAAAATTCTCCAGCTCTGTGGCGCTTACCGGACGTACCTGGTGGGCTAGTTGATCCCCAGGGACCCTCAGTATTCGTGGGGAATTCATTACTTAACTTACAAAGCACCTTGGGGTGCATTTGCAGAGTGGTGGAGAAAGGGGGCATGGCCTGGTATGAGAAGTTAGCAATCCTACTGTGTGGGACTTACTGGATGTAATAGGAGGGGTAGTTTGCCCCAAGGTTGACGTTGGGGGCTAACTACCCCTCTTGTTACCTCCAGTAAATCCCACATAGTGGGATTGTTAAGAGGTGTTCGGAGGCCACGCTCACCTTTCTCCACCATTTTGCAAACACGACTGCTATGTTATAGTTAGAAATTAGCATTTAAAAAACCTTAGAAATTCACTGAAAAAACATAGGTTTTAGGGACGTTAGAGTTAGAAATTAGCATTAAAAAAAACCTAGAAACTCACGGAAAAACCCATAGCTTTCAGGGACGTTATAGTTAGAAATTAGCATTTAAAAAACATTAGAAATTCACTTAAAAAAAACATGGGTTTCAGGGATGTTATAGTTAGAAATAAGCATTTAAAAAACCTTTGAAATTCACTGAAAAAACACAAGGGCCTATTCACAGAACTAACTTAAGACAAAATCGTAAACTTACTACTTTTGGTATTCACAGAAGGCAGTTAGTAGTAGTAAAATTAGGATTTTGTCTTAAGTTTGACTTAAGTTTGACTTAAGACAGACTTAAGACAGACTTAAGACAAACTTAAGACAAAATCCTAACTTAAGTCTGTCTTAAGTCTGTCTTAAGTTTGTCTTAAGTCTGTCTTAAGTCTGCCTTAAGTTTGTCTTAAGTCAAACTTAAGACAAAATCCTAACTTTGCTACTACTAAATGCCTTCTGTGAATACTAAAAGTAGTAAGTTTAGGATTTCGTCTTAAGTTAGTTCTGTGAATCGGGCCCACAGGTTCCAGGGACGTTACAGTTAGTTGGACATGTTAATCATACAAAACCAGGGAAATTCGGCTCTTATAGTTACTTCAGCTAACTATAACTTGCGCCCCCGCAATGCACTGCTAATGACGTCACATATTACATCACTCATGAAATGCTCAGTGACTTCATTGATGACATCTCACATGACATCACTGATTACATCATCCATTTGATCGTCTGATGCACCTACTCACACACTAATAAAATATTTCATACACCCACTCTAAAATACAGACTACCAATATCGAAACTATAGACACACCAATAGCAGTTAGTACATACCCGCTCAGTGATTCACATGTCTACACACACATCCACATACTAACCATACAGTCACTCATATACGCCATCGTTCATCAAAACAGCCACTCATATATCCACTCATACACCCATATAAACACTCACACACTGCCACACACCCAAAGAGTTACTCAATAACCTAGTCAGTCACCCAAAAAATGTATTACACTGCCATTTACTTACCTATACAGTTATACACATACCACATCACTAATTCATACAGATACATACCGTCTTCAACAATTACTGACATAAGCACACATTTATACATGCAGTCACTGTCACAATCACTCACTGTCACATATACCACTTATATTCTCCGACACTCACAAATACTGCCTTTCACATATGTAGTTACTTACACATATACCACTAACATATCCATTCACTCACTAACACAGCTATACGTACACTCACTCACCCATACACTCCCTAACACAAGCGCTTAAAACGGATGCACACAGTGAATCACCCACTCACACATCCATGCAGGCAGTCACACACAACCTCCACCCACACAGGCACTCAGGCACCCCTACAGGTTCTGAGACAACCAATCATTCTTCAATATACCTTGGCATATATAGATATAACATTCTTGACATTTTTAGAAACATTCAATCACTGGCTGATGTCATCAATGATGTCTTTTGAGATGTCATCAGTGATGTCATCTGTGATGTCACTAAGCATTACATGAGTGATGTATAATATGTGATTTTATCAGAAGTGCATTGCGGGGCGCGTGTTTTAACTATAATAGCCAAATTTCTCTGGTTTTGTACAAGTAAAATTTCAAATGAACTATAATGTCCCCGAAACCTGTGATTTTTTCAGTGAATATATGTATGTGTATAAATATATATATATATATATATACATATTACCTACTGGCGATCACCAGTAGGTATATATAGTTAGGATTGATTTCCATAGGGAAATCGCAACATTCTATTTGGAATAACTTTGGCACCGGTTGAGCAATCAGGCTGAATTTTTCAGCAACTTTGCCTCACGGCGCTCCCCTCCTTCCCCGAAGGTTTGGGGGGGATTCGTCAAGCGGGGGCTGAGATAAAAGTGGGGTCCCAAAACGTGTTTTCCCCATGTTAATTTCCATAGGGCGGTCTGTCACACTTTTAGCTCGAACGGCTGAATGGATTTTCACCAAACTTGGCAAAATTGTAGGGAGTGGTAGCCGATGTGCCTTTGCTATGTCTCAAGATATGTGCTCCAGTGGATTTTGAGTAATTTAGGTTTAAAAAAAATTATATATCTGTAAGCGCGCCCCGGAACGCGTACCGGGGAGCGCTCCGGGCGCGCCACGCGACTTGCGCACGGCAAGCTGATTGGTTCTCGGGTGTCTGTAAACATTCGAAACAGTCCGCAGCGGCCGCCATCTTGTGTCTCGGTAGGATCGAGACACAAGAGGTGGTAAAAACAAAAGGGAAAATAATGAAAAGGGGGCAGGGTAGACCCCCCCTGGTCCCCTAGGTTTGATGTGGGGGCCATAAAAGGGTCCCTCGGGTAAAAAAAATAAATTAAAAAAAATTCGATTTTCGCGTGGGGAGCGCCCGGTACGCGCACCGGGGAATGTACTTTGGTGAAAAATAGTGAAAATAATAGTGTAAAATAATCATTTTGAGTGATTACAGGTAGGGTAGCTCTGAATAGAGTTGTTGTGTTGTGTGGGTGATTTAAGTACCAACATGCAATGCAGAGTCTTAAATTCAATGTACACCGTTTACTCTGTAGATAATTTGCATGTTGTTATAGAAGTTATTGTGGTATATGGAATGCATACCATAGTCTGTCAGGAAAACATAAAGAACATGGAGGCAGTAGATGAAAAAAAGATGTCAAATACACTTTAGAGATAATATAGTGGGAGAAAGGAAGTATCTATGAGCGAAATTACTATGTAAAACAAAAAAGTTGCACAGTATACTATAAGTCTCACATTATATTATATTCATTTTGGTACTATTTCATTGATTACATATAAAAAAGAATAATGTCTGGAACAATTTTTAATTATTAAATATAAATGTATTGCTCTGATTTTTTTAAATGTAATAAGACTTCCAACATTATGTCGTCGGGAATGTCCTCATTTGGATTACATGATTCCATTTCTTCCACATATTTCAGAAACTCTTCATCAAGAGACTGATCGAAAAAATCTGAATCGTTAATCTCTTCCTCTGGGTTGTCCTGAAGATCAAGTTCAAATGAAATATTACATTTATTTTGATCTCCTTCCATTATGTTGCTGTAAATTGCATACAAAATAAATAGTAGAGATAGGGCACTGTTGGGTTTAAGTTCAGACAGGTAGTTTTGATTTATTAACAGTGAAGTTATCTTTGGGCAGTGTATGGTATTATTTATTTATTTATTTATTTATTTTAGAAGCTTATAAAGCGCGCGGCTACCTCCAGCGGGGGTGTCCCGGCGCTGAGATTACAGGTCAAATCGCAGGAGAGGTTACCAGGTTCAGAACCATCCAAAAGACCAGCAGGGAAGCTTTAATTAAGTTAACGTTTGGGAAACAGCAAGGTTTTTAGTTTGCGTCGAAAGACTTGTTCCGATTCAATGAACCTAAGGTCCAGAGGAAGACTGTTCCAGAGCCTGGCTGCAATAACGGTGAAAGTTCTACCACCACTACGGGCCAGTCTGAATCGGGGGACATTCAATAATCGGAGGCTATTGGATCTCAAGTGCCTCACTGAAGAAGATATCTTGAGTCTTTTGCTCAGATAGGCCGGGCAAGTGCCATGGATTGCCCGAAAGGCAAGGATCAGAATCTTAAAGTCAATCCGTCTAGCTATAGGCAGCCAGTGTAGCTCATCTCGGTAACCTCTGACCGAGTTGCGAGCGGGGATGTTACCAATAAGCCTTGCTGCCGCGTTCTGAACGATTTGCAATCTTTCTGTAAGATATAGAGGGGCACCTGCATATAAGCTATTGGCGTAATCGAGATGTGCCATAATGAGTGATTGAACAATCGTTTTGCGGGAGGACTGAGGAAGATAGGGAAAAATCTTCCTTATCATGCGAAGTTTATTGAAACAGGCCGTTGAAACTTTATTAACCTGGGCTTTACAGGAAAGGGTGTTGTCGAATAAAAAGCCAAGATTACGGGCCGACTGCACAGGTATAGGAGGGGGGTTCAGGACAGTGGGCCACCATAAGTTAGCAGGGGGAGTAGACTTCTGGCTAAAAAAGAGGACCTCAGTCTTGTCCGTATTTAGAGCCAAATGATTGGTAGCCATCCAGGTGCAAATGTTGCCCAGGCAGTTTCTGAAGTTGGAAAAGAGGGAGTCAGAATGGTCTCTGAATGAAAAAACAAGCTGAGTATCATCAGCATAGGAGACCACTCTGACCCCCCAGGACTCAACTACCCTGGCAAGCGGGGCCAAATAAACATTAAATAATAAGGGGCTCAAGGCGGAGCCTTGAGGCACTCCACACGTGAGGGGTTTATCTTCTGATTCAAAAGGATGCATCAGTACCCTTTGGGTTCTACCGGATAGAAAGGATTTAATCCAGGCTAAGACTGTGCCACCAAACCCCAGTTGGTGTAGACGGGCAGTGAGTATGTCATGTGAAACGGTATCAAATGCAGCGGACAGGTCGAGGAGAACCAACATGGCCTCCTCGCCCCTGTCCACTGATTCCCTAATAGTCTCAGATACCTCTAGCAGCGCGGTCTCGGTGCTGTAGCCAGTTCTAAAACCGGACTGAGTATCGTGCAGCAACTGGTTAGTTTCTAAATATTGAGCCAGCTGTTCCTGAACCACCTTCTCCAACATTTTAGCAGGTTTAGGCAGGAGCGAAATCGGCCGGTAGTTGCTGAATTGAACGGGATCAGCGCCCGGCTTCTTCAGGATGGGGAGTAGCCTGGCATGTTTCCAGACCTCAGGAAAGTGGCCGCAGGCCAGGGAGAAATTCCAGATGGAAAGGAGAGGGTTGATTAAAACAGGGGCAAGGATGCTCATAACTTTGGCAGGGACTGGGTCTAATGGAGATCCCGACTTGACTTTATGAAAAAGAGGCAGTGCTGTTTCAGGAGTGAGTTCATTGAAAGAGGTAAAGGAACAGTGTGAAGGATAAGAAGCAATAGTCTGAGGACTAAGTGCAGAGGTATCAAAGGAGGAAGAGAGTTTGATTATTTTATCCTGAAAGAAATCTGAGAGACCGTTGCAAAGGGCTTGGGTGGGAACGCATTGAGTTTTTAAAGCAGGGGGATTTACAAAATCCTTCACAATGGTGAAAAGGGTTTTGGATGAATTTTGCGCCTGTTGAATAAGCTTTGAAAAGTGGGCTTTCATCGAGGAGCGTTTGAGTTTTTTAAACTTATTTAGGGCATTTTTGTACGTGGATTTGGCAGTAGGATCGTAGGTCTGGCGCCATATGCGTTCCAGCTGCTTGCATCTGCTCTTTTCCTCGCGTAAAGTAGGGGAGAACCAGGGGGAAGAAGGACGGGATCTGGCGGATGCCAGAGGGGTTAGCGGGGCAATGTGATCCAAAGCAGAGATAAGGGCAGAGTTATATCTCTCTGTTTCCCTATCAAGATCTTCCGACTGCTTGAATTGAAACTGAAAGCAGGGGTCGATAGACTCACAGGTAACTTTGGTCCATTTGCGACCGCTAGCTCTGTTAAGAGAAGCAGGAGGGGGAGGAGCAGGGCAGGTAATATCAAAAGGAAGAAGATAATGATCTGACCAAGTGAGGGGGAGGGGGGAGAGAGAGGAAATACCAGGATGATTAGTGAAAATAAGATCAAGTGTGTGGCCTGCTTTATGAGTGGGGCCATTAACTAATTGGGACAATGTAAGGCCTTGTAGAGTTTCCAGGAATGAAGAAGCTTGTGCACAGGAAGGGTTATCAATATGAAGATTAAAGTCTCCTAACACTGTGAAGTGGGAATGTTTAAGTGAAAAGTCTGCGATTGAGTGCATCAAGGCACTTAGTGATGAGGAGGTGGCCGAGGGGGGATTGTAAACCAGGATGCCAGCAAAGATAATACTTGCGGAATCCATAGTTGTGAAATACATGGCTTCGATGAGGCCAAGGTTGGGGATTTTCGTAATGTTTAATTTGAGGTGAGATTTCGCAATAACAGCGAGGCCCCCACCTGGTTTAGAACTGTCACGATTAATGCCCAATAGATGATAGCCGGATGGAATGGCCAAATTTATGTCCGGGTTAGTTGAATCTTTAAGCCAGGTTTCTGTCAAAAATAATAAGTCCCAGTTATTAGTATCTAGCGACAACCAGATATCAGCGGCATGAGCGGGTAGCGATCTACAATTAATTAGGGCAGCTTTTAAGGTGGTCGAGGGCTGGTGAGTCATGGCATTCTTAGACTGAAGAATCGATTTAGAAGAAGCAGGGACGGCAAATTTGCAGCGTGAGCAAGTATAGGTGGAATTATCCAGGCTGTGAGGATTACAGCAGGTGGTAGGGCTGCAGGCGCCTTGGCGAATGAGATAAAGTTGGTCGATAGACCAGGAGATATTTGGGGAGCAAGAAACAGGGGGTCCGGCGCTGGGCGCGGGCCCGGCGCGGACGGGCGCAGACGGGCTTGCCTTAGGCGCGCCTTCGGCGCGCCATCGGCGCGCCCGCTGCGCCCGCCCGCTGCGCGGGCGGGATGGCCACTTACTTTTATCCATTCTTCTAAGGGTGAAAGGAGGGTGGGAGGCGTCCAGGAGCTGGAGCGCTACCCTGCCTCCCCCCAAGATGGCGGTTCCGCGTTCTCCCGGCCGGCGAGAGCGCTGTGCTCGGCTGCGCCGGGGGAGAGAGAGCAAGGACCCCTGTGACGAATTTACTCTCGTCAGAACAAGCAAGGAGGTCAATGGCTGAGTTAAAAAAGCATCAGGTTAAAATATTTACAATTATTAAAAGATCTCAATCGTAAATATGTCTGTATCACACTCACGCTAAATTGCATTTAAATAGGTCAAGAGAGACAGAGATGCCCCCAGCTTCCGCCTCAGGGGTGAGAGCAAGTAATCTGCAGTAAGCTGAAAACGCGAACCTTAAATAACGAGGGAGGGCGGGAGGCGTCCAGGAGCTGGAGCGCTACCCTGCCTCCCCCCAAGATGGCGGTTCCGCGTTCTCCCGGCCGGCGAGAGCGCTGTGCTCGGCTGCGCCGGGGGAGAGAGAGCAAGGACCCCTGTGACGAATTTACTCTCGTCAGAACAAGCAAGGAGGTCAATGGCTGAGTTAAAAAAGCATCAGGTTAAAATATTTACAATTATTAAAAGATCTCAATCGTAAATATGTCTGTATCACACTCACGCTAAATTGCATTTAAATAGGTCAAGAGAGACAGAGATGCCCCCGGCTTCCGCCTCAGGGGTGAGAGCAAGTAATCTGCAGTAAGCTGAAAACGCGAACCTTAAATAACGAGGGAGGGCGGGAGGCGTCCAGGAGCTGGAGCGCTACCCTGCCTCCCCCCAAGATGGCGGTTCCGCGTTCTCCCGGCCGGCGAGAGCGCTGTGCTCGGCTGCGCCGGGGGAGAGAGAGCAAGGACCCCTGTGACGAATTTACTCTCGTCAGAACAAGCAAGGAGGTCAATGGCTGAGTTAAAAAAGCATCAGGTTAAAATATTTACAATTATTAAAAGATCTCAATCGTAAATATGTCTGTATCACACTCACGCTAAATTGCATTTAAATAGGTCAAGAGAGACAGAGATGCCCCCGGCTTCCGCCTCAGGGGTGAGAGCAAGTAATCTGCAGTAAGCTGAAAACGCGAACCTTAAATAACGAGGGAGGGCGGGAGGCGTCCAGGAGCTGGAGCGCTACCCTGCCTCCCCCCAAGATGGCGGTTCCGCGTTCTCCCGGCCGGCGAGAGCGCTGTGCTCGGCTGCGCCGGGGGAGAGAGAGCAAGGACCCCTGTGACGAATTTACTCTCGTCAGAACAAGCAAGGAGGTCAATGGCTGAGTTAAAAAAGCATCAGGTTAAAATATTTACAATTATTAAAAGATCTCAATCGTAAATATGTCTGTATCACACTCACGCTAAATTGCATTTAAATAGGTCAAGAGAGACAGAGATGCCCCCGGCTTCCGCCTCAGGGGTGAGAGCAAGTAATCTGCAGTAAGCTGAAAACGCGAACCTTAAATAACGAGGGAGGGCGGGAGGCGTCCAGGAGCTGGAGCGCTACCCTGCCTCCCCCCAAGATGGCGGTTCCGCGTTCTCCCGGCCGGCGAGAGCGCTGTGCTCGGCTGCGCCGGGGGAGAGAGAGCAAGGACCCCTGTGACGAATTTACTCTCGTCAGAACAAGCAAGGAGGTCAATGGCTGAGTTAAAAAAGCATCAGGTTAAAATATTTACAATTATTAAAAGATCTCAATCGTAAATATGTCTGTATCACACTCACGCTAAATTGCATTTAAATAGGTCAAGAGAGACAGAGATGCCCCCGGCTTCCGCCTCAGGGGTGAGAGCAAGTAATCTAAGCAGTAAGGTATCAGGCTGGAAGGAGAAATATAAAAAAGTGTATGTGATGAAACCTAAGTAAATTATTAATTATACAAGACAAGCCTAAATCCATCCATAACTATAACAGAGAAGTCTATCTAAATCTATAACTATTACAGAGGGATAGTATATAACTATCAGAAAAAGTTTTCCATATTAACTTAAAGTGCACAATATACTTCAGTTTTCAAAATAACAACTTACCTTTAAAAAGAAGTTGAAGTTATTAGTGAAAATCCTTTTGAAATGTACACCAGGAAGTAGTAGTCAAAATGGCTGTGTTTCCCTCTCTTTCTTTATATATATTCAGGTACAAAACCAATCAAATGTCAGGTAAAAAAAAGTAGAAAATGAAAGTAACATTTTAATTGGTTGTCAATTCTAACACTTCAGATGTGTTTTTGTGAAGTAATTTACCTCAGGATATTTAGACAGTGCTACAGCTCAAATGGCTCAATGGAATTCAATTGAATTTGGGAAAATGGTAGGGATTTCTATGTAGTATGAGCTATTCTATATTTGGTGAAAGTGTCTCCAGTGGTTTTTCTGTAAATTAAGTTTTAACATTTTTTGGGAGCGCTTACCGGTGAGCGCCCCAGTACGCGTACCGGTAAGCGCAACGGGAGTCCTCCATTTTGTGTTTCGGTAGATTTGAGTCAGAAAATGGCGGACAAACAACGTTGGGAATTGGTATAAGGGGGCACGGTAGGTACTCCGTGACACTCTAGGTTTTCTGAGGGGGTCTTAGGAGGCCCATATAGGCCCAAAAAAATATATATTTTTTTTAATTTTCGCGGGGGAGCGCCCGGTACGCGCACCGGGAAGTGTACCGGGGAGCGTACTTTGGTGAAAAAAAGTAAAAAAAGTTAGAAAAAGATAATCGTTTGGAGTGATCAGAGGTAGGGTAGCCCTGAAAAGAGCTTTTGAGTTGTGTGGCTGATTTAGGTAACTACAAGTAGGTACCAATGCACAGTCTTAAATTCAGGAGGAATATTCTATTCCCCTCATCTGAGAAGTGCACACCATCTGCTCTGTAGATATCTTGCATGTTGTAACGCAAGTTATTGTTTTATATTGAACCCATTCCATAGTCTCTCATGTAAGCAGAAACAGATTTATTCACATGTTTCCGTGCTTTCTCAAATTGTGGACAAAATTGGTTGGACCACTTCCATTTCTGTCTTTGGCATATATTGGAATATACCAAGGAAGTTTGTGGAAAAAGTGTCATCAATTGCCCAAAGGTGTCCTTTAAAACCATTTCCAGACCTACCCCAGTCAAAGTGCCTAGGTCATTTCCACCACAGTGCAAAATTATAAGGTCAGGGTGTGGCACATGGTGAAAGGTTTTCACAAATGGTATCAATTGATGACATCTCAATCCTCTTTGGCCAATCCATTTGATGTGCACATTTGGTAAATCAAGGTTGTGAAAATTTCTGAGAGCTGCATACCTTTGAGCCCAGTGGATGTAGCTATGTCCAATAATCCAGACAGAATACATGGTGAGAGGAGGTTCTGGTGCAGTCAGATGAAGTGTAGGAATAAAATAGCAGTTGGAACAGTAGGAGTTTGCAACAAGAAAAAGCTGTGGAGTTTCAGTGCTCTTGAATCGCAAGCAATGATTGGTGGATTCAGATAGTTGAAAACTGAAAGTTAGGGTGCATGGTTCTGTTCTGTGAAAGAAGTAATTTGAATGGTTAAGAAAAAGTCATTTAAAGAAACATTGCACCTCATAAGCTGGTGTATTGAGAGGTCAAACATCATTGCTGAGTCCATTTGCAACATTGTAGAATAAACTTTTAACCCTGAGAGCTCAGTGAGGAGGGAGTTGCTATGGTAACAGGTAGAAAGGGCTGAGGGGGGTGAAGGGTGTTGGTTTGAAAATAGAGAGAGAAGAGTTTTAATTGGTTAACAAAAAGGGATATGTGTGTAGAATTAGAGGTTTTCTGTGCCATTAATGGTTGCAGTGCCTGGAGTACATACCTTTTGCTCTGCTAAAGAAATATTGGTGTGTGTATCTGACACTGTTTTCAATCTCCCAAAGCATTTGTAAAGGTGAGTTATGATTCATTCAATATAGATAGAGAGTTCAGATTAGGAAGCACATTGAGTTTCTTTGCTGTTGGTCTGTGTGATGCTTTTTGAAAATGCATGGTATCAATATTTGCAAGATAGAGGATTTGTATTTTGTGAAATAGTGAGGTTTTAGTAGTGAAATTGAATGCTTGTACATAGGACCTGTGCTCTGTTTCTAAAATGTTATTTAAAAAACGATTTATGGGCAAATCAATGGGTTTCAGTAGTGAAATTGAATGCCTGTACATAGGACCTGTGCTCTGTTCCTAAAATGTTAATTAAAAAATGATTTTAGGGCAAATCAATGGGTTTCAGTAGTGAAATTGAATGCTTGTACATAGGACCTGCGCTCTGTTTCTAAATTTATATTTAAAAAAACGATTTTAGGTCAAATCAATGAGTTTCAGTAGTGAAATTGAATGCTTGTACATAAGACCTGCGCTCGGTTTCTAAAATGTTATTGAAAAAACGATTTTGGGGCAAATGAATGGCTTTTACATTTTTAAGAAGGAATAAATAGTGTGTGCATGATTACATTAAAATATTTGAACCTTTCACAATCATGTCACCTGCGTTACCTCAGATTAGGAAGCATACTGAGCTTCTTTGCTGTTGGTTTGTGTCATTTTTTGGGTAATGCTTGGTAGGAATGTTTGCAAGAGAGAGGAAATGTATTTTGTAAAATAGTGAGTTTTCAGTACTGAAATGGAATGCTTGTATATAGGACCTACGCTCTGTTTCTAAAATGTTATTCAACAATAGATTTTGGGGAAAATCAATGGCTTTTACATTTTTGAGAAGGAATAAATAGTGTGTGCATGATTACATAAAAATATTTGAACCTTTCACAATCATGTCACCTGTGTTACCTCAGATTAGGAAGCACACTGAGGGCCTTATTTATGAAAACAGCAATGCGTCACTTTTCACTGCGCACTCCTTGCGACACCAATGATGCGTTATATTTAATGTATGACGCATCATGTCGCAATGACTTACAGATAAGTCAGTATTTCTGACGTATCTGTAAGCGCAAAAGTGTGGAGTGTATTGATTGAATGCTTGTACATAGGACCTACGCTCTGCTTCTCAAATGTTATTTAAAAAACGATTTTAGTGCAAATCAATGGGTTTCAGTAGTGAAATTGAATGCTTGTACATAGGACCTGCACTCTGTTTCTAAAATGTTATTCAAAAAACGATTTTGGGGCAAAGCAATTGGTTTTACATTTTTGAGAAGGAATAAATAGTGTATGCATGATTACATAAAAATATTTGAACCTTTCACAATCATGTCACCTGTGTTACCTCAGATTAGGAAGGAGACTGAGCTTCTTTGCTGTTGGTTTGTGTCATTTTTGGGTAATGCTTGGTAGGAATGTTTGCAAGAGAGAGGAAATGTATTTTGTAAAATAGTGAGTTTTCAGTACTGAAATGGAATGCTTGTACATAGGCCCTGCGCTCTGTTTCTAAAATGTTATTCAAAAATCTATTTTGGGGCAAATCAATGGTTTGGGGTTGAGGAGTTGAGGTTTCAGTAGTGAAGTTGAATGGTTGTACATAGGACCTGCGCTCTGTTTCTAAAATGTTATTACAAAAACGATTTGGGGGTAAATGAATGGCTTTAACATTTTCGAGAAGGAATAAATAGTGTGTGCATGAATACATAAAAATATTTGAACCTTTCACAATCATGTCACCTGTGTTTCCTCAAATTAGGAAGATGATTGTGCAGATGAGTGAAGCATGTCCAGGGTGCAAAGGAGTTGAGGCCTGTGTCCATGAGTGCAAATGGAGAGGACTTACCTCCTCTGAACCTTAGACAAGCATTATCTAATCTGTGCCCCTTGGATAGACCTCAATACATTGAGTATAATTGATGGTAACAGGGTGCAGATGAGATGAGGTGTGTCCAGGGGTGTAGATGAACTGAGGCCTGTCTCATGGTGCAGATGTGTTGAGGTCTATTCAGGGTTGCAGATGAGGTGAGGATTGTCCAGGGGTGCATAGGAAGTGATGCCCGTGTTGAAGAGTGTTGAAGAGTGTAGTGGAAGAGAGGTCTGTCCAGGGGTGGAAAGAAGGTGAGGGCTGTGTCTAAGAGTGTAGTGGGGGATAGACTTCATAAAGTGCAGTCCAGTGCACTCTTAGACACCAGTCTGACTACCTATGCTCCCCAGGACAGGCCTTACCTCATGTGCACAATCTGCTTACTAATCTGAGGAAACACAGGTGATATGATTGTGAAATGTGCAAATATATATGTTTTTTAATCATGCATATACTATCTAATCCTTGTCAATAATGTAAAACCAATTCATGTGCCCGAAATATTTTTTTAGAATTACATTTAAAAAACAGAGATAATGTCATATGTATAAGCATTATAGTGTTTATATTGTTTGCTTATTGTCATTGCTTTGTTGTTTGGTAATAGTGGTCTATAATGAGTTTTTTATATTTTTTTTGTTTACCACAGATTGAAATCAAGATTTCAATAGTAAGGAAATATGCCCTCAAGGCAGAGAAGAAGGAAAGATGCTAAGCGGAAAAAATCGAAAACAGGAACAGAATTAAAGCAGTCTCCTACAACAAATACTTCAAAAAACGCGAAAAGAGCTCCTGGTAAGACAACTAAGTCTTTTTTTACTACTGCAGCAGGAGACAATAATATGTAAACCAATGTTTCGCAATAGGGTAGTTTTAAATTTGTTGAAAAATGTTAAGAAAGGTAAACAGAGAGCTGCTTTTTACAAGAAAAAGAAAAATATAGAGAAGATTGTTGATCAAGCTTTTGAAGTTAAGAAAAAATTATTTATTTTAGTAATAAATAGAATTAGGACACTTAACAAGACAGTTGATGTTTTCAAATCCAATAGTAGATGGAAAAGAGTAATTAATCGAACTAATTTTTGTAATTTTTTTTCTGGAGAATGGATGCATAGTTCAAGTTGTGAGCCATTTTTTAATGAGGAGAGTTACTTCCAGGAGAATGATTTGGTGCATGCAGTTGACACCAGTGGTCGAGCATATGAGGTGAAAGATGGTTGTCCGATTGAAAAAGAGAAACTTGTGTCTAGAGATGCAGAAGAGGTGTTAGCTGATGAAGTTTTAGGGAGATGTACTAAGGGTCCAGTGTACACTTGGAAGTGTAGTAGTATTTGTAGTGTGCGACAGGATTCAATCGATGTGCTTCGTAATTTCTTATGTACATATAGTAAGAAAAGTCTAAAACAGAAAATGAAGATGTTGCAAGACTTAGATCCTTGCAGAGTGAGAGAAAACACAGGTTTGCATGGACATTCACTGGCTTGTCTTTCAAGAAAAGTATGTCAGAGTGTTTTTCATCATTTTAGGATGTTAGCAGTGCATCATAACAAAATGAGGAAATTAGTGAGAGGGTTGTATTATGCAAAAAGTCCTGCACTTAAGCTTAAGCAGTTAAATAGTGCTCTTTTGCATGGAACTGAATTAGATGTGAAGAAGATTTGTGAAGAAATTGAGTTTTGTTATTTTGGTGAAAAAGAGGACAGTGTAGAAATTCACACAGTAATAGAAGGTAATGTGGAAGACAATGTACAGATTTCAAGTCCAGAAAAATTTGACCAGGAAATTACCAAGTTTAAGGTGAAATCAAGTGAAAGGCCTAATTTTACTTTTGTGTGTTGTCGACGGACTCATTATACGATTCAGACTAGGTTAGTTGATTTATATGCAAAAAGTGAAATGGAAAATAATAGTGAATGGAAGAATTTTGCAACTTATTTGTTGGTGGAGAATTCTTTTGAATTGAGTTCTGATCAGCGTATTTGTAAATATTGTTGTAATAAATTAAAAGAAAACAGAATGCCTGCTAGAGCTGTTCATAATAATCTTGAGTTGGTAGACATTCCTGCTGAATTGATGGATTTAAATACATATGAATCTATTTTGATTCAATGTGTCCATCCTTTTCAGGCTATTGTAGGCATGGAGCCTAAGATAGGGAAATTGCCTCCTTCAGATTTGCAGAGAGGATTAACGGGAAGAGTTGTTTATTTGCCTCTAGATTTCAAGAAAAATATTGATACAATTGGTATAGAAAAAGTAGAAGAGGAACCTTTAGTTATTCTAGTTAATGGGATTCCGACAAAGAGTAAGAAAATCTGGCAAGATTTTGTGGGTGTTAGGAAAATCAAAAAGGCAACGTTGTATTTAGTCAAAAACAATGAGTACTACAAACATGTATGTGTTGGAGCAGAGGAAATAGCTGCAGAAGAAGACAGTGATTATTCAGCTGGCCAAATTGAAAAAGTTGATGTGTCTTGAAGTGAAGAAATATATGAACATTATACTGTTCATCCTTTGCATTGCAAAGAAGTAATGGGGAATGCAATTGAATTGTTTCAAATGAAAGCAGCAAAAGGAAGTCCCATTAGTGTATAGGAAGAAAGTTTGGAAGCTCGTTCTTTTCCACAGCTATTTCCAACAGGTCGAGGTGGACGATATGACGATCCACCACTTCAAATTCCTGCATCTGAATACCGGACTTTAAGAATATATGCTGAAGATCCAAGGTTTCGTCAATGCATTCCATTTTTGTTTCATCTACTGTATGAAAGTGACTTGTCTGGGCTTTCTTATGCAGTAAATCATATACTGAAAAGTGGAGCACATCTACAAAATGTTTCGGCGAGGGACTTTATGGAGAAAGTCAATCTGCAAGATAATATTTTGGAATCTCATCTAATCAATCTCATGGCATGTCAGCGTGGTACAAACGAGTATTGGTACCGTCGTCATGGGGAATTGAAATGTATGCTAAGAAACTTAGGAACTCCTACATGGTTCCTCACTCTTAGCTGTGACGAGTATGCATGGGACGACTTACTTCAATTTATACGCGAGGCAAATGCAAATATACAAAATATAGAATTCAAAACACATGGAGAACTGTGTTACCAACAAAAAAATCCTCCCCTTGGAGAGGTTTTGGATTTCTTTTGGTGAAAGGAGTATCAAGCAAGAGGTGCTCCTCACATACATATGTTGTTGTTGATTAAAGATGCACCCAAATTTGGAACAGATTCAGATGAAACAGTGATGAGTTTCATTGAAGAGTATTCAACATGTGCTGTTCCGAATACTACCGAGGAAAACAGTTTAAGGCAACAAGTTTTACGCTTTCAATCCCATCGTTGTGGGAAGTATTGTCGGCGAAAATTCAAAAACAAGGAAAAGTTCTACACACAATGTTGTTTCGGCTTTCCACGACCAGTGATTTCTAAAGGAAGAGTAAATAATTTGATGTCTTCTCTACGACATATTGTGACGAGGAAATCACCCAAAAATATATACAATTTAAAAAGAAACGAAGAATCCAAGTACATCAACGACTACAACCCAGTGATTTTGTCCATGTGGAATGCTAACATGGATATTCAATTCGTTGCTGACAACTCTATTGCTGTGGCTCGATATGTGACTTCTTACATCACAAAAAAAGAAAAGACAGAACTGAAGGAAATGTGGGAGGACATTTCACATGAAAAGTGTCTAAGCAAGAAATTATACAGTTACAGTCTGAAGATGTTGTCACATCGAGAAATTGGAACATATGAGTGTTCTGATCGATTGTCATCAGCAAGTCTATATGCCAAATCTAGAACCATCATTTGGGTGAGTCTAGGTCTTTCTGCAACACGAAACCGAGTTTTGAAATCTGTACAAGAAATAGAGTATTTGGCGGAGAAAGAACCAGAAAGTACAGATATTTTGAAGACAAACATGTTGGATACATACTATCCAAATAGAAGTCCTCACCTTGAGAACGCGTGTCTCTATGAAGTTCTGCAAAGCTATATTTATAAGAGAAACATCAGAGAAGATATCAATAATGGAATATATGCTGTCATTGGATGTGAAGGATGTCTAGTGAAACAGAGAAAAGTTCATTTGATTAATCATCGAAAATTGAGTTGCGAAAATCCAGACAAAAGGGAATTTTACTATTTGGCTCTTTTGCAACTCTTTAAACCATGGCGTACAGAAGAGGAACTACTTGGAGATTTTCTCTGTTACAAAGATTCTTTTAATACAACCAAGGATACCATAGAATGTCCTGTTTTTCCAAATTATCTGCAAATGTTGAACGAAGAAATAGAGCAAGAAGCCACAATTGCTGCAGAGATTGCTAGAGACAGTTCTCAAGACAGTCAGAGTTCTACTTAATTGAGTCAGGATCCACTAGGAGGACCAATTATTCAAAATGAGGCTGCCACTGCCATGGATGAGGTGGAAAGAGCTATGGAACAAGCTGAAGAGGATGTAATTAACTTAGAAGATTTGGTGAAACAACTAAACATTGAGCAGAAACAGATATATGACGAAGTCACAGAACAGATTGAACATGGATTCAGTCATGAAAAAAAAGAGTGCTCATGTACATCATTTAAGCCTGTCCGACTGTACGTGAGTGGAGAAGCGGGAACTGGAAAAAAAAATTCTGATTAAAGCAATTGCAACTTATTTGCAGAAAAGGACTGAATCACAGCTGTCTTGTGTTGTAACCGCTCCAACTGGGCTGGCAGCACATAACATTAAAGGGATTACTTTACATCGTTTACTGATGCTACCAGTTGAGCATGATAATAAATTGCAATACCACAAGTTATCAGGAGATGCGTGTTATGAAGTTTCGAGAATCCTGAAGAAAATGAAACTTCTTATCATTGATGAAGTAAGCATGGTCTCAAATCTAATGCTTGCTTTTGTGCATTTGAGAATGCAAGAAATTCTTAGAACAGACTATGATGTGTTATTTGGAGGAAAACACATTATTGTTTTTGGAGATCTACTGCAGTTGACTCCAGTGAAAGGACAACCTGTGTTTAAAATGCACACGCATGAAGATACCAGGAACTGCCTAGGAAGCATTGGAAACGTTAATATATGGTTACACTTCAAATATGCAGAACTGCTTCAAAATATGCGACAGGCAAAGGATGAAGATTATAAAAATATTCTACAAGTTATAAGAATCGGAAAACTAAGTGAGCATGGGAAGGAAGCTTTACATGCACGATTAATTTCAAACTTGTATCCAGATGAAAACATTCTTCCAGAGGATATTTTTAAGAAAATTACTGACAACAAATCTGGGATATGTTTGATGCCAACTGTGAAAGAATGTTCCATGTTCAACAACAAAATGTTAAAGTTAGAAATAGAAGAGATTGTGAAACTGGAAGCTATTGATAAAATAGAGCATATGGAAGCAACAATTATTTTGTCTGAAAATTTGAAATCAAAATTGGATTCATTAGAGAAGAGTGTATCTAAAACTGCTGGATTTGAAAAGACTCTGAATGTGTGTTTAAATTGTCGTATAATTTTGAGAAGGAATTTAAATGTTGAAAGAGGTCTGGTAAATGGAGCAATGGGTCATGTTGTTGATTTTGTGATGTACAGAAATAGAGATGGAATTGAATTTTTAAAAATTTAATTTGATGGCATTGATGAAGTACAACAAATCAGTGGTTGTTCTGCTTGATTTTTGCTTGTGAAAGACTTATATGTTCGCCGAAAACAGTTCCCTATTTGTCTGGCATATGCGGTGACAATTCATAAATCTCAAGGTTTAAGTGTAGATAGTGCTCTGGTGAACATTGGAACTTCTGTGTTTAAAGAAGGTATGGCATATGTGGCATTATCACGAGTCAGAACTTTATCAGGATTGTACTTGGTTGAGTGTGATGAGACAAAGATTTGTGCAGATCTAGATTGTGTTAAAGAATACAATAGGTTAAGAAGAGAGTATGCTCCACATTTGCCTCAATTTCCTCTGTTTGGTAGGCCGAAAAAGAAGAAATGAGAATAATTGCAGTGAGGTACTAGCAAAAAGACAAAAAGTAGATGAAACTGTAATTGTAAGCAGAAAGAAAAAGGATTCTGTTGAAGATGTTGTTGGATTTCAATTTGAAAACAGTTCTGTGTCAACTGCTATGCGTGGTTAATGTTGTTTTTTTTCTTCAAAATCTACAAGAACAGATTGTTCAAAATCGAGATCAAATATTCTGCTGTTTATTGAATTCTGTATTTGAGAAATGTAACAGTGATAGAGCAAAAATAGAAAGTGTTTCAGAAATTCGAAATCTTTTAGACATATGTTCTGGTCAAAATCAATTTTCACAGAATATTCAACAGGATTGTCAGGAATTTGTAATGTATATGTTTGGAGTATTAGAAGATCAAGGTGTAGATGAGAACCTTTGCAACTGTAGCTATTATTTATCATGACGGTCCATCGACAAGATCAGGGCATTACACATGCTATTTAAAATGTCAAAAAGGTTGGACTAACTGTAATGATACTCATTTGACTTTCAAACAACGTTTGCCTTTTGACTTAAAAAATTCTTACCTAGTGTTTTTAGAACCAAAATTTAAGTAAAGGTAATTGGCCTATGAAGATGGGAGCAGTTAATGAAGTTAGTTTACTGTTTAAAATTATAATCTGAGTAAAAGTGATCAAGATAATATAAAAAATTGAGTTGTCATATAGGTACTGTAAGTGGATCTCATAGTAAGTGATATCAGTATCATAGAAAATGATGAACATGAGTGAGTCAGACATGGAATTATGAATATTTAAATATTATGAAAATGTTGTATGAGCCTTTCTTTCAGAACTTCGGGAAAACGGTAATTTCAGAGTTTCTTTAAAGTAATTTGAAAATATACTCATACATCTGACACTATTTGGCCTTAAGGAAAAGTGAAGGAATGAGCAAAGAGTCATGACTGAAAAAAAGGAGTATATGAAAATAATGAAAATATTTCAGATGTTCTTGGAGCTTTTCTTCCAGAAAGTCGATGAAATGGATTTTTTAGTGAACAGCAGAGTACTTTCCAACGAAAGGGACGTTCATGATATACTATTTGGCCTAAAGGAAAAGTAAGTGAATCAAAGATTAGTGTACATTTCAGATTTTTAAGTTTAAAAAGTTTTTTTTAAAACACAATCTTTTAGATTGTGGTTTTTTTTTCCCGCTGTCATATGATGAGTAGTTTGAACTCACTGTTTTAAGTGAAATTCAATATAGTCTGAGAACAGCAAAAATAAACTATGTAACATGTTGTACAAGTTATTCTATAGTTTGTATTGTGTAGTTTAAATTGTATTCTCATTGTCTCACACTCCCTTTGCTTTTTGCATCCTCTTTCAGCTCTTTTTACTCACTTATAATGTCTTTCGCTCACTCTGTTTCACACCCATTCATTTACTGCACTTCTTTCACAACCCCTCATTTTCATTTCAGCTGTCTGCATCCCCTCTCTCCCTTGCACCAGTTTTCAGCTTTCAGTCTCGCTGCTTTACTTCCCTTTTCTGTCTTTTCCTCCTTTGTTCTTTTAGTAATTCCTCTTTACTCACTCAGCAGTATTGTCGCACTCTATCACTATAACTCACCCACTACCCTCGCTTATCTTTGTTTGCTCCTTTCTTTTGACCTCTTCTCTCTATTTTCCGTTCACTAACTCTATGTCCTGCGGTGAATGGGTAATTGGAGGAGTGCATAGGTAGTGACAGGGAAATGGCTGGGCTGCATGGGTAGTTCTCAGGGGATCATAGAAATGCATGTGTTAGTGCCTTGGTCATTCCATGAGTACATTGGTACTGACTGGAAGATTAGAGTACTGCAAAGAAAGTGCATGCTGAATGTATAAGTGCTTCGGTTTTGGCGAAGTGATTGGATAAGTACATGGTGGTGAGTTGGTGATTGGAGGAGTGCATAAGTAGTGACAGGGAGATGGCTGGACTGCATGGGTAGTGCTCATGTAATTGTAGCTATGCAAGTGTTAGTGCCTGGGTCATTACATAAGTACATGGGTACTGACTAGACGATTAGAGTACTGCAAGGAGAGTGCATGGTGAATTTATATGTGTTTGGGTTTTGGGGAAGTGATTGGATAAGTAAATGGTGCTGGCTGGGTTATTGGAGGAGTGCATGGGTAGTGATAAAGAGATGGCTGGACTGAATGAGTAGTGCTCAGGGGATTGTAGCAGTGCATGTGTTAGTGCCTGGGTCATTCCATGAGTACATGGGTACTGACTGGAAGATTAAAGTACTGCAAGGAAAGTGCATGCTGAATGTATAAGTCCTTGGGTTTTGGCGGAGTGATTGGATAAGTAAATGGTGCTGGCTGGGTGATTGGCGGAGTGCATAAGCAGTGACAGGGAAATAGCTGGACTACACCAGTAGTGCTCAGGGGATTGTAGCAGTGCTTGTGTTAGTGCCTGGGTAATTCCAAGAGTACATTGGTACTGACTGGAAGTACTACAGGGCGAGTGTATGGTGAATTTATAAGTGCTTGAGTTTTGGTGGATTGATTGGATACGTACATGGTGCTGGCTGGGTGATTGAAGGAGTGCATGGGTACTGACAGGGAGAAGGCTAGATTGCATGGGTAGTGCTCATGTAATTTTAGGTGTGCATGTGTTAGTGCCTGGGTCAATTCATAAGTACATGGGTACTGACTGGATGATTAGAGTACTGCAAGGAGAGTGCATGGTGAATTTATACGTTTTGGGGTTTTGGCGGAGTGATTGGATAAGTAAATGGTGCTGGCTGGGTGATTGGAGGAGTGCATGGGTAGTGACAAGGAAATGGCTGGACTGCATCAGTAGTGCTCAGTGGATTATATCAGTGCTTGTGTTAGTGCCTAGGAAACAACTCTACACAGGAATTACAATCAGAAATTTTAGAAATCACTCGGAAGGATTGGAAGAAGGATGGCTTTTCCAAAATGAGTTTGATTTCTTGAATGACAATAACAACAAAAAAATATCCAATATTTATTTCCTACCTTAAGTGCATAAATCGATAAGCCAACCTCCCGGTAGACCAATAGTATCAGCCTGCGGCTCCCTTTTGGAGCCTCTAGCTAAATACATAGATACATTTCTGCTCCCCCTCGCTTGTATGTCCGTTCTACAATGGATTTTATATCACAAGTGGAAGGTTTGCCCTATGACATTGAAAATCATCGGTTGGTGTCTTCCGATATTGAATAGTCATACACCAAGATACCGCAAGATGAAGCCTTAGCAGTCATGAGATATGTTTTAGACAAACGAGAACACCCCATCCAGTTCCTACTGACTTTTTATTATCACTAGCATATCTATGCTTAAAAAACAACTTCTTTAACTTCAAGTGCAACATGTACTTACAGGTCTCAGGGGTGGCAATGGGCTGTACTTTTTCTCCTGAAATTGCCAATCTTGTTATGTCTGAATTCGAGGAGAAATGGATCTATGGCGACACCAACCCCTTTAAATCTAAGGTAAGGTTTTGGTGTCATTACATAGACAATATGTTCATGATATGGGACGGTGGAGAATCTGAATTGACTGATATTTATAATTGTTTAAATTAAAAAACTATCGAATTTAACTTTACTATATCACACAAACAAAAAATTTAAATGTTTTAGATGTATATGTCCAACGTGAAAACGTTCTATTGACAGTTAGTTTATACACTAAGGGGTCGATTTTGATTCGGGAAACTAATCCGTATGACGATTCGAATTCGTAGCCCTTTCCGTACGAATCGTACAAATCCGTCTGAATCGCGTAGTACGATCGTAGGTAAAAATACGTCAGAATCTTTGCAAACTGTACAAAAAGCAAGGGTAAATCCATACGACATGGAACCTCACAGTGACCCGTACGAATCGTAAACATACCGTACGACCCGCCAAGTACGATCCGGACCGGGGAATGAGTACGCGATTCGTACGGTAAATGTCGTGTATGAGCAATTCGTATGGAGAGCCACACAATCACATACACACCGTACCCCTATGATCATGGGGGTACGAACCGTACACCCCATGATCGTAGGGGTACGGTTTGTACACCCCATGATTGCAGGTGTACGGTTCGTACACCCCATGATCGTAGGGGTATGAAGCATACCCCTACGATCATGGGGTGTACAAACCATACCCCTAGGATCATGGGGTGTACGAACTGTACCCCTACGATCATGGGGTATACGAACTGTACCCCTACGATCATGGGGTGTACGAACCGTACCCGGGGGGGTCTGTTTTGTATGGATTTCGAGTCGAATTCTACTTTTCTGGACGTTATGAGCGCACGTAGAAAAAGAGTTGTACGGAGTGCTGACTAGACGAATCGGACTTGCTGGGTCTGAAAGTGTTGCTGCGATCCGTACGGACATCGTGTACTGCGTGTTCCGAATGCCATGCGTACGGATTATTGAGTCATAGAGGCTTTGGTACGATTCAGACGGAGAACTGCTTTGGGTACGCATCGAACTATATCGTACGTACGGGGACGTTCGAGGATACGGTTCGTATGGGAAAAATGATCCATACGGCTAATCGTTACGGGAATTTACCGAATTGGAATCGGCCCCTAAATCTACAGATCGCAACACTCTTTTACATTTTTCAAGCAGTGACCCTCGGTCTTTGAAAGAAAATTTACCATATGGACAATTCCTCCCAGTCAGGAGGAATTTTACCAATAAGGAAGATTATTTCTACAATGCCAGTAATCTAAAAGACAAATTAATATCTAGAGGCTATCCTAAGAAATGAGTGAAATCGGCCCTCAAGAGAGTTTGGTATACATCAAGAGATACGCTTCTCACACCAAAACAAACAGAGAAAATACCCCTTTGACATGTGTCCTTTCATTCGATCCTAAAGCCAATCGTGTTAAAAAAATCATCCCAAGAAATTGGTAACTGATTGAGCCTTTCGGTATTCAAAAGCCACTCTTTGCTCTTAAAAAAGGCAGGAATATCCGACAACAATTAGTGAGAGCAGGGTGGCCGACTGAGTCTCCTTATAAAGATCTGAGAAGTTTGCTGAGTGTACCCCCGGTGGGTGGACATTATCGCTGCCAACACTGCGTGGCATGTAGACTTAGAGATGACTCTAAACAAATAGAGATAAACGGCCAGATTCATTATCAAAAAGTTTTCTCAAATTGTCATTCGAAGGATGCAATATATTGCATGAAATGCCCATGTGAAAAACATTATATAGGGCAAACCACTCAATCTGTTAAGAAACGAGTTTTACAACACAAATCAAGAATAAAATGTGAAGTACAAGGGGCTCCTTTACTACAACATTTTGTTAATTCAGGTCATTTAGAAAATGACATGAAATGGTCAAAATTAATGGTGACTGTGTACTCTGCCGGAGAAGAACTTCAAAACAAGTTAAACCGATTGGAGGCCAGATACATAGAGAATTATCACACAGGTACAGAGGGACTCAATGATAAAGATGAGATCTCGTCTCTATTGAGGAATTGAACAGATGTTGTAAGTTTCATAATCGAGGTTTACTGATTTTTATACCATATATTATGTATATATTGAAGTTTGTTTGGCTAAACTAGATTGTAGGGAGTGACGGTCTCACATTGGGTGATAAGATGGATATTTCCCCTCATCGCGTGGGTTGACCTTTCCGGAAACAGATTGGCTTTTTTTTGGTCTTTTACATGCTATGTTAGCATACAGGAGTTTGCCCTATACACTTAAAGGACATTTTTTGGCCTTCTATGTGTTATCTAATTCCAGCAGTGCCCCCGGCATTGCATTTAAGATATGAGAGTATTGACATGCCTTCACTAACTCTCCTTAGTATATATGGGACTTGGTTAGCATTTATTATTAACTAATTTTTTATTTATTTTTATTTTTATTTTTTCACTTTTTCGTAATTTTAGCATTTGGTATTTGGGTACATAATTGTCGTACTCTATTTTGTACAGACGCTTGCTATGTAGGTTTGTTCACGCTCCTGAGAGTATTTCTTCCTCTTTCAGTAGTGCGGATATATCGGCGCTTCTGCATCACGTGATTCAATGCACGCGATGCACGTGAAGATGGTGGACGCTTAATTGCTGGTAGCAGAGCATAAACGTTATAAGGTAAGAAACATTAGTGTTTACATAAGAGAACTCTTGCGTTTGGGTTTCTGTTTAGATAAGTTGTGTACAGGGGACAGTCGGTTGACCTGACGTTGGTCTCTGTTTATTCCTAGTAATTTGAATATCTCAAACAGCACAAGATTTCTCCGAATAACCAGTTTTGTGGGTGTTCATTTTTTGTCCCGCATATTAATGTAAGTATGTCGTTTGTCAGTTTTAGGACTTTGTATAATGTTCGGTATCTTAAGATAAGCCAGTACATATAATCATTACTTTTTACCTTAGATTGTCTCGGGTGCAGAAGGTTTTGACCATATGAGTTTTGGAAGATTTGCTACTCATTAGTAACGTGGCATTTATGAGAATGCGGATAGACATTCACAAGTATCTATCAATTTTAAGTCAAATTGTATTGGATACCTATGAGCATTAGAGGTCTTTTGGATTTATTCTTGGTTTCGTTCTTTTCTTGTCACGGGGTGCACTCTTTCTATTCTGAACACAGTGTTTGACCACAAGTCACTACTCGATATTTCTTCCTCTTTCAGTAGTGCGGATATATCGGCGCTTCTGCATCACGTGATTCAATGCACGCGATGCACGTGAAGATGGTGGACGCTTAATTGCTGGTAGCAGAGCATAAACGTTATAAGGTAAGAAACATTAGTGTTTACATAAGAGAACTCTTGCGTTTGGGTTTCTGTTTAGATAAGTTGTGTACAGGGGACAGTCGGTTGACCTGACGTTGGTCTCTGTTTATTCCTAGTAATTTGAATATCTCAAACAGCACAAGATTTCTCCGAATAACCAGTTTTGTGGGTGTTCATTTTTTGTCCCGCATATTAATGTAAGTATGTCGTTTGTCAGTTTTAGGACTTTGTATAATGTTCGGTATCTTAAGATAAGCCAGTACATATAATCATTACTTTTTACCTTAGATTGTCTCGGGTGCAGAAGGTTTTGACCATATGAGTTTTGGAAGATTTGCTACTCATTAGTAACGTGGCATTTATGAGAATGCGGATAGACATTCACAAGTATCTATCAATTTTAAGTCAAATTGTATTGGATACCTATGAGCATTAGAGGTCTTTTGGATTTATTCTTGGTTTCGTTCTTTTCTTGTCACGGGGTGCACTCTTTCTATTCTGAACACAGTGTTTGACCACAAGTCACTACTCGATATGCCTCATTTTGGGGTCACTTTAATTAGAGGAAATTTAGACACCTTAAGGTTTAGGCTATTTGGCCGTCACTTCAGTGTGTAGAAAATATTTACGTATAGGTCCCTAGTATTTGTATAATTGTTTGACTGATTATAGTTTGTTGAGATGTACATTTGTAGAGGATATATTTAACTGAAGACAAATAAGGTGTCTTTGGTATTATATGTTGTTTTTTCAAAAATGGTTACTCTGAAGCCCAAGTCCTGATGAGGACCGGAATTTGATGGGCTGAAACGCGTTGACAACACGATGGAAGACACTCATAAAAAGTTAATCTTATAAATAAATTGAGGAGCATTTGAAAGAAATAAGGACTGAAATTCTGAACCTTAATTGCTCAATTGGTTGAGTGATCTTATTCTCAAGGAATGCTTAGAAAATTGTGTTTATAGAGCAGTGTTTATAGAGCATCCTGCCGAAATGATAGGGCTACGAGAATGTGAAGTGTGGATCTGTTGATCTTTTTTTGTATGTTTTTTTGTGTATATATATGTCTGTATATCAATGTTTGTACATAGATTTGTAAATACATTGTCTATGGTAGTCATACCTTTACATAAAAGAAAAAATAACAAAGTGATAATAAATACACATGTTGTGTTTCAAAATCCTTCTACATCTGTGTTGCATTTTAACACTGGGCCAGTGACTCGTTCTAAATCATTAGATTTGTTCTAAAAATATTTACAAGTAGGAAGAGGTAATTTATATATTTCTTCAACCTAGTCCTCAGCTGTCTGTCCTATGGCATTATTGTTTTTTGCCATATACTTGTGTTAGTGCCTGGGTCATTCCATGAGTACATTGGTACTGACTGAAAGATTAGAGTACTACAGGTAGAATGTATGGTGAATTTATAAGTGCTTGGGTTTTGGTGGAGTGATTAGATACGTAATGGTGCTAGCTGGGTGATTGAAGGAGTGCATGGGTACTGACAGGGCGATGGATGGACTACACGGGTAGTGCACAGGGGATTGCAACAGTGCATGAGTTAGTGCCTGTGTCTTTGCATGAGTACATGAGTAGTGACTGGATGATTAGAGTGCTACAAGGAGACTGCATGATGATATTATAAGTGCTTGGGTTTTGGTGGAGTGATTGGATAATTACATAATGCTGGATGGGTGAATGGAGGTGTGCATGGGTAGTGACGATGGAATTTCCGGAGTACATGGGTACTACCTGGGTAATTGGAGGAGTGAATCAGTAGTGTGTAGGTGGTTAGAAGTCTGCATGGGAAGTATTCAGGGGATTGTAGCAGAGCCTGGGCCATTGCATAAGTACATGGTGCTGGCTGGGTGATTGGAAGAGTGCATGGATAGTGACACGGCGATAGCTGGACTGCTCAGGGGATTGTAGCAGTACATGAGTTAGTGCCTGGGTTCCTACACCTCTCTTGCTTCTTTCAGCAATTCACTTGCCTCTTTCTGCACTTCTCTTCCTTCTTTCTGCACCCATCCAGCCTCTTTCTGTAACACTTGTGGCTCTTTGGGTACCCCTCCTACCTTTTCTGTACCCCTCTTGCGCCTTTTTGCACCTCTGTTGGTTCTTTCTGCACTTTTATTCCTTCTTTCTGCACATCACTTGCCTCGTCCTGCACCCCTGTTCACTGTCTCTGCACCTTTCCTGCCTGTCTATGCCTCTCCGAGTTAGAGGTAGTTTTAACCCCCCTGCCCTTTTATGTACTAGGGCCTTACAGGGGAGGTCATGCCAATCACAGGGATACCCCACCTCCATGTACCTAGTGTATGTAGGTATTTTCACTGTATTCTAAGTGTTTTTCAGCATAGCACTGGCTCTGGGCCTGGTTAGTCAGACTCAGTTACCACCAGTACCAGTCAGTAAAATGTTGGTAGCACAGGATGACTTTGCAACAAGGCCTCTTTCTGCACCGCTGTTGCCTCTTTCTGCATTTCTCTTGCTTCTTTCTGCACCTTTCTTCCTCTTTCTTCACGTGTTCAACCTCTGTAGGCATAGTTAGAAATTAGCATTTAAAAAACCTTTAAATTTCACTGAAAAAACCATAGGTTTGAGGGACATTATAGTTTGAAATGAGTATTTACAAAAAACATGAATTCATTGAAAAAAACATTGGTTTCAGGGAAGTTATAGTTAGTTGGACATTTCAGTCATACAAAAGCAGAGAAATTTGGCCGTTATAGTTAGTTGAGCTAACTATAACTTGCGCGCCCGCAATGCATTGCTGATGATATCACATATTACATCATTCATGACATGGTCAGTGATATCATTGATGACATCACTGATAACATCTCAAATGACATCCCTAATGACATCACTGATTATATCATCCACATGATAATCTGATGCACCTCTTCACACCCTAAAATAACTTTTGATACACCGACTCTAAAATACAGACTACCATTTTTGAAACCATAGACACACCAATACCAGTTACTACATACCCACCGACTGATTCCTAGGTCTGCATACATGTACACTCATTCACCCATACAGTCACTCATACATGCAGTCGCTTATTAATACAGCACTATCATTTGCACTCATACACCTATACACACACTCAAACATCGTCACCACACATACACCCATACAGATATTCAGAGAACTATTCAATAACCCATATAGACACTCATGTAGCTGCTCAAAAACCCATGCAGCCACTTACACACCAACTGACAGACTGATACAGACATTGACACAGTTCACTCACTAACCTATGCATACAGTAAGACACGTTGGCGGCACAGGATTACTTTGCAACCTCTGTTTGCACCTCTGTTGCCTCTTTCTGCATTTTTCTTGATTCTTTCTGCACCTTTCTTCCTCTTTCTTCACGTGTTCTACCTCTGTAGGCATAGTTAGAAATGAGCATTTAAAAAAACCTTTGAATTTCACTGAAATAACCATAGGTTTGAGGGACATTATAGTTAGAAATTTTCATTAAAAAAACCTTTGAAATTCACTGAAAAAAACATAGGTTTTAAGGACGTTATAGTTTGAAGTGAGTATATACAAAAAACATAAATTCACTGAAAAAAAACATTGGTTTCAGGGACGTTATAACTAGTTGGACATTTCACTCATACAAGAGCAGAGAAATTTGGCCGTTATAGTTAGTTGAGCTAAATATAAAATGCGCGCCCGCAATGCATTGCTGATGATATCACATATATTTATTTTTTTGGTCCTCATTTTCGCCCTTGGTGACCAAATAGCAGTGCGTGCAGAGGGACTTACTGTCACAGATAATCTGGTAGGGGGATTGAACAGTATGAAATAGATCACCCCTCAGTACTGTCTCCATACTCCAAAAGCACCGCACCAGGACAGCCAGGAGGGTAGTTTGCTACAGTCAAATACCCATTCTGATACCGAAGACGCCCTATTGGGTATACCATGCATGGAAAAAAGTACCAAGCAGCTTAATCATTGGACCTTGGAAAAAAAACTCATGGTCAAGTACTCAATTATAATCAATTTAATAAAAACTAGAAGTTTATTTTGACCGGATTACCAGATCTTGATAAATCCACTTGATAGGTTTGTAGCACCGCAGTGTGCCAGTCCAACAAGGTAGGGGGTAATGGGTCTTTACATTTTCTACAAATTTCTCGTCTAGCAAGCAAGATACAGTAAAAAAGTAGATTATAAGAGCGGGACATATCGAGACTTGAGAGCCCAAAGAGGTCATGAGTGTTAAACATACCGCATTCCAAAAAGACACTAACAGTGGGCACTCGAGGAACATATGCAGGTCTGAGGCAGCCAACAAACCACATTTAGGGCATGCCCCTGATGGATTATTTGAGAAGTTTGAAAGTCTCTGTGGCGAATAGTAGGCCCTATGTAGGGTGAAGAGATGGTTCCTGCGCAGCCAAGAAGGTTTCACTATGTTCTACAGGATCTGAAAGGACTCAAACCACAGGTTCTCTACATTGTGATTGGTAATATGCGATACCCATAACAGCTCTGGGAGATGAAACTCACCCTCAACCTCTTCCAATAGTAGATTATACCAGAATGAAATCTCCTTCCTGGTCGATGGTTTATCATCATGCATGACATGGTCAGTGATATCATTCATGACATCACTGATGACATCTCAAATGACATCCCTGATGACATCACTGATTACATCATCCATGTGATAATCTGATGCACCTCTTCACATCCTAATAAAACTTTTGATGCACCCACCTTAAAATAGACTACCATTTTCGAAACCCTAGACACACCAATACTAGTTACTACATATCCACCCACTGATTCCTAGGTCTAAATACATGTTCATGCATTCACCCATACAGTCACTCATACCTGCAGTCATTTATCAATACAGCACTATCATTTGCACTCATACACCTATACAGACACTCACACATCATCACCACACAGACACCCTTACAGATACTCAGAGAACTAATCAATAACCTATATAGACACTCATGAAGCTACTCAAAAACCCATGCGGCCACTTACACACCAACTGACAGACTGCTACAGACATTGTCACAGTTTACTTACTAATCTATGCATTCTGTAAGACACGTTTAATCACTCACTTGTACAGTCAGTCACGAACCTACTAAATCATCTAGTCAGACACTCATACTCCCACTCATTCTTTAATTCACCTTGGCATATATATAGTACCTCTCCCATCTATTTCGTTGCTCAGGGGGCTATGATAGCCCCACAAGCACTAAAACTGAGAAACTGAAACTAAGTTTTAGTTTTGATTTCATTGTAATGATGATCGCGTGCAATGCACGCGATCATCATTTCAATGAAATTCAAATATGGGCCTGGGGAGGTTGGGGAATCTCTTCCCCACCTCCCCAGGCAAAAAAAGGAAAATCCCTCTGCTGTCTGCAGCAGAGGGATTTCCTGAGCATGTGCTGAGAGAGGGTCTTGGTCTTTTGCGGCTGTTCGTGCTTTGTGCCTCGTGGGCTGAGAATCCCTACCTGCTGTTGCCATCCCTACTATACCGCGGCCCCCGCTTCGCGGGAGCCGCTCGAGACCATTGACATCAGGGACACACCCCCGCTGAGAGGAGCTGCTGGAGACGCCTACCACCCTTGTGGGACTGCGAGGACCAGCGGGCGTTGCGTTCTTTGACTCGCCGCAGCTGGACCTCTTCCCGCGCCCTCCCGCCTGGACTAAAAAAGAACTGCGGGCAGGGACCTCGGCGCTTCCTGTGCTGAGGGAGGGTCTTGGTCTTTTGCGGCTGTTCGTGCTTTGTGCCTCGTGGGCTGAGAATCCCTACCTGCTGTTGCCATCCCTACTGCTCGCGGCCCCCGCTTCGCGGGAGCCGCTCGAGACCATTGTCATCAGGGACACACCCCCGCTGAGAGGAGCTGCTGGAGACGCCTACCACCCTTGCGGGACTGCGAGGACCAGCGGGCGTTGCGTTCTTTGACTCGCCACAGCTGGTCCTCTTCCCGCCCCCTCCCGCCTGGACTAAAAAAGAACTGCAGGCAGGGACCTCGGCGCTTCCTGTGCTGAGAGAGGGTCTTGGTCTTTTGCGGCTGTTCGTGCTTTGTGGCTCGTGGGCTGAGAATCCCTACCTGCTGTTGCCATCCCTACTGCTCGCGGCCCCCGGTTCGCGGGAGCCGCTCGAGACCATTGACATCAGGGACACACCCCCGCTGAGAGGAGCTGCTGGAGACGCCTACCACCCTTGCGGGACTGCGAGGACCAGCGGGCGTTGCGTTCTTTGACTCGCCGCAGCTGGTCCTCTTCCCGCCCCCTCCCGCCTGGACTAAAAAAGAACTGCGGGCAGGGACCTCGGCGCTTCCTGTACTGAGAGAGGGGCTTGGTCTTTTGCGGCTGTTCGTGCTTTGTGCCTCGTGGGCTGAGAATCCCTACCTGCTGTTGCCATCCCTACTGCTCGCGGCCCCAGCTTCGCGGGGGCCGCTCGAGACCATTGACATCAGGGACACCCCCCCGCTGAGAGGAGCTGCTGGAGACGCCTACCACCCTTGCGGGACTGCGAAGACCAACGGGCGTTGCGTTCTTTGACTCGCCGCAGCGGGTCCTCTTCCCGTCCCCTCCCGCTTTAACCAGGCAGTAGATTCCGCGCACGCGGGAGCACGCCGGGAGAAGCCCGGGACAAGGGCGGGACCGTCTGTGGCCGTCCGGGGCCGAGAGAGGCCGGGCTGGGCCACCCCTCTGGCAACAGCCCTAACGGAGCGGAATATTTTGCAGCACGGAAGGGCTTGTTAGATAAGTGCCAGACAACAAGGTTGGTGAACAGGCTGGAGCCTATAAGGATGTCTACATCTCCTACCAGTACTATCATGATGACTCTACCAGTCGATCCAGGGTATGCAGTGATTGGTCCGTTAGATAAATATTTTAACCGGCCTATCTCAGAAATTGACAAAGAGATTACGCTTGCTGAGAGGCGTGCTGAGCGTAGATTGTCCATTGAACTTCTTAAAATCCCTGTAGACAAGCGCCCAGCACAAACCTATTCTGCACTGGTCACACCCTTATCATCGTTCAATTTACCTGTTTTAGCTGAAATAGGTTCTAATGTCTGCATTAATGAATTAAACCAGGGGACTGCGGTAGAAATAATAGCTTCTGCATCAAGTCATAACGACCCCACAAGAAGTATTACAGAAATAAGTGCCCCAGTTTCCCTGTCCCAACATAAACTAGGTTCAAAAAGAAAAAGGTGCACAGTACCCAAAAAATGTCATGTAGCAAAACCTCCATATAAACGCAGGAAAGTAGGTAGAAACACGTGTTCTAGCAAGGGCAATATTGAAGTTAGTCGAAGTGGGAAGGGCACACAAGAAGGAGAGGCTGTTTTACTTGACAGTTTAGATTCTGGTGCAGTTATTAATCCCCCGGATATTGACCTCCCAACGGCCGCCCAACCACCATCTCCTCCCAACTGGTTTCCTGACCTAGAAAAGTTGCTACGATCAATGCTGCTCCCAATTGAGAAGCAACTCAGTAAGTTATCTGACCGTTTAGACCATTTTGAGCAGGTCACATTAGATAATTTCTTCTCAACAAAGGCTCTCGTAAAAACCCAAGCAAGGTTGGTGGAAAATAATAAGCCCCAGAATAACACCCAATGTATAATGCAGGAAAAGGGACGAAGGGTACAAATCAACTCCCCACTGATATCTAAGGCGGGAAGTGCGGTTGGGAAGTGCACACCCAAGCCTTATGATTCAGTCCCACCGGGCACTGCCGATAATTGTCCCAATAGTGTAATAACTTCCCAGAATGCGGCGCAACTTAGGCCACCTAGCCTCATTCCCCCGTACGTGGAGGGAGCCGGGGGTAATGCATCTCTTGATACAGGCACTATTCCACCTACCATTCCTTCCACAAGCAATCAGCCAATACCCAGTAAACCGGTACCCCGACCAGTCCCTATAGTCCAAAAAATTTCTTTTCCATCACTGAGAAAACCACCCCAAAAGAAACCCCCAATGAACCTTACGCCGGATTCCTTCCCCTATGTAGCCGTTCTCACTAATGTCCCTCCACTCTGAATGGGGCAGAGAGAAACCTTTCAGACACTCAAAAACAAGGTCATGCATTGGCTAAGGGTGAACCGGCCTCTACCAGGGGAGGTGGATGGATTAATATTGGGGGTGAGGAGAATAGAATGGATAGGCTGTACTCCCAAAACTTTGGGGGGGGACTGCATTGTGGTTAACTTCCAAGATTCAAGGGTGGCAGCATGGATAACAAGATTGGGTTGGGACATAAATAATGGAGGGATCAACATCGTCGATCTTACCTTCTTTTATCCACGCCCCATTAGCATCATAACTGGATTGAACAATGAGCAGATTCGTCTTCCCAACTCACCTTGGCCAAGGATCCCCCAACCTGCTCCATTGATACCACGCCAAATCCACCTCACTGGCCAGACCTCCAACCTATTGGTTGGACGGCAAGATCCAGTATGGGGATGGTGACCACCCCTTGAGCATTGGAATATGGGTGGGGGAGGAAACAACATGAACTACCATGCTGTTTGCAATGAACCTGATCCAAATGCTGGAACAAAGCTAGTTGATTCAATCAACGGCGATAACATCGAGAATGAAGGGGGAGGCTCTGGAGAAGCAAGAGTTGTTTACGGGAAGGAGGAGTTACCTTTACTAACTGCACATGCTGCTAATGACAAGGACATGCCAAATCAAACTACGGCGGTGATTGGGAACCATGCCCCCCAAATAATTAAAATGCTCTCTTGGAATCTGGCAGGTATGGCCAACAAAATAGATTCAGACTCATGGGCTGAACTAATAAACCTGCAAAGTATTTGTCTCTTTCAAGAGACATGGGCAAGGGAAGAGATTATATACAGGGGCTTCCAGATATTTTTGAAACAGGCTAGTTGGGGTGGAAGAGGTCGACCATCAGGAGGGCTGGCAACCTGGATAGCTTCTGATCTGGGTTGTTCAGCTTCACGTCATACTGTGGAATCGGAGGATTTTTTGGCCGTTCTACTTGAATGGCCAGGACTTTATAAATTACTCGTCATAAATATTTACTCCAGGCCAGTTCCAATAGCTGCCTCTTCTAAAACCATTGAGGCACTCTCCCGTCTTTTAGAAACCATCCCAGAGGATATACCATATTTAATAGGAGGGGATTTTAATTCGCACTTCGAACCGCTACCTGGACTACTTGATGGACCCTCCCTAGAGGAGGATTCAAGTTGGCAGGTGCCCTCCACGGAGGCTCCACCTCCTAGAGCATGGACACCACTGGCCGTTCAAATAAATACATTAAATCTCACCTATGGTTTGAGAGCTTGTAACGGCCGCACAACGTCCGATATCCCGAGCCAATGCACGTTTAACAAAGCCGGGAGGCAATCCAGATTGGACTACATCCTCGTACAGTTGCATACCTGGAAAAGGGTGTTGGACTTTAGAATTATCCCAAGACAGAATAGTGACCATAACGCACAAATGCTAGATTTTGCCATCCCTTGTTTGGAGGAAAGTGTGTTATGTAGACATGAGCCAAGATCGGGACACCTCTTGGAAAACAACAGGAGGAGGATTAAATGGGGAAAACTTGTATGCAGTGAAGATAAAGTAGCCTCCCTATATGCCGGAATAATCCCAACCCTTGAGGAGGCCTTCCATTTATGGAATCTGGACTCCACTGGGGAAACTACTAAGGATCTCGTACAGGTACATGATCAATTAATTAGGAACCTTCAAGTACACCTTTTCAGCACTAGACCACCTAAAATTCAGAGACACAATAATGGGACTTGGTTCAACACGGCTTGTCGAGCTGCAAAATATGACCTCTTATCTATTATAAAAGTAGGTGGCACGAGGGAAGAGATCGCGGCTAGGAGGAAGGCTTACAAATTACTGATAGCAAACGCCAAAATAGAGTGGGACATACAGCATTGGGAGAATCTATCGGAGTCCTTAGCTGCAAGGGACTTCCGTAGATTCTGGAGAATAGTTAATCATGGAAGTGGGGATCTCCCCACGGCTATCGAACCCAATATTGCTGCAAACATTTGGCAAAAACATTTTGAGCAGCTATATTCCCTAGAGAATGGGGGGGGCAGAAGCAGCACTGCCGTCTACCCATCTGTGGCAGACTGCTGAACCCTTTACCATTAAAGACATTAGGATGGCGATTGCTGGGCTCTACTCCGGGAAGGCACCGGGCCTGGACGGGTTGCCGGGTGACCTTTTCAGACACGAACCGGGAATCTGGGCACCCTATCTCATGATTTTATTCAATGCAGTGCTGGGGGGAATGAAAATACCAGATACTTGGCTGGGTGCGGAGGTGGTCCCGATATACAAAAAGGGGCCGCCCCTGCACCCAGCCAACTATCGCCCAATCAGCCTCATTGATGTGTCCCAAAAGTTGTTTGGAAGATTAATTCTTAACAGGTTGTTGAGCTGGATGGAGGAGACTCATATTTTAAGCCCCTTGCAGGGTGGATTTAGAAAGGGAGTCTCAACAGTTGACCAAATACGTAGATTGAGCGTTATATATTGGAAGACAGTGCACTTAGAAGCGGGGACACTGTACGCGGTATTTGTGGACCTCCGCGCCGCTTTCGATTTAGTCCCTAGGGCTAGACTATGGGAGGTGCTGGCTGACTTGGGCGTCCCGAAAGATATCCTTCACATCCTAGTCAGGCTGCATTCAAACAACTATGCCCGAGTCAGATATGGAAAGGGAGGTAAGCTGACTGACAGATTCCCAGTTCTCAGAGGGGTGAGGCAGGGCTGTGTGCTGGCCCCGACCCTGTTTTGCTTATTTGTGAACGGGGTGATAGAGTACCTGAACAGGATCAGTAACACCGATGCTCCAAAATTGAATGGCAGCAGGGTGCCTGCAATTATGTTTGCAGATGACACCCTGCTGCTGTCAAAAACACCAATGGGGCTTCAAAGGGTCCTGAACGGGTTCTTGGGGTTTTGCAATGAGAGAGGTCTAGAAATAAATTCAACTAAGACCAAATTCATGATCCTCAGCCCCAAACCCAAAAGTTGCCCAAACCCTCGTCTGGGACCTACAACTTTAGAGAGAGTCCAATCAATAGAATATCTTGGTATAACACTCAACCAGGATATGACCTGGTTGCCACATAAAATTAAAGCAACAACAAAACTGGTCCAGCGGGCAGGTGCCATTACAAGAATCGCAAAAAAATCACCTTTATGTCCATTGACACCTGCCATCCATATCTATAAAACACAAGCCAGGGGGGGAATTATCTACGGGGGTGAGTTATGGGGACATATATCTTTACATACGGTCCAGGTTGCAAAAAACTATTTTATCAGACAATTGGCTGCTCTCCCACCGAGTACCCCACTACTACCCCTAAGAATGGATTTGGCTCTACGACCTATTTCGGAGGAATTGGGCTTAAAACCTCTGACCTACTGGAGGCGCTTGTGGAGCAGTGAGGACCTGGTACACTATAGAAATGAACTGCAGGAACTCCTTAGATCAACCTATGCCACTAAAATTCCGTGGATAAAGTACATTAGGGATATGTGCTCCTATCTTGGAGTCCCAGAACTATGGTCCAACCCGGAAGCAGCGTCTGTAAGGGTTTCCAGAAAAGAACTCTCAAATTTATTCTACAGCGCTATGCTCCAGAAAACTATGACTTCACTCCGGGAAGGATCATTATCTGACTCATTTATTAAAATAAAAGACTCTTACAGCCCTGAATATGTACTGGACAGTATGACACCCGTGTCCGTCCGGAAGATCTATTTGCAATGGAGGTACGGTTGTCTCCCACTTTGATCCCTTACTAAATCCTAGGAAGGTAATCTGGAATCAGGGGCATGCCCTGCGTGCAATTACAAACTGGAAAGTGACCTTCATGTGGCCCTGTTCTGCAGAGCCTACAACAGAATTAGGAGGTACTGGCTGGTCCCTTACCTAAGGAACTTGGGCTTCAGAACTTTTGCTCCCACCTATAGAGTCCTTAAGACAGATCTAGCACCCCTTCCTGTGTTTGTAATGGCAAAATTCTTGACGGCAATGTGGCGAACACGCGCATTAATTATTAGGAACACTAAAGCTGTATGAAATATCTTTATTTTCCCCCTCTTTCCCTTTTTGTATTATAAATGTTTTTTTAGTAATTGTTTTAACTATGAGTCCTTTTGTATAAGCTTAAATGTTTTTATGATGGAAATTACTTGTACATCTTTTATGGTCTTTTATGACCGAAATAAAGATTATTGAATTGAATTGAATTGAATAGTTCCGTCATGAGCACACTAGAACTTGTGCTCATGATGGAACCATTCCGTCATGACCACTGAAAGGGTTAAACTTTACAGAAACACGGTCACTGGATGATGTAATCAGTGATGTCATCAGTGATGTCATTTAAGATGTCATTTGAGACGCATCAGTGATGTCACTGACCATGTCATGAATAATGTAATATGTGACGTCATCAGCAGTGCAATGCGGGGGCACGAGTTATAGTTAGCTGAACTAACTATAATGGCTGAATTTCTCTGGTTTTGTAAGAGTAAATTGTCCAACTAACCATAATGGCCCTGAAACCTATGTTTTTTTCAGTGAATATATATACTTACATATAAATGTATATACATATTAATCAGGAGACATTATATCTCAAGTGTGAGTTTAATATATATAGAGGACGTTCCAGGTTACTTCGCCCCCTTTTCTTTCGCATGTCCATTTTAGCAAGCAGGGGGTCCCTCAGGGCTCTGCCTTGAGCCCTTGCTTGTTTAACATCTATGTCCAGCCTCTGGCAAGAGTGGCGCGTGATGCCGGCTTGACCTTAGTGTCATATGCAGACGACACACAATTGGTGGTTGCCCTCTCGGATGGCGGAGTCTGTGGTCCGGTGCAGTTTCGTACTGGACTCGAGGCAATTTCAGAGTGAATGACCTCGAATCGTCTTCAATTAAATGCTAGCAAATTGAAAGTATTGCTGGTTGGCAAAAACAAGGACCTTTGGAACTCACAGTGGTGGCCTACTTCTATGGGCAACGCACCAACACCCAAGCCTGTTGTAAAAAACCTGGGGATCTGGCTTGATTCTACTCTGGGGTTTCAGGATCACACTAAAAAGGTGGCTGGCATTTGTTTTGGTCTCCTACGTGGCCTTAGGCCCATTTTGGGATTCTTTGATTCTGCCACTCGCCAACTGATAGTTCAGGCCACCATTCTCTCTCCCATAGATTATGCGAATTCTCTCTTGTTAGGGGCCAACAAGGTGGATGTTCTCCGCCTGCAGAGAGTCCAAAACGCAGTGGCACGGGTCCTGCTCAGGCTCCCTAGATTCTGTTCTGTTTCAGGTGCCATCAGGCAACTTCATTGGCTGCCTGTTCAAAAAAGGATTGAATTTAAAGCACTCTGTCTTACTTTTAAGATTTTAAAATGTTCTTCTCCTGAGATTCTATCCAATTTAATGCCTCCTTATGTTCCCAATCGCCAACTTCGCTCCTCGGAGCAGTTGTTGGCTGTGGTTCCCTGTGTGAAGCTGGCCAGAGCCGGGGGGAAGTCTTTCTGCCTTTTGGCGGCTAGGCTGTGGAATTCCCTCCCTGCTCATGTCCGCCATTTGGACGGTCTGTTCCCCTTCCGTAAGGCCATCAAAACCCTCTTGTTTCCTGCCTAGACTGTGCCGCTGCCTTTGTTCTGCTTTTTGCCTCTAGCGCCGGGACGCCCCTTTGCTGGGGCAGCTGCGCGCTTTATAAAATTACATTATTATTATTATTATTATATATATGTAGCTAAAAGCTTAAGGACAAGTCCTGACACCAACCTACTCTGTTCACAGCCGAAGACTGTGCACATTCCGGGTTGGCATCCATAAGCCAGGCCTTGCAGCCATCTTCCACAAGTCATGGCCTTTGGCTGCCAAAGTCCATATGTTTTTTTGGACTTTGGCATCCACAATAAGATGCTGGATACATCTTAAGCCAACCCCTGCTGGATAAATCTTAAGGCTGTGCACTGTGTGGTTTAGTAGGATGTTACGCATAAGGAACTGTTTAATATGACATATGATCAAAATAAACCAGACACTAGCTAAAACAAATGCTAAAGACGAAGTTAATGCACATTAAAAAAATCTCAGAAACTCAATAAAATCACATTTAAAGTGCATACAAATATAGTGATACATTAGTTAGTAGTAATAATTCCAATCTTTTAGTTTTTTTTTTACTTGTGCTATACTGCAATTTGTAAGGATATCAATGAATATGTGATGTTGTTTCTAGAGTCAATCCCTGAGGAGGAGTATGAGAAAGAGGAAAGTAGGCGGTGAGCCAAGGTCAGGAGATGAACGAGGTAGTGGCCTCTAAGGTGAGTGGTACGTCAAGTACCTTTGAATGAAAACTGTTACATTCTTTAACCCGAAAATGTATTCCTTCTTTGTCCTTAGGTCTGGTCACATCACCCATTTAAATTAACCTTCTTACTATGTTTGTTTGTAGAAGAGTGTTGTCAATCCATACCTACCAACTTCCGTCCTGTCCTGTCCTGTCCATCATGGTATATGCCACATTTCTCACTCACCATCTTCCTAAGGTTCATGTTCTCTTATGGCATCCCTTACACTGGTTTGTCTTGCACATTTCATTAATCACCAGTCAGTTAATATCCAGACCTAATCCTAGCCCAAAGCTTACCTAACACTCACTCCCTTAGTCAGAAACAATATGTGTTCCACTGATAATGAATAAGGAGCAGGGTATGGTTTTGAATGGGAGGCAGTAAGGGAAAGAGCAAAGCCACTGGAATGATTACTATTTGTAAATTATAATACAAAAATCATATACAGCTAAAATGTATTTTAAGGAATTCCCACTGCTAGTTTATGAGAGGCCTTGCAGTAGTAAAAAACAAATTCAGCTGTTTGTCACTACCAGGACATATACAACTTAAAACTACGTGCCATAACTTTTATTTACATAGCACCCTGCCCTTAGGACTACTTAGGGCTAACCTCAGGAATGACTTATGTGTACTAAAAGAGGAGTTTAAGGCATGGCACGTGGTTTTGAATGGCAAGTCGAAGTGGCAGAACACTGCACACATAGGCCCGTCTCGTCATCCTGTTTCAACACCCTGCGCATGCTCCGAAAGATCTTCCGGTGGATCCCCACCAACAGCCGGAAGACGGTCACCAGGCCCTCGTCACCAGCCGACTGGACTACGAAAACACCCTCTACGCTGGAACCACAGCCAAACTACATAAAAGACTCCGGCGCATACAGAACGCCTCTGCACGACTTATCCTGGACACCCCCGCCACTGCCACATCTCACCCCAGCTGAGAGACCTGCACTGGCTCCTTGTCAGCAAGAGGATCACGTTCAGACTCCTCACCCACGTGAACAGGGCTCTCCACGACATGGGACCCAAATACCTCAACAACCGCCTCACATTCTACACACCCACCCGCCAGCTCCACTCCGCCAACCTCGCCCTCGCCACAATCACACGCATTCGCAGAACCACCGCCGGAGGAAGATCCTTCTCCTACCTGGTGGCAAAGACATGGAACTCCCTCCCCACCCACCTACGACTGACCCAGGTCCATCTCTCCTTCAGGAAACAGCTCAAGACCTGGCTCTTGGAGCAGTAGTGGCTCTTCCATCCCCCCCCAGTGCCTTGAGACCCTTACGGGTGAGTAGCGCGCTATACAAATTCCTTGATTGATTGATTGAGAGGCTTGAAAGTCTCCATATGTGGGTGGCACAACTAGTGCTACCATTAGTAGCATTTACATTACAGGCCCTGGGTATATTGTATACCACGATACAAGGGACTTCTAAGTAAACTAAATATGCAAATCATGCATATGCCAATATCACAATGTTTAGGGGAGAAGCACAGTATAAAGTTGCTCAGAGTCCTAAGGCAAACAAAAGATTACAGTACAACAAGGAGGGAAACAGGCAAAAAGTCTGGGGGAATATCCCCCTAGCGATGACATTCTTACACAGCCAAAATATATGGGTGGATGCAGGTAGCGCCAATGCTCCACCTTGTGGAATGCCTCCCTGAGGCAGAGGGACGCAAGGCAGCAAATTGGGTGGCCTTGCAATACTCAAGATTTATCAAGCCTTTCAGGGCCATGCAAGTTGTTATTGAGTGGCTTGAAAAAGTTCCATTAGATTTTGCATGCCCTTGTGCCTCCTTGCATGGCATAAGGGCAATGCAAAACCTTGATTGATCTGGCCCTAGGTTTCTTATTCCAAGTGAAGTAAGTGAACCAGAATAACAGATTATCAAACATGAAATAAGAGAGAGCCATCAATAAATCCAAAACAAAGTCAAACATAAGTCAACACAATTTTTGAAATAATTTTTATCAAATCAAGTTTCCAGTATATTTCAAATGTAAGAGAAGTCTATTACATATGTCAAGTTTATAAAAGTCATAGACACAGTAAGCACAATTCTATTGCAATCCTGCATTCAAGACAGGAATCAGGAAGAGATTTCCCCTGCAACTAGATTCTCTGTGGGAGCAGATGATAAAAACAATGCCTATGATTTGCCCCCTGTTTCAACATTATATTCAGCACCAGGATGTCTCATGGGCATGATAGGCAGATGAATGCCAATACTGCTCAATTTGTTCCAACCTATTCTAAGATGAGCAACCAATGTCTCATCTCTATAGACCAATCGTACAGTGCAGAATTTTATCTCCCACAAATGTTTTTATTTTGTTTTACCATTAATTGGAATGAATTCTCATATTATCAAAAAAGGCTTTTAGTGTTAGACAATTTACTTTAGGTCAACACAACTTTCATTTGCACATAGAACAACAGGGGAGAGCTCCTAATTCTAAAACCAGTGTGTGAATATTTACAAAAAGGTGAAGACGGAGTGTAAATGAAAAGACAAACATCCATACATTTAGCTTTCTATCCATCCGTGAATTTCATACCACGTTTCATACATCACATGCACACCTAAATAGAAAAACATAAAGAGAAAGGGACAGTGAAGGGATCATGTGTGAGAAAATTTCCCTGTGCTATTTTTTTTTGGTTTTGGGGGGAGAACACGGGAAATAACAAAATTGTTACAAATATTTCTTAATTCAAAAAATGTCTAAACCATTAAGCCATCATACACTTTTTACATTTAATCAGTTTTCAAAAATGATTGGCCTAAATAAAAGATAGAAAAGGTCGACGCGTTTCGAATCCCCAATAATGGCGGGATTCTCCTCAGGACCATGTATGAAATCAACCTGAAAGACACAAATTTGAAAACACCAATCTGTCAGTTACATTATCGTGCGAAACTCGACTTAACATTCAATCCAGGTTACGCTCAAGGAGTACCTGATTGGCTTCTGATGTCTTGTCTGTAGACAAACTGCAAAGAAATTATTAAGTGGATAAGTTTTAGGTCTGATACAACGTTGCGCAGTTGTTTGTATAAAAACAACGGGGATTAGTGCTCACTGTATTGCACAAAAGCTGTTCTAATGGTTTCCAAATCGTAGGAACCAAAGATTCAGTCGCTGATTTCGATTAAATGAGGAAACTATTTATTTTTCAGTTGAAATTTCCATCTTAGCGTATCTGTGAGAGTAAAACAAGGGAGGGAACTCAGTTGAAATAGAAATATTTGGATGTCATGTTTTTTGTTCATTTATTATATTCGAACGTATATAGTCTGTTGCCGAGTCTGAACAACCAGCTCAACCAAGGTATCACAAGTGCCCACTTGTCCGCATTTTTAGTCACCGACATGTTTTAGGGATCAGTGTATACTAAATGATATGATGGGCATGAAGGACGCGAGTCGACGCTGTGAAATCGTGATGGCCATGTTTAATGTTTATAGTGGATCACATGCCATATTATCCGAACGCTACGGTCTCGGCAGGACTAAGCAGCTTGGAAGTGTAAGTTACAGATGGTTGCATTATGGGGCGTCTCCATTTGTAATTAGCCTTTGCGGTACAACGATATTGGCTATATTTGAAATGAATACATAGTAGCGTAATGGGTTAAACGCGAGGAATAAAAGATTATCATGCTTCTACCTTAAACTTGATGCGTGGAGTCTCATTCGGGCATGGATTTGGACGCCATGTTGTTACTTCCGGGACGGCGTGCTTTAATCAGTAAATGTTCCGGGTTGTGAGGATGCTGGGAAATGTAGTTAGACCGCGTTATCTGGGCTAAGTTGGAGGATATGTTTGGCTGGTGATGCGTCCCGGCATTGTTAATAAAGTTTGCGGATTTAATCTCATTATTGGACTGCAATGTTAAGCAAAATAAAAGTGATAATTCCATTTCATGACATCATTAACTGATCAGCGTACTGTCATCGCTGTTGTCCTTGTATTTATTACATATGCGAAAGATTAAGATGGAAATGGCCAAATCGTGTGGTGGATTCTTGTTGAGGCCAATGATTACAACTTGACTCAAGGTCTCAAATAGTGGTGGAATAGCCATTTAGTACCTATGTTTTTACAAATTGTATAGTTCCGACATTTCGTTCAAACCATTTATTGCAGTATTAAATTTTTAAATTAACATTGCTTCTCTTTGTCTTAGCTTGGCCTCTAAATCACCGCCTCTCAGGTCAGGTTCCATTTTTGAAATGACTGTCCATTTCAAGTCGCTTTCTACATGAGCATTGTCTACCCAGTGTTGTATTAAGGGGCCGTGAGTACCTTCCTTTTAATCCTAGACTTGTGCTGGGAGATTCGTTGACGGGCTTCTTGGCTAGTTTTTCCGATGTAAAGTTTTTTACACGGGCATAAGATGCCATAAATCAAATTCCGAGTTTTACAATTTGTGAAGTGGTCGTGTTTCCACGAAATTCAATCGTGTTGAAACAAATTCCCTTCTATTGTGGATGGGCAGCATAAACAATTTACCACATTGATGGTGGCCAGTGATTGGAGGTAAGTTGACATAGTCTCTCAGTGTGAGGTTTCTCGTTTTTGGCAATGCTACATGCACAATTTGATTGGCAATGCTTTTATCCTTTCTAAATGCAAACAGTGGCTGTTCAGCAAACTGTGCATCTAGTTCTTTTAATAGGTGTCAATTTTAGTGGATGACTTTTTTCAACCAATTTGATGAGGGACAATATGTGGATACACAAACAATGCGATCTTGATTTTTCCGTATTTTTCTTTTTTAACAGATCTTCCCGTGGTGTCCACCACGCTCTTTTGATCGCTTGTTTCAGGAGTTTTGAGGGATAGCCTCGATTCAGTAGTCAATCTTTGAGGGCATTCGCATGTTCCATATATTCGTCTTTGAACGAGCAATTCCTTCGAATGCGGAGGAACTGTCCCATTGGTAGATTTTGTTTTAGGCTTCTGGGATGATTGCTCGAGTAGTGCAGCGCTTTATTCCTATCAGATTTCTTTCTGTAAAGAGTTGTTACTAGTTCTCCGTTGGAGCAATACACCTCGACGTCTAGGAATGGTAATCGAGTTTTTGAATACTGAACACTGAACTTGATATCTTTTGTTCAGTTATTTAGCCATCCATGAAAGCCTGTTAACTCTTCCTCATTTCCTGTCCAGGTGAAGAACACATCATCTATAAAGCGGATCCATCCGCTGATCCATTGTTTGAAAGGGTTGTTGTTATAAATGATTGTCTCTTCATATTGGCTCATAAATAATACCGCTAGCTCTGGGGCGAAAGGACAGCCCATAGCGACTCCTTTGATCTGAAAAAAGAAATCGTCTTTGAATTTAAAATAATTATTTTTGAGGGCCATTTTTGCTAGCTCTAGAATGAATTCGGTTGGTACTTTCATTGGTCGTTCTCTCATATTTAGGACGATTTCTAGAACCTCTAATGCCTGATCCTGTGGAATTTGTGTATATAATGAGACAATGTCCATGCTGACCAGAAGATCCTGATTCTCAGCAAAGGGTAACGTTTGAAGTTTGTTTATAAAATCTGTCGTGTCCTGAAGGAAAGATTTAACTTTCATCATAAAGGGTTTGAGGAAAAAGTCAATACATTTTGATATCGGTTCAAAAAGTCACTCGCAACCGGAAATGATTGGTCTTCCCGGGGGTGTTTTTTCATCTTTATGTACTTTGGGTAGCACATAAAACAAGGGTGTTCGTGGGTGTTTATTTTGCAAATATTCGAACACCTTTTTTCCAAGAAAGCCCTGTTCGAATCCATTGTCTAGTATAGAGAATAGTTCATTCTGGAGTTCCAAAGTGGGATCTTTGCCTATTTTACAATAGCACTCGCGATCCATTAGCAGTCTGTTTGCCTCTGCAATATATTCAGTTGTTCCCCAGACGACAATGGAACCGCCTTTGTCGGCTTGTTTTATTATGATGTTTTCGTCATTTTTGAGTGAACATAATGCATCTCTTTGCACTTTTGTTAGGTTAGGTTTGGTATATCCTGTATTTTTCTTTTCTTGAGAAGAAATAGCAGATAATATTGTCTTTTCAAAGGTGGTAACCTCTTTTGGGACTTTATTAGCAGGTGGACAAAAGCTTGATTTTTTCTGTAGTCCTGTAGTTTCTGTTTGTAACATTGTTTCTTTATCTGCATAAAAAGTTGTTAGCCTAATTTTTCTACAGAATTCAATGAATTCTGATTTTAATCTAACTAAATCAGTTGGTTTTGTGGGCACGAAGGTTAAACCTTTTACGAGGACACTTATTTCTGTTACCGTGAGGAGTTTGCTTGAAAGATTGTAAATAGATGATTTTTCTAGCTTTTGTAATGTTGTCTCCTCGTGGACATTTCCCATGGTTGCTGATATCGTGTTTTTGCGCGGGCTTTTGAATGGCCTCGGGCTAAAAAAGGTTGTTGTTGCTGCTGGGGAATGTTTTGTTGGTAATTAGGTTGGTAATTTTGTTGATATTTTTTTTGGTATCCTCCACGTCGCGCAAAAGGGGGTTGATAGTTACTACTATCTGAATCACTCCCGCCTGATGATGAGGTATCTGAGAATGTTATATATTTGTTACGTGATCTCCCCTGGTTGTCCGTGAGAAATATTTTGGCTTTCGGTCGTGAGTAGAAGTCCTGTTGGAGATAAGGATAGGCTTTATCAATTGAAAAATGTTGTTTATCTCTCTCAAAGTTATTGTCTTTTTGATTTACTGTATAATCTTTGAAGTCAAGTATTTCCTTCTCGACTTTTTCCAGTAGGGTTTTTGAGTCTGTAATGAGCTGATTGTTTTTAATTTCAGCTTCCAACACTTGAATTTCTTCCAATTGAGTCTTTGATAGTCTTTGGGCCGTCTCAATAGACAGTACCATGAGATCTCGACTGCATTTAGTTTCAATGAAACTATAACCTTTTTTGTAAATAGTGTCTTCGGTAAAAATTACTGGTATATTCTTGACAATTAATCCTGAGGGGATGGTGCCTGCCCTTAAGTGCTGGATGAGGTAGTGGCCATGTAAATCTGTGCGTATTTTTTTTTGCTTTAGACGGATTAGTTTGTCTGATTCATTATTAATCCGTGCATTGCTGCTGAGTGTAGCTGAACCGAACAAAGGAGGATCGCTCAATAATTTTTTATGTGATCTTCGCTGTATGCGAAGGTTTGGTCTTCAGACATAATCAACAATGGATTTAGTTTTGAGTTTTTTTTTTTAAAACTCGTCCCATTCAAGGCCAGATATTCTCTCGTGACTGACAAAAATGAATATCCAAAAACAATGAAACAAAGGAAGAGAAAAGAAAAAATCGAAAATTGAACAAACAACAACTATACCTTGCAGGTGACAACTCAGATGTCAACTGCAGTGGTAATGACGCACAAATGCGTCTAGGTCAAACCTCGTGAGCTTGTGCCCGCTATCAATAGTAGACAACAACAAGGGTTTGGCTTGAGCGCAGTAAGGCTACGCCAGCTTATTGATTAACAAAACAAATGCCAATACTGTTCAACATGTTCCAACCTATTCTAAGATGAGCAACCAATCTCTCATCTCTATAGACCACTCGTACAGTCCAGAATTTTATCTCAATTTTTTTTTGTTTTACCAATAATTGGAATGAATTCTTATATTATCAAAAAAGGCTTTTAGTGTTTGACAATTTCCTTTAGGTCAACACAACCTTGATTTGCACATAGAACAACAGGGGAGAGCTCCTAATTCTAAAACCAGTGTGTGAATATTTACAAAAAGGTGAAGACGGAGTGTAAATGAAAAGACAAACATCCATACATTTAGCTTTCTATTCATCTGTGAATTTCATACCACGTTGCATACATCACATGCACACCTAAATGGAAAAATATAAAGAGAAAGGGACAGTGAAGAGATCATGTGTGAGAAAATTACCCTGTGCTATTATTTTTTGGTTTTGGGGGGAGAACACGGGAAATAACAAAATTGTTACAAATATTTCTTAATTCAAAAACTGTCTAAACCATTAAGCCATCATACACTTTTTACATTTAATCAGTTTTCAAAAATGATTGGCCTAAATAAAAGATAGAAAAGGTCGACGCGTTTCAAATCATCAATAATGGCGGGATTCTCCTCAACACCATGTATGAAATCAATCTGAAAGACACCAATTTAAAAACACCAATCTGTCAGTTACATTATGGTGCGAAACTCGACTTAACATTCAATCCAGGTTACACTCAAGGAGTACCTGATTGGCTTCTGATGTCTTGTCTGTAGACAAACTGCAAAGAAATTATTAAGTGGATATGTTTTAGGTCTGATACAACGTTGCACAGTGGTTTATATAAAAACAACGGGGGTTAGCACTCACTGTATTGCACAAAAGCTGTTCTAATGGTTTCCCAAATCGTAGGGAACAAAGATTCAGTCGCTGATTTCGATTAAATGAGGAAACTATTTATTTTTCAGTTGAGGTTTCCATCTAAGCGCATCTGTGAGAGTAAAACAAGTGAGGGAACTCAGTTGAAATAAAAATATTTGGATGTCATGTTTTTGTTCATTTATTATATTCGAACGTATATCGACTGTTGCCGAGTCTGAACAACCAGCTCAACCAAGGTATCACAAGTGCCCACTTGTCTGTATTTTTAGTCACCGACATGTTTTAGGGATCAGTGTATACTAAATAGTATGATGGGCATGAAGGACGCGAGTCGACGTTGTGAAATCGTGATGGCCATGTTTAATGTTTATAGTCGATCACATGCCATATTATCCGAACGCTACGGTCTCGGCTGGACTAAGCAGCTTTGAAGTGTAAGTTACAGATGGTTGCATTAGGGGGCATCTCCATTTGTAATTAGCCTTTGCGGTACAACGATATTGGCTATATTTGCAATGAATACATAGTAGCGTAATGGGTTAAACGCGAGGAATAAAAGAGTATCATGCTTCTACCTTAAACTTGATGCGTGGAGTCTCCTTCGGGCATGGATTTGGACGCCTTGTTGTTAATCAGTAAATGTTCCGGGTTGTGAGGATGCTGGGAAATGTAGTTAGGCCGCGTTATCTGGGCTAAGTTGGAGGATATGTTTGGCTGGTGATGCGTCCCGGGATTGTTAATAAAGTTTGCTGATTGAATCTCATTATTGGACTGCAATGTTAAGCGAAATAAAAGTGATAATTCCATTTCGTGACATCATTAACTGATCAGCGTACTGTCATCGTTGTTGTCCTTGTATTTATTACATATGCGAAAGATTAAGATGGATATGGCCAAATCGTGTGGTGGATTCTTGTTGAGGCCAATGATTACAACTTGACTCAAGGTAACAAACGGTGGTGGAATAGCCATTTAGTACCTATGTTTTTACAAATTGTATAGTTCCGACATTTCGTTCAAACCACTTATTGCAGTATTACATTTTAAAATTAACATTGCTTCTCTTTGTCTTAGCTTGGCCCCTAAATCACCGCCTCTCAGGTCAGGTTCCACTTTTGAAATGACTGTCCATTTCAAGTCACTTTCTACATGAGCATTGTCTACCCAGTGTTGTACTAAGGGGGCCGTGAGTACCTTCCTTTTAATCCTAGACTTGTGCTGGGAGATTCGTTGGCTGGCTTCTTGGCTAGTTTTTCCGATGTAAAGTTTTTTTACACGGGCATAAGATGCCATAAATGAAATTCCGAGTTTTACAATTTGTGAAGTGGTCGTGTTTCCAGGAAATTCCTTCCTTTTGAAACAAATTCCCTCCTATTGTGGATGGACAGCATAAACAATTACCACATTTATGGTGGCCAGTCATTGGAGGTAAGTTGACATAGTCTCTCAGTGTGAGGTTTCTCATTTTTGGCAATGCTGCATGCACACTTTGATTGGCAATGCTTTCATCCTTTCTAAATGCGAACAGTGGCTGTTCAGCAAACTGTGCATCTAGTTCTTTTAATAGGTGCCAATTTTGGTGGATGACTTTTTTCAACCAATTTGATGAGAGACAATATGTGGATACACAAACAATGCGATCTTGATTTTTCTGTTTTTTCTTTTTTAACAGATCTTCCCGTGGTGTCCACCACGCTCTTTTGATCGCTTGTTTCAGGAGTTTTGAGGGATAGCCTCGATTCAGTAGTCTATCTTTGAGGGCATTCGCATGTTCCATATATTCGTCTTTGAACGAGCAATTCCTTCGAATGCGGAGGAACTGTCCCATTAGTAGATTTTGTTTTAGGCTTCTGGGATGATTGCTCGAGTAGTGCAGCGCTTTATTCCTATCAGATTTCTTTCTGTAAAGAGTTGTTACTAGTTCTCCATTGGAGCAATACACCTCGACATCTAGGAATGCTAATCGAGTTTTTGAATACTGAACACTGAACTTGATATCTTTTGTTCGGTTATTTAGCCATCCATGAAAGGCTGTTAACTCTTCCTCATTTCCTGTCCAAGTGAAGAACACATCATCTATAAAGGAGATCCATCCGCCGATCCAGACAAAACATCAGAAGCCAATCAGTTACTCCTTGAGTGTAACCTGGATTGAATGTTAAGTCGAGTTTCGCATGATAATGTAACTGACAGATTGGTGTTTTCAAATTTGTGTCTTTCAGATTGATTTCATACATGGTCCTGAGGAGAATCCCACCATTATTGGGAATTCGAAACGCGTCGACCTTTTCTATCTTTTATTTAGGCCAATCATTTTGGAAAACTGATTAAATGTAAAAAGTGTATGATGGCTTAATGGTTTAGACAGTTTTTGAATTAAGAAATATTTGTAACAATTTTGTTATTTCCCGTGTTCTCCCCCCCAAAACCCAAAAAAATATCACAGGGAAATGTTCTCACACATGATCTCTTCACTGTCCCTTTCTCTTTATATTTCTCCATTTAGGTGTGCATGTGATGTATGAAACGTGGTATGAAATTCACGGATGAATAGAAAGCTAAATGTATGGATGTTTGTCTTTTCATTTACACTCCGTCTTCACCTTTTTGTAAATATTCACACACTGGTTTTTGAATTAGAAGCTCTCCCCTGTTGTTCTATGTCAGGATTCAGGATTCAATACCACTTTATTTCGATTAATTAAAATCATAAAAAGTACAGTATACAAATCGATTTGAGGGAAATAAAACACATTAAAACACATTAAAAAGAATACAGTTTTAAAACAGTTTACATTACCAGTTTAAAACAGTATATTATCAGTATGGATTCATATATCTATACCAGCAGTATTATCTATGTCCGTCATTATACATTTCCTGCGGCGAATAGAAGCTGCAAAGAAATTTGCAACTCCAAACATTATAAGCGGGGACTCCATTAGTTTTAGGAATAGCAGCGCAGGTTTGGCTTGCACAAACCCCTTGCCCTTTAGTAAAGGAATGATAAACTTTTTCCTGGGCACACTGTAATAGGAGCAAAAAAAAGTAAAGTGCATTGTGTCCTGCAGGGAATATCCATCACACTTACATAGTTCTATGTGCAAATGAAGGTTGTGTTGACCTAAAGGAAATTGTCAAACACTAGGGCCTAGATGTATCTTCATTCCTATTTGTGATTTCTTAATAGCGATTTTTACCGAATCGCTATCAAGAAATCGCAAAATGGGATGTATGTTTAAAATCTGCAAATTTCGGCCTTAACGAATCCCAAAATGCTTGATACATCTAGGCCTAAAAGCCTTTTTTGATAATATGAGAATTAATTCCAATTAATGGTAAAAAAAAATAAAAAAAATTTGGGAGATACAATTCTGGACTGTACAAGTGGTCTATGGAGATGAGAGATTGGTTGCTCATCTTAGAGTAGGTTGGAACAAGTTGAGCAGTATTGGCATTTGTTTTGTTGATCAATAAGCTGGCGTAGCCTTACTGTGCACAAGCCAAACCCTTGTTGTTGTCTACTAATACATGATAGGGAGATGGCATAGACATCTCCTTGCAAATTGATGAGTAGTGCTGATGGTGGAAATGGATTAGAGCACAAAATGTTCACACCTGAGGGGAATAGGGTTTGAATATCAATCAATGGATAGCTATGAGAAATTAATGAACAGCTGAGAGAGACAGACACAGTCTTGAGCCACTTCATTAGAATTGCACTTTTGTCATTGAAGGAAGACAACAATAAGTTAATATATAGTGAAACAGTCTTTAGTAGCCGAGTGACGTATGTGTTAGCTGACAAGGCTGGAATGCAAAATAGCTCAGACACATATAGTTAAAAAAATTTTAGAATACTAGACATTAAACTCCATTCTGAATAACAGTCAAGAAAACCTGAGATGTCTCAGAAAAACCAATAAATACTGGTAAACGAAAGGCTAATCAAGTAACACTCCCAGACACACATACAAGCACACACCATGATGATCAAAACAATTTAATTATTAACTTTACCTAAGGCACTCCCATTGCTCACATGAATTATTTTTGATATTCGTTAATCAATGCAAGTCACTGTTCCAAACCAGTGGGGTATCTATTGAAGCAAAACCTTTTTCATTGATACCACACACTTAAGGAGTGCAGTCCTTTGAACTTCACAGATAGCTGATCATATGTATGACAGGAGAGGCATGGGAGGCATTTTTCTCTATCGGAAAACTGAGGCATCCTTTGCTGTTTTGTCTTACTCTGTGCTAGGAAGGCATTCTATGGGCATTGCTTGGGTATTCCCATGCAATTCCTTTGGTTTTTGACACATTTTCAGATTTTCCAGAACAGGTAAACCAGGGAATGCACCAAAAAGATACACCTTCCTAGAAGAGGTTTAATGAGAAGAAATATCTTTATCTCTCATTGTTAAATCTTCTTTCTATGTGTCCTGGATTCTGCTGCAGACATACATAGAGAAGTATGCCTCTAAGGATTGGTTTTGTGCAGGAAGATTTCCTTCCTGCACAAAAACATTCAAGCATGCAACACAGGCACCCTTTAGCATGGTGCAAGGGAGCATGTGCTGGCGCTAGGCAGCCAATACGCTACCAGCACAGGAGAAAAGGCAGCAATGTGCTGTATTCTTTTAAATACAACATATTTCTGCCATTTCCCTGTCCTGCAGTGAAGCAAGGTGACTTGCTGTGCTACATGGCCTTACCAATCCCATAAATATGCTCCATTGTGTCATACATCCATGGAATGAGCCTTGAACATAGGGAAAATGGCAGATATTGGTGCACGAAAACTGAATTCTGCACTTTGGTGCTCATAACGATGCCATACGGAAAAGGCTTCCATCCGTTGTATTCGCAGAATAAAATCCACTGCATAAATCTCGGCATCTCCATCGGTCAAATTATGATGCAATGCACGGAAAATCCTACCACAGCGGACGGAACTCCAAAATGACCGTCCGCCATGCTTAGAAAAGTTGCAAATCCGACTGCAGCGGATGGGGATAGCAGTTCAAGGGACTAAAAAGGCCGCTCCTGCCGTGGAATGATCACATGGCCAATTACGGTGAAACCTTGGAGCTGGAGGATGGAGCATTGCATTCCGATTTCCTTGTTCGCACATAGACCAAATGAATGGTGGTAGTAACAAACTGAACAGCGGTGCTAAAAGTGTGCCTGCACTTGACGCTACCATCAATCACATCACACACGCCACAATGATACACCCCAAATGTCCATTGGCAATGTAAACAATGCCCAGCATGGAAGAAACACCTGGAGGACATCACACTTGTGGCACATCCACATACCACAGCATAAAACCAACCCCTTCCTGGACCAGCATCCTTTGCACACCAGAAGCTGACACAGAGAGACAGGACATCATTTACGCACACAGCACAACATCACATACACCCGTCTCCACACAACAATACTTCCCACCCACAAACCTGACACACTTCACATAACCAAACCACCCCCTGCACCCTGCACTTTTCTTACCTTTGCACCATGGCCAAACATAAAATGCCCAAATTCACTGACACTGAGTTAAAAGTAATGGTAAACGAGATATTAAGGGTAGAAACGCATTTGTAAAGAAGCCTGGTCCAAACCAACCCACATGTGCACAAAACCCAGATGTGGACAAGGATTTACAACAAATTCAATGCTGTAGGGACCAACCTACACATACTGCGTGACATCAAAAGGCAGTGGGTCAACCTCAAGGCATCGGGCCCATAGGAACCACGAGTTGGCCGAAAGAACTGGTAGCAGCCCTCCCATACCACCACTAACCTTGACTGAATGCTTACCACACTGCATCCCTAGAGTCTCACAGGAATCAAAGGGATCAAAGGGGGAGTAGAGGCTGGTAAGTACAAACAAAATGATCACATCCCACTGTAATGTACTGTTGTACACAAAAAGAGAGCCCCAATTGCCAGACAAAATCAAACTCATGTACAATGCACGCTGTCAACATGAATATCTCATAAAGCTAGCATTTCCTTCCTCTGCTTCACTTAAAAGTTAGGTTGCCATCTTACTCTGTAGGGGGTTGGTATCACCTGACCAGAAGATTACAATTCCCACAAGGCCCTGTGTCTTCCATCGCAAACAGCAGGGAGCACCCTACCCACCCCAGAGCCATGTAGCAGCCATCACCCTCCAATGCTTCACTTAACAGGTTTGTAACCATCTTACTTGGGAGGGGGTTGTAGGGAATTGACAGCAAGACCACAACTTCCACAAGGCCATCTGCCTTCCTTCCCAAACAGCATGGTGCACCCTCCCCACAACACAGCCATGTGGCAGCAATCACCCTCCTGTGTTTCACTTAACAGGTATATTGTATTTGTATTTGTATATGGTTTTTATATAGCGCATAAATCACCCGTAGGTCTCAGAGCGCTTAGCAGATGATTGAGGGAGGTAGCCAATAGCCAGGTAGCTAGAAAAACCATGTTTGTAAGAGTCTTCGAAATTTCAGGTGGTTCGGTTTGATCCTGATGTATAGGGGTAGGGCATTGCAGGATTCTGAGGCTATTTTGGAGAAAGACCTATCCCCATTCCTGACAGTACGAACTTTGGGGATGGTTAGGAGAGACTTGTTGGTCGACCTGAGAGTTCTGATCGGGCAATGGTTTATAAGTTTCTTTTCTAGGTATTTGGGACCTTGTCCACTGATGGTTTTGTGGACTAGGCAGCAAAGTTTGAAGTTAATGCGCTTCCTTATGGGAAGCCAGCGAAGTGTTTTGAGGCTGGGCAAGGAGGGGTTGCGAGGGGGGAGATTAAGCACCATTCTAGCTGCAGTGTTTTGCAGGACCTGGAGTTTAGCCAGGAGAATCTCATTGATGGATGCAAGTAATGCATTGCCATAATCCAGTCGGCTTATGATTAGGCCTTGGACTAGGGACTTGCGTGACGGAAAGGGAATCCATTTAAAAATCTTCTTGAGATTGCACATCAGTCCGAAGCTTGTATGCACTATCTTGTTCACATAGTTGGCCATGGACAGCTTGTCATCAATTGTCACTCCTAGGTTATGGACCGATGTTTTGGAAGGGGGACAGGGTCCCAGCGTAGGTGGCCACCATTCATCGGACCAGTGTTTATGGGCATTTTCTGAAAAGCACAATCTCACTTTTGCCCACATTGAGCTTCAAGAAGTTGTATGTTATCCAGTCCTTTATTGAGATCATGCACTTTTGGAATCTCAGTTTAGTGTCCATAGGGTCTGGGCCCAGGGTGATCAGTAGCTGTGTATCGTCAGTGTAGGAGACTGTATCTGCCCTGATTACTTGTGCAAGGGTAGATACATATAAGTTGAATAGTGTGGGCTCAGTATAGATCGCTGGGGCACCCCATTGTCATTTGTCTGGTTGATAGAGGTGAATGATTCAATTTGCACCTTAGAATGCCGTTCAGTCAGGTAGCTTTTGATCAAGAAGAGAGCTGGTCCTTCGACACCCATCTCCGACAGACGCTCCAAGAGAACATTGTATGAGATGGTGTCGAAGGCCGTCGACAAGTCAAGCAAGATCAGTATGGCAGATTGTCTTGCATCGAGGGTCAGCCTAATATTGTCCACAATCTCTAGTAGTGCCGTTTTGGAGCAGTGGTATGCTCTAAATACTGACTGAGATGGGTCGAGCAGCTGGTTAGCCTCAAGATGGTTACATAGCTGCTTGTTAATTGAGGATTCCATAATCTTACCGAATATTGTTAGCAGGGAAATAGGGCAATAATTGGGAAGCTGGTTGGGATTGGCTGAGGTTTTTTTTACGATAGGTCTTATGGTTGCCTCCTTCCAGTGGGAGGGAACAGAGGAGTAGGACAGTGAGAGATTAAGGGTTTTCGTGAGATCAGGGATCAGAGCGGGTGCAATTTTAGCAAGAAACTGAGAGGAGGCAGGGTCTGTTGGGGATCCAGATTTAATTTTGTTCAGTGCGTAGGCTACTTCTGTTTCTGAGAATGGTTGAAATTCGTTCAGGACTGAAGCGTGCGAGTGTGGTGGTGCTGTAGTACCCATATTGGGGGCAGGTTGGTTGCCATTGTATTGGTAGTCTGGGGGAAAGTTTTATGAATGTTATTTATTTTATCCTGGAAATAGGATGAGAGGGAGTTAACCCATTCCTTGGATTCAGTGAGTAGGGGTTGGCAGGCCAGAGGGTTTGTAAAATCTTTGACTATTTTATATAAATCTCTGTGTGAGTTGGTTGCCAAATGTATCCTGTTTCCTCTGCAGCTATCTCATTCATATAGTGTCTGTGAGCTAACTAGTATTGTTGTCTGTCTATTGGATTCCTAGTTTCTCTCCATTTAAGTTCGGCTGCCCTAGATGACTGTTTGGTTTTATCCAGGTCAGAGGTGAACCAAGGAGAAAGTTTATTGGAGCCTCTAGATACCTCTTTGGGGGCTATAATGTCTAAAGCAGAAGTGATGGCGCATTCTAGGGCAGTTGCTGCCTTGTTTGGGTCAGTGTGCTTTGTGATGGGTGGGGGAAAGAAGTGAGTGGTGAAGGAGTCGAGGTCGATCCTGTTCCATGGCCTGCTCTGTTTCACAAGGTTTTTGGCCTTAGGCTGAGTTGCGTTTATGGAGATGTTGAACCTAATAACATGGTGATCTGACCATAGGACGGGGAGTATTTGATCTACCTCGACTTTTGGTGAGTTGGTGAACAGGAGATCTAATGCATGACCTGCCTTGTGTGTTGGGCCAGTGGCTAGCATGTTTAAACCTAATGAATTGATGCTGGTGATGAGTTCACTGGTGTGGGGACCTAGAGTTAGTTCTGCATGATATTTGAAGTCCCCTAATAGGATGAAGTTGCCAGAGACTAGGACATGTGGGGCTATTGTCTCCATAAGTTTGTTGAAAAAGTTGGTTTTGGTGCCAGGGGGCCTGTAGTGAAGGGCAACTTTCCATTGCTCGTTATGTTCTGTCACGAGGGAGACAATACACATTTCGCCCCAGTTAGCTAAAAAAGTATCAATAACATGTAGAGTGATATTTGTCTTGTAGACAACTGCAGTACCCCCACCTCTTTTCCCGGCTCGGTCGAGTCTGAACATCTTGTAGTCAGGAGGCATGGCTACTGCGATGTCAGGTGAGGAGGAGTCTTGGAGCCAGGTTTCGGTTATGAGAAATAGGTCTGGCTTTTCAATATTTAGTAGCGACCAGATTTCTAGTGCGTGCTTTGGGAGGGATCATGCATTTCAGTACATTGCAGTACATCACCCTCCTCTGCTTCACTTAACAGGTACGTAGCAATATTACTCCGGAGGGGGTTGTCAGGACCTGACAGCAAGGCCACAAATCCCACATTGTCCTCTGTTTTTCCTCACAAACAGCATAGAGCACCCTCCCCACCCCACTGCCATGTGGCAGCCATCACCCTCCTCTGCTTCACTTAACAGGTAGGTATCCATCTTACTCTTGAGGGGGTTGTCAGGACCTGACAACAAGGCCACAATGCCCACAAGGCCCTCTGTCTTCCCTCCCAAACAGCATGGAGCACCCTCCCCACCCACAGCCATGAGGCATCCATCACCCTCCTCTGCTTCTCTTAACAGGTATGTAGCCATCTTATTTGGGAGGGGGTTGTTGGGACCAGACAGCAAGGCCACAACTCCCACAAGGCCCTCTGTCCTCCCTCCCAAACAGCATGGAGCACCATCCACCCCACAGCCATTTGGCAGCCATCACCCTCCTCTGCTTAACTTAACAGGTAGGTAGCCATCTTACTCGGGAGGGTGGTTGTGAGGACCTGACAGCAAGACCACAACTCTCACAAGGCTCTCTGTCTTCCCTCCCAAACAGCAGGGAGCTATCTGACCACCACATCCCACACTTGTGAGCCAACTCTGTCAAGCTGCATAAATTGCAGCCAGTGCACACATAGAAAATTCCATTGAGAGTTCACATGAATCACATTGTCATTGATGAAGTCACATGTAGCTACAAAGCAAAACCCAAGAATGCAGAGGCCAAAACCCAATGTGCAAGTACTATTATCCCAAAGCATAAAGGCTCACATCAACACAACACACACATGTAGATTCAGTCAAACATCACAAACCACACGGGGACAGTACAAAAAGCACAGCAGAAATCAGGAAGTTGTGGCATAGTAGACAAACAGTCATAGCAAAGTCACAAATATCCTAGCATGAACAGAAGTGGATGATCAACAATTTGGTACCAGAGGACATGTACTTGGAAATACAATATCTGTACATTTGAAATTGTTGCTACAGGCATGTCACATCGCCGATGAGCAATGTATTTACCTCCACATCATGTCGCACTACTGACAATGTGTCATGAATGACAAGTACTGCCAAGATGAAAAGTCATGTTTTCTCAATCAAAATGTGCCAAATATGAACATCAAAGTTGTGCTATGTACTGAACATGCTGACAATCCAACCTCTGTTCAACATGTGACTCACCAGCAACAGCAGGCGCCCATGCCATGGACAAGCCCAGCCAGTCTCCAACCAAAGAAGCAGAACCTTCGGATGCAGACTCCCTGGTTTTTACGGATGAGGAGGCCTGACCTGGCCCCTCCAGCTTGGCCAGGCGAGCTCAATCTCCTCACCACAACTACTACCACCACTACCACCACTCCCACAACAGCTGCAACAATAATGCTGACCCCTGCAGCACCGACCTGTGTGGCAGCCACCTCCACCATCACCACTGCTGCCTCCAACACTGTCCCTGTGCCAGTTGTAGTCAATACCACAAGGCAACCTCTGGGTGTTGGGGACAGTGTGCGGTGGCAGCGCTAGGTGCCACCACAGTTCCGTGGCAGCAGGGCATGTGGGAGGACAACTGAGGGACAGTCACAAGAGGACAATGAGACAGAGGCCCAGGCCACTGTGCAAACTGTCCTTGGGGCATACCAGCAGAACCAGGGAGAGATGGGCCAGGTCCTTAACAATCTGCGCGAACTCCGCCTGCTGCAGCGATCCATGGACACCTGTTTGAGACAAATTGCAGAGTACATGGGCCAGCTTATGGGTGTCCTGAGGGACATGCATTTAGCACAAATAGCTGGCCACTCCCCTTCCATGGCCAGCTGTACGATAGTCACAACACCTGAGGGAGGGGTGAGTCACAACACAGCAAATCCTCAAACACCTGAGAGCATACAACAGGTTCCCCCCAGGCCAATCGGCATAGGGGCAGTCGAAAAAGTCTCAGAGAGGATCATGTGGCAAAGCACCATGCCACACCAGTTCTCAGAGCCAAAGTTGATGTCACCAGTGTCACACCAACGAATGACTGTGTTGTAAATCCGATACCACATTGCCACAAGGATGGGAGTGTACTGTTGGACTGTGGAATCCCACCATTGTGTGTTCCACCCAAACTATCCATGTACCATCACTTTCAACTTCAACCATCACCTGTCACTCATTGACAAATAAACACAAATCACACCTGTATGCCTTTGTGTCAAGATTACATTTTTATCATAGTAAGTTGCATGTAAACTCACATTGCAATGTATCATGAAACATGAATGCGACAATCCCGAGGAAACTGGAATGACATAAGGAAAAGACAGTGATTTGGCATGTGATGGGAATACAGAAAAAGCACTGCACTAGGCAACACTGTACAAGATGCATACCAGTTAACACAGGCCAACACCATCAACATGGACAGAAGGGGGATGGGAGAACACAACTTCACCTCCCAGCACAGTTACCCCTCAGCATCCTGGTACATGCACTGCAGTTGAAATGCTTCCTTGTCTTTTAATTGAGGTGAGTCACCATGGCTTGATGCAGGTTAGTGCTGTCAATCCCACATCTGTTGCACAACATTATACCACATCAGTAGCAGCAAGATAAATTGGGATCGGTGTCTGCTGAGCAAGCTGCCACAATACACTGATTTATCGGTACCTCTAACTGCGCAACTCAGGTGAAACACTAAAAGCTACTTTGCAAGAAAGCATTTTGACAGAACTGCATTTACCAGAATGCCAAGGACTGAACTGAGCTGGGAGGTGAAGTAGGGCGCTCCCATCGCCCTACTAACGTCAATAAGGATATGACGTAAATTGTCACAAAACACACAGCGCTGATAAATGAATCCCACAAGAGTCAGCATCAAAACACATCCTGTCATGTGGCCAAAGGTGACATGGTCTCATACACAAACTCAAGTACAATTACTACAACACTCCTTAGCACACATAAAATTATAATACAGCTTGTATATGCCAGTGTTTCCACCAATTGTCACAATATAATACAAATGAGTTCTTGTCCTTGTGCTTCAGTTTCAAATGTATTCCTGTTCACTGGAAATTTTCACACAGGTGGCTTTCGCCGGTACCACAAGATTCATGAAGTCCTCCGTTCATTCACAGCGTGTCATGCTGTGAATGAACGGGGGACTTCATGAATCTAGTGGTACCGGCGAAAGCCACCTTGACAGAATTGAAGCCAGTTGAATTAAGCAAATAATATTTGAAGGACACACTACGGACGCCCCCCCGTAGAGCCCATATGTGGGTTGGAATTATCACCGCATTAAACAAAAGAGAGAACAGACCTGGAAATAGCCTTGAAAAAGTCATGGGTTCAAGTTTAAGTCCAAGTTCAAGTTTATTTATTTGATTTGGTACTCCACTGAGAACCACAAATATTTCATGAAAAATCATCCATTATTTACACCATTTTGTTAAAATTGTCATTTTAATACAAAGTTATAAATGATTTTAAAAATTTGTGAAAATTGTAACAAACAAATTCATTAGGCGGTGCTTTACATAAAATAATCAGTTCCTTTGCTGAGTTAATTCCACATTAGGTATAAACTGGTTGTAAAAACCTCTTTCTTACCATTACCACTTTCGCATTTGGGCAAATAGATATCTATTGCTCCAAATCCTGCTCCCCGCCTTCACACAAAATACACATAGAGCTTTCTTTTGAGTGCCATTTAGATGTTACGGTTTTTACAGGTAGTATCCCAAATCGAAGAAGAACAATCGATCTCCTGACCCCATCATTTAAATTAAAAGTAATATATTGCTGAGGTTTCTTGAAAACTATAGTTTCAGTAAGATTCTTATATAAAGACAGTTTGGAGCAATACAGAGAGTCGAGGTCGAAACTAAGTCTTGGAGTGAAGTGCTTTAAAAAGAGTTTCAACTGGGCTGATGTCCAAACTAGTAACAAGTTGATGTTAGTCTCTGATAACTTAAAAGCAACCAACAAATTTTTTGAGAATACATGTTTGGAGGAGTCGCAGTCAAATGTTTCTTTTTTGAGCAGAGATCGAAGCGTTCCTTCTTCCGCGTGAAGGAGATTATACACCCACCTGATGATATTTGCGATTCCTCGGGAATAGGAACTGGTTAGTGAATACTCAAGGAGGAGAGCTGGTACTGGTACAGCCTGCGACACCTTCGTCAACTTCCGTAGGATTTTTCCTTCTTTTAAATCCAAGAAGCTCCATTGGTTTATTGGAATATATTCCAGAGCATATGACAGTACTGGCGGGATCTTGGCGCTATATACCGTGAGCAAAGAAGAGAAATGCCTCTGTCTTGATGCTGCATATAACCTTGAGAGAGCTCCCGTGTGTACATCAGATTTCCGGGTCAGATTCTGGGGGCCTCATTTATGAAAAGTGACGCATCTCTGCGAGAAAACAGCGATGCGTCACTTTTCATTGCGCCCTCCTTGCGACCCCAATGATGCATCATATTTACAATATGACGCATCATTGCGCAAGGACTCACAGATACGTCAGTATTTCTGATGTATCTGTAAGCGCAAAAGTGACGCATTGCTGGAGTGTGTCACAAAAGTGACGCAACTCCTGCAATGCGTCCTTTCACATGGGGAAAGCCCCATGTGAAAGGGCTTGCGCCAGTCTTACGCCTGCTGTGAGGCAGGCGCAAGATTTTGACGCAACAGCATCCTAAAAGTGACACAGTGAAATCTCATAGATTTCACTGCGTCACTTCTACGAGGCTTTTTGCGGGGGAACGCCCCTTCTGCATATATTATACCTGACGCAGGTATAATGTAGCGCAGGGGTTTACAAAGTGACGCATCTGCTTAGATGCATCACTTTGTAAATAGTGCGCAACAGGAGGCATGTTTTACGCCGCCGATGCGTCACAAAAAGTGACGCACCGGCGGCGTAAAAGTGACGCACGGCCTCATAAATGAGGCCCAGAGTGTGTGGTCGATTTTGAAGAGACTTAGTAAAAATTCTGCCTAAATAGGTATATTCGTTTACCTCTTCCAACTTTTTTCCCCCTAGGGTCCAACTGAATTTTGTGCTCTTTTCCTTCCTGAAAATTAAACTATTTTTGTTTTTGTGATTTTAGGTATTAGATAATTTTCCACAGTGTAGTTATGCAGTGCATGAAGGCTTCTTTGTAGACCGAATGGAGTTAGATCTAATATAATTATATCATCTGCATATAACATAGTATGTATATTGTGGAAGGCTATTTTTGGTGGAAAGTTGGGTACTTGCTCAAGATATTGAGGCATATCTCTGAGGTAAAGGGAAAACAATAGGGGAGCGAGAAGGCATCCTTGTCTAAGGCCGTTTGGGGTCGGGATGGGTCTAGTTAATCCCTTTTCTCTTCCCATTTGGACCTGGCACCAGGTATCTGTGTGCAGTGAGATTAATATACGTAATAGCTGGTTGCCCATTTTGCTAAGTTTTCTCCAGAGTGTTCCTCTATCCACTCTGTCGAACGCGGTGGAAAAATCGATGAAAGCGGCATATACTGGCTGGGATTTAATTGTCACGTATTTGTCTAGTATGGTTTGCAGCATTGCAATATTGTCAGTGACCGAATGCTTTGGTCTAAATCCTGCCTGGTATAGAGGAATTAGTCCAGATGAAAAGGCCTAGTTTTTAAGATGATTTAATACCGCTGCCGTAAAGATCTTTCCTGTGGCGTCCAGAAGGGCTATCTGTCTGTAATTACCAGGTTGCAGTCTTGATCCCTTTTTGTGTATAGGTATGATGATGCTCCCTTTCCAAGATTTGGGGATTTCCCCAGTTTTAAAAATGTAGTTGAAGAGGGGGATATCATCTTGCTCCAGTCTTTGGGGTTGGACTGGAGGACCTTGATTGGAATTTGGTCAGGACCAGTTGCTCCTGTTGTTCTCGCCTTTCTTATATGTATCTCGATAGAAAAAGGGATAGATCTTACGTTGTTTGATGATTTTATTTCTAAGTTCCTATTGTAATTATGGTCCGTTTTTGAGTTGGTATTTGTTTTATATAAATTAGCAAGGTAGAGTTCCCATTCTTTTGGGAGCACTGGAGTAGCTTGTAGTGCTTTGTTCGTGCCAGATTCTTTGGCAATTACGCTCCAATATGCGCGTTGATTGTTTTGTTTCGCTGCTATCTGCAGGTCCATCCAATTTTTGTCTTGGGTTATTCTCTTATGTTGTTCTTTTTCTCTCCTGCATTGGTTCTTTAGTTTATTGATTTCTACCTGTTTGGACGGTGAATTTTCTAGGAACTGTGCTCTTATCAGTTTATTTAAAAGTTTTGTATTGAAAGCTAACTTTGGATTTTTGTTTTGGATCTTTGATGATCTCGTTTGCATCAATTTTTCCTGCAGTGTTTGTGTTAATTTGTTTATAACCTATTCAAAATTTATTATTGGGTTTGTGGAGTGCATTACTTGTTGAAGTTGCTTTGAATCGATTATGGAAATTATCTTATTAAGCGTAGCTGAATTCCAATGGATCCGCCTTTGTTTTGGGTTTACCATAACCGTGCTATACCTAATTTGACTAGCCGAACATAGATGTGTTTTCCATTCTGTGCATAATTGTAGAATAGCCTGGTCGCTACCATGGCCAAAATTAATTTTGAGTTGTGAAACGGACCCAAACAAGTCAAGGCTGCAAATCATATAGTCCAGCAATGATGAACTACTATTTCCCTGTCTCGTATTTGAGGCAGGAATGTCTCCTTCCACATTGCCATTTAATATGATTGCAATTGCCATTGGGAGCGAAGCTATTAGGATATTTCCTCTTTTATCTGCCTTATTTCCTTTAGTAAATAGTGGTACAGAAAATTCCAGCGCCTCTTCTTTGTACCAGTTTGCCCATTTTTGTAATTCCTCGTTAGATAATTTCCCATTAAAGTCACCCATAATGAGAAACGATGGATAGCCTTGATTTTCAATTACTTGTTCGATGTCCTCTAGTATTTCTACTGCAAGTGCATCCATTTTTACTCCAGGTGGGATATAAACATAAAAAATTAGTAGGTTTTCTAAGGATTCTGAAAAATGTATCCCACACTTGATCTTAATACATTGATAATTATTTGATTTAGTTGGTATTATTTCTTGGGCCCAGTTGAATTCTTCATTTAATAAAATCGCTATCCCACCTTTCGCATGTCCCCGTTCGACTTGTACTGCAGAGATATCATATACAAAATAATTCTCTTGGTTAAAGTTTTGTGTAGTCCATGTTTCTTTTAGGGCCACTATAGCTGGATAGTCTTTTATTAGTTCCTCCATTTTTTCTTTAGTTTTTCCAGCTATGTTCCAGGAGGAGATCGCTAAGCCTGTGCTAAACAGGAGATTTGGAATCCTTGATTTGTTTGTTACTATTCAAAGTCTCAGAAATCCAATCCCATGACTGGTCCCTCTTTGCTATTTCCTTGTTGAGGGTGTTTTTACTCCAAATTTCTCTTTCTCCATTCTTTATGGAGATAAGTATATTATCTGTAGCACGGTCTAAGGAATGGATCTTTGTATTTGTCAGTTGATGCGTTTTTTGAGATCCTTTTGTTGTATATCTTAGTTCTTGAACTTCGTGGTGTAACACTGGGATCAAATCATAGCCATGTTTGTGGAGAGTCTCACTGTCCATCAATATAATTCCTGGTAAGACTGGAGACCAGAATTCTACAATTGCAGTCTTAGATTTTCCTATATCCGGGAACATAACTAATTTAATTTCATTTCGCGCTAGTGATTGTAGCGGCTGAATCTTTTGGAGTAGACTGATGTTTCAGCCGCGATTGAGTGGAGCTTCGTCGGTAGGGAATAATTCTGTGAATTGTAGAAAATTAGATCTAATCTCGGCTTCTTGTGGTTCTTTTTTCTGGGTATTTAAAAATCTTTTGGGGATCCCACTTGGTGCCGGACTTGCGGAGCCGTGTATAAAATGTGTTGCCATTGGATTTAATATACTCTGTGGATTAGGATTTTTGCTTTGGGTTTTTGCCGGCGACTTCTGGTCCTTTATCTTCGGGATCTGGGGCAGATCAGCTCTTACTTCATTACCTGATAACCCATTTGGTGGAGGGCTATTGTTCTGAAATTTAATTTTGTTAGCCTTTTTCTACTTAAATCTTCTTATCGCCTTTCTCTTTTTCAGTTTGATCTTCCTTTGATTTTCCTTCTTATTTATATTTTCTGGGTCCTGTATGTCATCATTAGTTAGGCCAGTATCGGCATTTACTTTAGGGTGAGATATTACAGGACTATTCAAATTGGAATTTATTTAGCTTTTTGTGAAAATTGGATAGTAGGCCGCAGGGTGATGATGCGTTACTGTTTTGATTTCATCCTTAAAAAGGTTTCTAAGTGAATATGTTTTAATGTCTTCCTGCTTGCCCTTAGTTTCAACAGTTGATTTCTTCCCGGTTTGTGTGGCAATTTCTTTTTTCGAAGGGATTGGCAATTTTTTTGTTTCAGCTTTTAAGTTGTCACAGTTTTCGCCTTGACATTTCCCACAAACTCCTGTTATTTTTGATGATTGTATTTGCTCTTTTTTCTTTTTTTTCTCGACTAGGAATTGTAAAATTCCTAGTTGTGTGTCCAGCGTTTGGTCAGAGTTCTCCAATATGTTGCCTAGATGGATGAGAACTGATTTCAGGATATTTTGCAAGGTAAACAATGATTTAGATACTGGGGTGTAGTTGTTGGTCACACCTGCAGTTTTGAAGAGAGAGAGATCTGGCGAATTTTCGAGAAATCCCTCTAGAGCTGATAGTTTTTGTGGTGTACTGTTCTGTATATTATCAGTTCCCTTTTGGGGTCTCGTGTGAAATATTAAATCCTTGATGTTAATATCTGGGCAGGTTGTGGTAAATAAATAAATTATTACCGGATCTATTTTTCGGGATTAATCAATAAACAGGTAGCTCAATAAATAAGAGTCAAGATTCGAGGTAGCTGAAGTTTACAGGCTTTAATCAGGCATAAAGGACAGGAACAGGACAGCCTGTACGGGAATAGGATGGCAGCTGCCGGGGGCAGGATCTGGGAATTGGCTAGCAAACTTTAATAACCGTGCATAATATATATAGTTAAACAGAATACATTACATTCAATACAGTAGGCGTAGCAGTAGGCGTGGTTCGTAACAGTCGCGAAAGATAAGGCAAAATGATGTAACAAGAAGGCGTGTACAGGGCGTATACATAGACATGTGATGCAAACGTAACGGAATATGTCATAAATGGGGCGGAAACATGGAGGGGGCTACCTGAGCAGCTAGGACCTCTAACCTAGTGGTGCGCGCAAACTGGCAATGACGTGTTACTAGGGAGAACTGGGGGCTTTGACTTCTGCGTTAGAAGAGGAGACTAAAGTCTGGAGTGTCAGAGCGACATGTACCCAGGCATATCTAGTATCTGGTGTTTAGAGTACATGTTGATAGAATCCAAAAGTTATCAGGGTAAAGGCTAACAGACGCTAAGACTGGTGCATGCATTATTCTACATGTAGTGCGTGTGCGAGGAATATTCTATGAATATTAATACAGTATTTCTCTTACATGGAGACATAAAGACTAGACCATGACGGAAACTATTGATGCGATTCAGTAGCTTAGGAATGCAGAGAAGGAGGGCTGGACTGATAACTAGAAACATAACATACTCTGGCCAGACTGGGAGGCAGAGCCAGGCCGGGCCGGGCACTGCGAGGCATGAAAGTAAGCTAAGGGTCAGGGATACAGGTGGGAGCTGTATCGCTCCTTGGAGAGGGTTCAGAAAACAGGAGCTGAATCTGAGTCCGGGCCCTTTTGAGGCCTAGAAACGGGGACAATTCAATGAATTAACGTGCACACTGTAAAACGTGGCAACGTAGGGTTACACAGGCCTAATACTCGTAGCTTTCACGAAGACTGGAAACTGACATACTAGGGATGGACACAACTGTAATTGCGTCTTTAATTGATCAGAAAGGGGATACATGCATATCGATCATGCACATATGACATAACATGAGGAACACGTAGGCACATATGACATGGCAAAATTTACTTTTCCACATTCCCTCCTTGTGCCCTACGTTTCCATCAGGAAACATCAATATTCATGATACCATCTATCATTTCATATAGCATCATTTGCTCGTCTCGAATTGTCTTGGAACGGGACTTAGGACTAGGAATACAAGCTGTAGCGCACATGCCGCAAATCGCAGGGCCACATTGTATACAGAGGCAGCAACTGAATATGATCATTACTGCAATACCCAGGAATGACAATACTTTCCATCCCCAGGCAGATATGATACTCCAGAGCCAACCGGACCATGTCCAGGTGCCTGGATTCTGGTGTAACTGATGGGCAATTTTATGAAGTCTGGTTATAGCTGAATAAACAGACGGCGCGTTATTAGGAATGAAAATGCAGCAACTAGATCCGATGACTCTACATGCTCCTCCTCTATCGGCCAGTATGACGTCAAGAACGAGACGATTCTGGAGCACGACAAATCTCATAGCAGATTGCTCTTCGGTTAAGTTACCTAGAGCAGAAGTAGTCTCATTCACTACTGCTTCAAGGGTTCTGGTTAACCTACGGATTAACTTACTATTCTGGACAGGGCCTATAAAAAAGAAGAAACCTCTATTAAAATCTTGATACTGTTCTAGAGCAGTTTCAGTTTGATCGACTATTGGGGACTCGATCTCCCTTCTATGTCTGACGTGTACTAGATGTGTGTTTCTGTGATAATCAGATGGGGCTAGAAAAACTGGTGGCAGTAGGAAGGCAATGTAACATGTTCCATCCCAATCGAGGGGCAGACGAACATATGCGGTCTGACCACAAACAAAATAAGAATGACGTGAGGCTTTAAAAATAGATTTCCCACTGTCACTATACTCGACAGTAATAGTACAATCACTATGTCCTACATGTGCGGAACCATTCTTTCTGACACATAATTCGCCTTTGACTGGTAGTACTGAAATAGCAGGCAAATCTGGAGTAGTATCGGACTGAACATTCAGGACCATAAAATTCAAAGAATAATTACCTAAATTATAAACTTCATTTTCTAGATCTAACCCTGTTCTATGGGAGAGACCTTGCTTGTCTGAAAAACATGTTCGATTCAGAAGGGACATATCATTGGAAGATGACGTTAACGTGGACCATGCTCCACACGAACCATTATGTGAAAACGGATATGGAAAGAGTGGCAGAACTCCATTCGGTGTCTGGAAAGGGGGGAGTCGACCACACACCCAACAATTAGTAGCATTGCTGGTCTGGTGTGAATAGTGTAACATTCTTATAAATGTATTATTTCTCATAGCAAGACGATAGGATAACTCGTGAGGAGGCAGATCACTAAATGTGTGCTCTACTGTAGCATTAGAAAACTTATTTACATGAGAAATTGGAAAACATAAATGTAATGCATAACTTGTGCAGGTAACCATTAAACTTAGAAACAATAAGAAACTTAGAATGACGATACATCGTATAGAGTTTTGACTAACTCTCTCACTATGGGGGTCTATCTCATACATGTCAGGGACCTGTCTAACCGTTTCACCCGAGAGGGACTTAGACAATTAAACTGGCTGACTTATTTTACTAGACCGAAGCTTCAACTTATACTCCTGCTGCGGAGTTTTCTCTAACAGAGGAACTTTAAGTTCAGATTTAAGTTCAGAGTCTGGTTTCAGGCAGTCTTTAGAAATGTCCTTTGCAAATGTTTTTTCACGAACTCCATGGAACTTCTTTATATGGGACAGATGGACCCACCCCTTGCGGCCCTCCAACTTCACGGCCGTGCGGGTGGTCAGGAGAACAAGTCGCGGCTCCTTCCAACGAGGCTCCAGTGGACTTGAACGATCAAAATTCCTGATGAGGACAAGGTCGCCTGGAATGACCTCATGCGGTTTCACTTCGGTATTGTCTGGAAATGCGGCGGCAACCTGTGAACGACAAGAGTGTAGGGCAGACATCAAGGAAGCTAGGTAATCTGTCAACATATTACTGGAAACATCTGTAATACTGCGGGGTCTAGGTGTACCCCACATGTTTGGGGGGCGGCCGAATACGACCTCATAAGGGGACAGACCTGATCTGGAATGTGCAACCATCCTCATGAAAAAGAAAGCAACTGGCAGGGCAACTAGCCAGTCTACACCTTTCTCTTTACATGTATTGGCAATACGGACTTTCAGGGTCTGATTATGTCTCTCTACGAGACCGGCTGCTTCAGGATGGCGCACACAATGGAACTTCCACTGGTACCCTAACAAAAGGGAAACATGTTTCATTAACTCGGATGAGAATGGCTGGCCGTTATCAGAATACACGACCCTAGGGAGTCCATAGCGGGGAAAGAATTCACGAACCAACTGCCTGGCAGTGGTCACGCCTGTGTAATCTGGAACTGGATATGCTTCTGTCCACCTGGACAAAGCGCATACAACTACAAGGACATACTTGAAACCTCGACATCGCTCCATCTGAATATAATCCATCTGGAGGACTTCAAAAGGGTGGTCAGGAGGTTGGAATCCACCTTGTTCCACCGGGACACTTTTACCTGGATTGAATTGACAACATATCATACAAGTACGGACTTTCTGCTTGGCTGCAGCTCGTAAGTGCTTGTTGAACCAAAGGTTCTGTATACTGTCTAACATAGCTTTTTCTCCTAAATGTGCTGGACTATGTGCGGTATTAATGATGACTTGAACCATAGAGTCGGGGAGAAACCATGTGGCTTTTCCCTTCGTCACCCATCCCTGATCTGTCTGGACCCCTCCTTGTTCGGACCATTTCTTGATTTCTTCAGGAGTAGCATGTAACTGTATGTCTATGACATCTTGTGTAGGGTCCTTAACTGTCATACAAGTAGTCTGTTCTGGAATGGATGTCTGTGTCTTGTTAACTGGAATGTCTGGTGTCTGAGCTGTAAGCTTGGCTGTTCGATCTGCTAGATCGTTACCTTGGGAAATGATATCAGTAACTTTCGTATGTGCCTTGCACTTCATGATAGCGATAGCTGTCGGTAAATTTATTGCATCTAACAGAGCTTGAATGAGGAGACCATGCTGAATCTTGGTTCCATGAGAAGTCATGAAACCTCTCTCCTGCCAGAGTACTCCGAAGTCGTGTACAACTCCGAATGCGTAACGTGAATCTGTGTATATGTTTACTTTCAGGTCCTTGGCACGTATGCAGGCTTGGGTCAGAGCAACTAGCTCTGCTGCTTGAGCAGACAGCGTGTCAATACGGTGTGTTTCAATAACTTCAGTGTCAGTAGTCACTGCATACGCGGCTACTAGTTCTCCTGTACTAGTTCTCATACATGAACCATCCACATAAAGTGTCAGGTCGGGATTAGGTAATGCAATGTCTGTCAGATCTTGTCTTGGCTTGGTCATAGTGTTGATGACTTCCACACAGTCATGTGTGGCAGGATTTGAAGTAACTGACGGTAACAGTGTAGCAGGATTTAGAACGTTGCAGCGTCTGATTTCTATGTGTGGCAGGAACAGTGTCAGTTCATAACCTGTTAAACGTGCAATGGTCAAGTGCTGAGTCTGTGTTCGGTTTAAAAGAACTTCCACGGAGTGTGGAACTTGTACTGTCAGGGAATGTCCTAACACTATGGAATCACTTTGTCTGATTGCTAGAGCTGTGGCTGCAACTGACTTGAGGCACGCAGGCAGAGCCTGGGCTACTGGATCTAATGTGCTCGAGAAATAAGCACAGGGCTTGTACTGTCCTGCTTGATCTTGTGTGAGAACAGATAATGCAGTACCATCACGTTCTGTGACAAAAAGTGTAAAAGGCTTACTGTAGTTCGGTGTTGCTAGAACAGGTGCTTGGCATAAGGCTTTCTTTAATTCATTAAAAGCAAGTGTATGTTCAGATGTCCAAGGGAGAACAGTCGATACGGCTGCCTCCTGTGTCGTTAACTGTATCAGTGGCTTGGCTAGAAATGCATACTGAGGAATCCATTGTCTGCAGTAAGAAGTGAGGCCAATAAAAGCACGTACCTCCTTCTGTGTCTTGGGCTGCGGAAGACTCGCTATTAACTGGATACGATCTGGTGTCAACTGCCTACCCCACTTGGACAGTAAGTGGCCTAAGTAGATCACTTGCTGGACACATAACTGAAGCTTCGAAGGGGACACCTTGTGCCCCATCTCGGCTAGGAAATACAGAACTGTAAGTGACGCTCGCTCGCAATCACGTTCAGAACGGGCTGTGATCAGTAGATCATCGACATACTGGAGCAGGGCAGTATTAGTTGGCATGTGAATATTGTCTAGTTGTCTTTTAAGTCCTTGACTGTAAATACTAGGACTTTCTGTGAAACCTTGAGGAGCTCGTGTGAATTTATAGCTCCTTCCATTTAAACAAAAAACGAAAAGGTACTGGCTGTCTGGATGAATCGGGACACTGAAAAATGCGTTCTTGAGGTCAATAACAGTGAAAAATGTAGCTTCAGAATCAATAGCTGTCAATAGGGATGAAATATCTGGGACTACTGGATACTGGGGTATGATACATTTGTTAAGTTCTCGAAGGTCAATCACTAATCGATATACTGGAGGTGCATTTGGATCAGTACGTTTCATGACTGGAATGATAGGAGAATTACATACATTGGAGTCAGTTTCTACAACCACTCCTTGAGCAATAAGCTTGTCAATAATTTTGGATAAGGCTGCTACAGCCTCAGGTGGCAATCTGTACTGTCTGATTCGTGGCAAGACTATACCTTGCTTGAGGGTCACACGATGGGGTGTGATTTGCATAAAACCTACATCAGTTGGACCTTGCGCCCATAAATGCTGCGGTACATTTGATAATCTTGGATCAAAATCACGTAATACATAGTGACCTTTAAAGTCACGCAAAAACAATCGGATTCCTTCTGGAGGGCAGCAAATAACTGCACCCAATTCTTTCAGTGTTCTAATGCCTAACAAATTTTCTGGACATGATTTCGTGAGTAACAAATCAGTAGTTCGGGACAATGGACCAACTTCTAGAGTAACTGGTTTTGAAATCTCGTTCACAATAGGCTTTCCTGAAAATCCAAGGGAAACATTTCTAGAGCCTGAGAGCGGAGCCCCTGGAACCTCGACATGACTGATAGTAGTCCTACTTGCCCCTGTATCAATCAAAAACTTTCTGTCTTTCCCTAATACTTGACTGTGTACATAGGGACCCTCTTGATCTACAGGTATCTCGATGAGAGGCAAGCCTACCTCCCTCTCTAGGCTGTTTTATGAATACTGTTGATACTCTGGATACTCTGTCTGGGCATACTGGTACATCTGCTGTGTGACATGCTGTGTTGCAGCTATAGGCTGCGGTGCTGGAACTGTCTGTTGTGCATTCTGTGGCGACTGAGAAGTCTGTGAAACTTGTTCTTGTCTAGGCGGACGTGGTCTTTCTTTAGTCTTACCAGTTGCTATGTTGTGTTTCAGAACTGCACACTCGTTTATAAAATGACCTGGCTGTTTACAATAATTGCATGTCCCTTTAACGGGAGCTGCAGGATGACTGGCTTGATTCGGACCCCTCTTCTGACTGTCTTGTGGAACTGATTGTGCAACTAACACTTTCATTTTCGTGTCTTTCATACGTCTCCTTTCATGTTCTTGCTCTTCCCTGATTCTGTTCTGGTGATACTGGAGCATTTGAAGCATTTGTGACGGGGTAATAGCTTGCCAGGTACTTTCGACTTTCAAAACTCGATTTTTAACTTGTGGACTTGAATTCTCGACTAGTTTAGTAACAAAAAGATGAGGGTATGACTCGCTACTTGTCTTCAAACCACTGATAATAATAAAACATTTTTCAAATCTAGAATAGAAATCACTAGTGTCTTCATCCTGTTTCTGTTTGCATGCTGAGATTGCATCCCAATCTTCCTTTTTCGTGGATAATAACCTTGGCAAAACTTGTATCAATAACTCGGGCAATTCTTTACATTTGTCCCCGAGACCGGTACCTGGTACTCGTATTTTATCTTCAGCTTCTAGAGCTGTCCAATCAATCTTTTTCTCTCCCACCTCCCATTCTTTTTCCTTGAGTTTTTCATATACCCCTGCGGGCAACAGGACCTTTAGCATTTTAATGATATCTGGATACGTGTATTCTCCCATACGGAGCATGTCTTTTAATTCTCGATGGAACCCTGCTGGATCTTTGTCGTGACAGGGAATTAATTTCTTCATCTCTAAGAGTTCCATCTTTGTGATAGGGGTGTAAACAAATACTCGTTGCATTTCACCACCCGCTGTCCTAACTGGGTGTACTTCTCGTAACGGATGCTGTCTATCCATGTAAAATGGTTTACTTTCTGGAGGTGAGACGTGAACAAAATGCGGATTCAGAAACGTTCTATATTTCTGGCGCTGTTCTAGAATGACACTAATTAAATCGGTACCTAAACCTCTCCATTTATACTGGAGTAACTCGTTCAGAACATCATGTAACGGACCTGGATCAGAATGTTGTCCCTCATACAGTGTAATGAGGTACTGGATCATATACATACCCACCAGTCGCTGCTCGGCTGGGGGCAGTTTCAGAAACATTTGTGCCACTATTTCGTCTGGAAAAGTGGTAGAATCAGTAATCCATCGAACTGCTGATCGGGCTAGTTCTTGTTCATGCATGGTACTAAGTTCACTATAACCGATACGTGATTTCAGAATGTGATCGGTAGCTTGAAATACTTGTTCTAGAGAATCTTGTTCTGGTGCTGGAAGAGGAAAAACGTTCCTATGTTCTAGGCGTGAATGTCGGTCGGGAAGTCTAGTTCTACCTACATACGCTATTCTGGCGGTATTCTCGTCTTCTACCTCTTCAGTATCAGTGTTGTCTTCTTTCTCGCTTACTTGTGCTGCTTTGCGTTTCTCGTGTAACCTTATTATTTCCTTACGAATTTTCCTGTACATACTCTCTATACAACTGAGTGTCTTGTGTCTTCCCTCGGCTATATGATCACTCCACCTTGTCAGAACTCTCATTTCGGTCGGATCTTTAGTCGGATAATCTTGTTCCCTTATTAAACAATTGATTAGAAACTTTAATAGCATGAGCTGGGTCTCAGCTTTCCTTTGAGACATGATTTCGCCAATACTTTCTGGGTCTTCTCCTGTACGGATGAAACGATATATTCTGTCTAGATCTTCTTTCATATTCGGTAGGGTGTCCAAATACTCGGTCACCCGTCTTACACGCAATGAATATATAACCATATTATCATCGCCTGGGACTGAATCATAGCGGCATTCAGTGAGAGCTCGCTTGATATATGCAACGGACTGCTGTTTGGGCGTACGCTGTAACGCACGTTCATGTAACTCGACTAACGTTACACATTTGTGTTGGGGCGGGGTACGAGGAGGACCTCCCCCCGCGGCTCCTAAACTAGAATCGTCGACGGGTACTGTACGGGCTGTCAAAGTGACTGATGTAGCGGGTACTTGTACTGTGGGCTGGACCGGGGGTACCGTAACAGGTACTGTAACAGGTGCCCCGGTGGCTGGAGGAACAGGAATTACATTATTTACGGGAGCTGGCGGAACAGGATTTGCATATTCTGGGACTGTGTCGTTCAAATAGGACGAGAGAAAAATATCAGCTGCGGTCGGTTTGTGACGTAGCTTAATCGGAACTAATGGCGGCGGAAAATTACATGGTGCTTCCGGGGTTGCTTTTGGCAAGCCCTCGGCAAGAAGAGGATACATACCCTTAATAAGGGCATTTCTCTGTCTGTCTGACTGTTCGGCTTTAACTCGTTCACCTACTTCAATTAATTCCCTTTCTTGGGCTCTTTCTGAGGATTCTCTACTTAATTCTGACTTTCTGATTTCTTTTTCGGTTCTTTTATGAGATTCTTTGCGCCATAACTCGATGGCATCTTTCTGGGACTGTCTGGCTTTCTTTTTCCATAATACTTCTTCTACTCGCATGATGCACTCGGCATCCCACGTACCTGATACGGGCCATCTATACTTTTCTTCTAAGTCTTTGGTGTACTCCACCCATAAGTCTAGATATAATATGGCACTTATGCCATGCTTATGATACATAAAATGACCTGGACTGTCCCTAGGCGGGACAGGAACTGCTTCCTCGAGCAGACCTTTTCTAGTTTTTAACTGACGTAATTTCGTAAACAGAGGCATAACTTAGGCTGGAGTCTGGACACAATACAATACACGATAAACACAATAATAACTTAAGAAAACAAATCACTCATACCACGACATTGAAAACACATGGAATAACATTTAAAATAACAGTTCGGACAAAATATTACCTGAAATACTGAAAACAGAACACATGAATTTCTCGAGAACAGAACTTACTAGAATGACTAGATGCACTGCTAAAACAGCACGAAACTTACCGGTCCCATAAAGAGACACGTCAGGACCCGCGTCCACCTAAGTGAACACTTCGTGTTGGATTTGCGTACCCAAACCCACGGACCAGAGACAAATTAATTGACCCTGTCTAGATACTACCCCAGCAACGGTACTCACCGGGCAGCAAGAACGGAAGGCCTCGGACTGGACTGGACTGCTACGACGACGGACGGATGAACTTCGGACTTCAGTTACAGGTGGGCCTCCGGATACCTCGAACCTTGGACTCTCGGCTTGGGCTCTGGTCGGGACTCGCCGCGTTCCTCACCGCCTCGTCTGGACGCTGGACCGCAACCTCCGTCTCCTCCGTGGGCCTGAGGGATACTTGAAGCAGAAATATCTGCACGTGCACGGTATGGCTCCGTCACGGCTGCAGAGGATCAGGGGGCCTGCGTGGCTACTCCGGCACGTGGGGAAAGGGCAAGTCCCTGTTCGGGCGCCATTATGTGGTAAATAAATAAATTATTACCGGATCTATTTTTCGGGATTAATCAATAAACAGGTAGCTCAATAAATAAGAGTCAAGATTCGAGGTAGCTGAAGTTTACAGACTTTAATCAGGCATAAAGGACAGGAACAGGACAGCCTGTACGGGAATAGGATGGCAGCTGCCGGGGGCAGGATCTGGGAATTGGCTAGCAAACTTTAATAACCGTGCATAATATATATAGTTAAACAGAATACATTACATTCAATACAGTAGGCGTAGCAGTAGGCGTGGTTCGTAACAGTCGCGAAAGATAAGGCAAAATGATGTAACAAGAAGGCGTGCACAGGGCGTATACATAGACATGTGATGCAAACATAACGGAATATGTCATAAATGGGGCGGAAACATGGAGGGGGCTACCTGAGCAGCTAGGACCTCTAACCTAGTGGTGCGCGCAAACTGGCAATGACGTGCTACTAGGGAGAACTGGGGGCTATGACTTCTGCGTTAGAAGAGGAGACTAAAGTCTGGAGTGTCAGAGCGACATGTACCCAGGCATATCTAGTATCTGGTGTTTAGAGTACATGTTGATAGAATCCAAAAGTTATCAGGGTAAAGGCTAACAGACGCTAAGACTGGTGCATGCATTATTCTACATGTAGTGCGTGTGCGAGGAATATTCTATGAATATTAATACAGTATTTCTCTTACATGGAGACATAAAGACTAGACCATGACGGAAACTATTGATGCGATTCAGTAGCTTAGGAATGCAGAGAAGGAGGGCTGGACTGATAACTAGAAACATAACATACTCTGGGCAGACTGGGAGGCAGAGCCAGGCCGGGCCGGGCACTGCGAGGCATGAAAGAAAGCTAAGGGTCAGGGATACAGGTGGGAGCTGTATCGCTCCTTGGAGAGGGTTCAGAAAACAGGAGCTGAATCTGAGTCCGGGCCCTTTTGAGGCCTAGAAACGGGGACAATTCAATGAATTAACGTGCACACTGTAAAACGTGGCAACGTAGGGTTACACAGGCCTAATACTCGTAGCTTTCACGAAGACTGGAAACTGACATACTAGGGATGGACACAACTGTAATTGCGTCTTTAATTGATCAGAAAGGGGATACATGCATATCGATCATGCACATATGACATAACATGAGGAACACGTAGGCATATATGACATGGCAAAATTTACTTTTCCACAAGGTGATATTATATTCTTGAGATTGTTATTTTAGATGAGTCTGGTATTATTGATCCTGTTGCCATTAAATTCAGAATTGAATCCTCCTGGTCAGTTGGAATACTTTTTTGCGCAACCTCGGGGGTTGTTTGGTTTGGAATTTTAGTTTGATGTATTCCATATTTTTCGTCCGAAATATTCCCTACTATTTCCTTGTTTATCTGTTCTTTTTATATTTGCCCCTGGTCCTCTGGGTTTAATTTTTCAAAATACTTTCTAATCCCAGGAGTTACTGCAGTCTTTCCATTTCTTACCATCTTGTTAGTGCTCTTTCTGATTGCCTCTTCAGTTCCCATCCTTTTCATAAAGATGGTTCTAGATCTTATTTTTTTATAAGCCATTACAGTGTAGTAGAACCCTTAGGTTGGTTTTAATTGAAGGTTGAAAATAGAGAGTTGTTGTCTGGGGGACTTAACTGCGCGAATGCTTTATAAATTATCCCCTTCTGCCCCCTGCTTTCAATTCAGCGTTAGAGAAGCAGCTCTAGCCCAATTCTGATTGATACAGTCACGGAGGTTAAAGCTCCAGGGGCCAGTTAACCGGTGCGCCGTTCATGCAACACCGAAACTAGCACCCTGTTCCGCTATCTAAATCTGTTTCTTCTAGAGTTAAATTGGATGAGAAAAACAGCTCTGGACTCCTCGCAACTCCTATTACTCCCGGGAATCTCACAATTATTGTTTTTACCGCTTCCAGGGGGTTATCGCTCTTTTGCTACCACTTGCGGCAGCTGCCTCGTCATAGGGACTTTCCAAGCTCCTGCCATACCCAGGCCCCTAGACACAGCTCGCGCCTCTTACCGCGTCCAGGGGGCTCTAACATCCTCGATCGGTCCAGTGTTGCCAGTCGCTGCTGTTAATCCTAGTGCGTCCGGTGGGACTCTCGCGGCTTCCTGCCGCACCCAAGATACCGCTCACGGCTCCTGCCACGGCGGGGGAGCTCACGTGGCTCACACGGCTCCGATCACGCCTAGGGTGCAGCTTGTGGCGCCAGCCGCGTCCTGGGCGGCTTTTGTGGTTCGGTTCGGCTCACGCCTCCAGTGCTGTGCCGCGCCCGGGGTGCTCCCGCAGCCCTCGCGGTCATACTCGCGGTTGGTGCACAGCTTTCGCCACCTACCGGCACCCGGCTCCCAGCGGCTGGCGCACAGTTTGCGGCTCCTACCGGCACCCGGCATGCAGCTCTTGCGGCTCCAGCCGCACCCGAGACGTGGCTCACAGTTCCTGCCGCTTCCGGGATTCCGCGCTTCCTCAGTTGCTCAACAGCGCCACTCCACTCTGTCAGGATTCAGCCGGGGACAGAGCATCGTCAGCCTCAACGGCCCGAGTGCCCAGCGGGAGTCAGCAAGTCCGCCGGTCGGTCCCGTACTTTCACACTCAAGTGGGGGCAGAGAGCGTCACCAAGGGCTGTCACCAAGGGCTGTAACAGGCCGCACGAAAATGCAGCGTCCCGGTTACAGCAGCTCTCCCCCGGCGGCTCTGCTCTCTGCACTCACCACGCTCGTCTGCTCACAATCAGCAGCCCGTCGGAAAACTCATAGTCTCCCTCTATCGTCATTGTCTTTCCTCACTAAGTCGTGGGTTACATTCCCATCTAACGGCGAAACACGTGTCGGCTGTGTGAAAATTTCCAGTGAACAGGAATAAATTTGAAACTGAAGAACAAGGACAAGAACTCATTTGAATTATATTGTGACAATTGGTGGAAATACTGGCATATACAAGCTTTATTATAATTTTACGTGTGCTAAGGAGTGTTGTAGTTTTGAGGCAGTAGCCAAATTTGGGGGGAATAGTGGTTCCCTTCATCTTGTAGCACCGTCTAATAGTTCAGTACCTACTTCACTGTGACACATTCTTAGTGGTGCCATTGAACCTATATCAAACCACTACCAAGTATGTCTGATCAAGTACAGTTACACTGCGCTTTTCACGGGTCAAGGCCAGTCTTTTTGCATTTGTATCCACATGAACAACAGTCCCTGATGACATACCCATGCCAAATCTACTTCTCAACTGAAGTTACCTTATCCTGAATGACCACAACTGCTGCGGATTACGGGCAGGCGTCCCTTAAATAGGAACACTTGCACTATGTGTTCCTTGCTGTAGCAATGTTCTCTTTACTCCCCCATATATGCTTGTAGATAGTTAGTTATGGCCTCACATTCCTACAAGGAAAGCAGACTCCAACTAGTGATGCTGCCTTAATGGGCTTTTGTTTTAACAAGTAGTCACTCCCACATCAGACCGTGAGACCTTTGAATCCCAGGTGTCTTGACCATCCTGCGCGATTCAGTGTCTGTGAGACACAATACTCCCCCTTGTTTTTGGGCTAATGACACACCAAATATTAATAGTGTCTCATACTGCTGAAGACCTTGCACATTTTTTCTAAATGTAGGCTCTGGCTTCGTCACTTTCTTTGCGCAATATTATTGGAGCCCTACCGGGTTTCACTCCTCATATTTCCCGACCGCATTTGACGGTTTCATATCAACCCTTTGTCAAGACTGCAGATTGCTGGTTTCCCCACTACTCTCATGCAATGACAACCCGTCCAGTGGTCCAGGCCAACCCCATGTCTGTTGCAACTGTACCATGAATGAATGAAGGTCGTCTTTGGATATATACTATTGGCTGTGGTCCGCATCACTCATAGGCTGACCTTCCGCTATGCCTATTTCACCTGCGTGCAACCTGTGTTCTACTGTTGCTGATGCTCCTTTAAATGGGCCATGGATGTCTACCTTTCAAACACATCCTGTGCTGATCTTCATTATGACCTGTGGGTGAGTATTTTGTTGGTCCACGACCTGGCCTGTTTCGGGGATAGCCGTTTATGGGACAGACAGGATGCCAGCTGCACTTGTGCATTTGCGCAATGGCTCCTGAGCCACTTCCAACTTGCCATGAAATGCTCGTTTCATCCTCGTGGTGCGAGGAGGACATCAGTTCCTCCATGCTTCTGGATTGGATGGCGGTCCTTTTTGCTGAAGCTGATTTGGATTGACTTTTGGAACTGCTTGCCTTTGAAGCTGCATGTGCCTTCTTGGATCTGTAACTACTTCCCAGCATCCGGAAATGGTGGCAACTAATTCAATATTATCTCAACATTTCTTGTCTCCTTCTGACAAAGATTGTCAGTCATCTCTGACTTTGGCCCTGTCTGCATTAGCTTTGACTTTTTCTGACCTCTGCGGTCTGTTTCGCTTGGTACGTCAGAACTGAGGAAGGGAAGGCTGTCGTATGTTTGTCGGGCTAATTGTCGCATAGTATGAACCCAGATTCCATCATGCAGCTGACACAAATGTAAATCCCTGACTTTGAAGTCTTGCAAATAGCTTTGTTTATGTCTATCACAGGGGACTTGTCCGCAGTGCTTGATCTCTCCGCACTACTGGAGTACTGCCTGCACATTCTGTCAGTGGTCGGAGTACAATGTCCCTTGTCATTCTGTTCAGGTCAGGCCCTATCATCACGACTCAACAGAGTATAGCAGCTGCAAGTGACCACGGGTGCCTCTTAGATGTTATGGTGCAGCAGGCTGGGTGCACCACACTTGGGGAGAGGTCTCTCCAGAGAGAAGAGCGACACAGCACATATGATGTACAATTCACCATCTATGGGATGAGCAGTGGGTTAGTTTAATGACATTTGATACAGGCTCTTCCAGCAAGGGGAGGGGGATGAGTTTGTAGGGCTTCATCCAGATGGCTGATTGATATGCTATTTTACTTAATGATACGTGGGCATGTTACTCTGCTAAATGTGTTTGTGCAAAATGCATTTCTCAAATACTTTTGTGCTGTATACTGCATGTTCGTACACAGTAGGTAAAATAAAGCTTTTGAACCATTTCTTTTCTCCAAATGAACCTATTGTGGACAAGTATAAGAGTCAGGGCGACAGAGTGTGTCTTGTTAATGCTATTTCTGAGAGATCTGAAAGTGTTGTGTCCTGGGGTGTCTGTGTGCTTGTATCACTGACAGTGAGTGTTTGTGCTAGTGAGGCACTATGGCTATTAGGTACAGTGCTTTAGGGTGCTCATGTGGTAGGATGACTCAGTACCTGCCAGCCCAAGTCCTCTAATCCTGCGCATAGCTCTGTGTGTGGACAGAATCCCTGCAACAATGGCGATGAGATATTGACGCACGTCAAGGACTTCTTCCTCACCACTGTCTTCGTCACTGGGCATGTGTGGGTTTGGAGCTGGGTGGCTGCTGCTGCTGCTCATCATCATCCAGAATAAGAGGGATCTTCTTGCGCAAGACCAGGTTGAGTAGCATGCAGCAGGTGACTACTATTTGGCACACCTTCTGTGGGGAGTAGAGTAGTGCACCACCACTCTTGTCTAGACACCTAAATCTAGGCTTGAGCAGTCCAAAGTGCGCTCCACCACACGACTTGTCCTCCCATGGGCATCATTGTAGTGGACTTACCCGGGTGTGATTGGATTACTCAGTGGGGTCATCAACCACGGATGATTCAGATACCCTGAGTCACCTAGTTGTGAAGAACACAGACAAACATTGCAATCAGAATATGTGAAGAGAGCAGTATGTCACACATACATCACAGTCATTGACACAGCACACTCACCAACAAGCCAGGCCCACTCAGGATGCTGATTAGCCATCAATTGTGGTATGCTGCTGTTCGCAAGATGTAGGAGTCATGGGCAGAACCAGGGAACTTTGCACAGATGTGTGAGATTATCTGATCTGCCTGGCATACCACTTGCATATTAATGGAGTGGTGGTGTTTTTGGTTGTGAAAAATGTGTTCACGTGCCTGTGGAGGAATGAGGCCAATGTGCGTTCCGTCAATAGCTCCCACAACGTTTGGGATGACTCCCAGGTCAAAGTAATCCCTCTTCACAGCTGGCAATTCATCCCGCCTAGGAAAGTGGGCATAGCTGTCCTTGTACAGCTTCAATGCTGACAGGACGTCACGCAACACCATGCTGAACACAGTCTGTGACATCCCACCAGCACTGGACACAGTTTACTGGAAAGACCCAGTGGCGAAGTAATGCAGTGCAACCATCACTTTCACTGCTGCAGGATATGTTTGTTTTGGCTTCAAATTGTGCTCCAAATGAGCACACAGCTCTCACAGTGTGATGCGATCCAAACAAAACGTCCTAATGATGTCGATGTCCTCCATCGTCGCCAGGTGTGGACAGGTCAAAAGATAGGTAGTCTCCTCCTACATATCATGTTGGTGTACACATGAATGAGATGAGTCAAATATGTGAGATGTGGTACTCAGCTTAAACGTAGACTCACACAAGCACAACATTGCCTTGACTCTTGGACTTGGACATGCACAAGTGACACGCATTCAGACGTTAATTTTCTTCACTCACTAGACATACTCACTACTTCAACATTCATAGTAGCTCGATGTGTATGGCATATAGTATACTACTACATCTAGGTTGAGCTGCCCTGTGGTAAGATGTCACAGCACTTCAGTTTCGTAGCATGTATGCAGATTTGGATGTAGCTGCTGTCACTGCACAACCTCAGACTTCAGTCCCACAATACACAACGGAATGAAGGCAGTAAGTGTCAAATGGACAATGAAACATGAATATTTAGCATAGTGGGTATACAAATGTGAACAATATTGGGTCAGTACATCGTAACTGTGTGGTGATTTTGTGGGACAGACATTGCCATGTTCACCTTCATGAGGTACATAAACACATGTATTGTGTATACATGCACACATGGCTCTAAATGGCAGATGATGTTGTCCAGGTGATGATTTGTTGTTACACATGTGCACTCCTATGACGTGTGTGAGACATTTACAGGCAATGGCAGCTAGGCCCACTGCATGCCACACCAGTACGTGTGTAGGAAGTGCTAGGGATTTCCAGTGTGTCTGAGTTGCAGAGAATGGACACCTCGAACTGTCAGGCTACATCACTGGCCCTTCAGAAGATGGCCCATGGCCAAGGATTCGCTAAGCACATAGCAAGAGATATGCAGGCAATTTTAACAGGTTGTTACTTTAATTACACAACATTGGTACAGTGCGAGAAACCTTTGGTCTTTTTGACTCCTTGACTCATTTAAGGACATGCTGGCCACGAGGCATGACAAAGAATGCAATTTCACTCTACTTTTCTTGGACAATCGATGTGTGTGCAGACTTGAATCAAAAGTCACACTCTATGATACCTTCACTGGGTGCACACATCACTTTTGGCTGATGTTTTGGGGTGTGTGATGCAATTAGCATGGTGCCAATGCAAATGCCTGATGTGTTTCCATTTACAACAAGGGGTGGTGATGGACAGAGTCTCTGAATTAAGCAGAGTACTCTCACCCAGTCAAGAGATCAGGGCTAGATCCAACACTGTTTTTCAGCTCATTGCACCATCCCAGTTTCAGAACCTGGCTGTATGCAAATTAGTCTGTCCCTGGCCCAGTGCATCATGGGAACAGGGCAGACCAGACTACAAAAGCCAATTCTTACACTGGGAAGGAAACAAGCTTCCGGGGACCGGTTTCTGCCATTTCAGGCGTCTTCGGCCCGGCTTGCTTGAATCCTGATGGTGCAATGAGCAAGGGACTCACATCTGAGTATACCCTTCCACGCTTAGGGTGGACAAAATAATTTACAACAAGGGGTGGTGATGGACAGAGTCTCTGAATTAAGCAGAGTACTCTCACCCAGTCAAGAGATCAGGGCTAGATCCAACACTGTTTTTCAGCTCATTGCACCATCCCAGTTTCAGAACCTGGCTGTATGCAAATTAGTCTGTCCCTGGCCCAGTGCATCATGGGAACAGGGCAGACCAGACTACAAAAGCCAATTCTTACACTGGGAAGGAAACAAGCTTCCGGGGACCGGTTTCTGCCATTTCAGGCGTCTTCGGCCCGGCTTGCTTGAATCCTGATGGTGCAATGAGCAAGGGACTCACATCTGAGTATACCCTTCCACGCTTAGGGTGGACAAAATAATTTACAACAAGGGGTGGTGATGGACAGAGTCTCTGAATTAAGCAGAGTACTCTCACCCAGTCAAGAGATCAGGGCTAGATCCAACACTGTTTTTCAGCTCATTGCACCATCCCAGTTTCAGAACCTGGCTGTATGCAAATTAGTCTGTCCCTGGCCCAGTGCATCATGGGAACAGGGCAGACCAGACTACAAAAGCCAATTCTTACACTGGGAAGGAAACAAGCTTCCGGGGACCGGTTTCTGCCATTTCAGGCGTCTTCGGCCCGGCTTGCTTGAATCCTGATGGTGCAATGAGCAAGGGACTCACATCTGAGTATACCCTTCCACGCTTAGGGTGGACAAAATAATTTACAACAAGGGGTGGTGATGGACAGAGTCTCTGAATTAAGCAGAGTACTCTCACCCAGTCAAGAGATCAGGGCTAGATCCAACACTGTTTTTCAGCTCATTGCACCATCCCAGTTTCAGAACCTGGCTGTATGCAAATTAGTCTGTCCCTGGCCCAGTGCATCATGGGAACAGGGCAGACCAGACTACAAAAGCCAATTCTTACACTGGGAAGGAAACAAGCTTCCGGGGACCGGTTTCTGCCATTTCAGGCGTCTTCGGCCCGGCTTGCTTGAATCCTGATGGTGCAATGAGCAAGGGACTCACATCTGAGTATACCCTTCCACGCTTAGGGTGGACAAAATAATTTACAACAAGGGGTGGTGATGGACAGAGTCTCTGAATTAAGCAGAGTACTCTCACCCAGTCAAGAGATCAGGGCTAGATCCAACACTGTTTTTCAGCTCATTGCACCATCCCAGTTTCAGAACCTGGCTGTATGCAAATTAGTCTGTCCCTGGCCCAGTGCATCATGGGAACAGGGCAGACCAGACTACAAAAGCCAATTCTTACACTGGGAAGGAAACAAGCTTCCGGGGACCGGTTTCTGCCATTTCAGGCGTCTTCGGCCCGGCTTGCTTGAATCCTGATGGTGCAATGAGCAAGGGACTCACATCTGAGTATACCCTTCCACGCTTAGGGTGGACAAAATAATTTACAACAAGGGGTGGTGATGGACAGAGTCTCTGAATTAAGCAGAGTACTCTCACCCAGTCAAGAGATCAGGGCTAGATCCAACACTGTTTTTCAGCTCATTGCACCATCCCAGTTTCAGAACCTGGCTGTATGCAAATTAGTCTGTCCCTGGCCCAGTGCATCATGGGAACAGGGCAGACCAGACTACAAAAGCCAATTCTTACACTGGGAAGGAAACAAGCTTCCGGGGACCGGTTTCTGCCATTTCAGGCGTCTTCGGCCCGGCTTGCTTGAATCCTGATGGTGCAATGAGCAAGGGACTCACATCTGAGTATACCCTTCCACGCTTAGGGTGGACAAAATAATTTACAACAAGGGGTGGTGATGGACAGAGTCTCTGAATTAAGCAGAGTACTCTCACCCAGTCAAGAGATCAGGGCTAGATCCAACACTGTTTTTCAGCTCATTGCACCATCCCAGTTTCAGAACCTGGCTGTATGCAAATTAGTCTGTCCCTGGCCCAGTGCATCATGGGAACAGGGCAGACCAGACTACAAAAGCCAATTCTTACACTGGGAAGGAAACAAGCTTCCGGGGACCGGTTTCTGCCATTTCAGGCGTCTTCGGCCCGGCTTGCTTGAATCCTGATGGTGCAATGAGCAAGGGACTCACATCTGAGTATACCCTTCCACGCTTAGGGTGGACAAAATAATTTACAACAAGGGGTGGTGATGGACAGAGTCTCTGAATTAAGCAGAGTACTCTCACCCAGTCAAGAGATCAGGGCTAGATCCAACACTGTTTTTCAGCTCATTGCACCATCCCAGTTTCAGAACCTGGCTGTATGCAAATTAGTCTGTCCCTGGCCCAGTGCATCATGGGAACAGGGCAGACCAGACTACAAAAGCCAATTCTTACACTGGGAAGGAAACAAGCTTCCGGGGACCGGTTTCTGCCATTTCAGGCGTCTTCGGCCCGGCTTGCTTGAATCCTGATGGTGCAATGAGCAAGGGACTCACATCTGAGTATACCCTTCCACGCTTAGGGTGGACAAAATAATTTACAACAAGGGGTGGTGATGGACAGAGTCTCTGAATTAAGCAGAGTACTCTCACCCAGTCAAGAGATCAGGGCTAGATCCAACACTGTTTTTCAGCTCATTGCACCATCCCAGTTTCAGAACCTGGCTGTATGCAAATTAGTCTGTCCCTGGCCCAGTGCATCATGGGAACAGGGCAGACCAGACTACAAAAGCCAATTCTTACACTGGGAAGGAAACAAGCTTCCGGGGACCGGTTTCTGCCATTTCAGGCGTCTTCGGCCCGGCTTGCTTGAATCCTGATGGTGCAATGAGCAAGGGACTCACATCTGAGTATACCCTTCCACGCTTAGGGTGGACAAAATAATTTACAACAAGGGGTGGTGATGGACAGAGTCTCTGAATTAAGCAGAGTACTCTCACCCAGTCAAGAGATCAGGGCTAGATCCAACACTGTTTTTCAGCTCATTGCACCATCCCAGTTTCAGAACCTGGCTGTATGCAAATTAGTCTGTCCCTGGCCCAGTGCATCATGGGAACAGGGCAGACCAGACTACAAAAGCCAATTCTTACACTGGGAAGGAAACAAGCTTCCGGGGACCGGTTTCTGCCATTTCAGGCGTCTTCGGCCCGGCTTGCTTGAATCCTGATGGTGCAATGAGCAAGTCCCTTGCTCACTGCACCATCAGGATTCAAGCAAGCCGGGCCGAAGAGGCTGAAATGCCAGAAACCGGTCCCCGGTAGCTTGTTTCCTTTCCAGTGTAAGAATTGGCTTTGTAGTTTGGTTTGCCCTGTTCCCATCATGCACTGGGACAGGAACAGACTAATTTGCATACAGCCAGGTTCTGAAACTGGGATGATGCAGTGAGCTAAAAAACGGTGTTGGATCTAGCCCTGATCTCTTGACTGGGTGAGAGTTTTCCGCTTAATTCAGAGACTCTGTCCATCACCACCCCTTGTTGTAAAATATTTTGTCCACCCTAAGCGTGGTAGGGTATGCTCAGACATGAGTCCCTTGCTCACTGCACCATCAGGATTCAAGCAAGCCGGGCCGAAGAGGCTGAAATGCCAGAAACCGGTCCCCGGTAGCTTGTTTCCTTTCCAGTGTAAGAATTGGCTTTGTAGTTTGGTTTGCCCTGTTCCCATCATGCACTGGGACAGGAACAGACTAATTTGCATACAGCCAGGTTCTGAAACTGGGATGATGCAGTGAGCTAAAAAACGGTGTTGGATCTAGCCCTGATCTCTTGACTGGGTGAGAGTTTTCCGCTTAATTCAGAGACTCTGTCCATCACCACCCCTTGTTGTAAAATATGATGTGTTTCCAGGCGCAGTAGCTGGCGGCCACAGCAAAAACACGCCTTAGCCCCCAACTGAGTGTTGCAGGATTGTGGACGGCGCTTTCTGGCCGGCGTGGTGTGGCACCGACTATGCGGCCAATGGGTGCTGTCATCGGATTACAGTTTTAAATGTCGCGGGTGCGCACTCTGCATCTGCGGGGCACGGCATTGGCCCCACTTGCTTTAAGGAGCTCTGAGGGTGTCACTCATGTGAATTTGGGTGGGCCTCGCACATTGCAGTTGTCAGGTTGGCACATACATCATGGGGCCGGCCCTGCCTGCACGCTTGCTGGAAGTTGTAGTTGTACAGGGGTTGCATGCGTGGAGGTGTTTTGGAGGTACCGCTGCTGTAGAGCGCAGTGGCGTCTTATCTGCCGGAGGTTCAGCAGGTAGAGCAGCGGAAAGGCCTGTAGCACTGGATCCATGGCGGCTCAGCTGGTCTGGATGTGTTCTGGGTCAGCTTATCCTTTCCGTAGTTGTGCTTCCGCTATCCGCGATGAGGTGGTTTTTACGCCGCTGTGGGAATGGCTGTTTGTTACATCGTAATATGGTTGGTGGACAGAACATGCTTATGCTAGCTGGTCTTGCTCTATAGGCTCCTTCGGCCACCCTTGCTTACCCTTGAAAACATGCGGAGCTGGAAAGGCTGCGTCAGACAGAAAATGGCCTCTGTTGGCAGATTGTATTATGGTGGTCCCAATATATGCATCAGGGGCGGAAAAAAAACTATGTTTCCCGCCGCCGTCAACACTACGGATGGGCTTCCGTCCGGCATCGTAATTAGCCCCTTTATCTCCATTATACACATGTAAATTCATATTGGCAGTGCACTGGCAAATTATCATACCTTGTGGTATCATAAATCATGGGGGATTATCAATACATTGAATTTCATGCACAATTTCTAATAGGGTGGTTGAGAACATTGTATGCTATTGGTTGGGTGGAATGTCCGCTGTTTGGGGGGGGGGGGTGGTTCGGTCCGAACGGTCTTTTACTATCTTCAGCTGAAAACTCACATGCTAGGGGTTCAAAGCATAAAATTTCAGGAAAAGAGACCTAACTTTTTCCAAATCTTACACTTTCAACTCATGTCAGAATTTATTAAGTTCCTATAATCACATCGTAGTCACAGATGCATAGTCCATTTGGTTGAAAATCACTTTTCCTATTTTCGTTTTTTTGAATAGTCAGGTGTGAAGTGATTGTATCCCAGCCTCTTGGACTACAGACACAGTCATTGTATTGTTATTGAATGTAGCTCTCCTCTTGCACCCCTAAAATCTGAAACTCATTTATTGGACTTCGGGTGCTCGCACGCTATGTCTGTGACGTTTGAACTGTTTTGTGTTCTGTAAGGTATTGTAAGAAAACTATGTACACATTTTATTGAAAAGCAAGTGCAGCACACCTATTATGCACTTGATGGTGAGCATGGCATTCATTATTAAGCATTTATTATTATTGCAAGTCATTAAAAATAAGTATTCATTTTCTTTACGTGTATCAGACGAATATGGTAGTCTTAGATAGGGTGCGAATATACACGAGTCAATGCAGACAAATATTTTGAATGCTTCACTTTGATTTTAGAAAATCACAATAATTCAGATAAAAATGCGGCATTTTCTTTATGAAGAATCACAAGACCAGCATGACTTTGTTAGAAAGCTCCCACTTCATCTTACTTGTGAAGTTTAACATGAAGAACGAAAAGCTTAAAACATTTCAGGTTTAGGATTCTTAACATAGAGCTGTTCAGTTGTCAAGAGTGTAAATCCATACTGCAGGCATTTTGGTTCTAATTAGTGCCCCAATGAATTGCAGTGTTTGCAGACTTTCCATACCTGTGAACAGCCATTATCCAAAAAGAAAGAGCCCTGCAGCATCTTTCCAGCATTTAACAAACAAACTATAAAAAAGTAAATTATTTCATGACAGTCGCCATTGATTTTCCAGCTACTTGTCTATACGTTGTCTAGAAATATTCTTTCACAGCTCCTTTATGGGAGCAGAAAAAGCCCACTTTGGACTAAATGTCAGAAACAGTTGTACATTTGCTTAGGGGACAATACCCACGTCCATACCTTTTATGACAATCAACCCAATCCGCAATGCTTGGTTTGCCTAACCCTAGATTTCGATGTTACTTGCTAAGGCATAAAATGCCCTGATTCACTTAACTTTTGTTTTTAGGAGAACTTTTTTCGGTGATAATTTATGAGTAAGCCGCACCTAAGGCAGGAGTATGGCGCAGTTATTCACATAAAAAGCTTTATATCTTGGCCCACTGAGTATGGAAAATGCACGACACACGTCGATTGAAAGGTATTCTGTTACAAACATACGCCTGACATTTTCAGGGCCAGCCTCCATAATAACCCTCTTATACTATAATAGTCCAAGAGATTGTTGTTATGGATAATTTGTAAAGCGTGTCATTGCTGGGTACCTACAGTTATTACTTAGGACGGGACCTGTGTGCAGTCCGCCCTTGTTTTCATTTTTTTCTTTTTAGAGTAGTGCAATTGTGTTGTACTGGACTGGTATGTATAGATGCTATGTATAGATGGAAGACAGAAGTGGATGCTTGGTGTATGGGGATATGTAGAGAGGAGGGTTTAATACGTGCAATTTCTGAATAGTTACTCGGTACACAGAAGAAGTGGGGTAAAGTTCCATAAAGATGCACATAGTGATTATTTTATGGTGTGGCTTGACAGCGCAGCACAGACAGTTGAAGACAATAGTACGTGTTTTGTTTGGGCAGAAGTTGTGCGCTTCCGCAAAAAGGTTTTAGCCCTCCACTCAGCTGTGATCATTTTGTTTATTTATCCAGCTGCCTACGCTTGAAATTTCAGGGGCAGACCCATGACATTGGAAACCTTTTAAGTTATTTTAGATAACTAGATAATTTATGGCATCACAGACAGGAAGAGGGAAGTCATTAACCTACATTCATTTTTTGATCTGGCTTGACAGTGCTGCTGTCACCTGACCCTTTATCATCACAATCATTATTCTATACTTTCACACAATACATACCTATTCCTATGCTATTTACTTGTAATGCTTTCCGTTACCAAACAAAGGGGCATATTATCAAGAACGGCATTAAAAATGATCGCCGGTTTAGCGGCAGAAAACTGCTGTTAAATCGGCGATAATGGGATTGATAATATGCCCTTGAGAATTCCAATAGAAGTCCATGTTCTGGTGTGAACATGGGATTCTATTGGAATTCTCAAGAGCATATTATCAAGCCCATTATCGCCGCTTTAGCAGCAGTTTTATGCAGCTAAACCAGGGATAATTTTAATGCCGTCCTTGATAATATGCCCCAAAATTCCGTTAAAGTCAGACCCATTGACATTGCCCATGCTTTTTAATAATTTCAGAAAGTTAATTGTGTAATGAGCTTGATAAACAAGTTCTACTGAGATGTCTGGTATAATTACAAGTGCTTATATTTGATTATTTGATACCTTGGTATAATAAATAGTGGTGTCAGTTGTATGCATTTTATTACAAGAAGGAGGTAGGTGGGGTGAACAGAAACTAATGTTACTGTAAAGCATGAGCACACTACAGGGATGGACCATTTGGGCTAGATCTAAGTTTTGCATGGAACCAGGAGTGATGCTGATGCTTTTAATACAAGGATCACCAGGGTATATCTATTCAACTTCACACATCAAGTGCTGGATCTAGGGATTTTTCAGTTGGGGCTTTTAAATATTCTGAACTGTGTTTATTGGAGGGAGGTGGCATGTTCGGAGCTTCCAATTGGAGATGAAGGGCTTAAGTGTATATTTATTAAGATGTCTTGCAAAGCAGCACAGCAACCACAGTTGCTGCACTGCAATGCGTGACAGGAAGAGATCAGGAATGCACCACATCTACAGAGATATGCCACTTTCCTGTTCTCTCCCCATCACTGGCAGGAGCACCACACACAGGCATTTGATTCATGGTGGTGCAATGGTGGTTGTGTTATATCTAGCATATATTTTGTAGTGGAAAGATGGTCTTCCAGTACAAACTACTATCATTAGCCTAACTTTTAATCTTTTCCCACTTTGAATGTTGCTTACAGTGCAGCACACAGGGCGTGTTAGAAATTAATGGAGAAATAAAAGCATTTCCCTCGAAAACCAGAGTATGAACACAGCATTATTTTTTATGCAAAGCTCTGTTTACATTTTCAGTAGATGGGGTTATGTGTAACAAAATGAATTAGGTGGTTGCATTGTGATGTCGATGTACCACCAATGGTACATCCCTTGCGGCAACACAATGCAAAGCACTGAAAGGCGTTACTTTCAGATGACTTTCAAAATCAAGTTTATATATGTATAACTCCCCGCAAAGAAAGAAGTGAAGATGCACATACGGGCTGTTCTTACTGACATAATCATGTGTTTGACTGAAAATCGGTCTTGTTTATGATCATGGCCTTTCAGGCAGAAGTCAGTATATACAGTAAAGCCAACATAGAAATAGGACTTACAAAGAAGCATTTCTCATAGTTGCTATCTTTGAATGGAGTGAAAAAGTAAGCACACTGTAGTATGCTGGATGCTCCTGGTGGGGCTGTACCATCTGTACCATCTTATCTACTTATCTACTAATAAACATCTTAACATCATCTACTGTGTGTGGACTTGAATACTACACAACATCCTATTATTTGAGTCAAGAACGAATTCAGAAATTAAAGAAACAGGAAAATATGGCATCTAATGTAATTTCTTACTGTGCATACCAATTAATCATCGTTAGTGATCCACCCATCCCTGGTTATTTCATTGATAGATGTGCCTCTTAATATATCTGTATGCACAATTCAAGCCAATGTCTATTGTGCATGCATTACTATAATATTATTAATCTGTATTCAGCTGTAATCAAAGCCATAAAATATAAACAAACTGAAAATGTAAGACAATGACAATTCATTTAAAAATTCTAATAAAACTAATTCGTGCAAAATCGCAAGTCCTAGCAGCAGTCAGTCACATCTAGAATTTTTGGATCTTACGGGCTGATTACGATGACGGGCGGACCTAGTAGCGATGTTTGGGACCATCCGCCTGTCATACTGCAGTCCCACCACTGCGATTATGATGCACCCGCCAAGCGGGTGCATCTGGGGCTGGCTGCAGCCCCGCAGGCAATGTGAAAAGTGTGTGCATAGCATTTCCCTGCACTACGTGACTTGGTGCATGGAAATGAGGGGGGTACCATGGGTACCCCCCAGTGCAGCGACACCCCCCCACAAAAGGGGGGGCCCGCAACAGGCTCCCAAACCCAATCCCTGACAGCCTTTCCATGGCGGCGAAGGCCTTCCTGAACCAACATCCTGATCGGGTGGACGGTGCCTGCTAGGCACCACCATCATTTCAGGGGCCATGCACCATCCGCCAGGCAATCGGTGCGATTGCCTTTGGCGGAAAAGAGGTGGAAGGACTTTGTGTCTGCCACAATACCCACCGCCATCCTAATTTGGAGGTGGGTAATGAGCTTGGTGATGGCGGAAGGGCTGCCACCACCGGCTGAAGGTGACAGTCCTTCTGCCATCATAATGATCCCCTTAGTGCTGCTCTCAGAAAGTGCATTACCGCAAAGAGTGTACAATCATTGGGCAGCAGCTTCAAATACAATAAAGCGACACAGACTTGTCTAAATTTCAAATCGTTTAAAAAGGGATTTAAGAAAAAAAAACTTTGGGCGAGTAAAATATTTGCACAAGAGAACAAAATGTAGGGTGTCCTGTGGAGACCTATAGTCGCAGCCACCGGAACCTCTACCCTCTACATGTGAAACAAAGCAGCGGGGGATGCCAGAAGATGGTGGAGCTGGTTAAATCTAAAATGAGTTATTACAAATCTGTAAGAGGCACTAATTAAGATGGAGAGTTATTTATCCATGCCCGGGACTGATTTAACTAAAACATCTCCTCCCACCGTGGGTTTTCTAAGCTCAGTCTCCTCAGGGTATGCCGCGGCATATTTTTAAAACAACTCTTTTACTGTTTTGATATCACTGGGCTTCACTGCATCATATTTCAGAAAAATGTCTGCTCTTCCTAGGGCCAGCAGGGTCTCCTTGACCTACTGTAAACAGGGGATTTTGAATTTATGGTCTAGAGAGAAGAAATCTAGGAGAACCAAGCTATTAAAAGCTGTTTAATCACTAGACCAGATCTTTACCCAGCACAAACAAAGGTCAGTTATGTACTTAGGGGTCGATTAGGATGGCGGACAGAAACGGGTTCCATCCGCCAAGGACGCGGCCAAGATACTCCCGACCGCTCCGCGGAGAAACCGCCGTTGCGATTAGGATAATAATGCCATGAAACTCCGTCCGCGGCGGACGGAGTACATCAAACCCCGTCCGCGGCGGACAGAGTACACCTGAGACCGCCGCAAGCGGACGGAACCTAAGAAACTCCGTCCGCCGCGGACGAACAAGACCGCGGGAACAGGCAAAGCCACCGCAATACCTGCGGATGCTCTGTTCCCCCGATTAGGATAACGCCGCCAGTCCCACGGAACTCACCTCCATCCACGACCGCTGCGGAAACAATGCAATGAGAATCCCAGCATCCCAGCGGAAGGACAACACGAACACCATCCCTACCGTCAAACCAATTTACAAATGGCTGACGGAAGTAAATACAAAACACACTACACAGGACACCCACCCACCTGAAACACCCACACCAATCACAAGCCACAATGACACCCCCCCAAGCACCTAAAAATCCACTGAAGTCAACACACCCGCCTAGCACCTGACTGGCAACAACCATTGGGACACGAACACGACACCGAGTATAAAAAGATTCCCACCCACCACCACAATCCTTTGCACCACAGCATAACTGCAAGCAAGAGGCTCAGTACAACTTACAGCAGACACTAAAGTCCACACATACAACCTGCACACAAACACACCCACCACACAAACACCCACCACAACCTTCCTACACACCACACACCTGTACATCCCAACCCACTCCACCCAATCCTTGCACATCACACACCATGGCACCCAAGAAAAATCCTAAATTCACAGACACAGAGTTGAAGGTCCTGGTGGATGAAATCATCCGTGTCGAACCCTACCTATTCGGCACACTAGTCCAGCAGACCTCCGTGGCAACCAAAAACCACATGTGGGACAGGATAGTCAGTCGGGTGAATGCGTCAGGGACCGTGCCAAGAACAAAGCACGAGATCCAGAGGCGGTGGCACGACCTCAAAACAAGGGTCAAAGGCATCCGTGCAAAAAATCACCTGCGGGCACACCACACTGGCGGCGGCACACCGCCGGAGCCCATACCCTATGCAGATTGGGAGGAAAAGGTGCTGGGCATACTGCACCCAGAGAGCCTTGAAGGAATCGACGAGGGAGAAGAGGCTGGTAAGTACAAACCAAGCACCACTATCACACCGACATGGTCTGCCTCACACAACTGAGAGGACACATCCCCCAGGCCCCAAACAATGCATGTGGCCCACATATTCACCAAAATGTGAACGACTCCCAACAGGCCCCCATGTTCACAGGGAGGGTGGTGGTGTGTGTTGGGAGGTGGGTGGGGTGTGTTGGGAGGTCAGCACTATGACTCCCAACAGGCCCCCATATCCACAGGGAGGGTGGTGGTGTGTGTTGGGAGGTGGGTGGGGTGTGTTGGGAGGTGGACGGGGTGTGTTGGGAGGTCAGCACTACGACTCCCAACAGGCCCCCATGTCCACAGGGAGGGTGGTGGTGTGTGTTGGGAGGTGGGTGGGGTGTGTTGGGAGGTGGGTGGGGTGTGTGAGAGACCAGCACTACGACTCCCAACAGGCCCCCATGTCCACAGGGAGGGTGGTGGTGTGTGTTGGGAGGTGGGTGGGGTGTGTTGGGAGGTGGGTGGGTTGTGTGAGAGACCAGCACTACGACTCCCAACAGGCCCCCATGTCCACAGGGAGGGTGGTGGTGTGTGTTGGGAGGTGGGTGGGGTGTGTAGAGGGGTCAGTGATTTTAATGTTTGAAAGATTACAACATGTCATGTCCACTGCATTGATCATTAAAATCTTGTCCCGCAGGTGATCGCAACCTGACAAGCGAAACCAGCAACCGCCTGCAACAGTCGCCACACTCACAGCACGGACTCTCTGGGGATGATCCCACTGTCAGCTCCGGTGTGGAGGACGAAGCGGGCCCAAGCCGACTCCCAGGGCCATCTGGCTCACAGGACATCCCTGCCTCCACAACCTTGGCCTGTGTCACCCCAACAACACCTGCCATAGTGACCTGTGCAGCCACCACCACCACCATCTCCACCACCACCTGTACCACCACTCCTGCCTGTGCCACCCTGCCTGACCCATCGCAGGACGCAGGCCCATCTACATCACAGCCAAGCAGGGAGAGTGGACGGCAAAGGACAGACCAGAGGCCACATCTCACCCACAGGAGTGCTTCTCACCGGCGAGGTGTGGAAGGACACCCACCCCATCCTGCTGCAGAAACACTGGAAGCCCTAGCCAGAGTCCAGGCCTCCTATGACCGGGGGCAGGCACAGGCTGACCGTGCCCACCAGGACTCTGTGGAGAACACAAATCAGTTGCGGTCAATTGTCAGGCGTATAGGGCAACTAGTGGACATCATGGGCCAGGTAGCAGCACTGTGGAGGGACTAGTTATCCACAACACCCCCCCCTCAGCCAAGTGCCCAGCCGCCACGGCCGCCAACACCACCGCCACTGCCACCTGAGCCCATGGACACGGATGTGGCCCATGACCAACCTGCCCCCCCAGCTGTCTCCGCTCCGGCTACAAGACGGAGGGGCCGTCCGAGGCTGGAAGTAGGTGAGAGCAGTGGGGATGCACCATCCACCCGCCCAAAGAGGGGCCGCGAATGACATTAACCTTGCCTGACCCTGCCATTCACCCGCTAACTATCCTGTCCCACAACAAAGTATTGGCACCGGTCTGCTGGACTAGCTGGATATCACCCAATGTGGTGTCACCACGGTCTTTTCATCTACCACGACCTTCAACTCACACTCCCCCACCCAACACTTACTTGTAAATATCCACCAGCATTAATTCACAACCTGTAAATAAATTTCACTTACACACTCAATTATGTGTTGCCTCCATGTTTTAAGCACATGATTGTATCAGAATCAGACGTCACCAGGTGCAGGGAACTATGTCGGTGAGAATTATGCCTCAGTGGGAGTGACCTAGGGAAAATGAGAGACAACAAGCACACGTCATGAAACTGAATCACACCCATCACAACACACTGTACTGCAAGATACCACAAACCACACACACCACAAAATCTGTGGATGAGAGGACACACATCATGGAGCCTTGCATGTCCACAATGCATACAACACACACATGCAAACATAACACACCAGGGCAGCCAGCTTTCACACACCACATCCACACACCACCAGCAAACATACAGCACACATTGTCAACCTGCACAAGAGGTAGTCACTCACATTCAAGGAAAATAGCGATCAATGAGCTGACGCCTCTGGTCCACACCTTCTTCCTCACCACTATCCTCATCAGTCGACATGGGTGGGATGGGAGGCCGAGGGACTTGTTGGTCTTCAGAGTCCAAGATCAGTTCAATGTCATTGCGCACGGCCAGGTTGTGGAGCATGCAGCAGGCAATCACGATCCTGCATACTTTGCCTGGTGAGTAAGGCAGGGCTCCTCCGGTTTTATCCAGGCAGCGAAACCTAGACTTTAGCAGTCCAAAAGTACGTTCCACCACTCTACGTGTCCTTCCATGGGCATCATTGTATCGCATTTCACCAGCTGTAGTTGGATTACGTATGGGACTCAGCAGCCACGGCCTGTTTGGGTACGCTGAATCGCCTATGTGGGGGGATGACAGACACAGATATCACTACCAGGATTGGTGGGTACCCCATGCCACACAGAATACACAACTGTCCCCACAGCATACTCACCAACAAGCCACGCACATTCTGGTTCCAGATGTGCCATCAGTTGGGGTACAATGCTGCTCCGCATGATGTGGGAGTCATGTGCGGACCCTGGAAATCTGGCACACACATGGGATATGATGTTGTCGGCCAGGCACACCACCTGCACGTTCAGCGAATGGAAGTGTTTCCGATTGCGATATACAGGCTCACGTGCCCGGGGTGGAATGAGACCGATATGGGTGCCATCAATGGAACCCACTACGTGTGGTATCTGGCCCAGTGCATAGAAGTCTGCTTTGACTGCTGCCAACTCTGCCGCCCCTGGAAAATGGATGTAATCATCCTTGTAAATCATCATGGCCCTGAGAACATCCCGCAGTACCATACTGAACATGGACTGTGACATCCCCCCGGCATGTTCAACTGTGTACTGGAAGGTGCCAGTTGCAAAGAAGTGAAGTGCCGCCATCACCATTGCTGCGGGTGTAATGGAACCAGGATATGTTCTTCGTGGCTGCAGATGAGGAGACAATTGGTCTACAAGCTCCAGCAATCTACGTCGATCAAGCCGGAATTTCCTGATCACCTCCTCGTCTACCATGTCCTCCAGCACAGTGTATGGGCGATGCACATTTGGAGCCCTCCTGTGTGGGAGTAGATGTAGTAGATGTCAATTTACCAACAACGCATAGCTGTGCAACTCTATCACATGTAGGCCAACACAATCAAAATGAGAAATGTCGTCGACAATTATCATATGTGTGACATGTCTGCAATTTCCTACAATACAGAGTAGCATGGAAACAATGTGCAGCCACTAACAACATGATGTGTGCCAACATGTACAATGTAACGTACTCACATGTCACATTAACTGCCAACAAGACATGCCTAATGACCCTAATGTGGACACGCGTCTTCACAGACACACATGCACGTGCACACACACTACAATAATGCTACACACACTCCATATCTTCATGCACAAATTACCACTCCTACAATGCTGAGCATCCTCACATTACATGCATGGTCACACAAGAGGCAACACACATACGCATACACTGACTCCATGTGTACCCCCACCATTGTTACTTGCACGCACAAACCACACACTCATAACAGATCCTGAATGTGGCCAGACAGCGTTGATGACCGGGCTGGGACGGCGGTGGGTGACCGGCCTGGGACAGCGGTGGGTGACCGGGCTGGGACGGCGGTGGGTGACTGGCCTGGCCCGGCGGTGGGTGACCGGGCTGGGATGGCGGTGGGTGACCGGCCTGGGACGGCGGTGGGTGACCGGGCTGGGACGGCGGTGGGTGCCCAGCCTGGGACGGCGGTGGGTGACCGGGCTGGCCCGGCGGTGGGTGCCGGCCTGGCCCGGAGGTGGGTGACCGGGCTGGGAAGGTCGGTCTACGGTGGATGATGCAATGTGACTGTAAGCGGGGTCATGAACTGCCATTTCGATTTCCATAATTACAAGTATGTGTTGGCCTGCACCTCCCCCGCGGAAGGCGTGCACCGCCATGGCGGCGCCACTGATTGAACATTGTTGCAAAAGATGCAACAGTCGCGAAAGTGCGCACTTGCGGTTGCCGATGTGTGTCCGTGACGGCACGTGCACAGGCAGCCAATGGGAAGAGGTACCGCGGGGCGCGTATGCGCCATCGACAATGGCGGAAACAGTGCACCGCCACACCAGGGCCTGTCATTGGGCCTTTTCGAATGAGGCATCCAGGGAGAACCAATAGCTGGCGACGTGTGCCACTGACATGGGCTCTGGGCCCTATATATGTGTGACTTTCACAAGCACACATTCACTGCTTTGATCCAGTGCTGCCTGTGACAATCACCTCGACCTGCTGCTGCTGAGCTGACCAACGGCTGCTGCCTGTGACCATCACCTCGACCTGCTGATGCTGAGCTGACCAACGGCTGCTGCCTGTGACCATCACCTCGACCTGCTGCTGCTGAGCTGACCAACGGCTGCTGCCTGTGACCATCACCTCGACCTGCTGCTGCTGAGATGACCAACGGCTGCTGCCTGTGACCATCACCTCGACCTGCTGCTGCTGAGCTGACCAACGGATGCTGCTGTTGTGCCACAGTCCAGGACCTTGCCATGCAGGGAGTGCGAGAGACCCGGTCGAGTCCCTTCACCGCAGCGGAGCTGGATGTCCTTGTGGACGGTGTGCTCAGCCACTACCAACGGCTCTACGGTGCACCCGGACAGGTGGTAAGTACAGTAGTGTACATGTTGTTGATCATGAGGTGTTCAGTGGCTCCTGTCTTCTGCAGGCCTGGCGGTGTGCTGTGGGACCTTTACATGTGTAGTGCTGAGCATGGCTGCATGTTGAAACGTGTTACTACGATGTTTGTGCATGTCATACTGTCCACTTACGTTACCCTCTTGTCTCCCATCATGGCAGGTAAAGCTGCACCTTCGCATGGCCGTGTGGAGGACCATAGCACGTGATGTACGGTCAGTGGAGGGGTTCAATAGACAACACACACACTGCCACAAGCGCTGGGACGACATCTCCAGGCTTAGCAAGAATGCGGTGGAGATGACACTGGGGATGATTCCAAGATCTACATGTCTGGCCCGCCGCACCATGACCCCTCTTATGCACCGTATCATTGCTGTGACGCATCCTCACCTGTCCGCCCAGCTGAGTGGGGAACCACAGCAAACTAGCGGTAAGCAGATTGTATGTGTATGTTACTTGGGCCTGCAATGCATGTATTGGTGCTCACACAGTAGTGGCTTCCGTGGTGCGTATGTTTAGCTGAAATACCATGCTGGTGCCATTAGCGGAGTAGGCGTTGGCATCCATGTCTGCCAGGTGAACAGCCCACTTGCTTAGTAGTTGAGGGTTCCAGGACATGCCGTTGAGGTCTATGGTCCCATGGCATGACATGTGTGCAGATAGTAGGGGTGGGACGTGTGCAGGATGTGTGCTACATGTACAATGTATGTAATGGAATACTAGATCTGTTGTCCTTCAGTACGTGAGTGTGGCACTTACTCACACCGCGTTTCTCTCTATTTCAGCTTTGGCAGAGGGAATTGACCCACAGACGACGGAGATGAGTGGTGGCAATGCTTCCGAATCAGAGGTCACACACACGTAGACTGACACTGAAGAGGGCAGCCCCGGAGAGGGGGACAGGACCGTCCCTGAGGACTCACATGTGGAAACACCATCGCCCTCATCCTCAGAAAGTGTTGGTGAGTCCGCACTGTTGGCACAGACAGGGAGTGGGCAATCAACACCTTCAGTCGGGACACAGTACACAGGGCCCACACTGCCACCCACTGCAACATGTACTGCTCGTGCTCGCCAGAGGAGGGGGAGCAGAGTTGCCTTCGGTGCAGGAACCGCCGCCCCTGCCCCAGTGACACAAAGTGCACTTTGTGCAGAGGCTGTTGATCTGCTGCGACAGCTGTGTGTAGGGCAGACCAACATGATCAATGCATTTCAAGACCACAATAGAAAGTTGGGGCAGGTGGTGGCATTCATGGAGGAGATGCATGGCGATGTTGCTGGTCTCCACAGAACAGTTCAGTCATTGGCAAACACTGTGTCCTCAGCCATTGTACAGTCGCATAGACAGGGTGCTACTTCTGTACAACCATCCACACCACTTGATGTTACAGGGGAGAGTGAGTCTTCAGACCAGGCCTCTTATTCAGGTTATTACACTAGGAGCAGCCACAGGCAGCAAGGCAGGGCACGGAGGGCACAGACACCATCCCCTAAGCCTGTGATCTCTTTATCCGAAGACGACGTGTCCAACACTGGAGTTGACACACAGGATCATCTAGGGGTGTGTGTGGAAATGGATTCACATGCTACACAGCCATCCTCCACCAAAGTGACTCCCAAGCCACCTCCCAAGAGTAGGGACACTCCCAAGGACAAGGACAGTACCAAGGAAAGGGCACCTCCCAAGAGCAGGGACACTCCCAAGGACAAGGACAGTACCAAGGAAAGGGCACCTCCCAAGAGCAGGGACACTCCCAAGGACAAGGACAGTACCAAGGAAAGGGCACCTCCCAAGTCAGGGACACTCCCAAGGACAAGGACAGTACCAAGGAAAGGGCACCTCCCAAGGGCAGGGACATTCCCAAGGACAAGGACAGTACTAAGGAAAGGGCACCTCCCAAGAGCAGGGACACTCCCAAGGACAAGGACAGTACCAGGGAAAGGGCACCTCCCAAGAGCAGGGACACTCCCAAGGACAAGGACAGTACCAAGGAAAGGGCACCTCCCAAGAGCAGGGACACTCCCAAGGACAAGGACAGTACCAAGGTAAGGGCACCTCCCAAGAGCAAGGTAGCTTCAAAGGAGAGGGACACTACAATGGACAAGTCTGCACCCAGGGACAGGGCACCGGCAAGGGATCAGGGCCATTCCAGGGACAGGACACCTCCGACGTCCAAGGCACATCCCATGGCCAAGGGTTCTCCCATGGACACGAGCACAATCAAGGACAGGCATATATCACCTCTGGTTGCACTGAGGATGATGTTTAAGGAACGTACAACACATGTGTCAGCGGTGGAGTCCCCCCATACCTCTACTCCCATCCACGCCCCGCTAAAGCAGAGGAAGGAGTACACTGTTGTTGATTCCCCATTACACATGATGCAGAGTGCAGAAGGCAGGCCCACAGCAAACGGCAGGCAGGGTCCAGCACGTCCCCAGAGAGCAGACCACCACAAGCACATGATACACCTTTGATGTCTGGTGATGCCACTCCACTTACCAGTACAGGCATGTCCGGGGTGCCTCTACATTTCACAAAGAAACGGAGACACACACCACTGAGACCTGAACACCCCAATGTCGCTCCAGTACAGCTGTCCCCAGCTCCCAGAGCCACCCTGCCTCCTGGCCCATACAGCCCTGTGGCTCACCATTTCAGTGGTCCAAGTGGCTCAGCTGCTGTTCACTCACATGTGTCAGGTGCAGGCATGGTATTTGTTGGTCAGTGTACAGGGACATGTCCGGCCAGTGTGTCTGGGTCTATGGCACATGTGTCAGTCAGTAGATCGGTGGCTGTGTCTCACACTCCTGTTTCTGGTGCTGGCGGTGTGTCTGGGTCTAGGGCTCATGTGTCAGTCAGTAGATCGGTAGCTGTGTCTCACACTCCTGTGTCTGGTGCTGGCGGTGTGTCTGGGTCTATGGCTCATGTGTCAGTCAGTAGATCGGTGGCTGTGTCTCACACTCCTGTTTCTGGTTCTGGCGGTGTGTCTGGGTCTATGGCACAAGTGTCAGTCACCACAGCTGTGGCTGTGTCTCACACTCCTGTTTCTGGTGCTGGCGTTGTGTCTGGGTCTATGGCTCAAGTGTCAGTGAGTAGATCGGTGGCTGTGTCTCACACTCCTGTTGCTGGTGCTGGCGGTGTGTCTGGGTCTATGGCTCATGTGTCAGTCAGTAGATCGGTGGCTGTGTATCACACTCCTGTTGGTGGTGCTGGTGGTGTGTCCGAGGCGAGTTGTTCAAGAATTCCACCAGATTCTGTGGTGTGAGGTCTAGTTGCCATCAGTCACATGTCATTTAAGTTTGTGTGTAGATTGACAAATGTAACCACCTAGGTATTATTAACTCCTTTTGACGGGTCGCTTGACACACGTACTTGGGTAGCCAATGATGTACCTGCTCTGTTGTCCACAATGCCCTGTTGCTGTTCTGATACTGCATTCTGCCCTCTCAAGTGCTGCCAATGATGTACCTGCTCTGTTGGGCACAATGCCCTGTTGCTGTTCTGATACTGCATTCTGCCCTCTCGCGTGCTGCCAATGATGTACCTGCTCTGTTGTCCACAATGCCCTGTTGCTGTTCAGATACTGCATTCTGCCCTCTCATATGCTGCCTCTGATGTACCTGCTGTGTTGGGCGCAATGCCCTGTTGCTGTTCTGATACTGCATTCTGCCCTCTCACGTGCTGCCAATGATGTACCTGCTCTGTTGTCCACAATGCCCTGTTGCACTTCTGATACTGCATTCTGCCCTCTCACGTGCTGCCTCTGATGTACCTGCTCTGTTGTCCACAATGCCCTGTTGCTGTTCTGATACTGCATTCTGCCCTCTCACGTGCTGCCAATGATGTACCTGCTCTGTTGTCCACAATGCCCTGTTGCTGTTCTGATACTGCATTCTACCCTCTCACGTGCTGCCTCCTATGTACCTGCTCTGTTGTCCACAATGCCCTGTTGCTGTTCTGATACTGCATTCTGCCCTCTCACGTGCTGCCTCTGATGTACCTGCTCTGTTGTCCACAATGCCCTGTTGCTGTTCTGATACTGCATTCTGCCCTCTCACGTGCTGCCTCTGATGTACCTGCTCTGTTGTCCACAATGCCCTGTTGCTGTTCTGATACTGCATTCTGCCCTCTCATATGCTGCCTCTGATGTACCTGCTCTGTTGTCCACAATGCCCTGTTGCTGTTCTGATACTGCATTCTGCCCTCTCATATGCTGCCAATGATGTACCTGCTCTGTTGTCCACAATGCCCTGTTGCTGTTCTGATACTGCATTCTGCCCTCTCACGTGCTGCCTCTGATGTACCTGCTCTGTTGTCCACAATGCCCTGTTGCTGTTCTGATACTGCATTCTGCCCTCTCACGTGCTGCCTCTGATGTACCTGCTCTGTTGTCCACAATGCCCTGTTGCTGTTCTGATACTGCATTCTGCCTTCTCACGTGCTGCCTCTGATGTACCTGCTCTGGTGTCCACAATGCCCTGCTGCTGTTCTGATACTGCATTCTGCCCTCTCCCGTGCTGCCAATGATTTCCTACTCTGTTGTCCACAATGCCCTGTTGCTGTTCTGATACTGCATTCTGCCCTCTCATATGCTGCCTCTGATGTACCTGCTGTGTTGGGCACAATGCCCTGTTGCTGTTCTGATACTGCATTCTGCCCTCTCATATGCTGCCTCTGATAGACCTGTTCAGTGCAATGGACTGTTGATGCACTTAGCCCCTCTCATGTGCTGCCTCTGATGGACCTGTTCAGTGCAATGGACTGTTGATGCACTTAGCCCCTCTCACGTGCTGCCTCTGATGGACCTGTTCAGTGCAATAAACTGTTGATGCACTTAGCCCCTCTCATGCGCTGCCTCTGATGGACCTGTTCAGTGCAATGGACTGTTGATGCACTTAGCCCCTCTCACGTGCTGCCTCTGATGGACCTGCTCAGTGCAATGGACTGTTGATGCACTTACCCCCTCTCATGTGATGCCAGTGATGTACATGATCTGTTGTACCCAATGCCCATGCTCTTGGATATTCTGATATGATGCACCTATTATGTTGAATAAAGCTAATAAATCATGTTTTGTGGTTTGTCGCTGTCATTCATGGTTGTGTACTTCAATTGTGTATATTTTTGTCTGTTCGTCAATGTATTTCCTGTGTCATGACACTCCCCCCTCCCAACGTCACAGCCCTGCCAGATACTCCCATTCCGACAGTAAATTGTGTGTAGCGTACCTGCGTCGTCGTCGATGATGGTCCATAACTTGCTGGTGGAGGATCGCGAAGAGTATCGGAAAAGCGTGTAGCGCTGGGTCCATGTGGGCGAGCTGCTTGTGGTGGGTATCTGTGGTTTGTTAGCTGTGGGGAATCCGCCGTGTTCAGGCAGGTTGTTTTTCCGCCATCGTGATTTGGGACACGGTCGGAGACATCATTCCGTACGGCGGTGTCTCTGGATTGGTTACGTCCGCCGCGGGGTCGGGTGTAATTCCGTGGGGGTGCATTCTCTTCCGCCGCGTACGGAGTTTTGACAGTGTTTCCCATCCTAATATGGCGGTCGGACGGTCCGCGGCAGGCAGACGGAAAAGGGCTTTTTCCGCCTACTCCAGGACGGCGGTCGTCCTTCCGTCCGCCATCCTAATGTGCCCCTTAATTCCTAATTCTTCGTGTTTGGAATACAAGGAGGTACGCAGGGGGACTCTCAAGATTTGTTCCAAATATTTATTTTGTACAGTCTGTAATTTGTTGACAGCGCTAGCTACCGTACAGGACTTTAGAGACGCAGAAAGACTGGTATAGCTTTAAAATCACCCCGCGGACCAAGTGCCTAGTCTATGAGGTTAGTTTGCAATAACTTCCATTGATTTTTTCATGTCCAGTAACTTAGCCTCCTGCAAGTGTTTCCAATTTAATTTTGCATCAAATAAAATTCCCAGGTATGAAAAAGCTGGGACCTTGGCTAAACCTGGGAAATCTTCCTTAAAAATGTTTGATATGATTGCCCGGGTACCTATTTCCATGACATACGATTTTGTAAAATTGGGCTTCAAGTCCAACCCATTCATGAAAGAAACAAACACATCTATCAAGGCCTGTAGGCTGATTGGTGTTTGTGCCATCAATTCTGCGTCATCCGTGTACAACAAAACCGGCACAATTCTCCTTCCTACACTGGGGTGTCAGTATGTAGTGATGTCAGGGCGGCTTCCAAACCATTAATATATTGTAAATAAAAAAGGGGCTAAAGTGCACTTTTGGCAAACCCCCCTGGTACAAATATTATAATCTGTAAGATCCCCTTCATGAGAATATTTGACTGCAGCAGTGGTTTTGGCATGGAGAGTCATTAGTATATTTATGATCGACGGCTCAACCCCTAGGAAACCAAGTCAAATCCACAATTTCTTGAGGTTCACCCAGTCGAATGCTGAGCTGAGGTTCATGAAGCTCAGAAAGAGAGATCCGGGTTGGGCAATCGTATATTTAGAGATAAAAAGATGAAGATTTAGGCACTGTTCTGTAGTTGATAATTTGGTTTTTGCCAGCCCAATCGGAGAGCCTATTTAATAAAATCTGGCCCAAGACCTTAACTGTAGAGTTGGTGAGGGATATGGTACAGTAAGACTGCGGGTTGTCCCTGTCTCCCTTCTTGAAAATCGGGACGATGGAGGCGGTAGACCATGAGGGTGGCATCCCGTTCCTTACTGCGGCATTTAGCACACTACTCAAAACCGGAGCCCACAGATCAATATTGTCCCCTCGAGTCCTGGAGCCTTATTCCAGAACAATCTCCAAAGCTCATCCAGGATACAGGTGACAGGAGCATCACTGGGGCAGGGCTCTAAATCATCAGTGGATTACATGCATTACTAACAGTAACAGTCAGTATGTCATGCATAGACATGCGTTATGCTAATCTTAAACTCTTCATGCATATTTCTCCAGTACAATATATAATATCCCAGATCCTTTGACACAGTGTCTGGAATTCCTAAAGTGATACTCAAAAATACAACAAAGATTTAAAATATAACTTAAAAACGAAAAATTATTTTAACAGCAATAAACAAAAGATACATTTGACAAACTTTATTATTAAAAACACAAATTCATAAATTATTCACTAATATGATATGATATGATAATGGGGTTTTATAAAGCGCTCGTTCACCAACGGTTTCTTGGCGCTAGGCAGGGGGTGTGCATGGACAGGCGGAGCGAGTACGTTATTGGTTGTAGGCCTGGGAGAATAGCTATGTTTTCAGAGCTTTCCTGAACATGGAGTAAGACTCGATTTGACGTAGTTCGGGCGGTAGTGTGTTCCAGAACTGGGGTGACAGGAACGTAAATCGAAGTCCACCATGTTTCTTACGTTTAAAGGAATAGGGAGTAAGGAGATTGGGGATGGCAGAACGAAGGGCGCGGCGGGGGATATAGCGCTGAATTCTGTTGGATATGAAGACTGGCCCATGGGAAGACAGAGCTCTGTGGATCAGACAGCCTAGTTTGAAGAGGCAGCGTTGGGCAACTGGGAGCCAGTGAAGACTTTTCAGCAGGGGTTTTACGTGGTGCGACCTAGGTTGGCCGTATACGAGTCTGGCCGCATGGTTCTGGACCAGTTGAAGCCGCTGTAACTGGTAGGCGGGGATTCCAGCGTATAAGGAGTTGGAATAATTGATTTGTGACATGACTAAGGCCAAGATGACCTGGACGAGGGCCTCAAAGGAAAGAAATCTAATTTTCCGGATCCTGCGTACGTGGAAAAAGCAGGAGGAGACTACCGAGTTGACCTGAGTCTTTAGGGTGAGATCACTGCTAATTGTGACACCAAGACTTTTGACCGCACTAACTGTGGAGGGTGGAGGGCCCAGGGTGGGTGTCAAGAAGTTATGGTTCCAGGGGTTGAATGAGGGCCTAGTGAGTGCCAGCTCCGTCTTGTCTGGATTTAATTTTAGTTGGCTTAGCTTCATCCAATTTCTGATGAACGTCATGGTAGACTGAAAAGTTTCCATTGCGGGTGGGGAGGGGTCAATGGTAAAGACGAGTTGGATGTTATCGGCGTAGTTGAAAATAGCTATGTCTCTCCTCCGTAGATCTGAGATCAGTGGCAGAATTCACAGATTGAATAGAAGCGGGGAAAGAGAGGAACCCTGGGGGACCCCGCAGATGAGTTTGTTTTTCTCCGAAGTGAAGTCAGAGAGGCGGACAGCTTGATGGCAATTGCTGAGGAAAGAGATGATCCATTTTAGGGGGATGCCCTGGATGCCGGCGCCCTCGACTCGTTCAACCAATAGGTTGTGGTCAACGGTGTCAAAGGCCGCCGACAAATCCAGAAGGACAAGAACCTGCAAGATGTTTTGGTCCGCCCCCTTTCTTAGTTCATCATGGACTGCCAACATGATGGATTCGGTCGAGTGTTCGGGTCTAAAACCAGCTTGGTGTGGATCCAGGTAGTGTGAGTGTTCCACAAATGCACTGAGGCAGCTTGCGACATAAGCTTCCAAGATTTTTTGCAAGAAGGGTAAAAGCGAGATGGGTCAGAAGTTACTGGGTACGATAGGGTCGGCCCCTGCTTTTTTCAGGATGGGTCTTACTTCTGCAATTTTAAAACAGTTAGGAACAATGCTTGTGGACAGGGAGTTGTTAAGGAGGGATAATGGGAGTTCAGGGAGCTGGAGAAAAATGTCACGGGAAATGTGGGGGGGGGGGCAGCTATCTGTGGGGAAACCAGAACAGACTTTTTTAAGGAAGGAAAAGAAAGTCTCTTGAGTGATAGGTGGAAAAAAGTCAAATGAGAGCGGGTTGCGTTGTGTCAGGGCAGGCTCTGGGGGGAGACGTTCTTGGGGATGCTGGCTTTGATTTTGGAGATTTTGTCAAAAAAATAAGTGTTGAGGGAGTCACAGAGCTGTTATGAGGGGACTAGTTTGGTTGTAATACGGTCGGGCTTGACGAGTTCGTCCACGATAGAGAAAATGTCTTTAGCTTTGTTGGTGGAGTTGAGGATTTTTGATGAGAAGTAGTCTGATTTGGCTTTTAGAATGACTGCTTTGTATTCCTTGAGAGCCAGCATGAAGGAAGATTTTTTTATAGGGCAATAGTTCCGTCTCCACTTGCGCTCCAATTGGCGCAGGGTCAATTTAATCTCTTTTAGGTTGTTGGTAAACCAGCGTTGTGCGTCATGTGGTCTTCTGCAATTTACCTTCCTGAGAGGAGCCAATCTGTATCTGGCTGTAGCCAACCAGGCATTGATGGTATCTGCCTGGACATGGGGAGATGATTGGGGGCCATTGGGCGGGAAACTGGGGTGTTTAGAGGTAGCTAAGAGGGAGCAGAGCTCGGAGATGTCAACCCGGCTCCAGTTCCTTGCCTGGCCGGTCCCTGGGAGAGGGGTTTTAATAGGAGGGGAGGTCGGGATGGAAAAAGAAATGAAATGGTGATCCGACCAGGTACAGGGAGTGACCTGTATGTCTAAGATCTTCAAGTTGGAGGACCAGACCTTTTCCAGTGTACGCCCTTTGGTGTGGGTGGCTACCTTGATGTGCTGTGTAAGGTTCAACCCGGTCAGTAGCTCTGTAAAAGCCACTGAAGAGGAGCTCTCACGTGCAAAGCATGGCCAGTAGTTGAAGTCGCCAATAATTAGTAACCTAGCATGATTTATGGCAAGTTCTGCGATAGAGTTTCCAAAAACTTGCAGGAAAGTAGGCATGTGGCTGGGAGGTCTGTAGACTAATGCACACACAAATGGGGAAGCGGGTGAGTCAAGTTTACAGAGAAGGCAGTCTACCAAAGGGATTTGTGAGGTAGAAAGGGAGGTGAATTTGTGGGCTTGTGAGATTATGGCCGCCACCCCACCACCTGCCTTAGACTCTGATCTGTTGGCCTAAAGGGAATAGTAGTTATTGGGGATGGCTGCCAACATATCTGGGGATGATTCCTCTGTCAGCCAGGTTTCTGTTAGGAGTAAAATGTCAGGCTTATGGGTGTCTAAAAGATAGAAGATCTCTAATTGATGCTTGACCATTGATCAGGTATTAAGGTACCAAATGGACAGGCTATCACGGGTCTGCTTTCTCAGAGAGGAAAGAGGTGTGGGGAGGATATCCCTTTGGGGCTTGACGCATTGGGGGGAGTCCGGTAGGAGGGGGGTGGTGTTCCCAACCATGGACTTGGGCAATAGCAGCCCAAATTCCTTCAAAGTTTTACTGGTGTCAGGGGAAATGGCCTGGATGACCACAGTAAAAGTAATTTGGCTCGAGAATAATGGAGGGGGAATTGGGCAGGGTGCATGGCCCCTGGCCCCGACTGGCCACGGACTGGCCCAGACGGGCTTGCTTTTGGCGCACCTTTGGCGCTGCACGCGTCTGCTGCGCGACGGGTAGCACATAGGAAGATATAGGCTGCGAGCCGGCGCTAGTCGCAGAGCTCCGCCCCCAACTGCCACCAAAGAGGTACTGCTGCCTGTATCAGCCTGCACCCTTCACAACAATCGGGATAACCTGTGGTGGACCGGGGTGCAGGCGGCAGGACAGGGCAGGAAAGTGCAGGTGAGCAAAGTACAATTTCCTGAGGTGATGTGCAAATTAGCAATTATTTTAAAAACAAAGTGTAAAATCGGAGATCAGGCGGTCTAAATGATTACGGCTAGGTAGAGAGGCACACCCAGACTTACATGACCAATTTTCTATGCCGCTGCAGTCTGTGATCACGCGTCCACTGCGTGGACGAAGATGTTACAGCAGATATAGCCTGTGAGCCCGGAGCTAGTCGCGGAGCTCCACCCCCAACTGCCACGGAAGAGGTACTGCTGCATGTGTCAGCCTGCACCCTCCACAATAATCTGAATAACCCGTGGTGGACTGGGGTGCAGGTGGCAGGACAGGGCAGAAAAGTGCAGGTGAGCAAAGTACAATTTCCTGAGGTGATGTGCAAATTAGCAATTATTTTAAAAACAAAGTGTAACATTGGAGATCAGGCGGTCTAAATGATAACGGCTAGGTAGAGAGGCACACCCAGACTTACATGACCAATTTTCTATGCCACTACAGTCTGTGATTACGTGTCCACTGCGTGGACGAAGATGTTACAGCAGATATAGCCTGTGAGCCCGGCGCTAGTCGCGGAGCTCGACCCCCAACTGCCACGGAAGAGGTACTGCTGCATGTGTCAGCCTGCACCCTCCACAATAATCGGGATAACCCGTGGTGGACCGGGGTGCAGGTGGCAGGACAGGGCAGAAAGGTGCAGGTGAGCAAAGTACAATTTCCTGAGGTGATGTGCAAATTAGCAATTATTTTAAAAACAAAGTGTAAAATCGGAGATCAGGCGGTCTAAATGATTACGGCTAGGTAGAGAGGCACACCCAGACTTACATGACCAATTTTCTATGCCGCTACAGTCTGTGATCACGCGTCACTCAACAATTGATGTACATACTATGTCCACTGTTAATAAAATACATAAATAAATGTTTAATAAACCCCCCTCTTTCCATGCTATGTTTTATCACCCTCTCCCCTTCCCCTCCTCCATTCTATCTACTTCCCCTGATCTTACTACCTCCTTTCCTGAATATCTCCCCTTGCTTGCTTGTTCCCTTACATATATGTCCTTTTTGTTTGTCTTGATCTTACTTGTCACTATGTTGCCAGGCTCTAATAACTGTGTAACCTTTTGTAACAATGTCCCCTGCAATTTATGGTCTGACACCGACAGCGGAGATCTAGCACTTTGAACTATGTCCGGTGGAGCTAACTTGATAGCTACAGACGAGATGGGCTATGGACTTCCCACTCAGCCATCACCTACCCAGCATGACATTGGGCAGACTTTTTCCTTTGTCTCCTTGTTGTATCTTGCTCCTCGTTTCCCTTTTACCCTTACCCCCTTACCTTTCCTCGCGCCATTAATCTCACCTTATATGCTATTTAAATGTGTCGAGCAACCAATGTAACCTGTAACTGATGTAACCTAGAGACCTAGCTATCTGACTGATGCCCGATGGAGCTACCTTGAGAGCTAAAGGGGAGACTTGCTGTGGATTCCCTCCTCGGCCGTCACCTACCCAGTCGGTCATTATGCAGATTTTCCCTTCATCTCTCCTACCGTCTACCTCTCCTCCCCCTTCTCACTCCTCGTCTCCCCTATCTGCTCTATTTGTCTCCCCTTCTCGCTCTTTTATGTGTTGCATATATTTATCTATACCCCCTTACCCTTCTAGGCTCCATTTACTTCGTCTTCTACTCTCTTGGGGAAAAAAAAGAATTTTAGTAGCTGATGTAACGTGTAACTGATGTAATTTTGTAATGTCTGTGGAACCTTATGTAAAGCGCTTTGATACCTCCAGGTCTAGCCAGCGCTACATAAAACTCTCAAAATAAAAATGTATTAACATTAACCAACAAAAATAATATAATTTCAATATATTCCCATCTGATTCCTCGAAAAAACAAACAACCTGCTACTATAATTAACCAAATATAATAAATATACTGTAAACATTTTTGAAAATGCAACACTTAAATATAAAATATTTAAATAATAAATGTTACATATTTGTCATTTACTTAACATCCCAACCTAATTCCCTTCAGAACTATCAACCCGCTACTAAAATATAAATTTCTAACAAACATATATACATTTAAATGTACCAAAACATTTAAAAAATAATTAATTTAAAAAATGTGGAAAAAAATAATTTTTGATAATTAATAATAAATTACGTAATTAAAAAACAATTCATTAATCTACAATTACTTGTACATAATTACATTCCCACCTTCTTTCTCTACAAACCAACATCCCACTATTACAATATATTTATAACTGATAAACAATTAAACACATTACATAAATATAATTAATTCCGTTTTTAATTTACAAACCAAAATTATTAAGCATTGAGTACCAAGTGTAATTTAATTTACAACCCACACTATTACCTTACAAACCCAACTGACCAAAATATTATATGACACAACATGTTGGTACTAATGGTATTGTTCAATAGGATATTTATCTGCTATAATATTAAACAATATTTTGTGCAATCACCAAATTAAACCCTTTCCTGCATAATAGTATGCTAAAGGAATTTTACCTATTATGCACAAGCTGATTATAATTATTGGTGGTGAGACCTTTTTTAAGATTTCAACCCCCACAATATGAAACCATTCATCAGCCTTTGAAATTGCACCTGCAATCAAACTAAACCAGTTCCTGTGCCCCAGCCTGTTCAAGAGCATTTCCTTCATGATAACCATTAGATATATTTAAATTTATATACTTTCAACTGAAACAAACTCTCAATACTGTCATTTTCAACTCACTGCACACAGCCCCCTCTTTGGCAAGGACAATATCAATGCTAAACTATTTTGCAAAACCATAGTGTTCCATCCAATTATTTTGTTATTAATCTTGGTTAGTACACACAGTGTATTAGTTGCCAGTCGAGCATCCAACGTCGTCAACTTTATTATCTTCATATCATTTAAGGCAACATCAATAGGAGGAATTAGCACTACAAAAATATCTATAAACATCTCTCCAAATTCATCTTTTACTTTTTTGAGTCCATTGTTACTCATTTCATTGACATGGTACACTCTATGGAACACTAAAGCAAGATAGAACTTACCCACCAAATTGTGTGGTACAAAATAGGCCATTTTACCACAAACAAAATAATGTTCTCTACACATAGGCTATTTACCCATCATAAAATCATCATCAACCAAAAGATTATAACAAAATTTACTCTCCCCAGGCATTTCATACAACTCCAAACCAACAGATTTCTCACGCATCAGCTATACAACTCTTTTTCACTCTTCCTCAATTCTAAGTCCATGATGTGTCTTTGAATGTCTGAATCTCAATCCTTGCAATTCATTACTTTTCTTCTCATCCAAATGTCTACACATTTTCACTCTTCTCATTAAATGCTCTAAAAAAACTCAATTTAATATGACTCACTGTACACACACTCTTCTCATCACTAATGTTAGTAGTGCTAATAGCCTTAAATAGCTTTATATGTTCTGCAATTGAACCTATGCACCAAATATTTGCCAACTTTTCCTATGTAGGATCTATATACTACATCACTAACATCCAGAAAACTTTGCTCATGAAGAATTGGCATCAATTTACTGTATGACAGACAGTAGTAAAGAGGTTGGTAATTCAGGCCACCCCTTCTGCTGGATGAACAATTGTAGATGTTATTCTAACTTAATACTCATTGATATTCGCTTGCATAGATATCCTTGTTATATTCATTCATTGGCATATTTTTAACAAAGCTATCATCCCTATAATTATTAAAGCCAACATACATTTCAATTTCAGATTTAGGTAAGGCATATCCAACTGTAGAGTGAAGAATACATATTGAAATTATTAACGAAAAGGTTAGAGAAATACCAAATAACAGCACATTTCGCCATTACACATTTTAGAAATATGTTATTAAAAATAAAAATCTAAAATATTAAATATTGTGCAAAATAAAAAGCATTCAATTGTCAATATATCATTAGCATTAAGAGATATAGGTCAAGAAATGTTCACAGGAAAACTGCCTATCTTGAACTAGATACCCAAGGAGTGGTACAAAATGTATCTTCCAATCACATAGACAGGAAACATACTCTAACTAAAGAAATAGTAATGGTACTTTGAAAAATGTAAAACCTAAAAAAAAACAATTTTCAGTTCTCCATTAAAACTGATTCAATTACATTTTTCTTCAATTTCATTTTACAACAAGTTCACTGTGGTTCTTCAGACATGAACCAATAGTCTTTCAAGTAAATGTCTCTTTGTTATGGATGGATCGTATCTAAGTACTTACTAGCAGCTACATACTTCTTACTCGGTACACTTACTCTTGTAGATCTTCTAAACGTGTTGCTCTGTCTCTTTTGCACATAAATCTGGCTCTGTATGCATTGTTTTTTGTACTTCCAATCTGGGACTTTCTTTTGGCACTCTGCTCCTATGTCCTATGCTCTCAGGCAAACCATCTTATAGCCAGCTTTGATAATTAGACCCAGTTATGACAACTGTTGCAAATTTATCATTACTTTCGCTGTGCAGTTTTCGACTGGAACAGCTTTATATGCTCTGAGGATTTCTGAAGCTCACACTTTTGTTGCACTCTTGCTGAATGATTTTGCTCAGTTTGATGATGTCTACCCTATGCTTTTTCTTCTTGAAGTTCTTGTCCGCCCTCTGGATACAGGTAGGAAATCAAGTTTCACACTGTGAGTCAGTGGTTGATGTCACCACTTCTTCATCTTTATGTGAGACACAAGGAGCCACTGTGCAAGCCTGTGCACTTCACAGCAATATTCGTTATGAGTATTCAGAGCGATCTTATATCAAGTCAGCTCTTCCTCACAAGCTTCTTCACCACAACCGACTCACCCATTTGTAGATGGCGGCTGGGCTATTCACTTTTCAATGGTGGATTCAAATTCACCCAGTACAGAGAGTGCCACATCAGCCAAGCCCTTGCACAAATACAATATAAGGTCTTCAGAAATGTTTACAAGTGCAACAGAAAGAAAACCAAGAACTTGCATTACTCTCCCGATAATAACTTCATGGGAAGAGTCTGCTGTCACTTTATTAGGGTGCTTCTCCTGCTCATTTGAGCTAGATGAAGCATTTTCAATAATGCACTCCTAAATTGAGATCCTTTAGCTGATTTTAAAGAAGTCAGCAAACAGAATTTAGGGATCAAATCCCTCAACAAGAGCTTAGCAACAGTCAGTGTGCCACAACTCCTAGTCGGATAGACCTCCATCTACCAAGAAAAAAGACAATCACCAAAATGCAACACAGATCATTGCACCTAAGCATCTCAACATGATTGATTTGCAATTTAGTAAACTGAGACTCAGACTGACCAATATAACTTGAAGTCACTGTAGTCTTTCTGTCTATGTTTTTTTGTTGATAGGTAACACAAAACTGACAAAGATTTTCAGCTGAAAATAAGAAATGAGGATGAAACCAAAACTTTCTAAAGGTGCAACATGCGTTAGCCCACGCATATGCCACAACATGTGATACAGAATACAATCTGATAAAACAAATTCATCTTCAGGTGACCAACATATATCCTTCTCATCTTTGGTACAAACTGCTTTAACCCACATTTCATTGCCTGGTACATTGTTTTGTAGAGTCCTCAACTCCTCCAATGTTTGCACTACTGTGGCAAAGACACAATTTACATTCTCTTTTTCAGAATTATGTTCTCATTTAATTCCATTTAATGTACCGAGCATAAGAATATAGTATATTACAGCTTCATCAAATTATCTGTTATCAATTGTAACCAGTTAAGCTCCACTCTTATGGGCTGCACTTTTAAAAATAGCAACTTCCCTAGGTCATTAAAACACACAAACAAGTCTAGAATTCTCAGCATATTCATAATTGAAGTGTGACAAAAATCCCTTAGTGACAATAGATGTCCAAAATAATGGACCACTCCACAACCCTATAGATTATCTATGTAGATATAACACTCAAAGCAAAAGAAGGGAGTCCCTGTGTTCCACAACTTTGGGAGAGTTATGACGGTACCACTCTTTTAGAAACACACAGACCCTGTACATTACGAAACCACAAATTTAAAAGTGTTTTTGCTAAATGAAACAAACACAATGTTGCTTAAGGTAAGAAACGATTGTACAATTTATTTAAAAATATCATAAACTCTTTAACACTTTTAGTGCTTGCAATATAAAAAATGATACAAGAAGAACAAAATTAATTAAAAAGGACAAAATTGGTTAAAAACAACAATGATTATTACACAAAAATCAATATTAAAAACAGCAATAGTTGTTGCACACAAGTCGACGCAGCGTTTCGGTTTTATTTTTACACCTTCATCAGGACAGTTTTCTAATTTAGAAAAGAAACATACAGTTAGGATCACAGTAATCATATTTTGTTTTTTATACATTGTTATCAAATCATGTCCTTTATACAATTTAAACGTAAGTTCTTACTGGTATTCTGACAGAATACTATAAGACTATTTTTATTGTTATCATCTGGTTTCTTTAGGGCCGTGTGGTGCTTAAAGAGGATACTCTATTGTTAGGGCAAATAGGATAAAAGTGCTAATTGGATGCATGCACCTTCCAGAAAGTAAGAAATAAAAAATAAAGTACTGCTGTACCTTATATTTACCAAAAAGGGAATAACCAGAGGTCCTCTTTTATCAATTCGAGGTGTTTTTTCGTCCTAGGCCATTCATTCATACACTGGCATCAATACAGTGTGTGAGGAATTCTGAGGATTAATCAAAAGGGTCTCATCTCAAAATATTGTAGGACACAGCTTGAGAAGACAGGTGAATGCCTATCAGGATCGTTCTAGTTACCTTTTCTTTATTGCACAATCCTTACATCTGAGGGTCGAGGAAGCCACCGTTTTCTTTTTTTGGGGGGTCTTATTTGAGATGATTATTCTAATTGTCATCCAGGGAGAAAAACGGAGGAGAGGAAACCGTCAGGGTTTTTACTTGGATTGATGAATTACCCGCCTCCCCTCATCACACATTAGAATTTATTCTGTGGGACTTACCATTAGGTAGTAAAATAACAGGGGGAGGGCCAAATACAACCCTCAACCTCAGTTCAACCGCAGACCAAACACCAGGAGCCAAAAGAATTGGGATTAATAGATAAAGCCCCTATAATCAATCTTTCAAACCTTACCCTCACAGAAACAGAAAATAGACTTTTAGCAAAAGGATTAGGTTTTGCAATAGTCTCCCCAATAGATAGATTCAGTCTAGAACGAGATCTACAGACTTTCTTTCGAAAGATTAGACTACAATCTTTCTTTGAAGATAAAGACACTGTTCCATCAGCAAATAAATCAGGGTTGAAACCTAAATCCAAATGGACTCCGCAGATAGGGCAGGTCAATAAGGACATAGAGGCATTTCAGAGAACTGTAGAAAAGAGTGTCTCAGACCTCCTAGACCATAAACAATGGCTAAACTATAACTTAAAGTTAGAAGAAAAGGAGGCACTAAATAAACTTCAGAACTGCAACATGCTCACGATTAAACCTGCAGATAAAGGCGGCAGTATCGTTATTATGGCAACGGATAATTACAACGAGAAAATCATCTCTATGTTGAACAATGAAGAACATTACCAGAAAGTCAGTAGACACGATTGGCTAGAATTAAAAAAAACAATTAAACGGATGTTAGACCTAGCAAAGGAAGATGAGGTGATTTGCACTGAGGAATACAACTTCCTATACAACGAAAATCCTACAGTACCAGCACTTTACGGATTACCGAAAGTGCATAGAAATTTAGAAAACCCACCCCTTAGACCTATAGTATCTAGCATTGGCTCACTTACTGAACCTTTGAGCAAATATGCGGATATTTTTTTACAGCCACATGTTGTAGCCCAAAAGGCTTATATTAAAGATACGGCAGCAATAATTCAAACGGTAGAGGGTCTTGCTTTTAATAACAACACTCAATTATTGGTAACACTTGATATTGAGGCCCTATATACCAATATCCCGCAAGACAGCACAATTACAATGATAGAGACCTTATTTACCACAGAAAATAGAGACTTGAATCCACAGGAAGTGTTCATTATTGATTGTGTTAATGTTGTCTTGAAAAACAACATTTTTATGTTTAATAATGAATATTTTAAACAAATCAAGGGCACCAGCATGGGAGCAACCTGTGCTCCGAGCCTGGCATGCCTATATGTTGCAGAATTTGAGAATAGACATATTTTTAACCCGATGGCACCTTTTTTCGAAAATATATCACACTGGTCCCGGTATATCAATGACGTTTTTTTTGTTTGGACCGGTACAGTTGAACTATTGAATGAATTCATCTCATGGCTAAACCTTGGCGATAGTAATTTAAAATTTACTTCCAATTTTAGTAGTATCAGCTGCGAATTTTTGGATATTATTATCAAACACGAAGATGGTGTACTAGCAGTTGAACTTTTTACTAAGAGAACAGATCGTAACACCATGTTACATTATACAAGTCACCATCCCCCTTGTCAACGTGATAATATTCTGTTTGGACAATTTTTGAGACTCAAACGCAACTGTACCAATACCAAAGATTTTGAGAAACATTCCAAGGTACTAATGACAAAATTCACTGAAAGAGGATACCCCAAACGCCTAGTGAAACATGCATATAAAAGGGCAAAGTATTTTAATAGAGACAACTTACTCCATAACAAAAGCAAAAAGGACCATAAAAAACCTTTAATTTTTGTTACTAACTATAGTTCCATCAGTAATAAAATCAAAAATATCATAAATAGAAGCTGGCATCTGATAACCAATAAAAATAAAGAAAAAATCCCCAGACCAATGGTTGCATTTAGACGTAATCAAACTCTAAGAAACAAACGAGTACACACCTACAGGGAAGAGTCCACGCTGGTACAAACTACCATCGATAATGCCCCACTACCCACGGGCACCTTTCCGTGTGGTAACTGCTCCAACTGCTCAACAGTTAACAAAGGAGAATTTGTGGAACATAATAATGTAAAACATAGAGTAAAATCCTTTATCAATTGCAGGTCAAAAAACATTATATATATGATAAAATGCCCCTGCAATCTAGTATATATAGGTGAAACCTCGAGAGAAATTAGATTACGGATAAATGAGCATAAATCCGCCATTCGGACAAAAAAGAAAGGAGCTCCATTAACAGATCATTGGCAATTAGCAAGACACACAGTACAGGACCTGACATGGTGCGGTCTGGAAACAGTATATATGAATGCCCGCGGTGGTAATATGGAAATAAAAAGGAAAAAGCGAGAACAATTCTTTATGTCCCGTTTTAACAGTGTTAAACATGGTCTTAATTCTAAAGAAGACTGGGAACGTATTTTGTAATAATCCAGTTCCATATGTATCCCTTAAATAAAGTGTAGACATGAAATAACTGCTAGTTCGGAATGTAATATCTTGAGTGTGCCAATATGGCATAAATGCGATAATAATATATCCCCTTTTGATTCTCGAGGCTTTAAAATCATTTTTGAACCAATAACAACTCGATTATTCCATAATTCAAAATAGTAAATACGGCATCAGCCTTAGGGAATTCCGATTTTGTTAAAAACATTTTCTAAGCATTGGTAAACACGGTCCCGCATGAACTAATCGAGTAGTCCCGCCATTCTTAAATTCATATTGCGGAAGTAGTAATAAAAACTACCAGAGTAGTTCTCGAGTTTGAACTATACTGCGCATATACGGCGCATAATATACAAAAACTACAAATGTAGTCCGCGATTTCGCACTAAACAGGATACCACCTGAAAACTTGGCGGGAATTAGTACCTAGAGCGGATATCCGAGTGGATTTATAAACAGGAAGCCCTCGATTGAGAGTAATAAACGGAAGACGAGGGTTCGGAGAGAAGCAGGGAGGCCGATCTGCGCTTACAAGGTAAGAGAAAGGATAGTGTTGATGACTTAGGCGTAACCCTTGGTTATGTAGGACTCCCTTAAGGTACAATACAGTCCTCCGACCGAGGCGTTGATTACTTAGAGCATGCAAAATGTAATTATCGCACTAGAAAGATGAGTCATACTCCTCCATGCTTTAAAATGTTTTGGAGCGAGCGGAATAAGGGATGGAACGGCATTGATAGATTAAAATACGCGGGACTCCTTTAAGGAAGAATAGAGTCCTTTGACTATAAATCTGTGAGCATTTTGTATAGGGTAAACGTAACTTCCGCATAATAAACGTTGTCACAAACCTCAAGGCTCTCTAATATATTGTATTGAGCCAAGCCAGGGGTGTCATGGCAACGAGTAAATTAGACTTGCAACAGCGGATTGTATCACTACGCTGGCCAGTCTATAAGATGATACTAACGCTATGTAAAATAGAAGTCGGTTAAATATTACCATGAGCTCCGCGACCTCTTTTAGATCAAAAATGACGCTTTAGTCCAAAAACGATAATGGCGTAAGGACTGATAATACAACTAATTGAAAACACTGCATTATATTATAGATCTGGATGAAATACGGATCTAATACCCACACAATACGGACGATTGTTCACTGAAGGACACTGCAATTCGTAACGCTGTTGTCAAGAGCATCCACTTAGATGTCTTTTATTTTACTACCTAATGGTAAGTCCCACAGAATAAATTCTAATGTGTGATGAGGGGAGGCGGGTAATTCATCAATCCAAGTAAAAACCCTGATGGTTTCCTCTCCTCCGTTTTTCTCCCTGGATGACAATTAGAATAATCATCTCAAATAAGACCCCCAAAAAAAAGAAAACGGTGGCTTCCTCGACCCTCAGATGTAAGGATTGTGCAATAAAGAAAAGGTAACTAGAACGATCCTGATAGGCATTCACCTGTCTTCTCAAGCTGTGTCCTACAATATTTTGAGATGAGACCCTTTTGATTAATCCTCAGAATTCCTCACACACTGTATTGATGCCAGTGTATGAATGAATGGCCTAGGACGAAAAAACACCTCGAATTGATAAAAGAGGACCTCTGGTTATTCCCTTTTTGGTAAATATAAGGTACAGCAGTACTTTATTTTTTATTTCTTACTTTCTGGAAGGTGCATGCATCCAATTAGCACTTTTATCCTATTTGCCCTAACAATAGAGTATCCTCTTTAAGCACCCTACGGCCCTAAAGAAACCAGATGATAACAATAAAAATAGTCTTATAGTATTCTGTCAGAATACCAGTAAGAACTTACGTTTAAATTGTATAAAGGACATGATTTGATAACAATGTATAAAAAACAAAATATGATTACTGTGATCCTAACTGTATGTTTCTTTTCTAAATTAGAAAACTGTCCTGATGAAGGTGTAAAAATAAAACCGAAACGCTGCGTCGACTTGTGTGCAACAACTATTGCTGTTTTTAATATTGATTTTTGTGTAATAATCATTGTTGTTTTTAACCAATTTTGTCCTTTTTAATTAATTTTGTTCTTCTTGTATCATTTTTTATATTGCAAGCACTAAAAGTGTTAAAGAGTTTATGATATTTTTAAATAAATTGTACAATCGTTTCTTACCTTAAGCAACATTGTGTTTGTTTCATTTAGCAAAACACTTTTAAATCTGTGGTTTCGTAATGTACAGGGTCTGTGTGTTTCTAAAAGAGTGGTACCGTCATAACTCTCCCAAAGTTGTGGAACACAGGGACTCCCTTCTTTTGCTTTGACTTCTCTCCTTGTCCCTAACTGGAACATTAAGGAGACCTCCTTTCTATTTTTGACTGATATAACACTCAAACCATTGGCCAGCAGCATGCTCTTGTAATAGCTATTATTCCTGTCACCTATGCAGAGGATTCTATTGTACAAACTACATATGTTTCTCTCAAAATCCATCAATGGTATTTCAGACAAGAACCATCTACAAATAAGTTCAAATTAGGCAATACCAATGGCACATCTAGATTGTCTGGTCTTAGTTTGGTACACAATACTGTTATATTGATACAGCCCTGGTCCCAATAATTGCCTCCATCATCAGAATCTTCCCCATCAGGCATTGTCAAGAGTGTGGCAGGAAAAAGGGTGATGCAACATATGATTGGAATGTATTTATCTGCAAGAGGGGTGTTTTCATACTTGGTCAAGTAACTGCTTGTTATTGTTGAGTTTGAATACAAGTCAGTAAAATATTAACTGAATGAGGCACTAACACAATAAGTGTTTAACCCATCACAATCCCTTCAGTCGGAATGGTAAAACATGTAGGAGCGATGCTCCTAAATCAGTCTGGAAGTACAGTGGCTAAAGGGTCTAATATAGCAGAGAAATAAGCCACAGGGAGCTTTGCCCCTCCGTGTTGCTGAGTAAGCAGGGGAGTGAGTATCCTTCTCTTTCATGGCAAAAAAAATAAAAATATTTTTCGTAATTAAGCATTTCAAGACCGTGTATAGTACAGAGACTAGGTCACCGGATGACTCACTTCACAATGAGTAAGACTCTGTAAAAAGCTCTGCAATCAGGGAAAAGTTTGAATTCCTCTGACATCAGTAACCACCATCCCACTTCGTCCTGGGTCATTGGTAGGTTTATTTTCAGAATTTCAGTGATCTGTTCTGTGGACACCTTCCTTGCTGCTTTCTTTGGGGCCAATTACGATATCATTCGGAAAGGCTCCAGATGGGATTCGGTAATGCAGATTCCGATTCAAAACCCTTATTTCCAAACGAATCGTACACATTTCCCAACAACCGATTGTGATGCCGGAAACCATTCGGGCAATCTGGATCAGTTCCAAAAGGCATTCGGACAGCTCAAGTCTTTCAGAGCCGATTCGTATAGCTCTATGGTCATGGTTTCTGGACGAGCGATTAGAATGACAGAGTCGGACAGCAGTTCTGATTTGTTCTGCTTGATACAAAAAGGTGATAATCAGTTTTTGGGGGCCAGTTGCAGGACCCCCTATGCCCAGAGGTGTCTGAATGGGGCCCGTGCGGGTACCACCCAAGGGACCCCTCTTCCAAACCATGCACAATGTGGCAGGCACCATGGGGTGCCCGCCGCAGGATGCAAGGTTTTCCTCGCCCACCCCTTTTTTCAATCAGAGCCTGTATTCTCGGTCAGAAAACAGGCTCCCTTTGAATTCAATACGAGTTCGACCGAACAATGCTGGGAAGCATCGTAATCGGTTAGCCGGACTCGCAGGACCTGATACGTTTGGAAACTAGTCTGAGGCCGATTTATTCAGAGCAGAATTCCGAATAACATCCTAATCGGCCCATTAGTTGAAATGTTGAAATGTTGTTGTGGACCCTTTATGGTCATGCTTTGCAAGATGACTTAGTAGTGCAATAATTTCAAGTTTATAATCATGTCTTGTTTGGATGTGACAATTATACATTTAATACACAAGCCTTGTGTTATAGAGCAAATGCAGACTCTCCAAATCTTTCTTCAGAACGTAAGAGAAGATTTAGTTTCCCTATATAAATTATTAGTATATTACGTGGGATGTGATATGTGAGACATTAAAAAGGTTGGAAGGACCCTACGCCGACAGGTTGATAGTGTCTATAGATGGAACATGTCACGCAGGAGACGGGTCTCCGCTCCCAGATGTATCTGTACTTGTTGCATTACAAGGTGTATGTTGTGCGTCTTGGTTTGGTGCCGGTCTCTTAGTGCAATGTCATAGTTGTATTCTATCTGCACCTTACCTTATTAAGGTTTTCCCACTTGAATAGTTGCGGGTGGGGGGTAATACATTGGGGTCATTGTTATAGATTTATGTAGAGATGCAAAATGTGGTCTAAACATACAAGCTGAAGGATTTAATGTCACAAAAAAAGGAAGTACACACTGGAATATGTTGAAATCACGTATATTCTCAGGAAAGTATTGTTCTACTTACGCACACAGATATGTACTAGAAGACTATATGCTGATATAACGTATTGAGATGACTTGGTCCTCAGATGGACATGGTAACTTGTATGTATATCTGAACAAACCTAATAAAGTTTGCGTTAAAAAAATATATCATTAGTAAATTAAAAAATCTGAATTTGAAGAGATACTGGTTATCCTTATGAAGAAGAGAGGCACAGAAAGGATCATTTGGTACAAATCTATGATAGTGAACCACTCTACATCAGGTTTTGGTATTTCACGGGACGTCAATAATATTACTTTTGAACAGGTATTGCACTGTCCTCCATTTTTTGCTTAGATATTTAATCCCGATGACTGTAGAGTTACAAGGACTTCCTAAAAACCTCTCTTATACTGCTTTCCTCTATAATTCTATCAGTGACAGGTGTAATTCACTCCTCTGCTTCATGAGTTATCTTGTACTGAGGAGTACAAAAACATTTCCATTTCGTTTCACCTTGATCTGCACTGGCTCTGAACTTTGTAATAACTTTCTCTTTCACTGTGTGTCTTAAATTTGGAAGCAAATCCTCTTCAGTGAGAACTGAGAACAACCTCACTCTTGAATCTTGTGACTTTAGTTTGAAATCCAGATCCTCATCCTGTTTATGAATCACCACACCATGCAGTGTTCAATAATCAATGACGCAGTTCATTTTGAACAAAAGGTCAAGAACCTACCAATTACCCGAACTTGTGTCACAAATTATGAATTGATGGTAATTTTTTATTGATTTTATTTTTGCAGGGACATTTTCTGACAACCTATTAGTGATTTGCTTGTTATAAATGCCTACAACTTATTTCCGTTTTCAACAGTGATGGCTGGGAACCTCCATAGATTTAACTGTGGAGCAGGTAGCACCTATATTGATACAGAATAATAAAAGGTGGACTTTGACCGCACCATCTGAATCTTATTCACTCTGGTCTACCTCTAAGACTGCGCCAAGCAAGCACTTCTCTTTCCCCTTCAGACGGCATCACAGTGCCTGCATTTGACTCAGTACAGAAGAAACTCTAAATTTGGATGCAATTTGAGACATTTCGTTACTCATCCCTGAAAGGGTTTGTTGAAAAACAGGATTTTTGGGAAAATTCATAATTTTATTTTGCGTGTTATAATTCATCATTAGGGCAAAGGGCAAGTTTCCGTTGAACTATCTTTAATTTCTAATGTTCTTCACAGAGAACCTCACTCCATTATGTATCATCTGACTCAAATTCTAGCACATTTGGTGTACCATGTATGACAATTGTCTCACAGATATCACAAGGCATAAGGTCTGATAATGATCTTTGTGGATGGAATACGCTATCACAAATGTGAGAGATATTCCTTCTGCAATATCACAAATATAATAAGTTATAATGGAACTTATAATACAGCGGTTGGGCTAATGTCACGTTTGTTGTGGAGTATCCCATCTACCAAGATCATAATCAGGTCCATAGTAGTTTTCTTCATATTAATGTTAACATTAGCCACATTGAATTTGTTGAAAACACTTGTATCAATGTCTTGAGAAACAGTTTGTGGAAATGCTGGGGCATATTATCAAGGAACAGCATTAAAATTATCGCCACTTTAGCGGCAGGAAACTGCCGCTAAAACGGTGATAATGGGCTTGATAAAATGCCGTAGAGAATTCCAATAGAAGCCTATGTTAACACCAGAACATGGGCTTCTATTGGAATTCTCAAGGGCATATAATCAAGCCCATTATCGCTGCTTTAGCGGCAGTTACCTGCTGCTAAAGCGGCTATAATTTTAACGCCGTTCCTTGATAATAAGTCCCGCTGTTCTATTCTGCATAAAATGAGAAGCCTGTCTCTGCATACCAGCTCCCTGCATATCAGAATTTGCATCTGCAACAAAGCCAGAATCAAAACCAGGATCTGACAATTGTGAAACTTTTCTGATTTTGAAATACACCAAGAATTGTACTGATTGTTTTTATGTGAAGTAGAGCAAAGTGAAGGAAAAGTTTGTGATGGCACAATATACTTTCAGAAGTAAAGTACTTTTTCTGTGCCATCATAAACTTTCCCTACTTTTATCTATTTTGCCTCAAACAATCAATACAATTCTTGGTGTATTTAAAAATCTGATCAACAGAGTTTGCTTGCCAACACATCACAGTCTGTTCGATATGGGAACTGCAAATCCAACACAAAGGTTGAAGCTAATCCATCTCCTTTTGTAATTTTGTCAACTGAATTGTAATGTCTTTAAATTTGCATTAATCTCTCATAGTATGCAGTAATCTTAGTAGTACTCCAGTAGCACTCTTCTGTTGAGCGCTCTGATACCCTTTTGGGTCATGTTCAAGCTATACAAAACATTTCAAAGAAATATACATGCAGTAATTCTTCAGGGTCTTGAGTCTTCATCAACTATGTATTTCCTTTTCTGGCATTTTAGACTTCAATTATTCAATCACTAATTGATATTTATCCATCACAAAAGGAGGGGGACCATTCTGAGGAGAACCCCTTGGAAGTTCTTCGTCTGGCCAATTTGCAACTGCCTCGCACTTCAGCTGCAAGTCTTTAGAAATAATGATATTAAACTGTGCATTCAAGTCTATCCAAAGAACCTTTGAAATCATTCTGATTATTTCTACCTATGTATACCACCTATGTGGTTTTTCTTTAAACTTTAGATTTGATTTGTGAATGTCAAGTGATTCAGTCCTGTTCATGGGACTTACACATATACACCTCCATGTACTTTTCTCAAAGGGAATTCTGCAATTACTTCACATTCATCACTTTTCATGTCTTCTTTTTTTTCAACTTCCACCTTTTCTACAAATATTTTTCTCTGTATTCATTTAAGTTACCCAAATTATTTATTATTTGTATTCATTTGTTCACATTTGTTCTCAATCTAACATCTCCATTCTCAGTAATTCACTATCACTCATTTCCATTCTAGAATTTCTATGCAATCGCTTTCTTGGGAGGTCAATACTAAATTCATTTTTCAAATTTTCAAGCTTTTAATTAGCATCATATGAACACCTTGATGCTTCTTTACCCAAGTATCTCAACTCTTCTTTACTATAAAAAAGTATGGGGCATATTAGTAAGAACCTCGTTAAAATTATCACAGTTTTAGCGCAGGAAACTGCCGTTAAAAAGGCCTAATGGGCTTGGTAACAGGCGTTATAGAATTCCAATAGATGCCCAGGTTAGATGTGCAGGATATCTAACCTGGGCTCCTTGGATGATAACAGACAAAGAGAAAACACATCAGTGTCTGACACTAGTTTTTGCATGCATTTTAGAGCACAATATAAAACATAACTAGGCTTACTTATGTCAAAAATAAAACATTAAAAAAAGATTGCATAGTGCATCTCCAGTATTAAATACAAATACAAACGAATCACTTGTTGAATTTGCTTCCAAAATAGCTTGAGCCATTCCAGTTCCATCTCTCTCACAAGTGCATCAGTACAATTACTAAGGTTTGTTAGAACATTTTGTTTGATTCTTTTGGAAATCAAAATTAATATCTTCCTGCTATCCATCCTCATATTATTCAGGAAGATGTATTTTGGTGCACAGATTCTATAGGATAACTCTCTTATGCATACTTGCAGAAATGGAGAGATGCAATGCCAGAGTCTAGTCATCTCAACAATTGTAATTAAATGCAATTGTACAGATGACTAGACTCTGGCATTGTACCATTTGCAAGATTTAATGAGCTAGAATATTTCTCTAGGACCACTTTCTTTTGTTCTTCAATGAGAAACCAAAATAAAGTCTAGTTTAAGTACTTAGATCTCTAGTTATCTGACATACTGTCACATTATTCTTTCTGCATAGCACAGATGTTGCAGGATGTGCCTCTTCAGTGGAACCCCAGTGTAAATGGTCAATTACATGAGACATGGCAGAGACTTCGCACTCGGGGTGGAGAACTCCATACATAAAAAGGAAAGGCAGATCTATCTTTCTATGTGTGGAATTCCCCACCCCCGCTGCAAAGTCTTCACTGTCATAAACTTACTATTAACTCTGAGTTCTGAATAACCAAAAATACTAAACTTACATGAAAGTGTAAGTTTACCTTTGTGAATCAAGCCCATTGTATTTCTGAAATGTGTAGGCATATCTGCCACCTAAATGAAAAATGTAATTTCTGGCAAATGTTTTTTCAAATGTAATTGCTCTATTATTGTCTTTATTTTGTTCATTCATTCAATCTATTAAAAAGGCTGTTTCTATCATACCAGTTACTTCTCTTATTGTTCCAAACTCTATATCATAGCTCAAGTTAAGAGTTCAAAAATGTGTACAGAACAAATACCCAAAAAATGGTGATGACTGATGGTACAAACAATTCTTCAAAACACACTGACGAAGGATGTAAAAAAAGACATAATTTTTTTATCAAGGCCTTCACATATATTTCTCATTAAACACTTGGGGACCAATTCCGATCCGGTAAAATTATCGTCCGTACGATTCGCATCCGGAGCCGTTTCCGTACGACTCGTACACACACCGTACGACTCGACTAGTACGATCCGGACCGGGGTATCAGGACGTGATACGTACCGTCCACGTCAGGTAAGGGCGATTCGTACAGAAAAGCGCACATTCACATACACACTGTACGGTGCATACCCCTCCATGATCGCAGGGGTAAGGTGCGTACCCCTGCGATCATGGGGGGTATGCACCGTACACCCAGCGGACATGGGTTACGCACCGTACACCCAGCGTACATGGGGTACAGTGCGTACACCCCAAGATCGCGGGGTACGGTGCGTACACCCCATGATCGCAGGGATACGGTGCGTACCCCTACGATCATGGGGGGTATGCACGTATCCGGGGGGGCCGTTCCGTACCTGTTTCGGGGCGAACTCTGCTTTTACGGCTGTTTTCAGCTCCCGTACAAAAAGGGTCGTACGGTGCGTACCCAACACGAATCGTACTTGCCGGGTCGGAAAAAGCAGCCGCGAACCGTACAAATGTCGCGTTCAGCGGGTTCCGAGGGAGATTCGCACGGGGATTTGATTCATGTGGTCCCTGTATGATTTGTACGGAGTCCAGCTCCTGGTACAGATTGTACTTCGTCGTACGTACGGGGGACGTTGCAGGGTACGATTTGTACGGAAAAAGCACTCCGAACGGCAATTCTGAGCGCTTTTTACCGGATCGGAATCGACCCCCTGATATGTATTAGTTTTACCTAATTGAATTATTTAACTTTCATTTAAAGCCATGGTAGATGGGAGCGAAAATTGGCTAGTGCTGTGGAAGGTAAATGACACATGTCGCTGCAGAATGCATTTACACAATCTGCATATGTTAAAAAAGTATTTGGCTCCAAAGATCACCATTGTGCTCCAGCTGTATTGCTGAGTAAAAGCCTGCAGTGACACATGGCAATATAAATTGCCTTTGCCATGTTGGAAAAATGAAAATGTTCCTATATTAACTAGGTATTCCGAAGAGTGCCTTATTAGCCACCAGGGCTGGGACTTAATATGTAATATAGTGGTCTGCAAGAAGCAACATTATAGTGAACAATTATGAAAAACTATTTGCCGCCACTACCTAGGTAAATCTACATTTTCCATTTACAGATGTGGATATAAATAAAAATCATTATTTTGCATCTTGGCCTTGGAAGAGATGGAGCAGTCAAAGTCATTTTCCACTTGATATTAAAAATATACTTCAATTGTGCAGGTAGGTTTTTAATATCTTTAATGGAAATATATCTGTAAGTGTTCTTTGTGCTGCTTCAGAGCAAGCTGTTTAGAGCGTGTTTGCCATATTTTCGAGCTCTAGAGATTAGTTACACATTCCACCTGACTGGTAATACCCTTCCTCCTGCAAATACCATGGCCTCCTGCAGTTGGAAGGCAAGATTAATTTTAACAGAGACAATCTGGCAGAGATCAGCCATTTGGGGAGGAGGACAGTAACACTTGGTAGCTCAAAGACAACTTCACATCTCTTTTGAAGTAGAGATCCCAAATGAAGCTGTCAGGAACTAACACGATTTATGCACAGAATTCCCAACAGGACAGAAAATCAATTCTACCACAGAAGGGGACGACATCTAATCTCTAAAGGATTAAGGAGAGATTCTGTAGCTGTAATAAGACTTTGGAAAGTCTTGAAGAAAGCTGTGGTGGGTAGCGCTACATATGGATGTTGTGATTTCCCAAGAAAGCTGTCAGGATTGGAAGTTAATCAACCAGTGGCTAATTGCACTTAAGGCTGCACCTCACCACCACACCATCAAAACTCCAGGGTCTAGGAACACAGCACCTGGAAAGAGACTGTACCTGAAAACTGGAGGAAAGAAGACCCAAGGACACCTGATTGCTACTGAAACCCAGGGACCGAGCCTGTTTTCCAAGGGTGAAGTAGCTGGCCTCATGCTGATGCTACAGGACAATGACTCCTACAAGCATGAGCACCTGCAACTAGAGGCTATATGAGTGACCAGGAATCTTTTCTAGCATGAAGAGCTGTTTGGAATGTAGTCATTTTCCATCTCTGGAGGACTTGGACAATGTGTTCAGACTTCCACAGGGAGAGCACACCCTCAGTACCCAAGATACCCAAATCAGTCCCATTCTGCACTTTTCTGCTGTGAAGAAAAAGGCACAATTTGGACCGTGAGATTAAGGTATTTGGCCTTGTGGAGCCATACATGAATACAGCTTCTGAACTTGCCCTGCAGATAGATTTTGGAAACGAAAATGTTGACTAAGTATGAAGGGAGAAGCTTGGACTGGGGCAAGGTGGCAAATATATACCCAATTGTAAAGCATCAAAGGTGCCTATGGAATCTGCCTTAGTCCCACTTGGAGATTGTAGCACCAAAACTAATGATTTCAGTGTGAGTTCAATGATTACAATTCTAACTCTGATGAACCTTCAGCATTCAGCTTTGCCTTTCTAGAGGAAATAGAGCTCAGCAATGTACCTTAATGTAAAAACCTTGACACATGTGACCTGCTTGCCTTACTTAACCTCTGCTCCATGTTGGCCAGGTTGGAATGGTATCTAGGTTCCAATCAACTACAGACTGAGACTTTACAATTGGCACTTCATGCATCAGCTGTTAGGCAGAGCAACGATCATTACAAAAAATAACGCCCAACGAGGCAGAGCATGGCGTAGGTTCCAAGCACCTGTTTTCTATGAAAACTCATGATGTCAACTTTTGTAAGGATGAGGTGTGACTTGAACCCAAATTGTGTGGGTCCCATGATTTGAATTAGTAAGGTACCTCATAACCAACCGCCCGTGTAGATAGTGCATCAAGATAGGTCTTGAAGAATTGCCTCATGATTTATATACATAAGGCAAGAAACATGTTGACCATGACCAGTGGCAGCTTGCATAGGGCATGCTGCGGGGCAGTGGGGCGGGGGGTGGGGGGTGGGAAAGGGGCAAGGTGGGTGGGGTAGTAAACTTGGACATATGACGGAACGGAGGAAAGTCATTATTACATTCCTCCGTTCTGTTGTATGTCCAAGTTTACTACCCCTCACCCTGCCCTTCCCCGCCTCACCGCCCCGCAGCACGCCCTATGCGAGCTGCCACTGACCATGACGACACACACATAGACACCTCCGACCATTATAATGGGTGGTACCTTCTCTGGTTTTAATTGAAACGAGTGGGCTCGCAGATTAAAATACATTTTGTAGCACCACCTTGCCTCATTTTATTTCTCCTAACATCACCTCACATCTACACCACTAGGCCCCTCACATGCACTTCACCTATACAGTTTGGGAAAAAGATCTCCGAAAAAAAGCCCCTCATAGGGTGCCTGTCAGGCATTGCAGTGCTAGCATGACAGGGAACAAGCCCTATGATGAAGCATGACACCCAAATGGGTGTGTGAGGGCCCCATTACCCAAATTGGGAGACACCCACACTCCACTCCGGAGCAAGGGTGTTGACCAAGCTAGCCTCCTTCTCTTCTCTCCCCACCCTACAGGAACTGCATACTCCTTCGGTGCTACATTCTATTGATTGGGGCCTGTATGCTGGACCTATAGGCACCCCTTTTCTCTCATTTATATTGAGCACTGTTACATGTACAAAACACACATTTTTCTTAAATGGGAACATTTTAAAGTGCAGAAACATGTTCAACAAAATTTTTCCTAATAATTAAAAACTTTCTGTAGTTGATGGATAATTTTTCTGCACTTTACATTTCTCTCAACTAAAAAAATTGGTGTATTTTTCAGTAAAAATATGGCAGTGTGTCTACCAGATACTGTTGGCAAGCTTCATGCTGTGTGTAAATGCGGCACTTTGAAATGGGACAAAATTCATCTGAGGAGTTAACTTTATGTTTATATGTATTACATAAACTCACCATTTTCATTTTCTCCCATGTCAAAGTGTCTTTACAAACAGCAGGCATTTTACTCCCAAGGGGGCCAGACAACAAGCCCCAACCAGCACTGCGGCAGGAGCCGCATCATCGCCGCACCTGCGCCTGGAGGCACAGTTTAAATTGTGTGTTGAGCTCCCACAATGTGGTACGCAGGTGGGACACGCCCGTCGCATGCCCAGGCAAAGACCGGGTCAAGAGTGGGCTTGTCTTCACCCGTCATCCCCTGAAGGAGGGCTGTGCTGGGACCCCCCTTGTGCAGCAGAGAAACCTGAAGATTAAGCACAGTGGGTGAGTCCCTTTAAATTTTATTTACTCTTTATACGCCACATACCTGATGCCACATATCTTGTTCCTTGGACAAGTTGGCCTCAGTGACCAGGCTTGACTCTTGTCTACTAGGCGAAGGTGCCCTCCGGTCCAAAATAGGGATGCACAAATTACCGGGTCCACAAGAGCCCACTATTAAACTTACAAATAGTACCCCCTTGGATTCTTTCCTGGCAGCAAGCTGTAGGGGTCATTACCACTGAAATTGACTAGGCCGAATGCAGATTATATATGGTGGTGTGGGGGTCCAGGGCACTACACTTGGGGGTGTGGATATGCAGGACCAACACTGTGGCAATCAAAAGGAAAAAGACACTGGTATCTACTATAACCATTGGTTATATTTGACAACCCTCATAGGCGCTTAAGATTATAACGATGCGGTGTATTTGTTTCTCCGCCCCTCATCTAGCGTCGTGGCATAGTCATTGGGTCGTCAAGAGTGTAATATGCCTGCCTCCCCGAGGCTACCTCTGGTAGAAGTAGAAGTGTCCAGAAATATTGTGACACCTACAGAGGAATGATGTCTGAAGCAAACTAAGAGGGTGGGTTAAAAAGCAGTTTCACACCAAAAGAAAATTTTATTGTAAAGAGGTGGATACTGTTAGTAAAATAGATCGGTATATTCGATAATCGAGTTACTGGATTATCATATGTAACTTTATAAAACGGTCGACATGTTTCCGCTCGTCTGGGCCCAGCCGGGTCTAAAGAGCTTTCGTCAGGACAAAACAAATAGGGGGTACTCACACAACTTGTGTAGTATTCATAGTATTCATATACGATATGGAACTCTCATACTTATATTCCTGCATTGTGGGAACAAGAACACAACATCATACTTTTCACTGTGAAAGTATATTAGGCATATACCACATGTAAAGACATTATTTATCATTCACGAAACCATAAGAAATCATTATAATGGATGGGTGCTTATTACTAGCGTGCAAAACGTTAGATGCACTCAAGCGAAAGAGCAGTAAAGAGGGGAGCAACTAGGTCCAAGTCTGCACCAAAGGTCATCACCGAACAAAATACAGAGTGGTAAATATTATTCTAAATACAATGTGCTACGTGTGTCACAGGCGGTGAAGACACAATGATTACGCGCCCATAAAGAACTCGAGTAGTTAAGCTCTATGGTTATGCGTGATAGAATAGGGCTTGTTAGCGTAACACATATACCTCTTGCACGCATCCATGCAACATTACCAATAAACATTCAAAATATATATCTAATCAACTACCAGCATGTAACGGTATTGGTGCGCTTAAAATACCTTCGTATGGAGAAAATTACTCCTCGTCAGGGTGCGAAGAGTCGCTCTAGTGGTGATTCATACTAGAGTAAAAGAAAGTAATGCGCTCTGTAAATACCTTCAAGTCGCGGTAAGGCTAGACAACCGCAAGAAGTAAGAAACGCCATTCATACCCACGTGGAGGAGTCTCTGCGCTCCTGTGCTGACTCTGCCCCTGGTGAGGAGGGCGCGGTCGTTCCGCCTTGTCTATAGCCTCATACGTAGACATAGAAGAGGTACACACGTTATCTTTTGGGCGTTCTGAAAGGAAAAGTACACTAGCCAGGTAAAATGTATAAACATAGATGCGTTCTTATGGCAAACCGGAGTTTTAAAAAAAAAAATTACAGTGTTAGAAGTCATGATTACTAATGTAAAGGAGCTGGTTTACATGAGGTTGATTCTCATAATTATCATCCAGAAAAGGGCAAAGGATTATCTGAGAGATGCACATTCGAGGGTTGTTAATCATAGTAATATTAAGCCCATCTGGTTATGATTTCAACGTCTTGAAAATAGTCTGATGCCCACTCCCGGGAATTTTATTCGCAGCAATACTTGCCCTTCTGGTTATGTTGCTAAATGGTAATGGAGAGTACAAGTAGAAAGGGGGATAGATGGGGATTTAATAAAACTGGTGCCAGGGGATATTATCACTCATTCCTGACACGTGAGTTTTGAGGCGATTCACCCATCTTTGTTCCTTTTCGAACAGTATTTGCTCAGCATTGTTATTTTTATCATAAAGCATTTCAAGGACGGTCCATCTGAGATCATCACATGTATGACCTGCTTCAACAAAGTGTGTACACAGCTTCGTCGTGCTCTTTTTCAATCTGATATTGCTCCTGTGCTCGCCTATACGTATTTTAACCTTTCTACAGGTCATACCTATATATTGCTGTTGGCAGGGGCAAGTTATTAGGTATACCACGTGTGTGGAATTACAGTTCGTATGCTGTCGTTGAGTCCAAAGCAAATGTTCCGTTAGTTGTAGTGATTTTGTCGTGCTGGTAAATTTGCAAACCCCACACATTCCACATGGGGAAATGGCCAGTCACTGGGGCCATGTTCACATCTCTGATGGTTGTTTGTATTGGTTTCTTCTTAGGACGTGTGTGGACAAGGACGTCTCTGAGATTCTTGGTCCTCCTGTTGGCAAATCTAGGCTTGGGCCAATTGAATGCGCCTGATGTGATGATTTGCCACTTTTTCCTTATCAGTTTCTGAACCTCATAGGTTGCCGGGCAAAAAGTAGTAATGCAGGTCACAAGATCTTTAATTGGTTCTTTCTGGTGAGTTTGTAAAAGGCATTCACGAGGTTGATTGTGAGCCCTTTTTCTACACTTTGAGATGACCCGTGGTGTATAGTCTCTAGCTTGTAATTTTTTGTTTAGGACTAGTGCTTGGTGTTCATAGACACTATCTTTGCTGCAGTTACGTTTATGTCGTAAAAACTGGCTATACGGAAGATTGTCTCTTAAAGGTTGTGGATGAAAGCTCAGGTACGACAAAAGGCTGTTCTTAGCAGTCGGATTTGTGTAGGTCTTTGTAGGAGAGTAGGGTCTGCTAACCTATGGTCACCCCAAATTTTTGCTTTTTGCTTCACTGGTTTTCGACTACTGAGGCTGTGGGCCTGCTGATCAGACCCCCAGCCTGCTGTTCTCTCACTAAATTAATGATACATGTGCTATAGGCACATACCACAATTGGAAATGGACTCCTTGTCAGCCCCTGTATAATGCACTATAGGTGCCCAGGGCATAGGGGCCACCAAGGCCTACCAGGGGCTGCAGCATATCTTTTTGCCACCCCTGGCTGGTTCTTAAATTGACACAACTGGCTGACCACTCAGCTGGGGTAAGGTGGTGTAATCACCCCTTACTTAGATATAGTATACCTATATCTAAACCTATATCTGGACACATATTAACCTGTGAGCCACTCCTATGGAAGGCCTCATCAATCCTGGAGGCAGAGTGCGTGGTTTAATGTGAGATGGAGCTCTAGCATGAGCTGAGCCTGTCTGCAGCTGTCGGGAACAACTCCCTAAGCTTTTTCAGGATAATGCCATACCATATACTCTTAAGCGCCTTATAATCCTCGCGGTTATATAGCAACTTTGGTTTGGCGTTATCAAAACATGTCGTGTAAGGTGTCATACGATTTGGAATACTATCCCCTCGCCAGTTCTGGTGACGGGGATAGCATTCCACCCCTCTAGAGGGGTAAGACATGTTACTTTACTTAAATGCGGTTAATTTCTAAAAGGACCTTGGATCCACAAAATGGATGCCTCTGCCACAGACACGAGTCTGACCCCCTGAAGCTGACCGAAACTCAGCCAAATGGGGCCTGGACAAAGGGTTTCCTGTCGCAGGGAGGTGTTACACCCCCCCAGACAGGAGATAGTGGATTGTAGCAGGGAGGTTTGAAAGAAACCAGACACTGCATGGGGAGCACAAGGCTGCCCCTTGCATAATCCGGCCAAACCGGTTCTGGGGCACTCCAGCCCTCGTGCCAGGGCGGCCTGGATCAAAGGAAAGGGGTGTATCCACCCCCTTCCTGGGTCCCACCCATAGGAGGGGACCTAGCAGGTAATCCAGCCCCCCAGATTCGAATAAGAGTGGGAGCAGTGCCAATGCACTTCAGATTATCCTGATGAAACATAAGAAACAAAACTCTGGACCCGTCGACATCCTACTCGACGTAGAAGCCCGAAGAATCTCCCTTGTGGTCAAGGAGTGACAACCCTGTGCAAACAGGCACCATCCAGCCATCGACGTCTGCTTTGTCGCAGTTCCCGCCGGAACTCGAGTGACAGAGATCAACGAGATCAAGCTTGCCTGCCTTCTAACAGCCCGATCCACAGTCCCTGCAGAGCTGGAACCCGTGGAGGCGATCGGAAGCGTGGGGCACGCCATCTTGGAAAGACCACGAGATGCTGACCGTGCAGCCCACAAGTGACCCTCGAAGCTGTACACCGGGGTTTGAGAAGCCCCAACCCTGAGCCACACTTGCACCGAAGTTCAGCCCTCCACACTCGACGAATGCTGCGTGGGGCCCTTCTGCTTCTTTTGGCTCAACGCATTGGCCCGGTCACTTGCCAGCTGGCTTGTGGCCCCTGTGCCGATGAAACTTGAAATTCAACTTGCGATTCTGGTTGCTCCAGATTTGCACCAGCTCCCCTGAGAAGGAGCCCCCACTCTGACCCTCCTGGTTCGAGTGAGAAGCAATCTCCCGGTTCCGCGTGGATTGCTTTTGCCAAGTGTTGTTTGCTCCAATCTTGAAGCCGACAGCGCCGACGGCGAGAGCCTGAGTGGGACAGATCGTGACCTGCTCCTGGACGTCGTAGATGCCCCAGAGCCCACGTGACAGCGGAGAAAAGCTCCTCGACGACCACCTGATTGCGCCCGACATTGCCTGGTTCCGTCCTGGTTCCACCCTGGTCACTGCTGAGTGACCCAGACTCTGTCCCCTCTGCTTTCAGGTACTTTTCGACTTGAGTCCACCCTTGGACTCCACCGGACACTTCTCTTTCACCCCGCCTGCAGCCCTTTCAGCTTCAAGCACCAAGAGCCTGCGTGACGAAACCCGACTCAACTTCGACCCTGTGTACCCGCTTCCTGTGGGTGAGGTAACTTTGCTCCGCCGGTGTTCCCACACTGGTACACATCTCTAGGGTCTGTGTCTTAAGTTTTGTTCCTCTAGGTTCAGCGGAAGTGTCCTTAAACTTTAACTTTACAACTTTTACGCACCATTGGTTAACATTGGTGCATGCGTGCGCTTTCTGCACTGCACCCGAATCCCGCGGGCTTTTCCCAACTTCAGCACTGCTTGTCCCGACTGCTCCCAGCGATTCCCTAGGCCCAAGGCCTAACCACTGTTCGATTGGTATCTCTTATACCACTTGTTTAGTATATGGTCTGAGTGGCCCCTCGCCCTCATCCATATTTGTGCAACTTTGTATGTTATACTGTGCTTTTGATTTAACGCTTGTGCCCCTTTATTCATAAAGAATACTAGGGATTGTTTTTAGTAATAAATACATATATTTTTATAATATATACTTGTGTGGTGTCCTTTCATTTGATATTACAGGATTGTATGTGGTAAAACAGCTCGCTTAACACGACCTCTTAAGTTAAGCCTTTAGGCTGCTTAGTCCATGCTACCCCTAGGATAGCTTGTCTAATAAGGTTGACTTACAACCAGACACCATAAGGGATTGTTTGGTCTGATAACCGGTGGTTCCAGAATTGGAAACATCACCTATCAGGCCAACTTCTCACAGTCTTGGTCTCTAGTTTTCCATTTTCACAAAAAATTGTCAAGTCCAGGAAGTCGATTCTCTGGTTACTCGCAGAGAACGTGAATTTGAGCCACCGATCTTGACCATTAAGCCATTCGATGAACGTTGTTAGTTCTTTTCTGATATCCCAAATTAGTAACACGTCATCAATATACCGTTTCCAGTATAGAATACTGGAAACGAATGGGTTGTCATTATGTAGGACAAATTGTTGTTCAAATTGGCTAATGTACAATCCAGCTACCGATGGAGCGAAGGCGCTGCCCATGGAGGTTCCATGGCACTGTAAAAAGAGTTGATCATTGTATTCAAAATAATTCTCTTTTAATGCCATACGGCAACATTCCAGAATGAAATGGCGAGGCGTCTGATGTGACCATTCCTCCTGAAAGAGAAGATCTTCGAGCATTTGCATTGTATCATCTTGTGGCAAGCTAGTGTACAATGATTTGACGTCTAGTCCCACTAAGATCATAGTATTCGGGTCAAAGTCTCTGTTGGCAATTTGTATAAGAAGATCGCGGGTATCTTTTAAATATGTCGGGGTTCTTTGTACTAAAGGTTAGAGGTACTCATCGGCAAACTTGGACAGAGGCTCTAGGAGGGATCCGATACCCGAAACTATCGGGCGTCCCGGTGGTGGGGACTTGTTTTTATGGGTTTTCGGTAATGAGTAGAAGAAGGGGACTTTCGGTGTTCTGGGTGTTAGAAAATCTGCTTCCTTCTTCGAGATCCACCCGTTCACCTCAGCTTCATGTGTCATTATTGCAAAAGTGTTAGCAATCCTCTCAGTGGGATCAGAGTCAAGACGTTTGTAGAAGTTTTCATCAGAGAGTAAGGCAAGGCATTGTTGGTTGTATCCTTCCTTAGTTAAAATGACGATCCCTCCCCCCTTGTCTGCAGGTTTTATGACTATATTATCATTGTCTCTCAACTCTGCAAGTGCACGACGCTCATGATTATTGAGATTCTGATAAGTTTTCTTCTTGTGATCGAGATTGTCAATGCCTTTTAAGATAGCCTGTTCAAATGCTAATATTTCCAAAGGAACCGCATTGGTGGGAGGTGTAAATTTTGATTTTCTTCTCAAAGTCGTGTCTCCATCATTAAGTTGGATGGATGATCCGTCAAAGAAAGCTTGCAATTTTAAAGTTCTGCAAAATTCAGACAACTCGCATTTGAGTTTGAATGGGTACAGAGGAGGGGTTGGTACAAACCCAAGGCCTTTATTAAGGATGGTCACTTGTTCATTGGTCAAGGTGATTTCAGAAAGATTGACAATCAATGAGTTTTTTTGTTCGCCTCCGTCTGAGCTGATGACATGCTCCGTGTTTGTACGTTTGGTAGATGGTCCTGCCATGTTAGATTTTTCTATTTGCCTCTGGATTGGTTTTGTCCTCGTCCTAAAAAAGGTTGTTTTGTTTGATGAGAGTTACCGGCATTGGGCATCATCTGATTTCCCATTTGTGGCTGTTGATCAGTGCCAGGATTGTAGGGATTCATCCAACCCCCAAAAGGAGGCATGAAAGGTTGAAAGAAGGGCATTGGGTTCCCATAAAAGAAAGAAGGTCTTTGCCATCTGTTACCTCTATTTCCTCTGTTGCCTCGCCGTGACCCTCGAAACCTGGAATTGTTACGTCCCCTTCTCATCCATGATTGATCTGAATTACCTTCTGATCCATCAGAGGACCAACCTGTCGATTCAGCATCAGAGGCAATGTCTGTTGTCGTATATTCCTCTTTAGAGTAGGGGTGCATCCGTTCTTGGCTGAACTTTTTCAGATCTTTAGCCAATTTCTGTAGTTTATTTTGCATGAGAAACTCCTGAGTTTCATCCATTTCTTTCATGATCTCTTCTAATCTTTTTTTTATAGGTTAGAGGATTGGTGTTTTTTTTCAGTTCATTTTCACACGTTTGTATCTCTACAAGTAAAGCCTCTGATAATCTTTTGGCTGTCTTGACTATAAGAACTAGATAGTCAAGAGTACACTTCCAAGATATGGAAGACCAATTGCGACGAAACGCTAGATCATGGAGGAAAATTCTAGGAGCGTTTGATACCCATAAGCCTCTGGGTGCCGATTTTGATCTCAAATACTCGGTCATGATGATGCCATGAATTGCAGTTCGAATCTGTTCTCTTTTTTTGTTGGTCAAAGAGTCCCATTCATCAGTTTGCGCGATTGCTTCAGTTAAATCCGTATTGTGGAGCAGGGGCTGTGCCGCTAGGATTTCATCAATGTCACTTCCGGTAAAGCTCAGACCACTATTACCCTCCATCATTCACCGCTCAAAGCTTGGAAAGAACAAACAACATCACAGTGCTATCTGGAATTATAGCATGGATGTACTAATCCCGCAGCTGCACGCTGTTTAAAGTCATTCATCAGAAAGGAGGGATGATGAATTCATGTCCAATTCAGTTCCCCGGGAACGATACTGTGGCAATAAAAAGGAAAAGGACACTGGTATCTACTATAACCATTGGTTATATTTGACAACCCTCATAGGCGCTTAAGATTATAACGATGCGGTGTATTTGTTTCTCCGCCCCTCATCTAGCGTCGTGGCATAGTCATTGGACCAACAGTCTGCCCTCCCAAGACCATCCAGCAGCCAAGACCAAGCAAAGCCTTTCCTGTGTCTCTCCTGTGGTCCATCCCCATGACAATCCTGTTATGGGAAACCCCAAATCACAGCATGTGCTCACCCTTGCCCAAATGGAGGTGGCAAACTAAAGAACCAGTGAAAGGAAAAGACTGGAAAGGATCTTCTAATACATCAACAAACCAGCCCAGCTCTAACTGCCCAGATGCAGGGAGCATGAAAACATGGACTGGTCCTTTGTGCTAAGTAAACTTAAGGATGCAATCCAGCTAATTATTGCACCTTTGATTGAACGATTGTCTGCTATAGAGTCAGCCATAACAATATTGGCTGTAGGGATTAAACCAATAAAGGAAATCATGACCTCGATCTGTTCCACGGAGTAAGGTTTATGGGCCCGGATTTGGTCAATGTACATGGCCATGTTGTGGAAGGATCATTTACCTATGTTTCTAACCCACTCCAGCTGCTCTCCCAGCCTTTTGCTCCCTTGGCATCGTCCGCAGCAAGGAATCTTCCAGTAGAGGCTAGGATCCAAAATACTTTAACGGAACAACAGGTGCCAGAGGAAGGGGTGGGTAGGAAGGACAGGCGGGAGGCTCCCATGTCTACATTTAACCCCGGATTGTTGCCCTATGTAGCTATTCTGGCAGGTGTACCTAGTATCGAGGTTATTATCACAGAAACCACAGGCAAACTCATAAACAAAGTATGTCATTAGTTAGTAAATAACACCCATTTTGAATGCAAGGACTATGACAATATTTTGTTCATTAGAAGGGTTGGGTGGGTGTATTCTATGTCCAAATTCCTAGAGGGGGATTGTGTTGTGATCAATTGTAGGTCTCTCATCCTGGCAAAGCGAATACTTCAAAGCTGTGTTCCACTGTTCATTAAGGAAGCACACATTAACATCCTCTCGCTTTACTTTTTCCGGGGTTGCTTATAGACCTGGGTCCTAGAATCAGTTGGTTGGGATGCATATGAAAGCTTCAATGTGGCAGCAATCCCTTCCCCTGGTCATAGGCCGCGAGGGGGGTTAACCATCCTAGTCCGATTCTCAAATAATCTGAGGGTATTTCCAATTCCCCTAAAGCCTTGTGGAAATCAGACCTAATGGGTAGTTGTTTCTAAAGATTTTCACTTTTTCACAGTGAACTTCTACAACTCTGTCAGCATCCCTGGGTGCCAGATCGAGGCGCTTTTTGAAGTGGTGTCACTCCTAGATTCAAGATCATATGCTTATTTGAAACCCTTTAAAATGATAATAGGAAAAAAAGACGACCCACACTTAGAGGCCCTACAGCACACATGGTACAAATTTGGTTTGAGGCACAGCGTACACTGGGATGGGAAGGGATAATTACACAGGCTACTCCTATATGGGACACGCGGCGACTAGGTAAACTGAGCAATACAAAAGGTTTCAGGCAATGGGACCTAATAGATATTTCAAAAGTAGGGGATATATGGAAAAAGAGAGAGATCGTACCATTTGACCAACTACAGGGAACATATGGATTGGCACAGACAGAGAGGTTTAGATATTTACAGGTGAAACACGCACTACAGAATGTCCTGCCCGAGGTACACAGCTGCCGGAAGCGTCGTCACTAGAGGACAGGCTTCTCACAGATTATTTACACAAGCCATTTTCCTAGTGTACAGGAAAATAGTAAACATCCAACAAGATCCCACAATAGCCCTTAAAGAACTATGGGAGGAGCAGCTGGGGCCCCTGGACGAGGCGGACTGGCAGGAAGCATTGGAGTCTCCAAGGGAGGAAGCAATCCCCTCAAGGCTGAGACTACTACAATTAAAAGTCTTACATAGAACGTATTACACACGTACACGTCTTCCTAAATTGGGAAGCACTGCCACACCGCTTTGCCTACAACAGTGCGGCCTTCCCGGGACGTTTATACACACTATCTGGAGATGTCCTATCATTAAGTCATACTGGGAAGCAATTATGACCACAATGTCGCAGGTCACAGGGATAGAAATCCTCTCAGAACCGAAATGCTGCCTTATTAATATATGGGAGCCAACAGACCTCAATCAGTTGGACCAGAACTGGCTAACACTTGGCCTGACATTATCAAAACAAAATTAGCTCTTAACTGGGGATCCGGGCGGTCCCCAGTCCTGCGAAAATGGTGCCAAGATATGGATACCACAATGGTAACTGAGGAAGCAGTATATGTACACAGGGTATGCCCCAAAAAATGGGCCCGAACATGGGGAAAATGGAACACCTATTGTGGCAATATATGTGAACCCCCCCTGGAGGAGGCTGGGTCTGATGTTAGCTACTAATTAGAGATTAAAATGGGAAGACTGTGTACTGAGCGGCGAGTCTACTTGGCTTTGTAATTTATTGATAAACTGACAAAGAACATAGGAATGTTGAAGAAGAAATGTAATATATACAAGTGTGTAACTGCAATAATTAAGAGATGTGATTATATGAACATGAGCATGTACCGAGTTTTGTACGTTGTAAAATAAAAACAAATTTAAAATGATTATAGGTGGGTATTTTAACGCTAAGCTAGGACATAATTCTAATGATGGCAACCCCTTTGAGGTAGAAGATCTTCTGCCTAGCGTTTTTGGGTTTGACCAGAGGGCCCGCAAGCTCTTGGAGGTGCCTGAGAAGGCTCATTTAAGAAATGTTATGTCTGTGGGCTCTAGCTGGTCAAGTGAATAGCTCACTTTTGTTAGATGGGGAAAGGGACCATCATCAGTTACATTTTGATTTCTAGGTCGCTTGACGTCTATGTCAACCCAGGGGGGTACACAGAACTAATTTTAGTGACCATAACCCAATAGAAATTGGGGTAGGACTTAAAGCTAATCTGGGCACCAATCCTGATCCAGGCCTGACTGGCTTATCCACAAAAGATGGGGGACTTAGTGTAAAGTGGTGCAACCTTCCAATCCCAAAACTGAAGAAACTTGTAGTTAGTCTTAATGTTAGTATTATTATAGACTCTTTAAGCTCTCAAAACACCACATGTTTCCACAGTGGGAGCATCCAACCAGTTAAACAACTCTGCTATTGCCATCATAAGGGATATGGCGAGTAAGCCCAGGGGTACAAAACCGGGCTGGTTTAATAAAGCATGCAGGCCAGTGGGTAACCATCTGCCTGAAGATCTTAACACTGTCCACCTGATCCTCCAGAGATTTCAGGTTTTTGGGACGGTGGTTAATGAAAGGCAGTCCAACGTGGCTGCCCAAGATGACATAGATTCATCCAACTCTCCAGCCCTCCAGGTCGCCCACTACCAAAAGGTGTATGCATTAGATAAAGACAGGCCCAAAAAACGGGGTTATGCTGTTAACCTGTACCCACTCGAGTTCAGTTTTGATAATGAAGAATTATGGGAAGTCCGACCAATAAAGCTCCTGGACCAGATGGGGCACCAATGGATTTATACAAGGCAGAACCACACCTCTGGCTGCAGTCCTGACCAACATTCTTAATGCTGTGACCCAGTTAGGTCTACCCCTGTCTTGGTATTGTGTTTCTATAGTCCCTGTGTTTAAGAAGGGGAACCGACAGGACCCCACCTGCTATCGATCAATTTCCCTGCTTAATTCAGTTATAAAGGTGGTAGGTCATTTTGTCCTACAGTGAGTGGGAGCTTGGGACCAGGTGAACGATATTATCTGTCCCGTCCAATATGGGTTTATGAAAGGGATGGGTATGCTGGAACAATGCCTGAAGCTCAACCTTATAATAGGGAACTATGTAGTGGCGAAACAGGGGTCCATTTTTCTCGCATTTATGGACCTCAGTAGTGCTTTTGACCGTGTTAACAGGTCTAAACTCTGGGATATTCTTGGGGTAATGGGACTGCTAGCTCAGCTGATTGATTTCCTTAGGGCGTTACATACTGACGTAAACGTTTGTGTCAGATGCGGCATAGAGGGGGAGACAAACAAATCATTTAGCCTCCCACAGGGTGTCAGGCAAGGATGTGTGATGGCACCAATCTTGTTTTTGCTACATATAAATATCCTGAAAACCTTCTTGATAGAAAAAGGGATTGATCTGCCTAAGGTAAAGTCTGTCAGTGTGCGACCCTGCTTTATGCTAATGATGCTGTATTGATGGCAAGAACTGCAAATGGGTTAAAGCTTCTAGTTGACTGGATTGTCAACTTCATGGATGATCCAGATCTATACACAAGTATCTTAACCACTTGGCTGCTAAGGTACTCCCTCTTCTTCCCATTGACTTTCCATTGAAATCAATGGAAAGTCCATGACGAGTTACCCTTGTCATTAGCGCTGAAGGGGTTAAAGACCCATTATATAGTTTGTGGGTGGAAGGCCGCAAAAAGAAAGACCTATTGACATCAAGGGGCAAAGAATTACTAGGGTTCCCACCTTTCTCTTTTTGGGTGTATCATTCGACCAACAGAACAACTAGCTTTCTTGTATTTCCAATTGCTGCTCCAAATTTACACAAGCCTGTTGTTCTCTGTTTAGAGTCTCTCTATTGGTGGGTAACAAGCCTATTTTGCCACTGTTGCAACTTTACAGGATGACATGTCTGCTAGTCTTGACATACTGTGCAGCCATTTGGGGGTACCGCAAGTGTAGGGTGATCCAACAAGAAGTCGACCTATTCTGTAGAAAACTACTGGGAGTGGGTCCAACTAGTGCCTGTTTCTCCAACCATGAGGAACTGGGCATAGATTATGTGGAGGATCAGGTCAAACTGGCTCCACTGTTACTTTGTATCTCAGTTTGGGTTGATGGGCGACAGCAGCGTTATTGAGGATTGTTTGGAGTGTACCTATGGCCAAACGATACCTTGGATAAATTACATAAAAACTGCTGCCAGTTCCTTAGACTGCATAGACATTTTTAACAGGCCACATCATCTTAGAAAGGGTGACCGGGGAGTCTTTTTAAGGCACATATTTGCTATGGGTAAATACAACACTTTGAAAAGGGAGAAAATTACAAAGAAAAGCTGACTTATGCATTAAGCTAACTCTTCATTTTAATTTTGTCTGATTGTGTTATCATGCTCCAATACTGAGTTGAGAAACAACTTTTATTAGATAGTTAAATACCTCAGTGCTTCAGTTCTATACCTCTGTGACCCACCTGGGTCTTAAAGCTGAGGGATCACTGCTCAGTATCAGGCCATGCTATTGGCAGCCAGATAATAATATTAAATACACAAAGCCTTTCCTTTTTTTGTTGGTGTTTTATTGAGCAATAACAAACTTTTCCAAGTTATATTTCCAGCACAGTTACATACGTGGAGGCACGACAATATATCACATGATGAGAGAAGATGGGTACATTACCTGGGCAAAATGTGTACTTATTAGTATTAGTCTCTGATACAGTTCTTTGTAAGCAACTAGAATGATCAGCAAAGGGCCTGTTCCCTGTCATGGTGTGCGTCGTTCCGGTGAACTATTGTCACAATCTGAAGAGAGACTGAGCATTGAGTCCACAAGGCACAATTTAGTTACACGATTGGTTATCACACTATCAATCCCCATAGTATTAGCATTTATGTTACATTTGCTCGTACAGGTACTTTATGTGGGTGCTGAAGCTGTGTCAGCATGTAGCGGTAGCGGGTCTTCCAACAGGTACACAGTGAGTGGGGCCCATATATCACGTGGTCTGGAGGGCGCGGGAATCAATTTGGCATATGTATTCAACTGTTTTTGCCACAGGATAAGATCACCTAGCCAGTCCTTAAATTTGGGAGTCCTACCCCTGCCCCATCGGCAGGCCACCCTACGTCTGGCTTATAGAATGCTAAAATCAACAAACTTGCGTTGGGCAGCTGGGATCAATTCAATGTATCCCAACAGAGCTAGCACTGGGGACATCTGTAATTCCAGCAGGGTCATATGTGTCAGGGCTTCAAATATCTGCTGCCAGTATGAATATACTACCCCACAGGACCATGCCAAATGAAAGAAATCTGCATTGTCTGTGTTACTTCTATCACATTGTGCATGGTCTCGTATGCCACAGCGGTGGAGTCTGACAGGAGTATAATATGTTCGATGTAGGTGTTTATAATGTGTGATGCGTAGTCTGCTGTTTGAGGAAATTAGCCCTTTCTGCTTACAGCAATAATCACATTGCTGGTCTTTGATAGTGCGTTCCAGTTCCATGCACCATTTAGCACCAGGTGGGCAGGACTTATATTCAATGTCTGTATATAAGCTATGGTATAGGGTTGACACTAGATGGGAGGTATCAAGAGCACGCAGCACATGATGTAGTGGTGCCATCCTGGGAGGTTCTCTGGAGTATGACGGAGTGTGTTCTCGAATACCCTGTCGCAGTCGGACATACAGAAATATATCCAAAGAGGAGTCTTGTGATTTTTGAAAAAGTTGTGTCATGATTTTTAAGGAGCCATTATGGGAAAGGTCGCCACAGCTATGAATCTGGAATTTGGATTTAGCCTTGGAGAAAATTCCTTTGGATAACAGTGGCATCTGTGGGTGATAGGTAAGGGGGAGCACCGGAGAATATATCATTGGTGCCTTGAGTATTTGGAGGGGGCGCTGCCAGGCTTTAATAATGCAGTCTACTGAAGATGGCCCTTCAGCCCTGTGTTCAAGTACAGCTAAGATTACTCCGTCCAGTGGGATTGGATGTGCCAACCAATACTCTGTGGCAACCTGAGGTGTGTATCTGGGGTGTTGGAACCAAAAATGTGCAAAGTGTGACAGTGCGCATACATAATACAACTCGAAATTCGGCACGTCAAAGCCTCCTTGTGAATATGGATGAGTGAGAACCTCCCACTGTAATCGTGGTTGCCTGCCCCCCAAACCAGTCGTCTGAGCTCTGTTCTAAGCATGGTAACGAAGGGTCGCCCAGAGTATAGGGGAATGTTTAAAAAAAGACATAGAAATTTGGGAAGTATAACCACCTATTAATAGAATTGGTGACCTGTTTTAATGCACATCCATAATTACTACGCAGGAGCTCTCCGCGATCATTGGTGACCTGCACCCCCAAATATGTCACCCATTCAGCACACCATTCTTTGGGGTATTCGGTAGCAAAGGGCTTCGCCGCTGCAGTAAGTTGAAATAGTTGCGATTTAGCCCAATTTATGGTGATACCAGACAGGCCGCTGAATCGTACAAAAACGGGTTGAGGTTGTGGGTTGGGTCTTTTATGTATACAGTGACGTTGTCTGCATATCAAAAAACTAAGATGGGGCGCAGAAAACACCTGAGGGCTATTTCCGAATGGTGTTGTCGGAGTCTCGCTGCGAGTGGTTCGATTGCAAGGGCAAATAACAGCGGGGACTGAGGTCATCCCTGAGGAGTGCCTCTCATAAGACTAATGGAAGAGGAGATGTGTCCATTTATGCGCATCCTGGCCATGGGGGAGGTATATAGTAGCAGGATCCACGATAAAAACTCGATCGTGAATCCCATGCACTGCAATACTGTGAACAGGTAGTCCCATTCCACCGAATCAAGAGCTTTTATGGCATCTACAAAGCTACCATGATTGCCAGTTGCGGGTCAACATTTTGCATAACCGAAAAAAACGTACGCAAATTGTGAGATGTCGCTCTTCCCGGTACAAAACACGCCTGATCTGGTAAAACCAATTTCTCCATTAGTAAACTGAGTCTATTCGCCAAAAGCTTATCAAGGATCTTTACATCCATGTTAATTAGGGAGAGCGGTCTATACGAATCACAGCAATCTGTAGGTTTATCAGGTTTTAACAGGGAGATAATAAGAGCTTCTCTCATAGAAGCCGGTAAAAGGTGAGCCTCTAGTGATTCCTCGTAGACTTCCCTTAATATGGGTATCAGTTGTTCAATGTAGGCTTTGTAGAAATCTACTGGTAGCCTGTCAGACCCCGGGGCCTTACCGGATTTCATTTGCATAATCCCTTCTTTAAACTCATCTACCTCGAAGGGTGCAGGTAGAAAGTCTTGTTGCGTGTCTCCCAACCAACCTAAGGTGATGTCATTTAGAATAGGGTCGAAGTCGGGGGGCAGTGCGTTTGGAGGTATACAGTGTTTCATAGTATGAGGAGAATGCGTCGAGAATATTGCGACTATCCTTATGGCGTGTTCCAGATGCATCCTGTACCTCCAATACGTAATTTTGGCTTTTGTATGCTAGCACTCTGCCTGGCCTCTCGCCCTCTCCATAACGACATGCAGTAAAATGTTTCCCCCAAAACCGGGTCTCCCCCTCAGCAGTGTCTATGTATTCTGTGAGTTTATTCCGAAGGTCCGCCCTCTGTGCACCCGTTGGGTTTTGCCACTTATCTGTTTCCAACGTCTTGAGTTCTCCCTCCAATTTATGTAACTTACGCCTTATGTCTCTAAGCACCCCAAAGCTCTTTGCCATGCAGAAACAGCGGATTGTCATTTTAAAAGCTTCCCAAAGAGTACCCATACTAGCCACCGACCCTTTATTGCGGCGAAAAAATTCTGAGATCTCCTCCCCCAATTCAGCCTTAAATACCGTATCGAAGAGTGCTCTGGGTACCAGTCTCCAACTAAATGGGGGGCCGTGATGCAGGGGAAAAGTTATCTGTAAAAACACAGGCGAGTGGTCCAAAAACGTTCTAGCCATGTGCATCACAGATGTTATCCAAGGGACTATTCCTCTGCTAACTAATCAATAGTCTAGACGGGACGAGGCGACTCGGGCAGTGGTGTGATATGTGCCTCCCCTCCTCCCAGGGTGCCAGTGTCACCATGTATCAACTAATCCATGGTCCGGGAGAAACTGTGTTAGAGCCTCCGGCGTCCGCGTGTAATGAAGTGGTTGGGGGTGAGAACGATCCAGAGCAGGGCAACATGTTGCAATAAAATCTCCTCCCCAAATGATATGTGTAGAGCCAACTTTTAGGATCTGTCCGCAAAGGAAGTATAGAAGTCAGGGTCATCAATGTTAGGACCATAGCAACATACTAATGTGAGGGACTGCATACCCAGAGTGCCCCAGAGTAGGCAATATCTACCCGCGGAATCGCTCAGTGAGCCTCCCAAGACAAAGTGGGTGCTTTTTTAGTTAAAAGTAATGTGCCTCTCGCAAAGGAGGAGTAAGAGGAGAATATCCTTATCGACACACACCTAGTTCTGAAACAGGACCCACCATGGGGAGTAGTGTGCGTTTCCTGAAGCACAGTTATGTGTATTTGGTGTCGGTCCATGTAGGATAAAAGTTGTCTACGTTTTCCGGGATCGCCCAGGCCTCTGACATTCCAGAAAGGCTGGCCAGGGGAGGAGAGGAGGGGAGGTTACCTGGCTCATCATGGATTGTTACCCCCCGCCATGTCAAGGGGAAAAAAGTACAAATAGTGTTGATATCGAGGAATGGCAACAATAAAGAGGAATCAAGAAAGTCACTTATCTAGAGTCAGCCACCATCAGTGCATCTGTCTCTTCCGGTCTTTTACACCATCGACTTCAGGGCTCCGACCCCGGGGGGGGGCTCTGAGCAACGAGACCCATCAAGGAGAGGCGGAACCATGGAAAAACAAAAATGTTTACACAATACCACACCCCCTACTCGCAGAGGGAAGAGCATCAATCTGATTGTGGAGAGGGCAATCTGGAGACTCAGTCTTCTGATGTAGTTCCTGGGGAGCAACTCTAGATCGATTTAAGGAACTCTTCCACTTGGTGCGGGTTACTAAAGATGTTGCTTTTACCAAGGTGAGTGACCTGCAAGCGTGCCAGGTACAATAGGGCATATTCAATCTTAGCTTTCCGGAGTTTTTGCTTAACACCCGAATATTTGTGATGCACCTCCTGCACCACCACAGTGAAGTATGGGAAGATGGTAAACTCCACTCCGTCATATTGCAGATACTTGTGTTCTCTGGCCAGCCTCAGAGCAGCGTCCTGGTCGCGATAATTTAGGAGACGCACCACGATTGGGCGTGGGGGCTCACCATGAGGTGGTCTGGGTCCTAGGGTGCGGTGCACCCTTTCCACTATGAACTGGGAAGAGAAGGCATTGTCAACACTGGCACCGCGTAGCAACCTTTCCACGTACTCCTCCATGCGACCCGTGTTAGTGCTTTCTGGAATGCCATTGATTCTAATGTTATTACTGCAGCTGCGGACCTCCAAGTCCTCATTTTTTGCTGCGATAACTTTAAGTAGTTTGTCCATTTAGATTACTTGATTCTGCAGCTGCAAGGTAGTGTCCTCATTATCTGACATGTGTCGCCCCGCTTCTTTCAGTTGTCCATCTTGTTTTTCGACGTTCTGGATGAGGAAATCTAGGCACGTATTCATGGTGTCCATTTTCCCAGACAAGTCTGACATACTGTGTTGTAGAGCTAGAAGCAGTGACTTGACATCATCTCCCTGCGCTGGGGGTTGAGTCTGTGCCATATCTCCCGATGCTGGAATGGAGTTGTCTGAGTTTGAGCGTGTGGCTACCCTCTTGGCGTCAAAGACCAGCTTCGGCTGTCTACCGTCTGGTTTGCCCATGGCTGGAGATGTGATAGTGTATCCTGTCTCAGGTAGGCATTATTGAAACCCCCACACCGCAGAGCCGATGACTGGGGGAAGGAATTGGTCAGTTAAGTTGTCGCAGTCGTGGCTATGGTTTGTCACCTCTACCAGTGATCGTGATTCACCGGATCTCACACCCTGTCCCAGAAGGCCTATCTGAAGGGCAAGTGAGGTGTGGTGTGCACCTCCTCACCAAACAATGTCCATACGGGGGAGAGGCGTCTAGAGTCACAGACCTGAAAGAGCACGTGGTCAGTAGGCGATGCGTGTTTTTGCTTTCTCTTGAGGCGGGTGGACTTGGCAAGCAGCTCCGTGCCAATTCAATGGGGGCATAGCAGAGGATATAGATGTGACCTCGGAAATGGTGCCGCGATATAAGCCAATGCAAACAGGCCAACCGTCCCTCGCGTGGATCCAGATTTTAGTAGAAAGAGGGGCGTCCAGTGCCACGGACCCGAAAGAGCATGTGTATAGTGGGCGCTGTGTTTATTGCATTATCCTGAGGCAGGTGGACTCAGCAAGCTGCTCCACACTAATTCAATGGGGACTTGGCATAGGATGTAGATGTGACCCCAGTGATGGTGCTCTGATGCAAGCCGATTCCAGCAGGCCGTCACGCAGTCCCCCACGGGGGATCCAGAGATCAGCAGCGGCGGGCTGTTCGTGCCTGAGGGAGTGCAGAGTTTGCGCGATAATGGCGGCAAACTAGCGAAACATACCTCTGCCACCTTTGCTGGAAATGCACCCTTCAAGGCAGGCATGTGTTCTGGCCATAGACCCCAATCTGCTACAACAAATCCAAACGGGCTCCCAGCCCGGGACCGCCCATTGTTTGTTAGGCTCAGGGGGGGAGGGGGAAATGCACCCATATCTCAATACGCCGCACCTCCCGCACGGCAGGGTCCCACAGCGCAACTCCCACCTGGGGGGGGCAAGCCACACCTCTACTACACTCACCACTGCAAAACTGCAGAGGATCCGTTCAGCAGCATGTGTTTTGGTTTCTTCTGAGGTTTATCCCTGTATTTCACCCGCCGCCTGCATTCCAATATAGTGCGGCCTGGCAACCACGCGGAAAGCCACGAAACTCCAACTGTCCCCGCAGCTGGACGGAGCTCCAGGCAGGATACAGTGACGCTCCGCTGTCTGCTTCACCAGGTTCCTCCTACCTCTACAAATCGCAGTGACAGACGAAATTTGCACCGGAGCGAGCGATAAGTCCACGCTACCAGTTCCCGGTGATCATACTCTGATGACACAGCTGGGGTAGAGGATGAATATAATATAATGGAGCCAAGCAGCAAGAGCCTCACAGCCGTGCTGCCATCTTGGTCGTGCACCACCGAGCGCCCCCCGGTAAATGCAATACTTATGTATAGCAGTTCTTAGCGAAAATGAACTCAAGGTTGGGAGTTACTTTGAAGGTTTCTGCAAGTTACTGGTAGCTTGCAATTTACTGGTTAGAGACATCTAGTTATGTTACGTAGGATAGTATGGAAACCATGTTATCTTACTAGTATTTAGATGCTGTGCCTTCAGTGCTTGTGCATATAAAACAGATTTTGTTTAATGGAATTTGGTCTTTTCCTGGAAGGCAGGGTATGATTCTTAGGTGAGCTGCTATTGGTAAGAAAAACAATTTTCTTTTGTGAATGACTTGCCACTGCAACTTGGGAATCAGTCATCAATGTTTTATGACAGAATTACTGTCTCAAATCATTGATAGATCACAAATTAATACAGTAATTGGAAAGGTTGGTCCAAATTTGCCATTTCCGAATATCAAATCGATATTGAGTTGCAATCCCATGTTAACAGTGGTAAAAGTTTACTGTTTCCTAAAATGAGTTTAGTACAAATAACAAACAAGTTTGTTGGTCACGCACTCTAAATCAGAGTTTGTGACCATAGAAATGCCTTTTTACATCTGGCACTTTGTAGAGTAAGCGGGAACATCTATAGCAGGTGACATAGAAGATCTAAGGGTTCCCACAATTAAATTAATGTTTGCTTAAATTGCTCCTCATGACATTTTCATATTTTCATCTTAAATAATCTTTTTCAAACTGACTCCTGGTGTGACATAGAGTTTTGATATATTTTTACAAACGTGTAAAAAGCAAACATATTACCTTGATTTGATCCCTTTTGCTAATTTGATCATAAAATGGCCGAGATTCATCAAACAAAAATCCGCTCGCAAAGGGGCCGATTCTCAGAATCTGCCCCTTTGCGAGCGGTATTTTTGCATTTGGGATGCATCATCCCAAATGCAAAAATCGCAATTTTAGAAATCGCTAAATTGCGATTATTTGCATTTAAGGAGTCTCAAATTGAGATTCCTTAAATGCAATGCATGGAAGTTTATAAAATAGTGAGGGGCAGATTTATGTTAACTGGCGCATCCCCAGGGATGCGCCAGTTAATGTGCGCCACAGTGCGCCACAGCTCCGCCACCCATGGTGCGCCGCATTTACAAGGCGGCGCACCATGGGGCAAAAACGGCACAGATGCGTGACGCATCTGTGCCGTAAAGGCGGCGCATTGCTGGAGTTGCGTCGCAAGCGCGACGCAGCTCCAGCAAGGCTCGGGGGTGCCCTATCTGACCAATGCTGCATCAAGACCTACGCCTGCTTCAAGCAGGCGCAGGCTTTTGACGCAGCATTGGCCTGAAAGTGACTGAGTGAAATCTTATAGATTTCACTCAGCCACTTTTGCGAGGCGCACCTGCCCCGGAACGCCCACCCTGCGCCGGAACGCCCACAAGCGGCGCAGGGCTTTACAACGTGACGAATCTGCCTAGATGCGTCACGTTGTAAATCGTTCGTAGGGATGCGCCACGTTTACGCCGCCTTGCGTGACGCAACAGCGGCGTAAACGTGGCGCAAGGGCCTCATAAATCTGCCCCTGAATTCGCAAATAGGGCACGCAAATTACCATGAAGTACAACTTCATGGTAATTTGTAAAAACTTTGAAAAATGCACTAAAGTGCATTTTTCAAAGTTTCATGTTGCGCACACACATGCCCTAAGGGCATGTGTGTGTGCAATATATGTGCACATATCAATTTCAGGGGTGCAACAGGGTGTCCTTTGGACACCCCTGCACCCTTGAAATCGCAATCTCAATTTGCGAATCGCTAATTGCGATTAGCAAATTGAGATTGTCTTCCCATTCATTCCTATGGGCCTCTAGGCCCATAGGAATGAATGGGGAGGTATTCCTTTATTGGAACTCGCAATTTGCGAGTCGCAATTAAGGAATTCTAAGAAATCGCTATTTTTAAAGTGATTTCTTGATGCATTCCATTTTGCTATTCCTTAATAGCGAATCGGTATTTTTCGCTATTAAGGAATCGCAAATTGGCTTGTTGATGCATCTGGGGGTTAGTCTTTTACATAGAAAAACTATGCAATGTTCAGAAAGAGCAATAATAGTGTCTCATTTTTTCTCTCTAGAAGAAGCAAATTCCCTACATTGAATGTAAATTGAAAAAATAAACACAGTAAAATGCTTTATGCAGCAAGCATAAATGTAATGTGACCAGCAAGACACAAGATAATGCATTTTGAGGGCCCACAACGCGTCAGAAACCTGTAAAAGAATTGTTTGATGTCATTTTCTTTAACAAATTGGAACTGTTTTCTGACTAATTAATCCTTGGTCGTCACGATTTACATTGTTATTTCTTGTTCATAGTATTTCCTTGAAAGAAAACCTGTTTGCATTTATGTTGCCGACAGCTATGCCTGACCTTGAAATGGAATTCTAACATCTTCGTTTCTCCAACAGCACCTTGAAAAAACATCTTGTTGGCATTTTGATGAAATATTCAATAGAAGCTTATTATTGCCAGAGAATCCATAGTACAAATTACACAGGTTAGTCCTTTTGAAATAAAAATCATCCTAAAAAGTGCATATTTTCCCGAAGAAGGTTAATCATGCCGCCATTGAACTGCTATAAGTTCATATCGAATTATGGAACTGAAACATATATGTGAAATAATGATGCGACTATTACATTCTTTATCGGAAAAAGGCCCACCAACGTTTATTGAAGGTATCATTGCATATTTCCAAGCTATATCAAACATACATTTTCTTCACCTGCTGAAAATCTAAGGTGATGCTTATACCGATGACTGTATTTTTTTAGAAATAGTAGATATTTCCACCAGCAATATTTACATTTACGGCCCCATCAAGGTAGCTTTTTCTGTGTCCTTAATGAATCGATCTCATAATAATTGCGTATTGCAACAACTACTACACATGGGGATCTTGTAATTGTGTCATTCACACTTTTTCCAAGAACCCCCAATTCCAAAATAGCTTTAAGATTCCCCTAAGGGCGGATGTGACCTCAGTTGATATACTCAATTATTATTTCTGAATGTCATGCCAGTTCCAAATATTTATGCGCTCATGGTTCTCTTGTCAATAATGTGTTTCAACCTCTAGGTTGGGGGACATAAGTGTAGAAGGCCTTCATTAGGCTCCTCTGTGCATATCATCCGATTGTTTAAATATTGAAAACAGAGAAACTAATGACTGATAAGACTGGGGTATATTCACAAGAACGTGTGCTAAACATCATCAAAAAATGCCAACGCACCGTTACACATCGCAGCCTATCGCGGAAAAATAACCCCTTGTTAACGTGGAATTCACAGCAAGGCGGTAGCATGCGATAGACTGTCTAAACCGCGGCCAATGTCCGCAATACAACCACCTCGACAGAGCTAAAAACACAAACCACAACACAAAAAAGTGCAAAGAACCCATTTGCTGGAATAAGCCCCGCAAGGCCCGCGTCACACACGTCAGGCGGGAATAAGCAACACAAAAGCCTGAAAAAAAGAGATAGTCCAAACAGAAAACAACAGCCAAGTACAATGGAGGCAACCCGAGGCAGCATAAAACCCCACAAGCCCCATTGGCAACAAAACATTGTACATGGCAGGCCATCGTGGACAAGGTGAATGCAGCCTGATAGCGGATGTGGACAATGGAAGAAAATCAGAACATCCAGAATGATGCGAAGCGCACAAACAATCAGAAACACGCCAACAACCAGAAGGCAGCAATGCACACTGGAGGTGGGAGGCCAGCGCCACCCCAGGAGCTGGATGACATGGTGAACATGGTGTTCACCACATCAGTCTGGAGACGGTGGCAGGACTTGGGTATCGGAAACTGCCCAAAACAGACACAACAGCAGCAGGGAGAGGAACCAGCAGGGACCGAGGGGATGGGGGGAGATGGGCACAATGGCACACATGCACAATTAAGCCCAGCACAACTGACTGCAGACAAACCATGCCCAAGAGTAACAACACCAACCAAGAGCACAAGTCACACAACCCGGCAACATCACACCACTAAACAAGCACAGAAGTGAAAACCACACTGCCTGAAAGGGAGAAGGGAGAGCTAAATCAGAGCTGAAGGGTCATCTCACACACAATGCAGCACACACACATAGGTAGCAGAGCACGCCAACCTCGAACACAATGTGGCACAAACACCAACATATGCACAACCGAACACAGGACACAAGTGCACCCGCCTGGGGCTGGTAAACAGCCATACGCATCTGGCTTAGCACGAAACAGGGACATGACAATGCACAAGTACAAACCCACAGTCCTGATGGGGTAGCAATGCACGTATGGCAGGGAGTTAGAGAGTCCGTGACACACACATTGGCATACAAATCAAGACACATCACAGTTAGAGACAAGTGGAAGTGCGGAAACGTTATCAACAATTGCATGTCAGTATGGCCAAGAGAAGTGCCACAATATGCAGACCAATGCAGCAGGATGTCTGAATGAGGAACATAGGAAAGTGACCATGTTCACCTCGGGGGAATCCATCACCAACACAAGTCAGTTCCAACCCACGTCGGTTGTCTGCGCATGGATAATGAGTCCAGGCCAACGCAGCCATGTCCACTGTCGTCTTGGGACATGTGACCAGATTCACAACATGCAACCAGGCGTCGGGACACATGCAATGGGTCACATTCAGTTGTGGCTGCAGGTACCTTGCCACTCGTCCATGAACGCGAGTGCAGCTGCGTAGGCCAACATCTCCAATGAGCGATCATCATCCACCACATCTGACATGTCTTCGATGTAATCCATCAGCTGACCCGGACAGATATTCTGACTCCAAACACTAGCCCCAATGTGCATCAAAGCCCAATTGGGTAGTGGCTCTATGTTCTCACTGCACACGAGAACTCGTGCAATCTCCCAGGTCCAGTGTCCAGCCTGCATGCCAAACATCCATGCATGACATAAATGAGCATCACAGTGACACTCCTGGTTGTGTGCCAACACGGGGCACACACATACGCCGTAATCCAGGTCAGCTACCGTTACGTTGGAGAGGCAGACATCCATGGACCACTCAAATATGCACGAGCAACAATGCAACACAGGCTGAACACAGGTGACGTCCGCAAGGGGGAATCTCAGCCCGTGACTGATCCGCAAGACGGCCAACGACAGTGCCACCAGTACATGCAGCAGACGTGCACGGTACAAGTCCATGTGACTGGACCCGAACAAGTGTCCGGGATGGTCTTCCATTGCATCAGTGGCTCTGCTAGAAGCGGCACTGGCTTGCCCTGCGCCAGTCCTGTGGATAAAATGGCACAGCTCAGTGCAATGAGCAGTGTCTGTGTGCAACATGTGCAGGCCTGGGGTGGGGTGGGAGTATGTGTGAAGCCCATTTCACGCACGCCAACTACGACCAAGTACGACTGCATGTGGGATGTGTACTAACCCTGGGCGAAGAACTACGCTCCGTTCGCGGAGCTTGCGGAGTTTTGGCAACTCCGCGTTCTACGGAGAACGCGAAGCTGTCGATTACTCCGCGATCCGGTGCGTAGCGTAGTTCTCGCACGCTGAATAACATTATCGCGTGCGCCGGGGTAAGTTCGCGCGATATTTGACGCGATCACGCACTTTGGCAGTGCGAACGAGAAGATGAGTTCCCCAACATGTCTAACACACAGCTATCTCGAGCATGCAGGCAGCGCCCCGAACACGCGCACCGCGCTCCCGAAGACGAAAAACGGCGCGCGAACGGGTCTAGCAAGCTACTACGCATGTCCGCGGAGCTACGTGAAGTTCGCGGAGTGCAACTGCGTCTTCGCGTAGCTCCGCGGAGTGCGGCTCCGCGAACTACGCCCAGGGTTAATGTGTACACGTTGGTCTCACTTCGGGCAGTGCATAGTTTGGGAGTCGCAAGCATATGCTATTGTATCTGTCAGGGGGTGCTGGCCACGTGCCAGTTCCTGCTCAGAGCTGCAGATATGCTACAGCCTGATAGTTCAGACAAAGGACATTTCATCCCTACAGTAACTTCACCATCTGCATGCAAGCAGGAGATTAAGCATGGGCGTAAAATCCGTTCCGCTCGCGGATTTTGTGGATTTTCGGTAAATTCGCAATCCGCGAACTCTCGCGAACTTACCGAAAATTCGTAAATCCGTGCGAAGCGGATTTTTTTGCTTGGTCGCACTTGCCAACTAGAATACTATACAATTTCGCGGGAGTAAACACTCGCGAAAACGTAGATGCGGCGGGCAGCGACAATCTCGCAATTGCGAGATTGCAAAATTTGCAATTTCGCACAAGAAATCCACCAGCAGGCAGCATACACCTTGAAAATTATGATTTTTATTAGAATAACTCCTCAGGTTGACATTTGCCTGCACTTTTTTTTTGCAAGGAGTCCATTTTGGGGAGGGGGGGTGGGAGGAAGGAAGTGCCCCACAGTCTCCAACTTCCTGTTCCTGTCCAGCAGGCTCCTCTCAGTGCTTTCTTCATGTGCTGGTCACTTTGATTTGGATCTTGACCTGGAAGCACTCAGCAGGTGCAAAAGTTCAAACTCATCATTAGTAACCATTCCCTGTAGTGCTTCCTGTGGGGCCCCTCCAGAGTTCAGTTGCCTACTTGCAACTATTCTATGACCCTGCTCTGACCCTCACAGCAGGCTCAGAGAATAGCTACAAGTATACAACAAAGGTCCTGTTAAAAAAATTACACTGCAACAGAAAGCAATTACAGATAAGGAAGCAGGTGCCAGGGATCTTGACCTGGAAGGATTACTTTTTGTGGATGCTGCTGGATATTTGGATTTTTGCAAAACTGAAAGCACTCAGCAGGTGCAAAAGTTCAATCTTATCATTAGTAACCATTCCCTGTAGTGCTTCCTGAGGGGCCCCTCCAGAGTTCAGTTGCCTACTTGCAACTATTCGATGACCCTGCTCTGACCCTCACAGCAGGCTCAGAGAAAGCAATTACAGATAAGGAAGCAGGTTCCAGCCAGGAAGTTCAAATTCAGTAACACATTAATCAGCCCCTAATTCATTTATGTCAGTTGAGGCAGGGCAGGTGTGCTTTTCCACCCATAATCTACAGTGATGAACTAGAGGGTGGCATGGGTGAGCCAGAGGGTGGCATGGGTGAGCCAGAGGGTGGCAGTGGTGAAACAGAGGGTGGCAGTGGTGAAAGAGAGGGTGCTGTGATGAACCAGATGTAGAAACAACATGTTCGCGACCGTTGCTACCCGAAAAGTAAGTTCGCGTTTGCGAACTGGTACAAAATCCTCGCGAACTGGCAGAAATCCTTGCGAACACAAAAAAAAATCCGCAAATTCGCGAGAGTTCGCGGATTTTGCGGATTGCGAATCCGTAAATACGCAATTTCGCGGATTGCCAATTCGCAAAATCCGCCCATGCTTACAGGAGATGCACAGGGCCTGGCATGGGTGTGGTGGAATGTCTGCGACCCTGGGAACACCGTGATGCTGTCCTTTGAAGGTGTATGGCCACATGAGTGTAGGCCAATGGACCAGACAGGGTGGACACAGGTGCACAGCCCATGGCTGGCTGTGATCGTGCTGCCACTGAGGCCAGGCAACTCACTCATGCATCCACAGGGCTGATACACATAAAACTTGGCATGCATGTGCCAAGACCCCGAGCGGTTTTAAGCTCCTACATGTCCCTGTACGTGCGGGTCCGCCCTCCTGGTTGCAACATCCACTACTACTACTGTGGCACTGGTTGTGACTACACCCTAACACAGAGACACACTTACCGCACTTCCTGCCCAAGGCTAGGTCCGAGCCACACCCTGCTCCCCCTGCCGAATCAGCACGCCCCTGCGCAGACCTGATGTATGCCGGCCCAGCGCACGCCGCTTGTGCATGCAAGGGGGTGTGTGTGAAGCCACATGTCTAGGGTCACTGCCAACGCTGAGGTGATGTGATAACTTTCACTAAAGACAGCATACTGTGATGTTGCAGAGCCCGTGCTCATCATGCTGACACAATGACCACATGGACACACTTGCTCAGATGGTGTGAATGTCTATGGGCATGTGCGCACGGCCACATTTATTAGCAGGCACACACAATGAGTGACACCTGTGTTGAATGTGTGTGGGGTGTGTGCTCACCAGCCGGCAAGGGCTGCCTGGTGCAGTCAGAAATCAACAACAGTGTACATCGCAAAGGACACAACCCTTCAACCATAAAGACCCCATGACTTGTGCTGCACAGAGTTAGTGGCCCTGGATACACAGCCGCCTGCACAGGCCTACCACCATGCGACGCTGACTTGCGGGGCACTGGGGCAGGGTCACAATTGCAGAGCCAGTTTCTGTAGATGTTAAAGGAGCATGTCGTGGAGTGTCTCAGTGGACAGTGGGAGGGGTACCCCAGGACATGATGAAGAGGTCAGGACCACACTGAAACAGTCACTATGGTGGAGTTGAATTGAACAGACACATGTCAGACACCAAGTCCGGTCCAGCCAGATGAAGATGCAGGAAACCACTGGGCTCAGACGCCACGAAGGTCCAACCACATTTCACCCATGACTCATTGCGCACAGGGTTAGTGGCACCATTGCTGTTAGGGGATGCCGCCTTCGACAAGGCATGTCCAACTCCACATCTTACCCAAGACACAGTTCCACCTGTGTGACCTACTGGAGCGCAGTGTAGGCCTGAGGCAACGGTCAGCACGGGTCATTCACTGAGTGTCACTGGCTTAGGTTGGATGGCCTCAATGGCCTGTGTAGTTCAGGTTCAGTGGCATCAGGGGACGCAGTCTTTGGTGAACAGAGTTGATGGCACCAGGTCAGTCGTTGATAGTCTTTGATCTCCTCCGTGAGTCTGATCCGGCTTTCGTCCGGACTGAGACACATCTTCATCTTACTCCCCTCCATGCATTCACTGGTGTGAAATCTGCAATTTATGATTTGTGACTAAGTGCTGGATGTGGGACCTACTGGTCCGTAGGGTAGTCCTGAACTCTCGTCCACCTGTGGCTGGCTGGCGTTGAACAGGGTTAGTGGCACCTCGTGCAGCCGGCTGGCTTTAAACAGGGTTACTGGCACCTCATGTGGCCGGCTGGTGTGGAACAGGGTTAGTAGCACCTTGTGTGGCCCGCTGGCATTGAACAGGCATAGTGGCACCTCGTGTGGCCAGCTGGTGTGGAACAGGGTTAGTGGCACTTCGTGTGGCCGGCTGGCATTGAACAGGGTTGGTGGCAATACGTGTCTCAGGCCTGCCATATGGAGTCGTGACTCACTGATCGAAGGGAGTCTGGTGCTGTGGCTGCTGCCACTGACTTGAGGTCACTGCCATTCAAGGCTCAGGACACAGTTCCACATGTGGGACCTACAGGACGAAAGCAGAGGTCGCAAGACAGGTGCTTGGAGCGTGCACTGGCATGTGGTGGGACGTCTTTGACACACGCTGGTGTAGGCAGGTGAGTGGAGCCACTTTGGTGTGCAGAGGCAGGCCTGACAGGTCTGGGGACCAGCAGCCCGGGTTGCTGCAGGCGCTCTGGGATGCAGGCCCTGCCGTGATCGGCGCAGGACTCGTGGCGGGCTGAGAGGCTACACACTGGCTGACGCGTGGTCCATTCCGGATGAGACCCAAGACCAGTGCAACTGGCTTTTTGTTCACACCCCTACGCAGGCCTGGCTTACGCAGGTCCAACCCACTACACACACGCATGCAGGGGCAGACGTACCGTGCAACATTTCAGCATTCTGCCCCACATGGACATGGTAACATTCACTGGCCACTTCACTCCATGCACCAGCAGTTGCTCTCCACATGGCCATTTCCGTGGTGTGCACTCTGTGGTCGGTCCGGCACCTCCACGCCACACATGGCAGTGGGTAGGTTCACATTCCTTAGTCACTTGCTGCTCTCGCACATGCCTGCTCCATGCGTCTCCTCACATCCTACTATTGAGTGTCTGTGCTGCCATGCCGGTGCTGGGTTGTGGGTTTGGCAATTCCCAATGGAGTAGTGTTGTCGTGTCTGGTCAGTTGGCATGTTGTGTGTCATGTTGGATGTAGTTGTGCTGCATGCCCATTGGCAGTGTCATGAGTTGCATGACTGTGGGCGGCAGATGTGTTTCAGGTGGGTCTGCTGTTTTTGTGTACGAAGCCTCTGTGGTGTTCCCAGGGGGGGCGGGATGGGTCCTGGGGATGGAGGCGGGCCTGGGGTGGTTGCCGTGGGTGTTGTGGCCCTCATGGGTATCCACGGTGCATGGTCATTGTCTCCATGGCATCTGCGGGTCTTCAGGTGTGGCTCTTGGCTGGGCTCCCTTTTTCGCTGCAGGTAGTCGTCCTGCTTTACACCAGCATTAGGCAGGTGTTAATTCCCTGCTGCTACAGGTGCTTACCGCCTGTTATTGTTTCACATTGCAGATCTGACAGTTCGTTGTGAAAGTGGTGTTGTGGTTTTTCTGTGTGCTTTCCGACGGGAACGCCTACTCTGCATCTCATTAGGGTTAGTTGATGGTGTCCACCATTGAGATAAATTTTGGGACAGCTATCGCAGGAATACAGGCGATGTCTGCAGTTTGTACCAGCTTGTGAATGGAGTGTTAAATCTCCACTTTTGATGCGTTAAGGTGGGGATAAATCGGAGTTGAGTCCTTGCGAATATCCCACACTGTATGTTAGGTATTTAGATAAAGACAGTCAAGGGACGATCACTAAAAATGTGTGGAGGTCCCGTTTGAACTAGAATTTATACCTTTCTATACTCTTAAAAATGGATTACTCCATCACAAACATAACAAATATCCCATCCATCTTAGTGCAAGCGCCATAGGAAATAATGCACGTGTAATAAGGTGGATGGAGTATCCATCACGTTTCTATTGGAGCACCCTGTCCACCAAAATCTAAATCATGTCCAAAATTAAGCCCATTGTCTCCATTACATACTGGTCATATATAAATATATAAATAACATAAAGAGCATACGAGTATTCTTTGGGGTTCTCTTTACACTAGTAAAATGATTGTCAGCATAATTATTATGTATATTTTATATATTTTTTACACCCATGAGTTATTATGCACTTGCTGCTGGGCGGTTCTATCATTTTAAAGTAGTTTCAGAAACCCTTCTTTCAGCCCATTGTGCTGATCCAGCCTTTCCTGCTGCTCCTACTGGCGCATTTCAGGTGTAGTATGTTAATTGTTGCAATATGAAATAATTAACGTTTTATTTGTTTAATTAAGGAACTTGCAAATGGTAACTGGACATTATAGTAATTGTGTGGCACATTGGGTGTGGTAAATGTTTTTATATCTTGCATAGATATTGATATAATAACGTCATCTGAAATTTTAAAGAATTTCTGGACCACATTATTACAAAACATAGGGGCAAATTATCAAGACAGGCGATACAATTATCACCGTTTTAGCAACAGAAAACTGCAGCTAAAACGGCGATAATGGGTGTTGGTAATATGCCCCATAGTTTATTAAGAATGAAGATAAATTAATTTTTGTACATATGCCAAACGGTTAGGTGTGTATTCCTGTAAACAATAAAATATGCATTTCTCAGCAGCAATTTACTACTGATGAATGATATATGTCTAGGCAACGGTTTTGAAAAATGAAATTAGAACTTTTTTTAATTGGTGAACTTTTTTGTCACATACCTAAAATATGTAAGCATCATTTAAGAGAGTTTTAAGTTACATCTCATGTTGTGAATGAGGCATCTAAGTGATTTACCTTATGTTATACCTGATTTTCCAGTATGTTTACCCCCAGATTTTTTGCTTTTTGGCCTCCTGTTTTTTACCTTGTTTCTGTTGATTTTAAGGCTCTAGGTACTTTTACCACTACTGTTCAGTGCTAAAATGCATATGCTCTGTGTGTAAATTGGTATTCTGGATTGCTGTTTCCATGATTTGCTTCTTTGATTTACCGCTAAGTCCCGAGAACTGTGCTCTGTGGGTGCCCTGGGCCTGTAAATCAAATGCTGCTAGTGGGCTTGCAGCACCGATTGTGCCACCCAAAGAAGCACCCTTTCAAAGGGTTCTCAGACCTTCCACAACAGTGTCTGCACACAGTTTCTACAGCCTTGTCGCCCTGGGAAGTGCACCTACTTGCCAGACCCTAACCTTCCCTTATATTACATGTGAGTCACCCCTAAGGCAGGCCCAAGGTACCTCTGTGGGCAGGATGCAGTGTTTGTGAAATGTAGGATATGTACTGGTGTTTGTGACATGTTCTGATAGTCAAATACAGTGTATTTTGTGTATTCTATTGAAAGGCTATCCGTCCCATAGGATAGAATGAAAGTTGTTTATAACATTTTATAAGTATATCTTCCCATTAGGACAAGATGGAAAGATGTAGTTTAGTATGCCTGAACTCAGAATATAAAAATGCATCTTTTTGTAAAGATTATTTTTATACCGTGTGTTTGAAAATACCACTTTTGAGAAAGTGGGTATTTTTTTGCTTAGCCATCCTTTGTACCTTTGCTGGTTTGTGGATTGGCTGAATGGCTTTGGAGTTGCCAGTACTGGGGATGTGCTTTCTTTTTCCACTGGGGGTGTTGAGGTGTGTCCTGCCTTTCCAGGGCTGGGCTGAATAGAGTAAAGGAAGGATTTTCCTTGGACCTGAATGGTCTGGGTCCGCCTTATACAATGCTGTCTCAACCTCCTGCTGGGAAGCTGGGCCAGAGATGACAGAACTGGTTTGGGTTGAGCACAGAGAAGAAAGGAAAATGCTGCATAAATATTGAGACCCAGTCTCCATAACTTTAGAATACTTCTGGACACAAGAGGAACCTCTGCCAAGGAGAAAAGCTGAGAAAGCTGAAGGAGAAGTACTGTCCCTATGCTGTTTGCTGTCTTGGGTTGGCCTGCAGTGGCTGTTTCTGCCAAGGAGAGGACAACAAATTTTCTTCGTGCTGTGTATCTTGCTTGTAGAAGATCTCCAGGGGCTTGAAGTAGAGCTTGCCTCTTGTTCTGAAGTCTCAGGAACACCAAGACCTCACCACCAGCTCTCCAAAACTTCCTTAGTGGAAGTTCTGACCTGCGAAGCGGTGCCTGTGTGGGCCCTCAGGAGAAGCAACTAAAGGCGTGCAAAGCACCCTTACCCGTTTCCGATGCAACACCACCGTACAATAGGAATTCCCATGCACCGCAATCGTGCTGCTGAAGAAACCAATGCAGTGCCTGCTGAGGCTGGAGAAATCGCTGTACACATCTTGTCTAATGCCCACCTGTTTGCAATCCCTAGGCTGTTATTCCTGCCCCCGCCCTGTCCCGATGAAGACCCAACGTGACTACCTAAGGGAGCACACTTCGGGTTGAAACGTAGACGACAATTACACAAGGCCCAGTTTGACAAAGGTCTCCACACCCAAAGGAGCAGGAGCAGCCAACAGAGCCATTAGTTTAACATACTCGTCTGGCCTATATTTTTACCCCCCTCCTTAGTATATAAGTCCTTTTCACAATGTATATATTTTACACTTGTTCATTACTGAGCACAGATGTCACATTGTTTCCATTTTTGTATATACTGTATCGCTCTTTGACAGCCTCGATCTACTACATATGTGAATATTGATGGATGATTTAAATCTGTTACAACATAAACAGTAGACACTACTTTTGAGTCAGGTGGTTGAGACTTTGTATCAATAGATGTGTGTGACATTAGGTGCACTGAAAAGAAATTGACTCCTACCCGACAGAACCACTTCTTGCTTGCATCACAGCACAGCCTCAGAGAATATGCTCTGAAAGCTGCAGAGGGACCCAGCTCATGCATGCGCACCCTCTCACACAGACCAAGCACTCTGCCTTCATGATTGATAAGGCCTACCATAGGAGTGACTCATAGGCTTATATGTGTCAGTGATTAAAGGTAGATATAAGTAACCTATATCGTAGTAAGGGGTGCATGCACCACCTTACCCAGGCTGCAGTACTGTGGTGCCATTTTGGAAGGCTTCCCAGGGGTGGCATAATACAAGCTTCAGCCCTTGGTAGGCCTCTGGGGTACCTATGCCCTTAGTACCTATTGTACCATATACTAGGGACTCACAAGGGTACCTTAGTAACCACACTGGAGTGTACCTTTTGTACATGGAGTCAACTTAGAGAAGAAGCAGCTAGGCTGGGGTCCTGGATATCAGGGCCCCAGCCAGACTAAAGTCGAAAAACAGTGAAACACCAGCAAAAAGTGGGGGTAACCGTAGTAAGCAGATCCTACTCTCCTACACCTACTTGGACAAGGTTGCAAACCATTGCCACTAGAGACCCCCAATTCTAACACCCTACCATTAAAATGCCTTTCAGAGGGGGGGAGAGGCACCAGAATGATAGGTTTCAAAACCGCCACCTTCTGGTGAGAATGTGAAGGCTGAGTGTATAGCCACCATTTATCCAGCATCTAAGGTGCCCATCATGCCATACACCCTGAATTACTAGTCTCTAGATGTGGGATGCTGAGAAGCTGAGCACTGTGAATAATTTGGAGTGGCTATAAAATATAACTTTGCTATTTGGGGTCTAGTGCTGTGAGTGTGTCACTATGAGAGAGACCTGTCCAGGTAAAAGTGCAACAGCGGGTTAGTGAGTGGCCCAACTGATTGCTGCAGACTCTCTGTCCCCAATAGTAATTGTTCATGGAGAGGTTAGAGGTACAGGTTTTAGCACTGGTGCCCACAGTCTGATTCGGGTCTCCAGAGTTTGATGTGGCTCTAGCCTACTCCCTTCTGTGAGCAGGTGTGGCTGGTGAAATAGCAGGTAGGCATTGTACAGATAAGAGATCCAAATGAGCACCACCTGAAGTTAGCTGTGCTGGGGTATTAAGGAGGAGGCTGTCTCTGTTTGAGGGTGGAAGTGCACCCGATTATCATGCTATGGGGGGCCCAATGCCTTCACGGTCTGGCAGGGCAAGATGTTCCTCCTTTCCCTACTCTTTTGAGGTCTTCCTTGGTGTTAGACCTGGCATCATTGGCATGAGTCTCTCCTCCATTTTTTCTGTTTGCCTCCTCTGTTTACGATGTTTTTGCTGGTATATGCTTTGGGCACTGTGCCACTGCTGATCAGTGCCACAGTGCAAGTGCTCCCTATGTGAAATTGCTGTATTGATTGACTTCCATGTTTTGGCATTTGGTTTACTATCAGTCCCTAGTAGAGTGCACCAGGAGTGCCAGGGCTTGTAAATACAAATGCTGCTAGTGGGCCTGCAGCACATGTTGTGCCACCCACAAGAGCGGCCTAGTAAAAGTATGTCTGAAGGTCTGCCATTGCCAGACCACGTGCAGTCTGACTGTCACGAGGACTGCGCAAGTACACCTACTTGCCAGTCCCTAAACCTTCCCTTAACTTCATGTTAGTCACCCCTATGGTAGGCCCACGGGCAGGGTGCATTGTAAGCATAAGGTAGGACAAGCCTGACAAGGTTGGCATGTCCTAATAGTGAATTACATCCATAGTCGTTTTTCACTATTGTAAGGTAGCCTGCTCTCCATCAGTTAGAATGGGCTGCCAGGATTATTAATGTTATAATCCTAGCGGGCTCGGGGAGCATGGTGCAATGTCGAGTTTGGTATCCCTGAACTCAGGGTTTAATAACGCATCCGTTTGTGTGGATGGTTTTTGGACTCTGTGTTTGAAAATAGCACTTTTAGAAAGTAGCTATTTTCTTGTCTAACTGTCTACCGGTCTCTGCTGGTTCTGGTGTGCGTGTGACAGGAGCTGGGTGGCTCCAGAGAGTCTGAATGAGTCAGTGTGGGATGAGTGGGGCATTTGCATTGAGAGTAGGGGAGAGTAGCTCTTGATAGCCTGCCCTGCCTGATACAATGTTGGCTCCGCCCCCCTGCCAGGCGACTGATGACTCTGTGCTTGCCTGGGACTTTCCTGGCCCGCCTCCTGCCGGGCAGCTGATGGCCCTGCCCCTGCCAGTGACAATGCTGGCTCCGCTCCTGCTGAGCGGCTGAGGACTCTGCCCTGCCCAGTGAATAGGCCAGGTGCTCTGGCCTGGCAACACCCACAACAAACCCAGGATGGGGGGAATTTCCCCTGCGTGGACAAAGGGATCAAAGCCAAAAAGGGGTATAAGAGAAGGACCCCTGAACCAAGAAATCAGATCACTTCTGACAAGGAAACCTGAACCAAGGACAAGAAGCCTGCTGATCTAAGGACTGCCTACCCCTTCTGCCAGAGTGCTGTTTGTTGGGGGAATCCTGCATTGCTTCTTTATTTTTGCCAAGGAACCAGGAGAGAGGAACTGTGTGTGTACTCTCACTCTTTGCTAAAGAAAATCTCCAAGGGCTGGAAGAGTGCCAGTCTCCTGTTGAAGTCACAGGGCTAAAGGACTTCATCTGCTTAAAGTGCTATTTGCTGGGATTTGTGAATCCAGCACCTCTGAAAGAATCCAGCAATCTCGACGCCGACGGACGCCGCCGAATCCAGCTCGACATCGTGAGTAACGGCTCCAGTGTCCCGCTTCCTCGACGCCGGCCGCCGGGCCCGATCGACGCCAGCAGCAACGCAAGTGAGTAGTGAGTTCGGCTCCAGCTCCAAGTGACCCCGTGTCTGCACCGCTGCTGATCGCATCGACTTCGAGCCCTCTCGACGCCGTGAGCGCTGCTCACTCTTGCAACATCGACATCGACGACGCCGTATCCTGCTTCATCCCGTGAGCGCTGCTCCCGCCTGACTTCGGTCGACGCCGCTGCAGATCGCCCCGACTCCGAGGCCCGATCGACGCCGAAGACGCGACGCCGGACATCTCGACGCCGCTGATCATCGAGTGCTTCACTTTTCCAAGGTACTGTGTTGTTGGGGTCAGTGCGACTCCGGGCTCGACGTAGCGCTCCTCGCGGTCGACGCCGAACCTTTGGATTAACTTTGCCTCGACGTCGTGTGACTCCCGTGTGGGTTACATTGTTGCCAAGAACTGTGTTTTAGAGAAGAAGAGTTGCTTTTGATACTAAAGACTTTGTGCTAAGAAGAAACCGTGCTTGAACTATTATTTTTCCTTCCAAAAGTATTTATTAAGACTGTGGTATATTTTTGTCGTTATTTGGTCTTGTGCTAAACCTTATATAAAAATACTTATTTTTATAATACTACTGTGTCGTGTCCATTTGTAGTGTATTCACTTTATTACTGTATGTGGTCATAAATGCTTAACGCACTGCCTCTGAGATAAGCCTGTCTGCTTTGCCAAGCTACCAAGGGGGTGAGCAGGGGTTATCTAAGTGTGTGATCTCCTTGCCCTGACTAGAAAAGGTGTGTCCCTATTTGTCAGAAGTATATACCTCTGCCAACTAGAGACAGCCGCTTCTAACATTGGTGGGTCAGCGGTGGGATTTTGAACTTTGCATTTATGACCCATGTGCAGTGATTAGTGTGCGCTACATAGTGAAAGCAGACCATAGCGCAGCCACAATCTGTTTTGGTTGGATATTCTATTTTTGTTCTCCGCTTTTCCTGAAGCTTGATTTTTGAACACTGCCAGTTTTAACCATGAGTGATACCGGAGTCACTCCCCTTGTTGTTGTTGTGGAGGAATTTGATAGAGCCAAGATAGGGACATGCGAAAAGAAGCAACTGCAATACTTTTGCAAGCAGTTTCAAGTTCCTACCAAAGGCATCTCCCGGAAAGGAGACTATTCCAAAGCATTGGAGGCCTGGTTAGAGGCCAGAGACCCCTCTGCCCCGGTGGTGGTACCGACAGAGGAAGGGGAGGAGGAAGTGCCCATGACTGGGCCTGTATCCCCTCCTGGCAGCAGTGTTTCCTCCAAAGGTCTTTCCCCTGAAGAAAGAGAAGAAAGGGCGAAGGAGCGAGCCTACAACGTGGAAATGGCAAAACTTAAGATAAATGGGCAGTTGGAGATAGAGAATGCAAGAGGCAGGAGAGAAGCTGATTTGGAGATCAAAAGATTAGAGTTTGAAAGAGAGAAGTTAGCTTTTGAGCGTGAGAGAATGGTGAGGGACATGGAGCTCAAAGCTAAGGAGTTAGAATTGAATCCCTCTGGTGGCAGCGTCCCATCTGTGCCTGCAGAAAGTAGGTTTTATTTTCCCAAAGATGTGATCAAAGATTTTCAGAAGAATGAGGATATTGGTCAGTGGTTTAAAGCATATGAGTTAGCATTGTTGGCCCACCGGGTCCCTGAGAAGGATTGGGGAGCGGGGTTGTGGGGTCGCTTTGTGAATGAGGGAAGAGATACCCTGTTAGACATGCCTGTTGAGAATAGGACGTCTTATGCTCATATGAAAGATGCTTTAATGTTAAGGTATGGCCTAACCCCAGAAAAGTACAGACAGGCCTTTAGAGAATGTAAGAAGTTGCCTGGTACCACGTGGGTGGAGTATGTGTCATATTTTTGCAGAGCCATGGATGGTTGGGTAAAGGGCAGCAAAGTGGAAAGTTATGATGCTCTTTATGATTTGTTTGCTTGGGAGCACTTGTCTAATAACTGTTTTCCAGAGCTGCGCCAGCACCTTATTGATAGCAAGATATCTAACCCTAGAAAACTTGCTGAAGAGGCGGACCGCTGGGTCAGTACCAGGGTCCACAAGGGTCCAGTGGGAGACTCAGCCAAAGGTGGGCAGGGTCCCCAGCAGAAGAGTGGGGGGGACAAGGGTAAACAGAAGGAGTCCCAGAAAGGGCCCCAAAGTAATCCCCAAGGGAACCAAGGGAAAGGTTCCCAGCCTCCCCCTGTGAAGAAATCAGAGGCCCCGCCAGGTAAACCTGGTCATAGGGGCCCACTGACCTGCTTCGTTTGTAAGCAGGTAGGACACCGTTTTTATGACCCTCAGTGTCCCTTGAAGAAGTCTGGTGCACTACCCAGTGCACCACCCCGTCAGTTGGCTAGTGTAGCTCTGGGAGGGGAGGAGATGGTTGCCCATGGTGGGGAGGGTCCCGCAGAGATGTCCCTGGTCTCTCTAGGAGACATGGAATTGGTCCCGCCACCCCCTCTGCCTAGTAACACTAAAAAATATAGGCAGTGGGTGACCATTAATGGCCATAGAGTTGAGGCTCTCAGAGACACCGGAGCGAGTGTGACAGCTGTCAAGTGTCACTTGGTGTCCAGAGAGCAGGTTGTTCCCCACGCATTCTACCCTGTGATAGCTGCTGACAACTCCCAGAAAGAGTGTGAGGTAGCTCAAGTTTCCTTTGAATGGGGGGGAGTTTCAGGTACTCTTCAGGTTGCTGTGAGGCCCGCCATGCCTGTTGATTGTCTCCTGGGCAACGATTTAGAAGACTCCCCTTGGGCTAAGGTGGAGAGGGAGACACATTTGAAGATGTTGGGTGTGCCAGAGTGGGTGTGTGCAACCACTCGATCCATGACAGCAAGTAAGGGTGTTGATGGGGTTCTGGAGCCTGAAAGTATGGCCCAGGACCCAGCTGTGAAGAGAAGAGGCAGGGGGCGCGGGAAACCGTCCCCCGTAGTTCCCGTGGTCCAGGAGGAGGCAGACCTCGAGGGGGATGCCCTGGAACCCACAGGTGAACAAGTTGCCGAACTGGGAGACCTGCCCGAGCTGACCCATTGGCAGCAGGATGGTGGTCCCTCCAGGGAGGAATTCTGTGCAGAACAGAAAGTGTGCCCTTCTCTTGTGGGTATGAGGCAGCAGGCCTCAGCCCAAACCTCAGGTGATCAGTCAGGGTCACATTTTGTGTACTGGGAGAACGACCTCCTGTATAGCGAGCCTAAGGCTGCTGAGCCTGGGTCAGCCCGTGTGCTGGTGGTACCCCAGCGCTTCAGAGCCTTCCTACTGGGTTTGGCTCATGACGTTCCTTTAGCTGGACATCTGGGGCAGGACAAGACCTATGACAGGCTTGTCACCCATTTCTATTGGCCTCAGATGCGAAGGGACACAGATGTCCATTGCAAGACCTGTCAGACTTGCCAGGCAAGTGGGAAAAGCGGGCGGAAGCAGAAGGCTCCCCTCCAACCTTTTCCCGTGGTCAGTACCCCCTTTGACCGGGTGGGGATTGACATTGTTGGGCCACTGGACCCCAAGACAGCCCTGGGCAACAGGTTCATCCTGGTCTTGGTGGACCATGCCACACGGTACCCGGAAGCCATCCCTCTCAGAACAGTGACTGCCCCCGTGGTGGGACGGGCGCTGATGGGTGTTTTCTCCCGAATGGGGTTCCCCAGAGAGGTGGTGTCAGACCGGGGCACCAACTTCATTTCCAACTATATGAAGTCTCTGTGGAAGGAGTGTGGGGTAACTTATAAGTTCACCACTCCTTACCACCCTCAAGGTAATGGGTTGGTTGAAAGATTCAACCGTACCCTTAAAGGCATGATCATGGGTCTTGAAGAACCAATGAGGCGTAAATGGGACGTCCTCTTGCCATGCCTGTTGTTTGCTTACCGTGAGGTGCCACAGAAGTCTCTAGGGTTCAGCCCCTTTGAGCTTTTGTATGGTCACCCGGTAAGAGGACCTTTAAGTCTGGTCAAAGAAGGCTGGGAGCAATCTCCCAGGAAACCTCCCCAGGATGTATACAGTTACATGCTGGCCTTTAGGAACCAGACTAGGCGCTTCAGGGATCTTGCTCAGGCAAATCTGGAGGCCAGCCAGGAGGAGATGAAGCGGTGGTACGACCAGAGGGCCACTCTGGTAGAGCTTCAGCCTGGACAGAAAGTTTGGGTCATGTCCCCTGTGGAACCTTGTGCGCTCAAGGACAGGTGGACTGGACCATTCGAGGTTGTGGAGAAGAAGAGCGATGTCACCTACCTGGTGGATTTAAAGTCTCCCAGGAACCCCTTGCGGGTCCTGCATGTCAACCGTTTGAAGCCCCACTTAGAAAGGTCCGAAGTGGGCATGCTCCTAGCTACAGATGCTGGAATGGAGGAGGAGAGTGAGCCTCTTCCTGACCTCCTGTATGCAAAAGAGCAAGATGGGTCAGTGGATGGTGTTGTCCTCTCTGACACCCTGACCCCTGAACAGCAGCAGGATTGTCGCCATTTGTTGGGGCAATTCCCTGATCTGTTTTCCTTGATTCCTGGTGTTACTCAGTGGTGTGTCCATGATGTAGACACCGGGGACAGCACTCCTGTCAAGCACAAGGCTTACAGAGTGACTGACAAGGTCAGAGCATACATCAAGGAGGAGGTCTCCAAGATGTTTGCCCTAGGGGTGGTTGAGTCCTCTAGCAGTCCTTGGGCCAGCCCCGTGGTCTTGGTTCCAAAGGCTGCAGCGCCTGGTGCTTCACCGGAACTTCGGTTCTGTGTGGACTACCGAGGACTCAATTCAGTCACCAAGACTGACGCGCACCCCATCCCCAGAGCTGATGAGCTCATCGATCGGTTAGGGGCTGCCCAGTACCTTAGTACGTTTGATCTAACGTCTGGGTACTGGCAGATCGCCTTGACCGATGGGGCAAAAGAGAGGTCAGCATTCTCCACACCAGATGGGCACTACCAGTTCCGGGTTATGCCCTTTGGGATGAAGAATGCCCCTGCCACCTTCCAGAGGTTGGTCAACCAGGTCTTGGCTGGGCTGGAGGATTTCAGTGCTGCCTACCTGGACGACATCGCAGTGTTCAGCGCCAGCTGGGAAGAACACTTGTGCCACCTCCAGGAAGTGTTGTTGGCCCTGCGCAGAGCAGGCCTCACAATCAAAGCCAGTAAGTGCCAGATTGGGCAGGGTTCAGTGGTGTACTTGGGGCACCAAGTAGGGAGCGGCAAGGTGGCCCCCCTACAACCCAAGATTGATACCATCCTGGCATGGGCACCGCCCAAAACCCAGACTCAGGTGAGAGCCTTCCTGGGTCTCACGGGTTACTACAGGAGGTTTGTCAAGGATTATGGTAACATTGTGCACCCCTTGACTTCGCTGACTTCCAGGAAGCAGCCGCGACTTGTGAACTGGACTGACGCCTGTCAGACGGCCTTTGACACCCTGAAAACTGCAATGTGCACAGCACCCATCCTCCAGGCACCCGACTTTTCTAAAGAATTTGTTGTTCAGACGGACGCTTCAGAGCATGGCGTGGGGGCTGTTCTAGCTCAGGTGAATGAAGAGGGCCGAGACTTACCTGTAGCCTTCATCAGCAGGAGGTTACTTCCCAGGGAACAGAGGTGGAGTGCGATAGAGAGAGAAGCATTTGCTGTGGTCTGGGCGCTAAAGAAGCTAAGACCCTACCTGTTTGGGACTCACTTCCGGGTGCAGACAGACCACAGGCCCCTCAGATGGTTGATGCAGATGAGGGGTGAGAATCCAAAGCTGTTGAGGTGGTCCATTTCCCTACAGGGGATGGACTTCACGGTGGAACACCGCCCTGGCACAGATCACGCCAATGCTGATGGTCTGTCCAGATTTTTCCGCCTTAGTGATGAGGACTCCCTAGGGTAAGGGTAGTTCTCCCCACATTTCAGCTGGAGGGGACACGTGTTAGACCTGGCATCATTGGCATGAGTCTCTCCTCCATTTTTTCTGTTTGCCTCCTCTGTTTACGATGTTTTTGCTGGTATATGCTTTGGGCACTGTGCCACTGCTGATCAGTGCCACAGTGCAAGTGCTCCCTATGTGAAATTGCTGTATTGATTGACTTCCATGTTTTGGCATTTGGTTTACTATCAGTCCCTAGTAGAGTGCACCAGGAGTGCCAGGGCTTGTAAATACAAATGCTGCTAGTGGGCCTGCAGCACATGTTGTGCCACCCACAAGAGCGGCCTAGTAAAAGTATGTCTGAAGGTCTGCCATTGCCAGACCACGTGCAGTCTGACTGTCACGAGGACTGCGCAAGTACACCTACTTGCCAGTCCCTAAACCTTCCCTTAACTTCATGTTAGTCACCCCTATGGTAGGCCCACGGGCAGGGTGCATTGTAAGCATAAGGTAGGACAAGCCTGACAAGGTTGGCATGTCCTAATAGTGAATTACATCCATAGTCGTTTTTCACTATTGTAAGGTAGCCTGCTCTCCATCAGTTAGAATGGGCTGCCAGGATTATTAATGTTATAATCCTAGCGGGCTCGGGGAGCATGGTGCAATGTCGAGTTTGGTATCCCTGAACTCAGGGTTTAATAACGCATCCGTTTGTGTGGATGGTTTTTGGACTCTGTGTTTGAAAATAGCACTTTTAGAAAGTAGCTATTTTCTTGTCTAACTGTCTACCGGTCTCTGCTGGTTCTGGTGTGCGTGTGACAGGAGCTGGGTGGCTCCAGAGAGTCTGAATGAGTCAGTGTGGGATGAGTGGGGCATTTGCATTGAGAGTAGGGGAGAGTAGCTCTTGATAGCCTGCCCTGCCTGATACAATGTTGGCTCCGCCCCCCTGCCAGGCGACTGATGACTCTGTGCTTGCCTGGGACTTTCCTGGCCCGCCTCCTGCCGGGCAGCTGATGGCCCTGCCCCTGCCAGTGACAATGCTGGCTCCGCTCCTGCTGAGCGGCTGAGGACTCTGCCCTGCCCAGTGAATAGGCCAGGTGCTCTGGCCTGGCAACACCCACAACAAACCCAGGATGGGGGGAATTTCCCCTGCGTGGACAAAGGGATCAAAGCCAAAAAGGGGTATAAGAGAAGGACCCCTGAACCAAGAAATCAGATCACTTCTGACAAGGAAACCTGAACCAAGGACAAGAAGCCTGCTGATCTAAGGACTGCCTACCCCTTCTGCCAGAGTGCTGTTTGTTGGGGGAATCCTGCATTGCTTCTTTATTTTTGCCAAGGAACCAGGAGAGAGGAACTGTGTGTGTACTCTCACTCTTTGCTAAAGAAAATCTCCAAGGGCTGGAAGAGTGCCAGTCTCCTGTTGAAGTCACAGGGCTAAAGGACTTCATCTGCTTAAAGTGCTATTTGCTGGGATTTGTGAATCCAGCACCTCTGAAAGAATCCAGCAATCTCGACGCCGACGGACGCCGCCGAATCCAGCTCGACATCGTGAGTAACGGCTCCAGTGTCCCGCTTCCTCGACGCCGGCCGCCGGGCCCGATCGACGCCAGCAGCAACGCAAGTGAGTAGTGAGTTCGGCTCCAGCTCCAAGTGACCCCGTGTCTGCACCGCTGCTGATCGCATCGACTTCGAGCCCTCTCGACGCCGTGAGCGCTGCTCACTCTTGCAACATCGACATCGACGACGCCGTATCCTGCTTCATCCCGTGAGCGCTGCTCCCGCCTGACTTCGGTCGACGCCGCTGCAGATCGCCCCGACTCCGAGGCCCGATCGACGCCGAAGACGCGACGCCGGACATCTCGACGCCGCTGATCATCGAGTGCTTCACTTTTCCAAGGTACTGTGTTGTTGGGGTCAGTGCGACTCCGGGCTCGACGTAGCGCTCCTCGCGGTCGACGCCGAACCTTTGGATTAACTTTGCCTCGACGTCGTGTGACTCCCGTGTGGGTTACATTGTTGCCAAGAACTGTGTTTTAGAGAAGAAGAGTTGCTTTTGATACTAAAGACTTTGTGCTAAGAAGAAACCGTGCTTGAACTATTATTTTTCCTTCCAAAAGTATTTATTAAGACTGTGGTATATTTTTGTCGTTATTTGGTCTTGTGCTAAACCTTATATAAAAATACTTATTTTTATAATACTACTGTGTCGTGTCCATTTGTAGTGTATTCACTTTATTACTGTATGTGGTCATAAATGCTTAACGCACTGCCTCTGAGATAAGCCTGTCTGCTTTGCCAAGCTACCAAGGGGGTGAGCATGGGTTATCTAAGTGTGTGATCTCCTTGCCCTGACTAGAAAAGGTGTGCCCCTATTTGTCAGAAGTATATACCTCTGCCAACTAGAGACAGCCGCTTCTAACACTTGGGGTAACAAGTGAGCCATTTGCCCCGCCAGAAAGGAACCAACTTAATCTCTGGTATACATGACATGGACCAATGGTAATGATATAAGTTTGAATGCATTATTATTAACCCCTTCGCTGCTAGGCCTTTGGTGTAGTTCGCGCTTAGGTCCCTGTAACTTTTTGACCACATGAGGTATCCATGACAAATTTGCGTCCTTTTCTTCCAACATCATGGGGATTCTAAAGGCATCCACTGTTTGTGGATTCCCCTAGAGGCTACCCAGAAATTAGCCAAAATACAGCTAATATTTTTTTTGTGAAAAATGGGAAAATAGAGCTGCAAATGAAAGCGTCATGTTTTTGCCCTGCAAATAGTTTCAACAACAGGTTTGTGGAGCTGAAATCGCAATTATCCCAGCTTTCAGGGACCAACAGACTTTAGACAGAACACCAACATTTTTTACACAGTTTTGGCATTTTACATAGCCTATTTTTGCATTTTTTTGTGCTTTCAACCTTCTTCCAGTTAATTATAGAAATGGGAATGAAAGCAATAATGGATCCTGGAAAGCTATACATTTTAGAAAAGTACACAAATTCTGAATTCAGCGAGGGGTCATTTTCTATAGATCCTTCAAGGTTTCTTTATAGAAACTAGGTTGAAAATAGGAAAAATTGAAAATGAGTTGAAAAAAACAGCCGTTTGTGCCAAAGTTTTCACCTAATTATGGGGCAAGGGCCTGAGGAAGGGCATGGATGGCATTGGATTAAGTTGGGAAGTTTGTTTTTTTGGGGTGGGGTTTCTGTTGTTGGGTGTCTTAAAGAAATGCCTTTGTTGTGTGTGTTGGTGTGCAATGCATGCACCCTGCAGACCTTTTATTTGGCCTGTGCATTTTTGTTTTTTCATTTTATTGCATTCAAAAGACAGAGCAGTGTGTTTTAGCATGCATCCTTTGCCTGGCTTTTATAGACATTTTGTCAGTTCATGGTGTTTCCCAGGCCTCCTGCTTGTTGCTTGTGATTTGTGAGTGTCCATGTGGCTGGTGGCCTTTTTTTGTGGTGGGAGTTATTAGGGTCCTGCTTTTGCCATGTAAGCCTGCATACTATTCCTATTGGCTTACTGCTTCCATCCATCCATCCCCTTTGCCAGCAGCAGCTCCATGAATGATTTGATGCTCAAATAATTTAATGCCAAACAGGGTCCACCCCACTTCCATTACATTTGTATTTTGGTGGTTCTAATTCTCTTTCCTATCCTTCCTGAGAGTGTAGTGTGTACACAGTAGTATAACATGGCCCTGGTTGACAAAGTCTTAGAAATGGCTAGACTGTATCTTTTGTTTGTGTGTTTGTTTGTTTGTACTTGTACAGTAGTAACTGAGCCACAACAACAAATGCAACATTTCACTGATGTTCTTCTCCTGGCTTTTTTGCTTGTAGGTGCACAAAAAGCCAGAGGAGGAGGTGTCATCATCATCACCCGTTGTACTGCCAGACAGAAGTCCTGCTGCACATCACGTCCACGTGTGACCACAACGTGTGCACCTGTGTCTTGCCTGACATCTGAAGAAGATGGCCCCAAAGAAAGGTACCAGGTCCAGTACCAAGAAAGTTGCCGGTGAGAAGAAGGAACAGAAAAAGGAAGTGCCACTAACCACGACTGTTGTGCCGGCCAATGTTTTGTTGGAACCAAACAAATGACACATGCAGCAGTGTTGTCCGGGAACCAAGCTGGGAGCAGCACCTCCGCACTAGCGGTCCAACCCCACCAACCTAGGCCCAAGCCCTTGAGTTTAGCAGAGGTAGCCAGTCTACTAACGAGCAGCGATGTTGAAATGTCATTATCGCAAAGTAGTACACAATCAATGCAGGCGGAAACTCAGCAGAAAAGTGTGCAGTAGCAGCCGCAACAACAACAGCAGCAGCCGCAAAAACAGCAGCAGCCACAAGAACAGCAGCAGCCCCAAGAACAGACCACAATAGTAGTTGTTGCTCCTGAAGTAGGGGCATTTCAGGAAATCAAGCTTCCGAGAGACAAAGTGGAGCAAACCACTGTTTCAGAAGATCTATTGTCTTCTAGGCCACCAGCAAGGAAAAGGAGGATCAGTCCATCATCTTCTTCTGCAAGTCCCGCTTCTGATGATCGTGATGCCACTTGGCAGCCACCAGCACAGTCTGAGAGTGATGCACGCCACAAGACAATGCTACTGAAAAGGAAGGTTCCAGAAAAACTTAGAGTTATTGAGGTAGATGTACAAGAGGGGGATGATGTTGATGAAGATGAGTCAGACATCACGCACATTACTCCCGCCCCCCAGGGGATAGAGACCAACATTATCACCCTATCCAAAAAGGCTGCTGCTGAGCGGGATGTAGCACGGACACAATCAACACAGGTTACACCACCACGACTTTCAGCTGCCATATTTTCAAAGGCCGGGCAGGGTCCTACATCCAGATCAACCATCTCAGTAGGTAGTGGTAGTAGAAGTCACAGTGTAGAATCACAGAGTCACATTCCAAGCACACCCTCCAGTTCATCTGGCATTGAAAGTGGCACAAACCGCAGCGCCAAAAAGTTCTCCTCCCCAGTTTGGGGCGTCTTTTCCGTTAGCACTAAGGAGGAGAACGTTGCTATATGCTCAATTTGTCGCACAGGTGTTCGGCGGGGTAAGCTTGGTACAAACTATGGTAGCGGAGGCCAAAAAAGTCCTCTCAAAATACACTACACTATTGTCTGGGAAAATCACCTAATTCACTTAAACAAAGTAAAAAAAACTCAACCCATTGATGTTGGGCATGAAGAATCAGGGGACGATATTATTGCGGTGGAAGGTGAAGAAGAGGGAGGCATTTCTAGCCTTGTCCCCAGTAGTGTAGTGGTACTGCCCACATCCTCCTCAGCAACATCTCAGTGGCACCGCAGTAAGAACCCTACTCAGAGTCAGGCTGAGACACCAAGGCGACCGAGTACTGCGATGAAACAAAGTGCATCATTGAGCATAAGTGGGTTAATGAAAACTACAGCACCACAAAGGAAAGTAATCCAGCCCACCATTGAGAGCATGCTTAGGTTGGAGGGGCAGTTCCAAGGCAACCACCCAACAGCACGGTTGTACAATGCGAAGCTGGCTAAAATGTTAGCGTTAGACCTTCTCCCTTTTTCATTTGTGAAAGGGATGGGTTTCCCTGAATTTGTGTCAGCCAGTTGTTCCGGTACTACATCATGATGTGCTGGAATTGGTTGGACAAGCTTTGCAGCAGAGTGCTGTTCACAATATCCACCTGACAACAGATATGTGGACCAGTTGCCAAGCCACAGATTACATGTGCATCACTGCACACTGGGTCTCTTTTGTGGGGGTTAGAGATAAGCAATCTGAAGGAGGTGCTGTTGACACAGCTGAGATGTTTACAGCTACTCGGAAACATGCAACTGTAGCCATGTTCGCCATGGAGAAATCTCATACTGCTGTAAACATTCTGGAAGAGTTTCTCAGCAAGGTTTTTGAATGGCTGTGCTCAAGAGGGCTTAGTATTGGTTTTGTTTCCACAGATAATGGCAGTAATGTACTTAAGGCCATGGAGCTTGGTTCCTATTTCAGGGTTCCATGTTTGGCGCACTGCATAACCATTATAGTTCAAGACTTTCTGAAAAAAGAACCCATAGTCAGCAACTTACTGACCACCTGCTGAAGAATATGCACTCATTTCAGCCATTCTTTTAAAGCTCGGAAGCAGCTGAGGATCATTTAACGTGCCTATAAAATGCCAGTCAAAGCACTCATCCAGGAGGTGGAAACACGTTTGAACTCAACTTATTACATGCTTGATCGTCTGTTTGAGCAGTACAGGCCACTCAATGAATATGTCAAGCGAAGAGGGGATGCTGCTGTGAAAGGCATGACCCTTCAGATGGACCAATGGTGCCTAGTTAAATGCCTGACTGACATGCTTTGTCTTTTTGAAGTCTTCACACGTGAAGTCAGCAAGGAGGACTGTACTATGGGCCAAGCTATCCCATTATTGCAAATCCTAGAGCATCAGCTGAAGGCGGTGTCTTAATCATACAAAGCTGTAGAGGAAAATAAAGAAGCCTAAGAGTTGGTGAGAGCTTAGCCTGTGGCTTAGCTGACAATACAAGGGTGCAAATTAAGATTTTGTCACAAGAACATTACATTTCTGCCACAATTCTGGATCCATGAACAAAATTGGCACTGAAGACATTAATTCCTTTTTCAGAGATGGATGTTGCCCACTACAAAACTTGGATAGCTGAGACAGCGAGTAAGTTGGAAAATGAACGGCTGCTAATTACATGTAAAAGCCTGCTAGATCAACCCACAACAAGTACTGCAGCAGGGCATCCGGCATCAAGTGCAACTTCAGAGGCTGAGGGCAGAGCGTTTGGCTCAGAACACTCACCATCACTATCGACAACAGCAATAACTGGATCATTAGGCCCAGTAGAATCTTTACAGGTTTGGTTTTTACATTTTGGCATTGGTAAACGCAGTGCTGATGCACAGAGAAAAGAGCCGGAAAAAAGTTTAGCACCCCTGAACATAGAGCGGATGGTACGGTGCCTATCTGGACGACCCAACAGAGGTGTACATTGATCGAAACCCATTACGGTATTGGTATGGGAAAAGGGCCCAATGGCTACTGCTCAGCAGGTTGTCGCAAGTGTCTCTTCCGAATGTGTTTTCAGTGCTGCTGGTTCCATTGTAACAGTGAGAAGGACCTGTCTCTCGCCCAAAAACGTGGAGAGGTTTGACAATGATCAAAATGAATCAGCACTTCATACCACCGAATTACACAATACATGAATCAAGGGAGGAAGACGAGGATAGCAGCTCAGGTGACGGAAGTAGTGTGTTACATAATGGTTACCTACTTCTGGTTGAACCCCCAGAGTTTGAGGACGAGCTATACTTCCCTGACAATTAGGCTTCCACTTACTGTCTTCCTCCCTTATTTTACTTTATTTGTGTGTCTGTCTTTCCGGTTACAAACTTTGAATCACACCAAATACATCACCACCGTCTTCTACTCTTTTTATTTCAATATACTAGTTTCAGCTGTCTGCATTTCACAGTACAGTCCTCCAAATCCAGCTCCTCCGCTCCATCCTCCTGAATCTCCCTAAATCCATTGCCCTCAAGACAGATGATGATTGGATGATGTAAAATAGAAGAACAAATAACATCTTTCCTATCCTAGTCCCTCCAAAAAAAGTGGAACATGGTGCCTACTATACCTATCCTCCTTTCTGAGCCGAGAGAGACTGCCCATTAACTGAAAATGAAATGGAACGGGTAATGAATGATGCCATGCATTGGACGCAGCCTGAGTGATTTTCTTGTTGTTTGTTGTGCATGAAGTTATTTTATTGTGCACTATTTGTAATATTAATCATTCTACACACTAAAAGTAACTCAAGGCAAGCATGTAATAAGTTGAGTTCAAACGTGTTTCCACCTCCTGGATGAGTGCTTTGACTGGCATTTTATAGGCACGTTAAATGATCCTCAGCTGCGGATGATTGTACTGGTGAGGAAGGAGATGTTCTTACTAACATTTACTCTACAAACAATGTCAATGCTAAAACGGGGAAAGAGGCTGTAGATATACCCTCTATTGTCTTGGAGGGGACGGCTACATTGGGAGATGAGGACGGGGAAAGAATGAAAGGAGGGAGCAACGCTCCTGAGACTATTTCTATCGGTATAGCGGATACTCCTCCTCCCGCCTCGTAGATCTCCAAATACCCTCTAATCTCTGTTACGCACGGAACTAACCCCTCTAAAGAGAACACACAAGTAGTAGAAATTGGGGAAATAGAGGGTGAAGTTTCAAATGAGGAGTCCGAGGAAATGACTGAAATTGAAACTGCCTCTCTCTCCGATAATGATAATGCTGAACATTTCTCCGGCAAGAGAGAGAAGGCGAAGACCAAAACGAAATCTAAGAACAGAATGAAAGGGAAAAAAAGGGAAACCTTTGGGCTTATTAAGCACATCCACATCAACCTCCGTGCCAGCAGTAAAGAGATTACATCTTGCGGAGAAAAGTCCTCTCAGGAAGTGGATGCAAGCCATGACGCTTCGGCTCTCTGGTGTAAGCTGGCCCGAACAGGACATTACTCAAACATCTGCCATGCCGATAGAAGATACTCTGTCTGTAACGGATACCCTCCGGGTGTCTATACCTCATGCTTCTGATGTACCTGATATGAATACCGTAGAACTACAAAACCCTGTGGGATCGGACCAATTGGCTAATCCTCTGAAAATATTGGAAACGCTAGAGAATGATGGCATTCAGACAGATGTACCAGTCAAAAAACTATCCCCTAGTGACTTAGTGGTGCTGGATGAAGTCGATGATGGTGTCCCTTCTGATGGTTCGGGGCAATTAATTGGGCCGCGAGTCCTACCTGCTCTGCTGACTGATGATCTATCCAAAGGAGCGGACAATACTAACATTGCTAGAGTATCGGAAGATAGGATGAAAAAAACGACTTCATCATTGGACATGATATTACAAACCCTAACTGATAACAAAAAGATGGCGCAAGAGCACTTCTTACAATTGAGAGAGGACAATTCTAAATTACAGAACTCTTTACAGGATATAGACAAAAAGATGGGCGGGTTGTCACAGGAAATAGGGGATCTACAACAACGGGTGGTTAAGATAGAGGAAGGGGCAGCAGGAATGAGTGCGGTAGTTAGCCAACATGATGATAAGTTGCTAGCATTACAATTAAAAGTTGAGGACCTCGAAAACCAACAAAGACGGTCCAACCTTAGGCTTTTTGGTATCCCAGAGGGGGCAGAGGGGGGGGGGGGGCCGAGAGCATTTATGGTAAGGCTATTCCGACAGGCTAGCAGGCTTTTATAGATCTCTCAGACTGGGATTGTGATTCTCAGTTACAGAGAGTCCATAGATTACCAATAACCCAGAGAAACAAACAAAATACATTTACTCGCCCATTTCTAATTCATTTTGGGAACCATCTATTAAGGCAGGCAGTATCCTTAAAAGCAAGACCCAACTTACCTGTAACAGTAGGCAAGATATCCTTCTTTGTCAAATCAGATCTGAGTAAGGCTACAATGGACAGACGATGGCAACTACGCAAATTAATTGATCCATTTAAGGCTCTAGGGGGTCAAGCATATTTGCAGGAACCGGCAAGGCTAAAAGTACTTAAGGGAGGGCACAAGTATTTTTTCACAGATGTTAGGGAAGCTGAGGACGTATTGGCCTCATTTCATAATTAAGTTAGCTGCTATTTGAAAAGTAAAAATACGTGTTTTTTTTAATTTTCTTTCGGTTGGGCATGGAGGGGTTGAAGCCACCGGCTGCCTCTCAAGGTTAGCTGCCACTACAGTGGCAGAATGCTGTATTTGGGGGGGTGCCCTCTCGCCGGAAGAGGGGGGGGGCAGGAGGGATGGGATGGGTTGGGCTGGTGAGGGGGGTGTGGAGGGGTGGGGGGGCTTATAGGGGAAAAAAAAGCAACACAAGAAGTGAAACTGAAATTTTTGAGCACTTAAGGAGTTATGCGATAAGCACGGCAATGTCATGGAATGTTAGGATTGGCAAAATACATGTTATAATTTTTTTCTTTTCTAAATGCTTCGAATAAAATGTTTGGCCTGGAACGTTGCTGGCCTAAATAGTAAAAGGATAATACGTTTGGTTCGGGAAGAAATAGCTTTGTATAAGCCTAATTTGTTTTTTTTTATCTGAGACACATGTTGCTTATGTTGATAGGAAGAGTTTGGGATATCTGGGGCTTGAGGTGATAATTCGTTCGAAATTCAATGCATCTATAAGGGGGGTTGCTATTTTGAAAGATAAACGTGTTAAGCTAGAAGTTGGGAAGAGTGTTGCTGGCCTAAATAGTAAAAGGATAATACGTTTGGTTCGGGAAGAAATAGCTTTGTATAAGCCTAATTTGTTTTTTTTTATCTGAGACACATGTTGCTTATGTTGATAGGAAGAGTTTGGGATATCTGGGGCTTGAGGTGATAATTCGTTCGAAATTCAATGCATCTATAAGGGGGGTTGCTATTTTGAAAGATAAACGTGTTAAGCTAGAAGTTGGGAAGAGTGTCTGTGATAAAAAAGGGAGGTGGGCTATCGTTCAATTAATGGTGGAAAAAATTAAATATGTTTTTTGTATAGTTTATGGGTCAAATTTTGATGACGCTTACATTTTCAATCAGTTGAATATGGAATTATTGCAGTGGGCAGGCGAACTAATCATCATGGGTGATTTTAACTGCATAATGGACTACAAGATTGATACTACGAGGGGCAGTGTAAAATATAGAATGCGGAAAACACGAGCTGCTATCCTTGAATTAGGGCGCATTCATAACATTAAAGATGTTTGGCGAGCTGCCTTTCCTACTACACCTGGGTATACATACTACTCTGCCCCTCACAAGCTCTGCTCACGTATCGACATGGTCTGGGCATCAGATAGAGTAATGAGTACTAGCACCATCGAACTTTGCCCCAGAATCAACTCAGATCATAATCCTTTTATATTTACTTTTGATACTGAAAAGAGCTATATAGCACCCCGAACATTTTCATTCCCTAGGCACTTACTCACTAACACCTTATTTATCTCACAACTCAAGCTGCATATTGTAGACTTTATTAAGATTAATCTTAACTCTACGACATGTCTAATGGTATGGGACTCTTGCAAGGCGAGTATCCGGGGCTTTACCCAGCAATTTCTATTTCATCAAAATTCTGAGCGGATTAAAAAGGATAGAGCGTTGGTTAATGACATACTTTCCACTGAACTGTTACTAGCGGAGGCTCTCCACCGACACGCCACGAATATAACAGAATTGGAACTACAATTAGGACGACTGAAGTTATGTTATGTTATGTTATGTTATAAAGCCTTTTATTGCGCGCTCTATTACTCAAGAGTATCCTGGCGCGGAAGTCTGCCCTAAAAACTATTTTCTGAGATAAGAGCAGCATTAAACTACATAAATTTCAAGTGACACAGTATGAGAGCGGCGACAAAGTCGGAATGCTATTAGCCTATAAAATAGCTGACGAACGAGCTAATACCCTGATTAAGAATTTAAAGGGCTCTAATAATAATATAATTGACCAACCTAATCAACTTTTAGAACACTTTGCTGCATTTTATAAAAAACTATATGCTCCAGAAAATCAACCGACAGATGTGTATATTCAGAAATATCTGGATGATTTTCTGGAGAAACCCGACTCTCTTGAGTTGGAACAATTATCTAATCCCATTAGCTTATGTGAAATAAGAAAGGCCATCTCTTCCTTACCAGCTGGAAAGGCATCCGGAAAAGATACGATCCCATTAGAAATGTATAAAGGGTCTGTCTAGGAACATATACCTCTCCTCTCCCAAGTTATTAATTATATTGGGGAAAACAAGGTAGCCCCGAAATCCTGGAATAAGGTAAAACTGGTCTTTTTAAAAAAAAGGGAAAATCACCAGATCAGTGCGCTTTGTACCGCCCCATATCGCTAATTAACGCGGATGCTAAAATATTTGCTAAAGTGCTAGCTACTCGACTTGCCCCTATAATACCGAAAATAGTAAGCCCAAACCAGCATGGGTTCGTGATCGGTAGGGATACTACCGCACATATTAATCTGGCTGTGACAGCCTTTGATATAGCTGAAAAGGAATCCACCCCACTCGGCATGATTATGCTTGACGCAGAAAAGGCTTTTGACCGAGTGGGGTGGGATTACTTGTGGCTAGTTATGACTGGTCTAGGTTTTGGGGGCACATTTTTGAACTGGATACAGTCACTGTATGATAATCCCATGGCCAAGATCAGCTTTGCTGGTCTATTATCAGCTTCGTTTACCATTGCTCGGGGAACCCGCCAGGGGTGTCCCCTATCACTTCTTCTATTCGCCTTATCAATAGAACCATTTCTTTACGCCCTACGAATACAATCACTTATTATCCCTTTTAAGTTTGGTCCTCACTTATTGAATCTTACAGCTTACGCTGATGACGTCGCCATATATTCAACTGATATCGGAAAGGCGATCCAGGGCATCATACTAGAAGCCAATAGATTTGGGGACGTCTCTGGTTATAAATTAAATTTAAACAAAACCCAAATAATTGCTAATTACAAACCAGAAGGACTAACTATTGGACTGTGCTCGGCAGCTACTTACTTAGGGGTTAAACTATCTGCAAATATTAAGGATTTAATTAAACTAAATTACGATGACCTAGTAAAAAATACTAAAATTCTGCTAAAAAAATGGCATAAACTTTCTTTAAATATTATTGGTAGAATTAATTTGATTCGTATGATAATCTTACCTAAATTTCTATACTTTTTTCGCTCTATTTCTTTGGCATTATGCAATTCTTTTTTTTAAAAACTAGATGGGTTGTTCAGCAGTTTCATTTGGGGATATCTTAAAGCCCGCAGATCAATGACACTATTAAAAGAGGCTCTCGATATGGGAGGGCTGAATTTCCCGGACTTTAAGTTGTACTTTTGGGCAGCATTTGTTGGACGCTTACGATATTTAATTAACTCTGAAGGTACAGACAAACAACCTTACTTTCTTACATTTATGTTCGATCTAGATGCAATTTTTTTTTTTTATTGAGAGTTAATGACCCCAACTACTACAAAAGAGTGCGTTTTAAGATAGTGGGGGATCTAGTTAAAATTTGGCGTAATATCCAGGCATTCTGTAATGTGAATTTTTTCCATCCTAATTTGATTCTGTGGGGCAACCCCGGTTTACCGGGAATATTCAGCGATGGATTAACTAACATATGGGGAGCGTATGGAATAAAAAAGTTAGGGGATCTTTATGGAGCACAAGGGTTCCTGAGCTTTGAAACACTTAAAATATTATATAATATCCCTGACTCCATGAAGTTCAAGTACCTGCAGATATTCAACTTTTTTACTCGAAAAATGAAACTAAATAATATTTCTGATTCGAGCATATGGGATCATTTCTATTCACAGGAAACTAAATCATTAATTAGTGGCTGTTATAAATCTTTCAATACCTATAGAAACATGGGCTGCAGTATAATATCAGAGAAGTGGAGCAGGATGTTAGGGACCAATATTACTCCGGCTGTAATAAGTTTATCTTTACGTAATATCAATGATCTGGTCTCTTCATCAAGTCTAAGATTGCTGCAATTTAAAATAACCTGTATGCTTTACCATACCCCAGAAAGAATAACTAAATGGGCCTCGGATAGCATATATAGTGAACGAACTAAATGTCCCAAGTGCGCGTTGGTTGCAGCAGATTTGGTGCACATATTTTATACTTGCCCTAAACTATTAGAATTTTGGACATCTCTCCAGAATATAATGACACTGAAATTAGGGAATATATCTCCCTTAGATTCTGCGTTAGTTATGCTAGACACTAATGTTAGGAACATCCCACAAAAACCCTTATTTACTATTATGGTAACCTGCGCTAAACTTATAATTGCTCGTGCTTGGCTCTCCCCTAATCCCCCACACATAATGGAATGGTGGTCTCTTTTTAATGAAATTCATAGTATGGAATTAGCGCTGGCTAGGCTCAGGGGTACTAAATCTCTAGCTAAATTCAATAAGATTTGGGGGTCTCTCATATTTTAGTTGAAAAATTATGTATTATCTAGATCATTATTGTTTTCTGTTATATATGTGCTAAGATATATGGATATACTTTGTCTGGATCCAATAAGAATCTTGTCAAATGATTTAATGCCAACCTAACGTCAACTCTGTAGACGCTTAGATCATCTCTTTTAGTTTGACTCATTTTGTATACTATTGTTTCCTGTGTTGCTAATAAAAAAATAAAAAATAAAAATTGTAAAATGCTAGGTTGCTGGATATGTGCTTTGTCCAACTCTTTCAAAAAATGTACACTAAACGGAGGATGTGCTAAGCTACGTGCCCTCACTGTGGGCCTGTTGTTGTTGTAGGTCAATGCTGGAAGCAGACTAGAGTAGAGATGATGCATACATGCCGCGTCGGAAAGTGTTCTTGTTGCACTACACCATAACTTGTGCATTTTTTTCAACTTTGTTTCTCAATATCTCTTTTGTTTTTCCATCTACAATTGCAGGCCAGGCCTTACCCTGTGCTATACTTGGGAAAACAAAACACACTTACCTTACCAATAAATCTACATTAGCCAGGCAGGCAGTGGCAACACCCAAGATTGATGGACGAGAGGACCAAAAGGAATGCCGAGATGCAAATCCAAATTTTTGACCAGGATAAATCAATCAATCAATCAATCAAAGCATTTATATAGCGCACTACTCACCCGGAGGGTCTCAAGGCGCTGGGGGAGGGGGGTCCGCTACTGCTCGAACAGCCAGGTCTTGAGTTGCTTCCTGAAGGCGAGGTGGTCCTGGGTCAGGCGGAGGTGGGTCGGGAGGGAGTTCCATGTCTTGGCGGCGAGGTAGGAGAAGGACCGTCCCCCTGTGGTGGCTCTTCGGATGCGGGGGACGGCGGCAAGGGCGTGGCCGGTCGATCGAAGCTGGCGTTTGGGAGCGTAGAAGTTGAGGCGGCTGTTGAGGTATCCTGGTCCTTGGTTGTGTAGGGCTTTGTGTGCGTGGGTGAGGAGTCGGAAGGTGATTCTCTTGTTGACCGGGAGCCAGTGCAGGTCTCTCAGGTGTCCGGAGATGTGGCTGCGACGGGGTATGTCCAGGATGAGACGTGCTGAGGCGTTCTGGATCCGCTGGAGTTTCTTCTGGAGCTTGCCGGTGGTTCAAGCATAGAGGGAGTTGCCGTAGTCCAGACGGCTGGTGACGAGGGCCTGGGTGACCGTCTTCCTGGTCTCGGTGGGGATCCACCGGAAGATCTTACGTAGCATGCGCAGGATGTTGAAGCACGACGAGGAGACGGCGTTGGCTTGTCTGGTCATGGAGAGGGAGGAGTCCAGGATGAAGCCTAGGTTGCGTGCGTGGTCTGTTGGTTTGGGTGCGCTGCCTAGGGCGGGGGGCCACCAGGAGTCGTCCCAGGCGGAGGGTGAGGATCCCAGGATGAGGACTTCCGTCTTGTCCGAGTTCATTTTCAGGCGGCTGTTCTTCATCCATTCGGATACTTCTTTCATCCCTTCGTGAAGGTTGGCTCTGGCGGTGGCGGGGTCGTTGGTGAGGGAGAGAATCAGCTGGGTGTCGTCGGCGTAGGAGATGATGTTGAGGTTGTGCTGGCGTGCGATGTCTGTGAGGGGGCTCATGTAGACGTTGAAGAGGGTTGGACTGAGCGAAGAGCCTTGAGGAACGCCGCAGATGACTTCGCTGGCTTCAGATCTGAACGGGGGAGGCGGACTCTCTGTGTCCTTCCGGCGAGGAAGGAGATGATCCACTCCAGTGCCTTCTCCTGGATTCCGATGTTGCTGAGTCGCTGCACTAGTGTACGGTGGCAGACAGTGTCGAAGGCCGCGGAGAGGTCTAGGAGGATGAGGGCTGCTGTTTCTCCGCTGTCAAGCAGTGCTCGGATGTCATCGGTGGCTGCGATCAGGGCGGTCTCGGTGCTGTGGTTGGCCCGGAAGCCGGACTGCGAGGGGTCGAGGGATCCGTTCATCTCGAGGAAGGCGGTCAGCTGCTTGTTGACGGTCTTCTCGGCGACTTTAGCAGGGAACGGGAGCAGCGAGATGGGGCGGTAGTTCTTGAGGTCGGTGGGGTCGGCTGATGGTTTCTTTAGTAGAGCGCTGAGTTCGGCGTGCTTCCAGCTCTGCGGGAAGGTAGCGGTGTCGAAGGAGGTGTTGATGATGTCCCGCAGGTGGGGTGCGATGACAGCGTCGGCTTTGTTGAAGATGTGGTGAGGGCAGGGGTCGGTAGGAGATCCGGAGTGGATGGAGTTCATCGTACGGACGGTGTCTTCGGTGCTGATCGGGGTCCAGGCGCGGAGGGTGGTGGTGGGGGGCGGTGGTTCAGTCGTGGCGTGCGTCGGTTGAGTGCTGAAGCTGTTGTGTATGTCCGCGATCTTGTTGTGGGAGTAGGAGGCGAGGGAGTTGCAGAGGTCTTGCGAAGAGGTGATGTCGTTGTTTCCGGCGTTGGGGTTGGAGAGCTCTTTGACGATGTTGAAGAGTTCCTTGCTGTTGTGTGCGTTGTTGTCCAGTCGTTCCTTGAATGCGGTTTTCTTGGTGGCGTGGATGAGTTGGTGGTGTTTTCGGGTGGCGAGCTTGAGGGCAGTCATGTTGTCCGGTGTAGGGTCTCTGCGCCATGTTCTCTCGAGGGCTCGGCAGTTCTTCTTGGAGCTCTTGAGTTCGTCGGTGAACCATGGGGCTTTCTTGCTACCGGGTCTGCTAGGCGGGGTCTTCAGAGGGGCGAGGTCATCTGTGCAGTTGCTGATCCACTTCGCGAGGTTGGTGGCCGCCTGGCTTGGGTTCGTTGCGCTGGTGGGTGGGTTCTTGCTCAGGGAAGTCGCGAGCTGGTCGGCTGTGATCTTGTTCCAGCTTCTGCGTGCAGCCTGTTGCTGGTGGTGGTGGATCGTGGTCCTTCTGAAGCTGAAGTGGACGCAGCTGTGGTCCGTCCAGTTGAGTCCGGTGGCGTGGCTGAAGGCGATGTCCTTGCAGGATGAGAAGACGGGGTCGAGCGTGTGTCCGGCGTAGTGGGTGGGGGTGTTAACCAGTTGCTTGAGTCTGAGGTTGGCGAGGTTGTCCAGCAGGGTGGTGGTGTTGCGGTCGTTGTTGTTCTCCAGGTGGAAGTTGAGGTCCCCGAGGAGGATGTAGTCGGCGGAGAGGAGGGCGTGCGGGCTGATGAAGTCGGCGATGTCTTCGCTGAATTGTGTGCGTGGTCCCGGGGGTCTGTAGATGAGGGATAACACAGTAACAGTATGAACTTTCATCATCTTTTAAATAATTTGATACATTTTTTTGTCTACAATCTTTACAACAGGGTGTCTTCTTTATTTAAACATTTTTTTTGCTATCTGTAAAAGTAAGCCCGGAACAACTGAACAAAAACTGTATGTAATCCGGGTCTCCTTATCAATCATCATCATGCATGCATTTCCCTTTTTCTCCCTTAACATATTGATATGGATATGGTAGTCTATAGAGTTTGTCATTTGTTGTATGTCCATGCATACTGTTTTTCATTTTCAAACATTTCCCCAAACCTCCCTTCCCATCCATTCAACAAACCTTAACCCTCTTCCCCTGGGCTATATGACTTATTGAGGTGTGACTAAATTAAATGTACACCAATAATGTATCAAATGCTTGCTGGGGCGGATGTGGCAAAAGCAACAGTACTTCAATTTCAAGTTAGAGCAAGGATCTTCTTCTGCTTGCCCACCCATGAGCAGTCTATTTTAGAGGTGATTTGTATTCATCAAAGGAACATATACATCCGCATTAATTGCCAGCATTGATTGGATTTCTTGTCATCCTCATACACAGCACTAACTGTTACGCTTGTGTCGAGTGTACTGTAGGCCTAGTCAAGTGACTCGACACAACTATAGTTTGTAACTCTGTTTAGTAGGCTATCTCCACCACCATTCTCTTTTGTTGGAAAATATTTTTGCATATTATTGTTTTGCTGTAAGTTCTATACTGTACTTCATTCTACTAGTCCTAGAACAGTCTCTCTCAGGCAACTGACTGTCTCATTTTTTTTTTTGCAAATGCTGCTGCCAGTGTCTTCTTCTACTACCACCACATCCTTGGCATGTTAGTAAAGGAAAGCATCATCACCATGCAGCAATCGCTGTGCCTTAGTTAAACATCACAAAGGAGCACAGGGTCACCCTACTCACAGCGGAACCCGGTGCGATCAGGTTTCTGTAAAATAATGCAGATAGAATATTTTACCCCATAATATAGCACCCGGCTGGGTCCTCACGTAAGTTATTTTATTTCACTCCCCACCAAGGCACTTCACACTCACTTAGGCTGCGCCAGAACCTACCCAGGTAACCACCTTTTAATGTAGTCCAGTAATCTAGTTTCTTGCATTTGTGCCAGTACCTGGGCCTAATGCTTATCCCTATCAAATTCCATATGTCCCTACACCGTTAGTGTTGAGGAGACACAACATTGAGAGAAGGGTTGAAACACCATCGACAAGCAAACATGGCGAACCATTGTTCAGCTATTGTCACTGAATATCTATCCTGTAAAAAAGTGTATTTGAATGGTCGCTCTTTACGATTTATGGAAACCTTATTTTAAATTTTTCACTGTGTACAGTCACTTTTTGGTTCCAACTTTCACTTGGGGAAACCATGCACAAAGTGTTGCGCTTTTTGAAGTTAAGAAAGTGTTTATACTAATTACTGTGATTTATAAATTATACTGAGCAAAACTGTGTAGTAGGTTCCTTTTCGCCTTCTGACATTACTAAGTCCTTTATATGTTTATTGCCATTGTATGTTTTTACTGCTTAAATAAGTCTTCCTATTATACACTGGAACCATTGTTTTTCATATATAAGTTAAACATCAAGCAAAGGTAAGAGAAGTTTGGGGGAGGTATAATTAATAATGGACATATTTTCAATCAATTCACGCACCCCTTTGAGTCCAGTTAAAGAATGCATAGACTAGAAGAGACTGACAGTACTAGTAGGACAACTCAATCAGTGAGGGGTGCCGCATCTATCTGTTTGTGTCTTAGAAAGTCAGCCAATTATTTAAATCAAACCCTGGCTATGGGCGGCCCTGCACCAGCAAGGAAACAGTGTGATGTAAAACAGTAACCCCATCTATAAAACATTAACAACATTGTATGTAAAGTAGAAATATTGCTTCAATAACCCTAATAAAAATTACCTATGTAAAAAAAAACACAAAACCTGACCCACCCCGCTCCCTAACCCCAACCAATATCCGTAAAGAAAAAGTCCAACCTAATGTCCAATTGTCCAAAACCCCAACCCCAAATCCCACCCACCAAAACAATAAATAAAAAAGGGGCAATAAACTGGGTTTTCTATGTTCGGCGGGATTGTCTTTGGAGGACACGCACTGCCTCCTCAAGTAGGGTGGCACGGCGCTTTAGAACGCGGCAGTTGCAGCCACAGTGGGGGGCACCAGTGATTATAAGAGAATGGCGGCGGCGGTACGGCTGCCAGACGGTGGCGCCGTACCGCTGGAGGGTGGTGGCTGGGGCCCAGGTCATTGGAAGAGGCTTCAGGTGCTGCCACCTCCTCCTCCTCCTCTTCCAGGACCACCAGCCAACGGTATTCCCGCTGGATGGCCTTCAGCTTCCTGCACCGTGCCTTGGCAGCCAACTCCTTCCGATCCGGTTTCCCCGTGGAAGGGGTAGCTGTATATCAAAAAGAAAAAATAAGGCTATTGTAAAATATATTCTTAGAAAAACAGCAAGACAAGTTAATTATATACATAGTTGCATGGTAGCACTATAAAGCACAGTCCATACAATTTGTGGTATGTATCTATCCTCCCATTTGCTTGGGCTTTAACATTTGCAGAATTTGTTCAGGCATTCAACCAACCATGCATCTGATCAGCCACCTTTGCATGCGTGCATCACACGTACCCTTCTCTCTGTCAGTCAGAAATATTAAATCTCGCCCGTCCTTCTTCCTTCCGCCCGTCTTTCCCTTTTTAGTTCAACACCAGGTGATCTGATCTGACTTTCAGTCTTCTCCATAAAACTTTCAAAGCGGAGTTGAAATCAGATAGAAGAGGCCATTGGTTGCTCAATAATCCCGCCGCTAATGCCTTTACTAATGCCAATTAAAAGGTTTCTTCACTCTTCAAACGGTCACAACAACTTCTTACTTACCCAGTCTCAACAGTACAGTATACATACAGTACACCCTTGCAGTGAGTGTGACGTCAATAGTTATGGATTATGAATCTAACTTACCACCGCCCGCCACTGGTGCTGGCTCACCCCCTGCAGCTCCATCGGCAACTGCTGCATCCTCCCCAGCTGCATCGCCTTAGCCGCTGGCCCCGGGACTGATGGTCAGTAGTGCGCCTAGAAAAAACATTACACATTTTTTAGGTGTCAAGTACATCTCCCCCTATTGGTCAGTAGCAAGATTGGAAAATGAGTTAATAGTAATACATACATATACAACTTACATCCCTAGTACAAATCAGGTAGTAGTAGAGTAGACACTAGTAGTTATATGGTCCGTAGGGTCATTCTAGTTTTTGCATGGTTAGCCCGAGCCATGCAACCATTTTACCTTTGTGTCTTTTAGTTTTGCACACGTGACGTTACCTCGCAGCTTGTTGTATAAGACACCTTTGAGCCCACATGACCTCATACCGCTACTGTCTAAGCGCTGCATACCAGGTCAACCAAAACATTAACAAGCCACATTGAGGAGTTCTGTTGTTAGTCCATATTGCTTCTCCATAAAAATGCTATACTTTTTGGCACGGCTGAGAAATACTTGCAATATGGCAACGTGCACCATTTTTCTCATTACGAAACAGAGCTTTGCAGAGCTTATGATGTATCAACTATCAGTACTAGGTTCTTTTAAGGTGAGGGGTCCCCAGAATTTGCTTGGAGATCTTCATTTATAATTTTATATAAACTATATTCTTACCAAGGGGGTGGTGATGCTTCCACCACTTTTCATTTATCATGATTTCCCATTTTTTGTATGCACCTGTACTTGTTGTAACTGTAACTAAGTGTAACAATGTTTATTGTTTTTATGGTATGCATTTTCATGTCGGTGCCGCATTATAGAACAACGTACAGAGCTTGTCAATTGAAAATAAAACTTTTGAACTTACATAGACTCGGAGGTATTTGGTGTGGACTTACACGAGTGAGCAAGCAAAAGGAAGGGTGTGCATATGCATTGCTTCCATGACTGAGAGGTCAGGAGTGTTATGTTCTGGGTTGTCTACTTGTTGGGTATCTTAGAGGGGGTTCAGAGAGCTAATAGTTATGAGGAGACACTACTAACTAGTCAAGCAGGGGATTGTGGTGGGTTCTGAACTTCTGATTGAGGTGTGAGGAAGGTCCAACCTACCATCACCAACATCCTATTTTCTTGTGCAAAGTTCTGTATGTGCAAAATCCCTACAACAGTAGTAGTATGTCCTATCCTATCAAAATAGTAAAATCTAGTTGAGCATTTCTTGGTGGGAATTGTTGAAAGCCTCAAATTAACAAAGACTCAAGATCAATATGAATAGAAGTAGTACAAGAGGACAACCCAAAAGACTGGGCTCAATGGCTAGCGCAACTGGGGAATCTGAGTTTTGTTTAAAACCTTTTAAATAAAGAGTGGCCAACTGGGCAAGCTTAGCTACAGACAGACTAATAGTAGCAGTACAGAGAGTCATCATAGCAGAGGCAGTTAGAGGCAGGGATAACAAGAATTTAAAAACAGATAGTCCAGATCGAAGTATAATTGTTGGTAAAAAATAGCATTAGGAAATGGAAACAATAGTTCAGAAACAATATGCAGTAACAGTTTGGGGATAAGAATTATTATTATTAAAAACAAGAAGACTTACTAGGGCCAGCAGAAGAGCCCTCGTCGTTGTCCTCCTGTTGCTGTTCTGCTCCTCCCGCCGACTGAGACTCTGTCTGCCTGCCCCTGGGTGCTGAATATGAAAGATATAGGAAAGAGACAAACGTTGATGATTGGTGTGTAACAAATAAAATATGTTTAAAGGACGGTCAAAAAATAATTATGTAAACAACAATTGCAATAAATAAATTAACCGATCTCATCTGGTCAATAAGTGGTATTGGGGGATTCGAGGATCGACTACTTACTATTTATCAACACTAATCAAGTCTTCCATTCTAATTCCAGAATACTAACTAAGCCTAAGTAGTACATACCACCTGACCTAGCCCACCTATTCCAGGCATGCCAATTGTACATTAAGTATGCATTTCCACTTATTTTAGTCCTCAAAAATGCATAAATGGTCAAATGGAGGACACATGACTAGATTTTTGCATACACCAAATTGCTGGTTGATTGATTGGTGCTGATGATCTGCTAGTGCTAAGCCTATTACCACTGATGGAACAAACTAAAAAAGCTTCAACTAAAGACTGGGGTACTAGCAGCATGTGATGTAACAGAGGGGGCATCACACATACCACAAAAAAATTGCAAACTCATACTAAGTAACTAAACCTAAGTATCAATACGCCCCTATCTCTTAGTGACAGGACAAAGTAAGGACTAGAGTCACTATAGCATTACGTAACTTAATTTCTCTAAAATAAACTCTTACATGATCACGTTAAGCGAGCGCAAACGCTAAGTTGTAAACAAGTAAGATTAGTAGCCTGTAATGTAAGCAGCAGCATTCTAGCTGGTTGGAAAAAAAAGATATTCGCAATATATAACACAGAGCAGTAGAACAGACACAAAGTAGTAATAATTAAATAGTTACTCACCAAGACCCGGGATCTCCACTCCTAGCAGATCCAGGAGGTCCTGCTCCCGGTCCAGGATATCGGACCACCGGTGCATCAATTAGTTTTGGGTGCGCATGACCCCAGAGCAGAGAAACACTGCCCGGCACACCTTCCCCCACCGCTGCCGATGCTACCGGAGCCCGTACCCGGACCCAGGCCTGCCACCTGCTGCCAGGGTTAAGGGGAGGTGGTGCTGCACAAAGAAAACCAGTTCAGCCAACTCCACCTCCCCAAATAAGGCCCGTGCCTGCAACCCTTGTGGGCGCCTCTGGCATCGAGCCCTTTTCCCTTTCAACATTGTTCCGGGGTAGGCGGGGCAGAAAAAAAAAGGTAAATAAATTTAAAAAGTGAGTTAAAGAAATGAAAAGAGCAGGCAATAGTAAAAGAGTGAAAAATTAGTTAACAACACATAAAAAGTAGACACAAACCAAAAATATAGAAGCAGGAAAATAGTTTGAGAGATAATAAATTAAAAAGATCAAAAAAAGTTTCTAGAAACAACGGATTGAAAAGATAGAGGAAGGATTCAAAAGCAGGCCCCAGAACCATAGCAGTAGAGTGAAAAACAAGATGGCCGCACCCATTGCAACTGCGTGGGCAAGTTTGCGTGATATTTTCCCCCGAGCACGCAAAAAGCGTCGCAAACTCATAAAAGCATTCCCGAACAGGAAATACGTATCGTGAACGGGCGCGAGCATGCAATGCGCGGCCTGGAACAGGAAATAAGCATTGCGAGCAGGGGGGACAAATGAAAACAAGATGGCCACGCCCATAGTTGACCGCATGGGCAAGTTGGCGAGACATTGCCAACGCGATCACGCAGAAAATATCACGAACAGGCAGGAAAAGAACTTCCGCGTCTTTGAGATATTTCTGCGTGTTTGTGGAGATTTTCAAAATGTTTGCAAAAAGTTGCGTAACGTGAATATGTGAATTCTACCCACCCCTAATCATGATTTGCCACTTTTACTAATTTGTTAAAGGGTTCAGATGTGCAGTCAGGTATTGTTAAGTATATGAATTGTTCTGTTGACTTCAGTGCTTAAAGTTAATGAACACTGTTCACATTTATGATTCCATTTGTAACTTAGTCCAAATATATTTTCAATCTGCATTCCTTCATTTTCCAATAATCCAAGCATGAGCATTAGAAATTCTTGTGCATCTTGTTTTATATTAAGACTGAGGGTCAGAGAACCAGTACATATATCCAAGAGATGGCGAATACCACAAGCAGTATGGATTTTACTTCTGTCAGTTGTCAATTGTTGAAATACGTAATGTGGTGCAGAACATAATCTTTTTTTATGATGTCCCATGATTTCATGATGATCTTGTAGATAAAATACTACATTCAGAATCACATTAGTGTAACATTGATACCTGAACTATTTTCCAATTGTATCCCACAACGACATCAACACTTTCGTTTCCTGTTTCTTTACACCTTTTCCTTTCTCTTCAACTTTTTAATTTTTTTCAACCACCCTTGATTCTTTAACATATTTTCATTTTGAACGCACACCACGTTTCTCATAAATTGGATATTCACCTAAATTTGGTGTATAAAGTCTTCTTAAACAATTATATTCTCTTATACAATTTACATCAGCACTAATCTTGTTGCCATCGAAATCAATCAAATACAAACCAGACAATGTTCTTACGCGAGATAATGCAACATATGCCATTCCCTCTTTGAACACTGTACTTCTGATACTTACCAAAGCACTGTTATACTTAAACTTTGAGATTTATTAATAGTTACTGAATATGCTAAAGACAGAGGAAACTGTTTTCTGCGAACATACAAGTCTTTTATGAACAAAAAACGTACAGCACAACAACCAATCTGTCTTACCTCTGTAATCTGATCAATGTTTTTTTTCAAGAATTCTATTCCATCTCTGTTCTGATATTTCACAAAATCGACAACTTTCCCCATTGCTCCATTTATTAAACCTTCATGTAAATTCAAATTAGGCCACAAAATTACCCAGCAGTTTATACATACATCTAAAGTGTTTTCTAAGCCAGCAGTTTTAGATACAGACTTTTCCAAAGAGTGCCATTTAGTACGTAGTTTCTCTGAAAGAAGAATGGTCACTCCTTGGTGCTCAATTTTATCAATAGCTTGAATGTGAACTATTTTTTGTTTTTCCAATTTCAGAAGCTCTTCATTAAATGTACTACACTCTTGCAGTGTAGGCATTAGGCAAACTATAGACTTCTTTACTCCAATCTTCTTGTACATTACTTCAACTGCTGTGTTTTCAGTTGTAGACAAGTTCCTTAGTAGCCGACTTTCTAAAGCTTGTCTACCGTGTTTCGAAAGGACACCAATTCTTATATCTTTGAGAATATTTTCATAATCTTCAACACTTGCTTGTCGCATATTCATTATTACGTCTTTATATTCAAAATGTAACCACATGTTTCTATTTCCAATACTTCGACTGGTTGTCCTTTTACAGGAGTTAGTTATGGTCGATCTCCAAATACAATTAAATGTTTTCCTCCAAACAGAACATCGTATTCTGCTTTTCAAATTTCTCAATTTTAATAAAATCCCAGGTGTAATTATTATTTGCCTTAGTGTATTTCATTTTCTTTTTTTAAAGTTTGATTTATTGAAGAAATAAAAGATCAAAAAGGAGGGGGGAAGAGGTGAAGAAACAGGAAAAAGGATATGGCAATAGGTTATATCATAAAAAGATAACAGCAATCATGAGGTATACAAAGAGAAAAATAAAGAATGCAAGTAAAATCACATAATAAAAATACAGAAAATGTAGCAAGCATAATAAATTTCAAAACAGAATAAGCGGATAATAAAGCAAATACACAGTAAAGTAACATTAAAGAGTAAGTATTGGGGAAAAAAGTCAATGGGAGAGTCAAGGTGGCTTACGTACTTCAACAGAATCATGGTCTGGGGAAGTGGAGAAGATGAGAGGTAATTTACCAAAGGAAGCCAAAGCAGATCTCTTTTAACTGCTAAAGATACATAATTAGGGGCTCATTAGGATGGTGGACGGAAGGACGACTGCCGTCCTGGAGTAGGCGGAAAAAGCCTTTTTCCGTCCGCCTGCCGCGGACAGTCCGACCGCCATATTAGGATGGGAAACACTGTCAAAACTCTGTACGCGGCGGAAGAGAACGCACCGCCGCGGAATCACACCCGACCCCGCGGCGGACGTAACCAATCCAGAGACACCACCGTACGGAATGACGTCTCCGACCGTGTCCCAAATCCCGATGGCGGAAAACACACATAAAACCGCTGCGGAAAAACAACCTGCCTGAACACGGCAGATTCCCCACAGCTAACAAACCACACATTGCGAAGATACCCATCACAAGCAGCTCGCCCACATGGACCCAGCGCTACACGCTATTCCGATACTCTTCGCGATCCTCCACCAGCAAGTCATGGACCATTATCGACGACGACGCAGGAACGCTACACACAATTTACTGTCGGAAGGGGAGTATCTGGCAGGGCTGTGACGTTGGGAGGGGGAGTGTCATGTCACAGGAAATACATTGACGAACGCACAAAAATATACACATTTGAAGAACACAACCAGGAATGACAGCGACAAACCACAAAACATGATTTATTAGCTTTATTCAACATAATAGGTGCATAATATCATAATATCCAAGAGCATGGACATTGGGTACAACAGATCATGTGCATCACTGGCATCACATGAGAGGGGGTAAGTGCATCAACAGTCCATTGCACTGAACAGGTCCATCAGAGGCAGCACATGAGAGGGGCTAAGTGCATCAACAGTCCATTGCACTGAACAGGTCCATCAGAAGCAGCACATGAGAGGGGCTAAGTGCATCAACAGTTGATTGCACTGAACAGGTCCATCAGAGGGAGCACATGAGAGGGGCTAAGTGCATCAACAGTCCATGGCGCAGAGCAGGTACATCTGAGGCAGCACATGAGAGGGGCACAGAGCATCAACAGTCTATATCACAGAGCAGGTACATCAGAGTCAGCACATGAGAGGGCAGAATGCAGTATCAGAACAGCAACAGGGCATTGTGGACAACACAGCAGGTACAACTGATTTGTGTTCTCCACTGAGTCCTGGTGGGTACGGTCAGCCTGTGCCTGCCCCCGGTCATAGGAGGCCTGGACTCTGGCTAGGGCTTCCAGTGTTTCTGCAGCAGGATTAGGTGGGTGTCCTTCCACACCTCGCCGGTAAGAAGCACTCCTGTGGGTGAGATGTGGCCTCTGGTCTGTCCTTTGCCATCCACTCTCCCTGCTTGGCTGTGATGTAGATGGGACTGCGTCCTACGATGGGTCAGGCAGGGTGGCACAGGCAGGAGTGGTGGTACAGGTGGTGGTGGAGGTGGTGGTGGTGGTGGCTGCACAGGTCACTATGGCAGATGTTGATGGGGTGACACAGGCCGAGGTTGTGGAGGCAGGGATGTCCTGTGAGCCAGATGGACCTGGGAGTTGGCTTGGGCACACTTTGTCCCCCGCACCGGAGCTGACAGTGGGATCGTCCCCAGAGAGTCCGTGCTGTGAGTGTGGCGACTGTTGCAGGAGGTTGCTGGTTTCGCCAGTCAGGTTGCGATCACCGGAGGGACAAGATTTTAATGATCAATGCAGTGGACATGACATGTTTTAATCTTTCCAACATTACATATCACTGACCTCTCTACACTCCCAACCCACCTCCCAACACACCCCACCCACCTCCCAACACACACCACCACCCTCCCTGTGGACAAGGGGGCCTGTTGGGAGTCGTAGTGCTGGTCTCCCACACACCCTACCCACCTCCCAACACACCCCACCCACCTCCCAACACACACCACCACACTCCCTGTGGACATGGGGGCCTGTTGGGAGTCGTAGTGCTGGTCTCTCACACACCCCACCCACCTCCCAACACACCCCACCCACCTCCCAACACACACCACCACCCTCCCAACACACACCACCCACCTCCCAACACACCCCACCCATCTCCCAGCACACACCACCACCCTCCCTGTGGACATGGGGGCCTGTTGGGAGTCGTAGTGCTGGTCTCTCACACACCCCACCCACCTCCCAACACACCCCACCCACCTCCCAACACACCCACACACCTCCCAACACACCTCACCTACCTCCCAACACACCCCACCCACCTCCCAACACACACCACCCAACCCACCTCCCAACACACCCCACCCACCTCCCAACACACACCACCCACCTCCCAACACACCCCACCCACCTCCCAACACACACCACCACCCTCCCTGTGGACATGGGGGCCTGTTGGGAGTCATAGTGCTGGTCTCTCACACGCCCCACCCACCTCCCAACACACCCCACCCACCTCCCAACACAACCCACACACCTCCGAACACACCCCACCCACCTCCCAACACACCCCACCCACCTCCCAACACACACCACCCAACACACCCCACCCACCTCCCAACACACCCCACCCACCTCCCAACAAACCCCACCCACCTCCCAACACACACCACAACCCTCGCTGTGGACATGGGGGACTGTTGGGAGTCGTAGTGCTCATCTCTCACACACCCCACCCACCTCCCAACACACCCCACCCACCTCCCAACACACCCCACCCACCTCCCAACACACACCACCCACCTCCCAACACACACCACCCACCTCCCAACACACACCACCACCCTCCCTGTGGACATGGGGGCCTGTTGGGAGTCGTAGTGCTGGTCTCTCACACACCCCACCCACCTCCCAACACACCCCACACACCTCCCAACACACCCCACCCACCTCCCAACACACCCCACCCACCTCCCAACACACACCACCCACCTCCCAACACACCCCACCCACCTCCCAACACAACCCACCCACCTCCCAACACACACCACCCACCTCCCAACACACACCACCACCCTCCCTGTGGACATGGGGGCCTGTTGGGAGTCGTAGTGCTGGTCTCTCACACACCTCACCCACCTCCAAACACACCCCACCCACCTCCCAACACACACCACCTACCTCCCAACACACACCACCACCCTCCCTGTGGACATGGGGGCCTGTTGGGAGTCGTTCACATTTTGGTGAGTATGTGGCCCACATGCATGGTTTGGGGCCTGGGGGATGTGGCTTCTCAGTTGTGTGAGGCAGACCATGTTGGTGTGATAGTGGTGCTTGGTTTGTACTTACCAGCCTCTTCTCCCTTGTCGATTCCTTCAAGGCTCTCTGGGTGCAGTATGCCCAGCACCTTTTCCTCCCAATCTGCATAGGGTATGGGCTCCGGGGGTGTGCCGCCGCCAGTGTGGTGTGCCCGCAGGTGATTTTTTGCACGGATGCCTTTGACCCTTGTTTTGAGGTCGTGCCACCGCCTCTGGATGTCGTGCTTTGTTCGTGGCACGGTCCCTGACGCATTCACCCGACTGACTATCCTGTCCCACATGTGGTTTTTGGTTGCCACGGTGGTCTGCTGGACTAGTGTGCCGAATAGGTGGGGTTCGACACGGATGATTTCATCCACCAGGACCTTCAACTCAACTGTGTCAGTGAATTTAGGATTTTTCTTGGGTGCCATGGTGTGTGATGTGCAAGGTGTGGGTGGAGTGGGTTTGGATGTGCAGGTGTGTGGTGTGTAGGAATGGTGTGGTGGGTGTTTGTGTGGTGGGTGTGTATGTGTGCAGGTTGTATGTGTGTACTTTAGTGTCTGCTGTAAGTTGTATTGAGCCTCTTGCTTGCAGCTATGCTGTGGTGCAAAGGATTGTGGTAGTGGGTGGGAATCTTTTTATACTCGGTGTTGTGGTAGTGTCCCAATGGTTGTTGCCAGTCAGGTGCTAGGAGGGTGTGTTGACTTCACTGGATTGTTAGGTGCTTGGGGGGGTATCATTGTGGCTTGTGATTGGTGTGGGTGTTTCAGGTGGGTGGGTGGCCTTTGTAGTGTGTTTTGTATTTACCTCCGTCAGCCATTTGTAAATTGGTTTGACCTTAGGGATGGTGTTCGTGTTGTCCTTCCACTGGGATGCTGGGTTTCTCGTTGGTTTGTTTCCGCAGCGGTCGTGGATGGAGGTGAGTTCCGTGGGACTGGCGGCGTTATCCTAATCGCGGGCACGGAGCATCCGCAGGTATTGCGGTGGCTGTGCCTGTTCCCGCGGTCATGTTCGTCCGCGGCGGACGGTGTTTCTTAGGTTCCGCCCGCTTGCGGTGGTCTCAGGTGTACTCCGTCCGCCGCGGACGGGGTTTGATGTACTCCGTCCGCCGCGGACGGAGTTTCACGGCAATATTATCCTAATCGCAACAGCGGTTTATCCGCAGAGCGGTCGGGAGTATCTTGGCCGCGTCTTTGGCGGACGGAACCCGTTTCCGTCCGCCATCCTAATCGACCCCTTAGTGTCTAAACGATGGTGAAAACAAACTGCATTCCACCATGAACGGTATGAGATATTAGAGGCTTGTTTCCAGTTAGAGGTAATGATGTGAACGGCAACAGCTAACAAGAGGTCAATGAGAAGGTAATGGTGTTGACATTGGGGGAGATCAGGGTAAAGGGATCCTAGAAAAATGAGTGATGGGGAAAAGGAGATCTGAAAATGGAAAATCTTTTGGATTTGAGACCAAACTAAGCTCCAAAACTGGGAAACAGGAGGACAGTCAAATAACATGTGCTTTAAATCTGCAGAAGAGCAAGGGCATGACCAACAAGTAGAGGAAGTGTCAGGTGAGAAATGTGACAAGTCACGTGGAGTATAGAAAACTCTATTGTATATAAAATAAACAGTTTGGGTAGTATTAGCAGCTCTAGAGGTCTTATGAAGTTTATTCCAGATTCTATCCCAGAAGGGAATCGACCAATCTTGAGATAAATCGGATTCCCAGGCAAGCTCAAGTTTAGATTTTGGTCTGTCGGCAAGAAAACGGAAGGAATCATAAAGAGAAGACGCAGAAGGAGAGGACTCTAAGATTGAGGAAGTGGATCTGTGAGCTGAAGGAACATCATTGGAGAGTGGTAAAGATTGAAGATAAAGAGTAAGAATAGGATACAATAAGTTATATTGTGAACAAGAGCTGGAGGGTAAAGAGAATTGGGATTGAAGTTCTGAAAAGGAGAGAGGGGTGCCATGAGAAAGAAGTGGCAAAATCCATCGTAATCCACAAGAGTGCCACGACCTCCAGAAAATGGTACGAGTGCGAATTTTGAGCTGTGTATTATACCAGATGGGTTATTCGTGCATAGAAAGGCGGGAAGGATAAGATGAAGACAAGAAAGGAAGAAGAAGTTTACGAGAATGGGAAATGATAGGATTATGAAGACGGGCCAAATTGGACGTAAAAGATAGATGTTCACGAAAATTAAAAGGAGAGATAAACGAGGATTCCATATTTAACCAAATAGGAGGATCAGAAGAGAGCCAGCGAGTAGATTGTCTTAGAGAAAAAGCACGATGATAAGCCCTAAAATCAGGAAAGCGGACACCAGCTTGAGATTTATCCTTTCGTAAGGAGGCAATGGCGATACGAGAGCGTTTACCATTCCATAAAAATTTCAACAATATGGAGTCAATCTTTTTAAAATAAAAATCCAGAATGCGAATTGGAATTATAGAGAGAGTATAGAGAAGGATAGGCGAAAGCATCATCGTGATAGAGCTTAGACGACCCCACCAGGACAAAAAGAGTGGATTCCATCGAGCAATGGACGCATCTAATTTCTTGGAAATATATTCAAAGTTTATTTTGAGAGTATCGGATAAGAGAGGCGCAAACCAAACGCCCAAAAACTTAATTTTGGTAGGTTGCCATTAGAAGCCAGAGTGGGCGAAAAGATGTTTTTGACATAATGGATTCAAAGGGAGGATTTCACATTTATCAGCATTTAGATGGTAACCAGACACTTCGGAGAATGAGGAAACTTCTTGGAGGAAAGAAGGAAGGGAGGAGAGAGGGTTATAGCAATAAAAAAGAATGTCATCAGCATACACCGAAAGTTTAACCTGTTGAGAATCAAAAGAAAAGCCAGATATGTTATCGTCTTGACGGATTTTAGACAGGAAGGGTTCTAAGGCCAAAACAAATAATAAGGGGGATAAAGGACAACCTTGTCGAACCCCTCTTTGGAGGGTGAAATAATCCAAGGTCATGCCGTTGACAAAGATGGAAGCCTGGGGACCAGAATACAGTAATGAAATAATAGATATGAATTTAGGAGGGAAACCGGCCCAAAGAAGAGCTTGGAATATAAAATCCCAGCTGATACTGTCAAATGCTTTTTCGGCATCAAGGGAAATAGCGGCTAAAGGAAGGTCTAATAATGGTGCCTTGCCAAGAATGTTAAGGAAGACTTGAGAGTTATCAGAAGAGAAACGGCCTTTAACAAAGCCCGATTGTTCAGGACCGATTAAGTCGGGTAAGAAAGGATCCATCCGTAGAGCTAAGAGCTTGGCCAAAATCTTGTAATCTGTGTTAACTAAAGAGATAGGACGATAATTCTTACATAATGAATGATCTTTGTCGTCTTTAAGAATCAAGCATATTAAAGCCTGTTGAAAGGAGCCACTCGACGAACCGGCTTCAAGAAAGGAATGGAATAAAAGAAGCAGCTTTGGTAAGAGAAGAGAGGCAAAATGATTGTAAAATTTAATAGTGAATCCGTCTGGACCAGGAGCTTTACCGTGACTTAACTTAGAGACGGCGAGGGAAACTTCAGAGAGTGTGATATCCAAATCTAAATGGTCAAAGTTGACATGAGACGAAGGAGGAGAAGGAAGAGACTGAAAATAAGAATGAAGGTCCGTCGGGGAGGGAACATGTTCTGGAGTACAGAGAGATTTGAAAAAATTGACAAATTTGTTGAGAATATCCTTATCTTTAAAACGAGATTCACCAGAGGAAGTCTTAATCGATTCAATCTTGGTGCGCTCCTTCCTAATTTTCAAGTAATTAGCAAGGAGTTTCCCCATTTTGTTCCTACCACCATAGTATCGGGAATTACATTTTAAAAGAAAATTAGAGGCAGAATCAGTTGTAAATTTATTAAAAGAAATATTGGCATCAATAAGTTCCTTAAGGGCGGAATCTGAATTAGAAGAGTGATAAGCAAGTTCTAGTCGTTTGATATCAGCAAGTATTTGGGTAGATTAGGCCTCTTTGAGTCTCTTTCCACAAAATTAATGATAAAACCCCTAGATGCTGCTTTGAAAGAATCCCAAACCATAACAAAGGGTGAGTAAGGAGTGTCGTTAAGTAGGAAAAATTCTGTGGCAAAAGAAGTGAATTCAGAACAAAAAGTGGGATCAAGAAATAAAGTATTGTTGAATCTCCATCTGCCAGAATGAGGGGAAAATGGAAGGAGATCAATGTCAACAAGGACAGGAGTGTGATCGGAAATTTAAAAATGGAGCCAATATCAGAACGGATGGCGTGTTGAGTCAGAGGTTTACTGAGGAAAATATGGTCAATGCGGGACTGGGAATGGTGGCAAGGGGAGTAAAAACTATATTCTCTAAGGTCAGGATTGCATAATCTCAGGATATCAACTAACGCATTGTTTTGAATTGATTTGGTAAACTGGGAGTGCATCTTAGAGGGAACAAACTTAACTTTCGAGTGACGGTCAATGTAGGGGTCAATAATTTGATTGCAGTCACCACCAAAAATAATGTAGTCATCAGAGAGGGAGGCTTACTTGTCAGAAATGGAAGGCCAGAAGGATTTATCAGTTCCAGTGGGGGCATACACATTAAAGATCACAAGAGGGATATTATCTATAAGCAGTTTAACAACTACCCAACGACCATCAATGTCACACTCATGAGTAAGTGAAGAAACATTCAACTTTTTGTGGAACAAAACCAAAACCCCATTTTTTTTTTTCAACAGTAGGAGAACATAAAAGATGACCTACCCAACAGCGTTTAAGTTTCGAAGCCTCTGCTTCCGAGAGATGAGACTCCTGAAGTAGGGCAACATCCGTTTTGAGTCTGGCAAGGTGTGATAAAACTCGTTGCCTTTTAATAGGATTATTTAATCCTTTAACATTCCAGGTTGTAACACGGAATTCAATAACAAGAAAAAAGAACTAGCAATATTATGCTCACTAAATTTAAAGAGATAAAGGAATAAAGAACAATGCAGAATCAGAGATGGAAAAGAAGAGGAAAGAAGAAGAAAAGAAGAAGGAATGGGAGAGTGAAAGACAAAGGAAAGAGAGAGGAAGGGGAACAAAGAAAGAGGGAGAGAGTCTGCAAGAAGAAGAAAAAAGAATAGAAATAGGTAAGAGAACAAGAATACAGTACCTGTCCAAGAAAGACGTCTGAAGAACATACTTACGAACACAAAAACGCAAAACGAGAACGGGGGTGGAGGCATCAGAAGACGACGGTGACAACATCAAGAGCGGACATCGGACCTCCGCAACCAGGAATACAAAAAGGCAGCATACAGAAAACAATGTGACACATCAGGGTAGTGAGAACGATGGATTATCTGTGAATGGGAGTTAAAAAGATGGAGATTATATTGAGTACAAAGAATAGAAGATACCAGATGTCAGAATTATACAAAACAGAGGTTGAATAAAAAGTGATGAGACAACATCAAAATCTGAGAAAAAATGAGCGCAGAGACAGCACAGCAAAAAATACCAACAAGTCAAATTAAACATGACTGGAAGTGTCCATAGTGTCTGCTCTGTTATGACGAAGGAAGTCTTGAAGAGCAGCAGGATCCTCGAACGTAGTAGTTTTGTCCTTGTAAGTAACTTTGAAAAGACACGGGTGAAGCAAACCATATCTAGCATTGAGAGCCTTCAATTGTGGGCGCATATCCAGAAACCTCTTCCGGCGATCAGCGCTAGCCTTGGAGACATCTTGTGACAGAAAAAGACGATGACCTTCCCATGTAATTTGTTTCTTAAGTTTGGCAGCTGAAAGAACCTGCAGGAGATCCGTGTATTGAAGAAACAGCATGATAACTCCTCTCGGTTTATTAGATACTTTAGGGCTAAGGCGGTGAGCTCGTTGTATATTGACAGAGGATAGAGCTGGTGCGTCCAGGAATTTCGATAGAAAGGATTGGAAAAATGTAGTAGGGTTGGACCCTTCCGTAAGTTCTGGAAGTCCGTATAAGCGGAGGTTGTTCCTACGATTTCTGTTTTCCAAATCCTCCATCTGCCTTTTGAGCTGTAGTATCTCAGCCTCCATTGAAGATATATGAGAGCCAGAAACTTGAAGAGACTCCATGGATTGTTCTAAGATGATAACCCGGGAGTCCAAGGATGACCATTTGTCATGCATAACTTGTAGAGTCTTGGTGGTTGCTTCCATAAAGGGTTTAAGGGCTCGTAGTTCCTCCAAGATAAGGTCAATAGAAGAGGAGGATGAGTCACTCCCAGGAGAAGGAGGGTCTTTCTTGAGGCGCTTAGTAGAGGCTGAAGAAGATGGCACCATGCCTCCAAAATGGGATTTGGGAATAGCACCATGCATCGTGTCCGACTTTGACGCTGTGATTTCATCCATATCCTGAAGAGGAGAATCCGAAAACAGAGCAAGCAGGCACTTTAGTAGCTGTAGAGAGTTTCAAATTGCGAAGCTTCCCCATGAAAGAGCCAAATGAAGTGAGTGAGCAAAAAGCGTTAGCCACCACTGGCTAAATAATGTAGGCAAGGGAGGTAAATATGAGAAGAGTCATGTAGAAGGCTGAGGGTACGAGGACAAAATGGCGGGAAGCCAGTTATGACAGGAAACTCATTGGAAAGAAAATGAATAACTCCATGAAGAATAAGAGAACCAATGGGGCGAAAGAGGGGAGTTCAATAATCAAGGTAAAATACCATTCAAAGGTAAAGGAGAGAAAGTGGCGTCTTCGCTGCAACATCGCGCCATGCCGAGAAAATCATTGTGGACTGAAGGAGACAAAATGGCGGCCGGAAACCCCAGAATCGGGTTGCGGCAAAATCCAGCAGAAATCAGCATAACTAAGAAGGAGCAGCGTACAGTGTGTCCATTACATCCCCAAAGAGCGTGTCAGCATTGTAGGGGAAAGACCCAGGACTTCTCATGAAGCGAGAGAGACGCTGAGAATGATGCACTGCAGACGCGCAAAATGGCGGCCGGGACTGAGAAACTCCGGTCGCGGCAGTAATTCTGCCGAAAAGGCACCAAAAGTCCAAAAAATGAGGGCGTTGGGGCTCACCTCAAGTTCCAGTGCCCATATCCGTGATCGTAGACCAGCAACAGCAAGTGAGTCCGCCGGTAGAAGAGTAAACACGGAGGCCAATGTCGGAGCTCCGACGTTAGTCCGCCATCCTGGATGACGCGCAAGCCACGCCCCCATCTGTTTTTAAAACCTGTTGCATTCTCAAGTGTACAAAGTCAAGCATTACATTTGAGACAATGCTCACCTCATCAATGATTAAAAGTTTAATTTTCTTCAGCACTCTTGACACTTCATAACAGGCATCTCCAGGCAGCTTTTGGCATTCCAATTTATTATCATGTTCAACTGGTAGTATAAGTAATCTATGTAAAGTAATTCCTTTAATATTGTGAGCTGTTAATCCAGTCGGAGCTGTTACAAAACAAGATAATTATGAATCTGTAGTTTTCTGTTGATAACTGGTCAAAACTATAATTAACATGCTTTTACCTGTTCTAGCTTGACCACTGATGTATATAAGAATAGGTTTAAATGATAAACATTGACATTCTTTTATTTCATGCAAAAACCATGCTGTATCTGATCTGTCACTTGTAGATATATTTCTTTCTGTTCAATATTTAGTTGTTCTTCTAAGGTTTTCAATACAGTATTCTCCTGTTGTGCTTGTTGCATTGTAATTTCTATTTCATTCATGGCTATTGCTGCCTCATTTTTGATTATTTGTTGTCCCAGTGGATCTTGACTAGGTGGACCAGAACTTTGATTATCTTGAGAACTGTTGTTAGCTATTTCAGCTGCAATAGTGTTTTCTTGTTTAATTTCATCATTTAACATTTGTAAATATGTAGGAAACATTGTGCATGCAATGCTATCTTTACATACATTAAAAGAATCTTCATAGCAGTTGAAATGCCCAAGTAATTCAGTTTCGCCACACCATGGCTTGAACAGTTGCATAAGTGCTAAATAGAAAATTTTTCTCTAATCTGGAGATTTGCATCTGAGTTTTCTGGGGCTAATAAGATTTCACAACTGTGACATCCAATTACTGCATGTTTGCATTCCACATTTTCAAAATAATTGGATTGTAGTCATTTATATACTTTGACTGTTCTGTTCTTTTTGAGTTGTACCTATTCTTGGGAGATTTACAAGTTATTGTATACCTTACAGCAGACAAAAATTAATTTACTCTTCCTTTAGAAATTACTGGACGTGGGAATCCAAACCGAAACTTGGTATAAAATGTTGCATTTGACTTTTATTTTCATCGACAGTACTTTCCACAACGGTGACTTTTAAAATGTAAAAATTGTTGTCTCAAGCTTTTTTCTCCTCTTTCTCTTGGAATGTCACAGGAAACATACTGTTCGATGAAAGACAATACTGTTTCATCAGTATCTGTTACAAATTTCGGAGCATTCTTGATCTATAATAGCATGTGTATATGCGGAGCATCTCTCGCTTGGTACGCTTTTCGCCCAAAAAAAAATACCTTTTCCAAGAGAACAATTATTTTTATTGACAAAAAACATCATAATTTGAAACTTAAGATTAAAACACATGCACACATTTACAGGATCCAATGAACACAGTTCTCCAGGTGTCTTCATTTTAATCTTTTTTTATATTGGAATTTACTTCTCGTAGACATTCAAGTAAATCTTCCCATGTATACTCAGCACAGCTAAGTGTTACAAACCATTGTGGTGTACCTAAGATTATTAACATACTCTCTAATTCACCATGACAACAAAACCAATACTCATTGGTTCTACGTTGACATGCCATCAAATTAATTACCTGTGCTTCTAAATTTTCATCTGTTTGTTGAACTTTGACCATGAATTCTTTGGCTTAAACGTGATTGGTGAACTCCCAATTTAAGTATGTGGTTCACTGCTTATGAAAGTGAAGACAAATCACTTTCAAACAAAACGTGAAATATATATGGAATGCACTGTCAAAATCTAGAATCTTCAGAATATAATCACACTGAACGATATTCTGAAGCTGGAATCCATGAAGGTCGCTCATCAAATCCACCCCCTTGTCCAGTGGGGAACACCTTTGGAAAACAACGAGCTTCTAAGCTCCTCTATTATTCTCCTGCACTCCTAACAACCATTAATTATTTTGTATGGGACAACCATGTTTAACTTTGTAGCATTGACCAGTACTATCAACTGAAAATGCTAATGTGTTTTGTTGACAGTAGCTTTCTTCATTAAAGAAATGCTCACTAGTAGAAGTGTGTTTCCATTCACCACTGAATCTTTTACAGAAGTTACTTCTATTAGCAAGTCATTTTCTTTTGCTTTTGTCTTTCAGAAATTTCATTATTTTATCCAATGATTTCGTTCTCTTCAATATTCAAATAAATAATTTTCGTTTCAAATCAAAAGCAGTATCTACTACAGTTTCAATCTGTTGTTTCTGATTATATGCTAGTTATCTTCTTTTATACTTCTTACAATCCTTCAATAAATTCTGAATTACTCTAATTCGAAAAAGTCAGTGTTGAATCTGTTGAAATTGTTTTCGTCTTCGTGTAACATGTGTTGTTTTCCCAGATTTTTTTTTTTTTACCATTTGAAGTGTCATTCTCCTTCTTTTCTAGTTGAAAAACTCTTCCTTTTCCTTTCATTCCTATTCTGTTTTCTGTTATTTCTCAACAACTCTTTTAAGGAAGTGTTTAGTGCTCTTACCTAAACAAACGTTATCCTTAGTAACATTGTCATTTGCTTGTAACACAGTCTTTTTACTTTTCATTTTTCTTTTCCTTTCATCTTTTCTTGCCATCTTGAATTTGTGATCCAAACAAAATAATTTTCTGAAAAACAAAGAACAGTTTCAATAGTTTCTGAAAAGATGCATGCATCTCCCTTGGCCTTTTCCTAGTGGCATCATACTTAAAAGAAACATACAAATAGATCTAAACCTGTGCTTTATAGGTATTGGATCTTCTGATACATAACTTGTGTGAAAAGACATGTTGAAGCATAAACATACCTCAGGAAAGTTAAACTGTTAGGACAAATCGTCAAGCAATTTAAATTGGGACGATATGTGAGTTTCAACTGTGTGTGGCTTTTTTGTATGGCATACAAGTGGATTACGACTTTCTTGGTGCTTGTCAGATGGCGACAGCAGCCCAGTGAGGGTCTAAATGGTATTTTTCAATGCAGATGGGCCTCTGTTACCTTCCTTTTACAAATGAGGGGAAAGAAAGCGTTAGAGAGAGGGAGAAAGCTGGGGGTGTCAAAGGACATCTCATTCCCAGTCTCTTGATCTGCCAGCCATGTGATGTAGGCAGCTACAGCACAAGCAGAAAGTTTGACAATTACCTTAACTTATATTATATTCATGTGCGCTTCACGAGTGTGAGCAAACCCGTGCACCAAGTGTGCAGGCAGCATTTTTTTTTTTTCATCTCCCTGAACTTAATAAAGCATGTCCTGTCAAAGCACCATCAGTATTTTCCGACAAGGTTCAATCTGCAAAAGGCCATTTCTTTTACATTTTCTGGGCCAATTCTGGACCCCAATTTATCCCTGTACCTTAGTCACAAGACCACGTAGTCTTTGCAATATGACACACTGCACTTGTGTTGCATTGAAACCAATTACGACATGCTCTGTACTGTACAGATGCCGCCAACAGACCAGTGAAGGTCTAAGGGGTATTGTTCATTGTGGATGGGCCTCTGTTACTATCCTTTTAGAAAGTGGAGAGGGAGGATGCTTGGGGGGGGAGAAAATGGGGGGATAAGGAACGTGTCATTCCCAAACTCTTGATCTGACAATTACCTTCACTTATATTCACCTGTACTTCACCAGTGTTTTCAAATCCATACACAAAATATGCAGGGAACATTTTCTTTATTTTTTATCTTCCAGCCATTCATAAAACATATCTCTTGTTAAGAACCCCCGCTGTATTTTCCAACAAGGCACAATCTATAAACGTACCTATTTCTTTGATATTGACCGTTCCGATTTTGGATCTTAATACAACCCTGTACCTCAGTCACAACACCATGCAGTCCTTTCAACATAATAGACTCCGTTCCTCATTTCACGAAGACACCTAAATATACACGGCGCACTACAATAATACCTTCCCAAAGACTCATACGAAGTACCATAATCACGAATCCCTTTGCCAGCATGTCTTTTACCTCATTTGTCTTTTGCCTCCACACTACTCAGCAACTACTAACAGTGTTGGCTCTACCCAAATGCAAGGCATAAACCTTTTCCATATCACAGTTGAAGTCTTACCATATTACTGTAAACATGCGTACATCTAGCTGTGCCTTTTCCCAGTAGCACATACTTAAAAGAAACATACAAATAGATATATACCTGTGTTTTATAGGTATCAGGTATCGGTTCTTCCAATGCATAACACGTGTAAACATACATGTAGAAGCATAGACATACCTCAGCAAAGTCAAAATGTTAAAATGAACACTAGGACAATGTACAATGGGCCTGTATGTAAGTTGCAAATGTGTGCCTCTTTTTTGTGTAGCATGGATGGCAATTGGAAGTTTCTCTCTCCTGTTCAGACAGTAGCAGCAGCCCAGTCCAGGTTAAACTAATATTTATTGAAACACATAGGCCTCTCTTACCTTACTTTAACAAATGGGAAAGAAAGAAGCGTTGAAGGGGTGTATGAGTAGAGGGGGTGTCAAAGCATGTATCATTCATAGTCTCTCGATCTGAGGGACCTTCTACTGTACACAGATTCTGCACGGCCACGGAGCCTGACAATCACGTATAGTTCACCAGTATAAACAAATCAGTGCACACGGCCAATGTACATTAGGCCGGGATATATGTTGAAACTGTGTGTTGCTTATTTCTGTAGCATAAAAGGCGATTGGGACTTTCTCTCTGCTGTTCAGGTATTACCAGCATCCCATTGAGTGTCCAAGTAATATTTTTAAAAGCAAATGTGCCTCTGTTATCTTCCTTTTACAAACGGGAAAGTGGAGGAAGCATGGGGGTAGAAAGAGGTGAGGGGGTCAAGGGATGTGTCATTCTCAGTCTCTCAATCTGCCGGCCTTCTAATGTCTGCAGATTCTGCACGGGCACGAAGTGTGACAGTAACCTACACTTATGTTCAAATATAGCTCACCAGTGTGAAAAGTCCGAGCACAACGTCTGCACGCAACATTTCCATTTTTTTCATCTCCATCAAGTTAATAAAACATGCCTCTTCTAAACCCCCCCACCCCCCAGTATTTTTGGACATGGCACAATCTGCAAATGTGTTTCCAATGTTTGCCATTTCCTTTATCTTGCTGGGGTCGATTTTGGACCCCAAATCAACCCTGTACCTCACTTTTAAAACTATGCACTCCTTTCAACATGATAAACTGCACTCCTTCTTTTTCAAAGAGACCTGAATATATATGGGGTACTTGTTCAGCAACTGCTCACACTCTATACACATTTTGTAACAAATGTGAAGCAGCACGCTTCTGTAATACTATGTTATTTTTAGACAAATAATATTTTCAAACTTAAAAATATCACCTCAAAGACTTAACCACTACTACACAATATATGACACACCTTAATAATTTGTAACTCGCCTCTTTAGTTGGTATGTAGATTTCAATTTTCACAAACACATGCAATATTTTTTTCTCACACAATAAATATAATCCAAGACTGTCATCAATGATCAAACCAGTGATGGCAAACTTTCCCTCTCTTTCGCCACAGAAATAGATGTAAATAACAAATCAAAATTGTTTCTTCATTATTTCAAATTGCAAACCCCATTTCTATTGGTTACTCATATTAACACTCTCTAACTCTCTTCTAAAATGCCCCAAACTGGTCCTCTTATTTTGTGGATTGGATACTCCCCACATTGCCGATTCACCATACAGCCCAAACCCTTACGACAATTGAGAAGCCAATTTCTAATATTACTACTGCAAATTTTGAACAACACACTTCTTCTAGACATACTACTCATTTTGAAAAGCTAACTTTAATAGCTTATCAGTGGAAATTAAATTGGCATTTCATATTTTAATACCACGGTTATTTCTACTCCTCCTCAATCATCTTATTGCCAGTTTCCATACCAACAGTTTCTGCAGCATTCAACGGCATGTGCGGGTCACAAGTTCACCGTATTTCATCCCAACAGTTTCTGCAACATTCAACAGCAGGTGCAGGTCCCAAGTTTTTAAAGTTCAGAACATTACATTCCAAAAGAAAGAAGCAGGTGTGGTTGACTTCTGCACGTCTGATCATATCCTATGTAGTGTACGTTTCAAACATTTCTTATTAACCAATCAGAAACATACTTTTTCACGAAAGTAACATGCACCCTAGTTTTCACTGCACAATGTTCTTCAGCAGCCAGTTATTAGATTTTTATTAATGCTTTTTCTCCAACTTTTAACATATCTCTCATCTACCAACAGACTACATGAGCTACATACATCCTTTGATTCCTTCCAGCCATCCCTTCACAATGTTAGCGTGTATCGTAGGATCAGCTATGTTTTTTGGTGCAAAAGGTATGCTGAACACAGACGTATTGACAAAGACCAAGGTTTACAAAATGTGAAAATTAAACGGTTTGCACAGAGAGGATTAAAGTGGCACCAAGTGTTGCCTTTGGTTAAAACCTCTAAGCATCTCCAATACCCTGACATCCTGATTGTGCACTGTGGTGGCAATGACCTAGGCACATTTATATACTCTAATATATGCCAAAGACAGAAATGGAAGCAATCAAATCAATTCTGCCCACAGATTGAGAAAGCTAGGAAGAATGCCAATAAAGCTGTTTCTGCATACCTCAGATGTCATAGAATGAAGAACCACCTACATCAATAATCTACTTTTTGATATTAATGACATATACGGAAGTGATGGAGTTCATTTCACGGATCAAGGAGCCACCCTATAACTCAGAACTTAGCTGGGCCATTTTAGGCCCCAGGAACCGCATCCACCGAAGCATGGCCACAATGTTTGGGTACTGCGCAAGGAGCCCCAATGCCCCCACAGTCCCTGCCAGTTCCCTGCCTCCTGCGGAAGCTGGGATTCCTTTTGAACGAAGCCAGCTGCTTCATGCAAGCTCCCTTTGCCCAAAAGTAAATATGCTTCGTTCCTTGGAAGCAAGAGAAAATGTCCCCCTCTCGCTTCCATGAAGCAAAGCAGAAGTTTTCTATGACAGAGCAGCAACTCTGCAGATAGCCCGTCCTGCCATAGCAAATTACAATGTCCCAGGGGTAGGCACCATGGGTCATTGTTGGAACCGGAACTAGGAGATGACAATACCAAGGGCCATGGAAAGCTGCTCAAGGGAAATGGGACAATACACCTCCATCCAATTTAAAGGCCTGGAAACATTGTGCTCCCCTGGGCATATAGTCCGCAAATGACCGCCGCATTTAAATTCATGAATGTTCCGGGGAAGTAGTGCCCCCGGGACAGTGTGAAGGAGGCTTCACCCCTCTACACTTAAGGTTTACATATAGCTCCGGGAAAGTGATGCTCTTTGGGTTGGAAGGGGAGACATACCCCCATATCAATTTATTTCCCCCTGGGAATTGTGTGCCCATGACAAAAGTAGCCACCGCATTTTAATTGTAAATGCCTCAAGGAAGTAATGGTCCCCGGGACAGTGTGGGGGAGCCTTCACACCTCCACACTTATATTTTGCGTATACCTCCAAGGACGTGCTGCTCTTTGGGCAGAGGTGGAGGGAAGACATGTACCCCCCATATCATTATATTTGCTCAGAGGAAGTGGCGGTCCGCGTGACAGAAGTAAACCCTGCGGTACAAAAGAGGGTGGTGATGGACGGAGCATCTGAACCAATCAAACACTCACACCATTCAACAGATCTGGGTTTAATCCATCACTGTTCTTTAGCCTACTCTGCCACCCCAGTTCAGACATGGCCATATGCAAATCATTCTGACCCTGTGCCTCATGGGAGCAGTCCAGCCCGAACTGCCAAGCCATGCCTTTCACTGGACCGGAAACAAGCTTCCGAGGACCGGTTTCTGGTTTTTGAGCCGTCTTCAGCCCGGCTTGCTTGAATCCAGTGGCAAAGTGAGCAAGGGACTCACGTCTGAGCATACCCTGCCAACTTATGGTGAACAAAGTGGTACAAAAGAGGGTGCTGATGGACGGAGCATCTGAACCAATCAAACACTCACACCCAGTCAACAGATCTGGGTTTAATCCATCACCGTTCTTTAGCCCACTCTGCCACCCCAGTTCAGACATGGCCATATGCAAATCAGTCTGACCCTGTGCCTCATGGGAGCAGTCCAGCCCGAACTGCCAAGCCATGCCTTTCACTGGACCGGAAACAAGCTTCCGAGGACCGGTTTCTGGTTTTTGAGCCGTCTTCAGCCCGGCTTGCTTGAATCCAGTGGCAAAGTGAGCAAGGGACTCACGTCTGAGCATACCCTGCCAACTTATGGTGAACAAAGTGGTACAAAAGAGGGTGGTGATGGACGGAGCATCTGAACCAATCAAACACTCACACCCAGTCAACAGATCTGGGTTTAATCCATCACCGTTCTTTAGCCCACTCTGCCACCCCAGTTCAGACATGGCCATATGCAAATCAGTCTGACCCTCTGCCTCATGGGAGCAGTCCAGCCCGAACTGCCAAGCCATGCCTTCCCTGGACCGGAAACAAGCTTCCGAGGACCGGTTTCTGGCATTTCAGCCGTCTTCAGCCCGACTTGCTTGAATCCAGTGGCAAAGTGAGCAAGGGACTCACGTCTGAGCATACCCTGCCAACTTATGGCGAACAAAGTGGTACAAAAGAGGGTGGTGATGGACGGAGCATCCGAACCAATCAAACACTCACACCCAGTCAACAGATCTGGGTTTAATCCATCACCGTTCTTTAGCCCACTCTGCCACCCCTGTTCAGACATGGCCATATGCAAATCAGTCTGACCCTCTGCCTCATGGGAGCAGTCCAGCCCGAACTGCCAAGCCATGCCTTCCCTGGACCGGAAACAAGCTTCCGAGGACCAGTTTCTGGCATTTCAGCCGTCTTCAGCCCGACTTGCTTGAATCCAGTGGCAAAGTGAGCAAGGGACTCACGTCTGAGCATACCCTGTCAACTTATGGCGAACAAAGTGGTACAAAAGAGGGTGGTAATGGACGGAGCATCTGAACCACTCAAACACTCACACCCAGTCAACAGATCTGGGTTTAATCCATCACCGTTCTTTAGCCCACTCTGCCACCGCAGGTCAGACATGGCCATATGCAGATCAGTCTGCCCTGTGCCTCATGGGAACAGTCCAGCCAGAACTGCCAAGCCATGCCTTCCCTGGACCGGAAACAAGCTTCCGAAGACCGGTTTCGGGCATTTCAGCCGTCTTCAGCCCGGCTTGCTTGAATCCAGTGGAAAAGTGAGCAAGGGACTCACGTCTGACCATACCCTGCCAACTTATGGCGAACAAAGTGGTACAAAAGAGGGTGGTGATGGACGGAGCATCTGAACCACTCAAACACTCACACCCAGTCAACAGATCTGGGTTTAATCCATCACCGTTCTTTAGCCCACTCTGCCACCGCAGATCAGACATGGCCATATGCAAATCAGTCTGACCCTGTGCTTTATGGGAACAGTCAAGCCCGAAATGCGAAGCCATGCCTTCCCTGGACCGGAAACAAGCTTCCGAGGACCGGTTTCTGGCATTTCACCCGTCTTCAGCCCGGCTTGCTTGAATCCAGTGGCAAAGTGAGCAAGGGACTCACGTCTGACCATACCCTGCCAACTTATGGCGAACAAAGTGGTACCAAAAGGGGTGGTGATGGACGGAGCATCTGAACCAATCAAACACTCACACCCAGTCAACAGATCTGTGTTTAATCCATCACCGTTCTTTAGCCCACTCTGCCACCGCAGTTCAGACATGGCCATATGCAAATCAGTCTGACCCTGTGTCTCATCGGAGCAGTCCAGCCCGAACTGCCAAGCCATGCCTTCCCTGTACCGGAAACAAGCTTCCGAGTACCGGTTTCTGGCATTTCACCCGTCTTCAGCCCGGCTTGCTTGAATCCAGTGGCAAAGTGAGCAAGGGACACACGTCTGAGCATACCCTGCCAACTTATGGCGAACAAAGTGGTACAAAAGAGGGTGGTGATGGACGGAGCATCTGAACCAATCAAACACTCACACCCAGTCAACAGATCTGGGTTTAATCCATCACCGTTCTTTAGCCCACTCTGCCACCCCAGTTCAGACATGCCCATATGCAAATCAGTCTGACCCTGTGCCTCATGGGAACAGTCCAGCCAGAACTGCCAAGCCATGCCTTCCCTGGACCGGAAACAAGCTTCCGAGGACCGGTTTCTGGCATTTCAGCCGTCTTCAGCCCGGCTTGCTTGACTCCAGTGGCAAAGTGATCAAGGGACTCACGTCTGAGCATACCCTGCCAACCTATGGCGAACAAAGTGGTATAAAAGAGGGTGGTGATGGACGGAGCATCTGAACCAATGAAACACTCACACCCAGTCAACAGATCTGTGTTTAATCCATCACCGTTCTTTAGCCCACTCTGCCACCGCAGTTCAGACATGGCCATATGCAAATCAGTCTGACCCTGTGCCTCATGGGAACAGTCCAGCCCGAACTGCCAAGCCATGCCTTCCCAGGACGTGCTGCTCTTTGGGCAGAGAGAGAGGGAAGACATGTACCCCCCATATCATTATATCTGCTCAGAGGAAGTGGCGGTCCCCGTGACAGAATTAAACCCTGCACCATAACTAAATATTGCTTCTATGAACTGGCCCACCCGGGGGCTTAAACAAAGCGCGCAACACCGTGAGTTGGTTTCCATTTTCCTGCCGTGATTTTCAGGCCCTACACGAATCCCGCCAAAAACATGTAACATTTTTAATTTTTTTACCTTTGGACTCCCTGTGGAAGCTCCTGTCACAGTGTTCCTACCCAGGCCTCTTTTAATACCCTTTTTCCGCCTACTAGTTTTAACTGAGTCACAAGATGGCTGCCAACGCTCCCTCGTTTGAAGTACTGCCAGCTAATCAGAAGCAAGCTTGTGCTCAGGATGGCTCAGCCAATCAGATCTCGCAATTCTCAAATATCGATATCTGTAAATCTTTAAATATCTAAAAAAAACTACTTAACGGATTTGCACCATTTAAAGAAAACCGTGCTTTCTGGAGCAACAGCTGTCTCGCTTCAAAATTTGGTGTAATTCCATTCAGCAGTTCGGGCTGTAGTGTGTCTAAAGTTTTCTATGGAAATTAACATGAAGAAAACACGTTTTGGGCCCCCCTTTTTTCTCAGCCCCTGCTTGATGAATCAACCCAAACCTTTAAGACAGGAGCTGATCTGAGTGAACAATGAGTTTTGAAAATTTCGCAGAGATTTGTCAAACGACGCCAAAGATATTGGCAAAAGAAAAAACGCTTTTCCATGCAAACTAGGTCCTAACTATAACTACCTACTGGCGACCGCCAGTATGACCACGTTATAGTTAGGAATTAGCATTTAAAAAACCTTAGAAATTCACTGATAAAAACATAGGTTTCACACATGTGATAGTTAGCTGGACATTTCACTCATACAAAACCATTGAAATGTCCCCGTTATAGTTAGTTCAGCTAACTATAACTCGTGCACCCGCAATCCACTGCTGATGACGTCACATATTACATCACTCATGACATGGTCAGTGACATCACTCATGACATTACTGCCACTCTTTCAATGAATTTCTAAGGTTTTTTAAATGCTAATTCCTAACTATAACGTGGCTGAAACCTATAGTTTTTTGGGGAATTTTATAGGTTTTGTAAATGCCAATTTTTAAATGTATTAATTGTTATATTTATTTTTTTGATACTAATTTACTACATTTTTGATAATAATTATTTTTAGATATTTTTTTTAATTACATTTCATATTTTAAATTTAAAATAATAAAAACAATGTTTTTTTTATTTTATATTTTTTACAAATATATGAAATTTAATTTCTATTTTTGTTAGCATTTTTTTGTGGTAAACGTATGGTACGCATACCGTACTCTCACACTGCTGCGCAACTGTAATCGTACTGTGCGAGTACCCGCGCATACGTCACAGATACCTTAAATCACTCCATTCCCTAAAGCCTGCCTCACTACATGAGTACATGCTTACTGAGTGAATGATTACATTATTATAAGTAAAGACACAGTGAATTCTTAATTGGTTCACTTTTACTTTACTGAATGAATTACAAAAAAGGGAAGTTATTACAAAAATAAATCGAAAAAAGGAGAATGAACGTTAATACTCGTATTAAAAAAAATAACCTATAGAAATGCTTTAATAAGAAAAACGAGTTTAAATAAAGCATTTTAGAAATTAAACAAAAGATAAAAAGTATGGAAAGAATCACGTTTACAAAAACACATGACGCACTAAAACAGTGGAAATGAGAACACCTGTCAACTGAAAAACGTGACTTAAAAGTGGGAGGAGCAATATATTGATCCCATAGACTGTTAAATAACCAAAAAGTATCTAAACCACACCTGTGGGATAATTAGTTTAGTTTCAGAGAATCAATATTGGCGAAGAAACTGCAAGCAAGGTAATGATTCGCGACTGCAGAAGCATCTAGACAATATCGTTCATTTCCTCAGAGGGAAATATTGTTAATGTATATTTAAAAATACATAAAACATTATATCCCCTTCAGAGGAGTTGGATGAATTTCGACGGAGGAAGGGAAGAATATCGGAGAGAGGTAAATTATCGTAATGGGTATATTTTTTTATATATTTAAGAAAGAAAGCAAAAAAATATTTAAAGGATTAGAAGCGATGCCATAATCTTCAATGTATCTTTCATTCCCACAGAGGGATCATATTGTTAATGTATATTTTAATTTATATTAAACTTTATAATCCTTCAACTGGAGTTGGATGACTTACAACCGAGAATTTCTTTTTTTTTAGTGTGCAAGTCTTTCTTAATGATTGAAAAATATAGTATAAATAAGGTTTTGAGAAAATACTTAGCAATAAAGGAGAATGCTCTTTAACTTCTGGAGTGAAAATGGTGTAAAAGAATTTTATTGAGTAGTGCTTTTAGTAATTTTCACTCGTGAAGAACAAGAGGATTATCTTCGCAAGAACTTTTTTTCAACAAAATAATATAATTGTGTTTTCAAATGTTTTTTTTTTTTTTAAACTTGTTTTTATTGTTGCATCTTCAAGCATAAAACAGGAGGAATCATCTGCTGGCGGGGCGTCAACATTCAGCCGCGGTCAGCCAATCGCGCAACTTTTCTGCATATAAATCTAGGCAATTTGGCATTTCATCCACTGAACAATACAGGCTTCTCAAACTAGGAAGTAAGCAGGGATGCAGGCAGTAATCCCCACATGGGAGGACAGAGAGGAACAGTAGCTGTGTAAGCCCCTGCTATGGGGGTCGTTGGGTCAAGGCCTGTACAGTTCGCATAGTGGTGGCGTCATGCAACTGGGGGGACAAAACTGTGGAGGGGAGCATATAGGCGACAGCAGGAGCATAGATTGTGTTTTCAAATGTTAATGTGAATATTAATTCTTTAAATTTTTTAAAATGATTGTAAAATGTAATAATGACATGAAATGTACATAAAAAAAAGATGAAGTAGTGAAAGTAAAAAAAGCCCAAACATTTAAAAAAAGATGATGGGGCAACACTTATATAATGTAAACTTAAGAAATGAGTGCTTATGATAAAATAAAAGAAATGTGATCCAACGCGTATGATGAATATAAAAGAGTCAATAAAAATATTTTGAAAACTTGTGCATATTTTTAAATACCTTTACAGTCAACAAACTCATAATCAGAGTACACAGTTTAAGTTAAAAACACCCTACCACAACTAGTTTTTGAAACGCATTGTAAAATAAAGTGCGTCACAAAATGGGCTACATACATGGTGAGTGTATCATAACATCACATAGAAAAAAAAGCCAATCAAAATTAGGATCTTGAAGGTAGACGTAACCACACAACAGCCAATCAAATGTTTTTCAAAATCTGCACAACGAAAGGGATTGGTCGCTAATACGTCTTCTTAAAATACTTCACAACCAATCAAAAAGAGGTGTTGAAAGTTTCTGTTTTTAACATACGAGCAAATCAGATAACCTTGCAAGTACACGCAGCGCGAGGCAATTATTAAAGATTACTTGCTTTCGCAAGACCCCGAAAGACTTCTTCCAGAATAAGTACGCACTTCACTGCCAGACCCCATTTAATGATTATCCAGGCTCTCAAGCCCAAACACGTCAAAAATCATCTCTCATCACTTTCTCTTCTTTTTTAGTGTATTGTGTGAGGCAGACTGCGTGACCCTATGCCTCCTCAAACGCCCTGGAGACTGCCACGCCCCAGGGCCAGCTCCTGCAGTGTCCCGGGGCTGCGCGGCCCCCCCTCCCAACATTTAAAAGCCCTGGGGGGTGGTGGTAAATTAATCAAGGCTGAATACGTTAGTCCAGCCCACTCCGCTTACGCTACCAGGAAAACACAACAATCCTACATGGCCCAGATTTCCATTGTAGTGATTTCTTAGTTCCAGGTCTAGTTGTCAGATCGGCATACACAGTCCCTCAGGGCTGGTATACACCCACGCCACACCCATCCAGTGCAACTGTCACTAGACACGTGACCCTTCCTATAAAAAAGATGGGGCGCACGTGCTCTACGCCATTTTACAGTTGCTCCCATCGTAAGTCCTGGGATGGCCCATCCTGGTGGTTCGCACGCTTCATGTAGGCCCAAACTACAGAACAAGGGGGCCCACTACCACATGCATGGCCTCTTTCATCACTGAGTTAGTGGTACCCGAATCACTGATCGGGTGAAGAACCTGCGATGATGATGATGGGAGCACGAGTATGTTGTTAGCCATAGAGATATCAAGACTCTGCACCATATATGAGACTTCTTTGTGGCAGATCGAGACTACATGATGCAGAAGGTGTCCTGTCCACAAAAAGGTGAGCAGTGAGGCCTGGGTGCGCATCGAAGGGAATTGAAGGGCTGTAGCAGACTGGATAAAAAAAAGCAACGCAGCGATTTAGAAAAACTCAGTCCTATATAGTGTATCAAATTACATATATATATATTATTTTTTCCTATAGCAGGAACGTTTTTATAATAGCTCAAACGTCCGGAATATAAACTATACAAATAGTTATTTTGAATGTGAGAAGGAACGTGTGTGAAAGGGCGATGTTATTCAACTCCACATTAAGATAGTAACAATTACCAATCATAACATCTTTCTTTTACTATCTTTTAGATATAGAGCTTCAGGGTGCATTATGTCCCGGCATGTAGTGAAAAACACACTGGTGACAGAAAGTTGAGCTGCGAATATTCTTTGCAGTCACTCTCTCACTTCCTCTCTCCTTTGATAAAAAAATTACACACAATGTTAACTTCCTTTTTATCTTACAGGTAGTGTTTCACAAATTGGCGTCCCCCCCAACACCTCTAAAACTCAATGTTTGAGGATTCTGCGATGATGCGTGGCCATCGTAACAACGTGTGAGAAAGCTGCTTTGACACATAGTGCACCCTCCTTGAATCAGGCCAATGGCACAAGGTGAGCAAAGAAGCTTGTTTCCGAAACAACGACAAGTCATCAGTGAAAGGAGAAAGTGGGACTATACTATTACTAACTCTTAATACTATCCTTCAGATCACTAAACTGGAGGGTGCACTATGAACCAGCATGCGCTTGGACACACCACGGAGGTAAAAGGTGAGCTACGAGTATTTCCTCCAGTATTAACTGCTCCATCTATAACTTTCTCTCTCCCACGTTTTAATGTCATTTTTTCTCTCTTTCATTTCTCACTTTCTCTCACATCGTTTCTTTTTCTCTTTTAAAGTTATGGACGCTGCTGTCCGCTCTGCCGTGCACAACCTTAGCTAAGTACAAATAGTGAATTCTGTTGGCCACAGTGAAGCCTGCTTCGACACGTAGTGCACCCTCTTTGAATCACGGCAATGGCAGTAGGTGAGCAAAGAAGCTTGTTTCCGAAACAATAACAAGTTATCTGTGAAAGGAGAGAGTGGGTAGTGTCCAACACATTCACTGCGTAGAAATATACAATTACCTCAGAGCAGTGAGAATAGATAGGTTACAACAGTCTGAAGAACAGATCTTCAAGCTTCTTGCGTCACTTTTGTGTCACTTTTAACATGGGAAAAGTAGCGCAAGGAGCTTGTAAATCTGCCTCTGACTTCTCAAGAAAAACACTCACCTCCAGACTCCGCAAGTCAATGAGGTGCAACAGTCTAGGTACGCAGGGGCAGATCTACAAGAAAGTGCCGCAGCGTGGCACCGTAACCCTTTGGCTGCACCATGCTGCTGCACTTTCAGAGCATAGGAATGCAACATATTTACAAGATTATGTCGCATTCCTGTGCTCTCCCCTCAGCTGGCGCACAAACAGCTGCCGTGCGCTGGCGCAGGCACCCTTGCACCATGGTGCAAGGATGCCTGCGCCAAGGAGAGATTGTTTTTGTGCAGGAAGGGGCACCTTCCTGCACAAAAACAGTCACTAAAGGATTTATCCTCTTTCAATGCGTGCGTAGAATGCAGCACGCATTGAAAGAGGAAAAAAAAACTAGGAGAAATGAAAACATTTCTCCTCGTTTCGCCTTGCTAAGCCTCCTCTAGGGTGGCGTAGCATGCAGAGGCATCTCCAGATTTACGATTTCTCGTAAATCTGGACATGTGTCTTGTTCCATGGGTGTTGCGCTTAAACACCCACAGCAACACCCATGAAACGCCCCTTCACCACAAAGTGCTGTGTGTGAAGGGGCCATATTTACAAGGAGAGGAGAGTCACGCAGGGTGGCTTTTCCTCTCCTTGTAAATATAGAGGAGTCCCCTGTACCACCAGTATGTCACAAAAAGTGACGTACTGGTGGCGCAGGGGGCTTGTAAATCTGCCCTGCAATATTGAGAACTCACCGCGATGCAGTGGGAGTGTATGTGATATACTACTTTGGAAGAAAAACAGCGCCCAGACACCTCCTTACAGTGGAAGTTGAAAAAATACATTATCCTGAGTATACAAATGTAAATGACTTCCCAAGAAAAACACTCACCTCCGGACTCTGCGAGTCAATGGGGTGCAACAGTCTAGATACCCAATATTGACAACCCACTGCTATGCAGTGGGAATGCATGGGATATAGTACTTTGGAGAAAAAAAACAGAGCACAGACACCTCCTTACAGTGGAACTTGTATTAGTATAGTATCCTGAGTGTACAAAAAAATAAAGCAAAAATATACGTGTGCAGTTGTATGGACTATTCTAATACAAACTGTTTATACTATCTTTCAGATCACTAAACTGGAGGGTGCACTATGAAGCAGCACATCCGTGGATACACAACGGAGGCAAAAGGTGAGCTATGAGTATTTTCTCCAGTATTAACCGCTTCATCTATAACTTTCTCTCTCCCATATTTTAATGTCGTTTTTTCTCTCTTTCTCTTTCTCACTCACTCTCTCTCACATCGTTTCTCTTTCTCTTTTAAAGTTATGGACGCTGCTGTCTACTCTGACGTTTAGAACCAAAGCTAAGTTGAAGTTGTGAATTCTGCTGGTCACAGTGTTTACACAAGGTAAGCAGAGCAGCCTAGATATACAATGCCTCCAATTAAATGCATTAGAAATAAAAGAGCTTATTTACAAACCCCTTGCACCACTTTTGCGTCACTTTCAACATGTGAAAAGTAACACAAAACTGTTGCATGAGTCTTGCAAATAACCCCTAAAGAATATTGTCGTGCATAATGGCTTAATCTCTCACCTAATTCCGTATTATCTCTGAATCATGTTAAAAACCTGTTGATCTGTAAAGTAAAAGTGATGCAGTAGGCACTTCCATACAGACACCGTTTGAATGCGGGCCTATAACACAAGTGAAATGTGCCAGGCACACTGCGCAAGTAAAAATAAGGAAATATTGTCAAGTGTTACATTGACTTGTAATGTTTGAACTCATTTAGTCACATCAATCTAATTTTAAACACTAATTTTCTTTTTTGTTTTGCAGATTACCTACCGTACGTCTATTGGAGTCCCCTTCACATTTTGTTTATTATAAGTTTTGTTTCTAGTTCTTTATTGTATTATCTTTAAGTTACGTATCCAGTTATTTATTGTTGTTTTAATAAAAGTTAATTTTAAAAAAGTATATACGTCTTTTTTTATTGGTGGGGGGTAGGAATCCCCAATAGAAATGATATTTATAATTTGAAGTATAATTCGGAGGCTAACTCTTTACCAGATCTTTACCAGAGTCTAAAGCTACGACTAACGCTTCCAATTAGAAAAGTTTTAAAACTCCACAACAGGCACTTTTTTCAATTACCAACATAGGGGTCCATTAGGATGTCGGGCGGTGGCACCACCGTGGTGTCTGCGGGGAGGAAGAACAGCTTTTTCCGCCCACTAGCTGCGGAAGTCACGGCCGCCATATTACGATAGGTAAACACAGGTAATTTCCCGTCCGCCGCGGAGCGCCGTGCACCGCCATCAAAGTGCGCCGACACCGCGGTGGTGACAGCCAATCCAGACACACCGCCGTGCGGAATTACGCCCACCCCCACCACATATTAGGATGGCCAAAACAAGTCGACGCACCACAGCGGAGACCCCGCCTAGCCTGAGCTAGACCCGGAACTGAATGCCATGAACCCAGCCCACCATATGCATCCGGTGATGTTCCTCCTCCAATACTACCGCCAGATGGACCGCAGCGGACGCCGCCGCAGGTAAGCAACTACATGACCATACAAACACAACACACACGCATGCACAGAGTCCAAGCACCACACAGACACCCTGCCGGGGCTTACAACATATCCACAAGGACACACACACATCACCCACCTGACAACATAGCACCCCTCATCTCCGGACACAAATCCTCCGTCGACCAGCAGCAACGTCCCATTCCCGGTCACGTCACTGCCGCGGTCCACTCATGCGCAATATGCAGAAGACAGGGCCACTCCAAGGCATGGGCAGGGCACAAACACCACAGGGATACACCACCCCAAATCACACTGCAACACACTCCACCAAGTCACAGGCCATGTGCACATCCCGTGCACTCCCATGCACACCAAAAAGCACTGCAACAACAAGCACAATACACACTCACTGCACCACACACACACAACCAGGTAGACAGACACTGCAGCAGTGGCTGACAAGGATCAAAAATCATTAGTGCCACACACACAGAAGGCATACAATCCTAGCCAGCACACACACACACACACACAAACACACACCCTGAGTGTAGCCACAAACACAACACAGGGTTGCCATCAAAAATGCATGCACTACAACAACACACAAACACCACAGGAACACATACTGAACTCCAACACAAACATACATACCCTGTCAGCCATACTGGGGAAAGGCAAAGAGAACCCTCACACAACATGAGCACAGAACATGAGTATTCAGGGACAAAACACACACACCAAAACACATATCACACAACCCACACTGCCATATCAAAGCAAACACAGAGGCACACCAAACACCAATCAACAAACACCACATGACAACAGGGAATGCACAGCAGGCAATGGCAGGGCTACATACATACAGCACTGCATGCACAACAAGCAGTGTGTGTATAACAAGCACAAAAGCTGCACACAGACATGAATAACACAACCACATCACACACCCCACAAACATGCAAAGCACAAATACCACAGGTACAATAGCCATCACAGATTACACCATCATCAGGTCCAGTATGGACATACGACCCTGTCACCCCTGTGTAAAAATATGAGGCCTGCTAAGAGGTTGGCAATGTTGAAGTGAGACATAGACCATGGTGCACAGCCAATCAAATGCCAACACCAAAAGTACATAATTCAGCAATAACACCGACAAAACACACAACAGGAGTAACTGTATTTATTCACATTTTGCTAAGATGTAGCAGTACAACAATAGTAGTCAACAGCAAGGCACATAATGATGACCAAAAGCAAGATACTATGCACAGTTCAAATCCATTTCACAGGTGAGACAGCAAGTACATGAGAGGCTGCACAGGGGAGAGTACATCACAGCAGAGCAACAGGGCTAGAGTCCATGGCAGGGGAGAGTACAGCACATCAGAGCAACAGGCCCAGTGTCCATGGCAGGGGTGAGTACAGCACATCAGAGCAACAGTGCCTGAGTCCATGGCAGGTGAGACAGCAAGTAAATGAGAGGCTGCACAGGGGAAAGTACAGCACAGCAGAGCAACAGGGCCAGAGTCCGTGGCAGGTGAGACAGCAAGTACATGAGAGGCTGCACAGGGGAGAGTACAGCACAGCAGAGCAACAGGGCCAGAGTCCATGGCAGGTGAGACAGCAAGTACATGAGAGGCTGCACAGGGGAGAGTACCGCACATCAGAGCAACAGGCCCAGTGTCCATAGCAGGGGTGAGCACAGCACCTCAGAGCAACAGGCCCAATGTCCATGGCAGGGGTGAGTACAGCACATCAGAGCAACAGGCCCAGTGTCCATGGCAGGTGAGACAGCAAGTATATGAGAGGCTGCACAGGGGAGAGTACAGCACAGCAGAGCAACAGGGCCAGAGTCCATGGCAGGGGTGAGTACAGCACATCAAAGCAACAGGCCCAGTGTCCATGGCAGCTGAGACAGCAAGTACATGAGAGGCTGCACAGGGGAGAGTACAGCACAGCAGAGCAACAGGGCCAGAGTCCATGGCAGGTGAGACAGCAAGTACATGAGAGGCTGCACAGGGGAGAGTACAGCACATCTGAGCAATAGGCCCAGTGTCCATGGCAGGGGTGAGTACAGCACATTAGAGCAACAGGCCCAGTGTCCATGGCAGGGGTGAGTACAGCACATCAGAGCAACAGGCCCAGTGTCCATGGCAGGTGAGACAGCAAGTACATGCGAGGCTGCATAGGGGAGAGTACAGCACAGCAGAGCAACAGGGCTAGTGTCCATGGCAGGGGAGAGTACAGCACAGCAAAGCAACAGGGCCAGCAACACACCCAGGTCGCAAACAATGGTCTTGAGTAGCACACTTGTTTGGGGCACAGGCGCATGAAGGTGTTGACAACTCACTCCTGGCTGTCATGAGGACTGGGGCCTGGCTGTGTTTTGTGGACAGCAGGCCCACTTGACTTGGATGACAGAGGCCCATGTGATGTGGTAATGACAGAGGGCCTGCAAGGTGGAGGGCTGTGTGGACCAGGTGGCACAGTGGCACGTGGAGGTGGAGTCATGCACACCCCTGACACAGTGTGGGTGGGAGAGGTTGGAGGGGTGCCCTTCCACTTTTTGGGAACATGCAATTGCTTCCCTGTCTTGGGGTTGATGGCAAGTGGTGGTGACACAACAGGCACACACACCAACTGTCCCACATCAGGGGCAGACTCTGGCACTCCCTCTGGTGATGTGCTTGATCCTGCAGAACGCTTGGGCTGTCTACGCCTCTGGACCACCTTACCCTCTCTGGAAGGTGTACCCCCTACTGTGCCCACCTTCCCACTTCCCCCAGGGGTGGTGTCTACAGTGCCCTCCTGTCCCTTCTTGCCAGGGGTGGTCACAACACTGCCCTCCTTTTCCAGAATCACTGGGCTGGACACAACACTGCCCTCCTTTGCCTTAATCACTGGCCTGGACACAACACTGCCCTCCTTTGCCTTAATCACTGGCCTGAACACAACACTGGCCTCCTTTGTCTTAATCACTGGCCTGGACACAGCACTGCCCTCCTTTGCCTTAATCACTGGGCAGGGCACAACACTGGCCTCCTTTGCCTTAATCGAGGGCTGGACACAACACTTGCCTCGTTTGCCTTAATCACTGGTCTGGTCACTACACTGCCCTCCTTTGCCTTAATCACTGGGCTGGTCACAACAGGGATCTCCTCTGCCTCAATGACTGGGCTGGTAACAACAGGGCTCTCCTCTGCCTCAATGACTGGGCTGGTCACAACAGGGCTCTCCTCTGTCTCAATGACTGGGCTGGTCACAACAGGGCTCTCCTCTGCCTCAATGACTGGGCTGGTCACAACAGGGCTCTCCTCTACCTGCCTCGATGTACTTTGGTTTGGGGTTGATGTGGTGGGTGGTTGTGTCCCTGTGCTCTCCCCAGGTGTACCCATGACATGCCAAACATCCTCTGTGGGCATAGGAGAGTCAATTTCTGGTGATGCCTCTGCAGCATGTGAGCCTGATGTCTGCCACAATGATCTTCTGGCCTTGCTCTTCTGTGACTTTCCCTTGTCTGTGCATATTGGGGGGGCCTGCTCTTCTTTGGGGATGGAGTCTGTGGACGGGATTGTTTGGTTTGGGTCTGACGTGTGCTCCTAGTGTTGTATCGTTTAGGTGACGTAGGTGCCAAGTGGTCACTGTCATCTGATGTGGCCACTGAATGGGTGGTCGTCACAGGCACCTGAGCTGCAATGGGAGCATGTGCCTGTTGAAGGGCTGACGTGACTGTGGCTGACAATGCCTGGACTGTACGGTGTAGCCCACCCACGTCAGAGTGTATGCCCTCCATGAATGCAATCACCTGGCCTAATTTGTTCTCGTGGGCACTGAAGGCATTGAGCAGGGCGGTTTGGCCCACGCAAAGTTGGCGCAGGAGCTCTACGCACTCTGCACTGAGGGCAGCAGGGGGGACAGGTGCAGGGGCAGCGGTGCCTTGTGTGAATGTCACTCGTCCCCTCTTAGTAACACGGATACGGCCAGCACCAGAGGAAGTGGATGGGAGGCTGGGCACTGGCCGCTGGGTGTCAGATGCTGCAGCAGACTCCCCATCCCCTGTGCCTGCTAACATAGTTGCATCCCCGCTGGCATCAGATGAAGTGGTACTCAGTGTCTCAGCCACAGATTCCTCCTGCACACTCCTGTCACCCTCAGATGCGCTGGTGTGCTCAGTGTCACTTGGCTCAGTGTCACTTGCCTCCGCTGCCGCTGTCGTGCTGGTCTCGCCACCACTTGTTTCTGGATCATGTTCCGTCGTGGTGTCTTGCGATTCTGCATTAGTGAGAGAAACAGGGTTGTGTAAGTGTCATCATCTGGTCACACGGTTTCAGATCAATGCAGCACAGTAGAGGCCTAGAGCTACATGGTAACCACTACACCCTGCAATCACTGTGCAGCTACACACTATATAGACCACAACAGTGCCTGTCATGCAGACAAACTGCCAGGAGTAAGGCATGTCAATGCCACACAGCACTACACCCTGCCCATGGATGGAGTGCCCCCACCCCACATTGACCTGCCCCATGGACATGATGTGGCCACAACACCCATCACCACTGACAACCCTACAGAGAACCAGAGGGGACCACACACACCTGTTTTGACTACACATGCCACAATGCCAACTAGGCCATAGCAAGCACCATGTGCCAATCTGGGTTCACATTGTCGTCGGATGTGGGGCCTCAACCGTCATGGTGCATGCAAAGTAGACAGACATGGTGTCACACTCATTAAGTGGACACTGCAGTTCACCACAATATGGACTCCCCACACCATCCCAATGAAGAGTGACCATGTGGCCACAATAAATCTGTCAAGGATTGAGAACTGCAGGCAGGAGCAGCACAGTAAGGCCATGTTGGGCCAATGCCTCATACAGGCACACATCACAGTCGCCACTCACATCACATATCACAGCATGGGAACACACGAACATCACATGTGTCACCGCTGGCACAGGCCCTGTACACCTGCATCCACTCCCAGACAAACTCTCCCTCCCCAGATACTCACCATCTCTGTCTTGCTGCTGATGCCCCTTAAGACGTGCATCCAGGTCTGGATTGGTCACTGCCAGTATGCGTCCCATCAGCGGAGTCATGGTGCGCCGTGCCAAATGCCCTGTGCGTGGTAGCATCCCCAAGGTCATCTCTGCCACTTGCTTAGCCAGCCGGCTGATGTCGTCCCGCCTCTTGTGACAGTGTGTGTGTCGTCTGTTTGATACCACCTTTGCTGCTACATCCCTCCACACGGCCTTACGTTGGTGTACCTTGAGCTGCAGGTATGAGAGTAAAGAAGGGCAAATGAACAGTTACACAATGTGAGATGTCAGCATCTATCAGTACAGCAGCCAGACACTGACTCAGGACTCACAGTAACCTCCCTCCCTCCAGAACTGGGGGTACCCTCACAAGGGCACTCTGCATGGCATAAACATTAGTGAATGCATGCACACTTTGTGGTTCCTAGTCTCCATGATATTCACACAAATGCATGATGCCTCAACACAAATGCATCGACAGCAGTGTGTAAGTCAGAAATTGTACAGGGCACTGATGGGGCATATCTACTTTTCAGTGTGAAGCAACGTTAGCAGGTAAGTTGGCTGATGTTCAACGTTTGGCTGTGCAGCCACTGAACCTACTCCGTGGGTCACACTGACTCTGACTACAGGGGCACCCTGAAATGTCCTCACAAGCATTCACTGTCATGGCATCTAAATGGCTAACAACCGTTGGGTCTGTATGCCTGACAATGTGACACACCCCACTCACACATACGAGTACAGGCCTAGGAAAGAGTCACATTGCAACACACACACTCCCTCGACCTGGAGACAGCTTGTCTGTCAGTGTTTGTCATTACCCCACATCCCAAGGCATATACTGCAGCATCACGACTACACGTCTTACACCACCCTGCCCTACAGCTCCCTTCATGGTGACTTACCACAACATTGTGACGACCGAACAGCCGTGGGTACTGTGCCAGCCCTTCATCTACAAGGACCTCCAGCTCCTCACTCGTGAATGGACTGGCACAGATCTTCTCTGTCCTTGACATCCCTGTGGATATGGCAGACCTGTGGTGGAAGTGAGTTGTGAGGGGTCCCAGGCAGCAGGCTCTTGAGGCAGCAGCAGGAGATGGACCCAGGCAGCAGGCTCTTGAGGCAGCAGCAGGACAGGGTCCCAGGCAGCAGGCTCTTGAGGCAGCAGCAGGACAGGGTCCCAGGCAGCAGGCTCTTGAGGCAGCAGCAGGACAGAGTCCCGGGCAGCAGGCTCTTGAGGCAGCAGCAGGACAGGGTCCCAGGCAGCAGGCTCTTCAGGCAGCAGCAGGAGATGGTCCCAGGCAGCAGGCTCTGTGAGCAGTGGAAATGTGAGGCTCACTCCCACCGATGTATAGCCCCCTGGGGTCGTTTGAAAGCTTAAAAGCTGCTACAATTGGTTGTCCGGGTCTGCCTTATTCAAAAGCATCCAATGACCACCTTCGCGGTAGCGGAGCACACCTTCCGCGATTTTCAAATCTGCATCATGCCACCGCGATCATCGCTGCCATTGGCTGTATGCAATGCTCCACGGCGGTGAAGCACCGCGGGTGCCCGGGTTGCGTTACCGCGATGGTGCATGATTCAAAAGCATCTAATGACCGCCTCCGCGGTAGCGGAGCACACCTTCCATGATTTTTAAATCTGCATCATGCCACAGCGATCATCGCTGCCATTGGCTGAATGCAATGCCCCATGGTGGTGATGCACCGCCGTGACCAGGCGGTAGGTACCGCGACTCATGCGGCGGAGCATACCCACCGCCATATACACATGTCCATATGCCAATGGCTACCTTGGCTGGGTAGATGGTGGTGCTGGTGTCACACAGGTGGGATGCCTGTTTCACTACGCCCAGCATGCCCCCTGCCCCACAGCCCAGCAGCATGGAGGCCTCCCCCACCCAGAAGCATGTGGCAGCCATTGCACTGTTCCCCCTCACCTAACAAGAAGGTAGCCATCTTGGAATGGAGTCCTGTTTGTGGGTGGGATGCCTGTTTCACTACTATCAGCATGCCCCCTGCCCCACAGCCGAGCAGCATGGATGCCTACCTTCCTGTTAGGTGAGGGGGAACGGTGCAATGGCTGCCACATGCTCCTGGGTGGGGGAGGCCACCATGCTGCTGGGCTGTGGGGCAGGGGGCATGCTGGGAGTGGTGATACAATCCTCCCACACACACAAACTCCTTTATTACATGATGGCTACCTACCTGTTAAGGGAGGGGGAACAGTGCAATTGCTGCCACATGCTCCTGGGTGGGGGTGGCCTCCATGCAGCTGGGCTGTGGGGCAGGGGGCATGCTGGGAGTAGTGAAACAGGCATCCCACCCACAAACAGGACTCCTTTCCAAGATGCCTACCTTCCTGTTAGGTGAGGGGGAACAGTGCAATGACTGCCACATGCTCCTGGGTGGGGGAGGCCTCCATGCTGCTGGGCCGTGGGGCAGGGGGCATGCTGGGAGTAGTGAAACAGGCATCCCACCCACAAACAGGACTCCATTCCAAGATGCCTACCTTCCTGTTAGGTGAGGGGGAACAGTGCAATGGCTGCCACATGCTCCTGGGTTGGGAAGGCCTCTATGCTGCTGGGCTGTGGGGAAGGGGGCATGCTGGGAATGGTGATACAATCCTCCCACACACACACTCCTCCATTACATGATGGCTACCTACCTGTTAAGTGAGGGGGGACAGTGCCATGGCTGCCACATGCTCCTGGTTGGGGGAGGCCTCCATGCTGCTGGGCTTTGAGGCAGGGGGCATGCTGAGAGTAGTGAAACAGGCATCCCACCCACAAACAGGACTCCATTCCAAGATGCCTACCTTCCTGTTAGGTGAGGGGGAACAGTGCAATGATTGCCACATGCTCCTGGGTGGGGGAGGCCTCCATGCTGCTGGGCTGTGGGGCAGGGGGCATGCTGGGAATAGTGAAACAGGCCTCCCACCCCCATACAAGTATCCATTGCAAGATGGCTGGCAACCTGTTGGGTGAGGGTGGACAGTGTGTTGGGGTTTGGGTTGTGCAAGGGAGTAATTCTCAGTGTGTTGTTTGGCATTTGTTTGTACTTACCAGCCTCCGCTCCCCCGGCTACTCCTGTGAGACTCTCAGGAATCAGTATGGCAAGCACCTTCTCCTCCCATGGTGTGAATGTTTTCTGTGGGACGGGAGGGCCACTGCCAGTCACGTTCACCAGCGTCCAGTTCTTACTCCTCCTCTCCTTGACAACCCTCTTGAGATCATGCCACCGCTTCATGATCTCCTTCCTGGATCTTGGGGTGGGCCCTACTGCATTCACCCTTTGGACTATCCTTTCCCACATTTGGGTCCTTCTGGCTAATGGTGTCTGTTGGACCAGGCTACCAAACAGTTGTGGCTCTACTCTCACTATCTCGTTGACCATGACTGTCAACTCACTCTCAGTGAATTTGGGCATTTTAGGTGTGGTCATGTTGTGTTGTGTTTGGATTGTTTGTGGGTGCTGGTGGGTAGGTGGTGGGTGTGATGTTGGTGTGTGAGGTCTGAGGTGTGCTGGGGGATTGTTGGTGCTGGTGTGATGGTGGTGGTGATGGTGGTGGTGTTTGTGTGTGTGTGGTGTACTCTTTTGCTTCTCCTGTGAGATGTGGTGTATGGCCTTCTCTTCTGGAGTATTGCAAAGGATTGTGGTCAGTGAAGCTGGTGGTTTTATACTCAGCTGTGTGGGTGTGACCAAGTGGTATTTGGATGTCAGGTGTGTGTGGGAGTTGCCCTGTCCTTGTATATTTTTTTTCGCAATTTTTATTGCTATTTGTATTTCTTTCATGGGGGGGGGCATAGCTACATTGATTTGTTCAATGTTTGACATCACTGCGGTGTTTTGTAATCATCCGCCATTTTTTTCATGTTCATTCCGCTGCGGTGGCTATGCTGCAGCTCTTCGGCTATCTCTCCCATTCACTCCTGTGTGCGACCGCGGCGGTCGGAAACAGCTGTTCCGACCGCGGGACACTCGGGGATATCCTAATTTCCCGTGCGGTGTCTCCGCTTTACCTGTGGACGGTTTTGTCTTTTCCGCTGCTTTTCTGGCCGCCGCGGTCGGAGTTTGGGCATCACCGCAGGCGTCGGGCGGTTTTATTTCAACCGCTACCGCCGCGGTCGGTCTTTAGTGGCGGTTGATCCTAATTTGACCGCCGGTGTATCCGCGGTCCTGGCGGGCGGTTGTTTTCTGCCTCCATGGCGGGCGGGGTGATTTTCCGCCCGACATCCTAAAGTGTCCCTTAGTGTGGTGAACTTCTAACCTCTGTGCTCACGTAAGTGTTTCATAAACTGTTACTATGGTAACAGGCAAAAAGCCGTTTGGGGGTAGAGTTGAAAGGTACTAGCTGTACAAAAAACGTTGCATTTACCCTGGATCCTCTACAAGACAGAAAGGAAAGCAAAGTAAAACAAAACACTGTGTACCAGATATACAACCCCCTTGCGCCACTTACGCGTCCAATGCCCCCCCCTACAAAATTAAAAGTGTGTGGGCCTCAATGACGCCCCTAAAACCCCGGGAACAGCCACCCCCCTGAGATTTCTGTATTGTGTGACGGGGGCTGCATGGCCCTCCGCCTGGTGCCCTGGAGAGCACTGGAGTCCGCCACGACCAGAGCCAGATCCTCCAGTGTCCCAGGGTGCCTACACCCAGGACACTGCTATTTGCTATGAGAAGGCGGAAGTCTTCCGGCTCCCGTCCTCCCATAGCAAACTTGGGGCCAAATTACCAAGAAAGGGCGATACATTATCACCGCTTTTATCGTCAGGAAACTGCCGCTAAAGCAGCCATAATTGGCTTGATAATATGCACTTGTGAATTCCCATTGAAGCACAGGTTCTGGTGTTAACCTGGGCTTCTATGGAAAAACTAAAAGTTGCGTACCCAGCTCAGTGCGGTCCCCTGTTGTGCACGCCCTGGATGCACTACTTATAATCTGTAGGGTGCGCGACTGCAGCACCTTTGGTGCACAACTTCTACGCGTTTGGGAGCCACCATTACTTTTCCACAGCAGGATTTACTAACATGCAGCTCCCCATCTGCAAAAGCAATCTGATTTCAATTTTGAAGGAGAAAACATATTTCCTTGCTATGGGACAGCAGGATGGGCACCCCGGGACACTGCAGGAGCCGGCCCTTGGAGATGGCGATCCCCAGGGCCATCTTGGGCTCCAGGACAGGGGCCACCGTCTCTGCTATTTTAGGGTCGCTGTCTAGGATCCGCATAGGGTGTGCGACGGATACGACTTTTCCAACGTGGTTGCTACGCGACTTGTGCGTGACTTCTTGCACATACGCAAGATGTATGTATTACGCGACGTGACAGGCGCACGGTAGCGCGTGATGTCACATGCATATCGGACGCGGTGAGTGCGCCATTCCCGCAATTTTTTTAATGTTGAAAAACCTATTTATATATATTTAATATAAATATTAAGACAAGACATTATCTGAATATTGTTCTTAAAAAGTACATCTCTTTTTAATGCAATTTCGTGAAGTCGCGCTGGGTGCGAGCACGGTACGAGCAGGGTGCGTGCTGCCTACCCGCACCCCATGTGACTTCAAAAAAAGAGATTTGATTGGTTCATTACACTTCCTATTGAAACTATTGAGGAACCCCACCCATTTCAATCACTCTTCTCAGAACTTTTCCTAGGAAAGAGCCCCTCAAAAGATATTTCTTGTTGAAGAAGATATACACTTCATTCAACTATGGCTGCCCATCAACCTGCTTCTTCTGATTCAGAACACTCTTCAGAGCAGGAATTTGATGCTGAATCTCCCCCAAAAGAAAGGTACAGCGGTATGGTATGGAAATTTTGTACATATCCAACTGGATTGAAGAAGGTGAATGCGACCACAGTCACCTGTCGCATTTGCAAGACTGTGCTTTCAAGAGGAGACCCCACAAAGAAGTATTCTTGTGGAACTGCAAGTTCGCGCAAGCACTTGCAAACCAGACATCCAATCAACTATGCCAGGGAGGAGTTAAGAAGTTTGTGGGAGTCTCCTTCTGATTGGTCGGCAGTCCCGAGTACCAGTGGAGCAACACCAGGAATCTCTACATCACAGCCTCACACCCGTCACCAATTTGGGACACTAAGAATCTCATGCATAAAATGTGGACGGCTGATTGAGTATGGGGAGCAGTCAGTGGATCTTATGTGTTGAGTTGTTGACCACCACCAGTGTTAGTTTTCTTTTCTCCTCTCCTCACAGTTTTTAGTTCTCTTTTCCCAGTTCACATTTTTTCCCGTTTTAAAAAAAACCCAAAAATACAAAATCGTTCCAAAAAAAAAAACATCAAAAAGAAAAAAAAAGTTGTTTTCAGAACTAAGTACTCTGGTTAAAGAAAGAGCTTAACTAGTATGCTAGTGTGTGAACGTTTAGATGAATGTATGTGTAGTGCATAATTGACTGTAAAAATACATTTGTGATGTATGGTGAATGCATAAGTGCAAAATTATAAGGAACTGCTGCAGCATGATACTGTAAACTGGTTACTTACAGCATGCTGTGGTACTTCCAAAGCACAGGGATGCAACATATGTATATAAATATGTTGAAGGTCTGTGCTTCACTTCGCACAGCTGCTTAAACTGCAGCCGTGTGGTGACACAGGCACTCTTCCACCAGGGTGCAAGGATGTCTGTGTCATGCGGAGATTGTTTTTGTGCAAAAAGCGTTCCTGCACAAAAACAAACAGTAAAGGCATTTTTTTCCTTCAATATATGTTGTGCATTATAGCATATATTGAATGTGAAAAAATGAGGAAAAGGGAAAACAATATTTCTCATTGTGCTTTGCTACACCAATAGGAGGATGGTGCAGCATTCACAAAAATGTCCAGATTTATGATTTCTGATAAATCTGGAGATGTGTCTTGTTCTATGAGTCTTCTGTGCAAACACGCACTCCAAAACCTATAGAACACCTTTTCAACGCAAAGTGCTGTGTATATTGATGTATACAGAATGCCTTTTCTTTACCTTGTAAATAAGAAAGAGAGCTAATGGCTAGGCCAATTGTTATTATAGGAATACATTTCTGTACTGATATCAGAGAACAAGATACATTTAAAACTTCTTATGTTTTAGGCAACTGATAGGACATATTGATATATTACTGAAGGGAAGGGATGCGGCCTAATATGACATGTGCAAAAACACTCAGTGATGTGGTTTAAGTTAAAGGGTTTAATTTCTTTTAATTCTGAAATTACCGACACCTGCAAAACAACCATATCATTCTATTCTGTACTATACCATGTAACTTGCAGACAGGTTTTCTTAAGCTGTCCCCTGTTTCATACTTGTCTGCATTGGAATTTTGTGGCACAAACCTAGTCCATCCATCTTCCTTTTCTTCAACTGTGTGGAAACAGAGTCCATTGTGCATTTTAAGACTTACTACCTCAACAGTAATACACGTAAAAAATGGTACACATTTTATTCACTTGTTTTTTATAATCTAAATGGTGTTAATTTTGATATCTTAAAATTAGGATCTGTAAAAGAAAAGAAAAAATTGTTATAGCATGTAATAATACATTTTTAATAGCACATCATAATTTTAAAATTTTACAAAGTAATTTCTGTGCCTTATTGCTGTTCTCAGAATATATTGAATTTTACTACAAATAGTGATTTCAATTGTATTCATCACATAACAGCAGGCAAAAATACCCCAATCAATTAGATTAAAAAAACATTATTCCATCTATAGTAAAATACTAGACAATACAAATCAAAGATATATAAAATGATTACTGCTAAGAAAATGTTATACCCTAAATTTATAAACACTATAAATGATGCCAGTTAAAATTATACACCGAGACAATGTGCAACAAAAAGTCCATAATTCATACAAATACTATTCCTTGAGGCAAAATTGGATTTTTGCAGTCATTTTTATGTAAATTGTCCAATGGTAATGCTACGAAATGATAATAATAAATTCCTCAGAGACTGAATTATCTTCCTAAAACTTTGGTTTCAAAAATATTAGGTAGGAATTTGGTAATTTGAAAGGCAAACGTTACAAAGGCTCCATCCTTTCTCACTTTTGAGATAGGCAGTGTAATGTCCAGATGTTATTGAAGGACCATCGTGGAGAATTATTGCTACTGCTACAAAAGTCCTTCCTGATATTGATAGTTGTGTAGCTACAAAATGTTTTATTAAAGTGTCCAATTTACTTCTGTCAGCTGTACAATGCTGCATCATTAAAATTATATATTTTTCATATCTTTGGATAAATAATGTTGATAACATTTCTAATTTGCATTGCCTACACTCCAGGTTTTGGTTTGCAGCTTTAACTATTTTACTGAAAGACACTGATTTACAGTCCGGTAATGTCAAATATAAAAATCTTTCAGTCTCTACATTATTGATACATGTATACATACAATTTTCACATTGATGTTCCCATTTATAACAAAGGCCAAAAATATTCTCTATGTCTACACCTTCATTTTCCAATACTGTAAGCATATACATTAGAAACTCCTGAGCATCTTGTTGGATATATGGTGTAAATTGTGTAGAACCAGAACATACATACAAAAGATTACGAACATCAGAAACGCTTTGTATTTTAGTTTTATTTGTTCTCAATTTTTCATAAACAAAATGTAACAAGGAACAAAATATTTTTTCACGATTCTCTATAATTTGCTGTTGCAAACCTTCAAGAAAAAAACCAACATTGACCAATACATTAGCATAGCAGTTGACACCAGAACTATTTTCAAACTGAAAACCAACAATCTCTTCAACAGTGTCCTTTTTATTTTTGCTTGCAATCACAACATTATCTTGTTTTTTTCCCTTCTCTACACCTTCAGTACAGATATTCTCATACCTTTTTTTTCGAGCAACCATACGCTTTTAAAATACAGGATATTGAGCTAAATTAGGAGCATATGTTCTTTTTAACCTATTGTACTCTTTGACACAGTTGGCATCTGCAGTAATCTTAGAATCATCAAAATCAATAGAAATCAAACCAGATATTGTTCTGACTCGCGACAAAGCAACGTATGCCATACCTTCTTTAAACACAGTATTTCCAATGTTCATCAAAGCACTGTCAACACTTACACCTTGAGATTTATGAAAAGTCACTGCATATGCCAGAGAAAATGGAAACTGTTTTCTATGGAAAAAAAATCTTTAACAAGCAAAAAATGAACAGACCAACAACCAATTTGTTTCACTTCTTCAATCTGATCAAATGTAATCTTTAAGAATTCAATACCATCCTTATTTTGATAATTAACAAAATCCACAACTTTGCCCATTGCTCCATTAACTAAACCTTTTTCTACATCCAAAATACACCTTAAAATTATCCGACAGTTCCTACATGCATATAGATTCTTTTCTAAACCAGCAGTTTTAGATATTGATTTTTCTATAGAATCCAATTTTGTCTTCGATTTTTCGGTCAAAATAATAGTGATTCCTTCATGTTCTATTTTATCGATTGCTTCCATTTTTTTTATTTCTTCATTTTCCAGTTTCAAAAGTTGTTCATTGAATATAGAACACTCACGCAGTGTTGGCATTAAGCAGATTACAGATTTCGTATCTGCAATTTCCATGTATATTTTCTCAGGAACTATATTTTCATTTGGAAATAAATTGGAAAGTAATCGAGTCTGTAAAGCTTGTTTGCCATGTTCAGTCAGTAGTCCAATTTTTATATCTTGGAGAATAACTCTATAATCAACATCATTTGCCTGTCGCATATTTGTAATGAGTTCTTTGTATTCAAAATATGACCAAATGTTCACGTTTCTAACACTACCCAGAGACTTTTTGGTGCCTTCATGCGCAAGTGTTTTAAATACTGATTGTCCTTTTACAGGAGTCAGTTGCAGTAAATCTCCAAAAACTATGACGTGTTTTCCTCCAAATAACACGTCATACTCTGTTTTAAGAATTTGCTGCATTCTTAAATGCACAAAGGCAAGCATTAAGTTTGATACCATGCTTACCTCACCAATAATGAGAAGTTTCATTTTCGTCAAGACTCTTGAAACTTCACAACAAGCTTCTCCAGATAGCTTGTGGTATTCCAATTTGTTTTCCTGCTCTACTGGTGGCATTTGTAAACAATGTAAAGTAATTCCTTTGGAGCAGTGACAACACAAAACAAATGTGACTCAGTTGTTTTCTGTAGATAACTTGTAATTATATTAATTAGGAAACTTTTTCCTGTTCCTGCTTGTCCACTCACGTACATTCGTATAGGTTGAAATGACGAGCATGAGCACTCTTTCTTTTCATGAAGTAATCCATGGTCAATCTGTTATCTCACTTGCTCATATCATTGTTTTTTGCTCAACATTTAGTTGTTCTTCCAAGTTTCCTAAGTTTGTTACATCCTCTTGAGCTTGATACATTGCTGTTTTCACCTCATTCATGGCCATTGCTGCTTTTTTTCCAACAATTGGTTGTCCTAGTGGATCTTGACTCAGCGCAGCAGAACTTTGACTGTCTTGAGATCTGTCTCTAGCAATCTCAGCTGCAATTGTAGCTTCTTGATCAATTTCATCGTTCAACATTTTCACATAATTAGCAAAAACACTGCATTGTATGCTATCTTTACAAGCATTAAAGGAATCTTCATCGCTCTGGAAATCTACAAGTAATTCCAGTTCTGAATGCCGTGGTTTGAATAGTTGTAAAAGAGCTAAATAGTAAAATTCCCTTTTATCAGCAGTGTCACAACTCAGCTTCCTGTGATTAATCAAATGTCCTTGCGTTTGTTTCACCAAACATCCTTCGGAACCAATTACTCCATATTTTCCATCATTGATGTTCTCTGTAGTATTCTGTTTAAAAGTGTAGTTTTGCAGCACTTCATAGAGACACATGTTCTCAAGATGATGACTTCTGTTTGGGTAATATGTATCCAACATATTTGTTTTCAAAATATCTGTACTTTCTGGATTTTTTGCTGCTAAATATTCAATTTCTTGTACAGATTTCAGTACTCCATTTCGTATTGCTGCAAGACCTAGAGTCACATAAATGATTCTTGTAGATTTGGAGTATAGACTTGCAGATGATAACCGATCTGAGCATTCATATTCTCCGATTTCTAGATGCGATAACATCTTCAAACTGATACTGTATAATTTCTTATTTAGTCTTCTCATGAGAAATCTCTTCCCACATTTCTTTCAATTCTGTCTTTTCTGATTTTGTAATATAAGATGTTACATATCGAGCAACAGCAATGGATTTGTCCGTGACATATTGAATATCCATGTTAGCATTCCACATGGATATAATAACTCGGTTGTAGTAATTTATGTATTTTGACTCTTCATTTCTTCTTAAGTTGTAGGTATTTTTTAGAGACTTTCTTGTGATAGTATGTCGCAAAGATGACATAAAACTGTTCACTCTTACTTTCGATATTACAGGACGAGGAAATCCAAAACGACATTTGGTGTAGAACTTGTCCTTAGATTTGTACTTTCGTCGACAGTATTTTCCACATCGGTGGCTTTGGAATCGTAACACTTGTGCTCTTATGTAGTTTTCTTCTGTGCTTTTGGTTACAGCACATGTTGCATATTGTTCAATAAAACTCAAAACAGCATCATCCGCATCTGGTCCAAATTTGGGAGCGTCCTTAATCCATGACAGCATATGTATATAAGGTGTGGTAAAAAAATAATTAATTACCGGATCTATTTTTCGGGATACAATGATAACAGATAGCTCAATAAATAAGAGTCAAGATTCGAGGTATCTTTAGTTTGCAGGTTTTAATACAGCATAAAGGACAGCAACAGGACACCCTGCACGGGAATAGGATGGCAGGGCCCGGCAGCTGCCGGGGTAGGATCTGGGATGAGCGCGCTAACTTTAATAACAGTACATAACATATATATACTAAAACAATTGCATTATAGTTAATACAGTAGGCGTAGCAGTGGGCGGAGTTTGTAGCAGTCGCGAAAGATAAGGTACAAAGTGGGTGTAACAAGAGGCGTGTACAGGGCGTATACATAGACATGTGATGTAAACGTAACAGAATATGTCATAAATGGGGCGGAAACATGGAGGGGGCTACCTAAGGAGCCGGGACCTCTGACCTAGTGGTGCGCGCAAGCTGGCAATGACGTGTTACTAGGGAGAACTGGGGCTATGACTTCTGCGCTAGAAGAGGAGACTAAAGTCTGGAGAGTCAGAGCGACATGTACCTAAACACTATCTAGTATCTGATGTTTAGAGAACATGTTGATAGAATCCAAAAGTTATCAGGGCAAAGGCTAACAGACACTAAGACTGGTGCATGCATTATTCTACATGTAGTGCGTGTTGAGGAATATTAAATGACCATTAATACAGTATTTCTCTTACATGGAGACATAAAGGCTAGACGATGACTGAAACTATTGATGCGATTCAGTAGCTTAGGAATGCAGAGAAGGAGAGCTGGACTGATAACTAGAATCATAACATACTCTTGGCAGACTGGCAGGCAGAGCCAGGCCGAGCCGGGCACTGTGAGGCAGGAAGTAAGTGAAGGGTCAGGGATACAGGTGGGGGCTGTATCGCTCCTCAGCGAGGGTTCAGGAGACAGGAGCTGAATCTGGTGTCCGGGCCCTTTTGAGGCCTAGAAACGGGGACTTTTACTGAATTAACGTGCACACTGTGAAACGTGGCAACATAGCTTTACATAGGCCTAATACTCGTAGCCTTCACGAGAACTGGAAACTGGCATACTAGAGTGGGACATAACTGGAATTGCGTCTTTAATCGATCATAAGGGAATACATATGCATATTAATCATGCACATATAACATAAGATGGGGAACACGTAGGGACACAGAACATGGCAAAATTTACTTTTCCACATTCCCTCCTTGTCACTACGTTTCCATCAGGAAACATCAATATTCATGATACCATCTATCATTTCATACAGTATCATTTGCTCGTCTCGAATTGTCTTGGAACGGGACTTAGGGCTAGGACTTGGAATACAGGATGTAGCACAAATGCCGCAAATCACAGGGCCACATTGTAAACAGAGGCAGCAACTGAAAATGATCATTACTGCTATACCTAGGAATGACAATACTTTCCATCCCCAGGCAGAAATTATACTCCAGAGCCAACCGGACCATGTCCAGGTGCCTGGATTCTGGTGTAACTGATGGGCAATTTTATGAAGTCTGGTTATAGCTGAATAAACAGACGGCGCGTTATTAGGAATGAAAATGCAGCAACTAGATCCGATGACTCTACATGCTCCTCCTCTATCGGCCAGTATGACGTCAAGAACGAGACGATTTTGGAGCACAACAAATCTCATAGCAGATTGCTCTTCGGTTAAGTTACCTAGAGCAGAAGTAGTCTCATTCACTACTGCTTCAAGGGTTCTGGTTAACCTACGGATTAGCTTACTATTCTGGACAGGGCCTATAAAGAAGAAGAATCCTTTATTGAAATCTTGATACTGTTCTAGAGCAGTTTCAGTTTGATCGACAATCGGGGACTCGATCTCCCTTCTATGTCTAATGTGTACTAGGTGTGTGTTTCTATGATAATCGGATGGGGCTAGAAAAACTGGTGGCAGTAGGAAGGCAATGTAACATGTTCCATCCCAATCGAGGGGCAGACGAACATATGCGGTCTGACCACAAACAAAATATGAATGACGTGAGGCTTTGAAAATAGATTTCCCTCTGTCACTATACTTGACAATAGTAGTACAATCACTATGTCCTACATGTGCAGAACCATTCTTTCGGACACATAATTCGCCTTTGACTGGTAGTACTGAAATAGCAGGTAGATCTGGAGTAGTATCGGACTGAACATTCAGGACCATAAAATTCGAGGAATAATTACCCAAATTATAAACTTCATTTTCTAGATCTAACCCGGTTCTATGGGAAAGACCTTGCTTGTCTGGAAAACATGTACTATTCAGAAGGGACATATCAGTTGAGGATGACGTTAACGTGGACCATGCTCCACACGAACCATTATGTGAAAACGGATAAGGAAAGAGTGGCAGAACTCCCTTCGGTGTCTGGAAAGGGGTGAGTCGACCACACACCCAACAATTAGTGGCATTGCTGGTCTGGTGTGAATAGTGTAACATTCTTATAAATGTGTTATTTCTCATAGCAAGACGATAGGATAGTTCGTGAGGAGGCAGATCACTAAATGTGTGTTCTACTGTAGCATTAGAAAACTTATTTACATGAGAAATTGGAAAACATAAATGCAATGCATAACTTGTACAGGTAACCATCAAACTCAAAAACATAAGAAAACATAAAATAACGATACATCTGATAGAGTTTTGACTAACTCTCTCACTATGGGGGTCTATCTCATACATGTCAGAAACCTGTCTAACCGTTTCACCCGAGGGGGACTTAGACAATTAAACTGGCTGACTTATTTTACTAGACCGGAGCTTACTTTTATACTCCTGCTGCGGAGTTTCCTCTAACAGGGGAGGCTTGGAATCAAAGTTTGTAGCGGGACAGTCCTTGAGAATAGGGCAGTTTTTAAAATTCTGGCAGTCCTTAAAAATGGAACAGTCCAATGTTTTTATGCGACATCCATGGAATTTCTTGACGTGAGACAGGTGCACCCAGCCCTTGCGGCCTTCCAGCTTCACGGCCGTGCGGGTGGTCAGAAGGACAAGTTGAGGTTGTTTCAAGCGGGGCTCCAGCGGACTTGAACGATCAAAGTTCCGGACAAGTACCAGACTTCCTGGAACGATTTCATGCGGTTTCACCTCGGTATTGTCTGGAAATGCGGCGGCAACCTGTGAACGACAAGAGTGGAGGGCAGACATCAAGGAAGCTAGGTAATCTGTCAGCATATTACTGGAAACATCTGTAATACTTCGGGGTCTAGGTGTACCCCACATGTTCGGGGGCGGCCGAATACGACCTCATAAGGGGACAGACCTGATCTGGAATGTGCGACAATGCGCATATAGAATAGGGCGACTGGCAGAGCTACTAGCCAGTCTACACCTTTCTCTTTACAAATTTTGGCGATGCGGATTTTCAGGGTCTGATTATGTCTCTCTACTAGACCTGCTGCTTCAGGATGGCGTACACAATGAAACTTCCACTGGTACCCTAACAGAAGGGACACATGCTTCATTAACTCAGATGAGAATGGCTGGCCGTTGTCTGAATACACGACCCTAGGGAGTCCATAACGAGGGAAAAATTCACGAACCAGCTGCTTGGCAGTGGTCGCGGCTGTGTAATCTGGAACTGGATATGCCTCTGTCCACCTGGACAAAGTGCATACAACTACAAGGACATACTTGAAACCTCGACATCGCTCCATCTGGATATAATCCATCTGGAGGACCTCAAAAGGGTGGTCAGGAGGCTGGAATCCCCCTTGTTCCACCGGGACACTTTTACCTGGATTAAACTGGCAACATATCATACAGGTACGGACTTTCTGCTTGGCTGCAGCTCGTAAATGCTTGTTGAACCAAATGTTCTGGATACTATCTAACATAGCTTTTTCTCCTAAATGTGCAGGACTATGTGCGGTATTAATAATGACTTGAACCATTGAGTCGGGGAGAAACCATGTGGCTTTTCCCTTCGTCAACCATCCCTGATCTGTCTGGACCCCTCCTTGTTCGGACCATTTCTTGATTTCATCGGGAGTAGCATGTAACTGGATATCTATGACATCTTGAGTAGGGTCCTTAACTGTCATACATGTAATCTGATCTGGAGTGGGTGTCTGTGTCGTGTTAACTGGAATGTCTGGTGTCTGAGCTGTAAGCTTGGCTGTTCGATCTGCAAGATCGTTACCTTGGGAAATGATGTCAGTGACTTTCGTATGTGCTTTGCACTTCATGATAGCGATAGCTGTCGGTAAATGTATTGCATCTAACAGGGCTTGAATGAGGAGACCATGCTGAATCTTGGTTCCATGAGAAGTCATAAAACCTCTTTCTTGCCAGAGTACTCCAAAGTCGTGTACGACTCCGAATGCATAACGTGAATCTGTGTATATGTTAACTTTCAGGTTCTTGGCACGTATGCAGGCTTGGGTCAGAGCGACTAGCTCTGCTGCTTGAGCGGACAGGATATCAATACGGTGTGTCTCTATAACTTCAGTGTCAGTAGTCACTGCATACGCGGCTACTAGTTCTCCTGTACTTGTTCTCATACATGAACCATCCACATAAAGTGTCAGGTCGGGATCTGGTAATGGAATATCTGTCAGGTCTTGTCTTGGTTTTGTCATGGTGTTAACAACTTCCACACAATCATGTGTGGCAGGATTTGAAGTAACTGACGGTAACAGTGTAGCAGGATTTAAAACATTGCAGCGTCTGATTTCTATGTGTGGCTGGAACAGTGTCAATTCATAACCTGTTAAACGTGCAATTGTCAAGTAATGGGTCTGTGTTCGGTTTAAAAGAACTTCCACGGAGTGTGGAACTTGTACTGTCAGGGAATGTCCTAACACTATGGAATCACTTTGTCTGATAGCTAGAGCTGTGGCTGCAACTGACTTGAGGCACGCAGGCAGAGCCTGGGCTACTGGATCTAGTGTGCTAGAAAAATAAGCACAAGGCTTGTATTGTCCTGCTTGATCTTGTGTGAGAACAGATAAGGCTGTACCGTTACGTTCAGTAACAAAAAGTGTAAAAGGCTTACTGTAGTTCGGTGTTGCTAGAACAGGTGCTTGGCATAAGGCTTTCTTTAATTCATTAAAAGCAAGTGTATGTTCAGATGTCCAAGGGAGGACAGTCAATACGGCTGCCTCCTGTGTCGTTAACTGTATCAGTGGCTTGGCTAGAAATGCATACTGAGGAATCCATTGTCTGCAATAGGAAGTGAGGCCGATAAAAGCTCGTACTTCCTTCTGTGTCTTGGGCTGAGGAAGACTCGCTATTAACTGGATACGGTCAGGTGTCAACTGCCTACCCCTCTTGGACAGTAAGTGTCCTAAGTAGACCACTTGCTGGACACAGAATTGAAGCTTCGAAGGGGACACCTTGTGTCCCATCTCGGCTAGGAAATACAGAACTGTAAGTGACGCACGTTCGCAGTCACGTTCAGAGCGGCCTGTGATCAGTAGATCATCGACATACTGGAGCAGGGCAGTGTCAGTTGGCATGTGAATATTGTCTAATTGTCTCTTAAGTGCTTGACTGTAAATGCTAGGACTTTCTGTGAAACCTTGAGGAGCTCGTGTAAATTTATAGCTCCTTCCATTTAAACAGAATCCGAAAAGGAACTGGCTGTCTGGATGAATGGGAACACTGAAAAATGCGTTTTTGAGGTCTATGACAGTGAAAAACGTGGCTTCAGAATCAATGGCTGTCAATAGGGAAGAAATATCTGGAACAACTGGGTACTGGGGAATGATACATTTATTAAGTTCTCGAAGGTCAATCACTAATCGATATACTGGAGGTGCATTTGGATCAGTACGTTTCATGACTGGAATGATAGGAGAATTACATACATTGGAGTCAGTTTCTACAACCACTCCTTGAACAATGAGCTCGTCAATAATTTTGGATAAGGCTGCTACAGCCTCAGGTGGCAATCTGTACTGTCTGATTCGTGGTAACACTACACCTGGTTTCAGAGTCACACGATGGGGTGTGATCTGCATACAGCCAACATCAGTTGGACCTTGTGCCCATAGATGCTGCGGGACATTCAGTAATCTTGAATCAAAATCACGTAATACATAGTGACCCTTAAAGTCACGTAAAAACAAACGTATTCCTTCTGGGGAGCAACAAATAACTGCACCTAATTCTTTTAATGTCTTAATGCCTAACAAATTTTCTGGACATGATTTCGTAAGTAATAAATCAGTAGTTCGGGACAATGGACCTACTTCTAGAGTAACTGGTTTGGAAATCTCGTTAACTATTGGCTTTCCTGAAAATCCAAGGGAAACATTTCTAGAGCCTGAGAGCGGAGCCCCTGGAACCTCGTCATGACTGATAGTAGTCCTACTTGCCCCTGTATCAATCAGAAACTTTCTGTCTTTCCCTAATACTTGACTGTGAACATAGGGACCCTCTTGATCTACAGGTATCTCGATGAGAGGCAAGCCTACCTCCCTCTCTAGGCTGTTTCATGAATACTGCTGGTACTCTGGATACTCGGACTGTGCATACTGGTACATCTGCTGTGTAACATGCTGTGTTGCAGCTATAGGCTGCGGTACTGTAACTGTCTGTTGTGCATTCTGTGGTAACTGAGAAGTCTGTGAAACTTGTTCTTGTCTAGGCGGACGTGGTCTCTCTTTAGTCTTACCGGTAGCTATGTTGTGTTTCAGAACTGCACACTCGTTTATAAAATGACCTGGTTGTTTACAATAATTGCAGGTCCCTTTAACAGGAACTGCAGGATGACTGGCTTGATTCATACCCCTCTTCTGACTGTCTTGAGGAACAGATTGTGCAACTAAGACTTTCATTTTCGTGTCTTTCATACGTTTCCTTTCGTGATCTTGCTCTTCTCTGATTCTATTCTGGTGATACTGAAGCATCTGAAGCATTTGGGACGGAGTATTAGCTTGCCAGGTACTTTCGACTTTCAAAACTCGATTTTTAACTTGTGGGCTTGAATTCTCGACTAGTTTAGTAACAAAAAGATGAGGGTATGACTCGCTACTCGTCTTCAAACCACTGTTGATACTAAAACATTTCTCGAATCTAGAATAAAAATTACTAGTATCTTCGTCTGGTTTCTGTTTACAGGCTGAGATTGCATCCCAGTCTTCCTTTTTCGTGGCTAATAATCTTGGCAAAACTTGTATTAACAGCTCTGGCAATTCTTTACATTTATCTCCTAGACCGGTACCTGGTACACGTGTATTTTCTTCAGCTTCTAGAGCTGCCCAGTCTATCTTTTTCTCTCCCACCTCCCATTCTTTTTCTTTGAGTTTTTCATATATGCCCGCAGGCAACAGGACCTTTAACATTTTAATGATATCTGGATACGTGTATTCTCCCATACGGAGCATGTCCTTTAATTCACGGTGGAACCCTGCTGGATCTTTATCGTGACATGGAATTAACTTCTTCATTTCTAAGAGTTCCATCTTTGTGATGGGGGTGTAAACAAATACTCGTTCTAGATCACCACCCGCTGTCCTAACTGGGTGTACTTCTCGTAATGGATTCTGTCTGTCTATGTAGAATGGCTTACTCTCTGGGGGTGAGACGTGAACAAAATGCGGATTCAGAAACGTTCGGTATTTGTGGCGCTGTTCTAGAATGACACTTATTAAATCGGTACCTAGACCTTTCCATCTGTACTGGAGTAACTCGTTCAAGACATCATGTAGTGGACCTGGATCAGAATGCTGTTCCTCATACAGTGTAATGAGGTGCTGGATCATATACATACCCACCAGTCGCTGCTCGGCTGGGGGCAGTTTCAGAAACATTTGTGCCACTATTTCGTCTGGAAAAGTGGTAGAATCAGTAGCCCATCGGACTGCTGATCGGGCTAGTTCTTGTTCATGCATGGTACTAAGTTCACTATAACCGATTCGTGATTTCAGAATATGATCGGTAGCTTGAAATACTTGTTCAAGATTTTCTAGTTCTGGTGCTGGAGGAGAGAAAACTTTCTTGTGTTCTAGGCGTGAATGTCGGTCGGAAAGTCTAGTTCTACCTACATACGCTATTCTGTCGGGATTCTCGTTGTCTACCTCTTCAGTAGAGGAGTCACTTTCTTTCTCGGACACTTGTCTTGCTTCTCGTTTCTCGTGTAACCTTATTATTTCCTTACGAATTTTCTTGCACATACTCTCTATACAGTTCTGTGTCTTGTGTCTTCCCTCGGCTATATTGTCACTCCACCTGGTCAGGACTTTCATTTCTTCTCGATCTTTTTCTGGATAATCTTGTTCTCTTATTAAACAATTAATTATGAATTTTAACAGCATGAGCTGAATCTCGACTTTTCTTTTATTCATAGCATCGCCAATACTTTCTGGATCTTCTCCTGTACGGATAAAACGATATATTCTGTCTAGATATTCCTTCATATTCGGTAGGGTGTCCAAATATTCGGTCACCTTTCTTATACGCAACGAATACAGGACCATACCATCATCGCCTGGGACTGGATCATAACGGCATTCGGTAAGTGCTTTCCTGATATCTGCAACTGACTGTAATTTTGGCGAACGCTGTACCGCTCGTCTATGTAACTCGAGTGACGTTAGACGTCTGTGTTGAGGTGGGGTTCCAGGAGGACTTCCCCCCGAGGCCCCTAAACTAGAATCGTCGACGGGTATGGTACGGGCTGGCATAGTGACTGATGTAGCTGGTACGTGTATTGTGGGCTGAACCGGGGGCACCGTAACAGGTACTGTAGCAGGCGCCCCGGTGACTGGAGGAGCAGGAATTACATTATTTACAGGAGCAGGCGGGACAGGATTTGCATATTCAGGAACAGTGTCATCCAAATAGGACGAAAGAAAAATATCAGCTGCGGTCGGTTTGTGACGTAGCTTGGTCGGAACTAATGGTGGCGGAAAATTACTGGATGCCTCCGGGGTTGCTTTTGGCAAGCCCTCGGCAAGAAGAGGGTACATACCCTTAACGAGGGCATTCCTCTGTCTGTCTGACTGTTCGGCTTTAACTTGTTCACCTATTTCGATTAATTCTTTTTCTTGGGCTCTTTCTGAGGATTCTCTACTTAATTCTGACTTTCTGATTTCTTTTTCGGTTCTTTTATGAGATTCTTTGCGCCATAACTCGATGGCATCTTTCTGTGACTGTCTGGCTTTCTTTTTCCATAATGCTTCCTCTACTCGCATGATGCACTCGGCATCCCATGTGCCTGATACAGGCCATGTATATTTCTCTTCTAGATCTTTAGTATACTCGACCCATAAGTCTAGATATAATATGGCACTTATGCCATGCTTATGATACATAAAATGACCTGGACTGTCCCTAGGCGGGACAGGGACTGCTTCCTCGAGCAGCCCTTTTCTAGTTTTTACCTGACGTAATTTGGAGAACAGAGGCATGATTTCTAGAATCTAGGCACAATTCAATACACAATAAACACGATGATAAATTGAATAACAGATCATTCATACCACGACATAAAAATACATGAATAACATTAGAGTAATAGTTCGGACAGAATATTACCTAGAATACTGAGAACAGAACACATGAATTTCTCGAGAACAGAACTTACTAGAATTACTAGATGCACTGCTGAAACAGTACGAAACATACCGGTCCCATAAAGAGACACGTCAGGACCCGCATCCACCTAGGTGGACACTTCGTGTTGGATTTGCGTACCCAAACCCACGGACCAGAGACAAATTAATTGACCCTGTCTAGATACTACCCCAGCAACGGTACTCACCGGGCAGCAAAAACGGAAGGCCTCGGACTGGACTGGACTGCTACGACGACGGACTACGAACTTCGGACTTCAGTTACGGGTGGGCCTCCGGATACCTCAGACCTTGGACTCTCGGCTTGGGCTCTGGTCGGGACTCGCCGCGTTCCTCCACCGCCTCGTCTGGATGCTGGACCGCAACCTCCGTCTCCTCCGTGGGCCTGAGGGATACTTGAAGCAGAAATATCTGCACGTGCACGGTATGGTTCCGTCACGGCTGCAGAGGGTCAGGGGGCTTGCGTGGCTTCTCCGGCGCGTGGGGAAAGGGCAAGTCCCTATTCGGGCGCCATTATGTGGTAAATAAATAATTAATTACCGGATCTATTTTTCGGGATACAATGATAACAGATAGCTCAATAAATAAGAGTCAAGATTCGAGGTATCTTGAGTTTGCAGGTTTTAATACAGCATAAAGGACAGCAACAGGACACCCTGCACGGGAATAGGATGGCAGGGCCCGGCAGCTGCCGGGGCAGGATCTGGGATGAGCGCGCTAACTTTAATAACAGTACATAACATATATATACTAAAACAATTGCATTATAGTTAATACAGTAGGCGTAGCAGTGGGCGGAGTTTGTAGCAGTCGCGAAAGATAAGGTACAAAGTGGGTGTAACAAGAGGCGTGTACAGGGCGTATACATAGACATGTGATGTAAACGTAACAGAATATGTCATAAATGGGGCGGAAACATGGAGGGGGCTACCTAAGGAGCCGGGACCTCTGACCTAGTGGTGCGCGCAAGCTGGCAATGACGTGTTACTAGGGAGAACTGGGGCTATGACTTCTGCGCTAGAAGAGGAGACTAAAGTCTGGAGAGTCAGAGCGACATGTACCTAAACACTATCTAGTATCTGATGTTTAGAGAGCATGTTGATAGAATCCAAAAGTTATCAGGGCAAAGGCTAACAGACACTAAGACTGGTGCGTGCATTATTCTACATGTAGTGCGTGTTGAGGAATATTAAATGACCATTAATACAGTATTTCTCTTACATGGAGACGTAAAGGCTAGACGATGACTGAAACTATTGATGCGATTCAGTAGCTTAGGAATGCAGAGAAGGAGAGCTGGACTGATAACTAGAATCATAACATACTCTTGGCAGACTGGCAGGCAGAGCCAGGCCGAGCCGGGCACTGTGAGGCAGGAAGTAAGTGAAGGGTCAGGGATACAGGTGGGGGCTGTATCGCTCCTCAGCGAGGGTTCAGGAGACAGGAGCTGAATCTGGTGTCCGGGCCCTTTTGAGGCCTAGAAACGGGGACTTTTACTGAATTAACGTCCACACTGTGAAACGTGGCAACATAGCTTTACATAGGCCTAATACTCGTAGCCTTCACGAGAACTGGAAACTGGCATACTAGAGTGGGACACAACTGGAATTGCGTCTTTAATCGATCATAAGGGAATACATATGCATATTAATCATGCACATATAACATAAGATGGGGAACACGTAGGGACACAGAACATGGCAAAATTTACTTTTCCACAAAGGAGCACCTCTTGCTTGATACTTCTTTCTCCACAAAGATTCCACAACTTCTCCAAGAGGAGTATTTTTTTATTGCAGATAAAAGACTTCATAGCCTCAAATCTATGATTGAAATACCTGCATACATTAACAGGATCCAAAGAGCACATTTCTCCAGGTGTCTTGTATTCAATATTTTTTATATTCGAATTTGCCTCTCGAAGAAATTCTAGTAAATCCTCCCAAGCGTACTCAGCACAGCTCAGGGTAAGGAACCATGTTGGAGTTCCTAAGTTCCATAGCATACATTTCAGTTCTCCATGACAATGGTACCAATATTCATTAGTCCCACGCTGACATGCCATCAAATTAATGAGCTGAGATTCTAGATGATCATGTCTCTGGTGCACTTTATCCATAAAACTTTTGCAGATACATTTTTCAGATGTATTCCGGTATTTAGAATATGATTCACTGCATATGAATGTCCAGACAAGTCACTTTCAAACAAAAGATGAAATATCTAACGGATACATTGTCGAAATCTTGGATCTTCTGCATATAATCTTGTTGTCAGATATTCAGATGCAGGCATCTGCACAGGACGTTCATCATATCGTCCTCCTTTTCCAGTTGGGAACAACTGTGGAAAACAACGTGCTTCCAAGCTGTCTTCCCATACACTCATGGGACTTCCTTTTGCTTTTTTCATTGGAACAAATCAATAGTGTTTTCCATCACGTCTTTTGAATGAGGTGGATGAACACTGTAATTTTCATAGATTTCTTCACATCTTAACATATCCACTTTTTCAATTTGTCCACTTGACGTTTCAGCATCTTCTGATAAAACTGTTTCTTCTTCTCCTTTATAAACATTCTTATAGTATGTATTGTTTTTTATCAAATACAATGTTGCCTTTTGCACTTTCCTAACATCCACTAACTCCTGCCAGATGGTTTTATTCTTAGTCGGCACACCATTAACAAGAATAACTAGTGGTTCACTTTCTACACTGTCTACACCAATAGTTTCAATATTTTTCTTTAAACCTAATGGTAAATACACAACTCTTCCTTTTAATCCTCTTTGTAAATCTGAAGGAGGCAATTTACCTGTTTTAGACTCCATACGAACAATAGCCTGCAACGGGTGCACACATTGAATGAGAATAGACTCATAGGTATTGAGATCTGTCAGTTCTGGAGGAATAGCAACTAACTCTAAATTATTATGCACAGCTCTAGCAGGCATTCTATTTTCATCTAATTTGGTATAACAATATTTACAAATATGCTGATCAGAACCCAAATCAAAACAATTCTCTACCAACAAATTAGTTGCAAATTCCTTCCACTTTCATTATTTTCTCTTTCACTTTTTAAATACAGATCAACACTCCTAGTCTGATTTTTGTAGTGAGTTTGGCGACAACAAATACAAGAAGAATTTGGCCTTTCATCTGAAATCACCTTAAACTTTGTAATTTCATTTTCAAAACTTTTTGTACAACTATGTTCAACATTCTCTACAACATTTTCTTCTAATAATGTCTGAGTTTCTTCACTCTCTTCTTCCGGATTAAAGTAACAAAACTCAATACCATCACAATCCATTTCCATATCTGATACTGATCCACGTAAAAGAGCATTGTTCAACCTATTTAACTTTGGTGCTGGACTTTTTGCATAATACAATCTTCTCACTAACTTCCGCATTTGAGTATGATGTACTGCCATCATCCTGAAATGGTGAAAAACACTTTGACATACTTTCCTAGAAAGACAAGCCAGAGAATGACCTTGCAAACCAGTGTGTTCTCTCACTCTGCAAGGGTCTAGTCCTTGCAACACCTTCATCTTTTGTTTAACACTTTTTTTACAATATGCTTGTAAGAAATTACGTAATTTATCAATAGATTCTTGTTGTGCACTACAAATACTACTGCAATCCCAAGTGTACACTCGGGCTTTAGGACATCTGCCTAGAACTTCATCAGCTATCACTTCGTCTACATTTCTAGGAACCATTTGCTCTTTCTCAATTGGACAACCACTTTTAATCTCATTAGCTCGACCACTGGTGCAAACTGCATGCAATAAATCATTGCTCTGTAAATAACCGTCTTCATTAAAAACAGGCTCTGAACTTGAACTGTGTTTCCATTGCCCTAAAAAAAATCACAAAAATTACTTCTGTTAATTACTCTTTTCCTCTTACTTTTGGCCTTCATTAAATGGATTGGTTTATCTAATGATCGAATTCTCTGCAAAACTAAAACGAAGAGTTTCCTCTTTACTTCAAAAGCCTTTTCAGCAATGGATTCGATATGCTTCTTCTTTTTATAAAATTGTTTTCTCTTTCTATATTTATTTGTGTGTTTCAGTAAATTATGGACAACTCTTTGTAAAATATTTTTTTGCGGATTTCTTTTTATAGATTTTCTCTTCTTGTACTATAAGTTGTATCCTTTGTTTTTACATTGCCTTTTTTGCCTTTCCTATTCTTTGCACTATTTTTGTGCTTGGAACATTTTCACTGCTTTGCACATTTGCATTTTATTTTCTGAATCTAGTAATATTTTTTATGAAGTCTTTTGTAGTCTTACCAGAAATGCTTCTCTTTTCAGTCACATTATGTTGGTCTTCCAATACTTGTGGTTGAGTTTTTTTCAAGTAAGTATCCTTTTTCTGACTTTTTCTTCTTTCTTTCTGCGGCCTGATAACTTTATTTTAATGATGATAAATAGTATCAGTAAAAAATAAACATAAATAAGCATTTATTAATAACTTAAAAAATTATACATTTGTATTACTATACAAACACATTTCATACAAATTCTGATTAAAAAAACGTAGGCCTGAAGCACAACGGTGAAGGTGATAAGAGCACTACATACATAATGCATAGCACTCCATAACACTAGAACCTGAAGCACTGTATGAGTACATGCATATTTACTAAATGATCACAATACTATAGGGAAAGACACTGAGTGAATTCATAATTAGTTCACTTTTTCTTTAGTAAATAGATTACTACATGGTACATAAACAGTCAATGTGGTTTTGCAACAGTACAGATTTTTAGAAATTACAGTAGTGCAGTGTTGTTTCTCTAGTGTAGGGAGTTGTGCCGAGGTACTGTTGTAGGGTAGTGCAGTGGTATTTCAGTAGTGTAGGATGTCCTGCTGGCGTGGATTTAAGATTTAGGGTAGCGTAACAGTGTTTCATTAGTGTAGAGGGTCGTGCTAGGGTAGTGTTTTAGAGTTTAGGAAACTACACTAGTGATTCAGTAGTGTAGGTGGTTCTACTGGGGGTAGATTTAGGGTTTAGGGTAGTGCAGTGGTCTTTGTGTAGTGTAGGGGGTCCTACTGGGACAGTGTTCTAGGATAGTGCAGTGGGGTTTATACAGTGTACGGGGTCATGCTAGGGATAGTGTTTTAGGATTTAAAATAGTGCAGTGGTGTTTGTGTAGTATAGGGGGTCATGCTGGGGTAGTGCAATGGTGTTTGAGCAGTGTAGGAGGTCGTGCTGGGGTACTGTTCTAGGGTAGTGCAGTGTTGTTTATGTTGTGTATGGGGTCATAATAGGGATAGTGTCTTAGAGTTTAAGGTAGTGTAGTGGTGTTTGTGTAGTGTATGGAGTTGTGCTGGAGTAGTGTTTTACGGTAGTGCAGTAGTCTTTGGGTAGCGTACGGGGTCATGCTGGGGTAGTGTTTTAGGATAGTGCAGCCGTGTTTGGGTAGTGTAGGAGGTCGTGCTGGGATAGATTTAATGTTTAGGGTAGTGCAATGTTGTTTGATTAGTGTACGGGGTCGTGCTGGGGGTGGTTTAGTGTTTAGGGTAGTACAGTGGTGTTTATGTAGTGTAGGGGTCATAATAGGGGTAGATTTAGAGTTTTAGGTAGTGCACTGGATTAAGTGTAGTATATAGTTGCGTGCTGTGGTAATGCTTTAGGGTAGTGCAGTAGTGCTTCGGTAGTGTAGCGGGTCATGCTGGTGTAGATTTAAGGTTTAGGGTAGTGCAATGGTCTTTGTGTAGTGTAGGGGGTACTGCTGGGACAGTGTTCTAGGATAGTGCAGTGGGGTTTATATAGTGTACGGGGTCATGCTAGGGATAGTGTTTTAGGATTTAAAATAGTGCAGTGGTGTTTGTGTAGTTTAGGGGGTCATGCTGGGGTAGTGCAATGGTGTTTGAGTAGTGTAGGAGGTCGTGCTGGGGTACTGTTCTAGGGTAGTGCAGTGTTGTTTATGTTGTATATGGGGTCACAATAGGGATATTGTCTTAGAGTTTAAGGTAGTGTAGTGGTGTTTGTGTAGTGTATGGAGTTGTGCTGGAGTAGTGTTTTACGGTAGTGCAGTAGTCTTTGGGTAGCGTACGGGGTCATGCTGGGGTAGTGTTTTAGGATAGTGCAGTCGTGATTGGGTAGTGTAGGATGTCGTGCTGGGATAGATTTAATGTTTAGGGTAGTGCAATGTTGTTTGATTAGTTTACGGGGTCGTGGTGGGGGGTGTTTTAGTGTTTAGGGTAGTACAGTGGAGTTTATGTAGTGTATGGGGTCATACTAGGGGTAGATTTAGAGTTTAGAGTAGTGCACTGTATTTTGTGCTGTGGTAATGCTTTAGGGTAGTGCAGTAGTGTTTTGGTAGTGTAGGATGTCATGCTGGTGTAGAATTAAGGTTTAGGGTAGTGCAATGGTGTTTGGGTACTGTAGTGGGTCATGCTGTTATAGTGTTTTAGAGTTTAGAGTAGTGCATTGGTAAATGGGTAGTGTAGGAGGTCGTGCTGGGGTAGAGTTCTAGGGTAGTGCGGTGGTGTTTATGTAGTGTACACGGTCATAGTAGGGATAGCGTTTTAGGCTTTAAGGTAGTGCAGTGGTAGGGTAGTGTTCTAGGAAATAAAGTGGTATTTGGGTAGTGTAGGAGGTTGTGCTGGGGTAGATTTTTGGTTTAGGGTAGTAAAGTGGTTAATAGGTTGTGTAGGTGGTCAGGTTGGAGGTAGATTAAGGGTTTACAGTAGTGCAGTGGTGTTTGGGTAGTGTAGGAAATCATACTGGGGGTAGTGTCACGGCAAGACTACATGTACTTATTTGTCTGCAAAAACATCAAGCATGCATTCCATATATTTCAGAACTGCATTTTGCTATTAATACTAAACTCATTTAGGAAACAAATAACCAATGACTATTTTCTAATTCTACCAAAATGCGAGCACACAAATAAGTGTTTAACCAATTACATGTCGGGAAACATATGAACTACCAAAATACTTCTCTCAGAGTGATTTCTAAATGAACAGACTCACTGTGTGTTTCTAGACAAATAAAAATATTTCTTATAAATACAGTAGTAGGATACTATAGTGGTGTTTGGGTAGTGTAATGGGTACTGCTTAGATAGATTTAAGCTTTAGAGTAGTGAATTGGTGATTAGGTAGTATAGGGAGTCATACTGGGGTAGTGTTTATGTACCATAGGAGATCATGATAGGAATAGCGTTTTAGGCTTTAAGGTAGTGCAGTGGTGTTTGTGTAGTGTAGGGGTTGTGGTAGGGTAGTGTTCTAGGAAATAAAGTGGTGTTTGGGTAGTGTAGGAGGTTTTGCTGGGGTAGATTTAAGGTTTATGGTAGTAAAGTAGTGAATCTGTAGTGTAGGTAGTCATGCTGGAGGTAGATTATGGGTTTACAGTAGTGCAATGGTGTTTGGATAGTGTAGGAAATCATAGTGGGGTAGTGTCACTGCAAGACTACATGTACCTATATGTCTGCAAAAACATCAAGCATGCATTCCATATATTTCAGAACTGCATTGTACTATTAATACTAAACTCATTTTGGAAACACATAACCAATGACTATTTTCTAATTCTACCAAAATGTGAGAACACAATACCTTTTTAACTAATTACATGTTGGGAAACACATGAACTACCAAAATGCTTCTCTCAGAGTGATTCCTAAATGCACAGACTCACTGTGTGATTCTAGACAAATAACAATATTTCTTATAAATTTAGTAGTAGGATACTATAGTGGTGTTTGGGTAGTGTAAGGGGTCCTGATGTGATAGATTTAAGCTTTAGAGTAGTAAAATAGTGATTAGGTAGTATAGGGAGTCATACAGGGTGATTGTTCAAGAATAGTGCAGTGGTGTTTATGTACCATAGGAGATCATGCTAGGGATATCGTTTTAGGCTTTAAGGTAGTGTAGTGGTGATTGTGTAGTGTAGGGGGTCGTGGTAGGGTAGTGTTCTAGGAAATAAAGTGGTGTTTGGGTAGTGTAGGAGCTTTTGCTGTGGTAGATTTAAGGTTAAGGGTAGTAAAGTGGTGAATAGGTAGTGTAGGTGGTCAGGCTAGAGGTAGATTAAGGGTTTACAGTAGTGCAGTGGTGTTTGGGTAGTGTAGGAAATCATACTGGGGTAGTGTCACTGCAAGACTACATGTACTTATTTTTCTGCAAAAACATCAAGCATGCATTCCATATATTTCAGAACTGCCTTTTACTATTAATACTAAACTCATTTTGGAAACACATACCCAATGACTATTTTCTAATTCTACCAAAATGTGAGAACACAATACCTTTTTTTTTTTTTCACAACAATTTTATTGATAAAGATGAGCATATGAATCAAAGTGGCATCCCACATTCAGGACGACACCACCAGGCATTGTAATTACAATCACAATATAAATCTGAGCGTTGAAACAAGGAATCAATGGAATCAAGGATACACGAAAATATTAACCCCACCTTCATCTTTTCAATAATCTACCCACCCAACTCCCTGAACCCTCCCTCAACCCTCCCTAACCCCATGCATGCGTGTGTGAACCATGATGACGGAAGCTTTTGACGTGTCAAGTGTGTGTGCGGGAATGGGTTTCGCAGGAGCTTATAGGGCTAAACACAATACCTTTTTAACCAATTACATATCAGGAAACACATGAACTACAAAAGTTCTTCTCTCAGAGTGATTCCTAAATGCACAGAAGACTCACTGTGTGATTCTAGACAAACAACACTGTCCCTTCTATTTTACCAAAACACATTTCATAGTGAAGAATAAGTACTGTATTTTAATGTAGAAACTTCACTCATTTTGCAAATACAGAAAAAATAACTAGTTTTTAATTCTACCAAAACATTAGAACAGCATAGTTATCTGTTTGCAAACACATAAAATAAACAAATGCTTCTCTCAGAATACTTTCTAAATGCACACACTCACAATAAAATTCTAGAGAAAAAAATATTCCCTGCACTTTAGCAGTACAAACACATTACTCTGATTAAAATCAAAATGCACCACATACATCCCCTCACAATTTATTAACTCACCATTCAATTGTTTTGTAGAATAAGAAGTATGTCAGTCACATGGCAGATTTTCTTATTCAGAATCTCTGTTTTCAACACCTCTGACCAGAACCATAGAATGGCAAAGTTTCCCTCTCATTTTGAACACATATACACCTTCACATCAAATCACATTGCTTCCCACATTAATTCAAAACCAAACACACATTTCTATTGGTTAGACATTTCAATCCTTTCCAAACGGCATACAATTCAACCCTACCCCAATTCTGCCTTCTGCCTGTTACCATAGAAAGACTTAACTAAGCACACAGGTCAAAAGTTCATCACACAATGTTACTAATCAAAACAGCAAGTGTGCTTGACTTTTCAATATACCAGCTTATCTTATGTAGCGTTCTTTTCTATCAGTTGTTGTTAACCAATAAGAATCAGGCTTTTAAAAAACAGAAACATGCACCCTAGTTATCTGTGTAGAATGTTCTCAAACAACCAATCATTTATTTTCTTTTTTCAACACTACATCTTAACCCCCATTTCAGAAAAATCGTAGTTTTCAAACTGCCATTTCATTTACCGAGACCATCTGAGTGCATCCAGACCTCTTTTCAAGATGCTTAGAGTGTGGATTGTGGGACACAGCTATATTTTCTGGAGCCAAAGGTATGCACAACACAAAGGAAATCACAAAGACCCAGTGTTACCAAATGTAGACATTAAATGGATTGGACAGAGAGGGTTAAAGTGGCACCAATTGATGCCATTGGTGAAATCCTTTTTGCATCTCCAATACCCTGACCTCATAATTGTGCACTGTGGTGGCAATGACCTGGGCACTTTGACTAGGGTAGGTCTGGAAATGCTTATGAAGGACACCTTTGGAGAATTGATGTCATTTTTCCCCAAAACTGCCTTTGTCTATTCTAACATATGCCAAAGGTAGAAATGGAACTGGTCCAATTACTTTTCTCCACAGATTGATAAAACTAGGAAACATGTGAATAAACCTGTTTCTGCTTTTCTCCGAGACTATAGAATGGGGTCCATATACCACAACAATCTGCGTTTCAATATGCAAGGCATCTATAGGAGAGATGGTGTACATTTTACAGATGAAGCGAACAGAGTCTTACTCTTGAACTTTAGACTCTGCATCGATACTTACTTTTAGGTACTAACATCTCTCAATAAACACAAGGGCTCTTTTTAGAGCCACCTAACAACTAAACATGTCCAACGCGTGCACACCAGAGGCTGCACTGAGCGCCGCGCTGGGTGCGCGACTCCTAATTTTACTATAATTTTTTTGTAGCCCCTATCAATAATTTTTATTATGCCCGGGGACCCCATCCCCCAGGCTTATATAATACGTTGGAGACTGTGGGGGAGCCCCAATGCCCCCACGGTCCCAGCCGGCTCCCCGGGTCCTTCGGGAGCTGGCATTGCTTTTCCTCAAGGGGGGCTGCTAACATGATGCTCCCCCTGAGGAAAAGCAATCTACTTTCCTATTTGGAAGAGAGAGCAGGTTTCCTGCTCTCTCTTCCAAATAGGAAAGCAGTTTGCAATGACAGGGTGGGTTCCATGAGGCTCCCGCCCTGCCATTGCAAACAGCAGTGTCCTGGGGCTGGGCACCCCGGGACACTGCAGGACCTGGCCCTGGGGGGTGGCGGTCCCGAGGGCCATCTTGGGCTCAAGGAGCGGGCCACGCGGCCTCCCTCCCTCAGGGGGGTGATGATCCCTGGGACTGGACCCCGCCCTTTTTAACAAGCCCCGGGGAGTGGCAATCCCCGAGGCTGTGGAGGGCCCCATGAGCCCCCGCATATATTACCTTAGAGCCGCGGGGTGGCGGTCCCTGGGACAGTGTGTGGGGGATTGGTACCCCCACACTATTTTTTTTTTTTAAATGCCCCCGGAATTTGGCCCACCCGGGGGTAATAACCTTTAAACCGCAAGCGCCTGCGCTTAGGTGTTTTTTTTTTCCGGCTGCGAAATGCGCGGAACCTACACACATCCCGCGAATTAAAAAAAAATATATATTTTTTTTCCTAGGGGTCCTTATGGGACCCCTGAGTAGGCCTAGGGGGTCAGGGTCTGTCTACCCTGCCCCCTTTTTACGTTTTGCACACATATTTCACAGGCTTCTTCAGCCTCGCTTATACAGAGGAATAAAATGGCTGCCAACAGTTCCTGGTTTCAAATGTTTACAACCGCTTGACAGCCAATTAGCATTGAGCGCGTGATCGGGACAGTGAGCTCATGCTACGATGCCAATCCTCGCACAATCCGGGGATCCACCGCGCCCATAGATATATAAATGACTTTAACCATAATTTTCTCACGAACTACTGAACAGATTGACACCATATAAGCAAAACGCACAAGTAAGGAACTGAGGACAACCTCTCTGCCAAATTTGGTGTAATTCCTTTCAGCCGTTCGGGTTGTAGCCGTGGCTAAAGGTCCTATGGGAAATTGCATGGGGAAAACATGTTTTGGGACCCCCCTTTTTATTCCGCCCCTGCTTGACCAATCACACCCAAACTTTCAGAGAAGGATCGCGACTGAGCTGGCCAAACGTTTGGAGAATTTCAAGAAGATTCATCAATCAACGCCAAAGTTATTGCCAATAGATTATTGCAGTTTTCCAATGGATAATAGGTCCTAACTATAACTACCTACTGGCGACCGCAAAAAAGAAGAGAAGAAAAGAGGAAAGAAGAAGAGAACTCTGGGTAGTTCTCAAGTTTAGGTGGAAAGCAGCTCATGTTAGAGCACTCTCAACACCAGCGACACTCCAAATCTGCTCACCTCAAATGTCTGTTTTTCTATCAAAGTCTTTAAGCATAGGATTAGCACAGTGCTATCCACACTGAGATAGAAAAGGACAAAGTCTTTTGCCATTTCTACAGCAAAGTCTTTAAGCATAGGACTAGCACAGTGCTTTCCTTGCCAAGCTGTAAAATGACAAGAGACATTTATCACTCCAGGCACAGTATTACAGCTTTGAATTGGTAAAATACCAACTCAAGCCAACCTGAAATGAGTAAAAGCAATCCCTGACACAGTGTTTCGCTCTAATTAGACCTCTTCAGAGAGGTATAGCTTTGTCCAGACACAGGGGGGCACCCAGTATAAGTCAAAGCAAAACCCTTTCAGGCATAGAGTGACGCATAAATTATGCAAAAAAGAAGAAGAGAACTCTGGGTAGTTCTCAAATTTAGGTGGAAAGCAGCTCCTGTTAGAGCACTCTCAACACCAGCGACACTCTAAATCTGCTCACCTCAAATGTCTGTTTTTCTTTCAGTCTTCAAGCATATATGTTATGTGATCAAGTCCGGGTTCCCCGGACGAAACGCGTCATGTTGCCGTTCCCATCGATGGAATAAAGCACTTTACAAACTGTTAAATCCTTTGCTGTGGTCTGTACCTGTGGTGTTGGCGCTGCCGGCGGGTCGCACACATTGCAGGATTGTGGAATCCTATATATATATATATATATATATATATATATATATATATATGACTGGAAACCTCCTTCGTGAAAAAAGAGTAGAGACCACATCGGGGGAAACCATGGAAGCAGCTTTATTGGCATCGGTTTGGCGAATGCATTTCGGCAGGATTTGCCTTCTTCAGCGCCCACAAAGTTCTTGCTGCTTTATATGTGCAATATATTGTGTCCTGCCGCCCACTTTGTAGAAGTAGGTCGGCTCCGCCCCCTATGTCGATGGTCCACCACCTGTTGCAGCTTGCTGTGTGGCAGGAAACTTCAACTCCCAGAATGCCCTATCCGGGGATCCAGAAGGTGGTGATAGGAATAGAACCCCAGTGGGGTGGGCGGATGAGCGGACTTGCGTTTGAAACGCGTCATGTTGCCGTTCCCATCGATGGAATAAAGCACTTTACAAACTGTTAAATCCTTTGCTGTGGTCTGTACCTGTGGTGTTGGCGCTGCCGGCGGGTCGCACACATTGCAGGATTGTGGAATCCTATATATATATATATATATATATATTACCTACTGGCGGTCGGCAGTAGGTAGTTATAGTTAGGACCTAGTTTCCATAGGAAATCCGCAACATTCTATTGGGAATAACTTTGGCGCCGGTGGACGAATTTCTCAAATTAGATGGCCTGCTCCGCTCTGCTCCTTCCCTGAAAGTTTGGGGGGGATTCGTCAAGTGGGGTCCGAGATAAAAGGGGGGTCCCAAAACGTGTTTTCCCCATGTTAATTTCCATAGGGCGGTTGGACTCACTTTTAGCCCGAACAGCTGAATGGATTTTCACCAAACTTGGCAAAATTGTAGGGACTGGTAGCCCGATGTGCCTTTGCTATGTCTCAAGACATGTGCTCCAGTGGATTTTGAGTAATTTAGGTTAAAAAAAATATATATATCTATAAGCGCATCCCGGTACGCGCACCGGGGAGCGCACCCGGCGCGCAACGCGAGTACGCGAGCGGAAAGCTGATTGGCTCTCGGGTGTCTGTCAACATTCCAAACAGTCCGGAGCTGCCGCCATCTTGTGTCTCGGTAGGATCGAGACACAAGAGGTGGCAAAAACAAAGGGGGGAATAACCAAAAGGGGGCAGGGTAGACCCCCCCTGACCCCCTAGGTTTGATGTGGGGGCCATAAAAGGGCCCCGCGGGCCCAAAAAAAAATATTTTATTTTCCGATTTACGCGGGGAAGGCGCCCGGTACGCGCACCGGGGAGCGTACCAGGGGGAAAAAAGAATGACATATTTTAAAAAAAAAAAGCAATTTTTTATAAATTGGAGGTAGTTCTAAAAAGAACAGTTTTTTTATTCTTTTTGTTGTTTTATATTTTTTTATTGTTTTTTGGAACATTTTGTACTTTTTTGGGCTTTTATAAACAATTTTATATTTTTTTTGTTATTTTTATGGGGACAAACAAAAAACAGGGAATTGTAAATGGCTTAACTGGAGCAAAAAAAACCAGGAAAAAATTAAGGTTTCTTGGGGCACACGTGGTTGTCACCAGCACGGTTGATGAGCTTAATGCTTTGCTCACCATAAGTAATTGTTTGCCCACAAAAAATACAAACAAATTTGAATTGTGCAAACCCGGGTTGAAAGTTTGGTACCATCTCCCTTGCCTCTGGACCCGATGGAGTGGGTTGTTTACTTTGGGAGGTGCTCGGAAAAGATGGGGAGGGTTCCTGGCCATTTCTCGGACCTCTGCTCTAGCATAGTTGTTAGGGTGCCGGCGTTGCATGTGGCGAATCATGGTGTTATTGCCAAACGAATATTTTTTGTTAGGGTTCCCCCTTGAAAGTTCAGTGCCACAGATTAGGCAAGTAACCCTTGGCGCATTTACTTTCTTCTGGTCCTTTGGGATAGAAATAAACTCCCAAACAATGTGCTGCTTTGGCCTATATGGGGTATTATCTTCTGGCAGGAAGCTCCTCCTGCCCTCCTCCTCCTCCTCCTCCTCCTCCTCTTCTTCATCTCCACCACTGTGGTGTTGTGGAGGTCCTCTTGGTGGTGGTGGAGGTGGTGGTGGCTGAGATGCTCCTGCTGCTGCTGCTACTGAAGCCATTTTAAAGTACAAATTGGGAATAGCTCTCCAAACAGGTCTTCCTCATTCAAAGGACAAAGTGAGAAGAAGGAAAAAAGGTGGGGGCTTTCATCATTTGGAAAACAAAACTATCCTGAACCAATGAAAAGTGTTATTTTCAGGTCACATGACTCGGGCCTTCATCATTTGGAAACCAAAACTGTTCTGAACCAATAAAAAGTGTTAATTACAGGTCACATGACCCGACGCGCTTACGCTACGCGACCCGGGGCGCGCCCCGGGGCGCTTAAGTAGCACGTTTGTATGCGCGTGGGTGCTTCCTGGCGTGCTTAGGCCGTGCGTATCACGGGGACGCGGCTACGCGATACGTGACGATGTTGTTTTCGTTCGCGGCAATAGCGCTAACGGGACGCTTGATGTCATCAGTGATGTCATTTGAGATGTCATCAGTGATGTCATTGGAGATGTCATCAGTGATGTCATCAGTGATGTCACTGACCATGTCATGAATGATGTAATATGTGACATCATCAGCAGTGGATTGCGGGCGCGTGAGTTATAGTGAGTCCAACTAACTATAACGTGGGAATTTCAATGGTTTTCTGTGAGTAAAATGTTCAGCTAACTATAACTGGTGTGAAACCTATGGTTTTTTCAGTGAATTTCAAAGGTTTTTTAAATGCTAATTCCTAACTATAACGAGTGTGAAACCTATAGTTTTTTCAGTGAATTTCAAAGGTTTTTTAAATGCTAATTCCTAACTATAACGAGTGTGAAACCTATGGTTTTTTCTGTGAATTTCAAAGGTTTTTTAAAAGCTAATTCCTAACTATAACGTGTGTGAAACCTATGGTTTTTTCAGTGAATTTGCAACTTTTTTAAAAAGCTAATTCGTAACTAACGAGTTTGAAAACTACAATTTTTAAGTGAAGTATTGTTTTTTGATGATAGGTAATTATTATATCTATTCATTTTTTTCTAATTATTTCCTAATTCTATATTTGTAAAAAACTATTTTTTACATGTTTTTCATATATATGTTTTTTTAATTATTTGTGCACCGGTACGCGCAGCGAGAGCGCCCTGTCGCGATCGAAAAAAAAAATTAATTTATGTATTAAAAGTAAATAATAATATATAAAAGTACTATTTATAATATTTAAGAACCGTATTTGAACTTAAAACGCATTCCCGAAAAACGAGCAAAACGTCACTGCTACGCGCCGCGTAAGCGCCCCCGGTAGCGCTCCAGGAAGCGCCCACGTACATGCCGCGTAAGCGCCCCGGAAGCGCTCCGGAGCGCGTCAAGCCATGTGACCTTAAAATAACACTCTTCATTGGTTCATAACATTTATTTTTTCCAAATATTGAGAACCCCACCCATTTCTCTCACTATTGCTTTGTACTTGGAGAGAGCAAGAGGTGTTCTGTGCATTATCTGCTTCTCAAAGTTTTCTGATCTACAGCAATGGCTGCAAGGGAGTCATCCAGCAGTGTTTCTGAAGGTTTTTTGCCTGGAGACCCTCCTCAGCAAAAAATAAAAGACCACTTCATTTGGAAGTTTTTTTCCATCCCTGAAGGAAAAAAAAAAGGTTAATGCTGCTAAGGTAACCTGCAAGATATGTGGCACTACTTTATCCAGAGGCAATCCTAATAGGAAATATAGCTTTGGAAATGCCACTTTAATTAGGCATGTCCAGAGAAGACACCCAAATAACTTTGCCAGGGAGAGTGTCAGGGACCTGGCACGGAATGCACCAAGAGATGGCGGCATCACCTCCACTGGTGGAGCAACAGCTTCGGGAACACCACGTGGAAGAATGATCCCTAATGTGCAGCCGGTCTTTGCAGGCATAACATTTCTATGCGTGGACTGTGATGAACTGCTCTGTTATGGGGAGCAGAGCATTGAACTTATTGCTAGGAAGAGAGAGGAACACCGCTGCCCTCCCCGTCCCTAATTTTTCACCTTTTTTTGCTCCTGTTGAGCAGTTTTGGAATCCCTGGTTTTGTTTTTCCCCTGAAAAAAATACAAAAAAAATATAAAATCGTTATAAAAAAGTATAAAAAAAATATTTAAAAAAAGAAGAAAAAAAAGTTCTTTTCAGAACTACCTCCAATTCTCAAAAAAGAGCTGTATTCTTTACATATTTTGCAATTCTTTTTTTCAGATAATGTGTACTGAATAAATGAATGAATAAAATGAGTGAATGAAGGGGAGAAAGTGATAGAGGGATCAAGTGACAGAAGACGAGTGAGAGAAGGTGAGTTGTAAACAAGAGTGAGTTGAAGTGGAGAGAACGAAGGAGAGTGCCATTAAAAAAAAAGCTTTAAACATCTCTCACGGCATTTCATATTCTTGTCTGGGTGCCAATTTTATGATTCTGCATGCATTTTCTGCTTGCACCCATGTCAAAAATTGCGCAAGAGTCTTGTAAATATGCCCCTCTTTATCTTATATTCCATCTCAATTGATACCATTACTGAAATACTTTATGCATCTCCCACACCATTTCATATGGTTTTCTATCTGCTATTCCTATCCCTCTCCATACATTCACTGCTTCCACCCATGCTAAAGGTTGCACAAGGCGCTTCAAAAAAAGGAGCATATTTACAAGTCCAATGAAACATTACACAATTTCTAAACCAGCATTGAATCCAAGCATAAAAAACAATTTATAAAGAAGTCTACCTTATAAACACACAGCTATGTCAAAGATTGCGCACGCAGCTTGTAAATATGCCTCTTTTTTTTTGTATATTCTATCTCAGTTTATGCCATTTTAAAAAAGCTTTAAACATCTCTCACGGCATTTCATATTCTTGTCTGGGTGCATATTTTATTATTCTGCATGCATTTTCTGCTTGCACCCATGTCAGAAATTGCGCAAGAGTCTTGTAAATATGCCCCTATTTATCTTATATTCCATCTCAATTGATACCATTACTGAAATACTTTATGCATCTCCCACACCATTTCATAAGGTTTTCTATCTGCTATTCCTATCCCTCTCCATACATTCACTGCTTCCACCCATGCTAAAGGTTGCACAAGGCGCTTCAAAAAAAGGAGCATATTTACAAGTCCAATGAAACCATTACACAATTTCTAAACCAGCATTGAATCCAAGCATAAAAAACAATTTATAAAGAAGTCTACCTTATAAACACACAGCTATGTCAAAGATTGCGCACGCAGCTTGTAAATATGCCTCTCTTTTTTGTATATTCTATCTCAATTTATGCCATTAAAAAAAGCTTTAAACATCTCTCACGGCATTTCATAGTCTTGTCTGGGTGCCAATTTTATTATTCTGCATGCATTTTCTGCTTGCACTCATGTCAAAAATTGCGCAAGAGTCTTGTTAATATGCCCCTCTTTATCTTATATTCCATCTCATTTGATACCATTACTGAAATACTTTATGCAGCTCCCACACCATTTCATATGGTATTCTATCTGCTATTCCTATCCCTCTCCATACCATACATTCACTGCTTCCACCCATGCTAAAGGTTGCACAAGGCGCTTCAAAAAAAGAAGCATATTTACAAGTCCAATGAAACCATTACACAATTTCTAAACCAGCATTGAATCCAAGCATAAAAAAACAATTTATAAAGAAGTCTACCTTATAAACACACAGCTAACATTATGGAAAAAGGTAAAAATATATTTCCTTAATTCACACAGACACTCACTGTGATACTTGTCAAAAATCTTTAAGCTCTCTATCTTTTTTAAAAGAATCATTACTCACCTTTAAAAATGCTTTGGAAGATGTCAAATAGTGTCAGTCACAGTCAACAGATATTCTTAAGCAGAATCTCTGAACAATGCTTCCTTCACTGGAGCCTTACAATAATGGCACATATTCTTTCTCATTTCAGACCCATATTCTTGTACATAGCCAATAAAATGTGTTCCCACACAAATTCAAAACCAAACTGCACATTTTAATTGGTTGTACATTTCAAGACTTTGAAACTCACATAACATTCACCCATCACCCAAGTGCTCATTCACCAAGTAACCATGGTAACTCCCTCTTAAACCAGCACATAGTTCACAAGTTCATCATACTATGTTGCAAAAAAATCCATCAAGGATGTTTGACCTCTCAATCTACTAGCTAATGAAATGCAATGTTTCTTTAAATGACTTTTTCTCAACCATTGAAATGACTTCTTACAAAAAAAAAGCATGCACCCTAATTTTCAGTGGAGATTTTTAACAAAGCTCCAATCATTTCTGGTTATTCATCTGCACTGATTCTCAAACCCTTTTTTTCATAATCAAACTGCCATTTCATTTCCACAACTCATCTGTCTAGAAGCACATCTACCTTCAAAATGACAAAAGTCTGGTTTGTGGGTCATAGCTATGTCCACTGGAGTCAAAATTATGCAGCTAACAGAGGTATTTACAATCTTGATTTACCAAATGTGGACATTGTATGGATTGGACAGAGAGGATTGAGGAGTCACCAATTGATACCATTGGTAAAATCCTTTATGCATTTACCACACCCTGACCTTATTTGTGCACTGTGGTGGAAATGACTTAGGCACTTTGACTGGGGTAGGTCTGGAAATGCTTTTAAAGGACATCTTTAGGCAATTGATGTCACTTTTTCCAAAAACTGCCTTGGTATTTTCTAATATATGCCAAAGGCAAAAATGGAACTGGTCCAACCAATTTTGTCCACAGATTGAGAAAGCAAGGAAACATGTAAATAAATCTGTTTCTGCTTACCTCAGAGACTATGGTATGGGTTCCATTTACCACAACAACTTGTGTTACAACATGCAAGACATCTATAGGAGAGATGGTGTGCATTTTACTGATGAGGGGAATAGAGTTTTCCTCTTGAATATAAGACTCTGCATTGGTACCTACTTGTAGGTACAAAAAACACCTACTTAACACAACAGCTCTTTTCAGAGCTAACTTACCTCAAAACACTCTACATTATTTTTTTACTCTATTTTTTTACACTGTTTTTCCCCGTGGTGCGCTCAGGGTGTGCTTACCGGAGAGCACACCTGGGAGCGCACCCAGTGCTTACCCCGTGAAAATAAATAAAAATAAAAAACTTTTTTTGCCCTTCAAGAATCCTTCTAGGCCCCCCTCAGAAAACCTAGGGGGTCAGGGGGTGTCTACTCTGCCCCCTTTTAATTATTTCCCCCTTTCGTTTTTACCTCTTGTGTCTCGATTCTACCGAGACACAAGATGGCGGACTCTCCGGACTGTTTAGAATGTTGACAGACACCCGACAGCCAATCAGCTTTCCGCTCGCGCATTCCCGTAGCGCGCCGGGTGCGTTCCCTGGTACGCGTACCTGTAAGCGCTCGAAGCGCGCATATAGATATATATGTGTTTTTGAAGTTAATTTTCAAAAAAAACACTGGAGCAATTTTCAGCAAATATAGCAAAGGCACATCTGCGTAGCAGTCCCTACAATTTTGCCAAGTTTGGCGTAATTCCGTTCAGCAGTTCGGGCTGTAGACTTGTCAGACCGTCCAATGGAAATTAACATGGGGAAAACACGTTTTTAGACCCCCCTTTTTTCTCAGCCCCCACTTCACGAATCCCCCACGAAACCTCCAGGGAAGGAGCGCAGCGGAGCTGGCCAAAAGTTTGGAGAATTACACACAAATTCCTCAACCGGCGCCAGAGTTATTCCCAATAGAATGTTGCGGATTTCCTATGGTAGCCAATCCTAACCATAACTACCTACTGGAGACCGCCATGAGGTAATATATATATATATATATATATATTTATATATATATATTCACAGAAAAAACCATAGGTTATAGACCATATATAGTTAGGAATTAGCATTTACAAAACCTTGAAAATTCACTGAAAAAACCATAGGTTATAGACCATATATAGTTAGGAATTAGCATTTAAAAAACCTTATTTTACTCACACAAAACCATTGAAATTCCATATATAGTTAGTTGCACTAACTATATATCGCGCACCTGTAATCCACTGCTGATGATGTCACATATTACATCATTCATGACATGGTCAGTGACATCACTGATGACATCACTGATGACATCTCAAATGACATCACTGATGACAACATCCAGTGATTATGTGTTTCTGTAAAGTTTAAATATGTTTTACATATTGAAGAATGAGTGGATGTATAAGTGTCTCAATGAAGGTTTTAGTAGGTGCGTGATTGACTGTATGAGTGAGTGATTAAATGCGTCTTACTAAATGCACGGGTTAGTAACTAAACTGTCTGAAAGTGTGCATCAGCATGTCTGTTGTTGTGCAAGCTGCTGCATGTGTTGATCAGTAGCTATATAAGTAGCTATATGGGTTATTGATTGGTTGCACAAGTATTTGTATGGGAGACTGAGTGTGTGTATGACTGGCTGGGAGGTGTGTGACTCTGTGCAGATCAATGTGTACTTGTGTCAGTGATTCTATAAGAGAGTAAGTATGTGTTAGTATATGTTTTAAAATGTAAGGTACTCTATGTTTAACTGTGTAGATTAGAAAATGGAACTGTGATTGATTCTTTACAGGACTGACTAGGTGTGTGAGTAACTCCATGGATGAGTGGCAGAGTGTGAGTGTCTGTATAGGTGTATGAGTGCATATGATAGTGTTGTAAAGATGAGTGATTGTATGTATGAATGATTGTATGGGTGAATGAGTGAATGTGTGTGTAGACGTAGGAATCAGTGAGTGGGTATGTAGTAACTAGTATTGGTGTGTCAATGGTTTCAAAAATTATACTCTGTATTTAACACTGGGTGTAACAGAGGTTATATTAAAGTGTGAGGAGATGCATTGTATTGTCACATTAATGATATCATCATTGATGTGACCATTGATGTCAAATGAGATATCATCAGTGATGTCATTTGAGATGTCATCAGTGATGTCATCAGTGATGTCACTGACCATGTCATGAATGATGTAATATGTGACATCATCAGCAGTGGATTACGGGTGCGCGATATATAGTTAGTGCAACTAACTATATATGGAATTTCAATGGTTTTGTGTGAGTAAAATAAGGTTTTTTAGATGCTAATTCCTAACTATATATGGTCTATAACCTATGGTTTTTTCAGTGAATTTTCAAGGTTTTGTAAATGCTAATTCCTAACTATATATGGTCTATAACCTATGGTTTTTTCTGTGAATTTCATTGGTTTTTTAACAGCTAATATCTGTAGCTGTAAAATGTATTCTTCTTTAAATCCAAAAATATATTTTATATGTTTATGAATAATTTTTTTTTTAAAATATTTTTTTTTCTTCGTTCCCGCTTCGCGAATCGGGAAGCTTCCCGTTAGCTGACCTTGATGCCGCGAAATAGACCGCGAGCCGGTAAACGTTTCTTTACCGCAACTGCCGCGTTAGAAAACAACATCGTGACGCCTCCCGTCCGCATGACGTTTCGCGTTGTCGCGTGATACGTCATATGACGTGCTACGTTAGCGAACTCGTACGCTTACCGAGTCGCAAAGCACAGGTTTCTGGAAGCAAACCGGGAGGCCCTGCAAAGCGCGTAACGTAAACACAGCAGGTCATGTGACTTGGTAATAACACTTTTCATTGGTTCATTTCACTTTCGGTTTCCTAATGATGTAAGACTAGGTCATATGATCTAAAATGAACACTTTTCATTGGTTGAGAACTATTTTTTTTCCCAAATGGTGAAAATCCCTCCTTCTTTCCTCACTCTGACTTTCATCATTGTGAGAGAAAGACCCTTTGTTACCAGTGAGCAATGGCTTCTTTACTAGCTTCAGCTGGTGCTTCCCCACCACCTCCACCACATCCAAGGAAGAGTGGACCACCTGCTAAAGTTATAATTCAGCAAGAAGAGGAAGAAGAGGAACAGGACGACCTAGATAATCTCCCTATTATGGCCAGAAGATCTGTTGTACCGGAAGTAACGGGACCAGAGGGCAGGGAGATGGTGCCAAATATACAAACGAGATTTCGTGAAGTAAAACAAGTCTGCGTACATTGCAGTGGAATCATTTGCTACGCAGAAAGTAGCATCACTCTGATCAACAGAGCTATTAACAATCATGCTCATGTTTGTCCGAAACTCCCCAAACAATAAATTCTTTTTTTTGTTTTCTTCCTCCTGTTGAGCCCTTTACAATGAATCGTTTTCGTTGCCCCCTCCGAAAAAAAACCAAAAAAAATATAAAACTGTTCAGAAAAATTCAAAAAAAGTAAAAAAATGTTCAGAAAAATAATAAAAAAAATATAAAACAACAAAAACAATTTAAAAAAAAGTTCTTTTCAGAACTACCTCCCCGTTATAAAAAAATTGGTACAATATTTGCAACTGTGCCAACCTCTATTTCTCTTAGTTCGCTTCCCAGTTCGCTCCCCGGTACGCGAACCGGAAGCGAACCAAAAAATTTTTTTTATAAAAAAGAACAGTAAGTATAAGGGAAGGAAACAGACAGTTATGTTAAAAGAAAGACAGCTATAGGGGAGTAAACTAGAGATACTATTACCCGTAATCCACTGCTGATGATGTCACATATTACATCATTCATGACATGCTCAGTGACATCATCAGCAGAGGATTGCGGGTAACAGTATCCCTAGTTTATTCCCTATAGCTGTGTTTCTTTTAACATAACTGTCTGTTTCCTTCCCTTATACTTACTGTTCTTTTAAAAAAAAATTTTTTAGATCTGTCAGAAACAGTGAAAGTAATGAAATATAAAAGACTACGTAGAATATGAGCACTGTATGCAACAACTTTGACACTGACAGAAGCCTCACCTTCTCCATGCCTCCTACACAGTTCTACATGTACATCATAAATGCAAACAGAACAGAATTAATTATACATGTTAAATGGTTTATTTTTGCTGTTCTCAGAATGTATCAAATTTCACTAAAACAGTGACTTGAAGGTATTCATCATATAACAGCGGGGAAAAAAAAACACAATCAAAATGATTGTGTTTAAAAAACCCATACATTACAAATCAGAATTCAGAACTCCTTAAAGTTAACTTACTTTCCATGACGGCCAAGGATGTCCTATGAACAGCTTACACTCTGTTGTGCTGTTATTACTTTCAACCCGCCACTTTCTGAAAGAAAACCTCCATCGTTTTCAAAAACATGTTACATACAATAAATGACTTCTCGCTCTCTACCACACGATTCCACAAGGCCAAATCGTGTCAGAGCCATGTATAACTCTTGGATTTCTTGTAAGCCAATCCCGTCTTTTCGCATTTCCGCAACTTTCAGAATTAAAATGTTGAAGATCATTTACACAATCCTGGACTAGTAATATCTTCCCCTTCTTGCTCAATCATGTTCTACATTTCCTATCACACTGATACTGCTTACTATGAAGCAGACTTACACTACCTTTATGACTAGTACAATTATTTAATTCTCTACATCACTTTTAATCACAAAGCAATGTAAAACAGTAGACAGCATTGCAGACTTACATTCCCTCTACTCCATGTTTTGATTCGCTGCTTCAATTAGCTTATAAAAAGAAATAGTTTTTCTGAACTCATTCAAAGTGCACGTATTTCTCAATAACGTCCAGTGTTATGGTAAAAAGTTATGTCTCTGTACTACACTTATCCTCAAGGCCAAATAGTGTAGGAGCCATGAGAACTTCTTGAAATTCCTCAGAGCACATGCCGAGATTCTTTCCCTAAAATTTTGGTTTTAAAAACACCAGGTAAGAGTTTTTAAGGTCATATGGCAATTTTTTTTTGAAAATTAAAACAGAATCATTGCAGAATGACCAGCCATTTCTACACTTTAAATAAGCTGTATAATGTCCTGATGTTATTGAAGGACCATCATGATATATAATTGCTACAGTTACAAAAGTCCTTCCTGATATTGACAACTGTGAAGCCACAACATTTTTAATTAAAGTTGTCAATTTTGTTCCATCAGGCCTACATCGTTGGAACATTAAAAGGACATACTGGCCATATGTTCGTATAAATAAAGTGGACATCATTTCAGATTTACATTGGCTACACTCCATGTTGTGATCAGCTGCTTTTACTAGCTTATTAAAAGAGACTGATTTACTGTCTGGCAAAGTTAAATATATAAATCTTTCTGAGTCTACACTAGTAGTAGCTGATACCCTACAGTTCTCGCAGTCATGCTGCCATTGATAAGAAAGCCCAAACAGGTGATCTACATCTACACCTTCATCATGCAATACATCAAGCATATACATTAAAAACTCCTGACAATCTTGCTGACTATTTTGAGAGAATTGTGTTTGGCCTGAACATCTGTCTAACAGATTTCGAATTTCAGACACACTTTCTATGTTTGTTCTATCAGTGCTACATTTCTCTAACACAGAATTTAACAAACTGCAAAATCTTTGATCCGAATTGACCACAATCTGTTCTTTTAAAGTTTCTAGAGAAAAGACAACATTAACCACTACATTAGCATAGCAGTTGACACCAGAACTGTTTTCAAATTGAAAACCAACAACATCTTCAACAGAATCCTTTTTGTTTCTGCTTATAATTTCAGGTTCATCAACTTTTCGTCTTTTTGCTACAACCTCCCCAGTATTGGTCACATTTCTTCGTTTCCGGCCTACCACACGTTTCTCAAACAAAGGATACTGAGGCAAATGTGGCGCATACTCTCTTCTCAACCTATTGTATTCCTTAACACAATCTAGATCCGCACAAATGTTTGTGACATCACACTCAATCAAGTACAATCCCGATAAAGTCCTAACTCGTGACAATGCCACATATGCCATACCCTCCTTGAACACAGAACTGCCAATATTCACCAATGCACAGTCTACACTTAAACCTTGCGATTTATGGATTGTCACCGCATATGCCAAGCAAACAGGAAACTGCTTACGACGAACATATAAGTCTTTTACAAGCAAAAATCTAGCAGAACAACGAGCAATTAGCTGTACTTCCTCAATGCCATCAAATTTAATTTTTAAAAATTCAATTCCATCTCTATTTCTGTATTTCACAAAATCAACAACATTACCCATTGATCCATTTACCAGACCTCTTTCAACATGTAAATTCCTTCTTAAAATTATACGGCAGTTCAAGCACACATTCAGAGTCTTTTCAAAACCCGCAGTTTTAGATATACTCTTCTCTAATGAAACCAATTTTGTTTTCAGATTCTCAGACAAAATAATTGTTGATCCCATATGCTCTACTCTGTCAATAGCTTCCAATTTCACAATCTCTTGCTTTTCTAAATGCAACATTTTGTTGTTGAATTTGGCACATTCTGCAAGAGTTGGCATCAAACATATTCCAGATTTTTTCTCAGTAACTTTCTGAAAAATATTCTCAGGCACAACATCTTCGTCTGGATATAAATTTGTCAGTAATCGTGCATGTAAAGCTTCTTTCCCATGCTCGGTCACTTTTCCAATTCTAACATCTTGTAGAATAGTCTTGTAAACTTCATCCTTTGCCTGACGCATATTTTCATGCAGTTCAGCATAATTGAAGTTTAACCATATATTGACGTTGCCAATACTCCCTAAGCACTTCCTGGTATCTTCATGCGTGAGCATTTTGAACACATGTTGCCCTTTCACTGGTGTCAGCTGCAGAAGATCTCCAAAAACAATGATGTGTTTGCCACCAAATAACACATCATACTCTGTTTTGAGAACTTCTTGCATTCTCAAATGCACAAAGGCAAGCATAACATTGGAAACCATGCTTACTTCGTCAATGATAAGAAGTTTCATTTTCCTCAAGACTCTTGAAACTTCAAAACAAGCATCTCCAGATAGCTTGTGATATTCTAATTTGTTGTCATGCTCCACTGGCAGCATCAGTAAACGATGTAAAGTAATCCCTTTAATGTTATGTGCTGCCAGTCCAGTTGGAGCGGTGACAACACAAGACAGCGATGACTCTGTCCTTTCCTGCAAATAACATGAAATTGCTTTAATAAGGAAACTTTTTCCAGTTCCCGCTTCTCCACTCACGTACAGTCGGACAGGCTTCAACGACGTACATGAGCACTCTTTCTTATCATGACTTAATCCATGATCAATTTGCATGGTAAGTTCGTCATATATTTTCCTCTGCTCAACGTTGAGTTGTCTTTCCAACTCTTCTAAGTTAACCGCATCCTCCTGAGCATGTGCCATGGCTCTTTCCACTTCATTCATAGCAGTGGCAGCTTCATTTTCGATAAGAGGTCCTCCTAGTGGATCCTGACTCAATGAAGCAGAACTCTGACTGTCCTGAGAACTGTCTCTGGCAATCTCGGCTGCAATCGTTGCTTCCTGCTCAATTTCCACATTCAACATTTCTACATATTTGGGAAAAGCAGGACATTCTATGGTCTCCTTGGCAGCATTGAAAGAGTCTTCGTAACAGAGGAAATCTCCAAGCAGTTCCTCTTCTGCACGCCAAGGCTTAAAAAGTTGCAAAAGTGCTAAATAGAAAAACTCCTTTTTTTCAGGAGATTCGCCACTCAATTTTCGATGGTTTATCAAGTGGCATTTTCTTTGCTTGACCAGACATCCCTCACTTCCTATTACAGCATACACTCCTTTCTCAGTATCTTCTTTGATGTTCCTCTTGAATATGTAATTTTGCAGAACCTCATACAGACAAACATTCTCGAGGTGACTGCTTCGATTTGGATAATATGTATCCAACATGTTGCTCTTCAAAATGTCGGTACTGTTTGGCTCCTTTTCCGCCAAATACTCAATTTCCCGCACAGGTTTCAGAACTCGATTACGCGTTGCAGCAAGACCAACACTCGCCCAAACGATACTCCTGGACTTGGCATAGAGACTTGCTGAAGACAACCGGTCAGAACATTCGTAAGCTCCGATTTCTCGATGCGACAACATCTTCAGACTGAAACTGTACAACTTCTTGCTGAGGCTCTTTTCATGGGAAATGTCCTCCCACATATCCTTCAATTCTGTCTTCTCTTTTTTGGTGATGTAAGATGTCACATACCTAGCCACAGCCATACAGTTATCAGCCACAAACTGTATATCCATGTTAGCATTCCACATGGACAAAATCACCGGGTTGTAGTCGTTGATGTACTTAGACTCTTCGTTCCTCTTCAAATTGTATGTGTTTTTAGGTGATTTCTTCATCACATTATGTCGCAGCGAAGACATCAAACTGTTCACTCTTCCTTTAGAAATCACCGATCGTGGAAAGCCGAAACGAAATTTGGTGTAGAACTTGTCTTTGTTCCGGAATTTACGACGACAGTACTTTCCACATCGATGGCTTTGGAAACGTAGAACTTTTTCTCTTAGGCTTTTTTTCTCCTTTGCGTTTGGAACAGCACACGTAGAATACTGTTCTATGAAACTCATCACTGAGTCGTCTGCATCCGTTCCAAATTTAGGTGCATCCTTGATCCACAGCAACATATGTATATGAGGAGCACCTCTTGCTTGGTACTCCTTCCTCCAGAAGAAATCCAACACCTCTCCAAGAGGTGGATTCTTCTTATTCATGATGAAAGACATCATACCTTCAAATCTATGATTGAAGTACCTACATACATTGACTGGATCCAAAGAGCACAGTTCTCCGGGTGTCTTGAATTCGATGTTTTCTACGTTAGCATTTGCCTCTCGTAGAAATTCAAGTAAGTCTTCCCAGCCATACTCAGCACAGCTCAAAGTGAGGAACCATGTGGGAGTTCCTAAGTTCCTCAGCATACATTTTAAATCACCATGACGACGGTACCAGTACTCATTAGTACCACGCTGACACGCCATGAGATTAATCAGGTGAGAATCCAAAATACTGTCTTGGACATTGACTTTATCCATAAAGTCACTTGCCGAGATGTTTTGCATGTGTATACCACTTTTCAAGATGTGGTTCACTGCATATGACAGTCCAGACAGATCGCTTTCAAACAGGAGATGAAACAAATAAGGAATGCATTGTCGAAACCTAGGATCTCCTGCATCAATCGCAAAGTCCGGTATTCAGAAGCAGGAATTTGATGAGGTCGCTCATCATATCTTCCTCCCTGACCTGTTGGAAAAAGCTGTGGGAAACACCGAGCTTCCAAACTTTCCTCCCAAACACTAATGGGACTCCCTTTCGCTTGTTTCATTTGAAACAACTCAATAGCATTCCCCATGACTTCCTTGGAATGCAAAGGATGAACACTATAATGTTCATATATTTCTTCACTAGTACAGGGTTCTACTTTCTCAATTTGACCAGCACACAAATCGCTATCCTCTTCCTCACTTACTTCCTCTTCTGCAACATATACATTTTTATAGTATTTATTATATTTTTTCAAATACAATGTTGCCCTTTTGACTTTCCTAACATCTACTAAATCTTGCCATATTTTCTTATTCTTTGTCGGAACCCCATTAACTAAGATAACCAGAGGTTCCTCTTCCACTTTTTCTACTCCAATTGTGTTAATGTTTTTCTTCAAATCTAGAGGCAAATAAACAACTCTTCCCTTTAATCCTCTCTGTAAATCTGATGGAGGCAATTTCCCTGTCTTTGGCTCCATTCTTACAATAGCCTGAAAGGGATGGATACTTTGAATCAAAATAGATTCATAAGTATTTAAATCCTTCAATTCAGAAGGAATTTCAACCAATTCCAGATTATTATGAACTGCTCTAGCAGGCATCTGGTTTTGATTTAATTTGTTACAACAATAAGTACACACACGTTGATCCAATCCCAAATCAAAACAATTTTCTACCATCAAGTATGTTGTAAAATCCTTCCATTCACTATTATTTTCCCTTTCACTTTTTCCATATAAATCCACTAACTTAGTCTGATTCTTATAATAAGTGCGTCGACAACACACACAAGTGAAATTTGGCCTCTCACTTGATTTCACCTCAAACGTCGCAATTTCCCTCTGGAAATTATCTGTACTGGAAACCTGTACACTATCTTCCACATTACTCTCTTCTTCTTGGTCAATTTCAACATTCTCCTCTTTACTTCCAAAGTAACAAAACTCAATTTCTTCACATATATTCTTCACATCTATTTCAGAACCATGCAAAAGAGCAGCGCATAATTGTTTTAGCATAATTGCTGGACTCTTAGCATAATACAACATTCTAACTAATTTCCTCACTTTATTATGATGCACTGCTAGCATCCTGAAATGATGAAAAACACTCTGGCATACTCTCCTGGAAAGACAAGCCAGTGAATGACCATGCAAACCTATCACTTCTCTCACTCTGCAAGGATCTAATTCTTGCAACAACTTCATTTTCTGCTTCAAACTTTTCTTACTAAATGACCGTATAAAATCACAAAGCAAATTGATGGAATCCTGTCGTACACTGCAAATACTACTACACTTCCAGGTGTACACAGGACCCTTAGGACGTCTCCCTAAAACCTCATTACCTAACACCTCTTCTATCTCTGTTCTCACAAGTTTTTCTTTTTCAACTGGACAACCATCTTTCACTTCATAAGCTCGACCACTGGTGTCAACTGCATGCACCAAATCATTATCCTGGAAATAACTCTCCTCATTAAAAAATGCCTCAGAGCTTGAACTATGCATCCATTCTCCAGAAAAAACTTCACAAAAATTACTACGATTAACTATTCTCTTCCATCTACTATTTCTTTTGAAATCATAAATTACCTTGTTTAGCTTCCTAATTCTATTGATTGTCAAAATAAATAACTTACGTTTAATTTCAAATGCCTGATCAATAACTTTCTCAACTATTTTTTTTCTCTTATAAAAAACCACTTTCTGCTGACCTTTCTTAATATTTTTTAACAAATTCCCAATTATCCTGTTGCGGAACATTCGTTTACGAATATCCCTAAACTGTTGTTTCCTTCTACTTTCATGCATAGAGTTATCTCTTACTCTAGCAGTAACATTTCTCATTGGCCTTTCCTTACCATTTGAATTCGGTCTCCTTTTCTGGAGTGAAACATTTTCTGTAGTAATATTTTTTTTACTACACATATTTCTTATGACTGTTTTTCGACTCTTACCCGGTGCTTTCTTGGTGACTTGACAAATCTTTTTGTTAGAGGACTGCTGCAATATTCCATGCTCCTGCTGTCTTTGACGTTTTCCAGCCTTTCTTACTCTTTCTTTGCTAGGCATCCTAAAATCTTGAAATAATGTGCAGTTGAATCTGTGGTAAAATATAATAAAAAATGTTATTAACCACTATTACCCAACAGTAAATTAATAACAGTCATCAAAAACTTAACACACTACTTAAGTATATAATATACTGAAGCCTATCTCCAATTTTTCACTGAACAGGACTCATCTCTTCTTAACCTTGGATAAACCTCACCTACTCTGTGTCCCCTGCACATAATTAAATGTAAAGGGGCAGATTTATATTAACTAGCACATCCCCAGGGATGCACCAGTTAACGTGCACCGCTGCTCTGCCACCCAAGGATGTGCCGCATTTACAATCAGATAGGACAAAGCTACATCAAAACCCTGCGCCTGCTTGAAGCAGGCATAGATCTTGACGCAGGTAGGCTGAAAGCTAAAGCAACAACTAAGTGTCGTGTGCAGAAGTTACAAAAAAGGAAAAATGGCGTTTAAACCAGTAATGAGACCATGCTAACGTAATACAGAGTAAAAATATCCAGGATCTACATCAGTTTGGGGTTCACGAACCTGGCAGGTACAAGGCACTGAGGCTTTCCACCGTGCATGTCTCATCCCAAAACATATGTTGTTTGTGAATGAAACAATTTCCCAGACCAAATGCTTTGGATTGGCTACTTCTAAAAAATTAAACACCCCTACTATCCCGGAGTTAGAGGAATACGATGGTTGGAGTAATTTTACTCGTTGTCTATTAAAGATTTACAGGCCCTACTCCGTAATTCTTCCTTTAACATTTCCAGTATAAATCCAAAAGGTTGACTGCTTTGGCAACGTGCCTTATCCACGGTTTAATAACGCTGCCTTTTGCTTTATATAAGTTTTCAAATTGTATGAAATATATACCAATAGGTCGTTATTAACCTTTAGGTAGTGGTTTTCTTCATCAAGTCTGGTCGCTTCCATACACATACAGATTTTCAAAGATGATCAAGAACTTTATCTGAATGGAGAGGAATGCACTGAGACGCCAGATCATTCACTAATGTGTAGGCACAGACAGTTACACGGTTCATGCAACAAACACCGACCAAATATGGCTTGCGTGTTGCAAGGCACGCCAGTTCCTGCTATCATCCCCACGTTCAAGTTCTTGGAAAATGGTAGTTATTTGATGCTCAATAATGAAGATTGTTCTGGGTTAATTAAAAGTATTCATTTTATCGTAACAGTAAATGAACGGGTTATTTGCTACAGAAATGTTCTATTTCCTCCCACACATGAACATAGGGAGTTTTCAATCTGGCCACAAATACCAACCTTGGGAGCACATTTCAACAGCATGGCAAGAATAAGAGCTCTTTTGTCTCAGAGAGAGGTGGCCTTGAGTTCGGCCCGTGAAACTTTCGTGCTTCACATAGCGAACACCCGTACAGAGGTGCAGACCCTTTTAAATACAGATTCGACTTTGCATTTCAGCAAGATTACCCATTCATTTCCATGCAGCAGGAGGCCCATAGGAATGAAGGTGCAATTTGCGATTAGCAATTACCTCATCGCAAATTACGAATTTTTCCGACGGTGCAGGGGTATCTCAAGAACACCCTGCTGCACCCCTGAAAAAAAAATTTGGGGTCATATGGCGCACATAAATTTTGAAAACATTCCTTTACCTCAAAAACGATTTTCAACTCATAATTTGAAAACACTGCACATGGGGAAATGACTTAAAATGTCCTTAAGACACATAAAAGCATTTTTTGATTGCCTTTGCAGCATGTTTCAGTCACCTTTAACATGCCTATGTAACGGAAACATTCAAAATCTAAATTTGCCATGCACAGGTGGGAGCATATTTACAAGCAATTTGCTCCACAGACAAACTTCTTACATTGAAATGGGAAAGACTCTCAATTACCTTATAAAGAAGCAGACACCATTATGTCCTTCTCATCAATATTAAAACCATTGCTTTTTCTCAAAAACGATTTACAAGTCATAATTTGAAAACACTCCACAGCTCCTATGCACATAAAAGCCCTGTCAGTACTAATACTTCACATTTTCTCCAATTACAATTTCTCAAACAAACAAAATCTATTTGTGAAACACTTGAGACAAAGCAACATTTGAAAAACACAACTTTCTTCATAATTTTCTCCTTAAAGCACACTATTTTCTATCTAAATTAAAGAAATTTTTTCTCACCTTAGCAAGTACTTTGAGTTTCAAAACAGTCTCAGAAACACACCAATTTGTCTTCAGCAGAGCAAAAGGTATGCACTCCAGAGTCTGCAGCTATCAAAAGCACAGAAATGCTGTAATTCCTCACACAGATCTCTCATGTCACCCAATCAAAACTCTTCCCTCACTTTTTTTCAAAGCAAAACCCTTCCCCCCTCTGCCCCCTCTCTGCTTTTTCTGCATAGCAACCACCTCTTGCAAGACCTCTCACACAACAATGTTGCAATTGAACTCTGAACTCTCAGTGCACCTGCATATCCAAAGCATTCTTTCATTTAATGATTTTTTCTTCGCCACTCAAAATACATCTTTCAACGAACTCATCCATGCACACTAACTTTCTGTTTTCAGCAATCAAAATCCACCAATCACTCTTACTGCTTCATTAACACAGAAACTCCTCAGTTTTTTTCATTTTACACTCTCATTTTTTCAACTGCCATTTCATTGCCACACTTCATCTGACTGCAGGAGAACCTTCTCTCGCCATGTTTTCTGTCTGGATTGTTGGACATAGCTACATCTATTGGGCTCAAAGGTACGCTGAAAACAGGAATTTACCTAACCTCAATTTACAAGATGTGGAAATTAAGTGGTTTGGCCACAGAGGATTAAAATGTCACCAATTGATACCATTGGTGAAAACCTTTATGCATTTGCCAAAACCTGACCTGTTAATTGTGCACTGTGGAGGTAATGATTTGGGCACTTTGACTGGGGTAGGTCTGGAAATGCTTTTAAAGGACACCTTTGAGCAATTGATGGCACTTTTTCCTCAGACTGCCTTGGTATATTCAAATATATGCCAAAGACAGAAATGGAGGTGGTCGAACCAATTTTGTCCACAAATTGAGAAATCGAGGAAGCATGTAAACAAATCTGTTTCAGCTTACATGAGAGACCATGGAATGGGCTCCCTGTACAACAATAACTTGCGTTACTACATGCAAGATATCTACAGAGGAGATGGAGTTCACTTCTCAGATGAGGGCAACAGAGTTTTCACTCTGAATTTAAGAATGTGCATTGGTACCTACTTATAAGTACCTAAATGTACCATAAACCCAAAAGCTCTTCTCAGAGCTACCCTACATCTGATCACTCACAATTATTATTGTACTCTAACTTTTTTCACTAATTTTCAAGAAAGTACGCTCCCCAGAACGCTTCCCGGTTCGCGAACCGAGCGCACTCCACGCAAAAAAACTAAAAAAACGGTATATATTTTTTTGCCCTGCGAGAACCTTTCAAAGCCTCCACATCAAACCTAGGGGGTCAGGGACGATCTACTATGCCCCCTTATGGTCATTTGCCCCTTCGCTTTGGCCTCCTCTTGTCTCTCGATCCTACCGAGAGACAAGATGGCGGCCGCTACGGACTGTTTGGAATGTTTACAGACGCCGAAAAACCAATCAGCTTCGCAAACCTCCGTAACGCGAAAAGTACGCGAAGCGGAGCGCTGTTACAGATATATATCTTTTTTTGAACGTTAATTTCTCAAAATCCACTGGAGCACATATATTGAGACCTAGCAAAGGCACATCGGGCTACCAGTCCCTACAATTTTGCCAAGTTTCGTGCAAATCCATTCAGCCGTTCGATTATTATTATTATTTTTTTTTTTGCCCCGCGGGGCCCTTTTAAAACCTCCACATCAAACCTAGGGGGTCAGCGAGGATCTACTATTCCCCCTTATGGTCATTTGCCCCTTCGCTTTCGCCTCCTCTTGTCTCTCGATCCTACCGAGAGACAAGATGGCGGCCGCTACGGACTGTTTGGAATGTTGACAGACGCCGGAGAACCAATCAGCTTCGCTTCACAAAGCTCCGTTGCGCGAAAAGTCCGCGAACCAGACCGCTGCCTGGTCCGCGCTTACAGATATATATCTTTTTTTAAACGTTAATTTCTCAAAATCCACTGGAGCACATATATTGAGACCTACAAAAGGCACATCGGGCTACCAGTCCCTACAATTTTGCCAAGTTTCGTGCAAATCCATTCAGCCGTTCGGGCTAAAAGTGAGGCCAACCGCCCTATGGAAATTAACATGGGAAAAACGTGTTTTGGGACCCCCCTTTTTTCTCGGCCCCCCCTTGACGAACCCCCCCCAAATTTTCAACGGCTGCTCAGAAACATAATGTGCCATTTTCCTGAAAATTTCAGCCAATTCCGTCCACAAACGGCAAAGTTATTAGACATAGAATTTTCAAAAAACCCATAGAGAAAAAATCCTAACTATATATACCTACTGGCGACCGCCAGTAGGTAATATATATATATATATATATATATATATGTATATTTATTTATTTATTTTCACTAAAAAAACAAAGGTTTCAGGGATGTTATAGTTAAAAAATAGCATTTGAAAAAACTTAGAAATTCACTGAAAATACCACAGGTTTCAGGGACGTTATAGTTAGTTGGACATTTCACTTGTACAAAACCAGAGAAATTCGGCCGTTATAGTTACTTGGTCTAACTATAACTCGCGTCCCCGCAATGCACTGCTGATGACGTTACATATTACATCACTCATGACATGGTCAGTGACATCACTGATGACATCACTGATGAAATCTCAAATGACATCATTGATGACATCATCCAGTGACTGTGAGCTTCTTTAAAGTTTACATATGTATTATATATATGCCAAGGTATATTGAAGAGTGAGTGGGTGTAGGAGTGTCTGAATGGATGAATTAGCAGGTTAGTGATTAAACTGTGTGAATGTCTGTATCAGTCTCTCAATTGGTGTGTAAGCGGCTGTATGGGTCGGTGAGTGGCTACTTTAGTGTCTATATAGGTTATTGATTGGTTGTCTGGGTATCTGTATAGGTGCCTGAGTGTCTGTATGAGTGGGTGGGGGTGTGTAACTCTGTGCATATATGTGTGGGTGGGTGCTTCACTGGGTGTAGAGGTTCAAAAGTACATCTGAGATGGTCTGTATGGGTGGGTGAGTGTTTGTACAGGTGTGTTGGTGAGTGAATGGATATCTCAGTGGTACATGTGTACAGGGGGGGTCACCTGGGTTTTTGGCCCCGGGCTGACGGCCATCTTGGGAAGCCTACCAAACCCACACATTTATGAAAAATGGACATCCAGGGAAGCCCAGCGAGGCATGGCTTGCCTGGACATCCCAAAGTTTTCCTACCCCGAATCCCTTGAAAACCTCACATTTAGCTGAAAAAATAAAAATTTTCTCAAATTTCTGTGTGGGAAAGTTCTGGAATCTCCATGTATCCACAAATTTCCTACCACCCAGCATTCCCCGAGGTCTCCTGATAAAAATGGTGCCTCACTTGTGTTGGTGAGTCAAGTACCCACGACAGGCAAGGGCCAAAAACGTATCGAGGAGACATCAAAATTACCTATCACAAAACAACCTGGTTTTGCAAGGGTGTCACCTGGGTTTTTGGCCCAGGGCTCGGCAGCCACCTTGGGAAACTACCAAACCAATACATTTTTTAAATCTAGACACCCGGGGAAGTCTAGCGGGGTATGACTTGCATGAATCCCTCAACATTTTCTTACACAGAACCCCCTGCAAACCTCAAATTTAGCTGAAAAAAACACATTTTCCACAGTCTACCTGAGTAAAATGATACCTCACTTGTGTGGACGTCCAATGCAGAATTGGCTAAAAAAAAAAAATGTTTTATTTAGCGCACCTGTGGCTACCTGCTCTGAGCCTACTGGATGAAAGCAGGCCTGTTGGCAGACAAGGCCAGACAAGCTAGCAGGCCTAGGCTTCAAAATGGCCACCAGCCACATGGCCAGGCACACCCAACTACAAGAAACAGAAGACAGACAATGCACTGCAGGCCTATTGTAAAAAGCACACTGCCAGCCTTCAAAATGCCCGCCAGCCTCATGGCCAGGCCTACCCACAACAAGAAGCCTAGGCCACAAAGGAATAGCATGCAGGTCTATATGGCAAAAGCAGGACAGTAATAACTCCCACCACAAAAAAAGGAAACCAGCCACATGGACACTCACAAATCACAAGCAACAAGCAGGAGGCCTGGGAAACACCATGAACTGACAAAAGGCCTATAAAAGCCAGGCAAAAGATGCATGCTAAAGCACACAGCTCTGTCTTTTTAATGCAAAAACAAAAATACACAGGCCACAAAAGGTCTGCTGTGTGCATGGATTGCACACCAACACACTCCAGACACACACAACAGAGGTATTTCTTTAAGACACCCAACAACAGAACCCCCCCAGAAAAATACATTTCCCAACTTAATCCAATGCCATCAATGCCCAGAATGATTATTGAAAATCAAATACATTCAAAACACATCAAAGGAACAGTCGCTTCATCGTGCACCCACCCATGACTAGCTCCGAGCCTACTGACTACTACTACCCACAACAATTTAAAAAAAAAGGAATGATGAGTACCAAAATTACATTGAAGTTGCAACAACTGCAATGCCCCCAATCAAACAGACACAACACCAACTTACTTGTAACATATCAAGTTAAAAAATCCTCAAATCCAATGATAATGATGCAGCAGACAAAAAGAGTGATCTTTCCAGCTCAAAATCCAAAGGCAGAATGAGCAGAAGATGGGCGAAGCACTGGGAGGAGCCTGCTTGACAGGAACAGGAAGTTGGAGATTCTGTGGCACTTCCTCCCTCTCCCCCCATTTTAAAAAATAACTTCTTGCACAAAGAAGGAAAGACAAATGTCAATCTGACGAGTTTTTTTCATCCAAATCATCATTTACAGAAGGTTGTATGCTGCAAGAGATAATATTCTTCTCCAAATTGAAAATTTTACATGTTCGAGTTCTCGAGCCTCACCTTACTACCGCCGGATGTTGATGGCCGTCCAAAATGACGTGTGTGTGTTGTTTCGCTCCCTGTCGCTTTGGATATGATGTGTTCACGTCCTCATGCTCTCGCACACAGTGGACAATAATGTGTTTGAGATCTCAAACTCTCGTGGTGCATGATCGCGAGGCGATTGACGTGATCGCGGACGCGAACTTTCGCGAGATAGCGCAAACGACTATCAACATCTCATGGAGAACGTGATCGGATCGGGAAAACTTGTTGGCAAACGCGGGGATCCCGGTAAGGCGATCTTGCGTGTAAGAACGTATTTTCAAAGAGCTGCGGATCGTGAAATTTTGGGCATTTTCGCACTCTCTGCGGAACTTGAAAATGGCAAATTATCGCAATTACCGCGAGCAGAACCAAATGTGACGCCCACCCCTAATCATGATATGAAATATTCTCATTGTAAATCAGAGATGTTATCTACATTACCCCATGAAAGATATGGAAAATATCTCATTTTATTGCTACAAAGTTGTAGAGCAAATGGAAGAAAACTGGAAACCAAAATTAAAATTTTTGTTGCCAGTCAAATATCTATTTCTGGAAGAACTTTTACAGCAGTGGCTATTATTTTCCATTCTGGACCTACTACAACATCTGGACACTATACTGTGTATTTAAAGTGTAATAAAGGATGGACACATTGCAATGATGCGCACTTAGAAATAAAACCCAGATTGCCTTACTAATTACCAAATTCATATTTGATATTTTTAAGCCAAAGTTTTGAATACATCATTCAGCCTATTGGGAAGATGTAAACACACTTTAACAAATTCATTTTGTATATTGTAGAAACCAAAGTTTTGAATACATATTTCAGCCTATTGGCAAGAATTGAACAGAAAGTAGAAAGTACTGGTAACAATTAAAAATTATAACTAGTGTTGGGACTACTATTTGTGATGATTGGTATTGCATTTGAACAATTGCATTGAAATGCAAATAGTTTACATATTTGTTCTGTATATTGTAGGAGATGTAAATGAGTGTACATTTCAAAAATGTTCCTGAGATAAATGAAAGACATCCTGTAGAAGAAGAGTGTAATGAAAAAATTGTAATGAGGAACACATATAGCTACACATATTGAAAATAATGTTGTACAGTCTAGTTGATTGTCTTTTTTACCCCCGCTATTTCATGATGATACTACATCGACATCACTGTGTATAGTGAAGTTAAGTGGAATTTGCGAACAGCAAAAAATGGGGAAATGAAATGTTATATAAATCTTAAATTATGTAGTGGGCTTAACAAAGTAACAGTATAATTTGTGTAATACATTCGATTTCATAACAGATTTATTTTATTGTACATAGTGGTACATTTTGAAAAGAGTTTTAATGATGAATAGCACAATAGTACTTTGAAATAGTTGAAGAGAGTCATGTTTCTAAATTACCGAAAGAGGTAAGATTACATAACATAATATGTATCATAATGTAAAATAATGTTTGAACAACATTTGTATGTTATTTGTTTGAGATTTAAAAAACTGTGATCCTATATAGTGGTGGGTAACTGTGATCATGTAGCTGATTTAATCTGTTAGATAGTTTTTCATTTATACAGATGTTATGTTATGTTATAAGCTGTTTTGTAACACGCTCAATTACTACCGGAGTATCCTGGCGCGGTATACCGCTGGGGAACCCGTCCTGGCTTTCCCTGAGGGATGGTCCCTACTGGGAGTCCCCAAGGTGAAGCCAGGCATCCCCGGCGTTGATGGGGCCGTTGTGGAGATTAGGCAAGCTAATGCCCAGGGTTGCCGAGTGGGACCCATGGTTAGAGTAGGCCCTGAGGCGTGAATTATCGAGTCCGCAGACCCTGAACCACGACCCTGCCCCGTCGGGAATTGAACCCTGGTCCCGGGCCGACTCCTGCTTCCGGGTCTGCCGCCTCTAACCAGTGAGCCACACCACTTCACTTCACTCCAGATAATATGTATTCTCTCATGTATCTCTGTAGCACAACGTTAGCATTTAAACCAATAACCCAGACATTCGATTTTCGTTTTTCCATTTGCAGTGGCACAACCTATGCACTGATGGCATCACCCACACAGTACTCCTGCACTTATGCAATCACCAACAGAGTACACATATTTTCATACAATCCACCAGGCACTAGTGTTGCCTTCAAACATTAAGTCAGACAGTACCTATGGAGTAATACATTCACTGAGGCAGTTGCAGGGAATCTGGGTAAGATGACAAGTATATGTACAATTATGCGACCTTACTAGGTAGCAAATGAGTCATCCTATTACCTAAGTGCCCATAAGGCCCGGAGCAACTTGTTATATAGTATCATTTGCTGTCCTAATCCGTTACAGAGAAATAAATGGCTAGACAATCCAGAACACAACATTCCCACATGTCTCAGGAATTCTGTTAACAAGACATACCCTTTAACTATCACTATTGTATTTGTAACATCTGACACGGACATGAAACATTTAAACATATTTTTTAAATACCATGACATAATGTGCAGTATATGTACCAGAACAAAAGTAAAATTGTATGATGAAGTATAATCAGTATAGCAGTGAATCGATATCTGATAAACGGAGATGTCATCATAAAAAGAGAATAGAGAAAATACTATCTTGCGTAACATCCCTCTACCTGCTAAAAAGAAGTATTATTATAAAAAGGAAAATCTCAGAGCTTTGTTTGCAGACTACATAACTTTTAATATAGATAGTAATTGCAAATTACAGAATCTGTTTTACTGTTCACCTTGCAAACGGTTCTATCCAAGTGTGTGTGCCACTTATTCGTATATCCAAATTGTGTCACAGTACGGGTGTTCAACAAGAATTTCAGTTATAACCATAACCACACATATAAACCATAGGTTTCAGGGACGTTATAGATAGAAATTAGCATTTAAAAAACCTTGGAAATTCACTGAAAAACCATAAGTTTTAGGGACGTTATAGTTTGAAATTAGCAATTAAAAAACCTTTGAAATTCACTGAAAAGACCACAGGGTTTAGGGACGTTATAGTTAGTTGGACATTTCACTATAGTTGAGCTAACTATAACTCGCTCCCCCACAATGCACTGCTGATGTCGTCACGTCTTACATCGTTCATGACATGGTCAGTGACATCACTGATGACATCTCAAATTACATCACTGATGATATCGCTGATGACATCATCCAGTGACTGTGTGTTTCTGTTAAGTATAAATATGTTTAATTTATATAAATGCCAAGGTGTACTGAAGAATGAGTAGGTGTATGAGTGTCTGATTGGATGATTTAGTAGGCGCATGACTGACTGTATAAGTGAGTGCTCAAACATGTCTTACTGAATGCATGGGTTAGTGACTAAACTATGTGAATGTTATATATATTATAACTGTAACCATCAAAACATATTTATACCTTTTTTAATGTGCAGCTGAATTCACAGTGTTAAATTAAAATCTTAATTTCTATTGGTTCTTGTTTAAACTGACCCAAATTATGAGAAGACAACACTGAATAAAAGTCACTTTGATCCTGTGGAACTGTTTTATTGTACCTTCTGGAGAAAAAAAACAGTGCCAGATACATTCAATGTAAGCTGTGTGGGAAACAGCTTTACAGAGCTAGCATGGAAAAGTAGTTACAGCACATTCTCAATGTGTAAGAACATCAAGAGCAACTACGAATGTGCATATTTAAGAAGAGTGAAGGAGAAAGCAACATCTTCAACTGAGGTAAGGGTATCGCTATATGCAGCCAACCCACCTTCTGCAAATACCACCACTGCAGAAACGTGTGCAAAGTTTAAAGAAAAGGTTGTTCACTGTTCTAAGTGCTAACAACTTGTTTTGAAAGAAAATAATGACTTTATCACCATATTGGAGAAGTAGAAGGGACACTGTTGTTAATTTTTTTTTGTTATTTTTTTTTTGCTGTAAAAGCACAAGTACATGTGCTAATGTTATATTTGGTAAAGACAATGGAAGTTCCTGAAGTGATGGAGAATCAGAAAGATGTATTATCAGCCAATCATCTATGAACATTGATGTGTACTTACTGGTTCTCCCGAGACATTATTTTCATGTTGAAGTAATAGTAGAGTATTTTTTGTTAATGGTTCACCTTTTTGTTACTCTGATTTCTTAGAACATTTCCTACTTTGTTGAACATGGACTCCTTCCTTTTTTCCACTTGATGGGCAAATTCAATTTTTAGATATATTTGTACTTTCATTCTGCATTTTACAATATATTTTTTGAGAAACTCTTACCACCTTCTCTTTTTTTTCCACTGCACATTCTCCACCTTATTTGTCTTTCTCACTTTGAAATTGAAAAAAACATTTCCTCTATTTCTCTCTTGTTTGCATTTTGACAGGCATTGCAGTTCCTCTTTTTCAACACGTTATACCTGGAAAAGTTATAAACAATGCATTAAGGTCCAGATTAACTTATCTAATTATTAATTCACGAAGTAACTACTTTAGCAATAAAATAAAACAACATATTCACAGAGGGGGAGAGAGCCTGGGTATAGGTATGTGAATGGGTATACCAGTATCTGTTCAGATATCTCAGAACATATGAAAGTATCTCCATAGGTACATGAATGATTGTGACAGTATCTTTACAGATATGTGAGAGGGTCACGTAGTCTAGGACGGGATACATGAAAGGGTGGAAAACCCATGAATGGGTATGTAAAAAGGTTTCTACATGGATGTATGACATTACAACGCATGCTTTTACCATGCATGCTTTTACATCGCAACTTTTACAACGCATGTCTTTACAACGCATAGTGTTGAGGGGTGCTGGATAGTGAATAGTTTGATTTACTATTCCAACTCCAGTCCCCGTGGATAGTAGGGAAGGTGTTGGATAGTAAATAAATCTATTCCCTATCCTAGAGCGCCCCCCAGCGCAATGCGTTGTAATGGTTTGCGTTGTAAAAGTTGCGATGTAAAAGCACTGCGTGGTAAAAGTTGCGTTGTAAAGGATGTTTCCCTTTCTACATGGGTATATCAGAGTATGCGACAGTCTATGCGACCCTCTGGGAGGGTGTTCCATAGCTATGTAAATGGTTATAACAGTCTGTATAGCTACGTTAGAGGTTGTGAAAGCCTATGTATGAGTATGTGACAGGGTGTGTGAATCTCCATATTGATATATGAATGGGTTTGAGAGTGTCTACATGGGAATATGAGGGGATGTAAGGGTCAATATATGGGTATGCGAAAGGATGTGAAAATCTCTGCAAGGGTATGTCAACAGGTCTGAGACTGTCTGTATGCATATAAGGATAGGAAAAAATAAGGTCAAAATACATATGCGACAAGCTGTAATAGTGCACATACAAGTATGTAACAGTGTGTGATAATCTCTCTATGGGGATGTGACAGGATGTCAAAGTCTGTGTATCCGTATGTGAATGGCCATCAAGTGTCTGTATAGCTATCTGACAGGGTGTAAGACAATTTATGTGAGTATGGCAATAGATATTATACTGTCGCTATAAGTATGTGGAAGAGAGCTGGAGAGTCTCTGTATGAATATGTGAATGGGTGTTACTTTGTCTGTATAAGTATATGAATGGGACTAAAGCAAGTCTGAATAAGTATGTGAAAGAGTCTCAGAGTCCATGTGAATGGGTATAATGGTGTCTGTATGTATAAGTGAAAGGGTGCGATAGTATCTGTATAGGTATGTCAATGGGTATAAGGATGACTGATTGGATATGTAACAGGGTCTCACAGTGTATGTATGAATATGTGTGAGGGTCTGACAGTCTGTGTATTGGTTTGCCATTGGATATAAAGCTCTGTACATGGTATATGAAAATATTTGAAAGTCTATGTATACATATAAGGGTGATTATGACACTATCTGTATGGGTATGTGACAGATTATCAATCAATCAATCAATCAATCATTTGTAAATGCGCACTACATACCTGCGAGGATCTCAAGGCGCTGGGGAGGCCGCTACTGATCCAACAGCCAGGTCTTGAGTATCCTCCTGAAGTTCAGCAGGTCTTGGGTCTGTCGTAGGCTCAGTGGGAGGGTGTTCCATGTCTTGGCGGAGAGGTGGGAGAAGGATCTCCCGACGGTGATTGTTCTTTGGATGCGCGGGAAGGTGGCGAGTGAGAGGTCAGCGGAGCGTAGCTGGCGGTTTGGGATGTAGAAGGAGAGCCGTCTGTTGAGGTAGGCTGGGCCGGTCTTGTGGAGTGCTTTGTGTGCGTGGATGAGGAGCTTGAAGGATATCCTCTTGTTGACGGGAAGCCATTGCAGGTTTCTCATGTGGGGTGATGTGGCCATGTCGTGGTACGTCTAGGATCAGTCGTGCCGAGGCATTTTGGATGCGTTGTAGTCGTTTGATGAGCTTGCTCGGGGCACCCGTATAGAGGGCGTTTCCGTAGTTGAGCCTGATGCTGACGAGGGCCTGGGTGACTGTCTTTCTTGTATCTGTCGGGATCCATCTGTAGATCTTGCAGAGCATGTGGAGGGTGTTGAAGCAGGAGGAGGAGACAGCGCTGACTTGCTTTGTCATTGAGAGCTTTGAGTTGAAGACGATTCCCAGGTTGCGTGCATGGTTGGTGGGTGTCAGGGCTGCCCTCAGTGCCATCGGCCACCAGGTGTCGTCCCAGGCTGAAGGTTTGGAGCCGAGGATGAGGACCTCCGTTTTGTCCGAGTTCAGCTTCATGGAGGTTGGCTTTGGCAGTGATGAGGTCCTTAATGAGGGAGAGGATCAGTTGAGTGTTGTCGGCATAGGAGATAATGTTGAGGTTGTGCTGTCGGGCGACGTGTGCGAGCGGGGCCATGTAAATGTTGAACAGTGTCAGGCTAAAGGGCGATCCCTGGGGTATGCCGCAGATGATCTTGGAGCTTTTGGAATGGAATGGGGGAGGTGGACGCTCTGGGTTCTGCCGGAAGAGGAAGGAGGTGGTCCATTCCAGAGCCTTGTCTCGGATCCCTGCGGTGCGGCGGCAGGTGCATAGAGTGTGATGGCAGACGGTGTCGAAGGCGGCGGAGAGGATGATTGCTGCAGGCTCACCGTTGTCCAGCAGGGTCCTGATGTCGTCAGTGGCAGTGATGAGTGCAGTCTCCGTGCTGTGGTTGCTGCAGAACCCTGACTTGGAAGGGTCCAGGATTCTGTTTTCTTCGAGGTATCAGGTTAGCTGTCTGTTGGCGATTTTCTCGATGACCTTGGCCGGGAAGGGGAGCAGAGAGATGGGCCGGAAGTTCTTGAAGTCTCTTGGGTCTGCCTTAGGTTTTTTGAGTAGGGCGTTGATCTCTGCGTGTTTCCAGCTCTCTGGGAAAGTCGTGGTCTAGAGGGAGAGATTGATGACATTGTACAGGTGGGGTGCGACAGAGCTACTTGCTTTGTTGAAGACGTGGTGCGGGAATCGGTCTGACGGAGAGCCTGAGTGGATTGTGCTCATGGTCTTGATGGTGTCATCAATGCTCACGCTGGCCCAGGCTAGCAGGGGGTCGTGATTGATGGTGTGCGAAGGGTCCGTTGTGTACTTGTCTGTTGGGGCTGTCTGGGTGTTGAAGCTGTCGTGGATGTCCGCTATCTTGCGGTAAAAAAAGGTGGTGAGGGAGTCGCACAGGGCTTGCGATGGCTGGATGTGATTGGTGTTGGAGCTGGGGTGGAGTATTCCTTCACGATGTTGAAGAGCTCCTTGCTATTGTGTGTGTTTTTGTCGAAGCGGTCTTTGAAGGAGGTCCTCTTGGCCGCCCTGATGACATGGTGGTGGTTGCGAATGGCATCCTTGTGTGCTGCACGGCTGTCCGGAGTTTGTTCACTGTGCCATTCCTTCTCTAGTTTCTGGCAGGCTTGCTTGGAGGCAAGGAGTTCTGGGGTGAACCAGCTAGCCCTCTTGCTGGGGCCTGTGTGGGGGGATTTCTACTGTTGGGCGAGGGTCTTGGCGCAGTCCTTGATCCAGCGTCTGATGCTCTGGGCAGCGTTGTCGGTGTTGGAGGGTTCGGTGGGTGGGCTGAGAGCGAGGTTTGCATTTAGTTGGTCTTCAGTGATTTTGCTCCAGCAGTGGTGGGGGATCTTTCGGGTGCGGGGGGTGGGGGGGGTTTGGAAGGTGAAGTGGATGCAGCCGTGGTCGGTCAAGAGGAGGTCGGTGGTGAAGCTGATGGACATGTGCGGGCTTGAGAGAAGACGGGGTCGAGCGTGTGGCCGGCAGAGTGGGTGGGCGTTGTGATGAGTTGCTTCAGTCCGAGGTTGGGGAGGTTATTGGTCAGGGTTGTGGAGTTGTTTTTGTTGTTCTCAAGGTGAAAGTTCAGGTCTCCGAGGAGGATGTAGTCGGTGGAGGTCAGGGCGCGCGTGCTGATGAAATCGGCGATGGAGTCACTGAACGGGGGATGGGGTCCGGGGGGTCGATAGACGAGGGTGCCTCTGACGGTGGAGTTAGGGTCTGTGTGGATCTGGAAGTGCATGTGTTCGGCGGTGCTGAGTGTGTCGTCGGTGCTAGTCGAGATCCTGATGCTGTTCTTGTGGACAATGGCGATTCCTCCTCCGACACTGTTGGTGCGGTCTCTGCGGGTGATCTTGTAGCCGTCTGGGATGGCTATGGCAATGTTGGGAGCAAATGAGTCGTTCAACCAGGTCTCAGTCAGGAAGGCGACGTCGGGGCATGTTGTGTTGAGCAGTTCCCAGAGCTCGATGGCGTCTTTGCGTGCGAAGTGGGTGTTCAGTAGTATGCACCAGAGGCGGTTGGGGTCTTTCTTGGCGGGTGGTTCGCCGGATTTGAGGCTGGTGTACCTGCAGTTCTGGCAGGTGAAGGGACCGTGTGTGCGTTTCGAGGCGGCCTTGAAGCAGGTGTGGGTCAGTCCGGAGTTGAGAGCATGCAGAGTGTTGGCGTCATAGAGGTGGCGTTTGTTGTGGCGGGTGCGGGGGCCAGGGGTTCTGACGCTGGGTGCAGTCCGGGCACAGACGGGCTTGCCTTAGGCTTGCCTTCAGCGCGCCAGCTGCGCGTTCGTGCAGAGGCCGGCATAAATGGTGAGGTGGGAGGGAGGAGCAGCTGGGAGGCGGGAGGCGGGGCAGCGAATGGGCAGTCAGGAGGGCGGGACGCGGGGGATACAGCGGCGGGGCGGTGAGCGGCGATGAAGGAAACAGAAGGCAAAAGGGCACAAAAAATTAGGGAAACGAGTGTCACAGAAGGCAAGAGGGCACAGAAATACAGAGAAAAAACTAGTGGAACAGAAGGCAAAAAGGGCACAAGAATACAGGGGCAGCTGAGAAACAGAAGGAAAAAACGGGCAGAGAGAGGCACGGGGCAGTGAGGGGAACAGAAGGGAAAATCGGGCTGAGAGACACGGGGGCAGCGAGGGGTACAGAAGGAAAAAACGGGCAAAGACACGGGGCAGCGAGGGGTAGAGAAAGAAAAACCAGGCAGAGACACGGGGGCAGCGAGGGGTACCGAAGGAAAAACCAGGCTTAGAGACATGGGGACAGGGAGGGGAACAGAGGGAGGAAAATGTGCACGGACCACGAACAGGCAGCTGGGGTAGACAGAACAACAGCAGTCACAGACACAACAATGAAATACAGGCAATACAATGAAACAATAAAGCAAAAGATGAACAAACCTACAGCCTACCACTGGCCACCAGGGATGAGGTGCAGGTGGTAGCCTGCGGGTGGTGGAGGGCCTCAAACTTCCACAGCAGCGGCAGCTGGGGCAGAGACACACAGGTGGTGCTGTGCAGAGGGGAAGTGACCTACCTGGTGGGGTCAAGGATTGCTCTCTCACCGCGCAGCGGCCAGCCTATATGGGGAGGTGGGAGGGAGGAGCAGCTGTGAGGCGGGAGACAGTGGCAGTGAATTAGCAGTGGGCACGTAGGGGACACAGCGGCAGGGGCTATAAGGGACGATGAAGGGAACAGAAGGCAAGAGGGTACAAAAAAAAATAGGGAAAGCGAGTGGCACAGAGGCAGAAAGGGCACAAGATCGAGGCTAAACAAGTGTCACAGAAGGCAAGAGGGCACAGAAATACAGGGAAAAAGGAGTGGCACAGAAGTCAAAAAGGGCACAGAAATACAGGAAAAACGAGTATCACAGAAGTCAAAAAGGGCCATGACAGTTTATGTATGGGTGTGTGAAAGCCTATCACACTACCTGTGTGGTTATGTGAAAGGCTGTGACATTCTATGTGTGGGCATGTGACAGAGTGTGGTAGTCTCTCTATACAATGTGACAGGATGTCAGAGTCACTGTATCAGTATGTGAATCGGCGTTACACTCTGCATAAGTGTATGAATCAAAATAAAGGAGGTCTGTATGTTTTTCTGAAAGAATGGCAGAGTATGAGTATAGGTATATGAATGTGTATAAGGCTGTATGTATGAATAGGTGAAAGAGTGTGAGAGTATCTCTATAGATATGTGAATAGTTATGATAGTGTCTGTTTAGATAAGTGACACAGTCTGACAGTCTATGAATAGATATCTGAGAGGGTGTAAGAGCGTGTGTATATGTATGTAAATGGAAATAACAGTCTGTATATATGAGTATACAAGAGTGTATATGAGAGGATGTAAGAGTCTCTCCATGAGTATGTGAGAGAATGTCTAAGTCACTGTATCGGGATGAGAATGAGTATTGCAGTATCTGTTATAGGTAAGTGACAGGGTGTAAGAGTCTTGGTATGGGTATGTGAATGGGTATAATGGTGTCTACATGACTATATGAGAGGGTGTGAGAGTCTATGTAGGAGTATGTAAATGGGTATAAGGGTATCTACATGGGCTGTGATTCGCTGTATGCAAATGTGTTCCAGGCTGTATAGATATGTGAATGGGAATAAAGGAAGTCTAAATTGGTATGTGAGAAGGTGAGAGTCTCAATGTGAGAATGGACATAACAGTGTTTGTATAAGCATATGAATGAGAATAAAAGACGTCTAAATTAGTATAGGGAAATCATGCACACTTCTGACTATCTAAATATATGCATCATTGTACCTTTTAGGGCATATGTATTAAAAAAACGTTTTGCGAGTCCTTAGTAGCGATTTTTAGCAAATCTCTATTAAGGACTCACAAAATGCAATGTATGTATGAATCACAATATTAATATTAATTGCAATTCCTACATATTCCTTAATTGCGAATCGCAAATTGTGATTCGCATTTAAGGAATACCTTCCCATTCATTCCTATGGACCTAGAGGTCCATAGGAATGAATGGGAAGACATTCGCAATTTGCGAGAACCCGTTAGGTACGCGCAAATTGCGAATGCAATTTTAAGCATGCAAGGGTGTCAAAAGGACACTCTGTTGCCCCCCTGAAATACGTATGTGTGCGCCACATAGCACATTGAAAAATGCAAAAAAGTGAATTTTTCTAAGAAATCGCAAATTACCCCCAACTTGAAGTTGGTGGTAATTTGCGATTTCTTAAGGCAAATTCGCGCAACTTGGGTGCTTCCAGAATTGCATTTAAGGAATCACAATTTGAAATTCCTCAAATGCATTCGCAAAATAGGTTATTGTAAATTTAGCGATTCCCTATTTTGCGAGGGCCTTTTTGGATTATACATCCCAAAAAGCTTTTTCCCATTCACAAATGGGAAAAAGGCTTCATACATCTGGCCCATAATCTGTTATGTAATTATATGCATAGTTATGTCATTATGAGTGAAAAGTAAATATATTTAACTAAACCTTGCTCCCATACCAAAAGCATCGCTCTGAACCAGCTCATCTTAATTTACATAACTAAGTATATGTTATTCCATAACAGTATACATAATAAGATACCTTCATTAATCACTGCATACATTAGCCTTTCAAGCCTTGTGTCACTCCCCACATTGCTGTATTTCATATGTTTTTTTTATAGTTCCTGATTAATAAACATTAATTTATTTTTATCTTCAACACCCTTCTACATTTCAGTTTACTATTGGCAAACACCTTACTCACTTTCATTCACCTTACTCACACTCAGTCCTGTATCCAATTTATTTATGCTGCAGCTTAACAACTTTATTTCATGCTACATCTTAATAAGCATACCTATAAAATGTGATTGTTGTTGAGAATTGTTCTTTCTCAGTAGGAAGTTGTTAAACATGTCTCAAGAAAGCACAGAAAAACCAAGCATAAGAATGGTAAACGACTCTCATGCAACACAACCAGTAGTGGCACCCTATTCACCTTTGCTTTCAAGTTTACAGAAACTGCAAACAAATAGAAACAGTGATTTGATTTAGTTTCCTCTCCTTACTGATCCTACAGCTCTTCTGAATGATCACATTTCTTAACCCTGTGTTTAGCTTCTATAAGGAGAGCCGGTAGCGGTAGCGAGTTTCGACAAGATCTGTGGATTTAGGAAGGAATCTGGGGGTACCAGCATGACCCCCCTGTGTAACCTCGCAGAGAACCCACAGATCCGCTCTGGAAATCGAGGTCTTTTTAAAAAACTATTCCCAAACAAGGCCACTTACACATCACTGCATAGCAAACCCTAAGTTTAGATCCAAACACATTGTATTCACTATTCCTAGTATAAACAATGTCTCCTCACATTAACATTCTATACTTTTGTTTTTACCTTCCCCCATACTCTTGTAGCTCTGTTTCCATGGTAACCAATGATGTAACATTCTCTGTTAGCAGTAGGTCAGAAGTTCACCACTGTCTCTACAGCAGCATGCTAACTTCCAAGGCAGATTTCACAGGTGTGATTGGGGTTATACAATTACAAACATATTCGTCATAACCAGTCACACCTGTTATTATTTTAAATGTGTTGCTCAACCTACTTTTTATCACTACCATACTTATATCATCCAATGACGTGTTCTATTCAACTGTACTTGCTAGAGTTATTTGTAGCTGACATAAATTGGAAAACCACCTCATTGAGCTGCAGGGTCACAGTTTTGTCTTCTGGGTGAGAGAGACTACAAGAAACAGAGGCATTGACAGGGACCTATGTTTGGCTAATGTGAATATTAATTTGTTTGGCCAGAGAGGGTTAAATTTGCATCATTTGTTTCCATTGGTTCCTGCAGAGACAATAACATGGGCTCTGTCTACAACAATAACCTGCGCTTCAGCATGCATGGAATGGACAGAAGAGGTGGTGTTCACTTCAAAGATGAAGGCAACAGAGTGTTTTTGAACAACTTGAAACTCTGCATTCACTTGTATATATAGTCAACTTCTACACACAATGAACAACTACTCTTCTGAGAGCCACCCTATGTCCCAAACAGTTGTTATTTCTAACTGTAAATCCTATTGTTTTTAATTGTCGACTCTGCAGATTCCGGTCGTATTTGCAAACCAGTAGAACACATTCAATGCAAAAGAACACATTTAATATTTCTAGTAAACATTTCTGAATGTATATTACAGTGGTGATAACAGAGTCTAAATGTCTATCAGTTAGGTGCTTAAGTCAGTTTCTCAATAGGTGTGACAGTGTCTTTATGGTACGTAAATGGCTGTGACAATGTCTGTGTAGGTATGTAATTGAGTATTACAGTATGTCTATCAGTATGTGAATGGGTGTGTAAAAGTCTGTATGTGGTTTTCAATAGGTGGAACACTCTGTATGAGTTTTTCAGTGGGTGTTACAGTAACTGTTCACGTAAGTGGAGGAGTGTCAGAGTATGTCTTTATCAATGCATGTCACAGTGTCTGTATGGGTTTGTAAATGGGTGTGACACTGACATTATGGGTATTTCAACTGGTGTAATAATGCCTCTATAGTTTTGTAAATGGGTGGGACAGAGTCACTATGGGTATATGATTGAATGTGACAGTGTCTGCTTAGGTACGTGGATGGGTGTAACAATATCTCTTTGGGTTTGTGAATGGGTATGATAATGTCTGTATGGATTTCTAAATAGGCAGAACAGTGACTGTAAAGGTTTCTGAATGGGTGTGACAGTGTCTCTATGACCATGTGAAAGGCTGTGACTTTGTCTGTAAAGATTTCTCAATAGGTATAAAAATGACTGTATAGAATTTTCAATGGGTGTGACACTATCAGCATGGGTATAAGAGTGGGTGTGACATTTTCTGTATAGGTATTTAACTGGATGTGACAGTATCTGTATGGATATCTCAATGGGATGGAGAGTAAGTCTAAGTCTAAAAATTTGTATATATAATTCCCCCTACTCTAGTTAAATCTGTTGATCCCTTGCAAAGTTACATGGTGGGCAGTGCTGAGCCTAGTGAGGACTTTTTTCAAGATTTCTGCCCCTAGTACATATCCTCACCCCTCTTTTTTAATATGTACAACGTCATATATATATATATATACATATATATATACTAGCAGCCCGCCCCAGCGTTGCCTGGGGCAGAAGGGGGCTGGGGGCAGCATTTCCGGATTGCGGCAGCGTTGCCCGGTGCAGAAGGGGGCTGGGGGCAACATTTCAGGCTAGGGTGCACTCCCGCCCCGGCCCCCGCCCGCCCCGACATTGCCCAGACCGCCTCCCGTCTCCCGCCTCCCGCCTCCCGCCTCCCGCCTCCCGCCTTCCTCGTTCCTCGTTTCTGTTCTCTCTTTATAATAGTAGTATAGATATATATATATATATATATATTCACTGACCAAACCATAGGTTTCACACCAGTTATAGTTAGCTGAAAGTTTTACTTGCATAAAACCATTGAAATTCCCACGTTATAGTTAGTTGGACTCACTATAACTTGCGCGTGCAATGCACTGCTGATGACGTCACATATTACATCACTCATTACATGGTCAGTGACATCACTCATGAAATCACTGATGACACCATCCTTGTGATAGAGTGACAGAGCTCCTTTCACTGTAATGTAACCCTTGAAACAAATATTCAAAAATAGAAACTAAAATATTGAAAAAAATGGAGATACCCATACCACTTACAACAACCAATTCAATAATTCCACCATCTATATACACATGCACTAATTCACCAACAGTTCTATATAGTCACTCCTACATATACTCACTCATTATATGTAGTGATACACCTATACATCCTGTTACACACCGACAGTCATCCAAAAGTTACTCACACACATACTCACACATGCAAATAAACTATTGAACATCCATTTATTTGCATATACAGGTATACACACACTACCACTTTACTTCTAAGGAAACTTACACATACTTACTCTCTTAAACAATCACTTATAGAAACACATACTAATTTAAATTAAATAGGAACTCTTACAATCTCTCACTCTCACATATACTCACTTATATACAACAATATTCACATATACTAGATTTAAACTTATGTAGTTACTGATAAGGAAAGTAGTGAGACACTCATTCACTCAGTAACACACACATATACACAGTCATCCACCCATACAGTCCTGCATATATGCTGTCTTCAAAACACATACAAGCAGAGAGTCAGTCACTCATGCATCTATGTGCTAAGTAATACCCCCACCAAACCATATAGACACTCATAATGATATTAAAACAAACATCTAATAACCCATATACACACACATGTAGCTAATCACCAACCCATGCAGCCACTTATACACAAAGTGAAACACTAATACATATATTTGAATATTTAAACATTACTTGTTAATAGATGTATTCACTAAGATACACTTAATAAGCCAGTTAAACAATCAATTTTTTTAAAAAAAAACATCAATGTAAACTCTTATTTAAACATTTATTCTTCCAGCAACTTTCACATATACATATATAATTACCCTGGGTGCCCGATTCGGCTACGCCCACGGAGTAGGCGTAGTGTTGCCTTCTACGCATTTTGCGTAGACAGCGTAGCCGGCAACACTACGCCCACTCCGTGTGCGTAGCCGAGTCGGCCGCCACCCGCCTCCCTCCCGCCCTCCCCTAGATACATAATTTAGCAATTACCCTGATTAAAACACTTACCTTGTCCGGGGCTCGTCCGGGGCTCCCTCTTTGAATAGCGTCCTTTTCCTGGATACCAATGCGCATGCGCGGGCGGCCGCGCATGCGCATTTTCTCGGGAGAAATGCGCATGCGCGGCCGCCCGCGCATGCGCATTGGTATCCAGGAAAAGGACGCTATTCAAGAGGGAGCCCCGGACGAGCCCCGGACAAGGTAAGTGCTTTAATATTGTTTTAATCAGGGTAATAGCTTAAATAATGTATGTGGGGGAGAGCGGGAGGGAGGTGCGTAGTGGGGCTACGCGGAGTGCGGGAGTGGGCGTAGCTTCTCACCCTCACCGCGTAGCTCCGCGGAGCCCCACTACGCCCACTACGCCCAGCCTTAATATATAACAAATATTTATTTTTTAAAAATACACACATTCACTGGATGGTCTCATCAGTGATGTCATGAGTGATGTCACTGACCATGTCATGAGTGATGTAATATGTGACGTCATCAGCAGTGCATTGCACGCGCAAGTTATAGTGAGTCCAACTAACTATAACGTGGGAATTTCAATGGTTTTATGCGAGTAAAACTTTCAGCTAACTATAACTGGTGTGAAAGCTATGGTTTTTTCAGTGAATTTAAGAGGTTTTTTAATGCTAATTCCTAACTATAACTGGTGTGAAACCTATGGTTTTTTCAGTGAATTTCAATGGTTTTTTAATAGCAAATCTTTATAGGTATAAAAAGTGAAAACATTTAAAACAAATTTTATATTGTATAAATATGTTAATTTTGTTGAATTTTTTTTATTTTTCACCCCCAGGGCGCTCCCGAGGCGCGTAACGGTGAAAGCACGGGTAAGCGCAATGTTACGGCGCGCCCCGGGGCGCGTACCGGTGAGCATTTCGACAGCGCTATTGCCGCGAACGAAAACAACATCGTGACGTATCGCGTAGCCGCCACGCCTTGCGTCATAAGACACGTATCGCGTAGTCTTATGACGCACCGCGTAAGCGCACCAGGAAGCGCATACGATCGCGCAACATAGGCGCCGCGCCGCGCTTACACTACGCGCACCGGGACGCGCCCCAGGGCGCGTAGCATAAGCGCGTCAAGCCATGTGACTTTAAAATAACACTTTTCATTGGTTCAGAACTTTTTTTTTTCAAAATTTTGAGAAACCCACCCATTTCTCTCACTATTGCTTTGTACTTGGAGAGAGCAAGAGCTGTTCTGTGTATTGTCTTCTTTTCCTAATTTTCCTGATCTACAGCAATGGCTGCAAGGGAGTCATCCAGCAGTGATTCAGAAGGTTTTTTGCCTGAGGACCCTCCTCACCAAAAAAAAAAGAACCACTTCATCTGTAACCTGCAAAATATGTGGCAGTATTTTATCGAGAGGCAATCCTCTAAAAAAATATAGCTTTGGAAATGCCAATTTAATTAGGCATGTCAAGAGAAGACACCCAAACAACTTTGTCAGGGAGAGTGTCAGGGAGCTGGCACGGAATTTACCAACAGATGGCAGCAGCACCTCCACTGGTGGAGCAACACCTTCGGGACCACCACGTGGAAGAATGATCCCTAACATACAGCCGGTGTTTGCAGGCATTAAATTTCTGTGCGTGGAGTGTGAGGAACTGCTCTGTTATGGGGAGCAGAGCGTTGAACTCATTGCTATAAAGAGACAGGAACACCGCTGCCCTCCCCATCCCTAAATTTTCAAATTTTTTTGCTCCTGTTGAGCAGTTTTGGAATCCCTGTTTTTGTTTTTCCCCTGAAAAAAATCCCAAAAAAATATAAAATCGTTTTAAAAAGTATAAAAAAATATAAAACAACAAAAACAAAAACAAAAAGTTCTTTTCAGAACTACCTCCAGTTTATAAAAAAATGCAATTTTTTAAAAAAAAAGTCTGTCATTCTTTTATCTCCATGGTACGCTCCCCGGTACGCGTACCCGGCGCTCCCCTCGCGAAAATCTACGCGACCCTTTTATGGCCCCCACATCAAACCTAGGGGGTCAGGGGGGGTGTACCCTGCCCCCTTTTGCTCATTTCCCCCTTTGATTTTCGCCACCTCTTGTGTCTCAATCCTACCGAGACACAAGATGGCGGCCGCTGCGGACTGTTTCGAATGTTTACAGACACCCGAGAACCAATCAGCTTGCCGTGCGCAAGTCGCGTGGCGTGCCCGGAGCGCTACCCGGTACGCGTACCGGGGCGCGGCTCTAGATATATAAATTTCTTTGAACCTAAATTACTCAAAATGCTCTGAAGCACATATCTTGAGACATAGCAAAGGCACATCGGGCTACCAGTCCCTACAATTTTGCGAAGTTTGGTGAAAATCCATTCAGCCGTTCGAGCTAAAAGTGCGACAGACTGCCCTATGGAAATTAACATGGGGAAAACAAGTTTTGGGACCCCCCTTTTATCTCGGCCCCCGCTTGACGAATCCCCCCAAACTTTCAGGGAAGGAGCGGAGCGCCGCGAGGCAAAGTTGCTGAAAAATTCAGGCAGATTGCTCAACCGGCGCCAAAGTTATTCCAAATAGAATGTTGCGATTTCCCTATGGAAATCAGTCCTAACTATAACTACCTACTGGCGACTGCCAGTAGGTAATATATATATATATATATATATATATATATATATATATATATATATATTGTCCACACGTTGCCTCCCACGAAGCCCCAGGAAGTGAGTTCGCACACAAACTATTGGCAAATCCTTTTATTTTCTGGATGCATGGGACAAAAAGCATTTCCCTACGCGTTTCAGCATGAGCCTTGTTCACGGGAATTTGTTGCTTTACATCGGCACCCTGGTCTGTTACACCAAGCTTTAATTACACCGCCCTCTTTCGGCCCGCCAATATGGAAGCGGAGCATGGTGGTCCCAGTAGTCCCGAACAGAAATTAATCCTTGAATAGGTTTACATGGTCCATGTTAATAACATCACTGCTGAGGGCCAATGTTCCCTTCAAGGCGCCTATTGACATCACGAAGGGCTCAGAAACGCAGTGTATCTGCGGTGGCACAGACAGCCCATGTGAGATCCTCTAGGCTGCTGAGTGACGTTTTTCTGGTGGTGCCAAACTCCTACCGGCACTGGGCTGTGCCGTGAAAATAGTGTCCACACGTTGCCTCCCACGAAGCCCCAGGAAGCGAGTTCGCACACAAACTATTGGCAAATCCTTTTATTTTCTGGATGCATGGACCAAAAAGCATTTCCCTACGCGTTTCAGCATGAGCCTTGTGAATGGGAATTTGTTGCTTTACATCGGAACCCCGGTCTGTTCCACCAAGCTTTAATTACACCGCCCTCTTTCGGCCCGCCCATATGGAAGCGGAGCATGGTGGTCCCAGTAGTCCAGAACAGAGATTAATCCTTGAATAGGTTTACATGGTCCATGTTAATAACATCACTGCTGAGGGCCAATGTTCCCTTCAAGGTGCCTATTGACATCACCAAGGGCCCAGAAACGCAGTGTATCTGCGGTGGCACAGACAGCCCGTGTGAGATCCTCTAGGCTGCTCTGTGCCGTTTTTCTGGTGGTGCCAAACTCCTACCGGCACTGGGCTGTGCCGTGAAAATAGTGTCCACACGTTGCCTCCCACGAAGCCCCAGGAAGCGAGTTCGCACACAAACTATTGGCAAATCCTTTTATTTTCGGGATGCATGGACCAAACAGCATTTCCCTACGCGTTTCAGCATGAGCCTTGTTCACGGGAATTTGTTGCTTTACATCGGCACCCTGGTCTGTTACACCAAGCTTTAATTACACCGCCCTCTTTCGGCCCGCCAATATGGAAGCGGAGCATGGTGGTCCCAGTAGTCCCGAACAGAAATTAATCCTTGAATAGGTTTACATGGTCCATGTTAATAACATCACTGCTGAGGGGCAATGTTCCCTTCAAGGCGCCTATTGACATCACGAAGGGCCCAGAAACGCAGTGTATCTGCGGTGGCACAGACAGCCCGTGTGAGATCCTCTAGGCTGCTCTGTGCCGTTTTTCTGGTGGTGCCAAACTCCTACCGGCACTGGGCTGTGCCGTGAAAATAGTGTCCACACGTTGCCTCCCATGAAGCCCCAGGAAGTGAGTATGCAAACAAACTATTGGCAAATCCTTTTATTTTCTGGATGCATGGACCAAAAAGCATTGCCCTACGCGTTTCAGCATGAGCCTTGTTCACGGGAATTTGTTGCTTTACATCGGCACCCCGGTCTGTTCCACCAAGCTTTAATTACACCGCCCTCTTTCGGCCCGCCCATATGGAAGCGGAGCATGGTGGTCCCAGTAGTCCCGAACAGAAATTAATCCTTGAATAGGTTTACATGATCCATGTTAATAACATCACTGCTGAGGGCCAATGTTCCCTTCAAGGCGCCTATTGACATCACGAAGGGCCCAGAAACGCAGTGTATCTGCGGTGGCACAGCCAGCCCGTGTGAGAACCTCTAGGCTGCTCTGTGCCGTTTTTCTGGTGGTGCCAAACTCCTACCGGCACTGGGCTGTGCCGTGAAAATAGTGTTCACACATTGCCTCCCACGAAGCCCCAGGAAGCGAGTTCGCACACAAACTATTGGCAAATCCTTTTATTTTCTGGATGCATGGACCAAAAAGCATTTCCCTACGCGTTTCAGCATGAGCCTTGTTCACGGGAATGAATTTGTTGCTTTACATCGGCACCCCGGTCTGTTCCACCAAGCTTTAATTACACCGCCCTCTTTCGGTCCGCCCATATGGAAGCGGAGCATGGTGGTCCCAGTAGTCCCGAACAGAAATTAATCCTTGAATAGGTTTACATGGTCCATGTTAATAACATCACTGCTGAGGGCCAATGTTCCCTTCAAGGCGCCTATTGACATCACGAAGGGCCCAGAAACGCAGTGTATCTGTGGTGGCACAGACAGCCCGTGTGAGATCCTCTAGGCTGCTCTGTGCCATTTTTCTGGTGGTGCCAAACTCCTACTGGCACTGGGCTGTGCCGTGAAAATAGTGTCCACACGTTGCCTCCCACGAAGCCCCAGGAAGCGAGTTCGCACACAAACTATTGGCAAATCCTTTTATTTTCTGGATGCATGGACCAAAAAGCATTTCCCTACGCGTTTCAGCATGAGCCTTGCTCACGGGAATTTGTTGCTTTACATCGGCACCCCGGTCTGTTCCACCAAGCTTTAATTACACCGCCCTCTTTCGGCCCGCCCATATGAAAGTGGAGCATGGTGGTCCCAGCAGTCCCGAACAGAAATTAATCCTTGAATAGGTTTACATGGTCCATGCTAATAACATCACTGCTGAGGGCCAATGTTCCCTTCAAGGCGCCTATTGACATCACGAAGGGCCCAGAAACGCAGTGTATCTGTGGTGGCACAGACAGCCCGTGTGAGATCCTCTAGGCTGCTCTGTGCCGTTTTTCTGGTGGTGCCAAACTCCTACCGGCAGTGGGCTGTGCCGTGAAAATAGTGTCCACACATTGCCTCCCACGAAGCCGCAGGAAGCGAGTTCGCACACAAACTTTTGGCAAATCCTTTTATTTTCTGGATGCATGGACCAAAAAGCATTTCCCTACACGTTTCAGCATGAGCCTTGTTCACGGGAATTTGTTGCTTTACATCGGCACCCCGGTCTGTTCCACCAAGCTTTAATTACACCGCCCTCTTTCGGCCCGCCAATATGGAAGCGGAGCATGGTGGTCCCAGTAGTCCCGAACAGAAATTAATCCTTGAATAGGTTTACATGGTCCATGTTAATAACATCACTGCTGAGGGCCAATGTTCCCTTCAAGGCGCCTATTGACATCACGAAGGGCCCAGAAACGCAGTGTATCTGCGGTGGCACAGACAGCCCGTGTGAGATCCTCTAGGCTGCTCTGTGCCGTTTTTCTGGTGGTGCCAAACTCCTACCGGCACTGGGCTGTGCCGTGAAAATAGTGTCCACACGTTGCCTCCCACGAAGCCCCAGGAAGCGAGTTCGCACACAAACTATTGGCAAATCCTTTTTTTTCTTGATGCATGGACCAAAAAGCATTTCCCTACGCGTTTCAGCATGAGCCTTGTTCACGGGAATTTGTTGCTTTACATCGTCACCCCGGTCTGTTCCACCAAGCTTTAATTACACCGCCCTCTTTCGGCCCGCCCATATGGAAGCGGAGCATGGTGGTCCCAGTAGTCCGAACAGAAATTAATCCTTGAATAGGTTTACATGGTCCATGTTAATAACATCACTGCTGAGGGCCAATGTTCCCTTCAAGGCGCCTATTGACATCACGAAGGGCCCAGAAACGCAGTGTATCTGCGGTGGCACAGACAACCCATGTGAGATCCTCTAGGCTGCTCTGTGCCATTTTTCTGGTGGTGCCAAACTCCTACCGGCACTGGGCTGTGCCGTGAAAATAGTGTCCACACGTTGCCTCCCACGAAGCCCCAGGAAGCGAGTTCGCACACAAACTATTAGCAAATCCTTTTATTTTCTGGATGCATGGACCAAAAAGCATTTCCCTACGCGTTTCAGCATGAGCCTTGTGAACGGGAATTCGTTGCTTTACATCGGCACCCCGGTCTGTTCCACCAAGCTTTAATTACACCGCCCTCTTTCGGCCCGCCCATATGGAAGCGGAGCATGGTGGTCCCAGTAGTCCAGAACAGAGATTAATCTTCGAATAGGTTTACATGGTCCATGTTAATAACATCACTGCTGAGGGCCAATGTTCCCTTCAAGGCGCCTATTGACATCACGAAGGGCCCAGAAACGCAGTGTATCTGCGGTGGCACAGACAGCCCGTGTGAGATCCTCTAGGCTGCTCTGTGCCGTTTTTCTGGTGGTGCCAAACTCCTACCGGCACTGGGCTGTGCCGTGAAAATAGTGTCCACACGTTGCCTCCCACGAAGCCCCAGGAAGCGAGTTCGCACACAAACTATTGGCAAATCCTTTTATTTTCTGGATGCATGGACCAAAAAGCATTTCCCTACGCGTTTCAGCATGAGCCTTGTTCACGGGAATTTGTTGCTTTACATCGGCACCCTGGTCTGTTACACCAAGCTTTAATTACACCGCCCTCTTTTGGCCTGCCAATATGGAAGCAGAGCATGGTGGTCCCAGTAGTCCCGAACAGAAATTAATCCTTGAATAGGTTTACATGGTCCATGTTAATAACATCACTGCTGAGGGCCAATGTTCCCTTCAAGGCACCTATTGACATCACGAAGGGCCCAGAAACACAGTGTATCTGCGGTGGCACAGACAGCCTGTGTGAGATCCTCTAGGCTGCTCTGTGCTGTTTTTCTGGTGGTGCCAAACTCCTACCGGCACTGGGCTGTGCCGTGAAAATAGTGTCCACACGTTGCCTCCCATGAAGCCCCAGGAAGCGAGTACGCACACAAACTATTGGCAAATCCTTTTATTTTCTGGATGCATGGACCAAAAAGCATTGCCCTAAGCATTTCAGCATGAGCCTTGTTCACGGGAATTTGTTGCTTTACATCGGCAACCCGGTCTGTTCCACCAAGCTTTAATTACACCGCCCTCTTTCGGCCCGCCCATATGGAAGCGGAGCATGGTGGTCCTAGTAGTCCCGAACAGAAATTAATCCTTGAATAGGTTTACAGGGTCCATGTTAATAACATCACTGCTGAGGGCCAATGTTCCCTTCAAGGCGCCTATTGACATCACGAAGGGCCCAGAAACGCAGTGTATCTGCATTGGCACAGCAAGCCCGTGTGAGATCCTCTAGGCTGCTCTATGCCGTTTTTCTGGTGGTGCCAAACTCCTACCGGCACTGGCCTGTGCCGTGAAAATAGTGTCCACACGTTGCCTCCCACGAAGCCCCAGGAAGCGAGTTTGCACACAAACTATTGTCAAATCCTTTTATTTTCTGGATGCATGGACCAAAAAGCATTTCCCTACGCGTTTCAGCATGAGCCTTGTTCACAGCCAGTGCCGGTAGGAGTTTGGCACCAACAGAAAAGCGGCACAGAGCAGCCTAGAGGATCTCACACGGGCTGTCTGTGCCACCGCAGATACACTGCATTTCTGGGCCCTTCGTGATGTCAATATGCGCCTTGAAGGGAACATATGCCCTCAGCAGTGATGTTATTAACATGGACCATGTAAACCTATTCAAGGATTAATTTCTGTTCGGGACTACTGGGACCACCATGCTCCGCTTCCATATGGGCAGGCCGAAAGAGGGCGGTGTAATTAAAGCTTGGTGGAACAGACCGGGGTGCCGATGTAAAGCAACAAATTCCCGTGAACAAGGCTCATGCTGAAGCGCGTAGGGAAATGCTTTTGGTCCATGCATCCAGAAAATAAAAGGATTTGCCAATAGTTTGTGTGCGAACTCGCTTCCTGGGGCTTCGTGGGAGGCAACGTGTGGACACTATTTTCACGGCACAGCCCAGTGCCGGTAGGAGTTTGGCACCACCAGAAAAATGGCACAGAGCAGCCTAGAGGATCTCACACGGGCTGTCTGTGCCACCGCAGATACACTGCATTTCTGGGCCCTTCGTGATGTCAATAGGCGCCTTGAAGGGAACATTGGCCCTCAGCAGTGATGTTATTAACATGGACCATGTAAACCTATTCAAGGATTAATTTCTGTTCGGGACTACTGGGACCACCATGCTCCGCTTCCATATGGGCGGGCCGAAAGAGGGCGGTGTAATTAAAGCTTGGTGGAACAGACCAGGGTGCCGATGTAAAGCAACAAATTCCCGTGAACAAGGCTCATGCGGAAACGCGTAGGGAAATGCTTTTTGGTCCATGCATCCAGAAAATAAAAGGATTTGCCAATAGTTTGTGTGCGAACTCGCTTCCTGGGGCTTCGTGGGATGCAACGTGTGGACACTATTTTCACGGCACAGCCCAGTGCCGGTAGGAGTTTGGCACCACCAGAAAAACGGCACAGAGCAGCCTAGAGGATCTCACACGGGCTGTCTGTGCCACCGCAGATACACTGCGTTTCTGGGCCCTTCGTGATGTCAATAGGCGCCTTGAAGGGAACATTGGCCCTCAGCAGTGATGTTATTAACATGGACCATGTGAACCTATTCAAGGATTAATTTCTGTTCGGGACTACTGGGACCACCATGCTCCGCTTCCATATGGGCGGGCCGAAAGAGGGCGGTGTAAGTAAAGCTTGGTGGAACAGACCGGGGTGCCGATGTAAAGCAACAAATTCCCGTGAACAAGGCTCATGCTGAAACGCGTAGGGAAATGCTTTTTGGTCCATGCATCCAGAAAATAAAAGGATTTGCCAATAGTTTGTGTGCGAACTCGCTTCCTGGGGCTTCGTGGGAGGCAACGTGTGGACAATATATATATATATATATATATATATATATATATATATATATATATATATATATATATATAAAACACCAAGAGTTGCACCACTGAAGCAGTTGCACACGAGGGGGTTCGCTACTCAGCTGCCATAGGCAGTTGCATCACAGCGCTCCTGCCGTACTTCGTTGTCAAAGCCAAACGCGTTTTGAGTATATATATATATATCTATATATATATGGCGGCGGTGCTGGGCAAGAAAATTGAATAAAAAATATTCAGCACGAAGTTGGGTGCGCCTCGTCTCTTTGGAGAAAATTCCAGTGGTGTGAGGCGAGAACGAAGATATCTATCTATATATATATATACACTCCGTGGGATGACCAAAAGTAAGCAGCACACTGCACACAACCGCTTTTCCCCGTAAAAGTGTCTTTAATGGTATGAGCAACCCTCTTTGCATTCCATTACAGCAGGAAACCGCAGCCTGAAGCGTTTCGTATTCCACTTCCTCAGAGGCTGTTGCGGTTCAAAGAAACATAGGCGTGTCCACATCTACCTAATTATGCATAGTACGCTGTGTATCAGCTGTTCTGTATAAGAGTTGCGTTAGGGTTTCTGGGAGATGTAGTCCGTTTTTAATCCACAGATGGATGTTCCTCAAATTAACTTTGCACATTCAAAGGCTCTGGATGAGCCCCCTGGAAAGAAGATTGCTCTCAATCCTAGGATGCATGGTCCACGTAGGTGAGCTCCGTGTATCAGTGCTCCGTGGCCCTCCATAGATCCAAGGTGGTGCCCGCTCTGTGACTGGACCGCCGCCTTAGATATACGCTCCGTGGGGTGACCAAAAGTAAGCAGCACACTGCACACAACCGCTTTTCCCTGTAAAAGCGTCTTCAATGGTATGAGCAACCCTCTTTGCAGTCCATTACAGCAGGAAACCGCAGCCTGGCGCGTTTCGTATTCCACTTCCTCAGAGGCTGTTGCGGTTAAGAAACATAGGCGTGTCCACATCTCCCTAATTATGCATAGTACGCTGTGTATCAGCTACTCTGTATAAGAGTTGCGTTAGGGTTTCTGGGAAATGTAGTCCGTTTTTAATCCACAGATGGATGTTCCTCAAATTAACTTTGCACATTCAAAGGCTCTGGATGAGCCCCCTGGAAAGAAGATTGCTCTCAATCCTAGGATGCATGCTCCACGTAGCTGAGCTCTGTGTATCAGTGCTCCGTGACCCTCCAAAGACCCGAGGTGGTGCCTGCTCAGCGACTAGACCGCCGCCTTAGATATACGCTCCGTGGGGTGACCAAAAGTAAGCAGCACACTGCACACTGAACTGCAACAGCCTCTGAGGAAGTGGAATACAAAACACGTCAGGCTGCGGTTTCCTGCTATAATGGACTGCAAAGAGAGTTGATCATACCATTAAAGACGCTTTTACGGGGAAAAGCGGTTGTGTGCAGTGTGCTGCTTACTTTTGGTCACCCCACGGAGCATATATCTAAGGCGGCGGTTCAGTCGCCGAGCGGGCACCACCTCGGATCTATGGAGGGCCACGGAGCACTGATACTTGGAGCTCACCTACGTGGAGCATGCATCCTAGGATTGAGAGCAATCTTCTTTCCAGGGGGCTCATCCAGAGCCTATAAATGTGCAAAGTTAATTTGAGGAACATCCATCTGTGGATTAAAAACGAACTACATCTCCCAGAAACACTAACGCAACTCTTATACAGAGCAGCTGATACACAGCGTACTATGCATAATTAGGGAGATGTGGAGACGCCTATGTTTCTTTGAACCGCAACAGCCTCTGAGGAAGTGGAATACAAAACGCGTCAGGCTGCGGTATCCTGCTGTAATGGATTGCAAAGAGGGTTGCTCATACCATTAAAGACGCTTTTACAGGGAAAATCGGTTGTGTGCAGTGTGCTGCTTACTTTTGGTCACCCCACGGAGCTTATATCTAAGGCGGCGGTCCAGTCGCCGAGCGGGCACCACCTCGGATCTATGGAGGGCCACGGAGCACTGATACACGGAGCTCACCTACGTGGAGCATGCATCCTAGGATTGAGAGCTATCTTCTTTTCAGGGGGCGCATCCAGAGCCTTTGAATGTGCAAAATTAATTTGAGGAACATCCATCTGTGATTAAAAACGGACTACATCTCCAAGAAACCCTAACGCAACTCTTATACAGAGCAGCTGATACACAGCATACTATGCATAAGTAGAGAGATGTGGACACGCCTATGTTTCTTTGAACCGCAACAGCCTCTGAGGAAGTGGAATACGAAATGCGTCAGGCTGCGGTTACCTGCTGTAATGGACTGCAAAGAGGGTTGCTCATACCATTAAAGACGCTTTTACGGGGAAAAGCGGTTGTGTGCATTGTGCTGCTTACTTGTGGTCACCCCACGGAGCGTATATCTAAGGCGGCGGTCCAGTCGCCGAGCGGGCACCACCTGGGATCTATGGAGGGCCACCGAGCACTGATACACGGAGCTCACCTACGTGGAGCATGCATCCTAGGATTGAGAGCAATCTTCTTTCCAGGGGGCTCATCCAGAGCCTATGAATGTGCAAAGTTAATTTGAGGAACATCCATCTGTGTATTAAAAACGGACTACATCTCCCAGAAACCCTAACGCAACTCTTATACAGAGCAGCTGATACACAGCGTACTATGCATAATTAGGGACATGTGGACATGCCTATGCTTCTTTGAACTGCAACAGCCTCCGAGGAAGTGGAATACGAAATGCGTCAGGCTGCAGTTTCCTGCTGTAATGGACTGCAAAGAGGGTTGCTCATACCATTAAAGATGCTTTTACGGGAAAAAGCGGTTGTGTACAGTGTGCTGCTTACTTTTGGTCTCCCCAGGGAGCGTATATCTGAAGCGGCGGTCCAGTCGCCGAGCTGGCACCACCTCAGATCTATGGAGGGCCACGGAGCACTGATACACGGAGCTCACCTACATGGAGCATGCATCCTAGGATTGAGAGCAATCTTCTTTCCAGGGGGCTCAACCAGAGCCTTTGAATGTGCAAAGTTAATTTGAGGAACATCCATCTGTGGATTAAAAACGGACTACATCTCCAAGAAACCCTAACGCAACTCTTATACAGAGCAGCTGATCCACAGCGTACTATGCATAATTAGGGAGATATGGACACCCCTATGTTTCTTTGAACCGCAACAGCCTCTGAGGAAGTGGAATACGAAACGCGTCAGGCTGCGGTTTCCTGCTGTAATGGGCTGCAAAGAGGGTTGCTCATACCATTAGGGACGCTTTTACTGGGAAAAGCGGTTGTGTGCAGTGTGCTGCTTACTTTTGGTCACCCCACGGAGCGAATATCTAAGGCGGCGTTCCAGTCGTCGAGCGGGCACAACCTCGGATCTATGGAGGGCCACGGAGCACTGATACACGGAGCTCACCTACATGGAGCATGCATCCTAGGATTGAGAGCAATTTTCTTTCCAGGGGGCTCATCCAGAGCCTTTGAATGTGCAAAGTTAATTTGAGGAACATCCATCTGTGGATTAAAAACGGACTACATCTCCCAGAAACCCTAACGCAACTCTTATACAGAGCTGCTGATACACAGCGTACTATGCATAATTAGGGAGATGTGGAGACGCCTATGTTTCTTTGAACCGCAACAGCCTCTGAGGAAGTGGAATACGAAACGCGTCAGGCTGCGGTATCCTGCTGTAATGGATTGCAAAGAGGGTTGCTCATACCATTAAAGACGCTTTTACAGGGAAAATCGGTTGTGTGCAGTGTGCTGCTTACTTTTGGTCACCCCACGGAGCTTATATCTAAGGCGGCGGTCCAGTCGCCGAGCGGGCAACACCTCGTTTCTATTGAGGGCCACGGAGCACTGATACACGGAGCTCACCTACATGGAGCATGCATCCTAGGATTGAGAGCTATCTTCTTTTCAGGGGGCGCATCCAGAGCCTTTGAATGTGCAAAGTTAATTTGAGGAACATCCATCTGTGGATTAAAAACGGACTACATCTCCAAGAAACCCTAACGCAACTCTTATACAGAGCAGCTGATACACAGCGTACTATGCATAAGTAGAGAAATGTGGACACGCCTATGTTTCTTTGAACCGCAACAGCCTCTGAGGAAGTGGAATACGAAATGCGTCAGGCTGCGGTTACCTGCTGTAATGGACTGCAAAGACGGTTGCTCATACCATTAAAGACGCTTTTACGGGGAAAAGCGGTTGTGTGCATTGTGCTGCTTACTTGTGGCCACCCCACGGAGCGTATATCTAAGGCGGCGGTCCAGTCGCCGAGCGGGCACCACCTGGGATCTATGGAGGGCCACCGAGCACTGATACACGGAGCTCACCTACGTGGAGCATGCATCCTAGGATTGAGAGCAATCTTCTTTCCAGGGGGCTCATCCAGAGCCTATGAATGTGCAAAGTTAATTTGAGGAACATCCATCTGTGGATTAAAAACGGACTACATCTCCCAGAAACCCTAACGCAACTCTTATACAGAGCAGTTGATCCACAGCGTACTATGCATAATTAGGGAGATATGGACACCCCTATGTTTCTTTGAACTGCAACAGCCTCTGAGGAAGTGGAATACGAAACGCGTCAGGCTGCGGTTTCCAGCTGTAATGAACTGCAAAGAGGGTTGCTCTTACCATTAAAGACGCTTTTACCGGGAAAAGCGGTTGTGTGCAGTGTGCTGCTTACTTTTGGTCACTCCACGGAGCGTATATCTAAGGCGGCGGTCCAGTCGCCGAGTGGGCACCACCTCGGATCTATGGAGGGCTACGGAGCACTGATACACGGAGCTCACCCACGTGGAGCATGCATCCTAGGATTGAGAGCAATCTCCGTTCCAGGGGGCTCCTCCAGAGCCTTTGAATGTGCAAAGTTAATTTGAGGAACATCCATCTGTGGATTAAAAACGGACTACATCTCCCAGAAACCCTAACGCAACTCTTATACAGAGCAGCTGATACACAGTGTACTATGCAAAATTAGGGAGATGTGGATAGGGCTATGTTTCTTTGAACCGCAACAGCCTCTGAGGAAGTGGAATACGAAACGCGTCAGGCTGCTGTTTCCTGCTGTAATGGACTACAAAGAGGGTTGCTCATACCATTAAAGATGCTTTTACGGGGAAAAGCGGTTGTGTGCAGTGTGCTGCTTACTTTTGGCCACCCCACGGAGCGTATATCTAAGGCGGCGGTCCAGTCGCCGAGCGGGCACCACCTCGGATCTAGGGAGGGCCTTGGAGCACTGATACACGGAGCTCACCTACGTGGAGCTTGCATCCTAGGATTGAGAGCAATCTTCTTTCCAGCGGGCTCATCCAGAGCCTTTGAATGTGCAAAGTTAATTTGAGGAAAATCCATCTGTGGAATAAAAACGGACTACATCTCCCAGAAACTCTAACGCAACTCTTATACAGAGCAGCTGATACACAGCGTACTATGCAAAATTAGGGAGATGTGGATACGGCTATGTTTCTTTGAACCGCAACATCCTCTGAGGAAGTGGAATACGAAACGCGTCAGGCTGCGGTTTCCTGCTGTAATGGACTGCAAAGAGGGTTGCTCATACCATTAAAGATGCTTTTACGGGGAAAAGCTGTTGTGTGCAGTGTGCTGCTTACTTTTGGCCACCCCACGGAGCGTATATCTAAGGCGGCGGTCCAGTCGCCGAGCGGGCACCACCTCGGATCTATGGAGGGCCTTGGAGCACTGATACACGGAGCTCACCTACGTGGAGCATGCATCCTAGGATTGAGAGCAATCTTCTTTCCAGGGGGCTCATCCAGAGCCTTTGAATGTGCAAAGTTAATGTGAGGAACATCCATCTGTGGATTAAAAACGGACTACATCTCGCAGAAACCCTAACGCAACTCTTATACAGAGCAGCTGATACACAGCGTACTATGCATAATTAGGGAGATGTGGACACGCATATGTTTCTTTGAACCGCAACAGCCTCTGAGGAAGTGGGATACGAAATGCTTCAGGCTGCGGTTACCTGCTGTAATGGACTGCAAAGACGGTTGCTCATACCATTAAAGACGCTTTTACGGGGAAAAGCGGTTGTGTGCATTGTGCTGCTTACTTGTGGCCACCCCACGGAGCGTATATCTAAGGCGGCGGTCCAGTCGCCGAGCGGGCACCACCTGGGATCTATGGAGGGCCACCGAGCACTGATACACGGAGCTCACCTACGTGGAGCATGCATCCTAGGATTGAGAGCAATCTTCTTTCCAGGGGGCTCATCCAGAGCCTATGAATGTGCAAAGTTAATTTGAGGAACATCCATCTGTGGATTAAAAACTGACTATATTTCCCAGAAACCCTAACGCAACTCTTATACAGAGCAGCTGATACACAGCGTACTATGCATAATTAGGGAGATGTGGACACGCCTATGTTTCTTTGAACCGCAACAGCCTCTGAGAAAGTGGAATACGAAACGCGTCAGGCTGCGGTTTCCTGCTGTAATGGACTGCAAAGAGGGTTGCTCCTACCATTAAAGACGCTTTTACGGGGAAAAGCGGTTGTGTGCAGTGTGCTGCTTACTTTTGGTCACCCCACGGAGCGTATATCAAAGGCGGCGGTCCAGTCGCCGAGCGGGCACTACCTCGGATCTATGGAGGGCCACGGAGCACCCCTACACGGAGCTCACCTATGTGGAGCATGCATCCTACGATTGAGAGCAATCTTCTTTCCAGGGGGCTCATCCAGAGCCTATGAATGTGCAAAGTTAATTTGAGGAACATCCATCTGTGGATTAAAAACGGACTACATCTCCCAGAAACCCTAACGCAACTCTTATACAGAGCAGCTGATACACAGCGTACTATGCATAACTAGGGAGATGTGGACAGGCCTATGTTTCTTTGAACCGCAACAGCCTCTGAGGAAGTGGAATACGAAACGCGTCAGGCTGCGGTTTCCTGCTGTAATGGACTGCAAAGAGGGTTGCTCATACCATTAAAGATGCTTTTACGGGGAAAAGCGGTTGTGTGCAGTGTGCTGCTTACTTTTGGTCACCCCATGGAGCATATATCTAAGGCGGCGGTCCAGTCGCCGAGTGGGCACCATCTCGGATCTATGGAGGGCTACGGAGCACTGATACACGGAGCTCACTCACGTGGAGCATGCATCCTAGCATTGAGAGCAATCTTCTTTCCAGGGGGCTCATCCAGAGCCTTTGAATGTGCAAAGTTAATTTGAGGAACATCCATCTGTGGAATAAAAACGGACTACATCTCCCAGAAACCCTAACACAACTCTTATACAGAGCAGCTGATACACAGCGTACTATGCATAATTAGGGAGATGTGGATATGCATATGTTTCTTTGAACCGCATCAGTCTCTGAGGAAGTGGAATACGAAACGCGTCAGGCAGCGGTTTCCTGCTGTAATGGGCTGCAAAGAGGGTTGCTCATACCATTAAAGATGCTTTTACGGGGAAAAGCGTTTGTGTGCAGTGTGCTGCTTACTTTGAGTCACCCCACGGAGCGTATATCTAAGGCGCCGGTCCAGTCGCCGAGCGGGCACCACCTCGGATCTATGGAGGGCCTTGGAGCACTGATACACGGATCTCACCTACGTGGAGCATGCATCCTAGGATTGAGAGCAATCTTCTTTCCAGGGGGCTCATCCAGAGCCTTTGAATGTGCAAAGTTAATTTGAGGAACATCCATCTGTGGATTAAAAACGGACTACATCTCCCAGAAACCCTAACGCAACTCTTATACAGAGCAGCTGATACACAGCATACTATGCATAATTAGGGAGATGTGGACACGCCTATGTTTCTTTGAACTGCAACAGCCTCTGAGGAAGTGGAATACGAAATGTGTCAGGCTGCGATTTCCTGCTGTAATGGACTGCAAAGAGGGTTGCTCATACCATTAAAGACGCTTTTACGGGGAAAAGCGGTTGTGTGCAGTGTGCTGCTTACTTTTGGTCAACCCAAGGAGCGAAAATCTAAGGCGGCGGTCCATTCGCCGAGCGGGCACAACCTCGGATCTATGGAGGGCCATGGAGCACTGATACACGGAGTTCACCTACCTGGAGCATGCATCCTATGATTGAGAGCAGTCTTCTTTCCAGGGGGCTCATCCAGAGCCTTTGAATGTGCAAAGTTAATTTGAGGAACATCCATCTGTGGATTAAAAACGGACTACATCTCCCAGAAACCTTAACGCAACTCTTATACAGAGCAGCTGATACACAGCGTACTATACATAATTAGGGAGATGTGGATATGCCTATGTTTCTTTGAACCTCAACAGCCTCTGAGGAAGTGGAATACGAAACGCGTCAGGCAACGGTTTCCTGCTGTAATGGACTGCAAAGAGGGTTGCTCATAAAATTAAAGGCGATTTTACGGGGAAAAGCGGTTGTGTGCAGTGTGCTGCTTACTTTTGGTCACTCCACGGAGCGTATATCTAAGGCGGCGGTCCAGTCGCAAAGCGGGCACCACATCGGATCTATGGAGGGCCACGGAGCACTGATACACGGAGCTCACCTACATGGAGCATGCATCCTAGGATTGAGAGCTATCTTCCTTCCAGGGGGCGCATCCAGAGCTTTTGAATGTGCAAAGTTAATTTGAGGAACATACATCTTTGGATTAAAAACGGACTACATCTCCCAGAAACCCTAACGCAACTCTTATACAGAGCAGCTGATACACAGCATACTATGCATAATTAGGGAGATGTGGACACGCCTATGTTTCTTTGAACTGCAACAGCCTCTGAGGAAGTGGAATACGAAATGTGTCAGGTTGCGATTTCCTGCTGTAATGGACTGCAAAGAGGGTTGCTCATACCATTAAAGACGCTTTTACGGGGAAAAGCGGTTGTGTGCAGTGTGCTGCTTACTTTTGGTCAACCCAAGGAGCGAAAATCTAAGGCGGCGGTCCATTCGCCGAGCGGGCACAACCTCGGATCTATGGAGGGCCATGGAGCACTGATACACGGAGTTCACCTACCTGGAGCATGCATCCTATGATTGAGAGCAGTCTTCTTTCCAGGGGGCTCATCCAGAGCCTTTGAATGTGCAAAGTTAATTTGAGGAACATCCATCTGTGGATTAAAAACGGACTACATCTCCCAGAAACCTTAACGCAACTCTTATACAGAGCAGCTGATACACAGCGTACTATACATAATTAGGGAGATGTGGATATGCCTATGTTTCTTTGAACCTCAACAGCCTCTGAGGAAGTGGAATACGAAACGCGTCAGGCAACGGTTTCCTGCTGTAATGGACTGCAAAGAGGGTTGCTCATAAAATTAAAGGCGATTTTACGGGGAAAAGCGGTTGTGTGCAGTGTGCTGCTTACTTTTGGTCACTCCACGGAGCGTATATCTAAGGCGGCGGTCCAGTCGCAAAGCGGGCACCACATCGGATCTATGGAGGGCCACGGAGCACTGATACACGGAGCTCACCTACATGGAGCATGCATCCTAGGATTGAGAGCTATCTTCCTTCCAGGGGGCGCATCCAGAGCTTTTGAATGTGCAAAGTTAATTTGAGGAACATACATCTTTGGATTAAAAACGGACTACATCTCCCAGAAACCCTAACGCAACTCTTATACAGAGCTGCTGATACAAAGCGTACTATGCATAATTAGGGAGATGTGGACACGCCTATGTTTCTTTGAACCGCAACAGCCTATGAGGAAGTGGAATACGAAAAGAGTCAGGCTGCGGTTTCCTGCTGTAATGGACTGCAAAGAGGGTTGCTAATACCATTAAAGACGCTTTTAAGGGGAAAAGTGGTTGTGTACGGTTTGCTGCTTACTTTTTGACACCCAGGGAGCGTATATCTAAGGCGGCGGTCCTGTCGCCGAGCGGGCACCACCTCGGATCTATGGAGGGCCACAGAGCACTGATACACGGAGCTCACCTACGTGGAGCATGCATCCTTGGATTGAGAGCAATCTTCTTTCCAGGGGGCTCATCCAGAGCCTTTGAATGTGCAAAGTTAATTTGAGAAACATCCATCTGTGGATTAAAACCGGACTACATCTCCCAGACACCCTAACGCAACTCTTATACAGAGCAGCTGATACACAGCGTACTATACATAATTAGGGAGATGTGGACATGCCTATGTTTCTTTGAACCGCAACAGCATCTGAGGAAGAAGACTACGAAACGTGTCAGGCTGCGGTTTCCTGCTGTAATGGAATGCAAAGAGGGTTGCTCATACCATTAAAGACACTTTTACGGGGAAACGCGGTTGTGTGCAGTGTGCTGCTTACTTTTGGTCACCGCACGGAGCGTATATCTAAGGCGGCGGTCCAGTCGCCGAGCGGGCACCACCTCAGATCTATGAAGGGCCACGGAGCATTGATACACGGAGCTCACCTATGTGAAGCATGCATCCTAGGATTGAGAGCAATCTTCTTTCCAGGGGGCTCATCCAGAGCCGATGAATGTGCAAAGTTAATTTGAGGAACATCCATCTGTGGATTAAAAACGGACTACATCTCCCAGAAACCCTAACGCAACTCTTATGCAGAGCAGCTGACACACAGCGTACTATGCATAATTAGGGAGATGTGGACACGCCTATGTTTCTTTCAACCGCAACAGCCTTTGAGGAAGTGGAATACGAAATGCGTCAGGCTGCGGTTTCCTGTTGTAATGGACTGCAAAGAGGGTTGCTCATACCATTAAAGATGCTTTTACGGGGAAAAGCGGTTGTGTGCAGTGTGCGGCTTACTTTTGGTCACCCCACGCAGCGTATATCTAAGGCAGCTGTCTAGTCGCCGAGCAGGCACCACCTCGGATCTATGGAGGGCCACGGAGCACTGACACAGGGAGCTCACCTACGTGGAGCATGCATCCTAGGATTGAGAGCAATCTTCTTTCCATGGGGCCCATCCAGAGCCTTTGAATGTGCAAAGTTAATTTGAGGAACATCCATCTGCGGATTAAAAACGGACTACATCTCCCAGAAACTCTAACGCAACTCTGATACAGAGCAGCTGATACACAGCGTATTATGCATAATTAGGGAGATGTGGACACGTCTATGTTTCTTTGAACCGCAACAGCCTCTGAGGAAGTGGAATACGAAACGCGTCAGGCTGCGGTTTCCTGCTGTAATGGACTGCAAAGAGGGTTGCTCATACCATTAAAGACGCTTTTACGGGGAAAAGCGGTTGTGTGCAGTGTGCTGCTTACTTTTGGTCTCCCCACTCAGCGTATATCTAAGGCAGCTGTCTAGTCGCCGAGCAGGCACCACCTCGGATCTATGGAGGGCCACGGAGCACTGACACATGGAGCTCACCTACGTGGAGCATGCATCCTAGGATTGAGAGCAATCTCCTTTCCAGGGGGCTCATCCAGAGCCTTTGAATGTGCAAAGGTTATTTGAGGAACATCCATCTGTGGTTTAAAAACGGACTACATCTCCCAGTAACCCTAACGCAAATCTGATACAGAGCAGCTGATACACAGCATACTATGCATAATTACCGAGATGTGGACACGCCTATGTTTCTTTGAACCGCAACAGCCTCTGAGGAAGTGGAATACGAAATGCGCCAGGCAGCGGTTTCCTGCTTTAATGGACTGCAAAGAGGGTTGCTCACATTAAAGACGCTTTTACGGGGAAAAGCGGTTGTGTGCAGTGTGCTGCTTACTTTTGGTCACCCCATGGAGAGTATATATATATTACCTACTGGCGGTCGCCAGTAGGTATATATAGTTAGGATTTTTTCTCTATGGGATTTTTGAAAATTCTATGTCTAATAACTTTGGCGTTTGTGGACGAAATTGGCTGAAATCTGCAGGAAAATGGAACATTTTGTTTCTGAGCAGCCCCTGAAAATTTGGGGGGGGTTCGTCAAGGGGGGGTCCCAAAACGCGTTTTTCCCATGTTAATTTCCAGAGGGCGGTTGGCCTCACTTTTAGCCCGAACGGCTGAATGGATTTGCACGAAACTTGGCAAAATTGTAGGGACCGGTAGCCCGATGTGCCTTTGCTAGGTCTCAATATATGTGCTCCAGTGGATTTTGAGAAATTAACGTTCAAAAAAAGATATATATCTGTGACAGCGTCCCGGGTAGCGCTCCGTTTCGCGTACTTTTCGCGTTACGGAGCTTTGCGAAGCTGATTGGCTCTCCGGTGTCTGTAAACATTCCAAACAGTCCGTAGCGGCCGCCATCTTGTCTCTCGGTAGGATCGAGAGACAAGAGGAGGCCAAAGCGAAGGGGCAAATGACCATAAGGGGGCATAGTAGATCCTCCCTGACCCCCTAGGTTTGATGTGGAGGCTTTAAAAGGGCCACGTGGGGCAAAAAAAATATCGTTTTTTTTCGTGGGGTGCGCCCGGTACGCGTAACGGAAAGTGGACTGGGGAGCGTAGTACAAGGAAACAAGAATGATTGACTTTTAACTTATTGTATGTTTATAGACTTTTTTTTTTTTTTTTTTTTTTGCTGAGTGACGTCTCGGCCTATCTCCACGGGATGCAGTCCCTACCATCTCGGCGTTTAAGCCCAGGGGGACCGGTAGTGTGGGAGAGATAACGTCTGTTAACGTTCGATTCGAAGGAAATCAGGAAGTGTTGATAAACATTGTCTGCGCCATCTTGCCTTTTTTCAAATGCCACACTTTTGTCATGCACGGCAGCCATTTTAGATGCCTTGACCAGACCCACTCTCTGCACGCTGTCGATCCTTAGCATGGCTCCCCCCCCTCGCAAGCATCTCCCCCAGGCACTGGTCACCCCCGCTCTCTGTCTTATGCATGGGCAATAAACCTCCCCCATCTGCGCTGCTCTTCCCTGAGAATCACACCCTGTGCCCGCCCGACACCTCCCTTACGCCCTATTCACTACCGCACCCTCTGACACTCCTCTTCCTCTGTGTCCGATTGTCCAGGCCGGTCCCAGGCTATCACCTAGCCCTGCAGATGTAGTTTATGGCCCCAGCTGTAAAGAATCACCCCTCTTCAAAGGAGTTACAGTAGATCAAGGCCCCCACCCGATGAGATCCGTCACACCACACACGTTCCTACTATCTGAAAACCATCCTGTATTGTGATTGGGGAGGTGACCGAGCCTGAAGCGGAAGATTCCAGGGATGCCTCTTTGTACATCAAAGTTTTTACAATTATGTGTCACATTAAAAATATATAGCACTCCAACAAAGTAGTAGGATTATAAAACTTTAATAACTTATAAATATATACAACGCAACAAAAACAGTAAATATATATAAACATTTTTTTGAAAAAAGAAGACACAATGGTCAGTAGCTGTGTTTTGTGCGAATAGTCCCAAGGCAGCACAACGTGCTGAGTTCTGGACGGCACCCAGGTGATGTTACCTGGGTGCCGCACTGGTTTTTGGTATCCTACAATGCAGCTCCGAAAAACGGCGTGGGGCGTCCCGGGGGGTGCGGGGGGAGGCCTCGTCAGTAGCGGTCTGTTGTGCGAATAGTCCCAAGGCAGCAGAACGCGCTGAGATGTGGATGGCACCCAGGTGATGTCCAGTAAGTTGCCGCACTGGTTTTGGTATCCTACAATGCTGCTCCGAATAACGGCGTGGGGCGCCCCGGGGGGGGGGGGTGAGGCGGCGTGAACGGGCCTCCCCAGGTGGAGGCTCGTCTGCTGTAGTGGGGCGCCCCTTTACCGTTTCAGTTGCCATTCCGCCCGCTTTTGGTACACTGTGCCAAAATCCGCCATTCAGCTGAGTTGCGCCCACTCTTGCGGTGCAGCGATAGGCGGCTGCCACAGGACTCTCAAAATGGCGGCAGGCTCTTTCCTTTTTGGGCCTGGTCCACTGAAATGGCCCTGGGACACCTTGGAACTCGGACGCTTGTCTGCTAGGTCTTGGACCCCATTCTCGAAAGCGTCCCCTCAGCCTTGAAGATTCTACAAAAGTCTTGGGGGCCCCCGACTCCTGCAGGCTTCCGTCGGGGAGCGGCTGCCATGATTGCTCGCGGAATGACCACGACGGAGCCACGAGATGGTGGTGTTTTCATGCTGACGCCAGCTTCAGTCTGAAACATCCAGAAACAAGGTGGGGCTTTCATCGTTTGGGAAAAAAAAATGTTTTAATCCAATGAAAAGTGTTATTTTTAGGTCATGTGATCAAGCCTTCCATCATTAGGAAACCAAAAGTAAAATGAACCAATGAAAAGTTTTATAAACAAGTCACATGACCTGTTATGCGGCATAGGGCTATAAAAAGCGTAGAAAATCCGTTGGCACGTGAGGCGGCGTCAGTAGCGGACCGATGTGCGAATAGGCCGAAGGCAGCACAACGCGCCAAGATCCGGATGGCACCGAGGTGGTGTCCAGCAAGTTGCCGCACTGGTGTGGCCATCCTACAATGCTGCGCCGAAAGTCGGCGTGGGGCGCCCCGTTGGCCTGTGAGTTCGCGTCAGTCAGTGGGGGCTGTTTGAGGATCTGACTGCATTGGAAAGCAATGTGATGCTGTGCGTCGCCCCCAAGATGGAGGTTCCTCGGCTGCAGTGGGGCGCCCCTTGTTGTTTCACTCGCTATGCAGCTGAGTTGCGTGCGCACTTGCGGCGAATAGGCCGAAGGCAGCACAACGCGCCGAGATCTGGATGGCACCGAGGTGGTGTCCAGCAAGTTGCCGCACTGGTGTGGCCATCCTACAATGCTGCGCCGAAAGTCGGCGTGGGGTGCCCCGTTGGCCTGTGAGGTGGCGTCAGTAGCGGACCGATGTGTGAATAGGCCGGAACCAGCACAAGGCGCCAAGATCCGGATGGCACCGAGGTGGTGTCATAGTTGAGAGTTCTGAGCAGCGCTTGTAACACTGTCTGAAGCTTATTTGCACCTGCTGCAGCTTCACTATTGCCCTGGTGTGGCCTAAGATCGCCCATGACATAGGCGGCCGCCTCCCGGGGTCCGGCGGAACTTTTTACCTTTTCCTTTGTGCATCTTGTCCCACAATCCGTTTGACCTGAAGACACGACCAGGTCCCTGAATGTGTGCAGGGGGACGCTATTGATTGAATCAAAATGGCGGCTTCACACAAAGCTGACTCAAGCGTTGCTGCTGATGCTATACAGACAAAAACTGGTTTTCAGTTTGTACATTCTTCAGGATTTTTCCATCCAAGGCTGGTTGAGAGTTTGTAGAACAATGGCTTCAGATTTTCAACATACTACTCTTCAACATTCTTCCTAAATGTAACAATGTGAGACTCACTAGGAGAACGGTGTAGTGAGGGCCACAAACGGCTGTTTATCTTTCCTTTCAAAATGCTGCCAACAATATTTTCGGAATGGAAGACACCACAAGGCGCTGAGATTCGGTTGGCACCGAGGTGGTGTCCAGCAAGTTGCCGCACTGGTGTGGCCATCCTACAATGCTGCGCCGAAAGTCGGCGTGGGGTGCCCGAAGGGGGGGGGGGAGGCGGCGCAAAGGAGCCTCTCCGCTTCTCCATGTGGAGGCACTTCATCTGCAGTGGGGCGCCGAGATCCGGATGGCACCGAGGTGGTGTCTAGCAAGTTGCCGCACTGGTGTGGCCATCCTACAATGCTGCGCCGAAAGACGGCGTGGGGTGCCCGAAGGGGGGGGGGGAGGCGGCGCAAATGAGCCTCTCCCGCCTCTCCAGGTTGAGGCACTTCATCTGCAGTGGAGCGCCGTCTAGCTGAGTTTCGCCCGCTCTTGCTGCTACAGCGACAGGCGGCTGCAACAGGACTCTCAAAATGGCGGCCTGTTCTTTGGATTTGGGCCTGGTCCACTAAAATGGCCCTGGGACACCTTAGAACTCGGACGCTCAAATTTTTTTTCCTTTCCTCTACATGCAAAAAAGGTAAATGCCCGGTACGTTACCTGCCTCATCTGCCACGATGTACTCTCCAGAGGAACCGAAAAAAAATATAGTTATGGTAACTATACCATGCATCGTCATATGGAGAGGTGGCACCGATTAATTATAGTGCTGCACAAAAGAGAGATTTGGAGGACAACCCCCGACCTGCCAGTACATTCACCAAAGAAGTGGCACTGACAGCATCAGAGGCAAGGGAAACTGTCCCAAATATTCAGAAGAACTTTGGAAAGATTAAAATGACATGTTTAGATTGTGTCAAATTAATTTCATGTGGACAGATGAGTGTTACTCTAATAAATACAGAATATGAACATCATCATAGTCGATGGTTGGTGGAGACATTTTGACTATATCCTGGACCTGCCCGTCCTCGCCCAAAATGGCGCCGGAATAAATGGGACTCGTAACTCCTTGTTGTGTACTGGTTGCACAACCTTGATATCACGAGATACGTATGCAGTTTTGAAGCACATGGCGGGCGGGGACGAGAATTGATTGAATATTTCGACATCCCTATTGATATTAAGTTCTGATGTGTTATTGATTACTGTACTATTGAAAGTTCGAATTAACGTCACCCATGGTACTTGCCCGCAAATGTATATCTAGAAAATTTTATTGTAACTGGCCCTGTCGTATTTTAATTATAATATGTACGTCTACCGATTCCGCAACTGTTAGACACCTTAGTTCTTGCAACCTAATAGCCCGCCCGTTACGTTCCTCTACAGTGTAAATGTCTCCTCATCATATACGATTACAGTTTGCTCCGTGGCCGGCCCACGTGGTTATAGGCCCGTATTTGTATACTGACATTTTCACAATAAAGGTTTTTAAAAGAAAACATGGTAGTTTTTAATAATAGTCACTGTTTTCGAATCAGTAAAAGGCAAGTGAAATAAAGCAGTCCAATTACATGAAGGGTAAAAGGTATAATACGCAGGAACGCAGTAAAGATAAATGGTCAAGGGCTGTTGTGTTTTCTACTCCTGCAACATAAAGTGATCGATAAGAATCTGATATTCAGGCGTATCGGCGACTAAGACAGCAGGCCGAGCCTCTTTTGCTCAACGGCTCCGTCATGGGACGAAGAAACGCCCTTTTTCTCGAAAAAGGAATATATTTTACTTGCAGGACAGTTGTAAATTTTCCGGGAAAGTACATTAGACTGGAACATTATAACATATATGTTTAAGAAAAAATAATGTTCGAAAGTAATAAAAAGTGTAATTTTTAGGTCATATGACCAAGCCTTTCATCATTAGAATAAGAAAAGTAAAATGAACCAATGAAAAGTTTTATTAACAAGTCACATGACCTGTTATGCTTACGTTACACGCTGCGCGCCGCGCCCCGGATCGCGCACCGGAGCACTTCCGCATTACGCGACAACGCAGGTCCAGAATATAGTCAAAATGTCTCCACCAACCAGCGGTCGGAACACAACCCCTTTCAGCAGGCTAAATAGTTCTGTTAAATGACAACAGAAGGGACAGGCAACAAGAACCATCAGTCGAAGAGGGGAGGGCAAGTTCTTCTCTACCGGGTCACGTTGGGGCGCTACCGGAACTGATCGAATTGGTAGTCTACAATGTTTCTGGCTGTTTCAGACTGAAGCTGGCGTCAGCATGAGAGCACCACCATCTCGTAGCTCCGTCGTGGCCATTCCACGAGCAATCATGGCAGCCGCTCCCCACCAGAAGCCTGCGGGAGTCGGGGGCCCCCAAGACTTTTGTAGAATCTTCAAGGCTGAGGGGTCGCTTTCGAGAATGGAGCCCAAGCCCTAGCAGACAAGCGTCCGAGTTCCAAGGTGTCGCAGGGCCATTTTAGTGGACCACGCCCAAATCTGAAGAGCCGGCCGCCATTTTGAGAGTCCTGTGGCAGCCGCCTATCGCTGCACCGCAAGAGCGGGAGCAACTCAACTACATGGTGAGCGAGACGCTGTAGTCGCAAGAGCGGGCGGTAAACAGCTGAATAGCGGAAGAGACACAGTGTAGCAAAAGCGGGCGGAATGGCAACTGAAACGGTAAAGGGGCGCCCCACTACAGCGTGTCTTTAGGTCAAACGGATTGTGGGACAAGGTCAAGAATGGAAGAGTCACCAAAAGGCAAAAAGTTCCGCTTGACCCCGGGAGCCGGCCACCTATGTCGGGGGCGATCTCAGGCCACACCAGGGCAACACGACTTGGGGAGGGGGCCGGAGCCAAGCGCCCCCTCCGAGTCCGCGCCATCACACCGTCCCTTGGGGGCCTCCGTCAAGCAGTTCAGGGAGGCACCGCATCACATTGTTTTCAAATGCAGTCACGTCCTCAAACAGCCCCCACTTACATTGAGAATAGTGAAGCTGTAGCAGGTGCAAATAAGCTTCAGACAGTCTAACAAGCACTCCTCAAAACTTTGAACTATCAGAGTGCATGAGTTTCATGCTCGATCGATTGAGCTAGCCGGATCGGGCAACAAAAAGTATAAAATAGTTATGTAAATAGTTATTTAATAAAATGTTTTACCCTGTTACTTTGCTGGTGTGTTGTATATATTTGTAATATTTGCATAGAGTTTATCGTTATTTTGGGCGGGGTGGGTGGCGGAGCCGAGCTGTCTTGCAGCCATCATGGTGTGGAGCTCAGTTCATCTCACTAGTTTCGTATTTCTCATGAGGGGTTGTTCCTAATGTTTCTATTTTAGCGAGGTCAAAAAGAGATCCCATTAGTGGCCTACTGATTTTGCTCGATTCCTTTAGTTTTTTTACACGATTTTTCACTATCTGCAATGACTAAACAGAGTATTGCGACTCTGTGCTTGTTTGTAAATAGAGAATGAACCAAAGAGAACCAATTCTAAAACAGTAAATGCTTGGATAACAATCAATCAAATGGAGACAGAAGCAGGCACGACGGATTACAACGGGGGCAAAGGCCTGCGTTAACTACCCTTCACTATCTGCAAAGAGAGAGTACTCCTAATAGAAATGAGGGGGGGGCAGCATTCAAAGCAGATCAGTGTGCATAAACACGAAAATGTTTTTACTTACCACGTACTTGACATTCGATAGCTTATGATATTTGCTATTAAAAAACCATTGAAATTCACTGAAAAAACCATAGGTTATAGACCATATATAGTTAGGAATTAGCATTTACAAAACCTTGAAAATTCACTGAAAAACCATAGGTTATAGACCATATATAGTTAGGAATTAGCATTTACAAAACCTTGAAAATTCACTGAAAAAACCATAGGTTATAGACCATATATAGTTAGGAATTAGCATTTAAAAAACCTTATTTTACTCACACAAAACCATTGAAATTCCATATATAGTTAGTTGCACTAACTATATATCGCGCACCCGCAATCCACTGCTGATGATGTCACATATTACATCATTCATGACATGGTCAGTGACATCACTGATGACATCACTGATGACATCTCAAATGACATCACTGATGACAACATCCAGTGACTGTATGTTTCTGTAAAGTTAAAATATGTCTTACATATTGAAGAATGAGTGGAAGTATAAGTGTCTGGACGAAGGATTTAGTAGGTGCATGACTGAATGTATGAGTGAGTGATTAAATGTGTCTCACTGAGTGCATGGGTTAGTGACTAAACTGTCTTAATTTGTGCATCATTATGTCTGTTGTTCTGTAAACTGCTGCATGTGTTGATCAGTAGCTATATGATTAACTATATGGGTTATTGATTGATTGTCCAAGTATTTGTATGGGAGACTGAGTGTGTGTGTGGCTGGCTGGGAGGTGTGTGACTCTGTGCAGATCAATGTGTACTTGTATCAATGATTGTATAAGAGAGTAAGTATGTGTTAGTATATGTTTGAAAATGTAAGGTGCTCTATGTTTAACTGTATAGACAAGAAAATGGAAGTGTGATTGATTCTTTACAGGACTGACTAGGTGTGTGAGTAACTCCATGGATGAGTGGCAGAGTGTGAGTGTCTGTATAGGTGTATGAGTGCATGTGATAGTGTTGTAAAGATGAGTGATTGTATGTATGAATGATTGTATGGGTGAATGAGTGAATGTGTGTGTAGACGTAGGAATCAGTGAGTGCGTATGTAGTAACTAGTATTGGTGTGTCAATGGTTTCAAAAATTATACTCTGTATTTAACACTGGGTGAAACAGAGGTTATATTAAAATGTGAGGAGATGCATTGTATTGTCACATGAATGATATCATCAGTGATGTGGTCATTGATGTCAAATGAGATGTCATCAGTGATGTCATCAGTGATGTCATTTGAGATGTCATCAGTGATGTCATCAGTGATGTCACTGACCATGTCATGAATGATGTAATATGTGACATCATCAGCAGTGGATTGCGGGTGCGCGATATATAGTTAGTGCAACTAACTATATATGGAATTTCAATGGTTTTGTGTGAGTAAAATAAGGTTTTTTAAATGCTACTTCCTAACTATATATGGTCTATAACCTATGGTTTTCTCAGTGAATATATATATATATATATATATATATATATATATATATATATATATATATATATATATTACCTACTGGTGGTCATCAGTAGGTAGTTATAGTTAGGACCGCGTTTCTATTCAAAAAGCGTTATTTCTTTTCCCAATAACTTTGGCGCCAGTTGACTAATCTTCGCCAAATTTTCGAACCTGGTGTGGCACTCCGGCCAGCTCCTATCTTGAAAGTTTCGGGGTGATTCGGCAAGCGGGGGGCGAAAAAAATGGGGGATCCTAAAAGGTGTTTTCTCCATGTTAATTCCCATGGGAAACTTTAGACACAACTATAGCCCGAACTACTGAAAGAAATTACACCAAATTTGGCAAAAAGGTAGCCCTTGTTGCAGGAAGAACTCTTTTTGTTAAATAGTGTACATTCGTTCAGTAGTTCCCGAGAAATAAAAAAAAAGAGGTCGAAAAATGCATTTTCCATAGGAAACTTTAGACACGGCTACAGCTCGAACTGCTGAATGGATTTACATCAAATTTAGCAAAAAGGTAGCCCTTGTTTGAAAAAGAACTCTTTTTCTTAAATAGTGTAAATCCTTATAGTAGTTGCTGAGAAAATCAAAAAATAATAGTTTCGATATTTGGCCGCGATGGAGTCGCGACCCCTCCCAACCACAAGCTTCATTCTATTTGGCTGTCAACACTCCAAACCAGGAAGTTTTGGCAGCCGTCTTGTGCCTTGGTAGAAGTGAATCAGAGGACAATCAGGGAAACTAAGGTGAAAAGAAAGAAGAGGGGACAGGGTAGAAACACCCTGACCCCCTTGGCCTACTCAGGGGGTCCCACTCAGAACCCCTGGGCTAAAAAAAGCTTTTTTTTACAAAAACAGCAGAATGCGTGCTGGGTGCGTGGATCCAAATGAAAATATTTTAAAAACCAAAACGAGGGCTTTCTTGATTCGCAAATTTTAACCCCCGGGTGGGCCAGGTCCTGGGGGGATTTGAAAATTAAAAGCGGGGACCCGCGGGGGCCCCCGCAGCCCCAGGGACTGCCACCTCCCCGGTGCTCTGTTTTTAAATTTTAATACAGACTTTGTGGGGGGACAGGGACCACCACCTCCCCGGGGCACTAACTGTTAAAATTCGGGGGTCCAAAATGGACCACCACCTCCCTGGGGTTTTCAAAATTTGTGAGGGGGCAGCGGAGCCCCCCTTCTGGAGCCTTTGAGGGCCCTGGGGACCGCCACCCCCAGGGCCGGCTCCTGCAGTGTCCCGGGGTGCCCACCCCCAGGACACTGCTGTTTGCTACGGTAGAGCGGGAGCACTTCTCCCACCCCACAGTAGCAAACTCTGGTTTGGATTTTGGAAGAGAGAGCAGGGAAACCTGCTCTTTCTTCCAAATTCCAAAGCAGAATTGCTTTTCCGCACAGGAGGTGCATGTTAGCAGCTCCCCATGTGGAAAAGCAATGGCGTTTCTCGCAGGACCCTGGGAGCTAGCAGGACTGTGGGGGCATTGGGGCTCCCCCCACAGTCCCTATCAAAGTGGAAGGGACCCGGGGTGAATATAAATTAGAGGTAGGAGCTGCGTTTTTTTAAAAAGTAATTGTAATCGCGACCCGAGCACGACGCTCAGCACAGCCCCCTAGTGTGAAAGCGCTGGGTGTGTGACTCCCAGTGGGACTCCTTGTGTGAACGTGAGGGGTGCGTGACTCCCAGCACAGCCCCCTGGTGTGAACATGAGGTGTGCGCAACTCTTAGTAGCACTGGGTGCTGGGCGCTTTAAGGGCAGCTGAAATTAAATCAATGCATTGCTCCCCAAAGCAAAGTTCAGTGGCGTACTTAATGCAACTGATGGAAGCATTTAGAAACTCAGGCATAATATGTGGCCTTGGTACTGAAGCAGTAGATAGAGTGTTGGGGTCTCGAAGTGCATCCATGTTCAATTGCCTCTTCTTCTCTCACAAGGTGGACTGGGTGGATGGTCTCCGTATGTTTTTTCATGGAGCTCGTCCCACATGAGTATTTCTTGTCAGATCCTCTTGAAAGTACTTTCTTACATATATTGCTAGTAACCTTTCTTGCATTTGCTTTCTTTCCCAAAAAGGCCCATACAATGCTCAATCTCCTTTGTCTCTACGATTGTTCCATCCTCTGTTTTTCTGCCACAGCAAGAGGATCCACTGCAGCTAAGCTGGAAGCCATTGCAATTTTAAAATAAATCGACACACAAAAAAAGATCCATTTTTGAAGAGAAGTAACAAACAGGTCTTCTCTCTGCTAAGATAAAAAAGAAAGGGAAAATAACAGAAAGATGGACCCTCCCTTTTCATAATGAAAATGATTTTAACCAATCAGATTTTTTTTCTTTTGCTAATATGAAGTCGCGTAGGGTGCGCACACACTCATCACGCACCCATTGCAAACCCGCGAAAAACATATACATCATTATACAGTATAGATATACATTTTTATAAACTTTTAATAAGTACATTAACAAAACTGTTCATTCTTTTATCACATTCAAACTTAGTATAGTAAGTAAGTAAGTAAATCCACTCCGGATCTCCAACCGACCCCTGCCCTCACCACGTCTTCAACAAGGCCGACTCCGTCATCGCACCCCACTTGCGGGACGTCATCAACACCTCCTTCGACACAGCGACCTTCCCGGAGAGCTGGAAGCATGCCGAACTCAGCGCTCTACTGAAAAAACCATCAGCGGACCCCACCGAACTCAAAAACTACCGCCCCATCTCGCTCATCCCGTTTCCGGCCAAAGTCATCGAGAAGACCGTCAACAAGCAGCTGGCCGCCTTCCTCGAGACGAATGGATCCCTCGACCAATCGCAGTCCGGCTTCCGGGCCAACCACAGCACCGAGACCGCCCTCATCGCAGCCACCGACGACATCCGAGCCCTGCTCGACAACGGGGAAACAGCGGCCCTCATCCTCCTGGACCTTTCCGCGGCTTTCGACACTGTCTGCCACCGCACCCTAGAGCAGCACCTCAGCAATGTCGGTATCGAAGAGAAGGCACTAGACTGGATCATCTCTTTCCTCGCCGGAAGGACCCAGAAAGTCCGCCTCCCCCCCTTCGGATCAGAAGCCACCAAAGTCATCTGCGGCGTTCCTCAAGGCTCCTCGCTCAGCCCCACCCTCTTCAATGTCTACATGAGCCCCCTCGCGGCCATCGCATGCCAGCACAACCTCAACATCATCTCTTACGCCGACGACACCCAGCTGATCCTCTCCCTCACCAACGATCCCGCCACCGCCAGAGCCAGCCTACACGAAGGGATGAAAGACGTAGCCGAGTGGATGAAGAACAGCCGCCTGAAACTGAACTCAGACAAGACGGAAGTCCTCATCCTGGGACCTTCGCCCTCCGCCAGGGACGACTCCTGGTGGCCCCCCGCCCTGGGCAGCGCACCCAAACCAACAGACCACGCACGCAACCTGGGCTTCATCCTGGACTTCCCCCTCTCCATGACCAGACAAGTCAACGCCGTCTCCTCGTCATGCTTCAACATCCTGCGCATGCTACGTAAGATCTTCCGGTGGATCCCCACCGAGACCAGGAAGACGGTCACCCAGGCCCTTCGTCACCAGCCGACTGGACTACCGCAACTCCCTCTACGCCGGAACCACTGCCAGACTCCAGAAGAGACTCCAGCGAATCCAGAACGCCTCAGCAAGACTCATCCTGGACATCCCCCGACACAACCACATCGCCGGACACCTGAGAGACCTGCACTGGCTCCCGGTCAACAAGAGAATCACGTTCCGACTCCTCACCTACGCACACAAAGCCCTACACAACCAAGGACCAAGATACCTCAACAGCCGCCTCAACTTCTACACTCCCACACGCCAGCTTCGATCAACCAACCACGCCCTCGCCGCTGTCCCCCGCATCCGAAGAGCCACCACAGGAGGAAGATCCTTCTCCTACCTTGCCGCCAAGACGTGGAACTCCCTCCCGACCCACCTCCGCCTGACCCAAGACCACCTCGCCTTCAGGAAGCAGCTTAAGACCTGGCTGTTCGAGCAGTAGCGGACCACCCCCTCCCCAAGCGCCTTGAGACCCTCCGGGTGAGTAGCGCGCTATATAAATGCTATGATTGATTGATTGATTGAAGTACGTAAATTCCTTTATTCGCCATAATTTACAACACCATAACAAGTACACATATTTTAAAAAACAAGAAGAAAAACACAATAATAATTCATTACAGGGTCAATGAGTATTACAATCAATAGCTAAAAACACAGCAGCAGAGATGTTTATTACAATTCAATTGGGGTGAGGTAGTCCTGTTTCCTGGGTCCCTCTACTATCCAATGAGCCTCTCGTCTCTCTTAATTTCAGTGTTAACCGTAAAAAAACTAGTGATGGCAAGCAGGGTAAGAGGGTCCTGCGCTAGTTGTAAATATAAAAGGGCAACCCTGGCGTGTCTGAATTTCATTTTCTTTAACAAATTTTTTAAATACAAACACCTTGGCAATTGATAGTATGGGCAAAGTAATACAAAATGAAGGGTGTCCTGCGGAGATCTATGATCGCAGCCACAAGGCCCCTTTGGCTCACCAAAATTTATAAAACCTGCTGGATCAGCTAATAAATAATGTAAAATGTTGAGCCTAAAACGTGTTATTAAAAATCTATCCTGAGGGTTATATATAAGTGCTAGGTATGGTTCCATTCCTTCACAGGACCTGACCAAACTATAAGCTCCCACTGATTGTTTCCCCCATTCCTTCTCCTCTCTGGTGGCTGTCTTGTAGGTGAAGAACTTCTTCTTCACACTAGCCTTATCCTTGACTATTCCCCTAGCCGGGTCGGGAAAGAGGTCCTTACAGTCAATTTTCCCAAAGGCTTCCTTAATCGATTTTAGCCAGGGTATGTCCACTCCCTTATCCCTCCCGAGACAGTCCCTAATGATTTGCCTGGTCAAGCCAGCCTCAGAGTTTTCCCAAATCCTGAGCCATGCTAACAGTGGTCTAACTTGTGTCCTATCTCCTAAAAAGGGGGCCCCTAATTCTTCATGAGCAATATAAGCAGGCACGCCCTTTGGGACCCGCAGGAGCCTTCTCATAAACTTATTCTCCTCAACCTGCAATTATCCTGATCGGAATACCCCCAGAGCTCCGCTCCATACGCCACTTTAGAGTAGCAGATGCAGTTATACAGTGTCATCATTTGCTCTGGAGACCACCTACCCAGTCTACGGCCAAAGTTCATTATGGCCCCTGTACTTGACAACAGTTTTGTGCAGCGTTCCTCAAGTAAGACTTTAAAATGTAAACGCCCATCAAACAATATTCCCAAGTAAGAAAAGGATTGCACCTTCTTAATTCTACATTCTCCTACACTATAATTAAAACAGACCCTCTGTTTCTTCCCCACTTCCATAACATAGGACTTGGATAGGTTCGCCAACAAGTCTAGGTTGCCCATAAAGGTCACAAATCCATCTATCAGGGTCTGAAGGCCCCGCGGAGTGCGGGCCAACAAGACCGTGTCATCCGCGTAAAGTAACACTGGGATTGCTCTTCTGCCTATACTTAGGGAATCCACCTGTAATTGTAGTAGCGCCTTCTCCAGACCATTTATATATACTGAAAAAAGAAAGGGCGCCAGAATACATCCTTGCCGCACGCCACTTTTGCAGGCAAAGGAATCTGTGCATCCCTCCTCCATATTGTATCTTACATTGGCCGAGGTGTTCCAGTGCAGGGCTTTTAAAATATATATGAGATACTGGTCTGCGCCTAGGCTATCTAGAAGGTCCCACAACTTATCTCTATTCACGCAGTCAAACGCTGCTGTGAGATCCATAAAGGACAAATAGACTGTTTCTGTGCCTGCAATTACATACTTGGACACCAAAAAGTAAAGATTCAGGCACTGGTCTGAAGTTGATCTATTGGCTCTAAATCTGTACTGGACGTCAGAGATTATATGATGGTCTTCCGCCCAGGTCATCAAGCGATTAAGGACTACTCGACCCAGGATTTTTGCCGTGACATCTATAAGAGAGATCGGGCGGTAGCATTGGGTGTTATCTTTATTGCCCTTTTTGAAAATCGGCACAATTGTAGCCGACGACCATGACCGAGGTAGCCCTGTGGCTATAGCGGCATTCAATGTTCTAGTTAGAATTGTGGCCCGCAGCTCTACTTTACATAGAAAGAGATCCGGCAGAATCCCGTCCAGGCCTGGCACCTTATTTTTTGTGAGATCCCCGATACCCGCAGTTACCTCCTCCAATGAAAACTCTAGCGCTACATTCCATTGCCCGTCACCTTCACCCCTGTTTGGATGCCCCTTATGGCTCCTATTGTAGAGGCCATAGAAGTGTTCTACCCAGTGCTCCAGTAAAATGTTAGAGCCAATCTCTGGGCTGTTAGTCCCATTGAAACAGGGATTATTAAATATGCTGCAGAAGGCAGCCAGATCCTTCCTTTCTGCGGCGCCTCTTAAGTCCTCCCAAACTTGCGTTTGGATGACTTTTTCCATCTGCTCAATTCCTTTTTATAACGTGTTCTACATAACGTGACCCTAAGTATGTCCCTGGGGTTAGACCTCAAAGCAGCCCTCAGCTTCCTTTGTGCAAGTGAGCCGGCATTATCAAACCATCTGGGATCCCTTCTGGTCCTTCCCTGTCTTTTGTTCGGAGGAGGGCATCAATTATCCGGCCCATTTCCTCAAAAGCCGCCACTAGTTCGGATCCAAACATTTATCAATAACCCCTCCACCTTTAATTGCCAGGGACCTATAAAATCTTTCTCCATTAATTCTTGCCCATTTCAGCTGCCTACCCTGGTCGATTAGCCTTTCCTTGTTTAGGCCCTCCCCTTTATTTCCCTTCCTGCTTGCATTTGATACTTGCAAGACCAATGTTAGGGAATTATGGTCGCTGAAGCCACTTGCTCCTATAGAGAAACCCTCAATCTTTTTTTATCAAATGCGACACTAAGATAAAGTCAATAAAGGGAATAGAGCCCCGAACTTTAAAGGTAGGCGTAATCTGCCTGTCTGGTGGGATCCTAACTAGATCAATGGTATGAGCCAGAGTATATTTGCACATTAACCTACTCAGACCCTTACCCACCAATGTGTGCTCGAAATGTGGCCCTTCCTCCAAATTACAGGAGTTCCACTTTTCCTTGATAGGAAGTAAATTGGGGTACAGGTGGCAGTTGAAATCCCCCACCACGACTAACATTGGTGCCAAGGATTTCTGCTTTTGCTTCAACTGACTAAGCCTCTCATCGAGCTCTCTCACTCTGGAGCCTTTCGAATTATAAAAGTTCACCAGGGTTATATTATATTCCCTATTCCTAAACACCAGTCCAAGAAGGTCTTCCGAGTTCCATCTTAAGTCGCCCCAGCTCCCATCTAGTGAGACATCTACAAATGTTAAGAGCCCCCCCTTGCTCTGCCGGCCATTGATTTATTGGCCGGTATCCAAAAGGATTCGTACCCCACTAAGTGGAACTTTGTACGATCTACCTCCCAAGTTTCCTGAAAGCACATAATTGGGAATTTACTAATAAATTCCAGCCACTCCTTATTCCGGAGTTTTGAGGCCAGACCTGCCACGTTCCAGCAAACCAAATTAATGTTATTCCCTATTTTATTAGTAATAGGGCTTGATTCGTTACTTAATTCCTACATATTTCAAGCTACCACCACTGGCCTTTTTTCCTCCCGAGCCTGACAGACCATACTAGTCCTAGGTGCCCGGCCTTGATCACTCTTAATGGGCTTTGATGGTTGGGGGGTGATTGACGTGTTCCCTCCTATGTGACCCACACCATGTAGTCAGTCCACTTCACTAAGATGTCTACCCCCCTTAAGTGGTGCATACCTATTATACAAGGATAGGACTGGTCCTACCCCCTCTCTATCTCTCCCTCTCTGCCAGATGGTTTGGTTTCCCACCCCAGATAGATCAGCCACGAGGTCACACCTCCTCCCTCTCTCACCCCCTCTTTCTCTACTCTCACTTTCAGGGCTACCCTGCTGATCATAGGGACGTTCCAGAGCCGTATCGGTGGGCTATAGAAATATCTTAGGTTCTGGGCTTGCACGGACGGTGTCCTTGAATTTGTCCACGGTCCCCAGCAAACATGTTCAACTACTCTAGGGTCATTAACATTTATAACAATGCAATCTCCTGCTATGGTTTTCCGCTTGTTCCCCACCCAGTTTACTCTTCGTACAGAAAGAATTTTACACCTTACGTCATTGGGGAGTGGTCTATTTACATTTAACCAATGTGTGGTCTTATTTTTTAATTTGTCGTGGGATTCAGTTTTGCCCTCCCTAAATTCTGGGACGCCAGTCAGAATAACCACATACGGAGTAAATTCCGGTGGCAGGTTCAAGTGAGAGTGTAGATTCTTCATCACCGGCTCTGCTCTGACGGGGTCACCGGCTCTGCTCTAACGGGGTCATCGCCCCTCTGTGAGCCTTGAGCCTTTGGTTTAAATGCAAGTTCTTCCCTTTCTGATCCCCCTCTTGAGTTATTAAAGCCAGAGGGATGCTCAGTTTGCCCCGATGTCGTTGGTGTTCCAGATCTGGGTCTAGGGTGGGCAACAGGGTCACCTTCCCCCGTTCCTCCCCCAACCCAACCCCCCCTTCTACGCGTCTTATCTTAGGGGTTATTTTTTCCTCCAATTTCTCCAAACTACTTTGGATGTATAACAGTTTATCCATTAGGGGCTGTAAAAGTGATGCTACTAACACACTCAATTTCCGCATGTGTTCTTCGTCTCTAACCACCAAGTCTGTTGTGTTATCTTCCCCCCTAGGGCCTGTTCCATTCGGGGTTGGGGATTGTGGCAGTTTAATAATAGAGTCATCCGTAACAAGTGATGGTACCCGTTTACACTGCTTGGTGGTCTTGGCTTTCTTGCCCTTCTGCTGGCTATTACCTCGTATTCCACCTCTTTTGCGCGTACCCCCTCCACCCTGATTTACAGCAACAGAGTCAGTGGGGTTAGGTTGTTCTTGATGCACTTCAGCTACGCAAACTACTGTGCTCCTGGTTTGAATTGGCATTGACCTTGATGGCTGTTCACGCGTGCTTAAGGGTTCTTTTTCCATATCAGATACTGGAACAATCAAATCCTTTCTTTCAGCATCCCCTTCCCTCCTCGCTCCGCCTATGGGGTCATGCTGAACAGAAAACTCAGGTGACCGGGCATTGGCCATAGCCCCTAAAGAGGAGCGTTTCAGGTAAGCCGGTTCCAGCGAAAGGCGACGCTTCATGATAGCAATTTCATGTGCTAACACGGATGAAGCCCTGATGAGAAACTGGTCCAAAGTCCCGGCCACATACCCTACACCCATGCCCTTCCTCCCTCTAGTCTCCCTAGATGTCATGATCAGGAGGTGATGTTAATTGGTAGATGAGGAGCCCTTGGTAAATAAGAAACAAATCAGTGCCGTTCACCTGCTAGGATGATGTTACTCCGCCGTTAGAGTTACAGGTCTTGGAGGGGTGGCCCAGCCCAGCCTCTCCCGGTCTCGAACGGTCAAAAACGGTCCCGCCCTTGTCCCGGGCTTCTCCCGGGAAGCTCCCGCGCGCTCCCGTGACGCGGGGGTGCCGCTCAAATTTAAGAGCCTCCTGGCGCAGATTCCCCGTTAGCGGCTTCAGGCCGCAAGGGCAGCCGGGAGTTGTAGTCCTGCCCTCTTGGTCCCCCCCACTGCGGCCGTGCTTGGTTGGAAAAAGCTACGGCGGCAGGGGGAGACCGGGTGCGGCGGCGAGAGGCACAGGAAAAGAACCTGGCTCAGAACAATGCCCCCAGCAGGGACAGGAATGCGGCAAAGAGGCAGCAAGGCTGCTGGTAAGGATCCCGTTCCAACGGGGGTGCCGCTCAAATTTAAGCACCTCCTGGCGCAGATTCTAATGGCAATAACTTTGGCATCGATTGATGAATCTTCTTGAAATTTTCCAAACTATTGGCCAGCTCAGTTCCGCTCTTGCCCTGAAAGTTTGGGGGTGATTGGTAAATGTTACGTTTTTCCTATGGATAATATGGATAATAGGTCCGAACTATAACTACCTACTGGCGACTGCCAGTGAGTAATATATATATTACTCACTTACTTACTTATATATATATATATATTACTCACTGGCAGTCGCCAGAGGTAGTTATAGTTCGGACCTATTATCCATATTATCCATAGGAAAAATGTAACATTCTAATGGCAATAACTTTGGCGTCGATAGATGAATCTTTTTGAAATTTTCCAAACTATTGGCCAGCTCAGTTCCGCTCATGCCCTGAAAGTTTGGGGGTGATTGGTAAAGCGAGGCTGAGAAAAAAGGGGGTCCCAAAACGTGTTTTCCCTATGCAATTTCTCATAGGACCTTTAGACACGGCTACAGCCCGAATGGCTAAACGGAATTACACCAAATTTGGAAGAGAGGTAGTCCTCAGTTCTGACTTGTGCCTTTTGCTTATATGGTGTCAATCTGTTCAGTAGTTTCTAAGAAGATTACGGTTAAAGTCATTTATATATCTATAAGGGCGGTGGATCCGCAGATTGTGCGAGGATTGGCATCGTATTATAAGCGCACCATCCCGATGACGCGCTCAAGCGGTTGTAAACATTCAAATCAAGGAACTGTTGGCAGCCATTTTGTGCCTCGGTAGAAGCGAGGCTGAGTAAGGCAGTGGAATATGTGTGCAAAACATGAACAGGGGCAGGGTAGACACACCCTGACCCCTTAGGCCTGCTACATAAGTCGCAGGATGCGCGTAGGATCTGTGCATTTTGCTGCCAAAAAAAACAAAGCAGGCATTTTTTAGATATATATCAAGCTTATGTGTTTAGATCTCGGGTAGCTCTAAAAAGAGCCCTTGTGTTTATTGAGAGTACCGATGCAGAGTCTAAAGTTCATGAAGAAGACTCAATTCTCTTCATCTGTACAATGTACAGCATCTCTCCTATAGATGGCATGCATATTGAAACGCAGATTGTTGTGGTAAATTGACCCCATTCTATAGTCTCTTTGGCTCAAGAAAATATAGTTGTGCCCCACAATTCACAGTCTAAGCATCTTGAAAGGAGGTCTTGATGCACTCAGATGGTCTCTGTAAATGAAATGGAAGTTTGAAAACTAAGATTTTTATAAAATGGTGGATAAGATGCAGTGTTGAAATACAGAAATTAAATGATTGGTTGTTTGACAACATTCTACACTGAAATCTAGGGTGCATGTTTCTGTTTTTTAAAAGCATGATTCTTTTTGGTTATCAGAACGTGATTGAAAAAACCATCACGTAGGATAAGCTGGTATATTGAGAAGTCAAGCACACTTGCTGTTTTATTTAGCAACATTGTGTGATGAACTTTTGCGTTCTTCGGGAGCCGGAATTGCTTTTTCACATGGGGAGATGCTAATTTGTATATGGAAATGCAATCTGCTTTGGATTTTGAATGTGAGAACAGATTTCACTGATCCGTCTTTCAAAATGCAAACTAAGTTTGCTATGGGAGGGCGGGAGTCGTGAGAGTCCCGCCCTGTCAAAGCAAACAGCAGTGTCCCGGGGTAGGCACCCCGGGACACTGCAGGAGCTGGCCATCCAGTCGGATGGCCACGCAGTGTGCCTCCCGTAATACACAAATTCCCGGGGGTGGTGGATCCCGGGGCTTGAGGGGGGTCGTTGAGGCCCACACACTTCTAATTTTGTAGTGTGGGTTGGACGCGAAAGTGGTGCAAGGGGGTTGTAAACCTGGTACACAGTGTTCTGTTTTACTTTGCTTTTCCTTTCTGTCACGTAGAGGATCCTTGGTAAATATAATGGTTTTTGTACAGCCAGAACCTTTCAACCCTACTCCCAAACTGCTTACTGCCTGTCACCATGGTAACAGTTCATGGAACACTTATGTGAGCACAGAGGTTAGAAGTTCACCACACTATGTTGCTAATGGTGTTGTAGTTTTACAACTTTTCCATAGGAACCGTTAGTTGTAGCAATAGACTCTGGTAAAGATCTGATAAAGAGTTAGCCTCAGAATTATACTTCAAATTGTAAATATCATTTCTATTGCTACCCCCACAAAAAAAAGACTTATATACTTTTTTTATTAACTTTTATTACAACAATAAATAACTGGAAACATAACTAAAAGATAACAATACAATAAATAACTACAACCATACCTTTAACACAACAATATAATAAACAATATGTGATATGGACTCCAATAGAAGTGTGGTAGGTAATTTGCAAAACAAAAAAGAAAATTAGTGTTTAAAATTAGATCGATGTGACTAAATGAGGTGAAACATTACAAGTCAAAGTAACACTTGACGATAATTACTTTTTTTTTACGTGTGCAGTGTGCCTAATACATTTCACTTGCCTTATGGGCTTGCGTTCAAGCGGTGTCTGTACAGAATTGCCCACTGCGTCATATTTTCATTACAAATCAACAAGTCTTTAAAATGATTGTCACCTCCTTTGCTATGCCTTCAAAGCTCTTCACTTGATCTTGGGTGTAACCGCTCTCAAAATGCTTCCACTGGCCATTGTACATGCAGACTTGAGTCCACCAAAATGAATGGTTTGAAATTAATTTCCACAAGTCTTAAAAAAGGTGAATGCAAGAAAAGTTACTTGCCGCATATGCAAGACTGCTTTCAAGAGGAGACCCCAATAAAAAGTGCTGGTGTGGAACTGCAAGTATGCAGAAGCACTTGCATATCAAGCATCTGGTCAACTTTGCAAGGAAAGAGTTAAGGATATTGAGAGAGGCTCCCTCTGCTTCATGAGAAGGCCCAAGTACCAGTGGAGCAAAACCGTCAACCTCTACTGCACAGGCTAATATTCGTCCCCATTCGGAACCCTTTAAGAGAAAAAGTAAGAAGGTTGGGAGCTCTGAATGCAATCCTAATAACTAATCATCCATTAGTTATACAGAGATCCACCCTGTATCAGACCCATCCGTACAAGTGTGAATTGGAGATTATCTGCCACCAAAAACCCCTCAAGTACGTATATCCGTTACTTTTTAACTTTGTCGACTAGTCGTATTGAGAGTATTTACCTTAACGTTATCTGTTAAAAATTCATGAAACTTTTTGGTTCCATATAGTAGAGAAAGACTCTAAATGTAAAAAAGAAGTACATTAGCGGCCGGCTAGTAGCGGGTCACGGGTGTCTGTAAGGGCGGCGGCGGTGCGGAGCGGTTCTAATGGCCTGTGCGGGACGGTTTGGGCATTAGGGATCGAGTGAGAAGACTTTCAGCGGTTTACCTGATATACAATCTCTTTTGTCAACAGCGGTTTCGGCGGTTCCCGGTGGTGCATGGCGGCTCAGGATGCAGAGTGATCTCGGTTTCGGAAGGAGGCAGAGGCGGAGCTTGTAGTGGGGACAGAGCTCTGCTGGGAAAGAGCAGCGGTCCAGCTCGGGAGAGGTCGTCGTGCCGCATCCAGGATTCTGTTCCGGGGCGGAGGGGTCCGTGGAAGAGGCAGGGAGGCATTCGTTTCAGGCAAGGAAATAAAGGAGAAGTTGTCCCCTAGATTGAGGTTTGCGGACAATTTGCAGGTCCCTGAAGCTATCGAAGGTACTGGAAATTTAAAGCACAGCTAAAACAAGCTAAACCCTCAAGTTGAGACTACAGTTGCATGGGCTGGGGTTTCTAGATACGCTTTGAGGAATGCTGGCAGGGGAGGGGACTGAGAAGTTGACTTCTAAATATATTGGTTCACCTAAAGTAAACACTACAGTGCTGCTGAAAGTAAGTTTAAGAGCACAGTAAAAAGCACAGGTAAGAAAAACTATAAGCAGGGTAGTAGGTGTAAAAAACTGGGGAAGGTAGGCCTAATGGAGCGTAAGATCAAGATAACCCCCTCTCTTACCTCATACTTTAAAACTGTGCCAAAAACTTTGATATTAAAGGGAGAGTCTATATCTAATTCAACAGGTGTTTCAGTAACCCCTAAATCTAATCAGGTTTCACAGATATCAAATTGCACTTCAGAGGGGGACAGGATCACTCAGCAGGTCCTTCCGGATACAAATTTGCTGGATTGGTCTAAGCATTTGAGCCCTAATTGCTTCTAGGTTCTCTCTTTAGACATGGAGGAGGTGGGTCACGGTTCGCAGGCTCAGATAGATTTAACTGGCAGTGCAGTAGATAGCATAGAACAGCCAGCCTTTTCCTCTAGCCTAGTTGTCTCAACCCTGGGGGGGCCATAGGATCTCTGGAGACCTCAAGCGTTTTGGCTGTTGAGGCTGCTGAGTTGGAGAAATCTAACCATATGAGCTGTCACAGTGAGGAAGGGTCTTGGATAGATCCCGAACCAGCAGACTCCGACCTTCCGGTTATTGCTCTCTTAAAAAAATTTAAATATCGATATGCAAAAGGGGTTTGAGGTTTCCAAATTGAATCAGGAAAGCATCAGAGCCGCCTGTAGTTTGCTAGAGACTAAAATTGATGAGTTGAGTTCCCGCACAATTGTTTCAGAGGCCGATGTTAAGGACATTCGTGAGAACGTTATGGATAATCTCAAGGAGATAGAGGCTATTAAGATTACAGGTAGGGAACACGAAGAGAAGGTAGAAAGGTTGGAAAATATGCAAAGGAGGAATAACTTGAAGATTTTTAAGGTACAAGAGGGAAAGGAAGGATCTGATATTAAGACATATGTAGTTCAGTTACCTAAGACTGAATTACAGCTGGAGGAGGCTGAGGATGAGCATTTAGGGACATTCAGATGGTGCACCGCGATACCTTTAGGTTGAACCCGAACCATTCTAAGCCTAGGAGAATCTTGATTAACTTTTTGTAATATACCCTGAAAGAAAAGATTCTGGATGCTGCTCTAAAAAAAAGTCATTATGGTAGACGGAGCTAAGGTGGAGGTAAGATCGGATTTGTCACCGGTAACTGCCAATAGGCAATGGGAGTTAGGTAAGCGGATTAAGCCTTTGAGAAAATTGGGAGCTACGGTTCAACAGAAGTTTCTGGCTTTCCTAAAAGTTATGTAGCACAATAAGATGTATTCTTTTCGATTTGTCGAGGAGATGGATAGCTTTTTGGAACAATGCGAAATGGAGAGCCAAACGGAGAGCTTGTAATAAGGTTAGTTACGGTTCTGTTAAGTCTTGAGAGCAGATGCCGTGCAGGCGTACTATTAATTTATTCCACTGTTTGTGAGCACCGTCCACTGTAGGCACCCAAAAGGCCTTGGCCATGGGTAGTTTGATTGGATTTTCCGGGGTAGGGGGGGTCCTTTCGGGACTGCAGGGGGGGCAGGGCAGGGGGAAGGGTAAGGGTAAGGGAAAAAAAGTGGGAAATTCCTCAAAAGCTTTTTTGCGACAGGTTCTGTGATCTTGGTGGCTTAGGTTGTTATGAGTGGGGTTAACTCAAAAGAGCTGAGAATCCTATCTTGGAATGTAAATGGGTTGCGTGTGAAATCAAGGAGAGCGCTAATTTGGAAATATCTGAGGGATTCTTTGGCTCAAATTATAATATTGCAGGAGACCCATTTATCAGGGGCTGAGAGTAAGAAACTTTTTTAATCTCAGCGGTGGGTTGCTCATGCACTCTATACTCCGCAAGCAGCGGTTATGAAAGGTGTTGCAGTATTAATCAGGCAGGGGGTTAATATTTCGGTGGAGGGCAAAGCAGCTGATGTCAGAGGTAGATGGCTGATTGTGAAACTAAAGATGGCAGGGCAAATGTTTACTATTATTGGTTACTATGGTCCGATTCAGGATGATGTGGGTCCCTTAGAGGAGCTGGCCAGGGAACTGTTAAGTTTTCCTGGTAAAATTATTATGGCGGGCAACTTTAATACGTTGTTGGACCATAAGTTAGATCGTTCGGAAAAGAGTAGAGCTATGGTAAACCCTAAAATGTCAAATAGAGTGAAGATGATGATCGCCCAGTTAGGTTTGTGTGATATTTGGAGATTGAGGTCTGGCCGGCAACCAGGATATACATTCTATATTAAAAAATATAATCATAAATCTCGCATTGATTACTTTCTGCTTGATTCTAGACTGATTGATTGTGTGATTCAGGTGGGCCATGTTGGAGTGCATCTTTCTGATCGCTCAGCTGTTACATTATCGATGGAATTAGAGGACGGCTTATTGGGTTCAACATGGAGGTTAGATCGTACGGTCCTCTATGATCAGGAAGCATTAAAGATTTTGAGGGAGGAGACTGAAGTTTTTCTCGATAAAAATATGGGATCAGCTAGGATCGAGATTGTTTGGGACACATGCAAGGCTTTTTTGCGAGGGAGATTAGGTGCTATGGGAGCGAAAAAGAGGAGACTATATTATAGTAAAGTTTCAGAGTTGGAGTAGAAAATTCATCAGCATGAGGCTGTTATTGCAAATGTTGGTGGACCGGACGTGGGTGAAAGGATATTGCATGAGTTAACAGAGTTAAAATTAGACCTGATGGCAGTTTTGAGTCAACGGGTTAAGGAGAAATGGGACGCCAGCCAACTCACGCATTTTGAATACGGTGAGAGGTGTAGTAAACTGCTAGCCTGGAAGGTGAAAAAAGACCAAGTCCAAAATCTGATTAAAGAAGTAAGAGTGGTGGAATCAGGTTTGACGATTACAGATAGTAAAGGAATAGCGGCTGCTTTTCATTACTATTTTGTGAAAGTATATAATGAGGATCTGAGGCCTGAAGAGCAGGCGATAAAGCAGTAGTTAGAGTTTGTGGAGCCATTACCTGACGACCTTCAGGTTGTATTAAATGAGGAAATATCTCAATTAAAGTCGAAGAAGCTATTAAAGGGGGAAAAAGGGGTAAGGCACTTGGGCCAGACGGTCTTCCGCCGAAGTTTACAAATCAATGATAGGTATTTTGTCACCAATTATTTGCCAGCTATTCAATCAGATTTTTCTGGCCAAGGCTTCGATGCCCTCTTCATGGAATGAGGCAAATATTATAATAATAGCAAAACCAGGGAAGTCACCAAAATATATGGATTCTTACAGGCCTATATCGCTACTTAATTGCGATTACAAATTGTTTGCAAAACGTATGGCAGATAGGTTGAGTACCGTTATCCCACAGTTAATCCATGAAGACCAAAAAGGTTTTTATAAAGGGCAGATATTTGAAAGAATTAACTCTCTCACTAATTGGTACCATGGATATGGCCTCGGCCTACGATCTTCCCTTGGCGGTTATTGCATTGGATGCTGCCAAGGCGTTTGATCGTGTAAATTGGGTATATTTACAGGCTCTGATAAAACATCTTAAATTAGGCCAGAATTTTAGTCGCTCTCTTGCATATTTATATCATTCCCCTACGTCCCGAGTCTTAGTTAATGGGATATTAACTCAGCCAATTCCAATCATGCGAGGGACTAGGCAAGGGTACCCCTAAGTTACACCAGTCATCAGAATGCCTTTTAGAGTTGACCAAGGATTTCGGGGCTGTTTCAGGCATGCCATAAATGAAGACAAAACGGAGATTATGGCCTGGAACTCAGATGTCGAGGGAATAGCCTGCAAGGTTGAGATGAGGTAACTGGGGGTGAGGATAACGCACGATATTAGGGATCTTACTAAAGCTAATTTTTTAAGACAAAAAAAGGAGATAACTGCCACTCTTCGAGGGTGGGCACATCTACCGCTTTCATTGTTTGGTCGCACGAATTTGGTGAAGATGATGATTTTGCCAAAGATAACTTTTTTGTTTGAAACACTTCCGTTGGCATTTAAGAGAGAGTGGTTTACAAGGATGCACAGCGAGATTAGTTCCTTTCTTTGGGCTTCAAAGGGGCCTCGCCTCTCTTGGAAGAAGCTTAGGAGAAAACTTGTGAAGGGAGGTTTGGCGGTCCCAGACTTTCAAATTTATTCATGGGCCTTCCTGTTAAAAACTGTAGAATGATGTTGAGTACCTCGACAAGTTCAATTATTGGGAATATGCTTTGTGCAATGCTTAGAAAGAATAACTATAATGAGCATGGCTTTCTGCATAAGTTTGCTGATCCGAAATTTTTTAAAAAGATTAGGTTAAAGGTCTAAAGAGACCTAGCAGAGACCTTGTTCAGAATAAGGAGATTATTAAAAATTCCATATTATAGTTATATGGCTCTGATTTGGGATGCACCAAGGTCTCCACCCTGGTCAAAGGACGCCTTGGCTAGACACTAAGAGAGGTTGGGCCCCAGCGATGGAAGATTTATTTCCGGATGGCAAGTTGATTCCCTGGGATCTTTGTGAACAAGAATGGGGTCGGAGCTTCTCCAGGTTTAAATATTTGCAGATCCAGAGCTGGGCAAGTGAAATGGGAACTCTAATTGGACGTCATAACGAATTCGAAGAGAAGCTTTTTTCAGACTGTTTGTTTAAAAAAGAAGTAGCACTGTTGTACTGGCCGATACTTGAGATGGACACGGTGCTTTTACGCTGCCTGAGACCTTGTGGGGAGACTGCTTGCCGGAGATTGCGACAGAAGACCAATGGCAAGTAACAATGTCTATGCTTTATAAAATAATCAAACCTGCAAATTTAAGGCGGAATCATTTTTTTACGATTCACTGGGCGTATTGGACTCCCTGAAGACTTTCTAAATTTTACTCCGGTGGTGTGGTGGTTTGCCCCAAGTGCAAGAGTCCCAACGAAGATGATCTACACATGTTTTTGTTATGTCCGAAGATAAAAGAATATTGGGAGGCTGTGAGTAGTTGTCTGTCGAAAGCCCTAGGCCTGCAGATCAAGGTAAGCCCTGAATTAGTTATAACCGGGAGAATGGATCTGCAAGGTAAGGGTACAGATGATAATGCCAAACTCATCTTCTATGCTATACTGTTGGCTCAGAGAGAGATATGTAAATGATGGGTTTCTTCGATACCCCCGACCGAACTGGACTGGTTACGAGCCATGAGATTAAAAAAAAAAGGTATTGATTTTGGTCCACATTTTTTTTAATGTTTTGGGTGAGGGAGAAATTTTTTGCTAGATTTGGTTTTCTTAAAATATAACTCCAATGATTAAGCCTTTGCCTATCTCGGCTGGTCTTGTGTCTTCCCAGGCTGGGTGAAGTCTCAAGGATAGGGAGGTTACGCTTTGGAGGAAGACTTTCTGTCCCACTCATAAAAGGGTCTATGCCCGGAGGAGAGCCCTGACTCTAAGTAGCGTTGCACAAGCCTTTATCCTATATAGCCAGTATATGAGATAAAAAGCATAAGGGTGGTTCCGTTGAGTAATGGGCCGCGAGAAGGCCAATGAGGATAAAAAAAATTAAAATAATCAAAATAAATAAAAGACTGCTTTCAAGAAGAGACCCCAATAAAAAGTATTGGTGTGGAATTGCAAGTATGCAGAAGCACTTGCAGATCAAGCACCAAGTCAATTTGCAAGGAAAGAGTTAAGGAGATTGAGAGAGGCTCCTTCTGCTTCATGAGAAGGCCCAAGTACCAGTGGAGCAACACCGTCAACCTCTACTTCACAGGCTAATATTCGTCCCCAATTTGGAACCCTTTAAGAGAAAAAGTAAGAAGGTTGGGAGCTCTGAGTGCAATCCTAATAACTAATCATCCATTAGTTATACAGAGATCCACCCTGTATCAGACCCATCCGTACAAGTGTGAATTGGAGATTATCTGCCACCAAAAACCCCTCAAGTACGTATATCCGTTACTTTTTAACTTTGTCGACTAGTCGTATTGAGAGTATTTACCTTAATGTTATCCGTTAAAAAATTGTGAATCTTTTTGGTTCCATATAGTAGAGAAAGACTCTAAATGTAAAAAAGAAATACATTAGCGCATCATAACAGTAATGGTAAAAATTGTAGTACCTAATTTGCTAAATTTTCTACATGTTTTCATTGGTTTACCGATCGAGTACATAGGACAGTCACAACTTTTCAAAACACGTTGTAATGGCAGGATAAGAAACATAATTTTAAATTCACAAACATAATGGAAATATCTTACTATACTATGTTCACATTTTAAGCTGTGCCTTTTTATAAAAAAAATTCAAAGACAAAACAGAGTACCAAGTAATCTGACGTTTATGACACCACTAGGGTATTATACATTTTCTATCATAAAATGTTTAAGACAAACCGGATGATTCCATTAGGTCCATTGCAATTTTCATTGAGCTTCTCACAACTAGTACGTTCCATGTTTAAGACATCGGTGTAATGAACTAGAACAGGAGGATATTGCCTGCTGATTTATGTAACATTCTGCAAACTGAAAAGATAGTTAAAAATGTATATGTTGTACAAATGTCCAAGCTTAATTTTAATGTACATAAAACAATTGTTCTCAATAGGATAGGGGTTGAAAAGCAATTATCGGAGGTTTCAAACCAACCGCGATAGGACCATACTAATGGTTAGACAAAATTATATGCGAATACCAATATGCTTCCGATGGGCACTATGGACGCGCTCGGTAAGCGTTCATAAGTGTCATCCCTAAAAGCCCTCTATCCTATTTACAACTATTCTAACGAAAAAAGTTATTAACATAAAATAACATAAAGTAATGTATCTTCAACAAATTTATGTTTTTGGAAGTATCATAACCAGCATGCAAAAAACACCACAATTATAGCTGTCCTGTTATCTTTGGTTAGATTCTATCACTAACTGCCGTTGGTTATTATTGGGACGCTTCAATATCTGTAGGAAAACCTTTTAGAGACATACAAATGGTTTTGTTAAATATGTCGCTTCGATTTAACATGTCGAGATTATAAGTTGTACGTAAAGGCATTTTGCTAGAATTATTGACAAATTTGACAAGCTTTTGTTGCATATCGACAATACGGTACGGTCCAGTAAACTTATGCTCCAAAATGCCTCCTTTTCGCTTGCAATTTGTCAGAAGTACTAACTCTCCTTCTCTGAAGGTGTACAGCTTATATATTAGTATGCTAATCTATATAATTTGTCTGTGGGTAATAGGTTGCACTTACAGAACGTTCTATTTGTAAAAGCTTAGATAACTTTCAATTAACCTAAAAAAATAGGTATAATTATATTTGGCAAGCAAAATAGGAAATAACATTGCATTATACAAATGTTAGACCGACATTGGTCACTCACTTCATTCACAAACTCCTGGCCTTGATCTGATAGAACCCTTTTTGGACTTCTATGATCTAGAAATTTAGAAATAAACATGAAGGAAAATTGAAACACATGTCTTCAAGTAAAAAAATACAAAACAACATTTTCACTTTGTATCTAAAGTGCTGGCTGAAAACGTCTAACGAGCATTTCAATGAGAAACATATGGGTTTCAGAAACAAACGTCTATAAGACTATCACAATGGAGATTTACATTTTATAAAAATATTTATAGAAGCAAGAAAAATTATAACTCACATTGTTCAATTTCAAATGACATATTTGGCCAATAAAATCGGTAGGACATGCTTTTGTTTTGTTTTTGTTGATACTAGAATGAAAATTAATTCTACTAAAACTTGCCAACAGCACAGTTACCTGTCTGCAAACACATTAAACACACAAATGTTTATCTCAGAATGCTTTTCTATCATGAAATGTTAGAGTCAAACCTGATAACTCCATTAGGTCCGTTGCAATTTTCGGCTGATAGCATATGGAGAGCAGTCAGTGGATCTAGTGTGTCGAGTTGTTGACCACGACCAGGGATAGTGCATGAGCAGGAATAAACAGCTTGTGGCGAGCAGTACGTCCCATGGTTGAGACATCTGTACAATGAGCTAGAACAGGGGGCAAATCAAGTTTAACGTTATTAAAAAACATGGATAGAGTGCTAAAATACAACATTGACCAATCGATTACATGTGCACTGCATGAGGAGGAAGCAACACATCGCCACTACTTAAAAAATGAAAGGTGGCAGGATTAAGTGATTTGCCCAGAAACATCGGCTACCAAGGCAAGTTATTCGACATATACGAGTTGGAAACCGTGCTAAAATACATTATTGCCGAAAACATTACTTTTGCAATTCATGGGGCACATGACTCACTACTTACACGATAAAAACTACATCGCATTAACTTGAATAGCACATAGCACACTGCTGCGGGAGAGGCCACGTGGCGCTTGGCAAATTAAAGAAACACAGCGAATTAAGTGATTTGCACAGAACAAAGGATAGCAAATCAATGTTACCATTATTAAAAAACATGGAGAGCATGCTAAAATACAACATTGGCCAATCGATTACATGTGCACTGCATGGGAAGAAAGGAGCACGTGGCGCACTAGTTAAATAATGAAAGGCGGCAGGATTAACAGATTTGCCCAGAAACAATGGCTACCAGGGAAAGTTATTTGACATATAAGAGCTGGAAACCGTGCTAAAATAAACTATTGCTGAAAACATTACTTTTGCAATGCATTGGGCACATGACGCACTACTTACACGAGAAAAACTACATTGCATTAACTTGAACAACACGTAGCACACTGCTGCGGGAGCGGCCACGTGGAGCTTGGCAAATTAAAAAAGGTGGCAGGATTAACAGCCTGATTCATGTACGGGCCGTTTTGCGTGGCCCTAATAGGGAATCATAGCGACTCGCTATTGAGGACACGCAAAACGGCATTCATGTAGGAATTGCTAAATAAATAGCGATTCCTACATGTTCTCTATTTGCGAGTAGAAATTTCCTACTCGCAAAAAAAGGAATAACTCCCCATTCATTCCTATGGGCCAAAAGGCCCATAGGAATGAATGGGGAGTATCCCTTATTTGCGAGTAGCAATTTACTACTCGTAAATAAGATAGCGATTTTAAGGGTGCCAGGGGTGTCCAAAGGACACCCTGTAGCACCCCTAAAATGCACATTTGAACAGATGTTGCGCACACACATGTCCAAAGGACATGTGTGTGTGCAACATGCAACTTAGAAAAATGCTTTTAAAAGCATTTTTCTGAGTTTTTGCTATTTACCGAGAGGTCTGACCTCTCGGTAAATAGCGGCCCAAATTAGCAAAATCACAATTTTTGAAAGTGTCATGAATAGCATTTAAGGAATCTCTAATAGAGATTCCTTAAATGCTAATCCTCGCATATTAGCTAATTCTTCATTAGCAATTTTTGCATTTGGGATTGTGAATCCCAAATGCCAAAATTGCACTCGCAAAAGGCAAGATTCTGAGAATCTTGCCCTTTGCGAGTGCAATTTAGCTTCATGAATCAGGCTGTAAGTGATTTGCACAGAACAAAGGATAGCAAATCAAGTTTAACATTATCAAAAAACATAGAGAGCATGCTAAAATACAACATTGGCCAATCGATTACATGTGCACTGCATGGGAAGGAAGGAGCATGTGGCGCACTAGTTAAATAATGAAAGGCGGCAGGATTAACTGATTTGCCCTGAAAAAACAGCTACCAAAGAAAGTTATTCGACATATAAGAGCTGGAAACCGCGCTAAAATACACTATTGCCGAAAACATTACTTTTGCAATGCATGGGGCACGTGAAACGAGAAAAACTACATCGCATTACTTGAACAGCACGTAGCACACTCCTGTGGGAGCGGCCACGTAGCGCTTGGCAAATTAAAGAAACGTGGCAGGATTAAGTGATTTGCACAGTCAACTTTAACGATATAAAAAAGCAGGAAAGCGTGCTTAAAAACAACACTGCCAAATCAAACGAAAATTTGCATTCACACGGTACTTAAAGCAGATTAATTAATTTAATTATCCTTAAAAAAGTGCTCACCTACGAAGAAGTGGATACAAACACTATGAATGGCTGTGACTGCGGAATAGGAAAAGTTCGAGAAAGTTGGAAGGTTAGGGGAGAGGGGTTGGCCTAACGGCTAGGGCGCTCGACCTCGGACCTGGGGATCTGGGTTCGAGTCTCGGTAACGACGCTAAAAACCTCCTGTGATTCTGGGCAAATCACTTAATCTCCCCGTGCCTAAAAAAAAAAAAAAAAAAAATGAAAGTGTGTCGTAACGCAACTGGAAAAATATGTGAAGCGCTCCGATACCTGATTCGGTTCGGGTCTAGTTCGCGCTATATAAAACTCTGCAAAAAATAAAAAACAAATAAATAAATGCTTTGCAGAATGATGATTGGCTGAGCATGATGTCACTGGGTGTGAGAGCTGTGATTGGGCATGTTGTAATTGAGCATGCGCAAATAAAATGAAATATGTTAGGGGTACACGGCCAGATGGTGGGACGTATTGTGCGCATGCACAACATTAACACGCATGCGCATGGGATTGTAGACCCCCCCACGGTCCCCAAGAGTGAGGGACAGCCCTGGGGAATGGGCTACCTGTGGCGTGGGAGGAGGGCCACGCGGCCCCCTCCACATTACCAAAAATAAATTAAAAAAATGGCCTGCCCCGGGGAATGGGCTCTCTGGGGCATTGAAGAGGCCTCAGGAGGGGGCTATGCAGCCCTTCTCCATAAAATAGATGGGGTCCCCGGTGCCCAGAACTGGCCACGGGAGGGGGGTACGCGGGTGTCTTCTCATAAAAAAGTGAATGCGGATACTGCGCGCATTGTCATCGTACCATAAGAGAACACTTCTGATCACACGCTGAATGCTAATTGGCTGTCACGTGTTTGTCAACATCCGAAACTAGAAACTGTTGCCAGTCATTTTATGCCTCAGTAGAAGGGAGGCTGAAAACGTCTGTGAAATGTGTGTTTAAAACTTGAAAAGGGGGAGGGTAGACACACCCTGACCCTCTAGGTCTTCACAGAGGATCCCAACAGGACCCCCAGGGTCCCAAAATTATCTTTTTGGTGGGAGGGAAATCGTGGGGTGCCTGTATGATCCACGCATTCTAGCGAAATAAAAAAAATAAATGTGGGCTTCCGCGCGTCATTCATAATTTGCATTCATTCAAATGTTTAGAGGAGATGCAGCAGTGCTGGATCCAGGATCCACCACTAAGTAAGAAAAGGTAACGATAACACTACTTACCTGGTAAGTGAATTTCCTTCCATTGGCTAACATTGACTGGTTTCACTTAGAAATACTTCTAAGTATGGAGTTTTGGACCTTTAAAATATTCACCTGAAAACATCCGAACAATGAATTCCAATTTACTCACCTGTTATCAGGAGAGAACCCAGGGCTGCATCTTTTAGCCCAGCACTGACCCAGGAAAGGATATTCTAAGCAGCTTGATTTAGGTGTTAAATCCATCGAGGACGTGGTACGGTATAGACCACTGGCGTTCTGGCGTCGTCTGTGGACTACACCCGAACTAACCCTGTTTGCTGAGGCTATCATTGAGGTGAGGGGGCTTGAAGGGTCCCATAGGGTTCCCTGGTTCTCTCATCTCAGGATGCTTTTAAAAAACTTGAGCCTGGAGGCATTGTGGGTTGATCCTGCACGTGCGACCTTTCCATCAAAAAAGGCACTTAAAGATATTTATTGGCACTGGATCGCTGAGAGGAGATCCGCTATGGTTGTTGGTCCTACCATGTCACTTGAATTCTTGGTTGTAAAGGATGTCCCTAAATATGAAGCCTACTGGGACTTAATTACTAAGCCAAATGATCGCAAACTGTACCACCAATTACGAGTAGGCTTGTTACCTGTGAGGGGGCTTACGCATTCCTGGTCAACTGGTGGTAGCGACAAGTGTCCTTTCTGTGTAACAGCAGTAGAGAATATTGAACATCTCTTCTTTTGCTGCCCTAAGTACTTGTTACCCAGAAAAGTTTGGCTTTTGCCAGTTTGCCGCCTACTAGGTACTAGATCTGCAGTGGCAGCGACTAGGATTCTTAAAACAGATACTTCCTCCCCTATCACCATTGGTGTAGCAAAATTTGTGAGTTGGGCTTGGTCAATTCGTACTCGCAACCTTGGCAAATGAAGTTCCCACTGTATATGTTTTTACAACTTTTAGCTCCAATGTAGCATTGTTTTTATGTAGTAAGGGGTCTTTTTGTACATCATTGTCTAAAAATGTAATACTCTTCTTAACATGGTTTTAAAATGTAATGTATTTATTATCTTATATGTAAAAGTGTATGAACTGCTTTTTAATATGTACTTGTCTTTTATGATGCAAATCGAATAAAGACCTCTTGAATCTTGAATCTTGAATTCTAAGCATACTTACAAGTAACTTGTATTTCCTTCCATAGGAATTCCCTTCCTATGAATAAAAAAATGAATACATTTAGATTTGCGGGTGAGGCCCTGGGGGATGGGGTCCCCAGGGCCCAAAAAAAGTAAATGGAAGGGGGGGCGACACAATGTTATGTAATTTAACAAATAAAATATCTAAAAATAAATAGTTTAAAAATTTTTTGTAAATCAGTATCAAAAAAATAAATAGAAGAATAAATACATTTAAAAATTGTCATTTACAAAACCTTTGAAATTCACTGAAAAAACCATAGGTTTCAGACATGATATAGTTAGGAATTAGCATTTAAAAAAACCTTTGAAATTCACTGAAAAAACCATAGGTTTCAGGAGTGTTATAGTTAGTTAGACATTTCACTTGTACAAAACCATTGAAATTCCCCCGTTATAGTTAGCTGTACTAACTATAACTTGCGTGCCCGCAATCCACTGCTGATGATGTCACATATTACATCATTCATGACATGGTCAGTGACATCACTGATGACATCACTGATGACATCTCAAATGACATCACTGATGACATCATCCACGTGACAATCTGATACATCTTATCAGACACTAGTATAACTTTTCAACACTATTTGTAAAATATGAAGTACCATACTTGAAACCATTGACACACCAATACAAGTTTAAAAAAAAACACTTAGTGATTTGCTTCGAACCTTTGTTTGGTGTGCAGGAAAGTGGGGGCAGGCGCACGGAGGACCACACGGCCCAGAACCCAGTCAAGTCAAGTCAAGTCATAAAATTTGTATAGCGCACTACATACCCAGAGGGTTTCAAGGCGCTTAGGAAGGGGAGGAGGATTATTTGTCAAATATCCACGTTTTAAGCTGCTTTCTGAACGCTAGGTGGTTCTGGGTGAGGCGCAGGTAAGCGGGGAGTGAGTTCCATGTTTTAGCAGCCAGGTATGAAAAGGATCTGCCTCCCATGGTGGTCTTGTTGATGCGAGGTACAGTGGCGAGGGCTTGGCTGGAAGACCGTAGTTGGCGGGGGGGTGTGTAGAAGGACAGTCGAGAGTTGAGGCAATCTGGTCCGATGTCGTAGAGTGATTTGTGTGCGTGGGTAAGCAGTCGGAAAGTGATCCTCTTATTGACGGGTAGCCAGTGGAGGTCTTTAAGGTGACCAGAGATGTGTTCGTTGCGTGGGATGTCTAATATGAGCCTGGCTGATGCGTTTTGGATTCGTTGGAGTTTTTTCTGGAGTTTTGCGGTAGTACCCGCGTAGAGGGTGTTTCCGTAGTCCAGTCGGCTCGTGACCAGAGCGTGGGTGACTGTTTTCCTTGTTTCGGAGGGGATCCAGCGAAATGTTTTTCTGAGCATGCGAAGAATGTTGAAGCATGAAGAGGATACGGCGCTGACTTGTCTGTTCATCGAAAGTGAGGAATCCAGGATGACGCCCAGGTTCCGTGCGTGGTCTGTCGGGATGGGTGCTTTTCCGAGGGCTTCCGGCCACCAGGAGTCGTCCCATGCAGAGGGGGAAGTACCTAAGATGAGGACTTCTGTTTTGTCTGAGTTCAGTTTCAGACGGCTTTGTTTCATCCATTCGGCAACTTCTTTCATTCCTTCGTGTAGGTTAGTTTTGGCGGTGCTGGGGTCATTGGTGAGAGAGAGGATTAGTTGAGTGTCGTCCGCGTAGGAGATGATGTTGAGGTTGTGTTGGCGTGCGATGGCCGCGAGGGGGCTCATGTATACGTTGAAGAGGGTGGGACTGAGTGAGGATCCTTGAGGTACGCCGCAGATGACTTCAGAGGCCTCGGACTTGAATGGAGGAAGGCGGACTCTCTGGGTTCTTCCGGTGAGGAACGAGGTGATCCATTCAAGTGCTTTTCCTTGGATTCCGATGTTATTGAGGCGTTGTAGAAGGGTGCTGTGGCAGACTGTGTCGAATGCTGCAGAGAGGTCGAGGAGGATGAGGGCGACTGTGTCTCCATTGTCCAGTAGAGTTCGAATGTCGTCTGTTGCTGCGATGAGGGCGGTCTCAGTGCTATGTTTTGCTCGGAAGCCAGATTGTGAGGGGTCGAGGGATTTGTTGGCTTCGAGGAAGGCGGCGAGTTGGTTGTTGACGGCTTTCTCGATGACTTTGGCCGGGAATGGAAGAAGCGAGATGGGGCGGTAATTTTTGAGTTCGGTGGGGTCCGCTGTTGGTTTTTTCAGAAGGGCGGTGAGTTCAGCGTGTTTCCAGTCTTCTGGGAAGGTGGCGGAGTTGAAGGAGCAGTTGATGACGTCTCGGAGGTGTGGTGCGATGACGGAGTCTGCTTTGTTGAAGATGTGGTGAGGGCATGGGTCTGTGGGGGATCCTGAGTGGATGGAATTCATCAGGCGAATGGTGTCCTCAGTGGAGATTGGGTTCCAAGCGTTAAGGGTGTTCACGGGGGGAAGATGGTCAGCAGATGGTAGGGTGGGTTGGTTTCCGGGTTGGTTGTCAAAGCTGTTGTGGATGTCTGCAATCTTGTTGTGGAAAAAAGAGGCTAGGGAGTCGCAGAGGGATTGAGAGGGTGTGATGTCGTTGGAGTTGGCCGAGGGATTGGAAAATTCCTTGACGATGTTGAAAAGTTCCTTGCTGTTGTGGGCGTTGTTGTCAAGTCGATCCTTGAATGCTGTTTTCTTGGCTTTTCGGATCAGTTGGTGGTGAGAGCGGGTGGCGCTTTTGAAGGCGTCCTTGGTGCTGGTGGTTGGGTCTTTTTTCCAGGCCTTTTCAAGGGAGCGGCCGAGTTTCTTGGACTTCTTGAGATCATCGTTGAACCATGAGGCTTTCTTGCTGCCAGGTTTGCTTTGACGTTTTTTCAGTGGTGCTAAGGTGTCGGCGGTGTTGGATAACCATAGGGTGAGGTTGGCGGCGGCATCGTTGGCGTTGGAAGAGAGGGCTGGGGAGTTTCGAAGGAGCGATGCGGAGATTTGGTCCGTGGTGATTTTGTTCCAGTTTCTTTGCAGGGTAGGTTGGGAGTGGTTGATGGGTTTCGGCTTGTTGTAGATGAAGTGGACGCAGCTGTGGTCGGTCCAGAGGAGATCCGTAGTGTGGCTGAAGGAGACATGGTTGCTGGATGTGAAGATGGGGTCGAGTGTGTGACCTGCGATGTGGGTGGGGGAAGTGACTAGTTGTTTAAGCCCGAGGTTGGCGAGGTTGTCCAAGAGGGTGGTGGTGTTGCGGTCGTTGGTCTTTTCAAGGTGAAAGTTGAGGTCTCCCAGAAGGATGTAATCTTTGGAGGGGAGTGCGTGTGGGGTGATGAAGTCCGTGATGTCCTCACTGAATTTTGCGCGGGGTCCTGGTGGTCTGTAGAGGAGAGTGCCTCTGAGTGTTGTTTTGGGATTGATGTGGATCTGAAAGTGAAGGTGTTCAGAGTTAGCGAGATTGACGTCAGAGCTGGTTGAGATGCGGATAGATTTCTTATGGACGATAGCGATTCCTCCTCCTGTGTGGCTGGTACGGTCTTTGCGGGTGATCTTATAGTCTTCAGGAATGGCAATTGTGATGTCTGGAGCGGAGGAGGCATTCATCCATGTTTCCGTAAGGAAGGCGATGTCCGGAGAAATGGTGTCTAGTAGATTCCATAGGTCAATGGCATGCCTGTGGATCGATCTGGTGTTGAGAAGGATGCATTGTAGGTGGTTGGGGTCGGGAATCTGTGGTGTGGTCGTAGTAGAGATGTTGTCGGTGCCGCTGAATTTGCAGGAGTAGCAGGAGAAAGGGCCATGGGTGTGTCCAGGAGCGGCTTGGACGCAGTTGGGGGCGCGACCGGGGTTAAGGGCTAGGAGGGTGGCGGCATCGTAGGTAATGCGGGAGGGCTGGGCAGCGCGAGGGACAGGGGGTATGGCGCTGGGCGCGGTCCAGGCGCGGACGGGCTTACCTTTGGCGCACCTTCGGCGTGTCCGAAGCGCGTGGACGCTGCGCGTGGGACCATCTGACATTAATGGACAGAGGAGGGGGAGGGGCGAGGGCGGTTCAGCTGGGAGGCGTGTCGGGCTGAGGAGGAGGTCAACAATCACAAAATGGAGGCGGAGGGGTCAGGACGGAGAGAGCGCTTGGGGTGAAAAACACAAATGCTGAGAAATGCTGTCAATTGACAAAGACAATAGGCAAAGCGGCGATTCTGAGCACACGGAACCAATCAGGGATTAAATCTGCAGCTAGAGTTACGCCGGCAGTGCAACAATTGTAGCAGATAGCTAATCAACTATGCGAATGGGCCAAATCGCCACACACAGCGCGCAGCGGCAATCAGAACGTAAAGCAGAATATAAATGCCAAAAAGCACTGCAAATCTTGTGGTATGCCTTCTGCAACGAGGACGCAGCAGCAGGGGAGCGACCACTCTGCTCGGAAGCGAGGAGTGAGTCACGGCGCTTTCAGGCAAAGGAGCGCTGTTTGTTTACTGTGGGAGGGCGGTTCAGCTGGGAGGCGTGTCGGGCTGAGGAGGAGGTCAACAATCACAAAATGGAGGCGGAGGGGTCAGGACGGAGAGAGCGCTTGGGGTGAAAAACACAAATGCTGAGAAATGCTGTCAATTGACAAAGACAATAGGCAAAGCGGCGATTCTGAGCACACGCAACCAATCAGGGATTAAATCTGCAGCTAGAGTTACGCCGGCAGTGCAACAATTGTAGCAGATAGCTAATCAACTATGCGAATGGGCCAAATCGCCACACACAGCGCGCAGCGGCAATCAGAACGTAAAGCAGAATATAAATGCCAAAAAGCACTGCAAATCTTGTGGTATGCCTTCTGCAACGAGGACGCAGCAGCAGGGGAGCGACCACTCTGCTCGGAAGCGAGGAGTGAGTCACGGCGCTTTCAGGCAAAGGAGCGCTGTTTGTTTACTGTGGGAGGGCGGTTCAGCTGGGAGGCGTGTCGGGCTGAGGAGGAGGTCAACAATCACAAAATGGAGGCGGAGGGGTCAGGACGGAGAGAGCGCTTGGGGTGAAAAACACAAATGCTGAGAAATGCTGTCAATTGACAAAGACAATAGGCAAAGCGGCGATTCTGAGCACACGCAACCAATCAGGGATTAAATCTGCAGCTAGAGTTACGCCGGCAGTGCAACAATTGTAGCAGATAGCTAATCAACTATGCGAATGGGCCAAATCGCCACACACAGCGCGCAGCGGCAATCAGAACGTAAAGCAGAATATAAATGCCAAAAAGCACTGCAAATCTTGTGGTATGCCTTCTGCAACGAGGACGCAGCAGCAGGGGAGCGACCACTCTGCTCGGAAGCGAGGAGTGAGTCACTCCTCCCAGTGGGGCAACCGGCGGACCAGCAGCCCCCCCTTGACACCGGGGGCTTCATCAGCGCCTCGGTGTCCCGCTACGCGGGAGACGCTTCAAACCTTTGTTTGGTGTGCAGTAAAGCGGGGGCAGGCGCACGGAGGACCACATGGCCCAGAACCCAGTGCGGCGACTGGTGGACCAGCAGCCCCTCCCCCTTGACACCGGGGGCTTCATTAGCGCCTCTCGCCTCTCGCTACGCGGGAGACACTTTGAACCTTTGTTTGGTGTGCAGGAAAGTGGGGGCAGGCGCACGGAGGACCACACGGCCCAGAACCCAGCGGGGCGACCAGCGGACCAGCAGCCCTTCCCTCTTGACATCGGAGGCTTCATTAGCGCCTCGCGCCTCCCGCTACGCGGGAAACACTTCGATCCTTTGTTTGGTGTGCAGGAAAGCGGGGGCAGGTGCACAGAGGACCACACGGCCCAGAACCCTGTGGGGCGACCAGCGGACCAGCAGCCCCTCCCCCTTGACACCGGGGGATATTTAACCAACAGGCCTATCCAATGTGACACTAAGCACTATGGGGAAATGTACAGTTATATCTGGCCCAAAAACTTCTACTACCACTACCATCAAAAGCATGCTCGAAAAAGCTGTTAGTATGGTTTCATCGGAGATCGAACTAACTGAAAGGAGACGTTTTATGGGCCAACCGGCACCTCAATTGCACCTGTCTGAAGGAACAGAGCAGGGTAATTTAATTGCCCCTCTCCCATTATCACCTAGGGCCAGATGTAGGTAATTCTATTTTACCGACTCATAAATACCGAATTTTACCGATTCGGTATTTATGAATCGGTAAAATAGAAGTACCGAGATGTAGGTAAATCCAGATGTGGATTTACCGAATCTTTAAAAGTCGGTATTTACCGATTCGGTAAATACCGACCGGTAATGCTCCATTCATTCCTATGGGCTTTGAAGCCCATAGGAATGAATGGGGCATTACCGGTCGGTATTTACCGAATCGGTAAATACCGATTTTGACAAGGGTGCAGGGGGTGTCACTTTGACACCCTCTAGCACCCCCAAAAAAGGTACGGGGGCCATGTGGCAGGCATACCTGCCCTAAGGGCAGGTCTGCCTGTCATATGGCACAGGTGTGCATGCACACATGTGCATGCACACCTCAATCGGTATTTCACCATCAAATTGATTTTGATGGTAAAATACCGATTTCTTAGGCCTTGTGGGACTCATAAGAGTCCCACCTACATATCAATTTTACCGATTCTGTAAAAATACCGGTCGGTAAATTTACCGACCGGTATATTTACAGAATCGGTAAAATTACCGATTTGCCCAGTTTCTGTCCTCCTACATCTCGGTAGCCAAATACCGGTCGGTAACGGCCGAATTCGGCCGTTACCGACCGGTATTTGGCTACCTACATCTGGCCCCTAATGTATTAATTACCACCCCCTGCCAGCGAGATATGTTGCCTGAGGGCTTTGAGATTGATGAGGACAATTCAGAACGCCAACTACGGCCTCAAGTCAATGCTAGTATTGGAAATCTGGCCTCGGTCACTAAAACAGTGGGGAGAAAAAGGAAGAGAGGCACGTCAAAACCCACTAGCAGTAAGAAGAAACAGCAGGCCTGCCTAAAAACTCAACCCACCCCCCTGAGTATGTGGAGACGAGGAGCTACTGCTATGATAGCGAGCCCAATTGAGCAAATAAATTACAATACCGTAGACTTGACCATATCAGAAGTTGCAGTTAACTCTATTCACACCCAAACTGAGTATACAACTGCCTATGGTACTCGTGAAAGGTCGGGCGATATCCTAATTGACACCATAATGGACTCTGTTTATGATCGTTTAAAAATCTTGGTAGACAAACAATTTAATGCTCTTTTTAAACGTCTGGACAGATTGGAAAACCTGGTTAAGAAACCGGATATGCAGAAAAAAGCTGTTACAATTGTTGATAAAACCAGGGGGGATCAGCATTCTAAACCAACGGAGGCAGTTGATAAGGGCATATCCACCAACGGAGGCAGTTGATCAGGGCATATCAAATGAGAGCGGTGATTGTACACTTTCTATTATTAATACTGCATGTGACAAATGTGGCAATCCTAAGAACAGTCCCTTTCCCAAACTCACTCCCAGTTTGACGCCTTTGTCGAATGCAGCACTTGGCAATAGGACCATTAGTAACAGTCTGTCACGAAACCTAGTACCAGCCACTCCTGTGCCGCTGGCCTCCGTTCCTACAAGTATAGCAACTGCTCCGAATGATATTTCTATTTTTGAAAATCAGGTTAAGAGTCCATCTAAAGATGTCCTTCACCTACCTCCAGAAGCTTGCCCCTATTTTGTGATTTTAGCTGGTGTTCCTCCCCTGAAGAAAGACCAATCAGAATCCTGGGAACAACTCAAGAACAAGAGTACTGATTGGTTAGCAAAGTATAAGGGCCTAGGGATGGTGAATGTCAATGAAATGTTAATGGTGCGACGAGTAGGATGGGTGGGACCCTCAGAAAAGAACATCTCAGGTGATTGTATAGTCGTGAATTTAAGACGTCCCCCCATGGTGAAATGGCTACTGCGAGCACAAATTCACCACAATACTGCCCCAACCCTTATCCACTCACTATCCTTAGGTTTTTTCTACAAACCTCCTTGGGGCCCACGTAATTCTTCTATCCCGCCATACACCACACATAATCGGTTCACCGCTCTGTCCAGTCTGGAGAGTCCGGACTGACTATCGAGTCAATCACCGATTATTACACCAGTGTTAGTGGAATCCTTATTAGTATGTCCAATTGTTACTGAACACAGAGGCCCAGATCCTAACTTAAATGTGCTAAATTGGAACATCGCAGTATTAAGATCTAAACTGAATTCTACGGAGTGGGTTGATCTGGTTAGCAATTACGATATTCTGATGTCCCGGGAGACATGGTGCACAAATGAATTTTTTCTAGAAGGATTTGTGTGTTATAATAGCATTGTACCCAGCCCCAAAATAGGTCGTCCGTGTGGGGGATTATCAACATGGATAAAGATCTCAGCTGGGGGTAGTATAAAACTTGTGTCGACAAATAATGAGAAATTCCAAGGCACAATCTACACACAGGAGGCCTCAATATGCTTAATTAATTTTTATAATAATGATTTTGCATCACTACCAAATAGAAATGTTATTAATTTGTTTGAATTTATTGATGAACTAGAAGATGAGCAGAGGTATGGGAAATTAGACGGAATCTGCCTAGGCGGGGATTTTAACGCACGATTGCATAGCGGCATTGACAACACTACCACTACCCCGGTTAGGGTCAACCCATGCAAAAGAGGGGAGGAACTTCACAAACATTTATCCTCCCGTAATTATATTAACGTAATGGAAAAGGCTGGTGCTGATTCAAATAAGGGTCCATTGCCTACCTAGAGGACATGGATGTTCATCAATTATAGATTATGTTTTTATATCATCCTCATTGGTAAACTTTTTAGCAAAGGCTGAGGTTTTATGTACTAGTCAAGGTGATCATAATCCAACTATTAGACTTTCCTCTAAATTCACCATCCAAAGGGAAATAGGGGCTAAACATTTGGTGGCATCCACTGACAAGCCAGAGTGATCTGGAAGGGCATAGATAATAAAGCCCTTTTTGCACGCATGATAAAATTGCATCCCTTATTGGTAGATACGTGTTTATCAAGCAGCACCTTGGGTGGTGAGATTATTGAGGCCTTTAGTGGTTTGTGTGTTGGTATCAAACATATAATCTCTAAACCTGTTACCAACTCAAGCAAGAATCCCAGATGGTTCGATGGCACATGCTCGCGGGCTAACAAAGAACTGCATGAAGCATTCGCGGCTACAAACAGGGATATAACCCTAGTTAGATCATTAAGAGACTGCTATAAGAAAACAACTAAACTACGCTCAGAAGAGATATGGAAAGAACGCTGGGACAACCTTGCTATGCTGCCTCACTTAAAGATGTAAGTGGATTTTCGAAAGAAGTTAAAGGTAAGAGGTCCATGGACTCGAATATTACTCCCATAAGTTGTAATATACCTAGGGCCAGATGTAGGTAGGGTTTTACCGGTCGGTAACGGCCGAATTCGACCGTTACCGACCGGTATTTGGCATTTGATATGTAGGGGCAGGTAAACAGGGAAAATCGGTAATTTTACCGATTCGGTAAATATACCGGTCGGTAAATTTACCGACCGGTATATTTACAGAATCGGTAAAATTGATATGTAGGTGGGACTCTTCTGAGTCCCACAAGGCCTACAAAATCGATATTTTACCATCAAATTGTATTTGATGTTAAAATACCGATTCAGGTGTGCATGCACATGTGTGCATGCACACCTGTGCCATATGACAGGCAGACCTGCCCTTAGGGCAGGTATGCCTGCCATATGGCCCCTGAACCTTTTGTGGGGGTGCTAGAGGGTGTCAAAGTGACACCCCCTGCACCCTTGTCAAAATCGGTATTTACCGAATCGGTAAATACCGACCGGTAATGCCCCATTCATTCCTATGGGCTTCAAAGCCCATAGGAATGAATGGAGCATTACCGGTCGGTATTTACCGAATCGGTAAATACCGATTCTTAAAGATTCGGTAAATGGAACATCTGGATGTTCCTACATACCCCCACTTCTTATTTACCAATTCTTAATTACCGAATCGGTAAAATTCGGTAATTAAGAATCGGTAAATAAGTTTTACCTACATCTGGCCCCTAGTGAACTATGGGAGGAGCACTTTGCTAGAATCTATACAGCTCCCACAAAGACCTCTAGTAGTCATACCTGCTTCCCAGTCCTACAGGTTGCTATAACTGTATCTGAAGTCAAAGATGTCATACACCAAAGTTTAGGGAACAAAGCCCCAGGTTCGGATGGGTGATCAATCGACCTTATAAAACATGAACCTGATTTTTGGGCTCCCTTTTTATGTAATGTTTTTAACAAATTGACTAACCCAGCTATCCCAAGCACTTGGTCGACCAGTATCATTGTGCCCATTTTTAAAAAGGGTGACAGATCCAACCCCAGCTGTTACCGCCCAATTTCTCTGATAAACAACACTTTGAAGATCTTGGGCAGGGTTGTCTTTAATAAGATTAAGAACTGGGCTGAAGACAACCAATTTTTAAATTGTTGTCAGCTGGGCTTTAGAAGTAATGTAGTAACTGTGGAACAGTGTTTGAATCTGAATCTCATTTTGGGCAAATACACGATCGCTCAAAAAGTTCCACTTTATTTGCGTTTTATGGATTTAACCTCAGCTTTTGATTTTGTTAATAGATCGCCTTTATGGGAGATCCTTTTAAATTATGGGTTGGACGAAGCCTTGGTTTATTTTTTGGCGTATTTGCACAGGGATTTGAAGCCACGGGTGAGGATAAGCAACGATGGGGAGGTTTCTGGGGACATTGTCATTGGCAGAGGGGTCAGACAAGGTTGTGTTCTGGCCCCTCTACTTTTTATCCTCTATATAAATGAATTACATAACTCCCTGTCTAAACTGACCAGTGGCGTACCCAAAATTAATAGTAAACTATTCCCCGCGCTTCTATATGCAGACGATGTGGTCCTTATGGGCCGGACCCCCAATGCACTTCGCACTTTAGTCACTGGATTTGTATCTTTTATGGCCGAACTGGACCTCCGCACTCATTTAAAAAAAAATTATATAAGGACTTGTGGGCCGAAAAAAAACTGCATTAAGTCTATAACATCGGGCAGTGAATCGCTAACATGCACAAGCACTTTTCCTTATTTGGGCTTAGTTTTTTCAGAATCAGGCTCTTGGCAAGCCCACGTGGCCCACGGCAGAAGCAAACTCTCCAAAGCGGTTAATTCCATCATTAGCCTTCGGCAACCAAAACAAGCAGAGGTAGTGTTACCGTTGATTCAGATATATAAATCACAATGTGTATCAACGGCCACTTATGGTGCTGAAGTCTGGGGATATGTGAATTGTAGTGGGACCCAAATTGAAGAGAAGAGATTTTGCAGAAAAATTCTCGGGGCTCAAATTTCATCTCCAATTTACATATGTCATAAAGAATTGAATTTACATTATGTGGAGGAATTTATCAGATCTTGCCCAGCTTTATTTTGGTTAAAAATATGGCAGAATCCCGCTGTGATTTTAACAAGAGAGATAATTACAGACTGTCTTAAGTTCGACAAGGGTGGTAGTTTGGTGCTTGCCGCAGTAAAAGACAGCCTAGCTAGTGTGAAGTTGGAGCACATTTTTTTATGCCCACTAGCATTGGAAGCGGTACAAAAGGAGGTGGTGATGGACGGAGCATCTGAATCAATCAAACACTCACACCCAGTCAAAAGATCTGGGTTTAATCCATCACCGTTCTTTAGCCCACTCTGCCACCCCAGTTCAGACATGGCTATATGCAAATCAGTCTGACCCGGTGCCTCATGGTAACAGTCCAGCCCGAACTGCCAAGCCATGTCTTCCCTGGACCGGAAACAAGCTTCCGAGGACCGGTTTCTGGCATTCTAGGAGTCTTCAGCCCGGCTTGCTTGAATCCAGTGGCAAAGTGAGCAAGGGACTCACGTCTGAGCATACCCTGCCACACTTATGGCGGCCAAAAGCGGTACAAAAGGGGGTGGTGATGGACGGAGCATCTGAATCAATCAAACACTCACACCCTGTCAAAAGATCTGGGTTTAATCCATCACCGTTCTTTAGCCCACTCTGCCACCCCAGTTCAGACATGGCTATATGCAAATCAGTCTGACCCTGTGCCTCATGGGAACAGTCCTGCCCGAACTGCCAAGCCATGTCTTCCCTGGACCGGAAACAAGCTTTCGAGGACTGGTTTCTGGCATTCCAGCTGTCTTCAGCCCGGCTTGCTTGAATCCAGTGGCAAAGTGAGCAAGGGACTCACGTCTAAGCATACCCTGCCAACTTATGGCGAACAAAGTGGTACAAAAAGGGGTGGTGATGGACGGAGCATCTGAACCAGCGGTACATTCAGGAACTACTGAATGGATTTACACCATTTAACAAAAAGCACAATCTGCGAACCGAACTCTACCTCTCTGCCAAATTTGGTGTAATTCCGTTCAGCCATTCGGGCTGTAGCCCTGGCTAGAGGTCCCTATAGAAAATTGCATTGGGAAAACACGTTGTGGGACCTCCCTTTTTTCTCGGTCCCCACTTGACAAATCAGCCCCAAACTTTCTCGCAAGGAGCGGAGCCGAGCAGGCCATTTTCTTGGAGAAATTCTCAAAGATTCGTCCACCAGCGCCAAAGTTATTCCAAATAGAATGTTGTGGATTTCCTATGGAAACTAGGTCCTAACTATAACTACCTACTGGCCACCGCCACTAGGTAATATAGACTTTCACATAGCTGATAACCAACTTATGTAGTAGTTTACACAACAAGAGATAGAGTGATACAGGTATTCACAAAGTTTAATCACTATCCCATATATTTAGTGAGACACTTTAAATTCGTCAATGAGACAGTCAATCACATTGCTACTAAATCCTCCACTCAGACCCTTATACATGCACTCAGTCTTCAAGGCATATTGCTATATATATATAATATTTATTTAAATATCGAACCAAACCACATTCACTGGATGATGTCATCAGTGATGTCATCAGTGATGGCATTTGAGATGTCATCAGTGATGTCACTGACCATGTCATGAATGATGTAATATGTGACATCATCAGCAGTGGATTGCGGGCGCGCAAGTTATATATTAGTACAACTAACTATAACGGGGAAATTTCGATGGTTTTGTATGAGTGAAATGTCCAACTAACTATAACAGTCCTGAAACCTGTGGTTTTTTCAGTGAATTTCTGTGAATCTCTATTTGATAATTAACAAAATCAACAACTTTACCCATCGCTCCATTTACTAAACCTTTTTCCACATCCAAATTATGCCGCAAAATGACCCGACAGTTTTCACATAGATATAAATTATTTTCTAAACCAGCAGTTTTAGAAATAGATTTTTCTAAAGAATCCAATTTTGTTTTTAATTTTTCAGTCAAAATAATAGTGATTCCTTCATGCTCTATTTTATCAATGGCTTCCATCTTTATTATTTGTTCATTTTCCAGCTTCAAAAGTTCTTCATTGAATGTAGAACTCTCTGGCAGTGTTGGCATTAAGCAGATTATAGATTTATTTTCTGCAAATTTTTTGTATATTTTTTCAGGAACTATATTTTCCCCAGGAAACAAGTTAGTAAGTAGCCAACTCTGCAAAGCTTGTTTGCCAAGCTCTGTCAATACTCCGTTTCTTATATCTTGAAGAATGGTTCCATAATCAACATAATTTACTTGTCGCATACTTTCAATGAGTCATTTGTATTTAAAATATGACCAAATGTTAACGTTTCCAGCACTTCCCAAAGACTTTCTGGTGTCTTCATGCACAAGCGTTTTAAATACTGGTTGCCCTTTTACCTGAGTAAGTTGCAGTAGATCACCAAAAACTATCACATCTTTTCCTCCAATTAAGACATCGTATTCTGTTTTTAGAATTTGCTGCATTCTTAAATGCACAAAGGCAAGCATTAAGTTTGAGACCATGCTCACCTGGTCAATATTCAGAAGTTTCATTTTCTTTAGCACTCTTGAAACTTCATAACAAGCTTCTCCAGATAGCTTGTGATATTCCAATTTATTTTCATGCTTTACAGGTAGCATTAGTAAACGACGTAATGTAATTTCTTTAATGTTGTGGGCTGCCAACCCATTTGGAGTAGTTACAACACAAGACAAATGTGACTCAGTTGTTTTCTGTAGATAACTGGTCAACACCGTAATTAAGAAATGTATTCCTGTACCAACTTGACTACTGACATACATTTGGATAGATTCAAATGATGTGCATGTGCATTCTTTCTTTTCATGAAGAACACCATGGTTGATCTCTTGTCTCATTTGCTGATATATTTCTTTCTTTGCAATATTTAGTTGACCTTCCAAGTTTCCTAAGTCCATAATATCTTCTTGAGCTTGATGCATTGCTGTTGCCACTTCACTTATGGTGATTGCTGCTTTATTTTCAAGAAATGGTTGTCCTAGTGGATCTTGACTCAGTGGAGCAGAACTTTGACTGTCCGGAGAACTGTCTCTAGCAATCTCAGCTGTAATAGTAGCTTCTTAATCAATTTCTTCATTCAACATTTTCAGATATTTTGCAAAAACTATGCATTCAATGCTATCTTTATTTGCATTGAAAAAATCTTCATAGCACTGAAAATCTCCAAGTAATTCCAATTCTGAACGCCAAGGCTTGAAGAGTTACAAAAGTGCTAAATAGTCAAATTCTCTTCTGTCAGGAGTATCACAACTCGGTTTCCTACGATTAATCAGATTTCCTTTACTTTGTTTCACCAAACATCCTTCGAACGAATCACTGCATATTTTCCTTCATTTATGTTTTCTGTAGTATTTCTCTTAAAACTGTAATATGGCAGCACTTCATAGAGACATATGTTTTCAAGATGACATCTTCTTTTTGGATAGTATGCATCCAACATGTTTGTTTTGTCAAGATCTGTGCTTTCCGGTTCATTTACTGCTAAATGTTCGGTCTCTTGTATAGATTTTAGTACTCGATTTCGCATTGCAGCAAGAACTAGACTCACCCAAATGACTGCTATAGACTTTGAGTATAAACTTACAGATGACAACCTATCCGAGCATTCATACACTCCAATCTCTCAATGGGATACCATCTTCAAACTAAAACTGTACAATTTCTTACTAAGACTTTTCTCATGGGAAATTTCTTCCCACATTTCTTTCAACTCCATCTTTTCTGATTTTGTTATGTATGAAGTCACATACCGAGCAACAGCAATGGAATTATCCGCAACATACTGGATATCCATATTAGCATTCCAAATTGAAAGAATAACAGGATTATAATCATTGATATACTTTGATTCTTCACTTCTATGCTGACATGAAACTGTTTACTCTTCTTTTGGATCTCACTGGTCATGGAAATCCAAACCGACATTAGGTATAAAACTTTTCCTTCGACTTGTTATTTCTTCTACAGCATTTGCCACATCGATGACTTTGGAATCGTAACGCTTGTTGCCTTAAGGTGTTTTCTTCTCTTCTTTTTTTTGTAACATATTCTTCAATAAAAGATAAAACAGTGTCATCCAAATCAGTTCCAAATTTGCGTGCATCCTTGATCCATAACAGCATATGTACATGAGGAGCACCTCTAGCTTAATACTCCCTTCTCCAAAAGAAATCAATAACCTCTCCAAGAGGAGGATTCTTTTGATTGCAGATAAAATGCATCATAGCTTCAAACCTATGATTGAAATATCTGCATACATCTACAGTATCCAAAGAGCACAATTCTCCAGGTGTCTTGTATTCAATATGTTTATTATTTGAATTTGCTTCTCGAAGAAACTCAAGGTAATTATCCCAGGCATATTCAGCACAGCTTAAGGTAACAAACCACGTAGGAGTTCCTAAGTTCCTTAGCATGCATTTAAGTTCTGCATGACGATGATACCAATACTCATTAGTACAACGCTGACATGCCATCAAATTAGTCAGTTGAGATTCTAATTGAATGTCTCTCTGATGTACTTTATCCATAAATTCCTTTGCAGAAACATTTTGAAGATGTACTCATGTTTTTAATATGTGGTGGACTGCATATGAAAGTCCAGACAAATCACTCTCAAACTGGTGCTTTCCGCACCACACTTCCCATAATACACAGTCTCATTTGAGCCTCCCATTGGTGGGTGTGTCATATGGAAAATGAAGAAGTGGGTTAGCGGTTGCGCACACCGCTTCCGTTAAAGCCCCTGAAGAGAAGCATATGGCGCTTCGAAACGTGTCGGGCAGATCCATTACGGAGCGGCATCTACAAGCGGATCCCCGTCCTCACCTACACATAAATCAAGCTGCTGCTCGTGTGCTACTCAAAGGTGGACAACCTTGGAGCGACAATATATATATATATATATATATATATATATATCCCAAACTCTGTTGCTTCTTTTTTTGTTCCTCTCACAGACAGGAACGGACCAAAACGGACCAAAAAATAGGTGCAGTAATTATTTTTCAACGCTTGCAAGCCTTTATTACATGACAAGCGACGCAGCATCAGTTTGACCTTTTTAAAGTGACATGTGCACTGTGCAAAAAACCGCATGTCATAGACATAGAAAAAATACTTTTTTTCCGCCTAGTTCATTACTTATTTTACACCATCTTTGTAAAGACTATGAGCATTAAAAAAAATTAAAAGTGTGAATATAGCATAATATAGTCTGTATTGGGGCTGGGGTTATCTTCTGCATAAAATCACTTCACTTCTTTAAATAGCCATATAAATTGATGTATAATAAACATCCATGATTTCAAAGTAATCAATCATAGATTAAATGCCGCATGAAAAATGTCAACTGTCCCTATGCCCTGTTTGTTCTCCTATGTAGACATGACGACTTCTTGAAGTGCCAGTGCTAAAATGATGTATATTTTAAAGTATTATAAAGTATAAAGCACTATTTCCACCCCTTCATCATGTTTTAAAGTGCATTGGTGCTAAGATATCGTTACTTGTTGACCTACCTGTTCTTAAATACAATCATAATTTGTCACTTAATTCTTCTTTCTCTTTGTGTTGTTTTTTTGTGTGGTGGGTTTTGGCAGCTTATCTGCTCCTTTTATGCTTGTTTATTATTTGTATAAATACCTGATTGCCACCGCCATTAACTCATGTTATCAAACCTATATTGCAGTCGATCACTAGAGGCTAGTATAGAGATCTTCTGATATATTGAGGCCACCTGGGTATTTGGAATCCAGCTCTAAAATGTAGGCGGTTTCTAATTTAAATAGTTTGTTTTCCCTGTCGCCTCCTCCACTGCTCAGTGGTACAGCATCAATGAGGTAATATTTGAGATCTTATACATTTGAGTTATGTTAATCCTTGAAATTTCGCGCCACTGGGTATGTGTTGTCTTGGTTGGTGATTGCTTTCATGTATTGGAGTATTCTTTTATGGGCTTGGAGTTTGGGACTCCCTATGCACAGTAAACTACACAGGCACTCCAACACGTAGACCACGTGGTCACTTTTGCAAGTCAAGATTTTTGTGATTTTACTTTCCATGTTGCCAAACGGGGTCATGAAAGTTGTTTTGTTAGAACCCTGTTGGCAGGCTTTGCAAGTTTTGCATTTGCAAAAGCCCTTGTGTTGCATGAGCCAGCTTGTTCCCTCAATCACCTCAGAGCTGATTTTGACTAGGCTTTCTCTCATAGAGGGTCCCCTAATATGAGTAATTGCTACATTCTTGGGTAAAACTTGTCCAATCACTGGATCACTGAGCACTAGGGGCCAATTACATGTTATTATATTGCTCAGGATTTGCTCCTGTTTACTGAAGCCTAGAATTATTCTAAATTCATTGGCTGCTTCTTTATCTTTTCTAGGGTAATTGCTGCCTGTGGGCCCATCAAAGTAACCCATAGTGTTACTTTGTTTCTCCCTTAGCAGCTCTGCCCTCTCTAGTGTCATGGACTTGGCGATTGCACCCTCTATTGTTTATATATATATCATGTTGGCTTGGATGGTATTTTACCAATCCAAAGCTGTAATACCGTGCCTGGAGTGGTAAAAGGCTTTGGCTATTTTATAGCTCGGCATGGATAGCACTGTGCTGAACTTATGCTTAAAGACTGTGCTGTAAAAATGGCAAAAGACTTTGTCCCTTTCTAATTTGGCATGGATGGCACTGTGCTAATCCTAAGCTTAAAGACTTTGATTGAAAAGCAGATATTTGAGGTGAGGAAATTTAGAGTATGACTGATGTTGAGAGTTCTCTGTACTGGAGCTGCTTTCCAGCTAACCTTGAGAACTACCCAGAGTTCTCTGCTTTTTTGTGCATAATGTAAGTGTCACTCTATGCCTAAAAGGGTATTGTTTTGATATATATATATAAACACATATGCATACATAAAATTTAGTTATAATTAGGACCTAGTTTCCATACGAAAAGCATCTTTTGACTTGCCTATAACAGCGGCAATGTTTGACCAATTTTCATGAAATGTTCATAACACAGTGTCAAAGAAGGTTCTGTGTGTGTATTGGAATGTTTGGAGGTGATCTGTGCAGTGAGGACCGAGAAATAGGGTGTGTTTGTAATGGTAATTCCCATTGGAACGTGTTGTGGAACCTAAAGACCGAACTACTGTACAGAATTACAGAAAATGTGGTTGAAGGGTAGATGTAGATACACAGATTGTGCTTTTTTTATTTGGTGTAAATCTGTTCACTAGTTTTTCTGAAATTTAAGTTGAAAATGATAGTGGTATCTTTGGTTGTGAAGCCTTTGTGAAAAAAGACAAGCTTATGTAGGGAAATGCACAGCTTTGATTTGCTGCCAACACTTCGACCAGGAAGTGTTAGCAGTCATCTTGGGAATCATCTTCACAGATTCCAAAAACAAAAAAGGTAAAATGTATTAAAGGGGGAGAGCAGAACTATCCTGAACCCCAAGCCATGAATTAGGGGTCTCCTAAGGACCCTGTCACAGTATAAAAGCATTTTTTTTAAAATTGTTATGAAACTGTGATAATCGCTCCCTCGCTTGCTTTACAATAACCTGTGGGTGGGCAGGGTCCTGGGAGCGTATGGTTAATATAGGAGGGGCACTCAGGCCCACTCATCTTTGGGCCTATCCAAGCCCTGAGGTCCACCACCTCTCTGGGGTATTTTGAATTAAGAATGCAGGCAGGCCTACTGGGCCGACCTGCAGGCCCGGGTACCACCACCTCCCCAGTCTACTAAGTAGAGAGGATTTGCAAACCCCCATGCCGAAGGAACCTCCACTGAGCACATTACACTAGGAATGCAGGGTGCCCATTTAACATAGCACTGTCCCGGGGACCACCACCTCCCTGGGACACAAAAACAAAACAATGAAGAGGGTCCGTTGCAGACCCCTGGTCCCAGGGACCACCACCTCCTGGGGCTTAGTTAATATTGGAGGGGGGGCATGTGCCCCCCCTCATAGAGGCCTAGATGGCCCTGCGTTAGCTATCTCGTCTACTTCTTCCCATTCATGAAACTTTGATGGGGCCCGACACTTTTTCACGTATCTGTATCACGTACGCCCCCTTCGAATTTAAGGTGAGACATCTCACTGTTTGATTAGTCACAGCAAGAGCCTGCGGCAACAGAGTTCCAACACTAGTCAAATATATGACACAAGATTTTTGCTTTCTATATTTTCCATGCACAGGTTTGATAACTGATTAACCGGCAGAGGATAGTTTTCTTCTCCTGTTTTCTCTTGATCCGTCCCTGTGAACAGCAGCGTTGAACAATTCCTTCTTACTAGGATAGGTATGTTTAAAAGAAAGCCAAATGTTTCGTATAATAAACCAGCAGAGTTTCGCATTATTTATTTGGCCATCAGCGCTATATCGCCCATATATACCCTGTATGTACGACCTGAACATTTTCAATATTCATATTCTTTCTCTGTGTGACGCCCAAGTCGACATAAGGTGCCTAATATGTTGGTTCTTGCTTGCTTTTTTCCTTTCATTGCTTTTAGTTTAGTATTTAACCTTATTCTTTGTCCTTATTCTGTGGTCCATCAATACTGTTATCTCTCTATCTCGGTGTAACAGTTGTCTCTTTTTCAAGCGACTTGCTCTTAGTGCAATATAAACACTTAGTTAAAATTGATGTGTGACACTCTGTGCTGTTGACCTTTTACCAACTGTGTATTTAAATAAATAGACATAATTGGAAATTGTCTGGCTTATCTTACAAAATAGTTATCATTTATTTTCTGCATTTGACAGGTCCCATTACATCTTTAGTTCTTTCAATATACTCATCATGCACCCTGAAGAAGGTGGTAACCCAATGTAGGGTTTGTTCACCAAAACGCATGTCGGCGCTTTGAATGAGGTCAATCCCTGTTTGAATTCTATGAATTATGTTTTTTATGAAACTATGATGGAATATCTATAATCATATATAAATTTCAGGATTTGCAAATTAATTTTTCAAAACTGATCATACGCTGTGAGGGGCATACTTAACCTTTCTTTGGTATAAATGTGACGTATGTATCTGTGGTGCTGTGTGATTATGCTTTGAGTCTGTAGCTGAGTCTGTAGCTGAGTGAGTGCTGTGAATGAATGGCTGTGTAATGGGATCAAACATGTTGGATTAGATCATTTATGTAGTGAATTTCTGTCATTTTAATGTATTGTTATTTATATACTGTTGGTATATTTTTCAAAGAAACTGTTTGTTGTGTTAAAAAATATGAAAAATAAAATAATCAATTAAAGAATGAATGTAACTTCTGTTATGTTTTAATTGCTGTGCCTTTGCTCCTGTCAGAGTGTCAAATTTGAATTTATGATGTATAGCACACATTGAAGTCAAATTGGTAGAGAAAATCTTTTGCGGGAATTCTAGATGGCCAGGGCTAGCTCAAACAATATCCCAGGGGGCCCACGCCTCGGACGTTGCAGTTTGCTATGGCAAGCCATAACAAACTCTCTGCTTTCAGCAAGCAAGTACAAAAATGCTCTCCCTTGCTGAAAGCAGAGCATGTCTGTTTCCCTGCCTGCTGTGAAGCAATCAGGGAAACAGACATTACTTTGGGATCCAGGGAGCTGCATGTCAGCAGCTCCCTGGATCCCAAAGCAATGCCGGCTAACGCAGGAGGCGGGTATCCGGCAGGGACCGAAGGGCCCTTCAGGATCCCCTGCGGTTCCCAATGCCTTGGCCAGGCCCTAGAGGATGTGGTCCCTAGGGGGAAAGTTAGCCCAGGGAGACAGGGCCGTTCTTCACACCTCCCCTTTAAAAAAATAAAGATATAAAGGCCGGGCCCCGGGGATCTGGTCCCCGGGGCTGAAAATGTGGCCTAAGGAGAGAGGACAGGCGCCTCCCTCCAATCTAAAAAACTAAATAAACTAAAGGGCAAGTCCTGGGGATTAGGTCTGCAGGGCCAAAATTATCCCTCCTTCCTTTAAATATATATATGTTTTTTAAATGGCCAGGCCCCGGGGGATAGGGTCCCCCTCCTTTTTTTTTGTATTCCGAGAAAAGTATTGAAAAAAGAGACTGGCCCTGGTAAATTGGGTCCCTGATGCCCAAACCAGCCCAGGAAAGGTGGTCGACAAGGCCCCCATTTCCTAAAAAATAGAAAAAAGACATGTTGGCAACCCGCCATTGGCCCCACCCCCTCTCTCCACCACTCCACAAACACGGCTTCTGGCATGCTGCAGGTTGTGAGATGAAGTCTCTTTGGCTACTGAGGGTCCTTAGGGGCCAACAAGACCTCCTGTTACCTCCAGTAAGCCCCACACAGTGGGATTGCTGAGAGGTGGTCAGAGGCCATCCCCTCTTTCTCCACCACTTTAGATATGCGCCTCTTGGTGCACTGTTGGTCGGGGGATGAGGTCCCCTTGCCTCTTGAGGGCCTCAGGACATGTGTATTCCCCGGTCCATCGGACCATGTGTCACGAAGGCCATGACCAGCCCAGAGATCTCATAGGAGGCACTGCCCATATAGTTGCACACATCAGTTGGACCAGTGCGGTCTAAAACCAAATGCCAGGCCAGAATGTTAATGGTATCTAACTCCATCAGTACACGGGTAAGTTAAAGAAGGAAGGCACGCTTCAGAACTGTGGGTGCATATACTGAGCCAACTCATAGTACCTTCCTGGGGTTATGTCTGTGGATCAAGATGGCTACACCTCATTTCTGGGTGCCAGCAAGTTATCTGCAGCTCACAGCGGACAACAACTGTGTATCTCTTTGGCCCACTCAGTACCGCCAGAGCTTCACAGCTTCTGTCTAAGTAAGGTGCATCTCCTGGAGAAAAGATATGTCGGTGCATTTGGAATTGATATAGTAGAGCACTTGTTCATGCTTGCTGTAATTTGTTAGGCCATTGATGTTTCAGGAAAGAATGTGCAAGACGGGTGTGGACATGATAATCATAAGAAAAAAGAATTGTGAACGATGTTGAGCAGGCAGAGAGGTTAGTCAGGTTCCTTTGGCAGTCTACAGGATGTTGAAAGGGCAGACAAGAACCAACAGGTGGAGGGGAGGGGAAATAAGCTAAAGAAAGAACTCATAAAAGAGTGAGGGAGCATAACTGAATACCCAGGAGAGATGAAAACAGAAATGTAGATGAGGAAAAAGAAAAGAGGAACAAGTATTAGGGGGAAAACTAAAGAACAATGCAGAATTTACCACAATGCTATGCAAACTAAAAACCAATCATGCAATTAAGTGCATTGCAAAGCGTGTCATAGGTCTACACCTAAGGGGCTGTCACTGCCGGAAATCAGCGGGGTCCAGTGGTACAAGCTGAATGGAAGGGGAATTGATAAGAAGACAGGACACACTGTCTCTCAACACTAGGCAAGAAGATGCAAAGGTGAGGTGGGGAGTAAATGCAGCCATGTGAATCATAACCCTATAGGGTGTATGTTTATGGGGATGAAGCAAGGGGAGTTTTTTGTGTTATAATCTGTGAAGAGTGTGACCAAGTGGAGCATAACATAGCATGGTATTCTGCGGGAGGGGAAGTGGATGTTTGTTTTTGCTGAACCACCAACGAGTGGGCTGAAGTATCAAACATTTGATAATGAAATACGATGAACAAATGACTCAAAGAGTCAGGAAGAAAGGTGACACCATCAGTAAAAAACATGCAGTCTACTATACTCAGTTTGCAGGCCAGGGGTATTCTGTGGGATCAATATTTGCATCCAATACATCAGCCACAGACTGCAGGCAGGCTCTGCTTAATTAGTGAGCATGATCTGTCATGCTTCCTGTCCTGTGTGTGGTCCACCACTGCTTTTAATATCTTGTCCTCATCACGTTGCTTGCGATAATTTTTGTCTTGGTGCTGAGGCCCTTATAGATGTGTTTCATAGCTTCTCTGGATAAGAGGGGCCCCCTCCACAGCAGAGAGATCAGGAAGGCACCAGGAAGTGTCCATGGTCGCTTCATGTAGTCAATCCAAAAGGCCCACAGGGGAACTGGATCAAAAAAGTTTGTGGATTTTCCATCCATGGTAATCCACATGTGTGCACGCTCAAAGAGGCCACATTTGATGTCTCATTTGTTGAGAAGTGGCTGGAGGAAGATTAAACGTTTCTCCAATTGCTTGCCTCTTTGGAAAAATCTCCTGCCACCAATCTTGTGACCATTGAAGTCATGAGGCACATGAGTCCTCCCTGCTGTCAGGAGCTGATGTACAATGTTGCGCGAGAGAAAGCAGGCAATAATAGGTCTTAGACCAGATGAGGCCTGTTGTGATCTTATCTATGCAAACCTTGCAGCGCAAGTGGGGGTGAAAAGGCAATCCCCAGGAGGGTTGGCAAGAAGTCTCACAGAATGCTGCCGACATTTGCGCCGTCTGCTTTCTCAGGGATTCCAAAAAAGCATACACTATTCTTGCGTCTTCGTTCCTCAAGGTCCACAATTTTGTTGAGCAAAGCATGACATTCCAGGTCCCTGTCTGGCAGGAGATCGACCCTGGCTTCAAGAGACAACAGGAGGTGGTCAAACATATCCACTTTGCCTGAAAATCAGAGATCTCAGCATGGATGAACTTTGTTTGGATGGTAAGGTCCATTGTCTAAAGCTTATGGCCCACCAAGTTATCTCTTTGAGGATCAGGTCCATTGTGGTCACAGAAGATGTATGCTGAGGAGACAAAGGGTTAGTTTGGGAGACCACCATGTCAGTTTCCAGGCCACCATCCTTGGCGAGCGTGCAGTTGTTCCTTGGCAGTGGGCAATATCAAGGTGCGGATTATCTGTACCACATCCTCTTTGTTGGGGGACTTCGAGGGAAGCCAATTTAGATCAGGTTTATTTAGTGGTGTCCACCCATGCCTGACAGGGTGCAGACCAGTGGCGGACTAGAATATCATGGCTTATCAGCAATACATTGGGCCCTCCGGGAAGGAGCTGGTCAGTTGTTGGTGAATACTGTGAGCCAGCAGTTGCCTTGGAGCACAAATCTGTGTCCCCCTCTGGGGAGGTATGCATCATTATAAATGAGACTCAGGTTGCATCTGGCTTTGAGCACTCAATTTTAAAGTGTCCCCTCAGATGTCAACTGCTGCAGGTACTGCTAGGCCATTCAGAGTACTGGTATGGAGATGGACAAGCTGCGGATGCAGGTGGCCAGGGAGCCCAAGTCGCCTATGCCTCCATATGAGAATGATAAAAACGGTTGTGCGGGCCCTCTGACATGGTGAAAGGTGCAGACTTTGCTGGGTGAAATTTGCAAACATAGTCACATTATTATGAAAAGCTTCACAGGCCATTCTTCTGAGATTCATGTTACATAATTGAGCAATCACAGTAAAATATTCACAAACTAACATGTACCAATAATATATTTCTATTTGCAATATGTATATCACCGAAGAGTTATATTTTTATTTTGAGTGCTATTTTATCCAACTCCTTTAAATACATATGGATCGGCTGTGACTCTTTCACTGACCCCCTTTTCCTTTCAAAAGCCTCAATCTAATCTTTGAAAGCACCATAAAATGGCACATAGCCACTATTATACTAAGATTTTTTGGGTATTCCAAATTTATATTGTAATTGCTTTTTGAGACCATGGAGATACAATGTAGCTTGATTTTCATGCTTGGTCGCCTGAGGTAATGCATAATTTTTTTAATCTAAAGCCAAAATTGTGCATGAATAATAGTGTGAATATCTAAACATTTTTGGAATTGTTCATGCAACAATTTCTGTCAACATGGGATAGTAAACATACCAGCTCATCAGTAACGCTACTTTGCTGGGAATACACAATAAGCATGGCATTCGCAACGAAAGCAAACACTCTGTGTGTGACATTTTTCTCTCAAACGCAAGACACAAAACTTTATAAAAGTGCACAGCTCAAAACATTTTGGCTACGGGTATTGTTAATTTGCAGATGAAACTCAAGAAGAATTGGTGAAGACAATGTTGAACAAATTAATCAACTGAAGTGACCACAGAGACACCGTAAGTGCATAAACCTTGAGTTTAATTACCGTTCGCCTCCACAGCTTCCAGGGAAATGAGTAACAGACTCTGGGAGCTCAAGTATGCACATTCCATTACAATGGTTCTAGGGAACATTCTAAAGAATAAGAGAATACATTACTACAACATCTCCCTTCTTTACTACACAAGAGATAAAAAAATAAAAACAAAATAAAAAAGGGAAAAAAACAAGAGTAAAAAGAAGCAAGAATAACAGATCATAGGAAGCATTGAAAACAATAAATAGCTCAATGCAATTTAACAGATACATCGGAATGGGATGCATAAAAACATTCACATAACCATAGAACAAATACAAACTAAGGGATCTATGAGAAACATTAACAGAATCATAAAAACAGATTACAGATCCATGCATTTTGGTGGAACTCTTCTCCTACCACTTCTCAGCGTAGAGGTAGATTGAGCAGAACTCCTGAAGATGTTGGAATCAGAAACTTCTTGAATAGACTTTTCCTCCAGTCCCATTTGATGTACAACATGATTGGGAATTCTATAAATCCTTGGAAGATTCCACCAACTCTTACCATTGACTCTAACTTCATAAAGAAAAATAGCATGTACACGAACAGGAGGACCAAACTAGGACAAACCCTTAAGCACATTATGCAGAAGCTAAATTTTCACCCAATCTCCCACCTGGATTTTAGAATCCCATTCCTGCTTATCCAAGTCACATTTGGAAGGAACACCAACAGAAGATTTGCTACATTCACCACCATCTCTAGCTTTGCAAAGTTCAACATCACCTCCCACACCAGTCACTGAAGTGGAGACTTTAGAACATAAACCCCATCGCCTCATCCAAGCAGGACACATACCAAAAGTGGCCACTCTCCCTCACAGCAATTCAAAAGGACTCTTCTCCACAACTACACAAGGTGTAGTGTGATGAGCCCACAACATGCTCTAAACAGCTTCTCTTACCTCCAACTTGTTGGATACAGCCCTCTAAACACACTCAACCAAAATGCGGTTCATGCGCTCAATAAAACCATAGGCCTGGGGTTGATAAAGAGCAACCCTGTGATGAACAATGCTAGATTGATCAAGAAAATTGGACATTGCCTTTGAAACAAACTGGACCCCATTATCTTAAACTAATGAAGTGACCACAAAGACAAGGTTAGTGGATATACCTTGAGTTTAATTATGGTTCGTCTCGACAGCTTCCAGGTAAATGAGTACTCTGGGAGTTCAAGTATACACATTCCATTACAATGGTGCTAGGGAATATTCTAAAGAATAAGAAAATACATTACTACACCCAACACCTTGATGAAAAGACTGATGAAGAAAGAGTTAAAAGTCAGGAGCCAAACGTTTGAGAAATTTTAACAAGGTATAGAAGAGTAGATGTTAAAGAGTTTTTTTTAATACAAATACTTTACTTTACAAAATATCCCTAATAAATGGAAAATCCTCCTCCTTGTTCAGGGGAAAGAATCTACAATATCCCACTGAACCAGAAGTACTTCTGTCTGCCTTGCCTCATTCATGTGTCTGGTCTTATCATACTAAGAGGAATGCCAGGGTTGCTCATCTGTAAGTGCACCACTCACTTTCTGTGCAATGATCCTTCTTATAAATTGTTACCTACCTCCATATGCCCCTTCCCCTATTTAAGGAGGCTGCGCTTGTCCTAACAGCGTGCAAGCAATAGAGGAAGTTGTGCAAGGATAATAATCATTGAGCCATTATGCAAAAGAATAGAAACATTGTACAAAATCAAATATATAGATCCTTAATTAAATTTTGCCAGATGGAATACTCCATCCCAAATGTGTTGGATGTCCCATCCACTGTCTTACAAGTGCAGTATAGCCTATGGCCCTTGTAATACTGCGGACAGTAGATTCCATACATTTTGATGGAGTATTCTGTCTGCCAAACACCAAATATGGCCCATCATATTTTGATGGGAGGATCCCAACCCTTCAGTTTCTCTTTGAAATGAGTTAGTAATTCTGAAAAGAAAGTTTTGTGCTTCTAGTACCAGGTATATCAGCTATATTTTGCATGTTATTTTGATGTTTTACTTAATTTGTTTGGTATTCATTCTTTGCTTGCTGTTTTTAAAGCACATATTTTTATAACAGAGGTATTACTGAAGTACTGTTTCATTATAGCAAATAATCACTCTGCCTTGACTTTGTTTTTTTTATTGTAACTGTTAAACAGTGTTGTACTAGGATGTGAGTCAAAATATTGCCAACAGACGTAGCGTCTAAAAATATATAAGTTTGCAATAATATATTTCTATTGGGTGTATATATTCTATTAGTAACTCCAATGAGAAATTAATGTTGTAAATGATTTTCAGGACACAATATGTATGTCAGATAATATTCTGATACTATACATATGTTCTTTGCCTCAATTCCTAGGGGGTAATGTTAATGTTAATTTGTGCAAAGTGCATGAATTCCATAAGGCATCTAGGTGCTGCAGAGGCGTAGGACTTAAAGTGCTATGAGCAATGAAGTTAAATAAATCAGTCTGAGATTATTTTGTAAAAAAACAAGTTTTTAGGTCTTTCCTAAATCTAAGCAAGTTGGGCTGCTATTTTAGCGATAGCGAAATAGCAGTGCAGTACAGCCTATGAACCTCCTGCCTGCCCAGTTGGCCAGTTTAAACCGGGGAATCCTGAAATTCTTAGCTGAAGCAGACTGAAGAGCTGTGTAGCAGGTTTCTGAAATATCCACAACCTTAGTCATGTAGGGCCTTGTGGGTGATACAGAGGGCTTGAAAGTAATTTGAAGGTAATCTATTTTCTGGTGGGCAGCCAGTGAAGTTTATGTAAGGCCTGAGAGGCTGACTGGAGTTTTGGGATCCCTAATAGCACACGAGATGCTGTATTCTACAGTGTTCGAAGCTTGTTCACCAGACGTTCTTGCAGGTTAAGTTAGAAGCAATTGCAGTAATCCGTTTTTGGCAGGCCCAGAGTAATGATCACAATTTTGTGAGGTTCGTGGGGAATAAAAGGAAGAGATTTTTTAATTAACCTTAAGGTTTTGAAGGATGATGGAGTGACACATTCACCTGGGCCCCAAACATCAGTCTGTTGTCATACACGATGCCCAGGTTTCTGACTTTCTTGACAGAGGTATGAAGTGCCCCATATTCTGTGGACACCGCATATCAGACCAGAAGGAGAGGTTGTTACCGCAAAGGAGAACATCCGTCTTGCCCGAGTTTAATTTCAGGCAGTTTTGCTTTATACATTTCCCCACTTGATCTATTCAGTTTTGGAATCTGAGGACCACTTTATGAACATAATTAGAGATTGAAACAGTAATGTGTGTGTCATCAGCATATGACACCAAGAAAAAACTGAGAGATCTAATCAGGCTAGAAATGGGTGTAAAGTACACATTGAAGGTTGTCGGGCTTAATGAAAATCTCTGCGGGGCACCACAAGGCAAAAATACGGGGGTAGAAATGAATCTATTAAAAGATATAAAGATATAAATTGTTCTCTGTCTGGGAGGAATGATCTGAGTTTGGCCAATGCGTATAGAAGGCCATCAATAGGTCAAGACGGATCAGGGCTGCTTTCCCTCCCTGATCCATACTAGCTCTGATTTCCTCTGTGGAAACAATCATCTCTGTTCCAGTACTATGCCTGCTTCTGAAACCAAATTGAGTATGTCTAGAAGATGGCTACTCTCCAAAAAAGAGGTAAGTTCCATGTTTATTGCTTTTCCCACCACTTTGGCTGGAAATGGAAGGCAAGATATTGGGCAATAACTGTTAGTTTCAAGAGGTTAAGTGTAGATTTTGTTTTAAAAGAGGAAGGCATGATTATGGTTTTCAAATTTTGGAAAGGATCCCACCCCGGTCTTCTCATTAAAGATTTTCATAAGGTGAGGAACTACAGTCTTTGAAGCCATCTCTCGTGTTACTGGGGGCATTGATCAGATGGTGATCCAGATTTAACCAGGTCCACTAGCCTGCTAACCTGTTGTAAGGTGAGAGGGGAGAATTTGGTTAGAGTGTTACTTAGTTGAGGTTAAAATATATTCCCCATTTGAGGAACATTCATTGTAGACTTCTGCAACTTTATTTCCCTGAATCATATTTTGTTGCTCAGGATACATTGTTCATATTTTAGTCTCTTATTGGGATCATACATTTTGCGCCAAATGGGTTCTTGTTTGCTCCACATTTGCTATTGCAGCCTGAGTTTTCTGACAAACAGGGTGCTGATGGTTTATTTCTGTGGCATTTGGTGTAGTTTGTGGTGTAGTTGGTGGTGGCATCAGCTAAGTCATCCAGGACATCAGGTAGTGTGTCGGACAGGACCTGGCTGTGCTGAGACAATTCCAGCTTGTGACAGGCTCTCGTAATTTGAATGTGAGCTGTTTTTGTGGGGGATTGGGGTTTAAATAAGTCGTAAATAAGTCGTAAACTAAACATGACCAAGTCAGAGGTAGTATGGCAGCAACCAAGAGAGCTGGATAACTGGATAATTAAATCCCATTAAGGGTATGATCTGCTTTGCGAGTAGGTTCTTGGAGCAGTTGGGTTACGCTCATGCTGGCAATTGTTTCTTTTAGATTTTCCATGTCTTTACCATCAGAGACTTTCAGATGGTAGTCAAAATCTCCTATTACAGTAATATGTGCAATTTGGAGATATTCTAAAAGTGAACAAATTGTTTGCTCAAATTTAGTTTTTGTTGCCTGGTGGATAATAAATAAATAATATGTTGAATGATTGTTTTTTAGAAGTTTATATTTTAAATGAAAGTGCTTTACAATCTGAAGCAGCTACTGGTAAGAATGAGGTTGCTCTATTGTTGCGCTGCACAAACGCTAGGCTACCCTTATCCTGGTTTGGTGATCGAGTATGAGCAGGGAGTATCATGTGGGTATGGCTGTGACCAAGACTGGTCCAGGTGTACAGTCTGTCCGAGTTTCTGTGACAAATGCTAGGTATATTCTGTGAATGTCCCGAAATTCTGTGAATTCAACTTTATTTTTAATTAATGACTGTGTATTACTCAAAGTACAGCAGATGCTATCATTTACAGGTTTCATCCCTGAGCCACTGGTGTCTGTCAGAGGGCGAGGTTCCATGTTGAAAATGAGTGAGTTCTTACAGACTTGGCAGGAAGTAGTTTGTATATAAGCAAAACTGACCTGGTCTAAGGATATACATCTGATGTTCCTACCTTGAAAATTAAATAGAAGCAGTTTCTATTATGTGTTTACCTTTTCTATGAGTAGTATGAGGGATAAGAGAGCCAGGCACGGACAGGGGCAGATGGGCTAGCCTTTGGCACATCAGTGGCACACCCAGTGCGGGAGTTCACTGTGAGTCTGTGACACAGTTTCTAAATAGTGTTCCTTATTAGGGTGAAGGAGGAGGGTCACTAGTGGTATCACTGACAAAATTGGCTCCTCTACTGTAGCACACAGATTTGATTACACAAGTATTCTGCTGTTACATTTCAAATCCCCCAAGTAAGCCAATTTAGTTCATTTTCTTAAAAAATGCACAATTCCTAGGCATTCAATAAAAATCTCCACAGTATTACCCACAACATATAGATTGCACGGTACCTGATTAAAAGCCCACAATATTTCATCTCATCTTTCTCACTTCCTTCATTAAACTAGGCCTTAAATAATCAATAATTAAGGGTATAATTTATAGTTTGGTGGTGAGGGTAGTCTGTTCCATCCTCCAAAATGAAGGTCAGCCTGCTATATTTTGGGTCAGGAGGACCATCAGCTTTCTGCTGATGTAGCACCAGTTGGCTCTGTTGATGGAAAGCTGTGTTCGATGGTCCAACAGAGTAGAGGCCATTGATGGAAGGTCATTACACCATCTGTTTTAATAAGGTTGAAAGTGGGATGTCCTTTTACATATTTCTGTGCCTGCCAGAAAAAAGCAAACAATGACCACCACACTCAGGGCAGTCATTAGTGTTTTTGAAAAACAAAAATGTTCTTATAGTCTGGTGGACGGTTGTCAAAGCAGACAATAGCCATCCACAAAATAATTTATACCTTGTCAGGAACCAACATAGTGGTAGTTCCTATCAAGCACAGAGATCCCACAATTTGTTAAACAGTAGCCCATCATTGAGGGACACTTATTGTCCTCAGCCACCTTGATGGGCAGAGGACAGTTCACCAAACTCTAGATCTGGCCCTAAAAAAAGAAGTTTTGAGAGGACAACCTTTCATTTTTTACCATTTACCCATTCTAGAAAGTCAAAAAAGCATTTAATTACACATCAGTACTGCTAGTTGCTTCCAAAGTTCAAAGTTCAAATTTTAAATACTGTTAAACTCACAAATATGAACACATGTGAGTTGTGCTGCATAGAGATTACAAAATGTTGTGTTGTAGCCAAAGTATATTTATGCTAATGAGGGAGATCTCAACAGTTTACACAGGACTCTTCCTTTATGTCAGATTTAACATATGCTATGGGTAAAAAATGTCATATTATATAGTTACGACAGTGAGACACCATACCACAAGCAGTTTCCTATCTACTCAACCTCCAGACACAACTGGCTCGCATAGCAATCATTCCACTATCAGCACTCACATAATTCCACCTACACATCATCCCTCAATCACGTTGAACAGTAACATACAACATAGCGCATGAGTATAAAATGTCTCCTTCCTTTATGAGACAAACATAAGGCGTAGATATAACACACAATGAAGTGCCTAGATGTAACACTTGTGTTTCCCTTATAGGAACAATAACAAAATACAGAAACCACAAGAATCACAAACAGCAAACTATATGCCAGCCAACTTAACCATACAGCTTCAGCTTTTAACAATACACTGCACTGTTAGTCCTCAAAATTCACATCCACATCAAATGGAATCACTTTCAAAGCAAACAGTCAACAATCAATGCATTGTGCTCTGTAAAGGACTGGGCACTAAAAAGGTCTGTTGATTTTCTTTCTTAATTTGCATATGAAAGTGCAACTCTTCCCAGGGGCCAAGGTGGCATACAATACTTAGTAATACATGTGAACGGTTTCCAGGATCTTCTTAATAGGGGCCACTTTGTAAGATGAAAAACAAAAAGAACCAAACAAGATCATCCATAACTTCATCCAAAAGAAAGTTGTATTGCAAAAATTAAAGATCACAGACAAAAATATGCTGGTGGGGCGATGAGATCCCCTTGTGTCCTGAGGACCTCAGGACTAAAATGGACTTTATCCTCCATGCAGCAGTGTGCCAGAAGGCGCGTTTGCAGAGTGGTGGTGAAAGGGGCCATGGCCTTTGACCACCTTTCAGCAATCTAGCTGTGTGGTGCTTACTGGAGGTAACAGGAGGGCTAGTTGGTCCCCAGGGACCCTCAGAGGCAAGGGAACGTCATGCCCCAGCCAAGAGCGTGCCAGTAGGAACGTTTGCAGAGTGGTGGAGAAAGTGGGCGTGGCCTGTGACCACCTCTCAGCAATTGCAAATTAGGCATCTTAAACTTGCAAAGGCCCCAGCTAGTGATGGGCTGCTGTAGGAATTTATCATAATTATGCAGCATCAATAACTGACCAATTGCTAGAGCTATATAATGAGGCTCTAGAGATCGGTACCCTGCGAGCCTCCATGTGAGAGACCCTTGTGGTCATGATACCAAAACCTGGCAGAGACCATTCAAGCACATTCTCATACAGGCCAATATTGCTCATAAAATATGCTACACCATTGGCCCCTTCTTTTACACTCGGACTAGTCGGGGTATGTTCTAAGGCGTAGCACCACCCATAAACATAAGTCTCCAGTCGGATGATTTTACTTTACCGATCCTCGATATCGAGCAAGAATTCGACTCAATAAATTGGTTTTACATGTGGAAAGTGTTCCAAAAACTCGGGTTGGGCCTTTGGTTTTATTTGATGAGTACCCTTACTATATTATGGTCTATATGGTAGCGTATGATCTGGGGAGCGATCTTTGATCCATTTTGCTTATACTGAGGCACCCAACAGGGCTGCCCTCTGTCTCTGCTTTTGTTTGCGGTTGCCATGGAGCTGTTGGCAGAGGCTGTGCGCACCAAGATGTGGCCATGGGGTATATCTCTGGAGTAAACTAACCATGTGGTCTTCCTCTATGCCAATGATGCTCTGGTTTATCTTCTACAACCGGCTTATTTGACGCCCATCTTGCTCAAGGTTATGCAGGTATTTGGAGAGGTTTTGGCCGTAAGGATTAACTCGGATAAATCTTGGCTGTTCCCCTTGGGTGGGCTGCCGGGAGTGGGATTCCCTTGTGTGACCACTGATAATCTATATTTGGGAGTTCCGTTGGCCAACACAGGTATGCAATTCTTGGATCTTAACATCGGGGAGGAAGTGGAAGGAACAAACGCCTTGATTAGGTTTTGGAAGGATTTGCCTTTTGTCCCTTATGGTCAGGATCACAATAATACAAATTATAGTGTTACTGCATTGCCTCTATGCCATGCAAAATACGTTTATGTGATCCCCAGGCAGTACTTCCACACATCAGACAGGTTCATGGAAGACCACCTTTGGGGCTCTAAATGGGGTGGACTTGCTACACTGCAGGGAATGTGGAGTCAGGGGGGACTTGAGGTCCCCCATCTAGAATTTTACTCTATAGCAGCTCAGCTGCAGCATGTGGTTCATTGGTTGGATGATGATGATAACGGGGAAACAAGTCTCTTCTGGGGCACTCATGATGGGAGATCTTTACCGGCTCTCCTGATGTTTGACTCCCAATTTTCCTCATTGCTTCCTTATGTTATACGACATGTCACAATTACCTGGAAAAGAGTTGTTAGACAGGTGAAAAGGCAGGCCCCCAATGCACTGGATATGCCTCTTTGGGTGGTACTGCCTTTATCCTGCATTGCTGAGTCCATGTCAGTGCAGCATTGGAGGGATGGAGGTAGCCATCTAAAGGGACACCTATATGCCGACCAAATGTTTTTTACGCAGGCAGAGGCGTCGGCTTCCATTGATTTAGGCAATATCTCCAATAACTAACAATTTCCAACAACGCCCGGAAGGTGTGGCAGTCCTTTCCTACAGAACCTCCTACGTCTAATGTGTTGACAGTCCTGGTGTAAATGGGCCAGAGATACTGGGTAATATCACATCTTTATTGGGTTTGAGGGCTGACCTGCCGTGGGTGGGGCTCCCTGTGGAAGCAAAGTGGGACACACTGTTGGAAGAACCCCTGTTGGAGAAGGAATAGGTATATGTTCATGAGGTGGACCGTACAGTTAACTCTAATGCACACTTTAAACTCCTCCAACATAAGTTTATCCATCAGACCTTCCTTAAGCAGCAGAGTTACAGGTTATTTAACCTGCCTGCTCTGAGAAATACCAACACTGCAAATCCCAAAGGGCAGATTTTCTCCATATGCAGTGGACTTGCTCATCCTTAACTACATATTGGAAGGAAATACTTGCCCGTCTCTATGGGGCTTCAGGGTGGTATGTCCTAACGGAGACTAGACAGGTTCTGCTTGGATTACTTCCATCAACAGCGAAAAAGAAATTGAGCAGGAAGTTTGCTGTTTTCGGTCTTGTGCTGGTGAAGAGGCATATTACCACCATGTGGCTTAGTCCTACATGCCCCACCTGCAGGGCATGGTTGAAAATTCCTCTTATGGGGGTGTGAATTAGACATATGTGGAGAGATGGAAAAGTCAAAGCTGGTCATTAATGCTATCAGAACTGAGAGATCCACAGGTGGTCCCTGCATCTGGCAGTGCAACTGCTGGGTTGGTGCATTTCAAACCTAAGGTGTGATTACGTAAAGACATGTAAGTTGATGAAGGCTTTGACCTTTGAAAATAGACAGTAATCTCTCATAATATTTTTACCTTTATCTGCATTACACTGGAACAGCATGAAAGCAAGTTAAGGGAGAGGGAGGATAATTTAAACTGCTGTATATTGCTATGGGTGCAAATTAGATGATGCATAGAACTTATTCTCTTGTTTAGTTACATTGCGGCTTGTGTCTGATACAATTATGGTTCGACTACTGTTGTGGGTTTTAGCACCATCTTTGAGAAACCGGCAATTTTGAATGAGCAATGGCATGTTGTTCATTTTTTATTACCAATTGGATTTCACTACATTTGTGTTTTTAAAAGTGTATAGGAAAGATGCCATTTAGAAAAATACCCTCCAAATCATACGCTAGTAGGTGTACCCACAAATTCAGAAATGTTCCTAAACTCTATATCTTGTGCTCATTTCAGAAATACACACCCATTATTCACCCTGACTCTTTCCCTATAAGTATTGGTCTGTACTCTGTACTCAATAAAAACATTGTACAGTGCAGCTCAGTTCTCTGCTCTGGTTACCTTGGGCTATTTGAGAACCTTCGAGTCTTGGGAGGTTAGGGTGTCCCCTAGGGTTTCCTCCCAGTCATGTATGCTCTAGAAGTAATTTTCAGCCGTTTCTGTACTGACATTACCTCAGCTATTTTTACAAATGGTCTCAGCAACCACAATGGCATATCTTGCGCTTATTGGGCCCATCTCAACACTTTTGTGACTGTGCAGTCCCATATTCAGCACACTTATTGCATGAGGAAGGACATGTCTGACAGCACACGTGCCTCACACATGAGCCGGGCAATGAGGGCCTGGTTACCTTAGAGTCAATTCAAAAGACTTTTCTCCAAGTGATCCACTTGGTCTAGCCAGTGGACTGTGTGTTGCAGGTGCATCGCCTTATAGTAGAGTTCTATGCTGAGAATCTCAATCCCAAGTCTGTTTAAGCATGCACAGTCCTATTTGTTTCCTCTTGTTGTCCCAAAGTAAGTCTACGATCAAGCTATTAAGCTTTGTGAAGTAACAATAGGAGATCTCTTAAAGTGTGCCTTGCAGCACATACATACATGTAGGACACCACCATCATTTTGACAACTACTGCTTTGCCCATCAAGGACAGTGGAAGGTCTCTTGAAAAGCAAACCGATGGCCGCAGACCCTCCAGCACCCTGCCCATGTTGAAATCCTAACATTTCTGCTCTGTACTGGCGATCCTGACTCCCGGATATGGAAACCCTTTGGATCCTCATGAGAGCCCCACTGGAGGGAGTGTCTCTGTCTGAGCCCAAGCCAATGTACCCCGAAACAGCTGGGAATTCTTGATATTTATAAAGAGACTTGAACCCTCTAAAAAGGCCAACAGGGTGTTCAGGAGTATAGGGACCGAGTGCTCCAGACTCCGCAGACACACCAGAATGTCTCTCCTACCGGAATCCCCCAGGGCTCCAGTGTCCAATGCAGCAGGAATGCTATGGGCTCCATCGCCAGTGCGAGCAAGAATGTAAAAATTAACACACCTGTTGGGTGCCTCTACGTAGCTTCAAATTGTCTGATACTATACTACCTATATGCACTCTTGCTCCTGGATCTGTGTAGAACTAACCCACGCTATATATTGTGGGCTGAGGCCTATTTTCTGTAGCACTCGCCAAATAATTGAATGCCTGTTTGATATCCAGGCACGCTAGATCATATGGCCCATCCTTCAAATGTGGTGCATGGTAGACAAGCGTCTAAGATTATACAAGGATATTGGAGAGTTTGCGTCAGACTTGTGTCACCCGATGTAACAACAAATCAGTATTTAAATGGAAATTACACTTTCACGAGTTCTGCAAAAAATGACATGCTGAATGTGGACCAAAGGCAAACACGATAACGTAATGTTTTTAAACCTGGAGTCTAACTTGGAATTCACGAAAGAGGGCTAAGGCAAATTACCTTCCAGAAGCTTCAGGCAGGGAAAAGGTAACTTTCTAAAAATCCTGTTTACCTATTATTTATGAAAATCCAAAGTCTCCGTGAAGATGAGATTTTACTCAGTATTAAAACAATTATTTTTCTAAGCAGTTCCTATCCTGAGATAGCAGAAATCATATTTAATAATGCCTCCATGTTTTTGTCCATGGTCAAGCCAGTCTTTCTTCATTGGAAACAGCTTTTTGATGCTTGTCACTATAAGGACATGTTAACTTTAAATTTGAATATGTTCTACTTTTAGATTCCGTGCACAATGCCTTGTGGGCAAAACGCCTAGCTATGGGTGACCTATTGATATGTAAAAGGATTGTTTTCTCCTTTGAAAATTGGTTAATTTGAAGGGTTGGACTGTAGGTTTAAAATGGCAACATCCAGCCTAAAGTGGTAGGCCTGAAGGCAGGTTTGTCTGGTCACTACTGAATTGCACAGTAGTGCTGTAGAGCATAGATGATGTTCAACTTTTCAGCCCATCTGTGTATTTGTGACCATATACTATGGCCTTACAGAAAAGGTAAATATGCCAATTAGATGTGTGTCAATTTTGACATGTTGCAGGGGCAAGATCACACACACTGGGGCCTGGTTACCAGTGTTTCAAGGCAGAGTAAAAAAAACAGCAGCATCAGTCCACAAAAAATAATAGTGGCCACACAGGATGAGGCATATCCTAACATTTTGCGGGGTATATTAGCAAGAACCATGTTAAAATTATCGCAGTTTTAGCTGTAGGAAACTGCCGCTAAAACGGCGATAATGGGCTTGCTAATATGCGTTATAGAATTCCAATAGAAGCCCAGGTTAAATGTGCAGGACATCTAACCTGGGCTTCTATTGGAATTCTGTAACGAATATTAGCAAGTCCATTATCGTCGTTTTAGCGGCAGTTTCCTGCCGCTAAAACGGCGATAATTTTAACGAGGTTCTTGATAATATGCGCCAGCATTCATAAGCAATGTTCTTAGAGCCACAGAGGGTCTCATGTAGTGTAACAAAAAGACAAACTACAGTTTTTACCTTTGCAGTTAGGAACAAATTCGGAAATATCAAGCCCAATGGCAAAGAAAACAAATATGTCCTTTCCCTGAACATGAATCTAAGATAGCTAAACCGTTTTTCTTTGATAATACAAATTGTGTGAGTGCTGGCAAGGAAGAGGTGCTTTCAATGCTCACTAAACCTACCGTCTTTATGTCTTTTAAATTTCACAAGCACGCAAATCCAATGATTTAATGATGGTTCATACATTGTGATAATCTAATGTAAAATACCCTAGGGAGAAATACATTTCAGATTTGAATAGAAGAGAAGGCAAAACGGGCTCCAGGAATCTTTTTCAACAACGGATTATGATTATTATAGAACAAGACACCTGTTAGTGAAATTAAATTTTAAGACTGTAGAGTTAATTTATTTAGAAAAAACGCATTTTACAATAAGTTTGCAAACACCAGGATATTTTTCGAAAGTGAGAAATGTTTCCAAAATTCACAAAAGCATAAATAGTTTGAACTATATAAGCAGTTGTATATGCAATATTAGCAAAACGAGTTTCCTGATTCTGCAATAAGAATTCCGCATCGACGCATTTAGATGGCAGGGCAGGATGAATGGCTCTATCATAGTAAGCTAATAAAATAGAATTCTATGGGCACATCTATGAAAATAAATGTAGCGAGTTTTTGTACCTTAATATTGGCATGCACGAAAATCTGCCCCAAAATGGCCCTAGTTCAATGCCCTCTGGAAGTGCCCGCAATTGGGGACCTATTGGGCGGAGGTAGGGGGACTCCTGAATGCAGTGACAGACAGGGAGGTGGAATTCGACATGGCGGCGTGCCTGCTGCTCTGGTTCCCGCACACTAAACGCACCAAGGTGACGAGCAAGTTCCTTGATCTGGGTCTGATATTGGCGCAGAGGGAGATATCGTGGCATTGGAAGTCCAGGGGGGGGCCCTCGCTGCATAGATGGAAGAATGAATTGCTGCGGTGGTCTGCCTGTGAGAGTGTGCTCCGGATGCGGCAGGCTGTTAAGATGGGGAATGAGAAAGTTTTGGAAGCGGCGCGTGCATGGGAGCTAGTGGTGCAGGCCTTGCGTGATTCTTTTGTGGACGACGAGGATGGGGAGAACTAAACCGGTGGACACCACGGGGCAAACACAGAAGTGCTATCTTCCGCACTGTGGTGGTTCCATCTAACTCGACAGGACGAGGCGTACGCCCAGCAGTTGCCAGGGGGGGGGGGGCCTTGGGGGGGACTGGTTCATGAGGGTTCGGGGTGGGACGGAAGCCACTGGATGGTAGCCGCCTGGGTGCTTTGACTCTACTAGGATGGTTGGTACAGGGTGGAGTATGAAAGGGCTGGAGGGAGTAGCCAGGCGGGAAAGAACGATAGCACCTAGGGCAGGCCCCGATATGAGCGGTGTCACTGTTTACCTCTGGGATGGCTGACGGAGATGTTGTTGTGGGGGGGGGATAAAAGCAGATACGTACAACGACTTTTCGACCATGGTCCCCGTGGGACGTGCACCGTGCTTTTCCTATTAAATGTAATGACATGCCGCCCGGCCCCCGGGATGCGGGCTGAATGGCTGTGTATGGTTTGGACTTCTTAGTGGACGGGGGGATGTCACGAGTGCACTGGTTGATTGTTTGTATCCTGTGGTTTCTAATTTTGCAATAAAAATATATTTAAAAAAAAAATAGTTCAATGCCCTCTTTCTATTTGTTTTCCAAAGAATTAAACATGTGCCCTTTTTACATAATGTATCGCAAAATGGATGTGGGCTTTAGCTTGGGGATTATAGAGTGTTAATTGCGGGCTTTATCTCATATAATATTTATTTGGGGAAAGAGAGGATCGGCACAAGGCAGTGAGTTACCCTCAATAAAAATGTTCATCAGTAGAATCTGAGTCTGACGGCAAGGCACCTGCATAACGGGGTTGCAGGAGCCAAGGGCCACCAAATACATGCCGCAAGCTGGTCTTCACTGGCATACAGTATATCTGCACACAGATGCACTAGCATGTGCAAATTTGGCAGTAGGAAACAAGTGACATCAGGATACAACTTAGAATCAGATCTAAAGGCAGGTGGGTTTTTTTCTGTTTGGCAGACGTAGTGCTTGGCATGGGATCATTTTTAGCTCCATAAAGTGGTTGCCAAAGAAAGAAAAGGTTTTTGTTGACATCATTTTGGTCAAATTTTTGGGGTGAGAGGGACCTTCTGGGATGGCTTCAGACCACCAGGAAGGTGAAGAGTTAAGGTTTTGGCATTATGTAGGGCAGATTAGGGGTCATAGTTACAAGGAAATGGCGGAGCGCAGCTAATTTTGCTTCCCCATTCCAAAACGCAAGGATGTGCCCAAGTTCTAACAATATGGTACACTCCTGCGTTTTCCCTAGTACTAGCGCTAACAATAGCTGCCTACACCAATGCAGACACTCTTGCGCCATAGTGCAAGGGTGCCTGTGTTGAAGGGATTGATTGTTTATGTCAGTGCTTAATTTGAGCTGGTGGATTCTGGTGCTCATAACCGGCACTTATTCATCAACACTAGTGCTTTTCTTGAGCACCAGTTAAGGACACATTTATAGTAGGTGTGGGGATATTGAGTTACTTGCCCCAAATCACAGGCTGTTGAGCCCATGCTGAGACATGAATCTGGTTCCCTATGTCCGAAATCAGCATCTCTGGCCATTATGCCACATCCTTTCCCCACTTTCATGGTTAGTAGTTGGTTCTGTAGGCAGTGCTAAGAGGAGAAAGGTGGTGTTGCAAGCTGCTTCCTGATGAAAGCCCCTGCACTAAACAATCAATAATATTGATTTGTTACTTCTTTGTTACTTCTATGTGTGCTGCATTCAGTGAAGTAGTGTGGCTCACTGGTTAGAGGCGGCAGACCCGAGAGCAGAGGACGGCCCGGGACCAGGGTTCGATTCCCGGCGCGGCAGGTTTCTGGACCAGGGTCAGCGGACTCGATAATTCTCTCGCCTCGGTGCCCACTCTGATCAGCGTTCACACTCGGCAACTCTGGGCATTAGCTTGCCTCATCTTCACTAACGGCCCCACCAGACCGCCGGGGATGCCTGGTCTCACCCTGGAGATACCCATTAAGGGACCATCTCTCAGGGAAGCCAGGAAGGGTTTCGCAGCGGTCGAAGCGCCTTGGGACCCTACGGGTAAGTAGTGTGCTATATAAAGGCCTATACATACATTTACATTTACATTCTTCAGAATGCAGCACACATAGAAGTAGCAAACCGTCAATTTGTAATTATTTTTTATGTGCAGGAAGGGACATCTTCCTGCATATACACATCCGTTAATGGCGTTTTGCTCTTTCTATGTGTGTCTCCAGCAAAGTGGTTAGTGGAATGTTTTCAGCTATCACTTCTTTGGTCAAGATTCTCAGAGCCATACACAGATATATATGTGCACTAGGCTTGGGGCAACCACATCCAGAGCCAATCAGTCCATTTTCTCCATAGGCTCAATGATTTGTTCCTCATGTAACCTTAATAATTCCTGAGTCACTGCATCTTGCATATTCAAAGGCATACGCCTTCCTCCTTGTTCCAGTGACCACAATCAAATCTCCTTTTTTAAGTGTGATCTTGTGGATGTAACTATGGAGACACCCATCTGTGAGCAGAAAACAGCAGAATACCCATTAGAAAATCATGAAGCTTACCCACTACTTGCCGCACACAAACTTGTTAACTGGCATTTTGATAACGATAGATGCCTAACTCTTTCTGGTGGGCCAATCCCAAATTGTCATCTTCTTTTCTGACAACATGCACTTCTTTAAACAATCTCCATTTTCTATGAGAGCATTGAAGTAACCCACCCTTTTGATGCTTTGCTCTCCACAGACCCCAGACAAATGTTAATTTGTGCTAACAGCACCCCTTTTGCATAATGTTCCTTAAATATGTGAAAAAAGATGATGCTCAAACTTGAACAGGAATCAAACATCAGTATGGTGCTGGAGTCTTCTATCTTTTTGATAGTGATAAGATGTCCATGTCCCTAAGCTGTTGGAACACCCTACACATTTATTTGACATCAGACAACAATCTTACACCATACCCTGCTTTTAAAGAGTGGCCTTTCTTTCCATAACATGTACAAAACGCTTCAAAAGAAGGAAGATTTTTGCTACTGGCCATGTGGTCAGTTACACCACAGAAACAAAATTGCCCTTGAACTCGCTAGCGATCTTGCCACTCATTTTATTATCAGTGCATTGACATGTGTGCTTTAACTGCCATCCCTAGTCAGCGAAGTTTGGATCCTTTCGATCATCATCAGGACTTTAGTAAATACACGAACCCGAGAAAAATAGAGGATGGGCACTGATCAAAGTCAAAAGTATCTTTATGCAGTGAAATAAATATGACCAAAAAAGCACAGAATATAAAATGCATTCTCAACAGTTGCAAGCAAAAAAGGATAAAATAATACATTACTTTTATTGATTAATTCTAAACAACATGATAAAATTTCCCGCAAATTATAATTAAGACATATAAATAGGGCCAGATGTAGGTAGCCAAATACCGGTCGGTAACGGCCGATTTCGGCCGTTACCGACCGGTATTTGCCTTTTGACATGTAGGTGGCTCGTAATTTACAGATTCTGTATATTTACCGATTCGGTAGACTTACCACTTCGGTATTTTTCCGAATCGGTAAATATACGGATTCTGTTATTCCATATGTAGGTGGCACAGTTTGCAGTGCCACAGGCCCTTAGGATTTATTATTTTACCACCCAATCCTATTGGGTGGTAAAATAACGAATTCCAGTGTACATGCACATCTGTGCATGTACACCTATGCCATGTGACACACAGACATGCCCTTAGGGCATGTATGTGTGCCACATGGTATAAACAAACAGAGTACCTCTTCCTGGGTTCACTATGGGTCAAGTCGTATTCTTATACTTTTCCCGGGGGCATTAAATCACGGCGCAAGGGGTTGCAGTGTTACATCAGTTACCAAATTTACAACTTCATGCATATGGTGCCTAAAAGTATCAACGATGACATGAAACAGTCGTGGTTTGTATAAAAATGTTGATCATTCATTTATTTCAAAACAGATTAAAAATAATTGGTGACATGTTCAGAGTAGATGTCCAATTTATATTGAAATTTTTTTACAAATACATACAACAAATTAAAAGATTGCTACTGTAACATTATACCAACAACTTTACTATAAAAATCATATTTAAAAAAAAATTTGTCATAGGAACGAAAAAGTGTCGACGCGGCGTTTCGGTGCTTCTTAATTCTGCACCTTCTTCAAGGACTCGTTCACAGTTCAATTAATAATCTAAAAAACATATATTGATACATAACGTTAGGCCCATGTTGTCATACATATTGCACATTGATATTCATAACATTTTTACATCTATCCTTATATTTGGTAACTATGAACACCAAAACCACTGCCCTCCAATACCTGAGCATTCCAATTGTTGGAGAATAACAGGGGTGGGGCAATGGACAAGTTCTATAGGGGGTCTAGTTATTGTTTCATAGACACCTCATGTTCTACTACTTGGTGATTACTAGTAGAAAGATTAATAGACTAGGTTATTCTTTTACTCTTAACCTCATCTTTGTATTATTTAACTTACCCAGGTTCAGTTATCCTGGTTATATTTCTTAAATTGTCGCTGAGCACGTTTTTCATACGCTCACTCTGTTCATCCTTTTTTTCTTCTGAAAGGAATTATGCCATATTTCATATCAGATCAACAAGTATACGTCTAGATTTTGCTTCTCAGTTATAGGATTTTATATACATTTTTACCTTGTGCAAGCACCCTTGATGGGGCGTCGCTTGATTTAAGAGAAATAGGGGACACGCTTCAGTCCTGTTAGAGGGATGTATTTAAGTTACAACGTTAGTTCTCTGGTAGGTAAACTACAGCGTTAAATCATCTTTGACTATAGTGCCTATTTGTAGCATTCTAAGTGCTGAGTTATTCTAAGGGCAAAATTCCATATCTTACCGATCCTCCTTTTCTCGATTTTCTATGGGGTTAGGAGGACGCCTCTGGGAGCTACCTTCTGCTGCTTCTGTCAACCAGTTGCTCTACGAGGTAATTTTAATCTTATTATTGCTCTTACTAAGTTTGATATGAAACTCAATACATTTTTTAGGCGGAAATTGTTACCTGTATGGTTAGAGCGAAATGGCTAGTGTTTGTTTCCTTCTCTTCACGGATTCCTCTTGGTGGGGCTTTTTTAACACATTAGCGGTCCACTCTAAGTAGGGAAATGACATATCATGGCATGAATATGTGGTATGATGTTTAGCCCATTTTCCATTCTTTAAGTATTACTTTACTTAGTATTAGCCTTTCTATACCTAGTTTAATTCTTGAGCTGTATCAGTGCCTAGTCAGAGAGACCAAGATCATAGGGTCATTCTCTCTTGCTCACCTTTTACTGGTAGCTGATCTGCACGGCGTCCTCCTTCTTCCCAGGCTCAGTTGGAATGAAGTCTACACTCTCTTTACCCGCCCTATTTATACTCCATTTAATTAGGTGATCGCTGTCACCTGTGCTTCATTATTGACTTAATGGTGTCAGGTGGATGGTTTAGGTGAGGTACACCCGCCGCCATCTTGTAGTGTATATATTATTACAGAGGTTCTATCTGTGGTTACAAAACGTTATTGCTGAGGTGGTCTCAGTATATTTAGTCTATTTTATTATGATATCCTGGTGTTCCTTTGTTCGTTTTGAGTATTTTAACAGGAAACGTCACAACGGCGAACATTTTATTTCACCTATTTCACATTTTACCTATTTGCGTATTTATGATTTTTAACTCAGCTCCGACTTCCTCATTTATGTGATTCTCCTATTTTCGCCCAGATTGTGCACTGCAGTGTTTTCGACGTTTGCGACCTCAATCTCTTTTCACATGGCACACAAGCCTGCAATTGGGGTGCTACAGGGTGTCAAAGTGACACCCCGTTCCCCCTGCCAGGATTCGAGATTTACCGATTCTGTAAATACCGAATCGGTATTTTCCATTGATTCCTATGGGCTTCAAGGCCCATAGGAATCAATGGTAAATACCGATTCGGTTTTTACAGTATCGGTAAATACCGGTAATTGAAAAATAAAAATTACCTACATCTGCCTACTTCCAATTTACCTACTCTTAAATGCCGAATCGGTATGATTCGGTATTTAAGAGTAGGTAAATCGGAATTACCTACATCTGGCCCTTAGGGGCATATTACCAACAAGTAGCGATATTTATCGCTAAATAGGCTTAGCGACGATTTTTTTATCGCTGAGTATCGCCGGAATTTATCGCTGAGAGAACGTGCTATTAGCAACGTTTATCTCCAAAGCGATACATTTTCCAGCGATAGCGTCAAAATGCGTGAATATCGCTGAGAATACAGCGATATTCACGCATTAGCGACGACATGCTCTTAGTCATGTTATCCACCTCCCATTGGATAACATGGCTAAGAACTAGCCTGGGTAGGTGTTAGTATTTGGAGATATTCGCTCTTAGCGCGAATATTTCCATCGCTACGCGTGCCTTGCTAATAGGCGATAGCGATGTTAGCGACTGTTTTCAGTTGTTAACAGTTTGGGTACGCCCACTTTGCATGTCATTAGTGATAAATATCGCTAACATGCAAAGCGGGCCCCAAACCGCTCGCTATCACCTAAAAGCTGTTGCTAACTGCTGTTAGCGACAGCTTGCTAATAGGGCGATAGAATTATCGCCGCTTAGCGGCCGAGAACGGCCGCTAAAGCGGCGAAAATTCCCTATCGCCACCCTTGATAATATGCCCCATAAATTTTCCAGAACGTCTTAGCATTAACAATATACCTTAGTGCAGCTAAACACATTTCAAGTGAAGCTAAACCTTACAGGTTTCTCAGCCCTACTTTCTAAGAGGTAAAGTGCTTGTGAAATTGAATTGGGCATAAAAAGTGGATGCTTGGGGTGCTGTACAAAGTGCAAAACAGTATCAGGTGCACTGTGGTCTGGGAGGAGGCAGCATCACATGGGCAGCATGGAAGAGAAGCAAACGAGGTACCTACGAAAGGAAAGGCAACTAGGAAATGGGCCGTATTTAATCTTAACCTGATCAGATCAAATCTGTGCTCAGGATTAATGATCCAGGTTAAGTAAGGTTCCATGCCTCAGGAGGTAAACATGTGATGTATCTAATGCCTGAGCCTGTGTCAAGTGACCTCTCCATTTTAATCTCATCCCTGAGTTATTCAAAACTTTTTTTTAGTTTGGGGACCAATGCATTCAGGAGAATCAAAAAGGGGACTCAATCCCAGACTACTAAAAGTATTTTTAATGTAAGCTAGCCACGGAATGGCAGTAATATTATCTACATGTAGGCAATCCTCTAGCACCTGCCTCGAAACACCAGTCTTAGGAGTACTCCATAGCTTCTTAGATAGCTAGAAGCATACCCAAATATGTATTTTCCGTTACCTGCAGTTTCCCTGGAACAGCATGACCCCAAACACCTGCTCCATAAACGTCAACTGAAAGGCACTTGCTCCTATAGAGATGGAAGAGATGGGTCATCTCCTTAATCAGATTGTGACCTAGCCTTTTAAAAAATCTAAAAATGATTTCACAGGCTGCCCCCATCATTTGCATTCTTTGGTTAATTAACCTATCCTACGTCTCATTAGCATCCAACAGAATGCTTAAATAGTTAAAAGAAGGCACTTTTTTCTATCGGTGTCCCCAGATAAAAAAAAACATTTGAACTTAGTGCATTTGGGGCCATAATTCACTATAATGTTGTTTGGTAATTCACCTAAAGAGTTAATTTTTAAATAAAATCATTAAAACCATTTAAATGATTCTGAAGGCCATTGGCTGTTAGTGCTAAAAGGACTGGGTCATCCGCATTTAGGAGTACTGGGACTGAGTGAGGGGCAATTCTAGGAACATCTTTACTACATGACCCTAAAAAGAAGTCTAAAGAATGAACATAGAATAAGAACAGGAAGTGGGCTAAGATACAGCCCTGCCTGACACCTCTGGAGACCTTTATCGGATGTGTGCAACCCCCATTATTTTATTTATTTATTTTATTTTATAGATTTCTAGAGTGCATGGCTGCCCGTGAGCGTCCCAGCGCTAGTGATAGATCAGAAAAAATTTGAAGAAGAAGAGAATTAGGAAAACAGCCAGGTCTTAAGTGCTTTACGAAATGGAAGAAGATTGGGCTGGGCCCGAATGTCTGGGTGCAGTGTGTTCCACAACTTAGAGGCATTGTATGCAAATAGTCGGCCTCCAGAGCGGGCCTTCCTAATCCTAGGTACTAATGCCAGGTTTGAATGTGAGGAACGGAGTTTTCTGTTAGTTTTGTAAGGGGCGATAAGGTCCTTAAGAATGGGTGGGGCCTTTCCGTGCAAGATTTTATGGGTGGTGCAAAGAGCTTTAAAATGCACTCTTTCCTGGATGGGCAGCCAATGCAGGGATTTAAGGGCTGGTTTAGCTGAGCATCGGCGGTGTGTCCCGGTGAGAAGGCGGGCGGCAGTGTTTTGCACTGCCTGGAGTTTTGCCAGCACCTTATTGGGGGCCTCTAGGAATAGGGCCTTGCCATAGTCCAGACGGGACACCACAAGGCCCTGAATCAATAGTTTTTGGGATTGTGCAGGGAGTAGAGGGAGGATTTTTCTGGAGGTCTGTAGGAGGCCATAGCAAGTTCCAGCTGTTTTCCTGGCTTGGGTGGAGAAGTTAAGACCCTCGTCCAGCCAGATCCCTAAGCTCTTGATTTCATGTTTAGAATTAGGGGGTGTGCCCATACACGGAGGCCACAAGGACTCGGGGCGGAAGTGTGACTGGTTGCCCATGACCATGATCTCCGTCTTTTCGCTATTGAGCTTAAGGTGGGACCTGTCCATCCAATTGGTTATGTCGCTAAGACATGTGTGGAGATTGGTGGAAGATTGACCATGCTGACTAAGGGATACCACCAGCTGGGTGTCATCCGCATAGGTTAGTAGCTTGATCCCAAATGGAGTGACGATCTTCTCAAGGGGGGACATGTACACATTAAAAAGGGTCAGGCTCAAGGATGAGCCCTGAGGGACCCCGCAGTGTATCGGTGTTGACTTGGAGGTGAAATTACCGTCCGCTACCTGGAAGGATCGATCATTCAAGAAGGATTCCAACTAGGACAAGGCCGGCCCTGAGATACCCAGGTCCTTGAGCCTGTGGATCAGTATCGAGTGGTTGACGGTGTCGAAGGCCGCACTAAGGTCCAGGAGGATCACTGCCACTGATCCTCATGAGTCAATGATCTTTCTTGCCTCTTCGACAACCGCCAACATCGCGGTCTCCGTGCTCTGGCCAGGCCTAAAAACCGTCTGTGAGGGTTTAAGAATGCCATTGACTTCGAGATAATTGGAGAGTTGACGATTGACACATTTTTCCACGACCTTACAGATGCCTGGCAATAGAGAGATCGGCCGAAAATTGCTTAGCTCCAGGGGATCTAAATGAGGTTTCTTAATTAGGGCTTTGATAATTGCCTTTTCCAACTAGGCGGGACAGTACCATGGGAGAGCGAGATGTTGATCAAATTTGCCATGTGGGGGAGAATGGTAGGGGCAACTGATTTTAGGATGTTAAAAGGTGCAGGGTCCAATGGAGATCCGCTTTTAATTGATTGTAGTACTGGAGAAAGTTTATCTACTGTCATGGGAGCGAACTGAGTCAGCTGAGGTTCCGATGTCTGGGGAATAGATCTGGGCGAGTTAAAAGGGGAAGTTTTGTCTAGTGTTTGTAAGGGGAGGAAATTAAGAATCTTTTTGATCTTGGAGTCAAAAAATTTGGCTAATTCATTACACCGGCTGACCGATGGTTCCACAGGGGGGGGAGGGTCAGGGGTTTTAAGGAGTTTTTTTAGCAATTTGGAAGGTCTCCCTAGATGAATTGGCGGATAGCCTAATTTTTTCTTCAAAAAAATTGGACTGTGCAATTTTGAGGGCCTTTTTATAATTAAGAATCGTGTGTTTATATTCTCGTTTCTTGATGGGGTAGAAGTTTTTTCTCCACTCTCTTTCAGTTTTGTTGCAGATCTTTTTTAAAAGGCATACTTCCTTGGTGAACCAAGGTGAAGTAATTTTACCCCGAGGTTTATGGTAGATTTTTTCGGGAGAGTTTTATCCAATGTCTTTCCAATCCAGTTTGAGAACTCGGAGTCAGCTAATGCGGGATCCGAGACTAGTAGTGGGGGGAAGAGCTCCAGGTTGTACTTCCATTTTTCTGGGTCTAATTTAGCTCAGGGGCGTGTAGATTTACTCGGTGGAGGTCTGGCGCGAGAGATGATAGAAAGCCGCCAGTTCAGCGATATTAGGAAGTGGTCTGACCAGGGTATCGGGGTGGGGTCGGAGATTGTAAGATCAGGAATGTTGGAGAAGATGGGGTCCAAAAGATGACCTAATGTATGGGTGGGGTAGCAACTTTCCAGCCTAAGCTGGTGGGTTTCCAGGTCTAATATCAGGTCAGAAGCTAGTTTGTCTTCGCCCTTATCGAAATGGATATTAAGATCTCCTAAGATCATAAAGCTAGAGTGAGTGGTAGCCAGTATGCCTGAGTGTTCCAAGAGTGAGCTACAGAACTGTCCTATTGGGCCCGGCGGGCGGTAGATAAGTAGACCCGAAAGAGATTTACATGGGGAAATTTGAATCAAAAATAAGACATTTTCGCAGTCATAGAGGGGGCTGCCTTGGAGACGACAGGAAAGATGGTCCCCATAAATTATGGCAATTCCCCCGCCCTTCCCTTTTGATCGATCTACATGCTGGATAAGAAAGCCCGGTGGGAGGGACTTAATAATGTCTGGGTCTGAGTCAGGTCCTAACCATGTTTCTGTCAGGAAAAGGATTTCCAACTTGAGGTTTTCTAGGGTATGATAAATTTCTACAGAGTGTTTTGGGAGCGATCTACACTTGACTAGGGCCATGCGCATTGAGATAGGAGTGGATTGAGAAGGCTCATTTAGTGTAAGCTTGTAAGGGCAGTGAAGGCAGTGGTTAGTGGGGCTGTCCCCTGGCACAGAGTGTAAACAAGGGATTGTTACAACTTGTTTCATGTGCAACAGAGCGTCTCTAGAATAACTGATTGGGAGCTGATGATAATTTCCCCTAGTGCCTGGCTCTGAGCTCTGCCTAGCGCGGACGAGCGCAGACGGGCTTACCTCTGGCGCACCTCCGGCGCGCCATCGTCGCGCCCGCTGCGCGGCCGAGGTGGGAGGGGCATTTTGTAGTGCAGGGCCTAATCGCCCTAAACACTAGCCCGCTGAACCTGCAGTACGCCCAATATGGCGCCTAAAGGGAATTTGGTCGTGCCTAGTCCCGAGTTCCAGAGGCTCTCAATCGGCCACTGAGAACACCGTGGACTCTCTGGGTGAACGAAAGAGGAGGTAAGGGCAGAGCACAATTTTAGAATCCAAACGCACAAACACAGCGTTTAATAGACGTTTAAAATGTCACACAGATTTTAGCTTTACGATCTACTGACGGTGCAATCTGAATAAGGTGAAACGAATGTTAGATTGTCACACACTAGATTTACGATCAACTAAAATGGTGCAGGAAGAAATAAAATTACATAAATACAAAGAAATGCTTTCCCTGCCTCCCGGCTTCCGCCTCAAGAGTCTGCTCACTATCACCGATTTCGAGAGGCTTCCCCTCTATTTGTAGTGCAGGGCCTAATCCCCCTAAACACTAGCTCGCTGAACCTGCGGTACGCCCAATATGGCGCCTAAAGGGAATTTGGTCGTGCCTAGTCCCGCGTTCCAGAGGCTCTCAATCAGCCACTTAGAACAGCGTGGACTCTCTGGGTGAACGAAAGAGGAGGTAAGAGCAGAGCACAATTTTAAAATCCAAACGCACAAACACAGCGTTTAATAGACGTTTAAAATGCCACACAGAATTTAGCTTTACGATCTACTGACGGTGCAATCTGAATAAGGTGAAACGAATGTTAGATTGTCACACACTAGATTTACGATCAACTAAAATGGTGCAGGAAGAAATACAATTACATAAATGCAAAGAAATGCTTTCCCTGACTCCCGGCTTCCGCCTCAAGAGTCTGCTCACTATCACCCCATGCTGTGCATTATTCACTTTTGTGATAATGTCCCAGTGCAGGCACTTTACGAGATCCAATACAAGAGGATTGACATCAGTTCCCACATCTGCTCCCCATCTACTAAGTCAAAGGCAAAGGAGAGTGCCACGAAAGCCATATGCTAGGCACCTCTCCTGGCTTTAACATACTTCCCCAGAATTAGGGATACTTTGAAAATTTGCTTCACAGTTCCTAAACTGGGTCAGAAACAATATTGGACTGGTGATAAAAAGGAACTGATATCTACCCAGTCCTCCATTTTACCAAGGACGACCAATCCTAGGATCTTCGCTGTGGAATCTAATAATCAGATTGGGCGTTAACATGCAGGTAGATTTCAATAACTTTTTTGTACATTGGGGCTATGATAGCTTCTCTCTAAGAAGCAATTAGATGTCCTGTAATTGCTGCTCTTAAGCCATTTGTAACAAATCGATCGCAAAAATCTATGTTGTGCTTAAGCATATCTATTCAGACCCCATCTATTCCTTCCCACTGACTGCATTCAAGATGGCTTTGGTGACAATCTATGACAGTAGCTAACCAAAACTCATTGAAAAGATGAGAGTCTGCCCTAATGCCCTTTTCTTGCTCCCCTCCCTCATTACCCATGTTAAAGATTAGGGAAAGTGACCAGTCCAGTCCTGTTTAGAAATGTGGCATTCTATAACAGTGACTGAACTATCCTTAAAGAAAGGCCGATTTAGTATTCCCCAGAAAACCCTATTGTCTTTCAGACAAGCCGGTTTTTCAAGTCTTCCCAAGTCGTGATTCAAATTTCTTGCATCCTGTTCTCTGTGGCTCACTTATAATGGTTGTTAGCTTCCCTAATGTCAGCAATATTATGTTGGGTCTTATTAGTGGCCTTTTTAGGGTCTTGGGGCTCTGCAGTGCATTTTGAACTGAACCATGAGTGGGAGAGACGCTCTCTTTGCGGCTTATTTATATACAACCCACATGTAATAATTCCACACATTTCTGTGAAGCTGTCCTGGAATTTATTTGGATCAGCATCCAATGAAAGACAACAGATAATATCATTAAAAGCCACAATAATAAGATCACTAAAAACTTATTTGGATTAACATTACCCCAATTCATTCGGACCCCTTTAGTTACAGAATAACAGACAGGCAGGTCATACCTGGAGTACCAGAGTGGAAGAAATTAAAGGATGTAAAATTCGAGGGTTATGATCACTGTAAGGAAGGTGACACACCTCATAACACTCAAGACTCTGTGCCAAATCTGTCAACTGTATAAAATGACTAATGTCCATCCCATGGTCATTATAAAACGAGTATATGCGATTCCTACTATAATTACATTTAGTGATATTAAAGTCACCTACATGTATAATTGATGTATACATTCCCTGATAATGCACACAATTTGAAACTGGCTTCCCCAGTTCTTGAATGATACCTATGGTTTGTGCAGAAAAAAAGTTAAAAGAAAAACGTACTAAAATTATAGTAAACTATTTGGCAATCGGAGGTTTCAGATTTTATAACATTAACTAGATGCCAAGACTTTAATCTTCAGGTTTTAAATAGTACATGAAACAAAGATGACCAACCCCACTTTTTCTCTGCCAGCAGATGATGAGGTTTCATGGGAATAGTGTGATTTAAACCCATTTATAGCAGTAGAGTCAAAGGCCCAGGTCTCCAGACAGCACAGTATGAAAATATTCTGGATATTTTTCAACCAGTCCTCATTATCAAGTTTCTGTCAAACCCCTGCAATATTCCAGGATAAAAAGTGCATGCTTTGCCCACAGACAGCATGATTCTTGACCGTATTGGAATCAACCAGCAGCTGGACCTGAGTAGGCGATTCAATAAGAAACTCCAGCTGGCCAGTAACGCCTTGAGACCCCAACGAGTGAGTAGTCGCGAGATACAAGAAACCTGATTGATTGATTGAATTGCTTCTTCTAAGGAGGCTGGCTTTGAGCATCAGTTATTTTCTGAGACACTTGATAGTACTTCAAATTGTTTGGAATGAGCAAACCGGCTGGAGATAATAGGCCTTGCAAGGTCCTTCAGATTCAACTACTCCGTGTATGGGGGATGTGTTACAAGTGAGGTGGGCGGTATGAAAATCTCAATGGGCAGGCCCTAATTTGAGAGTCCTGGGAGGGGAGCGTAGTCAGTTATGACAGTAAATAACAGTTACAATTTGGATCTATAAAATGTAAGACCAAATAACCCCAACTTAAAGATTATACGGTGGGGCAAACCCAATTTACCATGCAGGCCATATTTATTTTGTCAATAACTTCGGGGTGGCTGTCTATGTACTTCATGCACCAATGTTAAGCTTCATTTATGAGACTTTGACAATCCTTATGTATGCCTTCTGTCAGTGGTGGAACACCCACTAAAACAACTGTATATTGAGTAATGTAGGGGAGTAAATGTAAGTTTTCAAGATCACCTTCGGGGTCAGAAGATGCTGTAGTCTTGGGTTGCTTAGGTACATTCTTGTCACTAGTAAGGGGATAGAACTGACATTTCTGGTTTGCATTGGGATGGTATTTGATCCCCTCCTACCAGGGCACTGGATTTATCAATACTAAAGCTAGTATCAGTTTATTGACTGTAGGATTGTAAGGAGTCTGCTTGAAGTACACATCTGTTATTTGATGTGTTACAGTGTAGTTCCTCAGTCAATTTTTGAATTTACCCTGACAACAATTTGATATGGACCTACATTTCTTCCATAAAAGATGATAATATGCTCTTAACAGGGCAGATAATAGGCTAGCAGCAGGTTTTGAGGCTTTTTTTTTTATTATTGTCCATTGTTATCTTATGGGAGTCGGACTGATGTAAGGTGCTGGTAGGTGTCAAAGTCTCATTACACCCCCAACCAGGAGAGTCTAAAATAACACAGTCCTTTCTGGATGGACCTTGTCTTTTCCCCTCAACCCAATTCCTCTTAATCAGTGGTGGGCCATTTGGAGAGATGGAACTCGCTGATTCCAGGGCTATTCTACTAATATTTTCATGTACTACATAGGGGTTTCTTGAGCTGGTCTTATTCCATTTCATGACTTTGGGGATATGTATTGTATCTCTGTTTTTCTTGGTGAGAATTGGAGGAGTGTTGAGGTCCTCATCGAGGACGTTCTGGTAGAGCTTGATCAACGAGGAAGATGGCTCAGTAATCAGTTTTTGTACCACTTCTATGTGGTTTTTGACCAAATTAAGTTGAGTGGAAATTGCTCCAGTGGCCGAAGTGAGATAGGTAGTTATATAGGGAGTAGAACATGGGCCCTTCTCACCACCCTTATGAGCCACAGGACATTTCTTCCTCATCGTGGTTCACAACTTGTCCCTCCACAATGTTACTTAGGTGAAGAGTCAACTGAATGCAGTAGCTGTCACATAATGATAAAATAAAGTTGAACCAACCTGATTGCAGCTTCATGTTCAGGCCGTGTATTAAATAAATAAGGTGCCTCCCAGGAATGAGAACCAAGAGACAGGACCCAGTCCGGCCTAGTTTGACCACGGACTGGCATAGACGAGCTCGCTCTTGGCCCAGTCGCCACCCGGGAGCGTGCTCTGTTATGACCCACATGTCCCGCACTATGGGAAGCCTCCAGTGAATTTATGGTGCTCTGGTGCACACAGGCCCAGACTGGTCGTTGCGGGCACCGGGCAATCCCCCAGTGCGCCGCAAGGGTGGGGGCCGGATTTGGGCCTTGGGGGCCGTTTTTGTTACGTTTTTGCAGCGAAATCGTCCCTGTAACAAAATTGGCCGAAAATCGGCCCCGGCAAAGAGCTCGGTCGCACCCCCAGGGGGCTGGCTGAGCACTTTGCTAGGGCCAGATTTAGTTCTCAGTCCAGCCCCAGGTGCACAATCTGTCCCGCGTGCAGTCAGGAAAGCTGGGATATGTTGTCCCACCCCAGCAAGTACAGCTTGCAGGGCACGGCAATGTCTGGCGGCAGGTGAGGCTCCCGTGCTACAGGATGCCTCCAGTGAATTTATGACACTCCGGTGCACAATCGGCCCCTGCATGCAGACAGAAAAGCTGGGGAATGTAGTCCCACCCCAGTGAGAATGGCTTGCATGGTAGGGCAAAGTCCGGCTACAGCGAGGCACTGATCAAATATTGCTGAAGGCACCAATGGCCAAAGGAGTACCGCAAGATCTTCTGAGACAGCAGAGGCTGCTCTCCTTTCAAGCAGTATTGTCTGCTATTCGGGAAAATCTCCCTGTACTCCTCTGGAGGCACATTTCCATTCTATAAGTAGCCCCTCTGCTGTGCTCACATCACCAGATTCCCCTGGACCTCATCCGTACCACACTGGAAATTCCTGATGACTTTGAGAGTCAATACAACCCTTGCGCAGGTGTAGCTGAGTTTACCGCACGGGTGCCTTTACCAATGTTTGATTAGTGCCCATCCTCTATTTTTCTTGGGCTCATGTAATTAAGAGTCCTAATGATGATCCATCTATCTAGCTAAATGAGCAAAACTTTGTAGACTGTTTCTATGGACCAATGTGATTGCACATCAGAACAAAATGGGCTGTATTGTTCTTACTTGATAAACACTCTTGATCATGTATTGTCACACATGTGTATCACTTGTACCAGAGCACCAATCACGTTCTCACCACATTCCCAACTGCGCCATCACATTGTCTTAAGTGTTTTTATAGAAAATGAATAAATTGATAATTGTATGTATTTGTACATTGATTGTGATATCCATATTCTTGGAACCAATGCTCTTTACGCATTGTTCCAATACAAACGGTTCCATAGGTCCCTTCCAGAAATTATAGCGGAAAGAATTCTTTCGTCCGCCAACTACACGATTCTGGGGGACCTTAATCTCCACTTCAACTCCCCCTCAGACCACATTGCCCAGGAATTACTAAATGACCTGGAATCCCTCCAACTGTCCCAACTGGTTACAGCCCCAACACACGAAAAGGGCAATCTACTTGACCCCATATTCAGTAACTGTCGGGATCTAACTGTTGATCAACCCACCCCCCTTCCATGGTCGGACCATTTTTTGGTCCCTTTTACTTGGGCTAATCACAAAACTCCCCAGTCACCGCCCCAAGTCACTACCAGGAGGAACTGGTCAAAACTCCCATTGGAGTCCTGGTTGCTTAACCTGGACTCCACTCGCCCGTCACCCTGCCCAGACCCCAATGTGGCAAACGCCCACTATGAAAGTTGGATCACCCACTCATTAGATTCGATCCTCCCGCTTCGCAGATCCTCCTCGAAGAGACTACAGAAATCAGCTCCCTGGTTCTCTGACTCTCTAAGACAGCTAAAACGCCTCTGCAGGCAACGAGAGAGAGCCTGGCGCCTAGACTTCCTCCCAGATAAAAAGGTCGCTTACAAAGAGGCGATCAAAACCTACAAAGAAGGGATCAGAACGGCCCAGGCAACCCATTACTCTGAGAAAATACTAGAGGCAAAATCCAAGCCTAAAGAAATTTTTCAAATTATAAAGCAATGTTCCAGTGCCAACACGGCACCCCCGCCTAACAAAACCCAGGATCAATGCAATGAGCTTGCGGACTTTTTTCACAACAAAGTCCTAAAAATTCACTCTACCTTTTCAACAGCAGCCACCAACCCAGATGCAACTAATTCACCTCCCCCCAGACCACTTCCTCACCCAGACCAGCCTTCCCTCGAGCACTTCCCCCCTCTGGATCTCGACACTCTAAGCAAGGTGGCACGACAAGTCAAGTCGGGCTCCCCCTGTGACCCTGCTCCCCCAGAAATCCTGATGCAGGCAAGCGAAGCCACCCTGCCTGTAATCCTGGATCTTCTAAACACATCCATATCCACCTGCTCAGTCCCCACTGCCTGGAAGCAGGCTATGGTACGGGCACTGTTGAAGAAACCCAGTCTGGACCCTAATGACCACTCCAGCTACCGCCCTATCTCACTTCTCCCTTGGGTAAGTAAGGTGTTAGAGAGGTACATAAACGCTCAGCTGGCCCAGTTCCTGGAAGACCACTCTCTATTACATACATCCCAGACAGGCTTCAGACCGAAGCATGGTACAGAAACCGCCCTGTTAGCGGTCACAGAAGAAACTAGAAGGATACTGGACCGGGGAGGATCAGTGGCAGTGATCCTCCTTGATCTAAGCGCCGCCTTCGATACGGTCAGCTACACCATCTTGCTGGACCGTCTCTGTAACATCGGAGTTTCTGGTGACGCTTTAAGGTGGTTTGATTCCTTTCTGTCTGGGAGGTCGTTTCAGATCTTCGACGGAGAGACGAGGTCCTCGAGCAAACCCCTGACCTGCGGAGTACCTCAGGGCTCCTCCCTGAGCCCGGTACTGTTCAACGTGTACATGGGGCCGCTGGCGGGTGTTGTCGAACCATACGGCATCAAAATCGTGTCATATGCCGACGACACCCAGCTTGTGGTCTCACTGGCCACCGAGAACAACGGGCACTCCCCAGCCGACCTGCTAAAATGCCTAGAGGACGTCAGGGATTGGATGACCAACTCCTCCCTAAAACTAAATGGAGAAAAGACGGAGCTTATGCTCCTAGGCCCAACCTCTCCTGTGCCTTTCACTTCCTTATGGCCCAGTACACTAGGCCCGCCCCCCATCCCTAAGGAAAGTGTTAAAAGCCTGGGAGTGTGGTTGGACAACAAACTCTCCTTCTCCACCCAGGCCACCAAACTGTCCGCCACCTGTTTTGGCCTACTTAGGATCCTGAGAAAGGTTCTCCCGCTACTCTCCTTAGAGGCCAAAAGGGTGGCGATACAGGGTCTCATCCAGTCTCGGCTGGACTCAAACAATGCCCTATACGTGGGGGCACCGGAGATGACCCTCCGAAAACTGCAGGTTGTTCAAAACTGTGCAGCACGCACCCTGCTGAGAATCCCACGCACCCAGTCAGCCAGACCTGCTCTAAAAAGCCTTCACTGGCTTCCAGTGAGGCAGAGAGTGGCCTTCAAGGCGCTATGCCTGGCGCACCGCGCCTTCTGGAAAACAGGCCCAGCCATCAACACCGACCTGGTCACCCCCTACCACCCTAGCAGGAACCTACGGTCGATGGAGGCGTTCCTCGCCACTGTCCCCAGAGTAAAGCGAGCCAGATCTGGGGGTAGGCTGTTTTCTTTGAACACCGCCAGGCTCTGGAATGCGCTCCCCATCTCACTCCGATCCAACCCAGACCTCCTCTCCTTTCGGAAAAATTTAAAGACACTGCTGTTTGCTAAATCCTATGTACCTTAGCCTCCCGTGCTTCCTTGCCTCAACCCAGCGCTTGGACGCCTACGGGCAGCAACCGCGCTTAATAAATATCGTTACAATTACAATTACAATTACAAGACAAGGTCCATTTTAATTTTTTTTTTAAGCTAAAGTCAAACTTGTCAGGTTTCTTAAAATGTTTTTGAATACAATTCTTTTTTCATTTACCTCAAAACACTCTTAGTTCCTGCCTCCAAATATGGCGGAAATGTTCCAAAATTACCTTTTCAGAAAGCCCTCTTTCGTTTTTCACAAAGCCCAGTGTGAAAAAGTGCCATAATTCATGCTTGTTGGGCAAAACAACTCACAACCATAATCTCCATTCTCTCCAACCATAAAGCTCATATTCAATATGAAAAATGCCATGGAGAAGACCCTATTTTGTCGTGAAGTGGCCTTGACAGAGCACTCCTCAAAGTTCTTTGCAGCTTGCTTCTAGTCTGTGCCATATGCTTTGTACTGATCGAACAGCAAATAAGGGTAAATAAGCTCATCAACTCCCCCGATGATCTTGCATTGTCTTGAAGTGTGTCGCATTCCAGAGTACATATCACGCCACTCACAGGATTCTTTATTTGTGCTAACTTCATTGTACTGGTAGCATGGTTGTGCAGGTGTGATGCTTGACATGTCTCCTTTTTGAAGTCACTGAAAGCACAACATCTTGCATTCCACTGCACATTATCAAAGCTTGTTTTCCAAGATGTGACATGTATCCTTTTTAACTTTTCTTCAAACGCACTGGGCCTGGTTCCCCAAGGTAAGCGTACATTTTAGTGCAAGTTTAATATTTTTTGGGTATTCAGAAATTATGGGCCCGATTCACAAAGGCAATCTGAAACAAGAGTCTAACTTTATTTTTTTGGTATTCACAGAGGTCATTTACGAGTTGTATCTTTAACCACTTGGATGCTAAGGCATTTTCCCTCCTCCCATGTAATTTCCATTGAAATGAATGGGCACTCCATGACGAGCTGAGCTCGTCATGAGCGTCCAAGGGGTTAAGTCCAGTGTCGGGCCAGAATCTCTGGCTTGGGCCGTACTCTCCACACCCAGGCCATACTCTCCGGCTCAGGAAATATTCTCCGGCTGGATGAAATGTAATCAATGGGCCAGAATGCATTTTTTACAAAAAGAGACATTTGGAACATGTGATAAATGGTAGAGGACCATCCTACACTCCTTCCTAGCCTCCAACTCCTCTGGGGACAGGCCTTTGGCAGAAACACTGCTACCAACTGGGGAGGTTGCTCTCCTTCCCTCTGACCTAATGGATCATCCAGCTTCTCATATGCATTCTCAGCCCCCTCCTCATTCTCAGGGGTATTCATTGCTTCAACCCAGGCCCTCAGCGCCTTTTGGAACTCATCCTTCTTGGTGAGACCAGTCATAGCAACTTTAAATTTCCTGCAGAAGTGCTTTACTGTCTCACAATGTAGCATTCTAGTTTCTCCTCTTCCCAATCAAAATAAACAGATGCTATGGATGCTGCTTTCTCCATGGTGGTTAAACTTGGCAGTTCTTTGCCAAGAGAGACCCACGCCAACAGTGCCAGGGCTTACATGCTGCCATCACCTTCACCTTGGGGGGTAGCGCAAATGGATAAGGGCGTCCAGGTAGCAAATGTGGGGCCAACTGCTCTGCCAACTCCTCAATGAGTGGTCCGGTGAAGCTGTACGACTGATGCTGTCACGTTCTACCATGGTCTATAGGTCGGGAAGGGTCTGTGGACAGCTGATCTCCTGCGTTACATAGATAACAAATCAAAACATTATTAAATCACTTTCCAAAGTGGTAAGGGACATGCAAAAAATCATATACTACATCAAAGCAAGACTCAACGAAGTCAGATGTGTAATGTTGAGTCTTGACACAAAGGGCAGCTATGTGACCCTCAAAGAACATTTCATTTTATAATGGTTTCTCCAGAATTGCAATGCTGTGCTGTGACTAATCAATGGTGTCTGTCACAGTCCATGTGATCAAACATTACATATTAAACACACTAAACACACACCTAATTAACTCTTAAAGATAGATGTTTGTAACAACTAACACATGGTGGAAAGGTATACACACAGGGATCGTGTAATGACACCTGGACACTGTCATGATTTAATGTCTGACATACATGTACCATCACATACATAAAACAGTCATGATGTGTAGCACATTTTTTTTAACAAACATACATGTATGTCTGTGACACAAAGACACAACAGCAACTCACATGCCAAATACAAATTGATGGCTCAAGTAAATATCATTAACAACCTCAACAATAGAGTGTCTATGTTGTACAAGACTCAGATACTGTGGATTCACTCAAAATACCTTCACACAATGCACTTTCTAACACACAGTCCAATAATGCAGGTATTATGGGAGGATGTAACCTGTGCTAACACAATGATCCCCTGGGACTGTGTCCAAGCCTAGGAGGGTGATCTGTGAAGTGGTCACTCACAGTTGTGATGTTCCACACAAACAATGTATTTGGTGCCCATGAAGGTTGGCTCATCATAGGAGTGTGAGCTATGAATTGCTCTGTCCAATATGACATGTGAATCACTGTACCCACACATGTAATAAAGCAGAACATAAAGATTTTCTATACTGTCTGACATGCTGATTGATACGTGTAGGGCACCTGAGCCTCACCCAAAATGTGTGGTTTGCATCCTTTGGCTGTTGACTGTAATGGTGAACGACGCGGGTGAGTATTCAAAAGATGCATTCTACACATCCGAACTGAGCCGGACGCACACATGGCTATTGGCCGTCATCGTGAACGACGCAGGTGAGTATTCAAAAGATGCGTTCTACACATCTGAACCGAGCCGGATGCACACATTGGCTATTGGTCGTTGTTAGACCTGGCACCATTGGCGTGGGTCTCCCTTCCATTTTATCTGTTGCCTCATGTATTTTTGCTGGTATTAGATGCTTTGGGCACTGTGCCACTGCTATCCAGTGCCACAGTGCAAGTGCTCCCTATTGTAAATTGATGTATTAATCAGTGGTTCCATGTTTGGCTATTTGGTTTACTTGTCAGACCATAATCTAGTGCACTGAGTGTGCCCAGGGCGTGTAAATCCAAATGCTGCTGGTGGGCCTGCAGCACTGGTTGTGCCATCCACAGAAGCAGCCTTGTAAAATGTGTCTAAGGTCTGTCATTGCAGAGCCTGCGTGCAGTCTGGTACTGTCACGCTGACTGGGCAAGTGCACCCATGTGCTAGTCCCTAAACCTTCCCTTTTCTTCATATCAGTCACCCCTATGGTAGGCCCAAGGGCAGGGTGCATTGTACGTATAAGGCAGGACAAGCCCTGATGTGTGTGGCATGTCCTTATAGTGAATTACAGCCATTTTCATTTTTTACTATTGCAAGGCTACCTGCTCTCCATAGGCCAGATTGGGCTGTTAGAGTTATTACATTTTATAATCCTAACTGTCTCAGAAAACATGGTAGAAATTCGAGTTTAGTATGCCTGAACTCAGAATAATAAAACACATTTTTTAGTGAAGTTAGTTTTAATATTCTACGTTTGCAAATACCACTTTTAGAAAGTAGGTATTTGCTTGTCCACCATTTAAACCTGCCTCTGCTAGGTTGTGTATTCCAATATCTGGTTTTGTGAGTGACAGGGCTGGGGAATCCCAGGAGACAGGCTGAGTCACCTGGTTTTGAATAGAGAGATTTGCATCTAGATGGGAGGGAGGAGTTGAACCTGAACCTTGAATAGGGCTGTGCCTAGCTTCCACAATGCTGGTTCCACCCCCTGGGGAGCAGCTGATGTCTCTGCCCTGCACACTGAAAGAAGAGAAGGAGTCCTGTAAACAAAGTGCTCCAGAACTGTACTTGCCTTCCACAATGCTGGCTCCACCTCCTGTGGGACGTCTGATGTGCATGCCCTGCACTGTGAAAGGAAAGGAGAAGTCTGGTAAACAGAAAGCTTCAGAACTGGTTTGGACTGGGCAAAGGCCCCTCTCCCCTCAGAGAACAAAGGATTTTGTGGTATAAAAATTGGGACCCTGATCCCATGAAATTAGATCACTTTGGACTACAAGAAGAAACCTTTACTGAGCAGAGGAACCTGAAGAAACTGGGGAGAGACTATTCCCAAGCTGAAGTGCTGCTTGGGGGATTGGCCTGCAGTGGTTGCCTTACTGCCAAAGGAAGGAGAAAGGAACTATGTGTACTTTGCTTTCAACTTGTGAAGGGTCTCCAAGGGCTTGGAAAAGAGCTTGCCTCCTGCTGAAGTCTCTGGGACAACAGACTTCACCCCCCAGCTTCCCAGAGTTCTTTTGAAAGTACCTGCTGCTGTTTTGGTCCTTTTGAGGAACTGCGTGTCGCGATTCAAACGAGAAGAAGCGTGTCGCTGTGCCTGCCTTCGCAACTCTGAAGGAGGGTGTCGCCGCTGGAACTGTCGAATTGCACCACACCGACCAAGAGCACCTCGCATCCCAGAGAAGCGCGCCATCGGAGCTGCTGCAGTCGCATCTTGGATGTCGCCGCTGTAGTTGTCGCATCAAGCGGAAGCTTCACACATCATGGGAGAGGAGCGTTGCCACTGGAGCTGTTGTCGTCGCATCGTAAGGGTGTCGCCGCTGCAGTCCACACTTCAAACCGAGAAATTCTCGCATCCCCGAGAAGCGTGCCGCATCTGGAAGATCTCCACGTCTTTATTTCTTTGTATCTGAACTTTGCCGCATTTCCCATCGCTACGACATTTCTTGTCTTGGAAGCGCAACGCAACCTAAGGTACATTGACGCAGAGTGTTGCATCTAAGAACTGAACTGAACTGAGCTTAAATCTACCATCTTAAAGACTAAGCTTAAATCTACCATCTTAAAATCATCATAGTGTGTATTTTTGTCGTTTATGGTCTTGTGGTAACTATTTAAAGTCTACTTATTTTTTATATAAAACCTGTGTGGTGTCCATTTCTAATGTTGTCACTGGGTTACTGTATGTGGTTACAACGCCTCTGAAGTAAAACCCTTCTGCTCGTGCCAAGCTACCAAGGGGGTGAGCAGGGGTTATTTTAGGAGTGTAATACCCTTATCCTGACTAGAGGAGAGGGTCCCTATTTGTCACAAATACCTACCTGTGCCAACTAAAGACCCCCAAATCTAACAGTTGTCATGGTGAACAATGCGGGTGAGTTCAAAAGACACGTTCTACACATCCGAACCAAGCCGGACGCACACATTGACTATTGGTCACCATGGTGGCAGATGCGGGAGAGTATTCAAATGACGTTTTCAACACATCCGAAACGATTCAAACGCTCACATTGGCTATTGGTCGTCATGGTGACAGACATGGGGGAAATTAATCGCCTTAAGCGAGTGAGAAGTCGCCTCATGCTCAGCGAAAAAAGAAAGGAGCTCGATGCGAAGTGGATAGGGCTGAGGGAATCTGCAAGGGCCAAGGACTCGAGAAAATATTGGCACTTGATCGCTGAATACTGTGATTCAAGGCTGAGAGCTACTCCGATACCGATTCCCGAAAAGGAATGGGTGGGTTAAATCTCCCTATTATATAGTAATAATAGTCCAGTTTCTCCTGTGTTGCCTGAGGAGGTTAAACCTGCATCCGCTGTCTTTACTGAATTTGGTCCTCCACTAAGAAAGGAATTGATAAAGTACATAAAGATCGCTAGAACTTCCGGCGCACAAGGGCCGGATGGTATCCCAATTGCACTAATCAAAAAGGAGCCAGAAGCATGGGGTGATTTTCTAGAGCCACTTTTTAAATATTGCTTCTTTATGAATAAAATCCCCCCCCTCTTGGAAGGGGAGCATTATAGTCCCCCTATATAAAAAAGGACTAAAAACGGTGCCGACTAGTTTTAGGCAGATCGCTCTCCTGGATGCCTCCGGCAAATTATTTGCAAAAAGCATATTATGCCACTTACAACAATGGGTCTATGATCAGGACATCCTTCCGCCGGAACAAGCCGGTTTTAGAAAGAACCATGGCACCTTAGATAATATAGCGGTTGTTCAGACAATTGTGGAGAAATATGTTTTCTCCCGAGGGATGCCAGTTTATACAGCCTTTATTGATTTCTCCACGGTGTTTGACAAGGTGGACCGCCAGACCCTGTGGAGAAAACTTGTTTTACTCGGCATTCCCAATCATCTCCTGGGTCTGATCATGGAATCGCATACTGACACCTGGTGCCAGGTTCTAATGGGAGGTTCGCGGGGGTTAACATGCAAAATTAGAACGCACAATCGGCTTAAGCAGGGTTGTTTATTAGCACCACTTTTATTTTCACTGTACATCGTTGACCTCCCTGGCGCTTTGAACTTGGCGAGAGGGGATGCCCCAAAATTGGTCGAATGTCAGTTAGGTCTTTATTGTATGCAGACGATGTTGCAATATTCGATTTAACACCTATTGGCCTGCAACGCCGTCTGGAGGTTTTATACAAATATGCAGAGGTCCATTTTTTAAACATTAACATTGCAAAAAGTAAGATCCTGGTTTTTCGTAAGAAGGGGCTCAGAATAAAGAAATGTTTAAGATGGATGCTTGGTTCTGAAAAAATGGAATTGGTTGATTCATATGTATATCTAGGTAAAGTTTTTTCCAAAACAGGTCGAGACTTGGAACATATTAAACATTGCGTTAGTAAAGCCGTCTCCCAGGCAAGTGCATTAAATAGATTTTATAAAACCTGCGGGAGACGCCATTTCAGCCATGTCTTATCTGTTTTTAAGGTCAAAATCCCACCCTCATAAATATATGCTGCCGAGGTGGTGGACATGAATCATTGGTATATGTTTGATAAGGTAGAAGGACGAATTATGCGCCAAATCTGTAATTTATATTCTCTGGCTGCCCCACATGTTTTGCACCTCGAATTTGGATTAGTCTCATCCTTTATTCTAGCCCAGGCAGAAGTTCTTAGGTGGGGTAACTCTCTCTTCCTGGGGGAAGAGGGTACTCTTAGGGCTGCTCTGAGAATAGAAATCTTTTGCAATCTAAAAGCACAATCCACATTTTTTAGGTCCTTCTTATGTGCAATTGAAAGTTTTGGTCTTAGTTTACCTCCCGCTTCTCCAATGCCTAAATCTGGTTTGAAACTGTTCTTAAAGAAATTTAGATCCGCTATCAGTTTAGCTAGAGACATTACTTTAAGTAAATCCAGGCCCAGTAACGTGGCGGTCAGTGGGAGTACATTGGGGAATAAACCACAGCCTTTTTTAACTTGGAATATCCCTCATGGTATTAGAAGGCTGATACTCCTACTGAGGTTCAATCTGCTCCCGTTAAGAGATGTCACTGGTATCTGGGATAAAGCACCTAGAGAGTAGAGAATTTGTGAACTGTGTCAGTTGCAAATCCAAGATCTTAACCATGTCTTATTTGTATCTCCAAAACTGCAAAGTGCCAGGTGAGTGTTTTTAAAACCAGTATTTATCAAATTTAATATTCACTCCGCTCAGGATGCACGTTCTCTGGTTTTGTCACCCCCGAATGAAATGGTTTGTTTTAAGATATACCAATTTTTAGAACGTTTTTGCTTATTTATTAGAATTTTGTCTAACAGTAGTACTCTGGTTTCGACTTAATTTCAACTGGTTGGCTATTTAATAGTCTCTGTATTCATTGCATCATTTGCACATTACTTAGTATGTATATAAGAAATTTTATTGCCCGGTTATGTGATTGTTTTACGTAGTATAGCATTATTTGCACACTTCACATTACGTTTGATATCATGTTATAGTAATGTATAAGGAAGGAATTTTGTACTGTATGCAATGTTTGTCTTTTTAAATTGTTAATGTGTTTTTGTGGACCTCCGTAGAAGTTCCAAAACAAAATAAATAAATTTAATTGAACAATTGAGTCAAACGCTCACATTGGCTATTGATCGTCATGGTGACAGACGTGGGGGAGTATTTTAAAGACAAGTTCTACACATCTGAACCGAGCCGGATGCACACATTGGCTATTGGTTGTCATGGTGACAGACGCGGTGAGTATTGAAATGACGTGTTCAACACATCCGAAACGAGCCAGACGCACACATTGGCTATTGGTCATCATGGTGACAGACGCGGGGGAGTATTCTAAAGACACGTTCTACACATCTGAACCGAACCGGACACACACATTGGCTATTGGTTGTCATGGTGACAGGTGTAGTTAAGTATTCAAAAGATGTATTCTACACATCTGAAGTGAGCCGGACGCACGCATTGGCTATTGGTCGTCATGGTGACAGACGCGGGTTCGCTTCATGTACAAATTGTGTGCAAACCGATTCTCTTGGCTTCTTACAACAATGTATCAAACTCAATAGTGTTATTATGCGGAATAACTGAACGACGCGGTAGGCGTGTCATATGCCTGCAATGTTATTGATTGGCCAAATTCGGATGATGTGAACGTCTCAAACCTATCACTTTTAATGCATGGAACCAAAACCACCTGTCTGCTGCACAGATATAAGTCTGTCTGTTCCCAAGAGACTACACATACCTGCACTACATGCTACTTTACAACATATATACCTACCACTGCTACTGTCTCTGTATCCTCTGGGATCTACAATGGCACGTACTGTGGATGGAAAGGGCTCCAGCTTTCACATAGGAGAACCAGGCCCTGATGAACAGCCTCCTTCCACAGTACAGCAAGCTGTATGGAAAATCAGAGGAGCAGGTGAGTGTTGATTACACTTCCTTTTCAATTGACCATGTTTTAAAACAGGCACTACTAGCATTATGATCCACAAGGGCAAGCATGCACACATAGTTATTGTAGGTCTTACAGTGTGTAGATTCATGTTCAGGACAGGTACAGTGATTTAGAAGTGTATTTGGTAGGACTGATTTTCCTGCACTGTTCTCATGTTATTAAGGGAGACTTGCACACAGGACAACTGCCCATGATGATACTTGGCCAACCTTTAGAAATTATCTGCCATTCTAACCATGACCTGTATGTCCAAGGGTGTGTTGAATAAACATGTAGGATGTGCAGTAATTGTGTGTCACCATGTCATCCTTACAAGTCGACGCCCATCAGAAGAATGAAATTTGGCAGACCATTGTCCGGGCTGTAAGAGCTGTGGGGGTTTTCAAATGCCGTGTCTGCCACTGCCAGAAGTGGTGGCAGGACCTCCGTTGCTGGACCCAGAGTATTGCAAGAGTCCAGCTGAAGCTGTCACCTCCTCGCAAAAGGGGTGGACGACGGACCCTGACCCCCCACATGCTACGGATACTGACAGGGGTCTTCCCTGACCTAGATGGGCAGTCGAAAGCCAGACAGCAGCATGGAGGGGGTGAGTATGTGCAATGTTGCTGAACTATGTTTGACATGCATGTTACACTCCCTCACTCTGGTAACCCTCTCACATGTCATCTATCTGCTCAGACACCACTTCCGTGGCAAAATTTAATGGTGCCCATTATTATCTTGTGCCCAGGTGTGTCCCTTTCCGTCTGTGACATGTGTCACTTAGGTCCTGTGTATTTGCTGTAGTCCAAGGTTAATGTGACCAGCACCATATACAACAGATGCATCGAGTTGACCATCATGAGTGATGTAATTGTCTGACATGTGTCAGCACATTGACTGAAATATGACCTGTACTCTGTGTGGAGCATACATATATGTTCAAAATGGTGATCTAGGTGAACACAGATTTGTGAGAAATGTGCTACACACCCGTGCAGCAGGTGAGACCAATCTTGATACCTCGGACGAATTAAATGGATAAGTGTTCAAAATTTGTAGTCACCTGCATACTGCTCTGTTTAATCACATGTTTCACATGGATCAAGGACAAGTATGCCAACTCACGCCATCTGAGACACTGTCACATCAGAGTTTTGTGTGTCAGGCAACACTTTCACCATTGTAAATTTTAAAAACATGTGTCAGACTCTGTGACAGTGTGTACTGGAAGAACCTTTTTACATACACTGGTAGTAATTATATGTAATATGGGCAGACATCTAATGTATGGAATGTGGCTTAGATACACAGGACAGAACATATGTGTGTCATCCCTTGACTCTGCATAATGGTGGCCTCAACATATATGTGTATGTTGCATTACTTTCTTCTTGAGAGTTCTATAAAAGTTAATGTAGAAAGATTTGGTAATTCATAAACTCCAACGTCTAAGTAGAACAACGTGAGCTTGTCAGAGATTTTAAATTGGGTGTAGCACGTAGGGGACATGTCTATTTGGCCACTACAGATGTTGCTTTAAAAGGGATTACATGATGGTGACATGGTGCTGACTTTAACGTTGTGATTCACTGCCCCTGTAACAAGAGTAAATACAGACTGTGTAGCCAGACAGGCCAGTGGCATGGTATGACACATGAACATTTCTGAGGATGCAGTATTTGTACTTGTCTGTTGTCCTGCATGCAGACCATTATAGCATTGACATTTAAGACTTAAGCCCATCATGAAGACTGGGGATGGAAGTATGTTCATCATGTCAACTTATAAATATGTTTGATCCCATTTGCTGTGTCACTTCCAGACTCCCTTGCATGACATGAGGCATGTTTGTAATGACACATGACACTCAGGAGCATTACAGATCACACAACAGGCAAAATAGTGCATTGTTGGGCATGTATTTAGTGGTATTTGAAATACATCCAACAGATGGTTCCATTGCCATCATGTGTTTGTGAACCATGGTTTACTGACAGGCTGACAAGTGCCATGTTCACATATGTGTAATGAATATAAAAAGTGCCATTAACATTATGCAGGGTCTTGCTCTGTGATGTGTTGTGATGAAACTCATGTGTCTAATCTATGCAGATGACTGATGTGAATCTCTTTCTCATCCTTGTTCACAGCACCATCTACAGCTAATAGAGGCGACAGTTCCACTGACCAAGAGGAAGCGGCTAGCCAGACTTGGTCCACTGTGGAGGAGGAGGAGAGACCCAGTGTCACATAGGGTGAGGGGAGCATCACTGAGGGCCGATCTGAAACATCGACATCTGCAGAGAACCAATCTAGCTCCAGTAATGACTCCCTTGTGGTGGTGGGTGTTACCAGAGCAGAGGCCACAACATCAGAGTCTGCCCCCGCCACCACCACCATTTCCACCCTCACAGCTGCTCTCATTCCAAGTGTCCATGGACCCTTCCGTGCTAGGGAGCATGTCTCCTTTGGGCCAGGCACTGCACCCCCTGCACCTGTCACCCCTGCTGCCCTGAGTATGGAGTCTGTGGATTTGCCCAAACAGATACATGTGGGGCAGACATTCTTGCTGAATGTCCTCCATGCACACAACAGTCTTTTGACACAATTTGTGTCAGACATGGAGGGCATCTCATAAAACATGTCTGCCCTACAGCAAGCAAATAAGTCCATGGCCTCCTCACTGTCTGCAGCAGTGTCCCTCCTTCAGCAGTCCCCCACCCTTCCTACCTCTGCCCCATCCACAGTCTCCACTACCCTACCTGAACAAATCACACTCACACAGGCATATGCACACACACCAACAGACACAGGCAGCACACAGCCACCTAAAAAAAAGCCCAGAAAAAACACCCAGATACACTTAGGGGACTATCATCACACACACAGGGGAAAGGGCAAAAACGCACACACCCATCCACAACCACTCCACATTCCTCAGCTACCTCTTCCTCCAAAACCCTACCCTTGACTCGCCTGCAAACCCCCCTTCCCAGAGGGTCTTCCTCTGTGACCTTGGCCTCTTCCCCACTGATACATCAGACCAGACTCGCAAGGGGAAGACGAAATCTCCTGGCACAGAGAGAAGATCCACCCCTGCACGCACACCTTTCCCTAAGAGTAGGAACACTCAGCATCCCACCTGTACATCCCCCACAACTAAGAAATCCAAACCCCACCACCATCCCACACTTCCACCACAAAATCTACTTCGTCCTGAGCCCAGGCCACCCCTCCCAAAGTTCACACATCACAACCCATCCCAGTTTTACCCACATACCATTACACCATCCCCAAGATGAAAAGGCCCTCCCGTATCACAAGCACTTCCCCTCCCACAGCACCACACCTTCAGTTCCGGACACTACAGTGGAGCCCCCACCTCCTCAATCATACCTGTCTACTGCAGTGGAGCCTCCACCCCCTCAATCATACCTGTCCACTGCAGTGGAGCCCCCACCCACTCAACAGACCTATCCACTGCAGTGGATCCCAACACTCCAGTAGCCCCCATCCCTCCCATAACCCAAACTGGTACACCCTCGTCCTGTCCCTGCAGTGCCTGGCATGCCCCTGAGGATGCCCCTCCAAGGGGTGATGTACCCTAGTTGTAGCAGTTCAGGCAAGCGAGAAAAGCAGAATCATTTGGTTTACCCCTAAAGGACTCAATAAAATGGACTGGCCATTGGTGTTATTGTTCTTCATGTTTTGAATTTGAGATACATATGCTAAATAAAGCAATTTTGTTCTTTTGTAGATTTGCATTTCATTTACCTAATGTATTAATAAGTCTAATGAAAGTGCTGTTGAAATCTTGTTTAGTGAAAATAATGATTTAGCAATGTAATGGACTTTATGTGGTCCATGGTATATGTGTCCTATTACAGAATGTATCAGAGTAATAATGGGCTGAAATTGCAGGTCGTCATGATCCACAATGTTTTGGACAAGGAGTGTGACATGCTTTTAACAACCTCCCATCTTTGACTTACACTTTTGCACATAGGTTGTGCGGACATTTGTACACATTGTACAAGTTTTTAACGGTACAACCGCCTGCGATGGACATGCAGAATAGCGCATTGATGAGGAGCAAGTCATCTGTCTCGACAGCACAACTTGGTAAACATGGAGTTTGACTTCGTGCAGATGAATTTGAAAACACACATGTACAAAGGCTGATGGAAACAGAGTATTTTGAGGGTTGTATTTGTTGGATCCATGTCCAAGTCTCATTCTGACATGGTAGACCTCTGTCAAGACCAAGCTTGACATAGCTGACCTTCCACAGTAGTGAAATCACCTCATGGCAGTTTGTCAATCTTTGACATATCCTGAGCCCATGGTGTGTGTCATGTGGGGATAAATCTCTGTCTGCAAACCCTATTTTCTACCAATACTGTAGTCCATGCATATGTTCCTGTTTGAGAAGCTTTCTTTGTGCTGAGTTGTCCAGTGCTTTCTCGATCTATTTGACTTTGACTGTCCGAGATGTGGGTTCACCAGTAGAATCGAGCCATTATGGTGACATCCCTAGTTGGGTTGAGGCAAGGGCCTGCTATGTGAGCAAACTCACATGTGACACATTTTTAATTCCCAGAGTCACATTTGTGCTAGCAACATCAGCGTGTTTTTAATCTGTCATCTGTTTTTTCAAGTTTGGCACTCTATGTGACTATGACTGCTCACACTCAGAAAATGCTACCCTTCCCTGTAGCCTGATGGCAACTTATCTTATTTGTAGGTCTCCTTGAGTGGTTCATTATTCTGAGACAGTATTAAAGTTCCAAATGTGTCTAATACATATCACATTACGCACATGTACTCCATCCTAAAAGGATGTACACATGTCACCTTGTGTAATGTCTAGCTATGAGTATTGTGTTTGCGAAACACAGATCCCACCACCACCCCTGGGGTTGTCAACATCATAGAAAGATTAGCTTACACATTTGCCTGTGCCTATTGACACAGTTGTTGTGTCCCCTATCTGGTGAGCCATGTGTCTTCCAAGTCTTCTGCAGTAAACACTCAGCATTGCCAATGTGACAATAGTGATGATCTGCTTATGATGCAGCTTTTGTAGTTAGATGCAGAGTTGATGTGATAGACATGCAAACACGTTAACATTGTAAATGGTCTGATCTTGAGTTGTGTGCAACACACAAAGTCAACACGTTGTCTGTCTCATACGTTGTTGTTGGCCCATGCTTTTCTACACAGCAAGTAGGAATCTTGTGTAGCGCTGACAGCTGTGACACAATCACTTAATGTTTATTGCAGTGGGAACATTATGAATGTATTTTGAGTGTCTGTGGACTTGTTGGTGTCATGGGCAGTCTCACGTGTGCTTTATTGTACACTAACTCCTCAAAATGTCATTCTTCTGAGAGTGTGTTTACTCCTGTTGCCCTGAAGGGTTTGAGTATGTGTTGTTGTGGACAGATACTGTGAATTTGTGTCTCATGCATATGTGTATATGGCACCTCTTGTTCAACCATCAAATGAGTGTGTCCTAGTATGTGGCATGCTGGGAGTACCTTGCTGATACATAGATTAACACATTGGTCATACACAACAGTACATGGACCCATGTTTGTATTGTGATCACAATGATGTTTGGTCAATAATGTATTCCTCGTCATACAGCCAGTGATACACACTGTCATGGTTGCCTGTGCAATGTCACCAGTCAATGTAGGCTGAGATGAGGCACATTGCTGCTGATCAAGATATGTGGTGTTTAGACTGGCCGAATGTGACTTGTCTCTTAGCAAGGCCCCTACTTACAATCTGGCCTTACATTACAGGCCATGCCCTGGGAGTAATGTTTGGGTATGTGAGATGACAGTTGTTTTTGCAAAGCACGTGACACAGTGTGCAAGAGAGAGTGCACTCAGAAGTATGGCCCACATCCTAATTTAGCATCACAGAGGGTCAGCAGACAGGATACTGTCACCACGGTGGTGTGGCCTTGAGGGTACTGCGAAAGAGAGTCAGTCTCTTGATGTGTTGTTTGGTTTTCCATCAAGCTTGTTCCGCATGTGACTCTTGTGCACCCGCTCATCAAACAATGCCTGCTTGCCCACATTCACAATCCCAATTCATGGAATACTTCGGGATTGTACTCAATACGCATATGTCTCAGTGGAGTTTAGCCCCCATTTTGTGTGTTGGCCCAGCATAGAGACACTTCCACACACACACACACATTTTGTGTTTGTTCTGCAGTGTGTGACAGGTTGGTTGTTTTTGTGTATCTTCACCCATGTATTTCAACTGTGTTTGAAGGGCATTGAGTGGATGTTTTGTTGAGTTTTTACCTCCACTGACCCTGGGACTCCTACATCTTCACTCTGCACATTCCTTATGTTTTGCAATTTACTTTGCTGCCACAGTGTGGAACTGGATGTCATCAAAACTGTAGTTTCAGATTGAATCCTTTGTATTTGTATCTTTTTGTGACAACAAAGTGTTTTATGCATTTTGATGGTCACATGTTACTAACCCTGGGTGTAGTGTGCGTAGTGGGGCTAAGTGAAGCTACGCAAAGTGGGCGAGAAACTACGCCCACCTGCGCACTTCGAGTAGCCCCACTACGCACCGCATGCCCCCCTCCCCATCATACCTAATTTTATTAAATGGGCACATAAATATAAATAAAAGACACTTACCGTGTCCGCGACGTCCCGGGGCTCCCTCTGCTCGTTCACGCCGCCGTCGGCTAACCAATGCGCATGCGCGGGCGGCCGCGCATGCGCATTTCTCGTGCGGCTGTGATTGCGACAGACATCCACCCCCTATGGAGTGGCCAATGCTGGGATTGATAGACATCCACCCCTATGTGGTGGACATTGCTGGTAGTGATGGACATCCACCCCCTGTCGGTGTCACGCCTTTTGCGGGCTTGTGACTTTTAAGTGTGTGGTTGGTGTCAGTTGGTGTCTGACTTACCGTTTGTGATGAACGCGTCAGTTATGGTTGTAGATTCGACCATAGGCATACAGTATAGGGATGACATGCGCGATCGGAGACATGGCGGATTCATCTCATACGCAGTGATCGAGTTGTGGCGCGAATCAGAGCTGAAATACAGCTCTTACAGATGCTGTGATGTGCTGGAGGTGGTGACCTGTTCGGCACGTAGGAAATACGCATTGTACTTGGCCAGCAGAAAACTGCTTTGGAAATTGCTCCAGACGGCTCCATTCAGAGTTTACAGAGGCGGGGTTGTATGGAAAATGGTGCTGGAATAAGAGCGTACATGTCGCTCTTCTTTTACTCCACATCGCAGTTGATATCACACAAAGTGTTGACATTCAAACAGGTGGTTATGAGGGATGTCATGCATTCCCTTAACAACAAGGAATATGTCAAATTCAATTTTTCTAAACTTGAACGTTTGGCACTTGAATCACTCAAAAGGAACAACAGTATTGTTATCAAGCCGGCAGACAAGGGGTGTGCCATACTCATCCAGAATACCGTAGACTATAAGCAAAAGATCCTGGCCCAACCTGGGGTCCTGATAATTACATCAGACTTACAGGTGACCCTACTAACGAAATTGCAGAGAACATAATTTCCATAACAGAATCTGGCTTCTTAGAAGGTTTTTTGTACAAACACGAGTATGACTATTTAAATATCGCATACCCCAGCATGCCTACTATATATATATATATATACGCTACCTAAAACTCATATGCGTATGCCCCCACTATCGGGTTGTGGCTCCATTTTGAAGCCTTTATGTAAATACACAGACCTGTTCCTCAAACCCTTTGCTAGAATTTAATAGTGCCACATTCAGGTTTTCATTTTTTTTGTGTCTGCTGCCTGTCAAGTTGCAAACACTTAGTGGACGCCTTACACCTGCTGGTTGTACTCGTAACACATGAAACGAAAACTTCGCTTTTGACCCCTACCAGCCGCCTCCGTGAGGAAATGTTCAGGCAGATAGCTCTCTTGAATTCTACATCGAGGCCCTCTTTGCATTGTAGGCTGTTGCACTTTAAGAGTAAGGTCCGTTTTTTCCCTTCCCGCTTTTTTTTAAGCCTTTTGAAGCCTTTAAACCAGCCGCCGTAACCACCAAACAAGTGATTGGCAGCAGAGCAGTGAAGAGATCAGAGCCTTCCCAGCAGGGCCGCTTGTAAACCGTTTGTGGGCAAAAGGTGATAAAAGGTGATGTATCAGCAAACTCCACAGATAACTCGCAATACGTGGTACACTCTAATACCCCCCGGTTATCTCTCAAACGCTGCCCGGGCCCTTTGAATCTGAAATGCCGCATACAACTGTTACAGTCCCATTGTTAGCCCAGTGGAGATTCTGAAGCCATCGCGTCGCATCTTACCTTCCACCAAGGCGTTCGCAGGTAGTTGATCCGTGGTTAGCAATGGAGCGTGAAGAGTGGAGAGGCAGGGGGCGAGGAGGCGGGGGGTGACAGGCAGCCGTCGATAAGTATCCACTAATGTTCGCTAGTGTCCACAGGTATCTGCCTGTATCTGCAGAGTCAGCAGTACTTCAAATGTCGATGTCGAGAACCATAAATAGGCTCAGGCTCAAATCATCTTACAGACCGTTCATCGTGCCATAAAAGTTTTCAGTTTGTCAGTTCAATATAGATCAGCAACTCAGCTACTCAGTTGAACCGAACAAACAGGTTTAACCCTCATCATCATGCATCATGCAGTTCTCCGGAGCAGGAAAGCGCTCAGTCAGCGACTACACATCCCGACACCATCTTGCCTCCTCAGTTTCCTTACATTTCTGTTGAGTGTCTGCTTTCTGTTGAGTGTCTGCTTTCTGTTGAGTGCCCTCAAACCCATTGCTGTCAATACGACTGCTTACCTGAGAGACACAATGGAGACCATAAAATTGGTCGATGATCTTCCTTTCAACATCATGGAAGAAATATTGGTCACCGTGGACATAACATCACTCTACACGAGCATCCTACAAGGGGCTGCTCTGGATATCACCAGAACAGTTTTAGACGAAAGACCAAGATAGACCCAAGTACCCACGGAGTTTACCCTCTAACGTCTTTAAATAGCTATGACTTAAAATGTCTTCTACTTGCAGGTGAATCACTTTATAAAGACAAAAGGTGTGGCCATGGGGGCAGGTTTTGCTCCAAATCTGGCCATCATCTACATGAACAACTATGAACATTTGTATGTATCCAATGATGCAAACCCTTTTAGAGATAATATCAAGTTGTGGCGCAGATATGTAGACAATGTCATCATGATTTGGCAAGGCACAGAGGAACATCTAAAACTTTTTCACTCTTGGTTAAACGAAAGGTCCAATGACATTCAATTTTCCCTAGTACACAACAGAAAGGAGATTCACTTTTTAGACATTACTACTAGGGCTGACGAAGGCAGACTGCACACCATTCTATATAGGAAGGAAAGCGAAAGGAGAACTCTTTTATGGTACTTGAGCCACCACCCACGCAGTCTCAGGGATCACCTGCCCTACGGTCAATTTCTCAGGGAGAGACGTAACTGTTCCATGAAACATGACTACTATACAGAGTCCGCTGACCGGTTATATCGTTTAAAAGAACAAGGCTACCCAGTCAATCGCCTTACAAAAGCACATACATGGATCCTGGCGGAGACACGAAAAACCGTCACCCACGCCCTCAGAAGCAGTCGACTCGACTACGGAAACGCCCTCTACGCCGGAGACCCGTCCAAACTCATCGACAGACTCCAAAGAATACAGAACGCCTCCGCACACCTGATCCTAGACGTCCCACGCCGAGACCACATCAGCCCGCACCTGAGAGACCTGCACTGGCTCCCCGTCGACAAAAGAATGACATTCAAACTCATGATCCACGCACAAAAGGCACTCCACAAGACCGGCCCAGCCTATCTCAACAGCCGACTCTCCTTCTACGCACCCAACAGGAAACTCCGCTCCGCCGACCTGTCCCTGGCCGCCGTCCCGCGCATCCACAGAACCACTTCCGAGGCAGATCCTTCTCCCACCGCGCCGCCAAGACCTGGAACACCCTCCCCCTCCACCTACGACAGACAGCAGACCTCCCGGCCTTCAGAAGACTGCTCAAGACCTGGCTCTTCGAACACTAGCTGCAGCTCCTACCCCCAGCGCCTTGATACCCTAGCGGGTAAGTAGTGCGCTTTACAAATCACCTGATTGATTGATACACGTGCTTGGTTTTCCCCACGAGAATTCCTCCTAGAGCCTAAATCCAAGGAATACCCTGCTCAGGAACGCTTAACATTTGTCACAACTTTCTGTACCAAGAGTCACTTGGTGGCAGACAATGTGGGTATACCTGATCCCCCATTGCATGCTTTTAAGAAAGGAAATCTCTACTTCCTGTTTAACCCACCCATGCCCAACATTGCTTATGGAATATTCAATATATAAAGGTTTATTTTAAATGTGGGAATTGTAAGGCATGTTCCATGACAAAGGAGTTAAAAAGTTTCACACACAATGGGTACACACACACAATGTAATACCATACTAATTGTAACTCCGCTGGGGTTCTATACGCTATGCATGCCCATGTATTTTTCAAAACATTGGCCAGACGACACAAAAAGCAAAAGCTTGCATTCTACAGCACTGTAGTCGTATACGCTGTACAGTACAGGTGGCTCCCCTAGTGGAACATTTCACCACTTTCGGTCACTCGGCTGAGAGCCTTAAGTGGTGGGTCATTGAGAAATTTCACTCTAACGTAAGGGGTGGAAACTACTCTGATACCCTCAATGTTCACAAGTGTAAATGGATCCATATGTTTGACACGATAGTTAGAGGTCTGAACGAATATGAGGAGATAGCGAAACAGGCCGCAACTTTGTTCAATAGATGATATCCATACGAAGAATAGCTGTTGTTCTACTATCTCTACAATCTGTAAAGAGGTATTATATTCTGCATTCTGTATTACCAATCCCTGTATATAATTGCTATTACCAATCCCCGTATATAATTGCTACGCACTTTATTGTCACTGGTGTACTAGACAACACAAATAGAATTACCGTTGGGTAAATCATCACAATTGGCTCCAAATTTGTACTATACAGTAACCCTTTATGTGAAGAACATGGCCCTCCAAGGGCCCGCAGGTTATTTTCCACAACAACCTGCTATGCCTTCCCAAATGAAGAGTCGGTCAGTCAGTAGAGAATACAAACTTACTTTATTGAATAAATGCTCTGCTGAGGAGCCCCAGGTCAGACCTTCACTGTAAGATGGTTGCCGAGAGGGATTGACTACCCGAGGCGCGCTAATGCATGATAAGGCTTTCTGGGGCCCTCAGCCACGCCTACTGTGGAAAAGTACTGGCCTGAGCCGTGCATGAACAACGAAGGTAGAGAGAGATGAGCTAACACCTGCCAGATGGGTACGTTATCAGTGCTCCAAGGCCAGTGTGCTGGGCTTCGACATCTAACGTGGGAGCATAACTACACATGCAGAAAGGAATGTACGAGAAGAACATCCATTCATTAGCAAATCAGACTTCGACTTTGGAAAGTAGATAAAGAATAATAATGGTATACAGTTTTACAGTTCTGCTGAAGCAAGCAAAATGCAAATGAGGCCTAGTGTGGATGCAGCCTAAACAGACTTCTAGTAGTCCACATTTCAAGATGGAGACACACAAGCCAACGAAGCCTGCATGCTGTAAGTATAACTCAGTGGGTTTCATAATGTAAATACAAATGGCATCTATTTAGCCAACTGATGCTAACTTATATAATATGTATGAATGCACAACATAAAAGGGAATTTAAAACCTAACAGACCCTCCTTTTACCAAATAATAAGCTTTATTGCTATCCGGCAGGGTCTTTACAATTCTAAGGGGGACACTATTGCAAAATCGTCCATATATCATAATTGCATTGCAAAGCATATATAAGAAATGTACAAGAATCATAATGATTCAATAATCAAATATTCCCTCATCTGGCGACGTGGGCGCCTCAGCAAAATGAACCCCCACGACATGAATTAGTCCATCTACTTTATTACATGGGGCGAGGTGGCCACCTCGTTAAATTACTGTACACAGGTTTTCGAGCACATGCTTCCATAACTCTTATAGACCTCAGCACGAAATGGGCAGTGACCACTGACACGGAACTCACGCATAAAGCATGGGAGAATATATTAGAACACCCTAAACGGGTCTCCAGTAATGTCAAACTCAAATTCATTCAAAGCATGGTTCTACATAGATCTTATTTAACCCCGATAGGAATACAGCGCATGTTCCCTGAAGCACAAAACTGATGGCCAAGATGCAAGGCGGAGGAGGTGGGTTACATTCATATGATATGGGCATGCTCCAACCTTCGGGATTATTGGAGAAAGATTCAGACTATACTAGTGGAGATCACACATCTCACAATTACAGATTTGAATGTCTATTGGGATTGCGAAAACGTACTAAGACCCTGAAGGTTCAACTACATTTTTTTGGCATTGCATTTATTTTGGCCATTAGAGCAATCACCATGCGATGGAAATCCCCTAGGAGCCCTACACCACAAGCATGGTGGGAGGAGGTAGCTCTGTGGGACAGTGCGGAAAGTGCGGCACTGAGGCGCGAAGAAGCACGGGGATTACGGAAGCACCCCATTGCTATGGAATGGGACATCATGCTGGAAGAACTCAAACGGTTAGATCTCCAACCCATACCGGTTAATCCTACCCCATGAACAACCCAGACAGAGTACACAAGCATCAAAAGCCTGAACAGACCCTATCGATTTGGCTACTGCACAACAGCAGCAAGGGACACATAGAGATAATGGTCTAGGTAAACTAGGATGGACAGTTAGTGACTGGATGGCAGACCAGGAAGTGGGCGGAGGGATGGGGGAGGGGTTGGTTCAGTTTGCAACATAATATTAAAGAACACTGTACACCCGCGACTTGCGGTTCTACTACATGTTATACATCAAGGATGTGTCCAATATATAGCATCTGTACTGATTATGTTCTGCTATCTTCACTTCCGTGATATGTTTTAAAATATGTATCAAAATTGATATTGGTAAAACTTGGATAACAAGCAGCAACAACAAAAATACCTTAAATAATATATGGTATACGAACTGTGGTTTTCAATAAAGTTTGTTATACAAAATCTATCAACAAAATTGACTGAATTTCTTGCAGCATTATAGGGTATAATTTATTTTCCTGAAAGGCATAACCAAGTTGGAATTAGGTTTTGTTGCACAGTAAGTGCAGCAAGCTGGAAGACAATTGATGCATAAACAACAGGAGAATATAACCCCCGCAATTACTATTAGTACAAGAGATATCTTCCAACCCCATGAAGTCAATAAATCCCAGAGCCACCCAGTGAGAGACCATGAACCATTGTCTTGGTGTACTTCTGTGGCCAATCTGTGTAACTTGTGTATGACTGTTGGAGCGCTGTCAGGTATTTACACACAGCAGCTAGTGCCGATGACCCTACATGCTCCACCTTTATCAGCCAGATATGACATCTAAAAAACATCTGATTTTGAAGTGAAACAAGTCTCCTAGCTTGGAGCTCAACTGTTATATTGGTGAGTATGCCGGCAGTAGTATTAATGACTCCTTCAACTACTCTAGCTAGATGGTGTATGTTACGGTTATTAAACATGGGGCCCCAGAAGGACACAATACCTTTCATTATGTCAGTGAATTGCTGTAGGGAAATATTCGTTTGATCAATATCATCTACATTGACCACTCTTTTGGCTTGGTGCTTAACCCCTTGGGCGCGGCCGTGATTCTGTGCCTGTGTGGCACATTCCGACCACGGGTGCGGTCATGACGGCCGGGAGCCGTCATCAGCATATGAGCACTGTGTGCCATGATGGCATTCATCAGCATGGAAGGGGTTAAAGACATCCCTTCGATGTAATCTATGATCTTTATGGTAGGTGGATTGTGCAATGTAAACAGGCGGCAGAAGGAAAGAGAGATAGCACTGGCCAGACCATCCTCTAGGGAGCCAAGTATACACTTGTTCCCCACAGAAAAAGTACACATTCGGAGGTGTTAGTAAGGGTGGGCTACTAGTCGTATTCAACTGATAGGTATATTTACACTGACTGCGTTCCACCAAAACATTCCCTGAACACAGAAACTAGCTGTTGTGTTTATCATAGGAACGGGCATAACCTTATCCTCAGTGATATTACGCTCTTGGAAACATTTTAAGTATTCAGTGACATTAAATCCTTGACAATCTAATACATCATTTCTTAACCGGGTGACATTTTCGTGGACTGTAAAAACATTCATTCAAGCATCAGGGTGTAGCGTACCCTCCTTTCCATCTTCCCCAGGGGTATATCGCAGACGCACCACAATATAATCTAGAATTGCTTCATAGTCGGCCTGCGTCATTTTCATTGCATCTGCATAATAGTGCATATAAACCATTGACAGTAATTGAAACCAAGCCTCATAGCTACCTGAGTAAGATAAGGGCATAGAAATGATTAGATCATTTGTATGCATAGCTGAAGGGAGTAGCCAACACACCCAACACTCTGTGACATTAGTTGTGCTTTTCACCTGATGAAGCATCTAAATAAACGCATTCTGAATGTATATTTGTCTATGTCTCTCCTTATGTGGGGCTATTGTATCAGATGAATGCTCTACTGGCACTGGGGTAGTCCCTGTCAGAGGATGTACAGGATGCTGGTCCTCCTGATACCAGACTATTCCAAATAGTGTCATCATCAGTACCAGAATGAACACCATCACCACAGCCCTGCTTACAGTGGACCAATTAGACCACCCAGGCCCATTCTGCTGTATCGGAGAAGCCATTAAAGGGAGCTTCTCTCTCATTGTTGCATGACCAAATGGGTACAAAACTAAAAAGTATTTAGGGAAAATCAGATCCGCTGTACAACCAACCAGAGGGGTATTCTTCTTCCCAATGTCCGTCAAAGCCTCACAGACAGGCTTAGATCATTTATCAATGTTGTCTCTCCCACAATGGAGCTGCACACTTGCAACTCAGCAACACAATTACGGTCAGTGCTGTACACAATCCTTCATTCAGGATGGGGGAACCCCCTCCGGGGGAAATACCCTCAATGATCCTGTCCAGTGTTCCAGACAGTGCACCAGTATTCTTTACTCTAAGCTAAAGCAGATACCAGGAACACAGCACCTGCACCCTAAACTCAAGTCTTTCCCTAACTCCTGTGTTGGCCTGCTGATGCACTGTGTTTCTGTTGGGGCAGCAGATTGTACCTAGTGTGCCCAGGCACTTCGTCGTCAACAAACAAAGGTAAGAACTCACACTCTGCTGGGGATCAGGACTCAGGTAGTCGCACTGCAGGAGCTGGAGTATCCGGGGCGGCCCTTATCTCAGGGGGGACCACCTGGAGCAAGATCTCATCACTCTCTATGTTGGTTTGTGTCCCCCTCAACCGGGCATCATAAAAGGGAGCAGAGCGGGAAAACAGCTCTCCTTCCTGGTCGGCGATCCCGTCCTTCACCCAGGAACCATACAGGAGCGGCAGAGGCACCCTCTTGACATGTTAGGCATGCACCCAATGCTTCCAGCCGTCCACTTTCACAGCTGTCCTAGTGGCCAGAAGCACCTGGGTAGGGCCCCTCCGCCATGACGCCAGGCTGGATCTGATGTCCGGGACCCTCAGGCAATGGTTGTAGGGTGGCAGATATATTTTGGTGTACAGAACGGAGATCTTTAGACAAGGTATACAAATAGTCAATCAAGAGAGGATATTCTATCCCTGAAAATCTTCTAGTTCTTGGGATGCCCCAAACATTAGCAGGGCGCCCGAAGACCACTTCATAAGGCGACAATCCAGTCCTAGAATGTGCAGTTACCCTTGCTGACATTAGTGCTAGGGGTAATGCGTCTGGCCATTGCAATCTTGTGCTTTCATGAACTTTTGCTAACTTCAGCTTGAGAATACCATTATATTTCTCAATAAGGCCAGCTGATTGTAGATGGTTTGCTGCTTGGAATGTTTGTTCAAATTGCAGGTCTTTACACGCCAGTTCAATGACTTTAGCATTGAAGTGGCTCCCGGTGTCACTCCAGATCGCACGTGACAATCCGTAGCGACGGGAAGTATTCTTTTAAAAATGCCTTTTCTGTTTTATAGCTGTGTTCTCTTTAGTTGGGTAGGCCTCTACCCACTTCCTAAATGCACAGACTACCACTAATACTTATTTTAGATTCTTGACTCATTCCATCTTGATGAAATCTATCTGGATGACCACAAAAGGGAAAGAAGGTGGTGCAAAATTACCAGCAGGTGTAGGGGTGCCTTTTCCAGGATTGTGCTTCAAACAGACAATACAATGTCTCACCAAGTGTGTTGCAACTCTAGAGATTCTCATTCTGCCATACTGGGTCTAGCAATTTACAAATACCCTTTGCACTAATGTGCTCCGGACTATGAGCCATAGTGACCACAGGGAGGATGAAAGCAGTGGGTATCAGCCATCTCTGTTTTCCTGACAAATCAGTCCAGCATCCATCCTCGTCCAAGCATCCTATCCTTTCCTCCCACATGTCTAGTTTGTATACAGTAGCCTCACTCTGTATTTCCTTTACACTTTCCACGGTATTCTCGAACATCCCATTATCTGGGACACATTTAGCATCTTTGATCTGGCTGTTTCTTTGGCTGTTCTGTCTGCGAATGCATTGCCTCTTCCAACATCATCCGTGACAGACTTATGGGCGCTACATTTTATTATGACCAGTTTAGCAGGAAGGGTCAGCGCTAATAACAGTCTAGGTATCAGTGGACTATGTTGTATTCTCTGACTGTGTGAGGTCAAGAACACGCTCTCTGCCCAAAGGTGCTCAAAATTATGGGCTACCCCGTACGCATACTGGCTATCAGTGTAAATTTTCACAGTCAGTCCTTCACTCAATTCACAAGCCCTTAGAAGTATGACCATCTCTGCTGCCTAGGCCAACTGGTATGGAATGAGAAATGTCTCAACTACAGTATGCAATGTGGTGATTGCATAGCCTGCAGTAGTAGTGCCATCCGGCAATTTGAAACAAAAGCCATCGACATGTAGTTCCCCTTGAAGGTCAGAAAAGGAAACATCAGTCAATTCTACCCATCTCTTTGTCTCTTCTTATATCTGAATCATTTTCTTTTTCTTCCAAAGGAAGGGGCAGTAATGTGGCTTGGTTCAGAGTAGCACATAGTTTAACGGTAATGTGTAGAGCAAACAAAGTCAACCCATATCCTGTAAGACGTGCACTAGGAAAGTGCTGTGTTTTTGTCTTGTTCAGAAGAGTATCCACAGCATGAGGTACCATTATTATGAGGTCAGTATCAAGGACTAGCTCAGCCGATTACCTGATAGAAACTGCCACAACCGCGGCAGCTCTCAGACAGCTCTGGAGCACTCTACGCGACGTTATCAAGCACGGCAGAAAAATAGGCGCATGATAATACTATCGGCTCCTGGGGTCATCTAAATAATTCCCACTCTGTCTATTTATTGATGCATCCTCTGACTGCATCCCCTCTCGTTCACCTCTGCCTCTCCCGCGTCATCTCTATCCTAGACACACTTTCATCCTTCTTCTGGCGGCATGCAGTTAACTTATACCAAGCCACCTTCTTTGGGGAATAAGGGAGTGCATGGAAGTTATAATACCAACTGGTAAGGCTAACAGCTCCGCTTTTGGCTTGTCACCAGTCTTACGCTCTCTATCCCATGCCTTAATCTCATCCCAGGTACCTCCTAATTCAAGTGTAAGATCTTGCATATGAACCTGCTTCCATATATTAACTGGTACCAACAAGACAAAAAACAATTCTATATCAGCTAGTGTCATCACAGTGGAGGAGGATGCCTCTGTCTATTCTTTGCAATATGCAGTTGGATTTTTCCGAGCGTCTGGCATTTGGCTTTTTAAAGACAGGACCTCACTCCTCTTTCAGGGAGTATAGATCCACTGTTCCTGAAACTGAGCATCAACTCGAGGGCCAATTACTGTATCCGTCGAGTCACAAAGCTCCTGTACTTCTGGATGATAAATGGGTTGGACTTCCCTCATAGGGTGCTGTGCCCCTATGTTCGTAATCTTTTGGAGCAATCTGCCTCGGTACCCCACTAATGTTGTCACATTGGCAAAAATGTCATTTGGGGCCATGCCCATAGCATAGACCATATACGATAGATATATCGTATATATAATCTGTAGTGCAACACCCTGAAAGCACTTCTCCCACTTTCCTATTAATGTAGCTGACATGTGCTTAAGAGCAAGCTGCTGTAAAAACGGCTCATAGTCTCTCATTACACTCCACACATCTTCTACAGTATAAATCACATTCCGAGCCCACTGGGTTGCCTGATTTGCCACCATCCTCTTTTCCTCATTCCCCACTGCAGAACATAACAACACTCTCTCCATGCGCTCTCACGCTGCTGCCCAATTTCTTTCAAGCATCCCACGCACAGGTGTATCAACATTCAGTAGCATTTGAGGGATCATACCCGGGGGGGGGGGGGAAGAGTAGATGCAGAGACAGGAATCATCATGTAAGGGGACAGCTCTGTAGGTATGGAAAGAACTGTGATAATCGAAGCAGGATCAATATACAAGGTAGGGGGGCTAGCAGCACCCGCTCCAATAACTGGTATGTATGAAAGGGAAGCGAGTGGGGTCAGGTGGAGGCAGTAGAACTAGATGTAGAGGCATCCGGAAGGTTGCATTAGGAGCCGGAGACTGAGATATCGGGACCGGTGGGTATACCAGTTCAGGGGCATAAAGTGGCGGGGGACGAGAATCCAATAGCTCTTAAAAAAAATCACCTTCTTCCCTCGTAACATAACATTTATCAGTATGCAAGCCAAACTTCCTATGTGCACATTCTATACCTTTCTCTACCTTTTCTCTTTCATAGGCCACAGCTTTCTTTGTTATTATCTGTGTCTGTCTTTTCCTAGCCTCTTTCTCCACTTACATACTTCACTGATTTGCTTCTTTCTGCCATACTCTTAAAGAATCAAACATCGACTGCCTACTTTTTTCTAGCAAACCATTTGTCCTGAAAGTAATTAAATTGTTGCTTATCAAATGAGCCAGCAAGTGGCCATTGCAGTTCAGCATTGTCCCTTGTATAGTTATGCCACAATGTGCTAAACATAATAGGGCCAACACCATGCTTCACGTATACGTCAACATTTGGGGAACCCTCTGGAGGTGCAGACTGGCTTTCTTCCAATCGAGCATAAGTGGAACCTCCAAAAAAAACAAACTTGCTTAAACAAGGCATCTTAATATAAGACACATACACTGTCCTCAATGAACAAATATGACACCAATGAACAAGGAAAGAAGAAGAAAAAGAAAAATAAGCAAAAACACACTGTTTAAAAAACGAAGACTGCACCAAGTTCAAGAAAACAGGTTTTAGCCCCAGACCTTTTAAAACATGTGCTGAATTACCAATTGGCCTGGTAGGTTGTTCACAAACAATCTGTGCCTTTTCCAAGGGTCCTCAAACCAGCCAAATAGTCTGAATCCTAAACCAAAAGACACAATCTGTCGACTCGTGTCATCCAAACAAGGCAGTCCGCAAACTGCACCCAAAACAGTCCAGAGATTGTACTAATACAAAGGAGACAGGCCGCAGCCCTAGACCTTTTCAAATCCAAATTACCAATTGGTCTAACAGATTACCTGCTAGCAGTCGCGGACCTTTTCACTAGAAAGCCAATTACCATTTGGTCCGGTACTGTTGGCAAACGCTCTGTGTACTTTAAGGGTGTAAGGGTCCGCAGACCCACCAAATCCAAAACAAAACAGTCTGTAGACTGTACCAGACATGGCCTGCAGGCCTGTGTCATGCAAGCAAGGCACCTTTTTCCAAGAATCAAATCACTCACCTGGTGCACACAGGTCAAGCAAACTATTCTCCACTGCTGACTTTCCGGACCAAACGGTCAACTCCAGGATTTCACCTTCAGGACCCCGGCCAGGGGCCACTGGCCAAGGATCCACCCAATCGGGAGGGCGGAGCAGCTGCGAGAACCAAGCTCGATCTTGTATGTGAGGGGCCTGATCTGCCTGACTGACCAGACACCACTCCGGCCCCTGCGACCCAGTAACGGTTGAGGGGGCCCTTTCGTGGGGTCCCTGTTCAGGTTCCAACTGAAGGACGTGGCCCTCTAAGGGCCCTGCAGGTTATTTTTCACAACCACCTGCTATGCCTTCCCAAATGAAGAATCGATCAATCAGTAGAGAATACAAACTTACTTTATTGAATAAATGCTCTGCAGAGGAGCCCCAGGTCAAACCTTCACCCTAAGATGGTTGCCGAGAGGGATTGACTGCCCGAGGTGCTCTAATATATGATAAAGCTTTCTGGGGACCTCAGTCACGCCTACTGTGGAAAAGTACCGGCCTGAGCTGTGCATGAACAAAGAAGGTACAGAGAGATGAACTAACATATGCCAGATGGGTGCGTTGTCAGTGCTCCAAGAGCAGTGTGGGAGCAGAACTACACATGCAGAAAGGATTGTACAAGAAAAACATCCATTCATTAGCAAATCAGACATTGATCTTGGAAAGCAGACAAAAAGCAAACGAGGCCTAGTGCAGATGCGGCCAAACAGACTTCTAGTAGTCAAACATTTCAAGATGGAGACACACAAGCCAACGAAGCCTGCATGCCGTAAGGATGGGTTTCATAATGTAAATACAAATGGTGTCTATTTAGCCACCTAATGCTAACTTATATAATATGTATGAATGCACAATATAAAAAGGAATTTAAAACCTAACATATGTAAACATTACATCGGCTATGTCAGTACATATATCCCACATTCCATCATTGTGGTTACCGCCTTCACAGGCTTCTCACAACCAATTCTCATAATAGTGTCGTCCTTACCCCTGAAAGTAATATACACTAGTTAATTTATTGTATGTACTTAGGATTGTAACTGCATTTGACTACATATTAATTTTCACTTGTTATGCATGTACCACCACCAAGGTGCTGAACCCATTACATTCATTGCTCACACCGATATATACATACCATCCTTTACTGTGGTCATTACCAGATTGCTGAATTCATTACATTTTAGGCCCTTGCTGATTCATGGTTCATAAAGTCCCTTACCCTGCAATATAAATATAATTGCCATATATACAATTGTATATCCAAAGTGTTGGTTTCATGTAAATATGATTGTCACTCCCATTAATTCACATTGTTCACTCGTTCTGCACATAATTTATTTCACTAACAATGTATTAATTTGTCTCATGTGAATATGATTGTCACCAGAAATTATTGTAATGTATTCACCGGTTCTGCCCATTTTGTGAACAATTGCAGTCATTGTTTATGCGATGTGACAGGGTCCTTGCCAAGTTTTAACCGCAGCCACGGGCAGTCACCACTCATGATAGAGCCAATGATCTCACTGACGGCTCGCTCTGGGCTTGGTCTCCTAGGTGACGCTCATTAAGACGTACTTCACAGGAGGCCAAAAACGCAATGTGCATGCCGGACCAGCTAAGGCCGGCTTCTTAAATCATAATGTGCTCGCCTATCACTCCCTTTGGAATTTGGACAGAGTAGGTCTTGTGAGACGCGCCGCTGTTGCAATCTTTTAAGGTTAGTTACTTGGCCCAGTTTACGCTAAACATCCTATGCTGCACTTTCTGAGCATGGCATTTAGTGTTCGTTAATTTAATTCTTTTTGGATTGGATCCGCTAAACTTCATTGATTTTGGATTAAGCTCAACACATGAGGACTTCACTATTGGTTGTCCCCCCAGTGCGGCCACACCGATAATTGCAGGTAAGCTGTTCCTCCACTTATTGCACACCCTATACCTGTATTAATTACGCGCTGCATTAATTGACTTATACATGCTCCTTCCACAGAGCTTCCACTTTTGGGACTTAATACCTGCAGTGAACACACCATTGAGACATTTTCTAACAAGTATTGTCAATTTTACTACCAATAGGGTTTACCTGTTGAATCAACTAGTTAACCCCAGTATATCTCTTAGCCAGTGATAAATATGGCTACCCTGCAAACGTTTGGGTTTAGCTATGCAGATTTTATGTCCATGGTAGTTACATCTGCATCTTTTGATAATAGAACACCCAATGATACAGGTAACAATGCTGAACTTACTAAGCTTTTAGCTCTTAGAAGAATTTATGCTAAAATATTTTAGAGCCGGAATAATCCCACAAGGATTACAAATCAAGAACATTCCTGGGCTTTTTGCTCACATAAAAGCATTTTTAGACAAATGGTCACAAATAGCGAATCGTTGCTCAAGAGATCTCATGATGCTCATTGTTGAAACAGCTAAAGATCTCATCTTACAACTATTAAAAGAGATCGAAGAGTTAGAAAGCAAAATTAAGTCATCTCCAGCTCTGGCTGATGCAAAAAAAGCTCTTGATGATATTGAGACAGAACTGAGCTCGTACAATGATTACCTAATGAAACATAAGACCGAAAAGTTGCAGAAAGACATCCGATACTTCACTAAGTAACGAATCTATCCATACCTAGTTGATGGATTTTACATCCAATCTGATGATACAACTTTTGATACAATCCCTAACCAACCCTTTAGACCACTTAACAGAAAAGTAACCACGTTCTCTAATTCATCAGATTCGGACAGCGATGGGGGGTCTTTTTCCTCAGATCAAAGAGGACAGGGATATATACCAAGATATAATCAAGGTGGGAGGCCTTTTTTAGGCAGACGCAATCCCTACAGGGGCAACTGGAGACCAAGATATCAGAACCACAATTACCAACGTAGATAAGAAAGAAGGGGGTTTACCCAAATAAGTCACTGGGGACCTGGGTGCTCTATGATATATACGAAAGGGGTCCCAGTGAACCGTTATTCATCACATTTATTTGCAATAAAGGTAAAAGGACATTAAACAAGACACATCGTAAATTAATCGCAATGAGCAAAGTTTACAATACAGAAATTACGAATACATTAACAGTGCCCCAAGAACGGAGGGAAAAAAGGGGGGGATTGGCATGATGCAGTGAAAGAAAAGATGAGTGAAGAAAGATAATAGTTGTGACAAACAAGATATTTCAAAAATTATTAATTAATTATTCGAAACTAAATTGGCTTCAGATCCCTGAGCCAAAACAAGGAATCACAGATTTCTAAATGTTCATCAAAAGTCATGTATGTGACGCTGGTATTCTATATCCACAACTAAGGGGAGGCGTCAACTGCGGTAAAAGGGAGTAGCCGTCGACGTTTCGACCCCACGCTACGAATGTAGGCGTAATTGGGACCTTACATCGGGGTCTTCATCAGGACCAAAGGCGTGAAACCAAGGGTACACTGTGAGTTCTAGAAATGCAAAAATAATACTTTTAATAAAATGGTCTCCATCACAATTGGAGATTTTGTGGTGAAATCATCCATACTGCAGAGAAATTAAAATATTACCATGGTGGTTGAGTAATTAATTCCACACGGTGGCAAATTGCTGAATTATTTCTTTTGTCGCAATCGTCAAATTCTGCAAAAATGAAAATGAATTTCAAACTAACTATCTCTTTGCCACATTCAATGTCATCCATCCGAGACGGTTTCTTGGCGCTCATAACAGACCTGACGAGCCGGGGCAGGAAGAATTACTCAAGAGCCAACTTGAAGAGGTGAGTTTTCAGGGTTTTTCGAAACAGTTCGTAGGTGGGACAATGGCGAAAGGAAGAAGGGAGGGAGTTCCAGAAGGTGGGACCTAGAAAAGAAAAACGGAGGCCGCCGTGTTTTTTGCGGCGGTTCAATGGAATGCATAGAAGATTATCGGCAGAGGATCGAAGATTGCGAGATGGGAGGTAGCGCCTGAGTTTAGAGGAGATAAACTCAGGAGCGAGATTGTGAAGGGACTTGAATAAAGTACAACCAAGTTTGAAAAAACACCGTTTAGCCACCGGGAGCCAATGGAGGCTCCTCAGGAGGGGGGAAACATGCTGGTGCTTGGGTTGGTGAAACACCAGGCGGGCAGCCTGGTTCTGAATTAGCTGAAGTTTTTGAAGCTGGAAGGCCGGGATCCCCACATACAAGATGTTAGCAAAGTCAACCCTGGAGATGACCAAAGCCAATACAGCTAGTATGAGTGCCTCTCTGGTGAGGAATCTACATATCTTGCTGATCCTGCGCAGCTGGAAAAAGCAGGAAGATGTTACTGCTGAGATCTGATGTTTCATGGATAGATCCTCAGAGATGATCACTCCTAGACTTTTCACGGTGTTGACCGGGCGAGGGGGAGAGCCAAGGCAAGAGGGCCAAAAGTTGTCATCCCAAGGGTTGGAAGGGCCGCCCACCAGCACAAGTTCCGTTTTAGCCGGATTCAGCTTGAGCTGGCTGTGAGCCATCCAATCGGAGATGAATAGCATAGTAGTTTGGAAGTTAAGACGGGAAGAGGGTGAGGTATCCAAAGGAAAAATCAGTTGCAGGTCATCTGCATAGTTATATATAGTAGCTGGGGAGTGACGAAGGGATGCCATGAGCGGTTGCATATATAAGTTGAAGAGGAGAGGGGAAAGAGCTGAGCCCTGGGGAACACCACAAGTGAGGGGGATAAAAGGGGCAGAGAAGGTGGAGAGGTGGACTGCCTGGGAGCGGCCTTGCAAGAAGGAACGAACCCAGTCCAGGGCAACGCCGCGAATGCCGGCATTGCTGACACGGTCGATCAAGATGGTATGATCGACCGTGTCAAAAGCCGCCGACAGATCTAACAGTACAAGGGCTTGAGGAATATTATTGTCGGCACCGGTTCTCAATGTGTCCATTACTGCCGCAATCACCATCTCTGTGGAATGAAGAGGGCGGAAACCAGCCTGATGAGGGTCAAGGAAAGAGGAAGTTTCCATGAAGGTACTCAGACACTTGGTTACATATGTCTCCATGATCTTGCCTAAGAAAGGGAGGAGAGAGATGGGTCTGTAATTACTCATCACAATAGGGTCTGCGCTGGGCTTTTTCAAAATAGGTAACACTATGGCCTGCTTAAAAGTCTCTGGGACTACTCCGGAAGTTAAGGAGGAGTTGAGAAGGGCCAGGGCGGGGTCAGGGCAGAGCCTAAAGATTTCCTTGAAGATTTGTGGGGGGCAGCAGTCCCTAGGGGAACCAGAACTAACTTTATGAAGAATGCTGTGAAATTCAGTAATGGAAATGAGGGGAAAAGTGTGAAATTTAAGGGCATTTTCAGAAGGGAGGGGAAATGATTTAGAAGGGGAAGGTGGAGAAATATTGTTTTTAATTGTAGCAATCTTATCCTGAAAAAAAACATTGAGCTCATCACACAAAGCCTGGGTGGGAACGGGCGGGAGGGTAATACGATCGGGGAGGGAGAGCTCATTGACGATTATGAAGATATCCTTGGCTTTTGAAGCCGACTCCAGAATTTTGCGTGAAAAGTAGGAAGTCTTAGCCTCTAAAATGGAAGATTTATATTTGTTTAGTAGGTTGGTAAATTTAATCTTCAATGCAGAGTCGTACTTCTGGCGCCAGCGACGTTCAGCCTGGCGGAGGACCAGCTTATCAAGTTTCAGCTGGCCAGTGAACCATCGCTGGGCGTCATGGGGGCGTGAGATTTTGATAGTCTTTAGGGGAGCTACAACGTCGGCAGCTGCCTTCAGCCAAAGCTCAAGAGTGGAGGCTTGGTGAGACACAGACTCAAGAGCAGGAGGAATTGAGACTGCCAGGAGGGAATGAAATGTTGTCATATCGGCGTTTTTCCAATTGTGGGCCGTGATGCCAGCGTGGCGCGAAGGGCGGTGAAAACTGGGAAGGTCGACAGAGAGGGAGATGAGGTGATGGTCTGACCAGGTACAAGGGGTGATCAGTGGAGGTGAAAAGTCTAGATTGGCCACCCAGACCTGGTCCAGTATATGACCCTTACAGTGGGTGGAAGTGGCAATCAGTTGCTGACAGTTCAAACTAGTAAGAGTTTCAGTGAACAGTTCAGACAGCCTGCTTTCTTGGGGGTCGGAGGGCCAGTAATTGAAATCGCCCAAGAAGAGAATTCTAGAGTGATTTATCAGAAGCTGGGACAGGAGTTCCACAACTAGGAGGGCAAAGGAAGGCATGTAGGTGGGGGGTCTGTACATAAGAACACAGATGAGGGAGGTAGTGGTAGAACGAAGCTGGATGACCAGGGTTTGGGAGTTGGGGATGGGGGTGCAGTCTAAGATCGAGAAAGCGTATTCTTTGCGAATAATGGCTGCTACTCCCCCGCCAACTTGCCCTCCAGGACGGTTGACATGTAGGATATAGTAGCCGTTGGGAAGAGCGGCTAGGATATCGGGTACAGAATCTTCTGTCAGCCAAGTCTCCGACAAAAAGAGAATATCTACATTGGTATCGTCTAATAGGCGGTAGATCTCAAGTTGGTGTTTAACCATGGAGCGCGTGTTGAGGTAAAGAATTTTAAGGGTAACAGTAGCAGGTGAAGGAGAAGGGGAAACACCAGGGACGAGGGAGGGGACAGGACCAGGCGAGGGAGGGCTCACCGTGCAAGGAAAGGTTGAAATCCCGCACTCCAGGGACCTCCTAATGGCCTCAGAGGGCAGTGGAACTAGATGTTGTAAAGAGCATAGGTCCGCTGACGAATAGCGAAGCGTTAGGGCAGGGTGAGGGGCCGTAGGCCGCAGCCGGCCGCGGACGGGCGCAGACGGGCAGGACTTTGGCTTGACTTCGGCGCGAAGTCGGCGCTCCCGCTGCGCTCGTCCGCTGTGCTTCCGCCAAGCCACCATATTATGTAGTGGGGGCGTTTAACCACTAAACCGCTAACCTCCGCTGTATGAGGCAGGGCGGAAGTGGAGAAAGGAGGCGGGTGAATGGCGCTCTGCAAGGCGACCCTCCGCGCAAACGGCACTCAGCCGGGGCGGACCGGGGTCTAGAGCGTGAGGAGGCACCTGGTTGTTTGTTATGTGATTTTAAGAGTTTGTGTATATGAACTGTAAATTATCTTTGTAAGATAAGAAAATGTCATAAAAAGATAAAATACTCATACTATTTATAAACAATAATAAATTGAATAATTGACTTACTTTTGGGTGATGAGTCTACATACTGTTGAGTGATATTAGTACACAATTTATTGGTGTTTTTTATATATACATATATTGGTTTACATTTTCAGTTTTTTCACTTGGCTATAGACCGTTTCAAATTCATTATGTTTCCCTATGTATAGCAAGTGCATTATTAGTATATAAGGGTCCCCTTCTTCCTAAACTATACCTGGCTTGCCCTACATTGGCTCCCGGCTACTGTGGACTGACACCATCATTGGCATCAATATTAGGTCAGTATATAGACCTTCTCCCACATACTCCTCCCTTGATTGGCGGTAGCACCCACTAACTTATCACATTCATATCCTAGGTTGCCTTACCCCTTTGTCCTGAAGAAGACCTGCATGCGGGGGCTTCAAATTGCCCTCTTCGCACAAGACGGGTCGAAACGTTGACACATCTCCCCAGCAAGGGCCTGTTTCATAAATTATCCCCTACAAAACTAGATGTTGCATTTAAGCACCCATGAGTAATGTAAATAGAATTATAAACATATCTTGGACAAGCCTAAGAATACTGGCTCTAGTCTAGACCAGTACCCTTCTTTAATAAAAAACAGTGTGTACCTTTAAACCTCCTGATTTCCACTCTCTTCTCACGAGCACTTCTTCATTTTTCCTATCCCTTGTGCAACCTTTCCTGCAAACTCTATAAGGTAATAACATTACCTTTTGTTTGATGTTTGTATTTGATTACAAAAAATATAAAAAACAATTAACCTACTTAAGTGACATATGTGTGGGGGTATTTTGTATATATATATTTCTGAGGAATTATTTGTTTTTCTAGGGTGTATAGTCTTAAAGCATTGTATTCATTACTCGTGGTTGACCCTCTTTGCAACCCTTGAACCGTCATTTTTCTTATTTTAATACTTTCTCAAAGTCAGTCAAGGATCAACCTTTCATAATATATTGTACCCAGGTCCTGTGACGCTTATTGGGTTACCCCATTATTTTATAATGCTTGGGACTTGGAGACATTTGCACATCGTATTTCATTGTTTGAATGGACCAGCTACCGGAACGAGTCGGCCGGAAGGTAACGCTACAGACGGCTCTCAGAGGGCCTTCCGAGCAAGACAGGAATTGACCCCTAAGAGCGCTCCTGGCTATTCTACAAATAACTGTCAATTTTTTGTGCCATCACTTTCTTTCTTTTCTTTGATTCATCATTTTCTTTTATTCTGTGTACTATTCTACTTTTATTCTGTTTTTCTTGTCTCTTCTTCTCTGTTTCGTATTGCATTCTTTTTAGGCTTCTCTTACTTTCATTTAACCTTTTTTCCCTCCTTTTGCCCACTCACCCCTGCTTTTCCAACTTTTTCATTCTTTATATTTTTACTATCTCTTTTGACCCATTTCAACTTTATCTCGCCCTCCTTCTTTCTCTTGTTCTTCACTACTCTCTGTGTCCTTTTCTTTTGCTATGTTCATCTAATTGTGTCTTTTTTCTTCCCTGCTGCCTTCTCACCTGTGATTCGCACCACTGACTTACCTGCTGCTTCTGTGTTCTCCCAACACTCACTCCTGACACTGCCAGCCCTCCCTCAGTCTGGACGTACCTAATGATGGGCAAAACATGGACAAGCTACCAGTGCCCTGAAGGTGAGCAAAAGGCAATCCCATCACCAACAGTCAGTGCCCCTTCTGTGCCTAGCACCAGTACCCCTGGTCTGCTTCCTAACCACTGCAGTCCACAACACTACTCGTCCACTGACCTCCATGCCTTGGAAGCCATACACCCACCCAGGCGCTGCTCCTGCCCCATCAGCATCATAGGTGCTTTTTCTTGCCCCACATTCTGTTAGTCTTGCTCATCTTCCTACATACTACCCCGGTCCCTCTTCCTCACCCCATACACAAAAGAACACTGCATAATTCCTCCACTCAGAGCACCCATCTGAAATTTTTACTCCTCAATACCCATTTGCTCATCAAACACACAATAAAAGGAAGTGACTTCCTACACCACCTCTCCATGGACCTTCTCTTCCTCGGAGAAACCTGGTTCAACCCGTTATCTGCTCCCAGCACTGCAATGAACAACACCCACCCTCAGCTTCAGGACTGCAAGACAAGACAGAATCAGCAAACCTGGAGGAGAACTAGTCATTATCAATAAAAAAACATTCACTGCTCAATTACATTTTCAGACACCAGCGACCACCTTAAACAGGTGGCTTTCAAGCATCTCAAGCAACACCACCCTGGGAGGAGCACTACTTTACAGACCTCCTGGACCAAGCTCACCCTTCAGAAAAACCATTGCGGACTTAAACGGTTATGGAAACCTGTCGGTCCGTGTATGAAATGTCAATAGGGGGAGTCAAAAACACCCAAATAAAGTATTGGCAAATAATTAAAAAAAAATTAAACCCACAACCACAAATGCACCTACATAAAGGGCCAACACCATGACCATGATCCTTTGCCACAAATGCCAATACTCACAAGGAGCTTTCACCAGACATTCCTTGCTCTCTGCCTCACACACTCACACACCCAGCACAGATATAATTTCACTAAAAAAACACATATGCACACAACTTGTCACTGATTAACACTCAGATCTACACTCACCCTCACCCTCATCTTCACACTCTCCCTCACCATGTCCGAAAAGGAAGCCTCCACCTTTTACTGATAAGGAGATGGAAGTGCTTGTAGATGAGATTGTCAGAGTAGAGCCACAGTTATTTGGTAACCTAGTCCAACCGCCCCCCCCCCCTTGCCCAGAGAAATAGGATGTGGGAGAGGAAAGTTAACAAGGTGAATGCTCAAGCACCTTGCTTGTGCATAATGGAAGATATCAGCACCAGGTACTATGATGTGCGCAGGAGGGTCAAGAAGCTGATGGCCAGGGAACTTTTCCAAAGCCAGCCGACTGGTAGTGGCCATCCTGCACAACCTGTCCACTTTACATCCAGGGAGGGGAAGGTGCATGACATCCTTCTGCCGGAGGGCATTTACGGAATCCCAGGATCACAAGACTCTGGTGAGTACACAATCCACATTCAAATACAGTTTAATCACACCTCTAGAGACAGCACTTCAAGGGATAAAGTTAAATTAAGGCCAGTTAAAAATGAAAACACGTACTCGATTCTAATAGCATGTGATGTATATGTCATATTTTATACAAAAATAACTCAAAATATACATACTGGGATTATGCGAGCCTCACAGTCAGTGGCAAAGTACCAGAAACATGGCAGACACTGCTGTATGCTGTCTGGAGAACAAGGCCTGATGGGAGTTGTAGTCAAGTTAAACTACACGCACCAGTGACAGACATCTTGTCCCAGTACTTTTCCACTCACTCACAGGAAAGCACAGTCACAGGTAGTCTGCATGGGATGCCTGGGAAGGTGGGTTTGGCCACAGGCACCATGGGACTTGTAGTCACTGCAAACACTCCTCCACACACAGAGCCCACAAATACATGCTGGTATTATGCAAGCCTCACAGTCATTGGAAAAGTACCAGCAACATGACTGACACTGCTGCATGCTGTCTGGAGAACAAGGCCTCATGGGAGTTGCAGTCAAGTCAATCTACACGCACCAGGGTCTGACAACTCTACATTAGACTTCCATTCACTGGCAGGTAGACATAGACCCAGATGACCTGTTTGGGTAGTGTGGGAGAAGGAGTGTTTGCAATGACAACATCACCTATCAGGCTCTTTCCCACACACACACTTTCACATATAGACCAACAAGACTACCAGGAAGAGTGGGGTCCTGACAATGATTGGAAGTGTACTTGCAGGATGACTGACACGTGTGCATGGTGTTAGAGTTGTCCAGAACTCCTATCATGGGCTTGTTCTCCTCACACCACTACCCAGTGTCAGACATCTTGATAGTACAGTTTCCATTCAGTATTAGGGATAGCATAGATCCTGGTCTTCTGTCTGTGCTGGCTGTGATGGTGTGAGTAGGACGAGGCATGATGGGTGGAGAAGTCAGTGCAAACACTCATCCTCACACACACACCAACAAGACAACATTTAAATGAGCTTACATTACAGTCAATTATAATGTACTGGCAAGGTGTCTGGCCCTGCACACTGATGTTTTGAGTCCAATGCACTGTTGGTGAGAAGTGCACAAATTAAACACCTGTCACCATTGTCAGACATCTCAGAAGCACATTGCCAATCATCATCAGGAAAGTAGACTCACAGTTAAGATATTTAGGATGTGTTGGAAGGTGTGTGGAGTACAGAGCATGATGGCAGATGGAGTCATCTCAAACACTACTCCACACAAACAGCACAAACAGACCACCAAGAACCATACATGCCTGATGGTGAATAGAAATCCACTGACAAAATGGCTGACACTTGTGACATCTGCCTGTACAACGACGCACTGCTTGTGGACTCATAGGCACCAATCATCAGTGTCATACAACCTGCGAGTATATTCACACTCACTGTCAGGGAAGCAGAGTTACAGGTAGCCTTTTGCTGATGTGTGGCAAGGTGTGTATGGGCCAAGGCATCATGTGACATGTAGACATTGAAAATACTCATCCACCCACCCAGCAATGCAAACTCCCCATGGCATATGCTTACATTACAGTGAGGAGCAGTCTACTGGCAAGGTGGATGACACTGCTGCATAGTTTTGATCTTGAAACCAACTCCCAGCAGGCCCTGTGCACAAAACATCATGCAATTGTGTCAGCCATCTTGTGAGTACATTTACTTTCACTGTCAGATAGCCATTTCCACAGATGAGCTGGTTGTGCTGGTTGTGAGGAGGAGTATCTGCCATGATCATATCTACCATCATGCTCTGGCCTCCACACACCTTCATACATAGCCAAATTAGCATATATGAGACTCTGATTACCTGACAGTGTGTGGCAATGTGCTTCCAAGATGTCAGACACTGCAGCATGGTGTCTGGAGCAGAAAGCTTTGATGTGTTTTGCAGTCAAGTCAAATAGTCACCAGTGTCATATATTCAGCTGTGATAATTTGTATCACAATGCGGTAAGCATAGTAAATGCAGGTCTGTTTGATGTGGGTGGAAAGTTGTATGTAGGACAGGGCCTAATGCAATTTGAAGCCATTAAAAACACTACTCCTCCCATCCAGACTAGCTAACTCCAACTGGCCTAAGCCACACTCACAGTGAGGGAAAGTGGATTAGCAAGATGTCTGACACTGTTACATGGTATTTGGAGCTAAGGTCCATGATGTGAGTTGCATTAATGTCCAAAACCATGCACCAGTACCAGCCACATTGCCAGTACATTCACCCACACACTGTGAGGTTACTATAGGCACACAGGTGTCAGCATGTCTGGGTGGGAGCAGGTGTATTTGCAATGGGTATAACTCACATCAGGTCTTGTCAGACACACAATCTTCCCAACCAGCCCAACTAGCCAAACAAAAAGTCTGTTTACTTGTAAGTGAGTAGCAATGTACTGACAAGATGTTTGATAATGTGGACTGGTATTTTTAACTCAAGTCCCTGTTTGGATTTTTACAATAATCAGACACCAGGCACAAGTGTCACACATCTCAGTCTATTCCAATCACCGCACCGAAAACCTTCTGACATGTGGTATGTTATCACTGTGTGGGAAGAGTGTGTAAAGGACAGAGCCTGGTGGGAGTTGGATTAATGTTAAACAATACGACATCTACCATGAACAACCACTTTACCTGGGACAATGCCTAACTAACAATGAATGGAAATGCAACAGCAAGATGCTGACACTGGTGCATGGTGTTTTATGCACAAGGTCTTTTCTGTGATTTTGATTCACATTTAACACCATGCACCAGTGTCTGCAGCCTTGCCAGAACACTTACCCTCACTGACAGTTAGTCAAAGTCAAAGAGGACTGTGCTGGGATGCTCTGAGGAGGAGCATTTCTAAATCCTACTAATCATATCAGGCAGTGGACAACATACACCTTCATCAACATCCCAAACAGACCAACATGAACTAAGCGTACAGAAAGTGATTTTGACTTTACAAGCAGAATGCATTACACGGGGCACTGATGTCTGACTTATCAACAAATAACAACGTTAACTTGTGCTCAAAACACGAGGCACCAGAGTCCGCCAAACTTGTCAGTACACATCCACACACTTGCAGGAAAGCATAGTTCTAAGTGTTCTGCATTTGAATGCAAGAAAAAGTGTGCGTAGTACATGGTCTGATGGGAAGTCTGTCCATTGTGACCACTCATCTGCAGATAAGACCACTAAAAATCGTAATTACCTAACTGAGTGGACATACAAATATGAAATGGCAGGGACTGTGGCATGCTGTGTTTTGCAACTGGGGTGGTGTGGTGAGCAAAAGAATGATGGATTTAACCGAGATCCTTGTGACTGGGGGTGAATATTTGCATTGTCCAGTATTCCGTCCATCAACTGTTTCTTTTGCATGTCCCACCCTAAGAGGGAAGGGTATGGCCAGATGTGGGTCCACTGGATTTAGGCTAGCCTGGCTGATGAAGGGTGATGCCCTGAAACCGGTCCAAGGATGCTTGTTTCCGGTCCAGGGAGGACCTGGCTTGGCAGTTCGGGCTGGACTGTTCCCACAAGGAACAGGGTCAAGACTTATTTGCATATGGCTGGGTCCAAACTGGGGTGGTGTGTTGAGCAAAAGAATGATGGATTTAACCCAGATCCTGGGGGTGAATGTTTGCATTGTCCAGTATTCCATCCATCCATTGTTTCTTTTGCATGTGTGGTACACAAGGCCATGAGGCAAGTTGTCTACAAGTCAGAAACAAGCTTCCAGTGCTAGACAGCCGGCCATTATATTTGGACACACTGTGAGCTAAGCTCATGTCCTGGTCGCCTGTTAGCACTGGGCATGAAGGTGTATGTGGGAGTGGCACTGATGGGACTTGGAATAACAGCAAACACTTCTACACTCACAGCATAACCATAATTGTATTTATCTCACTGTGAAAGTAAATATGTGGACAACCTAAACACACCTGTGTCATTCATAGGGTGTCAATAACCAGTCAATGTCATCCAACATGCCATGGAAATCAAACACAACAGGCCCATTGATGCACATACCTGGACATGGCCATCAATCCCCCCTCTTGTCTCAAAAACAGAGTCATCACAAAAAATATGTCTGCATCATGAATTAAGGAGTCCTATCTATTAACAGTTACTTATCATGAGCTTAGTTAGCCTATGTAATGTGTATGATTTGAGTTGTAGTGGACACTCACATCAGTCATTGAGTTATGTTTGTACCTACAGTGCCAGCTGAGGACAACACTGGAACCGTCCAGGACAGCCAGACCCAGACTCAGATCGACCAAGAGCCCTCCGGTGTTGATGACTCTTATCTTTCTTCTGGTGACAACAACAGACCTGGGCCTTCTGGTTTGGGTCACCCCACAGCACCAGTGGCAGAAAGAATCCAATCCTCTGCAAACACTCCTGCCTCAGTTGCCAACACCCAGCTGACCCATACCCGCACTGGCGCAGCATCCAGTGAGACCAACAACACCACAGCAACACAGGCCACTCTGGAGTTACCCAAGAACACCAATGACAACGAGGAAGGAGGCTCTGTGTGGATTCTGCCAGCACCAACTGGTCCTGCTCGGGTGGATAGGGGTAGTGGGAGGAGTCGTGGGGATCGGCAACATCATGCAGCTGGTGCCGATGATGTGGAGATCCAAAATCTCTCCAGAATCCTCAATGCATATGAGGATTCACAAGGAGAGATGGGCCAGGTCATAGGGATACTCAGGACTTTGCACCAGCAGCAGGCAGCCCGAAATGAAAAAAACTGGACAGGTTTATGTCACAAATGAATGAACAGACTGAGGTGTACAGGGACATTGCCACCTCCCTCTGCAAGATTGCCACCAACATCTCCACCCCTCCCTGTGTGCCTACCACATTCACTGCAACAACATCTGCAACAGCCACAGGGAGGGATGTGGACTCTGGCGGAGCGACACCTGCACCACAGCTGCCTGCACCTGAGGGTCACCCTGAAAAACATGGAGTCAGTCATCCAAAGAAGAAACGGTGAGAGACAGATGTCTATGCATCACACCCAGCAAGTGACTTCCTGCTCCTGATATCCTCCATTGTGTGCCAACAATTCACTGTGTTAACTATCACAGAACGCTCCCACATTGGCTGGAGCATCTAAGTTGGACCATGTGGCTCTCATAACTGTGCATCTACGTGGGAATGCCTCCACAACAAACAACACCAACTACTATCAGCACTTATATAATTTAGTTTGGTTTGTTGATGATACCCCCATGATGTGCACTGACATCTTCACATTATGCACTCAAATAAATAACTCTGCACTAAAAAAATTGGTAATGTTGTTACTTGTAATAACTAAGGTAATAACTGTAATGATGTTAAAAAAGGCAAAGAAGCGAGTGTGCACAACAATGGTAACACATCACTTTGAAGGAGTACATTACTGTCTAGTGAGTATATGTACATTGTCTCAACGAATCACTGACAAAATATCGAGTACCACAGTATGGAGGTACAAAAATATTGACAAAAATATCAAAGTCAATAATATCGACATCCTATCTACATCATGACAAGTACAAAAATATCGATGTCTAAAATATCACTGTTAAAAATATCGTTTTTTTAAATGTTAAAAAAAATGTACATTAAAGTACAAAATACATATAATTAAAAGAAACATAGTTAAACATATTTTAAAATGTTTAAAAGTCATAACTAATACATATAATGTTAAAATAAATTAAACATATACATATAAAATATAATATATGCTTACTAATATTCGGAATTTATTTTTTAATAACATTCATTGTTTAAAACATTTTATAAATTAAAAATACATATATACACATTTAAAAATAATATAAATACAAGTATATATACCAAGTAACAAACTACAATAGTTTTAATACTTTTAAAATAAATTATACACAACATTAACTAAAATAATACAGAACAATATTGGAATAAAATTACTATTCTAACTCCAGAGAGTGCAAAAGAAGGGAAAGTGTTGGATAGCATAGTGGTAAAAAATATTATTCCCACTCCAGTGAGTGCAACAGTAGGGAAAGTGTTTGATAGCGCAGAGGTAAACATTACTATTCCCACTCCAGAGAGTGCAACAGTAAGGAAAGTGTTGGATAGCGTAGGGGTAAAAATCACTATTCCAACTCAAGAAAGGGACACAGTTGAGAAAGAGTTGGAAAGCGTAGGGGTAAAAATTACTATTCCCACTCCAGAAAGTTCAACAGTAGGGAAAGTGTTGGATAGTGAAATTGTTAAAATTACTATTCCCACAACAGTGAGTGCAACAGTAGGGAAAGTGTTGGATAGTGTGGGAGTAAAAATTACTATTCTCACTCCAGAAAGTGTAACAGTAGAGAAAGTGTTGGATAGCGTAGGGATAAACATTACTATTCCCACTCCAGAGAGTGCAACAGTAGGGAAAGTGTTGGATAGCGAAAGGGTTAACATTAGTATTCCCACTCCAGTGAGTGCAACAGTAGGGAAAGTGTTGGATAGCGTAGCGGTAAAAATTACTATTCCCACTCCAGTGAGTACAGCAGTGCAGAAAGTGTTGGATAGCGTAGGGGTAAAAATTACTATTTCCCCTCCAGAGAGTGCAACAGTAGGGAAAGTGTAGTATAGTGTAGGGGGTAAACATTCCTATTCCCACTCCAGTGAGTATAACAGTAGGGAAAGTGTTGGGTAGCGTAGCGGTAAAAATTACTATTACCACACCAGAAAGTGAAACAGTAGAGAAAGTGTTGGATAGCATAGGGGTTATAATTGCTATTCCAACTCCAGAGAGTGCAACAGTAAGTATGTAAGTAAGTAATGTTTATTGTTTAGTTAATTAAAACCATAACAATTTTAAAACAAGAACCAAAAAGCGGATAAAAAACAGTATTATACAAAAGGTTAAAAAGACAAGAATTTAAATATACAGTCACTTCTTCTCTACATAGGGTGTCTAAAATGTCCATTGTTAGTAATAACAACAAAAAAAAAAAGAAAAGCGAAAAGTCCGTGCCGGGAGTTAGCCCTCATTTGGCCATGCTTCCGAACCTTTTAGCACAGCTTTGTAAACGCTTTGAGAAATGTAATCCGTCTGCCATTCAATGGGGGATCAGAGGGGTTTAGGCATGCCATTATTGCAGCTCTGCAAGATCTAATACCCCTATCATGAAGCATTTTTTTAAGAAGATCGCTCGCTCCTCCTGTGGTTTCTTGCATGTGCAGATTACGTGGACAAAATCTTCTTTGTAGAAGTTGCACAGCTGGCATGATTGGGGGCCTGTATGCAACCAGGCGGGCAGGTCAGCCAAGGATGGTAATGTTCCAAAACGTAGTGTCATAAGTTGCGTTTTTACATTAATTGAAAATGTTTTGCTCAGGTATGCCGCCGGTGCAAGGGACTTATAGTGGTTTAACACCATACATGCGTGCGACCTTGATCTAAAAGTATTTTTATCCAATAGAGATGAATGGATTTTTGCCGCCTTATTTACAGCTTGCTTAAAAGATTGGTACGGCAAATGTTTGTTCCATAATTCCATTGTGCATGTAGTGGAGAGGGATTTGCAGGGGTATTGATTAAAAGGAGAAGTTTTATCCTCATTTAATTCACACCAAAGGGCTTTGTTGATTTTTGATGTGGCTGCATTTAGTTTCAGGTTTTCACAGTCGCGTACATTCTTCCTATTTCATCATTTATTAGACCAAATTCAACGCGGACCTGGGCTGGAGAGCCCGACCTTTGTATGTGGAATACTTTTTTGTAGATGGAAGATATTAGTTTATTTATGAGCTCCCCATCCTCACCGTAGAAGGCAGCGCTGGCGTATGCTAGAGTTGGCAGGATTTTGGCCTTCATTACAGAGAGCAAGGGTTTATAGGAGGGACCCTTCAGCTTTTTAGCCAGTAGACTGAAGGCAAATGTTAGGGCACTTGTTCTTTGAGACATATACTTTTTTTGCTCAGTGAGGTTTTTAGAGTTGTCAATGTAGAGGCCTAGGTATTTGTATTTTGTTACCTCCTCTAGCCGAGTTCCATTAAGCCAAATTGTCTGTTTTCTTTGCTTTTTGCTACCAATCACCATAGTTTTAGTTTTGCATGTGTTTATTTCAAGTTTATTTTGTGAGATATAAGATGACATTTCATTAAGGCATCTTTGTAGACCGATCTTTGTTTAACTCATTAACACCACGTCGTCTGCATATGAAAGATGCGAGAGCCTCAATTCACCAAGCTTTGGTGGATGGGAGTTAATACTGTCCAGCCTTTGAGAGAGGTCTGATAGAAACAGATTGAAACGGTATGGGGCCAGGACGCACCCTTGTTTTAAGCCTCTGGTGGTCGTCAGTTTCCTCGATAGTCTGGACCCATCACCTATCTTGATCCTTAGCCAGGTATTTGAATAAAATAGCAATATGCCTTTTAATACCCTGTCAGGGATGTCCCAGGCTCGCAGCTTTTTCCACAGGAGGTGACGATCGACACTATCAAAGGCCTTGCCTGAAACCCAGCTGGTTAGCCGGGATGAGGTTAAGATTGTCAGACCATGCCTTAAGATCTTCTAGCACCCTGGTGGCGTAGTATTTCGCCTCTATGTCCAGCAGGGCTATCAACCTGTAGTGAGCTGGATTTGCTCTGTTACCTCCTTTAAATATTGGAGTCAGAATCGAACCTTTCCAATTTTCTGGTATTGTATTTATATCCTCTATTTCTTGGTAAAGATAAGAGAGGTAATTGCCCCAAACCGAGATGTCATGTTTAAAAACTGCTTGGGGGTTGCCGTTGGGGCCTGGCGCACCGTCGTTTCTGCCTTTCTTGATTATGAGTATGACTCCTTCACTTGGGGGGGACATGTAGTTCGCTGGTGGTGTCAAAGAGGTGTTTCCTTCTAAATGGTTTATTTCGACATCTGTCTGGTCTTTTTTTTGTGGAGTAGGGGCCTCTTCTGAGCTGATAGTTTCTATGGCCCCTTTGGGTTTACCATTTCCCACTACTAGATCGTAGGAGTTTCTTTTACTTTCTGAAAACCTCATGGTTAAAAATTACGCCCACTCCGATTCTGGTAAATTTGAGGATAAAGCTTTGGCTGGCCGATTCAAATTGTTTATAATTATCCAGAACTGTTTTGAGTTGGTTTTCTTTGAGCTGCAGAGGAGTTCTGCCCAGAATTTGTTGTTGCTCTTTCTTTTCTCGTCCCAGAGGTCTATTTTATAGCTTTTTCTGAGCTGCCTTGCCCTGTCCCATGCAACTGTGTCAGGGGCTGTTCTTTTTAACATCCTTATGGATTCTTTAAATTCACGTTTCAAAGTTTGCAGCCGTGCTGTTGATGTTTTTCCCCGGGCGTTTGTTTGGCTGAGATTGTTTATCTTTTTTTTTCCAGGCGACATCAATGTTGTTCGATCCGCAGTGAAGTTTTCCCACGTTTGTATTTTATTCTAGGCCCCGGTTTTACTTGTAATTAGCTTTTCTTTTATTTTTGACTGTAGTGTTTCAATTGAATCGTGTGACCATTTTAGGCGTTTTAAGTCAACTGTGTGTATGTTGCCTACTACTGTTGCGTTTACCTGATGTTTGCTAGTTTGTAGTCTAAAATGGATCAGCTGATATGAGTGGTCGCTCTTAGTTGTAAATTCTATCGAAAAGTGGGAAAAGTATGGTAGCAGTGAAACTGAGATTGCTGTGTAGTCCAATCTTGATCTTGTTTTTCCCCCGTGGAATGTAAACTTAGGGGGGAAATCGTCAGGAGTCCGACCATTCATTACTCTTAGCCCGAGAAACTCTAGGGCATTTACGAACCCTTGGCCTGCGTGGTCGACATTTGGTCTCGTTGGCTAGTAATGGTGTGGAACAGACCAAATTATATTGTCAGATTCTAGAAATGTGTCCTCATCCGGAGTATGAATTAAATTTGAGTTAAAGTCCCCAGTGAGTATCAAGTCCCACGAGGGGAAGGTTCTTCCGATATTTGTGATGGTAGTGATTAATTCTTTGTTGTGGGCTAGTTTTTTTCTGGCTGTGGGGTGTGCGTAAGTGTTCATCAAGAGGACAGTTTTTGTTCTGCTAGCAGGCCCCAATGTCAATTTGATCATTTGAATGTTTGGTCCTACTGTTGCCATTTGTTCGCTCTCAATTTTTAGCTCTGCCGAAATGTAGACTGCCGGGCCCCCTTTAGGGCGACCAAAGATTTTAGTTTTGGCGGCTGGGACAGTATAGTGGATGTAGTTTGCCAAAGGGAGAGCTTCTAGTCCCCAAGTTTCTTGTAGAGCTATTATATCGTAATTTTCCCATTTTTTTGGGTGAGCTCCATTCTCCAACCATTTTTTTGCCCCGGCGATGTTCCACGAAAGCATCTGTATGTTGCACGGGTCTTGAGTTGCTGGGGTGTTTTCGGTTGGTCAGTCCATGATTTCAAATTTAGCACTGCTGGCAGCCAGCTCCAGTTGTCCTTTGCCCCTTCCCTTCTGTTTGCCAGGACATTCTGTGGTTCCCTTCTCTGTATTGTAGAGAGGGTGCCACCAAATGCCCCTTTAAGAAATATTTAGTTTTTCGGCGTGGTGTCTTCTCGCCATTGACCATTTCCGTTGCCGGGTTTAGGAATGTTATTCAGGGGGCCAGGATAGCGTGGAGCCTCTGGTTTTAGCAGTTTAATTCCCCAAGCTTCAAATTGTGCTTTAGAGTCCATAATATGCTGAGCGTCTTCTACAGTTAGCCAGGTTGTCAGTGTTATCTCCTTGATTTTTTGGTGTTCCATTCCTATGAATTCTACTACCAGTAGGTTCGCTGTGGTCAAATATTTTAACGATGGTATGTTTGCTGTTAATTTCAATATGTTCCCCCTATTCAATATGTCGTGGAGGACCTTGGAATCATATTCTGGGATTATCAGTAGTTGCCTTTCTGTTGGAACGTTAAAGGGGCCTAGCCATGGCGTTGGGTCTTCTACCTTGTTTCCAACTTTAATTTGCTTTTTGTCGTCTATAATCTCAACTTTTATATTGTCTTGTTGGGACTTGAAAACCACCGCAGGGTGTTCGACCTGGAGAGCATCCACCCAACGACCTGCTTTGTAGGTAGTTTCTACTTCCTGGACCATGTGTCTTTGGTTTGTGTCTTCTTCGTGTATCAATTGTGGGTTCCTATGATTTTCCACCGTTCTAATGGTTCCACAAAAACTGGCCATTTGGGGTTTTGGGATGTCATTTTTCTCGACATCTATCATGCTATCACCACACTTCTGTTTCCCCGTATTTGAGGTTTCTAGGTTGTCGAGGGCCTTTCTTGGTTCTTGCTGTTCTTCTGCGTGTTCTTTCTTGGTGGCGTGGTCCATTTCTATTTTAGAGTCACCTTGGTTTTTTCCAACTTTGTTTCCTGAGCCTTTTTCTACAAGGCTATTGTGAGCTGAAGAGCTGGTAGTCGTTGTTCCTAGGTGGTCGTGACTTCTCGTATCCTCTTTGATAGTTTGTTTACATTGCCCTCTTTTAATCTGAGGAAATTTAAGGTGGATGGGCTTCGTTGTTTGTTGGGTACCAATTAGGTTCCCTGATTGGCTAGCCTTTTTAGTTGGCCCGTGTTTGATGTAACCTTTTCTTTCAGCTTGTTTATCCTGTTCTTCCAGTTCTGAGCAGGTAGAGTTAGCAGTAAAGTCGTCTGCTGAACTAACCGAAACAGATGTTATATTACCAGACTTTGGTAGGCGGAACATTGGATAGATCTTTATTGTATGCTGCTCTGAGGGCAGGGACACTTTGTTGCACGCTTTCCTGTCGCAGTTTTTTTGTTTGCGTGATAGTTTTTGATGATTGTTGTTTGGCCATACCTGCTTGTCTGTTTTATCATCTTCACGGGGCTCTGGGCTTGAGAGAACTTGCTTGTTTTCTGTATTTGCTTTTGTTGGTTCGTTTTCTTTTACCTTCTTTTTTTCCTTCACCCCCAGAGTGGGTTTATTAATTTGGATTATTTGTTCAAGGAGTGTGGGCAACAAACTTAATTTGTCAATTATAGGACTACATGCACACTGGGCAGAATATTTTGCCTGGGCTCTTGAAATAAAGTTGTTCATGTTCTCCAATTTCGAATTGATCCCTGCAATTTGTGTTGCTATGATGTTCATCAGATCTAATTGGATGTCCATCTTGTCATTTTGCATGTTAAACGCACTTATTGTTGTCTGTAATGTATTCAGTAAAGATTTGGATGTCTCCGAGAAGCCGCTTTGTTTACTGGCTGTCTCTCCTTGTTGATAGTTTGATTTTAATTCTTGAGACTGTTTTGGATATTGGGCTTGGTGAAGCTGTTGGGTGCTATCATCAATCTCCGTACAGGGTGTTTTATTGAGTGGAGTAGTGTGGCTCACTGGTTAGAGGCGGCAGGCCTGAGAGCAGAAGTCAGCCTGGGACCAGGGTTCAATTCCCGACGCGGCAGGGTCGTGGACCTTGGTCAGCGGACTCGATAATTCTCGCTTCGGTGCTTACTCTAATCAGGGGTTCCACTCGGTAACTCTGGGCACTAGCTTGCCTAATCTCCACAACGGCCCCACCAATTCCGGGGATGCCTGGCTCCACCTTGGGGACTCCCAGCGTTATACAGCGCCGGGACGCCCCGTTGGTGGGGCAGCTGTGCGCTTTACAAGTATACTACATTTACATTTACATATTTAGGGTAGTTTTGGTTCCCTGGGGGATTCCTTTAAAGTCTGATTATTTTGAGGTTTGACCTGGTGCTTTCTGCCCTTTTGGGAAATCATTTCGGAAGCAGTTAGTTGTCTTGGGTCTCTAGTTGTTGATGACATTCTTTCAGTTGGCCAGATTTTATCCATATCTTCTCGGTCTTCTTGGTCCTGCTGATGGACCTGGACGGCTGTCTGAAGCCTTGTTGACCTTGCGTTGTTTGTTGCTGGTATCGGGGTGGAAGATATGTGGTCCCCTTGAGATGTTTTGAGGATTGTAGTAGGCGAATAGGATTTTTCCCTGAAGCTTAATGCCCTTTTATGGGAATTTGTTGGGCTTGCTGTCGTATGCAGTTGGTCCATTTGGTTCATTAGTTCTGAGTTGTCTTCGGTAATAGTGTATGCAGTGCTCCTGCTTGTGGTCCCGTCCGCTTAGGGGGCGTCAAAGCTTAGGCATAGTAACTCTTTATGTACCAGACCTATGTTGGTGCGATTAATTAACTCCTTCATGTCTGCCGAGGACAGACCGGATTTTTCCTCAGTCTGGCTCGGTTTTCGTAAGAGCCACTTTCTAATGGTACAGTCTGGGTTTTGCCCCACTTCATTTTGTGCCTTGTTTTTTCCGTTCCCAGGCAGGGAAAATGTCTGGGGAGCTAGAGGTGTCATAAGGACTGAGATCTCTGCTGTTGTAGAGTAGATTGCAGCTCCTGGATCTTTAGGCAATTGGAGTCTATCACTCAGCGCTAGCTTTCTTTTGGCGCCTTCCCTTATGTTTCTAAACATTGTTGTTATTGGGGAGATTAGACAGCTATTTTGCTTGCTGACACACCCTTCTACTTCTGATTTTGCACCTTGTTGTTTTTTTTTCTTGCTCTTGCTCTGCTTGTCTCTCTTAGCTTTCTGAGTTGGCGTCTGTCTGACTCTCCCCGATCTCATTTCCCTAGGTTGGCCTTCTTCGCGGGTCCGGAAGCTGGTCCCTTTTTAACTTCAGCCTAATGCTAGCTTAATGCTAGAATGCTGGAATTTAGCACCACAAGGTTTCTCTTACCCTTCTCTTTTCCCCTCCTGCGCACCCCTTTTATTTTTTGGGGTTGAGTCAGGTCTGCGGGCTAAATGCACTTGCATCCAACCTGTGCCTGCTATGGTAAAACAATGCCCCTTCAGGGCTCCAACGACTGAGATGGTATCGCAGCTTGGTGGCCCGCTCTTCCCAATTGCGCAACCGGGGTCCCTTATCAGCCATGGCTGTTTTTTTTTCTGCGTGCGCACTCAATTCACCCCTCGCACCTCGGTAGGGGTAGTGACTCAATGTGACTCAATGACCTCAGGGCTACCCTCCACAAGCTGCTCCACAGGTCGCTCTGAGGACCTTCCCAACCGACCGAGCCGAACCGGGCACCCCCCTGAGCACCACAAAGCCCCTCAGAGTCAGGGCCCCCGTGCTCCTCACCGCCCCAAGGCTCTCAAGGCTCACCTGGAGGCTCGAGAAGACTGAAGACTGAAGGCTCGTCCTCGCTCCCTCGCCGCTACTCGCCACTCGGTCTCGGTCTCCACTTCTCCGTCGGCGGCCCTGATCCTGTGAGAGACCGCGGTAGATGGGGCTCTGGCAAGGTCACTGGCAAGCTCTGGCAAATTTACTGGTCCATCTGGCAGACCGCCACTGCCACTGTCGAGCGTACACCACCGTCGGGGGCCCTGCCCTGTCTGCCCATCAGACTGCAGGGTGTGATTGCGGGGGGAGCCTGGTGCCGGTGTTTTAAAAACTTCACCGTAATTGCACTGCCGGTTCTAGCGACGCCGCCGCTGCTGCTACCTGCTGCCGGTGACCCGCCTCTCTCCCGCCGCCGCACTTCCTAGTCTTGCCTTCCTTGTCTGCCGGCAATGGCAGCGGTAACGGCAGTAGGAACGGGAAGCGTGGTTGCGGCTATTGAGCAGTGCGGTTGGTTCGCAGGTTCTCGGCTCCCGTTTTCTCCGCGGCTCAACGGCTACCGCTGCTACACCCCCTTACAGGCTCGCTCAGGCTCGCTCAGCTCGCTCTTCCTCACAGCTCCTCCTACTGCACTGGATACGAAGGAAACTGCACGAATGTAGGGAAAGTGTTGGTCAGCATAGATGTAAAAATTACTATTCCCACTCCAGAGAGTGCAACAGTAGGGAAAGTGTTTAATAGCATACAGGTTAAAAATAACATACTTATCAATTAGTTAAATTTTTTAATTAGATAATGAATTCATAATAAATTAACAATAAATTATTTATAAATACCAATAAAAAAATTATAATTACTTTAATAGTATGAAATTACTTCCCCCCCAATCCCCCAATAAACCCCTACCCTGTTACGCATAAAAATTAACACAATTAATATAATTATCACGTAATCGATTAATAACAATTAATTACCAAATAATATTTAACTAACAATAAATTAATGATCACTACCAATAAATAATAATTTATCAAAATTAATGACCAATTAATTATCAATACATGTACATGTATTATCAATACCAACAAATTAATTATAATAAATTAATTGCCACCATATTCCCCTATAAAAACACAACCCACTCCTAAACTAAATTAGCACAAATATTATATGTATCAATGAATCAATTAATAACACTTATTTACTAATTAACAATTAAAAAACAATACATTTATTATTAATACCCAAAAAATATTAATTTATTATAATTAATTTACTTCCCACCCTATTCCCCTAGAAACACATCACCGACTCAATTAAAAAATGAACACAATATATATAATTATCATTGTATCAATTAATAAAATGTTATTACCAATTAATAATTAATTAACAATAAATACATTCTGAATCCCAATAAATAAATATTAATCATTACTTAATTACAATTAATTTGCTTCCCACCCTATTCGCCTATAAACCCACAACCCGCTATGGAATTAAAATGCTAAATTTAATTGAAAATAATTAATAATTTCTAAAAACTATGATTTCATTTACTATAATTAAATTACTTCCCACCCTATTCCCCTATAAACCCTCAACCCGCTACGGTACTAAAACGCAAAATTTACTTTACAAAAAATTCCTAACTTCTGTACATTTAATACTGATATTAAAAAAAATACAAAACATAACAAAACATGGGAAACACATACATATAAAATACATAACACTAACATAAACATTAATATTATTCACATCAGTATTTTTCCTATCTATATTAACAAAAACGATATTCTTGATGTCGATATTCTGTCCCTACGATATTTAAAATTCGATATTTATGTTGCTCGAAATAAAAAACTCAATATTATGTCTGTGCACCTGTCACAACATGATAGAGAGAAACAACCAGGTCATGGCCCAAACCATAGGACATGTTATAGATGCAATGCAAGTGTTATGGTCAAAATACTATCACCATTTTAAGACACAATAAGCACACTTTTTTTTAGCATAACAGTGCATCATGGAGCATGTTTATTTTTAAAAAATTACTTTGGATGTGTGAAAACACACAAGTCATGAATCCTTGTGTATCATCGGATTATTTCCCTGACACAACCTTGCACATTAACACTATTTAAATGGACATTGCACAGTAAGAAAAAGCTGTAACATGTAGAAAAATGTCCATCAGACCAAAAGGAATAGCGTGTCCTGGATTTTCGAAAAAGTCCAATGTTTGTGTAGGTGCAAACATCAGGTGTCTGCTGGGGTCACAAATTGCATGGTTGACACGGCCAAGTACCCTGGTAATGAGAAACATAGAACAGAGTTAGGCACACAGGACTAAGATTTTTCAATTTTGACAAGATTGTCAACTGAAGCACGAGATTGTCAGTGTGTAAACTATCTTTAATTCACCATAACACTGTACATCTCAACTTTTCCATCTCAGAAATACTTATCATACAGCTAGCATCATGGCAATTTGTATACACTCACAAACATACATACACCTTGTGCAGCAGCAACACAACAAAGACTTGGGGCTACGCCCCTACATTCATTGCATACCTAAACTCATGTGAAGGAGTCGTTGATAAGCTGTCACCTCAAATCCACGCCATCATCATCATCCCCAATGTTGTCATGTCCCAGTCCAGGATCCTCCCTCGTGGGCGGATGCTCGTCTCCATCGTCCTGCATAAGTGAAATTCCCGTCCATATAGCCAGGTTGTGGAGCATGCAGCTAGCATTGATAATGTTGCACACCTTCAATGGTGCATATTGTAGGGCTCCTCCCGTTCCATCGAGACAGCAGAATCTTGTCTTCAGGAGACCAAAACACCGCTCAATGACTCTCAAGCTCCTACCATGTGCTGCATTATACCACATTTTGGCAGGGTGACAGGGTTACGGAGTGGTGTCAGTAAGCAAGGTTGGTTGGGGTACCCAGAGTCTCCTACATTGCAAACAGAAAAATATGATCTGTAGCAGCCGCGGTCGGTAGTGGGTGTAACTGCTGGACAGTGACGTGGGTAGGGGGAGGGGCAGGGTGGGGGGTATGAATCTATGGATTACGGAGCTTTACTGGTAACTTAACATATAAATAAATAAATAAAACAAATTTTGTTGCGTGCACCGCATCCCCAAATGCGATGCAGTGCACGCAACAAAATTAGTTTTATTTATTTATATGTTTATTTACCATAGAGTACTACCCCCCAACCCTGCCCCTCCCCCTCCCCACGTCACCAACCGGCAGGTACACCCACTACCGACCGCGGCTGATCTGTAGTTGATTAACAGAGCATTATCAGACATACAATCTACACACAACACAGCACACATGTCACATCACCTACCAACAAGCCAAGCACGGTCATGTTGTGCCCGTGACATCAAACGGGGGATGGCACTGTTCCTCATTATGTAAGCGTCATGTGCAGATCCAGGGAAAAGTGCTCAGATATGGGAGATGATGATGACTGCCAAACAAACAACCTGGGAATTAATTGAGTGGTAATGTTTGCTGTTACGATACACTACCTCAGAAGCCTGTGGAGGTACCAATGCAATGTGTGTGCCATCAATGGATCCAATTGCATGGGATAAGTGCCCCAATGCATAAAATGCACCCTTGATGTCTCCAAATTCTCCCGGTTTTGGAAACTTTATGTATTGCCACAGAAAATTCATCAATGTAGCCAAAACATCTCACAGAACACGGCTGAACTTAGTTTGTGACATTCCACCAGATGTTGCTACAGTGTACTTAAATGTACCAGTGGCAAACAAGTGTAAAGCTGCCATAACCTTCACTTTGTACATCAGTGCAGTTGGATATGGCCGACCAGGCTGTAGATAAGGTGACAACTGCGCAGTCAAGTCTTCAATGATTGGCCTTGTGAGGCGGTACTTCCTGATGGTGTCATGTTCTTCCATGGAAGCCCGGTCAGGAAAGGGCCTGTGGATTGCAGGTCGTCTGTGATACCTATGTGTAGAGTATGGACACAGTTGTTGTCAAATCACAATGTACCATGCAACATGCTTAGAGACAAAGGGAACATGAAATGTGAACACAACTGAACCTACAGATCCTTCAAATACTTGATTTAATTATCCAAATATTTTCCTTATATACATATGCCAGCATCAGTAGCTTACCAGACATGTTATCAGGGTATGGTGACACACCAATTATAGTGGTGTAATGTATAAGTCACTAGTGTCTGACATCATGAATATCTGCAAACAGCACATATTTTGAGGATCAATAGTTAAAATATGTCACTTTAATGTGTTTAAAAATAATGCATGTACATTATTAAGACTGAATAGGAACATGTCATTCAAGAGATGTATAACACTCATCAATCAATCAATCAGGGAATTGTCCCTTTTATATATCCCCTAAATGCGCGCTACTCACCCGTGAGGGTCTCAAGGTGCTGCGGGGGAGGGGGTGTGCAGGTCTGTTCAGTCGAAGAGCCAGGTCTTCCCGAAAATGTTCAGGTTAGGGGCGAGTCGGATATTTGCTGGTAGCTCATTCCAGGTTCTAGCTGCAATGTGGGAGAACGATCTTCCACCTGCTCTGGCACTGTGGATGCAAGGGGTTTCAGCCAGTGCGAGGTTGGCAGACCGGAGGTTTCTTTTGGGTACACAGAAGTTTATTCTGTCATTGAGGTATTTGGGTCTGTTGTTGTGTAGGCATTTGTAGGCGTGGGTGAGGATCTTGAAGGTGATTCTTTTCTCCACGGGGAGCCAGTGGAGTCTCCACAGGTGTTGGCTGATGTGTTCATTACGGGGGATGTCGAGGACAAGTCTGGCTGTGGTGTTCTGTATGATCTGAAGTTAGCGGAGAAGGGACATGTTGATGCCTGCATAGAGTGCGTTTCTATAGTCCAGTCTGCTGGTGATGAGCGAGTGGGTGACTGTCTTCCTAGACTCCAGGGGGATCCATTTGAAGGTCTTTCGAAGGATACGGAGGGTGTTGAAGCAACTGGAGGTGACGGCATTGACTTGTCTGTTCATGATGAGAGATGAGTCGAGTATGATGCTGTGGTTTTTTGCATGGTCTGAGGGGGTAGGTGGGCTCCCGAGGGTGGCAGGCCACCAGGTATTCAAAAGAAGGAGGTTCCCAGCGGGATTCAATGTTGGGGGGCAGGCTAAACGGGGTAAACTAGCAGCAAAGAAAACAGAAACTCTGCCCCAGGAATAGATGTAGGTCCCACAAGGGGATCCTGCTTATACAAAACGACTATCCGGTAGGAATTGGAGCCACACATACATCACACAAGTTTATACTCTCAAAATTTCATTTTATTTATTTGAATATTTAGTTGCTTTTTTGATAAATTCATCAAGATAAAAACACATCACATATGTGTGTATATATAGGATAAAAAGTTTGATAAATCACACTAAGAGTCCCACACATATCATACCTATCAACAATCAAAACCCATTCATAACATGCAGCAAACATTCATGCACTCCACAATACAGTACGTCAATGCCAGTTGGTATAATTCCGTTTAATCAAGCTGTAATAACAAAGAGGGGGATTATTTTTGACTGAGGAGAAGTAAATTCAAAAGAATCCAGATGTCACAATCCGATAGAATTTCATCCCTCCCTAGAATCACGCCGACGCGCGTTTCGGTGTAGGGCTAATTCAATAACGGCGGTCCTGCCTGACAATACGGACTTAGGAGAGATGGATCGCCGTTATTGAATTAGTGTGGGAGGTAAGGATTGAAACCCCCCACGTTGAAAGCACTTTCTGAAGAGGTTATTTAACGTCACCGAGGCTTTCACCGAGGAGTATCCGACATATTCTCGTGGAGTTATACCTTTAATTGGACGGACACATGATCTCGAGTTGATTGATAGTGGAACTTAGCTACCCTCAGAAGTGGGAAGTTGGAGTCACACCTCTAGGAGATACGAATACTTATACTCCATAGATTCCCCTTTTCAACCTTAAATCGGATTCAATAGGTTACCCGGGAGGTACAGAGGAAACAAGATACTCATGACCGAGCCTAAATCCTGTTTGATTTCTCAGAGGCGAACTGACGGAAACTGGACTTCATGCTAAGCCCGCGAACCTGATATTAAAAGTCCCCCTCTATACCGGATATCTTATCCCATGATGCCCTGGTGTCCATGATCTCTGAATCGAGGAATTCGCATTCTTCTTCTGGAATCTGAAACAACGTGAATGAAGGGTGATACAGCGGTGTGTCCCACACATATTGGTACCTCTCTGCCCTGATGAAGGTGTGGTCCTTACGGGCCCTACACCGAAACCCGCGTCGGCGTGATTCTAGGGAGGGATGAAATTCTATCGGACTGTGACATCTGGATTCTTTTGACTTTACTTCCCCTGAGTCAAAAATAATCCCCCTCTTTGTTATTACAGCTTGATTCATCAGAAATATACCAACTGGCATTGACGTACTGTATTGTTGAGTGCATGAATGTTTGCTGCATGTTATGAATGGGTTTTGATTGTTGATAGGTATGATATGTGTGGGACTCTTAGTGTGATTTATCAATTTTTTTCTCCTATATATACACACATATGTGATGTGTTTTTATCTTGATGAATTTATCAAAAAAGCAACTAAATATTCAATTAAATAAAATGAAATTTTGAGAATATAAACTTGTGTGATGTATGTGTGGCTCCAATTCCTACCGGATAGTCGTTTTGTATAAGCAGGATCCCCTCGTGGGACCTACATCTATTCCTGGGGCAGGGTTTCTGTTTTCTTTGCTGCTAGGCCACCAGGTATTGTCCCATGCTGAGGGGGTTGTTCTGAGGATGAGGACTTCTGTCTTCATGACGTTGAGTTTTAGGCAGCTGTTGGTCATCCAGACTGTGATGTCTTGCATTCCTTGTGGTAGTTTAGTTTTGTCGTGGTGGGATCTCTGGTGAGGGAGAGGATGAGTTGAGTGTCATCGGCGTAGGATACGATGTTGAGGCCTTGTTGTAACACGATGGCTGCGAGGGGGGCCATGTAGATGTTGAAGAGGGTTGGATTCAGCGATGACCCTTTGGGGACTCCGCAGGTGATCTCCCTGGGGGCCTAGAGGAAGGGTGGTAGTCTGATACTTTGGCTTCTACCGGTGAGGAATGATCTGTTCCAGTCCAGGGCGGTCCCTTGTATGCTGGCTTTGTGTGGTCTGGCGACTAGAGTGCGGTGAGAGACGATGTCGAAAGCTGCGGATAGGTAGAGGAGGATGAGAGCTGCTGATTGGCCTTGGTCCAGGAGGGTGCGGATATCATCTGTGGCGGCGATAAGGGCAGTTTCGGTGCTGTGGTTGCTTCGGAATCGAAATTGGGATGGGTCGAGGACGGCGTTTTTTTATGTATACATGATTTCAAATACACAATCATGCCCAACACTGTCACAGGTTGGACACTGCCATTCATTTATGTCTACTTTACACATAAATTCACATACACTGATTATTTTCAATGTAGTGGATTTAGAAATAGGTGACAATATCATACACTGCAGTCTGGGGCACACAGATAGACTACTAATTCACATTGCACAAACCTGATGAACATGCATAATGATTTCCCTGTCCAATCATCCAATGGTAAAAGCCTTAGCCATTATTGACACCACAGACATCTACAGTCTGAATTTTTTTAAATTGTGCAATTGGTCATACAGGATACTAATGCAGTGCCAAGGCAAGGCAAGATTGCACATGTACATCCACACATAAAATGATGTTCACTGTGACCAATACAAAGCAGAAACCAGCATTTCCAATCCAGACATGCTTTACATGCATATTATACAGTGTGGCATATGTCTCTTAAGGTTATCTCCTCATGGCTTTATGTCTCATTAATGTACATCTCATTTTTTAATATATATGGTGCATACACACATGTATTGTACTAAGATACATCATACACACCAGTGTGTGCTCTGACGACCGATTATTCAAAGGACGCCTCCTCCACATCCACAAAGAATTGTTTAAAGCCATTGGTTGTCTTGGAAAAAGACGTGGGTCAGTATTCAAAAGATGCATCCTCCGCATCCGAAACTATTCGGTCACAGCCATTCGCTGTTTGTTGGCATGGTGAGCTACATGTGTTTCGACTCATTTCTTCAGCACCAGGAAAACGACTCTGTTACCTCACATCACCAAGGTATCTATTTAAAAAAAGATCATATCAGGAGTGTTTGAAGGTTGAAGTAGGCGTGTTGTTTGCTATTAAAGTAATGCCTTGACTTAATTCATAGATTGTGACAGACGCAAACCTATCACCTTTGATGCATGTATTGATACCGCCTCTGCTGTTTAGATATAAGTCTGTCTGTTCCCTAAAGAATTTACTTGCCAGCGCTACCTGCTTCATTCCTGCACCTCCCCTTCCCTCTGCTGCTGTGACAACATCCTCTGAGAGCTACAATGGCAAGGACACACCCCAGGGCACCAGCTTTCACTGAAGAGGAGAATCAGGCCCTGCTGGACACACTCCTGCCACTACACAGCCAGATGTATGGTAAACCAGAGGACCAGGCGAGTGAGATTGCCAGTGAATTGCCCTTGGACATGTGTGACAGCTCTGCATTACTGGAAGTAGGAATCTCTATCAGAGATATTCATTTATGCTATTTTAAAACATAACTGGGTGTCTGGAACTGATTTTGATGGGCACACTGCTGTAGAAGTGTTTGTCCTGGGTCAAACATGTCATCACTTTCCAAAATGGAACAGAAATTAGATTGTACACATGACTGATGCACATGATGCCACATGCATTACCCTTAGTTATTTGTTAACATATGTAATGAGCAAGGTATATTAGTGTATGATAGACACATGATGCATGTGGACTAAGGGACTATCACAATGTCATCCTTACAGGTCAACTCCCATGAAAAGGAGAGAATGTGGCAGACCATCGCCAAGAAGGTGCGTGATGTGGGGTTTGCATATCGTCGTGTGCGTCATTGCCACAAGAGGTGGCAGGAACTTCGTGGCTGGGCCAAGAAGATTGCTGAGGTCCAGCTGGGCCTGCCACAACTGGGCAAGCGAGGCGGCCGGTGAAGATTTACCCCCATATGCGACACATCATAGTGGTGGTCTTCCCAGACCTGGATGGGCAGTTGAAGGCCCAACAGCAGCAAGGAGGGGGTGAGTCACTTACAAGTCGCATTTCTATCTTTATCCTGGCAGGTTTTGTAATCTGAGCTTGATGGAACTTTAGTGGTTGTAAGTCTGCCAAATGTGCAGACATTCACACTAGATGAAAAAAGCAGATGTAGCAATAAATGACAGTTAATGACCCATTCATTAAGGACATGTAAATTAGTCACGATCAGGGATTGTAACAGTGTTGGCATGCACGTGTGTGCTTAATAATTTACACAAGACGTGTGTATGAGTTTCCGCAGGAATCCCATGACTTTACAAGTGTCTGCACATCCACTGACGTGTGAGTTTGTTCTCAAAGTTTTTGGAACAAATCATTGAAGTATGATATGATAGGTGATTCCACTTTTGCAGATCACATGCTAAACATTTTGTGCAAAAGGATTTCTTCATGTAGAGACATAGATTTGTTTGTCTTGGTACGTGTGCAAAGGTCTTTTTCACTGACGTGCTGCCAATTGAGATCACATGTTTCCCGGGCACATTCACAGCTAGGATAACTTTGATCACATGTCATAATGTCCTTTACATGATGTCATGTCAAAACTTACAGACAACATTTGGAAAAGTGAGTCCATGTGTAGGAGTATGTGATGGTGAAACCACAAGCCATTCATTGTCAAACACAGGTTGTCACTGATTGCAACATGTCATGATTTTTTAGGTATTATGTGAACTACATAGTCACAACTGTTGACCTGTGTTTCTGGTCTTGAATACTCAAACATGATGGTTTGGTAAACAAGGTTTTTTTCCAATTACTGTAAGATTCTGAGATGTAAAATGTGCACCAATTGAAAATTTGTTAACCACATGGTACGTAAGACATGAGCAATCTCAACAGTAGAAAGTGTGCATGCTTTTTAATCAAAGGGATGGACAGTCAGACTTTGTCCATATGATGTTGGACGTGTTCAGTGTAGGCAAGATTGTTCAACAGTGTTGACTGTACTCATGCTGGAAATGGGTTCAGTCACGACAATCCATGCAGTCATTGCACCCAGATGTGCCAGTGGAATGGTATTCCACCTGAGGCATTGCGAAGCTGGAAATTTAATACATGGCAGTTTGTAGACCATTAATTACATCCATGGAACTTTATTTGTTTTCAGTCTTCAAATATATATATGATTCTGCTACATGACACCGTGCATAGATGACACAACCAGTGTGCTATATGCCTGTTGTACCAGCTATGCGTACTGCATCGGTGTCTCCATGATGAACCTCATATGTGTCTACTGACATTGGGTATGCAAAGCTACCGAACACGTTATCAATCATTGTAAACTGTGTAACCTGACTCATGCAATGAGTATGCATTGTGCATGTTTGACAAGGTAGATATGTGAGCCATGACATATGAGCCAATGGTTCAACATTAGATGACTAATGATTTCAGAATGTGTACCATGTTTCAATGACATCTAAGATTCATATAAACGTTTTGATGGCTCTACTCACATGCAGAAGAAGAGAAAGTAATACCAGTCCACAGGTCCATCATGAGCACAAGACTAAACATTCCCTGTCACAAACTCCATTAGTCATTATTCTTGTTCTGAACTTTGATGTTGATATTTGCAAAGTTGCTGATCACATCATGTGTCATTGAGCAATGTGAAAGTGGCAGGCTAACACGTGCCATTTCTGTTAATGCATCATGTGCTAATAGCACAACTCAATGTGATGTCTGATATCTATTTACATCTGTATCTTAACTATGTGTCAACTAGTTATGGATGGCTCATCTTTTTATTACTTGGTCACAGCATCATCAGCTGACTCGGGAGCAGAGAGTGCCACAAATGTTGTGGGAGCAGTATGTTAAACTGGGCCCAGTGAAGAGTCATCGGAGGGGGACGGGACCCAGTGACGGAGAGGGTGAGGGGAGTCTCACTGGCAGCGGATCTGCAACATCTGCAGCCTCTGAATCAGATCACAGCTCCAGTGAGTACTCCCATGTAATCGTGGGGGACGCAGAGACTGCATCTACAACATCAGAGTTCACCTTTACCACCCCTACCATCTCCACTCTCCCTGCTGCTCCCAGTTCCAATGTCCGTGGCCACAACCGTGTTAGCGGCAAACTATCCTTTGGGCCAGGCACCTCACCCCCGACACATGTCGCCCCTGCTGCCCTCAGTGTAGAGACCAATGACCTCCTGAGTGTCTTCCATGCACACACAACTCTTTTGGCGGACATGTCATTGTACATGAGGGCATTCACTCAAACATGTCTGCCCTACAGAGATCAAATCAGGCGATGGTCTCATAACTAACAGCAGCAATATCTTTCCTCAAGCAATATTTCCCCTCCTACCTCTTCCTCCTCCACCGTCCCAACTACTCTCCTTGACCCAAGCACATGCAAACACACACAGTCACACACTGCAACATCCACATGCAGCACACGAACACACAGACAAAAGTCACAAGCCATACACCCGCACAGGCAGCACACTCACACCGAAGGAAGTGACAGCAGCCAACACACATGAATCCAGTGACAGTCTGCATACCTCACAACCCTCTGCCTCCACACCCGCTACCCTTTCAGCTCCTGTACCACCCTCAACCCAGGCTCCCCACCATGTTCCGATTGAATTTTTTCCCCCACAGCCATGCACTCCCCCTCCTAAGAAGAGGAAGCATCTACAGGATGTCATACCTGTAGCCTCTGCTAGCCCCACCACACCCTCCAAGCAACAAAAGGCATCAACTCCCCATAGAAAATCCCTCCAGTCCCAATCAGAAACATCCACTCCTACACCCCATAGATCACCAGACAAGCCCAGTACATCAAAATTAGCTAAAATACCCACCAAAAAGACACCTCCCCTACACTTTTCAGACTCACCCCTCACAAAATATAAGATCCCTAAATAAGTTAAGGCCACACCATCCCTAGGTCAAACTGCCCATCCCACTACAGCTGCACCCCCCTCACAATCAGAGTCAGACACTGCAGTGAAGTTCCAACACCCCGCCATCAGACTCTACCACTGCAATGGACCCTGAAAACCCTCCTGCTCCCATCCCTCCCAAAACACAACCCAGTCCCAAAATGTTTGTCCCCTTTGGTGCCTGGCATGCCCCCAAGATGCCCCTTACAGGAATTGTGCTGGCAAGAATATTTTGACCTGATATTCAAAGGTCACATGGACACTAACCAGTGATGGACTGGTCATTGGCCTTTTGATGTGGTGTATGAATTTCATGGTTGGCACTGCCAAATTATGTCTTGAATCAGACTGTGAAATGCATCACAAGGTCTTACTTTTGTTAGTAAACTAGAGTGGTGTTGTCCTGCTAAGTTTCTGTGTGAGTTGTGGTGGACTTGTGCATTCACTGTGTGATCACACATATGTGTGTTTATTATTTTTCCTGGTCTAGCATCAAATGTGCTATTCCCCTTGAATGTAGCATGCTGACTGTAACTACCTGATGATGAAAATCTCTCATCCTGCATATACAACATGCTATTGATGCATGTTCTGATTGTGATCACAATGATGCTCAGGCACTCAAATATAATTTATACACAATCTGTGATCATTTCTTGAACATGGCATGTATGTTTTTACTGGCCAAACGTTTTGTAGTTAAATGAACGATGCTGCAGCTCAATGTTGTGGTATGTAGGTCAGACTGTCCAGTTGTGAATGATCTCCCTGCAAGTTCCCTATATTGAGGCCAAATCCCTGCACCTGTCATCCCCTTAAAGTGAAGTTTGTGTGTTCATCATGAAGCTACCTCTGTGAATGCATGCAAGGCAGTGCACCATGGTGGTTCTGTCACAAAGGCTGACCAGCAGCCTCTATTCAAAGAACAGATGGTATTCCATTGAAATATTGTGACACAATGTTGCATTGTCCTGGTTGGGACAGTGTAAGTGTAGGAGTCCATTGTGCTGGTCTATGAAGGCCCACATTACCATGGTCTGCAGGTGACCCTGTGGTGCACCTGTATCTCCATTCTACCCATTCCTCAAGGTTAGCATTTAGTTTTTCAAAAACAATGTGTGAATACCTTTTATTGACAATACAGTGTGAGCTTGTTTATGTGGAAATACCTGTAGCATGCACTCCACATGTACTGATGTAAGATTTTATTTTTGGCAGAGAAGTTACATTTTTCATGTCCATTTTAATGCTTTATTTTTAACCCCAACCCAAGTAATAAAACTTATTGTATAGGGGTATTTTCACAAACACCTGATATGCATAATCATATATTGGGGTATTCACCCCAAACACAAGAAATGCCTCTTTTTGTATGAGAGTATTTGACCCCAAAACATGGTAGGCATCTTCATGTATGGGGGTATTTCCACACAAAACCACATACACATATACACATATGGTGTATCCCCCAACAAAAAAACAAATTTCCTTCAACATTGCTGTAGGTAGTTGCCAACCCCTATTGAATGGACATTTTCTGTAGGTAGTTGCCACCTCCCCCATTGACTGGACATGGCTGTATGTAGTTGCCAGCCCTCCTATTGACTGGACATTGTTGTAGGTACTTGCCCGGCCATATTGGGTGGACATTGCTGTAGGTAGTTGCCACCGCTCCCATTGACTGGACATTGCTGTGGGTAGTTGCCACACCTCCTATTGACTGGAAATTCCTGTAGATAGTTGCCACCCCTCCTATTTGTGGTATATAAATAAATAATACCGGATCTAGGTTTTACTGGACATAGCAATAACAGATAGCTCAATAAATAAGAGTCAAGATTCGAGGTAGTAGGAGTTTGCAGGTTTAATACAGCATAAAGGACAGGAACAGGACAACCTGCACAGGAATAGGATGACAGGGCCCGGCAGCTGCCGGGGCTGGATCTGGGATGAGCGCGCTAACGTTTAATAACAGTACACAAGCATATATACTAAAACAGTTGCATTACAATGCATACAATAGGCGGAGCAGTGGGTGTGGTCAATAGCAGTCGCGAAAGATAAGGCATAAAAGTGGGTGTAACAGGGCGTATACATAAACATGTGATGTAAACGTAACAGAGTATGTCATAAATGGGGCGGAAACATGGAGGGGGCTACCTAAGGAGCCGGAACCTCTAACCTAATGGTGCGCGCAAACTGACAATGACGTGTTACTAGGAGAAGCTGGGGGCTATGAACTCTGTGCTAGGAGCAGAGACTGAAGTCTGGAGAGTCAGGGCGACATGTACCTAAACCCTATCTAGTATCTAATGTTTAGAGAACATGTTGATATAAACTAAGAGTCGGGAGGGTAAAGGCTAACAGACTCTAAGACTGGAGCATGCATTATTCTACATGTAGTGCGTGATGAAGAATATTAAATGACCATTAAATGCAGTATTTCTCTTACATGGAGACGTAAAGGCTAGACAATGACGGAAACTATTGATGCGATTCAGTAGCTTTAGGAATGCAGAGAAGGAGGGCTGGACTGATAACTATAATCATAACATACTCTTGGCAGACTCGTAGGCAGAGCCAGGCTGGGCCGGGCACTGTGAGGCAGGAAGTAAGTGAAGGGTCAGGAACACAGGTGGGGGCTGTATCGCTCCTCAGCGAGGGCTCAGGAGACAGAAGCTGAATCTGGTGTCCGGGCCCTTTTGAGGCCTAGAAACGGGGACTTTACAATGAAATAACGTGCACACTGAGAAACGTGGCAACGCAACTTTACATAGGCCTGATATTCGTAGTATTCACGAGAACTGGAAACTGGCATACTAGGGATGGGCACAACTGTAATTGCGTCTTTAATCAAACATGGGAAATACATATGCATATTAATCATGCACACATAACATACGATGGAGGACACGTAGGGACACAGAACATGGCAAAATTTACTTTTCCACATTCCCTCCTTGTCACTACGTTTCCATCAGGAAACATCAATATTCATGATACCATCTATCATTTCATACAGTATCATTTGCTCGTCTCGAATTGTCTTGGAACTGGATTTAGAACGGGACTTGGGACTAGGAATACAAGAGGTAGCACAAATGCCGCAAATCGCGGGGCCACATTGTAAACAGAGGCAGCAACTGAATATGATCGTTACTGCAATACCCAGAAATGACAATACTTTCCATCCCCAGGCGGAAATTGTATTCCAGAACCAACCGGACCATGTCCAGGTGATAGAGCGCGCGAGGCCACCCGACCAATAGTTTTCGCCGTTTCCGGCTTCAGGGCCCATATACTTTCAAATCACCATATACATCGATCGGGTGACTTCACGAGCTCTACCAAGTTGATGTGTGTGTGTTCCCTGCTAATTTTTTCAGTGCACCCGACTTACCATCCACCGATGCGGGTATCTAATGACCACAATGAATCAGGGAGCTAGCTGTAAAAGAAAGGCAGCAAAATGCAAACCCACACAATAACATTCAAATACTGTTTAAATGACCACGGACAACTGGAAGTTTTAAAATGTTTATCTAAATTCAATAACTTCTTGCATGAGGTACAGTAAAATAAGGCAATCAATAACCAAGGTAACGTAAATTATATAGGCATAAAGAAATAATGACAGGGTAATCATTCGAATGTAATATGAAATGCAGATGGAAAATACTATAAAATCTCAGAAATGTTTAAGCATGGACAGTTTATGTATGAATAACTATGGGAGGGTCTATAAAGAGTAACACGCTTCACTTAAGGTGAATGGGCCTTTGAACAATCTAGGCAATGAAGTTCTAGACCATATCATAAAATTACAGACTGCAATGCAAAATATAATTTCTAACCAGTGAGTAGACATAGGAACAAAACCTTATGGAAAAATATGTAATTGACTTTCAATAGTTGCGGAAAAGCATGGAAAATATAACATATGCAATGATGAACTTTATTAAAGCAAAAGTCAGAAATTCAGAAGGTGCAAGATTTAAAGAGTTTTCAGAGCAATATTTACCTAGAAAGGTGTGGAAACCAAACCCTGGCCACGGGTCAGTTAAGGACAGGAAACCCTCAAGGAAGGATACCCCTCAAAGGACAGCAGGTACAGAACGGACACCCAGGACAGGACAGGATACCCTCGGAATAGGAATCAGGACAGGACCCTCAGGACAGGACAGCAAACCCTCAGGACAGGACCCTCTTCAGGACAGGACCGGAACCCACAGTTCGGAAGCAACGCCTGCGCTCCACCCACTCTGCAGCTATCGATCAAGACCCCGATTGGGTCAGCGAACTCCCAGCTAAGTGCTTTGCCAGCACTTTAAGGTTCAGTAGAACCTTCGTCTATGGTCAAATTCGGACAGAGTGCTTCGCAGCGCTCTGTATCTTCAGTCACCTATTGAGTGCGTTGGGTCAGTGACAGGTCAGCTAAACCAGACAAGTCGGACGGTTCACTAGGTGAACCCAGGGTAGATATACAGTTTGGGGTCAGTGTACCACCCCCCAATGTTGCAAAGTGTCAGAATCCTTCAATTTGGATTGGTCCTAAGGTAGGATTTGGGTAGCACACCAATCACGACATAGAGTCTCAAGCCTTCATTTGCATAATAGGGTACCGCCTAACTAGATTGGGGTTCTCATGAGAACTGGTGCAGAAATACAATGGCAACTTTAACATTGTTGCTCTGTGAGTACATGTGATTGGTTCAGCCGAGTTTTCGGGTCGTTCTCAGGAGCATCTTGCTCATCACTGCCAACTGGCTGAGTTCCATCATTCAAGGTCTGCTCTGGCTTGGCAGGTCGCGCAGGCGCAGAAGGACCTCCAAAATGGTTCTCGGCACAGACAAACCCCATTCCCCGCGGTACATAAAAAGTAAGCGAAAAACAAATTAATACATAATAATGTCATTATAAAAATACATCACAGGATTTGTACTTTTGACTCATCATCAAGAAATAAAACTATTGCATTAAAATGTTAGCTACATTGACACAGTCACAAGAGCAGTGGCACGAGCAGTACCACATGATAAGCACAGCTATGAATTACGCATGCGCATAACTTTCCCTCCACTTCTGCAGACGCGTCAGGACACGTGAGTGTGGCTGACGCATGCGCAGTAACTAAATACAAGCGGCGGCCATTTTAGGTGACTTGGGTAAATTATTTTAGTAAAACACATGTGCAAGCTTCACTATCTGTGTTCAAACTTAACATAAACGTTAGTAAAACATACATTTGTTACCTTATTACACATAAACGAGGTTCTTGACTTCGGCAAGCCGCAAAATATGCGAAGCTTTGCTTCATCAATCCCCTCTTTGATGATATTTTCTATCATCACAAATTATAATGGAACCAGATGCCAACTTTCTTTCACACTTTATAAAGTTCTATTTCTTCCAGCAACCGTTCTAACTTTTCTCTCTCAGTTTTAGTAGGGTGAGAAGTCTTCACCTTTTTGTATATCTGATCATTCACTTCCTCTAATTCAATCTCATCCACACTTCGTTTCACTCCTCTTGCATTTACCCCGTGCTTTTTTGTGCGCTTGCGGCATTTACAGCATAAGAAAATGGAAAGTATAATAAGACCTATAATACCAATTGGCATCAGAATTTTGAACAATAAGCTTTTACCTATGCTAGCAAGCCAATGACCTACATTTGAGAGACCATCTACCAGTCTCTTCCAGGCACTATCAACCTCGAGTGGTTTGAGTTCCTTTGCCAAATTAGTAATGTTTTTCACATATCTTTTGATCTGTACACTTTTATCCGGAATATAAGTGCAACAATGTTGCGCCTTCAACATCCGGCAGACTCCGCCCTCTTTCGCTAATAAGGTGTCAAGAGCAAGTCGATTCTGCAAAACCATTGATCTGATCGCAACCATTTCAGTATTGACCAGCAGAAATCCATGAGCTGTTTCAGTAGACAGCACATCTACTATAGTAGACAATTTGCAAATTCTGTGAGTGTTCAGAACCACTCCCACTCCAGGTATCAGTGCACTGAAAATACTACCCATAATTTCACCTATACTTTCTCTTTTACTACGCACTAAGCCATTAGTATCTTCATTGCTTCCAGCTTTCCCATTCACATGGTATATTTTCGGGAAGACAATGCCAAAGTAGCAGCTTCCATACCAGTGATCTGGCAATTTGAAATAAGCCTTGTCCCCACAAATATAATAAATTCCAGGAAACACAGGCTCTGACCCATTTTTGAAACCCCAACCTCCAATTACCTTGTAATTATGTTCGCATTCACTGGAACCAATGAAAACATTATTATAATAGCTAGTCTTCTCGCGGTGAAGACATAGCTTGCCTTTCTTTTCAAAATCCAGCAACAGAGCAGGACCCGCTCCACCAGATGAGGTGCCTTCCATGTTCTCTGCCCACTTTGGCTTTTTCTGACTTTCGTCATTAGCCTTCTTTTGAATTTTAATTCTTCTTTTCTCTGCCATGTTCAGGAACATTTTTTCCTGCTCACGCAAAGAACAAGTCAAGTTATCTCTGTGTGCGTCTGCTATGTCAATGTTACCTATAGTCAGAAAGTAGTCTCCCATATATCTTATGGTGTCACTTTTGGTATGTACAGGATTCAAGTTCCCACGTATAGGAAGTTCAGAAAAGATCACGTCATTGTTAGAGTAATAGTACTGTAACGGTCCCCTTTTGTAAAATAAACTAGCTAAAATGCTACAGGAGATTCCATATGTCAATGGCAGGTGATGGTATGTCACGCCTTCAGCCACAGAAGTAGGTAGCTTCATGCAGACATAGCAATCTTCAATTTCCATAGTCTCTACATAGTGTATTAATAAGTTTGCGAAAACATTTAAGTGTGTCTTGTTCTTAACTCCATGATAATGTAGTCCTCCCTCATCTGATGCTTCTAAGTTCTGTTTTGTTTGTCTCAGGGCTCTTTCATGTCGTGCTACACTCTGTGTTGTTAGCTCCTCACTGTCAGTATTTACAACTTCAGTAGGGACAATGTTAGTATCTTTACTTACAGCAAAGGGAATGAAAATTGTTAATCCTATCCAGATAACTATCAGTACTACTACACTACATATACACACCTTGCAACACGTCTTAAAACGGCTGCAACTAGGTCTACCATTCACTGTTGAATCAGACATTTTGGCTCAGAAGGAGTTTCTCGAACCCCTCTTTTTGGCTTTACACAACTAGCTTACTTCGTGCAAATTCACGGTGGTTCGTCTTCTTCTTCAGCTGAGTACCCAGGGACGGGCTCTCCGTCGCTCACGTCAGTTATATCAAGATCTTCAAGTTCTTCCAAAACCAGTGTCCATTCAGGAGACTTGTACTTTTTGTTTTGTCTTTTTATTCGTTCACTCCTTCTTTTGGAAGAGTCTTCTTCTTGCTCTGCTATCCGAGCACTTCTTCTTGCTTCTGCACGTTTTTCTTCCACTGTCTTTATCCTTAGTCTCAATCTTTTTACAAACCTAGGCTCAAGGTTGTTTCTTTTCTTTAGTCTCTTAGTCGGTACTTGGACTTCACTTTCTTCTCTTATTCTCTTGTTCTCTTTATCTTGTGGTAATTCTTCTCCACTTTCTTCTTCTACTTCCCCTATCTGGCTAGTTCCAGGGCTAGCATCAAATTCTTCTGCCTGGTTGCTAATCTGGCCTTGTTCAGGAATATTTTGCTTTTGGCTTTCGATTGTCTTTATTTCTGTGTCTATTTCCTGAACCCGTTCTTCTAACCCTCTCTGATCCTGTTCAAGCACTTCGATCTCTTGATTTTCTTCTGCTCGAACTATCACTCTATTTCTAGTCTCTCCTTTATCTGCATCAGGTGTTAGCGGTGGGGTATCGAACACCTGCTCTGTCCCTGTCTGACCTTCTCCTTCCTCAGTTTTGATGTGAATCTCAAGCGGCTGAGGTTCTTCGCCTGTGCCTTGCTTTTCCTGACTAGTCCACTCTCTACCTTCACTAAGTCGCTCTCTTGTTCTGATAGGATCTTCGCTCAGATCAATCATCGGTATCCATTCTTCTGGCCATATGCTTGGCAGCTCGTCTTCAGCTACTCCTGGCTCAGTTTCCTGGACCTCTTCAGCAGGCTGGATTCTTGGCAGTTCGTAGTCAACTACTCCTGGGCCAATGTCTGCTGTTCCTGCAACCTGACTGGTGCTGGGCTGCTCGTTGTCAGTTGCTTCTGGTCTGGCTCCTTCAGGGTCCTCTACTGGTTGCCCTTCTTCTTCAAATCCTCTGTCTGGTAATACCTTCTGGGTGTGTCCAGCGTGGATCCACTGGGGAACACCTGCGACCTTCACTGCAGTGGTTGTTACCAGGATTACTTGGCGTTTCTTTCCCCACCTTGGTGCCAGACAGCTTGATCGAGTGTGCTTCTTTATTTTGACCCAATCTCCTGGAACCAAGCTGTGGAGAGGAGTCGTTGGATTGAGGATGCCGTCGTCTCCAATCTGGCGAGAGATAGAACGCACTTGATCACCCAATCTTCTGCAGTATTCAAGCACCAAATCATCAGTAATATTCAACAGTTTGCTTCCTGGCACCCATGCTTGTCTCATCACTCTTCCCATAATGATTTCATGGGGACTTAGGCCTGTCTTGCGGTCAGGAACACTTCTCAGTCCCATCAGGACCAGGGGCAGGGCCTTCACCCAGGTCATGCCAGTAGCATTTGTCAGCTTTGCTAGTCTGTTTTTGATAGTTCCATTTACTTGTTCTACTATTCCAGAAGCCTCTGGGTGGTATGCACAATGCAATTTTTGCCTTATTCCGAAGGCCTTACATAATTCAGCCAGTATCTCATTCTGGAAATGTCCACCCTTATCTGATTCAATAATGTATGGTATGCCGAATCTAGGTATCAGTTCTTTTAGTAAACACTTCGCTACTGTCAGTGCGTCACTTTTGGGAGTAGGGTAAGCTTCTACCCATTTTGAAAATACACAAACAATGACAAGGACATATCGCTTTCCTTCACAACGGGGCATGGTGATGAAATCAATCTGTATTTTTATAAAGGGACCCCCTGATCTCCCAATCTTGCTCAGTTCAACCATTGTCCTCTTGCCTGGGTTCATCTGTTGACATGACAGGCACCTCTGGCAGAGGGACTCTGCTACCTTCCTGAACTTTTTACTGTACCAAGTCTGTTGAAATACCAGAATCATGGCGTCCCTACCAATGTGTGATCCTTCGTGTATTAATCTTGCCATTGCGCCAAGCAAGTGTCGGGGTAACACAGGCATACCAGTTGGGCCCAAAATCACACCATCCACACACCTCGGTCTACACCCATCCTCCTTCCATTTCTCTCTTTCTTGCCAAGGAGCCGATTCCTGCCACTCTCTCACTTCATCCCATGTAGGCACTTCTTCAAACACCTGAAGCTGGCAGCTGGTTCCTGGCCCCCCTCGTTTTGGATTTACAATATACCGATCTTTGGCACACCATTGGGCCACTCGATCAGCATAATCGTTTCCCAGTGATACTTTGTCCATGCTCTTTTTATGAGCAGCACATTTTACCACTGCCAGTTCTTTGGGCAACTGGATGGCCTCTAAAAGGTCATGAACAACCTTTGCATTCCGAATGGGAGTACCTGAGGAAGTCATGAATTCCCTCTGCAGCCACAATTGGCCAAAGTCATGCACAACTCCATAACAGTACTGACTGTCAGTATACACTGTTATGCGTAAGTCCTTCCCAATTTTGCAAGCTTTTATCATAGCTATTAATTCGGCTACTTGTGCAGACTTGATGTTATATAGGTAACCTGCTTCTTCAATTTTTGTGAAAGAGACTACTGCATAAGCAGCACTCAAGCCTCCGAGTTCATGTCTTAGACAGGAACCATCCACAAATAGTTCTTTATCATGTTCAGGCAATGGCACTTCTTTTATGTCTGGGCGTGGTTTAGTACTGAACTCTGTCAGGTCAATACAATCATGTTCATCATCATCCCCACCTTCTATTTCCAAGGGGTCGGGGAGTAAAGTGGCAGGGTTCAGAATACCGCACCTAACAATGCTTACATTTGCTGCACCCACAAGAATCCTCTCGTATTTAGTCGATTCGATTCGATAAGTCTTTATTTCGAATAAAAAGATTCATAAAAGACAGTATACAATCATACAAGCATATTAAAAACATTTTGCAATACAATATTAATATACACGTTTCATTCAAAGTACAATTAAAAAATACTTCATAACTGTGTATACTAAGACAGATAGGACGTGAATTAATGCACAAAGGTGAATACCACTAAGAAAAAACATACAGGATACTGAGTGTAACTGAAAGAAATCTTTCAACATACGGGGATACCCAATTTTTTGGATCGAATTAGCCATGCCCATTTCAAAAATTTGGCAACACATACCACTATGGTTTCAGATCTAATAGTGCGGAGTTTCAGGAGTGCATCCTGATAGCCTCTACTATTAAGGGTCAAGCAAATCGGTCTTAACCACTTACTTCTTGGTGCTCCATAAATAGGACAACCAAAGAAGAGGTGACCCACACTTTCTTCCTGATCGGGGCACCAGGGGCAGTTGTTTCCTACACACTTGTCCCATTTTGCTCTAAAGGTGTTGATGGGCAAAGTGCCAACTCGAAACTGGTGGTATAGTTTTCGATCCAATACACTTGTTATTAGGTCCCAGTACTGTTCTAACGAGGGGACAGCCTTGTGCACTAGAAAGGAACCAGTTAAATTAACATCACATGATTGGTTTACAAGGATAGATTTTCTCCAGGCCCAAAAAAGTGCCTTAAACTCAAGTTTGGAAGGGAATCTGGACCCCCCTGGGTTAGACCAGAGCTCTGGAAGGCCCATTAGGTTCAATGTATTTTTCACTACCCTAAACCATTGTAGTGACTGTGCCCCCCACATCAATTTGACTTCCTCCAACTCTTGGGTAAACAGGCCAAGCTCGGGAGTGGACCAGAGGCGGCGCCAAAAGGCCACCAGCCGATACTGGGCCATCTCGTCGATTGGTCTGCAACCAAGGTCCAATAGTAGGGGTTTAGTAGGGGTAGACTGGGGGAGGCTAACCAGATTCCGTAAGAACCTGTTCTGAGCAGTTACCAAACTGGAAAGATTCTTATGACCCCAAACTTCGGCTCCGTAAAGGGTGGCAGAAACAATTTTCGCATCATAGATTTTTAGAACAGGGGTAACGCACCTAGTTAACGAATTCCTCTGTTCAGAAATCAAACTGCCAGCCAACCTATTGAATTTAAGTTTGGATGTTTCCACTTGGGGATTCCAAGTGAGACGATGGTCTAGGGTCACACCAAGGTATGTCATGGTCATAACCTGCTCAATGGAGACTCCATTTAAGGAGACTGTGCACTTAGGGGGGTTTTTCTTGCAGAAAACCATAAATTTGGTTTTGTCCGCGTTTATTTGCAAGTCGTTCAAAGTGCAGAACTCAGAGAATCTGTTCAAGGCTACCTGAAGTCCAGCTCTTGTTTTAGAAAGCAGAAGGGTGTCATCTGCAAAGATCAACATGGGGTACTTTCGGCCACCCAGCTTAGGAGGATCCGACTGGGTGTTAAGAAAAAAATGTGTGACCTGATTAATAAATAAAAGAAACAATGTGGGGGCAAGGACACAGCCTTGTCGCACCCCACGTTGTACTGGAAATCGTTTGGTCACCTGCCCCTGACTGCCCCACCTAACCTGGGCGTAGTTGTCCTCATGGAGTCGCTGGACTAAAATCAAGAGATCAGGCGGAAAACCCATGTGATTAAGAGCCTCCCACAGCTTTTTTCTTGGCACTAAGTCGAAAGCCGACTTAAGATCGACGAATGCAGCAAATAGCATACCTCCGCCCAACAGGACCACCTTCCAAAAAAGTAGTGTAAACCGAAAAATTTGATCCACAGTGCTTGTCCCAAACCTAAAGCCCGCCTGCATAGGGGAAAGTACATTATTTGAATCGATCCAGTCCAGAATTCTTGCCAAGATCATTCTCGACACGATTTTCTGAACTGAGTCGATCAAGCTGATGGGCCGATAGTTATTGGGGAGGGAGCGGTCACCCTTCTTGTGTACTGGCAAAATTTCTGCCCCCTTCCATGAAAAAGGAATCTCGGCCCCAGAAGCTATATTGTTAGCCAGTAGGGTAATGTAAGGAATCCATAGGTCTGGTTTAAGTTTAAAAAGGTCTGCAGGAATAGTGTCAATACCAGGGGCTTTGCCCGACTGGACTGACTCGAGGGCAAGTGCGGTGTCTAATTCCGAGAACAAGAGTCTGTCTCCTGTCAGTGTTAGTTGTGGTGGGACAGCAGATTTTATCAACATTGCCTCCGTAGCATTAGGATCATTAAATTGGGCTGTATAAAAATCCACCCATGATTGAGCAGAAACATAGTTTACCGGGATCTGGGCAGCAGGATCCTTTCCCCTCCTTATGATCAGCCAAAAATCGGTTGGGTTAGGGGAATCGCATGCACCAAGAAGGTCAAGCCAAAAGGAATCATCCCACTCACGTTTAGCAACCTGGATGATGCGCTTATAGCATCGCCTTGCAATTCTTATGGTATCAAGGTTCCTGGCCTTTATGGCAGCTAATAGGTCACTGTGGGCTGCTCTACATTTTTTGTTATACCATTTTTTGTGTACTCTGTTATTAGCAGACCTAGATGGTTTCGTGAGTAAGTTTTTTAAGGTCGAAAAACACTCCTCATGGAGGTTGGTGATTGTGGAGTCTGGGTTGCCAGCTGGGGATAACAGAAGCATTCTATTCCATACATCCCGTACCTTTTCCTCAATCAATAAAATAAGTGTGGGATCCTCCAACACCCTGGGCCATTTCACGCGGCGCCTGTTATCGCACAAAATAACATCAGATGTTAAACTATTAGTGCTCCTGACGGGTGCCCCCATACCTTGGACCAGAACCTCAAGCGAGAGGGGATTATGGTCGCTCTCTGGGCGAGACTCTATCACCATGTCTTGTACAATGGACCAAAATTGTATGTTAATCAATATGTAATCGATACGGCTTGAGGACAAACCGTTGTCGAAAGTGTTGGCCCCAAGGCAATCAGAACGTGTACGCCCATTGGCGGCCCTAAGGCCCCATTCTAAGCAAAAGCCCAGCCAATGTAGGGCTGCCTCAGTGCCCCTGACACCCTTTGCAATAGTAAGTGGAGGGATTGCCCAGACAATGTCTTCCTCAGAGCCTACATCTTCTGCCAAAGTGGAGATGGGCTCAAAGGGGGTATTCAAATCTCCTGCTACAATTACGATCTGGTCAGTCTCAAGATTCTTAAATAGAAGATCCAGATCGTCCAGTACAGCTTGTTTTTTCCCACCCTGAAGACCACGAGCATAGACATCCACTAAAAGGATGTCAGTGGTATTGGGTTTGGTCAGTGAAATACATAAAAGGTCCGCACACTCCACCAGTATTTCCCTACCATGAAAGCCCAAGGTGTTTTTTATCCAGATGGTAAGACCACCAGAGGCCCTACCCTTGGGGCTCTTAATTGCTGGTTTAGAGAAATTCAGATAACCCAACCTATACAATGGAATAGTTGACCAAGTTTCCTGAAGAATGACGATATCATATGAGTCGATAAAATTGACCCAATCGTCATTCTCCAGGCGCCCCCGTAACCCTGCAATATTCCAGGAAATCATTCTTAGTGTACAATCCCTAGTCGGTGCACATGGAAGCAATAACACACCCTTGTCTTCGTTGTTGGCTACAACTGGAATGTGTAGCGGGTCTAATGTTATTCCCGGATTATTAGGCGGTGGTGACCCAACATTGGATAGATTTGGAGAAGGAGGTCTCTGTTGGTAAGGAGCAGACCTAGGAAGAGGTGAATGTCCAGGCCTTGCAAGTCAATCCACCTCTTCCAAACATCCAAACCTATTGGAAGTTGGAAACCCTTGCCACCAATTAGGTTGATTTGGTCCAACAAAACTATGGGTCGGATGACTAACATTCCTAACAATAGTCCATGGTCTCTCACTCACCAGTTGTTGCCTAGGAGGATAAAAGAAGGTAAGAGGCCTCACTACTATTGTAGAATTGGCCTCAGAAGATGGCCATGCACAAAGATACTGGGCAGTGTGGGGATCAGAAAATGAAACCACTATGCAATCACCAGCTATCGACTTATGGGTGCGGCCAATCCAAGGAACTCTCCGAACCATAAGTACACTACTTCTTAAATGATCGGGGAGCTGTTTGTTGGAATTCAGCCAGTGAATGACTTTATTTTTTAAGGAAAGGTCATTCTCCAGGGAATCTTGGCTCAACTCAGGAACACCGGCGAGTATAATAACATACGACCCTGCTTCTGGCGGTAGGTCTATGAACCCTCCGCGAAAATTATGGCGACTAACCGGGCGTGTTGGGTTGCGTGTCAGGGGCAGCCTTGGGGTATGGTTGGTTGATGCCCTAGTATTGGTATTCAGCCTAAGTGCTGCTTTGTGCGGAGGGAAAAATTTAGGTACCACTGGACTAGGGATAGGTACGTTAGTTTTTACAATAGTAGTACGGGGTTTTGGGATAGGTTTAGGAATAGGTAGAGTCACAGGGGTGGTTGGGGCTAGTTGTGAGGGTGGAAGGACAGGTTCTATTTCTAAAGACTGTGGTGAAGGTGCAATCATACATAATTGCCTAGCATCCATTTCCTTGAGGCTCAAACTAGCCAGAGTAACTATGGTCTTATCCATCTCAAGGAGGTTGTTCTCTATGCGAGAGAGCCTTAATTCTAGGGGGGAAAGTAACTGCTTTAGAGTTCCCCAGACTAATTGGAGGAATTCGCTGTCACCCTCCTTTGACTGCCTGAAACCCAGACCCTCCGAATTGTTCAAGTTAGTCTTACTAGGGGAGATGATAAGAATATCATCTTCCGCCATACTAGCTATTTCCGAAGTATCTACCCCATTACAGACACTATGTGTTGGATTAGAGTTAACATCTTTCACCACAGGAGACCCCATTGCCCGCCTACTATTAAAAAACTTAAGCCTTGCTATTCTAGCTTTTTTCCTTGCTTGTAAGGTTCTCGCAAGGCACTTCTTTTTGTGTGCTGCCGCTTTTTTAGTATTACAGTGGCTAGGTGCTGGTCTTGCTTTAGAAGGTGGGAGGGGGCCAGGAATACTAAACAGAGGAACAGGGCCAATATTTTGATTTACTGGGTTAGGTAGGGAGGTTGGAGGGGAATGTAAGGGAATAATGGGGGGAGCGGGGTGAACCAAAACCGATGTTAGCAAAGGTTGTAGGTTAGCAGAACGGTCAGGAGTACGGGCAGATGCAATGTTACCCAGAGAAGATTTTTTAGTGTTGGCAATGTGCGCCGACAGCCTGCGTGCGGCATCAAGTTCTAGCGAAACCTTATGCTGCATTTTACAGATTTCCAGGTCAATAGCCAAATTGGTTTTGACCAAGAAATCATCTATGGACCTATTAGAGTTACTAGCAGCCATAAGGGTTTTACTCCGGCTACCCCGTGTACACATACTACAGAGTACAAGTCAATAAATATAAATACACACAACTATAAAACTGTAATATGTGCCACCCTGTAAAATAAATAAATTACAATAATACTAAAACTAGAAGCAAAGGGAGGTGGCCCAGCCCAGCCCTCTTGGTCCTCGAACGGCCTCAAACGGCCCAGTCTTTGCCCTGTCTTCGCCCGGGCTGCGTCCCGCGCTGCGGGAGTGTTGGGGCAATAAATAAGTGGCCGATTGAAAATAGGGGGCGCGGCAGCGGGGAGAGCGGACCGGAAGTTGGCAGACGGTCTAGCAGGGACTCCTGGGAAATGGAGTCCCCTGCACGCTCGCAGCCCCGCTGACCGCACTCACCCGGTACACCAGCTGCAAACTCCCCTGGCTGAGTCCCGGAGTCCAGATAAACGATGCGGCACCCGCGGAGCGGGTGCGGCGAGAGGTAGGCGGGGTCCTTGAAAGTGCCGCTGTAGTTTCCACAAAAGCCGCTGTTTGGGTCAGGAGTGCTTCGATTTACAATAGCGTCCCACAGGTAGAGGAGTGAAGGTGTCCTAAATACTGCAGGGGGGCGGGGGGCGGCAGCGGGGAGAGCGGACCGGAAGTTGGCAGACGGTCTAGCAGGGACTCCTGGGAAATGGAGTCCCCTGCACGCTCGCAGCCCCGCTGACCGCACTCACCCGGTACACCAGCTGCAAACTCCCCTGGCTGAGTCCCGGAGTCCAGATAAACGATGCGGCACCCGCGGAGCGGGTGCGGCGAGAGGTAGGCGGGGTCCTTGAAAGTGCCGCTGTAGTTTCCACAAAAGCCGCTGTTTGGGTCAGGAGTGCTTCGATTTACAATAGCGTCCCACAGGTAGAGGAGTGAAGGTGTCCTAAATACTGCAGGGGGGCGGGGGGCGGCAGCGGGGAGAGCGGACCGGAAGTTGGCAGACGGTCTAGCAGGGACTCCTGGGAAATGGAGTCCCCTGCACGCTCGCAGCCCCGCTGACCGCACTCACCCGGTACACCAGCTGCAAACTCCCCTGGCTGAGTCCCGGAGTCCAGATAAACGATGCGGCACCCGCGGAGCGGGTGCGGCGAGAGGTAGGCGGGGTCCTTGAAAGTGCCGCTGTAGTTTCCACAAAAGCCGCTGTTTGGGTCAGGAGTGCTTCGATTTACAATAGCGTCCCACAGGTAGAGGAGTGAAGGTGTCCTAAATACTGCAGGGGGGCGGGGGGCGGCAGCGGGGAGAGCGGACCGGAAGTTGGCAGACGGTCTAGCAGGGACTCCTGGGAAATGGAGTCCCCTGCACGCTCGCAGCCCCGCTGACCGCACTCACCCGGTACACCAGCTGCAAACTCCCCTGGCTGAGTCCCGGAGTCCAGATAAACGATGCGGCACCCGCGGAGCGGGTGCGGCGAGAGGTAGGCGGGGTCCTTGAAAGTGCCGCTGTAGTTTCCACAAAAGCCGCTGTTTGGGTCAGGAGTGCTTCGATTTACAATAGCGTCCCACAGGTAGAGGAGTGAAGGTGTCCTAAATACTGCAGGGGGGCGGGGGGCGGCAGCGGGGAGAGCGGACCGGAAGTTGGCAGACGGTCTAGCAGGGACTCCTGGGAAATGGAGTCCCCTGCACGCTCGCAGCCCCGCTGACCGCACTCACCCGGTACACCAGCTGCAAACTCCCCTGGCTGAGTCCCGGAGTCCAGATAAACGATGCGGCACCCGCGGAGCGGGTGCGGCGAGAGGTAGGCGGGGTCCTTGAAAGTGCCGCTGTAGTTTCCACAAAAGCCGCTGTTTGGGTCAGGAGTGCTTCGATTTACAATAGCGTCCCACAGGTAGAGGAGTGAAGGTGTCCTAAATACTGCAGGGGGGCGGGGGGCGGCAGCGGGGAGAGCGGACCGGAAGTTGGCAGACGGTCTAGCAGGGACTCCTGGGAAATGGAGTCCCCTGCACGCTCGCAGCCCCGCTGACCGCACTCACCCGGTACACCAGCTGCAAACTCCCCTGGCTGAGTCCCGGAGTCCAGATAAACGATGCGGCACCCGCGGAGCGGGTGCGGCGAGAGGTAGGCGGGGTCCTTGAAAGTGCCGCTGTAGTTTCCACAAAAGCCGCTGTTTGGGTCAGGAGTGCTTCGATTTACAATAGCGTCCCACAGGTAGAGGAGTGAAGGTGTCCTAAATACTGCAGGGGGGCGGGGGCGGCAGCGGGGAGAGCGGACCGGAAGTTGGCAGACGGTCTAGCAGGGACTCCTGGGAAATGGAGTCCCCTGCACGCTCGCAGCCCCGCTGACCGCACTCACCCGGTACACCAGCTGCAAACTCCCCTGGCTGAGTCCCGGAGTCCAGATAAACGATGCGGCACCCGCGGAGCGGGTGCGGCGAGAGGTAGGCGGGGTCCTTGAAAGTGCCGCTGTAGTTTCCACAAAAGCCGCTGTTTGGGTCAGGAGTGCTTCGATTTACAATAGCGTCCCACAGGTAGAGGAGTGAAGGTGTCCTAAATACTGCAGGGGGGCGGGGGGCGGCAGCGGGGAGAGCGGACCGGAAGTTGGCAGACGGTCTAGCAGGGACTCCTGGGAAATGGAGTCCCCTGCACGCTCGCAGCCCCGCTGACCGCACTCACCCGGTACACCAGCTGCAAACTCCCCTGGCTGAGTCCCGGAGTCCAGATAAACGATGCGGCACCCGCGGAGCGGGTGCGGCGAGAGGTAGGCGGGGTCCTTGAAAGTGCCGCTGTAGTTTCCACAAAAGCCGCTGTTTGGGTCAGGAGTGCTTCGATTTACAATAGCGTCCCACAGGTAGAGGAGTGAAGGTGTCCTAAATACTGCAGGGGGGCGGGGGGCGGCAGCGGGGAGAGCGGACCGGAAGTTGGCAGACGGTCTAGCAGGGACTCCTGGGAAATGGAGTCCCCTGCACGCTCGCAGCCCCGCTGACCGCACTCACCCGGTACACCAGCTGCAAACTCCCCTGGCTGAGTCCCGGAGTCCAGATGAACGATGCGGCACCCGCGGAGCGGGTGCGGCGAGAGGTAGGCGGGGTCCTTGAAAGTGCCGCTGTAGTTTCCACAAAAGCCGCTGTTTGGGTCAGGAGTGCTTCGATTTACAATAGCGTCCCACAGGTAGAGGAGTGAAGGTGTCCTAAATACTGCAGGGGGGCGGGGGGCGGCAGCGGGGAGAGCGGACCTGAAGTTGGCAGACGGTCTAGCAGGGACTCCTGGGAAATGGAGTCCCCTGCACGCTCGCAGCCCCGCTGACCGCACTCACCCGGTACACCAGCTGCAAACTCCCCTGGCTGAGTCCCGGAGTCCAGATAAACGATGCGGCACCCGCGGAGCGGGTGCGGCGAGAGGTAGGCGGGGTCCTTGAAAGTGCCGCTGTAGTTTCCACAAAAGCCGCTGTTTGGGTCAGGAGTGCTTCGATTTACAATAGCGTCCCACAGGTAGAGGAGTGAAGGTGTCCTAAATACTGCAGGGGGGCGGGGGGCGGCAGCGGGGAGAGCGGACCGGAAGTTGGCAGACGGTCTAGCAGGGACTCCTGGGAAATGGAGTCCCCTGCACGCTCGCAGCCCCGCTGACCGCACTCACCCGGTACACCAGCTGCAAACTCCCCTGGCTGAGTCCCGGAGTCCAGATAAACGATGCGGCACCCGCGGAGCGGGTGCGGCGAGAGGTAGGCGGGGTCCTTGAAAGTGCCGCTGTGGTTTCCACAAAAGCCGCTGTTTGGGTCAGGAGTGCTTCGATTTACAATAGCGTCCCACAGGTAGAGGAGTGAAGGTGTCCTAAATACTGCAGGGGGGCGGGGGGCGGCAGCGGGGAGAGCGGACCGGAAGTTGGCAGACGGTCTAGCAGGGACTCCTGGGAAATGGAGTCCCCTGCACGCTCGCAGCCCCGCTGACCGCACTCACCCGGTACACCAGCTGCAAACTCCCCTGGCTGAGTCCCGGAGTCCAGATAAACGATGCGGCACCCGGGGAGCGGGTGCGGCGAGAGGTAGGCGGGGTCCTTGAAAGTGCCGCTGTAGTTTCCACAAAAGCCGCTGTTTGGGTCAGGAGTGCTTCGATTTACAATAGCGTCGTATTTAGTCAGCCGACTAGGGGTGAGATACTGTGTTTTAGTTCTGGTCAATAGAATTACCACTCCATGTGAAACATACACGGTCACAGGATGTCCCATGACAATGGACTCACTCTGTTCCAAACTTGCGCAGGTAGCAGCTACTGCTTTCAGACAGCCTGGTAACCCAGCAGCTACTGGGTCCAAAGTGGCAGAGAAATAGGCCACAGGCCTTCTGGTCGTGCCATGTTCTTGAGTCAGGACTGACAATGCACAATTATCGCGAGTGTCACAGAATAGGGCAAACTCTTTGGAATAATCTGGCATTCCCAACGCAGGGGCTGTACACAGACAATTTTTCAGTCTTGTGAAAGCCATTAGACTTTCATCGTCCCACTCTACAACATCTGGCATTCCTCTCGTGGTCATTTTTATCAAGGGCCTGGCTAAGGCTGCAAATCCCAGAATCCACTGCCTGCAGTACCCTAATACACCCAGGAACATTCTGACATCTTTTTGAGTACGGGGCAACTGCATCTTTTGAATTATTCTCACTCTTTCTGATGTGACCTTTCTGACACCCTTTTCTATTTGGTGTCCCAGATATTTCACTGATTTCGCACAGAACTGTAGTTTGTCAGGGGCCACTTTATGCCCTTTCTCACACAGATGATTTAAGAGGGCAATGGTGTCAACTACACAGTCCCTATGACTTTTAGACGCCAGTAGAAGGTCGTCTATGTACTGCACTAACACAGAGTTCCCAGGTAAGATCAAAGTCTCTAGACATTTTTTCAAGATCTGATTAAAGATAGAGGGGCTCTCTGTATACCCTTGAGGGACCCGGTTCCAACAATACACGTGACCTTCGAAGGCAAATGAGAAAAGAAATTTGCTGTCGGGGTGCAGGGGTATCGAAAAGAATGCATGACACAAATCAATCACAGTGAACCATTCAGCATCCCAAGGAATCTGGTACAATATCACTGCAGGGTTCGGGACAATAGGGCAGCAAGGAACTACAATTTTGTTAACCTTTCTCAGGTCCTGCACTACCCTATACTTGCCACTAGGCTTTTTGATGCCCATAATCGGTGAGTTGCATGGGCTGCTCATCACTTCCTGTATGATGTCTCCTTCTAATAATTTTTGTATTTCCAGAGTGACACCTGCTTTCACTTCAGCATTCATTCGGTAGGGCCTAGTGTTAGGATATACTGCATTGTCCTTGATGGCTATCTGTATGGGGTCCACATCTTTCATCAACCCCACATCCTTTCCAGTGAAATCCCACACCTCTGGCTTTACGGCTTCCTGGAGTTCTTGGGGCAAGTCCTGCAGGGTCAATCTTTTAATTTCTGAGTCAGGTCTAAGTAACAATAGTTTATAAATGCCATCTTCATCTGGGGTCTGTATTTCAACACCTTTTGGTGTGCAAAAGATGGTACAGTTCATTTTGCACAGCAAATCACGACCCAGTAGATTCACTGGACTGGTGTCACAGACGACAAATCTATGCATCTGTTTAAAATTTCCAATTGAAATCTCCATTGGTTCGGTAACAGGAGTACTAATCAATTGATTAGATACACCCACTACTTGGATATTTTCTCCCGAGAGGGGTAGGTTTGGAACGTCCACTGTTCTTACAGTAGAACGGGTAGCGCCAGTGTCCAACAGAAAAGTGACATCATTTCCGTCAACCTTTCCTTCAATATATGGTCCAGACTGGTCTACCGGCAAGGAAGCGCCAAGTACGCACTCCTCGTCCTCCCCTCTCAGGCCCCGTCAGTCCTGATCATTACAAAGGAAGGTATCATTTAGCAGATACTGCGAAGTTGCTGTATTTCTGTTCTCCCCGCTTTCCCAAACCTCTATCTCTTCATCTTCTGCCTGTCTTCCCCTGTATACCTGCTTGGGTGCTCGAGGCACCTGGACTGTTTTTACCTGGGGTTGAGTCTTTCTTGGTCTTTCTTTCTGCGTCTGTGGAGTTAAATCAGGAGTTTTTTCATTAGCATCTACTAATTGGGGACACTCGTTTCGCCAGTGTCCAATTTCGCCGCACTGATGGCAGGGAAATTTCTTCATAGCCTCTTCCCTGCTAAATTTGGGCCGGGGCTTTCCTCCACCCCCTCCCCCAGGACTTTTGTTCTCAGCATTCTTAACCATGTTACTCAATTGTTTTTCCTGCTGTTCTGCGAGCTTCACCTGAGCCCACATCACCTTTTCCTTAAGGGCCTTTTTCTTCTCTGCCATCTCGTCCTCGCAGTACTTAGCGTACCGCAGGACCTCATCCATTTTCTTAGTATGCCAACAGATTTTATTATCTTTTATCCACTGACAAATTTCAGGTCTTAAACCATTTACAAACCTGTAAATAAAGTGCGTCATGTCCTTCAAATCGATGTTATCAATACCACTGTATGTTTTAAATACCTGCAATAACCTCTCATAGAAGGAGTGCACTGTCTCGTCCCTTTCCTGAGTTGTTCTATCTATTTTTGTCCAATCAGTTTCCTTTGCGGGCACCTTTTCTTTCAAATGCTGAATTACCTGCTCATATTTTCGCATGACATCCTTTGATGGCTCCCCAGTTTCCTTGTTTCTGGGATACTCCTCACTGGGCCAGTCTATGGCTATTTTACACTGGGTCCATAAATCTACTGGAACCACAATGTCGAAAAACCCATCCAGGTCTTTCCACAGACATTTCTGTACCTTCACAAACCTCTCCACCTGCCTGTACCAGTCAACTGGTTTCTCTCGTAATTTTGGAAAATCGTTCGTGAAGGACTCAATATCCTGCCTAGACCAGGGAACATGCACATATTTCCCTCCTGGAACTTCGCGCATGGGGCATAACTGCTCAGGTTTTTCTACCTCCCTTAAAGCAAACTCAGGAGTCACTTGTCGGGAGCGAACCTCTTCCCTCTTTTTCGCCCACCTGCTTCTCCATCTTTCCACATCTCCCCATTTCTGCAGTACCCCCATTAATTCTTTAATCTGCAACTTCTTCCCTGCCACATTCAGGTGTTCTATATCTTTGTCTGAGAAGTCTGCTCGGTACGGTTTCTGTAAGGGCTTGGATTTTGAGATATCTACCCCCATACTAACTGCTGTTTCGGTCAGTTTTTCGTGGAGCACTCTGGTGTTCCTTGTAAAGCTTTTACATATGAACGACAATTCTTCTTCAGAGTAGGTATTCAATCGATCCAACCCCACATTTCCTGCCATTAATTCTTCTATTTCGACCCTCAGCTTGTAGAGGTCTAAAGGTTTTGTTTGCGGAGTCTGCTTCTCTAATTCACGACTCCAACTCTCAATTTCATCCGGAGTTACCAGAGAGACATTCCTAGTACCTGTTGCTGTCTCTAATTTAATTTCTTTTGTATTAAAAGGGTTATGCCTCTGCTGTATTCCCTTTCCAGTCTGTTTGTTTGGCAATTCCAAGAACGCAACTTCAGACTCGCACTCACTGGACTGATCATCTATGATGATCGGTTCCTGTCTCGGGGTTGCCATGACTGGGGTCATAACTGGAGTAATCGGATTTCCCTGACCATTTCCGTATAACGGGACCACCGGTCCAATAGTTACTGGAATAGTCAATGCCTCAGGACTGGTATTTAACTGGGAAATTTTCTGAATTATTTCTGTCCTTTGTCTAGCTAGAGCCTCTTGTTCCTTTTCCACTAGTACCCTTCTTAAAGTTGTGTCATGTAATATCTGTGGGGTCAACGGAGGAGTAAAACTCGGGGCAGTAGGATGCGTTTCACTTGGTCCTCCCCCATAATTTGGTTTCGGGAATAAAGTTCCAGTATTAAAGGACCTGCGCTCTTCCCCATATGGAGGTTGAACAAAAGGCAGTCCTGAATTCGATGGTTTCTCTTCGCTTTCATACTTTGGGATATATATCCCTTGTTTCCGCCGGTTCGGGTTTTTCAGGATAGGGCAATACTTGACCACCCCCTCCCAGTCCCAGGGACCTGTCTTCTTCCTTTAGGAAGTGGCGTCGGGGAACATCTCCTACACTGGAAGGTCGGGTTCCCTCATTGTAAGGTGGCGGACTTCTGGTACAGATGTCATCTATTAGTTCATCATCTGATTCCCCCAGGGCCCCCCAATGCTTACATTTTTCAGTACTTTTCTCACCCGCTCCAATGTTATGACATGCCGGCATCATGGGAAACAGACCCTCAACAATCATGCTCTGCCTCCACTGTTTCATCCTTTTATCCCTGGACTCCTGTTTCTGCCTGGGGTACCACTTGGTCAAACCCTTGTCCATTCGGGGTCTTTCTCTTTCAAAAGCCTCAATCTCCCATTCCTCTAATGCCTCATACTGCGTTAGTCTCGGTCTGGGATGCAATTCGTTCATCCGAGTCCTTAAATTAAATAGGATCCTACCATTGAAAGTACCATCTAACGGAAAAGCCAATACTCCGTCATCTTTTGTGTATTTCACCCAATTCTCCAACCACACACAGGTATTGTACCCTCGGTCAAACATCATGAATGAGGCAGGACTATTAGGTGGTGGGACAAGAACACCTCCCTAGATTTAATCGGTTTGTCCGTTTTAAAATAATTTTTCACCTTACTTATAAGGGACATTTTTCTTTTTGTTCCGTACATAATATCGTATCTATTAGTCTTCCACTGATCCCTTTCAAACCCTAGGTGCCTTGGATCAGGTCGAGTTCCTGTAGTCTGCGAGTGCCACATACGACTTCTGCGCTAAACTTTGTTTACAAACTACCTCCAATCAGAACGCGCTTCAGAAATTCGTGTAACCAATGGGTGCGCGACACTAAATAAGCTCCGCCAATGGGTGCGCGGCCCCTTCGTGAGACAGTTCCCACGCTCCGGCGCTCACCCCTCCTTTACAATTCCAGCTCCGCTACCCGCCCGCTGCTTCTACCAATCCCAGCGCGGCACAGAGTGACGTCAGAGGCGCTTCGCGACTGACTCCCTCCCATCACAAGGTAACGGAAACTTTCTTTCTTTTAAAGTGCTCAGTGCTTGGTTATTTTACAACAAATACACATTCGCCACAGTGCTCAAGTGTCTAGACAGAGAAAGAATTGTTTTACTGCAAGTAAACTACTTCCATTTACTTTTCACTCGCTGCGGGCAGATCTCTTCCGCCTACCCTTCACTCTAGCCTCGGTGAACCTGTTATTCCCCTAAACTCATCCACTTCTTTCTGGGATATATTCCGAGTTTTAAGGTTTCTCAGCGGACCCCTCTGCTTTCACGCTAGCTCCGAGGAACCTGCTACTCTTCCGATGTGACCCTTACTAGGTTACGCCACTATGGGAATTTTGCCAATGAACCCCGTTACTGTCATTTATTCACACATGTATTCAGAAAACCCTAGTTAGTGCTTCCCGGTTATCCTAACCTGCACCTAACTTTCCTCGAACCTGTGACCTCAGGACAATGGATTCTATTCACCACTTGCCCTTTCAATTCCCCGGGGAGTTCGGACAACATGAAACTAAACGATTGACAAATGCATGGATTAGTACATATAACAATATAAGAACAAGAATAATAAAAATGCAAAAATTCATGAGTTTCAGCAGCGTATTCACAAGAGAATGATCAGGTCTCTTAGAACAGCCGCTCTTCTAGCAGCATCAATATAATAGCAGCTTCCGACTCAACTTAGTCCAACTAATCCCTGCCTTACTCTCAACTAGTCCCTAACCATCCTCTAGCTACCAGTAAACTGATAGAGCGCGCGAGGCCACCCGACCAATAGTTTTTGCCGTTTCCGGCTTCAGGGCCCATATACTTTCAAATCACCATATACATCGATCGGGTGACTTCACGAGCTCTACCAAGTTGATGTGTGTGTGTTCCCTGCTAATTTTTTCAGTGCACCCGACTTACCATCCACCGATGCGGGTATCTAATGACCACAATGAATCAGGGAGCTAGCTGTAAAAGAAAGGCAGCAAAATGCAAACCCACACAATAACATTCAAATACTGTTTAAATGACCACGGACAACTGGAAGTTTTAAAATGTTTATCTAAATTCAATAACTTCTTGCATGAGGTACAGTAAAATAAGGCAATCAATAACCAAGGTAACGTAAATTATATAGGCATAAAGAAATAATGACAGGGTAATCATTCGAATGTAATATGAAATGCAGATGGAAAATACTATAAAATCTCAGAAATGTTTAAGCATGGACAGTTTATGTATGAATAACTATGGGAGGGTCTATAAAGAGTAACACGCTTCACTTAAGGTGAATGGGCCTTTGAACAATCTAGGCAATGAAGTTCTAGACCATATCATAAAATTACAGACTGCAATGCAAAATATAATTTCTAACCAGTGAGTAGACATAGGAACAAAACCTTATGGAAAAATATGTAATTGACTTTCAATAGTTGCGGAAAAGCATGGAAAATATAACATATGCAATGATGAACTTTATTAAAGCAAAAGTCAGAAATTCAGAAGGTGCAAGATTTAAAGAGTTTTCAGAGCAATATTTACCTAGAAAGGTGTGGAAACCAAACCCTGGCCACGGGTCAGTTAAGGACAGGAAACCCTCAAGGAAGGATACCCCTCAAAGGACAGCAGGTACAGAACGGACACCCAGGACAGGACAGGATACCCTCGGAATAGGAATCAGGACAGGACCCTCAGGACAGGACAGCAAACCCTCAGGACAGGACCCTCTTCAGGACAGGACCGGAACCCACAGTTCGGAAGCAACGCCTGCGCTCCACCCGCTCTGCAGCTATCGATCAAGACCCCGATTGGGTCAGCGAACTCCCAGCTAAGTGCTTTGCCAGCACTTTAAGGTTCAGTAGAACCTTCGTCTATGGTCAAATTCGGACAGAGTGCTTCGCAGCGCTCTGTATCTTCAGTCACCTATTGAGTGCGTTGGGTCAGTGACAGGTCAGCTAAACCAGACAAGTCGGACGGTTCACTAGGTGAACCCAGGGTAGATATACAGTTTGGGGTCAGTGTACCACCCCCCAATGTTGCAAAGTGTCAGAATCCTTCAATTTGGATTGGTCCTAAGGTAGGATTTGGGTAGCACACCAATCACGACATAGAGTCTCAAGCCTTCATTTGCATAATAGGGTACCGCCTAACTAGATTGGGGTTCTCATGAGAACTGGTGCAGAAATACAATGGCAACTTTAACATTGTTGCTCTGTGAGTACATGTGATTGGTTCAGCCGAGTTTTCGGGTCGTTCTCAGGAGCATCTTGCTCATCACTGCCAACTGGCTGAGTTCCATCATTCAAGGTCTGCTCTGGCTTGGCAGGTCGCGCAGGCGCAGAAGGACCTCCAAAATGGTTCTCGGCACAGACAAACCCCATTCCCCGCGGTACATAAAAAGTAAGCGAAAAACAAATTAATACATAATAATGTCATTATAAAAATACATCACAGGATTTGTACTTTTGACTCATCATCAAGAAATAAAACTATTGCATTAAAATGTTAGCTACATTGACACAGTCACAAGAGCAGTGGCACGAGCAGTACCACATGATAAGCACAGCTATGAATTACGCATGCGCATAACTTTCCCTCCACTTCTGCAGACGCGTCAGGACACGTGAGTGTGGCTGACGCATGTGCAGTAACTAAATACAAGCGGCGGCCATTTTAGGTGACTTGGGTAAATTATTTTAGTAAAACACATGTGCAAGCTTCACTATCTGTGTTCAAACTTAACATAAACGTTAGTAAAACATACATTTGTTACCTTATTACACATAAACGAGGTTCTTGACTTCGGCAAGCCGCAAAATATGCGAAGCTTTGCTTCATCACAGGTGCCTGGATTTTGGTGTAACATATGGGCAATATTATGGAGTCTGGTAATAGCTGAATAAACAGACGGTGCGTTATTAGGAATGAAAATGCAGCAACTAGATCCGATGACTCTACATGCCCCGCCCCTATCGGCCAGTATGACGTCAAGGACGAGACGATTCTGGAGCACGACAATTCTCATAAAGGATTGCTCTTCGGTCAAGTTACCTAGAGCAGAGGTAGTCTCAATCACTACTGCTTCAAGTGTTCTGGTTAATCTACGTATCAGTTTACTATTTACAACAGTACCTAAATAAGGGAAGACACCTTTATTGATATCTATGTATTGTTCTAGAGCAGTTTCAGTATAATCGACAATCGGGAGGTCTCTCTTGTGTCTAGTATGTACTAGGTGGGAATTCCTATGATAGTCAGGTGGGGCTAGAAAAACTGGTGGCAGTAGGAAGGAAATGTAACAGGTTCCCTCCCAATCGAGGGGCAGACAAACATATGCGGTCTGACCACAAACAAAATAAGAATGACGTGAAGCTTTGAAAATAGATTTCCCACTGTCACTATACTTGACAATAGTAGTACAATCACTATGGCCTACATGTATGGAACCATTCTTTCGGACACATAATTCACCTTTGACTGGTAATACTGACATAGCAGGTAAGTCTGGAGTAGAATCAGACTGGACATTCAGGACCATAAAATTCGAAGAATAATTACCCAAATTATAAACTTCATTTTCTAGATCTAACCCTGTTCTGTGGGGAAGACCTTGCTTATCTGGGAAACATGTACTGTTAAGTAGGGACATATCTGTTGAGGATGACGTTAACGTGGACCATGCTCCACACGAACCATTATGTGAAAATGGATAAGGAAAGAGTGGTAGAACTCCCTTCGGTGTCTGGAAAGGGGGGAGTCGACCACACACCCAACAATTAGTGGCATTGCTGGTCTGGTGTGAATAATGCAACATGCGGATAAAGGAATTATTACGCATAGCAAGACGATAAGAGAGTTCATGAGGAGGTAGATCACTAAACGTGTGCTCTACTGTAACATTAGCAGACTTATTTACATGAGAAACTGAAAAACACAAATAAAATGCATAACTGGTGCAGGAAATCATAATGCTGAAATATAGCAGAAAACATAAAATAATAGTGCAATTTTTAGAGTTCTCACTAACTCTCTCTCTGTGGGGGTCTATTATATACATGTCAGAAACCGGTCTAACCGTTTCACCTAGGGGAGGACTTAGACAATCAAACTGGCTGACTTATTTTACTAGACCTTAATTTAAGCTTATACTCCTGCTGCGGAGTTTTCTCTAACAGGGAAGGGTTCGTCTCAGAGTCTTTTGCGGGACAGTCCTTAAGAATAGTACTTTGGCAGTTTTTTGAAATCCTCGGAAATGTTCTTTGAAACAGGTTTTAGTCCATAAAACTTCTTTATATGCGACAGATGCACCCAGCCTTTTCTCCCCTCCAACTTCACGGCTGTACGGGTGGTTAGGAGGACCTGTTTGGGTTGTTTCCAGCGGGGCTCCAGCGGACTTGAACGATCAAAGTTCCTGACCAGAACCATGCATCCGGGAACGATTTCATGCGGTGCCACCTCGGTATTGTCTGGGAATGCGGCGGCAACCTGTGAACGACAAGAGTGTAGGGCAGACATCAAGGAAGCTAGGTAATCTGTCAGCATATTACTTGAAACATCGGTAATACTTCGGGGTCTAGGTGTACCCCACATATTAGGGGGGCGGCCGAATATGACCTCGTACGGGGACAGACCTGATCTGGAATGTGCGACCATGCGCATATAAAACAATGCAACTGGCAGAGCTACTAGCCAGTCCACACCTTTCTCTTTACATACTTTTGCAATTCGGATTTTCAGGGTCTGATTATGTCTCTCTACGAGACCGGCTGTTTCAGGATGGCGTACGCAATGGAACTTCCACTGGTACCCTAACAGAAGGGAAATATGTTTCATGAGCTCAGATGAGAATGGCTGGCCGTTGTCAGAATAGACGACCCTTGGGAGTCCATAACGGGGGAAGAATTCACGAACCAACTGCTTGGCAGTGGTCGCGGCTGTGTAATCTGGGACTGGATATGCTTCTGTCCACCTGGACAAAGCGCATACAACTACAAGGACATACTTGAAACCTCGACATCGCTCCATCTGAATATAATCCATTTGGAGGACTTCAAAAGGGTGGTCAGGAGGCTGGAATCCACCTTGTTCCACCGGGAAACTTTTACCTGGATTGAACTGGCAGCATATCATACAGGTACGGACTTTCTGCTTGGCTGCAGCTCGTAAATGCTTGTTGAACCAAATGTTCTGGATACTATCTAACATAGCTTTTTCTCCTAAATGTGCTGGACTATGTGCGGTATTGATAATGACTTGAACCATAGAGTCGGGGAGAAACCATGTGGCTTTACCCTTCGTCACCCATCCCTGATCTGTCTGGACCCCTCCTTGTTCGGACCATTTCTTGATTTCATCGGGAGTAGCATGTAACTGGATATCTATGACATCTTGAGTAGGGTCCCTAACTGTCATACAGGTAGTCGGATCTGGAGTATGTGTCTGTGTCGGGTTAACTGAAATGTCTGGTGTCTGAGCTGTAAGCTTGGCTGTGCGATCTGCTAGATCATTACCTTGAGAAATGATGTCAGTAACTTTCGTATGTGCTTTGCATTTCATGATAGCAATGGATGTCGGTAAGTGTATGGCATCTAACAGAGCCTGAATAAGGAGACCATGCTGAATCTTGGTTCCATGAGAAGTCATGAAACCTCTCTCCTGCCAGAGCACTCCAAAGTCGTGTACAACTCCAAATGCGTAACGTGAATCTGTGTAAACATTAACTTTCAGGTTCTTAGCGTGTATGCAGGCTTGTGTCAGAGCAACTAGCTCTGCTGCTTGAGCAGACAGGGTGTCAATACGATGTGTTTCTATAACTTCAGTGTCAGTAGTCACTGCATACACGGCTACTAGTTCTCCTGTACTTGTTCTCATACATGAACCATCCACATAAAGTGTCAGGTCGGGATCTGGTAATGGAATATCTGTCAGATCTTGTCTTGGCTTTGTCATAGTATTGACTACTTCCACACAGTCATGTGTGGCAGGATTTGAAATAACTGATGGTAACAGTGTGGCAGGATTTAGAACGTTGCAGCGTCTTATTTCTATGTGTGGCTGGAACAGTGTCAATTCATAACCTGTTAAACGTGCAATTGTCAAGTGCTGAGTCTGTGTTCGGTTTAAAAGAACTTCCACAGAGTGTGGAACTTGTACTGTCAAGGAATGTCCTAATACTATGGAATCACTTTGTCTGATAGCTAGTGCTGTGGCTGCAACTGACTTGAGGCACGCAGGCAGAGCCTGGGCTACAGGATCTAGTGTGCTCGAAAAATAAGCACAGGGCTTGTATTGTCCTGCTTGATCTTGTGTAAGAACAGATAATGCTGTACCTTCACGTTCAGTGACGAAAAGTGTAAAAGGCTTACTGTAGTTCGGTGTAGCTAGAACTGGAGCTTGGCATAAAGCTTTCTTTAACTCATTGAAACTAAGTGTATGTTCAGATGTCCAAGGGAGGACAGTCGATACGGCTGCCTCCTGTGTCGTTAACTGTATCAGTGGCTTGGCTAGAAATGCATACTGAGGAATCCATTGTCTGCAATAAGAAGTAAGGCCGATAAAAGCACGTACCTCCTTCTGGGTCTTGGGCTGAGGAAGACTCGCTATTAACTGGATACGGTCAGGTGTCAACTGCCTACCCCTCTTGAACAGTAAGTGGCCTAAATAGATCACTTGCTGGACACAGAATTGAAGCTTCGAAGGGGACACCTTGTGCCCCATCTCGGCTAGGAAATACAAGACTGTAAGGGATGCTCGCTCGCAAGCACGTTCAGAACGGGCTGTGATCAGTAGATCATCGACATACTGGAGCAGGGCAGTGTCAGTTGGCATGTGAATGTTGTCTAGTTGTCTCTTAAGTGCTTGACTGTAAATACTTGGACTTTCTGTGAAACCTTGAGGAGCTCGTGTGAACATATAGCTCCTTCCATTTAAACAAAAACCGAAAAGAAACTGGCTGTCTGGATGAATGGGGACACTGAAAAACGCGTTCTTGAGGTCTATGACTGTAAAAAATGAGGCTTCAGAATCAATGGCTGTCAATAGGGAAGAGATATCTGGGACAACTGGGTACTGGGGAATAATACATTTATTGAGTTCTCGAAGGTCAATCACTAATCGATATACTGGGGATGCATTTGGATCAGTACGTTTCATGACGGGAATGATCGGAGAATTACATACATTGGAGTCAGTTTCTACAACTACTCCTTGAGCCATGAGCTCGTCAATAATTTTGGATAAGGCTGCTACAGCCTCAGGTGGCAATCTGTACTGTCTGATTCGTGGCAGGACTACACCTGGCTTGAGAGTCACACGATGGGGTGTGATTTGCATATAACCAACATCAGTTGGACCTTGCGCCCATAGATGCTGCGGAACATTAGACAATCTCGGATCAAAATCTCGTAATACATAGTGACCCTTGAAGTCACGTAAGAACAATCGTATTCCCTCGGGGGAACAGCAAATAACTGCACCTAACTCTTTCAGTGTCTTAATGCCTAACAAATTTTCTGGACAGGACTTAGTAAGTAACAGATCAGTAGTGCGGGACAATGGACCTACTTCTAGAGTAACTGGCTTTGATATCTCGTTTACAATAGGCTTTCCTGAAAATCCAAGGGAAACATTTCTAGAGCCTGAGAGCGGAGCCCCTGGAACTTCGGCGTGACTGATGGTGGTCCTACTTGCCCCTGTATCAATCAAAAACTTTCTGTCTTTCCCTAATACTTGACTGTGAACATAGGGACCCTCTTGATCTACAGGTATCTCGATGAGAGGCAAGCCTACCTCCCTCTCTAGGCTGTTTCATGAGTACGGCTGATACTCTGGATACTCGGACTGTGCATACTGGTACATCTGCTGTGTAACATGCTGTGTTGCAGCAATAGGCTGCGGTGCTGGAACTGTCTGTTGTGCATTCTGTGGCTGAGAAGCCTGTGAAACTTTTTCTTGTCTAGGCGGACGTGGTCTTTCTTTAGTCTTACCGGTAGCTATATTATGTTTCAGAATTGCACACTCGTTTATATAATGACCTGGTTGTTTACAATAATTGCAGGTCCCTTTAACGGGAGCTGCAGGATGACTGGCTTGATTCGTACCCCTCTTCTGACTGTCTTGAGGAACAGATTGTGCAACTAATACTTTCATTTTCGTGTCTTTCATACGTTTCCTCTCATGTTCTTGCTCTTCTCTAATTCTATTCTGGTGATACTGAAGCATCTGTAACATTTGGGACGGGGTATTAGCTTGCCAGGTACTTTCGACTTTCAAAACTCGGTTCTTAACTTGTGGGCTTGAATTCTCGACTAATTTAGTAACAAAAAGATGAGGGTATGACTCGCTACTTGTCTTGAGGCCACTGTTTATACTAAAGCATTTCTCAAATCTGGAATAAAAATCACTAGTGTCTTCATCTTGTTTCTGTTTACAGGCTGAGATTGCATCCCAGTCTTCCTTTTTAGTGGCTAATAATCTTGGCAAAACTTGTATTAACAGTTCTGGTAATTCTTTACATTTCTCTCCTAGACCGGTACCTGGTACTCGTATCTTATCTTCAGCTTCTAGGACTGCCCAGTCGATCTTTTTCTCTCCCACCTCCCATTCTTTTTCCTTGAGTTTTTCATATACCCCTGCGGGCAACAGGACCTTTAACATTTTAATTATATCTGGATACGTGTATTCTCCCATACGGAGCATGTCTTTTAATTCTCGGTGGAACCCTGCTGGATCTTTATCATGACAGGGAATTAATTTCTTCATCTCTAAGAGTTCCATCTTTGTGATCGGAGTGTAACCAAACACTCGTTGCATTTCACCATCTACTGTCCTGACTGGGTGTACTTCTCGTAACGGATTCTGTCTGTCTATATAAAAGGGTTTACTTTCTGGGGGTGAGACATGAACAAAATGCGGGTTCAAAAACATACTATATTTGTGGCGCTGTTCTAGAATGACACTAATTAAATCGGTACCTAGACCTTTCCATCTATACTGGAGTAACTCGTTCAGGACATCGTGTAACGGACCAGGATCAGAATGTTGACCCTCATACAGAGTAATGAGGTGCTGGATCATATACATACCCACCAGTCGTTGTTCGGCTGGGGGCAGTTTCAGAAACATTTGTGCCACTATTTCGTCTGGAAAAGTGGTAGAATCAGTAGTCCATCCGACTGCTGATCGGGCTAGTTCCTGTTCATGCATGGTACTTAATTCACTGTAACCGATTCGTGATTTCAGAATGTGATCGGTAGCTTGAAATACTTGTTCTAGAGAACCTTGTTCTGGTGCTGGATGAGGAACAGTTTTCTTGTAATCTAGACGTGAATGTCGGTCAGAAAGTCTAGTTCTACCTACATACGCTATTCTGGTGGGATTCTCATCGTCTACTTCTTCAGTAGAAGAGTCATTTTCTTTCTCGCTTACTTGTGCTGCTTTACGTTGTTCGTGTAACTTTAGTATTTCCTTACGAATTTCCTTGTACATACTCTCTATACTACTGATAGTCTTGTGCTTACCCTCGGCTATATTATCACTCCACCTTGTCAGGATTCTCATTTCGGCCGGATCTTTAGTCGGGTAATCTTGTTCTCTTATTAGACAATTAATCAGAAACTTTAATATCATGAGCTGGATCTCAGCTTTCCTTTGAGACATGGCTTCGCCAATACTTTCTGGATCATCCCCTGTACGGATGAAACGATATATTCTGTCTAGATCTCCTTTCATATCTGGTAGGGTGTCTAAATACCCGGTCACCCGTCTTACACGGATGGAATATATTACTGTACTATCATCACCTGCAACTGGATCATAGCGGCATTCAGTAAGAGCTCGTCGGATATCTGCAACAGAGTTATATTTGGGCGTACGCTGTAACGCACATTCATGTAACTCGGCCAACGTTCTACGTTGGTGTGGCGGCGGGGTACCAGGAGGACCTCCTCCTGCGGCCCCTAAACTAGAATCGTCGACTGACATTCTTCGTGCTGGCAGAGTGGGAAATTGTAATGTTGGCTGGACCGGGGGTACCGTAGCAGGTACTGCAAGAGGTGCCCCGGTGTCTGGAGGAGCTGGATTTACATTATTTACAGGAGCTGGCGGAACAGGATTCACATATTCTGGGACTGTGTCGTCCAAATAGGACGAGATGAATATATCAGCTGCGGTCGGTCTATGACGTAGCTTGGTCGGAACTAGTGGTGGCGGAAAATTACTGGATGCCTCCGGGGTCGCTTTTGGCAAGCCCTCGGCAAGAAGAGGATACATACCCTTGATGAGGGCATTCCTCTGTCTGTCTGATTGTTCTGTTTTAACTCGTTCACCTATCTCGATTAATTCCTTTTCTTGGGCTCTTTCTAAGGATTCTCTACTTAGTTCTGACTTTCTGATTTCTTTTTCGGTTCTTTTATGAGATTCTTTGCGCCATAACTCGATGGCATCTTTCTGTGACTGTCTGGCTTTCTTTTTCCATAATGCTTCTTCTACTCTCATGATGCACTCGGCATCCCACGTACCTGATACGGGCCATCTATACTTTTCTTCTAACTCTTTGGTATACTCTACCCTTAAATCTAGATATAATATGGCACTTATGCCATGCTTCTGATACATAAAATGACCTGGACTGTCCCTAGGCGGGACAGGAACTGCTGCTTCTAGCAGACCTTTTCTAGTTTTTAGCTGACGTAGTTTCGAGAATAAAGGCATAACTGAACTGTAATCTAGACACAATACAATACACAATGAACACGATAATTACTCCACATTCATACCATGACATTAAAAATACATGAAGAACATTTTAAATAACAGTTCGAACAGAATACTACCTGGAATACTGAAAACAGAATACATGAATTTTCTCGAGAACAGAACTGACTAGAACAGAAACTAGATGCACTGCTAAAACAGTACGAAACTTACCGGTCTCATAAAGAGACACGTCAGGACCCGCATCCACCGAAGTGGACACTTCGTTTTGGGTCTGTGTACCACCAACCCACGGACCAGAGTCAATTAGATTGACCCTGTCTAGATACTACCCCAGCAACGGTACTCACCGGGCAGCAAGAACGGAAGGCCTCGGACTGGACTGGACTGCTTCGACGCCGGACGGACGAACTTCGGACCTCTGTTACGGGTGGGCCTCCGGATACCTCGGACCTTGGACTCTCGGCTTGGGCTCTGGTCGGGACTCGCCGCGTTCCTCCACCGCCTCGTCTGGATGCTGGACCGCCACCTCCGTCTCCTCCGTGGGCCTGAGGGATACTTGAAGCAGAAATATCTGCACGTGCACGGTATGGTTCCGTCACGGCTGCAGAGGGTCAGGGGGCCGGCGTGGCTTCACCGGCGCGTGGGGAAAGGGCAAGTCCCTATTCGGGCGCCATTATGTGGTATATAAATAAATAATACCGGATCTAGGTTTTACTGGACATAGCAATAACAGATAGCTCAATAAATAAGAGTCAAGATTCGAGGTAGTAGGAGTTTGCAGGTTTAATACAGCATAAAGGACAGGAACAGGACAACCTGCACAGGAATAGGATGACAGGGCCCGGCAGCTGCCGGGGCTGGATCTGGGATGAGCGCGCTAACGTTTAATAACAGTACACAAGCATATATACTAAAACAGTTGCATTACAATGCATACAATAGGCGGAGCAGTGGGTGTGGTCAATAGCAGTCGCGAAAGAAAAGGCATAAAAGTGGGTGTAACAGGGCGTATACATAAACATGTGATGTAAACGTAACAGAGTATGTCATAAATGGGGCGGAAACATGGAGGGGGCTACCTAAGGAGCCGGAACCTCTAACCTAATGGTGCGCGCAAACTGACAATGACGTGTTACTAGGAGAAGCTGGGGGCTATGAACTCTGTGCTAGGAGCAGAGACTGAAGTCTGGAGAGTCAGGGCGACATGTACCTAAACCCTATCTAGTATCTAATGTTTAGAGAACATGTTGATATAAACTAAGAGTCGGGAGGGTAAAGGCTAACAGACTCTAAGACTGGAGCATGCATTATTCTACATGTAGTGCGTGATGAAGAATATTAAATGACCATTAAATGCAGTATTTCTCTTACATGGAGACGTAAAGGCTAGACAATGACGGAAACTATTGATGCGATTCAGTAGCTTTAGGAATGCAGAGAAGGAGGGCTGGACTGATAACTATAATCATAACATACTCTTGGCAGACTCGTAGGCAGAGCCAGGCTGGGCCGGGCACTGTGAGGCAGGAAGTAAGTGAAGGGTCAGGAACACAGGTGGGGGCTGTATCGCTCCTCAGCGAGGGCTCAGGAGACAGAAGCTGAATCTGGTGTCCGGGCCCTTTTGAGGCCTAGAAACGGGGACTTTACAATGAAATAACGTGCACACTGAGAAACGTGGCAACGCAACTTTACATAGGCCTGATATTCGTAGTATTCACGAGAACTGGAAACTGGCATACTAGGGATGGACACAACTGTAATTGCGTCTTTAATCAAACATGGGAAATACATATGCATATTAATCATGCACACATAACATACGATGGAGGACACGTAGGGACACAGAACATGGCAAAATTTACTTTTCCACATATTGACTGGACATTGCTGTAGGTATTTGGCACCCCTCCTAATGACTGGACATTCCTGTAGGTATTTGGCACCCTTCCTATTGACAGGACATTGCTGTGGGTAGTTGCTACCCCCATATTGACTGGACATTGCTGTAGGTAGTTGCTACCCTCATATTGACTGGACATTGATGTGGGTAGTTGCCACCTGTCCTATTGACTGGACATTGATGTGGGTAGTTGCCACCTGTCCTATTGACTGGAAATTGCTGTAGGTATTTGGCACCCTTCCTATTGACTGGACATTGCTGTGGGTAGTTGCCACTCCTCCTATTGACTGGACATTGCTGTAGGTAGTTGCCATCCCTCCTATTGACTAGACATTGCTATAGGTAGTCGCCACCCCTCCTATTGACTGGACATTGCAGTAGGTAGTTGCCATCCCCATATTGACTGGACATTCTGTATCGGTAGGTGTCTTACTTGCCTTCTGAAACAAACGCGTCGGTTGCGGTTGTAGTAGTGCTCAATGAGGTAGAGTATAGGCATTACATGCACAAAAGGATTCATGGCTGCACGTCTCGTTCAGCAGGAATCGTGTTGTGGAGCGAATCGGTGCTCGAATACTCCTCTTCCGGCTGCTCTCATGTGTTGGTTGAAGCGACAGATTTGGTGCACGGGAAGAACTCATCGTACTTCGGCATTTGTAATTGGACTTGGAAATACCTCCAGGCGGCTCCTTTCTGTGTTTCCAGAGGCTTTTCGTTTGGACTATGAGGAAAGAATTTGAGTGACCGTCTCGTTCGGTGAGTTAAGGTTTTTGTGCATCATACTGCATTGTTTGGTTTAAATGGCTCCTAATAAGTGTTGGTGGTACTGTTCACCTCTGGACACATCTGGGAGTGCCTTCCAAATGACATCGGAATTGGGCCCTAAGTGTAGATTTTTTGAAGGTGTCTCCGAATGGATTGATTAAAGTGGCAATAGCACCCTTGTATTGCTGTGTGAGGGTAGTTTTTCAGGGTGGCTGTTCAAAGTCTATGATTATTTTTTTAGTATAGTATTTATTAGTTTGTTGCTTTACTTTTGTTAAGATTTTTACATAGGTAGTGGGTTGTTTGTTTGGCAACAGAGCATATATAAAGGGGATGCTGGTATTGTAATACAGTCCATGGATTGTGCATAATTGGTAAACTGGTTTGGGACATATTTTAAATGTTCCATCCATCATCCATGTCTCACAATTCTGTAGTTTAAGTGGGTTTGTTGGAGTTGCAAATATTATAATCCTTTTGTCATTTGATTTATTGTCTGAAAGAAGAAATTGCTCTTCATTATGTAAGAATACCGAAGGGCTTGTGGTCAGAGAAATATAAGGTGCACAGCCTAATATTCAACACACTTGATACTGGTTAGCTATTATCAGGTGGTGCAAAGGGTGAGTGGAGAGCCCTTAGAACCACTCAAAAGTGAGTAGACTACACTACCAACTGCAGAATTAACGGGGTTACCCTATGCACTCTTTGACAGTAAAACATTTGTTATGTAACAAACAATGGATCAGTACAAAAGACAGAGCGACAGAAGGTTCTAGGAATCTCCAGAAGGAGAGTTGTCCGTTGGAGTCCTTTATTGTGTCAAACAGCCAGCCGACACGTGTTTCATCGCTATTGCGAATCTTCAGGGCTGGAAATACAAATATGTAACAATGTGGCATTCTCTGTACGAAAGTACCGTCACAAGTGCAGCTTAACATTGTTTCATGCGAAATTCTAGTGCAGCTTCCACTAGTGTAAAACACCAGCAATAAACCTCGTTACATCTTAGTGCAACCAGAAGCATTCGTGTCGAAGTGCATCTACGACGCCGTCTTATGAAATGTGTAAGTGACCAGGTGAGTAAGTGACCAGGTGAATAAGTGGATCTGGGTTAAAATCACTCATCAACCTCCTAATCAAACCAGACGGCGTAGTCTAAGATCTCATAATAAAGTAGCAATGCAAGTCCCTCTGTATTCGAGTGCCACTGTACGTGTACGGATCATACATACTGTGTGTAATGTGAATAAGGAAAGTCAAAGGAGAATCCCTGGAAAAAACTTTGCTATTGGGCCAAAAGTCCTCCCTAGTATTGATGTCTCATTCATCCAACATACATTGTTCAAGAAGGAGCATTCAGTTAGAGTTTCCACACTAGAATGTAACGTTTACAGTCTTTTATTTTTTTTAAAAATCAGATGGACAGGTAACCTACATACATCAGTTTAAAATTTCAGCAAAAAGGATTTTTCCTGAAAACTTATCAGAATAAAACAATACGTTTAAAACATAATTGTACATGTTACTTCATGACATTTAAGCAAAATTATCCACATCATTTCATACACTATGTACACAAATAAAATAAAATAAAAACATTGATAAATTCCTAATCAATTAACGAAAGACACATTACATTTATCTGCAAACAACCCCCTAGGAAAAGTGGTAGCTTTCGATATTTGTGCTACAACATTGCCTGATCCAATTGCCTTTTGTCTATTCAGCTGGGAGTCACAGTATTAAAAATTCATGCATATCTGTTTTTCCCTGGGCTCCACTTGGATTCTGTTTTTACTCAAATGCGTCGACGCGTTTCGGTGTTAGCACCCTGGATGCGGGAACGCCTTCTTCAGGACAAAACAGTTGTTTTAAGGGGTTCACCGTTTTCCCAAATAGGAATCTACCTGTATAGAGAGATAATATTTCAATAAATTTTTATCCTCAAACTGTATTTTATCATGTTCATACAGCGTTCTCTTTGTTGTTTATAGGAACATCTCCTTTGCATTTTTTCTATATAACCTCTATACTTATACATGTGTTTGGCATATTGCACACCAGTTTCGGGGAGATTATATATTTGTGATATTCTATGGTACATCGTAGAATTACTTGGCATCTGGGGGCAGTTGTTCCCGTCCCTCCGTTACATTTTAGTGGTCCCTTTGGTTATAAGTCATTCATTCAGGAGACCATTTGCACTCTTTCGCTGTGCTATTTGACTGTACTAACCTCTAGGTCGAGATGTCAGGCACGTTATATTGGCACATTAATATAGTCCTTCTTTCCGTGCCTGTCTATTCCCTGGTCAAGAGTGGACCTGAATACAATAATAAAATAAGGGTTTTTCTTATACTCGTTGTGTCCTTCCCTTCTTACTATTTACTTATCTTTTATACTAGTCACATACCTTTCGTATGTCGGAACAGGTCGGGTAGTGTTAGCTCTGTGGCTTTTTTTTATGCGTCACTACTTCCTTTCCTTTCTGGATGTCTGGAGTTGCTATCTGCTAGGAATATTAATAATACGATGTCACTGATCTCTCTGCCTTTATCCTTCTCTCATTTCATATCGTTTTGTCTTAGATCTTACATTTGCAAATTATAAAATCTGTTTCAACGAGGGATAGTGGTGGACTTGAAATTGCTCCACTTTGAATGGTTCCACTGTTGAACCGGATATGTTCAATGGATCAAAGATATATATACATTTTTTATTTTGTTTCCAATATCCTTTCCCCACTATTATCTATCTTAATGCTCTTCATTATGTGTTACAGTGAGTTCAGGTGGTATTTGAATTTCACTGGTGTAGGTGGGGTGGTAGAAGTTGATTGTTTTGTTCTAGCTATTAGCCTTTTTAACATTGTGACAGAGGGTAATTGGCCAGTTACATGTTCTGGAATTCTGGGGAGTATCGGCCACATGCATCAAGTGATTTAGGAATCGCAAACGGTGCGAATCGCAAAATTCGGCCGTTTGCGATTCCTAAATCACTATTTGGAATGCATTAACAAAAAAGACAAGAAATCGCTATTTTTTGCGATTTCTAAAAATGCGATTGCATTTAAGGAATCTCAATTTGCGATTCCTTAAATGCAATGCATGACACTTAAAAAAATTGCGAATTCGCAATTAGGGGGAAAAAATTACCATGAGGTTGGACCTCATGGTAATTTGCGAAAAATTAGAAAAATGCAATTTTGTGCATTTTTCAAACTGTCATGTTGTGCACACACATGCCCTTGGGGCGTGTGTGTGCACAACATATGTGCATAGATTGATTTCAGGGTGCAACAGGGTGTCCTTTGGACACTCCTGCACCCTTGAAGTCGCAATCTCAATTTGCGATTAGCTAATTGCGAATCACAAATTGAGATTGTCTTCCCATTCATTCATATGGGCCTTTTGGCCCATAGGAATCAATGGGAAGGACGCCCAATGGGATGTATGTTGCCGCTCCACTAAAGAGGTATCTGTCAACAGTAGACATAAGCTAATACATTTTAAATTTTTGAGGCGACTATACTTCACACCGGCGCTGGCCCACAGAATTGACCCGACCAGACCTCATCACTGCCCTAAATGCAAAGCGCCGCATGCCGATTTTGCACATCTCACATGGACCTGTCCGAAGCTACACACCTACTGGCTACAGGTGCACCACATCTTGGGCGACATTTTGGAATGTGACTTGCAACACAAGCCGGAAATTGCACTGCTTGGCTATGTCGCTGAGTTCCCCCGGGCCACGCGTAAGCTTGCTGCCATAGGTTTCTTGCTGGCGAAGAGGGAAATTGCTTTACTTTGGGGGTCCAGACGAATCCCTGATTCCAAGTCTTGGATGCGCAGCCTTGCCCAATGCAACACCAATAGTGTAGAATACTCCACGCAGATCCCAACGGCTTCACGCCCTATCGACATCTGGGGCCCATATCGACAGTATCTTAGCAAGATTACGCGGGATGCACACTCCCAAGCTGCTAGCTCTATTGTCCCAGAAGGGGTGGGCTAGGTTGTTTTGGTTACCCTAGCGTGCGCTACCTATTGCGTTCCACAGTCCTTGGCGTGTACACACTCTCGGAAAAGGGTATGCGTGGGCAGCTGGTTTTGGATTGTATGCTGGTTGGGGCCGAGTTGTTTCCCTCCTCTGTTTCCTTGGGTCCCTTGCCCCGGCTGAAATAGTTGCTTCACCCTAATCTTACATTTGTCGTTTTACCCACCCTCGTCTGCCTACGCCTATACTAATGCCATCTTCCTTGTCAATTGATGTGTTGCTTGCCGCTCTCTCTATCACGAAGGCTCATTCATTTTCGTTCTGTTTGAAAAAGGTTATATCTCTTTGTGTCATCATTCCGCGCATGCAATTTTCCCTCAGATATGGAAAAAGTGAAAATGAGACTTTAGAGTGTGTTACACTGCTTGTAAATGTCATTGGTCTAGTCCTCCATTTGCTTCCTTTGTATAATGACCGCTAACGTTTTCATTGTAAACAGTTTACTGTGTAATTGTATGCCTACACGGACCAATCTGATGCTAATAAAGAGATTTAAAAAAAAAAAAAAAAAAGGAATCAATGGGAAGGGATTCCTTAATTGCGATTCGCAAATTGTGAATCGCAATTAAGGAAAATTAAGAAATCGCAAATAAAATTGCGATTTCTTAATGCATACCAATTTGCGATTTCTTAAATGCGATTCCTTAATTTTCGCAATTAAGAAATCGCAAATGGGCACTTTGATGCATGTGGCCGTATGTCTTTTAATATTTCAGTAGTACGTTTTTGAGAGCTAGTGCTAGCTTCTTTCAGAGTCTCTAAAGTGTCTCTCACTTCTATTTCAGCTATGGTAGGGGGGTGGTTATGTTCACTAACATTTAATACAGTAGTTTATTTTGTTGTAGCACTCCCATAACATGCATTTTCATAATATGAGCTGCATTTATAATTAATTTTGTCACCTGTTTTTTTTGGGTATAGAAATAGCCCATTTAGCATAATAACAGTTTTCCTTTCTAGGAAGAAATGAACTTTGCACCTTCAGTCATTCTTTTGAAATGCTATGAGAAATGTATATAAAATTAATAAAGTTGTTTTTATTGCAATACACATTTCCATATACAAAATTATACTTACATGCTTGAATATGTTGAACTTTTTTGGCATTGAGGCGTTTCTGCTGTTGGTTGGCTTTAGTGTTTCTTTTTATTTCATGCAGAAAAAAAAAAGAATCATTTTAATACATTTGTTTTACATCATTTTAATAGATTTTGGGGTTTGTGACGTTAGTGGGTGCTTTGGGTTGAGATCTTTAGTTGTTATATTAGTTTGTTTGTGATTTATACTTACTTTTTTGCAAGGTGGTTTTTTGATAATTTCTGTAGTTAGTTGAGTGGCTTTTGGAGTTTCTGTAGAGGAGATATATTAAAAAATAATAATACATTAATTATTTAATTGTTGTAAAAATTCCTTTACTCGTATTTTATGCAGCTGTAACATTGAATGTATATTTTACTTACTTTGTGAATGTGAAATCAGAGTTTTCAGTGAGGAAGTCCAATGTTGTAGAACCAATCCGGCAGAGATTCCCTTATTCTTGGTTTTGTTGTTGTAGAATAAAATAATGTTACATTTTCTTTTGTTTATATAGTGTTTGTTTAATTGTCCTTTCAATCTTATTGGGTTATCTCGGTTGTATGTGTTTTTCATTGGTCGTTACTAATGTTTGTAATTAATTTGGCAGTTGTTTCCTTATATGGGAAACACTAAGGGGCCAATTCCGATCCGGTAAAATTCCCCACGAATCGTTGTACGGAGCGTAATTTCCGCACAAATCGTAAACCCTCACTGTCTCCGTACGTACGAGCAAGTACGATCCTAAAATAAAGCAAATCTCTGTACGAACCTTACCAAACCCCATACGACACAAAAATACATACGGTTCATATCCGGGTCACGCAGTACGCGCCGTCCGTACGTAAACAGCCAGCAGTTTCCGGACCAGCAAGTACGATCCGTGTTGACAACACTCCGAACAACCCTTCTGCTACGGGAGTTGAAAACAGCCGTAAAAGCAGAGACCGGCCCAAACTGCACACCGGTACGCGACAGACACGCCATGAACCCCCTCGGCCGTGTCATCCCAGTCATGTACGCCTACGACCTGGTGCATAGAAACCGACGACGGCGCATACAGTGAGTACAATGTACCTCAACAACGGAAGTGTACTTGTACGGTGCGTCACACGCTCGCATACAGCATCATTGCAGTAGTGATAAGAGCCGCACAGACGTCAATAATGTTGGAGTACGGTGCATCACACGCTCGCGTACAGCATCATTGCTTTAGTGATAAGAGCCGCACAGACGTCATTAATGTTCGGGTACAGTGCGTCACATGCTCGTGTATGGCACCAGTGCAATAGTGACACGAGCCACACAGTCACCAATATTGTTGGGGTACGGTGCGTAACATCTGAGTGTGTGGTGGATATGACTCCCAGCAGTGCCCAGATATAAGAGGGGTGGGTGTAGAGGACTCCCAGCAGTGCCCAGACATAGGAGGGGTGGGTGCAGAGGACTCCCAGCAGTGCCCAGACATAAGAGGGGTGGGTGTAGAGTACTCCCAGCAGTGCCGAGACATAGGAGGCTTGGGTGCAGAGGACTCCCAGCAGTGTCCAGACATAGGAGGGGTGGGTGGATATGACTCCCAGCAGTGCCAATACATAAGAGGGGTGGGTGGATATGACTGCCAACAGTGCCCATACATAGGAGGGGTGGGTGCAGATTACTCCCAGCAGTGCCCAGACATAGGAGGGGTGGGTGGATATGACTCCCAGCAGTGCCCAGACATAGGAGGGGTGGGTGTAGAGGACTCCCAGCAGTGCTCAGACATAAGAGGGGTGGGTGGATATGACTCCCAGCAGTGCCCAGACCCAGGAATGGTGGGTGCAGAGGACTCCCAGCAGTGCCCAGACATAAGAGGGTGGGTGTAGAGGACTCCCAGCAGTGCCCAAACATAGGAGGTATTTGTTCCTTGACTCTTGCCCGGGTTGTTCCGTTTTCCTGATCGATATCTAGGACCCTTTGTAGGGCTGTGTATAAATAATTTGTGGCAGGGTTCTCTTTTGTTCTTGTAGATTATATAGGCTGTTACCCCCGCAAACCTGCCTGTATCCCCTTATGTTGGGGGGCCCCCTTCTTCTTGGGGATGACTCCCAGCAGTGCCCAGGCATAAGAGGGGTGGTTGCAGAGGACTCCCAGCAGTGCCCAGACATAGGAGGGGTGGGTTCAGAGGACTCCCAGCAGTGCCCAGACATAAGAAGTGTGGGTGGATATGACTCTCAGCAGTGCCCAGACATAGGAGGGGTGGGTGGATATGACTCCCAGCAGTGCCCAGACATAGGAGCGGTGGGTGGATATGACTCCCAGCAGTGCCCAGACATAGGAGGGGTGGGTGTAGAGGACTCCCAGCAGTGCCCAGACATAAGAGGCACATGTGGGTGTGATGTCAGATCCCACATGCATATCCACCCATGGAGGTTGCAGGCAACCTACACACCCTACCATTTTGACACAATAGTGTATAGTCATGTAACAGCGCAACAAACAAAGACAGACTGTCATGTACATCCCTGGGCTGATATGGATGTCCAGGTGCTGGTCAGACCACCAACATGTACTTGCTCATGCAAGGAATACGGTTGAAAGACCTTAGATACAATGCACAACATTGTGATTCATGTGCACAAATACCCTGCAGATCCAATACAAACATAAGGGAAAGGCTGTGATTATACATCTGCATATTGGGAAAAAGGGTGAATGTGTCCATGAAGGCATTTCTACATACTCTAAACACAAGTACAGTGAGTAGCATGGATGGCACACAGTCATGATCAGTAGTCATCTGTGAGCAGGCATGGCCATTGTTGAGGGAACGTTCAACAACATAGGGAATATGCACACATGTCAGCACAACCATTGTGCAACTGTCTGTAGTGAACTTCTCATTGTATAACTGACGAATGAACACTCCTTGGGACATTGTCTGTAGGAAGACTGAACACACACAACCAAAGATTAATTGCTGCAACTTTGTGATGGCACATAGATACCATGGTCCACCTCATTAACATCATAAAATATACATATTTCACAATCTCAAAACATTACCATGACATCAACTCCTAGGCACACAGCACCTAAAGCAAGTACCTGAAATGCAATAGTTTTGAATGAAAAACAAAATGCTTTATTCAGCTCCAAAGTAGAAGTAATTTAAAAATGAGTCCTGTCTCAAACAAGGCCAATGGCCAGTCCATTTTCAAGTCTGTTTGGTGGACGTTGTGGAGATTGTCAACCCCAAACTTGCCTGCACATTCTGGAGCTAAAGGCGGATTGACCCGTGGGGGGCATCATCAGGGTCAGGGCCTGGCACCGCAGGGACAGTTGAGGGAAGGTTAGGTGTTGTGGGTGCAGGGGGGAGGAATCCTCCTCAGTGGCTTGTGCAGCGCCAAAGGTGGAAATAAATTTGGCGCTGCACACTGCTGCCAGTTCCGCCAGACCACCACCTGCACCCGGGGACACAATGGAAGTGGAGGTAGAGGGCTGTGAGTCAGGCGTACTGTCTCTGTGGCTGCGTGGCTGCCATCTGACCCCTGACCTTGTGGGTGTGCCTGCATCCCTCTGAGATTGTGTGCCAGGAAATCTGCGCTTATACTGAGGTGGTGGTGGTGTGCTGGTTGTGGGTGTTGGCATGCATGATCTTGTGCGTCGGCATGTGCTTGGGATAGGTACGGGAGAGGGGGGTGTGGATGGGTCAGAAGGAGGGGGGACTGACGGCTGCAGGAGTGAAACTGCTGCCATCAGTGAGAAATCCATGGACGGTAGTATCCGACGTTGGTCAGACATCGCAGCTGACATGCCCTCCATGAATGACAACAATTGTGTCAGAATAGCAGTGTGATACAAAAGGGGGTGGCAATGGACGGAGCATCTGAACCAATCAAACACTCACACCCAGTCAAAAGATCTGGGTTTGATCCATCACCGTTCTTTAGCCCACTCTGCCACCCCAGTTCAGACATGGCTAAATGCAAATCAGTCTGACCCTGTGCCTCATGGGAACAGTCCAGCCCAAACTGCCAAGCCATGCCTTCCCTGGACTGGAAAGAAGCTTCCGAGGACCGGTTTCTGCCATTACAGCCGTCTTCAGCCCGGCTTGCTTGAATCCAGTTGCAAAGTGAGCAAGGGACTCATGTCTGAGCATACCCTGCCACACTTATGGCGGCCAAAGCGGTACAAAAGGGGGTGGCGATGGACGGAGCATCTGAACCAATCAAACACTCACACCCAGTCAAAAGATCTGGGTTTGATCCATCACCATTCTTTAGCCCACTCTGCCACCCCAGTTCAGACATGGCTATATGCAAATCAATCTGACCCTATGCCTCATGGGAACAGTCTAGCCCGAACTGCCAAGCCATGCCTTCCCTGTACCGGAAACAAGCTTCCGAGGACCGGTTTCTGGCATTACAGCCGTCTTCAGCCCGGCTTGCTTGAATCCAGTGGCAAAGTGATCAAGGGACTCACATCTGAGCATACCCTGCCACACTTATGGCGGCCAAAGCGGTACAAAAGGGGGTGGCGATCGACGGAGCATCTGAACCAATCAAACACTCACACCCAGTCAAAAGATCTGGGTTTGATCCATCACCGTTCTTTAGCGCACTCTGCCACCCCAGTTCAGACATGGCTATATGCAAATCAGTCTGACCCTGTGCCTCATGGGAACAGTCCAGCCCGAACTGCCAAGCCATGCCTTCCCTGGACCGGAAACAAGCTTCCGAGGACCGGTTTCTGGCATTACAGCCGTCTTCAGCCCGGCTGGCTTGAATCCAGTGGCAAAGTAAGCAAGGGACTCACGTCTGAGCATACCCTGCCACACTTATGGCGGCCAAAGCGGAACAAAAGGGGGTTGCGATGGACGGAGCATCTGAACCAATCAAACACTCACACGCAGTCAAAAGATCTGGGTTCGATCCATCACCGTTCTTTAGCCCACTCTGCCACCTCAGTTCAGACATGGCTATATGCAAATCAGTCTGACCCTGTGCCTCATGGGAACAGTCCTGCCTGAACTGCCAAGCCATGCCTTCCCTGGACCGGAAACAAGCTTCCGAGGACCGGTTTCTGGAATTACAGCCGTCTTCAGCCCGGCTTGCTGGAATCCAGTGGCAAAGTGAGCAAGGGACTCATGTCTGAGCATACCCTGCCACACTTATGGTGGCCAAAGCGGTACAAAAGGGGGTGGCCATGAGGCACAGGGTCAGACTGATTTGCATATAGCCATGTCTGAACTGGGGTGGCAGAGTGGGCTAAAGAACGGTGATGGATTAAACCCAGATCTTTTGACTGGGTGTGAGTGTTTGATTGGTTCAGATGCTCCGTCCATCACCACCCCCTTTTGTACCGCTTTAGCCGCTATAAGTGTGGCAGGGTATGCTCAGACGTGAGTCCCTTGCTCACTTTGCCACTGAATTCAAGCAAGCCAGGCTGAAGACGGCTGGAATGCCAGAAACCGGTCCTCGGAAGTTTGTTTCCGGTCCAGGGAAAGCATGGCTTGGCAGTTCGGGCTGGACTGTTCCCATGAGGCACAGGGTCAGACTGATTTGCAAATAGCCATGTCTGAACTGGGGTGACAGAGTGGGCTAAAAAACGGTGATGGATGAAACCCAGATCTTTTGACTAGGCGTGAGTGTTTGATTGGTTCAGATGCTCCGTCCATCACCACCCCCTTTTGTACCGCTTTGGCCGCCACAAGTGTGGCAGGGTATGCTCAGACGTGAGTCCCTTGCTCACTTTGCCACTGGATTCAAGCAAGCCGGGCTGAAGGCGGCTGGAATGCCAGAAACCGGTCCTCGGAAGTTTGTTTCCGGCCTAGGGAAGGCATGGCTTGGCAGTTCGGGCTGGACTGTTCCCATGAGGCACTGGGTCAGACTGATTTGCATATAGCCATGTCTGAACTGGGGTGGCAGAGTGGGCTAAAGAACGGTGATGGATTAAACCCAGATCTTTTGACTCGGTGTGAGTGTTTGATTGGTTCAGATGCTCCGTCCATCACCACCCCCTTTTGTACCGCTTTGGCCTCCATAAGTGTGGCAGGGTATGCCCAGACATGAGTCCCTTGCTCACTTTGTCACTGGATTCAAGCAAGCCGGGCTGAAGATGGCTGGAATGCCAGAAACCAGTCCTCGGAAGTTTGTTTCCGGTCCTGGGAAGGCATGGCTTGGCAGTTAGGGCTGGACTGTTCCCATGAGGCACAGGGTAAGACTGATTTGCATATAGCCATGTCTGAACTTGGGTGACAGAGTGGGCTAAAGAACGGTGATGGATTAAACCCAGATATTTTGACTAGGTGTGAGTGTTTGATTGGTTCAGATGCTCCGTCCATGACCACCCCCTTTTGTACCGCTTTGGCCGCCATAAGTGTGGCAGGGTATGCTCAGACGTGAGTCCCTTGCTCACTTTGCCACTGGATTCAAGCAAGCCGGGCTGAATATGGCTGGAATGCCAGAACTCGGTCCTCGAAAGTTTGTTTCCGGTCCAGGGAAGGCATGGCTTGGCAGTTCGGGCTGGACTGTTTCCATGAGGCACAGGGTCAGACTGATTTGCATATAGCCATGTCTGAACTGGGGTGGCAGAGTGGGCTAAAGAACGGTGATGGATTAAACCCAGATCTTTTGACTGGGTGGGAGTGTTTGATTGGTTCAGATGCTCCGTCCATCACCACCTCCTTTTGTACCGCTTTGGCCTCCATAAGTGTGGCAGGGTATGCTCAGACGTGAGTCCCTTACTCACTTTGCCACTGGATTCAAGCAAGCCGGGCTGAAGATGGCTGGAATACCAGAAATCGGTCCTCGGAAGTTTGTTTCCGGTCCAGGGAAGGCATGGATTGGCAGTTCGGGCTGGACTGTTCCCATGAGGCACAGGGTAAGACTGATTTGCATATAGCCATGTCTGAACTGGGGTGACAGAGTGGGCTAAAGAACGGTGATGGATTAGACCCAGATCTTTTGACTAGGTGTGAGTGTTTGATTGGTTCAGATGCTCCATCCATCACCACCCCCTTTTGTACCGCTTTGGCCGCCACAAGTGTGGCAGGGTATGCTCAGACGTGAGTCCCTTGCTCACTTTGCCACTGGATTCAAGCAAGCCGGGCTGAAGACGGCTGGAATGCCAGAAACCGGTCCTCGGAAGTTTGGTTCCGGTCCAGGAAAGGCATGGCTTGGCAGTTCGGGCAGGACTGTTCCCATGAGGCACAGGGTCAGACTGATTTGCATATAGCCATGTCTGAACTGGGGTGGCAGAGTGGGCTAAAGAACGGTGATGTATTAAACCCAGATCTTTTGACTAGGTGTGAGTGTTTGATTGGTTCAGATGCTCCGTCCATCACCACCCCCTTTTGTACCGCTTTGGCCTCCATAAGTGTGGCAGGGTATGCTCAGACATGAGTCCCTTGCTCACTTTGTCACTGGATTCAAGCAAGCCGGGCTGAATACGGCTGGAATGCCAGAAACCAGTCCTCGGAAGTTTTTTCCGGTCCTGGGAAGGCATGGCTTAGCAGTTCTGGCTGGACTGTTCCCATGAGGCACAGGGTCAGACTGATTTGCATATAGCCATGTCTGAACTGGGGTGACAGAGTGGGATAAAGAACGGTGATGGATTGAACCCAGATCTTTTGACTGGGTGTGAGTGTTTGATTGGTTTAGATGCTCCATCCATCACCACTCCCTTTTGTACCGCTTTGGCCGCCACAAGTGTGGCAGGGTATGCTCAGACGTGAGTCCCTTGCTCACTTTGCCACTGGATTCAAGCAAGCTGGGCTGAAGACGGCTGGAATGCCAGAAACCGGTCCTCGGAAGTTTGTTTCCGGTCCAGGGAAGGCATGGCTTGGCAGTTCGGGCTGGACTGTTCCCATGAGGCACAGGGTCAGACTGATTTGCATATAGCCATGTCTGAATTGGGGTGGCAGAGTGGGCTAAAGAACGGTGATGGATTAAACCCAGATCTTTTGACTGGGTGTGAGTGTTTGATTGGTTCAGATGCTTCGTCCATCACCACCCCCTTTTGTACCGCTTTGGCCGCAATAAGTGTGGCAGGGTATGCTCAGACATGAGTCCCTTGCTCACTTTGCCACTGGATTCAAGCAAGCCGGGCTGAAGACGGCTGAAATGCCAGAAACCGGTCCTCGGACGTTTGTTTCCGGTCCAGGGAAGGCATGGCTTGGCAGTTCAGACTGGACTGTTCCCATGAGGCACAGGGTCAGACTGATTTGCTTATAGCCATGTCTGAACTGGGGTGGCAGAGTGGGCTAAAGAACAGTGATGGATTAAACCCAGATCTTTTGACTGGGTGCGAGTGTTTGATTGGTTCAGATGCTCCGTCCATCATCAGCCCCTTTTGTACTGCTTTGGCCGCCATAAGTGTGGCAGGGTATGCTCAGACATGAGTCCCTTGCTTACTTTGCCACTGGATTCAAGCAAGCTGGGCTGAAGACGGCTGGAATGCCCAAAACCGGTCCTCTGAAGTTTTTTTCCGGTGCAGGGAAGGCATGGCTTGGCAGTTCGGGCTGGGCTGTTCCCATGAGGCCCAGGGTCAGACTGATTTGCATATAGCCATGTCTGAACTGGGGTGGCAGAGTGGGCTAAAGAACGGTGATGGATTAAACCCAGATCTTTTTACTGGGTGTGAGTGTTTGATTGGTTCAGATGCTTCGTCCATCGCCACCCCCTTTTGTACAGAATAGCAGTGTGGCCATGGAGGACAGTCAGCATTGATGTCTGACCAACATGAATGTGCTGGAGTAGGTCCACAGACTCGGCACTGAGGGCAGCAGGGGAGACAGGCGTTGGGGCTGCGGTGCCAGGGACGAAGGAGACTTGGGGGCAGCTTGGACAGAACGGACCGGAGCAACTGGGAGGGTGGAGATGGGTCTGGAGGAGGTGGGGACGGATACAGTGATGGAAGATGGTGTTACCGCGTATTCCCACTCCTCCTGGGAGTCAGAAGCCGAGCCGTCCGCATGGTAAGAAGTGTCGCATTCCAAAGGTCCGGCAGTCTGACTCCCCTCCCCCTCCGAGCCACTAGCTCCCTCCAGCTCCTCTGTGCTGGTGGCACTGCAGCTTGGTCCCGACTGCTGGTCCGTGCTGATGTCTCCTCCTGTGTCGGTTGATCATGCTGTGGGCAAGGAGAAAAAACAAAAATCAGTCACCTGTACACATCTGACACATGAGCACACAATCAGTAGCTCACACTGCAAATCATGGCAGGCATCATGAGTAATAGCCAGATAGCTCAGCACAGAATTGATACTAGCACTGCCCAGTTGGTATAGACACAATTCCACTTGGACACAAGATTCCAAAGAACAGACCAGGCCACAACTTGAATGAGAGTCACACTGAGTAGCTTCTGTTTGTTTACAAGAGAGCAGATAAATACAATGAAGTGATGCCACCTCAAGTTCTCAAAGAAAAAACTGTTGTGTTGCCCCTCAGGGCAAGCTAACACACCTCATTCACCAAGGTGAGCCCTGTAGGTACATTTTGGTGAAAACTAATGTCATGATTTGTTGGCATCTTGGGACTCACCATACTTCACACATTCAACATGCATTGCATGTGTAAATTTGCCATCTTGTGAACATAACATGTAGGTGCCTGCATGAAAGATCTCTCACAAGGAAATGCACACCAATAACATACACACATTCATTGAAACAGCTGTCACACTTTTCAATGAAACACTGTCACAAACAAATGGCGTGGACCATATACCATATACATGCTCCAATGGAGGTTTTGATGGCTTGACACACATTAGTTTGTGCAATTGACAACAAAGGACTCTCAAGCACTCCAGAACACTGTGTGGACATGTCTATGGAGATCAAAGCACACCATCAATCATGAACACCGGCCTCCTCCAAAAGCTGCCTGCTAATCCAAAACATTGCAAATGTTGTTTGGTGTACACTACCCTGTATAATGCAGACACATAAGTGTTACCTACACAATTTATCATATGAACACATTGTTATGTTATGTTATGTTAAGGCCGTACTTTTAGAGCGCACGGCTGCCCAAGAGGGCGTCCCGGCGCTTTGGCAAAGAGACCAGAAACCTAAAAACACAAAGGGAAGCAGCACTGCTGTCACAATGATTACACATAAAAGAGCAGAGTCTTCAGCTCTTTCCTGAAAGCCAGGAGGTTCGTAGCTTTGCGTAGGGGGAGAGGGAGCTCATTCCAGCATCGAGCTGCCACAAATTGAAAGGATCGTTCTCCCATCCGGACACGCTTTGCCGGGGGCACCTACAGTTTAGCCAAATCGGCAGATCGTAACACCCTCCGCGGCACATAGAAGGCAATCCGCTTCCTAATATAATTAGGACCGATGAAATGAAGGGCTTTGAAGGCCAGCGTAAGAATTTTAAATCTGATTCTTTTAGAGATAGGCAGCCAGTGCAGCCTATTCAGAAGCAGTTGAGCGCTGGCTCTCCTTGGCAGGCCGAAGATAGCTCTGGCCGCCGAATTTTGGACAATTTGCAGTCTGGCCAGAAGATACTTGGGCAGACCTGCAAAGAGCGCATTAGCGTAATCTAACCTAGATCACACTAACGCCTGGACTACTGTCTTCCTGTGTTGTAGGGACAGCAGAGGAAGAAACTTCCTCAGCATTTTGAGGATGCCAAAACATTTCCCGGATATCCCCATGATATAGGGGCGAAAGGAGAGATCATCGTCAAGCATCACTCCCAGATTTTTCACTTGGGAAGATGATTTCTCCGGGGGGAACATATCCTGGGGCCACCAGGACTTCCAGCCCGGGTCAGGGGCACAGCCGAAGAAAAGCAACTCAGACTTATCCGAGTTGCACTTCAGGCTGTGTCGCTGAAACCACGCGAAAACTGCGCTCAAACAGCTCTTAATCCTGTCGCCGTCAAAAGCCTCGCTTTGAACAACTCTTAACAAGTGTTGGGAGTGCCAAGGTACATACCTCAATGTGAGACAACTTCAAATGTGTCAGTCCACACAGGGGCATCTATCACCAGATCATACAGTTGCTAGCACATAAGACCCACTGGATGTCATGTGAAGTGGCCCACATGTCCTAAATCAGGACAATACGTTAGCTAATGTGCCTGCAATTGTGTAGTCCAAAACCATTGCTGCATCGTGGACACACCCTTATCCACATGCTAAATGTCAACACCATAGTGTGCACACCAAGACAAAACAGTGTTGCACCAGAAATAAATACATGTGGCTACAAATATTGAGGCACAATCATCTCTGGAGGCAATTGACATAGCCTGTAAAGCCCCTAATGAGAGCACTGTCCACCATCACAGAGGAAGTGCATAGTTAAAAATTCCAACACACAATTTACATCCACAGGTCAAAACTGCCAAGGGCCAAACAGGCAGGCCCATTACACCACTCCAGCTCAACACCCACATCACTCAGTCAATGTGATTGATACAGCCCAAGAAGTGAGAACTCAGAATCAGGGAAACATAAACAGTGCAGCAACTTCACAAAAAGTACATCAAGGTCACCTTGTGGGGCTGGCAATACATATTAGTCACAACCAACCAACAACAGATTGTTCTGAATAGGCACACAGGCACTGGCCAGTGTGAGCATGCACAAGCCAAATCTTGTATCCATGGCCAGTGTGCACATGTAGCAGACACATGATACATACAAACTATGCAAGACACCAATCCCACAGAGGCTGACCCATCCTGAACACACATAGAATGGGCACAGTGTTGGATGACACACATGATTTGGATACCAGGGTGTCTCAGGGGACTGTAGTGGGCACACAGATCCATGGGTCTAGAAATTGCTGACTGTCTCAGGATTACCCGTCATGACAATATGCATATCTCACAAATGATGTCTGAGAATGCAACATGGGTCATGCATGTTGCAAGTGTGTGCATTTTAAACCGCACACTCCTATGTTGAGACTCATCATCAGTGCAAACACATGTGAAGGCCAAACACAGTGCACAGGTCATGGCACAGGCGAGGTGACGTCAATCCCAGGATTCTATTGTGCTGCGCTGCATATCCTGGTCATGGTAGGGGTAGTTTATTGGATTTGTTAATCATTTCTCTCTTTGTAGTTTGTTGCGACCTGCTTGTCATGTTAGGCCTCGTAAGGCACAGTTGGACAAGCCAATGACAGGCTCTTGCGGGGCTACCTTGTGTTTAGATAATTCCCTTCCTCGTTGGTTGAGCTTCTTAGGGCTCTTGCGGGTGTTATGTTATGTTATGTTATGTTATGTTATTAAATCATTTATTGAGCGCACTAACACTGATTAGTTTCTTGGCGCTAAGTTGACAGTAACACAATCGGAGGTGGAGAAGGAGGATTAAAAAGCTTGTCTAAAAAGCCAGGTCTTCAGTGCTTTCCGAAAAGGTAAGAGATCTTGGCAAGAACGGATCTCCAGGGTGATGTGTCATTTGCCTTCATGACCGTCACTGATTCCCCGGGATGACTACAGATTGTGGGCTTTGTGTGAGTATCACTGCCACACATTATATTCACTGTAAATTTGAGCCTCATTCATACACTGTGAATCAATAGATGAGTGCATGGATCTCATTGCATTGCTGCTGTCCTGGTGAGCGTTACACCCCCTTCATTTAGGTGACAAACTGTGCTACCTTTTATGTGTCCGTGTTCAATGTTCTGATCTTGTATCATTTCCAAATATGTGATCCCAATTAGGATACAGTGGCTGTGATCATACTTTACATGTGTAAATGTTACAGTATAGGTCCTGAGGTGTTCTGTTAATCTGTGACAAGAAGTGTGGAATGGTTGTGCTTCTTTACCTTTGTTTCAGATCTCACTCCCTGCTGTTCCCATCCTCCCCTTCCCTCGCCTCATCACCCTTTTGTGTCTGTTATTTATACTCAGACCAAGGGGCTATTGGGAGATGGACCCCTTTCAGCATCGCACAACCCTTAGGCCCAAAGGTACCGACAGTCCCTGGCAGTCGAGTGGCTATTGGTTTAACAGCATTACAGGTAACATCATCCCATGTCTGTTATCTTCATCAGAGCAATGCCACTGACCACGTACATTGTGCAAAGCAGCATGGCCTCATAGCAAACGTGATATTTTTGTGTAGTGAATGTGTTACCCACAGTATGTTGTGCATCATTACTGTCACCGCAGATCTTCAGCCAGTTTCCACGTGTCATCTTTGTTTTTATTTACAACAATGTTTGTACATATGAGATTATGTGTAATGTGGCAACATCCATGCTGTTTTTTAAATGGCTAATAGTCCATATAGTGCATGACATACATGGTTGGGTATGTCTTGTTTAGCTGGCTACCCACAACGGGAAGGCAACACCAGATGACGCTGTGTGTTCTGTGCCTCCCTTGTCCTTTTGGTGCCTGATCCTGTGTCCATCATAATTTGTGAGTGTTCAACAAGTTTCGTGCAGTGACCCATGAGTAAAAAACACAAAATGAGGTGCTACTGGTCTCAGTGGACTAGAGAGTGTCTGCTTTCTCATAGAAAGTGTGTGTATAGACTAAAACGTAGTGAGAGAAGATAAGAAAACCCATCAGCCCACCCATTGGCAGAGCTTCATCATCTGGGATTTTAGAGTATGAGCTGGTATCCACTAAGTTACTCACTGTTGGTATTGTGAGTAAGCTCTAGTAACGGATCCACCAGTAATGGATAGCCAAAGAGTAGTGGTGTAAAGAGCTGTGGGCAGAAAGGTTGCAGTGCTCGAAAAATATGTGCTAGTGAAAAAGTGGTGTATTAAAATTGACTAACATGGTACCTGAGGGTAACTTTTATATTGGTGGTCACCATGATGACAAGATTAAAAAACAGAGTGTGGATAGAGTTTCAGCAAATACTGCTATCCTGGTGGTAAGTTAACCCATGAGTAACCACACACTCCTTCCTATGCATACACATGTTACAGGTGCCTTGCAATAATCCTTCTCTTTGTGTACTAGTTTTTCATGGTATGTCAACCCTTCTGCCGTCATGTATTCAGTCATTCATGCTGCTGCCTCACCAGCAACACCACAACACCGAGTTCCCTGATTCTACAACACACACGTCTCCAAGATGTCCCTCCAGCCATCCATTCTTAAGGCATTCCACAACATGTCTATGCCACTGTTGCACCAACTACGTGCAAAAGGCAGGACCATCAGCGCATGCAACGTCAACAATGCAGGACCCTCTGGGCCTTCCATGATGCATGTAAGACAACAGACTCATGCTCCAGCCACCCTCCACACAGTGTAGGCCAGACATTCATTCCACCTGTGATCAGGCAACCCCTAGGTGCTTACATGACACCTTTGCAGGCTGTGTGTGCGACTCATACTGCCAACACCACGCTGCGCCACATAACAGTGCATGTACGTACAACGAGGTCATGTGCCTCATACCTCACACACGCAAATTCCACCACCAGCCCATTGTTATCTGTCAACTTATCAACACAACAGCCCCACACATCGCCTTCATTCATGTGACCTGTTTGTCCAGAACCTCTGTACACTACTTCAACATTGCCATCACAGCCAGATAGTGGAACACCCGCAGGGACCAGAACAAGATTCCAGGAGTATGATTTGCCAGACTCTACGAGGTACACCCTCTGAGTCACATACAACACCAAGGACACACTTGGCATTGTCAAACTTCTGCACTTCACCTTTCACACCAACACCCGGCCCACCCTCAGTGTAACTATCATCAACAGCTCTCCAAGCCTGCACCCACATATCTGCTAAGCCATCTAGTATCATATTAATAGTCATTAATTGGGCGCACATTTAACCCGATGGGCTGTGCTAGCCTTTACTCAAGATGGGCAGGGGTAACGGGTGTCTGCAGGCATCCAGCTTAGTGGCCAATCTGAGGTACAGGTTACAAATGGTGTACAAATGGTGTTTGGGAATCTTAGCAAGGATGTTGTATTGCTTTGCGGGCATGGGTCCATAAGGGAACTGGATTGACAAATCTGCTAATCGAGCAGAGAGGCTTCACCATTAATTGTGTCAAAATCTGAGACTACTGAACTTGTAATCGACACTACTGATTGCTCCTCAGACATTGGAGTACTACATCAGCACACAGGTCCGCACCTACACAGACTACATGGGTCAGAGGTAGAGCAAGTCCTGGCTGGATTAGATGCACACCAACATCCAGTATTGGTACGTCAACGTTTGCATCCAATTCCCCAATACAACACCATCACTACCTCATGCTGCAATTCCCTCCACATGCAGGAAATGATCTTCAGATAGATCCACTCCTAGTCAAGACAGACAGCCACCCAGGTCCACGACACCAGGTAGCTGTACTACGGCAACAACATCGATGCAGGAACAAGAGCCATACTCCAGCAGTACTTGTGCACATACAGGGTGCATGCGCACACATCATCCTCAACTTCCCCTGCCACAGCCACATGACCGTCCACCTTAGATACGTACAATAGTCCCACAGTCAACTGCAGGTACACCTTCATACTCCTCTGCCACACTCAGTAGGCACTCCACAACCCAAACCATTAGTAACTTGAATATATACGTCTGCCAACCAACACCCTGTTGCCCAAAGTCCGTCCAGCCACCGTTGCCCTGGGGATCATTCATCACATCCACAATACAACTGCATGTGGGTGATAGTTCTCCCACCTAAACAAACAGACCTGGTACTCCCTCCCTGGACACCTACACATTACACATGACCTCTACACATTCATGGGACTGTTCCGTAACTGTCTGTCATAGCAGTATGGCAAGTCACCCACCCCCCCTCAGCAGATAGTAACCATCACAGGTGAGTATTGCCCTCCATGTATGTAGTTGATGATACATTGTGACCTATGTGTGTCCTCAACCGGACTCAGACTCCATTGTATGGATGGCTTTAGTTTGTTCTACACTCTGGCATACTTTGACATATCCCCACACGTAGGTTGTTGAGTCTGGGAAAAATAATTAGTACATGAATACGTATAGTGGTTGTCAAATTTATTTAACCATCTTGTGCTTGAAATGTGAGTAGGTGGTAGGTGCTGTACAAAAATGTTGGGAATCCAAAGTTCACAAAGGGAGATGTGATGCCTTGCAGTTTGAGTCAACAGAGTCCAGCACACATTGCTTGGCATCATTGGTCACACTGCGACCAGCAAAGCCATGTGGGAGAGTTGGAAAGTCAATAAGGTGATGCTGTTGCACAGAAAGGCAAGATGCCATCCCAGGTGACCTGGAAGATGCGCATGGCCTACTGCCTCTCAACGTCTTCTCCGTGGACGACCCACCTTCCTTGGGCGACCCTCATATGCAGGCATTGACGATGCCTGGGACACTCCATCGGACGATTCCGCCCCCTCCTCCCTGTGCCTGTTGTCAGTCTTTGCCTTGATGTTTCTGGCCTGGTGACACAGGGAGGCTAATACATGTTGTCAGCAATACGACGGAGATGGAGTGAGTGGCTTTTGTCCCTCTGCACCGCAAAGAGCTCAGCCAGTCTTGCCTCCATCTGTCCTTGGTGTCGTCGTTGACTGGCATATTGCTCAGCCTGCAGTTTTTTTTAATTCAATGAGGGCCCCCACTCCCTGGCTGAACACCCTGGTGTCCCGCCGGTATACCTCCATGATGTTTCCCAGTTCAGATATACCGGGCCCTGCAGCTTGCTGGTCAGGTTCTCGCCTCCGCCTTGTGCCACTCCCACCACCCCTGCCCATACGAGCCTGGCCTGCTGTAGTGGGCACATCGGTAGCCGGGACCCCTGAGGGTTGAGAGTGGGGGTGTTGTCTGCCACCTCCTGGGTGTCCGGCAAACCTTGTCCCTCATTGTCAGACTGGCTTAGTTATGGATCGTGGGCAGGGCTCCGAGCGGGATGTGGCAGGAATGGGTGTGGTGGTTTGCACAGATGGCCCTGATCCAGCTGCTGCACAGGTTTGGGAACCAGAGGTGCCAGGTTGGTCTGTGTCATCCGTGGAGTGGTGAGAGGCGTCGCTGTTGGTGGGATCAGGATCCTGCCGAGCCTATCCATCTCCCCCCTGGTTGGGAGTAGATACCGCACGTTGCCCTGTGGGCGTGAGAGACAGCAGATGTTAATGCCATGTAATGCAACATCAAATTTCCATATACATTGTCGTTGTCAATGTGCCACCTGCTTTGGTTTTTTCATATTGATCACTTGTGGATGTTTATTTTGTGGGGTCAGATTGATCTGTGCTTAGGAATCATTGACATGTGAGGGTCTATTTACAATGACTGTCAGAGCCAGGCATATCAGCAGTGATTTGGCATTCATTATGTACCAAAGCTATGCCAGCATGGATGCAACACATTAACACTGCGGATCACCATGGTGGGAAAACAGAACAGCTGCGTCACGCATCTGTGCCATGGAAGTGGCACATTGCTGTAGTTGTGTAGCTGGCACAAGGCAGATCCTGTTATGCTCTGTGTGGACCTATCTGCTCAATGCTGTGTCAATCCCTACGTCTGCTTCAAGCATGCACAGGGTTTTGAGGCAGCATGTGCATAGAAGTGACTGAGTGAAATCTTTAAGATTACAGTCAGCCACTTTTAGGAGGTGTTGCTGCGCCATGACGGGCAACCGCTGCACACCACATCACAACCAGTACACCGACTTCTGGCGCTGGGCTTTAGTACGTGGCCCATCTCCAAGATGCATCACCATGACATTACCCAGCACCATGGCACGACTTTTTGCATCCACTGCCTCACTGAGGTGAAGCTACGGTGTTGTGGTATCAGCGCAAGGGACTTGTGCATGTTTTGCTTGGATGCTTCATCAGATCTGTATTTGTTGTGTTACATGACGATTGTGACAGTGGGGCACTCCATTGCCTGTCCCAGGTGGCTATGTATATGTAAGGGGTGTGAGTGACAGGCTATGCTGGTAGTTTGAGTCAGGTTTGCAACTGGGCGTCCCTCGTGGTGTGGCTGTTCCCCCATAGGGCATGCTACCATGACAGTGGTTGTGAGTTCCTGTTCAGGTTATCTGACCTTGTTGTCCTGGTGTTGGTATTTGCAGTGGTCACAGGAGGGCCTTGTGCTGCCTATACCAGGGCCCAGTGTCAGCTATGTTGTCAGTACTTTCACACTCCCTGTACATTGAGCATGAGGCATTGGTGTGTACCTGAGCCATATGGGATGAGTGCAATTGTGCATGGATGTACACAGTATTGTTGATAGGGGTGACCAACTTTTTAGATTATTCACAATCCCCCTTGCACCCTCCTACACTCCGACTTGCACCCTTCTCAGTCTCCCCTTGCAGCTTTCGGGCACTGCCCCTTGCACCCACCCCCATACTGTTGGCCACTGCTGGTAGTCATATACACCCACCCCTCTTATGTCTGGGCACTGCTGGGAGTCATATCCACCCACCCCTCCTATGTCTGGCCTCTGCTGGGAGTCATATCCACCCACCCCTCCTATGTCTGTGCACTGCTGGGAGTCATATCCACTCACCCCTCTTATGTCTGGGCACTGCTGGGAGTCATATACACCCACCCCTCCTATGTCTGGCCACTGCTGGGAGTCATATCCACCCACCCCTCCTAAGTCTGGCCTCTGCTGGGAGTTATATCCACCCACCCCTCCTATGTCTGGGCACTGCTGGGAGTCATATCCACCCACCCATCTTATGTCTGGGCACTGCTGGTAGTCATATCCACCCACCCCCATACTGTTGGGTACTGCTGGGAGTCATATCCACCCACCTCCATACTGTTGGCTACTGCTGGGAGTCATATCCACCCGCCCCCATATTGTTGGCCACTGCTGTAAGTCATATCCACACACCCCCATACTGTTAGGCACTGCTGGGTGTCATATCCACCCACCAGTTTAATTAAACTTTTTTTTATTCTTACTTTATTTAAAAGTCTAATAGTATATAATTAGTAATTTATATTGTTTTGAATGTATGATAATCAATATTTTTTATATATTCTGTTTGTACGGAGTAATTGATCTGGTGGATTTCATTATGTTAATTTTTTTAATTATAATTTATTTAACTTTATTCAATGTATTTAAAATCTGTGTGTTTGTGATATTGTTTATATTTTTTGGTTATATATTGTGTTTTTCAAAAATAATTTCAAGATGTCGATATTTTGTTTTTGGTGATAATTGTGTAGTCTATACTTTTGTTATCGGTATTTGTGCCATTTTGTAGGTTTATTTATGTTTACGATATTAGTTATAACAATATTTTTTGATCGATATTAGTGATATCAATGTTAATGTTTGACAATATTTTTGTGTCGATATTTGTGTATTTTTTTAAATAAGTATAGAATATTGAAATTTATGTTACCGATATTTGTGTGTCGATAATTTTGTAGGTCAATTTTAAGAACGTCGATTTTATGTCAGTGATCCGTCAACAGTATTTCAACTGAGATGGGGACCCACTTAATACAGAAAGTGGATGTCCTCTGACAATGCGTTCACACATTTCAAGACTCACACATACAGATGTAACCAGTTTCAAACATCCAGGCAACACTGCAGCTACAGGATGGAAAAGTGGCCAACAGGTCTGCGATTGCGATTGCTTCCATGCATCTGTGGAAGTAGTGAAAGAGAGCAGCCTTCCCTTTCACTACAAAACAACACAAAGTCCTTGTTGTAATTAGGCATTCCCAGAACTGGTGCTCTACAAAGGCATTCTCGTAGCTCACTGAAGGCAGTCCTACAACTGTAATCCCAAGGTAATGGATCAGACATGTGTTTGTGTGACAACCTGTGGAGAGGTGGGCAAATCATCTCTCGTCAGGAGAGGGTACATTCCCATGTCAGATTTCTGTCAGACAAGTTTAAAAACAACATCCTCATCACTGATTTGAAATTCAATACCTTTGGAGTGCAATAGATGGAACAATTAAGCTTGCACAGTAAGTTACGTCCAAGTAAATTCACTGGACTTGAATCAAACACCTTAAATTGATGTTGATGCTCAACGTACCCTATTTTTAACAGGAACTGCTTCAGAAATTGTGGTGGACAACTTTTCATTTGAAACTCTTACAATGTGGATACTTTCACCTGAGAAGGGTAGGTTGGGCACCTCTGCCGTTCTTACAGTAGAGAGAGTAGTTTACCTCTCTATCTACATATGGAGCACTCTGGTCTACCTTTAAGGCTGCCACAAACACACGGTCCTCCTCCACCTTCAGGCACCATCAGCCTGATGGGTCCTGCTAGAAGTTGTCTGTCTGAATCTAATAAAGATTTGAAGCATTTTAATTTTGGCAAGAGTTTCTAATAATTTGCTGATTCTGATTTATATTGTACCTGTGTATCTGAACATTCTGTTGAGCATTAGAGCTTAAAGTATCTGCATTGATTGGGATTACTGGGATTTTGAATTATCTGACTTTGTGTCTATTGAGTCTGTACCTGTGATTAATTTGTAAAACAATAAGTGTCAGGGCTTTAGTCAAGATGCCTTTGCAGCTTGTACCACCAATTGCCGCTGTCTTCATTGCCAAAGATGATACCTACACAACTAGTAACAGTACACTGCTAGACATGAGGCTATTTGGCCTATTCCAGGTAGCCAAAGGTGTAACAATAGTTTGGGTGGCAGGTATTAGTTGTTTTTAATGCCTACTGAATTAATAAACAATTGCTGTTCTGCTCATCTCTAAATTATAAATAGATTGCCACCATGTAGCAGCTGCCATATATGCCAGTTTTGACAATTAAGCGGCGGGCCGAACACCCAAAACCACTGGCTCAAATGAAGGAGACTGTGCATAACCTCCATTCTGTATCTGATTTCCAGGATTTTTTATAATAAATTTACACTTGCATTTCCAATGCCCAAATTGTCCGCACATGTGAAAATGATTTTTTTATTTCTTCAAAGCTGACACATCAGCATCCATTCTAGAGTCTACTGGAACACCACAACCTCTACCTTGTGACTGAAAATTCTGCTGTTGAAAATCATTAACACCCAGTATTACAGGAACCATACTAAATCCTCCGTGTGCTGGAACTACATTGTAAAAAAGAATTTTGACCGCTTTGTATACTGATTTCATCTGGGTATGAACTGATTCTTTATGTTCTTGGATCTTTCTATAATTTTTTAGCCATCAATTTCTTTGGGAGAAATCTTAGTTTACAGGAAAGTAATCTCTTATTGATATTTTGTCATTGTCACTGGAGATGGGGTACATATTATAAGAGCCTGTCTGGTTCTGTTTCAGGCCAATCTACAGACATTTTACACTCTGTCAACAAGTCTCTAGGAATGACAATGTCAAACAGGGTAATCAAATCTCACCACAGAATCTAACCACAAACCTTTCAACATTTTCACAAACTTTTCAGTCTGCCTGTCCCATTCTACTTGATTATCTCCCAATTTTGGGAATTTATGTTTGAATGACAAAATATCAGCTCTAGTCCAGGGAACATGCACATACGGATGTATGACGTTACAACGCAGGCTATTACAACGCCTGCCTTTACAACGCGGTTTTTACATCGCATACCATTACAACGCATAGCGCTTTTGGGTGCTGGATAGTAAATAGTTTAATTTACTATTCCAACTTCAGTCCCCGTGGACACTAGGGAAGGTGTTGGATAGTAAATTAAACTTATTCCCTATCCTAGAGCGCCCCCCTTCGCAATGCGTTGTAATAGTTTGCGTTGTAATGACCGCGTTGTAATGGTAGTGCGTTGTAAAAGTTTTGTTGTAAGTGATGTTTACCGCACATACCCTTCCCTCATAGGAAGCCTCTGTTTTTCTCCATCTCTTCAATCAATTACAACTGAAGGTGTCTGCATTGTAACTCTCAGTGCTGCCTTCTTTTTCGACCATCTACCTTTCCATTTCTCTTTCTCACTCCATTTCTCAATCAGTGCCATTAGTTCCTTCATCTGTTATTACAGCTGGCGTCATGTTTACAAAATCTCTGTCTCTAAAGACTAATCCATATTTCCTTTGTAAAATTTTTCATTATAAACATCAATTTCATATTTATGAGACTAGCTTCTCATGTGTCTGTCTAGCTCATCGGGTAATGTATTTACAGAGAAACAACAGCTCCTCCTCCTGGTGGGTATCTATTCAAGATTGTCTAAGAGTTCACAAAATAATTTCGTCTCACTCTATCTTTTGACTGGCTACATCTAATATTTTCCCTTTACCGGCACTGGAACATTTTCAGAATTTTGATTAATAATTCGGGTTCTAAACCCTTTGAACCAGTCATAAAATTCTTCAGGAGTGAATCCAGATGTTTCTCTTGAAATATTTGAATGCAAATCTCCATTATTCAAATCTCCAGTTGTTCCAGGTTGTATATTTAATAGCATGGTAGCTTATTTTAGGATGCTCACTTCATCTGGTGACATAGAAAGGGGGTAACCTCTGAACTATTCTGCTTCTAGGATCAAATTGTGTCTGATTTATAATGGAACCTGCAGAACTATCGTTGTCCAAAGCAATGATGTAATTGTTAAATCACCTCGATTACCTTGTGCTGTAAGTAATAAGTAATGGTTAAAATGAATAAACATGATAAAAAATAACTTTGTATCAATTAAAATTACTTTAAGATCTTTTTCAAAATGTAGATCGGTCTGCTAAAAAGCCTATGTGTAAACAATGCAATTATATATTCCAGATGTACCATATTATTAGTGTTCCAACCATCCTTCCGGTAATAGGCCCAGGTCCAGAATATGACAAGTGCGGTGTGCAAGCAGAGAAGAGAATGATCTTCAATGTCAACAGTGTCCTTAAGAAGGGCGATACTTGTGTGCGAAGTTCAGAAAGGGTTATTGCAGTGCATTCTTTTGAGAGAAATCTCAGAGTTGGTGATGCCCGTAAAAGCGAAGCGCACGGAACTGGTGTCAGAGGGGCATAGGAGGACGAACATGCTGGGCTTGAGCTGGTTCCTTTCATTTGGAATGAATGCCCAGCTTTAAAGCCCCCTGCTCCTAATTAATAATTCTGCTTTCCTCTATCCAGTTCTTTAAAGCCCTTAATGTTACTTTCACGTAAAGTTTTGCACCTACATCAAACACACTTATCTGCCAATAATTACCTGTGTCATTCATGGCATCCTTTTTTGATTATGGGTTTAATTTGCACCCTTCCAACTTAGCTAAATCATCCAAGTCTTGGTTATGGGTATAAATGCTTTGGAGAATAATCCTGCCCACCACAAAGGGTTTGACTTAATTAAAATTGCTGGCAAGTTATCCGGTCCTGCTGCCTTAGTTAAATTTAGGGAGGTTATCAACTAGGCAATGGATTGGAATGAGAAAGACTCCAAAGCTTCCACTCCCAGTATTGGCCAGCACTTCCTCACCTCTGGCTCCCTTGACTTATGAATCAATCTGATTCTGACACCATGCATCTTGCTGGCGGTGCATCCATACAGTATTCCTTCTGCAAAAACTTCAAGAACTTTCTCATATCCTTTTCCTGAAAAGTCCTAATCATAAGATCCCCGTTCGCCACCAGAGCTTCATACTCTCTTTTCTTACAGCCATGGGTATCGATTAAGTTTACATGACCATCTGATCGCCTTTTCCTTCCTATTTTTCTTAACTCCCTCCTAGCAGGGACACACAAACCACTGTTGTTTAGAATTTTTGGCATGGCTGAGCCTTTTTTCATTTCTTTATTAAATACACTCACCGAAGGTATTAATTGCTTTACTACCTCTGCTATGGTCTTTGAATACCATACACCATTTGGATCTACTTCGCTCCATATCCTGGGCCATATCATGGATCAGTTGAAACTGCATTAACTGTTGTATTTCCCATCGATCCTTGTTGTTAGACTTTTTGGGATATCTATTGCCATTGGAATCCTTTGATCCCTCAATATTTGAGCTTCCTACATGGTTGTTTTAGCCCCCAATGATCACTTCCCTTTGTCTTAACACCTCAAATTTTCTATAGAATTCAAAGAACCATGCCTGTAAAAATATATAGTCAACAGGGCACTGCTGTTTTCCATATAACAACGCTTGACCGGCTGGCTCATCCTCTTTAATACGGCCGTTTAAGCATACGCACCCTAATTCTGCCAGAAAGCTCACCATCTTCCTATCCAACTTTGACTAGTCACATTTTGGAAAATTTGAAAAAGGGGCACCGTAACCATCTTAGATGTCTCAAACCAGTAAATCAGCCTTCCCTGGTTCTAAGCGTAGGTTAAAATCCCCTGATAGGAGAATCAGATATTCCCCAGAGAGCTCAGTTAATTCTACAAGAAGTCTCTGAAAACACTTCCCACGACTCATTCTGAGAGTCCTCCTGATTTATATAGACATTCACAACAATGAGCTTTTTTTGTCTCAGAGAGCCCTCATAAAGATCCAGTGAACAATCTAAAACCCATTCGCTACTTTTTTCAATCATATTTGCCCACTTGCTACTTTTGGTGGATACCAGTGTCAATAATCTGCCTTTCACCCACCCCGGGCCCGATTTGGTTCCATCTTTCATAAAGTGCATAAAACCGTTTTGATGAAAATCCTCACCCGCCAACCATGCCTCCTGGAAGCAAATTATCTTATTCCCTTCCCTTATGTGTGAAAGCTTTGTTCTTATTAGATTTTTTAATCTGTGTATATTCCAGGAGACAACCCTCAAGCCGGCAGGTGCATCGGTTCCCTAATCTATCTGTCCCCCCATGAAAAAGTAGTCTCCCCAACAGCACTTAGACAGGCAAACGTATTGTGTACAGGGAACGGATCTGACAAACCCTCCATTTCCTGGGACGGGATAGTGACATTCAGGGTTCCGCAATTCATCCGCACCAACTGGGGTGGATTTACATCTCTCCCAATCACTGAGTATATCTATGCTTGACTAAAGCCGCATAATTTAACAACATAGGTGGCTTTAAGTGGGGCGTTTCCACCTCAGTTACCTGCACTATTCTTAGTCCTAATTTATTTGCATCTCAGCTCCTCAGATTTCTCTGCTCGTATGGGAATCGCAAAATATCAAAGGTCCTCACGTGGCAGCAGCTTTCAGAAGACAGAATCATCCAATGTCTTTATCACTGTGCAGGCATGCTTGATGCAGAGGCAGACTGTCTCTGTAATCCTAGCTAGTGAAAATGCAGTGGCAAGATGCATTCTTCAGTTATTGGAAGTACTCTCACTATTCAGACACTTCAGATAACTGAGGCTAAATGAATCACATTTAAAGGTTGAATGAAGAATTGAGGCAGTTGATCTTAACTCTTCCCATGATCACCCAGAGTGAGAGCCAAACACTTGTCAGAGGCCTGCTTAAGCTTTCAAGTTTGCACTGATAATCCCTCAAGAGGAAGGAAAAGTCACCACACAAATGAGTCCTAGATGGACACCTGACAACAGGGTAGATGAGGTCATGTGACTTATTGTCAATCCATCTAATGCCACTTAATAATTCTAGATGATTGTTATCTCCTGCCACAAAAATATATTCTTTTTAATGCAGTCCCGCATTTGTAGCTCCCAAAGGGAGTGGGATACGTCAGAACCATTCCTGCCCATTGTTATCAACAGAAGCTAATCCACATTAAGTAAGTCCTTCGTCTACTGCTGTCTTAGGGCACCGATAAGCTGAGAGTTCACAGGGGCAGCAGTCAAACAAACTGTACATCACACATAATCACAGCTTATCATTCATTGTTCTTTCCTTCCGTATCACAAGGCACCTTCTTGTGCCCATGTAAATATTGTAACCTAGAGCCCATTATACACATATCCAAACAAAATAGCCTTATTGGCTTACCATTATGTCACACTGCAAACACAAGCACATATTGCACTTCATACGACAACTAAGTATGCAGAAGCCATGGCTAATCTTTTCACATCAAACAGCCATAAAGCTGTATTTACTACACTGCCTTAGCTGATGACAATAAAGCCCCTCCAATCAACTGCACATCAGTCAACTCTCCATACTACAAATTCAACATGTGCATAGTCTCAAACAGGAGCAGGATTTTCTTGAAGGTGAGGACGTATTCTGCAGCAAACAGAGACAGAGTTAATATTGGGAAGTTCTAAAAGCACATTGAGAACACTGTAACATGCAACGTCACCATGCCTACAAACATAGTTGCAAAACAAAAGTATGAAGATTCCACAAGTTCTATAAAACATGTAGCTCACAAACAAAAAAAAATTGTTTTCTTATAAGGAAGCTTTTTTTACAGTTCCTTAAAAAACAGCAGAATACAAGCTTACCTGTGCATACTACCTGTAATATAAGGTGTGTCTTTTTTATTATGTGTATCTCCGTTACAATTTTTTAATTAGTCTTCAGTTTCGGGAGAGGAGAGGAAACTATTTCAATAAAGTAAGAGCACAGCATAATAGTAGAGTGCATTAGGTATGTTTAATGTGTATGTCTCACTAGGAGGCACTGTAAGTTTCAAGGCTTCAGCTCTTTAAAATAGATGATTAGGATGGCGGCCGTTCGTAGAATGGGACCGCCTGCCATTGGTGCGCGGGTCCCGTGGGTGACATTAGGATGCGCCCGCCACACTGGCGGGCACATTCTGCATTCTTGACATTGCGGCAGGCCGATGCTCTCAGCACCGCTGGCCGCAATGCCAAAAAGGCATGTCGTGCAGTTCCATGCACAATGTGGCAGGCACCGTGCCTGCCATCTTGTGCATGGAACTGCAGGGGGTACCATAGGTACCCCCCATGTGCACCCCCCACCCCCAGAATCCCTGGGGGCCCGCTATGGCCCCCAATGGCAAGAACTGCCTGCGTTGCCGACACGGAAAGGCAGAACCCCACTTGCATCATAATATGGATGGCAGTGTCTACTAGACACCGCCACCATATTGACTGCTTTTCCGCCCGGTAGGAAATCAGGCGGAATGTCTACCGGCAGAAAACCGGTGGACGGTCTTTCCATCCGCCGGGGTCCCCCCGCCATAGTAATATGGCGGGGGAATTGGCATGCGGGTGGGCACAAATGTCGGGCGGATCGCCACTGCCATGCGGGCGGTGACATTCGGCTCCACATGCTACTGGGCCCCTAAGTACTGGTAAATTTCTTTACCACTAGCGTCCTTCTGGAATAACTACTTTCCTCAGAGCAGTGATTTTAGTTTAACATGAACGTACATAAGTAATGAAAAAAATGCCAAAGAAGCATTCATATTGATTACCGTGAATCAATTTAATATAAAAAATGTGCAGTTTTTTCATGATGCAAACAATAGAGTACCCAAGGCTAACTTTATTAGTAACAGTTTGGTACCTGAATATGGCCAGCAACTGGATTGGGCTGTTAACATTGACAAAGTGTTTGCCACTCATAACGTTTTAACATTTTGAGCTGGAACATCAGTTTTGTTGAAATCTGCAAGTAATGCAGAAGATGGTGGAATATATGGCAACGGTGTCAAATCCATAATTATGTGAAAAACTGCGGCTGCATACTTGCCTACTTCAATTGTACATGGCCCTAGCCACGGGTACATATATCCCTTAATAACTCATTGCTCCTGCACCATATGATATCAATGGTCTTGGGATCCTAGCCATGTGAGTTTGTGATCATAGCAAACTTCTAATCAGAGTTTCACTTCCTACAGGCTCATTATTTAATATGAGACCTAAATGACCTGTTCCATGGTGTTGTTTTCTTGTGGGTTCTTCATGGCCATAGCGCCAAGACACCTACGGGTATACGTGCGCTCTACAAATTTTAATAACATAACATGGCTGCCCTAAGGTGTTGGTGAATGATGCACCAGAAAAACCAGGCACCACCCGTCACCGTCCCTATGGATTACACCATTGGGGATGCTGCCTGTGAGACCTGTGACTGAAAGTGAGATAGCTATTCCACCTATCCCACCTGATGATTGTGGCATTTCAATGGGGAAGGGGTTTGGAAGCAGCAGCCATACCAGGATATGCTGTGCAGCCTGCCTGAATTTTACCTGGGCAGGAAAGTAGTTGTCTTACCGTCCTGCTGATGCTGTTTACTGCTTCTTGATCTTAACTATGTTGTGAAGGAGGTGAGAAGAAGGGGGCTTTCCTGAATAGACTTTGCTGCGTTGAGATTCATGCCCGGAAAGCTTGAAGTAAAATGGATGCAGTGTAAACCCTGCGTTGAAGAAAACACCTTTCTGATATCATTTATAAAGAGAGGCACTTTGAACATTGTTTCTCACATAATAACAAGCAAGCTCACAGAGCTGAATATAAGTCACATGGCTTTCAATTATATTTAATTTCCTGTGTAATTTGTAAAGAGTAATATCATTATCCTACAGTTCTAAAAGTTCACAGAACTGCAGATCTCTCACCAAGACACCAGTAATACACGTCTATAAGCTTTTAGTGCTATTACTTTTTGTTCATTAGAGACGTTTTCCCCCGATACAGAACAAGAGTGGGCCATTTGTCCGGGCCCCCTAGTAGTCTAATGTCAGAATATTCAATTATACATACTTTTCTATTTGGGTGGTAGCTGTCTGCTACATGATTTAAAGCTTATTTAGGCTACCAAACTGCCTTTGCATCTTAAAGTTATTTTCCAAAAGAATCCTTTGACCCCTTTGATGTCCAGTAAGGCCAAATGTTTAAATTAGCCAGGAAAAGCAATACTCAAAGTCCTTTGATTTATGAATTTGTATGATTTTTTCATTGGCCTGCTTTGTTGTATTTGTCACAGGAGAGTGGGTGAGGAACAGGGACACAAAACTGTCACTAAACTGAATTAATGCTAGAACATGCTTAGTTTGTGATCTGGTCATTTTTCAGTTTTTCGTCACCATTTGTTTGAGTGCTGCTACAGATTCAGCCAAAAGCAGAACATGATATTAAAGTTCCTGTAAAAAACAGAACTGTATCACTGTCTAAGGGGGTAAAATACCACTGCTACAGCTCTTCAACAATTTAAAACACCAATCAGCCCAGTAGGACAGATTGTTGCTGCTGTATACCATTGATGCTTTTTAAAATAGCACCTGTCCTGCTCACTTTTGGAGGTATGGCTCCTGGAGGAGTAGTATTTTGCAACTTGGAAAGTAGTAAATGGCTGTTTACAGAAATGCAGGCCAGATGTATAATTCCCAGTCACAAATGAAAGACGCTTACTGGTTTGCAAATTGGAATGTCATTTCCAGTGCAACTTATATAGTAATAGGTCGCTTCACACATTTTTCCTTTGCAGGGGGTCACAAAAAGTCCTATGTAATGATTATTAATTAGTCAGGTCACAATTTACACCCCTCTGGGGCTGCAGATGCAGGGATTGAGGCCTGAAAGAGACAGCAGATCTACGTCCATGAATTTATCTTTCCAAACAGGGCACATTTACTTTTTTTTAAAGCAGCTCGTGTCCTTAAAAGGAACCGATGCTACTTTTAATAAAAAATGCTTTCTCTCTATTTGTAACGTATAATGGAGATCAGTCAGTGGCCCAAAGGCTGCTACCCTAGAAGCTGTGAGAAATGATTTCCAGAGGGAAAACTGTCATATGGGCACAGGTTTGCGAATCAGTTACCACCCCAACCAGGGGTTGATAACTAATGAATGCTTTATCACCATTCCCTAGGCTTTGACTCATTGATGGTTAGCTTTCAATATCAGAAATAGAGGAGGGACACTACAGTTCCACCTCCTCCTGTCAGACCCAAATCAGTGGCGCACAGGGCAAGCATGGACTGCAGGGCCATAGCCATGATAATAGAGGTAGTTTTATGTAGCTTTGTGGTCTGTCCTCATATGGCTCTGCAAAATAGGTTAAGTATACCCTTTCCACACTATTCTCTAAGGCAGACGAGGGTGAGCAATCAGAGACTTCGCAGGGATGTAGTTTGGGGGTAGAGACTCAGAAAAAAAAAATCATACTAAAATGAAATGCTACACAAGAGATGCTTAACACCACACGATTGTGTACTGCACATGCTAAGGCAGATACCTGCATAGAAATTGATAGAACACATGAAAGCGCATATGGCGTTTCACTGTGGGCACAGAACAGCAGCTTTCCCAGTTTCTGTAACACATAGATCAGTCCTTATTCCCTTTGCTGAACAGTTGTGTAAAGCAAGGTTTGATTTAAAAGAATAATTCCCACAAAAATGTATAGAAACGTTCAAAATCAAGGCTCATTTCAGACAATGCTTTTTCTTGAGATGTTGGGTACTTTTTCAGCTTAAGCATGTATATGCGGGCCAGAGCCGCAGAGAAAAACAAGTGCGCCCGGGATGCCGATGGCCCTGCTTCCTTCTGTTCATGCTGGGCTTGGTGTTGGGATTGTGGCTCTGGGGAAGTCTGCTCTAAGTGGTCAGTCCTATCAAACCTGGAGGTTGGCTCTCATCCTCTGGTCCTCTGTGTTGCCGTAAAGTAGTTAGAACAAATATCTCCTTCCGCTTGTCACTTTAGGGTCAGCATTGTGATGTCAGAGCTCAACTCTAACGTTAGAACTCAACTGTAATGAGCTATAAGAGTTGAGTTCTGATGCCATTTCTTTTTAATAGGCGACTAGGTGCCTCACGGGTCTCCGATTATAAAGAAATTAGAGATGTGTTTTTGTTCAGGGATTGCAGCGTCACATGTAATAATATATGTCTGTTAAATTCATGGTGAGATTCTATATTCAATGTATAACCAAATTCATTATGGAATCTTACAATGACATTAATAATACACAAATATTTCTTCTTCATCTCTTTCTGTACCTTACTATACTAGTAGCATTATATCCACATGAAGTATTCTTTACAAAAACGTACCTTGAAGCACACAACTAAAGTAAAACATAAGCATTAAATATGCCAGTTAGCAATTATGAATACTAACTGTTAGATGAAGCGAGTTAATTATATTTTAGAATGCACAGCAATTATAGGAACTCCGAACAGTCTACAAGTCTGACTTGAACTAGAAACTATTGAGCTTTAACCTAAGAAGCACACTAATAGGAAATTACAGCTTTGAGCTATATGAGAAAATAAGGAAGCGCTTTGAAATAAGAAGCATTCTGAAGGCATATTTATAAAAGAATAACAATTATAAAAAGCAGTATTGAAGCTGAGACTACAAAATAATAGACTTCATTTCTCACAGTTTACTTAATAATAAGAACCTTTGTGAAACCATCTAATTTCACTTCAAAACTTTACCATATTTTTCTTCTATGCTGTAATTGACTACCATGACATCATTTACACTTTACATGCAGTTCAAAGGTCTGGAGCGCAGTATAATAAATATCATGTAAAAACTTGGTGAATCATGGTGAAGAATTTTGAGAACAAATGCGTTCTAAGAGCAGCATTTGAGCATGTACTGAACACGTTTGTAGAGAGTTTAAGGACAAATTGCCTGATTTTGAGCTTGGCTGGCATGATTTACTCTGTAGGGCATCACATGATGGAGCCGAATGGCACTTGACTGAGCCATACACATCCAGTGGCCAGGCATTCTGAAGAAATGCATTTTTGCAGTGAGAGCTTACTCCAATTTCTGCGTTTATATTCTGTTGTGCCCAACATCAGAGGGGCTACTAAAGAAAAGGCACATTGTAAACTAGAGTAAAGATTCATTTTCTATTTTGACACTCTAGCACCATTTGGCCTTTATTGAGGTGAAGAAATGGACATGTGGACTGAAACCATAATATGTTGGTTAATATACTTTCCTTTATCTGACTCCATGAGTGTTATGTTCTTAACTCATTTTTAATCACTTTATTGTTTGTTTTTCACTTAGACCACTGCACTCTCCCTGTGACGAGCGTAGTCAACACTCACATTATTACGCTACAAGAATATTATTCTTGACTTGAGACACCATTTGCCCACCTGGGCGTGATTTTGAGCAAGTATACACGCTGCATTCATTTAATGCCTGATGGAGCGAGATAGAAAACACAATTTTGTTTAAACTCGCAAAGTCACATTTCCCATAACATGAATAATAAAATTAATGATTTGTAATGTGTCGTGCTAATACAACCTAGATTAAACTTTACACATGGGGGGACTAACATGTGTGCTCATAAACGTGCATAAGTGTTGCATCTTTTTGTTCGTGCAAAATAATAAAATAATTTGTTGTTTTCGTTTTTGTCATTACTAACTGCTGCAAACCTAAAAGAGGCATGTGCTTATTTTGCTTTTCCTTGTCTATGTGATGTCATTTCTACTATTCTAGGTGCACATAAGTTTCATGGATTCATGAAGACTGGTAGATATAAACGCTGCTTTATTTGTTTGCATTTGCTAGGTAACAATAGACTAATCGGGAGGGTTAATTAATTAGTAAACCTAGGGTGGATACAGAATCAACATTATTTCTTACATTAATACTTTTCTTGTGTTTGTTTATTACTAGAAAGCATAAGTTGACTGCTTTTGGGCCTAGTTTGCTCGAGTTTGCTAAAGCTGAATTTTACTTCTACGAAAGTCACGAAATGCCCATTATGAAAAAGTGTTCGTCAAAGCTGCATTCACTAAGCAAATCTGACATGTTGTCATCATTCTGTCGGACGTGGCCAAGGTCGGAAACCGGTGATAAAGGACAATTTTGTAAGCTCTAACTTGGCACACGTGGAAATGAAATGAACACTGCGAGAACATTAATTTACAATTGTTGCAATCCAAGGAAGCTCCAAGTCACGTTTGGAAAAGACAATGGTCTTTAAGAAATGTGACCTAATGGAAGTTTTGAAATGTGGGTGACATGTCACTTGTCACTCTCAACCAATGGGACATCGTGGATTTTTGAAAACTTTCCTTCGCTTAGATTAGCTAGCATAGAAAGGTATAAAAAGTCATGCCCTTAGGGATGGGCTGGCTGCTGCTTTCTGACTTTCCGATGAGGGTGAAGTGCTGCTGGACTTTACTTGGAGCACGTAAGAATCCTCAAAGAACTTTACTTTATTTTCCATTTATTTAGCTTAGCTAGGGACTTAGACTTTAGAAATGCTAATCTTTTAAATACTTACTTAAACTTTGAATTTCTTGCTTAAATTGTATTTTTTCATGATTCTTTACAAACATGCTTACTTTAATGCTAATAAAATTACAATTATAAAATTATATTCTGAAATACCATAATTTAGTAAATAAAATCTTACTTTTGACAAACAAGCTGGTCTTGATTATTCAGAAGTGCAGGTTACTATTAGCTAGATCCCATTGCCAATGGTGGTCGTTTAAATAGTTAGGATTTGTTATAATGACAACATTCTTTCCGCAGATGTATAAAATTGTATATAGTTTGTAAATAATGTGTATATAGATTTAATCAGACCACCTGATTCAGTAGGCCCAAATATGTCATGTTTATAAATGGGTCCATAAGTTAGTGTAGAATTTTGTTTATAGGTTATGAAGTTGGGTAACGTTGTTTATGATATATTTTCTATAGGCCGCTGGATCAATTCTCTGGTAGCAGAAATTGATGGTTGCTAAGGGTAACCAAGGTAAAATGTTAGTTGCTAAGGGTTACTAAGGTGTTATGGTATGGAAATAGGATCGATGTTTTAACACATGTTGAGTTTGTTTTTCGTGCTATCTGTAAGCTATACCGGTATAGATTGTGTGGCGAGAAATTAGTCACGCAAGTCATCTGTTCTGTTTGCAGTGATATCGCCGAGTATCACAATTGGTATCGCCGTGTACCATAGTGTTGTCGCCGTGCAGCACAGTGTTAGGGCTAGGTGTGAATCTTGTATAGTGAGGGTTTTCTAAAAAATTAGAGCAGCATGAGAATAGGGACAAAGCGCCTTCCATAAAACTCACTGTGATAAGAGTATTAGTTATATCCGAGCTTGAGTGAAGGGTAGAGTAGCGTCGGTGCATGATTATCTATAAACAGGTTAGAGTCCTGTACGGATACATGTTTTATATCTAAAAACAGGTGAGAGCCCTGTACGGATAACGTCGTTATTTTGCTAACGGTGCATGATTTCTATTAACAGGTGAGAGTCCTGTACGGATTTCATGCGTGTTTGAATTTAGGGATTTTTCCGTGTGAAAGTGCGAGTTTGATTTGTAATTTATGTTCAAGTGGAACTCTTAGAACTGTCACTTCGCGGTGCGTTCAGAGGAAAACGAGTTCATAATTTTACGTGTTAGAAGGGTGGGGTAAGAGTTACTCTACTAACAATTGAGAATTATCCTTAGTGTGAATAGCACCGACTATTCCGAAGTGTGGATACTTGAATGTATGTAAACTATTCTAAATAGTGAAACAAACAGATGAGTCCTTATTGTCATTGTTTAAGAATTAATTTACACTGAAAAGTGTTCTTAAAACGGCGCTGTGACAAGATTTTGTAAAGGAGGGGTAAGCGCTAGGTGTGAGAAGCGAGAAACCGCAGCTGCTGTGTACGTCACAGAGCCGCGCTGGGATTGGGTAACCTACGTCACAGACTGTACTCTGATTGGTTCTTGAGTTTCTGACGACCTGTAAGCTGATTGGTCCTTCAGAAAAACTCCATTTTTATTGGTTGAGCATAAAAGGGACGTAGCTCAACTGTCATTGGTTTGTTGGTGTGTTTCGCGCACGGATTGGTTGCTTCGCGGAACATCCTGGAAATATTTTACGAACGATTTGCGAATTAAATTTAACTCTTAAAAATGAGTTATCATTTTAAACATGTTGAGAAAAAGCCAACATTATTTCAGAAACTTAAAAATTTATTTTCACCTGACAAGAAAATCGAAACGCGAGGTGGTAAATTACTTCATAAGTATAAAACACCTGCAGCGTACATGGAAGGTGAATATGGATATCATACTGTTTTATGGTTTGATAGCTGGAAACGCTATACAAAGAACGACGGTGTTTTAACTTGGCCTGATGATGGTTCATTTAATGTAAAAGTCTTGAGAAATTTACGAGAGAAAATGAATGCTCTTATTCCTAAACCGAGACCAACTCAATTTGAAGCTTTAGTTGAGTGGGAAGATGAGATGTATCAGTTACAAAGAGAAGCTAGTGGAATTAAAAGACCTTCTAAATCTCCTGCTTGGAGAAGAGATACTCATGAAGACAGATTGCGAATGTGGAGGCAGGGAAACATGAGTGAAGGATTGTATTTAATACAGGAAATGGTTATGGGTACTCCTGCTGGGAAATCTATAGAAAGTGAATCTGAAGATGCAGTTATGGAAGAAATATACACTACAGCTAGAAAGAATCAACCTTTGAGACCTCCTAGATCATGGTCTACTCCGATGGTTTCTACTGAAACTTCACCGAGTGCACCTCCAATTAATGAAAACCCTAAGCTTTATCCAAATAATTGTGAAATTATTGAAACTCCTAGAAGACCAGAATTTGATAATGCTCGAAATGAAGGTAGACATTTTGCAATGACTCCAAGAGCAAGGGAAGCTCCAAAAGACTATGCAAGGGAAACAAGAAATATTGAGACAGCTGATTCTGCTGAATATTTAAATTCTAAGGAAGAATTAATTAGACGAATGACAAAAAGCATGGAAGCTGTGACAGTTCCAGTAACGATTGGTCCTGTTCAGCCTGTATTTGACCAAAGAGAATCAAACAAGACAGGGTTAACTATTCCTTTAAATGCAGAAATTCAAAAAGTTGCTGAAAATTTTTATTCAGACATATCCGAAATAAACTCTTCGAGATCGAGAATGCCAGATTTAACTTTTAATGAGGATCTATCTCCAAAAACACCAATGGGTGCTATATCAGATGTAGGGAGTCCTGAAGCCAGGGTAACCACTCCGAAACTTGATGTGGCTAAATTAAAAGCAAATATTGAAGAATTAATAATTGGAACAATTGGTCCAGATAGTTTAAATTATTATCGAGATGATGAACTACTGTTCATTTGTAAAAGTATTCAGTGGAAAACTAAAAATAAATATGATCAGTTAGAGGAACTAGCAGCGGAACTTGAAATTGATGTGAGTAAACAAAAGAATTTTGCAAAGCATTACAGACTAGACTTTTCAGAAAGCGATATTGAGAGTTTGAACTCAATGGGAAGAATACTACATATAAAAGATTTGATTGTTTACATCAAAAAGCTGGGAGAACTCAATAAGTGGAGAGTGAAATGGACGAAAAAGAAGGAAGATGAAAGATTGGAAAAATTATCAAAACAATTTCCAATGAGAGAGATTGCAGGTGGAGGATATGTTCATGTCCCTTGGTCGAGACAGGACATACTGTTATTTACAAATGACTTTCCGAAATTGAGGGAGAAACCAGTAGAGTGGTATAGACAAGTGGATAGGTTTATCAAAGTCTCAAAAGTTCTGTGGATTGATTTAGATGGATTTTTCGACATTGTCGTACCATCAGATCTTTGGACAGAATGCAAAATATCAATAAGTTGGCCAAAAACAGAACCTGAGCGAATCAAAGAAACAGGTGCTCCAAATCCTCTTGTAATGGATTTTTACGAAAAAGTGATCGTTTGGATGAAAAACAAAATTCCACCCAAAGAAGTTGATTGGGTTAAAATAGAAAGGACAAATCAGGAAACAAAAGAATCAGTTCATTCTTTTTATGAGAGGTTACTGTTAATTTTTAAACAATACAGTGGCTATGAACAATTAGATGAAAAATATATGAGTCATTTTGTCTATAGATTTGTTTATGGACTAAAACCTGAAATTGCAGACATGATCAGGAATAGCATTGTAGGATGGCAATCACTTTCTGTGGATGATATTCTGAGAAAAGCTAAGTATTGCAGTGATGAGTTTGAAGTGAGACAAAAGAAGCTCAAAGAAAAAGCCATGTGGGCTCAGGTAAAAGTGGCTGAGCAACAAATTGCCAGCATGGGTAATAAGAACACAAATTTTGTTCAAACTGGAAACACTAACCAAATACAAGGAAAGGTTAAAGGTAATATTTTTCCGAGAAAATTTAGTCCAAAAATTGAGGAGTTGAAACAAAGATTACCTTGTTTTAATTGTGGCGAATTTGGACATTGGAGAGACGAGTGTCCTAAACCTCCTAAAAACTTAAAGAATCCCTTATTAAATCCACAGATGCAGAATGGTGTTGACCTGCAGCAACAGCTACAGATGCAACAGGGGTTAAACGAGTTAAACATTCAGCGACAGCAACAGCAACAGGTGAATAACCGTCAGGATCAATTGCCACAACCACCATTTCCAAATTGTGGGGGAGTTCAAAAATATAATTCAAGTGTGGGATTTCAGGGAAATGAACAGGTAATAAAACCGCAAAAACAGCAAAAGCAACAAAGGGTGCAAATGCAAAATGCTTCACAACAATTTTTGTTAACAGAAAGCCAAGACAGTGATTCTGATGATTATTGCTGAAGGTGCCCGAGAGAGGAGGAAGAGTGTGTTGTTGGAGCCACTCTTGAGGTTGACCAGTCCGGTCCATTTGTAAACGGGAAAGTTAATGATGTAGACATCACTTTTCTAGTGGACACTGGTGCTACCCGTTCTACTGTTAGATCAGTGGAAATTGAAAACCTACCTCTCTCTGGGGATACCATCCAAGTTGTTGGAGTAAGCAATCAACAAATTAAAACTGATTTAACTGATCCAGTTCCAGTTGAAATTGGAAATTATAGAGACAAACACAGATTTGTGGTTTGTAATAGTAGTCCAGTAAATTTATTAGGCAGAGACATTCTGTGTAAAATGAATTGCAGAATATATTGTTCTCCTGATGGAGTTGAATTACAAACAATGGAGGAAGATGGTTTGTACAGAATGACAATGATGATGATGGAAGCAGAAGAAACAAAATTGTTTCCTGCATTTGAAAAGAAAGATTTGCCTGAAGAGCTCAAGGAAACAGTGAAATCTGATATATGGGATTTTACTGGGAATGATATGGGTCTGATGAAAAACGTAGATCCAGTAAAAATTACATTGAAACAGGGAATAGAATTTCCAAACATTCCACAGTATAAAATGAAAGCAGAAACAATTGAAGGTATTACGCCCATAATTGAAAAATTAATCAAACAAGGTGTATTAAAAGAAATGGAGAGTAGTCCTTGTAATTCACCAATTATGGGAGTTAAAAAGTCAAATGGAACATTTAGGATCGTACAGGATTTGAGAAAGGTTAATCAAATCGTTGTTCCATGTTGTCCTGTGGTTCCAAATCCAGCAGTAATTCTGTACCAGATTCCACATGATGCTGAATGGTACACTGTCATTGATCTTTGCAATGCATTCTTTACTGTTCCTTTACATCCAGACAGTTATGAAATCTTTGCTTTCAGATTCCAAGGTAGGACCCTCGGATGGTGTAGAATCCCTCAGGGCTATACAGAGAGTCCTTCAATCTTTAATGAGTTGTTAAAAAGATCTTTGGAAAACCTAGACTTACCAGGTAGGTCTACGTTGGTGCAGTATATTGACGACTTGTTGATAGCTGCAAAGACAAGAGAAAATTGTGTGACAGACACAATAATACTGTTGAATCGCCTTGCAGAAGAGGGACATAAAGTGTCCCCAGCAAAATTACAATTTTGCAAACAAGAAGTAAAATACCTTGGTCACAGAATTGCAAAGGGAAAAAGGCAAGTAACAGTTGAGAGAATTAAAATGATACAAGCAATGCAACCTCCAAGGACACAAAGACAGGTCAGAATGTTCTTAGGAATGGTTGGTTACTGTCGACAATGGATAAGTGGATTTTCAGTAATTGCAAAACCACTACAGAGACTAACGAAGTCTGATGTAAAAGATCCGATTATTCTCAATGAAGTTGAGATGGAATCTTTTGAGAACTTGAAAAAGAGCTTATGCCAAGCTCCTGCTTTAGGTATGCCAAATTATGAGAAAGATTTTGAACTGTATTGCAGCGAGAGAGAAGGATGTGCATTATCTGTGTTGATTCAAAGACATGGAAATCTAAAGAAACCTATTGCATACTTCTCTGCAGTTCTTGATCCCATTGCAAAAGCATTACCAGGTTGCTTGAAAGCAGTTGCAGCTACAAGTGTTAGTCTTGAGCAGAGTGAAGGAATCATTATGGGATTTCCTGTAAAGGTTTTTGTGCCTCATTCAGTTGAAATATTGCTGACAAGAGGTAAAACTCAGCATTTGACAAGCAGCAGATTGACAAAGTATGAGAAAATCATACTAGGAGCAGATAATGTTTCGATTTCAAGATGTTTGAATCTGAATCCTTCTACATTACTGCCTGATTCTGAAATCATTGATGACATTGAAATAGAACATGAATGTTTAGATGTTATGGAATTTTGCACTAAACCAAGACAAGACATCAAAGATAGACCTTTATCAGAATCAGATTTTGTCTACTTTGTAGATGGCTCATGTTTGAGATCTGAAGGAGGTGTCTTGAAAGCCTCATATTCAATCTGTACAGTTGCAGATGTTGAAGAAGCATCATGTCTCGAAGGAGTTCGTTCAGCACAAGTGGCTGAATTGATTGCTTTAATTCGTGCATGTGAAATATCTAAGGATATAAGAGTTACCATCATTACTGATAGTCAGTATGGGTATGGAGTTGTGCATGATTATGGACAACTCTGGTCTCAGAGAGGCTATATGACATCAGCAGGGTCACCAATTAAAAATGCAGTTTTCATTAGGAGATTAATTGAAGCAATACAATTACCGAAAGAAATCGCAATTGTCAAATGTGCAGCGCACACTAAAGGAGTTGATTATATCTCAAAAGGCAATGCCTTTGCTGATGAAACGGCAACATTTTGTGCAAGAAAAGGTTATGCATACAATCGGGAAAGAAGTAAAGAAACTGATTCAAATTCATTAATGCTAACAACAGTTGTAGAAACATGGCATGAAATTAGGGATTTACAAAATGAAGCAGACGATGAAGAGAAAGATCTATGGTTAAGATCAGATTGTAGACCACGTGATGAAGATGGAGTGTGGGTTTACAAAGATGGCAGAGTGGTCTTACCAAATTGCTTGATTGCTGATATGGCCAGATTATATCATGGTCCAGCGCATCTTGGAAGAGATTCTATGATTAGACTTTTCCGAGAAACTTGGTTCAATACCAAATTCAGAACAATTGCAGAATCTTTTTGTCAAAGGTGTTTATCATGCCAACAAATGAATCCAAACAGAAAATCAGTGGTAGGAACAGGTGTAATTGGTCGAGAGGGTGGTCCCTTTACCAGATTACAGATGGACTTCATTGAAATGCCCTTACACAATTGCTTAAAATATGTTCTTGTGATTGTTTATTTTCAAGATGGGTAGAAGCATTTCCTACACGACATTGTGATTCAATTACAGTAGCAAAACTACTGCTCAGAGAAATTATCCCAAGGTACGGTTTTCCAGTCACTATTGAGAGTGATGGAGGAAGCCATTTTGATAACAAACTGATGAAGTTAATTTGTGAAGCTTTGAGCATTGAGCAAAAGATACACTGTGCCTACAGACCAGAGGCATCTGGGGTAGTTGAACAGATTAATGGAACGATTAAAAACAGAATTGGAAAAATGTGTCTTGAAACAGGTGTAAAGTGGACAGATGCTCTTCCACTTGTTTTGATGTCATTAAGAAGTACACCAGATAAAAAGACAGGTTTGAGTCCTCATGAAATTTTAATGGGAAGAGTTATGAGGCAAGCTTTTGTACCTGTAGGTAAACTGTTGAGCATAAATGACAGTGCTATTTTGGATTACTGTAAAAGGTTATCTGATATAGTGACTTCTGTGTCTAATCAGGTGGGAACTGAAGCACAATCAAATGAAAAGGTTTTGACACATGACCTGAGACCTGGTGATTGGGTCAGAACAAAAGTACATCGGAGAATAAATTGTCTGGCTCCTAGATGGCAGAAACCTAGGCAAATAATTTTGATCACTACTAATGCTGTAAAATGCAAAGGATTGAAACGTTGGATTCATCCTAGTCATACTATTCCAGTACCAACTCCTGAGAGTTCTGATGTTGAAAGTGATACTACAGATGATTCTGATTCTGAAGTAGAAGGTGAAATAAATCCAGATTCTGAAGATCGACAGGGAAGTCGACATCTGGAACCTGTGCCTGTGAATGGAAATTTGACAAGAAAAGACTTGGAAATTATTGAAATAGATTCTGAAAGTGAAGAGAATCTGTTAAAAGGAAAGATAACTGAGGATTCAGTTGTTTCCGTTGAAGACAGAGAAGCAGAACAAAAAGAAGTTTCAGACCAGGAGAGTATCGAAAAGCAGAAAACAAGCTCTGGAGTAAGGAACAGAAATCCAAAATCTGGGAAATTGGAGGTAATTGAAGAAGAGGAAGAAGACGAATTACCAAGTACCAGTATTGGAAATCAGAAGAGTGTTCCTGAAAGAGTGAAACTGCCGAATAGAGAAGTTCCTGAGTCGATTGAAATTTCAGACTACGAAACTGAAGAAAGTGACGTGGATGGTGAAAAAGAAAACAGAAAGAAAAGGGCTTGGAAATCAGAATCAAATGCTTCTGAACCAAAGAAGAAATATGTGAGAAAAGCAGACTACTGGCCTGGTGGAAGATTGAGAGTCAGGTTGATCAAGAAACCTAAAGAGCAAGTTGAAGAAATCAGTAGTCAAAAGAGTCCTGGAAAGGAAGTGGGAGTTGGAAGGAAAATTGAAGTGGTGTCGAGAAAAGGAAAAAGAATAATAAGACCAAACCAGAAATACAAGTCTCCTGAGTGGACTTATTTAGTAATTCCACCTGTTATTGATATCTATGGTAGTAGTGAAGAAGAAAACGAAATAGAGGAAATTAGTGACAATGATTGAAGTACAGAAATTTTAATTTGGCAAAAGGCTGAAGAAATTTTGTTAGTTGACATAAGGTCGAAGAAAAACTGTTTAGTTGAAGAAATCTTATGTATGACATAAGGTCGAAGAAATCTTGTTTAGGGTTTTAAAAATAAAATTATTTTAAAAGGGGGGTATAAATAAATTAGAGTTTATTTCTTAGAAATTTTAAAATAAATGTTGTTTTTATTTTTGAGGCAAAACTAACCAAAAATGCCTTATGTTAAGGAGAGCACTTCAAGGTGTTCTGTTTTTAAGAGATGCTGTAAGATGACTCTGGTGTGTCTGCTCATTTTAATTCTGCTCTGGTTAGTTTTAGCTGTGATTATCCCATTAGAGATGAATAGAGAATTACACAAAGTTAATATGACAAGCAAAGCTTTGGTTAGTCAAACTAAACATAGTGCATCTGCAAAAGTTATTGATCATCAGCCTAACATTCATCAAGATAAATCTATTAGTGATTTTTCAAGTAATACATTCACAAAGCTTTTGAGTGAATATGTCAAGGTAATGGATGCAAAGGACTGCTATGTCTGCGTCAAGTTACCTGCTTCTGTTTCTGAGGGAGTGACATACAATATGCTTCCTCTTACATATGGTGTAACATGTAGTGTGTTAACTAGCTTATTTTATCAAACTGGACGCTTAGAATATTACTATTCAGATTTTGACGAGATTTTTGCGAATATAAAGATTGAAGGTGCTTTAAATAAGCATAAGAAAGCCAAACAAATGAGAGAATTTTTCCTTGTTACTAATGAACTCACTTATGAGTATGCTTACAAGAATAATCTAACATGTAAATTAAGTGCTGAAGGAAAGACATTTTTGAATATGGTTGAGGAGAGAAGAGCAATTTACAAAAGAAATGAATTAGTCAAGCAGACTAAGTCAAAATTTTGGCAGAAAGAGGATGAGAAGTTAAATGGCAAAATGCTTGAAAATGTTGCAATTCACATAGATAAACCAGTTAGTGGAAAGCTTTGCATTAGAAGAGATAATACACTTTTTGATAATTATTTTGTAGGTGCAAGTAACTGTGAAGATACTTATCAGATTTTGGGAGGTTGGGGATTCAAAGGTGGAAAAGATCCAATCTTCCCTGGGATTTATTTTGTTTGTGGTGACAAAGCCTACTACAACCTTCCAGACCATTGGTATGGAACTTGTTATGTGGGAATTGTTTTTCCTAAAGTGTTTCATGTTGACAGAGATTCAGAAGGATTGTTCAAAATTCATAATTATGTAAATAGAGTCAAAAGAGAAACTTTTACAGAAGTTCTCGGAGATATTTTTCAAGCAGTGATACCTTTTGTTGGTATAACCCTAAATGCAGGGAGAATTAGAAAATTGTCCACAATTGTTGACAGATTGTCAACAGACACAGCTGATGGATTCCAATTAGTGAATGTTGAGGTTATTGCAATCAGATCCATGGTGATTCAAGATCGCCTTGCTTTAGACATACTCCTAGCAAAAGAGGGAGGAGTCTGTGGCATTTTACATGTACAACATTGTTGCACATATATACCTGATGAAAGTAAGAATATTGAGATGTACATTAAAAACATTTCACAAATGCATTCAGAGATAATTCCTTTAGAAGAAGATGATTTTACAGGGAAACTTTCAAAAAGATTCCAAGCAATTAAAAATTGGTTTCATGATATTGGTAGTTCAATTCTTGGCAAGATGTTGGCACCTTTGATTATAATAGTATTCATTTTTATTTTGACAAAAATAGGTTGTTTGTTGCATAAGAGAAAGAAGCAATTGAAAGAAAAGAAAAGGATCTATAAACTTAGAAAGGAAGAAGAAAGGGAGATTGAATTACAGGAGTTACATAGAGAGCGTTATGCTAATTCCAAAGATTATGCAGAAACAGGTTTTTAGGATTACTGACTCAAATGAATTTGAATCATTTTCTCGGAAGTTTAAATTACAAACATTTTGGGTGGTAGTGTGGTGATTTGTTAATCACCAGATGAGGGAGTTGATGGAGCGAGATAGAAAACAGAATTTTGTTTAAACTCGCAAAGTCACATTTCCCATAACATGAATAATAAAATTAATGATTTGTAATGTGTCGTGCTAATACAACCTAGATTAAACTTTACACATGGGGGGACTAACATGTGTGCTCATAAACGTGCATAAGTGTTGCATCTTTTTGTTCGTGCAAAATAATAAAATAATTTGTTGTTTTCGTTTTTGTCATTACTAACTGCTGCAAACCTAAAAGAGGCATGTGCTTATTTTGCTTTTCCTTGTCTATGTGATGTCATTTCTACTATTCTAGGTGCACATAAGTTTCATGGATTCATGAAGACTGGTAGATATAAACGCTGCTTTATTTGTTTGCATTTGCTAGGTAACAATAGACTAATCGGGAGGGTTAATTAATTAGTAAACCTAGGGTGGATACAGAATCAACATTATTTCTTACATTAATACTTTTCTTGTGTTTGTTTATTACTAGAAAGCATAAGTTGACTGCTTTTGGGCCTAGTTTGCTCGAGTTTGCTAAAGCTGAATTTTACTTCTACGAAAGTCACGAAATGCCCATTATGAAAAAGTGTTCGTCAAAGCTGCATTCACTAAGCAAATCTGACATGTTGTCATCATTCTGTCGGACGTGGCCAAGGTCGGAAACCGGTGATAAAGGACAATTTTGTAAGCTCTAACTTGGCACACGTGGAAATGAAATGAACACTGCGAGAACATTAATTTACAATTGTTGCAATCCAAGGAAGCTCCAAGTCACGTTTGGAAAAGACAATGGTCTTTAAGAAATGTGACCTAATGGAAGTTTTGAAATGTGGGTGACATGTCACTTATCACTCTCAACCAATGGGACATCGGGGATTTTTGAAAACTTTCCTTCGCTTAGATTAGCTAGCATAGAAAGGTATAAAAAGTCATGCCCTTAGGGATGGGCTGGCTGCTGCTTTCTGACTTTCCGATGAGGGTGAAGTGCTGCTGGACTTTACTTGGAGCACGTAAGAATCCTCAAATAACTTTACTTTATTTTCCATTTATTTAGCTTAGCTAGGGACTTAGACTTTAGAAATGCTAATCTTTTAAATACTTACTTAAACTTTGAATTTCTTGCTTAAATTGTATTTTTTCATGATTCTTTACAAACATGCTTACTTTAATGCTAATAAAATTACAATTATAAAATTATATTCTGAAATACCATAATTTAGTAAATAAAATCTTACTTTTGACAAACAAGCTGGTCTTGATTATTCAGAAGTGCAGGTTACTATTAGCTAGATCCCATTGCCAATGGTGGTCGTTTAAATAGTTAGGATTTGTTATAATGACAACATTCTTTCCGCAGATGTATAAAATTGTATATAGTTTGTAAATAATGTGTATATAGATTTAATCAGACCACCTGATTCAGTAGGCCCAAATATGTCATGTTTATAAATGGGTCCATAAGTTAGTGTAGAATTTTGTTTATAGGTTATGAAGTTGGGTAACGTTGTTTATGATATATTTTCTATAGGCCGCTGGATCATGCCACCAAGCTAGGACCATATGTATATTATATGCGTTACTTTTGGGTTTTGGGCCGGATTGCCTTGACACAGATCTTTATCATGACAGGGTGTGCCTACTTGGGCTTGAGTTGTCAGTTTTCCTCTTGTCCCATATTTGTGGACATCTAGGATATCTCACTAGCTTCCTACTAGCTAGTTTGCCACATGTCAGTTTACTGGCAAACATTGCTGTTACGTGAGTCATGATCTTACATTAGTTAAGTGGCCTATATGAAGTCCCCATGCAGCATTAGACAATATGGCATTTTCTTTTGGTTGATCAGCACACCCAGTTTATTCGCTTAGCTATATTTCTCATTAGTATGCACTTGAACATGCACCTTGTGTTTTAGCAGCATTAGAGTGTACATCTGACACTAAGAATGTCTTTTATGCTAATAGTTCCCAGATTAATCTACTGAGTACCGTTTTATATTATGTTATGAATGTTGGTGGGACTGTTACTCTCACCGTGAGTTATAGTACGTATTTCATAATTATTTTATGTTTACACGAGGAGTTTTTTTTTTCTACATTATTTTGTGTAATGAATTGTAAATTGCTGCCACAATGTGGACATTACATTTTTCATTTTATTTATATTTTATGTTTATCAGTTGAGCGTGTCTTGCTTAATTCTTGCAATGAAACTCAAAATTGCTTGTATAATTATGACATTACAAAATGGCACCCATGGTCTTCATTTTCATGCTTGGTAATGTGCAGATTGGTCCGTTTTTCATGTTCACTATGTATTCTATCTCACTGCAGGTGCAGCTTCACTCCCTTCACCCATTAGAGGGTTGAAATGTATTATTCACACTCCAAAAAGTGCATAAGTTGGGAAAGTGTTGGACTTTGGAGGGGTAAAATGTACCTTTCCTACTACAGTCTGTGAAACAGTAGGGCAAGCATAGTAAATCGGAGGGGTGAAACTTACTCTAACCACTCCAGTCACTGCAACAATATGGAAAGTGTTGGATTTCACAGGGATGAAAGTTAATATTTCCACTCCGAACAGCAGTGACCACCCCCACCCACTACGCCGGCCACACGCTGGACCCCGTCTTCTCCTCCAGCAAGAACATCTCCTTCAGCCACGCCACCGGACTCCACTGGACGGACCACAGCTGCGTCCACTTCAGCTTCAGAAGGACCACGCTCCACCACCACCAGCAACAGGTCCCCCGTAGAAGCTGGAACAAGATCACAGCCGACCAGCTCACCGCATCCCTGTACCAGAACCCTCCCACCGGCTCAGCGAACCCAAACCAAGCCGCCAACAACCTCACGAGGTGGATCAGCAACTGCGCAGACGACCTCGCCCCACTGAAGACCCCTCCCAGCAGATCCGGCAGCAAGAAAGCATCCTGGTTCACCGACGAACTCAAGAACTCCAAGAAGAACTGCCGAACCCTCGAGAAAGCCTGGCGCAGAGACCCGACACCAGACAGCATGACCACCCTCAAGCTCGCCACTCGAAAACACCACCAACTGATCCGCGCCACCAAGAAAACCGCATTCAAGGAACGACTGGACAACAACGCCCACAACAGCAAGGAACTCTTCAACATCGTCAAAGACCTCTCCAACCCCAGCGCCGGAAACAACGACATCACCCCATCGCAAGACCTCTGCAACTCGCTCGCCTCGTTCTTCCACAGCAAGATCGCAGACATACACAACAGCTTCAGCACACAACCGACGCACCCTACGACCGCACCAACGCCCCCCACCACCACCCTCTGCGCCTGGACCCCGATCAACAACGAAGACACCATCCGCACGATGAACTCCATCCACTCCGGATCATCTACCGTCCCCTGCCCCCACCACATTTTCAACAAGGCCGACTCCGTCATCGCACCCCACATACGGGACATCATCAACGCCTCCTTCGACACCGCAACCTTCCCTGAGAGCTGGAAGCACGCCGAACTCAGCGCCCTACTGAAGAAACCATCAGCAGACCCCACCGACCTCAAAAACTACCGCCCCATCTCGCTACTCCCGTTTCCGGCCAAAGTCATTGAGAAGACCGTCAACAGACAGCTGGCCGCCTTCCTCGAGACGAATGGATCCCTCGACCACTCGCAGTTCGGCTTCCGGGCCAACCACAGTAATTGTGGGTTTATATAGCGCTAGGAATCGACTCCCGGAGGAGTATCTCCACGCTTCGACCGCTGGGGAACCCGTCCTGGCTCACCCTGAGAGATGGTCCCTGATGGGTATCTCTAAGGTGCGACCAAGCATCCCCGGCGGTCTGGGGGGCCGTTGTGAAGATGAGGCAAGCTGATGCCCAGAGTTGCCGAGTGTGGTTTCTGACTAGAGTAGGCACCGAGGCGAGAATTATCGAGTCCGCTGACCCTGGTCCACAACCCTGCCGCGTCGGGAATCGAACCCTGGTCCCGGGCCGTTCTCTGCTTACGGGTCTGCCGCCTCTAACCAGTGAGCCACACTTCTCCACAGTACCGAGACCGCCCTCATCGCAGCCACCGACGACATCCGGATCCTGCTCGACAACGGGGAAACAGCGGCCCTCATCCTCCTGGACCTCTCCGCAGCGCTCGACACGGTCTGCCACCGCACCCTAGTGCAGCGCCTCAACAACATCGGAATCCAGGAGAAGGCACTGGAATGGATCATCTCCTTCCTCACCGGAAGGACACAGAGAGTCTGCCTCCCCCCGTTCAGATCAGAAGCCACCAAAGTCATCTGCGGCGTACCACAAGGATCATCACTCAGCCCCACGCTGTTCAACATCTACATGAGCCCCCTCGCGGCCATCGCACGCCAACACAACCTCAACATCATCTCCTACACCGACGACACCCAGCTGATCCTCTCCCTCACCAACGACCCCGCCACCGCCAGAACCAACCTACATGAAGGGATGAAAGACGTTGCCAAGTGGATGATGAACAGCCGCCTGAAACTGAACTCAGATAAGACGGAAGTCCTCATCCTGGGATCGTCACCCTCTGCATGGGACGACTCCTGGTGGCCCCCTGCCATGGGCAGCGCACCCAAACCTACAGACCACGCACGCAACCTGGGCTTCATCCTGGACTCCTCCCTCTCGATGACCAAACAAGTCAACGCCGTCTCCTCGTCATGCTTCAACATCCTACGCATGCTACGTAAGATCTTCTGTTGGATCCCCACCGAGACCAGGAATACGGTCACCCAGGCTCTCGTCACCAGCCGACTGGACTACGGCAACTCCCTCTATGCCGGAACCACTGCAAAACTCCAGAAAAAACTCCAGCGCATTCAGAACGCCTCAGCACGACTCATCCTGGACATCCCCCGACACAGCCACATCTCCGCACACCTGAGAAACCTGCACTGGCTCCCCGTCAGCAAGAGAATCACCTTCCGACTCCTCGCCCACGCACACAAAGCTCTCCACAACCAAGGCCCAATATACCTCAACGACCGCCTGAACTTCTACACTCCTACCCGCCAACTACGTTCGACCACCCACGCCCTCGCAGCCGTCCCCCGCATCTGAAGAGCCACACAGGGAGGAAGATCCTTCTCCTACCTGGCCGCCAAGACGTGGAACTCCCTCCCAACCCACCTCCGCCTGACCCAAGACCACCTCGCCGTCAGGAAGCAACTCAAGACCTGGCTGTTCGAGCAGTAGCGGACCCCCCTCCCCAAGCGCCTTGAGACCCTCCGGGTGAGTAGCGCGCCATACAAATGTTTTGATTGATTGATTGATTGAAAGTGTTGAGCTGCAAAGACATTCATTTGAGTATTCCTGCTACAGTCTCAGCAAGAGTAGAGAAAATACTTAACTTCAAACACATTACATATATTATCAACTCCATGAATGTAAAAACTATAATATACTCTTAAATAAAGCAATATTAATTCCCATAAAAAATGTATATCTATTAAAAAAACTAAAAACAATGGACATAGTTAAATAAATAGTTATCAACTGATAAATAATTGTTGTTCAATTATTAACTATTTAACTTCTCACCCTGTACCCTTGGAAACCTAGCAATGTGCAGTTAAAATATAACTAAAACTAACTATTCCATAACATACATATTTAAAATAAATGATATAATGAATACAAAATTAATAATTAAATATTACGTATTTACTTATTTACCTTCCTACCCTAGCCTCTAAAACCCAGCATCTTGCAACTAAAATGTTTTTCAAATAAATAAGTATAGCACAATTTACATAATCGATAAACAATCTAGTAATTAATTAACAATGAATAGTTAATAGTTAATTATCACTTATTTAACTTCCCTTTACCCCTACAAACCGAGCAATCTGCAGATAAAATGTAACTCACATAGATAAATATAGCACAATTAACATAACTGATAATGAACTAAATAATGAATTTACAATGAATAACTATTTTTTAATCAACAGTTAGTGAATTAACTTCCCACCATATACTTCCATAAACCTAGCATCCCACGCCTATTTCCTAACTATAACGTCCCTATAACCTTTGTTTTTTTCAGTGTATTTCAATATTTTTTTTAACTTATTTAATAACTGTAGCCTGTAACCTTTGAGGGTATGTATGCGAGTGGATGCATAGGTCAGTGAAAGGTTGGGTAAATGGCTGTAGGGTCTGTCAGAGAGTATGTGAGTGGTTTTGTGGATTAGTGCCTATATGGGTCAGAAAGTGGGCATGTGAGTGCCTGTCTGGGTCTTTGAGTGGGTGTGTGAGTGCCTGTCTGGGTCTGTGAGTCGGTGTCTGATTGGCACGATGGGTCTATGTGTGGGTATGTGAGTGGCTGTGCGGATCTGTGAGTGGCTGTGTTTGTTACTGTGTGTCTCTTTGAGTGGGTGTGTAAGCAATGCTATGGATGTTTGACATTTCCATACATAGGATATTTAAAAGGGGAACCATGGCTTCTGCTCTCCTCAGGAGACAACAAGAAAGAAATCTCTATCATAACCAGATTGTGTCCTGTTAGCTCAATGATGCATTCACCTTCATTAAGGATGGAATGAAAGGGGTGTGGCCTCCAGAGACCTCTTAGCAATCTCGCTGTGTGGCCAACTACCCCTCCTGTTACCTCTAGTAAGTTCCACACAGCAGCATTTCTGACACCTGGTAGGAGGCCACACACCCTTTCTCCACCATTCTGCAAATGTGCCTCCTGTCACACTACTAGTAGGGAGATGAAGTCCCCTTGGCTATTGAGGGTCCGTGGGGGGCAACTACGCCATCTCTTACCTCCAGCAAGTCCCACACAGTGGGTTTTCTGAAAGGTTTTCAGTGGCCTTTTTTTCACCGCTCTGCCTCTAGGCGCTCTCCTAGTTGGTGGTTGAAGACCCCTTAGCTCTTGAGCGTCTTGTGGGCCAAATAGCCCTCCTGTTACCTCCAGTGAGACCCACACAGCTGGATTGCTGAGAGGTCATCAAAGGCCATGCCCCCTTTCTCAATCACTCTGCAAATGTGCCTCCAGGTGCACTACTGGTTAGAGTAAGAAGTCCACTTTTGTCCTGAGTACTTCAGAAGGCAAGGGGACCTCATCCCTCCCAACAGCAGCATATAGAGAGGTGCACTTTCAGAATGGTTGAGAAAGGGGCCCAGCATTTTTTTTATGAATTGGAAGGGTTGGGGGCTGAGCGGCCACCCTCTCAGGCATTTTGTCCCCAGGGACCCTATCCCCCAGGGCCAGGCCTTTTCTTTTTTTTCAACATTTTCTTTCAAGGGAATGGCGCTAAGTTGTCCCCCTCCTGGGCAATATTTGGCCCCAGGGGCCCCTATTTCCTGGGGGCAGGCAACTTTGTTAGGGACTGCAGGGGGAGCCTGAAGACCCCTGTGGCCCCTGCTGGCCCCTGCCTCCAGTGGGAGCCGGCATTGCTTTTACACACAGGGAGCTGCTGACATGCAGCTACCTGTGTGTAAAAGGAAAGTGCTATGCTTTGAACAAGCAAGAGCAAAATGTTCTTGCTTTCTCAATGCAGAGAGCACTGTTTGCTATTGCATGGTGGAAGCAGTGATCCCGCCATACCATAGCAAACTGCAATGTCCTGGGGTGGGCACCCTGGTACATTTCTGGAGCTGGCCCTGGGGGTAATGGTCCTCAGGGCTATCTGTGTCTCCAGGAGGTGGACCCTGTGGCCTCCTCTCATATTCAAATTTGCCCCAAGGAGGTGATAGTCCCTGGGGCCGAGGGTCTGCAATGGATCTTCCTAATTAATGTATTTGTGCCCCAGGGAGATGGAGGGCCCTGGGCCTGTGTGGGATGTCTGGAGCACCCCACTTATCAATATTTATTTTAGCCCCGGTGAGGTTGTGGTCCCTGAGGCAGCGGCAGGTCTGAATCACAGCAGCACTGGGGCAGAAGGCAGCACATGGACAGCAGCCACAACAGGGGCATCAGGCAGCTTAGACCGTGAAGACATATATTGTGAAGATATGTGTATGTGGATTTGCAGAATAGGCATACAGACCTGCCAACACACACGGTGTCACTGTGTTACACTCGATATAGGCACCAATCATATGGTCAACCTGTGAAGAGCTGATATCACATGGTGTTAGCGAAAATCAGCTGAAGACCACTGTAAATAGTGCATTTACAACTCGTTTTCTAAGGCTTCAAACTGCTGATGTCCATAAAGGGATGTGAAAACACCCTAGGGCATGGGCACCAGCCTCAGCAAACTTTTTTCATTTTTGGAGGAGGGGGCATAGGGGTAGGGTGGGTGGAAAAGTGCCTCTTAGGTACTTCTCGGGTCCAGGTCCCGGCCTCTTCAAGGCCCCGCCCCCTCCTCACACAGTGAGATGTTTGTTCAAGTTGGAAGGTGTTGGTATAGACAATAAATGCATACTTACCTGTTGATGTTCTGGTCTTCGATTTTCTGCTCACGATGATATTGTGTGACCTTGATATTCTCTCCATGATATTCTGAAACCACACATGAAGTTTCCAACTTTTGCGTTTGGAAAGTTTTCTTCATTATGCTTACAGTTGCATTCTGAAAAGTGTAGACATTACAATTTGAAATGTTGTACTTCACCATTATTCTTTATACATTTCACAACCCCTGAAAAGTGTTGTGCTAACATTAGAGCTCTTCAGATGTGAACAGCATGTATAAGCAGCTGACGTGTATGCAGCCGCACATTCGAAAATTAAATACCACATTGCCTGAAAGGTTAACAATCTTTTCTGCAGGGAACGTTTAGTGCCATTTGGTCCCCCATGAGATATCACTCACAGAAAAGTCTGTTGAAAACAGATGTGTTGTCATCAATTGCTTTCTGGTGGAACTGCATTTAAATCAGAATAAGACACGTTTTGTACTCCTCTGAAGATCTCTATTGTAAGTGAATTCCGTCACAAGAGTTTTATTTAGATGACTTATTGACAGTCACGAATGGAAGATATGTATGTCTGCTAATTTGTTTGTATGCTCTCATATCCTCTTGGTCAGAGTATTCGAATTGTATGAGTTCTGGACTATCTTGTACTATAACCGAATAGATGAGGGGAGAGGAAGACTAGTTTGAAAAAAATAAAAATGGGCACTTGGAATTATTGGTGGACTAGCAATTAGTCACAAAAGTGCTAATTGCCAAAACTGATTTGCTTTCGACACAGTAACACGTTGGGCATGCTGCACAATATTGTGATTGCAAGGAAGTGACATTAGGATACAATGTTGTTAAGTGGCACATTACACATGAAATACCTCTTGCACACACTGAAGGATAGAATCTTTGGCATGGGTGGTGATGCCATCGTTGTTGTACTGCAACTGCCGCTTTTAGAACTAGAAGCAGACTTTGGAAATATTTGAGAGTGAGACATAAGTACCATTCAGTTGCTTTTGTACCCACTTACAGACTCACTCAGAGACTGACGCACCCATGAACAGACTAGGCCTGGGCGGTAAATTCCGTTCCGCTCGGGGAAGTTGTGGAAATAGGGTAATTTCGTGCTCCGCAGAGAATGCAGAATTTCCCAAAATTCCGCGATCCGTGGCTTTGCGGAATTTTTTGCTTGTTCACGCTTTCAAAATGCGTGTTTGCAAAATATTTCCCCCCGAGCAGGCAAACAGCCTTCGCGAACAGGAAAAAAGCATCGCGAATGGGCGGAACAAGCAATTCCGCGTGTTCGTGGAACTTTGCGTGCTCGGGGAGATTTTTTACCATTTCGCTGAGCTTTGTGTAGCGCGACTACGCAAATTCTGCCCATCCCTAGTATAGACCCATTCAGATACTCATGCACCTACTTAGAGAGTCAGACATAGACTCATGCATAGAGTTCCATACCTACTTAGAGACTCTTACATATACTCACATAACTACCTGGGTACTCATGCAACCACTCACAGACCCACTCAGATACTCATACACCCATTTACAGACTCACTCGAAGAGGCACACACCCATATACAGACTTACTCAGAGACACACACACACCCACTTACAGACCAACTGAAACAGAGGCTGGCCTGGTGTATGATGTCCACTAATGTAAGTGGGCACCCTCCACCAGTCCAGACAACCCTTATGGTGATTTAAGAGGTCTCAGACAACCTTAGAAATCTATCCAAGTGGTAGATGTGTAGAGTAGCCTTTTGAAGGAGTGTAAAGCAGGTTGTTTTACCAGAATGCAATCTTAGAGTATAGACTAAATGAAAGAGAACCACACAAGGTATTTATAAAATATGTATTTATTATACACAAAGCACACAATACTATAGCAAAGAAATCACAGTAAATAGCACTAATACAGAGCAGGCCCCAGGGGGGACCGAACTATATACTAAAAAAGTGTTATAAGAACCATGATGCGAGTCAGGACAATGTCGAGGGGATGTAGAATTGCTGGAACCCCAAGGAACCACCCAAGGTGAGTAGATAGGGACCCCACGGAGAGCGTATGCAATGTGTGAACACGACCGCGTGCTCCGTACAAGTATATGTGCAAGTGGCGGTTGGAATTTTAAAAATTAGGGACCCTTTCCAGTGGACCCGGAAGACACCCTGTAGAAGACAGAAGGTTCGAGAGCCACCCCACCCATTGAAAATACTAAAGTACCCAAGTTGCCTTTTCCAGGGAACAAGCCTTGGTAAAAGCAACCATGAAAGAAGTCAAGAAAGTCCACAGTTTGGACCAGCAAGGTCCAGGAGACTCACCACAAGCAGGGGTGTCAGGGCAACCCCCATGCACTCAGGAGAGCCAAAGGAAATCAAAGGTGACCTTCAAATGGACCCACAGGCCAACGGCACAGGAGTCGCTAGAGGACCTCGAGCTGCTCACCAAAAGAGGCAGGCAATGAAGCACACAATGCGGTGCGGCCAGAGATTCTGGTCACAGTAGGTGCTCGGGGTTGAGGCTACTTGGAGCCCTGATATCTTCTTGCAAAGATATCAACAAGCATGTTCAAATGCAAAGGTGATGAGGTAGCCAGGGATTAAGTTATTGCAACCCCCACTCAAGATGCTGGCCTCACCTTTGGTAAGAGGGGAGAGCAGGCCTCGGGGGATAAGAAAAATGATCACCTGAGTTGCAGAGCTCACAGAGTCGGTAGAAGCTCGGGATCTGCAGACCGGTCATCTTTGTTGTGGTGCCTGCAAATGCAGGGGAGTGACACCTTAACTCCAAAGGAGATTACTTTGGTTGTCCTTGATGCTTCACAGGCCTTGGAAGGTTTCAGGAGGATGCACAAGCACAAATGATGCAGCAGGCTGGAAGGGAAACAAAGTCAGGCCCAAACGAAGTCCAGCAAAGTCCAGAGTGCCCAGACAGTCGAAGTGCAGTGGTTACAGTTCTGAATCTTGTCCATGGTGAATATAAGGTCCTACAGCTAGGTAAGCCCTTAAGTACCCACAGGAGAAGGGACCCTCCCAGGAGAGGGTCTACTCCCATGTCCGTTGTCCAGTTTTGCACCAGAGTGAGAGCCAAAGGCTCACAGGACTGGTTTGAACTGGACTATGCACAGAGACATGAAATGTGCCCCTCATGAAGACTTCCAGGTGCTGGAAAGAGTACCCACCCAGTCCTGATACACTAATTCCTGTCCGGGAGGTGATCAGAACTCCCTGTGACGGGATACCTATTGGTCTGCCTTCCCCTGCTCGAGCTTGGCTCAGCAGCAGGAGGGCATAAATGGGTCTCTGGTCGGCAGCAACCAATTTGTACTGCCTGGAGTTAGAAGGCTGGTACCAGGATCACCAAGAGCCCCAAGAAGGACCTTCCTGGTGGGTGGAAGCATACCTCCCACACCGGTTACCAGTATGGATTTATGATTCCAACATGTTTGGCGCCAAACACGACAGAGTTTGTTGCAGCGTTTTTCAAATGGTTATCACGCGGCCACATAACGCACCTCTATATTAGAATATGGCTGCTTCACTGACAACCTTGGAGAATGGACTCCATAGACTGTAGGGGTGTCTTGCTCATGCAGGGGCACCCTCTCACTTAGAACCCAACACCCTGCCTTCAGGATTGTAAAGCCCTGGTATGGGTGTGACTTATAGGTATTAAGTGAAGTGACCCTTTGTTGGACCCGGCCCTTTTTGGCAGGTTCACCCAAAACTTTTTGCTTTTTCCTAGCCTGTTTCTGTAACCTGGTGTTGGTGATTTTAGGCCTCTGCGTACTTTTTCACTGTGGTACAGTGTAAAGTGCGTGAGCTCTCTGTGTATGTGTGGTGAGTAACCTGCTCTCCCATAGGAATGCATTGGGAATATGTGTGACCATGGTAGTTCCTGATGTGTGGGGAGTGCAGGGTCGAGTTTGGTATGTGCAAACTCGTGAGATTGAATGCGGCGCAATGATGCGTGCGACGTGAATGTGTCTAGTGGGCAAGTGCCACTTCTAGACATGGGTGTGCATGTGTAGTGAGCGTGCTGGCACGTGATTGGCTGGAGCTGGCTGGTGAGCCTGGCTCCAAGAGTCTGGATGCGTCTGCCCGGTGGTGAATAGAGAGATTAGCATGCTGATGTGAGGGGAGGGGTGCACCTGGGACATGAATAGGGCAGGGCTTTCCCCACACAATTCTGGCTCAGCCCCCTGTGCTGCGACTGATGACCCTAGCCTGACTAGTGAATGGGAGGGGTGGCTGAGCTCATCAAGGGTGCTCCCAAACCAGCTGCGCCTGGTTTTGCCCCCACCCTGCACCTTTATACAAAGGTTTGGACTGTATAAAAAGGGGCTGTGTCCCCTTACAAAAGGTTCTTGTTTCTGACTTGAATCCTGCCAGGGGCGTGCTGCTGCTTGGGCCCAGGGGAAGGCTTGCCTCCCTGGGCCCTGCCCAGCCACTGGATACCTGATGGACTTGGAGGCTGGAGGACTTTCCTTTTTTTCTGGGAGCTGCTTGCTCTATCTTTTGGTGCCCAGGACTTTGTGGGTCCCTCCGGCCCTCTTCACCTATGGGGGCTGTGTTCCTGGGACCCTCCTTGTTGCAGGGGTCATTTTCTGGGGCCTTTTGTGCTGCCTGTGCCCCTAGTGCCTGGGAAGCACTTTATCTTGTCCTTCAGCGCTGGGAGCGCTGTATTTTGTCTTTAGCGCTTGGGAGCGCTTTATTTGTATTTTAAGCGCCTGGGAGCGCTTTATTTGTTGCTGGCGCCCCAGCGCTCTATTTACTATAGCGCTTGGGAGTGCTGCCGTCGCTTTGGCCGGTGTCCACCCGGCATCTTTCACCCTGTGTCCCCGGGAAAGGAACCTCCGCCGCCGGCTGGAAGTCAGGCAGGCATGGGGTGGGACCTCCAGACACCCGGAAGCTACCTCACTCCCCGGGGCTCCGAGACGAGAGGAGAGCCCCGGGGTGAAGCAGCAGAGGACAGCGGAGGGGGCACGAGGCACATTGCCGGTGCCTGCCCCCACCGCGAGTGCCAGAGACGTCCTTCCGCCAGAGACCGGAGAAGGGTGCCACGGATCCGGTAAGTGGGGCCCGGGGCTGTGTAGAGGAGAGGGGGGCGTCGGGGCACATTGCCGGTGCCCGCCCCACCCCTCCCCTCCAGTGAGAGGGCCTTTGTGTTTGAGGCCGTGGGGCCTCACTTTGAATGTGGGCTCCATTGGCGGCACTGCTCAAGAGCCGGAGAGGCTCCGACGGGCCGCATGTGCTCTTGATTTAGTCACGAGGGCCCCAGGGGCATATCTTTACTTTCGAGCCCCTGAGCGGGGCTCCTACATTGCAGGGGGGTATTTGTTCTTCAGAGCCTGCGAGGCTCAGACCCGACATCTTTGTTGAGGAGCCCAGAGAGGCTCACGGCGCCACATTTGTTCTTCAAGCCCCGAAAGGCTCCAGGCGCCACAGTTGTTCTTCGAGCCCGGAGAGGCTCACGGCGCCCAGTTTGTTCTTCGAGCCCCGAGAGGCTCCAGGCGCCACAGTTGTTATTCGATCCCGGAGAGGCTCACGGCGCCCCATTTGTTCTTCGAGACCCGAGAGGCTCCAGGCGCCACAGTTGTTTTGAGAGCCCACGAGGCTCAGGGGGCATTTCAGTTGTTCAAAGCCTGCGAGGCTCCCACATTGGCCCCTTCATTGTTGCTACTGCTGCCCAGCACTTAGTTGGCAGCTTCTATGTTTAGGCCCCCCTGACTTTTGGACTGAGGGCCTTTTAGCCCCTGAAAGGCCAGTTGGCCTGGGTACAGTCACAGGTGGTGACTTATGGGAGTGCTGCGCAATTGTTCTTACACCTCTGAATGTTATTAGGCATCATTTGTTTTCCTTCCCTGCACCTCTGAATGTGTTTTGATGCATCATGTGCCTTGTTCTTACACCTCTGAATGTTTTTATGCATCATGTGTTTTCCTTTCCTACACCTCTGAATGTTGTGATGCATCATGTGTAATGTGTTCTTGCTTACGCCCCTAAAATGTGATTTATTCTTAGGGGGAGGGTCTAATGTGTTTGGACAAGTGAGAGATTGCCTACTGTAGTTATTACTGGTTAGGCTTAAATATGATTGCTGCGTAATGTGCTTTGCCTTTATGCTTGTGTTATACTTCTAAATGTTTTAATGCTTAGGAGTTTACTTTGCCTAGTATGTTATACTAGAGAGGTTATGCGTCCATGCATGATCTAGGCCTATGGTTATTAGTATTGCGTAGTGTGTACCTACCTTTACCAGTGGTTACTGGTTGTGACCAATAATTGTTATTTTGTGCTACACTTATTCTAAGTTCTAGAAAGTGCTATTTCTGCTAAGTGCTGATTCTGACAGTGGCCCACGTGGCCCTGCTCTGATGTAAATAATCCTGTGCGAATATTGGCCGTGCCAGTTGGCACAATGTATATTGTGTGATTAGTATCTGATGTGTTTTGACAATACAAAAGTTATTTTTATATAACCTTGTGTGGAGTTCCTTTTGTGGTGTGCCTAGGATGTTGTTGCTGTTGTGTGCGTGCGCAAATGCTTTACACATTGCCTCCGGGATAAGCCTGTCTGCTCGTGCCAAGCTACCAAGGGGGTGAGCAGGGGTTATCTTGGCGTGTGACCCCCTTGCCCTGACTAGAATGGTGGTTTCTGCCTGGCTTTGTCGTAAGCCTTAGCCAACCAGAAATCCCATTTCTAACACCATTAGATATAGTGTACCTATATCTTAAGTAAGTGGTGCATGCACCAACTTACACAGGCTGCAATGGCAGGCCTGTAGTTCCATTTTGAATGGTCTCTCATGGGTGGCATAATACATGCTGCAGCCCATGGGAGATCACTGGGGTACCTATGCCCTGGGTACATGGGCATCATATACTAGAGACTGACAAGGGTGTACCTAAGTATGTAACATAACAGTTTAGGGAGAAAGCAGATAGACTTGGGTCCTGTTTATTAGGATCCCCGTCAGACTAGTAAAAAACATCATAACATCAAGCAAAAAGTAGGGGTAACGATAAAAAGCAGATCCAACTTTCCTACACATATGTACTCACAGACCCACTGAGACACTCATACACCCACTTACAGATCCACTCATACACCCACTCATGCACTCATACAGTCACTTCCACCATCAGTTACAGACCCTTTCAGAGACTTGTGGAAACAGTCTCTCACTCATACACTCATCAACCCACATACCCACTCACAAACTCACTCAGATATACCACCTACTCACTCACCCACTCAAAGGCTCATGCATCCATTCACTGACCCACCCAGACACTGCCCTCCTAGTCACAGTCATGCATGCACCCATTCATTCACCCACTCAGAGACTTATGCTCACGCAGAGTCACTCAGACACTCATAACCCCACTCACAGACCCTCAGAAATACTCACACACCCATATAGTCACTCACACAGCCACTCATACACCTGCTCAGAGACTTATGAACCCAGCCATTTATACATTCAGAGACTCAGGTACCTGCTCACAATTGCACTCGGAGACCCACACACTCACTGGCAGAACCACTCAGATACTCACGCTGTCAGTCTTAGACCAGCTCAGAGCCTCAGGCACTCACTCACTCACCCACTTGGGCAACCACTTAGAAACGTATTATTCAGTCGGCCCTAGACAAAGTCACTAAGGTTCCCAGAGAAAATGTATTAATACACAAAGCCATGACAACCACAGAGATGTACGCATCAGACGAAGGGGCGGATAGCAATATCATTGAAAACTTGCCTCATAACCACATACAGCAACCAACACAAACCCATCAGAGCGATTGTCAATAACAGGTGGCCCACAATGAAAACAGATATGAATCTAGGAAATATGTTACCATCACAACGCATATCGACTTTCAGAAAGGCGAAATCGATGAACAATGCTCTGGTTAGAAGTAGTCCCGAGATACCACCTCGTGACTACAAGCCCAAGGCCACATGGCTAGCCCTAAAAAATGGCTTCTATAAATGTAGCTCGTGCAGAGTTTGCAAATTGGCAGCAACATTACTGAGTATACATCTGTGTTTGGACCCACCATTATCCTTTAAAAAGGGTTTATAACTGCTGTACTGAATATGCAATCTATGTGTTGATGTGCATGTGCGGCTTAAGATATGTAGGCATAAGATGAAGGGAGCACCAAATTGCAAGTGCATGTTAGCATCCTCCAACATCTTAGGGCGATAGTTAACTCAGATAACACTTACCCTGTGGCCAGGCATTTTAAAGCAGTGCACAACAATGATCTGAGCTGCCTCAATTATTTTCTAATAGGTGCAGTACCCCCATCTAGAAGAGGAGGCAACAGAGAGAAGTCACTTAGATGGTTGGAGTAAAAATTCATACTGGAATTAAACTCTCAAATGGCAAATGGGCTCAACACTGGAGAGGAATTGTACAATTTCCTTTAATGATTTGGCATAATGGATGGCTCTGTGGAGCCACAAGTGGCCGATATGGTCCGTCTGCTACACAATATCTGCCTCTCAACATAGCTGAATAGGATTCTAGTGCTTTGCCCCCTGAGGAGTTATCCTAAGCAGAGAGGGCAGTTTCCTTTGTATTTAGTCTGAATTTGGTAATCTCATCTTAACAATATTTTACAATTTTTTTTACAATATTAGTGTATGGGGAATGCTCTGCATAAAACAAGGGAGTTTGTTCAGAGCAAGTTGCCCTATTTGAATATGAAACGCTATACTGCTGCCCCTTCCATTCCCTATAGTTTATAGGGTTTGTTTTCAGTACTTAAGCACTTAATCACACACTTTGGCACTTTATACAAGTTTTGCACTGATTTAAGGTGTATATAAGTTGGTCTATTTTTGACTAAAGTCATGTATTAATGTTGGTTCTTATGAATATTATGTTGCTTCGAGCACAGACATGATTACAGCAGAGATGTGTTATGATGTTATACTCTAAGTATGGCCCCACCCACCTGCGGCAGACCCAGGACCTGCTCACTTTCAGGAAGCTCCTCAAAACCTGGCTTTTAGAGCAGTAGCAGCACCCCCTCCCCTTAGCGCTTTGAGACCCTCACGGGTAAGTAGTGCACTTTACAAATTCACTGATTGATTGATTGATTGATAGTGTGAGAAAAATAGGCAAAGAGGATTTTGAACAAATGAGAGGCAACATAGCTGATGAATTTTATTTACTAGGCACTTGATATAAATCCAATGTGGAGAATGGTACTATTTCATCAGACGTGTGTGTACAATCAATGTTATACAGCTGTGAAAGGTTGAAGTTGTTGTTATATTGTATTTTTATGCATTTGAGCAATTGGAGTTGTTTACCTCGTAGCATAGTTGCACAATATTTATTGATTATTGCAGTGCATTACATTCATGTCAATAGTAGCGGTAATATAGATGTGTTCCACTCTGATAATATTCCCAGGAAGTACTGGTATTTGAGAAACATTGTGGGCCCGATTCACAGAACTAACTTAAGACAAAATCCTAAACTTATTACCATTTTGGTATTCACAGTAGGTACTTACTCATTTTGGTATTCACAGAAGGCACTTACTCATTTCGGTATTCATAGAAGTTAGGAGTCCTAACTTTAGGACTCCTAAATGCCTTCTGTGAATACCGAAAGTCTTCAAATTAGGATTTTTCTCAGTTTAGGAGTAGTAAAGTTAGGACTCTTAACTTTAGCCCACACCCTCTTGGAGGGCCTCAAAGAGGCAAAAAAAATGGTTCCTTAGGCCATATACCCAATAGTGCTATAATAACATTGTTGACAAAAGCTGATAAAGGATCCCTGGTTTGTGGCAAATATAGATCCATTTCCCTTAGAGACATTGATATGAACACATTGGCTAAAATACATTCTTTTATTTTTGATTTTGTTTTGCTCAATCCAGAACAGATAGCAGTCAACATACATTAAATCCATGATTTTAACACATTGTACTTGTAGCTTGAAGAAGCTATATCCAAAGAAACCATACCATTTATGACTAAACTACACTCAATCTGCAAAACAATACAAAAAATCAGCAGATAAAATCATTAGTACATTAATAATAATAATAAAAGGACAATTGCACATTCATGTTTCTTAAAAGGTGTCCTTTGCAGACTGAGGCGATTAAAATAGCTCTTCATAACATTCTGTTTTTGCTTTAGTGCAATTAGAGAGAGCACCGTTCTTGATTCCAGCCCGGCTCTTCACATACTACCTAGAGTCAGGGTGATTGCAAGGTGCTCTTTGTGCTGACACTGCTTGAGTGCTTATTAAAGTGCTGATCTCATATTTCCTGGCATAATTTTCTCTTTCTAGTTGCCAGTTGTCAGGATTAGTAGAATGTTTGGAACTGCCTCCCTCTAAAGTGCAGACTGCCTAGCAAGTAAATAAAATAAAATAGATTTTCTACAGAATGACTACTTCTTAGGAACCCTTCATACTGTCAGCATCAGGAAGGGAGACTATAAGGAGGAAAGAAGTCTCGAAAATTCCCTCATCTATCTGCATTATGTAATCTAGCTCTTTCTGTATCACGATAGCAACATTGGTGTCATAAATCGATAATTTTCTCTTAGGAGTGAGAAGAGTGGTGCAATAAGAACAACAGAAGGGAAGGCATTGAATAAGGGCACAACAAGACACCAATATCACTATTAAGTAAATCACCTTTTCCAGAATCCAGCCCCAGCTGCCAAAAAAATACCAACTTCAGTTCTCACTTTCCATTCCCTTGACATTGTCAAGAATGTCTAAAATGTGTTGGGTAATATTATTTTCCATATGTGTTATCCTGATAACACACTGATCTCCCACTACTGCGCATACACCACCACTCTTGGATAAAATGAAATCAACTGCATATCTGGTTTGTTACGCATATATTCGCATACTCTCCAATTGAGTAGTGATGATGCATAAAGCTGCTACAGTAGTATTAGATAAAATTTGGAGCTTGCACCCAAAATATTCTCTGGCTTTCTCACCTCGGCCCATAGAAGTACCAACCAAAGTCAAAATGGAGGAAAGGATGTATCCAAAGGTGATGCTGTTACTATAAATATTGACCTCTATATCTGTCACCCCTTCGCAGAATTCCTTGGTCAATGTTCTTTTAATCCATCATACTTTAGGCTTTGCACGTTTACGAAGTACACTCAAAGGCAGTACCATCCCAAGTGCCACATCGTTCGTACTATTATGGACATTAGAATAAGTCCCATTAGATAAAAAGAAAATCCTGGGTGTGCATAAATCGGTCTATCATACATAATCCACTGCAGAATATAAGGAATTCCACCCGAGGGTACTGGGGTCTTCTGAATTTACCAAAGGAAATGGGGTCTTATGCAACACAATTCCTGAACAATTTATGTACAATGAAGTATCCGTACTATTGATAATTGGACAACAAGCAGGATAATAACCATTTTCTCTGGGAACTGTCAATTCCTTGTAATGCAAACAGTTATATTTCCTTTCTCCATATAAAAATTATACAGTACATACTATTATCGCAACCAGGAACCAATGGTTTTCAAACTCAGGTGGCCGAGTATACGTTTTATTCGCTAGTGATAAAGGGTATGCAGTCCATAGACTAGTGACAGATTGAGTGGGGTAACAAGCCTTTCCTTCTACAAAGAACCTCTTATGTGTCTCCAAGAATACATTGCTTGGGCTGCTCTTCTGTTTCTTGTTGGGGCGATAACCTTACCCTTACTACGTAAAGGTAAACTTTGATTATTTTTCAAAACCCATAATACACCACATAATAATATTAACAGCAAATTCACAAGGGCAACACATGTTAACTTTTGTTAACGGGTCCACACAATATTGTGCTGGGCAACAAGAAACACTGGCTGCACTTCCTCAGCAACCATTCTACCAAAGGGATGCATAACGCATGATGAAATGGGGCAAAATGTAAGAGAACTATTCAAGTTCCCAGAGTCTGGCACAGGCTCCTACTGTCCATGAATACATTGGCACTTTCGAGCACCAGCAGTGGAATTTTCTCTGTCCTAAGCTATTATCACACTTCGATCAGGATTGTATACCTCCAAGGTATAAATCAATCTATCCTGTCCAATGTTCAAACAGTGCAGAAAGCTCCCATCAACCTAAACTAACCTATTGGTACTATAACAAAGTACACCTTAACTTACACAGTCCATCCCTAACAAATCTTTCTTCTCTTTTGGTGCACTGTCTCTCAGCTGAGGGTGCAAGTTTTACATGGTGGCCTGAGCACAGAATGATCAACAAATAACTGATGCATTCAACAAGTCATAATTTTCCTTATCTATTTCAGTCCATGTCAGCTGGGCATCGCTGAATGGGACAAAGCAAGGCACCGTCTCACACTCAGAGCCCCCGATGCCATCTTTTACCCACTGGTCATAGGACAGTGGTAGAGGGACCCTGCGAAAATGGGATGCATGCATCCAAGTCTTACGGACAGCAACTTTCACTGTGGTGTGCATTACTAAAAGGACTTGCTCTGGCCCCTTCCACCACGGCTCCAAACTTTTCTTATGCTGAAAAATACTGATCAATATAAAATCTCCAGGCTGAATGTCATGGCCGGGTCCCTCCTGTGTAGGAGGCAGGGAATCCCGGACCTGTTGGTGAATAGAACGTAAACTTTCTGTTAACCGGCCAAGATAATCCAACAACAGAGGGTACTCAAGAGGGTACTCAAGATCAGAGAATCAACGAGGACACGGGACGCCCCAAGACATTTGCTGGGCATCCAATCATGACCTCGTATAGTGATAATTCTGTCATTCTTGTTGATAAAAGTGCTAAAGTGCTAATGGTAAAGCATCTGGCCATTGTAACCCTGTTGTCTCCTGAATTTTTGCCAGTTTGAGCTTGAGAGTACCATTGTACTTCTCAACCAAACCCGCTGACTGTGGATGATTAGCAGCATGGAATTTATACTTTATGTGCAGACCGTTACAAATCAATTGGATCACTTTTGCATTAAATTGACTTCCGTTATCAATCCAGATCACTTGGGCCAAGCTGAAACAAGGAAAGAACTCCGTATTATCTATAGTGGGGTAAACCTCGACCCATTTACTGAGTGCACATACAACCACCAAAACATACTTCAAATTATTATATCTTTCCAACTCTATATAGTCCATTTGAAGGACCTCAAAAGAAAAAGTGGGTGGTGCAATGTTACCAGAGGGTATAGGGGTACCTTTGCCAGGATTATGCATCATGCATACCGTATAGTACTTCACTAAGTGAGCAGCTGTCTTAGAGATATTATCATTCTGCCATACGGGGTCTACAATTTGCAAATGCCTTTAGCATCAATATGAGCTGGACCGTGGTCCTTAGTAACCACAGTAAGAACATATGGATCTGGCAACATCCATCTTTGTTTCCCTGATTTATCAATCCAACATCCTCTGTCATTCAATTGTGCTGTACATTCCTGACACACAGCTAATTCGCCTATTGTGGCTTCACTTTGTATCTCCTTTACACTTTCAATAGTGTTTTCAAACATGACAACCTCAGGAACCCACCTAGCTGGACCTGCTACAAACATTCTTTTCATTTTTGTTTGGGCTGTTACCTTAGCTGTCTGATCAGCAAAAGCATTTCCTCCATTTACATCATCAGTGGCCTTCCGGTACACTGCGCTACACTTCACTATTGCCAATTTCTTAGGAAATGTTAAAGCAGACAAGAGCCTCAATATAAGGTGTCCATGTTGGATCTTTGTGACCTGGAAAGTAAGGAACCCTCTCACAGCCCAAAATGATGTGCGACCCTAAAGGCATACTGGCTGTCAGTATAGATATTGACAACCAATCCCTCACTCAATTCACAAGCTCAAATAAGGGCGGCAAGCTCAGCAGTTTGAGCAGACTGATAAGGGACCCTTGATGTCTCTACACAGTGTGGTAATAGCATAAGCTGCAGTTGTAGTGCCATCTGGTAATTTGAAACAAGAGCCATGAATATATAGTTCCCCTTGTGGGTCAGATAAGGGTACATCAGTCAGGTCTACCCATCCTTTTGTCTCTTCTGCCATCTGGAAGAAACATGTCATGATTGTCGACTTCATCACTCCTGGAAAGGAGAGGTAGTAACATGGCTGAATTGAGAGTAGCACATCTTTTGATCATGATATGTTTAGAAAACAATGTCAATTGATAACCAGAAAGACATGCACTGGTAAGGTGCTGTGTCTTTGTCTTATTCAAAAGCATGTCCACAGCATGGGGTACCATGACTGTGAGATCAGTATGCAGTACAAGTCTAGCTGATTGTCTGATTAAAGTGGACTCAGCCACGACCGCTCTTAGACAACTCAGGAGGGCTCTTGCAACTGGATCAAGGACAATCGAAAAATAAGTACACAGTCATTGCTTAGCCCCAAATTATTGTGTTAGAACAGAAAACGTACAACCAGCTATCTCAAGGACATAAACCCCAACGGTCTGCCATAATTTGGTGTGCGAGTACTGCAGCCTAACAAAGCTCAGTTTGAAATTGCTCAAAGACTGCTGGCCTTCAGGCATCCAAGGCAAAGGCTCATGCACTTCTTTAATTGTTAATGTAAGCAAAGGCTTAATTAACAAATAATAGTGAGGTATCCATTGGTGACAGTAAGAAGTGATACCTATAAAATCACGCACATCTTTTTGAGATTGTGGAATTGGCATTTTAACAACAGTACTGATACGCCCTGGGGTGAACCTCCTACTCTCCTTCGACAGTAGGTGATCTAAATAGGTGACCTCCTGTCGACAATACTGAAATTTAGAAAAGGAAACATTATGTCTATGATGAGCTAGATACAGCAATACCTTAACTGTGCTGTCTTTACAACCTTGTTCTAAATGAGAAGCAATAAGGAGGTCATTGACATACTGCACCAATACATTACCTGCGGGAAGTGACAAAGAATCCAACTGACCTTTCAATGCCTGGCTATAAATGCTCGACTCTCTGTATAGCCCTGAGGAGCTCAACAGAGCCTAAAGCTCCTACTAGCTAGGGTGAACCCAAACAGATATCTGCTATCTGGATGAATAGCAATACTGAAGAACGCGTTTTTAAAATCAATGACAGAAAAGAATTTAGCAGTGGAAGGAATCATCGTCAGAAGTCTGGTAATATCTGGAACCACTGGAAACTGTAAAACCACCATTTTTTTATTAACTTTGCGCAAGTTAATCACAAAACGGTAAACATCCTCATGATCATCAGAGGAACCTGAGGATGACCGTTTAAGAATCAGAAGAATGGGACTTTTAAAATATCGGCAGATGTCTCTTCAACTACTCCTTTGCCTATCAAATCCTGAATCATTTGTAGAATGGCCCATTCTCCTGCCTGGGGCATTTTATACTGAGGAATACGAGGCAAAATAGCACTATCTTTAACCTGAATCGAAACGGGTGGCATATGCAGGAGCCCCACATCTGTAGCACCCGTCACCCATAGAGTGGATGGTATATCAGAAAATTCAAAGGGAAGAGAATGTGACAGATACTGTTTAGTACCCACATTTGGGTCAATCGTAATATAAACACCTTCCGGAAAACAATAAATATTAGCATGCATTTTCTTCAACAGGTCCAAATCCATAAAATTCTCATCCATAATTGATAGTAAACAAAAATGGAGACTCCACAGTAAAACGACCAATAGTCAATGCAAGGGGTCATGAAATGGGGCTTACAGCCGGTATTCCTAAAAAAATTACCAAAATAATATTATGACCAGATAGGGATGCACATGGACCAAAGATCTAGTAACAGAACTCTTCGTTTCACATATATCCACCAAGAATTCCTTAGTCGAGCCATGCAAATCTGCAGTGACATAAGGACCACGCTGATCTACAGGTATCGGAACTGGTACCTCACTCTGTCCCTGGCTATCCTAGCTGTAAGACTTCCCTGTGACCTCATCCGTATCATAATCTTCATGATAATACTGTCTATCATGAGGGTCATCAGAGTAATTGTAATCGGAATGACCCTGTGAGACTGCAGTAGCCTGAGCCCTATCAGTCGCTCGACCTGGTCCCCGAGGATCTCGCCCTCTTGGAATCGCCACCTTCTGCAGAAGTACAGGACACTCACTACGTCAATGGCCCTCTTCCTTACAATATGCACACTGATTCGGCCCCAAAGGCGTCATGGTGGGCTGCCTACTAGTGTGGAGAAACTGTCTGGCAGGACCACCATGTTCTGTACCATTTTCTCTAAACGCTTGCTGCAGTAGCACCTTTGTCATAAAATCCTTATACTTTTTATCTGTCTTTTCTTTCTCTTCCTGATCACGATGCTCATGATATTGAATCATATTCAAAATAACAGAGGGGGAAGAGGTGGTCCAGGTACTCTCAGACGCATTCAAATAATTCGCAATTTCAGGAAGTAAATTAGAAACAAACCTGTCACCAAACAATCGAACACCTCCATCAATAGACATATCCTGCCCACTACAATCCAAAAATGTACTATCAAACCGAGTAAAAAAAAAGGACACATTTTCTTCCTTCTTCTGTCCACAAGCCGTCAACATGTCCCAACTTACTTTCTTCGGTGGAATAAGAAAATGCATATATCTAATAATGCGGCCTGGCAAAGCAAGTATTTCGGCTCAGGGATATCACCTGGCTTACTTTCCTGATCCCATCCTTTAATCAAATCCTGAGTACCGCCCAGCTCCACAACATGGTCTTGAGTATGAACCTGTCTCCAAATATCAACCAGAACAAGAAGATGAAAGAACATTTCAATATCAGCAAGAGTCATTACAGTAGAAGAGGCAGCTTCAGACAGTACTTTATAATAGGCAGTAGGATTTTTCCTAGGGTCAGGCAAATGAGCTTTAAGGGATAAAACCTCACTCCTCTTCCACGGAGTATACACCCATTGTTTCGAAAATGGGCAGCTACATCCGGTCTGGTAATATTACCAAGCCGATCCATTACTTCTGGTATTTCTGGGTGATATATAGGATGAACCTCTTGCATCGGAAACTGAGACACCGGGGTAGGACTCTTCTCATGCAACCTACCCCTATAAGCAATTTACGTCGTAATATTCCCGAAAACTTGGCCAGGCTCCATACCACTAGCATACATGTGATCTCCAATATCAAATACAAATTTTAGCGCATCATCTCCTAAATGTTGGTGCATGAGATTAATTAACATAGCAGACATATGCATCAAAGGTGTGCTCTGTACAAAGGGCTCATAATCTCTCATTACACCCCAAGCATCCTCCACACTGTAAATGGGATTATGACCCCACTGCGCAGCCTGTTTGGCTACTAGCTTCTTCCCCTCATTCCCCCCCTCAGATCAAAAAAAATAAATGTTGTTAAATCTCTATCCTCAAATCCACAAACTGGCATTTCACTACTTAAAGATGTCATGGGATGAAAAACCATGAAACAAGAAGTAACAGAAGTAACAGGTACAATTGTCGCTAGAGGGAAGAGAGCAGAGGAGGTTGCAGGACTCCAAACAGCAGGTGGGCTAACAATCACAGTTGCCAAAGATGGCGAGTTCAAAGAAGAAGTAGGGGGTGCTGTGGCCAAAGCTGTCGAAGTGACAACTGTTGATACAGGAACAGTTGAAACAGGTGTAACAGGCTGTGGTGGCTGTGATAGAACAGCGGGATATATCCCCGGTGGGACATAAGGGGGTGAGGGTCTAGTATCTAGCAATTCGTCCACAAAAGTGTCATTTTACTCATGGGCCAAATACGATTTATCGATTTGCAACCACAACCTCTCATCCGTCCGGCGGGACAGAAGGGGCAGCTGCGAGTATCAGGAACTCTTTGTGCTGGGATCCCTGATCTGTCAATCCGACCCGATGATAGCCTCGACCTCCACCCCGTCTGCAGAAAGGGGATGGGTCACTCACCCGAAGGAGTCCCTGTTCCAGTGCCAACAGAAGGAAATGGACGATTAGGGTCACCCGGATCACTAATGACTGTCCGTGCCCGCCAATACACACGTAGGAGAAGCCCTCTATCTAGCTTGAAAGGTATGCATTAATAAGAACAGTGTAATCATTAGTGAAATGAATCCCAGCCTCAGGGAAATGAAATCCCGCTGATGCCTCTTCCCGGAAATGACAAAGGGTTAAGTTTGATTATAACTAAAAATGACGCCCACAGAGAAAAAGGCACCACAAATGCTAACCTACATAAAACAATGTGCAAACATACAGTTTTCTATTCTAACATATCTCAGCTGAAATAAAGAGATTTGGTGAAATAGAGACAAGGAGGCAAAAGTGAAGTCTAAAATTGTATTTACTGTTGACGAGTAGTGAGTCTTTTCAGGACAGTTATCACCAGCAAGATCTGCTGTAAATTGCTCTGATGTTGAGGTGTTCAAGATCCTCAAGTAGGCGCTTACCTGGAATGATTGATTGGCCTGGTGGGGGTTTCCCCTGCAGTGAAATGTTTTAAATTGAGTTCTGAAGGAACAATTCGTCATCTCTAGAGGAGCCCATTAGATTAAAATGTAGGTCCCCAGTGAGAATGATACCTGTTGTTTCTCATTCGCTTATGCATACCTTCAGGAAGTCACACAGGTTCTTTGCTGCCTTGGTTTTCCTTTTTGGATGGACCTACGCATTTATTACTATAATATTGGTACTCCTTATTCATGATATTGTGGATGGAGTTAGAAAGTTTATTGCCATAGTTGCTGGAGAAGCTGGGCCGATTGCACAGGCGGGCGGTGGATATACTTGTATTGGAGACATAAATTACAAGACAGCCCTCAAGGTCACCGTATTTTGCCCCCCTCAGGGCTGGGGTGAAAAAGCTCAGATACCCTTGCAGGTGCAGTTGATCTGTCAGCCAGGTTTCTTGTAGTGCTACTATGTCAAAAGTCCATCGGTAGATAGCAAAATCTGGGTCACTCATTTTTCTGGCCAGACTATTTATATTCCATAATCATATCTGTGGGAAGCTATTAGCACCGTTTTTTGCAGGTTAGCTGTTGTATTGTCATTTTTTTAAATTATTATTTGTACTTGGGATCAATCTCAGATGCGTTTGCCAGGTTAGCGGCGCTGCGGGGTCCAGGCGGCTTCTGCTGTTGTTTTGAAATTGCTCTTTGTTAGTTAGCGAGTGCCCCACTGCTCTACTGAGCATTGATGTTGCAGTTATTTTTGGGTCTGCTTGTGCAACATTTGTGTGTTCTGGGATTAGTAGGGCAGGGTAGCTGGGTTCGGTATAAGGTGTGCTTATCCCCCAATTCCCTAAAAATGCAGCTTTCTAAAAGTATTTTTTGTGCAATTAATGACGATCCCCATGTAGTCTTTGTGTCTTCACCCTCTAAGGAATTTATGCGTCCGATTAATTCTATTGAGACCAAATCCGAAGTCGTTACCTCTGTCAGAGTTGGTATGTGAGACAACAGGAGGACTATGTTCCCTCATTTCAAGATGTTGTGTGGCCCTTTTGATCTGTGTTCAGGTATGAACCAGAGTGTGTTAGTTTCTCTGCCTGAGTTCCCAGTCAGGGTAGTCTTGTGTTTTTTTGGGGACTGGATGATGGTCTCATTACCTGATGCTCCTGGTGAGGCCAAGTGCCTGGTGACTGCCATACATCCTTCTCTATTTTGAGTTGTCAGGTTATGTACGGTCCCAGGTGGTGAGCCCATGTTTCCCTGCCAGAGGGTTCCCGAGGTGTTGCTGTTTTTCCTTGGGAGTACCGGAGCCTCCGACCTCCCTTGAATGCTTGGTTGCACAGTGGAAACAGTTGGTGTTTTGCTTTTGCTTGAGCTTTTGGGGTATGTTTTGCTTGTATTGGTGACACTTTGCTCTCTTTAATCTGAGTGTTGGTGCTTATAACTTTGAAGGCTTGCCGTGGTTGCCTCGGGGGAGCCTTATTGACTTGGTGAGTAGAGAATGTTGTTAATGGATTGCTGGTTTGGGGATTAATTGGATTTGTTTCAATCAGTGAACTGTTGGTGATGTTTCCCACTGACTCCTTCTCTTCATTGTTCGGGGGTTGTTAATGTTGCTGATCAGATGAGAGTTTTGTATCTTCTTTCACGTCCTTCAAAGATGGCTATGTCGTGTCTACACCTTGCATTTCTCTGGTGTAGATTTAATTAGACCCCATTTCGACATCTATAGTATGGTTATGACTCCCTTCCCATGTAGTTGGTGTTTCTTTAATTATCTGGTTTTCAGCTGATAATGACCTTAATAGGCGCAAAAAGCCTTACTGATTGGAGCCCGTTTTTTTATTTTGGCTTTCCTTATTTGGGAACGTCTTTGCCTTGCGTTTGTTTTATTGTCCTGTTGGCTGCTCAGGAGAGAACCCACAGGTTGGTTTGATGGTGTTACTTTTTCCCTCATTTCTCATAAAGGAGGGGAGGGTCGAAAAACAAACTCCACCACCCCGAACCCCCTATTAATCACATGTAAACACATAAAGGGGTGGGGAGGACTAAACCCAATAAAGATGAAGAGACAAGCTGTGGCACAAATGTGTATTTTGAAACACCGCCCTCACTCACACACAAATGTGTGTGACATGCTTCATCATCGGGTCTGCTTACAAAACGCCCCCACGTAGCCACGCAGGGGGCAGAGCATAGTGAGGGGGAAACACAAAACACATAAACAGGGACAAACACAAATGTGAGTAACAGTGATAACGACAATAAGTGTTACCCTTAAGACTGGGTAAGTGATAGACAAAAGGTGCAGTTAGGTAGTGCTTGTTAAAACTGGTTCATGGATACCCTGTTAACCCTTTATTTGTAGGTTCCAAGGTCAGGATTAAAATGTGTGAAGGATGAAAAATGTTTAGGCAGGAAATCAGGTTCCTAAAACACTCCTCCTTAGACTGCGGTGGTCAACATGTTTCGACCGTATTAAGGTACCCTCAATTTAATAGGTCAAGTCGGTCTTCATCAGGACATCTATCTGTCCCAGTCTTGATTCCCCTCTTATTACCTCAGTTTGGCAATATAGAGGAAACCCACGTGGAGGGTAGTTCCACCAACATGGAATGTCATTACTGTAAAAAAAGAAAAAGAAAAAAAGGCCATTCTAGCAATATAGTGTAATATATTGGAAGGAGTATCCCAAATCATATCTTTAATGATGTTTTTAGAACCCCTTGCTCACATCGGTTCAAATATACAAGCTTCGTGTTTAAGGGCATTTGCTGAAATCATTTGTTTTTATTTTTATTTTTTATATATTAATGCCCCCCAGTCAAAGTTTGACTAAAACAAGACACGGGTCACAAGAATATCTGAATGTGCAAAAGATAAGCTGCTATATCCTACACAATTAATAACTCCCAATTCCCAATTGAACATATCAACGTCATCACCCCCGTTATGTACATACCACCCACACCTGGTCTTTTTGGTGGATGAGTGGCTTACCGAGTTTATTGTTTAATTAGGCCCGTACTGGCGTCAAGCGGGGGAGCTCCAAAGAACACAACCTGTGATCGAAGAAATGACATACTCAGTACACAAATTATTTCTTGTTTCACAAAACTGGCACCCCATTTATCAGTAAACTGCCTCCATTCGAAATGCTTAACCAGCAGATATACAAGATTCACAAATACCATTTAGTCTTTCACACCCCCACCGCCAACAACTACCTTCGTGGATTGTATTTACCAGGAAAAAATCCGGCCGGGTGAAAATACCCAGTCGGGCCCCCAGTTCCCTCTTACTGTTCCGATGGTGACTCCAACACTATTCGTGCCCGCTTTCTGAACCACCACAAAGATGTCGGCGTGAGGTTCCCAGCGCCATATAAGCATCTCGTTTGTTGTTCCCAACCGGCTGCCCGTCACGTGTGAGCCCACGTGGATGCGTCAATACGTGCACGGGTTCGCCGGGATTTGTAGTTTTTCCTGATACGTTATTACTGATGCCTATTCTAAGGCGGTGGACCATCATGCACTATACGTCGCCAATACAACCACTCGCCCCCGCACCATGCTCGCCACTCTCCCAACGTTATTTAGTAATGCCTATTCTCTGGCGGTGAACCATCCTGCACTATGTGCCGCCTAAAAACAACCACAAGCTTCCGCACAATGATCGACACTCGCCCAACGGGACGATCCTACACAGAGTGCCCAACTGTATTAGCCTGTGTGAGTCCATATGATTATATACCACATTGAGGATAGACGTATTAATATCGGTAGGCATTGTATTGTTTATTCGGTAGAATAACTGGCACATCCTTCAGGACTATATAAGAAAAGAGACTAATACAATTAGATAATTCTCGGTGTACTGTGGCATAAATAATAGTCTCTAATAATTGTAGATGCTCCATTGCTAGTTAATGTACTGGTTCCATAAGGCGTTTTGGTTCTGGCTGTATGCCAGCCGGATGTGATAAGGAGACTGGGTATCTAATCCTAGAGTGGGCTAGTTTGTGCACTTAATTTGTGTTCAAACAAAGTGTGTGGAGGCTACCCCAATGATGAATATTCTCACTTGACTCAACCTAGAGGGTCTGGAGGTAGAGAAAGTGGAACATTGGTATGTGATGTTCCAGGGGCACAGAACACACCATTTTGCCTAAATGTACAGATGTCTCCTGTAATTGCATAATGTCATGAATCATAGAGGTCACCTGCTCAGAGCATGCCAGGGTATATCATCGTTCAGACCCAGCCAGTCACTGTGGAGACGAAAGACCCATTTCTGTTCTCTCACAAAGAGGGCTCTGTTGTCTTCCTGCCCACGAGATACCAAAATAGGTTTTTCTATAACAGTCCATCTTAAATCCTCCACAGTATGTCCTGCCTCTAAGAAGTGTGTTGTCAGCTTAGTATTAGATCTGCCACATCTAATAGTGCTGCGATGTTCGGTGATACGGGTCCTGACCTTTCTGCTGTTTATGCCCACATATTGTTTTGCACACGGGCAGGTGATCAAATATATCTCTCCTTGCGAATTGCAATTCGTGTGTGACCTCTGTTCCCAGGGTGTTGGTAAACCCAGGTCAATCTGCTTGGTGTTGGTGGTGAGGTGACACACACTGCATGAGCTGCAGCGAAAATGTCCGATAACAGGGGGCAGGCCCGAGATGGTAGCACCCCTACCCCGCCTATTAGGTGTCCTTGGCATTGTGTGGATTAGTAAATCGTTGAGATTTTGACTGCGTTTAAAGGAGAAGAGTGGTTTTTCCACATGTAGGTTACCAGAATTTAGAATTTTCCAATTTTTAAGTATGGTTCGTCTGATTTGTTGGGATGCAGTATTGAATGTTGATACAAAGACTGTTTTTTTCACTGCTGGTCTATTGGTTTTCGATAGTAAAGCTTTGGGATCAACATTCCATGCTCTTTTATTGGCTTGTTTGATTATCTTCTTTGGATAACCCCTCTCCTGTAGTTTAACAGATAGAAGGCCTGCCTCCCCAGTGAAATCACTTCGTTCTGAACAGTTTCGACGTATGCAAAAAAACTGTCCCACCGGTAGATTTTCACGTAACGGCCGGGGGTGAAAGCTGCTGTAAGCTAACAATGCATTCTTGTCTGTTGCCTTGTGGTTCACCCTCGTTTGTAGGACCCCCTTTCCTGGTTCGATGACTAAATCCAGGAAGGGCAAACTGGTTTTAGTAACAGTGGAAGTGAAATGTAACAGGGGATTTATCTGGTTTAGCCATTCTAAAAAGAGGCCGACTGATGTTTCATCACCCCTCCAAATGACTAAGACGTCGTCGATATATCGATGTCACAGCCTCATGTTGGACCTCCATGGGCAAGCTTCGTGGTAGATGACAGAGTGTTCAAAAGCACCGACGTAAAGTCCTGCTAAGCTCGGTGCAAAAACGCTACCCATGGTGGTCCCATGAGTCTGTAAGTACAAGGTATTTTCAAATTCGAAAAAGTTTTTAGTTAGGGCTATCTCGATCAGGTGTAAGATGAATGCCCTCGGGGTTTGATAGGTCCAGTCCTCCCGAAAGAGAATATCTTCCAACACCTGCAGGGTTTCCCTCTGCGGAATGTTTGTGTAAAATGCCTCAATATCGAGCCCTATCAGATATTCTGAGTCAGGGTCGAAAGGCATATCTTTGAGATGGTTCAGGATGTCAAGGGTGTCCCTTAGGTAGGCCGGGAGTTTCTGGACCAGAGGTTTAAGGTAGAAATCACATAATTGTGACAGGGGTTCCAGCAAAGACACCATCTTGGAGACAATAGGTCTCCCGGGAGGGGGTCTCGCTGGCTTGTATATTTTAGGGAGGAGGTATAGATAGGGCATTTTCGGTTGTTTGTTAACTAGAAAAACTGCCTCTTGTTCCGAAATCCAATCGTTGGATCGGGCCTCTTCTACCGCCATCACAATTTCCAAAGTAATAGCCTCAGTGGGGTCCTCAGATAATTTCTGGTAGTTCCTCTCGTCGGCTAAAAGCCGGGTACATTCATCCTTATATGTACTAATGACCAGCACTACCATCGCTCCACCTTTATCGGCTGGTTTCAAAATAATCTCTTCACATTCCACAAATTCCCCCAAAGCCTGTTTCTCCACAGTTGAAAAGTTGGAGAACGAGCGAGACAGTGATGTATTCAAATTTTCTAAATCACATACCACCGCCTGTTCGAAGGTAGCCACCTCCGGAGGTAGCACTGCCAATTGAGGTGTGAACGTGGATTTAGGGCGGAAAGGAGTGTCCCCTTTGGAGGGATCAACAAAGTCTTTGTCTTCAAAGAAGACTCGTAATCTCAAGTTTCGAAAGAACACCGCCAAATCATGGCGTAACTTAAAAGGATAAAGTTGGTTGGTGGGGACAAAGCACAGTCCCTTGTTAAGAAGCTGTTCCTGGATTAGGGATAGGACATGTGAGGACAGATTGACCACTAAGGATGTTGGCGGCTGGTCCCCGGTACACTGCCTGATGCCATGCTCCTGGTCACTCGTTGTGTGATCTCCTGATCCTAGTTGTCCCAGTTAATTCACTGCTGGCCTCTTTGTTTGCCCTGCCTGTGTACCGGCCCCTCCCTAAAAAAGGCTCCTGGAAATTTTGAAACTGTGTTGTAGAGAAGTGGGGGGTCTGAAAACGGGGATCCTCAAGGATGGATTTTGAAAGGGTGGTTGAGGTGGGTAACCCATCAGTGGCCAATTATAGCCTTGATTTTGGTATTGATGGACTGGCTGATGGAACATAGGCGGTCTAGGTCCCCACCAGTAACCTCGACCTCTCCCTCGCCTTTTCCGGGGATACTCATTCTTACTCCCATCGCTGGAGCTACTTGTGGTGTAATGCCTCGGTCTTCCTTGTTGGTTTCCCTTCAAATGTTCTTGTATTTTCTGTCGGGCATACTCCTCCGTAGTATACGGATACACTTTTTCCCTTGAACAATTCTTTAAGTCCTTCTGTAGTTTGGTTATTTTCGAATTCATTAGGTAATCTCTATACTCGGTGAGTTCTGCATTGACCTGATCTAATTTATGGTCAAATGTGGCCATCACTATTTCTGACATAAGTCCTGCTTCCGATGATTGAATCTGGATAAGAAGGGCATCTGATAGTCTCTTGGCTGTACTGATAATCAAGACTAGCCAGTCTCAGGTACATTTGCAGGCCACTAAGACCCAGTCCCTTCTAAAAGCTTCATCTTCTAAGACGATTAAGGGTTCGTTAGTAACCAATAGCCCACGGGGTGCTGCATTTACCCTAAGATATTCAGTTAAAATCAGTTGAGATCACCGATGCCATCAGGGAGACACTTGATCTCGGGGGTAAGGCTATTCTGGTTATGTTGGATTTGTCGGCGGCCTTCGACACCGTCCCTCACGATAGTCTCCTTGCAAGACTCTGGGAAATCGGCTTTCGTGGGACGGTGTGGAACTGGTTTAAATCCTTCCTGACCGGCCGCCAACAAGTGATCTGGGCACCCCCGTTCTCCGCTGAAATGCCGCCGCTAGAGGTGGAGGTTCCTCAGGGGTCTATCCTGAGCCCCACCCTTTTTAATATCTATTTGGCCCCTCTTGCGGTGGTAGCGGAGTCCTTTGGTGCCCAGATCATATCCTATGCTGATGACACCCAGCTCCTTTTTACATGTAAGAAGGGAGAGGCTTTTGACGGTGGCCGGATCAAAGATTGCCTGGGTGCGGTTTTTGACTGGTTCCAGCGGCACGACCTGAAATGCAACTCCGATAAGTCGGAGCTGCTTTTTTTCGGTTGTCTGCCCGATCCTGGCTGGAAGACATGGTGGCCCCAGGACATGTTTCTTCCGGATGAGGCCTCCGAAAAAGCAAAAAACCTTGGTGTGCTGTGTGATGACAGCCTCTCTTTCAGACCCCAGATCATCGGGCTGTCTGGAAAATGCTTTGGCATTTTAAAAATGCTAAGGAAGTTTCTTCCGCTGTTGTCTTTGCAACACAAACAAATTATTGTTCAGGCTCTAATAGGATCGCGATTGGATTATGCAAATGCCCTTTATCTGGGGCTGCCTAAATACTTACTGGCCCGGCTGCAGATTGTGCAGAACTCTGCGGCAAGAGCCATTTTTGGTCTTCCGCGCCGGGCTAAAGCCTCTGAACTGCTTAAGAGCCTGCACTGGCTGCCCATTTCAAAAAGAATTACCTTCAAGGTTTTAACCCTCGCTTTTAAGGCCCTGCATTCGATCGGCCCTAAATATATTGGGAAGCGCATGGCCTTTTATGTGCCAAGGAGGTCTCTACGGTCAGCCTTGCTGGCACAGGCTGTTGTTCCACCTATCAGACGCACCCGGATCGGAGGTCGTTCCTTCCGATACCTGGCCTCACGGTGCTGGAATGAGCTTCCGGTTTCCTTACGGAAAGCCAATAGTCTCCTTTCCTTTAGAAAGGAATTGAAGACTTGGCTTTTTTCTGTATGATTTCTTTCGGCCTCTGCGAGTAGCTGTGTTGTGTTTTCGTCCTCAGTTTCTCTTTGCCAAAGCGCCGGGACACCCCTCGGGGTAGCCGTGCGCTATAGAAGAGATATAAACATAACATAACATAAAATAGCCACGTGAGGTATGGTCTTAACCTGCGTCTTATTTAATTCTAGAAGAGTGTCCCAGCCTTCCCTGCCCTCTTTTATCACATTGTTGTGGTTTGTTGCAGTCTCGATGGAATAAGTCGCTTCTTTCTGGGTTGTAGTCTGATATGTTACCATGGTTCTTTGAATCACTGTGATAGGTTTGTCTTCTGGAGGCAGCGTATTCGAACGTTGGGATGTCCGTTTGAGCTGTGTGCACAGGTTGCTCAGCAAGGAGGGAAGGGAAGCTAGTTTGTCAACAACAGGGCTGCATCCACAACGTAATTTGTTGGCTTGTGTGTGGTTCTGTATGAAGAAAGGTTTTTAACACACCTTGCTTCCTATTGATGGCTACCACAAAAACTGCCAGGGTGTTCAGTAAGGTTAGCTGCATGTCCATTTTATCCCATTGGTATTGAAGGGCTTCCACCAGGAGTTGCACTGTTTTCAGCAGGTTTGTCCAGGAACTTCCAGGGTCTAATTTGTGTATCTCACCTAATGGTCCTCCTGGTCCATGTCTGTGGTTGGTTCGCTTGTCACATGGGTCTCCCCAGCTTCCTCGTGCCCCTCTGCTATCGGTTCTACTGGAGAGTCATTCTCGTGCTTAGCTGGGGAGTCCTGAGCTAGGTTGCCAAGCAGGCCATCCCATTCTTCCGTGACGAGGTACAAGAGTTGTTCAGACTCCTTGGGCTTGAGTCTTTGTGTCCTCTCTAGTTTGGCTGGATCTGGTGGTAATGATGATGGTGTTTGGTGTTCTGTATCTGAACTGTGCAATTGTGGTGCAGATTTGGACTTTATATCTTTAGGGGACTTCCAATCTGATTTGTGTGGCGTTCTATGCGACCGCGGGCTATCCAGCTCGCCTATAGTTAGTGCCTCAGTTGTGGTGCAATTGCCTCCTTTGTTTTTAGTTTTGAGCATGCTTCAAGAGATCCCCTACCTTCCTTCAGATCATGCTCTTAGGTTGCCCTTACGTCAGCCACAACAAGATTCACTGGGAACTGAGGGTTCTGGGGCCAATGTGTTGGTTGGCACTGTGGACTCTGTCCTGTGGCAGCTGCTGTATATTTGTCAGCCCCTCTGTCTGGGCTTTCCCAGTTGTTACCACTGCCCTGCAAATGGATCATTTAAAACAGTTAGAGGGGTGATCTGAGTCCCTGGACTGCAGTGGTGCTCGAGAGGAGAGTGTCGCCCGTGTTTTTTAGAAAGCAAAATTTGGTGTGGATCTTTGGCTAAAGAAGAGCCAGACAATGTTTTAGAGAGTTGGCTTTTCCCTTTTCCAGGGAGGTGCAGATTAGTTTGACTGTGTCAGGGTCTATTTCAATTAAGGAACAGTATCGCTGTGGGACTGTCCTGATTTTCAGCTTTGGTTCATCCACAGTGCCTTCAGGTGTCTGGGGCTTTCTTTCAGGCTTATCTTAAGTTACTTTTGAGGATTGGACCTCCTCGTATGCGGCCGGATCTCATGGTATGCTGTAACTATCTGATGTAGTCTGATGTAGATGGGGCTTGGTGTATCCTTGATGTATCCCTGACAGCTGTAATGGCCACTGTTTGCTTGCTTGCACGGACAATCAACCAAGTGCGCTGCGGGGCTGAAGGGAGAGATGGTTGATAGTGGTTGAAGGAACCTTGAAGCAAAACCACCAAGCCTATCTGAAGCTATCAGGGCTCAGGGATCTCTGAAGATTGCCCTCCCTTAGACTCCTCTGTGTCTGTCTGTGTCTGTTGGGACTTCACTATTTCAGCAGTGGGCCCATACTCAGTGCTGTGTGTGTGTGTGTGTGTGGCTGGAGGCAGGTGCTGCTGTCTGCTGATGTCTGCTGGTGTCTGCTAAGAGACCTACTGCAACGATACAGCTTTCCAGAAGACGAGTACTGGTGGATGGGTGAGATGCCTTATGCTGCCTTAACTGGAGAGATGATGCTGGGGTTATAGCTGTAGCTGTAGGGGGCTTGTGGGAGGCACAAATACAGATACGTGAGGGGTGGCAAGCAACCTGTTGTGCTGCTGTATGATGTTTCTTTTGTGATGTTGTGGGGAGCAGTTGAAAGGTCAAAAGGTTGAAGGGTTGAAGGGTGGAAGGGAGGAATGCAAACTCCCACCTCCCCTGCACTGTTGCTGCTCAAGCCAAAAGCATCATCACATAAGCAGTGACTCATTAAAAGAGTGGTTCTGGGGGTTGAGGTGGCAGAAAAAGTATTTTGCCGCGCTGCAGCTCCCCCCCTTTTTTCCCCGATTTTCCAACTCTTCCCTTGCTGCTTGACATCTAGCCTAGCGTTGGGCTTGGTGTTAAGCCCCCTGCCAGGGCACCAGTGGTGAGTGGCACCTCCAAGCAGTGCAGCAGGCCTCCCCCACTCCTAGTTGGCCTGCCTCCGTAGCACTGACCAGGGCGATAACTGCACGACTGTCAACTAACGACTGTTGCACTGCCTGTGCATCGCTCACATCACCAAGGCTGCTGTCACTGTTTTGTTGTGGTACGGAAAGCGGCTCTGCGGTGTGGAGGTGGTAAAATTAGGTTTGCCTCTGGGTGCGGCTTAGACGTGGCCGGCTTGGGCACAATCCTTGGTGTGGCAGCTCTCCCCTGTCCTTGTGCTGCCTCACTGCTTCCTCGCTGCTATGCATCACGACCCCAAGCCACACCCACTAACTCTGAGCGAGAAGCGGAACACTGTTGACTGTGAGATAGGGAGCAATCTCCACCAAAGATCAATCTTTGTGGAAGCCAGCTTGCTGATCTCACAACTGAGCATCGACTTGTCCCTTCCTTCTGTTCAGGATGACTTTGGTGAACACTTTGTGGTATGGGGTGACCCTTCACCCCAGACCCAGTCTCACAGCCAAAGAAATACGTTTATAGTAGTACTTCAATTGTTATGTCCATTTTCCTCCATTTTACTGTGTGTTTTTCTGTTTCATGAACTTGTAGCATGTTTACTTGATGAAATATCCCTCCTTCCAATTTAATGGCACCTTTCCCTCTTCCCAGAACCTTCCAAACATGGGATAGAACCAGGCAAAGTTGCAAATAATCTGATTAAGCTGAGCATGACCTCTAACCAGATACTAGCCCATTCACTGTTGAAAATCACACTTGGGCTTCCTTGTGATGCAACACAGCCATTGCAACCGACGGTCCCCACATAACTAGGTTACAGTCTGCCCAGAATGGTGTGGACCGGGTGTTTCAAGGTGATGCACTAAAAACTTTTCATATGTTGATGGAATAATATGAGATTCAACAAAATCAACAATGTAAATTTATACATTTATCATGTTCACTGAAAAGCTAATTACAGAGGTCAACCAGTGAGCCACACATGGAGTAGTGTGGCTCACTGGTTAGAGGCGGCAGGCCTGAAAGCAGAAGTCAGCCCGGGACCAGGGTTCAATTCCCGACGCGGCAGGGTCGTGGACCTTGGTCAGCGGACTCGATAATTCTCGCTTCGGTGCTTACTCTAATCAGGGTTTCCACTCGGCAACTCTGGGCATTAGCTTGCCTAATCTCCACAACGGCCCCACCAATTCCGGGGATGCCTGGCTCCACCTTGGGGACTCCCAGCAAGGGACCATCCCACAGGGAAAGCCAGGACGGGTTCCCCAGAGTTATACAGCGCCGGGACGCCCCGTTGCTGGGGCAGCTGTGCGCTTTACAAGTATACTACATTTACATTTACATTTACATCTCTTCAACCACAGCTGAACTTATTTGGAGAAGTCTGGGAAGATAGGAATGGTGATCTCAGGAATCTATAGTATGACAACCTACCCTCCAGTCCTATACAAGAGGTACTTAGAAACCACTTCTAGGCATCACTCCAAGATGAGCATACTCTGAAAGACTAACCTCTATATACTCCTTCTGAGGCAGCAGAGCCGGGATAGGCCACGCAGTGGACCCCGTACCACGACCATGACGCTAATTGGCAGTCTTGCTGCTTTTTCTCTTTGGGCCCAATCCATCACCCTTATTGGGATGGTTAAATCAACCTCAATGAATACTATTTACTGTATTATTGGCTGAGTCACTGGTTATCTTATACAGAGCATTACACTTAGTGAAACCAGACACTGTGTAGATTAGGGTAGCTTATTGGTCCTGAAGAATCGCCACTCGGTCACTCCTGACGTTACTAGGTGAGAATCAAGTTGACCAGAAAACTTAGCAGACTATCCAGGATCATTATATCCCGAGGGAGCTTAACCAAATAGCTCACCAGACTATCTAGGATCATTGTATCCCAAGGTAGCATACACAATTTTAACTAGGCCAGTGATTTCATTCTTTAACTAGATTGTTTCTGAGCATCACTGCACCTATTGTAATGCACTTTCTTCTCACTAATCACCACCACACGTTTAGCCCTCACACCCCCACTTCATCCTAAAGCTATTCAAAAAAGATCCCTGGCAAAGTACCCCCTCGTGGGGGCCCTCGGCCATTGCAGCACTGGCCCAACGAGAAGCTAGCCTATTGATGAAGCATGACACTAATTTTGGTGTGTGAGGGCCTGTGCTCCTATTGAAATATATTCCTTTCCTTGGAACCATCTGGCTTCAGCCTTCTCACACTATAAACTGCATACTGTATTTATAATTTGATTGTTGGACGTTTATAGCTCCTCGTTCCCCCTTTTTCATTTGGTAACCTTATTAGCCTCACTTGATAGACTTTTGAGTGAAGCTAGGTTGAAGCTTTCATATTTTAGAATTTTACACGTCTGCCATTGGACACCTCTGCTCCTGTAAAAATATGTCCTTATACCACATACGGAATGTAAAAGATATAGGGGCAGATTTACAATAAGTGGCGCATCGATGCACCACTTATTATGCGCCTTGCCTCCACAACCATTGGGCAAAAACGGCACAGATGCGTGACGCATCTGTGCTGTAAAGGCGGCGCATTGCTGGAGTTGCGTCGCAAGCGTGACGCAGCTCCAGCAAGGCTCTGGGGGGCCCTATCTTGTTAATGCTGCGTCAATCCTTACGCCTGCTTGAAGCAGACGCAGGGTTTTGGCGCAGCATGGGCCCTAAAGTGACTGAGTGAAATCTTGTAGATTTCACTCAGCCACTTTTAGGAGGCGTTCCTGTGCCGGAACACCCCCCTGCGCAGGAACACCTCCTTCTGGTGCAGGGCTTTACAACGTGACGCATCTCCCAGATGTGTCACGTTGTAAGTACCCCGCACCATGGCGCATCTTTTGCGCCGCCGCTGCGTCACAAAAGTGATGCAACGGCTGCGTAAAAGGGGCACAAGGGGCTTGTAAATCTGCCCCATAGAGTCCAAATTTTGAAATAGGACACGTTGTGCAATGATATTGTGTTTGTCAAAAGTTCTAGAAGAAGGCCTGGGACAAATTTGCTACTGTTGGGTATGCTGTCTTCATATCTTTGAAGTGCCTTGAACATCTCCATGTCAGGTCTGGCTGCACTCTTTTCTCTAATCATAGATGATCATGAAACACAACGTCAGGGGTGAATACCAAGATCTGAACACTACGCCACTGGTGTAAACCCTCTATACTGATTTCCATCTAATGGTTACTAGAGGTGTTAAAAGTGGTCAGTTATGAATTAATTATATAACAAATCAGTAGTTAAGAGGCAAAATTCACCCTAGTTTTGGAACTATACCATAGACCTTGCACTCAGAATAATGATGTAGGACATTGAGGGATCCTACTACTAACAGGAGCAGATATCCACATGAATGTGGAATTTGTATCCTACGAACCAAAGTGTAAGCCCAAAACTGGATTCAGGTATAGGTAATGATTTTTAAACTGTATGTTTACTGACATGATAAACTGTAATAGGTGAACCTCTATGATTGGGATTGGGTGAGTGTACTACGTGGAAACTTTGGACAAGTACCTTGCCCTGCAGAAAGGAGGAAAGAAAGAAAGAAAACGTCAGGAAAACATAATGCTAAGAAAGATTATTGAAGACACAATGATGTGTGGTTGTGATTTTCTTAACGTTTCGGAAACCTTGAATGATATTTCTGACTATGTTATATATTACTAAAGAATTATTTGGGAGCAGAATCAAAAGATACACCTTTCTGCAGGTTTTTTTAAGTCCAGTGATTACAACTCAAGAAGGCCCACACACCGCACTTTGAGCTTATCCATGAGATCATTCCCACTGAAATACATAGGGCCAGATGTAGGTGGCCAAATAGCGAGCGCTAATGCTGAAATGTGCAGAATTTCAGAGTTTGCCATCGCTAATAAACCATGTGAAAAGGAGAGGCAGAAACACAGAATCGCTAAAAGCAACAGAAAACAACTAGCGATTCCTTATGTATCGAAAATGCCACACCGACTCACTATTTAGCGATTTGCAAAATAAGGAATCATTAAAAAATTTCGCTAAGCAATGTACATAAACTTGCTATTCCCAAATCCTTAAAACATCGCAGATTAAGAGTCACAAATTACCACAAACTCAAAACAGGTGGTAACCTGGTGCACAGTATATAAACAGCCCCAGAATGCATCAGCCTGACCACAATGGCGGCCCTCTATGCCATTGCAAGGCGGTTATGGATATGAGCTGCAGCACAAAGGATCTGGAGATGACATAACCCGTATACAGATTGCGCATGGCTGAAATCCATGAGAGGTACAGACGTCACCCAAACACCATCCTGGACCTGATACGGGACCTGCACCCTATTGCACGCAATACTTCCACATGTTCAGGTACCCTGTTGCCTGCACCTACTAGCATCCAGCAGTAATCAGGGGATAGTAGCTGTAGCAGGTAGAGTCTCACAGAGTTGCCTGGCACGTTTCTTCAATACATTCCTGCATGCCATCTTGCAAAGGACCCACACTATATCCAATTCCCCAGCACACAGGCAGAACTGCATAAGACAAAGATGGACTTTTATCAGAAGGCCCAGTTCCCACATGTAATAAGATGCATTGACGGGACACATATACCAATCTGCTCGCCCTCTGCGACTGAGTACATCTACCGCAACCGCAAATCCACACATTCTTTCAATGTACAGGTTATATGTGATGCTGCTCACATCATCACCGACATAGTTGCAAAATTCGTAGGGGGCACGCATGATTCCTACATCTTCAGGAACAGTGGGATCAATATTCGTCTTGTTGGGGGTGAATGTGAAGAAGGATACCTGCTAGGTAAATACCTGCGACACACCCTGAAGTATACATTTGAAGCAACAATTGCTGACTGTGAATAATTTTCCTTTCTTTTACACTTAGGTGATAGCGAATATGCGGTGCGTGCTCTCATCCTGACTCTATATCTCAACCAATCTACCCCAAATGAAAGGAGATATAATGTGGCACATAAATCTACGTGCAATGTAGTGGAGCATACATTTGGACTCCTCAAAAGCTGGTTCCGCTGCCTGAGGTGCACAGCAGTAGCGGCCCCTGATCTGCTGCAAAATAATAGCTAGGTGTGCCATGCTGCATAACTGCGCCACAAAGAGGGGGACACCCATGGAAATCAGTGAATCAGAGGGTGAGGAATGTCCCCAGCCGCAGCACAGTGCTGCAGGTGTTGCAGCTGCACCAGATGTGAGACACAGATGGGCAGAGATCACACACAACTATTTCGGAGTAAGTAATGAGACAAAGGTTGTAACCGCAATTGTGTGACAGTGTTTAATTGCCCTTTAGTCAGGCAATTGGACAGCACACCGCAACACTATGATGGCCTCACAGTGCCTGGTCAAGCCAAACATGGCATAGTCACTCCACCATGCAACATCTCTAGTCTCATCATTGTGTCAAATAGGTTACGTCACCCACCACACAATGGAATGTGATGGCAGTGCTTATCTTCTGCACCCATGCACAGCACTGCTGCGTTCGGCAGTCACACTGTCCTCCCCAGTGCTGTGTCCTGCATCTGATCCGTGCCTACCACTGCGCCTCCTGTTCTCTCGTAATGTGGAAGTGATGCTGCTGGGGCTTGTTCCCTCCTCACCCTCAGCCCCATCCCCGATCCTGTGGGAGCAATTTGGTTGGTCTGAAGCACCTCTAAGGCACTGGTGACTGTTACCAACCCCTGAGTGACATCACGGCTGCACTTGGCCATCTCCAATTGCATGGCCACCGAGCGCCTGCTAAGGACATGGATGGCATTGCACAGCCTGTTAACTGCCTTAGTGTACCCTTCCAGTCTCTGACTGTCCCTGCACCTTCCACCACGGTCACTATCAATCTTGCTGCATAACAGCATCAGACATCTCCCTCATGCCCTCAGCCACGGTGTTGTTGAGGCAGTATATGCCCTCCTTCATTTCGTTAATATTTTTATTGTTTGCCACCATTTGGCGTTGCATTGCCCTCCTTGTTTCGCCTTGCAGGCGCTGCACTTTAAGCTTCTTTCCCTCCAGACCAGAGAAGACACTGGACTCCTCTGCCTCAGGACTTTGTGCCCTTTGTCTGCCTCTTCATGCACCTGTGTTGCCAACCTCCATGGGGGACTGCGTTATAGATGCGTGTACATCATCATCCTGCGGGGTCTGTTGTGCTCCCTAGCTCTCATCTTCTGTGCCCTCCATCTACTGGAGGTTACCCATTGTATACCTCATTGCTTGTGGTCGTCGTGATGGTGGTGATGGTGGTGTGGCGTCAGCAGGTGATTGGACATCCTCCTCTAGAGTGTTTTGCTCCCTGGAAGCTTCTTCTGTCTTCCTACTACTGAAGATCTTTGCGCTAGCGCTTGACTGTGACTAGGATTACTGCAAGCAATTCTTTCGTTTTAAAGACTTTTAAAAACCTTATTGATTGTGATAATATGTGTTTTTAAATATACTGCTGAGCTCTTACTTGCATTCTGGTCGCCTACTCCCCGGTCCACCACAGCTTCTGTGCTGATTGTTGTGGAGGGAGGTTCAAGCGACACCACTTCCTGGTTGCTCCATCCAGGGCAGCCATCTTGGGGAGGTTGACGGGCTAGTCTCCCCCCTCGCCTAATCTATATAGCCTCTCCTTATCTCGCGCAGCGGTGACGCGCAGCGGTAGCGCCGTATACGCGCCGAAGAGGCGCCAAAGAGAAGCCAGTCTGCGCCAGTCCACGTTCAGACGCTTCTCGCTGGCCCTGGCCTGGGATCCGACTAGCACTATGGCAGGGAATCGTACTTCTTACAATTCTCTGTTGTTACACTCCTTACGACCCCCCGTCAGTCTCTCCTGTCGTCACTCTTTTTCCCCTACTAATCCTGAACATCATTGCAAACACTGTACGTGGAGCACCTCCCGCCCATATAGCTGTTCTCTCCCTCCGGGACAGACTTGGAGACTGTATCTCCTCAATTGTCGGTCGTTACCTAAACACTTCACTGAGCTGTACCTGTTGATTGAAGAGCTCAATCCTGATGCTCTATTTTTAACGGAAACTTGGCTCCAGATGCACAATGACCCGACTACAACTTGGGCCACACCTCAAGGCTACACCCTTAAGCGCCTCGACCGCCAGTCGGGGAGAGGCGGGGGCCTGGCCATCATATACAAGGATAGTTTTAAGTGTCGTGTTACTCCTAATCCCTCGCTGACCTGCGAAAGTTTACACTTTGCGCTTGATTTCTCCCCCACCACCACCTTCTCCGGTATCTTACTCTATCGTCCACCAGGTTCCCTTAATAATTTTATTACGCAAATCACGGACCTCACTGCCAACGCAGTACTGACCTCCTCTAACTTCACTTTGCTTGGGGATTTTAACATCCATTTGGATGACCCCCATGATACGTCAGCCAATAACTTACGGGTCAACATGCAAGCGTTAGACCTCTGCCAGACAGGCCATCAGGCGACCCACAAGAAGGGACATCTTCTTGATCACATATACAGTAACACCAACCTTAATGTAGAGTCCCCTGTTCCACTACCCTGGACCGATCACTTTTTGATACCTTTCACCTGGCTTTCCAACTCCTCTTCCCCTTGTGATGCTCCTACCAAGTATTTGGGTAGAAAATGGTCCTCACTCCCCCTCACGGACTGGACAGCTGCTCTCGTCCAAGATCCTCTGAGGAAGGCTATGACTCCTGCCTCCGCCTCTAACGAATTTGATCACTGGATCTCCAGCACCCTCAACCAGGTTCTTCCCAAACGCCCTTGTAAACTTATTAGAAGACCTAAAGTTGCACCTTGGTATACTCCTGCTCTAAGGTTATTAAAACTTGACTGTCGTAAACTTGAGAGAGCATGGAGGAAGGACCATTCTCTGTATAGGAAAGATGATTATAGGGCTGTAATGAAGCTTTACAAATTAGAGATCAAAAAGGCGCAAGCCTTCTTCTATGAAGGGAAAATTAACGCAGCAGCCAATGCGCCCAGGGAAATCTTTAGGATAGCTAAGTCTCTTATCTCACCCCCGGCTGAGCGTCCTACTGCCGAAGGTGCACAAGACCGCTGCAATGAGCTGGCCGCCTTCTTCTCAAAGAAAATTTTGACCATATACTCCTCCTTTAGCAATCCTATGGTCAACGCATGCTCTGTCTCACACAAATTAGTTGACTCTCTGGTTCTCTGCAAGCTGGACACAATTCCGCTTCTTGATGCCTGTGATCTGGACAGATTAATCTCCAAAGTCACTTCCGGGTCACCCAATGACCCGGCACCCCCCCGGATCCTTGTCAAGGCCTTGGACGTTATTCGTCCTGTCATTTTGGAAACCTTAAACACTTCCATTGTGTCCAAATCGGTCCCACCTGCCTGGAAATGTGCCATGGTGAGGGCACTACTCAAAAAGCCCACCCTAGATCAAAGCAACTTGTCCAACTACCGCCCCATTTCGTTGCTCCCCTGGCTGAGTAAACTGCTGGAGAGGCACGTTAATAACATCTTAACAGACTATTTGGAGTCCAACTGTCTGTTGCGTGCCTCCCAGACAGGTTTTCGTCCTCAACATGGTACCGAAACCGCTATGTTAGCGGTTACAGAAGAAGCAAGAGCCGTGCTTGATCAGGGAGGAAAGGTGGCCATTATCCTGTTAGATCTTAGCACCGCGTTCGACACGGTAAACCATGCCACGCTACTACATCGACTGGCTGGCATGGGCGTGTCGGGCGCGGCTCTAGATTGGCTTGCCTCCTTTCTGAGCGAGCGTTTTTTCCAGGTCTTCGAGGGCGAGATAGTCTCTCCCAAACATCCTCTCAGGTGCGGGGTCCCCCAGGGCTCCTCCCTGAGCCCGACCCTCTTTAACACCTACATGGAACCTCTGGACAGGATAGTCCATCCCTTTGGTGTGCGTATTGTCACCTACGCTGATGATACGCAGCTGGTGGTCTCTCTAGACCACGCAGATGGATCATCCAACACCTTAGGCCCCTGTCTAGAGGCTGTTGCCAGATGGATGCAAGCCTCTTGTCTGAAACTTAACGGGGAGAAGACAGACATCATTCTCCTCGGTAATTCCTCCCCGTCTGTTCTTGCACCCGTCTGGCCACCATGTCTAGGCGTTCCCCCCGCCCCTAGGTCCCAGATAAAGAGCCTCGGGATCTGGCTTGACACCGCCCTTGATTTCTCGGTCCAGGCTACCAAGACCGCCGCCACTTGCTTTGGACTAATGAGGATGCTCCGGCGGGTGCTCCCTTTGCTCCCTTTCCAGGCGAGGAGGATCATGGTCCAGGCCCTGATTCTCTCCCGCCTGGACTACGGGAATGCTCTCTATCTGGGAGCACCGGCCTCGGTACTTCAGAAGCTTCAGGTCACACAAAATAGTGCGGCCCGCCTACTGTTTAATCTGCCCCGTCGGCAGTCGGCGAGGAAGGCTCTGAAAGACCTCCATTGGCTCCCAATAGCTGCCAGAGTGCAGTTCAAGGCTCTGTGCATTCTGCACAAATCCTTCCATCGTGTAGGCCCAGCGATTCTGCACCCTCTGGTTACGCCCTATGTTCCAGCTCGCTCCCTTCGTTCTGGCACCCTGCAGTTGGCTACCTCTGTTAAAATCAATAGAGCCCGCTGGGGTGGCCGCTCTTTTTCCCACTCGGCGGCCAGACTCTGGAACGCCCTTCCCTTCGCCATCCGAGGAAATAGCAACCTCCTGTTTTTTAGAAAGGCCCTGAAAACGCATTTGTTTGCAAAATCCTGCTGATCTGCCCTGAGCCTGCGCTAAGCCATTTAATCTTCAAGCGCTGCGAGGCCTCAGGGCAGTTATGCGCTATACAAATGTAATTTTTTCATTTCATTTTCATTTCATTTCCCCTTCTGCAGCCTGGCGCAATGTTTTGCCTGTGGATACAGGATGTACTATTACTCACTTGTCTGGCAGCATTTGCCTACAAATATATTTTATGACCACCAATCTACCTGTCTGTCCCAGCTTGCTTATCTATTGATGTGTGTGGCATGCATATGCTTTTTGTGGACTGACTGATATGCTATTAGTTGATAGGGACTACAGCTCTCATGATGCATCGCTGATTTTAGGCAAAACATGGTCTGGAGTGGGATTCATGCAGGGGAATTGGGGTTAGGTAGGGGGGCACAACATGCTTTGCATGCATGCATCTTACCTTGTCTGTTGGACCCTGTGGCTGAACTGTCCACGTCTCCAATGCCACCGACGCTCTCCGACTGGAGGGTGGACGCCACCATTTGTTCCAATGCAGTCGGTGCAGGCGCTGTTGATGTCACCCCACCTGTCTTTTTGGCTTGTTTGAGCCATTCGGCCACCCTCTCCTTGGCACGTTTCCAGAGATCGTACCAGCGCTACTTGAGGTCCTCTGTTGTGGAATGGGTGACGCTAATGGCATTGATTTTCTGCTGGATCACTAGCCAAATCTTCTGTGACTCGGGGACGTGCAGGGGTTTTTTACTGAAGAGCTGGTTGGGATCCTTCACCACCTCCTCTATTAGGACCTCCAACTCCCTCTCACTGAACTTATGTTTACACTTTCTTTCTCCAGTATGCTTTCCCTTCTCCTGTGAGTCCATGGTTCTGCTTTGGTGTATCAGCTAGATGCTAGCTGTGCAGTTCCTGTGCTTTTGCTCCTGCTCCCTTCCTCTCCAACAGCTTCAGGATCAGTGTAGCTGAATGGGTGTGGCCACTTCCTGGTTGTGAGGTCATCAGGAAGCACAGGATTGGCTCATTCACAGCTTTGCGATTTTTTTAAAAATACCGAATTCGCTAAATACCGATTCGGTAATATTGAATCAGTAATGAGGATTCAGTATTTTTAATAGCAAATTTTAACGGATCGCTAACCTTTAGCGATTTTTTTATCTACATCCCATATAGCGAATTCCTAATAGCGAATCGGTAAAATTCGCTATTAAGACCTCGCTATTTCGGTTTTACCTACATCAGTACCACAGTATTGTGTAATGTGTGGAATAAATAACCTAAAAGAAAACTGTTCAGCCATCAACAGTGATTCATGTCGATACATCTAATTAAACCTGATGAGATTTGATTTTCTTAGATTGGTTTGCTTCCTCAACTGGTGAGTTGGCTATATGTCATAACAAAAAAGAACGTGCAGAAGTGCATCACAACTGTTGTTTTGAAAAAATGGGACACACAGATCATAGTCTAGGGAGAGGAACTGTCAGCAAATATCTGGTGAATGTGCTCAACCAGCAGAGCATCATTGCAGGCTCTTATTTATTTCTTCTTCCTTGACTGCTTTGCTTCTTAGCCATCTCTAGTGAGAGTATGTACAAGTGGTTATCCTGCTAAATGTCATTAAGGAGATTGTCTCATTGAGAGGTTGTACAATTGTATTCCCTCTAAGCAGGCTCATAATGGGTGATGTTCCTCCATGCATAGACCAGAGTAAAAGCTGGCCACCATCAGGAATTCAAATTCCTTCTCTACTAAATTCCTATGAAGCCCGATTAATTAGGCACAGCAACATTGTTCAATCGACATGGATGTCAATTTAAGGACACTAGAGGTCACAATTGTGGCACCTGGCTTGGTCTTGGACCCATGGCGCTACATTTGAGACTCATGGCCTCAAATTGCAAAGGCAGTGACACAAAAAGAAGTTAGGCAGAGCCTTGTTTACTTTCTGCACCACTCATTAAACTGGGCCATGTAACTGTTTTATGAAACGTAACTCAATTCAGCAGGGAACAACTGAAACAGAATGACATTCTAAAAGCGATCTGCTGTGTGCACGGGTACCTCCCTCTCCGGGCCTTCCAAAGAAAACAAAATATTACCAGAAGCTGGATACAGTTGTGAAGGCCCTTTCAGCAGGTGAGTGGGGCTCAATGGAAACATCAGACAGAATAATCAAGGCTGGTGCACTTGCTGTAAACATTTCCACTGGGTTAGAGATATAAGATTACGGTGCTCTACCCCGCTTTGTTCCAGGGTGTGTAAATATTGCATTTTACCGGCTCACTCTAATCTATTCTTTTGCATCAACCAGTTTATTTTCTACAGCTGTGTTTTGCTGTTCCAAGCCCCTCTTGTCACATGACTTCTACTTCACCGACGGGGACCAGAGTGGGCATCACCGCATCCCCCAGACTTTGATCGGCTCAAGGTAAGAGTGAAATAGGGACTCTGAGCTTGGGCATGCATAAAATCAACAGCTAAGAAAATACTTTTGTTTTGGTCATTTACCATTTAGACCTATTTACTGAGGAAGGGGCATGAGTAAACAACTGCTGTCCATCTGACATGTTTTTATTAAGGTAATTTTAACCTTTAGCGATTTTTTTATCTACATCGCATATAGCGAATTCCTAATCGGTAAAATTCGCTATTAAGACCTCGCTATTTCGGTTTTACCTACATCAGTACCAAAGTATTGTGTAATGTGTGGAATAAATAACCTAAAAGAAAACTGTTCAGCCATCAACAGTGATTCATGTCGATACATCTAATTAAACCTGATGAGATTTGATTTTCTTAGATTGGTTTGCTTCCTCAACTGGTGAGTTGGCCATATGTCATAACAAAAAAGAACGTGCAGAAGTGCATCACAACTGTTGTTTTGAAAAAATGGGACACATAGATCATAGTCTAGGGAGAGGAACTGTCAGCCAATATCTGGTGAATGTGCTCAACCAGCAGAGCATCATTGCAGGCTCTTATTTATTTCTTCTTCCTTGACTGCTTTGCTTCTTAGCCATCTCTAGTGAGAGTATGTACAAGTGGTTATCCTGCTAAATGTCATTAAGGAGATTGTCTCATTGAGAGGTTGTACAATTGTATTCCCTCTAAGCAGGCTCATAATGGGTGATGTTCCTCCATGCATAGACCAGAGTAAAAGCTGGCCACCATCAGGAATTCAAATTCCTTCTCTACTAAATTCCTATGAAGCCCGATTAATTAGGCACAGCAACATTGTTCAATCGACATGGATGTCAATTTAAGGACACTAGAGGTCACAATTGTGGCACCTGGTTTGGTCTTGGACCCATGGCGCTACATTTGAAACTCATGGCCTCAAATTGCAAAGGCAGTGACACAAAAAGAAGTTAGGCAGAGCCTTGTTTACTTTCTGCACCACTCATTAAACTGGGCCATGTAACTGTTTTATGAAACGTAACTCAATTCAGCAGGGAACAACTGAAACAGAATGACATTCTAAAAGCGATCTGCTGTGTGCACGGGTACCTCCCTCTCCGGGCCTTCCAAAGAAAACAAAATATTACCAGAAGCTGGATACAGTTGTGAAGGCCCTTTCAGCAGGTGAGTGGGGCTCAATGGAAACATCAGACAGAATAATCAAGGCTGGTGCACTTGCTGTAAACATTTCCACTGGGTTAGAGATATAAGATTACGGTGCTCTACCCCGCTTTGTTCCAGGGTGTGTAAATATTGCATTTTACAGGCTCACTCTAATCTATTCTTTTGCATCAACCAGTTTATTTTCTACAGCTGTGTTTTGCTGTTCCAAGCCCCTCTTGTCACATGACTTCTACTTCACCGACGGGGACCAGAGTGGGCATCACCGCATCCCCCAGACTTTGATCGGCTCAAGGTAAGAGTGAAATAGGGACTCTGAGCTTGGGCATGCATAAAATCAACAGCTAAGAAAATACTTTTGTTTTGGTCATTTACCATTTAGACCTATTTACTGAGGAAAGGGCATGAGTAAACAACTGCTGTCCATCTGACATGTTTTTATTAAGGTAATTTTATATAGTGCTTTGTGTACCACCTCTATTTCCAAGTACTGGAAAGAAAGTATGTTTCTGTTGTCTGATATAACAGTACATATCTTAGCAACCTGAAAAAGATGGAAGGCTGCGTTTACCTTGCAGTGATTTATCTTTTGTCCTTCAGATTACTAAAGAAGACAATTTGAACTATATGACTTATTGAGACATATTGCAGAAGTTTTTTATTCATGTACAGAGGAGCAAGAGAAATTGAGCTTTCTGAACACTGTTGGAGAGTCGCTTCAGAGAGGTTGATGAAGGTGATTTCCAGGGCATATATTTTTGTGAGATTCTGAATGTTTACGGAGAATATGTGGTTCAGCAGTTAAGTAGAACAAGGAACAACTTAGGGGTATATTACCAACAACTAGCGATAATTTTTGTCTCTAACTTGTTTAGAGACAAAAATTATCGCCGCACATCGGCGATTTTTATCGCAGATAAACCTTGCTATTAGCAAGGTTTATCGCAAATGCGATAAAAAACGGCCGCAATGCATGAATATCGCTGAAAAGTCAGCGATATTCATGCATTATCGAGCAAATGCTCTTAGCCATGTTATCCACCTCCCATTGGATAACATGGTGAAGAACTGCTCAGGGCAGGTGTTAGCTTTTGGAGATATTCGCGCTTAGCGCGAATATCTCCAAAAGTTGGTAATAGGAGATAGCGATGTTAGCGACTGTTTCCAGTCGCTAACATCTTGGCACGCCCACTTTGCATGTCATTAGTGATAAATATCACTGACATGCAAAGCGGGGCCCAAGATGGTCGCTATCTCCTATTAGCTGTCACTAACTGGTGTTAGCGACAGCTTGGTAATAGGGAGATAATTTTATCTCCGCTTTCTTGGCTTTTAAAGCCAAAAAAGCGGAGATAAACCCCTTGATAATATACCCCTTAGTTTCAATCCCAACATCCTCACTGGAACCAATGTTATTATCCTGGGCAAATCTCTCGACTGGTAACTGCCTCCCTTTCCTTAACTTTTCTTATTTTTAAAGACCCTTGTACTTAGAAAATCGCTGAGAGCATAAAGAGATTTAGTTTGTGATTATGGTTGTTCACACACCCAAGCTTAGCAGGTGGCCAGCCAGGTGGAACATACTTAGTGGATGTTCTGAGTCCAGTATTTAGTGAGCTACTAGTATTTCATAACAGTATTTACATACATAGTGAAATCTTAAAACGGAAGTCACTGGATACAGTCAGAGGGTCTGGTCAGGTCATGACAATGTGATTCAGTTGTTCTAAGTGTTTGTAGTGGGAGTGTTATCAAGTGGTAATTTTGTTGCGGCCAGTAGAATCAGGAGACCAAAGTTCCTTCTCTCAAAACTCTTGTGTGATTCAGGGGAAATAACTTTATCTCTTGGGCTGGGAGCTACTGGCAATAGTTGCTAGGCCAATTGAGGCAGCTTTTAATGGTGAGCTCCTGGTGATTGCAAGGGTTCTGAGTGTTCCGGGAGGATCTGTTGTCTAGTGGTCAAATAATTGTTGCCTATAGATTGAGATGCTAAAACCTTCATTCATGCTCAATCAGCAAAATGCTGTGCTTTAGGGCAGTGGTTCTTAACCTTTCGACTTCCATGGACCTCTGTGTAATCATTTCTGGATCCAGGGGAGCCCCAGTGAATCATTATTGGAATCCAGGAACACCTGCTAAGTCATGACTGGAAATCGGGGACCCCAGTATATTCATATGAACTGCAAGACATTATACGAAAAATACAAAAACAAGCATTTATCAAACAATTACACAAATGAAGAAGTATGTGATTTAAACCACATGCATATATTTTTTAACTAAATTTAAAAGGTAATTGGAAGGTTGGAGCTTTTCTAAATTCAGTTGAAGCCACTCATTGTCCATTCTATATTATGTTTGACGCACTTGCACATCTCCTATGAATCAATCTGAGGATAGCAACTTAATTTTAGCTTCTAATTTGAAATTCCTTCAAATTTACAGAACCACTTAAAATGTTCATATTTTTTTTGCTTCTTTATCTGTAGACACTTAATTCATCTGTTATTAATATCTAATTTTCTAAACTGTCTTGGACTCCCTGAGTATGCTTTTGGATGCTCAGAGGGTTAAGAACCACTGCTTTAGGGTATTACACTGTGTATACTGGCCTTCACCTTATTTCATTTCTATGACAAAAGTGTAAACGTTTGGAAAAGGCTGAGAACTTATCCATGCCGAGAAGCAAAAGAACAGAGGTTCTTTTTGTTCATGAAGCATAGCAAACATCAGGCTACAGGTCTTATATAGGTATAATATTTCCAGGGGAACAGGAGGGCCGGACACTTTTGTGCTGGTAGACCTGTCAGCCTAATGGTGGTCCTTCACTAAATCTTTTGCCTTCACCCCTTTTATTTTTGTAAACTAGTTTTTGTTGACCTTAGGACCCTGTGCGCTTTACCACTGCTAACTAGTGCTAAGGTTTTTGTGCTCTTTACCCAGCCTAAACATGGGAGATTTGTCTTATACCCATTTACACATTTAATTTACTTGTAAGTCCCCAGTGAAGCGTTACTAGACAGTTTTAAACTGCAAATTTGACCTGGCAAATTAAACGATATACATGTCCAAACCCTTACTTTTTAATATGCATACATCACCCCTAGGGTAGGCCCTAAACAGCCCAGAGAGTAGGGAGCAGTGTATTTAAAAAGTTGGACATGCACATTTAAGCTTTACATGTCCTGGTAGTGAAAACTCGGACATTGGATTTCACTACGGCAAGGACTACCCCTCCAATAGGATAATATTGGTTACCTTATTGCATTTAATAAAGAGCTGTTGCGCTGCATTGCTGCAAGAAGAACTGCCACCCTGCTGCCCTGCTGCCATACTGACCACCTGCCTGGGTGAGAAGGGCTGGACCTGCAGCTTGAAGTCAGGAACACCAGATTGACTCCAAGAGCTAGTTGGCTGGGCTCCTGATCAGCATCACCAGGGCCAGAACATTATTCTGCCATCTTGAACAGAGCACCTGGACTCTGCTACCAATGAGTCATTGTCCTCAAATTGTGCTACCCCAGTCTTGGACCCTTGGAAGTGGACCTGAACTTGCACTGCCATCAAAACAGGGACAGTAGCAGAACTGATGCATCACCTCTCAAAAATTTGGCATCAGAGATATTGTGCAGCATATCACCTCACCAAACTCTGCATTGCGACTGCAGAATGAATCATTCCCAGCACAGATGTGTGCCTGCTGCCTCATAGGAACCACAATTGTGCTAAGCATGCTTGACACAGGCCTTTGAATTGCAAGTCCCTCATTGATGGTATTCTCGATGATGATGAAGGATCTGCCACCACGGGATTGCAGCTCCAAGGAACCACCGCTGCGTGACCCATATTCAACACGAGACTCCACATCACTTCGCAACCAGAAGTTAGGGTACTGTGTTCAGCGGGCCTACCTGGGTCGAATGCAGTTTGCCTGATCTTCTAACTTTGGCCCATGTGTAGCATAAAACAATAACCACACTTGGCTCTTTGTGCTTTTTTTGGCGCTATTTTCAATTAGAACTTTAAAACTGAATATCTCTTGTTCCACTGATTGGATTGTTGTAATTTCAGTCAGATATTATTTATCAAATATTGCATCTAATTTAAGCCTGACTGCTCTGTGCCAAGCTACCAGAAGGTTGAGCATAGATTTTCTTGTGACTTTACCCTCACAATGAAGGCATGACTAATTAGGCCATAGATAAAGTGAGCAGTTGTCAGTAGAAGTCCCAGCTCTAAGTAGCAGACAGAAGGGAAAAATGGCTATCTAACAAGACTTAGCATGATTGGAAAAAACCCAGACAACAAGGATTGTGGTTGCTGTTTGAACAGAGTTCCACCCCTTCAAACAACAACTCAATTGCTTACATTGGTATTCAGCTGTGAGATTTCGGACTGGTCTTTGTGCCTACTATACAGTGATCGTGTGGTACACTGAAAATCCAGGATAAGTAATCTGAGAGCAATTCAAGTCTTTTTAAATTATCCCTAGTTTTCTGATTTTTCTAAATTTAAGTTCCACACCTCTTTGTCTTACACCATGGATATTGAGATGCTCAATGAGGACATCCTCAGCAGGGCTGAGTTGCAGAGACCATGCAAGGAGAGGGGATATGTGCAGAAAAGAAGGCCACACCGTTGTACCTTCAGCTAGCCCTCCATGCTTATGAGGAGGTCACAAGGACATAATCCAATCCTGAGGAGTCTGCTGAGTACGATCATAATGAGGATGACCCTGAGAGGGGAACTTGATTTAGGTGTGGAGGAGGTCATTGTGAAGGAAACCTTGTGCATGCTTAAAGAGAGCCAAGTCTGAGGGCATAAAGCAGTGTGTCTTCAAGTTACTTGTCCCCAGAGGAGCTGGGAGACAGGAAGGCAGAGAATGAGCTCAGGCTACAAATGACCAGTCTCAAAATGGAAGCAAAAAGCACGGCCCAAGACATAAGTCTCAGGGAGCTGGCTAGAAGAGCTAGGCAAATGAAGTCCAGAAATAATGGTGGCAGCATAATTGCAGTGTCCAAGGGCGACAAGAAAGTCCACTCCATAAAGATCTGGTACCCAATTTTGCAGTGGGAAATGATATAGAAAAGTTGTTTTCTGACTGTGAGATAGCTTTGAAGGTACTCAGGTTTCTAGATGAGTACTGGAGTGTAGCTTGGGGAAGCATATGCCTACTGTGGGGAGATACACACTTCTCACACTTGAGTTAGATGACCAGAGAAAGTGTGTCCCCATGAAAGCCATACTTGTTGCTAAATTTGGGTTGAACCCTGAGAAGCACTGTCAGAGGTTCAGGGACAGCCACAACCTCCCAAACCAATCTTCAGTGGACTTCTTAGATTATTCCAGCAAGGCACTGAATACCTAGGTGATGGGCAGCAAAGTTAAGCATTATGTTGGGGTGTACAATTTTATTTTGAGAGCACATGCTCAATACTTGTTTGATGGAGCTGCACCAACACCTAGTACATAACAAACGGACTAATCCTAGAAAGCTCACTAAGGACCCAGACTTACTTGGATGTCTGGGTCCAAAAAGGCATCTTGGGGAGATGCCCAAACGGATATTTCAGGTTACCCCCAGAAGATGGAGGGGGGAGATAAATTTCTCAAAAGGCCCCCAAAGTAGTTCACATGGGAACCTTCCCATGATGGCTACCAGAAAAAAAGCTTTATAGATAAGCATACTGGTAGTTTGTCCCTAAGTGCTAAGAGTACTAGCAGTATGGTCATATCAATGGAGATGCCAAGTGCTTTAAGAGAGTAGAGCCCCCCCCCTATGGTGGGCAGTCCCAGGGAACGGCAAGTGTAGAGCTTGAGGAGGAAATGGTCCCAGACAGTATTGGAGAGGAGCTGAGGTCACCATAATGTCCCTGGTTGAAAATGAAAAAAGATGGTGCCTAAGTCCCACATGCCTGTTGAAACTTCCTCATACAGGCAGCAAGTCACCATCAATTGGAACAGGGTGGAGGTTCTAAGTGATACAGAAGCCAGTATGACTGCTGTCAGATGTCATCTAGTGTCCTCAGGCAGGTGAAACGTGATATATTTCCAAAGGTTGTGGTAGCAGGTAACCATGACAGCAACTACCTGTGTCTTTGGTTCCCTTCAATTGTGGGAGTCTCAGGTTCTGTTAAGATAGCTATGAGCTCTGCTATACCTGTGGATTGTGTGCTAGGGAATGACTTGGAGCACATCACCTCGAAAAAAGTGTAATTGAATTCACATCTAGAAATGATGGAGTTGCCCGAGAGGGTCAGAGTGACCACTGTGTACATGGCCACCTAGCAGGAGAGTCAAGTGCGCCTGTAGCCTGGAAGAATGGCCCAGACAGCTGCAAAGAAGGGGAGGGGTAGGAAGCATCCCATAACATTCCTGTGTTACTGGCGGATAGGGCAATTAAGGCAGTGGCCCTGGTGCCAATCGGGGAGGACATTGCCTTTCAAGTAGACCTGCCTGACCTTGCTGGATGATAAGTTGAGGATGGGCCCACCAGGAAGGAGTTCTGCAAGGCACAGATAGAGAGTGCCTAACTCTGGAGGGGCTGACGTAGCAGGCCGAAACCTAGGCAGCTGGTGATACCTCTGGAGGCCACCTTATTTACTTGGAGAAAAACATCCTTTACAGTGAGCCTAAGTCTCCTGTGCATGGGGCAACACATGTGCTGGTGGTCCCCCAGTATTTTAGGGCCTTTCTACTGGGTTTGGCTCGTGAGATCCCCCTGGAAGGACATCTGGGGCAGGACAAGACCTTTGCTAAGCTTGTCACCCGCTTCTATTGGCCATGTACGAAGACGGTCTCACCTGCCAGGCAAGTTGAAAATTAGAGATGAAGCTTAGGGCTCTCCTGAATCTCATGTGTGTCATTGGCACCCTCTTTGAGAGGGTGGGCATTAACGTTTTTGGTCCAATGAAAAGCCCAAAACTACCCTGAGCAACAGCTTTATCCTGATTTTGGTAGACCATGCTACAAGGTCCAAGGTCCCTGGAGACTATACCTCTGAGGTGCATAACTGCATCTACTGATGCTAGGTTCCTCATGGGGATGTGTTCCCGAGTGGCTTTCCCCAAGCAAGTGGGGTCAGACAGGGGCACCAATTTCACATCTGCCTACATGAAGTCTAAGTGGAAGGAAAGTGGGGTATACTACAAGTTCTCCACACCGGATGTATGACGGTACAACGCGTGCATTTACAACGCGTACTGTTACGACGCAGGTTTTGCAACGCAAGTCGTTACAACGACTTGCGTTGGGGGCGCTGGATAGCGAATAGTTTAATTTACTATTCCAACTCCAGTCCCCATGGATAGTAGGGAAGGTGTTGAATAGTAAATTAAACTATTACCTATCCTAGAGCGCCCTCCAGCAAAAGTCGTTGTAATGACTTTCGTTGTTAAACCTGCGTCGTAACGATACTTCGTTGTAAAAGTTCTGTTGTAAAGGACGTTCCCCTCCACACCCTGCTATAATTAGACAAATGGGATGGTTGAGAGGTTCAACAAGACCCTCAAGGGTATGATTATGGATCTGCCTGAACCCATGAGGTAGAAGCAGGAGGCCATCTTGCCCTGCCTGCTCTTCACATACAGAAAAACACCACAGAAGGGAGTAGGATTTTTCCCTTTTGAAATTTTCTATGGTCAACCAGTGAGGGGACCGCTCAATTTGGTGAAGGAGGGCTGGGAGCACGCTTCCAAGAAGCCCCCGCAGGCACTGGTTAGCTACATGATGGTCCTCCACCACCAAACGCAAATGTTCTGGTTGAAGGCTTAAGAGAACTTAGAAGCTAGCCAGGAGGTGATGAAAGAGTGGTCTTATGAGAAGGTCGCGCTGGTCAAGTATCAGCCTGGCCAGAAGGAGTGGGTGATGGACCTAGTTGAGCCCAGGGCCCTCCAATATCATCAGCCAGGGTCCTATGAGGTGATTGAGAGGAAGGGGTGGCCACCTTCCTGGTGGACCTCAAGATCCACAGAAATCCTTTTCAGGTCCTCCACATCAATTGCCTGAAGCCCACTATGAGAGGTCTGAATTCACCATTCTATTGGTGATGAATGATGGTTCAGAGGAAGAGAGCGTACTTCTTCTGGCTCTCCTGTCTTTCAAGGAGAAAGATGGGCCAGTGAAGGGCTTCAACCTCTACCCACCTTGACTCCAGAGCAGCAGAGGGACTGTTGCCAGCTGTTGGAATAGTTGTCCTGCCTGTTGTCCTTCACTTCTGGGCTTGCACACTCATGTACCTATGACATTTACACTGGTTAAAGTCCTGTTAGTTTTCGGGGTCTCTAGTTGGCACAGGTAGGTACTTGTAACAAATAGGGACCCTTGCCTCTAATCAGGGTAACAGAGTACACTCCTAAAATAACCCCTGCTCACCCCCTCAGTAGCTTGGCACGAGCAGACAGGCTTATCTCAGAGGAAGTGTGTAAAGCATTTGTGAACACATACAGTAATCAAATGACAAACTACAGATGGACACCACACAGGTTTTATATTAAAAATAAGTATTCTTTATATAGACTTATCACTTTTTAGATTTTAAAATGCGACAGTTTGAGTCGATGTACCTTAAGATGCGACAGGCAGGGCAACGAAAGTATTGCAGGAAAGGTGATGCAGTAGCCCCTTACAATCAATATACGGTGTTGCGCTGAAGATCTGGTGCAAAGAAATAACGATGGCACTTTCTCCTTGATGCAACATGCTTCCCGGTGATGAGGCGGCGTCTGCTGTGACGTTTATCCACTTCTCTGGCGATGCAAGATGCTTTACACGATGCGAGCCACGACAGGCCCTGCGACACACTTCCCAGTGATGCGGCGGCATCTGCTGTGACGTCGATCCTCTCTCCTGGTGATGCAAGTTGCTTCAACAACAATGCGAGCCACGACAGGCCCGACAACACTTTTCCTAGTGATGGGGTGGCATCTACTGCGACGTCGATCCTCTTCTCCGGCGATGAGCCACGACAGGCCCTGTGATACACTTCTCGGAGATGCGGCGGCGTCTGATGCAACATCGATGCTCTTCTCCTGCGACTTGCTTCCTGGTGATGCAGCGGTGTTTGCTACAACGTCAATCCTCTTCTCCGGTGATGCGAGGCGCTTCATGTTGTGAAGCTGCAGTTCGGTGACACGCTTCCTGTTCTTGAGTCGCGCTCCCAGCTCCTTGCGACAAACAAGTACTCAAAAAATCCAGCACAACTGCAGGCACTTCAAGAATACTCTTGGGGAGCTGGTGGGTGAAGTCTGTTGTCCCTGAGACTTCAGCAGGAGGCAAGCTCTGTTCCAAGCCCTTGGAGATCCTTACAAGTGGATGACAAGTACACAAAGTTCCTCTCTCCTTTCTTTGGCAGTCAGGCAACCACTGCAGGCCAATCCCCCAAGCAGCACTTCAGCTTAGGGATAGTCTCTGCTCAGTCTCTCTGGTTCCACTCGTCAGCAAAGGTTTCTTCTTGTTGTCCAAAAGTGATCTAAATTCTTGAGATCAGGGTCCCAATACTTATACTCCCAAATCCTTTGTCCTCTGAGGACAGAGGGGCCTTTGCCTAGTCTAAAACCAGTTCTGGTCAGTCCGGGAGCACTCTGTTTACATGATTCCTTCTTTCCTTTTACAGTGCAGGGCAGAAACATCAGATGCCCCAGAGGAGGTGGAATCAGCATTGTGGAGGGAAGACACAGCCCTGGAACATTCTGTTGACATGACTCCTTCTCTCCTTTCAGAGTGCAGGGCAGAGACATCAGACACACCACAGGAGGTGGAGCCAGCATTGTGGAGGGAAGGCACAGCCCTATTCAGGTCCCAGGTGCAACTCCACCCTCCCATCTAGCTGCAGATCTCTCTATTCTCCACTGGGCCGACTCACCCTGTCTCCTGGAATCCCCCTGCCCTGTCACTCAAACTCCAGACAAGGAATACACAACCTAGCAGATGCAGGCTTGGATAGTTAGACAAGAAAATACCTACTTTCTAAAAGTGGTATTTTCAAACACAGAATGTTAAAATCAACTTCACTAAAAGATGTATTTTATCATTCTGAGTTCAGACATGCTAAACTCGAATTTCTACCATGTTCCCTGAGTCAGTTAGGATTATAAAATGGAATAATCTAACTGCCCATTCTGCCCTATAGGGAAGAGATAGCCTTGCAATAGTGATACACGAAAATGTCTGTAATTCACTATTGGGACATGCCACACACATCAGGGCTTGTCCTACCTTATACTTACAATGCACCCTGCCCTTGGCTCTACCATAAGGGTGTCTGATATGAAGAAAAGGGAATGTTTGGGGACTGGCAAGTGGGTGCACTTGCCCAGTCAACATGGCAGTACCAGACTGCACATAGGCTCTGCAATGGCAGACCTGAGACACACTTTTACAGGCTGCTCCTGTGGGTGGCACAACCAGTGCTGCAATCCCACTAGCAGCAATTGGTTTACAAGCCCTGGGCACACTCAGTGCACTGTACTAGGGTCTGACAAGTAAACCAAATCAGCAAATCATGGAGTCACTAATCCATACATTAATTTATAAGAGGTAGAGCATATGCAGTTTAGCACTGATCAGCAGTGGTAAAGTGCCCCGAGTCATAAAACAGCCACCAACAGGTCAAAAAAAAGGGAGAAGGAAGGCAAATTGTTCAGGGGTGACCCTGCAAAAAGGGTCAGGTCCAACAAGTCCCCTGTTGAAAATAAGATCTGCAGACTGACAGACAAGGTAAGGGTCACTATCAAGGAGGAGGTCTCCAAGATGCTGGAGTTGAAAGTGACTAAGCATTCAAGTAGTTGCTGGTCCATCCCCATACTGCTGGTTTCTAATGCCGACCCAACGGGCACAACTCCAAAACTCTTGGTGTGGCTACGTTGCAGCTGCTCCAGGCCAAGATAGAAACCATCATGTCCTGGGAATCTGCAAACCTCAAACAGAAGTGAAAGCATTCCTGTGCCTCACTGGTTGTTACAGGAGGTTTGTCGAGGGGTAAGGCACCATTGTTGCCCCTTTGAATGAGATGACTCTGAAGAAGCAGCCAAACAGCTGATCTGGACTGAGGTCTGTCAGAAAGCCCTTGACTCTCTCAAGCAGGCAATGTGTACAGGCCTAGTAGTCAAGGCCCCCGGCTTTCTCCATTAATGTATTGTGCAAAAGGATGCCTCTGCGCATTACATAGTGCCAGTATTGTCACAGCTAAATGAGGAGGGCCAAGATTAACCTGTAGCCTTCATTAGTAGGAGGTCACTTCCTCAGGAATAGAGGTGGAGGGCTATCAAGAGAGAAACCTTTGCTGTGCTCTGGGTGCTGAAGATGCTGGGACCATACCTGTTTGGGGCTCACTTTAGGGTTCAGACAGACCACCGGCTGCTCAGATGGTTGATGCAGATGAGGAGTGAGAGTCCTTTACTTTTGAGGTGGCCCATGTCACTAAACTGTCCACGATCAGACCATGCCAATGCTGGTGGTCTCTCCAGGTTTTCTGCTATAGTGATGAGAATTCCCTGTAGGTTAACTAGTTCTCCCCACTTTGAGCTGGGGGAGCATGTGTTAAACCTGTCAGCCTTCGGGTGGTCTTCCCCCAATCTATTTACCATCACCTCTTCTGTTTTTAATAATCTTGTTTTTGTTGGCCGTATGACTCTATGCACTTTACTACTGCTAAGAAATCCTAAAGTGATTGTGATATTTCACTTAAACATGGCAATATTGGCTTATACCCAATTGGCACATTTAATTTACTAGTAAATCCCTATTAAAGTGGTACTGCATATATCCAGGGCCTCTAAATTAACTGCTATTAGTAGGTCTACAGTACTTATTGGGCCACCTACTTAAGTAGCACTATTAGATATTATTCAGGTCTGCCTCTGTGTGCAGTTTTAGAATAGCATTTCAACCTAGCCAAAGAAACATTTTGCCAGGTTGAAGCCTTCCTTTTCAAAACATTTAAGCCACCCCTAGTGTAGGGTCTGAACAACCAAGAGTGGAAGGAACAGTGTATTTTAAAGGTTATATATGCACTTTTAAGTTGTACATGTCCTGGTAATGAAAAGCTTCTAAATTCATTTTTCACTTCTGTAATGTCTACTTCTCTCTTAGGGTGACATTGGGTTACAAAATGACAGTTAATAAAGGATAACTTTCAATTGAGAGCAGGTAGACAGATCAATTTTGGTGTCTAAAGAAGAACAATTTAAAGCTGTCTTTAATGGTAAAGTCAAACTTTAAGTCACAATTCTGAAAATGCCACTTTTAGAAAGTTGCCATTTTCTTGTTCCAACCATTTGTTGCCTGCAGTCTGTTCCTGGGTCATAGGACTAGGTGTAGCTGGCAGTTGGTTGTTGCAGATTGCTCCCAGACAGTGAGACAAAGGGAAGGTAGGTGTTGGCAGATTTGATCACTCTGACTTAATGAGTGTAAGGAGATGTCACCTACAACAGTTATACTTTACAATGGGCCTGCCTGAACACACTCACAAAGGCTTTGTCACTAGTCGTTTGTGATCACCAAAATGCTAAGGCCAGGACAGGGAACTGGAGATTCCAAACACCACTGGTGGAGTGAAGACCTCCAGAACCTTCTTCTACTTCAAAGTGGGCACCAGGTATAAATATTGGACCTCAGGCCCCCAACTCTTCAATATACATTTGGACGTGTAGAAGACTCAGAAGAAGAACTGCTTCACTGCTTTGCTGCAAACGTTTTGCAATCGCAAGTGGTACCACCCAAGTCCTATACCCTTGGAAGTGGGCTTGAAGGGGCTCTGCAAGCCCAACGGTGGTGCCATTAAGACCAACGCATCACAATGCATCACTTCACCGAAATGCTGCATCTGAAACGCTGCGTGGCTCAGCACCCCACTAAACTCCATATCGAGACTGCCGCATAGCGCATTTCCGGTGCAGGACTTCCATTCCCTGCCTGCGGTCACCTGGGAGCCGCTGCTACCTGACTCATCTTTGACGCAGGTCTTCAGATCGCAAGTCCCTCAATGACAGCATCCTCGACAATGATGCAGTGAAGGAAGGGGTCCGTTTAAGGTCACCCAGGTCACTCACAACCACCTCACAGCCTTCCACACCAAATGAAGAGTTGGTGAGACAGTAGACAATACAAACCATATATGTGTTTATTCAGATACACTCAAATGGAGCTTGTCTGGCCGGTTGCTTATGGGTGCTGCAGTGAGGACTGACTTCAGCAAATATGGAGATACATTATGTACTATTCAGAACCAATGAAGGAACACCCATAATGAAATTTTCCAAGCAGATGCAGCTGAACAAAGAAGTACAGTAGGATAGGTTTTAACTCCGAGTCCGGGCACACGCTAACTTCAACCCAAAGTTATTCTGCCCGTGCTTGTCACTAGATTGGAGGGAGAAGGCCTCCATCTAGTGGGAAAGGTATGCGCTAATAAGAACAGTGTATTCATTAGCAACGCAAGGTCCTACCTTGGAGAAATTGAACTTTTACCAACTCATTGTCTCGAGGAGGCAAGTAGCAGTTAACAGCATGATTCAATATGGCGACTAAACATAAAATGGTGCAACAAATGCTAACTTACATGGAGCAATGCACGGACAAAACAGCGAAAACATTTTCATTCCAACAGCAGGACTAGACTTCGTAAGCCCTCAGAACCATCTGATGCACTACACATCTTCAATGCAGGACTTCACATTGCAGCCTTGCTGCTCCTAGTAACAGCCACTACGCTATGCATCCGTAACACAGGATTCTGCATTGCTCTGCAATCAGGATTAAGGTAATGTGTTCAACAGGCCTAACTCTGTCCCTGTAGCCAGTTCATGCCCCATCAAGCTGCCAGATTATCACAGTTGACGCTTTGCCCTTTTTTATGTTATTTTCACGTAAAACTTTCAAATTACATGTTTCAGGTTTGACTTATTTTATGTTTGTCGTTTTTATCTTAAATTATTTGATACATTTTACTCTATTTTTGTTAATTGGTGTAGGATTTTTCCTGTGTTGTGTGCCAATTTATTATTGTGTAAATTGCTGCACAAATACTTTACAAATTGACTCTAAGTTAAGCGTGACTGCTCTGTGCCAAGCTACCAGAGGGTTGAGCACAGATTAATTTGGGGTTTGCTTGTGACTTCACCCTGCCAAACACTGTGGTTGCTGCTTGAGTAGGATAATTTTCCCCCTCTAAATTAAATTAAATTTGTAGATTTGCATAGTGCAGCGTATTACCCATGAGGGTATCCAGGCACTGTCCATGTGTACGGGAAAATTAAGTAATTTTCCCAGAATCACAGGTTATTGAGAAGACACCGCAACTCAAACCCAAATCCCCAGCTCTCAAGTCAGCTGCACTGTCCACTGCACCACATTCTCTTCCTCAACCAACAACCCAATTTCCTACATGCTCAGTCAGGCCAGGCTGGTGGTTGGGCCTGGAGAAAGACTTATTGACCTTCTGAGAAAGACCCTATGCGCTCTGGAGGCCAATACGGGCACCAACATGTGCCTTTTCTGCCAGTGTTGTCTTCCTATGGGTTGATACATGTTGATACATTTGCCTCCTTTCACATTATCTGTACTTTTTACATGTGTTACCCTAAGTGGGAAGGGTATGCCCAGACGTGGGTTCCCTGCTCGCTATACAACCAGATTCAAGCTAGCCTGGCTGATGATGGGGCTATACCCTGAAACTGGTCATAGGATGTTTTTTTATGGTTCAGGGAAGACATGGCCTGGCTGTTCAGGCTGGAACGTTGCCATGGAGAGCAGGGTCAAGACTGATTTGAAATATGGCTGGGTTCACACTAGAATAGTTTGGCCAGCACAAAAATATGTATTTGACCCAGATCTGTGGTTGGGGCTGAATGTTTGATTGCTCAGCATTCTTCCATCATCTGTTCTTTTTATATTTGTCACCCTAAGTGAGAAGGGTATGCCCAGACGTGGGTCCCATGCTCGATATACCACCAGATTTAAGCTAGCCTGGCTAAAACCTCTCCCAGGATGCTTGTTCCTAGTCCAGGAAGGACCTGGCCTGCCAGTTCCGGCTGGGCTGTTCCCATGAAGAGCAGGGTCAAGACTGATTTGCATATGGCTGGGTCCAAACTGGAATGGTGTGGTGAGCAATTAAACAATGGATTTAACACAGATCTGTGACTGGAGGGTGAATGTTTGATTTGTTCAGCATTCCGCCCATCATCTGTTCTTTTTTCCCTTCACCTCATGTGTCATGAAGGGAACAGCTGGAGCGATGAATGGTTAAGAACATCTAAATAGTATTTGGACTACCAGTAGTACCCAAATTAAAAAAGGTATTTTTTATGATGGTCATTTATAATGCTGGATAAAAATCACAGTGTTTTTACAGCTTTGCTGGCTTGGGCTCCTTAGAGTAATGAGAAAGGAGATAAGAAAGGTGGTGTGGGTCAGGTTCATAGATTCTTTATGTTTATATTTCCTGAGTGGTGCATCAGTTATGCAGAGTGTGGTTTTAAAAATTATATTGTAACAATAAGTCTTCTGCTTCATACTTTACATTGTTTCCATGCAATACTGCAATATTTAGGTACATGTGGTATCCATACGCAATATTTGTCCAAAAGTGATGGTACTTTCCTGCTTTCTCTTATTGGCTTGGCAGCCATGCTGAAAGTGCTAGTGCAGTCCGAATAAAAGTGCAGTACATATGCTGAAACATTCTATCACAAAAAATTGCTATCGTAAGAACCCTGCTGAGAAGTGATTATATTTTACTAGTGGAATAGCGCTCCGTGCTGAAAAGTACTATTACTGTTTCACTATAAAATGAGACCTGTGGGTCATTAGGCAACTGGATCCACTGCAGAGACCTGTATTTGACCTCATTAACACAAGTTAGAATGATAGTGAGCCCACAAAGCCTTTCATCCTGATGAAGTTGATACGATGAATACAATGGGTGAATGGGCTTTGAACATAGGCACCTTTTATACAACAAAGGTGAGTTGAAAAATGCCTTTAAGTAGAGGGAAAATTAATAGCATATTACAAGTTTAGAAACAATTAGGAAAAAAACGTTAATATAAAATAATGTATGTATTTGAAAACTATAACAAAAAATGTAATGTTACAGCACATTAACTTAAATGTGCATTATGTATTTATCATGTCATTATTTCTTAAAGAATAATGTTCTTTAATATGTCGACATTTACCTATAAGATTTACTTACATTATTTTTAATTTGTTATCAAAAGTGTGAAGACATGATTAAACTTTATTAATAAAATAGGTTTAGTATGACATTTTATAATAATCTAATCATTATAAATCTTTTTTTCATCTATATATAATATTTATTTATCATTATTCCCTAAGGAGTGCAATTGCAATACCTAGGAGTGGCCATGTGTGGTGTTGGCCTTACTCCAAGGCTGGGCTGGAGTACCTTGCCTACTGTTGTGGGACTTTTTGGCTGTAATAAAATTAGAAGAATAGTTTGTGAACAGCAATTGGCTTGTGGCACTATGTAGCGTTTGGCATACAGGGTACTCCATTGTAAACATGACTTACTAACCTGCCCGTGAATCCCTCACTCCAGACACCTCTTTAAGAGATTGCTAAACCATGAGTATTCTGTTGACAAAGCCACTGTTGGCGTTCACAATGAAATACTTCATCTGCTTGCTTTAATTAGGGTGCATAATATGTTTTTTTTTTTATCTGTCGGAGACCAGAAAAAACATTAATGATCTCCTTTAAGAGAAAACTACCTGCTTGTATTGGTAATTACTTTTGTATTTTTCCAAAAGAATCTCCTGGTTTGGGACTTTGCTTCTGAAAAATAAAAAAATTAAAAATGTATGGTGGATGGCTGTTAAAGCTGACGACAGCCATTTACAAAACGTTTAGTACATTGAAAGGAACCACTGTGACAATGGGTCCTTCCAATGTACAGAAATAAATGCTGGGCCGCTGACGGAGTACTGTTGGTATGGCAGAGGTAATGGCAGAGATAATGTCCTTCGTCATCCAGATGGACACTACACCAGCCGATAAACCCTACCTCAGGTTCTTATTCTCTTGTGGTTGGGTGTTCATATGTGTATGTCCCTCCATAAATCACTTCTTATTCCCCCTAATCCCCCCAGTTTGTAGTAAGATTTGCCTATTTTCAGTCACTCCCTTCCCCAACAATACTTACTGTTAAAATATAGACCTGAGTGTGCAGAGACCTCATCACACACGATGGAGACGTCCACGTAGATAAGACAGTAGTGGTTGAGTATCTGAGTAGTATTACTTTACATACTTTAAAATGCACTATGTGAATAGACCTCATAGTAATTAACTATGATCATGTTGAATTCAAAATATAGCACATTCATATTACCAGTGATCATAGATTGTATTTTTCATATGATATTTCTTTTATGAAATCAGTGACTTCAGATTATTGATGGTAAGGGCACTGGAACAATGTTGATAAATACCTATAGATCCAAAATGTGTGTTTAGGCATTTTCGGGTGCAATTAGAGATGAAAGTCTTTGGCATTTGATGGTTGTGCCTGTGCTGGAGCGGGGGTTCTTAAATCTCAAACATCGGTTATAAGCATTATAAAAACCTCTCTCACTGTTCGTATGGACCTTTTTTTGTTGATGAATCTATGAGCAGTCCGTTACATGCATTTCAATAAAATGTGAAGACTAATGGATCGTCCACAGGAAAGGACCAGTGATTCAAAGTAAATCTAAAGGGTTTTATTAACTAATTTTAGTCAGATTAAAATCACTGATAAACAGATAATTACATTTTAAATATTTTTGTTACAAATTTAAATTGTCAAAAAGCTGATATTTTTTGTATGAGATAAAACATTCCAATAACTCAATTTATATAAAGAATACAGAATATCCACAAAGTGTCTTCCATAAAAGGAAACACCTAATCTACAGCAATGAAAGGAAAGTACTTGGAAATGGCATTTAGTTAGGAAAATAAGATAAGGGGTCAGCTTCAAAAAGCAAATAAAGGCTTCTGGTGAGAGAATAAGAATGCTAAGGCATAAAGCCTTTGCACTCAGGAGTGGAGATCAGCAATGGTGGGCAGAGTATTTTCAGTCACTGCAAGTGAAAGGGTCTGAATCAGAATATGAACTAATATAAGGGACACACTATTATATTTCAACAAAAACATGAATTCCAATATTTCAGCTTGTTCCCACTCTTTAGAACCAATCAGTTTTCTCCATACTCAGGGAACAGGTATATTCCCCAGTTTCTCATGTCTAAATAATGGCCCCTGCATTTCTATGTGTGTTAATTGTTGCAGTGGACAAACTGTCAGCTACAGTCAGCTCTCCCTCAAGTCTTCCAGCCTGGCATCTTCTCCTAAGCCCGATGTTAACCTCACTATCAGTTGTCTAATACATAACAAATATCCATTTACTAGCTAACGAAATGGCAGCTGAAAAGATACAGCATCTGCAGTGGGAAGAAGAAAACATAACGTGCAAAACAAACACATATAGAATGTGCAGGCCTTTCCGCATTTCAAATCTAAAGTCTACATTTAAAATGAAATTAATATTAGGCTAACTTAAGCTATACAAACATGTTAATTCAGGTGCTGCTTAAAATGGTTAAATGTGGTCACCTATTACAATGATATGATTATTATGGACACACTATTTAACGTTTTAAATCACACTAGTTATTGAATGAATTTAATTTTACGAATGAAAAATTAAGCTCTCCCACCTGTGCCCCTGGCATATGTTGGAGGTACTCTAGCTGAAATATTGGCGGTATTTAAAAAGATATTTTTTGTTTACACAACTGCTTTGTCTTTTTAACAAGCGTGGAATTCAGCACAAGTCCTAACTTCAGTAATGTCAAGTCTTGCAATATCACCACACACACACGCACACTGCACACATATACTTTTTTAGGTTAGAATTGATGGCCTCCTGAAAGGGTTTTCATCACAGAATAATGATAATGAATTGCTATCATGCTATAATTGTAGCTATTATTATTGCTTAGGCTTTCATCATCCACCGCAAATGAAAATGCAACAAGAAGCAAACCGATTAATAGAAAAGACGGTATAATAATCTTGCAATTTCATTGATTTCCTGTCAATATATGAGAAGGGATCAATGTTTTCCCAACATAAATTTGAATGAAAAAGCAATTATCACGGAATAGTATTCTATTAGAACAGTGCAAAAATAGATATGAAAAATGATTTCCATTTTAACCAATTACGACAGAAACTAAAGCCTGCAGGAGCAGAACATCACACTGCGATATAGAGGCAATATTTAAACGGTCTGACTTTCTGTTTTTTACCAGTTCTGCTTCAAGCCTTCTCGAAATGTGTGTAACGAGCTAGTGGAGGAGGGGGCACGTTGGAAACCTGCAACCGTGGCCTTCCCATCTAATTTCGATCATTCTTCTGACAAACGCCTGACTGTTTACGAGATCCCTTCACTCTACTAGGGCAAACTTGATTTGTTAGTATTTTTTAGCAGCTGCAGACGCCAATATACTTTACACATAACTGCTTTAGTCAATATTGTTTTATTTCGCTCGTCATAATGTCGCAATTTAACTAAAAAGGAAAAGGGGGGCTCCCTTCTGCCTGTTGAAATCCAGGAACAAGAGGGTCTGGCAGCCCACTCATGCCCCAAGCCAGGTACAGATCAAACCCATTTAGCAAAGAAGATGTTAGATGACCCAGTAAGTAGAGTCAAGATGGCTAGGTGGGTTGATGATCAATTTCCAAAGCTTGCCGCTAGCCCCTGCTGTGATATTCCATCACAAATTCAAGTTCTGAAGAGAATAAATCACATTTTCACCCTTCTGAGAGGTATATTCTCAAGGACTTATTGCTGAATTTTCAGCACCTTATCTCAGCCAAAGTGGCGATAAATGTATCGCCCCATTCACAAGCTGGTGCTAACAGCTCATATCACCAGTTTACCCGCGATAGCAGGCGCAAAAAACATCGCCGCGGATTACCCCGGCAACTAAAGCTAATGATATGCAGAATAGGCGTTCCCGTGCCAAAAAGAAGCAAAAACACCACTCCGCAGCATTCTCAATGAACAGCCAGATCGGCGCTAAGATCCCAAAACAGGCGATAAGGCGCGTTAGCAGCAAGGATTTAACACCTGCTCTTTCCCGGTGTAAAGTCGGACGACAACCTGCGCCATAAAAGGGAGCCCAGCCCAGAGTCACACCAGAAGAACAACAGATGCCATGGAGCTGCGGATCATGCAACTCGGAGCCCCAAGAGGACCACAACACCCACTGCCACCACCACCAAACCCGCCACACCCCCTCCGGACTACCACAGAGGCAGCGCAGACAAAGACAGCAGACCTTCAGAAAACGCACCAGCCTCACAGACCTAACACCAGAGTATGTCATGCCCACTACAAGCTCAAAAGGACAACCATCCTCCGCATCTTGAACATCATAGCCCACAGGCTGACGGTGCCATCACAGCAGACAACCAACATCCCTCCGCAGGCAAAGCTGCTGGCTGTGCTGCATCGGTTGGCCTCTGGTAACTTCCAACCAACAACTGCCAGAGTCGGAGGAGTCTCACAGCCAGCCCTATCAAAGTTCCTCACAACTGTCTTGGATGCCATCATTATTATTATTATTATTAACTCATTTGTAAGGTGCACGAATCATCCGCAAGGGGAGGCAAATGGAAGAGGAGTAAGATGTTCACTCGTTAGAATAGCCAGGTCTTGAGCAAATTCTGCAAAATTTGGGCAGGCCCAAGGAGGTTCAGGGAGCTCATTCCAATGTTTGGGGGCCAGATAAGAGAACGCATGACGCCCCATTTTAACTTTCCTTATTCTCCTGCCACAGAGCAGACTGCGATTACTGGATCTAAGTTGTCGCCCAGGTTGGTAGCCTTCAATTTTATTAGTCAGATACGCCGGGCCCAGACCGTGCAGGGACTTGAAGATCATGCAGAGTAACTTGAAGATGGCACACTTCCTTACAGGAAGCCAGTGCAAAAGGCGCAAGAGAGGGAGGGAGGAAGTTCATGCTGGTTTGTTAAGGGCCAGACGGGCTGCAGTATTCTGCACCACCTGCAACTTAGATAGCAGGTCTTCCCTAATTCCTACCAACAAGGAATTGCCGTAATCAAGGCGACTGATGAGAAGCGATTGGATAAGGGTCTTTCTAGCGTTCAGTGGGATCCAGGGAAAGATCTTTCTGAGTATCCACATGGTCTGATAACAGGTACCTGCGAGGGTTTTTACCTGATCTTCCATTGAAAGTTTATTATCTATTTTGACCCCTAAGTTCTTGGCCCAGTCCCTGGGGGCAGGTGCTTCTCCTAATTCTGTCTGCCACCAATCAGCACTCCACAGTTCTTCTGCCTTGCCGAACAACAAAATCTCAGTTTTAGAGGAGTTAAGTTGCAAAAAGTTTTTCCTTATTCAGCTGGCAATACTCATCATACAGGTAATCAACTTAGCCTTGGTTTCTGCGGGGTTGTTCTCGATGTGTACTATCAACTGCGTATCATCAGCGTAGGAGATGGTTTCAAACCCGTGATTTCTGATGATAGAGGCCAAGGGAGCGACATAAAGGTTGAACAGCATGGGCCTCAAATTAGAGCCCTGTAGGACCCCCTTATCCACTGCAGTTGTGGGTGACACAAATGAGTCTAGCTGAACACATTGTGTTCTATCCGACAAGTAACTCTGAATCCAGTCAAATGCCGGGCCTCTGACACCAATCTCTCAGAGCCTGTTCAACAGGATACGATGAGCGATGGTGTCAAAGGCCGCCGACAAGTCAAGCAGCACCAACATGACTGGAGAGTTCTTGTCCAGTGACATCATGAGTGTATCCATGACCTCTAGTAGAACAGCCTCGGTGCTGTAATTGGCACGGAAGCCAGACTGGGATGGATCTAGTATTTTATTGTGTTCTAAATAACTGGAAAGATTTAGGTGATTTATTGTGTCCATGATCTTAGAACAACACGGAAGAAGAGATATAGCACTATACTTCTGTAGGTCCATAGGATCTGCAGAGGCCTTTTTAAGCTGAGGCTTAATACGTGCGTTCTTCCATTTCTGTGGAAAATTCACCGTCGCTACTGAGATGTTACATATCTCTGCAAGTGAGTCCGCTACGACCGAGGATAGTTCAGACATGACCCCAGGAGGTGCCGGGTCTAAAACAGACCCCAATTTCGCCTGAGCTAGAAGGGCACCTACCTGTTCGCTGGTGATGATAGGGAAGCGTTGTAAAGATAAGAAACAGGGATTTTCCTGGAGGGGGACTCCCTCATCAGCTTGGTACCCCACTACCTTCACTTCCCCCACACTGCGCAGGAAAAGCTGGAGACCAAGCAAGGCTTCTATGCCATAGCTTGATTCCCGCATGTGTTTGGAGCACTTGACTGCAGACATGTCCTACCTGTGCCACCTGCCGGCACTGCAAACAATTACCGCACCAGAAAGCACACGCATTGCATCAATGTGCACGCAATAGCGGACCACCGGGGACTCTTCACCAATGTTGTTGCCAACTACCCAGGCAGTGTGCATGATTCCTACATCATCGTTCGCTTCCAGGATGGCACCTATGCAAATGCTGTGCTCGTTGGTAAGTTCCAAATGAACACACCACATGAACTGAAATTAAATGAAATGAAAAAGGATTTATAAAGCGCATGGCTGCCCGAGAGCGTCCCAGCGCTGGAGTACAGAGGACAACTAAGGGGAAATTGGGGGGGCACAGGCTTTTATGCATCTTGTGGGAACAGGAGCGTTTTCAAGAGCTTTCGAAATTTCAGGTAACTCGGTTCGGATCGAAGCTTGACCGGAAGGGAGTTCCACAAGGTCGCGGCGTTGACCGAGAAACGGCGCACTCCACTTCGGGCCTTCCTGACTCTTTGTACTGTGGCCAGATTACCATAGGCAAAACGCAGAGTTCTGGTGGCCTTGTAGGGATAGAGCATGTTTCTAAGGATAGGGGGCCCTTTGCCTTGAAGGGATTTATGAGTGATACACAAGGACTTAAATTTAATCCTTTCCCGGATTGGCAACTAGTGAAGGGCCCTGAGTGCCGGTTTGGCCGATGATCTCCGGGGAGTGCCTGTAAGCAGCCTGGCCGCTGAGTTCTGGACGCGCTGAAGGATGTTAATAGTTGATTCTGGGGCGGCCAGAAAAAGGGCATTGCTGTAGTCCAATCTGGACAGGAATAAACCCTGAATAAGCAACTTCCTGGATTGTGCTGGTAATAGGGTAGGATCTTACGAGCTGACCGGAGTAGTCCCACACAGGTGCCGGCGGTCTTTTTTGCCTGTGTCCTGAAGGAAAGGTCCTGCTCGAGCCACACCCCTAAGCTTTTAAGTTCCTTCTTCAGTGCTGGAAAGTCCCCCAGGCACGAGGGCCAGATGGAGGTAGGAAGAGATGTTATATGCTGGCCCAAAAGCATAAGTTCTGTCTTTGTGCCGTTCAATTTAAGTCGGGAATCACACATCCATGCGTGAATTTCAGAAAGGCAGTTATACAGGTTTTCTGAATTACCCTTCTCCAGGGAAAGCGAGACGATCAGCTGAGTGTCGTCTGCGTACGTGATGGCTTTAATCCCAAAGGGAGTGACCACATCCTCCAGTGATGAGCCCTGAGGGACCCCACACTGGAGGGGGAATGACTTGGAGCGCGCACTTCCTTCCCAAACCTGGAGGTTCTATTCTTCAGGAAGGATGTAAGCCACAGCAGTGCTGGTTCCCGTTACCCCTAGATTAAAGAGGCACTGGACTAAGATCTTATGGTCCACCGTATCAAAGGCTGCACTTAGATCCAGGAGGATCAGCACGGCTGATCCTCCGGAATCCAAGATGCACCTTGCCTCTTCGACCACTGCTAATAGTGCAGTCTCAGTGCCCTGCCCAGGGCAGAAACCAGTTTGGGAAGAACGGAGCAACCTATTGGTTTCCAAGAAAGCGGATAGTTGCTGATTTGCAATTTTCTCCGCGATCTTGCTAAGGCTCGGTAGCAGAGAAATTGGACGGAAGTTGGCTAACTCCAGGGGATCAAGTTCAGGCTTTTTTAATAGCGCCTTTACTACTGCCTGCTTCCAACCCGGGGGAACCACCCCTTGATCAAATGAGGCATTAATAAGATCCGTAGCCAAAGGGGAGATGGTAGGTCCCACCTGCTGTAGAATATACATGGGTGCCGGGTCATTAAGGGATCCACTCTTCATGGAGAGCAGAGCAGTTTGGAAGTCATCCCTAGATATCTGGGCAAAGAAATCCAGAGAAGGGCCAGAGATTGGAGCAGTGAAGTCTGCAGGAGCATGAGTATGGGACCTTTGCGGTAGAGATTGTAAGATGTTTAATACTTTATTCTCAAAAAATGCCGCTAATTGGTTACATCTAGAGTCCGACATGTCCTGCGCCATCGAGGGACTAGGAATTTTAAGAAGATCTTTCACTATTTCGTATGTCTCTCGAGATGAGTTAGAGGACGTTCTAATTTTCTCCTCGAAGAAGGAGGCCTGGGCTGATTTCCGAGCTGATTTATATGTCCTCATGGCTACTTTATATTTCTCCTTGTTAGGGGGGGCCCAATCTTTCCTCCACCTACGTTCCAGGTTTTTACTGATTTTTCTTAGGTCTCTAAGTTCTTGAGAGTACCATGGTGATTTGAAGACCCTGCTCTTCTTTTCCATTTTTTTCTTAGGTGCCACAGAGTCGAGGGTGTTATTCAGCCAATTGGTAAAATTAATGTCAGCCTTCACTGGGTCAGGATCAGAAGGGGGGGCAGTATGCTCTAGACCAAGGGTCCAGCTTTCAAAAGAGAGTTTGGACCATACTCTCTCCAGGGTACGAGGCACCTGTGCCCGTGGGCAATCAGTATTTGTTTGCCAAACAAACGGGACCAAGAAATGGTCAGACCAAGGCAAGGGGTGAGGGGAAAATACTTCTAGCTGAGTGATGTTTGAAAATATAGGGTCAAGAAGATGCCCCTTGGTATGAGTAGCCTCGATGTTTTTTAGGTGGAGCTGAAACGCATTTAGTTCCGATTTAAGATCGCATGCTGTCTTATGAGAGAAATCATCAAAATGAAGATTCAGATCCCCTAGTAAAATGAAGTTAGATGATGCCGCACAGGAGGTAATCGTAGTTTCTAGCAGAGAGCCTACGAATTGCCCTAGGCTGCCGGGGGGCGGTATACAAGAAGACCAGATAGAGATTTGTTTGGGGTAATTTGAAGGCTAAAGTTGACACTTTCACAGTCAAAAATTCCACCCTCATGTATCCTGCAAATAAACCTGTCCCTATAAACTATGGCCAGCCCGCCTCCCCTCCCCTGGGTTCTGTTGTGGAACTGGATAAGGAATCCCTGGGTTAGTGCATTGACGATGTCTGCCTCTGAATTGGAGGACAGCCATGTTTCAGTGAGAAACATTATATCCACATTAGTGTCCTGAATTAGTAAATTAATTTCTAGACAGTGTTTCGGTACAGATCTACAATTAAGCAATGCCAGGCTCACATACCTCGGAGTCAAGCGATTGCCTTTCGGAAGTGGATCGTCCTGGTAGAATGTCAATGATTTTAAAGAGGATGATTTAGGCCTTAAATGAAGGAGCTCATCCCGCGAATAACCAATGCGATATTCAGATGAATTGGACATAGTGTCTGGCCCTGAGCCTGGCCTGGCCCGGACGGGCCTAGACGGGCTTGCCTCTGGCGCACCTCCGGCGCGCCACCGGCGCGCCCGCCCGCTGCACGGACGGGAAATGACATTAATTTTGTAACCCTGAGGCCCCAAATCGACCTGCGCACTAGACCGCTGACCTTGTCCTCCCGCAATATGGCGCCCGAAGTCTGCGCCGGGGGGATTACGGCCGGTGAGTATTCGTGAGCCCAAATTCGGCTCTTCAGCAAGGTAGGGGGTCCCTATAGAGCAGTGAAACAGCACCAAATGCTATTAGAATCCAGGCACTGTAGATACGATTTTAGAACAACATAAAGCATAAAAAGTTACGTCTTTTAAAATAACGTGCACCAAGCATAAAACCACACAGTTTATTTTAAGCGTTCCCTGACTCCCGGCTTTTCGCCTCAGGAGTCCTAGTACTCTAGGGGAAAATTGGCTAAGCTGAGTCCAATTTATAGCGCTGAGGCCCCAAATCGGCCTGCGCACTAGACCGCTGACCTTGTCCTCCCGCAATATGGCGCCCGAAGTCTGCACCGGGGGGATTACGGCCGGTGAGTATTCGTGAGCCAAAATTCGGCTCTTCAGCAAGGTAGGGGGTCCCTATAGAGCAGTGTAACAGCACCAAATGCTATTAGAATCCAGGCACTGTAGATACGATTTTAGAACAACATAAAGCATAAAAAGTTACGTCTTTTAAAATAACGTGCACCAAGCATCAAACCACACAGTTTATTTTAAGCGTTCCCTGACTCCCGGCTTTTCGCTTCAGGAGTCCTAGTACTCTAGGTGAAAATTGGCTAAGCTGAGTCCAATTTATAGCGCTGAGGCCCCAAATCAGCCTGTGCACTAGACCGCTGACCTTGTCCTCCCGCAATATGGCGCCCGAAGTCTGCGCCGGGGGGATTACGGCCGGTGAGTATTCGTGAGCCCAAATTCGGCTCTTGAGCAAGGTAGGGGGTCCCTATAGAGCAGTGTAACAGCACCAAATGCTATTAGAATCCAGGCACTGTAGATACGATTTTAGAACAACATAAAGCATAAAAAGTTACGTCTTTTAAAATAACGTGCACCAAGCATAAAACCACACAGTTTTTTTTAAGCGTTCCCTGACTCCTGGCTTTTCGCCTCAGGAGTCCTAGTACTCTAGGTGAAAATTGGCTAAGCTGAGTCCATTTTATAGCGCTGAGGCCCCAAATCGGCCTGCGCACTAGACCGCTGACCTTGTCCTCCCGCAATATGGCGCCCGAAGTCTGCGCCGGGGGGGATTACGGCCGGTGAGTATTCGTGAGCCCAAATTCGGCTCTTCAGCAAGGTAGGGGGTCCCTATAGAGCAGTGTAACAGCACCAAATGCTATTAGAATCCAGGCACTGTAGATACGATTTTAGAACAACATAAAGCATAAGAAGTTACCTCTTTTAAAATAACGTGCACCAAGCATAAAACCACACAGTTTATTTTAAGCGTTCCCTGACTCCCGGCTTTTCGCCTCAGGAGTCCTAGTACTCTAGGTGAAAATTGGCTAAGCTAAGTCCAATTTATAGCGCTGAGGCCCCAAATCGGCCTGCGCCCTAGACCGCTGACCTTGTCCTCCCGCAATATGGTGCCCGAAGTCTGCGCCGGGGGGATTACGGCCGGTGAGCATTCGTGAGCCCAAATTCGGCTCTTCAGCAAGGTAGGGGGTCCCTATAGAGCAGTGTAACAGCACCAAATGCTATTAGAATCCAGGCACTGTAGATACGATTTTAGAACACAGCAACTCAGCAACTCCACAATCATGCAACTCTCAACACTGGTAATGCACATGTTACAAACTCACATACTTTAACAAGAACAAAGGTCCTGGGCTTATCAAATACTTTCAAACAATGTCAAACATAGACTTAAATAAGAACTATGGCGTGATTTCACATGTCCAGCCGGACAAGGATTTATTTGCAGAATTTCTGGAAAATAGACTGATAAAACATGAATCAAGAAGACTGGGCACAAGCCTGTACCAAGTCAAGAAAAAATATAGAAAGAATGAAGATTTTTGACAGGCAAAAGGTGGAGCAACTGGCAGCTTATAATACAATGCAATCTTGTATAAGCATGCACAAACAGTGACTGCACTTAATGTATGGGTTAAAGACATGCAGTTCTGTTATTACAGTCGACGTAACGTTTCGATCCCTAGCTCCAATTGTGTATTGGGATCATCTTCAGGACTAGAAATATTGCTATTGCCTGAGCTGTTTCGAGCCTGCGAGAATAAACAGGAAAAGAAATGGAGAAAAAGGAAAACATATTTTCAAATAGAAACTAGACATGTCATCCATGTACGCGTTCGTTCAGCACTCAAAAGTAATACTGGTGTGCCAGTGAGCTACAGCGAGTGAAGGGAACGGACTTGGGAGTGGGTGTGATGAGCTGGGGCCAGCTGTGAAAGGTCTAGCGAATGCAGGCATGACGTGCTGGTGCCCAGTGAGAAGGTTCAAAAATTATCATTAGTGATACCAAGAGGGATTGTGGTAGTGAACGATTGAGCTCGGCGAGTAAGTGCGATTCGTGACCATCTGGCACCTGTGAGTATTGAAACGAAAATAAGCTATAGTGCTGAAGCGGAGTCGTGCTTCGCGCGTTGGGACGTAGGGAGGGCGAGTTACCTCAATGCGAGATGCAGCCAGTGGGACGGGACGACAGCACGATATCAAGGCGCCTCATCCGAGAGCGCGGCTGCCTGTAAGGTGAAGGCAGACAATTTAAATCTGTCTTGCGGTGAATCAATTACGTTGTGGGGTAGGGGAATTGAGAAGGTTTACCTTGGGTAGGACTTGAGGAAAATTGAGCGATCTTGAGTAATTAGGAGTTGGCGGCTGTCAAAATGGACAGTCCGCTGGCTTCAAAACCTATTGAGACAAGGGGTGAGTCAAAATCAGACAGCGGAGAGAATGGGCAACCGTTGTATCATGACTATGGGCAGGAAAAGTTACCTTGAGAGGGTTCGCCAGCTTCCACTCTAGATGTTGTATGTATGTCCTACCCAACGCGCGAAGCACGACTCCGCTTCAGCACTATAGCTTATTTTCGTTTCAATACCCACAGGTGCCGGACGGTTCAGATTACCGTGTTTTCCTCAGACACGCTGCAGGAGCTCACCCGCCTACCAGGCTTGGTGAGTCTGGGTAAAAATTTCGGCACTACTAGCCGTTGATCCCCGCACGCCTCCACTCCTGACCACGGTCACGAATCGCACTTACTCGCCGAGCTCAATCGTTCACTACCACAATCCCTCTTGGTATCACTAATGATAATTTTTTAACCTTCTCACTGGGCACCAGCACGTCATGCCTGCATTCGCTAGACCTTTCACAGCTGGCCCCAGCTCATCACACCCACTCCCAAGTCCGTTCCCTTCACTCGCTGTAGCTCACTGGCACACCAGTATTACTTTTGAGTGCTGAACGAACGCGTACATGGATGACATGTCTAGTTTCTATTTGAAAATATGTTTTCCTTTTTCTCCATTTCTTTTCCTGTTTATTCTCGCAGGCTCGAAACAGCTCAGGCAATAGCAATATTTCTAGTCCTGAAGATGATCCCAATACACAATTGGAGCTAGGGATCGAAACGTTACGTCAACTGTAATAACAGAACTGCATGTCTTTAACCCATACATTAAGTGCAGTCACTGTTTGTGCATGCTTATACAAGATTGCATTGTATTATAAGCTGCCAGTTGCTCCACCTTTTGCCTGTCAAAAATCTTCATTCTTTCTATATGTTTTCTTGACTTGGTACAGGCTTGTGCCCAGTCTTCTTGATTCATGTTTTATCAGTCTATTTTCCAGAAATTCTGCAAATAAATCCTTGTCCGGCTGGACATGTGAAATCACGCCATAGTTCTTATTTAAGTCTATGTTTGACATTGTTTGAAAGTATTTGATAAGCCCAGGACCTTTGTTCTTGTTAAAATACGAATCACCCGAGGTCCTTGGCCATTAACACGGGTTCCCTTGTTCAAAATACTGCTACAAACTCACATGCAACATGCCAAACAACATGACCACCCACCATACATGACAGCACAACTTACTGTGGTAACCTGGGCTAGCCATGTACATGAGCCATCAATGGCATGGCCCCACAGCCACACAATAGCAGATTGTGGGTAGAGGTGGGAACCAGGCATGTGCGAAGGAGGCAAGTGACCCATGAATGAGAACGTACACAATGCCATGTGTGGCGTGGAGGTCCTGGACAGTCTGCAGTATGCAGGCCACAGACATGTCCATGTTGACACATACTGCTGGTGTTTGAAGTGTGGTGGACAATGGACGCAACAATGTCACCCCAGCCAGTGGGGAAGATCGCGGAAATGTAGCTTATGTCCCCCTCTGTAAGTGTGAGCGGAGTAAGTGTGTGAATAACAAGCACGTAGCTCTGGGCATGGTTCTCTTCCGGAATGCCCAACGTGTCTGCCAGGGCGGCCCCTCTCACCCTGCCACGAGGCCGATGCTGTGAGCGGTGGTGCCTATGATCCTGTGCGCCTGCTGCTCACCTGCCGACACCGGAGTGTGTCAAAGAGGGCCCACCACATGCCGGTGCAAAAGCCAAGCCCGAGGCCCGCAACCTTGGCAGCCTCCTCAGACCATCAAGGCCTCCGCGACGCGGGCCTGCAGTACTCCTTTCTCATTGACGTACTCCACTGCTGCCTCTGGCCTACACTGTGGTCAAGTAGGTCAAACATTTGGAACTGACTCTTGATAGCCCGATGGCCGAGTTCATATGTTCATGGGACGTTTGACATCACTGTACTCCCTTCGATATGGTGCCACCAACTCTGTTCATAGCATTCCAACCATACGTTTCTGTGGTCCCTTGCTGACTACCGCCTTCGGCCCACACTCTGGTCCAGTAGGTCACACATTTGGAACTGAGTCTTGATTTCTCAATGGCAGTCAATGGCAGAGTTCATATCATTGCACACAAGGAGAGGTGTAAGAGAAAGACGAGTTTCAGTCCGTAGATGATCGAACACTACCAACAACTGCTCTGGTGTCACTAACTCTGTGTATCGCAAGCCAACAACACATGGCTGTGTGCCCCTGCTGTCTGCTACCTATGGCCTACACTGCAGTCGAGTAGGTCTCACATATGGAACTGAACCTTGATTTTTTATGGCAGCGTTTATATCAATTTGCAGGCCTGCATACCCGTTCAGCTGTGGTGCCACTAAGTCTGTTCCCCGACATATATGGACACTCACTGGTTGAACTTTGGTGGTGTCTGAGTGAATGTCCTGTGGGTTGTCCTCATCATCATATAGCTGAAACCTACTTGGTGGTAAAATTTAGTCTGTAGCTTTCATCTCCTCCATATTGCCTCTTTCTGCTTGGTTCTGCCCTCTGCATCATGCCCTGGAAGAACACCTTCCACTGTCCCCCACATCCCTCTGTGAAATTCACCTTGGACATTGACGAAGACCCGCTCAGCTTGCGTGGCCCTACCTCAGTGCAAGTCACCATCCCATGGCAGTGTGCCTGTGCTGTCCGCAGTGCATCCAGGGCCACTAACTGTGCAGCTCAAGTCATGGACCCTTGCTGTTTGAACTTTAAACTTTTTATTGTCTGATCACTGTTGTAGTTGTTGCCAGCACCAACCAGCCCCTGAGGGGTGGCTTACACTCACCCCACACCCATCCAGAAGAGACGTCACTGGACATGTGTCCCTGGCAATTAAGGGGTCTGGGGAACATGCCCTTAGCCAGTCCCACAAACTATCTAAGTGTATCTGTGTGGTCATTATGTATGCATGAGGGCCCCGTGCCCTACCACATTACATTGTGCTGTGTACAGTAGATGCAACCATGTCACCTCAGGCAGTGGGGTAGACCTGGGACATGTAGGAGTGTTGTACCCCCTTGTAACTCTAACCGGTGTGGACTGGCATAAGGCAGTCAAGCGTAGGGGTGTGGTTGATCACCTCGGGGCTCTGGGCGTGGTTATGTTTTGGCCTTACCAAGGAAGTAGCTACTGCATGTGTCTCTGTTGTAGAGTTGGCGCCACCCGTCCAGCAATGGAAAATGTTGCAATGTAGCATGCTCCTGGAGTGCGTGCTCGGCCGAAGGGGTCAATGAGGGAGAGCAAGCTTGCTTGAGTTCAGGGCTCATACATGCCAATTGTTGTGTGTGTCGCTATTGCCAGCTGCATGAGCCATGGTCTTCCCTCAACCGCATGGCGAGTTCAGCCAGCCATGAACTCTACATTTCTGTCCGCCCTATTCTTACCAAAGGCCTACACACAGATAGCTGCCCACCTTCAGCGCACAACATCACAGTGTCGTTGTCAGGCTTGTGGACATGCGCAGACAGGCATGACAATGGTGTGCCATAGGGGTGCAAGTGATGCAACCGCGCTATGCACACTAGCAAATAGGCCCAGGGGGATAGATGAGCAGCAATGAGGCTACATAATACACATTGATAATACACATTGATGCCCATTTGCTTCAAGCAGTACATGTCAAACAGGAATCACTAAGTCACACATATCACACACCAATGTACAGCGAGCCTGCCAACACATCATGCAGAACCAACTATTGACTCACGTCTCTCTGCACTGTCACAGGTGATCAAGGATATGCACTCTGCGCTTGGATGATGACACCTCTCCGAGCCCCGAACACACAGGCCCTGAGGCAGTAAAATGCGGCCCAGTAATGCACCAGGGGCATCGTGGGACGCACATTTGGCGTGTTGAAGTCTCGTTTCAGGCGCCTGGACATCATAAGTTGGAAGACTCCTGTACATCCCAGACATCGTGTGCAAGATGATCTTTGCATGTTGTGTGTTGCACAACATATGTGTACGCACCAATGCCCCCTGGATACAGCTGCAAGATGGACCGGACTGTGATGATGAAGATGAGGCAGGTGAACCACACCCCACTGCAGTCGCAGCCATAATAGCCTGTAGGAACACCGTCATTGACAATTTCTTCACATGAGCATGTCACATTGTGACGGTCCTTAGCAATTATGGGACAGTACAAAATGACCACAGGGACAGCATGTGAAAATAAATGCATTACAACACACATTCCCTGAGAGCATGTCACTCATTTGTACAAGCACATCACTCCGACAAGTGTAAATGGAACATGTAGTGCAGTTTCATGATTTGTTAACCCCTTCGACGCTCATGACGAGCTGGGCTCGTCATGCAGTAGCCTCCTGCTACGCTCATGACGAGCCCAGCTCGTCATGAATAATGGTGTTCATGAAAATCCAGCACAGGGGAAAAATCCCCATAGCATTCAAAAGGTTAATAGATGTTGGGTGTGTCACCTCTGTACAGAGAGGCTGTTTAGTGTGTCACCTATTCGAAATGCCATTTCTGAGTGTCACAGATAGTACGGTATCCCACTCGTTGTCGTTTCTAATGTGTCCCACATCATTACATATTGGCTGTTATTTGTGACCTACAAGTGAAAACAGGGCTTCTTTTAGGGTCACATTTGTAGCACCATGATGCAGGGATGCACCCTGTGACTCAAGTTCTACAAAATTAGCAACATGTACGTAAGGGGGAGTCACCGCCCCTACATTCTTCCATGCTTTCATACTTGATTGGTCATGGACATGTCACGTCTGTGTGCAGGTGGTGTTGATTGTCCCTCTACAATGTGAATGGGAGATGCGGTATCACAGTGTGTTTCATGTATGTTTACGCATTGGCACAGTTTACATATAGACTGCATGTCAATGTACATTGTGACTGTTTGTGAGGAGATGCCTATTTGATGCGGGACAAGGGACATTTGTTCTACATCACAGATGTGAGGTTGTACTCGTTCATTGTCATCTGGGAATTACATGCCTGTCCCTAGTTATCTCTGATTTTTGTATCGCAGTTTGGGACATTGCAGCTTTTTTGCGTTTTGTGTTTTGCATTTTTTGCAGCTTCACGTTGATTTTGATGCTGTCATTTGACGCATTATCGTGAAACTATCGCATGGTACCGCCATGTTGAGAGTACAACGTTAACACAGTGTTATTTTGCCGAATTACACTGCAATGTGAAGAGTTGCCTTAAGCTAATTTTGTGATAATTATCACACGTTCTTGAGAATATCCCACTGAGGTTATTAAATTGTGTGATAGTAACCCCTGTTGTTGTGATGCACTTAGAAATGACAAAAGTGTGGTATGAAGCACTATATACTTATATTAATAATATTGTCATCATTCTACTTCTTAAAGGCTGTTAAACCTTATTGTTGTACTTAGATTTCTGACACATCTTTACACAAAAAATTGAGCACAGAGCTCTTCTGGTTAGTTTTCGGTCCTCTGTAACTTACTACTTAACAAGGCTGGGAATTCCAAAACTCCTTTTCGAGCTATGAGACAAAGAATCAACTATCCATTAAAGGACATATTTATGGGGATGTGACACAGCAAGCCACCCTGCTGAGCAGCACTGTGCCACAGGAAAAGGGCAGGAATGTGCTGTATTTAAAGAAGAATATGGTGCATTCCTGTCCTCGTTTTTGTGCTGGCACCATTTTGGCTGCCTAGTGCCAAAACATTGAGAAGGTAAAGTGGGAAAACCCAATACACCCTTGGAGGCTTGGGCAATGTCAATATTGTCAGGTAAAGTGTGCCAGCAAGGGAATTCACTTAAACAGTATATTTTGTAGAGACTTGTGTTCAACAAATTAATAGAGTTCAGTTATATAAAATCTTGAACCAATAATGTAATGAATTACAACAGTTCTGCGACGAATGCACCAACAAATTAAATACAAAAAGAGAGAAAAATACACGGGAATAATCAAAGTATAAATATATTTTCTTGTGACAATTACATTAAATAGGGTACAATCATAGCGGAAATAAATCTCATGTAGGCACATGAAAAAGGCAAATTGTAATCAAACCTATAATTCATGTGTATAAAACATCCATTCCAAATCAAATTAAATAAGTGGCGTATTTCAAAATTAATACAGAAATCACTTAAAATATTTAATTTATAAATATAATATAAAATATAAAAACACCCCAAATGTTCCCTGGGATGTTGATCAGCAACGGGCTAAGAGAACCTGGGTATATAGTACACATGAATACTACTGGACACTTTTTCATTGGAAAGATGTACCATGAACATTTTCCACCACTGATGTGTGCGGTATCTCCTGTGAGGGTCATGTTGTAGATGCAGCAGCCGTGGGAGGCACGTACACATCAGGAGCGGAAAATTTAGCTGCAGCAGAATTAATCTGTGCCAAACATGAGGCAGCACAGCAGCGAGAATTATCTGCTGTTTTGCAACACAGCAGCAATGTTGCGGTGGTAGGCAAACATGTCAGCCATGTGGGAGTCCTACTTCCACTCCATAGTCTCCAAGACGGTTCTGATAGACCCCAGCTCTTTAGTCATGTCACTGGTGCCACTTTAGCAGGGCAATTGTTGTTTCCTCTGCCTCATAACACCAGTGATGTCAGTCAGGGACTGCTGGAGGCCATAGATCAGAGAGTAGGTGCCTCTGGTGGCAGTGTTGTCTCTATTGGGACTGAGGCACCAATGGACTCCTCTAGGATGGCCGCCACAGTCTCCATCCCTGCCTGTACCTAATCTGCCAACTCCTGCTGGACTCCTACTGCAGTTCCTTGGAAGTAATCTGTGGGTGGCTGGCAGGTGGTACCTTTTCTTTGTTAGACAGGGGATGTGGAGATGCCACATTGATGCTGACCCTCCCGTGTCTAGAGATGGTGACCCAATCGAGTCCAGGAGCTCTAGGAGGGTGTCATGGTCGATGGATGGTAGGTTGTAATCACTGCCATCATCACTGTCAGTCAAAGAACTTTATTCGGTTAATTAAAACCATAAAAGCAATACATAATTCATAAAACCAAGTTAAAATACAATTAAACAAGTCTAAAGATTGATTGCTACTCCTTGATAGAAAACATGTTAAAAAAACACTTTACAAAAACAAGTTTAAAGAAGAATTGATAGATATGGGGTATTTCGGTGTATTTTAGAATATTCCCACCCAGTTTTTGCAATGTCAGGTTTGATGGTTAATTATTGGGGCAGTTCTTAATTTATTTTGTCTAGCGGCTGCTACCAAAAAACAAGCTGATCATCACCACTGATTTCCAGGACATGGTGCTGGACAGAAGGGGAGGGTTCATCCTCTGCAATTAGATGGTAAAATGCTATTGGTGATGTCTTTGATATGTTGACATGGTTTAAAGCGTGTGACAAACATAGTGCATTGCATTAAACTTTCAGTTCTTCATTGAAGCATAGGACAACTGTAACAATAGGATGTGGATGGCAGATAGCACTGTATTTCCCTTTCAGATGACTGGATCTTAGCATTGCTATCCCTACCATTGTGAGCCTACTCTAAGTGGATGGGCCGTGTCCTAACATTCAGATTCCAATACCTGATAGTCATGCCATTCCATCATGACCAGAAATGGTTATCTGCAGGGTGTCATACATCTTTTTAATCTGATCCATGCAATTGTATGTGTACATGCACCCTCTGGCTATATCAAATGTGGTCCTGATAGCTAACTTACTGCCACACAGTGATGGAACTCTTATCATACATTGACTCTCATCTGCCTACGACACCTATATTATGCATGGCCACCTTGAATCGGCTGATGTGGCAGGCTGTATCAGGTAGCACCACAGATGGTAGTGATGCTGTGAATGTTGACATGTACATACCGAGAGGCATGTTCACATAGAAATGGCACAACACAGCCCAGCAAGCACTTTAGCTATTTCAATCTGCGTCATTCCACATACCTAGGACAGCACCTTATTCACAAGGATAGGGCACACACCATGTATTTTCTCTTTCGCTGGCCAAGCACCAACACAGACACCCTTGTTCCATGGTGCAAGGGTGCCTTTGTTGGCGCATGGTTGTCCTTTTGCAGCAGGGCAGCGGTGTGCACAGGTGTGGCACATAATCCAGCAAATACAGCCCATCCATGCATTAGTAAATGATGCAGCTCAGTGTTGCATATTTGCTTGCATCAACACCCTGCGCCTTTTCACTTCAACTATGTCCCATGTTCAGATGGTGTACATAAGTACATTCACCCCCACACTGAGTCATATATGTGTAGACAAAAAGAGCTCAAGTGGTCCCTACCATATTTATTTATTTATTTTATTTACTTGTATAGTGCTAGAATCGACCCCCGAAGGGGTATCTCTGCGCTTAGGACGGGCTATGAGGGTGTATTGCAGTTACAGCAGGATCAGGTGCGGAAAAGAGTGGTCTTGAGCAGCTTCCTAAATTGTAGGTGATCAATGCATTGTCTCAGGAACATGGGTAGCTCATTCCAGTATCGAGGGACAAGATAGGAAAGGTCTCTTCGTCCTAATCTAGGCTTTCTCACCCGGGGCACCACAAGAAGATGTTTGGCACCCAAGCAAAGAGATCTGGGAGGTACAAATGGCATGGATTTCTCCGAAAGATAAGAGGGACCAAAGTTAGACAGAGACTTATGAATAATGCAGCAGATTTTAAATCCGACCCGTTGGTGGATAGGGAGCCAGTGCAGCTTCATAAGAAGAGGGTGCAAAGGGGTCCTAGAAGGAGCATTGTGGACCAATCGTGCCGCTCTGTTCTGAACTACCCGCAGCCTGCTGAGCGGGGCATAATTGGTGGAGATCAGCAGAACGTTACAGTAGCCCAGATGGCTTAATACAAGAGCCTGGACTAAAGTTTTACGGGTTGAGTCAGGGTGCAAAGGGAAGAGGCCAATTGTATGGAAACAGGACCCGGCTGTCTGAGCAGCATGCTCTTTCAGGGTGAGGGCTTGATTCAGACGGATACCCAAGCTTTTAGCTGTGAGCTTAGGAGCAGGATAGCCCAGCTATAAGGCTTGTGATGCTACCCTGTGGCAACATATGATGAAAATGCCCATGACCCTTCCATTGATGTCATGTCTAATCATAGATGAGCCAGGTCGCTACCGTTTGCCCTGCAGACAGTGAGGCAGAGAGCTGGAACATAGCTGCCTGCACTGCACAACATTACATATTTCCCCCCCATTGACCCTTTATGTGACATACACTTTTGCTGATATAGTTGGTCATAGTCATTACTGTCCTGTCCTGCAACACCAACCACTGACTCCTCAGAGATGACAGCGGGCACCTGCTCCTCCAAGGGATCCAGCTCCTCCTGTGGCACTGGACTACCATTGCCGGTCTGCAATGCTGCCTGTAGATTGATAGCCAGTTTCTATTTAGCTTTGTGCTTGTCATAGCAGCAGAGCTGCTTACAGCCCATCACTCTCCTCTTGACTTCAGCAATGCTGTTCACCTTGTTCAATATGGACTGCGATATGGTCTTTTTCTTCCCAATGACAGGTTTGAGCTGACAAAGAGCGGGTGTTGGTGCTCCATCACCTCCGCAATCAAGATCTCATTCTCCTACTGACTAAACTTGCACTCCTTCTTCCCCAGGGACTCTGGCTGGACATCCTGGCTGGTAGTGGAGTTGGGTGGGTTGGGCTATTGTCCTGTTCTGTGCTCATTCCTGGCCTCTTCATTCTTCTTTCAGGTAAGTGTAACTTTTTCTCTTCTTACAGGTTTATGTATTTTTTTTTCACACTAGGCACAGAAAAGTGAGGTTAGAGCAGCTAGCGTGTGTATTACAGCCACTAATTGGCAGAATGTCACTTTTTGTAGCATGACATGATATTTTTTATCAACAGGATGCTGATTATAGCTTCATTTTTTTCAGCTGCTAAAACGTCCTAATGCTATGTAGCACTGTATTGTAAATACAACTCTAACATGACATTAGGAAGTGTCATTTCACAGCGGTAAAAATGTTGCTGCTCCGCTGCAAAACAGTTGAGTACCATTTCTTGTAAATATATCCCATAGTTTGAGAGGGAGAAGAGGTGCTATGTTTAATACATGTAGAATGGGATGAAATACTGATATAATGAATTTTGTAGGCATTGAGACGCTTGAGGTATGTAATGTAAAATGTATATTGTGTTTCATTTTCAGATAACTACTTGTGTTCAAAGAGAACAATTTACGATTGCAAGATAACAACAGAGGTGGAAAAATCAAAAGAAACAGTACTACCTGCAAAAAACTAAAAGGAGATGATGGACAGAACATAGCGCGGAAAGAAACAACTACTGATCAGAGAACTAAGAAGTTTCTTAATGCAGAACAAATGTCTAAAAGGAGAGCTTTACCAACAACTGGAAACAAAACAGAGTATGTGATGTTCAAAGTTAAAAATTTTCTAAAAAAAAAGGTCAGTTTACAACAAGGCAGAAACAATTCAAAGAAATAAGAAGAAGACTGTTTATAAGTAGAGTAATACAGAATTTGGCAACAAATATAAAGCAGTATAAGAGAAGAAAAGCAGCATTTAGCAAAAAGAATTTTTAATAAAAGTAACTTTTGACAAAGTTTCAAAGGAGACTGGAAACATACACGAGAGGAGGTGGACACAAGAGGAAAGTGGACACGAGAGGCAAGATGGCGCCAGTGTGAGCAGTCGCCTTGCAACGCTCCGCCGGCCCGGATCCAAGTGCTGAGGCTTGTCGCTGTGCCATTGAAAATTGTGCCATTGTGGATCCCTTTGCTGATCCTTTCGTTGACCATGCTGATGATGTCGAACATGTCGATTTTATGACTATGTGGTGTTCGCGGGAGCAGCTGGGTTAGGAGACGATGCTGACGCCAACAACGTGACTCGGATTCTGTGATCTGCACTACCGTGAGTAGGAGGAAGTGGCGAACTGTGAGCCTGTGAGACGTAACCGGGAGGGGGGGGGCTCAGAAGCCCAGAAGCCCCAGAACGTGTTGGCTTGTGAACAGGGGTAAATTAGGAATCTGGCACATCGATGCACCTCAAATGCACCTAGATACAGTGACGCCGTGATCTGCTTCACGTTGCGAGTGAGGAGGTGGGCGGTAACTGGGACTGGTCGCAGCTGAAAAACAGGAGGCACAAGAGGCACAGGAGGTTCGGAGACACTAGAGGCAGGACACAGCGACAGAGACAGAATACAAAAAAGTTAAAAATAAAAGCACGCACCAAACACAGCCGGAGTCCTCTTGGCTCTCGTCTCTCGCATGCTCCCACAGTCACGGCCACACAGTTATATGCCGCCGCTGCAAGCATCAACATTCGCCACAGCTCTTTTACAGGCATATAAGCATATATGCTATAATAGGCACTAATTCAGAAATTGTCCGATCTTCTCCCTGTTGAAAACACATAACCTGACCTGCTGTCTGCTGTCTTTGTGCGATCGCTCTCTACTCATCTCCTCTGCTCCCCCCTACATCCTCGGAGTCTTCACTACAGAATCGGTGTTTGATTCACGCAGCCCGTCGCCAAGGAGACCCTGTGATTGACAGAGTGAGAGCTGAGTCATACAGTGGGAGGCAAAAGCTGGCGATACACTGAGCATACAGGCTACTGCAAAGAGCCAAGGCTGACTGACTGGCTGAGAACTGAAAACTGACTGCGGACGTGCAGAGAGATTCAGTAGTACATTCTAGATGGAATAGGGCTGAGTCGTGTTCGTGTTTGGGTGGGGGGCGAGAAATCTGGCAGAGAGTGTTTCAAGAGAGACAGAGAGGGCTGCAACGGAAGTCCACGTTTACCTCCAGGCATATTTAGCTTAGGAGGGGAAAAGAAGAATTCTAAAAAATAAAAAGGGCAGACTAAAACTATATTTATTTAGCTGCTCATCCAGCTGCCAAAGACACCAGGAGAGCCAGGGGCAACAGGAGGACACGAGCATCCAGGACCTACTTCAAGTGATAGTGCCTCAAAAAATCATTAACCCCACACCACCAGCAACTTCAACTTCAACTTCAACAGTCTCAACAGTAGCTATAGTAGCCTCAGTAGATTTGAGCCCAGACTTTAGAAGCAGAACAAGCCAAAAGATGGAGACAGAACCCTGTGCACAGAGCTGGCTTCATGCTGCCCAACCGCCCTACGAAACAGATGGAACAGATGGGCCAGAAGGAGCGCCTGAATTAAAGACGCACAAGCAGCTCAACTAGCTCAAACAGACCAAACAGACCAAACAGCCCAGGAATCAAAGATCACTCAGCATGCTAAAAGCACAGGGGGCTCTCTGATTCAAAGAAGACCAGAAACTAGGGGGGCCAGAGCAAAAGAGAGCAAAAATCAAGACAAAGACAAAGACATATACAAAGACATAGACAAAGATGAAGACAAAGTCTACAATAAGGACAAGGACAAGGATAGAGAAAAGAACAAAGATAAGAAAAACAAGAAAGTCACACACAGCGAGAGAAGCATTGAAAAAGACCTTATAAAACAAAAAAAGCAAGCGAAAGAAAGGGGGAAGAGCAAGGATGCAGGGAAGGATACAGCAAGGGATACAGAGGGTAGCGACCCCGAAAATCTGGAACTGATGGCAAAAAAGGCAAAACGATTACAAGCAATCAAGAACCGGAAAGCGTCCTCCAAGTTAACTGGTCAGCCATTGGAGCTCCAGCCAAGGATCTCAAATATTTTTGCTCCGCTTTCCAAGGACGGGATAGGCGAATTATCTACATCCAATCCATCAAATCCAAGAGCCCAACCTGTGGGCCGGGAGGAGCAAACCGGTGTGATCAAGGGGCCAAACAAGAAAGACCATGAACCTCCGGGAGCCATATGCGGATCCAAACCTGGACCCGGACCTGTGACGAACCACGCTGTAAGAACTTTGTCCGATCCTGAAACTTTAACACCATATCATATTCTGGGAAACGAAAAGGGGATATATGTAAGATTCTACCCGAAGGTCTTGACTATGCACCCAAGACTACAAACACTTTGCCATCTACCATCCATCCTCTACCCTCCAAAAAAACTAGGATACAATACTCTGAAACCCACCCGGCCACCGATGACTCCGAGTCAGATTTGTATGAAACAGGTATCTCAACGTCTAGCGAAATAAGTGACTCCAGTGATAATCATAACCTTGTTCCTACAACACCAGAACTTTCTGAACTATCCGACTTCGCTAGCACAAATAACAAGAAATCAAACGAATCTGGCCCAGACAATACTCCAAGAAAAAGGCTGGAAAAAAGAGAGATAGACTAAAAAGATACCACAAAGTGCTTTACGAAGAAACCACAGATCAAGGAAGGAATACAGAACAAACAAAATATACAGGAAAAAATTCAGCTCCAAAACTCACATTAGAACCAGACCATCAGCAAACTGTTCAGAACGAGACCACAGGGAATGATTATAACTTACAGGGACATACAAAGCTGACCGGTAAACAAAAAGAACCAAGTCTGAGCGAAATACTCAGCTCAATCAAAAGCTTGCACGAAGAAGTCAAATCCGACAACAAGAAGAACCACACCGCCATACAAAAACTACAAGGTGCAATTAAAAAAGTCGGTCTAACTTGTTCTGAAATATCGGATAGAATGGTCTCTATGGAAACACGCACCGAAAACTTGGAAATAGACGTGGCCAGCCTCCAAATGCAATGTAAAGATCAAGATGGCATTATAAAAGATCTGGTGCTAAAGGTTGAGGATCAGGAAAACCAAGCAAGACGAAAAAACCTCCGCTTCCTCGGAATTCCCGAAGGTGTAGAAGGAAAAGATATAAGAGCCTTTATGTTCTTCCTCCTTAAGTCAGCCTTCCCTGAACTCCAGTGCTGGGAAATGGAGAAGGAAATACAGCGTGTGCACCGTTTTCCATTAACTTTACCGAAGCGAACTAAACCTTCACCATATCCAAGAGCGATATTGATATATTTTGGGAATTTCCTGCTTCATGAAGCTATATATGATCTCGCTCGGCCCAACCGCAGGAGGGAATACCAGGGGTTCAAGTTTTTCGCACGATCCAATTTTGCTCATGCAACAGTGGAACGGAGATGGAGGCTGCGACAATTAATCACACCATTTGAGCAAATAGGAGCCACCGTCTACTTACAAGAACCAGCCAGACTAAAAACTATCTTCAACAGGATAACACGAAGTTTCACGAGCGAAATTCAGGCTGAGTCTTACCTCAAAGAAATTTCGCCCTCTAGTAACCCCCAACCAGAAAGACTACAAAAGCCGGTGGCTAGATAAGTCTCAGAAAATAAATGAAGCAACTTAACTAAACATTCTGAGCTGAAGAGGGTGGAAAAGGGTGGGGGGAAACAAAAAAAAGAAATCTTAAAAAACTAATGAACATAATATGACGTAATATATGGATATCCACTAATGTACAGAGGAACTGTATTTCGGCACTCTTAAATTTACACTTAAAATTGTATTTTCTCTGTCCAGCACACCGGGTTTGGGAGGCGGGGCGGGCGGGGGGCGCACTGACCAGACTGACGCCCACACCTGGATCCCCACGGATGCAGGAAGCCTCAAGGGGTGGTGAGGGGGAGGAGGGGGGAGGGGGGGCATTGGGGGGCAGGAAGAAGAGTACACAAGCAAATAAAACACGCGTAAACACAGTTATACTATGTTCTAAAATAGGCAATAGCAAAAGGAAAACAAAATATTCATGCTATAGTATTATAAACGGAAACAAAGAAAACAAGACAAAGATCAATGCAAGGCTGTTACAGAAACCTAAAATAATATGGCTAAATTAAGGATCCTAACTATTAATATTTGTGGTCTCAATGACACGAATAAAAGACAAAGGGTGGCAATTGGACTTAAAACAATAGGACCTAACATCATATGCATGCAGGAGACACATGTAGAAGGTTCACAGCAACAATTATTAAAAAACATGGGGTATAGACTGATCATTTCAACATCACAGGCAACCAAAACAAGGGGGTAGCCATCCTTGCAACTGGTGTGGGGTTACAGTTCAATCGGTCTAAAGCCGATAAACTAGGGCGCTGGGCAATAACAGAATGCCTATTTGGTCAAGGGAAGAAATATACCATATGCTCAATATATGGGACATTAACAGATGACCCAGAATTGTGGATATTCATCTTAAACGAACTGGCCCACTGGTCACCTCCCTTCATCATATGTGGCGATTTTAACCTGAATCTACCCCCTGATTGGCAATCAAGGCATGACTTTACCTACAAAGGAAGGAAGCCAAGGGTATTTAATACACTAAAAGAAATATGCACAACACATGGTCTAGGCGATTGTTGGCAAGCCACACATTTTTCTCTCACCCACATAATAAATTAACAAGGTTAGATTACATGTTGATTTCAAATACAATCGTATCAAAATGCACAATAGAGAAACTTCCCCGAGTGTTATCTGACCACAACCCACTGATGCTCAGTATAGACATAGAAGGTAGTTACCAACGCCATATACCTAGGTGTAAACATAACAGCAGACCTAGACAACCTAGTTAAAATTAACCTTAAACCCCTCATAAACCAAGCAAGTAAAAACCTCAGGAGAATTGACAATCTTCATTTGACCTTAGTGGGGAGATGCAATGCTATCAAAATGCTATATCTCCCAAAATTCTTATATTTCTTTCGGACCATTTGTCTAGATTTCACCTCACAAATATTTTCAGATATAGATAACCTATTCTCACAGTTCATATGGAATTATAAAAAACCACGTAGGGCACTCAAATATACTACACTCCCCAAAGAAAGAGGAGGGCTCTCACTACCGAATTTTAAAACATATTGGTGGGCCACTATACTACAGTATAGCAAATCACTACTGACTATGCATAACGCTCCGGAACGCGAAGACCCGATCCCGACACCGCAGGGCTTAATATTAGGTAGTGAAACACAAGCACATCTCTGGCGATTAACCTATAATTGCTACTACAAAAAAGTGCAATTTAAAACCTTAAGGGGTGTATACTCAGCCTGGAACAACGTCCAAAAGCTTATGGGTATCGGGAGATTTTCTCACTACACAACGTTAGTGGGAAATGCCAATCTCCCAGAAATGTTTAATGACGCATGCATGATCAGGTGGCAAAGGGCAGGGATTACCCAGTGTGGTAATCTCTACTCCAATACAGGATTCAAATCATTTGATGAACTGAAAACAGAATTCGGATTAAATCAATCAGATTTCTTTACATTTTTACAAATTAGAGATTTCTTATTGAAGAAAGGGGGAGGCCCGGCAAAATTTGGAAAAATCGACTTAATTGACACAATAACTCTTAACAGCACAATAAAGATTGGAGGTATATATAACAACCTTATATCCACAATACCCGATGACTTGCAAAAATATATAACATAATGGCACGAAAAATTAGATGTGGGAAAAGATACCTGTGAGAAAGCACTCATGGCATCCCAACTATGGCTAATGTCGGCCAACCTTCAAGCCCAATATTATAAAATCTTTTTCCAGCTATATTATACCCCGAACAGGATTGCCAAATCGGGGCCGGGGAAAGGTACAGAATGTCCTCGCTGTAAGCAGTACGAGACAGACATTGTACATATATTCGCAACATGTGTCACACTAGGTACTATACGTAGGGAAGTCTCCACCTTTTTATCTAAAATCTTTAACATGCAAATCGAAATAACAACGGCAGAAATAATGCTTGGCCTAGATGGAGACATCCGCCCACGGGAAATCCAAGGACTTATTTTTATTGCAGCAGCGGTATTCAGATTATGTTTGGCTACAGCATGGCTAGGCCATACCCCCCCTGCCTTTGAACAATGGCGGGCCAGGCTCCTGGCCGTATATAATTTAGAAAAGGCCATATACCGAAAGAAAGGCAGAAAGAGAAAGAAAATGGGGCTAAAAATTTGACACAATGGATACAGATCTCGGTGGGATAATTATACAAACTAATCTGTTTGCAATTGTTTATATTGAGAAAGCGTACATTATGTTTTTTTGTTGTTGTTGTTTTTTTCTTAATATAATTTGGACACAGTAATGCCATGTACTATGTAATGTGTTTTACTTTTTTTTATTTTTGATTCTGTTATAGCATGTACTCAACTTGCGGGGGAGGGGGTGGAGGACATGTTAAACAATCGTAATAATGTACTGCTCAAGGAGGGGTTAAAAGGAAAAAAAAACTCAATAAAAATGTATTAAAAAAAAAAAAAGGAAACATACATTTAGTAAGGAGGCTTTCTTTAATAACGAAAGCTATTGTCAACAAAACACATAATAGCATGCAGTTGCAACAACTAGACGATGCAATGAGGTAAAAGATGGTACTTTTATTACTAAAGAGGGGATGGTTGATAGAAATGTAGAAGAGGTAATAGCTAAAGCGGTACAAGGAAGGCATAGACATGCTCCTGTGTTTAAATAGGAAAGTATTAGTATTTGTAGTTTTCACCAGCAATCAATGTATATATAAAGGTATTTTATATGTCAATTTCTGGATAGAAGTGTGAAGTGCAAAATTGCAATCTTGCAAGTTTTAGGTCTGCACAAAGAGAAACAAAAGACTAATTTCCAAGTTTAAGCGTTTGAAAGAAATGTGGAGTAATTTTGCCCCAAAATTTAAATGTAGAAGAATGATTAGTTAATGGTGCTATGGGTAAAATTATTGATTTTATTAGCTTTCCTAACAGGAGTGAGATTTACGGCCACATGCATCATTAAAGCCGTTTGCAATTCCTAAATTGCGAAAATTAAGGAATCGCAATTTAGAAATCGCAAACGGCAAATCAACAACAATTCGCATTTATTTTTGCGATTCCTTATTTTTCCTTAATTGCGATTCACAATTTGCGAATCGCAATTAATGAATCCCTTCCCATTGATTCCTATGGGCCAAAAGGCCCATAGCAATGAATGGGAAGGCATTCATATTTTGCGATTTTCATTTTGCGAATCGCAAAATGTGAATGCAATTTCAAGGGTGCAGGGGGGGTCCAAAGAACCACTCCCTGCACCCCTGAAATGTAACTTTAAATGCAATTTACATACACACATGCCCCAAGGACATGTGTGTGTGTAAATTAAAACTTTCAAATATGTAACTTGTGCATGTTTGAAAGTTTTCGGTATATTAGCATGAAGTTCAACTTCATGTTAATTTACCCCTTCCAATTTGCAAATTTGCAATTTAAAAATGATCATGCATTGCATTTAAGAAATCTCTAATTGCGATTTCTTAAATGCAATCGCAATTTTAGAAATCGCAACATGGTTGCCATTCCTAAAATTGCGAAAAGCATGATGCATTCAAAATTTGAGAATTGCATTCGCAAACAGCCGAAAATTGCGATTCGCACCGTTTGCGAATGCAATTCTCAATGATGCATGTGGGCATAAGTTCCTAGCAATTAAATGTGACCAGATTGATAGCATAAAGCCGATTTGAATGGCCATTGTACATTTTTGGCTTGTGAAAGACTTATATGTGCTATGGAAACAGTTTCGAGTTTCTCTAGCATAAACTGGACATTTTCATACATTTCAAGGTATACATTCAGAGTAGATTCAGCATTGGTTAATGTTGGGTGTTCAGTCTTTAAGAAAGGAATGTAATATGTAGCCTTACCTCGAGTTAGAACATTATCCTGTTTGTATTTATTGACTTTGATGACTTTAAAGTAAGTGCTGATCCAAGTTGTGTTAAAAAGTACAATTGCTAAGGGCATTTTTATGTTCCTCATTTAGAACAGTATCCCATTTGTGAAAACTACACCATCTGTGCAAATCAATAACTTACCAAGGAGTGTAGTGATGTTGATGAAAAGAAGAAAAAGAAGGATAACAATAAAGCTGTTAAGAACAGGAAAATTGACAATGAAGGTTATATTCTTGGTTAACAGTTGTCAAACCCTTAAGGTGTCAACAGCTATGCAAATGTTGTTCTAAATGTACTCTTTCAATTAGCTCATCTTGCATATGCAATTGAACTGAAGCCAGAGAAGAGATTGTTTTCTGCACTGTGTGCTCTGGTGCAACATTTACATAGTGAAAAGGACTGTAACACATTATGCTTCACACATTCGAGACCCTATAGATATATGTAGTGGATCAGTACAATTTACTATAAACACGCAACATGATGCACAGCCATTTATAATGGTGACCTTTAGAGTTTTAGAAGAAGAAGAAATATGTATTGATGAGGTATTTGGCTATAGTCACTCAATGAACCATGAGTGTGAAGATTGCTCATTAACATCAACTACAGAAATAGATTCGGAGTGATATCTTATTTAACAATAACAGATTGCAAAACTGTGTCTTTTAACAGATTTTTCAAATAAGCTTCACAAAACAATATCTGCCAAATTGTCGATCAGATCTCATGTCAACATTATGTCTATGAAGACGTGGTAAATATCCTATTTTAATGCTACAACAATGCAGAGCAGATGGAAGTAAAATGGAAATGGAGATTGGAAATTTCAAAGCAGGACAAATATCTATTTCTGTAAGAACATATACTACCATGGCTATTATAGTTCATGAAGGACTAACTGTCATATCTGGTCACTACAGTGTCTATGTGAAAAGTAAAACTGAATGGACTTAATGTAATGCTAGCACCCTCAAATTCCAACAATGACTGCCGCATAAGCTACCAAAGTCTTATCTTAGTTACTGGAACTGAAGTTCTAAGTATGAAAACTGTTCTAAAAAGTGGAATATTCCAGTTGTTGTAGATTCCTTATCAGGATTTATGACATCATCCGGCCTACCTGGGGTGAAGTTTTTTTAAGGCTTTCCATATGCTACTATGCCTTATATATCTTGAACTAGTTCGAATGATCAAGATTTCATCTACAGGATATATTTCTTTACATTAATAGAGGGAGTATAGGTAAAATTATTGCTTAAAAAATTGTAGTGAGTGCAATGCACAGTCTTGCTTAATTAAAATGACAAGGGCCAGAATTAGGATGTACAATGCATATTTCATGTATGTTACATTTTCCTATGTCCCGAACCCTATTTTGAAATTTGGTAACCTAACAGTGAATCACAAAATGGGTTAGCGATTCAGTATTAGGAAGGAGTGTGTTAAGGGCACTCCTTCCTAATAGCGATTCGCAGTGGTGTGTGTGAATGTTTTGTAACCCAAATGTGGTCTCAAAACATTTGCATTTTGCCACTTAGTTCGAGTAGGTGGTAAGCCATTCATAAAAGAAAGGAATCCTTAAGGAACTCTTTTCCCTATACAAATGTTGTATACAGACCACTGCCTACTCTTAAAAAATGTAAGGAAAGCTTTTCAATTTTCTTTCTGAAATAAATCCTGTTTCTTTTAAGAAAAATGGGCTGCCGTAGGAAAATGCCTCTTTTGACATGGGTACCCCCCACTTTTAGCCTAATGTCTGGTGTGATTTTGAACTGAAAGTGCAATGGGACCCTGCTACCAGGTCCCCAGTGCCAGATCTCTTTCACAAAAACTGTACCACGATTGGAACAACTTCAGTTACCCCTGTAAGTCCCTAATTAATGTTACCCCTGGTACCTTGGGCATAGGTTCTGAAAATGGTCCTCTGGGACTGCAGCACTGGTTGTGCCCCCCCAGGGAACCCATGCCAAGGCTATGATTCCTGGGTAGGTTCCGCACACATGTTATAATGATTGTATGGTTACAGCCTTGTTAACTGCTAGGGGTCAATAGTTAGTAACTAGGTGATTAGATGAATGTATACATAGAGACTGCATACTTCAATTACTACTTAGTTTCTGCCAGCCTGATTACAATGTCATCAGTGATGTCATCAGTGATGTCACTGATCATGTCATGAATGATGTAATATGTGACATCATCAGCAGTGGATTGCGGGCGCGCGAGTTATAGTGAGTCCAACTAATTATAACAAGGGAATTTCAATGGTTTTGTATGAGTAAAATGTTCAGCTAACTATAACTGGTGTGAAACCTATGGTTTTTTCTGTGAATTTCAAAGGTTTTTTAAATGCTAATTCCTAACTATAACAAGTGTGAAACCTATGGTTTTTTCAGTGAATTTCAAAGGTTTTTTAAATGCTAATTCCTAACTATAATGATTGTGAAACCTATGGCTTTTTCAGTGAATTTCAAGGGTTATTTAAAAGCTAATTCCTTTGTATATCGAGTTTGTAACCTACGATTTTTAAAGTTTTTTTTCTTAGCTTTTTTTTATTACTAGTAATTATTATATTTTTTTTTCAAAAATTATTTTTTCAATGTATTTTTCATGTTTTTTTTTTTTTTTATCATTTTGTCCTGGAGCGCTCGGGGTGCGCTCACCCGAGAGCGCAGCGAGAGCGCTATTTCCGCGTGCGTAAAAAAAAATGTATTTAAACTAAATAATAATGCAAGACATTCAGTACCACACTTATAAAAGTAGTATTTTTGATTTTCCGAATTAAAATGATTTTGCATTTCCGTAAAGCTGGCAAAACGTCATTTAGGCGCGCCGGGTAAGCGCCCACGGAAGTGCCTACGTTCGTGCTGCGTAAGCGCCCCCGGAAGCGCTCCGGTGCGCGCAGCGTAAGCGCGTCAAGTCATGTGACCTTAAAATAACTCTTTTCATAGGTTCTTAACAGTTTTTTTACAAATAATGAAAACCCCACCCATTTCCTTCACTTCTTCTTTCAGTTTGGAGACAGCAAGACCTGTTCTTTACTGTTCTACCTTTTTGTGAAAAGAATGGCTGCTAGACCCCCCAGTAGCAGTGAGGACTCGGATGAGTTCATTCAGGAAGAGTCTCCTCAGCCCAGGGTAAAGGAGCATTTCATATGGAAGTTTTTTACCATACCAGCACTAAAAAAAGGTGAATGCTCCAAAGGTGGAGTGTAGAATTTGCCAAACTGTGCTTTCACGGGGTGACCCGACAAGGAAGTATAGTTTTGGCAACTCGCCGATGATTCGCCATGTTCAGAGGAGGCACCCCCAGAACTATGCCCGGGAGAGTGTCAGGGCTCTGGCACGAAATCCCCCAAGGGATGGTGCTTCAACTACTACTGGAGGACCAACTACATCATCCGTGAGAGGGAGACCTGAGCAGCTGATTCCTAACATCCAGCCTGTTTTTGATGGCATTACTATAAAATGTAAGGGCTGTGATGAACTCCTTTGTTACGGAGAACAAAGTATCATGAACTTTGTACGTACAAGGGAAAACGACCGCTGCCGTCCCCACCCCTAATTTTTACTCTTTTTTTTGCTCCTGTTGAGCAGTTTGACATTCCCTGTTTTTGGGGTTTTTCTCGCAAAGAAAACCTAAAAAAGAAGAAAAAAACAGTTTTTTTTAGAACTACCTCCAATTCTCCAAAAAGAGCTGTATTCTTAACAAATTCAAAAGGAGTGAGTGAAGTGGAGTGCAGTGAGAGAAGAAAGGAAAATGAGTGAGGGAGCAAAAAAAGGGACGATAGGGGAAGGGAAGTGAAGTAGGGGGATTGAAAGAAGGTGAGTGTGGGAGTATGGCTGAGTTATAGGGTGTGAGCGTGACAGAAGAGGAGTGAGAGACTAAGGGGACGGAAAGAATGAGGCTAACAGAGAGAGAATGAGGGAAGGGGAGTGTAGAACTAGGAGGACAGAGGGAGTAAGACAAGGAGTTAGTAAAGTGGAGTAAGGAGAGTAAGGGAAGGGAAAAGAGTGAAGGAGTGAAAGAAGGGAAGAGAGAGGAAGAAAAGTAAAGGAGAAAGTCTGAAAGAAGGTGAGTGTGGGAGTAAAGCTGAGTTATAGGTAGTGAGCGTAATAGAAGAGGAGTGAGAGACTAAGAGGACGGAGAGAATGAGACTAACAGAGAGAGAAGGAGGGAAGGGGAGTGTAGAACTCAGAGGACAGAGGGAGTAAGAGAAGGAGTTAGTAAAGTGGAGTAAGGAAAGCAAGGGAAGGGAAAAGAGTGAAGGAGCAAAAGAAGAGAAGAGAGAGGAAGGAAAGTAAAGGAGAAGGTCTGAAAGAAGGTGAGTGTGGGAGTATGGCTAAGTTATAGGCAGTGAGCGTGACAGAAGAGGAGTGAGAGACTAAGGGGACGGAGAGAATGTGGCTAAAAGAGAGAGAATGAGGGAAGGGGAGTGTAGAACTAAGAGGACAGATGGAGTAAGAGAAGGAGTTAGTGAAGTGGAGTAAAGAGAGTAAGGGAAGGGAAAAGTGTGAAGGAGCAAAAGAAGGGAAGAGACAGGAAGGAAATTAAAGGAGAAGGTCTGAAAGAAGGTGAGTGTGGGAGTGCAGCTGAGTTATGGGGAGTGAGTGTGACAGAAGAGGTGTGAGAGACTAAGGGAATGGAGAGAATGAGGCTAACAGAGAGAGAATGAGGGAAGGGGAGTGTAGAACTAAGAGGACAGAGGAAGAAAGAGAAGGAGTTAGTGAAGTGGAGTAAGGAGAGTAAGGGAAGGGAAAAGAGTAAAGGAATGAAGGAAGGGAAGCGAGAGGAAGGAAAGTAAAGGATAAGGTCTGAAAGAAGGTGAGTGTGGGAATATGGCTGAGTTATAGGGAGTGAGTGTGACAGAAGAGGAGTCCGAGACTAAGGAGACGGAGAGAATGAGACTAACAGAGAGAGAATGGAAGTGTAGAACTAAGAGAACAGAGGGAGAAAGAGAAGGAGTTAGTAAAGTGGAGTAAGGAGAGTAAGGAAAGGGAAAAGAGTGAAAGTGTGAAACAAGGGAAGAGAGAGAAAGTAAAGTAAAGGAGAAGGTCTGTAAGAAGGTGAGTGTGGGAGTATTGCTGTGCTATAGGGAGTGAACGTGATAGAAGAGGAGTGAGAGACTAAAGGGGCGGAGAGAATGAGGCTAACAGACAGAGAATGAGGGAAGGAAAGTGTAGAACTAACAGGACAGAGGGAGTAAGAGAAGGAGTTAGTAAAGTGGAGAAAGGAGAGTAAGGGAAGGGAAAAGAGCGAAGGAGTGAAAGAAGGGAAGAGAGAGGAAGAAAAGTAAAGGAGAAAGTCTGAAAGAAGGTGAGTGTTGGAGTAAGGCTGAGTTATAGGCAGTGAGGGTGATAGAAGAGGAGTGAGAGACTTTGAGGATAGAGCGAATGAGACTAACAGAGAGAGAATGAGGGAAGGGGAGGGTAGAACTAAGAGGACATAGGGAGTAAGAGGAGTTAGTAAAGTGGAGTAAGGAAAGTAAGGGAAGGGAAAAGAGTGAAGGAGCAAAAGAAGGGAAGAGAGAAGAAGGAAAGTAAAGGAGAAGGTCTGAAAGAAGTTGAGTGTGGGAGTATGGCTAAGGTATAGGCAGTGAGCGTGACAGAAGAGGAGTGAGAGACTAAGGGGACGGAAAGAATGAGGCTAACAGAGAGAGAATGAGGGAATGGGAGTGTAGAACTAAGAGGACAGAGGGAGTAAGAGAAGGAGTTAGTGAAGTGGAGTAAAGAGAGTAAGGGAAGGGAAAAGTGTGAAGGAGCGAAAGATGGGAAGAGAGAGGAAGGAAAGGAAAGGAGAAGGTCTGAAAGAAGGTGAGTGTGGGAGTGCAGCTGAGTTATAGGGAGTGAGTGTGACAGAAGAGATGTGAGAGACTAAGGGAATGGAGAGAATGAGGCTAACAGAGAGAGAATGAGGGAAGAAGAATGTAGAAGAAAGAAACTGAGGGAGTAAGAGAAAGAGTTAGTTAAGTGGAGTAAGGAGAGTAAGGGAAGGGAAAAGAGTAAAGGAATAAAGTAAGAGAAGAGAGAGGAAGGAAAGTAAAGGATAAGGTCTGAAAGAAGGTGAGTGTGGGAGTATGGCTGAGTAATAGGGAGTGATTGTGACAGAAGAGGAGTGCGAGACTAAGGAGACGGAGAGAATGAGACTAACAGGGAGAGAATGATGGAAGGGGAGTGTAGAACTAAGAGAACAGAGGGAGAAAGAGAAGGAGTTAGTAAAGTGGAATAAGGAGAGTAAGGAAAGGGAAAAGAGTGAAAGAGCGAAACAAGGGAAGAGAGAATAAGGAAAGTAAAGGAGAAGGTCTGTTAGAAGGTGAGTGTGGGAGTATTGCTGTGTTATAGGGAGTGAACGTGATTGAAGAGGAGTGAGAGACTAAAGGGGCATAGAGAATGAGGCTAACAGACAGGGAATGAGGGAAGGAAAGTGTAGAACTAACAGGACAGAGGGAGTAAGAGAAGGAGTTAGTAAAGTGGAGTAAGGAAAGTAAGGGAAGGGAAAAGAGTGAAGGAGCAAAAGAAGGGAAGAGAGAGGTAGGAAAGTAAAGGAGAAGGTCTGAAAGAAGTTGAGTGTGGGAGTATGGCTAAGTTATAGGCAGTGAGCGTGACAGAAGAGGAGTGAGAGACTAAGGGGACGGAAAGAATGAGGCTAACAGAGAGAGAATGAGGGAAGGGGAGTGTAGAACTAAGAGGACAGAGGGAGTAAGAGAAGGAGTTAGCGAAGTGGAGTAAAGAGAGTAAGGGAAGGGAAAAGTGTGAAGGAGCGAAAGATGGGAAGAGACAGGAAGGAAAGGAAAGGAGAAGGTCTGAAAGAAGGTGAGTGTGGGAGTGCAGCTGAGTTATAGGGAGTGAGCGTAATAAAAGAGGAGTGAGAGACTAAGAGGATGGAGAGAATGAGACTAACAGAGAGAGAATGAGGGAAGGGGAGTGTAGAACTAAGAGGACAGAGGGAGTAAGAGAAGGAGTTAGTAAAGTGGAGTAAGGAAAGCAAGGGAAGGGAAAAGAGTGAAGGAGCAAAAGAAGAGAAGAGAGAGGAAGGAAAGTAAAGGAGAAGGTCTGAAAGAAGGTGAGTGTGGGAGTATGGCTGAGTTATAGGCAGTGAGCGTGACAGAAGAGGAGTGAGAGACTAAGGGGACGGAGAGAATGAGGCTAACAGAGAGAGAATGAGGGAAGGGGAGTGTAGAACTAAGAGGACAGATGGAGTAAGAGAAGGAGTTAGTGAAGTGGAGTAAAGAGAGTAAGGGAAGGGAAAAGTGTGAAGGAGCGAAAGAAGGGAAGAGACAGGAAGGAAATTAAAGGAGAAGGTCTGAAAGAAGGTGAGTGTGGGAGTGCAGCTGAGTTATAGGGAGTGAGTGTGACAGAAGAGGTGTGAGAGACTAAGGGAATGGAGAGAATGAGGCTAACAGAGAGAGAATGAGGGAAGAGGAATGTAGAAGAAAGAGGACAGAGGGAGTAAGAGAAAGAGTTAGTGAAGTGGAGTAAGGAGAGTAAGGGAAGGGAAAAGAGTAAAGGAATCAAGTAAGAGAAGAGAGAGGAAGGTAAGTAAAGGATAAGGTCTGAAAGAAGGTGAGTGTGGGAGTATGGCTGAGTTATAGGCAGTGAGCGTGACAGAAGAGGAGTGAGAGACTAAGGGAACGGAGAGAATGAGGCTAACAGAGAGAGAATGAGGGAAGGGGAGTGTAGAACTAAGAGGACAGAGGAAGAAAGAGAAGGAGTTAGTGAAGTGGAGGAAGGAGAGTAAGGGAAGGGAAAAGAGTAAAGGAATGAAGTAAGAGAAGAGAGAGGAAGGAAAGTAAAGGATAAGGTCTGAAAGAAGGTGAGTGTGGGAGTATGGCTGAGTTATAGGGAGTGAGTGTGACAGAAGAGGAATGAGAGACTAAGGGGGCGGAGAGAATGAGGCTAACAGACAGAGAATGAGGGAAGGAAAGTATAGAACTAACAGGACAGAGGGAGTAAGAGAAGGAGTTAGTGAAGTGGAGTAAGGAAAGTAAGGGAAGGGAAAAGAGTGAAGGAGCAAAAGAAGGGAAGAGAATGGAAGGAAAGTAAAGGAGAAGGTCTGAAAGAAGTTGAGTGTGGGAGTATTGCTGTGTTATAGGGAGTGAGCATGACAGAAGTGGAGTGAGAGACTAAGGGGACGGAAAGAATGAGGCTAACAGAGAGAGAATGAGGGAAGGGGAGTGTAGAACTAAGAGGACAGAGGGAGTAAGAGAAGGAGTTAGTGAAGTGGAGTAAAGAGAGTAAGGGAAGGGAAAAGTGTAAAGGAGCGAAAGAAGGGAAGAGACAGGAAGGAAAGTAAAGGAGAAGGTCTGAAAGAAGGTGAGTGTGGGAGTGTAGCTGAGTTGTAGGGAGTGAGTGTGACAGAAGAGGTGTGAGAGACTAAGGGAATGGAGAGAATGAGGCTAACAGAGAGAGAATGAGGGAAGAGGAATGTAGAAGAAAGAGGACAGAGGGAGTAAGAGAAAGAGTTAGTGAAGTGGAGTAAGGAGAGTAAGGGAAGGGAAAAGAGTAAAGGAATGAAGTAAGAGAAGAGAGAGGAAGGAAAGTAAAGGATAAGGTCTGAAAGAAGGTGCGTGTGGGAGTATGGCTGAGATATAGGGAGTGAGTGTGACAGAAGAGGAGTGAGAGACTAAGGGGACGGAGAGAATGAGACTAACAGAGAGAGAATGACGGAAGGGGAGTGTAGAACTAAGAGAACAGAGGGAGAAAGAGAAGGAGTTAGTAAAGTGGAGTAAGGAGAGTAAGGAAAGGGAAAAGTGTGAAGGAGCAAAACAAGGGAAGAGAGAGAAAGGAAAGTAAAAAGGGAAGGTCTGTAAGAAGGTGAGTGTGGGAGTATTGCTGTGTTATAGGGAGTGAACTTGATAGAAGAGGAGTGAGAGACTAAAGGGGCGGAGAGAATGAGGCTAACAGACAGAGATCTGGCCAAGCTGGAGGTTCCTACTGCCAAACGAGTTCGGATGGGGGGACGGTCCTTCCAATTTGTGGCAGCTCGCTTCTGGAATGAGCTTCCTCTTTCCCTTCGCAAAGCTAAGAGTCTTTTGGCTTTTAGGAAAGAGCTGAAGACCATACTCTTTTCCGCGTAATCACTACGACTGTGGTATTGCTCCTTTGTGTTTTCAGGTTTCAGGTCTCTTTTGCCAAAGCGCCGGGACACCCCTTGGGGTAGCCGTGCGCTCTAAAAGTATGGCCATAACATAACATAACATAACAGAATGAGGGAAGGAAAGTGTAGAACTAACAGGACAGAGGGAGTAAGAGAAGGAGTTAGTGAAGTGGAGGAAAGAAAGTAAGGGAAGGGAAAAGTGTGAAGGAGCGAAATAAGGGAAGAGACAGGAAGGAAAGTAAAGGAGAAGTTTTGAAAGAAGGTAAGTGTGGGAGTGTAGCTGAGTTATAGGGAGTGAGCGTTACAGAAGAGGAGTGACAGACTAAGAGGATGGAGAGAATGAGGCTAACAGAGAGAGAATGAGGGAAGGGGAGTGTAGAAGTAAGAGGACAGAGGGAGTAAGAGAAGGAGTTAGTGAAGTGGAGTAAGGAAAGTAAGGGAAGGGAAAAGAGTGAAGGAGCAAAAGAAGGGAAGAGAGAGGAAGGAAAGTAAAGGAGAAGGTCTGAAAGAAGTTGAGTGTGGGAGTATTGCTGAGTTATAGGGAGTGAGTGTGACAGAAGTGGAGTGAGAGACTAAGGGGACGGAAAGAATGAGGCTAACAGAGAGAGAATGAGGGAAGAGGAATGTAGAAGAAAGAGGACAGAGGGAGTAAGAGAAAGAGTTAGTGAAGTGGAGTAAGGAGAGTAAGGGAAGGGAAAATAGTAAAGGAATGAAGTAAGAGAAGAGAGAGGAAGGAAAGTAAGGAATAAGGTCTGAAAGAAGGTGAGTGTGGGAGTATGGCTGAGTTATAGGGAGTGAGTGTGATAGAAGAGGTGTGAGAGACTAAGGGGACGGAGAGAATGACACTAACAGAGAGAGAATGACGGAAGGGGAGTGTAGAACTTAGAGGACAGAGGGAGAAAGAGAAGGAGTTAGTAAAGTGGAGTAAGGAGAGTAAGGAAAGGGAAAAGAGTGAAAGAGCTAAACAAGGGAAGAGAGAGGAAGGAAAGTAAAGGAGAAGGTCTGTAAGAAGGTGAGTGTGGGAGTGTTGCTGTGTTATAGGGAGTGAACGTGATAGAAGAGGAGTGAGAGACTAAAGGGACGAAGAGAATGAGGCTAACAGAGAGAGAATGAGGGAAGGAAAGTGTAGAACTAACAGGACAGAGGGAGTAAGAGAAGGAGTTAGTGAAGTGGAGTAAAGAAAGTAAAGGAAGGGAAAAGTGTGAAGGAGCGAAAGAAGGGAAGAGACAGGAAGGAAAGTAAAGGAGAAGTTTTGAAAGAAGGTGAGTGTGGGAGTGTAGTTGAGTTATAGGGAGTGAGCGTGACAAAAGAGGAGTGACAGACTAAGGGGACAGAGAGAATGAGGCCAACAGAAAGAGAATGAGGGAAGGGGAGTGTAGAAGTAAGAGGACAGAGGGAAGAAGAGAAGGATGTAATGAAGTGGAGTAAGGAGACTAAGGGAAGGGAAAAGAGTGAAGTAATGAAGTAAGAGAAGAGAGAGGAAGGAAAGTAAAGGAGAAAGTCTGAAAGAAGGTGAGTGTGAGAGAGGAGTGAGGAAAAGGGGAGTAAACGTGGGGATTCAGAATAAGTGAGGCAAGCACAATAAGGGAACAGAGGTTAGTCAGAGAAAGAGTGAGTAAACGGCAGTAAGGTGAGTAAAGGAAGGAGAATGACTGAGGGAGCAAAGGAAGGGAAGAAAGGGAAGAAAAGTGAAAAAAAGGACTGGGAAAAGGTGAGTGCGTGACGAGAGAAAGAAGAAGGGTAGTTAAAGATGATGAATGAGGATAACTGAAGAAACTGGAGTAAGGGAACAATGGTGAGGGAGGGTGAGTGAAGGGCAGGGAGGTTGATTAAAAAGGGAAAATAAAGAGAGGATAAAAGCAAGTGAGCTTGAGACATGGGAAGTGAAGAAGTGAGAACATAGAGGTAGTGAAGGAAAGAGTGACAGAAAGGAACTGAGTGAGAGAGCAACGAAAGGTAAGTAAGGGAGTATATGTGAGTTTTAGGGAGTGAGCATGATGGAAGAGGAGTGAGAGAGTGAGAGGATCGAGAGACTGAAGCTAAGAGAGAGGGAATGAGGGAAAGGGAGTGAGGATGTGAGAGGACAGAGGAAGTTGGAGAAGGAGTGAGTGAAGTGTAATAAGGTGAGTGAGAAAAGGGGAATTATTGAGGGAACAAAGAAAGGAAACAAGGGGAAGGGGAGTGAAGTAGAGTGACTGACAGCTGGAAAGTGGTGGATTGGAGAGAGGGAAAGGGCCATGAAGGAGTGGATATTGAGAATAAGTGAGGAAAGTGGAATAAGGGAAGGATTAGGAGGAATAACTCAGCCACTCTTACACAAAATATTATAAAGGACTGTTAAAATGTGACCATGGCTTTCTGGAGTGTTAAAAACATTGAGCGCCGTCGACAGAGGCAGTCTCTTCTCCGACCCTACCAGGATCGAGCCAAAGGATAAAATTGAGGTTAAACAAGCACTGTATGCACTTTATAACTCCGAACGAATGGGAAGAGAATCATCAAAATCAACTGTTGTAAAATACATGGGGAACGAACTATGTAGACAACCACTCCCGCACTATCTTACTCTACCCATGACCAACTGGGAGAGATCACTCTTGTTTCGCCTAAGAGCGGGTTCTGTGAAATATCTGTTGGCCTTCCCTCTGGGCTATCAACATAGCACAGAATATAACCCATGTCCGTGTGATGGTGTTAGCACACAAGATGATTTGCACTTCCTATTCTTCTTTAAATTTTATCTAAAATATATCAATTGGTTTTTAACCCCATATTTTAGGAAACATACAGCCTGATTCATGAAGCGAAATAGCGCCCGCAATGGCTGCGAAAATGCAATAGCGGGTTCAAAATACGGAATTGGCATTCAATAGCGAATTCGAATAGCGAATTCGCAAACACAGAATAGCGATTATAATAGCGATTACGCTATAATAGTCACAGATTCCCGGTAGTCGAGCATTAGCGATACGGAAATAGCGACCAACCACGGAATCTGCGAAATGAATAGCGAAACGCAATTTATTCTCTATCGGCATTCATGAAAAATATACAATAGCGAAAAACCCCAAACTCGCACTTTTGCGCGGCGCAAATTAAGGACAACTCAAAGCAGGTGGTAACCATAAAAGCCATGATTAAGTAAAATTTGAAAAACAGTTGGCCAATCACCAACAGGTCCAGGCCTGACCAATCACACATAAGGACATTCAGCAGCAGCATTAGGCGTTCCACAATGCCAGGAATGTACATGGTGGTGAGGCGGCGAAGGCTACAGCGAGCAGCACGGAGGAGACGCATGAGGCAGGAAAGGATTTACTGGCAGCGGGTCACCTTGCTGGGCCAAACCAGAGAACAGATATATGCTAAATACAGGCTGAATGGGGAAATGATCATCTGGCTGATACATGAACTTGACCCCCTCATGCAGCACCCAACAAGGCGAAACAATTCGGTGCCTACACATGTGCAGGTATTGTGCAGCCTGCACCTCCTGGCCTCCGGCAGTTTCCAGGGCATAGTAGCGGCTGCTGGGGGGATATCCCAGCCCACCATGTCACGCTGCCTCCACACTTTCGTTGACGCCATGCTCACCCAGCTCCACCGCCACATCACATTTCCCACGAGCCAACAGGAACTGGACCTGACAAAACTTCAATTTTACAATGTAGCCCATTTTCCCCATGTCCTCGGCTGCATAGACTGTACCCACGTCGCCATCTGCCCACCAGCTGCCACGGAGTATATGTACCGCAACAGGAAGTCCTACCACTCCCTCAACATACAGATGATCTGCAATGCCAAGACCATCATCACTGACATTGTCGCCCAGTACCCAGGGAGTACCCATGACTCCTTTATCTTCAGGCACAGCGGACTCCACACACGACTGCTCAGGGGAGAGTTTGGGGAAGGACACCTACTTGGTAAGTACACTTTGTCGACAATGTCACATTGCAATGAAGTCACTGCGCTGCACAGGCAATCAACATCTGCTCCTCTCATTCAGGTGACAGTGGCTACGCCCTACGGGAATACCTCCTGACCCCTTACCTCAACCCTGCCACACCTCAGCAACGGCGCTACAATGTTGCGCACATCCGGACAAGGAACTGTATAGAAAGGACATTTGGCCTGCTCAAGAGCAGGTTCCGTATACTGCACAAGACAGGTGGGGCCATGTATTACAGTCCTGCTGCCTGCTGCCGCATTGTGGCTGTCTGTGCAATGCTTCATAACATTGCAACCAAGCGCCGGATACCTGTTGAGATCTCAGGCAGTGAATCAGAAGGGACGACCGGCCACCAGCACATGCGCACCATGCACGCGGGGAGAACCCAGCTGAAGGGCACAGACGTCGCAACCACATCACACAGAACAATTTCTAGCCCACCCTCTTCCCCCACCCCACATATCACAATTGCATGCAAAATGTAATGATTACACAAGGCTAATGTGTGCTGCAAAATAAATATATTTGTTTCATTCACAAGAAAAAGGTAATCACTACAACTATTTACAACTAACAGTATTCCTTCATACTGCATTGTGAAAGTACATGGCAGGCTTATAGTCAGCCTGTGCCAGTGTTTTTCTGACAGAGTCAAGTGCGCCTCCTGCGCGTTATGCCCAAGCGCCTCTGAGGCTCATTCTCTTCCGGGGCACCTGTACCAGGCATTGCCCTGGTGCTGCGCCTAAGTGGCGGAACAAGTGTGGCAGATTGGCTGCTAACGCTGGAAGCCCCCTCACTGCCATCGTCACCCCCTACAGTGGCAGGTAGAGCAGGAGGGTGTAGTGCCGTTACCGCGGTGGTTAGGTGCTCCAGGACCCTGGTGATGTCCTCACAGCACTGAACTAGTTGGTGCTGCTGTGTGAGTGACCGGCGCGACAACTGTGAGGTGGCATTTGCAGCCACATAATTTGACCTGCTGTAGGAGGCCAGCCGGCTCATGAGCTGGTGGTGGCGCCGGCTTGCTGCACTGCGCTGCTTGATCATCGCAGCAGTGTTTGCCTCCATGGCTGCAGTCATGCGGCCCATGGCCGCCGTCATGCGGTCCATGCGGTCTCCCACTCCCGCCACATTGCGCCCAATTTTGTGCAGCTGGAGCTGTATGGCACCTTGCTGCTGTGACTGGCGCTGATGGATCCTGAGCATGCGCCTCTCTACGCTCAAACAGGCATGGCGCTGTCCATTGCCCCTCCTGCTGATTGGAGCTGTGGTGTGACGGCGAGAACTCCCACGCCTGCTCTGCTGGCCTGTCACAGTGGCTGGCCGCTGTGTTGCCGCTGTCGCAGGCCCAGATGTCGTAGCACCAGCTGCAGGTGGTGTCACAGCAGGCGTTGCTGGTGCGGCAGGGACTGGAGGCACATTAGTGGGGTGCCTGGCTCTGGCTGCGGGTGGGACGGCAGATGCAGAGGCCACAACGGTGGGGGGCCTGGCTTTGGCTGCGGGTGGGACGGCAGATGCAGAGGCCACAACGGTGGGGGGCCTGGCTTTGGCTGCGGGTGGGACGGCAGATGCAGAGGCAACAACGGTGGGGTGCCTGGCTTTGGCTGCGGCTGGAACGGCAGATGCAGGGGCCACAACGGTGGGAGGCCTGGCTTTGGCTGCAGCTGGAACGGCAGATGCAGGGGCCACAACGGTGGGGGGCCTGGCTGCTGGTGTTGTTGCAGCGGCAGGGGCTGGTGCCTGGGTTTCCGGTTGTGAATCCTCCTCCTGGGCCTCCTCATCTATCTGCAGCCTCTCGCTGTCACTGCTTTCTGCGCCACCTGTGAGGGTAAGTGGATACTCATTAGTTGCATGTGACTGCCAGACGTGCTGATGTTACATGCATGCTGGGTGACATTCCCTGGATGGCTGTGGATTTGCGTACTTTGGAACCTGTGTGGCTGCATTGTGGTACTACTACATTGTGGACATACTACATCTCCCACAATGCTTCAGGGCATTTCCTGATGCGCAACAAAGGCATGACTAAGGGCCATTATGTGAGCCTATTTGGTCAGGGACGGTCATAGGGGACAGGGTCGCAGTCGCATGCCACTTACCTTGGGTGTCTTGGGTGGGGTGGGAGGAGTCCAGAGGTGTGACGCCAACGCACGCCTCCCTCTCAAGGGTGTTCTCGACCTGGTCCTCCAAGGGTGTGTTGGGAGGGACTGTAGGTCCGCCACCTCCAGTGCCCGATGCCTCTCCAAGGCGCTCCGCCACCCTCTCCTTGGCACGACCTCGGAGGTCATACCATCGCTTCTTGAGCTCCTCCAATGACCTATCGGCCACACCCACGGAGTTCACACTGGAGGCTATTCCCAGCCAGATCCTCCGTTTGTCTTGCTCTGGGACCTTCCTGGAGTTGATCCCGAAGAGTCTGTCGTGGTTGGCCACCACCCCTTCTATCAGGTTCTCGAGCTCCTGCTCTGAGAACTTCAGCTTCCTCTTACGCCCTGCGCTGTTGCTGGGGCCAGGAACAGGTTCCTCAGATATGGCAGCAGTTTGGTAGTAAAGTCGCTATCACTAGTTTAGCTGCTGCTTTCCGACTTGCTCCCTCGAGGTTTGCCTCACTGTGGTGTTTGGGGGTGGGAACTGCCTGCTTCCTGGTTGTGATGTCATCACTGTGCTCGAAAAGCGACTTCCCATTTTCCCGATCGCGCGAGATTGCGACTCGCATTCCCGATCGCACGAGATTGCGACTCGCATTCCCGACGCAGGTAGCCGGAAATAGCGATTATTCTGCGATTATAGTTAGTCGCTAACGGATTTAGCGCCCGCGTGCGAGTCGCTTTTTTTCCCCGTAATGTACATGAATTCTGATTTGCGAGTTCTCAATAGCGATTCGCATTTTAACGCTATTTGAGACTCGCAAATGCCGTTTTTCATGAATCAGGCTGATAGATCCCTCTCGTTGGGGGAGTCTTATCTATTGTTGGTTTCCCTGGATTCAGATGAATTAATCTTTCGTACTAGCACTTTTTTGAGACTGATAACACGAGTGCACAAAATGATGGAAAACCCCTGAAATTAGCCTCATCAAAACTGTATTATATTTGTAACCATGTATTTTTGTATAATGCTGTGTTATATAAATGAATTGTTTTTATGTGGTACTTTTATGAATTTTATGAAATTCGAATAAAGGTCTTTTGAACTTGAACTTGAATAAGGGAAGGGAGGTGAGGGAGAGTGAAAAAAGGCCAGTGAGGGTGAGTTAAGAGGAGTGATAGAGGGTGGAAATAGGTGAGTGAGCATAAGAGAATGGGAAAATAATATATATTTAATAATAGAAAATACAAAATAATTTCAACAACATGTTACATGGTTTATTTTTTAACTTCTCAGAATATATTGAATTTCACTTAAAACAGTGACTTCAATAGTACTCATCATATTACAGCGGGCACAAAAAACCACATTCAAAATGATTGTGTTTAAAAAACCCATACAATCTTTTAATAAATAATGTAAAATTTAGAAAAAACATATCTAAACTCACTTTTGATCCATCCACTTTTCCACGAGGCCAAATAGTATATGGAAAGTCCTTTGCTTTGTAAATTAGTCCAGAGTATTCTTAATGTCTCATTTACCCGAGTTTCTGAAAGAAAAGCTCCAACATCTTTTACATTATGAAACAAGAGTTTTATTTCCACCTCTAGCTTACTTTTTTATAAATATTTTCTATAATACTCACAGCACACACTATGTGATATACATATACTATCTCTATGAGAACTACATGTTTTTAATTATCTTCATCACTCTCATTCAGAAAGTAATTTTGAACAGCAAACTAAGTTATATTAACTGTTGCAATCTTCATAGGCCAATTACCTTTCCTAAAATTTCGGTTGTAAGAACACTAGGTAAGAATGTTGTAAGTCAGAAGGCAAACGTTGTTTGAAAGTCAATTGAGTATCATTACAGTGATTCCATCCTTTTTGACATTTTAAATAAGCTGTGTAATGTCCTGATGTTGTTGAAGGAACATCATGGTAAATATTTGCTGCAGTTGTAAAGGTTCTTCATAAAATTGATAATTGAGAAGCCACAACATTTTTAATTAAAGTTGTCAATTTAGTTCCATCAGATCTACATCGTTGGAACATTAAAATTACATTCTGTCCATATCTTTGTATAAATAATGTTGATAACATTGCAGATTTACATTGAGTACAGACCATGCTTTGATTTGCTTGTCTAACTAGATTATTAAATGACACTGATTTGCAGTCTGGTAAAGTCAAATATATAAATCTTTCAGTGTCTATTGTAGTACTACTTGAAAAGGAGCAACTGTCGCAGTCATGCTGCCATTTATAAGAAAGGCCAAAAAGATTTTCTACATCTACACCTTCATCTTGTAAAACAACAAGCATATACATTAGAAATTCCTGACAATCATGCTGAATATTCTGTGAAAATTGTTTTTGACCAGAACATATGTCTAAAACATTTCGAATTTCAGAAACACTTTGTATTTTTGTTCTATCACTGCTACATTTGTCAAACACAGAATTTAATAAACAACAAAATGTTTGATCATGATTTTCAGCAATCTTTTCTTGTACAGTTTGGAGAAAAAAACAACGTTAACCACTACATTAGCATAGCAGTTGACACCAGAACTGTTTTCAAACTGAAATCCAACAACATCTTTACCTGAATCCTTTTCCTTTCTGCTTACAATTACTGGTTCATCTACTTTTTTTCTTTTTTCTACAACTTCACTACAATTTTTCTCATTTCTTCTTTTTCGGCCTACCACACGCTTTTCAAATAGAGGATATTGAGGTAAATTTGGAGCATACTCTCTTCTTAACCTTTTATATTCTTTTACACAATTTAGATCTGCATTTATCTTTGTCTCATCAAAATCAATCAAGTACAATCCAGATAAAGTTCTGACTTGAGATAAAGCAACATATGCCATACCCTCCTTGAACACAGAACTTCCAATATTCACCAAAGCAATATCCACACTTAAACCGTGAGATTTATGAATAGTCTCTGCATATGATAAAAAAGAAACAGGAAACTGTTTTCGGCGGACATATAAATCTTTCACAAGCAAAAATCGCGCAGAACAACGACTGATTTGTTGTACTTCTTCAATACCATCAAATTTAATATTTATAAATTCAATTCCATCTCTATTTCGGTAATTCACAAAATCAACAACATGACCCATTGCTCCATTTACTAAACCTCTTTCCACATGTAAATTACGTCGTAAAATTATACGACAATTTAAAGATGCGTACAGAGTCTTTTCTAATCCAGCAGTTTTAGATATTGTCTTCTCTAAAGAATCCAATTTTGATTTCAACTTTTCAGACAAAACAATAGTTGCTCCTTCATGTTCTATTTTATCAATAGCTTCCAGTTTCACAATCTCTTGATTTTCTAACTTTAACATTTTGTTGTTGAAGATTGAACGTTCTTTTAGAGTTGGCATCAAGCATATAACAGATTTGTTTTCAGGAATTTTCATAAAAATATTCTCTGGGAGAATGTTTTCTTTTGGAAACAAATTTGAAATTAATCGTCCATGTAAAGCTTCTTTGCCATGCTCAGTTAGTTTTCCAATTCTAACCTCTTGTAGAATATTTTTATAATCTTCATCCTTTGCCTGTCGCATATTTTGAAGCAGTTCTGCACATTTGAAATTTAACCATATGTTAACATTTCCAATGCTTCCTAAGCACTTCCTGGTATCTTCATGCGTAAGCATTTTAAACACTGGCTGTCCTTTCCCTGGAGCTAGTTGCAGTAGATCTCCAAAAACAATGATGTGTTTGCCTCCAAATAACACATCATAGTCTGTTTTAAGAATTTCTTGCATTCTTAAATGCACAAAAGCAAGCATTACATGTGATACCATGCTTACTTCATCAATGATAAGAAGTTTAATTTTCTTTAGGACTCTCGAAACTTCACAACAAGCTTCTCCAGATAGCTTGTGGTATTGTAATTTGTTATCATGCTCCACTGGCAGCATCAATAAGCGATGTAAAGTAATCCCTTTAATGTTGTGTGCTGCCAACCCAGTTGGAGCAGTAACAAGTACATGTTTTTAAAAAACATGGTAGATTACATGTTACATCCTGGTCATGTGCCTAAGATCACACTGATGGGTGAATCGAGCTTCACTCACAGTGTGATCTTAGGCACATGTCCAGGATGTTACATGTAATCAGTAATTAATGTTATGTCTTGCTTATATATAAGTGGCCTGTTTTTGGCCTGTAGAGACAGTGAAATAATATGAGCAGAGACACACATACTGCTTGCAGAGACAGAGATGGTAGATTATATGTAACATCCTGGTCATGTGCCTAAGATCACACTATGAGTCAAGCTTCTTTTTAAATAGATCTGGGTGAATAATGAGATTAGTTGATGTCTTTAAAAATATGGAAGTACATGTTTTTTAAGAACATGGTAGATTACATGTAACTTGCGGGTCATGTGACTAAGATCACACTGTGAGTCAAGCTTCTTTTTAAATAGATCTGGGTGAATAATGAGATTAGTTGATGTCTTTAAAAATATGGAAGTACATGTTCTTTAAAGACATGGTAGATTACATGTAACATCCTGGTCATGTGCCTAAGATCACACTGATGGGTAAATCAAGCTTCAGTCACAGTGTGATCTTAGGCACATGCCCAGGATGTTACATGTAATCTACCATGTCTGTCTCTGCAAGCAGTATGTGGGTCTCTGCTCATATTATTTCACTGTCTCTACTGGCAAAAAAGGCCACCTATATATAAGCAAGACATAACATTAATTTCTCATTACATGTAACATCCTGGTCATGTGCCGAAGATCACACTGTGAGTGAAGCTTGATTAACCCATCAGTGTGATTTTTGGTACATGACCAGGATGTTATATGTAATCTACCATGTCTTTAAAAAACTTGTACTTCCATATTTTTTAAGACATTAACTGAGCATGTCATTCACCCAGATCCATTTAAAATCAAGCTTGACTCACAGTGTGATCTTACGCAGATGACCAGGATGTTACATATAATCTACCATGTCTGTCTCTACAAGCAGTATGTGTGTCTCTGCTCATATTATTTCACTATCTCTACAGGCCACAATCAGGCCACCTATATATAAGCAAGACATAACATTAATTTCTCATTACATATAACATCCTGGTCATGTGCCTAAGCTCACACTGTGAGCGAAGCTTTATGCACCCATCAGTGTGATCTTAGACACATGTACAGATGTTACATGTAATCTACCATGTCTTTCAAATAAAATTAATTCCATATTTTTAAAGACATCAACTAATCACATTATTCACCCAGATCCTTTTAAAATCAAGCTTGACTCACAGTGTGCTCTTAGGCACATGACCAGCATGTTACATGTAATCTAACATGTCTGTCTCTGCAAGCAGTATATGTATTTCTGGTCATATTATTTCACTGTCTCTACAGGCCAAAAACAGGCCACCTATATATAAGCAAGACATAACATTAATTTCTCATTACAAGTAACATCCTGGTCATGTGCCTAAGATCACACTGTGAATGAAGCTTGATTCACCCACCAGTGTGATCTTAGGCACATGACCAGGATGTTACATGTAATCTACCATATCTTTAAAAACATGTACTTCCATAATTTTAAAGACATCAACTAATGACATTATTCACCCAGATCCATTAAAAATCAAGCTTGACTCACAGTGTGATCTTAGTCACATGACCAGCAGGTTACATGTAATCTACCATGTCTGTCTCTGCAAGCAGAATTTATGGCAAATGTGTGACACATCTGAATGCCTTCTTGATGGAACCAAAGTAAACAAGCATTGAAAATGAAATAGATCTCGCCCTCGTTTAAGTTAAAGCCATTCTGTTTGTAATGAGGTGGCTTTTCAGCTTTGCTGTTAATAGTGTTTTTCAAACTTTCATGTAAATAACATGCATATGTATGCATATATGTATATGTATGCATGCATTTATATTTGTATTTATATAGATATGCAGATTATATATGTTTATATATGTATGTATTACCTACTGGCGGTCGCCAGTAGGTAGTTATAGTCAGGACCTAGTTTCCATAGGAAAACCGCAACATTCTATTGGGAATAACTTTGAAGTTGATGGACGGAATTGGCTGAATTTCTTCAAGACAATGGCCAGCTCCGCTCCGCTCCTTCCCTGAAAGTTTGGGGGGGATTCGTGAAGCGGGGGCCGAGAAAAAAGGGGGGTCCCAAAATGTGTTTTCCCCATGTTAATTTCCATAGGGCGGTTGGACTCACTTTTAGCCCGAACGGCTGAATGGATTTCCACCAAACTTGGCAAAATTGTAGGGACTGGTAGCCCTTTTTTTTCGAATTTCGCGGGGGGAGCGCCCGGTACGCGCACCGGGGAGTGTACCGGAGAGCGTACCATGGGGAAAACCAGTGAAACAGTAAAATAATAATTTAAAGTGCTTAGAGGTAGGGTAGCTCTGAATAGAGTTGTTGTGTTGTGAGGGTGATTTAAGTACCAACATGTAGGTACCAATGCAGAGTCTTAAATTCAATGTACACCGTCTCCTCTGTAGATAATCTGGATGTTGTTACAGAAGTTATTGTGGTATATGGAATCCATACCATAGTCTGTCAGGAAAGCACAAAAAGTTGCACAGTATACTATAAGTCTCATTTTATATTATAATCATTTTGGTACTATTTCATGAATTACATATAAAAATGAATAATGTCTCGAACAATTTTTAATTATTATATATAAATGTATTGTTCTGATTTTTCAAAATTTAAAAGAACTTCCAACATTAGATCATCTGGAATCTCCTCATTTTGATTCCATGATTCTATGCTTTCAACACAGTCAATTAATTCTTTGTCAAGAGACTGATCCATCAATTCCAAGTCATCAATATCTTCCTCAGGATTTTTCTCAACCACAATTTCGAAAGAAATATTAATTGTGACTTGTTTTCCTTCCATTTTCTTGCTGTACATTGCATAAAAAATAACTATATCAGTAGAGTTAGGGCACTGTTGGGTTTAAGTTCAGACAGGTACTTCTGAGTTTTTAACAGTGAAGTTATCTTTGGGCAGTGTATGGTATCAGGCAGGAAGTAGAAATATAAAAAAGTGCTTGTGATGAAGCCTAAGTAAATTCATAATTATAGCAGAGAAGCCTAACTCAATCTATAACTATAACAGAAATGCCTATCTCAATCTATAACTATAACAGAGGGACAGTAAATAACTATCAGAAAATGTTTTTACAAATTAACTTAAAGTGCCCCTTACAAATGAACAACTTACCTTACAGAAAGCTGTTGAAGTTTTATGAGAATATCCTTGAAAGATGTACCTCAGGTAGTTGTAGTCAAAATGGCCGTGTTTCCCCCACATTTTTCATTTATATTCATGTACATAACCAATCAAATGTCAGGAAATAAAAGTAGAAAAATGAAAGTAACATTTTATTTGGTTGTAAATTCTAACACTTTATATGTGTTTTTGTCATGTAATTTACCTCAGGATATTTAGACAGGGCTACAGCCCAAATGGCTCAATGGAATTCCACCAAATTTGGGAAAATGGTAGGGACTGGTATGTAGTAGGGCCTATTCTATATTTGGTGAAAGTCTCTACAGTGGTTTTTATGTAAATGAACTTTAAAAAAAAATTGGGAGCGCTTACCGGTGCACGCCCCGGTACGCGCACCGGCAGCGCTACGGGAGTCCTCCATCTTGTGTTTCGGAAGAATTGAGACACAAGATGGAGGATAAACAACGTTGGAAATGGGTAATAGGGGGCACGGTAGACACTCCCTGACCCCCTAGGTTTTCTGAGGGGGGCTTAGGAGGCCCATATAGGCCAAAAAAATATATATTTTTAAAACTTTTGCGGGGTGAGCGCCCGGTACGCGCACCGGGAAGCGTACCGGGGAGCGCACCGGAAAGCATACCGGGGAGCGTACTTTGGTGAAAAACAGTGAAAAAAGTTAGATTAAAGTAATCATTTTGAGTGATCAGAGGTAGGGTAGCCCTGAAAAGAGCTTTTGGGTTCTGTGGCTGATTTAGGTACCTACAAGTAGGTTCCAATGCACAGTCTTAAATTTAGGAGGAATATTCTATTCCCCTCATCTGAGAAGTGCACACCATCTCCTCTGTAGATATCTTGCATGTTGTAACGCAAGTTATTGTTGTATATTGGACCCATTCCATAGTCTTTCATGTAAGCAGAAACAGATTTATTCACATGTTTCCATGCTTTCTCAAATTGTGGACAAAATTGGTTGGACCACTTCCATTTCTGTCTTTGGCATATATTGGAATATACCAAGGCAGTTTGTGGAAAAAGTGTCATCAATTGCCCAAAGGTGTCCTTTAAAAGCATTTCCAGACCTACCCCAGTCAAAGTGCCTAGGTCATTTCCACCACAGTGCAAAATTATGAGGTCAGGGTGTGGCAGATGGTAAAAGGTTTTCACCAATGGTATCAATTGATGACATCTCAATCCTCTTTGGCCAATCCACTTGATGTCCACATTTGGTAAATCAAGGTTGTGAAAATTTCTGATAGCTGCATACCTTTGAGCCCAGTGGATGTAGCTATGTCCAATAATCCAGACAGAATACATGGTGAGAGGAGGTTCTGGTGCAGTCAGATGAAGTGTAGGAATGAAATGGCAGTTGGAACAGTAGGAGTTTGCAAATAAAAAATGAGGAGTTTCAGTGCTCTTGAATCACAAGCAATGATTGGTGGATTCAGATAGTTGAAAACGGAAAGTTAGGGTGCATGGTTCTGTTCTGTGAAAGAAGTAATTTGAATGGTTAAGAAAAAGTCATTTAAAGAAACATTGCACCAGATAAGCTGGTGTATTGAGAGGTCAAACATCCTTGCTGAGTTCATTTGCCACATTGTAGAATAAACGTTTAACCCTGAGAGCTCAGTGAGGAGGGAGTTGCTATGGTAACAGGTAGAAAGGGCTGAGGGGGTGAAGGGTGTTGGTTTGAAAATAGCGAGGGAAGAGTTTTAATTGGTTAACATGAGGGATATGTGTGTAGAATTAGAGGTTTTGAAGACATCTAACATGGGCTTCGATAGGAATTCATAGAGCATATTATCAAGCCCATTATCGCCGCTTTATTGGCAGTTTCCTGCCGATAAAAGCGGCGATAATGTATCACCAGTCCTTGATAATATGCCCCTGTATTTTGTAAAATTGTGAAGTTTCAGTAGTGACATGGAATGCTTGTACATAGGACCTGTGCTGTGTTTCTTAAATGTGATGTGAAAAACGATTTTGGGGAAAATAAATAGAGTTTACATTTTTGAGAAGGAATAAATAGTGTCTACATGATTAAAGAAATATATTTGAACCTTTCACAATGAAGTCACCTGTGTTATCTCAGATTAGGAAGCACATTGAGCTTCTTTCTTGTTGGTTTGTGTCATGTTTTTTGATAATGCTTGGTATGAACATTTGCAAGATAGAGGATTTGTATTTTGTGACAGTGAGATTTCAGTAGTGAAATTGAATGCTTGTACATAGGACCTGCGCTCTGTTTCTAAAATGTTATTTAAAAAACGATTTTGGGGCAAATCAATGGCTTTTATATTTTTGAGAAGGAATAAATAGTCTCTGCATGATTAAATAAATATTTTTGAACCTTTCACAATGATGTCACCTGTGTTACCTCAGATTAGGAAGCAGATTGAGCTTCTTTCTTGTTGGTTTGTGTCATGTTTTTTGATAATGCTTGGTATCAACATTTGCAAGATAGTGGAATTGTATTTTGTGAAATAGTAAGGTTTCAGTAGTGAAATGGAATGCTTGTACATAGGACCTGCGGTCTGCTTCTAAAATGTTATTTAAAAAACGATTTTGGGGCAAATGAATGGCTTTTACATATTTGAGAAGGAATAAATAGTGTCTGCATGATTAAATAAATATATTTGAACCTTTCACAATCATGTCACCTGTGTTATCTCAGATTAGGAAGCAGATTGAGCTTCTTTCTTGTTGGTTTATGTCATGTTTTTTGATAAAGCTTGGTATCAACATTTGCAAGATAGAGGAATTGTGTTTTGTAAAATAGTAATGTTTCACTAGTGAAAATGAATGCTTGTACATAGGATCTGCGCACTGTTTCTTAAATGTTATTTAAAAAACGATCTTGGGGCAAATGAATGGCTTTTACATTTTTGAGAAGGAATAAATAGTGTCTGCAAGATTAAATAGATATATTTGAACCTTTCACAATCATGTCACCTGTGTTTCCTCAGATTAGGAAGTAGATTGTGCAGATGAGGTGAGGCATGTCCAGGGGTGCAGAGGAGGTGAGGCCTGTATCCAAGAGTGCAGTGGAGAGGACTCACCTCCTCTGACACTTGGACAAGCCTCACCTCCTCTGTGCCCCCTGGACAGGCCTCAATCTATTGGGTATAATAGATGGTAACAGGGTGCAGATGAGGTGAGGCCTGTCCAGGGGTGTAGATGAGGTAAGGCCTGTCCAGGGGTACAGATGAGGTGAAGCCTGTTCAGGGTTGCAGATGAGGTAAGGCTTGTCCAGGGGTGCAGAGGAGATGAGGCCTGTGTTCAAGAGTGTAGTGGGAGAGAGGCCTGTCCAGGGGTGCAAAGGAGGTGAGGCCTGTGTCTAAGAGTGCAGTGGGGGAGAGGCTTCATGAAGTCCATTCTACTGCCCTCTTAGACACAGGCCTCAACACCTCTGCTTCCCAGGACAGGCCTGACCTGATCTGTACGGCTGGTCAGGTCTCACCTCATCTGCATCCTGTTACTATCTATTTTACCCAATATATTGAGGCCTGTCCAGGGGGCATGGAAGAGGTGAGGCTTGTATGGGGTCAGAGGAGGTGAGTCCTGTCCACAGCACTCTTGGACACAGGACTTACCTCCTCTGCACCCCTGGACAGGACTCACCTCATCTGCACAATCTGCTTACTAATCGAATGCTTGTACATAGGATGAGCGCTCTGTTTCTTGAATGTTATTGGAAAAACGATTTTGGGGCAAATGAATAGCTTTTACATTTTTGAGAAGGAATAAATAATGTCTGCAAGATTAAATAGATATATTTGAACCTTTCACAATCATGTCACCTGTGTTTTCTCAGATTAGGAAGTAGATTGTGCAGATGAGATGAGGCATGTCCAGGGGTGCAGAGGAGGTGAGGCCTGTATCCAAGAGTGCAGTGGAGAGGACTCACCTCCTCTGACCCTTGGACAAACCTCACCTCCTCCGTGCCCCCTGGACAGGCCTCAATCTATTGGGTATAATAGATGGTAACAGGGTGCAGATGAGGTGAGGCCTGTCCAGGGGTGTAGATGAGGTGAGGCCTGTCCAGGGGTGCAGATGAGGTGGGGCCTGTTAAGGGTTGCAGATGAGGTGAGGCTTGTCCACGGGTGCAGAGGAGATGAGGCCTGTAGTGGGAGAGAGGCCTGTCCAGGGGTGCAAATGAGGTGAGGCCTGTGTCTAAGAGTGCAGTGGGGGAGAGGCTTCATGAAGTCCATTCCACTGCCCTCTTAGACACAGGCCTCAACACCTCTGCTCCCCAGGACAGGCCTAACCTCATCTGTACTCCTGGTCAGGGCTCACCTTCTCTGCATCCTGTTACCATCTAGTATACCCAATAGATTGAGGCCTGTCCAGGGGGCACGGAGGAGGTGAGGCTTGTCTAGGGGTCAGAGGAGATGAGTCCTGTCCACAGCACTCTTGGACACAGGACTTACCTCCTCTGCACCCCTGGACAGGCCTCACCTCATCTGCACAATCTGTTTATTAATCTGAGGAAACACAGGTGACATGATTGTGAAATGTACCAATATATTTTTTTAATCATGCAGATACTATCTAATCCTTGTCAATATTGTAAAACCAATTCATGTGCCCGAATTTTTTTTGTAAATAACATTTACAAAACAGAGCACAGGTCATATGTATATGCATTTCATTACACTACTGAAACCTCACTCATTTAGAAAATACAATTCCTTTATGCACCATCATTTCTTTACCAAGCATTATCAACAATGTATTAGTCTCTATTATATTCTCGTCCTGACTTACTCTATTTTTCCACCTGTCCCCTTCTAACACCCTCTCTCTGACTTATTCCTTTTTACATCCTGACTCTGTGTTACACTCTCTAACACTCTCTCTTTGACTTACTATCTCTTACACACTGTCTCTAATTTATTCCCTCTCTCTCTTTTTACAGCAATTTGTAAGTCATACTTTCCCTTACATCTTCTTACTCATTTACTCCGTCTTACAACCTTTCTCTTTGCACATTCTCTCCCAGACTTACTCCCTATTGCACCTTTTGTCTGTTTTACACCCTCTCTCCCTCTTTCTGACTTTTTTATTCACTTCCTCTCTTCCTGTTACACCCTCTGTCTGACTTACTCCTTGTTACATCCTCTCTCTGATTTACTTCTTCTTACACCCTCTTTCAAACTTACTCTCTCTCTCTCCCTTTTACAGCCTCTCTCTGTTTTAGTTTCTTTTACATCCTCTCCCCTTCTAACACACTCTCTCTCTCCTACATCCTCTTACACCCTTTCCCTGTCTTCGACCCTGTTACACCCTTTTTCTGACTTACTCCCTTTCTCCCTTTCTTTGACTTACTCCCTCTCTCTATTATATCCTTTCTCTGTCTTACAACATATTATACACTCTCTCTGTCTTACTCCTTCTCTATGTTTTACTCCCTCTACCTGTTTCTTTGTCTGACTCTCTCTGTCTCTTTGTGTTACTCCCTCTAGCTCTTTTTCTCTGTCTTACTCCTAGTTACATAGTTGCTGTGGTATAAACTTAGATATGTTTTAAACTAGTGTTTATATTGTTTGCTTATTGTCATTGCTTTGTTGTTTGGTAATAGTGGTCTATAATGTGTTTTTTTTTTGTTTACCACAGATTGAAATCAAGATTTGAATAGTAAGGAAATATGCCCTCAAGGCAGAGGAGAAGGAAAGATGCCAAGCGGAAAAAATCAAAAACAGCAACGGAATTAAAGCACACCCCTATAACAAATACTTCAAAAAACACCAAAAAAGCTCCCGGTCAGACAACTAAGTCTTTTTTTCGGAACATATGTAGATCAACAAAAAATGTTAATGGAAATGTGAATATACAGAAGGAGAGAGCAAATTTGAAAAAGAAGGAGAGGCCCCCCAAAAATGTTAATACTGGAGCAGGAGAGAACAGTATGTATAGGAATAGAAGGCAAAACCAATTTAGGGACATTCGTAGACGAATGTTTCGCAATAGGGTAGTTTTAAATTTGTTAAAAAATATTAAGAAAGGTAAACAGAGAGCTGCTTTTTACAAGAAAAAGAAAAGTGTAGAGAAGATTGTTGATCAGGCTTTTGAAGTTAAGAAAAAATTATTTATTTTAGTAATCAATAGAATTAGGATACTTAACAAGGCAATTGATGTTTTCAAATCCAACAGTAGATGCAAAAGAATAATTAATCGGACTAATTTTTGTAAAGTTTTTTCTGGAGAATGGATGCATAGTTCAAGTTGTGAGCCATTTTTTAATGAGGAGAGTTACTTCCAGGAGAATGTTTTGGTGCATGCAGTTGACACCAGTGGTCGAGCATATGAGGTGAAAGACAGTTGTCCGATTGAAAAAGAAAAACTTGTGTCTAGAGATGCGGAAGAGGTGTTAGCTGATGAAGTGTTAGGGAGACGTACTAAGGGTCCTGTGTACACTTGGAAGTGTAGTAGTATTTGTAGTGTGCGACAGGATTCAATCGATTTGCTTCGTAATTTCTTACGGACACATAGTAAGAAAAGTCTAAAACAGAAAATGAAGATGTTGCAAGTCTTAGATCCTTGCAGAGTGAGAGAAAACACAGGTTTGCATGGGCATTCACTGGCTTGTCTTTCTAGAAAAGTATGTCAGAGTGTTTTTCATCATTTTAGGATGTTAGCAGTGCATCATACTAAAATGAGGAAATTAGTGAGAATGTTGTATTATGCAAAAAGTCCAGCACTTAAGCTTAAACAGTTAAGCAGTGCTCTTTTGCATGGAACTGAATTAGATGTGAAGAACATTTGTAAAGAAATTGAGTTAAGTTACTTTGGTGAAAAAGAGGACAGTGTAGAAATTGACACAGTAATAGAAGGTAATGTGGAAGACAATGTACAGATTTCAAGTACAGAAAAGTTTGACCAGGAAATTTCCAAGTTTAAGGTGAAATCAAGTGAAAGGCCAAATTTTAGTTGTGTGTGTTGTCGACGAACTCATTATAAGCATCAGACTAGATTAGTTGATTTATATGTAAAAAGCGAAAAGGTAAATAATAATGAGTGGAAGGATTTTGCAACTTATTTGTTGGTAGAAAATTGTTTTGATTTGGGTTCCGATCAACGTATTTGTAAATATTGTTATAATAAATTAAATGAAAACAGAATGCCTGCTAGAGCTGTTCATAATAATCTGGAGTTGGTAGACATTCCTTCTGAATTGATGGATTTAAATACCTATGAGTCTATTCTGATTCAATGTGTGCATCCTTTTCAGGCTATTGTTCGCATGGAGCCTAAGATAGGGAAATTGCCTCCTTCAGTTTTACAGAGAGGATTAAAGGGAAGAGTTGTTTATTTGCCTCTAGATTTCAAGAAAAATATTGATACAATTGGTGTAGAAAAAGTGAAAGAGGAACCTCTGGTTATTCTAGTTAATGGGGTTCCGACAAAGAGTAAGAAAATCTGGCAAGATTTAGTGGATGTTAGGAAAGTCAAAAAGGCAACGTTGTATTTGGTCAAAAACAATGAGTCTACAAACATGTATGTGTTGGAGCAGAGGAAACAGTTGCAGAAGAAGACAGTGATTGTTCGGCCGGCCAAATTGAAAAAGTTGATGTGTCTAGAAGTGAAGAAATATATGAACATTATACTGTTCATCCTTTGCATTCCAAAGAAGTAATGGGGAATGCAATTGACTTGTTTCAAATGAAAGCAGCAAAAGGAAGTCCCATTAGTGTATGGGAAGAAAGTTTGGAAGCTTGTTGTTTTCCACAGTTATTTCCAACAGGTCAAGGTGGACGATATGACGATTGACCTCTTCAAATTCCTGCATCTGAATATCGGACTTTAAGATTATATGCTGAAGATCCAAGGTTTTGTCAATGCATTCCGTATTTGTTTCATCTACTGTATGAAAGTGACTTGTCTGGGCTTTCTTATGCAGTGAACCATTTACTGAAAAGTGGACCACATCTGCAAAATGTTTCGGCGAGGGACTTTATGGAGAAAGTCAATCTGCAAGACAGTATTTTGGAATCTCAGCTAATCAATCTCATGGCATGTCAACGTGGTACAAACGAGTATTGGTTCCGTCGTCATGGGGAATTGAAATGTATGCTAAGAAACTTAGGAACCCCTACATGGTTCCTCACACTTAGTTGTGCTGAGTATGCATGGGACGACTTACTTCAATTTCTACAAGAGGCAAACACAAACATACAAAATATAGAATTTAAAACACCTGGAGAACTGTGTTCTTTGGATCCAGTGAATGTATGCAGATATTTCAATCATAGATTTGAAGCTATGATGTCTTTTATTACCAACAAAAAAAATCCTCCCCTTGGAGAGGTTTGGGATTTCTTTTGGAGAAAGGAGTATCAAGCGAGAGGTGCTCCTCACATACATATGTTGTTGTGGATTAAACATGCACCCAAATTTGGAACAGATTCGGACGAGACAGTGATGAGCTTTATTGAAGAGTATTCAACATGTGCTGTTCTGAAAACTACCGAAGAAAACAGTTTAAGACAACAAGTTTCACGCTTTCAATCCCATCGTTGTGGAAAGTACCCACTTGTGGGACACCCCCGCGCCGCACGGCCACCAGCTGCTGCGTGTGCCCCTCCGCTGTGCGCTGCCTCGCTGCCTGTTTTGCCTGCATTTGTGCTTGCCTTGATTTCTCTTGTCTTTACCCTTGTTTTGCGCCACGTGTAATTTGTGCTTGTATTTTTATCCCCCAGTCTTTTTTGGCCCGTGTTTAGCGTCTTTTGTTAGGAATTTGTGCCTGTTTCGCCGTCCCCTGTCCTGTTTCCCGCCTCCCTCGCCGCCCCCGCTTCCCGCCACCACTTGCGACCCCGCCCCTTTTTTCCTTGTGTTCCCTCCCCGCTCCCGCCTCCCAGCTGACCCGCCCACCCGCGCACTTGGCCTTAAAAGGCGACCGTGCAGCACAGGTAAGTGTGACCCACTTGTGGGACACCCCCGCGCCGCACGGCCACCAGCTGCTGCGTGTGCCCCTCCGCTGTGCGCTGCCTCGCTGCCTGTTTTGCCTGCATTTGTGCTTGCCTTGATTTCTCTTGTCTTTACCCTTGTTTTGCGCCACGTGTAATTTGTGCTTGTATTTTTATCCCCCAGTCTTTTTTGGCCCGTGTTTAGCGTCTTTTGTTAGGAATTTGTGCCTGTTTCGCCGTCCCCTGTCCTGTTTCCCGCCTCCCTCGCCGCCCCCGCTTCCCGCCACCACTTGCGACCCCGCCCCTTTTTTCCTTGTGTTCCCTCCCCGCTCCCGCCTCCCAGCTGACCCGCCCACCCGCGCACTTGGCCTTAAAAGGCGACCGTGCAGCACAGGTAAGTGTGACCCACTTGTGGGACACCCCCGCGCCGCACGGCCACCAGCTGCTGCGTGTGCCCCTCCGCTGTGCGCTGCCTCGCTGCCTGTTTTGCCTGCATTTGTGCTTGCCTTGATTTCTCTTGTCTTTACCCTTGTTTTGCGCCACGTGTAATTTGTGCTTGTATTTTTATCCCCCAGTCTTTTTTGGCCCGTGTTTAGCGTCTTTTGTTAGGAATTTGTGCCTGTTTCGCCGTCCCCTGTCCTGTTTCCCGCCTCCCTCGCCGCCCCCGCTTCCCGCCACCACTTGCGACCCCGCCCCTTTTTTCCTTGTGTTCCCTCCCCGCTCCCGCCTCCCAGCTGACCCGCCCACCCGCGCACTTGGCCTTAAAAGGCGACCGTGCAGCACAGGTAAGTGTGACCCACTTGTGGGACACCCCCGCGCCGCACGGCCACCAGCTGCTGCGTGTGCCCCTCCGCTGTGCGCTGCCTCGCTGCCTGTTTTGCCTGCATTTGTGCTTGCCTTGATTTCTCTTGTCTTTACCCTTGTTTTGCGCCACGTGTAATTTGTGCTTGTATTTTTATCCCCCAGTCTTTTTTGGCCCGTGTTTAGCGTCTTTTGTTAGGAATTTGTGCCTGTTTCGCCGTCCCCTGTCCTGTTTCCCGCCTCCCTCGCCGCCCCCGCTTCCCGCCACCACTTGCGACCCCGCCCCTTTTTTCCTTGTGTTCCCTCCCCGCTCCCGCCTCCCAGCTGACCCGCCCACCCGCGCACTTGGCCTTAAAAGGCGACCGTGCAGCACAGGTAAGTGTGACCCACTTGTGGGACACCCCCGCGCCGCACGGCCACCAGCTGCTGCGTGTGCCCCTCCGCTGTGCGCTGCCTCGCTGCCTGTTTTGCCTGCATTTGTGCTTGCCTTGATTTCTCTTGTCTTTACCCTTGTTTTGCGCCACGTGTAATTTGTGCTTGTATTTTTATCCCCCAGTCTTTTTTGGCCCGTGTTTAGCGTCTTTTGTTAGGAATTTGTGCCTGTTTCGCCGTCCCCTGTCCTGTTTCCCGCCTCCCTCGCCGCCCCCGCTTCCCGCCACCACTTGCGACCCCGCCCCTTTTTTCCTTGTGTTCCCTCCCCGCTCCCGCCTCCCAGCTGACCCGCCCACCCGCGCACTTCGCCTTAAATGGCGACCGTGCGAACGCGCAGCGGTCACGCGCAGCGGGCGCGCCGATTGTGCGCCGAAGGCGCGCCAAAGGTAAGCCCGTCTGCGCCCGTCCGCGACCGGATCGCGACCAGCGCCAGGACCCCTGGCCCCCACCGACGGAAGCCGACCCGACGAACCTACAGCGCCGCCGACCTCATCGCACTCAACACCGGCCGAATCCCAGGATGTCACCGAGCCGCCCCGAAGCACACCCACGGACCCTTCAGCTGCCACGCCTGCAAGTTCACCTGCATCCGGACCTTCCCTGCACCCGCCAAGCCGAACTCCAGCAGCACCCACCTCAAGTGTATCCTGCTCAACACCCGCTCCGTCCACAGACACGCCGTAGAACTCTGGAACCTGCTCGACACCACCGCCCCCGACGTTGCCTTCATCACCGAGACCTGGATGAACGCCTCCTCAGCCCCAGACATCGCCATCGCCATCCCAGAGGGCTACAAGATCACCCGGAGGGACCGAAACGCCAACCAGACGGGAGGAGGCATCGCCATCATCCACAGAGACACCATCCGCATCACTACCAACACCGATGACACCCTCACCACCGCTGAACACCTGCACTTCCAGATCCACACCAACCCGAAGACCACCCTCAGAGGCACCCTGATCTACCGACCCCCGGGACCACGCACACGATTCAGCGAGGACATCGCCGACTTCATCAGCCCGCACGCTCTCCCCTCCGCCGACTACATCCTCCTGGGGGACCTCAACTTCCACCTGGAGAACAACAACGACCGCAACACCATCAGCCTGCTCGACAACCTCGACAACCTCGGACTCAAGCAACTGGTGACCACCCCCACCCACCTCGCCGGACACACACTCGACGCCGTCTTCTCATCCAGCAAAGACGTCACCTTCAGCCACGCAACAGGACTCCACTGGACGGACCACAGCTGCGTCCACTTCACCTTCAGAAGAACGACGATCCACCACCACCAGCAACAGGTTGCTCGAAGAAGCTGGAACAAGATCACAGCCGACCAGCTCACCGCTTCCCTGAGCCAGCACCCTCCCGCCAACTCAGCGAACCCCAGCCAGGCCGCCGACAACCTCACGAAATGGATCAACGACTGCGCGGACGAACTCGCCCCCCTGAGAACCCCACCCAGCAGATCCTGCAGCAGAAAAACACCATGGTTCACCGACGAACTCAAGAGCTCCAAGAAGAACTGTCGAGCCCTCGAGAAAGCCTGGAGAAGGGAACCAACGACGGACAACATGAACACCCTCAAGCTCGCCACCCGGAAACACCACCAACTGATCCGCGCCACCAAGAAAAATGCATACAAGGACCGGCTGGACAACAACGCACACAACTGCAAGGAACTCTTCAACATCGTGAAAGAGCTATCCAACCCCAACGCCGGAAACAACGACATCACCCCGTCGCAAGAACTCTGCAACTCCCTCGCGTCCTACTTCCACAACAAGATCACGGACATACACAACAGCTTCAACAACCAACCAACGCAAGCCACAACCGCAACGACGCCACCCACCGCAACCCTCCGCACCTGGACCCCGATCAACACCGAAGACACCATCCGCACCATGAACTCCATCCATTCCGGATCTCCGACTGACCCCTGCCCTCACCACGTCTTCAACAAAGCCGACGCTGTCCTCGCACCCCACCTGCGGGACATCATCAACACCTCCTTCGACTCCGCCACCTTCCCTGAGAGCTGGAAGCACGCCGAACTCAGCGCTCTCCTCAAGAAACCCACAGCAGACCCCACCGACCTCAAGAACTACCGTCCCATCTCGCTCCTCCCGTTCCCGGCCAAAGTCATCGAGAAGACCGTCAACAAACAGCTGGCCGCCTTCCTCGAGACGAATGGATCCCTCGACCCCTCACAGTCCGGCTTCCGAGCAAACCACAGCACCGAGACCGCCCTCATCGCCGCCACCGACGACCTTCGAACTCTGATGGACAACGGAGAAACAGCGGCCCTCATCCTCCTGGACCTCTCCGCGGCTTTCGACACCGTCTGCCACCGCACCCTAATACAGCGCCTCAGCAACATCGGAATCCAGGAGAAGGCACTGGAATGGATCACCTCCTTCCTCGACGGAAGAACACAAAGAGTCCGCCTACCACCGTACAAGTCAGAGGCCACCGAAGTCATCTGCGGCGTCCCTCAAGGATCCTCACTGAGCCCCACCCTCTTCAACGTCTACATGAGCCCCCTCGCGGCCATCGCACGCCAACACAACCTCAACATAATCTCCTACGCCGACGACACCCAGCTTATCCTCTCCCTGACCAACGACCCCGCCACCGCCAGAGCCAACCTGCACGAAGGGATGAGAGACGTGGCCGAATGGATGACGACCAGCCGCCTGAAACTGAATTCAGACAAGACGGAGGTCCTCATCCTGGGCTCCACGCCCTCCGCCTGGGACGACTCCTGGTGGCCCCCCGCCCTGGGCACCGCACCCAAACCGACAGACCACGCACGCAACCTGGGCTTCATCCTGGACTCCTCCCTCTCCATGACCAGACAAGTCAACGCCGTCTCCTCGTCATGCTTCAACATCCTGCGCATGCTACGTAAGATCTTCCAGTGGATCCCCACCGAGACGAGGAAGACGGTCACCCAAGCCCTCGTCACCAGCCGTCTGGACTACGGCAACGCCCTCTACGCCGGAACCACTGCAAAACTCCAGAAGAGACTCCAGCGGATCCAGAACGCCTCGGCGAGACTCATCCTCGACATCCCCCGACGCAGCCACATCTCCGGACACCTGAGAGACCTGCACTGGCTCCCGGTCAACAAGAGAATCACCTTCCGACTCCTCACCCACGCACACAAAGCCCTACACGACCAAGGTCCGAGCTACCTCAACAACCGGATCAACTTCTACACTCCCAAGCGCCTCCTCAGATCAACCAACCACGCCCTCGCCGCCGTCCCCCGCATCCGAAGAGCGACAACAGGAGGAAGATCCTTCTCCTACCTGGCCGCCAAGACCTGGAACTCACTTCCGACCAACCTGCGCCTGACCCAAGACCACCTCTCCTTCAGGAAGAAGCTCAAGACCTGGCTGTTCGAGCAGTAGCGGCACCCCCCCCCCCAGCGCCTTGAGACCCTACGGGTGAGTAGTGCGCTCTACAAATGACCTGATTGATTGATTGATTGATTGAAAGTACTGTCGTCGAAAATTCCGAAACAAGGACAAGTTCTACACAAAATGTCGTTTTGGGTTTCCACGACCAGTGATTTCTAAAGGAAGAGTAAATAATTTGATGTCTTCTCTGCGACATACTGTGACGAGGAAATCACCAAAAAATACATACAATTTAAAAAGAAACGAAGAGTCCAAGTACATCAACGACTACAACCCAGTGATTTTGTCCATGTGGAATGCTAACATGGATATTCAGTTCGTTGCTGACAACTCTATTGCTGTGGCTCGATATGTGACGTCTTACATCACAAAAAAAGAAAAGACAGAACTGAAGGAAATGTGGGAGGACATTTCACATGAAAAGAGTATAAGTAAAAAATTATACAGTTTCAGTCTGAAGATGTTGTCGCATCGAGAAATTGGAGCATATGAATGTTCTGATCGGTTATCATCAGCAAGTCTCTATGCCAAATCTCGAACAATCATTTGGGCGAGACTAGGTCTTGCTGCAACACGAAACCGAGTTTTGAAATCTGTACAAGAAATTTAGTATTTGGCGGAGAAAGAACCAGACAGTACAGATATTTTGAAGACAAACATGTTGGATACATACTATCCAAATAGAAGTAGTCATCTTGAGAACAGTTGTTTGTATGAAGTTCTGCAAAACTATAGTTATAAGAGGAACATCACAGAAGATATCAATAATGGAATATATGCTGTCATTGGGTGTGAAGGATGTCTAGTGAAGCAGAGAAAAGGCCATTTGATTAATCATCGAAAATTGAGTTGCGAATCTCCAGACAAAAGGGAATTTTACTATTTAGCTCTTTTGCAACTCTTTAAGCCATGGCATACAGAAGAGGAACTACTTGGAGATTTTCCCTGTTATGAAGATTCTTTTATTGTAACCAAGGATACCAAAAAATGTCCTGTTTTTCCAAATTATCTGCAAATGTTGAACGAAGAAATAGAGCAAGAAGCCACAATTGCTGTAGAGATTGCTAGAGACAGTTCTCAAGACAGTCAGAGTTCTACTTCATTGAGTCAGGATCCACTAGGAGGACCAATTATCCAAAATGAAGCTGCCACTGCCATGGATGAGGTGGAAAGAGCTATGGAACAAGCTCAAGAGGATGTAGTTAACTTAGAAGATTTGGTGAAACAACTAAACGTTGAGCAGAAACAGATATATGACGAATCACAGAACAGGTTGAACATGGATTCAGTCATGAGAAAAAAGAGTGCTCATGTACATCATTTAAGCCTGTCCAACTGTACGTGAGTGGAGAAGCGGGAACTGGAAAAAGTTTTCTGATTAAAGCAATTGCAACTTATCTGCAGAAAAGGACAGAATCACCGCTGTCTTGTGTTGTTACCGCTCCAACTGGGCTGGCAGCACATAACATTAAAGGGATTACTTTACATCGTTTACTGATGCTACTAGTTGAGCATGATAATAAATTGCAATACCACAAGCTATCTGGAGATGCTTGTTCTGAAGTCCTGAAGAAAATGAAACTTCTTATCATTGATGAAGTAAGCATGGTCTCAAATCTAATGCTTGCTTTTGTGCATTTGAGAATGCAAGAAATCCTTAGAACAGAGTATGATGTGTTATTTGGAGGGAAACACATTATTGTTTTTGGAGATCTACTGCAGTTGACTCCAGTGAAAGGACAACCAGTGTTTAAAATGCTCACGCATGAAGATACCAGGAAGTGCCTAGGAAGCATTGGAAACGTTAATATATGGTTAAATTTCAAATATGCAGAACTACTTCAAAATATGCGACAGGCAAAGGATGAAGATTATAAAAATATTCTACAAGATGTAAGAATCGGAAAAGTAAGTGAGCATGGGAAAGAAGCATTACATGCACGATTAATTTCAAATTTGTATCCAAATGAAAACATTCTTTCAGAGAATATTTTTAAGAAAATTACTGAGAACAAATCTGGGATACGTTTGATGCCAACTCTGCAAGAATGTTCCATCTTCAACAACAAAATGTTAAAGTTAGAAAATCAGGAGATTGTGAAATTGGAAGCTATAGATAAAATAGAGCATATGGGAGCAACAATTATTTTGTCAGAAAATGTGAAATTAAAATTGGATTCATTAGAGAAGAGTATATCTAAAACTGCTGGTTTTGAAAAGACTCTGAATGTGTGTTTAAATTGTCGCATCATTTTGAGAAGGAATTTGAATGTTGATAGAGGTCTGGTAAATGGATCAATGGGTCATGTTGTTGAATTTCTGAATTACAGAAATAGAGATGGAATTGAATTTTTAAAAAATTAAATTTGATGGCATTGAGGAAGTACAACAAATCAGTCGTTCTTCTGCTAGATTTTTGCTTGTAAAAGACTTATATGTTCGCCGAAAACAGTTTCCTGTTTGTTTGGCACATGCGGTGACAATTCATAAATCTCAAGGTTTAAGTGTAGATAGTGCTTTGTTGAACATTGGAAGTTCTGTGTTTAAAGAGGGTATGGCATATGTGGCATTATCACGAGTCATAACTTTATCAGGATTGTACTTGGTTGAGTGTGATGAGACAAAGATTTGTGCAGATCTAGATTGTGTTAAAGAATACAATAGGTTAAGGAGAGAGTATGCTCCACATTTGCCTCAATATCCTCTGTTTGAAAAACGTGTGGTAGGCCGAAAAAGAAAAAATGAGAATAATTGCAGTGAGGTAGTAGCAAAAAGACAAAAAGTAGATGAAACTGTAATTGTAAGCAGAAAGAAAAAGGATTCTGTTGAAGATGTTGTTGGATTTCAGTTTGAAAACAGTTCTGGTGTCAACTGCTATGCTAATGTAGTGGTTAATGTTGTTTTTTTTCTTCAAAATTTACAAGAACAGATTGTTGAAAATCGGGATCAAACATTCTGCTATTTATTGAATTCTGTGTTTGAGAAATGTAGCAGTGATAGAGCAAAAATAGAAAGTGTTTCAGAAATTCAAAATCTTTTAGACATATGTTCTGGTCAAAATCAATTTTCACAGAATATTCAGCAGGATTGTCAGGAATTATTAATGTATATGTTTGGTGTATTGGAAGATGAAGGTGTAGATGTAGAAAATCTTTTTGGCCTTTCTTATCAATGGCAGCATGACTGTGACAATTGTAGTTTATCAAGTAGTACTAGAATAGACACTGAAAGATTTATATATTTGACTTTACCAGACTGCAAATCAGTGTCTTTTAATAATCTAGTTAAAGCAGCTGATCACAATATGGTGTGTACCCAATGTAAGTGTACAATGCTGTCCACATTATTTATACAAACTTATGGTCAGTATGTCATTTTAATGTTCCAACGATGTAGACCTGATGGAACTAAATTGACAACTTCTATTAAAAATGTTGTGGCTTCTCAGTTATCAATTTCTGGACGAACCTTTGCAACTGTAGCTATTATTTATCATGATGGTCCTTCGACAACATCAGGGCATTACACATGCTATTTAAAATGTCAAAAAGGGTGGAAGCTGTGTAATGATACTCATTTGACTTTCAAACAACGTTTGCCTTTTGACTTAAAAAATTCATACCTAGTGTTTTTAGAACCAAAATTTAAGTAAAGGTAATTGGCCTATGAAGACGGGAGCAGTTAATAAAAGTTAGTTTACTGTTTAAAATTATATTCTGAGTAAAAGTGATCAAGATAATATAAAAAATTGAGTTGTCATATAAATAAACTATATAACATATAAATAAACTATCTAACATGTTGTACAAATCATTCTATAGTTTGTATTGTGTAATTTATATTGTATTCCCATTGTCTCACACTCACTTTCCTTTTTCCACTCTCTTTCAGCTCTCTTTACTTACTCACACTGCCTTTCTCTCACTCTGTTTCACCCCCATTCGTTTACTCCACTTCTTTCACAACCCCTCATTTACAATTTCAACTATCTGCATCCCCTCCCTCCCTTGCACCACTTTTCAGCTTTCAGTCTCTCTGCTTTACTTCCCTTTTCCGTCTTTTCCTCCTTTGCTCTTTTACTACTTCCTCTTTACACACTCACCTCTTTTGTCACACTCTGTCACTATAACTCACCCACTCTCCCTCACTTATCTTTCTTTGCTCCTTTCTTTTGACCTCTTCTCTCTATTTTCCGTTCACTACCTGTATGTCCTCAGTCCCTCACTCTCCTTATGCTCACATGTGTTTATCTACCTTCTATCATTTCTCTTACAACAACTTCACTGCTCCTCTCTCATTGTTCTTCACCTCATTTATTTCAGTCCGGTTCCATTACTACCCCTCATTTCCTATCTTTCAGTGTCCTTCTCTTTACTTTCATCACCGAATCACATTCTCTCAGTACCACTGCGTCAGTCCTCTTCCCCTATCTTTCCTTCATTTGCTCCCTTACTCATTTTCCTTTCCTCACTCATTGTACTCCACTTCACTCAGTCCTTCCCTTAGTCCCTCTGTCTACTAACTTCCTCACTCCTTTTCCCTCAATCCTTCTATATTATCCTCTCTCCCTTCATCCCTTCACTCTGTGACTCCCCTTCACTCACTCTCAGTCATATTCCATTCTTCATTCTTGTAAATGCATCCTTAATCAGACTCCTTTCCCTCTCAGTCATTCTCTTTTTACTTACTCCTGTTTCCTGATTTAGTTTTGCTAACTCACATTCTTTTAGTATCTTTCTTACCTTCAGTTCATTTCTCTCTTCTTCTCTTCCTCTCTGTCACTGAATGTATCTGCCTTACTCTTAGTAATTTGCTCTCCTTCTATTTCTTTTTCCCTCTTTTGTCCTTCTACATTACTTTATTTCCCTTTCTGTGTCATTTACTCTTATTTTATTTCTTAGTACACTTTTATGATTTTTAACCTCTTGACTTGTCTCTTCTATTTTAAAATATATATTTTACTAATTATAACTTATTTTTTCTTCTCTCTTTCACAGATACAAAGTGTAGTATAAACATGTAATTAAATTTACATTAATTATATGGTAAGTGTGACTAAAAAAATGTAGTTTGTCATCACCCTTTGCTTTAACCTCACTACTATTCTCTCACCCTACCTCACTCCTGTTTCCTTACTCTGCTTCTCTCACTTATTCTTATCCTTCAAATTTACTCCTCTTTCCCTTACTCTCCTACCACATTCAACTTCTTTCAGTCCCCCTGCTTTACTTCCCTTACCCTTTGTTCCCTTCCTTCGCTCCCTCACTCATTCCCTTACTTATTTACTTCACTCCTCTCACTCCTTCTCTCAGTCCGTCTGTCCTCACAGTTCCTCACTTCCATTCCCTCACTCTGTCTCTCTTACCGTCACTGTCTCTGTCCCCTCACTCTGTCACTACTCTTTCGTCATGCTCACTCCCTACCACTCACCCACACTCCCTCACTTACCTTTCTTTGCTGCTGCACTCAGACCCTTTCAGTCACTCCTTCCTTTAGTCTCTCTGTCCTTTCTCTCTGTCACTCCCCATGTCTTACCCTTATTCACTTTAATCCACCCTCTTTCACCCCTCTTTACTTACACTCACTGCTCTTTTCTCACCCTCCCTCACCGCTGTCCCTTTACTCCGGTTCCGTCACTACTCCTCATTCCCCATCCTTTACTGTCCTTCCCTTTACTTTCAACACCCACTCACATTCTCCCAGTACCTCTGCTTTAGTCTTCTTCCTCTCTCTTCCATTCTTTCGCTCCCTTATTCATTTTCCTTTTCTCACTTACACCCTATTACACCTTCTCTCTGTCTTACTATCTAATACACAGTCCCTCTGTGTTGCTCCCTCTGGCTCTCTTTCTCTCAACATCACTCTCTCTGTCCCCTTCCCTCATGCTCACTCCTTTATTATTATTTTTTCTTTTTTTTGGGTGACAGTTTTATAAAAATGTAGCATTTTTTTTATAAATTGGAGGTAGTTCTAAAAATAACTGTTTTTTTATTCTTTTTGTTGTTTTATATTTTTGTATTGTTTTTTTGAATTTTTTTTACTTTTTTTGGCTTTTATGAACAATTTTATATTTTTTTTGTATTTTTTATGGGGAGAAACAAAAAACAGGGAATTGTAAACGGCTCAACTGTAGCAAACAAAATTAGGAAAAAATGAAGGCTTCTTTCGGCAGATGTGGTGCTCTCCTGCACGGTTGATTAGGTTTATACTTTTCTCGCCATACGAAATTGTAGTCCCGCAATAGATACAAACAATTTTAAAATCTCCAAACTGGGTTTGGATGTTTGGGACCATCTCCCTTGCCTCTGGACCCGATGGAGTAGGTTGTTTGCTTATTGAGGTTCTAGAAGAAGATTGGGGAAGGTTTCTGGACAGTTCTCTCACCTCTGATGCAGAATAGTTGTTGGGATGCCTGCGTTGCATGTGGCGAATCATGGTATGATTACCAAAAGAATACTTTTTTGTAGGGTTCCCCCTGGAAAGTTCAGAGCCACAGATCAGACAAGTCACTTTTGCCGCATTGACTTTCTTTTGGCCTCTTGGGAATTTAAAAAACTCCCACACAATGTGCTCTCTCGGTTTATAAGGGGGATTGTCTTCAGGCAGGAACCTCCTCTCCTTCTCCTCCTCCTCCTCCTCCTCTTCTTCTTCACCACCAATGTGGTGTTGTGGTAGTCCTTGTGGTGGTGGTGGTGCAGATGCGCGATCGTATGCGCTCGGGCGCTTCCGGGTGCGCTTATGCCGTGCGTCATAAGACGCATCACGTGACTACGCCATACGTCACGATGATGTTTTCGTTCGCGGCAATAGCGCTAACGGGACGCTCACCAGTACGCGCACCGGGGTGCGCCGTAACACTGCGCTTACCGGTGCGCTCACTGGTACGCGCACCGGGAGCGCACCAAGGCAAAAAAAAAAGGGAAAAATATACATAAAAAATAGTATTACATAAATATACAATATAACATTCATTATAAAAAATATTATATTTCATACCTATAGAGATTTGCTATTAAAAAACTTTTGAAATTCACTGAAAAAAACATAGGTTTGAGGCCCTATATATAGTTAGGAATTAGCATTTACAAAACCTATGAAATTCACTGAAAAAAACATAGGTTTCACACCAGTTATAGTTAGCTGGAAATTTTACTCGCATAAAATCATTGAAATTCCCACGTTATAGTTAGTTGGACTCACTATAACTTGCGCGTGCAATGCACTGCTGATGACGTCACATATTACATCACTCATGACATGGTCAGTGACATCACTCATGACGTCACTGATGACACCATCCTTGCGACAGAGTGACAGACCTCCTTTCACTGTAATGTAACCCTTGAAACACATATTCAAAAATAGAAACAAAAAAGTTCAAAAAAATGGAGATACCCATACCAGTTACAACAACCAATTCAATAATCCCACCATTTATATACACATGCACTCATTCACCAACAGTTCTATATAGTCACTCATACATATACTCACTCATCATATGTAGTGATACACCTATACATCCTGTTACATACCGACAGTCATCCAAAAGTTACTCTCACACATACTCACACATGCAAGTAAACTATTGAGCATCCATTTATTTGCATATACAGCTATACACACAATACCACCTTACTTCTAATGAAACTTACACATACTTACTCTCTTAAGCAATCACTTATAGAAACACATACTTATTTAAACAGGAACTCTTACAATCTCTTACTCTCACATATACTCACTAATATACATCAATATTCACATATACTAGACTAAAACATATGTAGTTACTGATAAAGACACTAGTGAGACAGTCATTCACTCACTAACACACACATATACACACTCATCCACCCATACAGTCCTGCGCATATGCTGTCTTCAAAACACATACAAAGAGAGAGTCAGTCATTCATGCATCTTTGCGCTAAGTAATACGCCTACCAAACCATACAAACACTCAGACTGATACTAAGAAAAACATCTAATAACCCATATACATACACATGTAGCTACTCACCAACCCATGCAGCCACTTATACACAAAGTGAAACACTAATACATATATTTAAATATTTAAACATTACTCACTAATATATATATTCACTAAGATACACTTAATAAGCCAGTTAACCAATCAATAAAAAAAAAAACATCCATGTAAACACTTATTTAAACATTTATTCTTCCATCAACTTTTACATATACATATATAACACATATTTATTTTTCAGAAAGACACACATTCACTGGATGGTGTCATCAGTGATGTCATGAGTGATGTCACTGACCATGTCATGAGTGATGTAATATGTGACGTCATCAGCAGTGCATTGCACGCGCAAGTTATAGTGAGTCCAACTAACTATAACGTGGGAATTTCAATGGTTTTATGCGAGTAAAATTTCCAGCTAACTATAACTGGTGTGAAACCTATGGTTTTTTCAGTGAATTTAATAGGTTTTTTAAATGCTAATTCCCAACTATCAGTGGTGTGAAACCTATGGTTTTTTCAGTGAATATATATATATATATACACACATACATATATATAAATGCATATATATGCATATATATGTGTATATGTGTGCGTGTAGATAGCCCGAGGCACAAGAAAGCAGAAAAACAAATGTGAAGAACACAAAAAGGGGGAAGGGTAGATACACCCTGACCCCCTAGGCCTGCCCAGGTGGTCCCACAAGGACAAAAAAGGGCCACATTTTAAAAAGAAAACCTGCTGTTTTTTTTAAAATTACCCCCGGGGGGACCAAATCACGGCGGCATAGTGATGAAGAAGTGTGGGGGGTCCACAATCCCCCCCACACTGCCCCGGGGACCGCCGTCCCCGGGGCTAAGCAACGCAGCCCCTTGGCGCATACTGGAGGCTCCTGGTGGGCTACTTGGCCCCCAGGGACCCCCAGTATTGTTTTAAAAAATTGTCTTACCCTTCTCCTGACACTTGATTACTTGGTGCAGGACTCCCCCACACAGCGGAACGAGCGCTGCCAAGGGAGAAAACCGCCGTCCCACTCAAACCGCCATCACCCACGCCCAAACTGGGACACGCCCACTCGGAGGCCACGCCCCCTGTATACAACATATATACACGCTGATTACACGAGCGCAACAGATTGTAAGAACCTCCTGAGGCACAGCCGGGAGTTAGGCAGCAGACAGTGTGTTGATTGTTGTTTTAACCTTGGCAAATATTGTTTTAAAAAATTGTCTTACCCTTCTCCTGACACTTGATTACTTGGTGCAGGACTCCCCCACACAGCGGAACGAGCGCTGCCAAGGGAGAAAACCGCCGTCCCACTCAAACCGCCATCACCCACGCCCAAACTGGGACACGCCCACTCGGAGGACACGCCCCCTGCATACAACATATATACACACTGATTACACGAGCGCGACAGATTGTAAGAACCTCCTGAGGCACAGCCGGGAGTTAGGCAGAAGACAGTGGGTTGATCGTTGTTTTAACCTTGGCAAATATTGTTTTAAAAAATTGTCTTACCCTTCTCCTGACACTTGATTACTTGGTGCAGGACTCCCCCACACAGCGGAACGAGCGCTGCCAAGGGAGAAAACCGCCGTCCCACTCAAACCGCCATCACCCACGCCCAAACTGGGACACGCCCACTCGGAGGCCATGCCCCCTGGACCTATCTTTACACTATAACCATGTGTATGTTCCGGAAGCGCAGCGGACGAGCGCAGCGGGCGTGACGATTGCGTGCCGAAGGCGCGCATAAGGCAAGCTCGTCTGCACTCGTCCGCGCCGAGTTCGGGCCTAGGGCCATAACCCCCATATCCCAGACACAAGAGAGTAGGCGCTACAATGCCGAAACTCTTCTCAGCTTAAGGCCCCCTGTTACGATCTGTGCACGGCACTGCTACGTAGCCGAAAACATTCCACAAACATGCCCTAAATGTAACTCAACGCTTAAACCTAAGCCCACAGCTGCATTAACCCATGACTACCATATGCTCTTGTTAAATTGCGGATCCCTGCTGAAACATAGGACAGAAATCGCCCTGCTATTAGAAGAACTCAGCCCGGACATAGTATTCCTAACGGAAACATGGCTCACCACAGAGTCCGATCCTGCCTTAGCTAGCGCTCTCCCTCCTGGCTTTCAAATGACTCGGAAGGACCGGCCTGATGGGAGAGGTGGAGGCCTAGCAATTATTCATAAAGAACAGTTTCAGTGTTGTGTCATCCCCGAAACCATCCCCGACTGTGAGAGCCTCGCGTTCAGCATTGACCTCTCACCGAATAACTGTTTCTCCGGAACTCTTATTTACCGCCCCCCAGGTCCCCTCAAACAATTCCACCTCCTTCTTTCTCAGACTGTCGCAGAACGCGTGAGCACTTCATCTTGTTTCACTCTGCCAGGTGACCTTAACCTGCACTTTGACTCTGCATCAGATCAGGTAGTCACCACGCTGACAGATGACCTAGCAGCATTACAACTTAGCCAATACGTCAAAACCCCTACCCATGCTAAGGGTCACTTTTTGGACCCAGTCTTTAGCAACTGTGTTTACTTCTCAGCCGATCCGCCAATCCCGCTCCCGTGGACAGATCACTTCCTTGTGCCCTTCACATGGACCACACTTAAGCCTCTGCAGGCTGGACCCACCACCAAAACTACCCGAGCATGGTCCCGTCTGTCAATCGACGACTGGTCTTCCAAGCTCGCCATCAACCAACCTTCCTACGTTGACGACCCGGGCATAGCCAATCAAACTTACGCTGACTGAATCACGCACACTCTCGATAATACCCTTCCAAAAAACAAAATCACGTCAAAACGCGCACACAAAACGGATCCCTGGTACTCCGAAGCTCTAAGGGACAAGAAACGCCTATGTAGGAAAATCGAAAGACGGTGGCGTTTAGACTACTTACCAGAAAGTAAAATCCGTTATCGAGAATCAATCCGGGATTACAAAGCGGAAATTAAAACTGCCCAGACTATTTACTTCTCGAATAAAATCCTCATGGCCAAATCAAAACCCAATTTTTTTTTCCAGATTGTAAAAAAACTATCAAAACCCCCTCCTAGCTTGCACGTCCCAAAATCTCCAACTCACTGCAACGAGGTGGCCGAGTTCTTTCACCATAAAGTCAATAACATTTACTCTTCCTTTCCCCCCAACAAGTTCAACCCCCTAACCCAGCCCAACCCAGCTCCAATTACCCCCTCCCCTCAACCTCAACCTACTCTGGATCACTTCCCTCTTCTGGATCGTGCCACTTTAGAAACCATAGCCCAGAAAGTAAAAACCGGCTCACCTGACGATCCAGCCCCTCCTGATATCTTAATGGCAGCTTCCCAAATCACTCTCCCAATCATCAGGGATGTACTCAACGCATCCATTACGTCTGCCACAGTTACTCCAGTCTGGAACGAGCCATGGTCCGCTCACTATTAAAAAAGCCTAATCTTGACCCGGTAAACCTCAGCAACTACCGGCCCATCTCCTTGCTCCCGTGGCTGAGCAAAATCTTAGAAAAATTCATTAACCACCATTTGGTTAATTTCCTAGAAGACGCCCAGTTGTTAGACCCGACCCAAACGGGTTTTAGACCCAAATACGGGACCGAAACCGCCCTCCTCATGGTCACGGAGGAATCCAGAAAAATCCTGGATCAGGGAGGATCAGTGGCAGTGATCCTCCTTGATCTTAGTGCAGCCTTCGATACGGTCAGCCATGACACCTTGCTGCACCGTATGTCCAGCATTGGCATTAAGAACAAATCCTGGCTCTGGTTTAAATCCTTCTTGGAGGACAGATCCTTCCGAGTCTTTGACGGTGAAGCGGTGTACACCAGTAGACCCCTGAGGTGCGGAGTCCCCCAAGGCTCCTCTTTAAGTCCCGCCTTGTTCAACATCTATATGAGGCCACTGGCCGATGTCGTCCGCAGTTTTGGGATTAAGATCATCTCTTACGCGGACAACACACAGCTGGTGGTCTCACTGGCGCAGGTAGCTCACACACCTGCGTCAGACGGACTTAAAGACTGCCTAAAAGAAGTAAAAAACTGGATGTCCGCATCATCACTTAAATTGAATGGGGACAAGACGGAGCTGATGCTGCTGGGCCCCTCCGACCCCCTCTTCTTCAACTCTCTGTGGCCTTCTGACCTAGGCCCTCCTCCAACACCCAAGGACAACATAAAGAGCCTTGGGGTATGGTTGGACAGCTCCCTCTCTTTCAAGACCCAAGCCACCAAACTCTCTGCAACCTGCTTTGGCCTCCTTAAAATGCTCAGGAAAATCTTGCCCCTCCTTCCTATGGAGGCCAAGCAGGTAGCAATACAGGGCTTGATACAGTCGCGCCTGGATTTTAACAATGTGTTATACCTTGGCGCCCCAGACTACACCCTTTGTAGACTTCAGACAGTACAGAACTGTGCGGCCCGCCTTTTGCTCGAACTCCCCCGCACCCAACCAGTGAGGTCCGGTCTGGTCAACCTTCGATGGTTGCCAGTACGTCAAAGAATTTGTTTCAAAGCCATGTGCATTGCCCATCAGGCCTTCTGGGACACGGGTCCCATGATTACCCGGGAGCTAATCACCCACTACGTACCCACCAGAAACCTCCGCTCTAGTCAGACCTTTCTAGCCACACCCCTTAGAATAAAAAAGACCAGATCGGGCGGTAGGACGTTCGCCTATAATGCAGCCAAGACCTGGAATGCTCTTCCTTTACATCTTAGATCCAACCCCAACCACTCTTCATTCCGTAAGCAACTAAAAACCTTCCTTTTTAACCCTCCTATTAATCCCTAGGCAGTCACTCTACGAGGCCCCCCTTACATTCCACAGCGCTTGGACGCCTCCGGGCAGCAATTCGCGCTCTACAAATGCACTTCCATTTCCATTTCCAGTATGCAAGGGGAATTAGTTCCTATTCTGCAAACACGCCAGGGGTTGCGCTGCGGAGAGGTGTAAAAAAGGATATGGCCTCATTACACCTCTCTGCAATGCAGCCCCCTGGTGCATACTGCAGGTTCCAGGTGGGCTAGTTGGCCCCCAGGGACCCGCAGTAGGCAAGGGGAATTAGTTTCCCCTCTGCAAACACGCCCAGGGGCTGCATTGCAGAGAGGTGTAAAAAAGGGTGTGGCCTCATTACACCTCTCTGTAATGCAGCTCCCTGGCTTATACTGGAGGCTCCTGGTGGGCTAGTTGCCCCCAGGCACCCCCAGTATGCAAGGGGAATTAGTTCCTCCTCTGCAAACGCACCAGGGGTTGCGCTGCAGAACGTTGTAAAAAGGGGGCGTGCCCTCTGAACACCTGCCTGCAAAAATGTAGTAAATCAGTATAAAAAAAATAACAATTAATACATTTAAAAATTGTCATTTAAAAAACCTTCAAAATTCAATGAAAAAACCATAGGTTTCAGGCCTTATATAGTTAGGAATTAGCATTTAAAAAACCTTGCAAATTCACTTAGGTTTCAGGCCTTATATAGTTGAATTAGCATTTAAAAAACCTTGCAAATTCACTGAAAAAAACATAGGTTTCAGGCCTTATATAGTTAGGAATTAGCATTTAAAAAACCTTGCAAATTCACTGAAAAAAACATAGGTTTCAGGCCTTATCTTGGGGCCTATTACGATTGCGTTTTTTCCGCATCCTCTGGGCCGGGGGAAGCCACCGCCGGCCCGGAGGATGCGGATAAACCGCAATCGTAATAGGATGGCTGGTGGGTCCTGGTTTCCGTCCGCAGCTTTTCCGCCACAGTTGGCTTACAACCGTGGCGGAAAAGCTCTAATATGGTGGCGGTGTCTCTCAGACACCGTCCGCCATATTAGGAAGGGCTGTAAAAAATGCTTTTCCGCGGTGGGTTTTCCGCCGTGGAAAAGCATGTGTAACTTCACTGCGGGGGCCCGTTGCGGGCCCCCTTGGTGAAGGGGGCGTGGGGGGTGCACATGGGGGGTACCTATGGTACCCCCCTGCATTTGTATGCAGAAATCGGCAGGCACCGCACCGAAGTGGTGGACAGATATTAGCGCTGATAGAAGTAGAGACCAAAATTATTCCAATGGACCTGCAAAATTGCTCAAATTATAACTTGAAACTGCACGAGCAGGAAATCCGCTTCAAGGAGGAGTGAACGAGCCCCAAGGTAGTATCGTCTTGGGAGATGTCACATAAGGAATCCCACGATCATTCTAGTATACGATCCAAACAGTATATGTGCATACTACTACTTATAAGAGGCACAGCTAGCGCAAATTCCGCTCTCAGTCCACGGAAAGGCCAATTTCTCATGGGCGTATTGTCTCGCCCTATCCCGTAGTCCGGACCAAGGAATCGTAGACCGCAGCGTGGTGTAGCGTGTAGGACCCAATTTCACTGAGAATTCCTCAGAAGTGTATCAGATCCTCAGAAGAAATTGGAAGATATTAAAATCAGACAGCACAGTGGGTAAATTGTTATCAGAGAAACCCTTAGTGACATTCATGGGAGGCAATACCCTGAAAGATCATCTGATGAAGAGTCATTATGAACCAAAAAAAGAGAAAAACCATGCCCATTAAAGGGTTTTTTCCCTGCATGAAGTGCAAAGCTTGCAGAAACAAGGTAAAAGATTACCTTATACCAGGGAAAAAGGCAAGAACCCTTATTACCAAACTTTAGAATTGCAACTCAGACTATACGGTCTACTGTCTAGTGTGCCTCTGTGGCAAACAGTACGTGGGAAGCACTATTCATCCCACTAAAAGAAGAGTCCTAGAACATCTTAGGGCGATAAACAATAGGGACCACAACTATCCAGGCACTGTTTGATGAACATGTCTTGATTTCAATTCCAACAATAAGGGTCACTGAACTCTAGAAACTTTATCTGTACAAGAGAGAGATTGTTGTATGTGAATTTAGGACCCTAGTGTAATTGTCCCGGTTCATGCATATATATAGGTATAAATCACCCTATCCTTATATAGGCATAGAAATCATAACCATATTTACACTTAGCCTATGAAGTCCAAATACGGCATGGCTACTTCCTCTAGTCGGCAGTAGTGATTTTAATGTCTGCGCAAGCCGCTGGAGAACTGAAGGAATCGGTCTTTGAGAAAGCATACAAGCGAAACGCGCCAGGCCGCATCACAAGAGCTGCTCAGGCCAAGAGGCATTGCTGGTCCTAAAGTGCTTCCCAACCTGGTGGGCAACTTTGAGCATACATTTACACGCAGCAGCCCAGCCGCGGGGGAGTACTACCGCATTAACGTCTGCGGGCCGCTGAGTCGGGAATCTGCCCAGTTCATTGCGGAAGGACTGGCACCCGAAATGAAGACTTTTCAGCACCTGTGGCCCATACAGGGCATGCATCAGAGAACTGAAGTCTCCTGGCACCTATACAAGGTTTAATGAGCACAGCATGAACACTACATGCCCCACAAAACAGTGCGAGAAATTGACGAATCAGAAGTCGGCAGTAGTGATTTTAATGTCTGCGCAAGCCGCTGGAGAACTGAAGGAATCGGCCTTTGAGAAAGCATACAAGCGAAACGCGTCAGGCCGCATCACAGGAGCTGCTCAGTCCAAGAGGCATTGCTGGTCCTAAAGTGCTTCCCAACCTGGTGGGCAACCTTGAGCATACATTTACACGCGGCAGCCCAGCCGCGGGGGAGCACTACCGCATTAACGTCTGCGGGCCGCTGAGTCGGGAATCTGCCCGGTTCATTGCGGAAGGACTGGCACCCGAAATGAAGACTTTTCAGCACCTGTGGCCCATACAGGGCATGCATCAGAGAACTGAAGTCTCCTGGCACCTATACAAGGTTTAATGAGCACAGCATGAACACTACATGCCCCACAAAACAGTGCGAGAAATTGACGAATCAGAAGTCGGCAGTAGTGATTTTTTGTCTGCGCAAGCCGCTGGAGAACTGAAGGAATCGGCCTTTGAGAAAGCATACAAGCGAAACGCGCCAGGCCGCATCACAAGAGCTGCTCAGGCCAAGAGGCATTGCTGGTCCTAAAGTGCTTCCCAACCTGGTGGGCAACTTTGAGCATACATTTACACGCAGCAGCCCAGCCGCGGGGGAGTACTACCGCATTAACGTCTGCGGGCCGCTGAGTCGGGAATCTGCCCAGTTCATTGCGGAAGGACTGGCACCCGAAATGAAGACTTTTCAGCACCTGTGGCCCATACAGGGCATGCATCAGAGAACTGAAGTCTCCTGGCACCTATACAAGGTTTAATGAGCACAGCATGAACACTACATGCCCCACAAAACAGTGCGAGAAATTGACGAATCAGAAGTCGGCAGTAGTGATTTTAATGTCTGCGCAAGCCGCTGGAGAACTGAAGGAATCGGCCTTTGAGAAAGCATACAAGCGAAACGCGTCAGGCCGCATCACAGGAGCTGCTCAGTCCAAGAGGCATTGCTGGTCCTAAAGTGCTTCCCAACCTGGTGGGCAACCTTGAGCATACATTTACACGCGGCAGCCCAGCCGCGGGGGAGCACTACCGCATTAACGTCTGCGGGCCGCTGAGTCGGGAATCTGCCCGGTTCATTGCGGAAGGACTGGCACCCGAAATGAAGACTTTTCAGCACCTGTGGCCCATACAGGGCATGCATCAGAGAACTGAAGTCTCCTGGCACCTATACAAGGTTTAATGAGCACAGCATGAACACTACATGCCCCACAAAACAGTGCGAGAAATTGACGAATCAGAAGTCGGCAGTAGTGATTTTTTGTCTGCGCAAGCCGCTGGAGAACTGAAGGAATCGGCCTTTGAGAAAGCATACAAGCGAAACGCGCCAGGCCGCATCACAAGAGCTGCTCAGTCCAAGAGGCATTGCTGGTCCTAAAGTGCTTCCCAACCTGGTGGGCAACCTTGAGCATACATTTACATGCGGCAGCCCAGCCGCGGGGGAGCACTACCGCATTAACGTCTGCGGGCCGCTGAGTCGGGAATCTGCCCGGTTCATTGCGGAAGGACTGGCACCCGAAATGAAGACTTTTCAGCACCTGTGGCCCATACAGGGCATGCATCAGAGAACTGAAGTCTCCTGGCACCTATACAAGGTTTAATGAGCACAGCATGAACACTACATGCCCCACAAAACAGTGCGAGAAATTGACGAATCAGGAGTCGGCAGTAGCGATTTTAATGTCTGCGCAAGCCGCTGGAGAACTGAAGGAATCGGCCTTTGAGAAAGCATACAAGCAAAACGCGTCAGGCCGCATCACAAGAGCTGCTCAGTCCAAGAGGCATTGCTGGTCCTAAAGTGCTTCCCAAACTGGTGGACAACCTTGAGCATATATATATATATATATATATATATATTCACTGAAAAAACCATAGGTTATAGACCATATATAGTTAGGAATTAGCATTTAAAAAACCTTATTTTACTCACACAAAACCATTGAAATTCCATATATAGTTAGTTGCACTAACTATATATCGCGCACCCGCAATCCACTGCTGATGATGTCACATATTACATCATTCATGACATGGTCAGTGACATCACTGATGACATCACTGATGACATCTCAAATGACATCACTGATGACAACATCCAGTGACTGTATGTTTCTGTAAAGTTAAAATATGTCTTACATATTGAAGAATGAGTGGATGTAGAAGTGTCTGGATGAAGAATTTAGTAGGTGCATGACTGACTGTATGAGTGAGTGATTAAATGTGTCTCACTGAGTGCATGGGTTAGTGACTAAACTGTCTTAATTTGTGCATCATTATGTCTATTGTTCTGTAAACTGTTGCATGTGTTGATCAATAGCTATATGAGTAACTATATGGGTTATTGATTGATTGTCCAAGTATTTGTATGGGAGACTGAGTGTGTGTGTGGCTGGCTGGGAGGTGTGTGACTCTGTGCAGATCAATGTGTACTTATATCAATAATTGTATAACAAGGTAAGTATGTGTTAGTATATGTTTGAAAATATAAGGTGCTCTATGTTTAACTGTATAGACAAGAAAATGGAAGTGTGATTGATTCTTTACAGGACTGACTAGGTGTGTGAGTAACTCCATGGATGAGTGGCAGAGTGTGAGTGTCTGTATAGGTGTATGAGTGGATATGATAGTGTTGTAAAGATGAGTGATTGTATGTATGAATGATTGTATGAGTGAATGTGTGTGTAGACGTAGGAATCAGTGAGTACATATGTAGTAACTAGTATTGGTGTGTCAATGGTTTCAAAAATTATACTCTGTATTTAACACTGGGTGAAACAGAGGTTATATTAAAATATGAGGAGATGCATTGTATTGTCACATGAATGATATCATCAGTGATGTGGTCATTGATGTCAAATGAGATGTCATCAGTGATGTCATCAGTGATGTCATTTGAGATGTCATCAGTGATGTCATCAGTGATGTCACTGACCATGTCATGAATGATGTAATATGTGACATCATCAGCAGTGGATTGCGGGTGCGCGATATATAGTTAGTGCAACTAACTATATATGGAATTTCAATGGTTTTGTGTGAGTAAAATAAGGTTTTTTAAATGCTAATTCCTAACTATATATGGTCTATAACCTATGGTTTTTTCAGTGAATTTTCAAGGTTTTGTAAATGCTAATTCCTAACTATATATGGTCTATAACCTATGGTTTTTTCAGTGAATTTCAATGGTTTTTTAATAGCAAATATCATAAGCTGTCGAATGTCAAGTACGTGGTAAGTGAAAACATTTTCGTGTTTATGCACACTGATCTGCTTTGAATGGTGTCCCCCCCCCCCTCATTTCTATTAGGAGTACTCTCTCTTTGCACATAGTGAAGGGTAGTTAACGCAGGCCTTTGCCCCCGTTGTAATACGTCGTGCCTGCTTCTCTCTCCATTTGATTGATTGTTATCCAAGTATTTACTGTTTTAGAATTGGTTCTCTTTGGTTCATTCTCTATTTACAAACAAACACAGAGTCGCAATACTCTGTTTAGTCTTTGCAGATAACGAAAAATCGTGTAAAAAAAAAAAGAAAAGGAATCGAGCAAAATCAGTAGGCCACTAACGGGATCTCTTTTTTACCTCGCTAAAATAGAAACATTAGGAACAACCCCTCATGACAAATACAAAACTAGTGAAATGAACTGAACTCCACACAATGATGGCTGCAAAACAGCTCGGCTCCGCCACCCACCCCGCCCAAAATAACGATAAAGAGCGGTTGCCATGATTGGTTGCGGAATGGCCACGACGGAGCTACGAAATGGTACTGCTCTCATGCTAACCCCAGCTTCAGTCTGAAACATCCAGAAACACTGTAGACTACCAATTCGATCAGTTCCGGTAGCGCCCCAATGTAACCCGGTAGAGAAGAACTAGCCCTCCCCTCTTTGACTAATGGTTCTTGTTGCCTGTCCCTTCTGTTGTCATTTAACAGAACTATTTAGCCTGCTGAAAGGGGTTGTGTTCCGACCGCTGGTTGGTGGAGACATTTTGACTATATTCTGGACCTGCGTTGTCGCGTAATGCGTCATATGACGCGCCGCGTTAGCGCATCCGGAAGTCATCCGGGGCGCGCAGCGCGTAACGTAAGCATAACAAGTCATGTGACTTGTTAATAAAACTTTTCATTGGTTCATTTTACTTTTCTTATTCTAATGATGAAAGGCTTGGTCATATGACCTAAAAATTACGCTTTTTATTACTTCCGAACATTATTTTTTCTTAAATATATGTTATAATGTTCCAGGCTAATGTACTTTCCCGGAAAATTTACAACTGTCCTGCAAGTAAAATATATTCTTTTTTCGAGAAAAAGAGCGTTTCTTCGTCCCATGACGGAGCCGTTGAGCAAAAGAGGGTCGACCTGCTGTCTGAGTCGCCGATACGCCTGAATATGAGATTCTTATCGATCACTTTATGTTGCAGGAATAGAAAACACAACAGCCCTTGACCATTTATCTTTACTGCGTTCCTTCGTATTATACCTTTTACCCTTCATGTAATTGGTCTGCTTTATTTCACTTGCCTTTTAATGATTCTAAAACAGTGACTATTATTAAAAACTTTACCAATGTATATACTACTACCATGTTTTCTTTTAAAAACCTTTATTGTGAAAATTTCATTATACAAATACGAGCCTATAACCACGTGGGCCGGCCACGGAGCAAACTGTAATCGTATATGATGAGTAGACATTTACACTGTAGAGGAACGTAACGGGCGGGCCATTAGGTTGCAAGAACTAAGGTGTCTAACAGTTACGGAATCGGTGGACGTACATTTTATAATTAAAATACGACAGGGCCAGTTACAATAAAATTATCTAGATATACATTTGCGGGCAAGTACCATGGGTGACGTTAATTCGAACTTTCAATAGTACAGTAATCAATAACACATCAGAACTTAATATCAATAGGGATGTCGAAATATTCAATCAATTCTCGTCCCCGCCCGCCATGTGCTTCAAAACTGCATACGTATCTCGTGATTTCAAGGTTCTGCAACCAGTACACAACAAGGAGTTACGAGTCCCATTTATTCCGGCGCCATTTTGGGCGAGGACGGGCAGGTCCAGGATATAGTCAAAATGTCTCTACCAACCATCGACTATGATGATGTTCATATGCTGTATTTATTAGAGTAACACTCATCTGTCCACATGAAATTAATTTGCCACAATCTAAACATGTCATTTTAATCTTTCCAAAGTTCTTCTAAATATTTGGGACCGTTTCCCTTCCCTTTGATGCTGTCAGTGCCACTTCTTTGATGAATGTACTAGCAGGTCAGGGGTTCTCCTCCAAATCTCTCTTTTATGCAGCACTATAATTAATTGGTGCCACCTCTCCATATGACGATGCATGGTATAGTTACCATAACTATATATTTTTTCGGTTCCTCTGGAGAGTTCATCGTGGCAGATGAAGCGTGTAACGTACCGGGCATTTACCTTTTTTTGCATGTACAGGAAAGGAAAAAAAAATCGAGCGTCCGAGTTCTAAGGTGTCCCAGGGCCATTTTAGTGGACCAGGCCCAAATCCAAAGAACAGGCCGCCATTTTGAGAGTCCTGTTGCAGCCGCCTGTCGCTGTAGCATCAAGAGCAGCCGAAACTCAGCTGAATGGCAACTGAAACGGTAAAGGGGCGCCCCACTACAGCAGACGATCCTCCACCTAGGAAGGCCCGTTCACGCCGCCTCCCCCCCCCCCTTCGGGCACCCCACGCCGTTATTCGGAGCAGTATTGTAGGATGGCCACACCAGTGCGGCAACTTGCTAGACATCACCTCGGTGGTAACCGAATCTCAACGCCTTGTGGTGTCTTCTATTCAGAAAACATTGTTATGCTGCCTGCGACCTATTCGCCGCAAGTGCGCACACAACTCAACTGCATAGCTTGCTAGACACCACCTCGGTGCCATCCGGATCTTGGAATCTCAGCGCCTCTTGGTGTCTTCTCTTCAGAAAATATTGTTGCGCTGCCTTTGGCCCCATTCGCACATCGGTCCGCTACTGACGCCATCTCACAGGCTAATGGGGCGCCCCACGCCGACTTTCAGCATTGTAGGATGACCACACCAGTACAGCAACTTGCTAGACATCACCTCGGTGCCATCCGGATTTCGGCGCCCCACTGCAGATGAAGTGCCTCTCAACTATGAAACCACCACGGTGACATCCGGATCTTGGCGCGTTGTGCTGCCTTCGGCCTATTCGCACATCGGTCCGCTACTGACGCCATCTCACAGGCTAATGGGGCGCCCCACGCCGACTTTCAGCATTGTAGGATGACCACACCAGTACAGCAACTTGCTAGACATCACCTCGGTGCCATCCGGATCTCGGCGCCCCACTGCAGATGAAGTGCCTCTCAACTATGAAACCACCACGGTGACATCCGGATCTTGGCGCGTTGTGCTGCCTTCGGCCTATTCGCACATCGGTCCGCTACTGACGCCATCTCACAGGCTAATGGGGCGCCCCACGCCGACTTTCAGCATTGTAGGATGACCACACCAGTACAGCAACTTGCTAGACATCACCTCGGTGCCATCCAGATCTTGGCATCTCAACGCCTAGTGGTATCTTCCATACAGAAAATATTGTTACGCTGCCTTTGACCCCATTCGCACATCGGTCCTCAACTTAGACATCACCTCGGTGCCATCCGGATCTTGGCATCTCAGCGCCTTGTGGTGTCAGTCAGAAAATATTGTTGCGCTGCCTTTGGCCCCATTCGCACATCAGTCCGCTACTGACACCATCTCACAGGCCAACAGGGCGCCCCACGCCGACTTTTACCATTGTAGGATGGCCACACCAGTGCCACAACTTGCTAGACACCACCTCGGTGCCATCCGGATCTTGGCATCTCAGCGCCTTGTGGTGTCTTCTATTCTGAAAATATTGTTGCGCTGCCTTTGGCCCCATTCGCACATCGGTCCGCTACTGCCGCCATCTCACAGGCCAACGGGGCGCCCCACGCCGACTTTCAACATTGTAGGATGGCCACACCAGTGCGGCAACTTACTAGACACCACCTCGGTGCCATCCGGATCTTGGCGCGTTGTGCTGCCTTCGGCCTATTCGCACATCGGTCCGCTACTGACGCAAACTCACAGGCCAACGGGGCGCCCCACGCCGACTTTCAGCATTGTAGGATGGCCACACCAGTGCTGCAACTTGCTGGACACCACCTCGGTGCCATCCGGATCTTGGCGCGTTGTATTGCCTTCGGCCTATTCGCACATCGGTCCGCTACTGACGCCGCCTCACGTGCCAACGTATTTTCTCCACATTTTATACCCTATGCCGCATAACAGGTCATGTGACTTGTTTATAAAACTTTTCATTGGTTCATTTTACTTTTGGTTTCCTAATGATGGAAGGCTTGATCATATGACCTAAAAACAACACTTTTCATTGGATGAAAACTTTTTTTTTTCCCAAACGACGAAAGCCCCACCTTGTTTCTGGATGTTTCAGACTGAAGCTGGCTTCAGCATGAGAGCACCACCATCTCGTAGCTCCGTCGTGGTCATTCCGCGAGCAATCATGGCAACCGCTCCCCACCAGAAGCCTACAGGAGTCGGGGGCCCCCAAAACTTTTGATAAATCCTCAAGGCGGAGGGGACGCTTTCGAGAATGGGGTCCAAGACCTAGCAGACAAGCGTCCGATTTCCAAGGTGTCCCAGGGCCATTTCAGTGGACCAGGCCCAAAAAGAAAAGAGCCTGCCGCCATTTTGAGAGTCCTGTGACAGCCGCCTATCGCTGCACCGCAAGAGTGGGCGCAACTCAGCTGAATTGCGGCTTTTGACACAGTGGACCAAAAACGGACGGAATGGCAACTGAAACGGTAAAGGGGCGCCCCACTACAACAGATGACACTCCACCTGGAGAGGCCCGTTCACGCCGCCTCCCCCGGGGCGCCCCACGCCGTTATTCGGAGCAGCATTGTAGGATACCAAAACCAGTGCGGCAACTTACTGGACATCACCTTGGTGCCATCGTTCTGCTGCCTTGGAACTATTCGCACAACAGTTTGCTACTGATGACCCACCCCCCGCGACGCCCCACGCCAGAAATCTGGACGTTGTGCTGCGTTGGGACTATTCGCACAGCCGACCGCTACTTCGTTGTTTTTCCCTAAAAATGTTTATATGTTATTACTGTTTTTGTTTTCTTGTATATATTTATAAGTTATTAAAGTTTTATAATCTTACTACTTTGTTGGAGTGCTATATATTTTTAATGTGACACATAATTGTAAAAACTTTGATGTACAAAGAGTCATCCCTGGAATCTTCCGCTTCAGGCTCGGTCCCCTCCCCAATCACAATACAGGATGGTTTTCAGATAATAGGAACGCGTCTGCTGTGACGGATCTCATCGAGTGTGGGCCTTGATCTACTATAACTCCTTTGAAGAGGGGTGATTCTTTACAGCTGGGGCCATAAACTACATCTGCAGGGCTAGCTGATACCCTAGGACCGGCCTGGACAATCGGACACAGAGGAAAAGGAGTGTCAGAGGGTGCGGTAGTGAATAGGGCGAAAGGGAGGTGTCGGGCGGGCACAGGGTGTGATTCTCAGGGAAGAGCAGCGCAGATGGGGGGTGATTTATTACCCATGCATAAGACAGAGAGCGGGGGTGACCACTGCCTGGGGGAGATGCTTGCGAGGGTGGGGAGCCATGCTAAGGATCGACAGCGTGCAGAGAGTGGGTCTGGTCAAGGCATCTAAAATGGCTGCCGTGCACGACAAAAGTGTGGCATTTGAAAAAAGGCAAGATGGCGCAGACAATCTTTTCAACACTTCCTGATTTCCTTCGAATCGAACGTTAACAGACGTTGGGGCATATTACCAAAGTTAAGCGATATTTATCCCTAACGATGCTTAGCAACGATTTTTTTACCGCTAAGCATCGTCAGAAATTATCGCAGATAAACCTTGCTATTATCAAGGTTTATCGCAAATACGATAAAAAACGACCGCAATGCATTAATATCGCTGAAAACTCAGCGATATTCATGCATTACCGAGCTAATGCTCTTAGCCATGTTATCCACCTCCCATTGGATAACATGCCTTAGAACTGCTCAGGGCAGGTGCTAGCTTTTGGAGATATTCGCGCTTATCGCGAATATTTCCAAAAGTTGATAATAGGAGATAGCGGTGTTAGCGACTGTTTCCAGTCGCTAACATCGTGGCATGCCCACTTTGCATGTCATTAGTGATAAATATCACTCACATGCAAAGTGGGGCCCAAGATGGTCGCTATCTCCTACTAGCCGTCGCTAACTGGTGTTAGCAACAGCTAGGTAATACAGATATAATTTTATCTCCGCGGAGCGCTGTTACAGATATATATCTTTTTTTGAACGTTAATTTCTCAAAATCCACTGGAGCACATATATTGAGACCTAGCAAAGGCACATCGGACTACCAGTCCATACAATTTTGCCAAGTTTCGTGCAAATCCATTCAGCCGTTCGATTATTATTATTTTTTTTTTTTTGCCTCGCGGGGCCCTTTTAAAACCTCCACATCAAACCTAAGAGGTCAAGGAGGATCTACTATGCCCCCTTATGGTCATTTGCCCCTTCGCTTTGGCCTCCTCTTGTCTCTCGATCCTACCGAGAGACAAGATGGCGGCCGCTACGGACTGTTTGCAATGTTTACAGACGCCGGAGAACCAATCAGCTTCGCAATCCTCCGTTACGCGAAGCGGAGCGCTGTTACAGATATATATCTTTTTTTGAACGTTAATTTCTCAAAATCCACTGGAGCACATATATTGAGACCTAGCAAAGGCACATCGGGCTACCAGTCCCTAATATTTTACCAAGTTTCGTGCAAATCCATTCAGCCGTTCGATTATTATTATTATTTTTTTTTTTTGCCCCGCGAGCCCTTTTAAAACCTCCACATCAAACCTAGGGGGTCAGCGAGGATCTACTATACCCCCTTATGGTCATTTGCCCCTTCGCTTTGGCCTCCTCTTGTCTCTCGATCCTACCAAGAGACAAGATGGCGGCCGCTACGGACTGTTTGGAATGTTCACAGACGCCAGAGAACCAATCAGCTTCGCTTCACAAAGCTCCGTTGCGCGAAAAGTCCGCGAACCGGAGCGCTGCCCGGTCCGCTGTTACAGATATATATCTTTTTTTGAACGTTAATTTCTCAAAATCCACTGTAGCACATATATTGAGACCTACAAAAGGCACATCGGGCTACCAGTCCCTACAATTTTGCCAAGTTTCGTGCAAATCCATTCAGCCGTTCGGGCTAAAAGTGAGGCCAACCGCCCTATGGAAAACTCAATGTTAAAAACACGTTTTGGGACCCCCCTTTTTTCTCGACCCCCCCTGGACGAACCCCACCCCCAATTTTCAGGGGCTGCTCAGAAACAAAATGTGCCATTTTCCTGAAAATTTCAGCCAATTCCGTCCACAAACGCCAAAGTTATTAGACATAGAATTTTCAAAAATCCCATAGGGAAAAAATCCTAACTATATATACCTACTGGCGACCGCCAGTAGGTAATATATATATATATATATATTTTCTCGACCCCCCCTGGACAAACCCCCCCCCATTTTTCAGGGGCTGCTCAGAAACAAAATGTGCCATTTTCCTGAAAATTTCAGCCAATTCCGTCCACAAACGCCAAAGTTATTAGACATAGAATTTTCAAAAATCCCATAGAGAAAAAATCCTAACTATATATACCTACTGGCGACCGCCAGTAGGTAATATATAGTATATATATATATATATATATATATATATATATATATATATATATACCGCCAGTAGGTAATATATAGTATATATATATATATATATTCACTGCAAAAACCATAGGTTATAGACCATATATAGTTAGGAATTAGCATTTACAAAACCTTGAAAATTCACTGAAAAAACCATAGGTTATACACCATATATAGTTAGGAATTAGCATTTAAAAAACCTTATTTTACTCACACAAAACCATTGAAATTCCATATATAGTTAGTTGCACTAACTATATATCGCGCACCCGCAATCCACTGCTGATCATGTCACATATTACATCATTCATGACATGGTCAGTGACATCACTGATGACATCTCAAATGACATCACTGATGAGATCACTGATGACATCATCCAGTGACTGTGTGTTTCTGTAAAGTTTAAATATGTTTTACATATTGAAGAATGAGTAGATGTATAAGTGTCTGGACGAAGGATTTAGTAGGTGCATGACTGAATGTATGAGTGAATGATTAAATGTGTCTCACTGAGTGCATGGGTTAGTGACTAAACTGTCTTAATTTGTGCATCATTATGTCTGTTGTTCTGTAAACTGCTGCATGTGTTGATCAGTAGCTATATGATTAACTATATGGGTTATTGATTGATTCTCCAAGTATTTGTATAGGAGACTGAGTGTGTGTGTGGCTGGCTGGGAGGTGTGTGACTCTGTGCAGATCAATGTGTACTTGTATCAATGATTGTATAAGAAAGTAAGTATGTGTTAGTATATGTTTGAAAATGTAAGGTGCTCTATGTTTAACTGTATAGACAAGAAAATGGAAGTGTGATTGATTCTTTACAGGACTGACTAGGTGTGTGAGTAACTCCATGGATGAGTGGCAGAGTGTAAGTGTCTGTATAGGTGTATGAGTGCATATGATAGTGTTGTAAAGATGAGTGATTGTATGTATGAATGATTGTATGGGTGAATGAGTGAATGTGTGTGTAGACGTAGGAATCAGTGAGTACGTATGTAGTAACTAGTATTGGTGTGTCAATGGTTTCAAAAATTATACTCTGTATTTAACACTGGGTGAAACAGAGGTTATATTAAAACGTGAGGAGATGCATTGTATTGTCACATGAATGATATCATCAGTGATGTGGTCATTGATGTCAAATGAGATGTCATCAGTGATCTCATCAGTGATGTCATTTGAGATGTCATCAGTGATGTCACTGACCATGTCATGAATGATGTAATATGTGACATGATCAGCAGTGGATTGCGGGTGCGCGATATATAGTTAGTGCAACTAACTATATATGGAATTTCAATGGTTTTGTGTGAGTAAAATAAGGTTTTTTAAATGCTAATTCCTAACTATATATGGTGTATAACCTATGGTTTTTTCAGTGAATTTTCAAGGTTTTGTAAATGCTAATTCCTAACTATATATGGTCTATAACCTATGGTTTTTTCAGTGAATTTCAATGGTTTTTTAATAGCAAATATCATAAGCTGTCGAATGTCAAGTACGTGGTAAGTAAAAACATTTTCGTGTTTATGCACACTGATCTGCTTTGAATGCTGCCCCCCACCCCTCATTTCTATTAGGAGTACTCTCTCTTTGCAGATAGTGAAGGGTAGTTAACGCAGCCCTTTGCCCCCTTTGTAATCCGTCGTGCCTGCTTCTCTCTCCATTTGATTGATTGTTCTCTTTGGTTCATTCTCTATTTACAAACAAGCACAGAGTCGCAATACTCTGTTTAGTCTTTGCAGATAGCGAAAAATCGTGTAAAAAAACAAAAGGAATCGAGCAAAATCAGTAGGCCACTAATGGGATCTCTTTTTGACCTCGCTAAAATAGAAACATTAGGAACAACCTGTTGAAAATAGCAATGCGTATGTACATAAGCGGCGTTCATTTGTGTTCACAGTACCCCTTGTTGATTGTTTGAATCGAGCATTGAATTGTTCGAAGTTAATTCTCTTAAGGATCTTCTCTGCCTGCAAACGAGGAAGAATAGGAATATTCTCTCTCCCTTTGCAGATAGTGAAGGGTAGGTAACGCAAGCCTTTAACACGTCGTACCTATTTCATTCCTCATTGATTGATTGATTGTCCTAACATTGACTGTTTGGGAATTAGTTCTTTTTGGAGGTATTCCCTGTTTGCAAATAAACGTAGGAAAATCTTTGCAAGTAGTGAAAGGGTACGTAATGCGGACCTTTCTCCCCCGTTGTAATCTGTCATGCCTATCTACTCCCCACTGATTGATGCTCCTGTTTCACCCGGACCATTTACTAGAGATACGTCATCTGGCCCGACCAGAGAGCACCCCTAGTGAAAAGGACATATGCAATAATAACGAAGTGATCACTGTATCCTGTTAACAGAAACTTTAGCATGAAACAACCTGGAAAGAAAAGAATAGGAAAACGAAAATCAGTAGGCCACTGATGAACATGAACTTTTATTAAACAACGAACAAAGAAACGATAACATAACGTAATGATAAAACCTATTAATGTCCTAGAAACAAGAAAACGTTAAAATATGCCAGTGGTGAGAGACCAGAAAAACAGTAAGAGAAACCAAATCACCCCTCGCTGTCCCACCGCCTGCCACGCCAAAAAAATCGATAGACTACGGAAAATGCAAGTCAGTAGAACATCCGCCCCCACTCTGGAAACTTCCAAGGTGGGGCAGGGTTCCGACTACGCCCAGCCGGGAGCAGCCCATATAAGGCAGGTCCTGCTGCCACGCCTCGGCCAGGAGATCCTAACGTAGGGTGTAGCCGGAGGAGAGGCCGAGGCCAGCGGGACCCGGCCAGGGGATTGCCTTTACAACGCTGAACAGTTGCAGGGGGGGGGGAATGTCTCCTCGACCCTCCCCTCTCTCTCCCAGTCCGGCCGCGGTGGCCCTTGAGAGTTGCAGGTAGTCCCGCCACATGCTCTTCCGGTCCGGCCACCAACGGTCGGGGGGCCGAGGCCGACGGGATCCGGCTGCAGCCGATAAACCAAGAAACCCGTTCATGGGGCCAGAGCCAGGGGCGTCCGGCCGACATCTACCGGAAGCCCGGCCCGAAGACGGACGGGACACTTCTTCTTTCTTGAATAATGGCTGCGACAACACTGGGGGGGGATGTCTTGCACATGCCTCCGACCCCCCCCCCTCGTCCTCATCGCCTGGTCCGGCCATAACAAATCTCAAGCGAGACGCCGTGGGGTGCACTGGGAGGGAGAGACGGTGCGAACAGGCCTCTCCCGCCTCCCCAGGTGGAGGCTTCCCAGCTGCACCCTCAGCGCTCCAGGCGCCCGGAAAAGGGTTCTTCCACTGTGGCCATGCTGCAACGTCTCGCCCGGCAGGGTGGAGCCCGTCCGCTCATGTGACCCCGCGATCGCCGGTAGCTGCCGAACTCTCAAAATGGCGATCGACCTGGCAAGAGCGGGCCCAGCATGAAGAAATGGCCCGGTCACTGGTTGACTCCACCACCGTAGTCCTCCATGACCTTGAAGATTCTAGAGGAGCCGCGAGAGTCTCCGACCCCCGATGGGGAATGACTGCCATGATCGCCCGTGGAGTGACGAAACTGTATCCGCGGGACGTCGGCGCTCCCATGCTGGCGCCAGCCTCACTTTGAATTACTAGAATCCTGCAGACCTCACTTCCGGTGAAAGCACAGTGTGACCCGGTAGGAAAAATTATTGCACCCCCTCCCCTTTTTGACTGATAGTTCAAACCACCGATCCTTTCCTTTGCCCTTTTAACGGAACTTTGGACTGCCTCCCCCTCTTTTACATTTTCTAGAGAAAACAAAACATTAACCACTACATTAGCATAGCAGTTGACACCAGAACTGTTTTCAAATTGAAAACCAACAACATCTTCAACAGAATCCTTTTTGTTTCTGCTGTGACCCTGCTACAGCACAGGCATTGTCCCCAGCAGTAATTCTGCAATGCCGGTAAGAATAGCTGTGGTGCCTACTGGACTCACTCACCCCCGCGGCGCCCCACGCCGTTATTTGCTGGGCGGCAACTTACTAGACATCACCTTTGTGCCATCTAGATTTCAGCGCGTTCTGCTGCCTTGGAACTATTCGCACAACAGACCGCTACTGACAAGAATATTTCATTATTGGTGCTGTCAATTTCAATAAATCTATTGGATAATTCAAAAGAAATTGCCACGGTCTCTTCGTTGTTTAAATGTTTTTACTGTTTTTGTTTTGTTGTATATATTTATATGTTATTAAAGTTTTATATTCCTACTACTTTGTTGGAGTGCTATATATTTTTAATGTGACACATAATTGTAAAAACTTTGATGTACAAAGAGTCATTCCTGGAATCTTCCGCTTCAGGCTCGGTCCCCTCCCCAATCACAATACAGGATGGTTTTCAGATAGTAGGAACACGTGTGGTGTGACGGATCTCATCGGGTGTGGGCCTTGATCTACTATAACTCCTTTGAAGAGGGGTGATTCTTTACAGCTGGGGCCATAAACTACATCTGCAGGGCTAGCTGATAGCCTGGACAATCGGACACAGAGGAAGAGGAGTGTCAGAGGGTGCGGTAGTGAATAGAGCGAAAGGGAGGTGTCGGGCGGGCACAGAGTGTGATTCTCAGGGAAGAGCAGCGCAGATGGGGGGAGGTTTATTGCGCATGCATAAGACAGAGAGCGGTGGTGACCAGTGCCTGGGGAAGATGCTTGCGTGGGTGAGGAGCCATGCTACGAATCGACAGCGTGCCGAGAGTGGGTCTGGTCAAGACATCTAAAATGGCTGCCGTGCACGACAAAAGTGTGGCATTTCAAAAAAGGCAAGATGGCGCAGACAATGTTTTTCAACACTTCCTCATTTCCTTCGAATCGAACGTTAACAGACGTTGGGGCATATTACCAAAGTTAAGCGATATTTATCGCTAACGATGCTTACCAACGAATTTTTTACCACTAAGCATCGTCAGAAATTATCGAAGATAAACCTTGCTATTATCAAGGTTTATTGCAAATGCGATAATAAACGGCCGCAATGCATGAATATCGCTAAAAACTCAGCGATATTCATGCATTACCGAGCTAATGCTCTTAGCCATGTTATCCACCTCCCATTGGATAACATGGCTAAGAACTGCTCAGGGCAGGTGTTACTTTTTGGAGATATTCGCGCTTAGCGCGAATATCTCCAAAAGTTGGTAATAGGAGATAGATATCTTGCATGTTGTAATGCAAGTTATTGTGGTATATGGAACTCATACCATAATCTCTCAGGAAAGCAGAAACTGATCCTTTTGGGACCGCCTAAAAAGGCCTAGGGGGTGAGGAGTACTCTACTTTGCCCCCTTTTCACGTTCCAAACTATTTTATTTTACTCTCTTCTGTAATTACACAAAATAGCAGCGATAAGATGCATCGGAGACACACAGTGAGAGAAAGGAGGCCGGAGATGAAGAAGAGATGTCAAATACACAGTGGAGATAATATAGTGGCAGAAGGGAAGTAAATATGAGTAAACTTACCATGTAACATAAAAATGTTGCACTCTATACTATAAGTCTCATTTTATACTACAATCACTTCGCTACAACCTCATAAATTAAAAATAAAAATGAATAATGTCTCAAACAATTTTTGATTTCTAAATATAAATTTATTCTTCAGAATTTTCTAAATTTGAAAGAACTAGTAACATGTCCTCATCAGCAATGTCCTCATGAAAAGTCTCCAATGATGATTCTTGTAACTCTATGGTCTCCAAACACTCGATAAATTCGCCATCAAGAGATTGATCAAAAAAATCATTCAAGTCATCTCCTCCTTGTGACAATATTTCATTATTGGTGCAGTCAATTTCAATCAATGTAGTGGAATCATTCAAGTCATCTCCTCGTGACAATATTTCATTATTGGTGCTCTCAATTTCAATCAATGTAGTGGAATCATTCAAGTCATCTCCTCCTTGTGACAATATTTCATTATTGGTGCTCTCAATTTCAATCAATGTAGTGGAATCATTCAAGTCATCTCCTTGTGACAATATTTCATTCTTGGTGCTGTCCATTTCAATCAATCTAATGGAATCATACAAGTCATGTCCTCCTTGTGACAATATTTCATCATTGGTGCTCTCAATTTCAATCAATGTAGTGGACAATTCAAAAGAAATTGCCACGGTCTCTTCATTGTGAGCCATTTTATTTTGAAATTGCTTGCTGTAAATTGCAGAAAAAAATAATCACTTTCATTTATCGTTTTTAGTAATACATAATATAAAACTAACTTTATCAAGTATTTAGTATAACAGAAGGACTGCAAATAAATAACAGAAAACATTTTTCAAATTATCTTCAAGTGTACAACATAGTTCCCCTTACAAATTAACAACTCACCTTTTTAAAAGTAGGAGAAGTGTTAGTACTGTGTAAATCAAACACCAGAAATTCACCACCAAAAATTCCTCACAAATGTACCTCAGACAGTAGTATCACAAAATGGCTGTGGTTTCCTCTCATTTGAAATATATACATAACCAATTAACTTTCATCACACACAAATACAAAACCAAAGTAACATTTTAATTGGTTCTAAATTTCAACACTTTCAAATGTGTTTTCCCCATGCAATTTTCCATAGGACATTTACATACGTCTACAGCCTGAATGGCTGAACGGAATTACACCAAACTTGGCAAAATGGTACATCAAACCTAAGAGGTCAGGAAGGATCTACTATGCCCCCTTATGGTCATTTCCCCCTTCGCTTTGGCCTCCTCTTGTCTCTCAATCCTACCGAGAGACAAGATGGCGGCCGCTACGGACTGTTTGGAATGTTGACAGACGCAAGAGAACCAATCAGCTTCGCAAAGCTCCGTAACGCGAAAAGTACGCGAAGCGGAGCGCTGTTACAGATATATATCTTTTTTTGAACGTTAATTTCTCAAAATCCACTGGAGCACATATATTGAGACCTAGCAAAGGCACATCGGGCTACCAGTCCCTAATATTTTGCCAAGTTTCGTGCAAATCCATTCAGCCGTTCGATTATTATTATGATTTTTTTTTTTGCCCCGCGGGGCCCTTTTAAAACCTCCAAATCAAACGTAGGGGGTCAGCGAGGATCTACTATTCCCCCTTATGGTCATTTGCCCCTTCGCTTTGGCCTCCTCTTGTCTCTCGATCCTACCGAGAGACAAGATGGCGGCCGCTACGGACTGTTTGGAATGTTGACAGACGCCGGAGAACCAATCAGCTTCGCTTCACAAAGCTCCGTTGCGCGAAAAGTACGCGTCCTGGAGCGCTGCCCGGTCCGCTGTTACAGATATATATCTTTTTTTAAACGTTAATTTCTCAAAATCCACTGGAGCACATATATTGAGACCTACAAAAGGCACATCGGGCTACCAGTCCCTACAATTTTGCCAAGTTTCGTGCAAATCCATTCAGCCGTTCGGGCTAAAAGTGAGGCCAACCGCCCTATGGAAAACTCAATGTTAAAAACACGTTTTGGGACCCCCCTTTTTTCTCAGCCCCCCCTTGACGAACCCCCCCCAAATTTTCAAGGGCTGCTCAGAAACAAAATGTGCCATTTTCCTGAAAATTTCAGCCAATTCCGTCCACAAACGCCAAAGTTATTAGACATAGAATTTTCAAAAAACCCATAGAGAAAAAATCCTAACTATATATACCTACTGGCGACCGCCAGTAGGTAATATATATATATATACCTACTGGCGACCGCCAGTAGGTAATATATATATATATATATATATATATTACCTACTGGCGGTCGCCAGTAGGTATATATAGTTAGGATTTTTTCTCTATGGGATTTTTGAAAATTCTATGTCTAATAACTTTGGCGTTTGTGGACGGAATTGGCTGAAATTTTCAGGAAAATGGCACATTTTGTTTCTGAGCAGCCCCTAAAAATTGGGGGGGGGGGTTCGTCCAGGGGGGGTCGAGAAAAAAGGGGGGTCCCAAAACGTGTTTTTAACATTGAGTTTTCCATAGGGCGGTTGGCCTCACTTTTAGCCCGAACGGCTGAATGGATTTGCACGAAACTTGGCAAAATTGTAGGGACTGGTAGCCCGATGTGCCTTTTGTAGGTCTCAATATATGTGCTCCAGTGGATTTTGAGAAATTAACGTTTAAAAAAAGATATATATCTGTAACAGCGGACCGGGCAGCGCTCCAGTGCGCGTACTTTTCGCGCAACGGAGCTTCGTGAAGCGAAGCTGATTGGTTCTCCGGCGTCTGTAAACATTCCAAACAGTCCGTAGCGGCCGCCATCTTGTCTGTCGGTAGGATCGAGAGACAAGAGGAGGCCAAAGCGAAGGGGCAAATGACCATAAGGGGGCATAGTAGATCCTCGCTGACCCCCTAGGTTTGATGTGGAGGTTTTAAAAGGGCCCCGCGGGGCAAAAAAAAAAAATAATAATAATAAAATGGCTGAATGGATTTGCACGAAACTTGGCAAAATATTAGGGACTGGTAGCCCGATGTGCCTTTGCTAGGTCTCAATATATGTGCTCCAGTGGATTTTGAGAAATTAACGTTCAAAAAAAGATATATATCTGTAACAGCGCTCCGCTTCGCGTACTTTTCGCGTTACGGAGCTTTGCGAAGCTGATTGGTTCTCCGGCGTCTGTCAACATTCCAAACAGTCCGTAGCGGCCGCCATCTTGTCTCTCGGTAGGATTGAGAGACAAGAGGAGGCCAAAGCGAAGGGGGAAATGACCATAAGGGGGCATAGTAGATCCTTCCTGACCTCTTAGGTTTGATGTACCATTTTGCCAAGTTTGGTGTAATTCCGTTCAGCCATTCAGGCTGTAGACGTATGTAAATGTCCTATGGAAAATTGCATGGGGAAAACACATTTGAAAGTGTTGAAATTTAGAACCAATTAAAATGTTACTTTGGTTTTGTATTTGTGTGTGATGAAAGTTAATTGGTTATGTATATATGTCAAATGAGAGGAAACCACAGCCATTTTGTGATACTACTGTCTGAGGTACATTTGTGAGGAATTTTTGGTGGTGAATTTCTGGTGTTTGATTTACACAGTACTAACACTTCTCCTACTTTTAAAAAGGTGAGTTGTTAATTTGTAAGGGGAACTATGTTGTACACTTGAAGATAATTTGAAAAATGTTTTCTGTTATTTATTTGCAGTCCTTCTGTTATACTAAATACTTGATAAAGTTAGTTTTATATTATGTATTACTAAAAACGATAAATGAAAGTGATTATTTTTTTCTGCAATTTACAGCAAGCAATTTCAAAATAAAATGGCTCACAATGAAGAGACCGTGGCAATTTCTTTTGAATTGTCCACTACATTGATTGAAATTGAGAGCACCAATAATGAAATATTGTCACAAGGAGGAGATGACTTGTATGATTCCATTAGATTGATTGAAATGGACAGCACCAATAATGAAATATTGTCACAAGGAGATGACTTGAATGATTCCACTACATTGATTGAAATTGAGAGCACCAATAATGAAATATTGTCACAAGGAGGAGATGACTTGTATGATTCCATTAGATTGATTGAAATGGACAGCACCAATAATGAAATATTGTCACAAGGAGGAGATGACTTGAATGATTCCACTACATTGATTAAAATTGAGAGCACCAATAATGAAATATTGTCACGAGGAGATGACTTGAATGATTCCACTACATTGATTGAAATTGACAGCACCAATAATGAAATATTGTCACAAGGAGGAGATGACTTGAATGATTTTTTTGATCAATCTGTTGATGGCGAATTTATCGAATGTTTGGAGACCATAGAGTTACAAGAATCATCATTGCAGACTTTTCATGAGGAAATTGCTGATGAGGGCATGTTACTAGTTCTTTCAAATTTAGAAAATTCTGAAGAATAAATTTATATTTAGAAATCAAAAATTGTTTGAGACATTATTCATTTTTATTTTTAATTTATGAGGTTGTAGCGAAGTGATTGTAGTATAAAATGAGACTTATAGTATAGAGTGCAACATTTTTATGTTACATGGTAAGTTTACTCATATTTACTTCCCTTCTGCCACTATATTATCTCCAATGTGTATTTGACATCTCTTCTTCATCTCCGGCCTCCTTTCTCTCACTGTGTGTCTCCGATGCATCTTATCGCTGCTATTTTGTGTAATTACAGAAGAGAGTAAAATAAAATAGTTCGGAACGTGAAAAGGGGGCAAAGTAGAGTACCCCTCACCCCCTAGGCCTTTTTAGGCGGTCCCAAAAGGATCAGTTTCTGCTTTCCTGAGAGATTATGGTATGAGTTCCATATACCACAATAATTTGCATTACAACATGCAAGATATCTATCTCCTATTACCAACTTTTGGAGATATTCGCGCTAAGCGCGATTATCTCCAAAAGCTAACACCTGCCCTGAGCAGTTCTTAGCCATGTTATCCAATGGGAGGTGGATAACATGGCTAAGAGCATTAGCTCGGTAATGCATGAATATCGCTGACTTTTTAGCGATATTCATGCATTGCGGCCGTTTATTATCGCATTTGCGATAAACCTTGATAATAGCAAGGTTTATCTTCGATAATTTCTGACGATGCTTAGCGGTAAAAAATTCGTTGGTAAGCATCGTTAGCGATAAATATCGCTTAACTTTGGTAATATGCACCAACGTCTGTTAACGTTCGATTCGAAGGAAATGAGGAAGTGTTGAAAAACATTGTCTGCGCCATCTTGCCTTTTTTGAAATGCCACACTTTTGTCGTGCACGGCAGCCATTTTAGATGCCTTGACCAGACCCACTCTCTGCACGCTGTCGATTCGTAGCATGGCTCCCCACCCTCGCAAGCATCTTCCCCAGGCACTGGTCACCCCCGCTCTCGGTCTTATGCATCGGCAATAAACCTCCCCCCATCTGCGCTGCTCTTCCCTGAAAATCACACTCTGTGCCCTTCCGACACCTCCCTTTCGCCCTATTCACTACCGCACCCTCTGACACTCCTCTTCCTCTGTGTCCGATTGTCCAGGCTATCACCTAGCCCTGCAGATGTAGTTTATGGCTCCAGCTGTAAAGAATCACCCCTCTTTAAAGGAGTTATAGTAGATCAAGGCCCACACCCGATGAGATCCGTCACACCACACGTGTTCCTACTATCTGAAAACCATCCTGTATTGTGATTGGGGAGGGGACCGAGCCTGAAGCGGAAGATTCCAGGAATGACTCTTTGTACATCAAAGTTTTTACAATTATGTGTCACATTAAAAATATATAGCACTCCAACAAAGTAGTAGGAATATAAAACTTTAATAACATATAAATATATACAACAAAACAAAAACAGTAAAAACATTTAAACAACGAAGAGACCGTGGCAATTTCTTTTGAATTCCTGATGAGGACATGTTACTAGTTCTTTCAAATTATGAAAATTCAGAAGATGTTGCCTGGGGGTGGGTCGTCAGTAGCAGTCTGTTGTGCGAATAGTTCCAAGGCAGCAGAACGCGCTGAAATCTAGATGGCACGAAAGTGATGTCTAGCAAGTTGCCGCCCAGCAAATAACGGCGTGGGGCGCCGCGGGGGTGAGTGAGTCCAGTAGGCACCACAGCTATTCTTACCGGCATTGCAGAATTACTGCTGGGGACAATGCCTGTGCTGTAGCAGGGTCACAGCAGAAACAAAAAGGATTCTGTTGAAGATGTTGTTGGTTTTCAATTTGAAAACAGTTCTGGTGTCAACTGCTATGCTAATGTAGTGGTTAATGTTTTGTTTTCTCTAGAAAATGTAAAAGAGGGGGAGGCAGTCCAAAGTTCCGTTAAAAGGGCAAAGGAAAGGATCGGTGGTTTGAACTATCAGTCAAAAAGGGGAGGGGGTGCAACAATTTTTCCTACCGGGTCACACTGTGCTTTCACCGGAACTGAGGTCTGCAGGATTCTAGTAATTCAAAGTGAGGCTGGCGCCAGCATGGGAGCGCCGACGTCCCGCGGATACAGTTTCGTCACTCCACGGGCGATCATGGCAGTCATTCCCCATCGGGGGTCGGAGACTCCCGCGGCTCCTCTAGAATCTTCAAGGTCGTGGAGGACTACGGTGGTGGAGTCAACCAGTGACCGGGCCATTTCTTTATGCTGGGCCCGCTCTTGCCAGGTCGACCGCCATTTTGAGAGTTCGGTAGCTACTGGCGATCGCGGGGTCAAATGAGCGGACGGGCTCCACCCTGCCGGGCGAGACGTTGCAGCATGGCCACAGTGGAAGAACCCTTTTCCGGGCGCCTGGAGCGCTGAGGGTGCAGGTGGGAAGCCTCCACTGGGGAGGCGGGAGAGGCCTGTTCGCACCGTCTCTCCCTCCCAGTGCACCCCACGGCGTCTCGCTTGAGATTTGTTATGGCCGGACCAGGCGATGAGGACGAGGGGGGGGGGTCGGAGGCATGTGCAAGACATCCCCCCCCCCAGTGTTGTCGCAGCCATTATTCAAGACAGAAGAAGTGTCCCGTCCGTCTTCGGGCCGGGCTTCCGGTGGATGTCGGCCGGACGCCCCTGGCTCTGGCCCCATGAACGGGTTCCTTGGTTTATCGGCTGCAGCCGGATCCCGTCGGCCTCGGCCCCCCGACCGTTGGTGGCCGGACCGGAAGAGCATGTGGCGGGACTACCTGAAACTGTCAAGGGCCACCGCGGCCGGACTGGGAGAGAGAGGGGAGGGTCAAGGAGATATTCCCCCCCCTGCAACTCTTCAGCGTTGTAAAGGCAATCCCCTGGCCGGGTCCCGCTGGCCTCGGCCTCTCCTCCGGCTACACCCTACGTTAGGATCACCTGGCCGAGGCGTGGCAGCAGGACCCGCCTTATATGGGCTGCTCCCGGCTGGGCGTAGCCGCAACCCTGCCCCACCTTGGAAGTTTCCAGAGTGGGGGCGGATGTTCTACTGACTTGCATTTTCCCTAGTCTATCGATTTTTTTGGCGTGGCAGGCGGTGGGACAGCGAGGGGTGATTTGGTTTCTCTTACTGTTTTTCTGGTCTCTCACCACTGGCATATTTTAACGTTTTCTTGTTTCTAGGACATTAATAGGTTTTATCATTACGTTATGTTAACGTTTCTTTGTTCGTTGTTTAATAAAAGTTCATGTTCATCAGTGGCCTACTGATTTTCATTTTCCTATTCTTTTCTTTCCAGGTTGTTTCATGCTAAAGTTTCTGTTAACAGGATACAGTGATCACTTCGTTGTTATTGCATATGTCCTTTTCACTAGGGGTGCTCTCTGGTTGGGCCAGATGACGTATCTCTAGTAAATGGTCCGGGTGAAACAGGTGCATCAATCAGTGGGGAGTAGATAGGCATGACAGATTACAACGGGGGAGAAAAGTCCGCATTACGTACCCTTTCACTATTTGCAAAGATTTTCCTACGTATATTTGCAAACAGGGAATACCTCCAAAAAGAACCAATTCCCAAACAGTCAATGTTTGGGGAAACAATCAATCAATGAGGAACGAAATAGGCACGACGTGTTAAAGGTTTGCGTTACCTACCCTTCACTATGTGCAAAGGGAGAGAGAATATTCCTATTCTTCCTCGTTTGCAGGCAGAGAAGATTCTTAAGAGAATCAACTTCGAACAATTCAATGCTCGATTCAAACAATCAACAAGGGGTACTGTGAACACAAATGAAAGCCGCTTATGTACATACACATTGGTATTATCAACAGGTTGTTCCTAATGTTTCTATTTTAGGGAGGTCAAAAAGAGATCCCATTAGTGGCCTACTGATTTTGCTCGATTCCTTTTGTTTTTTTACACGATTTTTCGCTATCTGCAAAGACTAAACAGAGTATTGCGACTCTGTGCTTGTTTGTAAATAGAGAATGAACCAAAGAGAACAATCAATCAAATGGAGAGAGAAGCAGGCACGACGGATTACAACGGGGGCAAAAGCCTGCGTTAACTACCCTTCACTATCTGCAAAGAGAGAGTACTCCTAATAGAAATGAGGGGTGGGGGGCAGCATTCAAAGCAGATCAGTGTGCATAAACACGAAAATGTTTTTACTTACCACGTACTTGACATTCGACAGCTTATGATATTTGCTATTAAAAAACCATTGAAATTCACTGAAAAAACCATAGGTTATAGACCATATATAGTTAGGAATTAGCATTTAAAAAACCTTATTTTACTCACACAAAACCATTGAAATTCCATATATAGTTAGTTGCACTAACTATATATTGCGCACCCGCAATCCACTGCTGATCATGTCACATATTACATCATTCATGACATGGTCAGTGACATCACTGATGACATCACTGATGACATCTCAAATGACATCACTGATGACATCACTGATGACATCTCATTTGACATCATTCTTGTGCTAATACGATAAACCTCTTCAGACTCTAATATAACCTTAGATACACTCAGTGTATACAGACACTCACACACTGCCACTCATCCATGGAGTTACTCACACATCCAGTCAGTCATGCAAAGAAACAATCTCACCTCCATTTCTTCAACTATACAGTTAAACACACCTTACTTATTGAAACATATACTAACACATATTTACTCTCTTATACAATCCCTGATACAAGTTCACAATGATCGATACAACCACTCACTCATTCAGTGGCTCTCATGCACAGTTATTTATATATGCCAACTCTCACATGTACTGTGTTTAACATATGTACTTACTATGACATGTAGCATTGAGATATCCATTCACTCATCAATACACTCATGCACACAGTCAACTGCCCATGTAGCTGTTTCCACATGCAGTCTTGAACTCATACACCTAGTGAATAAACTGCTCACACATCTATGCATAGAGTCACAAACCTTCCAGCCACCCCCACACAAACTCAATCTCTCATAGAAATACTTGGGCAACCAATTAATAACACATATAGCCTCTCGTATAGCTAATGATCAACACATGCAGCAGTTTACATCACAACAGACATAATGATGCACAAATTAAGACAGTTTAGTCACTAACCCATGCATTCAGTGAGACACATTTGATCACTCACTCATACAGTCAGTCACGCACCTACTAAATCCTTCATCCAGACACTTATACATCCACTCATTCTTCAATATGTAAGACATATTTTAACTTTACAGAAACATACAGTCACTGGATGTCGTCATCAGTGATGTCATCAGTGATGTCATTTGAGATGTCATCAGTGATGTCATCAGTGATGTCACTGACCATGTCATGAATGATGTAATATGTGACATGATCAGCAGTGGATTGCGGGTGCGCGATATATAGTTAGTGCAACTAACTATATATGGAATTTCAATGGTTTTGTGTGAGTAAAATAAGGTTTTTTAAATGCTAATTCCTAACTATATATGGTCTATAACCTATGGTTTTTTCAGTGAATATATATATATATATATATATTCACTGAAAAAACCATAGGTTATAGACCATATATAGTTAGGAATTAGCATTTACAAAACCTTGAAAATTCACTGAAAAAGCCATAGGTTATAGACCATATATAGTTAGGAATTAGCATTTACAAAACCTTATTTTACTCACACAAAACCATTGAAATTCGCATATATAGTTAGTTGTACTAACTATATATCGCGCACCCGCAATCCTCTGCTGATCATGTCACATATTACATCATTCATGACATGGTCAGTGACATCACTGATGACATCTCAAATGACATCACTGATGACATCACTGATGACATCTCAAATGACATCACTGATGACATCACTGATGACATCTCAAATGACATCACTGATGACATCACTGATGACATCTCATTTGACATTACTGATCACATCACTGATGACATCATTCATGTGATAATACGATGAACCTCTTCAGACTCTAATATAACCTTAGATACACTGAGTGTAAACAGACACTCACAGACTGTCACTCATCCATGGAGTTACTCACACACCTAGTCAGTCATGCAAAGAATCAATCACACCTCCATTTCCTCAACTATACAGTTATACACACCTTACTTATTCAAACATATACTAACACATATTTACTCCCTTATACAATCCCTGATACAAGTTCACAATGATCCATACATCCAGTGACTGTGTATTTCTGTAAAGTTAAAATATGTCTTACATATTGAAGAATGAGTGGATGTATAAGTGTCTGGATGAAGGATTTAGTAGGTGCATGACTGACTGTATGAGTGAGTGATTAAATGTGTCTCACTGAGTGCATGGGTTAGTGACTAAACTGTCTTAATTTGTCTATCATTAAGTCTGTTGTTCTGTAAACTGCTGTATGTGTTGATCAGTAGCTATATGAGTAACTATATGGGTTATTGATTGGTTGCCCAAGTATTTGTATGGGAGACTGAGTGTGTGTGTGGGTGGCTGGGAGGTGTATGACTCTGTGCAGTTGATTCACTAGATGTATGGGTTCAAAAATGCATGTGGAAACAGCTGTATGGGCGGTTGACTGTGTGCATGAGTGTATTGGTGAGTGAATGGATATCTCAGTGCTACATGTCAAAGTAAGTACATATGTAAAACACAGTACATGTGAGAGTTGACATATATAAATAACTGTGCATAAGAGCCAATGAATGTGTGAGTGGCTGTATGGATCATTCTGAAATTGTATCAGGGATTGTATAAGAGAGTAAATATGTGTTAGTATCTGTTTGAATAAGTAAAGTGTGTATAACTGTATAGTTGAGAAAATGGAGGTGTGATTGATTCTTTGCATGACTGACTAGGTGTGTGAGTAACTCCATGGATGAGTGACAGTCTGTGAGTGTCTGTTTACACTGAGTGTATCTAAGGTTATATTAGAGTCTGAAGAGGTTCATCGTATTATCACATGAATGATGTCATCAGTGATGTGATCAGTCATGATATCAGTGATGTCATCAGTGATGTCATTTGAGATGTCATCAGTGATGTCATCAGTGATGTCATTTGAGATGTCATCAGTGATGTCATCAGTGATGTCACTGACCATGTCATGAATGATGTAATATGTGACATGATCAGCAGTGACTTGCGGGTGCGCGATATATAGTTAGTACAACTAACTATATATGCGAATTTCAATGATTTTGTGTGAGTAAAATAAGGTTTTGTAAATGCTAATTCCTAACTATATATGGTCTATAACCTATGGTTTTTCAGTGAATTTTCAAGGTTTTGTAAATGCTAATTCCTAATTATATATGGTCTATAACCTATGTTTTTTTCAGTGAATTACATAGGTTTTTTAATAGCAAATATATATATGTATGAAAGTAATAATTTTTATTAGAAATTTTAAATTGTGTAAATATTTTTATTTTATTATGTGCCCCGGTACGCGCCCCGGGGAGCTCCCGGGGCACGTACCGGTGAACGTACGGGTGAGCGTCCCGTAAGCGCTTTACCCGCGAACGAAAACAACATCATGACGATTCGCGCAGTCGCGTGATGCGCTGCGTAAACGTGACGCATCGCGTAACCGCGTGATGCGTTTCTTCAGCGTGCTCCGTAAACGTACCCGGAAGCGCTCCGTGGCGCGACCCGGAGCGCGCAACGTAAGCGCTCCTGTGCGCGTAGCGTAAGCGCGTCGGGACATGTGACCTGAAAATAACACTTTTCATTGGTTCTCAACTTTTTTTTTCTACAAATGATAAAAGCCCCCTCCTCTTTTCCTCATTCTTACTTTTTTCTTTGAGAAAGCAAGAGCTATTTGTGAGACATGGCTTCAGTAGTAGCTGCAGCTAGTGCACCCCCACCACCACCACCACCCAGAAAGGAAGGTCCACCACCACAGATCCTTCCAGGAGTTGAAGAAGAGGAGGAAGAAGATGATGAGGACCAACAAACCATAACATACTTGCCTGAAGAACCAAGACAAAGCCATGTCAAAGTTCATTATATATGGCAGTATTTTTCCATCCCTGCTGGGCAAAAAAAAAGTGAATGCCCCGAAGGTGACATGCTTAATTTGCAAAGAGGTCATGTCCAGGGGCAACCCAAATACAAAATATTCATTTGGGAACTACACAATGATCCGCCACATGCAGAGGTGGCACCCTAACAATCTGGCACAAGCTGAGGTACGGGATCTGGCTCAGAAAAAAAGAGACCATCAGGCCAGCACCTCCTCAGGTGAATCTTCATTTGCAGCACCAGAAGGGCGCGAAACAGTACCAAATATACAAAAAAAATTTGGTGTAATAAAAATGGTCTGCATTTTTTGCGGAAAGATCCTCTGCTACGGGGAACTAAGCATTCACCTTATTTGTGCTTCCATCGACAACCACAACTGCAGCAAGAGAAGAAAGCAGTAGTTTTTTTGGTTTTTTTTGCTCCTCTCGAGCCACTGTTAATTCCCAGTTTTTTGTTTCTTGTTTTTTGTTGAGCCCTTTATAATGGCTGTTTTTCGTTGTTTCCCCCCAAAAAAACCAAAAAAAACATAACATTTTTCAAAAAATACAAAAAAACAAAAAATGTTCAGAAAAATTTAAAAAAATATAAAACAACAAAAACATTAAAAAAAAAGTTCTTTTCAGAACTACCTCCCATTTTTTAAAAATTACTAACATTTTTAGCACTCTTGACTTCAATTTTCTCATTGGTGCGCTTCCCGGTACGCGCACCGGTACGCGAACCGGAAGCGAACCAAAATTTTTTTTTAAAAAAAAAAAGAAGCGTTAGTATAAGGGAAGGAAACAGAGAGTAATGTTAAAAGAAAGACAGCTAGAGGGAGTAACAGAGAGATACTGTTTAATAGATCTATTTACCAAAGAAAAGATGGAAGAGGGTATAATTGTGAAAAACAAAATAGATAAGGAAGTGAAAGAAAAAAAGGAGAGTAGAAGAATAATAAACAAGAGTTTCTTAGAGAATGTGAGTGAATGTTCAAAATAAGAAGAAAAATAGTAAAGGATGTGGAATGAGAGGTGGGGATAGAACCGGACTAAATTAACAATCCTGAGGGAAAGTGTTAAGAAAACAGTGAGCAAAAGTAAATAGGAATAAAACAAGATGTATGATAGTGACTAAGGTTAAAACATGTGGAATAACAGAGAGAAAAAAACAGAAAGCAGAAAAGAAGAAGTGACAGAAAAGGAATGATTGAAACAGCAAAGAAATGTAAATAACATAGGGGCATATTATCAACACAGGCGATAAAATTTTCGCTGCTTTTATCGGCAGAAAACTGCCGCTAAAGCCGCTTTTGCGGCAGAAAACTGCCGCTAAAACCGCTTTTGCGGCAGTTTTCTGCCAATAAGAGCAGCGATAATTTTATTGCCTGTGTTGATAATATGCCCCTTAGTGTGCTTGAACTACAGGGAGAAAGCATAATGAACAAGTAGTGAAAGAGTGATCAGTCAGAGACAGTGAGAGTAATAGAGACTGAGTGAGGAACTATGAGAACAGAGGGACTGAGAAAAGGAGTGGAAGGAGTAGAGTAAGTAAGTAATAGAGAAAGGAATGAGGGAAATAGCAAAGGCAGGAAACTGAGGGTTAAAGAAATGAAGCAGTGGAACTAATAGAAGTTAAATGTGATAGAAATGTAACGAAAAGAGTACAAAACATTTACCTTATAATTGTCGTTAACTTAGTCACTTGTTATTTTTATACTTTCAATCTGTGAAAGAAAGAACAAAAATTTGAAAAATATTAAAACATGTATTTAAAAATTACAAAAGACAAGGGAAAAGATTGACAATCATCCAATTTTACAAAGAAATAAAGTTAGAGATAAACATGCAGAAAAAAAGAGAAAGAAACGGTGATAGACAGTCAGACACAAAAAGAAATTGAAATAGAGTAAATTACTAAGAGAAAAAAAAAGAAGATACTTTTAGTGACAGAAAAGAAGGATAGAAGAGAAAACTAAATTGAAGTTGTGTAAGCTACTAAAAGAAAGTGAGTAAGGTAAACTATATAAGGAAAGGGTGAATAAGGAAAAGAGAGTGAGGGAGAGAGGAGACAGAGGAAGTGAAGGAAAGAGTGTCAGATACAGACTGAGTGAGGCATCTACACAATGTGATTCATAATGTTAGGAAACACAGGTAATGTAATTGAAAAACGTTCAATTTTTTTTGCTCATTCCAAAATCACATCACCTGTGTTTCCTTTGCTTAGGTATCTCATTGTGCAGATGTAGTCTAGCATATGAAAGACTACGCAGAAGGTGAGCACTGTATGCAACAACTTTGACACTTACAGAAGATTCAGCTTCTCCATGCCCCCTACACAGTCCTAAATGTTTACAGTTTAAACTGACGGTATCTTGTTGCAGATGAAGTGAGGCCTATCTTGCAACATGGTGCATCTTTTGCACTGCTGCTGTGTCACAAAAGTGACGCAACAGCGGCGCAAAAGAGGCGCACGGCCATCATAAAACTGCCCCTAACATTTTAAATGATTGTTTCAGGATGCCGATAAGGTGTGGCCTATCCAGAGATTTGTTTGAGGTGAGGCCTACTCAGAGTTACAGATTAAATTTAGGCTTGTTGAAGAGTACAGAGGAGATAATACATGTGCAGGCCTACCAACGAAGTGAGTCATGTCCACTGCACTCTTGAACAAAGTCCAGACCTCCTCTGTCTCCCTGGACAGGCCTAAACCTCATCTGCACAATGTGATTCGTAATGTTAGGAAACACAGGTGATATAATTGAAAAACGTGCAAATATTTTTGCTCATTTAACAATCACATCACCTGTATTTCCTCTGCTTAGGTATCTCATTGTACAGATGTAGTCTAGCATATCCAAGAGTACGCAGAAGGTGAGGACTGTATGCAACAGAGCAATGTACATTACTCACCTCCCTTGACACTTACAGAAGCCTCAGTTTCTCCATGCCTCCTACATAGTTCTAAATGTATATCATAAATACAAAAAGTACAGAATTAATTATACATGTTAAATGGTTTATTTTTGCTGTTCTCAGAATATATCAAATTTCACTAAAAACAGTGACTTGAAGGTATTCATCATATAACAGCGGGAAAAAAAAACACAATCAAAATGATTGTGTTTAAAAAACCCATATAACATAACCAATCAGAAATCAGAACTCCTCAAAAGTAACTTACTTTCTATGACATCGAAGGATGTCCTATGAACAGCTTATACTCTGTTGTGCTGTTATTATTTTCAGCCCGCCACTTTCTGAAAGAAAAGCTCAATCGTTTTGACAAATATGTTACATACAATAAATGACTTCTCGCTCTCTACCGCACTTCTCATCAAGGCCAAATCGTGTAAGAGCCATTTATAAGTCTTGGAATTCTTCTAAGCAAATCCCGTCATTTTATTTTTCCGCAACTTTCAGAAAGAAAACGTTCAAGATCACTTTCACAATCCTGTACTAGTAATATCTCACCCTTCTTGCTCACTCATGTTCCACATTTCCTATGACACTGATACTGCTTACTATGAAGCAGACTTACACTACCTCTATGACTACTACAATTATTTAATTCTCTACATCACTTTTAATCACAAAGCAATTTAAAACAGTACATAAAATTATATCAACTCCTAGAATCATTATAGGCCAGTTACCTACCCTAAATTCTTTCTTCTGAAAACAGAAAGTAAGAATATTTTTAAATAAAAAGGCAACATTATTTCATAGTGAAATGTGAATTATTTCCGGAACATCAGCTTTTTTTACATTTTGAATAAGATGTGTAATAAGTGGATGTTGTCAAAGGACCATCATGTCATATAATACCTGCAGTTAGAAATGTTCTTCCTAAAATCAACGACTGTGTAGCCACAACATTTTTAATTAAAGTTGAAAACTTATTTTCATCAGGTTTATATAGTTGGAATTTTTAAATGACATTATAACCAAAAGTTTGTTCAAAATATGTCGACAGCATTGCAGACTTACATTACCTCTACTCCATGTTTTGATTGGCTGCTTGAATTAGCTTATTAAAAGAAACAGTTTTTCTGAACTCATTCAAAGTGCAGTTATTTTTCCATGACGTCAAGTGTTATGGTAAGAACACCGTTTGCTTTGGGAAATACTCTGTTGTCCTTTAACTAATCCGTGCCCACCACTTTCTGTAAGAAAACCTTCTTTTTTTTCAGTAACTACTTAAAACTCAAAAATAAATTTTGACTCTGTACTACACTTATCCTCAAGGCCAAATAGTGTAGGAGCCATTAGAACCTCTTGAAATTCCTCAGAGCAAATCCCGAGATTCTTTCCCTAAAATTTTGGTTGTAAAAACACCAGGTAAGAATTTTTAAGGTCAAAAGGCAATTTTTTTTTTAAAGTTAAAACAGAATCATTGCAGAATGACCAGCCGTTTCTAGACTTCAAATAAGCTATGTAATGTCCTGATGTTGTTGAAGGACCGTCATGATATATAATTGCTGCAGTTACAAAAGTCCTTCCTGATATTGACAACTGCGAAGCCACAAAATTTTTAATTAAAGTTGTCAATTTTGTTCCATCAGGCCTACATCGTTGGAACATTAAAATGACATACTGGTCATATGTTCGTATAAATAATGTGGACAACATTTCAGACTTACATTGGCTACACTCCATGTTGTGATCGGCTGCTTTTACTAGCTTATTAAAGGACACTGATTTACTGTCTGGCAAAGTTAAATATATACATTTTTCTGAGTCTACACTAGTAGTACTTGGTACCCTACAGTTCTCGCAGTCATGCTGCCATTGATAAGAAAGGCCAAACAGGTGATCTACATCTACACCTTCATCTTGCAATACATCAAGCATATACATTAAAAACTCCTGACAATCTTGCTGAATATTTTGAGAGAATTGCGTTTGACCTGAACATTTGTCTAACAGATTTCGAATTTCAGACACACTTTCTATTTTTGTTCTATCAGTGCTACATTTCTCTAACACAGAATTCAACAAACTGCAAAATCTTTGATCCGAATTGCCCACAATCTCTTCTTTTAAAGTTTCTAGAGAAAAGACAACATTAACCACAACATTAGCATAGCAGTTGACACCAGAACTATTTTCAAATTGAAAACCAACAACATCTTCAACAGAATCCATTTTTTTTCTGCTTATAATTTCGGGTTCATCGACTTTTCGTCTCTTTGCTACAACCTCCCTACTATTGGTCACATTTCTTCGTTTCCGGCCTACCACACGTTTCTCAAACAAAGGATATTGAGGCAAATGTGGCGCATACTCTCTTCTTAACCTATTGTATTCCTTAACACAATCTAGATCCGCACAAATGTTTGTGACATCACAATCAATCAAGTACAATCCCAATAAAGTTCTGACTCGTGACAATGCCACATATGCCATACCCTCCTTGAACACAGAACTGCCAATATTCACCAATGCACTGTCTACACTTAAACCTTGCGATTTATGGATTGTCACCGCATATGCCAAGCAAACAGGAAACTGCTTACGGCGAACATATAAGTCTTTTACAAGCAAAAACCTAGCAGAGCAACGACCAATTAGCTGTACTTCCTCAATGCCATCAAATTTAATTTTTAAAAATTCAATTCCATCTCTATTTCTGTATTTCTCAAAATCAACAACATTACCCATTGATCCATTCACCAGACCTCTTTCAACATGTAAATTCCTTCTTAAAATTATACGGCAATTTAAGCACACATTCAGAGTCTTTTCAAAACCACCAGTTTTAGATATAGTCTTCTCTAATGAATCCAATTTTGATTTCAAATTCTCAGACAAAATAATTGTTGCTCCCATATGGTCTATTCTGTCAATAGCTTCCAGTTTCACAATCTCTTGGTTTTCTAAATTCAACATTTTGTTGTTGAAGATGGCACATTCTGCAAGAGTTGGCATCAAACATATTCCAGATTTCTTCTCAGTAATTTCCCGAAAAATATTCTCAGGCACAACATCTTCTTCTGGATACAAATTTGACAGTAATCGTGCATGTAAAGCTTCTTTCCCATGCTCGTCACTTTTCCGATTCTAACATCTTGTAGAATATTCTTATAATCTTCATCCTTCGCTTGACGCATATTTTCACGCAGTTCAGCATAATTGAAGTTTAACCATATATTGACGTTGCCAATGCTCCCTAGGCACTTCCTGGTATCTTCATGCGTGAGCATTTTGAACACAGGTTGTACTTTCACTGGTGTCAGCTGCAGAAGATCACCGAAAACAATGATGTGTTTGCCACCAAATAACACATCATACTCTGTTTTGAGAACTTCTTGCATTCTCAAATGCACAAAGGCAAGCATGACATTGGAAACCATGCTTACTTCATCAATGATAAGAAGTTTCATTTTCCTCAAGACTCTTGAAACTTCACAACAAGCATCTCCAGGCAACTTGTGGTATTGTAATTTGTTATCATGCTCCACTGGCAGCATCAGTAGACGATGCAAAGTAATACCTTTAATGTTATGTGCTGCCAGTCCAGTTGGAGCGGTGACAACACAAGACAGCGATGACTCAGTCCTTTTCTGCAAATAACATGAAATTGCTTTAATGAGGAAACTTTTTCCAGTTCCCGCTTCTCCACTCACGTACAGTCGGACAGGCTTCAACGACGTACATAAGCACTCTTTCTTCTCATGACTTAATCCATGATCTATTTGGTTGGTAACTTCGTCATATATTTTCCTCTGCTCAACGTTGAGTTGTCTTTCCAAGTCTTCTAAGTTAACCGCATCCTCCTGAGCATGTGCCATGGCTCTTTCCACTTCAATCATGGCGGTGGCAGCTTCATTTTCGATAACTGGTCCTCCTAGTGGATCCTGACTCAATGAAACAGAACTCTGACTGTCCTGAGAACTGTCTCTAGCAATCTCGGCTGCAATCGTTGCTTCCTGCTCGATTTCCGCATTCAACATTTCTAGATATTTGGGAAAAACAGGACATTCTATGGTCTCCTTGGCGGCATTGAAAGAGTCTTCGTAACAGAGGAAATCTCCAAGCAGTTCCTCTTCTGCACGCCAAGGCTTGAAAAGTTGCAAAAGTGCTAAATAGAAAAACTCTTTTCTTTCAGGAGATTCGCCACTCAATTTTCGATGGTTTACCAAGTGGCATTTTCTTTGCTTGACCAGACATCCCTCACTTCCAATTACAGCATACACTCCTTTATCAATATCTTCTTTGATGTTCCTCTTGAATATGTAATTTTGTAGAACCTCATACAGACAAACATTCTTGAGGTGACTGCTTCTATTTGGATAATATGTATCCAACATGTTGGTCTTCAAAATATCTGTACTGTTTGGCTCCTTTTCCGCCAAATACTCAATTTCCCGTACAGGTTTCAGAACTCGATTACGCGTTGCAGCAAGACCAAGACTCGCCCAAATGATACTCCTGGATTTGGCATAGAGACTTGCTGAAGACAACCGGTCAGAACATTTGTAAGCTCCGATTTCTCGATGCGACAACATCTTCAGACTGAAACTGTACAACTTCTTACTGAGGCTCTTTTCATGGGAAATGTCCTCCCACATATCCTTCAATTCTGTCTTTTCTTTTTTGGTGATGTAAGATGTCACATACCGAGCCACAGCCATACAGTTATGAGCCACAAACTGTATATCCATGTTAGCATTCCACATGGACAAAATCACTGGGTTGTAGTCGTTGATGTACTTGGACTCTTCGTTCCTTTTCAAATTGTAAGTATTTTTGGGTGATTTCTTCATCACATTATGTCGCAGCGAAGACATCAAACTGTTCACTCTTCCTTTAGAAATCACCGGTCGTGGAAAAGCGAAACGACATTTTGTGTAGAACTTGTCCTTGTTTCTGAATTTACGACGACAGTACTTTCCACAACGATGGCTTTGGAAGCGTAAAACTTGTTCCCTTAGGCTTTTGTCTTCCTTTGCCTTTGGAACAGCACATGTAGAATACTGTTCTATGAAACTCATCACTAAGTCATCCGGATCTGTTCCAAATTTGGGTGCATCTTTGATCCACAGCAGCATATGTATATGAGGAGCACCTCTTGCTTGGTACTCCTTTCTCCAGAAGAAATCCAACACCTCTCCAAGAGGTGGATTTTTCTTGTTCATGATGAAAGACATCATAGCTTCAAATCTATGATTGAAGTACCTGCATACATTCACTGGATCCAAAGAGCACAGTTCTCCGGGTGTCTTGAATTCGATATTTTCAATGTTTCCATTTGCCTTTCGTAGAAATTCAAGTAAGTCTTCCCAGCCATACTCGGCACAGCTGAGAGTGAGGAACCATGTGGGAGTTCCTAAGTTCCTCAGCATACATTTTAAATCACCATGACGACGGTACCAGTACTCATTAGTACCACGCTGACACGCCATGAGATTAATCAGGTGAGAATCCAAAATACTGTCTTGCACATTGACTTTATCCATAAAATCCCTTGCCGAGATATTTTGCATGTGTACACCACTTTTCAAGATGTGGTTCACTGCATATGACAGTCCAGACAGATCGCTTTCAAACAGTAGATGAAACAAATAGGGAATGCATTGACGAAACCTAGGATCTTCTGCATACAATCGTATAGTCCGGTATTCAGAAGCAGGAATTTGATCAGGTCGCTCATCATATCTTTCTCCTTGACCTGTTGGAAATAGCTGTGGGAAACACCGAGCTTCCAAACTTTCCTCCTAAACACTAATGGGACTTCCTTTGGCTTGTTTCATTTGAAACAACTCAATAGCATTCCCCATGACTTCCTTGGAATGCAAAGGATGAACACTATAATGTTCATATATTTCTTCATTTTTAGAGGCTTCTACTTTCTCAATTTGACCAGCACACAAATCGCTATCCTCTTCTTCACTTACTTCCTCTTCTGCAACATATACATTCTTGTAGTACTTATTGTTTTTCTTCAAATACAATGTTGCCTTTTTGACTTTCCTAACATCCACTAAATCTTGCCAGATTTTCCTACTCTTTGTCGGAACCCCATTAACTAAGATAACCAGAGGTTCCTCTTCCACTTTCTCTACTCCAATTGTATTAATGTTTTTCTTCAAATCTTGAGGCAAATAAACAACTCTTCCCTTTAATCCTCTCTGTAAATCTGATGGAGGCAATTTCCCTGTCTTTGGCTCCATTCGTACAATAGCCTGAAAGGGATGGATACTTTGAATCAAAATAGATTCATAAGTATTTAAATCCTTCAATTCAGAAGGAATCTCAACCAATTCCAGATTATTATGAACCGCTCTAGCAGGCATCCGGTTTTGATTTAATTTGTTACAACAATAAGTACACACACGTTGATCCGATCCCAAATCAAAACAATTTTCTACCATCAAGTATGTTGCAAAATCCTTCCATTCACTATTATTTTCCCTTTCACTTTTCGCATATAAATCCACGAACTTAGTCTGATTCTTATAATAAGTGCGTCGACAACACACACAAGTGAAATTAGGCCTCTCACTTGATTTCACCTGAAACGTGGCAATTTCTTTCTGAAAATTATCTGTACTGGAAACCTGTACACTATCTTCCACATTACCTTCTTCTTCTGGGTCAATTTCAACATTCTCCTCTTTACTTGCAAAGTAACAAAACTCAATTTCTTCACAAATATTCTTCACATCTTCTTCAGAACCATGCAAAAGAGCAGTGCATAATTGTTTAAGCATAATTTCTGGACTCCTAGCATAATACAACATTCTAACTAATTTCCTCACTTTATTATGATGCACTGCTAGCATCCTGAAATGATGAAAAACACTCTGGCATACTCTCCTGGAACGACAAGCCAGTGAATGACCATGCAAATCTGTCACTTCTCTGACTCTGCAAGGATCTAATTCTTGCAACAACTTCATTTTCTGTTTTAAACTTTTCTTATTAAATGTCCGTACAAAATCACAAAGCAAATTGATGGAATCCTGTCGCACACTGCAAATACTACTACACTTCCAGGTATACACTGGTCCCTTAGGACGTCTTCCTAAAACCTCATTACCTAACACCTCTTCTGCCTCTGTTGTCACAAGTTTTTCTTTTTCAACTGGACAACCATCTTTCACCTCATAAGCTCGACCACTGGTGTCAACTGCATGCACCAAATCATTATCCTGGAAATAACTCTCCTCATTAAAAAATGCCTCACAACTTGAATTATGCATCCATTCTCCTGAAAAAACTTCACAAAAATTACTACGATTAACTGTTCTCTTCCATCTACTATTTGTTTTGAAATCATAAATTGTCTTGTTTAGTTTCCTAATTCTATTGATTATCAAAATAAATAACTTTCGCTTAATTTCGAATGCCTGATCAATAATTTTCTCAACTTTTTTTTTACTCTTATAAAAAACCACTTTCTGTTGACCTTTCTTAATATTTTTTAACAAATTGCCAATTATCCTGTTGCGGAACATTCGTCTACGAATCTCCCTAAACTGATTTTTCCTTCTACTACCATGCACAGAGTTATCTCCTGCTCTAGCAGTAACATTTTTGATTGGCATTTCCTTTCCGTTTAAATTGGCTCTCTTTTTTTGGACTAAAACATGTTCTGTAGTAATACTTTTTTTTCTACAAATGTTTCTTAGGAATGATTTCGTTGTCTTACCCGGAGCTTTCTTGGTGACTTGACGAGTTTTTATTGTAGAGGACTTCTGCAAGCATTTAATAATCTGCTGTCTTTGACGTTTTGTAGCCTTTCGGCTTCTTTCTTTAGATGGCATATTGTAGTTTTGAAATGATCTGCAGTTGAATCTGTGGTAAAATATAATAGAAAATGTTATTAACCACTATTACCAAACAGTAAATCAATAACAGTCGTCAAAAAATTAACACACTACTTGTCAATTTTACATACAATAATTTTTAGTGCATTGGAAATTTAGTACTCACAAATAGTAGCAAAGAAATAGAATGCTTCTACATTTGACCTTTGCTCTTTTATATGTGAATCTGAACTAATTTTTATCAGCATATTTCCCAATTTTATTAAAGACACTTCACACAAGCTGTTTTGAAGATGTGTTTAATTTTAAATGAAACGGTTAACATGGTTACTTTTCATTTCCAGTAACTTTTAAAAATAACTGTTTACAGTTCCATAGGCTCGAGCAGGTCAGCTTCCCACCCTATGTCATACAATTCTGACAAATCGGCATCCTCATCATGTTCTTCATCATCCTCAGGATTTAAATCATCCAAGGGATCTACTTCCACTGATGTTTCAATCACAATTTCAATGATAATATCGAGATCAACAGATTGCTCATTATCACTCATGCTTGATGTTGTCGTTATCTTTAAAGAAAGAGAACAACAGTGAGATGTTGCAGAGTAAGAGACAAATTTCAGAGACTATAATTGTAAAATTGTTTAACAAGAGTAACATTTTGCAGATATTATTTAACCATGTCCAGCAATTTTTCAGTGAACAGAACTCATCTCTTCTTAACCTTGGATAAGCCTCACCAACACTGTGTCCCCTGCTAATACTTAAATTTAAAGGAGCAGATTTATGTTAACTGGCGCATCCCCAGGGATGCACCAGTTAACGTGCGCCACTGCTCTGCCACCCATGATGTGCCGCATTTACAATGCACAGCACCATTGAGCAAAAACAGCACAGATGCGTCATGCATCTGTTCCACAAAAACGGCGCATTGCAGGAATCCCGTCGTAAGCGCGACATATCTACTGCAATGCACAGGGGCAAGCCGCATATTGCATGGTGCATCACTCCTTATGCCTGTTTCAAACAGGCGTAAGGATTTGATTCAGCAATGCCATAAATGTGACTCAGTGAAATCTTCTTAGTTTTACTGTGTTCGTTTTACAGGGCTTTCATGCAAATGACTGCCCACCCTACAGCAAAACGCTCACATGAAATCTGACGCAGGTTTCATGTGGCACAGGACTTTACAGCATGACACATCTGCCTAGATGCATCAAGTTGTAAATATGTCGCAACATAGCAAATCTTTTGCACCGCCGCTGCGTCACAAAAGTGACGCACAGCGGGGCAAAAGAGGCACACGGCTATCATAAATCTGTCCCTAACATTTTAAATGATTGATTCAGGATGACGATAAGGTGTGGTGTATCCAGAGGTTTGTTTGAGGTGAGGCCTACTCAGGGTTGCAGATGAAATTTAGGCTTTTTGAAGAGTACAGAGGAGATAATACATGTGCAGGCCTACCAATGAAGTGAATCATGTCCACTGCACTCTTGAACAAAGGTCAGACCTCTTCTGTGTCCGTGAACAGACCTAAACCTCATCTGCACAATGTGATTCGTAATGTTAGGAAACACAGGTAATGTAATTGAAAAATTTGGAATTTCTTTTCCTCATTTCACAATCACATCACCTGTGTTTCCTTTGCTTAGGTATCTCATTGTGCAGATGGAGTCTAGCATATCAAAGAGTACGCAGAAGTTGAGAACTGTATGCAACAATTTTGACATTTACAGAAGACTCAGCTTCTCCATGCCCCCTACACAGTCCTAAATGTTTACAGTTTAAACTGACGTTATCTTGTTGGAGATGAAGTGAGGCCTATCTTGCAACATGGTGCATCATTTGCATCACTGCTGCATCACAAAAGTGACGCAACAGTGGCGCAAAAGAGGCGCACGGCCATCATAAATCTGCCCCTAACATTTTAAATGATTGATTCAGGATGACGATAAGGTGTGGACTATCCAGAGGTTTGTTTGAGGTGAGGCCTACTCAGGGTTGCAGATGAAATTTAGGCTTGTTGAAGAGTACAGAGGAGATAATACATGTGCAGGCCTACCAATGAAGTGAGTCATGTCCACTTCACTCTTGAACAAAGGCCAGACCTCTTCTGTGTCCCTGGACAGGCCTAAACCTCAACTGCACAATGTGATTCATAATGTTAGGAAACACAGGTGATGTAATTGAAAAATGTGGAATTTCTTTTCCTCATTTCACAATCACATAACCTGTGTTTCCTTTGCTTAGGTATCTCATTGTGCAGATGGAAACTAACATATCAAAGACTACGCATAAGTTGAGCACTGTATGCAACAATGTTGACATTTACAGAAGATTCAGCTTCTCCATGCCCCCTACACAGTCCTAAATGTTTACAGTTTAAACTGACGGTATCTTGTTGGAGATGAAGTGAGGCCTATCTTGCAACATGGTGCATCTTTTGCATCACTGCTGCATCACAAAAGTGACGCAACAGCGGCACAAAAGAGGCGCACGGCCATCATAAATCTGCCCCTAACATTTTAAATGATTGGTTCAGGATGACGATAAGGTGTGGCCTATCCAGAGATTTGTTTGAGGTGAGGCCTACTCAGTGTTGCAGATGAAATTTAGGCTTGTTGAAGAGTACAGAGGAGATAATACATGTGCAGGCCTACCAATGAAGTGAGTCATGTCCACTGCACTCTTGAACAAAGGCCAGACCTCCTCTATCTCCCTGGACAGGCCTAAACCTCATCTGCACAATGTGATTCGTAATGTTAGGAAACACAGGTGATGTAATTGAAAAACGTGCAAATATTTATGCTCAATTCACAATCACATCACCTGTGTTTCCTCAGCTTAGTTATCTCATTGAGCAGATTTAGTCTAGCATATCCAAGAGTACCCAGAGGATGAGGACTGTATGCAACAGAGCAATGTACATTACTCACCTCCTTTGACACTTACAGAAGCCTCAGTTTAATATTTCTCAGTTCAATATTTATTTAAAGAACCAGACACCAATATGACCTTCTCATAAATGTGAAAAGCGTTTTTAAAAAAAACAAAACGATTTTCTGGTCATAATTTGAAAACACAACACAGGTCCTATGTAGAAGCACACCCTATCAGTACTTAAATTAGCCAAGCACACATGGGGGCGTATTTACAAGGACCTTGCACCACGGGGAAATAACTTAAATTAAAATGGGGAAAATAACATCAAAGGGACTCAAAGGCCTTGTAAATATGTCCCAAGCAGCCTATGAAACTCTAGCAGTACATATCAAGAAACTTAAATGACTTCAATAAACGTTTTTAAACACATCAAGTAAAGCAGTTATTCAACTACATTCAAAGGGATGTGACTTAAAATGCCCTAACACACATGAAAGCGTATTTTGAAGGCCCTTGCACCATTTTTCCATCACTTTTAACATGGCTATGTAACTCAAAGAAACAAAATCTAAATTTGCCAAGCACACATGAGGGCGTATTTACAAGGACCTTGCACCACGGGGAAATGACTTAAATTAAAATGGGGAAAATAACATCAAAGGGACTCAAAGGCCTTGTAAATATGCCCCAAGCAGCCTATGAAACTTTAGCAGTACATTTCAAGAAACTTAAATGACTTCAATAAACGTTTTTAAACATATCAAGTAAAGCAGTTATTCAACTACATTCAAGGGGAAGTGACTTAAAATGCCCTAACACACATGAAAGCGTATTTTGAAGGCCCTTGCACCATTTTTCCATCACTTTTAACATGGCTATGTAACTCAAAGAAACAAAATCTAAATTTGCCAAGCACACATGGGGGCGTATTTACAAGGACCTTGCACCACGGGGAAATTACTTAAATTAAAGTGGGGAAAATAACATCAAAGGGACTCAAAGGCCTTGTAAATATGCCCCAAGCAGCCTATGAAACTCTAGCAGTACATATCAAGAAACTTAAATGACTTCAATAAACGTTTTTAAACACATCAAGTAAAGCAGTTATTCAACTACATTCCTGGGGAAGTGACTTAAAATGCCCTAACACACATGAAAGCGTATTTTGAAGGCCCATGCACCATTTTTGCATCACTTTTAACATCGCTATGTAACTCAAAGAAACAAAATCTAAATTTGCTAAGCACACATGGGGGCGTATTTACCAGGACCTTTCACCACGGGGAAATGTCTTAAATTAAAATGGGAAAAATAACATCAAAGGGACTCAAAGGCCTTGTAAATATGCCCCAAGCAACCTATGAAACAAAGCAACATTTTAAATACACAACTTTCTTCATAATTTTCTCCCTAAAGCATACTATTCTCTATCTAAATTAAATGAATCTTTTCTCACCTTAGCAAATACTTTTTGAGTTTCAAAACAGTCTCAGACACACACCAATTTGTCTTCAGCAGAGCAAAAGGTATGCACTCCAGAGGCTGGAACCAACAATGGCACAGAAATGCTGTAATTCGTCACACATATCTCTCATGTCACCCAATCAAAACTCTTCCCTCACTTTTTTCAAATCAACACCCTTCCCCCTTCTGCCCTTTCTGCCTTTTTCCATAGCAACCACCTCCTGAAAGACCTCTCATGTTTGCAAGTTTACACAACAATGTTTCAATTGAACTCTGAACTCTCAGTACACCTGCGTATCCAGTGCAATCTTTCATAAAATGATTTTTTCTTGACCATTCAAATTACATCTTTCAAAGAACTCATCCATGCACCCTAACTTTCTGTTTTCAGCAATCAAAATCCACCAATCACTGCTACTGATTAATTACCACAGAAACTCCACAGTGTTTTTCATTACATACTCCTACTGTTCCAACTGCCATTTCATTCCCACACTTCATCTGACTGCAGCAGAACCTCCTCTCACCATGTTTTCTGTCTGGATTATTGGACATTCTTACATCCACTGGGCTCAAAGGTATGCTGATAACAGAAATTTACACAACCTCAATTTACAAAATGTGGAAATCAACTGGATTGGCCACAGAGGATTAAGATGTCACCAATTGATACCATTGGTGAAAACCTTTTTGCATTTGCCAAAACCTGGCCTGTTAATTGTGCACTGTGGAGGAAATGACTTGGGCACTTTGCCTGGGGTAGGTCTGGAAATGCTTTTAAAAGACACCTTTGACCAATTGATGGCACTTTTTCCTCAAACTGCCTTGGTATATTCAAATATATGCCAAAGACAGAAATGGAGGTGGTCCAACCAATTTTGTCCACAAATTGAGAAATCGAGGAAGCATGTAAATAAGTCTGTTTCAGCTTACATGAGAGACCATGGAATGGGCTCCATCTACAACAATAACTTGCATTACTACATGCAAGATATCTACAGAGCAGATGGAGTTCACTTCTCAGATGAAGGGAACAGAATTTTCATCCTGAATTTAAGACTGTGCATTGGTACCTACTTGTAGGTACCTAAATCAGCCACAGGACCCAAAAGCTCTTTTCAGAGCTACCCTACATCTGATCACTCACAATTATTATTTGACTCTAACTTTTTTCACTAATTTTCACCAAAGTACGCTCCCCGGAGCGCTACCCGGTACGCGCACCGGACGCTAACCGTGCGAAAATTTGAAAAAAAATTGTTTTTTTTCGCACATATGGGCCTCCTCAGCCACCCTCAGAAAACCTAGGGGGTCAGGATACGTCTACCGTGCCCCCTTCTACCCATTCTCAACATTATTTGCCCTCCATCTTGTATCTCACTTCTACCGAAACACAAAATGGAGGACTCCCGTAACGCTGCCGGTTCGCGTACCGGGGCGCGCACCGGGAAGCGCTCGCTCAAAAATGGTGGGAAAGTAATATACAGAAAAACCACTGGAGACACTTTCACCACATATAGATTAGCTCATACTACATACCAATCCCTACCATTTTCACAAATTTGGTTGGAATCCATTTAGCCATTTAGCCTGTAGACCTCTCTAAATACCCTGAGGTAAATTACTTCACAAAACACATCTGAAGTGTTGGAATTGACAACCAAATAAAATGTTACTTTCATTTTCTACTTTTTTTACCTGACATTTGATTGGTTATGTACCTGAATATATATAAAGAAAGAGAGAGAAACACAGCCATTTTGACTACTACTTCCTGAAGTACATTGCAAGAGCATTTTCACTGACAACTTAAACTTGTTTTTAAAAGGTAAGATGTTATTTTGTAAATTTGAAAGGAGAACTATGTCATGCACTTTAAATTAATTTGGGAAAACATTTTTAGATAGTTATATACTGTCCCTCTTTAAGAGTTAGACATTGAGAAAGGCTTGTTTATTATAATTATGGATTGATTTAGGTTTCTGTGGTATAATTATGAATTTACTTAGGCTTTTTCACAGGCACTTTTTAATAGTACTACTTCACGCCTGAAACCATACATTGCCCATAGATTACTTCTCTGTTATAAACTCACAAGTACCTGTCTGAACTTAAACCCAACAGTGCCCTATCTCTACTGATATATTTATTTTTTATGCAAATTACAGCAAGAAAATGGAAGGAGAGCACAATATTTCCTTCAAAATTGTTCTGGAGAACAACACAGAAAAAGATATTGAGGACAATGATGAGTCAGATTTCATGGATGAATCACGGGACCATGAATTAGTTCAATGTGTAGATGCAGTAGATTCGCTGATTGAAAATAAGGACATTTCCGACAATGTGTTGTTAAATGTTCTGTTAAATTTGGAAAAAGAATCACAAAAATAAATTTATATTTAATAAAAAAAAGCAACAAAAAAAAAACAACAAAATGAACAATCAATAAACATACAATATTTAAAAAGTCTATCATTCTTTTTTCCTTATAGTACGCTCCCAGACCGCTTCCCGGTGCGCGTACCGGGCGCTCCCCACGCAAAAAAAACGAAAAAATAATGTATTCTTTTTTTTTCCCCCGCGGGGCCCTTTTAAAGCCTCCACATCAAACCTAGGGGGTCACGGAGGATCTGCTATGCCCCCTTATGGTCATTTACCCCTTTGTTTTGGCCTCCTCTTGTCTCTCGATCCTACCGAGAGACAAGATGGCGGCCGCTCCGGACTGTTTAGAATGTTGACAGACACCGGAGAGCCAATCAGCTTTGCTTCGCGAAGTTCCGTTACGCGTCAGGTACGCGAACCGGGGCGCTGCCCGGAGCGCGCTTACAGATATATATATTTTTTTTTTAACGTTAATTTCTCAAAATCCACTGGAGCACATATATTGAGACCTAGCAAAGGCACATCGGGCTACCAGTCCCTACAATTTTGCCAAGTTTCGTGGAAATCCATTCAGCCGTTCGGGCTAAAAGTGAGTCCAACCGCCCTATGGAAATTAACATGGGGAAAACACGTTTTGGGACCCCCCTTTTATCTCGGCCCCCGCTTAATGAATCCCCCCCAACCTTTCAGGGAAGGAGCGGACCACCGCGAGGCAAATTTGAGGAAAATTACAGGCAGATCCCTCAATCTGTGCCAAAGTTATTCCCAATAGAATGTTGCGGATTCCCTATGGAAAACAATCCTAACTATAACTACCTACTGGCGACCGCCAGTAGGTAATATATATATATATTTTTTTTTTTCACTGAAAAAACCATAGGTTTCAGGCCTGATATAGTTAGGAATTAGCATTTAAAAAACCTTAGAAATTCACTGAAAAAACTTTAGATTTTAGGGGTGTTATAGTTAGCTGGACATTTCACTCATACAAAACCATTGAAATTCCTCCGATATAGTTAGTTGTACTAACTATATCTCCCGCGCCCACAATCCACTGCTGATGATGATGTGAGGCCAACCGCCCTATGGAAAATTCCATGGGAAAAATGCGTTTTGGGACCCCCCTTTTTTCTCGGCCCCCCCTTGACTAAACCCCCCCAAATTTTCAGGGGCTGCTCAGAAACAAAATGTTCAATTTTCCTGAAAATTTCACCCAATTCCGTCCTCAAACGCCAAAGTTATTCGACATAGAATTTTCAAAAATCCCATAGAGAAAAAATCCTAACTATATATACCTACTGGCGACCGCCAGTAGGTAATATATATATATATATATATATATATAAATATAAATATATATATTACCTACTGGCGGTCGCCAGTAGGTATATATAGTTAGGATTTTGCCAAGTTTCGTGCAAATCCATTCAGCCGTTCGGGCTAAAAGTGAGTCCAACCGCCCATTACCGCCAGTAGGTAATATATATATATATATATATAAATATAAATATATATATTACCTACTGGCGGTCGCCAGTAGGTATATATAGTTAGGATTTTTTCTCTATGGGATTTTTGAAAATTCTATGTCTAATAACTTTGGCGTTTGTGGACGGAATTGGCAGAAATTTTCGGGAAAATGGAACATTTTGTTTCTGAGCAGCCTCTGGAAATTTGGGGGGGGTTCGTCAAGGGGGGGGCGAGAAAAAAGGGGGGTCCCAAAACACGTTTTTCCAATGTTAATTTCCATAGGGCGGTTGGCCTCACTTTTAGCCCGAACGGCTGAATGGATTTGCACGAAACTTGGCAAAATTGTAGGGACTGGTAGCCCGATGTGCCTTTGCTAGGTCTCAATATATGTGCTCCAGTGGATTTTGAGAAATTAACGTTCAAAAAAAGATATATATCTGTAACAGCGGACCGGGCAGCGCTCTGGTTCGCGTACTTTTCGCGTTACGGAGCTTTGTGAAGCGAAGCTGATTGGTTCTCCAGCGTCTGTAAACATTCCAAACAGTCCGTAGCGGCCGCCATCTTGTCTCTCGGTAGGATCGAGAGACAAGAGGAGGCCAAAGCGAAGGGGCAAATGACCATAAGGGGGCATAGTAGATCCTCCCTGACCCCCTAGGTTTGATGTGGAGGTTTTAAAAGGGCCCCGCGGGGCAAAAAAAAAAAAATAATAATAATAATCGAACGGCTGAATGGATTTGCACGAAACTTGGCAAAATTGTAGGTACTGGTAGCCCGATGTGCCTTTGCTATGTCTCAATATATGTGCTCCAGTGGATTTTGAGAAATTAACGTTCAAAAAAAGATATATATCTGTGACAGCGGACCGGGCAGCGCTCCGCTTCACGTACTTTTCGCGTTACGGAGCTTTGTGAAGCGAAGCTGATTGGTTCTCCGGCATCTGTAAACATTCCAAACAGTCCGTAGCGGCCGCCATCTTGTCTCTCGGTAGGATCGAGAGACAAGAGGAGGCCAAAGCGAAGGGGCAAATGATCATAAGGGGGCATAGTAGATCCTCCCTGACCCCCTAGGTTTGATGTACCATTTTGCCAAGTTTGGTGTAATTCCGTTCAGCCATTCAGGCTGTAGACGTATCTAAATGTCCTATGGAAAATTGCATGGGGAAAACACATTTGAAAGTGTTGAAATTTAGAACCAATTAAAATGTTACTTTGGTTTTGTATTTGTGTGTGATGAAAGTTAATTGGTTATGTATATATCTAAAATGAGAGGAAACCACAGCCATTTTGTGATACTACTGTCTGAGGTACATTTGTGAGGAATTTTTGGTACTCAATTTCTGGTGTTTGATTTACACAGTACTAACGCTTCTCCTACTTTCAAAAAGGTGAGTTGTTAATTTGTAAGGGGAACTATGTTGTACACTTTAAGATAATTTGAAAAATGTTTTCTGTTATTTATTTACAGTCCTTCTGTTATACTAAATACTTGATAAAGTTAGTTTTATATTATGTATTACTAAAAACGATAAATGAAAGTGATTATTTTTTTCTGCAATTTACAGCAAGAAATTTCAAAATAAATTGGATCACAATGAAGAGACCGTGGCAATTTCTTTTGAATTATCCACTACATTTATTGAAATTGACAGCACCAATAATGAAATATTCTCACAAGGAGGAGATGACTTGAATGATTTTTTTGATCAATCTCTTGACGGCGAATTTATCGAATGTTTGGAGACCATGGAGTTACAAGAATCATCATTGCAGACTTTTCATGAGGAGATTCCTGATGAGATGATTGAAGAGGAAATTCCTGATGAGGACATGTTACTAGTTCTTTCAAATTATGAAAATTCAGAAGAATAAATTTATATTTAGAAATCAAAAATTGTTTGAGACATTATTCATTTTTATATTTAATTTATGAGGTTGTAGCGAAGTGATTGTAGTATAAAATGAGACTTATAGTATAGAGTGCAACATTTTTATGTTACATAGTAAGTTTACTCATATTTACTTCCCTTCTCCCACTATATTATCTCCAATGTGTATTTGACATCTCTTCTTCATCTCCGGCCTCCTTTCTCTCACTGTCTGTCTCTGATGCATCCTATCGCTGCCATTTTGTGTAATTACAGAAGAGAGTAAAATAAAATAGTTCAGAACGTGAAAAGGGGGCAAAGTAGAGTACCCCTCACCCCATAGGCCTTCTCAGGCGGTCCCAAAAGGATCAGTTCCTGCTTTCCTGAGAGATTATGGTATGAGTTCCATATACCACAATAACTTGCATTACAACATGCAAGATATCTACAGAGGACACGGTGTACATTTCTCAGATGAGGGGAACAGAGTCTTTCTCTTGAATTTTAGACTCTGCATCGGTACCTACTTGTAGGTACTTAAATCACCCACATAACACAACAGCTCTTTTTAGAGCTACCCTACCTCTAAGCACTCCAAATTCTTATTTTACACTATTTTCTTTCACTGTTTTTCCCTGTGCTACGCTCAGGGTACGCGTACCTGGAAGCGTACATGGGAACGCACCCAGCGCTTACCCCGCGAAAATTTTAAAAAAAATTAATAGTTTTTTTGCCCTTCAGGGTCCTTCTAGGCCCCCCTCAGAAAATCTAGGGGGTCAGGGGGGTCTACCCTGCCCCCTTTTAATCATTTCCCCCCATTTATTTTCACCTCTTGTGTCTCGATTCTACCGAGACACAAGATAGCGGACTCTCCGGACTGTTTAGAATGTTGACAGACACCCAAGAGCCAATCAGCTTTCCCCTCGCGCACTTCCGTGGCGAGCAGGGTGCGCTCCCCGGTACGCGTACCGGTAAGCGCTAGAAGCGCGCATATAGATATATATGTGTTTTTGAAGTTAATTTAAAAAAAAAACACTGGAGCAATTTTCACCAAATATAGAAAAGGCACTTCTGCGTACCAGTCCCTACAATTTTGCAAAGTTTGGTCTAATTCCGTTCAGCGGTTCGGGCTGTAGCCTTGTCTATTCGTCCTAAGGAAATTAACATGGGGGAAACATGTTTTGGGACCCCCCTTTTTTCTCGGCCCCCACTTCACGAATCCCCCCGAACCTTTCAGGGAAGGAGCAGAGCGGAGCTGGCCTTAATTTTGGAAAGTTACAGGCAGATCCCTCAATCTGCACCAAAGTTATTCCCAATAGAATGTTGCGGATTTCCTATGGAAAACAATCCTAACTATAACTACCTACTGGCGACCGCCAGTAGGTAATTACCTACTGGCGGTCGCCAGTAGGTATATATAGTTAGGATTTTTTCTCTATGGGATTTTTGAAAATTCTATGTCTAATAACTTTGGCGTTTGTGGACGGAATTGGCAGAAATTTTCAGGAAAATGGAACATTTTGTTTCTGAGCGGCCCCTGGAAATTTGGGGGGGGTTCGTCAAGGGGGGGCCGAGAAAAAAGGGGGGTCCCAAAACGCGTTTTTCCAATGTTAATTTCCATAGGGCGGTTGGCCTCACTTTTAGCCCGAACGGCTGAATGGATTTGCACGAAACTTGGCAAAATTGTAGGGACTGGTAGCCCGATGTGCCTTTGCTAGGTCTCAATATATGTGCTCCAGTGGATTTTGAGAAATTAACGTTCAAAAAAAGATATATATCTGTAACAGCGGTCCGGATGGTTCTCCGGCGTCTGTAAACATTCCAAACAGTCCGTAGCGGCCGCCATCTTGTCTCTCGGTAGGATCGAGAGACAAGAGGAGGCCAAAGCGAAGGGGCAAATGACCATAAGGGGGCATAGTAGATCCTCCCTGACCCCCTAGGTTTGATGTGGAGGTTTTAAAAGGGCCCCGCGGGCCTGGGGAGCGTACTACAAGGAAACAAGAATGATTGACTTTTAACCTATTGTATGTTTATAGATTTTTTTTTTCTTTTTTTTCTGCTGAGTGACGTCTCGGCCTATCTCCACGGGATGCAGTCCCTACCATCTCGGCGTTTAAGCCCAGGGGGACCGGTAGTGTGGTAGAGATAACCTCTGTTAACGTTCGATTCGAAGGAAATCAGGAAGTGTTGATAAACATTGTCTGCGCCATCTTGCCTTTTTTCAAATGCCACACTTTTGTCGTGCACGGCAGCCATTTTAGATGCCTTGACCAGACCCACTCTCTGCACGCTGTCGATCCTTAGCATGGCTCCCCACCCTCGTAAGCATCTCCCCCAGGCACTGGTCACCCCCGCTCTCTGTCTTACGCATGGGCAATAAACCTCCCCCCATCTGCGCTGCTCTTCCCTGAGAATCACACCCTGTGCCTGTCCGACACCTCCCTTTCGCCCTATTCACTACCGCACCCTCTGACACTCCTCTTCCTCTGTGTCCGATTGTCCAGGCCGGTCCCAGGCTATCAGCTAGCCCTGCAGATGTAGTTTATGGCCCCAGCTGTAAAGAATCACCCCTCTTCAAAGGAGTTATAGTAGATCAAGGCCCACACCCGATGAGATCCGTCACACCACACGCGTTCCTACTATCTGAAAACCATTCTGTATTGTGATTGGGGAGGGGACCGAGCCTGAAGCGGAAGATTCCAGGGATGCCTCTTTGTACATCAAAGTTTTTACAATTATGTGTCACATTAAAAATATATAGCACTCCAACAAAGTAGTAGGATTATAAAACTTTAATAACTTATAAATATATACAACAAAACAAAAACAGTAAAAACATTTAAACATTTTTAGGGAAAAAGAAGGAAGTAGCGGTCGGTTGTGCGAATAGTCCCAACGCAGCACAACGTCCAGATTTCTGGACGGCACCCAGGTGATGTTGCCTGGGTGCTGCACTGATTTCGGTATCCGGCGTGGGGCGTCGCGGGGGGTGGGACATCAGTAGCGGTCTGTTGTGCGAATAGTTCCAAGGCAGCAGAACGATGGCACCAAGGTGATGTCCAGTAAGTTGCCGCCCTCCGAATAACGGCGTGGGGCGCCCCGGGGGGGGGGGTGAGGCGGCGTGAACGGGCCTCCCCAGGTGGAGGCTCGACTGCTGTAGTGGGGCGCCCCTTTACCGTTTCAGTTGCCATTCCGTCCGCTTTTGGTCCACTGTGTCAAAATCCGCCATTCAGCTGAGTTGCGCCCACTCTTGCTGTGCAGCGATAGGCGGCTGCCACAGGACTCTCAAAATGGCGGCAGGCTCTTTCCTTTTTGGGCCTGGTCCACTGAAATGGCCCTGGGACACCTTGGAAATCGGACGCTAGTCTGCTAGGTCTTGGACCCCATTCTCGAAAGCGTTCCCTCAGCCTTGAGGATTGTACAAAAGTCTTGGGGGCCCCCGACTCCTGCAGGCTTCCGGTGGGGAGCGGCTGCCATGATTGCTCGCGGAATGACCACGACGGAGCCACGAGATGGTGGTGCTTTCATGCTGATGCCAGCTTCAGTCTGAAACATCCAGAAACAAGGTGGGGCTTTCATCGTTTGGGAAAAAAAAAAAGTTTTCATCCAATGAAAAGTGTTATTTTTAGGTCATATGATCAAGCCTTCCATCATTAGGAAACCAAAAGTAAAATGAACCAATGAAAAGTTTTATAAACAAGTCACATGACCTGTTATGCGGCATAGGGTATAAAAAGCGTAGAAAATCCGTTGGCACGTGAGGCAGCGTCAGTAGCGGACCGATGTGCGAATAGGCCGAAGGCAGCACAACGCGCCAAGATCCGGATGGCACCGAGGTGGTGTCTAGCAAGTTGCCGCACTGGTGTGGCCATCGTACAATGCTGAAAGTGGGCGTGGGGCGCCCCGTTGGCCTGTGAGGTGGCGTCAGTAGCGGACCGATGTGCGAATGGGGCCAAAGGCAGCGCAACGCGCCAAGATCCGGATGGCACCGAGGTGGTGTCATAGTTGAGAGTTCTGAGCAGCGGTTGTAACACTGTCTGAAGCTTATTTGCAGCTGCTGCAGCTTCACTACGCGCCAAGATCCGGATGGCACCGAGGTGGTGTCTAGCAAGTTGCCGCACTGGTGTGGCCATCCTATAATGCTGAAAGTCGGCGTGGGGCGCCTCGTTGGCCTGTGAGTTCGCGTCAGTAGCGGACTGATGTGCGAATAGGCCGAAGGCAGCACAACGCGCCAAGATCCGGATGGCACCGAGGTGGTGTCTAGCAAGTTGCCGCACTGGTGTGGCCATCCTACAATGCTGAAAGTGGGCGTGGGGCGCCCCGTTGGCCTGTGAGGTGGCGTCAGTAGCGGACCGATGTGCGAATGGGGCCAAAGGCAGCGCAACGCGCCAAGATCCGGTTGGCACCGAGGTGGTGTCTAGCAAGCTATGCAGCTGAGTTGCGTGCGCACTTGCGGCGAATAGGTCGAAGGCAGCACAACAATATTTTCTGAATAGAAGACACCACAAGGCTCTGAGATTCGGTTGGCACCGAGGTGGTGTCTAGCAAGTTGCCGCATTGGTGTGGCCATCCTACAATCCTGCTCCGAATAACGGCGTGGGGTGCCCGAAGGGGGGGGGGAGGCGGCGTGAACGGGCCTTCCCAGGTGGAGGCTCGTCTGCTGTAGTGGGGCGCCCCTTTACCGTTTCAGTTGCCATTCAGCTGAGTTTCGGCCGCTCTTGATGCTCAGCGACAGGCGGCTGCAACAGGACTCTCAAAATGGCGGCCTGTCCTTTGGATTTGGGCCTGGTCCACTAAAATGGCCCTGGGACACCTTAGAACTCGGACGCTCGAATTTTTTTTCCTTTCCTCTACATGCAAAAAAGGTAAATTCCCAGTACGTTACACGCTTCATCTGCCACGATGTACTCTCCAGAGGAACCGAAAAAATATATAGTTATGGTAACTATACCATGCATCGTCATATGGAGAGGTGGCACCGATTAATTATAGTGCTGCATAAAAGAGAGATTTGGAGGAGAACCCCCGACCTGCCAGTACATTCATCAAAGAACTGGCACTGACAGCATCAGAGGCAAGGGAAACGGTCCCAAATATTTAGAAGAACTTTGGAAAGATTAAAATGACATGTTTAGATTGTGGCAAATTAATTTCATGTGGACAGATGAGTGTTACTCTAATAAATACAGCATATGAACATCATCATAGTCGATGGTTGGTAGAGACATTTTGACTATATCCTGGACCTGCCCGTCCTCGCCCAAAATGGCGCCAGAATAAATCGGAGTCGTAACTCCTTGTTGTGTACTGGTTGCAGAACATTGAAATCACGAGATACGTATGCAGTTTTGAAGCACATGGCGGGCGGGGACGAGAATTGATTGAATATTTCGACATCCCTATTGATATTAAGTTCTGATGTGTTATTGATTACTGTACTATTGAAAGTTCGAATTAACGTCACCCATGGTACTTGCCCGCAAATGTATATCTAGATAATTTTATTGTAACTGGCCCTGTCGTATTTTAATTATAAAATGTACGTCCACCGATTCCGCAACTGTTAGACACCTTAGTTCTTGCAACCTAATGGCCCGCCCGTTACGTTCCTCTACAGTGTAAATGTCTACTCATCATATACGATTACAGTTTGCTCCGTGGCCGGCCCACGTGGTTATAGGCCCGTATTTGTATACTGACATTTTCACAATAAAGGTTTTTAAAAGAAAACATGGTAGTAGTATTTACATTGGTAACGTTTTTAATAATAGTCACTGTTTTAGAATCAGTAAAAGGCAAGTGAAATAAAGCATTCGAATTACATGAAGGGTAAAAGGTATAATACGCAGGAACGCAGTAAAGATAAATGGTCAAGGGTTGTTGTGTTTTCTACTCCTGCAACATAAAGTGATCGATAAGAATCTGATATTCTGGCGTATCGGCGACTAAGACAGCAGGCCGACCCTCTTTTGCTCAACGGCTCCGTCATGGGACTAAGAAACGCCCTTTTTCTCGAAAAAGGAATATATTTTACTTGCAGGACAGTTGTAAATTTTCCGGGAAAGTACATTAGCCTGGAACATTATAACATATGTTTAAGAAAAAATAATGTTCGAAAGTAATAAAAAGCGTAATTTTTAGGTCATATGACCAAGCCTTTCATCATTAGAATAAGAAAAGTAAAATGAACCAATGAAAAGTTTTATTAACAAGTTACATGATCTGTTATGCTTACGTTACGCGCTGCGCGCCGCGCCCCGGATCACTTCCGGATGCGCTAACGCGGCGCGTCATATGACGCATTACGCGACAACGCAGGTCCAGAATATAGTCAAAATGTCTCCACCAACCAGCGGTCGGAACACAACCCCTTTCAGCAGGCTAAATAGTTCTGTTAAATGACAACAGAAGGGACAGGCAACAAGAACCATCAGTCAAAGAGGGGAGGGCAAGTTCTTCTCTACCGGGTCACGTTGGGGCGCTACCGGAACTGATCGAATTGGTAGTCTACAGAGTTTCTGCATGTTTCAGACTGAAGCTGGCGTTAGCATGAGAGCACCACCATTTCGTAGCTCCGTCGTGGCCATTCCACGAGCAATCATGCTAGCCGCTACCCACCAGAAGCCTGCGGGAGTCGGGGGCCCCCAAGACTTTTGTAGAATCTTCAAGGCTGAGGGGACGCTTTCGAGAATGGAGCCCAAGCTCTAGCAGACAAGCGTCCGAGTTCCAAGGTGTCGCAGGGCCATTTTAGTGGACCACGCCCAAATCTGAAGAGCCGGCCGCCATTTTGAGAGTCCTGTGGCAGCCGCCTATCGCTGCACCGCAAGAGCGGGAGCAACTCAACTACATGGTGAGCGAGACGTTGTAGTCGAAAGAGCGGGCGGTAAACAGCTGAATAGCGGAAGAGGCACAGTGTAGCAAAAGCGGGCGGAATGGCAACTGAAATGGTAAAGGGGCGCCCCACTACAGCGTGTCTTTAGGTGAAACGGATTGTGGGACAAGGTCAAGAATGGAAGAGTTACCAAAAGGCAAAAAGTTCCGCCTGATTCCGGGAGCCGGCCACCTATGTCGGGGGCGATCTCAGGCCACACCAGGAGAACACGACTTGGGGAGGGGGCCGGAGCCAAGCGCCCCCTCCGAGTCCGCACCATCACACCGTCCCTCGGGGGCCTCCGTTAAGCGGTTCAGGGTGGCACCGCATCACATTGTTTACAAATGCAGTAACGTACTCAAACAGCCCCCACTTACTTTTAGAATAGTGAAGATGAAGCAAGTGCAAATAGGCTTCAGACAGTGTTACAAGCACTCTTCAAAACTTTGAATCATCAGAGTGCATGAGTTTCATGCTCGATCGATTGAGCTAGCCGGATCGGGCAACAAAAAGTTTAAAATAGTTATGTAAATAGTTGTTTAATAAAATGTTTTACCCTGTTACTTTGCTGGTGTGTTGTATATATTTGCATAGAGTTTATCGTTATTTTGGGCGGGGTGGGTGGCGGAGCCGAGCTGTCTTGCAGCCATCACGGTGTGGAGTTCAGTTCATCTCACTAGTTTCGTATTTGTCATGAAGGGTTGTTCCTAATGTTTCTATTTTAGCGAGGTCAAAAAGAGATCCCATTAGTGGCCTATTGATTTTGCTCGATTCCTTTTGTTTTTTTACACGATTTTTCGCTATCTGCAAAGACTAAACAGAGTATTGCGACTCTGTGCTTGTTTGTAAATAGAGAATGAACCAAAGAGAACCAATTCTAAAACAGTAAATGCTTGGATAACAATCAATCAAATGGAGAGAGAAGCAGGCACGACGGATTACAACGGGGGCAAAGGCCTGCGTTAACTACCCTTCACTATCTGCAAAGAGAGAGTACTCCTAATAGAAATGAGGGGGGGGGCAGCATTCAAAGCAGATCGGTGTGTATAAACACGAAAAAAAATTTCTTACCACGTACTTGACATTCGACAGCTTATGATATTTGCTATTAAAAAACCATTGAAATTCACTGAAAAAACCATAGGTTATAGACCATATATAGTTAGGAATTAGCATTTACAAAACCTTGAAAATTCACTGAAAAAACCATAGGTTATAGACCATATATAGTTAGGAATTAGCATTTAAAAAACCTTTTTTTACTCACACAAAACCATTGAAATTCCATATATAGTTAGTAGTACTAACTATATATCGCGCACCCGCAATCCACTGCTGATCATGTCACATATTACATCATTCATGACATGGTCAGTGACATCACTGATGACATCACTGATGACATCTCAAATGACATCACTGATGACATCACTGATGACATCTCAAATGACATCACTGATGACATCACTGATGACATCTCAAATGACATCACTGATGACATCACTGATGACATCTCATTTGACATTACTGATCACATCACTGATGACATCATTCATGTGATAATACGATGAACCTCTTCAGACTCTAATATAACCTTAGATACACTCGGTGTAAACAGACACTCACAGACTGTCACTCATCCATGGAGTTACTTACACACCTAGTCAGTCATGCAAAGAATCAATCACACCTCCATTTCCTCAACTATACAGTTATACACACCTTACTTATTCAAACATATACTAACACATATTTACTCTCTTTTACAATCCCTGATACAAGTTCACAATCATCCATACAGCCACTCACACATTCACTGGCTCTTATGCACAGTTATTTATATATGCCAACTCTCACATGTACTGTGTTTTACATATGTACTTACTTTGACATGTAGCACTGAGATATCCATTCACTCACCAATGCACAGAGTCATACACCTCCCAGCCACCCACACACACACTCAGTCTCCCATACAAATACTTGAGCAACCAATCAATAACCCATATACTTACTCATATAGCTACTGATCAACACATGCAGCAGTTTACAGAACAACAAACATAATGATGCACAAATTAACACAGTTCAGTCACTAACCCATGCACTCAGTGAGACACATTTAACCACTCACTCATACAGTCAGTCATGCACCTACTAAATCCTTCATCCAGACACTTCTACATCCACTCATTCTTCAATATGTAAGACATATTTTAACTTTACAGAAATACACAGTCACTGGATGTTGTCATCAGTGATGTCATTTGAGATGTCATCAGTGATGTCATCAGTGATGTCATTTGAGATGTCATCAGTGATGTCATCAGTGATGTCACTGACCATGTCATGAATGATGTAATATGTGACATGATCAGCAGTGGATTGCGGGTGCGCGATATATAGTTAGTACTACTTACTATATATGGAATTTCAATGGTTTTGTGTGAGTAAAAAAAGGTTTTTTAAATGCTAATTCCTAACTATATATGGTCTATAACCTATGGTTTTTTCAGTGAATTTTTAAGGTTTTGTAAATGCTAATTCCTAACTATATATGGTCTATAACCTATGGTTTTTTCAGTGAATATATATATATATATGTATATATATATATCAAATTGGGTGTGCACGAGCGGAATTCTGATTTGCTGTTAGACGTTTGTCAACATTCCAATCGGTCGAAATTAGGAAATGTTGGCTGCCATTTTGTGTCTGAGACAGAAGAGAGCGGATAAGAAAAGCGGAAAACGTGAAAAGGGGGCAGGGTAAAGACTCCCTGACCCCCTAGGTCTTCTCAGGGTGTCCCTGAAGGAACCCGAAGGGCAAAAAAAACATATATATATTTTTTTTAAACACGAGGTGCACGCACATTGAGCGCACTTTGAAAAAAAAAATTTAATTGACAAATTTGACTGTTTATATTTTTATTGAAGATGTAGACTATACTGTTTAACTTTATCCAAATCATAAAAACTAGCTGTGCCATTGCATATTACAGGATACAGTCAATGTATTACAATATACAAAGGCAGTTTGTTGGAAAATAAATATACAAAAAATATAAAATTTGAAAGAGAAATTAGCGTTTTAAAAACGTTGGAAAGTCACTGAAAAAACCATAGGTTTCACACACGTTATATTTAGGAATTAACACTTAAAAAACTTTGTAAAATCACTGAAACAAGCATAGATTTCACACACTTTATAGTTAGGAATTAACATTGTAAAAAACTTAGAAATTCACAGAAAAAACAATAGGTTTCACACACATCATAATTAGGAATTAGCATTTAAAAAACCTTGCAAATTCACTGAAAAAACCCATAGGTTTCAGGCCTGATATAGTTAGGAATTAGCATTTAAAAAACCTTTGAAATTCACTGACTATATCTCGCGCGTCATTTGAGATGCCATCAGTGATGTCACTGACCATGTCATGAATGATGTAATATGTGACATCATCAGCAGTGGATTGTGGGCGCGGGAGATATAGTTAGTACAACTAACTATATCGGAGGAATTTCAATGGTTTTGTATGAGTGAAATGTCCAGCTAACTATAACACCCCTAAAATCTAAAGTTTTTTCAGTGAATTTCTAAGGTTTTTTAAATGCTAATTCCTAACTATATCAGGCCTGAAACCTATGGTTTTTTCAGTGAAAAAAAAAAATATATATATATATTACCTACTGGCGGTCGCCAGTAGGTAGTTATAGTTAGGATTGTTTTCCATAGGGAATCCGCAACATTCTATTGGGAATAACTTTGGCACAGATTGAGGGATCTGCCTGTAATTTTCCTCAAATTTGCCTCGCGGTGGTCCGCTCCTTCCCTGAAAGGTTGGGGGGGATTCATTAAGCGGGGGCCGAGATAAAAGGGGGGTCCCAAAACGTGTTTTCCCCATGTTAATTTCCATAGGGCGGTTGGACTCACTTTTAGCCCGAACGGCTGAATGGATTCCCACGAAACTTGGCAAAATTGTAGGGACTGGTAGCCCGATGTGCCTTTGCTATGTCTCAAGATATGTGATCCAGTGGATTTTAAGTAATTTAGGTTCAAAAAAATATATATATCTATAGGCGTGCCCCTGTACGCGCACTGGGGAGCGCTCCCGGCGCGCACCACGAGTTCGCGCGCGGAAAGCTGATTGGCTTTCCGGTGTTTGTAAACATTCGAAACAGTCCGGAGCGGCCGCCATCTTGTGTCTCGGTAGGATCGAGACACAAGAGGTGGCAAAAACAAAGGGGGAAATAACCAAAATGGCGCAGGGTAGACCCCCCTGGCCCCCTAGGTTTGATGTGGGGGCCATAAAAGGGTCCCGCGGGACAACACATTTTTTAAAAAAAATTTTCGATTTTCGCGGGGGGAGCGCCCGGTACGCGCACCGGGGAGCGTAGAGGGGAGCGTACCATGGGGAAAAATAGTGAAAAAAATTAGTGTAAAATAATAATTTTGAGTGATCAGAGGTAGGGTAGCTCTGAAAAGAGCTTTTGGGCTCTGTGGCTGATTTAGGTACCTACAAGTACATTCCACACACACCCACATGCACACACCCCACACACCCACACTCACACACACACCTCACCCCCCCACACACACACACACCTCACAGACACACCCCACACATCCCCCCACACACCTCCCCCCCACACACACACACCTCACAGACACACCCACACAACCCACACACACACACATCCCACACACATACCCCCCACACCCCCCACACACACCTCATACACCCACACCTACACCCAAACACCCCACACACACACCTTACACACCCACACCCCCACCCACACCCACACACCCCAGACACCTACACCCACACCCCCCCCCACACACACACACACCTCACAGACACACCTCACACATCCCCCACACACACCTCACCCCCCCTCACACATGGGGAAAACCCAGTGAAACAGTAAAATAATAATTTAAAGTGCTTAGAGGTAGGGTAGCTCTGCATAGAGTTGTTGTGTTGTGTGGGTGATATAAGTACCAGCATGTAGGTACCAATGCAGATAATTTACATGTTGTTACAGAAGTTATTGTGGTATATGGAATCTATACTATAGTCTGTCAGGAAAGCAGAAACAACATGGAGGCAGGAGATGAAAAAGAGATGTCAAATACACATTGGAGATAATAAAGTGGGAGAAAGGAAGTAACTATTAGCAAAATTACTATGTGACACAAAAAATGTGCACAGTATACTATAAGTCTCACTTTATATTATAATCATTTTGGTACTACTTCATGAATTACATATAAAAATGAATAATGTCTCGAACAATTTTTGATTATTAAATATAAATTTATTTTTCTGATTCTTTTTCAAAATTTAATAAAACTTCTAACAATATATTGTCTGGAATGTCCTCATTTTCATTCTGTGATTCTATTGATTCCACACACTCAAGTAATTCATGGTCCAGAGACTCGTCCATAAAGTCAAAGTCATCATTCTCAGCAATATTTTCTTCAGGGTTGTTTTCAATAACAATTTCAAAAGAAATATTCATTTTATTCTGTTCTCCTTCCATTTTCTTGCTGTAAATTGCATAAAAAATAAATATATCAGTAGAGATAGGGCACTGTTGGGTTTAAGTTCAGACAGGTAGTTTTGATTTTTTAACAGTGAAGTTATCTTTGGGCAGTGTATGGTATCAGGCTGGAAGTAGAAATATAGAAAAGTGTATGTGATAAAGCCTAAGTAAATTCATAATTATACAAGAGAAGTCTAAGTCAATCCATAAGTATAACAGCGAAGCCTATCTCAATCTATAACTATTACAGAGGGATAGTATATAACTATCAGAAAATGTTTTCCCAAATTAACTTAAAGTGCACAACATACTTCATTTTCCAAAATAACAACTTACCTTTGTGAAAGTAGTTGAAGTTCTCAGTGAAAATCCTTTTCAAATGTACTTCAGGAAGTAGTAGTCAAAATGGCTGTGTTTCCCTCTCTTTTTTTATATATATTCATGTACATAACCAATAAAATGTCAGGAAATAATAGTGGAAAATGAAAGTAACATTTTAATTGGTTGTAAATTCTAACACTTCAGATGTGTTTTTGTCATGTAATTTACCTCAGGATATTTAGACAGGGCTACAGGCCAAATGGCTCAATGGAATTTCACCAAATTTGGGAAAATGGTAGGGACTGGTATGTAGTATTGCCTATTCTATATTTGGTGAACTTCTCTACAGAGGTTTTTATGTAAATTAACTTTTAAAAAATTTTGGGAGCGCTCACCGGTGCGCGCCCCGGTATGCGCACAGGTAAGCGCAACGGGAGTCCTCCATCTTGTGTTTCGGTAGATTTGAGACTCAAGATGGAGGACATTTTTTAATGAAATAGAAGAGGATTTGAAAAGTCAAAATGTGCCCTAATTTTTCTTTCTTCAGCACTAATCATAATTTCTATGGCAAAATGAACCCCCTAATTTTGTTCCTTTGCAAATTAAATGTTTTAAGTGTTAACACTTTATTCCAATCAAGATGACTTCAGTTGTGCCATACTTTTGTCATAAGTAAGACTGTTAGCGCTCTAGTTGTTCTTTAGAACACTCTGGGACATTCTGTCATTGGGCTATAGTTGGGCTACATCTGGCTGATATTTGGGCTACATTTGTTTTTTTTTGTCTCTGGTGGCCATCTTTGGGCTACATTGGGCTACATTGGGCTACATTTGGGCTCTAACATATATATAGCCCAATGTAGCCCAATATATATTTTTTCAAAGTTAATTTTCGTAAAAACCACTGGAGCACATATCTTGAGACATAGCAAAGGCACATCGGGGTACCAGTCCCTACAATTTTGCCAAGTTTGGTGGAAATCCATTCAGCCGTTCGGGCTAAAAGTGAGTCCAACCGCCCTATGGAAATTAACATAGGGAAAACACGTTTTGGGACCCCCCTTTTATCTCAGCCCCCGCTTGACGGATCCCCCCGAAACTTTCAGGGAAGGAGCGGAGCGCAGAGAGGCAAAGTTAAGGAAAATTACAGGCAGATCCCTCATTCGGCGCCAGTTATTCCCAATAGAATGTTGCGGATTTCCTATGGAAAACGATCCTAACTATAACTTGTCATCTTGATTGGAATAAAGTGTTAACACTTAAAACATTTAATTTGCAAAGGAACAAAATGAAGAGATTCTTTAAAAATATAGGTTTATTTTTATAAATTAAAGGTAGTTCTAAAAAGAACTTTTTTTATTCTTTTTGTGGTTTTATATTTTTTTATTGTTTTTTGAACATGTTTTACTTTTTTGGGATTTTCTGAACACTTTTAATTTTATTTTGTATTTTTTATGGGGAGAAACAAAAAACAGGGAATTGTAAATGGCTCAACTGGAGCAAAAAAAAATCAGGAAAAAATTAGGGTTTTTTGGGGCAATTGTGGTTGTCACCAGCAAGAACGATGAGCTTTACGCTCTGCTCACCATAGCTGATGGTCTTACCACAAAAAATACAAGTGACCCTAAATTCACCAAACCGTGGTTGGATGATTGGCATTGACTCCCTTGTGTCTGGTCCCGATGGACTGGGTTGCTTTCTTTTGGAGGTGCGGGATGAAGATTGGGGAAGGTTACTGGCCATTTCTCTCATCTCTGCAGCAGCATAGTTCCTGGGATGCTTGCGCTGAATATGCCTAATCATGGTATAATTACCAAATGAATATTTTTGATTAGGGTTCCCCCTTGAAAGTTCCATGCCACAGATTAGGCAAGTCACCTTTGGTGCATTGACTTTCTTTTTGCCCTCTGGAATAGAAAAAAACTCCCATACTATGTGCTCCTTTGGCCTATATGGGGTATTGTCTTCTTGGAGGAATGTCCTTCTCCCCTCCTCCTCCTCCTCCTCCTCTTCTTCTTCGTGACCACCAAAGTGATGTTGTGGTGGTCCTCTTGGTGGTGGTGGTGGTGGTGGTGGTGCAGATGCTCCAGCTGCTGCTGCTACTGTAGCCATTTTAAAGTAGAAAAGATTAGAGAGATTTCTAAACAGGTCTTCCTCAGTCAAAGGACAAAGTCAGAATAAGGAAAAAAGGTGGGGCTTTCATCATTTGGAAAACAAAACTGTTCTGGACCAATGAAAAGTGTTATTTTCAAGTCACATGATCCGAGTTTTCATCATTTGGAAACCAAAACTGATCTGCACCAATGAAAAGTGTTATTTTCAGATCACATGACCCGACGCGCGGGCCCCGGGGCGCACCCGTAGTTGCGCCCCGGGGCGCGCCCGGGGGCACGTAGCATAAGCGCATCAGGACGTTGCGCCATCGTATGCGCTCGCGTGCTTCCGGGTGCGCTTACGCAGTGCGTCATATGACGCATCACGCGGTTACGCGAAACGTCATGATGTTGTTTTCGTTCGCGAGAATAGCGCTAATGGGCCGCTCACCGGTACGCGCCCCGGGGAGTGCCAAAGCACTGCGCTTACCCGTGCGTTCACCGGTACGCGCCCCAGGAGCGCTCCGGGGCAAAAAAATAAAAACGATTACATAATTATACAATATAAAATACGTTATAAATTTTTTTACTTTTTATACCTATAGAGATTTGCTATTAAAAACCATTGAAATTCACTGAAAAAACCATAGGTTTCACACCAGTTATTGTTAGGAATTAGCATTTAAAAAACCTATTAAATTCACTGAAAAAACCAAAGGTTTCACACCTGTTATAGTTAGCTGGAAGTTTTACTCGCATAAAACCATTGAAATTCCCACGTTATAGTTAGTTGGACTCACTATAACTTGCGCGTGCAATGCACTGCTGATGACATCACATATTACATCACTCATGACATGGTCAGTGGTCAGGTTTTTTAAATGCTAATTCCTAACTATAACTGGTGTGAAACCTATGGTTTTTTCAGTGAATATATATATATATATATATATATATATTACGCTCCAAATTCTTCCCCACTTGCCAAAGAATCATCCACACTCACGGGGCTAATATCCAAAGGTTGTTTATTTTCTCAACAACAGACAGACGCGTTCGCTTTTCGGCATACAGCCTTTCTTGATGTCAGTGGCCACTAGACATCGGCATGTATTTAAAACATTATCCCCGCAATAAAGGAAGGACTATAGCTTACTGGCATTCACCAGCGCCATCTTGGAGTGATATATGTTGTCATAAATACAATCGATTTTATGTATGTTGTCCCTTCCTACATACAGTATATTGACTCCATTTCCCAAGTAAAATCAAATATGCGAGATGTCAACATTTTATCACCTTGACACATTTGCAATTCTCATTTTTGTATATTGAGTTACTCGGTTTGTAAAACATATATATATATATATATATATATATGCTACCTATATTTATAACATTTTTTCCAAGGAAAAGTGTTTTTTGATTTGCCAATATCTTTGGCGCCGTTTGACGAATCTTCGTGAAATTTTCAAAACTAATGGCCTGCTCTGGTCAGCTCCTGCCTTGAGTTGTGGGGTGATTCGTCAAGCAGGGGGCGAAAAAAAGGGGGGGTACTAAAATGCGCTATCCCCATGTTAATTTCCATGGGAACTTTAGACACGGCTACAGCCCGAACTGCTGAACGGAATTACACCAAATTTGGCAAAAAGGTAGTTCTTGGTCCAGAAAGCGACCTTTTTTAAATGGTGTAAATCTGTTCAGTAGTTGCTGAGAAATTCAAGATATAAAAATGTATATATCTGAGCACCGAGGAGGAGTCTCGACTCCTCCCGAAAATGAGCTTCATTCTAATTGGCTGCCAACACTCCAAACCAGGAAGTGTTGGCAGCCATCTTGTGACTCAGTAACAGAGTTACAAGAAAACAGTAAAAAAACAAGGTGAAAAACAAGAAACACCCTGATCTCCTAGGTCTGCTCAGGGGGTCCCACAACGACCCCCTGGCACAAAAAAGCCTTTTTTTCAAATACAATATTAGCCGAATTTGCATTGAGTGCGCAAATCCGGGTGAGAACATTTTTAAAAAACGAAGCATCGGTTCCCGCACTTCATTATCCTTAAGCCCCCGGGTGGGCCAGGTCCGGGGGGCAATATTAATAATGTATGGGGGGTCAGCCACCTCCCTGGGGCTATATCATTAATTGAGAGGCCTTGTGGGGCCCCCAAGCCCTGGGCCACTGCTACCCCAGGGCTTCTTTGAATAATGAGAGGGAGCCTCACGGGCCCCCTTGCCCCGGGGACCAGCACCTCCCCGGGGCTTCTTTAAATAATGAAAGGGGCCTTGTGGGCCCCCCAAGTCCCTGGGACCACCACCTCCCCAGGGCTTCTTTAAATAATGAGGGGGACCTCATGGGTCCCCCAAGCTATGGGGACCACCACCTCCACGGGGCTTTACAAATGATGCGAGGGGGGCAACATGGCCTCCCTCCAGGAGCCCTTGATGGCCCTGGGGACCACCACCCCCCGGGGCCAGCTCCTGCAATGTCCCGGGTGCCTGCCCCGGGACAGTTCTGTTTGCTATGGCAGGGTGGGAGCACAGTTCCCGCCCTGTCAAAGGAAACTCTGCTTTGGTTTTTGGATGCGAGAGCAGGTTTAACCTGCTCTCACTTCCAAAAACCACAGCAGATTGCTTTTGCACAAGGGGAGCTATATGACACAGCTACCCTTGTGCAAACGCAATCTAGCTCCCTCAGGAGGGGGGCGGCTGGGACAGTGGGGGCATTGAGGCTCTCCCCACGGTCCCCGACGGTGAGGCCAGACCCCCCAGGATGGGGTCCCCAGGGCCAAACGTGGCCCAAGAGGTGGGCCCTGTGGCCCCCCTCTCCTGTAATAAAAAAATAAAAAATAAAAAAACAGAAAGGCCGGCCCCGGGGGAGGTGGTCCCCGGTGCCATAATTGGCCTGCCCCCTCTTCAAAATGAAAAAAAGGCTGCCAGTTCCCGGGGGATTGGGTCCCTGGGGCCAAAAGTGGCCCAGTGTAGTTCCCCCCCCGATAAAATTAAAAATTTAAGACAAAGAAAAAAGAAACCAGGATCTCTTTTGGAGGCCCCGCTCCCTCCCTGCATGAGTGCAAATGCGCCCCTGGTGAGTTCTAAGTTGAGGAATTAAGTCCCCTTTAATACTGAGGGTCCTTGGGGCTAACCAGCCCACCAGGTACCTCCAGTAAGCGCCACACAGCTGGATTGCAGAGAGGTGGTCTGAGGCCACACCCCTTTTTACAAAACTCTGCAAATGCACCTATTGGTGCACTGATGGTGGGGCGATGAAGTCCTCTTGTGTCCTAAGGACCTTCAGGACACAAGTGGACTTCATGCCCTGAGCAGTGGAAAAAGGGGTCGTGGCCGGTGTCCACCACTCAGCAATTCCACTGTTTGGGGCTTACTGGAGGTAAGTGGTAGGCTAGTTGGCCCCTAAAGGACCTCCAGCAGCTAAGGGTACTTCAATCCCCATCCAAGAGCACACCGTGGAGCGCGTTTGCAGAGTAGTGGGGAAAGGGGGCGTGGCCTGTTATGAGAACTTAGCAATCCTGCTGTGTGGTACTTACTGGAGGTAATAGGAAGTAATAGGAGGGGTAGTTGGCATTCCGTCCATCATTTGTTTGCCCGGGCACTTTTCACCCTAAGTGGCATGGGTATGCTCAGACGTGGGTCCCTTGCTCACTGTACCACTGGATTCAAGCTAGCCTGGCTGATGAAGGGTAATACCTAGAAACCGGTCCCAGGATGCTTGTTTCTGGTCCAGAGAGGACCTGCCTTGGCAATTCGGTCTGGACTGTTCCCATAAGGCACACGGTCAAGACTGATTTGCATATGGCTGGGTCTAAACTGAGTTGGAATGGTGAGCAAAAGAACAATGGATTTATTGGCTGGGTTTAAACTGAGGTGGAATGGTGAGCAAAAGAACAATGGATTTAACCCGGATTTCTTGACTCATTGAATGTATGATTTATTCAGCATTCCGTTCATCAATTGTTTGCGTAGCAATAGTACATAATTGGCCAGGGGGATTAACACTACCTCTAAATCAGAGGTGCAGAAAGAGAAAAGAGAAGTGCAGAAAGAGGGAGGAGAGGTGCATAAAAAAGGAAGATGTGTCCAGAAAGAGGTAAGAGGTGACAAGAAAGAGGCATGAGGGGTGAAGAAAGAAGGAAGAGAGGTACAGAAAGAACCAAAGAAGTGCAGAAAGAAAGAACAGAGGTGCAGAAAGAGGCAGAAGGGGTGCAGAAAGAAGGAAGAGAGGTATAGAAAGAAACAAAATAAGTGCAGAGAGAAGGAACAGAGGTGCACAAAGAGGCAGAAAGGGTGCAGAAAGAAGGAAGATGGGTGCAGAAAGAGGTAAGAGAGGTGAAAAAAGAGGGACAAGGGGTACACAAAGATGCAAGTGAGGTGCAGAAAGAGGCAACAGAGGGACGGAAAGAGGCAAAAGAGGTGCAGAAAGGAGAAGAGAAGTGTAGAAAAAGAAAGAAATGTGCAGAAGGATGCAACAGAAATGCAGAAAGAGGCAAGAGAGGTGCAGAAAGAAGAAAGAGTGGCTTGCATACCATTAGTACCAACTTAACACCCACATTTAGCAATAAGTAACAGATGGCCATTCTAGGTTTACAAAGGACCTTCCACCACGCTGTAACACTTGTTGCTGCATTTTTGTAATGTCTGTCCCAGGAAGAGTTAATTGGCAATCTCATTAACTCCTGGTCTTCACGTTCACACTGAACGCTAATTCAATTGTGAATCTTAATCAAGTTTGCGTCTGAATAACAAATCCAATGCAGCAGGAGAATAGCCTTCACTTGAGTGAATCACAAAAAGAAAATAACTAAATGTAAGTACAAGGTCAAAGAAGAATGGAAGGAATGTCTCCCTCTCACAGGGAAATGAATTATTTCCTGGACTGTGAAGAGGAGTTCCTTCATAGCAAAGGTAAAACAGACAAAAGAGAGTTTGAAGTGCTCTCAGCCAATGGTCACCTGAACCGCACTCCAAAGATACTCACTCAGCCGAACAATGATGCGGAAGCAAGTCACAAAAGAAGTCCTCTATCCGGGACTCGTAAAATGTAACAAAGGTTTTCAGGTCAAAGAAACGAACCCCTCAGCGAGGAATCCTACTCCTTACCTAAGGAAGACGGATGGGAGGGTTTGTGGGTGCGGGCAAACTTGTCCCTTCTCGAGACCGGATTCAGCATTTCAGGAACCGTTGGAATCTCCAAGCCAATACAAAAGACTTACGCACAGCGTGTCTTGTGCCATATGCGTTTGTATACCAAATGTCTCAGACCCTGGAGCATCATGGGAACTGCAGTCTTATGGATCTCCATATCACTATGTAGGTGCGGCAAGATCGTAATTCCCCACACTGCGGTCCCCAATAATGTGGCCATGCCCAAGGGGATGGTGTCCCTGTGGCAATATCAGCCCAGATAGGGAGCCTGTGCTAACCCCCTGCCCATTTAAAAAAAAAAGTGAAAGTCTGGGCACGGGGGATGGGTTCACAGGGGACACAATTTGCCTCAGGAGAGGGGCCCCTCCTATATTTTGCAAATAATAAATAAAGGGCAGGCCCCACATCCTTTTTCTTTAAATTTAAAAAAAGGAAAAGGTCTTGCCCCGGGGGATGGGGACCCCAGGACTGAAATCAAATTTAGGTCACGTATTGTACTTTCCTTGGAAAAGGGAGCAAAAGAGGCTGCCAGGATACCCCTGGAACGCCCCCGCAATTCTGCTGTTGTCCCTGTGAAAACGTGATTCATTTGTGCGTGAGGAAGAGTTTGCAGTGGCTTATCTTCATCCCTCTGCTATTGGGCGAATCACCATTCTTTGGAGGATTAACGAACCAGAGGGAAGACTGTTCCTATTATCTTGGAGGCCTTTTTTTAGGGGGATGGGCTCTATTTATAGTTGTCCATATCTATCCCTTTTTTCTTACTCCATCTGTCTGTGGCATCTAGCCCGCTCACCATTCCCTACATGAAATATTTCAATTGCTATATGAGCAGAAATGTAATGAAGCAACCAATGATATTCAAATATAAGCCCAAATTCTGAGTGCAGAAACTGAGCAGGGAACAGCTAGTGAAATTTATTAGAAGAACGATTCTGTTAAAAATGTGAAACATGCAGATTTTAGTTTGATAACTAAAACATCTGTGTATTATGCCTCGTTATAATGTACAGAACTAATAGCAGGAAGGATCAACTATACCTAGGTACATTACCCTCCCCAGAGTATCACAATTTACCTGATGTGATAAATTCCCTAACCTCTTCTAGCCTACTCAGGACTGGGACCAAAGATTAGACCCGCATCAATGTAAATGTGGACCTACTACATGGGATGAATGCTTGAGCGATGTAACTGCAGATTGGTAATGTTATAAACAGCATCAATGGTCATGTTAGCAAGGTCTGGTCAGAAGGGCAGTGAACAACAGCAGGATGAAAATGAGACAAGGTGTTTGATGGGTGGGTTAGGAAAAGCAAATAAAAAGAGTAAGCAAGGGAAGAGAGTTTCTTCTATAGTTATCACAGATGACTAGGGTAAAGAATGTTTGCTATTGGAGAATATTTAGGAATAGATTACATTTCCAAGTAAGAGTGCATGCTTATCATAGGGATGGAGGTCAAGAATCGCACTGTGGTTCTTGGAGAAAGATTGCAAGGACTCATGTTGGTGGCAAAAAACCAGTTTGTCTCTCATTATGAGAATTCTTGGAACACAAGATCAAATTTGCCCATTTGCAGATGCCATTGCTAAAGGCAATGAAAATTTCAAAGGGTGAAATTCAAGAGGGGTTACAAGTTATAAACCTCACAATGAAGAATAAGGCCGGCAATTGGAGTTTCTTTTTTAAACCTTTCTGCTCTATTTTTGTGAGTTTGTATATCATCCCAGGCCATGAGCCAACTCTGTTTATTTGGAAGACATGTTGCATCCATCTGTCTCTCTCTTTTTCTGTCCAGAGTTGCATGATTAATGAGCTGGCAGTAGTCACCATTATACAAAAATATTGCCTTCTTAGTTTGTTAAAAAAATGTAAATTCAGATAGACTAATGATATGTTGTTTGTATACTGATGGGTTTTATAATTTAGCTGCAAGATAATACAATTGCTAATTCCCTTCTAATAATCCACATGTTGAGGGCAGGGGGTCACTCCTTTCTCCAATATCAAATTGAATCGTTCTAACATCTAAAACAGGTGAAAGAACACACTGAGCCAGATTTACTAACTTTTCATGCAACGCAGTAAAGCAACACACTGCGCTGTTTTGGTGTAAGGGAGATAGCAGAAATGCCCAGTGTCTTTTAAGATATGGTGCACTTCTGCTCTCACATAGTGATGACTCACTTCAGGCAGACTAGCACCATAGAGCAAGAGTGCCTGCGCTACAGGAAAGATTATTTTTGAGCAGAACCGGATTCTTTCCTGCACAAAAACAAAAACAATCCTTATAGGCATATTCCCCTTTTTTATGTTTGCTTGTTAATGATGAGGAGAAATGAAGATACTTCTCCTTGTTACACCAGCATCCGGAAGGTGCACCTTTTTGGGGCAAATCCTTATTTACTGCCTTTATTAAATCTAGATCTGCCTCAAAATCCATGGATGGATGCATGGGTACACCCAAGCTCCATTCATGGAAAATCTCCTCGACGCAAAGACGCAAAGTCACGCAAGGCAGCATGATGCGCTGCTTTGTGTTACTTTTTTTTTATTCTGCTGCTCAAAGCCATGCATGCGTGGATTAGTAAATTCCGATATACATTTTGGGGCAGATTTACAAGCCCATTGTGCCTCATTTACGCCACCGTTGCATCATTTTTGTTATGCAGAGGCGGCGCATATCCTGCGCCATGGTGTAGGGTACTTACAACGTGACGCATCTGGGAGATGCGTCACGTTGTAAAGCCCTGCGCCAGAAGGAGGTGTTCCTGGGCAGGGAGGGCGTTCCGGCGCAGAAACGCCTCCTAAAAGTGGCTGAGTGAAATCTACAAGATTTCACTAAGTCACTTTTAGGCCCATGCTGCATCAAAACCCTGCGCCTGCCTGAAGCAGGCATAAGGATTGACGCAGCAATAACTAGATAGAGCCCCCAGAGCATTGCTCGAGCTGCGTCGTGCTTGTGACGCAACTCCAGCAATGCACCAGTCACGCATTTGTGCCGTTTTTGCCCATGATGTCGGAGCTGTGGGGCACAATAACTGGCGCATCCCTGCTGATATGCAGGGATGCGCCAGTTATTGTAAATATGCCCCAGAGTGTTTGGGCATCGTTAAATAAAAGACTTAACCCTGATATATTACAAAACGCTAGTGACGATGACTTGAGAATCAAGATTTGTATAAACTTCAGTTCTTAAGATTAAGGCACATCTTTCAAAATGGCAGCCTCTTTCATTCTCCAAAGAAGAGAGATTTGTTTTAATTAAAATGTTGATCTTACCTCTTTTCGTATTTGTTTCTCTTAATGCTTCCAGCAAATGGCAATTAAATATTTTCATTTGGTTAGAACTGGGAACGTATCATGAATGCCAGCACTAGCATGGAGCAGTCATGCACTTGATGTTATGCACCTGTAGTGATTAAAGTAAATTAATTTAATAAGATATGGCGCCGAGTTAGAGCTTGATTTTCAGACAATGCGGCCGGGAAAGAGTAAGCAGGGTTCGCCCGTTTATTTTGAGCTGTGCTATCTAACTCCGAGATACTGGGTTAAAGCACTTTACGCAGTGCCATTCATTAAAATAGGTGCTCGGCTCTGCGCTGATCCAGCACGTGTGTTGATGATACAGACCATGGTGTTTTATTCTTGTCTGTGGCAGAAGAGCATTCCTCAAATACGATTAACTAAATTACAGATAGACAACGCTGAAGGGGATTATCAATGCATAACATAAAATAACCCTATCCTGCAACATGAGCAAGCTCGATAATTCACCTAAATAATGTAAGCCATCTTATTACCCCTGATGATTTAACCGGCCCACAAATCGCAGCAGAGGAAGTGAATAGACCTCAAAAAGTCAAAATATCGAAGAAGGCTTGGTATAAACTTTTCGCTGATTTCAAGAGCAAAGTATTTTCTAAATTCTTCAACGTTCCCACCCGACATCACTCCCTTAAAAATCGAGACATTTCAGTTTAGAGACCGACTTTGCAGGAAGATGGGAAATCTTAGCATAGAATGTTATTTCTGATTTTTTGTTGGGTAGGAAGTAGATCACTGAGGAACAAATTTGACTTGAATGTACGGAAAAGAATCTTGGTACTATTTATTTCAACAAATGAAAAGATTAATCAATTCCTAGTAGCGGTCTCATAGAGATTTTTCGAAGACATTGTTGAAGACTCATTCCGTGACACTGACATTTTTAGAGGTTACTGGTATTAATAACTTAAGGGAGATATTGATCAGAAATCCTTTTAAGAGTTTGTAAATTGTTGAATGAAAGGTTAGTTATGAAAATTACCAATGCAATCTTGTCAGTAGCCTCTGGATATTCCCACAAGTTATTTAGGGGCACTATTTTAGATGTGTGAACTTATCTGCCAGACAAACGCTCTATTATGAGCCAGAGCCTCTCAATAAATTCAATTCATTTTTATCACTCATTCCATATTCATTCATGGCACCCTAATCCCACTCATTTCATGACCAAGGCTAGTGCAAACCAAGCACAAGGCTTCAGATCGATCAATCTTGTTTACTCCAGAATGTCTTATTTGCTCTAAAATGAAAATCAACTCACCACTGAGTCTGATCTCGCTGGAAAGCTCACAATGAAGTACCAGGTTGCAGGAGCATCTCTACAGCAAGAATGGGAAGAAATGCAACCTCAAGGTATAGTTGAATGAATTCAGGAGCTGAAGAGCAAGATGAGAGCAAAATATCTCCATGACTAATAAGTAGCATGCAAGTGACTGCAGGAAATTAATACAAACTCATTGAACTTATTTAAACTTACAAAATATCTATTTATATTCTGACGTTTCGAATCTTTTAATATTAATTTGAATCTCTCATGACACAATGCCATAAGGGCTGTTCAGGGTCTCCCTAAGTGGTGGCTTGCATATATTAAATTTTGAGTTTTGGCCTGGCAAGGGGTTTATTCTCCCAGTCCACATTTTCAATATAAAACTGCATATAAGCTGCAATGGCAGGTCTGAAACATGTTTTAACCCCTTGGCTGCCCGCTCAATAGAACGCGCCGCGCAGGCGCGGCGGCAGGGCCGTGACGGAACCATTCCGTCACCAGCACAGCCCCACCGTGGCTCGTGACGAAATGGTTCCATCACGAGCTTGGAAGGGGTTAAAGGGCTAATTAAGTGGGTGGCACAAGAAGTGCTGCAGGCCCAGTACTACCATTTAATTTACAAGCCCTTGATATATGGTGTGCCATTTTACAAGGAACTTATTAGTAAATTAAATATGCCAACCATGTGTAAGCCAACTTTACCATGTTGTAGGGAGTGTGAACAAGCACTTTTGCACTGGTTAGCAGTGTTTAGGTTAACAGAGTCCTAAAGCCTGCAAAAACAAATTCAGCAAAACAGGAGGCTAGAAGGCAAAACGTTTGGAGAAAGACCACCCTAAGCCTGACAGTTCTAACAAAAACCATTTGGTTTCGCATTGTTTATTTTGATGCAGGAAGGAACGTGACTGTCAGGGCCATAGAATCAAAACCGGACACTTTGTTTTGGTATGCAAATGGTATTTTTTACATAAACATTTATTGGAGTTGCTGAGCATGTTTTTAGTTTGCATCTACCTCCCCACGCACCCCCAAGCAGCCTTTGAATGCTCAACCCTCAATAACACTAGGAGTCAAGTCACTCCTCAAACTTCATTGAAAAGTTTCCACAGAAAACAGTCTCTGCATTGTTACAATTTCGGCCTCTTCCTCTCTGTGGTTTTACGTCCACATGTTTGGAGTACAATCCACATGAGAGGCCTTGTAATACTGTAGCAGGTCATAATACTCTGTGATTGCCATCATTTTTTGCAAAGCACTCTATGTAGGAAAATGTATAAAGTAACCTTTTGGTGTCTAGCACTTTTAATACTTGTATGCGGTTGGTAGGTTACACCTGTTGGAAGGCTACATAAGATCAACAACTGAAGATTTCTGTGGTCAAAATTGAGTGGCATGTGTGGTCCAAAATATCCCCATGTGATCCAAGTTGTATTCAAGAATCTCAGCTGTAATTTGTACAACCACAAGTGTAGGGTTCTGGTTTTATCAAGGGAAATCCAGTAATTCAGAGGGGTACAACTATTTTTTATTATCACCTACTTTAGGATAGATTGTGCAAACGTATTAGGAAGAAAAGAAAAGTTTGCTCAACTGGATTACTAGTATTCAAGGTTTCTGAGTGGGAGGAAGGTAGGTCAATGACATCTAAACAAATGTAGCATGCCCAGTACACAATAAAATGATACTTTGAACCGTGACTCAGTCTCTGTTGACCATTGAAGAAATAACCATTGGAGTAGTTTTAAGATGAAGATTCCTTGCTATTTTCATTAGACAACTCTGACAGCAACCAAAGTGGTCTAATCATATTGGACAATTAAGTGTTCACTTTGCTATTGCTTTACCATTGTGATTGTTAATTAAGCATTACCGCCTATTACTGAGACAATTACAAACACCTGAGTCATAGGCTTGAACCTCCGGCGAGGGTCTGAAATAAGAGGGAGGGCTTTTAACAACTGTTATAGCCTAAGGCAGAAGAGCTATAAGGTTGATAGTACATCCTTCCACTGGGGGTAAAATGTTCTAAATTAAAAAGGGAGAAACAGAAAGACAAATAATGGAATATTGGCACAGAAGGACTGTGTCAGCCATAATTGGCCTTGATTCACTCCATTTTGTTTAGTAGAGCTCTCAATATTCCAATAGTCTAATGGAAACTAGAAAATAATCTTGACGGATCGATTTCACTCATTCGAATGGTTAGGGCTAAATGTGCCATCTGTGACTCCTTATTCATGTTTAAGTTATATTATTCTCTACTAACCCAATGCTCTAACAGTGTCATATTCCCTCTACCATGTTTGGTAAAACCTTATCTATATTTCCAGGCCCTAGCCTGATGCTCTGACCTATAACGTGGAGAGGAGGCAGTGGTCACTGCATAGTCTTCAACAGTGGGTCAGAATGCTTTATTTTAGTCTGTATATTGATCATCTAATTAAGATTATGCTTCAAAGCAAAATGGGGGTCCTATTTATGAAAAAGTCAAGTAGTGCAGAGCAGAGCAGCAAGTCACCTTGCTGCACTATGTGACAGGGAATGGGAAGGAATATGAGGTATTTAAGGCAATATGGCACAACATTTCTGTCCTTTCCCATGCCTGGTGCCCAATGGACTGTGAAATGTCAACGCAGGCACCCTTGCACCATGGTTCAAGGGTGCCTGCCTTGCACACAAGATTGTTTTTGTGAAAAAAGGGGCAGCACAGCAAGTAATTTTGCTGCACTGTAATGTGTGACAAGGAAACGACAGGAATGCACCGTATATAAGTCAATAATGTACATTCCTCCCTTTTCCCCTGTGCTGGCACACTTATAGCAGCCTAATGCCAACACAAGCACCTTGGCATTGGGGTGCAAGTGAGGTTCAGTTGCATGCTTGATTGTTTTTGTGCAGGAAGGTGCCCCTTCCTGCACAAAAACATTTCCCTGAGGCATATTCCTCTTTGTACATTTGCTGACGGATGCGAGACATGTAGAAAGAGGAAGTAACTAGGAGACATCAAGATATTTTTCCGCGTTATGCCTCCCCTGGTAAGGCATATCTTTTTTGTGTATTCCAAGGTCTACCAATTCTGGTAAATCTGGGAATATATCATAATCCATGGGATTAGCATGGTTACACCCATGCAATGCCCATGGAACACCTTCCCAGGACAGAGTAAGGCAACACTGCGATTTGTGCTCTGTTGTTTTATTCCAGATTTATGGAGCCACTCAGGGCCATGCAAAGTGGTGTTGCATGGCTTCATTAATCTTACATAAGATTTGTTTTGCACGGGGCGCAAGGTGGTGCACATTTGAAATGGGTGCACACCAGTGAGGCTCCGACAGTCCGGCCTAATTATATGGCATACTACTGTCCAAGAGGGGAATCACTGATGATCAAGCAGCGATCCCAAGGTGCAGAGAAGGTCTGGCACTCATCGAGGCAAGAAATAGTCCCGAGGGTGCAGCGGCACGCCAGATACGGTATTTGGATGGTGGAGAGTTGATTTTGTGGCATATCGACTTGCAAGGGGGATTAACTAGATAGGAATACTGTTGTGCAACAGCACTGCCTGCATTGTGGGCATAATTTCCTATTAGGAGTGGAGGCAAGGCAGGCATCAGTAGAGGCGCGTTGAAATACGACTCACTTTCATGCCCATACAATCCAAAGTAGGAGCATAAGCAGGACCCCCAGTTCACCACTGAGCAGAGAGGCAATACAAAGAAGCAGCATTACTCTAAGCAGCAGATTGGACTGGACCAGTCACCTGGGTACAAAATGAGCAAGACAGTAACAAGCACCTGATGGGGTACACAACAGGACCACTTCCCAGGCATTAATATCGGCAGGGGGTGCACTGGCAGACCTTGGCAGCCACAATCTCAACAAGACACAGCCACAGTAATAAAGACTCGCTTAAAGATGGGGAGAAAAGACGGGAAGCAGGCGAAGCTCTCGTTTGAGCCCAGGAAAACAACACGCACACAACAGGACGTACCTGATCCTGCCAAAACAGAGCAGCTCCAAGAGACTGGGCAAAGTCAAGATGATGATGTAAGAATACTTCTACTCGCCAAGAAACACAGTCTCAACTCAATTGAGACCAAAATAGACTCCATGACAACCCGTATGGACCCAATAGTCCACAAGCTCAATGAACACAATACCCGCATTACAGATGTAGAACACAGACTCTTGAGCGTGGAAGATACCACTAATGGCGGACTGAAACAAATAGCGCAGATGGACAAATTGTTAAAGGTAATAGGGGCCTAAAACGAAAATTTGGAAGCGAACTCAAGGCGCAACAACATACGGATACTGGGGATACCAGAAAGTACAAACACAGGTCAGATGGAGGAGTTCACGGAGCATCTGCTGCAAATTGCTCTTGAGGCTGAAACATTCTTCCCGGACAAGATAGTGGAAAGAGTCCATCATTAATTGGGCCCTCAATAACCACCGGGAATGCCACCATGGCCAATAATCGCCTGACTCTTAAATTATCGTCACCGCGATGCAGCGTTGCGAATGTCAAGAGAGAAACAGCTACTTCAATTCAAGGGAAACAAATTCACTATATATCCAGATTTTAAAATGGCAGTACAAGAAGCTAGGACAAAGTTTGTCGTGGATAACAAGAAACTGAGACAGGCACAAATTGACTATGGCCTTATGTACCCTTCAAGTCTCCTGTTCCCTCAACCCACAGCAAGTAGAAGACTTCCTGAAGCGCACCCTGCAGAGGGACTCAAATAACTCTTCATGCACCCGACTTCACGTAGAACATCACCGGCACTGGAATGAAAGAATATGTGCAGAATGAGCAGCAAGTGAACTAAAATATTTGTCCAGCTGCACTAGACAACATTGACAAAACTTCAGATCTCACAAAGAACTAAGGACAGTTCATGTCCAAAATAATGATTAAAAGTATTGAAGGCACTCATGCAAAGATGTGATTGAGCAAGCACACGACAAGCAGATAAGTGTCACCTTGAACTTTGTTTTTTTTAATTATTGCCGTCCACCCCTCCCCCCCTTATACACACTTCACAAACTAAGGGGAGGCAAGAAACTGCAACAGCCCTTGGAGCTCCTCAAAGTGAGAACCCCCTATTTCCAAAATGCCAAATTTGGGTGCTTTTGAATAAAAATGTTGGGGATACTTGGGTGGGGGTGGGAAAAGGGATTCCAGCTAGTTTGGGTGGCCGTTGTGGGAAGGGGTGGAAGCGGGAATGAAATGTAAGGATAATACAGTGCAGGATCTACTAAACATTCCTTTGAATTCTCGCGCATCTAGGGGGGCAGTATTATCCCATCCTAGCAGCTTGGCTTCAAAGACACCCCATAAATCACAATAACACAATCAATACCTCTGCAAAAATTACAACTATTAACTTGGAATGTTCAGGGTCGGAAACCCGAGTAAATGCAGGCATGTATTGGCATATCTAGATCACAATCATCTTCAAATTTCTTTACTACAAGAGACACACCTCAGCCCTCAGGGTACTCCTGCCTGTGCTACCCGATGGGCGTAATATGGAGGCTTTTCGTCATACTCCACATACTCCAGAGGGAAGGCAATATTGATCAAAAAACACATCCCATATGTCCCAATGGGGTTCACACAAGATTACCTGGGCATATACAGCATAATGTGGGGAAGACTGGGATCCACCTCAGTGACGTTGGTAAGTTGTTATGGCCCTAACAACACAATCCTATGTTCTTCACCAAATCATTGGGTAAAATAATAGAAATTGGATCTACACATGTGATCTGGGAAGGGGACTACAATACGACATTGGAACCACAGCTAGAAAGGTCAAATCCTCTCCCACAACACTATACCAAAACCCGAAGTCAGATACAGGGTATCATTACAGACAGTGGACTGATAGATGCCTGGAGACATCTCCATCCAACTTTGAAAGATGGTACACACTATTCAGGAGTACACTCAACATGGTCCAGGCCGGATTATTGGCGGCTGTCTAGGGGGATGGGGTCCTGGTTTTCAAAGGTCGAGGACTTGGCCAAAATATTCAGATCACTGCCCAGTCCATATGATACTGAATCTGCCAGACACTAAAGCGCATAACATGTATTGGAGACTCATGCCACTGTCACTATTAGGACAAGAGATGACTGATTATTTTCAACGCAATGTGGGCACGGTCCCGCAAAAAACCACAGTATGCAAAGCCTTCATGGTCACAATCAGGGGATTCTGTATAGCCAAAGGAGTAGATGTACTCCGTGACATACAAAATATACGGCTTAGATTGGAAATTGAGCTGATACAATTACGAGAGATAAGCAATGCCCCAAATGGGAAAACGCAAGGTAGACTCAGAAACAAGCTGACAGAATACAAAGAGACAGCGGATAGAGAGCGACTATTCTGGGGGAAATACTTTACGGCCCGTAGCTACGGAGAAGGGGAAAGGCCCAGAAAGGTATTGGTGGATGTAATTCACAGACCCCGATTCTCTAATTATGTGCTGGAAATTCGAGATCACTGTGGGAACATCTATAAAGATACAGATGAGATACTCTGAGCATTCACCACCCACTGCACTGCATAATACACGACAAAGAGACGACAGCTGATAGACCTGGCTGCATACCTGGGAAATGTAGCCCTGGGATGGTTAGACGACGCACAATGAGAGTTCTTGTCGGTGCCTCTGGAAGAGGATGAGATTTGCACTGCAATAATGCAGATGAACTCTGGACGAGACACTGAGCTGGACGGCTTCCCGGCTGAGTTCTATAAATCGTATACGGATCAACTAGTACCCATACTAAAAAAGGGTATATGAAGAGGCAAAAGCGATAGGAGTACTCCCCCATACCATGAGAGAGGCAACGATCACCTCACTAATAAAACCGAGCAAGCCGGCCTTCAAATGCGATTCGTACAGACCACTGTCCTTAATTAAGACAGATGCAAAGATCCTTTCCAAAGTGCTGTCCAATAGATTGAGCCTGTTAATGGAGAAACTAATGCTGCCGGACCAGACAGGCTTCATCCCCAGAAGGGCGACCTCCCAAAACCTGTGCATACTCCTCTCCATAATACAAGACTTAGACCCTGAATTGGCGGCCGTGGCTGTCTTTCATGACGCCACAAAAGCCTTGGACTCTGTTAAATGGGACTACCCCTTAGGAATCTTGCACCAAATGAGAATGCCATTTGACTTTCTTTCGTGGATTAAACTTCTGTAGAGTCTGCCCAAAGCTAGAACATTAATTAATGGAGCAAGCTCACCGCCGGTATCAATTACCAGGGGTATACGTCAGGGATGCCCACTGTCCCCTATCCTATTTATGTTGGCTATAGAGCCCATGGCGGCTAAATTAAGAGAACATCATCAGGAGCGAGCCCTATGCTACCCCATGCAACATAGCCTCATTTTTCTATACACAGATGATGTCACATTATACGTCAGAAACTAACAGGTAGATCTAAACCCCTTGCTAGGGGGATTCATCCTCTTTGAGGAAATGTCAGGGATACATATTAATTGGGAAAAGTAAAAAATACTCTTACTAACAGATACCACTACGCCCTTTGTACTCGACTACCCCATAGAGTGGTGCACTGCAGAGGTACAGTATCTCAGAATTATGGTCACGAGGGACTGCACTGACTTAATGCGACTCAACTATGGTACTGCCCTGACATCAATAACTGAGTCCATCACACGATGGATATCACTACCCTTGTCAATGTCAGGAAGAGTGTCCCTGATAAATATGGTGATACTCCCAAAGCTGTTGTACCTACTCATAAATATACCATATATTCCCAGCAGACATTTCTTTGTGGCTCTTAAGACACGGATGATCAGCTTAGCATGGGGAGGCAGGAAGCCACGGTTAAAATAGGATGTGCTCACCAGATCTTCCTTTCAGGGAGTGTTAGAACCGGGGTCTCTAGTTGGCAGGGGTATGCACCCTAGTCCAAGTAGGGACCACCGCTTCCGACCTGGTAGCTTGGCGCAGAGCAGCAAAGGCGTAACTTCAGAGGCAATGTGTAAAGTATTTGTGCAACACACAACGCGATGACACAGTAAAAACACTCACAAAAGGAACACCACACCAGTTTTGTATAAGAATAAGTATTTCTTTATCTAAAAATTATTTGAGAACCAAAAGCAGGTAAATCCAGCTCCAGGCAAGATCAATAATAAAAAGGATTCCAGTTTCCAAGCAAGATCAATAATCAATAAGAATGAATCCAGTTCCCAGGCCTGATCAAATCACCAAAAGGTCATGTGTGCCAAGGGCTCCTGCTGGTAATGTCTTTCTCACAGTGTCCTTGGATGGCAAAAGTTCACTTGAGGTAGGTTCTTATGGTCAAAATTCACTGGGGTAAGGTTCTTAGGCCAAAGTTCCCTTGTAGCGTAATAAGTGTGCCTCTCATAGAAATGATGCTCCCAGCGTAGGAAGTGCAGCTGCCCAGGCGCTGCTGCTAATGCTAAAAATTGCCCCAGTGTCAATTACCAAGTAATTATGCCCCCGTAGGCCGGTCAGTGAAGGACGGTTCTCAGCTAAGCACAAAGCTCACACTCCAGGTACCGGGCCAACCTGCACCCCGCCCCCTCGCAGCAGCCTGGTTGCATTGAGGCGTTACCTGGGGTGGTGGTTGCGGGCGTGGGTGCGAGGCTCCTCTCCCCCTGGGGCCTCGGGCTCAGCAGGCGCTGCACGGGTGGGGGTCACGGCCACACAGCACTCCTTTAGCACAACGCTTAACAGTGCCTCAAAGTCCGGGGCAAAGACGGAGCCTCCTGCCACACAGCGCTTCGCTTCTCAGCGCTACACAGCGCGCTCCGGTCCCAGTGGCGGTGACCTCAGGGCCAGTTTCAGTCGGCTTGCGCCAGAAGCAGAGGCAATCACAGAGCCCTCGGGAAGATCACGGGGCAAGCAGTGCTGAGGGCAGGCCCAGCGTTGCAGCGCAAATCTTGAGAGTGTTGTTGCTGTTCCAAAGGGCAGTCTTTAAAACGCTGTGGTCCAAGGACAGGTAGTTTCCTTTAGCTTAAAAAGGGTGCAGTCCCAAAAAGGCAATCTTTGAAAGGTTGTAGACTCTTTAAAATGTGGTTCAAAGAAAAGTTGTTTCTTTGGGATGTTGTGGAGACACTCTGGTGGTAATGTTGCAGTCTCTCATGCAGGGCAGGATCAGCAGACAGTAGGGCAGCTCAGCAGGTTGTGGGGCAGCAGTTCCTTGGAGCAGTCAGCCTCCTTCCCAGTGGCAATCCTCTTGCGCAGCAGTCCTCACTCCAGCAGGGATTCTTCCAGGTCCAGCAGTGTAACCAGAATGTGAGGCCAGGACCCTCCCTTATATATCTTTTTAGTCTAGGCTAGAAAGTGGTGGAAGTCTCTGGAAGGGTCTGGGGGGAAGGGGCTTCTGGAAGAGTCCAGGGAGTTCTGGTATGTTCCCTGCCTTCCCTGACCTAGCTGTCATAGTGACGAGAGACAGGCCGTTAAGGCTACAGTCGGCAGCCCATCACAGCTCATCCCAGGGAAGAAGGTGTGAATCACCACTCCCACCTCCCAACCCAGGCAGGCTATCAGTATGCAGAGGGGAGGGGGGAGTCTGCAGCCTAATCTAAGTGTAGGCAGGAAAAAGTCCCCTTTATAAAAGTGGGATCCCTAGCGTAGTAATGCCCAAACCCTATATATCATTGGAAAGGGTTCCCCGCCCCGAGTCCAACAAGACCAAACATGATAGACTTATTAGGTCCCTGTCAGAAGTTAGTCCATATGGGGAGGTTCCCAATGTTAGCCTATGGAGGATTAAGCCTTACTGCGGTAGCAGTGGCTTGTGGCTCATATGCCAGCCTCACAAGGTTTTAGGGGAGAGCACCTGCACCTCAGCACTGTTTAGCAGTGGTGAGGCGCCCAGAGTCCTAAGTCCAACAAAATATAGGATAAAAATGGGAGGCAAAAAGGGCAAAAATGTAGGGGAGACCACCCTAAGGATGACAGGTCTAACACGTGTCCCCCCCAGCTGAAAGTGGGGAGAACTACCCAACCTCTAGGGAGTTCTCATCACTAAGGCGGAAAAACCGAGAGAGACCGTCAGGATTGGCGTGGTCTACTCCGGGTCTGTGTTCCACCCTGAAGTCCATCCCCTGTAGAGAAATGGACCACCTCAACAATTTGGGATTCTCGCCCCTCATTTGCATGAGCCACCTGAGGGGCCGGTGGTCAGTCTGGATCAGGAAGTGGGAGCCAAACAGATATGACCTCAGCTTCTTTACAGCCCAGACCACCGCGAAGGCTTCTCTCTCTATCGCACTCCACCGCTGTTCTCGGGGGAGCAGCCTCCTGGAGATGAAGGCTACTGGTTGGTCCCTACCCTCCTCATTGAGTTGCGAAAGTACCGCCCCTATGCCATGCTCTGAGGTGTCCGTTTGGACAATGAACTCTTTGGAGAAGTCAGGGGCCCGGAGCACAGGAGCGGTGCACATGGCCTGCTTTAGAGAGTCAAAGGCTTTTTGGCAAGCCTCTGTCCAGATCACTTTCCTAGGGTATTTCTTAGAGGTTAGCTCAGTCAAGGGGGTCACAATGGTGCCATAGCCCTTGACAAATCTGCGGTAGTAACCTGTGAGGCCCAGGAATGCCCTGACCTCAGTCTGTGTTTTGGGAGGCTCCCAGGCCAGGATGGTTTCTATCTTGGCCTGTAGGGGCTGCACCTTGCCCCCGCCTACCAAGTGTCCTAGGTAGACTACCGACCCCTGCCCTATCTGGCATTTGCTAGCTTTGATAGTCAGGCCTGCCTGCTGCAGAGCCTGAAGCACTTCCTGGAGGTGACCCAAATGGTCCTCCCAGCTGCTACTGAAGACAGCTATGTCGTCCAGGTAGGCAGCAGAGAAGGCCTCTAAACCGGAGTGGACCCGGTTCACCAGCCGCTGGAAGGTGGCAGGAGCGTTTTTCAATCCAAAGGGCATCACTCTGAACTGGTAGTTGCCCTCTGGGGTGGAAAAGGCGGACCTTTCTTTAGCTCCATCTGTTAGGGCGATCTGCCAGTACCCCGACGTGAGGTCAAAGGTACTTAGGTATCGGGCAGCCCACAACCTGTCAATGAGCTCATCCGCCCTCGGGATAGGATGAGCGTCAGTCTTGGTCACAGAGTTCAGTTCCCTGTAATCCACACAGAACCTAAGTTCGGGTGTGGTGCCCGGTGGGGCAGCTTTTGGTACCACAACCACCGGACTGGACCAAGGGCTGTTGGAGGGCTCTATCACCCCCAATTCCAGCATCTTAGTGACCTCACTCTGGATGCTGGCCTTCACCTTATCCGACAACCTGTAAGACTTGGACTTGACAGGGGGCTGTCTCCTGTGTCCACATCATGGGTACACAGGTGGGTAATCCCAGGGATAAGGGAAAACACTGAGGCGAACTGCCCCAGGACCTGGCGACAGTCCCTCTGTTGCTCAGGAGTCAAGGATGGGGAGAGGATCACTCCCTCCACCGATCCATCCTTCTCTTTGGAAGCAAAGAGGTCCGGGAGAGGTTCACTTTCCTCTTCCTCGGCCCCATCAGTCACCATCAGTAAGGTGAGCTCAGACCTCTCATGGTGGGGTTTGAGGCGGTTGGCGTGTAGCACCTGGTGGGGCTGTCTGGGGGTCTTAAGGTCTACTAGGTAAGTGGCCTTACCCTTCTTTTCCAATATCTCATAAGGGCCAGTCCAGCGATCCTGGAGGGCACTAAGCTCCCCAGGCTCCATGACCCACACCTTCTGTCCAGGTTCCAGCTCCACAGGGTGAGAATTCTGGTCGTACCATTCCTTAATCACCGCCTGGCTGGCCTGTAAGTTGTCAGAAACTTGCTTCCACAACTTAGCCATTTGGCTGCGGAAGGCCAGCATGTAGCTCACTACATCTTGGGGAAGCCTCCTTGGAGTCTTCTCCCACCCATCCTTCACTAAACTGAGAGGTCCTCTAACAGGGTGACCTTACAAAAGCTCAAAGGGGCTGAATCCCACTCCTTTCTGCGGTACCTCCCTGTAGGAAAACAACAAACAGGGCAAGAGGATGTCCCACTTTTTCCTCAGGCCCTCAGGCAGACTCCTGATCATGCCCTTTAGGGTCTTGTTAAATCTCTCCACGAGACCATTGGTCTGTGGGTGGTAAGGGGTGGAGAACTTATAAGTAACCCCACACTCTTTCCACATGGCTTGCATGTAGGCAGACATAAAATTGGTACCCCTGTCGGACACCACTTCTTTGGGAAAACCCACTCTTGTAAAAATCCCCATCAGGGCCCGTGCCACTGCAGGTGCAGTGATGGTTCTCAGAGGAATAGCCTCTGGGTACCGGGTGGCGTGGTCCACCAGAACCAGGATAAACCTGTGACCAGAAGAAGTCGGTGGATCCATAGGCCCAACAATGTCGATGCCCACCCTCTCAAAGGGGGTGCTAACGACAGGCAGCGGTACCAGGGGAGCCTTCAGCTTAGTCCCTGTTTTCCCACTAGCTTGGCAGGTCAGACAGGTCCTGCAGAATGTATCTGAGGAGATCCTCATCTGCGGCCAATAAAAATGTGGGACAAGCCTAGCAAAGGTCTTGTCTTGGCCCAAGTGTCCTGCCAAAGGGATCTCATGGGCCAGTTCCAAAGGAAAGGCCCTGTAGCACTGGGGGACCACTAAGGCCCTTGATGACCCATGCACAGGAGCATTGGGCTCACTGTAAAGGAGCCCATCCTCCCAGTAAATATGATACTTTGCGGAGGCATTGCCTGCTGCTTGGGCTTTGGCCTGTCGCCTCATGCCCTCAAGGGTGGGGCACTCCTTCTGTGCCCGGCAAAACTCCTCCCTGGTGGGCCCTCCTTCCACCTGCCACCCTGCAGGGGTAGGTAGGTCCCCCAAGGGAACAACGTCCCCCTCCGTGGACTCCGGTGCGACCTCCTCAGTTGCCCCATCCATCTCACGGGGTGACTGCACCGGGGCGGGCTTCCCACGCCCTCCGGCTCCTCCCTTCTTAGCAGCTGGCTGGGCCATTTTTCCAGGCTCCAGCCCTGGCTGACTCCCTTTCCGGGCAGCCATAAACCGTGTGGTAGCACAAATCCACTCCGGTAACCCCAGCACCTCCACATGCGCTTTGAGCTCTACCTCCTTCCAGGCAGTATGCTCTAGGTCATTCCCTAACAGACAGTCCACTGGCATGACAGGGCTCACAGCAACTCTTAAAAGGCCTGAAACCCCTCCCTACTCAAATGGAACCTGTGCTATGGGATAGTGACCCCCCCCTGTTGTCAGCCATCACAACTGGATGGACTGCATCGGGAATTATTTGCTCTGGGGACACCAGCTGACTCCTTACCATAGTCATGCTGGCACCTATGTCCCTCAGGGCCTCCACCCCCGACCATTGAGGGTGACCCACTGACTATACTTGGTAGTATTTGAGGGCACATGGACCTTGGGAACCATCTCACTGTCTCCCAGAGACACTAGGACAAGCCCTGCCCCCTCACTCCCATCATCTAGGGACAGCTCCTCCGCAAGCGCTACACTAGCCACCCCGGGGTTTTTACCTCCAGTGGGCTGTGGTGCTCTCTTGCAACGCTTGGGGTCCCCCTTGTAGTGTCCAAGTTCACCACACTCATAGCACCGGACAATTCTGGGCTGCTGACCTTTGTCAGGATAAGTGGGCTTCTGGTGGCCAGATTGGGGCTGGGACCCAGACCCTTTCCCTTGTGAATTATTTTGGGGGCCTTTGGGAAACTCTTTCTTTTTGTCTCTCCCCTCTTTCTTCTGGTAGGAACCCTGACCACCCCTTTGGGAGTCCCCCCCAGAACCCTTGTTGGACACCCTGGTACTGACCCAGGTGTCCGCCTCCTCCGCAAGCTTCCTAGGATTGGTCAACTTGCGGTCAACCAGGTGTTGCCGCAGCTTTGGAAAACATTTCTCTAGAAGGTGCTCTCTTAAAAACAAGTCATACAACCCTTCATAGTCATGCACATTGCTGCCCCGCACCCAACCATCCAAAGCTTTACTAGCGTAGTCCAGGAAGTCTACCCAGTTCTGTGTGGGAAGTTTGTGGCTATTCCTAAACCTCTGCCTATACCTCTCAGGGGTAAGACCGAACCTCTTAAGCAATGCGGCTTTCATGACAGAATAGTTAGTCTGGTCTTCCTTCTCTAGGTAAAGGAAGGTGTCCCTAACATCTGGAGGTAGGTACCTATACAAACCACCCCCCAAATAACTCTCTGGGACCCCATGGGCTCTTAAAGACACCTCATAGGCGGCTAACCACTTATCAATGTTATCCCCCACCTTAAAACTGGCCATCACATCTTTAGGCATAAAGACCCTGGACTCACGTGAAGCTTCCATAGGTACGCTGCCACCATTCTTGTTGCTGTTGGCCCCTACTTCTAGGGCCCGGATTTCCAGTTCCTTCAGGCTGAGCTCATGGGCATGTTCTTTTTCCCGCATAGCCAGTCGCTTGTTCTCGCGATCCTGCTCCATGGCCCACCTTTCTCTTTCCCGCTCTTTCTCCAGCTTGGCAAGCTCCAACTTGAGCTGTCTCTCCTCCCTCCTGTCCTCCAGGTCCTCTACGGACAGGCTCTTCACTGACACACTACTGCCTGCCCTGGAAGGTACCCTTGTACCTGGTAACAAATTACCATTTCCCGCCAAGTGCTGTAGGTCCACGTTTCCTGTGGCGTCATGCTCTGGTCCTTGCTCGTCCCCATCTCCTTCTGAGTGGGCTGTTACCCATGCTCTCAAAGCTTTCTGAAGCTCTGCCTTCTTGGCCCTTCGCTTGAAGGGCACCCCTTTCTCCTCGCAGAATTCCTTGAGTTGTGCCACTGTGTAAACTTCCTGATTGGCCAGCTCGAATTCCATCTTGCTAGGTAGGGCCTCAGACGTTTGTAGAGAAAACCAAATGGGACTTAGGCAAAAGGACTTTTAAAAAGAGCAGCCAGTCAGGGAGAATTTTAAAAAAAAATTCAATAATGCCAATTGGAGAGGGTAGACAAAAATTCAGTAGAGTCAGGTGTAGGGTTGCGGTGTACACTGCGTTGCTGCGTGGTGTTACACAAGCACAAGTCCTATCCCACCGCTCGATCACCAATGTTAGAACCGGGGTCTCTAGTTGGCAGGGGTATGCACCCTAGTCCAAGTAGGGACCACCGCTTCCGACCTGGTAGCTTGGCGCAGAGCAGCAAAGGCGTAACTTCAGAGGCAATGTGTAAAGTATTTGTGCAACACACAACGCGATGACACAGTAAAAACACTCACAAAAGGAACACCACACCAGTTTTGTATAAGAATAAGAATTTCTTTATCTAAAAATTATTCGAGAACCAAAAGCAGGTAAATCCAGCTCCAGGCAAGATCAATAATAAAAAGGATTCCAGTTTCCAAGCAAGATCAATAATCAATAAGAATGAATCCAGTTCCCAGGCCTGATCAATAATAAAAAAGGATTCCAGTTTCCAAGCAAGATCAATAACCAATAAGAATGAATCCAGTTCCCAGGCCTGATCAAATCACCAAAAGGTCATGTGTGCCAAGGGCTCCTGCTGGTAATGTCTTTCTCACAGTGTCCTTGGATTGCAAAAGTTCACTTGAGGTAGGTTCTTATGGTCAAAATTCACTGGGGTAAGGTTCTTAGGCCAAAGTTCCCTTGTAGCGTAATAAGTGTGCCTCTCATAGAAATGATGCTCCCAGCGTAGGAAGTGCGGCTGCCCAGGCGCTGCTGGTAATGCTAAAAATTGCCCCAGTGTCAATTACCAAGTAATTATGCCCCCGTAGGCCGGTCAGTGAAGGACGGTTCCCAGCTAAGCACAAAGCTCACACTCCAGGTACCGGGCCAACCCGCACCCCGCCCCCTCGCAGCAGCCTGGTTGCATTGAGGCGTTACCTGGGGTGGTGGTTGCGGGCGCGGGTGCGAGGCTCCTCTCCCCCTGGGGCCTCGGGCTCAGCAGGCGCTGCACGGGTGGGGGTCACGGCCACACAGCACTCCTTTAGCACAACGCTTAACAGTGCCTCAAAGTCCGGGGCAACGACGGAGCCTCCTGCCACACAGCGCTTCGCTTCTCAGCGCTACACAGCGCGCTCCGGTCCCAGTGGCGGCGACCTCAGGGCCAGTTTCAGTCGGCTTGCGCCAGAAGCAGAGGCAATCACAGAGCCCTCGGGAGGATCACGGGGCAAGCAGTGCTGAGGGCAGGCCCAGCGTTGCAGCGCAAATCTTGAGAGTGTTGTTGCTGTTCCAAAGGGCAGTCTTTAAAACGCTGTGGTCCAAGGACAGGTAGTTTCCTTTAGCTTAAAAAGGGTGCAGTCCCAAAAAGGCAATCTTTAAAAGGTTGTAGACTCTTTAAAATGTGGTTCAAAGAAAAGTAGTTTCTTTGGGATGTTGTGGAGACACTCTGGTGGTGATGTTGCAGTCTCTCATGCAGGGCAGGATCAGCAGACAGTAGGGCAGCTCAGCAGGTTGTGGGGCAGCAGTTCCTTGGAGCAGTCAGCCTCCTTCCCAGTGGCAATCCTCTTGCGCAGCAGTCCTCACTCCAGCAGGGATTCTTCCAGGTCCAGCAGTGTAACCAGAATGTGAGGCCAGGACCCTCCCTTATATATCTTTTTAGTCTAGGCTAGAAAGTGGTGGAAGTCTCTGGAAGGGTTTGGGGGGCAGGGGCTTCTGGAACAGTCCAGGGAGTTCTGTTATGTTCCCTGCCTTCCCTGACCTAGCTGTCATAGTGACGAGAGACAGGCCATTAAGGCTACAGTGGGCAGCCCATCGCAGCTCATCCCAGGGAAGAAGGTGTTAATCACCACTCCCACCTCCCAACCCAGGCAGGCTATCAGTATGCAGAGGGGAGGGGGGAGTCTGCAGCCTAATCTAAGTGTAGGCAGGAAAAAGTCCTCTTTAAAAAAGTGGGATCCCTATCGTAGTAATGCCCAAACCCTATATATCATTGGAAAGGGTACCCCGCCCCGAGTCCAACAAGACCAAACATGATAGACTTATTAGGTCCCTGTCAGAAGTTAGTCCATAAGGGGAGGTTCCCAATGTTAGCCTATGGAGGATTAAGCCTTACTGCGGTAGCAGTGGCTTGTGGCTCATATGCCAGCCTCACAAGGTTTTAGGGGAGAGCACCTGCACCTCAGCACTGTTTAGCAGTGGTGAGGCGCCCAGAGTCCTAAGTCCAACAAAATATAGGATAAAAATGGGAGGCAAAAAGGGCAACAATGTAGGGGAGACCACCCTAAGGCTGACAGGTCTAACAGGGAGGCTTTGAGGTCCCAAATCTAGAACAATATTACATCTGTGCCCAAGCACATTGTGCAACATACTGGTTCCACCCACCCACTTACATGCCACATTTAGCAGTAGAACAAGGATACATGGACCTGATCCCATTAACAAGAGCAATTACTACAGTTCCCAACTCTGAAATGCAGGCCCCACAACAGCAGCATGTACCGTAACAGCTTGGCGACGCATAGCAGAAATGCTAAATACCTCAATGATATACTAGCCTTGGATGCCTCTTATATATCACCCAGAATTGTCAGTGTTACAGGAAATGGGTTGTAAACACTTGCTCAGTAAAGCTGCAATCAAAAGTTGGGGAGACCTATTCACGGATGGCAAATTTCGGACACTAGAACAATTCTTCAATAACATAGACCCCACACCTATGGATATATTTCTATAGGTGAGAATAAGGCAGAGTATACAGACAGTCACCCCCAATTGTCCACATGAACCCCCTGCCCTCCTACCACTGCACGCTATATTACAATCAGAGAGACCCACACATGTTTTCTCACTATTATACCGCACTATACAAACATCATACGGGTTCGTACAGGCAGCAGCACGAGAACAGTGGGAAATCGAACTAGGGATTGCCCTGACTGATCAGCAGTGGGGATATTGCTGCATGCAAACTGGGCAGATAACTGCCAACAGTTGTCTGCGCATAATTCATTTTAAGTTTCTTCATTGCACCTATTGCACACCAGCCAAGATGCAAAAATTTGGAATACGAGACGATTGATGTGATGGATGCGGGAGGGAAAATGCAGGCTTCCTACAATTGGCATGGACATGCGATAAAGTTAATCAATACTGGCAGCAGGTTCTTGATGCAGTGGGGCAAATGATAACGATACCGGCGCCGCCATCCCCATTGATGGCCTTACTTAGTTACACCCAGCAGATAGGCGTAGCCTATAGGAAATATGCTGCACTGGGACTACTCTTGGCTAAGCGAAGAATAGCCTGCAGATGGGAACGGGAAAGGGGTTCTGAATTTAAGGAATGGCTCAGGGATATGCTGTTCTGGCAGGAACAAGCGCAAACATATGCAGAGCTGCTCCCACCCACATCTCGACCAAAAGACATATGGTACCCACTGAAGGCATACCTACTAGCCAATCCCCTGGAGTGAATTAAGTGATGGGGTGGGTGGTGGGGATCCCCCCTTCCGTAGCACCGCACTCGGTACTACAACGACCCTTAATCATTATTAACCCAGATGTGTCTCTTATAGGTGAAGCACCATCCATTCCTATTCATAACTGAGGACATGGAGAAATATGAGGGGAGAAAGAAGAAATTAAGGGGCATATTACCAAGCAATAGCGATAATTATCGCTATTGCTTGGTTAGAGACAAAAATTTACCGCTGAGCTGCGGCGATTTTTATCGCAAATAAACCTTGGTATTACCAAGGTTTATCGCAAATGCGATAAAAATCGGCCGCAATGCATGAATATCGCTAAAAAGTCAGCGATATTCATGCATTATCGAGCTAATGCTCTTAGCCATGTTATCCACCTCCCATTGGATGACATGGCTAAGAACTGCTCAGGGCAGGTGTTAGCTTTTGGAGATATTCGCGCTTAGCGGAAATATCTCCATAAGTTGTTAATAGGAGATAGCAATGTTAGCGACTGTTTCCAGTCGCTAACATCTTGGCACACCCACTTTGCATGTCATTAGTGATAAATATCACTGACATGCAAAGTGGGGCCCAAGCTGGTCGCTATCTCCTACTAGCTGTCGCTAACTGGTGTTAGCGACAGCTAGGTAATAGGGAGATAATTTTATCTCCGCTTTCTTGGCTTTTACAGCCAAAAATGCGGAGATAAACCCCCTTGATAATATGCCCCTAAGTGCGGTAATAATGATGTATACACACTATAAACAAATGAGACCAAAGGAAGAGACTCTTCTGTCCCTCTGGATGATGTGATGTATTTATGATATCTAAATTACTGCACTGCACATTTGCCACTGTTTGGATGTTATGTTTACATTCTTGACAATAAAGAAAAAATAGGTTTGATTTGCACATGTACCACAATGTGTAGTGCAAACGTGATGCAAATTGGGTCATAACTATGTCCCCTTGACTATCTCGATTGACGCATCCAGGGTAGATGCTACTCTATTATTTTGTACTATGCAGCTCAATTCTTCAGTGTAAGATTGAAAGAAATAAAAGTGCACGAAAAAATAAATGGTTCTTTTTGGATGCTCATGTCTTCTAAATTTGCCAATTTTATAACATCAAAAATAATTTTCATGTAACTATTCCTCTGTCAGCCAAATTCTATTTAAATTCAGTATATTGTAATGGCAAATATTTCGAGAAGAAGGCATGACTTCAAAAGAAGGTAATCTTATAGCAGAACGCATTTCACCATTCTAGCTATGCAACAATCTGGTGTCACGTAGCTCCAACGTAATAGCACATATTTGAAGCCCAGCAACAAAGAAAGGCTTAAGTTATAGGGTCTTTCTTTGTCTCAAGTCATCCTCTTTGTCGATTCCAGGAATTTCCAGTGTGTCCCTGTCCCTACGTGAAAATACGAACTCCATCATTCTGACCTTGAAGGTATTAGAAATAACTCACTATAAATCTGCCTGCATTCATCTTGGGTACAATGGAAAATGCCATTCCAATTTTTCGCATTGAGTGAGGTGCAATAGTGTGGTAAATAAATAAATAATACCTCTCTTTTTGACTAGACATATATCATAACAGATAGCTCAATAAATAAGAGTCAAGATTCGAGGTAGTAGGAGTTTTTGCAGGTTTAATACAGCATAAGGACAGGAACAGGACAACCTGCATAGGAATAGGATGACAGGGCCCAGCAGCTGCTGGGGCTGGATCTGGGATGAGCGCGCTGACTTTTAATAACAATACATGAGCATATATACATAACGCAAACACATAGCATTACATTGCAGTAGGCGTAGCAGTGGGTGGAGCAGAAGGCGTGACGCGTAGCAGTCGCGAAAGATAAGGGGGAAAAGAGGTGTAACAGGGCGTATACATAGACATGTGATGCAAACGTAACAGAATATGTCATGAATGGGGCGGAAACCATGGAGGGGGCTACCTAAGGAGCCGGGACCTCTAACCTGATGGTGCGCGCAAACTAGCAATGACGTATCACTAGGAGAAGCTGGGGGCTATGAACTCTGTGCTAGGAGCAGAGACTGAAGTCTGGAGAGTCAGGGCGACATGTACCTAAACAGTATCTAGTATCTGATGTTTAGAGAACATGTTGATATAAACTAGAAGTCAGGAGAGGAAAGGCTGACTTGATTCTAAGACTGGACCATGCATTATTCTACATGTAGTGCGTGATGAAGAATATTAAATGACCATTAAATGCAGTATTTCTCTAACGTGGAGACATGAAGGCTAGACAATGACGGAAACTATTGATGCAGTTCAGTAGCTTAGGAATGCAGAGAAGGAGGACTGAACTGATAACTAGAATCATAACATATTCTTGGCAGACTCAGAGACTGAGCCAGGCTGGACCGGGCACTGCGAGGCAGGAAGTAAGTGAAGGGTCGAGGATACAGGTGGGGGCTGTATCGCTCCTCAGCGAGGCTTCAGGAGACAGGAGCTGAATCTGGTGTCCAGGCCTTTTTGAGGCCTAGAAACGGGGACTTTACAATGGAATAACGTGCACACTGAGAAACGTGGCAACGTAGCTTTACATAGGCCTGATATTCGTAGTATTCACGAGAACTGGAAACTGGCATATTAGAGGTGGACACAACTATAATTGCGTCATTAATCGAACATGGGGAATGCATATGCATATTTAATCATGCACACATAACATATGATGGATGACACGTAGGGACACAGAACATGGCAAAATTTACTTTTCCACATTCCCTCCTTGTCACTACGTTTCCATCAGGAAACATCAATTTTCATGATACCGTCTATCATTTCATACAGTATCATTTGCTCGTCTCGAATTATCCTGGAACGGGATTTAGAACGGGGCTTGGGACTAGGAATACAAGAGGTAGCACAAATGCCGCAAATCGCAGGGCCACATTGTATACAGAGGCAGCAGCTGAATATGATCGCTACTGCAATACCTAGGAAGGACAATATTTTCCATCCCCATGCGGAAATTATATTCCAGAACCAACCGGACCATGTCCAGGTGCCTGGATCTTGGTGTATCAGATGGGCAATTTTATGGAGTCTGGTTATAGCTGAATAAACAGACGGCGCGTTATTTGGAATGAAAATGCAGCAACTAGATCCGATGACTCTACAGGCCCCGCCCCTATCGGCCAGTATGACGTCAAGGACGAGACGATTCTGTAAAACGACAAATCTCATAGCAGATTGCTCTTCGGTTAAGTTACCTAGAGCAGAGGCAGTCTCATTTACTACAGCTTCGAGGGTTCTGGTTAACCTACGGATCAGTTTACTATTCTGGATAGGTCCTATAAAGAAAAAGAAACCTCTGTTGAAATCTGTATACTGTTTTAGAGCAGTTTCAGTATAATCGACAATTGGGGACTCCCTTCTATGTCTAACGTGTACTAGATGTGTATTCCTGTGATAATCAGATGGGGCTAGGAAAACTGGTGGCAGTAGGAAGGCAATGTAACAGGTTCCCTCCCAATCGAGAGGCAAACGAACATATGCAGTTTGACCACAAATAAAATAAGAATGACGTGAAGCTTTGAAGATAGATTTCCCACTGTCACTATACTTGACAATAGTAGTACAATCACTGTGTCCTACGTGTACGGAACCATAATTACGGACACATAATTCGCCTTTGACTGGTAGTACTGAAATAGCAGGTAAGTCTGGAGTAGTATCAGACTGAACATTCAAGACCATGAAATTCGACGAATAATTACCTAAATTATACACTTCATTTTCTAGATCTAACCCTGTTCTGTGGGGAAGACCTTGCTTGTCTGGAAAACATGTACTGTTAAGAAAAGACATATCTGTTGAGGATGACGTTAACGTGGACCATGCTCCACACGAACCATTATGTGAGAATGGATAAGGAAAGAGTGGCAGAACTCCCTTCGGTGTCTGGAAAGGGGGGAGTCGACCACACACCCAACAATTAGTGGCATTGCTGGTCTGGTGTGAGTAATGTAACATGCGGATAAATGAGTTATTTCGCATGGCGAGGCGGTAAGAGAGTTCATGAGGAGGCAGATCACTAAACGTGTGCTCTACTGTAGCATTAGCAGACTTATTTACATGAAGAACTGGGAAATACAGGTAAAATGCATAACTGGTGCAGGAAATCATAAGGCTGAGAAACAATATGAAACATAGAAAAACGATACATCGGATTGAGTTTTGACTAACTCTCTCACTATGGGGGTCTATTTTATACATGTCAGAAACAGTCTAACCGTTTCACCTAGGGGAGGACTTAGACAATCAAACTGACTGACTTATTTTACTAGACCGGAGTTTTAGCTTATACTCCTGTTGTGGAGTTTTCTCTAACAGGGGAGGGGTTGTAGCAATGTCTTTGGCGGGACAGTCCTTGAGAACAATATTTTGGCAATCCTTCAAATCCTGGGAAATGTTCTTTAAGACGGGTTTCAGTCCATTAAAAAGTTTGACATGAGAAAGGTGTACCCAGCCTTTGCGTCCTTCCAACTTCACGGCTGTACGGGTGGTGAGGAGGACCTGTCGGGGCTCTTTCCAACGAGGCTCCAGCGGACTTGATCTGTCAAAGTTGCGGACCATCACCAGGGATCCTGGAACGATTTCGTGCGGTGCCACCTCGGTATTGTCTGGAAATGCGGCGGCAACCTGTGAACGACATGAGTTGAGGGCAGACATCAAGGAAGCTAGGTAATCTGTCAGCATATTACTTGAAACATCGGTAATACTTCGGGGTCTAGGAGTACCCCACATATTTGGGGGGCGGCCGAAAATGACCTCATACGGGGACAGACCTGATCTGGAATGTGCGACCATGCGCATATAAAATAAAGCGACTGGCAGAGCTACTAGCCAGTCCACACCTTTTTCTTTACACACTTTTGCAATTCGGATTTTCAGAGTCTGATTATGTCTCTCTACGAGACCGGCTGCTTCAGGATGGCGTACACAATGAAACTTCCACTGGTACCCTAGCAAAAGGGAAACGTGCTTCATGAGTTCAGATGAGAATGGCTGGCCGTTGTCAGAATATACGACTCTAGGGAGTCCATAACGAGGGAAGAACTCACGAACCAACTGCTTGGCAGTGGTCGCGGCTGTGTAATCTGGGACTGGATATGCTTCTGTCCACCTGGACAAAGCGCATACAACTACAAGGACATACTTGAAACCTCGACATCGCTCCATCTGAATATAATCCATCTGGAGGACTTCAAAAGGGTGGTCAGGGGGCTGGAATCCACCTTGTTCCACCGGGACACTTTTACCTGGATTAAACTGACAACATATCATACAGGTACGGACTTTCTGCTTGGCTGCAGCTCGTAAATGCTTGTTAAACCAAATGTTCTGGATACTGTCTAACATAGCTTTTTCTCCTAAATGTGCTGGACTATGTGCGGTATTAATAATGACTTGAACCATAGAGTCGGGGAGAAACCATGTGGCTCTACCCTTCGTTAACCATCCTTGATCTGTCTGGACCCCTCCTTGTTCGGACCATTTCTTGATTTCTTCGGGAGTAGCGTGTAACTGTATGTCTATGACATCTTGTGTAGGGTCCTTAACTGTCATGCATGTAATCGGATCTGGAGTATGTGTCTGATTAACTTGAATGTCTGGAGTCTGTGCTGTAAGCTTGGCTGTGCGATCTGCTAGATCATTACCTTGAGAAATAATGTCAGTAACTTTCGTATGTGCTTTGCACTTCATGATAGCGATAGATGTCGGCAAGTGTATGGCATCTAACAGAGCTTGAATAAGGAGACCATGCTGAATCTTGGTTCCATGAGAAGTCATGAAACCTCTCTCCTGCCAGAGCACTCCGAAGTCGTGTACAACTCCAAATGCGTAACGTGAATCTGTGTAAACATTAACTTTCAAGTCCTTGGCGTGTATGCAGGCTTGTGTCAGAGCAACTAGCTCTGCTGCTTGAGCGGACAGGGTATCAATACGGTGTGTTTCAATAACTTCAGTGTCAGTAGTCACTGCATACGCGGCGACTAGTTCTCCTGTACTTGTTCTCATACATGAACCATCCACATAAAGTGTCAGGTCGGGATCTGGTAACGGAATATCTGTCAGATCTTGTCTTGGCTTTGTCGTAATGTTAACTACTTCCACACAGTCATGTGTGGCAGAATTTGAATTAACTGATGGTAACAGTGTAGCAGGATTCAGGATGTTGCAGCGTCTGATTTCTATGTGTGGCTGGAACAGTGTCAATTCATAACCTGTTAAACGTGCAATTGTCAAGTGCTGAGTTTGTGTTCGGTTTAAAAGAACTTCCACGGAATGTGGAACTTGTACTGTCAAGGTATGTCCTAAGACTGTGGAATCACTTTGTCTGATAGCTAGTGCTGTGGCTGCAACTGACTTGAGGCACGCAGGCAGCGCCTGGGCTACAGGATCTAATGTGCTCGAAAAATAAGCACAAGGCTTGTATTGTCCTGCTTGATCTTGTGTGAGAACAGATAATGCTGTACCTTCACGTTCAGTAACGAAAAGTGTAAAAGGCTTACTGTAGTTCGGTGTAGCTAGAACTGGAGCTTGGCATAGGGCTTTCTTTAACTCATTGAAACTAAGTGTATGTTCAGATGTCCAAGGGAGGACAGTCGATACGGCTGCCTCCTGTGTCGTTAACTGTATCAGTGGTTTGGCTAGAAATGCATACTGGGGAATCCATTGTCTGCAGTAAGAAGTAAGGCCGATAAAAGCACGTACCTCCTTCTGGGTCTTGGGCTGAGGAAGACTCGCTATTAACTGAATACGGTCTGGTGTCAACTGCCTACCCCTCTTGGACAGTAAGTGTCCTAAGTAGACCACTTGCTGGACACAGAATTGAAGCTTAGAAGGGGACACCTTGTGCCCCATCTCGGCTAGGAAATACAAAACTGTAAGGGATGCTTGCTCGCAAGCACGTTCAGAACGGGCTGTGATCAGTAGATCATCGACATACTGGAGCAGGGCAGTGTCAGTTGGCATGTGAATGTTGTCTAGTTGTCTCTTGAGTGCTTGACTGTAAATACTAGGACTTTCTGTGAAACCTTGAGGAGCTCGTGTGAACATATAGCTCCTTCCATTTAAACAAAATCCGAAAAGGAACTGGCTGTCTGGATGAATAGGAACACTGAAAAATGCGTTCTTGAGGTCTATGACAGTGAAGAACGTGGCTTCGGAATCAATGGCCGTTAATAGGGAAGAGATGTCTGGGACAACTGGGTACTGAGGAATAATACATTTATTAAGCTCTCGTAGGTCAATCACTAATCGATATACTGGGGGTGCATTTGGATCAGTACGTTTCATGACTGGAATGATCGGAGAATTACATACATTGGAGTCAGTTTCTACAACCACTCCCTGAGCAATAAGCTCGTCAATAATTTTGGATAAGGCTGCTACAGCCTCAGGTGGCAATCTGTACTGTCTGATTCGTGGTAACACTACACCTGGCTTGAGAGTCACACGATAGGGTGTGATTTGCATGTAACCTACATCAGTTGGACCTTGCGCCCATAAGTGCTGCGGGACATTAGACAGTCTTGAATCAAAATCTCGTAATACATAGTGACCCTTAAAGTCACGTAGGAACAATCGTATTCCCTCTGGGGAACAGCATATAACTGCACCTAACTCTTTCAGTGTCTTAATGCCTAATAGGTTTTCTGGACATGACTTAGTAAGTAACAGATCAGTAGTGCGGGACAATGGACCTACTTCTAGAGTAACTGGCTTTGAAATCTCATTTACGATAGGTTTTCCTGAAAATCCAAGGGAAACATTTCTTGAGCCTGAGAGCGGAGCCCCTGGAACTTCGGCGTGACTAATTGTGGTCCTACTTGCCCCTGTATCAATCAAAAACTTTCTGTCTTTCCCTAATACTTGACTGTGAACATAGGGACCTTCTTGATCTACAGGTATCTCGATGAGAGGCAAGCCTACCTCCCTCTCTAGGCTGTTTCATGAATACTGCTGGTACTCTGGATACTCAGACTGTGCATACTGGTAACATGCTGTGTTGCAGCGATAGGCTGCGGTGCTGTAACTGTCTGTGGTGCATTCTGTGGCTGAGGTATCTGTGAAACTTGTTCTTGTCTAGGCGGACGTGGTCTTTCTTTAGTCTTACCAGTAGCTATGTTGTGTTTCAGAACTGCACACTCATTTATGAAATGACCTGGCTGTTTACAATAATTGCAGTTCCCTTTAACGGGAGCTGCAGGATGACTGGCTTGATTCGGACCCCTCTTCTGACTGTCTTGAGGAACAGATTGTGCAACTAGTACTTTCATTTTCGTGTCTTTCATACGTTTTCTTTCATGTTCTTGCTCTTCCCTGATTCTGTTCTGGTGGTATTGAAGCATTTGCAACATCTGGGACGGGGTATTAGCTTGCCAGGTACTTTCGACTTTCAGAACTCGATTTTTAATTTGTGGACTTGAATTCTCGACTAATTTAGTAACAAAAAGGTGAGGGTATGACTCACTACTTGTCTTGAGGCCACTGTTGATACTGAAACATTTTTCAAATCACTAATATCCTCATCTTGTTTCTGTTTACAGGCTGAGATTGCATCCCAGTCTTCTTTTCTAGTTGTCAATAATCTAGGTAAAACTTGTATTAATAATTCTGGTAATTCTTTACATTTATCTCCAAGACCGGTACCTGGTACTCGTGCCTTATCTTCAGCTTCTAGAACTGCCCAATCGATCTTTTTCTCTCCCACCTCCCATTCTTTTTCCTTGAGCTTTTCATACACCCCTGCGGGCAGCAGAACCTTTAACATTTTAATTATATCTGGGTATGTGTATTCTCCCATACGGAGCATGTCTTTTAATTCTCTATGGAACCCTGCTGGATCTTTGTCATGACAGGGAATTAATTTCTTCATCTCGAGGAGTTCCATCTTTGTAATTGGAGTGTATACAAACACTCGCTGCATTTCGCCACCCGTTCCTTTAACTGGGTGGACTTCTCGTAACGGATTCTGTCTCTCCATGTAAAACGGTTTACTTCCTGGAGGTGAGGCATGAACAAAATGCGGGTTCAGAAACGTTCTATATTTGTGACGCTGTTCTAGAATGACACTAATTAAATCGGTACCTAGACCTTTCCATCTATACTGGAGTAACTCGTTCAGGATATCATGCAACGGGCCTGGATCAGAGTGCTGACCCTCATACAAAGTAATGAGGTGCTGGATCATATACATACCCGCCAGTCGTTGTTCGGCTGGGGGCATTTTCAGAAACATTTGTGCCACTATTTCGTCTGGAAAAGTGGTAGAATCAGTAATCCATCGGACTGCTGATCGGGCTAGTTCTTGTTCATGCATGGTACTTAACTCACTGTAACCGATTCGTGATTTCAGAATGTGATCGGTAGCTTGAAACACTTGTTCTAGTGAACCTTGTTCTGGTGCTGGAGAATGAAAAATAGACTTGTGTTCTAGGCGTAAATGGCGATCTGGAAATCTAGATTTTCCTACATACGCTATTCTGGCGGGATTCTCGTCCTCTACCTCTTCAGTATCAGAGTTACTTTCTTTCTCGCTTACTTGTGCTGCTTTACGTTGTTCGTGTATCTTTATTATTTCTCTACGGATTTTCTTGTACATACTCTCCATAGCACCGACGGTCTTGTGCTTACCCTCGGCTATATTATCACTCCACCTTGTCAGGGTTTTCATTTCAGCCGGATCTTTAGACGGGTAATCTTGTTCTCTTATTAGACAATTGATCAGAAACTTTAATATCATGAGCTGGATCTCGGCTTTCCTTTGAGACATGGCCTCGCTAATACTTTCTGGATCATCCCCTGTACGGATGAAACGATATATTCTGTCTAGATCTTCTTTCATATTCGGTAAGGTGACTAGATACTCGGCCACCTTTCTTACGCGGAATGAATATAAAACCATATTATCCTCGCCTGGGACTGGATCATAACCGCATTCGGCAAGGGATTTTCTTATTTCTGCTACAGTCTGATGTCTAGGCGTACGCTGTGACGCTTGTGCATGTAATTCGGCTGTCGTTAAACGCTTGTGTGGCGGCGGGGTTTGAGGAGTACCTCCCCCTGCGGCCCCTAAACTAGAGTCGTCTACTGAGGCTCTTCGTCCTGGCAGAGTGGGAAATGGAAATGCAGGCTGGACTTATATGGCGGGCTGGACCGGGGGTACCGTAACAGGTACTCCGGTGTCTGGAGGAGCGGGAAGTGCCTGATTTACAGGGACTGGCGGAGCACGAACAGGATTTGCATATTCTGGGACTGTGTCGTCCAAATAGGACGAAATAAAAATATCAGCTGCGGTCTGTTTGTGACGTAGCTTGGTCGGAACTAATGGTGGCGGGAAATTACTGGATGCCTCTGGGGTCGCTTTTGGCAAGCCCTCGGCAAGGAGAGGATACATACCCCTAATAAGGGCATGCCTCTGTCTGTCTGACTGTTCGGCTTTGACTTGTTCACCTATCTCGATTAGTTCTTTTTCTTGTGCTCGTTCTAAGGATTCTCTACTTAATTCTGACTTTCTGATTTCCTTTTCAGTTCTTTTATGAGCTTCTTTACGCCATAACTCGATGGCATCTTTCTGTGACCGTCTGGCCTTCTTTTTCCATAATGCTTCTTCTACTCGCATGATGCACTCGGCATCCCATGTACCCGATACGGGCCATCTATACTTTTCTTCTAACTGTTTGGTATACTCTACCCATAAATCTAGATACAATATGGCGCTTATGCCATGCTTCTGATACATAAAATGACCTGGACTGTCCCTCGGCGGAACAGGAACTGCTTCTTCTAACAAACCCTTTCTAGTTTTTAGCTGACGTAATCTCGAAAAGAGAGACATTGTAAACTTGAATCGGAACACAATACAATACACGAGGAACAATAACAACTGGGAAAACAATTCAGGCATACCACGACATTGGAAATACATTGAACAACATCATAACATAACAGTTCGGACAGAATATTACCTGGAATACTGAGAACAGAAACACAAGAATTTCTCGAGAACGGAACAGACTAGAGTTACTGGATGCACTGCTGAAACAGTACGGAACATACCGGTCCCATAAAGGGACGCATCAAGACCCGTATCCACCTAGGTGAACACTTCGTTTGTGAGTCTGTGTACCACCAACCCACGGACCAGAGTCAATTTAGATTGACCCTGTCTAGATACTACCCCAGTAATGGTACTCACCGGGCAGCAAGAACGGAAAGCCTCGGACCGGACTGGACTGCTACGACGACGGACGACGAACTTCGGACTTCAGTTACGGGTGGACCTCCGGATACCTCGGACCTTGAACTCTTGGCTTGGGCTCTGGTCGGGACTCGCCGCATTCCTCCACCGTCTCGTTTGGATGCTGGACCGCCTCCTCCGTCTCCTCCGTGGGCCTGAGGGATACTTGAAGCAGAAATATCTGCCGGTGCACAGAAGAGTTCCGTCACGACTGCAGAGGGTCAGGGGGTCGGCGTGGCTTCACCGACGCGTGGGGAAAGGGCAAGTCCCTATTCGGGCGCCATTATGTGGTAAATAAATAAATAATACCTCTCTTTTTGACTAGACATATATCATAACAGATAGCTCAATAAATAAGAGTCAAGATTCGAGGTAGTAGGAGTTTTTGCAGGTTTAATACAGCATAAGGACAGGAACAGGACAACCTGCATAGGAATAGGATGACAGGGCCCAGCAGCTGCTGGGGCTGGATCTGGGATGAGCGTGCTGACTTTTAATAACAATACATGAGCATATATACATAACGCAAACACATAGCATTACATTGCAGTAGGCGTAGCAGTGGGTGGAGCAGAAGGCGTGTCGCGTAGCAGTCGCGAAAGATAAGGGGGAAAAGAGGTGTAACAGGGCGTATACATAGACATGTGATGCAAACGTAACAGAATATGTCATGAATGGGGCGGAAACCATGGAGGGGGCTACCTAAGGAGCCGGGACCTCTAACCTGATGGTGCGCGCAAACTAGCAATGACGTATCACTAGGAGAAGCTGGGGGCTATGAACTCTGTGCTAGGAGCAGAGACTGAAGTCTGGAGAGTCAGGGCGACATGTACCTAAACAGTATCTAGTATCTGATGTTTAGAGAACATGTTGATATAAACTAGAAGTCAGGAGAGGAAAGGCTGACTTGATTCTAAGACTGGACCATGCATTATTCTACATGTAGTGCGTGATGAAGAATATTAAATGACCATTAAATGCAGTATTTCTCTAACGTGGAGACATGAAGGCTAGACAATGACGGAAACTATTGATGCAGTTCAGTAGCTTAGGAATGCAGAGAAGGAGGACTGAACTGATAACTAGAATCATAACATATTCTTGGCAGACTCAGAGACTGAGCCAGGCTGGACCGGGCACTGCGAGGCAGGAAGTAAGTGAAGGGTCGAGGATACAGGTGGGGGCTGTATCGCTCCTCAGCGAGGCTTCAGGAGACAGGAGCTGAATCTGGTGTCCAGGCCTTTTTGAGGCCTAGAAACGGGGCCTTTACAATGGAATAACGTGCACACTGAGAAACGTGGCAACGTAGCTTTACATAGGCCTGATATTCGTAGTATTCACGAGAACTGGAAACTGGCATATTAGAGGTGGACACAACTATAATTGCGTCATTAATCGAACATGGGGAATGCATATGCATATTTAATCATGCACACATAACATATGATGGATGACACGTAGGGACACAGAACATGGCAAAATTTACTTTTCCACAATAGAACAACGATATTAGATTCAGTAAAACATACATGGAAAATCAACAGTAAAAATATACAGATGCGAACCCATCCAAATAAAATTAATTTGAGTAGATCAAGAGAAATTAATCATGCAAGAGGCAGGCATACAGATCCAAATAGTTCATAACTTCACAACAGCAGTGAATTAAACATGAAACCTGACATTAAGAACAAGAAACAGAAGAAAGGACATATCACAATACACCTATCTTTCAGAGTATTTTAACCTATTATCTTCCAGTTTAATTCATCAATGCCTATAATACCAGCCCACACAGCTATTAACAAGCTTGCAGTTTCTGCCTGTCAATTCCTGGCTCTATGTCAGGTTTAGGTAGTAGTTGAAAATTCCTTTTCACTGGAGGTGGAGGTTTAAGCTCTGCTACTTGCCTGAATTTAGCATGAATTACACCATAGCCTCTTTGCAAAAGTTGGTTATGTCTTGATTCAGGAGCTGCAGATCATGGCTCCTCAGTTGAGTAGTGTGACTCAGATATATAGACAAATTGTGTTTTCCTCTTACTTAGTGGCAGGATTCTTGGTTTAGCGGATGATTGTGTCATATATATGATCAGAAATTATATTCCAGACTCAGTAATGTTATTTTCCAGAACCCTAGTGGATAGTCTTATGACTTCACTGAATATGTACGGATGAGTTACCCCAAAGCCTTTAATTGAAAGAATGTTACAGAATAAATAAAGTATCCTCTCTCACAGGAATGGTCAGCAGCACTACCCCTTCGGTCTTGGCGGGCCTCGCTGCATTATGCATTATGCAGCCCTATGAAGCTAAACTCTGGGGAAGAGACGAACTGATAAGAAGAATGTTTAATGTTAATTAAAGGGGTGACAAATCAGAACATTCCAGGACCTGAGACAATTCAGAAGAAAGACTGAACTGCTGTGTATAGAAGGAAGACTGGGTCTGCTTGCCTTGAACCCAGGACCCAGAAGTGACTCCCAGGGTTAAATGGCTGACCTATTGTCTGAGCCACAGGGACACAACGGGCTTTAAGAGTCCTTTCTGCTTTCCAGCTGACCATTACCAAATAGACCTGACCTGGTCCCCTTTGCAAGTTTCTGTGGGAGAGAGTCCTGACTCCATATGCTGTCATCAAGGTCTTGGACCCTTGACTGGAGTCAGCCTGCACCTCTCACAGAGCCTCTCATCGCAGCACGGCACAAACCCTGATCAGAGGCTTCAGTGTATCCAACACAGAGAAACACAGAGCCCCATATCACAGCACTGCTCAACTCCTGATTGGTGTAACTTCCACAGGGCTGAACCTGGTCGCATATCCAGCCCATGTTTCATTGAGGTAAGCTTAAACTTCTGACTTTGTCCTGGTCTGGTGTGACCACATACCAGCAGTTGACATGTTGCACCTCTTGGCACTATTTGTTTTAGATGTGTTTATTGGGATCAAAGGAATAAACAAGGAATAGCAATAAAGTACAATCTTATTACTAATTTACCTACAATTAAAAAAACTCAGAACTCCAGTTCCACTGACTAGAGTTTTGTCGTGTCGGTGTCCTAGTTCGATGTGAGCAGATGCCAGCAGTTGATTCTTTCAATCCCTATGTGTTTATAGGGATTCAAAGAATATACAAGGCATAGAAATAACATACAATCTTGGTGCTCTTTTTATCAAAAATTGAAAAAACGTATAACTCTGATTCCACTGACTGGAGTTTTGTCATTTTGTTGTCATTTTATTTACTATCATAGTCTCTATTTTTCTAAATTGTGTTGAGATTGTTATAGTGTTGTGTTTTTCCTTTATTATTGTTTGTGTGTTTGAAAAACATTTTAGGCCTTGCCGTAAGTTAAGCCTGACTTCTTTGTGCCAATCTACCAGAGGGTTAAGCATAGGTTTATTTAGTGACTTTTGTTGTTCACCCTGACAAAGAATGTGATTTCTTGAAGTGGGCTCTCACCCCTTTTTTTAACAACTAACCCCTTTCAATTCTCCTGTTCCTATTCTTGTGGGCCTATTTTAAAACACATTTATCTAGTGACCACATCTTATTTCCATATTCTCTATTTTTGCTATAATCTTCTCAATTAACATTTCATGGGGCAATTTTGTGCTTGACATTTTGTGTGGTCTTCTATTATATCATGCAATATGAACAGTAGCATAGATTCAGACTGAACCTTACTAAGTATTCAAAGATTAGTCATTCACTCTTCTCTGTAGTGCTCAGTAAGTTTTTGAGAAAGATAATTTCCAAAGTAAAAATGTATTTGATGTTATTTTTATTTTTATTTATGCTAAGATCCTTCTTTGGTCTATGCTGCTCTCTTTATTTTATTTGCAGATATTTTCCCTAGAGTATTTCATTATTTTACCTTTGCTTATATTTGGCATGTGCATTGAGCTTAACTTTTACTCACTGGGTACAAACTGCGCACTCAGGGCCATATTTACAAGAACGTGTGATAACTATCACCATAATTATTTATCGGCAGAATAGTTAACGCTGCCTTACCCTGATTAATATCACCATGTTAGCGGGCTATTTTCAAGCCTGCGGTACAGGGCGATAGTAACAGGGAACTAATCATCCCAATGGCACATTTAAATCCTGCGTTAACCGGCGATACGTTGTGAGTGGCCGAAAATCGGCTGCAAAGTCCCATCATCACTACGTTTAGCTCCTGGACCAACACTGCCCCTGCAGGAAGCCAGGTGTCACTGTGAGACTGGCAGCATGGTGACCGCGGCAATCAGCTTCCTTGAAGTCTGACCATTTGTTTTAATCAAAATATTGTCATTTTAGTGGTGTTAACTTAGGCAGACATATTCCCTCTGGAATACGGTATCTTAAAAGGCTCCAGGCAGTGTTCCCTTCCATGCTGCAGGTAATCGTCCTACTGAACACCAGCAAAAGGCAGGTGTAAAATCCCTGGTGCTAACGCTGTTTATCTCCTATTTTTTCCTTCGCTTTGCAGATCTGGCAGTTTGTTGTGAATGTGGTGTTGTGGTTTTCTCGTGTGTTATATCACTGGAACAACTACTCTACATCTCATTAGTGTTAGTTGGTGGTATCCACTGTGGAGATAAATTTGGGTGCAGTTCTCGCGGGAATACTGGTGTTGTCTGCAGTTTGCACCAGCTTGTGAATGGGTTATTAATTCTATCACCACTTTTGATGAGTTAAAGTGGGGAAAATTCAGAGTTAAATCCTTGTGAATATGCCCCTCAGTGTATTTAATTAAAGGTTGAACTTTCTCTACTTCTGCACAATTTATGGGCATGTATATTGTCATGAAGAGCATGTAATACTTTTTCTAAGTGACCTAGTTGTTTAATTTTCTTCTTTTAAGTCTGGATCACATATTGTTTCTTTTGGCAATTTACCTGTGGATAGCACACAATGGATTTTCTGTTCTGTATTATTTTTTTTTGCTGACTACATCGTAGATGTAACTTTAAGTCTATTCACTGATTAAGTTAATTATAAAAGAACAAGTGAGGGCCTTTAAGTCAATTATTTTTAATTCAGTTATGAATTCACTTTGCATTTCACTAGTCCTACTGATCTATCATTTCTGATAACCATTCAGTAACTACGTGGACACCAAGAATCATCTGACAGTTTCTTTTCCTTGTAGCACCATTGTTCAGGGGAGGTGCCTGGCTCACGACCCTGGCCACCATCTCAGAGTGTCTGGCTGTCGTTATTTCATTCAACTCCATGTATTAGCAGCACTTAAAAAAAAAAAATATTTTAAATTCTTGTCCTTGTAGGCACTAGTTGCCCTGGTGTTGCCTGGCTCCAGATTCTACCGCCATCTCTGTAAGGTGTTTTTTACTTTGTTTATGGTTTATACTTTCTCCCTGTTATTTTCCCTTTGCTTTGCTTTGACAGTATCTGCGACTCACAAGGGAGCTTATGAGCGCAGCCGGGTAGCTGGATCCCCGTTTTAAATGTATTTAACCCTCACCTTTCGTCTTCATCAGCCCTTGCACTTTGTGCCTGCTGCCACACCCCCTCACATCCTTTTCCCACCCCAGACGCCGGACTACAAAGCCAAATCTCTAGACGCCAAAGCGCCAGATACTATGCCGGTTTTACCCCTGATTCCCTTGACATGCCTAGAATCCACTCCTCCAAACAAGGACTGCTACAGCTCAGACCCACAGGTAACGCATGCGCCGGAGTCTGTGTTGGTCCTATATTGAGTAAGGGCTCACTACGCTGTACTCATTGCAGCCTTATGTTTCACTATCTTTCTTTGGTGCATGCCAGATGCCTGAACCTGACTAAAACTCCCCTTGAAATAAGAGGAACATGAGTCTCTTGCGCCCTTTTCAATGCAAGATCTCTTTCTAAAAATGAACTAGACTTCCACGACTTTACGGAGGACCACCAAACTGATTTGCCCTTTATTATGGAAACTTGGGCCGATGCAGCCTCGGACCCAGACCTATTACAGGCACTCCCTGAAGATTTAATTTTTTTTTAGAAAGGAGTGAGGAAAAGGGGTTGAGGTATAGCCCAAATAATTAGGGTTAGCTTTAAACTGTGGCTTAAACCACTTACAGATAAACTGGAGTGTGAGGCTGCATCCTTTAAAATTGAATTAGACAGTCAAAATGCATTTAACGGTATACTTCTTTATCGCCCTCCAAGAACTAAATCCGCTTTTTTTGACAAAATAGGTCAACTTTTGGAAGCGAAAGCTGGCAAGTCCAATTTCTCGATATTAAGAGACTTAAACTTCCATTTGGAAAACACCTCAGAGGATGAAACTGAAGCCCTTCTTGACCTAATGACCAGTGAAGGTCTTGGACAACTGGTTAAAGGGCCGACTCATTCAGTTGGGCATTGCCTTGATGGGATATTTTTAGGTCATCCCAATTTAGAATGGACCAGATCGCTACCTTTAATATGGTGTGATCACAATGCGGTTGTCTTCGAAAACAAAATTGCCATCTATACTGCATGCAAAATCCTGTACAAAAGCTATTACCTTCCGACCCTGGAATAAGATAGAGGCTGTGCAACTTAATAATGTACTTACCCATTCCATAAAATCAACTTCCTCTGACCTAGACCATGCAGTGTCAAATTACCATTCTTGGATGGAATCCGCTGGTCAGCAATTGGCCGCACCGGCCATCCTCCGCTCAGCCAGGCAATTGCCATCCAAACTCTGTTTTAATGAGTCATTGAGAGTGCACAAAAAATATGTCACAGACTTGAGAGAAAATGGAGATTGAATGATAACCCCCAGACAAAAACAGACTATAGATTAGCCATTCAAGTCCATAAAACCTTAATTTAGAAGGCAAAAGCATCCTATTTTAAAGAAAAAATAGAAGCAGTCAATGACTGTACCAAATTAATATTCTCCACTTCAAAAAACTCTCTAAACATCTAGATTCTCAAGACCATGAAAAGAGTCAACAATGTTGTAATGCCTTAGCAGACTCTTTCCAGCAAAGGGTTAACAGGTCTTTGATGCCTTTATACCCCAGGTCAAGCAGTCAGTTGAGTCTTCTCTTGGCTCTGGCTATAATCTTTTGTCACAGTCCTATGCCAAAAGCCCTTCGATGGTCACCCTCTCTTCCTTTTCTACTATTACTTTGGAGCAGATTATTAAAATATTTCCTTTAGTTAAATCAGGTTCTCCCCTGGATCCTTGCCCAGTGAGAATCTTCCACCTAGTTCTTGAGATTGTTTCCAGATCCCTCCTGTCTAGTAATCTTATGATCACTTCAGGGTACTTCTCCATCGATTGGAAGAAAGCTTTTATCTTACCACTTTAAAAAAAAATCCAAACTGGATTCCAATAATCCCCTGAATTACAGACCAATTTCATGGTTGCTGTTCCCTGCAAAAATAGTGAGGAGGTTTTTGAATCAATAATCATCCACCTTCATTACCGAGGGCGGCATTCTCGATCCGTCACAATATAGATTAAGGGCTGTTAGACCTGGCACCATTGATGTGGGTCTTTCATCCATTTTTTGCTGTTGCTTCCTATGTTTTTGCTGTGTATTGGACTCCGTTTTGCTGGTCTAGATGCTTTGGGCACTTTGCCCTGCGGTTCAGTGCCAAAGTGCAAGTGCTCACTTTGCAAATTATTGTTATGGATTAGTTGTTCCATGATTCGCATATTTGATTTACTTTCCAGACCCTAGTACAGTGCACTATGTGTGCCCAGGCCTGTAAATTAACTGCTGCTAGTGGGCTACAGCACTGACTGTGCCACCCACAGAAGCAGCCTGTAAAATGTACCTCTGGCCTGCCATTGCAGAGCCTGTGTGCAGTATGGGACTGGCATGTCGACTTGGCAAGTGCACACACTTGCCAGTCCCTAAACCTTCCCTTTTCTACATATTAATCACCCCTAAGGTAGGCCTAAGGTACCCCTGCGGGCAGGGTACATTGTAGGTGAAGGGTAGAACATGCCCTTGTGTGTGTGGAATGTCCTGATAGTGAATTACTGCCAATTTTATTTTTCACAAATTGCAAGGCTACCTGTTCCAATAGGAGAGAATGGGGAGTTTGTTTATAACATCTTGTAAACATAACTGGCCCAAGGAACAAGGTAGAAAAATAACGTTTAGATGCCTGAACTCAGAATGTTAAAATGCATCTTTAAGTGAGGGTGATTTTTACATTCTGTGTTTGAAAATGCCACTTTTAGAAAGTAGGTATTTTCTTGCCTAACCATCCAGTGTGCCTCCTCTAGGTTTGTGTATTGCATGTCTGGCTTTTGGATGACAGGGGCATGAGAGGGGCTGTGGCTCCAGAAGTCTGATGGGTGAGGACAGGGCTGAATGGACCTTGGTTGCATTTAGAGTAGGGGGAGGCGATTTCCTTTTCACCTGAATGGGCCTGGTCTGCCTTCAACAATGCTGTCACCACCTCCTGCCAGGAAGCTGCACCAGTGGGCAGAGGCCTGGTTTTGGCCCGGTACAGATACTCTGCCTTCAGAGAACAAGGGATTTTGGTGGATAAAAAGAGGGGCCTTTGCCAAGGAGACGAGCCGGAGAAGCTGAGGAGGAATACTGCCCCAATGCTGTTTGCTGTCTGGGGTTGGCCTGCAATGGCTGCTTGCTGCCAAGGAAAGAAGAAAAAGGATTTTGCTGTTTGCTTTGTCACCTGTTTGAGGAAAAGATCTCTAAGGGCTTGAAACTGAGCTTGCCTCCTGATTTGAAGTCTCAGGGACAAAAATACGTCATCCCTTCTGCCTCTCTGCATCTGGAACTGCTGTTTCAGCTGCTACAGAAGGAAATTGCATCACCAATGCCGGCACCCGACGCCGTAACCTACACTGAAGCTGTGGGCACTGCTCGTGAAGAGCACAACGCACTGCCCGACTTGCACAATAGGCTCGACACCTGCTGATGCTATGCCGCATCGACTCCGAAGCTGCCATCGAGGCTGCTGCCTGAACCGGAGTCGAGGACACTGCTCATTACGTCCACGATGCACCGTCCTGACTCGCACCGCAGCCCCGACTTCATCGACACAGTTGCTTCATCAAGGTGGAGCCAATCCTCGACGTGGGTGACTCCCGAATCCATCAACATCGTACTGTCATAAGGAACCGCCGCCTTGTCACCATCCATGACATCACCTCCCCGACACAATAAGGAACTGACGTCTCACCTCCCCTGCGCAGCAATAAGGAACAGAGGCATCACCTGTCCTGGGGTCGTAAGGAAGCAATGCCGCAGGCATCAACAAAGCATCACCTCCCCGACGCCATGCAACGTCTTTCTTTTCATTAATACTAAGGTACTGTTCTTTGTGGGTCTGCTCGACTTCCGGGCCAGATGCCGCACACCTCGTGGTCGGCCCCGTTCTTTGGGATTTTCATCTGTCACAACATCGTAATTACTCCAGGTGGAGTTATTTGTTGCTAAAACCTTTATTTGAGTGAATAACCTATTTTTAAGGATATCTTGATATCTGTTTTGTGGAATTGTGTTGTTTGGTCTTGTTTTGGTTTAGATAAAGAATACTTATTTTTCGAAATTGGTGTGGTGTATATTTGTAGTGTTTTCACTGTTTTACAAACTGTTCAGAAATGCTTTACACACTGCCTCTGAGATAAGCCTGTCTGCTAGTGCCAAGCTACCAAGGGGGTTATTTTAGGAGTGTATCCCCCTTACCCTGACTAGAAGCAAAAGTCCCTATTTGGGCAAAGGTGCAAAGCATTGCCAACTAGAGACCCCCATTTCTAACAGGGACCATCACAGCACCGAATTGGCCCTTATCACGGCCACTGAAGAACTTAGACAAACCCTAGACACTGGTGGGAGCACAGCTCTGATCCTGTTAGATCTGTCAGCGGCTTTCAACGCGGTCAACCATGAAGTGTTGCTTGACCGTCTATCATCGCTGGGGATCAGGGACAAAGTGCTCAGCCCGCTAAGTTCTTTTTGTCAGGCATATCTCAAGTGGTGGCTCATGGGGATTTTGTTTCCAGCACTTTTTCCCTTCCTTGCGAAGTACCACAGGGCTCATATTTGAGCCCTACTTTGTTTAATCTGTATGTCATCCTATTGGACAAATTAATCAAAAGCTATGGCTTCTCCTTGGTTTCATATGCAGGCGACACGCATATTACTATGTCAATTAACAGTGCATCTGCTGACATTGCAGCTCGATTTCAACACTGTATGGGCCATGTAGTAGAGTGGATACAAGACTATGACTCTGTCTCCAAGGCTCTCGCACAACTACACTGGCGGCACATAGCCAAGTGTATTCAATTTAGTTTAAAGCTCCATGCATAGGATTCAAATCTCGGCACAGTCTCGCTCCGTGGCAGCTGTCACAATATTTCAAACCGTACATTCCGGCCAGACCACTTATGCATTCGGACTGTGGTAATTTGATTATTCCTAGGTCACGGAAAGTAAAATGGGGAGGTAATAGTTTTACACATACCACTACCAAGCTCTGGAACTCAATCCCCATAGCCTTGAAAAAAGAAACAAAGTTGTTTAAATTCAAGAAAGTATTGAAAACTTGGCTTTTTTAATAGTGATTCTATCGTAAACCTCAAGATTCCATAAATCTGAACCAGCGCCTAGACACCTTCGGGTACATGTAGCACTTTACAAATATTTCATTTAATTTCATAAAAGGAAACTGTCAACAGTGACTTTTGGTTGAATAATTATGATCCAGAGTTGGATTAATTTACTTTCGGAGATATTCAGATAATGTGCTGGTCTGTGTTCAAGCTTTCAGTTCAGTTGTTGGTCCTATATTCTGCCCACTGTGCTCTTCACCCTTTTCTTATTAAAGCTAAACTGTCAGGTCCTGTTTCAGGTTTCTTCTCCATGGCCACCAGTAGAGCAATGAGCCACTTGTTTCAGAAATAAATACAATACCTCAATACCATGATATCACTATCAGTGCCATTTGAGTGCCCCCCATGTACGGATGAGAAGATCATAGACTGCACTTTCTAGAGAGCTCTCCTTGTGTTCAATAAGGCCTGGAGCAGGCTCCAAGGCATGCTCCAAGTTGTGCATTCATGTCTCTCACTCTCAGCTCCCAAACACATAGATCTCCACAGTGCCATATGACGAGCAGTTTTAGGAACCCTGGACTGTGACATTATCAGCCTCTGAACCCCAGTTTTCTTCTTGCAAATAATGGAATTTATGGAACCGTTCTTCATGCCCCAACGACTTTTTGTTGCAAAAAAAGGCATTCCCTTTTATTTGCTTGTCCTTTGCACCTGATTCTCAGTTGTCTGACTTTAAGTGAGGTCTTGTCAAGTCAAGCTGTCACAAGAACTTCTAAATATCGGTGGCCACACAGGATGTGGTAAATATTTTGGACTGCACCCAGGATCTAGAGCCTGTTTTGCCTCAAGAGATTTTCAGTGCCTTACCTCATGGCTAATCATCCAGGGGCATATATATCATCATTTCTAACAACACAGTGCTGCAAGGGAATTTGAAATACTACTTTGAGTAACAAGAGAGAGAGAGAGCAGAAATGCTCTCTAAATTTGAAATATGAAGCCTAGTGCCAATGCAGGCACCCTTGCACTGTGGTGAAAGGGTATCTGGTTGCGGGCAGGTTTTTTTTCTGCAGAAAGGCATCCCATCCAGAGAGAAAGTAATGATGAGAAATAAAGATATTATATATGCCTCTGTCGGGTAAGAACACCATTTGGCATAGTCCCAGGTTTACAAGTCTTTGTAAATCTGGGTGTGCATTAAAATACATGGTTGGATGCATGGGAACACCCATGCTCCACCCATGTAACACCCACCTGACATAAAGTAAGCAAAGCGTAGCCCTGCCTTGTGTTAATTTGTATCTACTAAACCATGCCAACCATGTAAAGTGGCTTTACATGGCTTAGTAAATGCCCAAAACTATTTTGCGTCAGGGCTGCTCCACTACAGTGAAGCAAATCAGATGCAAAATTATAGTAAATCTGGGCAGCAATTTTTGCTCTTCTTCTCCTCTTGTCACAGGAAATCTGGATTATTTTTTCACACTGTACAGCAGTCCATTCTTCTATTTTTACTTCTGAAGCTTGGCAGAGTCCAAGCTTCTGTTTCTTACTCCAGTCTCTGGAGGAATTAAACTTCTGACTCCCCTCTTCTACTACTGGATTAATTACTGCAAGAGAGGATAAAAATAAAAGGTTAAGCCTCAGCCAGATTTTTACTGGAGAAAAACCTAGCAAACAAGAAACTGTCAGCATAAGAGTAAGCTGTGCTCCATCGAGAGACTAGTCAATTCGATGAGTGCCTTATAGTAACATTATTGTAAATACTTATTACAGTGCAAATGAGAAATAAAATTCATCGCTTGTGAAAAAGACTTTGGGGCATATTATCAAGCCTTTTATTGCTGTTTTAGCGGTACTTTCCTGCTGCTAACGCATTTTTTTATTGCCATATTATCAAGCTGCAGGAACTTAAGACCAGAAAATAGCTGGTTTTAAAAATGGGCATAGGTTTTGGGCCCACATCCATGCATGTTTCTGGTGCTGGACAGCCCTGCAAGCAATGTTGCAGCGCTGCAGTGCGACAAAAATACAGTGCAGGAATGTGCACGATTAATAAGATACTGCGCATTCCTGGGCCCCAGTCATGAAAAGTTTTGCTGCGCTGCGACAAGACAGCGTTGCAACACTTCTCATCATGCCCCCCTGCAACAACATGGATGTGCTGTACTCATGCTGTACTCACTGGACAGTCCTCCATGACGCAAGTAATGACAGATACGTCAGGAATCCTGACGTATCTGTCTGCGCTAAAGTCACGCATTGCTGCAGTCATGTCACAACCATGACACAACTCCAGCAATGCATAGGGCCAGCCTATCCCCATGGCACTGCCTCACCCTCACACCTGCCATCAGGCAGGCGAAAGATACTGATGCAGTGCTTTTAATGAGGGGTGCCTGAATGTCGGCGTTGTTGGAGATCCATTGGTGGTGGTTGTGCGCTACAGTGTCATCGTTTGGAATCAGTAGTGGAGTGTCGGTGCAGAGGGAGTTGACAAGACGTTCTTCGGTGGCCTTGATCCTGCTGTGAGCCGGTGCGATGATGGTGCTGTCATCCGGTCGGCAAGGTGAAGACCTGATTCATCCAATGATGGTAGTGCCAGGAGAGTCCATTGGCATGGCTGTAGTTGAAGTACCCGCTGGTGGAGGTGACATGCTCAAGCGAATGTCTTGCTATGTGGCCTGTTGAGGTTACTTGCTACTTGTGTCTGATGTCAGTGACCTCTTTCAGGAGGGACTGGTGCTCTGGTCACACAGGTTGCCCAGTTGGAACTTGAGTTCACTGAGTTGTATGTCGTCTGTGGATGGGAGACCCTGGAGTGCAATGAGGTCTACAATGGGTTTGGAGAATGGGGAGCCAAGGCCCGGGTGGCCTGCACATGAGGGTTCAGCAGAGGATGTTCTTGGGCTTGGTCCAGATCTGTGACCTGATGTGGTCCATGGTCACCCTTGGCACATTAGAGTGCGTGGTCAGTCGGAGTGTGCCTCTCTAGGTGATGGCAATGCCTCCTCCTTGACGGTTGGGGTGTTCCTTGCAGGTCATACTGCTGTGTCACTGATGGCAAAGGCGATGTCCGGTATGGAGCAGAGGTTGGTCGTGGCAGGCGAGGTGGCATCCAGGGTTGATGGTAAGGAGGGTGCTTGCATGGTAGCTGTTGAGTGTGCAAAAGGAATGCTCCTTGGTGTCGAGCACGGTCTATGGGCAGACATACACAAACGACGTAGCCTATGAGTTGCCTTTGGCAAGGGAGACGACAATTACATGCAGGCAGTACATCGTTAACAACGCAACTCCGACAACGCGGGTGCCTTAACACCGCATTGTGCGGTCAGTAATGGGGTAATTCAACGTTTCTCAGGTATGTATCAGTGTTGAGGTAAACTATGAAAAATGGGTTGTGTTTTGGGGTACAATAAGAAAAATAGGGTGTGTTTTGGGGTAAATATGAAAAATGGGGTGTGCATTGGTCTCAAATGTGGTTTTTAGGTGTGTTTTGGGGACTCAAAAAGGAATTCGGGAATGGTGCAAAGGTTAGTTTTGGGTTGCACTCACTAAAGTGGGAACACTGATCTTCATGTCTCCGTTATGCAACACCTACTCTACTGTTGCAATGTGCCTGGTATTAGTATGCATTGGAATGGAATGCGATTTTATGGCATGCGTCGCAACTATGTTTGTGCCTTTGGCACACGAGTAATACGCCTGCTGTGCATGAGCGCAAATCACCCATCATTGAGAAGTGCGAGCGGGGCTTGACAGCTGTGAGGTCGTAAACACCGGAAAGAGCACTAGATGGTGCGTGGACACAAGGATGTGTTTGTGAGGGGAAATCTGTGGAAGAATTTCCAGTAAACCCTTTGACCAGCCTGCACTATGGTACGGTTCTCCGCTGAATGTAGGCTTATAATTTATTTCTCTGTATTTGCCAAACGCTACATATAGGCTCTTGGCACTATACAAATGCCCTCTTGAGTTTGCTACATCAACAGGACCATCTAATACGGTCATCTGACCCAATTCAGCATCTATGCCTTGGACGGACATTGCTGGATATTTTGTGACTCCAGGAGATAGAAATAATGTGTTGCACTGTTCTTTTTTCCCTTTTGTAATACTATGTCAATGATGAATCCTTATTTTAGTGCTATGATTTGTAAAGTGCTCTGATACCCGCCCCTCGGATCTATTCAGCGATATTTAAAACTCTCAAATTAATCAAATTATTAATTACAAACATGTAGAGGGTAAATGGCTACTGTGGGCTGTATAGGCTTGGTAACATGCCCAGTACAATGGAAGTGGTAAAAAGGGGGTTACTTTTGGTGAAGACGTATAGGAGAGAGCCAGTGGTAAATAGAGCAGGCTTAAAGACAGTCCAGTAGAGGGTAAGTGATGGCGGAGTGGGGCTTTAATATATGTCCCATAATGGGTAAGTTGTAATGGGTGTGGGTCATCAACATTAGATGTCCAGCAGTGGGGAAGTGGTGAAGGGGCGGAGCTTGAGGACATGCCCAGTAGAATGTAAGTGGTAAAAGGGAGTTACCTTTGGTGAAGACGTATATGAGATTGCCTGTGGTAAATAGAGCAGGCTTAAAGACAGTCCAGTAGAGGGCAAGTGATGGCAGAGTTGGGCTTTAAGACCTGCCCAGTAATGGGTAAGTTGTTATGGGTGTGGGTCATCCACATTAGATGTCCAGTAGTGGGGAAGTGGTGAAGGGGTGGAGCTTGAGGACATGCCCAGTAGAGGGTAAGTAGTGAAGTGGGCTTGGCTGGGTTAGACTGTGCTTGGTGTTGACCTGTCCAGTAGGGGGCAGGAGGGGAAAGGTTCTGGTTTGTGGAATTCATGTTTACCAGTGCGTTGGTGACTGGTAGCAGGTTCATTGAGGAGAGCATGGCTTGGTAAAGAACATGTCAAGTAGATGGTAGGTGATAAAAGTGAGAAGGGCAGACTTTGTCAGGACCATCCGTGGCAGTTATGAAGTGGTCGATCCTTACTACTGTAAGACTGGAGGGCTGGGCCCTTTACAGAGCCTCTGTAGGAGAGGGGAAGCTGTGAGAAATCTGCTGTGTGGTATTGAGGTGTGGTAAAGCTAACTGGCTTGAGTGGTAGAGGGGTGCGGGCTGGGGTTTGTGAGCAGCATACTGAGGAGCAGATGAGTGGTGAATGTGGAGAGTTGGGTGAGGGCCATGCACACTTGTGGTCAGGAAAACGGTTAGCAGTGAATAGTGCGTAATTGGAGCCGGTGCTTTCCGGTGCTCTGTACCGGCACTTAACTGACAGCACTGTCACTTATGACAGTTTATAATCTCACTATAAGGTCAAACAACGAGAAATTGTTACCATCCAAGGCACCACTCCTAAACTACAATACTCACAAAAAATACCAGAATGGTTTTAGCAACTATACCCAAATCGTAAGTTGACACAAAAAGAAGGGGAGAGAAATGACAATCATTGTCTTAAAGACGAGAACCCTCACTCACCCGAAGGTGACATGCTTCATCATTGGGTTCCCTCTTGCACACTGTGGCCGCATGATGGTAGTTCTAACGACTAAATCTTCTTTCAGAACTACAACTCCCAATACTCTTGTAGTTCCGTTCGCAAGAAGAAACTCGGCAATAATGATAATTGTGAAACAAAAGGTTTCTTCAATACCATACTTTATTGATACATTTTGCATGCACAATTTGCGGTCAGGAACCGGACCAGACTGCAGCTGGTTCTTTGGCTCTCCGAATGCCACAAACTTTTAGTCATCAAGGCAGAAACATGTTGACCTGACATATAGGGAACATTCATACCCCTATTTTCACACTGTTTCTATTTCTCTCCACCTAGGACAACTATTAAAGTTTTGTGTACTTTGTAGAGATAGTTTTAATCCACGATTTTTTCATTTTTGCTCTCTGACCGTCACTCATTGTAACATTGGATGTAACAAAACACCTCACGCTCCTTTCCGGAGGGAGAGTTGCAGCCCACACTGTGTACCTTGCGGCCACAGTTTGCAAGAAGGAACCCAATGATGAAGCATGTCACCTTCGGGTGTGTGAGGGTTCTCGTCTCTAAAACTTATGACAGTTTGCCACATGGTGGTGTTTAGTGTCCAATTTAGAGATCAGCACAACAACAGAAGCTTATGTATTCAGTATAAAGTAAAAAGTACTAATACATTATTAGAAATAGCCATTGTTATGGCTTTGGGGATTGGAATAGTTTGAATTGTCACACTTTTAGGAGTGTGAGGGTCAGTAGTTGTGTTAGTGCTGTCATTGACAGCACTGGCAGGGGCAAATTAAGCACTGAAAGTGAAAGAGAGACACTTTGGGGAGGGCATGTCTAAAACGCTTCAGAGCCTAGTCTTGGGCAGTAAGCGCTATTTAAATACAATTTCAATACAATAGTGATCTTGTGAGGGCTAAGTAGTAAAGCATAAAGGGAAGATGTTCTGGCTCTGTGGAGCCCCTTTAGGGCAGTGATTTGGCGGAGAAGAGTGGTAAGGCACAGAGCCTGTGAGGCACTATGGACGCCCCCAGCTCCCCTGCCCCTGGCTCTGGCCCCCAAGGATGTGCTCTCCAGGTTCCAGGAGTGGCAGTCCTGACCAGTGTCTTGATATGCAGCACTCTTTGAAGCTCTGGTGGGGGTGAAGTGCAGCAGCGCTGTGCAGGGAAGTAGGAAGTGCTCAGCTTGGATTGGACTCTATGCTCAGGTTTGTGCCATCCTTATCTCGTTGACATGCAAATCTTCCAGAGGGGTTTCTGGGCCTGATGTCCACTGGGGTTTTGCTAAAACAGCAGAGGGTCAGGGGAGGGCAGTGCACTAACATCTGGGTAGAAGACTGACCTGGATCTGTGAGTGGGGACGGGGGAGAGCTGTGAGGTTGAAGACAGTGGAAAGGGGGGACGCAGAGCGGTTCTGTAGGAAGCTCCTCCTCAGCTCGGACAGCCTGGCACTAGTACAGCATGCCCCCGGGCACCAACTGCCCCCTGCCATGTATGTGAGTTACCTGCTGGACAAGGAAGTGGGCATGGACCCAGGATCTGTGCACCCACACCCATGTCTGCAGGGCTACCCTGGTGCCCCTTAGTATCCGGACTATGGGGTATACCACCACAGATTGGAAAGCACAGGTGGACCCACCTCTGGATCCCCCTCTGCATGGATGTCTCCCTACAGGACCCCTCCGAGGGAAGAATGGACTCAATCGGCCCACCTGAACCCCTCCCCCGGGGGTAGCCTGTGCTACATCCCCGCCGCAGCAGAGTACCACCCTTGACCGCACTGCCCGGGCACCTCCAGCAGCAGCAGGACTCACCAGATGGGCACTGGTAGGGACAACAAGCCTATGACTTGATGTGGAAGCCCAAGTGCCTGCAGTAGGGGGATGCATGGGTAAGAAAATATTACCCAAAGCACCGGGATGTACCGACATTCCTGACATGGGTACCGTAGTGAGGGTCACTGTGACTCTGGCAGACGGGGGTGGGGGGCTGCAGGGCTGGCACAAGATCTATTCTGAGTAGGCAGGAGAGGCACTGCAGGGCTGACACAAGAACTTCCCTTGAGTTAGAGGGGGTATGGAGCCTGCAGGCCTGGCAGAGTGTGTAAGGTTTGGGTCTGAGTGAGGGACATGATAGGTCGAATACACTGTCTACGTTGGGGAGGGAATGACAGAGCCTGACTGCTGGGGGCGCTGCAAGTCGGCACTTGGCTGAGCCTGGGGGTGAAGACAGGACAGTGCAAGTTGCGCAGGTCCTGTGAGTTGGGAGTATTGGGGGGGGGCACAAAAGCCTGGCCGATGATCCACTCTCTGGGCTGCAGGGATGGGAACTACAAGGTCGTCACTGGGCCCATCCAGGGCACAGGGATTGGAAATGTAAGCCTGGGTAATGGTTCACTATAGGAGCTAAAGAGAGGGACCTTGAAAAACTGGTATTGGGCATATCCTTTGGGTTGAAGGAGGGACATCCCACTCATCCAAAGGGTATTATCAGGGGGCCGGAGGAAGGAACTCCACCACCCTGGCATTAGGCCAACATTAGGGGTGGGTGGAGCGTCACTGCAAGCCTGGCACTGGGCCAACCTGGGTCTGGAGACGGGGACAGCGCAAGAGCGACACATTCACTTTTCTTAAAATCTTCAAAACATGCTGCAGATGTTGGATTATGTAGCAAATGCAGCACATCCATTTCTTTGCAAAAAAACAAACATCTACATCAGTCCATTTCCGAATGCGTCACAGAAGAATATTCATTCTAGGTTAAGCCAAGTGACTGGACATACATGGCTCTAGCTCGATATGTGCAAACCAAGACCTCACTACTCAGAGATTATGGGGCATATTGTCAATAAATAAATAAATTATAGCCACGTTAGCAGCACTTTGGGCCAATCGCTAGGTATCGCCCGCTAACGCCAAATTCCCTATCGCCATCGGGCTGATTTTAGCAGGAGTTTTCATCACCGTACTCTGGAACTATCGCCATGTAGCAACCACTTGATAATACGCCGCTAACATTGTGATCGTTTTCAGGGTTAGACGGCGATTAAAATACTGCCGCTATCTGCAGTTGGCGATAGGTATCGCCACTTCTTGATAATATTCCCCGATGACTTCTGCTGAAGGGACAAGAAACTACTGCAGTAAAAAAAAAATGTTTGGAACACTATCAGTTACAAGTGGCTTAATATATTTTGGACGTAAAAATCAGCTACTTTCCAGAAAAAGGGCATCATTGTAAACGGTTGAGGAAATTATTGGATCATTGTATCAGTGAAAGATTTATGATGCTTTGTTTTGTAATTTGTCTATGTTTACTAGTCTAAGTAAAATCCTACTGCTGAATAGAGAAACAGTTAAAGATACGTCATAATTGTATACAGAATGAAAAACTCCCATAGGGATTTCTCAGGCAACCCAGTGTCCGAATAAAGAAAATTAGGGAAGGACTCAGGTGGCACATGACAATTTCTGGAAGGAGAGGTTTAATTCCATGGATTTGGTTGTATCTTTGCCAAATAGTGAAAACTGATATCATGAGGACCAAAAGGATTGTTTCAAATTTAGCCATCGAGATTTTAGAGCACGGGAGAAGCAACAGAAGTCGTGCCATCAGAGTTCATCATCCTACCCTAAGGGTCTATGTGCATATTGATATCCACAGTGCTCCTTAAACAAAATTGGTGGCAACATCATCAGAGATTAGTAATTGTGTCATTCTGATTAGCCTGACAGCTGTAGCTACATGTAGGAAACTACACGTGAGCTCCAGAAAATGGTGGCTACCTCAAACCAAAGAACTGCATCTACTACACAATCATATTAATCAAAAATGGCAACTACACAACCATCCTTAAAATGGTTAGTTATACTTAAAATTGTAAATAGCATATATATGCCTTCCCACAAAGCCAGCTTTCAATTATTCAACTTGTAAAAAAAAAACTTGAACGTATTTCATTTTCAGTTTTTATTTTCACCAATTCATATTTCCAAACCCTTCAAGAAAATTCCCTTGCGACTGTAACTTCTTTTTACCCACCTTTGTGAACACATTATGTAATGTTACATTTTGGCTGTATAGTATTGTTTCACTTCAGAGCCACCTAAATGTGTCTGGATCTGCAATAGAAGATCATGGATTTTATTGAACAGACAGAGATTAACAAAGTAGATGTAAGCTGGTTTTGGAGCCTTAAAAATGTATACCTGTAGGACTAAAAGGATGTGTCTTCATAAGGGAGCTAGGATAGAGAAGATGCTACTGCACATTCTTTTACTCTAGGAAAATGACAGTTCATAGATCCAATTGAGATGTACGGCTAAAATGATAAAGATTAATGTTTAAAGCAGAAAGTGTGAACTCCGTCTTTATGTACATAGCTTCAAATGTATTTTGGTCAATATATAAAGGGGTTTCAACAGGGTACAGATACAATATTATATACCAGCACCATAAGGAAGGTGCACATATGCATTTTGAATAGTGTGCCATCTGACCAAAAGACTCTTAGGTAAATCCGGATAGTCAGCTTTACAATAGACTACTTCAATTCTCAGCCCCAATTTCCTGCCATCAAAATTCCAAAGTGCTCTTCTTTTAAACTTTAATAGCTCCTGACAACTTTGCTAACTGCTCAGATGCCTTAATAAAGATGAAGTCCAGCTGCTGATATCTGATGAGTTTTTTCATTTAATGACTTTTAATTATTGGCAAGACCACCACAGGTTTTGCATTATCCAGATGACAGTTATACCTATAACGTGTGGAATGGGGAATATTTCTGCAACCCTTCACGCAGAGATACCAATGTCCAACGTATTGATATCTTGGGGTTGATATCAGGCCTTTAAGTTACTGACTTGCTGTGGGTCTCTGAGTGTTAAGAAAGTGTCAAATACCATTTCATGAAAATGAAATGAATAAGCGACAACATTCTATGCGGATACACACAGACATATGCACAAACACACACACACACGGACATACACATAGTCACACACATGTACACTAGTACACATACACACGTGCATGTGCACATACTCATGCATGTTAACGGGCGTGCACACACACATGCACACACATCTCGTTACCAGGGCGTTATTCTAGAGCTACATAAATAAATATCTCGTGTGATTTTTAATTGTACTTTCACACTTGAAATTAACAAAATTCAATTGAATTAGAAGTGTAGATCGTTCATGAATATACAAACTTTCTGTTATTGTCGGTACTAATACTAGCTATAGTCATATGAGGTGGGTAAGCTTGCATTTATACGCCATAAGACAAGTATTTTTGTTATTAGTATGTTATTTTACAGTGACGTTGACATACCCAGGTGGCATTGAAAAAAAATAACAGAGGATTTAATTGTACGTTTTACAAAAGTATATTAATCGTGACAATTACTTTCTCATATCATTTTAAAAGCTGTGTTTCCTTTTTTTTTCTTCCAATCATTGATGTTTTCTTTTATCCGCTAATGAGCTTGAATATTAAAAAGTGGGCATTTATTATTTTTGTTAACATCTAATTACCAGCTATAATATCTCACAGGAAAACACAATCAATACATGAATTGCATTACTACATGGCAGCCTCTCATTTTCATTTCATTAAACCAATGCAGTAAACAAGGAGCTGGGATATAATCCAACTTTAAAATTGTACACTTGTCTCTAAAGTAAAAACCTTGTTAAGAAAATCTAATGCTGCTTCCAAAAGAAATAGATTGACTTTTCCTTGGCCTCCTTAGCCATATTGTCAACTTAAAAAACAAAAAGTCTTTTTTTAAGAGCTACCATAAAATATTTGCCTTCAAACAGAAACAATATGAAGAGTTTTTAGTGAGTTTCAAAGAAAACAAATGTTTACTTTGTGATCTATTCCAGACACTGGCATGCAACAGTTTCTGCAACTGGTTCTCATTCTCTGTATGAAAAATAATAAATAAGTTTGCCAGTTTCAATTTTGGTGTAATTGATTACCCAGTGAAATGTGAACAGACAGATTAGAGAAGCTAAGGGGCATATTCACAACGAGGTATTGCTGCGTTAGCATCACTTTTCTGCCACTAAAGCAGCAATATTTTTATCGCAGTATTACCAAGCTGTCACTAACAGCCGTTCGTTTTCTGGCGATGGTGGCCACATCCAGCATTGCCAACCATGGGAGCGCTCACTATCGCTAATGATATGCAATGTAGGCATTCCCGTGCAAAAACACAAGCTAACCCCACTTCACAATATTCCGAAATGCTCGCCCGTACCTGCGATACGATAAATAAACAGACGCTGAGGCCTGTTAGCAGCTATGACTTAAGACCAGAATAAAGGAGGTCTTAAAAATGATGATAAAGAGTAGTAAATAAGGGAGACTAGCCCAGAGCCTCTTCTGAAGACCCACTGATGCCATGGAGGTACTACTCATGTAGCTCGGAGCACCAAGAAGGCCACAACAACCACTGCCATTGCCACTGCCACATTCCCCAGGCCCAACACTGAGGCAGTGGCGAATAAGACAGCTGGTCCATCGCTGACGCCTCAGCTTCACAGACCTAACGCCAGAGGATGTCATTTCCCACTACAGGCTCAAAAGGACTTCCACCCTCCACATCCTGACCCAGATAACTCACAGGCTGACGGCACCAACACAGCGGATAACCAACATTTCTCTGCAAAAAAAGCTGCTGGCTGTGCTGCACATGTTGACCTCTGGTACCTTCCAACCATCAACTGCCAGAGTTGGAGTAGTGCCACAGCAAGCCCTATCCAAGTTCCTCCAAACTGTCTTGGATGCCATCATCAGCCTTATATCCCAGCACCTAGGCTTCCCCAACTCTGCGCATGAAGAGCTTGAGACCAAGCAAGGCTTTTACGCCATAGCTGACTTCCTGCAGGTGTTGGGGGCAATTGACTGCACACATGTCCTACTTGTGCCACCTGCGGACACTGCACACATGTACCGCAACAGAAAGCACACACATTCCATCAATGTGCAGGCAATAGTGGACCACTGGGTCCTGTTCACCAAAGTCATAGCCAAGTTCCCAGGGTGTGTGCATGATTCCTACATCTTACGCCAGTCCATCATCAACCAGCTCGTTCAATATGGCACATATGGAAAAGCACTGCTTGTTGGTAAGTATTAACTGAACACTCCACACACCTCAACTCCACAATCATGGAACACACAAATATGAGAATGCACTATTCCAAACTCACATACAACATGGCAATCAACATGCCCACCTACCAGACACCACAACACAAGTAACTGTGGTAACTAGGGCTAGCCATATAGACAAATCATCCCCAAAGGCCTAGCCCCTCTGCCACATATTTGCAAATGTGGGGAGAGGTGGGAACCAAGTATGTGTGATGGAGGTACTCGACCTATGAAGAAAGTATGCACACAAGGCCGAGTGTGGCAGTGGTGTGCTGGATAGTCTGGAGTTTGCAGAGCAAAGACATGTCCATGTTGGCATATTTTGGGTTTCTGTTGTCCAGCGTGAAGGCAAGGACTCTGTTGGTGACTGTCCTACCTGATGGGGGGAACTAATGTGACGGTCGCATGAAAGTTGCAGAGGCTCTTGAAGCAGCTGCAGGCCACTACATGGACCTGTTTGATCATGGAGAGGGAGGACTAGAGTACGATGCCTAGGTACCTAGAGTTGTCGGGGCTGCCGAAGGCAGTGACCCCAACAGGTGTTACCACATGCTGATGGGGTAGTCACGAGGATGAGGACTAATGTCTCCTCTTTGTAGATCACCCCCAGCTGTTGATCATCCATGTTGTAACTTGCTCAATCCTCCCTGGAAGCATAGTCTGATGTATGTGGATGGCTTGGTGAGGGAGAGTATGAGCTTGGTGTCCTTATAGGTGGTGATATCTAATAGTACCCTTCATGTAGCTCCAGTTCTTCTCCAGGAGTCTGCAGATGCATCTGTCATCTTGGATGTTGAAGTGGCATTATTTGTACACTGTATGTTGGAGCAGTATAGTGGGTAAAGTGTGTATGCGTAGTTGTAGATACATGAGTGGAAATCCCGGGCAGCCCTGTTGGTTTTGGCTGCAGCGGTGTGTGTGCTGCTGTTGATGGTGGAGTGTACCAGCTCCTCGGTGACTCAGCTCCAGTAACTTTGTGTTGTTCCTGCTGTGGGTTTGGGTGTCATGGGGTTTCTCAACGAGGAAGTGTACCCAGTGCTGGTCACTCCATGGGTGTTAAGTGGTGTTGATGAAGTGGACGCAGTTTCCACATGCAAAGATGGCCTCTAAGGTGTACCCTGCCTTGTGGCTCAGTGTGGTGAAGAGTTGGCTCAGTTCAATGTTAGCAAGCATCTGCCAGAGGGTAATGGATTTGGAGTTGTTGTGGTATGTGAGCTGGAGGCTCCGCTCGGGAATGAGTACGTAGTCCATGGAATAGATGGGGTGGTGTGTGATGATGTTGATGGTATTGGCAAAGCGTTCCCGCACCTCTGTGGGCCCTGTAGGTGAGGGTGCCGCTGACTGTTGCTTATGGCAGGTCTGGATCAGAAAGTCAGGTGTTGGGCTGTGGGGAAGGTCTGGCAGCAAAAGCAGCAGCAGAACTGAATGTATGCCATGTCTGGTGTGGCCCATTGACATTTAAACATTCTCCTGGCGTTGACTGCGAGGAGGACGGATGAGTGGTAGCACTAGACATTAGGAGAGCCAGGGTCACTGCCGGTGTTGGTGTTAGGCTTGCGGACATGCGCAGACAGGCTTGACATTGGTGCGCTGTTGGAGTGCTAGTGATGCAAGAGCTCAGCGCACACAATTAAATAGTCTCGGGGAGGGACGAGCAGCTGTGAGGCAGTGTAATTTGCATTGATGCAGGTAATATGTCACAATTTACACATGGAAAACATGAATTCAAAAGTAGCACAAATCACACATCACAAAACTATTAACACTGCCAACACAGCATGCATAACTACTAATGGACACATCTCTCCATTACATGTCAGAGATGATCAAGGATATGCACTCACCCCATGGATGATGACACCCCTTCGAGCCACTAACACCCAGGCCCAAAGGCACTATAATTTGGCCCTTGGATGCACCAGGTCCTTTGTTGAGCACACATTTGGTGTGCTAAAGTCAGTTAACGGTGCCTTGATATCACAGGTGTCAGACTGTTGTACAGCACAGAAACAGTGTGCAAGATAATCATAGCATGTTGTGTATTGCACAATATATGTGTATGCACCAAGCCAGATGCACCAGACGATGCTCAGGATGATGAAGAAGATGAGGCAGGTGAAGCACACCCCAAAGCTTCTGCAGCAGGAACTGCCCGAAGGAACTGAATCATAAACAATTTCTTCACCTGAGTGAGGAACATCGTGACTGTCCTTAGCAATCATATATCTGGTCAAAATATCCCCAAGCTCAGTATGTGAAAATAAAAACACCACACACATACCCTGTGTGCATGTTTATCCTCTGCATAAGCACATCACTCTGACAACTGTAAGTTTAACATAACGTGGTAATAATATCAAAATTGTAATTTGATGATGGGCATGTCTCCTCTCTACAGACAGTTACTTTTTAGGGTGTCCTTTGTGCAAAACTAGACTTTGTAGGGTTTCAATTCTGGTACAAGAAACTACTTTTTTGAGCGTCTTATGGGTCAAAATATGAACCTGCTGTGTGCTCCACCTGCCCCTCCCCTTTCCTCCGGGGACTTTAACAACTATTCGCGCCTCCCGCTTTCCGGGAGACGCATCGCCGGTGGGCTGATTGTTGGAAGGAGAGCCAGCGCACGGTTGTCCAGAGCACCTACAGCTCCCAAGTGCCAGCGGGGGCCACGACCGGACTGCCTGTCCCTCCCCCGTCCTCCGGTGGGGATATAAACAGCTATCTCTTCCCGCCACACGGGACGCGCGCGGGCGGGCGCCGGGCCAATGGCGGGCCATCGGAGGCAGGAGGAGGCCGGGCTGGGCCCCCCTCTTTTATCTGCCTTCTGCCTCATCAAGCCCCTAAAGATACTGTACATCTATAATTGACAGCTGTCTGAACTCTATCTGCACGCCGGACCTAATCTCACTATAAGGGAGTGTTTGTTTGTTTGCTCTGATATCGGCTTTTGTTCACACTCACGCTCACCTTTCCTTTTGTTATCTTATTGTTATGGGAAAATGGAAGGTCATGGAGGGCGGGGGGTAGCTACAAACAAAAAAGGGAAAAAAGCCAAGGAAGTGCCCCATGCAGTGATGAACTGTGTGCTGACAAGAATAGAAGAAATAGTTAATGATTGTGAAGAAGTATTAGGCTGCAGTAGCACCGAGATCGCAAGCAGTGCCACGCGCGAGGTTGATGAGGCTTTGTCCTTGGCCCAAGGAAGATTAATCCCCTCCATGTTTTCAAAGCAAAATTTCCGCAAGCATTGTGTAAGCATTGAGAACACTACCCGAGCCCCGCCCAAATTAGGATCTGACCCAACCTCCATCATTAATATAGTCTCAGATGCAGAATCTCCCAAGGGGTCAGAACGGGATCAGGTTTTGTCCCCCTTGCCAGAATCCTTAGATGTTATCCCATTGTCACTGGGGGGTCACCTTGAGAAGGCAACTACTGAGAACCATGCTAGCTGTAACCTGTGTGGGGTTTCTAAGATTGAGCTATTAGAGGGGATTCGAGAGCTGGAAAAGATAGTGGCATCCCTAGGAGTCAAGGTGGAGGGCTTAATGGCTGGTCGAGTCGCCACGCCAGCTGCTTCCATTCCATCGCTTCTTTGGGGGCCAATCACAACAGCCAAAAAGGTCGGATCAGACCAATCCAGGGGCGTTCCCTCCAATTTCCCTCCCTTACTGGCCCATGGCATACAGGGCCATGTGGGGATAAACAGTATACCTCCCATTGTTCAGACATATGCTGACTCCGTGAGACCTAGTGTACTCAAAGGGTGCTCTATGGGACAGGGTCCACCCACGGCGGGCAACCATTCCCTGGCCCCTCCCAATCCAGCTATGAATAGGCTACTTACATACATAGGCCTACAAGATGATTTACCACATCGCCCCATCATCAGGCCAACAATTTATATGACACAGGTCCCAAGATTGGCTATAGCAGGGGGCTATGAAAGTAGTGAGTATATCAATAATAAAGCAATACATTGATTGAGGCACACAAGGGGATGTAGATCCATCATACGGGAGGATATGGTCAAAGTGAGGCGGGTCACAATGGCCGATTCCAAGACCGACTGCATAGAGATTCAGTTCTTTGATCCCTTGATAGCAAAGAATTTACTGGCCCTTGAGTTCAGAACAGCTCCCCCTGAGTATTCATCTATCCAGATCCGCCGGTTCCCGCTTTGGTCAGTGGCCCGGGAGGCGGGGGGCTCCGGGCTGGGCCAAGTCGACCTACTAGAGGAGGAGCGGCTAGATGATTTCCCCCCCGGTTCCCGAGATCTACCCAACAGGAGGTGAAGTTGTGGGTCCTGGTCCGTCAAAGCTAGGAGGCGCAGCATGTAAGCTCACTAGGGAGACTCCAATTGATAACCCTGGCATACCGGGCAGGGGTGCGGCGAGAGAAGCCGATTCCAGCACTAAAACTGCGGAGGTAATCCAGGTGATATCCTGGAACATAGTGAAGCTACAAAAAAAAACTAGCTCTTCCTGAATGGAATGAATTTATTGGCAAATATGACACCTACTTGTTCCAGGAGACATGGAGCCTGGTCCCCCTCCATATGCCGGTGTTTACTACATATCATATCCACGCGACCAGCGCAGGCAGAGGACGCCCCTCGGGGGGGGGCTCCATATCCGGGTAAACATCGGGTTGAACTGGTTGGTATCCAAACATTATCCCCATCTCAGGATATCTTGCATTTAACCATTGGAGGGGTTTAAAACGCTGCCCACTTAGAGATTTTTAATATCTATGCTAGAGGGTCTCCAGGTGCTCAAGCGACATCCACTCTAACAGTTTTAGACACAGAGCTGTCGGCTATTACCATCGATGCAGGGATCATTGTCGCAGGCGACGTTAACTGTACCTCCCGAACCCCTGAGTGGTGAAGATATCCTGGGTACTGGAGACGAGGACTCTAAATGGGCCATTCCACCACTAAACTTAGCCCCAATAAAGAGATGGTCCCAAAAAAGCCATACAAATTAACGCTTTGACCCTGGAGCACAATCTAAGAGCAGCCAATGGCAGGACCTGCTCTGACCCCATGGGAGCACATACTTTCAACAGAATCAGTTCCCCCTCCCGTATTGACTATATATTGTTAGACGTGGGTTTATGCTTTATGGGCTGATCTCATCGATATGGAGGTAATTCCAAGCCTCGATAGCGACCACAACCCTCTGTCTATGCAATTTACAAGAGTGACAGCCACTACATCTATTGAGACGGGTAGAACCCAGCTGCTGTCAACAAGGGAGGTATTGCCTTCAAATTGCAACCGCCACCTTAGGTGGCACATGGTTACAAAGCAGGGTCAGACACTGGAAAACATTAGGGATCTTTTGGAGCAGAGGATTTTAGAGCTTGATCCCTTATCCAGCACCACCCCAATGGCCATACAGGATTCTAAGCTCACCAGGATATATCAGGAGACCACGGGAAAGATAGGGGAGTTCTTTCATACAAAAGACAATGGGGGCCGCAAAGCCCACTCCCCACAAGCAATTAATCTGTGGTACTCTGCTCTATGTAGGGAAAGGAGACAGGACTTATCACTAGCCCTTAGAGCAAAAGATCAAACCAAAATAACTAAGGATGGGCGTAGTTCGTGAAGTAGCGTACGCGAAGCTACGCGAAGCTACGCAAAGTGCACTTCGCACTACGCAAACTTCACGTAGCACTACGCGAGCTGCGTGGTAGCATGTTCGCACTGTGCAAGATGTGTTTTCAATGATTGCACAGTGTGGACAAGCATCAGGCACTGTGCAAGCATTGAAAACGGCATCTTGCACAGTGCGAGGTGTAGTTTTCTGCTGCTCGAGTAGATTATTACTCGAGCGGCAGCTTTCTCAACGCGAACAGGTAGTTTCTCATTGAGAGCGGTCGCGAGCATGCCCAACCACTCACAATGAGAAACCTGACCTCCTCGCGTTGAGAATCTCGCCGGGATGTCATTTTGCTTGCTCGCGGTCGCGAACATGACGTTCAGGACCGCGAACAAGCAAAAAATGACCGCTGCACTACGCTACGCTGCACTACGCATGTTCGCACTGTGCTACGTGCAGCTCGCGTAGTGCGAAGTTGCGAAAACTTCGCAAACTCCGCGAGCGTAGCGGAGTGCTTCGCCCAGGGTAAAAATAACCTCAGCGAGGAAGATCTACTATAGGACCATAGATCAAGCGAAGCGGCTGTGGGAAGAAACGCACTGGCAGGAGCTCAAATCTGCTGCCCAGTTGAAAGATTCTACCACATTCTGGGAGCTCATCAACATTAGCACGAGGAAGGGAGCCGAGCCGATATCCAACCACATAACAGGTTGCCAATGGTTTGATCATTTCTATGGCTTGTATTCTGGCGGGGTAGGGAACACACCCCCAGAGCAGGGGACTCGGTTAGCTACCTCTGAGACCCCTAATCCGGGGGAAACTTTTGGGCTCAAGGAGGTACTATCGGCTATTGCAAGCATCGGGCCATGCAAGGCGGCGGGTCCTGACAGCCTTCCAGGCGATTTACTACTCTACGATAAAAATTTTTGGTCCCTCTTTATCCTTCGGGTTTTGAATCTCATTGCGAGTGGACACCCAGTTCCAGACTCCTGGAAGGGCGCTGAGGTAGTGACCATCTACAAAAAGGGGGATAGGGAGGATCCTGCTAACTACAGACCGATTAGTTTAATCGATGTAGTGCAGAAAGTGGTTGACAGGGTCCTCCTCACTAGATTGAGGTCATGGATAGATGAGGATGATGTCTTGTCACACTTCCAGGCAGGATTTAGACAGGGGGTTGGCACGATGGACCAGGTCTTTAGGTTTTTTGCGATCTACTGGAAATCTGTAATAATCGAGAAAGGCAGCCTTTATCTGGCATTTATTGATTTAAGAACAGCCTTTGACCTGGTCCCTCGTGCCAAGCTCTGGCAGGTACTGTCTGACCTAGGCACTACCCCTCTGATTTTGGATCTCATCGAACGCCTCCATAAGGGGAATTATGTTAGAGTTAGGTGGGGCTGCCAGGGCCAACTGACCGAGAGGGTAGTGGTAGAGAGAGGGGTACGCCAGGGTTGTGTTATGGCCCGGATTCTGTTCTCCCTCTTTGTTAATGGGATGGTAGACCATCTGAGGGAGGACCCAGCCGATGCACCAACCCTGGCATTGGAAAAATTGCCCACGCTGCTTTTTGCAGATGATACCCTCTTGATCTCTAAAAGCCTGATGGGTATACAAAAACTATTAGATTGTTTTAGCCAGTTCTGTGACTCCAAAGGATTGTGTATAAATACAACCAAAACTAAGCTAATGCCACTGGCACCATCGAATCGATTTAGAAACACCATCAAGTTGAATGACTCTCCATTAGAATTAGTCGAAGCTTTCAACTATCTGGGTGTATGGGTCAACAACTTGATGAAGTGGAACTCCCATCTGTCAAAAATGCTCCTTAATCACAAACACGTGTCGGGCCATCGCAAGACATCAGCATCTTTCCCACAGCCGACCTGTGGCTCCTGCCATTAAAGTCTATGAGGGAAAAGCCTTGCCCTCGTCTTTATACGGGGCGGAACTGTGGGGATTCACGAACACCACTTAGTGAGATCGGCGAATAAGTTCTTTAGAGATCTGGTCTCGCTTCCTCCATTGACCCCACTAGTCCCGCTCCGTTATGACTACGGGAAACATCCAATAAATGAATTAGCAAGGTTACGCCCCCTACTATTTTGGGTACGCCTCTGAAGGACTCCGGAACTTTGAAACTACGCCTCTGCCTTGACTGAACTAGTCCTACTAGACACAGGCCACAAGATAACTTGGGTATCTAAATTGAAACAGCTGGTGGGGGACATCGGATTGGCAGAGGCTTGGGAGAGCCAGACTACACCGCCAAAATAAAGCAGTCAAGAAGGCCTATTGGGAGTGGGTTTCCAAGGAAGCCACACGAAATCAGAAACATGGTACCTTGATGGAGAAATTCCTAGACCACAAGCTCGCCCCCAAACTGGAACCCTTTCTTGACTTTATCGAATCCCCGAGAGATAGGGTACTCTATTTGATGCTGAGGTTTGGTACCCTCCCATTGAATGATTTCATAGTAGGGTGGAAACACACGAAGGAGAATGACAGCAGGTGCCCGCGTTGTGCTTGCCCTATGGAATCCATTCCCCATTTTCTTTTTGCCTGCCCGGCGTACAAACAGGCGGGAAGAAAATGGCTGAAACCTGTGTTTTCCAACCTGGGATCCAAGAACTATAGGGAGTTATTGCACATTTTAACAACAGAGACCTCCATCCCTAGTGTAATCTGTGGGACAGCCAAATACTTGGGATGTGCCTGGCTGACAAGAACTAAGCTTCTCAGGGCAACCAAAGCACAGACCTAGGAACCTTAGTAATGTCACCCTCCATTGTTATGGCCTCTATTTTTATATGGATTGTTTTTAATCTTGTACAGTCTTTTTTATGGAATGTTTTATAGTTTGTATAACTTGTTATAAGTATGTCCCATCCTTTTTGTACTGCTTGTATGACAAAGCGATATCACTTCTTCTTTTAACATTGGATGGATTAATATGATGAACTGATTGTGTACACTTTTATGATATTTGTATACAACAACATTTAGGGTGTCATTTGTGGTTAACTATGAATTTTATGGTGTCATTTTGGGTAAACGGGTAAATTATGGATTTTAGGGTATCATTTGGGGTAAATTATTAATTTTAGGGTGTCAATTGGGTTAAATTATGATTTTTAGGGTGTCATTTGGGGTAAATTATGAATTTTAGGGTGTCATTTGTGGTTAACTTAGAATTTTAGGGTGTAATTTGGGGTGAATTATGAATTTTAGATTGTAATTTTGGGTAAATTATGGATTTTAGGGTGTCACATTGGGTAATTTATGGATTTTAAGGTGTCATTTGGGGTTAAAACAAGCTCCTCATGGTGTTTTTGGGGAACTGAAATGAAATTTCATCTAAGACTGTTCATCTGTGTAAGAATCTGCACTAAGCGTTAATGGCAGCACAATGTTTTTTTCATACTCGTGATGGAACAACCATAGCTCAGCACATTGAACAATACGAAATATTACCCCTAAACCCAATTGAGCTAATATTTTTGGAAGCTCTTTTTGCACTGTTTTTAATAAGGATTACAAGAGATGCCCTAATAAAAGTTTTCTCTCTTCTAAATCCTCTTTTAGCTTCACTTTTACACCTTTGCACTGCACTTATTATATTTCTCACCTAAAAGTTGTGATCACATCTATATTCATATGAAGAGCTGGTTTCCTATGTGACCTGGTCGAGATACAATCCACTAGAATGTCCTCTATGATCAAGAGGTACAGTGGATGGTAGGGAGGATACCCAGATGGCGATGCTGATTACTGCGGTGAGTGATGGGAATCCGATTGCTTGCATGGGTCTTCTTATTCTATACATTGGCCTAGTGAGTGTTCAGCCACCTGACCTGTTTCCATGTGTGCTGCATGATGCAGCACAGATGAAAGTGTGAGTAGGGCCCTTCCATGATTGCTCCTATGCAGGTAGGGTAACCTTCCTACAAATTAACAAGCCCCCACTTCACACAGACACACTTGCACTCTTGTGCAAGAGTGCCTGTGTTTGAACAGACTTGATGAACTGCACACATTCGCTGGCGGACATGCAGGGCTGCCAATGAGCATTGTATATATGATGCAGCACTGTGTTACAAGAGGGGATGAGGGTGGCGCTACACATGGAGGGCTAATGCCACCCTCATCTGATTCCTTATACATGTCACCCTCAGTCAGGGTATGTCATCGCACAATCATGTGACATTGACAGTCTCATGTGGTTGTGACAGAACATGTCCCATTACGAGACAAGGGGAAACTGGTTTAGCTTGGTCATGAAGTGTAGGAGGATGAGGATTCCTCCTCTTGGAATACAGGGCCCACACACACCGGCAAGTTGTCATGCTTCATCATATTGTTGCAGGGATTCTGCAGGTACACAGAACTATGTGCAGGAAACCAGGACCTCAGTGAGTAGTAGCGTACCAGAAAACCCACCTCGGTGCCCAGAACCCCAATCCGACTAGCTATAGTGTCTCATTCGTTCTCCGTACTACAGCGAAGCTACCAATGATTAGACATCCTATAACATGTCACTCTGACCCTCTCAGGAATCGCAGGAAGAAGAACACTCTTTTATTCAAACATTCATACTTGTCCACAATGTGAGAAAACAGTGACACGGTATATTTTAAAATGTTTATTTTAACTAACATGCTCTATAATGCAGTACTAGCAGCAAAATGCATGAGAACAATATAATCAGCATGGCTACAATTCAATATAACACAAAAGGGGATACCATACTATAATGACAGTGAAAATAGGACTACAGCACCTTACCACGCTCCCAGTGCTATGAGCTTGTTAATTGTGATCATAGAAGACCTCTGGGCTTTGTCAGGGGGACCCCATACCTCCAAGTTTAGATGCAAGGAATTACATCTCAGGACAAGCGCAGCTCTTCTTCATTGGAATGAATTTCTCCAAGTGCCTTTTCATGCATGCAATGCCATATTAAAAGCACCCCACTTTCAGTAGTGCATCTGTGTTCTATGTTGTGTCTATGGGTGGGGGACTGACCAAAGTGAATCAACAGCATACAATAATTTTCGACCTTGAACACGCTGTGCAGACGAGGAGCACAGTGTACAGCTAAATGTTTGCAAGGCAGACAGTGCGAAAATGCACCAGCAGACTACCCATGAGAATAAAGTCATGTAGTAACACGTGCAAAAGCTGCAAAATGTCTGCTAAGCATGTACTAGCTAATGCTAACTTAGCAATGTTTGCAGTTAATCCCATGACCTCACAACACCCTCCCATGGTCAGGCAGGCCATCGGACAGAGGTTTATGGAGAACACAGAGTTCAAAAAGTCTGAGCAAGAAGTAAGAGCATTGATTTTTAAGTGATTTCAGATTCCTGCAGAGGAAGGCAATTTGAAATCCAGCAAAAAACTTTTGGAGAAAAGAAAAAATAAATCTTTTGTCTTTCAAAAAAGTTGACGTATACAAAATAACAACAAAGAGGAAAGAGCGAAAAGAAAAAAAGAATCCTGCAGATGACCGGTGCCAGCCAAGTTAATCCATCAAAGTGTATGAGCAGTAGGTAGCAACAGCCTCCAAGAGGAAGTCATTGTTATTGTCAGAAAAAAGAGACGCCATCCACTCAAGTAAACAGAAATAACCAACATGTTCCTCAATAAGTGGTGCCTCCAGCACCAACAGAGGACAATTTGTGTGATACTCGATGTAACTTCGTTGTAGGAAATCTTGTACCGCAGCACAGATATCTCAATGTGCCAAAACTCCAAGTGCAGCCGCGCAGGCCTTAATCCGAACAACGGAACACTCTTGCTCATGGGACAGTAAGGGGCTCATTAGCAGATCAAAATCCGGTGCAGGAGACACCGTATTGGAGAGGCAAAGGTCCAATGCCCATTCAGATGAACATTCCAGGCAGGTGAAGACAGGTTGCACGAAAGTGTAATATGCAAAACAAAAGGACAATCCATAAGCCACGCTGAGTGTGGCCATGGGCAGACTACCATAGAATTCAAGCATACGGTTATGAAGCATCTTCAGACAGTCTTGGCTGTCTGTGTAGGGCCACAGGAGGATCAGCCATTGAGTAGCAGGCAAATTAACAGCAGTACTCCAGCAGCAAAGGCAAGCTATAGTGACTACCAATAAACGCTGGTATCACACTAAATATAGTTTGGAAAGAAGTCACAAGGCCAGAGCCCACAACTTCAAAAAAATGGGATAAACCTGTAATATGAGAGGCATTGAAATTAGGTAATGACCACACCTCCTGAAGGAAAGCACTGACTGAGGATTCATAGCGGCCTAGGGGGTAATGCTTCATGCAGGAGCTACATTTAAACAAAGGAAATGGTAAGATTATCACCCCATGGATGAGCCAGACAGCTGTGTCAGTTTCGGACACAGAAAAATGCAAAGGATCTAACTTCTCAATATGTAAAAGCATGTATGTAGCATCTTTCATGAACATAAATCGCTGTTTGTCTTTTAAGTTAAAAGGCAAAAATAAAGATGATGCATTCAAATAATCCCGAGGAACTTTCCTCATTTTAAGAGTTTGTAATGTCCATGCAAATTGCATTACTGAAAGCAATTGATTCTGCCCATGATACAAAACAGACACATCATCTTGTACAATTTCAACAACCGATGAAACAATATTGTCCAATGTGTAAATGTGGGAAGAAAGTGTGTTAATACCATTATCAACGACAGCAAGGACTTTTTCTAAATTAGCCTGGTCTATCGCCCTTAAACAGGAAGCAGCCTCAATTTGAGACAGCTTCTATATTTCATTATAGGCTGTGTAAATAAATCATTTCGATCTAGCACCAGCAGGCCCTTTTATAAAATCTGTCAAATCAATGTCACCTGATAATAACGACAAATGTTGTCTTATTAACGGCAGTGTTGAGTGTTTTAACCAGTTTTGACATAATTTTCCAACAGAGTAGGTGGTTAATGAATGGGAGTTAGAAAAAGGTGACTCAGGCCTATCCGGTGTATAGCCAGGGGCCTTGTCATGGAAACGGAGTTGGCAAGCATATGAACTGGTCTGCCAAACCAACCAACCTAGGGGGTCTAAAGCAGAAATATTAAAAGTATCATTTAGAAACAATGATTGAAAGTTTTCAATTGAATAATCAGTATGATTGGTCCAGTTCAGATATGTAGCCTGGGCAGGAATGGAAGGGGCATTCATTTGCTTCGAAGTAGCCAATCCAAAACAAGTAGTCTGATAGACCGAATCATTCAAAAAATTATTTGAGTCGGGATGAGGCACATGCGATGTAAAGCTTCAGAGCCACGCACCTGCCAGGATCTGGAATACCAAACAGATGTAAGATCTCCTGTGGCCTTCCACAGATCATAGGCACCCACTGACAATTCATAAATAAAGGATTGGGAATACACTAATTTGATGTGGGTGAGCATCACTTTAGGATTGGACTAAACATTTAATCTAAAATAAAATGATTCTGGTTCCCGCTGTCCACTGCTGCCTGTAGCTACCTGCTGAGTCTCTTTCGCGGTTAGAGCCGCTGACACCGCATTCTGCCAATTACAGTGCCAGGAGGCACTTCAAAATCGAGCGCTGGCCTTCCGCAGCACGGGTTCCGCTGTCCACTGCTGCCTGCTGCTAACTGCTGAGTCTCATTCGCGGCCGGAGCCGCTGATGCCGCATTCCGCCAATCACAGCACCAGGAGGCACTTCAAAATCAACCGCGGGCTCCCGCAACGTGGGACGCTTGCTGGCGTGCCCGAGCAAAGCAGCATACGGAAACAGTGACTAGGCAGGTGAGTGCCCCACTGTTAAATATTAACTTTATTGAGAGTATTCTTGTCCTGTCACCTACGCAATTCTATCATGAACAGCAATTATGGGAAAATGCACAATGCTTCCACCAGTACACCCATTAACTGTTAGTATTGACAGAATCCTTGAGAGGGCGGTTACTATTGTTTCAGGTGAAATAGAACTCACAGAGTGGCGCCTGTCCCTGGATATCGAGTGACGGGTGGCTATTTCAAATCTTAGAGGCGCCCTAGCAGATCTTACCCCAGAAACACTTCTGTCCCAACCCAGCGTTCATGAAATTGATAAACCCCCCAGACTGTAAATGGGAGCAACAGCGGGCTGGTTACAACTGGGTCAGCTGAGCCTCACACTGTTAATAACACTGCCATGTCTGTAGGAATTCCTGCGGCTAAACAGAAGAGAAATGCTGGAAATACTATCAGCACCAAAAGGAAGCAGCCCCCTCGCACCAATCATGCACAAACTTGTCTCACTGCTTGGATACAACCACCTCTAACCAATGACACTGATAGCCGCGAAGTATCTGAATCTCCGTTGACAACACTGACAACAAAGCTGTGCTGTTCAACTAGCACTCAGACCGAGGCAACACCGTGTATGGAAAGCTGTGAGGCTGATGTCGCTGCACTAGTCTACAAACAAGTCAATGAACTTTTGGAGAAAAAACTTGCTCCGATAAAAGGCCACCCACCAAGGAATGCGCAATTGTCCACCACTACCAAGGGAGGTGAAGGGGGCACTAAGGGTGTAACAACGAGTAAAACGGGTATACTGATCCATGCTCCACCAGGAATTCAACCCCCTACTGTTAGGGCTACCACTTCTGTAAGCAATTAACCCAAATTAAAATCAGGTTGTCAAGGCATTGTACCCACCGGTAATTATCCTATCACCACACTCACCCATACCAACCAAGAGAACAGAAATGGCCCTAGTTGACCTGGTGGGGCAGTTCAGTTCACACCGACTGGCAATTTTAGTAGTAATGATCTATTCACTGTCAACAGCAAGCCCCCAACAGGCAATCAAGACATTCTGTGTCTGCCGCCTGCTGCATGTCCCTATGGCCTGCTCTTGGCCGGTGTACCAACTCTAAAAAAGTATCAGTTCGAGCCATGGGACCAACTACCCAACAAAGGTGTAGACTGGCTATCAAGGAATAAGAGGTTCCAAGTATCGGACATGAGGGACATTATCATGGTACATAGAGTTGGGTGGGTTGGCACATCTAAAAAGAATATCGAGAGGGACTGCATTGTAGTTACTTTTCGCAGGCCAGCTTTGGTGAGACACCTGTTAAGAACCTGTAAGCATGAATCACTCAAGAGCTCTAACATATGCTCACTATAACTTGGCTACTTCTATAAGCCAAACCATGGGCCCTGTCCCAATGTGACTCTTCCAACCCATACTTTTAATAGATTCCATGCGCTCTCTGAGCTGTACTCGCAAGATTGACTACCCTCTCCTGTCGCTGTTGCTCTCGTCCCTGCAGGCAACTGTTTTATTTCTGCGACTGTGGAAGTACCCATCTTTGATGTCAGTCCCACCAATATCAAGGACGTTAGTACCCCCAGTTCTAATGTATCCTGCCCTTTAACTCAATTAGTGCAGGCAAACTTGGTTAACTCCAGTCATACTCTGACCATTACTGAAGATGCTATGATGAAGCTTCCTTCTTGGAACACAGCAGGCTTAAGGTAAAAAAGGAGGACACTTTTTAGGAGCACTACCTTGCCACACACCACATTATTGCTCTACAAGAAACATAGGAGCCCACTGACTATTTCTATCTTTACGGATGTGTGTCATTTAGCAAACTTGCCATTTCGTCAAATATGGGTAGAGCCGGGGGGGGCTTCTTTTGATAATTAATCTTAAAGTTACCTATAGTGCCAAGTTGATTGACTCCTGTTCGCTTCATGTTCTAGCTGTGGAACTAAACAAGTGGAAAAAACAAGGACCCCCTGAACAGTGGATAGTTTGATTCCTAGGACAGGGTATAACTATCCCTATCTATGAAAATAATTGTGGCTACTCCTGCAGAAGGCGTTGTGTAAGCCAAAACATGCATCGAAAGTCTAAAGATTTCACTACTTTTTATACCTTTTAAGTTTTTGTTTATGTATTTGCTGTTATTATGAATTTAAATGCATTAAGGATTATGTAAATCATGCAGTTTCTATATATGTGAATTTTTAGCAAATAATCATTAAAGAGTGAATATATGTTTTATATATTTTTTCCCCTTTTCCTTTGTTTCTCCTTATTTAACTTTATTTATATATGATGTTTGAATTATGCTGATTGCCTAAGAGTTACTAGCTGTGGAACTGTCAGGGAAGAAACTGCCAACCTTATTAGTGGTAAATTTCTATAATTCCTTTACAAGAATCCATGAGAACGAGCATTTAATGGCAGTAGAGGGTCTTTTTTCTAGCTATGGCAAAGGAACAGAAGCTTATTATGATTTACTAATCCGGGGAGATTTTAACATCCATATCTGCCCCCTTAATTGTTTGGCATTATTGGAGGAGGAAGAAGGCCATTAAGAGCAAAATCACTCAATCTGGCACCTTTCTAGAAAGTATCCTGTCAGCCTCTAATCTGAATTGTTTACAACAATCACATAGGTCAGCATTGGTATCCACCTACGTGGGGCATGGTTGCCATAGCATAATTGATCATATTCTGCTATCCTCCCCATTAAAATCGGCCGTAAGGAACCTAAGTGTCACACAGAACTGTTTTAATGACCATAATCTATTAGTATTGGTCCTTCATCTTCAGGCTTCCCGGCAAGGATAGGGTTACGAGCAAAGTCACTAATAAAACCTTAAAGATTGATCACGCCGAGTGAAGTGGGAAAGGAACATCCCAAAAAGCTTTATTGATAACCTGTATACTACTTGTGCCTCAGAGTTCAAAGTGTGTCTAGATCAGGAATCCCATGCTAGATCCATCTTAGATGCCTTTGAACTAATCACTAAACAGATTGCCTCTAATCTATCCACCACGGCTAGAGCAATGTCCCCAAAACTAAAAAGGTGGTTTGATGATACCTGTGTGGCTACCCATAAGGAGCTTATGAAGGTCCTTAATCAAAAACCAGGGGAGGCAACATTTGTTAGGTATAGTAGGAAGGCCTATAAACGTGCAGCCCAGTGTAGGAAAAAACAGTTCAATGAGATGGCCTGGAAGGAGCTCAGCCAAGCCAGCGTGCTGGGCAATAGCTCAAAATTCTGGTCTGTTGTTAATAGATCTCTTTTTACCGACACACCAAATTCTAGTAGAGATTGCTTAGTCCCCGCAGAGAAATGGGTTCAGCACTTTGGTAAAATCTATAGCGCTGACAACTTAAGTGACCGTTCCCCGAATAGTAGGTTCCCCTCTTGTTTTTAATGCGGATGAAGTCTATAAAGGCATTATTTTAACGTTAGGGGGAAAGGCACCTGGCCCTGATGGAGTACCAGCAGACCTTTATAAGGCAGGTCTTAACACTTGTCTGTAATGCAGCCTGTGTGTCTGGCTTTCCCCCTTCATGGGAAAAAGGCGGTCATTATCCCCATCTTTAAAAAGGGTGCAAGGGATGACACAGCTTGGTACAGTCCCATCTCGCTCCTTGATTCCGCAGCTAAAATCATGGGAAAAGTAGTTTTGGAGCATATAACAGCCTGGCTTGATCATGTCAGCATCATCTCTGACCTCCAATATGGCTTTAGGCAGGGGAAAGGGACAGTGGATCTATGCCTCAACCTCCACTTGGTGATTGGGAAGTATACTGCCGCCAAGGGAGGGGATTTACATCTGGCTTTTATGCTCCTAACCTCAGCCTTCGATCTTGTTAATAGGTCTAAGCTGTGGTTGATCCTTCGTGATATGGGGCTAGATATTGACTTGATCTCCTTTCTGGCTACTCCCCACGATAACACAACGGCTGCAGTACGCTTTAATGAAGATGGGAGCCTGACTGATTCATGGGTTGTAAGGAGAGGGTCCTGCAGGGATGCATATTGGCTCCTTTGATGTTCACCCTCTACATCAACAAACTGGGGGTTGCCTTAACATCTTGCTGGAAAGAGATACCAAGAGCTGGTACCAAAATGATTCCCGCACTTCTATACGCAGATGATGCGGTTTTAGTTTCCAGAACAGCAGGGAGGTTGTAACTACTTTTAAACTGTTTTATTGATTTTATGGACTCTTTGGATTTAATACCTAATTTTAAAAAATCACATGCCATGACCATAGGCTCCCGGAAGGCGGCCACGGCCAAATTCTTTTGTAAGTGGGCTGAGTTACTAAAGGTGTCCACATTCCTATACTTAGGGGATCTATCCGATGACCAACGCTCATGGTGCGCTCATCGCACACAGAAAATAATGTTTTAGCTAGAGGTGCAGGGGCTGAATTAGATTTTGTAAAAAGAATAGGTCCAAAGCCCTTCTCTGTGCTCCTGAAGGTCTACAATGTGAAGTGTATCCAGATGGCCACCTACGGCAGTGACATCTGGGGCTACAAGGATGTGAAAGATATACAAGGGGCCGAAAATAATTTTATGCGCAAACTTCTTTCAGTCTCCATAGCCACATCGATTTTCAATTTACATGAGGAACTGGGAATGGGTTATATCTCAAACCAGATTGCGGTTGCGCCATTTTCACGTTGGCTGAGAATTTGGGCCCAACCTACTTCAAATTTAAATCAACTTATAATCCTAGATTGTATAGCCCTAGAAAAGGCTGTACACATTCCCTGGCTGAAACATATTAAGGATCAGACTGAGATTCTCGGTTGCCCCAGTCTGTTTTTGACTCCCACCCCTTTAGGCAAGACTGCCATTAGAGTTTATAAACAGCAGATTTACATAGATGACAAGGACTAAGAGAGGAGAAAGAACTAATTAAAGCCTCAGTAAGAAGGTTTGATACTCTGAGTCTGGGCCAGGAGATGCCACCATATTTGTCATATGTAAGCAAAGCCTATCATCTTTTTGTTTTGACGGGATTCATATGGTTCCCTGGTTATTGGCTTTTTCTAAAGGTTACTCCAAACCTAAATCATTAAAGCCTTGTCCTGGCGATAATTTCTCTTAGCAAGATACTCTTCACTTAATGTTTTTCTGCACTTATTACGATTCCCTGTGCATAAAGTTATTTGTCCCCTTGCTCAGAGGCTGCAATTTTGTTCAAGTAAGGCCAGTGCTGATCTATTTACAAATATTCCTCTTATGAATTTTATGATGACTCTTGATTTAAACTCTAGGGGCCCGATGTAGGTAATTCTCATTTACCACTTCTTAAATACCAAATTTTACCGATTCGGTATTTAAGAAGTGGTAAATATGAAGGGGGAGATGTAGGTATTTCCAGATGTGTAAATACCGAATCTTTAAGATTCGGTATTTACCGAATCTGGAAATACCGAATCGGTATTTCCTATTGATTCCTATGGGCTGTGAAGCCCATAGGAATCAATGGGCAATACCGATTCTGTAATTACAGAATCGGTAAATACCGAATTTCTCAAGGGTGCAGGGGGTGTCACTTTGACACCCTCTGGCCCCCCCAAAACAGGCTCGGGTGCCATGTGGCAGGCATACATGCCCCAAGGGCAGGTGTGCCTGTCATATGGCAGAGGTGTGCATGCACACAAGTGCATGCACACCGGAATCGGTATTTTACCATCAAATTGGATTTGATGGTAAAATACCGATTTTGTAAGGCTTGTGGGACTCAGCAGAGTCCCACCTACATCTCAAATTTACCGAATCGGTAAAAATACCGATTCGGTATTTTACAGAATCGGTAAATTTACCGATCGGTAAAAATACCGATTCGGTATTTTACAGAATCGGTAAATTTACCGATCGGTAAATTTACCGATTCTGTAAAATTAAGGGCCCTACATACCATTCCTGCAATACCGGTCGGTAACGGCCGAAAATACCGATTTTCGGCCGTTACCGACCCACCTACATCTGGCCCTAGGTATTCTTTATTTTTTCTGATGGCTGGTATTTTTTTTTAAGGTTTTTAATTTTAAAGAGGTATGTTGTCTATGAATTTCGTGTTAACTTGAGCTTTAGATTGACTATTCTTTTTTACCATGAAGAACCGGTTTATTTGAATGTATGACGTTACAACGCATGCTTTTACCACGCATGCTGTTACAACGCAGGTTTTACCACGCATACCATTACAACGCATTACACTTGGGGGTGCTGGATAGTGAATAGTTTAATTTACTATTCCAACTCCAGTCCCCGTGGATAGTAGGGAAGGTGTTGGATAGTAAATTAAACTTATTCCCTATCCTAGAGCGCCCCCCAGTGTAATGCGTTGTAATGGTATGCGTGGTAAAACCTGCGTTGTAACAGCACTGCGTGGTAAAAGTTTCATTGTAATGGTTGTAAACCGTTTATTTAATTTTTGTGTATGCTTGCACTTAACCGTCAAATGGCGGAAGATTGATTTCTATGTTTAAATTCTTAAGGATTTTTTAACATTATGGGGATATGACCTTTTGTATAGGCTTTTATGCTGTCTTATAGAATGTTTTGCTGTACACTTTTATGGCTTTTATCAGCTGAATAAGGTTGATTTGACTTGACTTGACTTGATTCTGGTTTGGATTTATCAAAATCTGTAAAATATTTCAATTTTTTCTAAAGCGTTTTTGAGCTACCTTCCCATGGAGCCGGGCAATGTTACCACTGTGTGTAATTAAAAATATTTCTGAATGTATTAACTTTATGCAGGTGATGATGGCCATGCTGGTAGCAAAACAAATCAGCATGATTTGCAGTATTCAAATACAAATCTTTAGCATCAAATGCAGCATAATACTTCAAATCTGAAAACAAAGATTGTATGGCTTGTACATCCTAATCATCAAACTGCATATTGTGTTTCACTACATGACCCATGGAAACACAAAGTACATTTGGTATGTTAATTATCTCAGTAGGGCCATTAACCGGCCAGGCGGAGATGTTGACAAAAGGCAGGTCCCTTTTCCTGATGTGAGAAGACAAATGCGGGGCCAAAGTTCCATCGACCAGTTTTACAACAGAACGTTCAGGTAAGTAGTGACCATTTATGAGAAGGAAAAAGAATGTCACAAATCCAATTGACCTAAATAGAAAAATGGCAACAAGCACCATCCAGATGTATTTCCAAGACAGAACTAAATTAGTCTGTTCAAACCAGGTCACAAAAATAGAGCATTTGGTAGGGGTCAATGATAATGTAGAGTTCAAGTCAAAAGAGAAATGTGACTGGATAAGGGTATCCGGTTACAAACCATGCAATGACTCAGAAGTGGAATAGCATACTCTGTTTCTTGATTATGGCTGGAAGTAGGGAGGTTTAGCAAAGGGTTAATAACAGAGTCCAACGTTATGGCAGTGTCACGCTGTGTGGTGTCAGAAGTGCCCAACACTGGATCCCTGGAAATTGCCGCACAAGAAGTCGCTTGTGTTATACTATTCAGGATCGGCGTGATGTTGTAACTTGACATTGTCCACAGAGAAGTTTCTGTTGTCTTTCCCATCAGGAAGTGGTGGTAAAATCACTGTACGAGTTCCATTCAGACCAAGCACAGGTGCACGATAAGAGGGGCCAAACTCTTTTTTGTTCTACCCCTTCTCTCGAACCAGGTCTCTGACTTTGGATAGCCAGCCGACTACCGGAATCTGCAGTGCTGCATCAGTGGCAGATGGTAAATGTTCCTTTGCAAGACTGTTTCGGGTCTTTTGAAGCTTCTGTTATAAAGCAAAATGATTATCTACGTCAAAGGATGCGGCAGCCGCCGCCATGTCTAGACCATCAAGGTCTGGTACAAACAATTTCATGCCAACTAGCATTTCGTACGTGGTCCGCCCACCCATAGATCTTCTAAGGAGATTATTTACTGCACGTTGTATGCTATACAAATGGGCAAACCTGTTCCTGCCAGTACCTAAGACCCTGTCTGTCAAGGAATGCTTTAAGTCACGGTTCATTTGCTCCACAACTGAATTACCCCCACGCCTGTTTGGAGATGAAAATTTGACCTGCACTCCCGAAGACCTCATGGCCTCCTTGTACGCCTTAGAGGCCTATGCTCGACCCTGGTCTGAATGGAAGGTGTCACATGCAAAAATTCCCACAAAGACATATAGGGCCCGATTCACAGAACTAACTTAAGACAAAATCCTAAACTTACTACCATTTTGGTATTCACAGAAGGCACTTACTCATTTTGGTATTCACAGAATGCACTTACTCATTTCGGCATTCACAGAAGTTAGGAGTCCTAACTTTAGGACTCTTAAATGCCATCTGTGAATACCAAAAGTCTTAAAGTTTGGATTTTTCCCAATTTAGTAGTAGTAAAGTTAGGACTCCTAACTTTAGGACTCCTAAATGCCTTCTGTGCATACCGAAAGTCTTCAAATTAGGATTTTTCTCAATTTAGTAGTAGTAAAGTTAGGACTCCTAACTTTCGGACTCCTAAATGCCTTCTGTGAATACCAAAAGTCTTAAAATTTGGATTTTTCTCATCTTTACTACTACTAAACTGAGAAAAATCCTAATTTAAATACTTTCGGTATTCACAAAAGGCATTTAGGAGTCCTAAAGTTAGGAGTCCTAACTTTACTACTACTAAACTGAGAAAAAAAACAATTTTAAGAATTTCAGTATTCACAGAAGGCATTTAGGGGTCCAAAAGTTAGTAGTCCTAACTTTACTACTACTAAATTGAGAAAAATCCTAATTTTAAGACTTTCAGTATTCACAGCAGGCCTTTAGGAGTTCTAAAGTAAGGAGTCCTAACTTTACTACTACTAAACTGTGAAAAAAAAACATTTTAAGACTTTCGGTATTCACAGAAGGCATTTAGGAGTCCAAAAGTTAGGAGTCCTAACTTTACTACTACTAAATTGAGAAAAATCCTAATCTTAAGACTTTCGGTATTCACAGAAGGCATTTAGGAGTCCTAAAGTTAGGAGTCCTAACTTTACTACTACTAAATTGAGAAAAATCCTAACTTTAAGACTTTCGGTATTCACAGAAGGCATTTAAGAGTCCTAAAGTTAGGACTCCTAACTTCTGTGAATACCGAAATGAGTAAGTGCATTCTGTGAATACCAAAATGAGTAAGTGCCTTCTGTGAATACCAAAATGGTAGTAAGTTTAGGATTTTGTCTTAAGATAGTTCTGTGAATCGGGCCCGTATATCCCGGATGACAGTTCGAGCGTCAGCACTGCGTTGTGGCCAAACCCAAAGAAAACGTGTGCACGAATCAAATAGCAACTAAGATGAATTTATAGGCAGTATCTGAAGAAAATGCACTGCAGTGATCCAGATAAACACATCCAAAAGGTCTATTAGATATACACAGCGGAGTTTGTGGTGGAAGTGTTACCGTAGATGATTATCTACTGTATATTAGATATTATAGGTTTGTTTATATAAACCATGCCACCCGTAACCCTGCTGTAAGATAGAAACAGTCGCAGACACTCCAGCATGGGCAGAAGCCAAGCCTTCATGTGTTTCTGTTATCAGTGAAAGTCTGTGGTCCGTGTTGGGAATCAACCTGTCACCAACATCATGAACCCCACATAAATAACTTTATCGGGACTGAAGTGATAAGAGTGTCTCGAAGGGAAACCCTGCGGGTAATTGCCACCCTTCTCTGTAGCAGCAATTGCTGCCAAGATGTCATTATCAATCTTATTCATGGATCTCGTAGGCGCTGTAACTGAAAATGTGGCTACTGCCGATTTAGCTGCTTCATCAGCCAAACTATTGCCAACCGCGTGTACTCCTATGCACTGGTGGCCAAGAGTATGAATTACATGTGTGAGAGGCAGACGTTCTTTAAGATTTGCGACTCAAACCCAAAGCATCTTATGCTTAATTGTGATGTCTTTAGAATCACGATATCCATTTTGAAACCAAAAGAATAAGTTGTCATTGAAAGACTGAACACAGTAGTAAGAATCACTTACAATGAGACTAGTCACATTAGGATCTGCAAACTCAAGTGCGAGCACCAGGGCATGCAGCTGAGCTAATTGGGCAGTACAGTCTCCTAGTGCCTGAGTGTGTACAACACTTGACTTGAATTTCCCGTTCACTATGGCACCTGCCACAATTGCGCTTGCTGCTGAATAAAAATGCTTTGACCCTGTCGCCGGTTGCATTGAACCGTCAGTGTAAATGATACAATGGTACTCCTCCAACGGAGGCATAGACAGAGGAGCACAATGAACAAATTCATACTGTAAAAGCTCCTGTGATTGCAGGAAGGAGTCGAAGATGAAGGTGACATCCAAAGATGTCAACGAAGTAGCCCATTGTGTCCAACGTGGATGCAAAGCTTTTGAGTTTGGCACACTTGCTTCCGTCACTGCTTATAGAGCAGGATATGTTGTCACAACCAAAATGTGCTCCCCTGTGCCAGTGCGCATTCCTTCTGGATTGCCACCTGGACAGCTGTCAAGGTCTTCTCAACAGTGGAAAACCACAGTTCAGCCGAAGTGTACAAATGTGACTTGTAAGCAATAGGCACTATGTCTCCTTCATTAAACTTCAAGTATGTGAAACCCACCACGCCTGCCATGATGCGTATCACCAGGTTAGTGTGGTTATCATGTGTCAACAAGTATTTAGATTCAAGAAGATCAGACTGTAAAGATTGCAGGATAGCTGAATGTTCCGGAAGCCAGCAGGCTTTAGCAAAAGTAGGTTGTATTAAAGCATTCAATGGTGTGATACGGCGGACATATTTGGGAATCTCGGTTCGACCGAAGTTTAAAAATCCCAGTAAAGACTGTAATTTTTTCAGGGTTGTAGGATGTCGCAAACGTGCGCATTTCTCCAAGAAGTGAAGCGCCAAGCCACTACCTTCATTATTTAGCTCGTAGCCCAAGAACAATACTGTGTACTCTGCAATGTGTGCTTTTGCAAAGTTAAACTTATAGCTGTAGTCCGCAAAAAATACTATGATGGGGTCCATTCAACGAAAATGCAGCCATAATTCGTCGTCCGTGAGATAAATATCATCAACGTATGAGCACGCATCAGGGTCAATGCCATCTAACAAAGAGACGACACAGGCGGCGAATACACCTGGGCTGTTCTTATAGACCATGGCCAAACACCAGAATTGTTATTGCTTTCCGCAGGCGGTAAAAGAGGTCCATTGACTGCTTTCAGGTGACAGCTTGTAACTAAAAAAGCTGTTGGAAATATCAAGGGTAGTTTTATATTTTTTATGAACAATACTGTCCACTAGAGCAGAACTATGGGTATTCTGAACCGCACAGGTGTGACAATGAGAATTCAAATGTCGGTAATCCAAAACTGAGGTACAACCCATCAGGTTTAGTTACGGTAAACAGAGGGTCATTTATTGGTGACACACATGTCTCAATTACTCCTTGATACTGTAAATGACCTAGAACCAAAGAAACAGTAGCTTTTGCTTCCTGCCGGAGGGGATACTGGGGATGTGGCTCCTGCCGGAGGGTGTACTGGTGTTGTGGCTGTGGCATAGACTGTAATGGTTTCTCATGCGGGGCAGAATCTTTATCCCAGCGCACCTGAGTACGAAACAGTGCTGGTGCAAGCACCAAAGCCCACTCTTCTGCAAAAGCCTTTGCATGCTCCTTAGAGAGGTTATGTGAAAAAAAATTGGGTGTTACTTCCTCAAACCCCGGAGCATGGTTACTATTCCATATAGCACAAAAGAAGAATCCATATTATAATGACAGTGGAAACAGGACTACAGTGCCTTACCACCCTCACTGTGCTATGAGCTAGTTAATTTATAATTATAGAAGACCTCTAGGCTTTGTCAGGGGGGCCCCCTACCTCCAAGTTTAGATGCAAGGAATTACATCCTAGGACAAGCACAGCACTTCTTTGTTGGAATGAATTTCTCCAAGTGCCTTTTCATGCATGCAATGCCATATTAAAAGAACCCGACTTTCAGTTGTGCAGCTGGGTTCTATGTTGTGTCTATGGGCGTGGGACTGACCAAAGTGAATCAACAGCATACATTGTTTTTCGACCTTGGACACGCTGTGCAGGTGAGGAGCACAGTGTACAGCTAATTGTGTGAAAGCCAGACAGTTCTCATGCAAAAATGCACCAGCAGACTATCTACGACAATAAAGCCATGTAGTAACGCTTGCAAAAGCAGCAAAATGACTGCCAAGCATATACTAACTAATAATAACTTAGCAGTGTCTGCAGTTAATCCCATGACCTCACTACAAATGGGCTGCTCCTTGTCATGTCGACGCTGCAATACCTGACGGGCCCGCACAATAGAGCGCACTACCTGAGACACAATCTCAGACATGCACCTTTGCTTCTTTTTATCAGGTTGGGAGACCCATTCCTTAAAATAGTTTTGCTGGTACTCCCTTACCTGTTTTAAATTTCCTTCTGGTTATACACCTCCACTACTTCATCTACACTGATCAGGCCCCTCACCCCCTCAGCACCAAATGTCAAATTGGAATAAAAGAGCCCCTTATAGGGAGCCCGTCAGGTATGCAGAGCCGACTTGACAAAGAGCAGCCCATATGATGAAGCATGACACCTTGCCGGGTGTGTGAGGGCCCTTTATTCCAAGAGGAGGAATCCTCATCCTCCTACACTTCATGACCATGCTAAACCAGTAATTTGGAACAGTATACCTTCTGTATCTTTACTACCAATAGGGCATGTATGCAGGACCTGTCTAAAAAGCACTCAGTCCCTCCTTTGTGATTGGGTACATGTCCCATGCCATGCACTGTCATGTCAGTCTCCCAGCATGTAGTCACTGATCCAGGAATCTACATTTCATTGTCCAGGTCACTCTCTGACTTCACCTTGTAACACTAGAGTGTAGGTTCCCTTGTAACAGTGACCTTGTGTTTCAGATTTGAATGGAGAACATTGACATCGTTTTAAGGACTCACAATTTGTATTTTATCTTATGTTACAGACAAAATGGCGCCAGAGGAATCCCAAGCATTCCAGGTGAGGAAGGACCAGTACTTCCACATAAAGAAGGTTGCTAAATGGTACCGCAACATGACACAGAGGTACCAAGACGACCGGGCAGCATGGGGTTGGTAGTCGGTGCTCGAGGATGTAAGACGTGGGAGTAAGTGTCACACTGGCCATCCCAGACCCCTCTGTCATTGGACATGGGTCCCAGCGTGGTCAGGCAGTTATCCATCCCCCCAACACCACACACCCAAGGGACAATGCCACCTACACCTGCTGATCAGGTGGGTCTGTTTACTGTGCGGGACCGGGGGAACATTGGTAGACAATAATGTTATACTGGCAGAACTACAAAAGGACATGTCCGAGCTTCACAGGCACCTGATGGACTTTAAGGCATGCCTGGGTCTCCCATGAAGATTGGACATGTTGAGCCCCATCCCCCTCTTCTCCCTTCCCCAAATGTTTTATCTTATAGTTTAGATAGTGTTAGGTAGGTATTTTAATGTTAGGTAGTGTAGTTGTATTGTAGGACTAGTTAGTGTTAGATTTTAAGGTAGTTTTAGATATTTATTATTTAAGTATTTGGGGATAGGTTTCCTTTTCCTTTGGGTGGGGGGGTGATGTTTTTGTTGTTAAATTTGTAGGCTAACTGTGTAGTTAGTTTATGTATAGTTTAGATGTCTTTGTCCTGTCACATGATGTGCCTTAAGGGTGTGAAGGCGGTTGATGCCTTAGATATGTCATTGCCTGTTTAGGATTAGTTAGGGTAGATAGTTTAGTTAATTGACCAGTTTTTCCAAGTTATTTTAGATTATATTAGCAGTAGTGATGATTAGTGTCAGTTTAGGGTAGTTAATTTTTGTACTTCAATAATAATGGTTACTAGTTTTGATTTCTGCTTGCACTTATGTCAGGGGTGATGTTGTGGAGTGTGGCGTTTTACCTTGTATGCAACTCATACCATCACTGGACAATCCGTTGAATGTGTGGTCATGACATGTTACTTGGCAGGATGGATTGTGTCAGGATACCTTAGATGTGAGCACAGTAAACGTGGATGGATAACAGGATGGCAAGTAGGATTTATGTCCTAGGCTAGGGACAGTCATTTGTTAAGTTCTTAACTTAACAAACGACTGTATGGCATCAAATTTGGCCACCAGGCTATCAAACCGCACCCCCACCTGATCGGCCATCTCCTGCTGGACCTCTAACGCACAGAGTGTGAAATGCCAGTAGTTGGTCCTCAAGGTCCTGTGAGACAGCTGTGGTCGTAGGTGCTTGCTGCTCTGTGGTTTGTTCAGGAAGGTGGAGATTCCACAGTGCTGCTGGATTGCCCTGCTCCTGGAGATGGGGTGCTGAGTAAGTCTAGCTGCTGTTGGAGGGTGTCATTGTTAATGGTGGCGAATTCCCCTTCTTCATTAGAGAAGAGTGGGACAGGCTGCTGTTCAGGAGGTGATGTTTCTCCCTCTGCAATGTAAAGGGGAGATGCAGTTTAACTGTGTGTTTCATGTATGAAAATGCATTGAATGAGTTTACAAGCCGACTGCATGACCATTGTGACAGTTTGAGGAGATGCATACGTGTTGCCGAATAGTGAATAGTAGTACAACTTTACGGATTATACATTGTCATCTCACAGTTTACAGCTATGACACATGCGAATGGCTAATTTCTACACACAAGCCGCACCAGTTGTGCCCTCTGTTAAGTTGTGAGAGTGATGCAGTTTGTCTCACATTGTAGTCAATGTAGAGTAGCTCAGATTGCTGCCCCTTATCCTTTTCAGGCAGTGTGCCTTTCACTCATGTGCCTTTACAATGGTGAAATGTTGCAAGGAGGGGCAAATATGGGTCTTGATCAGAGTTGTGACACTTGTGCATTGTTAGTCAGCTGATGTCTTGTTTACATCAGGGGCTGTATGTACACACAGAAGTGTCAGTGTGACCTGCTCCTTTAAGGATGAAGTCCACACTCAGGCAGTTCTGTGACGTGCCCTGCACCATGTTAATATGTTTGGGGGCAGGCATGCTATTTATCATGCACTGTCACTTGCTTTGTCAGTGTGGCTCACAGACAGCCAGCTTTGCTCGGTACTGCACATGTGCATGGGTTTGGTGCAAGAATAGTCGTGTGAGGAGGGCCCCCTTTGTGCACATTTGCTACTAAGGCCTACTTGCTGTTTCTATGTGAGCTGCACAATGCGGTATACGTGTGCATCCAGCTAGCTTGGGCTATTGTGTTCTATCTTGTGTGCATGTCGTCAGTCATGTTTTTTCTTGCATGCATTGCTTACTGCCCTCCTGTTGGCTTACCAGTTGTGAGTATGGTGCAGGTTGAGTTTCCATTGTTTATGCTGGCTGTACAGACAATGTCAATATCCATCACACTCAACGTTGACCCCACGTGTGGTGTATGAGTGGGCCTGGATTTGATGGATGTGGATTTACTAAGTCGTATTAGTGGTGCTCAGGCCCTGTTCCCGCCCCTCTCCAAACAGATGCCAATTTCAAGGTGTTGTCTGTTTGTGTTATTGCCATGCAGATAGTCACATGGATGATACGTGCTTTCATGGTACAGATTATTGGATGCCGGGCTTTCGTGTGGATGATTAGGACCATGACTGCATATTTTTTCACTGATACTGTTGACTTACCAAACTGTATGGCAGATGTGTACACTTGATAGTGGAGGAGTGCTATTTGACCTAATGGGTGATGGTGCCATTTAGCTACTTGTCATCATTTGGTGCTACTTTTCTATCCTTGCTTGTTGTCATACTTACGTTGTCATACATTTATACAGGGAGATTGTAGTTCTGTGAGTATGGCACACCGACAAGTAATGTGGTACATATTTGGGTGACACATTCCTGAAATGCATTGTCCATGCACTGTAGTGTTATAGGCATATCCCCCCTGCTCATTGTATTACATTACATTTTGAATGGGGCCTGCTGATTCTGTGCATTGTTGGATATGTACGTTTTAGCCAGTAGGCTACATGATCACTTTGTTGTGACAATGCATGTGTTCATGGTATGCAGAATCACTAGATGCTTTCTCACTTGGTGTACACAGGACTGCTTCTTCTGTACGAGCAAGCGGGAACATTAACTGGAGATGCGGCAGTATGTCTACGTGACCCCCTTGCCTCAACACCACGCACATACGCCTGGTCTGCACCCGCCCTAATCTCTCGGACATAAAAATGAGAATGCAGTGTGAATGTGACTGATCATGTGCATGAGTGGGAATGCAGCAAGTAATGTCAGCACACCTTCACCATTGTGCCTGTGTGTTTGGGTTGTGTGCAAGTTTGTACTTGTGCAGTAGTGTCACCCTTGATGCACATGCACAATCTTGCACACAATTCAGATATACGGGAACATGGATATGTGTGGTGTTAAGGCAAGGGGGCCATTTAGACACCCTGCCACATCTCCAGTCAATGTGGCCCTTTGCTCTTTCACGTACCCCTTATATTGTGATCTGATACTGTACTTGGGCTATATTTGGAAGACATTTTTATGCACATTTCAAGGTCCGTGAGCCCACCAATATGTGTCTTGAAATGTATTGGTAAAGTAGGGTGATATTTGTCTATGTCCCCAGGGCCAAGGGTATCCAGAACATGATCCGCAGTCATGTGGGTGCGCACTGCAATGTATTTAAATGTGCATGGGTGCCATTAGGCCCATCTCCCCGTCCCCCCAGTCCCTGGTTGTTACTCACCCTGTTGGTGTTGTGTCTGGTCATGTTGAGCAGGATCCTGTCCTGGAACGCCAACCACCGTCTCCTTGCTCATGACTTGAGAAACCTGTTCCTGCAAAGCATCCAGCTCCTTCTGTGGCACTGGACTCCTACCTCCAGTCTGCATTGCTGCTTTCACAATAGCTGCAAGTTTCTGCTTGGTCTTGTGCTTAGCATCATGCCAGCGCTTCTTCCAGCCGTCCACTGTCCACCTTACTTCTCCGACGGCATTCACCTTGACTGCGATGGACTGCCATATTTTGTTTGTTGTGCCCAATGACACTGTGGAGCTGACAAATAGTTGTTGTTGGTTTTCTGTCACCTCCACAATCAGGACCTGGTTTTCCTGCGGTCTGAACCAGATCTTTCTCTTCCTCTTCACCTTGGCCTTGCCCTGGGTCTCTGGCAGGGTGATTGGGGGTTGTTGTTGGCTTCTGTACTAGGTCCAGCTTCCTACATAGTTCTTCTCAATAGTTTCTTTTTTTTGTGTTTGAAAAAAATAATAATAATAAATCATTTGTAGAGCGCATGGCTACACAGAGACTGTGTGTCCCCGCGCTAACTGCTAAATAAAATACAGAGATCAAGAGGCAGCTGTGGAGAAGAAGCTCAGGAGAAGTTACATGTTGGGGAACAGAAGAGTTTTCAGTTTTCCCCAAAATCTCAGTTCAGATGGCTCCATCCGCAAGTGGAGCGGGAGCGCGTTCCAGTGTTTGGAGGCTAAGTACCTGAAGGAACTGCCACCCATTCTGGCTCTGAAGATTCGAGGGAGTTTAAATAGCATCATGCCAGATGATCTTAGGTTCCGGGTAGGGCGGTGTATTGTGAGTAGATTTTTTAAATATTCAGGGCCTTTGTCCTGAGCGTTGCGATGAGCATAGCAGAGGGTCTTAAATGTAATTCTCTCCCTAACCGGGAGCCAGTGAAGTTTGACCAGGGCAGCTTTTGCGGAAACTCTACGTGAGAGTCCGAGCACAAGGCGTGCGGCAGCATTCTGCACACATTGCAGTTGATGTAAGCCCTTTTGACTGAGCCCAATCAGAAGGGCATTCCCATAATCCAAATGGGGAGTCACTAGCGCGTGGACAATTGTTTTTCTGGCTCCGGTAGGAAGGAGATCCAATACTTTTCGAAGAACCCTTAGTATGCCAAAGCACCTTCCCGTTACCCTGTTGACATGGGTCTTGCCAGAGAGATCCGAGTCCAGCATAACGCCTAGGTTTCTTACCGACTCCACAGGAATGGGGGGGTTACCCAATTCGCTAGGCCACCATGAGCGAGACCAAGCTGATTTTGCTCTCCCGATCACCAGTAGTTCAGTCTTTTCGCCATTTAGACGAAGGCAGTTGTTATTCATCTAGACCGCTACTGCAGACATACAATTCGAGAAATTGATGGCATCTTCTCTTCGGTCGGGAGTTAGCTTAAACACCAGCTGGGTGTCGTCAGCGTAGCTGACAATGCCCACCCCGAAACCTTCTACAATGTGAGCCAGGGGTTCCATATAGATGTTAAATAACGTAGGGCTCAAACTAGAGCCCTGTGGAACCCCATGGCTCACCTTCCGAAGGGAGGATCTGAAGGGTGGGCAGTATAGCTGAAAGCTTCTGTCGGCCAGAAAGGAACGCAGCCAGTCAAGTGCTGGACCCGTTACCCCCATGTGCGAAAGATGAGACAGCAGCGTTGAGTGCAGCACGGTGTCAAATGCTGCACTAAGGTCCAATAAGACCAACGCTGCCGTCTCGCCTTCGTCCACTATCTGCCGAATACGTTCAGTCGAGTATAGAACTGCCGACTCAGTAGAGTAGCCTGCTCTAAATCCCGATTGTGAGGGGTGGAGGAGAGCTTCTGCCTCCAAATACTCCATGAGCTGTCTGTTCGCGATTTTCTCTATTATTTTAGCACAGAATGGGAGGAGGGAGATGGGGTGGAGATTTTGTAGCTGAGAAATGGGTATGTTGGGCTTTTTCTTTAATGGTATAACTTGCGCAGTTTTCCATACCTCCGGTACGTAGCATTCCTGAAAAGATAGTGTCACCATGTGACTGATATAATCAATTAATATACTTTTCATAACTCCCTTGCACCGGTCCGGTGGACAGGCGTCAGTGGGGGAGCCGTACTGTAAACCATTAATAATACCTAAAAGTTCATGTCTGTCAGGAATTTTAAAGCTAGTAAGGGGTGAGTTGTGTGTTAGGATAGTTCTAGTACCCTCACTGTTTTTTAAGAGAGTTTTGTTGTCTACAAAGGTGGCATGAATTTTATCCACCTTATCTACAAAGAAATCGGCTATTAGATCACATGTCTCAGTTGAGTATGTGTCTTGGGTCTCAAGTCTCGATGGAATCGTGAGTTCTTTGTAGATACTAAATAATTCTTTCGTGGGATTGTCTGCTTGCTCAATTCTATTTTTAAAATGGAGACTTTTTTCCAATTTAACCAATTTCTGATACTTTTTTAACTCTGTTTTGTAACATGATTTAAGTTCAGGCGCATAGCTCTTTCTCCATCTCCGTTCTATGGTTTTGCATTGAGTTTTGGCCATTCTAAGTTTCTCCGAAAACCACGGAGCGGTTCTAGATTGTCTTACCGGTGGTTTGGATGTCCAGGGGGCAACCTTGTCTAGTGCTTTCGACATCCACGTCTCATAGCTATCCCATACCTCCTGTAAGGTGTTACCTAGTGCCGAGGGATGCTCTGCTAAAACACTGTTGAACAGTTCAGGAGTGAATTTCTTCCAGATTCGACGTTTCTGAGGTAGATGTTTTATGGGTTTGGTTCCTAAGGGTTCCTTTTGTATCTCAAATGGAATAATACTATGATCCGACCAAATCAGTGGGATCGGGGGTAAGGCCTTAATACCTTCCCAATTCACAAAAATTGGGTCCAAGAGATGGCCTAGCTGGTGTGTGGGGGCTGTAGAGAGTAGTCTAATTCCCACAGAGTTTAAAGCGGCAGCTACCATTTGTGCCTCCCTGGAGTTTATATCTTCAAAGTGAAGATTTAAATCGCCTAGGATGATAAGCTTTTTATATCTGACTGCTAGTTGGGTGGCTGATTCAATGAGTTGGCTGCCAAACTGAGCCGCAGCCCCTGGTGGGCGATAGATCAATAATCCAGTGATCACGTTTTTGGGGTTGATTTTTTCACTATTAGGTAGGGTAGATTTAAGTAGAGTGCATTCCAGTTCTGATTTATAGATTAGTGCTAGCCCTCCTCCACGTTGCTTTTGTCTATCTAGTGTCAATAGACTATAGCTGGGGGGGATTGCTTCAAGGATATCCGGGGAGGATGTATCTTCTAGCCATGTCTCGGTAAGAAACATGGCATCCAGATCTCTGGTTGCCAATAGGTCGTATATCTCTGTTTTATGTTTAATCATGGACCTGCAGTTCAGCAGTATCATGTTAAGTTTAACTTCTTGCGTCTGCATCTTGCTTACCGTAGGAAGCGTCTGATTACATATCTTACAGTCGGGAGGTAAATGCTCAGGCCCTAAGGTATGTAAACAACTATGAATCGGCATCTGGCCAATTGATAATAAGTCTGCCTTAGGGTAATGTAGGCGAAGGCTGCAACTGCATGGGGCGCCTGCTGAATTAGTGGGGCCAGGTGGTCCTGGCCCGTGCCCCGGTCGATCGCGGACGGGCGCAGACGGGCAGGACTTAGGCTTGACTCCAGCGCGTCCGCTGCGCGGAGCCATTACCCTATGTTTTTATAACGTCGTCCGTGCGACGTAAGAGGCAAGCCCTCACTAAAATGGCCGCCACTATTTTCCCTGCCGGTCCCCGAAGATGACGGCCCTACAATCGGCCACTCACTGAGGGGGTAGGCAAGTAATCTGCCAATGCAGTCAGGGAAAATGCTGGTATGATTTTAACAAGCCTTGCCCAGCACCCTGAATCGGTGCGAGATCAGCTTCAGCATCGATGTTCAGCAATATTAAGCGTGAAGCGCTAATGCCAGGGGGGAGGGGGGAAGGACACACGGGAAAAATGCTCAGCCAAATAAAACAACGGTTTTTAAAAACAACCTCCCGGCTCACGCCTCAGGGGTCAATGTAATAGCAGTCTCCTTACCGCGGTGCTTCTACTGTTTTTATAACGTCGTCCGTGCGACGTAAGAGGCGAGCCCTCACTAAGATGGCCACCACTATTTTCCCTGCCGGTCCCCGAAGATGACGGCCTTACAATCGGCCACTCACTGAGGGGGGTAGGCCAGTAATCTGCCAATGCAGTCAGGGAAAATGCTGGTATGATTTTAACAAGCCTTGCCCAGCACCCTGAATCGGTGCGAGATCAGCTTCAGCCACGATGTTCAGCAGTATTAAGCGTGAAGCGCTAATGCCAGGGGGGAGGGGGGAAGGACACACTGTAAAAATGCTCAGCCAAATAAAACAACGGTTTTTAAAAACAACCTCCCGGCTCACGCCTCAGGGGTCAATGTAATAGCAGTCTCCTTACCGCGGTGCTTCTACTGTTTTTATAACGTCGTCCGTGCGACGTAAGAGGCGAGCCCTCACTAAGATGGCCGCCACTATTTTCCCTGCCGGTCCCCGAAGATGACGGCCCTACAATCGGCCACTCACTGAGGGGGGTAGGCAAGTAATCTGCCAATGCAGTCAGGGAAAATGCTGGGATGATTTTAACAAGCCTTGCCCAGCACCCTGAATCGGTGCGAGATCAACTTCAGCCACGATGTTCAGCAGTATTAAGCGTGAAGCGCTAAGGCCACGGGGGAGGGGGGAAGGACACACGGGAAAAATGCTCAGCCAAATAAAACAACGGTTTTTAAAAACAACCTCCCGACTCACGTCTCAGGGGTCAATGTAATAGCAGTCTCCTTACCGCGGTGCTTCTACTGTTTTTATAATGTCGTCCGTGCGACGTAAGAGGCGAGCCCTCACTAAGATGGCCGCCACTATTTTCCCTGCCGGTCCCCGAAGATGACGGCCCTACAATTGGCCACTCACTGAGGGGGGTAGGCAAGTAATCTGCCAATGCAGTCAGGGAAAATGCTGGTATGATTTTAACAAGCCTTGCCCAGCACCCTGAATCGGTGCGAGATCAGCTTCAGCCACGATGTTCAGCAGTATTAAGCGTGAAGCGCTAATGCCAGGGGGGAGGGCGGAAGGACACACGGGAAAAATGCTCAGCCAAATAAAACAACGGTTTTTAAAAATAACCTCCCGGCTCACGCCTCAGGGGTCAATGTAATAGCAGCTGCTGAGGGGGCGTTTTATAGTGTTTTTCCCGCCTAGCGTGAAAAAAGTGCACTGAGGCTAATTAGCATGGCGTTCCTGGCTCCTAATTGGCCCATCGCCACTTTTTTCATGTTAGCATTACAATTGTTATCGCCTGTTAGTGGCGTGTTGTGAATACGCCCCTAACACAGCGGTAGTTTCCCGGAGTGCATGGCGATTAAAAAAAATGCACACTTACTGAGGTTAGCGATAGTTTTCTCCATTTGTTGAGAATATCCCCCTATGTATCTTGTTCACAAGTAACATTCAGAATTCAGTCGGACTGCACAAATTCACGTACAAAATGTGGAGTAAACAGTGCAAGTATGTTGAGCTGAGCAGTTAATTAGGTTATGGGGAAAAAGGACCCCCTATATTAATAGGGTACAGTGGCAGGGAATATGCAAATTGAAGAAAACACACCTGTTTTACCGTCCTGAACGTAAACCTTCAACTAAGCAATTTATATATATATATATATATATATATATATATATATATATATATATATATATATATATATATTACTCTCAGAAGGCTCAATTTTGGTACAAACATTTTATTGCACATTTTTTTTCAAATTCATTTTGTATAAACACATACTTTTCACAGAAACATAACCTTACAAAGTAATTATTATGTAGAAATAGTGTGTTCTGACAAAATGAATTTGAAGAAAAGAAAAATATTATTCAATTAAATGCATGTAACAAAATTGATCCTTCTGAGCGTGATATGTATCTTTAACAAATGCCTATTTGAAGGCTGAGCAGCCAATTATACATGCATAGTTTGGATTGTTTGGGTCGGTCAGCGAGTGAAGATTCTGAGAGATTGGGATTGAAATTTCAGCACTCTGCTCTTCAGCAGAGCATTGTATATCCAGCCCCAAGGTCGGAGAACCAATGGCATTCCCTCTCACTCACACTCATAGCATAATTAACAGCGAATAGCCAGAAACAGTGCTAGTCACTGTACAGCTACATGACTTTGCTGGCATGATGGTTCCCACACCTAATATTGTAAGGCGGGCCCAACTCGGGCACGCACCATTATGGTGGTCTCGCCGGGCCACCGCACCCAGGGGAAGGCAGGGAGCGCCACACACAGTGGTGACGTGGCATCCGGGCGTGAACCAGAAGCACTTTCACGTGCTTCCAGTTCACATGTTGGAGCAACGTCAGGCAGGATGGTTGTAACCGGCTTGCCTGGCACCTAAAAGTTTAAAAGGATGGGAAGCAGAGTGAACAGTCTCTGTTCACCCCTCCCTAGCCGCTGACAGGACACGCAGGGACAGGGCCTCAGGCTGAGGCCCCAACAAAACTTTTACATTTGTATTTTTGTCTTTGCAGGTTTCGACGGAGTGGAGTGTGTGTTTGTGTCCTCTGTTTTCTTTTCCCTGCAGGTAGAGGGCAAGGAGGCAGCGTCGAGTGGCTGTTGGGGGCTGGGGCGCGAGCAGCTGTGTCAATGTTGCAGCGGCTTTTTGTGTTGCAGAGCGGAGCGTTATCTTGGCGACGTGGGAGAGGGTCAGCTGGGTTTTCGGCAGTGTATACCATGTTTTGTAGCAGGTAGAGCGCGGCTGGGGCGGGGCAGGCAATTTTGGCAGCATTACATTCCAGTTCAGCTGTTTAGACTCAGCGCATACAGTGCAATCAGGACAGTCATTAATTTTATGAGCGCTGGGGGCATTACTGGCAATAACGTGGGGCGCTTTTAAGAGCTGTTAGACTCACTGCTTGCAGAGCGGCCGGGGCAGGCAGTGTTTTAAGCGCTGGGAGCATTTCTGGCATTAACGTTTGGTGCTTTTACTGCAGAAACAGCAACAGGAGCAGCGCATGTGGGGGAGTGAGGTGACTTAAGGCCAGATTTTGCAGCCATCACTACTGGCATTCAAAGGAGGCAATAAAGCAGGAGGATTTCCCCCCCCCCCCCCTTTGTTGTTTCTTCATTGTTCCCCATACAGTTACAAAGCAGCCAGGGGCAGCCAAACAGACAACAGTGCCAGGCCACCGCACCCAGGGGAAGGCAGGGAGCAAACCGCACAGTAGTGACGTGGCGTCCTGCCTCCCCTGCACCATCACGCCTGATTGGGTATCCATTGTGTAACCCAAAGGAGTTAGGTCCTTATTGGACGTGGACAAGGCTGGACCATTTATAATTGCAAAAAACACACAAATGCCTAGACCACTCTTTTTTTTAAAAAGAACAAAAACAATTAATGAAGGTCAAGAATACTCCTTATTGAATTCTGATCTGGTAGTTATATTTTATACCATTGACTTCTTTTTTTACTTTCAAAGTTTTTTTTACATATATATTCATTAGCAAAGATAGGACAAACTGTACATATATTTACAATACTATACAAACCAAATCATAAACCAAACATGTCACAATATATCTACACAAACTCAAAAAAACATCATCACAACAAAAAACACATTAAATTGATCAATGATAGTGTGGTCCGACATGATTCCTAGATTCGAGTGGAGAGGGGGTGAGTCTATATGGGCTCTAAATAATTTGGTGAAATGGATTAACAAGAAAATGGGAAAGATATTCAGGACCCCGAATCTATAGTTCATTGGTGCATCCGAAGGGAGCAGTTTTTCCTGCGGGATGGGGTTCATCTCTCAAGTCATGGCAACCAGATATTCATTGAAAACATAATGGCATAGTTAGAGGGAGCAAGGCGCAGGACATGAACTTCCAGTAGGCAGTGGGGGGAGGCCATATAGTCGGGCAACTATTCTGGCCTGTGGCGGTAAGGTCATGATTGGTGAGCATAGTTTTTGGTCCTTGGTGGGCATTACTATTGTAAAATGGGGACGCACGGGGGAGGTATCCATCCGGTAAGCTGGGCCCCTATGCAAGGTCATGCAGGGTAGGAGGTGGGGGCCTAGCTAGATCAGGATCTTGGGATGCCAGTCATTGACCTTGCAGTAGGCTCTAACAGGGATACGCAGAAACGTAATATCTTGATCACTTAGATTACAATAGGATTGGCTGTGAACTGGAAACATGTTAAGGTTAGCCAATTGACATCATGTACTTCTCAATGTATTGGACTTTCTGCGTATTGTGCATAATGTAAATAAAATGATTATTAATGTTTTTAAGATTTTATATAATAAAATATGTCCGGGCTACTATGACCACTAATCCAAACAGTTGTGGTGTTTGCATTGTTTTGCCTTGGGGGAAAGTGAGGGGCGGCGAGCCTCCAAGGGAGTGGGGAGGGTATATGTCCTATGGAAGGGAGGGGTTTTTAGGCAGTACCAGACCATATTGGAAGGCTGGCCCAACTCAGGCACGCCGCCATTATGGCGGTTTCCCTGGGCCCCCACATCCAGGGGAAGGCAGGCAGCGCTGCGCACAGTAGTGACGTGGTGTCCTGCATCCCCTGGAACATCACGCCTGATTGGGTATCCGGGTGTGAACCGGAAGTACGTTCAAGTGCTTCTGGTTCACGCGTTGGAGCAAAGTCAGGCAGGCCATTTGGAACCGGCTTGCCTGGCACCTAAAAGGTTAAAAGGCTGGGGAACAGAGCAAACAGTCTCTAATCACTGCTCCCCAGCCGCCGACAGGACACACAGGGAAAGGGCCTCAGGCTGAGGCCCCAACAAACTTTTTTACTCACCCACCATCCCCTAAGTCAGATGTTATGGTTTAATCAGTATGTTTTTCTGTTTACAGGAGGAGTAATGAAAAATAATATACATAGTTTGTTGTGGTTTTCTTAATGTTTGTATAAAAAGATTTGCTTTTCTTAATTAAACGTTTTTTTCAGGATACCTAATTTTATTGTATTTTTTATGCATTTTTTCTTTGGTCATGCGGTAAGGTCATGATTGGTGAGCATAATTTTCGGTCCTTAGCGGGCATCACCAATGTAAAATGGGGACACCCGAGATGAGACAGAGGGAAGTCCAGGGGCAGTTACAGCCGGTAGGCTGGAGGGGTGCGGGCGAGGGAAGTCTTGCTTCCAGTAGGCTGGTTGGCCAATCCCCACACGTGCAAGTGCTCAAAGGCACAGGAGGCATAATTGCTGCGCCCCTTTTTATGGAGTATTAACATTGAGGGAGTAGGGGAGGACCGGGGAAGGTATCGATCCAGTAAGCTGGGCCCCCTCTGCAAGTTCACGCCGGTAAGGAGGTGGGGGCCTGGTATCTAGGGGTCCATTCTTGACATATTGTGGGTATTCTGGTCATGTTGGGCATGTTGGCACTATCTTTGAATAATGGTACACATTCTTGCTACATTATAAGTATCACTAGCATGATGGATCTTAATGATAAACATTTGTGTTGTATTGTGGATATTCTAGTCATTATGAAGTGCCTGCCAGACATACTGGTGACCTTGGTGTAACTCTAAACATCCTAGATCTATCCTAAGCTTCCTTCACATAATTTCAGACAATCATGTCATAATGATGGCGGACATTTCCAGTCATAGTATAGCTGCTTGTTTGATTTCATTGTGGAATATGGTCCTGCATGCTGGATGATGACTGTGTGAGGCAGTAGTATTTGCAAGTGCATAATAATATGACATGCTTTTAATAAGAATCAAATATAATTCATGTATCAAGCGCTGGATGTGAAGTAGTCATTTAGAGTACCCTTCAGGATCTACAGAGTATGAAATTAAATGAAATGATTACGCACTTGTATAGCACACGACTACCCGTAGGCATCTCGGCGCTTGTACGAATACTGCCGAGGAACCCTTCCTGGCCTTTCCCTGTGAGGAGCCCACTCCTGGGCACCCCCAAGGTGAAGTCAGGAATCCTCAGCGTTGTTGGGGCCATTGTAGAGATTAAGCAAGCTATTGCCCAGAGGTGCAGAGTGGGACTCATGATTAGAATAGGCACCGAGGCGAGAATTATCAGGTCCGAGGAAATTGAGCCCGAGACCTGCCGAGGTGGGATATGAACCCTGGTCCCGGCCAGACTACTGCATCAGGGTCTGCCGCTCTAACCATTGAGCCACACTTCTCTACGTTAGGTTCTTTCTGAACGGTAGGAGTTCATTGAGTTGTCTCAGTTTAAAAGGCAGAGTGTTCCACAGCCTAGCAGCAGCAACCCCAAATGATCTGCCTCCTGCTCTAACTTTTTTAAATCGGGGAACTTTTATTAGTTTTGCCCCAGAGGAGCGCAGGGTTCTACTGGGGACATACCATTCAAATTTGCGTTGAAGGGAACTCGGTCCCTTCCCATGCAGAGCTTTAAAAACTAGGCACAAAGATTTAAACTTAATTCTTTGAGTCACAGGAAGTCAGTGCAACTCCGCCAGGGCCCCAGAGGCGGAGGACCGTCTCGACCAGCCAAGTACCAGTTTCGCTGCAGTAGATTGCATCCTCTGCAGTCTGTCCAATAAAAATTTAGGAGACTCAAGAAGCAAAGCATTACAATAGTCAGCTCGACTGAGTATCGTGCTTCGTGCTATCAGGGAGCGAGCCTGATGGGGTAATAGAGGGAAGATCTTCCTGAGAGAGCGAATAATGACAAAGCAGCAGCCCACTGCTTTCGTAACATGTGCCTCAAGAGTGAGGTTACAGTCAAGTGTCACACCTAGGTTACGGAGTGTCTTAACTGGTTGACCAAGGTTAGAGGACTCTGGGGGCCAAAAACTACTGGGCAGCTCAGAGGGATTCCTACGTACATCACAATGCAGCAGCTCTGTTTTAGCTACATTAAATTGTAGTGAGTTTTCCCTCAGCCACTGCGACATGTCTAGCAGGCAGCTATGAAAACCCTCTAGCGAAGTAGACTGCTCTCCCTCAAGAGAGAGGATTAGTTGTGTGTCATCGGCGTAGTTAATAACCCTGATGTTGTATCGCTTGATGACCGCCATCAGGGGTTTCAAATAAACATTGAAAAGAACTGGGCTGATGGCCGAGCCCTGAGGCACACCGTGTAAGACAGGTGTAGAAGCGGATTGGTAGGGGGGGAAGGGACACTGCCTGCTGCCTCCCTGATAAAAAAGAATGAAACCACCTAAGGGCAACACCTGAAACTCCCACCTCTCTTAACCGCCTCAGAAGGATTTTGTGGTTGACCGTATCGAAGGCGGCAGACAGGTTAAGCAGAATCAGTACTGCTGCCTGACCCCTGTCTGCCCGCCCCCGAAGCTCATCCAACACGGTCACCAAAGCCGTCTCGGTGCCATGAGCCGGTCGAAATCCAAACTCCTCCTCCTCCAGGTGTTTAGCTTGTTCTAGGTGTGCGGATAACGTACCACTCACCACCCATTCTACTATTTTAGCAGGGAAGGGGAGAAGGGATATAGGTCTAAAGTTTTTCAGACATTCTGGGTCAAGGGAGGGTTTCTTAAGCAGAGGCGTCACTAGAGATTGCTTCCATTGACTTGGCACCACCCCCTCAACGAGAGACTGATTGCAAATCATACAGAGTGAGGGAAAAAGCTCAGCCCCGAACTCCTTCCAGATTTTACATGGCAGCGGGTCCAGGGGGGAGCCCGATACAATACTGTCCACTATCTTGCAGAAATCCTCAGACTGCAAGGGGGGGAATTCAGAGAGTGACCTAAATGCAGCCTCCTCGTGCTACCACTAGCTACCATCGTACTGATTTCATCAGTGACAGATGACGGAGCATTCATCCCCTCAAAGGGGTAGGACATCCTCCCCAACTCCTCAATAATATTGGCAACTTTATTGTAAAAGAAGCCAGCCAGGTTATCACAAAGTACCTGAGATGGACGGAACTCATTTTTACAGCAGTCTGGTTTAGTTAAGCGTTTAAGGGTATTAAAAATGCTACGAGAGCTCTTTTGGAGCTCTAAGTATCAGTGCGGCAAAGAAGTCGGCCTTCGACCTCTTAATGGCCTTCCTGTATTCTATAATTTTTGCTCTCCATGACCTTTTGTCCTCATCAAGATATTCACGCCTCCATCTCCTCTCAGCCCGATTACAGTCAATTTTCATGTTTTTCAGTTCCTCCCCAAACCAGGGGGCATAAGGTCTCCCCCTGCTCTGACGGGATTTACAGGGTGCAAGAGAGGCCAGGGTCAGAGTGATCTTCCTACAGAGGGCGGTATAATTCTCCTCTACTTGGGCCTCCTGGGAAAAACAGTCTTCCACTGAGAACACCTCCTCAGGACCTCTCTTCCGCGTCAGAGCCCTCTGACGCGGGTATAGTTCCCAAAGAAGAATCCATTCTGCTTAGAAAAGTCAGGCGAGAAAAATGTACAGTAAGGGGAAGTAGAGCACAATGAAAAATCAGGAAACAAAACATCTTGTATTTTCATACTCTGTTATGCACCTCCAGAGGTACTGACCTCATAAGAAGAGACTCTTCAATGTATTGGTTTTGGAAATTAGAATTTCTCCAAATAGAGAGACCACCTTGCATCAGGCCCTTAATATGGTAATGTGTCACCCTTATTTCGAAACTCATGGCATCTGTGATACCATAAAAATAAAGCACAAGTTTAATGTTCTGAGGGCCATGCAGTTTTCTAGAGGCCCACTTCAGTCTTCTGCACTTCATACTATCTGCTACCTGTATACAACCCCTCTTGGTCCTGCAGTGGTGCTAAAGCAAATCCAGCAGTCAGAAGGCTCAACATGATTTAGAAAATAGATTAAAGTTTGATAAATAATATGACACAAACATGACAAAAATCCAATAAGAAGTGGTGCTATGAGTTTTTTAAGTTCTAGGAGAAAATAGCTCCAAAAAGTACAAAGCACCACTTGCAGGTATCTGGTCACACTGGACCTAGGTAAAGTCACAATTTCAGGCTGATTGTGATAGAGTACAGGTCGGATATGGCGATCAGGTTCATCCCAGTTAAGAGTTTGCTTTCTCAATGTCCAAGTCCATTTAAGAAGCCTCAGCTGGAGCTTTGCCTTTTTGGGGGGCCATGAAGTTTTTGTGGTCCTTGTGAGCAGCAGTCATCGCTGAAGCTTCATGTTAGTGGGAGATGTGGATAGCCTCAATTTGGTGTGAAGGGCAAGTCTTCATCAAAAAGTCACATCAGTGAGAGACATAGTGACTGTTGCTAATGCGAGGAGCTGGCTCTTGATTATAAAGAGCCCCAAATATCCAGATTTTCACCTGTAACTTGGTGACAAATTTACGATGCTGGAGGAGTACACTCCGATGCTAGCTAAGGGTCCAGGTCCTTAGGGGAATGTCATGATAATCAGAACTTGTGTGGGAGCTTGTTCTTATTATGAATGCCCTTCATCAAACCGATCCGGCGGAAACAGACGTCTTGTCTTCGCGCTCCAGCAATGCGCCACCTTTACGGCACAGATGCGTCACGCATCTGTGCCGTTTTTGCCCCATGGTGCGCCGCATTATAAATGCGGCGCACCATGGGTGGCGGAGCTGTGGAGCACTGTGGCGCACATTAACTGGCGCATCCCTGGGGATGCGCCAGTTGACATAAATCTGCCCCCATGTGTCTACCTCTATTAACTTTAACATTAGTGCTGAATCTTGCATTATATGCTATATGTTTTCCGAAGCAGTCACACTAGCAGTTCTAATGCATAACATTGCTCCAGCTTTCTGATATACTGCATGCTATCCAGTATTGTAATATAATATTAAAGATTAGGCAATGTGTACTGCTGTTATGACTTGGTGCTGCGATCAATGTAGAAATCTATTTAATATGTGCTTCTCTTTATTGGCCCATACCTATCTTTACCTGAAGCCTACAACTCTAGAAGAAGGACTTAAATGAATAACAGAACTATGTTAATGTTAGAAGCAGCTGTCTGTAGTTGGCAGAGGTATACACTTCTGACAAATAGGGACACACCTTTTCTAGTAAGGGCAAGGGGATCACACACTTAGATAACCCCTACTCACCCCCTTGGTAGCCCCACTCACCCCACACTGACTCATTCAGACCTCTGGAGCCACCCAGCTCCTGTCACACGCACACCAGAACCAGCAGAGACCGGTAGACAGTTAGACAAGAAAATAGCTACTTTCTAAAAGTGCTATTTTCAAACACAGAGTCTAAAAACCATCCACCCAAACGGATGCGTCATTAAACCCTGAGTTCAGGGATACCAAACTCGACATTGCACCATGCTCCCCGAGCCCGCTAGGATTATAGCATTAATAATCCTGGCAGCCCATTCTAAGTTATGGAGAGCAGGTTACCTTACAATGGTGAAAAACAAATATGGCTGTAATTCACTATTAGGACATGCCAACCTTGTCAGGCTTGTCCTACCTTATGCTTACAATGCACCCTGCCCTTGGGCCTACCATAGGGGTGACTAACATGAAGTTAAGGGAAGGTTTAGGGACTGGCAACTAGGTGTACTTGTGCAGTCTGCGTGACAGTACCAGACTGCACGTAGGTCTAGCAATGGCAGACCTTCAGACATACTTTTACTAGGCCGCTCTTGTGGGTGGCACAACATGTGCTGCAAGCCCACTAGCATCATTTGTATTTACAAGCCTTGGCACTCCTGGTGCACTCTACTAGGGACTGACAGTAAACCAAAAAAGCCAAACATGGAATTCAATCAATACAGCAATTTCACATAGGGAGCACTTGCACTGTGGCACTGATCAGCAGTGGCACAGTGCCCAAAGCAATATACCAGCAAAAACATCGTAAACAGAGGAGGCAAACAGAAAAAAAATGGAGAAGAGACTCATGCCAATGATGTCAGGTCTAACACGTGTCCCCTCCAGCTGAAATGTGGGGAGAACTACCCTTACCCTAGGGAGTCCTCATCACTAAGGTGGAAAAATCTGGACAGACCATCAGCATTGGCGTGATCTGTGCCAGGGTGGTGTTCCACCGTGAAGTGCATCCCCTGTAGGGAAATGGACCACCTCAACAGCTTTGGATTCTCACCCCTCATCTGCATCAACCATCTGAGGGGCCTGTGGTCTGTCTGAACCCCGAAGTGAGTCCCAAACAGGTAGGGTCTTAGCTTCTTCAGCGCCCAGACCACAGCAAATGCTTCTCTCTCTATCGCACTCCACCTCTGTTCCCTGGGAAGTAACCTCCTACTGATGAAGGCTACAGGTAAGTCTCGGCCCTCTTCATTCACCTGAGCTAGAACAGCCCCCACGCCATGCTCTGAGGCGTCCGTCTGGACAACAAATTCTTTAGAAAAGTCGGGTGCCTGGAGTATGGGTGCTGTGCACATTGCAGTTTTCAGGGTGTCAAAGGCCGTCTGACAGGCGTCAGTCCAGATCACAAGTCGTGGCTGCTTCCTGGAAGTCAGCGAAGTCAAGGGGTGCACAATGTTACCATAATCCTTGATGAACCTCCTGTAGTAACCCGTGAGACCCAAGAAGGCTCTCACCTGAGTCTGGGTTTTGGGCGGTGCCCATGCCAGGATGGTATCAATCTTGGGTTGCAGGGGGGCCACCTTGCCGCTCCCTACTTGGTGCCCCAAGTACACCACTGAACCCTGCCCAATCTGGCACTTACTGGCTTTGATTGTGAGGCCTGCTCTGCGCAGGGCCAACAACACTTCCTGGAGGTGGCGCAAGTGTTCCTCCCAACTGGCGCTGAACACTGCGATGTCGTCCAGGTAGGCGGCACTGAAATTCTCCAGTCCAGCCAAGACCTGGTTGACCAACCTCTGGAAGGTGGCAGGGGCATTCTTCATCCCAAAGGGCATAACCCGGAACTGGTAGTGCCCATCTGGCGTGGAGAATGCTGACCTCTCTTTTGCCCCCTCAGTCAAGGCGATCTGCCAGTACCCAGACGTTAGATCAAACGTACTTAGGTACCGGGCAGCCCCCAACCGATCTATGAGCTCATCAGCTCTGGGGATGGGGTGCGCGTCAGTCTTGGTGACTGAATTGAGTCCTCGGTAATCCACACAGAACCGAAGTTCCGGTGAAGCACCAGGCGCCGCAGCCTTCGGGACCAAGACCACTGGGCTGGCCCAAGGACTGCTAGAGGACTGAACCACCCCTAAGGCAAACATTTTGGAGACCTCCTACTTGATGTATGCTCTGACCTTGTCAGTCACCCTGTAAGCCTTGTGCTTCACAGGAGTGCTGTCCCCAGTGTCCACTGCAAACACAACAATGATGGACAGAATGTGGATCAATGTCACACATTCACCCCAGTCCAAAGATCTGGGCCCAAATCCATCGTTTTTCCACTCCACACCACCCTGAGTTAGACAATGGCAATATGCAAATCAGCGCTGACCCTGTGCCCCATGGGAACAGTCCAGTCCGAACTACAAAAGCCATGTCCTTCCCAGAACGGAAACAAGCATCCGAGGACCGGCCCGGTTTCGAGGTAACACCTCTCTTCAGCCCGGCTAGCTTCATTCCAGTGGTGTGGAGTGCCTGGGACTAACGTCTGAGCATCCCCAGTACACTTAGAGCGGTAACTGCAAACACAACAATGATGGACAGAATGTGGATCAATGTCACACATTCACCCCAGTCCAAAGATCTGGGCCCAAATCCATCGTTTTTCCACTCCACACCACCCTGGGTTAGACAATGGCGATATGCAAATCAGCGCTGACCCTGTGCCCCATGGGAACAGTCCAGTCCGAACTACAAAAGCCATGTCCTTCCCAGAACGGAAACAAGCATCCGAGGACCGGCCCGGTTTCGAGGTAACACCTCTCTTCAGCCCGGCTAGCTTGATTCCAGTGGTGTGGAGTGCCTGGGACTCACGTCTGAGCATCCCCAGTACACTTAGAGTGGTAACTGCAAACACAACAATGATGGACAGAATGTGGATCAATGTCACACATTCACCCCAGTCCAAAGATCTGGGCCCAAATCCATCGTTTTTCCACTCCACACCACCCTGGGTTAGACAATGGCGATATGCAAATCAGCGCTGACCCTGTGCCCCATGGGAACAGTCCAGTCCGAACTACAAAAGCCATGTCCTTCCCAGAACGGAAACAAGCATCCGAGGACCGGCCCGGTTTCGAGGTAACACCTCTCTTCAGCCCGGCTAGCTTGATTCCAGTGGTGTGGAGTGCCTGGGACTCACGTCTGAGCATCCCCAGTACACTTAGAGCGGTAACTGCAAACACAACAATGATGGACAGAATGTGGATCAATGTCACACATTCACCCCAGTCCAAAGATCTGGGCCCAAATCCATCGTTTTTCCACTCCACACCACCCTGGGTTAGACAATGGCGATATGCAAATCAGCGCTGACCCTGTGCCCCATGGGAACAGTCCAGTCCGAACTACAAAAGCCATGTCCTTCCCAGAACGGAAACAAGCATCCGAGGACCGGCCCGGTTTCGAGGTAACACCTCTCTTCAGCCCGGCTAGCTTGATTCCAGTGGTGTGGAGTGCCTGGGACTCACGTCTGAGCATCCCCAGTACACTTAGAGTGGTAACTGCAAACACAACAATGATGGACAGAATGTGGATCAATGTCACACATTCACCCCAGTCCAAAGATCTGGGCCCAAATCCATCGTTTTTCCACTCCACACCACCCTGGGTTAGACAATGGCGATATGCAAATCAGCGCTGACCCTGTGCCCCATGGGAACAGTCCAGTCCGAACTACAAAAGCCATGTCCTTCCCAGAACGGAAACAAGCATCCGAGGACCGGCCCGGTTTCGAGGTAACACCTCTCTTCAGCCCGGCTAGCTTGATTCCAGTGGTGTGGAGTGCCTGGGACTCACGTCTGAGCATCCCCAGTACACTTAGAGCGGTAACTGCAAACACAACAATGATGGACAGAATGTGGATCAATGTCACACATTCACCCCAGTCCAAAGATCTGGGCCCAAATCCATCGTTTTTCCACTCCACACCACCCTGGGTTAGACAATGGCGATATGCAAATCAGCGCTGACCCTGTGCCCCATGGGAACAGTCCAGTCCGAACTACAAAAGCCATGTCCTTCCCAGAACGGAAACAAGCATCCGAGGACCGGCCCGGTTTTGAGGTAACACCTCTCTTCAGCCCGGCTAGCTTGATTCCAGTGGTGTGGAGTGCCTGGGACTCAGGTCTGAGCATCCCCAGTACACTTAGAGCGGTAACTGCAAACACAACAATGATGGACAGAATGTGGATCAATGTCACACATTCACCCCAGTCCAAAGATCTGGGCCCAAATCCATCGTTTTTCCACTCCACACCACCCTGGGTTAGACAATGGCGATATGCAAATCAGCGCTGACCCTGTGCCCCATGGGAACAGTCCAGTCCGAACTACAAAAGCCATGTCCTTCCCAGAACGGAAACAAGCATCCGAGGACCGGCCCGGTTTCGAGGTAACACCTCTCTTGTAGTTCGGATTTGGGCCCAGATCTTTGGACTGGGGTGAATGTGTGACATTGATCCACATTCTGTCCATCATTGTTGTGTTTGCAGTTACCGCTCTAAGTGTACTGGGGATGCTCAGACGTGATTCCCAGGCACTCCACACCACTGGAATCAAGCTAGCCGGGCTGAAGAGAGGTGTTACCTCGAAACCGGGCCGGTCCTCGGATGCTTGTTTCCGTTCTGGGAAGGACATGGCTTTTGTAGTTCGGACTGGACTGTTCCCATGGGGCACAGGGTCAGCGCTGATTTGCACATCGCCATTGTCTAACCCAGGATGGTGTGGAGTGGAAAAACGATGGATTTGGGCCCAGATCTTTGGACTGGGGTGAATGTGTGACATTGATCCACATTCTGTCCATCATTGTTGTGGTTGCAGTCCCCAGTGTCCACATCATGGACACACCACTGAGTGACACCAGGAATCAAGGAGAACAGATCAGGGAATTGTCCCGACAGTTGGCGACAATCCTGCTGCTGCTCAGGGGTCAGTGTGTCAGAGAGGACTACACCATCCACTGACCCATCTTGCTCTTTTGCATACAGGAGGTCAGGAAGAGGCTCACTCTCCTCCTCCATTCCAGCATCTGTAGCTAGGAGCATGCCCACTTCGGACCTTTCTAAGTGGGGCTTCAAACGGTTGACATGCAGGACCCGCAAGGGGTTCCTGGGAGACTTCAAGTCCACCATGTCGGTGACATCGCTCTTTTTATCCACAACCTCAAACGGTCCAGTCCACCTGTCCTTGAGCGCACAAGGTTCCACAGGGGACATGACCCAAACTTTCTGACCAGGCTGAAGCTCTACCAGAGTGGCCTTCTGGTCGTACCACCGCTTCATCTCTTCCTGGCTGGCCTCCAGATTTGCCTGAGCAAGATCTCTGAAGCGCCTAGTCTGGTTCCTAAAGGCGAGCATGTAACTGTATACATCCTGGGGAGGTTTCCTGGGAGATTGCTCCCAGCCTTCTTTGACCAGACTCAAAGGTCCTCTTACCGGGTGTCCATACAAAAGCTCAAAGGGGCTGAACCCTAGAGACTTCTGTGGCACCTCACGGTAAGCAAACAGCAGGCATGGCAAGAGGACGTCCCATTTACGCCTCATTGGTTCTTCAAGACCCATAATCATGCCTTTAAGGGTACGGTTGAATCTCTCAACCAACCCATTACCTTGAGGGTGGTAAGGAGTGGTGAACTTGTTGGTTACCCCACACTCCTTCCACAGAGACTTCATATAGTTGGAAATGAAGTTGGTGCCCCGGTCTGACACCACCTCTCTGGGGAACCCCATCCGGGAGAAAACACCCATCAGTGCCCGTCCCACCACGGGGGCCGTCACTGTTGTGAGAGGGATGGCTTCCGGGTACCGTGTGGCATGGTCCACCAAGACCAGGATGAACCTGTTGCCCATGTCTGTCTTGGGGTCCAGGGGCCCAACAATGTCAATCCCCACCCGGTAAAGGGGGTACTGACCACGGGAAAAGGTTGGAGGGGAGCCTTCTGCTTCCACCCGCTTTTCCCACTGCCTGGCAAGTTTGACAGGTCTTGCAATGGATATCTGTATCCCTTCTCATCTGAGGCCAATAAAAATGGGTGACAAGCCTGTCATAGGTCTTGTCCTGCCCCAGATGTCCAGCTAACGGAGAGTCATGAGCCAAACCCAGTAGGAAGGCTCTGAAGCGCTGGGGTACCACGAGCACACGGGCTGACCCAGGCTCAGCAGCCTTAGGCTCGCTATACAGGAGATCGTTCTCCCAGTAGACCAAATGTGACCCTGACTGATCACCTGTTGTTTGGGCTGAGGCCTGCTGCCTCATACCCACAAGAGAAGGACACACTTTCTGTTCTGCACAAAATTCTTCCCTGGAGGGACCACCATCCTGCTGCCAGTGGGTCAGCTCGGGCAGGTCTCCCAGTTCAGCAATTTGTTCACCGGTGGGTTCCAGGGCATTCCCCTCAAGGTCTGCCTCCTCCTGGACCACGGGAACTACGGGGGGCGGTTTCCCGCGCCCCCTGCCTCTTCTCTTCACAGCTGGGTCCTGGGCCATACTTTCAGGCTCCAGAACCCCATCAACACCCTTACTTGCTGTCATGGATCGAGTGGTTGCACACACCCACTCTGGCACACCCAACATTTTCAAATGTGTCTCCCTCTCCACCTTAGCCCAAGGGGAGTCTTCTAAATCATTGCCCAGGAGACAATCAACAGGCATGGCGGGCCTTAGAGCAACTTGAAGAGTACCTGAAACTCCCCCCCATTCAAAGGGAACCTGAGCTACCTCACACTCTCTCTGGGAGTTGTCAGCAGCTATCACAGGGTAGAATGCGTGGGGAAAAACCTGCTCTCTGGACACCAAGTGACACTTGACAGCTGTCACACTCGCTCCGGTGTCTCTGAGAGCTTCCACTCTATGGCCATTAATGGTCACCCACTGCCTATATTTCTTAGTGTTACTAGGCAGAGGGGGTGGAGGGACCATTTCCATGTCTCCTAAAGAGACCAGGGACATCTCTGCGGGACCCTCCCCACCATGGGCAACCATCTCCTCCCCTCCCAGGGCTACACTCGCCAACTGACGGGGGGGTGCACGGGGTGGTGCACTAGAGTTCTTCAAGGGACACTGGGGATCATAAAAACGGCGTCCCACCTGCTTACAAACATAGCAAGTTAATGGGCCCCTATGAACAGGTTTACCTGTCGGGGCCTCTGACTTCTTCACTGGGGGAGGCTGGGAACCCTTCCCTTGGTTCCCTTGGGGATTACTTTGGGGCCCTTTCTGGAACTCCCTCTGTTTACCCTTGTCCCCCCCACTCTTCTGCTGGGGACCCTGCCCACCTTTGGCTGAGTCTCCCACTGGACCCTTGTGGACCCTTGTACTGACCCAGCGGTCCGCCTCCTCAGCAAGTTTTCTAGGGTTAGATATCTTGCTATCAATAAGGTGCTGGCGCAGCTCTGGAAACAGTTATTAGACAAGTGCTCCCAAGCAAACAAATCATAAAGAGCATCATAACTTTCCACTTTGCTGCCCTTTACCCAACCATCCATGGCTCTGCAAAAAAATGACACATACTCAACCTATGTCGTACCAGGCAATTTCTTACATTCTCTAAAGGCCTGTCTGTACTTTTCTGAGGTTAGGCCATACCTTAACATTAAAGCATCTTTCATATGAGTATAAGACATCCTATCCTCAACAGGCATGTCTAACAGGGTATCTCTTCCCTCATTCACAAAACGACCCCACAACCCCGCTCCCCAATCCTTCTCAGAGACCCGGTGGGCCAACAATGCTAACTCATATGCTTTAAACCATTGACCAATATCCTCATTCTTCTGAAAATCTTTCATCACATCTTTAGGAAAATAAAACCTACTTTCTGCAGGCACAGATGGGATGCTGCCACCAGAGGGATTTAATTCTAAATTCTTAGCTTTGAGCTCCATGTCCCTCACCATCTTTTCACGCTCAGAAGCTAACTTTTCTCTTTCAAACTCCAACCTTTTGATCTCCATATCAGCTTCTCTCCTGCCTCTTGCATTCTCTATCTCCAACTGCCCATCTATCTTAATTTTTGCCATCTCCATGTTGTATGCTCACTCCTTCGCCCTTTCTTCTCTTTCTTCAGGGGAAAGACCCTTGGAGGAAACACTGCTGCCGGGAGGGGATACAGGCCCATTCACGGGCACTTCCTCCTCCCCTTCCTCTGTCGGTACCACCACCGGATCAAAGGGATCTCTGGCCTCTAACCAGGCCTCCAATGCTTTGAGATATTCTGCTTTTTTGGAGAGGCCTGGAGTAGGGACTTTCAACTGCTCGCAAAAGTGCTCCAGTTGCTTTCTGTTGTATGTCTTTATCTTCTTCCTATCAAACTCCTCCACAACAACAGAGGTAGTGACTCCGGCATCACTCATGGTCAAAACTGGCAGTTTCAAAAATCAAGCTTCAGGAAATTGGAGAACAAAAATAGGATATCCAACCAAAACAGATTGTGGCTGCGCTATGGTCTGCTTTCACTATGTAGCGCACACTAATTACTGCACATGGGTCATAAATGCAAAGTTCAAATCCTCACCGCTGACCCACCAATGTTAGAAGCGGCTGTCTCTAGTTGGCAGAGGTATACACTTCTGACAAATAGGGACACACCTTTTCTAGTCAGGGCAAGGGGATCACACACTTAGATAACCCCTGCTCTCCCCCTCGGTAGCTTGGCAAAGCAGACAGGCTTATCTCAGAGGCAGTGCGTTAAGCATTTATGACCACATACAGTAATAAAGTGAATACGCTACAAATGGACACGACACAGTAGTATTATAAAAATAAGGATGTTTATATAAGGCTTAGCACAAGACCAAATAACGACAAAAATATACCACAATCTTAATAAATACTCTTGGAAGGAAAAATAATAGTTCAAGTGTAGTTTCTTCTTAGCATAAAATCTTTAGTAACAAAAGCAACTCTTCTTCTTTAAAACACAGTTCTCGGCAACAATGTAACCCACACGGGAGTCACACGACGTCGAGGCAAAGTTAATCCAAAGGTTCAGCGTCGACCGCGAGGAGCGCTACATCGAGCACGGAGTCGCACAGACCCCCACAACACAGTACCTTGGAAAAGTGAAGCACTCGATGATCAGCGGCGTCGAGATGTCCGGCGTCGCGTCATCGGCGTCGATCGGGCCTCGGAGTCGAGGCGATCTGCAGCGGCGTCGACAGATGTCAGGCAGGAGCAGCGCTCACGAGGTGAAGCAGGATACGGCGTCGTCGTCGATGTCGATGTTGCAAGAGTGAGCAGCGCTCACGGCGTCGAGAGGGCTCGGTGTCGATGCGATCAGCGGCGGCGTCGACACAGGGTCATTTGGAGCTGGAGCCCAACTCGCTACTCACTGGCGTCGATACTGGCGTCGATCGGGCCCGGCGGCCGGCGTCGAAGGTGCGGGACACGGGAGCCGTTACTCACGATGTCGAGCTGGATTCGGCGGCGTCCGTCGGCGTCGAGATTGCTGGATTCTTCAGAGGTGCTGGATTTCAGGTTCCAGCAACAAGCACTTTTAGCAAATTGATGAAGTCCTTTGGCCCTGTGACTTCGACAGGAGGCTGGCACTCTTCCAACCCTTGGAGATTTTCTTTAGCAAGTTTGAGAGTACACACTCAGTTCCTCTCTCTTGGTTCCTTGGCAAAAAAAAAGAAGCAACTGCAGGATTCCCCCAACAAACAGCACTCTGGCAGAAGGGGTAGGCAAGTCCTTGGATCAGCAGGCTTCTTGTCCTTGGTTCAGGTTTCCTTGTCAGAAGTGATCTAAAAATCTTGGTTCAGGGGTCCTTCTCTTATACCCCTTTTTGGCTTTGATCCCTTTGTCCATGCAGGGGAATTTCCCCCCATCTCGGGTTTGTTGTGGGTGTTGCCAGGCCGAGGCACCTGGCCTATTCACTGTGCAGGGCAGAGTCTTCAGCCGCCCAGCAGGAGTGGAGCCAGCATTGTCACTGGCAGGGGCAGGGCCATCAGTCGCCCGGTAGGAGGTGGGGCCAGGAAAGTCCCTGGCAGGCACCGAGTCATCAGTATTTACAAGCCGTGGCACTCCTGGTGCACTCTACTAGGGACTGACAGTAAACCAAAAAAGCCAAACATGGAATTCAATCAATACAGCAATTTCACATAGGGAGCACTTGCACTGTGGCACTGATCAGCAGTGGCACAGTGCCCAAAGCAATATACCAGCAAAAACATCGTAAACAGAGGAGGCAAACAGAAAAAAAATGGAGAAGAGACTCATGCCAATGATGTCAGGCCTAACACGTGTCCCCTCCAGCTGAAATGTGGGGAGAACTACCCTTACCCTAGGGAGTCCTCATCACTAAGGTGGAAAAATCGGGACAGACCATCAGCATTGGCGTGATCTGTGCCAGGGTGGTGTTCCACCGTGAAGTCCATCCCCTGTAGGGAAATGGACCACCTCAACAGCTTTGGATTCTCACCCCTCATCTGCATCAACCATCTGAGGGGCCTGTGGTCTGTCTGAACCCAGAAGTGAGTCCCAAACAGGTAGGGGCTTAGCTTCTTCAGCGCCCAGACCACAGCAAATGCTTCTCTCTCTATCGCACTCCACCTCTGTTCCCTGGGAAGTAACCTCCTACTGATGAAGGCTACAGGTAAGTCTCGGCCCTCTTCATTCACCTGAGCTAGAACAGCCCCCACGCCATGCTCTGAAGAGTCCGTCTGGACAACAAATTCTTTAGAAAAGTCGGTGCCTGGAGTATGGGTGCTGTGCACATTGCAGTTTTCAGGGTGTCAAAGGCCGTCTGACAGGTGTCAGTCCAGATCACAAGTCCCTCTGAGAACCCCACCCAGCAGATCCTGCAGCAGAAAAACACCATGGTTCACCGACGAACTCAAGAGCTCCAAGAAGAACTGTCGAGCCCTCGAGAAAGCCTGGAGAAGGGAACCAACGACGGACAACATGACCACCCTCAAGCTCGCCACCCGGAAGCACCACCAACTGATCCGCGCCACCAAGAAAAATGCATACAAGGACCGGCTGGACAACAACGCACACAACTGCAAGGAACTCTTCAACATCGTGAAAGAGCTATCCAACCCCAACGCCGGAAACAATGACATCACCCCGTCGCAAGAACTCTGCAACTCCCTCGCGTCCTACTTCCACAACAAGATCACGGACATACACAACAGCTTCAACAACCAACCAACGCCAGCCACAACCGCAACGACGCCACCCACCACCACCCTCCGCACCTGGACCCCGATCAGCACCGAAGACACCATCCGCACCATGAACTCCATCCATTCCGGATCTCCGACTGACCCCTGCCCTCACCACGTCTTCAACAAAGCCGACACTGTCCTCGCACCCCACCTGCGGGACATCATCAACACCTCCTTCGACTCCGCCACCTTCCCTGAGAGCTGGAAGCACGCCGAACTCAGCGCTCTCCTCAAGAAACCCACAGCAGACCCCACCGACCTCAAGAACTACCGTCCCATCTCGCTCCTCCCGTTCCCGGCCAAAGTCATCGAGAAGACCGTCAACAAACAGCTGGCCGCCTTCCTCGAGACGAATGGATCCCTCGACCCCTCACAGTCTGGCTTCCGAGCGAACCACAGCACCGAGACCGCCCTCATCGCCGCCACCGACGACCTTCGAACCCTGATGGACAACGGAGAAACAGCGGCCCTCATCCTCCTGGACCTCTCCGCGGCTTTCGACACTGTCTGCCACCGCACCCTAGTACAGCGCCTCAGCAACATCGGAATCCAGGAGAAGGCACTGGAATGGATCACCTCCTTCCTCGACGGAAGAACACAAAGAGTCCGCCTACCACCGTACAAGTCAGAGGCCACCAAAGTCATCTGCGGCGTCCCTCAAGGATCCTCGTTGAGTCCCACCCTCTTCAACGTCTACATGAGCCCCCTCGCGGCCATCGCACGCCAACACAACCTCAACATAATCTCCTACGCTGACGACACCCAGCTGATCCTCTCCCTGACCAACGACCCCGCCACCGCCAGAGCCAACCTGCACGAAGGGATGAGAGACGTAGCCGAATGGATGACGACCAGCCGCCTGAAACTGAACTCAGACAAGACGGAGGTCCTCATCCTGGGCTCCTCACCCTCCGCCTGGGACGACTCCTGGTGGCCTCCCGCCCTGGGCACCGCACCCAAACCAACGGACCACGCACGCAACCTGGGCTTCATCCTGGACTCCTCCCTCTCCATGACCAGGCAAGTCAACGCCGTCTCCTCATCATGCTTCAACATCCTGCGCATGCTACGTAAGATCTTCCGGTGGATCCCCACCGAGACGAGGAAGACGGTCACCCAAGCCCTCGTCACCAGCCGACTGGACTACGGCAACGCCCTCTACGCCGGAACCACTGCCAAACTCCAGAAGAGACTCCAGCGGATCCAGAACGCCTCGGCGAGACTCATCCTCGACATCCCCCGACGCAGCCACATCTCCGGACACCTGAGAGATCTGCACTGGCTCCCGGTCAACAAGAGAATCACCTTCCGTCTCCTCACCCACGCACACAAAGCCCTACACGACCAAGGCCCGAGCTACCTCAACAACCGGATCAACTTCTACACTCCCAAGCGCCTCCTCAGATCAACCAACCACGCCCTCGCCGCCGTCCCCCGCATCCGAAGAGCGACAACAGGAGGAAGATCCTTCTCCTACCTGGCCGCCAAGACCTGGAACTCACTTCCCACCAATCTGCGCCTGACCCAAGACCACCTCTCCTTCAGGAAGAAGCTCAAGACCTGGCTGTTCGAGCAGTAGCGGCACCCCCCCCCCCTCCCAGCGCCTTGAGACCCTACGGGTGAGTAGTGCGCTCTACAAATGACCTGATTGATTGATTGATTGAAGTCGTGGCTGCTTCCTGGAAGTCAGCGAAGTCAAGGGGTGCACAATGTTACCATAATCCTTGACGAACCTTCTGTAGTAACCCGTGAGACCCAAGAAGGCTCTCACCTGAGTCTGGGTTTTGGGCGGTGCCCATGCCAGGATGGTATCAATCTTGGGTTGCAGGGGGGCCACCTTGCCGCTCCCTACTTGGTGCCCCAAGTACACCACTGAACCCTGCCCAATCTGGCACTTACTGGCTTTGATTGTGAGGCCTGCTCTATGCAGGGCCAACAACACTTCCTGGAGGTGGCGCAAGTGTTCCTCCCAACTGGCGCTGAACACTGCGATGTCGTCCAGGTATGCGGCACTGAAATCCTCCAGTCCAGCCAAGACCTAGTTGACCAACCTCTGGAAGGTGGCAGGGGCATTCTTCATCCCAAAGGGCATAACCCGGAACTGGTAGTGCCCATCTGGCGTGGAGAATGCTGACCTCTCTTTTGCCCCCTCAGTCAAGGCGATCTGCCTGTACCCAGACGTTAGATCAAACGTACTTAGGTACCGGGCAGCCCCCAACCAATCTATGAGCTCATCAGCTCTGGAGATGGGGTGCGCGTCAGTCTTGGTGACTGAATTGAGTCCTCGGTAATCCACACAGAACCGAACTTCCGGTGAAGCACCAGGCGCCGCAGCCTTCGGGACCAAGACCACTGGGCTGGCCCAAGGACTGCTAGAGGACTCAACCACCCCTAAGGCAAACATTTTGGAGACCTCCTCCTTGATGTATGCTCTGACCTTGTCAGTCACCCTGTAAGCCTTGTGCTTCACAGAAGTGCTGTCCCCAGTGTCCACATCATGGACACACCACTGAGTGACACCAGGAATCAAGGAGAACAGATCAGGGAATTGTCCCAACAGTTGGCGACAATCCTGCTGCTGCTCAGGGGTCAGTGTGTCAGAGAGGACAACACCATCCACTGACCCATCTTGCTCTTTTGCATACAGAAGGTCAGGAATAGGCTCACTCTCCTCCTCCATTCCAGCATCTGTAGCTAGGAGCATGCCCACTTCGGACCTTTCTAAGTGGTGCTTCAAACGGTTGACATGCAGGACCCGCCAGGGGTTCCTGGGAGACTTCAAGTCCACCATGTAGGTGACATCGCTCTTTTTCTCCACAACCTCAAACGGTCCAGTCCACCTGTCCTTGAGCGCACAAGGTTCCACAGGGGACATGACCCAAACTTTCTGACCAGGCTGAAGCTCTACCAGAGTGGCCTTCTGGTCGTACCACCGCTTCTTCTCTTCCTGGCTGGCCTCCAGATTTGCCTGAGCAAGATCTCTGAAGCGCCTAGTCTGGTTCCTAAAGGCGAGCATGTAACTGTATACATCCTGGGGAGGTTTCCTGGGAGATTGCTCCAAGCCTTCTTTGACCAGACTCAAAGGTCCTCTTACCGGGTGTCCATACAAAAGCTCAAAGGGGCTGGACCCTAGAGACTTCTGTGGCACCTCACGGTAAGCAAACAGCAGGCATGGCAAGAGGACGTCCCATTTACGCCTCATTGGTTCTTCAAGACCCATAATCATGCCTTTAAGGGTACGGTTGAATCTCTCAACCAACCCATTACCTTGAGGGTGGTAAGGAGTGGTGAACTTGTAGGTTACCCCACACTCCTTCCACAGAGACTTCATATAGTTGGAAATGAAGTTGGTGCCCCGGTCTGACACCACCTCTCTGGGGAACCCCATCCGGGAGAAAACACCCATCAGTGCCCGTCCCACCACGGGGGCCGTCACTGTTCTGAGAGGGATGGCTTCCGGGTACCGTGTGGCATGGTCCACCAAGACCAGGATGAACCTGTTGCCCATGGCTGTCTTGGGGTCCAGGGGCCCAACAATGTCAATCCCCACCCGGTCACAGGGGGTACTGACCACGGGAAAAGGTTGGAGGGGAGCCTTCTGCTTCTGCCCGCTTTTCCCACTTGCCTGGCAAGTTTGACAGGTCTTGCAATGAATATCTGTATCCCTTCTCATCTGAGGACAATAAAAATGGGTGACAAGCCTGTCATAGGTCTTGTCCTGCCCCAGATGTCCAGCTAACGGAACGTCATGAGCCAAACCCAGTAGGAAGGCTCTGAAGCGCTGGGGTACCACCAGCACACGGGCTGACCCAGGCTCAGCAGCCTTAGGCTCGCTATACAGGAGATCGTTCTCCCAGTAGACCAAATGTGACCCTGACTGATCACCTGTTGTTTGGGCTGAGGCCTGCTGACTCATATCCACAAGAGAAGGACACACTTTCTGTTCTGCACAAAATTCTTCCCTGGAGGGACCACCATCCTGCTGCCAGTGGGTCAGCTCGGGCAGGTCTCCCAGTTTAGCAATTTCTTCACCGGTGGGTTCCAGGGCATTCCCCTCAAGGTCTGCCTCCTCCTGGACCACGGGAACTATGGGGGACGGTTTCCCGCGCCCCCTGCCTCTTCTCTTCACAGCTGGGTCCTGGGCCATACTTTCAGGCTCCAGAACCCCATCAACACCCTTACTTGCTGTCATGGATCGAGTGGTTGCACACACCCACTCTGGCACACCCAACATTTTCAAATGTGTCTCCCTCTCCACCTTAGCCCAAGGGGAGTCTTCTAAATCATTGCCCAGGAGACAATCAACAGGCATGGCGGGCCTTAGAGCAACTTGAAGAGTACCTGAAACTCCCCCCCCCATTCAAAGGGAACCTGAGCTACCTCTCACTCTCTCTGGGAGTTGTCAGCAGCTATCACAGGGTAGAATGCGTGGGGAACAACCTGCTCTCTGGACACCAAGTGACACTTGACAGCTGTCACACTCGCTCCGGTGTCTCTGAGAGCTTCCACTCTATGGCCATTAATGGTCACCCACTGCCTATATTTCTTAGTGTTACTAGGCAGAGGGGATGGAGGGACCATTTCCATGTCTCCTAAAGAGACCAGGGACATCTCTGCGGGACCCTCCCCACCATGGGCAACCATCTCCTCCCCTCCCAGGGCTACACTCGCCAACTGACGGGGGGTGCACGGGGTGGTGCACTAGAGTTCTTCAAGGGACACTGGGGATCATAAAAACGGTGTCCCACCTGCTTACAAACATAGCAAGTTAATGGGCCCCTATGAACAGATTTACCTGTCGGGGCCTCTGACTTCTTCACTGGGGGAGGCTGGGAACCCTTCCCTTGGTTCCCTTGGGGATTACTTTGGGGCCCTTTCTGGAACTCCCTCTGTTTACCCTTGTCCCCCCCACTCTTCTGCTGGGGACCCTGCCCACCTTTGGATGAGTCTCCCACTGGACCCTTGTGGACCCAGGTACTGACCCAGCGGTCCGCCTCCTCAGCAAGTTTTCTAGGGTTAGATATCTTGCTATCAATAAGGTGCTGGCGCAGCTCTGGAAACAGTTATTAGACAAGTGCTCCCAAGCAAACAAATCATAAAGAGCATCATAACTTTCCACTTTGCTGCCCTTTACCCAACCATCCATGGCTCTGCAAAAAAATGACACATATTCAACCCACGTCGTACCAGGCAATTTGTTACATTCTCTAAAGGCCTGTCTGTACTTTTCTGGGGTTAGGCCATACCTTAACATTAAAGCATCTTTCATATGAGTATAAGACATCCTATCCTCAACAGGCATGACTAACAGGGTATCTCTACCCTCATTCACAAAGCGACCCCACAACCCCGCTCCCCAATCCTTCTCAGGGACCCGGTGGGCCAACAATGCTAACTCATATGCTTTAAACCATTGACCAATATCCTCATTCTTCTGAAAATCTTTGATCACATCTTTAGGAAAATAAAACCTACTTTCTGCAGGCACAGATGGGATGCTGCCACCAGAGGGATTCAATTCTAAATTCTTAGCTTTGAGCTCCATGTCCCTCACCATCTTCTCACGCTCAAAAGCTAACTTTTCTCTTTCAAACTCCAACCTTTTGATCTCCATATCAGCTTCTCTCCTGCCTCTTGCATTCTCTATCTCCAACTGCCCATCTATCTTAAGTTTTGCCATCTCCATGTTGTATGCTCGCTCCTTCGCCCTTTCTTCTCTTTCTTCAGGGGAAAGACCCTTGGAGGAAACACTGCTGCCGGGAGGGGATACAGGCCCATTCACGGGCACTTCCTCCTCCCCTTCCTCTGTCGGTACCACCACCGGATCAAAGGGATCTCTGGCCTCTAACCAGGCCTCCAATGCTTTGAGATATTCTGCTTTTTGGTGAGGCCTGGAGTAGGGACTTTCAACTGCTCGCAAAAGTGCTCCAGTTGCTTTCTGTTGTATTTCTTTATCTTCTTCCTATCAAACTCCTCCACAACAACAGGGGTAGTGACTCCGGCATCACTCATGGTCAAAACTGGCAGTTTCAAAAATCAAGCTTCAGGAAATTGGAGAACAAAAATAGGATATCCAAATAAAACAGATTGTGGCTGCGCTATGGTCTGCTTTCACTATGTAGCGCACACTCATCACTGCACATGGGTCATAAATGCAAAGTTCAAATTCTCACCGCTGACCCACCAATGTTAGAAGCGGCTGTCTCTAGTTGGCAGAGGTATACACTTCTGACAAATAGAGACACACCTTTTCTAGTCAGGGCAAGGGGATCACACACTTAGATAACCCCTGCTCACCCCCTTGGTAGCTTGGCAAAGCAGACAGGCTTATCTCAGAGGCAGTGCGTTAAGCATTTATGACCACATACAGTAATAAAGTGAATACACTACAAATGGACACGACACAGTAGTATTATAAAAATAAGGATGTTTATATAAGGCTTAGCACAAGACCAAATAACGACAAAAATATACCACAATCTTAATAAATACTCTTGGAAGGAAAAATAATAGTTCAAGTGTAGTTTCTTCTTAGCATAAAGTCTTTAGTAACAAAAGCAACTCTTCTTCTTTAAAACACAGTTCTTGGCAACAATGTAACCCACACGGGAGTCACACGACGTCGAGGCAAAGTTAATCCAAAGGTTCGGCGTCGACCGCGAGGAGCGCTACGTCGAGCCCGGAGTCGCACAGACCCCCACAACACAGTACCTTGGAAAAGTGAAGCACTCGATGATCAGCGGCGTCGAGATGTCCGGCGTCGCGTCTTTGGCGTCGATCGGGCCTCGGAGTCAGAGCGATCTGCAGCGGCGTCGACAGATGTCAGGCAGGAGCAGCGCTCACGAGGTGAAGCGAGATACGGCGTCGTCGTCGATGTCGATGTTGCAAGAGTGAGCAGCGCTCACGGCGTCGAGAGGGCTCGGTATCAATACGATCAGCGGCGGCATCGACACATGGTCATTTGGAGCTGGAGCCGAACTCGCTACTCACTGGCGTCGCTACTGGCGTCGATCGGGCCCGGCGGCCGGCGTCGAAGGTGCAGGACACGGGAGCCGTTACTCGCGATGTCGAGCTGGATTCGGCGGCGTCCGTCGGCGTCGAGATTGCTGGATTCTTCAGAGGTGCTGGATTTCAGGTTCCAACAACAAGCACTTTTAGCAAATTGATGAAGTCCTTTGGCCCTGTGACTTCAACAGGAGGCTGGCACTCTTCCAACCCTTGGAGATTGTCTTTAGCAAGTTTGAGAGTACACACTCAGTTCCTCTCTCCTGGTTCCTTGGCAAAAATAAAGAAGCAACTGCAGGATTCCCCCAACAAACAGCACTCTGGCAGAAGGGGTAGGCAAGTCCTTGGATCAGCAGGCTTCTTGTCCTTGGTTCAGGTTTCCTTGTCAGAAGTGATCTAAAATCTTGGTTCAGGGGTCCTTCTCTTATACCCCTTTTTGGCTTTGATCCCTTTGTCCATGCAGGGGAATTTCCCCCCATCTCGGGTTTGTTGTGGGTGTTGCCAGGCCGAGGCACCTGGCCTATTCACTGTGCAGGGCAGAGTCTTCAGCCGCCCAGCAGGAGCGGAGCCAGCATTGTCACTGGCAGGGGCAGGGCCATCAGTCGCCCGGTAGGAGGTGGGGCCAGGAAAGTCCCTGGCAGGCACAGAGTCATCAGTCGCCTGGCAGGGGGCGGAGCCAGCATTGTATCAGGCAGGGCAGGCTATCAGGAGCTACTCTTCCCCTACTCGCAATGCAAATGCCCCACTCACCCCACACTGACTCATTCAGACCTCTGGAGCCACCCAGCTCCTGTCACACGCACACCAGAACCAGCAGAGACCGGTAGACAGTTAGACAAGAAAATAGCTACTTTCTAAAAGTGCTATTTTCAAACACAGAGTCTAAAAACCATCCACCCAAACGGACGCGTTATTAAACCCTGAGTTCAGGGATACCAGACTCGACATTGCACCATGCTCCCCGAGCCCGCTAGGATTATAGCATTAATAATCCTGACAGCTCATTCTAACTTATGGAGAGCAGGTTACCTTACAATAGTGAAAAACGAATATGGCTGTAATTCACTATTAGGACATGCCAACCTTGTCAGGCTTGTCCTACCTTATGCTTACAATGCACCCTGCCCTTGGGCCTACCATAGGGGTGACTAACATGAAGTTAAGGGAAGGTTTAGGGACTGGCAAGTAGGTGTACTTGCGCAGTCTGCGTGACAGTACAAGACTGCACGTAGGTCTAGCAATGGCAGACCTTCAGACATACTTTTACTAGGCCGCTCTTGTGGGTGGCACAACATGTGCTGCAAGCCCACTAGCAGCATTTGTATTTACAAGCCCTGGCACTCCTGGTGCACTCTACTAGGGACTGACAGTAAACCAAAAAAGCCAAACATGGAATTCAATCAATACAGCAATTTCACATAGGGAGCACTTGCACTGTGGCACTGATCAGCAGTGGCACAGTGCCCAAAGCAATATACCAGCAAAAACATCGTAAACAGAGGAGGCAAACAGAAAAAATATGGAGGAGAGACTCATGCCAATGATGTCAGGTCTAACAGTTAACATAGCAATGTTGTGAGCGCCACTGAAAACATTGGGTGTCAGAAGAACACAAATGGTAGGAATCAGTCCTCTCCATCAACATTTGAATGTTTCTCTTTCAGTTTCTATTTGCTTAATTTAGAACAGTTTGCTCATTGTGGGCAAAATGTGATATTAGAAATATTGCCCTCGTGCCAAATCGGTTGTTACATTTCCTCTCTAACGATGAACATGTTTTTTTGGTGACTCGGGCCTCTAACTCGGAGAGAGAACTTTTATTAACTGATTAATCCTTACCAACAGTCTATAATGATAAATGCTTTCCTTTCTGAAACCGAGCACACCATGAGTCTTTTTTTTTTATTTATCAACATGAGGAGATAACAAGAAAAAGAAAAATGAGTGACAACGACAATAGCAAAGCATAGCCCATTTCTTCAGAACAGGTGGATGGTTAACAAGGAAAAAAAAAGAAAGAGCTTGTTGCATAAAGAAAAAAAAATTGAAACAGAAGACCATCCTAATGATACATTACTACTTTTTAGGCTCCAGCAATCAAGTAGTCTAGCACAATCATCCACCTTGTAAGTACTTAAGCTTTTGTACCCCAAGATAATCGACGATTTATCATTTTCAGCATATAAGCAGTTCCATATATCAGAATCCAGAACGTTCTTAAGATTCAGGCTACATATAAAATAGTCTCGGATCTAATAATAATTGAACTGCATGCTTTACGGAAGGTTATACAGAATTTTCTATCTTTCAAATGCAATGAATCCACTATAATCATACAGATTACCGAGATATTTAATCCCAGAGCTAGACCATTGCTTTCCCACAACATCATGGAAAATTTGTGGAAGACCTGGGTTGCCCCAAAGGGGAAGTTTTGCATGGTGGAACTGTGTACTGCATTTAGACGGAATAGCACGCCAAATGGTAACAATATCCTGAGCGGTCTTAAATTTGACCCTCTTGTAGTAACTTGGGTCGTTGGTTCTAATAAGAAACATATTATGGTCTTCCCCTAACATAAATTTATGAAAGAAAAACTTACTCATGGGATTTATTAAACTACGAAGACGGCCCTGTAAAGCTGCCCAAAAACATAGCTTGAAATCAGGAAGGTCAAGACCCCCCTTATTAAATGGGAGCTTTAGTAAGTTGATTGCTTGGCGCGCGTTCTTGTAACCCCAAATGAAACTGCTAAAGATCCCGTCTAGACGTGAAAAAAAAAGTTATTCACTTTTAAGGGTATGGACGAAACAAATAAAGAAATTTGAGCAGGACCTTTATTTTTATTGTATTTATTCACCCACTAATAACCATGGGCACTTTGTGTAACTTTTTGAATGATTTAACTGTTTCTTTCAGCAACGCCTCATAGTTTAAAGCAACCATCTTATCTATTTTAGCAGACACTCTAACCCCTAGATAAGTACCAACACTGCAGGCTCCCTGTACTGGTGCTGGGGATTTATAGTTCAACAAAACTTGCATTTTATTAGTATTTAGTCTGTAGCCGGAGACTGCCCCAAACCTCTCTGCCTCCTCTACTATCCCCTTCAGTGCCTCCTCAACATCCGCTGAGTATACTGCGATGTCGTCAGCATATGCAGTTACTTTAAGAGAGCTTGTCCCAAATTAAAAAGGCCTTATTCGAGACTGATTATGCAAGGCCAAAATAAATGGCTCTATAGACAGAGCAAACAATAAAGGTGATAAAGGGAACTCTTGACAAGTGCCGCCAGAAATTAAGATGGGAGATTGTAATCCAGCATATATTATATTAGCACTACGGTGGTTTTAAAGAGCTTGAACCCAGTGCAAGAACTGGCCTTTAATACCAAAATCTGATAATGAAGCCCAGAGAAAGTCCCACCTCAATCGGTCGAAAGCTTTTTCAGCGTCTAATAAAATCATACAGAGTGGGGTTGACTTTGTCTTCGCAACATTGAATGCTGTCATGGCCATATTTACATGAGCCATGATATCCCTCCCTAAGATAAACCCATGTTGATAGGGGGACACCAAACCAGACATCTTCGGAGCAAGACAGGTCGCCAATATTTTTGCAAAAATGTTTGCGTCGGTATTTATAAGCGATATTGGTCGATATGACCCACATTCTTCCGCTGGCTTGTTTTTAAAAAAAAAAGAAAGCAATCTTTGTGATATTCCATGAACCAGGGGCCTTCCCTCCTGCTCCGATGGATCTAGTTACTTGACTAAAAAGTGGGAGTAATTCATCCATGCATATCTTGTATAGCTCCAGGAGTTTCGAATCTTCTCCTGATTCCTTACCCGACGGGAGGACAGCAATTGCCAGTTTAATTTCTGCCATCGCAATATCCCCTGTCAATGAATCTGATGTCTCATCCCCCATGCCTTTCATTGAACTTGTTTGTAAATATCTATATATATCCGCCAGTTCAGGTCGATTTTCTGGAGTATAGAGTTCTTGGTAGTAGTTAGCGACTTGCTCTAATATCTGATTTGGACGAGTCTTAGCCTTATCATCTGCCACCTTATATGCCAGGATCATTCCTATTTTTTCCCCATTCTAGTATTGGGATAACCAGTATTTATTTCATTTTACTATACTTTTTTCCCTACATGTCTTTTTTGATGCAGACTTTAGGTCGATTAGAGTATATCCCAGGTTCTCTGCATTTGTAAGACCCCTTGAAAGTGCCTCAGCCTGTTGATTCTCTACCGTAAGAATATTTGTGATAGTTTTTTCTATTTCCTTCTTGTGATCATCATTCTGTCTCCAGATAAATTGCTGGGAAAATCCCCCAATGCTGGCTTGCAAGCATCCCATACTGTGGTAGGCGGGGCTGAATCGATGTTTATATCAAGGAATTCCTTCAAATGAATCCTAATCTGAGCTTCGTCTGACAGTAAATATCTGGGGAACGAGAAGGGCGTAGGACCCTTTCTCTCCCCTGGCATTTTAAATGAAATAAGAATGGGGTTGTGGTCAGATGTAACCCTTGGGCAAATCTCCATAGTACTCGATTCTAAAATCTTATCTGACACCCAGGCCATGTCTATTCGAGATCATAGCTTATGTGCAGCCGAGTAGTAAGTATAGCCTGCTATTTTTGGTTGTAACACCCGCCACGCATCCCTTATAGCATGTAGTCGGCCCAGTTCCTTGATTGCGGCGCGGGTCTTCCTCATCCTCTGAGAGGCCGATCGCCTAGTAGTGTCGATCTCATAATTCATAATACAATTAAAATCACCCATTACCACCCGTTCCCCTTCCCAATTCAGCAGCTCTCTATTTACGCGGTCTATGACTAAAGGGTCATCTATATTCTGGCCATATAGTACACAAAAACATATTTATGGCCTTCTATTCCTATCTGTGCTAACCCATATGCCCCCTTTATCTGAGATTATTTTACCAACATCAGCTCTGAATCGCTTTAAAATAGCAACTGGTCGTATTGAGGCATTCGGGTCAGAGGTAACAACTACGTCATATCCTAATTGCTTTAATAAAACGCCGTCCTTATACTAAATGTGTTTCTGAGAGTAAAACTATGGGTTAAATATCATGAGTTCCTCAGAAAACTAGCCACCTCTTGTTCCTACTATTCAGACCTGCTACATTCCAGGTTATACATTTCATCCATTCCATCTTGCTAATAGTCCTCTGCTTTTTTCCCTGTTAATTGAATCTATAGCCATCCTATTCTTTGTCCCCTTATTTCGTAGTACCCTCCTGTTGATTTTTTTATTTTTTTGCCCCCACCCATGACCCCCCAGCACCTCAGCCCCCCCACCCCAGCCCTCCCCACCCTGCTTCTAGAAGGAGGAATAATCCTCTTATTTCAGCTAACATTGGAGTGGCAGCCACCTAGGACCCAGTCTCCACATTGGCTTCCCGAAATAACACCTCCCTGTTTTATATCTCCAGGAAAGAAATATATTATATTTATAAGTGTGGGAGAGTAGAAAAAAGGGAACACAAATATTCAGATCTAAGCAGCCTCCTCCTTCTGCCTCTTATGCAGCATTTAATTAACCTCTGACTTAGAAAAAAGAAAATGAGTTTGCCCACTCTCATAATCTTAAGACGAGCAGGTTCCTGCAAGAAAACTTGAGCCCCCATGTCCTTCAGTGGATCAATTAGCTGTCTCAGTTGCCATCTTCTATCCATAGTGGTTTTACAAAAGTCTGAGTGAAAGAATATGGAGAGAAATTCAACAGCTATTGAAGATCTAGGGCCAGCATTTAGAGAGACTGCTTGGCGCAGCAAGAAGTTGCCAAAGTAGAGCAAAAATGGCCTTGAATGACGAGAATACTGTCAGCATTGAAAGATTGGGAGTCTATGGGCCCTTTAAATTTGGCAGTCCCAGTCCCAATCTCCAAGGTCAGGGAAAGCTTTTTGCAAGATCTGGACTATATCGGCTGTAGGATCAGCCCATCTTCACCTTCGGGGATGCCAAACAGTTTGAGGTTCTGTCTCCTCTGTCTATTGTCTAAATCCTCCAGTTTAAGTTGCATGTTCCTAAGTTAATCTTCATGCTGAAGGACCGAGCTTGCAGTTCTGGATGTAGTCTCTTCTGTACTGATAACTCGCTGCTGAAGCTCCATCAGCTCTTCCGTCATGACCCCAACTTTCTCCGTTGCATCCTTGAGATCTAGCTGAATATTGTGATTATCCACCCTGACTTGGGCAAATAGCTCTCTTGTTTCCTCCCTCTGATCCTTCAAGGCTTGCAAAATCATTGAAAGTGCTGACACATATGAGAGATTGGAGATTTTGGAGAAAATGAGGACAGAGAGGGGAAAGGGCCAGACATTGAAGATATCACACCATGGATTACTTCACAAGATCCACCAGGTACCCTTGCCGCCTCTGGATCTGATTCAGAAATCAAGCATACTGCACCTTTAACTACCATAGTTAAGCATAGATTATGCATTATTTTAATGAATTCTGTTTATTTTTTTATATTTTTTTGTCTTGTTGTATATATTTGTGTACATGTGTGTGTATATATGTGTATATTGTAAATTTGAAAATTATTGTAAATGTATACTTGTAAACATTTCCAATTATTTCCAATTATTTCATCAGACTCATCTTTGTATAATAGCTGAACACACATATGCTTATTTTCCTTTTCCACCCTTAGACTGAGCACACCATGAATCTACACAAGGAAGCAAATAAAATAAAGGAAAGGGAAGCACACACATGAAACAAATAAAAAATAAAGAAGTCCAGGGGTCTTCATTACGCTTGTGGGCTCTTTCCAAGGACAATATTAAGTAATGTGACAAATCAAGGAACCAATTAAATGTGTTCTCGAGCAACCAAAATCAGACTAACTTAAACACTACAAATGTTGTGACTGCATAGGAGGAAAGATATACCTCCATCGCAGTGTAAACAGCTTAGGGATAAGATTGCTTCAAGGAAACAAGGTACAACAAAACGAATAATGCAGAACACTGCCCAAAATGCATATGCATGCATTTTTACCAGGCAGTGCTTAATTTGTAAAATATTAAGTGCACGGGCTCCCATTTTTTAGAAGGCCACACCCACTGCCCTGGCTCCACCCACTTCCTCCAATGGCTCCACCCACTCCCTTTATTGGCTCCATCCACATCCATAAGCCTCAACACATCAGAGCCACTACCTAACTTCTAGAGTTCAGCAAGAAGCTGAAGACCTGGGGCCTCATTTATGAAAAGTGACGCATCGCTGCGTGAAAACAGCGATGCGTCACTTTTCACTGCGCACTCGTTGCGACATCAATGATGCGTCATATTTAATGTATGCCCCATCATGTCACAAGGAGTTACAGATACGTCAGTATTTCTGACGTATCTGTAAGCGCAAAAGTGACGCATTGCTGGAGTGTGTCACAAAAGTGACGCAACTCCAGCAATGCTCCCTTTCACATGAGGCAAGCCCCATGTGAAAGGGCATGCGTCAGTCTTACGTCTGCTGTGAGGCAGGCGCAAGATTTTGACGCAGTGGCGTCCTAAAAGTCACTTTTACGACCCTTCCTTGCGTCAATACGCCCCCCTTGCATACATTATACCTGGTGCAGGTATAATGTGGCGCAGGGGTTTACAAAGTGAAGCATCTACCTAGATGCGTCACTTTGTAAATATGGTGCAACAAGGCACATTATTTACGCTGCTGGTGCGTCACAAAAAGTGACGCACCGGCGGCCTAAAAGTGACGCACAGCCTCATAAATGAGGCCCCTGGCTTTTCACCTAAGCACCTCGAGTACCTCACACCTACACACCTGCCCATTGCTCAAGCACCTGGATACCCTCTTGGGTGATTAGTCCTCTATGCAAATCAATATAATATAATATACAATATGGAATGTCTATAACAACAACTTATAAGTCAACTTGAATAACAGAATGTGAGTAAAGGTCAAAATGCATCTTTAGGAAAGGGCGTGAGGCAGCTTCCCAACTTAAAGAGAATGTGCTTGTACTGTGCTGTTTGAAAGAAAGAAAGGGATGAAGGAAAAAATACATTTAGGAAGGCAACAATAAATACAGCAGGAAGGGGAGTACTGGTCTGGAGTGAGGAAATAAATGATTAATGGATGAAAGGAGGCAAAAAAAAGAGAATGTGGAAGGAATGAAGGATACAGGGAAAAAGGAAGCAAACGATGTGTGATGGATGACAAGAAAGAAGAAAGAAAAGGAAGAAAAGCACAAGGAATGGTTAAGGATAAGAAATAAAGAAATTAAAGATGGGATAAAAGGAGCTGGAAAAAAAATTAAGAAACGAAAGGAGGGAGAAGGAAGAAATGCACCAAGTGTAGTGATTGAAACAAGTTGTACTATCAACCTTTATATTATGCTTTGTTCACCCCCACGCCCTGGCCAGTGAGCCTATGTTGCTTGAATACTTGCACGTGCTGCTAGCCTACTGATCCTGTAAAAGAAATAGGTATGTTGTTATATTTCATTAATAAAATCCCTTTCAATAACATTCCCATGACTGGAATGTCTCTCCATTCCTCTGGAATGCACATGAACTCCCATCCACAACACCATCCTGTTCCTCCCATTTCAAGAGGAATCATTTCTTTCATTAAACATGCTTTTTCAAGCACAGTCCTCTCCGCTCCCTATTTTGAAAATGTATTACATTCCAAGCAGATTCTCACATAATAGTGCCCGTGACAATGCTAACTACCGCAAGGCTGACTCACAGTATAAAAACGACAACATGAAAATGCTCCTACAAGAAATAATTAAGACGCTTGCACTTCTACACTGCATAGTACTTACTTACTGCTCAGTAAGTTAGTGCCTAGTAGCAAAGATTTGAATACAACATGAGATTCTTTCATTCTATGACTGAATTTTGAAGTCAATAAAATGAGCACCACCGAGTTAGTTTTTAAAGTACCATGAAGTCCCACGACTAATGCACCAACGGCCACATGCATCATTGTAGGATTTTGCATTTCCTAAATTGCGAAAATTAAGGAATCGCAATTTAGGAATTGCAAAATCCTATGCATCAACAAATCCTAAATTTTTTTAGGATTTCTTAATTTTCGGAATTTGCGATTCCTTAATTGCGAATCGCAATTAAGGAATGGCATTACATTGATTCCTATGGGCCTTCCTATGGGCCTAGGCCCATAGGAATCAATGCCGTTTTGCATTTTTTTTTGGGGCAATTCGTAATTTGTTGATGCCTTGCAAGGGTGCAGAGGGGGGTCCAAAGGACCCCCCCCCCTGCACCCCTGAAATGTGTTTTAAAGTGCATGTTTCACACACACATGTCCTAAGGACATGTGTGTCTGTAACATGAAAGTTTAAAAAATGCACTTTTGAACATTTCCATAACTTTTCGCAAATTACCACGAGGTTCAACCTCGTGGTAATTTGCACCCCCTAATTGCTAATTCGCAATTTGAAAAACAATCATGCATTGCTTTTAAGGAATCGCAAATTTGCGATTCCTTAAAAGCAATCGCATTTTTGGAAATCGTTAAAAATAGCGATTTTCACAAAAATGTATGATGCATCCCAAAAACGTATTTAGGAATCGCAAACGGCCGAATTTACCGATTCGCACCGTTTGCACTTCCTAAATAGGTTGATGCATGTGGCCGCAAGTACTATATTTAAAAAAAAAAAGGTTATTCCTTACATGTTGCAGAAAGAGTTACTGCCCTCGGCACGCATCTTCCCATAAATGGCTTCTGCCTGACTGCAGCAGGAACTGGGCTGCCCCATATTAGCAAACTGAATCGAACGTAGTGAGACGAGACACCAGAACCACAGTCTACACTTTACTGAGACTGCCTTTAAGTTCATAGCTGCCAAGGTTTCAGATTGCTAAGTCTGACATTTTCACAATTTCAGTGTAATTATGAGTGACATTTTAATGACTATGTTTGACACTTTCTCACGAGAGCATTAAGCAATAATTTCACAAATTACACCCATTTGAGCAACGAGTAACTAAGAAGTCACTGAACTAAAGTGTACTAACGGCAGGCAGCTGATAACTGAGCAGAGCAGAGTCATGCTGCATGACTGCACAGTTTTCAGACTCAGTACACCACAGGACAGGGGGCGCAGGCAACTCAGATTAATTGAAGCATCAATGTTATTTATCAACAGTATCCATAGCAATTTCGCATAACTACTAAACCACAGATGCCCTAGCAGCCTTCACCCACACTGTCCCCCCTGGGTTTTCCTTACTGCCAGCAATCAATCAATCAAGTCAGCATGAAGAGAATTAGTGTAGATTCCAGGGCCTCCCTGTCCCACGTGGGACCCGACCCACAACAGAAGACTGTGAGCCCCCAACATGAAAAACACGTACCTCAGCTGTAATGTCTCTAAGCTGCAACAGTAGTGGACAGGCACGGCCCGTGCAGGGCGTTATACTGGGGCGGTGACGTCAGGCAGGGAAGGGTCAGGGTGGGGGGGTGTAAAATGCAGGATATGGCCAATTAGAGGTAAGTTCCAAATTAAATTAATAAAACGAATTTCCTTCTCCACGCTGCATCGCCAAATGTGATGCAGCGTGGGCAACAAAATTTGTTTTATTAATTTTTTTCGGTACTTACCTCTAATGGTCCATATCCCGCATTTTACAACCCGCAAACCCTGACCCTCCCCTGTCTGACGTCACCGCCCCAGTATAACGCCCTGCATGGGCCGTGCCTGGTAGTGGACCCACTCGTTGCAGTCACCTGTGCTCGAGTCTTGCCTATTCAGTACTGCATGCAGTGCTGGAGTCTGGCTTACTGTGCAGCGTCATTTGCAATGGTAGCAGATTCACCACTCTGACCCAAGCTCTTAATCTGAGACCGTGACTGCAAGCCTTGTCAGCCGGCCTGTGGCTTTTGAGAGTACCGCAGTGCTACCGGATTGGAAGGCAGCAGGTGAGTTGGCACAACAAAATTGAATCTAATGGCCCTTACACAGAAAAAGGCTCTATGGTTTGCACTATACTTACCAATGTCATTTTATTTTTAACATTTAGCACTGAAACCTTCAGCCGGAAGACTAAAACCAGTGTGTAGTATTAGCCATTGCAGAGTGCAGCAATTGGGAAACCAACAGCTGCATACATGGAGCAGCAGACTGACCCCATTCAGCTACTTATTTTAAACAAACAATAACAGCTCCATCTCAGTGCAGTAAGTTAAAATGTGCTCCGGAAACTTCAGCAATTAGTTTCTCATAAACTTTTAAGACGCAAGAACCTGCAGAGGAAGTGCAGTTTAATACGCTCCATTTACTCTACATATTTTCCCAGGCAAGCGTTAAAAAGAAAATTTGACACTCAGATGGTCTCACACTAGACGGTCTCTTGCGAGGAGAGCACTGAATTCCGGTTTACGGGCCGATAGCCCCCCTTCCCAGAGTCTGGTCGCAACTTCTCTCACTCAACTCTATTGGGAATGGCAAACGTGCCCTCACCCTCCCTACTCACTCACAGCAGGCGCAGCTGAGAGTGCAGCTGCGCAGTGGGCTGCTGCGGCCTGCCTATTTCGTGGGAGGGGGTCATCATTGAATTAAATTTACCGCCGTGGGTGGAGTTTTAATTTACCTGAGGCCTGCTGCGCAACACGCTGCTTGCTTCTTCTGCTTTCAGCGCCCAGTTAGTGCTGAGGCTGCGCAGTATGCTGGGGCGGGCCACAAATTTCCCAATCGGTCATTGGTAGCACTACTGTGATTTATTGGTGTAAGCTGAGGCATGGACCCAGGTGTTTTTTGTCAGTGTGTGTCTCATAATAGGGCGGGTGTCCGCGGCACCCAATTTCAAATATTTTAAGCACAGTAACGAGCGATATCAGCTCTTCGCTGCCACCTGGGAGACCAGAGTGAACTCAGTGAGCAGGCAGCAGCTAATATTGTGTATTGACAAATAAGTGGCGGTGCTGAGCACCGGCACAAATTAAGCACTGTTACCAGGCTTGATGTTGAACAATCAAGCAAAGACGTGAAAAATCCTCTGGTAAGAGAAACCCAATGCATTGATACTAGACATAGACAGTTTAAGGTCTTGGAAATCAATAAACTATTACTTCAAAATGTGTCCTTCGCTGACTCTACCAGTGATTTTCAATGACCAAATGTCAGTATATAGCTGCTTCAGTTGTAATGTGGCTATTCGTCCCTTTGTTTCCCTGTCCTAAGGAGTCTTCCGCATTTGTAACTGATGCTAATATTATGACTATCATATTTATCTTTATACTGCATACCCTTTTTAACTTATTGTAACTGAAAACAGCACTAATTGATTTGATGCGTTGCCTCACAGTTTAACTTTAAGGTTTTTATACGTATATAAACATTTTGTGTTTTTCATTTCTAAATTGAAATAAATGATAGTGTTGTTTTGTTTCTTTAATCATGTGCAGCAAAACTCCTTGGCCAGTGTAGGAGGAGACCCTTCCTCAGTTTTCCTGCACCCACGTTTTTGTTTTGCTGCCTCCATATATCTCTCTCTTTCTCTGACATCCTGTGTGTGCTTGTATGTGTGCGTGTGATTTAAGTCTCTCATCTTGAAACCTTAATCATATAAGGTTAACTCACATTTTTATCTGTACAATTTTGTTTTGGTTAGCCACTTAATATCATAGGTTTCACTATTCCCAACTTTTACAAAAATGTCATCTTTAAGATTTTATCTTTATTCCAAAGTGAGAAATCAACATGAGGAGGATTTGCAGCCTAATTCAGCAGGTAGCATGACTGGCCGGTTAGAAGCAACAAATACCAGGAAAAGGTGAACCAAGTGCAGTTCTCATGAGGGTGTAATTCCTGCTAGGCTACAGTGGGCTGGCTCAAATTATGAATCCCAACATATTTCCCTGCTATTGCACTTTTGCAATCACCCATAAAAAAACAATAGGCCTACATTGTTGTTGTCCACAAATGGATTTATAAATTATTGAAATAGCAAGAGAACAATATGGGCACAAGTGAATCAAAAGCAGCAAATTATAAGGACTTAGGGGTATATTCACAAGAATGTGTGATATCTACTGCAAGAGTAGCGTAACACAACTTTCACCATCACAGCCCATTGCGGGAAAATAACCATGTGTCAACGTGGAATTCAAAACTATGTGGAAGCATGCAATAGTCAGAAAAACTGGGGTGGCAGAGTGGGCTAAAGAACTGTGATGGATTAAACCCAGATCTGTTGACTGGGTGTGAGTATTTGATTGGTTCAGATGCTCCGTCCATCACCACCCCCTTTTGTACAGCTTTGTCCGCCATTAGTTGGCAGGGTATGCTCAGACGTGAGTCCCTTGTTCACTTTGCCACTGGATTCAAGCAAGCCTGGCTGAAGACGGCTGTAATGCCAGAAACCGGTCCTAGGAAGCTTGTTTCCGGTCCAGGGAAGGCATGGCTTGGCAGTTCGGGCTGGACTGTTTCCATGAGGCACAGAGTCAGACTGATTTGCATATGGCCATGTCTGAACTGGGGTGGCAGAGTGGGCTCAAGAACGGTGATGGATTAAGCCCAGATCGGTTGACTGGGTGTGAGTGTTTGATTGGTTCAGATGCTCCGTCCATCACCACCCCCTTTTGTACCGCATAATCAGAAAAAGTTCCACTCTGAGGGCGAGGAAGGAAAGTGTCACCTGCCAAGTATAAACTCAAAGAGCATAATAACATCTCAAATGGATAGAAGAGGGCAATTCCCTGGGTTCAAAAGACAGGGGTATATAAATACAAATGATGTAGATAAATTTATTTGAACTTTAAGATATAATTTAAGGAGCAAACAACATATAAGCAAAACATGTATGATATACAAACAAAAGAACTATGCATGGACTGATAATGATATCCAAATAGACAAATGAATACTCTCTGTCCCAACGACAGAGCTCTAAACAAAAATAAGAACCTAAATGACAAAAACATAGATATATATTTCCACCAATCTTACCATTCATGCAGTTCAAACTCTCACAGTAAACACAAAAAGCAGATTATATACAGATAATATGTACAAAAGACAGAAACCCGCAAAATGTACAGGGCACTAGTGCACCTAATAAGTGCTGTCAGAAGTTGAAGGCCCAAAGGTTTCTGGCTTGCACGGTGCTGGGCTAACAAGTAGCCATCCCCTTTCTCACGGCACTGAAGGGAATAAAAATCTGGGGAAGAGCACTGGGGTGGGAAAAACCAGGCAGAGGGGGAAAGGTTTGACACACTCAGCCTGGGTGCCAAGAGTGCACTTTTCATAGACAGCAGCTCCGTAAAAGCTATAAAGCAAATGAAAATCATTAGACCCATTCATCCCTGAGAACAGATAAAATAAATACAACACATACATAGTCATCAGATACCGCGTCAAAAATCAGCGAGAAAATCAACACCATGCCGCAAAAATGCGAAATGTGAATGCAAAAAAAACATGCGATGAAGCCAATCGCGGGACAAAAATCAAGGAAACTAGCCACAGGCCTGCAAACCCCATGCATCTCGTGGGGAAATGCACTATTAAAGAAAAAACAACAATTCGAACTGCGTAGCACCATGGATGCACCCGGACAGAGTGCAAAGGAGAAGCCGAACCCCACAAGCCCCATGGAGGACCCGCGTGGAACCCAGTGTCCAGGGAAGGGCAACGACAAGACGAAGAGGAAGACGGGGTTCAGTCTGCTGGAAGACCGGATTATCATCAAGGAGGTCATAGGACACTACCAACAACTGTCTGTCACCTCCACTGCGGCACTGGAAACCCAAACGGAAATATGGCAGGCCATCGTCAACAACATCAATGCAGTCGGAGTGCCGAGGAGGTCACTGGAGGAGGTCAGGAGGGGCTGGCATGAAGTGCACAACAAAACCAAGGAGAAGCTCTCCACCAACAGGAAGGCAGCAAGGGCGATTGGAGGTGGGAGTCCTGTGACACCGGAGGTGATTGATGAGCTTGAGGAAAAGGTGGCCACTGTCAGCAGTGTGGAGATGCTGGCAGGAATCGGGGGCCTGGACACAGCACGATACGACCTGACCCAACAGCAACAGGGTGAGTAACGACCAGGGACGGGGGCAGATGGGCACAATGGCACACATGCACAATTATGCGTAGCACACTGCACACCCACAATCACCCTGGATCATGTCACAGAGAGCCTTGGCACACTGGAGCACACATAGAAACGCCAAGTAGCCCACGTCCACAAAGTGCATAAAGGGGGCCCCTCCAGATCACCAATAACACAACCGAACCATGCACATTTGCTGAATCCAGCAAAGCAGCGGCTCTGTGACCCACACTGACTATGCAAGTAACACTACATGCTTAATAGCATGGCAGCAGCCCAAAAACATGAGATGGGCCACGAATCGACATTGAGATAGCCAGTGCGGATCACATCCGTAAAGGAGCAGGTCACATTCTTACAGGTCCACGTGCACACACAACCCCTGCTGTACAATACACGCAGCTGACGAACAATGCACCAGGCCAAAAAATCTGTCCGAGAGCACATATGACCCAAGTCAAAAACAAATCAGGCCCCAAAAAGCACACAATTCAAAAGCACACCGCCTCAACGGGAGAAGGTTATACAAAATCAGAGCTGCAGATGCAACTCCACCACAATGCAGCACACACACATAGCAATCACAGTAAATCAGCAATGACGGCAATGAGGTACAAAGTGCAACACCAGCACCATAGGACAAGACTCACAACAGGTCCCATACGTGCGTAGTAACTGTCCACTCAGATCAGGCATTGCCTGTTACTGTTTGATGAGAATGCACGGCTACTACCACACATCCGTCATGTGGTCTAAAAACACACTGACTGCCATCAAATAGCCAGCTCCACCAAAACTGTGACAATGTACATTGGCATGCAGTCTGAATGGAAACATCTGCAAATCACCAACATACATGTACAACTCTGTTAACCTGCATCTTCCCTTTCACATTACAGAGGGACAAACAACACCTCCTGAAGAGCAGACCAGACATATCTTCAGTGAAGATGGAGAGGACCCCCTGGTCATCTGCACCAACACCCTCCAACGGATCGTATATAGCGTCCGCACCCCATCCCTAGAAACAGGGCAGGCCAGCTGCCCTGAGGTGAGCCCACCACCTGCTCATACCACACAGCAGGAGACACACATCACCACAGCTGTCTCCCAGCACCCCCGGACCAATTCATGGAGTTCTAACAATATATGTGGCTTTGCCAGGTGGAGTTGGCTGACCAGCTGCTGGTGGGCTTCGAACTCGTGGCAGCCAATCGAGATGCCATACATGGGTGTCTGAGTCCCATCCGGGACCATGTACAGTCCCTATCGGACACCCCCTGTACGCACCAGGCTCCACCACAGACCTTGGCTGACCTCGCTGGGGCAATTAATCTAATACAAGAACTGTGTGGCCAGACAGGCACCAGCGATCAGAGCACAGAGTTGGCACAGATGCGTAGGTCAATGGAGACCATGGAGCAGATGCAGGCTGGAAGTCAGTCTGTCATGGCTGGACACCAGCAAGTAGTAACTGGGAACCTCAATGCCCTGCAGTACTTCATCTTGCCATTGTGGCCCTTGAGCCGGTCCCAGATGACTGCAGCGGGAACATCAGCACACACACCTCCGAGCCCTGATGCATCCGTGGCACACAGTGATGCTGCACCATCACCCCGCCACACACACCGGACACAGAACCCATACCAGGGGAGTAAGAAGGGGATGGGAATTACTTTGTGAGGAAGGAGGCAGTAGCATCCATCACCGCCATATGCCCGGTCCCTGCCCGATTGTGACCTATGCATCATGCCCTGGGAAACACCTCATACTGACCCCCGAAACTCTCTGCGACATGCACCCAGAGCCCGACATGGACTGCCATTTCATCACTGCTGGCAAATTACACAGCAATCCTGCTGTGGACTGCACGCTCCCACTTCCTAATCACTCCTCAATCCCCAAAGGACTGTGTTAGGCCTACCACTGGGCTTCCATGTTATGTGGGCTTGGACGGCCATGTACTGCACCAGCTCCGTCACTCACCTGAATGTGAATAAAACATTCTAAATCACACAGATGTGTCATTACTATGTTCACTCAAGTATGGAAGTATGGCTGGATGTAGGAAGAATGATTGCACATGAAGATGCACCATGGTAACTGACATCTATGCGCATGTGTATCCCTGAGACACATGACAAATTGGATGACTGTGAAGGTGAGTACAAGCTGTGTCCCCATTGCACATCAACAATAATCTCATGACCCCCCCCCCCCCAAACTAGGCACAAGTCCATGTGTTGAACAGGGCTGTGGGTAGGACTGACCAAATCAGTAGCATGCCAGGAGTGGTGGCCTACATCACATGTGACAACAGAAGTGCTTGTCGCATATCCACTTACACACATCTGTGTGGACACATTCTGTTATGATGTATGACATTGCTCCACAAGGTCAGAGGTTGCACAGCATACTCACATCATTGCTGAAGTCACGTAAGTGCACATGTTGGACAGCACCTATCCCACGACATTGTCTGGATCACAGAGGTTGAACTTGCAAAAGGGACACACCACCATTGCACATGCGTCAGTCAGTCCCTCCATGTGTAGGGACGATGCTCATTGTGGCACGCGAGTGGAAAATCAAATAAACACACCTCACAGTTAGACACCAGTGCGGTGACATTTATTGGCATGTGCGTGTCAGTACCGACGAGGCAACGGCCATAACAGGCAGGAACATGCTTAAGACACTTGCACGCAACATGTTGAGGTTCAGACATTGTTGTTGCTACAATAGACGAAAATCATCATGAATGGCAATGCTCCCAGCCCACCTTGTCTTGCTGGATGAGTCAGGTGTTGTTTGGCATCTGCCCATTGCCCCGTGTGAAGGGGCAAGACTCACTGCCCATGAGATCTGCATAGTGCTCTGCCACTGGAGGGCGCCTATTGTCTGCTCTTCTGACTGTGCTCAGGTGAAAGGGTCTGACAGGTTAGCATGTCGTGTCAGAGTGCTGTATGTGTGCTGTCCCCCAGCAGTGTGTCCGAAGAGGCAACATTGCCAAACTAAACTGGTTGATAAGACCATGGACCTGCCTCACCTTGCACAGGTGTGTGTACACACGCATTGTTCCATGCACAAGCATCCAGGGTTTGGACAATGGCAGATGTGTACTCTGTTGGGGTGGGATATGTGGGCAAGCCCCATGATGCAACATGTTGTTGGGACCTGTGTTGTGGATAACAATCAGATGTGACTGCAGGAATGTAGTTGCACGTCCATGAATGCCCACGCAGCTTCATATGCAGTGTGTTCCAATAGTACATCATTGTCGTGTTCAAGGAACACCAGGGTGAGCCAATCCATTAACTGGTCCAGGCAGGTGTGCTCAGCCCATGCCGTTTCACAAATCCACAGGACATCCCAATAGGGTAGCGCCTCTATGTGGTCACTGCACACGATGAATTGTGCAATCTCCCATGCACAACTGCCAATTCATACGCAGTATGTCAAGGCATCCCATGCATGGCTGTCTCGGTTACACTCCTGTTTGTGATCCAACAGGGGCGCAGACACAAGTCATAGTCCAATTCATCTACGGTTGTGTTGGATAGGCAGACATCCATGGGACACTCGAATGTACATGTTCAGCAGTGGAACCAGGGCTGGACGCAGGTGATGTAGGCAATGCGGAAGCTGAGCCGGTAACTGATCCGCAGAACTGCCAGTGGCACTGCGCCCAGTAAATGCAGCATGCGTGCACTGTACTGTCCATGTGACGGGGATTGTGCATGTGCCCGGTATGGCCTGCCATTGCCTTGGTGTGTCTAGTGGAACCGGCATTCTTCTGACCAGCGGCAGTTGTATGGGGGATATGCCACAGCTCTGAGCAATGATTTGAATGTGTGTGCAACGTTGGGCTGAATGGGTTGCTGTTTCTGTGACAGTCAAGGCTATCCCATGCGGGGGTACCTAAGGCAGGGGCTTCTGTGTGTGGGGTGTGGATCAGCCGGATAGTTCTTTTGCGCAATGCGTGGTTTGGGAGTCGTCCACATCTGCCATGGCATCTCTCTCAGGGTGTTCGAGCCACGTTCAGGACCAAGGTCAGAGGTGCAGGTGTACTCCCGCCTTCTGCATTGGACAATGGAGCTTTTATCCCTGAGGTTTGTCTGACTACTACTTGCAGTTTTGGAATGTGATGTGGCTTTGTGGCTGAGATTGGGACGAGGGTTGGGCTCATGGTGTACGGATGGTGATGCAGACACACATGTTGGCATGTGGTGCCAGGTGCCCAGTAAGGCCTTGCGAAGCTGGTGCAATCTCACTCCGTCTCTCTCCCTTGCTCTCTCCCTCTCTTTCCTTTGTTGGGCACATGGCACACCTTCTTCTGTTGGATTTCGTCTTCCCGGCTGTGTCCTACAGATTGTCCTTTAATCATGTGCAGCAAAACTCCTTGGCCAGTGTAGGAGGAGACCCTTCCTCAGTTTTCCTGCACCCACGTTTTTGTTTTGCTGCCTCCATATATCTCTCTCTTTCTCTGACATCCTGTGTGTGCTTGTATGTGTGCGTGTGATTTAAGTCTCTCATCTTGAAACCTTAATCATATAAGGTTAACTCACATTTTTATCTGTACAATTTTGTTTTGGTTAGCCACTTAATATCATAGGTTTCACTATTCCCAACTTTTACAAAAATGTCATCTTTAAGATTTTATCTTTATTCCAAAGTGAGAAATCAACATGAGGAGGATTTGCAGCCTAATTCAGCAGGTAGCATGACTGGCCGGTTAGAAGCAACAAATACCAGGAAAAGGTGAACCAAGTGCAGTTCTCATGAGGGTGTAATTCCTGCTAGGCTACAGTGGGCTGGCTCAAATTATGAATCCCAACATATTTCCCTGCTATTGCACTTTTGCAATCACCCATAAAAAACAATAGGCCTACATTGTTGTTGTCCACAAATGGATTTATAAATTATTGAAATAGCAAGAGAACAATATGGGCACAAGTGAATCAAAAGCAGCAAATTATAAGGACTTAGGGGTATATTCACAAGAATGTGTGATATCTACTGCAAGAGTAGCGTAACACAACTTTCACCATCACAGCCCATTGCGGGAAAATAACCATGTGTCAACGTGGAATTCAAAACTATGTGGAAGCATGCAATAGTCAGAAAAACTGGGGTGGCAGAGTGGGCTAAAGAACTGTGATGGATTAAACCCAGATCTGTTGACTGGGTGTGAGTATTTGATTGGTTCAGATGCTCCGTCCATCACCACCCCCTTTTGTACAGCTTTGTCCGCCATTAGTTGGCAGGGTATGCTCAGACGTGAGTCCCTTGTTCACTTTGCCACTGGATTCAAGCAAGCCTGGCTGAAGACGGCTGTAATGCCAGAAACCGGTCCTAGGAAGCTTGTTTCCGGTCCAGGGAAGGCATGGCTTGGCAGTTCGGGCTGGACTGTTTCCATGAGGCACAGAGTCAGACTGATTTGCATATGGCCATGTCTGAACTGGGGTGGCAGAGTGGGCTCAAGAACGGTGATGGATTAAGCCCAGATCGGTTGACTGGGTGTGAGTGTTTGATTGGTTCAGATGCTCCGTCCATCACCACCCCCTTTTGTACCGCATAATCAGAAAAAGTTCCACTCTGAGGGCGAGGAAGGAAAGTGTCACCTGCCAAGTATAAACTCAAAGAGCATAATAACATCTCAAATGGATAGAAGAGGGCAATTCCCTGGGTTCAAAAGACAGGGGTATATAAATACAAATGATGTAGATAAATTCATTTGAACTTTAAGATATAATTTAAGGAGCAAACAACATATAAGCAAAACATGTATGATATACAAACAAAAGAACTATGCATGGACTGATAATGATATCCAAATAGACAAATGAATACTCTCTGTCCCAACGACAGAGCTCTAAACAAAAATAAGAACCTAAATGACAAAAACATAGATATATATTTCCACCAATCTTACCATTCATGCAGTTCAAACTCTCACAGTAAACACAAAAAGCAGATTATATACAGATAATATGTACAAAAGACAGAAACCCGCAAAATGTACAGGGCACTAGTGCACCTAATAAGTGCTGTCAGAAGTTGAAGGCCCAAAGGTTTCTGGCTTGCACGGTGCTGGGCTAACAAGTAGCCATCCCCTTTCTCACGGCACTGAAGGGAATAAAAATCTGGGGAAGAGCACTGGGGTGGGAAAAACCAGGCAGAGGGGGAAAGGTTTGACACACTCAGCGTGGGTGCCAAGAGTGCACTTTTCATAGACAGCAGCTCCGTAAAAGCTATAAAGCAAATGAAAATCATTAGACCCATTCATCCCTGAGAACAGATAAAATAAATACAACACATACATAGTCATCAGATACCGCGTCAAAAATCAGCGAGAAAATCAACACCATGCCGCAAAAATGCGAAATGTGAATGCAAAAAAAACATGCGATGAAGCCAATCGCGGGACAAAAATCAAGGAAACTAGCCACAGGCCTGCAAACCCCATGCATCTCGTGGGGAAATGCACTATTAAAGAAAAAACAACAATTCGAACTGCGTAGCACCATGGATGCACCCGGACAGAGTGAAAAAGGAGAAGCCGAACCCCACAAGCCCCACGGAGGACCCGCGTGGAACCCAGTGTCCAGGGAAGGGCAACGACAAGACGAAGAGGAAGACGGGGTTCAGTCTGCTGGAAGACCGGATTATCATCAAGGAGGTCATAGGACACTACCAACAACTGTCTGTCACCTCCACTGCGGCACTGGAAACCCAAACGGAAATATGGCAGGCCATCGTCAACAACATCAATGCAGTCGGAGTGCCGAGGAGGTCACTGGAGGAGGTCAGGAGGGGCTGGCATGAAGTGCACAACAAAACCAAGGAGAAGCTCTCCACCAACAGGAAGGCAGCAAGGGCGATTGGAGGTGGGAGTCCTGTGACACCGGAGGTGATTGATGAGCTTGAGGAAAAGGTGGCCACTGTCAGCAGTGTGGAGATGCTGGCAGGAATCGGGGGCCTGGACACAGCACGATACGACCTGACCCAACAGCAACAGGGTGAGTAACGACCAGGGACGGGGGCAGATGGGCACAATGGCACACATGCACAATTATGCGTAGCACACTGCACACCCACAATCACCCTGGATCATGTCACAGAGAGCCTTGGCACACTGGAGCACACATAGAAACGCCAAGTAGCCCACGTCCACAAAGTGCATAAAGGGGGCCCCTCCAGATCACCAATAACACAACCGAACCATGCACATTTGCTGAATCCAGCAAAGCAGCGGCTCTGTGACCCACACTGACTATGCAAGTAACACTACATGCTTAATAGCATGGCAGCAGCCCAAAAACATGAGATGGGCCACGAATCGACATTGAGATAGCCAGTGCGGATCACATCCGTAAAGGAGCAGGTCACATTCTTACAGGTCCACGTGCACACACAACCCCTGCTGTACAATACACGCAGCTGACGAACAATGCACCAGGCCAAAAAATCTGTCCCAGAGCACATATGACCCAAGTCAAAAACAAATCAGGCCCCAAAAAGCACACAATTCAAAAGCACACCGCCTCAACGGGAGAAGGTTATACAAAATCAGAGCTGCAGATGCAACTCCACCACAATGCAGCACACACACATAGCAATCACAGTAAATCAGCAATGACGGCAATGAGGTACAAAGTGCAACACCAGCACCATAGGACAAGACTCACAACAGGTCCCATACGTGCGTAGTAACTGTCCACTCAGATCAGGCATTGCCTGTTACTGTTTGATGAGAATGCACGGCTACTACCACACATCCGTCATGTGGTCTAAAAACACACTGACTGCCATCAAATAGCCAGCTCCACCAAAACTGTGACAATGTACATTGGCATGCAGTCTGAATGGAAACATCTGCAAATCACCAACATACATGTACAACTCTGTTAACCTGCATCTTCCCTTTCACATTACAGAGGGACAAACAACACCTCCTGAAGAGCAGACCAGACATATCTTCAGTGAAGATGGAGAGGACCCCCTGGTCATCTGCACCAACACCCTCCAACGGATCGTAGATAGCGTCCGCACCCCATCCCTAGAAGCAGGGCAGGCCAGCTGCCCTGAGGTGAGCCCACCACCTGCTCATACCACACAGCAGGAGACACACATCACCACAGCTGTCTCCCAGCACCCCCGGACCAATTCATGGAGTTCTAACAATATATGTGGCTTTGCCAGGTGGAGTTGGCTGACCAGCTGCTGGTGGGCTTCGAACTCGTGGCAGCCAATCGAGATGCCATACATGGGTGTCTGAGTCCCATCCGGGACCATGTACAGTCCCTATCGGACACCCCCTGTACGCACCAGGCTCCACCACAGACCTTGGCTGACCTCGCTGGGGCAATTAATCTAATACAAGAACTGTGTGGCCAGACAGGCACCAGCGATCAGAGCACAGAGTTGGCACAGATGCGGAGGTCAATGGAGACCATGGAGCAGATGCAGGCTGGAAGTCAGTCTGTTATGGCTGGACACCAGCAAGTAGTAACTGGGAACCTCAATGCCCTGCAGTACTTCATCTTGCCATTGTGGCCCTTGAGCCGGTCCCAGATGACTGCAGCGGGAACATCAGCACACACACCTCCGAGCCCTGATGCATCCGTGGCACACAGTGATGCTGCACCATCACCCCGCCACACACACCGGACACAGAACCCATACCAGGGGAGTAAGAAGGGGATGGGAATTACTTTGTGAGGAAGGAGGCAGTAGCATCCATCACCGCCATATGCCCGGTCCCTGCCCGATTGTGACCTATGCATCATGCCCTGGGAAACACCTCATACTGACCCCCGAAACTCTCTGCGACATGCACCCAGAGCCCGACATGGACTGCCATTTCATCACTGCTGGCAAATTACACAGCAATCCTGCTGTGGACTGCACGCTCCCACTTCCTAATCACTCCTCAATCCCCAAAGGACTGTGTTAGGCCTACCACTGGGCTTCCATGTTATGTGGGCTTGGACGGCCATGTACTGCACCAGCTCCGTCACTCACCTGAATGTGAATAAAACATTCTAAATCACACAGATGTGTCATTACTATGTTCACTCAAGTATGGAAGTATGGCTGGATGTAGGAAGAATGATTGCACATGAAGATGCACCATGGTAACTGACATCTATGCGCATGTGTATCCCTGAGACACATGACAAATTGGATGACTGTGAAGGTGAGTACAAGCTGTGTCCCCATTGCACATCAACAATAATCTCATGACCCCCCCCCCCCCCCAAACTAGGCACAAGTCCATGTGTTGAACAGGGCTGTGGGTAGGACTGACCAAATCAGTAGCATGCCAGGAGTGGTGGCCTACATCACATGTGACAACAGAAGTGCTTGTCGCATATCCACTTACACACATCTGTGTGGACACATTCTGTTATGATGTATGACATTGCTCCACAAGGTCAGAGGTTGCACAGCATACTCACATCATTGCTGAAGTCACGTAAGTGCACATGTTGGACAGCACCTATCCCACGACATTGTCTGGATCACAGAGGTTGAACTTGCAAAAGGGACACACCACCATTGCACATGCGTCAGTCAGTCCCTCCATGTGTAGGGACGATGCTCATTGTGGCACGCGAGTGGAAAATCAAATAAACACACCTCACAGTTAGACACCAGTGCGGTGACATTTATTGTCATGTGCGTGTCAGTACCGACGAGGCAACGGCCATAACAGGCAGGAACATGCTTAAGACACTTGCACGCAACATGTTGAGGTTCAGACATTGTTGTTGCTACAATAGACGAAAATCATCATGAATGGCAATGCTCCCAGCCCACCTTGTCTTGCTGGATGAGTCAGGTGTTGTTTGGCATCTGCCCATTGCCCCGTGTGAAGGGGCAAGACTCACTGCCCATGAGATCTGCATAGTGCTCTGCCACTGGAGGGCGCCTATTGTCTGCTCTTCTGACTGTGCTCAGGTGAAAGGGTCTGACAGGTTAGCATGTCGTGTCAGAGTGCTGTATGTGTGCTGTCCCCCAGCAGTGTGTCCGAAGAGGCAACATTGCCAAACTAAACTGGTTGATAAGACCATGGACCTGCCTCACCTTGCACAGGTGTGTGTACACACGCATTGTTCCATGCACAAGCATCCAGGGTTTGGACAATGGCAGATGTGTACTCTGTTGGGGTGGGATATGTGGGCAAGCCCCATGATGCAACATGTTGTTGGGACCTGTGTTGTGTATAACAATCAGATGTGACTGCAGGAATGTAGTTGCACGTCCATGAATGCCCACGCAGCTTCATATGCAGTGTGTTCCAATAGTACATCATTGTCGTGTTCAAGGAACACCAGGGTGAGCCAATCCATTAACTGGTCCAGGCAGGTGTGCTCAGCCCATGCCGTTTCACAAATCCACAGGACATCCCAATAGGGTAGCGCCTCTATGTGGTCACTGCACACGATGAATTGTGCAATCTCCCATGCACAACTGCCAATTCATACGCAGTATGTCAAGGCATCCCATGCATGGCTGTCTCGGTTACACTCCTGTTTGTGATCCAACAGGGGCGCAGACACAAGTCATAGTCCAATTCATCTACGGTTGTGTTGGATAGGCAGACATCCATGGGACACTCGAATGTACATGTTCAGCAGTGGAACCAGGGCTGGACGCAGGTGATGTAGGCAATGCGGAAGCTGAGCCGGTAACTGATCCGCAGAACTGCCAGTGGCACTGCGCCCAGTAAATGCAGCATGCGTGCACTGTACTGTCCATGTGACGGGGATTGTGCATGTGCCCGGTATGGCCTGCCATTGCCTTGGTGTGTCTAGTGGAACCGGCATTCTTCTGACCAGCGGCAGTTGTATGGGGGATATGCCACAGCTCTGAGCAATGATTCGAATGTGTGTGCAACGTTGGGCTGAATGGGTTGCTGTTTCTGTGACAGTCAAGGCTATCCCATGCGGGGGTACCTAAGGCAGGGGCTTCTGTGTGTGGGGTGTGGATCAGCCGGATAGTTCTTTTGCGCAATGCGTGGTTTGGGAGTCGTCCACATCTGCCATGGCATCTCTCTCAGGGTGTTCGAGCCACGTTCAGGACCAAGGTCAGAGGTGCAGGTGTACTCCCGCCTTCTGCATTGGACAATGGAGCTTTTATCCCTGAGGTTTGTCTGACTACTACTTGCAGTTTTGGAATGTGATGTGGCTTTGTGGCTGAGATTGGGACGAGGGTTGGGCTCATGGTGTACGGATGGTGATGCAGACACACATGTTGGCATGTGGTGCCAGGTGCCCAGTAAGGCCTTGCGAAGCTGGTGCAATCTCACTCCGTCTCTCTCCCTTCCTCTCTCCCTCTCTTTCCTTTGTTGGGCACATGGCACACCTTCTTCTGTTGGATTTCGTCTTCCCGGCTGTGTCCTACAGATTGTCCAGCGTGGACCCGCTAGGACTTATTCGAATGGTTGTTTTGTCTTTTGTTTGTATGGTGTTTTGTGTTGGTGATTTCATTGCTGTATGACTGGTTCTCCATTTTCTGGTGACGCATGTATGTTGATTTTCCTGCTTGTGCGACCTCAGGCAACATAATTGTTTTGTGATTCGTGGTGTTGGTGTGCAGTTTCTTGGTCCGGGTTTGGGGGTGCGGGCCTGGGTGTGGTGTTGGTGGGTGTTGTGGCCCTCTTCGGTGTCCATGCTGCATGTTCAGTTGCTCCATGGCACCTGTTTGTCTTCGGGTGTTGCTGTGGGCTGTGCTCCCTTTTGTGGTGCAGACTGTGATCCGACTTTACACCAGGGCAGAGCAGGTGTAAATATCCTGCTGCTAACGCGAATTATTGCGTGTTTTGTGATTTTTTTCGCGGTTCTGTCTCATTGTGAATGTTGAATTGTGGTGTTGTCGCAGGTTTTGGCACAGGAACGCCTACTCTGCATCTCATTAGCGATATTTGCGAGGGTCCTCTGTTGTTTTTTGCGGCTGCTATTGTGGGTAAACAGGTGCTGGGGGCTGTTAGCACCAACTTGTGAATGGGGTGGTACTTTTATCATGACTTTGACTGCACAAAAGTGCAGTTAATTCTGCAATAGCTCCTTGTGAATATGCCCCTTAGTGTTTGTTGCGTCATCCCTTGGAAGATTTGAGCTGAGGATGGTCGAGCCTTTCTAGATGGTTTGAACATTTTTCTTTTGTTTCTAAATTGTTATACTATACTCTTTTATTTCACAGTGTTTATGACTCTCGTTAATGGGGTGCCTATTCTAATCTTTTATTTGAGGTGAGGCTTTGTTTTACATACATCAAAACTACATATTTTCCATTATGTATAACAATTGCACATTTTGAATTCCTGGCAATCTTTGTTTTGACTAATTTTCCTGCATGGGACCCCATTGCCATATAACTTGAATTAGATCAAATCTCGCTCCCAGTATGTTCACCCGTCTCCAGCTTTCTAAGTGATTATCTCCATGTATCTTCCACCCCAGTGGTTGCCCAGGGTCTCAGGCTCAACGTGTCTATGTTTGTTCAGTATCTCCTTATCCCTTTTAGTGTTTCTCCACACATGGGTCTCCTCGAATCAATACGAGGATTGGAGGGTGGAGCTATGGTCTATAGTTTCCCTAGTCCTGAAAACCTGGAATGTCTATTAAGTAATTTCCTATAAATCAGTTCGTAAGACTCAAACACCCAGTGCTTAATTTGTGCCGCTGCTTTCCAGTGCTTAGCACCGGCACTTATTTGACAGGTTATTGAATTATGCTCCCGTATGCGGTGGGCCCCGAAATTATGCAAATAAATGTACCTACCTGTTCTGCTTCGGCTGCATGTCTGCTTGGCTGTCTAGAGAGGGGCCCGCCCAGGTCCAGGTACAATCGAGGGTGTGACGCAGTCATGCGCAGTCAATGTAAACGGCATGTGCGTCATACCTAGGATAGGACCAATTTACCAGCGCCTGCGCTGCCACACGTGATGAAATCAGCCGCCCCGCCGGAGATTGTTTCTTGTCAGAGGTTGCTCTGCTGTGCAACGCCCCAGGACATTTAGTGGGCAAGATCGTCCATGCCAGCTGCAGAGAGAAAGAGAGGATCGCTCAATGACGTCATGGCCCATTATAGAAAGATGTTTCCGCAGAACGTGAAGCTGTCTTCACTTTTGCCCATTTAATCCTCTAGTTCACCCAAACCTTTCTGAAATGAGGCACGGTGTCCTTTAATCTGCACCAATGCTGCCATCTGTTCAAAAACCAATACTAATCAACATTTCCTTTCTTGTCCTGCTGCAGCCGTCATCAGTACAGCTGAAAGGGTAAGAGAATATCGTTTTTTTTTTGCAGATTAAAGTAGCACAAACTCGACGACCTGAAGGTTTTGTTTACCCAAGGACATTCTTTGTTAAGGAAGGGGAGATTACGTGATTTGCCCAGATTCACAGGTTGTTGAGCCCACACCAAGACCTCGTTCCCCAGCTCAAAAGACGGCAGGACTGCCTGTTAGGAAACATTCACTCCACAGTTATCTTCATTTTTAGGTACGCCTTGGTTGATAAAAATATCTATTATCACAAAATTTAAGGTAAAACGAGAATGCCATTTCTTCCAACAACATACACCCATTGTGAACATTTTTACCGTTCACATACTTTTTAGTACGGCTCCGAACAGCATAATTCTTTCCTGTATATAATCTGTATGTGGCCACAATCTACCACCGATATTTTAAAAGGCAGTACATATTATTTATTTTTCATGACTAGTGCATTTTAATGTCAAAACTTTTTTTATTTGTAACGTTAAAATGTGACAAACTGTGCATATATTATAATCATAAGCATCTGAGTTGTAAATTTGATCAGTTTAACAGACAGCATGTGTATTTTTGCACAGTTCCATGTTTGCTATAAGCTGCTATTGTATGACCTCCAGGTTACCTAAATGACAAAAGTCAGCATATCCTCTTTGTTTAAGGTGTGTGGTAGGTGGTATGAAGACTTGGAGGTAGGTGGCAAGTTGCAACTTCAGCCAGTACTAGCTTTGCAATCAGCATGCCTTTTTATGTTGTTTTTTTAAGCCCATGTGTGTTGCACAAAACTACAAGCCCCGTGATACACAGTGATGTTGTGTACAAAGTCAGGAGTGATTGAACGTGTCAGACAAAACGCAGAACCTCCCAGCTGCATTGCACTTGACACTTACCTTTAATACTTATACAAATGATGGGAGAAGGCTTGAGTTTTGGGAAGGACACATCAGGGACATCTTAAGGATTTTGTGATCCCGGCCACACTTATTTTGTGGGATACTGTTGAGAACATGTTTGAATTTGTGATCCATTTGCCAAGTCAGACAGTGCACAGGCATACTCTCCAAATTATAAATGTGTTTTCATCAAATATTCAGTGATAGTGTCGTGTGTTTTCAATATTGTAATACAGCAGCTGACTAAAAGTAGTGTAAATAAGCTCTATGATAATTTCCTGTTTTGAATATGTGAGGTCTTGTTTCAATCTAAAAGAAGCTTCATCAATGTTACATATGATCAAAGTCCCTCAGGGCCAAGGACTGGATGATTAATTCTTCTGTTAAAGGTCTTGTGGTAAGACACACATGTGGGAAAAGCTGACAAATGCCAGTGTGGTAAATTTAAAGTCAAAAAAAGGTTTCTGTTTCCAGATACCTGAGAGCCTTGCTAGAGGAAAGGACAGCCACTACTCAATGGGGTTGGCTGTTGGGATAGTGTATCATATGTAACAAAGGAAAAATTGTTCCTTTTTTAGGTGTCCCCTCACTCACCGGGGTTGCCCCACGGTGACATGCTTCATCATTGGGGCCATCCCAGTCCTCTACGGGCTGGGGCGTGCTACGACTTGCGGAGTTACGTAGGAGCACTTAAAAGGACTATGTGTGGTGCATGTGTATTTGTGGGGAGTGGACTATGTGATGAGTTAAAAAATACCTGCCCAGTAGGTTACTAATAAACTTTATTCTGGCCTCTAGGTGGTAGTATTAAAAACGGGGTAGGGAGATAGGCTATCCTAAACTTAATGTGTTCAGAAGTACCTATCAACTCCTAAGTCGACATGTTTCGTGCGTACCCCAAGCACTTCTTCGGGACTACACAGGGACCAGCCCTGTGTTCGCCACTCCTTACTCTGTCACTGAGATATTTACAAAAAGGGTTTTAAGCTGCAGCAAACTCTGTTAAGTGCATGCATTTATACCTTCGTATTTTGTTCCAAAAACACGTGGTTCCTGAAAGATAGAAAACAACTTTAAAATTCAAGGGGTGGTTGGCCCCATTAGTTATCACACACAGTTTTTTACAGAAGTGATGTACTCTGTGAATTCGGACCCGGACTCATTGGCCGTGCTTGTTTTCATGCACGAAGACGTGATTGATTTCGTGCATTTTTCGAACGTGATTTTTAACAAAACACCTATCGCAGTGTCACACCCATACATTCAACAGTCATACACACTCATACATACTTTCTTATGAGACCTAACTGGGCCCCATGGAGTCGGAGGGGTATCGGTATCCTCGCAACTCTGATGAGAAAGAAATGGAGTTGTTAAGTCACCCAGTACTGTTCGTTTTCTAGGCATTTTCTCCGTTTCAAAAATCGGCATTCCTTCGTGCCCTATTCCACTTACTTGTGCTCTGGTTACCTCCTGTACTCAGGCACCTACTCTTTCTCCCTCCGGTCCGGATGTTATCGGACTGGAGGTTCCGTGTTGTTTAAATGCTGATGCCATTCGCGGTATCCCAGCGCTGTCGAGGGAACGCCCTTTGCGCACGCTAGAGCGTGTGTTTCTCTACCCGTGCCCCGTCTACGTGGCGGCCATCTTGGGGGTGTCGATCTTCGCTAATAGTCGGGATTAGGTGTCTAATGTGACTATTATCGCGTTACGACACCTCTAAATCAATTTAGGGTGATATACAAAGTACTTGCCATATTATCAAGGTTTTTACCCGCCGTGTTTAAAAAAAGTGGAAATAAGTTCAAAAATGAACCGATTGAACTGTCACCAATATCTCATGGTAGTTTATAGCTGGTAAAGTACAGTATTTTCAAGGGATCATAACCTTCCAGTGGTGGATTCAGCCACACAGGATAATATTTCATCAGTGATTGTACAGTTATTGCCAAAAGATGGTAAGAACTATATATACATGAGACTTCGTGAATTTCACATGTACCGGGTCTGGTTTTATAATGTTTACATGTGTCTTTTATGTAAACTGTCCCCAGGGAATGTCGTCATTCAATCCCACGATATGGGAGCGAAGTTTAAACACCCAGCGTTGCTCCTTTTCTAATAGTTTCTTTTCCATGTCAGCATGGGGTGGTTGGGTTTCCAGCACCACCCAGCGCATATCGTTGGGTGTGTGTGCTTTTTCCAAAAAGTGTGTTGTCATTTTGGTGTTCGAGTGTTTGCACCTAAAGTTGCTGCGATGTTCAACCATTCTGGTGTTAACCTTTCTGGTTGTCATTCCAATATAATGCAAATTGCACACACATGTGATCATGTAGACCACTCCTGATGTATTGCAGTTTGAAAACTGTCTTAACTCCCATTTGAGGCCTGTATTACAAATCACCTGTTTGGTGGTTTCAGTCAGGTGGCACACGCTGCAGTTGGAACATGGATGGTGTCCAGTTGGCAAGGGGTGCATACGTCGGACTGGGCCTTCCATAGATCTAGGGCGTGTGTGCACCATCAAGTCCTTCAGGTTTTTCCCTTTCCGATGACTGAACATTGGTTGGGTGATCAGAGTTCTCCAATGTTTCTTCACGATCTTTGTCACCTGTTGTGAAGCTACTGTATACGTGGTGATGCAGATGGGCCTTCTTTCCAATGGATTTGATGGTGGTTCCTTAGGTTTGGGCTCCAACAATGCATCCCTGTGGTTATTGGATGCCCTTTTCTTAGCTTTCTGAACAATCTTTTTCGGGTATTGTCTCTGATATAGTTTGTCGCATAATTCCTTGGCCTGCATTTCATAGTCACATTTTTCTGAACAATTCCTTCTTAGTCTCAGGAACTGCCCAAATGGCAGGTTTTCACGGAGTTGGCGTGGGTGGAAGCTCTCAAAGCTAAGTAGGCAATTTCTAGACGTTGGCTTAAAATGTGTCGTAGTTATTAGTGTCCCTTTTTCTGCCTTAATGTTTAGGTCTAGGAAGACTAGATGTTCACGGCTCATTGTGGAGGTGAACTTCAGGAAAGGGTCCTGGAGATTCAGCCAGTTTAGGAACACATCTGCCTCCTGCTCAGTTCCATTCCAGATGAGGATGACGTCATCGATGTAACGTCTCCACATCTGGATTTTGGTGGCATGGGGGTTGTCTGTATTCAGGATCTTTTTTGTCTCTAGCCAGTGCACATACAGTCCCGCCACGCTCGGCGCGAATGTGCTTCCCATGCTGGTTCCATGGGTCTGTTTGTATATAGTTTCCTGGAAGAGAAAGAAGTTCTCGGTTAGGGCAAGGCGGCAACATTCTAGCACTACATGCCTAGGTGTTTTGTAATCCCATTGGTTTTCGAATAGAATGTCCTCTAGGATCTGTAGGGTCTCTCTGTGAGGTAAGCTTGTATACAGGCTCTCTACGTCGAGACCTATTAGTATCTGTATGGAGGGGTCAAAAGGTAGGTCTTTTAGGAGGCACAGTACTGATTTTGTGTCCTGTAGGTATGTTGCTGTCTTCTGTACCAAAGGTCTCAAGAAAGCGTCCGCAAACTTAGACAAAGGCTCAAGTATTGATCCTATGCCTGAGACGATTGGTCTTCCAGGTGGTTTTTCCAACCTTTTGTGGATTTTGAGGATAGTATAAAAATACGGGGTCCTAGGGTGTTTGTTTTCCAGGAAATCTGCCTCCTTTCTAGTTAGCCAGTCGTTGACCAGACATTCTTCCACCATCCCAGCTATCTCAATCCTTAGGCGTTCTGTTGGGTCTGCCCTCAGTACCTCATAATTTCTTTGGTCTGCCAGTAGTCTCATGCATTCCGTCTCATAGTCTTCTGAGTTTTGTATAACAATTGCCCCGCCTTTGTCGGCTGGTTTTATTGTTATTGTTGCATCGTTGGCTAGTTCAGCTATGGCTTCCTTTTCAGCTCTACTGGTATTATAAAATGTATTCAAAGCCCTGGTGTCCAGATCCATTACATCTTTCAAAATTGCCTTTTCGAAAGCCAGTACCTCAACTGGTAGGCTATTCGTGGGGGGGGTGAAAGATGATTTTTTCTTTAGTCCTGTGTCACTAGTAGTTCCTATAGGTTGTGGTTTGTCTTTGAAAAAAACTTGTAATTTTATGCTGCGTACAAATTCCTTCAGTTCACAGTACAGCTTGAATTTATCCAGGGTTGTGGTCGGAACAAAACCCAAACCTTTTTCTAAGACTCTCTCCTGAGCTGGTGTCAAAATTTTGTCAGAGAGGTTTACCACTAGGCTTAGATGTTGCTGGTTGATGGTGTTGTTACCGGTCCTTGGCTCCTTGTGTGTGTTCTGTTGGTTTCCAGAGGTTGGGCCCATTGGACTTGCTGTCCTCTGGTTTTGCCTCGGCCTGGTTTTTTGCCCCTCCCTAAAAAAGGCTGTTGTGGTATTCCTGACATCTGGGCATTGTCCCAAAATGGGAAAGGTTGTTGTGGGTATGGTTGCTGAAAAGGAGGGGGTCCATAGAAGAACTGCGGTGGTGGTCCTTGGTAGGGTTGCCAGTTGTTTCCTCTGTTCATTCTTCTCCCCGCTCTGCCTCGTTTATTTCGCGGTTGGTTGCGATTGTAACTGTTATCAGAGGAGTCGGATCCTGTGTCTGAGGCTCCGCTGTCACTGTTGTAACCTGGGTTCCTCCCAGAAAGTACATACTCGGCTTTAATGTATGGGTACACCTTTTCATGAGAAAAAGTTTTTTTATCTTTGTAAAATTTAGTATACTTAGTGTCTTTCAGGGATATCTCGAATTCAGTCATTGACTTGTTTAGCTCGTCCAGCCTTTTCTTAAGTTCTGCCGGTGATTGGTATGTTTTTAGTTTAACTTCCAGGTTCTGGATCTGCACCTTCAACGCCTCAGCTCTGCGTGCCGCGGTCTTTACAATGAGGACTAGCCAGTCCCTGGTGCAATGCCAGCTTATCAGTGACCAATCTTTCTTAAAAACGAGGTCATCTTGAAATATGAAAGGTTCGTTATTCACTATAAGGCCGCGCGGTGCTGCGTTGGCCCTATGATACTCACTCATCATTACCCCATGTATTATGGTTTTGACTAGATTGCGTTTAAGTTCTGTTATTTCATCCCAACTCTGTTGGGATTCACTAGTATCCTTGTAGGTAGTGCTTGAATGGGGGAGCATGGAGGCTATTATTCTATCTGCCTCATCTTCTGTAAAGGAGAGCCCTGTGATCTCTGCCATCTTGAACTTTTTCAGTAGGTACTTGTGTCAGACTGGAACGCGGGTGTGTGTCACTATATAGGTGTCTAAAAACACTCCCGCAGCTGCGCGCTGCAACGTGTCAGGGAAAAACTAAGGGAGTCAGAGGGTTACTAGCTAGGCTCGCCCTCCAGTCATTAAAGTCAAAAAAAGGTTTCTGTTTCCAGATACCTGAGAGCCTTGCTAGAGGAAAGGACAGCCACTACTCAATGGGGTTGGCTGTTGGGATAGTGTATCATATGTAACAAAGGAAAAATTGTTCCTTTTTTAGGTGTCCCCTCACTCACCGGGGTTGCCCCACGGTGACATGCTTCATCATTGGGGCCATCCCAGTCCTCTACGGGCTGGGGCGTGCTACGACTTGCGGAGTTACGTAGGAGCACTTAAAAGGACTATGTGTGGTGCATGTGTATTTGTGGGGAGTGGACTATGTGATGAGTTAAAAAATACCTGCCCAGTAGGTTACTAATAAACTTTATTCTGGCCTCTAGGTGGTAGTATTAAAAACGGGGTAGGGAGATAGGCTATCCTTAACTTAATGTGTTCAGAAGTACCTATCAACTCCTAAGTCGACATGTTTCGTGCGTACCCCAAGCACTTCTTCGGGACTACACAGGGACCAGCCCTGTGTTCGCCACTCCTTACTCTGTCACTGAGATATTTACAAAAAGGGTTTTAAGCTGCAGCAAACTCTGTTAAGTGCATGCATTTATACCTACGTATTTTGTTCCAAAAACACGTGGTTCCTGAAAGATAGAAAACAACTTTAAAATTCAAGGGGTGGTTGGCCCCATTAGTTATCACACACAGTTTTTTACAGAAGTGATGTACTCTGTGAATTCGGACCCGGACTCATTGGCCGTGCTTGTTTTCATGCACGAAGACGTGATTGATTTCGTGCATTTTTCGAACGTGATTTTTAACAAAACACCTATCGCAGTGTCACACCCATACATTCAACAGTCATACACACTCATACATACTTTCTTATGAGACCTAATTGGGCCCCATGGAGTCGGAGGGGTATCGGTATCCTCGCAACTCTGATGAGAAAGAAATGGAGTTGTTAAGTCACCCAGTACTGTTCGTTTTCTAGGCATTTTCTCCGTTTCAAAAATCGGCATTCCTTCGTGCCCTATTCCACTTACTTGTGCTCTGGTTACCTCCTGTACTCAGGCACCTACTCTTTCTCCCTCCGGTCCGGATGTTATCGGACTGGAGGTTCCGTGTTGTTTGAATGCTGATGCCATTCGCGGTATCCCAGCGCTGTCGAGGGAACGCCCTTTGCGCACGCTAGAGCGTGTGTTTCTCTACCCGTGCCCCGTCTACGTGGCGGCCATCTTGGGGGTGTCGATCTTCGCTAATAGTCGGGATTAGGTGTCTAATGTGACTATTATCGCGTTACGACACCTCTAAATCAATTTAGGGTGATATACAAAGTACTTGCCATATTATCAGGGTTTTTACCCGCCGTGTTTAAAAAAAGTGGAAATAAGTTCAAAAATGAACCGATTGAACTGTCACCAATATCTCATGGTAGTTTATAGCTGGTAAAGTACAGTATTTTCAAGGGATCATAACCTTCCAGTGGTGGATTCAGCCACACAGGATAATATTTCATCAGTGATTGTACAGTTATTGCCAAAAGATGGTAAGAACTATATATACATGAGACTTCGTGAATTTCACATGTACCGGGTCTGGTTTTATAATGTTTACATGTGTCTTTTATGTAAACTGTCCCCAGGGAATGTCGTCATTCAATCCCACGATATGGGAGCGAAGTTTAAACACCCAGCGTTGCTCCTTTTCTAATAGTTTCTTTTCCATGTCAGCATGGGGTGGTTGGGTTTCCAGCACCACCCAGCGCATATCGTTGGGTGTGTGTGCTTTTTCCAAAAAGTGTGTTGTCATTTTGGTGTTCGAGTGTTTGCACCTAAAGTTGCTGCGATGTTCAACCATTCTGGTGTTAACCTTTCTGGTTGTCATTCCAATATAATGCAAATTGCACACACATGTGATCATGTAGACCACTCCTGATGTATTGCAGTTTGAAAACTGTCTTAACTCCCATTTGAGGCCTGTATTACAAATCACCTGTTTGGTGGTTTCAGTCAGGTGGCACACGCTGCAGTTGGAACATGGATGGTGTCCAGTTGGCAAGGGGTGCATACGTCGGACTGGGCCTTCCATAGATCTAGGGCGTGTGTGCACCATCAAGTCCTTCAGGTTTTTCCCTTTCCGATGACTGAACATTGGTTGGGTGATGTTAAGACCCCCGCTGTTCAGAGTTCTCCAATGTTTCTTCACGATCTTTGTCACCTGTTGTGAAGCTACTGTATACGTGGTGATGCAGATGGGCCTTCTTTCCAATGGATTTGATGGTGGTTCCTTAGGTTTGGGCTCCAACAATGCATCCCTGTGGTTATTGGATGCCCTTTTCTTAGCTTTCTGAACAATCTTTTTCGGGTATTGTCTCTGATATAGTTTGTCGCATAATTCCTTGGCCTGCATTTCATAGTCACATTTTTCTGAACAATTCCTTCTTAGTCTCAGGAACTGCCCAAATGGCAGGTTTTCACGGAGTTGGCGTGGGTGGAAGCTCTCAAAGCTAAGTAGGCAATTTCTAGACGTTGGCTTAAAATGTGTCGTAGTTATTAGTGTCCCTTTTTCTGCCTTAATGTTTAGGTCTAGGAAGACTAGATGTTCACGGCTCATTGTGGAAGTGAACTTCAGGAAAGGGTCCTGGAGATTCAGCCAGTTTAGGAACACATCTGCCTCCTGCTCAGTTCCATTCCAGATGAAGATGACGTCATCGATGTAACGTCTCCACATCTGGATTTTGGTGGCATGGGGGTTGTCTGTATTCAGGATCTTTTTTGTCTCTAGCCAGTGCACATACAGTCCCGCCACGCTCGGCGCGAATGTGCTTCCCATGCTGGTTCCATGGGTCTGTTTGTATATAGTTTCCTGGAAGAGAAAGAAGTTCTCGGTTAGGGCAAGGCGGCAACATTCTAGCACTACATGCCTAGGTGTTTTGTAATCCCATTGGTTTTCGAATAGAATGTCCTCTAGGATCTGTAGGGTCTCTCTGTGAGGTAAGCTTGTATACAGGCTCTCTACGTCGAGACCTATTAGTATCTGTATGGAGGGGTCAAAAGGTAGGTCTTTTAGGAGGCACAGTACTGATTTTGTGTCCTGTAGGTATGTTGCTGTCTTCTGTACCAAAGGTCTCAAGAAAGCGTCCGCAAACTTAGACAAAGGCTCAAGTATTGATCCTATGCCTGAGACGATTGGTCTTCCAGGTGGTTTTTCCAACCTTTTGTGGATTTTGGGGATAGTATAAAAATACGGGGTCCTAGGGTGTTTGTTTTCCAGGAAATCTGCCTCCTTTCTAGTTAGCCAGTCGTTGACCAGACATTCTTCCACCATCCCAGCTATCTCAATCCTTAGGCGTTCTGTTGGGTCTGCCCTCAGTACCTCATAATTTCTTTGGTCTGCCAGTAGTCTCATGCATTCCGTCTCATAGTCTTCTGAGTTTTGTATAACAATTGCCCCGCCTTTGTCGGCTGGTTTTATTGTTATTGTTGCATCGTTGGCTAGTTCAGCTATGGCTTCCTTTTCAGCTCTACTGGTATTATAAAATGTATTCAAAGCCCTGGTGTCCAGATCCATTACATCTTTCAAAATTGCCTTTTCGAAAGCCAGTACCTCAACTGGTAGGCTATTCGTGGGGGGGGTGAAAGATGATTTTTTCTTTAGTCCTGTGTCACTAGTAGTTCCTATAGGTTGTGGTTTGTCTTTGAAAAAAACTTGTAATTTTATGCTGCGTACAAATTCCTTCAGTTCACAGTACAGCTTGAATACATTTTTATAATACCAGTAGAGCTGAAAAGGAAGCCGGCAGATTTCCTGGAAAACAAACACCCTAGGACCCCGTATTTTTATACTATCCCCAAAATCCACAAAAGGTTGGAAAAACCACCTGGAAGACCAATCGTCTCAGGCATAGGATCAATACTTGAGCCTTTGTCTAAGTTTGCGGACGCTTTCTTGAGACCTTTGGTACAGAAGACAGCAACATACCTACAGGACACAAAATCAGTACTGTGCCTCCTAAAAGACCTACCTTTTGACCCCTCCATACAGATACTAATAGGTCTCGACGTAGAGAGCCTGTATACAAGCTTACCTCACAGAGAGACCCTACAGATCCTAGAGGACATTCTATTCGAAAACCAATGGGATTACAAAACACCTAGGCATGTAGTGCTAGAATGTTGCCGCCTTGCCCTAACCGAGAACTTCTTTCTCTTCCAGGAAACTATATACAAACAGACCCATGGAACCAGCATGGGAAGCACATTCGCGCCGAGCGTGGCGGGACTGTATGTGCACTGGCTAGAGACAAAAAAGATCCTGAATACAGACAACCCCCATGCCACCAAAATCCAGATGTGGAGACGTTACATCGATGACGTCATCCTCATCTGGAATGGAACTGAGCAGGAGGCAGATGTGTTCCTAAACTGGCTGAATCTCCAGGACCCTTTCCTGAAGTTCACCTCCACAATGAGCCGTGAACAGCTAGTCTTCCTAGACCTAAACATTAAGGCAGAAAAAGGGACACTAATAACTACGACACATTTTAAGCCAACGTCTAGAAATTGCCTACTTAGCTTTGAGAGCTTCCACCCACGCCAACTCCGTGAAAACCTGCCATTTGGGCAGTTCCTGAGACTAAGAAGGAATTGTTCAGAAAAATGTGACTATGAAATGCAGGCCAAGGAATTATGCGACAAACTATATCAGAGACAATACCCGAAAAAGATTGTTCAGAAAGCTAAGAAAAGGGCATCCAATAACCACAGGGATGCATTGTTGGAGCCCAAACCTAAGGAACCACCATCAAATCCATTGGAAAGAAGGCCCATCTGCATCACCACGTATACAGTAGCTTCACAACAGGTGACAAAGATCGTGAAGAAACATTGGAGAACTCTGATCACCCAACCAATGTTCAGTCATCGGAAAGGGAAAAACCTGAAGGACTTGATGGTGCACACACGCCCTAGATCTATGGAAGGCCCAGTCCGACGTATGCACCCCTTGCCAACTGGACACCATCCATGTTCCAACTGCAGCGTGTGCCACCTGACTGAAACCACCAAACAGGTGATTTGTAATACAGGCCTCAAATGGGAGTTAAGACAGTTTTCAAACTGCAATACATCAGGAGTGGTCTACATGATCACATGTGTGTGCAATTTGCATTATATTGGAATGACAACCAGAAAGGTTAACACCAGAATGGTTGAACATCGCAGCAACTTTAGGTGCAAACACTCGAACACCAAAATGACAACACACTTTTTGGAAAAAGCACACACACCCAACGATATGCGCTGGGTGGTGCTGGAAACCCAACCACCCCATGCTGACATGGAAAAGAAACTATTAGAAAAGGAGCAACGCTGGGTGTTTAAACTTCGCTCCCATATCGTGGGATTGAATGACGACATTCCCTGGGGACAGTTTACATAAAAGACACATGTAAACATTATAAAACCAGACCCGGTACATGTGAAATTCACGAAGTCTCATGTATATATAGTTCTTACCATCTTTTGGCAATAACTGTACAATCACTGATGAAATATTATCCTGTGTGGCTGAATCCACCACTGGAAGGTTATGATCCCTTGAAAATACTGTACTTTACCAGCTATAAACTACCATGAGATATTGGTGACAGTTCAATCGGTTCATTTTTGAACTTATTTCCACTTTTTTTAAACACGGCGGGTAAAAACCCTGATAATATGGCAAGTACTTTGTATATCACCCTAAATTGATTTAGAGGTGTCGTAACGCGATAATAGTCACATTAGACACCTAATCCCGACTATTAGCGAAGATCGACACCCCCAAGATGGCCGCCACGTAGACGGGGCACGGGTAGAGAAACACACGCTCTAGCGTGCGCAAAGGGCGTTCCCTCGACAGCGCTGGGATACCGCGAATGGCATCAGCATTTAAACAACACGGAACCTCCAGTCCGATAACATCCGGACCGGAGGGAGAAAGAGTAGGTGCCTGAGTACAGGAGGTAACCAGAGCACAAGTAAGTGGAATAGGGCACGAAGGAATGCCGATTTTTGAAACGGAGAAAATGCCTAGAAAACGAACAGTACTGGGTGACTTAACAACTCCATTTCTTTCTCATCAGAGTTGCGAGGATACCGATACCCCTCCGACTCCATGGGGCCCAGTTAGGTCTCATAAGAAAGTATGTATGAGTGTGTATGACTGTTGAATGTATGGGTGTGACACTGCGATAGGTGTTTTGTTAAAAATCACGTTCGAAAGATGCACGAAATCAATCACGTCTTCGTGCATGAAAACAAGCACGGCCAATGAGTCCGGGTCCGAATTCACAGAGTACATCACTTCTGTAAAAAACTGTGTGTGATAACTAATGGGGCCAACCACCCCTTGAATTTTAAAGTTGTTTTCTATCTTTCAGGAACCACGTGTTTTTGGAACAAAATACGTAGGTATAAATGCATGCACTTAACAGAGTTTGCTGCAGCTTAAAACCCTTTTTGTAAATATCTCAGTGACAGAGTAAGGAGTGGCGAACACAGGGCTGGTCCCTGTGTAGTCCCGAAGAAGTGCTTGGGGTACGCACGAAACATGTCGACTTAGGAGTTGATAGGTACTTCTGAACACATTAAGTTTAGGATAGCCTATCTCCCTACCCCGTTTTTAATACTACCACCTAGAGGCCAGAATAAAGTTTATTAGTAACCTACTGGGCAGGTATTTTTTAACTCATCACATAGTCCACTCCCCACAAATACACATGCACCACACATAGTCCTTTTAAGTGCTCCTACGTAACTCCGCAAGTCGTAGCACGCCCCAGCCCGTAGAGGACTGGGATGGCCCCAATGATGAAGCATGTCACCGTGGGGCAACCCCGGTGAGTGAGGGGACACCTAAAAAAGGAACAATTTTTCCTTTGTTACATATGATACACTATCCCAACAGCCAACCCCATTGAGTAGTGGCTGTCCTTTCCTCTAGCAAGGCTCTCAGGTATCTGGAAACAGAAACCTTTTTTTGACTTTAATGACTGGAGGGCGAGCCTAGCTAGTAACCCTCTGACTCCCTTAGTTTTTCCCTGACACGTTGCAGCGCGCAGCTGCGGGAGTGTTTTTAGACACCTATATAGTGACACACACCCGCGTTCCAGTCTGACACAAGTACCTACTGAAAAAGTTCAAGATGGCAGAGATCACAGGGCTCTCCTTTACAGAAGATGAGGCAGATAGAATAATAGCCTCCATGCTCCCCCATTCAAGCACTACCTACAAGGATACTAGTGAATCCCAACAGAGTTGGGATGAAATAACAGAACTTAAACGCAATCTAGTCAAAACCATAATACATGGGGTAATGATGAGTGAGTATCATAGGGCCAACGCAGCACCGCGCGGCCTTATAGTGAATAACGAACCTTTCATATTTCAAGATGACCTCGTTTTTAAGAAAGATTGGTCACTGATAAGCTGGCATTGCACCAGGGACTGGCTAGTCCTCATTGTAAAGACCGCGGCACGCAGAGCTGAGGCGTTGAAGGTGCAGATCCAGGACCTGGAAGTTAAACTAAAAACATACCAATCACCGGCAGAACTTAAGAAAAGGCTGGACGAGCTAAACAAGTCAATGACTGAATTCGAGATATCCCTGAAAGACACTAAGTATACTAAATTTTACAAAGATAAAAAAACTTTTTCTCATGAAAAGGTGTACCCATACATTAAAGCCGAGTATGTACTTTCTGGGAGGAACCCAGGTTACAACAGTGACAGCGGAGCCTCAGACACAGGATCCGACTCCTCTGATAACAGTTACAATCGCAACCAACCGCGAAATAAACGAGGCAGAGCGGGGAGAAGAATGAACAGAGGAAACAACTGGCAACCCTACCAAGGACCACCACCGCAGTTCTTCTATGGACCCCCTCCTTTTCAGCAACCATACCCACAACAACCTTTCCCATTTTGGGACAATGCCCAGATGTCAGGAATACCACAACAGCCTTTTTTAGGGAGGGGCAAAAAACCAGGCCGAGGCAAAACCAGAGGACAGCAAGTCCAATGGGCCCAACCTCTGGAAACCAACAGAACACACACAAGGAGCCAAGGACCGGTAACAACACCATCAACCAGCAACATCTAAGCCTAGTGGTAAACCTCTCTGACAAAATTTTGACACCAGCTCAGGAGAGAGTCTTAGAAAAAGGTTTGGGTTTTGTTCCGACCACAACCCTGGATAAATTCAAGCTGTACTGTGAACTGAAGGAATTTGTACGCAGCATAAAATTACAAGTTTTTTTCAAAGACAAACCACAACCTATAGGAACTACTAGTGACACAGGACTAAAGAAAAAATCATCTTTCACCCCCCCCACGAATAGCCTACCAGTTGAGGTACTGGCTTTCGAAAAGGCAATTTTGAAAGATGTAATGGATCTGGACACCAGGGCTTTGAATACATTGATCAATACTTGAGCCTTTGTCTAAGTTTGCGGACGCTTTCTTGAGACCTTTGGTACAGAAGACAGCAACATACCTACAGGACACAAAATCAGTACTGTGCCTCCTAAAAGACCTACCTTTTGACCCCTCCATACAGATACTAATAGGTCTCGACGTAGAGAGCCTGTATACAAGCTTACCTCACAGAGAGACCCTACAGATCCTAGAGGACATTCTATTCGAAAACCAATGGGATTACAAAACACCTAGGCATGTAGTGCTAGAATGTTGCCGCCTTGCCCTAACCGAGAACTTCTTTCTCTTCCAGGAAACTATATACAAACAGACCCATGGAACCAGCATGGGAAGCACATTCGCGCCGAGCGTGGCGGGACTGTATGTGCACTGGCTAGAGACAAAAAAGATCCTGAATACAGACAACCCCCATGCCACCAAAATCCAGATGTGGAGACGTTACATCGATGACGTCATCCTCATCTGGAATGGAACTGAGCAGGAGGCAGATGTGTTCCTAAACTGGCTGAATCTCCAGGACCCTTTCCTGAAGTTCACCTCCACAATGAGCCGTGAACATCTAGTCTTCCTAGACCTAAACATTAAGGCAGAAAAAGGGACACTAATAACTACGACACATTTTAAGCCAACGTCTAGAAATTGCCTACTTAGCTTTGAGAGCTTCCACCCACGCCAACTCCGTGAAAACCTGCCATTTGGGCAGTTCCTGAGACTAAGAAGGAATTGTTCAGAAAAATGTGACTATGAAATGCAGGCCAAGGAATTATGCGACAAACTATATCAGAGACAATACCCGAAAAAGATTGTTCAGAAAGCTAAGAAAAGGGCATCCAATAACCACAGGGATGCATTGTTGGAGCCCAAACCTAAGGAACCACCATCAAATCCATTGGAAAGAAGGCCCATCTGCATCACCACGTATACAGTAGCTTCACAACAGGTGACAAAGATCGTGAAGAAACATTGGAGAACTCTGAACAGCGGGGGTCTTAACATCACCCAACCAATGTTCAGTCATCGGAAAGGGAAAAACCTGAAGGACTTGATGGTGCACACACGCCCTAGATCTATGGAAGGCCCAGTCCGACGTATGCACCCCTTGCCAACTGGACACCATCCATGTTCCAACTGCAGCGTGTGCCACCTGACTGAAACCACCAAACAGGTGATTTGTAATACAGGCCTCAAATGGGAGTTAAGACAGTTTTCAAACTGCAATACATCAGGAGTGGTCTACATGATCACATGTGTGTGCAATTTGCATTATATTGGAATGACAACCAGAAAGGTTAACACCAGAATGGTTGAACATCGCAGCAACTTTAGGTGCAAACACTCGAACACCAAAATGACAACACACTTTTTGGAAAAAGCACACACACCCAACGATATGCGCTGGGTGGTGCTGGAAACCCAACCACCCCATGCTGACATGGAAAAGAAACTATTAGAAAAGGAGCAACGCTGGGTGTTTAAACTTCGCTCCCATATCGTGGGATTGAATGACGACATTCCCTGGGGACAGTTTACATAAAAGACACATGTAAACATTATAAAACCAGACCCGGTACATGTGAAATTCACGAAGTCTCATGTATATATAGTTCTTACCATCTTTTGGCAATAACTGTACAATCACTGATGAAATATTATCCTGTGTGGCTGAATCCACCACTGGAAGGTTATGATCCCTTGAAAATACTGTACTTTACCAGCTATAAACTACCATGAGATATTGGTGACAGTTCAATCGGTTCATTTTTGAACTTATTTCCACTTTTTTTAAACACGGCGGGTAAAAACCCTGATAATATGGCAAGTACTTTGTATATCACCCTAAATTGATTTAGAGGTGTCGTAACGCGATAATAGTCACATTAGACACCTAATCCCGACTATTAGCGAAGATCGACACCCCCAAGATGGCCGCCACGTAGACGGGGCACGGGTAGAGAAACACACGCTCTAGCGTGCGCAAAGGGCGTTCCCTCGACAGCGCTGGGATACCGCGAATGGCATCAGCATTTAAACAACACGGAACCTCCAGTCCGATAACATCCGGACCGGAGGGAGAAAGAGTAGGTGCCTGAGTACAGGAGGTAACCAGAGCACAAGTAAGTGGAATAGGGCACGAAGGAATGCCGATTTTTGAAACGGAGAAAATGCCTAGAAAACGAACAGTACTGGGTGACTTAACAACTCCATTTCTTTCTCATCAGAGTTGCGAGGATACCGATACCCCTCCGACTCCATGGGGCCCAGTTAGGTCTCATAAGAAAGTATGTATGAGTGTGTATGACTGTTGAATGTATGGGTGTGACACTGCGATAGGTGTTTTGTTAAAAATCACGTTCGAAAAATGCACGAAATCAATCACGTCTTCGTGCATGAAAACAAGCACGGCCAATGAGTCCGGGTCCGAATTCACAGAGTACATCACTTCTGTAAAAAACTGTGTGTGATAACTAATGGGGCCAACCACCCCTTGAATTTTAAAGTTGTTTTCTATCTTTCAGGAACCACGTGTTTTTGGAACAAAATACGTAGGTATAAATGCATGCACTTAACAGAGTTTGCTGCAGCTTAAAACCCTTTTTGTAAATATCTCAGTGACAGAGTAAGGAGTGGCGAACACAGGGCTGGTCCCTGTGTAGTCCCGAAGAAGTGCTTGGGGTACGCACGAAACATGTCGACTTAGGAGTTGATAGGTACTTCTGAACACATTAAGTTTAGGATAGCCTATCTCCCTACCCCGTTTTTAATACTACCACCTAGAGGCCAGAATAAAGTTTATTAGTAACCTACTGGGCAGGTATTTTTTAACTCATCACATAGTCCACTCCCCACAAATACACATGCACCACACATAGTCCTTTTAAGTGCTCCTACGTAACTCCGCAAGTCGTAGCACGCCCCAGCCCGTAGAGGACTGGGATGGCCCCAATGATGAAGCATGTCACCGTGGGGCAACCCCGGTGAGTGAGGGGACACCTAAAAAAGGAACAATTTTTCCTTTGTTACATATGATACACTATCCCAACAGCCAACCCCATTGAGTAGTGGCTGTCCTTTCCTCTAGCAAGGCTCTCAGGTATCTGGAAACAGAAACCTTTTTTTGACTTTAATGACTGGAGGGCGAGCCTAGCTAGTAACCCTCTGACTCCCTTAGTTTTTCCCTGACAGTGTGGTAAATTTCCCAGTGGAAGGATTCAGTTCCCTATGTGTGGTAAAGAGGCTGACGTGTGGCAAATGTCTGTGTGGTAAAGTAAGTCACTGGGTTAAGATGATTCTGCGTTGTGATTGTGTGTTAAATAGCCGAGTACAATGTATTAAAAACGTCTTGTGTGATGCATGGTTCCTTCCATGTGATAAATGTTCATTTGGATAAAAGATCTCCCTTGTGCTGCAGGATCTCACTGGGTAAAAGTGTGTTTAGAGTGTTGTGAACTGTTACTTACTGTTCATCAGGCAGACTGGCGTTGAAGTACTACATGCGCCTTGAGGCGCTGGGACCCACTGTATCTATGTGTTGGTATTACATCTGGCTTTTAGCAGTGCCAGTTCAGGATGTGTGTGAAGCCAATAGAGTAAGTGGAAGGGGCAGTGGAGGAAGTGGATGAAGTCGAGGGAAGTGGGTGTGCCTTCCTAAAAATTTTCAGCACCTGGACTTAATATTTTACAAATTAGGCACTGCAAACGCCAGAGATGTATTTTAGATAAATGTCTAAATGTCTGCAAGGTGTGTTTATAAGTTTATGATGTAAGTAAACCAAAGATTTCACAAAGGTGAAAAGGGGTTGAAAATTAAATGTTGTTTTGTAATAGGAATTTAGGAAAAGTAGTGGTTTTAGATGCATGGAATCTTGCGTTCTTTTCACACTCCGAGCAGCGCAAAATACTTATTCTAGAATCCTAATCCATCCTCATTGAAGTTTGTAAAGTTTTAAATTTTTCCTACAAAACCATTTTAGAAAGAGCTGGCTGGTCAGGCCTTTTTTAAAACATATCTTTATTGGCATTTCAAAGTCATACACAGATGTTTTCACTACACTATACACTATTTCTCAATTAGTGTCTTTCTAATATACGTGTTATAGCTGTTTCTTGCTTCACAAGTCATGCCAACAAAGCCCTGGTTTTATCGTCTTCCATGTTTAGGCGCTGGTGGTACGCTTAATATGTAAACCTTTTCAGTCTGCGCCAGCTCTCAAGGAGAGCCTTGTGGTGGGGTGCACAATTCTGCCATAGTCAGGGGCACCGTAGGGGGCCCAGCCTCCAATCTGCATAGTTTTTGTTCTAGAATACAAATGAATTTTTCCAGCTGCCATCTTACCCCATAAGTTGTCTTAATACAAACCCCCTGAATAATGAACTTAATGACCTCCCAATCAAGCGTTCGACTTGAGGCTGACCCCCAGTTCTCCCCAAAGTAGTGCGTCAGTGCGTTCAATACTATAGCCACAAAGGGAGGATCCAGTCATGCATCAGTTTCCATGTGCCATAAGGGTATTGCCTGGAGATCTGGTGCACCCCTAAGAGTCAGCAAGGTGAATGGTTTGAAAAGTACCGGGGTAGGTATGCCACTCCCTCAATCCCAGGAGTGAGCTCGGGTGAGAGAAAAAAGTAGTCCAGCCTGCTAAAAGTCCCAGTCCGAGGGGTATGTCATGAAACACTATCTTGGTAGGGTAGTGATTCCTTCACACATCACATAACTGCATGCCCTGTAAAATGTCCCTCAGGGTCCCAGTCAGCTGAGGTTTAGTGTGTGCACGTGGGGGTTCCTGATTTAATGTTCCATCCATTTCGCAGTTCCTGTCACCAGCCATGATAATTCCAGCTCCCAAGTATGGCGCCGTTGCATCCAACAATGCTGAGAAGAATGAGGGACAGGCAATGTTAGGAGCATATATATTAATAACACAAAGTACCCGCCTATCCAGGGTACCATAAAGGATAACATACCTCCCATCGTGGTCCGTTATGTGGTCACATTTTGGAATGGGACCCCTGGGGCCACCCATATGAGGGCTCCCTATGCAAATCCCGAATAGGAGGTAGCATAAAGTTACCCTCTCCATCTCCTTCCCAAACTAGGCAGTGATTCCTGTAAGCATGCGATTGCTACCCCATATCTTTTCAGATAAGCGAAGACTCATCTGCGCTTCTTAAACTGTGCTTTACCCCTGACATTCCATGTGATCAATTCTGTTACAGAGGGAATCATAAGTCGAGGTACTTCCCTTGTATCATCTCTTCCTCCCCCTCCAGCATTGAGTCAGCTATCACCCAGTGGGACCATTTCAGCAATGCTATTTCTCTATTCGACACAGGAGCAATGGAAAGAGAGCAAACATTCCCACAACATGTAGGTTTTGAACAATCCAAAACATCTGCCCTCTCCATGGGCAGTATCACCATACCCTCCCCTTTCCAAGCACAAAGGGTAAAGAATTGTGTGTGTTGCCCCATAACCCTGTTAAACTCTGTAAAAAATAGAACAAACATTCACAGCCTGATAACCTTTAATGTTGCAGGTATTTAGTGATACAATATGGAGACTGTGTGCAGCACTAGTGGTCGACTAAGCAGTGGAGGTGATGTTTCATCACGGTTATCCTGAACTTTAATTATAAATGGCAGGTCAAAAATTCTGTGCGAGGCATGTTAGTTCGACTTGAATTTGCCTCAACACGACTGGTTGAATGAGAGTGTTTCAACAGCTCGGAAAGATTTACCCACCTTCGGCAGGCTCAGCAAGCTGTTGTTTGCACTGTTTTTTACAGTGCAGGGCGAGCCTGGTATGACCCCGCTTTGACTATCTGCTCCTCTGCCTGCCAAATAGATGGAGTTCCCCGTTCCACCAGCAACTCATGCTGGTGCCACCCTCTGGGGGGGGTGAGGCCCCCACTGATAATTAGTTGTGCATATAAGGAGATTTCCTATGTTATCGCTGGCGAAGCAGCGCCCTTCTATTGAGGTAATGGTGTCATCCCAGCGACTCCCTCCCACAATAGTTTACTTATCTGTCCCTTCAGTTGCATCTGTCTGTTCCTGCTTTAGCTGCTCGCCTTTCAGCTAAACCTTGGATCAACCACCTGGTGCTGTGTTGCATTGTTCGAGTCCGTGACCATCTCCGAAGCCTGCAATGTCCCATCCATGCAGACACGGATCCGTTCCAGACTCCCTCCACCGTCCCGAGGTTCCCAACTATGCAGCTTCTGCCTTACATGGTCAGACCCACTCGGTCCAGCCGAATAAAAGGACCCTCTTGAGGCCACCAAACACACCTCCGACCGGTCATGGGAGTCCGGCCAGTAACTCACCTCTGCTGCAGAAAAGAAGAACAAAGCTTTCCCTTAGTGTTTGATTCATAATTAAGTTGGGAAGAGGAGGCTGTATTTAAAATTAAGCTTGTGTAGCCGTCACTTAACACAGAGGAATGATTTCCGTTGATTCCGGTGTGTGTAGTCTGGGAATATTGAATAGGTCGGCCCTAAATAAGCAGTTGCCTTTCATGCAGGTCACCTGTAGGATATCGTCACGGTCCAGGTGAATAAATAGCCGGGTAATGATAGACCTAGACGGTACCTCAGAGGCAATATGGATTGCACATTGAACAAGCAAAATAATCACTTAACGATTATTTCTTGGAATGTGACTGGCCTTCAGAAATTGATCAACATAGAATCTGCCCTAGATTATCTTCAAAGTGTAGATATAATTTGTCTCCAGGAGACATGGGCAAAGTCTACTACAGCTCTTTCCGAGTACTTTGAAATCTATGTCCCGGCCTTTGGGCGGCCAATGGGCGGCCTCTCTGTCCACATCAAGCATTCCTGAAGGTTGGAAGTCATCACACTTGCACCCCTCTCATCTGGAATCCAGGCATTACTTATCAATGGAATAAAAAACCATCATGGACTATTGTGTTTCTATCTAGGAACCTAATTCGATATTTCTATTTTATGCCCTTGTACGGTTATAATAAATAATATCCTTATAAAGGCATAGGAATCATATCCATATTTAGTCGTAGCCCATGCAGTCCACATTAAGCAAGGCTACTTCCCCGGACTCCTAGAAAGCACAACGAGTTCTCTAAACAAACCAAACCTCCAGCAACCTGGGAAATCCCCATTGCTTTTGTTTTGATTTCGTCCTAGAACTCTTGTGAGCACTGTAAGAACGGCCAGTTCTTAGTGACATCTTTATTGACATCTTATGTCCAACCTTACGTCAAACCCGGCACTTTTCAGGTATAAATATACCAACGTTGCCTTAAGCAAACACACAGTGGTTTGGAGCAGAGCGGCTATCTACTTGCCCGAGAGCCCAGCAGATGCGAGAGCCCACGGACGCCGCCCCTCCCCTTTGACGCACTGAGAGAGACGCTGTCTTTTCTCCTGCCCGGAAATCCAGCTCCGGTGTTTCCAGATACCCTCGCGGGTTACTGGGATATCGAGTCCTGAGAGAGAGATACCAGACCTCCTGCTTTCTATTACCCAGGTACGGAGCTGACTAAACCCTTAAAGAGAATTTCATGAGTCAGATTCTTGGCAAAACCAACTTAACTTAAACTGCTACTTACTTACTCCTTCCCACGTATTAGGCTTAGGTCAGGTACACCGGGGTAGGCGTATTTAGAAGCACCAGTTGAGTACGTTAGTCAATGTATATATGTATGTATATCTTTTATCTATTTTAAAGTATCATATGGCTAAGAAACCATATCAACACTTTTACAGTATTATTTCATAATACTCCTTTTACTGTACGCACTTTACTTTACTATGAGTATTGCAATTGTGGCAATTCATTTTTCTTGCATGAGAAAGAAGACTGCTCAATAAATAACACCTTTTATTGAAAACACCTGTCTCTCTTTTCTCTGCACTCTGGTGAAACTAAGTATGCACACTTGACTGAGTGAAATAGCTGTCTAATGTTTTCACACAACTCTAGATATACACTCTTATTCTGAGGGAGCAAAGTTGTCATGTTTTATGGTTGTCAGAAGCTAATCCCTTCTTGTCTGTCCAGGGAGGTTAAACTCCTCCTCGTTTATTCGAAAAAGTTTCTAGTGACCTCTGAGCTAGCAGGCAAACCTTAAGTCTAATATAGTCAGTAGAGGCCTAGATGACCCCAGTCCTACGTCTACACTGCTGTTTATATTATTCCAATGCGCAGAGCCTATTGGGAATGTAGGAACTACACTACATGGCGCCCAACGTTTGGTAAGGCGATACATCTAACGCAAGACGTTAGAGTAACACAGTCGTGCTTTTTCACACAGAACCCTTTTTTCCCGTAAATACTCCAAAGACGTCTGGAGTGGGTAAAAGGTTAAAATCCGCCGGAACTTAGTAGGAAGTGATTCCTGTGTATAGTTTTTGGTTTATTCAACGTTGAAGGATACAGTGTTCCAAAATATTGTGCACCTAATCTTTGTTTCCTTGAAACTTGATCTGCAACAAAAAGCTTTCTGTCAGTAAAATGGGGGGAAGTGAAGACGAAAGGGAGGCAGCTAGAATAGCAGCTCAACTCCTAGCGGATGACATGAGTCTCCAAGACAATGACCCGAATATTATACTCATTCCGGTCAACATGAGAAAAACTATAACTCTTAAACTTATAGAAAATGGACTGACATCACGAGGTGGTACAGTCATATTCGTGGTAGAGGCCCATGAATATCGGCAGCAGACAGAGGTATTCTATTCATGGATAAACTTTCCAGCAGCAAACGCTTTAACACACGAATTCCACTATTTACAAAATAGAGGAACCTCCGGATATATACACTCCTTTCGAGGAGGTTGAAATCCCAATAAATTACCAAGAGCACCTGCTCTGATTTAAAGGCGCCCTAAAACATAATAATCACATCACAAGGCGGTAATACCAGATGTGCTAAGACAGATTCAAAATGAATACGGTCCAGAACCTGCTTTAACTCTGGGTATGAAATTACTGAAAGACTTCAAGCAGGTCTCGGCTATATTATTAGCCAACATAAAAGGAGAAGCAGCATTTGTGGCGATCCGCCAGAAATTGAAAGAAACAGATATAGCAGAACAACCATTTGAACTTGCCAGAATCATAGAAAAATCCTATGAATAACTAGGTAGAGATAGTTTGGGTGGGAAACCAGTAGAACCCAAACTAACTGAAACTCCTGAAAAGATATTTATTAAAAATAATCTAAACACTCCAACAAAGAGCTGGGATGGAAATAAACAATCCACTCCCAAAGAAAAAAGATTCCAGTCCAGAGGAAGGTCTCCTCAACAAAGAGAAAGATCTCCTGGCCGAGGAAACAAGTCTCCCCAGAGGGAGCCCTCTGAGAAAAGATACAACCTTAGAAATAGGGATAATTTGAAAAAACCTGATAGATATCAAGATATTGATACACGTCCCTCTCGATCTTTTCAGACTTCCTCGCAGAAATCGGAAAGAAGAGGATGGTCAGAACCTGCTCATCAAAGTAAAAAATTACAATTTCCAAGAAAGAAGGTAGCCAGTATTAAAATAATTAAACATGCCGAGGATACTGAGGACACAACTGAAAAACGGAGAGTGGCTCAGACAATGCTAGACAGCGCAGCAGAGGTGACCATAGCTCGCAAGATCCTAATGAATCTTCTGGAGACAGTGGACACGAATGAATACATTCAGGTGGAAACTGCAGATACCAGAGTTAGCAAAACCTCATAAAATATACGAAATAACATTACGTATAGAGGGAGATAAGACTGGGAAAGTAAGGGGTCTCTTTTGGGATAATCTTTCGAAAGGCTATGACATCCTTTTAGCTGAGAAAGACTGGCCACCAGGGTTTGTTAGGGAGTGCCCTCATGGGCGAAGAAATGATTATGCATGCCTTCTCAAATCATATTCCAATTCATAGAAAATATACACTTGCAAGAAAATGGGCAGTAGCCCAAGCTCCTGCATTATACAAAAATCATGTAGGATGGGATGAGGACTCTCCTCCTCACAAAATCCAGTTAAAATGTCAACCCACTGCACAAAGGCAGTACCCAATTAAGCAAGAAGCTAAAAAGCAAGTAAGGGAGATCTTAGATCAACTTGAATACCAGGGGGTGATTGAAACATGCACCTCACAAATGAACAATCCTTTGTTTCCTGTCTCCAAGCCAGACGATTCACATCGTCTAGTTTTGGACTACAGACACCTTAACTCATGTTGCAAAACATTTGCAGTACAAAATTCACACAGTGCAGCATAATGGATTCTTTTGTCAAAACATTGCACCTGTAAGCAGGTATTTGACCACTTTCTCAATAATGGGGTCACAGAAAAATTTCTGTCGATGCCCACAGGGATTCAAGAATAGCCCAGGATTATTCGCAGCAAGAGTAACAGAGTTACTACAAATATAGGGTGATGAGGCATTATCTTATGTCGATGACATCTATCTTACAGATGATGACCTGGAGAATCACTTGAAAAGATTAAACACCATAATACTTGGGTTTGCAGCTGAGGGTTACAAATTCAACTTTAAAAAGTCACGAATTGCCCATCTAACTGTCCTATTTTTAGGATATGAATTTTCAAGTGAAGGCAAAAGCCTAGCAGACAACGTCTTAGAGAAATGCGCAGTACTCCAAGCACCAAAAATGCTGAAGAACTTACAATCAATACTAGGTTTCCTGAATTTCGGAAGAACATACATTCTAAATTATGCAGAGAGGGTTAAACCTCTCTATAAATTAATAAAACCTGATTTTAAACCAATCAATTGGACTCAGAAACACACACAAATTTTGAGATCATTGCAAACAGACATGTTAGCTAAAACAAAATTGCAAACACGCGAAAATATACGCAACCTTGTAATCCGAGTCATCCCAGGAAGATGCAGATTCACGTACCTGACCTCTAATGAGGGAGAAACGGTACCAATAGCTTACAAATCACATTTGTACACACAAGCTGAAAAGACATTCAGTCTTACGGAAAATATTGTAAATGTGGTTCAAACTGCTGTAGCAAAAGAAAGAGCCCAAGCACAAGGCAGACAGATAACTGTTTTAACAGCAGAATCAGCCTTTGAGGCATTAACAAGCCCACGTAATTTGACTGCTGTGGCATTAGATCCAAAATGGATACAATGGGAAAATTCTCTTGCTGCAGAAAAAGTGAAATACTATTTTGACCCGGAAATGAAAAAATTTAAAAATCTAAAATATGAATTAGAATATCCTCTGTCAATCGAAATCCTGCCTCTAAAACATTACGCCTGTATAATATATACAGACGGATCAGCACAACCCGCGGTTGGGGGTAAACAAGCTTACAGTGCTGCGTGCGCGGTTGTTAAATGCCGGTGGCAAGAAGGAAAATTGAGACCACTGGTCACTATAACTCAATCTGTAAAAGATAGTTCGGCTCAACGAACTGAACTACTAGCTTTAAAGATGGCGCTCGATATTGCCGATCGCGAATTCCCCACACTAATAGTGTGCGATTCGCATTACTGCGTCAAATCTTACAATAATGACTTGCAGAACTGGGTTCAAAATGATTACAAAGATGACACAGGTGCCACAATAAAGCATAAAAAGCTTTGGGAACAAGTAGTTCTTTTACAGAAAGAACTACAAAAGACTCACGTGATACATACACTGAGTCATCAACGTAATGGCGTTCACGTTGCAGGGAATTCATTGGCTCACAGAACCACAGCGGAAGCAACTCAACCGGCTTCCGTAGCCACAAAAAAGCGTTCAGAAAAATACATAGATGGGGAAACCATGCTGGTGGTGAAAACGTCTTCAAAAGGCGACTGTGCAGCATTACCTGTGAACTATCCACTCAATTATACATACATAATTGATGCAAACTCTGTTCCTTTTGCTCGAATCACTGGAGTGGGGGATAGAGTAATTCCAAACACGAACAGGAGAGTCTTTTTATTAGCAGACGCACACATGGGATTGGGTCTAAGGCACCAAGAGATCTTGAAATCTCTGAAAGAATTACAATCAGAATACTGGTGGCCGGGAATGAGCCTGCAACATCACAAATTTGCAATAAACTGTCCAAACTGCAACAGAGATCGCAGTGGCGAACCGGCCGGAGTATTGCCATGGCTCTTCATTTAGATAGCATAAGGCTATCTATACGCAAAAATGCATTCCCATTTATGTTTAAGACCAGAATCACTTAAAATGTAGACACCAGCACTCGGCTGACGCCAGAACTGTTATATAAGATTTGCGAGTCTTTATCGGCACATACGCAATTGCCATGCTACATTCTGACCAGGGTCCTGCTTTTAGCTCTCGAGCTTACAAGGAGGCCATGACCAGCATGGGCATTGAATTGCGGTACTCTTGTCCCTTCCATCCTGAGGGAAATGCGGTAGTGGAAAAAAAAAACGGGACATAAAGCAATCTATAACGGCGAGGGTATTAGGTTCGGGTGATGGGTGGGTCCAACATTTAACAAGTGTCCAACGTAGTCTTAATAATCTGCCAAAAAATTCTCTGAAAGGTTTCAGTCCATACGAACTATTGTTCGGGACTAGAATGCATATTCAGGACCTTGATAGTCAAACTTCAGTGGTAGAAGAAAAATGCTTTGATATCAAAGATCGTTTGGCTATTTTACAGGACTTAAATGAAACAAGAAAAGGCCTGAGCAACGTAAAGTTAAAACACCAGCCAACTGCCACTGAAGATAAACCACCTGTCCCAGCAAGGCCTGTCTGGATTCCGAAGATTGGGGATCTGGTCAGAGAGAAGATCGCGGTGAAGAAGGAATTTGGGCCTTCTTACAGAAAAGCAGTACCTGTTTTAGCTGTCAGCGGAACAAGATCAGTTGTACTACCGCCCCTTGCTGGTAAAAAGGAGAACCGAGTTATATCCATCGACCTGGTAAAACCACAATCATGTGGCCAATAATAAGTAGTAGGCCCAGTGGACTCCCAAGAAATAGCAGAGTACCAAAATTTGCTACAATACAAGAGGTTCAAACTGAAAGACTAATCACATTTGATAAACCTGCAGTGAATAAAAAAGGACTATGCAACAAAGCCATGGAACTTGTGCCTCTTGAAACCCAAATTGCAACAATTCGTCAAGAAACACCTGTCTACAACGATGTAGCCTCAGACTATGCTAATGAAACAAAAAATGCAAAAGCAACTGAAAATCCAGAAGCAATTCCAACAATTGACAGAACTGCATCTGGCTACTTCATCAATTTCGATAACTTTTCTGAAGATCCAAGCGAACCGGAAGAAACGCCAGCAATAGAAACTTTTAAAGACAAAGTAACTGAACTATTTCATCAACTCAAAGAAACCTACCTGATTTCTCCATGGATTTAATTTTGGATTGTGTTAGGTGTACTTTTCCTCCTGCTTTGGCTCATAATGGTTCTTTGTGTGGGAAAATTCATTGAGGGAAAATACAGTACAATGGACACAGCAAGTCAGAACATCAACTTGGTCCTAAAGCCACACAAGTCATCTCACATTGAGAAAAGAGAACTATCATCAGTGAATGTCACAGCCAATCCAATACCCGGTGGGGTAGCATGGGACAAAACGGATTATGGAATCTATGGCCCGGTTGAGCTCTTGAAATATCCACATCAGTTCAAGGTTTCATTAAGTGACTTTATAAAACCGAGTACATTCTCTGATGATTGGGACTTTGAAAGTATTAATGATATGATGTCAGATTTAGTAATGTCAGCAAAATTTACAGAACATGATTACTTACAGGGTTCATCAAACTATGAAGAAATGTATTGTTATAATCACTTTGCACATCACTATTTGCATAAATCTGCTCAACCTAGAAATGTTTTTAATTATAATCAATGGGAACATTGGGCAACTCCACCTCAAAGCAGTTCAAAAACATTTTACGAGAAATTCCCATACTTCTCAGGGTTTAATACAAGTGATGCAGAAACGTTTTATTTCAAACTGTTAAATAAGACAGGGGTAAAAACAATGCTGACAAATACTAAATTGATCTATTCGGAAACATTTTATGAAAAAATGATTACATTTGGTTTTGAATTCTGGAAAAATAACATTGTAACAAAAACCATCTGGGGTACAAAAGAATGGCAGGTCCAAGGTCTAGAAGCATTGTTTAGAGCCTGCATGATCACAGAACAAATAACATTCTTGAATGATACCATTCAACAGACTACTTGTCTTGGCCTAGCCAAGATAAAAGATTTAAACAAACTGTCTATTCCAAAACCAACACCTGACAGTAATAGCACTACAGATGTTGAGATAGACGTATCCCATATTTTTAACCAAAACAGAACACATCCTGATTGGAAAAAATGGTTGATCTGCCCCACAGACACAAATCACTGTCAAGATAGATTCCTGAACAAAATACAGGGGTTAAAAATGACCAGGCCAGACCCTAGATACTCCCAGAGACAACATCCAGGGATAGTTACAACATACAGTGTAGGCAAACTATGCCTTGAGTGGCTACAAAAATCAACACTGGCTGAAATTAAGCAACACTTGACTTTACTTAAAGACGGTGCTGACTTGCGTGATTTCATAATGGGACCACGCAAACAGCGTCAAAAACGTTTTATAGCGGCCGGTATATACGCTACGTACAATGAAGCTTGGAAAGTAATGCAAATTGAAACAGCAGAAAAAATACGAGAAATTGATCGTATTAATTTGGAAAAATCACTTTCTGTTGTGGACAATGGGTTAATGACTCTGTCTTCCAGAATATATTCACTGGACAGTATTGTATCATCTGCTATTGATATAATAGAGCAGGACTTACTAATGTTACAACACGGTCAGTCCCAATTACGTTCTATTGTACAGCTTGGCTGGACGTTGCAAAATCTGCGTTCAGGCTACGTACCATGGCGTTTAATCAACACAACGTCATTATTCTCTATCTTTAACCTTTCTGATAAACAAATCAGTTTGGCACAAAAAGGAGCAGACTATACGATTCTGAGCATTGAAAAACTTGAGAGATTACCATTGACAATGTCAGAAAGACCTGTCATTGAATGGATAATACACGGAATAATTACAATTCCGATAACAACTTTCCAATATAAATACTGCCAAGAGTATATACCAGCGGGCCAGTATGAAAGGTTGGGTAAAGGGTACATCAGGTCATCATGGAAATTACCTTATACACACACATGGTACAGTGAAAATAAACAGAATGTATTTCTTAGTGGTAAAAATTGCAAAAGATCACTAAGCGGTATACTTCTGTGTCAAGGTATTAACCTGCATGGGGCCTGTGAAGGGACTTCAAATAACCTTTCATGTCACCAGCATGGCACACCTGCAACACAGATTGAGCCATTCTTTAGACGGCTTTCTAACGGGAGCTATATTCTAATATGGACCACAGCTGTTGTGGCATGGTGCCAGGAAAAGCCTATCTCGTCAGCGTGAGTTCCATGGTCACTTGCTGTATGTATCCAAACAGCACTCCAGATACGGAGGCAACAATTTGGCCTTTTTTGAATATCTCTTCTATTCGAATTGATACTTTAAGCAGAATAAAGTCTGTTCTTTTACAGACAACTGTGCCCTTAACGTCATCAAAAGAAACGTATGATCTGCAAGTTGCAAGGACAACGGCAGAGATACATACCCTTTTATCAAAAAATTGCCCCGTGCATTTCGCAGAAATGCTAAGCCAAATCCTAAATATGTCAGATACCAGTGGCATCCCACATGTATTTAAGACATTTTTTTCGTGACTGTTAACACCCTTCAAAACAGTTCTGGGCATTTTTCCTAATTTTGTCCATTCTGTCTTTGGCGGCCTACCACTTCTTTTGGGACTCGTAGCAGGAATTTTATTTTTGATCCTTCTGCTCCGATATGGCAAGCCAAGTCACAGACAAGACTCCAGCAACGATGGAAGAAATTATCTTAACTATACGCTATCGGGACCGCATAACTAAAGTCCTTGGATTAGCCCGGCTAAGAGATCTGAATATGACCTGGTTTCTTTCATTCAGACCCATCTGGCAGAATTGCATCTTACCTGTGCTTCGATGTATGCTATGCGGAGAAGAATGCGTGTTGGACGTCTGTCTTACACTACCATCAGCAGTACCATTGGATACAGATACTTTGCTAAGTCCTGTAACGGCCCATGCATCGTGTTGTCCCCAGCGGCTACCGATTCTGATGAGGGCATTCGTTGAGACTTCATCACTACGATTATGTGGCAGTGAAGTACAAGATGAGAGCAGCATCACCCAGGTACGACCTTCTGTAAGCAATGCTGATCCTGACATCGATGATAGCAATCATTCCCACGACTGTACTGTTGCGGCATTTTCAAACTTGGTCGAACTTTCACCTGAAGCCGTAGACCAATTTTTTGAGAGTCTGTCTGAAATGATGTTCTCCCCTGAACAGAAAGAATAACTTTTTAAGCAACGAGCACACAGCATTCCCTGAACTCTGAATACGGCCTTCAGCTTTGATAAACAAAAGCTACTGAAAATATTTGGAACTGTTTTTCCCCTGAAAGCAAAATTTATTTTTTTCTCCAATTTCAAAAAAATTACCTTTTTCTAGCACATGTACTCTGCTTAAAGTAGAACTATTCTTAGAGAACAAAGCTTCTATTTTAGGAACTCCAGAGACAATATATTACCTCAGCCTCTAGCACATGTACAAGCATTTGTATTATTATGTGATGGAATGGTCTCGACCTTCTCTTCTGTATTAAGAGCCATTTCATGTGTAATTTTCGCAAATCATTCAGCTGATTAATATATGCAATCCTTTTTTCTGAATGATAACACTGCTTAAAAAGCGTACTATACTATACTATACTAAGGTTTGGTAAAGCGCAACAGCTGCCCCGGCAAAGAGGCGTCCCGGCGCTGAGAAGAGTCACAGAAACCTACCAAGAGGGGGGAAGGGGGAGAGAAGAACTAACCAGAGGGGAACAAGAGGGTTTTGATAGCTTTCCGGAAGGTAGCAAGGCTTTCTAGGGAACGGATGTTGGGGGGCAGAGCATTCCAAAGCTTAGGTCCTAAGACCCTAAAGGAGCGACCTCCGATGCGGCAAAGCTTTATGCGGGGAACGCTCAAGAGATATTAGTTAGAGGAGCGCAGGTCATGACCAGGGACGTAGGGAATGAGAAGATTTTGAAGGAGAGTAGGACTTCCCAGTTTGAAAATTTTGAAGATCATGATGAGGGCTTTGAATTGAATTCTGGAATCAACGGGCAGCCAGTGAAGCTTGCGGATGGTGGCTCTGGCTGAGCATCTGCGGGGAAGGCCGACCAAAGCTCTTGCCGCCGCATTTTGCACGCGTTGGAGTCTAGCAATTTCTCCTTTGTTTGCGCCTAGGAGGAGGACATTCGCGTAGTCCAAGCGAGAAAGGATAGTCGCCTGGACGATCAGCTGGCGGACCTTCGGGTCAAAAAAGCCAAGTATAGAGCTAAGACTTCTTAATAGGCCTATACAGGTGGCAGCCACCTTCTTGGTGTGAGTTTGGTAGCTGAGCGAGGCGTCCATCCAGACTCCTAGATTTTTTACAAGGGACTTAGGGGGGGAATGGAGCCGAGGGAAGACGGCCACCAGTGCTCATTCCAAAGGCTGGTGTTTTTGCCAAGGAGCAGCTCCTCTGTTTTTCCCGCATTCAATTGCAGATAGTTATCCGTCATCCATTGCGCCACTGCTGCCAGGCCATTTCTAAATCTGGAGGCCGCGATGGAGGGGCTTTCCGTGAGGGTGATGACCAACTGGGTGTCGTCGGCATACGACACTAGCGTCAGCCCCCATTCTTTGGCCACCGCAGCAAGAGGCTGTACATAAAGGTTGAAGAGGGAAGGGCTCAACGCTGAGCCCTGAGGGACTCCCTGTGCGATGGGGCGGGGTCTGGAAAGAAATGGGGGGGCTGACACCCGGAAGGATCTGTCTTCAAGGAAGGAGCGGAACCAGGACAGAGCTAGGCCAGAAACTCCGGTCATCTCCAGACGTTTAAGAAGGATGTCGTGGGATACCGTGTCAAAGGCTGCGCTGAGGTCAAGAAGAATCAGTGCAGCACTCTGACCGGAATCTAAGATCATCCGGAGATATTCGGAGTTGGCCAGTAGGGCAGACTCCGTACTGTGGCCTGGTCTGAACCCATTTTGGGATGGGTCCAGGATGCCATTCAGGTCTACATGTTTGGAGAGGACGCCGTTAACGTGGGCCTCTGCAATTTTAGACAGCCAAGGGAGCAGGGATATGGGTCGGTTTTTTGATTATGGGTGACACCCATGCCTGTTTCCAGGTTGCCGGAACAATAGCGGAGGAGAAGGAGAGGTTGAGAATGTCAGACATGGGAGGCAGGAAGAAATCAAGCGAATCCATAAAATGGATAGGGCTCATAGGGTCCGCAGGGGAGCCTGATTTCACCTTTCTGCAAAGTTTGATTAGATCTTCAGAAGAGATATCAGGGATTTGTGTAAAAGGGGTGAAGTCGGAGGTGGAGTCGGTAGGTTTGATAGGGTAGAGGGGGGCTGAGAGAAAGTTTTGTAGATATTTTGAACTTTCTCTATGAAGTATGTAGCGAGTTCCTCACATTGTTCAGTGGATGCAATATTAGGGGAGGGTGACCTGGTACTCTGAAGTTCTTGGACTAGTTTGAAGATAGTTTTTGCAGGGTTGGGACTCGCCTTGATTCTGTCAGCATAAAAAGCTGCACGAGCCATGCGGATAGCTTTGTGATACGATTTTAGTTTCAATATATAGCTGGTTTTGTCCTTACAGTCAAAGTCTTTTCTCCACAGACGCTCTGCTCTTTTACATTCCTTGCGCATGGTTTTGAGGGTGTCATTGTACCAGGGGTTTGAGGGTGTGGTACGTCCTTTGGTCCATTTCGCTGGAATGAGAGAGTCAAGTCCACCTTTAATCCAGTCATTAAAAGCGTTATAGGTCGTATCAATGTCTTGGTTAGCTCCCCGATGGAATTTCCCTAGGGTGTCGTGGAAGTCAGCAGTGGATCATTTGTGCCATGGTCTTTTAAGGCGGCGGGTAGATTCGATTTTGTGCGCTCGTCCAAAGACCAGGATAGTTAGTTTAATGAGGTAGTGGTCCGTCCATCCCATTGGTATGGGCATCTCTGTAGTGGCCTCTTGAATGTTTGTAAGGACCGGGTCCAGAGTATGCCCGGCTAGATGGGTTGGAGCCTGAATAAGGGAATCGAGTTGTAGGGCAGAGAGATCAGCAAGGAGATTTCTAATAGTGGGGTCATCAAGTAAGTCAAAATGAAGGTTGAGGTCGCCCAAGATGGTAAAATTAGCAGATCTGGTCACAAGAGCGGTTACCATCTCAAGAAGGGCTTCGATAAACCTGGAAGCAGGGCCAGGTGGACGATAGATGTAGAGGCCAGATATTGTGAAGTGTGGGCTAGTTGCAATTTTGAATCGGGCACATTCACAATCAGGAAGAACTTCTTTAGTAAATGAGCAAGTGAATTGCTTTTTATAAATTACCGCGATGCCACCGCCTCTCGTATCACGTTTTATAGTTGACATGTGGTAATCATCTGGGAGCGTGAGGTTGGGAATGGCGGACGCTCCATCCCGCAGCCAGGTTTCGCAGAGGAAGAGAATGTCAGGGTTCTCATCCAATATGAGGGAGCTAACCTCAAGATGGTGTTTGGTGAGCGACCTCACATTAAGTTGAAGAACCGTGAGGGGGGAGGTGGTAGGAGCGTAACGTTTTTCTTGAATGCTACTTGGGCTTGCAGCGGTGAAGTTGCAGAAGTTGCATTGGAGGCTCGTGTGGCCAAGAATGCCTGTCATGTCAACACATCTCTGTCCAGGGTTTAAGGCAAGGAGGAGATCTCTATTGTATCGAAAGGGTACCCGAGGCAAAATTTGACCAGGGGGACTGGCGAAAGGCGATGTCGTTGCGATGACGGGCGCAGACGGGCTTGCCTTAGGCGCGCCTTCGGCCCGCAATCGGCGCGCCCGCTGCGCCCGTCCGCTGCGCGTACAGTACAAGCACATTCTAATTAGGGAGTGCTGATGGCCTGGGGGCGTGGCCTCCGAGTGGGCGTGGCCTCGCGTCTCCCCGGCGGGAAAAGTTTGTTTAGGAAGTGTCCGCGACCAGCGTGAAATCGGCTGTGCGGCGTGCTAAAGGACAGAGTCCTGATGTAAACAAACAAGTAAGTGCTATTAAAATCAGCAGTAAGTGACAGATAATAATTTTTAAAATAGAGAAACAGAGAGACTCCCGGCTTCCGCCTCAGGAGGGTTCGTACTTCTAGCTGCAGGCGCAGGGATCGGCGCTTTTAAGCAGAATAAAGGGGGCGTGGCCTCCGAGTGGGCATGGCCTCCCGTCTCCCCGGTGGGAAAAGTTTGTTTAGGAAGTGTCCGCGACCAGCGTGACATCGGCTGTGCGGCGTGCTAAAGGACAGAGTCCTGATGTAAACAAACAAGTAAGTGCTATTAAAATCAGCAGTAAGTGACAGATAATAATTTTTAAAATAGACAAACAGAGAGACTCCCGGCTTCCGCCTCAGGAGGGTTCGTACTTCTAGCTGCAGGAGCAGGGATCGGCGCTTTTAAGCAGAATGAAGGGGGCGTGGCCTCCGAGTGGGCGTGGCCTCGCGTCTCGCGTACAGTACCAATATGCATTTTCGTTTATTTACCATATACCATTTCAAATGCAAAGTATGTATTTTGGGGTGGGTTGGAAAACACATGCACTTTTATAAGTTTACTATTGCTTAGTTTTAGTAATGATGGACATTAGATCGTGGAGTGGGTATTGTGTTTCTATCTAGGAACCTAATTCGATATTTCTATTTTATGCCCTTGTACGGTTATAATAAATAATATCCTTATAAAGGCATAGGAATCATATCCATATTTAGTCGTAGCCCATGCAGTCCACATTAAGCAAGGCTACTTCCCCGGACTCCTAGAAAGCACAACGAGTTCTCTAAACGAAACAAACCTCCAGCAACCTGGGAAATCCCCATTGCTTTTGTTTTGATTTCGTCCTAGGACTCCTGTGAGCACTGTAAGAACAGCCAGTTCTTAGTGTCATCTTTATTGACGTCTTATGTCCAACCTTACGTCAAACCCGGCACCTTTCAGGTATAAATATACCAACGTTGCCTTAAGCAAACACACAGTGGTTTGGAGCAGAGCGGCTATCTACTTGCCCGAGAGCCCAGCTGATGCGAGAGCCCACGGACGCTGCCCCTCCCCTTTGATGCACTGAGAGAGATGCTGTCTTTTCTCCTGCAGAGAAATCCAGCTCTGGTGTTTCCAGATACCCTCGCGGGTTACTGGGATATCGAGTCCTGAGAGAGAGATACCAGACCTCCTGCTTTCTATTACCCAGGTACGGAGCTGACTAAACCCTTAAAGAGAATTCTTGAGTCAGATTCTTGGCAAAACCAACTTAACTTAAACTGCTACTTACTTACTCCTTCCCACGTATTAGGCTTAGGTCAGGTACACCGGGGTAGGCGTATTTAGAAGCACCAGTTGAGTACGTTAGTCAATGTATATATGTATGTATATCTTTTATCTATTTTAAAGTATCATATGGCTAAGAAACCATATCACTGCTTTTACAGTATTATTTCATAATACTCCTTTTACTGTACGCACTTTACTTTACTATGAGTATTGCAATTGTGGCAATTCATTTCTCTTGCATGAGAAAGAAGACTGCTCAATAAATCACACCTTTTATTGAAAACGCCTGTCTCTCTTTTCTCTGCACTCTGGTGAAAGTAAGTATGCACACTTGACTGAGTGAAATAGCTGTCTATTGTTTTCACACGACTCTAGAGATACACTCTTATTGTGAGGGGGCAAAGTTGTCATGTTTTATGGTTGTCAGAAGCTAATCCCTTCTTGTCTATCCAGGGAGGTTAAACTCCTCCTCGTTTATTCGAGAAAGTTTCTAGTGACCTCTGAGATAGCTGGAAAACCTTAAGTCTAATATAGTCAGTAGAGACCTAGATGACCCCAGTCCTACGTCTACACTGCTGTTTATATTATTCCAATGCGCAGAGCCTATTGGGAATATAGGAACTACACTACAGAACCTTTTCGATTGTTGTTACTCAACTGCTACATCAACCCGGCTTTAAACCAGAGAAACCAAGCACTTGATGACCAGGCAGCCATTATTGGAGATCTTCTCATTAAATATACTAACCACAATCCATTTATAGTTGGGGACTTTTTTAATGGATTGCTTGGTAAGACAGGAAAGGACAATAAACAATCCAAAGAGGTTGCTGTATTACAAGCTTTATTTGATGCCTGCTCTATAACATCTGCCCATAATCTTAGGAAAGCAAAGGATCAGACATTGGCCCCGCTCCCAACATATAGGAACATCTCCACAATCGATTATTTATTTATCGGCAGTACACTAGCCATACATCTGAATGACATTGATATTGATAACCGACCCCTTAGAGCATCCTTTAGTCTTTCTATTGCTGCAGCCTGCAGGTTCAAACCTGTAGGCAAATCTATGGGTGAAGAATGTGATAAAGTCCCCTGCAGGATAAAATGGACCGCTAACGTCAGCACAAATTTGTCCGCATGGACAACTTAAAATCCAACAATTAAAAGCCTAGTTCGGCTCCCAAGCATTGCTAAAATACTGGTCCACCCTTCTTATGGATCTGCATCGGACGCTGGGTGGAATATTGTGTGCTCGTCAAAAGCAGGGGCTAAATCAGCTAAACCAGTGCATAAATAAGGAAACGCAGGAAAGCAAATGGAAACTTCAAAATGCCCCAAAAGCAAAACAAAGAGGGGAAAAAGCATGCAGGGTGCTGCTATTAGATCTCTTTGAGTTATCAATAAGAAACATGCATGGGAGCAACGCACTAAATGAGTAGAGGACGCCTGGCTCAAAGTTTTCTCCCTTCTCGAAGAAAAAAAATCCAGCCTGATTTTGGAAAAATATTAATAAAGTCAGCAATAGTGGTCAGTCTAAGAAGAATGGGGTACCTGAGAATGTCTGGGTGAATCATATCAAACAGCTTTACTGCAACGAGACTGGGGAGCCGCTTGTCTCCCATTCGTCCCAAGCACTAAACTATGAAAACACCCAGGGACCAGACATTTCTGAAGCTGAAGTATTCAAAATCATTAGTTGTATGAGGAATGATGGCGCGCCAGGGCCAATGGAATACCTGCTGCAGTCTTTAAATCAAATCTATCTTTTTGGGCAGACCTTCTCACGCCACTCTTTAAACAAGCCTTTCTTACCACCAAAATTCCACATACCTGGCAGGGCTCAATATTAAATCCAATTTACAAAAAGGGTAATCGCTTAAATCCAGCCAACTATAGGTTAATAGCATTATTGGACATCAAAGCTAGGCCTATGCCTGTGTCCTGCTGGCAGAACTCGAAAATTGGGTCACAGAAAATAGTATAATTCCCTGTACTCAGTCAGGCTTTAGATCAGGCTGCACTACAACAGATAACATAATGGCGCTGGCTTACTTGTCCTGGAGAGCCACTCTGGCTAATCCATTACCTTTATTCTGCTGTTTTGTGGACTTTAGTGCAGCGTTCAATAGAGTCGATCGAGGGATGTTATGGAACAAGCTTGATTATCATAGATCATTGAAAAATAGGATACAAAAAGCGCTTTCTGCCCTTAACATATACAACATAAAAAATAATCTTCTGATGAATGAGTCAAAAACCAAAGTTATGATTTTTGGGAAGTATCAAAAAAAGAAAATCTTGCCTTGGCAAGCAGGTGGACTACAAATAGCCACCTGTACCAGCTACAATTATGTAGGAGTTTGGTTTAATGAAAGAGCAAACCAAGTGGCCCATCTTAAACATCTTCGGCCCAAGGGAGCTGGGGTTATACATAGTCTGAGGCGCTTGAATCGGCATTTGCACAGCCCAACTGCTGAACCAATTTTAAGGGTCTTTCGTGCCAAACTGCTCCGGCATTGTCTTATGGTCACATGGCTTTCCCAGGCAAAATGGACTAATTCTTCGCGAAACATAACATCATGGCCTATAAGAACATATTTTCAGTTCCCCGGCAGGCAAGGAGGGCCAGGTTGAGACTTGAGCTGGGCCTGGCAAGTGTAGACCTTTACTGAATAGGTGATTTAATCACATTTTACATCTGCACTCTGTGTGCACCAGCTCAATCCATGAAAGAACAACTGCAATAATTGTTCACGGATGAACTCTCTCCCTGGTACAGACAGCTGCATTTGGCCATTTCCACCTTGAAGATTGAAATAATAAACCTCTCTAAATCCAATTGTTCCCCTGTTTTCTCCGTGGAAAAATACAATAATGAGTCAAATCACCCTAGTGTCATATGAGAGAGACATCGCTCGGCTTCTTAAAAAGCCACTCTTCACAGCTCTGGACGCCTCGTATATTAAAGGGAAACCTCAACCATATTTTAATCATTCCCTCCAACCACAGACTTGCAATAAAATTATTTATATGAGGCTGTTAGCCCTCCCAATTTGTGACTTTAATCCATTGTGGGCACGGAGGAATTGACAGTTAAAATGTAGGCTCTGTAATTATCTACATAAGTCCTGGTTACATCTGCTATGTTGTTGTCCCCATATTGCTAATGACCGTCCACGCCTATTGGTCCCAGTCTATCAGGATAAGTTACTGAGGCACTACAGGGAAGCATCTGATTTGTGCTTCAGTAATCAATCAGCTTAAGTTCTAGCAAGGGCTGGGAAGCTTATTAATATCATTTTAACTTCATTGCATACAGCCCAACACTAAGAAATAGTCATAGAACATGAGACGAGCTTAAAGGGGCTAAATCATATCACCTTGAAGGGTTTAACAATGGATTTATAGAGATAGCCTAGTAAGAGCCGCTGAATTAATTTCAAGTTCTATTTTATATTGCTGCTGTAAAAATTAATTTTGATGAAAACTAGCTATTGTATTAGTAATAAGTATTGGAACATTTTGTTACTGCCGTTTTGCACTACAGACTTTACTTTTGGTGCTAAATGGTTAAATTATGATTCATTGTCTTCAACAAGAAATGTTGTTGTAGAACTGTCATTTATCTCGTATTTTTTGATTTTATAATGTGTATTCAACTTTTAATCTTATTTTTACCAAATATTAATATGATGTTTGTATGTTACGGTTTTAATTAACTGTGTAATAAATATTAGATATTAGACCTATGCAGTGCACCTGGCTTGAGGGGGGACCAGCATCCTGTGCTCTCTTTCAAAATGAAAGAACTTGAATAGCCACCTGGGGGCCAAGCCCTTCATGATCCAATCCCCTAAGAAGCGCTCCGCTGAGGGACCCTCCACCCTTTCAGGGAAGCACACAAAGCTTAAGTTATTCCTATGTGACCTTCCTTCAGAGTCTACCACCCAGTCATCATGGTGCACCTCCTTTTTCTGAAGCTCAAGAATGGTGTCCCCAAGGGAGCGGACCTCTGCTTGTAGGGTATCCACGGTGAGTTCAGTGTTGTTTACTCTCTCTGAGACTGAACGGAGATCGCAATTTAGCAGATTAACCTAAATGGACGTGGAGTATATTCTGTGCATGATCTCGTCTCTGGTGGTTTGTATTGCTGCCAACACATCCCCCAATGAGTGGGCAGTCACGGCCTTCCCTGAAGCTTCCTTGCCACAGCCTGCCATGGTGATCTCCAGAGGACTGGAGCCCTAGGGAAGAGGCTGGGTGCATTTCAAGATATTGTTAGTTTGCGCCACCCGGCCTCCCCTGTGCTGTACCAGTGTGGTTCTTCACTAAAAGTGCAGCACAGGAAGCCCCCACAGGATGGGATACCTGATCCTCCCTCGTGTTATGGGCAATTTTAATTGTGGCTCCTACCTTTCTGTCAACCAGTAGTGCTCATTGTTCACAGTCCCCCAGCGTCACCAAATCTAGCCCCCGGGTTGCCCCTCTGCAGGCACAAGCCACTCCCCAGACTTGGCCAGACCAGGGCTCCCAGGGAAGTCTGTGCATGGGTACCCACTAGTGTTGGTCCGCAGCAACTGGACCCCCTGTTAATTCCACAGCTGCCATTCCCTGCAGCGGCTCCGGCTTATTGCGGCCCAGCCCACAGGCCTCACGGAGATGTCACATAGGTTTTTTTTTTTTTGGCAGAGAACCGAATCAGGTATCAGAGCGCTTTACATATTTTTTTCCAGTTACGTTACATGAGGACAAACTTTCATTTTTTAGGCACGGGGAGATTAAGTTTTTGCCCAGAATCACAGGAGGTTTTGGCGTCATTACCGAGACTCGAACCTGGATCCCCAGGTCCGAGGTCGAGCGCCCTAGCCGTTAGGCCAACTCCTCTCCTCTCTCTTTGTTTCTCGAGTTAGGGGTTTCAGCACAGGTGATCACGTTTTAGGGATCTCAGTATGGGGTGTTATCTCCTAATTGGGCTTTACAGAGGCTCTGCAGTCAATTTGGGCCCACTGGCCAATCCAGTTGGCCCACACTCCCACCAAGGAAACATCCAGCCATCCGGCACCCGTGAAACAGCAGCACCAGGTGTCGGGCAGAGTCCCCAGCCAGGTGTCTGCTCCGTCACAGGCCCCCGCCCCTGTCCACTCAGACAGGCAACCAGGAGTGATCTTCAGGGCTCCACAATGGCATCGCCTAGCACAGCATGCCCCCTCACCGGCAACCACGTGGTGCAGACAGGGCCCGTACTGCCTGACGAGACTGCCAATCTGTACTGCAGACTAGTGGAGCAGGCAGGTCTGACCCAGGAAGCTCCATTCAAGCCTGCAGTTGGCCCCCTAGCACATCTCAGTCTGTTGCTCTAAGGTGTTATACGGTGCGGAACTCTGGGGGATCGCCAATCCCGAAAATTTGCAGGTGGAGGAGAACAAATATATGAGGAGGCTTCTCAAGGTCCAGCAGGGTGTCCCCGCGTATATTGCTCATGAAGAATTGGGTGAGGCCTTTATAGAGGATAAGTTAGGGGGCGTGGCCAGCAGCCGAACATGGAGGACGTGAGCTAGGCTAGCTCCGTCGGAAACCCCCGAGAATCCTACCAAATATGATGCATAAACGGGGCCTGAACCCCTGTCCCACGCTGCTATCCTCAAAATCCACCGTTGCCTGAGTCCGATTGATTTGCGGGACCCAAGGGCTTGCACTGTGGTTGGAACGATGGTGAGACGCGGGAGCGGGAAGAGGCCTTGAAGCACAGGGAAAGCCGCGGCCCACAGTACACCAGAAGGCAGACAAGAAGTGCAACTATCCCGGGCCCGCAGATTCATCGCGGCCCGGAAGTGTCTCTATTGCTCAGATTTGCCGTCGGAACCAGGAGACCGCTTGCGGGGGAGTAATGCACAGAGGGCGAAACGGCTGAAACGGCCGGCAGAGCACTGACTGCTGCTTGCGGAAGGAGACGCTGAAGATCGGCCGGAGGGGAGCTCAGAGACCGCTGGCGTTGCCGGCCTTACGCCGCGAAGCTTTACCTCCTACTGCGCGAGTCTGCTCACACGGGCGAGAGAGGAGATCGCCTCTGTGGAGAAACCTGGTGAGCACCACGGGTGGCGCGGGAGGGAAGCAGACAATCGGGGGCCCGACTCAACCCGGAGATGAGGCCCGCCTTGCGCCAGTAGTCCCCAGCCTAGAGGGGGAAGTCTGAAGGCCCGAAAGTGGAAGGTCGTGCTCACAAGCTCCCGAGACTTGAATCTCTGGCATCCAGTTATGATTTGTGTTGGACCGGGCCCTTCTGGCAGGTCCACCCCTGGAATATGGCTTGTTATATGTGACCTGGGAATGGTGGTTCCCACTCCGAGTGCGTGTACATGAGAGAAGCCTGCCCTCCCATAGGAATGCATGGGGAATGTGTGTGTCCCTGATAGTTCCTGGTGCGTGGGGAGTACAGGCCCGAGTCTGGTATGTATGGATTCGTGTGATTGAATGCTTCAAGATGATGTATGCGGCTTGTGTGTGTCTAGAAGGGAAGTGCCACTTCTAGACATGGGTGTGTGTGTGCAGTGGGTGTGCTGACGCGTGATTGGCTGAAGCCGGCTGGGTAGCCTGGCTCCAGGAGTCTGTGTGGGTCTGCGCCGGTGGTGAATGGAGAGATTAGCATGCTAATGTGAGGGAGGAGCTGTGCCTGTATCCTGTATGGGGCTGGGCTTTCCCCCACAATGCTGGCTCCACCCCCCTGGGGTGCGTCTGATGACCGAGCCTGCCTGATGAATGAAAGGGGTGGTTGGGGAAAACAAGATACTCCCAGAACCAGCTGCGACTGGTTTCTCCCCCACCCAGCACCTTTAGACAAAGGAATTGCATGTATAAAAAGAGGCTGTGACCTCTTCTCAAATGTTCTTGTTCCCACTTGAATCTACCAGGGGCTTTGCTGCTTGGGCCCGGGGTTGGCTTGCCTCCCTGGGCCCTGCCCTGCTCCTGGATTTCTGATGGCCTTCCCCTGCTAGGAGCTGCTGTGCTCCACCTGAGGTCCTGGACTCTGATGGACCTGGCTACTTTCCTTCCCCCTAGCGCTTGGGAGCGCCTTGCCTGCTGTAGCGCTGAGAACGCTTTATTTTCCCTGATAGCGCTGGGAGAATACCTTCCTGCTCCAGCGCTTGGGAGCGCCGTCCTGGTCGAGCCGGTGCCCACCCGGCATTTGCCCCGTGCTCAGGAAGCTTCCTGAGTCTCAGCGAGTGCCTACCTCGCTTTATTGCCTGCCGTGATTTCATTCCTCGAGGGAGCTGACCCCTCGCTATCCACCCCGAGCTCACCGCCGCCGCCCGGGACCCTCGTGACGTCATCCCCGGGCCGCGCTGGTATTGGTCGCCAGCCCGGGATTCCCCTGTCACGTGATGTCCCCAGGCCGCGCCGTGATTGGCCGCCGGCCCGAGGAGAAGAGGGAGGCCGGCCGATGGAGTGCGTCGAGGCAGGAGCAGCGGGAGCCTACTCCGCGCTCCTGCCCTGCCCCGAGAAACTGCCAACACCCCCCCGGGACTCCCGAGAGTGAGGGAGAGCCCCGGGGAGCAACGAGAAGCCTGCGCAGCAGCAGAGACCGGCGCGTCTGACCGGTGAGTGCTGCAGTGCGCGAGAGGGAGGAGGGGCGTCGGGCACATTATCGTGCTCGCCCCTCCCCCCGAGTGAGTCCCCAGTCGTGCCCTGAGGCCCGTGGGGCCCCCAGTGATGCCGGGTCCCCCGACGGGGACCCCGCCTGCCCTACCTTGCCTCCTGAGCCCCCGAGAGGCTCCTCCCTTGTCCTTTGAGCCCGAGAGGCTCCACCATGGCTCTTTGTTCTGCGAGCCCTGAGAGGCCCCACGTGCCCCTCATTTCCTCGAGCCCCGAGAGGCTCCACCTTGGGCCCTTGCCCTGCCGAGCCTGCTAGGCTCACGCCCCGCATCTTTGTTCTTGAGCCCTAAAGGCTCCTTCATGGCGCTCATTCCTCCTGAGCCTGCGAGGCTCCACCCCTGTCCCTGTGGTCCGAGCCTGCGAGGCTCCAACCTGTGCCCTCATCATTTCAGCTGCCCAGCACTTTGTGGGCAGCTGCTACGTTTAGGTGTGCTCTGGGCTACCTGAAGCCTGTCCTGACATTGAGACATTGGGGGTCCTGGCCCCAGAACGGCCAGTTGGCCTGATGGAAAATATTGGTGAATGTTTATGTGAACCCTGAGAGTATTCTCTGTTGCCCCTCTAAAAGTGATCTTGATGTGTTATGTGCCTTGCCATTCCTTCCCTCCTAAATATCCTAGGTCTCATGTATTTGACACTGGTTAGAGTGAGTTCTATTGCTAGTCCTGTGAAACCCCGGGGCGTGACGTATCCTAATGCTAAGCTCCTGGTGATTATGTGTTCTAGTCCTAGTTCGAGGAAGCTCCCAGTTGTTATATGTTCTAATGCCAGCTCCATCATGTGCATATTCCTGGCAGTGGTCCCATGGCCCTGTCCTGTATATATTCCCTAGTAAATCCTGCCCGTGCCCCTGGCACCCTGTAAAGTATGTGTTCCTATGTGTCCTTTTTACTACAAAGAATATTTTCATATATACCTGGTGTGGAGTGCCTTTTGTGGGGGGCCCGGATGGTTGTGGCTGGGGGTGCGTGCGCAAATGCTTTACACATGACCTCCGAGATAGGCCTTGCTGCTCGCGCCACGTTACCTAGAGGGCGAGTAGGGGTTGTCTTGGTGGGTGACCCCCTGGCCCTGACGGGGGAGTGGTGGTCTCTGACTGACTCGGGTGCAAGCTCTGGTCTGCCGGGGATTCCATTTCCTACAATTTGGCACACCATGCAAGGGCAGGTCAGAGCGCCAGCCCCACACTGACTGCGGGTTCAGGGTTACATCTCATGTTTACACTGAGGAACTGTGACCACCCCTGGAGATCTGGTCTGCTGCGGGGTGACCACCGACACGTTGGTGGGGGGTTCCCCATTACCAAAGGGCACAACTCACTGAGGGGCGCTCGTATACCCCCCTCTCTACCCCCCTACATATGCAAGCAGAAGAGGTGGCTTCCACACCTTTGCCGAGAGGGCCCGGAGGATCCCTACTTGAACACCAGATCGGCCGGTCTGGGCTGGCTGAGACAACCTACCCTCTGCAGTGATTGCTGGCCAGACCTGTGGACACTACGCACGGTGCATTGCTGGACAGCGACATACACCGGCCAGGTCTGACGATGGGAAGAAACAGAATACCCCGGCAGGGACCGCATGCATCAGGATCGGAGGATCCGTTGACCTCATCCAACGAGGAGGTAGTTCCTCCTACAGGCGTTTCAGTACAGGAAGCCAAACTAGACCTCATCCTGATGGAATTTAGGGCCTCTAGGGAAGCCCTTGAGGCACGCATAGACTCTATGGCAACAGGGCTGTCGCTGCTGAAAGACGATCACAAGAAATTAGCCGAGAAGGTCTCTGAACACAAGCTGGCTATTGCAGACCTAATACCCCAACAGACAGAGCATTCCACGTGACTGGAAACTTTAGAGAAACAGATGCGGAACTTGAGGGACTGAGTGGACGATGCTGAAGGGCGCTCACGGCGCAACAACATCCGCATTTTGGGGGTTCCGGAACGGAGAGAGGGGACAAACCCTACCCGCTTTGTGGAGGAATGGCTGAAGACTGTTGTGGTCCCAGCGGAACTTACCCAGATGTACAGCGTTGAAAGGGCACACAGGGTGCCCCCTAAGCCCCCGAAGCCGGGAGCCCCGCCACGGCCCTTGATAGCGCGCCTTCTCCACTTCAAGGACAGAGACACAGTCCTCAGGGCCGCGAGAGAAAGTGGGCCAATTAAATACGAAAATAGAACGATCTCCATATTTCCGGACTTCACACAAGCAGTGCAAAAAGCCAGGGCGTCTTTCTGGGGAGTGAAGCGTGCCCTACAGGACCGTAATGTGAAATACGCTCTATTCTTCCCAGCACGCCTCAGGGTCATTCATGACCGTAAAACTTATTTTTTCGATACCTCGGAAGACGCCTCGGAATGGATGGAGGTGACACTCACGCCACCCCCGTCGCCACGGAATGCAGACACAGTACCGGAAACGCAGGGCTCCGCTGACCGGGATCTGTCACCGCGCCGTCCGGGGACACCGGCGACGGAAGCCCCACAGAACGAATCTCCCGAGGAGTCGTCAGGCCGCGATGCGGCGACGGGTCGCGCCTCGATGACACCAGCGCTGCTGACAACTGACGCTCTTGCAGAGCACGATGCAGCTGCCGGGTCGCTGTCCACCAGCCCGGCCAGTTCTCGAACGGCAGTGTCGGAAGCAGCCGGCAGTCTGCAGTTATTTCCAAGCATCACGGCGCAGATGGCAGCAGACATGTGAACATTGGACTGCTGGTAGCGGATTGGTAATGTAGAAACTACAATATTTGAATGCAGCGGGGTTGGGACAGGGGCCTGGACCGCCTGTTCTTGACGGGGGGCCTCAAGCACGAGACTCTAAGTAGCTATCTGTTGAGAGTGTCCGGCTGGACACACGCCCCACAGGCGCAGGCACAATAGAGTTCTGTTTATACCCATGTTGGGTGTTTTGGTTTGATCCTCTCTGCTTTGAAGGAAGGGACCGTACAGTTGGGGTAGTTTTGTTACACAAGGCACTGAACATATCTAACATGTGGTCAGCTTATATGAGGTCAGAGGCATGGTCACAGATGGAGAATACATGGGGTAATGACGTCTCCTAACCATTACAAGGTCTGCACTTGGAACGTGAGAGGCATGGGCTCAGTACACAGGAGGCACAGGGTACTAGCTCAGCTAAATAGGAGGCAGGTACACGTGGCGTACCTACAAGAAACATGTGGTGTACGCATAGAAATGCGGATACGTCCCCCAATGAGGCACTCCGTGAGGGGTCAAACAAATTGATTCCAACGGTAACACCACCCTGGAGTGCACCCACACTTCCTACCTTCCTTTAAATCGCTTAAACCAAGCAGTGCACCACCGACATTCTTCTTATTGTACCTACAAGAAACACATCTGAATGAGGCGGAGAGCGCAAAACTTCTGCGGAAGTGGAGGGGACAGCTTTTCGCTACGACCTTTTCTGCATTTTCCCGAGGGGCTGCCGTATGGGTTAGAAGCACCGTCCCATTCAAGCCGATAGACACGCAAGCGGATGGGGAGGGCCGGTACGTGTTCACGAAGGGGATGCTTAATGGCACTTGCATAGTGTTAGGCAGTATATACGCTCCCAATACGGACCAACCAAAATTCTTCACAGACATTTCCAGGGTATTGTCGGATTGGGTGGGGCATGAATGGCTACTTGGAGGTGATTGTAAGGCAGTATTAGATCTAGCATTGGATAGATCACACCCACCGCTTCACAGCACGGAGAGCAGTAAGCAAGCGCTAGCATTGGCACGTTGGGTGGATGGCTGGGAACTGATTGACGCCTGGAGGGTAATTCACGCAACACATAGGGAATACACTTTCTACTCTCCCCCTCACAAGTTGCACATTAGAATCGATAGACTACTCTGTTCCAGGGCCCTGCTACCGTCGATTGTTTCAGTGCAGCACATGGGTAAGACACTGTCAGATCACAACTCAGTAGAACTGACGATGCAATGGGGGAGGCAGCCACCCCAGTCCCGACGTGGAGATTATCCCCGAGTTTGTTAGAAGACCCAGTTTTCAGGTCAACGTTACTGGACGCAAGCTCCAACTACTTTACTGAAAACGAAGGCACGGCCAGCTCCAGACAGCTTGAGTGGGACGCCTTTAAGGCGACTATCCGTGGAGTGGCGATGGGTACGAAAGTGGGAGTCAAACACACAATACTAGAAAGATTGAAGTCGGTAGAGCACAGCCTGGCGCTGCTAGAGGGCGAGGCCGTTAGCACGAATGGTGTACTCACACAGCTGCAGGAGGCTCACATACAGCACGCAGAACTATTAGAGGAATTGAGGGTGGTTGACTATGGGGAATATACCACTAGACAACACTCACAGGCGGATAGAGCGGGCACACTATTGGCACGCCTAACGCTCAATGAACCGGCGAGCGCTCCTATAATGGAGATATGAGATGATGCAGGGTTGATAGTCCAGGACCATCTAGAGATCAACACAGCGTTCCAAAGATATTACTCTGAGTTGTATGGCCCACATGACCCACTCTCGGACCGGGACCTGGAATCCTTTTTCTCTGACATATGCATTCCCCAACTGAATGTGACGCAACGTACGGAACTCTCAAAACCCATTACCTTAATGGAAGTGAGACAGGCAATCAAAGCTCTACCTAAGAACAAGGCGCCCGGAACAGATGGGTTGCCAGCAGAATTTTATCTGACTTATATAGACCTACTTGCCCCCCGGCTGCTCACACTTTACAGGGAGGCACTGGAAGGTGATTCATTACCAGACACGACGTCACAAGCTCTGATAGTGTCTCTCCTCAAACCTGGGAGAGACGCCTAACAGCTGGAAAACTACAGACCCCTGTCGTTGCTCAATATAGATTTTAAAATCCTTAGTAAGCTCCTGGCTACACGACTATCCCAATGCATCCCTGCTGTGATACACCCTGACCAATGCGGCTTCGTGCCGGGCAGAAGCACTGCGCTGAACTTGAGGAGGCTAAGCCAACTCATGGCACCGAGTACCATGGGACTGGACACGGAGGGGTGCATATCTCTAGACCTCAGACAGGCCTTTGATTCCCTATGATGGGACTATATGTTCACGGCGATGGCCAGGTTCGGGATCCCGCCAGAATTTATAGATTGGGTGTCCCTACTATATCGGAGACCCACAGCAAGGGTTCGCACCAATAAATGTATCTCGGGCCCTTTCCAGATTGAGAAGGGCACGAGACAGGGTTTCCCGCTATCGCCCTTGTTGTTTATACTCACGCTGGAGCCCTTAATGGTTAAAGTGCGGACCCTTGCAGCCACGGTTGGGATCGCCAGACTTGAAACACATCACGTCATCTCAGCGTATGCGGATGACATACTGCTGTTCTTAAATGATATCAGCGGTCCACTACACCCACTGCCGACAATATTTGCTGTCTTCCACGGGCTCTCGGGACTTATGATAAATGAAACGAAATCGTACGGCTTCGGATTCCACAGAGCACTGGACGAGACACATGTCCCGTTTGCACCATACCGCTTACAGATAGCGCCCGTGACCTTCAAATACTTAGGTATTCAGATATACCGCCAACCACAAGACATGTTAGAGGGCAATTTGGGGAAGACCTTAATTGCCCTGAAGTCTCAAGTGCGCTTCTGGACCTCCCTACCCTTGTCTGTGGCAGGCAGAGTCGCCATCTCCAAAATGGTGGTTCTGCCACGGCTGCTCTATTTCTTTACAAACTTGCCTATTCTAGTGCCCGCCTCCTATTTTAAATCACTAAACCCGTTACTGACGGAACTGGTGTGGGGGACTGGCAGAAGCGCATAAGCCTGGCAAAACTACAACTGCCTACGGATGGGGGCGATGATTGGGGGTGCCAGACCTGATCGCATACGGTTATGCGAGTCAACTACAATGGCTGGCGTACTGGCTGGCGGGCCGTAACCTCCAAGAATTAGATATGACAGAAGCTGACAGACAACGGGGGGCCATACATCAGTTATTGCTTCCGAGGGCCTGGATTCCTACATCGGCACCGCCACTACTTGGACTGGCGCTCACACATTGGAAAAAGGCCATACGTTACACGAATAGGCGTACGTCCTACGCACCCTCGATTCCATTGTTGGGTATCCCGCTGGGAACGGGCCTGTTGACGGAAAGAAAACTACGCCCTTGGGCTAATGCGGGAGTTACGCAGATCGGGGATTTCTTCTCCAACGGCAGACTCCTGACACACGCAGACTTTCTCGGGTTGCACCGAACACCGACGACGTTGTTTATACTACACGCTCAAGTCACACATTATATAACAGGGAACTGGGCTGGAGATGGGATGGAACCGGACACTAACACACTGACCACCATGTTGTATATCATGGGAATGGGTAGCCACCTAACGAAATGGCTGTCTCATGGCATCAGAGTCAGCAGAAATACTTCGCTACAGCCCCTTAAACTACGGTGGGAAGTTGACATGGGGAGGGTGCTGTGTGATAAAGAATGGGATAGAGCGCTGCAATTGCCAAAGAAAGTATCCCGTAATCCTAAATTCAAATTCATACAGCTCATGATAGTACACAGGGCATACCTGACTCCTCACAGGCTGCGGACAATGTTCCCTGACGCGGATGGTGCCTGCCCCAGATGTCAACACGAAGACGCAGGACTCCTACATATGTTTTGGGATTGCCCCAGATTGGGTACCTATTGGGGAACGATTCACCACATCCTGAGCGAATTAGCACCGGGAAGACCCTACACGTCCTTATTGTTTAGCATACTGGGGTTAGGCCACAGAGAGAAGAAGAGAAGTGTGGCTACTAGATTTGTGGACCTGGCGCTGTTACTAGCGAAAAGGACCATAGCCATGAATTGGATGTCGCCTAGACCACCAGGCGTGGACACTTGGGGCAAGGAACTGTTGCGGTGGGGTAGGGCAGAAGGACAGGAACTACACCGGGAGGAGCGCAGGGGGCTACGTAAACATCCCATTTTGCTAGATTGGAATCATTTGTTAACGGAATTTGAGACGGGTCATCAAGGGAGCGACGATTAGGGGCGCGACTACACACGGCAGTAGAAGGAGGGCATGGCTTATGTTGGGTTGCCCAGCTGGTTGGGTGGTGTACCCTTACTGTATGGCAACAGCCTTTCACCTAGACTGGGATGTAGACCGTATTAGAAGTATATAATGATTTGATTATATATACCAGGACAACGAAATGGGACTCATTACCGAACCAAGCCTATACTGCTATACTGTGATGGAACTGTCCGTGCCGGGGAGGGAGGGAGAGGGAAAGTTGTAAAGTTGGGTTGTCTTCGAAAATGGAAAATGGAATGAGGTTCGAATAAATGTCCAGCACAGTGATACAGGGAATATGATTCGACGACGTACTGAATGTTACTATACATGTACTGGTGAATTATTATGATTAATAAAGAAATAAAAAAAAATAGAGGATAAGTTACATGTCAGACCCCTGTTAGCCTGGTTAAAGATCTGGGAGAACCCGGAGGCAACATTGACTAGGCAAGTAATTAAGGACTCCCTTGATAGGGATAAAGGTATGGACATTTCCTAGCTGAAATATCTGAAATCTGTACTGGGTAAAATAGGGTAAAATAGGCTCTAAAGATCTCTTCCCAGACCCGACCGGTAGAGCAGGTCGGGACAAGGATAGTATGAGGAAGAGGTTTATCATCTATAAAACCACCTCTAGAGAAGATAGAGAATGGGGCAAACAGTCAGTCACAGTATATGCCCAAGTGAGATCTAATGATGGAATGGAACCATACTTAGCCCTTATCCACAACGCTCATGATAGATTTTTATTGACACGTTTTAGGGTCAACCTTTTAGACTATTTATTAGCCGAACCGGCAGGTTTTACTAACTTTGCTGAGCCAAAGGGACCCTGCGGCTGCGATCAACGATCTCCAGAGGATACCCTTCATTTTGTATGATTGTGCCCTTTATATTCACTGCCCAGGCGCCTGTACCTAATTAGTCTCCTGAAAAAACTTAAATTCAGGCATGCTAAGGTGGCCCTTTTATATCTGCAAATGGCCCAAGATCCCCGGACCTTGCTCTCTATTACGAGCTTTCTCAGATTAGCATTCAAACTGAGAGGGACGAGAGGTTTGGCTGATGGGGTACGGGGATTAAGGGGGAAGAATGAAATAAATTGTGATGAATTGTAAAGAAAGTCCCGGTAGCTTCGCTTTCTAGTCTGTTTTGCTTTTATTTTTTTCATTCTTTGCTATCCCGCTGTAAAGTAAAAAAAGCATGTATTTTTAGCATTTTAAACTGTACTTTTATGGTGTCTTGTATAACATCGAATAAAGATAAAGCCAATGGTCATTTGTTTATCTGAACTCTTTTGCTTCTACTGCCTCTGCCCTTCACCCTTCATATAATGCGTTTAAACTCTGTCATGGTGGTATAATCTACCTAATTAGCTGAAGGACCATTGAAATGCGTTAAATTTAAGACTATACGCGATCTTGTTAACATCTGGCGCTCTATTTTGGTTAAATGCAAGACTTCTAATTTTCATCATAAAACCCCTCTGTGGTTTAACCCGGGTTTACCTGAAATATTCCATGATCTACGGGCCCTTAGGTGGTCAGAAGTGGGTATTAAAAGCTTGGGAGATCTGTTTGATCACAATGGATTCTGCTCTTTTGAACAGTTGAAAGCTGGTTATAACATACCGGAGGGAGCCCGCTTTAAATACTTTCAAATAAGAGACTATCTGGTACGGAAACTAGGATTATTAAAAATTCAGGATTCAGATCTGTGGGACTGTATTTATAAAGAAAATGATAAAGCAATGATTAGTTTAGGCTATAAAATCTTTATTAGTCATAGAAACGATGATTCTGTCAAACTTGCAGAAAAATGTACTAGGAAACTGGGAATTACTGTGGCGCCTAATCTAGTTACTTCTTCACTAAACAGCCTCCACCGATCTATACACTCCTCTAATTTAAAACTACAATTATTCAAAACTATATGTCAATTATATTATACACCAGATAGGATTCTTAAATGGGCAAATAATAATAACTATAATGAGCGCACAAAATGTCCAAAGTGTAATGTGAGCGCAGCGGACATAACTCACATGTTCTTCTCTTGCCCACAATTAGGTGAATATTGGAATGATGTGACTGAAGTTTTGTCTATGAAATTAACTTGCTCTATTGATTTGACACCTGTAGACGTGCTTGTCGGTTACTCCAGGTGGGATAAAACGAACACTGACTTACTTAATATCGTACTCGCATGTGCGAGATTAATAATAGCAAGGGCCTGGATACAACACAACCCCCCGACAGTTATGGAATGGTGGAGCATAGTCAAGGAAATTTATCATATGGAATTTGCTTTGGCTACAACACGGGGTATTCAGGCTAAGCTGAAAGTGGAAAGGATTTGGGGATTGATAATGTCATGATATTTCTCTTTTTCTTTATTTCTCTTCATGTCTTTTGTTATTGCTATGCCCTCTTCTTGAAGATACGCTATACTCTGTGGAAAAATTGATTATGGTTGTTTTGCTGTCTCCTTCGATGGAATAAGTGAACTTATTAGGTTTTTCTTCTTTTCTCTTTTTTTTTTTTCCTCTGATTAAATTATTATGTACTTGTCCTATGAGATGCAAATAAAAATCTTTAAAAAAAAAAAAAAAAAAAAAACAGTGATTGCCAAATACTTTGGATATAAGTGATCTTACCTGTGTGTATAGCTACTTCAAGCAACGAGGCAAACAGTGTCCTGACTGTCCACAGTAAGTTGGCGTCATTTGCGAATGTTTCTTTAGAAGTCATGCTGACATGTTAATAGATCAAAGTGCATCTGTAGTAGTCTCACTTAATTGGTGCTGTGATGTTTGTAACCAAAGTTCACAGTAAGAGGCTCTAGCTGCCATTCAAGCAAAACTTCATACAACTGAAGACCGACAGAGCTGATGTGAGGAATGTCAGGTCATGTAAGGGAAGGGTGCATTGAAGAAAGATTTCCCAGGATAACATCACACAGAAAGGGGAGAAAGAATTATAACTACTAAACAAGTCAGAAAAGCCATATGAAAGTTTGAATTCAGGTGTAAATGCAGAAATATGGTTATTGTTTCCTCTCTCAGCACTGAAATCTCTAAAGTTTCACATGGTGGGAGACACAACCCAACCAATCACATCGGAAGTACTCATGAAAGCACACAGGGGTAGATTTACTTAAGCGTTGTGCTGGGTTTGCGTCACAAACTGGTGAAATGTGTTGTAAATGGATTTATAGTGGAAAGAAGCAGAAATTAGTGCTATATACTTCTTAGTGCTACTTTGAATCAAGGGGGTGTGCCATGGGTGTTTCCACCCATGGAGTTTGATGAAAATCCCTATCTAGTACGATTTCTCCATATATTTCCAACTTTGCTTGTGAGAGTACTGTGGAGCACACATACAAACTGGGAAAAGTGATAAACTATGCCTAAACACTGTATTTTGTACTGAAAGTGTACCCTCCCTGCACAAAACCTATGCTGGACATTGCGCACATCCTTGCACTATTGCACCACTAAGGAAGAGAGAAACAGTGCCATATCGTAGTAGATATGGCTCTGTTTTGCTCTCTCCCTTTCGTACAACACAGCACAGCTGCCCTTTCCTTGCATGAAAAAGTATTAAACCAGCACTTAGGCATTTCAGGACTTATTTATAAGCTCCTTGTGCCAACGGTGCATCGGGAAAAAGTGACGTACCGGTGACATAAGGGGCTTGTTAATAAGCCCATTCACTTTTACCTACTGAACATTGATGCTATCGGGCCTGTGTAATAAAGGGAATTTACATTTTCTGAGTAAGTTACACTTTTCAGTAAGTTTATTGAATTTTCTTTTTTCCACCCACACTTTACCGTGTACAGATTTCCACCTGGACTTTGGAGTCTCTATACAGTAAAGTATACATTTTTTTAAAGGAATTCAACTAGAAAGTAAATAATGCAAATATGTTTATAACACATGTTAATGTAAATAGATTTAGCATATTTTTAATATAGAACAATATAAGAAAGCCACTTTTAATGTAATTTTGAAATAAAACTTTACATTCATTTCTATTAAAATACTTTTTCTGAAGTTTAATTTGAAAAATAAATTCCCACCTAAAATTTTTTATTATGCAATAATAATTACAAAAAATTATATATAGAATTTATTGAAATTATAGCTGTCATATTTGTAAACAAAAGGATTGTTACATTATTTTTAAATTTCAAAATAGGGTATTAAAAGAGCTCATGATTAAGGAATAAACATAAAATTAAAATATTTAATTTATATTTTGAGCTATTTTAAATAATTTTACATTATTTACTATACCGTGTTATTTTAATTCCCTACCTTCATTTGAGTCTATTGGAGAGTGTTGCTATATCAGTGGCTGGCCAAGGGTGATGCGGGAATTAAATTTTTTTAAATGTTTGCTGTAACTTACATTTGGATTTTGTGAATAGCCAAAAGTAGGCATCTCAAAATTATAAATTACTAAAAAAGTGTTAGTTACCCTTATGAATCAGACCCATAGTTGTAGAGATAATATACGATGTGTTGACCTTCCAGAACATCCGACTGCCTGGCGTGATCCTAGAAGCATACCTGCTATGTCTAATGAACCAGAGACCATAGGGGAACAAGCAACATCAGCATGAAGGCATGGGAGCCTCCTGCCCATTAATCATATCCCTTCTGATAAATAAACATATGCAGCAAAGTCTACAACTGGCCATGAAACAGACAGTGATCTTTACAAAGAAAATGCCATTGAAAATGGCATTGACTAAGAGAAGTTACTCATTGGTTTCTTGACATTACAGTTGCTACCCTGCTGCTCAAATACTTTAGTCACATTTCCCTGAGGAAACGCCACTTGCCTTGAATCGTAGATACCATGGGACACACCAGGTGTTCTCACCGAAGCCATATTTACCTAACAATGCACAGATTGAATAACTTTGTGACGGCTCACAGCTTTCACTCCCACAGTTAATATTCTGAGATCTCACAAAAGTACATTATAACCCATAAAAAGAGAATTCACCCACCCTTTAGCAGACGGTTTTAGCTAATGTAGCAGTGAAATGAAGAGCACACAGACAATACTCTTAAAATCATGAGTCACATTCACAGCCAATCGACAGCTGATGATTGTGGGCTCATTAACATTTGAAAGACACAATGAGTAGTATCTGAAGAGGGGGCTTTTTCCCCTCCCTCTATTGATTGATCGTTTTAGCTCTGTAAACAAGTGAAAATGCTCTCTATCCAGAAATCAACTGCAACTGTTTTGTGCCTTTGTGCATTTTAAGAACACAAATTGTACATCCACCTGTCATCTTAGGTTCTTTCGCTTATTCAAAACCTGTTACATAATGATTAGCTTCATGTCCTACATTCCTTCAAATTTAGAAAAGTGGGCAACAGAAGTTGAATCACCCTACGTTTGTAAGACACTTGTCTCATCTTCAATTTGAATAGAATTTTGTCTGTAGATCTTTGTTTGCTACATTAATATTATTATTTAAATTATGTGATCCTTATTTCCCTAACCAAGTGTATGTACAAGGGGAGCCAGCTAATGTCTGAAGGCCAGCACAGAGTCTGAAGCGACATCTTGAATTACAAGGCCATCCATGGCACACTTCTCACGAAATCGCAGCGCACAGACGCACAGAAAGTGCTGAGCCAAACCCCCAAAGTGATCCAGCAAATTGGATTCTTTTGATATAATTTAATCAAATGTGATAATGCGTCTGTCCCCTCAGCACAAATTATGCTGTCTAAATTTATACTGTATTTATTAAAATGCAACACCTGACTTTACGATACATCCTTTCCAGCCAAATTAACTCGCGAAGAGTGATGTTAACTCAATGGGAGACAGCGTAATCAAATTTCACACCATGTGAAGCTCCCGCCATGAAGCAGAATAATGTGCTTTAAGTCTGTTATCATCAGTCATTGTCAGGCCAATGCAGGAGGACGACCGTCACAATTCTGTCGTCGTCTCTTCATTCTGAAACCAGACTTTGTCTATTTGTTTACACCGTCCTCTGTATTTTGTCGTCCACTTGCAATTTTCCGCAGCAATTCTAGTGCTGACAGGATTCATTTCGATTTTATGTATTTCTTTTTTTTAAAGAGTGACATTTCCTGCACATTGCTCTTTGTTTCTCTGACTTTTTTTTATTCAGGATATATTGAAACTTCAGTTTGCTGTCAAATTCATACGGTTTGCTTCTGTGTGTCACCTTGTCCTGCAATCCCATTCAACTTTCTAGAAGTACAACATATGATAAAGACAGGACTTGCACTGTTTTTTTGGTGGAGGAACTCGGGGCCTCATTTATGAGGAATTGGCGTAGGACAGCGCCAAAAGTCTTCTTGCTGCACTGGCCTACACCAAAGTGAAAGGGCAGAAATGCATCATATTGATGGAGTACGGTGCATTTCTGTCCTTACTCCTGCGCTGGTGCACAATTTGCTGCCTAGCGCCAACGCAGGCAACCTTGCACCATGATTCAATACAAAAATATTTCTACTCGTTATGCCTGCTCTGGGGAGGCATAAAGATTTGGCACTGCCCCAGGTTTACATGATTAAGTACATTTAGGGCAGCATCAAATTCCATGGGTGTTGCATGAGAAAACCCATGGCACCACCCATGGAACGCCTCCTTGATGCAGTGTAAGGCAAGGTAGCGATTTGTGCTGCTTTGTCTTACTCCATACCTATGAGGCCGTGCAAAGCCATGCAGAATGGCTTTGCATTGCCTCATAGAAATTAGTGAGAGAGAGACTTGCGCCACCATATTGTCATAATTAAGCCCCTGTGCTTTTGTTAAATAACTGTAGAACTAAGAGCCTGATTTAAAAGATGGCGGTCTTCACTCTCTGTCAGGGTGTCAAAGGAAATTACATCCGGCACCCTTTCAGATAAAAGACCACCACATTTAAAGATTACTTCTGGCCCAGCAGTGATCTCTGTACCTTCAGAGGAACCACCATCAAAGCGGACCTCTGATGGTACTGCAAGTTTGGTGGATGGCTGCTGTCTGCTAGGCTGGTGTTCACTAAATATTTTTGTTTTTCAGAATAAAATCTAATGACCCTAGACCAGAAGTCTTCAAACTGTGGTGCACTCTACCCCCGGGGGGCTGTGGCTGCATTTCTAGGTGTGGGGCAAATGGCTCACAAGCACTTGTAAATGACGATGGTCTGAAAGCGCAACTTGGCAAGTTTCCAGGATCTCTTCTTTACAGGCAGTCTTTGAATTAGTTAAAAAAAACATGCATTGGGACCTCATAATTTAAAAGATTGCTTTTCCATCGGATTAGCTTAACTTGCATTTATTTTTCGTCTAAGGTTTCTGCATTATTATATATGCAGGTAACTGAAAGTAGAAAAACAAGATGCTTAGAGGATATTTTTTTGCTTATAGCCAGGTGGTGTCAGGGTCAAAAACGTGGCTATAAAGAAGAAAATATTATTTAAGTGTTTTGTTTTTCACTTTCAGTTAATGGCATACAAAATAATGTAGATACCTTAACTGAAAAATAAATAGAAGGTAAGTTAAGCAGATAGAATTAAATTATTTTACATTCAGAAATGTAATTTGAGTAATGTGACCACTGCAGATGTGAGGAACAATGGCTTGTGTATTCATTGTGCTACAAGGTACTGGCTTAGAGCAGAAAGCACTGTGAATACAAACGTCATTATTTAAAAATCTTATTATACAATACATGAGGTAGACTGCTGCAAAATGAGTTGGTGTTTTAAGTTGAAACAAGTGCTTTCAACATATATAATTTAGTGATAGGTAAACTATACCTAGAGCAAACATCTGTCTATTAAAAGTACACATTCTCAGATTTAAACACCATGACATTTGGGGGGAGATTTACTAAGACTGTGCCACATATTCGCATCACAAAAGTGATTCAAATCGGCATAAAATCTTTTTTTCCCAATTTACTTTCCAGCGCTAAATGTGTTTAGCGTTGGGAGTAACGGAAGAGTAATGTGAAGCAGTACGTGGCTCTGCTTTGCATTACTTTGCACTTGTGAGGTTTACCAAGGTGGTGCATGGGTATTTGTATGCACCATCCAAGGTTTCTCATGCTAAACCCAATTTACTAAATAAAGTGGATTAGGTTTAGCGTGAAAAATCTGTACCCTTTTAAAGTAGGCGCAAGGAATGAGAAATGCTTTCATTTCTCCTTCCTTTTCCGACTTTGCATGTGAGCTGCACTTTCCAGCACACAGGCAAAGTGGGAAAATGGTTAAATTGAGTCTGTGCATATTATTTTGTACCGGAAGGCTTCCTTTCAGTACAAAACCTATGCTAGATTCACAGAGAATTCCTTGCACCATGGTGCAAAAGTGTCTCCGTGGTGCACAGCAGCTGATTTCAGCGCCGGTGCTAGTGAGAGTGCCTTATTTTAGTAAATAGGTTGCTCTCCTCATCTCTCCTTATCATGTAGCGCAGTGCAGCATGTGCGGCTTCTGCAGTGCGCTACATGAAAAAAATAGTAAATCCGCCCTGAAATATCAAAAAGAATAGCTCATTGTCCACATGAAGCCTCAGGTGCCTCCATCAATTAAATCATAAACTGGCTTCAAAGCTGCCTTTACTTGTGGTGATTAACCAATTGCACAAATTTGCCTTCTTTAAGGTACTAGGCACCCTGATGATAATGACTGCTTCCTCCATAGCGTTGTGTCCCTCCCTGAGCTTCACAGCGCAGGAAAACTCCACCTTCAACATCCCTTCACTTTTACACAGAGGCACTTCAAGGGCCACGACAATTGTTCAGAGGTGGTTGTGTTTTTAACAAAAAGTATGGGAACTACTATCGTAAGATTAAAAAAGCATGGGGCATGTGGCTCTCCATAGATCCCATCCGCTTCAATCTCTGTTAGCATGCAGATGTCCATTAAGGTGAGTAGAGGGGATGACAGGAAGGAGGCCAGCAGGGCCTCATTCCAGGTGAAAGTGGAAATTATTGAGGAAAGTATTGATCTACTTAGACAGCATCAAAGAGATAGCCCAGAGTAAATGGTGCTATATGGGGGCGGGCGGTCATTTTGTAGATTACAAATGATAGAGACAACTACCTCAGAGAGAGGCCTTGAGGATATTTGGGGAGTTTTTGCAGCTTTTTTTTTATTTGTGCAGCAGTTGCATTGGGGTCTAGGCTCACAACACTCCAGTTATGGGCCCCGGTGTTTTGGTCCATTTCTGATTTGGTTTAATATATTTGTACTTTCATAAGTTATACATATAGCGTAGATTATGTGCTACAGATAAATACCCCTGAAATTATCTCCTAAGCGTCATCCTGGAGCTCACCCCTGCCCTTACCACTCTTAATTTTCTTGATATACGTTTTTTGCAGTGGGGTCCAACTTCAAAATATTTTTCTTGGGGGGGGGCTCAGAGCAAAAAAGTTTGAAGACTTCTGCCCTTGACGCTAGGAGGTTCCTACCAAGTGGTGACGGTCATTATCTTTTTTCATGTTCATTTTTTTCCCTGGCTGTGAAGGACAGAGAATAGACATTTGACTATCAGATTTAAATAAGGTGGGGGATCTGATGTTCCTACTCTGTTGGCCTCTACTCTCTTCGGTCGTCCGAAAACGTTTTCCAATGATGGCACCAGCAGGGCCACTGTCATCAGAAAGCTGGTGGTCCATCCAGCTCAGAATAGGTTAAAGTGAAGTGTTGGGTGGATATGGTACTTCGTCTCTTTTGTGATTACCCTGTCCACAAAGCTGTAAATTAGGCTTTTGTGTCTTGCAGTACATTGAATTGTAGAATATGTAACGTTTATTGCATATGAAATGTTGAAATGCTTTTTGGACAGGTGATATGTTACTCCATGATGCCCAGAACTCATTTCGAAAGGGCTTGCATTGCCCTTGCAAGGTGGCACAAGGGCAAAGCAAGTCCTCAAGTGAGATTTACTATGCCACACAGAGCCACATTGCATGGCTCTGTGTGGCAAAGTAAGTTGCTTCCTTGCGTTACTCTTCCCTGGAAAGGCATTCCATGGGAGGAGAGTGGCTGTTCCCTTGTGTCTAACCACAATTTTTGGTGCATTCCCAGATTTACTAACAATAGTGAATCTGGGATGGCATCAAAATGCTATGCTTTTCAAAGTACGACATAAAAAGGAGAATAAGTTTATTTCTCCTTGTTTTTTTTCTCTTTCGACGTGTACTGCATTCTGCAGCAAACACTAAAAGAGAAAAACTACTCAAAGGATTGTTTGGGTGCAGGAAGTTGTACCTTCCTGCATCGAAACAATTCTGCCTGCAGCATAGACACCCTTACACCATAGTAAGGCCATCCTGTAGGTTTAAACCTATAATAAATTATACAACTCCACCAAAAGTGAAATAGCCCTCACCAGTGTAAACATATAAACACTGAAAAAACACCTTCACCACCACAAACTAAATGCCATTCAAAGAAAGAGTGGAAGTCATTTTTATTTTCTACTAAAGGGGCACTACAATGTAGCTTTGTTATACAAGGTAGGGGAAACATGGCGGTGGGCTAGTCCTCGCCACAAGCTGTGCTCTACCTCCCGGCACCGATTGAATGTTTTCCTGAGCTTTAGTGCTTTAGTGTTAAGCTTTGTTGCGCTTATTCAATAACTGGCATGGTATTTAACCTACGAGAGATTGGCAGCCAGACGGGCCACCTTTTTCTCCTTTTTGGTGACTTTTTCTTCTGGGTCTCATTTGCGGCTTCTCTGTGGCTGCGTTTCCCGCTGCCCCGACGTTCTCCGGCTGTGGGCGGCTGGTTTTGGAGGGGACGACGCTTGTCAGGCTCTTTGCGGTTGCTGTTGCGGGATTGGTCGGCCGGTGGGCTGGCTCTGGGTATAGGACTGCATCCAGTTTGACCGTGCGACCCCAGGTAGGATTATTGCATGTAAAATGATAATTACCACTTTCAATGCAACCAAGGGTAGGGTAAACAGTTGTTTCAATAAAGCTAGCTAGACTTTCCACTATTTCCCTCTGTACTACAAGTGCGTAGAATAGCAAACAAGTTGTTCTACCCCGCCCGTCACCCCCAGCCTCTTCATATTGTGATTAGCGGGCTTCCTGGCTTGGCTCAGCCTATGACCCCTAGATGAGAAAAAAATTTAAATTAAGGGGATTGTAATGTTATCTCCCCCTCGAGCCAGCCCCAAGGAGAAAAAGGGAAGTAAAATCAAAGACAACCGCCCTGGAACCTACCCAATTAAATAAAAAGGGTACTTTACCCCTGAGCCAACTGAGAGCCCACGCACACACACGTTGTAGCTGAAGAGAAGTCCATAATTCCATAACACCCCTCTAGATACACCTTGTGTAATAAAACATTAAACCCGCTGGGTCATTTGGAAGCTTCCTCTACTATCACTTCTTCTGCCCCTACTTCAGGGAAACCTCCCATTAGGAAACTAAGCAAGAAGTGAAAGGGGAATCAGCCATTCATCTCTCAACTCTCTTCTGCCACTTCCACACGACTGTTGAAAGAAACATCATTACTTTGGATATCGCCGTCTTTAAGATCCTATTTTAAAGTACAAGAAAAAACACAACAAATCACTGCCTTGTCATTAGACAATTCTCAGCTATCTATAGGTAAGGGCAGGAGGAAGGGTAACATCTCTCCAGTTAAGATAACAAAGTTATCAGAGGTGTAAATTGACATTATGAAGAATAATCACTTGAGGTGGCATTCGCCAATATCACTACTGCAAATAGGTTTGAAGTATTAGGCGAAAATGGCTTGGACTCTGTCCCTGGCTCTGACACCACTGATTGCACTTCAGTCTCACTAGAAATACCATCAGTTTCAACCACCCCTGATTAGCTGAATCTGGTAGAAGAGTTAGATGCCTTATACATGGAAATCCGGAGTACGTTTGCCATCTCAGAGACAAATCAAGCCAAAATACAAGAGTCGTGTGAATCCCATGAAGCCAAAATGTCAGCCATTACTGAAAAAATATGCGTAATGGAAGCCTCAATAGAAGTATTGAATAAACAAGTTGAGTCTAATTGTACAGAGATACAGGCATTAAAAGTTAGAGAAAAGGGGGGCATGGCCAAGCCGAGCAATAAGATGGCCGCCTAATCTGTTGGCTCCGCGGACTGAGCAAAAAATCCGCTGAACATTCGATCAATTTTTCCTAAACTGGGGCTTTCATATCAAAATCTGTAATCGGAAGGGCTACAGAGCTGATTGATACCTACCAAGATGAGGAGGGACGTGCAGAACGTACACGCCGAGATCTGTGCCATTGGGACAGAGGCGCGGCGGCGCAGCCTGGTTGCTGGGTGTTTCCTTGGCAGCGTGCAATCAGCGAAACAATTGCCTCTGGCGGCTAGATTGTTACGCTCCTACAAGCGGCATCCCGCTGAGTCAAGCGTGAGGGACCCTGGACCGAGGCTGCCACCATCTAAGGGACGTGATCTACTGTGGGCCGCGAACAGATGGGCTGTGAACTGAGCAAGGGACAGAGTGGCCAGTGGGCGCAGAACCTTGGCACTGACGTCTGCATCGGCCTCCATTGCAGCGAACGGTACCTGCTGAGTGAGTGGGGTGAGTTGGCAGCCCTGCGCTGGCCGGAAGGGAGGTGCAGAGCCCAGCTGACCATCAGGCTGCCAGAAGGCTCCTTGCATCAGGAAAGCACAGAGCCGGAATCGCAGCGCCGCTGCGCTGTAAGAACCGGTCCAGGGAAGGCATGGCTTGGCAGTTCGGGCTGGACTGTTCCCATGAGGCACAGGGTCAGACTGATTTGCATATGGCCATGTCTGAACTGGGGTGGCAGAGTGGGCTGAAGAATGGCGATAGATTAAACCCAGATCTGTTGACTGGGTGTGAGTGTTGGATTGGTTCAGATGCTCTGTCCATCACCGCCCCCTTTTGTAGCGCTGTAAGAACCGGCGCACCGCAGCACGCTTGCAACATATGACCTGTGACATAACGCACAAGGGCTCCCTAGCCGTGACGCTGCTGTAATCCCCCATGGCTATCTAGCAACTGGCCTCAAATATCATCGGTCAGAAGAGCATCGACCTCCGCTGAATATCTCCTGCAGTGAAGACCCTCCCTCCCCTAACGTTGACTGGGGTGCACAGCCGGGGCACGTTCTCGGAGCGGCCCTGACACGCTCTTGATAACACCCTGGTACTGGAGGAACCCAGAAGTGTTTAACCCGAGACATGTGCTCATGCTGTTAACGGGCTGCATCGCACAGCGATGTGGACATTGGTGGTCTCACTGCTACTTCCACGTATAGTAACCAGTACCAACCGCAAGTAAGCCCCATAGGAGGGATCTGCATATATCTTGGCGGGGGGTGGCAGCTCAAAGGCAGCGCGTCAGGCCAAACTGATGAAATACGCATGGGAGGAAGGCCCCGGCGCGAGACCCAAAGGAGGACCAGCCACATCCAACAAGTCTGAGCCCTGTGGGAAGCAAATGGAACCAACGTTGCAGGGCATTCTGGAAGCCATCACCACCGTCCGCACATCCTTGGAGTTGCATATTGACATGGTGTCCACCGAAGTGTCCCTCATTAGAGAAGATATGAGCTCAATGAACTCACACCTGAAAGATGTCGATATCAAGGTGACCTCACTGGTAGAAGACACTTCAGCGTTGCAGAGAAAAGTGGATGTCCTGCAAATGCACGCTGCGAAGCTAGAAGCGCAGTTGGATGACTATGAAGGGCGCTCCAGGCGCAACAACGTCCGAATAATTGGTGAACCGGAACGAGTAGAGGGGCCATTGGTGGACCTTTTCGTGGAAGATCTGATCACTACTTACCTCAAACTGCAATAGTCTCCAAATTCTTCTCAGTGGAACGAGCGCACCGGGTGCCAGGGGGCCGACAGAGGCCTGGAGCCCTCCCGCAAAAGCCTCTTGCCAGGATCTTCCATTTCCGCGACCGGGATGTCATTATGCAAAGTGCCTGCTCCACCCTGCCAGTGGAATTCCAAAACAGTCGCATCACTTTCTTCCCAAACTTCACCCTCAAGGTGCAGCGACAATGACAAAGGTTCTTGGAAGTGAAAAAAGTTCTCCGCGACAAGGACTTGAAATATGCTATGATGTTCCCGGCCAAGTTGAGAGTGGAATCAGAGGGAAAATTCTGATTCTTCACCACCCCGGAGGAGACCTGGGACTGGCTGGAAGACTGAAGTATGGCGGGGCGCTGCAACAACCATGGCCAGGACATGAGGATGGACGGAGACGCCCGAGCTTCTGATGGTGGTTCAACACTGCAAGTTTTGAATGAGGCGGCGGGTGGTGCCGAATAACTTGTATGTTTTCCCTTTGGGAGATGGAATGGTTCTAGTAGGCGGAGGGCTGTGGAGATAGATTTGCCTTCGCCAAATGTGTCAGACTTTGTTATCTTGAGTTATTCTGTCATATATGACTTGGATGAACTGATCTCTCTGAATTTTGAATGTTCCCCGGTTAACCATGTGGGGTGTATTTTTGGCCCTGGCTGATGCTCTTTGTATAAACATGTGAGATTATCAATGTTGTTGTTGGTACAACAGAAAATTCTCAAAGATAGGTGCTCGGTTTGGCTGCACGAACCTGTGAGTTCTTAGAAGGGTGGGCGATAGGCACTCTGCTAGTTTGGGGGGGCGGGAGGTCTTGTTACCGCCGAACAGGAAGGCAGGGAGGGAGTGTTGGGGGAATGTATGTTGGGTTTGTTGGGTGTGTATTTGCATTTGTGTTTTGATTTTGTTCAGGCATGTCATATTCGATTGGTCTCGGATGCACATTGCGACAGTTGCAGTGTTTGTAACGCTCTCATTGCCCACAGTGTTTAGGAATGTAACAGAATCCTTCCTCATCTCCCCAATGTTGTGCTCCTCTCCGAATTATCTCATACCTTTGAATCTGCGTGATGGGTACTATGAGTAGACAGAAAATCACTGTGTCCTCCAGGAATGTGAATGGACTGGGGGACAGAATAAGGCGAGTGGTGGTTCTCCAATTCCTGAAAAGGCACTCGCCAGATATCGTGTTCCTACAGGAGACCCACTTGTTTGGCAAGGGTTGTAAGGTCCTGTCTTGCTGGGGCTTTCAGTTGGTAGCTCACTCTGCTTTGGTTCTGGTTCACGAGGGTGGGCATCCTGGTCTGTAAATATTTCCCCTTGACTATTAACTCCTTCGACGCTCATGACGAGCTCAGCTCGTCATGGAGTTTCCATTGATTTCAATGGAAATTACATTGAAGTCCAAACTCATGCTTAGCATCGAAGTGGTTAATACAGTCCGAACGGACCCCTTGGGTCGATTTGCTGCTCTGTCTGGGATCTGGGAGGGAGACACCCTTAACTTGGTCTCAGTATACATTCCACCAAGCCAACACACGCAGGCCTTTATTGATCTTGGCAACGTCCTCCTGGGCCTGCCGGATGGGCGGTTATTGATTGGGGTGACTTCAACTCCATTGTCTCAGATTCTCTGGACTGTTGGCCCCAGAAAGACCTGCCATTATCCCGCAAACTATTGTGGGTGCTATGGGACTTGTGAATATCTGGAGGTGCCTGAACCCTGTAGAGCGCCAATATACACATCTTTCGGGCCCCCATGGCACTATGTCACGCATAGACTATGTGCTCACACTCACTCACCACCTCCACACTGTCAAAGACATACGACACTTGGCCAGTGGAATCTCGGATCACTCTCCCATTCTGTGTAAGGTGGAAGTAGGAGAGCCCACAATCGGCTGTGTGGTGCCGCTTAATACACCTAACCTGGGATCGACAGAACACTGCTATTCTGCCTCTGTCCTTGGAACCGGTGATCGTGCCGACTGAGTACGCCTAAACAACCCCCTACCGATCAAGCTCAATCGACTCTCTTCACTGGCATATGAGGCTCTAATTACTCAGGCACAATCAATTGTCCTGATGATGATCCGCGTTTCCCCTTGCTGAATCGAAACTTAGTTGACACAATAAAAACACTGTATACGCTGAAACTCTTTGTATTTTTGCTGTAAAGGTGTAATTGGTGATTTGTTCTTGTGATACTCTCTATTCCATGTGTGCAACAAAACTCAGTTTTGCCTGAGCCCTGTCTGTTGTCTCTGTCTCTCCCTTGTTCTGTAATCTATTGGCTAAGTTGGTCACAGGCTTGTGTCCCACTTTATGTATCATTGTGTATCATCTTAACCATCACTTATCAAGTAAAATTGCCCTCTGTCCGACTGGACACGTCCGTAAAATATAGCAACGATTGTGTCTATATTTAATTATTTACTTATGCATTTCCCTTTCTGGGGACCACTGTTGTTCATATTAAGCCGCTTAATTTGTGGTATCTCAATCAGGGAAACGGTTCAGACTGAATCTGACCTGTATATCCAAGAAAACCTGGGATCGCTCAGCTCATCTGTTTCACTCTGGGAAGCCTACAAGACTGTCCTCCGATGGGTAGTTATGGGACAGATCGCAGGGCACCGCAAATAGAGGGCAGCTGATATCACACATTTAGAGGAGGAGATCCTAGTACTGGTGCGCGCAGCTGACTCATTGGATTCAGAGAATGTGCGCCAACAGCTCAGAATTAAAATCAAGGAGCTTTTGGACCTAGCCACAGACGCGGTTAAGGTACAATATCGGGCTACCACTAGCAGAATCTATGACATGGGCAATAAACCAGGCAAATTGCTGGCCTGGCTAGACAGCAGAGATGGGGCACGGCGTGTTGTGGCTGAAATTGCCACTGATACACCCTCCCGTCTAACCGCTCATTTGACAGATGCTACCACTCCCTGTATACCTCCTGCATGATCTACTCAGAAGAGGAGGCTTCTTCCCTCTTTCGTGATATTCAGATGCCAGTTCTTACCGGGGAGGAGAGTTTCGACCTGGACCGAGATATTACAGTAACCGAAGTGGAGAAGGTCATCCATGATTTACGTGGGGGAAAGGCGTCAGGCCCTAACGGGATCCCAATAGACTCATTTAAAGTAACAGCAGCATTACCACCCTTTTTATCACAGACATGTTCCAGGAAAGAAAGGAGTTGGGAATCCTTCCCGGGATCATAGATTAGCCAACATCATTGTGATCCACAAAGCGGGTAAGCCTGCCGAACTGTGTTCCTCATATAGGCCCATTTCGCTACTTAATTGCGAGGTCAAGATCCTTGCAAAAGTCCTTGCCACTCTTCTGTTACACGTTCTTCCTAATCTGATACACCCAGATCAGTCCCAGTTCATGCTGGCGAGAAACACATTTCTCAACCTCCGCCGCCTACACGCAGTACTCTGCAGGGTGAACACGATCAGAGAGGATGCCATGGTGGTATCTCTGGACGCTGCTTCGGCCTTCAACACCATTGAATGGCCCTACATGTTTACTGTGCTTTGCAAGCTACCACTTGGCTCGGAATTTATTAAATGGGTGCACCTCCTATATGGTCAACCGTTGGCGCAAGTGGTTGTTAACAATCAGAAATCCCCTGTCTTTTCTCTTGGTAGGGGCACCAGGCAAGGTTGCCCCCACTGCCGCTCCTCTTTGCCTTAGCCTTGGAACCTCTGGCAGCATGGATCCTTTCAGGACCCAGCCATTAGGGGCCTTAAATGGACATATGGGTGGGAGGACTGCATATCACTGAATGCAGACGACATCCTGCTTTATTTCTCCTCCCCGGTGGCGTCTCTCAATGTTTTGATGGATATATTCAAACATTTTCTAAATCGTTGTTCTATGTTCTTAGTGGGCAGCAAACTCATCTTCCCAGGGGTTGCCAACTGACGAAGCTGTAGACGGCTTTAAGTATCTGGGAATCTGGGTATATAAAGACCTGTCGAGATTTTATGACACTAACCTCCGGCCGCCACTCACATGTCTTGAATCCGATGTTCAGCACTGGAAATCACTCCCCCTGACCTTCCTGGGGTGTGTGGCCCTATTCAAGCTGATGTCCCTCCCCCGTCTTTTGTACGTGCTACAAAATACGCCCCTTCCGATCGCTGAGCCATATTTCAAAGAATTGGAGGGCACAGTGCGGGATCTGCTATTGGAGGGTAAACCCCCCGCATTGCCACACACAAACTCACTTTAGGGTGGTTTGATTGGGACATTGGGCTCCCAGACATGAAAAGATACTACTGGGCCTCACAGCTCGCTGCTATTAATCAATGCACCTATAGGCAGCATGACGACCTGGTATTCTGGATCGATAGTTGGCTCCCCTCCGGGGGTGGAATTGAGGGGGCGTTATATACAAAATCTCAAAAAATCCCCCTGACCAGCCAGACCAAACATGCCGTGCAAGTATGGAAGGACGCTACCAAAAGTCTGGGTTGGGAGGGCAGGCTCACTCTGGGCACGCCACTTTGGCATTTTGACCAGCTGGGTCGGCTGTCGTGCTCCTTGGGCTTCGACAAATGGGATATCATCGGTATTTCCAGAATTGGGGACCTTTGGAATCGGGCAAGGTCAAACCCATCTCTCAATTAAGCCAGGATTTTGAAATGGCCTACTCTGAGCAGTTCCGATACAAACAAATTAGGCACGCATTGCTTCCAGTTCTCCCTAAAGGTACTGTCCTCCCTGACTCCTCCCCTCTAGAGGACAGGATCTTAGATGGTGATTTGCCAGAAAAGGCCATATCTTTCATATACAAGAAGCTTATCAACAATTTGACTGATCCCCTAACCAGCCAAAGAGGTAAATGGGACCATGACATCTCTGGCTTGGAGGACGAAGAGTGGCGGGCCGCTGTGGCTTCTCCCCGTGAAGTTGCCATCTCCTCTAAACTCAGATTGATCCAGCTAAAGATCCTCAATAGGACGTATTTGTCCAGGTCCTCACTGGTCCATATGGGCTATGCCCAAGATAGTGGCTGTGCACGATATTGCGGGCAAGAGGGCACCTTCATCCATACACTTTGGGAATGTGCGACAATTCAGAAATTCTCGGAGGGGGTAGTATTCATGATGAAGGAAGTATTGGGGCAACCGATACATTGCAACATCAAATTAATCTTGTTGTACATATGGGACCCCACTGACCTCACAGCCAAAGAGAGGATCTTGCTCACTTTGTGTTTTATGGTGGCCAAGAGGAATATCGCACGATTGTGGAAGGCTCCGAACCCACCGGGCATAGCAGAATAGGTCAGGGATATGGATTGGCTTATGGTGACAGAGATACCTATTTATGTTTCCAGGGGTTGCCCAAAGAAATGGTCGCAAATATGGGGGCCATGGAACACCTTTCGGGGGGAGATATGTGTGCCACCGGGGAGTCAAGATGATATTGTTGATAAAGTTGGGTAATGTGGCATTTCCGAGAACCAACTTATTGTATTGTGGTAAGGGGGTCTTGATGTTTTACTGCAATTTGTGTAATTGATTATATGAGAAATGCTATGACCTAATTGTCTACATGCCGGTAATCTTCCAATAAAAAAAGTTTTATCCAAAAAAAAAGTTGGGGAAAAGGATATAGTAGATAAACTTGAGACCCTAGCAAATAATGCCAGACGAAATATCAAAATTCTGAATATTCCAGAAGGCTCAGAGTGGGAGGATATTAAGACCTACATCCTAAAACTGTTAAAAGAGTTTATCCTCACCATGGATTTTAAGGAGCTGGAATCTGACATTCATTGAAGTCACAGAGAACCTTTCACCAAAAATCCAAATAGGAAAAATCCCCGGAGTATTTTGATTAACTGTAAAACGTACCTGCTAAAAGAGCATGTACTATCGGAAGCCTTAAAAGCTGGCAGTTTCTCAAAAGGGGACTGGACATTTCGGATAAGGCCAGATCTTTCAAGAATCACGCAAGACAGACAGTGGGAACTGGGGAAATGTATGCCAACTTTAAGATCATTGGGCGCATCAGTACAGTTGAGGTTCCTGGCCCTACTTAGGGTGATGTGGAAAAACAAAATGACTAACTTCAGAGACCGTAAGGAGGTAGGGATCTTCATTGAACAAATTAAAACTCAGGGATAAGCTTGCAACTGCATACTGAAGACCTAGTGCCTTCAGACTCCCAAATAACAACTTATTTAGACAAAGTCTCCCAACAGCGTCTATCTGGTGACCAGGCCCAACAGTTGAATAGAAAGTTTACACTAGTAGAAATAAAAGCCACAATAAAACATCTAAAAAGAGGTCGTGCAGCAGGTTTAGATGCTATTCCTAATGAGTTCTACATTGCTCTTAGTGAGACACTTGAGTCTGTTATGGAAAAATTATTTGACAGTATTTTCTCTAATAACACTCCTATTCCTAGTTCTTGGAATGAGGCAGCAGTTACTCTGATATTGAAGCCCAATAAAGATTTAAAAAAATTGAGTCCTACAGACCCATCTCCCTGCTGAATTGTGATTACAAAATCTTTGCACAAATCTTAGCAGGGAGATTGAACAACATGATGGTGCACCCGGATCAGAAGGGGTTCATTAGAGGACGTCAACTTCATGATTTAACTCATGAGCTGATTGGAGCAATCGATATTGCTTCAGCTAACAATCTGCCGCTTACTATCTTTGCATTTGACGCGGCCAAGGATTTTGACTGGGTGAGCTGGTCTTGCTTATACCACGTAGCTCATTCATTTGGTTTAGAAGAACATTTTTCAAAGGTTATCAGGTACATCCATAAAACTCCTACAGCAAGGATATTAGCTAATGGGAATTTAACCAACTTGGTTAGGTTAGAACGAGGAACTAGGCAGAGTTGCCCCCTTTCTCCTCTCCTCTTTGATCTCTACATAGAACCACTGGCATATAACCTCAGGGCCAGTGAGCTATTTGCTCCATTTGAATATAAGGTTTGGGTAAAAAAGCTGTCCCTATATGCCGATGACTTGATGTTTTTTATGAGAGAATCTCCAGTAATTTTACCAAAGTTGGAGAAACTTCTGATAGATTTTGGGAAGATATCTGGCTATTTAATTAATCCACAAAAAACAGATATCATGTCATGGAATCTGCAATCCAGCTCGCCTTTACTTGAGCAGCAAATAAGAAATTTAGGCATTCAAATTACTCAGAACATTGATAATTGGCCCAGGTTAACTTGGAGGTTAAACGGAAAGAGATCAGTTCCTTATTTAGATCATGGAGCAACCTTCCTCTGTCAATTCTTGGCTGATCTAATCTCATTAAAATGTCTGTTCTGCCTGAAATCACACTTATCTTTGACACAATCCCTTTACTATTCAGCCCGGTCTCCTTGAAAATTCTACAGTTGGACATAAATAGTTTTCTTTGGTCTAACAAAGGGGTTAGGATTGCATGGAAGAAATTAAGATGTGAGAAATTAGATGGGGGTATAGCCAGTTCTGATCTTTGTTTTTATAGTTGGGCTTTCCATTTCAAGAACATGAGGTCTCTCTCACTTGACTCTTCTTGCTACACTCCTTAATTTTTAGCCATCAAACAGTGTCCCTCAGGGGAAAATGGGCGCCTCTTTAAATTTGGACATCCCAAGTTCTTTAAAAAAAATCAAACTGAAGGTGTTACGATCTGCCTCTGAATTATGGGTCCAGTTGAGGAAGATTTTTAGAATTCCATACTATTCAAACGCACTCATATGGAACTCTCGTACCCCAGACTGCCTCAAGGACAGCTTATCAGCTCCACTATGGGAAAATGGCATTCAGCAAAGGGGCTAATTACTGCAAGACAATAAACTTCTTCTACTAGATTATTTTAACTCGTTAACTAACCAAGGGCTATCCAGATTTAAATTCTACCAACTGTCTAGGTGGGCTGTAAACCAGGGTAAAGATAGAGTCGCGAACGAAGAGTTGAAGGATACGTTTTTAGTGCCGCTCCATCAATGCAAAGAAGTATCCAAATGGTACTGGCTTTTGGTTAAAGGAGATCCACCGTCATTGCCTATGGAGGAGCCCTGGAGAACAGAACTGCCTTCCAGCGATGTCATATCCTGCTGGCAAGTATCTTTGTGCACTTTATGAAGGGTTGTCAAGGCTGCACCTTTGAGGAGAAATCATCTGTTTACACTCCATAGAGCCTACTGGACTCCGAAAAGGCTATCCAAGCAGGGAGGAGGAGAGAAGTCCTGTGTGAAATGTACGCTGGGAGCGCGGATAATGTGCACATGTTTATGCAGTGTCCTCAGATCCAGGGCTTCTGGAGGCAAGTGGGTAAGACAGTCTCTTATGTAATTGGCCAAGAAATCAAGGAAAGCCTGGTTTTAGTTATCTTTGGAATTCTGTCTGAAGACAGTATTAATAATAAGCTTTCAAATGGCCATGCATCGCTTCTATGTGTTTTAGTTCTTTTGGCAAGAAGGGAAATCTGCCTAAACTGGATATCCCCCAATCCGCCAAAGTTTTTAGATTGGGTCACGTCTGTTGAGAGTACATAAATTGGATGTGGGATGCATGTCGAAGAAAAGAACTAGGGGGCATATTATCAAGGGGGTTTATCTCCGCTTTTTTGGCTTTAAAAGCCAAGAAAGCAGAGATAAAATTATCTCCCTATTACCTAGCTGTCGCTAACACCAGTTAGCGACAGCTAGTAGGAGATAGCGACCATCTTGGGCCCCACTTTGCATGTCAGTGATATTTATCACTAATGACATGCAAAGTGGGCGTGCCAAGATGTTAGCGACTGGAAAGAGTCTCTAACATCGCTATCTCCTATTACCAACTTTTGGAGATATTCGCGCTAAGCGCGAATATCTCCAAAAACTAACACCTGCCCTGAGCAGTTCTTAGCCATGTTATCCAATGGGAGGTGGATAACATGGCTAAGAGCATTAGCTGGGTAATGCATGAATATCGCTGACTTTTCAGCGATATTCATGCATTGCGGCCGTTTTTTATCGCATTTGCGATAAACCTTGATAATAGCAAGGTTTATCTGCGATAATTTCTGACGATGCTTAGCGTTAACAAATTCGTTGCTAAGCATCGTTAGCGATAAATATCGCTTAACGTTGGTAATATGCCCTTAGATTTTGGGGGTTATGGGAAGAGTGGGTTAACAACTTGGGTATTGCAACTTCCTAGACTGGATGTACGTCCAATGATCTATACTACTATTATAAAGCGAGAACTGTGAACCTTTGAGGCAGGTAAACTCGGGAACCACAGCACCAATCCAAACACCCAATACATCATTGGAATTCTCAGGGTCTGCAGAGTGACATAGGCTATATACCACAAAAAAATATATGTTCCTTAAAAAATATAAGTTCCAAAAAAAAGTAGTCCCTTGGAAGTAGCGCCGGCCGTGTGCGCTAACGACGTGCGTGCTGACATCATCAGGAGCGTGGGGAGGAGCGGAGGACAGGAGCGCTTGGAGGAGCGGAGGACAGGAGCGCGGGGAGGAGCGGTGAACGTTGGCGGACTGGAGCGGGCTGAGGTAGGTCAAGCAAGGGGAGGAGCGGGTAACTTAGAAGCGCTGGGAGGAGCGGTAAACTTTGGCGGACTGCCTGCGCGAAGCCTGATTGCCCCCGGAGGGTCAAGAAAGGGGAGGAGCGGTAAACTTTGGCGGACTGGAGCGGGCCGTTTGGAGCGCGGGGAAGAGCGGTAAAGTTTGGCGGACTGCCTGTGCGAAGCCTGATTGCCCCCGGACAACGTCGGGGCGGGCTGCTAGTTATGAAATAAGTGAGTTTCAGGGAAGAGGGTTTCATAAAAAACCGAGGGCTCGATACTATCCATGTCAATTCCCAAGAGTCATGTGGTCGGCGACTCCAGGAACCCTTGAGGAGGAAAGAGATCTACAGGGCTGCGTGTCCCCTCTATTGGGTCCAGGAGGGTGCCATGGTACTGCTTTAAGACTACTCACTTTCTTTCTTGATTGAGGAAAAAAAAAGTGTTACAGTTAGCAGCAAGAAAGATTGGGCTAACATTATTCTGCTTGAGTTTTGTTGTTTAGGGAGGTCACTAAAATAGGGTTTCTTCTTCCTTTTGATTTTTTTCAGTTTTGTGGTCTTTGGTCTAAAGATGCAAGGTTTATAAGCATGTTTTAGGTCTTATTTGATTATTTTTTTGACTGTAGAGATTTAGGCAATATCAAAATCACAGTTGGTATTTTGGCTACGTTTGATTTTTTCACTGATCAATAAAATGACTGGTTTCCTAAGAATATATTTGAAAAGCATGCTGTCAACAAGCAGCTGGAATAGTGGCGAAAACATAACACCAAACTTTTGAAAAACATAGAAAGCAGTATCACTTGCAATGCTTCTACAAAAAGTTCATACCAAGTTCAACAAAGATTGGGGTGCTATTGTTTGTATTTACAATGATTTTGCTACGTATCTGAAAAAGTTGTGTGAGGAACTGTCAAAAATCGGTACTTGAGGTGAAGTCCCTCCCTGTAAGAGATCCTTACTACTTCATAGATGGTATGCTGAAAACAATCTTCAGTTAATGAAGAATTATTTTCTGGTCTTCCCAACAGTGTCATTTAGCCAGTGGTTCTCAGTCCTAGAGGACATGAATGCTATTTTATCCATGTGGTGACCATTTACAGTTTTTCTGCATAGCAATGATTGCAAAGGCAAGAAATGTGAGGATCTTCAGTCGCATATTGATAGTGTTGTAAAAAATTAAGTACTTTCTACTGCATTCTTAGATTTATACGGGAAAACGTGAGTGCTATAGTAGACATAACTAGAGTCTGAAAATACCCTTTTCTACTAAGTGTTCAGTCTTCATTGGTATACATGTGAAACATCTCTTTGAGAGTAGGCTGGGCTACACTTTAAGTGACTTTAGCACTGCAACACGTTCCATGTTGAAATGCTTGCTACTTGGTAAACAAAGAAATGTTGAGGAACAATTCAGTAAATTTTATTTAACAATGCATGAGGAATTACTTGTAATGGTGCATAGAAATTTCCCTTCACCAACCATGGCATTGAAGTCAATGAAGCCTCACTGGGGTACACTGCAGAAGATCTAGATCCCTTCCATGAAGTGGAATTTTTTCCAGACTTTGAAAAGTACTTCTTAATTTTTGATCACTTCAATAGCTCTGAGGGCATACACCCAGTTCAATGCATATGTTGCTGAACTTGTCCCAGAGAATCGCAATCTTCAGTTCTACCAGTTTTGGCATGGAAAGCGATGTCAGTGGCTTGATCTAGTTAGCAAATTGTGTCCTGGCTGTTTTGGTGTTGCCCATGTCAAGTGCCAATGCTGAGAAGGCCTTTAAAAAAATAAAAGTTTACAATGGAAGGAAAGAGCGCGCGCGCATGACCAAAGGCTCACAGAAGAAGTATTGTATGGCATAGTACAATAAGTTTGATTTGTAAAAATGCATTTGGACCTCATATGCATTGTACATGTACCATGCACTATCAGTGCAGAAAGCAAGCAATAATAAAAGCAAAATGTTCCATAAACACAAAAAAATACTGTTTCTGTAGCTTTTAATGGCTTGAAAATGTGTAACCACTGATAATCACTGTTTTTTAAGGTAAAGAAAACACTGAAAAAAACCTACCAGCATTTACAAAAAATCAAAACTGAAAGCAGGAAAGCCTAACCATAGTGTAAGGGTGCCTGTATTGACAGTTGCATTTGGCAGTCACTAGTGCCCCAGAGCAGAGAGAGAGAGAGAGAGACAGCAAGTCTGTACCATATATTAGTAGGTATGGGGCATTTCTGCCCTCTCCATTTTACACAGCACAGCAAGCTGTCGTGCTGCACTGGGCTGTGTCAATTGTTAATTAATCTGTTCCTTAGTTTCTAGCATTAGCTGTAAGCGGTGCAGTTAGCTGTATCTAATGCAGCATTATTACAGCAGGGAAACTGATTTGTTGCATGCAATTTCTGCTCTATAGGAAAGCTAGTTATTAAGTGTAATGGATGCAGATGCTTCAGATATGTATTCTCTTGCCTTCCTACTTGTGTCTATGTAATTATTGGAAAAGAAAGATTTTTAGTCATACTATTGTTTGGTTGTCCTTGTACACAGTGTTACTGTCGGGCTTGCGGCCCGTGGATCTGGAGGCCATGTTAGACATAGAGTGCATTGTCTATAAAGCTGCACAGAGAACAAAAGGAAGTTGCTTGCCAGTCTAGTTCCTGTCAGTTCATGACTTCCTGTTACAGACACTTACCTTGGGTTCACGTCTCTCCTTCTCCGTATCGTCGATATTACGATGGATCCCAACCTCTTCGCCAGTATACGCTCAGCGTCCTCCACGTTTACTCAGCATCCTAGGCATCCATGTGGTGTCCCCGGTTGGGGTTCTTCTCTGGCAGCATAAGTCTACAAATATGCAAAAGGAAAACAATGAAAGGAAAAGACAATGAGGAATCAACACTGTTCAGTACCGTGCTACTCACACAAGCTTGTAATACTTATCTTGCTTTTTTTGGAATCTTGGGAAAGCCTGCTTCACTTCTTGGAATTATCTATTTCGGAGGATATCTGCAATGCAAAAGACATTGTATGACTGATAATTGCTAGAAAAGTGAGGGAAATGACATTATATTAGACACATACAAGGGCAATCACTTGGATGACAAGAGGACTGTGGTATCCTACAATCTGGGATACAAGGTCATGTCAGCATGATGTAATGCAATCATTGTTATCTTTTTAAAAAGTTATTTCCATTATGCTACAATGTATTTGTTTCTTATATTCTTGTTACCGATACGTGGAACTGTAAAACCTGCTGTTTACTTTTTTAGACATATCTCCAAGCCATCCGGTGCACTTGGGTATGAGGTAGGCGTGAGTTACATATCAATGTTTATGCTTGAAATAATAATTGACTGAAGACAAATGCTAATTGACAATATTTGTATTCTGTAAGTGTGCATGATCAATTCCAGAAGTCTCTATTCCTGCTCATAAGAGGTTCCACAACTTTTCATTACTTACAACTCATCATAGGCGGGAGAAGGCAACAGTCAGGTAGATATTAAGACAACCAAGAGTCATATACACATCTTGTCTATATAAGTGGGTAGGATATTTTGTAATATCATTTAATTTTGTTGTAGGGATTCAATTTGGAGATGATTAAGGGTAGCAGAAGTACCTCAAGAAGTTATGGATAACCAAATCAGTGTTTGTTTCTCTATCCATTCCCCTCTTCCCCCATTGAGCAGTAGTAGCTTTAATGGTAGTGCCGCTCTTTTGTATTTTGAGGAAGTTGCGACATTGCTTTACATCGTCGTCTCACTCCTGCAGAACTCCAGGTGAGACCCTGACAGAACAGAAAGCCCACACAGAGTTACTGCCTGAGTATGATAGATGGCCGCAAGATTACCCTGGCAGACTTGGCCCATATGATAGGCAACCTTGAGAAAGAAACACAGGCTATAGTTCAAAGAGTAGATGCTCTGCAAGAGCAAGGGGAGTCAAGGAGCAAAAATCAATTAACAGTACCTTTCCTCCACCAACCACATCAGGAAGTACTCGGGGTTCAGAGACTCCAGTAATTCATGTTGCTTTTCCTCCAGCATTACCTTTAGCTCCCCCAGAACTATGACAGGAGAACCAGCTGCAGTTGCCACATTTTTTAACCAATGTCAGTTAGACTTTATGTCTAAATCAACATACTTCCTCAATTACCAGTCTAAGTTGATATTTGAACTGTCTTATCTGGGTGGCATGGCCGCTTTTGATTCCTTTAGTCGAACAAGATGACCCTATGTTATACGATTATGCCTCCTTTAAGGAAGAATTGTAGAACCTCTTTGATCGTCATACATTAATGCAATCAGTAGACACTGAACCTTTGAATTTAAGGCAAGGAAGCAAAGATCTTCTAACACATATTACATAATTATTTAGACTAGTAGCGGAGTCAGGAAGGCCAGAAAGTAAACGTTCCTATTTGTTTTATAGGGAGTCGCAAGATTAATTAAAATAATTATTAGCTCAAGTAGTGGATCCTCATGAAACTTGCTGATAATTAATTGACTTGGTAGTGGAATTAGATCATATCTTTCTGAACATTGACACGATAAAGGGCGTTCTGACACCAGAGTAGTGGTAATGACAGAGAAAAAAATTAGAGCCTGAGAAAATCCCTGATTACCCCGAACCAATGCAGATAGGTGACCTTAAGTGTCCCTTAGGTAAGGAAGAAAAACAATGATGTTAGAAATTAAACTACGTTTTTATTTCAGAAAGAAGGGACATTTTTTGTGAGATAGTATGACTAAATCCTAAAATAAAATTCTAAGTGAGACTTTGAACAAGTTAAGGGATCCCCATATATCATTCATGCAGAAATAAGTGGGAGTGCTTTGTATTCTGAAAAAACGTTTGTCTCAAAGGTATTCGGTGCACAAAAAATAAATGAAGAAGACACTATTATTCAAGCTAACAAAGGACAGAATGTCAATAAATCGGTTTACATTTAAGGGGGATTATACTTTCCCACAAGTTCTCTAGAACAACAAGCACTGGACACATGCTATACACAGTTAATGGCTGGTCACCTGGGAGAAAAGAAGACTGAAATTGATTAAGGGATATTTTGATGGACCATCCATGCCCACTGACATAAAGGACTTTGTACAGAAATACTTTGTCTGTACCCAGAGTAAAAGTATGCATTAAGCACCAACAGGGTTAATGAGGTATCGAGGCAAGATGGCTGCCGTGAGGAAGGCTGCGTGAGCAGCTCGCTCCCTGGTTCCTGACACTCGGAGGAGAGGAGAGGGATATACTTACTGCCTGAGATGATTTAGCGTTGGTAGCGTTTCTGATCCTTATTCAAATGGATTCGGTTTTCTATCGCTTGTTGTGGCCGCGCTTTTGATGTACATTGGCGCTTTTTCCTGGAGCTGCGGACCGTTGGATGCAGGACGGAGCCGTTTGAGGCGTTGACCATTTCCGCCTGACCGCCTGTGTTTGTGGAGCACAATCAGGCTCTTACTGCGAGTGGAGGAAAATATCCCGAGAAAAGCGGCTGCAGCCGGCCAGCGTATCGGCGAAGTGAATGTGATACAAACTATCTCTTTGAACTTCACGAATGTTGCTAAATTTTTCGGTGCTTAGTCGGCGGTCTCCGCTGTGGCGCGCCACACTTTGTTTGCTCTGGACGCAGAGCAGTGTTTTCCCCGGCAGAGGCGGAGGCGGAGGCGGTACGCGAAAAGGGAAAAAGAAGACACCGCTGCCCCCGTCAGTCAGTACCCGCAGCAGCAGGAGAGACGCGGTTGAGGGGGCTGCAATGGCTGAGGCTGAAACTCCGGAGGTAACACGCCCGACTCCTGCTAAAACCTTGACCAAACAGGGTAAGAACACTAATAAACCCCTTGCTAAAAACAATGAGCCTCCTAATGCTTCTAATGCCAAAACTATTACGTTACAAACATTACCTGTTCTCTTTGAGAAACAAGTGGCCAGGAAAAAAATAATTGAAAACACCTTGCAAACTACAGAGACAGCTCAAATACAGCTTGAACAATCTGTTACTACTGCTGAAATCGATAGTAATATACCGAATTATCCCTTAAACCTGACCAATCTTCCGAAGAAGGGTATGATGGGAGATGTAGTTTCTGGCGGAGCTGGTATCAATCGCTCCTGCTCTCTCCCTACGCTAGCATTATCTGGGTCAGTGGGGAATGACCCCCAGAGCGCAGTGGCAATGGAGATTTCCACACAGTATATCAATCCAGAGGCCTCGGAGAAGTTTTTTTCGTTGTCTGAGCTTTCTTCAGATGAGGCTACCGGCATACATAAAGATTGGGCTGAGCTCAGCTGCGAGAGTTTATCTGTGGATGATGAATCTACTGCAAGTCCTGATATTAATACAGCCACGACTATAAAGAAAAAACTTTGGAAGAAGAGGTCATCACGTTCAGGGGGCAAAGAAGTCGCCTTTAATTCACCTACTGAGGCTAATGGCTTACCCTCTACTAATGTTCTCGACCCTGCTAATGGTGTTATTAATGGTGTTACTGATATTGCGGGAGTCAATTCTAATCCTGTCTCTAATACGGCTACGCCCCAGGAAAGTAGTGAAAGCGCTGAGGAGATCACCTTGAAAATGATTTATGACACCATGATGAGCCATAGGGCGGAGAGCAAGGCTGAGAATTTACGTACACAGATGACTTGTGCTAAGGTCAAAAATTCAGTTCGTCGAGCAATCAAGATGTGCTCAGAGACTACCGATAGAGTTGTCGAAGCTGAGGCCAGGATTGCAGTCTTGGAGGAAGAAAGCATGGCACAGAGGCAGGAAGTTGGTGATTTCATAGCTTTAAAGGAAGACTTGTCGGACAAAATTGCCAATTTGGAGAATCAGGCTCGAAGGAGTAACTTACGATTTTTGGGAATTCCTGAAAATAAGGAAGGGTCTGACCCACGGAGGTTTATTATCAATCTATTAAAGGATGCTTTCCCTGAAATGGTAGAGTGGGACTGGTCACGAGAAGTCCAACGTGCGCATCGGTTCCCCTTTATTGCACGAAAACCACGACAAGGCCAAGAAGATTACCCCAGGGCTATTCTGGTCTCATTCAACAACTTTCTTGCTCGTGAAGCTATTTATATGATTGCGAGACCAGACAAGAAAGCGGATGGCCTTGGCTGTCAGTTTTTTGTACGACCGGATTACTGCCAAGCTACAGTGGCCCAACGGTGGCGACTTAGACAACTGATCCCCAATTTCCAAAAGAAAGAGGTCGCCGTTTTTCTTCAAGGCCCAGCAAAGTTAAAAACTGTATTTAAGGGTTCTGTAAAATATTTCAATTCAGAGGCTAAAGCTAAAGAGTATTTGGATTCTATATGAGCTACAATTAGTAACTAAGGCTCCTTTAGGCTGTAAGGCTAATATATTACTGTATTGTATATTGCAGAATCACTAGGATGGAAGGGCCGCCAGCTTGGTTAATCTTTTGTTTGGGAAACTTCAATTCCGTCTCTCTGTTTTTCTTTTTCCTCAGCAGGATTATTTAGCTTCTCTTATTTTCGCTCGTTTTCCTTCTATACTTTTTCTTCTTTTCTTCTTTTTTTCTCTAATTCATTGGTCTTTTCTCTCTCTTCTCGTCAGGGTGTTCTGGTCTAGGGACACGGCACCCATACATTTTAGGAACTGGTAGTTCCTATGCCTCATATGTTGGGGAGGGTGGGGGGAGGGGGTTCGGGGGTTGGGGTGGGGGTGGGTTCGGGCAGCGGGGGGTGGTGGGGGTGTAAGGCAGAGGTGTTCAATACAATGATGGTTACTAAGGTCGATGTATTTAAGGCTGCGATGGCTGAGATGGCTATAATGTGGATAAAGTATAATTTGGAGGTGCAAATCTTTGTGACGATGGCTATTAATCGCTATTCTATATTGTTTTTTGAAATGTTTTCGAAATGCATAAACGGCTGAAAATTTGTACTATTAATATTAATGGCCTAAATGATCTAAAGAAGATTGCTATGTTTCGTACTATCCTTTTAAATATGAATATTGATTTGTTATGTGTTCAGGAAACTCATATCTCTTGGGACAAGCGCTCTCTTTTGAATAATTTAGGGCTAGAAGTTTTGACCGCATCTAAACAAACGGGTATCAAGAGAGGTGTTGCTATTTGTATGCGAAAGGGAGTTGGGAAGTGTGTTAAAACATCTTCTGACAAATGGGGGAGATGGGGGCTTGCTGAATTGAAAATTGGGAGCTTTAGGTTCACTTTATGTTGTTTGTACGGCCCCAACCTGGATGATGCTGAGTTATTTAATCTTATTAACACAGAACTGTCTACTTGGACACAGCCGATAATAATGTGTGGTGACCTTAATATTCATATACCAGCTGATTGGAATATCAAATTAGGAAAAAGATATATGGGCCGTAAGATCCAAGCCTATAAAGCACTTAGAGATCTGGTCCTATGTAATGGGCTAACTGATGTATGGAATAAGCTCCTTTATAATGATCCTGGTTACACTTTTTTTTCTATGCCCCATAAAAAATTTGTTCGTCTTGATTATTTCTTTGTATCCTCTGTTTTTTTGGAGCAAATTCGTATTGAAGTATTACCACAGGTCATCTCGGATCATAATCCTATTATTGTTGAAATTCAACTCCCTATGGACTGTCAAAGCCCCAACAGATCCTGGTCATTTCAGAGGAGTTTACTACTAGACGAAGAGTATCTTCAGTTTATGGTTACAACTATCAAAGAATATTTTTCTATAAATAATGATTCTGCCTCTCCTCAGGTAGTTTGGGATTCTTTTAAGTCAGTTGTACGTGGGGAAACTATTAGTTTCGCAAATTATAGAAGGCAAAGAAACCAAAAAGACTTCAAAGATAGGCTAAATAAGGTCAGACTGGCTGAGCTTGAACTATCTACTGCCTGTAAAAATAACACTAATATTGAGGATGCACAAAATCAACTAATTATCGTACGCTCTGGCCTCCGATCATATTTGGCTGAAGAAGTAGCCGTAAAATTTAAATTACATAAAACTGAACGTTACGAATTAAGTGAACGTACGGGGAAAATCTTAGCGCAGCGCTTACGCCAAAAATCTTCTCTTAGTGAAATACAAAGTATTAAAGACATAAACGGGGTACTTAAAGAAAACAAGGCAGGAATATTAGATGCATTCTACGGCTTTTATAAAGCACTTTACAATGACGAAAAAAATGAAGTCGATAAGTCTCTTAATCCTTTCAACTATCTTTTAAACTCTAATCAAATGTCGCTATGTACAGATGATAAGGCCTCTTTTGTTAGGCCAATAAGCTGGGAAGAGATTGAAGAGGCCATTCTGAGCCTAGCTGCTGGTAAAGCTATGGGGTCTGATCAGATTCCCCTTGAATTCTATCGGACGTTTAGGCACTTACTGAAGGCAGAACTATTAAAAATCTTTAATGTAGCATTCCAAGATTATCCCCCTGACTCTTGGTCGACTGCTATTATTGTTGTTTTTGTAAAAAAAAATAAGGATGCAAAGGAACTAGGATCATATCGTCCCATCTCCCTCATTACGGCAGACAGCAAGATATACTCTAAAATTCTTGCCAATAGACTAAATGATGTTATGACCAGTCTGGTCTCTCATATACAACACGGGTTTATCAAACATAGGGATACTACAGATCACGTCAAACGTGTTATCGCTCTGTTGGATTGGGCGCAAGCAAAGGAATCTCCAGTCGGAGTGATCTTGCTCGATGCTGAAAAGGCGTTCGATCGAGTTGACTGGGGGTTCCTTTGGTCGGTATTAGAATGGAAGGGCTTCCCATTACAATTTATTAAAGCCATACAGTCACTTTATCTTAATGCAAATGGAGTAATAAGACTTGGCACTGACATTTCTAGACCATTCTCTATTACTAGGGGGACTAGACAAGGGTGCCCTTGTTCTCCACTTTTATTTGCACTTTATTTAGAGCCTTATCTGAACAGATTAATCACAGAACCTGGTATTCCTCCTGTCCGACTCCATGAAATAGACTATAAAGTTCTAGCATACGCCGATGATGTGGCCATCGTAACTTCTGACTCCGCTACAGCTCTACCTAAAATAATCGAAGCCGCTTGTGATTTTGGCAAATTCTCCGGCTATAAACTGAATGTTTCTAAAACTCAAATTATACATTCTAAAATAGGCATGCCCCTGGATTTATCAATTAACACTACTGCTACATATCTTGGTGTGACTTTATCGTCTAAAATAGATGACATTGTTGGCCTAAATCTGGATCCTTTACTTGTATCTACTAATAGGACTTTGGAAAGGATAAATAATTTACATTTATCGCTATTTGGACGGACTAACGTCATTAAAATGCTAATTTTTCCTAAGTTTCTCTATTTTTTCCGTACTATCCCTTTACTTTTTAGTATGTCTCTTTTCAATAAAATAGATAGGATGCTGTCTAGATTCTTATGGGGGTATCGCCGGTCAAGAAGAGCTATCAAGTGGTGTACCCTCTCGCAAGGGCGGGCCGGGTTAGGATTCCCGAACTTTAGGTTATATTATTGGGCCATTACTCTTAAAACTATTAAAGTTTTATTATTTCATGACCATGTCAATGAAATCAGTAAAGCACCTTCCATTTTCGAAATGCTTTTGGGTGACTATGTGCGACAATCATTATTAATATTTACGGAGCCGAGTTACTATAAAAAAACAAAATTCAAGATTTTGCTTTCTGCTTTCCTGGCTTGGAAACAAATGAACAAAGTTTTACGGATTATCCCTAAATATAATTTCTATACACCTATACGCTGTAACATTTCAATATCAGGGATACCTCAAAGCATTCCCACTTCTGGATTTCGTTTGGGATCGATTCAAACAATCGGGCAATTGTATTCAGCTGGGACCTTAATGTCTTTCTCTGAACTCCAAAACATATTTGATCTTTTTAGATATGATTTTTTTAAGTATTTACAAATTCGGAGTTTTTTGGCTAGGAAAAATTTGCTTTACAGTGAGGTCATGGTGCCTAATGAAATTTTGGAGAGTGGTAGGAAGGATGCCCGTATCGGTACCATCTATCAGCTGATGATAAACAGGCTACCCGACGATTTGGCTGAACAAGCTCAGAAGTGGGAGAGAAAACTGTCTATAGTAGGGATCGACCTGGCAAGGGCATTCGAGTTCAGCAATACAGTACTAATTAATAGCTCTCTCAAAAGTCAACATTATATGGCTTCTTTGGATCTGTATTACACGCCCGCCAAACTTGCTAAATGGAAAGCCACGAAAGGCATTAATTGTAGTCGGTGCGGTATTTTAGCAGCCGATTCATGTCATATGTTTTTTAGCTGCTCTAAACTTATTGTATTTAAAAACAAGATAGAACAGTTTTTGACCAATCTGATGAATGTCAATATCAAACTAAGTCCTTCTGTCACTATCTTTGGTGTATATTTTCCACCCGAGAGTTTATCCGTCGATCAAGAGTATTTTCTTTTTATTGGAATGTCCATCTACCGCTTTTGTATAACTTCAAGATGGTTAGATGCTGATCCACCTTCATTTGAACAATGGTTAGGTAAACTATTAGATATTTACCGAATGGATAATGCAGTTTATAAATTGAAAGGACGGAAAAAAAAGCTATTTGCTAGGAAGCTATGGCTTCCTATTGATAATTGGATTTAATTTAATTATGTTTACAATCCAAAGTGACAGTATTGTGAAATGTATTGGTTTGAATTTTGTTTTGAATTTTGTTACTGTTGTTTATTGCCTTATCAGTTTTGTCTTATTTTTGTTAATACTGTACCTTGCTCCATCTTTGTATTTTGTTCTTCCTCTGCCTTTGAAAAATAAAAAAAAAAAAAAAAAAAAAAAAAAAAGCACCAACAGGGTTAGTGACTCCCTTGCCTACTCCACCTGCTTCATGGCATACTGTTTCCTTGGATTTCTTGGTAGACTTAATTAAAACAGAAAACGCAATACCACTATATTGATGACAATGGATCATTCAACAAAAATGGCAAATTTTACTCCCTTAAAAAAACTACCCACATCCAGGGAACTTGCAGATGTTTTTCTCCAGGCACTAGTTTGGTTACACGGGCTCTCATTTGTTTAATTTCTGACCGGAGTCCAGACAGGCATGGTTTTCGTGGATCCCCCAACATTTTATTATTAAGAATCCCCTGAAAACTTCAAATTTTAGAATAAATAAACCAATGTTTCACACTTTTCTGTGTGGGATCACCGCGCCAGCACAAATTTCATTCAAGCAACTTAGGTGGGTGGAAGGAAAGTTCTACCCTCTTGTGTGGGTGCCCAAAGCAGAACCAGCTCAGAAACTTATAAAATAAAGCTGCCCTCTGGGACCCACTTTGATTCCTCCTCAATCTCTACATGTTTTTTGGCTCTTACCTGTCGCAGCCACTTTGCGCACCCACACAAGTGAGGTACCATTTTGCTCAGGAGACTCAGAAAATGCTGGGTAAATTTGTGCTGGCACGATCATCTTACATAGAAATGAGAGAAGAATATTATTCTTAAGCTAAATTGGAGGTTTCCAGGGTATTTTGGGTAAGAAAGGTTTGAGGGATCCACATAGGTCACACCTACCTGGAGTCACCCAGTTGTCTATTTTTTAGAAATGTCTGGATTGGGTAGGTTACCCTAGATGGTCGCCGTGCTCAGGACCTAAAATGCAGGTGACCCCCTTCAAAACCAGTTTGTTTTGTGTTCAATAATGTTGATACCTCCACAATATGTGTTGGCCCCTTCCCTGTAACTGACACTTTGCCCACCCAGGCAGGTTAGGTAGCATTTCTATCAGGACACCTGGGGGAATGCTGGGTGGTAGGAACTTTGGTCCAGCTGGGTGACTCCACAACTTTCCCACATAGAAATCTTAGGAAATAATGACCCTCATTTACAAAGAAATTATGCAGTGTGGTGCAAGTCATTTTGCGGTGCCGAGCTGTATCATTTTAAAAGCATAGGGATGCACTTGTGTGATTTCCCCTGCACTGGCCAATAGCAATAATGGGGTGTCCCTGTGTCCCTCAGAACCTGGGTATTATTAATAAACTCTACAGTCGGTTCTGTTGGGTAAACCAATTGCTTGGCTCTCAATACTTGACATATCATAGGAAACATGATTGAAGACATAATCTCCACTCATGCACACAACAGCAAAAAACTCTTTAACCTCATCAAGGAGTTCGCTCAACCCCACCAGCAATTCTACTGACATCCCTCCCTCACAAGACCTCTGCGACAAACTCAGCACCATTTTCCCCTACAAAATCAAGAGCATCTACAACAACTTTGACGAAGACAACCAATACACTGAACCCTCACCAACCACCCCGGCACCCTGAAGCCAGCGATCAACAACTGGAGAGCCCTCACCACCGAAGACACACTGAAGACAATTAAGTCAATGAACTTTGGGGCCCCCATGGACCCCTGCCCTACTACATTTCAGCAGAGCCACCGACACCATTGCACCCATGCTCCACCACACCATCAACCGCTCCCTGGCAACAGCCTTGTTCCCTGATTATTGGAAACACGCTGAGATCAACCCCCTCCTGAAGAACCCTTTGCGGACTACAGACCCATCTCCCTGCTCCTGTTCCTAGCGAAAGTTATTGAGAAAGTCATCAACGGTCAACTCACCACATACATCGAAGTGCACAACATCCTCGACTCCTCTCAATCCGGCTTAAAAAAACAACACAGTGCGAAAACCGCCCTCCTCGCCACAACAGACGACATCCGTACCTTACTGGACAAAGGAGCAACAGCATCACTCATCCTACTCGACCTCTCTGCGGCGTTTGACACAGTCTCTCACCACACCCTACTATGCAGACTCCACGACGCAGAGATCCAAGACAAGGCCCTTGACTGGATCCGCTCCTTCCTCTCCGGCAGAAAGCAGCGGGTCAGACTCCCCCCATTCGTCTCGGACCCTACACCTACCACCTGCGGAGTCCCCTAGGCTCTTCAACGTCTACATGGCTTCGCTCGCCCCCATCGTCAAAACTCGCAGACTCAACATTGTGTCATACGCAGACAACACCCAACTTATCCTCTCCCTATCCAAATAACCCAACACCGCCAACACAACTTTCGAGAAGGCTTGGAAGCTGTTGCCAAATTGATGAAAGACAGCTGCCTACAACTAAACACCAACAAAACGGAAGTACTCATCATGGGCCCAAACCCGACGCCTGTAACGACACCTAGGGGCCCCCCCTCTTGGAAGCCTGCCCACGCCCATGAACCAAGCACGCAACCAGGGAATCATCCTGGACACACACACAGCCAGCTAAGCACTAGTCCACACAGACACACCACCAGGCAAGTAACAGTGTACACACACCACAAATCAAATGCAGGTACACGCACACCCTCAGCCAGACTCCACTTCACACTCACACATAATCTTTCCCTGGTGCCTGGTGGTTTTCTGCCACCCTTGGCGGAATATGGCTCTAAACATATGGCTAATGTGCCACAAGGGGGGGGGAAGTACACAAGAGTCCCAATATTCACCCTATAATGGGAGCAACCCTTGCCAAAGGGGCCACTCCCTGACCTACAAATAAAGAAAAACCCTAATGTCTATTGGCTTTCTGTCCCTTTGGGGCAGGGGGGCCTAAAAATAAGGCTGATCTGCCCCCAAGGTGGGGCAGGAAATGGCTAACATATTGCTCCCACAATGGGGAGCAACCGTTGCCCAAGGGGCCGCTCCTCGACATACAAATAAAGAAAATCCCTGGTGTCATAGGGCATTCTGCTACCCTTGGGGGTAAATGGGCTTAAAAATAAGGCTGATCTGCCCCCAAGGGGGGCAGGAAATGGCTAACATATTGCTCCCACAATGGGGAACAACTGTTGCCCAAGGGGCTGCTCCTCGACATATAAATAAAGAAAATCCCAGGTGTCAAGGGGCATTCTGCCACCCTTGGGGGTAAATGGGCCTAAAAACAGGGCTGATCTGCTCCTTGGGGGGCAGAAAATGGAAAAGTGCTAACATTTTTGAGGAGCGACCCTTACCCAAGGGTCGCTCCCCTACAATAAAATATGTCCTAGTGTATGTATTCCTGCTGTGCGATTGCACCCCCATCTGCGATTGCACAGCAGGAATGTACTACAAAGAGACACTGGGGGAAAGGAAAGCTCCTTCAATACCCCCTGTGCCTCTTTGCCATCCCCATTCTCCACCAGGAGAAAAAACATTTTCTCTAAAGCTCTGGAAGCAATGGCATCCAGAGTGCCCCCAGGCTGCTATGATGATGTTGGCACACCGTGCACATGCCGTTGTCATCAGATCGCCGGGCGGTGTCGGGGGTGGCAGTGGAACACTTCCCCCATGGATGGGTGACAAGAAATAATGGTTACATCCTCGGCGTAGCTGGGCCGCAGCCAAGGACGTAACTATTACGTCGATGGCACCAAAGCGACTAAAACAATAGTAATTATCATTACAAGGCCTAACTATACCGTCAATTTAATACATTTTTTTCAGTAAATTTGTAAGTTTTTATTATGTAAGCTAAAACCTTAGCAGCTTATTTACAAGAAACTGATCTGGGCAAATAAAACCCTTGCGCCACCATGGATGCGTCGTATTTACAATACAGTACGCCATGGCGCAAGGATTGACAGATGCATCAGAAATTCTGACGCATCTGGTGGCGCAAAAGTCACGCATTGCTAGAGTGGTATTGCATACATGACGCAACTCCAGCAATGCTTGTGGTAGGCCTATACTTAATACACTGCATCGATCCTCATGCCTGCTCCAAGCAGGCATAACGATTTGACACAGTGGTGTCCTAGAAGTGGCACATTTCACTGCGTCATGTCTATGAAGCTTTCCTGAGTGGGAACACCTACCCTGCATACATTAAACCTGACGATGGTATAATGTGGTACAGGGCTGTACAAAGTGACGCATCTTTCTAGATGCCTCATGTTGTAAATTAGTACAAAAGGGGGTGGTAATGGACGGAGCATCTGAACCAATCAAACACTCACACCCAGTAAAAAGATCTGGGTATAATCCATCACCGTTCTTTAGCCCACTCTGCCACCCCAGTTCAGACATGGCTATTTGCAAATCAGTCTGACTCTGTGCCTCATGGGAACATTCCAGCCCGAACTGAAAAAGCAAAGTGAGCAAGGGACTCACGTCTGAGCATACCCTGCCACACTTATGGCGGCCAAAAGCGGTACAAAAGGGGGTGGTAATTGACGGAGCATCTGAACCAATCAAACACTCACACCCAGTCAAAAGATCTGGGTTTAATCCATCACCGTTCTTTAGCCCACTCTGCAACCCCAGTTCAGACATGGCTATATGCAAATCATCTGACCCTGTGCTTCATGGGAACAGTCCAGCCCGAACTGCCAAGCCATGCCTTCCCTGGACCGGAAACAAGCTTCCGAGGACCGGTTTCTGGCATTACAGCTGTCTTCAGCCCGGCTTGCTTGAATCCAGTGTTAAAGTGAGCAAGAGACTCACGTCTGACCATACCCTGCCACACTTATGGCGGCCAAAAGTGGGACAAAAGGGGTGGTAATGGACGGAGCATCTGAACCAATCAAACACTCACACCCAGTCAAAAGATCTGGGTTTAATCCATCACCGTTCTTTAGCCCACTCTGCCACCCCAGTTCAGACATGGCTATATGCAAATCAGTCTGACCCTGTGCCTCATGGGAACAGTCCAGCCTGAACTGCCAAGACATGCCTTCCCTGGACCGGAAACAAGCTTCCGAGGACCTGTTTCTGGCAATACAGCCGCCTTCAGCCCGGCTTGCTTGAATCCAGTGGCAAAGTGAGCAAGGGACTCACGTCTGAGCATACCCTGCCACACTTATGGTGGCCAAAAGTGGTACAAAAGGGGGTGGTAATGGACGGAGCATCTGAACCAATCAAACACTCACACCCAGTCAAAAGATCTGGGTTTAATCCATCACCGTTCTTTAGCCCACTCTGCCACCCCAGTTCAGACATGGCTATTTGCAAATCAGTCTGACCCTGTGCCTCATGGGAACAGTCCAGCCCGAACTGCTAAGCCATGCCTTCCCTGGACCGGAAACAAGCTTCTGAGGACCGGTTTCTGGCATTACAGCCGTCTTCAGACCGGCTTGCTTGAATCCAGTGGCAAAGTGAGCAAGGGACTCACGTCTGAGCATACCCTGCCACACTTATGGCGGCCAAAAGCGGTACAAAAGGGGGTGGTAATGGACGGAGCATCTGAACCAATCAAACACTCACACCCAGTCAAAATATCTGGGTTTAATCCATCACCGTTCTTTAGCCCACTCTGCCACCCCAGTTCAGACATGGCTATGTGCAAATCAGTCTGACCCTGTGCCTCATGGGAACAGTCCAGCCCGAACTGCTAAGCCATGCCTTCCCTGGACCGGAAACAAGCTTCTGAGGACCTGTTTCTGGCATTACAGCCGCCTTCAGCCTTGCTTGAGTCCAGTGGCAAAGTGAGCAAGGGACTCATGTCTGAGCATACCCTGCCACACTTATGGTGGCCAAAAGCGGTACAAAAGGGGGTGGTAATGGACGGAGCATCTGAACCAATCAAACACTCACACCCAGTCAAAAGATCTGGGTTTAATCCATCACCGTTCTTTAGCCCACTCTGCCACCCCAGTTCAGACATGGCTATGTGCAAATCAGTCTGACCCTGTGCCTCATGGGAACAGTCCAGCCCGAACTGCTAAGCCATGCCTTCCCTGGACCGGAAACAAGCTTCTGAGGACCGGTTTCTGGCATTACAGCCGTCTTCAGACCGGCTTGCTTGAATCCAGTGGCAAAGTGAGCAAGGGACTCACGTCTGAGCATACCCTGCCACACTTATGGCGGCCAAAAGCGGTACAAAAGGGGGTGGTAATGGACGGAGCATCTGAACCAATCAAACACTCACACCCAGTCAAAATATCTGGGTTTAATCCATCACCGTTCTTTAGCCCACTCTGCCACCCCAGTTTAGTCATGGCTATCTGAAAATCAGTCTGACCCTGTGCCTCATGGGAACAGTCCAGCCCGAACTGCCAAGCCATGCCTTCCCTGGACCAGAAACAAGCTTCCGAAGACCAGTTTCTGGCATTACAGCCGTCTTCAGCCTGGCTTGCTTGAATCCAGTGGCAAAGTGAGCAAGGGACTCAAGTCTGAGCATACCCTGCCACACTTATGGCGACCAAAAGCGGTACACAAGCGGGTGGTAATGGACGGAGCATCTGAACCAATCAAACACTCACACCCAGTCAAAAGATCTGGGTTTAATCCATCACCGTTCTTTAGCCCACTCTGCCACCCCAGTTCAGACATGGCTATATGCAAATCAGTCTGACCCTGTGCCTCATGGGAACAGTCCAGCCCGAACTGCCAAGCCATGCCTTCCCTGGTCCGGAGACAAGCTTCTGAGGACCGGTTTCTGGCATTACAGCCGTCTTCAGCCCGGCTTGCTTGAATCCAGTGGCAAAGTGAGCAAGGGACTCACGTCTGAGCATACCCTGCCACACTTATGGCAGCCAAAAGCGGTACAAAAGGGGGTGGTAATGGACAGAGCATCTGAACCAATCAAACACTCACACCCAGTCAAAAGATCTGGGTTTAATCCATCACCGTTCTTTAGCCCACTCTGCCACCCCAGTTCAGACACGGCTGTATGCAAATCAGTCTGACCCTGTGCCTCATGGGAACAGTCCAGCCTGAACTGCCAAGACATGCCTTCCCTGGACCGGAAACAAGCTTCCGAGGACCTGTTTCTGGCAATACAGCCGCCTTCAGCCCGGCTTGCTTGAATCCAGTGGCAAAGTGAGCAAGGGACTCACGTCTGAGCATACCCTGCCACACTTATGGTGGCCAAAAGTGGTACAAAAGGGGGTGGTAATGGACGGAGCATCTGAACCAATCAAACACTCACACCCAGTCAAAAGATCTGGGTTTAATCCATCACCGTTCTTTAGCCCACTCTGCCACCCCAGTTCAGACATGGCTATTTGCAAATCAGTCTGACTCTGTGCCTCATGGGAACAGTCCAGCCCGAACTGCCAAGCCATGCCTTCCCTGGACCGGAAACAAGCTTCCGAGGACCTCTTTCTGGCATTACAGCCGCCTTCAGCCTTGCTTGAGTCCAGTGGCAAAGTGAGCAAGGGACTCATGTCTGAGCATACCCTGCCACACTTATGGTGGCCAAAAGCGGTACAAAAGGGGGTGGTAATGGACGGAGCATCTGAACCAATCAAACACTCACACCCAGTCAAAAGATCTGGGTTTAATCCATCACCGTTCTTTAGCCCACTCTGCCACCCTAGTTCAGACATGGCTATGTGCAAATCAGTCTGACCCTGTGCCTCATGGGAACAGTCCAGCCCGAACTGCTAAGCCATGCCTTCCCTGGACCGGAAACAAGCTTCTGAGGACCGGTTTCTGGCATTACAGCCGTCTTCAGACCGGCTTGCTTGAATCCAGTGGCAAAGTGAGCAAGGGACTCACGTCTGAGCATACCCTGCCACACTTATGGCGGCCAAAAGCGGTACAAAAGGGGGTGGTAATGGACGGAGCATCTGAACCAATCAAACACTCACACCCAGTCAAAATATCTGGGTTTAATCCATCACCGTTCTTTAGCCCACTCTGCCACCCCAGTTTAGTCATGGCTATCTGAAAATCAGTCTGACCCTGTGCCTCATGGGAACAGTCCAGCCCGAACTGCCAAGCCATGCCTTCCCTGGACCAGAAACAAGCTTCCGAAGACCAGTTTCTGGCATTACAGCCGTCTTCAGCCTGGCTTGCTTGAATCCAGTGGCAAAGTGAGCAAGGGACTCAAGTCTGAGCATACCCTGCCACACTTATGGCGACCAAAAGCGGTACACAAGCGGGTGGTAATGGACGGAGCATCTGAACCAATCAAACACTCACACCCAGTCAAAAGATCTGGGTTTAATCCATCACCGTTCTTTAGCCCACTCTGCCACCCCAGTTCAGACATGGCTATATGCAAATCAGTCTGACCCTGTGCCTCATGGGAACAGTCCAGCCCGAACTGCCAAGCCATGCCTTCCCTGGTCCGGAGACAAGCTTCTGAGGACCGGTTTCTGGCATTACAGCCGTCTTCAGCCCGGCTTGCTTGAATCCAGTGGCAAAGTGAGCAAGGGACTCACGTCTGAGCATACCCTGCCACACTTATGGCAGCCAAAAGCGGTACAAAAGGGGGTGGTAATGGACAGAGCATCTGAACCAATCAAACACTCACACCCAGTCAAAAGATCTGGGTTTAATCCATCACCGTTCTTTAGCCCACTCTGCCACCCCAGTTCAGACACGGCTGTATGCAAATCAGTCTGACCCTGTGCCTCATGGGAACAGTCCAGCCCGAACTGCCAAGCCATGCCTTCCCTGGTCCGGAGACAAGCTTCCGAGGACCGGTTTCTGGCATTACAGCCGTCTTCAGCCCGGCTTGCTTGAATCCAGTGGCAAAGTGAGCAAGGGACTCACGTCTGAGCATACCCTGCCACACTTATGGCAGCCAAAAGCGGTACAAAAGGGGGTGGTAATGGACAGAGCATCTGAACCAATCAAACACTCACACCCAGTCAAAAGATCTGGGTTTAATCCATCACCGTTCTTTAGCCCACTCTGCCACCCCAGTTCAGACACGGCTATATGCAAATCAGTCTGACCCTGTGCCTCATGGGAACAGTCCAGCCCGAACTGCCAAGCCATGCCTTCCCTGGACCGGAAACAAGCTTCCGAGGACCGGTTTCTGGCATTACAGACGTCTTCAGCCCGGCTTGCTTGAATCCAGTGGCAAAGTGAGCAAGGGACTCACGTCTGAGCATACCCTGCCACACTTATGGCGGCCAAAAGCGGAACAAAAGGGGGTGGTAATGGACGGAGCATCTGAACCAATCAAACACTCACACCCAGTCAAAAGATCTGGGTTTAATCCATCACCGTTCTTTAGCCCACTCTGCCATCCCAGTTCAGTCATGGCTATATACAAATCAGTCTGACCCTGTGCCTCATGGGAACAGTCCAGCCCGAACTGCCAAGCCATGCCTTCCCTGGACCGGAAACAAGCTTCTGAGGACCGGTTTCTGGCATTACAGCCATCTTCAGCCCGGCTTGCTTGAATCCAGTGGCAAAGTGAGCAAGGGACTCACGTCTGAGCATACCCTGCCACACTTATGGCGGCCAAAAGCGGTACAAAAGGGGGTGGTAATGGACGGAGCATCCGAACCAATCAAACACTCACACCCAGTCAAAAGATCTGGGTTTAATCCATCACCGTTCTTTAGCCCACTCTGCCACCCCAGTTCAGACATGGCTATATGCAAATCAGTCTGACCCTGTGCCTCATGGGAACAGTCCAGCCCGAACTGCCAAGCCATGCCTTCCCTGGACCGGAAACAAGCTTCGAAGACCCGTGTCTGGCATTACAGCCGTCTTCAGACCGGCTTGCTTGAATCCAGTGGCAAAGTGAGCAAGGGACTCACGTCTGAGCATACCCTGCCACACTTATGGCGGCCAAAAGCGGTACAAAAGGGGGTGGTAATGGACGGAGCATCTGAACCAATCAAACACTCACACCCAGTCAAAAGATCTGGGTTTAATCCATCACCATTCTTTAGCCCACTCTGCCACCCCAGTGCAGACATGGCTATATGCAAATCAGTCTGACCCTGTGCCTCATGGGAACAGTCCAGCCGGAACTGCCAAGCCATGCCTTTCCTCGACCGGAAGCAAGCTTCCGAGGACCGGTTTCTGGCATTACAGCCGTCTTCAGCCTGGCTTGCTTGAATCCAGTGGCAAAGTGAGCAAGGGACTCACGTCTGAGGATACCCTGCCACACTTATGGCGTCCAAAAGTGGTACAAAAGGGGGTGGTAATGGACAGAGCATCTGAACCAATCAAACACTCACACCCAGTCAAAAGATCTGGGTTTAATCCATCACTGTCTTTAGCCCACTCTGCCACCCCAGGTTCAGACATGGCTATATACAAATCAGTCTGACCCTGTGCCTCATGAGAACAGTCCAGCCCGAACTGCCAAGCCATGCCTTCCCTGGACCGGAAACAAGCTTCTGAGGACCGGTTTCTGGCATTACAGACGTCTTCAGCCCGGCTTGCTTGAATCCAGTGGCAAAGTGAGCAAGGGACTCACGTCTGAGCATACCCTGCCACACTTATGGCTGCCAAAAGCGGAACAAAAGGGGGTGGTAATGGACGGAGCATCTGAACCAATCAAACACTCACACCCAGTCAAAAGATCTGGGTTTAATCCATCACCGTTCTTTAGCACACTCTGCCACCCCAGTTCAGACATGGCTATATGCAAATCAGTCTGACCCTGTGCCTCATGGGAACAGTCCAGCCGGAACTGCCAAGCCATGCCTTCCCTGGACCGGAAACAAGCTTCCGAGGACCGGTTTCTGGCATTACAGCCGTCTTCAGCCCGGCTTGCTTGAATCCAGTGGCAAAGTGAGCAAGGGACTCACGTCTGAGCATACCCTGCCACACTTATGGTGGCCAAAAGCGGTACAAAAGGGGGTGGTAATGGACAGAGCATCTGAACCAATCAAACACTCACACCCAGTCAAAAGATCTGGGTTTAATCCATCACCGTTCTTTAGCCCACTCTGCAACCCCAGTTCAGACATGGCTATATGCAAATCAGTCTGACCCTGTGCCTCATGGGAACAGTCCAGCCCGAACTGCCAAGCCATGCCTTCCCTGGACCGGAAACAAGATTCCGAGGACCGGTTTCTGGCATTACAGCCGTCTTCAGCCCGGCTTGCTTGAATCCAGTGGCAAAGTGAGCAAGGGACTCACATCTGAGCATACCCTGCCACACTTATGGCAGCCAAAAGCGGTACAAAAGGGGGTGGTAATGGACAGAGCATCTGAACCAATCAAACACTCACACCCAGTCAAAAGATCTGGGTTTAATCCATCACCGTTCTTTAGCCCACTCTGCCACCCCAGTTCAGACATGGCTATATACAAATCAGTCTAACCCTGTGCCTCATGAGAACAGTCCAGCCCGAACTGCCAAGCCATGCCTTCCCTGGACCGGAAACAAGCTTCCGAGGACCGGTTTCTGGCATTACAGACGTCTTCAGCCCGGCTTGCTTGAATCCAGTGGCAAAGTGAGCAAGGGACTCACGTCTGAGCATACCCTGCCACACTTATGGCTGCCAAAAGCGGAACAAAAGGGGGTGGTAATGGACGGAGCATCTGAACCAATCAAACACTCACACCCAGTCAAAAGATCTGGGTTTAATCCATCACCGTTCTTTAGCCCACTCTCCACCCCAGTTCAGTCATGGCTATATAAAAATCAGTCTGACCCTGTGCCTCATGGGAACAGTCCAGCCCGAACTGCCAAGCCATGCCTTCCCTGGACCGGAAACAAGCTTCTGAGGACCGGTTTCTGGCATTACAGCCGTCTTCAGTCCGGCTTGCTTGAATCCAGTGGCAAAGTGAGCAAGGGACTCATGTCTGAGCATACCCTGCCAAACTTATGGCGGCCAAAAGCGGTACAAAAGGGGGTGGTAATGGACGGAGCATCCGAACCAATCAAACACTCACACCCAGTCAAAAGATCTGGGTTTAATCATCACCTTTCTTTAGCCCACTCTGCCACCCCAGTTCAGACATGGCTATATGCAAATCAGTCTGACCCTGTGCCTCATGGGAACAGTCCAGCCCGAACTGCCAAGCCATGCCTTCCCTGGACAGGAAACAAGCTTCCGAAGACCGGTTTCTGGCATTACAGCCGTCTTCAGACCGGCTTGCTTGAATCCAATGGCAAAGTGAGCAAGGGACTCACGTCTGAGCATACCCTGCCACACTTATGGCGGCCAAAAGCGGTACAAAAGGGGGTGGTAATGGACGGAGCATCTGAACCAATCAAACACTCACACCCAGTCAAAAGATCTGGGTTTAATCCATCACCGTTCTTTAGCCAACTCTGCCACCCCAGTTCAGACATGGCTATATGCAAATCAGTCTGACCCTGTGCCTCATGGGAACAGTCCAGCCCGAACTGCCAAGCCATGCCTTCCCTGGACCGGAAACAAGCTACCGAGGACCGGTTTCTGGCATTACAGCCGTCTTCAGCCCGGCTTGCTTGAATCCAGTGGCAAAGTGAGCAAGGGACTCACGTCTGAGCATACCCTGCCACACTTATGGCGGCCAAAAGTGGTACAAAAGGGGGTGGTAATGGACAGAGCATCTGAATCAATCAAACACTCACACCCAGTCAAAAGATCTGGGTTTAATCCATCACCGTTCTTTAGCCCACTCTGCAACCCCAGTTCAGACATGGCTATATGCAAATCAGTCTGACCCTGTGCCTCATGGGAACAGTCCAGCCCGAACTGCCAAGCCATGCCTTCCCTGGACCGGAAACAAGCTTCTGAGGACCGGTTTCTGGCATTACAGCCGTCTTCAGCCCGGCTTGCTTGAATCCAGTGGCAAAGTGAGCAAGGGACTCACGTCTGAGCATACCCTGCCACACTTATGGCGGCCAAAAGCGGTACAAAAGGGGGTGGTAATGGACGGAGCATCCGAACCAATCAAACACTCACACCCAGTCAAAAGATCTGCATTTAATCCATCACCGTTCTTTAGCCCACTCTGCCACCCCAGTTCAGACATGGCTATATGCAAATCAGTCTGACCCTGTGCCTCATGGGAACAGTCCAGCCCGAACTGCCAAGCTATGCCTTCCCTGGACCGGAAACAAGCTTCCGAAGACCCGTGTCTGGCATTACAGCCGTCTTCAGACCGGCTTGCTTGAATCCAGTGGCAAAGTGAGCAAGGGACTCACGTCTGAGCATACCCTGCCACACTTATGGCGGCCAAAAGCGGTACAAAAGGGGGTGGTAATGGACGGAGCATCTGAACCAATCAAACACTCACACCCAGTCAAAAGATCTGGGTTTAATCCATCACCGTTCTTTAGCCCACTCTGCCACCCCAGTGCAGACATGGCTATATGCAAATCAGTCTGACCCTGTGCCTCATGGGAACAGTCCAGCCGGAACTGCCAAGCCATGCCTTTCCTGGACCGGAAGCAAGCTTCCGAGGACCGGTTTCTGGCATTACAGCCGTCTTCAGCCCGGCTTGCTTGAATCCAGTGGCAAAGTGAGCAAGGGACTCACGTCTGAGCATACCCTGCCACACTTATGGCGGCCAAAAGCGGTACAAAAGGGGGTGGTAATGGACAGAGCATCTGAACCAATCAAACACTCACACCCAGTCAAAAGATCTGGGTTTAATCCATCACTGTTCTTTAGCCCACTCTGCCACCCCAGGTTCAGACATGGCTATATACAAATCAGTCTGACCCTGTGCCTCATGAGAACAGTCCAGCCCGAACTGCCAAGCCATGCCTTCCCTGGACCGGAAACAAGCTTCCGAGGACCGGTTTCTGGCATTACAGACGTCTTCAGCCCGGCTTGCTTGAATCCAGTGGCAAAGTGAGCAAGGGACTCACGTCTGAGCATACCCTGCCACACTTATGGCTGCCAAAAGCGGAACAAAAGGGGGTGGTAATGGACGGAGCATCTGAACCAATCAAACACTCACACCCAGTCAAAAGATCTGGGTTTAATCCATCACCGTTCTTTAGCACACTCTGCCACCCCAGTTCAGACATGGCTATATGCAAATCAGTCTGACCCTGTGCCTCATGGGAACAGTCCAGCCGGAACTGCCAAGCCATGCCTTCCCTGGACCGGAAACAAGCTTCCGAGGACCGGTTTCTGGCATTACAGCCGTCTTCAGCCCGGCTTGCTTGAATCCAGTGGCAAAGTGAGCAAGGGACTCACGTCTGAGCATACCCTGCCACACTTATGGTGGCCAAAAGCGGTACAAAAGGGGGTGGTAATGGACAGAGCATCTGAACCAATCAAACACTCACACCCAGTCAAAAGATCTGGGTTTAATCCATCACCGTTCTTTAGCCCACTCTGCAACCCCAGTTCAGACATGGCTATATGCAAATCAGTCTGACCCTGTGCCTCATGGGAACAGTCCAGCCCGAACTGCCAAGCCATGCCTTCCCTGGACCGGAAACAAGATTCCGAGGACCGGTTTCTGGCATTACAGCCGTCTTCAGCCCGGCTTGCTTGAATCCAGTGGCAAAGTGAGCAAGGGACTCACATCTGAGCATACCCTGCCACACTTATGGCAGCCAAAAGCGGTACAAAAGGGGGTGGTAATGGACAGAGCATCTGAACCAATCAAACACTCACACCCAGTCAAAAGATCTGGGTTTAATCCATCACCGTTCTTTAGCCCACTCTGCCACCCCAGTTCAGACATGGCTATATACAAATCAGTCTGACCCTGTGCCTCATGAGAACAGTCCAGCCCGAACTGCCAAGCCATGCCTTCCCTGGACCGGAAACAAGCTTCCGAGGACCGGTTTCTGGCATTACAGACGTCTTCAGCCCGGCTTGCTTGAATCCAGTGGCAAAGTGAGCAAGGGACTCACGTCTGAGCATACCCTGCCACACTTATGGCTGCCAAAAGCGGAACAAAAGGGGGTGGTAATGGACGGAGCATCTGAACCAATCAAACACTCACACCCAGTCAAAAGATCTGGGTTTAATCCATCACCGTTCTTTAGCCCACTCTCCACCCCAGTTCAGTCATGGCTATATAAAAATCAGTCTGACCCTGTGCCTCATGGGAACAGTCCAGCCCGAACTGCCAAGCCATGCCTTCCCTGGACCGGAAACAAGCTTCTGAGGACCGGTTTCTGGCATTACAGCCGTCTTCAGTCCGGCTTGCTTGAATCCAGTGGCAAAGTGAGCAAGGGACTCATGTCTGAGCATACCCTGCCAAACTTATGGCGGCCAAAAGCGGTACAAAAGGGGGTGGTAATGGACGGAGCATCCGAACCAATCAAACACTCACACCCAGTCAAAAGATCTGGGTTTAATCATCACCTTTCTTTAGCCCACTCTGCCACCCCAGTTCAGACATGGCTATATGCAAATCAGTCTGACCCTGTGCCTCATGGGAACAGTCCAGCCCGAACTGCCAAGCCATGCCTTCCCTGGACCGGAAACAAGCTTCCGAAGACCGGTTTCTGGCATTACAGCCGTCTTCAGACCGGCTTGCTTGAATCCAATGGCAAAGTGAGCAAGGGACTCACGTCTGAGCATACCCTGCCACACTTATGCCGGCCAAAAGCGGTACAAAAGGGGGTGGTAATGGACGGAGCATCTGAACCAATCAAACACTCACACCCAGTCAAAAGATCTGGGTTTAATCCATCACCGTTCTTTAGCCCACTCTGCCACCCCAGTTCAGACATGGCTATATGCAAATCAGTCTGACCCTGTGCCTCATGGGAACAGTCCAGCCCGAACTGCCAAGCCATGCCTTCCCTGGACCGGAAACAAGCTACCGAGGACCGGTTTCTGGCATTACAGCCGTCTTCAGCCCGGCTTGCTTGAATCCAGTGGCAAAGTGAGCAAGGGACTCACGTCTGAGCATACCCTGCCACACTTATGGCGGCCAAAAGTGGTACAAAAGGGGGTGGTAATGGACAGAGCATCTGAATCAATCAAACACTCACACCCAGTCAAAAGATCTGGTTTTAATCCATCACCGTTCTTTAGCCCACTCTGCAACCCCAGTTCAGACATGGCTATATGCAAATCAGTCTGACCCTGTGCCTCATGGGAACAGTCCAGCCCGAACTGCCAAGCCATGCCTTCCCTGGACCGGAAACAAGCTTCCGAGGACCGGTTTCTGGCATATGAGCCGTCTTCAGCCCGGCTTGCTTGAATCCAGTGGCAAAGTGAGCAAGGGACTCACATCTGAGCATACCCTGCCACACTTATGGCGGCCAAAAGCGGTACAAAAGGGGGTGGTAATGGACAGAGCATCTGAACCAATCAAACACCCACACCCAGTCAAAAGATCTGGGTTTAATCCATCACCGTTCTTTAGCCCACTCTGCCACCCCAGTTCAGACATGGCTATATACAAATCAGTCTGACCCTGTGCCTCATGGGAACAGTCCAGCCCAAACTGCCAAGCCATGCCTTCCCTGGACCGGAAACAAGCTTCCGAGGACCGGTTTCTGGCATTACAGCCGTCTTCAGCCCGGCTTGCTTGAATCCAGTGGCAAAGTGAGCAAGGGAGTCACGTCTGAGCAGACCCTGCCACACTTATAGCGGCCACAAGCGGTACAAAAGGGGGTGGTAATGGATGGAGCATCTAAATCAATCAAACACTCACACCCAGTCAAAAGATTTGGGTATAATCCATCACCGTTCTTTAGCCCACTCTGCCACCCCAGTTCAGACATGGCTATATGCAAATCAGTCTGACCCTGTGCCTCATGGGAACAGTCCAGCCCGAACTGCCAAGCCATGCCTTCCCTGGACCGGAAACAAGCTTCCGAGCACCGGTTTCTGGCATTACAGCCGTCTTCAGTCCGGCTTGCTTGAATCCAGTGGCAAAGTGAGCAAGGGACTCATGTCTGAGCATACCCAGCCACACTTATGACAGCAAAAAGCGGTACAAAAGGGGGTGGTAATGGACGGAGCATCTGAACCAATCAAACACTCACACCCAGTCAAAAGATCTCGGTTTAATCCATCACTGTTCTTTAGCCCACTCTGCCACCCCAGTTCAGACATGGCTATATGCAAATCAGTCTGACCCTGTGCCTCATGGGAACAGTCCAGCCCGAACTGCCAAGCCATGCCTTCCCTGGACCGGAAACAAGCTTCCGAGGACCAGCTTATGGCATTACAGCTGTCTTCAGCCCGGCTTGCTTGAATCCAGTGGCAAAGTGAGTAAGGGACTCACGTCTGAGCATACCCTGCCACACTTATGGCTGCCAAAAGCGGAACAAAAGGGGGTGGTAATGGACGGAGCATCTGAACCAATCAAACACTCACACCCAGTCAAAAGATCTGGGTTTAATCCATGACCGTTCTTTAGCACACTCTGCCACCCCAGTTCAGACATGGCTATATGCAAATCAGTCTGACCCTGTGCCTCATGGGAACAGTCCAGCCGGAACTGCCAAGCCATGCCTTCCCTGGACCGGAAACAAGCTTCCGAGGACCGGTTTCTGGCATTACAGCCGTCTTCAGACCGGCTTGCTTGAATCCAGTGGCAAAGTGAGCAAGGGACTCACGTCTGAGCATACCCTGCCACACTTATGGTGGCCAAAAGCGGTACAAAAGGGGGTGGTAATGGACAGAGCATCTGAACCAATCAAACACTCACACCCAGTCAAAAGATCTGGGTTTAATCCATCACCATTCTTTAGCCCACTCTGCAACCCCAGTTCAGACATGGCTATATGCAAATCAGTCTGACCCTGTGCCTCATGGGAACAGTCCAGCCCGAACTGCCAAGCCATGCCTTCCCTGGACCGGAAACAAGATTCCGAGGACCGGTTTCTGGCATTACAGCCGTCTTCAGCCCGGCTTGGTTGAATCCAGTGGCAAAGTGAGCAAGGGACTCACATCTGAGCATACCCTGCCACACTTATGGCAGCCAAAAGCGGTACAAAAGGGGGTGGTAATGGACAGAGCATCTGAACCAATCAAACACTCACACCCAGTCAAAAGATCTGGGTTTAATCCATCACCGTTCTTTAGCCCACTCTGCCACCCCAGTTCAGACATGGCTATATACAAATCAGTCTGACCCTGTGCCTCATGAGAACAGTCCAGCCCGAACTGCCAAGCCATGCCTTCCCTGGACCGGAAACAAGCTTCCGAGGACCGGTTTCTGGCATTACAGACGTCTTCAGCCCGGCTTGCTTGAATCCAGTGGCAAAGTGAGCAAGGGACTCACGTCTGAGCATACCCTGCCACACTTATGGCTGCCAAAAGCGGAACAAAAGGGGGTGGTAATGGACGGAGCATCTGAACCAATCAAACACTCACACCCAGTCAAAAGATCTGGGTTTAATCCATCACCGTTCTTTAGCCCACTCTCCACCCCAGTTCAGTCATGGCTATATAAAAATCAGTCTGACCCTGTGCCTCATGGGAACAGTCCAGCCCGAACTGCCAAGCCAAGCCATGCCTTCCCTGGACCGGAAACAAGCTTCTGAGGACCGGTTTCTGGCATTACAGCCGTCTTCAGTCCGGCTTGCTTGAATCCAGTGGCAAAGTGAGCAAGGGACTCATGTCTGAGCATACCCTGCCAAACTTATGGCGGCCAAAAGCGGTACAAAAGGGGGTGGTAATGGACGGAGCATCCGAACCAATCAAACACTCACACCCAGTCAAAAGATCTGGGTTTAATCATCACCTTTCTTTAGCCCACTCTGCCACCCCAGTTCAGACATGGCTATATGCAAATCAGTCTGACCCTGTGCCTCATGGGAACAGTCCAGCCCGAACTGCCAAGCCATGCCTTCCCTGGACCGGAAACAAGCTTCCGAAGACCGGTTTCTGGCATTACAGCCGTCTTCAGACCGGCTTGCTTGAATCCAATGGCAAAGTGAGCAAGGGACTCACGTCTGAGCATACCCTGCCACACTTATGGCGGCCAAAAGCGGTACAAAAGGGGGTGGTAATGGACGGAGCATCTGAACCAATCAAACACTCACACCCAGTCAAAAGATCTGGGTTTAATCCATCACCGTTCTTTAGCCCACTCTGCCACCCCAGTTCAGACATGGCTATATGCAAATCAGTCTGACCCTGTGCCTCATGGGAACAGTCCAGCCCGAACTGCCAAGCCATGCCTTCCCTGGACCGGAAACAAGCTACCGAGGACCGGTTTCTGGCATTACAGCCGTCTTCAGCCCGGCTTGCTTGAATCCAGTGGCAAAGTGAGCAAGGGACTCACGTCTGAGCATACCCTGCCACACTTATGGCGGCCAAAAGTGGTACAAAAGGGGGTGGTAATGGACAGAGCATCTGAATCAATCAAACACTCACACCCAGTCAAAAGATCTGGTTTTAATCCATCACCGTTCTTTAGCCCACTCTGCAACCCCAGTTCAGACATGGCTATATGCAAATCAGTCTGACCCTGTGCCTCATGGGAACAGTCCAGCCCGAACTGCCAAGCCATGCCTTCCCTGGACCGGAAACAAGCTTCCGAGGACCGGTTTCTGGCATTACAGCCGTCTTCAGCCCGGCTTGCTTGAATCCAGTGGCAAAGTGAGCAAGGGACTCACATCTGAGCATACCCTGCCACACTTATGGCGGCCAAAAGTGGTACAAAAGGGGGTGGTAATGGACAGAGCATCTGAACCAATCAAACACTCACACCCAGTCAAAAGATCTGGGTTTAATCCATCACCGTTCTTTAGCCCACTCTGCCACCCCAGTTCAGACATGGCTATATACAAATCAGTCTGACCCTGTGCCTCATGGGAACAGTCCAGCCCAAACTGCCAAGCCATGCCTTCCCTGGACCGGAAACAAGCTTCCGAGGACCGGTTTCTGGCATTACAGCCGTCTTCAGCCCGGCTTGCTTGAATCCAGTGGCAAAGTGAGCAAGGGAGTCACGTCTGAGCAGACCCTGCCACACTTATAGCGGCCAAAAGCGGTACAAAAGGGGGTGGTAATGGATGGAGCATCTAAATCAATCAAACACTCACACCCAGTCAAAAGATTTGGGTATAATCCATCACCGTTCTTTAGCCCACTCTGCCACCCCAGTTCAGACATGGCTATATGCAAATCAGTCTGACCCTGTGCCTCATGGGAACAGTCCAGCCCGAACTGCCAAGCCATGCCTTCCCTGGACCGGAAACAAGCTTCCGAGCACCGGTCTCTGGCATTACAGCCGTCTTCAGTCCGGCTTGCTTGAATCCAGTGGCAAAGTGAGCAAGGGACTCATGTCTGAGCATACCCAGCCACACTTATGACAGCCAAAAGCGGTACAAAAGGGGGTGGTAATGGACGGAGCATCTGAACCAATCAAACACTCACACCCAGTCAAAAGATCTCGGTTTAATCCATCACTGTTCTTTAGCCCACTCTGCCACCCCAGTTCAGACATGGCTATATGCAAATCAGTCTGACCCTGTGCCTCATGGGAACAGTCCAGCCCGAACTGCCAAGCCATGCCTTCCCTGGACCGGAAACAAGCTTCCGAGGACCAGCTTATGGCATTACAGCTGTCTTCAGCCCGGCTTGCTTGAATCCAGTGGCAAAGTGAGTAAGGGACTCACGTCTGAGCATACCCTGCAACACTTATGGCGGCCAAAAGCGGTACAAAAGGGGTTGGTAATGGACGGAGCATCTGAACCAATCAAACACTCACACCCAGTCAAAAGATCTGGGTTTAATCCGTCACCGTTCTTTAGCCCACTCTGCCACCCCAGTTCAGACAAGGCTATATGCAAATCAGTCTGACCCTGGGCCTCATGGGAACAGTCGAGCCCGAACTGCCAAGCCATGCCTTCCCTGGACCGGAAACAAGCTTCCGAGGACCGGTTTCTTGCATTACAGCCTTCTTCAGCCAGGCTTGCTTGAATCCAGTGGCAAAGTGAGCAAGGGACTCAAGTCTGAGCATACCCTGCCACACTTATGGCGGCCAAAAGCGGTACAAAAGGGGGTGGTAATGGGCAGAGCATAAGAACCAATCAAACACTCACACCCAGTCAAAAGATCTGGGTTTAATCCATCACCGTTCTTTAGCCCACTCTGCCACCCCAGTTCAGACATGGCTTTATGCAAATCAGTCTGACCCTGTGCCTCATGGGAACAATCCAGCCCGAACTGCCAAGCCATGCCTTCCCTGGACCGGAAACAAGCTTCCGAGGACCTGTTTCTGGCATTACAGCCGTCTTCAACCCGGCTTGCTTGAATCCAGTGGCAAAGTGAGCAAGGGACTCACGTCTGAGCATACCCTGCCACTCTTATGGCGGCCAAAAGCGTTGTAAATTAGCCACAACTTGGTGCATTGTTCACGCTGCTGATGCGTCTCAAAATGTGATGCAACGGTGGTGCAAAAGTGTCACAAGGGGCTTGTAAATCTTCCCCTATGTACCTTACAGAAATATATCATCACCTTAACCTTTTATTCCCAGGAATGTTTCTTTTCTTTTCATTGTAAAGTATGTCAGGAGTTCAAGGTCTTCCTCCACCAACAGGCTCCCACCTGTGCCTCATTCCTGGTGGTCTAGTGGTAGAGCATCACTGCTATGCTGCTCTGCTGCTGGGCTGCACTCTGTTTCTTTTGTCTGTTTTTGGCCTTTTTCGGGCTTGATTGACTCTGCCTTTTTATTTCCTTTTATGATTCTTTTTCTCTCACTTTTGCACTTTTCTTTTCTCCTTTTGTTTTTGTCGCTCTTGCCCCCGCGATCCCCCACAACCTCGCCCTCCTCCAGTGACTCTTTCCTGCTCCCTGCATTCCAACCTACCAGCTTTCCAACTCCCCCAGCCCTCTACTTAATGGCAGCAGCTGCACGGAGAAGGTACAGTCCACTGACATTATTAGTGGACTCCTCCCTTCCCTGCACAGCTCTGACTAGTAGCTGCTGCCCTCATTGCTCCTGCTGACTCTCTGGTAAGAGTTTGAGGTCCTCCTCCACCTGCAGGCTCCTGCCTTTGCCTCAACTTTAGTGGTCTAGTGGTAGAGCTTCACTGCTCTGCTCTGCTGTCGGGATGCCCTCTGTCTCTTTGTCTGCCTTTTTCTGATTCTATTTCTGTCCCTTTTGCACTTTTCTTTTCTCCTTTTGCCGGTCTTGCCCCTGTGATCCCCAGCAGCCCTGCCCCCTTAAGTGACACTATCCTGCACCCCCACATTTTCTGCCTCCAAGCTGTCCAGCCCCCCACACACAACTTAATGTCGACTGCTGCGCAGTGACGTTGCAATCTACTGACCTTATTAATGGACTGCTCCCTCCCCTGCACTGTTGTGCCTGGTGCTCCTGTCTCCATTGCAGCTTCTGCTGACCCTCTGGTCAAGAGTCTGAGGGCCTCCTCCACCCACAGGCTCCCGCATGCATGACCTCCCTCGTAGTCGTGATAGGGCGTCACTGCTGTGCTGCTAGGCTGCCCTCTGTCTCTCTTTGTCTATGTGTTTCTGCCTTTTTTGACACTTTTTCTGTCTCTTTTGCACTTTTCTTTTCTCCTTTGCTTTTGCTACTTTTGCCCCGCTGCTTTGATCCCCCGCGGCCCTCCCCTCCAGTGACACTTTCCCACTCCCTGCATTTCCCACCTCCTAGCTGTCCAGCCGCCACACGCTATTAAATAGTGGCCACTGCATGGCCGTGAAGTGGGGGTGTGTAGAGGGCACCTCTTGGGCACACCAAAAAAGGCAAGCCTGTCTACGTCGTTCACACCTGGACCGTGCCCAGTGCCACAGACTTTGGTTCTCGGAGCTTCCACCAACACAAAGCCCTCAACACAGGATGCCATGCCACCTGCCACCTCGAGTCACCCAAGAACCCTTCTCCTGCCAAAACTAGAGCTACACTCTTCCCCACTTCCACACTCCAGCTCCTCTTGCTGCCCAGCCAACCAGCAGCACACCTGATTGTCTCACCTGCATCCTCCTCAACACGCGCTTCCTCCACAAACATGCCACAGAAATCTAGGATCTCCTCAACTCAGTCTCTCCAAACATTGCCTTCCTCACTGTAACTTGGACTAACACCAGCTATGGCCCAGACATCGCAATAGCCATCTCCGATGGCTACCAAATCACATGCAAGGAAACACACACCAACCAGGAGGAGGCATCGCAATCATCCGCAAGAATACCCTTCGCTTGACCACCCAATCAGATGACCCAACGATAACCACAGAACATCCCCACTTTTGCATCCAACTAACCCCAACACCACCCTCTGCAGCTCCCTTATCTACAGTCCTCATGGCCCTACCTTCCCTTCAATGCTGCCATTGTCAACTTCATTGCACCCCAGGCTCTCGTATCCACTGACTACATCCTACTCTGTGACCTCAACTTTCACTTGGACAACTGCAGTGACCAGAATAACGCATCCCTTCAGGAGAACCTTGCCAACTACAGACTTAAGCAGCTAGTCACCACTCTGAACCATGCAGTGGTACATACACTAAACCCCATCTTCTAAACCAGGAGAAACATCACCTACAATCACACCAACAAACTCCTCTGGACCGACCACCACTGTGTGCACTTCACCATCCCCACATCCACCATACACCAGCACCCTCACCGCCCTTGTTGTAGCTGGAACATTGTCGCTGAAGAACATATCACCACCTTTCTCAGTACTACCATACTGCCAACATCAGCAGACACCAACACCTCAGCACACAACCTCCACCAATGGATCTCCAGCTGTGCTGGCACCATTCAAGAAGGCATCTGGCAAGCAACACTCCAAGAAATCCAGCTACTTCACTCCCACCCTCCACAAGACAAGACACGCCTTTAGACGACTAGAGAAGTGATGGAAGAGCAACAAAACCACGGACACCCACGTGGGGGTGGTGCCTCTTTTAATTTCCTCATATGCGCTGGTCGATCTCTGGTTCATTCAATGCCCTAAAGTAACAGGATTTCCATTTTATTCTCCTCCCCATAAACCCATGTCAAGGCTGGATGTGTTTGGTCAGTAATACTTTTGTCTATTCTTCTAAGATCATATTTAAACTGTGGGCTTTATTGGATCACAATTCAGTGTTATTTATCCTAACTGGTGAGCCTACCAAGACACCAGCCTCCCGGGGTTGGACATTTGAGCGTAAACTATGTCTAGAACCTGGTTGTGTCAGTTTAATGAATATACATTTGAGGGAGTTTCTGGAATTAAATATAGGATCAACACCGCTTCTTGTGGTCTGGGATGCCCTTAAGGCATCTTGTTATGGACAAGCCCTCCAATTTGCTTCATGTTAACGGAGGCTATTACTCACGGAGGAGGCAGTGGCCCGATGGACTCTTAGTCCATTGGAAATCGATTTGGGTCAAAGCATCATGCTTACTTGTGGGCTACTGTTCCTATATATCTATTTAGGATCAGCGCGTTTAGACAACATACACTAAGGGATTGGTGTCCAGACTGATTCCATACACCAACAAAGGATATGTTAGTCTGTAGACCAGCTAACTCACAGTGCCACAATAAGCCCACAACCTTACCAAAAGTGAATAGTTTCTGGGAGCTATCGAACATGACAACCCTGACCCCTCAGGAATCATTGAAAAAGTACAGTACTTTTTGCTCAATCACTCGTGCTCATTTGGTTTCGGAGAGATATACAGAATAAACGGTGGGGACGTTTTTAACAAGCATTTATTTAACCAGTGTCATTCTAGTATAAAATATGTGTGCTGCAACAACCCATAGACAGAAACAGATGTATACAGTCATAGGCTTCAGCAGAGTATATAAAAGGTAGAATTGTACCATGGTGCTAAAACAATAAATATATGCAGGCATATAGATACATGGCAGTAATCATGAGTACTCCTAAGATGCAAATCCTAGCTAGATATGCCTAGGTGTACCTAGCATGTATGTAGGTGTATTGTCAAAAATGCACCTAGGTAAGAGCCAACCCTATTACCTGATGGGAGAGAATGAAGGACCCCGTCTTGGTCTCGAGTTGGACACCCCTTGAGGGGTTTCGGACCACTGCGTGCTGGAGTGTCTGCATGAAGAGGTTCAGCGCGTCGTGTCAGTGTGTCTGCATGAATGTTTTTTCTCATCTGGTTTTCCCGGCAAAGATGTGGGACTTATATGTCCGAAACGTACCCTCAAGGGTTCTACCTAGATGTTTCATGGTACTGTGAGCCTGTCGGCCGAGGATGTCGGTAGTGGTGACTTTTGTGCAGAGTTAATATGCAGAAGATAGTAATCCTGCTGTGATACTATGAATCCTCATGCATAATAAAGGAGGCTACTTTTTGTAGAAAATCATACAACGTTTATTTGGCATTCAATTAGGTAAAAGGTCAGCACCAGAGCTGTTATGTAAAGCAAGGTAGGATAAAGTAGGTGAAAGGTCGTGCAACTACCTAGACCTATATTGAGGTATGTTGAGGATCATAACATCCACTCCTCATCCGACTGGACGACAAAATCAACAAATGCTAAAACATGCCTTGTTAAAAAGCATTAAAGCTATTGCTTAAATATGAGTATAAAAACATCTAAAAACATGGTATGTGTTAAAAAATTATGCAAAACTTTAAAAAAGCTCTGTTTATCCTCCTAATAGTCAATATACTGTTAGACTAACTGAGCACGCTGAAGCCATAGTGTTCAGTGAGAGTAAGAAAAATAAACAAAAATGATGTTGCCAAATTCCAATTTGGGTTGTTTTGAAAAAAGGCTGAATTGTTGCCAGAACACGGCGGGCCGAATGTTTATGTGTCATGTGTGGGAGACGCAACATCACTGCTGCTTGCTTTCGCAGACGACGGTCCCTGTACCACCTCTTGGATCAGGTCAATAGAGCAAAGGTGATCTTCTCCAGTTCCCACAGCCGTTGCTGCAGAAGTATTTGTAGCCTGTGAGCCAGAGGTAGAGCCCGTGTCCATTCCGACAGTAGCGGAAGCATTCCGTGGTGGCTCTAAGAATACCAACAGCGACATTGAAATACGCTGAGGACACTGAAATACATGGGCCTTTAATGGGTCCAGTAATACATCTACGTCCAGAGGCGCAACTGATGGAAGTTTTAGACATATGTCCAACACGCATTCATATCCTTAGATTAGGCAGTGGAGCACAGGCAAGACACAGTCAACCCAGACTTTTCTGAAGAATAGGACCCAATGCTCGCTTAGCTCCAAAAGCTGAGGTGCGCCCAGACGGAGTTCAATGCTTTAACGGCATTGTCGCAAGAGGAGTGCTTTTTTCATCTCTTTGGAAACTGGAATGACCATTGCATAGCAGGAAAATTAAAACCAGGATACCCACTACAAGTAGTAGGACCAGGGGAATCCCATTGAAAAATGCTTCCCAGTACTGAGAGTATGAATGATAAAATAACTTCTAAGATCGTCTGAAAGACGCTTAATAGTCCAGAACCTATGCTCTTAAATAGGTGTACTATCAGACTTGTATCAGACATTTGGAGATACGATGTACCATTTCTCTGAAATGAAGCAGGAAGATCGTTTAGATTAATGCCTGTATCTCAGCCGAAGACCTTTCAACCTGGAGATCAAATGTCTCTCAGGCTGAGGTTAAGGCCACATCCTTCTGTAACAGTGTGGTTTTCAGTCGGTTCGGAAAATCAAACCATATAAGGGAAACATTCAATGAGGACCATAGTGGCAGCTCCCTGACTGTGAGGGTTGGTGGAAACAATACTTGCATAAAACAGGTAATCCTGGAACTTATTGTGGCAAGATATGTGATGCCTGGCAGCCTCCCACAACAACCTTGATCATTCAACATCACATAACTCCCATTCAAGAGCAGTTTGAACACTGGATAAATCACGGCAGCTGGAGATCCTTTTCAAGTCACATGATAGGTTTGCAACCGAAGCATTACAAGCTCTGTGAAGCATATTATCCTGACAAATTAGAGACCCACTTTACAAATTCTCATAGTTTGAACCACTGAGAAAGACTTTAGTGTCCCCATTCCTGCATCTAAATCTATACGGTAACTCCCAAGATTCATGTATGTATTTCCTACCCTACGCTTAATACCTGCCGACCTGGTAATACTGTAGACAATATTGAAATTGTAATGTCGTGACTGGCAGTAATATGGCCATGGATTAGCCACTGTGTGGAAGAGGATTCCACCACGGTGAAAGGTAATTGGTATAATTTTTCAATGTGCAGCATTGTATATTTCACATATCTTTGTGGCATTGTTGTCTGTCTTTCTGTTAGATTATAAACAGAGGCGTACTGATGATGGATAACCAGGGCACGTGACCAGAGTGCAACAAGTGTACTGTCCAGCTCAATAATAGAATGGTTCACTTTACCAATTGTCCAAGTTGAAGAATAGACAAATCCTGTCCTATTATATCTATTGCAGAAGTCACAATGTTGCCCAGTGAATAAATCTTGGATGTTAGTGTGGTCATGCCACCGTCAAAGCCTCTTCTAGATAAACCCTGTCAATCTTACGCAATCTCTCTGCAGCTTCCTGATGAGAGATTTTCCATACTTCATTGTGAATAGCACATAAGAAGCGTTTACAACGTGGTTTATTTATTTATACAGTGCTACACTCATCCCGAGGGATATCAAGGCGCTAATAGCGAATAGGTTGGTTAGGCTGCTACGGGGTGAGGACACAGATGGGTATTAGTATTTGGGGAACAAATGGGTTTTAATTTTTTTCGGAATGATAGGTAATTGGATGTGAGCCGTAGATCCAGAGGCAGTTCATTCCAAATCCTGGCTGCCAGATTTGAAAAGGAGCGCCCACAAGTCCTCACTTTCTTGATGCACTTCATTCTAGTCAACGCTTGATATAATGACCGCAGGCTCCTTGTGGGGACATAGAACTCGATTTTCTCCTGGAATATTTTAGGGCCGCTTTCGTACAGTGCTTTATGTGCATGACTAAGTCATTTGAAAACTGCTCTTTGACGCATGGGTAGCCAGTGCAGGATCTTCATGCACATCGAAGCTGAACTTAGCCTGCTTTTGTTGCAGACTAGTTTGGCAGCGGTGTTTTGGACTACTTGTAGCCGCGTGAACAGGAGCTCGGCCATGCCTACAAATAATGCGTTCCCATAGTCGAGCTGACTTATCATTAGGGCTTGTGTGACTGATCTCCTGCAGTCCAGCGTTATCCAAGGGAAGGGTCTAGCTAATAATTTCATGGTCGCAAAACATTTGCCACAAAGGGACCTTCATGGTCCTTCATGGATAGGGTGTCGTCAATAATGATGCCCAAGTTTCTTGGGCATTGTTTGGGAGTTGGGGCAGTACCAAGTGTTTGTGGCCACCACGTGATGTCCCAAAATGACTTGGCACCTTCAAAGAGCAAGATCTCGGATTTCCCTGCATTCAACTTTAAGCAATGCTCGTGCATCCATTTTGCCATCTCTGTAAGGCAGTTATGTAGTTTTAATTTAGTAACCTCAGGCCTTTCTTCCAAAGCTACCATCAGCTACGTGTCGTCTGCATAGCAGCATATGCCAATTCCCCACTTCCTACTGATTTTGGCCAGAGATGAAACGTAGGCATTGAATAGTGTGGGGCTTAGCAATGCCCCCTGCGGGACACCACAGCTGATGGCGCTAGATTTGGATTGAAATTGACCATGGTGAACCGATTGAGTTTGGTTGCTTAGAAATGGGCTGAACCATTTCAAAGCACTGGAGTGGATTCCTTTTTCATAAACGGTTTCCAGCATTCTGTTGTGTGAGACTGTGTCAAACGCTGCCGACAGGTCCAACAGTATCAAAGCAACTGCTCCTCCTTGATTAGTGCATGATCTGATGTTGTCCAGGACTGCCAGCAGCGTTGCTTCAGTACTTTTGCTAGCCCTAAAACACATCTGTGAAGGATCTAGTAGGTTGTTAATATCTAGGTAGTTTGATAATTGCCTGTTTAGCAATCTCTCCAAAACTTTAGAGAGGTAAGGAAGTTGGGAGATTGGGCGATAGTTCTAGGGGTTGAGAACATCTGTTCCAGCCTTTTTCAGCAAGGGGATTACTATGGCCTGTTTCCAATATCAGGAAAGGTGGCAGTTTTGAAAGAGTTGTTAAAGAGCTGGGTGACGTATGGACAGAGGATGGAGGCAGTCTGAGCAAAAATAAAATGGGGGCAGGGGTCTAGGGGGGATCCAGACTTCACTTCGCCCAATGCCTTTAAGACCTCGATTTCAGTAAGGGGGGAGAAGTTGCTAATCGCTGATGTGGCTTCTGGGTGCGGGGTCTGAAAATCCTGATTGATTATATTGGTTTTTGTAGAGGGACTGAATGTGGAGTAGACCTTACTTACTTTATCCGAAAAGAAGTTGCTAATCTTTTCGCAAGCTTCTGCTGTTCGGGCTAACATTTGGGACATGCTGGCGGTTTACTATCATAGTATTACTATGTATCAAGGAACCATTTTGCGATTCTGTAATAGCGATTTTTAAGAAATCGCTATTTCAGAATCGCAAAATGGTATGTATCAAGAAAAATGAATTTTTTAGCGATTTCTTGATATTCCTTAATTGCGAATTCGCAAATTGCGAATTCGCAATTAAGGAATACTTTCCCATTCATTTCTATGGGCCTCCTGGCCCATAGGAATGAAGGGGAAATTTGCGAATCGCAATTTGCTAATCGCAAATTGTGAATATTTTCAAGGGTGCAGGGGTGTCTCAAGAACACCCTACTGCACCCCTGAAAATGACATGTGTGCACATATGGCGCACATACATGCCCTAAGGGCATGTATAAGCGTCACATGGCACCTTCTGATTTTTAAAAAAATGCTTTTTTTAAAAGAATTCGCAACTTACCACAAACTAGAAGTTGGTGGTAATTTGCAATTCCTTAATGGCATTTTGGAATGTTTTTTTCCTTGATACATTGCATTTAAGGAATCTCAAAATGTGCAATTCCTTAAATGCAATCGCAAAATAAGGAATGGAAAATTTAGCGATTCCTTATTTTGCACCAAAAATGTTTCATACATACCATTTAGCGAAAATGGGTTCGCAAACGCCGGAATTCTGCGAATTTCGGCGTTTGCAAACCCATTTTGCCTTGATACATATGGCCCTTAGTTCTTTAACTATTTTGTATAGCTCTTTTGCTGAGTTGCAGTTTTTATTGATTTGTTGTGCATAGTAAGTCTTTTTTGCATTCCTTTTAGCGTGATTGTAGGATTTAAGTTCGGACTTGTATCGCAGTCTGTCTGATTCCTTTTTTGACAGTCTCCATTGATGTTCAATATTTTGGCACTTTCTTTTGAGTATTTTGAGTTGTGGTGTGTACCACTTCTCCGTGGAGGGTCTTTACAATTGCTTGGGCTTTAGCTTAGGGGCCAGTTGATCCAATGTTATACTATTTTCCATCTCAAGATTAGCTACTCCCATGCTTACTGGGAGATCAGCCAGGGTCTTTTTATTCTGGTGGATGAAGTGGGATTGGAATGATGTTTCAGTAACTAATCTCCAGGCTCGATTCGTCGTCCGTTGAGGTTTGCAGGGTTTGGTTAGTTTAGCTGGTAGACCCAGTGTGAAAGAAATAAGCGAATGGTCTGTCCATAGTAGTGGTTTAATCTCTTGGATGGGAGTAGCTTCAATATTAGAAAAAAGTAGGTCAAGAGTGTGTCCTGCTGTGTAGGTGGGCCCCTTGATCCACTGCGTGAGTTGGAGGATCTGCATGTCGCTCTCCAATTGAGAGATGACTGGGTTATCATTATTTTCATAGTGTACATTGAAGTTCCCTATCACTATATAATTCTTGTACTTCAGGCAATCTGGGAGGAGCTGGGTAAGTAGCCTGGTACTGAGATCGGCTTGGTGACCTGGGGGATTGTAAATCACAACACCCGCCAAAATGATGAGACCGTCATGAAGTAGTTGGAAGGATAGTATTTCATGCTCATTCTGTGGTGCCACTTGAACAGGCTGGCAGGTCAGATGGTCTTTGAACATGATTGCTACCCCCCTCCCTTTTCGGCCATGCCTATCTTGTTTGACAATTTTGTAGTTGGCCGGTAATGTAATGGCGATGTCTGGGGAGTCGTTATCATCTAACCAAGTTTCAGTAATGAAAACAAGATTGGGGTTCCTTTCATTGAGAAGGTCCTGGATGTTGGGGGAGTGCTTTGGAACTGATCTTGTGTTAAAATAGATGCAGGACAGTATGTGGGGGTCTGAGGCAGCCTGTCTACCTGTCGGACTTCGCCCCAAACTACACCACTTGCAAACACGGCGAGAAATCAACCATACGTGTGGTTGGGGTGGGCTATGGCACACTGTGTATAATTATTGCCTGTGTTTTGCGAGAGTGCTAACAGTGCATCTCGCATGTATCTAAAAGTGGTGCATGGGGCTGGTTTGTCACATGCAGGGGTTCTGGCCTCTGGCCCCGGCCAGCCGCGGATGGGCGCAGACGGGCTTGCCTTAAGTGCGCCTCCAGCGTGCCAGAAATGCACCCGATGCGCGCGTCCACTAGCACATTGGTTTAAAGTAGTGGAGAGCGCGGGAGCCTGGCTCCGCCCTCCCACAGACCAGATGTACCGAGCGATTGTTCTGCCTGCTTTCTGAAATGCCCTCCACTCGAATGGCACACAACCACGGTGGACCAGGGCGGGGAAGTGAGCAACAGTGCAAAAAATTTGAAGAAACAGGTACTTAAAAGAAAGCCTAAATCACTTCCTTAAAACCAAGTTGGTAATGTGTGTGACAGCAGCCTTACCAATATAACACTGGGCGACCGCTGGCACTTCCGTCTAAAGTAGTGTACCTAATAAGAAATTCCTCAAATCCATGTCCTCTGAGAGTAAGGACAAGTGTTGTTTCACCTGGGATAGTGTTGAGGTTTTTAGCCACTTTAGGTTCAACTTCCCAACACTGTATGATGCCACCACCTGAGTGTTATCATTGTATCTAGCGCTGGTCAGGCCTATGGATACTTACCCCTTCGGTGGTACCGTTGAATCTTGATGGACACCTATTTGTGCCAATAGGCCAAACCAATCATGTCTTCCAATTAGGTTCTGATGAATTGTATGAACCATCATGTTGAATGTCATCAAGAACACCCTCACTAATTCTGTGTAATTCTGCCAACACTCAAAGAGTGTAATTGAGGGAATCCAAGGTGTGTTCAAATCCTTCATCTTAGCTAACCCAAGACAGGAAGTCTGTTGCACTGTGATGTTCATGAAGATAATTTGCTGTGGTATTAGGCATGCTCTAAAGAAGGTCTCAGTTCAATGAACTTGCCAATCTTTAGTCCCTCAGACAGATTTTGTGTCTATGTCGTTCCTCCAAAAGTCAAAACCATGTAAAGACAGCTGGAAAATAAAGGAAGCAGAGTATATGTGTTTAGAATTAGTGAGCATATTTGTCTTTGCAGGTGTAGGTGCAACTGTATAATAATAAGAGGTTGGGTCTGAAGTGTTAATCCAAGAAAAATAAGCAAACTTCATTGGAAACGTTTGTGACCTACATTTCAGTGGTGTTAGGAAATGTTCCCATTGATGATAAATGAAAACAATATGTGGGACACTTGCTTTGGGCAAGAAATGATGACCATACAGTTGGTAACAAAACATGGTGTCGAAATCAGATGTATCATCAGCCAGACGCTGTTTGATCTATCTTTAGTAGCTCAGCAGGTTTGGTTGAACTGGTAGATGACTCATTTTGAGACATATTCACATAGATATCAGTATTAGGCCGAATTGAGATCTGTGTTTCATTGGTATCGGGATGCTGTTCAATTTCAACAGGCACGAGTTCCATTCCATTGTTGGTAACTATTACATCATATAGTAGAATCTTCAAACGGTATTAATCTTTCAGCCTGAACTTCCTGCACAGTTGCGAGAGGAGATCGATGGCTACCCAGTAGCCCCCACAGCCTACTATTCAGTATTGGCCACATAGCATGGTTTGATCAGACCAATGGAGACAAATCTTTTTTCTTTCTTGTGGAAGAAGTACTGTTCTTGTTCCTTCAACAGCCAGGACTGGTACAGGCTTTCTTTATGTGGCCCGAATTCTTTTTTGTCCACAATATTTTCTTTTTCCAGGTCCTCAATCTTCTGAACAGCTTTCTCTTCCCCAGTGGTGGTGCGTTTTACTTGGACGTTGCTTTTTAATGCATGGAATTCATTGAGTTCCTGTAAAACAGACAAACAAATATTGATGTCAAATGCTTATTCATCCACTTCTGCTGCCACAATCGAGGTTGGGTACCCATATTCTAGTCCCAAACGGGACCTCATATGGAGTATGGCCTCCTAGGGAACTTCTCGGCATGTTATTAAGTGTCCTCTAGACCTCATATAGGGGATTAACCTAACTGCCTCCCAAATCTAATACCCTTGCTGTTAAGGATTGCTTTAAGTCCCGTTTTTTTCTCTCCGCAATAAAATTTCCTTTGGAATGATATGGAGAGGGGTACCGCAAGACCACACCCAAACTTCCCTTGGCTTCTTTGTAAGCCAGAGAGCTACACACAGGGCCACGGTCAGAATGTAATGTGCCAATTGCATATATCCCTATGAAGACTCGCATATCCTCTATAACAGTTTGAGCGTCAGCCGAGCACTGGGGCCAAACCCACAGGAATATAGAGCATGACTCCACTGCCACCAAGATTAGTAATGGTGTCTGTGGTGGACATGCTATGGTCTAACCATTCATCTGCTGACCGATGTCACACTTAAAGACAAAGCCCTTGGTCTGTTTAGTAAGACCTGGCCACAAATAATGTTGTTTCAGTAGTGAAACTGTTGCAGTAATACCTGTGTGTGCTGAACCCAGACCCTCGTGTGCAGCTAGAATTAAACCTAATATGCAATGCATGTTTGGTATTACTCTATCCCCCACTACTGGAATTTGAGCATACAGAATATCTGTGCATCTAACTTGTAGGAGTACTTGAGTGGAAAACCTTTGGCAACGCTGAGCTGTTATTATGCATCGCATTGACAGTTACCATTATCTGCCTGTCTATTCTCGTGCTGGAACAAGTGATTGCAGCAACAGCAGCAGTTCTCACTATCACCTTGGCAGCTTCATCAGCCATGAATTCCCTTCAACGTGCATGGCAACACATTGATGACCCAGCATGTGAATCATATGAGCCAGTGGCAAGCCTTTTTATAGCTCTGTCACTTGTTCCCAAAGTAATGTATGCCTTATTGTGCAACCTTTTGAAACTCTAAACCCATTCTGGCCCCAATAGTGAAGGCATTCATTGTATGACTGGACACAGTAAAAAGTATTGCACACAATTAATGTGGGGAATTCAAGATCAGTATTTTATAGTGCTAGTACTATGGCTTTTAGTTCTGCAGGCTGTGCTGTGCAATCTTCTGGAGACTGTGTCTGTGTATTGCTAGGATGGAACTTGCCGTCCCACATAGGTCTCTTTACAATCGCACATGCTGTACTGTATTGCTGTTTACTTCCTACTGCAAGCTGGACAGATCTGTCAGTGTAAATGATGTATTCATACTGATCTAGAGGCACTATTTAATTTGGAAGAAGATATTTTTGTTCATACTGTAATAATGCTTGTGATTTCAATGTATAGTCAAACTTTTAGTCTACATCTGCTGCAGTGAGAACATTAACCCATTGTATCCATCTTGGATGCAGTACTTTCGTGTTTTGAATGCTTGCCTTTGTAACAGCCTCTAAGGTTGGCACTGGAATTACGACAATTATCCATTTTGACTGAGCTAGTTCTCTTTCACTCACAACTTATTTTTGTTTAACAAAGGTCCTAGGTTTTTGAGTAATACTTAGAGAAATAATTTACACAGGCTCGAGATAAAGGCTGTGTTTTTCTTCTTCAATGTCCAGCCGGACCGAGAAGCATTTATTTTGAAAGCAATTTTTAGTATAGGCAGAATAAGGCGAGACAAGTCGCACATTGGTAACTGGGCACAAGCCTGTACCTAGTCAGAAGAAAACAATACAAGGGAAAAAGAAAAGGAGTTTACTGCAGTCACTGTTTTGCAGTACTGCTTGTCTTATGATTCATATTTTTCACGGCAGTTACTGTGGGTTTGTGCTTATTTAAAAATTTGTTTGCACTGTATTATAAGCCACCCTGCTCTCCTTGTTTGCCTGTAAACTCCTTTTCTTTTTCCCTTGTATTGTTTTCTTCTGACTAGGTACAGGCTTGTGCCCAGTTACCAATGTGCGACTTGTCTCGCCTTATTCTGCCTATACTAAAAATTGCTTTCAAAATAAATGCTTCTCGGTCCGGCTGCACATTGAAGAAGAAAAACACAGCCTTTATCTCGAGCCGGTGTAAATTATTTCTCTAAGTATTACTCAAAAACCTAGGACCTTTGTTAAACAAAAATAATTAGTTCCACCCGTGGTCCTTGGCCAATTTTACGGGTTCCCTTGTATACTGATACTTTCACTCACAACAGCAGTCTGTACTGCTGTCAGTATTTTTTTGTGGATGAAAAAACACATTTGTATTCATATCGGATTTGGTATGCAATGGGTATAGTTTTGCCTTCATTGAAGGTGAGCTAGTGTACCTGGATTGACCTGCAATTACAGAGATCACCAAATTCGTAGTGTTTACAAGTGTGTGTAAGTGTTTGGAAGCTAACGCGTCAGCATGCAAGGAACATAGGATTTCTGTGTTCTCCTGTGTCCAGTGTCTGACTGAAAAATGAGGTATAATTAAGTTGTAGAAAGGTTTCATTTTTTCTGCGTAATCCAAAATATATGTTCTGCCAAAAGTTAGGAATACTAAAATTGATTGTAAGTTTTTCAGAGTTTTTGAGGTTGGAGCAACACACATTGTTCAAATGATCTAATAATTCACCTTCCATCAGATAGATATTGTCTACTTAGGACAATGCCTCCTCATCATAATGTTGAAGTAACTCTGATACTCTTTCTGAGAACAACCCGGGGCTATTCTTTTACCCTTGCGGAACTCCACAGAATTGGCGTTGTGAGCCCAGGTCCGAAAATGCTGCCAAATATCTCTTTCAGTTGCTATATTTTGGCAAAAGAATCCATTTGAGATATCTAGTGTTGTTCTGTATTTTTTCCATGCAATGTTATTCATTGCTGCGTGACGGTGTGCATTTTGTACTTCAAATGTTTTAATGCATATGTTTGAATGCCTATAGTCCAAAACTAGATGGTATGAATTGTTGGGTTTAATTAGGGGAAACAAAGAATTAATCAATGACGAGGTGCAATTCTTAGTCACACCTTGGTATTCAAGTTGATCTAAGATCTCACTGACTTGTTTCTTTCATCATGTTTTATAGGGTACTGCCACTGTGGAGTTGGAGTAGTTTTTACTGGGATTTCATGGTGAGGTGACTCAGCATCCCACCCTACATGATTGCAGTATAATTCAGGAGCTAGCGCTACTGCCCACTCCTACACATATGAATGTTTAAGTGATTCTGGAACGAGCTTAGAAAGAGCAGGTAAAATTACTGTTTCCCCTTTTGGGCAGTCCATGACGAACTCAGGCAGCCAATCTTTTTCAGCCAATTAGGATATCGTATCCAAAAGTCAGGTTCTCCCAAAAGAGGCCATTCACTTTTCTGGATATGTCCCCATCCATTTGGGTTGTTATTTCATATAACTGATGTGCGACACATACCCTTCTATAAGTGTTTCCACAGTGATATTCAATGCTGCTGTCACACGAAATTCTATCAGGTTCTGGTGGGCTATTGTTACTTCTATTGCACTGTCTAGCACTGTCTAGCATCATCAGTGCCCATTCCTCGTTTAGAAGTTGAGTCCTCAGTAACCTAGCATTTCTTATTTTAAGACCAGCTACGTTCTTCTTTTTAAATTGAGGTTTACTTTTCTGCTTATCTTCTTTTTTAATAATGAGGCCTGAAGTGTAATGTTATTCTTTGGGCTTTTCTTGCTCTACTGATCTGCGTTCTGAACATCTTTCCCTCTTGGAGTTTTTAGATGAACCATGAAAGGGGTGTGAGGAATGTGTATCAGTTTCCTGATACCTATTATGTTTTCTAATATTATCACGATTTCTCAGGTTATATTTCCTGTCCGAGGGCTCCTGTTGAGGAGACGCACCCCGTGATTGTGATTTATTCTGCTTGGTTTTTTTATTCGTAATATTCCATTTTTTTTTTTAGAAGAATCGGGTGCTTGCTTGGAATTATCCCTTTCAGGATTACCCATCAATTTTCTCAGGCATTGGCACATAGCCACCACTGCTGCCTCCCTTTTTATGTTTGCTAACATTATTGTAGATACCTGGGAAAAATTGCCCATTAATTTCATCCTTAAGTCCAGGGCAGGTTCTGCCCCATACTTGTTCTGTATTTGTTTTAATACTTCTGGTATGACTGCTATTGAGGGGGTACCATGAGTCCTGGTATAGATGGCTGCAAGGTCTGCACCCCAATTGGTACAAACCTCTATCTGGTGAGCTATCCCCATAAAAAAACAGATCATCAGTATGCTGTGTTTTTCTTGTGGGCCTGTGTGTGGAAACACTGCCTCAAGCTAGGCTATCCAGAATTATAATTGCTCACATTTAGTGGGTATGCTTTCCATAATCACGTTTAGCGTTTGTGGGGTGAGTTTAGTTGTGTTCCCTTGAAGGTGACCTGCTAGGGTAACCCTTTTAGGTTGAAGTGTGAGTGTTCGCATAACGAACTGTGTATCTTTTTGGTATAGCTTTATTATTTCTGTGTGAACTGGACGTAAGTTTGCTGCTGGCATTGTATCTATCTCTGGATGTGGTACATAAGCAGCTAGAATGCTCCGTCTCTGCTGAGCAGACAGAGTCTCACTTTATCTGTGGTTTGTGGGAGGGTACCTTTAAACCAATTTATATGCATGGGAAGTGAGCAGGACTTCAATGTCCTCATATAGAGAATATTCATCTGGTATTTCATCCGGAGTGTGGCAAACTACAATCCTCCCCCTAGCACTATTCCACCACCATTGGGGAAAGTAATTCAGATAACAGAAATGCTCTATCTAGAAGGGGGGTGTCTGGGAGGGGGGATTTAGGGCATGTGGGCCAACAATTCCAAGCCAGTAGAAACACTCCTGAGGATGGGCTTGTAAAAACCCTACCCTGCATTGATTTCCCCCCAGAGTCATCACCATATGTGGTGGTGCTTGCTGGGGTTCTAGCCTTAAGCCATGGGAAATGTGAGGAATACATTGAACTTAAAAACAAATGTATACTGTTGGACCTGGCCCTTTTTGGCAGGTTCACCCCTAAACTTCTTTTTGTTTGTTGCTTTTTCCTAGCCTGTTTCTGGAACCTGGGGTTGGTGATTTTAGGCCTCTGCGCACTTTTTCACTGTGGTACAGTGTAAAGTGCGTGAGCTCTCTGTTTATGTGCGGTGAGTGACCTGGCCTCCCATAGGAATGAATGGGGAATATGTATGCCCATGGTAGTTCCTGATGTGTGGGGAGAGCAGGGTGGAGTTTGGTATGTATGAACTCGTGATATTGAATGCTGTGCAATGGTATATGCGGCATGATTGTGTCTAGTGTAGAAGTGCCACTTTTAGAAGTTGGCATGTTTGTGTAATTTGTGTCTGGCGTGTGATTGGCTGAGGCTGGCTGGTGAGCCTGGCACCAAGAGTCTGGGAGGGTCTGCCCTGGTGATGAATGGAGTGTTTAGCATGCTGATGTGAGGGGAGGAGTGAGCCTGGGCCTGCTTGTGGATTGACTGTCTGGTCTGAGGGTCCTGAGTGAGGCTGGGTTTTCCCCACACAATGCTGGATCCACCCCCTGGGGTGCGTCTGATGTCCCTAGCCTGGCCAGTGAAAGGAATTCCCCATAACCAGTTCTAGCTGGTTCTCACACTGCCTGTACCCTGCTAGACAAAGGATTTCTCTGTATAAAAAGGGGCTGTGTCCCCTTCCAAGATGTTCTTGTTTTCTAACTTGAATCCTGCCAGGGCCGTGCTGCTGCTTGGGCTCAGGGGAACGCTTGCCTCCCTGAGCCCTGCCCAGCCCCTGGACACCTGATGGACTTTCCTGGATGACTGGACTGCTGAAGGACTTCCTGGGACCCTCTGCCTTGCCTGGGGTGATGGGAGACTTTGTTTTGGCCCTGGAAACCTTTGCCTGTGATGTCCTACTTGTTGCTGGGACCCTCCTTGCTATTGGGGTCCTTTCTGAAGGGCCTAGCGCTGTCTGAGTCCCCCAAGCGCCTTGAGAGCGCTTTATGTTACTTATAGCACTGGAGGGTGCTTTCTCTTGTCCCTTTAGCGCTGAAAGGCGCTTTATTTAATTTTTAGCGCTGTTATGGCCTTCCGCGGCTGCCCACGCCGCGTATTCACTTTTTATTAATTCATCTCGAGGGAGCCTACCCCTCGGATAATGAGACCCCTCCTGCAAGTGCGTGAAGTGGGCCGCCGCGCTGCCCGCGACGACCCGGAAGTGTGTGCCCGGCCAAACCAATCCCTGAGGCCGACCGGGAGAAGGACCGGAAGTCCCGCCCCACCGCAGCCGCGAGAGGAGGAAAGGAAGCTGCCTGCCGGGTTCCCCGGGGCTCCCGAGTGAAGGGAGAGCCCCGGGGAGAGAGAGAAGTCCGGCACGAGGGCAGCGAGGCTCCCAGAATGGAGGGAGAGCACCGCAGCCGGTGAGAGTAAGCCGCTGCCCCTGCAGAGGAGCCCCGCCGAAGACAGCCCGGTGAGTAGACAGGGCTGGGGGGGCTCCGTGAGGCTGCTGTTGGTGCCGGTTGGAGGCACCTTGTCAGAGCGGCCCCGTGTGTCAGTGGGCCGCTCCAACGTGGATAGATGGAAGAGGACCCCGTGGGGGTCCCAAGACCTCGAGAGCACCTTCAGAGTGCAGGGGGCTACAGAGTACGAGGGGGGTCAGCGTGCCCCCATGAGCCAGGTGTTTTCCGAGCCCAGATGGCTCTAACGATGGGGCCATATTTGTTTTAGAAGCCTGAAAGGCTCAGGGGCATTGTTTGTTTTGAGCCCTGCAAGGCTCCAACGGCGGGCCATTTTGTGTTTAGAGCCACGGAGGCTCTAGGGTGCACAGTTGTTTTCAGAGCCTGAGGGCTGCATGGGGCATATTTGTTTTAGAGCCTGAGAGGCTCCAACGTTTGACTATGTGCAGTTTCAGAGCCTGTGTGGCTCCAACGTTCTGCGCAGTGTTGTGGCAGAGCCTGTGTGACTCCAACAGTTGGCACAGTTCTGTTCAAGGGTCAGTGAGGACCCTGTTGCAGTTTGTTTCCAAGCTGCCCAGCAATTAGTGGGCAGCTGCACCGTTTAGGTTTTGCGCCAGTGGCGCACCCCTGACTGGCGCTGCAAGGCAGCGCGCCCTGACATTCTGGACACAGGGCTGTTTAGTCCCTTTATTAGATGGGGGCTGGTATGTGATTTTATTTAGGTGCAATGTCATCATCTATGTAATGGTAATTGCCTAATGTGAATTTTGCGCAATGCGATGTGGTGCTAGGAAATGTAATGCATTTAATATGATTGCGCACCTTGATCTTACACCTCTGAATGTTTTTGGGCATCATGTGTTTTTGCGCTATTGAGTTATGGTCTGGCACCTCTGAATGTTTTTATGCATCATGTGTCTTCCTTGATTTTACACCTCTGAATGTGTTGGTTTATGGATCATGTGTTTTTCCTTCCCTGCACCTCTGAATGTATTTTGATGCATCATGTGCCTTGTTCTTACACCGCTGAATGTATGTTTTATGCATCATGTGTTTTTCCTTCCCTACACCTCTGAATGTTGTGATGCATCATGTATAATGTTTTCTTGCCTATACCCCTAGATGTATTTTATACTTAGGTGGTTGTTCTTTTTAGTACAGGTGGTCCTAGTGAGGTCCTGGTCCCCTGCGGGACATTCTCCTAAGGTGTTTAGGGTTGCGTAGGTGGTACTTACCTGTTACTAGTAGTTAATGGTTGTGTGCTATTCTTGATAATTTGTGCTACAGTGATTTTATATCCTTTTATTCTAATTTCTGACAGTATTTCTATTTCTAAAAGTGTTGATTCTGACAGTGGCCCATGTGGCCCTGTCTTGTAAATAATCCCTGGTGAATATTGCCCGTGCCAGTTGGCACAATGTACATGTGTGATTTCTATCTGATGTGATTTTGACAATACAGAAGTTATTTTCATATAACCTTGTGTGGAGTTCCTTTTGTGGTGTGCCTCGGATGTTGTTGCTGTTGTGTGCTGGCGCAAATGCTTTACACATTGCCTCCGAGTTTAGCCTTACTGCTCGTGCCAAGCTACCAAGGGGGTGAGCAGGGGTTATCTTGGCGTGTGACTCCCTTGCCCTGACTAGAATGGTGGTTTCTGCCTGGCTTTGGCGTCAGCCTTAGCCTACCAGAAATAGCCAGTTTCAACTTTGTTGGTCAGCGGTGCGAATTTGGACTTGTGTTTTTGCAGTGCCACAGCAACAGCTGGCTACATTACAAAACTCTGCTTTTTTTTAGATATGTTTGGGACTATTGTTTATGATTTTGTTTTTCCTCAAGAGTGTCATTTTCAGATGGTGTTCCTGCGCTTTATGTTTAGTGGCAGATGAGAGAAAATGACAGGGCGGGATGCCAGTAGAGGGGGAGGTTCCCATAGATTAGGAATCCCTTGCTGGGTCCAGTAGCCAATCCCTGTTCCTGTCCCTGTGTGGGTAGATGGAAGAGAGGGAATGTGGAGGAGAAATGGCTTGCTCGGGAGGGTGGTTATCCCCTGAGTGTAGTGTGTGTGTGTCTGGATTCCCCAGTATGGTAGGATCCAGTGGTGGCAGCTAAAATGTGTCCAGTGCGGGAAGTCCCATTCCCAGTTCCCAGAGTATGGTGCCTGGTGCTCAGTAAGAGGGGTACAGGTTGAGAGTCAGGGGCAGTGAGGAACTGTCTCACCAGTCTGGAAGGGGAGTGTGTGGATGAGTGGTGTCTTGAACTGGAGGAGTTAGTGTGAGGTTTTTTTAAGAAGCTTGTACGTGAGGTGTACCTCTGGTGGTGTGCAGGAGGTCCTGCAGAGGCACTGGACAAGAAGGTGGATGTCTGGTGGTGTGCTAGATATCTTGCAGAGGCATTAGGGAGTGATTCTAAAAGTAGTGGCTTGTGTATCTGATGATCCTGTGTAGGTGAAGAGGTTCATGTGTAGCCGAGCTAGGTCCAAGTAGGATGGTAGGGGTGTAGGGGCTCACGTCCTGTCTCAGTGGAGGCGGAGTGAGTGTGGGACGGTGTGTCCCACGTCGGCCCGAAACCCTATCTCAGGGCCTGTAGGGTTCCTTAAGGGAGCGCCAGGTGAGGGGCCTAGGCTGTACTTACAGGTCATTTGAGGAGGATCTTCCTGTGTCTAGAGGACGGGGAGTGTCTGTAACCAGAACTCCGGCGGTCCTGGTGTTTGGCTTCCAGGGGTACCGCTCCAAGGTGGGAGGGTGCAGAACTCTGGAAGTGGGTGCAGAGGGACGGTGTACTTCTGACCCCGGTGCAACCTGAGGGTTTAGATCCTAGGTTGGGAGATTAGGAAGCTTCCAGGTCAAGAGGAATCTCTACCAGAGTGGATCAGCTGAAGAGACTGAGGGGGCTGCCCTTGCTGTGTGATCTGGGGCTCACCTGCAGTTTGTTGTTTCTGCTAAGGTGGAGGAAAGGGGACTTTGCTGTGTGCTGTGTCCCCCCACCTGCTTGAAAGGGGACTTTGCTGTGTGCTGTGTCCCCCCCACCTGCTTGAAGAGGAACTGTGCTGTGTGCTTTGTACCTCAGAAGTGGAAAAGTTTCCAGGTGGTAGACCAGTGATGGAGTGAGGTCCTGATCTGGTAGGAGAATTGTGTTCTGGTGAGTGCTTCCCTGTGTGGGTGCGGAAACCCAGAAGTAGAGGTAGGGTGGGGCATTCTTGCCCGTGACCTCTGGTCAGCCTGAGGGTGTGGTCCCTGGGTTGAAGGATCAGTGGTAGTTGTAGCCACACTGAGAGGGAGAGTGGAGAATGGCTATTGTGTGCCAGGGGTTACTGCCCCCACTCTGTGAAGTGGTTAGGACCTGTGACATTTGGATGGCCTAGGGCCTGGTCTTGGCCGTGGATGACTAGAGAGTACCAGTGGGGTATCCTAGTTGTGCCAGAGAGCTTTAGTTGAGAGGAATCCATGTGGGTTCAGAGAGGCGCAAAAACGGAGGGTGTCCCTGCCGTGCGGGCCCGTGTCTGTGTTTTGTCGCCCAAAGCAGGGAAGCCCATCAGTGGAGTGATTGGTCTACCCTGCGTTTTGGCTGGAAGGGGGTTGTGTTGGACCTGGCCCTTTTTGGCAGGTTCACCCCTAAACTTCTTTTTTTTTTTGCTTTTACCTAGCCTGTTTCTGGAACCTGGGGTTGGTGATTTTAGGCCTCTGCGCACTTTTTCACTGCGGTACAGTGTAAAGTGCGTGAGCTCTCTGTGTATGTGTGGTGAGTGACCTGCCCTCCCATAGGAATGAATTGGGAATATGTATGCCCGTGGTAGTTCCTGATGTGTGGGGAGAGCAGGGTCGAGTTTGGTATTTACAAACTCGTGAGATTGAATGCTGCGCAATGGTATATGCGGCATGATTGTGTCTAGTGTAGAAGTGCCACTTTTAGAAGTTGGCATATTTGTGTAATTTGTGTCTGGCGTGTGATTGGCTGAGGCTGGCTGGTGAGTCTGGCTCCAAGAGTCTGGGAGGGTCTGCCCCGGTGGTGAATGGAGTGTTTAGCATGCTGATGTGAGGGGAGGAATGAGTCTGGGCCTGCTTGTGGATTGACTGTCTGGTCTGAGGGTCCTGAGTGAGGCTGGGTTTTCCCCACACAATGCTGGCTCCACCCCCTGGGGTGCGTCTGATGTCCCTAGCCTGGCCAGTGAAAGGAATTCCCCATAACCAGTTCTAGCTGGTTCTCACACTGCCTGTACCCTGCTAGACAAAGGATTTCTCTGTATAAAAAGGTGCTGTGTCCCTTTCCAAGATATTCTTGTTTTCTGACTTGAATCCTGCCAGGGGCGTGTTGCTGCTTGGGCTCAGGGGAAGGCTTGCCTCCCTGAGCCCTGCCCAGCCCCTGGACACCTGATGGACTTTCCTGGATGACTGGACTGCTGAAGGACTTCCTGGGACCCTCTGCCTTGCCTGGGGTGATGGGGGACTTTGTTTTGGCCCTGGAAACCTTTGCCTGTGATGTCCTACTTGTTGCTGGGACCCTCCTTGCTATTCCCTCCTTGCCAATCCCTGAGGCCGACCGGGAGAAGGACCGGAAGTCCCGCCCCACCGCAGCCGCGAGAGGAGGAAAGGAAGTTGCCTGCCGGGTTCCCCGGGGCTCCCGAGTGAAGGGAGAGCCCCGGGGAGAGAGAGAAGTCCGTCGCAAGGGCAGCAAGGCTCCCAGAATGGAGGGAGAGCCCCGCAGCCGGTGAGAGTAAGCCGCTGCCCCTGCAGAGGAGCCCCGCCGAAGACAGCCCGGTGAGTAGACAGGGCTGGGGGGGCTCCGTGAGGCTGCCGTTGGTGCCGGTTGGAGGCACCTTGTCAGAGCGGCCCCGTGTGTCAGTGGGCTGCTCCAACGTGGATAGATGGAAGAGGACACCCTGGGGGTCCCAAGCCCTCGAGAGCACCTTCAGAGTGCACGGGGCTACAGAGTATGAGGGGGGTCAGCGTGCCACCATGGGCCAGGTGTTTTCCGAGCCCAGATGGCTCCAACGACGGGGCCATATTTGTTTTAGAAGCCCGAAAGGCTCAGGGGCATTGTTTGTTTTGAGCCCTGCAAGGCTCCAACGGCGGGCCATTTTGTGTTTAGAGCCACGGAGGCTCTAGGGGGCACAGTTGTTTTCAGAGCCTGAGGGCTCCATGGGGCATATTTGTTTTAGAGCCTGAGTGGCTCCAATGTTTGACTATGTGCAGTTTCAGAGCCTGTGTGGCTCCAACGTTCTGCGCAGTGTTGTGGCAGAGCCTGTGTGGCTCCAACAGTTGGCGCAGTTCTGTTCAAGGGTCAGTGAGGAACCTGTCGCAGTTTGTTTACCATCTGCCCAGCAATTAGTGGGCAGCTGCACCGTTTAGGTTTTGCGCCAGTGGCGCACCCCTGACTGGCGCTGCAAGGCAGCGCGCCCTGACATTCTGGACACAGGGCTCTTTAGTCCCTGTATTAGATGGGGGCTGGTATGTGATTTTATTTAGGCGCAATGTGATTATCTATGTGATGGTAATTGCCTAATGTGAATTTTGCGCAATGCGATGTGGTGCTAGGAAATGTAATGCATTTAATATGATTACGTACCTTGATCTTACACCTCTGAATGTTTTTGGGCATCATGTGTTTTTGTGCTATTGAGTTATGGTCTGGCACCTCTGAATGTTTTTATGCATCATGTGTCTTCCTTGATTTTACACCTCTGAATGTGTTGGTTTATGGATCATGTGTTTTTCCTTCCCTGCACCTCTGAATGTGTTTTGATGCATCATGTGCCTTGTTCTTACACCGCTAAATGTATGTTTTATGCATCATGTGTTTTTCCTTCCCTACACCTCTGAATGTTGTGATGCATCATGTGTAATGTGTTCTTGCCTATACCACTAGATGTATTTTATACTTAGGTGGTTGTTCTTTTTAGTACAGGTGGTCCTAGTGAGGTCCTGGTCCCCTGGGTGACATTCTCCTAAGGTGTTTAGGGTTGCGTAGGTGGTACTTACCTGTTACCAGTAGTTACTGGTTGTGTGCTATTCTTGCTAATTTGTGCTACAGTGATTTGATATCCTTTTATTCTAATTTCTGACAGTATCTCTATTTCTAAAAGTGTTGATTCTGACAGTGGCCCATGTGGCCATGTCTTGTAAATAATCCCTGGTGAATATTGCCCGTGCCAGTTGGCACAATGTACATGTGTGATTTCTATCTGATGTGATTTTGACAATACAGAAGGTATTTTCATATAACCTTGTGGGGAGTTCCTTTTGTGGTGTGCCTAGGATGTTGTTGCTGTTGTGTGCTGGCCCAAATGCTTTACACATTGCCTCCGAGTTTAGCCTTACTGCTCGTGTAAAGCTACAAAGGGGATGAGCAGGGGTTATCTTGGCGTGTGACTCCCTTGCCCTGACTAGAATGGTGGTTTCTGCCTGGCTTTGGCGTCAGCCTTAGCCAACCAGAAATAGCCAGTTCTAACATATACATTGGCTCAACCTGAACAGGCCTCTTCCCTTACAGGTCTCCGGTGAAATAATGTTTGCAAGACGAGTTGACTGGGTAGGGACAAGACAAAAACTATTGTGGGTAATTGTGTAATAATTAACTTTAGGAATATCTGTGCTGTGGACTACATTTGTAATGGGGCCCCAGCCCGGTCTGAAACACAAATTTAACCCCTACATCTATCTTACTTTTATCCTGCACCCCAGTTGGGTCTTAAATGAAATAGAGGTGGGCAGTCCTGGGGGGCTCAGAATATGCCACCTCACAGAAACCAAGCGACGTTCAATGTGTCCTTCTAACGCTCCCAGATTCCACTCAGATTGCCTTATTTAACATCTACTCTAAGCCTATGCAGAGTGGGCAAGAATCTGGTACTATCGATACACTAAGGCAGTTTATTCTGACCCTTGATCCAACAGTAGCCCTATTAGTTGGTGGAGATTTCAATTGCCAATTTGAACCTCTTAGTAGCCTAGATATGGGAGGATTAGCTGACGAGGATCAGTATTGGCGCATCCCAGAAACGCAGATACCCCCTGTCAGAGCGTGGACCCCGCTGGTTCTCCAAATTAAATCGTTTTCCCTTACAGCATCCTTGCGGGCGTGTAATGGGAGGGTAGAACCAGACAGACCTGGCTCATCAACTTTCAATAGAGTAGGGCAAAACTCCATTATTGATTATATAATGGTTGAAGCCAGACATTGGGACAAGGTCCTGGATGTTAGGGTCCATCCGAGGAATGACAGTGAACATAACGCTCTGGTCCTGTCACTGAAACCCGGGAGTTTTGGGCTGTCCAACCCCGCCCCTGAGCCTAATCTGCTCAACCACCTCTCCTGCTATCTAACAACAGGCGGAGAGTCAAATGGTCTCATTTCCAGGGCTCTCCGACTAAACTGGCAGGAAAATACCAGCTGGCATTACCGCAGCTGATAGAAATGGGGGAGATGGGAGAAAAGGATTACGACCGAGACTCTCAGACCAGAACTTTGGAAATTCACAAGCAGTTGGTTGCCAAATTGTCTGATGTGTTTTACCCTTGTGGTAGTAAGAAGGCAAGACCAGTTCTCACCCATCCTTGGTACGATGTATCCTGCGGAAAGCAAAAAAAGATTTGCTAACCGCAATAAAAGAAAAGGATAGAACCGACATTAAGCAGTGTCGGCTTAAGTATAAACAGGTTATCAGTAGGGAAAAGAAAGACTGGGAGGCGAATAGATGGGAAGAACTAAGATCAGCACTTTCACGCAAGGATTCTAAGTCATTTTGGGCAATTGTTGGCGCTGGGGTGCGTGATGGTTGATTAGCCCTTGTATTGAACACAGAACCTGTGGTCTGGGAAGCCCATTTTGGAGCACTTTATGCTAATCCTGCTGAAGATGCCTCCTTGTTCCCTACCCCTGGGCCCCTCCATGAGTATCGACTGGAGGGGCCATTGGATACTGTGATGGGGAGGCTGAAGAGACCCCCTTGCTCTTTACCGCAGGACCCCTCCATGAGCATCGATTGGAGGGGCCTTTGGATACTGCGCTGGGTAAGGTTGTAGTGGCCCCCCTGCGCGTTATATCAGGAATCCTCCATGAGTATCAACTGGGTGGGCCCTTGGACATCACGCTTACCGAGGTTGAAACCGCAATAGCTAAAATTCTACCTAACAATGCGCCTGGCTTAGATAAACTGCCTGGGGATCTATTTCGGTCTCAACCGAAGATCTGGGCACCATATTTGGTTGTCTTATTTAATGCAATTCTTAAGGGGATGGACCCGCCAGATACCTGGCTTGGAGCAGAGATAGTCCCTGTCCACAAAAAAGGCTGCCCCCTAACTCCGTCTAATTATAGGCCCATCAGCTTGATATACACAACACACAAAAACTGATGGGCAGGATCATCTTAGACAGAATTCAGGGTTTGATAGAGGAAAATGAGAATTTGACTACACTCCAGGCTGGGTTCAGGACGGGTATTTCTACCTTAGACCAAATATTTAGGCTCCAGGTACTATTTTGGAAAACGGTGAGAGTGGAGGGTGGCAGCCTCTACCTCATCTTTGTTGACCCACGGGCCGCATTCGACTTAGTGCCGAGGGATAAGCTGTGGAGTGTACTAGCAGATTTGGGCCTACCCACGTACTTGTTGAACTTCTTGAATAAACTCCACACGGATAACTATGCCCAAGTCAGGTGTGGGAGACATGGGGAACTGTTGGCTCGCTTCCCTGTGAAGAAGGGGGTACGCCAGGGGTGCGTCCTGGCGCCAATCCTATTTTGTCTCTACATAAATGGGCTAGTAGATCATTTGCTTAGAGTAAAGGATAACGATGCCTCGAAGCTGGCGACCGGGCGTGTGCCCGCTTTGATGTTTGCGGACGACACCTTGCTGTTGTCCAAAACATCAACGGGCATCCAACGCACCCTGGACGGTTTCGCAGCATTCTGTGTAATGCGTGGGCTAGAGATAAACTTAGATAAAACTAAGTTTATGATTTTTAATCCCCCTAAACAGACTCGTCCTAATCCACTTTTGAATGGTATTCCTCTGGAAAGAGTCAAGACCTTTGAGTACCTAGGTATTACTCTAACGGAAAATTATGACTGGGGTTTTCAGACAGCAAAGGCGGCCCTTAGGTTATCCCAAGTGGTGGGTGGAATCGGTAAAGTTCACAGAATCTCAGATTTTAAGCCAGCGGCCCCGGTCGTAGAAATTTATAGACTTCAGGCCAGAATGGCTTCTATGTACGGGGCAGAATTATGGGGACACCAAAGAATAACCAGCCTCATGATGGTAGAACATGCCTTCATGAGGAATGTATTGGGTCTAACAGCCAGTACACCGCTCATTCCCTTACGTATGGACCTGGGGCTAGAACTATAGAGGAGGCAGTGGCATCATGGCCGATGTTGTATTGGAAAAGACTATGGTCAGTGCCTGAATTGGCTTCCTATAAAGAAGAATTTATAGAGGTGTGGGTTTCTTTAAAAACCAAGAAGACTCTGTGGCTTCTACGTATCAGGGCACTTAGCAAAAGGATTGGTCTACCTGATTTGTGGGATAATCCCGAAGTAAGTTGCCCACCGATAACTAAAGCAGAGCTGATACGTCATCTTAGGTATAAGAACTTATTATTCTTACAGAGGTGTACTAACGTAGGAAGACTGACGGCAGAGTTCCTCCAAGTAAAAATTGAACCTAGAATGGAGGATTTTCTGGATGTAATTTATCCCCACTTGCGAGGAAACTCTACATGCAGCTTAGGGTTGGCAGACTCCCACTCAGGGTATTTACCTCTAAATGGGCTAATACAGAGAACATTACGTGCCCGGCATGCAGTTATAAGCAAGGGGATGTATTCCACATTTTGTTTTTCTGCTCTGCTTACCAGGCAACAAGGAAATGTTGGTTGACCCCACTTTGTAGGAACTTAGGCTTTAGGCAATGTGCCCAAGCTTGTAGGGTCCTAAGGTACGACACCCACCCCCCTATTGTTTTTGCTGTCTCACGGTTTCTATTTGGTATGTGGCATAGACGGAAAAGTGTTTTATAACAACTATGTCTACTTATATACTTTATTCTGTACATCTTGATAGCTATTAAGGTTTAATTTATTTTTAGGCTTACATTTTACTGGATATATTATCTGTTGTCTTATTTATCTTGTGCTTGTATGTTTGTATTTTATCTGCACTTTTATGGTCTGTTATGACCGAAATAAAGTTATCAGTGAATGAATGAATGAAATGTATGTGTGTGAGTCTTTGCAGGTAGGAATGTAACCCACAAATAAAACACCTATGTTCTGTAAGCCCTGTGTGCTTCAATCGCAAATCACAAAGGTAACATTCCCATCTAATGCGGGGACTATAAAATCAGCTAATTTTAAAGTAAGTGTGTTAGACCTGGCACCTTAGCGTGGGTCTCCCTTCCATTTTTGCTGGTGTTAGATGCTTTGGGCACTGTGCCACTGCTGTCCAGTGCCACAGTGCAAGTGCAAGTGCTCCCTATTGTAAATAAATGTATGAATTAGAGATTCTGTGATTGGCTGGTTTGGTTTAGCTGTCAGACCCTTGTACAGTGCACCAGGAATGCCCAGGGATGGTAATCCAAATGCTGCTAGTGGGCTTGGAACGCTGGTTGTGCCACCCACTGAAGCAGCCTGTAAAAGTGTGTCTAAGGCCTGCCATTGCAGAGCCTGTGTGCAGTCTGGTACTCCCATACTGACTGTGCAAGTGCACCCACTAGCCAGTCCCTAAGCCTTCCCTTTTCTTCATATCAGACACCCCTATGGTAGGCCCAAGGGCAGGATGCATTGTAATTATAACGTAGGACATGCCCTTGTGTGTGTGGCATGTCCTATTAGTGAATTACAGCCATTTTCGTTTTTCACTATTGCAAGGGTACCTAGTCTCCATAGGCCAGAACAGGCAGTTAGATTATTTCATTTTATAATCCTAGCTGACACAGGGAACATGGTAGAAATTCAAGTTCAGTATGTCTGTACTCAGAATGATAAAATACATCTTTTAGTGAAGTTGGTTTTAACATTGTGTGTTTGAAAATACCACTATTAGAAAGTATTTTTTTGTCTAACTATCCAAGCCTGCCTCTGCTAGGTTGTGTATTCCTTGTCTGGAGTTTGAGTGACAGGGGCTGGGGGATGCCAGGAGACTGGGTGAGTCCACCCAGTGGTGAATAGAGAGATCTGCATCTAGATGGGAGGGAGGAGTTGCACCTGGGACCTGAACAGGGCTGTGCCTTCCCTTCACAATGCTTGCTCCACCCCCAGTGGTGCGTCTAATGTCTCTGCCCTGCACTGTGAAAGGAGAGAAGGACTCATGTAAACAGAGTGCTCCAGGACTGACAAGAACTGGTTTGGATTAGGCAAAGGCCCCTCTGCCCTCAAAGGACAAATGATTTTGAGGTATAAATAGTGGGACCCTGAACCCAAGAATTTAGATAATTTTTGGACAAAGAATAAGAAACTTTTCTGAGGAGAGGAACCTGAAGAAACTGAGGAGAGATTATCCCTAAGCGGAAGTGCTGCTTGGGAGATTGGCCTGCAGTGGTTGCCTGACTGCCAAAGAAAGGAGAGAGGAACTTTGTGTATACTTTCATCATTTTGTGTAAGGATCTCCAAGGGCTTGGAACAGCGCGTGCTTCCTGCTGAAGTCTCAGGGACAACAGACTTCACCCACCATCTCCTCAAGAGTTCTACTGAAGTGCCCGCAGTTGTGATGGACTTTTTGGGGACTTGCGTGTCGCTAGGAGCTGTAAGCGTGACTCAAGATCAAGAAGCGTGTCGCAGAACTGCCGCTTCACAACACGAAACGCCTCGCATCGACGGAGGAGAGGATCGACGTCGCAGCAGATGCCGCCGCATCCCCGGGAAGCATGTCGCAGGAATAGAGGATCGATGTCGCATTAGACGCCGCTTCATCTCCGAGAAGCGTGTCGCAGGGCCTGTCACGGCTCATCGCCAGAGAAGAGGATCGGCGTCGCAGCAGACACGCCCCATCACCGGGACGAGTGCAGCAGGGCCTGTCGTGGCTCATATAATTTTGGAAGCAACTCGCATCACCAGGAAGGAGGATCAACGTCGCAGCAGATGCCGCCGCATCACTGGGAAGCAGGTCGCAGGGCCTGTCGCGGCTCGCATCGTGTCAAGCATCTGGCATTGCCGGGGAGAGGATTGACGTCGCAGCAGACCCTGCCGCATCACCGGGAAGTGTATCACATCAAGGAGAAAGTGCCATCTTTGTTTCTTTGCACCCGATCTTCGACACATCACCGTCCTTGCGTGCCAGGGACTACCGCATTAACTACTGCATTACCTCTCTTGCAACACTTTTGTTGCCCTGCGTGTCTCATCTAAAGGTACATTGACTCAAAGTGTCGCATTTTAAGATCTAAAGAGAACTAAGCTAATTCTACTCCTTTAAGTATTGTGGATTTTTGTCGTTTGTGGTCTTGTGATAAGTCTATGTAAAGAATACTTATTTTTGATATAAAACCTGTGTGATGTCCATCTGTAGTGTTGTCACTGGATTACTGTTTGTGTTCACAAATGCTTCACACACTGCCTCTGAGATAAGCCTGTCTGCTTGTGCCAAGCTACCAAGGGGGTGAGCAGGGGTTATTTTAGCAGTGTGTCACCCTTACCCTGACTAGAGGCAAGGGTCCGTATTTGTCACAAGTACCTACCTGTGCCAAGTAGAGACCTCCAAATCTAACAAAGTGCATTACTGCAGTTTTCTGATATTTTTATAGCACCTTCCTGCTCTCCTTCCTCTGCTGCATTTGCACTTAAAGCAGCTGCAGCGTCTTCTTGGACAGACATCTTTTAAGGAAATTTTCTTTAGTACAGGAAAGAAAAAAGGTTTGCACAATGTGGAACTATAATCTTCCAAGCTTGAATTGACCTACAGCCAATGCATAGGGTATACTTACTCAGCTGCGCCAGATTTTTCCTCCCCACTCCAGACATCTCTGGGTATTTGTGAGTAGGGGTCTCTGTTAACACCTTGGCTGCTAAGGCAATTCCCGCTGGGTGCTGACTATTCAGAATTCCCATTGTTCATGACAAGGTCAGCTCGTCATAAGCACAGCTCCAGTGTACTGCATGACGAGCTGACCTTGTCATGAGCATCCAAAAGGTTAAAGCATGACTGAACTACTCAGATTTGACCGTTAAATAAGAACCAAACCAACTTGGGGGCCATGTCGTCTAGTTCCCACAAATCTATATAGGATCTGCATGTTTAGACAACATAAGCTAAGGGATTGGTGTCCAGACTGACTCCAGACACCCCCAAAGAATATATTAGTCTGTGGGCCAGCTAGCTCAATGTACCACCATAAGCCCAACAACCTTACCAAGGAGCAAATAGTTTCTGGCAACTATCGAACATGACAACCCTGACCTCTCAGGAATCAGTAAAACACTACAGTACTTTTCGCTCTGTCACTCATGCTCACTCGATCTGAGAGAGATATACAGAATAAACAGTGGGTACATTTTCCATAAGTATTTATTGAACCAGCATCATTCTAGTATAAAATACGTGTGCTGCAACAACCAATAACCAGAAACAGATGAATACGGTTATAAGCACCAACAGAGTAAATACCAGGTAGAATTCTACCATGGTGCTAAAACATTGAATATATATAGGAGTATAGATACATGGCAGTAATTAGGAGTACTCCTAAGATGCAAACCCAAACTAGATGTACCTAAGTGTACCTAACATGTGTGTCGGTGTATAGCCAAGAATCCCCTTAGAAAAGAGTCAATCCCATTACCTGATGGGAGAGAATGAAGGACCCCGTCTTGGTCCTGAGTTGGACACATCGTGAGGGATGTCAGACCATTGCATGCTAGAGTGTCTGCGTGCAGGGACTTCAGCGTTTCGTGTCAGCATTGAAGTTTTTTCTCCTCTGGTTTGCCCAGCAAAAATATGCGACTTATATGCCCGAAAGGTAACCTCAGGGGTTCTAACTAGATGTATCATGTTACTGTGGGCCTGTCAGCCATGGATGACGATAGTGGTAACTTTTATTAGACTTATTATGCAAAAGATGGCAATCATGCTCTGATACTAAGATTCCTCATGCATAATTGATGAGGCTAGTTTTCGAAGAACAGCTATTCAGCACCTAACTAGGTAAAAGGTCAGCACAAGAGCCATTATGTACAGCAAGGTAGGATAAAGTAGGTAAAAGGTTGTGCAACTACCTAGGCCTATATTGGGGTACATTGGAGATCATAACACTACTGTCCGTCCAGCTCCTTCAACAGTCCTCTATTCTTAGAGCCTACATTAAAAACAAATCTGGGATAGGGTGAATAAAAATGGCAGGGCACGTCAAATGTCCTATTTTGAAAACAGTGAGGAAATGGGGTGAATTCTTTCTTTTAAAGTTAGGGATAGAACTTGTTATAACAATATCCAGGAGATAAGGGATGTGAATGGTGTTCTTACTAATGATCCAGCCGCAATATGTGAGGTCTTTTGTCAATTCTACTAGGATGTTTATATCAAGGACTGTCCCGCCTCCACTGAGGAAATATCTCAATATATCAATTAATATTCGGACCAAAAGGTGGCTGTTATTCAGCTGTCTAAATTAGAGGTACCCATCACTCCCTTGGAAGTTATAAATGCCATTCTCTGGCCAGTGGGAAGGCGTCAGGCCCTGACCACATTCCATGGGGTTTTATTTCATCTTTGTGTAGATTTTGGCTCCGGTCTTAAGGGATTTGTTTATCTCTTTTGAGCCTTCTGACAGGGTCCAGGAGTCGTGGAGAGAGCTAAATATTGTTATTTGTTTTTTTAAAAGGGGAAAGATCTGACACTTTGTGGTTCATACCATCCCATCTCCTTAATCAATGCTGAGGCTAAAATCTATAAACGCGTACTTGCGAATCGGCTATCGATGATCATCTCGGACTTGGTCAATTCAAATCAGCATGGTTTCATCCCATGTCGGGACACAATATCGCATGTCAATGCAGCAATCTCGGCTCTGGAGGTTGCTTCTTCGGGTGGGGTAAAGTCGGCTCGATATGTCTGGATGCAGAGAAAGCATTTGACAGTGTCTCCGGACCCTTCATTTGGGGAGTTATGGAGTTTGCAGGCTTAGGTTACATTTTTGTCTCCAAAGTTAGGTGTTTGTATACCAGTCTTAAAGGCAAGGATTCACTGCGCAGGTCTAGTTTCAGGTCCCATCAATATTCTTTGAGGTACTCAGCAGAGTTTGCCCTCTTTCCGTTCTTAGAAATGGGGGTCTCTAGTTAGCAGAGGAAGGTGCCTTTGCCCAAATAGGGACTCTTGCTTCTAGTCATGGTAAGGGGAATACACACTTTAGATAACCCCTGCTCACCCCCTTGGTAGCTTGACATGAGCAGACAGTCTTATCCCTAAGGCAATGTGGAAATTGTTTGTACTCAAAACACACAATGAATACACCACAAATGGACGGCACACTAGTTTAGGAAAATAAAGTATCTTTATCTAAATTCAACAAGACCAAAATGACAAAAATCCAACTAGCACTTCAAAATAGTAATTTTAAGAATAAAGTTTGTAGAAAACAAATAGTACCACCTGGGGCTATTGTGATGTTATGTCAGCAATAAATACAAAGTACAGCACTGACTGCAAGGTGCGCAGCATCAGGCACAGTGTCACACAGACCCCCAAACAAACAGTACCTTTGGAAGACAAAGTCTATGATGATGCAGGGCATCGTGGAGGTCAGGTGTTGGTGCTGAGGTCGAGGATAGCTCCCTGGCTGCAATGGGGAAGGTAAGGGATAGTGTCCGTGAGGAGGCTAAGCGTGGAATCCAGGGCAGTGGAAGTTGGTTGCATCAGCGGTGAGGTCTCGGATCCAGTGAGGGGATGTAAAATCAGTGGGTCTGTGGAGTCATCCTCAGTGGTTATCGGTGCCACGATAACAGGATGCAGGCACTGATAGTGATCGAGTATGTGCGAGTGCTGTCGTCAGACACGGTCGATAACTGAAGGAGTCAGCAGGCATTGATGGGCACCAGAGCTGTTGTGCAGGCTGGTCGGGGGTTGTGCACTTCACGAATGGTGCCCCTGGCCTTGGTGCAGGTCGCAACATCTTAGCGGCATCACTGATGGTGTTGGAGATAGGTTTTCTTGCTTATTTAAGTTGCTTCTAGCTCCCAACAGCAGGAACAACCTTCAGAGGCCCACAACTGGAATAGGCACCTCCTGGCAGGTCAGAACTCTCAGCAATAGAGTGCAGGGGAGCTGGGGGTGAAGTCTTTGTGTCCCTGAGTCTTCGTAACAGGAGTCCCACACATACAGGCGTTTGGGGATTCTTCTTAAAGCAGGTTCCCAGCAAAGTTTGAATCTTTTTCTTGTCCTTGGCAGAAGCAGCAACTGCAGGCCAACCCCACACAGCACACAAAAGGGGCAGCACACCTCCTCACAGATCTCTAGCTCTTCTCCTTGGCAAAGGTTCCTCTTGAGTCCAGAAGTGATCTAAAGTTCTGGGGATTAAGTACCACTACTTATACCCCATTTTGACTTTGTTCTTCTTTGTGCAAGGGTCTCTGAGCCCAGTCCAAATCAGTTCTGCCCTCATTGTAAATGTAAATGTAGTTGAGCTTATATAGCGCACAGCTACCCGCAGTGGGTTTCCCGGCGCTTGCTTAGGGAACCCTTCCTGGTATTCCCCTGTGAGATAGCAGGGTATCCACAAGGTGAAAGTCAGGCATCCCGCCGCGAGGGGCCGTTGTGGAGATTAAGCAAGCTATTGCCCAGAGTCGCAGAGTGTGAACCCGTGAGTCAAGGAGGCACCGGGGCGAGAATTATCGAGTCTGTGGAATTTTTAGCCCAAGACCCCGCCGAGGCGGGGAATTGAACCCTGGTCCAGGACCGATCTCAGCTTCCGGGTCTGCTGCCTCTAACCCCTGAGCCACACTTCTCCACTTATTGGTGGAGTATGACCACTCGGGGTGGGGACAGCATTGTGCAAGGGAGACAGGCCCTATTCAGGTGCAAGGAAAATAGCTCTGAGTCGTTTAGGAAGGACCAGACACACCTCAATACCCCCATTGGCTGTCTACAGTGAATGCACATTCCCAGCTCCTGTCACTCCAAAAACATTCAATCCACAAACAGACAGAGCCATACAGAATAGTGAAACAAGAAAATCTCTACTTTCTAACAGTGGCAATTTCAAATCCACAATTTAAAAACCATCATTACTAAAAGATGTGTTACTAAATTCTGAGTTCAGAGAGCCTAAACTTTATTTCTCCATCTTGTCCCAATGTTACAAAGTATCTCCGATTATTTCCTATGGGACAGATAGCCTTTCAATAGTGAAAAATGAATTTCGCATGCACTGCTCCATGCCAATGGAGGTACATTGGGCCTCCCTGAGGGGTGTCTTACATGTAAGAAAAGGAAAGTTTAGGGCCTGGCAAGTGGGTGCACTTGCCAGGACGACATCGCAGTTTAAAACTGTTCACCTAGCCTTGAAATGGTCTTGTATCAGGGTACATCACCTACAATGTATTAACAATTGGTATTATACTCTTCATCATCTCATTTAATGAAGTTTCAAACAGATGACCAGTTTTTCTGCTGTGAATTGGCAAGCGCTAATGTGGTGCACATGTTTGCATCTTGGGCAACACTGCTTTTGTATTGGGAATTTGCCTTCGGTAGGCTCCATTCTTTCTCAAACTTGGAAGTTGTAGCAGTTCTGAAGTGGATTATGTTGGGTCATTCACCAGTTATTCCCCCTATCTGTCGGGCTTTTTCTTCTTTTTTATCTCGCTAGCATGATTTTGGCTTTCTAGAGAGTCTCCTGATCCTTCAATCTGGTTGCGGGAATTCCTGAGCATAGGTAGACTGAAGCTGGTTTTAATTGAAAATGATTCTTGCAGAAAAAAGTTCATTAGAATTTGCGACCCCTTCCGAGGCTATTTGGCCAATGTACGCTGCTCAACAGGACATGTCCACTTCACACTTTCTCGCCATTTCTTCCATTCTTGATTTGGTGCTCCCCTCCAACTATTTTTGATTATTTAGTACATAAAGGTTTGTTCTTCTCTCTTTTTCTATTCTATTTCTGGGGAGAAAAGTCTTCATTTTGGTCTCTCTTTGGGTCATTGTATTAAAAAAAAGTTAATACTTCTAATAATTCTATAAGGGGAGCTTGCTGTGCTTCTGGGGGCTACCACAAGCAGAAAAGTACCTACACAACAAAGCCCCGCAGGGTTTTGTGGGACACTCCTCCTAGAGCAGTGAATATTAAGGTAGCAGTTCTGCTTCTCTATGGTTTTTCTGTTCTGGCATACCCATTCCCACCAGAGCACCTCATCATGCCGCCTTTGATAGGGACTGCTCAGGGAATCCACCGAGTCGTGGCTGCTCCAGGTAAGAGCGGTGGGGCGGTTTGGCAGGCTGGGGGGATTTCAAGAGACAATCATTTATTTCATTTTCCCTTGTGGTCATCTTTCAAAATCCCCCCAGCCGGCCATACTGCCCTACTGCTCCTACATGCAGCAGCTGTGGCTGCGCCCACCCTGGAAGCCCCTGCTGGCTCCCAGCAATGACGCATCTCTTTTGCTGCCTGCAGGAGCTGGCAGCTCTTCTCACCTGCCCACTCCTGCATGCAGGGATTTCTTTGTGTGCATTGGCCACCCACTTTCCCAGACACAGTCATGGGAAGTGTTGCGGGCCCACCATGACTGGGGGGGATGCAGTAGTGCTCACGCTGAACTTCTGACCTTTGGGGAGACTGGAGATGGGGTCTCAGTCCCCTTCCTAAATAGGAATGGCACGGGGATGGGGTACAGGGAACATGAGAGAGTCAGGAGAGGGGACCCGTCACAAGTGCCTTACCTGCCTTCAACAAATTACACCTTGAATCCTGTGCTGAGCTCTGGGCCCTGGCCCACCCTAGCGGATAAAGTAGGAAATGGTAGCAGAGCCCCACACACTTCATCACCCGTAAAAGGTCACCCAATTTTCGAATGCCATATCTTGGGCCCTGTTGGGGTGTCTTGGGGTATTTTACTCCTGGTGGTGAACTGTAGACACCAGCAGCAATTGCAGAAGATCTCTTCGCTCCCTGAGCCAGCCGTATTCCTTGTCTTGGTTTCTGGGTGAATAAATCCAAGGCTTTCCCCAAACTGGTCCTCAGGGGGTATAAGTGGGGGACCCACTGTTCCTAGAGGTCAACTGGGCAGACTCCTTAGTCCTTTCTGGGAATCAGGGGGTTCTTTCTTCCAGTTGTCCATGATGGTCCCAGGGTCCAATCGTAAAGCACAGAAAAATCGCCAGTCAAGAGTTGTGCAAGACTTCCTGAAGAGGAGAGGAAGGTTGCAGAAGTCAGGCATCCCTAGCCAATCCTTAGGTGCCATGCCACCTCTCCACCTCTGTCTCAACCCTCCTGCATAGCAAGCTGGGACAGTTGAAAATAGCATCACCCAGGAGCCGCTGCTAATATCTGCCCCTTTGATCTCAGCTCCGTCCCTCACTGACATCACTGCCAGGGTCTTGCACACCAAGAATTTCAAAGAGAGCCCCCTCCTGGGTAGGCTCCAGTTGTCTAGACTCCCTCCTTTGCTGAGTGGACTTGAAAAGGCCCGGCCCTGATACAGTCTGCAAGATGATTCCACCCACCCCTTTTCTCCTCAAAAACAGTGTAAAATACTGTTAATTGCTCCATTTGGTCCTTCTGCGGGAGACAATTGTAATTAACTGGGCACAGAAGGGTAACAGAAGGCCTGGGCTCTGATCCTAAGCCGAGTCATGAAAATATGACAAGTCTCGATGACCCATAGAGTGTACAGATATCATTTGGGAAATTGAAGAATTGATTTTCCCACACAGGTTACTCCCCAATGTGATATGTCAATGGTCACTGTAGGCCAAAAGGAAGTGGAACTGCAATCTAAACAGTAAATCACACTGAAATTCCCTTTTAGTTTACATTAACATATTAAGGCCTACCCAAGGTCAATAGCTAATACTGCAGAGGTCCCATTGCGCCAAGCTACCTGTGCCCAGTTACCAGGCTCCGCATGACAGTCATCCATACATTCACTGAGACACCTAATCACTCACTTATATAGTCAGTCACTCACCCACTGATTCATCGATACAGGCACTCATACATCCAATGATTCACCAAATACACCTTGGTAAATATATATTTTACACTCATAAACATTTTAAAAACACTCACAGTTACAGGATAATGTCATCAGTGATGCCGTCAGTGATGTCATTTGTGATGTCGTCAGCAATGCCATGAGTGATGCCACTGACCATGTCATGAGTGATGTAATATGTGAGGTAATAAGCAGTGCATGACAGGGAGCGCAAGTTCACTATTTTTTTATGAGTGAAACATGAGCCTTACTATAACGTCCCTGTAACCTTTGCTTTTGCAGAGTTGTGGAGAAGGGAGCATGGCCTTCTCAGCATTCCCGCTGAGTGGGACATACAGGAGATAACAGAAGGGCTTGTTAACCCGCAAGGACCCTCAGGAGCCAAGGGAACTCCATCCCCCAGCTAGCAGTGAGCCAGGAAGAATGTTTGCAGAGTGATGTAGAAAGGGGGCATAGCCTTCAAAGACCTCTCAGCAATCCATCTATGTTGGACTTACTGGAGGTAACAGGAGGGGCAGTTATACCAAGATGGTTGCAAATAGTTCCTAGTTTGAAGTGTTGGCAGCCAATCTGATCTCAGCATTTTGAGGACGGGTAGCTGAGCCTTTACATCCCTATATATACAAATTAAAATCTCTGGACCAACGGCTACCTTTCTGCCAAATTTGGTGTGATTTGGTCCAGCAGTTCGAGTTGTAGGAGTGTCTAAAGTTCCTATTGGAGTTTCACCCCGAAACTTTCAAGACAGCAGCTGAAATGAGCGTCATACTAGTTTTGAACATTTTGGTAAGATTCAACAACAGCACCAACGTTATTGAATCACTGTTTCATTCTTATTATAGTGTTAGTAAGTTTAGGTATAGAGCATGTTGTATACAGCCCAAAAAAAAATTTGGAATCAGTGGTAAGGCCGTATGGGTTCACAATTCAACTTTGCTTAAATTCTAATGGCAAGATGTATGACCATTTTGTTTTGCGGGTCGCAAATTGTGATTTTTTGCAACTTGCAATTTGCGACAAGTAATGTGTCTCAGAAAGTTCCCAATGGGGCCTCAAATTTGACCTACTTCATCAACGTTCATGAGGCAGGTCACAATTTGTGACCCATTGGGAATGGGCAATGACAAAGGGATGGTCGCCTGTGTTTGCTTTTTAAGTATTTTTTCCAATGCACCCGTTTTCTTTAATGGAAAATGGGATGCATTTAAAAATAAATGAAAAGTTTCCTTTTTATTTTCTAAGGCCAGGCAGCGGTCCCTGAGGACCCATTCCCGTTTGTGACTGGCTTACTACCAGTTTGAAATAGGCGGTTACTGCGATTGTTTTGCGACCACATGTGCGGTCGCAAAACAAGCATACTTAGGGTTTGTACATGCTACAACCTTTTTTAGCAGTTGATAACAGACTTAAAGACCGCCTTCGACCTGGTGCCCCGCGATAAACTTTGGCAGGTGCTGCAAGATCTGGGCCTCCCCATTTTTCTTCTTGACTTTATTATGAAACTCCACGAGGGGAACTATGCCAAAATCAGATGGGGGGACCAGCGACAGTTGACTGAGAGGGTGACTGTGAACAGGGGGTTCGCCAGGGCTGTGTGATGGCCCCGACTTTGTTCTCTCTCTTTGTTAATGGGGTGGTAGACCATTTGAGAGATGACCCAGCCGATGCTCCAGTCCTGGTGGGGGAGAAAATACCCACCCTGCTCTTTGCCAATGATACCCTCCTGATGTCCAAAACCCCAGAAGGCCTTCAAAAACTGCTGGACAGGTTTAGCTTATTCTGTGTGGAAAGGGGCCTAACCATCAACACCTCCAAGACAAAGCTAATGATCCAGTCACCTTCAAAAAGATTTAGGAACAATATTTCCCTCAATGGGACTCCACTAGAGGTGGTTGAGTCATTTGACTATTTGGGAGTAAAGGTTAACAACATGATGAAATGGAATTTCCACATAGCCAAAATGCTTCTCAATCACAAGCGAGTCTCAGGAGCAATTCTAAGAGAACAGGGGGGTCTACCTGTAAACCAATAGCTCCGGCCCTTGTGGTGTACGAAGGGAAAGCACTGTCTTCGGCAGTATACGGGTCTGAACTATGGGGCTTTGAGAACACTACTGACCTGGTTAGATCTGAGAATAAGTCTCTTAGAGATCTGGTTTCCCTCCCAGTTTCTACCCCTTTAAAGCCCCCTTCTCAGGACATGGGTAAACGCTCAATTAAAGACATAGTTCGTCTTCGCCCATTATTATTCTGGGTGCGCTTGAGAAGGACACCTAAACTGGCAAACTATGCGGCCGCCCTTGACGAACTTATTAAATTGAACAGCTGTAATAAGATCAAGTGGATAAGTAAACTGAGACAGTTGGTTTCAAACTTAGGGTTGAGCGAAACTTGGGTGAGTCAGTGCCCGCCACCCAAGCAAACTATTAAGAAAATATACTGGGATTGGGTGCAGGCGGAGGAGTCACATAGATCTAAATGGGGGCCCCCCACCGAACAGTTTCTGGAGTATAAACCTGTTAGGAAGCTCGAACCATTTCTCGACTTCATACAAAATCCCAGAGACAGGTCACTTTATTTAAAGCTGAGGTTCGGGACCCTTCCGCTAAATGAAATTACAGCAGGCTGGAAAAGGTCTGGTTCCCCACCTGTTCCCTGCCCAGGGTGTACAGCTCCTACGGAGTCATTAGCCCATTTTCTTTTTGCATGTAAAGCATACAGGGTGGCGAGAAGAATATGGTTGAAACCAATCTGTAAAGAGTTGGGTTTTAGACACCATAGGATGGCTCAACGCATTTTAACAACTGACACAACGTCTTTGGCCATTGTTTGCGGGGTAGCAAAGTACTTGGGTAGTGCCTGGCAGACCCGTACAAAGTTGTTAAAGAATAATATGAGTTAGGTGACTGCGGGTCTATGCAGATTGCTGTCCCTCGATTATACTGTAGCAGCCCTTTTGGACTCTTGGTTTTTATTGTATATATTCTTATATTGTATTTTATCGCCATGTATATTGGCTGTTTGTATTATTGGATTGTTTTTATGATTGGAAGATGTACATACTTTTATGATAAAAAATGTATCGAATAAAGTACATACAAATAAACAAACAGTTGATGAAAGCCTGATTTTCCATTTGTGACCGCTAAAAAGGTCACCCATCTGGCCCTTAAGGCCTTATTACGACTTTGGTGGCCCTCCAGCGGTGCCGCTGCCACACCATCTGCTGAAGGACTGTCAAAGCTGGGGTGCGCGCGCCTGCTGGACTACGAGTTTCATCTTGGTTAAACTGGTGGTGCTGTGGACATCTCACAGCAGTCTAACTGCAGTGGACTGATAGGATCATAGGAGAGCCTAACTTTCAGCCCACTGCCGTGAAAGTGTCTGGAGCATGTCCCTGCATAGTGCAGCATGCATGTCATACCGAGCAGGAACAGGGGTGCAATTCCAAGGAGGCACATCATGTGCCCTCTGCATGCACCCACAGGACCTGGAACAGCACAGGGGCCCTGTTAGGGCCCACTTGGTTGCCTCTCTGCTACCCTTTTCATGGCGGACTCACCACCATGAAAGAGGCAGCAGACGATCAACTTGTAATATGCTAGGCAGTGCCACAGCGGAACCACCAGCCTTTTGCAGCTCCCTTTACCACCTACCTCATAATACTGTAAGTGGGCCTGCAGTGTGGCGGTGGTCAGACCACCACGGCAAGTACGGCGGTCCTATGGACTGCCAGACTTCTAATAAGGCCCTTAATCATTAGTTGAAGGGGCTGACACAACCAAACGTGAACCATTGAGGAAAAACAAGGAACACTTGTGGCCATGCATCAATAACCCAGAAATTATTTTGTATGCATACGTTATCATGTATGTGTGTTCCTCATTTGGTAGAATACATTTAAATATTGTGCTACAAAGCTTTATTTTAATTCCAAAATGTTATGGTCTAAAGTTTTCATAAAGCACCAATGTAGACAGAGAAAATGCAATAAAAATATTTAATAAGGCGATTGAACAATGCGGCACAGAGACAGTCGCATGCAAGAAATCTAAAAAAAGAAAGCTGCATGGCTCTCTTCCTCTATTTTGGTTTCTCTAAATCTTCCTAGCATTACCAATAAAGGTTCTTTGTGGCACAATTATGCACAAGCTTATAGCCATTCTGTGGAAACGCAGCATAGTCAATAATTTAAAGTTAAGATTTTCTGACCTCCTTGCAAGGTAATATTACATTTCCTTCAGGTTATACCTTCACCGCAAAATGCATTACAGAGAATAGCACACTTGAGTGTAAATCTCTTAGGTCAAACAGGAGAGCAAAATCAATATCTCAGAGTCCAAATTCATTTTATAAATGCTTGAGAAGCATCTTTCTTATTCTATCATGAACATACGATTGGAAGGGAAAATTTGACAGTGATTAAATAGGATAATTTTTTTCAGAATACCATATATTGATATATTGCTAATAGAGTTGAATATGAGGTGGAACTTATATTTATACAACTAATGCTACAGAACTAATAGGACCCATAAACCAAATATGTTTATATTAATGTAATATGTGTACCAGTCCATTATGTCATTGGCAGTCATTTTATTCACAGACTAAAATTAAGAATATGTTCTCAAAAACAGCTGAAAGATTTACAACAAATAACAAAAATCATGCTTGCTAAGAGTAACATCACTGCACCATGTGAAATCACATCACTGATGGCAACGCTGTTCAGGGTGGCAGCTCCAGTAATACTTACTTTAGGGCACTTTGCTGACCTTGTCATAGGGTCAGAACACCAACATTTAAAAAGTGGGCCTATTGGGTTTATTAAAAGGTCAGCATATCAACATAAATAAAGCAGACCTAATGCCTTTGTCAAGAAATCACAAATAATTATCATCAAATGTATATTTCATTCATTCAAACATTACAATGTTTAAAAAAGTGATTCTCATAAAACATTTAAAAAAAATATTTATGAGTCTTCCCTACACCATTTTCAGCCTGCAAAATGCAGCCATAAAAACCACAAGAGGGCCCTGCAATCTAGCTGAGGAGCATAGAGCTCCAGCTGGGAGTGGCTTAAATAAATGAGGTAAGCTCTCCTTGATTCATGGATTTAATGACCCAGTAGACTTACAGTTGGGGTCTGCTTAAACAAATGCTTAGTGGTACCCCTGCCCCCTTTAGGGGTACCACCCGGATCCCAAACTAATCAGTTAAGTCCATTATGGGGCGCACCATGCCAAAGCAGTGCCTGTGCCCACCAGGAAAACCAGATCTTTAATTTTTGTTGGAGGATGTGGGGAGCCTTCTTTCTCCTCGGGTAGGAGCATATAAGTCTTCCCTGATTGTGCTCTCATTGGCAGGGACACAACGGTGTGCTAGGTGATGGGGTTCCCAGGACACCATCCAAGACCAGGCTCATGCAGTCCATGGGGCCATACAATGGCTCAGGGAGTGGGATGCACATGCCTTCCTGCCTTTTAATTAAATAGCCCGGGTAGATGGGGTCCTCAGGGCCTTTGGAAAATGTATTTACCCCAGGTCCTGGACCAACGGGTTATTTTTTCAGTGATGGCTGTTTACAAATTTTATAATGGATTCATGAATTCACCGCAAATTTGTGGTAACATTTAAAAAAAATAGTTTTAGTACCCAGGTCATGTCTGTCTGGGATACCTTCACCAGGCCTAGGGAGGAAGAGTATCTCTACCCTGCCCCCTTCTTTGTTATTTTTACATTCTTTTCAGGACATGGGAATAAGTCCTAGAGTCCTGATGCTTCATCTTTTTATGGGGGAGGGGACATGCAGTTCCCTCCATGAGATTTACGGCGCTCCAGTGACCCTATACCTATGCTAGTATTGTAGTAATTAAGAAGGGGCCTTCCACCCCCCACCCACCAGCCATGGTAAGCCTTTCTGCGCTTCCACTAAGTGGGAGCAGAAGGCTGCTCTTGGTGGGTGGAGGGAACAAAAGTTTCTTCATGCCCATGCTCTTGGCATAAGCTTAAGGCTGTAGGGAGTGGGGATTGGGCATCAGCAAGGGGTTCAGAGCAAGGTTGGCCACAGGCCAGGCCCATCCCCAAACTGCACATCGCACGGTCAAATGGTGAGCACTATGGGGTGTAGGGGGCTCACAGGGGTGAGGCCCTGGCCCGACTGTAGGCCAGGCCCGGCACCCAACCCACACCACACATGGCCAAAAGGCAGACAGCTCCTGTGACTTCTGCATTCCAGACTTTACTGAAGGTGCACAGGTCAGTGTTAGAAGGTGGATTTACTTCCCTCTGATTTTGCCCTACCACATTGATTTTTAAATGGACAAATATTCTTTTTCTCCCCCCTGGTGTTGAGTTTCATAAAAATGATAGTAATGTACACCCTGATGTATGTACACATAGTAGCAGCAGTACCAATAAATGCAATATCGATATACGCTGTAACATATGCATGCTCAGTGATATCAATACCAGTAAATCCAATGATGAAGTACATCCTAACTTAGCCATGCATAATGGTGTCAATCTCAGTGATTGCAATGTTTATGTATGTTTCTACACCTGCATGTATAATAATGAGGTTATTGGTTAATATGATATCAATGACTGCCATGCTGCATGTGCACACACTCACAAACTCGTATGATTGCTGTCAGATTCTTACGAGATGACCTCTCCATCAACTCCATCTCAGAGATACATGGACAGACAGGCCCTGTTACTCAAACCCAAGCCTTCCAATTGACAGGTCACAGGTGGGGTTCCACTTAACTAAAGACAAATGAGTACCCAGGAAATAATCCTGATCAATCCCACAGATAGGTAGTTACACCACAAACAAGACCAAGGAAATTGGCCCCAAGAAAACACATTTTGCCAAAGGTGCACTTTCCCAAATACCACAAACTTAGATGCCACATGTAGTTGAGAACATTCAGCCAAACAGGACACAACATGTACACCTCACAAAACGATCATGTGCTCACTGCACTGGATATCTGGACACGCACACATTGGCCCACACTAACTCCCCCTGAGGTTGAGAGCAATCAGTGTCCCCCTTATCAAATGGTTGTACTTGGTACTTATGACTATGATGCTATTCAAAGAATATTGAAGTGTTTTACTGTATCAACAAAATGTATATACGTGCGGTCAAAACTTCTGTACTCCAAGTCTATCTTCAGACGCAACTCTGTGAATACTCTCCCAGCCACTGAGTTTTATTAAACTAACTTGTTCCTGTTTTCCCAAACGCTTCTTGTCTTTTCATTTATTTAAGTTAAATTCATACTCGAGCAACACTTGGCCCCACGTCAGATTCTCTCACCTAGTCTAATTTCCTGCAGTCTATGTTTTTTGATCACAGTGGCGCTTTACATTCCATGTTGGTTCTGGTGAGGTGTCCTTAAATTCGCCCCTATTACCTTGCCTTTCACTTAGTGTGGTAGTAGTTGATTCATTAGTGGCTTATTTTTACTGGCCTGGTGGGGATGCTACCTGATTGGAATTTCTGTTCATCACATTCCAAAGCTGGCAGTATTTTTCAAGTAGCAAGATTTGATCCTGTTTTTCTTCACTTTCTCTGTTGGATACCTCCTCTTGGATGTACATTGTGCTCTTAATTTCCATTTCATGGTGATGATCCATGAACACCCTTAGAGTTGAAACGCTTGTGACATTTCATGGTAAATAGACCTGTTGGAGTCATATTGGCCACAAGGGATTATGTACTAAATTTGAACAATATCTACATAGGTCCCTACATATTCTCTTCATAAACTAACATTTTGGAATTTGTTGTCTTGCACAATTTTTTATTCAGTAACACTTTATTAGGCCCTTTGGGGTAGATTTACGAGACCCATGCGACACTTTTGTGCTGCAGTTGCGTCACTTTTTGTGACGCAGCGGCAGCATATACAATGCATCATGTTGCAGTCCATTTACGTGACAAACCTAGGGCGATGCGTCACATTGTAAAGCCCTGTGCCACATTATACCTGGGTCAAGTGTAAAGTATGCAGGGTGGGTGTTTCCACGCAAGAAAGTCTTGGCGAAGTGGCGCAGTGAAATTTACAATATTTCCCTGAACCCCTTCTTGGATCCCACTGCATCAAAATCCTACACCTGCTTGGAGCAGGCATAAGAGGTGACGGAGTGTACTAAGAAGAGGGCTCCTGTTGCATTCCTGGAGTTGCATCATGTTTGCGACACAACTCCAGAAATGTATGACTATTTGCGCATACAGATGCCTCAGAATTTCTGACGCATCTGTCACTCCTTGAGCCATGGTGCGTCGTATTGTAAATACACTACATCCATGGTGGCGCAAGGGCTTTGCACACAGGCTCAGGGAAACTGACACATCTCTGCATATACGTCAGTTTCTTGTAAATAAGTCCCTTATTTGTTGTTTGCTTAACCTGCGCCGAGTGACCATTCATAGAGCACTATATTTACTGAAGACCTTTGTTCATTCATTTGAATCATGCCCTAATGAGATTTGTTGTTATATGTTTCCACAGTATCATTAAATATGCCTATTACAACATGTAGTACACGCATAGTCATTTAAATATCTGGCTATACATTAAGGATATTTTCCTTAAGCAAATAGGAATAATATTTATCTTATAACTTATATATGTTTTGTGATAATTATTCTCGGTTTCAGCGTTGTTGTTGCTCTACAAAGACTGTGGATGAGCACAAGCTGGGGGTTGGGCACAGAGCCTGCTCAAAGGCCAGGCCTGGCGCCCAATAACACTCCATGTGTACAGATTGACATCTTACTTCCAGTTGAATAAAACCACAGAAATTAACTGAAAAAAACAAAGGTTAAATTTACGTTATAGTTAGGTGATAATGCAAGTTGAAATATACCATTTTAAATGAACAACACCGATGAAATATACCAGTTGTAGTTATCTCAAGGAACTATAACTTGTGCTCTAAAGTAAATATAACTCCTTACCCTTGCCATACACTGCTACTCACCTCCCATATTGCATCATTTATTACATCTTCAGTTACATCCCTGATGACATCACTGCAACATCTGAAATTACATCACTGATGACATTACTCTAAATGGTGAGGAAGTGAGTTATAGTTACTTTAGAGCACGTGTTACAGTTACTTGAGATAGCAGTAACTGATGAATTTCAGTGGTTTTGTGTGTTTAAAACGATATGTTTAAAAAGGTATGTTTTGGGGTGTGGGTTGGACGTCTCTGTATGGTGGCCTGATTGGAAGGTGGTGGGCACTATGAACCTATTGGTACGCTGGTTTGAGGGTACCTTACATGTCTTTTCTCTCGACACTGCTAGTCTTGGTGCGCCGACCGAGCACTGATTCCAAAATGGACACCAGTCCCAGATTCTCAGTGAGAGTTGCTCAGTAATGAATTGCCAAATAAGCCTTCAGCTTTAATTTCTGTCTCTCTTTTGTGATCCAACTGAGGCCACCTTCTTTGGAACCTGCTTCCACCCCTTGCTGAGTGTTGATACCTCACTGGGTCTGTTGGGAGCCTCTTTTATCTGGCCTGGCCTGGCTCTAGGATGGTGTCCTGCCGTGTGGCTTTCTGCTAGATCTGGTACTTTTGACTCTTACAATTTGGCTATCAAAGCGTTGTTATGACCGAAAATGCTCATTATACTTACCTTGGTCTGAATCTGGCTGCCCATGCCTCTTCATGTCTGATTATACTCATGTTTCTCCTCGAAGCTATAGAAGTAACTCGCTTCAATCTGAAACTTGAGTTTGAATGATTTTGAGTCCTAATTAACCCATCTCAGGTGGTTGCCTCTACTATTCCTTGACTTTAATTTTTCATACTTATTCTTACAAACTAAGATGGTGTGTACGATTGTTACTGTGTTTTGACCTTTCTCATATGGGCTCAAGTCAAGGATATTGCTCTACCAAACTATCTGTCTGTGTGCGCTCTTTGTGATCTCTGCACGATTATCTTTACATTTCTGGTTTCTGCTCTGTTCACTAGTGGAGATAAAACCATAGTAGAAAAAGAAATCAAGACACGTCACAAACATACTAAAGAAGATCCCTGGCTTCCTGACTCACCTGTCAAAGGGAAAGTCCATGATCTCACTAAATCCACCAAGTCTAAAACATATATGATGCAACAGGAATTGTGCACAATCAAATCTGACATCAGTACAATAAACACCATAGTGACCTCTGCAGAAATGTGAATTAGCTATTTGGAAGAAAAATCTACTAGCCTAAGAAAGGATGTCCAGAAATTACAGCTTACAATTATAACTCTGCAGTAGGATGTAGACGAATTGGAAGATAAAATTGCAGGGGAAACCTGCATATGTTTGGAGTGCCTGAAGGCTCAAAGGACTCATCAGAATCCTGCATTGCCTTACTGGAAAAACGTCTAGCACAAATTAATGGCTTACCCTTTATGAAAGCATTTGAATTGAAAAGGGCACAGTGCGTCCCTATGTTCAGGACTGCCAATAGAAATATTGCACACCAGATTGTCTGTCGGCCTTCATGCTAACAGCATGTTGAAGTGATCCTCATCCATATGTGCAAACATAATCACATATTGTTGAAAGCCAAAACATCTTAATCTTCCAGGACTACTCTAAACCTACACTAGAAAATAGAAACGGTTTCCTGCAACTCCGACCCAGACTTAAGAGATCAAACCTCCAGTTTTTCTTCATCGACCCAATGAAATTTAAAGTCCTTGCTGATAGAAGACACCATATCTTCAATCATTTCAGAGACTTACAGTCTTTTTTTAATGAGAGAGATGGCATTCTAATGGACATCTGTCAAGCCTCCTCCTCCAAGCCTTTACCGACATCCTGCATTTCATTCCAGCCTAATTACTAAGCCAGTTGCATGTCAACTTCGACAGTCTGTTTTTCCCCTTAAAATGGTTTCATCCTTTGGTTGAATAAAGCTTTATATATATAATCTTTGTATCTCTCTGCCTATGTTACAGGTTACTAACTTGTATCTCACAACTCTTGCAGTACCATAAAAAAGACTATAGCTGTGCTGTCCAGGTGTCCTTATGCTGGTGTATTGGTTGCCTAATAGCTTGTGCCTTATTATTATAAACCATAGTCCTCCATGTGGGCCACATGTTAATGGCCATTACCTTTGTAACATGTGTTTCTTCTTCTACTATGTTATTAAACCTGCTATAAGGTTTCCACTGGAAACGTACGTATTTTGTCTTAACCTGATCCCTATTGTTGTATCTCTTCGGATTTCTCTCATTTGTGGACCACTGTTTATTTATCTTTGATTGGCAATTGCATTTCCATGGTGGCTGGGTATCAACCTGCTGTCATTTCCCTCAAGTTCAATGTTCAGTGTGTGCTGGGTGGGTGGTCCTTGGGTGGATAAGGGAGGGGTTCCTGGATGGGTTTCATTTTGAATACCTTTGTTGTTTCATGATACGTTGTTATGCATTTCTTTTTTTGACTACTGAAATATTGTATGGCTTGACTTTTCTGTTTTTGTTGATATATATTTTCTAGAGACAATCCTCCTTCAGACTGGTCTGGATCAAGGTATCTTGGTACCAATGTCACACCAACTGTCGGCTAATGTGGTTCTCGTGGCTGGCCTGTAGACTCATGACTCTCTATGACCACCTTTATTGTAGCGCCTTCTTCAACCTTTCGGTTATACATCCAGTAACCATATACATCCTCATGCTGCAGGTCTAACAATCCCCTGGATGTAGCTATGAGGAACCAGCTGTGCCACAATGGAGCAGGCTGAGCTGAGGCAGATCATATCCATAAATACACAGTTCCCATGGGCCATGGGGAGAGTGCTGTGGGGGAAACTCTGGGACATGAAGAGGAGGACCCATCGCAGGACCTCATTGAAAGATATTCTCCGGGTGATAACGGAGCTTCGAGTCACCTTAGAGCCGAAGCTGGATTCAGTCACTGAGGACAAGATGAAGTTGGTGGAATCTAACATTGATGGACTGCAATCAAAGACTAAACGCTTGGAGGACCAGGTTCTCAACTTGACTAAGAATCAGAAGGACATCCTGACCCGCCTAGATGATCAGAAAGGCAGAGCCCAGCACAATTATATCCATGTGGTAGGAGTGCCGGAAGGCATGGAGGGAACGTCGGTGGATCACTTTTTAGAGGGCTTGATCTCAAACAAACTAAAGCCAAAGCACCTCTCTAAATTCATCTCTATTGAGAGGTCTTACCGGGCCCTGGGGCCAGGGTCTAAATGGGGAGCTCCCCCTGCACGATAATAGACTACCTGCTCAATTATAGTGACAGAGATGCCATCATGCAGACAGTGCATCAGCAAGGCAATTTACAACACAAAAACGCCACAATCCAATTTTTTCTGGACTTCACGCTCCAAGTACAGTGACAACGGCAGACCTTCGATGCAGTGAAATAGGCCCTATGGGACCAAAACATTAAATACATGATGCTGTTTCCTGCTAAGTTGAAAATCATCGCAGAGGGCAAGACCTTTTTCTTCAACACGCCGGAGGAGGCGCGTGACTGGCTCGAGGGCTGGAGAACGGTTGGGCACGGAGGGAACAGGACCCAAGAACACAGCCCCAGGGAGTGAGATGGTGAACAGAGAGGCAAGGACCAAGCAGTTGACCACGAACCTCAGTGGCACCAATCAGATAAGTGACCACAGCTAGGGTGCTGGGTCCTGAACTTTGAGAGTGTATAAGTATAGACCGAGGTGGGAATGTTGTTAGGCTTGTTGGGGATCTGGGGTGCTGTAGAGCTACAGAGACAATGTTGTTACACAGCTGACAGCTCTTGGGCTAGAGAAATATGTGCAATATGTGCACCCATAAAGAGAACTGGGACATGGTTTCTCCGAATGTGATATGAGGTCTCATGTGGCTGGATGCTGGCACGTACCCACAGTTTCTAGTTACCACTATACAGTTTGGGTGACAGGCACTCTGCATGTTGGGGAGGAGGGAGTTTTTTTACTCACCGAGCAGGGTTGCAGGGAGGGGGGTTGGGAAATCGTTTTAATTCAGTAGTTTGTTTTTTGTGTGTTTTGATATTTTGTGCTCAAGACTAAGCGATATGCAATGTGCATTCACAGAAGGGAGAGATGGAGTGGGGTGGGGTGGCAGACATAATATCCCAGTGTTACCATGGCTATGATATGGGAAAGCAACCACTCAGCTGAAGGCCGGGACCTGGAATGTCAATGGGCAGAGTAATAGGATCAAGCGCATCCTAGTCCTACAACATCTTAAAAGACATGCCCCTGACATTGTACTATTACAGAAGACGCATATTAAGGGGAACAAATACAAGGCACTAGATCGTTTTGGATATAAACTGGTGGCCCATTCGGGGTACACGCCTGCCCGCTGACTGTGGAGAGAGTCCGGACTGATACTGCTTGCTTCTGTGTGGCCGGGACAGGGAGGTGGGAGGGACGGAGTATAAAGTTCTGCTCATACTATGCCCCCGCCACTCCAGGAGACTGTCTTCCCCATGATTAGTAAAATCCTGATAGGGCTCCTGATGCATGCGCTGCTGGCTGGGGGAGATGCTAATGCAGGTTTAGATCCAGGGCTGGATCACTCATGCTATTCGGCGGGGTAAAGGGGTGAGGGGCTTCTCCTCAGGTTGCTGTCTGCCATGGGATTAGTGGATGTATGGCAGGCGCAGCACCCCCAACAGTATCCATACTACTCAGCACGCCACGGCTTGTTCTCTAGACTTGATTACTTGATCACACAGGCTGACAGGGTAGGGGATTCTTCAACCACCCAGCATATGGCGCGGGGTATCTCTGATCACTCCCCGGTTGGTGTAATGATTATGGGGCCGCCTGTAAACAAGGAGACGTTCCAGAGGATAGGCCCATGGAGATTGAGTGACCATGGGCTAAGGGACTTGTATTTTCAGGAAAATGGTGGCACAGTGGATTCCCACCGTACACTCTGGGAGGCATACAAAGCAGTAATCAGGGGCCAAGCACAGCCACTTATTGGGGGCTAACAAAAGGAGGAAGCAAGATGTGTAGCATCCCTAGAACTAGAAGTGATTCGAGCAGAGCAAAGAGCAACAGACAGGGGGGACGCTGACTCACGTCATGCTTTAGCCATGTGTCAATATGAACTGAAAGTGGCGGCGGAGGGAGCAGCACGGGACATGCGCTGGCAGAATAATACCGCTTTTATGATTTTGTGATAAGGCTTTTAGGTTGTTGGCATGGCTCGAGAAATGAGATAGAGAAAGGTCATGGGTGGCATCAGTCCAAGACGGGACAGGCATTAGTCATACAGACAGTACAGAAGTGGCGGAGGTGTTTGCCTCATACTATGAAGGCGTATATTTGCCAGTTAGCAAGAAATCTAAAAACGATTTTTCTGAATTGCTACAGGATTTTGCACTGCTGGTGGTCTCCATCTCCGATAGGGCGGCTCTAGAGGCTGTGATTACGACAGACGAATTGTCAACGGCGCTGGGTTCCTTAAAGGTGGGAAAGGCAGTGTGCCCCAATGGACTTCATGTCATGTTGTTCAAGGGCTTGGCCTTTAAAATAGAGACACCGCTATGCAATTTATTACAGGAGGAGCAAGAGGAGGGACACCTACCAATTGATTAGCAGGTGGCCACTATTGTAGTAATTCACGAGCACTGGAGGCCCCCAGACCGCTGTAGCTTGTACAGGCCGGTTTCTCTTCTTTAATGTCGAGGTCAAGGTTCTGGCCAAGACCCTAGCCAATAGATTAATACTGATTATCACCGGGTTGGTCCACAGAGATCAATCAGGGTTCATGCCTTATTGAAGTATGTGACAGGTACTGTGCACATGTGTGAGGATAAACAGTAATGATACTGAGCGATTTACAGAAAATCAAGATGACACCGGTTGTGTGATAGACACATTGTTTATATATCACCGTTTTTTAGCTTCTGTACACTACGCCTTCACAGCCCTGAAGAGTCACAGGTATCCTCCTGTTGACAAAACACGTGTTTGCTGGCGTTGTATGTTCATGAAGATAATGTCAACTTAAACAATGTGTTAATCACACAACCGGTATCATCTTGATTTTCTGTAAATCGCTCGGTATCATTACTGTTTATCCTCACACATGTGCACAGTACCTGTTACATATTGTTACCAAGACCAAGGGTTGTGATCTTTGGCCCATTGAGAGGTTTAGGGTATTCCTCCATACTGGCTGCACCGTGATAAACTGTCTTAAACCACTCTGCTAAACTCTGTACTACTGTTTGAGCACCATTTTCCAGCCAACTTTCAAACCCTACGCAGGCCTACCAATGCCTTATAGAAGTACCCGTCACAATCTATGCCGGCTATATGGGGTGCTCCACATGACGCGAGATCCTGATGGCCCGCAAACTGCGCTGATGGCATTAGACGCATCCATGGCCTACCACAGCATTGAACGGCCATACATATTGGTGTGCTAAGAAAGTTGGGGTTACGCCCTAAATTTTTTAAGTGGGCGAGACTCCTCTATCAGGACCCAATGGCTCAAGTGCGAGTTACCGGTGTGTTGTCCAGACAATTCCATTTGCGGAGGGGCACGCAACAGGATTGACCTCTGTCTCCCTTATTATTTGCGTTGGCATTGGAGCCCTTGGCTCATTGGATCAGGAGGGACCCTATGATATGGGGTATTGAGGCGCCGGGAGGGTGAAAAGAGCATATATCGTTGTACGCTGATGATGTTTTATTATATCTCGCAAGGCCCTACCACTCAATGGCCAGGGTACTCAATCTCTTTGACTTTTTTTAGAGCTATTTGGGTTACACTATCAACTGGGAAAAGTCTGTGGTGTTTCAGCTGGCAGCCCCCTCCGAGGCTACCGGTACGATGTATGGCTCCGGTGGTTTCGTAGGGTTTTAAATATTTGGAGATTCAAGTGGTGCAGAACCAGAAGTAATTATTGGACAAGAATCTCGGCCCCCAGCTGGAGCGACCGCATAGTGAAGTATTACATTTGCGGACCTGGCCGTTGTCTTTGGCATGCAGGGCAGCCCTCTTTAGGATGTTTGCCCTGCTGCGCTTGCTGTATATCCTGCCGAATACCCCCTGTCCTGTCCCGCCGACTGTTTTTGAGAAGATCGCCCAAGCTACTCGGATATCGCTGTGGCAGGCAGGTACACCTAGAATAGCATTGCACAAGCTGCAGAGAGGAGTATATGAAGGAGGCCTGGCAGTGCCAGACATACGTCTCTACTATAGGGCACCGCAATTACTAGTAGTAAATGATTGGGTATACTCGGACAGAGATGAGCCAGCATATAGAGTAGACCTGGATGTGATGCCTGCAGGAAATAGTGAGCCTTTGTTGTACTCACGAAAGAATGCTCCTAGCTGGCCCCCACATATGGCAGTTGTTTGGATGTGCTGTAAGGAGGCTAATCTGGCCCTGGGATGGCAAAATAGGCTGACCAATAGAACGCCTCTGTGGGCTAGTGCAGAGTTGACAGTACTAGCCTCGCTCCAGGGGTTCGCGGGCTGGAAGATGATTGGAATTGACAGACTTGGGAACGTATGGAGAGAGGGATCCCCACTTTCGTTTGAGGACCTGCAGCGGAAATTTGACCTGGCTGAGACTCAGAAGTTCAATTACTTGAGGTTGAGTCATGCACTGCTGGCACAGATGAAGGGCGACACCTGCCTCCCTGACTATTTTCCCCTAGAGGATCGGTTATTAATAGATCCTATCCCGAGAAAGCCACTTCAACAATATACCGAAAACTTATCAATAAGCTGCCGGACCAGTTAACGGCCTTGAAGGCCGCCCTGACAGACAACCATGGCAGTCTGGAGGATGAGGAGTGGCAGGAGGTGCTCCAGGGTCCAAGGGAGCAAGCAATACGAATGCGTTTCCGATTAATCCAGCTGAGGATCCTGTACCGCTCCTACTACCCTTTGAAATTCCTCTATATGACTGGCAGGGCTTTATCAGCGCAGTGTACCTGTGCTGCTGGGTGAGGGTACTTTTCTCCACATTCTATGGGAGTGTCCTAAAATCACACAATTTTGGCGGAGGGTCACAGCTATTATGGCCAGAGTGGTGGCTACTTAAGTGCCGCTTGACTCAAAGTGGTGCTTGCTTATCATTATGGGAGAGACAGTTTGGCCCAAGTATGTCACCATTTGGCTTACCCTGGTGGCCGGGGTCGAGAAACACAATATTACCAGGAGATGGAGGGCAGCACTCCCCCCTTCAGTAACTGACTGGGAAAAAGACTTAGATTGTTGCCAAAGTGCAGAGGAAACAGTCTATAAAAGTAGAGGGTCCATAAAGAAATGAGGAACAGTGTGGGTGCCATGGAGGGGGTACAGTGGGCTATTGGAAGACTCTGAAGAAGCTGGAGATGATCTGATTGCCTAGGGAGTGTGGTTGGTCTGATGCGGATTCCTTCTGGTTTGTATGATGATTCCTGCTTCACCCTGGCACTTGCGTCTGACGCATGTAAATGATTACCCGATGTACATGCGATGGTAAATGTTATTACATTGTCTATTGAGCTGTTCAATAAAAAGACATTTTAAAAAACAGATTCTGCAAATCTGCCACTTTGCGACTAGTATTTGCAATAATGCATGTGGCCCTATATCCCTAGAAGCTGTTCTCATCAATAACTCAGATGTTTACTCCTCACCAACACAAAATATGAATATAGCAGAATCCTCAGTGAAAGGGCAGGAGTTTGAATCAACAAGTACAAAAGCCTTCAACAGTGCGAAGTTAACAAGGGGGGTAAGATGTTAGTGTGGTACTTGAAGCACAAACACATTCATAAAGGGATTAATACACTCAAAGATAAAAGCGATGTATCCCATATGAAACCCCAAAATATCTTCGATATTCTGAGACTTTTAGAAATCTCTTTATGAGGACGACTCAAACATCACCACAAACAGATTTAGGGAATAACTCAATAATATACAACTGCCAAATATCTTCAAAGTTGAACAGGAAACCCTCAACTGATCAATGAAACTAGCAGAAATAACAATGACCATGAAACCCCTTAAAATTGATACAGCTCCTGGGCCTGATGGCTTCATTGGTAACTTTTATAAAACATTTGCCAACACTCTTAGTTCCACACTTCTTGACCTCTTCCACCACTTCTCAAAGACAGGCATTAATACAGGCACAGCTAGTGAGTCTACTATTGTTGTGATCCCAAAGGATAGGATAAGACCTGGACCTGGAGAAAAACTATAGGCCAATCTCACCAATTAAACTGGATGCACAAATGTATGCTAAAATCCTATGTGAAAGACTCAAGTCACTTTTGCCATGAATTATTTACTATACGCAGGTGGGTTTTAAGAGGAATAGACTATCTAATGACAACACTCACCTCTTCTGCCATATTATTGACGGAGCAAAATCATCGAAGTCTGATTCTGTCATGATAACCCTAGATGCTGAAAAAGCATTTGACAGTGTCTCCTAATTGCTCCTCCATGAAAAACTCCAGAAGTTTGATCATGGATAAACTTTCACCAAGATGGTCATGGCACTTTACAGTGGCCCCTCTACCAAAGTGAGACGTGGTGGTCTATTATCCTCCTCCTTTCAATTAGAAAGAGGCACTAGACAGGGCGGCCCTCAATCCCCCTCTTTATTTATTTTAACACTCCAACCGTTACTACATTAAATCCGGACTAACATCATGATCTCAGGCGTCACATTTAATAACATCACAGTAAAGGTTGTGGCCTATGTTGATGATATGTTAATCATTACTTAGAATGGCCGTCACTCTATACCACCTTTGCTCCAAACGATTGACAATTATTCCTTAGTTGCAGAGCACAAGCTCAATAGGTACAAATTCCAAGTTAAGGGCTCAAACAATCTTTGTGCTAGTGGCCCTATAAGCTCCTCAGGTCTCATGGCACCCTAAGTTCATTGAATACCCAAGTCTAGAATTTGGTTCGGACTAACTAGAAATGCTCCACCACAACGAAAATCTAACAATAAAGAAAATCGAACATCTCCTTGATGGCTGGAATCCCAAGTTCCTTACTTGGGGGGATCGTATAGAAGCTATTAAGATGATGGTTACCCTGATGATTAATTATCTTATAAACATGCTCCCCTTATTCCTATCTGATGAATGCCATCAGGAATTGGACAAATTATTGATGAAATGTATTTGACAGAATAAACATCCTAGAAGCCCTATTTAAAAAACAAACTGTGTCTTCCCATGAATCTAGATGGTGTTAACCTGGCCAATTCTAGAAACTACCAAGCTGCATTATTAGCCAGACAAGGTTATTTTTGCTTCTCCTCCCCTTGGGACTATGTAGATACATTATCGCCGCTTTTATCGGCAGGAAACTGCTGCCAAAGCGGCGATAATGGGCTTGTGAATATGCCCTTGTGAATTCCCATAGGAGCCCAGGTTCTGGTTTTAACCTTGCTTGATAATATGGCCCCTGATTCCCACATGCTATCAAATGTATCAAATGAGAAAGACCAATTGTTGACTCACATCCCGTAGTGCTTCTTTCCATCAAAATGAAATCTCCCATTGCGTGCTCTAAATTGACCTCACTTGGCATAACCCTAAAATCTAAATTCAAGGTGCCTCCAAGGGCATTCATTTCTACACCAAAAAGGTTCACAACACATCCCTCTCGCCTTCAGAGAACTGCAACATCAATATAATATTTTAGATATAGATTTCTATGATTTGTTTAAGCTCAAAGCTAGTGTAGCTAAAGATAAACTTTCCAATGGAGAATCCTCTCTACTTAAGATCATTCATTCCTTTAATAAAATTGGTCATCAATCCTCTAAGTTTTATGCTCTCTTAAAACCTACATCTACTCCTCTGACCTCAAATCTACTGACCTAGTGGGATACTCATGAGGCGATCTCTCTAGAGGACTGGGAGCTAATTAGGAAATAAGTGGTCTCTCATAAAATTTCGCCCTCAGTATACCAAACGAAATTCTGGCTCCGGCACAGGACATTCTCGACCCCTTCCCGACTGCATAAATTGTTTCTTATAGAAAAGCCAACGTGCTGTAACTGTAGCAAAGCCATTGGGGATCTCCTGCATATGTTTTTTTTACTGTAGTGCTGTGTCTCACTTTTGGGGCTGTGAATTTGATTTTATACGATCCTTAGTTGGGATACACATAAAATGAGACTTTCTCTCACTTATACGGGGCTTCCATGATTCTAACCTCAAGTCTTGGTTGACATATTAGTGACTGCAGCTTGTAAAACTGTTCTGAATAACTGGAAAAACACCACTGTTGCTTCTGTTCGATCCTGGCAGAACTGGGTCTTACTTCTAAGAGGTGCTGATAGTATAGCTCTTCAAAACTCTCCTTGGAGACCTCATATTAGATTTGTTTGGCAGTCTCTCGACAATTATTTTGTCACTATCAAACCTTTATAAACTCCTTCGTATACAATGGTATGGCCTTATCATCATCATTACTTACCATGTATGCCTCCGTTGTTTGTTGCCAAATAGTGTTCCTTTCTGAAAAGTTTGCATTGGTTCTTTGGTCCATAGATCTGTCATGCCTGCCATTGTAACTCTCCTGACCAACATTATATTGTTGTGCTTTATTTCTTACTTAAGTCTTAGTTGTTTTCTCTTTACTGATATTTACCTATTTTGTCCGTTCTTTTGCTCTATGCTTAGTAGCATTTGTCGTAGTGATTGTACACTACGGTGTTTTATTATCACCATGTATTTGGCTTAATATTCTTGTTGTCTTTATTTATTGTTTCTTCACAGAATACCCAATCAAGCTTTTTAAAATCAAAAAAGGTGTTTCAATTGACATGTTCAATACTAAAAATGTGATATGTATTTGAAGACTGAGAAGGGCTCAGGCTTTTCTTGGGTAGTTGTTTTAAGTGTTTGTGAACTTGTATTACAGTAACTGTGGCAATATTTAATGTCACTTATTTTGATAATGTTCTAACCAAAAAGTAAATTGTAATTGTCGGTCCCCAAAAATAATTGTCTGAAAATCTTTGTTTGTTTTTCAGCGAATGTTTTTATAACTTATAGAACTTCAGTTCTGAAAAAAAAAGTTTGCCTTAAATGCTTCTAAATTCGAAAATGTTGTCCCAACTTGAATAAGCACTTTTTTTTATCTGGTGGTGTCGCGCAGGTTGCAGTGAGGGCACTATTAAGCTTTGACGATGTACTTAGTTGTGTAACTGTAATTGGATTTTGGGTTGTTTTGTGTCATTAACCTGAAAGACTGATTGTACTTATCTATTCTGCATTTCTCACGTAGTAAAGGATTATATTTTGTCACTGCTTGAAAGCTAGCCAGTATTTAACGAAAAGTTCTGGGTCCATGATTTTCATGTGCTGGCTGATCAGGCAATGACCTTGGAAAACGCTGTTTGTGACCTTCCATATTTTTTTAACAGCATAATTCACGGTGGTAAAATAGCTATCACAGTTGGATATACTGTATGATTTAGGTACAAGAAAACAGAGATGCTCAGCGCAGTAGATTGATTTGAGAGCATGACAGAGCCAGACAGTCAAGAGATTTTTTTTTTCACAGCATCCCTCTGCTGATTTCTCACTACAAGTTGAATATCCTGGGGCACCAATCAGAGACGGAGAGCAGCAGTAATATCTTCCTTTAGGTCAAACTATATTACATATATTTATAATGAAAACTTTGTCCAAAAGGATTTTCAATTCTGACAGAGTGTGACCTCGAGAGCGACTGTGTTGAAGTGATTAACACGAACTTTTCAGAGGGGCCATCTGGCGAGAGCTCCTGCTGGCGAGCGTGCAGTCTGACATTTGTGGGCAAGCGCCACACACTCCTGGAAATGGTTCCACCAAATGTGTTTATGCGTCAAGAAAACCCAGTCATTGTTTGACTGGATCAACTGTGGTGTAGCTAACCCTTAAAACAGTCATCTCACAAAACAATGAATTCTGAAGGCAAGAGAGTACATCTGTTGACTGATGGCACAAAAAATAAGTCATAAGAAAATTCAAAATATTAATAAGTCCACCGATTAATATGTTATCCAACCACAAGACTAGAAACACGTGTACAAATGTATTATATTTTTAAAGGACACAAAGACATTAAAGTTTAAACCAAATATATTTTTTAAATACATGCAGCGCGGCTTTTCTTTTAATGCATATTTTCCTCACAAATATTCAGTACAGAACGTTCTTCATGGATATTATATTTAAATATTATGTAGGAAACTGACATCTTGCTTTTATATTTTACTGCAGGCAGAGCTAGGCTTTGCTAAGATAGAGCACGGTGCGTGAGCGGATAGAAATGTGGGGCATTATTTATGAGGCCTTGCATCAGTTTTGCGCTAGAGTGACGCAACGGTTGCGTAAAATATGTTCCCTGTTGCGTACTATTTACAAAGTAACACGATGCGTCACTTTGTAAACCCCTTCGCTACATTATACCTGCGTTAGGTATAATGTATGCAGGGGGGCGTTCACACGCAATTAAGCCTCGTAGAAGTGATGCAGTGAAATCTATGCGTCAATAACTTATGCCTGCCTCATAGGAGGCGTAAGCCTGACGCAGGCCCTTTCACATGGGGCAAGTGCATCATTCGCATCATTCCTTGCGACATGATGCGTCATACTGTAAATATGACGCATCCAGCATGTTTCAAGGAGGGTGCAATGAAAAGTGATGCATCCCTGTTTTCACGCAGTGATGCGTCACTTTTCATAAATGAGGCCCGTGGCACTCTTGCTAAGGGTAATTAATTAAATGAGTCAGCAGGGAGTGCCTTTTGTGTGTAGTGGTTAGTTCTGGATGAACAGGGACTGGCCTCTGGACACAGACATCCCTGGATGTTGCCCTAGCTCACCTAAAATCACCCATAGCTTAGCTGCCTCAAGCATATGATGGTTTTGTTGATGCGAGTCAGAGGGTAAAGGGAGGGCAAGGAAGGGGGCTAAAGGATTGTGAAAACATTGCAGCCATTTATTTATTTTTTGCAGTTTTATATAGTGCGAACTCCATCTCAAGGTATTGGAGCACTTTATATGAACACCCGTTACTTTAGTAAATGATGCATTCGTTTTATCACAGGATCACAGGATGGTGAGCCAACACCGGGACTCCAACTCTGTTCCTCGGGTCCAAAACTCGGAAGCTCTGGCTGGTAGGCCATATCCTCTCACCATATGACAATGAAGGACTAAAACCACTCGAAAATGGCAAAACAGACATAATTGAACAGACGGGGACAATGGCAAGGCTGGGGAAAGATGAGAATGGTGCTGTTGTTGGCATTACTTTAAAGCATACAGCTCCATGATCCCCTCAAAATATTGATGCAGTGGGCCTGGGACAAGCTCACCCATGCTAAAGGCTGGCCCTGCCTGCAGGGGACTAGTGACTTAACAAAGGACGGGCAACCATCTTCATCCATTGTGTTTTACATGTGAGTACAAACACTGTTCTTGTGCATCGGCATCAGGTTGCCAACCATACAGTTCCTACTTCCAGCACACGGACGCTATTCATGCTTCGATCCTACTTCTTTTTTCCTAATCTAAAACAACATACAAAATCACAATGTGCACACAAAGCTTCAGTAGTGACAATATGAAAAAGGTCTCATCAGACCCTGGATATCTGGTGATATTTCAGGGATGGGAGTACAGAGAACCAGGAGAAGGGCAACTCAGGCAGCAAAGAGATCTTTTACTCGAGGACCAATGCTGTTAAAGCTAGCATTGGTAAATGCATTAGATGTCTTCTATGTGATTAATAATAAGTTGTTTTCTGTTGTAAGTTGCAGCTTGCTGAGTAATTGCACAATCTAAGTTACAGAAAGTCTCTTAACCCCTTCCCTGCTAGGCCTCCCTCCCCCAGTGCTAAGCCTTTTTTTGGCTATTTGGGGTAGTATGCGTTTAGGGCCCTGTAATGTTTTGTCCACACAAGGTATCCATGTCAAATTTGCATCCTTTTCTTCCAATATCCAGGAAATTCTAAAGGTATACAGGGTTAGTGAATTCCCCTAGAGGGGACCGAGAAATTAGCCAACATACAGCAACATTTTGTTTTTTGTTGTGGAAAAACGGGGGAAAAGAGCTGCAGAAAAATGTCTGTTTATTTCCCTGCAAAGAGTATCACCAAAGGGTTTGGTGCGCTATATTCAACATCTTCCTAACTTTCAGTAAGAGGCAGACTTTAGTCAGAAAACCAAGATTTTCTACACAGTTTTTGCATTTTACTGAGACATAGCCTATTTTCCCATTTTTTGTACTTTCAACCTCCTTCCAGTTAGTGGTAGAAATTGCTGTGAAACCAATAATCGATCCTGGACAACTATACATTTATGAACAGTAGAATTAATTTTGAATTCAGCAAGGGGTCATTTGTGTAGATCCTTCACAGTTTTCCTATAAAAACTAACGGTTGAAATAAAAAAAGATTGACATTGAGTTGAAAGAAACAGCCATTTGTGCCAACGTTTTCACCTGTAACTTCTTCCAAGTATGGCAGATGTTTAAAAGAAATATACTGCTACCTTTGTTGCACCCTTATGAGTGTTGTGATATATAGGACTTGTAGGTTCACCAAGAACCAAAGGTACCCAGAACCAATAACGTAGCTGTGACTTGCAATGGTTCTTCATTGTGTACTGGGAATATAGCAATTCATATTGTAAAATGTAAAGAGTAAACAATAGGTATCAAGGAAAACTTTTTATTTCTGAAATGGGAGCAAAATATAGAGTTAATAAGATGTAGTTATTTGCACATCTCCCAAATTGTGGGTACCCAAGCTAGCATGTGAATTAGAGGACATTTGTCAAAATGACTTATTTTTACACATTGTCTTACATTTGGAAGGCGGAATTGCATAGAAAGTCAATTGGTAATAAAACGTGTTCTACAATTCTGTGTTCCCCAAAGTCTCCCAATAGAAATGGGACCTCACTTGTGTGGGTAGGCCTAGTGGCCACAACAGGAAATAGCCCTAAAAGCAATGTGTGCACGTCACATTTTTTCCAGTGAAAACGGACTCTTTTTTCGCAATGTCCCTAGCTGTGTATTTTGGTCCTTAGCTCAGCCAGCACCTGGAGAAACCTAGTAAACCTCTAAATGTTTTAGAACTAGACACACAGGGGAATCTAGGATGGATGACTTGTGAGGGTCCCACCAGAATCCCTTGCAAACCTCAAACTTTGTCAAACAAACACATTTTCCTCACATGTATGTGATTGAAGGTTCTGGAATCTGCAGGGAGCCACAAACTTCCACCCGCCCAGCATTTTCCCAAGTCTCACAATAAAAATGGTACCTCACTTGTGTGGGTATCCCTTGTGCCCACAACAGGAATAGGCCCAAAATGCAACTTGCGCAGATCACATTTTTCCAGTGAAAACTGACACTTTTTTCACAATATGCCTAGATGTGGATTTTGAACCCCCAGTCAGCCGTCACCTAGGGAAACCTACCAAACCTCTACATTTTTTAAAACTCGACACCCATGGGAATCCAGGATGGGGAGACGTGTATAGCTCCCTCCAGGATCTTTTTTTTTTTAACATAATTTCCTCAATTTTATGTGATGGAAAGTTCTGTGGGGAGCCACAGACTTCCACCCACCCAGCATTCCCCTTAGTCTCCTGTAAAAAATGGTACCTCACTTGTGTGGGTAGGCCTCGTGGCCTCAACAAGAAATTACCCAAAATGTACTGTGGACACTTGAAAATTATCGATCACATAACCATCTCGTTTTGCAAGCAAGTCACCTGCATTTTTGGTCCAGGGCTCGGTGGCCACCTAGGGAAACCTACCAAACCCAGACATTTCAGAAAGCTAGACACCCAGAGGAGTCCAGGGAAGTGTGGCTTGCATGGGTCTCTGAACATTTTCCTACCCAGAATCACCTGAAAAACACACATTTAGCTAAATAAATCACATTTTCCTCAGAACTCTGTGTGGTACATTTGTGGGATAGCTGGGCTGACACAGAGTTACTACCATACAACGTTCCCCTTGGTCCCTCAATAAAAATTGCACCTCACTTGCGTGGGTGGGCCAAGTACCAGCAACAGGGAAGGGTCCAAAATGTAATGTGGAGACATGTAAATTATCAATCACAAAACTATCTGGTTTTGCGAGGGAGTCACCTGATTTTTGGTCCCGAGCTAGGCAGCCATCTAGGGCAACCTACTGAGCCCAGATATTTCTAAAGAATAGACACCCAGGGAAGTCCAGTGAAGTGTGGCCTTCACAGATCTTCCATCATTTTTCTACACAGTAACTCCAGCAAACCTCAAATTTAGCTAAACAAAATCATATTTACCTCACAGTTCTGTGTGGGAAATGTGTGGGATAACTGGGCTGGCACACATTTCCTACCACCCAATGTTCCCCAAGGTCTCTCGATAAATTGGCGACCCTAGAACAGACTTGGGAGCAGGGTAAGCTATTCCCCAGCTCCCAAGTCTGTTTTGAACTTATGGAAATCTCCTGTGCCATGTGTTCAGACGGCCAGGAGCCGTCCAACGTACATGAGCACTGTAGTGCCTGACAACTTGCGGCTGTCTGACGTACGGAAGGGGTTAAAATGTTATGACTTGTTTATGTACAAAAAAGGCAATATATTGTGGATAAACATTGTTTAACCCTCATGCAAAACAGTGCATGCCATTACAACGCAGTCATTACAATGTCCGTGTTGTTACATCGCAAGCCATTGCAACGGCTTGCTGTAGGAGGCAGAAATCCAACAGCTTCTCTACTGTTGCACAGACTGGAGTTGGAATAGTAAATGATACTATTCCAACATCCCACGCCCCCCTACAGCAAGTCGTTGTAATGACTTGTGTTGTAATGGTATGCGCTGTAACAACACGCTCGCTGTAATGACCGCATTGTTATGGCATGTGTTCTAAACACATGCGTTATAACATGGCATATTCTATATTGTGCTGTTACTAGTAGTATCGTGTGGGTGAGTAATAGCAACATTTTGAAAATTAAATGAAAGAGGAAAATAATAGAATTAATTGAAGTAAGAGCAATATTATGTGTTTAGAGGAGTTCTGACAACTTTTGGGCCTGGTGTCACTGTACCTGCTGCGCCATTCCAGTCATGCCCGAGTGCCTGCAAGATCACTGTATTTCTGACTGCCTGTTTAGTAGTAAAATATAGCAATATTTGGTGTTTAGAGCAGTTATGACAACTTTTGGTCCCAGTGCCTTGCACCTGCTGCACCATTTCAATCATGCCCCTAGTGCCTATAAGGTAACTGCACTTATGATTGCTTATTTAGTAGTTAAATATAGCAATATATGGTATTTAGAGGAGTTCTGGCAACATTTGGCCCTGGTGCCACTGCACATGCAGCACCATGAAATCCTGGGCTGCTTGATTAGTAGTAAATGTTTAGCAATATTCTGTGTTTGGTGGGGTCACTAGAGCTTTTGGCCCCGGTGCCACTGCACCTGCTGCACAATTCAAATCAAGCCGCTACTGCCTACAAGATAACTGCATTTGTGGCTGCCTGTTTATTACTAAAATATAGCAATATTTGGTGTTTAGAGGAGTTCTGACAACTTTCGGTCCTCGTGCCTCTGCACCTGCTTCACCATTCCAATCATACCCCTGGTGCATGTATGGTAACTAAACCTATGACTGCTTATTTAGGAGTTAAATATAGCAATGTTAGGTGTTTGGAGGAGTTCTGGCAACATTTGGCTCCGATGCCACTGCACCTGCTGCACCATTCCAATCATGCCCCTAGTGCGTGTAAAGTAACTTCATTTATGACTGCTTATTTAGGAGTTAAATATAGAAGTATTTTGGTGTTTAGAGGAGTTATGACAACATTCGGTCCCCAAGTCAATGCACCTTCAGCTCCATAGAAATCCTGACACTATTGCCTGTCAGGTAACTACACATTTGACTGCCGGTTTAGTAGTAAAATATTGGTGTTTAGAGGGGTTCCTAGAGCTTTGGGCCCCATGTCACTGAACCTGCTGCACCATTGAAATCACGACACTAGTGCCTGAAAGGTACTGGCACTTGTGACTGCTTATTTAGTAGTTAATTATAGCAATATTCAGTGTTTAGAGGAGTTGTGGTAATTTTTGGTCCCAGTGCTACTGCACCTGCAGCTCCATTGAAATCTTAGCCCTAGTGCCTGCTAAAGAGTTAATAGTGGAGTAACTGGAGCTTTTGGCCTTGGTGCCATTGCACCTGCTGCACCATTCAAATGAAGCCCCTTTTAACTGCAAGATAACTTCAATTGTGTCTTCTGTATATTAGTAAAATATAGCAATATTAGGTGTTTAAAGGCGTTCTGTTAACTTTTGGGCCTGATGCCACTGCATCTGCTGCATCATTCAATTCATGACCCTGTTTAGGAATAAAATATAGCAATAATAGCTATTTTGTGGGGTGCCTGGAACTTTTGGTCTTGGTGCCACTGCACCTGCTGCACTATTGAAATCATGACCCTGGTGCTTGCTAGATAACTGCACTTATGACTGCCTGTTTAGTCGTAGAATATAGCAATTCTAGGCATTTAGCAGAGTTCTGACAACTTTTGGCCTTGGTGCAAAGGCACCATTTAAATCAATCCCCTTTCAAATGCATGGTAACTGCAATTGTGATTGCCTATTTATTAATAAAATATAGCAATATTAGGTGTTTAGAGGAGTTCTGACAACGTTTTCGCCTCAAGCCACTCCACCCGCTGCACCATTAAGATCATGACCCTAGTGCCTGAAAGATAACTGCACTTTTGACTGGATGTTTAGATGTAAAATATAGCAATATTTGGTATTTAGTGTTTAGTGGAGTTACAACAGCTGTGCCACTGCACATGCTGCACCATCTAAATAAAGCTCCTTTCAACTGCCAAGTATCTGCAATTGCAACTTGCTGGTTGGAAGTAAAATATAGCAATATTATGTTTTTAGAGAAGTTCTGACAACCTTTTGGCCAGGTTCCACTGCACCTGGGGCTCCATTCAGTAGTAATAAAATGTAGTATAGCTCTTGCATATTCACTTTATTTTTAACGTGCAATGTTTATTACATTATTTAGATTTTGATCATAATGACTGTTAGAAATGGGGGTCTCTAGTTGGCAGAAGTAGGTACCTTTGTCCAAAAAGGGACCCTTCTTTCTAGTCAGGGTAAGGGGATACGCTTCTAAAATAACCCCTGCTCACCCACTTGGTAGCTTGGCACGAGCAGACAGGGTTATCTTAGATGCAGTGTGTATAGCATTTGTTAACACATACAGTAATACAGTGAAAACACTCCAAATGGACAACACACCAGTTTAGAAAAATACGTAATCTTTATCTAAACCAAACAAGACAAAAATGACAAAAATCCACTATACAGTTATCAAGATATCCTTAAAAATAGGTTATTCACTCAAATGAAGTTTGTAGCAACAAATAACTCCACCTGGAGCTATTACGATGTCGTAACAGATAAAAAAAACAAAGTAAGGCGCCGACCGCAAAGTGCGCGGCATCAGGCGCGGAGTCAAGCAGACCCCCAAAGAAGAGTACCTTGGAAACGATGAAAACAAGGACGATGTACAGCGTTGGGGAGGTGATGCTTTGTTGGCGCCGGCATCGTCGGTTCCTTACGACCCCAAGGGAGGTGAAATTGGTTCCTTACTACGATGCAGGAGCGGTGGGAAGTAGGTTCCTTACTGTGTCGGGGAGGTGACGTCACGGTGGTCGCAAGGCGGCAGTTCCTTGCGACGGTGCGGTGTCATCCCTGTCAAATATCGGCTCCACGTTGATGAAGCACCGGCATCAGTGAAGTCAGTGCTGCGGTGCAAGTTGGGATGGTGCATCGTGGACATCACAAGCGGTGTCCTCAGCTCCGGTGCAGGCAGTGGCCTCAGTGACGGCTTCGGAGTCGGTGCGGCACAGCGTCAGCAGACGTCAGACCTATGGTGCCTTGTGCTCTTCACGAGCGGTGCCCAAGGGGTCAGTGCAGGTTACGGCATAGCTTGCCAGCATCAGTGTTACATTTTCCTTCTGTGGCAGCTGAAACAGCAGTTCCAGATGCAGAAAAACACAAGAAATTAAGTTTGTATGTCCATGAGACTTTAAAACACGAGGCACGATCTATTTCAAGCCCTTGGGGATCTTCCTCAAGCAGGGGACACAGCACACAGCAAAGTCCTTTCTCCTTTCCTTGACAGCAAGTAGCCACTGAAGGTCATCCCCAGACAGCAAACAGCAGAGGGGCAGTATTACTCCTCAGCAACTCCGGCACTTCTCCGTGGCAAAGGTTCCTCTTGATTCCCAGAAGTGATCTTTGAAGTCTTTTCTATCCCTTAAACATACAACAGGAGGCAAGCTCTACTTCAAGCCCTTGGAGAATACTCATAACAGCAGGATGATGAAAGCACAGTCCAGTCCTTTCCCTGCCCAAACAAGAAGCAACCACTGCAGGCCAACCCCAGTAGCACACAGCACAGGGGCAGTACACCTCTTCCAGCCTTCCCGGTCCTTCTTCCTGGCAATTTCCTTAATTCAGCAGTGATCTAAAGTTCCGGGCCCCAATATTTATACTGCAACATCCTTTGTACTCTGGTGGCAGAGAAGCTCAGTGCTCAGTCAAAACTAGTTCTGTCCTCTCTGGTGCATCTTCCTGGAAGGAGTTGAAGACCGCATTGTGGAAGTCAGACCAGGCCCATTCAGGTGAAAGGAAATCGTCCCCTGCTACTCTAAATGCAGACCAGGTCTGTTCAGCCCAGCCCTGGCTCATCAGACTCTCTGGAGCCACTACGCCACCCCAGCCCCCGACACTCCAAACCCAGACAGTCAATCCACATCCCAGAAGAGGCACACCAGATGGCTAAGCAAGAAAAAACCTACTTTCTAAAGGTGGTATTTTCAAACACAGAATTAGAAAATCACCTCACTAAAAGATGCACTTTAACATTCTAAGTTCAGGCATACTAAACTTTATTTTCCTACCTTGTTTCCAGGGGTATTTATGCTTATAAGATGTTATAAGCAAACTCCCCATTCAATCCTATAGGGACAGGTAGGCTTGTAATAGTGAAAAACGAAATTGGCAGTATTTCATCAGGACAAACCACACACACCAGGGCATGTCCTACCTTTCACATACATTGCACCCTGCCCACAGGGGTATCTTGGACCTACCTTAGGGGTGACTAACGTAAGAAAATGGAAGGTTAGGGCCTGGCAAGTGGGTGTACTTGCTAAGTCGACATGGCAGTACTAGACTGCCCACAGATACTGCAGTGGCAGATCTGAGTCACATTTACAGGGTGCTTATGTGGGTGGCACAATCAGTGCTGCAGGCCCACTACCACCATTTGATTTACAGGCCCTGGCCACACATAGTGCATTGTACTAGGGACTGACTAGTACATCAAATATGCCCATCATGGAAACCCCAATCCATAACAATAATTTAAAAAGGGAGCACTTACACTTCAGCACTGAACAGCAGTGACAAGGTGCCCAAAGCATCTAGATCAGCAAAACGGAGTACAACACACAGCAAAAACACAGGAGGTCAAGGCAAAAAATACAGGGGAAACCCGCATCAATGATGCCAGGTCTCACTATGACCAAAAAGATTAATTTGAAAAAATCAATCGGATAATGCCTACAAAGTGTATGGATAGGTACTGAGGCATGAATTGGAATTGTCACAAATGTTCTAAGGCTTAAGCATCTGTTATTCACAGCTAAGCAATAAAAAGCACACATTCAGGCATCCTGTTAAAATCAATCAATCACATCATCACATAGAAATATAATAAAAATTTGACACCGCATCACACACACACACACAGAGATTCACAATTCATTGCCAGAGTCACCCATCCTGTCCAGAATTTTGTCCTTGAATTCAGGTACATGTAGTCCTGTACATCGTTTTATTAAATCAGAACTATTTGTCAGAGTATGCCAATACACAACTTGAACTGGATGAGCTACTAGTGCATGGGCCTGGGAAACTTGAGAGCTCTACATATTCAAAAATGATATTCAAATATTGGGAATTTTGGTAAAACAAATTTAAAACAATAATCATTTTTCATATTTTAATCATAAAATACCTTTAAATGTTGGTTTAATAATGATATTGCCTGTCCCCTCTGTCACCCCTGAGGTTGATGACCGGATAAAAGCATGTTAGCCTTAAACCTCTATACAGACCCCCTAGGATACTGTGGCATGGAGTGGCAAATTTTGCAGCCACTGATGACTCTCCCACCATCCCGCTCTCTGTTGTCCGTGTTGCATCTCTCATCTGTCTGCCTTCCTTTGTTGCCCTCCACCCACCATAACAAAAAAGAAAAGACTCTGACACGGACACCGGTAGGGGCGTCATAGTAGTTTATTTCCCTACACCCTCCTGTTGTCTATGTTACACCCACACACGCCCTCCCCTGTCTTACCACATATTCCACCCTCCCTCCTGCCAGTAATAAAAAGAAAACCTTTTTTAAAATACTTTCAACTAGTGTGCATGAGCAGCAACACTGCAGTACATGATGGCCAAAAAACACTTCACCAAAACCAATAGTTCTTGTCTTTTGGGTGAGACCTATTGGTTTATTGGATAGTTATTGATTTCTTTGAGTACTGTTACAAACATGCATATTTTCAACACAGACATATTCTCAATATACTATTAGATGTTCTTCACATGTAAAGGTTGGTCTAAATACAGTTTACCTGCCCCTCCAACAATTACTCCCACTTTTTGCTGATAACAAAAACTGAGCTTTATTTTGTAATATGACGATGATTTGGGATGTGAACACTGGGATAGGAATCGATTTTAGACATTATTTAACTGAGAGTGCTTGTCAAAGAATTTATGCACAAATCCTAAGTTTGATCAGGTCATCACATCAACGTGGGTTAACAAGGCCTGTGACTCAGATACAAGAGAAGAGATAAGAAAGAGTTACAGCAGGCATCCACCCTCTCTCCTCGAGGTGATTCCTGTAGTAGAAAAAATGAGGAAAGGGTATGGCCGAGCGCAGACTAACATGGCTGCAAAGTGATGAAGCTCCGGAACGGGCCACCCACATGAAGAGGGTGGCAGACTCATCCTCGATTCTTCCACCCACCAACACAGAGATTTGCCATCTTCTTGCTGCCCTGGGAGATGCAGTGACTCATCACTGAGCTCCTATGCCCACTCCCAACCACTGTGAGCCACTGAGGGGAAGTGCAGCCCAGCTCGCCTCGAAGGCCCTGTGGTGACAGGGGATGCAGGAGAGCCTGAGGCTGTGGAGCCTTTCTGGGCCCCCCTCTCTGTACACGAACCTGCTGGGACCACCTGTTTTCTTTTTGCGACCCTGCTGTTGGGGCTGCGCCAGCCCACCTCAGAGGCCCATGTGGTAATAAGTGCTGCAGGCGGGTCTGGGATTGCGGCAGTGACATCTGGCTAGGCCTGGCAGGGATGGCCTGAGGGACTCTATTGCCCCTCACTGTGCCTGCAGCATCAGGATGGCAGCTGTTCCTCCCCCATAGTGAGGGCCACTACCCACTGGGACCCAGTACTATACATTGTGCCCTCACCTCCGAGTACCCGGTCCTGCTGCCCTGTGGGCCACACCCTGAAGGGCTGCGGCTGAGTGGAGACCTCTGTTGTGGACCCTGCCTGGACTGGATCTGGCTGATCACTGCTGCCGAGGTGGCGCCACCTTTGAACTTCTCCTACCTCCTGTAGACCTTACCAGCCAGCAGTAAGTACATGCTAACAGTGCCCCCACACCCCTATGCTCTGTTTTGAGACCTGAGCCATCCACAACTCTCAATTATGGGTGGGGCACCCCATCACATATTAACCTCCAACTCCATCACTACTGGGAACTGAAGCAGTGCCTCAACCGGGGCCCCCATAGGAACATTCTAAACTGTGCTGTGATTGCAGGACCCTTCTTCATGACTCATAGCTCCCCATCCTCACAGACTGGTGTTTTACCTCTGGCACCCACCTAAACCGCCAGACCTCAACCCCATTGCAGGTGCCCTCCCACCATGGGTCGCGTCAACCCCAGGCAGCGGAGACCTACAATTGACAGACCTAACTCTGCAGACCGACTGGGCCCTCCATCAGAAGCTGATGATACCCAAGTGGTGGCGGACCTCTCAGACGCTTCCGGGGGTGTCGCTGTCATTATGACCGAGTTGCGGACTGGTTTTGCGCTATTGGCGCATGTTTTGCTACACTGACGGCCCACCTAGACCACATGGGTTAGCGCCTAGAAAGGCACGGTACACAGCTTGATGCGATGAAGGAGTTAGTTTCGACCTAAGAGGACAACAGCACAACACTTACAAGCTGGCTGAAGCAAATGGAGTGTCTGTTGAAGGCAGTGGCCATTAAAAATGAGGACCTAGAGGGGTGGTCCCACCGGAACAATAATTGCATCATCTGTCTGGTGGAATCCACCAGCATGGGGTGCCCTGAACATGTTATCGAAATTCTACTCAATGATCTCCTGGGAGCCCATAGTTGAAAGTGTCCATAGGTTTTAGGGCCCACATCCCCTGCTGAGGGTGCCACCGCACCCTTTTGTGGCCATCATTTAAAATACAGGGACCGCAAAACAATATTTCGACTGGCCTGGGAGAAATCCCCACTGCAGTATCAGGGTTCCACACTTTCGATCTACCCTGACTTCACTATTGCAGTGCAAGAAGCATGGTAGAAATTCACTGAAGCAAAGACAGCTTAGAAAGCATGGACTGAGATACGGTATGCTGTAGCCTGCCAGGCTCAATATTCCCCTGGGAGCCCAACACTTTTCCTCCACCTTCATACTTGAAAGGGTCCATAGCTTTTTGGGTGCACATTCCCTGCCAAGGGCGCCACCCCACCCTTTTGTGGATTGCATTTTAAACTATAGGGACCGCAAAACAATACTTTCACTGGCATGGGAGAAATCTCCAATGCAGTACCAGGGTTCCATGCTTTTGATCTACCCCGATTTCACGCTTGCAGTGCAAAAGCATGGTGGAAATTTACTGTAGCAAAGGCACCGCTTAGAAAGCATGGACTGAAATATTCTGTAGCCAGCCAGGCTCCGCGTAATGGTACACAATACACCAGGGTTCTTTGACACCCCGCTGGATGTACTAACTTTCTGCAAGCAGCTGGGCAACTTCAAACGTTGCTCTCCACGCACCTCCCTGGGCCTCTCTTCTCCAGATCTGAACATTGTGGATAGCACCAAACATTTCCCTCCCAGCTGACCTGCTCCATCAAGCATATACCCCCTCATTCTTTCCTGCAGGAGGTCTATCCTCTCTTTATTGCTATGCTATTGTGACCATGCTTTGAACATCCTCTCCTTAATTACTCCATATACCTACCCTCACAAGTTTACAATGTTATCCTACACTCTTCAGAATGGCCACCCATTTCCGAGGCATTGCCCGTCCCGCACGAATGACTCCGTATCACGCTTTATTTATTTATTTTTTTACAGTTTTATATAGCGTGAACAAGACCACATGGGGTTCAGAGCACTTTACAGATTGTCAGTTGTGAAGGTACAGGAAGTAGAAACAATAAAACAACTGGACAAGAAATGAACAAAACAGATCATAACAATCACAACAGTTTAGTAAAGACAAGTGAAAAAAAGAGAGTCCTAGGGTGACTTGAGATCTAGCCCATGTGAGAAGTTGGCCTGGTATATGCTGCTCACTAGTTCTAGTGATCACCTTGTACCATGCCAAGCAACCCTTATGATGATTGGTTGTAAGTCAACCTGATAGACCAGCTATCCTAGTGGTAGCATGGGCAAAGCAGTCTTAGGCTAAACTCTGTAAAGGCATGTGAAGCAAGCTGTTTTACCATACACAATACCCTTGAATACCAAATGAAAGGACACCACACAGATATATATTGAAAATATATATAGATTTATTTCTACAAATATCCCCTATACTCTTTATGAGCACAGAAGCAAATGCGTTAAAACAAAACACAGTTTAAATATACAAAAGTTGCACAATTTTGGATGAGCCCTAGGGGCCACCTAAACCATATACTAAAATAGTAGTATAAGAACCACTATGGGGAAAGGAAAGAGGCCTAGGGCCTGGGGAATCGCTGGAGCTGTTCGGGACTAGCAGTGATGAAGTCGGGAAAGGCCCGCGGGACTCGGGTGCAGCGCTTAAAGCGCACGCATGCACCGATGCAATGTCAATGGTGCGTAAAAGTTACAAAGTTAGTGTTTTAGGAACCTTCCGATGGACCTACAAGGATAAAACTTTAGACACAGGCACTAGAGGTGTACACCAGTGTGGGAACCCCAGCGTTGCTGAGTTACCTCACCCACAGGAAGCGGGTGCACAGGTGCGAAGTAGTGTCGGGTTTCGTCACGCACGTCAATGGTGCTTGGAGCTGAAGATGCTGCAGGCGGGTCGTCGAGGAGAGTTCCGGTGGATCCAAGGGTGGATCTGAAGAGGTGAAGACCTGAAAGCAGAGGGGACAATGTTCAAAGTCACTAGCCAGTGACTACCGTGGAACCAGGACGGAACCAGGCGATGTCTGGTGCAACCAGGTGAAAAGGTGAAGATTGTCTCTGCAGCCACGTGGACACGAAGAGGTCAAGGACTTCCAGGCGTTGGTTAGGAGCTGTCCCACAAAGGCTCTAGCTGATGGCGGTGTCGGCTTCTTGATCAGAGCAAACAGGCCTTGGCTAATGCAAGCCACGCAGGAATCGATGCAAGCTTCTCACTTGGACCAGCAAGGTCAGAGCGGGTTCTCCTTTTCAGGGGAGCAAGGGCCAGTCTTGAGCAACCAGACCAATGGTGTAGTTTGTAGGTTTCATTGCCAAGATGGCCGCTAGCCACGTGGCAAGTGGCCGGGATGGCGCGTCGAGTGGCAAAGTGCTAAAGGGCCCCACAAAGATCGTGGAGATTCTGGGGGGCTGATCTTCGGTGCAAATGCTGCTCGGTGTCGGGGCTTCTCAAACCCCAAAGCACAGCGTCGAGGGTGCCTCGGGTGCTGCGCAGTCAGCTTCTGGGGGGTCTTCCAAGATGTCCAGTCCCACGTCTCTCCGTACCTCCACGGGTCTCTTCTTTTCAGGGACTGTGAATCGGGCTCTGAGATGTCTGGGAGTCTGGGTCTTGTCAGGCTCTGGGCTTGGGCTCCGGTGGGAGGTGGCGGCAAAACAGACGTCGAGTTGCTGGTTGGTGCCTGTATTCACAGGGTGGTCACTCCTTGGCCACAATTGAGATTCTCTTCAGTCTTCTGTGCAGCAGAATGTCGAAGTCCAGTTTTCTTTTTAGTTTCAAGTCGAGTTCAGGATGATCTGAAGACTCAGGACACAGCTCCTACTCTTATTCCAATTCTAGGGGCCGGATCACCTACTAGGTCCCTCCTCTGGGTGGGACCAGGAAGGGGGGGTGGTTACACCCCCTTTCCTTTGTCCAGCTTCGCGCCAAGACTGGGGCTGGAAAGCCCCAGCACTGGTTTGAACTGGCAAATGCACAGGGACACCTTGTGTGCCCCAGGCATGTCTGATTCTATTCAGCCCTGTCCTACCCAATACACAAAATCCTGTCTGGGGTGGTGCTAGCACCTCCCAAGGCAGGAAACCCTTTGTCCAGGCCTCCCTCGCTGGAAGGACTCCCAGCAGCAGGAGGTCAGACTTGTGTCTGTGGTGGCAGCATCCATTTTGTGATGCCAAGGCGCACGTTTAACTTTAACAGGGGTTCAGGTTAGGTACATGTCGTGTCTCTCTAGAAGGGTGGAATGCTACCCCCGTCGCCAGAACTGGTGAGGGGGTAGTATTCCAATTCGTATGACACCTTACTCGACATGTTTTGATAAAGCCAAACCAAAGATAGCATTTAACCGCGAGGATTATAATGCACTTAAGAGTATATGGTATGGCAGTACCATGAAACAGCTAAAGGACATGGTTCCGAAAGCTGCAGACAGGCTTAGCTCATGCCAGAGCACCATCTCACATATTTCCAAGCACTCTGCCTCCTGGATTGATGAGGCCTTCCATAGGAGTGGCTGATAGGAACATATGTGTCCATTTCAGGTTAGGTATAGGCCTACTACACCTAAGTAAGGGGTGATTACACCAACTTACCCCAGCTGAGTGATCATCAAGTTGTGTCAAATATGGAGGCCAGACCAGGGGTGGCACAATACGTGCTGCAGCCCCTGGTAGGACTTGGAAGCACCTATGCCCTGGGTACCTGGGGTACACTGTTACAGGGGCCAATAAGGTGAACCAGTTCCAATTTCGTATTGCACCTAATGTGCATTGGTATTAATTTAGAGAGAGAACAGCAGGCTGTGGGTCTGATTAGCAGGCCCACAGCCACATTAAGTCATAAACCAGTGAAGCAAAAAGCAAAATTTTGGGGTGACCATAGGATAGCAGACCCTACTCTCCTACAGCCCAGAAATGTATTTAGCAAAATCTCTTTAACTTCCAATTTACAGGGAGCTGTGGAATTATTCAGTCTTATTTCAGGTGGCAGGGAATTCCAAATTCTTGGTACAATACCCAAAAATGTTTGATTGTAGGTTTTCTTTTTATGGAATTTCTGTGGCTTAGTACTGGCTCTCCTAGAGGATCTGGAGACCCCATAGGGCTCTAGTTTTTGCACAAGATATATTAAGGCATTGAAATGTAAAGATTTGTGGGTCATGCATGGAATATTTAGGTGTATCCTTGCTTCATACGGGAGCCAATTTAGTGACTACATCTCAGGCATGATGTGATGAAAACATTTTAAGCCAGTAATGAGCCTTGCAGCGAAGTTGAAAGAGGCCCTAAGTGGTGTTGTCTTCAATCTAGGAAGGCCACAGAGGATTGCGCTACCATAATACAGTTTGGAAATCACTAGGGCTTGAATCCTAATCTTGAAGTCGTTGTGGGGTAGTAACGTTTTTATTTTCCTTTGGAAGCTCAATTGGAAGTGTGCTCCTTTGGTATACTAATGTGCTTCTGCATGTTCAGATGCTTATCTAGCATTATTACCCAAGAGCTCGTGGAATCAATGATGTGTGGAGTGCAGGTCAGAGCTGTTACTTGATGCATCCATTCTTCAATGTCTGGAGACTCTTTGGCTGGGGCAATGAGGAGAAATTCTGATTTGAAAGCATTTAATGTCAGGTGATTGAGTGTCAACCAACTTTGCATTTCCTAAAGTACTGAGTTGAGGGACCAGATGTCTTCTGGGAGGAGGCTTTCAGGTACAATTGAGTATCATTAGCATACATGTGATAATGTATGTTGGACAATTTCAGGATTTCTGTTAGAGGCTCCATGAACAGGTTGAAGGGGGTGGGTGAAAGTGTGGAACCCTGTGGCACCCCAGAGTGAGTGTAGAGTGGTTAGACAGGGACTGATTCACCTTGAGTCTTTGGGTTCTATTGTGTAGGAATGAGGGAAACCAGTTTAGCACAGTCCCTGATAGCCCATATCCTATGCTTCAGTAGATCGATTAAGGGATCATGTTTGACCGTATCAAAAGCAGATGATAGGTCGAGGAGGATCAAAAGGCATGACTCATTTTGGTCCAGTATTCGTAGTGCATCATTGTAAGAACTGGAGTCACCAGTTCCCCGGGGGTAGCCTGGCACGAGCAGGTAGGCACCCGAAGTCTCAGGTGTTAAGTGACTACACAGCACACGCATCCACTAAGACAAAAGAAGTGCACAAGCAATGACCGAGACCACACCAATAGGCTGGGTTCAAATCAATAATCTTTTATATAACCTTAGAATCAGGTCAATCAAAAATTCACAGTTGCAATAACTTATTAATTTCCCTTAAAAGTACATGTGCTTCATCACTCGGCAATAAATACTTAAATTAATAAATATTAAATATTTGATAATTCTAGAATAAAAATGCAGGGTACTCAATAATCCAGGCATCAATATCTCATTAAAACATTTCATCAGTAGGGAGTAAGGGAAGCAGTTCAATAGACAATATAGCATTTCGCACTAACCATTTCATTAAAGGAATAACGTTTCATTACTCTGCAAACACCATCTTTTTAAAGGAATCATGCACAGGTAAACATCTCCTTATATAGTACTAACATTTCATTCGGGGAGCATTTCAAGAGTAATTGTGGGCATATTTTTAACAGGCCCTACGCAAGAATAAACATTTTCCTAAGATTACTTTCTGCGATCCTATTCCCCTTAGAATTCATTCAACATTTCAATACACATGGGGAATCCCTGGTCATGTGGACTTATCTAACCTAGCCTCCAAAAGCAGTCACCAGTCACTGGGGCCTACTGCGAACCATCCCCAGGGAAGGGGCAGCTCGGGGCCACCTGTGGGCTTCTGCTCTCCTCCCCGGGGGTTACCTTTGTCTTCGGGTTCCTCAGCCCCTTGCAGAGGTGTACAGCCGGTGGGGGAAGGTTCCGGCCCTATGGTAGGCCTCTCGCGGCCTTCCGGTGAGTCCCGGGCCCCCCTTGGGGCCTCCCCTGACCGGCTCCTCATGCCCTGAGGGCTCCCGCCTGCCAGCTCAGGCCCCAAGGGGGACCTGGGACTCACCGGAAGGCCGCGAGAGGCCCTCTATAGGGCCCGAACCTTCCCACACCGGCTGTACACCTCCACAAGGGGCGAAGGAAGCCCAAAGACAAAGGTAACCCCCGGGGAGGAGGGCAGAAGGCCACAGGTGGCCCGAGCTGCCCCTCCCCTGGGGATGGTTCGCAGTAGGCCCCAGTGACTGGTGACTGCTTTTGGGGGCTAGGTTAGATAAGTGCACATGCCCAGGGATTCCCCATGTGTATTGAAATTTTGAATTAATTCTAAGGGGAATGGGATCGCAGAAAGTAATCTTAGGAAAATGTTTATTCTTGCGTAGGGCCTGTTAAAAATATGCCCACAATTACTCTTGAAATGCTCCCCGAATTAAATGTTAGTACTATATAAGGAGATGTTTACCTGTGCACGATTCCTTTAATAAGATTGTGTTTGCATAGTAATGAAACTTTATTCCTTTAATGAAATGGTTAGTGCGAAATGCTATATTGTCTATTGAACTGCTTCCCTTACTCCCTACTGATGAAATGTTTTAATGAGATATTGATGCCTGGATTATTGAATACCCCGCATTTTTATTCTAGAATTATCTAATATTTAATATTTATTCATTTAAGTATTTATTGCCGAGTGATGAAGCACATGTGCTTTTAAGGGAAATTAATAAGCTATTGCAACTGTGAATTTTTGATTGCCCTGATTCTAAGGTTATATAAAAGCTTATTGATTTGAACCCAGCCTATTGGTGTGGTCTCGGTCATTGAGTGTGCACTTCTTTTGTCTTAGTGGATGCGTGTGCTGTGTTGTCACTTAACACCTGAGCCTTCGGGTGCCTACCTGCTCGTGCCAGGCTACCCCCGGGGAACTGGTGACTCCAGTTCTTACATTTGGTGGCGAGCGGTGGGATCCAGGACCTGTGACTAATACAGCACCCTCCAGTGGGAGGGAGTGCGCTGCAATTAGTCTGGACACCTATCGTGCCTACAAGCTTGCTCAATTGACCCCCCACTGTCTAGCCTGTAGAGTGCGTAGAGACCTGTGTTGACCCAGTATTGTACCCACGTCGTAGCATCTTTCCTTGATTTTATCTGGGTCCCCACCTGGCAAAATGGAGTTCCAGGTAGCCGATCTGGAGGAGTACACAGTGGTGCAGCTTAGGGAATTTTGTCAGGGGATGGGGGTGCCGGTTGGGCGGAGAGCCGCAAAGGAAGAACTCCGTACCGCCTTGAGGGCATGGGTAAGGGCACACCCAGAGGAGAGAGGGGATGGGGAACAGGAGGGACAGGTCACACAAGGGGAGGCAGGCACTCCAGAAGACCCAGGCCTGCTCAACATTGATATGTCTGATGATGTGTTGCCAGGAAGACGTTCCGGGGCAGGGAGTAGTGTATCCAGGGGGAGTGCGTCATCGCAGGAGTATGAGGACAGGAGGGAGGAGAGGCGATTGAAGTGGGAGCTTGCCAAGTTAGAGCACGAGAGGGAGAGAGAAAGGGAAGATAAGAAGCTTGCTTTGGAGGAAAAAAAGTTAGCTATGGAGGAAAGGATATTGGCGCACGAGCTCCAGCTTAAAGAAATGGAGCTGCGAGCCTTGCAATTGGGTGCGCCAGGAAGTCCTAATGGTGGCAGCGTACAAGGGGCTCAACAGGAGCCCAGATTTTGGTTACCCAAGGAGGTGATAGCGAGCTACACACAGAGGGATGACATTGCTAGGTGTTTGGAGGTGTATGAAGTGGCCTTGACAGCCCATGGGGTGCCCGAGAAACATTGGGGAGGTGACCTGTATCTTTATATACCTCCCAACGCCAGGGACACCCTCCTGTACTTGGATAAGGCAGACCAGTTCAATTATTCCCCCATGAAGGAGGCGCTCATTAAAAAGTTTGGCCTCAACCCCGAAAGGTAACGCCAGACGTTTTGTGGCAGCCATAAGCTGTCCACGCAGAATTGGGGGGATTTTTTTGACTATGCCCGTAAGGCACTGGATGGTTGGGTGAGTGGCAGCGAGGTGCATGACTATGAGTGCCTGTACAGTCTTTTTTTGAGAGAGCACCTCTTGGATAAGTGTTTTCCGGAGCTGCGCCAACATCTGGTGGACCGCAAGCTGGCTGATCCCCGTGAGCTTGCGGAGGAGGCGGATATCTGGGTTAGCACCTGGGTGTCACACAAGGGCCCCGGGGGAGATGGCCCGAAAGGCAGACAGGGCGTCCCCCAGAAGAAAGAGGGGGGAGATAAAAAGAAGGAGTTCTCACGAGGCCCACAAACCTGACAGCTTGGGAGAGGAGTAGGTACCCCACCTCAGTCCAGTTCCCCGAAGCCCACTACCCTGACAAGAGTCAGCAGCCAAAAGTTGTCCGGTGCTATGAGTGCGGAGAGGTCGGACACTACAAGAGAGATGCCCAGTGTCGCAAACGACCCCCAGCCCCCACAGGTGGCAAGAGTCCAGAGGTGGCTAGTGTAGCGCTTGGGAAGTAGCTGCCCCTAGATAGGGATGGGGAGTGGACAGGACTCGACCCTGGTTTCACTTGGGGAAAGAGAGATGGTCCCAGTGACGCCCTTACCATCGAATACTGCTAAGTACCAGCAGAGGGTGAAGGTCAATGGGGAGGAGGTGGAGGCTCTGAGGGACACAGGTGCTAGCATGACCACCGTAGTGAGGCGGCTGGTGTCCGATGAGCAAGTAGTACCTGATGTGTTCCATCCGGCCGTGTTGGCTGACGGCAGTCTGAGCTACTATCCCGTGGCTCAGGTTTTCTTTGAGTGGGGAGGTGTTCAAGGCCCGTTGAGAGTTGCGATAAGCCCGGCCTTGCCTGTGGACTGTCTGCTAGGAAACGACCTGGAACATACCGCCTGGAAGGAAGTGGAGTTTAAGGCCCACACTGAGATGCTGGGGTTACCAGGGTGGACTTGCGTGGTCACGCGGTCCATGGCTGCCCGGCCAGAAACTCAACCCGGGTTGGAGACTGAGACAACGGCCCAACCCAATGCTGGTCCTGAGAATGTGGTAGAAGACACACCCCGTGTGATGGATGGGGAGCCTGTGGAGCTAACCCCGGAGTCCGTGGAGGTGGATGTTGTTCCTGTGGGAGACTTGCCGACCCTTGCCGAGTGGCATGTGGAAGGAGGGCCTACCCGGGAGGAATTCTGTCTTGCGCAAAAGGAGTGCCCCACCCTTGAAGGCATGCGGCGACAGGCCGAAGCCCAAACGATTCATCAGGAGACCGGCAGTTTTCACGTGTCCTGGGAGGATGGCCTCCTTTACAGTGAACCTAAGGTTCCGGTGCATGGATCCTCGAGGGCCTTAGTGGTCCCCCAATGCTACTGGGCCTTCCTATTGGAACTGGCGCATGAAATTCCTTTGGCTGGACACCTGGGCCAGGACAAGACCTTTGCAAGGCTAGTCCCACATTTTTATTGGCCCAGGATGAGAGTTGCCTCTGACACCTACTGCAAGACCTGCAAGACTTGCCAGGCGAGTGGCAAGACGGGGACCAAAGTGAAGGCCCCTTTGGAACCACTCCCGGTGGTCGGGACCCCTTTTGAGCGGGTCAGAATCGACATCGTTGGGCCGTTGGACCCTCCGACCTCTGCGGGACACCGGTTCATCTTGGTGTTAGTGGACCTCGACACTCGGTACCCAGAGGCTATTCCTCTGAGGTCCGTAACTTCACCTGTGGTGGCGCGGGCCTTAATGGGGATATGAAATGAAATGAAATGAAAATAAAATTTGTAGAGCGCTACAGTTGCCCTCAGGCGTCCAGGCGCTATGACTCTCAGAGATGCCCTCAAGAAAACAGGAAGCTTTAGGTTACTGAAAGAGAAAGGTTTTGAGTTGTTATTTACCAGAGTGGGATTCCCCAAGGTCGTGGTGTCGGGCAGGGCCACAAACTTCATGTCGGCCTACATGCAGGCCATGTGGAAGGAGTGCAGAGTGACCTATCGGTTCTCCACTCCTTACCACCCCCAGACTAACGGGCTCGTAGAGCGCTTCAACAAGACCTTGAAGGGGATGATCCGGAGCCTACCAGAGGACTTGAGGCGGTAATGGGACATCCTCCTCCCTTGTCTGCTGTTTTCATACCACGAGGTGCCACAGAAGGGAGTAGGGTTTAGCCCCTTCCAATTGCTCTATGGCCATCCCGTTAGGGGGCCCCTTAGCCTTGTCAATGAGGGGTGGGAGAAGACTTCGAAGAAGCTTCCCCGTGATGTTGTCAGCTACATGCTGGCATTCTGCAGACAGATGGCCAAGCTGTGGAAGGAAGCCTCAGACAACTTGGAGGCTAGCCAAACCGTCATGAAGGAGTGGTATGACCGCAACGCTCGGACGGTGGAGTTGGACGCTGGACAGAAGGTGTGGGTCATGGAGCCTGGGGAGCTTAGTGCCCTCCAGGACCGGTGGACTGGTCCGTACGAGATTGTGGAGCATCGAGGCCAGACCACCTACGTCGTGGATTTGAAGAACCCCCGTCAGCCCCATCGGGTGCTCCACGTCAACCGCCTGAAGCCTCACCATGAGCGATCAGAGCTTGCTCTCCTCATGGTGACAGATGGGAGAGAGGAGGAGGAGAGTGAGCCTCTTCCTGACCTTCTGCCAGCCCAGGAGAAGGATGGTTCAGTGGAGGGAGTTGTCCTCTCCCCATCCTTGACCCCAGAGCAACAGAGGGACTGCCGCCTGGTATTGGCGCAGCACGCCTCGTTGTTCTCCCTCACGCCTGGAATTACACATCTGTGTACCCATGATGTGGACACAGGGGACAGTCCACCTGCAAAAACCAAGTCTTACCGGCTGTCCGATAAAGTGAAGAACAGCATCCAGGGTGAGGTGGCCAAAATGCTGGAGCTGGGGATGATTGAACCTTCCAGCAGCCCGTGGGTTAGTCCGGTTGTGCTGGTGCCGAAAGCTGCCCCACCGGGCACCACATCAGAACTTCGGTTCTGTGTGGACTATCGGGGATTGAACTCTGTCACCAAGACAGATGCTCACCCGATCCCACGGGCGGATGAGCTGATCGACCGTCTGGGAGAAGCCCGGTACCTCAGCACCATTGACCTGACATCAGGGTACTGGCAGATTGCCATGGCCGATGGAGCAAAGGAGAAAACAGCGTTCTCCACCCCTGAGGGCCACTTCCAATTCAGAGTGATGTCCTTCGGACTTAAGAATGCTCTGGCCACCTTCCAGCGGTTGGTGAACCAGGTGCTGCCTGGCCTGGAGTCCTTCTCAGCGGCGTACCTGGATGACATAGCTGTCTTCAGTAGCACCTGGGAGGACCATCTGCAGCATCTCCAGGAGGTGCTGCAGGCTCTGCAACGTGCTGGCTTGACCATCAAGCCTAGAAAGTGCCAGATTGGACAGGGATCTGTCGTGTACCTGGGACACCTGGTGGGCAGGGGTAAGGTGCAACCCCTTCAGGCCAAAATCGAAACCATCATGGCCTGGGAGCCCCCCGAGACCCAAACTGAGGTCCGAGCCTTCCTCTGCCTCACTGGATACTACCGCAGGTTCGTCAAGGGATATGGTACCATCGTAGCCCCTTGACAGAGCTAACGTCCAAGAAGCAGCCCCACAAGGTGATCTGGACGGCTGCTTGCCAAGAGGCATTTGAAACACTGAAGCGCGCGATGTGGACCGCTCCGGTGCTGGCCACTCCTGACTTCCAGAAAGAATTCATTGTGCAGACGGATGCCTCAGAGCACGGCGTAGGCGCTGTGCTTTCGCAACTCAACGACGACGGCCAAGACCAACCTGTGGCCTTCATCTCCAGAAGACTCCTCCCTCGGGAACGGCGATGGAGTACCATCGAGCGAGAAGCCTTCGCTGTGGTCTGGGCCGTGAAGAAGTTGAGGCCATACCTCTTTGGCTCTCACTTCCTGATTCAAACCGACCACCGACCCCTTCGCTGGCTCATGCAAATGAGAGGCGAAAACCCCAAATTGCTAAGGTCGTCCATTTCCCTACAGGGGATGGACTTTCGGGTGGAACATCGACACGGAGTTGACCACGCCAATGCTGACGGTCTCTCCCGGTTTATCCGCCTTAGTGATAAGAACTCCCTAGAGGTTGGGTAGCTCTCCCCACATTCAGCTGGGGGGGACGCATGTTAGACCTGTCAGCCCTAGGGTGGTCTTTCCCTATTTATTTATTTTTGTCGCCCTTGCCTCATTTTTTCCACCTACTTTTTGTTGGCCTTAGGTCTCTGGGCACCTTCCCATTAGTCCCAATGGTAAGGTGCAGGTGCTCACTTCCCCTAAAATGGCTGCCACTGACCCCTGCTACATGCAGCGCGGTCTTTGTAGACGAACACTAGTAGCCAGGAGCTGGCTGGAACCCTTAAACAATGTTGCAATACCAGCCTGCCAGCCTTCCCATAGCTAGAATGAGAGAAGCTCCTGGAACCTTCTAGAACAGGGGAGGTGACACCAACTGCCACTGCCAACTGCCAACTGTCGCTATATAAGGAAAGGGAAGGAAACTTTTCAGTCAGAGAAGAGCTGAGTAGAGCAGTTGGGGCATCACTGACCTGGGGGACCCACGCAGGACATTTAGGCGGTAGGGCCTAGTCAGGGACCTATGACACTGGGAGTGACAGGGCTTAGGTGCTGCCTTCCAAGTAGAGTGAGGAACCCTGAGCTAGCCCACTGATCTGGCCCGGCAGGAGGGGAACCCAGGGACCATCTGCAGTGACCTGCTGACAAGCTTTCAACTTACCCCTTACCCCCTCTCAGGAAACCAAGAAACTACGTCAACCAAAGGGCGCAGAACCAACCAGCGCCAATAAGAAGCTCTCCTGCGCTGTTCTAACCCCCCCTGACTGAACTGCCTGACCTGATATGGCTACTCTATGCTAGCTCCTTAAACTGCCCCTCAAGCGCTCTCTTGTGGTACTATCAGAGAAGCGCTGGCCCCACCAGAACTGTGATACCCTGAAAGGCGCTATATTTTCGCCCCCAGGCGCTGTCTTGCGCACGCGAATTGTGCTGCCTTCCAGTGCTCCCCGCTGTGCCCCCTGGAGAAGCGCTGGGCTCCTACACCCTTTTGCCTGCCTTAGAGTGGTGCCGCCCGGCTGAGGAGCTTGTGAGGCGCTGCCTGCCTATCAACGCGCTGTGCCCAGGAAGCGCTAGCAGGCCCACTCACTGCCTCAACCCTCGTTATCCTGTGTGGGCTCCGGCCAGCCGATTGTTGCTGCTGCATGGCACCGAAGAGCGCCTGAGGCCGTCTGAAGTGGACGCGGCCCCCGCGCACCCCTGTGATGCCGCGCCGACTGCATCGCCCCCTTCGGCAGCCCCCTGATCAAGAGAGGGCAGCTGCGTCGGACAGGAAGGCTGCGCTATGCCCTGAGGTCGGGCTCCATCCTCACGTGATGGGGGCGCGTCCTAGACTCCGCCCCCGCCTTCCCTGCTGTCGGTCCTCTGCCCGCAATAGGGCCGGACGAGTGCTGGAACCATGATGGGGCTGAAGGGAGGCCCTGGAAGAGCGCCGGAGTCGCGCAACAATGACAATCGACAGGCCGGAGCCCTCACAAGATAACGAGGGTTGAGGCGGTGAGTGGGCCTGCTAGCGCTTCCTGGGCACAGCGCGTCGACAGGCAGGCAGCGCCTCACAAGCTCCTCAGCCAAGCGGCACCACGCTAAGGCAGGCAAAAGGGTGTAGGAGCCCAGCGCTTCTCCAGGGGGCACAGCGGGGAGTGCTGGAAGGCAGCACAATTCACGTGGGCAAGACAGCGCCTGGGGGCGAAAATATAGCGCCTTTCAGGTTATCGCAGTTCTGGTGAGGCCAGCGCTTCTCTGATAGCACCACAAAAGAGCGCTTGAGGGGCAGTTTAAGGAGCTAGCATAGAGTAGCCAGATCAGGTCATGCAGTTCAATGAGGGGGGGTTAGAACAGCGCAGGAGAGCTTCTTCTTGGCACTGGTTGCTTCTGCGCCCTTTGGTTGACGTAGTTTCTTGGTTTCCTGAGAGGGTGGGGGGTAAGTTGAAAGCTTGTCAGCAGGTCACTGCAGATGGTCCCTGGGTTCCCCTCCCGCCGGGCCAGATCAGTGGGCTAGCTCAGGGGTCCTCACTCTACTTGGAAGGCAGCACCTAAGCCCTGTCACTCCCAGTGGCATAGGTCCCTGACTAGGCCCTACCGCCTAAATCTCCTGCGTGGGTCCCCCAGGTCAGTGATGCCCCAACTGCTCTACTCAGCTCTTCTCTGAATGGAAAGTTTCCCTCCCTTTCCTTATATAGCGACAGTTGGCAGTTGGCAGTGGCAGTTGGTGTCACCTCCCCTGTTCTAGAAGGTTCCAGGAGTTTCTCTCATTCTAGCTATGGGCAGGCTGGCATTGCAACATTGTTTAAGGGTTCCAGCCAGCTCCTGGCTACTAGTGTGCGTCTACAAAGACCGCGCTGCAGTAGCAGGGGTCAGTGGCAGCCATGTAAGGGGAAGAGAGTACCTGCACCTTACCATTGGGACTAATGGGAAGGTGCCCAGAGACCTAAGGCCAACAAAAAGTAGGTGGAAAAAATGAGGCAAGGGCGACAAAAAAAATAAATAGGGAAAGACCACCCTAGGGCTGACAGGTCTAACAATCATCAACAATGTGAGTAAGAGAGAATTTAATGCTATGACCCTGATGGAAGCCTGTGTTTGTTTGGTCATTGGATTGAAGCTATGGGTATTTGCTGGGTTTTCTTTACCTGGTGTGGATGGGGTGTGGGATTATTTGGGTTTAGCTGAGATTGTACCTCATTCTTGTATTTTCTTTCTCTTTATCATTCCCTCTTTCTTGCATAAGGCGATGCCAATTGTAAACAAGTATGCGAGATGAATTGGACACGTTAATATGCGAGTCGTTATATTGTGCGCCATTACAACGCGATTGTTACAACAACCGTGTTGTTACCACGCAATGCCATTACTACGCAAGTCTTTACATCGCCTTGCAGTAGATGGCGCCCTGACATTAGAAATATATAATTTACTATTCCAACTCCAGCCTACGCAACAGTAGGGAAGGTGTTGAAATAGTAAACTATACTATTCCTAATGTTAGCGCGCCATCTACAGCAAGTTGATGTAATGACTTGCGTAGTAATGGCATTGCGTGCTAACAACACGTTGTAATGGCACCGCGCTGTAATCACCGCGATGTAAAGGTCGCTTCCCATGTAGGATGGGGCAGGGATGTTGCATTGTTTTTATGTTAGGGGACTCTAGACAAACTGTGGATTTGGTGTTTCTCACTTGGAATGTCTGCGGTTTGAACAATCCACTTAAGGGCAAATTGGTCTTATCATATCTCAATTGGTAGGAGAAAAAAGTTGCATTTTTACAAGAAACACTCCTCCCCCCCACAGGCAAAACCCCCTTTGCAGCCTCATAGGTACTACACAGATACTTTGTCAACTATAGCACTTATTCCAGAGTGGTTTGTATCCTAATATACAAAAGACTCCCATTTGTACACCATGCTACTGTGGCAGACAATCAGGGTCATTACCTGCTGTTGACAGGGATGATGCTGGGGAGGAAACATCTGTTTCTAAACATATATGCCCCAAACACAGGCGATCACCCACTTTTTTCACAATGTCTACACCTTCTTGGACAGGTTCAAATCTAATACCATACTGTTGGGAGGTGACTTGAACGTATTATTGGATCCCACTCTAGACTCTTCAAGCTGTTACCCAGTGGGAAAACTGTGTTGCTTACATATTCCCCAGGAATTTACTGACACATCCATACTCAAGGATGCCTGGCACCAGTGTAATCCAAACGCCCCTTGCTACACTTTTTATTCAGCCACCGATTTGGTATGGTCCCACCTGGTTTCTCTCTGTGGTCTCTTGACGTTGGCTTCAGGATGTACACGTTTTACCATGCACACTATCAGACCACACTCTGGTTTGTGTCCAGCTCATGCTCCCATATGATAGGTGCACAACTGCCTTTTTTGATGAGGTTTTCAGCTCCGAGCACCGCAGCGTGCTCCTTAAATACTTTGATATTATTGCTGGATCAGTGAGTCAGATTGCAACTTTGTGGGATGCCTTCAAGACATATATCCACAGCATCTGCATCTCAAAGTGGGTGGGAGTATTGCGTGACCTCCGCAACAGTTTGTCACTGGTGGAGCTCGAGCTGGTGTCCATCGACAGGGAGGCTACTCCCCGACCTTCCTTGTCATCTCTTCACAACCGCTCTGTCCTTAAAGAGGAATACAATGACCTGGAAGATAGAGAAGCTATCCTACTGGGTGAGCATGCAGTGGCGCATAGCTACGGCGAGGGAGAACGCCAAGAGTGCACACTTGCCCACCTCCTGCGCCCCCCTCGTGGAACCGGACATATTGAAGATCTCTCCCTAGATGAAGGCACCCATGTTTCGAGCAACATTGCCATTAGGCACAAGCTTGTCTAATATTATAAATCCTTATGTAATACCCAGTTGTCTTCAGATGCAATGGCCCCTATGGCTTACCTCGAAGAGGTTGTAATGGTTTGGCTTCCTACAGACCTCTATCCCTACTTAATTTTGACAATAACATACTAGCCAAAGTAATGGCCAACAGGTTATCACTCCTGCTGGACCAAATACTGTCTCCAATACAAACCGGGTTTATACCACATAGGTCCACCTCACTCAACCTCCGTCTTGCATCCTGTGTCCCCAGATGTGCCAGAGGAGGTTGCTCTTTCAGATGCTGGGTAGGCTTTTAATTCTGTGGAAAGGCCCTTCCTTCATGCGATGCTGCACAAACTTGGCATCATCAACAGATTCACAGCCTTAGTCTCCCTGCTATATTCCAACCCCACTGCCCATCTGTAGGTCAATGGCTCCATCTCAGAACCCTTCTCCATATCCTGAGGCACCAGGCAAGGCTGCCCGCTACCACCCTATTATTTATTATAGCCTTGGACCCCCTAATTTGCCAACTACAGGAGCGCCATATGCATCGGGTGTTCAATTTAAATCCGGCCCTCCCCTGGTAACAATGTATGCCGACGATATCCTGTTGTTTGTTCGACATCCCTCAGTTATCCTGGAACCCTTATTAGAAGAGATAGTACGATTTGACAGCCACTCAGGCCTACGTGTGAACTGGGTGAAATCCCTACTGTTACCTCTAACAGAAGCCACCACCCCCATCTTGTGAGCACCCCTTCAGGTGGTCACCTGACTCTTCCAAATATTTGGGGATAGTCCTCCACAGAGACAAAGAGCGCATTATTTGTCTGAATTACAGCCCTGCCGTCGATAGACTCTCCTTGCAGGTAGACCGTTGGAGTCAATTGGCCCTTTCCATGGCTGGCCCAACAGCTATTATTAAAATAAATGTTCTCCCTTGCTTCCTATACCTATTCGCAAACTTCCTATCCCTCTGAGAAACTCATTTTTCACACAGCTGTGCAGCCTTTTGTTAAAATCAATCTTTGCTGGTCGTACGCCTCAAATTGCTTGGGAAACTCTCACTCTCCCCCACAACTGAGGTGGGCTCGCCATCCCTGATCACTGTTTATACTATTTGGTCATGCGGGTTAAATTTGCTTATTAATGGTTCCATCCAGACACCCACCTACCCTACAATAAGCCGGAACAAGATTTAGCAGACCCTAAATCCCTAAATGCATTGTTGCCTCGTGGCCTCAAGTTGGACCCGACAGATATTCAGACCACATCCACAGCATGCTGGTCATGACGGAAACTCTGAGGGACATTCAGCTCTGATCTGCTATATTCCCCCGACCTACCTCTTTTCGAGAACCCCTGGCTGGCGCTGATAGTAGAGACACCATAAACTACACAGTACGTTGCAGTACTGCATACCCTCTTATCCCCTCGTCCCCAAAGACTTGCACCCACTTACTCTTTTAATCACAGATTCACAGGGCTCCCATCTGATCACCTAACAGTACCGTTTGTGTATGGTTCTCAAACATACACATGATAGTGGGGTGTGACAATGCTGGGAGGAGGACCTGGGTCATCCTGTCACTGACAAAGAATAGACTTTACGATGTGCACAAACTAAGCTTGTGTCCCCCGATCACTGTCATAAACGTCTCCATTTTTTTTTGCATAGCTTTTACACCACCCCTCGTGGGCTCGCCAAGATTGACCCCTTCAGACACTCACACTGTCATAATTGTTTTTCCCCAGAGGCAGAGTTTGCTCACCTGACGTGGATCTGCCCAATCATTGCCACATATTGGACAACAGTATTCAACATTCTTTCACAGATGATTCACCTAGCTTCGACTCCCTCTACTGTGCTGGCACTGCTAGGCAATGTCTTATCCTGGCCATTCCTCAATTGTTAGTGAAGAGATAGATCTAATGCACAGGGGTAGCAGAGTATGGCCCATCACAACTGCGCCATAGTATGACTTACTGCGATCTGCATAGTGAAGTTTACATTACAATCCCCCTCTGCATGACCAAAAGACATCTAGCAACCCCTTCATACTTATGTACTTGCCTTGGACTTCAACTCACTGTCACTGTTCCCCCACTCACCCAACCATGCACTAGCCCCTCATCCCACCAGCCAGCTAACTGACTCTTAACCCCGCACAGACCCAGTGAACGCTTTCCTCTCTAGTTGATCATTACTCACTCAACCTGGAGATATGCTTATCAGTGACTGTTCCTCCTCATCCTCTGTAACAGAATATGTAAGGTGAAATGTTGTAATATCGTCAAGCAATCTCATGTATACAACCTGTATTGTGTTTCTTGGACCTCGCTTCCCCTTCTCCCTTTCTCTTTATTTCTGAAAAATATTAAATAAGCCTTAAGAAATGAAGGAAAGCCTTGAATATTACTGTTGAGTTCACCTCTGATGTTTATCACTGCTCTTTCCCCACACTGCATCCTCTAACTCCCCAGGCAGGCAGCAGCAAAATGCTGCGCAAAGGCTTCACTGAAGACGGCAGAGGTACTTAATGACGTGACTCCGGCAAGTCGTAATTTTTCACACTATAGGGACAAAGGGAACAATAATGCAAATGTGGCGGGGAAAAATGCCTTCCGATTTTGTTTTTCACAGGAACTTAATTTAAATAGGTGGGCTTCACAAATATAGTAGCAATTTTCATGAATCACGAAAACGCAATATGCTGGAGTCTCTGTTAATATATAGCTGTTAGATCTGGGGGTATCTAGTTGGTAGAGGTAGGTACCGATGTCCAAATAGGGATCCTTGCTTCTAGACAGGGTAAGGGGGATACACTCTTTAGATAACCCCTGCTCACCCCCATGGTAACTTGGCACGAGCAGACAGGCTTATCAAAGGCAATGTGTAAAGAATTTGTACCAACACACACAGTAACACAGTGAAAACACCACAAATGGACTCCACATCAGTTTAGAAAAATAAAGTATCTTTATCTAAACTACACAAGACCAAAACAACAAAAAACCACCATACACTGATCCAAAATAAGTCTTTAAAAACAGTTCAAAGGTTTCCACTGAAATAATCCACAGTTGTGTCACTTTTAGCCCAAAGTACCTGTAGATGCGACAAATGTTCCAAGCGGCAGCTGCAGCGTCTGAAAACAAGTGATACATCACTCCTGAGACCCTGGGGAGGCAATGGGACAACCCGCTGCACGCAGCAGACGGGTTGCGTTGAATCTGATCTGTATGGGGAGTGATGCGATACCTTGTATGGATTCCGGTTTGCAGGTTCTCCGGTTGGAAGCATCTCGCACAGGCAAGATGCGACGATCTTCGGGATGGCGATGATCTTCGGTGCAGCGGCGATGCGCGGCACAGCGTTGATTCTCTTCTGTCACGGCCCCTCGATGCGTTGGTGCTGGACTCTGCGACGATGTTTGCAGCGACAGGATGCGGTCCACAGGCAAGCGATGCGACAGTTCTCACCGCGACGACAGGCTCTGCGACGATATTTGCAGCGATAGGAATCTTTCCGCAGCGGGGTGATGCACTGCGCAAGCGAACGATGCGTCAGTTCTTGCAACGGCAACAGGCACTGCGATGATCTTCGCGGCAAGAGGAATTCTATTGCACTGTCGACGATGCGCTCCGCAAGCGAGCAATGCATGCAAAATTGTAGATCTTCTTTTCGGCTTTTCCAGCTCCCCAAACAGCAGGAAACAACCTCCTGAGGCCCCACAAATGGATCAAGCACTCTAGGCAGGTTAGAACTCACACAGCAGAGTTCAGGGGGTTAGCTGGGGGTGAAGTCCTTTTGTTCCTGGGACTTCTCAACAGGAGGCCATCTCTTCTCAGGTCCTTGGAGATCTCCCTTCTCCTTGGCAGAATAGCAATTGCAGGTCAGCTTACAAACACACAGAAGGGCAGTCCTTCCTCTTCAGTCTGCCTGCGTTTCTCCTTGGCATAGGTTCCTTCTTGATTCCAGGATGATCTAAAATTCTGGCGTCTGGGTATACCTTTTTATACCAATATTCTCTTTGTTCTCTGAAGACAGAGAGGCCTTTGCCTAGGCCAAACCAGTTCTGGTCAGTCCTGGAGCACTCTGTTTACATGACTCCTTCTTTCCTTTGAGAGAGAGGGGCAGGGTCGTCAGCCACCCAGCAGGAGGTGGAGCAAGCATTGTGGAAGGCAGGTACAGCCTAATTTAGGCTCAGGTGCTATCCCCTCCCACCACTCAAGATGCAGATGAAGCTATGCAGCCTAGTGCTGATTCACCCAGCCACCTGGAGCCACCCAGCCCCTGTCTCTAACAAACCAGACAGTCAATTCACAAACAGGCAACAGCCCCCAGAAAGGTCAGATAAGAAAACAGCCACTTTCTAAACGTGTTGTTTTCAAACACAGGATTTAAAAAACATCCTTCCTAAAAGATGGGTTAATAAATTCTGAGTTCAGGGATACCAGACTTCACTTTTCTATCTTGCTCCTATGGAAAGATATGCAGGTAAACATTATACAAAGCATTCCACATTCCAGCCTATCGGCAAGATAGCCTTTCAATAGTGAAAAACAAAATGGCAGTATTTCACTATTAGAGCATCTCACCCACACTAGTACATGCTCTACCTTTCTTCCTCACTGCACCCTGTCCGGGGGTACCTTGGGCCTTCCATAGGGGTGTCCAATGTGTACAGAAAGGGAAGGGTTAGGCCTGGCCAGTGGGGACACTGGCCAGGTCAGTATGGCAATTAGCATCTGTACACAGGCACTGCGGTGGCAGGCCTGAGACATCATTTTAGGGCTACTCATGTGGGTGGCACAATCAGTGCTGCAGGCCCACTAGTAGCATTTGAATCACCAGCCCTGGCACACTCAGTGCACTTTACTAAGGACATACTGATGAAACAAATCTGCCAATTATGGATAACCAATTATAATAGCAATTTACCCAGGGAGCACTTGCACTTTGACACTTATCAGCAGTGGCAGAGTGCCCGAAGCATCTAAACCAGCAAAAATGAAATTCAGCACATGTGAAAAATACAGGAGGCAGAGGCAAAAAAGTCTGGGGAAACCACGCCAAAGATGCCAGGTCTAACAATAGCCATAGACAAATTAGTTGCCTACACATCCTTATGATGTACAGCAGGGGGAATTTTTCTGCACAGGTATTCAGTTACATGGCCATTTGATTAGTTTCTCTCTCTTCCAGGTGGAAATATGAAAGTTTTCAATTGGCTGTAGTAAATGAGTGCTATTTAAATGAATATAAGGTTCATGAGCCTGAATCACACAGACTCAACAACTTAAATGAATTGTGTCACTGATCTTCACTGTCCTGGCTGGATTACTGCAATGGTCTCTAAACAGGCATCCCTTGCTAAACTGCAACCAATACGAACCTGGGCTGCTTGCATAACACCAATGATATCTGATATCAGATCCCTACACTGGCTGCAGGAGAAAGAAAAGACTACAATACCAAAGTCTGAACTACATTTTTAGACTATTTGATTCTTACCACACAACTCAAACCCTCAGGTCATCTAATAGAGGTCTGCTGTCCCCAAATAAATTCAGATATAAAAGATTCGGAGGACACTTTTTTGACCACCAGGGCACTCCCCTTTCGAACTCTTTGCCACCATCTGACACTTGAGAATGACTACATCAAATTCCCTAGGCAAAGTCCTCAACTATTAACGAGACAACTGCAAGCCCTGAGTGGTTGGTTTAAGGGAGCTGATCTGGGGAGACCCCCTACAGGCTTAGCTAACTTAATGATAATAATACACAGTGCATGGCACCCAACTCCACCCTTGACCTGGATGGCAGCCTGCCATAGCAGCTATAATAACTTGTAGCAGCCTAGGCAGTAGTGATTGGACTCTGAGGCAGTTGCACAGCGGAGCTCTTGTCCTGTCGACGGTCCCAAACTGTGCCAGTGGCACTGCTTACTGGTGTACAGGGACCATGGTGGAACGGTGCTGCCATTTGACACCTGAATCAGTGTGGGATGCCCCGCCTCCCTTGGGCTGGCTGCACTAAAGCATAGCTCAGAGGCCCACGTGAGAAACTTCAGAGGAGCTGATAGGGACATCTGAGAGGCCCTGAGCAATGGGACATACAACAAATATGCACTCTAGAGACTTTAAGTGGAAGGCTAGTGAATCCAAGAATGGCCTTGCCAAACTAGAAATCCATCGCTTATGGGTAGAAACTCCCTCATATTTGTTGGCAATGTCCCATGGCACGACTCTTCTGGAAGGAGGTACCTGTGGGAATGTGCACAATTTTGTGGTACCACTTTCCATAAACAGTCTCTTTCACACTCTTTAAGGTGGATCACTAGATCTGCAATGCCAATCAAAACACAATAAAGTGATTGGCTGAAACTGCTTGGGGGCAGCCAAAATTGCTTTTACATCAGCCTGGAAAAGAAGAGATCCCCCTGATATTACTCAGTGGCACTCACGACTATGGCATCTTTTGGCACTGGATTAATTGATGTGGACTTCAAAAGATACAATTAAAGACAATGCAACACTTTGTGGCCTCTATTGAAATATCTACTTGAGGTGGCCCATCTCTGAACTTATCCACCAAGATTGAAGGCCTTACATCTATCTTATGTTGCCTGTGAAGAACAGCTGTTGGCAGGTTACCAACAGTAAGAAATCTACTAGAATAACTGCGACCTACTTATAACATTTCTTCATATACAGAGGCTCTGAATGCCATGTTATAAACTGTATCAATTTCTTAGTCACTTTCTGTTTCTTCCATGATGATGGCTGAGGGGAGGTGTTTAGATTTTCTTCAATATGATTTCCACTTGAAATTCTATTTCATTTTTTCTGTGAATTGCTAAGGTTTTTATAATTCTACTTCCTAACTATAACAACACTATATACACACATATATATACCCAATACCATAAAAAAAACTTATTTACAATAAAAAAAGTTAAAATCATAAAAAATCTATTAAATTACAAAATATGTATTATTTAAAATATTATTAATTATAAATATATTTTTACATACACAAAAACATACAAATGTAATTTTAAATAAGGAATTCCAATAAATACAACAGTACGAAAAATGTTGCACTCTGGAGGGGCAAACTTTCCTACTCCTTCTCCACACACTGCAACAATTAGGAATATGAATAATTGCGAAGGGCTAAAATGTTATCTTCCCACTACAATCAGTGCAATATTAGGTAAAGTGTTGGATAGTGGAGGGGTAAAATGTAGTAGTCCCACTCCAGATAATGCACTAGTAGGGAAAGTGTTGGATTGCGGAAAAGTAAAATGTTCTATTCCCACTCCAGTCAGTGCAACAGTAGGGAAATTGTTGGACTCCTGACCGGTAAATTTAACTATTTGCACTCCACACAGTGCAACAGTAGGGAAAGTGTTGAATTGCGAAGGGGTAAAATGTATTTTTCATACTCGCGTCCACCAATTACACCGTACTGGGGGATCTCAACTTCCACCTCAACAACCAACTGGACCCCAGCACCACGTCCCTCCTGGGCAACCTCCACCAGATTGTGACCAGACCCACGCACTCAGCAGGACACACCCTCGACCCCCTCTTCACAACAGGAAACTCCATCACCTTTAGCCACACCACGGAACTCCCATGGACTGACCATCGATGTGTCCACTTCACCTTCAGAGTACCCATCATCCACAGACACCAGCATCTGCTCCCACGAAGAAACTGGACCAGAATTACCGATGACCAGCTAGCCTCATCACTCAGCAACTTCACCCCAACCATCGCGGAAAACAACGACCCCAACACCGCAGCACGAACCCTGTACAGATGGATCTCCAACAGCGCCAACACCATAGCCCCCTCAAGAAAAACAACACATACGCCAAGAAAGCTAGATGGTTCACCACAAATTTAGAGTCCATATGCGCTTGCCGCCGCTTCAAAAAAGTGTGGAGGAACACCAAATCCACAGAAGCCCACAACAATTTCGGAGCATCCACCAACGCCCAACACCAACTCATCAGAAAAAACGAGGAAAAAGCGATTGAAGACAGAATCTCCAATCATGCACACAACAGCAACAAACTCTTCAACTTCATCAGGGAGTGCGCCCAACCCACCAGCGAGTCCACCAATATCCCTCCCTCACAACACTCTGCGACAAACTCAGCACCTTTTTTCCACCACAAAATCAAGAGCATCTACGACAACTCCAATGAAGACAACCAACACACTGAACCTTCACCAACCACCCCCGAAACCCTGAAGCCGGCGATCGACAACTCGACAGCCCTCACCATGAATACACACTGAAGATGGAGAAGTCAATCCACTCCGGGGCCCGCAAGGACCCGTGCTCCCACCACATTTTCAGCAGAGCCGCAGACACCATCGCACCCATGCTCTGCCACATCATCAACCGCTCCCTGGCAACAGCCTCATTCCCTGATGACTGGAATCACGCTGAGATCAACCACATCCTGAAGAAATCCTCGGTGGACCCCACTGACCTACAAAACTACAGACCCATCTCCCTGCTCCCATTCCCAGCAAAAGTCATTGAGAAAGCCATCAACAGCCAACTCCCCAAATTTATTAAAGAGCACAACATCTTCGGCCCCCCCAATCCGGCTTCAGAAAAAAACGTAGTACGGAAACCGCCCTCCTCGCCGCAACAGACGACATTCATACCTTACTCGACAAAGGAGAAACAGCAGTACTCATACTCCTTGACCTCTCAGCGGCGTTTGACACAGTCTTTCACCGCACCCTAATACGCAGACTCCACGAGGCAGAGATCCAAGACAAGGGCCTTGACTGGATCTGCTCCTTCCTCTCCGGCAGAACACAGCAGATCAAATACCCCCCTTTCCTCTCAAACCCAACACCTACCATATACAGAGTCCCCCAGGGGTCTTCCCTCAGCCCTACACTCTTCAACGTCTACATGGCTCCACTCGCTCCCATCGTCAGAACCTACGGACTCGACATTGTGTCATACGCAGACGACACCCAACTTATCCTCTCCCTATCCAAAGAACCCAACACCGCCAGACACAACTTTAGAGAAGACATGGAAGCCATCGCCAAATGGATGAAAAATAGCTGCCAACAACTAAACACCAACAAAACTGAAGTACTCGTCATGGGCCCAAACCCCGGTGCCTCGAACGATACCAGGTGGCCCTCTGTCCCCGGAAGCCAGCCCACCCACATGGATGATGCACGTAACCTGGATATCATCTTGAACTCAGAGCTCAAAATGGACTGCCAGATCAACTGTCTCATCCTCCTGCTTCCACACCCTCCGCCTCCTACGTAAGACCTTAAAATGGATCCCCCTCGAAAACAGAAAGACCGTCAATCACGCCCAGGTCACCAGCAGGCTTGACTATGGCAAAGCACTGTATGTCGGAAAAAACAAAAACCTCACCCGCAAGCAACAAAACATCCAAAACGCCACCGCAAGACTGGTCTTCATCTGCCCAGACACGGCCACATCTCCCAGCACCTACCCACACTCCACTGGCTCGCCATCGAAGCTAGAGTCATCTTCAAGATGCAAACCCACGCTCACAAGGCCCTCTACGACACCGGACCAGCATACCTGAACAGCCAACTCAAATTCCACGTACTCCAGAGGACCCTACAATTAGCCGAGCTCTCCTAGACCGTGGTCCCTCGCACCAGAAAAAACAGATCGGGAGGCCGCTCCTTCTCCTTCCACAGGACCAGAGCCTGCAACGACCTTCCGCTCCACATTAGACAGATAACATCGCTCCCCATCTTTGCAAATAACATCAAAACCTAGCTCTTCGACAGACCCCCTCCTAGATGGACTGGAACCTGCGACCCCCCAGCACCTTGAGACCCTTACGGGTGAGTACTCGCGCTTAACAAACACCTGATGGATTGATTGATACTCCAGTCTATGCAACAGTAAGGAAAGTGTTGTATTCTGGAGGGGTAAATGTTACTATTCCCAATCCATTCAGTACAACAGTAATGAAAGTGTTGAATTTCGGAGGGGTAACATTTTATTTTCCCACTCCAGTGTATGCAACAGTAGGCACATTGTTGAGTTGCAGAGGGGTAACATTTACTATTCTAAATCCCATCAGTGCAACAGTACAAAATGTGCTGGAGGGTGGAGGAGTAACATTTACTATTCCCACTTTACTCATTGCACCAGTAGGGAAATTGTTTGATTGCGGAAGGATGACATTTACTATTCCCACTCCACTCAGTGCAACAATAGTTGGATAGTGGAGGGGTGAAATGTACTATTCCTGCAACAGTCAGAGCAAAAGTCTGGAAAGTGTTGGATTTTGGAGGGGTAAACTTTACTATCCGCACTCCATTCAGTACAAGAGTAAGGAAAATTATGTATGGGAAGGGGATAGAATTTAATATTCCTACTGCACTCTGTGAAACATTAGAAACAAAGATATTCACTTTAACAAAATAAAATACATTCAAAACTATAATTGTTAAATAAAAATATAAATAGTAAAAATATATATATATATTTTTAAATAAATGAATGAACTATTTTTTACAATGCTTAATACATATCATAAATCAATACAATTAGTATTTTAATAAAAATACCAAACGATATTCTCACTGTTAAGAACAAATATATCCAATCCTATTTAAATCTAAGCACAATTATCACATACAATCATAATTTACATATTTAAAAAACAGAATACTATGTTAAAATGTGTTAATACTTAAATATTTTTCCAACCCATACCTCTACAACAGAGGTCTTCAAAATTTTGTAGGTTGAACCCCACCATCTGAATTTTTTTAGATGTTGGGCTCCCCACCACCTGACAGAAATTTCTGGAATCTACTGCCACGTGCATATCACGGGCCATATCCGACAAATAATGTTGCTAGATCTGTTTGCAGCTCTGCGGTTTGTGCGCTAGTTCTGCTACAATGTAATTGTAGTATTCAAGTTAGACACACTTCCAAGCCGGGCTGACACACATGGCGCCGAACTTAAAGTGTCAACGTCACTGCAGTTAGTGCCCAATGATGAAGTAGACTCACAATACTAGGCTATGTGCATCACTTCCAACGGTCCTCCTGCTGCCGCCTGTATTTCTTTAACTTAACATGCTCAGCTCCTGCTCCTCCTGAACTCGCTGCTCTGACCGCAGCTGACAGAGGTATTCCCAACAGTAACTAATGCCAGCTGCAGCTGATTTTCACCGTTGCCAATGCAGGGCACCGCCGACCATCTGCGGTAAAGATGGCTCATGGACGGTTCCAATGTGGTATTGGATCCCACCTGCACCAGTCAGCCAAAGTCAGGACTAGAGAGGCTGGCTGGCTCACGAGTCAGGGTCAGTGTGCAGCGCCGGGGGAAAATGGGGGGGGGAACAGTCGCAGTGAGAGTGGGTGCAGCAAGCTGCTGTGCTCATTGGTTGCAGCATGACTGATGGCACATCGGTGGCGGTAATATACCATGTGACTGGGAGGGACCAAGCCTACCGGGCCGCATCCGGGCTCAGCTGCTGTCCAGTGACGATCATGAATAATAATGAAGTTCCTGATAGAGCAGGTAATCTATTAACTAAACTGTAGTTATCAATTACATCTTTTTGAACACTTATCCGCTGCTGCTGTGAATAGATTGCTGTTACAGTTTTTTTGAGCTACGTGACTAGGTTTGTGTAGTACTAGTAGTAGGGCAGAAAAGCACCTCACCACGGAAGAACACTATCACAGCATGGGTGATTTTAGTTTAGGATGGGCTCACCACCTTCTGCTTTGGGAGGCCTACAATCAGGAACCACAAGTGATGACAAGAACACCATGCTGGCATGGCTGACCTGAAGCCATGATGTATCTTTTACCATTGTATGTATGGGTCTGTTTAACAGCAGACAACTGTAGATTTGGCGGTCCAGCCACAGCCGGCATGGTAGAGACACTGCGTCTGCTACAGTGGCGATGAGGCAGCAAATAACTTTATAAGACCCACAGTCTTTACTATCCAATCGACATACAGTGGCGTTAGGCCTTTTCCACCTGCGATCCAAGTGGCAGTGAGCAGAATGGCACACAAGTTTACCTGAGTGAGTTGACAGGAAGGAGGACTGTGTATGGGGGTAAGAAGAACTGTGAATTAAATACCACCACAATCATACAAAGCATTTGAATTTCGGAAAATATAATCAAATAGGAATGCCAGTGGCAGCATGACAATGGAAAGCAATATGTCACATTTAAAAGCCATTCAATATTCTGAAGCTCTCAGGTAGCTTGTTCGTAAATATATTTAGCCAATTATGACTTTCAAGTCATGGTGGGTGTCCCCCCACTCGAGGAAGGTGAAATGGAGGACTTTTGTGCCCTGAAAAGTAGGGTAATTAAGTGGTTAAACATAAACAGACCCCTCCCGACACATTTCAATAATGAAATTATAATGGTAAGAAGGGTACCATGGGTGGGGAGAACACAAAAATCCATAAAAGGGGACTGTATACTGGTGAGTTTTAGGGATACAGGTACGGTGTCTTATATATGTCAGGGGAAAAATAGATCTAGGGAATCCACCATCCAAACCCTTCATGTGTCGTTCTTTTTTCCCATTAGCCCAGTCCCATCTCAGCAACCCCAAACTCATGATAGTTGGGAGAAGGTTGGGAGGAGGGGGAGACACCAGGCCTTATACCCCAGACCGATAGCTGGCCGACCAGAACAACCCTTTTATACCTACAACCGGTTCAATTGCCTGAATGGCCTAGAGGGGGTCGATTGACAAACAGATAATACCCCCCAGGGTTGTATAGAAAAGGGCGATCTGGTAGAAACATTGGAGGAGCAAAGCTTCAAGGCTCTGCAAACCTCAGCGATTGGTGTGGGGGACCCAGTGTGTGTTGAATTTGAGGTAATAGCTAAAAACAGTATAGGAGGGGTACATGAACAGGCAAGACAAAGGCCAATGTTGGAAATAAGACCAAGGGACCAGGGGGGCGCAGAATGGAGTGGAGAGGGTGTGGAGAGGGTGTGAGATTTATCTCATGGAACATAGCTGGCATAGCGGGCAAATTTTATAATAAGGAATGGGTTGACTACATTAGAAAATGTAATATCATATGTGTACAGGAGACATGGGCTGTGGAGAATAATTACCATCTGCAGGGGTACAAGTGCTTTTTTGTTCCCGCCCGAAAATCCAGTTCTGGGAGAGCAATGGGTGGCTTGTCCCTCTATGTAGATTTAGACCTCCCAGGCACCTGGTCCTTCCCAGACTGGTCCTCACACAGGATCCAGGCAGTTCGGTTTCATGGAAAGGGGTTACGATTCTCTGTGTTTAATTTGTATAACACCGAGATAGCAAATAACCATACCCCGGTACTGACTGAACTTGACCAAAGGTTAGGACAAGAAATCATATCCCAGAACAAGGGCCCATCACACGGGCTGCTTGTGGTGGGGGACTTTAATTGTCACCTCTGCCCGGCACTGATTAAAGCAAACACAGATTGGGCGCAATGCCCAATTGAGAAGGGGCCTCATTTTTCTCACTCGCCTACTGGGTCGGCTCTTAGGTTGCTTCGGCTTAAGTACGACCTAGAGCATACCATCAACATGATAGACCCACAGTCGGATGGCACACTCCCACCAACTTTTAAGGGCAGGGGCTGTTCATCTATTATAGGTTATATTTTGGTTTCGAGATCCCTGGTTAACAAAGTAATTAGTGTAGGGATAGATTGGAACAGCTTCAGTGACCATACCCCGCTTGTTTTAATGCTCGTATATAGGGCGGGTTCTGGATCCAATGTCCACCGTTTAATTGGGGAGAGGGTCACCGATCAAGGCAGGAGATTGAAATGGTCTAGAATAGATGGGGTACAGTTTTATAAAAACTTGAGCAATAAGGGTCTGCGGGCCATAAACGACTGTTTGGATCTGGAAGTACAGGGCCCAAGATTACTAGAAACGTTCGACCATATTGCAAATCTGATAGATGGACTACTAAGGTCCAATGTGCCCACACGTAACCTGGTCAATCCCCGGTGGTTTGATCAGAACTGTTCTAAGGCACTGAGGGAATTGAAATGCTCTCTTAAGTCAAAACCACGGGATCCACAAAAAATTAGGGCAAGCAGAGAGAAATACAAAAAAGAGACCAAAAGGAGGAAACTCACCCTGCAGGCAGAAGCCTGGGCAGATCTGAGAGAGGCAGGGGAAAGAAGGGACCTAGCGGGGTTCTGGAGAATCATTAATAAACCGACCTTTTTAGAAAATGATTCTCCGGAAATAGGGGCCAATATCCTACCGGAGCAGTGGGTTACCCACTTTAGGAGTTTGTACAACCATGAACCGGGCAATCTTGTAGAGACATCAGCAAACCTAAGTCAGGCTCCCCTGGTAGTGTTTACTCTTAAGGAGATCGTGGCAGGGATGGAGAGTCTAACTAAGAACAAAGCCCCGGGTCCGGATGGAATTCCCCCTGACCTTTTTCTTAGCAATATAGACCTATGGGCCCCCCTGATGACTAGGGTCTTAAACACCGCTATCTCCTGTGGTCTCCCTCCATCATGGTCTAAAGCGATCATTGTGCCAATTTTTAAAAAGGGCAACAAGGACGATCCTAGGTGTTACCGGCCTATTTCCCTGATTGACGTTTCGGCTAAACTTTTGGGAAGGGCAATTTTGAACAGATTGTCCGAGTGGACCGAAGAGAATAACATCTTCTCGGACACTCAATATGGGTTCAGGTCAGGGAGGTCCACTAGCGATCAATGCCTGAACCTATATATGCTGACTGCCAAAAACACTCTGGCCAGTGATGAACCCATTTATATGGGATTCATGGACCTGGCAGCAGCATTCGACCACGTCAATAGAGGGAAGTTGTGGGACATGATGGCAGGCTTGGGGATCGAGAGTGGTTTAATCACCATATTAAGAGAGCTGCATAGCGATACTACGGCTAAAGTAAGATTTAATAGGGAGGGTGGACTGTCTGACTCCTTTTCATGTAAAAGTGGAGTCAGACAAGGTTGTATTCTTGCCCCTTTTTTGTTCTCCCTCTACATTAATAATCTGGAGCAGTCTCTTTTGGGTTTAAAAGCAGATTCCCCAAGGGTTGGGACGCGGCATATCCCTGTTCTGCTTTATGCAGACGACGCGGTCTTGCTTGCGCGTACACCCCGAAGCCTACAAATTCTGATAGATGGGTTCGTCAAGTTTATGAGTGACTTGGACCTATCTGTCAACTTAGGCAAGTCATACGTGCTCCTGGCAGGCAAAAAACCTTCTTCTAAATTCTCTTATACAATAGGTACCCATTGTTTAGAGGAGGTTAAAACGTTCTCCTATCTCGGAGTAACCTTTGATGGTGCTCTCCAATTCAACTCCTTGGTGGCAGAACGCTGTAATAAAATGATTGCCTCAAATGGGGCAATAGCCGGTTATGGCAGGAGGTTGGGTAGATGGAGCCCGGAACAGGTGATGAACCTGTACGGCTCCATAACATGCTCTAAAGTAAGCTACGGGGCAGAAGTTTGGGGCTTTGTGAATACTGCTAGAATTGAACAGGAAGAAAACAGACACCTGAAATCTGTCCTGAGGGTACCACCCAGTACTGCTGGACACATAGTTCATAGGGAAATAGGGAGGCCATACCTGGTGGACTTGTTAAAACTTAGGCCAATTGTGGCGTGGCTAAAAATTTGGGCAAACCCAGATGCGCACTTAAGCAGAGAAATTTTATTGGACTGCTTGGGTAGGACTCACTGCATGCGCATCCCCTGGCTTAAATATGTGAGAAACACTCTTGAAGATCTAGGGTTCGGAAACCTCTTCAGGAACCCCACATCCATCTCAGCACAGCACAAGAAACAAGTAGGGGAAATTTTCCTAGAGCGGAAAACCCTATGCCGTGCTGAGGTTGAAGGAGAGAAAAAGTCTGTGAGGGCTTATAACTTGGTGAAGAGTGTGGAGGGTATGGAGCCCTATCTGTATCTTGTGTATAACACACAGGACAGATTTCTTATGTGTCGTTTCAGATTGAACTTACTTCCTTTTATGTTGGCTTCTCCAGCAGGTTTCACCACGTCAATTGAGCAGAAGGGACCCTGCGGCTGCGACAACCGGTCTCCGCAGGATTCCCTTCATTTTATCTTGCTTTGCCCCTACTTTTCTATGCCCAGGCGTAGATTTCTAGTAAACATCTTAAAAAAAGCCCAATTGGAACATGCCAGGGATGCTTTAGTCTATTTGCAAAAAGCTTCTGACCCGCTAACCTTATGTTGTGTTATGAATTTTATCAAAGTGGCGGTTCGACTAAGGATGACGAGGGGAGAGGAATGAAAGACCTGGGACTCTCTGTTTTAAATTTATGGCCCTGTATGTTGGGATTTTTACTGTATTATTTATGTACAAGGATCTTGACTAACATTTAATGTCTTTTTTATCTATGTATATGTATGTGTGCTTTTATGGTGTTTTTTAATCACCGAATAAAGATTCTTGACTATGACTATGACTATGACTTTCAAGTCAATGTATGATTCTGTCATTAAATAACAGAGTTATCCTATGGAATTCAAAAGCCAAGCAACACAATGCAAATTTTGATATTACAGAAATTGTTTTTAAAGATCTGATACCTCACGTAAACTCTGCAGCCAAGGCGGTCTAGAATTTATACAAGTGAATTAATTGAATGAATGCTCCAATATGTGTGTCATTTCTAATGTTTATATAAATTTCCCTAGTCATTACTGCTTGATTTTGCTCGTGAGAAAAGTGTCACTCAGTGGTTGAAATGTCACTCATAATTACACTGAAATTATAAAAGTGTAACACATAGCAATCTGAAACCGTGGCAGCTATGGAACAGTCATTTCACATGCTGTGGGAGGCAAGGAGTCTGCTCTGCTTTGAAATCGAACACGAAGGAACAGGACTGTCTCTTCGTTTGCTTTCGTTTTTAGCAAAGGAGACTTCCTGCCTCCCACTGCAGCTGAAGCATTCAGCTCCACCAATTAACCCCCTCCTGGGACAGAAATTCCCATTTGAAATGGGTAAAGATTGCGATGCGGGGAACAGTGGAGGACAACAAAAGAAGATGTTAGGGTCGAGTGCGTGCCCCCCCCTGGGATGGTGTCGCGCCCCCCTGGGCACCGCCCGCCGCAATGCCAAAAATGCATGTTGTGCTTTTCAATGCACAACGTGACAGGCACCACGCGGTGCCTGTCACGTTGTACATTGAAATGCAGATGGTACCCCCATGTGCACCCCCCACCCGCCAGAGACCCTGGGGGTCCATAACGGGCCCCCGCAAGAGATTCCTGCATGCCTTATTGCTGCCACTGAAAGGCATGCTCCCACCCCATCATAATATGGATGGCGATGTCTAGCAGACACCGCCACCATATTAAACTCTTTTCTACCAAGTCGACTTGTCGACCTGGCGGAAAAGCGGCGGACAGTCTTTCCGTCCGCCATGGACTCCCCGCCATTGTAATATGGCGGGGGAAATGGATGGCTGGCGGGTACGGATCTAGGGCAGATGGCCACCACCATGCGGGCGGTGGCGATCCGCCCGAGATCCTAATGACCCTCCAAGTGTATACATGTAAAACATATTATTTGCATATTTTACATATTGTTGATCAATTAAAAAATACATATTACTGATTAACTAATAGTAAAGTAACTATATTTAATTAACTTCCCATCCTTTACCCCACAAATGCAGCAACTCAAACCTTATCTATATCTTAAACAATATCTTAATCACACATTTAACATTAATATCTATCAGATCGATACTTATATTTTTAGTTGTCATTAATGTCTTACTCACCCTTTAGCCATACAAAAACAACCACACACTCCTTAAAAAGCAAAAAATAATAATATATCACACGATTTACATATTGATGTATAATAAGCATATTAATATTATTAAAACATTTAGGGCCTCTTTATGAAGTCAGTCGGAGTTGCCTCCAATCGACACCGCTATGGTGGAAGAATCGCTCGACCATAAGTCAGTGGTTCAGCACACCAAATACAACCCGACCACACATAGGGCCTGATCACGATGTCGGCCGAAAACCAAACTGACCGACTCCTTGTCAGATTCGGTTCCGATCGACTCACGACTCAGAACGACCAATTATGATGCTTCCGAACACCATTCGAAAGGACTCCCAATGACTTCAATATGAGCTTGTTTTCTGACAGACAACACATGCACCTATGGGGAAAATGGCTGTTTGCGGAAAATCTTGCACCCTGTGGCGGGTACCCCATGTTACACGCCACACTGTGAATGGTTTTACAGGGGGGTCCCTTGTGTACCCCCTCATCCCTAAACCGTGGGAATCATGAGGAAGGGGTGCCTGCTAGGGAGCCCCAAATTCAGTTTCTGATAGCCTTTTCATGTCAGACAGACAGAGTTGGAAAGGCTGTCGGAATCGGACATCGTAATCAGTTGGTCAGAAACGCGGGCTGTAGAGTTGTATGAATCAGCTCAGACGGACTCGGATTCTCGAGGCAGTCGGAAACTGACATCATAATACAGATGTCAGAAACACCATCCTTAAGGGATGATGTAGAGTTTACGACAGAAAAGCATTAGTCGGTCACTCTGACTGCTGCCTCTGACCGCATGCATCGTAATGCGTCGGTCAGACCACAGCAGTAGATGCAGTTCAGACCGCAACCAACAAGCCATCGGTTGCAGTCCAAACCGCATCGTAATGAGGCCCTAATTATTCATTATAATTAATATACTTCCCACCCCATACCCCTACAAAACCCACAGCCTGAACCTAAAACTTCATGTTAATGAAAAATAATTACACAGTTAGCGTAATTAAATATCAATTACATAAATTATATTAATTAAAAAACAAATAATAATTCATTAAAATTAATTTACTTCCCACGGTATAACCCTACAAAACCGACAACCGGCTCCTGAAATTGAATGTAAAAAAAAATTCATTACACATTTATCGTAACTAATTATCAATTAAATAATGAATATTAATTAAAAATTAATTACTAATTAATTATAATAAATCTACTTCCCATCCACTACCCTATAAACCCCGCCACCCGCTACTTTACAAAAAATTACAAAATGTATAAAAAAATTGTAATGACTTCAAAAAAATTACCAACTATATTAAAAAACATAGACAATAATTTTTAAAAACGTTTCTTACATATACAATTAAAATATATACTAAAATACTTAGCAATAATTTTAAAACGATATAAACAACTATATTTTTGTACAAAATTATAATGATTTCTATATTTTCAAAATCGAAATTACTTACCTTAAAATCGATATTCTTAACAACGAAATTCTTACAGACGATATCACAATATTTTAGACACAATATTTTGGTATGGCGATATTTTTGAATGTGTTGAGTCTTTGATGTGAATGGGTTCACGTCAATGTTGGATAAGATAACTGTTGGGAAGTCAGTATGTCAGTATATTACATGTGAGTGTTCTGTATCACCGCAGTGCAGACGTAGTTCCCCTATACATATGTTCTTATCACTGCTGATTAGTTTGTTTGTGATAAATTCAGACTATTGCTTTGCAAAAGTAGGACGGTCACTATCGGGTGAGGTAATTACATTTAAACTGAATGAGGTGGTTTTGTGAATTAAAGGCCAGATGTTCGACCATTCTATTTTGCGAGTCAAAAATTGCCATGTTTTGTGATTTGCAAGTTGTGACTCGGAAAAAGGAATGTACAATAGTGTCTGAGACACTGTTTGCATTTCTCCAATGCGTCGCAAGGGACCTGCCTCATTAATATTCATGACACAGGGATGGTGGCCTGCAGGGGACAGCAGACCCCCATGTCTGTGTTTGATTTTCGAATAAAGCAACTTTTTTTTCCTAATGCATCCCATTTTCCCTTGGACCACTACCTGCACTTAAAAAAATATGTTCACATCCCATTGAGACTCGCTATTAGGAAGGGTTGCCCTTGGCACGCCCTTGCTAATAGCAACTTGCAAATACTATTTTGTGCATTCCGGAATCACAAAATAGCGTTTGTACATACCACCACCCTTTTTTCAGTCGCAAACAGTCCGATTTCCCGTTTGCGACTGCAAAAAACAGTCGTTCATCTGTCCCTTAATTTCTAAAAGTAGACCGTGGCAGGAGGAATAGGTGCTATTGTGTAGAAGGAACACAGTATGGTATTCCTGTGTATAATGGCACCCCGATGCCAACTCTGCCTTCATGATTGCTTCCTGTAAGGAAAAATGTGGGTTTTAAAAAAAGATCCAAATTACTATGAGACCTATCCTTAATATGCATTTCTTCCAGTACGAAAAAATACAGGTCACAATTGGTCAGAATGTCTCCGATTTGTATCCTGCATTTTACTACAGATCTGCGGTCATGTAAGGATGTATAATGCTGAGCTCGCTAAGTCAGCAATGAAGTTAAGGACGGGGTCAAGGTGAAGCCGAATGAGGTGTATCTTCCTTGACAGTCCTCTTTCGCATGCAGTGTTTTCATGTCTCATGACGATTGTCCACGTGTAAATCGAATTCACAAATTGAGAAAAACTATGGATGTGACCACAGAATGTCCCTCTCATCATCTCTGCATCTTGCTACAATAATATAGCACGCTGGTCACAGAAAACAATAAATGGCTTTAAATTGGTGGTTGTCTTTTATTTATAATAGCTGACTATACGGATCCATGTTTGTTTGTTAATTCTTTATAATATATTTCAAACACCTTTCAACACATCATCTTCTAGTTATCAACCCCGTAGGTTTCAGTAATAATACAAATTGTCAATGGTTATTTCTGCACTCAGAGTAATATCAAATTCAGGCATTTCTTTGACAGCTAACTTACGGCTAATTAAGTTGACATTTTGTAATTTTCATTTGGAGTCTGTGCATAAAAAGTAAAAACACGTCACAGGATGATTTCAAATTTGCATGTCAATGGAAGAACAGGCCCTCCCCAAACGGCAAAGGATTTTAACATGTTTGTATTACCAATATATAGCATCAGAAAAAAACATAAATAATTCCGGATAGAACTGTTTGTTCTCTGTTCTTTCTGGGATGCATCACTTAATGGGAAGATTAAATTATTCAGAAAATGCGGCTCATCACTGCTGTCTCACCAACGGTAGAGGTAGGTTTATTGGGCCGTAAAGAGGAGGTATGAGCTTTGTTACACAGATAAAATGAAATGATTAGATGCACGCTCTTAAGCAAACCTGTGCCACTGTATGATTATTTTGTCATTTAAAGGATATGCTGCAAAACCTTAGTGCAGCTGTCACTTTATAAAAAGCACACTTCTTTTTACTTAAGATATTTATTAATATGGATACCGAGGCATTATCACATGGTGATGGTACCTTTGCAAGCCAACTGCGCCCTCAAGCATGTCTGCCGGTAGTTCTGCTCGTTTTGTACAGGCATCAATTATTGTGCAGCATACTGTGGTCAGTATAGCTCCTCTTCATTTTCGTGCATTGTGCACAACTCCCACACAGAAGCAGCATATAAACAACACCCTCTGTCCCCATCCTCCTCTATAATAAAACTCATCTGAGGTATCTATTCATTCACTTATGGAATGACGTAAGACCTGATCTCACATTTACACATCTTGGGCCTCATTTATGAGAAATGACGCATCGCTTCGTGAAAGCAGTGATGCGTCACTTCTCAGTGCGCACTCCTTGCGACATGATTGATGCGTCATATTTATAATATGACGCATCATGTCGCAAGAAGTTACAGATACGTCAGTATTTCTGACCTATCTGTAGGCGCAAAAGTGACGCATTGCTGGAGTGTGTCACAAAAGTGACGCAACTCCAGCAATGTGTCCTTTCACATGGGGCAAGCCCCATTTGAAAGGGCCTGCGTCAGTCTTACGCCTGCTGTGAGGCAGGCGTAAGAAATTGACGCATTTGTGTCCTAGAAGTGGCGCAGTGAAATATTATAGATTTCACTGCGTCACTTCCATGACCCTGTCTTGCATCAGAACGCCCCCCCCTGCATACATTATACCTGACGTAGGTATAATGTAGCGCAGGGGTTTACAAAGTGACGCATCTACCTAGATGGTGCAACAAGGCACCTTTTTTACGCTGCTGGTGCGTCACAAAAAGTGACGCACCGGCGGCGTAAAAGTGACGCACGGCCTCATAAATGAGGCCCCTTTGATTTAGCCATGCTCCCTCTAAAGTGACCAGGCAATATTATAGCCGTATAATCATCTTCTTGACTTAGAAACCATTTCTTAAATCATCCGGCATCAGCCCTGCTCCTATAAAGTTATGCAGCAGCTTTCTCAAGTGACCTGACATATTTGGGAGGTACAATGAGCGGAATATTAGCTGTTCAATGCATCATGCAAAGTGTAAAATGCTATTAAAATGAAGCAGCCTGTGGCAGTTGGGTGCTTGGCAAGAATTCTGGTGAGGAGTGAGCTGTATATGGGAGCCGTAGACATAACTGACTCCCAGGCAGAGTGTGATGAATTAGAAATGAACTTATAGAGGAGGTAAAAGGGGTGGGGAGATGGGGAAAAGTAGAGTGGACATTTTTCTGTACAATTAGGCTCACACTGTATCGATGGGCGATAGTTAACATGTTTAAAGAGCTACACAGGGAGGTACAGAAAAAAGACGGCTACAATGGATGGCAGAATGTGTGTTGCAGCCTACTGTTAGCATTTAATTACAGGCCCTGCGGACTGGTAATGCCATTTATTTGGAACTTATAAATAAACTACATGTGCTGATTGGGTGTGTGCCAATTTTACCATGTTTTAAGACTGGTTAGCAGAGGTAAAGTGCAGAGAATCTTATTGGCAACTAAGGCAAGCTCAAGAAAAACAGGGCATGAAGGCAAAATGTCTAGGAGAATACCATGCGAAGTATGTCAGGTATAACAGAATACCATGCCAAGCATGTCAGGTATAACAAATGTGACCATTAAATAAGAATATACGGGCAAAGGGTTAGGCTCAACCGTATCTGATTTTTCTATTCCTGAGATCCATGGTTATTTCCCCCATGGCGTTTCTCCTTTCAAGTGTTGCTTGTGATATGTCCTTAAAAAGTTGCAACACACATTCGTCAAATTCAATCACGTCTTTCTGACATCCAGCTTCCAGGATTTTTATCTTTAATATCCGAAGATTCGAGTGTCACCAGATTGTGAGTGGGACAGTTGCCAGGGTCTAGAACTGCTGGACCAGCTCTATGACCCTGCACTACACCTACTATTTGTGACACTCCTTCCTCTACAATCGAAACAACGAGCTTGATGCAGAACACATCTCCATCTGCACCCTCCTGGTTTCTATAGCATTTCGAATTTGTATATGATCTAGACTGAAGCGATCTTCAGGATATTCACATTTTTTCTGGAGTTCCTCTTCATCCTCCAACACAATTCATGTCAACGCTTGGACAGCTGATTGGAGCTGGGAGGTAGTATCTTCATTTTTGCTCACTCTCCCCCAATGACTATATCTCCATGGTGATGTCCAGTATGGCTTCTTGAATTAACCTCTTCACCGCTTGGATGTGTTCTGTTAGGGAGTGTGCCATTTTTCATGTAGGTGTGTCAGATACATTAGTTGGCATTGCTTCATTAAGGGTGGTTGATCCCTCTCCCTTTTGCAATCAGTATGAGTTCATCCAATGTTGGGGTTGCTGCTTTGTTGCAATCTAAAGATGGAAGCTGCAGTTGTCTACTGCCCAGCAAGATTTTAGGTAGCATTGATATTTCAGTGTGACTGCTCTCTTCATAGTTCTATTTTCTCACACCATACTTCATGACCCAATTGGTCTCACTATGTCTATCGTATTTGTAGATTGCGATGGAGAATGGCTGCTGGGTGAAGTGAAACACTAGAGGTAGTGTGTTTGCTGCGGCTCCTCAAGCAAATAGTGAGTGAGAAATCGATGAAGGAGGATAAAAGCTGTGTCTCAATATATACCTCTCTAGAAGTATGGAGAGCATAATATTACTAACAGAGAAAGGGTCTTCTAGTATAGCCTGATCACCTTTTGCAAAGCTAGTCAAAATACAGAAGGTCAGCAGCAGATTGATCCCATGGTGCACACTTAATTCATCCTAGTCAGATAAATGACCTTTGTAGTGTTTTTGCGTACTTTTACAATACATCACATGTAGGGGTGCTCAATTCAATGGTACGCTGCTCTGGTTGTTGCGCGCTGCCAGGGGAGGATCCATTCTGCACTGGTGGCTGGCACGGCTTGCGGGCGGCAAGGCGGGGGTGAGCATGGGGGACATGCACATTTTTCAAATAAAACAAATACTCATACATTGCAGCTGGGTCCCGTGTCTCCGCTCCTCTCCGTCTCAGACTCCAAGAAACACAGACTCCCCTAACCAAACACAATGCTGCAAAGTATTTTTGTGATTGGTTTGAGCACCATGCTTCGACGCTCAGCCAGGGACGGGGGGACTGGGCATGTTCTCCATGCAGACTATAGTGAGGCACGCATGGAGAAAAGAGAAAGTGCACATGACTGTTTTGGGTGGCCCGAGAGGGCTGACAAAACCGTTATTACGAACTCAGGAGGTTTTTAACACTCCTCCCCTGCTCTTCAGCGCCACCCCACCCCCTCACACAAAGCTGCCGCAGCAGGAAAAATGATAATAATGTTACGTTATTATCATTTTATTTTTTTCCTTTTTTTACTCCTGCAAGACAGTGGGGTGACGCTCCTCTGCCTTAGCAGAGGAGCCGCCCCTGCAGTTATGTCTGTTTTTCTGAAATGCAGCCAATGAGAGGCTGGTGTTTTGTTGCATGTCGCTCTCACTACATACTGCTGAAGATAACCCCCATGCTGCTTCAAGGATATTGGGAGAGGTATGCGATATAGAGCCATACGAGACCAGGGGGGGACAGCAGTCTTGGTACTGCTGGATCTTTCGGCGGCCTTCGACACGGTCGACCATAAGATCTTAGTCGACCGTGTCGAACGACTGGGGGTCCAGAAAACTGCATTGGACCTGCTCGTATCGTTCTTGGCCAACAGATCACAGGCAGTATCTCTAGGACCCTATCAATCATCAAAGGTGTCTCTGCCGTGTGGGGTCCCTCAAGGCTCATCCCTGAGTCCGACACTATTCAATATCTACGTGTCGGACCTTGCTAGTGTCATCAAAGCATTCGGGATGAGCCTGACCTCCTACGCTGATGACACCCAACTGGTACTGGCTATCAAAGGGGACGGTGAGGAAGTGGCCAATCGATTCACGACTGGAATGACGGCAATAGATGACTGGATGGCCACGAACTGTCTGAAACTCAATTCAGAAAAGACTGAAGTGGTCATCTTCGGTCACCTTTCTCCGGGCTGGTCACCTGTCTGGTGGCCACCATCTTTCGGTCCTCTGCCTAGTCCAGCCAGCAAAGTGAGAAATCTAGGCGTCACTTTTGATGCTGGCCTCAATTTTATGGCACATGCTAATAAAACTGCGGCCACAGCTCATATGAAATTGAGATTGATTAGGAAAATATTACCTTTCCTACCGAACACTGCTGGGAAAACACTGGTCAGCTCACTAGTCCTGTCCTCCATGGACTATTGCAACGCCTTATTACTAAAGGCCCAAGTCCGAGTGATAAATAGGATGCAGTCAATCCAAAATGCAGCTGCACGAATGTTGGCTGGGATCCCCAAGTTTGCACCAGTCGCAAATACCATCAGGGATCTCCATTGGCTCCCGATGCGCAGTCGTATTACATTTAAATCGCTGTGTATCGTCTATAAGTCACTCAATAATCAGGGTCCCCATTTTCTCAAACAGAATCTTCTTCATTATGTTCCAACCCGATCCCTTCGGTCCTCTTATCAGAACCTTTTGACTGTGCCTCGCACTAGAACAGTCACATGGGGCGACAGGCGTTTCCTTGTCGCCGCCCCGAAACTTTGGAACACCCTTCCTGCACACATCCGGGCAAGTCCCTCCTTGTTCACATTTCGCAAACAGCTAAAGACGTGGTTATTTGACCAATAGCCTTTTTTCTTCATTACCCCAGTTTGCTGATCTATGCCCTTAATTAGCGCCGAGACGCCCACGGGTATTCGCCGCGCTGTATAAATGTCAATAATAAATAAATAAATAAATAAATATTTACAAGCCTCTCATCATTTTCATCCGATTCGAAGGGTGGGCATCCCTTCCGGGCAGCATGGTGTTTCACTGAAAGATTCCAATGTTATCAGCAGATTATTTAAAATAAGATTACATGGGCCAGGCTGGGAGCTCTCCTTTAGCGCGTCTTCATTGGAACAGCACTAGCCACCACGGCGCCTTACACCCACATTTTTTAATTCGTTGCCAACTTTGTAAATGTCATGAAGAAGTTAAAGTTACTGAAGAGTTCAAAGGTCAACAAAAACTTTACAATACAGACAAAATCGAAGTGGCACTCCTTTTGCCCAAGTTTGCCTTAAAACAGTGATCGATGTACATCAGCATTTATTTTTTTCCCGAAGAATGTATTTATATTTTTAAGTTCAAAAAGCTTATTTAGACAAACATTTGTCCTGTATAAAGAAACAAAATTTAAATAACATCATGCCTCAATCATTAAACTATGGGCATATGTGAATTTTCATACCGATTGAATTTCAACAGCAAATTAGCCAAATTATTTCAGGTTACAGCTTGACAATTATAACACCCTTTTTGACAAATGATATAGGGGCATATTATCAAGGGGGTTTATCTCCGCTTTTTTGGCTTTGAAAGCCAAGAAAGCGGAGATAAAATTATCTCCCTATTACCTAGCTGTCGCTAACACTAGTTAGTGACAGCTAGTAGGAGATAGCGACCATCTTGGGCCCCACTTTGCATGTCAGTGATATTTATCACTAATGACATGCAAAGTGGGCGTGCCAAGATGTTAGCGACTGGAAACAGTCGCTAACATCGCTATCTCCTATTACCAACTTTTGGAGATATTCGCGCTAAACGCAAATATCTCCCAAAGCTAACACCTGCCCTGAGCAGTTCTTAGCCATGTTTTCCCATGGGAGGTGGATAACATGGCTAAGAGCATTAGCTCGGTAATGCATGAATATCGCTGACTTTTCAGCGATATTCATGCATTGCGGCCGTTTTTTATCGCATTTGCGATAAACCTTGGTAATACCAAGGTTTATCTGTGATAAAAATCGCCGCAGCTCAGCGGTAAAATTTTGTCTCTAACCAAGCAATAGCGATAATTATCGCTATTGCTTGGTAATATGCCCCATAATTTCCTTTTGTTTCTTCCTTGAATCTGCCCAACAGTAACAAAAGAACGAATATTTGCCGCTTTTCATCCCTCTTAATTGATGATAGGGTTATGATGATAAAAAGTAAAGGATTTTTTTTTCAGTAGATGCATACGTTCTTACCATAAAAAAGAAAAAGCGAGATCTCTTTTATTCTTTTTTTGTGCAATTTAATTTTTGGTAATGTGACATTGACTTCATCTTTCACGGACAAGTCTCAAAAGAAGGCAGCACTACTGCAAACTCAACACATTTTCACCCAAAAGTTTCATCAGCCAGATATGTAAAATCTTAGGGCCTCATTTATGATATAGTTGTGCCACGTTTGAACCAGGCAATGTGGGACATGCATGATGCAAATCTTAGGTCAGATTTGTGAAGCCATTCTTCATCAAATCATCCCTAGCCTCCCCGCTGTAGCCACCCTACTCGGTGCCACCAAGGCATTCGATACATTGGAGTGGCGCTCTTTATTTTTTCTCCTACAGCGCCTAGGCTTTAGTAACATTTTCATCCATAAGATATCTCTCCTCTACACTCGTCCTTCCGCTCGTCTTCGGATTAATGGTCAGATATCAGATCCTATTTTGATTGATTGCGGCACTCGGAAAGCATGCCTGCTCTCCTCTATGCTCTTCGGCATTGCAATGGAGCCTCTCATGGCCAGACTTCAGCAACACCACACTCAGAAGGGTATCGTTTTTTTGGCCTGCGCCCTACTAGTCTCCATATATGGCGACGACATTACATTGTATGTCCGCCACTCCCAAGAAAACCTCAACCGTCTTGTACGAGAGATAATACGATTTGGTGGACTGTCCGGCATACAGGTGAACTGGAGTAAGTTAGTGTTGTTCTCTCTTACTGATGCCACCAAGCCATTCACACCGGATTTCCCCTTTGTATGGGCCAGTGGCCCCCCTCGTTACCTAGGTGGACCTCTGGAGGACCAACTTTGGATGCGCTGTTGACTGGCTAGAGTCTAGAATACCCCATTGGAACATACTTCCATTGTCCCTGGTGGGTCACATAGCCATCGCTAAGATGGTGGTCCTCCCGAAATTCCTTCATCTCTTTTTAAATATCCCCATACCTCTCACTGCCCATTTCTTTCGTAAACATTGTTCCTTGATCATTTCCCTGGCTGGCAAACAGCCCAGGATTGCATATGACATCCTCACTCTATGGGTGCTCCTGATTTTAAGCTTTACGCCTAAGTGCCCAGGCCAGCTTCTTACATTTCTGGATTCACCCCTCCTCTTTTCAGCTGCATGTTGCGGTTGAAGCCGACCTCCCAACTCCTTGGCCATTGACCACCGCATTGTTTGCCCCGGCGAGTCGCCCACGTGCTAAGGTGGACACGGTCCAGGACCTGCACTGGGCCTAGTCGAGACTCCGCCGTCTCTCCAATATTCTGATGTTATCGGCTTATAACATGCCAATTGTAAGTGATCCTGCTTTCCCTCCTCTCCAACCAACTGGTATGTCTAGACACACCACCCGCTTGGGTCTGCCGACCTTGGCGGATCTTTACCCAGGAAACACATTTTATTCTCCTCCTGCCTCTTCTGGTACGATGGACACATTGCTTTTTTACCAGTTGCTAGCTATTTGTAAGGAGCTTCATCCATCGTTCCCCCACCATCCGCCTTTGATGCCTGCTCTTGACTTCATATATACATCCCCCATTCCCCGTAAGTTGGTTACTAAACTATACGCCACTTACGCTGTCGACCACCTCCATCTCTATTGAGTGGGCACGTGTGGCGTGGGTCGAAGACCGAGGCGTGGACATTGCTCTAGCTGATTGGCTTTATTGCTGTAACCAGATGAAAAAATGATCTCCCGACTATCGGCTTCGTCTCATACATTTCAAATATCTGCATAGACTATACTGCACCCCTGTTCAGCTAAATAAACGGGGACTCATGCCTAACCATAGTCGCATGCGCTGCACTGCCCCTGCCGCAAATTTTACACATCTTGCGTGGTTGTGCCCTAGGGTGTCGGAATTTTGTCTGGCAGTTTGTGCCGCCATCTCTGAAATTACCTCCGCACAGGTTCAGCCCGACCCGCCGTTGTGCCTGTTGGACTTTGTCGAATTTTGCCCGGACTCTTCTCACCATCTGATCGCTATGCTGCTTATCCTTGCTCGGCGTAGGGTGGCCATGTGTTGGGGTCACAGACCGGCCCCCAAGCTCGCTCGCTGGCTTGAAGATGCTGCAAGATGTCAGACCTTGCTATCTGAATTCTAGGACCTTTTACCGGAAAGATCCTGCTCACCCGATATATGGGGTCCCCTAGTGACATACCTCCCTTCCCGACCACATCTTAGCCCTGCTGCCTCTCCCGCGCTCGCCCACGGCAGCCGCTAGCGATGGACAGTAACTGCCTCCCTCCATGAACCCTTCTCCCCCTCTGGCTGTGCCTTCTCACATCACTACAGTGCTATAATCACCTCCTTAAGCTATGTGTTGCTTATGGTGCCAAAGTCATGTTGTACAGAATAATGATTATATTTGTTTGTATTTTCATTCTGTCTACGATATTCCACAAATAGCCTGCTGTGTATGACGCTCTGAGCTGATGCAAAAGTGTACTTTGATTATGCTGCATTTTTTAATAAAAGTTTTGAAAAAAAAAGATTTGTGAAGCCACACAAAGCCAATTTGAGTGGCCTGAGTGGCTTCAAAATCTGGAGTAACACAACGCAGCGCAAATCGCTGTATTATGTTACTCTGCCCTGAGACATTCACCCAGCATTGTGTGGATGTTCTCACCCAACTCCAATGCATTTTGACGCATCCTCAGATTTACAAGAACTTGCCAAAATCTTGCACATATCAAAATGTCAGGAGTTAGTCACCTGATTTTTTGCATCATGTCTATGACAAGTAATGAGACAGGAAACAAGGATCCCGGCCAGTTCGGGTGTAACCTCAGTGGGTGCCCTTGCACCCTCTCCATATTCCATTTAGAATGATTGCCGTAGTCACAAAACGAGAGCCCAGGGGGCGTACTAGGTGCACCGCGACATATAGCGGATAGAGGAGCCCATGGTGGTAACCGCTGCGTGTTTGCCCCTGAGGTCCCGGCCGTGTGTAAGGCAGATTTTAGGACAAAGTGGCAGGCAGGTTAGTTGCTGGTATCTGTTTTTGATCTGCAGCGCCGGGACGCTCTTCGGAGCAGCTGAGCGCTTTACAAAACCCCCAGTAACATAACATAACATAACACAGGAAGGCACAAAATGGATACTAGCCCCAGTACGTCTGAGAAATATGTTCTCAGACGTATCACTCTGAAGAACTCAATGACCTCAGACTTCATCATGACAAAATCTGTATTTTTAGTAGGAGCAAACGACAAATCTTTTTGGAGGACACTTGCCTCAGCTTGTGTTTACGATCAATTCGATAGATTGCAAATTGATGATGGCATTCATTTTTGTAATGTTGTTGTCTGGTTCGCATCTCCCTTGGCTGGTTGGTGTATCCGGAAGTATAACTGTTTCCTTTCCCTATCAAATTAGAAATATTCAGTTTTCAACACTAACTTTTATGGGACATCGATTGTTGAACCCACGTAAGTCCTCTGAATATGGAAGCAGATCCTCTCTCGCTAGCTGACATTATTCTGGTGACTCAATTGAGTGACTTTTTATAATTTTTTGTCTTTCCCTTTTTTTCTGATGTCTTATGAAATTGAACGTTTCACCAAAGTGATACTTGAGATCAGCTGATCTCTACTATTAGGTAAGCTTTCCCGATGTTTATTGGTGGAACCACTTGTGTTGCAAACATTGGTAGGGTTGAGATTTAATCAAACTTTTTCATTCTGTTTTAGAAATTGGTCCTGAAGAGAACCTCCAATTTGATTAATGTGAGGTTTGAAATAAGTCGACCGGTCTTTCTTCTCTGTGGTTATAATGGAAAAATGATAATAATGTTACGTTATTATCATTTTATATTTTTCCTTTTTTTACTCCTGCAAGACAGTGGGGTGACGCTCCTCCGCCTTAGCAGAGGAGCCGCCCCTGCAGTTATGTCTGTTTTTCTGAAATGCAGCCAATGAGAGGCTCGTGCTTTGTTGCATGTCGCTCTCACTACATACTGCTGAAGATAACCCCCATGCTGCTTCAAGGATATTGGGAGAGGTACGCGATATTTACAAGCCTCTCATCATTTTCATCCGATTCGAAGGGTGGGCATCCCTTCCGGGCAGCATGGTGTTTCACTGAAAGATTCCAATGTTATCAGCAGATTATTTAAAATAAGATTACATGGGCCAGGCTGGGAGCTCTCCTTTAGCGCGTCTTCATTGAAACAGCACTAGCCACCACGGCGCCTTACACCCACATTTTTTAATTCGTTGCCAACTTTGTAAATGTCATGAAGAAGTTAAAGTTACTGAAGAGTTCAAAGGTCAACAAAAACTTTACAATACAGACAAAATCGAAGTGGCACTCCTTTTGCCCAAGTTTGCCTTAAAACAGTGATCGATGTACATCAGCATTTATTTTTTTACCGAAGAATGTATTTATATTTTTAAGTTCAAAAAGCTTATTTAGACAAACATTTGTCCTGTATAAAGAAACAAAATTTAAATAACATCATGCCTCAATCATTAAACTATGGGCATATGTGAATTTTCATACCGATTGAATTTCAACAGCAAATTAGCCAAATTATTTCAGGTTACAGCTTGACAATTTTAACACCCTTTTTGACAAATGATATAGGGGCATATTATCAAGGGGGTTTATCTCCGCTTTTTTGGCTTTGAAAGCCAAGAAAGCGGAGATAACATTATCTCCCTATTACCTAGCTGTCGCTAACACTAGTTAGTGACAGCTAGTAGGAGATAGCGACCATCTTGGGCCCCACTTTGCATGTCAGTGATATTTATCACTAATGACATGCAAAGTGGGCGTGCCAAGATGTTAGCGACTGGAAACAGCCGCTAACATCGCTATCTCCTATTACCAACTTTTGGAGATATTCGCGCTAAGCGCTAATATCTCCAAAAGCTAACACCTGCCCTGAGCAGTTCTTAGCTATGTTATCCCATGGGAGGTGGATAACATGGCTAAGAGCATTAGCTCGGTAATGCATGAATATCGCTGACTTTTCAGCGATATTCATGCATTGCGGCCGTTTTTTATCGCATTTGCGATAAACCTTGGTAATACCAAGGTTTATCTGCGATAAATATCGCCGCAGCTCAGCGGTAAAATTTTGTCTCTAACCAAGCAATAGCGATAATTATCGCTATTGCTTGGTCGCTATTGGTGGAACCACTTGTGTTGCAAACATTGGTAGGGTTGAGATTTAATCAAACTTTTTCATTCTGTTTTAGAAATTGGTCCTGAAGAGAACCTCCAATTTGATTAATGTGAGGTTTGAAACAAGTCGACCGGTCTTTCTTCTCTGTGGTTATACATTTAAGTCCCTGCTTCTGCTAAATCAAAACTATCAAAACTTATTGGATTCATTTTGCCCAGAAGCATGTCACTGTTAAACATTCACATTGTTTGATATTTTTTATTAATATTGACATTCTGTCAAATCAATGTTCTTTCTACGTATATACATCTGTTGTATGTCATTTGTTACATATTGTCTTAGTCTTTGTCTAAATTTGGTCTAAATGTTGTCAAAGACATATGTGATTGTAATGTATTGTTAATTGGTCGGTTTCTACCAATGGTTGGTTGTAATGTTTATTTAATGTTTTTTGCGCATTTTCTTTGAATGCGAGGCGCACATTCAAATTGAAAAACATGTGTTTTCTCATATGAAAAATTAAATTAAAAAAATGTTGGGGATAAGAATTGATCCAGGTGTCTTTTTTATTAAAATCAAGGTATCTATTGCCATTCGATGTAAAAAAGATCAATCAGTATTGGCAACTTCTAAAAGTGGCATTTCTAAAATAGTTACAATAAATCTGCACACACCATTGCGCAGCTTTTATTATTACAATTCCAAATATACTAAACTTGACCACACTGCTCCTCTCATATCAGGAATTGCCACTGAAACACTTATCAGGGAATCCCCAATGCATTCCTATGGGAGGACAGCTCCACAGTATGACCCTGCAAAAAGGGCCAAGTCCAACGCTCCTTGATCCTTCCTCTTTCTATGCGTGTTGCTTTCTGCAGCACACATAGAAAGATAAATGTGCCTCCCAGGATTGTTTTTTTGCAGGAAGGTGCCCTTTCTGGCATGAAAACAATCCTGCACGCAACACAAGCACCCATGCACGCATATTCCTCTTTCTATTTGCGCTGCAGAATGGAAGAAACAAAGAGAAATGGAGATATTTCTTCCCGTTAAACCTCCTCTGGGAAGCTGTAGGATTTTGGCACATCCTCATGTTTACAAGTTCTTGAAAATTTGGGGACGCATCACACTCTATGGTAGTTACGTGGTAACACTCACGCAACACCCATGGAATGCCTTTCCAGGGCAGAGTAATGCAAGGCAGCTATTTGTGCTGCAATGCATTGCTCCAGATTTTTGGAGCCACGCAAAACGGCTTTAAAAATCTGTGTTACGGTTTGCTTGTCTTTTGCACCACAATGCGTGGTGCAAGAGCAATGCAAATGATCTCATACATAGGTGCTTTAGCTCCTTCAGCATCAAAGTTAAGAGCCAAGTTTTCACTGTAGCTCCTCTATCACAATTGAGTGGGGCCTGCCTGAGCTTTTTTCCAACTTACTTTAGGTGGTTTTAAAATCATATACTATTACCAATATTAGAGCTCCTGTGCCATTCAATATTATACTGGCAATCTTTTTCTTAAAGACCTTGACCAATGGGGCCAATAAGTTCCCTCATAAAGAAATTAAGGGCCAGATGCATCATGCAAAGAAATAGCGATTCCTTATTTGCGATAATTAAGGAATCGCAAATAAGGATTCGCTGTTGGCTATGCATAATGCGGATAGCGAATAAATAAGGAATCGCTATAAATCGCAAAATACAATAGCGATACCATGTTAACGAATCGCTATTGTGAAAATACTCCAAACTCGCATTTTGCGATCCCGCTAATTGCGATATCGCAAATTGCGATATCGCAAATAGCGATTTCGCAAATAGCGGGATCGTGAAAACTACAGAGTCGCATTGGGAGCAGGCTGATGACATCACAACCAGGAAGTCAATCAGCCCATGCTGCCACCTGTGCACAGAGGAACACATAGGCAGAAGCAGAGTGCAGGGAGAGAGAGCAGAAGAACACAAACTGTAGTTTGCTCACAGGTGGAGACAGCCATGTCCCAAACAGCTACAGAGGAGGGTGCAGTGGGCAGGAAGCGAAAAATGAAGTTCAGTGAGAGTGAACTTGACCTCCTCATTGAGGAGGTTGCAAACAACCATGAGAAGCTATTAGGGAAGCTCTCCCTTAAAATGCCAGAGGCAGAAAAAAGAAGGATATGGACCCGGATTAATAACAATGTGAATGCTGTGGGGGTCACACATCGCAGCATAGATGACTTGAAGAAACGCTGGTACGACCTGCACAGTCGTGCCAAGGAGCGGGTAGCGGAAAGGCTGAAGGAGGCGAAGGGGACGGGAGGAGGAGGCCCAACGGTCCCAGACAACACAGCCCAGGAGGACATGGTTGAGGCCACAATTGAGCCAGAAGCAGTGGTGGGAGTAACGCAGCTGGACACATCCGGGGCGGCCAGTAGCACACAAGTTAAGATGCATGACAATCAACAGATCAATGTACATACTGATAGTGCCCAAATTTAAATCAACCGGCAAAATCACAGTAGAAATATTCCAGCACACATTTTACATAGGGACACTAATGCATCATGGGTCTTGTAGTCTGTAGAACCCAATTGCCTGTCAGAATCCAACATAGTAAGGCCAAATGCTACCAAAATGCAGTACAGTCATTGATGAGAGACAGTGAGAGCATAAATGTATAGATTTAATAATGTTGCCCAACTAATGAAACAACATAAAATAACATTGCAGTGTTTCACATCACAGATGCAGCAGAAGTAAACACTGATGACAGTGATATTGGAGACAGCACACAGGTCATCCAAGTCCAAACCTGTGACACCACCACCCAAATCCAAGGCACCAGCAAAACGCAGGGCCACAGTTACACCACTGCAGGAACTCCCAATGAGTGGGGTGGCATGGAGTCACAGATGGTGCGGGTGCAGCGCATACAAGCGAGGCTCATGGGAGCCATCAACCTGCAGATGACGAAAATGAACAAAAACATATCTGTAATGGCCGAGAGTGTGAGGGAGCTCACTACTGCACTAGTGGAAGCACACAGAGAATCCAACAACACCCTGCTGGATATAGCACGTGTGATGCAGGAGGGACACACCACACAGAGGAGGAGGCATCACCAGTTAGTGACCTGCATGAGCGGCTATACCAGGTCCAACAACAAGATATGCGCCAGCATGGCACAGCTGTCACGTCGGTCTGTGGAAGCACAGATAGACATGGGCCATTGTTGTGGGGATGTGTCCAAGGCACTTTGCCAAATTACCACTGCCGTTGAACTGATGCAGTCTAGCACTGGTGGTCAGGGCAATGTTACAGGGGAAGAGGGTAGTGAGGCATCCAGCCTAAGCAGCATCACTGCGCCACTCACCACTGTCAGGAGGAGCAGTAGCCGTAGACAAACACCTCCCGCTGCATCCAGGAATGCAGATGCAGATGCAGGAGAAAGACATTTGGGTGTGAGAGGGAATAGACGCTAAACATTATCATAAGGGTCTCATTCATCATGGTGACGTAACCATGTCCAAGACATTCTTTGTGACTGCATTACAAGTCCTTTGTGTGTCTCTTGTGTCCTTCAGTGCATGCAGTTAATGTGCTAATGGACACCAGCTCTGTTCAATATCACACCCCTACCGCCTGACGTGGTAATAAATAGTTCACCTTCAAATGCAATTGAGTGTTGTGTGTCATTATTACATACCTTAGAAATAATGCTGGGTGATGTCTGTACGTTTCCTTTGGCCCTCCGCTGAACTCCCAAGATGTGCCCGGCGTGGGTGTGCTGCAGCATGTTTCCGGTTGGTACAGCATTGCTCCTCCAGTTTTATGCAGGATGCGGAAGCGACTCTTGAGCAATCCAAATGTCCGTCTATTACATTACGTGTCCTGATGTGGGCTGCATTGTACCTCTGTTGTTGTGGGCTGGCTGGGTTCAGGTATGGAGTCAAGATGTAATGCCTCACAGCGTATGCACTGTCACCTACAGAGTTACAAACAATATGTTAGTGTCAGGTATGCATTGCCTTACCTAATTCAGTGATGAGTATTGTATTCAACTTACCTAGCAGGTGTCCATCGCCAAAATCACCCCTGAGCAGACGTGTGTGCAGGCCACTATGGCGGAAGATGTAGGAATCGTGAGTGCTCCCAGGGTATTGTGCCACGAGGTTGGTGATGATGTTTTTAGCATTGCACACTGCTTGGACATTTAATGAGTGATATGCTTTCCGGTTGTGAAAGATATACTCATTTACGGCAGGGGGACAAATGGCTACGTGGGTGCAATCTATGCATCCGATCACGTGTGGGAACTGTGCAACTTGGTAGAAGTCCTGTTTTGTTTGGCTCAATTCCTGTTGGTTTGTGGGGAAGGTGATGTGGTTGTTGATTAAAGACATCATGGCAGCCAGGAAGGATTTAAAGAACCGCGAGAGGGAGCTCTGTGACTCCCCTCCGGCTTCTGCCACTATATCCTGGAAGCTACCTGACGCAAGCAGGTGCAGGCTGCATAGCACCTGGACATGAGTTGGGATTGCCTGGGTCCTACGTGTTTGGCGCTGCAATAGTGGGTCCAATTCATCTATTAAGTATAGTATCATTGCTGCATTTATCCTGTACTTGTCATAAATTTGCTCACGAGTCTGTCCCAACAAAGTGATGCGCAGCCGGAATATTCTCTCCTGGATTCTCCTTCTGGCCTGGCCTGCTGCAATTATCCTTCACCTCCTCGCAAAAATGTAGAGTCCTGCCATTGTGGGAGGCCACTATGGCCTCATGGGTCTGTTTAAATAGACCTCTGATGTAAAGCAGGTGAGTGGAAATATATATTTTTTTTTTACCACCTGATTGTGATTCCCTTTAAACTGCTATCGCTAAATAGCGATTTTAGGATATAATCGCAATTAGCGAGTTTTCATGCATCGGATTAGCGATTTTATTGTGATTTCGCAATATTGATTTAGCGAATTTGCAAGAAATTTCGCAGTATCCTTGTTTTCTCGCTAATTGCGATATCGCTAAAGGGATTCTGAGATTTATTTTGCGAATTCGCAAATTTTATTTTGTGAATTCGCATTTTGGGATGTTTTCGCTTCATGAATGGCTATTCTTTCTTTTGTTATGTTATGTTATGTTATGTTAATTTCGTTTTATATAGCGCCAAATCACCGACAGGTCTCTTAGCGTTTGCTTTGGGAACCCGTCCTGGCTTTCCCTGCGAGATAACCACTACTGGGCATCCCCAAGGTGAAGACCAGGCATCCCATCATGGTGAGGCCGTAGTGGAGATTAAGCAAGCTATTGCCCAGAGTTGCAGATTGTGAACCCATGATTCGAGTAGGCACCGAGGTGAGAATTATCGAGTCCATGGACATTTTGAGCTCAAGACCCTGCCGCATCAGGAATTGAACCCTGGTCCCGGGTCTGACCTCTGCATCAGGGTCTGCCTCCTCTAACCAGTGAGCCACACTTCTCCACTTTTGCGATCGCAATTGCTAATTCTCACCTATTGCGATCGCTATTTTGGTTGATGCATCTGGCTGTAAATCTAGTGAGCCTATTTACCACTATGACAAGATTATTTGGCATCACCTCTCCATTGATTTTCCTTTTGAGATTTCTTGCAAAATAACGCCTACATGATTATGCTTTTTGAAGTGTCTTGTCCACCTGGTTTATCCCCAGACTTTTTGCTTTGTGGCATTCTGTTTCTGACCTGTTTTTGTTGGTTTTATGACTCTGGCCACTTTGCCACTGCTGATCTGTGGTGAAGTGCATATGTTCTCCGTGTACATTTTGTTTTGGTTTGGTGATTCCATGACTGGAATATCTGATTTACTGGTAAGTCCCTAGTAGAGTGCACTGTGTGAGCCCAGGGCCTGTAAATCAAATGCTGCTAGTGGGCCGGTGGCACTGATTGTGCCACCCACATGAGCGGCCAGTAAATGTAGCTCAGATGTGCTACTGCAGTGTCTGTGCACAGTTTAATACTTCAATGTGGATCTGGCAGGTGCATCCATTTGCCAGGCCTGAACCTTCACTTTTCTTACATGTAAGACACCCCTAAGTAAGGCCCAAGGTAGCCCCAGGGACAAGGTGCAGTGTACGTGAAAGGTAGGACATGTACTGAGGTGTGTGACATGTCCTGTTAGTGAAATAGTGTATTTTGCTTTTTACTATTGAAAAGGCTATCTGTCCCATAGGAATGAATGGGGGTTTATTTATAAAATCTTATAAATATACCTTCCCACTGGGACAAGATAGAAAGATTGAGTTTAGCGTGCCTGAACTCAGAATATAAAAATGCATCATGTAGGAAAGAGGATTTTATATTGTATGTTTGGAAATACCACTTTTAGAAAGTAAGTATTTTCTTGCTTAGCCATCCTGTGTGCCGCTGCTGGTTTGCGGATTGACTGTCTGGCTTTTGAATGACAGGGGCTGGGGATAAGCATTCTCTCAGATGGCCAATGGGGGGGGGTGCTTGTGTGTCCTGCCTTATCCTGGATGAGTCAGGACTGAGCTGAATAGGCCTGGGCTGCATTTAGAGTAGGGGGGGATATGTCATTGTACCTGAATAGGCCTGGTCTCCCTTACACAATGCTGTCTCCACCTTCTGCTGGGCAGCTTCACCAGAAAGGAGAGAACTAGTTTTGGCTGGGAGAACAGCTTCTCCGCCAGCAGAGAACACAGACATTTTTGCTATAAAAAGTGGGGCTCAGACCCCTGAACTTTAGATTACTTCTGAACTAAGGAACCTGCCAGGAAGAAGAACCGGTAAAGCTGGAGGAGGAGTACTGCCCCAGTGCTGTGGGCTGTTGGGGTTGGCCTGCAGTGGTTGCTTCTGTCTTGGGCAGGAAAAGGACTGGACTGTGCTTTCATCACCCTGCTGTTAAAGTTAACTCCAAGGCTTAAATTAGAGTGTGCCTCCTGTTGGAAGTCTCAGGGATAGAAAAGACTTCAAAGATTATTTCTGGGTATCAGAAGGAACCTTTGCCAAGGAGAAGAGTTGGAGAAACTGAGGAGTAATACTGCCCCTGTGCTGTTTGCTGTCTGGGGTTGGCCTGCAGTGGCTACTTTCTGCCAAGGAAAGGAGAAGGACTTTGCTGTGTGCTGTATCCCCTGTTTTATGAAGATCTCCAAGGGCTTGAAATAGAGCTTGCCTCCTGTACTGGAGTCTCAGGGACACAAAGAGTTCACCCCCAGCCCCCTGAACTTCTTTGCTGGGAGTTGTGACCTGCTGAGAGGTGCCTGACAGTGTTCTAGACGTCTGAGGTTGTTTTTGGACTGGAAAATGCAAGAACTGTAAAACTCTACGCATTGCCTGTTTACGACGCATTGGAGTAGTGCAATAAGAATTTTCCGACCCATTGCTGAAGAGGAAGATTCAACACAGCGCCTGCTCGCGGCTGAAGTGTCTGCAGTGTGACAAAATCTGTGCACTGATCTCCGACATCCGAGATCACTGCACCGATTCTGACGCAAGCCATGTTGTGGAAGAACCGATAAAGGAGACGCGCTGAAATCATTGCAGCACCTTCTGGGTCTTTAGGCATTGCGTCGTACCAGATCATCATCACATCAAAGCATCAAGTCTGTTGCATCATTGAGGTAAGTAGTAAGAAACCTATCCATCACCTCCCCATGCAGAAAGAAACTGACGGATCACCTCCTCTCCAGTAAGGAACCGACGCATCACCTCCCCTGGAGCAAGGAACCGATGCATCACCTTCCCTGAGTGTAATAACCAACGCATCACCTTCCCCTTTTTGGTTGCATTTTTCAACACATCCAGGTACTTTGTGTAAAAGTATTGCATCCCACATTTTCTTGGAACAGAGCTGTTTCTATATTTTAAGAATCATATTTTTAGTACTGTATTGATGATTTTTGTTGTTTGGTCTTGTTTTGGTTTAGGTAAAGATTACTTATTTTTCCAAACTGGTGTGGTGGCCATTTGTAGTGTTTTCACTGTATTACTGTATGTGTTCACAAATGCTTTACACACTGCCTCTGAGATAAGTCTGTCTGCTTGTGCTAATCTACCAAGGTGTTAAGCAGGGGTTATTTTAGAAGTGTATCCCTCTTACCCTGACTATGAAGAAGGGTCCCTATTTGGACAAAGGTGCAAACCCTTGCCAATTAGAGACCCCCATTTCTAACACGTTTCAAAATGCATTAGAAAGGTCACACTCTGTGTGCCACATAGTCCGCACTTTTATTTCCAAAAGGCATGACCTGAGTCTTATTTGTATTCATGGTGCCTTTATTAGTTAAGTAAATAAAAAGATTCCCTTTGGACTCACCAGTTTCAATTCACTCCACTCAGTCACAAGACTGTCACTCTGAGATACTTTATATTTGGAACACCTCCATAAGGAATACACAGAAAAAAAAATTAAAAAATATACATTTAATAAAAATCAACATAAAAAATCCCAATGCCAAATCATTAACTTAGATACTCAATAAAAACATTTCACTAGACTGACTCTAGTTATGAAGGACAGACACATTCATGAATACAAATATCCTTCATAGAACTATCCATGATTATAGCAAGATTAAAATATAAGCATGGAAGGATCAAAGAGAAGGCATGTCAACTGTGCTTTTACAAGGTTAATTCAAAATAGTTGTAAACTAGGCAAGGGGCAGTAAAATCTGGCTGCTGTGTTTCTTGTCCCAATTCGAATTTAACAAAGATATTATGCGTCAACACATTTCGGTGGGACAAACTTGATAATGCCACCTTCTTCAGGACTTGAGAAAATAATCTTCCTTCCTTTAGTTCAATACGTAAATCTAACAAAACATAAATGTTATACAATTAAAAAACAGTAATACCACAGCATTAATTACATTTCTACTATTATTGCGCAATTTGCTATATCTAAACAATTTACCACAATATACACAATTAATTGAGAGTAATGCAATATTATATCACCAAACAACATATCAACACATACGTTATATGTAAAACAACAGTTACATAGTAGTTCCATATATGCCCCATAAAGGTGTTCCTGTACCTCATTCCTCACGGTATCACATCACCAAACCCCATCAACCTTGTGGCACACCCCCCATGATAATTCATTGTTGAATATTGGGCTAACCACCATTTTTAATCAGTAAGTAATAACAAAGACACCCTTCTAATTCCAATAGAAGTCCGTGGACATGGGCTTCTATTGGAATTCTCCAGGGCATATTATCAAGCCCATTATTGCAGCTTTAGCTGCAGTTTTCGGCCGCTAAACCAGCAATAATTTTTAACGCCGTCCTTGATAATATGCCCCATGCTCTTCTAATAAGAATCTGAGATAAGGGAAAATCCCTATTACTATCAGTTTTCACCATGAACAACGTTTATCAACAAGTGTCAACTGCTGCATGGAAATCCACAATTCAAGAAAACAGGTTTCCATTGAAAATACATCTTTTTGTAATGTACCATGGTGCAAATTGGGATGTAAAGCGCATAGACATGGATGAATTTAGTCCTCTTCCCTGGGAATCCGCTGTTTGTCAATTACCCTGTCTTCAAACAGGATGAAACAATTTTAGCATAAAACATGGCTGCTGACTCCAGTAATCACACATGCCTGGTTGTGATGTATTCCTATAGGTTCTGAATCGATCCCCCTATTCCTGACCCTATTCTGGTTAACAAACCAACAAGTTAACTAGCAGTCAGCCCATGAGGCAGCAAACCCCCATGATGCAGATACCGTTATCTGACGAAGCCGCACTACGGCACAGGAACGTGTTATCTGATTAGGTCATAACGCTTGCGATCTAATTAGACAAGCGATATACCTCCAGCCCCTGATAAGGCATACGGAGTTCTCATAACAAATCAAACCTATGACAGACCTGGGAAAAACCCTGCGGCCATTGTTTTGATTTCACCGAGAACTTCAGCAAAAGAATGTGCTAACGACCTGGTCGTATGACATCCTTATTGACGTATCTATGTCCATCCTTACGTCAATCTCGGCACCTTAAAGGTATAAATATTACCGATATTGCCCTATGCAAACACACGTGGTGGTGACGAGGACGGAGCAGCCAGACTTGCCGAAGCCCAGAGCAGAGCAGACCCCGCTGGCGCAGCCCCGCCTTCCTGACGCGCTGAGAACGAGACGCGCTGCTTTCTCCTGCCGAGAAATCCAGCACCGGCGTTTCCGGGTAGCCCTCGCAGGCAGCCTGGAATATCGAGAGCAGAGAAGAGAGATACCATCCCTCATTCATCCTAACTTCCAGGTACAGAACTGAATAACCCCTCACAGAGAATTCTTTAGTCAGTCACTTGGCAAAAACAAACTTAACTTAAACTGTAACTTTCTATTCCCGCCCACGTATTAGACTTAGGTCAGGTACACGGGGTAGGCGTATTTAGAAACACCAGTTGAGTACGTTTAGTCAAATGTTTATGTGTATGTAATATATTTTATTCATTTTAAACCTTCATATGGCTTAGAAACCATATCAATGTTTTTACAGTATTATTTTATACTTCTGCTTCTAATGTATGCACTTTACTTAACTATAAGTATTGCAATAATATCGATCCATTTCTCTTGTATGAGAAAAGAGACTGATCAATAAATAACATCTTTTATTGAACACGCCCGTCTCTTCCTTTTCTCTACAATCTGATGAGACTAAGAATGCACGTACTGACTGAGTAAAATAAATTGCCTTTTGTTCACACGACTCTCGAGATACACTCTTGATTAGGGGAGAGCAAAGTTGTCATGTTCTATGGTTGTCAGAAACTAAATCCCTTCTTGTCTAATCAGGGAAGTTAATTCCTTCCTGAACATTCGAGAAAGTTTCTAGTGAACTCTGAGCTAGCTGGCAAACCCAAAACTTTAAGTCTAATATCGACAGTAGTAGACCTAGTTAACGTCTGGTCTAGGCCTATACTATTGAAGGTATTATTCCAATGCGCAGAGCCTATTGGGATAATAGGAACTACACTACATGGCGCCCAACGCGTTTGGAAAGGGCGATAAAACTAACGTAAGACATTTAGAGTAACTCAGTCGTGCTTTCTCACTCAGACCCCTTTTCCCATAATACTCCAAAGACGTCTGGAGTGGGTGAAAGGTAATATACGCCAAACCTCGCAGGAGGAAACTCCTATGTATGGTACTTGGTTTAGTCAACGTTGAAGGATACACCGTTCCAAAATATTGTGCATCTAATCTTTGTTTCCATAAGAAACCTGATCTGCAAACAAACAAAATAACCTTCTGGACAGTATAATGTCAGACAGTGAAGGAGAAAGAGAGGCAGTTAGATTAGCAGCTGAAATAGCGGCAGCTGATACTGCACTACAAGATGCAGACCCGGAGATAATACTCATCCCGGTCATTAAAAGGAAATCTATAACCTTAAAACTTATAGAAAATGGACTGACATCTAGAGGTGGCACAGTCATATTCGTAATTGAGGCACACGAATATCGGCAGACAGAGGTATACTATTCATGGATACATTTTCCAGCAGCAAATGCTGTAACAAAGTACTTCCACTGTTACAAAATAGAGGAACCTCCTGAAACGTACACTCCTTTCGAGGAGGTGGAAGTACCACTCAAATTTCAAGAGCACCTGCTCTTATTTGATGGCGCCCTAAAACATAATAATCACATCACCAGGCTCGGTCCTTTAGGTAGACCAGGAGCGACGTGGCCGGTCCTAGCCGGATACACACCACATCCAGACATCGATGGGATGTCTGCAGCAAACCTTTTAACACAGCTAAAACAACTAATAAAAATACATAGACAATTAGTCCAATATGTGATGCGGACTTCAACAATTCAACCAGCGATTAAAATTCCACAGCTGACCCCTCACCAGGGGAACACAAATAAAATTACACCACAGAACATACAGTCCTGCCTAGGTAAAGTACCGGCTAAACGGGAACAAATACCATTCTGGTTGGCACAGAAAATCACCCAAATAGAGGCGGTGTTTCCTGACACCACCCCATTAGAAAAACACAGGATTCTGACTATCTGTCTTCCAATGGGAATCGCACCACACATTGAGGACTGTGACACTTGGGGTACAGTCTTTGCTTCCATCTACACAAAAACGCACGGTGTTCCATCCATTTCGGTAATACCAGATGTGCTAAAACAAATTCAAGACGAATACGGTCCAGAACCCGCTTTAACTCTTGGTATGAAATTACTGAAAGACTTCAAGCAGGTCTCGGCTATATTATTAGCCAACATAAAAGGTGAAGCAGCAAACGTGGCGATCCGCCAGAGGTTAAAGGAGACAGATATAGCAGACCAGCCAGCTGAAATTGCCAGAATCATAGAAAAATCCTATGAGGAACTAGGTAGAGATAGTTTAGGTGGAATACCAGTAAAACCACAACTGATTGAAAGTCCTGAAAAAATATTTTTTAATAATAACTCAACATCACAGAAAAAGAGCTGGGATGGAAACAAACAATCCAATCCTAAAGAAAAGAAATTCCAGTCCAGAGGAAGGTCTCCTAGGCGAAGAGAAAAATCTCCGAACCAAAGACACAGGTCACCTCAGAGTGACCCCTCTGGGAAAAGATATAACCTTAGAAATAGGGATAATATAAAAAAAAACCTGATAGATATCAAGACATTGATACACGTCCCTCTCAATCTTTTCAGACTTCCTCGCAGAAATCGGAAAGAAGAGGACGATCAGAACAAAGAGAAGAGCACGCCAAGTCCAAAGACAAGGAACCTGCTCAGCTAAAAAAGAAATTACAATTTCCAAAAAAGAAGGTAGCCAGTATCAAGGTAGTTAACAATGCCGAGAATACTGAGGACACAACTGAAAAACGGAGAATGGGCTCAGACAATGCTAGACAGCGCAGCAGAAGTGAGCATAGCTCGCAAAATCCTTATGAATCATCTGGAGACAGTGGACACGAATGAATATCTTCAAGTGGAAACTGCAGACACCAGAGTTAGCAAACCTCACAAAATATACGAAATAACATTACGTATAGAGGGGGATAAGACTAGAAAAATAAGGGGACTATTTTGGGATAATCTCTCCAAGGGCTATGACATCCTTCTAGCTGAAAAAGACTGGCCACCAGAGTTTGTCAGGGAGTGCCCTCATGGCGAAGAAATAATTATGCCTGCCTTCTCAAATCACATCCCAATTCATAAAAAATATACACTTGCTAGAAAGTGGGCAGTTGCTCTAGCTCCTGCTTTATATAAAAATCACGTAGGATGGGATGAGGACTCACCTCCTCACAAAATCCAGTTAAAATCACAACCTACTGCACAAAGGCAGTACCCAATTAAGCAAGAAGCTAAAAAACAGGTAAAAGAAATTCTAGATCAGCTAGAATACCAGGGGGTGATTGAAACTTGCACCTCACAAATGAACAACCCTTTGTTTCCGGTCTCCAAACCAGACAATTCATATCGTCTAGTTTTGGATTACCGACACCTTAACTCATGTTGCAAAACTTTTGCAGTGCAAAACTCACATAGTGCTGCACTAATGAATAACATAGTGCGCAAAAAATACAAAACAACCTTAGACATCTCTAATGGATTATTTTGTCAAAACATAGCACCAGAGAGCAGATATTTGTCTGCATTCTCAATAAATGGCACTCAAAAACAATTCTGTCGGTTAGCCCAGGGGTACAAGAACAGCCCGGGAGTATTCTCAGCGAGAGTAACAGAATTACTACAAATATATGACGACGAAGCATTATCGTATGTCGACGACATATACTTAACAGATGATGACTTGGAGACTCACTTGAAGAGAGTGAACACCATAATACTTGGGTTCGCAGCAGAGGGTTACAAATTCAACTTTAAAAAATCCAGAATTGCCAATCTGACAGTCCTGTTCTTAGGATATGAATTATCAAGTGAAGGCAAAAGCCTGGCTGACAATTTTCTAGAAAAATGTGCCGTCCTCCAAGCACCTAGAACACTAAAAATCCTACAGTCAATTCTAGGCTTCCTAAATTTCGGAAGAACATACATTGCGAATTACGCAGAAAGGGTCAAACCCCTTTATGATCTGATAAAACCAGATTTTAAAAGATCCAATTGGACTCAAATACACACAGAAATTCTGAGATCCTTACAAACAGACATGCTAATTAAAACAAAATTAGAAACACGTGATAACACACGCAATCTTGTGATTCGAGTCATCCCAGGGAGATGCGGATTCACATACCTGACCTCTAATGAGGGAGAAAAGGTACCAATTGCATTCAAATCACACTTGTACACAGAAGCCGAACAGAAATTCAGCAACAAAGAAAAAATTGTTCATGCAGTTCAAACCGCAATAGCTAGAGAAAAAGATCAAGCTGACGGTAGACATATCACAGTCAGAACAGCAGAATCAGCCTTTGAGGCACTAACAACACCGTGTAATTTACCAACAACAACATTGAATCCGGAATGGATACAATGGGTGAATTCAATCACAACGGACAAAGTATACTATTACTTTGATCCAGAACTAGAAGAAATGGAAAATTTAGAATATGAAAGAACATTCCCTCTGCCAATCGACATTCTGCCTTTAAGACATTACGCCTGTGTAATTTATACAGACGGACATGCTCAACCCCCCGTTTGGGGAGAACAGGCATACAACCCCACATGTGGGATTACAAAAGAAGTGTGGCGCGGAGGTAAACTAAAACCTCTATTAACAAAAACACACTCAGTAGAAATTAATTCAGAACAACAGACTGAAATATTAGCATTGAAAATGGCGCTAGATAATGCGGATCGCGAATTCCCGACACTTATAGTGTCAGATTCATATTACTGCGTCAAATCATATAACAAGGATTTGCAGACATGGATTCAAAACGGTTACAAAGATGACACAGATGCACCAATAAAGCAGAAACTGCTCTGGGAACAAATAGCTCTTTTACAACAAGAACTACCAAAGACTCACGTGACACACTCACTGAGTCATCAACGTGATGGCGTTCACGTTGCAGGGAATTCATTGGCTGAAACAGCCACAGCGGCAGCCACTAAATCGGCTCCCGTAGTTCAAAAAAAGCGTACATTAAAATACATTGACGGTGAAACAGTGCTGGCGGTGAAAAACGTCATCAAAAGGCGACTGCTCAGCGCTACCGATCAACTATCCACTCAATTATACATACATAATCGATGCAAACTCCGTCCCTTTTGCTCGAATCCCTGGAGTGGGGGATAGAGTGATTCCAAACATGGACAGGAGAAACTTGTTAATCGCAGACGCACATATGGGCGAGGGTCTCAGACACCTCAAACTAAAAGAATCTCTGGAAGAATTACAATCACGGTACTGGTGGCCAGGCATGAGCCTGCGTCACACCATGTTTGTAAAAAACTGCCCAAACTGCAACAGAGATCGCAGTGGGGAGAGAAACAGTTTAATACCTCGTCGTTTTACTCCAGAAAAAATCAAGAGTAAAAAGCAAGGCTTGCGATTAACATATACAGGCTAGTTTCCACTTATAATGTAGATCACCAGCACTCGGCTGACATCTGGACTGTTATACAAGATTTACGAGTCTAAATGGCATATACGCTAAGAGCATGCTACGTTTGACCATTGTTTTCACTCTAGCCCTCCAGCCTGAGGGGAAACATGGCCAAATGAGCATAGCACAGCGGGAATCTTCTCACTTCCTTCCTGAGGGATACGGGATGGTGTAAAGAAAAAACCAAGGCATAAAGCAATCTATAACGGAAAGGATATTAGGTTCGGGAGCTGGGTGGGTCAAACATCTAATAAGTGTCCAACGTAGTCTAAATAACTTGCCAAGAAATTCTCTGAAGGGATTCAGTCCGTACGAATTATTATTTGGAACTAGGATGCTAATCTCTGATCTTGACAGTCAGACTTCAGTGGTGAAAGAAAAAAGCTTTGATATCAAAGACCGTTTGGCTATTTTGCAGGACTTAAACAAAACAAGAAAAGACCTGAGCAACATAAAGTTGAAACAACAGCCAACAACCACTGAAGAACCACCACCTGTCCCAGCAAGACCTGTCTGGATTCCAAAAGTCGGGGATCTAGTCAGAGAAAAGATCGCGGTAAAGAAGGAATTTGGGCCTTCTTACAGAAAAGCAGTTCCTGTCTTGTCTGTCAACGGGACAAGATCAGTTGTACTACCGCCACTTGCTGGTAAAAAGGAGAACCGAGTTGTATCCATCGACCTGGTAAAACCACAATCATGTGGCCGATAACAAATAGTAGGCCAAGTGGACTCCCAATAAGTAGCAGAACACCAAGGTTTGCTACCAGTACAGAGGTTCTAACAAAGAGGCTACTCACATTCGAAACGCCAACAGAAGAACAACAAGGACTATGCAACAATGCAATGGAACTTAGACCTCTGAAAACCCAAATAAAAACATTTAGCAGAGACACACCAATCTATAAGGAAGTACCAAGTGCAAATGCAAGAAACAGTAATCCTGAACCAATTGGAACAATTGACAGAACTGCATCCGGCTACTACATAAACTTCGATGATTCCTCTGAAGGCTTCAGTGAATCAAAGACACAGCCATCATCAAAAACCTTTAAAGATAAAGCTAAAGAACTTTTGAAACAACTGAAAGAAACATATCTGATTTCTCCATGGCTTGAATTTTGGGTGGGTTTTGGTGCATTTATCCTCATACTTTGGCTCATCATGATACTAACATTGGGACGCTTCATTGAGGGAAAATATGCTAAAATGGACACAGCAAGTCAGAAAATCAACTTGATCCTCAAACCACACACATCTTCACACGTCGAGAAAAGAGAACTTTCTTCAGCCAACTTCACAGCCAATCCAATACCGGGTGGGGTAGCATGGGACAACACTGACTACGAAATATATGGTCCGGTTGAAATCCTGAAATATCCACACCAAATTAAGATCTCTTTGAGTGACTTTGTAAAACCAAGCTCATTTGCTGATGATTGGGACTTCGAAAGCATTAATAATATGATGTCTGACTTAGTAATGTCTGCTAAATTTACCAAACATGATTATTTGCAGGGTTCTACAAATTATGATAGTATGTACTGTTATAACCACTATGGCAACCATTTTTTACATAGATCTGCACAACCTAGAAATGTTTTAAATTATAATCAATGGGAACATTGTGCAACACCTCCAAAAGGAAGCTCAAGAACCGTTTACGACAAATATTCATACTTTTCAGGTTTTAACATAAGTAATGCTGAAACTTTTTATTTCAAATTGTCAAATAAGACAGGGATGAAGACCATGATAACAAACACGAAATTGATATATTCAGACTCATTCTTTGAACAAATGAATACTTTTGGTTTCGATTATTGGGACAAAAATGTTGAATTGAGAAGTGTTTGGGGCACAAAAGAATGGCAAGTACAGGGTATAGAATCTTTGTTTAGAGCCTGCATGATCCCAGAACAAATTATATTTTTAAATGACACTGTTCAACAAACCACCTGTCTTGGCCTAGCCAAAATCAAAGACTTAAATAAACCGTCTATTCCAAAACCAACAATGTTCAGCAATAGCTCCACAGATGAAGAGATAGACGTAAATCATGTATTAAACCAAAACAGAACACATCCAGATTGGAAACAGTGGTTGATCTGGCCCACAGATACTAATAACTGTCAAGACAGATTCCTGAACAAAACACAGGGGTTCAAAATGACCAGGCCAGACCCTAGATATCCTCAAAGACATCATCCAGGGATAATAACCACCTACAGTGTGGGCAAATTATGCCTTCAAAGGCTACAAACTTCCACACTGGCAGAAATTAAGCAACACCTAACTTTACTTACTGATGGTGCTGACTTGCGTGATTTCACTATGGGACCACGCAAACAGCGTCAAAAGCGATTCATAGCAGCCTCTGTATATGCAGCATACAATGAGGCCTGGAAGGTTACTCAAATTGAAACAGCAGAGAGAATACGGGAAATTGACCGTATTAATTTGGAAAAATCACTTTCTGTAGTGGACAATGGGTTAATGACTCTGTCCTCCAGAATTTTTTCTTTGGACAGCATTGTGTCTTCAGCAATCGACATATTATCGCAAGACTTACTGTTATTACAACACGGTCAGTCCCAATTGCGTTCTATTGTACAGCTTGGCTGGACGTTACAAAATCTGCGTTCAGGCTATGTGCCTTGGCGTTTAATCAACACAACGTCACTATTCTATATCTTTAACCTTACTGATAGACAAATCAGTATGGCCCAAAAGGGAGCTGATTATACAATCCTGAGCATTGAGAAACTTGAGAGATTACCAGTGACAATGTCAGAACGACCTGTCAGTGAATGGATAATACATGGGATAATAAATATTCCAATTTCAACCTTCAGGTTTCAATACTGCCAAAAATATATACAGGCTGGCATGTATGAAAAATTAGGAAAAGGGTACATTAAAACAACATGGAACCTGCCCTATTCACATGCATGTGTCAGTAATAAAGGACAGAAAGTGTTTCTTAGTGGCAATAATTGTGCAATGTCACTAAGCGGTACACTTCTGTGTAACGGAATTAGTTTGCATGGAGCCTGTGAAGGGAACTAAAATAACCTTTCATGTCACCAGCAAGGCGCACCTGCAACAGAGATTGAACCATTCTTTCAAAGACTCTATAATGGGAGTTACATTCTAATTGTAGATCGCAGATGTTGTAGTCTTATGCCCGGGACTCCTTATCTCGTAACTACGACTGCGAAGGTCAAGTGCTGTGGACACTCATTGTTCCCCAGCTCCTTTCCAGACAGGGAGGCAAGGGCATGGCCCAACTTGAAAATTACTTCTATTCGAATAGATACTTTAAGCAGAATGAAAACAGTGCTTCTTCAGACGCCGACCAGGCTCACGTCATCAAAAGAAACGTATGATCTAAAAGTCGCAAGGACGACTGCAGAGATACATTCATTGTTATCAACTAATTCCCCCATACATTTCGCAGAAATCCTGAATGAAATCTTAAATATTTCTGATACCAGTGGGGTCTCACAAGTATTTAAGACAATATTTTCGATGGCATTAACACCATTCAAAGCCATACTGGGTATTTTTCCAGACTTCGTCCATTCGATTTTTGGCGGACTTCCCCTCATTTTAGGACTGATTGCAGGAATCCTATTCCTAGTCCTTATTTTTCGTTATGGCAAACCATGTCACAGACAAAACACCTGCGACAAGGGAAGAAACAATCCTAGCCATTGGATACCGGGACCGGATATCAAGAATCCTGGGACTATCCCGGCTTAGAGACCTGAACATGACTTGGTTTCTATCATTTCGACCTATGTGGCAACGATGTGTTTTACCTGTATTAAGGTGCCTGCTGTGCGGAGAAGAATGCGTGTTAGACACCTGTCTGACGCTACAATCGGATGCGCCAATGGATGCAGAAGCATTGTTGAGTCCAATCAAGGCTCACGCTTTGTGCTGCCCTCAAAGGCTACCAATCCTGATGACGGCATTCGTGGAAGCTTCACCACTACGATTAAGGGGTAGTGAAGTACAAGATGAAAGCAGCATCGATCAGGTACGACCTTCTGTCAGCAATCCAAATCAGAATGTCAATGGAGACAATCATGCGCATGAATGCATGGTTACACCTATTTCCGAGTTAGTGGAACTCTCCCAGGAAGCTGTTGAAAACTTTTTCGAAAGCCTAAATGATGTTCTCACCAGAACAGAAATAGCGACTTTTGAACAAACTCGTACACGGCGTTCCCTGAATTTGGCCTTCAACTTTAATAATAAAGTCACATGAACAATTTTCCCTCCAGTACACGGACAGCAATTTTTTCAGCAGCCCCAAAATATTTTTGCATATTTTTCGGGACACTATCTTCTGCTTAAAGTAAGAACTATTCTTGGAGAACTAAGATTTCTAAACTTAGATAGCTTATAGACTTATAGCTTATAGACTTTAGCTGCCCGGTGGCATGTTCATGAACATTTTATTCTGTGATGAAATGGTCTCAAACTTTTTTTCTGTATTAAGAGCCATTTCATGTGTAAATTCTCATATACCGAATAGCAATAATGTATACCAATGCGTGATTACATTAGCATTATTCTACAGCTTGAGTGCATACAATACATATGACTGCAATTTTTCCGTATATTTGTAAATTTCAAAATGCATTTGTGTATTTTGGGGTGGTAAGGTATACACAATACTCTATAATATGTTGTACTATGTTTTACTATGCATAGATTAGTAAATATGACCATAGTTAGCGTGGAGTGGGTGTGATGTATTCCTATAGGTTCTGAATCGATCCCCCTATTCCTGACCCTATTCTGGTTAACAAACCAACAAGTTAACTAGCAGTCAGCCCATGAGGCAGCAAACCCCCATGATGCAGATACCGTTATCTGACGAAGCCACACTACGGCACAGGAACGTGTTATCTGATTAGGTCATAACGCTTGCGATCTAATTAGACAAGCGATATTCCTCCAGCCCCTGATAAGGCATACGGAGTTCTCATAACAAATCAAACCTATGACAGACCTGGGAAAAACCCTGCGGCCATTGTTTTGATTTCACCGAGAACTTCAGCAAAAGAATGTGCTAACGACCTGGTCGTATGACATCCTTATTGACGTATCTATGTCCATCCTTACGTCAATCTCGGCACCTTAAAGGTATAAATATTACCGATATTGCCCTATGCAAACACACGCGGTGGTGACGAGGACGGAGCAGCCAGACTTGCCGAAGCCCAGAGCAGAGCAGACCCCGCTGGCGCAGCCCCGCCTTCCTGACGCGCTGAGAACGAGACGCGCTGCTTTCTCCTGCCGAGAAATCCAGCACCGGCGTTTCCGGGTAGCCCTCGCAGGCAGCCTGGAATATCGAGAGCAGAGAAGAGAGATACCATCCCTCATTCATCCTAACTTCCAGGTACAGAACTGAATAACCCCTCACAGAGAATTCTTTAGTCAGTCACTTGGCAAAAACAAACTTAACTTAAACTGTAACTTTCTATTCCCGCCCACGTATTAGACTTAGGTCAGGTACACGGGGTAGGCGTATTTAGAAACACCAGTTGAGTACGTTTAGTCAAATGTTTATGTGTATGTAATATATTTTATTCATTTTAAACCTTCATATGGCTTAGAAACCATATCAATGTTTTTACAGTATTATTTTATACTTCTGCTTCTAATGTATGCACTTTACTTAACTATAAGTATTGCAATAATATCGATCCATTTCTCTTGTATGAGAAAAGAGACTGATCAATAAATAACATCTTTTATTGAACACGCCCGTCTCTTCCTTTTCTCTACAATCTGATGAGACTAAGAATGCACGTACTGACTGAGTAAAATAAATTGCCTTTTGTTCACACGACTCTCGAGATACACTCTTGATTAGGGGCGAGCAAAGTTGTCATGTTCTATGGTTGTCAGAAACTAAATCCCTTCTTGTCTAATCAGGGAAGTTAATTCCTTCCTGAACATTCGAGAAAGTTTCTAGTGAACTCTGAGCTAGCTGGCAAACCCAAAACTTTAAGTCTAATATCGACAGTAGTAGACCTAGTTAACGTCTGGTCTAGGCCTATACTATTGAAGGTATTATTCCAATGCGCAGAGCCTATTGGGATAATAGGAACTACACTACATGGCGCCCAACGCGTTTGGAAAGGGCGATAAAACTAACGTAAGACATTTAGAGTAACTCAGTCGTGCTTTCTCACTCAGACCCCTTTTCCCATAATACTCCAAAGACGTCTGGAGTGGGTGAAAGGTAATATACGCCAAACCTCGCAGGAGGAAACTCCTATGTATGGTACTTGGTTTAGTCAACGTTGAAGGATACACCGTTCCAAAATATTGTGCATCTAATCTTTGTTTCCATAAGAAACCTGATCTGCAAACAAACAAAATAACCTTCTGGACAGTATAATGTCAGACAGTGAAGGAGAAAGAGAGGCAGTTAGATTAGCAGCTGAAATAGCGGCAGCTGATACTGCACTACAAGATGCAGACCCGGAGATAATACTCATCCCGGTCATTAAAAGGAAATCTATAACCTTAAAACTTATAGAAAATGGACTGACATCTAGAGGTGGCCCAGTCATATTCGTAATTGAGGCACACGAATATCGGCAGACAGAGGTATACTATTCATGGATACATTTTCCAGCAGCAAATGCTGTAACAAAGTACTTCCACTGTTACAAAATAGAGGAACCTCCTGAAACGTACACTCCTTTCGAGGAGGTGGAAGTACCACTCAAATTTCAAGAGCACCTGCTCTTATTTGATGGCGCCCTAAAACATAATAATCACATCACCAGGCTCGGTCCTTTAGGTAGACCAGGAGCGACGTGGCCGGTCCTAGCCGGATACACACCACATCCAGACATCGATGGGATGTCTGCAGCAAACCTTTTAACACAGCTAAAACAACTAATAAAAATACATAGACAATTAGTCCAATATGTGATGCGGACTTCAACAATTCAACCAGCGATTAAAATTCCACAGCTGACCCCTCACCAGGGGAACACAAATAAAATTACACCACAGAACATACAGTCCTGCCTAGGTAAAGTACCGGCTAAACGGGAACAAATACCATTCTGGTTGGCACAGAAAATCACCCAAATAGAGGCGGTGTTTCCTGACACCACCCCATTAGAAAAACACAGGATTCTGACTATCTGTCTTCCAATGGGAATCGCACCACACATTGAGGACTGTGACACTTGGGGTACAGTCTTTGCTTCCATCTACACAAAAACGCACGGTGTTCCATCCATTTCGGTAATACCAGATGTGCTAAAACAAATTCAAGACGAATACGGTCCAGAACCCGCTTTAACTCTTGGTATGAAATTACTGAAAGACTTCAAGCAGGTCTCGGCTATATTATTAGCCAACATAAAAGGTGAAGCAGCAAACGTGGCGATCCGCCAGAGGTTAAAGGAGACAGATATAGCAGACCAGCCAGCTGAAATTGCCAGAATCATAGAAAAATCCTATGAGGAACTAGGTAGAGATAGTTTAGGTGGAATACCAGTAAAACCACAACTGATTGAAAGTCCTGAAAAAATATTTTTTAATAATAACTCAACATCACAGAAAAAGAGCTGGGATGGAAACAAACAATCCAATCCTAAAGAAAAGAAATTCCAGTCCAGAGGAAGGTCTCCTAGGCGAAGAGAAAAATCTCCGAACCAAAGACACAGGTCACCTCAGAGTGACCCCTCTGGGAAAAGATATAACCTTAGAAATAGGGATAATATAAAAAAAACCTGATAGATATCAAGACATTGATACACGTCCCTCTCAATCTTTTCAGACTTCCTCGCAGAAATCGGAAAGAAGAGGACGATCAGAACAAAGAGAAGAGCACGCCAAGTCCAAAGACAAGGAACCTGCTCAGCTAAAAAAGAAATTACAATTTCCAAAAAAGAAGGTAGCCAGTATCAAGGTAGTTAACAATGCCGAGAATACTGAGGACACAACTGAAAAACGGAGAATGGGCTCAGACAATGCTAGACAGCGCAGCAGAAGTGAGCATAGCTCGCAAAATCCTTATGAATCATCTGGAGACAGTGGACACGAATGAATATCTTCAAGTGGAAACTGCAGACACCAGAGTTAGCAAACCTCACAAAATATACGAAATAACATTACGTATAGAGGGGGATAAGACTAGAAAAATAAGGGGACTATTTTGGGATAATCTCTCCAAGGGCTATGACATCCTTCTAGCTGAAAAAGACTGGCCACCAGAGTTTGTCAGGGAGTGCCCTCATGGCGAAGAAATAATTATGCCTGCCTTCTCAAATCACATCCCAATTCATAAAAAATATACACTTGCTAGAAAGTGGGCAGTTGCTCTAGCTCCTGCTTTATATAAAAATCACGTAGGATGGGATGAGGACTCACCTCCTCACAAAATCCAGTTAAAATCACAACCTACTGCACAAAGGCAGTACCCAATTAAGCAAGAAGCTAAAAAACAGGTAAAAGAAATTCTAGATCAGCTAGAATACCAGGGGGTGATTGAAACTTGCACCTCACAAATGAACAACCCTTTGTTTCCGGTCTCCAAACCAGACAATTCATATCGTCTAGTTTTGGATTACCGACACCTTAACTCATGTTGCAAAACTTTTGCAGTGCAAAACTCACATAGTGCTGCACTAATGAATAACATAGTGCGCAAAAAATACAAAACAACCTTAGACATCTCTAATGGATTATTTTGTCAAACCATAGCACCAGAGAGCAGATATTTGTCTGCATTCTCAATAAATGGCACTCAAAAACAATTCTGTCGGTTAGCCCAGGGGTACAAGAACAGCCCGGGAGTATTCTCAGCGAGAGTAACAGAATTACTACAAATATATGACGACGAAGCATTATCGTATGTCGACGACATATACTTAACAGATGATGACTTGGAGACTCACTTGAAGAGAGTGAACACCATAATACTTGGGTTCGCAGCAGAGGGTTACAAATTCAACTTTAAAAAATCCAGAATTGCCCATCTGACAGTCCTGTTCTTAGGATATGAATTATCAAGTGAAGGCAAAAGCCTGGCTGACAATTTTCTAGAAAAATGTGCCGTCCTCCAAGCACCTAGAACACTAAAAATCCTACAGTCAATTCTAGGCTTCCTAAATTTCGGAAGAACATACATTGCGAATTACGCAGAAAGGGTCAAACCCCTTTATGATCTGATAAAACCAGATTTTAAAAGATCCAATTGGACTCAAATACACACAGAAATTCTGAGATCCTTACAAACAGACATGCTAATTAAAACAAAATTAGAAACACGTGATAACACACGCAATCTTGTGATTCGAGTCATCCCAGGGAGATGCGGATTCACATACCTGACCTCTAATGAGGGAGAAAAGGTACCAATTGCATTCAAATCACACTTGTACAGAGAAGCCGAACAGAAATTCAGCAACAAAGAAAAAATTGTTCATGCAGTTCAAACCGCAATAGCTAGAGAAAAAGATCAAGCTGACGGTAGACATATCACAGTCAGAACAGCAGAATCAGCCTTTGAGGCACTAACAACACCGTGTAATTTACCAACAACAACATTGAATCCGGAATGGATACAATGGGTGAATTCAATCACAACGGACAAAGTATACTATTACTTTGATCCAGAACTAGAAGAAATGGAAAATTTAGAATATGAAAGAACATTCCCTCTGCCAATCGACATTCTGCCTTTAAGACATTACGCCTGTGTAATTTATACAGACGGACATGCTCAACCCCCCGTTTGGGGAGAACAGGCATACAACCCCACATGTGGGATTACAAAAGAAGTGTGGCGCGGAGGTAAACTAAAACCTCTATTAACAAAAACACACTCAGTAGAAACTAATTCAGAACAACAGACTGAAATATTAGCATTGAAAATGGCGCTAGATAATGCGGATCGCGAATTCCCGACACTTATAGTGTCAGATTCATATTACTGCGTCAAATCATATAACAAGGATTTGCAGACATGGATTCAAAACGGTTACAAAGATGACACAGATGCACCAATAAAGCAGAAACTGCTCTGGGAACAAATAGCTCTTTTACAAAAAGAACTACCAAAGACTCACGTGACACACTCACTGAGTCAACAACGTGATGGCATTCACGTTGCAGGGAATTCATTGGCTGAAACAGCCACAGCGGCAGCCACTAAATCGGCTCCCGTAGTTCGAAAAAAGCGTACATTAAAATACATTGACGGTGAAACAGTGCTGGCGGTGAAAAACGTCATCAAAAGGCGACTGCTCAGCGCTACCGATCAACTATCCACTCAATTATACATACATAATCGATGCAAACTCCGTCCCTTTTGCTCGAATCCCTGGAGTGGGGGATAGAGTGATTCCAAACATGGACAGGAGAAACTTGTTAATCGCAGACGCACATATGGGCGAGGGTCTCAGACACCTCAAACTAAAAGAATCTCTGGAAGAATTACAATCACGGTACTGGTGGCCAGGCATGAGCCTGCGTCACACCATGTTTGTAAAAAACTGCCCAAACTGCAACAGAGATCGCAGTGGGGAGAGAAACAGTTTAATACCTCGTCGTTTTACTCCAGAAAAAATCAAGAGTAAAAAGCAAGGCTTGCGATTAACATATACAGGCTAGTTTCCACTTATAATGTAGATCACCAGCACTCGGCTGACGTCTGGACTGTTATACAAGATTTGCGAGTCTAAATGGCATATACGCTAAGAGCATGCTACGTTTGACCATTGTTTTCACTCTAGCCCTACAGCCTGAGGGGAAACATGGCCAAATGAGCATAGCACAGCGGGAATCTTCTCACTTCCTTCCTGAGGGATACGGGATGGTGTAAAGAAAAAACCAAGGCATAAAGCAATCTATAACGGAAAGGATATTAGGTTCGGGAGCTGGGTGGGTCAAACATCTAATAAGTGTCCAACGTAGTCTAAATAACTTGCCAAGAAATTCTCTGAAGGGATTCAGTCCGTACGAATTATTATTTGGAACTAGGATGCTAATCTCTGATCTTGACAGTCAGACTTCAGTGGTGAAAGAAAAAAGCTTTGATATCAAAGACCGTTTGGCTATTTTGCAGGACTTAAACAAAACAAGAAAAGACCTGAGCAACATAAAGTTGAAACAACAGCCAACAACCACTGAAGAACCACCACCTGTCCCAGCAAGACCTGTCTGGATTCCAAAAGTCGGGGATCTAGTCAGAGAAAAGATCGCGGTAAAGAAGGAATTTGGGCCTTCTTACAGAAAAGCAGTTCCTGTCTTGTCTGTCAACGGGACAAGATCAGTTGTACTACCGCCACTTGCTGGTAAAAAGGAGAACCGAGTTGTATCCATCGACCTGGTAAAACCACAATCATGTGGCCGATAACAAATAGTAGGCCAAGTGGACTCCCAATAAGTAGCAGAACACCAAGGTTTGCTACCAGTACAGAGGTTCTAACAAAGAGGCTACTCACATTCGAAACGCCAACAGAAGAACAACAAGGACTATGCAACAATGCAATGGAACTTAGACCTCTGAAAACCCAAATAAAAACATTTAGCAGAGACACACCAATCTATAATGAAGTACCAAGTGCAAATGCAAGAAACAGTAATCCTGAACCAATTGGAACAATTGACAGAACTGCATCCGGCTACTACATAAACTTCGATGATTCCTCTGAAGGCTTCAGTGAATCAAAGACACAGCCATCATCAAAAACCTTTAAAGATAAAGCTAAAGGACTTTTGAAACAACTGAAAGAAACATATCTGATTTCTCCATGGCTTGAATTTTGGGTGGGTTTTGGTGCATTTATCCTCATACTTTGGCTCATCATGATACTAACATTGGGACGCTTCATTGAGGGAAAATATGCTAAAATGGACACAGCAAGTCAGAAAATCAACTTGATCCTCAAACCACACACATCTTCACACGTCGAGAAAAGAGAACTTTCTTCAGCCAACTTCACAGCCAATCCAATACCGGGTGGGGTAGCATGGGACAACACTGACTACGAAATATATGGTCCGGTTGAAATCCTGAAATATCCACACCAAATTAAGATCTCTTTGAGTGACTTTGTAAAACCAAGCTCATTTGCTGATGATTGGGACTTCAAAAGCATTAATAATATGATGTCTGACTTAGTAATGTCTGCTAAATTTACCAAACATGATTATTTGCAGGGTTCTACAAATTATGATAGTATGTACTGTTATAACCACTATGGCAACCATTTTTTACATAGATCTGCACAACCTAGAAATGTTTTAAATTATAATCAATGGGAACATTGTGCAACACCTCCAAAAGGAAGCTCAAGAACCGTTTACGACAAATATTCATACTTTTCAGGTTTTAACATAAGTAATGCTGAAACTTTTTATTTCAAATTGTCAAATAAGACAGGGATGAAGACCATGATAACAAACACGAAATTGATATATTCAGACTCATTCTTTGAACAAATGAATACTTTTGGTTTCGATTATTGGGACAAAAATGTTGAATTGAGAAGTGTTTGGGGCACAAAAGAATGGCAAGTACAGGGTATAGAATCTTTGTTTAGAGCCTGCATGATCCCAGAACAAATTATATTTTTAAATGACACTGTTCAACAAACCACCTGTCTTGGCCTAGCCAAAATCAAAGACTTAAATAAACCGTCTATTCCAAAACCAACAATGTTCAGCAATAGCTCCACAGATGAAGAGATAGACGTAAATCATGTATTAAACCAAAACAGAACACATCCAGATTGGAAACAGTGGTTGATCTGGCCCACAGATACTAATAACTGTCAAGACAGATTCCTGAACAAAACACAGGGGTTCAAAATGACCAGGCCAGACCCTAGATATCCTCAAAGACATCATCCAGGGATAATAACCACCTACAGTGTGGGCAAATTATGCCTTCAAAGGCTACAAACTTCCACACTGGCAGAAATTAAGCAACACCTAACTTTACTTACTGATGGTGCTGACTTGCGTGATTTCACTATGGGACCACGCAAACAGCGTCAAAAGCGATTCATAGCAGCCTCTGTATATGCAGCATACAATGAGGCCTGGAAGGTTACTCAAATTGAAACAGCAGAGAGAATACGGGAAATTGACCGTATTAATTTGGAAAAATCACTTTCTGTAGTGGACAATGGGTTAATGACTCTGTCCTCCAGAATTTTTTCTTTGGACAGCATTGTGTCTTCAGCAATCGACATATTATCGCAAGACTTACTGTTATTACAACACGGTCAGTCCCAATTGCGTTCTATTGTACAGCTTGGCTGGACGTTACAAAATCTGCGTTCAGGCTATGTGCCTTGGCGTTTAATCAACACAACGTCACTATTCTATATCTTTAACCTTACTGATAGACAAATCAGTATGGCCCAAAAGGGAGCTGATTATACAATCCTGAGCATTGAGAAACTTGAGAGATTACCAGTGACAATGTCAGAACGACCTGTCAGTGAATGGATAATACATGGGATAATAAATATTCCAATTTCAACCTTCAGGTTTCAATACTGCCAAAAATATATACAGGCTGGCATGTATGAAAAATTAGGAAAAGGGTACATTAAAACAACATGGAACCTGCCCTATTCACATGCATGTGTCAGTAATAAAGGACAGAAAGTGTTTCTTAGTGGCAATAATTGTGCAATGTCACTAAGCGGTACACTTCTGTGTAGCGGAATTAGTTTGCATGGAGCCTGTGAAGGGAACTCAAATAACCTTTCATGTCACCAGCAAGGCGCACCTGCAACAGAGATTGAACCATTCTTTCAAAGACTCTATAATGGGAGTTACATTCTAATTGTAGATCGCAGATGTTGTAGTCTTATGCCCGGGACTCCTTATCTCGTAACTACGACTGCGAAGGTCAAGTGCTGTGGACACTCATTGTTCCCCAGCTCCTTTCCAGACAGGGAGGCAAGGGCATGGCCCAACTTGAAAATTACTTCTATTTGAATAGATACTTTAAGCAGAATGAAAACAGTGCTTCTTCAGACGCCGACCAGGCTCACGTCATCAAAAGAAACGTATGATCTAAAAGTCGCAAGGACGACTGCAGAGATACATTCATTGTTATCAACTAATTCCCCCATACATTTCGCAGAAATCCTGAATGAAATCTTAAATATTTCTGATACCAGTGGGGTCTCACAAGTATTTAAGACAATATTTTCGATGGCATTAACACCATTCAAAGCCATACTGGGTATTTTTCCAGACTTCGTCCATTCGATTTTTGGCGGACTTCCCCTCATTTTAGGACTGATTGCAGGAATCCTATTCCTAGTCCTTATTTTTCGTTATGGCAAACCATGTCACAGACAAAACACCTGCGACAAGGGAAGAAACAATCCTAGCCATTGGATACCGGGACCGGATATCAAGAATCCTGGGACTATCCCGGCTTAGAGACCTGAACATGACTTGGTTTCTATCATTTCGACCTATGTGGCAACGATGTGTTTTACCTGTATTAAGGTGCCTGCTGTGCGGAGAAGAATGCGTGTTAGACACCTGTCTGACGCTACAATCGGATGCGCCAATGGATGCAGAAGCATTGTTGAGTCCAATCAAGGCTCACGCTTTGTGCTGCCCTCAAAGGCTACCAATCCTGATGACGGCATTCGTGGAAGCTTCACCACTACGATTAAGGGGTAGTGAAGTACAAGATGAAAGCAGCATCGATCAGGTACGACCTTCTGTCAGCAATCCAAATCTGAATGTCAATGGAGACAATCATGCGCATGAATGCATGGTTACACCTATTTCCGAGTTAGTGGAACTCTCCCAGGAAGCTGTTGAAAACTTTTTCTAAAGCCTAAATGATGTTCTCACCAGAACAGAAATAGCGACTTTTGAACAAACTTGTACACGGCGTTCCCTGAATTTGGCCTTCAACTTTAATAATAAAGTCACATGAACAATTTTCCCTCCAGTACACGGACAGCAATTTTTTCAGCAGCCCCAAAATATTTTTGCATATTTTTCGGGACACTATCTTCTGCTTAAAGTAAGAACTATTCTTGGAGAACTAAGATTTCTAAACTTAGATAGCCAATAGACTTATAGCTTATAGACTTTAGCTGCCCGGTGGCATGTTCATGAATATTTTATTCTGTGATGAAATGGTCTCGAACTTTTTTTCTGTATTAAGAGCCATTTCATGTGTAAATTCTCATATACCGAATAGCAATAATGTATACCAATGCGTGATTACTTTAGCATTATTCTACAGCTTGAGTGCATACAATACATATGACTGCAATTTTTCCGTATATTTGTAAATTTCAAAATGCATTTATGTATTTTGGGGTGGTAAGGTATACACAATACTCTATAATATGTTGTACTATGTTTTACTATGCATAGATTAGTAAATATGACCATAGTTAGCGTGGAGTGGGTGTGATGTATTCCTATAGGTTCTGAATCGATCCCCCTATTCCTGACCCTATTCTGGTTAACAAACCAACAAGTTAACTAGCAGTCAGCCCATGAGGCAGCAAACCCCCATGATGCAGATACCGTTATCTGACGAAGCCACACTACGGCACAGGAACGTGTTATCTGATTAGGTCATAATGCTTGCGATCTAATTAGACAAGCGATATTCCTCCAGCCCCTGATAAGGCATACGGAGTTCTCATAACAAATCAAACCTATGACAGACCTGGGAAAAACCCTGCGGCCATTGTTTTGATTTCACCGAGAACTTCAGCAAAAGAATGTGCTAACGACCTGGTCGTATGACATCCTTATTGACGTATCTATGTCCATCCTTACGTCAATCTCGGCACCTTAAAGGTATAAATATTACCGATATTGCCCTATGCAAACACACGCGGTGGTGACGAGGACGGAGCAGCCAGACTTGCCGAAGCCCAGAGCAGAGCAGACCCCGCTGGCGCAGCCCCGCCTTCCTGACGCGCTGAGAACGAGACGCGCTGCTTTCTCCTGCCGAGAAATCCAGCACCGGCGTTTCCGGGTAGCCCTCGCAGGCAGCCTGGAATATCGAGAGCAGAGAAGAGAGATACCATCCCTCATTCATCCTAACTTCCAGGTACAGAACTGAATAACCCCTCACAGAGAATTCTTTAGTCAGTCACTTGGCAAAAACAAACTTAACTTAAACTGTAACTTTCTATTCCCGCCCACGTATTAGACTTAGGTCAGGTATACGGGGTAGGCGTATTTAGAAACACCAGTTGAGTACGTTTAGTCAAATGTTTATGTGTATGTAATATATTTTATTCATTTTAAACCTTCATATGGCTTAGAAACCATATCAATGTTTTTACAGTATTATTTTATACTTCTGCTTCTAATGTATGCACTTTACTTAACTATAAGTATTGCAATAATATCGATCCATTTCTCTTGTATGAGAAAAGAGACTGATCAATAAATAACATCTTTTATTGAACACGCCCGTCTCTTCCTTTTCTCTACAATCTGATGAGACTAAGAATGCACGTACTGACTGAGTAAAATAAATTGCCTTTTGTTCACACGACTCTCGAGATACACTCTTGATTAGGGGCGAGCAAAGTTGTCATGTTCTATGGTTGTCAGAAACTAAATCCCTTCTTGTCTAATCAGGGAAGTTAATTCCTTCCTGAACATTCGAGAAAGTTTCTAGTGAACTCTGAGCTAGCTGGCAAACCCAAAACTTTAAGTCTAATATCGACAGTAGTAGACCTAGTTAACGTCTGGTCTAGGCCTATACTATTGAAGGTATTATTCCAATGCGCAGAGCCTATTGGGATAATAGGAACTACACTACATGGTCTTCTATTGGACTTCCTGTATAAATCTGGTATAATCACAAAACCTTGCAAGGCTAGAGGAAAACCTTAGTGCTCAACATAGTAGACCTTTTGAGCACTAAGCTGGGTACATCCTAAAAGCCTGAGCCCTATTTTTCTACAAAACAGCTATAAATATCTTTATACTCTTCTGCAAGAGCTATACTGGTTGATACAGGCTCTGAAACTGAGTTATAGGTATGAGCCACAGGCGAGGGCCTATAGCAAAGGAAAGGCCATTTTAACAACTAGTATGGCTAGAGGCAAAAGCGCTATAAGGCTATTAGAACGTTTCACCCACTGAGTGGTAAATGTTCTAACTCAAAAATGGAGAAACAAAACAACAAACATTGGAATGTTGGACCAGGAAACCTATATTAGCCATTATTAGCCTTGAGCCACTTCATTGTCTTCAATGAAACACCCAACAATCTAATGTTCTAATTTTTGCAATGTTTTCCAGAGCAATCTTGGCAAGTATGGGTTTATCTGGAAGAAAGGTAGCTGAAGCTCACCTCAGCTCTTCATCACCTTGATATAACTACATTAGATAATTACACCCACACCAGCTTATGAATTATAAAACCAGGACTAGTATGAACACTAAAAGCAACCGAAGAACAGCATTTATGGGTCTCCTTTGTCAATGGCCTCTCCAACTAGCAACTTTGCACGCTGTTCACTATGCATTTTATTAACTTGCAGCAAAGCATAATATTTCCTCATATTTATAAGCACTTATAGTCAATTAGTAGCTCCACTTTATGAAGTAAAAGATACTGTCTGAAACATGTTCACAAACTAGCTGTTGAATATGCCATATATTATGAAATATGCCTTGTATTTTTTAATTTCCTTTTCTTAGCATTCGTTTGTGGAGAAACTTGCCACATAAATTAAACACAGTTAGTTAACCATAATTCTGGTATTTCTTATAAATAGAATATCGTCAGATGATCAACACTCAGGGTTAACAAGTTCATATTTAGCACGCCCTTTCTACTACTCTCTCTCTCTCTCTCTCTCCCTCTCTGTTTCTCACTATGTCTAATAAATATATCAGACACAAGCAAACACTAAGTTGGAGCTCACACAAATTGATCAATCAAGTTTGCTTTTGATAGTGGTAGCAAACTATTAACACTGAGGAATGCCATTGTGTATTTTGGGGGCTGGTTCAAAGAACGCAATGCATGCAACCATTAGTGGTAAGGAATGTGGAAGTTTGACATCAAATCAACCTTCACATTCATGTTAGAGAACTCAGAGTGTTGTTAATCTTTAATTGTTGGGATTAAAAAGTCGAAGAAAGAAGGAGAGCCACGAGGGCCATGAGGGTCAAAGAGATCTAGAAGCATTGTAGAAAGGATGATAAAGCTCTGAAGCATTGAAGTATGGGTCACAGTATGTGGCCAAGCAATTTAGTTGCGATTATATATTTGTCAGTTGAACAAAGCCTTTTAGATTGTAAGGTGGTAGGATCAAGGTTTGTTATTTATAAATCATGTGTGTTCTTCCATATAAATTCAAACGTTTCCATACATTAACCAGCATTTGTCATCATGCAGTCTCTGATCTGCTGTTCTATGGGGAATGAGAAAAAGCAGGCATTATTAAATGATATCTCGTTGAACCTCCAAATGTTCTTGTCTGAATGCTGCATTCAACATTATTGGAGACAGTTTAGCATTGTTTTTGTATTCCCAAGCATAATTAATTTGTGTGTGACATATGTAAAGAGTGTGTTTTGTGTGTGCTAAATGAGGAAAACTGTTGTCTGACTCAGCATGTATCTGCACACTAGCACCTATGTTGGGTGGTAGGACCTTGTCTGAATTACAAGTTACCTGGCTCATAGTGGAGGCAAGGAAGTCTGCTTCATTTGGGTCCAAAAGTGATTGCACCATTCCTTTGGGGTATAACATATAGGGGTAGATTTGCTTGTATTTTGGGCCATACAATCCAGCAAAACAACTTGCTGTGCTGCACTATCTCAAACTGATAGGATAGAAATGCACCATAACTACTAAGATATAGCACATTTTTGCTCTCCTTCTGTACTGGCACACTTGTGGTAGGTAAGTGCCAAGGTAGGAACTATTGCACCATGGTACAATGGTGCTTACCTTACACTCCATATTTTTTTAGTATAGGAAGGGACACCTTCCTAAACAAAAATACCTTCCTACAAAAAAATAATCGTCTGAGACCTTTCACTCTTTCTATGTGTGCTGCAGCATGTACCATATGTAGAAATGGAGAAAAACAATGAAGAATTAACACATTTCTTCTGGATACGCCTCCCCAGGAAGGCCTACTATTTAGATGCATTTCCAAAGTTAACTAGTGTTAGTAAATCTGGCATTGCACCAAACACCCATGCAAGAATCATGCATCTCACTTAAGTGCTTGTGTTCCCCTTGTGTCACTTTGCATGACACAAGGGCAACATAAACTCCTTATAAAGCTCTTAATAAATCTGCCCCAAAATCTGTATTGTGTTTACATAGGGCTCCATGTCTAAAATCTGTGAAATGATAACCTTTGGTTGAAGCAGGGCCTGCGGGCCTGCAGCACTCATTGTGACACCCACACAAGAAGCCTTTCAGAACTGTTTCAGGCATGTCATTGCAGGGCATTTGTGTGCAGTTTACTGCCACTTCAACTTGCCATTCAAAACTATTTTCCAAACCATAAACATCTCTTTTATTACACATGACACCCCTATGAAATGCCCTAAATAGCCCATAGGACACAGTGCTGTGTAAGTAAATGGTAGGACATGTACTGTTAAGATTTGCACGTCCTGGTTGGGAAAAATACACAAATTCATTTTTCACTGTGAGGCCTGCTCATCTTATCGACTAACATTGAAAATTCCTTAATGCACTTTTAAGCTGTATTTCCTGATTAGAAAGGAGTAGCTGGATGATGTTTTATATCTTTGGCATGGTAAGGGTAAACCCTCCTTACTGGTAAAGTTGGTTTTAACATTACTATTTTAAAAATACCACTTTTAATAGTGGGCATTTCTCTGCTCTTACTGCTCTGTGTGCCTGCAGCCTGTCTCCAATACACGTCTTGGGTAGGTGACTGCTACAGTTTATGCATTCCCTCTAGACAGCCACAAACACAGGAAGGTTAGGGGTGTTTATATACTCATCTGCATTCTGATGGTTCTTCCTGAACAGGAAGGGAGGGTGGAGCTGACACCTGAATAGGCAGTGTCCTATTTCCCACACAATCAGTGGATTACACCCTACTTATCGTCTGGAGCCAGGGCTGGGAAGAAAGGACCTGTGTGCATTTCAAAGACTCTTCTTTGAAGTCATCCGTGCTGCAGAGGTACAGATGGGTATCAGTACTAGGTCTCTTACCCTACCAATACAGTACACTACCGGATCTGTGAAGAACTCTGCTAGGAATAAGGACTGCGGTGCTGCTACGAGGACTCACACTCTGCAGGGCTGCTGTTCTGGAATAACTGATTTTCTGCTCTGATGTGCTGCCTGTTACCAGCTGCTTGCTACCCTCTGCCCTGCATAGGAATGGACTGGACCCATCTCATTTGAACCCAGAGTGACTCCAAAGGCATGCAGACTTTACCCTATGCTGAAGTCGCAGGTACATCAAAGACTTGCTGCAACCCTTTAACAGTACCTGTGAGTCACTGCCCTGCCAAGTGGTGTAAACTCAGTCCTGGGCCCTTGGAGGTGAGGCATTCTGTGCTGCAATGTACGTAGCCAACACGTTATTGCTGTTGTGCCTATCGGTACCGATGCAGTGCACCTGACAATAACATAGTGCCAGCTCCTGTGCTGCTCGATGATGAATTCTCCCCAAGTATGCAGCTTGACAACTATTCATTGCCCATCTTCAGCACTGCTTGATGCCAAGTGTGCGACTCAACAATGATGCTTCACCCATGAATCCTTCGGATCGATGACACTTCGCCTCTATGCTCCTTACTTCTTCTCGACGTCGAAGTTGGTTCTCCAAAGGTACTTTTTTTCAGCAGGCCAAGGCTGGTCCATGTATCTGACGCACGTTCTATCGTGGTTGACCTGAACTTTTGAATTTACCACAGTCTAGATCGACCAGATATCCTCGTTGGCGCTTTATGACTCTAAGCATTATATTCTGATTTAATCTTTAAAAACTCATAACTCTAGTTCTACTAAATACATTTTTGTTCTTTGTATCTATTTTTCCAAACCTGTGTGGAGTATTTTTGTGGTGTGTTCATTGTATTACTGTGTGTGGTTTTGTGTGTGTGTTTGTTGTACAAATACTTTATATGTTGCCTCTTTAGATAAGCCTAACTGATCTTTGCCAAGCTACCAGACAGTGAACACAGGATATATTTTAGTGTGTGTCTAGCTTACCCTGACTAGAGTGGTGGTTCCTGCTTGAACAGGGTGCATAGGTCTGCCTACCAGAACCTCATTTCAAACAGGTGCTTCTGTGGACATATTATGCTGTAGAAGGATTTGTTTTGAGGAAGTATAGTCAGAAGGGTAAAGTTTAGAGACAGGTCACTGGTATACATAAAGTTTATACCTTTGAGTTAGACACATTCCTCCTTACTAGAGAAGGCTTCGCTCTTAAATGTATTGCCCAGAGACTTTGCTATATTGATGTTTTCCTGCAAAGGCGTGGGACAGAGAGAAAGAAGCAGTGCTCGCTGTGGCTGTGATATGACCTTTTTCTGACCTTAGCTACCTGGTGATTCGAGAAGGTCCCATAAAGGCTCAAATTTGGTCCTAAGATTCTTTAGCGAAAGAGCATATACTTATCAATATTGAGTCAGGACGTTGTGATTGTTAGCTTTCTTGAGAAAATCTTCATGTGTAGGTCTATTTAAGTAGTGATTTGGCTCACTAATGATATTCTTTGTCTTGTGTGAAAGGCAGTAGGTCATTATTGTTGACTTTGAAAGGAAAATGGAAAGGGCAAAAATGCCTGTATGTTATAATATGATGTATGCAAGTATTCAGTCTTATAGAGTCTCACAGCTTAATATAGTTGGCATGGACTTAGTATGGGGGGCCCCCTCAGACAAACTGTTGTGGCAGAGGATTTGTAATATGTTGTTTATTGCAAAGGGTTGTATGTTACTGTGCAATCAATAACTTTGTGTAGTCTGTATTTGATTGTAGTTTTTTGCTGTTTGAAGGTCCATAAAATAGGAGCCTAATGTCATCCAATGAACCACTTTATTTTGTCATTTACAAAAGAGTTACCAGGTTAATAGGTTATTCTATCAACAACTAATTTCACTGTGCCAGCAGTGTTAGAGTTAGAACAATCAATACATACTTACATTTGTGTGCCATATACATTGTTGAAGATACAACACCAACAAATAGAAAATAGAGGTCAGCTTGTCATGTGGCGATCAATCATTTTAGACAATGAGGGCTAATTGAAGACTGATGTAGAAACCCCCAGACAAGGCAACAAAGGTACCACCCCAGCATCAGCTTCTGCATATTGCCACTCAGGAAATGCCTGATCAGTGAAGGATCCTGCGTCATTAGGCATTCAAAAAATCTATAGTAAATCTCTGAAAAAAACAAATGGTATTTTAGATGTCAGAGTGATGTTATCAATGATACCATAGAACATGCCATGAGTGACGTAATATGAGAGGTAATTAGCAGTGCACGTTGAGGGCGAGAGTTACAGTTACTTTAGGGCATGAATTACAGATAATTATAACTAGTGAATTTCAGTGTTTTGTTCATTTGAGAAGGTATGGTTTTTTATCTGACATTTCCCCTAACTATAACAACCCTTTAACCTACTTTTTTTATTGTTACTCATTATCAATCTGTAAATACTGTTTTGTCAAAGTGTCATTGCAATATATATATCAATAAACATTTAACTAACATATTTGCAGCTAAAACAACAATGTCAAGTGTCAAACTCTTCTTTTTGGCACTGCTCAAGTTACATAATGTAGCCATAAGACCAACCACCATTTTCAAGCTGAAAAACAAAAACTTCATCTTTGGTAATCATGTTATTTAGACCCCACGAACCATAGGGTATTTCTTGAGGGCTTCTATACTCCCTGCAGCCACCCAAAATAGTTACTAAATATGCTGATAGTGACCCCGCCCAAACTGGGGAACTGCCATGCATAAATAATGTGTAAATTATCCCACAAAGGGCATTATGGGGTGCTCTTTCCAAGATTAGTGAATAATAAATGAGTGGTTGTGGCCACTCATTTATTATTCTTTTTCCTTTAGATGATGTATTTTTTTATTTTTGTAGGTGTCCTGGTCCATTGCAGGACATCTTCAGTTTTTTTATTGTAGGGGGATATGGGGAAGCCCCAAGACCCCCGTGGATCTTGTAGATTCCAGGCCAGCACCTATTCTGGGTACTGGCAGGAGCAAGCAACAAATATGCTCCCACCCTGCTCCTGCAGTCGGAAGAAATAGTTTTCTCTTCCCTTGAGGGCAGGGAACAGATTGAAATAAATGCTCATGCTCAGCGGCGAGCATAACTGCTCCCACCAGAGGTGGGAAACATAACTGAAGCCCAAGCAAGGAGAGGGGAGCTCCTTGCCACTTTCCCTCAAAAACCAAATTGGGTCCTAGTTAATGGGGTCCCAAAGGCCACACATGGGCAAAGGATGAAAGGCCCCTGTCTCCCCAAAATAAAGAGTGTTGCCCTGGTGGATGAAGTCCCCAGGGTTTTACAAAGACTTGGTGGTGTTGCACACCCATCGCCTATTAAACTAACGTTGTCTCTGAGAGGTGGATCCCCATGGCCTCAAGAAGGCTCAGGGATGGGTGCTCCATACATCCTTACCAAACACATCAACAAAAGCAAACTAACAATATCCCCATTTTAAGCCCCCTTAGCTGATCAGTGGATTCTCTGTATATCGGCAATGCCTCCACAATAATGTTTTTTGTCTGTGCGGGTGCTTCTGGGGCCTCCCTCCAGGCTTACAGGGGCAGGGTATCCCTACCTTACCCCTCTCAGTTTGTCTAAAACTTTTTTTAAGAGCTGACTGGGGACTGAGTCCAGAAGTCCTAAAATGACTGCACCTACATTAATTTTTATTCATGTGGTGATAGCTGATCAGATCTTACCTTGAAATATTTAGGATAAATACGTACATTTTGACATTCATTTTTTAAAAACTGCTGAATGTATTTACATCAAATTAGAAAAACACACTTTTTGGACCAATGCCAATCTTGCAGCTAAAGTTGGTGTTATTTTGTTCAGCTATGGCTGTAGCTGTGTCTAATTTACCTATAGTAAATTGCATTGGGTAAATATATTGAGACATCACCTTTTTTTCTGCCTCGTTTGATGGACATCCCAAAACTTTCTACGCAGGAGGTGAGGTGGATGAAGCTTTTTCTGGCATATTTTCTGAAGTTATACGGCACCAACGTTTTTAACAATCCTAAAAATCCATTTCCTATGAAAATATAGAACTAACTATACCTACCCAGTGCCGACTGCTACCGGGTAAAATTTATGTATATCTACACATGTATATACACACACACACACAGATTATACCTTTTAATATACATGTTATTAATTTCCAAAGGATGGATAGATGTACATAGTCATTTTAATATATGACTAGTGTTTCTATATGTTGCCAAATATCAGTCAGTTACTGCTACCTATGTAGTCATTGCCTTTAATAGACTAGTCTGTTAGGAACTGTTAAATGTAAACAAAACATATTTTGAAAGTATGCGCTAATACATTTTGAGTAGCACAGTATTTTCCACACAACAGATATTGCATTGTAGCCTCTCTCTAAACCCAAATGGATCCTCAGAAATATCTCCACCTGTTTGGATGGTTCATGCATGGACTGTGACAAATATTCTTAATCAGTGTCATGTAGTCCCCAGGTGAGAAAAGTCCCTTGGAGTCTGTTAAGGATGTGCCAAGAAGATTACTGAAATGTAACCTTTTCGCGAGAACTACTTAATCTCACACTTTGCACAGACGCTCAAATGACAGAGACTAATGAAGTTCTCAATCTGTTTAACACAAAGATTACTCACAACTTGCATATAGTTTCATGCCAAAGAGAGGGTTTGCCTGATACAAATCAAAGAACTTCTAGTCAAAACAGATTGAATCTTTTTGAAAAAGGAACTCCGATGCTCAGGGTGATAATGGCAAAAATCAGAGAGTTAAGTACATGTACTAAAAGTGCTATATTTTTCAGCTGGCGAAAGTAAACCAGAATGCTATTATGTATTGCTCATTATGAACTTCAGCGTCAGTGTGCAGTTTCTTTGTGTGATACGTGAGTACATTGAATCTATAGCACATCTGTTGATTCTCCAAATACAGTAAAAAAAACAACAAAAAAGAGATCAGTAAACAATTGTGTTCAGATAATGTGGATTTGCTTTGCATACTGCTGCTAAAAGCAGTACGCCATTCTAAAATGTCAGAGCTTTTTCAACACATTTGCGTACTGGAGTAAAAAAAATCGAGTTGATGCGAATCATGCCTAAACAAGTAAATATTGAGCATTTTATTCAGCCACACTCGGTCCATATGGAAGAAGGGACCCTGCCTTTTTTTTTACTGAGAAGAGTGTCTGTCAGGTTAAGCAAAGGTCAGCCTGACAGACACTCTTCTTCTTCAGCTTAGACAGTCAGGAGCTAGACGGGCGCTAAATGTGCAGGCTCCTTGCTGCCTGAGCTGAATTTTGCCAGGCTGAGGATTGCACAGCCCTGTGGGTGTAATCTCCTTAGCTTGGCAAAAGTGCCTAGAGAGCCTCCCCCCTTGTGATGAGGAGGAGCATAACCAATTGCCAACTGCCTGTGAGTTTTAATTTTAAGCCCCGAAGTGTCCAGGGCTGAGTGTCTATCAGTGACACTTCTTTACAGAGTAGGGTAGGGTGGGGTCTGCAAGTCTAACAGACCCTTCCCACACTGTGCTTCCTTTCCTCATTAGCTGCCTTAAAAGGCAGCAGTCCCAACCCTTCTGGGACCTCCACGGCTTTCCTTTCCCGGGGATGCAGGATTGGTAAATTTTATGTTTCTCAATGTTTGGTGCGTGTGTGCTTGTAATTATAAATGTGTGAATTTTTTGTGAGTATGTGTGTGTGTATGTGTGTGTTTGTGAATGCATGCATTTTAGTGAGTTTGTATATGTATGTGTGTGGCCCACCCTCTCCCTCCCAAAATTACCAGCCGGACTATTTGTTAATATGCTACATGTCTAATAGTTAATTTTTAAAATTGATATTTTGTCCAAGTGAGTTGTAGGAGAAACATAAGCTTTTCAACTGTGATCAGGGGAGATCTGCCTTTTTGAGTGAATGCCTATAAGACTTTATACTGAAATGCTTAACAGTGCATGCATGTCTCACGTTCAGATGGTCTGCCAGTCAACTCCATCCTTCCTTGATATATCCAACATTTTTATATATTCTGTACATTGAATACTACAGGGAATACTGAGAGTGACTGATAGAAAATGTGACCTATATATATCTGCTAATATAAATTATTCCTCAAAGGGCACATATGAATAATTTGTATTTGCCTGCTTTCATGCTTTTGCTACTAAGACTGTAGTTATGTTGATATGTGACCTCTTTCCAAACTATGCTAACTAAATCTAGTGATCTGTGTTTTTATTTAAATAACATGCAGATGCCATAATGGGAATAAGGACTATTTCCAACTAGAAGAAAAAGTGTGCAAGCTGCATTTGTTGAGGGAGACTGGAGTGCGGTCAACAATTGTGAGTAGGAGGGCAGTAAGTGTCATCTGGATAAGTGAGAACAGCAATATATTTTTTGGTGTGAAAGAGTATGCTATAGAATGTGGCAGAGTAGGAAGCTGATAGAGGTCAAGGGTGAAGGCTATAGGACAAACGACAGTAAAGGTATTTTTGATTGATGATGGGGAGTCATTTCAACTAAGAGCAGACATAGCTTGAAGGGTATTGTGGAAGATGATTTTTCAATGGCAATGCCTTCCTTGGCAGAGTTGTATGAGCTGCAGAAAGTAACCTGGCCACTAAGAACAACAGGCATTACAATGCCAGGAGTATGGTTAATTTAAGATGATTAAAGTAAAATTATAAAATATAATTTGCTGTGATTAGTGATTAATGCACTTTCATTAAGATGTATTTAGCATTCCATACTCAAAAGAGAAGTTAGGAATTTCAATGTGTGTGTGGTGCACAGAAATATCCATTTGTGGAAATTGAGCCGTGTAGTTGGGAGAGAAGATGTTTGAGGTTAGAAAAAGTGATGGGTATGCCATGTGTATGAAGGATGGGAGTGTGTATGTTTGAACCCATAAATGTCATCCATAGAGAATCCTCAAAGTTTCAGAGGTAGGGCTCCAGGTTGGCATGAACCAAGCTTCTGGCATTTTTAGTTTTTTTTGGCTTAACACATAGAAACATTAGCCTTCAGGTACTTATTTTCAGGCTTATTAAATTCCATGAGGTTTCTGACCAGGGGAATGTATCCTTTGCTTCTGAAGATTGAAGTGCCTATGGGCCTTATTGTGAGTTTGGCAGACCAATGGACCGCCAAATCCATGGTGACGGTGGTCTGACCACCCTATTTACAAGTAGGGCTGTTCTTTTATCAAGGATCCAGGGCCGGCCATGTCCAGCTCATTTCTCTTTTGTTGCTCAGCACTTTTCATGCTCATTAGATACTATCAAGGCATAATGTCATCTCCTTAGGACTCCAAATACAGATATGTATCCTTATGTGCCTGAGAGTTGTGGGGCATTAGTACCTCTACTCTACTCAGCTACATTTTTTCGGTCCACTGGATATTGCATTGTTATCAAAAAAGGAAAGCTCAACAGATTCCTTGACCCAAATTTCTACCTAAAATACCAATTAGAGATCACAGGTAGGTCCTCAATTGAGAACAAAGGTACAATGGCTCCTGACAAAAAATATGTATCTTCTTGTGGGACAGGAAAATCCCAAAGAGTTTGTTTTTACCAAATAAGAGAGAGTGTGCATAATTTTTCACGCCATGATATGTACATTGAACACACAAAAAAAACTTTTTCTCCTTTTCATCAGAATATACAACATAAGATAATTCTTCTTTGTAGGTAATGGAAGTGTTACAGTCCTTTGAAAGGAGAGAAGGACACCATGGAGAGTATGTCACTTCACGGGCGTTTAGAGCCCTTCACTAGACGTTTGGGGCTGTTTTTAAAAAGTGAAGAAAATGTGTGGCCCTTTGAAAGTATTTCAGTTTTTTACATGGCTTTTATAGCATCAGACATCACACATTGTATCCTTTTCATAAGGCACCCGTAATAAGCAAGCATTTTTAGAAATGAGAGACTCTCTGTAAGAAATTGGGCTATTGGTTTGGGGCTGTGTTTAATCCTCTGTTAGCTTGCCACAAAAGCAGTCAGGCTTATCTGAGAGGTACTGTGTAAAGTATTTATGAAGCACATACAAAGTGAAAACATAACACAAAGAAAATTCCAAACCAATTTAGAAAATAAAATGATACCAGAACTACAAAAATCCAATCAGTAGAATGGAGATATTCAATGTTAAACTTTTTAGTGAATATGTACTCCATAAAAGCACAAAGCGCCACTTACAGTCATCTGATCGTGCTAGAGGGGGGAAAGTGACAAGTTAAGTCCAACCGTGGAGGAGCATTGGTCAGATACAGGGACCAGGTTGGCCCCACTGAAAGAGTTACCTCCTCAAAGTCCGGTGCAAGGAGTTGTGTTTGAAGAAGGAGGGAGAGCATTGTTGATGGTCATTGCTGTAGTGGGAAGAGTAGGCCAGGCAGCACAAGCTGTCATCGATGTAGTTTGAAAAGCCAGTTGGGAGTCACAGACAGGCTTCATGTTGGCGGTCACCGCGGGCTATCGATGCTGTACCACAAAGTGCAGATCTCATGTTGAAGTTGTTTCTGGCAGTTTTTAGTAGTGTGAAGAGCAGGTCTGCACAGGAGCTTCACTTTGGCAGTCATCACAGGTGGCAGATTCTCAGCACTAAGGGGCCCAATCGCAGTCACAAAGACCTCTGGGACCTGGGGTCACATTTTGGGGATCAGGAACTCACTCCAGCCGAGATCAGCAGGGCTAAGGCAGGTCCATATGCAGGCCCAGGAGGGTCCAGCTGGAGCAAGTCAGCTGGACAGTTGTGGGAAGGACTCTGGCACTTAGTGTGTCCCTGAAGCTCAAGCAGGAAGTCATCCTATAGATTCTTGGAGTCACTTAGGTAAGGTTAGTCTGAGATGAAGGTAAGCTGGCCCAATGTTGCTTCGCAGACAACAAGGCAGTGCTTAATCAGCAGGCCAGTCCTCTTCTGTAATATCCACACGTCCAGATGTGTTCTAAAGAGTGGCTCTGGAGGACCAATATTCATATCTGGGCCAGCCTTTGTGCGGAGGGATTCCCTGTCGTCCATAAACATCTGATTTTGGTAAGTTCTTCCTTTCCCTGTAAAGACCACAAGACATCTGGGGTTGAAAAAAGACAGGGCAGGCCACGTGTCAGTTTCATATGTGTGTGTGTGTGAGGCATAGTTCTCTGAAGGGGAGCAGAACACCACTCTGCTCCCAGTCATCCTGCTAGGGTGGCCCCTCCTGTCCACACCTACGCCCCCTCTGTGTTTCTATCTGAAAGCAGTACATACACCTTAACAATAGAGCCATTCACAGTCATGTGGCCCAGGACACAGGCACAAGGCACCAATGGTTAAAACACGAAAATGGCATTTTCATAATTGTGTCTTAAAATCTGATTCAACATTATAGATGATTTTAAATTACAACTCATTTGAGTATAAACACTATATCTCCACTTGCTCCCAATCCAAAGTTATCACTTAATTAAAGTAATAATGTAACCCACTGTTAGTCAATGGGAGAGATTTAAGCACTTTAGGAGTTTTCAGCTGCCATGACACATAAGACGTTAGTTCACATGTCCTACATTTTAAATACAATGCACTTTGCCCTATACTCCTTAGATGTGACTTGTATGTATTAAAAAGGAAACTTTTCGCCGGGTAAAAGGTTTATTTTGCCAGGTCAAAATGGCAATTTAAACATGCACAACAGTCTGAAGTAGCAGGCCTGAGGCATGCTTTAAAATGCTATGTTAATGGGTGGCATGATTGTTGCCGCCCACTAGTTGCATTTAATTTAGAGGCCGTTTGTCTGTGTAGTACCACGTACTAGGGACTTGCAAGTAAAATATAAAAGTGGCAATGAGGTTTGGGGCACAAATTACACCAAGGATGTCAAGTCTAACACTGCTTGTTTCAAAGCACACACAATATACTACACACCCTGCATCATTATATTTTTAACTCCGAGAAGCCACATCACTCATCTGAATAAATGGAGCCCAGAGCAGTGCCTACATTACCTTCTCTAATGACCATCAAACCCAGCAGCTCAAGGGGTTCCTCTGGAGTAATGGAATCCATAAAACAACAGTTTAAACTCAATGAGAGTCGTATTGTGCAGGATGTAATAGGTTTCACAAAAAAGAGACTTGCTTTTGCCCTGGGATTAACATGCCTAATAACTATGATGGCCAGCTTTAATACAATATCTTTCACAGAAATCAGTGCTCTACTTCCGGTACAAAACAGCGACATGTCATTTATCATGATCTGGGCCAACTTTCCACCCATATTCTGCAGGAAGATCTAAACCTCATAGCAGTAAATTAATTGATACATGACACCATCTACTCAATGGGAAAAGGTCCAAGCTTGATCCTCCATCAACTACTAGTGATCTAACACTCTGGCTTGCATGCTCCACAGAGCTGTTAATGACAGGCCTGCAAAGAGGGCCAAGTCCAACAGTCACTTATAGAAGAAAGAAAGTGTTTCAGATACTTTTCATGAAAACCGTACGCTCACCTATCATCAAACCCAAATACACAACAATCGCTAGCCTTCTGACAGAACCAATATTCTTCAGAATGTTGTGCCCAAATCAAATTTCAATTAGCCATTTTAATTATATATAAGTCGCCAAAAGGTGCTGCTGTCCTAGAACACTGCTGGTGCACTGCCCTAAGACACTTCTGAAGGAATACTGGAGACAATAATAAAATACCACCTACAAAAGCTGGCAATATCAACAGAAAGTGTAGACCTTAACAGCTTTCAGAAAAAAAGATGGTTAATAATTTGCAGTGTTCAAAGGAAGAGTTTTCCAAAGTTTAGAGCTGAATAGTCTAAATGAAATGCTATCACAGCAGGCAAACGTAAAATGTGAGACTTACAGGGCTAATGTAATCTAATGTCTAAGCACTCTATTACATTAGGGGTTTAACATTTTTTTTCAGTACGATAGGGTGTGTCCTTTTAAAGGCCAAATGCACAAAGCATTGCCTTAGTTTGAATGTGTTGTAGGATGGGTAGTGAATGCAAGAACATGAGGCCTCTGTAACATAATCAAATGCTCCTAATTTACAGACCATCCTAATCACAAGGTTTGAAATTCACTTCAATTTCTAGATGGTACTCCCTGGGATTTTTTAGACAGAGAGTATTGCAATAATCATTGTGTGACAGAACACTTGCTCTTGACACCAGGATTGCAGGAAAAGTGGTAGAACAAAACAATACCATTCTACATTTTAAATACAGTTACCAAACCCAAGCTGCAAAGACAACTTGAATCTGCGCCATCAGCGGTAGATCCCGTCCAAAATGTAAGCCAATATTATTTGCCTGTGGTGCTGTGCAAGGTAACATTTCCATCACAGTTAACCAAAAGTTGAGGTTTAGGTTAAATATGTAATTCAGTTTTCTCCACAGATCTTTTAAGCACTGAGATTCAAAAGGTTTGCTCTCCATCTACATATTAATAGCTTCCAGACCTTCCTCAAGTTGAATAGGAGAATTTGAGGAATCCTTGTCAAATCTAATGATGATCTGTGTTGTCACAATGGAAGTACTCCTAGTGGCTGCAAAGATGTAATATTCTTCCCCGAATAAAGAATACATGTAAATGTTTTTACCACAATAGTGATCTCATTCTGAAATAGTAAGACTTTATTGAACAATACAGCTAGGCTTTCACTAGAAAGCTTAAGACTAATGGTGGGCACAGAGCCTCTGCCTGCTCGAATGCCAGTCTTCTAGTCTCAGAGGAATTGAAGAGTATAATTTCTGTCCAACATTTAACAATGAATATCAATTTTCTTTCTGAAATTCAGAACTACCAAACACATCCATTAATCAGTAACTCCTAGAACTATGGCCAAACTCAGAGAAATTAGACATGATGTTAACTTGATCCCTTTAACACAGATGAGAACTGCTATTTGCATAAACTGCCATAATTTATGATCATTTCAATGTGAGAATGACCAACAACTGCCAGCATGACTATGCCACTCATTTTGCATTAGTCTTCCAAATCTTCAGCTCTTTCTACAAAGTAGTTCAGAATTTTAGAGTTTGACTGGTAGCCAGATAAAACAAGCATTGGCAAAGAAAATAGGTCTCACCATTGCAGCCTAACAGCTTTGCTAAAGTTTGTCACAGATGCTCTGCAGCTAGAGGAAAAATAAATGCTTTTTCCTGGTAATGTGTCATTAACATATGGAGGCAGGCGTGCAACACCCATTGGACTCACCAGGCTTCAGCCCCCCCGTGTCGTGTGTGGCAGCCATGGAGGAGACAGATCCCAGGCACACACACAGCCACACCCGAACATTTCACAGGTCTTTAAAAGACCATTTGAATGCTAATTAGGCCTTGCTGTTGTTTCATCCCTTGTTGGAGGCCCTGCAGCTCCACTCTGCCTACTGATTAAAGGTTCAGCCCCCCCAATTGTTTTCTTAGCCCCCCCCCCCGAAATTTGGCTCTAGTTCCGCCTCTGTATGGAGGACTAGCACAATGAAGTTGAAACAAAAGACAAAGGGGCATATTACCAACGTTAAGCGATATTTATCGCTAACGATGCTTAGGAACGAATTTTTTAACGCTAAGCATCGTCAGAAATTATCGCAGATAAACCTTGCTATTATCAAGGTTTATCGCAAATGCGATAAAAAACGGCCGCAATGCATGAATATCGCTGAAAAGTCAGCGATATTCATGCATTACCGAGCTAATGCTCTTAGCCATGTTATCCACCTCCCATTGGATAACATGGCTAAGAACTGCTCAGGGCAGGTGTTAGTTTTTGGAGATATTCGCGCTTAGCGCGAATATCTCCAAAAGTTGGTAATAGGAGATAGCGATGTTAGCGACTGTTTCCAGTCGCTAACATCTTGGCACGCCCACTTTGCATGTCATTAGTGATAAATATCACTGACATGCAAAGTGGGGCCCAAGATTGAAGGACTGGGCTATTTAAGGCCCAGCGGTGCCAGGGGACAACACCTAGAACCTTCGTGGGATACCTGTTCTGGCGCACTAAAGACAGAGACACGGGACACTTCCTTGTGCGTCAAAGATCAGGGTTTATTACTGCAGGGAGGCAAAAGTCACAAGAAGTACAACAGAGTGTAGGTTCTGAGAGTCTGCTTCCCTTGCATATGTGAGTCACTCTCTTTTATACAGGATTTTGTCATTGCACAATATGTAAGCAAAAGGTTACAACTCATTTCCCACAGTAAAATTCAAAGGATCGCTTTCATGTATTCAGAGCACCGGAACATAATTACATTAACATCACCAGTTCCAACTGTAAAAGCACATCTTCCCACCATTAGGTACATTCCACTTGAGTTGTAAATAAACAAGAGAAAGAGACAAGAACAGCTGCGAGGAAGTCAGACAACAGGGAAGAGGGAGTGTGAGGATAATATTGGATGCGTAATCGTAGCCTAAAAGGACTTGATCCCAGCACGTGCGAGGCTGAAACAATAGACCGGCACGGCAGGATCACCTCCGAGCGGAGACAACTGCTTTAGCAGTGTCCTCCCCCTACTCATAAAAGACGCATGAAAAGGCATATGCTTCTTCCGTGAAGCTTGGGAACAAAAGGGGTCACGATGCGGACAGTTGCCTGTTCGCTGACTACGTGAGGGCAAGAAACAAAATGGATGCCGTATCTAAAATGGAACCCGAGCGTCCATTTGAAGAAACCTGTAATTGTAAGGAACTCTTCTGAGTAGTATGGCGAAAACGCGTACACTTACACAACTCGTCATTTACGGTTCATTGATACCCCATTCGTCCATATTCGGCGGTGCCCAAAACGTCGTAACGATTTTTACGGAACCTCAGACGCTCCTTTTGCCCTCATGTAGGCAAGAACTAGTCGAAGTCGGAGTCGATCTCGATATTCATCAGATCATTCAGATGTTGTTGGAACATAACTCTATCCATCAATGTCTCCTTGGAAACAGGTGGCCTTCTCATACACGTTGTAGCACAAAGGCCACATAAGGCAGGACCACACTGTACACAAAGACAACACGTGAACACAAATGTCACGACAACCCCTATAATCATCAGAATCTTCCAACCCCAAGTCGACATTAGACCCCAAAACCATCCTAGAAGCGTCCAATCTCCTTTGTCCTCGTGTATGGACTCCGAGATTTTATGCAACTTTGAGATGGCTTAATAGACAGTTGGAGCGTTATCAGGTATAAAAATGCAGCAGCTCGAATGGATGACCTTACACCTCTATCTGCTAGTACAACGTCTAGAACCATACGGTTCTGTAACGTCATAAGCCTATCTGCTTGAAGCTCTGCTGTCAGGTTACCAAGGGCACTTGCAGTTATGTTAGCAGTGGACTCTACTACACGAGTTAACTGTCTCAGATTTCTGCTATTGACCATGGGGCCCCAAAACGGTAGAAAACCCTTGAAGAAGTCTCCTGCTTCTTGACCGGAAGTATCCTCTTTACTAATGACACCTCTCACAACCCTGGTTTTGTGATAGTCGGCAGCAACAGTGAAAGTCGGGGGCAAGAGATTTGCAATATAGCAGGTACCTGAGAAGTCATGTGGTAACCACGTATATGCTCGGTCATAACATACAAAATAGGTACCCTTGGCAGTCAGAAAGACAGGGGAAGAGAGCATCGGTAGAACGTAAGTATCCACACAAGCACTCTTCCAAAGCTGGGCTCTTGGATTTCGGCCACGACCTTGCAGACAAAAGTGGCCTAGGTGAGGTACAATCCAGATTGGAGATGAGCTTTTAAGCTGCCTATCACCCACTGATATACTATACTCAGCCTCACTAAGGTACTTATAGGTTTGCACCTCCTCTTCTGGGATAAGTGACGTATCGAAGATATCTCTATTTAGATCGGCAATAGCTATCATTAGAGACTTGTGATACGGGCCAGGACCAAAGTTTGCTGAGCGTGGCTCTCGATGGGGGTAGGAATCTAGTGCACTACGGAACATGGTTTGGAATGCCCGAACTGACCCTTGGGGGCTGTACGGAAGGACCAAGTATGGGATACCCCTGTCCATTGTATGTGGCATTAGCCCACACACCCAACAGTTTGTAGTATTTACCACCAACTGATGCTGATGCAAAAGTTGCACAAAGGAATTGTTTCTAAATTCCGCACGTCTGACTTGTTCATGTTGAGGCAGTAGGTGAAAAGAATGTGGAGAAACAGTAGAGACGAAATTTAGATCATGAGAAGGAGAGGTGGGTAAGCCAGAAGGCAGCAATGATAGAAAACCAAAATATACTCCACCCACCAGCAGCATAGAAACAGTTAGGAACAACGTGAAAACCTGTAATAAAAAACACTTTGTTCGAAATGTGCTGTACAATTTAGATCTTTGCACCGTCTTTTCCTCTATCTTCGTCAGCTTGAAGAACTCCATCCTCTAACAACCGTCCGCAACGTTCTTGACGCACTTCGTTCTGGGTAGCGATTATCAATTCCCAGGGGTTCCCGGAAATCGACAAAAGAAATTGACCTAATGTCAATAACTGCTAAACAGAAGGAAGTGCCCGTGCGGCCCTACGGCCAACCCAGATGGCAGGTTTTAATCAGTTAAATAATCAAGTTCATATACGTCTCCTAGCTGTTCTGGAAAAGAAATACATACATAATAAAATGTCCACAATGGTCAAGGCAGAATGTGAGGGGGATATTTTGAAATCAGAATGAAAACAATTTATTCATCTTTATTGCGTGTACGAAGAAAGTATCGGTTTCTTCCGGGTCGAGTCTGATCTTCAAACAGTGGATTGAATGGCGAAAGAGTGTTCGATTGTCCAGGCAATTGTTCAGTACTTGTATTCCCCAATGTTGAAGGAAGGGAAATTGTTTGAGAGGAATCAACAGGGGTGTCAGATAAAACTGAAGTGTTCCCTATGGTCTGAGCTTCGCTAAATGGGACAAAGCGCTGGGGAACATCAGTTTCAGACGAGGAAAAACCTTTACGTATCCATGTGTCTGCCGGCAGAGGAAGCGGAACCTTCTTGGTGTGGGTGGCATGCACCCAGTGTTTCCGTCCCTCCAGTCGAACCGCCGTCCTCGTTGCTAGTAGCACCTGGATGGGTCCCACAAATCTCGGCTCAAGATGGCGTTTTCGTCCGAAATTTCTAGTGAGGACCCAGTCCCCTGGTTGGAGCCGATGACCAGGACCCTCTGTTTGTGACGGCAGAGCCTCAAAGACCTGTTGATGAATCAAACTCAATTTAGCAGTCAGGTCATATAGATAATCAATTAACATTGGATATTCAAGTCTGTTCAATTCTTTAGGCCTCGGAACCCCCCAAATGTTCGCAGGACGGCCGAACACAATCTCATATGGGCTAAGCCCTACTCGAGAGTGTACAGTAGCCCTGGTCGATAAGAGAGCTAGAGGCAAAGCGTCAGGCCATGATAAACCAGTTGTTGCCTGAATTTTAGCAAGTTTTAGTTTCAGGGTGCCATTGTATCCTTCCACCAAACCCGCTGACTGAGGATGATTAGCACTATGAAATTTCTGGGATATTCCTAAACCACGACACACACTCTTCATCACGCTTCCCACAAACTCACTTCCGTTGTCCGACCATACAATCCGAGGCATGCCGTACCTGGGGAAATACTCTTTGAGCAGAATTTTAGCTGTGGATAGGGCAGTATTATCCTTAAGAGGGTAAGCCTCAATCCATCTGGAGAACGCACAAACCACAACCAGCACATACTTTAAATTATTGCATCTCTCCATGTGGATGAAGTCTAATTGGATAACTTCGAAAGGACATGTAGGAGGGGCAAAATGACCAGGTGGAGTGTGGGTGCCCTTACCGGGATTATGCATCAAACATACCATGCAATTCTTAACCACTCTCTCTGCACACTTAGTAATCCCATCATTCTTCCATACAGGAGACAACAACTTGCATATGCCCTTCGAGTTAATATGTGCTGTGCCATGGGCCATTGTAACAACAGCAAGCACATATGCATCCGGTAACATCCATCTCTGTTTCTCTGACAAATCAACCCAACATCCATCCTCATCTAATTTTCCCGTGCTTTCTTTCCACTTAGTCTTTTCCATTTCAGTGGCCTCATTCTGTATTTCCTTCACACTCTCCACTGTGTCCTCACACATACTAGTTTCCGCAGGCCATCTCACTGAACTTGTAACATACATTCGATTTGTCAGATCTTTCGCTGTCTCCTTAGCAGTCTCATCTGCAAACGCATTACCACGACCAACATCATCTGTCACTTTTCGATGCGCACTACATTTAATTATGGCCACCTGTTTAGGCAATGTGAGTGCATCTAAAAGGTCATTCACAAGCTGTCCATGCTGAATCTTTGTGCCATGCGACGTTAAGAATCCTCTTTCTTTCCACAATCGCCCAAAACTATGTGCCACACCAAAAGCATACTGGCTGTCTGTGAACACATTCACCCGCTTTCCTCTGGACAACACACACGCTCTCGTCAAGGCGACCAACTCAGCTGCCTGAGCCGAGTTCTGATTTAATCTCGTAGATTCCACAACCGTTCTCAACGTCACTACAGCATACGCAGTCGTCACATCACCATTCGGTAACTTAAAACAGGAACCATCAACAAACAAAGTACCATCGGGATCTACCAACGGAGTATCTTTTAGGTCAATACGACCTTTCGTTTCCTCTTCGGTTCTCAGATAACAGTCATGTGGTGCTACATCACTCAAATCCATATTGATCGGCAATAATGTTGCTGGGTTCAACACATTACACTGTTTTATCCGTAAGTGACTAGCCAGTAACGTCAGCTCATACCCAGACAACCTTGCGCTCGTCAAATGTTGAGTTTTCGTTCGGTTCAAGAGAGTGTCAACTGCATGCGGAACCATCACCGTAAGCATATTATCCATGACCAGACCTGCGGACTGTCGAATGGACGCCGCAGCTGCCGCTGTTGCTCTTAAACAACTCGGCAAAGCTCTAGCTACTGGGTCTAAGGTCGAAGAAAAATATGCGCATGGGCGCTGTTTGTCACCAAATTGTTGCGCCAGAACACTCAACGCACAACCATCCCTCTCGTGAACGTACAGTGTAAACGGCTTACTGTAATCAGGAGTACCTAACACAGGAGCCGAACACAACGCATCACGTAATTCAGAAAAACCTTTCTGACACTCTTCAGTCCATGGCAAAGGAGTCGGAACATCCTTGCACGTGAGAGCTAACAATGGTTTTGCCAATAGTGAAAAATTTGGGATCCATTGTCTGCAGTATGACGTGATACCTAGAAAGGCACGTACATCTCTCTGAGTTTTTGGCACAGTCATTCGGGTAATCGCTGCAATTCTCTCTGGGGTCAACCTTCTCCCTTCTTTTGACAATAAGTGACCTAAGTAGGTTACTTCTTGGCAACAATATTGCAGCTTGGAAGGTGACACCTTGTGATGTAAGTCACATAAATGCCGCAACAATGATACTGTAGCAGTTCTACAAATATCTTCGGTATCAGCGGCGACCAACAGGTCGTCAACGTACTGAATCAAGGCTGCGCCTGCCGGTAATATAAATGAATCAAATTGACTTTTAAGGGCTTGACTGTAGATCGACGGACTCTCGCAATAGCCCTGTGGTGCGCGTTTCAGTCTGAAACTGCGACCACCTAATGAGAATCCGAATAGATCTCTGCTTTCCTCAGCAATCGGGATACTAAAGAAAGCATTCTTTAGGTCGATCACCGTGAACCAGGAGGCAGACACTGGAATCAGGGTCAACAAAGTCGTGATATCAGGGACCACGGGGTATTGTGGAATCACAATTTTATTTACTTCTCTCAAATCGATTATGAAACGGTACACAGGAGGTTTAGATGGATCAGTTCGTTTTAAAATGGGTAACACAGGACTATTACACACATTTCCCCGAGTTTCTTCAACGACATCCTTTTCGATCAGATCGTGTACAATCGTTAATAGCGCCCGTTCTCCCTCAATGGAGATACGATACTGTGGTATACGTGGCAATCGCACATTTGGTTTCAGCTTGATCATATAAGGTGGGATGTCCAAGAGACCCACGTCATTGGGACCTGTGGCCCATAGAGACGCAGGAAGGGAGCTCAATTCCGGTGGGAATTTATCGATCGACAAGTACATAGGAGAGATTACTCTCCGACCTAATGTAAGCTCCACTCCTTCAGGAGAGCAATACAAAGTCGCGTATAACCTTTTCAGCAAATCCAGACCCAAAAGATTCTCACCGCAACCAGTAGATAGAATCAATGGAGCCTCCAGTTCACGAGGGCCAATTGCAAGGGGCAAAGGGCTAGATACAGGATTGCTAACAGGGGCGCCAGAGAATCCAACGGAAACATTTGTTAAGCCGGACAAAGGTGCGCCAGGGAGTTTTGAATGCATGATGGAACTTTTCGTCGCACCAGTGTCCAGCAGAAAAGGCTCAACTACGCCAGATGTAGCAACTGCGACGTAAGGCCCACTCTGGTCAACCGGAACTGATACTACTCCCTCTCTCTGTCGGTGGCAGTCCTAGTAACGGTCGTTTACAACAGTCTCATGTTCAACGTAATAGTCGTCCGCGTAATACTGCGCTGATTTATCGGACCTTACATTTCGCTGGTCAAAACAATTATTCGCGTCCGAGGACGTAGTAGGGCGCTCAGTCTGATTTTGAAAGGCACCGCGACCTCTACCTCGAGATGCTTGTTGAGGACCACCACGACCCCCTCATGCCGACACACCATTAAGGCGGTCACGCAAAGCGGGACAATCATATTTTATATGTCCCTCTCTTCTACAATATGCACACTGGTTATACCCAATCATAGATCTAAAGTCAGAGGAGTCAGGACGTGACTGTATTCTGGAGGATTGTGATTGTGGTCTATATTGCTGTTGCAAATCAGTGTGATTTGAACGCGGAGGATACGCTTGCTGCAACAAAACCTTAGTTTTGAGCTCCTTCGTTTTCTTATCTACACGATCACTTTCTTCTTTTTCCCTATTCTCATAATATTGAGCCGTTGCTAATATCTGTGCAGTGGTTGAAACAGCCCATGCACTTTCTCAATTTTTCAATTTGTTGCATAGTTCAGGCAACAAATTCAACACGAATTTGTCAACAAACAACCGTTGGCCTCCCTCAGTGCCCATATCCTGACCACTATGATCGACAAATGCCTCTTCGAATCTAGTAAAGAAATCAGAGACACTCTCGTCCTTCTTCTGCTTACAAGCTGCTAATTTATCCCAGTTTACCCTCATCGCCGGCATAAGCGTTTTCATGAACGTAATTATTCTCTGGGGCAGATCCGAAATTACCTGCTCAGGCTTAGCCCCACCAACTTGTCGGCCATCAGCCGCTATTATTGCAGCCCAATCACCGCCTAACTCATTCGCATGATTTTCCTGATGAATTTTCGCCCAAACCGGCTGTGGTACAACATTACCGAACAGCATGTCGATGTCGGCGAGGTTCATAATAGTAGCATCTACCAATTGAGACAACTCCTTATAGTAACCCGCCGGATTCTTGCGTGGATCAGGCAAGGACTGTTTGACCTGCAATACTTCTGATCGCTTCCATGGGAGGTGTATCCAAACTCTCTGGAAATATGGAGGAACCACAGGATTAGCATTAGGATCACCTGGCATGTATACTGGCGGAACTTCTCTCATAGGATACTGACCAGGAGCCGCTTTCCAAGTTTCTAAGTCGTCATCATTAAATGACACACGAGAAGGCACTGTGGATCTAAAGGATAACAATCGCTCTAAGGCACGTCGTACATCGCCACCTACAATCATACCGTTCGAAAATTGACTCTGAAGTTCAATCATATCGGGCGGTACGTTATCTAAATTGTCATTATACCATTGTTCCCTCAAAAAGTTACACATTTCTTCGAACACGAATCTCTGTGTAGGCTCATTAAACTGAGAAAACGTCTCGAAAACCATGCGTGGAGGGTAGTTGGCAGGATGTCTTATCCACCTATGTGCCAATGTCACTAACATCTCTTTCTCCCTTCCACTAGGGATCTGACTCCGTCTTTGGGGAGTTTCAGAAGTATCGGATGGAAATAACTGACCAGAAAGCGGTGAATAAAGGGTAGCAACAGTGTTAGGGATACGATTACGAACAGAAGGAGAAAGGAGAACAGGAGCCACAACGTTTGAAGCGAAGGCAGACACAGCAGAAGCAGGCAAGATAGTCGGGGTGGCAGGGACAAGAGGCTGAGAAGGTACAGGCAAAGGAGCAGTAGGAATAGAGACAGGTGGTGGGACAAACGTAGGACCAACAACTGGCTGACCCGCAGCCGCCGGAACAACAGGAGGGACAACAGGAGGAACAACAGGTGGAACTACAGGAGGAACTACAGGGGCCGTAGCACCCTGTGCATAAGGGGGCGGCGATTTCATCAAATATGCTAACAAGGGATCCTCCTTTGAATCCTCTTCTTTCTTATCCTGACTAGTTGGTAAAACCGGATAACATTTGTCTATCCTCATATGATGTAATCTAGTAGAAACTTCTATTTCTTTTTCTTCTTTATCTCGCTGACATTGTTGTACAACTTGCATTATCGGGACCATACCGTCTCTTCGATTCTTTTTAGACTGTTTGATTTCTTTCTGCTTGGCCTCTTTACGCCACTACCGAAAGGAATCAAACATAGCTGGCCTAGCTTTCTTTTTAAACAATTTAGCTTCAAGATTATCTAAAATCGCAAGTTCAAAACTTCCGTGCGGTGGCCAACTAAGGACACCATCTTTTTTCGTGTAACGGACCCAATATTTATTATATATAATAGGGCCCACACCATGTCGACTATAGAGCTCATATATCGGAGTTCCAACTAGAGGTATCGGACACGAGTCCTCCAACCGGGAATCCTTGTTGCAACATTTAAAGAAACCGAAAAAACCACTATGGCTAGGCATCATGTACACTAACCTAGTATCAAACTTCAAGGGTTACCGAAGCACTAATTCTTTGTGAAAAACAAAACCCTCGGTTTTTGGCAATTGCAATTGTCAAATAACAACTAAGATCCAACAACTAAGAACCACAAATGCACTGGAATTATGCAAACAACAAAGCTTCAACAAGCTGTAACAACAACTAAGGACTGGGAGCAACCCACAAATACTTAACTGAGGGCTTCAATGGCGTCACCAGGAAGGCCCGTCTATCGTCTCGCTGTATGAAAGGTCTACGCCAGGCGTCGAAAACAGGTCGACAGTCAGGGCATCGGTCCGTCGCAGCCGTCAGGAGGCAGGAATCTTCGCGGGAAAAATCTTCGGACCACTTATTTCGACAACAGGATCGATGAAGCGGGGTGCACCTTTTCCTCGGAGATTTCACACGAAGTTCCTCACAATCGTCAGGCTTTGGACCGGTACCGCCGATGTCGCCCGCGTTGGGCGCCAACTGAAGGACTGGGCTATTTAAGGCCCAGCGGTGCCAGGGGACAACACCTAGAACCTTCGTGGGATACCTGTTCTGGCGCACTAAAGACAGAGACACGGGACACTTCCTTGTGCGTCAAAGATCAGGGTTTATTACTGCTGGGAGGCAAAAGTCACAAGAAGTACAACAGAGTGTAGGTTCTGAGAGTCTGCTTCCCTTGCATATGTGAGTCGCTCTCTTTTATACAGGATTTTGTCATTGCACAATATGTAAGCAAAAGGTTACAACTCATTTCCCACAGTAAAATTCAAAGGATCGCTTTCATGTATTCAGAGCACCGGAACATAATTACATTAACATCACCAGTTCCAACTGTAAAAGCACATCTTCCCACCATTAGGTACATTCCACTTGAGTTGTAAATAAACAAGAGAAAGAGACAAGAACAGCTGCGAGGAAGTCAGACAACAGGGAAGAGGGAGTGTGAGGATAATATTGGATGCGTAATCGTAGCCTAAAAGGACTTGATCCCAGCACGTGCGAGGCTGAAACAATAGACCGGCACGGCAGGATCACCTCCGAGCGGAGACAACTGCTTTAGCAGTGTCCTCCCCCTACTCATAAAAGACGCATGAAAAGGCATATGCTTCTTCCGTGAAGCTTGGGAACAAAAGGGGTCACGATGCGGACAGTTGCCTGTTCGCTGACTACGTGAGGGCAAGAAACAAAATGGGTGCCGTATCTAAAATGGAACCCGAGCGTCCATTTGAAGAAACCTGTAATTGTAAGGAACTCTTCTGAGTAGTATGGCGAAAACGCGTACACTTACACAACTCGTCATTTACGGTTCATTGATACCCCATTCGTCCATATTCGGCGGTGCCCAAAACGTCGTAGCGATTTTTACGGAACCTCAAGATGGTCGCTATCTCCTACTAGCTGTCACTAACTGGTGTTAGCGACAGCTAGGTCATAGGAAGATCATTTTATCTCCGCCTTCTTGGCTTTTAAAGCCAAAAAAGCGGAGATAAACCCCCTTGATAATATGCCCCAAAGTTAGTTCCCTGATTGTGAACAGTGGAAGGGTACAAGTTATCCACTCAAAAGGATGGTAAAGAACAGTAAAGAGGTTAGGCTCCAGCGGAGGTACAAACGCAGCAAGCGAATGACGGTGACAAGAAAGTCAACCAATGGTAAGGAAAGAGGGTGTCTAGGCCCAAGGTAACCTTTTGATATTTGGAGAGCGAAATCACTAAGCTGATAGGTTCAGAGTCAACCCGTGGCTCACGTCTTTCACATTGGGTCTCTCATCCAGGTTTATCTAACCAAAACTCGGAAGGTGATACAAATCACATATAGCTAGAAACCAAAAAGGTATTTGTTATTTTTTGTAATCACCTATGCACACTCCTTTAACTGGGAAGCATCGTGAGAAGAGGCGAGTGTATGAGTTGTTCCTTTGTTCATTCACTCATGAATTTATTGCACAAATCACAAACCAGATCTAATGCCAGGGTGTGCTGATGTTTGCTCACGAACGTAATGAAATAAACACCTCTAAATTAATGTTCCTTCTTCGTGCATGCAGTAAAACATTTTGACATTATTTTCAGCGGATAACTGATAGCCAACTAAAAGTTGTAGTCTGCGGTGATGAACATTCTGGTCTACAGCATTTAAAAAAAAGACAGCGCAGCTAAAATTCATACGACTTTTGTGTCGCAACAACCTTTCTTTTTTAAATTCTGACAGACAATATGTGGGGTAGGGTCAACTGCAACTCTGTCACCCCAAAGCTGCATGTATTTAACCCCATATTTACAACACTTTTAAGACATGAAAGGAAATTCTTTTTTTTACTTTATATGAGAGGTGCTGTTTCAATGTCACCTCTAATAATAATGTATGCTCCCAAATTTGGGCACAGATCTTCTATAAATAAACTCTCTTATTCATGCAGTTTGTCTGTAAAGAGTCCCTCGCTTGAAAGAATAGACATCAAAGCGCTCACACCGCTGCCTCTTTAAGATTTTACAATAGGCTACCAATTAGCCTGAACTTGAGTTGACCCAAGAGCCATGGGGCAGGTATGACACTTTGTTAAAGACATTGAGGTGGGCTACATTTTTATCTCAAAAGAACATCCTTTGAAATAAAAGATGTTATCTAAAATTATACTTTGCATCCATATTTTCTCAGTAGAACAGCTCAATAATTGCATTAAATTAGAATTGCATTTTTGTTTTTAGAATGCTAATGTACTTAACCAATTGCGCATGGAGACATGACAGTGGCAGCGCTGGCTAGTGAGCAAAACGTTTGCCTGTAATTCCTTCTGTAATGTGTCCAGTGCAGTTGTTGAAACGCATTCTTTTTTAATAGAATGTGAAGTATTAGTTCAAAAAATAATAATAAAGAAACATTATTCCATTCTGCATTGTTTTGAAAGTCAAGTACTGTTTTGTTTCATATGAAAGAGAAGTCATTATGCTGAAGTATGACAACTGAGGCCGGAATGAAGAGACGGATAACCGCTGCTCCCTACAAATGGATGTGGCTGGCACAGAATCAATAGAACAGATTGTGGAAGGTTCCATAATGCGCAGGTTCACCTGTAATGGTGCATTAAGAGTCAGTGATGAAATGGTTAAAGTCAATGCTTCTGGTTTCGGTTGTGGTATTTAAATATGTTTGTACAGGAAGGGTAAATTAGTTAAACGCTGTAGACAAAACAGAACACCTTCTGAGCGCTTCAACATTCAACATGCTCTAGAGATCCTATTTCAGATACAATAGCATACTTTTTTAGGTTTAAAACATTAGCCACATCCATAACTGATGATGCACTCTCTCTGCTATAAATAATCTGCCATTTGCAGTGGCATGCAATAATATCAGGGTCGTATCTCGATGCAGTAGTTATGTGTAAGATGTTTTCAAGATGTATAACTGTGACAAAAGCCCAAGGCTTGAGACTGCAAAATCCCTTTTTCATATGTACTAACATTATTCTGCGTCTCTGAAAAGTTGTTCTCATTTGTAAGATGAGATTTCTGGCCAATTACAAGTTGGAGTGGTGACTAATTTGCAAGGAAGGAGGGGTTCTCTCTAGACGAATTTGCCTTGTGGAATCAAAGTGGCTGCTTCAGGGGAACAGAAAGTGGCCCAGGGGACCACTACCTGTATTTTTTTTTCTAAAGCAAAACAATGGTACATATTTAACGAGCCCTTTTTGGGAATCAAATCATAGTATATCTGTCTATCAATGATCACATACGGTTTCAGCATTCTGACAATTAATTCGCGTTTTCTACAATTAAATTAAGAATAAACTGTGGTAATTATGTTTACCACTGGTCAGGGGCAATTCCTGCACTACGGGGAAGGAGCTCCGCCCCACTGCTTTCTCACAGTGCGAGAAGCAGAAACATAAAATGGTAAAACTATCATTTTATGTTTCTGCTTGTCGCACTTCGAGAAAGCAAAAGTGTTTGGATGCAGGCAGCTGGGTGGGCAGGGTGCTCTACGAGCATGGCTGGGCAGGGGAGGTGTGGTGTGCCCACTCCAATGTTATCCTGACTGTTTTGGTCGGTCCTCTGGGGCCGCCCAAACCAGTCATGCACACTCTGCCCTTTCTCCAGGCAGGCTGCAATGCAGCCAACATGGAGAAAATTGCCTCCCCATATGTGCCTGGCTGGGCACCGCCCGGACCAATCACAATGCTGATATTGCTGCGTTGTGATTGGCTTAGGGGAGGAGAGGGAGGCTGCCTGCTTCCTGTTCCTGCTGGAGGCAGGAGAACAGAAGCAGGAGCCGAGAAATTGCAGGACCTGGCCGGCTGGCGGACAGGTACATTTTAAAAATGTATTAATTTACCCCCCCCCCCATCCCGTGTGACCCCCTGTCTCCCCCACCCATGAATAATGCCCTCTGTGACTGCAATAGGTTTTATGCATATGAGCAAATTCACTACCTGGGGGTTTCTCTTTTTTATTTATTTGATTTAATGCGGCATGACCACATTTTAGTTGTGCAGTAATAGACAGTAATAAAAAAAATGCAGTAAATATGTAGTAATCGGATTGCAGCACTGCCTGTAATATTTTAAACATAGTCTAGAATGGGAGCATGCACCAAATAAGAGAGAAAGAGATAGGTTTCAGAATAGATATAAGAATACTGTGGGCAGATATTCTGAAGCAAAATGGGATGCGCAAAAGAAAATATGGAGAAGAGACATAGCAGAAGGAGTGAAAATTTTCCCAGTTATGGTGGCTGCAACTAAAGTAGAAACATGTAAGGAGGAAAAGAAGAATGTTGATGATCAGAGATCTAGAAATAATGAAAATACTGAAGAATTTGATGACATACATGAAGAGTTTTAAATGAATTATTGATGAATAAACCCCCACCTTATCAAGAGAAACAGAATAGAATAGAGACAAATATATTACCAAGTGCTCCATTAACCCCTTGCATGCTGGTGACGAACCCCAGCCGTCACGCTCCACGGTGCTCGTGTGCTGATGACGGCTGGGGTTCGTCACGGCCCCGTCCTGTTCTTTTGTTTACCGCACAGCGGCGGAAACGGCCCAGCAGCGAAGGGGTTAATTCAAATAAAAGTGTCCCAAGAGAAAACTTCAGTAAGGGTAAGTCAAAATCAAAATGTAGTTAAAGAGGAATTGCCAAGAATGATAACACAAATTAACCCAGATCTTTTATCAGTCCCAGTGACTATTGGTCCGATTTTTCTATTATATAATGATGGGCAAGGGTTTTTTCGAGTGCATGCTCTAACAATACCAGATAGAAATATGAATGGAATTTAGACAGCTTCCAGGAACATTAATAAGACTAATCAAAGATTGATTGAAAATATTGGAACAAATGCGAGTATGACTCCAGGATAATCAGAACAGTTGATTAACATTTCAGAAAGATTTGTTGTGACGTATATACATAGACCCAAAGCAATTGTTACAGATTGAGAAAAAAAGTGACACCCACATCAGGAGGGTTAAGAAGTGATACAGGTGAAATTCATTAGAATTTTTTCGGTCAGTTTCCTCGAGAATCGGATGAGTGGATAAAATAAATAGCACCCAGTTATAGTGTGCAGATTAATACAGGTGTAGATGTCAGTAGGTTGAAAGCAGATATGGAAGAAATGATTCGTGGTAAAATCACCCCAGACAGATTAGGTAAATATCAAGATGAAAAATTGCTTTTTATGTGTAAATATATTGCAAGGAAAGCAAGAAATCTGCATGAAAGCTTTGCTGAAATTGCACAAACACATGGGGGTCGATTCCGATCCGGAAAAAAAATCCGCCATACGATTCGTATTCGTAGCCGAATCCGTACGAATGGGAAACTACCGTCTGACCTCCGAATTCCGATCCATTTCTGTTGATTTCCGTACGAATATCAGCGAACCGTACGAACCACAGTCGTTGACCCGTACGAATACGCCTCGTGAATACTACCGTACGATTCGTTACCAGGCCGTACAAACTCACAATTACGATTCGGTACGAAAAGCCTGACCGAGATTCATACGGCCCAAAGTATTCGCGCATTAACATTGATTCGTACGGAACATTCGCCTCACAGCAAGCGCCATCAATACATACTACACGTATACCCCTCGCCCAAGCCTACGCAAATCCCCCCCACCCGCCAACGGCACGTCCAACTCAATCGCACGCACAAGTACCGCACACACACCCCCCCAACAAGCCTACGCGAACCCCCCCACCCGCCAACGGCCCGTCCAACTCAATCGCACGCACAAGTACCGCACGCACACACCCCCAACAAGCCTACGCGAACCCCCACCCGCCAACGGTACGTCCAACTCAATCGCACGCACGCACACCCCCCCAGCAAGCCTACGCGAACACCCCCACCCGCCAACGGCCCGTACAAGTCAATCGCACGCACAAGTACCGCACGCACACACCCCCAACAAGCCTACGCGAACCCCCCCACCCGCCAACGGCCCGTACAAGTCAATCGCACGCACAAGTACCGCACGCACACACCCCCAACAAGCCTACGCCAACCCCCCCACCCGCCAAGAGCCCGTCCAACTCAATCGCATGCACAAGTACCGCAAGCACACACCCCCAACAAGCCTACGCGAACCCCGCCAACGGCACGTCCAACTCAATCACACACACAAGTACCGCACGCACACACCCCCAACAAGCCTACGCAAACCCCCCCACCCGCCAATGGCCCGTACAAGTCAATCGCACGCACAAGTACTGCACGCACACCCCCCCAACAAGCCTACGCGAACCCCCCCACCCGTACAAACTCACAATTACGAATCGGTACGAAAAGCCTGACTGAGATTCATACGGCCCAAAGTATTCGCGCATTAACATTGATTCGTACGGAACATTCGCCTCACAGCAAGCGCCATCAATACATACTACACGTATAACCCTCGCCCAAGCCTACGCAAATCCCCCCCCCACCCGCCAACGGCACGTCCAACTCAATCGCACGCAGAAGTACCGCACGGACACACCCCCAACAAGCCTACGCGAACCCCCCCACCCGCCAACGGCACGTCCAACTCAATTGCACGCACAAGTACCGCACGCACACCCCCCAACAAGCCTACGCGAACACCCCCACCCGCCAACGGCCCGTACAAGTCAATCGCACGCACAAGTACCGCACGCACACCCCCCAAACAAGCCTACATGAACCCCCCCACCCCCCAACGGCCCGTACAAGTCAATCGCACGCACACACCCCCAACAAGCCTACGCGAACCCCCCCACCCGCCAACAGCCCGTACAAGTCAATCGCACGGACAAGTACCGCACGCACACCCCCCCAACAAGCCTACGCGAACCCCCCACCCGCCAATGGCCCGTACAAGTCAATCGCACGCACAAGTACTGCACGCACACCCCCCAACAAGCCTACGCGAACCCCCCACCTGCCAACGGCCCGTCCAACTCAATCGCACGCACAAGTACCGCACGCACACACCCCCAACAAGCCTACGCGAACCCCCCACCCACCAACGGCCCGTACAAGTCAATCGCACGCACAAGTCCTGCATGCACACATAACGCCAACACCCAAACGAGCACAAGGACCTTGCTAACGAGTCGCACTACAACACTGAACATGTCTCCTGTGTACACACCATTGACAATCAATGTCCTGGTCACAGCCAAACAGCCAAACAGCCAAACAGAGGTCAACACCAACACCCACCCCATATAACACACATACCACCAATTCAAAATAAGCCACACCCACCATTTGACCAATAAAAGGGTCCACACATACAACACATCATCCTTTGCAACATACCCATTCTTGTGAGGAAACAGAGAGCACACAAATAATTGCAGCCACATACCTTCACACATACACCCTATCTCATCTACACCCACACCACCCCCTTCACAATCAGACCCACACACCCTCATTCATACACACCATCAACCCCTCAATCACATACACCCCACACCATGAACACACCCAAGATTCCAAAGTTCACTAACCCGGAGAATGAGATACTTACAGATGAAGTCATCAGAGTCGAGCCGCAGCTGTTTGGCGCATTGGTCAGACAGACCAGCATGGCAGAAAGAACACGCCTGTGGGAGAGAATCGTAGACCGGGTCAATGCTGTTGCACCCATCAGGCGCATCAGGGGGGAATGCCAGTCCAGGTGGTACAATCTGCGGAGGATGGTCAAGAGGAAGATGGACCAGGATTACGCCTCTGCACACCACACTGGAGGTGGTGGTCCCCGCAGACCTCCTGTATACCATCCCTGGGAGGAGAAGGTCATGGCCCTGCTGCCACCGGTGGGAGTACATGGAATAGAAGGAGCTGTTGAGTCTGGTGAGTGTACAAAAAACACAAGTTACATGGGTAGACTAACAACAGTGCCCAGCAGCATGGGGTGGGTGGGCATGAGTCCCAGAAGTACACAACCAAATGGGGGTAGTTGCAAGGGGGAGGCACAAAGGGTGGAATGTGTAGGGTAGGAGGCTGCTCTCATCCCATATGTCCCAGGGACACACACAAGCACCATGCCCAATGCACAGGGATAGGGAAATATCACACAAGATAGTAGACCACAGCTTCTAAACATTTAAATTTTGCTGACACACCTTTCAGAGATGCATCATTTTGTGACACAGTAAGGCAGTGTAGCAAGAGAGCAAGCACAAACTACCTGTCTCCATCCCTGTCTCACCCTCTCCTACAGTCGCCCTCTCCCACAGTCGCACTCTGCCACAGTCGCCCTCTCCCTCTGTCCCCCTCTGTCTCCCTCTCCCTCTGTTGCCCTCTCCCACAGTCGCCCTCTCCCACAGTCGCACTCTGTTGCCCTCTCCCTCTGTTGCCCTCTCCCACTGTCGCACTCTCCCACAGTCCCCCTCTGTCTCCCTCTCCCTCTGTTGCCCTCTCCCACATCCGCCCTCTCCCTCTGTTGCCCTCTCCCTCTGTCCCCCTCCGTCTCCCTCTCCCTCTGTTGCCCTCTCCCACAGTCGCCCTCTCCCACAGTCGCACTCTGTTGCCCTCTCCCTCTGTTGCCCTCTCCCACTGTCACACTCTCCCACTGTCGCACTCTCCCACAGTCGCCCTCTCCCACAGTCGCCCTCTCCCACAGTCGCCCTCTCCCACAGTCGCCCTCTCCCACAGTCGCCCTCTCCCTCTGTTGCCCTCTCCCTCTGTTGCCCTCTCCCACTGTCGCACTCTCTCCCTCTGTCTGCCTGCCTCCCTCTGTATCCATCCCTCAGTGTTCCTCCCTCTGTCTTCTCAACGCAGCTCCCTGGGCACACACACAGTTGCACACAAGCACTGTACAGGCCTTACAAACACCATAGAGCTGAATGTTTAGGGATGTCTCACAAGTACCAGCAGTCATCTGCTAAGTGCCTGCAACACACCCACCATTTGCAGTCCACACTGTACTGTGTCAGGACACACATCTCGGAAAGCTCTGTAGTACACAATGGGCACAGGTCCCTCCTGTGATCACAGCAAACACAAACACCAGGACAAGGTCACACATCCTGTGCATCAACAAAAATCCACGATTATGCCAGCAAGCCACATCAGGGGCAGCCAAATCATGAAGGATGGACGCTTGCAATTCACAAGCAAACTACTAGCATGGCCTGTCATACACCCCCCATACAGAAATTCATCCTCTGAGGACAAGCATTGGAGTGCAACACTGTCCCAATTGTCATATACCACAACAAAACACTCACTCATATGAATATGCATACAACTCATACATGCACATTGCAGATGCTCCAGTCCATTGTGCCTCTCAAACAATGCATGTGCCCCATCTCATGAACTTTGTGGATGCACTTAAGTACCAACATGGACATGGGTATTGACAAGGTGATGCGTCTTTGAGAAGTGCCAAGTTCAAAAGACATGATCTATAACTGTGTGTGTACAGGTCCAGGGGTGTTGGCATTGTTTGGCCATCACGGAACAGCAATAGACATCCAAAGTAGTAGATGACATTCAAAATAATGATGCTCTGTCTCTTACATCAACATGCTGCATATGAACTAAGTGGTACAAAAGGGGGTGGTGATGGACTGGGCATTTGAATCAATCAAACACTCACACCCAGTCAAAAGATCTGGGTTCAATCCATCACCGTTCTTTATCCCACTCTGCCACCCCAGTTCAGACATGGCTATATGCAAATCAGTCTGACCCTGTGCCTCATGGGAACAGTTTAGCCCGAACTGCCAAGCCATGTCTTCCCTGGACCGGAAACAAGCTTCCGAGGACCGGTTTCTGGCATTCCAGCCGTCTTCAGCTGATGCACCACCCCCTCTTGTACCGCTTTTGGCCGCCATAAGTGTGGCAGGGTATGCTCAGACGTGAGTCCCTTGCTCACTTTGCCACTGGATTCAAGCAAGCCGGGCTGAAGACGGCTGGAATGCCAGAAACCGGTCCTCGGAAGCTTGTTTCCGGTCCACGGAAGACATGGCTTGGCAGTTCGGGCTGGACTGGTCCCATGAGGCACAGGGTCAGACTGATTTGCATATAGCCATGTCTGAACTGGGGTGGCAAAGTGGGCTAAAGAACGGTGATGGATTAAACCCAGATCTTTTGACTGGGTGTGAGTGTTTGATTGATTCAAATGCCCCGTCCATCACCACCCCCTTTTGTACCGCATATGAACTAAGTGCATGCATGACGCAGACATAATGATTTACACCGTATCCTGGATGTTGCGTGAACCTGAGCAATGCTTGACACGTGTTGTGCCGGCAACACAAGACACAGCAATGGCTGTGTCAGTCATTGTCAAGAGAATGGAAGAATGTAAATACCCCATCGTACATGTTATTTTACTACCACTACATACACAATTGAACAATGTTAACAATGTAAAGCTTGTGGAACTGTGATGCTGATTATGGATGACTAAACAAGATGTCACTTGATAGTGCCTTAACAGTGTCTGTCTCTCCCACACACAGGGGAACGTGCGGAGCTCCACCCCAACCAGGGGGGAGAAGGATCCCAGTCCCAGGCTCAGCAGGACCCAGACCCCACCGACAGCGCAGCCCCTCAACGCACTGTGGATGACCCCAACCAACCTGGCTCCTCTGGATCCCAAACCCCTGCAGCAACTGTACCAGCTACATCTCAGCCAACCACTGGACCCATTCCCACCACATCCCAGCAGACAGGTCAGAGCCCTGCCCATGATCTACAAGAGAGCCAGTCTGAAAATGAGGGACACCCTTTGTCGGGCGCACCTGAGGTTGCTGACAACCTCCACCCTGCCAGCACTCGGGGGCCCGTCGATCGGATGTGCCCACAAGCGCAGGCCATGCTCATGTGGGTCAGGGTGGTGGGAGTGGCGGAAGGCGGAGGCGAGAATCTGGACAGTCAGCTGCAGCACCCGGTATGCCTGAACTCGCTAACATCCTGGAGGCATACCGGCGAGACACCAGGGAGGTAAGCCAGCTTGTGGAGGCCCTCAACCAGGTGAAACAGCAGCAGGCAGAGCAAATAGCCAGGCAAGACCTACATTATGGACGGGTGGAGGCAAGTCAGGCTCAGCTCTTGATGGTGCATCGGGACATTTGCCATACGCTACATCAGATGGCTGCCAACATGCAGCCCCCTCCCTGTGTCACAAGGCCAGCAACATCACGGCAAATAGCAACACTAGCCACAGGGAGGGAGGAGGAGGAGGAGGAGGAGGAACCCTCTGACGTAGCGTCCCATGCACCGTCCATGCCTGCACATGAGGGTCCCCCAAAGAAGGTGGGTCGTCCACGGCGAAGATGTTGAGGGGCAGTGGGCCATGCACATCTCCCAGGACACTGGACCTGGCATATTGCCCATGGGTGCAACAGCATCCCCTATGAGACTCTCCCACATGGACCTGCTGGTCACAGTCTGCCCAATGATGTCACACACTGTGGCCTGGACTCTGTTGACTGAAACTGTAAGGCATCTCATCTCCAGCAGTGAACTTTGGATTCCACCCCTTTCTGTACAGCACCTATTCACGTTTCCTGCACAAGATCACCCAATAAATATCCTAAACCTCATACGCATTTGGTGAGTTATCTTTGAAATAGCATAAATTGATATGTGTGTGCAAAACTTTAAATGCAAGGGTATACAACAAACAGCACTCATCCACACACTTGGATCAGAATCTGAGTGAGGACACACATCGGTCAGGAATTCCTAACAACTACATACATGGATGGAAAGACACACCTGTGTGGGACAGTAAATGCTGGAGGCGGGTTTGGATCCCAAAACTGCTATCACAGGCAGGCCCAGGAGAGTCACTTAGAGGTGTACATATCAGTGGCACAAAAGTAGTAGTCCACGTAGGGAGTACCTACAAATGTGTCCTCAGGTATGTGAGCTATCATCAGCATGATGCAGTACTGTGGATGTGATGAGTGGCGCACAGGACAAGGGTGGCAGGACAGACTGTGGTCAATGGGCTGTAGCACTCTACACAAGCACACCTGAATAGGTGACCTACCCCTATGGCGCTACAAGTACTATACTACTGTAATGGGAGCAACGTATACAGAACAACTACACACGTCTGACAAATATCTACACCAGAACGGGGAAATCACACCACACCCAAGAGACAGGGTCATGGTGTGTGTCCCATGTGGCAACTTGACTGACTGTGACAGCTATGTTGAAGTGGTGTGAGCAGGTTGTGTACTGCCACGTGACTGTAAGCAAGCAGTTTTGTGCTATTGTGGTGTTGATAAGGTAACACTGTACAATATTGTGTCAATGGAAGGTGTGTGTGTGCTGGACACGGCACATGACCTAGTGGTACGTAGACCCAATGTAATGTGATTCTGCATAGTCGTGCCAGTATGTGTTGCACACACAGGCATAGCAGCAGCAATGGCTGAGTTCGAAGCATTGTGATAGCAGGAGGGTGGTTGTCTGGTGTTGTCTGTGTGTAGGGTGGCAGGAGCATGCTCTATAAATGGATGGAAGGAGGGTCATCCTGTATGTGTCTGTGTTCCTGGATAGTGTGCGCTGCATGGTGGCTGTGTATGCACCAGCAGCAATGAGTGAAGACATGACGGCAGGAGGGGTGTGACAACTTGCCAAACAAACACACACCACAAGGGCATTGGCAAGCCGCAAAGTGACATGTGGATGTGAAGGCAGGAGTGTCTGCCTCACTCAGGGTCACTGACAATAAAATGGCACAGTAATCACCACAGATCACAGTCACTTGATCAGGGCCCTTATGGACAAGTGGGGCACAAGACACACAGCGTCAGCGGGTGTAGACAACAGCTACTGTGTTCAAAGCCAAACAGCAGCTACAAAGCCATCTACCTCACACACAACATAGTATTCTAGCCTTCCCCAACCCCATGCGTGTGGTCACTATACAGGTAAACACATAACAAGCATGAGTAAACTTAATGCCAAATACCATAGATGCACATTAGAAGGACATGTGCGTTGACATCAAGGACGCACAATATTCTGTTGTAGTCAGACGTCATGCACTAGATGATTATTTACATTGTGAGCCCATGGAGCATTATCAAACATACATGTGCATTGGCAAGAAGTCCAAATTACACCATTAACGATGTCACCTGTAATGCAGCAGTACTATTACCTACAAGGCTATCAAGGACTGACCGTACCTTTCTTCATCAGAGTGGTGTGATGCTCAAAGGGTTCCACCTCCGAATTGCCCCTTGGTCTGAGTACAAACGACAGACACAAAAGGGTGATCAGGCGAGAGAAGGAGAGGATGGGAACTGCAGGGAGGGAGACCTGAAACAGAGGCAAAGAACCATTAGGAGTACATTCTCATGTCACTGACACTTCAAAATACATCATTTGCTACACTGTACCAGTCACACCTGTGAAGTGTACTGACTGGAGAAAATTTTTGATGAGTAATCATGCCATCACATGATATCCGATGCTGTGACACGGACACATAAAACCTAGGACAGTCTGTCATCCATTAGAGTCATGTATAACGCTCACAAGTGAGCTACCATGCAATTAGATCTATGTTGTGGAAACTCATTCACTGGCTCAGATGAGGTGGACCTTACAAACAAATGGAAACATATGGAAATGCAACTTACGCTAACTGTAATGTCTGTATCTGATATTGGTTACCCATAAGGGCCATGTAGGCAAACTTGACCTCATCCACAACAGCTGTAAGTATCACATATGATGAGGAAGCTAATGACCGACATGCAATGAAGGCACTCTGTAGCCAGTCTTTTGATCTGTCAAGTTTGCATTACTATGCAAAACATGATATGCAGGTAGAAGAAATATAAAGTGCAAGTGATTTTCATCCAAGCTACATAATGAGACCATATCATTGCACAGTAATACTGCACGGGACCAGAGATTCATGTGAATGACCGCACTCCACTGGTGCAACACAATAAAACACATATGCATCATCCCAACTTTTTATTTTGTCATGCTAAACATACATGGCATCATGTGAATCAAAACAGAACTGCCACTCACTGTGAAGGCTGGCGTAGCAGTATTCTCAACCTGCACTGAGGTAACGACATGACAGTGACATGATATACTGCAACAAGGGGCAATGCATCCATGTAAACTGATTCACAGGACAGTTGTCTTAACATGTGGAACATACACTGGGCCACACCCACACCACATGGTTTCATGGTAATCAAACTGGACTGGCCCACAAGCTGGAGGTGAGGATCCAGTCATATTCTAATGTACACAGTAAGGCTGCAATCCCCCACAGAGTCCGTGGTTGTGACCTCTGACACAATGTCAAGCCATGGTATGTGCAATGTTGCAGTGGCAATGTCTACACACATTGATGCATTCACCAGAGTCTCAAACTACAACAGATGACAGTCAGATGGGGTGACTATCCTGTCATGGGAGTGGCCATACATGTAATAAGTAACATAATGTAGTTGCATGTATGCATGTTCTCACTACATGCACATGAACATGTACCACACGTTTCTACACATACCAACGCTAAACAGCCTCATATGAGTCCTTACCCAAATTGACTTCTCCACATGTCCAAGCATGCTCCGTTGATGTGGCTGACGTTGCAATCATAATGAGCAATAGCAGGATGACCACGATGACCCCAACGGACAACAGGCAGGGCGAGCTGTGGATGAGAGTGGCACACAAGGGGTCAAGTTCTGTATAATGTCATTTTGGCAATGTCTGTTGAATAGCCAGATGTAGTATAACACCTGTACATTCCAAGTGCACACATAGCACGTATGTGTGTTGCATTACAACTGCACATGTGTGACACTGCACAACACACATCCAAGTGACCTTGCATACAGTCTGTTGCATACACAGCATGCTACCCATGCAACTCTATAGTCCATCTTTTACATAAAAGATGATATGACTCACCATCATGAAAAGAAGTTGCGGATGAGGTGACTGCGGATATCATCTTCACCCTCCTCGTCACTGGCATCCTGGCCAAGCCTTCATCCTCAACGGGCGGATGTTCCAGCTCATCAGGATCAAGGTAGAGTGGCACGGCCTTCTCCACTGCCATGTTGTGTAGCATGCAGCACACGGTGAAGATGTCACACACCTTGCGTGGGCTGTATTGGAGGGCTCCGCCTGTCTTGTCCAAGGCACCTGAACCGGCTCTTCAGGAGTCCAAATGTTCGCTCGATCACCCGCCTGGTCTTCCCATGAGCATTATTGTAACGCTGGTCTGCAGCTGTCCTGGGGTTGCATAGCGGAGTCATTAGCCACGGCATGTTTGGATATACAGCGTCTCCTGCAAATTGACATCATGTACAAGAGTGATTCATATAATGCAGATCATGAAGTTGTGACATACTGACATACAGAGCTGACAGTGTATACTCACCAACTAGACATGCCCGGTGGTTGTGCAGCTGCAGCATCATCTGTGGTACCCTGCTACGCCTCATGATGAAAGCATCGTGGCACGATCCTGGAAAACGTGCACAAACATGTGAGATAATCATGTTGGCAAGACACACCACCAGGGCATTTATCGAGTGGCAGTGTTTCTTGTTGCGATACGCTTGCTCCTGAGCCTGTGGTGGCACCAGAGTAACATGTGTACCATCAATTGCACCAATTACATGTGGCATGCGGCCCAGGGCATAGAATTCCCCCTTGACATCTGTCAACTCTTCTGGAGTAGGGAATGTAATGAATTCATCAAGGTGGAGCAACATTGCTCCCAAAACATCACCCATTACCCGGCTAAACATAGTCTGAGACATCCCTCCCACATCAGCTATGGTAAATTGGAACGTACCTGTGGCAAAGAAATGGAGGGCTGCCATCACCTTTACCTTGGGTGTCAGTGCAGTTGGATACCTGTGGCGTGGTTGTAGGTGAGCCTCCAGCCTGTCCGTCAGGTCCTTGATCAACTGTCTGGTGAAGCGATATCGACGAATGCAATTGCGCTCCCTCATGGCTTCCAAGTCAGGCAACGGCCTTTCCAGAGGGGGTGCCCTGCAAAACACAATTAATCCAAAATGTCTTTCAACTGTCTGACTAAGACAATAGCAATGTACATGGCACAAGCAACACTGCTTCAAATAATCTAGACAATTTGGAGTGTGGCGTGGGATACACACTGATGTAACGTGTGCCAGCTCCCAGCCACTCCTCCGTGGAAAATAAAAGACCTGTGGTGTGTGGAATGGATATGACATGCATACAAACGATCTGATGGAAAGGTCTTAGTGAGCATGACAATGTATCATGTCAGTGGCACACGTCATGTCAATGTCAGTAGGAGGTTGTCTGCACATCCAGACAGCTGACTGCAATACACACACACACACCACACGTGCCATCATTTGCACTGTTCTGCCTTAGTCATGTTGCGGTGTGTACTTTCACTAACAATTACATAACCATCATCATACAGCATAAATGTTTGATTTGTCACAAATGGTCTGTGATGCCATCACAGATATGAACGGGTCATTAACACACGTGGCATGGTGTGCGTACATTAGTAACCCTGCCATCACGGCACGGACACAACATAGATGCTCCTACAGCAGATGTACAGAACTGTATGGACTAGTTACTTACCTTTTGTAACCAAATATCAGTAAGGAACAGTAGTCAGTAGCATATTGCCGACTTTCAATACATACCAAGCTTTGGACAAATTAGCCTCCCTGCATGCCATCGATCTGTGAGTCGGGGCTATCCAGGCCACACCGGAACAAAAACAGTGTCGCTGATTGGCATCCTACAAGGGCGTGGCCAAGTATTGCCCGTACCTACAACGCACACTCTGCCAGCAGTTACACAACCACATCCCACAGAGAGTGTGGGTAGCGTGCAAAGATGCATGTGATGTTGGAAGACATCACTCCCAGACTCAGGGAGGATGATGACATCTTTGCGTAGTGCTCAAACCTCTTGGATACCCTCTACAGCGGAGCAAACGGGAATGTGGTCTGTGATTTTGAGGCCTGGATGCACATGCTCTCTGGGGTGGGGTGGGAGGACAGGGAACATGGTCAGTCCAGGGAGGGGTGTGGGGGTCTGACAACGTGCCTATCTACAGCCAAACATGCTGCGTGGCTGTACATGCTTGCCAATATACATACAGTACATTCATCAAGATAGGCCTGCAGAGGCTCAGCGGAGGGTTAGTGTAGTTTAAGGACCTCAGTGACGAGTTGGTCCTCACGGCAGCAACGGGGAGATGAAGGGCCAAGGTTCTGGCCGCCCACGTAAACACAACACTGTACGTTGCCCGCTCATCCAAAAACACGTTTGGAGTAGAGACATCACCAGTGTCTGGCTAGGTGTCCAGACCACTCGCATCCCCCAGTCCACCTGTCCTGTTGTCTTGGGACTGACACTCACGTGCCAGTGGGTCTCCCAATACTCATTAACACCCATTGTAATGAGGTGTGCACGGATCATTGAATTTTAACTTCCCATGCAGCATTTATAGCGGTGTTCTGCCACACAGTTCCCATGGCGGAGCCGTACAGTGTGTGGTATCGGGGCCAGCACCACCCGAGAACGGCGCCACGGCTGACACCTGGGGGATAGTTGCCAGTGAGGTTGTGAGTTGAACCAGCGGGGACCAGGATGAACATTCAGATCCTGTCTGTCACAGCGGTTCTGGGACGTATGCGCCGCCTGCGTCTGGGACTCAGCGAGTGATGGCATCATGGGCAAATCAACAGACGCGCTAGTGCCCCCAGACGGGTACGCTGGGCCAGAAGCCGACGCTTAGTCCGTTGGTGGGGTGAGGGACATCATGGACATGAGGAAGTGCACTTACTCCTCCTGTGTCACATGCAGGGCAGGGACCGGAGGTCATGGTGCTGGCTACGATGGCTGTAATTCTGACGGAGCTGCGTGGTCGGTGTCACCCTAATCCCATGCAGCATTGCACTTGCATCGTGGTGATTTGTAATTGCAATTACATATCTCTGACTTCTTTGGGTTACCGGACGAGTTTGCCCTGGAGGACTGATGTCAAAATAAGGGGCTCTGATGTCTCCACATCCACGCCCATGCACTCGTCCTACGTCCAGACCATGAGCTATTGTGGTGCAGTGCCAACTGCTGGAGTCTGAGTGGCTTGTGGGACCAATCACACCTGGATTCATATGTCTGGTCCCGGCAGTCGGAGCAGCTCTTGTTGTTGTGCTTGACGTGAAAACTGTGGAGACACAGACGGTGAGGGTCAGTCACAAACATGAGTCGTTTGCATTCCTCACAGGCTTTGAAAATGACATCCCAATTGGCACCGTCCTGAGTCTGACAATCAAAGCTAAATGGTCAGAAGTGTTTGTACTATGATTTTGGGTATAAAATGTGTAAGCTTACACTTATACCGGACCAGCGCTGGTGTTGTGAAAAAATATGACCTGACGTGTGCACGCAGAGGACGTATGACTACTCAGACAACGTCATCACGGCACACACAACGCCAATGACACTTGCAGAGCCGCAGGATATGCCTACCGACACACAAGTGTACAGCATAACGGTAATTGCCATATCCAGGATGACATGTGGGGATATTCTAAGGTGAGTAATACGTTACTGACCTGTTCATTACATATGCAAACAGCATGCACAATGTCGCACATGGCACACACATGACGTGGTCACACAGGGTCATGCTGTGCAGCTATGACACCTCTGTGACAGTGGGCATGTTGCTGTCATCATGTGCCAGTTCCCTGTACTGAATTGTGTGCCATTCCAGTGTTCATGTGCCTCGCAACATATTGCTGACGTTACTCCGGTGCAAATTGTTGAATGCATGTGATGCACATGTGCAGTATGATTGATGACATGTTGCGCAAGCTCTTCACACATCAACTGAGGCACAAGGTCATAATCCCTGTGCTTCTTCAATGTCTGCCACACCTGGGGCATCCTGATGTATGTATGCCATGCTGATGTAGGCCTCCACATCGTTGACATGAGTGTAGACTACATCCCTGCTATGTGATTTCCTGGTGTAACTCACCCAATGGTGACATGAAGGTGGACAGGGACGCAGCCTACACAATCGTTCACTTGACCATGTCTGACACACTGTACCCCAATGGTACGTGCGTGTGTCGGCCTCGTTTCCCTATTGCATTTCAGCCATACGCGTGCGAAGTGTACCCCAATGGTACGTGCGTGTGTCGGCCTCGTTTCCCTATTGCATTTCAGACATACGCGAGCGAAGTGTACCCCAATGGTACGTGCGTTTGTCAGCCTCGTTTCCCTATTGCATTTCAGCTATACGCGAGCAAAGCGTACCCCAATGGTACGTGCGTGTGTTGGCCTCGTTTCCCTATTGCATTTCAGCTATACACGAGCAAAGCGTACCCCAATGGTACGTGCGTGTGTCGGCCTCGTTTCCCTATTGCATTTCAGCCATACGCGAGCGAAGTGTACCCCAATGGTACGTGCGTGTGTCGGCCTCGTTTCCCTATTGCATTTCAGCCATACGCGAGCGAAGAGTTCCCCAATGGTACGTGCGTGTGTCCGCCTTGTTTCCCTATTGCCTTTCAGCCATACGCGAGCAAAGCGTACCCCATTGGTACATGCGTGTGTACGCCTCGTTACACCATTGAATGGGTTGCATTAACAACGGCAATGTCACCGTACTTGTGTGGGTATTTGAATAAATACATAGGGAACAACTAGGGGAACAGTGTACTGTTCAAAATGCAACCAGGTTGTCATGGATACATAGTTTTTTTAGCCTCCTACAGGTGTTCTAGAAAATTCAGTTTGGCAAAAGTATACAATGTTGCAAAAGTTGTTGTTCAGCTCAGGCTCAATTTTCAAACCATGCATATGTGTGTCATGGGCTTATGTGTGATGTGATTGGATGGAACATAGGATGCTAAATATGGTGGCCTATCACACACTACTCCTTGGACTCACATACCCTCTGCAGCACAGATATAAGGCAGCATGTGGCTGTGGGAGGGCTCTTGCCTGCACAACATTGGTGTGGTAACCACAGCTGCTGTCTCTGAATCCTCTGGACCCTGATTAGCTGAACATGGAGAGGGCACCTGCATTCACTGATGGTGAGAACAAGGCCCTGCTGGATGCCCTCCTACCCAACTACAGCAAGCTGTATGGGAGACCAGAGGATCAGGTGAGTGATGTGTGCAATACCTTGGAGTGTGCACCTGTTGTGTGTGTGACATTATGTCCACTGTGTATGTATGGTGGATAGATGCAATGTTGTGAGTGAGTGCCAGGGTGTACAGTGTTGTTACAAGAGAATTCTTTGTTGTAGTGTGGTGTGTGACAGCATGTCACGTGCTGCAGTGCACCCAGATGTAGCATATATTGCTCAGTGAGTGCCATGCTCAAAGAGTGTTTTGCACCCCTCATGTCATCTGTAGCCTTTCAATGAGATGCAATGCAGTTGTGTTTGCTCACAGGCCACATACTCCTGGACAATGATGCAAATGTGTGTAGCATACGATGCCCTGTGGTCCTCATGTATTTTGTGCACATATGTGTGTCTTTGGAACATGGACCAGGTGTAGTGATGTTCTTTTAATTTACATTTGTGACAGGTATCTGCCTATGAGAAGGGTGAAATCTGGGTGGACATCGCCAGGGCTGTCAGGAGAGAGGGGGGGCCTCACAGGAGGCTCCGAAACATCAAGAAGAGGTGGCAGGACATCCGGTGCTGGACACGCCGCATCGCCAGAGTACAGCTGAAGCTGGAAGCTCCACGCCGGCATGGCGGCACCCGCCACCTCACCCCCCACATGCTCCGGGTCCTGGAAGTGGTGTTCCCAGACCTCCATAGGCAGTTGCAGGAGGGAAAGCAGCAAGAAGGGGGTAGGTACATGTCTGTTTGTTGTCATGTGTGTGTTAAATGCTACCTGAAGTGCTCCAAGGCATGGTAACACTCCCATAGTTTGAGTGGTGCGGTCAGACAGGCACTTCGTGCATTGGCATTTGAATGTCCCAGTGTCAGCAGCTGCTTCTTTACATGCCTTGCCCTACTCCACATTTGAGCTGCGCTTTGGCTAATGATTGTTTTTGACATGTACTCCTATGGTGCAATGTCTCAGTATGCATCTTCCTTTGCACATCATCATGTTGTAGGGGGGTCTGTGACACCTGTTGGTACCTTACATGTAGCACCACATGTGCACTGTGTCTGCCCTTCTTCATATTTTGGCACTGTTCTTGAGTCTCAACATGTGTTTTCTGCACAAGTCAGCCTCAGTGGCCTTTGTCCATCGTACACTTTCTAATTGTCATGTGTAAGCTACAAGTGCACAATGTACATGTGCAATATTTTGGGCTTATGCATACTCACACTGGGCAGTGCGTGTGTGCATATTCTCAAAATATGTTGCATGTTGTTTGTAAATAGTATTGATGGTCAGCCACACAATGTGACTTTGGGTGTAGAAAGCTGTGATGCCAGTGTGAGGTGATGAAACACTTGTTTCAGGTCCCAGGATGGCATCACATGGCAGTTCGGGCAGGACTTTTCCCATGTGGCACAGAGTCAAAGCGATTCAAACATGACCAGGTCTTGATTTGGGTGGCAGGGTTGGCAAATGAACTGTGATGCATCATCAGCTATCCTGTTGTCAGGCAGTGGATCATGATTGTGTCTCTCATACTAGTTTTTGCCTTGCCTGTAGCTTGTATCCTACCATACATTGAGCGTTGTGTCTCTGACAATTGTCCACAAGTAGACTTGTCATTGTGCAGAGTTCAGTGTCAAGTGACTCATGATGCATGCCATGTTGAGAAATGAGGCCAAATGATTTGTAGCTGATATGTCTGATGTGTACAGGTGACTGATATGTTTTCATTCTTCTCCTTGCTCACAGCATCATCATCTGAATCTGGAGGAGACACAGGCACGGACCAGGCAGAGGGACACACCAACAGTGCCACCTGCTTTGAGGTGTCAGAGGGAGGCAGTGGCACAGAGTGTGAGGAGAGTCTGCAGGCCGGACGACATGTGACTGACACATCTTACCATGCCGACGACTCCGAGTCAGACTCTCAGGAGGGGGGGGGAATATGCAGCAATGGTCACTTCTTCATCTTTGGCTGCCCTCCCCTCCTCCAGTCCCATCTCCACCCTCCCAGTCCTTGGTGTGCCTAGGGTCCGTGCTAGCCCCCGTGTCTCCTTTGTTCCCAGCACCGCAGCCCCTGCCCCTGTGTCCGCTGCTGCCCTCAGTGCTGAGACTGTGGACCTACTCCGGCAGATTGCAGTAGGTCAGACATCCATACTGACTGTCCTCCATGGACATACACAACTGATTACACAGGTGGTGTCGTTCATGGAGGGTATGTCATCAGCCATGTCTGATCTGCGTCGGAGTGTGGCTGCCATCGAGTCAACATTGACGGCAGCTATGTACACCCAGCAGCATCTGTCTCCCCCATCCTTCAGAGCCATCCACCTCTGCCTCTCACATTCCTACACAGCATACACGCACACGCCATAGGTCAGACAGACCCAGCGCACACACACAGCATAAGAAGCTCAAAGCTCCATGCTCCCAGTCTCAAGGGGAAGTAGGCACACCCACAGGGAGAGGGGAGACACCTCACACACGCATCCACACACCCAGTAGAACAGACTCACAGCCCTGTACCTCCACCTCCAATGTGTCCCCGGGTTCAGGTGGTAGTTTTTCCGCACTGGCTGAGGTGTGCAGCCAGGTTTTTTAATCTACTTTCGGCGATGCCCCAACCAGTGTGGATGAACCCACTTCACCTGCACCCAGTCCACCTGTCCTTCCCTCTCCTGTCCATGCGGTGGCGGAGGATTCCACAGATGGTGCCCCCGTAGTCACCACAGCGGATTAAACGCCATGTGCAGGCAGGTTTGGGTGTGATAACACCCATGGAGGCACAAACTGTTGCAGAGACTTTTTAGGACTGGCCATTGGCCTTTAATGAGTGAGGACTCTCATTTGCTTTTCTATTTGGAATCAGCTGAATAAAGCTAATATTTTGCTTTTCTGATTTGTAGTTAGTGCGATGATGTCTGTGACTGCTGTGTGCCTGGGAGCTGGTGTGATGTTCACATTTAGGTATGCTAAAATGTGTCAATCTCCTGAGGGTAATGAGGTTAACACTGGTATGTTTTTGATGTAACAGCTGGGCAGTGGTGTGGGGGTGTTAGCCACACACACACACACACTCTGATGCTGGGCAGTGGTGGGCATTCTGATGCTGGGCAGTGGTGGGCAGTGGTGGGCAGTGGTGGGCAGTGGTGGTCACTCTGATGCTGGGCAGTGGTGGGCAGTGGTGGGGGTGTTAGCCACACACACACACCCTGATGCTGGGCAGTGGTGGGCACTCTGATGCTGGGCAGTGGTGGGCAGTGGTGGGGGTGTTAGCCACACACACACACTCTGATGGTGGGCAGTGGTGGGCAGTGGTGGGGGTGTTAGCCACACACACACACTCTGATGCTGGGCAGTGGTGGGCAGTGGTGGGCACTCTGATGCTGGGCAGTGGTGGGCAGTGGTGGGCACTCTGATGCTGGGCAGTGGTGGGCAGTGGTGGGAAGTGGTGGGCAGTGGTGGAGGTGTTAGCCAGACACACACTCTGATGCTGGGCAGTGGTGGGCACTCTGATGCTGGGCAGTGGTGGGCAGTGGTGGGCACTCTGATGCTGGGTATTGGTGGGCAGTGGTGGGCAGTGGTGGGCACTCTGATGCTGGGCAGTGGTGGGCAGTGGTGGGCAGTGGTGGGCAGTGGTGGGCACTCTGATGCTGGGCAGTGGTGGGCAGTGGTGGGCAGTGGTGGGGGTGTTAGCCACACACACACACACTCTGATGCTGGGCAGTGGTGGGCAGTGGTGGGCACTCTGATGCTGGGCAGTGGTGGGCAGTGGTGGGCAGTGGTGGGCAGTGGTGGGGGTGTTAGCCACACACACACACACTCTGATGCTGGGCAGTGGTGGGCAGTGGTGGGCAGTGGTGGGGGTGTTAGCCACACACACACACTCTGATGCTGGGCAGTGGTGGGCAGTGGTGGGCACTCTGATGCTGGGCAGTGGGGGGCAGTGGTGGGCACTCTGATGCTGGGCAGCGGTGGGCAGTGGTGGGGGTGTTAGCCACACACACACACACACTCTGATGCTGGGCAGTGGTGGGCAGTGGTGGGCACTCTGATGCTGGGCAGTGGTGGGCAGTGGTGGGCAGTGGTGGGGGTGTTAGCCACACACACACACTCTGATGCTGGGCAGTGGTGGGCACTCTGATGCAGTGCAGTGGTGGGCAGTGGTGGGCAGTGGTGGGCAGTGGTGGGCACTCTGATGCTGGGCAGGGTGGGCAGTGGTGGGCAGTGGTGGGCACTCTGATGCTAGGCAGTGGTGGGCAGTGGTGGGGAGTGGTGGGCAGTGGTGGGGGTGTTAGCCACACACACACACACTCTGATGCTGGGCAGTGGTGGGCACTCTGATGCTGGGCAGTGGTGGGCAGTGGTGGGCACTCTGATGCTGGGCAGTGGTGGGCAGTGGTGAGGGTGTTAGCCACACACGCACACTCTGTTGCTGGGCAGTGGTGGGCAGTGGTGGGCACTCTGATGCTGGGCAGTGGTGGGCAGTGGTGGGCAGTGGTGGGGGTGTTAGCCACACACACACACTCTGATGCTGGGCAGTGGTGGGCACTCTAATGCTGGGCAGTGGTGGGCAGTGGTGTGAAGTGGTGGGCACTCTGATGCTGGGCAGTGGTGGGCAGTGGTGGGCAGTGGTGGAGGTGTTAGCCACACACACACACACTCTGATGCTGGACAGTGGTGGGCAGTCGTGGGCACTCTGATGCTGGGCAGTGGTGGGCAGTGGTGGGCAGTGGTGGGCACTCTGATGCTGGGCAGTGGTGGGCAGTGGTGGGAAGTGGTGGGCAGTGGTGGAGGTGTTAGCCACACACACACACACTCTGATGCTGGGCAGTGGTGGGCAGTGGTGAGCACTCTGATGCTGGGTATTGGTGGGCAGTGGTGGGCACTTTGATGCTGGGAAGTGGTGGGCAGTGGTGGGGGTGTTAGCCACACACACACACACTCTGATGCTGGGCAGTGGTGGGCAGTAGTGGGCACTCTGATGCTGGGCAGTGGTGGGCAGTGGTGGGCACTCTGATGCTGGGCAGTGGTGGGCAGTGGTGGGCACTCTGATGATGGGCAGTGGTGGGCAGTGGTGGGCAGTGGTGGGGGTGTTCGCCACACACACACACACTCTGATGCTGGGCAGTGGTGGGCAGTGGTGGGCACTCTGATGCTGGGCAGTGGTGGGCAGTGGTGGGCAGTGGTGGGGGTGTTAGCCACACACACACACTCTGATGCTGGGCAGTGGTGGGCAGTGTTGGGCAGTGGTGGGCAGTGGCGGGGGTGTTAGCCACACACACACACTCTGATGCTGGGCAGTGGTGGGCAGTGGTGGGCACTCTGATGCTGGGCAGTGGTGGGCAGTGGTGGGCACTCTGATGCTGGGCAGTGGTGGGCAGTGGTGGGGGTGTTAGCCACACACACACACACTCTGATGCTGGGCAGTGGTGGGCAGTGGGGGGCACTCTGATGCTGGGCAGTGGTGGGCAGTGGTGGGCAGTGGTGGGGGTGTTAGCCACACACACACACTCTGATGCTGGGCAGTGGTGGGCACTCTGATGCTGGGCAGTGGTGGGCAGTGGTGGGCAGTGGTGGGCACTCTGATGCTGGGCAGGGTGGGCAGTGGTGGGCAGTGGTGGGCACTCTGATGCTGGGCAGTGGTGGGCAGTGGTGGGGAGTGGTGGGCAGTGGTGGGGGTGTTAGCCACACACACACACTCTGATGCTGGGCAGTGGTGGGCAGTGGTGGGCACTCTGATGCTGGGAAGTGGTGGGCAGTGGTGGGCAGTGGTGGGAAGTGGTGGGCACTCTGATGCTGGGCAGTGGTGTGCAGTGGTGGAGGTGTTAGCCACACACACACACACTCTGATGCTGGGCAGTGGTTGGCAGTGGTGGGCACTCTGATGCTGGGCAGTGGTGGGCAGTGGTGGGCAGTGGTGGGCACTCTGATGCTGGGTATTGGTGGGCAGTGGTGGGCAGTGGTGGGCACTCTGATGCTGGGAAGTGGTGGGCAGTGGTGGGGGTGTTAGCCATACACACACACTCTGATGCTGGGCAGTGGTGGGCACTCTGATGCTGGGCAGTGGTGGGCAGTGGTGGGCACTCTGATGCTGGGCAGTGGTGGGCAGTGGTGGGCAGTGGTGGGGGTGTTAGCCACACACACACACTCTGATGCTGGGCAGTGGTGGTCAGTGGTGGGCACTCTGATGCTGGGCAGTGGTGGGCAGTGGTGGGCAGTGGTGGGCAGTGGTGGGGGTGTTAGCCACACACACACACTCTGATGCTGGGCAGTGGTGGGCAGTGGTGGGGGAGTTAGCCACACACACTCTGATGCTGGGCAGTGGTGGGCAGTGGTGGGCACTCTGATGCTGGGCAGTGGTGGGCAGTGGTGGGCACTCTGATGCTGGGCAGTGGTGGGCAGTGGTGGGCAGTGGTGGGGGTGTTAGCCACACACACACACACTCTGATGCTGGGCAGTGGTGAGCAGTGTTGGACACTCTGATGCTGGGCAGTGGTGGGCAGTGGTGGGCAGTGGTGGGGGTGTTAGCCACACACACACACTCTGATGCTGGGCAGTGGTGGGCGCTCTGATGCTGGGCAGTGGTGGGCAGTGGTGGGCACTCTGATGCTGGGCAGTGGTGGGCAGTGGTGGGCACTCTGATGCTGGGCAGTGGTGGGCAGTGGTGGGCAGTGGTGGGGAGTGGTGGGCAATGGTGGGGGTGTTAGCCACACACACACACTCTGATGCTGGGCAGTGGTGGGCACTCTGATGCTGGGCAGTGGTGGGCAGTGGTGGGCACTCTGGTGCTGGGCAGTGGTGGGCAGTGGTGGGCAGTGGTGGGCACTCTGATGCTGGGCAGTGGTGGGCAGTGGTGGGGGTGTTAGCCACACACACACACTCTGATGCTGGGCAGTGGTGGGCAGTGGTGGGCACTCTGATGCTGGGCAGTGGTGGGCAGTGGTTGGGTTGTTAGCCACACACACACACTCTGATGCTGGGCAGTGGTGGGCAGTGGTGGGCACTCTGATGCTGGGCAGTGGTGGGCAGTGGTGGGCAGTGGTGGGCAGTGGTGGGGGTGTTAGCCACACACACACACTCTGATGCTGGGCAGTGGTGGGCAGTGGTGGGCAGTGATGGGGGTGTTAGCCACACACACACACTCTGATGCTGGGCAGTGGTGGGCAGTGGTGGGCACTCTGATGCTGGGCAGTGGTGGGCAGTGGTGGGCACTCAGATGCTGGGTAGTGGTGGGCAGTGGTGGGCAGTGGTGGGCACTCTGATGCTGGGCAGTGGTGGGCAGTGGTGGGGGTGTTATCCACACACACACACTCTGATGCTGGGCAGTGGTGGTCAGTGGTGGGCACTCTGATGCTGGGCAGTGGTGGGCAGTGGTGGGCAGTGGTGGGGGTGTTAGCCACACACACACACTCTGATGCTGGGCAGTGGTGGGCAGTGGTGGGCAGTGGTGGGGGTGTTAGCCACACACACTCTGATGCTGGGCAGTGGTGGGCAGTGGTGGGTACTCTGATGCTGGGCAGTGGTGGGCAGTGGTGGGCGTGTTAGCCACACACACACACACTCTGATGCTGGGCAGTGGTGAGCAGTGGGGGGCACTCTGATGCTGGGCAGTGGTGGGCAGTGGTTGGCAGTGGTGGGGGTGTTAGCCACACACACACACTCTGATGCTGGGCAGTGGTGGGCGCTCTGATGCTGGGCAGTGGTGGGCAGTGGTGGGCACTCTGATGCTGGGCAGTGGTGGGCAGTGGTGGGCACTCTGATGCTGGGAAGTGGTGGGCAGTGGTGGGAAGTGGTGGGCAATGGTGGGGGTGTTAGCCACACACACACACTCTGATGCTGGGCAGTGGTGGGCACTCTGATGCTGGGCAGTGGTGGGCAGTGGTGGGCAGTGGTGGGCACTCTGATGCTGGGCAGTGGTGGGCAGTGGTGGGCACTCTGATGCTGGGCGGTGGTGGGCAGTGGTGGGCAGTGGTGGGCAGTGGTGGGGGTGTTAGCCACACACACACACTCTGATGCTGGGCAGTGGTGGGCAGTGGTGAGCACTCTGATGCTGGGCAGTGGTGGGCAGTGGTTGGGTTGTTAGCCACACACACACACTCTGATGCTGGGCAGTGGTGGGCAGTGGTGGGCACTCTGATGCTGGGCCGTGGTGGGCATTGGTGGGCAGTGGTGGGGGTGTTAGCCACACACACACACTCTGATGCTGGGCAGTGGTGGGCAGTGGTGGGCAGTGGTGGGGGTGTTAGCCACACACACTCTGATGCTGGGCAGTGGTGGGCAGTGGTGGGTACTCTGATGCTGGGCAGTGGTGGGCAGTGGTGGGCGTGTTAGCCACACACCCACACACTGTGATGCTGGGCAGTGGTGAGCAGTGGGGGGCACTCTGATGCTGGGCAGTGGTGGGCAGTGGTTGGCAGTGGTGGGGGTGTTAGCCACACACACACACTCTGATGCTGGGCAGTGGTGGGCGCTCTGATGCTGGGCAGTGGTGGGCAGTGGTGGGCACTCTGATGCTGGGCAGTGGTGGGCAGTGGTGGGCACTCTGATGCTGGGCAGTGGTGGGCAGTGGTGGGAAGTGGTGGGCAATGGTGGGGGTGTTAGCCACACACACACACTCTGATGCTGGGCAGTGGTGGGCACTCTGATGCTGGGCAGTGGTGGGCAGTGGTGGGCAGTGGTGGGCACTCTGATGCTGGGCGGTGGTGGGCAGTGGTGGGCAGTGGTGGGCAGTGGTGGGGGTGTTAGCCACACACACACACTCTGATGCTGGGCAGTGGTGGGCAGTGGCGGGCACTCTGATGCTGGGAAGTGGTGGGCAGTGGTTGGGTTGTTAGCCACACACACACACTCTGATGCTGGGCAGTGGTGGGCAGTGGTGGGCACTCTGATGCTGGGCCGTGGTGGGCAGTGGTGGGCAGTGGTGGGCAGTGGTGGGCAGTGGTGGGGGTGTTAGCCACACACACACACTCTGATGCTGGGCAGTGGTGGGCAGTGGTGGGCAGTGGTGGGTAGTGGTGGGCAGTGGTGGGGGTGTTAGCCACACACACACACTCTGATGCTGGGCAGTGGTGGGCAGTGGTGGGGGTGTTAGCCACACACACACACTCTGATGCTGGGCAGTGGTGGGCACTCTGATGCTGGGCAGTGCAGGGCAGTGGTGGGCAGTGGTGGGTAGTGGTGGGCAGTGGTGGGGGTGTTAGCCACACACACACACTCTGATGCTGGGCAGTGGTGGGCAGTGAGGGGGTGTTAGCCACACACACACACTCTGATGCTGGGCAGTGGTGGGCACTCAGATGCTGGGTAGTGGTGGGCAGTGGTGGGCAGTGGTGGGCAGTGGTGGGTACTCTGATGCTGGGCAGTGGTGGGCAGTGGTGGGCAGTGGTGGTCAGTGGTGGGGGTGTTAGCCACACACACACACACTCTGATGCTGGGTAGTGGTGGGCAGTGGTGGGCAGTGGTGGGAGTGTTAGCCACACACACACACTCTGATGCTGGTCAGTGGTGGGCAGTGGTGGGCACTCTGATGCTGGGCAGTGGTGGATGTGTTTACTATACACCACTTAGACTTACACTGACATAGCAGACATATGTCCCACACGTCTATTGCACTAGTGATGTGCGGTGACGTACCGTACCCCGTGGTCGATGACGTAGGTGCGGCCTGTCACCGTATTATACTAGTGATGTGCGGTGACGTACCGTACCCCGTGGTCGATGAAGTAGGTGCGGCCTGTCACTGTATTACACTAGTGATGTGTGGTGACGTTCCGTACCACGTGGTCGATTATGTAGGTGGGCCCATCCACGTATTACGATGGTGTTGTGTGGTGACGTACTGTACCCCGTGGTCGATGACGTAGGTGCCGCCTGTCACCGTATTACACTAGTGATGTGCGGTGACGTACCGTACCCCGTGGTCGATGACGTAGGTGCGGCCTGTCACCGTATTACACTAGTGATGTGCGGTGACGTACCATACCCCGTGGTCGATGACGTAGGTGCGGCCTGTCACCGTATTACACTAGTGATGTGCGGTGACGTACCGTACTCCGTGGTCGATGACGTAGGTGCGGCCTGTCACCGTATTACACTAGTGATGTGCGGTGACGTTCCGTATCACGTGGTCGATGACGTAGGTGGGCCCGTCCACGTATTACAATGGTGTTGTGCAGTGGCGTGCCCTACCCCGTGGTCGATGACGTTGGTACGGCCTCTCTCCGTATTACACTAGTGATGTGCGGGAGTGTGTGGCACTCCATACCCAGACATTACAATCGTGCAATGGCGATGTGCCCGTCTTGCAAAACGTACAGGTATGTTGGACTTCGTTGTGCTCACCTTCTGCGCCGTCGTCGGTTTCTAAGTACGAGGTGGTGGCCGTACAGGATAGGGATGAGACGGACGATGGCGTTCATGTCCTGCTTGTCGTGTACCGGGGTGCGGGTCGTGCCGGAGTGTGGTTTTACGGTAGTTTTGAGCTCTCGTAGAAAAAGAGCCGTACGGAGTGTGTTCAACACGGATCGTACTTCCTGGTTCGGAAGACGCGGTCTATTTACATACGGACGTAGCGTGGAGCGTCAGCTGACTGCAATTCGTATGGACTTTTGATTTGTACAGCGTTTTTTACGTGCCGTACTGAGTGACGCCTTAGGTTGTGATCATACTTGCTGATTCGTACGGGGACGCATGCAGGTGCGATTTGTACAGAGAAAACCGCTCCGACCCGCTATTCAGAGAGCTTTTTTCCGGATCGGAATCGGCCCCATGGAGTTGACATAGCGAAGTCCAAACCCTTACAAATACCATATAGATTAGATTTCAGTGTCAAAGATTTGGAGAGTTTGAATGTTCCTGGAAAACGGTTACAAATTTAATAGTTAATTAGCACACAAACAATGTGGTGAGTTAGATCGATGGAAAGGAAGATGGGCTACAAAGAAGGAAGCTACAACAGAGATTTCAGTGGCTTTACTGTTGTATCCTGTGAGGGAGCAGGAGCAGAAATGGCTGATGCAATGATGCACCCTATGAGAAAAGTACCAGGAGGTGAGTATGTTCATGTCCCTTTCTCAAGACAGGATGTATTATCATTCACAAATGATTTCCCAAGATTGAGAGAAAAAACAGTGGAATGGTACAAACAGCAAGAAAGGTTTGTAAAAGTTTTGTGGAAGGATCTGGATGGCTTGTTTGATATTGTGGTTCCAGTTGACTTGTGGATTGAGTGTAAAATTGCAGTAGATTGGAATATCCAAGAGATCCAAAAACAGGAGCACCATCTGAAGAAGTTGTGAAGAAATATAACCAGGTTTTCACCTATTTAAAATAAAAAACGTCACCTACAGAAATAGATTGGTGAGAATAGACAGGACTACTCAGGAGTTGAAAGAGTCAGTGCATGCTTATTATGAAAGTCTTTTATAGGTGTTTAAACAATACAGTGGAATTGAAAACATTACTGAGAAAGATATAGGACAATTTGTGTATAGCTTTTTGTATGGATTGAGACCAGAATTTGTGTTATTATTCAGCAGCATTTAAATTGGTGGCAAAGCAAGAGAACTGAAAAAATTGTTCGTTATGGAAAGTATTGTAGTGATGATATTGAAACTAGACACAAAATGTTAAAAGAAAAACTAATGTTTGTTCAGATGAAAGAGGCTAAGAAAGGAGGATATTCAAATTCAGATTCAAACACAGGTGAGTCAGTAGTCGATGGAATGAATCAGATGCAGATGAATCAACAAAATCAGAATCAGCAAATGACAATTGACAGAGGACAGAATTTGCAGATTCCTCAAGCTCCTATGCCAATCAAAATGTGAGTGGTCAAATGCAGGAGTACAATGCAAATGTGGGTTTCCACGCAAATGATTAAGTGGATTTAAATGTGCAGGTGTCTTTGCAATATTTGATGCAGTAGGAAGAAAATGATTCAGATACATCTCAATGACGGTCCCTGAGGGGGTAAGAGGAATGCATACTTGGCGCATCCTCAGAGGTAGATCAGTCTGATCCTTGTGTGGATGGCGAGGATGACGAAAATTCAATTACGTTCCTCATAGAAACTGGTGCTACCCGTTCCACTGTGAGAACTGTGAAAATTCCCAACCTACCCCTCTCGGGAGAAAGTATCCAAGTTGTAGGAGTTTCAAACACATTGATTAAAACCCCAGTGACAACACCAATGAAATTGCAAATTGGAGAATTTCGAGATTTACACCGATTTGTGTTGTGTGATACAATTCCACGTAACCTATTGGGAAGGGATTTGTTGTGCAAGATGAACTGTTCTATTTATTGTACACCAGCTGAAATAGCACTTCATACCAAAGAGGAAGATATAGTGTGCAAAATGACGAGGCAGGGAAGAGAAGTGAATGATTTATATCCTCTATTTACAATTTACAGCAAATTATTTGCCTGCTGAGTTGAGAGATATGGTGTAGTCTGATGTGTGGGATTTTTCAGGAAAAGATACTGGATTGATGAAAAGAGTAGCTCCAGTTCAGATTACAGTAAAAAAAATGCAGAATTTCCAAGAACACCAGCTTACAAAATGAGTCCTGAAAGATTTGCGTGAGTAACACCTGTGATTGAAAGGTTGATTAAACAAGATATTCTAAAGCAGGTTCTAGGGAGTCAATGCAATTCACCTATTATGGGAATTCGCAAAAAAAAAAAATCCCAAAAAAAAGGTAAATATAGGATAATGCAGGATTTACGCAAAAATAATCAGATAGTAATACCTCATTGTCTAATAGTGCCAAATCCAGCTGTGATTCTTTATCAAATCCCTTGTGAAGCAGAATGGTTTTCAGTGATTGCTATATGTCAAGGATTTTTCTAGATACCTTTGCATCTGAATAGCAAATACCTATTTGTGTTCCGGTTCAGAAACCATGTTTTGGCATGGTGCTGAGTTCCTCAAGGGTATACAGAGAGACCCTCAATCAGATACTGAAGACATGCTTGGAGTCACTAGTAATGCCTGAAAATTCAGTCCTTGTTCAATATATAGATGACTTGTTGGTTGCATCAAAGATAAAACAGGCTTGTGTTACAGATATGATTGCTCCACTGAATGAACCATTTGGGAGAAGGTGGGCAAAAAGTGTCACCAGAAAAATTGCAATTCTGCTGAAAAGAAGTTCTTTACTTGGGTCATAAAATTGAGAAAGGAATGAGAAAAGTGTTTCAAGAGCGGGTCAATGCTATTATGCAAATGATTCCATCGAAAACACGAAAAGAAATTTAAATGTTTTTGGGAATGGTTGGATATTGCAGGCAGTGGATTGTTGTTTTTTCACTGATGGCCAAGCCATTACAGAGATTGACATATAAAGATGTTTCAGATTCAATGCATCTTGATGATGAATGCATAAAAGCGTTTCTTGAATTGCAAGACAGTTTATGTCAAGCACCACATCGGGAATGCCAGATTTCAATAAGGATTTCACATTATTTTCCAGTGAATGTGACGGATGTGCACTTTTAGTTCTACCACAAATGAATGGACAGCATGCCGTCCAGTGGCATATTTTTCTGCCACTCTTGACCCAGTGGCTGCAGGTTTACAAGGTTTTTTGAAAGCGGATGCTGCTACTGGTATGAGCCTGGAACACAGTGATTCGATTGTAATGGGACATCATTGAAAATGTATGTGCAACATTCAGTTGAGATTTTGTTAACATGAACTCGCACACATCTTACAAGCAGTTGGTTAACAAAATATGAACAAGTGATATATTGGGAGCTGAAAACGTGACAGTCACAAGATTTACAAATCTAAATCCAGCTACTTTGTTGCCAATTCCAAGCTGTGACGTAGTTGTGGATCAAGCAGATTATCCTTTTCTGGATGTTACTTGGTTGTGTACAAAACCAAGACTTGATATACAAGATACACCATTACCTGAATCTGATCTTGTGTTGTTTGTGAAAGGATCATGTTTGAGAGATACAGAAGTTACCTTGCGAGCTGCCTATGCAATTTGTACAATGACGGAAGTCATTGAAGCATAATGGTTGACAGGGTTGAGTTCAGCTCGGGTAGCAGAATTAGTTGCACTGACCAGAGAATCAATCAATCAATCAATCAATCAATCAGATGTTTGTTAAGCGTGAGTAAACACCCGTAAGGGTCTCAAGGTGCTGGGGGGGTGTCACAGGTTCCAGTCCATCAAGGAGGGGGTCTGTCGAAGAGCCAGGTTTTGAGGTTTCTTGCAAAGATGGGGAGTGATGTTATCTGTCTGAGGTGGAGTGGAAGGTCGTTCCAGGCTCTGGCCGCGCTGAAGGAGAAGGAGTGGCCTCCCAATCTGGTCTTTCTGGTGTGAGGGACCATGGAGTAGGAGAGCTGGGCTGATCGTAGGGTCCTTTGGGGTGCGTGGAATTTGAGTCGGCTGTTCAGGTATGCTGGTCCGGTGTCATAGAGGGCCCTGTGAGCGTGAGTTAGCATCTTGAAGGTGACTCCTGCTTCGATGGGGAGTCAGTGGAGTGTGCGCAGATGCTGGGAGATGTGGCAGTGTCTTTACAGGTTGTGGCTGCATTTTGGATGTTCTGTAGCTTGCGGGTGAGGTTTTTTTATTATTCCGGCATAGAATGTGTTGACGTTGTCGAGCCTCCTGGTGACCAGGGCGTGAGTGATAGTCTATTTGTGTTCAAGGGGGATCCATTTGAAGGTCTTTCTTAGGAGGTGGAGGTTATGGAAGCAGGAGGATGAGAAGGAGATGATCTGATGGTCCATTTTGAGCTCTGAGTCCAGGATGATTACCAGGTTGTGTTCATGGTCCGTTTCGGTGGGTGGGCTTCCGAGGGCGTGGGGCCTCCAGGTGTCGTTCCTGGTGTAGGGGTTTGGGCCCATGATTAGTACTTCCGTTTTGATGGTGTTTAGTTGTAGGCAGTTGTTTTCCATCCATTTGGCGACAGCTTCTCCGCCTTCTCGAAAGTTGTGTCTGGTCGTGTTGGGTTCGTTGGATAGGGAGAGGACGAGTTTGGTGTTGTATGCGTATGACACACTGTTGAGTCTGTAGGTTCTGACGACGGGGCGAGCGGAGCCATGTAGATGTTGAAGAGCATAGGGCTGAGGAAGGACGCCAGGGGGACTCCGCAGGTAGTATGTATAGGGTCTGAGAGGTAAGGGGGGAGTCTGACCCACTGCATTTTGACTGGGAGAGGAAGGAGCTGATCCAGTCGCGGTTCTCTGCATTGTGGAGTATGAGTATTAGGGTGCGGTGAGAGACTGTGTCGAATGCCGCTGAGAGGTCGAGGAGGACGAGGGCTGCTGTTTCTCCTTTGTCCAGTAAAGTACAGATGTCGTCTGTTGCGGCAAAGAGGGCGGTTTCCGTCCTGTGTTTTTTTCTGAAGCCGGATTGGGAGGAGTCGAGGATGTTGTGCTCTTCGATGAATGTGGCGAGCTGGCTGTTGATGGCTTTCTCAATGACTTTGGCTGGGAACGGGAGCAGGGAGATGCGTCTGTAGTTTTTGAGGTCGGTGGGGTCTGCCGAGGCTTTCTTCAGAAGGGCGTTGATCTCAGCGTGTTTCCAGTCTTCAAGGAAAGAGGTGGTTGCCAGGGAGCGGTTGATAATGTGGTAGAACATGGGTACGATGGTGTCGGCGGCTCTGTTAAAAATGTGGTGGGGCAGGGGACCATGGGGGCCCCAAAGTGGATTGACTTCATCATCTTCAGTGTGTCTTCAGTGGTGAGGGCTGTCCAGTTGTTGATCGCTGGCTTCAGGGTGTCGGGGTGGTTGCTGAGGGTTCAGTGTGTTGGTTGTCTTCGTCGAATTTGTCGTAGATGCTCTTAATTTTGTGATGGAAAAAGGTGCTGAGTTTGTCGCAGAGGCCTTGTGAGCGAGGGATGTTGGTGGACTCGCTGGTGGGTTGGGCGAACTCCTTGATGATGTTGAAGAGTTCTTTGCTGTTGAGTGCATGAGTGGAGATTTTGTCTTCAATCGCTTTTTTCCTCATTTTTCTGATGAGTTGGTGGTGGGTGTTGGTGGTGGCTCTGAAGTTGGTGTGGGCTTCTGTGGATTTGGTGTTCCTCCAGGCCTTTTCAAGGTGGCGACAAGTGCGTCTGGACTCTCGAAGTTCGGTGGTGAACCATCTAGCTTTCTTGGCGTGGGTGTTGTTGATTTTCTTGAGGAGGTCATGGTGTTGACGCTGTTGGAGATCCATCTGTGCAGGGTTCGGGCTGTGGCGTTGGGGTCATCATTTTCCATGATGGTTGGGGTGGAGTTGCTGAGTGATGAGGTGAGCTGGTTGTCAGTGATTCTAGTCCACTTTCTTTGTGGGAGAAGGTGCTGGTGTCTGTGGATGGTGGGTGTTTGGAAGGTGAAGTGGAAACATCGATGGTCAGTCCATGGGAGTTTGGTGGTGTGGCTGAAGGTGATGGAGTTTCCTGTAGTGAAGAGGGGGTCGAGGGTGTGTCTTGCTGAGTTTGAGGGTTCGGTCATGATCTGGCAGAGTCCAATGTTGTGGAGGTTGTCCAGGAGGGATGTGGTGCTGGGGTCCAGTTGGTTGCCGAGTTGCAAGTTAAGGTCCTGCAGTAAGGTGTAGTTGGTGGACGCAATGGCATGCAGGGAGATGATGTCCGTGATGGAGTTGGCAAAAAGTGGGCTGGGTCCAGGGGGTCGATAGATGAGGGTTCCTTGGAGGGTGGAGTTAGGGCTGGCCAGTATCTTGAAGTGAAGGTGTTCCATCAGGTCTGTGGGCTCGTCGTGAAGTGTGCTCAGGTGGAGGGTGGATTTGTGGAAGATGGCGATTCCTTCTCCCGAGCAGGTGGGGCGGTCCTTCCTGGAAATCTTGTATCCTTGGGGAATGGCGATGGCGATGTCTGATCCAGAGGTGGTGTTGGTCCAGGTTTTGGTAAAGAATGCTACGTACTGGGTGGTGCTGTCGAGGAGGTCCCAGATTTCTGTGGTGTGTTTGTGGAGGATCGGACATTGAGGAGGATGCATTGCAGGGTCTTCGGTTCGGTTGTGTTCTTGCGGGCGGGTTGTGCTGGGTCCATGGTCTTGGCGGTGCTGAAGGTGTGCCAGCAGCAGTGACAGCTGAAAAGTCTGTGGGTTTCGGCTGGTGATCCTAGCTTGCAGTTGTTGTTGCAGCCTGGGTTGAGAGCGTGGGTCAAAGAGTTGGTGGTGCAGAGGTCAAAGGCTCCTGGCGCTGGTCGCAGTCGGGTCGTGGACGGGCGCAGACAGGCTTGCCTTTGGTGCACTGGCAGCGTGTCCACTATGCAAAAGTGCAAGAAAATGTATCCTTACAAAGCAAATGAGAGTAACCATATTTACTGATAGCCAATATGGTTTTGGGGTTGTACATGATTTTTAACCCTTTGGGTCCAACGATACGAAACGGAGAGTGTGTTAAAGATCTATTGATGGCATTACCATTGCCAGCACAAATTGGACTGTTGAAATGTTTAGAAAACAAATCTGGATGTGATTACATTACTGTGGGCAATATATATGCAGATGAAATTGCATGGTTTTGTGCTTTAAATTCACATACAATCAATGGGTAACATTTGATCGCACGATCTGATCAAGCTGAATGCAGATTAATGTTCTCATCTGTTGAAACATGGGAAGAAGTTAGAGAATTACAAGATGCAGCTAGTGATGCAGAAAGGGAAGGGTGGATCAAAAATGGATGTGCATGCAGAGCAAATGATGAGGTGTGGAAATACAATGATGGAAGACCAATATTGCCAGATAGTATGTTGTCTCAGATGGCACGAGTTTATCATGGTCCTACACATGTCAGTAGAGATGCTATGATTAGACTTTTCAAACAAACATGGTTTAATCCCAAGTTTAGAGTAATTGCAGAAAGTCTCTGTCAAAGATGTATCATTTGTCAACAATAGAATGCAGGGAGGAAAACAGTTGTTCGTTTGGGTCGAATTGGAAAAGCTGCAGGTCCATTTACATGTATGAGGGTCGACTTTATTGACATGCTCCTTGCCATGGACTAAAGCATGTACTAGTAATTGTGCGTCTGTTTTCACATTGGGTCGAAGCATATCCAACAAGATGTGATAACAGCGTAACTGTTGATAAGCTGATTCTTAGAGAGATAATTCCTAGGTTTGGATTTCCAGACTTGTTAGAATCTGATAGAGGAACTCATTTTAACAATGAGATAATTCAGATGATTTGTCCAGCCTTACAAATTAAGCACAAATTGCACAGTTAGTATTGACCTGAGGCATGTGGAGCAGTCAGGGCAGGTCAATGCCACAATAAAGTCAAGACTGGCTAAAGTCTGTGCATCTACAGCACTAAAATTGCCTGATGCATTACCATTGGTATTCATGATTTTGAGAAGTATTTCTGACACAAGAACTGGACTGTCCCCACATGAAATTGTGATGGGAAGGGCTATGAGACAGCCAACAGTTCCAGCTAATCAACTTGTGAACATAACTGGTGATCTAATGTTCGATTATTACAAAGGATTGACTGATGTAGTGCATTCTGTGTCTCACCAGGTTGGAGATGTTGCAGCTACAGTTCAAAAAGAACAAACACATGATTTGTGTCCTGGAGAGTGGCTGCTCATCAAGCAGCGTGTCAGGAAATCTTATTTGGAACATCATTGGCGTGGGCCATATCAAGTGATTATTGTGACAACAACAGCAGTCAAATGTGGTTGTCTGATAACTGGATCCATGCAAACCACGCTCATCGAGTCCTATGTCCACTTGAAAGCACAGCGTCAGTTGAGGGTGAACAGAGAGAAAGAAGAGGCCCTGAACAGACTGAGAATCAAGTAGAGTGGGCACAAGCTACTGGGTCTCATAACACTGACATTGCTGATGCTGAAAGAGAGTTGATCCCTGAAAGAAACAGAGAAAAAGAAACATGGGAGTAGCTAAAAATAAGCCTTGAATCAAATGAAGTAGGCAGTGTTCCTAAAAAAGTAACATTAGCCAATCTGAACAAAGTGAGACTGAAGAAGATGAAAATACAGTACCCAGACCAAAAGTGTAAAACTCCCAAATAAGAAATACCCAGCCCCTGAATGGACATATTTGGCTGCTGCCACAAATGATTGGAAAAGATTATTCATAGAGTTATGTTCCAAAGGCAACACATCATATGAACCACCCTGAATGAACTGTGCATAACAAAAGGTTTGCAGAAAAAGAGAGAGGAGATTTGAAAATAAGCCCGTGACCAGAGGCTATGCTCAGAAAATATGTGGTACACAAATCTTGCCTTGCTACAGTTATGTTTTGTGATTTTTGACTTGCTGATTTTTTCAGAAATTTAAGATGGATAAAACTGAGACTGGGAATCAAAACCAAGGTTTGTTTAGGTGAAGGTGTTTTAACGCTTACTTTATATGTGTTCTGTTCATGTTGTTTGTTTGGTTAATACTAATTTTAGTAGTGCCCTATTGTATGTACCCTACTAATGTAAATTCTGCTAATAATTATGTGAATGTATTAACAGATGAGAAGAAATTTGCTTGAAGAAGATTCAGAGATTAATATTAAGAAGCTAACAGGGAGTTCTTTAAATCAAGATAATTCTGTTAGTGACTTTTCGTTAAATGTTTTTACAAAACGTCTCTACAAGTATGTTGACATTATGGATTCAAGGGATTCTGATGTGTGTATGCAATTACCCTCGTCTGTGTCAGAAGGGGTGACATATCACCACTAACATATGGAATTTTGTGTAGTGTGTTAACAAGTCTGTGCTATGGCAAAGAGCTATTTCAATTTTTCTACTCTTATTTTGATTGTGTTTTCAGAAGTTCATATTAAAAAGAATATGAATACAGTAAATAGTGCAAATAATGCAGACTTCATGGGAGAGTTTTTCCATACTACTAAGGCAATAGATACTGTGTACTTGCATGGAAATAATCCAACTTTAGCTTTCATAGTATAGAGATAGTGTTTATAAATACTGTAAAAGATAGGCAACACAAGTTTAAAAGAAGATCTGCCAAACAAAAGACTAACATACCTCCATAGGATCATAGGAAAGATGATTATAAGAAAGGAGAGCCAAATGCTACAATGACTCTAGACTGGCATCACAAAGGGAAGCTTTGCTTACTAAGACTGAACATAACAATTATGTAATTGGTTATAGTGAATGTGAACTTACCTTCCTAATGAAGGGGGTTGGGATTAAGAGGTGGTATGGATCCAATTTATCCTGGAGTTTATTATGTGTGTGGTGGAAGTGCTTATTAATGATTACCACAACATTGTTATAGGTGTTGTTTCATGGGTATAGTTTTCCCAAGATTTATCATGTGGATAAAAATATTGGAAGCAATGGAAAAAAAATAACATGGAGTAAAAGAGGATTTAGTGCTGCAGAGATATTGGGAGATATCGTTGGTGCATTGATACCTTCAATGGGCGTGATCTTGAACTCACATAACATTTGAAAGTTGGCTACAGTAGTTGTTCATTTATCAACAGATACTCCAGGGGTGTTCTTGATGACTGGCACTGAAGTGGTGGCAATGAGATCAATGGTTTTGCAAAAAAGATTTATTATTGACGTATTATTGGTGGGGTCTGTTGTATGGTGAAAATTCAACAACGTTGCACTTATTTTCCTGACAAAAGCAAGAACTTAGAGGGATATATTAGTAACATTGCACATTTGTGCAATGATTTATCAGAAATTAAAATTGACAGTGCATGGGAAAAACTTGGTAAGAGTTTTTGCTCAGTAGGTAATTGGTTTTTAACCCTAAGTAACAGCGTGATTTTTGCAAAATGATTTCGCTTGATCAAATCCGCTCATAAATGTGCTAATTAGCAAAACAATGACTAATGGTGTGCCTTTTAACAAATTGCATTGACATGGATATTTGAAGGTACGATGTCAAAATGTACAAGAAGAGCAAGAAACCATTATGAAGTGTTTTTACAAAATTATAGGAGACATGAATAAATATGCATTTACAATTATGCATGCAGAAATATGACATAGTAACATATAGAAATCCCTTAAAGAAAATGATTTGTGAAATGTTTATCTGATTTCCATAACAAGAGAAAATCAAATTGTATTAATACTTTGGTTATTAAAAAGTAGATTATATTTCTAGATTTAATTAGGATAATAAATCCTTACTTCTTATTTCTTTATGTGTTTCTTTCTTTTGCTAAAATATTAATGCATGTGTTTTATTTCCCCAGAAAATTATGAATTATGCTTTTGTGGAAAAGTAAATTTTGCCATGTTCTGTGTCCCTACGTGTCCCCCATCTTATGTTATGTGTGCATGATTAATATGCATATGTATTCCCCATGTGTGAGTAAAGACGCAATTACAGTTGTGTCCATCTCTAGTATGCCAGTTTCCAGTTCTCGTGAAAGCTACGAGTATTAGGCCTATGTAAAGTCACGTTGCCACGTTTCTCAGTGTGCACGTTATTTCATTGAAAAGTCCCCGTTTCTAGGCCTCAAAAGGGCCCGGACACCAGATTCAGCTCCTGTCTCCTGAACCCTCGCTGAGGAGCGATACAGCCCCCACCTGTATCCTCGACCCTTCACTTACTTCCTGCCTTGCAGTGCCCGGCTCGGCCTGGCTCTGCCTACGAGTCTGCCAAGAGTATGTTATGATTCTAGTTATCAGTCCAGCCCTCCTTCTCTGCATTCCTAAGCTACTGAATCGCATCAATAGTTTCCGTCATTGTCTAGCCTTTACGTCTCCATGTAGGAGAAATACTGTATTAATGGTCATTTAATATTCCTCAACACGCACTACATGTAGAATAATGCATGCTCCAGTCTTAGAGTCTGTTAGCCTCTCCCCTCCTGACTCTTAGTTTATATCAACATGTCCTCTAAACATTAGATACTAGATAGGGTTTAGGTACATGTCGCCCTGACTCTCCAGACTTCAGTCTCTGCTCCTAGCGCAGAAGTCATAGCCCCCAGCTTCTCCTAGTAACACGTCATTGTCAGTTTGCGCGCACCATTAGGTTAAAGGTCCCGGCTCCTTAGGTAGCCCCCTCCATGTTTCCGCCCCATTTATGACATATTCTGTTACGTCTACATCACATGTCCATGTATACGCCTCTTGTTGCACCCACTTTCACCCTTATCTTTCGCGACTGCTATTGACCACACCCACTGCTCCGCCTACTGTATTCACTGTAATGCAATTGTTTTAGTATATATATGTTGTACATTGTTATTAAAGTTAGCGCGCTCATTCCCTGTCCCCCCTGCAGGGCCCTGCCATCCTGTTCCCGTGCAGGTTGTCCTGTTCCTGTCCTTTATGCTGTATTAAACCTGCAAACTCCTACTACCTCGAATCTTGACTCTTATTTATTGAGCTATCTGTTATTGCTATGTCCAGTCAAACCTAGATCCGGTATTATTTATTTATATACCACATAATGGCGCCCGAATAGGGACTTGCCCTTTCCCCACGCGCCGGTGAAGCCACGCCGGCCCCCTGACCCTCTGCAGCCGTGACGGAACCATACCGTGCACGTGCAGATATTTCTGCTTCAAGTATCCCTCAGGCCCACGGAGGAGACGGAGGTTGCGTTCCAGCATCCAGACGAGGCGGTGGAGGAACGCGGCGAGTCCCGACCAGAGCCCAAGCCGAGAGTCCAAGGTCAGAGATATCCGGAGGCCCACCCGTAACTGAAGTCCGAAGTTCGTCCGTCCGGCGTCGAAGCAGTCCAGTCTAGTCCGAGGCCTTCCGTTTTTGCTGCCCGGTGAGTACCGTTGCTGGGGTAGTATCTAGACAGGGTCAATCTAATTGACTCTGGTCCGTGGGTTTTGGTGCTACACAGACCCAAAACGAAGTGTCCACTTCGGTGGATGCGGGTCCTGACGTGTCTCTTTATGAGACCGGTAAGTTTCGTACTGTTTTAGCAGTGCATATAGTTTCTGTTCTAGTCAGTTCTGTTCTCGAGAAGATTCATGTATTCTGTTTTCAGTATTCCAGGTAGTATTCTGTTCGAACTGTTATTTTAAATGTCATTCATGTATTTTAATGTCGTGGTATGAAAGTGGTGTAGTTATCGTGTTCATTGTGTATTGTATTGTGTCTAGATTACAGTTCAGTCATGCCCTTATTTTCTAAATTACGTCAGTTAAAAACCAGAAAAGGTCTGTTAGAAGCAGCAGTTCCTGTCCCGCCTAGGGACAGTCCAGGTCACTTTATGTATCAAAAGCATGGCATAAGTGCCATATTGTATCTAGATTTATGGGTAGAGTACACCAAAGAGTTAGAAGAAAAGTATAGATGGCCCGTATCAGGTACGTGGGATGCCGAGTGCATCATGCGAGTAGAAGAAGCATTATGGAAAAAGAAAGCCAGACAGTCACAGAAAGATGCCATCGAGTTATGGCGCAAAGAATCTCATAGAAGAACCGAAAAAGAAATCAGAAAGTCAGAATTAAGTAGAGAATCCTTAGAACGAGCCCAAGAAAGGGAATTAATCGAGATAGGTGAACGAGTTAAAACCGAACAGTCAGACAGACAGAGGAATGCCCTTATTAAGGGTATGTACCCTCTTCTTGCCGAGGGCTTGCCAAAAGCAACCCCGGAGGCATCCAGTAATTTTCCGCCACCATTAGTTCCGACCAAGCTACGTCACAAACCGACCGCAGCTGATATTTTTATCTCGTCCTATTTGGACGACACAGTCCCAGAATATGCAAATCCTGTTCCGCCAGTCCCTGTAAATCATGTAAATCCTGCTCCTCCAGTCACCGGAGTACCTGCTACGGTACCCCCGGTCCAGCCCACATTACAATTTCCCGCCGCGCCAGCACGAAGAGTATCAGTCGACGATTCTAGTTTAGGGGCCGCAGGAGGAGGTCCTCCTGGTACCCCGCCACCACACCAACGTGTAACGTTGGTCGAGTTACATGAATGTGCGTTACAGCGTAAGCCCAAATATAAGTCCGTTGCAGAAATCCGACGAGCCCTTACTGAATGCCGCTATGATCCAGTCGCAGGTGATGATAGTACAGTTATATATTCCATCCGTGTAAGACGGGTGACCGGGTATTTGGACACCCTACCGAATATGAAAGAAGATCTAGACAGAATATATCGTTTCATCCGTACAGGGGATGATCCAGAAAGTATTGGCGAAGCCATGTCTCAGAGGAAAGCTGAGATCCAGCTCATGTTATTAAAGTTTCTGATTAATTGTTTAATAAGGGAACAAGATTCTCCGACTAAAGATCCGGCCGAAATGAGAATCCTGACAAGGTGGAGTGATAATATAGCCGAGGGTAAGCACAGAACCATCAGTAGTATAGAGAGTATGTACAAGAAAATTCGTAAAGAAATAATAAGGTTACACGAGAAACGCAAAGAAGCACTAGTAAACGAGAAAGAAAATGACTTCTACTGAAGAGGTAGACGACGAGAATCCCACTAGAATAGCGTACGTAGGTAGAACTAGACTTTCCGACCGACATTTACGTCTAGACTACAAGAAAACTGTTCCTCATCCAGCACCAGAACAAGGTTCTCTAGAACAAGTATTTCAAGCTACCGATCACATTCTGAAATCACGAATCGGTTACAGTGAGTTAAGTACTATGCACGAACAAGAAATAGCCCGATCAGCAGTCCGATGGATTACTGATTCTACCACTTTTCCAGACGAAATAGTGGCACAAATGTTTCTGAAACTGCCCCCAGCCGAGCAACGACTAGTGGGTATGTATATGATCCAGCACCTCATTACTCTGTATGAGGGTCAACATTCTGATCCAGGTCCGTTACACGATGTCCTGAACGAGTTACTCCAGTATAGATGGAAAGGTCTAGGTACCGATTTAATTAGTGTTATTCTAGAACAGCGCCATAAATATAGAACGTTTTTGAACCCGCATTTTGTTCATGTCTCACCCCCAGAAAGTAAACCCTTTTACATAGACAGACAGAATCCGTTACGAGAAGTACACCCAGTTAGGACAGCGGATGGTGAAATGCAACGAGTGTTTGTTTACACTCCGATTACAAAGATGGAACTCTTAGAGATGAAGAAATTAATTCCCTGTCATGATAAAGATCCAGCAGGGTTCCACCGAGAATTAAAAGACATGCTCCGTATGGGAGAATACACGTATCCAGATATAATTAAAATGTTAAAAGTCCTGTTGCCCGCAGGGGTATATGAAAAACTCAAGGAAAAAGAATGGGAGGTGGGAGAGAAAAAGATCGATTGGGCAGTTCTAGAAGCTGAAGATAAGATACGAGTACCAGGTACCGGTCTAGGAGAGAAATGTAAAGAATTACCAGAACTGTTAATACAAGTTTTGCCAAGATTATTAGCCACTAAAAAGGAAGACTGGGATGCAATCTCAGCCTGTAAACAGAAACAAGACGAAGACACTAGTGATTTTTATTCTAGATTTGAGAAATGCTTTAGTATTAACAGTGGCCTCAAGACAAGTAGCGAGTCATACCCTCATCTCTTTGTTACTAAATTAGTCGAGAATTCAAGTCCACAAGTTAAGAACCGAGTTTTGAAAGTCGAAAGTACCTGGCAAGCTAATACCCCGTCCCAGATGTTACAGATGCTTCAGTATCACCAGAATAGAATCAGAGAAGAGCAAGATCATGAAAGGAAACGTATGAAAGACACAAAAATGAAAGTATTAGTTGCACAATCTGTTCCTCAAGACAGTCAGAAGAGGGGTACGAATCAAGCCAGTCATCCTGCAGTTCCCGTTAAAGGGACCTGCAATTATTGTAAACAGCCAGGTCACTATATAAACGAGTGTGCAGTTCTGAAACACAACATAGCTACCGGTAAGACTAAAGAAAGACCACGTCCGCCTAGACAAGAACAAGTTTCACAGACTTCTCAGCCACAGAATGCACAACAGACAGTTCCAGCACCGCAGCCTATTGCTGCAACACAGCATGTTACACAGCAGATGTACCAGTATGCACAGTCCGAGTATCCAGAGTATCAGCCATATTCATGAAACAGCCTAGAGAGGGAGGTAGGCTTGCCTCTCATCGAGATACCTGTAGATCAAGAGGGTCCCTATGTTCATAGTCAAGTACTAGGGAAAGACAGAAAGTTTCTGATTGATACAGGGGCAAGTAGGACCACCATTAGTCACGACGAGGTTCCAGGGGCTCCGCTCTCAGGCTCTAGAAATGTTTCCCTTGGATTTTCAGGAAAGCCTATTGTAAACGAGATATCTAAGCCAGTTATTCTAGAAGTAGGTCCATTGTCCCGCACTACTGATCTGTTACTTACGAAGTCATGTCCAGAAAATCTGTTAGGCATTAAAACACTGAAAGAATTAGGTGCAGTCATATGCTGCTCCCCAGAAGGAATACGTCTGTTCTTACGTGACTTCAAGGGTCACTATGTATTACGAGATTTTGATCCGAGATTGTCTAATGTTCCGCAGCATCTATAGGCACAAGGTCCAACTGACGTTGGCTTCATGCAAATCACACCCCATCGTGTGACTCTCAAGCCAGGTGTAGTGTTACCACGAATCAGACAGTACAGATTGCCACCTGAGGCTGTAGCAGCCTTATCCAAAATTATTGACGAGCTCATCGCTCAAGGAGTAGTTGTAGAAACTGACTCCAATGTATGTAATTCTCCGATTATTCCAGTCATGAAACGTACTGATCCAAATGCACCCCCAGTATATCGATTAGTGATTGACCTTCGAGAACTCAATAAATGTGTTATTCCCCAGTACCCAGTTGTCCCAGATATCTCTTCTCTACTGACAGCTATTGATTCTGAAGCCACATTTTTTACAGTCATAGACCTCAAGAACGCATTTTTCAGTGTCCCCATTCATCCAGACAGCCAGTTTCTTTTCGGATTTTGTTTAAATGGAAGGAGCTACCAATTTACACGAGCTCCTCAAGGTTTCACAGAAAGTCCTAGTATTTACAGTCAAGCACTTAAGAGACAACTAGACAATATTCACATGCCAACTGACACTGCCCTGCTCCAGTATGTCGATGATCTACTGATCACAGCCCGTTCTGAACGTGCCTGCGAGCGAGCATCCCTTACAGTCTTGTATTTCCTAGCAGAGATGGGGCACAAGGTGTCCCCTTCGAAGCTTCAATTCTGTGTCCAGCAAGTGATCTATTTAGGCCACTTACTGTCCAAGAGGGGTAGGCAGTTGACACCTGACCGTATCCAGCTAATAGCGAGTCTTCCTCAGCCCAAGACCCAGAAGGAGGTACGTGCTTTTATCGGCCTCACTTCTTACTGCAGACAATGGATTCCTCAGTATGCATTTCTAGCCAAGCCACTGATACAGTTAACGACACAGGAGGCAGCCGTATCGACTGTCCTCCCTTGGACATCTGAACATACACTTAGTTTTAATGAGTTAAAGAAAGCCTTATGCCAAGCTCCTGTTCTAGCTACACCGAACTACAGTAAGCCTTTTACACTTTTTGTCACAGAACGTGAAGGTACAGCATTATCTGTTCTCACACAAGATCAAGCAGGACAATACAAGCCTTGTGCTTATTTTTCGAGCACACTAGATCCTGTAGCCCAGGCTCTGCCTGCGTGCCTCAAGTCAGTTGCAGCCACAGCACTAGCTATCAGACAAAGTGATTCCATAGTATTAGGACATTCCTTGACAGTACAAGTTCCACACTCCGTGGAAGTTCTTTTAAACCGAACACAGACTCAGCACTTGACAATTGCACGTTTAACAGGTTATGAACTGACACTGTTCCAGCCACACATAGAAATCAGACGCTGCAACGTTCTAAATCCTGCTACACTGTTACCGTCAGTTACTTCAAATCCTGCCACACATGACTGTGTGGAAGTAGTTAACACTATGACAAAGCCAAGACAAGATCTGACAGATATTCCATTACCAGATCCCGACCTGACACTTTATGTGGATGGTTCATGTATGAGAACAAGTACAGGAGAACTAGTAGCCGTGTATGCAGTGACTACAGACACTGAAGTTATAGAGACACATCGTATTGACACTCTGTCCGCTCAAGCAGCAGAGCTAGTCGCTCTGACACAAGCCTGCATATATGCCAAGAACCTGAAAGTCAATGTTTACACAGATTCGCGTTACGCATTTGGAGTCGTACACGACTTTGGAGTGCTCTGGCAGGAGAGAGGTTTCATGACTTCTCATGGAACCAAGATTCAGCATGGTCTCCTTATTCAAGCTCTGTTAGATGCCATACACTTACCGACATCTATTGCTATCATGAAGTGCAAAGCACATACGAAAGTTACTGACACTATTTCTCAAGGTAATGATCTAGCAGATCGCACAGCCAAGCTTACAGCACAGACTCCAGACATTTCAGTTAATCCGACACAGACACATACTCCAGATCTGACTACCTGTATGACAGTTAAGGACCCCACTCAAGATGTCATAGATATCCAGTTACATGCTACTCCCGATGAAATCAAGAAATGGTCCGAACAAGGAGGGGTCCAGACAGATCAGGGATGGGTAACGAAGGGAAAAGCCACATGGTTTCTCCCCGACTCTATGGTTCAAGTCATTATCAATACCGCACATAGTCCAGCACATTTAGGAGAAAAAGCTATGTTAGATAGTATCCAGAACATTTGGTTCAACAAGCATTTACGAGCTGCAGCCAAGCAGAAGGTCCGTACCTGTATGATATGTTGCCAGTTTAATCCAGGTAAAAGTGTCCCGGTGGAACAAGGGGGATTCCAGCCTCCTGACCACCCTTTTGAAGTCCTCCAGATGGATTATATTCAGATGGAGCGATGTCGAGGTTTCAAGTATGTCCTTGTAGTTGTATGCGCTTTGTCCAGATGGACAGAAGCATATCCAGTCCCAGATTACACAGCCACGACCACTGCCAAGCAGTTGGTTCGTGAATTCTTCCCCCGTTATGGACTCCCTAGAGTCGTATATTCTGACAACGGCCAACCATTCTAATCTGAGCTCATGAAACATATTTCCCTTTTGTTAGGGTACCAGTGGAAGTTTCATTGTGTACGCCATCCTGAAGCAGCCGGTCTCGTAGAGAGACATAATCAGACCCTGAAAATTCGAATTGCAAAAGTATGTAAAGAGAAAGGTGTGGACTGGTTAGTAGCTCTGCCAGTCGCTTTGTTTTATATGCGCATGGTCGCACATTCCAGATCAGGTCTGTCCCCGTACGAGGTCGTATTCGGCCGCCCCCCTAACATGTGGGGTACACCTAGACCCCGAAGTATTACCGATGTTTCAAGTAATATGCTGACAGATTACCTAGCTTCCTTGATGTCTGCCCTACACTCTTGTCGTTCACAGGTTGCCGCCGCATTTCCAGACAATACCGAGGTGGCACCGCATGAAATCGTTCCCGGAAGTTTGGTTCTTGTAAGGAACTTTGATCGTTCAAGTCCGCTGGAGCCCCGCTGGAAAGAACCCAAACAGGTCCTCCTGGCCACCCGTACTGCCGTCAAGCTGGAAGGCAGGAAGGGCTGGGTCCACCTGTCTCATGTGAAAAAGTTTTACGGACTAAAGACTGTTTCCAAGAACATTTCCGAGGATTTGAAAGACTGCCAAAGTACTATTCTTAAGGACTGTCCCGCAAAAGACAATGATACAGATTCCTCCCTGTTAGAGAACACTCCGCAGCAGGAGTACAAGCTAAAATTAAGGTCTAGTAAAATAAGTCAGCCAGTTTGATTGTCTAAGTCCTCCCCTAGGTGAAACGGTTAGACCGGTTTCTGACATGTATAAAATAGACCCCCATAGAGAGAGAGTTAGTGAGAACTCTAAAAGTTGCATTATTATTTTATGTTTTCTGTTATATCTCAGCCTTATGATTACCTGCACAAGTTATGCATTTTATTTGTGTTTTCCAGTTTCTAATGTAAATGAGTCTTCTAATGTTACAATAGAGCACACGTTTAGTGATCTACCTCCTCATGAACTCTCATATCGTCTTGCTATGCGAAATAATTCCTTTATCCGCATGTTACATTATTCACACCAGACCAGCAATGCCACTAATTGTTGGGTGTGTGGTCGACTCCCCCCTTTCCAGACACCGAAGGGAGTTCTGCCACTCTTTCCTTATCCATTTTCACATAATGGTTCGTGTGGAGCATGGTCCACGTTAACGTCATCCTCAAATGATATGTCCCTACTTAACAGTACATGTTTTCCAGACAAGCAAGGTCTTCCCCACAGAACAGGGTTAGATCTAGAAAATGAAGTTTATAATTTAGGTAATTATTCTTCGAATTTCATGGTCCTGAATGTTCAGTCTGATACTACTCCAGACTTACCTGCTATGTCAGTATTACCAGTCAAAGGCGAATTATGTGTCAGAAAGAATGGTTCCGTACATGTAGGACATAGTGATTGTACTACTATTGTCAAGTATAGTGACAGTGGGAAATCTATTTTCAAAGCTTCACGTCATTCTTATTTTGTTTGTGGTCAGACCGCATATGTTCGTCTGCCCCTCGATTGGGAGGGAACCTGTTACATTGCATTCCTACTGCCACCAGTTTTTCTAGCCCCACCTGACTATCATAGGAATTCCCACCTAGTACATACTAGACACAAGAGAGACCTCCCGATTGTCGATTATACTGAAACTGCTCTAGAACAATACATAGATATCAATAAAGGTGTCTTCCCCTATTTAGGTACTGTCGTGAATAGTAAACTGATACGTAGATTAACGAGAACCCTTGAAGCAGTAGTGATTGAGACTACTTCTGCTCTAAGTAACTTAACCGAAGAGCAATCCTTTATGAGAATTGTCGTGCTCCAGAATCGTCTCGTCCTTGACGATAACGCACCGTCTGTTTATTCCGCTATTACCAGACTCCATAATATTGCCCATATATTACACCAAAATCCAGGCACCTGGACATGGTCCGGTTGGTTCTGGAATATAATTTCCGCCTGGGGATGGAAAGTATTGTCATTTCTAGGTATTGCAGTAGCGATCATATTCAGTTGCTGCCTCTGTTTACAATGTGGCCCTGCGATTTGCGGCATTTGTGCTACCTCTTGTATTCCTAGTCCCAAGTCCCGTTCTAAATCCAGTTCCAAGACAATTCGAGACGAGCAAATGATACTGTATGAAATGATAGATGGTATCATGAATATTGATGTTTCCTGATGGAAACGTAGTGACAAGGAGGGAATGTGGAAAAGTAAATTTTGCCATGTTCTGTGTCCCTACGTGTCCCCCATCTTATGTTATGTGTGCATGATTAATATGCATATGTATTCCCCATGTGTGAGTAAAGACGCAATTACAGTTGTGTCCATCTCTAGTATGCCAGTTTCCAGTTCTCGTGAAAGCTACGAGTATTAGGCCTATGTAAAGTCACGTTGCCACGTTTCTCAGTGTGCACGTTATTTCATTGAAAAGTCCCCGTTTCTAGGCCTCAAAAGGGCCCGGACACCAGATTCAGCTCCTGTCTCCTGAACCCTCGCTGAGGAGCGATACAGCCCCCACCTGTATCCTCGACCCTTCACTTACTTCCTGCCTTGCAGTGCCCGGCTCGGCCTGGCTCTGCCTACGAGTCTGCCAAGAGTATGTTATGATTCTAGTTATCAGTCCAGCCCTCCTTCTCTGCATTCCTAAGCTACTGAATCGCATCAATAGTTTCCGTCATTGTCTAGCCTTTACGTCTCCATGTAGGAGAAATACTGTATTAATGGTCATTTAATATTCCTCAACACGCACTACATGTAGAATAATGCATGCTCCAGTCTTAGAGTCTGTTAGCCTCTCCCCTCCTGACTCTTAGTTTATATCAACATGTCCTCTAAACATTAGATACTAGATAGGGTTTAGGTACATGTCGCCCTGACTCTCCAGACTTCAGTCTCTGCTCCTAGCGCAGAAGTCATAGCCCCCAGCTTCTCCTAGTAACACGTCATTGTCAGTTTGCGCGCACCATTAGGTTAAAGGTCCCGGCTCCTTAGGTAGCCCCCTCCATGTTTCCGCCCCATTTATGACATATTCTGTTACGTCTACATCACATGTCCATGTATACGCCTCTTGTTGCACCCACTTTCACCCTTATCTTTCGCGACTGCTATTGACCACACCCACTGCTCCGCCTACTGTATTCACTGTAATGCAATTGTTTTAGTATATATATGTTGTACATTGTTATTAAAGTTAGCGCGCTCATTCCCTGTCCCCCCTGCAGGGCCCTGCCATCCTGTTCCCATGCAGGTTGTCCTGTTCCTGTCCTTTATGCTGTATTAAACCTGCAAACTCCTACTACCTCGAATCTTGACTCTTATTTATTGAGCTAACTGTTATTGCTATGTCCAGTCAAACCTAGATCCGGTATTATTTATTTATATACCACACTTTCTTTGTGAAAGCCTCAAAAAGCCTGCTACAGTAATTTTCCTTTCCTTAACATAGGCCACAGAAGAATGCATTTTCTCTTTGATCATCAAAGACAGGGACCTCCCTAATGACATCTCCACCCCCAATCCAGCTTTCTCTCCCACCACACATTCTTTGGACTGCTTCCCTCTACTCTCTATACAGATACTGTGTAGTCTCTAATAAAACCGTAAAATCAGGATCTCCTCGGGATATTTTACCTGCTAAAATATCCTCCCAACTCTATAAACAGTTGGCTCCCACTATTTGCTCCATTCCTAACTCTTCCCTTAACAAGGGCTATCTTCCATCTGAATGGAAGGTGGCCCAGGTAATCCCCATCAGGAAGAAATCTAACACCCCTCAGGATGACCTGTCCTACTACTGCCCTGTCTCCCTGTTACCTTATTTGAGCAAACTTCTGGAAAAACATATCAACAAGCATATCTCAGAGTACACTGAATTAACAGGATGTCTCGGCCCCTCTCAGTCCGGGTTCCAACCCAGATTTAGTATGGAGTCAGCACTGATTGCAGTCACAGACAACCTTAGGAACTCCCTAGATATTGGACATGCAGCATTACTGGTGTGGCTGGATCTGTCAGCGGGGTTTGACATGATACCTCATTCCATCTTACTAAATAGACTACGTAACATTGGCGGCCAGGGACTCGCTTTCCAGTGGTTAACCAGCTTCCTAACTCACCGCACCCAAACCATCAATCTCTGCGCCTTCCGCTCCCAATATTGGAGCTGACTAAAGGTGTGCCTCAGGGATCCTGTCTCTGTCCCACTTTATTTAACATTTATGTGGCTCCCTTAGCAAATCTACTAAGGGATCTGGGCTTCATCCCAATTTTAAACACTGAACACACCCAGCTCCTAATGATGTTTGGAAAATATTCTCCTAATACTCAATCAACCTTCTAGGGGGGCATGGTAGCCATATCAACTTGGATGAGGAACAATTTTCTTCAATTAAACGCCAGCAAAACAGAGAATATGCTGTTTGGGGAAGCTCCCCTACTCTGGTCCCCAGATTGGTGGCCCAATGACCTGGGTGCTGCCCCGTCCGGAAAACAAGTGGTTAAAGCCTTAGGAGTACATATATACCAGAAACTAATGATTAAGGAGCAAGTTACGACTGTTGTGGGCTCTTGCTTCCACGCTTTGAGCCTCCAGGGAAGGGTTTTTCCTCTTTTTCCCATGACAGTCCGGTAAACTCTCCTTCAAGCATTAGTAATACTTCCCTTAGACTATTGTAATACCCTCCTGATTTCAGCCAATGAATCTTCTCTTAACAGACTTCAGGTAGTCCAAAACAGAGAGACCCATTTAGTATCCAACTCTCCTGTTAGGACCGCCTCTCTGCCATTTCACCAGGGTCTACACTGGTTACCTATCAGCAAGCAAATCCAATATAAGATCTGCTGCATAGTGCATGAGGCAACACATGGTAATGGCCCTAGCTATCTAGCAGATAGATTCATTGGTTATCTACCTTCCAGAACTCTTCGCTCTAGTTCTAAATCACTCCTCTTGTTGCCCCGTGTTAAGAAATCCCGCATCGGGGGGAAAGCTTTTTACCATCTGGCCCCCTCCCTGTGGAACTCACTTCCCAGCCACCTCCAGATTTGTACTGACTATCATCGATTCCGCAAGCTCCTGAAAATCGCTCCTTTCTGGTCTCTTTCTCTTGCCCATCTATAGCACTCCAGCAGGCTGGAGGTACCCTTTAGGGGGTGATTCAGGTGCTTTACAAGACTAAAAAGTAAAAATATATACATAGACATTTGCTGACCTGAGAGCGTGAGCTCTGTCCGTGTGAGGTCCTTCTTGCTGGGGCTGCTTTTTCCGACACCAGACCTCGCGGAACCCGCTTCGCCCGTGTGCCTGGGCGCATCGTTCTTGCTCACTGTGACCGGGGAAATGCTGGAACTGCGGAGAGCAGGGCTGCGAGCGCCAGGTGAGGATCAGGGACTCCATTGCCCAGGAGTCCCTGCGCTGACATCATCACCTGCACCTGGACGCTCTCCCTGCTTGCCCCGCCCCCTGAACACCGCTGAAAGAGCCTGCCTGCTGTCTGTTCTGTGGGAGACATTTGCTGACCTGTGAGCGTGAGCTCTGTCCGTGTGAGGTCCTTCTTGCTGGGGCTGCTTTTTCCGACACCAGACCTCGCGCAACCCGCTCCGCGGGTCCCGCTTCGCCCGTGTGCCTGGGCGCATCGTTCTTGCTCACTGTGACCGGGGAATTGCTGGAACTGCGGAGAGCAGGGCTGCGAGCGCCAGATGAGGATCAGGGACTCTATTGCCCAGGAGTCCCTGCGCTGACATCATCACCTGCACCTGGACGCTCCCCCTGCTTGCCCCGCCCCCTGAACACCTTCCTCTATTATTAGGAGCAGCTCTTCCCGCAGCGCGGGAGCGCGCCGGGAGAAGCCCGGGACAAGGGCGGGACCGTCTGTGGCCGTCCGGGGCTGAAGGTGGCTGGGCTGGGCCCACTCTCTTTCGCCGGCTCTTTTCCGATAGTAGCTGAGCCAAGGATTAGATCACCATCATGCCCTCACCTGCACTATGTGAAACTCCAACAAGGGAGGGGGGAAACAGCACTGGGACTTTGGATAAGTATTTTAAATCTGCTAAGGGAGAAGGGGGTAAAGAAAGCTCCCTGGAGAAGCGTAGGGCAGAACGCCGCCGCTCTATTGAAACCTTGAAAACTAGACCCCTTAGCGAGATAACTCCCTATCCCATCTCCCAAGAGGAAGGTATCCCTAATGTTAGTTTGGATCTATTAACTCAAGATGACGTCCCCCTACTGCTAAGGGATACTATCATCACCCAGGGTACACTGCCCGATGAGATTATGGAGGCCATACCACCCTTAACCTCTACTAATAAGGTTGTCGATCTGGTTACCCAAACCCCCCCTCCTTTAAATAAAACCAAGAAAAACAAATCCAAACACACTGTAGTGGTGGAAATGCATGGCCCCCCACCAAGTAAGCGTAGAAGACAGACGACGAAGGGACAGGGGAAAACCAAAATTTCCTACTTAGATTTTGGTAAAAAACATAAGCCTGTACTTACTCCCACTGGGGTCAGAGATAATGTGAACACTATTTCTACCAAGGATATAAGGGCTATCACTGCTGTTACGAGCAGTGACTGAACGGCTAACGCACCCAATGAAGCTCCCCCCCTTATTTCTTCAGGGACCTTAGATTTTCTATTACGTTCACTTTTGCAGCCCATTAGCGAAAGTCTGAAAAAAGTAGAGAGTAGACTTACCATCCTAGAGGCAACTCTAATTACCCTGAATACCATGGTCAGCAAGCAGACCAGTACCATGGGGTCTAATCCACCTAAAGGAGCTCTCCCTAACAAACAAAATCCCCCTCCCAAAACAGGAGAATTACAGCGCACAAATGTGGGAGCATCACAGGGCGCTACCACTGTCCCCCCCTTGCAGTCACTAATGGCCATTTCAGTCCCGACCCCACGAAGTATCCCAAACATCATGCCTCCTCAGCTAACAGATCCGGCCCTTCTCAATATAGACCCCGGTATAAATCATGGGTTTCCCCCCCATTGCTAGCATTCCCTCGTCCCCCCCAGCTATCCCGCTCAAAGACCGCGGAGACCAGATCTGCCACCGGAAGCCAACACTCTTATGGTGGTCTTAGCGGGTGCCCCCTCTTTACGAAGGGGCGAAAACGAAGATTTCCAATCCCTTAAAAGGAGAGTCATTAAATGGCTTAACTGGAATAGACCCCTACCACAACACTTGAACAATGAGATCGTTATGGTTAGAAGGGTGCCATGGTTGGGGAAGACGAGGAAAACAATTATGGGGGATTGTATAATGGTGACATCTGTGCTGGCTCAAACAGATCATTGGATTCCACCATTCAGACCTTGCCAGTCTCCTTCTTTTTTCCACCTACCCGTATGTACGATGATCGGCCACAAGGAAACTGGACAAGGGTGGAACGGAGACCAAGATACAAAGATTATGTCCGATGTCCAAATTACCAGCCACCTGAAATACCCTATTTCCATTTGAACCGCTTCAATTGTTTGAGCGGACTTGATGGGGTTGATTGACTGTCCACTAACAACTCTGCGACCGGGGACAATGGTTCTTGTAATCTCCCTGACCCACTTGAATCCGTTTTGGACAATGTTCTTGATGGAACAACTGGTGCAATATCTGGAACTGTTACCCCCCATTCTCCCATCTTGGCAACTCCAACCATCGAACAACTGAGACTAATTTGCTGGAACGTAGCCGGACTAGCCAACAAGTTGGCTGACCAAGATTGGGAAACCTATATTGAGACGGGGGATGTTTGCATGTTCCAGGAGACCTGGGCAAGGGAAGATTATGGGCACAAAGGTTATCAGTCATTTTTCATCCCGGCTAGGTGGGAGGGCAAAGGACGTCCCTCAGGAGGGCTCACAACCTGGGTGGCATCCCACCTTGGTTGTGAGGCCTCACGGTTACCGGTCCCCTCCAATGACATCCTCGTGGTTCTATTGTCCTGGCCAAATCTAGCGAAACTTGTCCTAATAAACATCTATTCTAGGCCAGTTGGAATGGCCAGGGAATCGTCCACTTTAGATGAACTTTCGGATTATCTATCCGAATTTCCAAGTGATCTACCCTTTGTAGTAGGAGGGGACTTAAATTCCCATTTTGAGCCACTACCAGGCCTGCTAGAGGGTTTTCCAATGGAGGAAGAGGCCAGGTGGTCTGTGCCCGCGGTAGAAGCTCCCCCCCCGAAGGCATGGACTCCTGTAGCATTGCAGATCACAGCCCTTGCCCTGAAGTTTGGAATTAGGGCCTGTAATGGGCGTATTAGATCCGACATACCCAGCAGAACCACCTATAATAGAGTGGGAAGAGAATCTCGCTTGGATTATGTCTTGGTACAGATAGCAAATTGGCCGGCTATCCGGGACTTTAGGGTCAGGGAAAGGCTAGACAGTGATCACAATGCCCTTGAACTTGACCTCACCCACCCCGGGCGCCGAACCCACACGGCATCAGGGGAGGGGATCCAACCTGAACTTCTACTGGAAAACAACAGGAGAAGGATCAGGTGGGAACAACTGGCCTCAAGTGAGGAACAACTCCCGAAGCTTTATGCAGGGATAATACCCATTTTGGAAACTGTGGGAGACTTGGCTACCAATGTGGGAATTAAGGATTCACAGGCCAAATTACATCAGGCCCATGAGGATCTCATAAAGGCTGTGGCCCCCGTCCTCTTTAGTAACGTGCAGAACTCAAGGAGGGGGCAGCCATGTAAATCCTCATGGTACAACGCAGCCTGTAGAAGAGCAAAGGGGGGACTCCTTAGAGTAATCAAGGAGGGTCTAGGCGGGGAACAGCTAAGAGAACGCAGATGGGCATACAAAAAACTTATCGCCCACGCCAAAACTGAATGGGAAGAGAGCCAGTGGGAAGAGCTCACTAAGTCCCTAGCGACACAGGACCACCGAATGTTTTGGAGAATAGCAAGTGCGAGGGCGGGGAATCTACACTCGGCAATTGAGCCGAATATCGCACCAGAGGTGTGGCAGACACACTTTCAATCCCTTTACAGCTCTGAACCGGGAGAACCCACCACTGACACCGGTGTTGGTTGGCCTGATTATGAGGGAGACCCAATAACACTGGGCGAGGTTAGGGTTGCAATAGCAGGACTTACCTCGGGAAAGGCGCCAGGATTGGACGGCATACCCGGGGACCTGTTCAAGCAGGAGCCCAATGTTTGGGCGCCCTACCTTGCCACGTTGTTCAATGGAGTCCTCAGCGGTATGGAAATCCCTAGTACTTGGCTGGGGGCGGAGGTGGTCCCCATTTTCAAAAAGGGCTCGCCTCTTCTCCCAGCCAACTACAGACCAATCAGTTTAATTGATGTGGCGCAGAAGCTGTTTGGCAGGGTATTGTTGAATCGGCTCCAAGATTGGGCAGAAGAGTTGGGTGTCCTTAGCCCGTATCAGGCGGGATTTAGAAAGGGTGTTTCCAGGTTTTTCGATTGAATATTATTTACTGGAGGGCAGCGGTATTCGAAGGCGGCAGCCTATACACAATTTTTGTGGATTTGCGGGCCGCGTTCGACTTGGTGCCCAGAGGGAAGCTGTGGAGCGTCTTGGCTGAGATGGGGGTTCCTCCGGACATCCTGATAATCTTGCAGAGACTGCATGAAAATAATTATGCTCGAGTGAGGTGCGGGAGGTCTGGGGCTCTGACTGATAGATTCCCCGTTGACCGAGGGGTTAGACAGGGTTGTGTGCTGGCACCGACCCTGTTCTGCCTCTTTGTCAACGGGGTGATCGCCCACCTAAATGCAACTGAATACACTGACGCCCCTAAACTAAACGGCAGCAGGGTGCCTGCAATCATGTTTGCAGATGACACCCTGCTGCTGTCTAAAACCCCAATGGGGATACAGAGGATCCTCGATTCATTTGTGGCCTTTTGCACTGACAGAGGCTTAGAAATTAATGCGGCCAAAACTAAGTTTATGGTTTTGAACCCTAGTCATAAATTGCGCCCAAATCCGCTATTGGGAGCCTCACGGCTCGAGAGAGTTTCAACTTTTGACTACCTTGGTGTAACTCTCAATGAAACTATGTCTTGGGGATCACACCAGAGCAGGGCCAATCTAAAATGGATACAGACCACAGGGGGTATCATGCGGATGTTAAATGGTTCCACATACCGACCATTGGGGTCGCTTACCCAGATCTACAAAGCGCAAGCCAGGGGTGCTACTATGTATGGGGCGGAACTGTGGGGACGCACATCATGTCATAGTCTGTCTTTAACAGAGAACAAATTCATCAGACAGATAGTCGCACTTCCACCCAGCACCCCGCTCCTCCCTCTGAGGCTAGATCTGGGTTTGCGCCCCATAGCCGACGAACTAGGCTTGAGACCTATAACCTTCTGGCGAAGGCTGTGGAGAAGTAACGAACTCCTCGCCTATAGGGCGGAACTAATGGAGCTATTGACCCACCCGAAAGCGCTATTGATCCCCTGGATAAAATACATTCAAAATTCTTGTATAGAACTGGGGTTCCCCGACCTTTGGTCTAACCCTGCTAATGCCTCATTAAATATCTCAAGGAAAGGTCTGGCTAGTGCTTATCATGAACATAAATTAGCCATGGCCTTAGACAGTCAGTCTGAAGGGTCACTAACTTCCGTCTTTGTGCAAAGCAAGGATTTGTACAGGCAGGAGAGAGTTTTAGATGCCGTCTCTCCCGTGTTGGCCAGGAAGCTGTTTCTCCAATGGAGATACGGCACACTGCCTTTACGATCCTTCACTAGTTCCTGGTCATCGCCTCCCTCCACCAAGCAATGCCCGGCTTACACTGCGGCAGAGGAAAGTGATTTACACGTGGTTTTGTTTTGCCCAGCTTATAAGGCAGCGAGGAAATACTGGCTCTTACCATTGATCAGAAATCTGGGTGGCAGGGAGTACCTCCCAATGTACAGAATCCTAAAAACCGATCTTTCCAGTTTAACTGTATTCGCACTAGCAAAGTTCCTCACTAATGTTTGGCACACTCGCACTCGCATTTTGAAGATGCAGGCTCCCTCTTAATGTTTAGGTTCACAGTTTTTAAAGCAGTTTTATAGTATGCAATTTTAAGGTTTTATATTGTCATTGACTATGTATGTTGATTTTATAGTGACTATACATGTTTTATTGTATATCTTTGATGGCCAATGGCCGAAATAAAGATTGAAATTCGAAAAGCTGATTTATTTGTTTAGTTGTTCCTAGCATATCACTAGAATGTCCTCTTCCCTTGTTTATAGTATTTCTTTCTATGAATAATTGTATCAACTAAATTTGCAAGCTGTTGTGGAAGCAAGTGAAAGGACAAGAAACTATCTAATTGTCTTCCAACGTCCGAAGAACGATGATGACATCTATTCTATTAAATAACTTTAACAGAGGAAATCTGGATGAACTGACTGAGGCGTGATCACCTCATAATTTGGACCAATGGAGTCAAGTGAGACTATGAAATCGTAACTTTAGGCTGACCGGACTTTTTAGCATTTGGGTATAATTATTACTGTGAGAAAATAACTTGGCAGTAACTGTTTCAATGAGAAGAGAGCCTATGCTGCTGTACTATCTATGCTACCCGGGCTGGCTAATATTCCTGCAAAATCCCGTATCTCTTACACTTCATCAGCTGTTGATGTTGCTTAAGCTATACCTTTTTGGCCTAAGGGCCTAAGGGCTAGCTGTTTCTAATTATTGCACACTGTGTATTAGTTCTCTCTGATTTAGGTTTGTATTTAATCCTGAATTGCATATTGATTTCAATGATTATATCTTTGTTTTTCTCCCTCTCTCTTTCTTCTCAGTGCTATTATTGATTATATGATGAATTTGCCAATGGACTGTATTTCTTTATTGTGAACTAACCTGTAATATTGAATTAAAACAGAATATATGATTTTCTTATGGATTTGTGTATTGACCATTCATATTTTGAAACAATAGATATAAGTGACCAGATAGGTATTCAGAGTTTGTCTTTATTAGCAATGGTCATAACGTATATTGTGATTACTATAGTTGGACAAGCTTTTCCTTCATTATAGGTTCTCATTAGGGAAATAGCATCCATCTCTTATTATCGAGTCCCTATTAGCTCTACCAAAGATCAATCAGAAGACCTGACATTTAAAAAGAAGTAATTTGGTTTCATATGCCTAAATTTAGTTATTGTGAAAAAACTGCTATTAGTGGTACAGTAGGGTTATTGTGTATAATTATAATTAATTTACACCGCTTCCACTGCAACACCTATAACTCTTCTCTTTTAACCAAGTTAAAAGCTGTAGTGAGATTGTCATATGCTAAATACAATTGAACCCTCTTTTCAAACAACATATATTCTACTAACCTATGCAGTATTATACAACCATCATTAAGCAAGAAATTATTCCTGAGCATTGGCTGTTGTTTTGGGACAACATGATTTTCTGCAACGCATGTTTCAAAGAGGCCAAGGAGATATTTTACTATTTGAATATTTGAACCCTGAGATATCCATCAGGACGATCTTTCTTTAGTTTTTACTGTTATACATTTTCCCTTTGTATGGATAGGAGTTTTAGGAAACTACTCTAGGATTCTGGAAAAGATAACTAAGGCATAGTACTTTGAAAAGAAATGGTTCCAATAGAGTGGTTCATTGACTTCATCCAAAGGACTACCATCTGGATTTGTGGTATTTTTCCATTGAAAATTCTTAACTTGTCAGGGAGGTTAGGCATCTACCCAGTTATATTTAAATCTTTATTAATACAATATTTGAAACTTCATTATTTATTTCTTTTTTTCTCATTTCTCAAATGTGTTAAAAAAAAGGAAACAACATCACAATGCATGCGTTACAAGGCGAAAGGCTTGCTGCAGGGTGTAGAAGGTGTTGAATTTAACTCCAACACCTTCACTACTGTTGTACACACTGTATTTGGAATAGTAAATTATACTATTTAAACTTCCAGCACATCCCCAACAGCAAGTCGGGAAACCGTATGAATTGTAGTGGCATGCAGGGTGATGGCATGCGTTGTAACATCATACAACCATTAAAAAAGAAATATTTGTAAGATATATCTGAACCAATTCCACCTGGAGTGCATTATTTCACAAAGAATTTCAGAGTAGCATATCATTTGACAACTGTTGTGCTCTCATTTGTTCTGCATTTTTTATTACACGTCTACCATCATCCTCCAATCCAGCATCTATGGTACTCTTTTTTGCATGTACTTTTACTGGAAGGGTATCTATGCCATATTATTAAATGTGGGTCACTGAAAAAATAAGTGCTATAGTTATTTCTTCAGGATAAAAATATGCTATTGTTTTCGGGCTGTATCTTGTGGAGTATTTTCAGTGAATATCACTAGCCTTTACTACCAATATTGATAATATTGTATATACAATTTTAAGCATTCTTCTAAGCGAAGCGGTGCATTCAACTCCATTCAAGACAATGTCCTCAAATAGAAGTCAATGGGTTGTAAAATGGGGAGTCTAACGAGGCATCATTTTCCACCTTTTCCCTTTTTCTTCTTATAGAATTCTATTTTACCATCTTTTTCCATAGGTATTTCTGAATCTATAGACAGTTACAAAGCTGATGAGTTCAGCATTATTCTGGCTTGTTTTAATTAGGAGTGTATGCTTAAGTAGATCCTCCCCTTCTACCTTGCACGGTACTTTCAGAAAAATGGTCAATGTCTTTTGATGGATGAATGTTTTGTGTGATCCTTTGATCCACACATTAGGACACCTTTTAAACCAATCTTTTTTCCTACGTAAGAGTCCTGTCTAACTATAAAGTGCCTCATTCACAGTTAGCCAGTGATTCATTTTGACTATTTCTGGAACTCTCCTAGGGATCTATAGAGCAGTCCTTTTTTTCTTATCCTTCATTGTCGTTGTTTCGTCTGATTCATTGTCACCTCCTGCAGTGATAACTTTTGAAGTCCTTTGAGACTTTCATTAGCCTTTTTGTTTTTACATTATTTTTAAGTTGGGAATTAGTTAAATCATTGCTTAGTTTTCTTATTTGTGAGTTTTCACATTCAAGATCCCACCTCCACTTCCCTTCTAGTTCACATGTGCCGTCTCCCCTACTATGACACATGTACACTTTAGGTAGATACCTAAAGAGTGCTACATCAGCCCCTGTGCCATGTTTGACAGCACACGTATCACTGCAAAGTCTTTAGGGACAGCACCGACATGCTTACTTCTATAAAGAAGAAAACATTTGTAAATTAGCTTGCTGCTCAGTTCACTGACATAGCCCTCCTAAAGGAATGGCCACTCCGCCATTAGAATCTAAAAATGAGATGAGAGATTGAGGGGCATATTTACAAGAAATGACGCATCACTGCTTTGCGTAAACAATGCATCAAAGCAACTTGCGCTTCCGTATGACCGAATCCCATGCCATGGTTGCGTCGCATCGCGGTGGAAGGATCTGTGTACGCCATAAAAAATTACGTTATGTATGTGAGCCATGTTGTAATGAAATCTGACACATCTGCTGGCAAAGTGACACAGGGATGACTTACGGGTCTCAAAGTGACCCAAATCAGCCTTACGTCACTTTTGAGAGCGAATTGCATCAGAAAAGAACACAACCTGACGCATTGAGGAAAAACAATAGCACACTTCACAGAAGTCAGACATGAAGCAAATAGCAGGCAGTAGAAGCAAGCCATACCCCAGCACCAGCAGGATGTAGGATGTCTAGGCAGACTCCTAGGGGTAGTGGAAGTTGAACTTCAGTGAGGAGGCGAATGATATCTTGATCACGGAAGTGACACAGAACCAACAACAGCTGTTTGCCACCTTCAAATTACCACTAGGGAGAATAGAGGCCATTTGGCAGTCCATCGCGGAGAAGTTAAACGATGTGCGGCAAGCGAAGAGGACTATCATGTCTGCAAGGAGCGCTGGCATGATTGATATGGGTCTGCAATGTGTGCCACCTGTAGCGCAATGGGCTTGTACATAAGGCTGATGAACCATACACTACCTGATGGGAACAATGCAGGCCACCTTGCACCATGAGGCCACTGTGTGTTACTTGGGATAATGCACACAAATCTACACTGTAAAGCAAATGAATGGCATGGGCTTGTCAGAAGCGAAGGACCTCACCTTAGAGGGGAGTCAGGTGTGGGGTATGTGAAGTATCAACACATAGGAACATGCCAAGAGCCATTATATGGCATGATAATACATAGTACACAGCTGTCCTGATGTGCAGAGTGAGGCCACACGTGTCAGTTGCCATGGCAGGGGCCACCAGAACTCACAAAATTTACCAAATCTGACTGAATCAGGGTTAATGCAAATAATGCACGCTGGAGGACCATGTGTGTTGAAACCAAAGATGTTGTTTGGTCCCGGTGGGGCCCTGGTTGAGCAGTGCATTGTAAGTGCTGGCTTAGTCGCTTGAACTGCCACTGTGTCTGAATGGGGGGACATTGCATAGCAGGGAGGTGAGAATGGATATCTGTTGTGTCTCAGTACGAGGATGTGAAACAGGGATGCGGCAATGGACATGTAAAACTAGTCTGCCACCACAAAGGGCAGGAATCAGCGATGGTTAGAGACTGAGGTGGATGTGGCTAGTTATGTTGCAAACCTGAGTAGAAACATGTGGGGTACAGCTTGACCTATAGACCTTAATAACAGCTAGCCATGTCAGTCCATAGAATGTGGTCTCACCTACTGATGGTGTTGTAGGCACTTGGAGTCAATGTATGATCTGGGTTACGTGACTGAGTGGCATTACGTTTAGTGACTGGCACAAAATGAGTAGTGCCAAAGGAGGCATGTATTTCTACAAGCAAGGAGGCCTGAGTCAAAGGATGTGTTATGGTATTCAGATATCCAACTCAGACAATTATCAACTGTTGTTACTGTCCGTGCTAGCAACCTACCTAGTGTGACAGGGCCCATCCCCTCTGATTTGGTACACAGTGCCTCTTGTCCTCCTAGATGAAGCCAAGTGTGTATCCAAACAAATCAGTAGTTGCAAATTTGAAATACAAGGTAAGTACATGCCCACACACATTGCTGTAGAATAGGAAGGTTGTTCGGTGTGTAGAGTTGCCAGGATCTGTATTCAAAAATCAACTCTTGGCCACATGAATGCACAATGTGTATAAAATACTGCACTACAAGACACAGTGCATAGTGCACAGTTTGGAAGCCAGACGGCAGAATCATAACTAATTCATGACCAGTCTAACATCACCCGCAGGCGAGCAGTGGTCTCAAAACTGGCCACAGGAAAGGCAGGCACCCTGGGGATTGGGTGGAATAAGACCAATAGTAGTGTCAATATCCCAAAACATGATCAGCATAGTTATCATGTAAAAGAATGCATAGCACCTTGGCAGATGTGGATCTGACCTCTTCCCATACGTCCAGAAATTGTAGATCCAGTGACCTGTGCAACTGTGTTACAGTATGTGTCAAAAGAGAACAAGAATTGGCATAGCCAATAGGTCTCGCTTATGGGACCTTATAAGTATTTTGTTTTGCAGCACAATATCCTTGTTACTAAATACTTATAAGGTCCCACAAGCGAGACCTATTGGCTAAGCCAATGCTTGTTTCTACATCCAGCGCCTCACACCGCAGTGTTGTTCCCTTTAAGTGCATCTGAACAACAGGGGGAAAGAAGAGAGCACGTGAAAGTACCAGACATAAGGAGGCAGAAGCTAGAGAGGGGGGAGAGGCTATGGGCGGAAAACGAGAGCAGAAAGGCGGGCGGGGAGCGCGAATTGTCGAAGGAAAGTCAAAGAGAGTGGGTGAAAAAGACGGGGGTGCGAAGAGAAGCTGCGCGGAGGAAGGAGGGAAGTGGAGACGGGGGAGAAAGAGAGAAGAAAGCTGAACAGGGAGGGTTTAGGAAAACAGAGTGGAGGAGTGGGGAGAAAAGGACGAGAGGCTGCGGGGGCGGTAGGAGAGGAGGGAGGCATGGTCCGACAGGAGAGGAGGGGAGCGAAAAAAAAATTACCGGCAGGGTGGGAGAGAGAGAGGGATAGAGAGAGGAGGGGTAAAGAGCGCGGGAGGCAGAGACTCTGTTACCAAACATGGCGCTTGTGCAATACGAGACGAGCGAGCAGCGAGGGAGGGGTGAAGGACACTGCATAATTTGCTGAGGTTGAGCAATGCTGGTTTACAAATGTGTTATGGTAATTGGACCTTCAAGGGTTTTAATTGTCTTTATGTTTCAAATATTAATTTAATTATCTACAATCGTACGACCTGATATATTTGATGCCGTTAATGCACAACAACTGTGACAAATGTTTTTTAAGTCAATTTCTGTTTGTCACTAAACAATGATCTTTTTGAGACAAAAGAGAGCAAAAGAAAGGGTGTATGTGAAAGAGTATTCAGATTTAATATTTGTTACAAGGGTACAGGATAGATATACAACGTTGTAAGAGAACATACAAATAAATTGATCTACAAAAATTCTCTATACAACAATTGCAAGAGCTTTTCTACCTATTTACAATCTAATTTATTATCCGGTAGAAAAAGCAAGCGTCGACGTTTCGGTCTCTATTCTTGCGTTTCCGAGACCATCCTCAGGACATAAAAAATCATATCTTGGGAGACCCTAAAAATAACAAAGATGCCATTAAAAAACCATCTAAGTATCCTAGGCTTAGGAAATAAGCAGTTATCAAAATATATAACACCCTAAGCTCTCAATATTTTATAAAACAAAATACATTGTATATCTATTTACATATCATTCTAGATTTTGATTCAGAATTATCTAAGTTATACATCCCAAATGGTTACTTCCATCAAATGCAATCATTGTATAGATGTCTATTTCACAATTAAATTGTTTTCTGATTCAACACTAAATGATATAGTGCCTTGAATGATTTAAAAATGACCTTTCAAAAAAAGCGGTTTGCATGATTGTCAAAGCAGAAGGATAAAGAGTCACTCATGCTTGAACTGTGGTTACATTTACAAGAAAACATTGGTTTGTAATAATACTTCAATTTCAGTTATTAAATAATGTCTATATGTCTTGGAACAATACAATCCATTATTTATTGCATTTACTTGAAAATGATGTCTTGGCCTTAAAGAGTGTCATGTATGTATATAAAAAATTACCTCAACCACGGAAGTTCTGATTATAGTGGTAATGTGCGACACGGCATAAATCGAAATGATTGTATCTCTCTTAGTAGAATAACCTGCATCACAACCAATAGAAATGTCTGTTTGAGAACACTGGCCTTAGAGACAATATTTTGACTGACATCGACATCCACCAGATAAATATATCTTCCATGAGATCGGTCTATGGAACTACTCTATGTCCTTTGCTAGTTTTTCAGATAACTTAAAAACAACCGGGACTGAACATTAGTCTCTAAAGGATTGAAGACATAACACTCAGTGTAATTACTAAATGCTGGTTTATACTAATTTTTCTAAAAAACCGGAGAGAGTGGGGGGGGGGGGGTGAACCTCTATTTCTTTATATCGAGCAACAAAATTTAAGAATACAAATTTATTTATAAGAAATATCACTACATGGATCGCATTATCGTGCAAGCGACAAAGAACAAACTGTCTCAGCATGGTCAATAAATACCTGTTTGAAGTCCTTATTCGCCTGACTTCATAGATGTATAGAAAAGGAATTGGGCAGATAAAATATCTGTGGACAGGTGGAGAGAAGCAATTCATTCCTATGCTTGTGTTACTCTTAAACAAATATAGTCTCTCACTATCATCTTATTTTGTACCTCAATCAGTCCGATCCGATATTAACCGTTAGGATTTAGTTAATCAAACACATAAGTTAATGTTATAGTAGGGGGCCTACAAAACTATGACATTTTAAAATACTAGTGTGGGACCTCCAATATTATGAGGCTTTCAATAGGTTTATTCAGAGAGTAACATACCTAAGAAAATTTTGAAAATCTCCTATCGTGTTATTCTGGCGTTTGTAGTTACAACGTTGAGTCTATCGCAGTCAGCTCTCAACAACTAAAAAACACCAAAAATGTGTATTAGTTAAAGGTTCAGTATAGAATTTAAGCCAAGCAAGTAGAGGGGAATTAGGGGGGGAATTATCTAAATTGCCTGCTCTGTCAAATACCTGAATTTTTTTTGCTGCAGCCCGTCACTTCCAAGTCAGTTCAGGAGCAAGAATGAATGCATGTAACCCGAAGCTTTTTAAAGGGCTTCGTTTGGAGATCAAAAGAGGACTTTCATTTAGAGATCAAAAGAGGACTATCGTTTGTCAAAGGGTCCCATGTGTCTGATAGCAAACTGGCGGCCATCTTGGAAGGTGATATTTTACATATAATTACATATAATTCATATAATTCACATGTAATTCGAGGTTGCTAGTCAAAGTGTAGCTTCATCTTAAAACATAAAAAACACAATATGGCAAAATTACTGTTCATCAAAGCAAAATATTAAATTTTGTAATTTTTCGTTGCATAATTACACAGGCTCTCATTAAAAATACAAAGTTCACCAAAGGTTGCCAAACAGTCGTATACCCTACTAATAACTGCAAAGAAATGCTCCATATATAACTAATGGAACAAAGCAGTCTATATTCATATTGGCCAATTATAACTTCCACAGTAAGCATGGTTTATAGGTTTGGCAACTCAGTAGTATTGATTGCTTTCAGTAGATTGTTGTACATTATCAAAAAAATAATATATGTTAGAGGTTCAAAGTAGACAATAAGCTGTGCCACAACAATACGGATCAATCCAAAGAAAAGAGAGAAAATCCCTCCTGGATCCATACCAGTTTACAACTACTGTTGTTGATAACAATTGTTTGAAATTTGGACACTAGCATAATTGAGAAAAACCTGAAACAACATTTCATGTATCAAAATAAGTCATCAGGATTCACCGACAAGCCAAGGAGTGCCATTCTGTTGCACTGTTTAGACCTTTTTCTATCGTGTTGGTATTGCAGATATATTTTCCTTCTCATAAGGTCAAAATCCGGTCAACATTCTGTTGCCTCTTCGTGGGTTTGACTACATCAATGACCCACCAGGTCATTTGATTAAAGGCGTGTCCTGTCCTCAAATAATGTTCAACCAAGGGGGCATTTTCAACCTTGCATCTAATGCGGGATTGATGTTGCAAAATCCTCTTTTTTATGGGCTGAATTGTCTTCCCAATATAGTGCAAATTGCACGGGCATTTTATGCAATACACCACATTAGTGGTGTTGCAGTTTGAAAATGACCTTAATGTAAAATTTACACCATTGATGTTACATGTTTTCACAGTTTGTGTGGTGTGGCAGGCCTGACAGTTGCTGCATTTATGATGGGCAACAATAGGTACCAGTTGTTTCATATTATCAACCACATTATTGTCTTTCGTACTGTCATAGGCTCTCACAAGACGGTCTTGTAAATTTGTACCTCTTTTGAAGGCAAAGAGTGGTATATTGGGTTGCTCACTTTTGTGTACCGGTTTACAAATGTGGGCAGTTTGTGAGTAACGTCTGTTCCAAAGCACGGGGAAGAGATGACACCACGCCAAGAAACTCGAGGCTCGCCTCTCCATTCTGCTATTTTCTTTCCTTTTCGGCCATCTCCTGACGTTGCCTGGAAGGAAAGGGCCGGGTGCCCCATAATGGGGTCTGCGGTGGGGAGTTATACCGCACACAGCTCTCACAAAACGGCACGGTTCACTCCCATGAACTTCTGCAAGCCCTGGAGAACCAATTATGATGAGAGCTGGATTAAAAACAGAAGCAATATGCTTTACCCGGGCAATGAACAATTAGTTCCCGTACCAAATCGAAAGAAAAATAGAAAATTCTATGTGAAACAAACACACAGATGAAACAACATACACTTTGTGGGAGGGGGGAGGTGCTGGTGTGGGAGGAGTGCTGCTACGGCAACTGCTACGGGCTGGGGAGGGGGAGGAGAAATGAAAGGAAAGGCTGTGTTTGCGGGGAGAGAGAGGGGAGGTGCTGGTGTGGGAGGGGGGAGGTGCTGGTGTGGGAGGAGTGCTGCTACGGCAAGGCTGTGTTTGCGGGGAGAGAGAGGGGAGGTGCTGGTGTGGGAGGGGGGAGTTGCTGGTGTGGGAGGAGTGCAGCTAGGGGAGGAGAAGCCCTGGCCGTGAATGCTTGTGCATGTTCACGTGAACTGCAAGAAAACGCCGGGCTGAAAGCCCTTAGTTTGAAGAGGATTTTGCCGATATGAATTCTCGCTCCGCTCGATGCGCATGCGCGCATCGATAGGTCGCGAGACCTAAAAAGTAAGCCTTATCACACAGTGGTTGTATAAAGTATGCAGAGATACTGCCATCTGAAAGGCAACTACAGTGTAATGTGGACTCTATGGATCACTGACCGAAAAAATATATAGTTGGCAAAATATAGACGCCAGAATATCGACATCAAAAATATCGACACCCTATCTACAACAGTGTAAGTACAAAAATATAGAAAAAAAATATTGATGTCAAAAATATTGTTGTAAAAAATATTGTTATTTTAAAATGTTTAAAAGTTAATGTAAAACATAGTAAACAATATATATAATGAAAGTAAACATAGTTAAAATATTAAAAAGTATATAAAAATAATAACTAACAGATATACTAACAGATATACTGTAAAAATAAATTAAACATATATATTTAAAATATAATGTATATAGTTAGTCCATAAAAAGTAACACTAGGGAAAGCGTTTGATAGCCTAGGGGTAATAATTACTATTCCCACTCCAAAGAGTGCAACAGTAGGGAAAGTGTTGGATAGCATAGCGGCTAAAATTACTATTCCCACTTCAGTGAGTGCAACAGTAGGGAAAGCGTTGGATAGCGTAGGGGTAAAATTACTATTCCCACTCCAGTGAGTGCAACAGGAGGGAAAACGTTGGATAGTGTAGGTTTAAAAATTACTAATCCCACTCCAGAGAGTGCAACAGTAGGTAAAGCATTGGATTGCATAACTGTTCAAATTACTATTCCCACTCCAAAGGGTGCAACAGTAGGGAAAGCGTTGGATAGCGTAGGGGTAATAATTACTATTCCCACTACAGAGAGTGCGGGCCCGATTCACAGAATGAACTTAAGACTCAATCCTAAACTTACTACTATTTTGGTATTCACAGAATGCACTTACTACTTTTGGCATTCACAGAATGAACTTACTACTTTTGGTATTCACAGAAGTTAGGATTTTGTCTTAAGTGTGTCTTACGACAAACTTAAGACAGACTTAAGACAGACTTAAGACAACATCCTAACTTTTGTGAATACCAAAAGTAGTACGTTCATTCTGTGAATTCCAAAAGTAGTAAGTGCATTCTGTGAATACCAAAATAGTAGTAAGTTTAGGATTGAGTCTTAAGTTCATTCTGTGAATAGGGCCCTGCAACAGTAGGTAAAGCATTGGATTGCATAACTGTTAAAATTACTATCCCCACTCCAAAGAGTGCAACAGTAGGGAAAGTGTTGGATACCGTAGGGGATAAAATTACTATTCCCACACCAGAGAGTGCAACAGTAGAGAAAGCGTTGGATTACTGAAATGTAGAGCTTTAACTTCCCTTTTGAAGGCAAATGTTGAGGGTATAAGTCTTGTTTCCACTGGTAGGGAGTTCCATATTCTCGTGGCAATGCCAGAGAATGTTCGCCTGTGGGGTTTAAGTTTAAATTTCTTTGGTTTAAGTAGCAGAGTTCTGGTACTCCTTAAGGACCGGGAGCCACCAAAGAGTTCCAGCTTGTTTGAAAGGTAGAGTAGGGTATTGAAGTGAAGTGCTCTATGGGTCATACACACAATTTTTAGGTGGATCCTTGCCTTGAAAGGAAGACAGTTGAGCCAATTCAGGTCCGGCGAGATGTGGTTGGTTTTCTCGGAGCCAATGGTGAGTTTAGTAGCCGCCGATTTGAAATCTTTTTGGGGGAGGTAGGGTTTGAGTTTTCTAAAGATGCTCAAATGGAAGGTCGCTCCTTTGGTCAATGCTCTGATCTTGCATGTTTAGGTTCTTATCTAACACAATTCCCAGAGATTTTGTGGAATCAATGATGTGAGGCGTGCAATTGAGAGCAGTGAGGTTACATAGATATTTCACAAAAGTGAGGGATTGCCTAGTGGGTGAGATGAGGAGGAATTCTCTTCTAAGGGCTTTTAGTTTGAGATGGTTGGAGGTTAGCCAGTTCAGGGTTTTGAGCAGGGTTCCATTAAGTGACTTGATGTCTTCTGGGGAGGCTATTTTCATTTACAGTTGGGTGTCATCCGCATTCATGTGATATTGGATATTGGATGCTTTGAGGACTACAGTCAGTGGTTCAATGAAAAGGTTATAGAGCGTGGGGGAGAGGGAGGCCCCTTGGGGGATTGTTGAAACTAAGGTCGGGGACAATCGATATTTGCCCGGCTGTATCGCCTCTTTAACCCACAGAATATTAATTAATGAAGAGGCAGGCGCTGGAGACTGGAAGGCAGGAAACAAGGTTTATTCTCTCCGGAGGAGAACACATCAGTTAGACAGCAGGTATCGTCATGAGGTGCTCTACCCGCATCTCTGAGGCCTGGCCTCTTATACACAGGTTTATTACTTTATTACATATTACATATTCATGGCAATGCTTTGATGTACGGAAAGACATTCTCGGAATCCCCGCTCCAAGCCCGTTCCCACACACATTTACAGTTGAAGTCCCACCCCGGTCACAACAGGTGATGATTATCGCGCAGCTGGACATTCCGCCGATTCACGGAATGTGGGGGTTCGATCGGATCCCATAGGGTGGGGGCTTTGATCAACTCGAGGGTCCTTTGATGAGGGAAGCTTCCTACTGTACGGGGAGGGGCAATAAACAGTATCGGCAGAGCTAGGTGCCGGCCTGGGAACGAGGAAGACAAACGGGCACACAGGAAAAGGGGGTTTGCCTCAAAAGGGCCTGGGACCATGAAAGGAATGAAGGGAGGTGTCGCGCTGGGAACAGGATGGGGTTCTGAGGCAGAGCTGCGTTGGAGGGGGGGTTTATGACCCAAGGCATGTGCGAGCGGGGGGTTTGTCAGGGCGCGGGGGGAATGCCTGCGAGGCCGAGGGAGAGAGAGAGAGAGACGCGCTGGCTATCAGCGAGGAGCAGGGAGGCCATGGTGCTCAAAATGGCTGCCGCTTACGTGCACGAATGGGTTCGAGAAGAGCAAGATGGTGCCGATAATGTTGACGTTTTCGGCCTAACTTTCAACAGTCCTTCCTTTTCAACATATCTAGCCAACTTGTCTATTCAAGGTCTATCTTCATCAAATCCCTAACCTCGGCATCATATAATGCTCCCATGCGTTCGCTTCCAAAGTCCACAGTCTTAGGGCAAATACAATTCGTACATAATGAACACAGAGGCGGCAGACATTGAATTCCTAAGCATAGACCACATATTACAACTACAGGAATTAGGATAATGGTGAACAGTCTCCAGCCCCAGTCCTTAACGGTGTTCCAAAACCAACCACCAAGCGACCATTCTTCCTGCTCCTGGTGGACTTCTGAAGAGAGTCTGTGAAGATGTTCGATAGCTTTGTACACTGAGGGTGAGTTGTCCGGTATGTATGTACAGCAGCTGGACCCAATAATGCGGCATGCTCCACCACGGTCCGCAAGAACCACATCTAGGACAAGGCGGTTCTGGAGGGCCACCAAGCGGACTGCTTGGAGCTCGGCGGTGTTGTTAGCAAAAATACCAGCAGTGATGTTCATTGTTGTCTCAACAGCCTGAGTCAGATGTCGGATGGCACGACTGTTTGCCATCGGGCCCCAGAGGGGAACAAGTCCCTTCATGGCATCGAGGAACTGTGCTCCTGTTGAGTCGGCTTGCTCGATGTCCTTGGCTCGCTTTTGTCTATGATGATTCGCTGGGGCCACATAAGTCGGAGGAAGGATGAAAGAGATGAAACAAGTGCCCCCCCAGCCTTTGGGGAGCCAGGTGTAGGCCTTTGTGCCGTAGACGAAATACATGTTTGGGGACGACACAAAGGAAGGAGGATCCGAGGAGTCCAAAGTTCGGGTAAAGCGGCAAGCACTGTGGCCCACCTGTTGTGTCCCATGTCCTTCTATGCACATGTGGCCTGTGACGTTGATGACTGACAGGGCCACAGTCAGGGTGGCAGCCGTCCGTTTCCGTAGGTAGGAGAAGGTGGGTCTGGTTGGATTGTTGAACACTTGCATTTCGATTCGTTCTTTAGCAGGGATGTCCATTTGGATTGAGTCGTTGGAGGTCTGCGGGCAGAAGTGCATCTTCGTTTTGTTTCGCCGGACCCCGTGGGAGAAATGCGTTACGGTTTTGCTGGAGGTGGCATTGTCCTTATAGCTGTCTTGCAGGAGGATCAGCCAAGCAAGGCAAGAACCATGAACTGAGAAGGGCGAAGGGATGAATGGTATCGAGTGTCCAGTGGCGTGGGGTAGCAACCCACAGATCCAACAGTTGGTAGCCTTGGTGGCGAGATTGTGTTGGTGAAGTAGTTGTACGAAAGAGTTATTCCAAAACTCCTTTCGTCTCTCTCGGAGTTGAGGAGAGAGCGAAATCAGATAATGTTCCTTTATGGTGGTAGGCTGAGCGGTGGTCAAGAATGTTTCGTGAGCGGGTGCATTCTCTTCCACAATCCAGAGTGTGGTCATGAGGAGAAAGCGAAAAAGGATTGCGATGAAGAGTGCAATCGTCTTTGAGCTGTGGAGTCTGTCTGTTCTTGGGTTTCTGTAGTGGGTATTTCCTGTTGTCCCCATCATCTTCTTATTTGGCGCTTCCATCATCTTCTTATCTGGCGCTTCCATCATCTTCATTTTCAAGGTGCTCGGTAGTGGGCAGAACCACAGACTTAGTTTAGCTTCTCTCCAGGTAACCCTTGGTAGTTTTGGGTCACCGTTCTGAGACCTTTTAACCTAGTCAGTGGCCTACTTAGCCGAAGCTCCCTCCTTTCGACGCAGGAAATACCCTTCTCGAGATGGCACAGTGGGATCAGAATGTTTTGAAAGTTCAAGTGTCTCTGTGTCGGGATAACAGTTCAATGATGGTCGGTCTTTGTTCAGGAGCTCTTCTTGGGTACTGACGTTGTCTGTCGTGGCCAGGGCTGAGGAGACCTTTTTGCAGTGATGGGCGTGCAGCCAGTGCTTCTTCCCCTCCACTCGAAGAGCTGTCCGAGTGGTGATCAACACTTGCCAGGGGCCCGTCCACCGGGGTTCCAAACTCTTCGACCGCTGAAAATTCCGGATCAGCACGAAATCCCCAGGTTGGATGGCGTGACCCGGACCCCTGGAAGCATCGGGGATGGCCTGCTGCACCTGCTGATGAATGACAGACAGAGTTTCAGTCAATTTATACAGATAATCAGACATTAGGACGTCCGGGACGTCATGAATGGAAGTTGGTTTCGGTGCAGACCAGATACTCATGGGTCGGCCGAAAACAACCTCATAAGGGGTTAAGTGATGTCTGGTGGGGGTGGAACGCATCGATAGCAATGCCAGTGGGAGGGCATCTGGCCATTTCAGACCCGTGGTAGCTACTATCTTGGCCAGTTTAAGCTTTAGTGTGGCATTGTGTCGTTCAACAAGTCCAGCGGACTGGGGTGAAAGACTGCGTGAAATTTCTGTTTAATGCCCAACCCCCGTAAGATGAATTGGATGACTTCGGCTATGAAGTGGGGGCCGTTATCGCTCCATAAAATACGACAAAGGCCGTAACGGGGGAAAAACTCCTTTAATAGTACTTTTGCGGTGGCCATAGCAGTGTTGTCACGGGTTGGGTATGCTTCCACCCATTTGCTAAAGGCGCACACCACGACAAGTACATATTTCAGGCCTTGGCACCTGTCTAGCTGGATGTAGTCCATTTGCAGGACCTCAAATGGGTGGTTTGGGACCCCAAATCCTCCCCGGGGCACTACAGTTCCTTTCCCGGGGTTGTGTTGCAGGCATATCAAGCATTGTTGGACCAGACGTTTGGCGGAATCTGTGATTTTATCATTGTGCCAAACTCGGGAGACAAGTTCAATCATGGGGGCTGATCCTATGTGGGCAGGGGAGTGTGCCATAGCCAGTATGGGAATCAGGTATGAATCAGGTAGCAACCATTTGTTCGTGTCTCTTGTCCGCCAGCAGCCTTCATCGTCTTTTAATCCCACCCGTGTCCATTCAGTCAACTCGTGTTGTGTGCTAGCCGTTTGAATGTCCCTGATAGTGTCTCTAGCGTCAGTCCATTTTTCTGCTTGTGACCTGGTCACGTACATATGTGTTGTCGTCCTATTTTCAGCTGTCGTTCGGGCAGTGATGTCGGCTAGTGCATTTCCCTGTCCAATAATGTCTGTCACCTTTTTGTGTGCCTGGCATTTGATGACGGCGAGCTTCTTGGGGAGGAGGACAGCTTCGATCAAGGCGGAGACTAGATCCCCGTGCAAAATGGGGGTGCCGTGTGAGGTCAAGAATCCCCTTTCCCTCCAAAGGAGCCCAAAATGGTGAACCACCCCGAAGGCATACTGGCTGTCGGTGTAAATGTTCGCTGTGGTTCCTGTTGCCAGGATGCAGGCTCGTGTCAAAGCAATCAGTTCCGCTGCCTGGGCAGATCGCTGTGTGATGCGGGCTGTTTCTACTACGGTTCGAGCCGTGGTGACTGCATAGGCAGCGGAAGTGGTACCATCGGAGAGTTTGATGCAAGAACCGTCCACCCACAGCTCCCCGTCGGGGTCAGGGAAAGCCGTGTCTCTGAGATCAACCCTACTTTTCGTCTGTTTGTCCGTAAGAGTCACGCAGTCATGTACAGGGTGCACATTGGGATCGTTCTCTGGCAAGGGTAACAGAGTTGCCGGGTTCAGTGTGGTGCATCTTTTCAGGGTGATATGGGGCGCAAGCAAAGTCAGTTCGTACCCAGTCAGTCGTGCACTTGTCAGATGTTGCGTCTTGGTTTGGTTCAAGAGGGTGTCGACTGCATGGGGTACCAGTACCGTGAGGGAATTCGAGAGTACAATCCCCTCACTCTGTCGGATAGAGATTGCAGCAGCAGCTACAGCTCAAAGGCAGGCAGGCAAGGCTCTGGCGACAGGGTCAAGAGTGGCAGAGAAGTAAGCGCACGGTCGTTGCCTAGGGCCGATGGCCTGGGTCAGGACAGATAAAGCGCACCCCTCCCTTTCGTGAGTGTAAAGGGAGAAGGGCTTTTTGTAATCAGGGGTACCTAGGACGGGGGCTGAACAAAGGGCATCTCGTAGTTCCGTGAAGGAAGTTTGACACTCAGGGGTCCAAGGGAGTGGGAAAGGGACGTCTTTACTTAGCAGAGAAAGCAGTGGTTTCACAACGAGGCTAAAGTTTGGTAACCACTGTCGGCAGAAGGAGGTGAGGCCTAATAGGGAGCGAACCTGCTTCTGGGTCTTAGGGACAGGAGTATCTAGAATGGTTTGGATTCGATCAGGAGTGAGTTTTCTTCCTTCTTTGGACAAAAGGTGGCCTAGGTAAGTGACCTGGGGTTGGCAGAATTGCAACTTCTTCTTGGAGACCTTGTGGCCATTTTCCGCAAGGAGTTGAATGGTGGCTGTGACTGCTAATGGAGTGGTGTCGGCTGCTAAGAGGATGTCATCGACATATTGCACTAACACCACTCCGTCGGGTAACTGGACTTGATCTAGTTGTCTCTTGAGGGCCTGGCTGTAGATGCTAGGGCTTTCTGTGTAGCCCTGGGGTGCTCGGCAGAATCTATATGAGCGGTTTCTTAGGGTGAAGCCGAAGAGGTATCGGCTGTCTGGGTGGATGGGGATGGAAAAGAATGCATTTTTGAGATCAATGACAGTGAAGGTGGTGGCAGTAGAAGGAATCAAAGTCAGGATGGTGGTGATGTCCGAGACCACAGGGTACTGGGGTACCACCACTTTGTTGATCTCTCGAAGGTCAATGATAAAACGGTATGCTTTCTCATCTCCCTCTCCCTGTTTCTTGATGATGGGCAAGATAGGGCTGTTGCAAATGTTACTAATCACTTCCTCTACCACTCCTGCGTCTATCAGTGACTGAATAATCTTTACCAATGCCTTCTCGCCCTCGGGCGATATCCGATATTGTGGGAGTTTTGGGAGTGTTGCGTCTGATCGGACAGTAATGTGCACTGGGTCAATCAACATGCGCCCTATGTCTGAGTCCGCCTTGGCCCACAGATACGGAGGCAGAGTGTCAAGCAGGGATGTGTCAGCGTCGGTGATGGAAAACATGCGTCGGGGAGGGCAATGTCTTAGCAGGACGGGATTGTCGTAAAGGAAAACTCGAACTCCGTCTTGGGAGCATCTGATCGTTGCTCGGAAGTGTTTCAATAAGTCAAGTCCCATAATGGCGTCTGGGCTATTTGAGGAAAGCAAAAACGTGGTGTCAGTGGTGTTATTTTCTACGTCAAAGAGGATCGGGGCAGACAAAGGGTTAGTGGAGGGCGTTCCATCGAAACCTGTCGATGTTATAAGTGAGCCAGACAAGGGTGCCCCCGGAATCAGTCGTTTAGATAACGCACTACGTGTTGCGCCAGTGTCTACCAAAAATGGAGACTTGGTACCCAGGACCTTAGCAGGGACGTAAGGGCCTTGCTGGTCAACATAGAGCTCGACTGGATCCCTCCCTTGCCCTTGGCTGTCCTATGCAAAGTTGTGGGCGTCATCGTAGTCAGATTGCTGGTATTGATTCTGTCTGGGTCGATCAAACATATTCGGTCTACCTGATCTGTCGTTAGTCGTGTCATTTGGGGGCCCTCGCTGTTGTCCCTTACTTCTCGGTCCACTTGCTACGTCCTTGGGGTCTTTGTTCCTGATTATGTCCAGAAGAACTGGGCACTGGGATTTCCAATGGCCAGTTCCTTTGCAGAAAGCACACTGGTCCTGTCTAAGGTCTGTACGTCCACTGTGGGGAGTCAGGGTGCGGTCCTGGGGAAACGCAGCCTTAGGGGCGTTTGTCTGATAGTTTCCCCGGTATTGGTCTCGCCCTATAGTCACCCCTTGCAGTTGGGCCATCATCACCCTCTCTTTCAAGTCCTTCTTCTTTTTCTCTGTTGCCCTATCGTTTTCATTTTTCTGATGTTCATAATATTGGGCCATCTGGAGGATAGCCGTAGGTTTGGAGGCTGCCCAACTACTCTCGCTAGCCTGCAGTTTCTGGGAGACCTCCGACAACAGACCCTTGACATAATTCTGGACAAACAGATGGTGTCCGGTTGCAGTGGTCATGTCCTGGCCGCTGTAATCGGAGAACACCGTTTCAAACCGGGAGAAGTATTCTGATACATCCTCCTGGGGTTTCTGGCGACAGGCCGTTACTATCGACCAGTCCACTTTCTTTTCTGGGATCAGGGTTTTTAATTTCTGTACAATTTTATCTGGAAGGTCTAGAATGGTTTTTAAAGGCTTTTGTCCAGGTCCTCGTTGTTTATCGAAGGTATCGAGTTGTGACCAGGTGTGTCCGAACAGCTCAAGGTGGTCGACTTTCCGGATTTGCTTCCACACATCAGCTGGTAGACATAACCCGAAAAACAAGTCGATGTCAGCCAGGGTCATGATTGTTGAACCTAGGGCTGTACCCAATTCAGTATAGAAGGCAGTGGGGTTTTTACGCAGGTCAGGCAGAGATTTCCGGAATGTCAGAATCTCTTGCCGGTCCCATGGCTGGTAGACCCAGTTGTACACTACCCTTCCCTTTGCATCTTGGTTGTTTGCATCATCGTGAGTCCCTGTACCTCGGGGAGGAACCCAGTAAGGGGCAGCCTCTCGTATCGGCATCATGGTGTTAGATTGCTCGGTTGGTGGCTCGGTCACTACGGAGGTCGTGGGTTTAGTTCCCGACTCTCGTTCAGTGAGGTGGCGAAAAACCTCAAGCGTACGCATAAGGAGGTCCGTCACATCACACTCGCCCTCATCCCCGATATCGACCTTCCGATACAGAGTCGTAAGGCTCTCGGGACCTTTGTCTCGATATCGGTCCTCGTATGTGTTCAAGACATGGTAACACAGTCGTACGGTAAAATGTCGTCTGTGACTCCCTGTATACGATTTAAACATATCCGTGATGTACTCTTCACCTTCCTTCCTTTCTACCAGTGTCCTTGCTATCCTGTCGATCCCTGTTCGCTCATCTTTGCTTAGTCTGTTTGCTCTTGCAGAACCAGCCCTTCGGGTCTCGGGGTCGTCTAACGTTGTCGTCGACGTAGTATTTAATGCAAGGGGTTCGGCCGGTACAGAGGCCATGGGGGCCGAAGCTGTGGCGGTACCCTCGTTCGTACCTGGGGGTGGTGGGTGCTGTGTCAAGGGTTGGGAAGGGGCATATGGAGGGGGCATGTAGATGATCGGAGGACCTAACAGCAGATCATCGTTGGCTCGTTGTTTCGAGGGTAGATCAGGGTAAAGCGTGGAGGACGTTCTAACCGGGCACTGGCTTGAGGTTTCCCTTTCTAGTTTCTGTTTGGCTTTCTCCCTTTCCTTTATCTCTTCTTCTAATTTCTGAGCAGCTAGGTGGGCTGCTTTTCGCAGCTCTTTTTCCAACCTACTCTCAATTTTCCTTTTACGTTGTTCAGTTTCTTTGCGCCACATGCCGAAACTATCAAGCATAGTGGGTGTTGTCTTGTTTTTACCAAGGGCTGTTTCTAGCGCATTTATTTTGTCATTATCGAAGGATCCTATCAGTGGCCACTGACTTTCTCGATCCTTTTTCGTATATTTATGCCATAGTTTGCTATAGGCTATAGCGATCAATCCATGCTTCATGAACATGTCCTTATTAGGGGTGCCTTCCAGTGGAGCCGGATGGTTCACCTCTAATAAGCGGTCCGGGCTAAACAGGCTACCAATCAGTGGGGAGAAGACAGACATGACGGAGCACAATGGGGACAAAAAGTCAGCACTGCCTATCTTATCACTGTGTGCAAAGACTAGACAGAATATTCCTATTCTACGTTGTTTGCAGGCAGTGAATACCTCATGAACCAATATCAAATAGTTAACGTTCGGTAAAAATAAATAATTCGGTGGGGAGAATAAGTAGGCCCGCAAAGGTCTGCGTTACCTACCCTTTCGCTATCTGTAAAAAGGGGAGGGGGGGGCCCTTTCCTGTTTGCAGACAGAGAATCTCCAGAAAACGGTCTGCGAACAATAGTTCAGTTTCAAGTAATTAATCAGTGAGGGAGGAAGATGGGCGCGGCGGTTGCATTACCTATCCTCCACTGCTTGCAAAGAGAGAGCCTGTTGTTTCTCCGTTTGCAGACAGTGGATCTCCAAATAAATTAACAATGAGTAATACTAGTATTTTCTAAACAATTCAAATAATCATTTCGCCATTCGTCGTGTTTACACGACCTTACCCGGACCGCATGGACAGTTTCTTGTCTTCCGAATCCAGCGCCCGATCGTCCTCTTTTCCTCGTAATCTTCGCGGCACTCCTGATGGTTCCCAGTCAGGACCGTAGATCACTCGAGAGAGGTCTGTTCGGAACCAGTGAAGTTCGGATGATCGGCTGTCAGACGAGGGTCTATCGGACAGGCGCGCTCCCGATCGTTGCAGTCATTCACTCTGTCGTCAGGACCTCTCCCACTGGATCCACGAGTCGCTGATGGGCCCCACGTTTGGGACGCCAATTGTTGAAACTAAGGTCGGGGACAATCGATATTTGCCCGGCTGTATCGCCTCTTTAACCCACAGAATATTAATTAATGAAGAGGCAGGCGCTGGAGACTGGAAGGCAGGAAACAAGGTTTATTCTCTCCGGAGGAGAACACATCAGTTAGACAGCAGGTATCGTCATGAGGTGCTCTACCCGCATCTCTGATGCCTGGCCTCTTATACACAGGTTTATTACTTTATTACATATTACATATTCATGGCAATGCTTTGATGTACGGAAAGACATTCTCGGAATCCCCGCTCCAAGCCCGTTCCCACACACATTAACAGTTGAAGTCCCACCCCGGTCACAACAGGTGATGATTATCGCGCAGCTGGACATTCCGCCGATTCACGGAATGTGGGGGTTCGATCGGATCCCATAGGGTGGGGGCTTTGATCAACTCGAGGGTCCTTTGATGAGGGAAGCTTCCTACTGTACGGGGAGGGGCAATAAACAGTATCGGCAGAGCTAGGTGCCGGCCTGGGAACGAGGAAGACAAACGGGCACACAGGAAAAGGGGGTTTGCCTCAAAAGGGCCTGGGACCATGAAAGGAATGAAGGGAGGTGTCGCGCTGGGAACAGGATGGGGTTCTGAGGCAGAGCTGCGTTGGAGGGGGGGTTTATGACCCAAGGCATGTGCGAGCGGGGGGTTTGTCAGGGCGCGGGGGGAATGCCTGCGAGGCCGAGGGAGAGAGAGAGAGAGGCGCGCTGGCTATCAGCGAGGAGCAGGGAGGCCATGGTGCTCAAAATGGCTGCCGCTTACGTGCACGAATGGGTTCGAGAAGAGCAAGATGGTGCCGATAATGTTGACGTTTTCGGCCTAACTTTCAACAGGATACCCCGGGTGCTGGGACTAGGGTTAGATAGGGTCTGATTGGATTTGACGCTTTGTTTTCTATTGTTGAGGAACAAGGCAAACCATTTAGGGACCATGCCTGAGAACCCCATCCTGCATTTCAAGAGCATGAGTAGATTGTCATGTTTGACAGTGTTGAATGCGGATCGGAGATCGAGAAGAATTATTAGGCAAGCTTCATTTTGGTCAAGCAAAGTGAGAGCGTCATCCATTATATGAGTCATGGCCGCTTCGGTGCTGTGGCCAGGGTGGAAGCCCGGTTGGAATTGGTCGAGAATTTGGAATTACTCAATGTGTTTGTGCAGTTGATCATGCACACATTTCTCCAGGAGTTTAGCAAGGGTAGGGATCTTTGTGATTGGTCGGTAGTTATTCAAGTCTTCAGGGTCTGCCGCGGGTTTCTTGAGAATAGGGAGCACTAGGCCAGCCTTCAGGCAGTTTGGCATCTCCCCTTGAAGAAGAGAGGCATTAATGATCTTGGTCCAGAGCGGAACTAGTGATCCTATCCCATCTTTAAAGAAGTTTGAGGGAAGGGGGTCGTTGTAGTGATTTGAAGGTTTCAGTGTTGAGAGTAAGTTGAGGATGAGAGATCAAGTACTGCAGACTTTAGATCTGATTCGATCTTCTTCGCCTTTTCAAGGAAGAAGTCAGCGATAGTATAACAGTTTGGCTGAGGGCAAGAGATGAGCTAAGATTGGATAGAGGTGTTGTTAGATTATGCTTTAATGAGCTCAAATAGCCGTTTTGTGTGATTTTTGGCTTTGTCAAGTTGGGTTTTGAAGAAGGTGCCTTTTGTTGTTCTAATGAGTTTGTTGTATCTACTTCTTTTTAGTCTAAGAGTTTTTAGAAGGTCAGTGGATGGAGTGGATCTCCAGGTGCGTTCAGCTATTTTTAAGCTGCGTCTGTCAGCATTTAGGCTGTCATGGAACCATGGTTTGGAGTCTATGATGGGTATTCTTTTTAGTTGAAGAGGGGCCATTTCATTCAGGGCAGATAACATGATGTTGTTATAGTGCTCGGTGAGGTCATTAACATCAGTTATGTTTGCAGGTGGTGGTAGAGAGACATTGTAATGAGATATGAGCTCATTTACGTTTTCATTATGGAGCGATCTTTTCCACTGTTTAAGTTTGATAGATTGGGACCTATTGCAATTCCACCTTTCAAGGATGAGGAAGTTGATATAGTGATGGTCAGACCAGTCACAGGGGAGAATGGATTCGACATGAATGGAGTTGGGGTTGGAGAATATAAGATCAAGGGTCAAGCCTAAGTTGTGTGTGGGGCTGTCACAGAATTTGGCCAGGTTAAGGTCAGTTGGGAAGTTTTTGAGAGAGTTAACCGCTTGATCATGGTGGTCATTCCAATGGACATTGAGGTCACCAAGGAACACCTGGGGGCAGTGTCGGCCCAGGTTGGAGGAGATGGTCTCCATATTTTGTTCAATAAGAGGGAGGTTATCTCCTGGGTGGTGGTAGAAAAGGTGTAGGCTGCATAAGTGTCTGTAAGTGCTAGTATTTACTATAGCTAAGTATTCAGAGAATGATAGATTAGCTGAAGGTGACTATTTTACAGAGAGAGAGTTGCAGTACAAACAGGCTATGCCACCTTCCATTTTATTTACTCAGTCGAGTCTGATAATGTTGTGGCTGGGAGGGACAAGAAGGTGAAGGATGGGGCCTGAGGAGTCGGTTAGGCAAGTTTTGGTGAGGATAAGGAGGTCAAGATCTTGGGCAAGGATGAGGTCTGCAAAGTCTGTGGCATGTTTCACTGCTGATCTGCAGTTAAGTAACATGCATTTCAGTTGTGATTTGTGGGCAGTGGGTGAGGGCTGTATAGTGTGGATCTGCGTTAGGGTACTAGTGTTTAAGGTTTTGGTGTTGGGTCTAGGTGCTCTATGAGGGTTGGATGTGATGCTTTGTATGGATTCTGTGTTGCCTTGCTTGGGATAGGTTGAGTTGGGGCATTTTTGGGGGCTGTTTGTGAGGATCTAGTGGGGACTATTTGAGAGGTTCTATCAGGGACTGAGCTGGCCAATTGTGGGGCGGTGTAGGCTGGCTTGGAGGAGGGAAAGAATGTCGGGGTCGGATAGTTGATTTTTGGATGTGGCGGGTCTAGATGGATTGTTAGGGTAGGGAATGGTATTGCAATTCAGGACTGGAGGTTTCAATTGGAACCTATGCAGGACCTTATGCGAGGTCGTTTTGGAGGAGAGATCACGGGCCAGCTCCTCGGTGGAGTTAATGAGATTTTGAAAAATGGTTTAGAGAGTTATAAGTTCCTGGTTTATTTCCTTTAGCTTGGCAGCGGCATCGGAATGACGATTATCGTTCTAGTGGAGTGGAGGAGGGGGGTTGATCTGTAGAGGCGTAGTCGAGTAAAGTGCAGGGGGACGAAAGGGAGAGGGCATTTGCTGAGTGAGTGTTCCATCTCTGATGTATAGGGGGCAAGGAGAGAGGACTCTGGGAGGGAGGGTAGGTGAGATGACATCTGCTCCAGAAAAACGAGCACGTGGTAGGAAAGTTTGGGGCAAGGTGGGTGAGTTAGAAGGGCCATGATTTAGTGGAGCTGGGGTCCTGAGTGTGTTGATCCTAGTGTGTGGGGTAATCCTCAGGCAGTTTTAGACCATTGGAGAGGGATCAGGATGGTCCTGAGACAGGGTTAGGGGAGGCACACCCCTAGAGTGAGTAGGAGTGTCGCTAATGTCCAGCACTCTGTTGAAGAGGGGAAATTTGTCATTGAAGATGCCAAGATTGCGATCAGTGGACTGAATTAGTAAATTCCCATTGTTGTAAATGGATATAGTGGCATTTGCTCTTAATGTCGGAGACTTCGAAGCCAAGAGTCTAAGACCGTGCAGGAACTTTTTAGCTGAGGTAATACTGAGTGAAGAGTGGAACGCTGGCCCCCACTGAGCTCTTATTTTGGTATGGAACATCAGGTCACTAGTAATAGCACCTTTTTAGGACAGAAGTAGGGGTCAGCTATAAGGGTTTCTGGGTTAGCTTTGAGTAGAGTATGCTTCAAAGATTTAATCACGTTTTTGGATAGGTTGGTTGGATAATTGATTGTGTAACTATTAGAGCCAAACTTTTCTAGTCTGTAGTCCATTCTGTGCTGAGCGATGGAGGGTATGAAGTAGAAGGGAGATTAGGCTGCGATGAAATGCTGAGAGGTCGGAGTGAAAAGATTCAATCTGCCACTAATTTGGTAGCCATCTTCAATAGTCCTGGCATGTTGTGCTATTCCATGTTCTGGGAGCAGACCAGCAAATAAGCGATAGGATGGGGGCCATTACACAATGGCAGCCCTTGTGTAATATTCCATGTGCATAGGAGGGGACACCAATTTAGCAGTAGGGAGCCGTTACAAGATGCCTACCACTTGTAGGTGTCTACACAATACTTAAAATTTGTGATGGTTAGTCCTTTTTTGCTTTTGTGATTTAAAAAAAATATAGATTCAGCCAATGAGACTGTTGGATGTTAAGAGAGAGATGGCTTGTAAGAAAATGGCAGAGGTTACTTTCCTTAGGCACTCTCCGAGGTCATGAGATGTATGTATTGCGCTTATCTAGCATGATCTGTGTTGATTTGTGTATTGTTCATCCCCACCATCACCAGTCAAGAATGGCAAGAGTTGATTAGAGCGACAGAGAATATGTGTGGCTTAGAGCTGCAGGGTTTCGGGAGAACCTTCTGCCTTTCGGGGCTAGTGTTGGTGGGAGGGCTGGGCGAATCCAGTGATGAGTGGTAAGGATGCTTGTAGTAAATCTGGGCCGGTGCTGAGTGTCAGGGTTCAGAGACGCGGTAATGCAAAAGGGGCTATCGTGGAAAGAAGATACGCAGACACTATAGCGGGCTAGTTGGACCGGAAGTCCCGAGCGACTCCGGCCCATTTATTTATAGCCTTCTGGCCACACCTGGCCAGAAGGTGATACAATGATGTACGTGTTTCCAGCCATCGATGGGGCTTGGGTTGAACTACTGGAGCGCTACATCCCTTCCCAAGCTGGTCCTTTAAACAATCAAAACAAAACAAATTTAACATGCAAAGTCTATCAGTCTCTGGCTAGGCCTTGGGTTCAGCCTAAGTTTGTACCGCCATCGTCCTCTCGTTGGCGCACACTCCAGGTTGGTTCTAGGTGTTGATTTTGGTGACATAGGAGCTGTAGCTGGAGTTGGTGCTGCTACTGCGGAGTGGTGAACTTCCTCTGGTTCACTGGCGGCGCTACACCCTGCTGCTTGTTCACATGGTTGTTCCGCACTGACAGGTGTCGATGGTATTCGCTTGAATCATGAGACATTTCTTGTCACTTCTTCTCCATCTCGTTGTGCTGTTACGGCGGTGCCCTTGCTTGTTCTGACTGTCCATGGCGTGGCCTCATATGGTGTTCGGAACTTCCCACCCGGTCTACTTTCACGAATGAGTACTGAGTCTCCCGGGACTAGCGTCCGGTTTTGGGCCCTCCTCTTCTTGCTTGCTTTGTCATTGGTTCGTTTCCGCCGAGCCTGAGCATCTCCCGGGAGATATGGGTCAGGCACCCAGTTTTCCGCCATGGGGAGTAAATCCCGCCTCGGTCCAGATAAAATGAGTGACCAGGGAGACCTCTGGGTTGTGCTGTGAGGAGTGCTCCTGTATTCTCGGAGGAAGTGTTGGAGTGCTTCTTCAGGGTTCGTCCCCTCTGCAGTGGCTATACTTAGTATCTTGTTGATGGTCCTCATGAAGCGCTCTATCTCTCCATTGGCCTGGAGCCATTGGGGCGTGATGCGATGATGTTTTACCCCTAGTCCTTGCAGGAACTCCTTGAACTCGCTCCCTTGGAATGGAGGACCATTGTCTGTCTTAAGGCGGTGCGGAATTCGAAACATGGCGAAGGCCTTGCTCAGGATTGGTTGTACGTTCGTGAAACTCGTGGATTGCGCTGGTTCCACTATGGGATATTTTGAGTAGCTGTTCATTAGTACTACCATAACTCTCCCAACTGGGAAGCTACCAAAGTCCAAGCTGACCCACGGTGACGGCGCCGGGTCTTCGGTGATAATGGGTGCGGGGACTTCTGCACCACTTGTCATCTGGCATGCTCGGCAGTTCTGCACTACTGCGTCTATGTTGTTCTCGAGATTGGGAAACCATACTTTTTCGCGCATTCTGGCTCTCATCCTTCTTGTGCCCTGGTGTCCTTCGTGGGCCAATGCTGTTGCTAGTTCTTGCAGTGTTAGAGGGATTACTACTCTCGATCCTCTTAGGATAAGACCATTTCCTGCTATACTTAGTTTGTTGTGTATCTTCCAGAACTGACCAAGACGCAGGCGGTCAGCTTCACTCCACCCTTGAACTTCTTTCAGGATCGACCCATTCTGGATCACTTCTGTGACTCTTTTCAAAACCACATCATTGGCATACTGTGTCAGGATTGTCTCAGCGGATAGGGCTTGGGGACAGGCCCATTGCGATATCATGTTCACAAATTCTTCTGTTTGCTTGTTTGGTTCTTCCTCAGGTGTCACGTCTATTGCCGGGTGCCGAGATAAGAAGTCCGCAGGATTTTTTGATCCGGGTCTGTATACAAGGTCCATTTGATATTGTATCTGAATGGCCCACCGCTCAATCCTAGGGGGTGGATGTGGCGCTGTGCCTTGAACAAAGGTATTAACGGTTGGTGATCTGTCACCAACCTAAATGGGTGTCCAATGATATAAAGATGAAAGTGATTACAAGCCCATTTCACTGCTAGGGCTTCTCTTTCAATTTGAGAGTATCTTGCTTCGGTAGCAGTGAGTGCCTTGCTTGCGAATGCCAATGAAGCCAACACCCCGGGTTCTGTCTGTTGTGTGAGCAGGGCTCCTAGCCCGACAGGGCTAGCGTCCACTAATATTTCCATTTGCCTCGCACTGACGAAGTAGGCCATGGTGGTCCCGTCCAGGAGTGCGGCTTTGATTTTGGCATATGCTTCCACTTCGATGTCCGTCCATTTCCATGGAGCTTCCTTTTTTGTTAGGCTTCTTAGGGGTTCAGCAAGGGTGGCAAGGTTTGTGATGAACCTGGCACAGTATTGGGCAATGCCCAAAAAGCTTCTCACATCCGATGCTGTCGTCGGGGCGGTATCATGTTTGATAGCTTGAGACTTCCTGGGGTCCACCTGAACTCCGTCAGAGTTGAAAACGTACCCAAAGAACTCTATTGATTTTTGGAAGAATTTACATTTGTCCTTATGTAGAGTTACCCCATGTTCTGCCAGCCTCTTGAGAGTGGCTTTCAATCTTCGGTGATGTTTCTCACTGGTTTTTGAGTGTATTAAGATATCATCACTGACGTTTAGTACCCCTTGTAGGCCGGGCAGTATTTCTTTTATGGTGTTTTGAAATATTTCGGCTGCTGACGATATACCGAAATTTAGCCTCTTGTATCTCCTTAATTCTAGATGAGTCGAGAATGTTGTTATGTATCTGCTTTCTTCGGCAAGCCTTAGTTGGTGGTATCCCGCATTAAGATCTAGTTTCGAGAAACACTGGGCTCCAGTTAAGTCTGTCAATATATCGTCTACCGTGGGTGTGATATGTCTTTCTCTTTTTATCGCTTTGTTTGGTATTCGCATGTCTATGCAGATGCTTATCTTTCCTGGCTGTCGGGGTTTCTCAGCTATCACCATTTTTCAATGACCCCTTGCTCTTCTAGTTGCGCTATTTCTTGTTCGACTGCCGTTCTCAGGTGAAAGGGAATTCTTCGGTGAAAGGGAATTCTTCGGTGCTTCAGAGCAACTGGTTGGATGGCTTTGTCAATGTGTAACTTCACGGGCTGACGTTTGATTGTTCCTAACCTTTCAAATAGTGATGGAAACAGCTGCAGGATGTCTTCAGTCTGCAGTACTTTGACAGCATTGGCAAACACAATGAGGTTGAGGTCCTCCGCAGTGTGGCTCCCGACTAGGAGGTCAGCTTCTTTGTCGACGATGTGAAACGTCGTCATAACTTCCTCGTCTTCCGCTTTGACTTGTACCATCATTTTGCCTCGCAGGGGAAGTGGTGTTTGGCTATCATATGTTAAGATTCGGACCTTGGAGAGCGTTAGTTTCGGCATAGGGTGAAGGTTCTTGTAGTGTTGTATGCCCATCACATTTACCATGGCTCCGGTGCCTATTACTCCAGTGACCGACGAACCATCAATCTGAATCTGGCATTTTGGCTGGGGTCTCCGCCTCCTCTTCAGGTCTTTCGTGAAGGACACGAAGTAGCATTTGTCGTCTTCGTCGGTGGAGGAGTCATCCAGGCATGTGTGACGGTGGTGTCGGGTCGTCGCCATCGGCTGTGATTGTTGAGTGTCATCAATGGCTAACTGTCTGACCGCCCCAGTGATTATCCTTTTCCCTGATGGGTTTCTTCCACGGAATCCTCCTCGGCATACGCTTGCAAAATGATTTGGCACTCCGCACTTGGAGCAAGTTTTCCCTCGCACAGGGCAGCCATCTTGATTGTGTTCTTCTCGTCCACAGTAACCACATGGCAGCCGCTGTGGTGTTTTGGTCGGCCATCTTCCTCGCCCACCCCGGCCTGGGGTGCGGGCAGCGTCTACCCTTTCAGTTTTCACGTCGGTCCCAGCCTCTGTGTGTGGATTCCGGGCGGATTCCATCGCTGTGGATCGGGCATCAAACAGTTCATGCGACCGTGCTAATATTAATATCTCATCTAATGTGGTGCATGGTTGATGTAATATTAGCGTTCTCAGCGTTTTATTCCGGCACCCTTGAATGAGTTGTGCGGTGACTTCTTTTGTCTGGTCATCCTCGGTACATGTGCTCGCTAATTCCCTCAGACGGGCGTGGAATGCATCCATTGTTTCTCCTTCTCTTTGCCTTGACTGGCGAAATTTAAATCGCTCATAGTGCGGGTTGAGCTGGGGGTCGAAATGTGCATTGAGTGCTCGCACAGCAGCATCATAATCATTAGCGGCTCCAGTATTTGGGAGGTGGGAAAACAGCTTGTAAATTTCAGTCCCTCCAAAGTGCAGCAATAGCGATCTTTTAACTTCATTGTCCTTTTCCCGGGTGGCTATGAAGTAATTATTTAATTACCCAACCCACACTGCCCATCTCGGTGCTGCTGTCGCGGGGTCGATTAGCTCGCTGAAAGGCGGCGAGGCTTGAATCTGGGAATGGGCTGACGGTACAGTCGGAGGTCCTGCTGATCGTGCTGGGGCTACTACTTGTTGTGCTGGGGCTACTGCTTGCTGCTGGTTCCCAGCTGCGGCATTTGGCTGGTTCGACATTGCGATGTGTCTCTGTTTACCTTCTCAGTGTCTGGTACCTTTGCTACCCAACTGTTTATTTGGATTTGGCTCTGTGATTTGATTTGCCAAGGTTTGTTTTGTGTCCTTATTGTTTTATTCAATGCTTGTTTATTTGTTACTTTGACACGCCCAATGTATTTTGCTCATGGGGCACTCCTGGGCTCTCAGCCGCTTGTGATTCCCGTTGTCCGTGTTAGCACAGGGCTCTCTTAGCTGCTCCTCCCGTCAGGGCATCCTCGCGCTCTTTTATTGCTGGGCCTCGCCGGGTCTGCGCATGCGCGCCTGTTACAGCCGGCAACCGGGCCTCCCAATGACATGGGCTCACTGCTGGCTCTCGCGTCTCTGCCTCTCACCGCGCCGGTGTCCCCACGCAGCTCCTGACACACGCTGCTCACCGGTGCGGTTGATGACGTCGTCGAGTGCCTCAGTCCGAACGATGTTCGCGGCGCTAGGCGCCTCTCGTTGTTTTGGTTCTTCGTTTGCCTCGAAGCCTCCTCAGGGTTGCAGGTAACGCCATCTCGCTTCTTTGGGGGTTCCTTTTTACCGCGATACCACCCTCGTCGCCAGTGTCAGGGTTCAGAGATGCGTTAATGCAAAAGGGGCTATCGTGGAAAGAAGATACGCAGACACTATAGTGGGCTAGTTGGACCGGAAGTCCCGAGCGACTCCGGCCCATTTATTTATAGCCTTCTGGCCACGCCTGGCCAGAAGGTGATACAATGATGTACGTGTTTCCGGCCATCGATGGGGCTTGGGTAGGACTACTAGAGCGCTAACTGGGGTTCTCTTGAGTTAAGGGGCCTCAGTCAGAGCACCAAGCAGAGCTCTGATGCATCAATGTTGTGCATAAATTCAAAAATTAGCAAGTCAGATTGTCATTCAGTTCACTCATGTAAACCTCTTATAACACCAACAACATGTCTCTATTATATTGCAGAAGATGTACCATGACCTAATGACCAGCTGACTGTGCAGATGATGATCTGAATTAGGATGACAACATGACAGACCTTGACCAATAGACCTTCCAGTGAATCCTGGACTCATTGGAATGCCATCTCCAGTTGCAGGTAGGGCCAAAAGCATTGCGGGGTCTCCAGAGCATCCACCCACCAGCTAACAATCACCACCTGACAGCCCACCCTCAGGGTTGGACTCTGAGGACCCCCCAAATTGAATTCCAACGTTATGTAGTAGGAGTCCAGTGGAAGGTGTTAAATGGGGTGCATGTGGGGATGGGGACCATATCTCAGTCCCAATAAAGATACTTCGGCCACTATAACAGGCACCTACCCTCTGCTCTGTGGACTCAAACAGCCCCTGGCTGACATCGCTTGTGTCATGAGGCAGATACACGAACAACTGCTCTGGTAAAGTTGATGCCAGCGAGGTTGCCAACCTGCCAGGGGCCATCTGCAACATACTTGAGTCTATGGAGCGGAAGCATGACACATACATTGCTTTTATGGGTGCGTACCACTTACTGATGTGCTGGCAAACAAGCAGGCCCTCCTCAGTGCATTGCTGGCTCACTTGTTAGCACAGAGTAATACTGCTGCAAACAGGGGGTCCACATCTTAGGCCCCTGATGTGTGTTTGTCTCCTTTGCCTCTGTCAAGTACAACACATCCCACGCAGGAGGCACCACACACATAAGAGGAGTAAGATGCAGACTTCAGCTCTTTCCAAAGTAAATCTGCCCGGTAGCCATTTCTCTGTGACAAATTGCCAGTTTCTCCTATGCCCAGTGCTGATGACCATGCCAGTGTACTTCCCAACTTGTACTCTCCTCAATTTGCTGTCCGACCTATTGATCTCACACATTTGTGAACTGTTAGTGTGGCCTTTCTCCCCTATTGACAATTTGGTAATTCTCTCCTCAACATATCCCTTGCAGTATTTCCCCCATGGACTCTTGTTTATACATTCAATGGCTCAAAAAAACATTTTGGGTTGTTGCCGTTACAACTGTGCCTGGGATCCTATGAATTTTTGCACATGCAAATAAATGCAATCAGTTCAGTCTGTGTGTTGTATGTCTGTTGGAGTTTGCACTAAGTAGAACATGGTCAATTTTGTGAGCCAAAGACACCAACTACTCCCCAAAGAGACATGTGTGCAATGGAGACATGGACAAAGCTGCACAGGCAGAGAGAACTATCTCCAATGGCTCAAAAAATTATTTCAGGTTGTTGCCGTTACTACTGTGCCTGTGATCCTGCTAAGATTTTCACATGCAAATAAATGCAAATAGTTCAACCTGTGTGTTGTATGTCTGTTGGAGGTTGCACTAAGTAGAACATGGTGGATTTTGTGAGCCAAAGACACCAACTACTCCCCAAAGGGACATGTGTGCAATGGAGACATGGACAAAGCTACACAAGCCGTGGGAACTATGGGGCATATTATCAACAACTAGCGATATTTATCACTATAGATGCTTAGCGAAATTATTTTTATAGCCAAGCATCGCCGGATTTTATCGCAGAGATAACGTGCTATTAGCAAAGTTTGTCTCCAATGTGATAAAATAACCGGCGATAGCGGTGAAATATGTGAATATCGCTGGAAAACCAGCGATATTCATGCATCATCGCCAATAGAGTCTTAGCCAGAATATCCACCTCCCATTGGATATAATGGCTAAGAACTGGTCTGAGCAGGCATTCATTTTTAGCGATATTCGCGCTTAGCGTGAACTTTTTTATCGCTATGCCTGCCTTGCTAATAGGCGATATCGACGTTAGCGACTGCTTTCAGTCACTAACTGGTTGGGTACGCACACTTTGCATATCATTAGCGATAAATATCGCTGACATTCAAAGCGGGCACCAAACCGCTCGCTATCACCTGAAAGCTGTCGCTAACTGATGTTAGCGACAGTTTGCTAATAGGGCGATGAAATTATCGCCGCTTTGTGGTCGAAAACGGCCGCAAAACTGCGATAATTTCATGTCACCTGCCTTGATAATATTCTCCCATATTTGGTGAATCCTATGTGTATGTAGACTAGCAAGTACTTACTCAAGATCACAAGTAAGAAGGGCAGCAAGTATCATGGAGTAAATGTAAAGGGTGCATGAAGTCATAGCACTGGTAAGTACTTAATTGATATATACGCACCAGAAAAACTACACTACAGTGACAAGCAAATGCTGCAAGGATAATTATGCAAGGGGCACGTATCAGTGTGTGAGCCAGCAACTCAATGATTAGTGACAACTGTTTCACATCGCCATCCCCACAAAGCATGTTGCATGAATTAAACACACAGAAGGAGTATGTGAATATCTGTTTATGCCTGGCTATTCTTCTCATGAAGATTGGCACTTACAGTGCACAATTTTGATTGAAGATCTCTTATGTGATTCCATGACCAAACTGATAGATTCCTCTCTATAGGTCTTTCACCTCGTCACACATGTCTACAAACACGTCTAACAAAGCCAACTGCATGTATTTAACATAACCTAAGCAAATATGCCAAATTCTGTACATTAAATCATGTGGTAGACTTGTATGTAGAAAAAAATGATATTTAACGTAATAATAAAACTTAACCTACCTAAAACTACCTAAACTACACCAATGTATGCTAAATATCAAAATCAACCTGTTTTACCTTATCTAACTCTACACATATAACACGACAATTTAAGCAACGATCATCCACCCTACCTTATTACACAAACAAAACAAAACTACTCCTATACACAAACTACCTAAACATATACACCTAAACAAAGATACATATTCCTTTTTTGAGTTTTTTTTCTTTTTGTGGTTTTTATTTTTTATTCAAACACATTCCTTAAACATCAACCCCAACCCAGTATATAACCTACACACCCCTATACCCAAATAATTAACCAACCCCACCTACACTATTAAAACTATTATACATAACCTAACCTATGACTACACTATATCCCTCAGCTATGCTATTAAAACAGTACTAGTAAAACACATACTAAGAACCTGGGGAGGTGCAGAAAGGATCCCTGTGGTCTAAATTTGCTGCCCAATTCTGTCACCAGACTGCTTGACAGTCTGCAATAACTGGATTGCTATTTCCACCTTCTGCTCCACTGCAGCTACCGATAGCTTCATATCGGACATGTCCTTCATCATCAAAAGTTTGAATGTTGAAATATTTCCAGTGGGTGGTGATATGGGCACTGCTAGGATGTGCTTAGCACATAGTCTGAGACACTTTCCTGGTCACTGGCGGCAGCATGGCTTGGTCTTGGCTTGGCATGTGTGAGTGGTCCCTGTGGTGAAATGTTCCATGTTCTGGCAGCCCGCTCCTCCACAATTTCGTTTGCACTCTAGCGGAGTGCCCTGTCCATGAGGCAGATATGTCTCTACCGCTCGAGACAGATAAGGGAAGTTATTCCTCTACTCGGGGGGTCATTTTGGCTTTTGGAGTAATGTCATTACCTCAGCCCACATGCCATGGTGTACCTAAGCTGACTGAAATGGCATCATTGTTTAGAAGGAGCGGCCCTCCATCCCCGTGAATACTGTGATATCCACCTTAATATGCTGTATGACCTCCTAATGTACACTGTATCTTCTAATATTTGTTCGGTGCATACGCAATGATGCCACTCCCTGGTGGTAAGTGGTAGGCAAACTGTGTTCAGTATGTTTGTCTTTGCATGCTCTGTTGGTGGCACATGTGCAGGCAGTTTTGTTATCGCTCACCGGCCTGTCTAACAGCAGTCGTGAGCACCTGCAACTGCATCCACCACGTGCTGTTCCAGCACGTTCAAGGACCTGGCTAGTTAGGAAAGTCAATCGCAACCTTACCTGACTTCCAGCTGTCAGCTTCAGCGGTCTTCTGACTTCCAGCTAGAGCTATCTTCCCCATTCCAGCGCTCCTCCCATTTGGCCACACCCTCCTTCCTCTCCACAGCAATGCTTCCTCACCGGCTGGTGGTCTCTCAGCGCGAGTCTTCCTTTCCTGCAAAAAAGAACAGAAAAAAAGACTGAACATCATAAACAGGTAGTTTACCAAGCTCACTCCTTGCAGGTCCAGTACCCCCTCACAAAGGTACTTACCTTCTTTTTTATGTTATAGGACCTCACAAGGAGAGAGCCACGCATTGACAAAAACTGATACTGGCATCACAAGGAGAGTCAGGCTTTGCTAGCTGATTAGTGATGAATTTTTTAATGTCTTAAAGCATTTGTGCCTATTACACTTTATTCTATAAATATCATATATTTTTGTATTATGTATTGTAATGCACTTTAATGGTTCTACGTCGAGCCGAATTAAGTGCTTGACTACATTTAGGAACTACTTGGAATAATATTGTCCTGGAGCTTAAATCCACTGCACAAAAAGACCCACACTTGCTAGTGTGACAATGATACCAAATAGCAAACTGTTTTCCACACAATGTGTGAGTCATAAGGCTACATTGTTATTGAGAAAAACCAGCCACCTTCGGGTTACATCCAAGAAACAGATGCTTTCCCTGATGGTTTGCCTGGCTCCATGGCAAACTCTCATCATTACTATTGAAAAGATGCTGTCATTTCAGTATTACTTCAAGAGAGCTGCTTCTTCCAATCAAAAATACTCTAACATTCCTAGGAAACACAGATATTTACTCGCCAATCCATAACAAACAGAATGTGTACACACATGCATTTTTACTCAGCCATCATTGTGATGCCATTCTATATAACTGCCATGTTCGGTTTTGGTAACTGACATCATGAATGGATATTACAGGCCAATCATTATTTCATACAAAGCAGCACCGCACCTTGCTGCACTGCGTGAAAGGGAAAGGGCAGGAAGGTACTATATCTGGCACACAAACTGCTGCCTAGCGCCAACACAGGCCCCTTTCTTTGCACCATATTGCGAGTTCAAGCTGTTGAAACCTAGCTTCGTTCTGTTAAATAACTTAACCTATTCTGTGCTCACGTCGGCCATTGGCCGACACAAGCACTACCTTCCGGGTGCGGCGCATGACCAAAGGCCGCCGCAGCCCCGCCCACAGTGTCCAACGCCTGCACCACGGCGGACATTCCGCCGCAGTAACCTGTTTAAACAATCTCTTTAAAAAAAAATCAGAAAAAAAGGAAACACCTGGTTTGTATAAAATTCGTTTTCAATACAGTTATATCATCTCTTATTACCAACCACTCTTAGCCCCCTCTGCGAGCTTCCTTAAGATTACAGAGGTGCCACTGAAAGAGTCTCATTCCATAGCCTGATGAAGGCTCTTTCTTCATCACAAAAAGACAGTTTAACGATTGTAGTATAATTAAGTATGTATATTGTACCGAGGTTCACGTATTAATTTGCTTCAAACCATGCAGAGCAAAGTTAAAATCGTCACTCTTCTTTATCATCAGCTTTATACTTTTTCTTATAAGCGTAGCTCTAGGTATGAAACATTCGAACATATTCTTCGGGGATTTCACATAAAAACTAATTTGCATAGATGACTCACAAGGTAGTTTTTCAAATTATCATAGTCTCTCAAATTTCAAGCTAATATTGTGAAAAAATGTATGCATCTGTAACAGATGTTTGATACCTACACTGTGTACGGTAATAATTCCTTGTCATATGTATGTTTTTCATTTAAAAAAAAGGATTTTGTAATTATGTTGACAGACTATACATGTTGTGCCTATTTGTTATTCTGATTCTATTAGTTAGTGTCCAATGACCGTTGCATGACGTTTATATAGGTTCTATGTTACATCATCATGCAAAATTGGATAAGTGCAACCCTCGAAAAAGTGTCTACACTACAGAGTGTCTTTCTTTTAGTTTTACGTTTATTCATCAGTAAAGTGTGCACAAAACAAATAATTGTTTTTGGCACCAGAGCACAACACCATCTAACTAACAAAGAACTTGACTGTGGCTAAATTCATATGATCTTTCAGTAGAGTTGATTGGCGCCTTCTGTTGGATTCCAGTGGCTTCGTTAGGTGGCTTCTACATGTGCATCATTCTTGCAGGATGATCTGATACTGCCTCAAAATGCATTGCAAAGGTATAGCAATATGGCAATATCGCAGTTTTTTTTTACACCAGTTGGCAATAGGGAGTTAGACATTGATACAGTATTTAAGTTTAACATATTTATATTGAGGAGCTCCTTTATGGGAAAGTCACGCAGTGTAACGCTGCAAGTCACCTTGCTGTGCTGCACTGCATGACGGGAAAGGGCAGAAATTCTCCATATTTAAGACAATAGAACGCATTACAGGCTTTTTCCTTGCACTAGCGCCCTTTTGGCAGCCTTCACCATCGAAGGCACCATTGCATCATGGTGCAAGGGCACTTGCATTGCATGCAGGATTGTTTTTGTTCAGGAAGGAACACTGTCCTACACAAAAAACAATCCTGGCAGGTATATTCCTCTTTCTATGTGTGCTGCAGAATGCAGCACACATAGAAAGAGGAAGAAACGGGGAGAAATGGAGATAGTTTTGCTTGTTACGCCTCCCCTGGGAAGGTGTAAGATTTTGGCGCATCACCAGGTTTACCAGTTCTTGTAAATCTGGGGATGCTTGAAAATCCAAGGGTGTTGCATTGGAACACCCACGCAACACCTATGGAATGCCTACACAGGGCAGAGTGATGCAACACAGCGATTTGCGCTGCGTTGTTACTCCAGATTTTTAAGCCATTCAGAGTCACACAAAGTGGCTTTGAGTGGCCTAGAAAATCTGACTTAAAAGTTTGCGTCACACATATAACGCATTGCATGGGGCAGAAGTGGTGCAGCCCTCTCATAAATAAACCCCTATCTACTAATTTTGTGAACCAACAATCAACTAACCCTTTCCCCAACCCCCAACAAGATGACATTCTGAAGATAAACTAGTGCCTGCTAGGTAGGTATCATTGATCACTATTGTGAGAGTGTCCCAGGTAAGAGCTATATACTCTCAACATCAACTGAGTGTGCCCTTCCTGTATAAGATGAAGAAACCAAATATATTTACGCTATTTTAGAGGCAGAGTACATCGGGTGTGCACCAGGTTCAGAAATGGTTGATTTTCATTTTTACATGCTTTTCATCAACTAAGGAGGTAAGCAGTCCTGGAGACTAAGAGTAATTTATAAGAAGTGTGTTTCTAGTCCACTGCATTTTGGTCTGAGAATCAGTAGATAGATGTATTAGTTAGAGTATAAAGGGTAGAAGAGGAAAGGATAACTGGCTGCCCATTCAGATACATTGGACTAAACAGCCTGATTAATACGATTTTGATCGGAGCAGCTGTTATGTTATATTCAGTTAAGTCAATTTGTAGAGCATTCCAATCAACCATGAGGGTATCTAGGCACCAAGCAAGTGTAAGGGCACTTTCAGAGTTATTCTGATGTAAAGCCCATAAGGTCCAACTCAATTTTGAGTAGGTCCTGATACTTTATGTAGTCGCCATATTCCCATTTTTATGCAGAATTATTGTCATGTCTGACACTGTCGCAGGTGTCATCTGTCAATATCTGTCTAAGAACTTTGAAAGTGTCAAGTCATTCGGCTATTGACATAGAAATAGCACCGGATGCAACATCAACCAGGGAAAAGTGTCTACCTATCACAATGTTATGGTCAAATATGAACAAACACAGACATATAGCCAAAAGAGTGTAGTCTGAATTAACTTCCTTTCACCTTTAATGTTCATAAGGAAACGTGTGGGATGTACACCTTGATGCACATAATCTATATCAGAAAAACCTAAACTTATCTCACCTATTCCAATTTCTGATAAGATTTATCTCATAAAGACTGACACTCAAACACGTGGGAGGAACGTTCCTTCCCCCAGATGATCACACAATATTCTATCAGAGACAGTCTCACCTACTGCCAATGCACTTCGAAGATGCTGCATCTTACCTGAAGCTGATAAGGCCAAGCCCCAGAATAAGGCTGCTACGCCAGCATGTTCTTGCCTTTCTCAGAGAACACTGCCTTCAAGCCTCCACTGATAGCTACAGCTTATGCTGTCAACACGGTATGTAGTGCTTTGCATCTCACTAACAACCTGTAGACTGCAAGTTGTTCTACTCTCCATTATCTCCTAGTGTAGCACACATAAGTGGGTTTTAGAATGTTAGGCTCTGGATGAAATTGTAACCATGTTAGAAATTTAATTTTTTTTCTCTTTGTTAACAACGTACCTCCTTGCTATTTTTATGATATATTGTGCAGTTTTTTTAGATGTGCTAAGAAACCGGTTTGTCCTGTTGTAATAAATGCTTTAAGTTAAAAGTAACTATTCTGCCTAGTGAAGTGTGTGAGTGTGTGTGTGTGTGTGTGTGTGTGTGATCTTGTCAAAAATGAAATAGGTTTCTTTCTTTAATCACAGTGCCCATGATCTCATTGCAAGGATTGTTGGAAACCCAAAAGCAATAATTCTACTTCAAATATATATATAATGGGGTTTTATGGGACTCAAATAACCTGTCTTTCCCATTCAGCTGGTGCATTGAACCAAGTTCACCTGTGTCACCTGTGGGTTGGAAGCAACCCTTATATAATGATGCCAAAGTCATAGCCTACAGAACAATTCAAAGAGCCAGGTCTTAAGCTTCTCAAGGGGCGGGAGGAGGCTCTAATGTGTTGTAGGAGGTTGTTCCATGTTTTGGGTGCAATGTAGGAGAAAGAGCACCCACCTGTTTTGCTTTTGTGGATGCAAGGGGTCTGTGCTAGTGAGTCTGAGCGTAGGTAGAGGATGGTGTGTGTTGAGGTATATAATGTCATGTAGGCACTTGTAGGTGGGTGCAAGGAGTTTGAACACCTGCTTTTGTGGATGGGGGCCGAATGGAGCTCCCTCAGGTGAGGTGAGATGTCGGTGCAATGAGGAGTATGAGTCTAGTATTGACATTCTGGATGGTCTGTAGTCTGTCCAGGAGCTGGTTGGAGATTTTGCCACATAGTGAGTTGCCGTAGTCAAGCCTGCCTTTGATGAGTGTTTGTGTAATCACTCGTCTGATGCTCTGTGGTAGACACTTGAAGATTTTCAGCCGCATCCACAGTATGTGGAACAGGCAGAGTTCACTGCATTGACTTATGCCATCATGTTGGGCTTGTCGTCCAGGATGATCCCCAGATTTCTGGTGTTGCCAGTGGGCACTTGTGTAGGTCCTAGTTATGTTGGCCACCAGGTGAAGTCCCACAGTGAGGTCCTGTTTCCAAAGACCTCTTCTTCTGTTTTGTCAGAGTTAAATGTCAGGTAGCTGGTTCTTGTGGCAAGATGGGTTCCACCCATTTAATACGTCCAGATGTGTTGCTTTTTAGATCACCTGGGTTGGAACTTTTTACTGTGAGTGACACTCACTGAATGTGTCTTGCTCAAAGTAATCACAGGTGGCAAACAGACCTACTGGGTCTGATTCGCAAAGGTAAACCGACACTTTTGTGTAAGTTTACTACTTTTCGGTAGTCACAAAGGTAAACTTAAAGCAAAAGTCTAGCTTTACTACTTTTCGGTATTCACAAAGGTAAACTCAGGCCAAAAGTCTAACTTTACTAGTAGTAGCTTACCTTTGTGAATACCATAAAGTAGCAAAGTTAGACTTTAAGTCTAAGTTTACCTTTGTGAGTACCAAAAAGTAGTAACTTACACAAATGTGTACATTTACCTTTGTGAATCGGGCCATCTGTGCTTACTGCCAGTGTCTGCCTTTTAAGGTAAGGCCACTGAGATTCAACTAGGGTAAGGGGCACTTGGCTGGTTACATGTAAACTTACGTGTTAAAGATTGCAGGAATCACTGTTAGCATGAGCTGAAAGCCATTTTATTCTTGGCAGCCATTTTAGTTAGCCATGTGCTCGCCATGTGCTTTCTCCCTCTTCCAGAGCCTTGCACATGCTCAGAAAGGTCTAGCTGTCAGAATGCATCTGCTCTTATGTTATACCTGTTAGACTATTCTTGCTAATATAAGGAGAAATATCTCTCCTCACACTTTGTTGAGCAAGCAAATTTTGTATACCTACACTAGTCAAAAAAGCATACTTGTATATACCAGGACCACCCCTCGGTTTTATGCTGACTACGTAACCTATGCATATATAAGGCCCCTGTTCTCTGTACTCCTTAGACTGTCTCATACAGCAGCCTGGGGGTACTGTGTGACGCAGTCTCACTCATGTGAGGTTAATAAATGCATTGTTTTTTATATTACAGCTTCTGTGCCAATCTCTTATTTGTTGGTTTTAAGGACGCAGGGCCAGATGTAGGTCACCATATACCGGTCGGTAACAGCCGATTTCGGCCATTACCGACCGGTATTTGGTGATTGAGATGTGGGGGGCCTATATTTTACAGAATCGGTAAATTTACCGATTCGGTAAATTTACCGATTCTGTAAAATACCGAATCTGTATATTTACCGAATGGGTAAATCTATATGTAGGTGGCACTGGAAACAGTGCCACAGGCCCCTAAGAATTCATTATTTACCATGTAATACTATTGCATGGTAAATAACGAATTTCTGTGTACATGCACATCTGTGCATGTACACCTGTGCCATGTGGCACACATACATGCCCTCAGGGCATGTATGTGTGTCACATGGCACACAAGCCTGAATCAGGGGTGCAACAGGGTGTCAAAGTGACACCCTGTCCCCCTTGTAAATTCGGTAATTTTACCGAATCGGTATTTACCGATTCGGTAATTGAAATTGGTTCCTATGGGCCTCATGGCCCATAGGAATCAATGGCAATTACCGAATCGGTAAATATTGATTCGGTAATTACCGAATGTTACAGATTCGGTAAAAATTTTGGTAAATATACCTACATTGCATTTACCGATTTGTAAATACCGAATCAGTAAAATTCGGTATTTACGAATCGGTAAATGCCATTTACCTACATCGGGCTCCAGGTGTATCAGTGAACCCCTTAGAAGGTTTTTATTTCTCCACATGTACACATGTGTGTGTGTGTACACATGTGTGGGCTGCGAGTGAGATATTACCGTTGTGTGCAGCCCTGTAACTTTGCATAGGTAGCCTGGGGCAGAGAGGACCCTGCAGGGTTGGATATATAGGCCTTATATTATCAGTGGGCACTTATAGGGGAAGTCAGTGTGATTTACTATTTTGTCTTCAGTGACACTTTATTCAATAAATGGGGAAATTTCCCTGTGAGTGCATTTTTGCTTCCCTTAGACTTACAAAGTCCCATGAAGTATGAAACAAGGTGTGGCCAGTTCATATTCACAGGACCGTACATGTACATCATATGGGTCAACCACCCATCTTTAAAACATGTCTCATAATAAAAGTGGTATCCCCCAGGCAGGGGTCCTAGCGCCTGCAACTGTAAAAACCTGAAAACAAAACACGGACAGATAACATTTTTCCACCTTAGGTTTCCCTTGATAGTGGCTGACTCCAAGCCCAAAATTCACAGCTACCCCCATCCATGATGTCCCCATATTCCGTTTCGGGATCTTTGGTGCTGTGGATGCTAGACCAAGCTACACAATTTCGGTAGCATTTTAAATCAGGGGATGTGTGGATACAATAGGTAGTAGGAATTTTGTGGATGCCTGAACATTTTGAATATTTCTGTTACAGAAATGTGACCAAAATGCATGACTTTAGCCAATTGGGCATTGTGGGTGCATGAGTGGGTTCAATGTTATTGTTTTTTCGGCGTCCATTCACAACTGAAGTACAGACTTATACTATTTGGTTTTAGTACTATCAGTAGTACTACTGATACTACCAAAACCAACAAGCATAAGCCTTGGAAAGAGATCAAACAGTAAATACTAATAACAATATCAGTATATTGAATCTAGTACTGAGTTACAATCAGCACAAATCCACTTCAAGGCACCAATACTTTTATGGTTTATTCATATGCCTTTCATGCACACCACACAATACCATTTGCACTGCCAACCAAGTGCCCAACACACACAACACTCACATCAATAAACTACTGCCATTAAAGGTCCCATCACATTCACATGCCCGTATGATTGAAACACCAACTACAGTGTCACTTATCCAGTCACCAGTCAACTATCATAAAGATACCTTTAGCAAGCCAGTATACACAATCTGCAGGTCAATACCCATACATATCACCACCCAAATGTCACCACCTCCAGCCAACCACACCACACATTGCGCCATCCACCATCTTCACATTCTGCCAACCAACATTCACACATACCACAAGCCAGTAGCCACACATACTACCAACACATAGCAATATATTCCATCAGCCAGCATCTATACAACTGTTGCTACACATACCACCAGCCACTGATTGGGGTTAATACCTTAACTTGAGTTTGACTTTGACCATGACCATCTTCCTTCTACTTATGCAATATCTCTCTGAAAAGAAACTTATTATTATAATCCCTAGGCATTGTACACTCAGGATATTTCAACTCGCTGCTACAAGAGTATTTCATGCTCTGGAAGGTTGATGTCTATCAAATAGAAACGGAGGTAATTTTAGGCACTTTAAATCACTGCCCGGCACGACGTAAACGGCCCACCACGGAACTGACCCGCCTTTTTAATCCCTAGGCATTGTACACTCCGGTTATTCCAACTCGCTGCAACAGAGTAATCCATGCTCTGCAAGGTTGGTCCGGCATTCGCCCAATATGCTTTCACAGTAATCACCTAGACACATGATGTGGCATATGCCAGCCCTAGTCAGAACTCGCCACGATTGCTTCACGGTCTGCATGCACAAGCGGTAGTATTCTCTAATCTATAAACTGACACCTTCACTTCAATCGCACTTACGCGAACCCTTTATGAGTGCGCCGTTATTGAAATCCCTTGACACACACTGTGTTTGCATGATGCCAATACTCACTCGCCACGGGTCGCCGCCTTGAATGGTCTGTCCAGTTGATTGTAGTCTATGGCATGAGCAGTAAGAAATATTATTGTCTGAATGTAAAAAGTCCTGACTTAAGTGCTTTATATGTAAAAAGAATTCTCTTTCTTTCCTCCCACTTTTTTTACTTTAAACAGGCTTATGACAAAAGTTCTTACAGGCAAAAAATTAGAAAGTCCTGATGATGATCCCAGTTCAATGGGAGCCAGGGGATCGAAACGCCGTCGACACTTTTTGACAATTCTGTAACCTGTCTATTATGTTATTTTTGTTACAGTTATTGTTTGTCCTAACTTGCTTTTGAATGGTATTAATGATGCAAGGGACAATTGGCTCCCACGTTCTTTTTGCCTGAATTTCTTTGCTTTTTCTTTGTCTACTTCTAATTTCCCTCCCCCGAACTTTGTTCGAGTGTGCTTTGGATAGGTGCAGGCTTGTACCCTATCAACTTCTGAATCAGACCCTGTGGTCATTGTTTTTTTTTTTTATACTTGAATTAAAATTCAGGCCCGGCTGGGCACTGAAAAACTCTCAGATATAGTACTGATTGGAGTCTATATGTTATTTGAACTGTTAAATTCCTTATTCTAAGGACCACTGTTTTCTTTAATAATCTATTGCCCAAGGTCCTTGGTACTTCTTTGGGTCCCCTTGTTCTTTGAAAAGACTTGAGCGCAAACGCCGGTTTGCAAGGGCTCTTCATTGTCCAAACCCCTCGTGGTTTTGGGTCCCCCTAGCACCTTCATCCCCTCCTCTATTCCTAAATTCCTTTCTCAAAAACTTCCTATCCCCTCCAAAATATCGCACTATGTCAAGTCATGCTCCACTCTACACAGACGAATATTTAAAACAACTTTGCTCGGGCCCATCTCTATTGTCGGATAACTCAGAAGTCCCCAGTCAGGAGAATGCCGCACTACCCGAACAGTTAGAAAAACTGAGAAAGAAACAGGTCCGCCTACAACTGATGATACTGATGTTAACAGATTACTTAAAAGCCGACGTAATTCCCTTAGGGTTACAAGTCCGTAATATACCCGGGATTTTTACAGACAATCCTAAATACATAAGCAATTTCAGCTACATAGGAACAACCTGTTCGCGTCACTGGCTGGCACGAGGGATAGATATTGCTGTTGAGACCCTTAAATCCCTCGAAGTTGAAATCTCAGATATTCTAAAACAAATTTAGGACTCAGATATCACTGAACACAGCAAGAAACTTCTTGAACAGGTGGATAAAACCATCGCTGAGTTTCATAGAATAGAACAAAATAAAAAATCAAATAAAATAAAAAAAGACATAAAAACATACAATATTGAGGTGACATATCCGTACCTGCAGAAGGATTTTTATACAAATCGGGTATACACCAATTCTCAGCAATATAGACCCTGGGGCAGATTCAATAGACGCAGGAACATAGTAGGCTTTTCGGACACCTCAGCTGAATCGTCTGATAATTCGGACGCAGTCGAAGGTAGCAGCACCTCCAGACGAGGTGGTGCGCATCAGAACACTGGTACTAGCGCTTTTTTACAGAGGGGCCAACAAGGCACACCTCAGAGAGGGAAGGTCAAGAAAACCCAGAGATGGGTCAACCCACCGGGAGAGCCGCGGACGAGAAACAATTATTATCAGTGGTGAACTCTCCACCCTCTCGCATAGAAACCATTCCAATTTTCAACATTTCCAATTATTCACTCAAGGAAGATGAATTTTCCCTCCTCAAAAAAGGTCTCACTTTTGTGCCCACAACCCCACCCAACTTTTTAGAGCTCCATACCGAACTGATGAGGTTCTTTAGACGAGTTCGGCTTAAGGCCTTTTTCCAACTTCATCCTGGCCAAGAGAGTAAAGCTCTGACTCCGTTCCGACCACCGTCCACTTTTTTGCCTTCATCATGCATGATCCCTGCGGAAATAATCACCTTTGAGAAGTTGGTATTAAAAGATCTCTCCACTTTGCAGGGCAAGCACAGGTTTACCCCTTATAATATCACATTGAAGGAGAAACAGGCTATTTCCACACTGAAAATGAACACTTCATTGATCATCAAAAGTGCCGATAAGGGTGGGGGAATTGTTCTCCAAAACCTTGACTCCTACACCAAAGAAATACAGAGACAGCTAGATAACAGGGAACATTACCAAAGGCTAGCTGCGAACCCTACAAAAGAGATACAGGAACTTATAAAGAAAATCACTACAGACGCAGTGGCAGAGGGCTTCTTATCCAAGAAAGAGTTTAATTATTTGAACATCAAAAGCCCTAGGACACCTGTGATATATACTCTACCAAAAATCCATAAGAGTGTAACGTCACCACCAGGCCGCCCCATTGTTTCAGCTTGCGGATCAATCCTTGAGCCTCTTGGTTCCTTTATTGATTATTTCATAAAAGGTTTTGTCCCTTCCACGCCTTGTTATGTGAGAGACTCTATGTCCATGATTTCACTGGTTGAAAATCTACCATTCGACCCAGTGACAGACACCCTTTGTACCATGGACGTAGAGTCCCTTTACACAAACATTCCCCAGGTTTTAGCCTTGAAGGTGATTCAAAAGACCTTGGACACACGACCACGCCCACACACAATACCAACGGAGTTTATTTTACAACTTCTCGAAATCTGTCTGACAAGGAACTTCTTTACATTTGATGGCGTGTTCTATCAGCAGATAAAGGGGACGAGCATGGGAGCAATTTTTGCTCCAAATCTGGCGGTATTGTTCATGAATGAGATAGAGAATGAGGTAATATTAACATCCTCGAACCCATTCTATTCAGGGATAGGCTTGTGGCGCAGATACATTGACGATATCTTCATGATTTGGAGATGTGAAGTTAGTGATCTGCGCCTCTTCCTACACTGGATGGACAATAATTGCTGCGGCCTCCATTTTACCCTAACATCTGACAAATTGTCTATTGATTTCCTGGATCTCACTATTTTTCACCAGGAAGGAGTCCTTTTGACTCGACTATTCAGAAAAACAACAGAGCGCAATACACTACTGGACTACTCTAGTCATCATCCCAGAGCACTGCGCGACTCACTCCCATTCTCCCAGTTCCTGCGAATTAGGAGAAACTGCTCCTGTAGGCAGGACTATTTCAAAGAAAGTGCCATCCTAGCTGATAAACTCAAAAACAGGGGCTACCCAAAGAGAATTGTCAAAAATGCCCTAAAGAGAGCATGGTACAGACCTAGAGAAACACTACTTACACTGACACATAAGACACCCCAGGATAGACTTGCCTGTGTGACGACTTTCTCCCCTGTGTCAAATAAAATGAGGAAAATGGTACTCCAACATTGGCCAGTGGTGAATGCAGGCATACTTGAACTTGAGCGTCCCTTGTTCGCTTTTAAGAAAAGTAGGAATTTGAAGGATCATTTAGTGCGAGCAGCACTGCCAAGTCCCACCCAATCATCTACACTTGAAGCTATTTGGGGCATGCCCCCCATTGTTGGGCATGTGAAATGTGGTAATTGCAGTGTGTGTGACATAACCATTGAAGGAAAGACAAGAGTATTTAACAATATCACTTTCACTAGCTCTTCTTTGTCTAATTGTAACACCTGTAATGTCATATACATGATTCAATGTCCTTGTAACAAAATGTATGTTGGCCAAACTTCACAGAAGGTAAAAACAAGGATTTGCCAACACAGGAGCCGCATCCGCTGCCAAACTCCCAATGCCCCACTTGTGGAACATTTTGCTAACGCCAAGCACAAGGAAGACGAATTCCGCTGGACTATACTAAAGTCACTGAAGTTACCGGCTAGAGGGGGTAACATGAGCCAACTTCTCAATCATGAGGAACTTAAATGCATCATCCTCTTGGACACGATCCTGAACGGACTCAATCGAACAGAGGATTGGGCTGGATTACTCTGAAAAATAGGCTTGGACCTTCTGAACTTTTTGCGAATACAGATTCATAATTTCCACGAATACTGAATTAGATGAAAAATCACTATTAGGGCTGTAAATATCACTACCATGTTGTTTCTAAATTCTACTGTACACTGCTCACAATACTGAAGATCTCAGTTTGAAACCGCTCTGCAAATTAGTACCATCCAGAACGTTTTTTAATGTGCATATGAATGGTGAAATGATTTGACCCAATTGCAAATGTAAATTCATTTGATACTGTACCTAAAAGTCACGTAAAATGCATGAAGGTGAGCACTTAGGCACTTCGATAGCGCATATGGGTATATATTGAATACCGTTCCAAGATGGCCACCATAGATTTACGTGCCTTCACCGCTTTCATTTAAACACCTCACACCGGCTGGTACCTCACTTCCGGATTACTGAGAAGTCGGCTCGCTGCCATTGAGCACGCCGAGTGGATTCTGCTCGATTGTAGAGCAAGGCATTATCGTCTGCATTAGAAAGGTAAGAGCGGACCCATGCTCCCTACGCCTCGCCTGCAGCATTTCTTTATATATTGTATTAAGTAACCCTCGGTTATACCTCGTTTTTCCACAGAGTGTACAAATTGAAACTCTGCCCCCACGAGACCCGAAATCATTTTAATATTGCGGCATGGATGGATACTAAAGACTGATGACACTATGTCTATCAAATAGAAACGGAGGTAATTTTAGGCACTTTATACCACTGCCCGGCACGCCGTAAACGGCCCACCACGGAACTGACCCGCTTTTTTAATCCCTAGGCATTGTACACTCAGGATATTTCAACTCGCTGCTACAAGAGTATTTCATGCTCTGGAAGGTTGATGTCTATCAAATAGAAACGGAGGTAATTTTAGGCACTTTAAATCACTGCCCGGCACGACGTAAACGGCCCACCACGGAACTGACCCGCCTTTTTAATCCCTAGGCATTGTACACTCCGGTTATTCCAACTCGCTGCAACAGAGTAATCCATGCTCTGCAAGGTTGGTCCGGCATTCGCCCAATATGCTTTCACAGTAATCACCTAGACACATGATGTGGCATATACCAGCCCTAGTCAGAACTCGCCACGATTGCTTCACGGTCTGCATGCACAAGCGGTAGTATTCTCTAATCTATAAACTGACACCTTTACTTCAATCGCACTTACGCGAACCCTTTATGAGTGCGCCGTTATTGAAATCCCTTGACACACACTGTGTTTGCATGATGCCAATACTCACTCGCCACGGGTCGCCGCCTTGAATGGTCTGTCCAGTTGATTGTAGTCTATGGCATGAGCAGTAAGAAATATTATTGTCTGAATGTAAAAAGTCCTGACTTAAGTGCTTTATATGTAAAAAGAATTCTCTTTCTTTCCTCCCACTTTTTTTACTTTAAACAGGCTTATGACAAAAGTTCTTACAGGCAAAAAATTAGAAAGTCCTGATGATGATCCCAGTTCAATAGGAGCCAGGGGATCGAAACGCCGTCGACACTTTTTGACAATTCTGTAACCTGTCTATTATGTTATTTTTGTTACAGTTATTGTTTGTCCTAACTTGCTTTTGAATGGTATTAATGATGCAAGGGACAATTGGCTCCCACGTTCTTTTTGCCTGAATTTCTTTGCTTTTTCTTTGTCTACTTCTAATTTCCCTCCCCCGAACTTTGTTCGAGTGTGCTTTGGATAGGTGCAGGCTTGTACCCTATCAACTTCTGAATCAGACCCTGTGGTCATTGTTTTTTTTTATACTTGAATTAAAATTCAGGCCCGGCTGGGCACTGAAAAACTCTCAGATATAGTACTGATTGGAGTCTATATGTTATTTGAACTGTTAAATTCCTTATTCTGAGGACCACTGTTTTCTTTAATAATCTATTGCCCAAGGTCCTTGGTACTTCTTTGGGTCCCCTTGTTCTTTGAAATGAAAAGAAACTTAGGCAAAGCTCTGACTACCTGTTCATGTCTGTCTCACCCAGGGTCCTAGTACTGCAAGGGTTTCCAGGTTACTAATGCCTACCTGTGTGCTCAGGCTCTTGGCCAAGGCCACAGGAGAAGGGCTCAAAGTTAAAAGAACCAGTAGGTGTTGACCCAGAGATCTGTTCTGTAAGTTGACATTTACCAGCTCAGTCTTATCAGCATTTAGCTTAAGGGAGTTAGCATCCATCCATTCCAAATGAACTGCAGGGTAGATTGAAATTACTGAGAGGATTAGGCAGTACCTTCAAGCCAGAAGATGAACTGAGGGTCATCAGTGTAGTTGTATAATCTATAAAAGCAACGGCCTCAGCGCTCGACCCCAGCGGTTTCCCGGAAGTGAGGCGGGACCGCATTGCACCGGGGTTGACGCTCGAGTCGGCAGATCGCCCGTCCGTTTATAATCGGCTGAGGTGGCGCGCTCAGGCTGTGAGTATCTTGAGAAGAACGCTGTAACGCTGCTATTGTGTATAATCATTCTTGCTGCTACTTTGATGCTGCTAGCGGAGCTGTATCATCTGTTTTTAGCTCTTCGCCATTAATTGTATATTTTAACGTTTTTAAACCCCCCTGCCCTTGCCCTTACTGTGCTCTGGTTCCGCTTCACATCGCTGCACTTTACAGCCAGTGGGGTGTTTTATTTGCCTATCTAGCATTGGTTTCGCCTATTTGCACACGCCCCTTTCTGGTCCCGGCCTCAGCGCTCGACCCCAGCGGTTTCCCGGAAGTGAGGCGGGACCGCATTGCACCGGGGTTGACGCTCGAGTCGGCAGATCGCCCGTCCGTTTATAATCGGCTGAGGTGGCGCGCTCAGGCTGTGAGTATCTTGAGAAGAACGCTGTAACGCTGCTATTGTGTATAATCATTCTTGCTGCTACTTTGATGCTGCTAGCGGAGCTGTATCATCTGTTTTTAGCTCTTCGCCATTAATTGTATATTTTAACGTTTTTAAACCCCCCTGCCCTTGCCCTTACTGTGCTCTGGTTCCGCTTCACATCGCTGCACTTTACAGCCAGTGGGGTGTTTTATTTGCCTATCTAGCATTGGTTTCGCCTATTTGCACACGCCCCTTTCTGGTCCCGGCCTCAGCGCTCGACCCCAGCGGTTTCCCGGAAGTGAGGCGGGACCGCATTGCACCGGGGTTGACGCTCGAGTCGGCAGATCGCCCGTCCGTTTATAATCGGCTGAGGTGGCGCGCTCAGGCTGTGAGTATCTTGAGAAGAACGCTGTAACGCTGCTATTGTGTATAATCATTCTTGCTGCTACTTTGATGCTGCTAGCGGAGCTGTATCATCTGTTTTTAGCTCTTCGCCATTAATTGTATATTTTAATGTTTTTAAACCCCCCTGCCCTTGCCCTTACTGTGCTCTGGTTCCGCTTCACATTGCTGCACTTTACAGCCAGTGGGGTGTTTTATTTGCCTATCTAGCATTGGTTTCGCCTATTTGCACACGCCCCTTTCTGGTCCCGGCCTCAGCGCTCGACCCCAGCGGTTTCCCGGAAGTGAGGCGGGACCGCATTGCACCGGGGTTGACGCTCGAGTCGGCAGATCGCCCGTCCGTTTATAATCGGCTGAGGTGGCGCGCTCAGGCTGTGAGTATCTTGAGAAGAACGCTGTAACGCTGCTATTGTGTATAATCATTCTTGCTGCTACTTTGATGCTGCTAGCGGAGCTGTATCATCTGTTTTTAGCTCTTCGCCATTAATTGTATATTTTAACGTTTTTAAACCCCCCTGCCCTTGCCCTTACTGTGCTCTGGTTCCGCTTCACATCGCTGCACTTTACAGCCAGTGGGTTGTTTTATTTGCCTATCTAGCATTGGTTTCGCCTATTTGCACACGCCCCTTTCTGGTCCCGGCCTCAGCGCTCGACCCCAGCGGTTTCCCGGAAGTGAGGCGGGACCGCATTGCACCGGGGTTGACGCTCGAGTCGGCAGATCGCCCGTCCGTTTATAATCGGCTGAGGTGGCGCGCTCAGGCTGTGAGTATCTTGAGAAGAACGCTGTAACGCTGCTATTGTGTATAATCATTCTTGCTGCTACTTTGATGCTGCTAGCGGAGCTGTATCATCTGTTTTTAGCTCTTCGCCATTAATTGTATATTTTAACGTTTTTAAACCCCCCTGCCCTTGCCCTTACTGTGCTCTGGTTCCGCTTCACATCGCTGCACTTTACAGCCAGTGGGGTGTTTTATTTGCCTATCTAGCATTGGTTTCGCCTATTTGCACACGCCCCTTTCTGGTCCCGGCCTCAGCGCTCGACCCCAGCGGTTTCCCGGAAGTGAGGCGGGACCGCATTGCACCGGGGTTGACGCTCGAGTCGGCAGATCGCCCGTCCGTTTATAATCGGCTGAGGTGGCGCGCTCAGGCTGTGAGTATCTTGAGAAGAACGCTGTAACGCTGCTATTGTGTATAATCATTCTTGCTGCTACTTTGATGCTGCTAGCGGAGCTGTATCATCTGTTTTTAGCTCTTCGCCATTAATTGTATATTTTAATGTTTTTAAACCCCCCTGCCCTTGCCCTTACTGTGCTCTGGTTCCGCTTCACATTGCTGCACTTTACAGCCAGTGGGGTGTTTTATTTGCCTATCTAGCATTGGTTTCGCCTATTTGCACACGCCCCTTTCTGGTCCCGGCCTCAGCGCTCGACCCCAGCGGTTTCCCGGAAGTGAGGCGGGACCGCATTGCACCGGGGTTGACGCTCGAGTCGGCAGATCGCCCGTCCGTTTATAATCGGCTGAGGTGGCGCGCTCAGGCTGTGAGTATCTTGAGAAGAACGCTGTAACGCTGCTATTGTGTATAATCATTCTTGCTGCTACTTTGATGCTGCTAGCGGAGCTGTATCATCTGTTTTTAGCTCTTCGCCATTAATTGTATATTTTAACGTTTTTAAACCCCCCTGCCCTTGCCCTTACTGTGCTCTGGTTCCGCTTCACATCGCTGCACTTTACAGCCAGTGGGGTGTTTTATTTGCCTATCTAGCATTGGTTTCGCCTATTTGCACACGCCCCTTTCTGGTCCCGGCCTCAGCGCTCGACCCCAGCGGTTTCCCGGAAGTGAGGCGGGACCGCATTGCACCGGGGTTGACGCTCGAGTCGGCAGATCGCCCGTCCGTTTATAATCGGCTGAGGTGGCGCGCTCAGGCTGTGAGTATCTTGAGAAGAACGCTGTAACGCTGCTATTGTGTATAATCATTCTTGCTGCTACTTTGATGCTGCTAGCGGAGCTGTATCATCTGTTTTTAGCTCTTCGCCATTAATTGTATATTTTAACGTTTTTAAACCCCCCTGCCCTTGCCCTTACTGTGCTCTGGTTCCGCTTCACATCGCTGCACTTTACAGCCAGTGGGGTGTTTTATTTGCCTATCTAGCATTGGTTTCGCCTATTTGCACACGCCCCTTTCTGGTCCCGGCCTCAGCGCTCGACCCCAGCGGTTTCCCGGAAGTGAGGCGGGACCGCATTGCACCGGGGTTGACGCTCGAGTCGGCAGATCGCACGTCCGTTTATAACGCCATGTGTCAGCGACCGCGCAGCGGACGCGCGCAGCGGGCGCGCCGTCTGCGCGCCGAAGGAGCGCCAAAGGAGGGCCCGTCTGTGCCCGTCCGTGCTCTGGCCGGGCACAGGGCCCCGACCCCTGGCCATTTACCTTCCACCTCTGTCCCTCCTACACCATGTCGGTATTCCGCTGCTGATCTTAGAGCCCTTAAGGTCCCTCCTTGTGAGGCGGCGCACTCCTGGGCGCTTACTAATAATCGGTTTCGATCATGCCCCTTTTGTAATTATCTTCTTCCTAGTTCTGCCACCCCGCCTACTCATCCCTGCAATGGGACTAAGATCATACAAGCGAGCCTGATCAATGTCAGATCGTTGGTCTGCCATACGGCTGAGGTCTTTGACCTTTTAGCTGAGAATGATCTCGACCTACTCTTTGTTACTGAGACTTGGATGACTGACTCCTGCTCGCCGGTAGTCGAGTTAGCTATCCCTCGTGGTTTCAGAATTTGCAGAGTAGATCGCGCTGCTGAGGTGGGAAGAGGAGGGGGGGTTGCCGTGATCTACAGGGATCATTGGTCTCTCACCTGCGAGCATCTGGACAAAATCAAAGAAGCTGAACTTCTCCATTTCTGCCTGGACCTTAGTCCGCATTTTACCTTAGGCGGCACACTACTGTATCGACCGCCAGGCTACGTCGGAAATTTTATTGGATCTTTGGAGGAGGTTATCGTGCCACGAGCCTTACGCTTCTCTCGCTTCTTATTCCTGGGCGATTTTAATATACATGTGGATTCTGCTAACACCACTGAGGCTACTCGTCTTAGTGAGACTTTCAGCATGGCTCACCTCTCCCAATGGGTCGATGCTCCCACACATGTGGGAGGTCATGTTCTTGACTTAATCTGCACTAATTTTGATATCAGTCTGTCACCCCCAATGCCTATGGTGTGGTCCGACCATTATATGATCAAGTTTGCCTGGCAGCTAGATGAGGGTTTGAGGAAAACTCCTTCTATGGTACACCATCCCCGGATTAATGTGTTGTCCTTATCTAAGTCTCTTTCCGACACCCGGCTGGCCCCAAGGATGGAGCTAGAAGCGACTGTTGATGCATTCAATTCCTGGATAGCGAACGGTGTCGCCACCTCCACTAATGTGGGGGGTGTCCGGCGAATGCGGTCACGACCCTCCCAACCATGGTTCACGCATGCCCTGCGAGAACAGAAGCTGGTCTGCAAAAAACTAGAGCGAGCATGGAGACAAGCCTACCTGCCTGCCGCAAAGAAAGCTTTACGAGCAGCCCAAATGGACTATTATGCTGCGATCAAGACAGCTAAAAGTAGGTATTATTCGGACAGAATTGAGAAGGCGGAAAACAACAGCAAAGAGATCTTCTCAATTGTCCAAAACTTTCTATCTCCCTGTGCTGCCCAACCCCAGCTCCCTTCTTCAGCCCAATGGTGTGAAGAACTGTCCTGCTATTTTACGGACAAAATTGCAAAAATACAATCGGACTTAGAAATGTCTCAAAAGTCCCTTACGACTCCTCCTGTCCTACTTGGATCGGATAGACTATGTCTACAGGACCAACTTGTTGCCTTCCTCCAGGCCTCGGAACTGAACATACGGCAATTCCTGACCGCTTTAAAGTCTGGATCTCCCTCAGACCCCTGCCCAGCCAGGGTTTTGGGCGGGATAACGGACACCATTATTCAAGAGGTGACGTACATCATTAACCTCTCCCTGTCCACGGCCATGATCCCGAGAAGTTGGAAGGAGGCAAAGCTGCTCCCTTTATTAAAAAAGGCCGGTTCAGACCCAGCACTACCATCGAGCTATCGGCCCATTTCACTGCTGCCAGCTCTGGCGAAGGTGTGTGAAAAGGTGGCCTTTAAACAATTGGACAGCTTCATTGAGTCCTCTCACGCCCTACATCCTGCTCAGTCAGGATTTAGAGCTGCCTACAGTACCGAAACAGCTCTAGTTGAGGTTTCGGAGGCTGTTCGTGAGTGCCTGGACGGAGGTGGCAGAGCGGTCCTGATTTTATTGGACCTCTCTGCCGCCTTCGATACGGTCCCACATGCCTTACTGATTGACAGATTGCATGCTGTTGGCATCTCTGGGTTGGCCCTTGACTGGCTGTCATCATTCCTGAGTGATAGAACTCAACAGGTCTGGATGCCCCCCTATTCGTCGGCCCCGAAGAGACTGTCAACTGGAGTCCCGCAGGGTTCTACGTTAAGCCCTTTATTGTTTAACGTTTATATGACCCCTCTACTTTATCTGGCGGAACATCTGGGAGCCAAGATAATAGTATATGCTGATGACACTCAGCTGCTATTCACATGGCCTAAGGGTGTGTCCGATCCATCAGCAGTCCAGCATTGTCTGTCGGAAGTTTTCAGGTGGCTTGCACAAGTCCAACTTAAGTGCAACGAAGATAAGTCCGAGGTCTTATTCTTCGGCCCCTTCCCTGTTAATTTCAAGGACCAGATTTGGCCCCCGGACCTGCCCTGTCCCAGTGTGACGGGAGGCCCAGCTAAGAACCTGGGGGTCTGGTTCGGTCAGGATCTAAAGTTTGCGGACCACATAAAAAAATTGACCGGCATCTGCTTTGGCACCTTGCGTGCCCTGAGGAAATTCTTTCCTCTTCTGCCTAGGGCAGCCAAGGAGTCTGTCCTTCGAGCTCTGATCCTTTCCCGGCTCGACTACGCCAATGCCTTATTCAGTGGTCTACCTGCGTACATGGTTCACCGCCTGCAGGTGATACAAAACGCTGCAGTACGTCTGCTTTTCTCTCTCCCAAGGAGGTCAAGCGTGCGCAGCCACTTACGCAGTCTGCACTGGCTACCAGTACCACATCGAATTCTGTTTAAAATCCTTGTGTTGGCTTTTAGAGCAGTCCATGGCCAGGGACCAACATATCTGCAGAAAAGGTTTTCATTTTACACTCCCAACCGTGCCCTTCGATCGGCCAATCTATGTTTATTAACCACCCCTAAATTCAAATATGCACGTATGGGAGGTCAATCCATTTCAGTTAAAGCAGCCTCTGCCTGGAATGCCCTCCCCCTTCCCCTCAGAGCCTCACCAACCATTTCTGTGTTTAAGAAAGATCTCAAGACCCACTTGTTCAATGCCCCTCTCTTGTAGTTCATCCAGGCTTTGCTCCAGCACTTATGTTCTCAATTCACTCACCGCGCCAGGATACCCCGTGGTAACAGAGCGCGCTATAAAAGTTTTAATAAACATAAATAAACATAAAAAACTAGCCAGGGTGAGAATCAACGCACAGATGGGAACATTGAACGTCAAAGTAAATAATATTGAGCCCTGAGGGACTCCACAGCTGACATGGGTTTTAGAAGAAGGGAACAGGTCACACTGTGCTTCCTGTGTGGGACCTCCTAGAAAGGAGGATATCCATCTTACAGCCTGACATGATAGACCAGCCACTTTCAGTCAATTCAGCGGAATTGCATGGTTGACAGAATCGAAGGCAGATAAGTCCTGATTCCAACTCCCATCATAGATCATCAAGGACAGAAAGCATCACTGCTTCTGTACTGCTGGCTGGAAAGAACGCAGCTTGCAATGGATGAAGAAAGTAGAATGAATAAAGGAACCAGCTTAGTGATCATTTTGCAGCAGCTTAGGACCACCACCTGGCTTCTTGAGCAAGGGAAGTATCCAAGCAGATTATATCTGCCAATGACAATGCCCTGACCAGGTGATTTATTCTAAAGATCTAATGTAGGGATGGTTTCTATGACAGACAGAGCTCCCATAGTGGTAGGAGGCAGGGATCCAGCTGGAGCCAGATTTCACCTAATGCATGAGAGAAATAGGGGTCTCATGCTGGAGCTGGGGAAACTGTACCAAGGTGTGAGTTACTGGAGTTACTGTTGACATTCTCCCCAGGTTGTTAAGGCAGGGAAGTGGTCACAATGCTATCCCTAATCGATTCAATTTTCTCACTGAAAAAGTTGCTAAGCGTGCCACAGATAGTTTGGGGTGGGTTTCAAATTCTTGGGTTACTTGCTTGGAACACGTTTATTTCCTGCTAATTTAATGCAATTAGAATAAAAAGAAGGTTTGGTGGTGAGGAGCAAATGTTATACTTCTTCAAGCCCTCACTAAATGTGCCATCGCTGTTATGTCACTGCCTTTCAGGTTAGTGTATCCTAAGCTTTGTTGATTTCAGTTCATCATTCAACAACAAATCCCATTTAGAAGGAGACTGTATCATTCGATTACATTTTAGGACATGTACATCATGGGCATGCTGCAGCTAGTTGAAAAAAACAACAAATGTCTGCTCAATAAAGAGGTTGAGGACTTAGCAGGTTTCAGAGAGGGTGTTAGATATTTCCTGGAGCTTCACCCTGCTCCAGCTAGCGAAGGTACTCAATGCAGTCCTGGTCCTCAGAAATGCTTCAACTTTATTGAGGTGGAAATCTTACTATATCCAAGGTTGGACCGACACCTTCTTTATAATTGTGTTTTGTGTCTATACCATATCCAAAACATGCTCTATGTGATGGATATGTAATTAGATCTGTTGTGTGAAAGGGAGGGGGTTCTAGAGGGTGCACAGCAAGATGGCCGCACTGCTGTGAGGCTCTGCCTGACCGAGTCACTATCCATCCAACATCTGCTACATCCATTGATTCCTGAGCCTTCTGACGGACGGAGTGGCCATCTATTTGCCTGCTGCACTGACGCACGCTGTTTTCGGCATTCCAGAGCCACTCCAGCCGGAATAACGACCTTAATGGGTCTGGCCGCGAGTTTGTATATAATGGCGGCCATTGGTTGGTCGTAGGCCTCTCTGCTGGTCGGAGCTCGTCTGTGCTGCTTCCCGCTGTGTCTGCTTACAATTCTGGGGCTGAACCTCGCTGTCTCTGAAGAGGTGGAAATCGGTCAGTGAGAGCTTTACTGCGGTCATATGGAGAGTGTCCCGTCGCATCTGCTCACTGCGGGGTGTTAATCTGCTGGAGTGCGGTGACGGGCTGCGTGGACCGAGAGGAGGAGGATTGTTAACTTGAGTCGTCTGTGGCGGCCTACCTGGATGGCGCTGGGGCAATCGCTGGTGTCCCTGAGAGCTTGCCGGTGCTTGTGGCAGTAAGTGGGGTCGGGGCCTAGCAGCGGCCGGGCTGCAAAGACGGGACCGGGCCTTGCGCTGGGCTTCTCCCTGTGAGCTGCGACCGGTACGGGCTTCTGAGCGCAGCAGAGAGGGAGCGAGAGATCTGTCTGGGGGCGCCTGGCGGCTATAATTGGATCCTCGTTGTGGCTGATCGGCTTCCCCTGCATGCTGTAATCAGCACATCTTTTACCCGGCGCTGGAGATAGGCCGCGCATCCCTGGCCTGGATTAGTGAGACAGTGGCCCTGAGGGTAGAGCCTGCAGCTTGTGAGTTGCTGACTGTCTGGCTTTTGAAAAGAAGCTGATTAACCCACATCTGGAGTGGCGGGGGTGTGCACACTCACCCCTGGGTCCCACACAGTCTACTTGGGCTGCTTAGAAGGTTGGGTGTGTTGGGATTTATGCTCCCGGGTACATTACTGGCCGGGAGCCAGGTAAACTGCTTCTGGCTCTGTGACTGAGGCCTCTTGTGAAAGGTCCAGAGTACTAGGGGAACTGTTGGATATCACTCGTCGCCTCACTTTTTCTTAGCCATACACTTGCCTAACTTGCCACTGTGTTGGTGACTAAGCCTGCCACTATGGGAAGGACTGATAAATCGCAGCCACGTCTCAACTTTGAATTGCGCAAGGCCTCTAGGACTCCAAAAAAGGCTGCATCAGACTTTGAGTTTACTAAAGACAAGTGATGCCAACGGTATTTTACTTAAAGAAAAATATTTGCAGGGACAGATACTAGAAATTATCTGTCTCGAAACATTATGAATTGAGTCAATCTATTATAATATGATAACGTTCATCTAGTGGTTATTAACACCAACTAAAAGAAAAGGTACACAAACAATAGTTATGATTTGTAACTTTCTTTTAAAAAATCCTTTTTCATTTTTTTATCATATATACAACTAGTCACACAATATTTCATCTTGTGAGAAAACAATCAGCACAATCAAATTTTTCTTTTTGTTAACCCTGAATCCTTGGGTTATATATGAAGCCCAATTAATTATATACAAGGAAAATACTGGCAATGTCTTTTCTGGCCTTAATTCCTTTTTCAACACCAAGATATCAAGGAGCATGGGAAGCAATAATCAATGTCTTTATAGCTTCTAATCAAATTGTACTCCTATGGATTGTGTCCATGAAATTTCAAAATCAAGAGGGTGTCGAAATAGGTGATAACTGTAGACGCGTTTAGGCCTGTCAAGCAGTTTTAGGCCTCATCAGGACAATGGGTATCAAAAATCATAATGATTTACCTGAAACAAAAACCAAAATAACATAATAAGTGGTTACATCGTTCTAAAAAACACGACCGTGGGCTTCACGGACACAGGCACCGAAGGGTGCCCCTACCACTACAAAGAGAGAAGGTTCCTCTAGGTTCTGGTATCTTGTTATATTTACACACCGAAAGGAAAAACGTGTTCATAGTCACACCACCACCAAGTGAATCTACTATTTTATGCATACATTCAATACCAAGACTCATTCATCCCCGTGCATACACCATTAGTGTCGTGCTAAGCCAAATGCAACAGCTAAGTGAGGCAAGAAGCTATACATACCACAGCATAGTTTCACAAATTTCCCAGCCCAGTTCGAGCTATGGTATCACGGAGCTTATGAATTTAAATCACTCCAGGTAGACAGCGAGTAAGAATTCCTCTGCTAAACGCAGCCTGTGTTTGTCTGTATATCTCGCCACACCGGTAAATCAAAAACCTGAATGATCAAATAACACACAGTGGCAACGTCAATAACCCTAAGAAACTAAAAACGAATTAATCACAACATAAATCTACAGCACCTCACAAATGCTATCCTACCCTGCCACGCGCAAAAAAACCCAAAAAAAACACATCCACAGAGGGAATGAAGTTTAACTTGCATGTCCCTGAGGTTCACATGTACCTCCATCGCTAACCCCGCACATTAGTTGAATTAGGGCAAAACGGCATCAGAGCGGTATTACTTCACCTTATTAGAACTCGTATTATTCTTCACGGTCCCATTGTGTTCGCCGGTTGATTTAAAACGCAAACACGCAATCCAAAGAAGCCCAAGTCTTCCAATGGTCGGTGCTCCTAAAGGCTTCCTAGAAATAGGTGCTGGACTTGGACCATTCAAGCCAGTGAACCCGCCTTCCCAAATGCGGTAAAAATAAAAAACAGACTTCAACCCAAACAATCGGCCCAAGCTAACATGGCCACCATCAAAATACGCTCGCCGGCCACTCGTTCAGACATTCTCGGTGCACTTTCATCTACTATTCTCATTAATGTCAACGTGTTCAAAATTAGAAAGGGGAAGAAAAAGAAGGAAGAAATATAAACAGAATCAATCCTCTCAAATGACCATAAATAAGTCACTAAACGAAATCAAACCATAACAAAGGAAAAAAGGGGAAAGCTTTAACCATTATCACCGTGAGATACCAAGCCCCTCTTCCATTCTAAAACCTATTGTACAATGTATGATACAAATAAACAATATATATATATCAAATATACATCATATACAGGTACACAAAAACACATAAAAAAAGGCACATTTCATAATTACATAGAGTTACAAGTCTGTATTCACGCCAAAACAGATAGCACATTTCAGCCAATTAGAGACCATATCTCATCTTTATCGTTAAGCCCAGTTTTAGAAGTCTGATATTTCTCAATTAGTCTGGCCTCCAGATGATTAAGCTTAGTCTCAGTGTCTCCTTTATTTCTATTTGTTACCAAGCATAATACTGTCCCGTATATGTCATTGAATGAGTGATTGTATCTCTGATAGTGACTAACCAAAGGCGCCCCTATGGTCATACACTTAATTCTTGATTTGTGTTGTAGGACCCTTGATTTCACAGTCTGAGTCGTTTGTCCAATATAAAATTGATTACATGGACACATGATACAATATACAAGATTTTTCAAATTGCAATTGGAGAATGATCTTTGGGTGTGTGAATTTCCATTAATGTCAATCTCTTTTGAGTCCTTCGTCATCTCACATGCCACACAATTGTGGCATCTGAAATGGCCAATTATCGGGGGAAGACCCAATAAACCCCTCGTAGTTTTAGGTACCTGTTTCACCGAGTTGGTCTTTGCTCTTACTAATTGGCTGCGAACATTAGAACCCTTCTTAAATGCAAATAGTGGTTTCGGGATATCAATTTCACCCAGTAATTTCCAATTTTTTTTAATCACTTTTTTCACACTATTTGCTCTTGGATCATAAGTTAATACACATGTCAATGGGGTTTCGCTTTTATTTTTATCTTTAGGTACCAATAGCGCAATCGCACAGCCCCCCATGTTAGAGACCACGCTGATGGCGACGTACGTTGCAATCCATTGAGGGCTCGATGGCTGCCGTGAATCATCTCCTAGATCACATGTCCTCTCAACTGGAGAAGCAAATTGCACATGTGGGGGAGGTGGAGCAAAGGCTCTCGGCGGCTGAAGACAGCTTGAGTACAGTCGCAGATAAAATGCTCAACATGGAGAAGGTATTAGCTCTGATCCAAGCTAAGAATGAGGATTTGGAGGCGTGCTCCAAATCACTGGTTTGCCAGAATCAACAACTATGGTCAAGCTAGAGACATATGTCGAGCGGACATCTTTAGCACGGAGCAGTTATCCAACATGTTTATTGTGGAGCATGCACATCGCTCCTTAGCGGCTCGGCCGGTCCCAGGGGCACCTCATCGTTCTATAATAGCCAGAGTGCTGAACTATTGAGATCTGGAAACAATACTGCACTTGGCTAGAGAGAAAGGTACTATAGTTCACCAAGGCAACCCATTGGCTTTCTTCCCTGACTTCATGGTCGCTGTCCAGGCGGCACGGCATGAGTTTGGTACTGTGAAGCAGTTTTTGAGAAGTGAGGGAGTGCCTTATGCCATGTTATATTCGGCCCGGCTCCGTGTGGGCACTGCAGATGACAGCAACATTTTTTCGTCCCCGAAGGCCGCTATGGAGCACGCCAAGCACTTAAAAAGGAAAAAGAGAGACTCTCTGGCAGCATCTGAGGAAGAAGAGTAGTTTGGCGCTCTGCTGAGCATTAGGAGAGTAACTGCACCGCTAACCATTTCCCTTCTGGTTGAGATGATCTATTCTTGTCATGTCTACTGTATGACTCAGTATTTAGCTAACTCATTTATGAACATTTTATGATTGCCACACCTGTTGTCGTTTTTAGGTCTCAGCGGACTGCAAGGGACCATGATAACACATTGAAGTGTAGGTCAAGTGACTGTGTTAAAACTGTTGGGACTCAGTACTTTTAAACCGTCTGTCGGCATTTTTGTGCTCTCCTTTTCTAACCACTATACATGGCTTGATATCTGATCGAAAAACCAAAGGTGGTGATGGACGGAGCGTTGACAATACAAACACTCACCCCAGTCAACTGATCTGGGTTTAATCCATCACCGTTCTTTAGTTCACTCCGCCACCCCAGTTCAGACATGGCCATATGCAAATCAGTCTGACCCTGTGCCTCATGGGAACAGTCCAGCCCGAACTGCCAAGCCATGCCTTCCCTGGACCAGAATCAAGCTTCCCAGGACCGGTTTCTGGCATTACCAGCCGTCTTCAGCCGGCCTTGCTTGACTCCAGTGGCAAAGTGAGCAAGGGACTCACGTCTGAGCATACCCTGCCAACTTAGGGCGAACAAAGAAAAACCAAAGGTGGTGATGGACGGAGCGTTGACAATACACACACTCACCCCCAGTCAACTGATCTGGGTTTAATCCATCACCGTTCTTTAGCTCACTCCTCCACCCCAGTTCAGACATGGCCATATGCAAATCAGTCTGACCATGTGCCTCATGGGAGGCCTCATGCCAAGCCATGTCTTCCCTGGACCGGAATCAAGCTTCCCAGGACCGGTTTCTGGCATTACAGCCGTCTCCAGCAAAAAAACTATGGATTTAGGCCCAGATCTCTGTCCTGGGATGAATGTATGACATTGTTCTGCATTCTGTCCATCAATTGTTGTTTTTGCATTTGTCACCCCGAGTGTGATGGGTATGCTCAGACGTGAGTCCCATGCACTCCACACCACTGGAGTCAAGCTATCCTGGCTGAAGATGGCTGATATGTATAATCATGGGGATGGGGGAGGCAGAGTGAGAATCCTTTCAGTCTCCGTAGTTAGCTTTCTTAATCAAAAGGGAGAAAGGATCACTTGTCCTGCTTAAACCTTGGGTTCACAAGTCGAGGAACTGGTATCTCCCAACAAATATGACCCTCATACACGTGTATGTTGGTAATTTCTCTTCAGCGGTATATACTGTGTCCCTGCTTTTCTACACGTGCGTGCGTAATCATCGAGTCATTTTTTGTATTGTGCACCCTCCACCAGGAGGTTTTGCCTTAGGTTTAAGGCAGTAGTGATCGTGGAAAGTGGGGGGTCTAGTGGTGGTGTTGTTATTAAAAGTCCGGATAGCCAGACAGAGGCAATTTAATAAGTCTGGATTCGGACTATGAATAAAATTTTTGGTGCACTCTTCGAATTGGTAAGGGATTCAAGTGCACTTTATATATAGGGTTTAAAAAGAGGTCAACATGTTTCAGCCTTTGGTAGTCAGAGGATCTATAGGCTTTCGTCAGGACCAATGGGGGTGAGTAAATAGTGAAAAAATAGTGAGAAGAATAAAGGGTTATTGACCTGATTCTTCGTGAGTTAAGGTTTCATTGTACCTTATTATCTCGGAAAATTGCTTCCTCTGGGATTTAGGCTGATCGAGAGAGGCCTTACTTAGTGCCTTCTTCCTCGGTCTCGGCAGCAAATGCTGACTCTGCCTGTCATCACCCGGAACTACATTCTGTCCATCAATTGTTGTTTTTGCATTCGTCACCCCGAGTGTGATGGGTATGCTCAGACATGAATCCCATGCTCTCCACACCACTGGAGTCAAGCTATCCTGGCTGAAGACGGCTGATAGCCAGAAACCGGTCCTAGGATGCTTGATTCCGGTCCAGGAAAGACATGGCTTGACAGTTCGGGCTGGACTGTTCCCATGAGGCACAGGGTCAAGGCAGCTTTGCATATGGCCATGTCTGAACTGGGGTGGTGTGGAGTGCAAAAAAACGATGGATTTAGGCCCAGATCTCTGTACTGGGATGAATGTATGACATTGTTCTGCATTCTGTCCATCAATTGTTGTTTTTGCATTTGTCACCCCAAGTGTGATGGGTATGCTCAGACGTAAGTCCCATGCTCTCCACACCACTGGAGTCAAGCTATCCTGGCTGAAGACGGCTGATAGCCAGAAACCGGTCCTAGGATGCTTGATTCCGGTCCAGGAAAGACATGGTTTAGCAGTTCGGGCTGGACTGTTCCCATGAGGCACTGGGTCAAGGCTGATTTGCATATGGCCATGTCTGAACTGGGGTGGTGTGGAGTGCAAAAGAACGATGGATTTAGGCCCAGATCTCTGTACTGGGGTGAATGTATGACATTGTTCTGCATTCTGTCCATCAATTGTTGTTTTTGATATCTAAAAGGCCACATTGGTATTTTACTCACTTCATGTTAGGGATTATGCTGCGCATCCTGAGAAATTCCACTGTTCACCAAATTAGTGGCCAAACATTTGGCTCTACAGCCTCCTCATTATTTTGCTGGATCTAATGTCTTTTCAGAGGCTGTAAAGCCTATTAAGTTCAAAGTGCAGGACTCAATTATTTGCTTGATCTATGCTGTATTTCGTTGCAAATGCATTAAGTATTGTTGGTTATTCCTACGTCATGGTAGGCAGCATGTTCTTTATGCTAATCTCTTATTGGTTTTGTGATGCATTGTTGTCAAATAAGCTCTCGGTCAACCCCTACTATGTGGGAGTGTATTGACTTGGCGACCCCCACATATGGGTATACCCCAAAAATTCTTCGCTGTTCTGGGGCGGGGGGTTGGTTGGTTGGGTGTTGGGATGGCTTTGGCATGGTTGGGGTGCTGAAGTGGGTGGGGGCTGGGGATGTTTGGGATGGGGTTGTGGGATGGGCAGGGGGTCCTCTTGAGGCGCACAATTGGAATGTATGTCAATGAGGGTAGCTTGGCCATCTTCAGTGCATGGCCTGGGGAGAGGCTCGTTAGAGTGCTCGGAAGAGGTGGGGAGGTGGGGGGTGTTTGGGATGTTTTTGATACGGTTGTGGGGATGAGGTGGGAGGGGGCGATTGTTTTGGTGTTGTTTTCTGTGCAGCTGTGCGACTTGTGTTGACAGGGTATGGTCTGATACATCTGATGGAGCAATCATTTACCCGTTACATTGGGTGTTATATTAGGCTGTACCTTGATGGAGGGAGCAGGTAAACTTACTTGGATCATCTGTAATATCAGGGGGTTAAATAATATGAAAAAAATTAGGCATGTACTGGCGTCCTTGGACAGGCATAATGTTCAAGTGGCGCTCCTACAGGAAACCCATCTTAATGAACGCACTGCAACTTCAGTAGCCAAAAAGTGGGCGGGTGTACGTTTCGCCTCTTCATATTCATTGTATGTGAGGGGGTGATGGTGTTATTTAAAAACAATGTACCATTTGTTGGCACGCACGAGGAGATTCATAAGGATGGCAGGTATATTATAGTGCAGGGAAAGCTCTGTGGCACCTTGATCACGGTAGTGAATGTCTATGGTCCGAAAGTAGATGATCCGGAGTTTTATAAACTGCTGTGGAACAAAGTTTGTAAGTTGCCGGCATCTTCTATTCTGTGTAGGGGGGATGTCAATGTGGTGTTGAATCAAAACCTAGATCGACGTTCAACAGTAAGTGCTACTGTTAAAAAGGCTGCGCAGGCTGTGCGTGATGGTATGTATGATTTGGGCTTTAATGATGTTTGGAGAGTGCGGCATCCTGGGTTGCGGGAGGGAACGTGCTATTCCTATACACATAACACTTGGTCCCGGATGGATTATTGGCTAGCGACTCATGATGTCAATGCCTGGGTGTCTCGGTTATCACATTTGCCCCACACCTTATTGGACCATGCGCCTTTTCTGCTTGAAATGCACCTACCTACTTATGCTCCGCCCCCATTTAGATGGAAATTACAGCCATCGGCATTGTTAGATCCTGTTTTTAAAGAAGGCTTTTGGATGGCTATTGAAAATTACTTTGCTGACAATATTGGATCGGTACAAAGCATGTGCACTAGCTGGGAGGTGTTTAAAGTGACCATTTGAGGGGCTTGTATAGGCCTCCAGTCAGGGTTGCTCAAATCTTTGCGGAACTCCATGGGTAAATTGGAGCACGAATTGGTGGGATTAGACAGGCAGCATGAAGAGGCACATGATGCGACTACGCTATCTGCTATTCGAACACCGGTGACTGAGTACAATGAATTGGCAGATCAGGAAATGCAGCATCTAGCGCGGTGCTGCAAAACCCGATATTATGGTAAGGGGGTGGACCGGGGCGTGCGCTGGCTGAGAGAATAGCGGAACCCTTGGCCAAGTATTGTAATGTGCAGAGTATTACGGAACAGGGTGAGTTCATATCAGACACTGCTAGTATTTTGGAACAATTTGTCAAACATTATAAGGAAATGTATGGGAGCAGGCGGACGGCTAGTGCGGAAGAAATTGCAAAGTATTTAGATGATGTGGCTTTGGTCTGGCTGTCTAAGGGGCAGCAAGATTTTCTGATGCATTCGCTGACCGCTGAGGAACTTATGGATGCCATTTCTGCATTGTCGAATGGGCAGGCAGCAGGTACGGATGGCCTTCCATCTGAATTTTATAAGGAGTATGCTGATATGCTGCTTCCTCACTTAACGGCTATGTATGAGGAGGCATTCGAACAACAGCGACTACCTGATTCCCTTAGAGAAGCATTGATTGTTGTATTATTGAAGCCGGGCAAACCACCGGACCGGTGTGAGTCGTATAGGCCGTTGTCACTTATGAACATTGATGTAAAAATACTGGAGAAAGTGTTGGCGACTCGGCTTTGTTTGCTATTAAATGTCATGGTACTTCCGGATTAATCGGGATTTATCCCTACTCGCTCCATGGCGCTGTTTGCGGTTATGCATCTGTTAAAACATGACCTGCCGACCGCTGCGGTTCTGTTAGACACCGCAAAGGCATTCAATTCAATTGCATGGACCTATATGTTTACTGTCTTACATCGGATGGGGATGCCATTTTGTCACCAGTTTGATAAGGCTACTTTACACTGATCCGGTGGCTCGGGTACGTGTTAATGGGCATATCTCGGAAGTGTTTACAATTCAGCGGGGTACCAGACAGGGTTGTCCCCTGTTGCCCTTGTTATTTGTGCTTGTGCTAGAGCCACTTGCGTGTGTGTTGCGACAGAGGCATGCTAGCTCAGCGCTGACATTTTATCAAAGACCTTTGGCGGTATTCATGTATGCAGATGACATGGCCCTGTATGTGAGGGAACCAACACGGTATCTAGAGCAGGTTAAAAGGGAATATATCCGTTTCAAATGATATTCGGGATTAGCCATTAATTGTAGTAAATCTATAATATACTCTCTTACGCAGTGCACCGTGCCGTTTGTATTTGAACTACCCCTTGGAGTGGGTTAACGAACCGGTATGGTATCTCAGAATATGGATTCATGGGGACCCGCAGAAAGGTATTAGAGCTAATTATGGTGTGGCGATATCAAAGCTTGAGGATCAGGTGGCTCGGTGGATTTTTTTGCCACTGACATTTGCGGATGGGGTGGCATAAATTAAAATGGTGGTGCTCCAAAATTGTTATATTTTTCGTTAATGTGCCTCTCACTATTACGCAGCATTTTTTTAGTACACTGTGTTAATTGTTAATTACTCTTGCGTGGGGGGGTAAGAAATCACGTGTTGGTTGGGAGACCCTAACAAAGGCATATGCCATGGGTGGATTTTCGGTGCCAGATATGCGCTTGTATTACCTCTGCCCTCAAGCTCAGTTTGCTTATTATTGGCAGAATGCGTCACCATTTATGCCGCATGTAACAGTTGAGGCCTGCACGGTTCACCCCTTGCCCTTGAAGGCGATGATAGTTAATAAGTATACGGTATATGAGCATTGAGAAGTGGACACAGTCAAGTGTACGACTTGGGCTTGGGAAGAGCTGGGGAAGCGGGCGCGGCGTTTACTACTTTATGCACCAGCTATGCCTTTGTTATATCATGACGCGATATCGGTATCAAGAGAAGCTGGTGCCCTTAAGATTCTTTATGCAGCTGGGGTGCAGGTCATGGGGGATGCCTTTGCGGGAGGGAATTTTTTTTCATTGCAGGAATTTTTGAAGGATAGAGCGAATGAAGTTATGTCCACATTCAAATACACTAGACTTTGGTCAGCCATGCGCAGTCTTTACTGAGGTTTCCCAGATGAACCCTCCACATTAGGGGCTCTGCAGTTGCTTTATACCGCACGGAATAAGGATAAATTAGTCTTGCCGCTCTATTATGCTTCACAACTAGATGAAGGTGCGGCCCAAGTAACTCCAGGATACAATGGGATGAATGTTTATTACAGCCGTTAACAGATGAGTAATGGGAGGAGAGCTGTCCGATGACTGGGAGTTTTGCGATCAATTGTGATTTTAAACTCATACATTATAAGTATATTCACCAAATGTACTACACTTCTGCCCAAGTATATAAATACGGTCTGAGAGACTCACATTGTTGTAAGAGGTGTGGCGTGGACAACACCAATTTTCTCCATCTGGCATGGGTTTTCCGAAAGTACTGGCCTGGGGTGCCTTGACAGCAGTATTAACTGAAATGGCAGTTGCTCAAATCACAAGAGATATGAAGGTATGTTTATTGGGTATTGTGTCTAAAGTACCGGCTGGAGTCCGGAAATTGGTGGTGTTGTCTCCGCAGTTGGCTAAACGCAGGGTTGCTAAATTTTGGGATGGAAGGCCGGCGCCAAAGCTGAAGCAATGGCTACAGGATCCTGCGTACTGTCAGGATCAATTATCTTGCTATGCAGAGGAATTGCCGAGGGCCTCTAAACCCCGGGATGTGTGGAGCCCATATACTGCATATATGCTGACACATTCGGTAGGCAACTACGTACATTTTGTAAGACTGAACTGATGAAAATGCACTGTATTAACCTCCTGATTATTTGTCTCCCTTTATTATGTTTTTCTTTTTGTTTACCGGATCACTGTATTGATGCACTTTACTTTAATGTATTGTATAAGATGCTGATTATGTCCACATTTGGCGGCTGCACTATGTTCTTATTTTTTAAAAACTGATAAATAAAACAAACGAAAAAAAAATAGATGGGGTGGTACGATGGTACGATAGATGAATCTGTATCAGACAGAGAATGGGAGAAAATACAGGAAGGAGTTAAATAGGTTAACAAGAGGTTCAAACTTATACAATATAAAGTTATACACCAAACATATCTCACCCCGCGAATACTTCTTAAAATGTACCCAGATCGCACAAATCTGTGCCCTAGAGGTAGACAACCAGATGTGCATTTTATTCATATGATGTGGGACTGCCCCACACTGACACATTATTGTGAGAAGATGGTAGATTGTCTGCAAACCGCCACAGACCAGAAAATACCAACCACTATAAAAGTTGTAAAACTGGAACTGCTCCCCTCACCCAAAGCTAAAACGCTCAGTAGTAAGTTTATCCTACTAGGGCTAGTGTTAGCAAAGAGAAGAATTGCGATAAGATGGCTTAGTCTGGATCCCCCCACAAACATGAAATGGTTCAAAGACCTGAGTGAATGGGCAACTTCAGAATTAGTTTGAATGAAAAGGTTAGACAAGATGATAAGCTCGAAGAAGATGCAAGGGCATGGATCCTCATGATGGCAGATGTCAAAAACCCCACTACCCCAGACGAGGACCTAATGGAGGAAAGATCGAAAGAGATAGGCACGGAGGGCATGGCCAGTTGATCGGAAGTTAGAGACTGTAAGATGTATATTCATGTAACTATGGAAAATGTGATATGTTCCTTTATACCCAGAGAATTGGCATGACAAAGGGGGAGTGTGGGGAGAGTGTTGTCTGGTTGATAAAATGGTACAAACACCATGGGTGTTATAGGCCTCATAATGGGAGCGCAAACGTAAATCTGATGCGAAATAATGATAAGGACGTATAAGAGCCCAAGATGATGTAAATATCAGATGATGTGATAAATGTATAATGCCTTTTGAAACCATGCAAAATGCCAAAGTTTTTGCAAATTACCATGAAGTTGTACTTCATGGTAATTTGCGTGCCCTATTAGCGAATTCGCTATTTTTAAAACTTTCACGCATTGCATTTAAGGAATCTCAATTTGAGATTCCTTAAATGCAAATAATCGCAATTTAACGATTTCTCAATTAGCGATTTTTGGATTTGGGATGATGCATCCCAAATGCAAAAATACCGGTCGCAAAGGGGCAGATTCTGAGAATCTGCCCCTTTGCGAGCGGATTTTTGTTTGATGCATCTAGCTGTATGACTGCACCATCTTCCACACATCTGAAAGGATGGTTTCCACTAAAGGCCAACCTGTAAAAGCTAAATGTTGGGCCCGAGACACCAGAAAAATCATCCCACTCACACTAGCCACCCTAATTAAAAACATTCTATCCCAGCCCACTTCCACCTCGAACACACATGACTTTACCAATCACTGCATCAGTTCCATGTACAATATCATAGACACCATTGCATCCAAACAATTAACAAGAATACAGATAAAAAAATCTAACCCCTGGTTCGATTACAGGCTTAAAGACAACCGCCACAACCCTAAGAGCAGCCGGAAGAACTCAGAGACTCTCTCCCTCCTCAACTAATCGTAATCTACTGAAACAAAGAAGAAAAGCCTACAACAGGTATATCAGAAGATCAAAGCTTCCTTCTTCAAACAACTTGACAAGGCTAAAGAAAGTTCCAAAAAACTGTTTGAGCTGATCAAAAACAAAACTAATATCACATCCAACCCTCTTCCCTCATAGATCTTAATCCCACCCTGTTGCAAGTTATTTTACTTCTTCTTCAATTAGAAAATGAAGTAAATTGACACCAAACTCAAAACTGTTTTAGAGCTCTTACCCATCATCACCTTCCCTTCTACCAAAGAGTCCACCTCATTTGTCACTCCTTCATAGTAAAAATAATGCCTCTTGGTCCAGCTTTAAGACTTTCAACAAATCTCCATCTCAAATCTATTGTCCTCCCTGAAGTACTCAAACCACTACAACAAACCCTTACCTTCACAACTTCTCAATGAGATCAAACAATCCATGCTCATTTTATGGACCAGGATTTTTAGTGCCTTTCTAGCACAAGGTTCCATTCCAGACTGTCTAAAAAGTGTTCAGGTACCCCCACACTAAAAAAAACAACCCTGACCAGTCAGAACCCAACAACTACCGCCCTATTACCAATATCTCAAACCTTTGCCAATCTCCTTGAATAATTTGTGCACTAACAGTTATTCAATCACATAGATCAACTCAAACACCTTAACCCATAGCAATCTGGTTCCAGGTAACATCACAGCACAGAAACTGCCCTAGTCCATACTGATGATGAAGTCCTGAGAATTCTTGACCAGAATGAATCCTGCTTACTAATTCTCCTAGATCTGTCAGCTGCATTTGACACAGTTAAACATGCAAACTTTTTGAACCTCCTAGAATGCAGGATAGGTTTTACTGGTGCCGTGTTACAATGTTTCTCCTTATTCTTACATAATAAAACTCAAAGAGTTAAGTTCCATCATGCTATAGCCATCCATACTCCATTCACGATTGGCATCCCTCAAGGCTCCTCTCTCTTACTCACTCTCTTCAGCTTGCTCATGGAACTCCTGACTGAAATCCTCCAACTCGGTAACATTGCATACCATACGTAAGTTGATGATACACAACTCTACCTAAAATCACCTCTCCAGCTTCAAAGAATTTCTACCTAATAATAATCTGTTATATCCAGAAGCGACCAAAACTAGATGGAATACTTCTGGGATAGCAAATAATATTATGTAGGAAATAAATAGATTCCAAAGTTGGGGGATAAAACTGAAGGCAGAGCCAAAACCACTCTACCCAACCCCTTTTTTAAGAACACATAAGGGGCACATAGTCCATTGCCATGAACACAGTCCGGAGCCAATCTGAAGCAAATCACTTGTCAATAACCAACAATTGGTTACAAATTCAGTGAACGAGAACAACAGCACAATCAAATTGACAAGGGATGCACAGCACACTGGCGCCCCAGTAGAGCAATGAACAATTAAAATGTGCATTTGGAACATCAAGGGCCTAACCACCAAAACCGATGATCAAGAGCTTTTAAACTACCTAAAATGTTTCGACATGATCCTGCTTCTGGAGACTTGGAAGGAAAAACCCTTTGACCTTCAAGGATACACCACCCATCTCATTCCCGCGATAAAGAGATCCGACATCGGACACCGCTTGGGGGGCTTAATGCTTCTTGCCTCAATAACTGTAATAAGAGAAATCTCTCCTATAAAGGCCCATATTTCACCTCCAAGTAGCGTTCAGGCTGTAATAGTAAACACTTAGGTTCAATCAGATTCACCAGAAAGTAATAATATTCAATGTCTACGTCCATCCTAAACATGAAAAAAAATTAAAGGCAGCCAAGGAACTGGTCGCAGAACTAAAAAGAATAGCGGAAGAAGAGGTCACAGATCGAATTATCTTGGCAGGCGATTTTAATATGCATCTCTTAAGAAACGGTCAAGATGAGTCCCCAACGCAAGAGCTAACAGTCGCCTTGGAAATACCAATACAGGGCTCTTCGAAAAACAGCAAACCAACAAGATGCTCCAAGTACCTGCTCCAGAAACTAGAGCACCTCAACTTGAGAGTGCTAAATGGCCGCCTTGAGGGGGACAATCCACCAGTGGCCACATATCATTCAACCAAAACATCCTCTCATTTAGATTTCACCTTTACAACTCTAACCATGTTTCAAAACATCGCTTCCTTTAGAATAGGTAACAGTGAATTTAGTGACCGCTTGTCCCAAGAAGTAAGACTTCAAGCAAGCTCATCCCTATCACTAGAGGTGTGTAAAGCCATCAGCTGTGAAGAAACCACAAACCTTAAAGAATAAGATGTAATCCCAGTAATATAGAGGTAATATCGGTATTCACTAAAGAATTATATAACCAAGGGGAGGGCACATTAGCCCAGCCATTGGAAATCTGGGAAAACTTAATTACGATCTTTGGAGATCATCTTGCAACCAGGTCATAGCCAAAACCGAGGAATACGGGGGTCCCCCCAACAAGGAAGGCGAATAGCCCAGTTACAAAAAACCTTAAGTCCATCGTAAATGAATCCTTGAGGCGCCTTCACAAATACCACAAGATTTGAGCCTGCAAACTAACCTTTGGGAATCAAAGGCTCGACTATAGCAAAGGAACTTGGAAAAGAAAAGAATCAAGGAGGACAAAATTACAACAGAACACAGTGGCCCAACAGCATCACAGATAATGAAACAAATAGCCAGGGGCCGACCTGCAGGAGCCCCCGGCCCCAATGGCATATCCCCAATATAATACAAACATGACGCAGAATTTTGGAGCAAGGCACTAACACCAGTTTTTAGACACGTAATCAGCTCAGCCACAATTCCAGAGTCCTGGAAAGGATCGATTACTAGCCCAATTTACAAACAGGGCAAAGAGGTGCTCCGAACAATTACCGTCTAATCGCCCTTATTGACACCGAGGCTGAATATTATGCAGGGAAATCCTAGAGGAATTAGCTTCCTGGTCTTCAGAAAACCACATAATTCCACCAATTCAAACAGGGTTTAGCCAAGGACTAGGTACCACAACTAATATCATGGTGCTAAACTTGTTAATGGATGCAGCAAAGGAAGGAAAATACCCTCTGTTTCTATGCTTTATAGACTACACAGCAGCTTTTGACCATGTTGATCGAACAAAGCTCTGGCAAAAACTGGAAAGGTGGGAGATACCTAAACCCCTTTTAGATCAACTCAGGCAGTTGCACACAGATTCCTGGAGTAGGATAAAATTAGGCACTGGGACACATCTATCAAAGCAAATCCCCACAAGCATGGGTGCGTCTTAGCCCGCTGCTTTTTAACCTTTTCCTAGCAGACCTCCCAGGGGAACTTGACAGATGTGTATCCCACATCCCGAAGCTAGGAAAATTACGTTGTCAAACTTAATTTATGGGGACAACTTAGTGCTGAAACGTCGGACCCCCAAAGTACTCCAACATCTCTTGGACACAACCCATATCTTCTCGCTAGTCATTTTTATTCATGTGTAATGTATGTTAATGTTTATTTCCACATACGAGGCAAATAAGTTTATGTATGTAAAAAAATTCTTTTGCAGCCCTGACGAAATTCCCAAGGCACGTAAGGGAATGAAACGCATTGGCTGTGCCTCTTGATTCTAAAAAGAAAAGAAAAAAAAGAAATCAATAAAGAAAGAACAGAAGACATATAAATTCTATGAACTTTTCTTGTTAATTACACCATTGAGTGCACCTCTTAAATTTTTTGTGAACTCTTAATACAGTAGAATTGGGTGTCCTCTGAAACTTGTTTTGTACAACCTTTAGGAGCATTTTATGGCTGCACAAACACTTTAAAACTGGCCATCGTTTGTTGTTCGACCCACTAAGCTTAGAAAGAGCCACAAATCACTGTCCAGGTACTTCAAAACACATCATTGGGTAGAGTACTCAGGAGTAGAGATCACAAAGACAGGTCGGCAGCCTAATTTGTCAATTTACTAGCACCCGAATTTTGAAGACTGTAATAATTACAAGCGCACCCTTTTTAGAGGATTTTAACGTTGTGTTGTTCACAGTACAAATGTGGATTTTTTAACATTGTTTTACTTATCGTATAATGAATAAGGAACCTTTATTTTTATATATTTAATGTATGCAAAGGTTTTATTTAATCACGCATAATACCGCACCAGAAGGCACACTGACAAAACTCAACACTGGTTGACACATAACTACCTCAAACGTAATGCCCTCAAAACTGAATTCCCGCTAATCTCTTCCCCTTAGTCACACTCCAAACATCAAAGAATGGCTCACGGATCTAACAACCTTGAACTGTACCCCACACATCATAACCTCAGCCAAATTGTTAGGACTAATATTAGACAATCACCTCTCTATGCAGGATCACATCAGCACCACCACAAGAGGTGCCAACTACCAACTGCAGGCTCTAAGGAAATTAAAGCCTATCATTCTGACTGCTAATGTCAGGAAATCAGTTCAAGCGCTAGTGATCTCCAAACTAGACTATAGTAGGTCGACCCTCATGGGTCTACCTAAAGCAAAATTGCCACCTTTAAAGGCAACTTTTAATGTAGTAGCTTGACTTATAACATGCTAAACAAAAAGCAATCATATCTCACCAGATCTCAAAACACTGAACTGGCTACCATGTGAAGCAAAGATACACCTAACAATTGCCTTCTTAACTCATCAGCTTTTCATCACAACACTTCAACTTACCTTGCCAACAAACTCGTCCTATCAGGTGAGAACAAATCCTTAAGAAGCACAGACTCCCTTTTACTGATACTCTTCAAATAAAAAAAAAGAAAATCAACGAGCGCTCTTTCTTTGGAATGGCCCCCAAAATGTGGAACTCACTTCCTCTTGAGATGAGAATGAACACCTCAATGACCCTATTCAAATGAAGTGTTAAACATCGAATAATGACCAACATCCTTCCCCTTTGAAGATGTAACCTCCCACAAGCCCTCTCCCTCTTGTCCATCTACAAGCTATTCAGATTGCATTATGAACCTGCTGTTACTCCCCATGATAGCAACAGACACACAATTGATGGACGGAATGCAGAACAAATCAAAACATTCACTCCCAGTCAAGTGATCTGGGTTAAATCCATCATTCTTTTGCTCACCATGCCAGCCCAATTTAGACCTGGCCATATGCAAAGCAGTCTTGACCCTGAGCCTCATGGGAACAGTCCAGCCCGAACTGCCAAGCCAGGTCCTCCCTGGACCAGAAACAAAGCATCCTTGGACCGGTTTCAGGGTTTCACCCCTCTTCAGCCAGGATAGCTTGATTCCAGTGGCACAATGAGCCCAGGACCCACGTCTGGGCATACCTGGCGCACTTAGGGCGAGTAGCAAAAGACACACAATTGATGGACGGAATGCAGAACAAATCAAAACAATCCCCCGCCCACTCAAGAGATCTGGGTTAAATCCATCATTATTTTGCTCACCATTCCACCCCAGTTTAGACCTGGCCAAATGCAAATCGGTCTTGACCCTGTGCCTCAGCACTCTGTCCATCATCTCCTTGTGTTTGCTTTGTTCACCCTAAGTTGGCAGGGTATGCCCAGACGTGGGTCCCTTGCTCACTTTGCCACTGGATTCAAGCTAGCCTGGCTGGTGAGGGCTGTTAGCCCGAAACCGGTCCCAGGATGCTTGTTTCCGGTCCAGGGAAGACATGGCTTGGCAGTTCGGGCTGGACTGTTCCCATGAGGCACAGGGTCAAGGCTGATTTGCATATAGCTGTGTCTGAACTGGGTTGGCATGGTCTCAGATACTAGTTCCTTTCTCGACTATCTTCCGCACCTCATTCCTAGTCCCTTGCCTCCTCGGTCCTCTTCCGCAATCTTGTTCCTAATTGTTTATTTGAAAAATCCTAAATCTGCTTCAGGTAATTAATCAGCAATCAGACAGTATGTCTATTTCTCAGCGTTCTGGCAGCGATCAGCCCAATTCAGTTTTCTAACTATCCCAATTATACCTTCTGGGGGCATGTTCCACCCCCAAATGTTTCAAACTTGTATAAATTGTGTATTCTGATTGGATAAGCAAGGGGGATGATTGTCACACCATACTAAATTTAATACTTTTCTAAAGAGCATTGTCTTATATTCCCACCGATTTAATTTGTTTTCCCAAGCATTATTCCCACCCATTTTCTCATATTAAATTAAACATTGTATTACATTTATAAATTTGTTCATTGAGTCTTCTGGATGTTCCGTTACTTTCTCCCTATGAGAAAAGATCGTCCTTGACCATGTTGCAATGCTTGGGATCACGACTCCAGGGTAGTATTCTATTGAGGCTGCGCAAGTTACCCACGTGGGTTTAAGCCTTGTCTCTTGAGTTAGGCCCAATAGCAAACTAACAGAAAAGTCAAAAAGACAAGATGTTAGACTTAAATAAAATGATTTCAATGTATACCACTTATGTGTACTCTAATCCCATGTAATTAAAATAATTCTTTTTGCATTAGCACTTAGTATAGAACGCAGTTTAGTTTTAAGCAAAGCAGATGCTTAGCATGTGAGTTCTGAAGCGGCCATTTTGTACTTTAGTGCGCAAAAGCAACGCTTTCCCCCCAAGCGCTATGACATCATGCAGTTGGCGCATGCACAATTCTTTCCCACGTTTTTAGCAGCCATGTTAGTCTCATTCATTCAATTACTTGTTAGTAGACACATAGGCAAGCTTCCCCTGCTTCTTCATTGTGTACAGAATTCGTGTAAATTAATAAGACAAATAATTTATTAATACTTTATTATGATTATAGGAGAGGATTCATCCAGCAAGTTGCTTATATGCAAATCCTTGCTCCATCAACAGCAACAAGCAAACTTTCCCTCCAGAGGTTTCAGCATACATGCTCTACCCTGAACATTTATAGGGTTTGTAGTTAGCATCTACAAAGAACTAGACTGCTAACTTTCAAAATGATGGGAAAAAACAAGCTAAACAGAGAAAGTTATAGCAAAGAAAACAAACTTTTGAAACACACAGGTGCAAAAATAGCAATGATTTAGTGCCTCAGAGTGCCAAACAGACTTTCTCCTCAGAGTTATGTGCAGTGCATTGACTGTAATGAACTTATAATAGGGCGGACAGAACGTTCCCATGGTTTGACAGAAAATGAACGTAGCAAGCAGTCAAGACCAAGAACTGCCTCTTTACTCAAGTCAGTTAAGACATGGTGGTTCAATTCTAATGTAGAAAATAGGTTTGGACTACAGCCCCGTTTATAAAATTAATGGAAGAATTAAAAAAGCTACACAGATACTCAAGTAATGGACCATCGAAGGTATGTATCCATGAATAGCAATTTAAGGCAGATAGTAACCCTCAATCTCTGTGCTTTACTTCAGTCAGTGTTCCAGAGCTTTACTTTTCTGTGGTACAAAGTGGAGCAAGGTGCCTCTTTCTTTGCAAAGCACACATTTTGCATCAGCAGAGTGATGATCCTGCAGCCTTCAATTTCGTCCAGAACAGATAACATAGAGGTTACTGATTCTATACCATTAAGGCTTTCAATAATCGTCAACTGAAAGTTAAGTAAGGACATTAGTGTTACAGTTGTTGTCTGCTGATAGACAACATTTGCATTGTATATTGGTAACTAAACCATCAGAGTATCAAACTTCTTACACCATGTATAAGGTTGTAACATGACTGTTTTTACAGGAACCAGCAGAATTGTAATTTATAAAAATTTAGCAAAATCACCTAAAAGTAATATTTTTGGCCCTTATCTGTACATACTGCAAACAGCTGTAAGCTTGTGGACTTCTGCCATATGACCCTAAACTGGGACCAGAGAAGTGTGCTCATTGTGAACTGTAGTGAGAAGCAAACGTCCGACCTATCTGATTGCAAGCAACACACTACTCTGTCCTTTTTGGAGCTTCTAAAAAACAAGATCCTGAGGGAATCCATTGTGGTGCGTTATAATTCTATCACAAGCAACAGTGCCAGTTTTGTAGTGCTCACTAAACAGCCGGATTCTGAGCACTGTATACAAGTTATCTACATGAAGCTTATAACCTTTGTGAAAGAGAGATTTGGCAGGCTCCCATTTGATATGCTCTCTAACTCCTAACATGGAAGGGTAACCGCCAGATTTTAGTGTGGAGTCCTTTCCACTGTATAATATTAGGCTTTACACATAACCAGTAGAGCTTACACACAACATGTACATCATAATGCAACTAGAAGCTCTTTTTCTTAGTTTGTATTTTCCGAACCACAGTCGCACTTTGTACGAGATCAGGGACTCATCAACCGCTGTATTCATGGTCTGGAGGGTCCCAGGGCAATGCAGCAGAATTATAATTAAAATGCAGCACACACTGCAAAATCAAAAGCATGATTTGCCAGTTTAAGTCTCGGGTAGACTAGTAGGACTGTATGGTTGGTTGTTGCACGATTCCCATGTTCCGTGTTAGGCCCTGAAATGCCCCAAGTGAAGCAGTAATCCAGGGGCATGCCCAATAGTGATATCTTGAACTCCTCCGTTACATAGATCACAGATTCCTGTTGTGTTTTCTGAGTTATATGGATGTTTATACTTTTAAAGGGATCGTTCCAACCGTAATGAAAGAATAAAGCGCTGTACCCTGTAGTGTATGTATTGCTCAGGAGATTTATATTCTATGCTTTTTACATATTGTATGTAGTGTTTTAATTGGGAGCAATGTTCTACATCCAATTCGAAGTTTATTTTTGGTGTCAGGTTCTTTAAAAAAAAAAGCTTCAAATGTGATGGTGTCCTGGTTTGTAAAGGTGCTACTGTGCAGTGAGACAGGTCTAGAGCTATACTATGATTCTTGTTAAAAGTGTACTGCAACGACTCATCTCTAAAAGTCTCCAATTTTAAAATGTGCCTCAGAGATCCTAGGTCGGTGGGTAAAAGGTTATATGCCGATCTTATTATGCTAAGGATACCTCAAGATGTAGTGCTTGGGCCAGGTCGGCTTGATTAACTTTTATCAATTTTCATAAAATATTCCCTTCTCTCACTTTTACGGGTTGCTGGGTTTTAATGTACATTTATTCGAGGGCATAAGATAAAATTGAAGGGATTTTCATACAATAGACCTCTAACATAGGTTGGAAATGCCTATTCCAGGTGGAAAAGTATAACCTCTGCAATGGCCCAACATGGGCATCTGCCTTGCGCCCTATGTGTTGTAAATGGGAGGACTTTTGTAAGGTTTGGGAGAAGTTTCGTCCCAGGTCGGTATATTGTTTAACGGCCTCTAGTGGATTACCTCTCAGTGACCATTTGAATGGGCAAGATTGCTTTTTTCCTAGGAAGGGTAACATTTTAGTTTTTGAAGTATTTGGGACTAGAAAGCTTTCTTTTGCATTGCAATTTAGTACATTTAAGTTTCTTTGAAGGCCTATCGGTTAGACGTCTAGTATCACAATGTCGTCAGCATACATTAAAATATGGATATCATTCAGTGCTAGTTTCGGTGGGAAATTATTTATTTGAGTAAAATACTCCAGGAGGTTGCTTATATAAAGAGAGAATAACAAGGGGGCAAGAAGACAGCCATGTTTTAATCCATTCATCGTGGGTATTGTTCCTGTTAAGCCCTTTTATCCCCCCATTTGAACTCTGCACCATGTTGCTGTGTACAGAGATATGATTATTGTGAGTAGGTCATGTGGAATCCCTAGCCACTCCAGTTTCTTCCAGAGTAGTAACCTGTCTAAGCTATCAAACGCAGTAGTAAAATCAATAAAAGCACAGTATACAACTTGTAATTTTGACACAACATATTTGTCAAGGACTTTTTGCAGGATTGCAATGTTGTCTATTACTGAATGTTTTGAACAGAAGCCTGCCTGAGTCATGGGAATAACTCCACTGGAGAAGGCCCAGTACTTCAGGTGGTCCAAGACTCAGGCTGGAAAGATCTTTCCAGTGGCATCTAGTAGAGCAATTTGTCAATAGTTTTTTTGGGTTTGTCCTGGAGCCTTTTATTAAGAGGGGAAACAAATTACTCCCCTGACAGTATTTTGGCATTTCTCTTGTTGCAAAGCCAAGAAGAAATAGGGGTGATAAGAATGTGCTCCACTCATCAGAATTAGATTAAAGAACTTTGGGATGTTATCCGGTCCCATTGCTGCCGAAGATCTTGCAGCCATGATAAAGATGGCTATTTGTTTAATTGTTAGGGCTAAGATATCAAAGTTAGATTGGTCCTTCCTGAGAGTCTGCTGACACGATTTTTCTTGGTTCCGTAAGTTAAGTTTATACAGGTTATGAATGTTTTTCCAAGTCAGATGCTGACACTGGGCTTGCTTGTCAAGTTCTCCTTAAGCCCATTTGTTTAGCGACTATGCTCAAGAATGCTTTACTATTTTTACATTTTACTGCCATTTGGCTTTCACTCCAATGTTTGTCTTTTAGCTCTTGGCATTTTTTCTCTTTTTTCAGTTGTCAAGTTTTTTCAACTTTTTAATTTTTTTCTGTCTTGTCCCAGAGACATTTTTAAATGAAATCTGATCAGACTGTATAGTTTTGATGATTGATAATCTGTACTCTTTCCTTCAGGATGACTCTTGCCCTTGGCTTTCCTATTTAAAAACTCCTGGAGGGAAGCCATGATGGAGGAAACTGTATCTTCGTAACTTATTATAGGATCTACTTCTTTGTTAGAGAAATATGAAAGCACAGAGATAATTGCGATTTTTGTTATATTGATTGCATTAGAGTTCCAATTTATACACCAGTTTTTTTATCTGTATCAGCGAGGCCATTCAAAGAGCGTAAAGCCATGGAGGTGTGAATTGCAATAAGACTTCTATTTCCAGGGATACAAATGTATGATCACTTACGTGTGTACATTGAACGTTCAATGATTACACTTCCTCATAGAGGTTCACTCTACAGATTACGTAGTCTAAGATTGATAAACTGTAGGTACCTATTCTGGTATGGGCAGCAGGAATATCAACTTCTACTCTTCCATTTAAAATGACTCTGTTTATTGTTGACACCTGAGAAAGAGTAATTTCCCTCGTCTATCGGCTTTTATCTTTGTTGGAAATGATGGTATTGGGATAGATAGAGCTACCACTTTTGTATAAATTCCCCCATTGCCAAGTAGAGCATTTGAGATTTGCCCATAAAATCCCTGACTAATTTTTCTGGAGGTTACCCTTTAGAGGCAATAGTTAATTCTATCTTCTCAAAATATTTTTCCAGTAGAGAATCATAAGGGGGTCCCAGTGGGATTTAAACATTAAAGAATAACAAATATTGGATGTTGTCCAAACTTTCTATTCGCTGCTTGACTTGAATGCATTGAACATTCAAAAGAGGCAAATCAATTACTTCTACATCACAATTAATTTCTTCCCTTAGGAGAACTGCAAGACCTCCTATTGCGTGATCCCTTTTTGTGGCCTCAGCAGCGATGCCAAAAACGAATAATCTTTTTGGTTAAAAGTGTCTAAGGACCATGTTTCTTGTTCGGGAGGACGGCCAGCTTGTTCCAGATGGTCGACTGATGCTGCAGCAGTGAGCAGGCACACGGAAGGTTCCCATGCACCAGATGATGGAAGATTAGACTTTGGTGTAAATTTAAGGAGACGGAGATGGAGACGGAAAAGAAATATAACCAAGACACAGCCAAGAATCAAGACTTAAAAACCTGAAAATAACCCCACAGTGCATAAGGATGAATGCTGATGGCTTCGGTGGCTATTGCTGGACAGCTGCAGCTCGCCTCCCGGGTCGCTTTCTGGTTGACCGGATCACGCTGCTCAGCACGCCACTGGACAGGACTGCTCTTGGTTCTGGTTCACCTACCGGTCGGAGACATGGCCACGCCGAAGACTGTGGTGAGAGGCACGCTAGCGGCTCGCACACTGGTAAATCCAGGAGGAGGCTCTACCGCTGGTGCTGGTATTGAGGAGCTATTGGTGGCGTCCAGGGGACGAGCGCCTTACGAGGCATGTCGAGAGTGGGTAAGCCCATGCTGAATCTGCTGCATTCAGGCAAAGCAGCAGATCTGCTTTTAGCTGGCAAACTATCGGAGCAGTCCGCGGGAATAGATTTGCAGATGTACTTTTAGAGGCAATTCCATCTGGCTAAGCAAGTGAGGGGAGTCAAATTGAGTGCCAAGACCCTGAGATAGGTGGTTCTGAGTAGGATCTGACTTGTCAAGGGGTAATAAACTGTGCTTACAAGATGGAGAAAGTCAAGGATACAATGAATCCGCATGAATTATTACCTAAGATTGGAAACATTGTAGCAACTAAACCCAGCTGCAGTGGTAGCGGTAAACAAAAGGAAATTGCCACAAAACCTGGGGGAGAACTCAGCAGTTGGGAAACTGGATGGACAGGCAGGGGATAGCCTGAATGAAGAAACACTTATTCTTAGAGCTGATTCCTCAATGCAGCTGGCACTGCAGATGTCGTCCTCTAATAGGGAATAATCACTTGAGGAGCGATATGTATCTCAAGGAAAAAATAATCCTACACCAGCTATGCAGACCCAATCTATACAGGTCTCACCACTGGCAATTAATAAACTGGCAGATGACGCCCAGGCCGAGATCAGCTTGCCTAGCTCATCCTCTGTGGAAAAGAAAGGCAGATCCAAAATAACAAGGGCCCTAAAGAACACACCGGAAATATCTTGCACCCAATAACATAACAGTGCCACCTCATGCAGTAAAGCTATTTCAGAGGGTTATCCCCTGCGCTAGTGGATCCAGGCAAATGGTGAATTTAAGTCAATGATATCTCTGCTTTCAGGGGCAGGTCTTACAGGCAGCTCGGGAATAAGGTATAGAGCTGAGACCAGCCCGGAGCCTACAGTGCCCGCTGCCCAAGTATCTACTACTGGATCTCAGAATTCACCATTGACAGTTGCTTCTATGAGTTGGAGTGAGGAGGCGGAGGAAAAGCAGAATCCTAAAAATATACAGGATGGCAGTGAAACAGTACTCTCCTTAATCTTGCAGGCCCTCCATGATCAAAGACTAGAAGCACAGGAGCACTACGCACAGGCCAGGGCAGACAATCTTAGTATCCAGCAGGCACTCTATGAAGTGACAACCAAGATTGGGATATTAACAAATGATATATAGGAACTACAACAAAGGGTCGCTTAAACTGAAGAAGTTACTACTTTACCAGCTAGCTCTGTGCAAATGCATGATGTTCAGATATGTGCCATGGAGGCTAAGATAGAAGAAATGGAAAATCGACAGCACCACACCAATTTAAGATTGTTTGGGGCCCCGGAGGGTAAAGAGGTGTCAGACCCCTTGCGTTTGTAGTCTACCTATTTCAAAAGCGTTCCCTGACCTCGCAGATTGGGATTGGGATTGCCAACTACAAATGTGTGCATAGACTACCACTCCAAGCGTACAAGCAGGGATCCCGGGACCCACGACCCTTGCTGATCTTTTTCAGAATTTTTTTACTCAGGCAAGCATATCTCCCCAGATACAAGCTGGCACCTCTGAGGGCATCTCATAATGCTGCGGCCAGACTGGTCTCAGGATCTAAAAGAAATAGCCACATTTCCCCTACCTTGAAAGCTTTGAACTGGCTGCCCTACGAGGCAAGAATACAACTAAAGATTGCGTGCATGACCCATAAAGCCCTACACAGCAATATCCCCAGTTACTTAGCACTAAAGCTAGAAAGATCGGGAGGATGCAGACAATGCGACGTGCAAGCTCACTTCTACTAAAACCACATTCCTTCTATAAAACGTATACCAGGCCTAGAGCTTTTTGAGGGATTGCACCAAAGATTTGGAACTCTCTACCTCCAGCTGTACGTGGAATCACTTCCCTTACCTCTTTCAAAAAAGAAGTGAGAATGCTTCTAATGAACAAATTCACATCCTAAGGCATCATACGTTACGCTGACTTCTAGTGACCATGCTATACATTTATTACCATCTACCTCTTTTGTATTCAACTGCGAATAACAAATGTATGTATACTTCCTCATCCTGCTAATGTTGAATAACTGTTTAATGTGATGCACTCTGATTCCCTCGTGGATCACTCACTGCCAACTACTAGGCACCTCTGGTATCCATATATATTATTATCTACTTTTTGTGTTGAATTGCAAATACCAATTGTACCTTTACTACCTCAACCTCCTAAAGCTGAAAAACTGTGTAACATGAATTGCTCCGATTCCCTAGTGGATCATTCTTTGTTGACTACTAGTCACCTAAGCTATCTATTTACTATTACCTTCCTCTTTGTTTTATGGCGAGCACTGAATGTGTGTACACCACTTCAACCATCTAATGTTCAATTATGTTATATTGTTCAAGTTCAAGTTCAAAAATTTGTATAGCGCACTACTCACCCAGAGGGTCTCAAGGCGCTTGAGGGAGGGGGGTATCAAATATCCAGGTTTTTAGTTGTTTTCTGAAGGAGAGGTGGTTCTGTGTAAGGCGGAGGTCGGAGGGGAGACAATTCCAGGTCTTGGCCGCTAAGTAGGAGAAGGATCTTCCCCCCATGGTGGATCTTTGGATGCGTGGAATAGCGGCGAGGGCTTGATTCGACGATCGTAGTTGGCGGGAGGGGGTGTAAAAGGTCAGGCGCGTGTTGAGGCATTCGGGTCCTAGGTTGTAGAGGGCTTGTGTGCGTGGGTGAGGAGACGGAACGTTATTCTCTTGTTGACGGGGAGCCAGTGGAGGTCTTTTAGGTGACCGGAAATGTGAGCATGGCGGGGGATGTCTAGTATGAGTCTGTAAAGCGCTCTGAAACCCTCGTGGGTCATGTTCACTATATAAAACTTTATAAATGAATAAATGTCCTTGAAAGCCCACCCTAGCTCTACTGTAATTGTTGATTATTTATCTATCTTTGTGAGATCAGACTTCTGCAGAGCGACCATGGATAGGCACTGGAAATTAAGGCAGCTTATAGACTCATTGAAGGCTGAAGAGGCGCAAGTCTTCCTACAAGAGCTTGCACAATTAAAAGGTCATCAAAGGAGGGCATTCTCAAATTTTCTTAAATGAACAGGAGGCTAAGCAAGCGCTAAGTAAATGGCTATTGGAGGCAGCAGGGACAAAGACTTAAGAGACTGAATTTCTAAAGGCATTAGCTTCTTTCTACTTTAATGGCAAGTAATGCTGTTGATTCCTTGAATTTTCTCTTTGATTTTTCTCTTATCCTTTATATTTTGTTTTCTCTACTCTTGTCTTCCTTCCTTTTCTTTAGTTAATAGATGCACTGGGCAATGGCGGTGTGCGGGGGCTACCGGGGGTGCACTGTGTTCTCGCAGCTACCAATTCATCGGCAGCTTACAAAGGGGAAGATTCTTCCCGTATGATACAGGGTGGGAGGGCGATGAGAGGGGTTGGTGGCATGGGCTGGATTGAAGCAGGGAGGCAGAAAGAAATTTAAGTAGGGTACACAGAAACACTGGGAGAAGGAGGTAGTAGATTGTAGTAGGGAGTACAGTACTCAAAACAGAGCGAATAGGCACAACAGGAGGGATGGCAGAGACACTATACTATATAGGAGTCTCATAGACATGAATAATATCTATCATGCTGCAGACAAGCTGCATGGCCTTGAATGTATCATGCCTAAACAATAGAATCAAGAGACAACTTGTTTGGTAGGAGTTTAAAATGTATAGATCTCAGATTGTTTTACTTAATTAGACACACTTAGCCTATAAAGATCATGGTCTTCTCCAATACTTGGGGTATGGCTTCTCCTTTAGTCATCTGGGATGCTATGAAGGTGTTCATAAGAGGGGTCACTAAACAATACATCTGGCAGCAGGATAAAGAGAGGGCAACCCTATGCAAAGCAGCCACTCAAGCATTGCTTGTTGATGAAATTCAGCACACATATGGGGTCCAACGAGGGAGTGGTGATCAAGACCAAATGTATATTTTTCTGGTAGATGCAAGGACTGCTATGAGCCAGTCATTAAGGGACAAAACTGCTGTGAACTATAACAAGCAGAGATTTTTACAATATGAATATAGGGAACAAATTGGGAAGGTGCTCGGTTATCAAGTAGCAGACAACAGGACAAAAACTCGGATAAAGGCTATAATAGAGACAAACGGTATTTTACATACATATCTGCAGGCAATTGTGTATCAATTTTTCAGGTTTTATCAAAAGTTATATGCACAACCTACATCACCAGAGGATGACCTACAGCAGTACCTCCAAGGTAGCTGCCTCCGGTCCTGAGCGAGGAATATTTGGTCTTATTGGAGGAGGACATTTCGCAAGATTAAATAATTGAGAAAATACCTTCTCTTCACTCTGGGAAGGCTGCAGGGGAGGGTTCTATACCTGAAGAGTTTTATAAAACCTTTAAGAGCCTTATAGTCTCACCTATGGGAGCGTTTATATAACATATCGGCTCAAGTGGCAGGATCCCAGAGACTTGGAATATGACAAATATTGTCTTTTTTTTTTTAAAAAAAAAGACAAACTTCCCGAGGAGTGCGGGTCTTATTGGCTGATCTCTCTTCTTAACTTAGACGCAAAGGTTTTTGCTAAAATCTTGGCTTCTCGTCTGGCCCCAATAATACCCGCATTAGTATCGAGCCAGCAACATGGTTTTATTGAGGGAAGGGATGCTACTGCTCATGTTAACACTGCAGTGGGGGCCTTCGATGTCAGCAATAAATTTAGGCTTGGTCCTCTTAGATGCTGAAAAGGCTTTTAACAGGGTGGTATCGGACTATTTGTGGGCCTCACTTGCAGCCTTTGGTAAAATCAGCCAATGTGTATAGGCTCTGTATAACAAACCTCAGGCAAAACTGCTTTACGTAGGCTTACAATCACTATCTTTCTCTGTATTAATTGGTACTAGACAGGGATGCCCTCTTTCTCTCCTGCTGTTTGCTCTATATATTGAGCCATTTATTTGGGCATTACACTCTAATTTACAAATTGCACCATTGATATCAGGAATAAGCCAGCTTAAGGGAACTGCTTACATGGACGATGTTGCTGTTTTACTACTGACCCAGCAACGGCTATTAGCCTTATTGAAGAGGAAGCAAGCAAATTAAGTCTTTTGTCAGGCTATAAATTGAATGTTAAAAAGACACAAGGGATTCTTAACTTTCAGCCTGACAGACCCGTAGCGGCCGTGTGCTCTGTAGCCACATACCTCGTATTTCGGACCAGATCGAACGTATACCTACTCTGAATTATGATCCCCTTTTATAGGCGCCTTGATGTCTCTGGGCAAAGTTGCGCGATATAAGTTTTTATTCAATTCAATTCAATTCTGTTGGAAGTCACAGCTAAGCGACCGAAAAGCTGGCACATGCTCCTAATTGGTATGGTAGGGGGGTGCAATATTATAAAAATTAAAGTATTTCCCAAGTTTTTATACTTATTTCGGTCAATTCCTCTTCTTGTCTCTAATGTTTTTCTAGAAAACTAGAAGGCGTGTTAGGCAGCTTTATTTGAGGGGTACAAAAAATCATGACGGCAATATATTTACTGAAACTCCCGTATATCAGGTTCGGCTTGGCTTTCCAGATTTGAAAAAAAAAAATTCGGCAGCGTTTGCAGGAAGTTTCTGTAGCCTCCTAGATCCCAAATATCCAATTTTTTCTCATCGATTGGTTTTGGGATCTGAATGTCTAAAGTTTTTATACAAAACTAACTACCCCAATTATTTCGAAAGGGTTAGGTTTAAGACTTTCAGAGATAATGTGCACATACAGTGAGTTATGTCTGTTAAATGTACCCTGTCGTTCTTTCATGACAAGCTCCCACTATGGGGTAATACCATGATACCAGAGGTATTTCAAGATACTATCATTAAGTGCTGGGCTAGGCATGGGATTCAATATCTGGGCGATTTGTATGACTGTAATGGCTTTAGAACATTTGAGAACTTGCAGCTTCTTTACAATCTCCCTGCCCAAATGTTTTTTAAGTATCTTCAAATCATGGATTATTTGTGAAACACCTAGCCTTAATGACAGTGTCTAGTTCGGAGATATGGGATTGCCTGCATTTGGAAAAGTCTAAATCAATAAGTAGTATTATGTGTCAGTGTCTCAGTAACCTTAGGCAGAATTAGTGTGAAAAGCTTGCTGCACGATGGACTAAGATTTTGGGGATAAATGTTACTCCTATAACCATTACTCAGGCACTAGGAACTATAGAAGGGTCAATTCACTCTGTTAGCTTAAGACTACAGCAAATCCGCACAATTTGTATGCTTTCTTACACCCCAGAGAAGATTGCTAGCTGGGCTCAGGAGAGCCAATGCGGGGGTCAGGAAAAATGCCCCAAATGTGGGATATATATGCTGCAGGCATAGTACACATGTTTGCTACCAGCCCATAGCTGGAAGTTTTCTGGCTGAGGATAGGTCAGGTGATGAGGCAACGATTAGGGGTAGATTCCCACCTCCAGTTATGAAAATGATGTTGGGCTATAAAGAAGAGAGTCAGGGCTTGAAGTGGCTTATCACAATTTTACTGGTTACTCTGCAACTTACTATGGCCAGGGTTTGGATCTCTTCGAAACCTCCTACCACAGGCGAATGGTGGACTGTGGAAAGGGAAACTTACAAAACTGGGGAAGCTCTAGTTCTGGTAAGAGGAACTATTTATCTGACAAGACTAGAGACTATATGGGGGCGTTTGGCATACGATATATATGGCCCAGATATCTGTACTGAGGTGAATGTATGACATTGTTCTGCATTCTGTCCATCAATTGTTCTTTTTGCATTAGATATATAAGGCCAATAGATTAGATTGAGCGAATGCGTAATTTATAATTTGAAGGAAAGTCTCTCAGAAGTAAAAATATGGATTCAAGTTTCTAATCATTATTAATGGCATTGTCGGCATTGTACTTTCTTAGGAATGTATATATATGTGTCGGGATGTACCTCTAATGTTTTTTTTATTACTATTGTGTTGGTGGTATGGTATAAGATACCTTAAAGATAACTTGAAATGTTGTTCCCTTGCTGACAATAAAAATAAAATAAATTTTAAAAAGGATTATCGTTGGGAAGTTTTCCAGGATGAGGGCTAGCTTTTCTTGGTTTTTCCCAGCGATATTCCAAGAAACAATTGTTAAACTTCTCCTAAAAAGGGAGTGTTTGTGCTCTGCCCTGTTTGCTGCTATGCAGATTGCAGGGAATCCAGGACCCGGGATTATCATTTGATGGTGACTCTATTTTTTTAAAGGATACAATTCTAGATTCAACGCGCTCCTTCTGTGCTCTATATTTTTTTAATTCCTTCAGACACGTTCGTTTGAGTTTCGGGGCTGCAATGAAGTTGATTGTATTGATAGGGGAACTTACTCTAATTTTTCTCCTTTGGACTGTTGTGCTATAAAATATATGCATTAACTTCAGCCACGTCAAATCTGTTTTTATGGAGAATATCTCTCTATTTTAAAATAATAGATGGCATTACGTTAGACCAAAACTCTATAGTTGCCACCCTTAGATGGAGTTTGTTCGGAAATGCTACTAGTTTATTTCTGCAGTTGTGAATGAATGAAGTTGATAGGACTTGTGCAGTAAATTTAGTATTCTCCCACGGTTTAAAGGGGTTTTATCATTGGTGAATAAGTCTGTTAACTCCAGGGTACAGCAAACAATTTGTTCCTCCTTTCTGTGTGTGTTCCTTTCAAGGGGTTGAATTTATTTTTCTGAGTTAATCATCTGCTGGCAATCTTTTAAGTGTTTTATTGAGAAATTTGTGCCAATGGTTTTATTAGGAAGGTGTCACCAATGGTTTTAATTGTTTCTGTTCCCCTTTGTTTTCGCATGGTAGAGGATACCATAGTGCAAGGGTGCCTGTGTTGAGGGGAAGATTGTTTATGTGCAGGAGCGTCCCCCTTACTGCACATTACTGACTCCATCCAGGATTCCATACATTAGTATCTGGAAGCAAAAAGCCAGGCAGAATGGCATCCTTTTGAACCTGTAGACTTCCAGCGGTATTACAAAAGATGTGAGGTGACGGGTATCTGTGCGCAACATCACCTGGTGGTAGACTGCTGAAAGATCCAACACACTAAGCACATGGGATCCATTTAGTGTGGATAACGTTTCCACTATATTCGAGAGAGGCTGGCAGTCCACCCATATACATTGGTTAAGGCTATGTTCTTGATCATGACAGTCCCTGCTGTTTAGCTGCTGAGAGTACTTCACCCCAACTTTTGTGGAGATTGTGGTCCGTGAATTACTCTCCAAACAGTCATTCTTGTAAATTCCACTGAGATCCTTTGGCCCTCACTCTGATGTGCTCCCATCCTCTTTGTCATTGTCACATGGTCAAAAGGTCATCGGTTTAAAAACTGTCAGAATCCGGTACATCGGTGGATATCACTCTTACAGGGGATTATGCAGAACTAATTAGTCCTTGTATTAAGTGAGTTGTAAGTTGACTGTTTTATTGTATATACACATTTTGCACCTTTTCACTTGCGCACTGTGTGATCACTTTAGAGCACAAAAGTTATAGTTTCACCTCATGACTCTTTTGGAGTCATGAGGTGGAACCCTGGAGCCTGTGGCAGGAGGGTTCCAAGTTCCAGGGGGGGATTGTCCATCTGTGCTTTGGTCATTAAAATGTGATTGGATAAGTACATTACATGTAATGACAACCTTGTACAGCACCAAGTGAAAAAAAGGAATACATGTTTAATTATTACTAAGTACAGATCATTTCTTAATTGACTTAAATCCACACACATTGTTCATTTTAAAGGACTGTAAAATGAAAAGTAAGCAAGTAGGCTCACAAGAGAACATTTTTACGGTTGTGCCTAGGTCTATGCTTTAAAAATACACTTTTTGAGTATAAATATCAGGAATTGGGCATAAATTATTTAAAATTCTGACTGCTGACTCTTTGTAGGTGTAGTGATTTGAGGTGAGGGGCGCTAGGCCCTCATGACGCAGCAAGCACACAATGAGGCAGACACAGACACAGTGGTATGAGATGGGTGAATGCGCGCTGAGCACGAGTGCTCAGCCCCTTTTATTGGCCAGGGTCAACTGACCAATGATGCCTGGTGGTGGGTGGGTGTTAAGTGTGCTGACATCATGCTGAGACACTGGACCGTGTCTTGCGATAGTACATCCCTCCCAACCTCAGTTAAGAAAATTAAACTAACTAAAGTCCAACCTGTGGGAAAGAATATAGTTAACACAAAACCCATAACTCAATCACGATGACCCTCACGTAGTCTTCTCCACTGCTGGTCACGTCAAATACTGGCAATGGTGTTTCTTCTTGCCTTGGCAGACTTGCAGCTTGTAAGTGGGCTGTACAGTCTCTCTCGCTCTGTTTCACATCGTGTGAACAGGTAGAGGTAAGAATTGCAGGTCCTGAGTGTGTTGCTGTCCACTGGACCGTCCTGGTCAAGTACTTGGTTCACACTGGTGTCGGTTCCTGACGGGATCTTCAGCTGCAGGTTATCCCTCTCACAGATACCCCTCTCTCATGGGTGTCCCCTCTCACTGGATGACTCGGAGGCCCTTCTGCCAGGCTCCCACTGGACCGGAGGACGTGCCGCCTTGTCGCTCCAAAGTGCTGAAGGACGTCGCTACGGGCTCCCTTCTCCGTCTCCGAGTTCCACCTGAAAGGGTGCTGTTGGCGCTGGTTCCGTCTTGTGCGACCTTCGGTCTTCCAGGATCTTCAGCGCGAGCTTCAACAGTCCGTCTCTCATTGGGGACCCGCTGCCACCGGTGTCCCTGAGGCCTCTGCCCCTGGATTTCCGTGGCCCTTGTGTCCGTTCCATCCCAGAGGTGGGTGTTGCCAACAGACCGGCCTGCTCGCTTCCGTCATTCCTGGATGACTGTCGGGTTCGCATGTGGATGCTCACTTTCAGTGATGTTACTTATCCCGGTCGTGCGTGTGGACTGTTGTGCACCTCTCACGTTCTCCTCGGTGTTTCCCCTTCTTGTGTGTTGTAGTGTCTTGGTCCACACTCCTCTTTGCTCTACTCCATTCTCATTGTCTTCCTGTCGTCGTGCTGCTCAGACCTCTTCTCCTTTTCCTTCTCTTTGGTGGTGGCAGACGTGCCACTCAGACTTCTTCTCTTTTTCCTTCTCTTGGTGTTGGCAGACGTGCCACTCAGACCTCTTCTCCTTTTCTTCTCTTCCTTTTCGCAACGCGGTCTGGTCACCTTGCTGTCTTCCTCTTCCTGACCAGACTTCTCCAGGCAGCGTGCACTCCGCCTGCTTCCATCCGGTCTTGTCCTGGTTCACGGACACTGTCTCTACTCATCTGTGACTGGACTAGGCGTTGCGATTTTCTCTCTCTCCTTAGACATTGAGTGTTGACTTGTGGTTGGTGAAGTTCGTTAGTCGCTGATCGTGGACTGTGTCTTGGTGTTCGAACTTCTGGGACCTCTGGCCGGTCCACTCTGCTGATGATGGCAGGCTATCTTCTGTCCTCTTGTGGGATACTTGCTGTGTTGCGGTTTGTTGACCCTTGCTTCGGTCATCTCTTTTCACGACCCCCGGTGAGTCGGCTTTTGGTGCGGCCATCTGGCTGGACGGCTTCTTGGGTGCGTCACGTGGTGTGACCGTCCGGGTTCTTCGTGCGACCGTCTGACGGGTCGGCTTTCTTGGGGGACCAGCGGGGTGGTCTTCTGCGTGAGTCCTCACGCTTTGCTGACTTCAATTTGGTCGTTGTTCGCTCCGTTCTGGTGCTGTAGCGTTGGCGCGCTTTTGTCCGCGCTCTTCTTGTGCTTCTTTGGGTGCGGAGGGTTACATCACAGCTCTGAGCTTCTTCGTGTTCAGGTTGCTCCCGTTACGTCACGGGGTGTGCATGCTTTCTTCGGGGACCTTGGAGCAGTGCCGGCGGTTGTCGTGCTTCCTCCCTGTGTTGCACTTGTTTGGTGGGGCGTCTTGGGACCTGTCTCTTCCCGTGGGGATGGTGCTGTAGTTTCTTCTCTGCGGTTGCAACGACAACCTGTGGCCATCAGGTGCCGCTCTGCTTGCAGTTGGTTTCTGCTTGTCCCCTGTGCGTCAGGTGGTCTGCGCCTCTGCTCCGTCTCCTGCTGCTGGTGCTGGGAGTTTCGTCACTCCTTGCACCGTCCTGCACATCGCAGTGCTGTCCTGGTGGGGCTGGCGTGGCGCGTTCCTGCACCCTCACTTGCTGTTACAGTCTTGTGCTGTTGCTTGCTGTGTGTCCTGTGGTGCTGGTGTGGCGCTACTGGCGCGTTCCTGCACCATCACTGATCAATCTCGCCCTGTTGCAGTCACTGGGTGCATTGCTGTAGGCATGCTTACTTCTTGTGGTGCAGTATCGCCTGGTGTCCACTAGATAGCAGTGTGGCTCTTGTTCTCCCTGCCTGATTTTACTGCTCTCAGCCGTGTCTGTCCTTGAGTCTCTGTGAGGAAAAGGGGCAGGGAAAACACTGTCTCTGGCTGGCCACTGCTGCTCTGAACTGCGGGTGAGCTCCGCGTTATGCGCTATTTGTATGCTGCCTCAGGATGTGTGAGGGCTCAATGCACGCTTTGGTCTAACGCTTGGCCATTGTTTGGGGGTGCTGCAGCGTATGCCCATGGTGGCTGTTCCCCCTCGCTGTCCTCTTTTCACTTTCCTTGGCCCGCTGCTGCCTCCTCACTCACTCGCTGCACGGGCCAGGGGAAGGGGGCGGCGCTGCATCCAGAGCCTGCCGGCTTCGTTCTGGGGAAATCTTTCAGAAAGAGTCTTCCCGCCCCTCGCCTTTTCACTTTGCGGGCTGCAGGGGGGCGGGGGGCGGTGCCGCTGGCATGTACAGTAAGCCAGTGGACGTCTTCACTCTGCGTGCAAAATCCACCAGGAGTTAAAATAATGGGCTTTTGTGATTGTACATCACTTGGGGAGAGGTGGGACTGTTTGTGATCAGCTGATTAAGCACTACCCCCCATTGCAGAGTGAACACGTGCAGAGCCTAACAGTGGATATTTGTTAACATTGTGTGTTAATAATACAATAAGACATCTGCAATTGTCAGTAGGTTAAAGCCCATGTATTGTTAATTGTTGAGCGTTATGCCAAGAATATAGAACGTATGTATAATTGTAAAATCTACATATGATAATATGCCATATATATGCAAGGACCACCTTGCTGCAATGGGTTATCGGTGTCGCGAGACGCGATTTTGATTAAAAACTACTAAAATGGCCGACAACATTGTGATTAGTATAAGAACATAAAACACTGAATACTCTTCAGACATCGCTAAAATGCTTATAATAATGTGCACTAGCAATAGCGTTTTGTACACCAGCGTGATTCTTTTATTAAAATATAAGAACATAATAATACTGAACACTCTTCAGACATCGCTAAAATATTTATAACAATGTGCATCAGTAATAGTGTTCGCACACCAGCGTGATTCCTTTACAAAAAATCGCAGTGTGCGTCTCAAAAAACATTACGAAGAGGACAGTAGTGTCTCTGACTGTTGTGTCCATCTTCGAATGTGTACGTCTCGATGGCCCGGTAATAAACTACCATCATGGCCGCCAAAACCGTAACAATTGAGCATCAGGTGTTTTCAATCACTTTTGAAACACCGGGCGTGCGGGTGTATATAAACGCGCTGTTTAGTTACAGGCTCGTACACCACACGGAAGGGCCAAGACGACTGGACGTCAGAGAGGAGGTAAGAGGGACCGTCACCATGTTTAGTTGGTCGAGGTTCTTATTGAGCTCGGTAGACTGAGGGGCTACAGCACGAGGGTGCGGTGGGCAGGGGCGGGAGCCCCTAACCGCCGGTGTAGCGCTAGTGGTAAGGAAATCCAGACTAGAATAGGTTACCGCTTAGATAGCTGTTAAGTCCTAGGGGCTAGGTTAATATGAAGTGGAGAAGAGAGGCGGCGGAAGTTTACAGCCATCCATCTAGTACTAAAGGAAGAGCAATACCCGATATGAAATGGTATTGTACTACCTAAATAGTGCCAGAATAACAGTTCAGTGTGATAGTCATACACACTTTAATCTTTACTTGGAGCACAGATGGTTTTGGACATGAGCCATGTTTAAAATCTCTAACAACAAAATTTAGAGTCTTTCTAGCACAACCTGTAGAGAGTTTCTAGCATGTATGTATCCACGCTATTAATGAAAGAAGTGTGGTTAGGAGTTCATTCCAGTGAGAATCATCTATATAATGAATAAACTATATAAATACTCTAGATAGTAAATACCATATATGTTATTTATCTAGACTGTTGGTGAGAGCATCCTAAATATAAAAAGAGGTGCATACGCCAGGCAAATCGATCCACGGAGTGCAGAGTCCAGAGTCACCCGAGTATCAATCTAGAGAGATACAAGGATCCTAAACGTGAACGGGATAAGCTGTTTGTACTAGCCGACTTACTGATGCAATGACAAGTAGGTGAACTAGTTATTACCCGCATTAACTTCTCGCAATATTGCGATCAGGTGCTATTAGCATGTACTTAAGTCTTAAACAAAACTTGTATTTCTAATGCACAGATTCCCTGATGCAACGCGAGGGATAATATTATCACCAATTACAATACTCCAGTACCCTGATGTGGCAATGTATAAAAGGACCACTTTTAAATGTAAGATAAATCAGGACTCCGTCAATAGTGATGTGGCACAATTCCCCGATAGTTTAATATCTAACAAACTGTTATGTATCTATTTTTAGATTAAGAAGATCCTTTAGAAAGTCCTGAAGAAGGTGTTCTAAAGAATACATCACCGAAACGCGTCGACAAACTTTTTACTGAATATGCATTATTAATTGTTTTTTTTTTTTTTTTTTTGTACATTTGAAAATTATGGTTTTTTAAGAACTGAATGTATTGTCCAAAATGTGTTGTACATAAAAGGATTTTTATGATTCTATGTAATTATGATGATGACATTAGGATTTTAATGTGTTTAGCAAATTTTATGATTGTATTTTCTTTGCCTTGACAATATCAAAATAAAAATTATATTTTGATACATACAGTTGTTAGTGTTGGTTGAACTAGACTATCTGGGGTAATTGCTGTTGTGTTGAAGCCTAAATGAACGTTTTAGTCAATTGTAAAGTTATAACACTCAGAAAGAAAATCTCCTTTTTTTGATTTATTTCCCGGTCCTTTCTGGGTTCTACAGGGAAATCTCTCCCCTTTTTTCAGATGTACAGTAAGCCTTTGTACCATAAGGCGGGCAGTCACTTCATTTGTAGGGCCTTCGGGCGGCCGCACGCGGTATAACGTGTTCTGCTGCCACTGCGGGCAGGACACACTCGGCCTCACTTCACTGCTGGGCAGCGTCTCTCCCTACAGCGGGTGGGCTCCATGTTGCACACCAGCGCCCGGCAGCTCTTCACACGCTGCCGGTCGCTCGCTGTCTCCTCAGTTCATTCACCCCGCCGCCGCAGCCTTTCACCACACACGCTGCGCGGCAGAGACGGGGGACGCTTCAGGCAGGCCACGGGTGGGCTCCGCTTGCCTTCTTGCACTCGGGGCACACTGCGCGTAGGCTCACCTTCGGCCACAGGGCCACTCTTGCCACGTGGGTGGGCTCCGCGTTGGTCACCTCTCGGTGGGGCTCAGTCACGGCCGGCGCGGGTGGGCTCCGGTCGGTCCGCACTTCTCTCCTGGGCACTTCTCTTGCCGGCGGGCCTCTTCATCCACGCGGGTGGGCTCCGCGTGGATTTCCTCATACGCCAGGGCTCGCGGCCGACGCGGGTAGGCTCCGCAGTGGTCTCCTCACATTGGGGCAATCAGTCACGGCCCGGTTCTGGCTGCTGCAGGTGGGCTCCGCGCGGCCCTCTCTTTATCCCACGCAGGGGGGGCAGCTCACGATGTGCTCACGAGGTGCGGGGTCGGCTCCCGGTCACCTCCTCGGTCGTGTCGGCCCGGGGCTTAGCTCACGCCCCGCGGGCCTCTCGGCCGCCGCGCCATGTTGCAGGGGGTGCCCTCCAGGCGGGCAGCTCTCTTCCCCCTTTTCATTAGATTTGGGTAGTGGCACGCATGGGCGCACATACCGACCTCGTCGCCATTGTGCTGATTTGAGGTGATGGGCGCTAGGCCCTCATGACGCAGCAAGCACACAATGAGGCAGACACGGACACAGTGGTATGAGATGGGTGAATGCGCACTGAGCACGAGCGCTCAGCCCCTTTTTTGGCCAGGGTCATCTGACCAATGACGCCTGGTGGTGGGTGGGTGTTAAGTGTGCTGACATCATGCTGAGACACTAGACCGTGTCCTACGATAGTACAGTAGGAGCAACAAGGACGACGGTGTTGGGCTAAGTTCTCTCTGCACGTGCCACTCCTTTCTGAAGCCAAAATTGTCAAAATACCTGTAGACAAGGACTAAATGCATTCAGTTTTTTCGTCTTTCACAAATGAATCTTAAAAGACTACTATTTTCAGAAAATCAGCAGCTTTGCAGGCAAAAGTTCACAACAGCGTTAGCGATTTCCATGTAAATTTGCAGGTGCAACATCATTCTTGCCTTTTACTTTCTGCACATAATCACTATAATGACGGTGCAGACTGAAATGTGTTCTTTTGATGATGTACTGCAGAATATTCAATGAAGCCAGAGTACGTAGAGAGCATGTTCGTTATCCTTAAAAATAAGGACAACTTAATGCTGGATCTTTAAAACAGCACCATATATTTGAGAAGCATAGTTGGAATGCGTAACAGAAGAGAAAAACGTGCTTGCTTTCAATTGCCTTCCCATAAAAGTGTCTGTTTTTTGTACATTATGAAGCTTGTTGAGAACTGGCAAATTATTTTCTCCTCAGTAAAATCAATGTGGACACACAAAGGGGAGCACCCCAGGTACCAACGTCTCACAATCCCGCATTCTGTGGCAAACCGTGTGGTGTTCTAAGTTCAAAAACGTTCAAAAAACGCATATACATTCACAGCTACCTTCGGTTCTAGAAAGCAGAATTTTTCCTTTGTTGCAACAAAGAAACCGCGATATTCCATGTTATTAATGATGACATAAGAAACTCTGGGGCAGATTTATGAGGCCCTTGCGCCTCTTTGCGCCGCAATTGCTTCACTTTATTTGACGCTACGGCGGCGCAAACAATGCGCCCTATTTACAACGTGACGCGCCCTGCGCCATAAGGAGGCGTTCCTGCGCAGGGGGGGCGTTCCTGCGCAGGAACACCTCCTAAAAGTGGCTGAGTGAAATCTATAAGATTTCACTCAGTCACTTTCAGGCCAATGCTGCGTCAAAACCCTGTGCCTGCTTGAAGCAGGCGTAGGTCTTGACGCAGCATTGTGAAGATGTGGCACCCCCGAGCCTTGCTGGAGCTGCGTCGCAACTCCAGCAATGCGCCACCTTTAGGGCACAGATGCGTCACGCATCTGTGCCGTTTTTGCCCCATGGTGCGCCGCATTGTAAATGCGGCGCAACATGGGTGGCGGAGCAGCGGCGCCAGATAACTGGCGCATCCCTGGGGATGTGCCAGTTATCATAAATCTGCCCCTCTGACTTTCCTGCCGAAACCCTCAACACATTCTTTCTGCAGAATTTAATATAATTCTCTGTTAAATGTTGATAAATAAGAGAAGCACTCATATTAGATTCACGAGCAGTGTCAGCTCCTGCGGAAAGGCTGAGGAGCGTCGCCCCATACAAAAATTAAATGATAATTCCACAACTTTATTCTAATTTTTTTTCCTGTACTGGCCCAGTTTCCTTTCAGGGGCGGACCAGGGCGGTTCTGGACTGGGCTCAGCAGTCAGCCAGCAGGGGGAGAAGTGGTATGTGCACTTAACTGCGCACTTTGCATCTTCTCCACCGGGGCTGTACTACAGCCTGGGTGGAGAACATGCACAAGCCCATAGACCTCATCTGAGTGCCAAACTAGGTGCTCAGGCTAATCACAACGCTGATTTAGCAGCGTTGTGATTGGCTAGGGGTGTCTGGAAGCCTGTGTGCGTTCTGTTGCAGCGTCGTCCATGAAAGAAGAACGAAAGAGAGGCAGTGGCGGGCCAGGTCAGAGGAATTTTCTTACTTTTTTTAAACCCTCCCTGCCTGCTCCCCGCACTACCACCACTGCTCCATCGCAGCCGCCACTGTTCACAGGGTGCTTAACTATATCAGACTAGGACAGAGGTCTTAAAATGTTTTTGCTCTGAGCTTCCCTAACAAAAACTTTTAGAAATCGGACCCCTTAATAACAAGACTTTGGGAGCGAGAAGGGCAGGGTTAAACATAGTGGGGGGGGGGGATTTTGAGATCATACCACAGTTACTTTTTTATTAGCTCATAATCCACACGAAATATGAGACGTGTAAAAGAACAAATACTTCGAACAAAAACAGAAAATTACCAAAAACATAACTCTCGATAATTGGGATGTGGTGAGCATTTACATACTCCTAGCCCCCTATGGATCTTCACCTGTGTTGCAGTCTGTCTCCTCTACCTCTTTTACCCCTTCACAACCATGCCTGACAATGACTCCAACCTTGAAACATTCCATCCTTTTTATATTAAAAAGGGGCTGTTTTGCCAATCGCTATACAGCAAGGGTTTCCTTGTCCCTAATGCTTGCAAGGAAAAAGAGCTCCATGCCTCTTTTGTAAGGAAAGATGATCATAATTGTGATGCACTGCGCCCCGCACACTTTTGGGCCCCAGTTCCAATGCACCTGCTAAAGGTAAATTTAGACCTGAAGTCCAAGAGCCTGATTCACAAAGGGTCTCTGCACTCCGCATCTCGGTCATGTGGAAGTCTACAAAGCGGCGTGGAAGCTCTTGAATGAGTATTCTCATTGTTCCTCCATTACGATTGGGAAACCCTTTGTGAATCAGGTCCAAAGTTTTGACCTGAAGTCTAAGTTTACAACCGAAACCTAACTTTAGACCTGAAGTTTAAACTTGGACTTGCGGAATAAAGTTGGACTTTCGGTCTAAATTTAGACTTCAGATCTAAAGTTTGACCTGAGGTCTAAACTTAGACTTCAGGTACAAAATTTTGGTATTCATAAAGTTAAGTTACCACTAGTAACTATACTACTGGTAATTTTATCAGTAATACCTTTACTTCTAGTAAGTTTACTAGTAGTAACATTTCTAGTAGAAACTTACCTTTGTGAATAGAAAAAGTAGTAAACTTAGACTTAAGTCTAATTTTACCTTTGTGAAATAGGCCCTAAATCATTTTGTGGCAGCCTATCTCATACTTGGGGCCTCTGAAATTATGTGATTCTGCAGCTGCATAATTTTCTGCATTAATATGGATTAATTTCACATTTGTCACATAATCCAGCACTTCAGCATAATCTGTAGATGTTAACCAAGAATTTGTTTCTAACATGAATGGATCAAAAATTACTAAAAATGTGGCAACATGTCCATCCTCAATGTACAGTCCTCTACAACAGTATGCTGGTCATTTTTCAATTGCTTATTGCTGTACTTACGTGATAAACTGGTACTGATAAAGTGAAATCTTTGCCCACATAGTGTAACAATATGTAAAAATGACAAATAAATGAAGTGATACCATTCACAACAATGAGCTGCAGTACGCCGCATGACTAGCCGTTTTTTGCTGCATAATTTAGTTGACATCTTTTTGTCCCCCGCCGCATAATTTCAGTGGCTCTCCTAATAATGTATGTTACACAATTACAAAATAATAGCTTATATTTTGACAGTGCTTTCTGTTACAGGCTGAGACCTTACATCACTATAGGTACACATCCCTATTCCAAACTGAGCCAACCAGGATTAATACAGTGACACTTTGGCCTCACAAACCAACATTTAGAGTGCTTGCATTAGGAACTGCAGCCTCATAATAGTAAAGAGTGCCTCTCCCACTGATTAATTTGCATTTATTTTTCATTTAACATATATGCATTATTTTACATGCAGTTGTCTAAAAGTGAGAGACAAAAAATAGTTGTAGAATACTTTCTTGTTTTTAGGCACCTCTTTTAGGTCACCACCATGGTGCTCAGGATCACTGTGGCCATATGTTTTTATGCACTTCAAATGCTGCATGTAAAAGACTGCAAGTACAACAATTAAAGTCGATCTAGCAGGCCATCTTCACACTTACAAATACTTACTAACACATTTCCCCCCCTTGAACCCAGCCACAGAACCCCAGGTGGGTGTGCCCACACTTTAAAGACCCATGGACTAGGACATGTTTAATAACCTCTTCCAAATCATCTCGCTACGCAGTCAAGCATATGGTCCACAAATGCTTCGTCTTTGTGCAAATTACTTTCAGACTATACATAGAGCCTCTTGGGATCCTAATGGCTTGAGAACATTGCACTATGCCGTATTGATCCACCCACCCCTTTTTGCTATGGGAGCCTGTGTACGTGTCGGTACATGGACTCCCATGGAGTTCAATGGGAGTCTGAGCAAACCGAGTCCGCCAGCATACAACTGCATCGTACTCGTTTGAACGGACTCGCACAGCACGATTCACTTGGAAAGCCCTCCGGATCAGAGTTGTACGGAGAGCTTTCCTAGCGAGATCATAATCTGGCCTTAAGTGTTTACACAATGCATGTGCACCTAATGTACCAGAGGTATTAAACACACCATACATCTTTGTATTGAAGACTGATTCCTTGTGCAGGTGACAGTGGAAGTGTGTTTATTATGTTCCACACAAGATTTTGGTTACTGCAGAAAAAGCTTCCAGTGTTGCACTGATTTTATGTACTAGATACAAAGTACTATAAGCACCCTTGAATTAGTGGAAAGAATGATCTCAGCATGACAATTTCTACTTCACATAGAAGACTGTGTGCACCGAGTACTAATCTATGCACATATGAGTGTGTTGCTTCAGAAGATGAGCTATCAGTAAAGTTTTCATCACTGTATGAAGGCTGCAGGTGACGTTTAGCACTTTCAAACCTTGGTTATTTTAAATGAATAATCATTTTTTGGACACGTTTTGCACAGTATACACCGTTCTTAGTATATACTTTTCAATACTCTGTGGTGTGTTTCTCATTAGAGTTTTACTGTCTGCAAACAGTGTGGTACAGAGCAAACTTTCTCCATAAAGTAAACAGTGTTAACAGTAGCCACTTTTCTACTCATATCCTTTTGATTTCTCAACGTAGGTTCAGTGACTGTCAGTAGTTTGATACAGGTAAAGACTGTCCATAGTAGGATATTCATTATGTAACATGGCTCAAGTATCTGGAGGAACCTGGTTTTCCCAGAATAGTCATATACAGATTGAACACTGTGTGCAGGATAGGTAACCCTTTCACCTGTGGTTAATAGTCAACATGAACTCAGCTACCCATGAAGTGTATGGAATAGGGTTAATGTTAAAGTTGACACAAGCTTGCTTTACCTATAGTGGTTGAATGTATGATAGCAGTAAAGACGCTTCATATTTTTTGGAGCTATTGTACACTTACTTTCATAGCTCCAATGGTATACCTCTGTAGTGGCAATATGCACAAAAGAAGCTTGGATTATGTCATCAGTGATGTCATCAGTGATGTTAATTGAGATGTCATTAGTGCTGTCATAAATGATGTCATAGAACATATCATGAGTGAGGAAATATGTGAGGTCATAAGCAGTCATGGGGGATGCAAGTTAAAGTTAGTGCTGCTAACTAAAACTGGTGAACTTCTGTGTTTTTTTGTTCAAAATGTTAACAATGTCACTGATGTCACTGATGAATTTACCTAACTATAATGTTACCTTTGGTCCTTTCAGCGAATTTCTAACAATTCCTTTTTAGACAAAACCTTTTTTTAAGCACACTTAACTATAACGTTACTTTTACCTTTGTTTTTTTTAGCAAATTTCTAACAGCGTGTTTACATATTGTAAGGAATGTCCGGTGTTCATTTACATAGTGTGAGCTGTAAATATTAACAAGAGCACCAAATTGTTAAAAGGATATTATTACTCTGTTGGACTTGGCCCTTTTTGCAGGGTTATCCCCATACCTTTTGCTTTTTCCTCCTATTTTTTCCTGACCTGTTGTCGACTATAGGACTCTGGGCACTTTACCACTGCCTATCAGGCCTAAAGTGCGTATGCTCTCTGTGTAAATTGTGAACATGATTGGTTATCCATGATTAGCATATACGATTTACTGGTAACCCCCTAGTAAAGTGTACTGATTGGGTCAGGGCCTGTAAATCCAATGCTACTAGTGGGCCTGCAGCACTGATTGTGTCACCCACATGAGTAGCACTGAAAAGGTATCTCAGATCTGCCACTGCAGTGTCTGTGTGCAGTTTGTTAACTGCCATGTTGACCTGGCAAGTGCACCCACTTGCCAGGCCCTAACCTTCCCTTTTCTTACATGTAAGGCACCTCTATGGTAGGCCAAAGGTACCCCCCTGGGCAGGGTGCATTGTAGGTGAACGGTAGGAGATGTACTGGTGTGAGTGACATGTCCTGAAAGTGAAATACTGCCAATTTTGTTTTAAACATTGAAAGGCTTTCTTCCTCAACAGGATAACTTGGAAGTTAATTTGAAACAAATATAACTTTCCATTGGGACAAGATAGGTGGATAATGTTTAATATGCCTGAACTCAGAATATAAAGATGCATCTTTTAGTAAAGATGATTTTTATATTGTGTGTTTGAAAAAATACCACTTTTAAAAATTAGGTATTTTCTTGCTTAGCCATCCTGTGTGGCTCTGCTGGTATGAGGATTGACTGATTGGCTTTTAAATGACAGGAGCTGGGAATGTGCATTTTCTCAGAGGGCCACCGAGGGGGGGGGGTTTGATGTGTGTCCTGACTTTCTGGATCAGTCAGGGCTGGGCTGAATAGACCTGGGCTGCATTCAGAATAGGAGTAGGAGATTTCTTTCACACCTGAATGGGCCTGGTCTGCCTTGGACAATGCTGTCTTCACTTCATGCCGGGCAGCTGCACCAGAGAGGGCAGAACTGGTTTTGGCTGGGCAAAGAGCTTCTCCACCACCAGAGAACAAAGGAATGTGTGCTATAAAAAGTGGGACCCAGACTGTTGAATTTTAGATCACTTCTGTAATCAAGAGCAACCCTGGGCGTAGGACTACGCTATGCTCATGGAGCGTTTCGGAGCTTGTGCAACTACGCGCTACACGAATTGCACGTAGCATAGTGCAAAAATGCGTAGCGTAGCGGGCATTTTTTGCTTGCTCGCAGTTCTCAACGTCAAGTTGGCGACCGCGAGCGAGCAAAATAACATCCCAGTGAGACTTTTTCCTCGTACCCGATCAGCAACATCAAGTTGCCGATCGCGAGCGTGGACAATAAACCTCCTGGCGAGATTCTCAACGCAGGGAGGTAAGATTTCTCATTGCGAGTGGTCGCGTATGGTGCGACCGCTCGCGATGAGAAACTACCGGTCCACGTTGAGAAAGCTGCCGCTCGAGTACAAATCTACTTGAGCGATAGAAAACGACCGCTTTCACTGTGCAAGATGCGGTTTGCAATGATTCCACAGTGCGGACAAGCATCCGGCAGTGTGCAATCAGTGCGAACGGCATTTTCCCTACTGCACTATGCAGTTCGCGTAGCTTGCGTAGTGCGAAGTGTACTTCGCGTAGCTACGCATAGTGCTACTATGTGAACTATGCCCAGGGTTAATCAAGAGGAACCTTTGCCAAGAAGAACAGCTGGAGAAACTGGAGGAGGAAGAGTGACCCTTTGCTGTGTGCTGTCTGGGGTTGGTCTTCAGTAGCTGTTTCTGCCAAGGAAAGGACAATGACTTTGCTGTGTGCTGTGTCCCCCTGCTTGAAGAAGATCTCCTAGGGATTGAGTAGAGCTTGCCTCCTGTTCTGAAGTCTCAGGGACACAAAGACTTCACCCCCAGCTCCCCTGAACTTCCTATCTGGGAGTTCTGACCTGCCATGAGGTGCTTGTGACTGTGTTGGTCCTCCCGAGGTTGTTCCTGCTGTTGGGAGCTGGAAAAGCAATGCAACTATAGGAAAATTGACTCAAGTCTCTTCTTGCAGCAGTTTTCCCGGCGCAGCACCGCAGTGCAAGAAGAATTTCCATGCATCGCCGCTCCGCTGCCAAAACCGATGCAGCACCTGTCGCGGCTGCAAGAACTGATGCATCAAGTGCTCACGGCTGAAGAAACTGACGCAGCGCGTAGCCACTGCATCGATCGCCGCCGCATCCCGGATTTCCACGCATCGTACCTGTGCTGCAAGTTTTCCCGATGCATCACTTGCGGACCAGAATCGTCTTGGAGTCGTTGCATTACTTCCCCCTATGGACCAGACATGACTCATCCCTTCACCTGCATGCTGCAGAACGGTTGCATCGCCTCCCAATGGTCTCAGGAACTGACACATCTCTTTGTGTTCTTGATGCTTCCCATCTCTGTGGCTGTTTGGCCTTGTCAATTTTTCACAATTAAATGTCCTTGGAGTGAAATCATGCATCCATAGTTTTCTATGGACCAAGTTGTTTGAAACCTTTTTAAAGCCATATTCTTAATACTTGTATGATGGATTTTTGTCGTTTTAGTCTTGTTGAGTTTAGATAAAGATGATTTATTTTTCTAAACTGGTGTGGTGTCCATTCGGGATGTTATCACTATATTACTGGGTGTTTTGAGTACAAATACTTTACAGATTGCCTTTGGGATAGGGCTGTCAGCTCGTGCCAACCTACCCAGGGAGTGAGCAGGGGTTATCTAAAGTTTGTATCCCCCTTACCCTGACTAGATGCAAGGGTCCCTATTTAGACAAAGGTACCTACCTCTGCAAACTAGAGACCCCCTTTTCTAACATACTCTAAATGCAAAGAAAGATCAGTATGACAGGTGTCTGAGGATGTGTTGCTAAAATAAATTACTACCCCAGACTCCTTCATTGTGCACTGTGGTATGGCAATTTTTATGAATTATAATGATGTGTTTTATGAACTTGACAAAAATGTTTTTGTGTGTAGTTTACTCAATGTGATATTCCGACAGTGCATCAACAGCCGGCATGGGGTGGCACCCGTTGCATAAGCAATCGCTATGACATCATAAAAGTCACATGTATTTAGTAATGTAATTCGACTTTTCCTTTTTATGCTGCCTATTTTGCACTATATGGTGCATGGTTTATATTAGAATAAGTTTAATATTTATACTCATATTTTGTCTGTGATTGATAGATTCTAAATGTTAGACACATATAAGAAAAAACAAGGTTATTTTCTTTTTGATATGCAAACCATCATGGCGCTATCCTTCCTCCAAGATGACATCTGTTTTTGTCTTTCGATATATTTATCATCACTTTTGATGGATAATTCGTGGGTTGTGATATATCGTTTCACACTTGATATAAGTGACTCAAAACCATATAGTTTTGGGACAATCCAATACCAACATTGATGTTGAATCGGTTTTACCTTCACACTGACTTTACAACATCCGGTCTAAAATGGCGATCGTAAGTGTGCCTTAATTCTGTAGCTATTAACTTCTAGCATTTTGTAGAGGGATTAAAAAGAGGTAACGGGCTACCTGGTACCTCTTTGACAGTTTGAAGCTAAGATGGATGTACCCCTTGCCATACACGTGTAAGAGGTTTTTCATATGAGAAGTGGTTAAGAATGAAGAGAGGGTTCACATGTGCGTTAAAGCACAATGTTTTAGAGAGTGCATTACAGTTCTCGTATTATTCTGCAGAGGTGGGAACATGACTTTTTGGATGTTACTACTGTGTGTGTTTAGTAGATGAACTATTGGTCCTGCCCTAATCCGCTGCATACATATTCAACTACTGCCCGTTATGTACTTGAACGGATGCGAGTAAGATTAAGAAGAAGTAATGAATATGATATAAAGCGCTTTTTGTTTGATCTGAAGGTCACGCTGAAAGAAGTTTTTTTTTTACTTATAGACTCCCAGTTTAAGGAGCTTGTTTAATGATTAGACTTAGTAGATACCATTATTGTTTATAAAAAGAAAAGACATCACACTGTCACTAGAGTCTCTCATGTGAATACATTACAGATTGTTTTTTGTTCTTTCCTTTTTGGTTACATTTACATCCATTGAACACTGACCAGCTATTCAACACAGTGAAGATAATAAGGATATGCTGATTTGTCCTGTCACATATTTCTAATAGACAATGGACAAAAACCATTTTCATTCAGGATCTTGTCATGTACTATACAGTAAAAACTGAATTTTCACTGGTGCTGTATGGTGGTGGTTTTTGGAGATTGCATTGACGGAATAAGACGTGTTCGTGATGTATCAATAATTAACTTAGGAATGGGAATTTTTTTAGGTACTTAATCAGTTTCAAATAATGAAGTTGAATAAATTACATTTAAATTGAAAACAATCTTGCCTGATGTTGAAAGTATGAACAATGGGAATATCCTATTATCGATACAACGCTTTTTTCATGTATATGAATGAAAGAAATGGACGCTCAGTTTATTGTAATATGAGTTTCCTCTGCCAAAAATTAACTATTTTCCAGTACATTGTAGTGTAGGTGAATATATAAAATTATGAACGTAGGTTTATACCCATTCTATGGGAGTGTTTAAAAAGATGTTTTGTAATTTTGTATGTGGCAACCCTGAGGAAGATCCCGTGTGAGCGAAATGCTTTCGTTGATTTGAATGAAGACATAATGAATAAAGAATCTTTTTAACGAACATCGGCTGGAAACACTGCTATATATTGATTGTTGGACTTCGTACTAAAGGTTTTTGGAAGTTTAATTGACATAGTTGTTACCTCTCCTATTTGATATATATTTTCCAATGTGTGTTTATCATATGGGCTACATGATTAACTAACATCTAGCTTTGATGTAATTATGCTTAATATTGTTCTTTTCCTGATAGCTGTCTATGATCAGGTGGGAAATTCTTATTTATCAGGTGGAAAAGGAGAACAGTCTGGATGTTCAATCAGGAGCTAACATTTTTGCCTCTTGGTGGCATGTCTTTGGATGCTTTTTTCAACTGGGCCAGATGAGCTACCCATCTGTGGGATACTGAAATGACCTGAGTGTCAACAGGGGAGGGATAGTGACATGAGGCTCAGTGAGAAAGTGCCCCCTTTTTCATAGAACTGCCAACTGTAGATATTTTGCGGACCAAGCTGGAAGCATATTGCACTTGGCCATGGCAAGCTCCAGCTAAATCATTAATTGAAGTGGTCCGCATTTTAAATCCATCCTGAACCAACACAGAAAGTAGAATTACAACAAACAGACCGTTCTCCAAGAGATCATTCTGGGCTCTCTGGATATCATTCTGAGCTGTCAGAAGATTATTCTGAGACATTAGGTGGTCAATTAGGTGGTCAATAATCTGTCCGAGCAGATTCTCCTGCCACATAATTTCACCTGTCATGTCTCTTCTCATGATTCTCACATTAGTGACTGCTTCCTGAGCTTCCCTCCCTGCACTAGGTCCTGTCCCAGTCATTCCCAACTGACCCTGTCCCCTTGTCTGTGTAGCCACTGATGTAGTGTATCCGGACTGCACAGCAGATGTCATGGCCCTGGTGGACACAGGTGCCAGTGCACAGGTGGCCAAAGTTGTTAGAGATGTAGGCTTCCAGGGGCTTGTGGGCACTTATAAAGGTAATAGGGATACAGGGAGAGGATTAGGGCTCTTGAAACACAAACCTGATGAGCCAGGCTGGTCTTCAAGATCATCTGCTTCGGCAGGAGTGCTGCTCCTACTGAAGGTTTGTGAACTTGTATCCTCAGGCTGATGATTGTGATTTTGATGTGAAACAAACAAAAGTTGATGGGAGGCCGCTTGCAATAAGTCTAACCACTGGTAATTGCTCGGGCTAGCACTCCAATCCATCATTTGTTTACTCACCATACCACCTCAGGTTGGACCCAGCGCATGCAAATTCGTCTTCAGCCTGCTCCTCATGGGAACAGTCCTGACCAAAATACCAAGCCATGTCATCCCTGAAATGGAACACATACAACCCAAGACCTGTTGTGCCCTAGTTGTGAGCTCATCAGCCAAGTACAACTTGGTTCCAGTGACGCAGTGAGTAGGGGACCCACATCTGGGCTTACAAGTGCCACTTAGGGTGGTACATGAAACATATTAAAGGCGAAGGGATGGTGCTTGCAATTAGTTTAATCACTAACAATCACTCGGAGTAGCACTCCAATCCATCGTTCTTTTGCTTTCCATCCCGCCCTTGTTTGGAGCCCGCTATGTGCAAAACAGTCTTGATCCTGCACGTCATGGGAACAGTCCAGAATGAACTGCCAGGCCCATTCTAAACCGGAACACAAGCGCCCCAGGAATTTTGAAAAAACTATTAAACAAAAATGGGAACGTTTTTGGAAATGATAGTTGTTGCTATACAAAATACAATGTTTTGCTATTGAACATTTGCTCTTTATTGATGTTTATAATGTTACACATCTCATTGCCAATTTTCTTTACCTTAGTGATGGAATTGCGTGGCCTGATTAATGTATTTGTTCATATACATAAGAAATATTGAGTGACATATTAATGCAGAGTGTAGTCAATGAATTTGGAAGTCGCCTAGTGGACTTAGCTTCAGAACCGACGGTGGCTTGGAGCTCCTGTCCCAGCGTTCATCTTACTATGCCTTAGAAACACTGTGGCAGGGGGGCGTGGCTTGGAGCCCGGCAGGCATGCCAGCGTTGCGGTGAAGCTTCCGGACAGCTTAATTTGGAAGCTTCTTGCAGAACCTCGCGAGTGAACCGATACTCACGTGGATGTAGCTACTTTTGCCGCTCTTCATAGGTGCTGAGGTGATGTGACTACAGCCGCCATTTTGTCCCTCACTTCCAATCTCATTGTGACAGATTTTTAGCATTAATAAGAGGCGTACTAGCTTTATTCCACAGCACTCTGAGGCTCTGTAGAAATTATTCCTTTCAAGTGAGACACCTCTTTGCATAATGGATTTGTTTTAAACGTCTAATACTGCTTTTTCAAGTAATACAGCTATTTACCCTGTGGCGGTGACTAAATAGTCTTTTGATAAATATAGACTCCTAATACTTTTTGGTATGTTCTATTCTTCATTATCCATTTTTAAGGCGGTATCCTGTTATATTGTATACCCCTTCAGCCACTATTTTTTACCTCACTGCCAACTCCCTTAATTTCGAAGTCTCTGTCTACTTTCTGGACTTTCTTGATATTACAGTTTCATGGGCAGAACAAGAGGCACCCTCTCTGCTACTTTCAAACAAAAACGCATCTTCATTAAAAACTCAAAGGTTTTTTCGGAATTCTCTAATATGGATAGTTTGGGGCACCTTTGAATAGACCAGTGCAATGCAGATATGGAGTCTACGCAGTTAACAACGGGAAAGTCTAATGTGAAACGCTTAAAAAAAGATCCCCCTTCACCACCCAAACCGGCTTCTCCAGTCTCAATGGGGTTATTGCTACAGGAAACAAGAGTCCTCAGACCGTTCATGGAGGAAACAAACACCAAATTACAAATCCTGTCAGAGAACTGGTTGCAGCTGGAAGCTAGACTTACAACAGTGGAGCAGAACGTTTCCTCCTTTCAGGACACCACCAAATGCGTTACCTCCTTACACTCTCAAGTATCAACACTACAAAAACAAGTTGAGAACCTTGAAAATCGAAATAGGAGAAACAACATGCACATTTATAATTTGGCAGAAGGGGTTGAAGGTACGGATCCTATTGCTTTCTTTAAGTCTTTTCTTCCTAAGATTCTTCATTTGCCAAGCAACACCATATTGAAAATACAACGTGCTCACAGATTAGGTCGTAGTGCCACTACTACTTCATCTTCACAGAGACTGAGACGAGTCATTTTAAACTTTCTGGAGTACACAGATGTGTTAAAAGTTCTGGCTGCTGTCAAGGCTCTTCAAAAGATCTCCTGGTCTGGCGCTACATTACTTTTTGGACAGGTCTATTCCAGAGCTACTGCCTCAAGACATAAACCTTCCTCGACATGACAACAGTCCTTTGTTCCATGGGCGCCAGATATGGTCCATTCCATCCATGTTTGTTTAAAGTTACCTATAATAACAAAACTACTTCATATGATGATCCAGTAAGTCTGCAAAGCATTATTAATGCACAAAAGACTGATCTTATGGATTCTTCAAGACCATCCTCCTCACATGGATCTTGATTTGTATGAGTTGCTTTTTTGAGTTGTTATTTTCTCGTTGATTACAGGATTTATGCTGTTATCCGTTTTTATTAGTCCTACATTTTAGTCTTATCTTCGATAATGCTAATTAACATTACAAGCTTCTGTTCCTTCTATGTTTATACTTAGTATATAAGCTAGAACTAATTTCATTATTTAATTTCTTTTTGCTTCCACAGTTACGTTTATGATATCGCGTGTTCCCTCCATGGTTTCGTCTGCTCCGTGTGGTTCTACCCTCCCCCACATTCTTGACTTTCGTTTTGTCTTTCGTTTTTTGTTTTATCTTACAATTTTGCTCTTTTTGCGCTTTCGGTGTCTTTTACACTCTTATCCAGTCTTATTCTCTCTTTTGTATAATATTACTTGGTATTTGTTACTGAGTTTGATTGGCTGCTCCGAGGCTGTTTTAATGTGCAGTGTAGTGAACTGCTATTGCGGCTTCAATCTGTTTTGAAAGTTGTGATTTTTAAATTGCTTACTTACTTCTGGGATGCTCAGGGGTTGACACTGTTCATCTCCCTCCCGCAAGTTTTTCCAGCTCCCCTTGACTCGCGGGGTCCGTCCATGCGAATGGACCCGCCATCTTGTAGTTAGCGGTCTAGCTCTCCATGCTCTCCATGCCTTTGCAGTATAAAAATCAACACTGGCGCGATCGTGCAGAGTTTAGTTGGCTGCTCAGAGGCTGTTTTGCTGAACACTGTAGGGAGCTGCTATTGCGGCTTCAATCTGTTTTTAAAAAATCGACGCTGGGGCGAGCGCGCAGCAGAAACACGCCAAAGGCAAGCCCATCTGCACCCAGCCGCGCTAATGACGAGCTCAATGCCAGCCACGCTGCCCCTTTTGGTGTTGGCTTGGAACCTGACAGGGGGTACCGTCCTATAAGTTACACCAGGGAAGAGATTCATTATATTGCTGAGTTGGGTAGAGATAAGGGGGCTCTCTGGTTTGCTGAGTCTGCCTCTCTGATGTCAGACTTTTTAGATAAAGGCCTTCTATTGTGTGGACTTTTAAATGTTAGATCTCTGCCTAAGCACAGTGTGGAAATTCAGCTGATGCTGGAATTTCACGTACTGGATGTTTTGTTTATGGTAGAGACCTGGACTCACTTAGAATGTGAGGTCGATCCCAGATGGGCCTGTCCGCCCGGTTATAAACTCTGTCATGAACCGAGATTGAGTGGAAGGGGGTTGGGGTGATTTACAAATATACCTTGAATCTGGTCACCATTTACATTTGATGTGGTTGTAGGATTTGAGTTACTCAGCTTTGCCATTAGGAATGACCATGGCCATATTCTAACTGGGATTGTTTGTTATAGACCCCCTGGGGTTTTTAGTGTACATCAGCAGCAATCTCTGCTGGAGATTCTCACTAATATGGCCGCTTCTCACTGCAGACTAGTGATCCTGGGCGATTTTAATCTGTGGCTAAATGGATCACTTGACTCTGGCTATTTTAATGTTCTTCATTCATGTGAAGGGCTTGGTCTTTTTCAGCAGGTGTCCAAGGCCACTCATAAGGTTGGGCAACTTCTTGATTTAATTTTTTTCAGAAGCCCATCATCTTAATATTGGGGAAATTCTGCCTATGGACTGGACTGACCATTTCCTGATTAAATTCTTTGTGAACTTTTCTACTCACAATACTCAGGCAGCCTGCTCTACGAGCGAATATGTCAGTAGAGACTGGAAGGCTCTCCTGCGTAAGAGGGGCCTTGTTCCTCTGTTCCAGGTAGAGAATTGCTTCTCTTTAGATAAGCAAGTACAGGAGAATTATGCTTCTTTCTGCTTGAAGATTACCTTGGTCTTGGATTCATTAGCCCCTTTAACAAATCACAGAAGCAGGGGTAGACCTTCGGCCCCTTGGGTTACTGATAATTTAAAAAATCTGAAATTAGAATGTAAGCATGCTGAGAGGAGGTGGAGACAAGGCTATAAGGACAAGAATAGGTACACGTGGAAATCTAAAATTGTGGGCTATAAGAAAGAGATTAAGAGGGCCAAGGCGGAATACTTTTCCTCTATGATTCTTAACGCACCTAATAGCTCCAGAAGTATTTTCAACATCCTGAATAGCCTAACCAGCCCAGACTGCTCCAAGAATTTGATACCCCATCTCAAGAACTCCGTGAGAACCTGGCTAGGTTCTTTCATGATAAAATCAAAACCTTTATTGATGACTTGGGGGAGGATCTTCATCAACCTTTGGCTGTAGTTTCAGAGACCATGGGTATTGATAATACTGTGGAGAATGGCTCTGATTCTCTTGGTGCCATCTCTGAATGTGTGGCCGTCAATCACCTATCTGAGTTCGTGCCTCTGGCAGTGGGGGACTTTAGTTGGATAGCACATGGTATCCCTCTGGTTCTCCTCTTGATCCTGTGCCACATAAAATCTGGAAAGAGTTTGAGGCAGAGCTGTTTCCCACACTCCGTCTGGTTTGTAATCAGTCTCTTTCCAACTGAGTGGTTCCGTCTCAATGTAAACAGCACTGGTGACACCTCTGCTAAAGAAGCCCTCTCTCGACCCTGAGTGCCCTAAGAACTATAGGCCCATCTCTCTGTTGCCTTTTCCGGCCAAAATTGTGGAACGAGTGTTCAGCAGCACTCTTTCTAAGCATTTAGAACAGCATAATTTACTGGAGGAGGTTCAGTTTGGTTTTCGGCTGGCCCATGGTACCAAGACGGCCTAGGTGACCTTTATGGATGAGCTTCGGATGCGGGCAGACAGGGGTCAGGCAGTTGTGTTTATTCAGCTTGACCTGTCTGCCGCCTTCGATACAGTCAACCATGGGATCTTGTTGAGAAGGCTGAGTGAGGTGGGGGTGAAGGGTTGTGCATTGAAGTGTTTCCAATCCTTTCTACTGGATAGACAGCAAGCAGTGTCCCTCTCCCCTTATCAACCTGCCTTCACCAATATCTTGCATGGCATGCCACGGGGCTCGGCAATCAGTCCTATCTTATTCGTCATTTATCTGAAACCCCTGATTGCGGTCATCAAAGAACATAATGTTAATATCGTAAATTAAGCTGATGACACACAGCTGATTCTCTCCCTTGAGGGAGATCAGTCGACTTCATTGGAAGTGTTTCATAGCTGCCTGTGTGACATGGAGCGTTGGTTGGAGGAAAACTTGCTGCAATTTAATAAGTGTAAGACCGAGGTGCTCTACTGCTCAGTGGATAAGGTTCCTTCGGTGGTGCCCAATAATTTTTGGCCCACAGACACCTCGACCGCTGTTCAGCCAGTTGAAACTGTCCGTAACCTGGGCGTTATATTTGAAAATAAACTCACTATGGAGGCTCAGGTTACGAAAACTGTGGCCGGCTGCTTCGCCATTATTAGATCACTGCGGAAAATCTTTCCTCTGCTGCCCCCTCAGGCGCGTGCGTTAGTGGCACATAGCACCATTCTTAGCAGACTAGATTATTGTAATGCCCTTCTGCTTGAGTCCCCGAACAATCTTCTAGATAGATTGCAGAGGATTCAGTCAACAGCAGCCAAGCTAGCCCGGAGGTGGCCCAGAAGGTCCTCTTTCTCATTGGCCTTGGCAGAGCTGCACTGGCTTCCGTTGAGACAGAGAGTTCAGTTTAAGTCCCTCTGTTTAGTATTTAAAGCCCTGCATGGGCTGGGGCCTATCTCTATGCAGAGAAAGTTTGAGTGCTATGTTCCTGCATGAAGTCTCTAGTCTTCATCTGTGAGACTGATTAAGATACCGAGGTTCAGGAAGATTAAGTCGGGTGGTAGATCCTTTGGTGTGGCAGCAGCCAAACTATGGAAAAAAACTCCCACTGGAGCTTAGACAAGTCAGTGACCTCTTTCCTTTTAGAAGTAGATTAAAAACCTGGTTGTTTCCCAAGATTTAGCTGCTGTCTGTTTCGTGCACACTTCTTTACTGTACTCTGAGTTTGCTAGCGCCAGGATGCCTGCTAGGTGACAGTGCGCTTTATAAATAAAGTAAATAAATAAAATAAATAAATAAATACTCTAACACTCACCCTTTCATGCTCCTTGTCTCATCATTATCTCATCAATAATTCTATCTTTTACTCTTTTGCTAACTTCATCTTCTATTCATGGTCTATGCTTTCTACATTTCAAATTTCTCTCTTATCTGAGTTCTTATCTTTCTTCCAGCTCTTTCTACTCTTTCTTATTAATATACAATGTTGTTATAACAAATTGGATTTTTGCATCACAGTTTTGATTCATTCCATGTTTGATTACTTATGTCATTGAAACTCATTTCATGGAACGTTAGGGGTCTAAACTCTCCTATCAAAAGGCAGAGAGTCCTCACTCATTTAGCTAAAATGAATGCTGATTTGGTGTTTTTACCAGAAACTCATCTAACAGAAGCTGAATCATTAAAATTGAAAAGAGGATGGGAAGGGGATTTTTTCTCATCTCCAGGAGATGGGAAACGCAATGGAGTAATGATACTTTGTCGTAAGTCACTTCCAATCTCACTCTTATTACAAGAATCTGATGAAGATGGCAGATGGCTGAATGTTAAATTGTTGTTAAAGGAGGTTCTAGTTTCTCTTCTTAACGTTTATACCCCTACATGTGGAGAACCCTCTTTCTGGTCCACATTGACCAAGCAAATTACACACTCTATGGAAGATAACTTTGTATTTGTTGACAGAAATTCTAGATTTCCCTTTGTTCCTAATAAACCGCATAAATCCTTTGTTCACACTATTAGTCAACACAAACTCCTGAATGATTGGCGCTTATGTAATCCAACCACCAGAGTATACTTTCTATTCCCCCACTCAACATACCCAATCCAGAATGTATTATATTTTTGTCTCCCACAATATTTCACAAACGCTCACATATGCAAAAATTAGCCCCATTTTACTCTCAGACCATGCTCCTGTTTCGATCGGAATTGATATTTTAACTAAATCTTCAATCCCTAGAAGATGGCGTTTTAATAATGCTCTTCTTTTAAACCCAGAGTTTACTGCTTCTTTCACTACTTTTTTTAATTAATTTTTTTAACTTAATCACACTGAACACATGCCGTTTTCAACCATATGGGATGCTTACAAAGCTTCGGCAAGAGACTTAATTATTGGTTTTGTTGCCAAGCAACGCAGAACTGTTCGGTTACATACTAAGAATCTACTCCAAGACATCAAGAAGTTAGAACATTCCTATTACACGTCACAATCAAATGATTGCTTAACAGCCCTTATAAACGCTAAATTGCAGTTTAACAAAAAGTCGATTGATGACGCCTCACTATACCTGTTAAAATCCAGTGCAAAGTTTTATGGAGGTAAAAATAAAGCTGGGAAAATATTGGCTAATTACTTAAAAGTCAGGCAGAACAAATTAAACATAGACTCGATATATGACACAAACTCAAATTTAAAATTTAAGGACGCTGAAATCCTAAGTGAATTCTCCCTTTTTGACAAATCTCTATATTCACCCGAAACACAACGCACTGAACATTCCCTATCACATTTCTTTTCTAACATACCAAACTCCACCTTTCTTCTCTGGATTTATCTTCTTTGGAGTGAGATATTACACAACTTCAACATCTTAAAAAAGATAAAGCACCGGGTCCGGATGGCTTTACCATTGAATTCTATCTCCATTTTTCTAAAATCCTTTTGCCTAAATTGTACACTTTGACAAATTTCTTTAGCTCTTTAAATAAATCCTCTGGGTCCTTTTCAGAGGCACATATTTGCCTCATACCCAAGAAAGGCAAAGACTCTAGATTTTGCAAAAACTATAGGCCCATCTCCTTGGTCAACATTGATTATAAAATCTTTTCAAAAGCATTAGCTATTAGACTAGATTCCTATCTACCAAACTTGTTGGGAAAGGAACAGTCTAGCTTTGTTATGGGCTGTTTTATTACAGAAAACACCAGACTTCTTTTTGACATTTTGTCCAAATCCTCTTGCCTAAAACATTCCTTAGCAGCAATTACATTGGATGCGGAAAAAGCGTTTGATAGGGTTGAGTGGACTTATTTGTTTTACACTCTTAAATGGGTTGGCTTTGGCCCTAAATTATTATGTTTGGTTTCTCTTCTTTATTCCAATACTCGTGCTGCAGTTTGTGATAATGTTTTGATTTCCTAATTTTTTGATTTAGCTAGAGGACTTCGTCAAGGATGCCCCTGATCTCCCTTTGTGTTTAATCTAGCTCTGGAACCTTTTCTCTCCAAATTACGCTAAAAACCAGATTTACATGGTTTCAAATGACTAATTACGATATTAAACTTGCTGCTTATGCTGGCGATATCTTGCTTTTTATATCCAATACTAGTGAATCAATCCCTTCCTTTCTAGCTGAAGTCTAAGCATACTACCTTATTTTTGATTATAAGCTGAATAATGATAAATGCGAAATTTTACCCTTAACCAAATAAACTTTTAAGCCAGATTTTAGTGCTTCTAATTTAACATGGAACCCCAACCATATTAAGTATCTAGGGCTATATATTACACCTAATATTTCAGACACAGTAGTATTGTGCATGAATAAATGTATTCAAAAGCTTTCAGACCTAACCACTAAATGGCATCCCCTCTATTTATCTTGTGGGGACGCTTAGACACCATTAAGATGATGCTGTTGCCCATAGCTGTATACACTATATCCGACATACCAGTTCCAATTCCTGTTAAATCATTTAACAAGATCAATTCCATTCTCTCTTCCTTTCTATGGAACAACAAAAAGCCCAAAATGTCTCTGAAATGGTTAACTTTCTCCAAAGATGAGGGTGGAGATAATTTTCCAGATTTTTGGATGTACCAGAAAGCATTTCTACTACGTCAGGCATTTTTTTGTCTACTAGAGTCCATAGATGACTGCCCTTTGTGGACCTCAATTGAACGTCTTTTTCTACCTCCCTTTTCTTTTCAGTAGATTCCTTCCTCAATTCAACCATTTAGCATAATAAAAGTTTACTTATTCATAATAAAACCTTCTATTGGAAAACTTGGAGACAGAGGGCATTACTTTGGGTTCACCAGCTTTTCTCCCAATCAGTCTTTTTATATTTTCCCTCGCTTAGCCAACCGTTTAGTCTGCCTACCTTATTCACTACTAAGTACAATCTGTTAAAGGAAGCCGTGATGACTACTTATATCCAAATATCCAGCATACCTATTATCTCTAATAATTCCGACTCCCTCTCACAATTGCACAATATGTTAAAAAGCACACCTAAAGCTTCCACTTTATACAGTTTCCTACGGGGTACTGATACTATTAGGCAGAAATCTAAAATAGAGGCGGCGTGGGAACATAATTTTCAGACATCTTGGCCAATTCCTTTATGGAAGAAGTTATGGATTAAGTTACGTAAATCCTCCAGAGCAGCAAGCACAATGCAAACATTATTTTTTGTATACAATAGACTTTTATTATCACGGCACATTTTAAGTAAAAGTTTTTCAACTGTGTCAGATGTTTGCTGGACATGTTCATCTCCAAACACCGATTTATTCCACATGTTATTCACTTATGTATCTGTATGTAACTTCTGGAAACAAGTTTGGGCTCAAATCAACCTAATTTTTGGCACTAAGTTTCCTTTTTCCTTTACCAACATCTTAGGAAGCCTCTCACCTGTTTGGGAAAACATGATGTTTAATGTTAAAATTATTGATCTGTTATTAGCTGTTGCTTTTCAACAAATTACTGCAAATTGGAGAGATTTCACAAAAATTTCTTATAGAGCCTGGTGGTACGCTGTTTGCCAAGACCATAGGTTAGATATTGCTTTTGTTTACCCTATAAATTTGGCAACAAAGCGTTTGGATTTGTAGTCACCTTTTACAATATTTGTTGATGCTAGTGCTAAAAGGTTCTCTCAGCTACAACCATCACAACAAGAAGTTATTAAACTTTACTGATACTCAGATTTTATATGTATTATTTGTATCTCATACATTGTCACTCATAAGTTTGATTTGTATATTCTCAAGTATGCTTACTCTGGATATATTGGTATGAGGTTACCGCTATGTATTTTTTATAGACACCTTTATATTTGTTAATAACATTTTCTTGAAATTAAAAAGGAAAAAGAAACACTGTGGCAACTAGCCCCCCTCAAGCACTACACTATCACTATTAGTTATGATGATCAACCCTTTGCTTCTCATGAAGGGTACTATGAGCATACCAATTTCAACTTGCAGGGAAGAATGCAGTACAAAAATTGAACTTCACAGTTATTAAGTATCACTAAAAAAAGTGCTTGATTTTAATGTTAAAAAACTCAAAACTCAACACTATTTCTGGTAGGCAATCTGTAGCTGTGAGCCAAAAACATCTAGATTTGAAACTTTCCTGTAACTCGATCCATTCTCTTTTGCAAAAGTGACTCTTTAAGCAGTGCAGTTGCAGTTGCTACCTACGGGTAGATGCTGAGGAGTATTTGTGTTCAACAGATGACTCCTCTGGCACTGATTCAGGTGAAAGCCCATCTTCTGGAATTGTGGTCCCCAGGGCAGAGAAGGTTGGTGATTATCTTTGGCAACTATGGTTTGCAAGCCAATGCTGCCGCTCTTCGTAGATAGTGGCATGAAGCCTTTGGGGCCAGTGATGGAAATGCAGGGCAGCATGAGGAAAATTTGTGCACAAATTCTTATGTATCTCATGACAGGAACTGCAGTCGGAGAGTAAATTACTCTTCAAATCTTTATAGTCTGAGTAAATTACTAACCAGTCAAAATACAGAAAAAATGCAGAATATCCACCAAAGGTACAGGGATCTTCATAAAAATCATTCATGCAAAGGAAAAGTCACAGGGGAAGATCCTTAGCTGAAAATGCTGGGTTAGGACACAAAAATGAAGAATTCTTGGAGACATTTTTGGATCTGGACATAAAAGTAGGCCGTCCGAAGGTATAAGGTGCAAGGAAATCTCCCAGATACAAAAATGTGAAAAACTCTAATGTGATCATCTTAAATGTAACCTTTGGCAAATAAAAGTTAATGTTTCTCAAATCCAATACAGGACTGTACTCCGGTGACATCCTTTGAACTTTGAACTAAGAAAATTGTGAGAAAACAATTCAGATGCTCATTTGGACAGTCTCATTTGGAAATGTCTTTTTCCACAAGCCAGCAGCAGTCCTCATGGCGGCCATATTACAATGAGCAAACATAGCTCATTTCCTGTCCGCCAATAGAGATCTACCACCGTGCGGCATGATGTCTCATCCGCCGTACAGATCAGGATGCCCCAAACAGCACGTCACACCGCAGCAGAGAAACCACCCTACCAGAGACGACGGAAGCACGACAGCGGAGCGTCAAGCCAGACTCACAGTGCCCACCACCCGGTCCCAACCGCAATGGATCCTGCTGTCCAAGCCTTTCCAGTGCTGTACCTCATCCACTACCAGTAAGTAGTGCACCTTCGAGGACAACACCGCAGGTATGCAAATACAAAACTCTACACACAACCACAACACATAACTCCTGTGCTGACATACGGTTCCTGCCACACCAGACTCTCTGGTGGGGACAGGAACATATCCCCCAGTGTACCCACATACGTCCTACCTTTAAGAAAATCTCCCCTCCGTATCCAGGTCTCCCATCTACCGCAAAATCACTGCAATGTCCTGGTCATGTCACCGCAGCAGTGCAGATGCTGGAAAACCTGCGAAAAATGTAGTAGGCAGTGTTGGCGCCAGGCATGGACAGTCCACAAAGATTTAAAAGGCCCCACCTTCACCCTTCACACACTTTGCTCCCCACACCAATTTGGGGACATGTTGTGTGCTCCTCCCGTGCCCCCCTGCACAATTCATCTTCCAGGTGTAGCCAGACCCTGCATCACATACATTAAACAGCCAGGGAGCATTTCTCAGAAGGTGGGGGTGAAGAGGAACACCCTGCACAGAAGCTCAGGGGCAGGGCATCCCTCCTCCTCAAACCTAGCGTCCACTCATGTCAAGCAAACTGAGTCTAATCATAGGATGAAGACTCACACTGCATATGAACATCCTTTGAACTGTCCACACTGCCTGTCAAGTCACTCAGACACACCCACAATGACACACTAACACACAACCACATAAACATAACAGATGTCAGCAGCAATGGGGGACAATGAATGGGCTAGCCAAAAGTGAAGTGGACAGTGCTGGAAAGCCATGGAGCAAGCCACAAAGCATGTGCACATCACGTCACATGCAAGAGAAGAAACATATCACACCACCCTTAGGTCATCAAATCAGACATGGGTGGCCCAGTGAGTGAAATTAAACCAAAGTGACCTCCAAGTAACAACTAAGGGAGACATAAAGGCAAGCCATGCATAGGCACAGGAATGATACGAAGTGTCTGAGGTCAAAAAGTGATCAGCCACACCTGTGTCAACTCACTTGACATGGGTATGTCATCAGCACAACACACATGGCTCATTGTCACACTCCCTGACTGTCAAACCCAAGTAGGACCTTCACACATACCCCCCTCTACCCGCCTTACACCTGAAGCACTCAACACCCATGTTAAAAACACAGAATGGTGCAAATGATGTTCTGTGAGTCCCCTTGAAAACAATCACACTCCCTGGGATGTATCAACAAACATCACACACACACTCAGGGATGCCTGAACCAATGGTGAAACAATAGCCAAACACAAACCTCACAAACAACATACTCAGATGTCCAACAGGCCCACATATGGCACCTAAACATTGGAAAGGCAATGGGACCCCAGACAGAAGAGGAGTACAAAACATTGTCACTCAGGACCAATGCAGACACCATACCCGACACAAACAAGTATTTCATCATCTTAAAACAATCATGAACACAAACTGGGATCAATGGAACAATAAGCTAAGACCACACCACCCAGCAAGTCAACATGATGTCACAGTGTACCACAAGCATACACATTCACAATACAGACAAGTGACAGGTCAAATATAGGAGGACATAGCACTATTCTGCACTCAAAACAAGACCAGTAACAAGAATACACCTTGCTGCATCTGAAAGACACACAAGTAATGCACACTACACTTTCTCTGAAGCTTGTTTCCGGTCGAGGGAAGGCATGGCTTGGCAGTTCGGGCTGGACTGTTCCCATGAGGCACAGGGTCAGACTGATTTGCATATAGCCATGTCTGAACTGGGGTGGCAGAGTGGGCTAAAGAACGGTGATGGATTAAACCCAGATCAGTTGACTGGGTGTGAGTGTTTGATTGGTTCTGATGCTCCGTCCATCACCACCCCCTTTTGTACTGCTTTGGCCGCCATAAGTGTGGCAGGGTATGCTCAGACGTGAGCAAGTACAAGGCAACATACACTGACAGCACTGCATGCACAACTAGCAGTGTGTGCACACCAACCAAATCAGTAGCACACACATCTCAGTGCCACAACATGTACTCCCTCAACACAAATCAGCAGAGCACACATACAAGATCACACTCATGAAGGGTAGCAGTACCTCAGCAAACACACAAATAGCTTACCAAATACCCACAGATGCGCAACTCAGGGACACCCAGGTGCAAGCAACATGACCAGAGGACTGTGCAGCACAAACATTTGCACTGCACATGAACAACGATGACTGCAAACCAGTACAAGCAAATCACACATAACTAATTGGGAATCTGTCCTGAGTGGCACATTGGTCCTGTGCACAGATCATCACCACAAAGCATAGTGTAACAAATGAAGTGGTGGGGAGGCTCACACACTGGCAACCCAAAGGATAGGTGACATAAGATTGAAGTGGTGTGTACGTCAGTAGTGGACAGGTCAGGAGTGTACTGTACACAAACACATAGAGGAGTCACTCACAATGGGTAGGCATCAGAAGCAGAGATAGGGGATGGTATGACTCCACATTCTACATACTATACTGGATCCAAAAATGGGTCAAATGACAGCAATGCATAAGAAAACTCACAAATAATGTCAGTGTGACTGAGCAACTCTGCACAGTGAGCACAAACGGTAACAATATACATGGCTGATCAACAAAACACAACACACACTTGGCAGTCACACACTCAGCATACTCACAACTGGAAGCAACAACAGGAAGGTGTCCCCCAGGAGTGTAAGGACACACCAACACACTGCACAGTGCACAACCTACAATTCCTACATGTGCCCACAATCTGAAGCACATTGCTGACAATTCAAACGGTATGCAACGTTTACAACAACATTTTTACAACGCACTACCATTACAACGCAGGTATTACCACACATACCATTACAACGCATTGCGCTGGGGGGCGCTCTAGGATAGGGACTAAGTTTAATTTTCTATCCAACACCTTCCCTAGTGTCTACGGGGACTGGAGTTGGAATAGAAAATTATACTTACCACTATCCAGCACTTCTAAGCGCTATGCGTTGTAATGGTATGCGTGGTAAAAACTGCGGTGTAAAGGTATGCGTGGTAAAAGTATGCGTTGTAACGTCATACATCCATTCAAACAAACGTCCACTCAGCTTCTGGGTCATACATGTGTGCAGTTGGCATTGCAGGGGCACACACACACACAGAGACATTAAAACTACTGACAAAGTCACCCCTTCACACTTCATGACCACACAAGTGCACACATTCAAATGTACCCATGTCACTAGGAAGAAAGGCCATCGCAAGATGACCGTACGTCAACACTGCTGTTTACACATCAAGAAAGATCACACAGATATGATGGACCCTGGCCACCCCACTAGTAATCCTGTGGATAGAATCCACCTCTGTTCTGGTATAGCATCATTACATGACATGTGCAATTTAGCAAACATGACCCTATGATGAGTATGATAATAGTAGAACATCACAAACACCCATCATTGCACCCTCAAGTCTCGGAATGAAGAAGAACTAAAGTGCCTCTCACCACTGGCAAACCCTGAAAACGTTAAAAAAACAAATGACAATGTTAAAGTGGCATACAGAGCATGTGTCACATGAAACAATACCCATACATGAAGCTTTTTATTTAGCAAGGACAATGACAAAGCAGACAACAGGAGGAACTGTCTTTATTACATATGACCAAGATAGGCATCAAAAGTAGACAAGAGCAAGGCCAGTGGCCAGTCGATAGTGCAAAGGAGATGCATGTGTGCATTAGAACCTGCACAAGGAATGGGCATCAAAATTACAAATAGCAAGGCCAGTGGGCAGTCCGTAGTGCAAAGGAGGTACATGTGGGCAATAGAACCTGCACAGGGAATGGACATCAAAATTACAAACAGTAAGGCTAGTGGCCAGTGCATAGTGCAAAGGAGGTACATGTGTGCTTAAGAACCTGCACAGGGAATGGGTGATTCCGTACACTGCCATGGTCAGCAACACAGTGAGGGGGATAACCATGGGAAATCTAGGTGCCGCCGTGGGAGAGATAGTTGTGGGAGGGGGACTTTGCCTAAGACTTAGCTGTCAGTTGAACTGGGGGGTGTCTGATTATTGGGCCCAGTTGTAGGACTGGACCTGGGAGAGAGAGGACCAGCTGAGGTAGAGGCATCAATGGCTTTTGGAGCCGTAGGGCTACTTGGACTGGGTAGTGTGGTGGCACTTGGAGGCGGAGACATGCTGCCCTGAGACACAGTGTGTGAGGGAGAATATGGAGGGCTGCCTTTCCACTTCTTGAGGATTCGAGAGGGAATATTTGTCTTGGGAGGAGTGGGAAGTGGGAGGGCACAACAGGCACACTCTCCACCAAAGGTGTATCAGGCGGAGGTGGTGGCGCCCCCTCTGGGGATCTGCTGGATTTGGCGGTACACTTAGCCTTGCCTTTTCCCCTCCATTCCCTGTTAACCACAGTGCCCTCCTGTCCCAGCTTCACAGGTGTGTGGGTGGGAGTTGAGGTTGTGGGTGAATCTGCCATAGAGTGCTTTTTCTGCCGACTCTTAGCAGGCACCAGCTTTACAGCAGGCACAGCAACTGTGTGCCTGTCTTTGGGAGTCACTTTTGGGACAGGAGTGTCCTTGGATGGTGATGATTTTGAGGCATGTGAGCCTGAGGCCTGCTTCTTGGCTTGATGCCCCTAAGTGTCACCTGAAGGGATTTTGCTTTTGCGCTCCTGTGTGACTTTTGTTTGTTTGGGGGATGGTGTCTGTGCTCTGGCCCGCTTGGGGTGCTGCTTTTTTGTGCTGTGTGTGGTGTACCTGGAGCTTGTGGACTTTGGTGTGTGGTCACTCTCGACAGATGTAGACACTGGGCTGGGGGGTTGCCAAAGGGACTGGAGCTGGACTCTGAGCCTGTGACAGCTGAATGGCTGCCATCCATGTGGAGGACAAAGACTGGACAGTCCTGTGTAGCCCACCCATGTCAGAATGAATGCCCTCCAAGAAGGCAACTACCTGTGCCAACTTCTTGTCATTGTCTTGGAAGGTATTCAGGAGATGTGTTTGACCCGGTACACAGACATAATATCGACTCCAAAATATCGTTTGGACATAATATCGACTCCAAAATATCGTTTGGAGAAAATATCGACTGGACAGAATATCGACAGCCAAAATATCGTTTTTAAGGTAAGTGAAGTAAAATCGTTTTTAAGGTAAGTGAAGTAATATCGTTTTTATTTTTAGGGTTCAGGGTCAGTTTTGGGTTTTTGGGTAAAGGGGTATTTTTAGGGTTCAGGGTCAGTTTTGGGTTTTTGGGTAAAGGGGTATTTTTAGGGTTCAGGGTCAGTTTTGGGTTTTTGGGTAAAGGGGTATTTTTAGGGTTCAGGGTCAGTTTTCAGTTTTTGGGTAAAGGGGTATTTTTAGGGTTCAGGGTCAGTTTTCAGTTTTTGGGTAAAGGGGTAGTTTTAGGGTTCAGGGTCAGTTTTCAGTTTTTGGGTAAAGGGGTATTTTTAGGGTTCAGGGTCAGTTTTCAGTTTTTGGGTAAAGGGGTATTTTTAGGGTTCAGGGTCAGTTTTCAGTTTTTGGGTATTATTTTATTATATTTTATTACTATATATATGTTTAATAAATATGAAATAAAAAAATATTTATTTAACTTTCATTAATTATTTAATTATTATAAGTTAATTTAAGTAATTTTAAGTATATTTTAGTAATTAATTATTAATATTAATTTAATTTAACACTGTTTTTAGTAAATATGATATTTTTTACAACTATATTTTTGTAAACGATATTTTGTACTCGATATTTTTGTACTTACCTGTTTGTACATACAAACTCAATATTTTTGCTGTAGATATTTTTTCCTCGATATTTTGGGTAGTCGATATTTTGGTAGTCGATATTCTTTCAGTGATCCGTTTGACCCACACACAGCTGGCACAAAAGGTCCACAGCCTCAACACTGAGGGCTGCAGGGGAGACAGGGGCAGTAGTGCCTGGGGGAAGGACGCTCTTCCCTTTTTACTGTTGTAGGCACGTGCAGCACTAGTGGAAGTAGCTGGGAGGGTGGGCACTGGACGATATGTGATGGAAGAGGAGGCAGAGTTCCCACTCCCTGTGCCCGCCAACATCGAGGAGTCACGGCTGGCATCAGAAGACATTGAGGTTGGTGTTTCTGGGCGTGATTTCTCAAGGGCACTCCTTTCCTCCTCCGAGAAGCTGGTCACATCAGTGTCAGTAAGCTTCTGTGTAGAAGTCGTGCAAGATGCCTCACCACTGGTGTTGTCCCCTGTCCTTCTGTGCCCTCAGTAGATGCTGCAAGAGACAGAGACTTAGCTTCAGTTTAGTGCCATACACACAAACATCATAAGCAAGCAAAGCACAAAACAATATTATGATACCCCCATGTTGCACATTACCCTGTGTAGTCTGCATGTGCAATCTTAATTCTAAACTCACAACATGCATGGTAACATGCACATTTGGCATAATGACACATGTGATGTCCACACAGCCAAATTGCTTGGCCATGCCTCCGTGTAACCGGACATACAGATCCTGTGAGCAGACCTAGGTCCCTGTAGGTGAAAAAGATGTACATCTCAACATGTTGTCACAGTCACATATGGAGTCACCATAAGGGGACAACACAGATTCAGACTCTGAAATGTCCTTTTGCAATGGCCATAAGCTCCTGCTATCCACCATGCTGTCCTTTGAAGCACAACTACAGTTGCACATTAGTGTCAGATGTGTAGTTCTCACAATTTCGAGGTCAGGCACTGTACACATCGACGGAGTACACTAAGCTGAGGCACACTGCCGTTCACTACCAGGGGATGTACATGACTCCCTTAATGCAGGCGATGCCATGCAATGTCAAGGGCCATTACATTAAAGACATAAGAAAGTACATGTGGCGAAAATGCATGTCAGCTGCACCCGACACAGAGACCACTTACAAGCCATTGTATCACACTTGAAACATCAGAGAACTCCGCACTGGTTCAGGGTTGGAATACATGCAGTCACTCACAGACATAGTCACCCTTCGCAGAATACTCACCCCAACTTGCTGCTGATGGGCCCTCAAACGTCCATCCAGCTCTTGCTGTGTCATGCCAAGATGCAGGCCATTAGTGGTGTAATGCTCCAGCGCGCCAACATGCCAGTCCGAGGGAGCAGCCCCAGCATCATCTCTGCCTCATTTTTGCTCAGCCGGCAGATGTCATCCCACTTTTTGTGACAGTGTATGTGCCATCGCTTGGAGACATCCAGAGCCCTCACCTTGTGTGCAATGGCCCTTCCTCCGGCCTTACGCTAGTGGACTTTGAACTGCAGGCATGGGAGACAAGAGGAGGAAATTTCAGTGACACTGGATTATGTAACACTCAGCTGGATTCATCAAGCCAAAAACGGCTCGCAAAGGGCCAGATTCAGAGAATTTGGCCCTTTGCGAGTGCAATTTTTGCATTTGGGATTCATCATCCCAAAATGCAAAAATCGCTAATTGCGAAATCGCATATTTGCGAGGAATTGCATTTAAGGAATCTCTATTTGAGATTCCTTAAATGCTATTTATCAACCATTTTCAAATTGCGAATTCGCAATTTCTGGCCGCTATTTACCACGAAGTCAGACTTCCTGGTAAATTGCGAAAACTCAGAAAAATGCACTTTAGTGCATTTTTCTGAGTGGACACGTGTGTGCGCAACATCTGGCTACATTTGCTTTTCAGGGGTGCTACAGGGTGTCCTTTGGACACCCCTGGCACCCTTGAAATCGCATCCTTATTTGCGATTAGCAAATTGCTAATCGCAAATAAGGAATAACTCCCCATTCATTCCTATGGGCCTTTAGCCCCTTGGGAATGAATGGGGAGTTATTCCTTATTTGCGATTAGCAATTTGTTAATCGCAAATAAGGAAGATGTAGGAATCGCAATATTTTTTGCAATTCCTACATGAATCCCGTTTTGCAAGTCCTTAATAGCGATTCCTTATGAATCGCTAATAAGGACTCGCAAAACTGGATAATGATGAATCTAGCTGACTGTGTCCCAGTACAGGGGCATGCACACACACAGCACAGCTATTCAGATATGTTTAGCAGAGACAATACAGCATGACACATAGTACTGGGCAAATTACTTAATCTTCCCGTGCCTAACAAAATGAATGTGTGTCCTTGGGTAACATAACTGGTGTTATGTAAAGCGCTCTGATACCAGTTCGGTTCGGGTCAAGTTTGCGCTACATGAAACTCATACCTAATGCATGCAAATAAGAGGATAGACACAGTCCCTGGCGATCTCATACACATGCAGATTGCCAGCACAGAAAGCAATGTGAAGAAGGCCCACATCTGCAATGCAGTTTGTGAGGGAGCAAGACATACATTACATTGTAAATGATGTGTCGGAGCAGACTCACTATGTCCAACACTGCACGCCCCTCAATTTCCTTGCCCTGTGAATGGCTCACTGTGTCATAGAGGTCACATTTAGGGACATGATATTACAATCTCACACCATTCTCACAAGGTCAGTCTTGAGCAATCCAGAGGCCTAAGACAGCACATTGATGAATAGGGGAGATGAGAACCCTATGTCTCACTCTGTCCATTCAGTGATGGGTCCCTGTCAAATTGTGCAGTCACTGTGCAGGCCAAGGGGGCTTACACTGGGGCTAATGTGGGCCAGCAGAACTGTCACATGTATGCACTATTTGAGAGGGCAAACAGTGCCTACACATGCGAGTCAGTACACATCATGAAGTGATGGAAGGAGGATGTTTCAGAAGTACAACAATCTGCTGTGTCATAGGTGAATTTCCACCAAGCGTGTCACCCTCAGGCTTTTCACTCTTGTACATAATGCTTACATAGCCATGGTGGCATTATAAAGTCAAACCCACTTCCATCACTACCCTCTGGACTCTGGACTCTGGACGAAAAGTCTTTGTAATGTCACAAATGAGCCTGTGGAAACTTCATGGACTCAAACATCCATTAACACAGGCAATTGTATGTCCTGATTCGCACTTTCCACACTTCCAGTGTCACTGTATAGCTGCAGAAATGCTGCACGTCCCTCCCATCCTGATATGCAGCCCGGAAAATGTGTAAAGTAGGCTACAAACCCCATTTCCCTGCAGTCAGCATGCTAGGCCGTGTATCACACCAACCCACACTGTCAGGCACATACTGCAGAAAATCAACTTCATATTTGCACTCTCTGCACTCCCCTACTTTCACTCTGAAACACATACCATGACATCAGGCGCACCATACTGTGTGAGCACCTCGTCCACCAGGACCTCCAGCGTCTCTGTGGTGAAGGGACGGGCCCTGATGTTCTCAGTCAAGTCAAAAGTAAGTTTATTATGACCATAGTCTTTAAACATGTGCAAGAGGCAGTATCACAAGTTTAAAATATTCACATAAAACACTAAAACATTATAAAAGTTGATTCAATATTGGTTAAGACTCTTACATACCCTTATACATGTACCAACGCCAATAAAATAAAACGCCGATAAAATTAAATTTAAAATAAAACTTAGCGTTTGCAATTAAAACCCAATAATTTCCTTTAGTTCAAGTATAATTTCATTACATTTATATTCATACAATCCTACAGATTATTCCTGGTTTCTTAGATCGCTCAGTACCCCCTTTATGTATTTCCCAAGGGCAATTGCAATATCAATAGTGGGAATTTCAGTTAATAGGTTTACTGCCTGCGCCCTAGTTTTTATATCATATTTTAGGAACACGGGCCTCATCCACCGTTTCCGCTGTTCCAGTAATGTCAAGCAATCAAGTAGAATATGTACCAGGTCTCCTTTGCTACCCAAGTTACACCTGCAGCACCCTTTCTGATCTAACATTTTCGCTTTCAGGTCTTTGTTTGTTAACCATGCATTAATTCCAATCCGCAGCCTTAATATCTCCTGCCTATAGCCACGGTTGGGGAGGATGTCTAGGTAAGGAAACCAGTTTTCATTTGACCAAGCGCTCATCATGTGTGTAACTGAATTCTTTTTCGCTAAGAATCCCATATCAATCTTTCCAGATACTTCCTTCCCCTTTAGTTTCAACTCACTCCTAGTACAGAGTAGTTGATGCGATTCCTGGTTCACCTCTAACTTTAGCCTTTTGCAAATTTGGGTCAATCTTTCCCTACATGCTTTTGCCCATTTTAGGTCACTCTTTTGAATTTCACTTTTGCACCATTGTGCTACTTTTTGCCCATCTGGATCTTCAAATCGTTTCCAAAGTCTGATTATTGCCATTTGTGTTTGTATCTCCCAAGACTTTGTGCCTATTTCTCTTCTTATGGCTTGTACCATAGATGATTGTGGGAGAGATAGGAGACTTTTGAGGCATTTCCCCTCCACCAAGTCCCAGGCTCCCTTACCGCTCAAATAAAGGATTTCTGCTCCATACAGGACTTGGGGGGGATCATTGCCTCAAAGGCTCTTAGCATTGGTCGGTGTGACATCTCTCCGTAATCCCTATTATACATCTTTAAGCCACATATTGAAGTGTGTGCTTTAGATTTTTGTGTTTCCAGATGCGTGTACCAGTTTAGTCTCTTGTCAAACTATATACCTAGGTAGCGATACTCATTAACCGTCTCCAGTTTAAGCTCACCTAGGTACCAGTTAAATCTGCTTATTTTTTTCCCAAAGCATAAGATTTTTGTTTTGTCTTGGTTGACAGTTAGGAATTTACTAGCACAATATGCATTGAAAGCGTTAAGCTTTCTTTGGAGGCCTCTCTCGGTCTGGTCTACTATTACCAGATCGTCAGCATATAATAAGCAGGGCACCTTATTTCCATCCATTCTGGGACTTGTACTACCCTCAACCTCTAAGTAGGCCGGGAGATCTGACAGGAATATGGAAAATAGCTGTGGGGCTAGAACACAACCCTGTCTTAAACCATTGTCTATGGGTATTTTTTGCGTCAATGATCCTACGGTATCCTTGATGACTTGCGCCCAATTCCCACTGTGTAGTTCCTTTATTATAGTCAGAAGGTCGCTGGGAATGTTTACCTTCAATAGTGTTTCCCATAGGCATACCCGATCCACTGAATCGAAGGCTGCTCGTAAGTCAACGAAACAACAGCATAACTTGCCATTTTGTTCCGTTGACTTCTTTGCCATAGCCCACAATGCAAATCCATGGTCTATCGTTGAGTGTCCCTCCCTAAATCCTCCCTGTTCTATGGGGACAATTTGGAACTCTTTTACCCATGCGTTGAGTTGATTTAGAACAATTTTTGAGAAAACTTTCTCTCCTATATCTAGAAGGTTAATCAGACGGTAATTTTGTGGTGCCTCCATGTTTCCTTTCTTGTGGATTGGCCTGATTATTGCACCCTTCCAATTAGGTGGCATTATGCCTTCTGTTAATATTATATGGAACATCTGTGCAAAAAATCTTGCCCACCACTTTACTTCTGCCTTCAATATTATTGCAGGAAGATTGTCAGGTCCTGCCGCACGGGTTAGCTTCAGTTCTCTTATTGTATGTTCTACTTGCTTTTCATTAAATTTAGATTTAAGATCTTCTGATATTTCTTGCCATTTATGGGTCTCTACATGGTCTCTAGGGACTCTTACCCCGTACAGTTCCCTTATATACTTCTCCCATGCTGCCTCACTAACTACACATTTTAGTACACCATCCGTTGGGCCAGTTGGTGCCTTTACCAATTTCCAAAATTGTCTAAGGTTTTTTTCTTCAATTGCTTCCAACAGATTTGACCAGCACTTATCTTTAAATGATCTTTTAGCGTCATTTACCATTTTTTAAAACTCTCTTTTCAACTTGTTTATGTGATCCTATCTCTCGTGGGTGAAGTTCTTTTTTTGTCTTCTTTGTGCAGCCCGTATTTCCCTTTTTTTAGATTGGCACTCGACAGAAAACCATTTTACTCGGCTGGGTGGTTTCACACTAGTATTTTTATCCCTTTTTAGTTCTATTCTTAAACACCGCACCACTTCCTCTAACTTTTCTATAAACCATTTCAGGTTTTTGTTCTCTAAATTTTCCGGCTCAACTTTAATTTGCATAGTCTTCAGTTTTGCGTGATATTCTTCCATGGGTCGTGTCGTCACACGTTTGGGGTACTCAACCTCCTGGGGGAGCACTTTATCTCTGGGCATATTTCTTCCCCAACGTATTATTAGGTGCAGCAGGTTATGATCACTAACCTCTTTTTGTTCTATCTTAAATTCCCGTACTTGGGGGAAGTTCCAGGCTTGTATAAACATGTAGTCGATTGGGCAATACTGTGAGCCTATTTTAAAGGTCGTCCCTGCTGGGCAATCTGTCTTCATTCTACCATTCAGACATTGGAGACCCCTACCTCCTAGGAAGTGTACGAGTTCTAAATCCTGTTTCGATATCTCCCCTGCTGGGAAGCTAGCTGGACTTATTCCATACACCTCTAGCAGTTCTCTATTACAGAGGTCAGCCTTTTTTGGGTTTAATTTATGGTTAAAATCCCCCATTATTATCACGATATCCGATGCATATTTTTCTAATATAATGTCGACATCCTCTTTAAAAAACCTCATCTCATTTTCATACTCTACACCATTATCCCACTCCATGTGTACATTCATCACAGTCAGCATTTTGTATTTCTTTTCCACTGTCAATAGTTCCAATCTGCTGGATTGAACCAATTTACATTTCATTTTTAACGGTGTTACTTCTCTAAGAACTTTTGTAGAGACCAGTATCATCAGTCCCCCCGACGGGCGGCCAAAGTTTTTTTTCGTGGCCGGGTGGCTTAATTGTAGATATTCCTCGATGATTGGGGTTTCGTCGCATGTCCAGGTCTCTTGTAGGCAGGCAATGTCCACTTTATTTACTATGTCCTTTATATTTTCTCGCTCATGTCACCCTCTTCTACCTTTTCCTCCGTATAACTCTCATTAGGGTCACCCCTCGGGCTACTGCATTGAGACAAGTTATCCCATATGGCTTCATTTCCTGTATTATCTATAGCTATGTTCAAGCAGCTATGGTTTCCTTCCTCCTCTCTATACAGATTCACTTGTCTCTTCCCCAGACCTGCGTGGTATTTTAGGAAGGTATTATCTATGGGGGCTTTTACTTCCCTCTCCGGAATTATCCTTATTCCCCGATAGTTTATCTCCCTGGAGGCTTTCAGGATTGCCATTTTTACCAGGTCTGAGTGAAGTGACACTTCTGTTATTTCTTTACCATTTCTATTCTCTACAAAACTAATTTGCCGAAGGTCATTTGTGCTGATCCCACACAGGCTACTACATTTGGAAAAGGCAGTCAAAATCTGTGCCCTATTTAGGGGGTTCATTTTTCTAATCGTATTTCCCCTTTTCCCCACCGGCATATGATCCAAGTATACCCATTGATTGTTGTCTATCTTTTGTACTTTCTTGGGAGTGTCATATTTTAGCTGTCTGGCCTTTGATCTTCCTATCTGCAACCATTTACTTCCCGTTCCGGATAGTACCTGGACCTGTGGGCTTTCAACTCTATGGCCACTATTGGGTTGACCTGAAGCTATCCTTACTTTCTGCTTCACAGTATAAGGTATTATTGGTTTCTCTTTTACGTCCTTTTTTCTCCAGTTTTTTCTTGGGTCTATCGGGGTCTTTATTGATTTAAGCTCCGATTGCATTGGTCTTTTTGGTGCGTAAATCGGGGCTGATGCGTTTAGGCCTAACTGTGCCTCCCTCCCTGGTTTCTTCCCTTTTCTCTTTACTGTTAGGTTATGTGCTTGCTTCTTTCCAACCCTATTCTTGGAGGGGGCGACTGTATACACCCCGTGCCTTTTTATCAGCATTGGGCATCTGGAGATATATACGTTATCTAATACCTCAACAGATTCATTTGTTATACTTTGATCTGTGGGTTGTGGAGACCCTGCTGGGTTTCCCACTGCTGCCTCTACCGGTTCATTCTCTACACTTTCATCGATGGGTGGTGCAGTGATTATTGGTCTTAACATCTTTGGCATTTGGTTCTTTATCCCCGCTAATTCCTCTTCGATCTTTTTTAGGTGCAATTTCTGAGCTTTCATCACTCCATTGTTTAAGAGTGTTACTTCTAGGATTCCCTCAGGCTTTTTACTCTTGTACATAATGCTTACATAGCCATGGTGGCATTATAAAGTCAAACCCACTTCCATCACTACCCTCTGGACTCTGGACTCTGGACGAAAAGTCTTTGTAATGTCACAAATGAGCCTGTGGAAACTTCATGGACTCAAACATCCATTAACACAGGCAATTGTATGTCCTGATTCCCACTTTCCACACTTCCAGTGTCACTGTATGGCTGCAGAAATGCTGCACGTCCCTCCCATCCAGATATGCAGCCCGGGAAATGTGTAAAGTAGGCTACAAACCCCATTTCCCTGCAGTCAGCATGCTAGGCAGTGTATCACACCAACCCACACTGTCAGGCACATACTGCAGAAAATCAACTTCATATTTGCACTCCCTGCACTCCCCTACTTTCACTCTGAAAAACATACCATGACATCAGGCGCACCATACTGTGTGAGCACCTCGTCCACCAGGACCTCCAGCGCCTCTGTGGTGAGGGGACGGGCCCTGATGTTCTCAGTCCTTGCCATCCTTGGTTTCATGAACCAGGAACAGCAGCAGTTGGTAGTGAAGAATGTCAGTCAGCAGTGTCTGGAAGTAGTGGAAATGTGTGGCTCTCTCCCACACATATATAGTCTCCTGGGTTAGTTTCAGTAGTACTAAGACACTGCAATTGGTGTTCCAGGTCAGCTTTTTTCAAATTTAACCAATGACCAGCCCCTTTCTCTACCACGATTGTGGTTCCCATTGGCTGCATGGGAAAGGGCATTGGCGGTGACACCGCAGGGGGCAGTTGTCGCTACCAAGATCATGCATCTTACAAATACATCCAATAACTGGCCGTGCTGTGGCGGAGCACGCCTACCACGATTTTCAAAATTATGTTTCTCTACCTCGATTGCGGTTCCATTGGCTGCAAGCGCATGGACATTGGCGGTGACACACCACAGGAGCCAGGCTCTGTTCCTGAGGCTCAGCCGGGAACTTACACACACGCATTTCTCTTTTAAAATTTATGCTCGAAATCCTGTATGTCTGCAATTAGTGTGATTTACTACTACTATTTGCGTTTTTAAACTTGGGGGCTTGTGTGTTTATGCTCTTTCCTCAGCCGACTTTGGGCACTGTTTCCACAGCGCGTGCTATAATAAGATCTTACAGCGTGTGTGAGTGATTGTTTGCCTTACCTGACTCCACGCTGGATCTTGGACGCTGCGTCTAGCGCGGCCGCCATATTGGGGAAGTAGGTTGGCACGCTAGTGTTTAGCGTCAGGTGACCTTAAAGGTCGAACTTTTCACCGGCGTTTCAGATCTGTTCCTGAGGCTCAGCCGGGAACTTGCACACACGCATTTCTCTTTTAAAATTTATGCTCGAAATCCTGTATGTCTGCAATTAGTGTGATTTACTACTACTATTTGCGTTTTTAAACTTGGGGGCTTGTGTGTTTATGCTCTTGCCTCAGCCGACTTTGGGCACTGTTTCCACAGCGCGTGCTATAATAAGATCTTACAGCGTGTGTGAGTGATTGTTTGCCTTACCTGACTCCACGCTGGATCTTGGACGCTGCATCTAGCGCGGCCGCCATATTGGGGGAAGTAGGTTGGCACGCTAGTGTTTAGCGTCAGGTGACCTTAAAGGTCGAACTTTTCACCGGCGTTTCAGATCTGTTCCTGAGGCTCAGCCGGGAACTTGCACACACGCATTTCTCTTTTAAAATGTATGCTCGAAATCCTGTATGTCTGCAATTAGTGTGATTTACTACTACTATTTGCGTTTTTAAACTTGGGGGCTTGTGTGTTTATGCTCTTGCCTCAGCCGACTTTGGGCACTGTTTCCACAGCGCGTGCTATAATAAGATCTTACAGCGTGTGTGAGTGATTGTTTGCCTTACCTGACTCCACGCTGGATCTTGGACGCTGCGTCTAGCGCGGCCGCCATATTGGAGGAAGTAGGTTGGCATACTAGTGTTTAGCGTCAGGTGACCTTAAAGGTCGAACTTTTCACCGGCGTTTCAGATCTGTTCCTGAGGCTCAGCCGGGAACTTGCACACACGCATTTCTCTTTTAAAATTTATGCTCGAAATCCTGTATGTCTGCAATTAGTGTGATTTACTACTACTATTTGCGTTTTTAAACTTGGGGGCTTGTGTGTTTATGCTCTTGCCTCAGCCAACTTTGGGCACTGTTTCCACAGCGCGTGCTATAATAAGATCTTACAGCGTGTGTGAGTGATTGTTTGCCTTACCTGACTCCTCGCTGGATCTTGGACGCTGCGTCTAGCGCGGCCGCCATATTGGGGGAAGTAGGTTGCCAAGCTAGTGTTTAGCGTCAGGTGACCTTAAAGGTCGAACTTTTCACCGGCGTTTCAGATCTGTTCCTGAGGCTCAGCCGGGAACTTGCACACACGCATTTCTCTTTTAAAATGTATGCTCGAAATCCTGTATGTCTGCAATTAGTGTGATTTACAACTACTATTTGCGTTTTTAAACTTGGGGGCTTGTGTGTTTATGCTCTTTCCTCAGCCGACTTTGGGCACTGTTTCCACAGCGCGTGCTATAATAAGATCTTACAGCGTGTGTGAGTGATTGTTTGCCTTACCTGACTCCACACTGGATCTTGGACGCTGCGTCTAGCGCGGCCGCCATATTGGGGGAAGTAGGTTGGCACGCTAGTGTTTAGCGTCAGGTGACCTTAAAGGTCGAACTTTTCACCGGCGTTTCAGATCTGTTCCTGAGGCTCAGCCGGGAACTTGCACACACGCATTTCTCTTTTAAAATTTATGCTCGAAATCCTGTATGTCTGCAATTAGTGTGATTTACTACTACTATTTGCGTTTTTAAACTTGGGGGCTTGTGTGTTTATGCTCTTTCCTCAGCCGACTTTGGGCACTGTTTCCACAGCGCGTGCTATAATAAGATCTTACAGCGTGTGTGAGTGATTGTTTGCGTTACCTGACTCCACGCTGGATCTTGGACGCTGCGTCTAGCGCGGCCGCCATATTGGGGGAAGTAGGTTGGCACGCTAGTGTTTAGCGTCAGGTGACCTTAAAGGTCGAACTTTTCACCGGCGTTTCAGATCTGTTCCTGAGGCTCAGCCGGGAACTTGCACACACGCATTTCTCTTTTAAAATTTATGCTCGAAATCCTGTATGTCTGCAATTAGTGTGATTTACTACTACTATTTGCGTTTTTAAACTTGGGGTCTTGTGTGTTTATGCTCTTGCCTCAGCCGACTTTGGGCACTGTTTCCAAAGCGCGTGCTATAATAAGATCTTACAGCGTGTGTGAGTGATTGTTTGCCTTACCTGACTCCACGCTGGATCTTGGACGCTGCGTCTAGCATGGCCGCCATATTGGAGGAAGTAGGTTGGCACGCTAGTGTTTAGCATCAGGTGACCTTAAAGGTCGAACTTTTCACCGGCGTTTCAGATCTGTTCCTGAGGCTCAGCCGGGAACTTGCACACACGCATTTCTCTTTTAAAATTTATGCTAGAAATCCTGTATGTCTGCAATTAGTGTGATTTACTACTACTATTTGCATTTTTAAACTTGGGGGCTTGTGTGTTTATGCTCTTGCCTCAGCCGACTTTGGGCACTGTTTCCACAGCGCGTGCTATAATAAGATCTTACAGCGTGTGTGAGTGATTGTTTGCGTTACCTGACTCCACGCTGGATCTTGGACGCTGCGTCTAGCGCGGCCGCCATATTGGGGGAAGTAGGTTGGCACGCTAGTGTTTAGCGTCAGGTGACCTTAAAGGTCGAACTTTTCACCAGCGTTTCAGATCTGTTCCTGAGGCTCAGGCGGGAACTTGCACACACGCATTTCTCTTTTAAAATGTATGCTCGAAATCCTGTATGTCTGCAATTAGTGTGATTTACTACTACTATTTGCGTTTTTAAACTTGGGGGCTTGTGTGTTTATGCTCTTGCCTCAGCCGACTTTGGGCACTGTTTCCACAGCGCGTGCTATAATAAGATCTTACAGCGTGTGTGAGTGATTGTTTGCCTTACCTGACTCCTCGCTGGATCTTGGACGCTGCGTCTAGCGTGGCCGCCATATTGGGGGAAGTAGGTTGGCACGCTAGTGTTTAGCGTCAGGTGACCTTAAAGGTCGAACTTTTCACCTGCGTTTCAGATCTGTTCCTGAGGCTCAGCCGGGAACTTGCACACACGCATTTCTCTTTTAAAATGTATGCTCGAAATCCTGTATGTCTGCAATTAGTGTGATTTACTACTACTATTTGCGTTTTTAAACTTTGGGGCTTGTGTGTTTATGCCCTTGCCTCAGCCGACTTTGAGCACTGTTTCCACAGCGCGTGCTATAATAAGATCTTACAGCGTGTGTGAGTGATTGTTTGCCTTACCTGACTCCACGCTGGATCTTGGACGCTGCGTCTAGCGCGGCCGCCATATTGGGGGAAGTAGGTTGGCACGCTAGTGTTTAGCGTCAGGTGACCTTAAAGGTCGAACTTTTCACCGGCGTTTCAGATCTGTTCCTGAGGCTCAGCCGGGAACTTGCACACACGCATTTCTCTTTTAAAATGTATGCTCGAAATCCTGTATGTCTGCAATTAGTGTGATTTACTACTACTATTTGCGTTTTTAAACTTTGGGGCTTGTGTGTTTATGCCCTTGCCTCAGCCGACTTTGAGCACTGTTTCCACAGCGCGTGCTATAATAAGATCTTACAGCGTGTGTGAGTGATTGTTTGCCTTACCTGACTCCTCGCTGGATCTTGGACGCTGCGTCTAGCGTGGCCGCCATATTGGGGGAAGTAGGTTGGCACGCTAGTGTTTAGCGTCAGGTGACCTTAAAGGTCGAACTTTTCACCTGCGTTTCAGATCTGTTCCTGAGGCTCAGCCGGGAACTTGCACACACGCATTTCTCTTTTAAAATGTATGCTCGAAATCCTGTATGTCTGCAATTAGTGTGATTTACTACTACTATTTGCGTTTTTAAACTTTGGGGCTTGTGTGTTTATGCCCTTGCCTCAGCCGACTTTGAGCACTGTTTCCACAGCGCGTGCTATAATAAGATCTTACAGCGTGTGTGAGTGATTGTTTGCCTTACCTGACTCCACGCTGGATCTTGGACGCTGCGTCTAGCGCGGCCGCCATATTGGGGGAAGTAGGTTGGCACGCTAGTGTTTAGCGTCAGGTGACCTTAAAGGTCGAACTTTTCACCGGCGTTTCAGATCTGTTCCTGAGGCTCAGCCGGGAACTTGCACACACGCATTTCTCTTTTAAAATGTATGCTCGAAATCCTGTATGTCTGCAATTAGTGTGATTTACTACTACTATTTGCGTTTTTAAACTTGGTGGCTTGTGTGTTTATGCTCTTGCCTCAGCCGACTTTGGGCACTGTTTCCACAGCGCGTGCTATAATAAGATCTTACGGCGTGTGTGAGTGATTGTTTGCCTTACCTGACTCCACGCTGGATCTTGGACGCTGCGTCTAGCGTGGCCGCCATATTGGGGGAAGTAGGTTGGCACACTAGTGTTTAGCGTCAGGTGACCTTCAAGGTCGAACTTTTCACCGGCGTTTCAGATCTGTTCCTGAGGCTCAGCCGGGAACTTGCACACACGCATTTCTCTTTTAAAATTTATGCTCGAAATCCTGTATGTCTGCAATTAGTGTGATTTACTACTACTATTTGCGTTTTTAAACTTGGGGGCTTGTGTGTTTATGCTCTTGCCTCAGCCGACTTTGGGCACTGTTTCCACAGCGCGTGCTATAATAAGATCTTACAGCGTGTGTGAGTGATTGTTTGCCTTACCTGACTATACGCTGGATCTTGGACGCTGCGTCTAGCGCGGCCGCCATATTGGGGGAAGTAGGTTGGCACGCTAGTGTTTAGCGTCAGGTGACCTTAAAGGTCGAACTTTTCACCGGCGTTTCAGATCTGTTCCTGAGGCTCAGCCGGGAACTTGCACACACGCATTTCTCTTTTAAAATTTATGCTCGAAAACCTGTATGTCTGCAATTAGTGTGATTTACTGCTGCTATTTGCGTTTTTAAACTTGGGGGCTTGTGTGTTTATGCTCTTGCCTCAGCCGACTTTGGGCACTGTTTCCACAGCGCGTGCTATAATAAGATCTTACAGCGTGTGTGAGTGATTGTTTGCCTTACCTGACTCCACGCTGGATCTTGGACGCTGCGTCTAGCGCGGCCGCCATATTGGAGGAAGTAGGTTGGCACGCTAGTGTTTAGCGTCAGGTGACCTTAAAGGTCGAACTTTTCACCGGCGTTTCAGATCTGTTCCTGAGGCTCAGCCGGGAACTTGCACACACGCATTTCTCTTTTAAAATTTATGCTCGAAATCCTGTATGTCTGCAATTAGTGTGATTTACTACTACTATTTGCGTTTTTAAACTTGGGGGCTTGTGTGTTTATGCTCTTGCCTCAGCCGACTTTGGGCACTGTTTCCACAGCGCGTGCTATAATAAGATCTTACAGCGTGTGTGAGTGATTGTTTGCCTTACCTGACTCCACGCTGGATCTTGGACGCTGCATCTAGCGCGGCCGCGATATTGGGGAAGTAGGTTGGCACGCTAGTGTTTAGCATCAGGTGACCTTAAAGGTCGAACTTTTCACCGGCGTTTCAGATCTGTTCCTGAGGCTCAGCCGGGAACTTGCACACACGCATTTCTCTTTTAAAATTTATGCTCGAAATCCTGTATGTCTGCAATTAGTGTGATTTACTACTACTATTTGCGTTTTTAAACTTGGGGGCTTGTGTGTTTATGCTCTTGCCTCAGCCGACTATGGGCACTGTTTCCACAGCGCGTGCTATAATAAGATCTTACAGCGTGTGTGAGTGATTGTTTGCCTTACCTGACTCCACGCTGGATCTTGGACGCTGCGTCTAGCGTGGCCGCCATATTGGGGGAAGTAGGTTGGCACGCTAGTGTTTAGCGTCAGGTGACCTTAAAGGTCGAACTTTTCACCGGCGTTTCAGATCTGTTCCTGAGGCTCAGCCGGGAACTTGCACACACGCATTTCTCTTTTAAAATGTATGCTCGAAATCCTGTATGTCTGCAATTAGTTTGATTTACTACTACTATTTGTGTTTTTAAACTTGGGGGCTTGTGTGTTTATGCTCTTGCCTCAGCCGACTTTGGGCACTGTTTCCACAGCGCGTGCTATAATAAGATCTTACAGCGTGTGTGAGTGATTGTTTGCCTTACCTGACTCCACGCTGGATCTTGGACGCTGCGTCTAGCGCGGCCGCCATATTGGGGGAAGTAGGTTGGCACGCTAGTGTTTAGCGTCAGGTGACCTGCCTCCGCCCCTACATGACCAGCATGCCTCCTAGGACGTGCAGCGGACGAGTGCAGCGGGCGCGCCTTATGCGCGCCGGAGGTGCGCCTGAGGTAAGTCCGTCTGTGCCCGTCCGTGTCCCGGAGGCGCCCGGCCCTGCAGAAGACCTGTCTCACCTGAGCTGTACTGCAGAGAGGGTAATTAACTATGACCGCGCCACTCTATTCAGGCTTGGGAAAATTACTAGCAGTAGGTGTCCTAAACATCTATTTGACCCGGCTAATGTCGGTCATATCTGCGAGGTTTGCGAATGGGCGTCCACTACCACGTATTCCATGCGTGACACCTTTGGCTTAATTAATACTGCTGGGAAGACCCCTGAGAAGGCCCACGTACACACATGCATGCTCTTAAACACTCAGTCATTTGGCAAGCATGCCCTCGACCTCCTTAATTTACTTTTAGAGCAGAAGCTGTCATGTCTCTTTCTCACGGAGACCTGGCTATGTGACTCCTCCAGTCCCGACATCTCCATTGCCCTCCCCCCTAACTACTACATTGTGAGGAAGGACCGAGAGTTAGGATGAGGAGGAGGTGTGGCCATAGTGGTAGACAAGCGATACACCTGCACAGCCCTTGAAATTGACACCATTCCTGGGGCTGATTCACTTGGTTTCTGCCTATCTTTTTCCCCGCATCACTCTTGTGCCGGTCTATTGGTCTATCGACCACCTGGCCATCAGGGCCCTTTCTGTGACAAACTCCATCAGGCCTTAACCCCTCTCGCAATAAAATATAAGCATCTCCTGCTTCTTGGAGATTTCAACATCCATATGGACGAACCTGAGTCAGCCGACTCGGTTAAACTAAGTGATGTCACTAACACGTTTGATCTCCTCCCTCATTTTTCTACAGCGACCCATAATAAAGGTCATCTGTTAGATCAAGTCTTCTCCTCCTTGCCAATTCAATCTCATCCACCACTCCCCGTGGTCTGGTCAGACCACTGCCTGCTAAACTTTGATATCTTGGGTCCTCCTAAATCCTCTTGCACTGAAAATGGCCCTCAACCTACGGTTTCTTGTCCTTTCCACCGAGTTACCATCGATATGCTGGAGCAGTCCCTGGTATCCCATCCTTGTCAATCGACCGGGAATCTTGAGCAGGATCTCTCTAGCTTTCAGTCCTGGCTCGCTCAACGCTTTGAGGAATTAGCGCCCAATCCTGCTAGATCTAAAAAACTTCAACGTACTTCAGCCCCTTGGTTCACCATCGAACCTCATGAGATTAGAAAAAGCTGTAAGAAAGCGGAACGATTGTGGCGGAAAAACTATGAAGCCCCCCTGAAAGTAAGGTTTAAAAATCTCACTAAGACCTATCATAAAGCAATCATAACAGCGAAGAAATCTTTCTACGCTAAAAGAATTGACACAGCCTGTAACATCAGTAAGGACATTTTCAAAATCGTCAGGGAATTTACTTCCCCCCTGCTTCAAGCCCTAAATTCTCCCCCTCTGAATCTTGGGTCAATCAGCTGGCCAGCTTTTTCTTCAATAAAATTCTTAACATCCAGGCTTCTTTTCCGCCCATTGCCTCGACCATAGATCCTGATTCCCTTTTATCTGCAATGAACATCTCTCAAGACACCTGTACTCTTTCAGATTTTCCACCCCTGTCTTCTCAGGCTTCGCTTGATTTGCTACAAAAACTGAAATCTGGTTCTCCTTTTGATCCGTGTCCTGCCAAAATCCTTTCTAAAATGGCCTCTGTTCTCAATCCTTTGATCAACCCTCTTCTTAATGCCTCCTTCACCTCTGGTGAGGTTCCGAAGGCTTGGAAAAAGGCTCATGTCATCCCTCTTATTAAAAAACCTAATCTGAATCCCCTAGAGCACTCCAACTATAGGCCAATATCTCTGCTTCCTGCCCTTGCCAAACTCGCAGAAAAACATGTACATTCCACCTTGTCTAAATTTTTAGAAGCTCATGACATTCTGCATCAGACACAGTCAGGATTTCGATCCAACCTCAGTACAGAAACTGCACTGCTGGAGGTAACTGAGTCCATAAAGGAAGTGACAGATCGCGGTGGGAAGGCAATGCTGGTATTACTCGATCTCTCAGCGGCCTTTGACACCGTCCCTCACAACCGGCTCCTTTATCGACTCCAAGAGATCGGAATCAGAGGGACGGTGTTCAATTGGCTTAAGTCCTTCCTCTCCGAGCACCAACAAATGATCTGGTCTCCACCTTTTCTCAGCAACAGTTCCATCCCTTGATGTGGGAGTGCCACAGGGATCAGTTTTAAGTCCCACCTTATTCAATGTCTACCTTTCCCCTTTGGCTGAATTAGTGGAGACCTATGGCGCTCGTATTGCGTCCTACGCGGATGATACGCAGCTGCTTTTCACTTGCGATAAGAATTCAGATTTTGAAGGTGACTCCATTAAAAGCTGCTTGGAGGCGGTTTTCTCCTGGTTTCAGCAGAACCAGCTCAAATGTAACTCAGACAAGTCTGAAATTTTATTTTTTGGCTGTTCTCCTGATACCCAATGGAAATCCTGGTGGCCGGCAGATATGCATCCTCCTTCTTCCCCTACTGCGGTCGCCAAGAATTTGGGTGTCAAATTTGACATTGGTCTCACTTTTAAACCCCAGATCCTTACCTTAGTCGGCCAATGTTTTGGTATATTATGCACGCTCAGGAAATTTCTTCCACTATTGTCGCATGGCCAAAGGAGAATTACTGTACAAGCAATGATTGGATCCAGGCTTGATTACGCCAACGTGCTCTATCTAGGTCTCCCAGAGTACCTCCTGGCTCGCTTACAGACTGTACAGAACTCTGCCGCGAGGGCCATTTTTGGCCTGAGCCGCAGATCCCACACCTTGACCCTCCTCGATTCACTCCACTGGCTCCCGGTAAGGAAGCGTATCATCTTCAAGACTTTGACCTTGACCTTTAAATCCTTGCATGGTACTGGTGCAGTCTACCTTAGGAAACATGTTCAGTTTTATCATCCTTCTAGATCTTTACGTTCAGCCACTCAAGCCCTGGCTGTCGTCCCAGTTGTAAAGCATGCACGCATTGGAGGTCGCTCTTACATGGCTCGTGCCCCGCAGCTTTGGAATAAGCTCCCCCTTTCACTGAGAAGAACAGACAATCTCCTGCCTTTCAGGAAAAGCCTTAAGACCTGGCTTTTCGCCCTCTAGTGTGCTAAGCTGTGCTCCCTCTACAGATCTGTACAGCGCCGGGACACTCTGCCCGAGTAGCCGCGCGCTATATAAATCACTATCATAACATAACATAACATAACTCCAGCTCGTGCATCTTACAATTGCATCCAATGTCTGACCCCGCAGTGGCAGAGCACGCCTACCGCGATTTTCAAAATTGTATTTCTGTACCGCGATTGCGGTTCCCATTGGCTGCAAGGGCATTGGCATTGGCGGTGACACACCTCAGAGGCCAGGCGGTCACTACCGCGATGTGGCCACTTGACATTGGTGTCTATGGCCGTGACTGTGGTGGCGGAGCACGCCAACCACCATTTCAGAATGTATTCATCACTATGGCGATTTCAGTTCACATTGGCTGCAAGGAAATTAGCATTGGTGGTGACACACCGCGGGGGCCTGGCGGTCGCTACAGCGATTTGGCCACTTGACATTGGTGCCTATGGCTGTGATTGTGGGGGCGGAGCATGCCAACCGCCATTTCACAATGTGTTTATCACTACCCCGATTGCAGTTCACTATGGCTGCAAGGGCATGGCCATTGGCGGCAACACACCACAGGGCCCAGGAGGTCGCTATAGCGACTTGGCCGTTTGACATTGGTGTCTATGGCTGTGATTGCAGTGCACGCTCATGGCACCTAGGGACACATCATGCTGTAGCAGTGTCAATGGCCAGTACGTACCATTTTACAGTAGACACATGAATCATGCCACCAGATAGTGCAAGCCAATGCTAGTGTAACATTTAGCTCACTGATGACTACACATACCATGTCAGTGCACATGATTACATGCATTGTCTTGTACTCCCTCACAACTCACTTATGATATTGTTGTGCCAGTACACATTTCTGTGGTGTGATGGACTCTCAAATATGTACACATTTCAATGTGTGAGATAGCTAAGCAACACACAGTAATGAAGGTCTGATTGCGTGATGTGCCAATTTCTCTGTGTACATTGCCAAGCTCCTGAACATACTAGATTGTTATGCACACACTGTGTTCATTGTGTTGTTAATGTGTGCCCTGTCCAACTTACGCAAGAAGATGTGGCAGGTACAGCAGCTACATAGAAGCTAGCAGTGTGGCTGTCTCACACATGTGCTGTGTCAATTACTCTCAGAGCTGGTGACACAAGATGTCAAAAGTACCTTTCGGCATTCACATAGTTTGAATCTGTTTAGGGGTACTCACTGTGTAAATACTGGGCAAGTGTACAACTACTTCAGATCAAGATGTCCCTACATATAAGTTGTGCTGTAAGCTGAATTTTGACGCCAGTCATTGTTGGCGCTGTGTCAGTCAAAACGTAAGATGTTGAACACATCTCATAGGGGGATTGAAATAACATATGTCCCCTTTCATCTCACCTAGGAGGCGACCAAATATGCATCGTCCATTCACAGTGCTGGCTAACATTGAGGATGAGGACATCATATGTAAATTCCGTCTCTATCAACCTACCCTTCAAGACCTATGTGCTCTGTTGGAGCTCCATATGAGGCCTTGCAGAACCTATCCAATTTCTTTAACAACAACGTGTAAGGTGATGGGGTACCTGCATTTTTTTGCTACTGGTTCATTCCAGTACACAGTGTCCAGCGCAGGTGGGTTGTTGCAGCCAATGTTCAGCATGGTGCTACGTGATGTCCTGTCTGCTATGATGACCTACAAGGACAGATACATCCATTTCAAAAGGAGGCATGCATTGGTGGCTGTGAAGGGTGATTTTTATGACCTTGCCCACATCCTAATGTTGTTACTGCCATTGACTGCACACATGTTGGCCTGGTTCCACTACAGGCACGTGAGCACATCTACAGGAATAGGAGAATAGGAAGCATTATCATTCCATCAATTTGCAAGCGGTATGCCAACTGGATATGATAATCTCACATGTATGTGCCAAATTTCCAGGATCAGCCCATGACTCCTACATCCTGTATAACAGCATCGTACCACAGCTGATGGCAAATCTGCATCCAGAGAGTACATGGATTGTGGGTGAGTACGCAGAGAGAATGAGCGTGCTGTCCTATGCCACAGTTCTGTTACAAGCTTGTTCTGTGTGTCTCACACCTAGGTGACTCTGCATATCCCAACCAGCCTTGGTTGATGAGCCCACTGAGGAATTCCCGGACCCTGGGGGAAGTCCGCTACAATGATGCCCATGAGAGAACACCTTGTGTGGTGGAGCGTACTTTTGGTCTATTTAAGTCACGGTTTCACTGTCTGGACAAGACCGGTGGTGCACTGATGTACTCTCCCCAAAAGGTGTGTCAGATCGTAGTTGCATGCTGCATACCACACAACCTGGTCTTGCGCAAAGAGATCCCCCTGTTCCTGGACGATGTTGAGCAGCTGAGGCCCCCCGTGCAAACCCACACATGTCCAGTGACGAGGATAGTGGAGAGGAGGAAGGTGTTGACCTGCCTGAGTGAAAATGTACAATGGTGTTATTGTCTGCTGAATTTGTTGTTGGTAAAAAGGCCTAGGGGAGCTTTGTGACTGCTGGCTGTTGTTTGCTCTTTGCTGGCTGCTAATGTTTCTGGGACAGGGTAGTTATGCACAGCTACAGGATGTTTATGTTGGGTACTGTGTTGCTCATTGTAATGTGTGCAGATTTGAGTACCTGGATGACAAGTGTTCTATAATGGCTGTGATGCCATCACCTGATAGGTGAATATTGTTCTCTTGTGTATTCCTAGGTCCCTTCGGCCTCTCAAGGCCTCCAAGCAATCAGTGATCCTGGTACATTGTAATCAGTGTCAACATTGTACATCCTGCGATAAACATGGAGCTGACACGAAAACATAGGTGTGTATGGAGTGTTTATTTACAATGGGTATATGTGACAGGGAAGTGAATATTAACAAAAAGGTGAAAAGGGAATCAATGAGTTGTCTGTGATGGTAGATGAGGTAATAAAGTAGTCAACACATTGATGTGGTGATACAGCCCAACAGACGCCTGCCAACAACGTGATAGTGTGGATAAGGACAGTCAACAAAGTCAATGACAAGGGGAAGAGGGGTGCCATCATGGCTGGTTGCTTGACTGGCGTTTGGCTGGTGCTTTGCCACGTGTTCCTCCCTTGGTTTTCCTTGGACGACCCCTTGAGCATTTGGCACGGGTGCTTCTGCTGTGGGCTCAGCGGTGTCTGAGGCCTCACCCCTCTCTGTGGCTGCTGGGGAGGTGGAGGGACTGTCATCCTGCTGGCCAATGGAGGTAGGTTGACCTGTTGTTAGGGCTGCAGCCTGCCTCTCAGGACAACCACAAGCTGGCCCAAGAGGTCCACGATTTGGCCCATACATGTATCAATGGACCTCAGGAGCAGGAGAAGCTCACATGATTCTTCCAGAGCCTGGCCTGTGTGTCTCTGGGCTTGTTCATATGCCCCAATGACTCTGGCAATGTTGGCCAGGGTTTCAGTCCCAGTGCCCTGCTGTCCCGGACCTATGGCTTCACTACTCTACGCACCTGCATACTCTCCCTGCCCTCCTTAGTTTGTGGGGTAGTGTGGGCATCCTCTCTGAGGCAGGGACAGTCTTGCAGGCAGCACTGGTGGTGCTGGTGGTGGAGGCCGCACAGGTCATTACAGCAGGGGTCAATGCAGTTGTTGTTGCTGAAGTGGTAGTGGTGGGGACAGTGGGGGCCTGACACCTATTGCGTCCTGGCAGGCCTGATGGGCCAGGTTCTGGCTCCGCATCCAAGGAATCTAGGGAGTCTGCATCAGAGAGTCCATGTTCCTGGGGGGGGAGACTGGCTCTGCAGGTTGGTGTTCTCATCTGCCGCTGTCAGTTCATGGTCACCTGTAGAACAGAGGGGAAATGGCCATTAAAGTGCACCCCACAAGCTTGGTGTTAGATGTTTGGATGTTAAATTTTATACACCACACAGTTACCAGTAACATCACTTTGTATTGCTGTCACGGTACGGCGCATCATGACATGACGTAGAGGTACATACATTACTTGTTGATGGTGGCATGCCAATAAAGAGCGTGTTCCACATACAGATTGTGTGATTGCAAGGACATGCCGTCATCTAACGAGTAGCAGCACAACAACTTTATGAGAAGCATCTTTGTTGTTAACTCTGCATGGAAAGCATTACATCTGAACATTAACTAGCCAGTGGAATCTCAGGCATACCTTTGTCATATCATGTGCTTTGCTTTCCTTTTACTACTGCCCATGCTTGTTTTGTTTTCATATTTGCCTTGACACTCTGCCCCATGGCACTTACAGCATTATATGCTGTGCATGACTGTGCCCTGAATGTCTTAAACATGTGATTCAATGAGTCTCACTTTGGTTTCTGTGACAGTTATATACGCTTAGCTGTCTGCACACTGGAAGTGGCTTTTGGATCTATGCCAAGTTTGGGGATGTGAGGGCTGGTGTGGTGTTATGGCTCCATGCTTTTGGAGTGAAATGGCGGTGTGCATGCACTGTCTACTTGTCATGATCGCGCTAGGACGGGACTACAGTTCCCGGCATACCCTGGGCCAGAACTACTTTTCCCATGATTCCTCGCGACGGAGGGCTAGCTCGCGTGAGGAAACAAAAGGAAGGCGGAAGCAGGGGATCGGCGTCGGGAATTCCTTTGGTGCACTTGCTTGTCGCGTTTAGGTTCTGGATCTTCGTCGCTGCGGTAAGGGTAACTGGCGCCATTGTGATTTCCAGCGGGCTCGCTGGATTCAGTAACTCTGTGTTTCCGCTCGAAGTAATCACGGTTACTTCTGTGTTTGTTTGACTAACTGCAGAGTGTTGGATTTTGTCCCGGTTGGCATTTTCGGCCGACGGAGGAAGAAGGTTGTTTTGGGTTTCATTTGAAGACTTCCTCTGTTACTGACTTTTGGTGCCTTGGTGTGCACCCAAAACCCTATTGGTTGGGCTTTGTATGTACTGTGGTTTCTTACCCCACCCATATAAGAGGCATTATATGGTTCTCTGAAAATACTTGTGCTCGTGGGGTCTACCATACTTATCTCCTTCCGGATTGGATTTCTATTCACGTATGTGACAGCGTGTATTGAATTGTGTCTTGGTGTTTAACTACTGACTATACCTCTTCTAATTAACAGGGGTTCCTTGGAGGTGTATTATTACACTCGACCCCTTTGATGCATTATAGAGGTATACCTAGGTAGGTCCGTATACCGGTGATATCTGTGATCTGTGTGACCTCCGGTGTTGGTTCCGACATATATCATATGACTATTCCATGCTTTTGTGTATTGCTGTAGTTTCACCGCAACAACTTCAACGCTACCAGATACCTCTACACATCTACGAGATTTATATTTTCCTTTACAGGTATAACCAATAGGTGTATGTTTGATAGTAAAGTGTTAGCCCTGTAGCGAAATCGCAGTTTCATGTGTGTGTTCTGTTTATGTCTTTCAGATCTCCCTCCCTGCTGTCCCCTTCCTTTCCTTCCCTGTTCTTCCCCTTATTTCCCCTCACTTGATCTTCTCAATGCTCTGTGCCATTACGGTTATTCAGGTGTTGGTTCGATCTAGAGGTGGGCATACTATTCAACAAACCGATTCTGAGGACCTTATCATAACACTACTTACCTGTTCTGTAACACATTTGTGGGAATTTCTGACACATCTTTCTGGGTGTGTGGTGTAGTGCTCCATCTTGCTCAGCTGTGGGATACGGGTACCTGGTGGAAGTTGTAGTGCAGGCTTCCCACCCCCAAACACCCCTCCCTGTGAAGATGGCTACCTACCTGACAGGTGAAGGTGAGCAATTCAATGTCTACCACATGTTTCTGGGTGGGGGAAGTGCTCTATCCTGCTCTGCTGTGGGACAAGAGGGCCTGGTGGGAGTTATAGTGCTGGCTTCCAATGAACAAACCCCCCTTCCTGTTAAGATGACTACCTACCTGTAATTTGGGGGCGTGCAATGCTATGGCTGCCACATTCGTCTGGGTGGGATAGAGTGTTCTATCTTGCTCAGCTGTGGGACAAGGGGGCCTGCTGGGAGCTGTAGTGCAGCTATTCCCACCCACAAACACCCCTCCTTGTGAAAATGGCTACCAAACTGTGAAATTGAGCAAAAGGAGGGAATAGGTTACACATGGCTCTTGGGTGGGGGGAGTGTTTCATCCTGCTCACAAGTGAGACAAGAGGACATGAGATGGCTAGCTAACTGTGAGTTTGAAGGGAGCAATGCTATGGCTGCCACATGGTTGTGGGTGTGAGGAGTGTTCCATCCTGCTCAGCTGTGCGACAAGGGAGCCTGATGGGAGTTGCAGTGCTGGCTTCCCACCCACAAACACCCCTCCCTGTTAAGATGGCTACCTAACTGTAAGTTTGGTTGGTGAGATACAATGGTTACCACATGCTTCTGGGTGGGGGAATGCTCCATCTTCCTGAGCTGTGGGACAAGGGGGTCTGGTGGGGTTTGTAGTGCAGTCTTCCCACCCACAAACACCCCTCCCTATTTGGATGGCCACCTGTAAGTTTGAAGAGAGCAATGCAACAGCTGCCACATGTTTGTGGGTGTGGAGAGTGTTCTATCCTGCTCAGCTGTGGGGCAATGGCGCCTGATGGGAGTTGTAGTGCTGGCCTCCCACCCACAAACAACACTCCCTGTTAAGATGGCTACCTACCTGTAAGTTTGGTTGGTTAGCTACAATGGCTACCACATTCTTCTGGGGGGAGGGCTCCATCTTTCTCAGCTGTGGGAGAAGGGGGCCTGGTGGGAGTTGTAGTGCCGGCCTTCTACCCATAAAACCCCCTCCCTGTGAAAATGGCTACCTACCTGTAAGTTTGATGTGAGCAAACACTCCACCCTGTTAAGATGGCTACCTACCTGTAAGTTTGATGTGATTATTAGAAGGCTGCCACATGTTTCTGGGTGGTGGGTTTGCTCCATCCTGCTCAGCTGTGGGACAAGGGTGCTTGGTGGGAGTTGTAGTGCTGATTGCCTATCCACAGGCACCCATCCCTGTTAAGATGGCTGACTCCCTGTGGAGCAAAGGAAGGGAATTGTTACACATGGCTCTTGGTTGGGGGGTGCTCCATCTTGCTCAGCTGTGAGACAAGGGGTCCTGGTGGGAGTTGGAGTGCTGGCCTCCTACCAACAAACCCCCTCCCTCTTAAGATGGCTACCTACCTGTAACTTTGGTTGTTGAAATACAATAGCTGTCACATGCTTCTGGGTGGGGTGAGAGTGCTCCATCCTGCTCAGCTGTGGGACAAGGGTGCCTGGTGGGAGTTGTAGTGCCGGCTGCCCATCCACAGGCACCCTCCCTGTTAAGATTGCTGGTTCCCTGTGGAGCAGAGGAAGGGAATGGTTACACATGGCTCTTGGGTGGGTTGAGTGTTCCATCCTGCTCAGCCGTGGGACAGGGGACATGGCGGGGGTTGTAGTGCAGTCTTTCTATCCACAAATACCCCTACCTGTTAAGATGGCTACCTATCTGTAAGTTTGTTTTTTGAGATACTATGGCTACCACATGCTTCTGGGAGGGGGAAGTGCTCCATCTTGCTCAGCTGTGGGACAAGGGGGCCTGGTTGGAGTTGTAGTGCTGGCCTCCCATACCCCCTCCCTGTGAAAATGGCTACCTACCTGTAAGTTTGATGTGAGCAAACATCCTTCCCTGTTAAGATGGCTTCCTACCTGTACGTTTGGTGTGATTAATAAAATGGCTGCCACATGGTTCTGGTCGATGGGTTTGCTCCATCCTGCTCAGCTGTAGGACAAGGGTGCCTGGTGGAATTTGTAGTGCTGGCTGCCTATCCACATGCACCCCTCCCTGTTAAGATGACTAGCTCCCTGTGGCACGGAGGAAGGAAATGGTTACACATGGCTCTTGGGCAGGGAGATTGTTCCATCCTGCTGAACTGTGGGACAGGGGGCCTGGTGGAAGTTGTAGTGCTGGCTGCCTGTACACATGCCACCTAGGGAATGTTGCTAGCTACCTTTGGGGTGAATCAGAGTGAGTGAATGTTGGATCTGTGAGATATGTGTTGGGGAGTGTGTGGTGCAAATGAATGCATTTGGGCCTAGGAGTTGTAGCTTTGTAGTTGTGCAAGACAGTACATAGCAGAGTGATGGTCGACATTTGTTTTTACGTACCAGCCTCCACTCCCCCGGCTATTCCTGTGAGACTCTCTGGATGCAGTATGGCAAGCACCTGCTCCTCCCATGCAGTGAAAGTTCTTGGTAGAATGGAAGAGCCACCGCCAGTCATCTGAGCCAGCTGACGATTCTTGTTCTTCCCCTCTTTCCCCTATCTCGTGAGGTCATGCCACCGCTTCATGATCTCCTTCTTCGAGCGTGGGGTGGTCCCTACTTAATTGACTTTGTTGACTATCTTTTCACAAATTTGGGTTCTGGTGGCTAATGGTGTCTGTTGGATCAGGTTACTAAACAATTGTGGTTCTACTCTGATCACCTTATCTACCATGACTGACAACTCATTGTCAGTGAATTTGGGCATTTTTTCTGTGCCATGGTGTGTGATGTGCAAATGTGTGAAAGGTGCAGGTGTGAGAGTGGTGGTGATGTAAGTGGTGTGTGTATGTGTTGTTGTGCTGGTGAGATGTGTGGTTGTTTGCCTTGCTTTGTGCTGTAGTGTTAGTTCCTTCAGGGGTGGAGTATTGTAAATGATTCTGGTGAGGAAAGGGGCTGGTTTTATACTCAGCTATGGGGGTGTTTCAAAATGGAGTATTGCTGTCAGGTGTGTTATGTGGGTTGTCCTGGGATTTTCATTTTTTTAGTTGCCAAGGGGATGTGTCATTGGGTTCTGTTGGGTGTTTTTGGGGGCTGAGCTAATTTGATCTGTACACTTGGTGGCCTTGTTGTGTATTTTGTTTGTGGACCACCATCAATGTTCTGGTAAGCAACCCCCCCTCCTGCCGGCTCTCCCATTCATCACTGTTTCCGATTGCGGCAGTTGGTAACATCGGATCATTCCGCTGTCACCTCAATGGTATCCTGATTGTATGTGGGTCAGTCAACTGGCCTAGCGGCGGTTTCGGGTTTTTCCGCCTTGAATCTGACCGCCAGGGACAGATTTTCACCTGCTCCCCCCACTCCCAGGGGTCTTTTGTGGCATTGTTCCGCTGTGGTCAGATTTTTCTGGCTGTTAATCATAATTGGACCGCCGGTTTTCCCGCAGTACGTGCGGACGGTTCATTTCCGCTACTGCGGCGGTTGGAATGGTTTTCCGACCTCCATCCTAATAGACCCCTTAGTGTCCACTTTTCTCTTTGAGTTGGAATAAAGGCCGTTTTGTTCAGGAAGTTCTGTATTTCTTTGATCAGGTCTCACTAGGGAGCCACACAGTGAGGAGATGATGTGATTTGGAAAAGATCTTGGAAGTTTCCAAAAAACTGAATCTGAACCAAGCATCTGATACTACAGCATTGCACACTTTCAGAAAGCACTCACTATTGATCCTCTGACTGGAAACTGTGACCTTATGAAATGAGGGGAATGATCCTGCTTTTGTTCTTCGGCAGGCTTTTGTGACAGGCTGAGATCTGGATTAGTCTGAACCAAAGGCATTCCAGCCTTGACCCATGTCACAAAAAAGCAGGTCCATGACTTTCAAAGAAGAAGGAGGGCCAAAGACTCTCTTCATGCTAAGTCTGTGACATCTGGAAAAGGACTAAGCAGAAGTCATCAACCTTCAGTTCTGAGTGGACATTATACCACTATAGCAACACAATCACAAAAACTGTCAACATAACTGTCAGATAAGAACCTGGCATGTTGATCCATTATTGACACAATGATATAGTCTTATCCCTATTGCATTTCATCAGCCAGAGCTCGTAAATCATTTCTCAATGACTAAACATTTTAAGTTGCTAATGTGCTGGCACTTAAAACTAATTAGTGGTGGAATACTTTCTCTTTACAGTGGTCTCTAATTTATTTTGTTCACAGCATCGAGAGAACTCATTGAAAATGATGGTCCCCTGTGAGGATAACCCAGCCATTAGAGAATCTACCTTCACCAGAGGCTGCAACCAATCAGCAGTCTATTCATAAGAAATCTTAAAAAGACTGGGATGTCTCATTCATGTTATTTCCTTGTCAGTGCGTTCTCACTTCTCCATGAAGAGGAAGAGACTTTGGCTCCTTTCTCTGATATTGTAAGACATAAATCATCAATTTTCTCCTGAATTGGCTCTGTGAAGGATAATTACTTCGATGCTGGGGTACTTGTGCCAGATCACTGCCCAGAGAAAAAGACCCATTGATATCATCATCCTATTCTCTGCACCTAGGCACTCTAGAAGTAGATGACTTACTGTCCAGCAGTGCGCCTGCTAGATCATTTCCTAAATGACAAATCAGGAATCAGTAAGTTTCTGAGCCAAATCTACTCTTTCAGGGTGCTCAGATGCAAAAGACTCAGGAGCTTCATCTGTATAAATGCTCTTTTTGAAATACTTCCTCTGTTACATTATTTTGTGAATTAGGGAACTGCAAAAGCAGAATCTGCTTCCAGATAGCCTAGCCAAAAATGCCACAGTGACTAATACAGCACTTCTCGTTCATATTGTTCTTTAAAAAATAAATGCTGCCTACGTTAAAAGGTAGCAAACAAACAATATCTGTTCCATGACCAGCACACAGACCATCTACTGACAGTGGGCTTACAACATGTATAGGATCCTAAGGATTGGAACGTCTGGGTTCACAAGCCACGCCCTGGTGTAGGTCCTGGATACAGTTTAAGAGATATACTTATTTAAGCCAGCAAGATTTTCCTGAACTGGCTGAGGCACAGCTACAGAGCACTCACTGATAACATATCCTTACCTCAGACCTTGTAAGCATCTGATGCGTTATGGAAGGATTTAAAAAAGTCAGTTTTCCCGATTCTCATGACCTACGGGTCAATAATGCCACACTTATACCCATTTTCTGTCAATCTGGATCTTATAGTTATAAAATACTTCCAGTAGACACAGTCTTTTTCAGAGAATCTTGATGAAAATAGATATGTTTTCCTTAAACCATTATGGTTTTAATTTCTCAGACTGCTTTTCTGAGGTATTTGGGCAAAATATTGAGTTTTAAATATTGAGTTACAGAAATATCAGAAAAAATAATGTCATACAAAAGTATTGTGATGCAGAAATATTGCCTTGAATATCGATATCTTTTGTAAATATCGTTGTTGTTAATATTGTTTTCAATTATGTAGTTGTAGAAATATTATTTTGTAACTATTTTCATGTGTGTTCGGTCATATATTAATATATAGGCACATGCATCAACCATTTTTGCAAGCGCAAACGGTGTGATTCGCAAAAATCGGCCGTTTGGACCCACAAAAAGGACATTTGCGGTGTATCAAGGTTGAAGGCACTCGCAATTTGAGAATTCGCAATTAAGGAATCGCAATTTGCGATTCCTTAAATGCATTGCAGGAACCACTTTAGAATAGCGATTTACTACTAGGGGGCGCAACTTACCATCAGGTTGAATTTGATGATAATTTGCAAAATTGTAGGTTACACACACACATGCCCTTGGGGCATGTGTGTGCACAACACGTGTACATGGAGCAATTTCAGGGGTGTAACAGGGTGTCATTTTGACACCCTTGCACCCTTGAAATTGCATGCGCTATTTGCGAGTAACTATTGGTACTCGCAAATTGCGCAAAGAATCTCCCATTCATTCTTATGGACCTTTAAGCCCAGAGGAATGAATGGGTAGGCATTCCTTAATTGCGACTCGCAATTTGCAAGTCACAATTAAGTAAGATTTGGGAATCACCAATTTCATAGCGATTCCTACATGCATAGGCTTTTGAAATTCCTTAATTGCGATTCCTTAATATTCGCAATGAAGAAATCGCAAAATCCTACATTGTTGCATGTTAGAAATGGGATTTCTGGTTGGCTAAGGTTTGCACTGAAACCAGGCAGAAACCACCACTCTAGTCAGCATAAGAGAGTTACACTCCTAAAATAACCCCTGCTCACCCCCTTGGTAGCTTGGCACGAGCAGTCAATCTTATCTCAGAGGCAGTGTGTAAAGCATTTGCACATAACCAACAGTAATACAGTGTTAGCACTACAAACAGACACAACACAAGTTTAGAAAAATATCCAATATTTTATATACTTGCACAAGACCAAATACTATAAAAATCCACAGTACAGTACTTTTAAAATAGTTGCATAGCTAACTGTCTTTATCTTGCCAAGAAATGTTGAAAACACAGTTCCTTGATGTCGATAGCTCCATCCGGGCTATCACGGTGTCATGAATAAACAAATCCAAACAGTTCTGGCTGGCCACGGCATCGTGGGTCAGCTGCGGTGTTGGGAAGACCCATCAACAGTACCTTTCAGAGATGCAGGTCGTCAATGACCTCTCGTTGTACCACCTATTGCAGGTCCATCTCCTCTGTGATTGAATCAGGTGCACTGGCGTTGTCAGGCACCGGGTGCTGCGGTGCAAAGTGCAGTGGTGCAGTGTGCGGTGCCCTCAGGTCGCGGTGCGAGCAGCAGCTCGGTGGCAGCATGAGATGGCGGTATCGGGGAGACCAGGGTCGCGGTGTGAGATTAAGGTGGTGCTCGTCGCGGTGCTTGCAGGTCACGTTGCTGTTGCTTGAAGCGCTGTCATTGGCTGACAACTGGAGTCGATGGCACCGGCGTTGGTAGGCCAAGGCTGCAGTGCGGAATGAGGGCGATGAGTCGTATAACTTTACGAGTCGAGTCCGGCATGGAGCGGCATCGTGGGGGATACCACGGTATTGTCGTGAAGCAAGGCTGTACAGAGTGCGGTGCCCACAGGTCGCGGTGCGAGCAGAAGCTCGGTGGCGGCATCAGCAGGCGTCGTCGGTGAGACCAGAGTAGCAGTGTGGCATTGCGGCGGTGCTCTCTAGGGTGCCTTCAGGACACAGTCTCGGAAGTGGTGTTGTAGACGGCATCGGGCTTGAAGTCTTTGCTGTTCCTTAGACTTCTTGAACAGGGGGCAAGCTCGACCTCAAGCCCTTGGGAATACTCAGCACAAGTAAAGAAAGTTCAGTCAAGTCCTTTCACTGGCCAAGGCAGAAACAGCAGCTGCAGGTCAACCCAAAAAAGCAACAACACAGCAAAGGGGCAGTACTCCTCCTGGCAGCTCTTCCAGCTCTTCTTCTTGGCAGGTTCCTTAATTCAAGCGAGTTCTAAAGTCTTGGGGTCTGGGCCCCAATATTTATACCAGCAATTCCTTTGTTTTCTGAAGGCAGAGGGGCCTAGACCTAGTTCAAACCAGTTTGGGGTGCATTCTGCCAGGGTGCACCTTTTTCCTTTATCAGTGTGGGCCAGGGTCCTCAGACACACCACAGGAGGGGGAGCCAGCATTGTGGAAGGCAAGCCCAGCCCTATTCAGACCCAGGTGCTACTCCTCCCACCAAACTATGTGTAGGTGTGCCTATTCTGCCCTGCTGACTCGCCATGTCTCCTGGAGTCTTCCCCAGCCCCTGTCACTCACAAACCAGACAGCTAATACACACACTAGCAGAGGCAGGCTGGATGGTTAGGCCAGAAAATACCTACTTTCTAAAAGTGGTATTTTCAAACACAGATTGTTAAAACCAACTTCACTAAAAGATGTATTTTATCATTCTGAGTTCAGGTACACTAAACTCAAATTTCTACCATGTTCCCTGAGTCAGTTAGGAGTATAGGACGTAATGATCAAACTTCTCATTCTGGCCTACGGAGAACAGGTAGCCTTGCAATAGTGAAAAACGAAGTAGGATGTAATTCACTATCAGGACATGCCACACACACCACAGCATGTCATAACTTTTACATACAATGCACCCTGCCCATGGGGTACCTTGGGCCTACCTCAGGGGTGACTCACATGTAGAAAAGGGAAGGTATAGGGACTTGCCAGTGTGTGCACTTGCCAAATCGACACCGCAGCCGAAGGCTGCGCACAAGTTCTGCAATGGCAGGCCGGAGTTTCACTTTACATGCTGTTTTCGTGAGTGGCACAATCCAGTGCTTCAGCCCACCAACAGCATTTGATTTATAGGTCCTGGAACACGCAGTGCACTTTACTAGGGACTGACTCATAAATCAAATATACCAATCATGGAAAAACCAATCCATAACATATTTTATACAGGAGCACTCGCACTTTCCCACTAGACAGCAGTGAGGAAAGTGCACAGAATCATTACACTAGCAAAAACAGAGTCAACACCGGGAGGTCAGAAGGGAAAAAATCAGGGGAAACACACCAAAAGATGCCACGTCTAACACGTGTCCCCTCCAGCTGAAAGTAGGGAGAACTACCCACCCTACTGGGAGTTCTCTTCACCAAGGCGGAAGAACCTGGACAGTCCATCTGCTTTGGCTTGTTCTGTGCCATCCCCTGAAGGGAAATGAACCACCTCAGCAGTTTTGAATTTTCACCCCTCCTTTGCATTAACCATCTGAGGGGTCTGTGGTCTGTCTAAACCCAGAGGTGAGTCCCAAACAGGTATGGTCTCAGCTTCCTCAGCGCCCAGGCCACAGCAAAAGCTTCCCTTTCTATGGCATTCCACTTCTGTTCCCTGGGGACTAATCTCATGCTAAGGAAGACTACAGGCTGATACAGGCCCTCTTCATTCAGTTGTGAGAGCACCGCTCCCACACCATGCTCTGAAGCATCAGTCTGCCTGACAAATTCCTTGGAGAAGTCAGGTGCCTTGAGCACGGACGCCGTGCACATGGCGTCCTTCAGGGCATCAAAAGCTTTCTGGCAAGACTCAGTCCAGATCACACGGCTGCTTCTTGGAAGTCAGTTCTGTTAAGGGGGCAACGATGGTGCCATACCCCTTAGCAATCTCCTATAGTAGCCGGTGAGGCGTAAAAAGGCCCTAACTTTGGTCTGGGTCTTGGGGGGCTCCCAAGCCAGAAGCTGTCAATCTTGGGTTGTAGGGGCGCCGCCTAGCCACTTCCTACCGGGTGTCCCAAATATACCACTGAACCCTGCCCGATCTGGCACTTACTAGCCTTGATCATGAGGACTGCACCTTGCAGAGCCCTCAACACTTCCCCAAGGTGCTGTAAATGTTCTTCCCAGCTGGAACTGAACTCAGCAATGTCATCCAGGTAGGCGGCACTGAAATCCTCCAGTCCAGCCAACACCTGATTGACCAACCTCTGAAAGGTGGCAGGGGCATTCTTCAACCCAAAGGGCATCACCCGGAACTGGAAATGACCTTCTGGGGTTGAGAAATCTGATCTCTCCTTGGCCCCATTGGTTAAGGCAATCTGCCAGTACCCAGATGTCAAATCAAACGTGCTGAGGAACTGGGCAGCTCCCAACCGATCAATGAGCTCATCAGCTCTGGGGCTGGGGTGTGCGTTAGTCCTGGTGACAGCATTGAGCCAATGGTAGTCCACACAAAACCGCAGTTCTGGAGTGGCACCAGGGGCAGCAGCCTTTGGGACCAAGACCACTGGGCTGGCCCAAGGACTGTGCGAGGGCTCAATCACCCCTAACTCCAACATCTTAGCGATCTCCTCCTTGATGCTGGCCCTCACCCGGTCAGTCAACCTGTACATTTTGTGCTTCACAGGAGGGCCGTCACCAGTGTCCAAGTCATGGGTATACCAGTGAGTAACACCGGGAGTCAGAGAGAACAGTGGGGCGAACTGTCCCAACAACTGGCGACAGTCCCCTTGCTACTCCTGAGTCCGTGTAGGGGAGAGGATCACACCCTCTACTGACCCATCATGCTCCTTGGTAGACAAGAGGTCAGGGAGAGGCTCACTCTGCTCTTCCACCACATCATCTGTCGCCAAGAGCATACTCACTTCGGACCTCTCGAAGTGGGGCTTGGTGTGGTTCACGTGAAGGACCCTCAGAGGGTTTCTTGGAGTCTGCAAATTCAAGAGGTAGGTGACGGCACTTTTGCGCTCCACCACCCCGCATGGCCCAGTCAACTTGTCCTGCAAGGCACAAGATTTCACTGGGGCTATGACCCACACTTTTTGCCCAGGTTGAAATTCGACCAGAGTGGCATTCTGGTCATACCACTTCTTCATTTCTTCCTGGCTTGCTTCTAGGTTCGCCTGAGCGAGTTTCCTGAAGCGGGCAGTCTGGTTTCAGAAGGACAGCATGTAACTAAACACATCCTGGGGAGTTTTCCTGGGAGCTGCCTCCCAGCCTCTCTTTCACCAAACTTAGAGGTCCTCAGACAGGGTGGCCATACAGGAGCTCAAAGGGACTGTACCCAAGAGACTTCTGAGGCACCTCCCTGTATGCAAAAAATAGGCATGGCAAAGGGACGTCCCACATACGCCTCATGGGTTCAGTTAGACCCTTGATCATGCCCTTCAAGGTCTGGTTGAAACTCTCCACCAGACCGTTTCCTTGGTGGTGGTAAGGAGTGGTGAACTTGTAGGTTACACCACACTCCTTCCACAGGGATGTCATATACTTGGATATGAAATTGGTTCCCCTGTCAGAAACCACCTCTCTGGGGAATCCCACATGGGAAAAGATCCCCATTAATGCCCGGCCCACCACTGGTGCTGTCCTTGTTCGGAGAGGGATTGCTTCCGGGTACCGGGTGGCATAGTCCAACAAGACCAGGATGTACCTGTTGCCCATGGCTGTCTTGGGATCCAGTGGCCCCACAATATCCATCCCTACCCTTTCAAAGGGCGTTCAAACAACAGGAAAAAGTTGGAGAGGAGCTTTGACCTTCCTCCCACTCTTACCACTTGCCTGGCAGGTTTGGCAAGACCTATAGTGTGCATCTGACTGCCTTCGCATTTGGGGCCAAAAGAATTGGGTGACAAGCCTGCCAAAGGTCTTGTCCTGCCCCAATTGTCCTGCCAAAGGCAAGTCATGAGCCTGACCCAGTAGGAAGGTCCTGAAGCGCTGCGGTACCACCAGCACATGGGCTGACCCTGGCACAGCGACCCTAGGCTCACTATATAGGAGTCCAATCTCCTTGTAGATGTGACCCGGATTGATTACCAACTGCCTGGTCTGCAGCCTGCTGCCGCAGACCCTCCAGAATAGGGCACTCGCTCTTCTCCACGCAGAACTCCTCCCTGGTGGGACCTCCTTCTTGCTGCTAATGGTTCAGCTCAGAGATGTCTCCCAGTTTGGCTACCTGCTCCCCTGTAGGCACCGGGGAATCCCCCTAAAGGTCTGCCTCCTCCCGGTCCGTGGGAACTTTGGGGCCGGTTTTCCACTCCCCATGCCCTTTCTCTTAGCAGGGACTTGGGCCACTGTTTCAGGCTCCAAGTCCTCTCAATCACCCTTTCTTGCCGCCATTGTCCGAGTAGACATGCATGCCCACTCTGCGCAACCCAAGCATCTCCAAGTGAGACCTGAATTCAACATTCTTCCATAAGGAATGCTCCAGGCCGTTACCTAGCAGACAATCTACAGGCAAGGTAGGGCTCACAACCACCATCAAAGGACCTGAGACCCCCCATTCAAAGGGAACCTGCGTCACCTTACACTGGTGCTCTGAGTTGTCTATGGCAACTACTTGGTGGAATGCCCCTGCGACTACCTGCTTCTCAGAGACCAGTTGACCCCGGACTGAGGTCACACTGGCTCAAGTATCTCTGAGAGCCTCCACCCTTTTCCCATTAATGGTGACCCAGGTGCTATATTTCTTTGTGTTGGGGGGCACCTGGTCTCCTGGGACCATCTCACTGTCCCCTAGTACTACGAGGGTCATTTCTGTGGGATCCCCACCCTCCAGTGGGCACCCCTCCTCCCAAGCGATACACTAGCCAACACCTTGGTCTGTCCACTGGTGGGTGACTGTGTCCCCTTTGGCCACCTGGGGTCCCCCTTCATGTGACCCATCTGGTAACATGCAAAACACTTGCGGGAGCCGGTCTCAGCTGGCTTCCCTGTAGAGTTTCTTAAACAATTAGGAGCTCAAGGGGGAGAAAAGGGATATGTACAGGTCGCCCCCCACTCTATACCATATCAACAACAGAAGACCTGTCCCTATATTATGTAGAAACAAATGTTTCCCATATATCTCAACAGACCCTTATCATAAGGTGTCAGGAAACACAGTGAGTAATCATTACCCTCCTGCTCAATTATGCCATTATAGTCATGAGCTCAAATCTATAAATTGTCTATCAATGTGTGTGGTACTGCAGACAACTACACGCCCTCACCACTCCTTCTAAGAAACCAGCTTTCAAAAAAGAGGGAGGGGGAGTTGGCAGTGCCTCACGGGAGCAACACCCATGGAGGAATAAACAGACTGGTACTCGTCTGTGTCCTCACGTTTTCATCATCAGCATCTGCCAACTATAACAAAAAGAGGGGATAACAAACAGTGCAGACAACATAAACCAAATATGTGCTCTGTGTAAGTGACCCAATGCGGTGCGACCACTCTGATCTCAAAGTGTGACACCACCACCGTTTAAAAAGGGCAGAGCTCCACTAGCTAAATTACTTTTATGCCGTGCTGTGTGCCCGCTCTATTAAAACCAAACCAACATGTTTCAATGCCGTGATAGATTTACCGGCAATTTCATCAGGGTTTTGGGTCTGCGCAATCTCTGCACGTCAATTCTCCATTTATTGTACCAGGTAGCTGCTGTTTGCTTATATACCAGCGCCCCTGTAGAAGAATCAGCACAAACCGGTGCCTGTAGTCTTGTTGCAGGTACCGTACCACTGCCCTCGGTCAGTGCGGTATTTGTGCAGGTAAATGGCCTCTGCTCAAGTATGGAGTTGAAAATTAGGAAGCTGCCGTACAGGGGAGTGACAAAGCCTTTGGGGGCTCACCTATTGCTGGCAACCAAAGAGCGTATTTGGAAAGGAGAATACGTGGAATTGCTGAAGCTTCTACACAGGGAACTAAGGTCTAAGGAAGGCTCTAAAGAGGAGGAATATGAGTTGACCAAGAGGCCTAAGGTGCCGGTGACCATAGAGAATTGGACGGCAGGGTTTTTAATTTAGGCCAGTGTTTACTGCGAAAAGTTTCCTGAGCGCTGCGTAGCCTTGTTAAAGTACATAGACGTAATTTGAAAGGCACAGATCACTGGGGGCGGATACGCTTGGGCTCAATATGATGAGGAGTTTCAGGCTGTATGGCTTGGGACCCAGAAGCGAATTGGGGGGAACTGGACACAGATTTGTGGCAGCACACAATGTGGTCTGTGACAGGTGGTAAGTCCATATTTACGACTAGCGGTTTGCCTTTGGTGTACAGGCCCTGTCAGGGGAAGCCAACCCGGGGAGGGATGGGAGGTGCAGCCAGGACACAATCTGGGGCAGGTGGCACATGCTGGGATTTTAACAAGGGCCTGTGCGTGAGAGAGTACTGCAGGTTTAAGCATGAGTGCTCAAAGTATAGCGGCCGCCATCCCCTGGTTAAATGTTGGGGTGGCAAGGCCCAGGGAGGCCAGCAATGGCAACAACCAGGTGCAGGCACATCAGGACAACCCCAGCAATACCAGAATATTAGAGGGGGCGAAGGACCCCGGGTTGCTGGGCCAAAAGGCTCCTATGCCAGTTAGGCTAAAGAAGCTGGAAGAGGGCCTGCAGGGGTACGGGGATTTGAGGGCAAAGCGGGTGCTGCTAGAGGGGTTCACAGAGTGGTTTCATCTGGGTTACCAAGGGCCACGGCAGAGGCGGTGGGCAGATAACCTAAAATCGGCTTTGGAACACAGACAGGTGGTGCAAGACAAACTGAACAAAGAGGTGCGAGAAGGTAGAATGGTAGGCCACTTCGATGATTGGCCAACGGAGAATTTGATTATTTCACCAATCGAAGTTGTGCCTAAAAAAGAGGAGGGTCAATACAGATTGATTCAGCATCTCTCATGGCCAGAGGCGTCTTCCGTTAAATATTTTATTGATGAGGAGGCGGCCTCAGTTTCATATTCTTCAGTTGACATGGCATTTCACTAATAGTGACTTGCCAGACAACAAAAAAGCTAGAATGTTGGAACTGTTGGACAGACTGCTGTCAAAGCAAAAAGTGACGGTAAAGGACATACAGATGGCTGTCAAAGCACAAAGTGATGGTAAAGGACATACATATACCTGCATATATCAGGTGTGGACAATGACATAGCTGATGCTATGTCTCATTCACAGTGGGGGAGATTCTGTGGGCTGGCCAAGGAGGCAGACAGGACACCGACCCCAATGCCGGATCATCTTTGGTATGTGGGTAACGTCGTATGCTACAACTGGTTGTAGGCTCTATGTCGGCGTCCACATTGGCAGCATATAATCTGGCCTAGAGGGATTTCTTGGCATCTGGCGCATGTAAGCGATCTGAGGTCTGGTGGCAGTCTGAGGATGTGATTCAGTTTATTCTGGACCTCATTGAGAGGGGCCTTTCTAAAGTTACTATCACTGGGGAATTGGCGGACATTGCTTTCATGGGAAAACTTCTGTGGGATTACACACCGTCAGCGGGGAAGTGGGAAGGAGGATGTTAGAAGGGTGGGCTAGGGAGAGGGGGTGGAGAGTATGGCGTGCAGCCCCCCTTTAATGGCAGACACTAGCCCGGTTACTGGAGGACTTACCTGCAATCTGTAGGGTCGGTTTTGAGGCTTGTTTGTTTTCAACCCTTATGGTATGGATGTTTTTGGAGCTTTTAGAGTCTCTGAGCTATTAGGCAGCAAGGTTAAAAAGGGTGTTCTTTGGAAAGACGTATCCATTGAGTGAGGGGGATACATATTTGGCTGGCCAGTTCCAAAACGGACCAGAAGAGAGTGGGGAAAGGGGTCAGGTTGGAAGAGGCTGTAACACTTTCTACATGCCCGCTTCATTGGATCCGCCGTTGGCAAGCTTTGTCGGGAGGTTCAGGGGAAGAGTGAAGAACATAGAAACCTTCTCTGGGGTCTCACTGATACTTGGTCCTTTCAAACCAACAAAGAAGAAATTGGCACAGAAGTTGAAATATAAAAAGAATGCATTTATTCACCTCAGATGAGGGAGACTACATCACACAGAAGCCTTAGCAACTGAATGAGGCAGTCTAAAGAGTACAGAAAACTGGGGCCTTATATATGCTTAGGGTTACATAGTCTTTATGAGAAAACAGAGGAACCCACACTCAAAATCTTTCACACCATTCTGATTCGGGATGAAGAAGATAAACAAAACTTAATATGCTTATCTCGGCAATTAGTTGTGCCGTTTTATTCAACAATTCTTATCAAAAATAGAAAGCAATTTGTGTCAAGAGAAGTCTCACTGTCTTGAACTTACTAACCAAAAACGTACAATTAAACAACTAAATCAAAAAAATACGTGAATGAACAAACATATGAAGAAACATACAAGACTCAAATCAAGAACTGCATCAATGCACAAAAAATTCGACAAAAACAAGCATTTAAATTGTGCAGAACATGTGACTAATACGTATTACAAAAATAAGTGCAAAGGGAATATTCATGACATTATCATACGATATTCAACAATATTTGACCAAAATGAAGCCTTTTTAATGTGCTTCCATATAACAACACAGCCTCTCGGTAAAATTGTTACAAGGCGTAATGTTCCCAACAGTCTTAACTATTTATAAACTAGCTAGGATTTAATCCTGCACGCCTACGCGTTTCGAGTTTGGGAGGGTTCTTCTCAAACTCTCTTCAGGGCCAAATGTATTCCATTCCCCATGTGTTGACCTATTAATAAAAACACAAGAATTGAAGGTACTTGTTACTGAATGCTCCCCTCAACCTGCTCAGCCTTTCTCATGTGTACAATGTAAAAAGACGTACCTCTGGGGGTGTGAGGTAATTCAATTTGTCCAGAAAACTCTTGTGGTTCAATACGGTCTTGTGCAATGATCTAAAAGGATGTGGAATTTTATGAAGCTTATGGAGCTATGTATACATTTTCATTTAAAATTAACTATAAGACCTGCGTGCCGTTCATACCTGGTTGGAAGGTGAAAGGAGGACCAAGTACGGCTGTAATTCTCATAAAATGGAGATGTCCGTTTTGAGCCTGGTGCGCTGTAAGCAAAGTTAGCGCATTACTTATTTTTTAATGAGGTTGACAATTAAACTATCCAGTGAAATTGTGCGTATAAAGGTCATGACTTACTGTCTGCGCACCCAATTTTCAAGATTCAGGTGTATCTCCGACCGCAGTGGAGTCGATTAGTTATTTTGGTCCCTTCTGAGTTGTTTCACAACTTCCGCGCTTCTGTTTAAACAAAACGCGGGTGTTGATTAGAAAACACGAACGTGTTGCAGCGGGAAAAACGCGCGCTGGCTGTTTGTAGAAACACCGCGGCGGTGTTACTTTAGTTAAATTAAACCGGCTAACATTTTCAAAATGATCATATAGCCAGATTTAACAAGCGAGAAAGCAAGCGCTGTGAGGACCAATTTGGCTGCTTGCCTCGCTGATGGAGGTTTGACATACCTGTCAATTCAGCAACATTTCCTACTTCCTCATTCCATCACACAAAGTGGATGCGGGTCAGTTCTCGCGGTGTTTCTTCAAACAGCCAGCGCGCGTTTTTCCCGCTGCAACACGTTCGTGTTTTCTAATCAACACCCGCGTTTTGTTTAAACAGAAGCGCGGAAGTTGTGAAACAACTCAGAAGGGACCAAAATAACTAATCGACTCCACTGCGGTCGGAGATACACCTGAATCTTGAAAATTGGGTGCGCAGACAGTAAGTCATGACCTTTATACGCACAATTTCACTGGATAGTTTAATTGTCAACCTCATTAAAAAATAAGTAATGCGCTAACTTTGCTTACAGCGCACCAGGCTCAAAACGGACATCTCCATTTTATGAGAATTACAGCCGTACTTGGTCCTCCTTTCACCTTCCAACCAGGTATGAACGGCACGCAGGTCTTATAGTTAATTTTAAATGAAAATGTATACATAGCTCCATAAGCTTCATAAAATTCCACATCCTTTTAGATCATTGCACAAGACCGTATTGAACCACAAGAGTTTTCTGGACGAATTGAATTACCTCACACCCCCAGAGGTACGTCTTTTTACATTGTACACATGAGAAAGGCTGAGCAGGTTGAGGGGAGCATTCAGTAACAAGTACCTTCAATTCTTGTGTTTTTATTAATAGGTCAACACATGGGGAATGGAATACATTTGGCCCTGAAGAGAGTTTGAGAAGAACCCTCCCAAACTCGAAACGCGTAGGCGTGCAGGATTAAATCCTAGCTAGTTTATAAATAGTTAAGACTGTTGGGAACATTACGCCTTGTAACAATTTTACCGAGAGGCTGTGTTGTTATATGGAAGCACATTAAAAAGGCTTCATTTTGGTCAAATATTGTTGAATATCGTATGATAATGTCATGAATATTCCCTTTGCACTTATTTTTGTAATACGTATTAGTCACATGTTCTGCACAATTTAAATGCTTGTTTTTGTCGAATTTTTTGTGCATTGATGCAGTTCTTGATTTGAGTCTTGTATGTTTCTTCATATGTTTGTTCATTCACGTATTTTTTTGATTTAGTTGTTTAATTGTACGTTTTTGGTTAGTAAGTTCAAGACAGTGAGACTTCTCTTGACACAAATTGCTTTCTATTTTTGATAAGAATTGTTGAATAAAACGGCACAACTAATTGCCGAGATAAGCATATTAAGTTTTGTTTATCTTCTTCATCCCGAATCAGAATGGTGTGAAAGATTTTGAGTGTGGGTTCCTCTGTTTTCTCATAAAGTATATGGGCCCGTACCCCACTCATGTCCGAATGGGCCACACTCCCCCTTTTTTGTAATAGGGTTACATAGTCAGCATAAGACCAAGGGGCATTCCTGACACATGTAAGCATGCAAAATGCCTAATATGAGCATACAAGATCTGCTTGCTCCACAAAGTGGGAAGAGAGTTACTTCTCCATACAGCAGCAAAAATAGCCTGACAGTTGTAAAGGAAGAGCAGGTGCATTCTACTAGCGAGGCCTTTCTGAGCATGTGCAAGGTTCTGAAGAGGGAAATAGCATATGGTGAGCACATGGCTAACTAAAATGGCTGCCAAATACAAAATGGCTTTCAGCTCATGCTAACCAATCCCTGCAATATTTAACAAGAGGTCGTTTTCAAGCATTACAATGAGAGGACGGTGACAGATTACAGCTGCGTATGGTGTTGCGGAAGGCATTGCACAGTATTGGGATGGATGGGGCCAGTTATGGGACGCATTCTTTCAGGATTGGGGCAGCAACAGAGGCACATAACAGAGGCTGGACGCGGGGGAGATAATGCGGCTGGGGCGCTGGTCTTCAGACTGTTTTCAGCAATATGTACAAAGGAATGTGGAGGAGGCGCATGCGTCATCCTCCGTTTTGTGAGTCTCATTCTAAATTTCTCGTTACAGGTTCTGTGGCTGGGCCCCAATCGAAGGAGTTGACCATATGGATAATGGGACATTCATTTATCAAGTGGGCACAGGTCCAAACATGCCGACGTTATTTTGGTGCAATTTGGGGTTTTAATGAACTTCTTTTTAAAATTGTCTGGAAGGGTAAGGGAGGGATGCTGTGGAAGGAATTGATAACATGCCTTAATAAATAGATGGTAATGGGTCCGTGCCCAGATGTGTTGTTGGTTCACCTTGGCGATAACGATTTGTGCGGTATGAAGGGTGTGGTCTTGATGAGGGCTATGAAGAGGGACTTGTCACGTTTGAGGGAGCAGTGGTCTGGGTGCTACGTTTTGTGGACTGAGCTGGTTCCGCCAAGAGTTTGGAGGGGCGATTTGAACCCTAGGGCCATTGATAGGGCACGGAGGAAGGTGAATTCTGAAATGTCGAGATTTTGTCGCCACCTCGGCTTTGATAGGGTGCAACACAAGGACACACGCTTTGAGGCAGCGGAATTCTTCAGTGATGACGAAGTGCATCTATCTAGGCTTGGAATGGAGCTTTATTTACTTGAGATCAGGGAGGTGTTGTTGAGATGTTTGAGAGTACAGGCGCATTCTACTTAGACGGGCAGCAGTGAGCCTAATTGGGGGGCAGAAAGGGGGGAGTTTCTCTCCCCCTCCTTCTTTCTGGGTGGCGGGTGTTATTGGGAATTTGCTAGGATTGGCAGAGGTTTTTGGTTATTGTTGGAGCTGGGTTATTGACAGGGAAAGGGTAGACAGGTTCATTTCTAGTTTGGTCACACATGTTCGGTGATTGACAGTTGTAAAAGGGCAGGCAGGGGAGATTTTATAACGGACGGGTTGAATTTATGGGATTATATGTTGATGCATTGCTTTGTATTGTTTGTAATGTGATAATGTAGGGGTGGGGCGGCTACAAGGACATTTTAGGGGCGGGGTTAAGGGTCAGGTATCTGTTTTTTTAGTGAGGTTTAGTTTTGTAAGGCATTAGCCGAGGAATTATAATGTTATGTGCACCTGTTTCAATAAAGCGGCCTTTTACACACAATCCTGAGTTTGTGATCTGCTCCCCCCACCCTTCCCTCCCAAAGGGGATTTGGGGGGTAGCCGACCGCAGGGAGTTCCCCCCTGGCAGTTTGGGAGCCGCGGGGGGAAGGGGGAGGCAGGCTTCATGCCAGCCATTTTATTTTTGGGCTGTAATTTTTGTAGCCCAATTGGAGCCCAATAATAAATTCTTTGGGCTCCTGCTCCCGGCTGCCATTTTAGGTTTGGTGACCTGGTGGCTGGGAGCTTTGTTGTAGCATAGTTTTTTCCCTCCCTCTTTTTTATAATTTGGGGTTTGGTTTTTTACTTTTTACTGAATGTCAGCTGCTTTTGTAGGGACAGGTGAGCGAGGGTTTGGCTATGTACTGTTTCTTGTAACAGGTGTTGTGCGTGGGTTATTGGAAGTTTGCCAGGGTTGGCAGAGTTTTTCCGTAATTTTTGGAGTTGGGTTATCAACAGGGAAAGGGTAGGCAGGTTAATTTCTAGTTGGGTAACACATGTTCGGTGATTGACAGTTGTAAAGGGGCAGGCAGGGGAGATTTTTTAAAGGATGGATTGAATTTATGGGATTATATTTTGATGCATTACTTTGTATTGTTTGTAATGTGGTAATGTACGGGTGGGGCGGGTTCAAGGACATTTTAGGGGCGGGGTTAAGAGTCAGGTATCTGGTTGTTTAGTAAGGTTTCGTTTTGTAAGGCGTTTGCGGAGGAATTATAATGTTATGTGCACCTGTTTGTGGTCTGCTCCCACCCACCCCTCCCTCCCAATGAGAAGACAAGGGCCGGTTTTTAAACTGCTGCGCGAGTCCCTCGCTGTGTGAACCCACTTTGAAAATGGCACACAAGCCAAAACACATCTTTGAGGTGCATTTTAATAAACAAGAGTGGATCTCTTGACTGGGTGAGAGTACTCTGCTTAATTCAGAGACTCTGTCCATCACCACCCCTTGTTGTAAATAATTTTGTCCACCCTAAGCGTGGAAGGGTATACTCAGATGTGAGTCCCTTGCTCATTGCACCATCATGATTCAAGCAAGCCGGGCCGAAGACGGCTGTAATGCCAGAAACCGGTCCCCGGAAGCTTGTTTCCTTCCCAGTGTAAGAATTGGCTTTTGTAGTCTGGTCTGCCCTGTTCCCATGATGCACTGGGCCAGGGACAGACTAATTTGCATACAGCCAGGTTCTGAAACTGGGATGGTGCAATGAGCTAAAAAACGGTGTTGGATCTAGCCCTGATCTCTTGACTGGGTGAGAGTATTCTGCTTAATTCAGAGACTCTGTCCCTCACCACCCCTTGTTGTAAATATTTTTGTCCACCCTAAGCGTGGAAGGGTATACTCAGACATGAGTCCCTTGCTCATTGCACCATCAGGATTCAAGCAAGCCGGGCCGAAGACGGCTGTAATGCCAGAAACCGGTCCCCGGAAGCTTGTTTCCTTCCCAGTGTAAGAATTGGCTTTTGTAGTCTGGTCTGCCCTGTTCCCATGATGCACTGGGCCAGGGACAGACTAATTTGCATACAGCCAGGTTCTGAAACTGGGATGGTGCAATGAGCTAAAAAACGGTGTTGGATCTAGCCCTGATCTCTTGACTGGGTGAGAGTATTCTGCTTAATTCAGAGACTCTGTCCCTCACCACCCCTTGTTGTAAATATTAGTGTATGCTACAGCACCGACTTTCAGGAGGTGCCTACGGGGTCACCGGGACCCACCATGCAAACTGGATCCTGGGAGCTCTGTTAAAATGCCACATTTTGAAAATATATAGTTGCATGTTAAAGGCAGTTCCATCATTATTGGCACCCTATTAAATCACCAAATGTCTCTGATGTTGTACAGGCATTGTTAAAACAGGCAACCAGACAACTGTACAGTCAAATGCCTGCTTCTGAGCACAACCTTGGTTTCAGACTCAGACAAGCACATTTAACACAATCTGACATACATCGTGTGCCAATCAAACACAACATGATTTTGCCAGTAGCTGAACTACGTGAATTCCAGCTGCACACACTCATTTATTTTCTACCGATATATATTTCACGCCGGCCCTGCATAGATTTCTGTCAAAATCTACAAACATTACGCACTAATTGTCTGTTAATCCTTGGAACAGCACAGTTAACATTCGGATCACTACTACACATATGCGGGTAAGTGATGAATTAGGAGGAAAGGGATTTTATAGCAAACCTAGCAAATTTAAGGCTGGCTTTGACTGTGGAACATCTGTGAGATTATAGCAAGCGGGAGAGTAAGAAAAAGGAAGCTAACGGTAGGATGCTGACAGAAAGGAAAATCTCGTAATTATTCTACAAGTGCTGAGATTTAAAAGGGCTACACCGACTAATTGTAGTATATTAGTTTTAGTAACTCCATTTTCAAATAAAACCAAATTGCATATCCGAATATGTCTCGTTGGAAAAGTTTAGTTGTGCAACATTGTATACTTGTATTTTTTTTATTTTTAAAGTGCATACAGTACTGCAATGTTCAGTAGCGGAGATAAGCATTCGCTTTCCACGCTTCCAATATGCTATTCTTTCAAACCACAACTCAACCGGAACTAGAATTGGCAGCCTAGCACTGTTTCAGCATTTTCACAGTCACGTCTCAAAATAATGCATGGCGATAAAAATATTTACATGTCAGTTAAGCAAAAGGAGACACAGAGGATGACTTCCTTTTTTTTAACTTATTTCTGATGGTTGAAAAATTTGAGAAATGTTTATCGGTGCTTATAAAACCGAAATCAACGTTGCACCGAATTCAATTATAGCTTTATTATTAGATTTGCAGTGCAGGTTTTATTTGTTCGTGTGAAGACACAAAATAGTCATAGAGCACACACAATTCTTCTTTATTCGTGGCTGCGCATGAATGTGCTTTTCAGGAAAATCCAGAACGAAAAATAAAAACGGTCCAAGACAATATATCAGCGTTCAATTAAAATCATTGAGTTAATTTAGTTTGAATCTATAAATCTATTGATATGCTTCCTATTCCGATCAGTAGCTTCTAAATTATCTATGTGTTGATGTTTGGGACGATTCTGATTCCTAACTTTCTGAACTTATTTAATTTGTATTTTTTTTATTAAAAAGCTATGCAGTCTACACAAGATATTATGTTAATTTCCTAAATGCAGCTGCATAGCTGATGATGATCTGCAGACAGTGCTGGAATCGCAAAAAACTAACCCCAAGGACAGGGAATAATTACATTGATGGTCAACGTGGTAACGGAAAGGTGATGGAGTTCCGCGAGGTGAAGTCTATAAAAATAAACTTTGTCAGCCAACGTAAACATATATATTTTAGAAGCTGTAAAACTGTGCAGGCCTAATTGGTGACAAAGTCTGCTTTTTAAAAAACCTATGGGGTTAAAAGCTGCTGTAGAGATTTTGTCTGACCTGTAAATCTCTCGGGATAATAATACTGCTAAGACCACTCTGGAGAGATGTGTTTTGCCTAGTCACAATTATGACTCAAAAAGTTGCATAAAGGGTTAATGTGCCTCCTGAAAAACACATAGTGTAACATGCAAATCACAGATTTTTAGTTTATGTACATAGGTAAGGGGGCTACAAATTTTGTCACAAATAACGTTTTGTTGTGGGTTTTTAATATGGACAAACCCAAGCACTGTATTCCATTTTAAATCTTGACACTGTGGTGCAGATTTACAATTTTTTCAAGGAGCACACTGCAGCAGCCAACAATGCAGTGCTGCGTGAAAGGGTGAGAGGAGGTGAGAGAGGAGGAGAGCACCCTATTTACTAAAAAAGGATGCTCTCCTTCCCTCTCACTAGCGCTGGTGCTGAAATCAGCTGCTGTGCGCCACAGCCACTTTTTCGCCATGGTGCCAGGATTTCTCCGTAAGTCTAACATAGGTTTTGTACTAAAAGGAACCCTTCCAGTACAGAATACTATGCACAGACTTACTTTAACCATTTTCCAACTTTGTATGTGTGCTGTACAGTGCACCACAAATGACAAGTTGGAAAAAATGGAGAAATGAGAGCAATTCTCCTTCCATGTGCCTACTCGAAAAGGGCGCAATAGTCTCATGCTTAACCCAATTCACTTTATTTAGTAAATTGGGTTTAGCGTGAGAAACATTTGGTGGTTACAATGGGAACGCCCGCCCTTGGTACGCTCTATGGCGCAAAGTAATGAAAAGCAGCGCTAAATGCCGCTTTACATTACTTTTACATTATTTCTAGCACTCAACAAGTTTAGCGCTGGAAAGTAAGTTGGGAAAAAAGTATTTTGAGTTGATTTGCATCACTTTTGTGACGCAAACATGGAGCAAAATCTTATTAAATCTCCCCCAGTTTCTTCCTACAATGAACTTTTAACATATAATGCTTACCAGTAAAGAAAATATGTAGCTCCCACACCTGTAACCTTCATTGTCATATAGAAGACATCCCCCTCATTAATTTTTACCCATTTTATTTTTACTTGTAAAAACATAATGCATATAATGTGGGTGTGTGTGTGTGTGGGTGGGTGGTTGCGTTTGTGTGTGTGATGTAAAGCGCACAGACACCCTCCATAGGGATGAATTGTGCTATTAAATAAATAAAAAATATATATTATTAAGTGCTACCTAAATTGTTATTCGTGTAACAATTCAGACAGATCTATGCCTCTGACATTCCTACAATGCATGCTTATCGATTACATTCATGGGTTAAACAAAATCAAAAACCTGCCTCCGTTGTTTCTCTTAAGTACTTGTGAAGGCATAACAGGCTGTGTGCCTTTGTTTTCCTCCATCGGATTGCAATATAGGTGATAGGCTCTGGGCAGCTCCTAGCCAAAATCATACTCAAACAAAAGGAGGGTTGAGGGATTCTTAAATTTGGCCTTTGTTTTGAGTCTTGCTGGAACTGTAATTATGAAAGCCCATTCACCTCTTGCACATTGCTGCTCAGTACAGAAAGCAGAAAATGTGTGGCACCTGGTAAACGTGTCCTGGTGTCAGCAAATTACACTAGGACAAAGGTATATTTCACTGGGTCCAGCCTAGATACTGGTCTGTCTTATAACAGCTGCTGTATTCCAGAACTCACTGGATTTCCCTTATGTTCTGCACCGATTGCAAAGCAGTAGTCTTAACATCTTGTTGGACATCAGACCAGTCAGTACCAACTGTTGGATTCAAGAAGGCCTCAGAATCATGGGTACGATACTGAATAAATTAAGATCATGTAATAGACATATAATACATAAGAAAATTCCTTTGTGTTGTACTGCAGCTTCCTAGAGTGTTCTAAAGAACAACTAGATTGCTAACCGCCTTACTTATGACAAAGGTATGGCACACCTGAAGCCATCTTGATTGGAATAAACTGGTAACTCTAAAAACATTTAATTTAAAAAGGAACAAAATGATGGGGTTAATTTTGTCATAGAAATGATGGTTAGTGCTGTAGAAAGAAAATTAGGACATGTTTCAAGTGTGATCTCAAATATCTTCCTGTTATATTTCAACAGGAGCTGCCTGTCAGTTGATGCCTTTGTGTTCTACTGCAGCTTCCCAGAGTGTTCTAAAGAACAACTAGAGTGCTAACAGCCTTACTTATGACAAATGTATGGCACACCTGAAGCCTTCTTGATTGGAATAAACTGGTAACACTTAAAACATTTAATATAAAAAGGAACAAAATGATGGGGTTCATTTTGTCTTAGAAAATATGGTTACTGCTGTCGAAAGAAAAATTAGGACATGTTTTAAGTCAGGTCTCAAATATCTTCCTGTTATATTTCAACAGGGGAGAAGCCTGTCAGTTGATGCCTTTGTGTTCTACTGCAGCTTCCTAGATTGTTCTAAAGAACAACTAGAGAGCTAACAGTCTTACTTATGACAAAAGTATGGCACACCTGAAGCCATCTTGATTGGAATAGACTGGTGACACTTAAAACATTTCATTTAAAAAGGAACAAAATGAGGGGGTTCATTTTGCCATAGAAATTACGGCTAGTGCTGCAGAAAGAAAATTTAGGGCATGTTGTAAGTGAGATCTCAAATCATCTTCTATTTAATTAGATAATTCTGACATGCAGACTGAAACAATCACTTTCAATACCAGCAGTAGACTTCCAGTTAACTCCCTGGTGAGCAGTAGCTTTACTACAGTGATCTAATAAACAACTAGAGTGCTAACATTCTGAATTTATGGCAAATGTGTGACACATCTGAATGCCTTCTTGATGCAATCAAAGTAAAAACCTGAAAGCATTTCCTAATGAGGAGACTGCAGCAAATGAGGTAATTAGGAAACTTCATAACAAATACGTCTCCCAAGATGGCCAGCAGAGAAAAAAGAGCCCAAATGTAGCAGAAATATCACCCAGATGTAGCCCACATATAGCCCAATGACAGAAGAGTGTAAAACACTTTTAATTTTTACTTTTTCTGCAGTTTTATGTAGTGCAGACTTGTCAGGTATTGGAGCGTTACATCTTACTTGGACCCCTTATTGGGTATTTTGCACAAAGTACATGAGATTGATCTTGCGAAACATTGAACTTTACGATTCTGTTAACCTGAAGTTGCTCTGAACCGGGCTTTGTAACACCCGTTTTTACCTACTGGTCTTAATGAATTCTCACTGTATTGTATCAGGAAAGAGCATTTACTGTTTTTATGTACACTTTTATGATCTATGTTTCTAAATCAGATCGAATAAAGTTTAATGAATTCTATGGCAGGATGACGGCGAGGATTATGCATATCTTTCCTCATTTTATTTGCATAGCAGTTCAAAGAAAACGTAACACAACAATCATTAAACAAAAGACTACACAACTCACGAACCATTATGGTGGGTAGTCTCCAAAGCAACGTTAGTCCAATCATATCACAGTCCATTGGAAATAATTTTGTGATGTCCCTTCCGCTTCCTCTTTCTGCACTGCTCGTGAGTTAAGTGCCTTCCTTACATTCTTGGCTTAATCTGACGTTGTTGCTGTTTGTATAGCGGTTTCTTGGGCACATTATTAGCATTATTGCCTTGGAATTGTTTCATATTCCCTGCGCAGCAGGCTCTTACCCGAGAGCCTTCTCCCCCTCGCAGTTTCTCCCGCTGTGCGCTGTGCTCTTTGCGCGCGGTGAGATCCTGTCAGGCGCATCTGGTCTGATCAAAACAGCTCTGTCGAGCGCTCCCGCTGGTCTTTACGCGCGTTTGGAAATCCGGTCACTCCTTTAGTGTCTGCTTCATTCCAGACCAACCCTCGCCTAATTTTGATACTGGTATGCAGTGATTTCCCTACACGACCACATTAGTGACCACCGCCACCTGGTGATCGTAATTGGTATTGCGCCTCAGTCTATTCTTATAACAGCTTCGGGTGAAGCCCAGCTGTTGGCGCACCGGTGAGGGTGCACCTTAAGCATTTTAAGGACATTTGTTCTGTGCTCCCACCCTCTGCTATCATGTCTTTCCCACAAGCCGATTTTTACTCCTCCTACCAGGAAGTGGAGAAGGAATGGCCCCCCAACTTCTCCCTCCAGCAGTGGACCAAGCCCTCTCTCTGGTTATTTCTAGGACACTGGCTCCTCTTAGGGATCAGGTTGATAAGCTGGCGAAAAGCATCCCTAGGGTGTTCATTGACCCAGATCTGGTGGTGGCGGGATAGGGAATAAAAATTCCGTTAAGCATAACTCGGGGCACTTGGAAGGATTTGATAAACTTAGGGAGACCTTCCTCAAGAGTGCGCAAACACTAAAACATGCACCCTGCTGGGTGGAGGAGAAGTCCGGAGAAAATTGCGACACTGTCACCACTATTGTAGACCCCAACTGCGGGTTTCCCTTAGAGGGAGAGGGTGTATCGGAGGATGATTTCCCCTTCGATGAGCAAAAAGGACTCGGGGCGTCCCTGACATCCAGAGTTCCACTCCTCTCAGTCCCGGGTTGGGGACGGGGTCCACTCGGATATGTTCAAGCCTACCCACATTTACCATCCTAGGTCAGAGGAGTAGACCCCTGACACGAAAGTGGCAGAGTATGTGGTGGGGAAAATCCATCAATCCCTTGAAAGGGAGGTCATGAATAGGATGAGGGGAGAATGCCCCAGGGCCTCACTGAAGGGAAAGGTGGCACACATGCCTGAAATTGATGAGAAACTATGTACATTTTTCTCCAAGTATATGTGGGATCCCAAGAAAGTAATTGATAGGTCTTGGACGTGGTAGGGCCCCCGCCAAATTATTCAATTGGCAGAGCGTTCAAAAGAGTAAAGATCCCCTTTGTCAACGGATATTGTGGCTGGTTGGGCGCACTACCCTAAACCCTAAAACACTACCCCCTCCACTACCCAAACACCACTGCACTACCATAAACTCTAAAACACTACCCCCAACACGACACCCCACACTACCTAAACATAACTGCACTACCCTAAACCCTAAAACACGACCACCAGCACGACTCCCTACACTACCCGAAGCACCACTGCACTACCCTAAACCCTAAATCTACCCCCAGCACAACCCCTACACTACACAAACACCAATGCACTACCCTAAACCCTAAAACACTTCCCCAGCACGACCCCTTCACTACACAAACACTACTGCACTGCCTTAAACCTTAAAACACTACCTCAGCACGACCCCCTACACTACACAAACACCACTGTACTACCCTAAACCCTAAAACACTACCCCCAGCACGACCCCCTTCACTACTCAAACACAACTGCACTACACTAAACCATAAAACACTATCCCCAGCACATCCCCCTACACTACACAAACACCACTGCACTACCCTAAACCCTAAAACACTACCACCAGCATGACCCCCTACACTACTCAAACACCACTGCACTACCCTAAACCTTAAAACACTACCTCAGCACGACCCCCTACACTACCCATACACCACTGTACTATCCTACACCCTAAACACTACCACCAGCACGGCCCCCTACACTACTGCACTACCCTAAACCCTAAAACACTACCCCAGCATGACCCCCTACAATACACAAACACTACAGCACTACCCTAAACCCTAAAACACTACCCCCAGCACGACCCCCTACACTACCTGAACACCACTGCACAACCCTAAACCCTAGGAAAAAAACACCCCTTACCTCTCACTACTCGTGGTTCCTCTCTCCTAGTGGTTCCTGCTTCACATCTTCTATGAGGGGCGGTGCACGTAGTCGTGAGGAAAAAGAACAGCCTCTGTTTCCTTACAACAACGTGGATCATCTACATGTTTTTTAGAACGCATGGTCATTTACCATACATACCTTTACAACAAAATTTGTTGTATAGACATGCGTGGTAAATGACCATGCGTTCTAAAATAATGTGTAATAATGACTTTGCACAGAGGAGGAGCTTCGTGGGCATCCAAGATGGTCGTGTGAGCAGAGGGCTCCCGAGCCCCGCCCTGCCCTTCGAACATATCCTTATAACATCCTGATTTTGAAGATGGGCTTTTGAAGAGGAACTCTTGCTGATCCCGACATTCTTTGACGAATTGAAATCGGACGTTGGTGTCCACTTTTACGCCGTCTCAAACTTTGCGGCCCACCCTGTGGCCAGACCGGGGGCTCGGCCACTTTGCCAGCCGGGAAGTAGTTGAATAACATCGGCCAGAGGGGTCTCCCCTCCAGCGGTCTCCTGTCTGACTTTCAGTTTCGTTTTCCTACTCCCGGCAATAATCGGCTGAAACGCTGCTTGGATCTACCCTTGGCCCTGCCTGATGCCCTCGCACCGTGGTGTGTCCTCCTGGCGTTTTGCCATTTAGTCTGCGCTATTGGCATTTACTTTGGTTTTGGCCGATTTCACTGTTTTTGACTACATCCCGGCCGGCCATTTTCACCAGGTCGCGGGGACCCCTGAGGGGTCCTATCTCCAATATGGCCGCCAGACCTGAGACGGAGAGACGCAAGATCAAGACGCCTCATCGAGGGGGACAGACCCAGACGAATATCATGGATCATTACTCCCAATTGAAGGGTTCCCCCAGTAGTGTTGGCCGTACGCCTGGTGACCCTAAGGCTGCCTCCGGTACGACACCAGGAGTGTCGCTACAAGACGTGATGAGTGCTATCACCAACATGGAGGCCTCCATGGGGCAACAGTATGAGGCTCTTGCCTCCTAGATCGACACGGTGGCCGTGGATGTTACGCTGATTAGAGCGGACCTGACAAAGACTAATGAGAGGGTCAAGGCGTTAGATCTGAAGACCTCCAGCCTGACCTCTGATGTCACGGACATTCAGACCGAGATTGGGAATCTGCGTTCTTCCCGGGATGTACTGGCCCGTCGTCTGGAGGACTATGAAAACAGGGCCCGTCGCAACAACGTGCGCATTATTGGGGTCCCTGAAAATCCCGAGGCTTCTGCGACCGACCTCCTGGTGGAAGATCTGATTACCAATTATCTTGCTCCCGCCGGACTCACTAAGTTCTTTGTGGTCGAGCGCGCACATCGAATTCCTGGCGGAAAGGCCCAGCCGGGTGCCCCCCCGAGACCTATCGTTGCTAAACTGTTCCACTTCAGGGATAGAGATGCCATCCTGCAAGCCTCTCGGGACAAGGGCCCTGTGAAGTTCGAGAATGCCACCGTGAACTTTTATCCGGACTTTACCCCATTCGTTCAGAGGCAGAGAATGGGATTCCAGGGAGTCAAGAGACGACTACGGGACCTGGGCCTCAAGTACGCCATGCTGTTCCCGACCAGACTTCGAATTGAGCATGGGGAACGAACGTTTTTCTTCGATCGCCCGGACAGTGTCAGTGACTGGCTTGATTCTTTGCCAAAAAAGGGTGATCGAACTGAGCACCCCGGCGGAGCCGACGGTGGCTTGCCGTAGAGGGAGTGACTGGTGGATCCCGACTTCTGAACTTTTCAACTTCTCCAGCTGAGTTTGGACAATGATTCTTTAGTTCTTCCTTCACATTGGCCTGAGGGTGGCGGGGTTGAAGGGGTCTCTTCCTCCTCTGGGGTTCTTTGTGTAGATTAGTTTCTTCATGGGGCAACAGGCACACTGCAAGTTGGGGTGGATTTTGAGTCTAACGCAGGGGTGCTGGGTGGGGGGTGTTGTAACGGGTCTCAGTTGGAGGGGTGTGGGGTGTGTGTGTGTGGTTGTTTTAGTTCACAAGGCATTCAACTGTTTTCTTTAATTGTCTCGGTCTTCGGGTTCCGTGTCGGGGGCGATCTGCTTCTTCTTGGGGATGGGGGGTAGTGAGTTGAAACTACTGTCATGGAATGTTAATGGGTTGGGAGACAGGATAAAGCAAGGGGTGGTGTTGCAGTTCCTTAGGCGCCATTCTCCCGATGTCGTTCTTCTACAGGAGACGCATCTTATAGGGAATACGTGTCGAGCCATGAACAGACGTGGATACCGCCTAGTTGCTCACTCTGGTTCCAGGGGGGTTGGCATTCTTATTCGTTCTTCTCTCCCCCTCGAAATTGATGAAGTTATACTTGATGATAGAGGGCGCTATGCTGCGCTCACGGGTAGATGGGAAGGGAGGACACTCTCCATACTTTCGGTATATATACCCCCGGGCCTTCAGGCCTCCACGTATGCCGACTTGGGTGGGGTCCTACTGGTGTTGCCTGAGGGCCTTCTCATCCTCGGAGGGGATGTTAACTCCGTTGTCTCTGGTACATCTGACCGTTTTCCCCCCAGGGATTTGGCTAGCTCCCAGATGTGGCTGAGTGACTTCCTTGATACCTTTGGGCTCGTCGATAGCTGGCGGTTGTTGCACCCTACAAAGCTTCAGTACACCTTCCATTCTGGGGCACATGGTAGTCTTTCTAGGTTGGACTATTTTCTGATGCCATTGGCTCAATCCTCCTCCATCAATGAGGTTCGCCATTTTCCCAGGGGTATTTCTGATCACTCTCCCTTGTGGCTTCGGCTTGCGATGAGTGTGGGCAGCGCGGGCAGAGTGGCTCCTATTAACCCCTGGTACTTTCGTGACCCAAAAACCCATTCTGAACTCGTTAAAGCCGTGGACCACTACTTTAATGACAATGTGGGGTCTGTTTTTTCTTCTGTGTCCTTGTGGGAAGCTTTTAAGGCTATCCGGATCCCGGTAGCGATGGGTAGGCACAACGGGCACTGACCAAGGCAGCGAGAACCTTAAACCCCTATGGTTCTCCCCCCTTGATGTCATACCTACCGGGTACTGTTGTCACCTAGACACCTTGACCTTTAGGCAAGAGCAGTCCCATACAGGTAGTACAACTGTAAAAATTAACTGACACTTTACTAGGTCATGTTTTTTTAGAGATAGATGTAACTAACTAGGTCCTGAAGAATCGCAGCCAGTGTGCATAGGCGAGAAACATGTTGACCTCACGATATGCAATGTAGTCCTGGATCGTGACGTGGAATCCTAATTTCCTGCGATCACAGGCTACCCACTGTTTTTACTTGTGGCAGGGGACCACCAGAATAAACTGATCTCCGGTACCTTGTGCCACATTTTAAATTCACTTATCTACACTATCCCTTCTTTCCTGGCCCCTCACCCTCACTTCACCCATAGGCAGTTGGAAAAAAGATCTCCGTCAAAGAGCCCCTCTCTGAGGTGAGCCTGTTGGGCATTGCACCGCCTGCCCAACGAGGAGCAAAGGCCTATGATGAAGCATGACACTCGCAAGGGTGTGTGAGGCCATTAAAATCCAACAAATTGGATACCCAGGGTAGCCCTCCACTGAGCACTACCTTTACCCTTCCTGTGACCAAACCTTTTCCTCCTTCTCTCCTTTAGGAACAGCCGAGTCGATTTTTGTTAAGCTTTTAAGGCTGTCATTCGTGAGCATTACCTTTCACTGATTGCCGCTGCCAAAAAGGCCAAAAATGAGGAGCTTGTGCGCCTGGAAACTGGGATAACTGCACTAGAGAGTGACCTTGCTACAGGAGTCACACGTTTAAAAATGCATTCCCTCAGTCTGAAGCAGGCCGATTATAGGTCCGTCGTCACAGAAGCGGCCAAGGTGATAAACAGGGAGCAACAGGGCAGGATGTATGATGTGGGTGACAAGGCTGGTAAACTGATTGCTTGGCTTGACAAGAAGGAAAGAGCGAATCGTGTTGTCCCCGTGATTGAGAGGCTGAATGGTGAGTGTGTTACTGACCCTGCTGGGATTGTTGAGTGTTTTGTTGATCACTTTCAAACTGTGTATGCCTCTGTCTGCGACAGGGACGAGGAAGACTCCCGGTCGTTGCTTCGTGATATTTCGTTGCTCTGCCTTTCCGACGATGACAGAGACCTCATGGATACGTTCCCTCCGCTCGGGCAAAGCAATGGGCCCCAATGAACTACCCATTGAACTTTACATACTGCGACCTGACAAAATGGCGCCCCACTTGAAGGCGATGTTCCTTGAGGCTCTGGACTCGGGTTCCCTTCCCGCTGATCAGAGACTTGCCACGATTGTGGTAATTCACAAGGAAGGAAAGCCTCGGGATCGCTGTGCCTCATATAGGCCTATATCGTTGCTTAACGCCGAACCCAACATTTTAGCTAAATTGTTAGCTAATCGTTTGATTAAGGTGATCGGGGACCTGATCCATCCGGAACAGTCCGGTTTCATTTCTCATCGTAACACCGCCCTTAATCTTCGGAGACTCCATGGAGTTCTCGCGAGGGCTGGGACTCTCACAGAGTCGGCCATTTTAGCTTCCCTTGATGCTACCATGGCTTTCGACACTATCGAATGGCCTTATCTTTGGGCGGCCCTCTCAAAATTTGGATTCAGCCCCGTGTTCATCGCTTGGGTGAAACTTCTCTATGAGAGGCCCCTTGCCCAGGTGGTGGTTAACGGGAAGGCGTCCGGTGTTTTTACACTCGGACGTTGCACTCGGCAGGGTTGCCCGTTGTCCCCTCTGCTCTTCGCACTCGCATTGGAACCATTGGCGGAGTGGCTCCGTTGGGAGCCTTCCATAAAAGGCATTCGGTGGTCTCCCGACTTCGAGGATCATGTCTCGCTATACGCGGATCACATTCTCCTATATCTAACTTCCCCTCAGAAATCCTTAAACATGCTCTTCGATGTTCTTACCTCCTTCGGGAAGAACTCGGGACTCGTTATTAATTGGACTAAGTCCTGTGTCTATGTTTTGGCCGGTGGTCTCCCCCCATTGCCTCGTAGATTCCCGATTCAAGTCACTGAGTCCGGTTTTAAGTACCTGGGGATATATGTTTCCCTGGACCCCACCATTCGGTATGAGCGCAACTTGCAGCCCCCTTTTCAACGGCTGAAGCTGGATGTTACACGTTGGCGTCATTTGCCACTGTCACCGCTAGGTCGTGCGGCTCTCTTTAAGATGATGTCGCTGCCTAGATTTTTGTATGCGCTCCAGAACTCGTTTGACCCCGTTCCCTCTCGTTTATTTCGGGAGGTGGAGAGTCTACAACGGCAACTGATCTGGGATGGCCGTGGACGCGTTGCTCTGTCTAAACTCACGCTACCGTGGTATGACGGGGGCATCGCCCTTCCTGACATCAGGCGCTATTATTGGGCCTCCCAATTGAGTGCGGTCAACCTTGCAACGTATGTTCCCGGTCCCGCCCCTGCCTTCGCAATGGATAAACACCTTCTGCCAGGGGGGAATTTCAATAGGGCGCTGTATTCCAGGAGGCTCTGTACATCACTGACTGGCCCAACTAAAGTCGCGGTGCGTGTGTGGCATGATGCGAATGCGGCCTTGGGATGGAAGGATCGATTCACTCGAGCGACCCCCTTGTATGACTGTGAATGTTTGGGTAATTTATGGCGAACGAAAGGGTTTGACAAATGGGATATGATCGGAATCACTAAGGTGGGGGATCTTTGGTCCAAAGGTGATGTTAAGACTTTTGCTGCGCTTAAGGTGGAGTATGAACTCGGGGACAGGGAATTCTTCAGGTACGCTCAGGTCCGGCATGCCCTACTGTCGATCTTTGCTGTGGGTACAGCTATCCCTGAATCCTCACCCCTTGAGGATCGTATTCTTGATGGACATGTGCCCGACAGCACTATTTCCTTACTTTACAAGAAGCTGATCTATAATAGGGCTGACCTGCTCGTGCGCCTGAGGGCCTCGTGGATTGCCGACGGTCTGGAATTATATGATGAGGACTGGCAGTCCGCCCTGTCCTCGCCAAAAGAAGTTGCCATACCTGCACGCCTTAGATTTGTTCAATTTAAGATCCTCTACCGTGTGTATGTCACTGGCCCGAGTCTGGTACGCATGGGATACTCTTCTGATGACTTGTGTAAGCGTGGCTGTGGTATGACTGGTACATTTCTTCATATTCTGTGGGAATGCCCGGAGATGGTTGAGTTTTGGTCCCGTGTGCATGTTGTAACGGAGAGAGTCCCTGGGGTGGCGCTGCTGCCAGAGGCTAGGCGCTGCCTCCTGAATGTCTGGGGGCCCAACGACTACACTGCGGCACAGATTACCTGGGCGACCCTTGGTAACACTATTGCCAAAAGAGATATTGCACAGCTCTGGGGTTCCCATAGGTCTCCGACTGTAGCATTGTGGGCGGAAAATATGGACTGGTGCATGTTTCGTGAGAAGACTGTTTATCTGTCGCGTGGACGGCCCAAGAAGTGGGGTAGAATCTGGTCGCAATGGAACGCATATCGTGGCAATATATGTGCCCCTCCTCAAGATTTGTTTCCTGATGCCATCTTGTCCCCCTGATTGACATTCCTGATATTGATTACATTGTATTGCTGCTGGTTTCCTCGCTGCCCCCTCCCATTGAAACACTATGCGGTATTATGTGAGCTACATTGCTGAAGCGCCGCGTACGCGGACCCATGACTGTATTTCCAATCCCTTTTTGCCTTGTGTACCATGTTATTGTTGCCGTTCATTTCCAATAAAAAAAAAGAAAAAAGAAAAAGAAAAAATAATGACTTTGCGATGTACAACGCATGCGTGGTAATGGCATCGCGCAGTAAAAAAAAACGTTGTACCGGCTGTTTACCGATCGAAGCTGGCCCCTGTACTTCAGTGAAACGTTTATTTGATTAATTAGGAGGAAGGAATGTGTTTCTTTTTACCAAAAAGTGCATTCCCAGCTGTTGGATTGTGAAAATGTCTGCCTGGCCTGGTTTCACTTCCAGTGAGAAAGTGGAAGAGTCTGTTTGGATCTAAACGAGTTCTGTTGTTGGACGGGGCCAGTGCGACACGTCATCAGAAAACATAGCTAATGGAAAGCGTCCTCCCTGAAGTGTGGAGCAGTGCCAAGAGAGATCAACGAGTGTGCATCCCACCACAGTATGACCGTACCGCGTGACCCATGTGCCGCCTCCAGGGTACAGGAGGCAGAAGTGGCATAGCAGGTACTTTTGAAGACTGTTGTAGTACTAATTCTACATTTTGGTACTAGGCCATTTTAACTTCGTTGTTCCTGCGAGATACAAACAGAAGTTCCTGTGTTATTCAGTGCCCTGGTTACCTTTATTGTGGGTTGTGGTGCTTGTCACTTTGCTGCCCCACCGGTGCACACGACTTGGCACCCCACCTCGTGTGTCGTCTGCAGAGCCTCTGCCCTTGGATCACTGGTTTCGGTTTCTGGAGTGGCAACATAAACAGTTGCTCCCAAAGGACTAACCTGAACACTTAGGTGAATATCCCCTGCACCAGCATTCCACGGAAATTCTTTCCTAGCTCTCCCACGTCGATGAGGACGTCATCATAGCATGGCTCCCTTCGCGACACCGTATGACATCATCGGAGCCATAAGAGGACCTCGTCGGCGTGCTGACGTAAGTTCCACCCATTTTTTTCTTGCCACCGAGGCAAACAGGCAGACCAAGACATTTTCACATGTATATATAGTACAATAAATATATATATTTTCACTGAAAAAAACACGGGTTTCAGGCACGCTAGAGTTAGAAATTAGCATTTAAAAAACCTTAGAAATTCCCTGAAAAAACCATATGTTTCGGGCATGTTATAGTTAGAAATTAACATTTAAAAAACCTTAGAAATTCACTGAAAAAAACATAGGTTTCAGGGGCGTTATAGTTAGTTGGACATTTCACTCGTACAAAACCATAGAAATTCCCCCGTTATAGTTAGTGCAGCGAATTATAACTCGCACGCCCGCAATGCATCGCTGATGACGTCACATATTACACCACTCATGACATGGTCAGTGAAATGACTCATCACATCACTGATGACATCTCAAATGACATCACTGAAGACATCACTGAAACCTATGGTTTATTTCAGTGAATTTCTAAGGTTATTTAAATGCTAATTTCTAACTATAATGAACTTAACCCGGTAGCGAGGTCCCCATCATTCCAAAACGGGTGCTCGCGTATCTGGGCACAGTAGATCCGCCTCTTCGGCGGCAGGACATTCAAGCCCAGGCATCCGTTTAATGGAATATTATATCTAGGAGGCATTGCTGCCTACGCCCACATGGGTGGGACTTTGTAACTAATTAAAAAGCAAGTTCAAATGAAGTTCGTTGTTCCTCCATATGTGCAAAGCCAGTGATCAAGGAGCAATCTAGCTCCGAAACAAGTTTGGCAGTATATGTGGAGGCAGAAGGGCATGCTGTAATTGCTGCTGCCGGTGTTGTGTGTGCTGCAAACCCCATAATGAGTGACATCTCCAGTGGGGCAACCTGCGGTGTATTATGTGTAGCGGCCAGTCCTGCGGCGGAGATGTCCTGCCGTCGTAGAGACGGATCTACGGTGCCCAGATTCCGAGTGTCATTTTGGAACGACGGTGGCCACGCTGCCTGGTTGTATTGGACAGAATAACTGCAATTCCCTACCTCCTTCTACCCACTGGGGTTGAGACATTCTTTTTTATTATTTCACTGAGGTATGTTATAATTTTGAATTGGAACCAACGTTACTGAATGGGGTGATTAGTGGGAACTTCAAGTCCAGGCATCCATTTAACGGACTACTATATCCAGGAGGCATTGCTGCTTACGCCCACATCGGCGGGACGTTGTAACTAATTCAAAAGGAAGTTCAAATGAAGTCTGTTGTTCCTCCATTTGTGCGCAGCCAGTGATCAAGGAGCAATCTAGCTCCGAAAAGCATTTAGCAGTATACGTGGAGGCAGGAGGGCATGCTGTAATTGCTGCTGCCTGTGGTGTGTGTGCTGCAAACCCCATCATGAGTGACATCTCCAGTGGGGCAACCTGTTGTTTATGATGTGTAGCGGCCAGTCCAGAAGCGGAGATGTCCCACCGCCAAAGAGGTGGATCTACAGTGCCCGGATTCACGAGCGCCATTTTGGAATGACGGGGGCCTCACTACTGGGTTGTATTGGACGACATAGTTGCAATTCCCTACCGGCTTCTACCCACTGGGGTTCGGACATTCTTTTAATTATCCCACTGAAGTATGCTAGAATTTTTAAACGGATCCCACGTCACCCACCTGGGTTAATATTGAGAACTTCAAATCCAGGCATCAATTTAAGGGACTACTATATCCAGGAGGCATTGCTGCTTACGCCCACACAGGACTTTGTAGCTAATTAAAAAGCAAGTTCAAATGAAGTCCCTTGTTCCTCCAATTGTGCAAAGTCAGTGATCAAGGAGCAATGTAGCCCCGAAACAAGTTTGGCAGTATACGTGGAGGCAGGAGGGCATGCTGTAATTGCTTCTGCCGGTGGTGTGTGTGTTGCAAACCCCATCATGAGTGACATGTCCAGTGGGGCAATCTGTTGTGTATGATGTGTAGCGGCCAGTCCAGCGACGGAAATGTCCCGCTGCCGAAGAGGCTGATCTACGGTGCCCCGATTCACGAGTGCCGTTTGGAATGACGGGGGCCTCGCTACCGGGTTGTATTTGACGGCATAATTGCAATTCCCTACCTGCTTCTACCCACTGGTGTTCAGACATTCTTTTTATTATCCCACTGAGGAATGTATAATTTTTAAATGCAACCAACGTCACCCACAGGGGTTAATATTGGGAACTACCAGTCCAGGCAACAATTTAATGGACTCCCATATCCAGAAAACATTGCTGCTAATGCCTACACGGTACTTTGTAACTTATTAAAGAGCAAGTTCAAATGAAATCCGTTGTTCCTCCATTTGTGTGAAGTCAGTGATCAAAGAGCAATGTAGCTTCGATACGAGTTTGGCAGGATACGTGGAGGCAGGAGGGCATGCTGTAATTGCTTCTGCCGGTGGTGAGTGTGCTGCAAACCCCATCATGAGTGACATCTCCAGTGGGGCAATCTGTTGAGTATGATGTGTAGCGGCCAGTCCATCGTCGGAGATGTCCAGCGGCCAAAGAGGCTGATCTAAGGTGCCCCGATTCACAAGTGCAGTTTGGAATGACGGGGGCCTCGCTACCGGGTTGTATTGTATGGCATAATTGCAAATCCCTACCTGCTTCTACCCACTGGTATTCAGACATTCTTTTTATTATCCTACTGAGGTATGTTATAATTTTTAAATGCAACCAACGTCACCCACTGGGGTTATTATTGTGAATTTCAAGTCCAGGCAACAATATAACAGACTCCTATATCTAGGAAGCATTGCTGCTCATGCCCACAAGGGACTTTGTAACTTATTAAAGAGCAAGTTCAAATGAAGTCTGTTGTTCCTCCATTTGTGCAAAGCCAGGGATCAAAGAGCAATATAGCTCACAAAAATGTTTGGCAGTATATGTGGAGGCAGAAGGGCATGCTGTAATTGCTGCTAACGGTGTTGTCTGTGCTGCAAACCCCATAATGAGTGACATCTCCAGTGGGGCAACCTGTGGTGTATGATGTGTAGCAGCCAGTCCAGCGGCGGAGATGTCCCGTTGTCGAAGAGGCAGATCTACGGTGCCCGGATTCACGAGCGCCATTTTGGAATAACGGTGGCCTCGCTACCTGGTTGTATTGGACAGCATAACTGCAATTCCCTACCTGCTTCTACCCACTGGGGTTGAGCATTCTTTTTTATTATTTCACTGAGGTACGTTATAATTTTTAAATGGAACCAACGTTACCCACTGGGGTTATAAGTGGGAACTTCAAGTCCAGGTATCCATTTAACGGACTACTATACCCAGGAGGCATTGCTGCTTACGCACCCTCAAGGCAATAATTCGCAAGGTGCGTGCACGTTGCGCGCACGTCAGAAAAAAGAATACAGTTAAATAACAAGTTTGAGTGCTTAGATGTTGGTTGGCTCTAAATAGAGCTGTTGTGTTCATTGAGTGTTTTTTGTACCTACAAGTAAGTACCGATGCAGAGTCTAAAATTCAAGAGGAAGACTCTGTTTCCCTCATCTGTGAAATGTACATCCTCTCCTCTATAAATGCCTTGCATGTTGTAACACAAGTTGTTGTGGAATCCCATACCATAGTCTCTGAGGAAAGCAAAAACAGACTTATTCACATGGGGCCCGATGTAGGTAATTCATATTTACCACTTCTTAAATACCTAATTTTACCGATTCGGTATTTAAGAAGTGGTAAATATGAAGGGGGGAGATGTAGGTATTTCCAGATGTGTAAAACCCGAATCTTTAAGATTCGGTACTTACCGAATCTGGAAATACCGAATCGGTATTTCCTATTGATTCCTATGGGCTGTGAAGCCCATAGGAATCAATGGGCAATACCGATTACCGATTTTAGCAAGGGTGCAGGGGGTGTCACTTTGACACCCTCTGGCACCCCAAGAAAGAATAGGCTCGGGTGCCATGTGGCAGGCACACATGCCCCAAGGGCAGGTCTGCCTGTCATATGGCAGAGGTGTGCATGCACACATGTGCATGCACACCGGAATCGGTATTTTACCATCAAATTTGATTTGATGGTAAAATACCGATTCTGTAAGGCTTGTGGGACTCAGAAGAGTCCCACCTACATCTCAAATTTACCGAATCGGTAAACATACCGATTCGGTATTTTACAGAATCGGTAAATTTACCGATCTGTAAATTTACCGATTCTGTAACATTCAGGGCCCTACATACCATTTCTGAATTACCGGTCGGTAACGGCCGAAAATACAGATTTTCGGCCGTTATCGACCGACCTACATCTGGCCCATGTTTCCTTGCTTTCTCAATCTGTGGACAATAATGGTTGGACCAGTTCCATTTTTGCCTTTGGCATATATTAGAATATACAAAGGCAGTTTGTGGAAAAAATGACATCAATTGCCCAAAGGTGTCCTTTAAAAGCATTTCCAGACCTACCCCAGTCAAAGTGCCTAGGCCATTGCCACCACAGTGCACAATTATGAGGTCAGGGTGTGGGAGATACAAAAAGGATTTTACCAATGGCATCAATTGGTGACATCTCAATCCTCTCTGGCCAATCCACATAATATCCACATTTGGTAAATCAAGGTTGAGAAAGCATCTATTTGCTGCATACCTTTCACTCCAGTAAATATAGCTGTGTCCTACAATCCACACTCTAAGCATCTTGAAGAGAGATCTGGTTGTAGTCAGGTGGGCTCTGGAAATGAAATGGCAGTTTGAAAAGTAGGAGTTTAGAAAAAAATGTGGATGAGATTCAGTGCACTTGAAAAAACTAGGGTGCATGCTACTGTTTTTTTTAAGGAGAAATGCTAATGGTTGAGAGAAAGTGATTGAAAGGAACATTACACAGGATTCTCTGATGTTTTGAAAAGTCAAACACCCTTGCTGGTTAGTTTTGCAGATGAACTTTTCACCTGTGTGTTCAGTTAGGTGTCTATGGAGTGTTACCATGGTAACACGCAGAGAGAGCAGTAGGGGAAGGTTGAATTTTGTGAGAGATTGAAAGTGTTTCGATGTACAACCAATTAAAATGTTAGTTTGTTTTGAATTTCTGTGGGAAGATATTTGATTGGTTATCTTCAAGATTAGAGTGTAAAATGAGAGGGAAGCTATGCCATTTTGTGCTTGCTGTCACTGGTGCACTGTACAGATTCTGCTTAAGAAAATCTGCTGTGTGATTGACACTGTTCTAAAACTACAAAAGCATTTTTAAAGGGGAGTTGTTAATTTTTAAGGGGGTCTATGTTGTGCAGTTTAAGTTAAATTGAAAAATGTATTCTAATGTGGAAGCAGGAGTTTATTTGAACAGAGTCTAATTTTGAATTTGGCTGCTTTGGGAAAAAATATTGTGAAAGGAGTATTTGGTATGTTGATGTGTTTCAGGAGAATTTTTTTTGCAGTACAATGCTGTTGTTAAAAATGATGTAAGAGTCTCTTTCACTGTAGTAATCATTTTGCTGAATTGCAAGGCATACTGTAATGTGTCTAAGATCACAGTGTGAGTCAGCCTTCATTGCAGAAATATGTGGCAGAACAATTTGCTTAGTTGATGAGTTTAAAAATATGGCAAAAGATGTAGTCATGGAGTAAGTCATTTCTCATGACAGTTAGTGCTATAAATTGGAAAACAGCAGGAGTGTCAGGCCTCTGAATTCCCCAAAAGTCTCCATGCTGTGTGATAAAGATCCTGGGTGTGCTGTAGGAATTGCATACCAACTTTTTCAGTAGCATGTACAAATTATGTCAGTGAATTCTCATTTCTAAATTCTTAGTCCCACCTTGAGCCCCTGCATTGCCTGTACTCCACTGCACTGACCAAAATGTGAAACAGAACTCCTAGCTAGACTGTTTTTATCACTGTAGTAATCATTTTGCTGAATTGCAAGGTATACTGTCATGTGTCTAAGATCAGTGTGAGTCAGCCTCCATTGCAGAAACATGTGGCAGAACAATTTGCTTTGTTGATGTGTTTTAAAGTATGGCAAAAGATGTAGTCATGGAGTAAGTCATTCCTCATGACAGTTAGTGCTATAAATTTGAAAGCAGCATGAGCGTCAGGCCTCTGAATTCCCAAAAAGTCTCCATGCTGTGTGATAAAGATCCTGGGTGTGCTGTAGAAATTGCATACCAACTTTTTCAGTAGCATGTACAAATTATTTCAGTGAATTCTCATTTCTACATTCTTAGTCCCACCTTGAGCCTTTGCATTGCCTGTACTCCACTGCACTGACCAAAATGTGAAACCGCACTCGTAGCTAGACTGTTTTTTCACTGTAGTAATCATTTTTCTGAATTGCAAGGCATACTGTCATGTGTCTAAGATCACAGTGTGAGTAAGCCTTCATTTCAGAAACATGTGGCAGAACAATTTGCTTAGTTGATGAGTTTTAAAATATGGCAAAAGATGTAGTCATGGAGTAAGTCATTGCTTAGGACAGTTAGTGCTATAAAGTCCAAGCTGTGCAGAGTAAGCTTGTGAAGATTTACTTCAATTTCTTCGAGAGGCAAATGCTAACATAGAAAATATAGAATACAACACACCTGGCGAACTGTGCTCTTTGGATCCAGTTAATGCATGCAGGTATTTCAATCATAGATTTGAAACTATGGCGTCTTTAATCACAAACAAAAATAATTCTCCTCTTGGAGAGGTTCTGGATTTCTTTTGCAGAAAGGAGTATCAAGCAAGAGGTGCTCCTCACATACATATGCTGCTATGGATCAAAGATGCCCCCAAATTTGGAACAGATTAAGATGACACAGTGATGAGTTTTATTGAACAATATTCTACATGTGCTGTACCCAAAAGTACAGTAGAAAAGAATTTAAAACATCAAGTCTTACGGTTTCAAACCCATCGTTGTGGAAAATACTGTAGTCGAAAGTACATATCTAAGGATAAGTTCTACACAAAATGTCGATTTGCATTTCCACGTCCAGTATTATCAAAAGGAAGAGTGAACAATTTTATGTCATCTTTGTGACATACTGTCACAAGAAAATCACAGAAAAATACCTACAACTTAAAAAGAAATGAAGAGTCAAAATACATAAATGACTATAACCCAGTCATTTTGTCCATGTGGAATGGTAACATGGATATTCAATATGATGCAGACAACTCGATTGCTGTGGCTCGATATTTAACGTCTTAATTACTAAATCTGAAATCTCGGAACTAAAGGAAATGTGGGAAGAAATTTCTCATGAAAAGAGCCTAAGTAAGAAATTGTACAGCTACAGTTTGAAGATGTTGTCTTATCGAGAAATCGGAGCATATGAATGTTCAGATCGTTTATCATCTGCAAGTCTATACTCCAAATCTAGAACAATCATTTGGGTGAGTTTAGGTCTTGCAAGAACACGAAACCGATTTTTGAAATCTGTACAAGAAATTGAGTATTTAGCAGAGAAAGAACCAGACAGTACAGATATTTTGAAGACAAATATGTTGGATACATACTATCCAAATAGAAGTAATCATCTTGAGAACGTTTGTCTCTATGAAGTACTGCAAAGCTATACTTTTAAGAAGAATATTACAGAAGATATCAATAAAGGAGTATATGCTGTGATTGGATCTGAAGGAAGTTTAGTGAAACAAAGAAAAGGATATTTGATTAATCATCGAAAACTGAGTTGCGAAACTGCTGACAAAAGGGAATTTTACTATTTAGCTCTTTTGCAACTCTTTAAGCCATGGCAAACAGAACTTGAACTACTTGGAGATTTTGACAGTTATGAAGATTCATTCAACGCAACAAAAAATACTATAGAATGTCCTGTTTTTACTAATTATCTGAAAATGTTAAACCACGAAATACAGCAAGAAGCTACAATTGCAGCAGAGATTGCTAGAGACAGTTTTCAAGACAGTAAAAGTTCTCCTTCGTTGAGTCAAGCTCCACTAGGAGAACAAATTATTCAAAATGAAGTAGGGACTGCCATGGATGAGGTGGAAACAGCAACGCAACCAGCTCAAGAGGATGTAATAAACTTAGAAGAATTGGAAAAACAACTAAATGTTGAGCAAAAACAAATATACGATCAAGTGACTGAACAGATTGAGCATGGTTTTATCACGAGAAAAAAGAGTGCTCATGTACGTGATTTAAACCTGTCCGACTGTACGTGAGTGGAGAAGCAGGAACTGGAAAAAGTTTTCTAATTAAAGCAATTGTAACCTATCTACAGAAAAGAACTGAGTCGTCACTCTCTTGTGTTGTTACTGCTCCAACTGGGTTGGCAGCACATAACATTAAATGGATTACTTTACATCGTTTATTGATGCTGCCAGTAGAGCATGAAAATAAATTAGAATAACACAAGCTATCTGGAGAAGCTTGTTGTGAAGTTTCTAGAGTCTTGAACAAAATTGAACTTCTCATTATTGATGAGGTAAGCATGGTATCAAATTTAATGTTTGCCTTAGTGCATTTAAGAATGCAACAAATCCTTAAAACAGAGTATGATGTGTTATTTGGAGGCAAACACGTCATAGTTTTTGGAGATCTACTACAACTAACTCCTGTGAAAGGACAGCCAGTATTTAAAACAGTTACATATGAAGACACCAGAAAGTGCCTTGGAAGCATTGGACATGTAAATATTTAGTCATATTTCGAATATTCAGAACTCATTACAAATATGCGACAGGCAAAGGACGCTGATTATAAAAGTATTCTTGAAGATATAAGAATTGGAAAAGTGAGTGAACACTGCAAAGAAGCTTTACAGGCACGATTACTTACAAATTTGTTTCCAGATAAAAATATTGTCCCAGAGAATATATATAGAAAAATTGCAGAAAAGAAATCAGTGATCTGCTTGATGCCAACTCTGCAGGAATGTTCAATATTCAATGAAAAAATGCTAAAGTTAGAAAATCAAGAAATTATCAAACTGGAAGCTATTGATAGAATAGAGCATGAAGGAGCTACTATTATTTTGTCTGAAAAGTTGAAGTCAAAATTGGATTCTTTAGAAAAATCAATATCTAAAACTGCTGGTTTAGAAAAGAATCTATATGCATGTATAAATTGTCGGATAATTTTAAGACGTAATTTGCATGTGGAAAGAGGTTTAGTAAACGGAGCAATGGGTAATGTTGTGGATTTTGTGAATTATCCAAATAGAGATGACATTGAATATTTGAAAATCAAATTTGATGAAATTTAAGAAGTACAACAATTGAGTCGTTGTTCAGCTCGATTTTTGCTTGTAAAAGATTTATATGTCCGCCGAAAACAGTTTCCTGTTTGTTTGGCATATGCGGTGACTATTCATAAATCTCAAGGTTTAAGTGTAGATAGTGCTTTGGTGAATATTGGAAGTACTGTGTTTAAAGAGGGTATGGCATATGTTGATTTATCTCGAGTCAGAATTTTATCTGGATTATACCTGATTGATTTTGGTGACTCAAAGATTAGTGCAGATGTAAATTGTGTAAGAGAGTATAATAGGTTAAGAAGAGAACATGCTCCCAATTTACCTCAATATCCAGTATTTGAAAAGTGTGTGGTAAGTGGAAAAAGAAGATATGAGAAAAATTGTAGCGAGGTTGCAGAGAAAAGAAAAAAACAAGATGAACCAGTGATAGTAAGCAAAAAGAAAAAGGATTTTATTGAAGAGGTTGTTGGTTTTCAGTTTGAAAACAGTTCTGGTGTCAACTGCTATGCTAATGTAGTGGTTAATGTTGTTTTTTTTCTTGAATCTTTACTACAGCAAACTGTTGAAAATCAGGACAAAAGATTTTGTTGTTGAATTCTGTGTTTGAAAAATGCAGTAGTCATAAAACTAAAATTGAAAGTGTTTCTGATATTCAAAATGTTTTAGACATATGTTCTGGTTTAAATCAATTTTCACAGAATATTCAGCAAGATTGTCAGGAATTTCTAATGTATATGCTGTATTGCAAGATGAAGGTATAGAAATTGAAAATCTTTTTGGCCTTTCTTATAAATGGTAACATGACTGTGACAATTGTTCATTTTCAAGTAGTACTGAAATAGACACTGAAAGATTTATATATTTGACTCTACCAGAATGCAAATCATTGTATTTTAATAATAAAGTTAGAGAAGCAAATCAAAACATGCTCTGTACCCAATGTAACTCTCAAATGTTATCAACATTATTTATACAAAGATATGGACAGTATGTAATGTTAATGCTGCAACGATGTAGACCGGGAAACATCCTTTACAACGCAACTTTTACCACGCAGTGCCTTTACGACGCAACTTTTACAACGCAAACCATTACAACGCATTGCGCTGGGGGGCACTCTAGGATAGGGAATAGATTTAATTTACTATCCAACACCTTCCCTACTATCCATGATGGTCCTTCTACAACATCAGGACATTACACAGCTTTTTTAAAATGTACGAAAGGCGGGACTCATTGTAATGATACTCAATTGATTTTTAAACAACGTTTGCCTTATGACTTACCAAATTCTTACCTAGTGTTTTTACAACCCAAATTTTAGGGAAAATAATTACTTGGGAAAATTACTGCTGTTAAGAAAGGGTAGTCTGGTGCTGAAAAGTACTTTGAGAGTGAGGATGATGAGTTTCAAAAAATTCTTGTAGTTGACGTAGAGGTAGTGTAAGTGTATCAGATAGTGGGTGATGTGGCTATCACAGGAGATGTTGATCATCAGTGACGCGGAGGTGTTTTAGATTTGTTGTAGTTGTTGGAGATGTTGCTGCCATTTTTCATTCCCTTGTAGAGGTTTCTTTTAATGGTATACAGCTCCTTGGTAAGATAAAGGATGAACAGAGTGTGATCGGCATACCAGATGATGTTGAGGTTCTCATAGAATACTAGTTGTTCAAGTTTCTATGTACATGATAAATAGCATCGGGTGGAGGTATACCCTTAGTTAGATAGTCCAAAAGATGTTGGTGCTTTTGATTCAGAAGGTTGGGAAACGGACGCTTAAGAGTATTATTAAGTAACTTCCAAACTAAGGATTTCACACATACTATTTGGCCATGAGGAATTGTATGTCAAACAAAAAATGAGTATTTCGGGTAAATGTTGTTAGCATATGTTTATACATTACTTTATTTAGAGATTTAGAGTGTATAAGAACGAAGTAATAATGTTTTGTTACTTTGTGATTGTTGGTGACATTCTTTACTTACGTAAATAATTGCTGTTCAAAAAAGACATTTAAGATATGTTTTTTTCAAATTGTTACATTCTTAATGAAAATGTTGAATGGGTTTTTTAAAGACAATCTTATTGATTGTCTTTTTTTTTTGCCCACTGTTATATGATGAGTACTATTGAACTCACTGTTTCCAGTGAAATTCAATTTATTCTGAGAACAGCAAAATAAAATAGAAAACGTATTTTACATATTATTTTGTATTGTGAAATATATATTATAACTCCCTCAGTCCCTTTTGCTCACTCCCCTTCCTTTATTCTCTCCCTCACTCCCCTTTCCTTCATCCGTCTCTAAGTCTCTTCCTCTGTCTCAGTCAGTATAACTGATTTACTCCTTCACATTTGCTCACTCTCCCTCTGTTTGTCTCTCTCATTGTCTCCGTCTCTCTCCACCGCTCTTCCTTATCTTTCCTTTCTCTTTCCATAAATCCTTCTCTCTCACTTACTACTTTTTCCTTTCTCTTACAATGCTTCTTTTTCCATCACTCCCTTCCCCTCACCCTTATAGCCCTTCTCTCACTGTCACTGCCCTTCAGTCAATCTGAGTCCTTTTCCCCCCACTTCATGTTCTCCTCTCTGTGCACCAGTCCCATTCCCTTTCTCCTGCTCCCATTCCCTCACTCCCCCTCACTCTCTTTCATTCACTCCATGCGTCAATACCTTTCCATTATTGTCCTTTCCTCATTCCCTTTTGCTAACTCCCATTCCTTTAGTCTCTAACTCCCTTTCACTCCATTTCTCTCTCCCTCACTCCCCCTGTCTCACTCAGTCTAACCACTTCACTCCCTGCCAGTTACTTGCTTATCCTCTCTTTTTCTGTCACTCTCTCCTTCTCTCTCTCTCTCTCCCTCTTCCTTCCTTTCTTTCCCTTTCTGTTTCCTTCACTCCTACTTTCTTTTGTATTATGAAATATATATTATAACTTATTTTTTTTGTCTTCCACAGATACTATATTTAAAAAACAAATGTACTATTAACTTGTCATTATTTATAAGGTAAGTATAACAAACAAAAAATACTTTTTCATCACTCTCTTACTTTTCTTTCTCTCTTTCCCATTCTTTAATCTTTATCTTGCTACCCTTCCTTTATTCATCTTACTCACCTTTCCTCAATTTCATTATTCGACTTCATTCATCTTTACAGTCCTTTTCTCACTATCAGTACTCTTTCTTCACTCTCACTCACGTTATCCAACTACCTCTTTCCCCTCTCGGTCCCTCATTTTTCTTTCCTATCTTACTCCATCACTAAATGTCTTGCTGTATCCCTCAGTCTCTCCTTACTCTCCCCTTACTCTCTTTCCTTCACATCATCCCTCACTCTCTTTCACTCACTCCACCTCACTCATTCCACCTCACTCTTTTTCTGTCACTCCATCCGTCAGTCCCCTTCCCTTACTCCCCTTTCCTCATTCACTTTTGCTAACTCTCTTTTTTTTAGTCCCTCACTCGCCTTCACTCCATTTCTCTCTCCCTCTCTCCCTCTGTCTCACTCAGTCTAACTGCTTCACTCCCTGTCAGTCACTCGTTCTCCCTCTCTTTCTCTCTGACTGTCTTCCTCTCTCTCTCTTACTCACCCTTCCTCTCTTTCCCTTTCTGTTTCCTTCACTCCTACAGTATCCCTCAGTCTCTTTTGCACCCTTTCAATCTCCTTCCTTTTCTGACATTCCCCTTTCGTCACCCTCAAACCCTTTCTCTCATTGTTACTGCCTTTCACTCTTCCTCAGTATTTTTCCCTCACTCCCCTTACCTCACTCCCTTTCCTTCACTCCTCTTTAGTCACTCCCTCACTCCATCTCACTTACTCAGTTTCGTTCACTCCCTCACTCATTTGTTTTTCATCCATGTTTCTCTCCCTGTCTCCCTCTGTCTCACTCACTCCAACCTTCTCACTCCTTCTCAATTGCTTGGTCTCCCTTTTTGTCGCTCTTTCCCTCTCTCTTCCTTACCCTTAATCTTCTTTCTTCTGTGTTTCTACCATTCCCCCACTCTCACTCACTCACTTTACTTCTCTCCTAATTGTATTTCTTCTCCTTAATTCTCCTTCCCTCACCCTCATACCCCTTTACTAACTGTCACTGCCCTTAACGCACTGCCACTCCCCTACCCTCATTACACTTCCTCCTGTCTGTATCTCACCCCCTTATCTTTTCTGCTCTGTTTCCCTCACTCTCCCCCACTCTTCTTCCCTTACTGACATTCCCTTACTGTTTCACTCCCCTTACATAACTCCCCTACCCTTACTCCCCTTGTTTCAGTCACTCTTTGACTCCCCTTTTCTCACTCATCCTACTCCTCTTTCCTCACGCATTCTCTCAGTCCCTTCCTCCTCTTCACGCAGTCATTTCAGTCATTCATTTATACACTACACATTCATTCAAAAAAAGAATGACACAGTATATAAGAAATACAGCTCTTCTTGGAGAAGTGAAGTTAGTTCTGAAAATAACTGTTTTTTGTCTTTTTATTTTATATATTTTTTTTTCTTTTTTGAACAGTTTTATATTTTTTTGTATTTTTTGTATAAAAGAAATAAACAGGAAATGAAAAACTGTTTAACAGGAACAAACTAAATAAAATAAAAAATTGGTGCTGCCTAATCTTATTTTCTATTAGGTTGACACTCTGCTCTCCGTAGCATAGTATTTCTCTGCAAAAGTTACATGTAATATGCACATTGCTCAAAAGTGGGCGGAGATCTAAAGCTGATGTTGATGGAAATGCAGCTGGTGCTCCTGATGAGGTGCTGAGGACAGCAGGTGGAAGTTGTGTCGCAAGGGCTCTTGTGGAAGCCTGTGCATATTGGTGAGGGTGCACATTTCTCACATGCCGCAACATGGTGTGAATACTGAAGGAGTATTTCTTCTGGGGGTTTCCCCTCGACAGGACACTCCCACATATTGTACATGTTACCTTTGGAACATTCACTTTTTTCTGCCCCTCAGGATACGTGAAGAACTTCCATATGAAGGATATCTTTGTCTTCTTGGCAGGTGGGGCCACATCTGAATCAGAAGAGGAGGAATCCTGTGGCTGCTGTCTCTCTGCCATATTCCCACTCCAAATCCTGGAAGAAAACTCCAAAGCTGGAACTAAACAGCAAAGGTCCTTCTCCCAAGAAAGTGAATTTCTAAGGTTTTTTAAATGCTAATTCCTAACTATGAGGCCTATTAGGATGGCGGACGGAAACGTGTTCCGTCCGCCATGGTCGCGGCAAAAATACTCCCGACCGCACCGCGGATAATCCGCGGTTGCGATTATGATATTTCTGTGAACAAACACCGACCGCGGCGAACGGATCACATGAAACACCGTCCACGGCAGACGGATCACACCAAAGACCGCCGTAAGCAGATGGTACCCCAGAAACACCCTCCGCCGCGGTCGAATTGACCGCGGAAACAGGCCCAACCGCCGCAATACCTGCGGAGGGTCCAGCCGCACCATTAGGATAGCCCCGCCATCCCAACGGAACTCACCACCTTCCTCGACCGCCACGGAAACAATGCTTCGACAAACGGAGCATGACTGCGGAAGGACCAAACGAACATCATCCCTGCCGTCAAACCGATTCTAAAATGGCAGACGGAAGTAAATAGAAAACACACTAAACAGGACACACACACACCTGAAACACCCACCCCCAACAACTACACACCCCAATGACACTCCCCCAAGCACAAATAAAAGCACCCAAGTCACCACACCCACAGAACACCTGACTGGCAACAACCATTGGGACACAACAACCACACAGAGTATAAAATGAATCCCTCCCATTACCACAATCCTTTGCATCACAGCATTGCTGCAAGAAAGAGGCAGAATAGCACAAACAGCAGACACACACACACACATACAACCTGCACACCAACACACCCACCACACAAACCCCCACAACACCATCCCTACATACCACACACATGCACACCCGACCCCACCACACCAACACCTTGCACATCACACACCATGGCACCCAAGATAAACCCCAAGTTCACAGACAGTGAGTTGAAGGTCATGGTGGATGAAATCATCCGTGTTGAACCACATCTGTTCGGTACCTAGTCCATCAGACCACCTTGGCAACCAAAACCAACATGTGGGACAAGATAGTGACCAGAGTGAATGCGTCAGGGACCGTGCAACGCACCAAACACGAGATCCAGAGGCGGTGGCACAACCTCAAGGCAAGGGTGAAAGGCATCAGGGCCAAGAACAACCTGCGGGCACAACACACTGGCGGCGGCACTCCCCCGGAGCCTATACCATTTGCCGAATGGGAGGAGAAGGTGCTGGGCATACTGTACCCTGAGAGCCTGGAAGGAATAGAAGAGGGACTTGAGGTTGGTAAGTACAAACCAATGATCACTATCACACTGTCATGGTCTGCCTTGCACAACTGCCAAGACACATCTCCCAGGCTCCAATCCATGCATGTGGACCACACAGTCACCCAAATGTGAAGTCCTGGCCTCAAATGCACCCACCATGAACAACCACAAATGTTGCCTCCTACAAGCAGCCAACACCACAAATCCCAACAGGCCCCCATGTCTACAGGGAGGGGGGTGGTGGGTGGGGGGGGGTGAGAGACCAGCACTACAACTCCCAACAGGCCCCCATATCTACAGGGAGGTTGGTGATGGGTGGGGGGGTGAGAGACCAGCACTACAACTCCCAACAGGCCCCCATGTCTACAGGGAGGTTGGTGGTGGGTGGGGGGTGAGAGACCAGCACTACAACTCCCAACAGGAACCCATGTCTACAGGGAGGTTGGTGGTGGGGGGGTGGGTGACCAGCATTACAACTCCCAACAGGCCACCATGTCTACAGGGAGGTTGGTGGTGGGTGGGGGGGGTGAGAGACCAACCTACAACTCCCAACAGGCCCCCATGTCTACAGGGAGGTTGCTGGTGGGTGGGGGGTGAGAGACCAGCACTACAACTCCCAACAGGCCCCATGTCTACAGGGAGGTTGGTGGTGGGTGGGGGGTGAGAGATCAGCACTACAACTCCCAACAGGCCCCCATGTCTACAGGGAGGGTGGTGGTGGGTGGGGGATGGTGAGAGACCAGCACTACAACTCCCAACAGGCCCCATGTCTACAGGGAGGTTGGTGGTAGTTGGGGGGTGGGTGAGAGACCAGTACTACAACTCCCAACAGGCCCCCATGTCTACAGGAAGGTTGGTGGTGGGTGGGGGGTGGGAGACCAGCACTACAACTCCCAACAGGCCCCCATGTCTACAGGGAGGTTGGTGGTGGGTGGGGGGGTGAGAGACCAGCACTACAACTCCCAACAGGCCCCCATGTCTACAGGGAGGTTGGTGGTGGGTGGGGGGACGAGAGACCAGCACTTCAACTCCCAACAGGCCCCCATGTCTACAGGGAGGGTGTTGGTGGGTGGGGGGTGAGAGACCAGCACTACAACTCCCAACAGGCCCCCATGTCTACAGGGAGGTTGGTGGTGGGTGTGGGGGTGAGAGACCAGCACAACAACTTCCAACAGGCACCCATGTCTACAGGGAAGGTGGTGGTGGGTGGAGGGGTGAGAGACCAGCACTACAACTCCCAACAGGCCCCCATGTCTACAGGGAGGTTGGTGGTGGGTGGGGGTGAGAGACCAGCACTACAACTCCCAACAGGCCCCCATGTCTCATCCCAGAGCAAGATGGAGTCTGCCCACCATTTGCTGACCAGTGCATCTCCTCCTTCAAACCTACAGGTTCACAGGGGCTCCATCCAATAGCAGGACCGGACCACACATATCCAAGTATTGTCTCCCCACCTCCACACCACCATAATGCCCAGTACTGTCTACCGCACCAACATGATGACACCAACAACCATGTCCTGATTCCATAGTAATTTGTAATGTAACAACAAAAAACCTGTCATCTTCACAGGGGCACCATCCAGTAGCAGGACCGGACCACACATATCCAAGTATTGTCTCCCCACCTCCACACCACCATAATGCCCAGTACTGTCTACCACACCAACATGATGACACCAACAACCATGTCCTGATTCCATAGTAATTTGTAATGTAACAACAAAAAACCTGTCATGTCCACAGCATTGATTCTGAAATTCTTGTCCCTCAGGTGATCGCAACTTGACAGGCGAAACCAGCAACCGCCAGCACCAGTCGCCCCCCTCACAGCCAGCACTCTCTGGTGAAGATCCCATTGACATCTCGGGTGCAGAGGACGATGCTGGCCCAAGCACACTCCCAGGGCCATCAGGCTCCCAGGACATCCCTGCCTCCACCACCTTGGCCAGTGTCACAACACCAACACCTGCCATTGTGAGCTGTGCAGCCACCACCACCACCACCACCACCACCACTCCTGCCTGTGCCACCCTGCCTGACCCATCGTCCGATGATGGCCCATCGACATCTCAGGCTAGCAGGGAGAGTGGACGGGGAGGACACAGGTGAGGCCACAGCTCACAAACAGGAGTGCAGGTGCTAGGCGAGGTCGGGAATAAGACCCACCCCATCCTGGGGCTGAGACCCTGGATGCCATCGCCAGAGTCCATGTCTCCTAGGAGCAGTTGCAGGCACAGGCGGATCAGGCACACCAAGACTCGCTACAGAACTGCCAGCTATTGCGGTCCATGGACACCCGCATGGGCCAAATTGTTGACCTCATGGGGCAGCAAACAGCTCTTTGGAGGGAGTGGTTATCCCGCGCCACACCACCTCCCCCTCCCCCAAGTGCCCAGCGGGACAGGGCACCAACACCACCGCCACCATTCCCTGAGGACACTGACAAGGAAGTCGTCCCTGAACAACCTGCCCCACAGCTGGCTCCGCTCCGGCTCCAAGACAGATGGGCCGTCCGAGGCTGGATCCAGCTGAGAGTAGTGGCAATGCACCATCCACCCGCTCGAAGAGAGGCTGCCACTGACTTCACCCTTCCTTGCGCCTGCCATTCACTCTGCGAACTATCTTGCCCCACAATGCCAAGCATTGGCACATGTCTGTTGGACTAGGTGTACATCACACAATGTAGTGTCCCCACGGTGTTTTCATCTGCCATGACCTTCAACTCACACTTCCCCCAACACCTATTTGTAAATATGCACTAACAGTAATCCACACCCTGTAAATAAACACCACGTAAACACTCAATGCTGTGTGACCTCCATGTTTTAATCACAGGTTTGTCTTATTAGTTGTCATTACCAGGTGCAGGAATCAATGTTCTTGATAATCATGGCTCTGTGGGAATGACCTAGGGATAATGAGAGAACAACAAGCACAGGTCAGGAAACTGAATCACACCCATCACACCAGACCGTACTGCAACATCCCACAAACCACACTCATCACTAATTAAGTGGATCACAGGACACACATCAGGGAGCATTGCATGCACACCATCTCACACACCCATTTGCGAACAGAACATACCAGAACAGGCAGCATTGACACACCACATCCACACATCACCAGCAAACATACATCACGCATTGACCAGCAGCACAAGAGGTAGTTACTCACATTCAAGGAAAGTAGCGAGCAATGAGCTGACGCCTCTGGTCCACACCTTCTTCCTCCCCACTATCCTCATCAGTGGACATAGGTGGGATGGGAGGTGGAGCAACCTGTTGGTCTGCAGGGTCCATGATCAGTTCAATATTATTGTGCAAGGCCAGGTTGTGGAGCATGCAGCAGGCAATCACTATTTTGCATACTTTGCCTGGTGAGTATGGCAGGGCCCCTCCGGTTTTATCCAGGCAGCGAAACCTAGACTTCAGCAGTCCAAAAGTACGTTCCACCACCCGACGTGTCCTCTCATTTTAACGCATTTCACCAGGGGTAGTAGAATTCCGTATGGGGCTCAGCAGCCACGGGCGGTTTGGGTATGCAGAGTCGCCTAGGTGGGGGGATGACAGACACATACATCATTACCAGGATTGGTGGGAACAGCATGGCACACATACAACACAGTAGTCATCACAGCACACTTACCTACAAGCCACGCACGTTGTTGACGCAGATTAGCCATCAGTTGGGGGACAATGCTGCTCCGCAGGATGTGGGAGTCATGTGCAGACCCGGGAAATCTGGCACATACATGGGAGATGATGTTGTCAGCCAGGCACACCACTTGCACGTTGATAAAATGGTAGTGCTTCCGATTGCGATAGATGGGTTCACATGCCTGGGGTGGAATGAGACGTGTGCCATGAAACGAACCCACTACATGTGGGATCTGGCCCAGGGCATAAAAGTCACCTTTCACTGCAGCCAGCTCTGCTGGACGTGGGAAATGGATGTATTCATCCTTGTAATGCATCATGGCATCCAGCACATCCCGCAGTACAATGCTGAACATGTGCCTGTTGCGAAGAAGTGAAGTGCCGCCATCACCTTTGCTGTGGGTGTAATAGCTCCTGGATATGGCCGGCGGTGGATGACGGCCCAGGGCCATCCATGCCAGGATGACATCAATTTACAGGGCGGTCACCCACTGCCGGGTGCTGGCAGTGGGTGACCGGTCAGGGCTGGCGGTGGGTGACCGGCCAGGGCTTTCCATGCCAGGGTAACATCAATTTACTGGGCAGTCATCCACCGCTGGGTGCTGGCAGTTGGTGACTGTCCAGGGCCGGTGTTGGGTGACCGGCTAGGGCCATCCATGCCAGGGTGATATCAATACACAGGATGGTCACCCACCGCTGGGTGCTGGTGGTGGATGACCGGCCAGGGCCAGTGGTGGGTGACCGGCCAGGGCCATCCATGCCAGGGTGACATCAATTTACAGGGAGGTCACCGACCACCGGGTGCGGTCTGCGGTGGGTGCTGCAATGTGACTGTTAGGGGGGTACCAACTGCCATTTCCACTTGCACATTCAAATGTATGTGTTGGCCTGCCCTGCCCCAGCGGAATGCGTGCTCTGCTATTGCGACGCCAGTGAGTGATTAATTTCAAACGATGCACCATCGCGGTAGCACGCACATGCGGTTGCCGGTGTGTGACTATGACGGTCCTTGCACATGTAGCCAATGGAAACAGGTAACGCGGGGCGCGTAAGCGATTTCAAAAATAGCGGAAGCCGTGCACCGCCACACCAGGGCCAGTCATTGGCTCATTTTGAATGAGGCATCCCGGGAAAACCAATTGCTGCAGACGTGTGCCACTGATATCAGCTCAGGGCCCTATAAATGTGTGAATTTCAGCAGCACACATTCACTGCTTCCAGCCACTGCAGCCTGCGCCCATCACCTCGACCTGCTGCTGCTGAGCTATCCAACAACTGCTGCCTGCACCCATCACCTCGACCTGCTGCTGCTGAGCTATCCAACAACTGCTGCCTGCACCCATCACCTCGACCTGCTGCTGCTGAGCTAACCAACAACTGCTGCTGTTGTGCCAGAGTCCTGGACCTTGCCATGCCGAGAGTGCGAGAGATCCGGTCTCGTCCCTTCAGCGCAGCGGAGCTGGATGTCCTTGTGGACGGTGTGCTCCGCCACTATGAACGGCTCTACGGTGCCCCCGGACAGGTGGTAAGTGCAGTGGGGGACATGTTGGTGTGCATGAGGTGGTCACTGACTCCTGACTTCTGCTATCTTGGCGGTGTGCTGTGGGACCTTCACATGTGTTGTACTGTGCATGGCTGCTGAAAGATACGTGTTGCTACTATGTTTGTGAATGTCCAACTGTCCACTGACATTCCCCTCTTGTCTCCCATCATGGTAGGTTAAGCTGCACCTTCGCAAGGCCGTATGGAGCACCATAGCACGTGATGTACGGGCAGTGGGGGCGTGCAATAGACAACACACACACTGCCACAAGCGCCGGGTCGACATCTCCAGGCTCAGCAAGAATATGGCGGAGATGACACTGGGGCAGATTCCAAGATCAACCCAGCTTGCACGACGCACCATGACCCCTCTAATGCACCGTATCATAGCTGTGACGCATCCTTACCTGTCCGCCCAGCTGAGAGGGGATCAGCAGCAAACTAGCGGTGAGCAGACTGAATGTGTTTGTGACTTTTGAGTGCATGCATGTATTGCTGCTCAGACACAGTAGTGACATCCGTGGTTTGTATGTTGTGCTGCAATTGCATGTTGATGCCATTAGCGGAGTGAGCATTAGCATCCATGTCAGCCAGGTGGATATACCAGCTGCATTGTAGTGCAGGGGCCCAGGACATGCCGTTGAGGTCTGTGGTCCCATGGCATCACATGTGTGGTGGTCTGCATGCACTTGCCCTGTTTGTTTGATGTACATGTTTCACAGGCACCCCCGGTTCTTTGACATGAGGATGTCTGGTAGGGGTGGTTCGTGTGCAGGATGGGTGCTACATGTTGGTCAACAGAAAAGGAAGTTGTGATTTTGTAACCTTCAGTACGTGAGTGTGGCACTTAGGTAAACCTCTTTTCTCTCTCTTTCAGCTTTGGCCGAGGGCACTGACCCACAGATGACGGAGATGAGTGGTGGCAATGCATCTGGATCCGAGATCACACACACGCAGACTGAGACTGAAGAGAGCAGCCCCGGAGAGGGGGACAGAATTGTCCCTGAGGACTCACATGGGGAGACACCATCGTCCTCATCTTCAGACAGTGGTGGTGAGTCAGCACTGTTGGTAGACACAGGGAGTGGGCAATCAACACCTTCAGTCAGTACACAGCACACACGGCCCACACTGCCACCAACTGCAACAAGAACTGCTCGTGCTCGCCAGAGTAGGGGGAGCAGAGTGGCCTTCGGTGCAGGCACCGCTGCCCCTGCCCCTGTGAGACTAAGTGCCCTTTGTGCTGAGGCAGTTGATCTGCTGCGACAGCTGTGTGTAGGGCAGACCAACATGATCAATGCATTCCAAGACCACGATAGGAAGTTGGGGCAGGTGGTAGCATTCATGGAGGGAATGCATGGCGATGTTGCTGGTCTCCACAGAACAGTTCAGTCTTTATCCAACACAGTGTCTGCAGCCATTCAACAGTCGCATGGACAAGGTTCTACTTCAGTTCCCCCATCCACATCACTTGATGTCTCAGGGGAGAGTGACACTTCAGACCAGGCGTCATTATCTGGGTATTGCACTAGAAGCAGCCACAGGCAGCAAGGCAGGGTACGGAGGGCACAGACACCATCCCCTAGGACAGGGAAATCTTTCACAGAACACGACATCAGCTACCCTGGAGTTGACACACAGGATCCTCAAGGGGTGTTGGGGGACAGGGATTCACATGTAACACAGGCATCCCCCTCAAAGGTACTCCCAAGGCCAGGGACACTCCCAAGGACAAGGACACTTCAAAGGAAAGGGCACCTCCCAAGGCCAGAGACACTCCCAAGGACAAGGACACTAAAAAGGAAAGGGCACCTCCCAAGGTCAGGGACACTCCGAAGGACAAGGTCACTACAAAGGAAAGGGCACCTCCCAAGGCCAGGGACACTCCCAAGGACAAGGACACTACAAAGGAAAGGGCACCTCCCAAGGCCAGGGATACTCCCAAGGACACTACAAAGGAAAGGCCACCTCCCAAGGCCAGGGACACTGCCAAGGACAAAGATACTTCGAAGGACAGGGCACCTCCGAAGGCCAGGGACACTCCCAAGGACAAGGACACTTCAAAGGACAGGGACACTACAATGGACAGGGACACTACAAAGGACAAGCCAACTCCCATGGACAGAGCACCGCCCACGGAAAAGGCACATTCCATGGACAGGACACCTTCCACGGCCAAGGCACCTCCCAGGGCCAAGGGTTCTCCCATGGACACGAGCTCCACCAAGGCCAGGCATAAATCACCCCTGCGTCCCCTGAGGCTGGTGTTGGTGAAGGAACGTAAAACACATGTGTCAGTGGTGGAGTCCCCCATACCTCTACTCCCATCCACATCCCGCTGAAGCAGAGGAAGGAGTACACTGTTGTTGCATCCCCCATTACCCATGATGCAGAGGGCAGAAGGCAGGGCCACAGCAAACGTCAAGCAGGATCCAGCAAGTCCCCAGAGAGCAGACCCCCACCAGCACATGATCCACCTTTGATGGGTGATGTTTCAGATCAGCCCGCACCACTTACCAGTTCAGTCATGTCCAGGGTGCCCTAACATATCCCTAAGAAATGCAGACACACACCATTGACACCTGACCACCCCAATGTCGCTCCAGTACAGCTGTCCCCAGCTCCCAAAGCCACCCTGCCTCCTGGCCGATACAGCCCTGTGGCTCATCATTTCAGTGGTCCTAGTGGGTCAGCTGCAGTTCACTCTCATGTGTCAGATAGTGGCACTGTGTCTGTTGTTCACTGTCATGCCTCATGTAGTAGCACTGTGTCAGTTGTGCCGTCTCCTGTTTCAGGTATTGCCACTGTGTGTGTCCCACACTCTCATGTCTCAGATGCTGGCATGGTATTTGTTGGTCACTGTACAGGGACATGTCCTGCCAGTGTGTCTGGGTCTATGGCTCATGTGTCAGTCACTAGAGCTGTGGCTGTTTCTCACACTCCTGTTTCTGGGTCTATGGCTCATGTGTCAGTCACTAGAGCTGTGGCTGTGCCTCACACTCCTGCATCTGGTGCTGGAAGTGTGTCTGGGTCTATGGCTCATGTGTCAGTCACTAGAGCTGTGGCTGTGTGTCACACTCCTGTATCTGGTGCTGGCAGTGTGTCTGGGTCTATGGCTCATGTGTCAGTCACTACATCTGTGGCTGTGTCTCACACTCCTGTATCTGGTGCTGGCAGTGTGTCTGGGTCTATGGCTCATGTGTCAGTCACTAGAGCTGTGGCTGTTTCTCACACTCCTGTTTCTGGGTCTATGGCTAATGTGTCAGTCACTAGAGCTGTGGCTGTGTCTCACACTCCTGTTTCTGGTGCTGGCAGTGTGTCTGGGTCTATGGCTCATGTGTCAGTCATTAGAGCTGTGGCTGTGTCTCACACCTGTTTCTGGTGCTGGCAGTGTGTCCGAGGTGACTAGGTCAAACAGTCCACCAGATTCTGTGCTGTGAGGTGTAGCCCCCATCACTCACATGTCATTGTACTTGGTATCTAGATTGTCCATTGTAACCACCCTTGCATTATTAATGTCCATGGGACTGGGCGCTTGACCCACGTACTTGTGGTGCCTCCGATGCACTTGTTCAGTTATGAACACTGCCCTGTTGCTGTTATGATACTACATTGTCCCCTCTCATGTGCTGCCTCAGATGTACCTGCTCTGTTCTTTGCCATGGACTGTTGATGCACTTAGCCCCTCCCATGTGCTGCCTCTGATGTACCTGCTCTGTTCTCTGCCATGGACTGTTGATGCACTTAGCCCCTCTCATGTGCTGCCTCAGATGTACCTGCTCTGTGCCATGGACTGTTAATGCACTTAGCCCCTCTGATGTGCTGCCTCTGATGTGCTGCTCTGTTCTTTGCCATGGAGTGTTGATGCACTTAGCCCCTCTCATGTGCTGCCTCTGATGTACCTGATCTGTTATGGACACTGCCCTGTTGCTGTTATGATACTGCATTGTCCCCTCTCATGTGCTGCCTCAGATGTACCTGCTCTGTTCTTTGCCATGGACTGTTGATGCACTAAGCCCCTCGCATGTGCTGCCTTAGATGTACCTGCTCTTTTCTTTGCCATGGACTGTTGATGCACTTAGCCCCTCTCATGTGCTGCCTCTGATGTACCTGCTCTGTTATGGACACTGCCCTGTTGCTGTTATGAGACTGCATTGTGCCCTCTCATGTGCTGCCTCTGATGTACCTGCTCTGTTATGAACACTGCCCTGTTGCTGTTATGATACTGCATTGTCCCCTCCCATGTGCTGCCTCAGATGTACCTGCTCTGTTCTTTGCCATGGACTGTTGATGCACTTAGCCCCTCTCATGTGCTGCCTCTGAAGTACCTGCTCTGTTATGGACACTGCCCTGTTGCTGTTATGATACTGCATTGTGCCCTCTCATGTGCTGCCTCTGATGTACCTGCTCTGTTATGGACACTGCCCTGTTGCTGTTATGATACTGCATTGTGCCCTCTCATGTGCTGCCTCTGATGTACCTGCTCTGTTATGAACACTGCCTGTTGCTGTCATGATACTGCATTGTCCCCTCTCATGTGCTGCCTCAGACGTACCTGCTCTGTTCTTTGCCACGGACTGTTGATGCACTTAGCCCCTCTCATGTGCTGCCTCAGATGTACCTGTTCTTTGCCATGGACTGTTGATAAACTTAGCCCCTCTCATGTGCTGCCTCTGATGTATCTGCTCTGTTCTTTGCCATGGACTGTTGATGCACTTAGCCCTTCTCATGTGCTGCCTCTGATGTACCTGCTCTGTTCTTTGCCATGGACTGTTGATGCACTTAGCACCTCTCATGTGCTGCCTCTGATGTACCTGCTCTGTGCCATGGACTGTTGATGCACTTAGCCCCTCTCATGTGCTGCCTTTGATGTACCTGCTCTGTGCCATGGACTGTTGATGCACTTAGCCCCTCTCATGTGCTGCCTCTGATGTACCTGCTCTGTTCTTTGCCATGGACTGTTGATGCCCTTAGCCCCTCTCATGTGCTGCCTCAGATGTACCTGTTCTTTGCCATGGACTGTTGATGCACTTAGCCCCTCTCATGTGCTGCCTCAGATGTACCTGTTCTTTGCCATGGACTGTTGATGCACTTAGCCCCTCTCATGTGCTGCCTCTGATGTACCTGCTCTGTTATGGACACTGCCCTGTTGCTGTTATGATACTGCATTGTGCCCTCTCATGTGCTGCCTCTGACGTACCTGCTCTGTTATGGACACTGCCCTGTTGCTGTTATGATACTGCATTGTGTCCTCTCATGTGCTGCCTCTGATGTACCTGCTCTGTTATGGACACTGCCCTGTTGCTGTTATGGTACTGCATTGTGCCCTCTCATGTGCTGCCTCTGATGTACCTGCTCTGTTATGAACACTGCCCTGTTGCTGTTATGATACTGCATTGTGCCCTCTCATGTGCTGCCTCTGAGGTACCTGCTCTGTTCTACCCAGCGCCCATGCTCCTGGCTACTCTAGGATTGAACCCCTATTATGTGCAATAATACAGTTATCTATACAGTCAAACATACAATCACTGAGTCTTACGTATACTTATTTATAAACAACAACTGACACATACATTGCCTTTTATTTTTCTACTTTGTTGGACATATACCATTAAGCAAGATATTTGCTCATCACCACACCCATAAATATATTCACTCACCCAAACAACAGTTTTAACATGTAGTCTTAATGTCATATACCTTCTAAATCAACAATTCACACATCTTTGGGCAGTCACACACCTCCCACCGAACCACACACACATTCACTCCCATACAAATACTCAGTTAACTAATCAATAACTAATATAGACTTTCAAATAGCTAGTACCCAACTGGAGAAGTAGTTTTTACAACTGAAATGAAATGAAATGAAAAATTGCATTTGTATAGCGCATAACTGCCCTAGGGCCTCGCAGCGCTTGAAGATAAAATGGTTTAGCGCAGGCTCGGGGCAGATCAGCAGGATTTAGCAAACAAATGCGTTTTCAAGGCCTTTCTGAATGAGAGGAGGTTGCTATTTCCTCGGATGGCAAAGGGGAGGGCATTCCAAAGTCTGGTCGCCGAATGGGAAAAAGAGCGGCCACCCCAACGGGCTTTGTTAATTTTAGAGGAGGTGGCCAGCTGCAAGGTACCAGACCGAAGGGGGCGTGCTGGGACATAAGGCGTGACCAAAGGGTGCAGAATCGCTGGGCCTACACGGTGAAAGGATTTGTGCATAATGCACAAAGCTTTAAACTGCACTCTGGCAGCCATTGGGAGCCAGTGGAGGTCTTTCAGAGCCTTCCTCGCCGACTGCCGACGGGAGAGATTGAACAGTAGGCGGGCCGCACTGTTTTGTGTGACCTGAAGCCTCTGCAGTACCGAAGCCGGTGCTCCTAGGTAGAGAGCATTCCCATAATCCAGGCGAGAGAGAATCAGGGCCTGGACCATGGTCCTCCTCGCCTGGAAAGGGAGCAAAGGGAGCACCCGCCGGAGCATCCTCATTAGTCCAAAGCAAGTGGCGGCAGTCTTAGTAGCCTGGACCGAGAAATCAAGGGCGGTGTCAAGCCAGATCCCGAGGCTCTTTATCTGGGACTTGGGGGCAGGAGGAGCGCCAAGACATGGTGGCCAGACGGGTGCAAGAGCAGACGGGGAGGGATTTCCGAGTAGAATGATGTCTGTCTTCTCCCCGTTAAGCTTCAAACAGGAGGCTGACAAAGTGATACAGATGTTCACACAGTTTAGTCACTATCCAATATATTTAGAGAGACACTTTAAATTAGTCAAGTAAACAGTCAATTACACTGCTACTAAATCCTCCATCCAGATATTTATATTTATATATCCACTCATTCTTCAATGCAAATTGCTATATATATAATACATATTTAAATAACGAAGCAAACCACATTCACTGGATGATTTCATCACGCAATAGAAGCAAAAAAGGACCAGATTAATGAAAAGAAGTCGGGGAGAAAGCCACACCTAGCAAGAATGGCAGACACAAACCCTTAAGAAAAAACATAGCACACAAGACAAAGTGACTGCCATGCACTGCAGCAGCACAAAGGACAGAATGATACAGAAAATGTTTGTCCGGATGGGGCAGAAGCTTTAGAACGTGCATGTATTTGCCACTACTCTATGCCACAAACAGTAAACAACCACAATTCAAGAAAGTGTTTGTGGGCAGTCCATATTCTTTCACAAGCCCACTGACATAACTTCAAAAGCGAAAGATAACCAGTAAATAAAGAAGAAAGTAACCCATGCCATTTCTAAGACCCCAAGGCGCATGTATCCCGCAGCTGAAATTGCCCACAAGTTTTAGGATAACTTTGTAAGCAACTCGCACATTTTCATGCCATCCCCAGACATGTAGTTCCCATAGTTGACGTGTTCAGAATACCCATCAAAAATATGAGACCAGTTCACATCCTTTCAATGGTCCTCAGGCACACAGCATACAAAACAAAATAATCTCCAGGAGATTGAGGATACATTTTGGAGTATCCCATGTTCTTCCATAGGTCCTGTAGGAAAGTAGGATCTGCTTCTTATGGTTACCCCCACTTTTTGCTTGATGTTACACTGTTTTAACTAGTCTGACTGGGATCCTGTTAATCAGGACCCCAGTCTATCTGCTTTCTTCCTACAATGTTAAGCATGTACTTAGGTACACTCCAGATTGGATTTTGGGGTACCCTTGTCAGTCCTTAGTATATGGTACACATGTACCCAGGGTATAGGTAGCCCTGAGGCCTCCCATGGACTGAAGCATGCATTATGCCACCCATGAAAGGCCATGCAAAATGGAACTACAGGCCTGCCATTGCAGCCTGTGTAAGCTGGTGCTTGCACCACTTCCTTTAGATATAGGTTTACTTTATCTATAGGTCACTACACTTAAAACCTATCAGTCACCCCTCTAGCAGGCCTTGACAATCCTGAAGGCAGGGTGCTGGGTTTTATGTGAGAGGGTGCACCCGCATGAGCAGAGCCCCTCTGCACCCTTTGGAGACCATTCTCCCGGGTTGTCTGTGACGCAGCCCGATGTATAGGTAGAGGTGCATTATATGCTTGCATAAAATGCTATCTCAAAAACGGCTGCAACAAAACATGTTGTGTTTGGTGTCAAACACCTTGGAATTAAACCTCCACACCGATAACTGGTGTGGGAGGTATGATTCCTCTCTTCTGAAGCGAGCTTTGTGCCAGCCTTCTCGACCCAGGCAGCAAAAAATGGTTGCTGCCGACCAGAGACACATTTTTGCCCTCCTGGTGCTGAACCAAGCTCAAGCAGGTGTAGGCAAGACAACAGGCATCCTGTCACAGGGAGGTGTGACCACCTCCCAGACAGGATTTAGTGTATTGGGGCTGGGTACATGCACTTCCAAAGTGCCTGAAAGTCTGCATCTAGGCACACTTAGTGTCCCTGTGCATAGTCCAGTTCAAACCAGTCCTGGGAGCCGTTGGCTCCTGCTCTGCCGCAAAACTGGACAAAGGACATGGGAGTATACTCCCCACTATCCTGACCCTCCCCTGGAAGGGTCTCCTGAATCTGCCTAACCCTCTCCCGTTGGTACAAAAGTGCTTACCTGGCTGTAGGACCCTAGATTCGACGTGGACACGATTCTGATCAAGAAACCACTGACCTTCAACCGTCTGGACACTCTGGACTTTGCTGGACTTTAACTGGACCTGACTTAGTCTCCCTCTCTGCCCCACGCTGTTGGACTTGGCCCTTCTGGCAGGTTCACCCCTGAACTTTTTGCTTTTTATATGTGACCTGGGGATGGTGATTTTTGGTTTCTGCGCACTTTCACTGTATCCCAGTGGAAAGTGCGTGCGCACTCTGAGTGCGTGTGGTGAGATAGGCCTGCCCTCCCATAGGAATGCATGGGGAATGTATGTGTCCCTGGTAGTTCCTGATGCGTGGGGTGTGCAGGCTCGAGTCTGGTATGTGCGGACTCGTGTGATTGAATGCTGCGCAATGATGCATGCGGTGTGTTTGTGTCTAGTGTGGAAGTGCCACTTCTAGACATGGGTGTGCGTGTGCAGTGAGTGTGCTGGCATGTGATTGGCTGGAGCTGGCTGGTGAGCCTGGCTCCAGGAGTCTGGATGGGTCTACCCCGGTGGTGAGTGTAGAGATTAGCATGTGTGATGTGAGGGAGTGGTGCATCTGGGACCTGAATAGGGCTGGGCTTTCCCCACACAATACTGGCTCCGCCCCCTGTGGTGCGACTGATGAACCTAGCCTGGCCAGTGAATAGGAAGGGTGGCTGGGCACATCACAGTGCTCCAAAACCAGCTGCGACTGATTTGTCCCCACCCTGCCCCCTGAGACAAAGGGAAAAGGTGTATAAAAGAGGGGCTGTGACCCCATGAAAATGTTCTCTTCCTAGATCCTTTTCCTGAGGGGGGCTGCTGCTGGGCCCCTGGAGGACCGCCACTGGGGATTGCCTCCCTGCCTAGGAGGACCATGTGAGCTCGCTCTGGGCCCAGCCTTGCCCCCCCCCCCCCACCTCCTAAAAGACTTGTTGCTGGACTTTGCTTGGGTTTGTGGCTGATTTTGCTAGAAGCACCTGGGAAGCGCTGTTTCTGCCTTTCAGGAGCACTGGGCCTTGTATCTGCAGCCCAGAGCTGCAGTCCGCCTTCTGGAGGGATTCCCCGGCATGGGGAATCCCCCTTCTGTTTATTTTCAGCACAGGAGCCCACTCCGCTTATTTTGCAGATTTTTGATATCCCTGGCGAGTGCCCACCCCGCCAGGGACCTGGTGCCATTTTGTACCCCCCAGGCGAGTGCCAACCTCGCTTTGTTGTTGATTAAAGAGAGAGCCCACCCCTCGTTGTAGCACCGAGTTCACCGCCGCAGCCCAGGAGTGTTTGAAACGTTGCCGGGCCGCTGACTAGTGCGACCAGGAAGTGCCCGCCTCCGCATCCTCGGGCCGCGGTACGATTGGCTCCCGCAGCCGCGACCGGGAAGCGAAGGGAAGGCGGCCGGAAGTACTACGCACCCCCTAGCAGGGCTCCCGTGCTCTGGGAGAGCCCCGCCTGCGGCCAGGGGTGTGTCGCCATCGAGGAGGAGGATGGGAGCCCACCCCGCCTCCACCGGACCCAGCGCGTTGTCCGCTCCGCACCAGAGTACAGAAGAAGTCGACCGCAACCTCGGAGCCTCCCCGCAGCAGAGCCCGGTGAGTTGAAGGGCGGGGGAGAGCTCCGTGCCTTTCCCTAGGGCCTGAGGGGCCTGTTGTTGTTTAATATGGAGGGGGGCATCGGGGCACATTGCCGGTGCCCGCCCCCCCAGTGTGTGCACTCTGTGTGCGAGCCGCCTCACCTGAGCGCAGTGGTGCAGAGCCCACAAGGCTCCAAGGCTCCGGGCACCTTTTGTTTATTTAGAGTCCCCACAAGGGCTCCGGGGGCCTATTTGTTTTACGAGCCCTGAGAGGCTCAAGGGGCATATTTGTTTTGTCGAGCCCGCCGAGGCTCCTACGATCCCTGGGGGCCATTATTGATAGAGGGGGCGTCGGGGCACACTGCCAGTGCCTGCCCCTCCTGCTAAGTGCTACCTTCGCGTTTTGGGCCATAAATTAGTTGTCGAGTCCCCCGAGCGGGATTCCAACATCTTGGGGCATCATTGTTTGAGCCCTAGAGGCTCCCCGCCCACATTGTTTGTTTAGAGCCCACGAGGCTCTTGGGGACATGTATTTGGTGTTGAGTCCCCTGAGAGGGACTCCAACTTGTTGGCCCTGTCAAGTTCTACAGCTGCCCAGCACTTAGTGGGTAGCTGCTACGTTTAGGCCCCCCTGACATTGCGACACAGGGCGTCCTAGCCCCCGAGAGGCCAGTTGGCCTGGGGACAGTTTGAGTACATGCTAAATGTGATTTATGCGCAATTGTTCTTTCCTACACCGCTGAATGTGTTTTCATACATCATGTGTTCCTCCTGCACCTCTGAATGTTTTAGGCATCATGTGTCTTTCCTGCACCTCTGAATGTGTTTTTGATGCCTCATGTGCCTTGTTCTTACACCGCTGAATGTATGTTTATGCATCAGGTGTTTTCCTTCCCTACACCTCTGAATGTTGTGATGCATCATGTGTAATATTCCTATGCCTATACCCCTAAATGTATGGTGATACTTAGGTGGTTGTTTTTCTCCTAGTACAGGTGTTGCTAGTGAGGCCCTGGTTCCCTGCGTGACATTCTCCTAAGGTGGTTAGGGTTGCGTAGGTGGTACTTACCTGTTACCAGTAGTTACTGGTGGTGTGCTTTATTTTCTATTTTGGTTCTGCAATTGTTCTATGTGCTAAGGGTTATCCCTGCAAAGTGCTAATTCTACCAAGTGCTAGTTCCAAAAGTGTTTATTCTCGACAGTGGCGTCTGTGGCCCTGTCCCATGTACCTTATCCCCTGTAAATTCTGCCCGTGCCTATGGCACAATGTAAGTGTGTATTTATTATCTAATGAGTTTTGTACAATACAAAGGCTATTTTTACATATAACCTTGTGTGGAGTTTCCTTTGTGGTGGGCCCTGGGTGTTGTTGCTGGGGGTGCGTGCACAAACACTTAACTCACATTGCCTCCGAGTTTAGCCTTACTGCTCGGGTCACGTTACCTAGGGGGAGAGCAGGGGTTATCTTGGCGTGTGACTGTCTTGCCCTGACGTGGGAGTGGTGGTCTCTGACTGACTTTGGCGCAAGCCCTGGCCAGCCAGGGATCCCATTTCTAACACACGCATTGTCTGTGCCTGTGCACCATACAGGCTCCATGTAGGACCCGTGGAGCATCAAGGACAACTGATTCTTAGGGTGAAGTAGTCACTCCCCTGCATTGGCAGGCACCATAATGCAACTGACTGGTCTGCTGATCCTGAGCTCCTATGGACTTCCAAGGCTCCAGAAACACAGGAGGTGGGTTCCTATGTTCATTGAGGTCAAGCTGCCACTCACTGAGTTTGAGACTAGTAACCCTCATCTGTACTGCATAACCCGAGCCCCTGTGCACCGCATACATTTGGAAATGCATTTGCTTGTTGGCATTCCCCAACTAGTGTATTGGGCTTTTGATAGCCCCAACTTCTGCACAGATTTCATACAAAAGACTTTGGACTCCTCACACTGTGCCCTGCAAGCTGTTATTTTGTGAAACTGCAAGAGGTCCCTTCATGAATCCTGTGCCTTCGGCCTGTGGGTCCATTTGAGGGATAACACTGATTTTTTTGGCTCCCCTGGTTACTCCAGGCCTTCCCTGACTCCCCTTGCTGTGGTGAGTCTCCCGGTCCTTGCTGTCCCAGACAGTGACCTTCCTCGATCTCCTTCGTCGGTTGCCACTGCCAATGCTTGTTGGTGCTCCTGCTGGACACCGACCCCTCAGCACTCGACATCATCGTGGGACAGCTCATATCTGCTCTGGTCATCCTCAACGTCGCCTGGTCCCCATGGCTGCAGAGTCAAGGTCCCCCTCTTCACACCGGAAGCATCCGATATTGGTGGGCATTCATCTACCCTGCCCCTGGTTACTCCTGAGTGACTCAGAATCTGTCCCCTTTGCTTTCAGGTTCCTTTCTTCAAGAATCCACTTGTGGGTTCCATCGGACACTTTTCTTCTTTCCAGCAGTGGCATTTCTTTGAAGGCTCCTATTGAGGACGACAGCGGTTTCCAACGCCACTTCGACCCTGTGCGCCCGGCTTCCCTGGGATAGGTAACTCTGGTACTTCAGTATCCACGGGCGGGGTGGCTCTTCAACCTTCTATGTTCTAAAGGGTTTCTTCGTAAACCCCTGGGAGGGGTCCTTGAACACTAACACTGCAATTCTCTCATTAAATTGTACGTAGCACGCAGTCGTGTTCTCACACTGCACCCGTCCTCCGTGGGGTCCCTCCTTACTCACCTTGGGTGGTTCTTTGGGGTCCCAGTGATTCCACAACCTCTACACACTGTCTTGACTTGAGTCGTGGTTCTTATACAACTATTTTAGCATATGGTTTGGTCTCCCCCTGGAGCCTACTGTGTATTAGTGCTACTTACGATAGTTTCTGTGCTACAGTATTGTGTGCTTTATGTTTATCTGCATTCAGCAGATACTGTGAGGTATTTAAGGTATGTTATAATAACAAAGACAGATTTGTATAACACTGTGTGGTTCTCCTTTCATTTAGCCAATACAATAAGGGTGCGTTCTGGTAAAACAAGCTGCTCAACATTCCTTCAAGACTAAGCCTGGAGGCTGCTCTCCACAGCTACCACTTGGATAGCTTTTTAAAGTTATCTTTGACCTCTTAAATCACCATAAGGGTTGTTTGGACTGGTGCAAGGGGCCCACTTTAATTAGTGGACATCATATGCCAGGCCAACTTCTCACATGTCCCTATACTCATAATATCCAAGCGATAATGTTTAACATCCAGATTTGATAAGGATACAAATGTGGTGCAAGGGGCTTGTAAATCTGCCCCAATATGTTTTACATGCTATGCCATTGGAAATCCCATGCAAATAATTTTGAATACCCCAACATTGTGATTTGTGTATTTTACAAGCATTTAGGTCGATTGATCCCTTCACGCTTCATTACCAGGCCATGCCCACAACATTAATATTTTTGAAACTCTACCACACAAAAAAGTTGCCTGAACTATTAAGTTTCATTTACCAACTCAGACACCCTTAATATCATTGTTCTTTGAAACATGCCACTGTGATATGTGTCTGCAGGTGAATTATTTATGTTCTATGTTGAACATAATTCGCCAGTCTTTTTGTGAACTGAGTCCTCAATTATTAAATAGGAATGTGTGCAACTCAGCTTGCTGCCTAGGGATTTTTAATTATTTAAAGTGACGTGCAAGCGCCAATGCTAAGCACACTCCATGTCCACATACCAATTTTAGGTCTGGCGTTAGACAAGACATTTGTTCCAAAAAAAGTCTTAAAAACGAAATGCATTTATAGTCATACATCCATAGAGGGACTTTGTGTCAGCCCTCTTCATCCATTTGTCAGTTGAAGTATATTTCACGTGTTTTCACGCCGACCATAGCCCACAACAAGGTGCAACCCCTCATCCCTTTTCAGCCATTGGCTCTTCCCATTGGAACATATGATATTTTGCCCTATTACTGTCAATGCCCCTCACGAACTCAATGGGTTATTAAGGGGAGTGATTCGATGCAATGCTTCTGACCCAGATAGATGCCCATCATTTAGTTCCCTCAAACAAAATGATCTGGCCTACTTTGCAGAGCAGCTGTTTCTGTCTGTACAAAATATTTTCATATTTATAAAAATGTTTAAATATTGGCCAAATTTACCTGACAAAGGTAACAAAAAATCCCTGTGGCCGTCGCTGGATTTACATAGGGACACCACTTTTCCTTTCGAAACTTTGCTTTTACATATCAGTGCATTCTGGGAGTTTTAATTTTGGGTCATTGTAATTTACAACTATTTGTGCCTACAGAGCTGATCACAATGGTATGAAAAACAAAAGTCCAGGATGGTAAATTGGTATCCTGGCGACATGAAGCCATCTGATCACCCAATGTTTACATAAAGATAAGTGCTCCAGTGTCCTGCGGATGCACACCATGGAAGATAAAGCAAGAGTCAGGGGGCAGATTTACATGCCCCTTGCAAGACTTTTGTGCCGCTGTTGCGTCACTTTTATAAGACAGAGGCGGCATAAACAATGCGGCCAATTAACAACGGGATGCATCTAGCGAGATGCGGCAGGTATAATGTATCTAGGGTGGGCGTTCCCATGCAAGAAAGCCTTGTAAAAGTGACGCAGTGAAATCCTCAAGGGCATTTTGCTAATTTTATTTTGCTACATACATTGCATTTAAGGAATCACAAAATTTGCGATTCCTTAAATGCAATTGCAAAATAAGGAAACGCAAATTTTGAGATTCCTTATTTTGCACCAGTTTTGCTTAATACACATATGGCCCTATGTTCGCAAATGTATTCTTTTCGCGAAAAAAGGCCCACATTTCTTTTGTTAGCCACTCATATTTCACTGCCTACAGTTTGAGGTTTTTCTTTGCTTTTTCAGTTAAAAAACGGGTACTCACACCAGACAAGAGGCAACAATACTCCTGAATGTGTTACATTGCCCGAAGAGCAGTTAGGCACGCAAACCAGCTACATTTGAAGCAAAGTTTAAGGGTTTTTTCAAATAGCTAAACAATTTAGAATGAGAAGCTGCAAAGGAAAGCTTGGCTTTGCAGTATTGAGCAAAAGGGACCTAAAACTGCTCTGTACAGTAAACACAGCTGCACAGTGACATGCCCAGTCAATCTTGGTAACTTGAGAAAATGATTTAACGGAGTATCTCAACGCGCACATATAACGAAGAGACGCAATGCTGCCGTCATGGACTTTAATTTACAACTCATTGGTGGCCGGTGTGTTGGTTAAATAGGATCAGCTAAAGTGCATCAAGACTGCAACTTCCAGAATTCTTTATGCTGGTGAAGCAATCGCAGGAATGGAGCGTTGTGTTCTTGGCGACATGAGGTCATCTCGCGAACCTACGTATAACGGTGCCAGTCTAGCATATTGTCACTCGGCATTTGCCTGTGTGCCTGAAAAAAATCATCATACAAAGTTCTGATTCTGGTGTCCCCAGACATTCATTATGTCGAACGAATCCATATACATGGGTTTATGAGTACTTTGGTGACGTCAGCATCCTAGAGTGCTAAGATGTCTTATTTATTCTCAAATACAAAACTGTCTTATCGAACAGCTAGAGTCAAATTGGTATTAGACGCATGAATGAATGAGAAACTGTAGAATATATTGAGGTTTTGCAAAAATATTGTGCCCTAATGTCTTGTGGCCTTATACAAGATGCCACGGATTTAATTTATCTAAAGGTGTTACTCATATCCTATAAAAGAATGCAAAAAATTGTGCAGGGCCCTTCACTCCTCTACTCTCCCAAAGAAATATGAGAGGTCCTCATAGCCCTTCTGTCATGTGTGACCTGCAGTAAGTTATGTTGTTCCTCTTATCTTGATACTGTGTGCACGAGTCTGTTATTTATAAGGTTTCCTATGCAGCTGACACTAGAAAAAAACGGCTTTCAGCAGATTGTACTGTGTGATCTTGGTCAGAGTGATCTTGTTCACCTCACACCTACCCTTTCTAGTCACAGTGGGGCATATGTACAAGCCCCTATAGCCAACACAGCGTCACCTTTTACCGACGTTGTGGTGGCGATAGGCGCTTAGCCTTATTTACAATGCAGCGTTAAGCCACTTGACGTTGTTTCATTAAGGCATCCTTTCACGCTATGCTTAGCGTGAAAGGGGTGGACAGTGGGTGTTGCTCTGGGCGTTCCACCGCAACACCCATTGATTTTGACACTACCCCTATGTACAAGAGTGGCGTACATAGGAGGCAGCACCGCAATTAATACCAGTTAAAACCTGGTCTTAAGTTGTCGAAATGAGGAGAAATGCTTTATTTCTCCTCGTTTTTGCTTTTCAATGTGTGCTGCCTTGTGCATCACACATGGAAAAAGCAAAATACCATGGATTGTTTATGTACAGGAAGGTGTCCCTTCCTGTACATAAACAATCCTTTAAAAACAAAAGGCAATTTTTTGACTTTCATGTGTGCTGCACGAAGTAGCATACATGACCGTGACAGAATAGCATTTTAGGATTGTTTATAAGCAGAAAGAGACACTTTCCTACACATAAACAATCCTCCCCTGCACGCAGACACCCTTGCACTATGGTGCAAGGGTGCCTGCGCTGGTGCTAAGTTGCTAAACTTAGCGCCATGGCAGGGGTAAATGCAAGGCTGCACCACATTCTTGTAAATATGGTGCAGACTTGCATTTCAGAAGTGGCGGAGAGAGGCGTTAAGACAGGAAGGCTAACGCCTCTCTCCACCACTTCCTTATACATACCCCCGTGATTTTAGTCTACCTGCAGCTGACATTGCGTGTGAACCCTGATATTTGTGACTCTAGCTGCATGAGTATCTGATCTTGACATTAGGGCCTGATTACTTTTGGCGGAGCTGCGGTGCAAACCACTGTGCTACCGATCTGCAGAAGGTCGCTTCTGCCCACCCGCCAGATTATGACATTTAAATAGTCTGTTGAGCAGGCGGCGTGGCGGTCCATTGGTGGTGCCGCTTTCAAAGGCAGCGGTGCCTTAAAAAAGGCACTGAAATCAAGTTTGGTTGCCATGATGCCGAAGCCCAACAGCACCTGCTCTGCAGTCTCCCTCTGGCACTCCAGCACACGGCATTGGAAGGCCATGTGTTGTTCCTGGGGGTATTGGGGGAGTGCTGGGGCTGTGGGTGCCTCCTGATGGATGCTTTGGGTAGTGTGTGGGGTCTCCTTGATGTAGCTGGGCTGCCGTTATCCTGAAGGTGAGTGGCAGATGAGGTCAATGTTGTCTTGGATGGTTTGGGTGTTGATGCTGGTGTTGTCCTGCTCGTCATCAGTGAAGAGTGGCTGGGACTGCTCTGCAGGAGGTGTTGACGGTGCCCCAGCGATGTGAAGGGGAGATGGTGTATTACAATGTGTCCACATGTATGTAGCCGCATGGTACATGTTGACATTCAGACAGCATGGCATTGTACATTGTGACAGTCTGTAGATCTGGGCGAGGACCCAGAGTCATTTTGGGTGTGCACTGTGCTCTGCTTGATTTGCATGTGTGCCATGGTGCTCATCTCGACCCGTTCCCCCAGTACCTGGTGGTCACTCACCCTGTTGCGGTTGTGTTGTGTCCTGTTGAGCATTGTCCGATCCCTCAACTCCGGTCGCAGTCTCCACACTGATGACTGTCGACACCACCTCCTCCATGTCATCCAGCTCGAGCTGTGGCGCTAGGTCCCCACCTCCAGTCTGTATTGCTACCTTCTGGTTGGCAGAGAGTTTATCCTTGGTCCTCCACTTGTTGTCATTCCATCGCCTCTTGACCTCGCCCATTGTCCTCTTGTGATCCCCGACGGCATTCACCTTGTTTAAGATGTCCCGCTAGATTCCATTTTTGGTGCCCAATGACACGTTGGAGGTGACAAACAGTTGCTGATGTTGCTCCATCATCTCCGTGACTATGATCCTGTTTGCCTGCGGACTGAACTATGTCTTCCTCTTCTTGTCCTTGTCCTTCCCTGTTGCCGAGGTCCCGGGCTGGACGTCCGGGGTGCTTGTGGGGTTGCGCTCGTCCACTGCGCCTGCTCCGGCTGCCACCATGGTGCTTGGGTGTTGGTCAGTTTGTGTTTGGGTGTTTTTTCAACTTTTATGGTGATTTTTCCCACCTGCCAGGAGTGTGTTGCAGGCCTAGCGCTGCTTATCGCTGATTTCCTCATCGCGCTTTGGCCCATGGCAGGTTTTTTGGTGTTGTTTGTGTTTTTGTCTCCATCGAGGTTGTTGTATCGCGGACATTGTCCCCAGTTTCGGCACAATATCGCATGATACAGCCACGTTGTGAATTCCACGTTGCCACCGGGTTATTTTTCCACGATATGCTGCGATGTTGAAAGTTGCGTTACGCTACTCTTGCGGTAGTTATCACAGGTTCTTGTGAATATACCCCATAGTGTGTAATTTTGGGTCGTGACAGACACTAGGTTTCTCATTACGAACAGCCTGCTTAATTATAATATGTGTAGTAACTCCTGATACATTTTGGCTCAGCGGATTGCAGCAGGTGCGATTAATATCACACCAGGCAACTCAGGGCCAGTATATGATGGTGAGTTCTCTAGAGCAAATACTATGTGTGATCTTGGAATCTGTGAATCTAAGGCTATGTATGATCTTAGATTAATAGCATTTCTGTCCAGTACAATGAATTAACTGAGCTGACATACCTGTGAAACTCCATTACCGCACTCACTTTCAGCTTCCAGTCTTGTTTGGCTTGGACAGCTGGTATTGGGTTACAATTAAAAAAACTGGTCATGCGATTTCGTTTTCTTCTCATTCCTTTCTCGCTTTCAGGGCTCATAAAAATGTAAAGTAGTTTGTGACAAACAGTGTAAATTGTGTTCTTCTTGCCTAGAAATAATCGATCATACTTTATGCGTGTGTCTGAATTTGCTCAGTTTAAGACAAATGATATGGTTATAGAGCAGTGAGTACTGTACAGGGCGAATCAAAGTAATCAATACGTTGCGAAATATATAGATGCTGTTTAAAGGTGGTCCAAAGAACATTGTACAGTTTTTGTCATAGATTAGAAATGGTTTGCACTAATGAGTTATGTTAAAATTCCGTATTGAACTAGGTAAGCTGATTTCTCGTTTTTATATCATCATGTTGTTCTGAAGAACATATATTTCTGTTATAAATATATTGTAATGATTTTCACTTAAAGGCAATAAACTTAGTACCTACTTACCACTGTGTATAAACTTGTGGTCGAGATCCTGGCACTATGAGATCGTGTGTGTGTAAACTATGTATGATCTGCTGTTCGTTACTCTGAATCTTTGTGTGATCTTGGTCTTGTGCAGCTAATTCAGAGAGTGATCTAAGTTGAATTAAACCGCTTTTACCATCTCACTTGTAGATTAACACACAAACTGTGCGATTATGGAATCTGAGTGTCTGACACTGTATGATCTCTCTTGACTTATTATGACTCTGACACTATCTGCGTTCCTGAAGTCTAAGTACCAGATATTGTGTGTGCCATTTGCCTCTGTATCTCAACATTATGGGTGATCTTGGTATTTGTGCAGCCAACAATATGTATGGCTGACAGCTCCATGAGCCTGACACACTATGTGATACTGGTTGAACCTGACACCTCTCCTATAGCCGGTCTTCTTGCAGACGTACACCAGCAGACTCTCACAGGATTCCCATCCTTCTCTAGCACCAATCGATACTGCCTTTTGTCGTAACCCATTCGGGGCCGCCGGACAAGCAGTGGCTATTGGGTCAGAATCAAAGGGTTTGAAGTCATTTGCCGCTAAGGTCCTGTCCTGTCCTACTATGGCTCTGACAACAGGTCCAAGTATAACTTCTTAAGCACTTGGGGGCATATTACCAAGGGAAAGTATCCCCGCTTTCTCAGCGAATTGTGCAGAGAAAGCGGCGATACTGCTAGAGCCCTATTAACAAGGGCATTTTAAAGCCTGCCCCAAGCCCACTTTGCATGTCGGCGATAAACATCGCTAATGACATGCAAAGTGGGCGTTCCCACGTCCAACCACATGTAAAATGTGGTTGGAGGTGGGAACACCCTATTACCAAGGAAGGCGATGGGAGGAAAAGACCTGCGATAAACTCATTTATCTCAGGTCTCCCAACGCCTGCTCTGACCAGGCGTTAGGCATTGATAACATGGGGGTATGGATCATAAAGCTGAATCCACCCCCCAAATTATCAAGGCCCACATTAGTGCATGAAAACAACGTTTGTTTTCATGCGCTAATGTGCTATATCGCCGACTATCGCCGGATTTCTATTCGCCTGCCTGATGCGCATTGATAATTGCGTGCTAAAAAGGCGATGAAATCCAGCGATAGCCGGAGATACGGGAATGTGCGTTGTGCGTTTTCCAACGCACTCCTCGGTAATATGTCCCTTGATTCTTTGTAGTAGCGATTACAAGCAGTTACATGCTTCTCAAGAAGGTAGTGTGGGGGTGTTCTATCTCAGGAATCAACAATCACACAGCCTTGCAATAACTCCAGTTCAACCCAGTGCTGCTCTTTCAAGAAGAAAACTACTTTATTGCACATAAGAACTGAATATTACACACAAATATAGGCAACGCATATTTGAGTGTCCTGGGCACTGGTAGGCAGGGCTGCATCTCTATCTGCTATCTCTCCACTGCTCCCTTGATAATAGTTAATGTGCCTCCCACCTCCCCCTGTGAATAGCCCAATAGCGTGATTACTTGAAGGGCTGTTCCAAGTCCAGGTGCAGAGCTCTCCTGTTTAGGTATTGGTGTTCAATATCTCACAGGTCACTAGTTTTAGTGTACATACAATTCAGTCTGTTCTTACCACTGGTGTTGGGACAGTCCTTCATGCAGTCACCTAGTCTTGGCTCAATGTGCTTTTTCTTTGCTGCACCTGCTGCACACACCCAGGACCTCCGACTGGGGTCTCATTTCTGGCTGTGAAAACCCACGCGGCACACCCAGCTTCAATGGTCCTGCTTCTTTACATCCCTGATGGTCACTGGCCGTGGTCAATCAGGCATGGGTAGTGATCTCCATGGAAGGCTTGATCTCTGTGTGGAGCAGGTGGTCCCTGCAAACTCACGGTCTATGAGATAGATGCAGCCATGCACATGGCTCTCTCAGTCTTGTGGTGCAGCCAGACACTGGCCTATCCCCTTCTGGCAGTGTGGCAACATGCATACCGATGTACTTCTGTATGACCACAAAGGCTAGTCGTCTTCTGGGCAATACAGCCACGCACAGACTGATCCTCTTCTGAGCAACATGACCAAGTACAGGACAGTCACCTCTAGGCTTTGTAGCCATGCACTGCCCAGTTTGCACTCATGTCACAGCTTGGAACAGATGAGAGTGATCTCAGGATGTGTCATCACAGTTCCCACTAGGAACAGATTCCAGGGAGACTGAAGGCTGGCAGGTGCAGGGGTATACCGATCACTATTCGCAGTATGGCTCTTATGGAAGCTACACTGGCACTGGGAACCAACTGTCCCTTGCACCAATTGGACTAATCACTCCTGCAGGGTGGGAAGGGTCCTATACTCTCTCAACATAAAGGCTGGCTTCTGGTCTCGTCAGGACATATATACAGTTCTTTGAGCAAGAGGTTGGGCTGGTTGATGTCCCCTCATCTCTGGGAAGCTGGTTATCAGACATACTCCAGTTCTGGATATACAGCATAGCATTCCCTTCTTTGTTTCTAGAGAACTTGGAACTGGAACAACAGTAGTGTAGTGGGGTCCCACTTTTATACAGCAAAAGCAGCTAGGAGATGTGTATCCAGTGTGTCTACGTTTGTACTGATTTGGAACATCTCTCCTTTCAAGTGTCCTTTCCACGCTGCTCTCCAGACATAGCCATGTTAAAGCATGATTCTTGTTACAGCCCAGCACACCCACAACAGAGACACAATGAGGTGTGAGGTTTTTACACCTAGTTGTCATAAGCCAACTGAAAGTAGAGTTAAGGAAAGAAAAACGGCTGGGCTACCTTGCACAAGAGTCTTCAGTCCTTCCCTACATCCCTACAATCCACTAAATGGCAGTTAAGGAAGAGTAATATGCCGGTCCTTTCTCAGCTAAAGGCCTAATATAATTTTTTAAGTGTCCTTATCCTTAGCCTCATGTCAGAGTCTAAGGTTTCTCCTTAGAGCTTCAGGAATGTCAGTAAGCCACTTCCACTCTCAGGGAAAAAAACTCACTTCCATCTTGTGGAAAAGGCCAGACCATCCCACAATCCTCCATTTGTAAACACCATGTATGTACCATGCAGACTACATAAACAAACATGGACAACATACATTTTGTTTGTTAGCAGTTGGATTTGGAAAAGGGTATAGAAGCAGTCCTTTACATGATAGGGTCGGTAGGACTCCACTGTAGTGACAGTGATTAAGAGGTCTATGGATGCACAAATCATGCTAAACCCATGACAAAGACAGTAGTCCACTGCCAATCAATAGGGGAAATCGTGGTGAGTCCCTCCAGGTCATAGGACAGTTCTAGACTGTTAATTATGTTAAGGGACAGGCCTAACCACTGTGCATTTGCTAGATTAGCATGCTGCCAAGGCCAAAATAAGGAGCCAGTATAAAGCTTACACGCAATGGGGCTCTCATGCTTGGTGAACACGACTGTACACCATGCAGTGGACATTCCCCTTCTCTGTTCCTTGCAGCCTGCCTCCAATACAAGTCTGGGGTGGGTGGCAGCTACTCATTGTGCATTCCCTCTGGATATAATAGAGAACAACAGGAGTATAACCTATAGACCGGATTGAGATCTGGGTATATATATACGTTTTAGCAACAATATCTCAATCGGAATTCAGTGAGGAAGACTTTACAAGGTAGCGAAAAAAGGAGCACTATTGGCATAAAATGGGGTGGCAACCCAAGGGGGCTTTGTGCACTTGGTGCTCGTGAAGCAAAGAGTGACGACGTGAGTGACAGGTGGGACAGGGCCGTCAAAGCCTTCCTACAACCCTGCAACAGGACCTGGACCCCACTATCTGTGAGGCCTGCCCTGCCAATTGCTGCCAATCTAGTCCTGGGCCCTTGAAAGCTGGCTTCTGCTGGACAGAACCAACAAAATCGACGCAATGACGACTTAGCACCAATTAGAACCAATGCATTGCCCTTCGACGCAGGAGCCAAATTACAACATTGCCTTGACTGACTGTGCGGGTTGATGATGAGCAGCGCAGCTCGATGATGACGTAGCATCAGCATCGTAAAGGGGTTTATCAACAAAGATTCATCCCAGGTGCAGATTGGAACTTACACATCGAGCATTAGATGTTGACGCTTGCTCCATCCAAGGTATTGTTTCAGCGGGACATGCATGCGTCCTGTAGCCAGCCTGCCCTCCATCGCATTCATCCTAAACTTTGAATTCAACCCGCTCCATCGTGTCCTCATGTAACCCCTAAGTGCTATATTTTTTTAAGCCCTAATTTTTGATTTATTCTTTAAAAATTCATAACTCTGATTGTACTTATTGGAGTTTTGTCAATTGATTTTACTCATAAAAATATAAGCCAGATTTCTAACCTTGTGTGGAGACTTTTGTGGTATTTTCATTGATTGTGTAACTGTATATGCGTTGCACAAATACTTTACACATTGTCTCTTTAGATAAGCCTGACTGCTCTGTTCCAAGCAAGCAGAGGTTGAGCACAGGTTATCTTTTAGTGTGTATCTAGCTTAGCCGGATTACAATGGTGGTTCCTGCTTGTACAGGGTGCGTATTTCGACACAGAGGAGTCACGGTTCCAACAGATATGCACTGAACTTCTCGTTTTTTCTCCATGGTAGCTGCTGGTTTTACTTTTTACATTTTATTTTTTCATCAGGTTCACATTTTTCATGAAAAACGTAGGTCACACGTGAGGTTAGAAACTGTACTCACAAACACATCGTCACTTGGAAAATGGGCTACAGTGAATCTTTAAGCAGTGACATGATAACTTTCATGCTGATTAACCTAATTTAATTAATGCTTGATGACCACTAAGCATTGTGCTATTTGAGTTCTGCTGATATTCACAAGTGCTGTTTTATTTTTGCAGGCGCACATTTTCATTTCAGCAAGACGCCTTTTTCATTTATTTGCCGTAAAGTACTGTTACTTAACGAAGACATCTTGTTAAACCATAAGATGCAATTTCAGCCCATTGAGCGGTGAGCTACTGTTATTTGTCAATTCCTTGGTAAAATATCTTTAAGCGTAGGCAGCAGACATGGGCTCAGACAACCCTAACTTTTTTATGCATTTGTTCTACAAAAACTGTTCTCACTACAGTATGGTGATGTTGGCGGTCTAGCCAACTTCAATATTCAGCAGCAGAAGGGGCTGGGTGAAGTTCTCTTCCAATGCCAACATCGCTATGCCAGCTGATCTCACTGGCCGCTTCCCAAATTCCCTGTGGCATACCACTCATCTGAAATGCAGAGCTTATAAAACGAAAAACACAAAAAAACAAATGTTATCTCCTCTGGGGCCACTTTTCTTCTTTGATGTGGAAAAATGCGTGTTTTGGACTGAAAAGTAGTGTTCTGAGCAGGCGCCCGTACTTGATGGATGAATTGATTTCATCTGCCTCTCTTCACTGGCGGGATATGCATTCCCAAGTACAGCTGCCTGCTGCCCGGCAGGGCCCTGGCATGCACCGTGTAAACGCTAGGAAAACTCAAAAAAGGACTAGGGAACACGTCCCTTTATACATCAATTAATTGTAACTGGGAACATTTAAGCACAGATTGACGATATCTTTGCATCTGCAGCGTAAAATGTTTGCTCTTTTGTTTTTATAGTATGCTACAAACTTCGCTTTATATCCAGAAAGGCACCTTAATTGCTAATAAAGATAAAGTAAGATATCCTCACGTGTTTTACCTGCAATGGAGGTATTTTTAAGTAGCCTCCCTGCTGGCGACAGACTAACACATTAATATAAATTAATTTTAGATATACATTGGCAAGAGTACACATTTATCATGCAGTACAGCGAAAATGTTAATGGTTTCATTTAGGGTTCGTTATTTAAATAAACAGTACTGTATTTAGTATTTACATGCATGTTTTCATAATGATATCCTGACCTGCATGAGAGGGAGCTCGGACTACAATGGTGGTGGAAATTGACACCCACAGCCAATAAAGCAGGGGCCATAAAATAGAATAACGTTACACTACGCTGCTATTTTCGGCATTAAGGATTATTGTGAAAGAGAAAGCTTGGTGACTTTCTTGGCTTTTTTTCGTCTTTGCGATGGGTAATTCACAGAAAGAGATTTTAATGCATGACTCTTTTTTCTGTACTTTCTTTTATCATTTCTTCACTAAACTCTGCGTTTCTTGATACTTCTTGGTATTTTTTTATGAAAACAGTCCTCTAGTACCTGAAAATCGTTAAATCTGATGAAAATAATATAACATTTAAAATCATTAAAAAAAAAAGTCACATAGACCTGACACCCTTATGAGCTTGTCCCAAAAATCTTTTGCCTACACCCCTCCTGTTTTGCTGTTTTGCTGAATTCATTTTTGTTGGCTTCAGGACTCTGTGCACTTTACCACTGATAACCTGTGCTGAAGTGTTTTTGCTCTCTCCTTCAAGCATGGTAAAGTTCCCCTACACCTAAATGGCACATTACATTTACTTGTAAGTCAATAGCGAATGCTGCTATATGTACCTAGGGTCTGTAAATAGAATGCCACTAGTGGGCGTGTAGCACTCATTGTGCCACCCACTAAACTGCTGGGCCTCCCCCCTCCTTGCTGAACTTTTTTTGGGTTAGTTGGGGTTAGTGGGTTAGTTCGCACTTGGGGCTCCCTCACTTTTTTCACATAAGCTATCCAAGCCAAATTTGAGTCCTTTTTTCCCAACATTCTGTTGATTGTAAAGGTAACCAGGGATTCTGGATTACCCTGGAGTCGACTGAGTACATAGGCAAAATATAGGTAATTTTTGAGTTTTGAGGGAAAAATAGGAAAAAGGGCTTTGGATACAAGTGTCTGTTTTTTTCCTCCTAAACAGGGCATCAACTGATACTTTGCTGAGCTAAAGTCACCACTCTCCTAGCCTTTCAGTAACATGCAGAGCTGAATAAACCTATTTTTTATCACAGTTTTGGCATTTTTCAAAGAGGTAGCCCATTTTCTCTGTTTTGTGTCTTCAACCTACTTTTAGTTTGTGGTGGAAACCGTTGTGAAACCCATGGGTGATCCAGAAATGCTATACATTTCTAAACAGTCAGCACATTTCCAAATTCAGCAAGGGGTTGTGTGTAAATCCCACAAGGTTTTCCCAAAGAAACTAAGGGCCCGATTACGAGTTTGGCGGTTCGACTGCCTGACTGCTATCACAGTAGTCCCAAGATCACTGCTGCGGTGAAGGTCTCCCCCCAGGAGTATTACGAGGTTCCCTATGGGCCAACGGTGGTGTTGCTAACAGTGGTGTCTTTTTTCATATGTGTCAATTCAGGTGTGTATAGTTTGACTGCAGAAGGATTAAAAATACACATTTGCAGGGACATAACAAGCTCTAGGAGCCTCCCTGCAACTGCTCATCTGAACTGCTGGATTTTGACCTACTTCGACCTGATACTGAGCCTACCTGAGCCCTGCTGGCCTCTACTTGAGTATGTTTCTGACCCCCAGGTGGTGCTCCCAAGGTCACGGACCCTTGGTTGACATCAGTCTGAGCTCCTCATAAAAACAAAATGCGAAACCCCAAAGTTTGTTACAGTGAATGGGCCCCCTTATGCAGAGACTATGCTGCCCACAATGACTGCCACCACAAAGCTCCGATGAAGGCATGCTATGATGGCTACAGTGATGACCATCTACAACACTCTCCCTGCTCCTCGCAGCCTTCTTCACCATGAACAGAACTCTTCCTGATGGACTTTGAAAAGGTAACTCTTTTAGGGGTACTAGTGTTGTCCCTGTATTCAACCCATGCTCCATCACAATCGGCCTGACCTAGAGACTTTCCCTTGGTTTAGCATAATCAAAAGACAGCAAATCAATCAATCAATCAATCACGACATTTGTAAAGCGTGCTACTCACCCGGGAGGGTCTCAAGGCGCTGGGGGAGAGGGGTATGTTACTGCTCGAACAGCCAGGTCTTGAGCTGCTTCCTGAAGGAGAGATGGTCTTGCGTTCGCCGAAGGTGGGTGGGGAGGGAGTTCCAAGTCTTGGCTGCCAGGTAGGAGAAGGATCTTCCTCCGGCGGTGGCTCTGCGGATGCGTGGTACGGAGGCAAGGGCGTGGCTGGTCGATCGTAGCTGGCGGGTGGGCGTGTAGAAGGTCATGCGGTCGTTGAGGTACTTGGGGCCCAGGTCGTGGAGAGCCTTGTGTGCGTGGGTGAGGAGTCTGAATGTGATTCTCTTGCTGACGGGGAGCCAGTGCAGGTCTCTCAGGTGTCCGGAGATGTGGCTTTGTCGGGGAATGTCCAGGATGAGTCGTGCGGAGGCGTTCTGGATGCGTTGGAGTCTTTTTTGAAGTTTGGCTGTGATTCCGGCGTAGAGGGTGTTCCCGTAGTCCAGTCGGCTGGTGACGAGAGCCTGGATAACGGTCTTCCTGGTTTCTGTGGGGATCCATCTGAAGATCTTGCAGAGCATGCGCAGGGTGTTGAAGCATGATGAGGAAACTGCGTTGACTTGACTAGTCATCGAGAGGGAGGAGTCCAGGATGAAGCCCAGGTTGTGTGCGTGGTCCTTGGCTTGGGAGCGGTGCCCACGGCAGGGGGCCACCAGGAGTCGTACCAGGCGGCGGGTGATGATCCCAGGATGAGGACTTCCGTCTTGTCTGAGTTCAGTTTCAGGCGGCTGTTCTTCATCCAATCAGCGACGTCTTTCATCCCTTCGTGTAGGCTGGCTCTGGCGGTGGCGGGGTCGTTGGTGAGGGAGAGGATCAGTTGGGTGTCGTTGGCGTAGGAGATGATGTTGAAGTTGTGTTGGCGTGCGATGGCTGCGAGGGGGCTCATGTACACGTTGAAGAGGGTTGGGCTGAGAGAAGATCCTTGTGGTACGCCGCAGATGACTTCGGTGGCCTCGGATCTGAACGGGGGGAGGCGGACTCTCTGGGTTCTTCCGGCGAGGAACGAGATGATCCACTCGATTGCTTTCTCTTGGAGTCCAATGTTGCTGAGGCGTTGCACTAGGGTGCGGTGGCAGACAGTGTCGAACGCCGCAGAGAGGTCCAGGAGGATGAGGGCCACTGTTTCTCCGTTGTCGATCAGGGCTCTGATGTCGTTGGTGGCTGCGATCAGGGCGGTCTCGTGCTGTGGTTGGCCCGAAACCCAGACTGCGAGGGGTCGAGGGATCCGTTCGTCTCGAGGAAGGTGGCGAGCTGTCTGTTGACGGTCTTCTCGATGCCTTTGGCAGGAAAAGGAAGGAGCGAGATGGGACGGTAGTTCTTGAGGTCGGTGGGGTCCGCCGTTGGTTTCTTCAGGAGGGCGGTAAGCTCGGCGTGCTTCCAGCTCTCCGGGAAGGTGGCGGTGTGGAAGGAGGTGTTGATGATGTCCCGGAGATGGGGTGCGATGATGGCGTCGGCTTTGTTGAAGACGTGGCGTGGGCAGGGGTCGGTTGGTGATCCAGAGTGGATGGAGTTCATCGTGCGGGGGGTGTCTTCGGTGCTGATCGGGGTCCAGTTGCAGAGGGGGGTGGTGGCGGTCGTTGGTTCGATGGTTGGGTGCGTGGTTGGTGCGTTGAAGCTGTTGTTTATGTCGGCGATTTTGCGGTGGAACAACAAGGTGAGTGAGTTGCAGAGGTCTTGCGAGGGAGTGATGTCGTTGTTTCCGGCGCTGGGGTTGGAGAACTCTTTGACGATGATGAAGAGTTCCTTGCTGTCGTGGGCGTTGTTGTCCAGTTGTTCTTTGAGTGCCGTCTTCTTGGTGGCGCGGATCAGCTGATGGTGTTTGCGGGTGGCGTGCTTGAGGGCGTTCCTGTTGTCTGTGGTCTGGTCGAGCCGCCAGGCTTTCTCGAGGGTGCGGAAGTTCTTCTTGGAGTCCTTGAGTTTGTCGGTAAACCAGGGGGTTTTCTTGCTGCCGGGTCTGCTGGGAGGGTTCTTTAGTGGTACGAGGTCGTCAGCGCAGTTGGTGAGCCACTTGGTGAGGTTGCTGGCTGCTTCGTTGGGGTCCGTTGTGCTGGTGGGAGGGTTCTGGTTGAGGGAGGCGGTGAGCTGCTCGGCGGTGATCTTGCTCCAGCTCCGGCGGGGAACCTGTTGCGGGTCGTGGTGGGTCGTGGTCCTTCTGAAGCTGAAGTGGACGCAGCTGTGGTCGGTCCAGTAGAGTCCAGTGGAGTCGCTGAAGGAGATGTGCTTGCTGGATGAGAAGACGGGGTCAAGCGTGTGGCCGGCGAAGTGGGTGGGGGTGTTCACCAGTTGCTTGAGTCCGAGGTTGGCGAGGTTGTCCAGCAGGGTGGTGGTGTTTCTGTCATTGTTGTTCTCCAGGTGGAAGTTGAGGTCCCCTAGGAGGATGTAGTCGACGGAGGGAAGGGCGTGCGGGCTGATGAAGTCTGCGATGTCTTCGCTGAATTGTGTGCGTGGTCCCGGAGGTCTGTAGATGAGGGTGCCTCGGAGGGTGGTCTTGGGGTCGGTGTGTATCTGGAAGTGGAGGTGTTCGGCGGCTGTGAAGGTTTCGTCGGAGTTGGTCGAGATGCGGATGGTGTTCTTGTGTACGATGGCGATGCCTCCTCCCGTCTGGTTGACGCGGTCCCTCCGGGTGATCTTGTATCCGTCCGGGATGGCTATTGCGATGTCGGGTGCTGAGGAGGCGTTCATCCAGGTTTCTGTGAGGAAGGCGACGTCTGGTGCTGTCGCGTCGAGCAGGTTCCAGAGTTCCACGGCGTGCCTGTGGACGGAGCGGGTGTTGAGCAAGATGCACTTGAGGTGGTTGTTGCTGGTGTCTGGCTTGGCGGGGGTGATGCAGGTCCGGAGGCAGGTGAAATGGCAGGCTTGGCAGGCGAAGGGTCCGTGGGTCCGTCTCGGGGTGGCTCGGTAGCAACTGGGGATCCGGCCGGTGTTGAGTGCGTTGAGGGTGGTGGGGTCGTACGTCCGTCGTGTGGGCTGGCGTTCTCGGGGGCCAGGGGTCCTGGCGCTGGGCGTGGTCCAGGCGCGGACGGGCGTAGACGGGCTTGCCTTTGGCGCGCCTTCGGCGCACCATCGGCGCTCCCGCTGCGCTCCCGTGCGGAGACCTCCATAAATGGCGAAGTGGGAGGGAGGAGCAGCTGGGAGGCGGGAGCGAGGTGGCCAATGGGCGGGTTACAGAAAGGAAAAAGGGGGCGGGCCGCAGGGGAGCAGAGGCGGGGATCGGGGACGGGGAAAGTGGCGGGAAAGGACAATGGGACGGCGACAATTCAGGGGCACAGAAGGCACAACAATACAATCACAGGGGCACAGGCACAGTAGGCACAACGAAATACCAATGGGCGGGTTACAGAAAGGAAAAAGGGGGCGGGCCGCAGGGGAGCAGTGGCCGGGATCGGGGACAGGGAAAGCGGCGGGAAAGGACAATGGGATGGCGACAATTCAGGGGCACAGAAGGCAAAAAATACAATCACAGGGGCACAGGCACAGTAGGCACAACGAAATACCAATGGGCGGGTTACAGAAAAGAAAAAAGGGGCGGGCCACAGGGGAGCAGCGGCGGGGATCGGGGACGGGGAAAGCGGCGGGAAAGGACAATGGGATGGCGACAATTATAGGGCACAGAGGGCACAAAAATACAATCACAGGGGCACAGGCACAGTAGGCACACGAAATACCAAGTCAGGGGCACAGACAGGCAAACAGCTTGCAGAACGGCAATTCAATCATACGGCTGTGCGAGGCAGCAGCGGGGGGGTCAAGGGTCCTGGCACTCACGGAGGGAGCTGCGCGGTGTGTGGAGCGACCGGCCCTGCAGGCAGGGGCAAAGGTCACATAGGGACATAGGGCAAAGGGCAAATAGTGCTTTTTTCCCTTTTAGACACTATTTTTACTATTATAATAGAAATCGCATATCTCCTGTTCTACTGATTGACTTGACTGCTTTCCAAATGTAAGCATATTCAAGAGTACATGACATTTATTTTATTTTAACCACAGCCAATCATATATGGACTTACTTCTTCTTAAAAATCAGCACCTAATTTTAATTAGCTGTTTATTTACATCATCCAATGAAATCTGTGATATTGTTTCACCAACTCCCGTCCTCCGTTTTAACTGCCTTTCATTTTCAAAGCATCTGCTCCATCACTGGGTGAAGTGTGCATGCTGTGTTCTGATTAGCTGAGTGTTTCTAACTAAATGTGGCATTAGACTTTGTTAAATTTTGTGAATGTGCGCGCCTTTGGCAAAACGTGTTTTAGTGGGGCCAATCTGCATGGAACTATTGAGGTCTTTTGAGGTTCTTCTACATGTAATAACAAAGTTGTAAGATTGCTGTTAAATTGACCCTAATATGACCTTCCCAACAACCCAGAGTAAGAAATATGTGGTCAGACAGGCCTTGCAACCCAAGCCCATGTCTAAAAATTGATAGGTCACAGGTGGGGTTACACTTAGCCCGAAGACAAACATGAAAACGGGGAAAACCCAGATCGATCCCACATCACCCAGTGATCACGTGCTCCCCGTGCTGGACATCTGGACACATACACACTGGCCCACATTGAGTCTCCACAAAGCCAAGCGCCTGCCTATCAGATGGTTGAATTTATGGTTCATGACAAGGGCTGGATTTACATGCTCTACAACTTATGTGTAATTGGTTTAATGTACTTCAAGAACTGCATATAAGCCTCTGCACATCGTGACAGTCTTCAGACATGACTCTGATGCTGTTCTCCTGGTTGCTGTTAAACCAACTTGTTCCTGTTTCGTCAAACGCCCCTTGTCCTTTTCACTTTTTCAAAATAAATTCATATTTGAGCAACATTTTGGCGAGGCAGCCAGGAGAAATTGGTTTATCAATCCAGACTGCTGCCGAAGGACAAGGACTCCTGCCCAAACAGATTCCCATCTGTGCAACACGTTCGGTGAGCAGATGCTTTAATTGATTAACATTTCTGCAAAATCCACTGGGCAGAGGTCCATCTGGAGGCCGCCGTCGAAGTGTAAGAGACTACATTTGACCCTTAGTCCCAGTATGAGGCGTGTGGCAACTCAGTGCGTGGATCACTTTTTCCTTAGTCAGCATGCAAGGGAAGGTGAAGGTAGTTTATAGTTTAGTTTGCTTAGACCAGTGGGTATCACACAAATGGTATATGTAGGCCCTGAATGTGATATAGGTTTGCTAAAATTATTTTCTTCACATGGACCACTGGGCATCACACAGATGATGCACATAGGCATTATTTGGACCCTCATCAAGCAGGATTTAGACCAGAACATTCCACGAAAACTGTTGTCCTGGCAGTCTTGAACGAGCAAAGAAAGGGAGCGGACCAGGGTACCACCCAGGCCCTGTTGCTCCTTGGCCTGTCGGCTGCCTTCTACGTGGTAGACCATCAGCTTAAGGTCGATCGTGTCGGCAGCGCTGGGCTCCAAGGTTTACCACTGAAATGGATCACCTCTTTCCTTAGTAATCGCACCCAATGCTTTCGCCTCGCCAACTTCAGGGCAGAACAAACAAAACTGACATGTGGGGTCCCTCAGGGATCCTCGCTGTCACCTATTCTTTCTAATCTGTACATCCTCCCCCTGATTCTAGCCTTGCGTAAGTGAAAGGTCGTGGTGTTTAAATGCGCAGATGACCTCCAGTTGATCTTTAACATCGATCCATCAACCTCATCTATCACTAATTTTCAGTCTATAATGAACTTCATTAGCAACTGGATGAATGCCTACCAAGTTAAACTAAATCCAGATAAAACAGACTTGATTCTTACTGGCGGCGCAGCTAACCCGTGGAACTCCAGCTTCTGGCCTCCATCTTTGGGGAGCTCCCCAGCTCCGGTCTCGTCAGTAAAAAGCCTGGGAATTATGATCAGCATTGATCATAATTGACCACCAAGCTAACTTGACAAGGTCCAAGTTAGCTTGGTGGTCTCAGCATGCTTTTTCCATCTGTGAAGAATCTGGAAAATCAGCAGATTCCTTTCCATCGAAGGCTTGACCCAAGTGGTTCTCGCCCTGGTCATCTCACAAATTGATTACGCCAATTCCCTGTACGTAGGCATTCCTGCGTACCGAGCACATCGCTTACAACGGGTCCAGAATCAAGCAGCTAGACTCATTCTGGGACAGCCTAAGCACTCCCATGTCAAACAACTGCTGAAAAGTCTTCATTGGCTCCCTATTCATCAACGCTGCCTGTGCAAGCTGGGCTGCACTATCCATAAGGCCCTGTCAGGACGTGGTCCTGCTTTTATCGATTTAAACATTCAGCTGTATCTTCCCTCTTCTGATCTACGTTCTTCCAAAAAGAACTTGCTGGTTTCCCTCTCTTTCAAACGGAAGAAACACGGTGGCCTCAGATGCACGATCCTGGCCCCCAACTCTGGAACACCCTCCCTCCCCACTTACGCTCGGTGGATTCCTATACTCAATTTAGGAAATTACTTAAAACTTGGCTCTTTTCCCACGCTTACAACTGACACTCACTTACTGTCTGGTACGGCGACCTTTCCTGGCCATAGTGCCAAGAAACCGTTTGGTGAACGTGCGCTTTAGAAAGGATTCTTAACATAACATAAAATAGGCCCTGGGTGTGATATTTTTTAGGATAAAGGAGTTTTATTAGGAACTGACCATTTCTTAAAACTGCCTGTGAGTGAAAGAAGTGAGGAACTGTTTTTTTTTTGCTTGGAGTCCTGGGCATCACACAGATGGTAAGCATGAACCCTGGGTGTGAAATAGGGTGTAACTTGGACACTATTAAAACATTCAGACCTTGGTGAATAAGGTGTAGCTTATGTCTGGCCAAGGAGGGCCTATAATTGTCAGGTTGTTCCTAAGTCTCTGTGCTATTTTTGCCTCTGGAACCATACCGACAGACTATCCAGCTCACTTTGCTACGTCTACCACAATAAGGTTTCCCTCTTTGTCCGGCAGTAGGTGCTAGGAGTGGGCTAAGATTTTTTGGGACAAAGTAATGATTTTTCTGTCAATTTTTTCTATAATATTTTCATTAAGGTTTTCATTTTGATGTATTGTTGATGTGGTGCTGTTACATTTTGCAAGTGTACTTTATGTTGATATGTTATGTCCTGTAAGTAAGTTTATGTGTCTATGAAATAGCAACCATTTTTTCACACAAGTCAGAACCCCATATTTGCTATTCCGCTACTAAAAATCAACTCGATTTGTTCTGAACTAACCATTGCACTTTCTTGCAGGTTGTTATTATTTAATTGCATTGTATTTGTTTATTGTTAAGTGTTTTTATGTGATGCATCGATTTCCGTAATCGAGCTCATAACTAGTAGCTGTTGGCAGCACAACCCAGTGTACACATTTCCCCCATGATCGGAGTAGAATTTGGATTTCTTTAAAACTCAAGAAAGTCACAAGTTTGCAAACTCTTTAAAAAGTTTCCTAACTCATCATTGAGTCACTGCTCGACCCCATGCAAACTAATTCCCCATACAGGCTAGTAAGCTAGAAAACACTTCCATGAGTGGCAAACACATAACAAGGCATACACATTCCCCTAGCCTGAGGTGGGGAGCATTCAATACCAATATAATAGAACACACATACAGACCAGTTATGTAGGTCAAAAGAGGGCTATACAAGAGACCCTACAAGAAGTATGGGCAATCTTCAAGGTGGCCCCATCCTGCAAAGTTGTCCTCGAACCCGCAAGCAAGGCATGTGCACTGCCCCCACCATACACCAGCAGGGAGCTGCTCTCTCTGATACCTATCAACCCAGCTGCCCCTGCGCTGGGTTACACCAATCCACCAGTCGAGGAAGCCAGTGGGCCCCTCACCAGGCATCAAGCCACCAGTCCCACGGTAGTGAGACTATCAGACTAACCAGCCCAGGTGAGTCCAGCCCCCTCCCAGTCTGGGGCCAGGCTCCCCTCAAGCTCGACCCCATCCATCGGTCATGGCCCATCAAGCCCCAGCTGAACAAGGTGCACATACTCTAAACTGCCCCACTGAATGCTGTAAAGTCAGAGGGATGTTTATAGCAGTTCTAGATAATGACACTACCAGTGGGGGGGGGGTGGATTTTGGGGACTCAGCCCCCCAAGATTTGACATTGAGATGGAAACCATAAGATATGCTCCCCCAGGGTATGCTCAGGCTGCAGAGGAAGCATCAGGGAGCAAGCATGAAGTCATAATGCTACCAAGGAAAACTGCACACAGCCCGATTGAAGGAGGCAACCCAGGTGGGAGTTAGAAGAGAGGCGCAAATTGAGAATAGAGAGAGAAAGAGGTCTTGCTTGGGAAACATAAAGGAAGGGGAGAACAAAGCACCCTTCCTAGGAGGAAGACAGAGCTAGGCCCTGGGCTCCACATGAGGATGAGCTTGGTAAGCGAAAGAAGAGAGATTCCTAACAGAAATCCGAAATCAACCTGATTGTTGGCCTAGGTAAATGGCCGACCAAGATATAAGAAATAAGACTAGCCTTATTGAAACACAATTAGGACATAAGAGAAGCTGAATGGCATCTTTACGCATGCCTGAAGAGAGCCAGAACGTCTGCCACTCCCCCCGAATGTGCCAGCCAGACAAACTGATTCCAAGTGAGATAGTGTCCAGAAAAGAAAGCAAGGCTTTTTGGTGACCATTTTGCCACCTGCTAGTCCGCTGGATCTAAAGGGAGGGCCATTACGATAGACCCTTGCGGAGGAGGGATTCTTCAATCCAGAAGCTTTTTGCTGTCATGGAAGACTGCATCCTGCACAGAGGGGGATATCCACGGTGAAACTTCCCCTAGCTGCAGGGATGTCTGAGAAGATAGGAGTGCCACATTTGGAGGAAACAGACGGAGCCACTCCACAATAAAATATGTCAACTGCTACAGAAGGGTTCTTCAGGGATCATCCATGTGCCATGGGCCCATATGGTCAAAGAAAGGCTCAGGAACAAACTGGGAAATAACTTAGATAATGGTGACGTCAAAAGCCTGCTCAGCAGCCTTATCAGACCAACGTGGTGTTTTCCTGAATCCGCATCCCAGCAGTCACGCTGACCAACACCGAGCATTCAACTACTTTAGACACCAGATATAGACAGCCCTGAGGGAGATGTTCCCTGACCATCAAGACATAGGAGGATTTATGGCAGAGAAGGTGAAGCCTGAGGAGACCGTGACTGATTTTCTAGATAGAATGAGGAAGTGATCGGGAAAAGAGACAGGCCAGCCTTGAACCAACACTGGTCCCCAAGTTGCATTCTTCCGCAACATCCTCAAAAAGTGAATGCCCACTGAGATACCAAGCAGACTAGATAGCTTGGTAGGACTAGAAACTAAACCTTGATGAGAAACACAGGCTCACAGATTAAATTATTACTGAAAAAGACAGGAGAAGGACAGGGAAAATCAGAAGCAAGCCCACAGAGGCACTGCCAAACGGGTCCAACAATAAACTGAAAAAGGGGGTTGTGTTGGCCTCAAACGTACAAATAACAACTGCCTTGAAGGGAACTGTGCCTCAAAACCCAGGACGTTATCCATCCAGCCCTAGCAGAAGAGGTCAGGGAAGGAGGCTACAGCCAGGCATCATAGAGTGCCACTATTCTCACAGAATGGGCCCCATGGCCAACCAATGGCACCTAAAAACATATCATAAGTAGAAAGGAATAACCCTCGGACAACCCCACCAAAACCAAGCCCACAGCAATGCAAATACATCGTACCATCAGCCTCAGGGAAATCAGGCAACATAGAATCCGCCACAGCAGGGGCTAGGTGGTTGGTCGAGCACCTAGCAACACCCCAGAAGACAGGGATCCCAGATCAGCAAGGATTGGGGCGACAGCAGGGAGGGGTGACTGTATGTGGAATTAATGCCCTTGCACAATCTCAGAATGCAAACATGCAGTAAGTCCAAACGAGCCCCTCAAAATGGTGTATCTTTTTCATATCCATTCCAGATAAATTTCCTAACCTGCATTCACAAGCAACTTTAGGGATATTGACTTAGACTATATTGACTGGGAATTCCCACTAGAGTTCCCATCCATATGCCCACAGGGGTCTAAGCCTCTCTCTGCTGATGATCCCCTGGGACGCGGTTGGCTGGCAAATCCCCAGAGGGGAGACAATCCAAAGAGGGGGCAGGACGGCCCCCAACTGGTGCATAAAAATGAGCTATGCAGCCCCAGGTTTTCCACCAAATGGAAGCCACCTTACAGTTCCAAAATGCGGCAGATGTTCCAGTGTTGGGAGTCAGGTTTCACACACACAACTAGGACAAGGGTGTCCTCAAAACCCTGAAGCAAGCAGCCACATGACACCAAGTCAGTAGAGAAAATCCATAAAATCCACAGTCAGTCAATTTCATTGAGGCCAGAGAGGGTTGCATACCTGTTGTTAGCTAACATGGTTTGTCTTAGCTGATGATCGTATTTGCTAGGGTATGTACACAGAGGTTGATTGAATGTTTTGCAAAAATAATCCACGGGCAAGGCAAAAATTCTACTGGGGTTTAAAGGCCTCTCCTCACGGGACCCTAATAGTCGTCCCACGGTAAATGGATGATGAAAATTCACTACCAAGCAGTCTCCCTTAATGGTCTTTGTTGAGGGACCAATCCAGCCAAACATTCACACTGTTAAAATCGTGTTCCTCTCTGCTGGAGTAAAAGTTTTGGGGACACCAAGCCAGTGTGCAATTTTATTATGAACCTATTCCCGGGTTTCTGGTTTGGTGGACTTTAAATGAGTGCATGAGTCTTTGAGTGGGCTGTCAGTGGGTGCATGAGTCTCTGAGCGGGTGTATGAATGGATGCGTGAGTTTCTGAATGGATCTATGAGTGGGTGCGTAAGTGTCTGAATGGTTCTGTGAGTGGTTCTGTGAGTGTCTGGGTTGGTCTGTGAGTAGGTATGTGAATGTCTGAGAGGGTCTGTAAGTGGATGCATGAGTATATGAGTGGGTCTGTGAGTAGGTACATTAATGTCTGACTGGATCTATGAGTGGGTCTATGAATTTCTGAGTGAGTCTCTAAGTGCGTCTGTGAGTGGGTGCATGAGTCTATGAGTGGGTCTGTAAGTGGATGCATAAGTGTCTGAGTGGGTCTGTGAATGGGTGTCTGAGTCTCAGAGTCTACCTGTGAGTGGGTATCTGAGTCTCTGAGTGAGTCTGTGTCTCTGAGTGGATGTGTGAATAAGTGAAAGAGTGTGAGTGGGCCTGTGGGTGAGTGCATTAGTGTGTGAATGTATTTTTTGGGGCGATATTCGCGAATATAACACTATGTTACATCAGTGGCGTCACTAGGGGGGTGCGGCGGGTGCGGACCGCACCGGGTGACACCAAATCATGGGGTGACACCAATCTGCACTGCAGCCTCGCCTCTGCTCTCACCTTTACTGTCGCTCCCTGTGCAAGCTTGTTCCTCATGCTGTTCACACTCGCCAGCGTCTCGCAGGAGATCTGCAATGCTTGACTGCAATTTTCTTTGCTCACAAGGCAACTCTATAGCAGCCTAGCTCATCTGAGGGTGCATGGTTTCCTATTTTTCAGTATCTTGCACAGTCTTCAGTTTTCCAGTGAACCAGTTCCAAATTTCAGCTTGCTCTTCAGTACAGTGGCACCTGTTGCTCGCACTCATACAAATCCAGGGAAGACAGGTGGAGTAAGAGAGAGAGGGAGACAGAGGGAGCTAGAGGGAGTAATACAGAGAGAGAGGGAGACAGAGGGAACTAGAGGGAGTAAGACAGAAAGACAGGGAGCTAGACAGAGAGAGGGGGCTAGAGGGAGTAAGACAGAGAGAGAGGGAGCTAGAGGGAGCAAGACATAGAGAGAGGGAGGAGGACAGAGAGATAGGGAGCTAGAGGGAGTAAGACAGAGAGAGAGGGAGCTAGGGGGAGTAAGACCGAGAGAGAGGGAGACAGAGGGAGCTAGAGGGAGTAAGACAGAGAGAGAGGAAGCTAGACAGAGAGAGGGGCTAGAGGGAGTAAGACAGAGAGAGAGGGAGCTAGAGGGAGCAAGACATAGAGAGAGGGAGCTAGAGGAAGTAAGACATAGAGATAGGGAGCTAGAGGGAGTAAGACAGAGAGAGGGAGCTAGAGAGAGCAAGACGGAGAGAGAGGGAGCAAGAGGGAGTAACAAAGAGAGAGAGGTAGCTAGAGAGAGCAAGACAGAGAGAGAGGGAGCTAGAGGGAGTAAGCCAGAGAGAGGGAGCTAGAGGGAGTAAGACAGAGAGAGAGGGAGCTAGAGAGAGTAAGACAGAGAGAGAGGGAGACAGAGGGAGCTAGAGGGAGTAAGACAGCGAGAGAGGGAGCTAGAGGGAGTAAAATATAGAGAGAGGGAGCTAGAGCGAGCAAGACAGAGAGAGAGGGAGCTAGAGGGAGTGAGACAGAGAGAGAGGGAGCGAGAGAGAATAAGAGAGAGGGAGCGTGAGGGAGGAAGACAGAGAGAGAGGGAGCTAGAGGGAGTAAGACAGAGAGAGAGGGAGACAGAGGGAGCTAGAGGGAGTAATACAGAGAGAGAGAGGGAGCTAGACAGAAAGAGAGGGAGTAAGACAGAGAGAGAGGGAGCTAGACAGAGAGAGGGAGCTAGAGGGAGGAAGACAGAGAGAGAGGGAGCTAGAGGGAGCAAGACAGAGAGAGAGGGAGCTAGGGGGAGTAGGACAGAGAGAGAGGGAGACAGAGGGAGCTAGAGGGAGTAAGACAGAGAGAGAGGGAGCTAGACAGAGAGAGGGGGCTAGAGGGAGCAAGACAGAGAGAGAGGGAGCTAGAGGGAGCAATACATAGAGAGAGGGAGCTAGAGGAAATAAGACATAGAGATAGGGAGCTAGAGGGAGTAAGACAGAGAGAGGGAGCTAGAGAGAGCAAGACAGAGAGAGAGGGAGCAAGAGGGAGTAACAAAGAGAGAGAGGTAGCTAGAGAGAGTAAGACAGAGAGAGAGGGAGCAAGAGGGAGCTAGAGGGAGTAAGACAGAGAGAGGGAGCTAGAGGGAGTAAGACAGAGAGAGAGGGAGCTAGAGAGAGTAAGACAGAGAGAGAGGGAGACAGAGGGAGCTAGAGGGAGTAAGACAGCGAGAGAGGTAGCTAGAGGGAGTAAAATATAGAGCGAGGGAGCTAGAGCGAGCAAGACAGAGAGAGAGGGAGCTAGAGGGAGTGAGAGAGAGAGGGAGCTAGAGGGAGCAAGACAGAGAGAGGGAGCTAGAGGGACTAAGACGGAGAGAGAGGGAGCTAGAGCGAGTAAGACAGAGAGAGAGGGAGCTAGAGGGAGCAAGACAGAGGGGGAGCTAGAGGGAGTAAGAGAGAGGGAGCTAGAGAGAGCTAGAGGGAGTAAGAGAGAGAGAGAGGGAGCTAGAGGGAGTAAGACAGAGAGAGAGGGAGCTAGACGGAGAGAGGGAGCTAGAGGGATAATGATAGAGAGAGAGGGAGCTAGAGGGAGCAATACAGAAGGAGAGGAAGCTAGAGGGAGTAAGAGAGAGAGAGAGGGAGCTAGACAGAGAGAGGGAGCTAGAGGGAGTAAGACAGAGAGAGAGGGAGCTAGAGGGAGTAAGACAGAGCTAGAGGGAGCTAGAGGGAGTAAGACAGAGAGAGGGAGACAGAGGGAGCTAGAGGGAGCAAGACAGAGAGAGAGGGAGCTAGAGGGCGCAAGACAGAGAGAGGGAGCTAGAGGAAGTAAGAGAGAGCGAGGGGAAGCTAGAGGGAGTAAGACAGAGAGAGGGATCTAGAGGGAGCAAGAGAGAGAGGGAGCTAGTGGGAGTAAAACAGAGAGAGGGAGCTAGAGGGAGCAAGACCGAGAGAGAGGAAGCTAGAGGGAGTAAGACAGAGAGAGGGAGCTAGAGGGAGCAAGAGAGAGAGAGGGAGCTAGAGGGAGTAAAACAGAGAGAGGGAGCTAGAGGGAGCAAGACAGAGAGAGAGGGAGCTAGAGGGAGTAAGAGAGAGAGAGGGGAAGCTAGAGGGAGTAAGACAGAGAGAGGGATCTAGAGGGAGCAAGAGAGAGAGGGAGCTAGTGGGAGTAAAACAGAGAGAGGGAGCTAGAGGGAGCAAGACCGAGAGAGAGGAAGCTAGAGGGAGTAAGACAGAGAGAGGGAGCTAGAGGGAGCAAGAGAGAGAGAGGGAGCTAGAGGGAGTAAAACAGAGAGAGGGAGCTAGAGGGAGCAAGACAGAGAGAGAGGGAGCTAGAGGGAGTAAGAGAGAGAGAGAGGGAGCTAGAGGGAGTAAGAGAGAGAGAGCGGGAGCTAGAGGGAGTAAGACAGAGAGAGGGAGCTAGAGGGAGTAAGACAGAGGGAGAGGGAGCTAGAGGGAGTAAGACAGAGAAAGAAGGAGCTAGAGGGAGTAAGACAGAGAGAGGGAGCTAGAGGGAGTAAGACAGAGAAAGAGGGAGCTAGAGGGAGTAAGACAGAGAGAGAGGGAGACAGAGGGAGCTAGAGGGAGTAAGACAGAGAGAGGGAGCTAGAGGGAGTAAGACAGAGAAAGAGGGAGACAGAGGGAGCTAGAGGGAGTAAGTCAGAGAGAGAGGGAGCTAGAGGGAGTAAGACAGAGAGAGAGGGAGCTAGAGGGAGTAAGACAGAGAGAGGGAGCTAGACAGAGAGAGGGAGCTAAAGGGAGTAAGACAGTACCTAGCGCCGTACATTTCCGACAGAGGTGGTCCATGCGGTATGTCGTGAGGGGGTGACACCATGAGTTACCCGCACCGGGTGACACCAACCCCAGTGACGCCACTGTGTTACATGGGGTGCCATACTGAGCATGCAACAAATTTGTGAATATCTGACTGGGAAAAAAACATTTTGAAATGCTATAAACATAACAGGTCTGACAAATCAATCAATCGTGGGGTTGTAAAGCGCGGTTACTCGCCCATCTCAAGGCGCAGGAGGGCTACAGATCCATCTGGGCACTGGGTTCATTCAAAGAGCTAAGTCTTGAGGTCCTTCCTCAATTGAGACAGTGATGGGGATTGCCTGAGGGAATGGTGTTCCAGGTCTTAGCAGCGAGGTAGGCGAAGGATCTTCCTCCGGTTCTGCGCCATTAAGAGTTGTGCTTGGCAGAGTGGTTCGTTGGGTGCGTGGCATGAGAGGTGGTCGTTCAGGTATGCTGGTCCGGTGTTGTGGAGGGCCTTGTATTCATGGGTTAGGAGCTTGAAGGTTATTCTTCTGTCGACTGGGAGCCAGTGGAGTTCATGCAGGTGTCGTGTTATGTGGTTGTGGCGGGGGATATTTAGGACGAGTCTGGCTGCAGCATTTTGAACTTTCTGGGGCTTGCGGAGGACTTTCTGGGTGATGCTGGCATAGAGTGCATTGCCGTAGTCGAATCTGCTGATGATGAGGGCGTGGGTGACCATCTTGCTGGATTCAGTGGGGATCCGTCTGAAGGTCTTTCAAAGCAGGCAGAGTGTATTGAAACATGATGAGGAGAAAACATTGATCTGGCAGTTCATAGTGAGCGAGGAGTACACTATGATGCTGAGGTTGCGTGCATGGTCCATGGGTGGCGGTAGTGTCCTCAGTGCAGTGAGCGACCAGGAGTCATTCCAAATGGAGAGAGCGGATCCCAGTATAAGGACTTTTGTCTTGTCTGAGTTGAGCTTGAGGGAGCTATCTCTTATCCGGGCTGCAACAGCTTTCATCCCTTCATGAACGTTTTTCTTGGCGACTGTGCTTTCGTTGGTGATGGAGAGGATAAGCTGGTTTCGGTGCAGGAGAGGATGTTGAGATAGCGGTTTCTGATGATGGTTGCGAGTGCGGCTATGTAAACATTGAAGAGGGGGAGCTGAAGGAGGAGCCCTCAGCCACTCCACAGCTGATCTCTGTGGGCTCTGAGAGGTACAATGGTAGTTTGACCCACTGTAATCGGCCATAGAGGAAGGAGCCGATCCACTCCAGGGCTTTGTCGTGGATGCCGGCATCATGGAGTTGTGTGCTTAGGGTGCTGTGGGAGACATTGTCGAAGAGGTGCAGGAGGAACAGGGCCACAGATTTGCCCTGGTCAAGGAGGGAGTGGATGTCATCGGTGGTGGTGCGGAAGGCAGTCTCAGTACTATGGTTGCTTTGGAAACTAGATTGAGATATGTCCAGGACACAGGTTGGCTTTGATGGGCGTTGATGGCTTTTTTGAAGACCTTGACTGAAAAGGGGAGCCGTGAGATGGGCCTGAAAGTCTTGAGGTCCATCGGTACGGTGGAAGGCTTCTTCAGCAGAGGGTTGATCTCGGCGTGTTTCCAGTCATCAGGGATGGTGGCAGTTTCGATGGAGTAGTTGGTGGTGTGGTGTAGCTCCGATTTGATAGTGGTGGCAGCTCTATGGAAGATGTGGTGCTGACAGGGAACTGATGGGGCTTCGGAGTGAATGCTCTCCATGGTCGGCGGCATTGGTTGCAGTGCCAGCAGTGGGATGTTCTTGGGCGTTTAAGCTGTTGTAGATCAGCTTGATCTTGTGGTAGAAGAAGGTGCTCAGTTTGTTGCAGAGGTCGTGGGAGGGTGGGACATCTGTGGTCTCACTGTTGGTCTTGGTAAACTCTCTAATGATCACAAAGAGTTCTTTGGTGTTGTGTGCATTGGCATTGAATCTGTCTTGGAGGGCCAATTTCTTTGTGGTTTTGATGAGGTGGTGGTGTGCAGTGGTGGCTCCTTTGAAGACAGCGTGGGCTTCCAGGGTTTTGCTGTTACTCCATCTTTTCTGGAGCCATCTACAGGTGCTTCTGGACTCTTGGATGGCGCGGGTGAACAAGCTTCCTTGCTTGCCTAGCAGTTTCTTGCGAGGAGCCAGGCTGTAGGAGCAGTGGGCGATCCAGTGATGGAGGTTGCATGCTGTGGTGTTATCAGTGACTTTGTTCCAGCTTCTGCAGGGGAAGTGGTGTGCATGGTGGTGTACTGTAGGTTTGGTGAAGGAGAAACGTAAGCAGTGGTGCTGGGTCCACTGGAGTCTGGTGGGATCGCTGAAAATGATGCTATCACTGGCGGTGAAGAAGGGGTTGAGCATGTGTCCTGCTGTGTGTGTATGTGAGGTAATTAGCTGCTTGAGTCCTATGTTGGTGAGGAGGGACCGAGTGATCTGGCCATTGGGGTTATCCAAGTTGATGTTGCTGAGTAGGGTGTAATCGGTGGATACGAGGGCCTGGGGTGCGATGACGTCGATGATGGCGTTGGTGAAGGGAGCCTGGGGCCTGGAGGTCTAGAGATGAGGGTATCCCAGCGAGAGTGGTATTCGAGTTGGTCTGGATAAGAAAGTGGAGGTGCTCCATGAATGGAAAACACCAAAATATTCAACCCGTTGGGTCAGGGTGCCTCTATCCTGACCCGTTTTACCTTTCTCAATCTGCACTTTCAGCCCCGGAAACCGTGTCTTGTTGCACAATATGGTGGTTGCAACTTTCTACACAGGTTACAGCCAGCCAATCACAGCATACCTGTTGCACACATACTTGTGACACATCGCAAATTATTCATGAAGTATTCACAATCATAGATATACAAATTTAGATATTCTTTACTATCTCAAAAACTACTGAACAGATTTACATCAAATAACAAAAATTAACTCTTCATGGACCAAGAGCTACTTTTCGGCCAAATTTGATGTAATTATGTCCAGCGGTTCAGGCTGTAGTTGTTTTGAAAATCCCTATGAAATTAAAATAAAAAGGCACAATCTTTTTTTACCCTCCCCCTTTTTCGTGGACTGCACTTGACGGATCACCCTGTAACTTTCCATGGGCAACGAGTTCCAATTTCGTCAATCCTGGTACATTACTCGTTGGGAGATGAAGTCCACTTTAGTTCTGAGGCCCTCTGGAGGCAAAGGGACATCATTCCCATCCAGCAGTGCACTGAGAGATGCATTTGCAGAGTGGTGGAGAAAGGGGGCTTGTCCTCCGACCACTTCTCAGCTATCCCAATGTGTGGGGCATACTGGAGGTTACAGGAGATCTTGTTGGCCCATAAGGACCCTCAACATCCAAGGGGACATCAGCCCCCCAACCAGGAGTGTGCCAGGAGGCCCATTTGCAGAGTAGTGGAGAGAGGGGGCATATTGCCTACTTTAATTTTTTTATTGTTTAGGAAAGGAGGCCATGTGGTACCCCTCCCGGACCATTTTCATCCTGCTGCTTTAAAATTCTTTTTTTTTTAAGTTATGGGGCCACGTGGCCCCCTTCCTGAGTCCAAATGCCATCCCCGGGGATCAGGTCTTTATATCTTTTTTATTTAAAGGGGAGGAGGGCCCATGCTGCCCCCGGCCGAATTTGGCCCAGGGGACCCCATCCCCCATGGCCAGGCCTTAACATTTCTTTTAAATGGGAAGGGGGCCCGCGCAGCCCCACTCCCTGGGACAACTTTGGCCCTGGTGTCCCCATCACCTGGGGCCTAGCCTCTACATTGGTGACCACGGAGGAGCTTCAAAGCCCCGTAGTCCCTGATGGCTCCCCGCCTCCTGCCGGAGCCCCTATTGCTTTGCTCACATGCTGCTCCCTGGATTTCAAAACAATGTGTCTGTTTCCCTGTTGGTTTGACAGTGGGCAGGAAAACGGACACTGTTCAGCTTTCAGCAACTGAGAGCATTTTCTACTCTTGCTTGCTGAAATCAGAGTTTGATATGGCTTGGCGGTGCTCCTGTCAGGCTATAGCAAACTGCAATGTCCCGGGGTGGGTTCCCTGGGACATTGCTGTACCCAGTCCTGGGGGCCATGTAGAGCTCCTGGAGGGGGCTGGGTGGCCCTCTTCCTTTGTTCAAATTTGCCCTGGGGAGGTGATGGGGGTCAGCAAAGGGCTCCCTTAATTTTTATACTTTAGCCCAGGGGAGGTGGCGGTTCCCAGGGCAGGAGGGGAGGCCTATGGCCTCCCCCACAATACTTTAAAAAAAGTGTGCCCAGGGGAGTTGGGGGTCCAAGAGTAGGGGGGCGTCCATGAGGCCCCCACATAATTTTAATTACCTACTGGAAGGTGGCAGTCCCTTGGGCAAGGGGGATTATCGAGGCCCCCCCACATAATTACAATTAGCCCTGGGGATGTGGCGGTCCCCAGGGCTATGGGCCGGCCCAATCGGCCCTCCCCCATTCATAACTAAAAGTGCCCCAGAGAGGCCGCACACATTAATAATTAAAAATGCCCCAAGGAGGTGGTGGGCCCCGGGTCTTTGATAAGCCCTAGGAGGGAGGCCCCATGCGTCAACCTCCTATATTTAGCATATGCCCCAGAGACCTGGCCCACCTGGGGGTTATTTCAAAGCAAGGGCGGGAGCCCATGCTTGCTTTTTTAAAAAGTTTTCCTGTGGATTCCTGGATCTACCCACGAATCTGCAGCTCATTTATCTTTTTTAAATGGCTTGGAAGCCTTTGTCTTCAAATTTGTTCACTGACATTGACAGCTGTCTTCATTTCTAGGAAACACTCAAAGGCTTCTCTTCTATTCTGCTGAATGGTCACTGTGACTGGTCTATGAAAAATAACTTTATAATGTGGAGCATTAAGATATCAAATAATTAAATGTTAAATAGTTGCTATAGTTTTAATTCCAAGTAATAAAAGTGGGACCTGAATGTAACACTTTGGGCCTGCTTTAGAGTTTGGAGGTGGGACCATTGTTCTTCTGCCAGCAGCAGACCTATGCTAGCCTCTCTTTTCAAATTGAGTAGAAGCAGACAACCCAGGTTTTAAGAAAATGAATTCAACGATGGGCCTTATAGAAGTGTTCTTCATCTGGCATTGTTTGGTTTCTCAGTAGTGCTAAAAGGCATGTTCTCCTAGGATGAGCCGAGTTCCCCCAAAAATAGAATAAAAAAGCAATTATAGGTTAACTTATGTCAGGTAGCCTCAAACTTTCAAATCAAATATCATAACAACACTAATGTTAAAAATTGCCAACAAACAAGGCCCTACTTGGTGCAAGGTCTGCCATCTTTAGTGATATGCATATATTTGACAGCACCGGCGAGTCCTGGGATGAGTCACTTAATCTTGGGCACACACTGGTGATATAAGGATGTTATGTCCTCACTGCTGTCCTGCGTTACAACAGCTTGTCACCATATTCTTTCAATGTTCACCGCGAACCTTGAAAGAATATGGTGACAAGCTGGACTGTTCCCATGAGGCACAGGGTCAAGACTGATTTGCATATGGCCAGGTCTAAACTGGGTGGCATGGTGAGCAAAAGAATGATGGATATAACCCAGATCTCTTGACTGGGGGTGAATGGTTTGATTTGTTCTGCATTCTGTCCATCAATTGTGTGTATTTTGCTTTCTCGCCCTAAATGTGCCAGGTATGCCCAGACATGGGTCCTGGGCTCACTGTGCCACTAGAATCAAGCTATCCTGGCTGTAGAGGGCTGAAACCCCGAAACCGGTCCTTGGATGCTTGTTTCCGGTCCAGGGAGGGCCTGGATTGGCAGTTCGAGCTGGACTGTTCCCATGAGGCACAGGGTTAAGACTGATTTGCATATGGCCAGGTCTAAACTGGGGTGGCATGGTGAGCAAAAGAATGATGGATTTAACCCAGATCTCTTGACTGGGGGTGAATGTTTTGATTTGTTCTGCATTCTGTCTACCAATTATGTGTCTTTTGCTGTATTCTCACATGGCAAAGGAAGATAGCATGAATTTATAGAAAATGTGTTCTCATTTTACCTTCTGAAGTCCCTTCCATAAACTCCATGAAAAATCATAAGAGGGAACAATTTTCTTTCAAAGAGGGTACATTAAATCTCAGCAGAGGGTCAGTTTTTTCCATGAGATAAATTTGCATCAAATCACACCACCATTTAAAAAAATAGAACACAAGCAACCTAGGGCCGGATCAGGGAGGGCCTGCCTTGGTAGTTTAGGCTGAACAGTTCCCATGAGGAGCATGGTCAAGACTGATTTGCATATGGCTGGGTACACGTTGAGTTGGCATGGTGAGCAAAAGAAATATGGGTTGGGTGCTACCCTGAGCGATTGCAAGTGGTTAGAAAAATTGCGAGCATTCCTCCCATCCTCTTTTGTGTGTTCCTTTTCATGACATCATCTTTCTGCACTAAAGGCACTGTAAGTGGAACATGATGGCTTTTGCCGCAGGTAGTGATGATGCTGTCTCCTAGCAGGAGTACCCATAACATGAACACAATAAGTACAGGCCCTGCACCTGACTGTTATCAGCCTTCCTGGATGGGTCACTCAAGAAATATCAAAAGTCCAGGGCCCTGCCATAAAACCTTTCTGCAACAAATGAATCTGCTGACCACCCCAATGTCATCACCCAAATTGTAGTACTCAGGAATGACTAATTAGCAGCTTCCTCTGCCAAAGAGGTCACACTGACAGCTTACCTGGAATTTTTAAGCACAACTCTGTTTTCTTCCCATTCATGCTTACGTGTTTGGAGTTGCAGACATCAGTTAAGAAATGCAGGCAATATTCTTCCACTTTCTAGGATTCCCTATTAACAGGTCCACCTTATGCAATGTCAAAACTAGGGAAAATCTAAAATAAATTCCACTGGCTCCAGTTTACATGTACACACAGTTTGATAGCTCAGATCGAGGGTAAACAACCATCAAACATGCAGGGGACATTCACATCCCAACAGCTTGTAAATGAGTGGACTGCAGACATGCAAGGGATAGACAATTTACTTACTTCATCTTTTGTTTGTCTAAAGCCTCTTGAGTCTCCTCAGTTCCTCTGTTATATGTGACAAAGTACACCACAGTACTTTAGAGAACAGTGGTATAGGCTTTCCAGAAACTGCCTTTAAGAATTAAATATTTCCTTCTCGACCACAGTCAACAGCTCTGCCTCAGATGTGTTCATGCCTTGCGTGCGGACACATCTAGAATGCTTCCTCTCTTGCTGTTTAGCTGCTGCCTTCACCTTCTTGGCCAGGTCCTTAAAAATAGGAGCGACATTTCTACAGGTTCACTAATGAGATTCAAGTCCATATCTGATTAGTTCTGCATTGGATGGGGTGAGCTGATCACAAACCTCTTCCATGTGTCTTTTCTCCCTCCCCCCCCAAGATTGGAGCCTGCACCAATTACATCACAGAAAATGATGAACTTCGGGATGATTTTTGATAATAGATATTGAATATCTGGTCATCAACTTAACTCAGTTGTCTAAGGCATCTAAATCAACATTTTCATGATGGGGAAAATCCATGTGCTCCTGCTAATTGGCCACTTGGTTAAGATTGTTTTAGATTTGGCTATGAGATGCAAATAAAACTGCAATGTAACTTACAAAAGCCATTTTAATATGCTCACATGCTTTAAAGACGTCACTATTAGACACAGGGGCGGCTCCTGCTTTTAAGCAGCGGAGCGTTATCCCATAAATAAAAGCCCCAGGCCAGAGCTGGAAAATAAAATGTAAAGTTTATTACCATTTTATTTTTCAGCAACTTGCCTCTCCTGAACTGAGCATCAGGACAGGGTCGGGCCATTGCTGCTGAAAAAATGCATGTTTTTTTGGCCTACTATCTTGCCACGGCCAGCTAGGTATGTACATTTTAAAACTCTCTAACCAAGCTGTCGTAAGACAGCTGCTTCAGCGAAGGCTAAGGAATCCAGTACTCTCGTGAGTGCTGATAGACGCTGCTCCCACCAATCCTAATGCTGCTCTCATGCTTCATGAGAGCAGCGCCAGGATTGGCTTGGAAACCGGGAGCCTGCCTGCCTCGAGGAGAGAAGGATCAAGAAGGGCATTGCGTTGGTAGAAAGGGTAAGTTACTTTTATTTTTTATTTTTTTATCGTACCATATTGTAATTGTATTTCTTTTCATGTCCTCTCACCCTCACTACCCTCTGGACATGCCAACCGCCACTGATTTGACACCACAACGGTTAGTAAGCTATTCTGATATGACTTTTGTAATCAGCTCTGAAAGTCTAGAATAAAGATTAAACCTTATGCATTAAGTGCAGTGCCTACTGGAGCACAAGTACTGAAAACCAGCAAAAGCTAGACCCACCTTATAGTCCAGTCTGGATTTTCAAAACCAACCCTCTCTCACTTGATCCTGCCACCGTTCCTCAACTTGCAAAAGAATGCTGGCTGGGCATTTAGAGTGTAAGGTCCCAAATTTTAGAACACCCTTGAATGATGCCTGATGACAAACCCAAAATACCCACAATTAATTAAACTTTCAAAAATAGATCTGAATAGACAATCTGAAAAAAGAACATTTGGTCTGTGACAGAGGAATTTCACAAATCGCCCCTCATTCACCTCACTTGCGGAATCCCATCCCAATGACTTGTACTACTTCTTTATGAAGGCAAGAGCTCTAAAGTGGTTCTAAAGTGACACACTGTGCCTTATACAGACACTAAATAAATAAAATGTAGTGGTAATTGTGCAGTTTTAAAAGTTAATCCATAGGCTAGAATTCAAAATGTGACATGGCTGTTGCATACTAATAATCTGTGAATAATGAATTGTTACGAAATTAAAGTCCATAGGCATACATCTAGATATAGGACAGGCTTTAAAAGATTACAGGTATTTTCAAGAAAACAAAGTTCTTTGTTAAAAGTTGACACCCACCCTGATTGAAGTAGCAGAAAAAGTATAGGAGATTATCTGCTGTTTTTGCTTTGTAGCTTCCTAAATGGAACCAGGTCAGAGAAGCAGGTTTCCACTTTCCTCCCTTAAATATGTTTACGAGCTGTGGGTCCAGGTTATTGCAGAATGGTTGAAGGTAAAGGCAGAGAGGCAGCTTACGAGGGAGATATGAGCACCAGTGTCAAAAGCTTTTGAGAGGTCAATGAACATTTCAAATCAAACACTTGTCGTTGCCAAAGGCAATAAAGAGGAAATTGAACGAACATAAAAGGTATGGCAAGCGTATTATTTGGAGATTGAAAACAAAAACTAGTTTGTGGACCATGGTTTTACCCTAAGGGGTAACAGAGCCAAACATATTAACGCACCTTAAAAGATGAAATCCTTCCCACCAAACACCTTACCTTCAGTGCAATGTTAATGGATCAGCCTCTGCAGAGATCTAACTGCAACCTGAAGGTCACCAGCTTGAATATCTGAGGAGGTCGGGGTTACTCACAATTTTGACGTCAATTAAAATAATATGAGTGAGATAGTCGGTATCGCAGTGCTTGGAAATTTGGAAAACATAAAGCACAACTTAACTACACGCTTACCCATAAATATGTTATAATAATAATAATTATTATTATTAGTAGTAGTAGTAGTAGTAGTACTAGTAGTAGTATTAACTACTAATATCTATTGTTGTTATTGTTAATATTATTATTAGTAGTAGCATTGTTTTTATTATTATTATTATTATTATTAATATTATTATTATTATTAGTAACCCCTTCCATGCTGCCGTCGGCCATTGGCCGAGGGCAACGCTACCTCGCTGGTGCGGCCCCACCCCATTTTGCGGAAGTGCCGCACTTCGGCAAAATCGCGGGCGCAGTGGAGGGGTTAATATTAGTGTTTGTTTTTGTAGATATGGCTATTCTTATTCTTGTTCGCATAATTCCTTTATATACTTATTCTTATTCAGGCATTTTAAGGGATGATGCTGAACTTCTGCTCTAACATTCAAAAGATCATCTTTATCGTTCTTCCTGTTTAATTAAAAACATTCTACCCTAAATGGTCAAAAGTCCTAATATCATTATAGCCCTTCTGCCTTGAAATACTCCGGGTGTGAAAAATCCTTTCCTGGATTATACACCCTCGCCTCCCCAGCATTTCGGGTCTATTATTAGAACAGAGGCTTTTGACAGTAGGCTATAATGCAATGTTATTAGGGTAGTTTTTTTGCTGCTGTCATAATGCTTATTGTGTGTTGTCATTATTATTATGACATTACTAGTGTGGCAAGGATTCCAAGTGTGTGGCTTTGTTGAGAAAGGGTAATTGCTGTATTTTTTTTATCAAATAGAAAACAATGGAGCCACCATGATGTAACTTCATACTTTTCTAAATTGAGCAATTTGCCTCATCAATTTTCAACCATTGATTTGAGCTATTGGTAAATACATTCATTATGTTTGTGTGTTGCACGTTATCACTTGGACCTATTTTGGGAAGTTGTATTGCAAACACAGAAAGTTTTAGGGTTCGAAGACTGCAGGTATAAATACAATGTTAGCAAACAGTTTATCAAACGCTAAATGTAGGAGAATGACTTGCAATGTCACCTTTACAACTGATATTAGGGAGTACAAGAACAATAACATGTAATTTATGTATTTCCTTTAGAATGCTAAAAGCTTTCCAGAGAGACCTCTGGCTTTTCATATTTCTATATGTGATGGCTGTTACAAATGGGATACCTGGTTGGCCAAGGTTTGTACCCAGGCCAGGCATGAGCCCCACTATAGTCGGGGCTAGCTAGATACACACAAAAATATAACCTGTGTTCACCCCCTCGTAGCTTGGCACAGGTCTGTCAGGCTTATCTAAAGATGCAATGTGTAAAGTATTGGTGCAACACACACACACAGTAAGGCAATGAATAACACAATGAATACACCAATGGACACCTTTAACACCACAAACAAAGATTCAGGACTGGAGGAACACCACTTAAGGGTTCATGATTCAGTCAGGCTAGGTCCTGGAGTGGGTTCAAGATGGTTGGTACTTTTTCTGTCCTTATGGCTCTGATCAGGAGGCCAACCAGCTAGCTCAAGCAGTAACTCCATTATTCCTGGGCTTAAGTGATTAAACAGGGGTTAAGCAACAGGGCAGGCCTCTGAGGGTTCAAGACAGTCTCCAGGCAGCAAAACAGCCCTTCCAGGTTTAACAAAGTAGTCTTGTGGAGTATACAGCAGACCTCAGCAGCAGACAGTCCTCTGAGAGTCTTTCCACAGGTGCAGAAAGTGAACTGAAGAACTGAAGAATGGGTCTGACAGCCGCCTCTTTATACCAGGTGCCTTCTTTAAAGTAGGAGACGTTTGTAGAGACTTCCTTTTCAATCAATTGCTCATTCAGGGTGTTTTCAAGAGCTACTCAACAATGAGGTTCTCAAGGTGCTGGGGGATGCAGCTCTGAGTCAGCTGAAAAGCCAGGTATTGAGGCTCTTCCTGAAGATGTGCAGGGTAGGGGAGTGTCTGCTGTAGAACAGGAGCTCATTCCAGGGTTTGGCTGTGGGGTAGGAGAAGGCTCTTCCACCCGTTCTGGTTCTGCAGCTGTGCAGGGTTTCAGCTAGGGCGAGGTCAGCGGAGCGGAGGTTTCTTTGGGGTACGTAGAAGGAGACTCTTTTGTTTAGGTATTTGGATCTGGGGTTGTGGAGGGAATTGTAGGACAGGGTGAGTAGTTTGAAGGTTACTCTCTTCTCGACGGGGAGTCAGTGGAGGGCTCGCAGGTGTTGGGTGATGTGCTCATGTCATGGGATCCAGAGGAAGAGTCTGGCCGTGGTGTTCCGGGTAGTCTGGAGTTTCCGTAGCAGGGATTTGTTGATTCCAGCTTAGAGGGCGTTTTTGTAGTTCAGTCTGCTGGTTATGAGTGTGTGGGTGACGGTCTTTCTGGCTTCAGGGGGATCCACTTGAAGGTCTTGCGGGAGATGCAGAGGGTGTTGAAGCAGGTGAAAGTGATGGTGTTGATCTGTCGGGTCATGGTGAGGGAGGAGTCAAGTAAGATGCTGAGGTTCTAGGCGTGGTCCGTGGGGGTGGGCGGTGCTGCGGGCAGTCCGTGGGGGTGGGCGGTGCTGCGGGCAGTGGGCCACCAGGTGATGTTCCATGTTGTTCCATAATGAGGGGGTGGGTCCAAGGATGAGGACTTCTGTCTTCTCCGCGTTGAGCTTCAGACAGCTGCTGTTCATCCAAGCTGTGTTGTATTTCATACCTTCCTGGGAGCTGAGGCTGGTGGTTGCGGGGTCCTTTCATGAGGAAGAGGATGAGCTGAGTGTTGTCGCGTAGGATAAAATGTTGAGTCCATGCTGTCTGACGATGGCGGCGAGGGGGGCCATGTAGATGTTGAAGAGCATAGGACTGAGCGATGATCCTTGTGGTACTCTGCAGTTGATCTCTGTGGATTCGGAGAGGAAAGGCGGGAGTCTGCTCCTTTGGGTTCCAATTCAGTTACAAGCGAGGATGTGCCCACCTCCACCCCTATCCTGCAGTAGATAGCCTCTCCGGGAACATCAAATCCCTCTATTGTGTGGCTGTCTGAGAGGAATAAACAAAATCCAGCTGCCTACTACATGCGGTCTTGTGACCTAGAACAGGTTGCAAGCATCAAATGGCAGGAAAATGCTTACTTGCTAAAAGTAGCATGTTCAAAATGGCAACTAAAAATCTAACTTTACCATTAATGAGAATAATTAATTACAATTTCACAGTCACCATACCTTAAATGGTCACCTGTTCCCAATCAAATGTTACTACTTAGTAAATTTAATAAGTCAAGCTAAAATTAGTAGAGTTTTCACTACCAAGACACGTCCAACCTTTTAATTACAATGCACCCTGCTCTATGAACTACCTAGGACCTACCTTAGGGGTGACCTATATAAAATAAAAGGGGATTACAAGGCTTGGCAAGGGGGTTCTATGGCCAAGTTGAATTGATAGTTTAAAACTGCATTCAGGCTGCAGTGGAAGACCTGGTACATATTTTAAGGGGCTACTTAAAAGTGCTGCACGACCACTAGTAGCATTGTATTTACAGGCCCTCGTATATGGTATGCCATCCCTATGGGTGTGTCAGTGAGTATGTGAGTTTCTGAGTCCGGGAGTAGGTGTGTGCAAAATCCTTTAATCATGTGTTTTCCTGGAACTGTTTAGTGTGTGTGGTGTTTTACTGCATGGTCAAGTTGGCAATAAAAACTCCTTGTTGAGCTTTAATCTTTGGTTTTACTGTGGACGAGTTACCCCTTAGTGGGGGTCTAAGTTAGTCACAGGACAGGGTGGTATGTGCTTAGCGAGTTAGTCATACACTTTAAAGTCTCACTGACTCGCATGTGTTGTTTGAGACCCCTACGCATAGTTAAGTACGAGTCATTCACTTATACTGCAAGTTATATACATATTTGCAAAAGTAGAGTTACTCATCTTGCCTGTAGGGAGATACAAAGGCATGTAAATATTTATTGACATACCCATACACCACTCATGTATGCAGCAGTAACAGATGCAGTGTGTAATATATACTGACACATTCTTAAAAATAAAGAGATTGTGACTTATTTACTTTCACATCCAGTGACACAGTCAGCGAAGGATTAAAACACTTATTTAGATGTGTACTGAAGTAGTGATACTCCTGGTCACTCATCCAGACTAGTGGACGTTTAAACACGTGCCCTGCCTGTATCTGCAGAGGATGTGTATTCAGTTTGACTGCCAGGTTCAGTTAGCATTTAAAACTTCTTGCCATCCATACTGTGACTCACATACCTATTAACAAAAGTGCAGAGGCAGTCATGCACCCAGTCAGACAGAGATAGAAGCACTTACACATTCAGTCACATGCCCATACAGAAGTTATGTGTTCAGCAGTAACAGAGCTACTTACACATACAGTTATATATGTCAACAGTAATTTTAGAGCCAATACGTATTATGTCAATGCAGTTACATACACATATAGACAGCCATAGAGCTACTAAGACAGTTAGTCATATAGCGACATAGTTGCTTACACATCCTGGGGCACACCCAGAGAGCTACTGAGGCACCTATTTAGGTTTGTACTCAAGTATTGACATTCCAAGTCACTTATCCAGACAAGTTGTTCTTCAAACATGAGTTGGCCTGCTACTGCAGAATCTATTTGTGCAGTGTTAGTGCCAGCTTGACTTGGCATTGATAACTCCTTACCAAGCCTTACATTTTTCTTCTACTAGATATGTCACCCCTACGGTAGGGTGTAGGTAGGCCATAGGGTAGGGTGCTATGTCCTTAAAAGATAAGACATGTAATTTAAAGTTTCAGTGAGTCACATGCAGTCTACCACCTATACTGCAACTCACATGTGTATTTACAAAAGCAGATTCACTCACCTAGTCAGTCACACAGAGAAAAAGGCATTTACACATACTTATGTATCCAGCAGTAACATAGCCAGTCAAACCCACAATTATAATCCTCAACATAGTGCGAATAAGTAATATATACAGTCAACTACATACACATATTGAGACCCATAGAGAAACTAAGGGGTATATTCACAAGAACATGTGCTAAACATCACCAAAAAAAGCTAACGCACCTTTACACATCGCAGCCGAATGCAAGAAAATAACCCTGTGTCAACGTGGAATTCACAACTAGGCGGTAGGATGCGATAGTTTGCGGAAACTACAGCCAATGTCCGCGATACAACCACCTTGACGGATATAAAAACACAAACCACAAAACAAAAAAACGTGCGAAGAGCCCATTCGCTATGAGGAAAGCAGGGATAAGCACCGCCAGGCCCACGACACATACGGCAGGCGGAAATAAGCCCAACAAAAGCCTGAAGAAAGAGACAATCCAAACAGAAAACAACAGCCAAGCACAATGGAGGCAACCTGAGCCAGCATCCAACCCCACAAGCCCCATTGGCAAAAAAACATTGTACATTGCAGGCCATCTTGGACAAGGTGAATGCAGCCGAGCGCAGAGGTGGACAATGGAAGAAAACCAAAACATCCAGAATGATGCATGTTAGATCTGGGGGTCTCTAGTTGGCAGAGGTAGGTACCACTGTCCAAATAGGGACCCTTGCTTCTAGTCAGGGTAAGAAGGACACACTCGTTAGATAACCCCTGCTCATCCCCTTGGTAGCTTGGCACGAGCAGTCAGGCTTAATAATGCTAAGCTTTGGTATTCGCTGAAGTCCTTACACCATATACCACCCCTATGCGTCTCTTAGAGTTTAACCAGTCATATCCCTTCCTATGTGTATGTAGTTGACTCTTATCACTAGTGTTTGCAGTGGACCTTTATACTCTCTACCACTCCTATGTGACCCTTAGAGTACTTCCAGTCATATCCCTCCTGTGTAGATAGAAGATAACTCTATGACTAGTATCCTATGTGACTTTTAGATTTATCCATGTGTATCCCCTCCCTGTGTTTAGAGATATAGCTTTAACGACTAGTCGCCTGTGTGACTGTTGGAGTATAGCCAGGTGTATCCCTTCCCTCGTGTGAAGAGATAACCCTATTCACTAGAACAAAAAGAAATGTGTTCCTTATGTAACGTAACTGATTCTATGTAAAGTGCTCTGATAACATGTAACAGAACTGGTGCTATGTAAAGCGCTCTGATAACCTAATCGGTTCAAGTTCGCGCTATATAAAACTCTAAAAATAAATAAATAAAATAAATATCAAAGGCAATGTGCAAAGTATTTGTACCAACACTCACAGTAACACAGTGAAAACACCACAAACTGACTCCACAACAGTTTAGAAAAATAAAGGCATTTAATATAAACTACACAAGACCAAAACGACAAAAATCCAACATACACAGTTCAAGAATATGGTTTCATAAGAGTTCTTAAGGTTGCGTTAAAATAATCCACAGTTGCATCACGTTTTAGCCAACAGTACCTTTAGATGCAACAAAAGTTCCAAGGGAAAGCTGCAGTGTTGAAAAGCAAGCGGTGCGTCACTCCTGAGACCCTGGGGAGGCGATGCGAAAACACCGCTGGACACGGCGAGCGTGCTGCGATGACTCCGGTCTGTATGGGGAGGGATGCGATACCTTGCGTGGATTCCGGTGCACAGGTTTCGTAGGAAGCGTCTAGAAAAAGGTACGATGAGACGATCTTCGGGACGGCTACGATCTCAGGTGTGGGAGAGATGCGCAGCGCAGCGTCGATCTTCTCCTCTCGCGGCCCCTTGATGCGATGGCTCTGCAACGACTCTCGCAGCGACGTGATGCGGTCCGCAAGCAAGCGGTGCAACGATCTCACCCAGTGATGACAAGCTCTGAGACGATACTCAAAGCAATGGTACTCTTCCCGCACCGGAGCGATGTGTTCTGCAAGCGAAGGATGCGTCGCTTCTTGCAGCAGCAACAGGCGCTGCAACGATCTCGATCTTTGCGGCGGTGGGAATTTCCTCACACTGACGGGGATGCGCTCCGCAAGCGAGCCATGCGTGAAACTTTGCAGATTGTCTTTAGTTTATTCTTATCCAGCTTCCCAACAACAGGTACAACTTCCAGAGTCACCACAACTGGCCCAACCACTCTAGGAAGAGCATAAATCTCTCAGAAGAGTTCAGGGGGGAAGCTGGGGGTGAAGTCCTTTGCTCCTGGGACTTCTTAACAGGGAGCCAGCTCAACTCAGGCCCTTGGAGATCTCTTCAAGCAAGCGGACACAGCACAAAGCAAAGTCCTTCCCCTCTCTTTGGCAGCAAAGCAACTGCAGGCCAGTCCACAAACACACAACAGGACAGCCCTTCCTCTTCAGTCTTCCAGCTTTCTCCTTGGCAGAGATTCCTTCTTGATTCCAGGATGATCTAATTTTCTGTAGTCTGGGGTCTTATACTTATACCCCTAAAAGTCTTTGTTCCCTTTGTGCAGGAGGGCTCTGAGCCCGATCTGAACCAGTTCTGGGTGTTCCTTGAGCTCTTTGTTTTCCTGGACTCTCCTTTCCTTTCAGAGAGAGGGGTAGGGTCGTCAGCCGCCCAGCAGGAGGTGGAGCCAGCATTGTGGAAGGCAGGCACAGCCCTATTCAGGCCCTGGTGCTACCCCCTCCCACCACTCTAGATGCAGATGGAGCTATTCAGCCCAGGGATGGCCCACTCAGCCTCTGGGAGCCACCCAGCCCCTGCCACTCACAAACCAGACAGTCAATTCACAAATAGGCCAAGGCACACAGAAAGGTCAGACAAGAGAACAACAACTTTCTAAAAGTGCTGTTCTCAAACACAGGATTTTAAAAACACCTTTCCTAAAAGATGTGTTATTAAATTCTGAGTTCAGGGATACTAGACTTTTATGTCCTAGCTTGCTCCTATGGGAAGATATGCAGGTAGCCACTGTAGCCAGCATTCTCCATGATAGCCCATGGGCAAGATAGCCTAACAATAGTGAAAAACGAAAATGGCTGTAATTCACTACCAGAGCATGTCACCTGCACTAGCATGTTCTACCTTTCACATACACTGCACCCTGCCCAAGGGGGTACCTTGGGCATTCCATAGGGGTGAACAATGTATACAGAAAGGGAATGGTTAGGCCTGGTCAGTGGGACACTGACCAGGTTGACATGGCAGTTCACAGACTGCACACAGGCACTGCGGTGGTAGGCCTGAGACACCATTTTAGGGCTACTCATGTGGGTGGCACAATCAGTGCTGCAGGCCCACTAGTAGCATTTGGATCACCAGCCCTGGCACACTCAGTGCACTTTACTAGGGACTTCTTGGTGAGACAAATATGCCAATCATGGATAACCAATTACAATACCATTTACACAGGGAGAACTTTCACTACATGATTTACACTTACACTGTTAATCATGTTACACTGATCAGCAGTGGCAAAGTGTCCAAAGCATCTAAATCAGCAAAAACGAAATCCTGCACAGCATCAAAAATACAGTAGGTAGAGGCAAAAAGACAGGGGAAACCACGCCAAAGATGCAAGGTCTAACAATGCAAAACGCAAAAACAATCAGAAACACGCCGACATCAAGAAGGCAGCAATGCACACCAGAGGTGGGAGGCGAGCATCACACCAGGGGCTGGATAAAATTGTGTCGACCACTTCAGCCTGGAGATGGTGGCAGGACCGGGGACCGGAAACTGACCAAAACAGACACCACAGGGAAAGGAATCAGCAGGGACCTGGGGGAGATGGGCACAATGGCAAACAGGCACAATTAAGCTCAGCACTACTGCAGACAGACCATGCCCAAGAGAGACAACACCAACCAGTGGCACAAGTCACACAACCCGGCAATATCACACCACAGAACAAGCACAGAAGTGGAAACCACCCTGCCTGAAAGGAAGAAGGGTGAGCCAAATCAGAGCTGAAGGGACATCTCACACAGAATGCAGCACACACATATAGGAAGCAGAGCACCACAACCTCGAACACAATGCGGCACAAACACCAACATTTGCTCAGCCAAACACAGGACACAAGTGTACCTGTCTGTGGCCAGTAAACAGCCACATTCATCTGGCTAAGCACGACCCATGGACATGACAATGCACAAGTACAAACCCACAGTCCTGATGGGGTATCAAGGCATGTATGGCAGGGAGCCAGAGAGTCTGTGACAAACCCATCGGCATACAAATCAAGACAAAACACAGTTGGAGACAAGTTAGAGTGCCGAAACTTTATCAACAACTGCATGCCAGTACGGCCAAGAGAAGTGCCACGATATGCAGACCAATGCAGCAGCATGTCTGAATGAGGAACGTAGGAAAGTACCCATGTCCACCTCGGGGGAGTCCATCACCAACACAAGTTCGTTCCAGCCCGCGTCGGTTGTCCACACATGGATCATGAGTCCAGGCAAAAGCAGCCATGTCCACTGTCGTTTTGGGACATGTGACCAGATTCCCAACATGCAACCAGGCATTGTGCCACGTGCAATGGTTCACATCCAGCCATGGCTGTGTGTACCTTCTCACTCATCCATGAATGCGACTGTAGCTGCGTAAGCCAACATCTCCAATGAGCGCTTGTCATCCACCACATCTGACATATCGTCGACATAATCCATCAGCTGACCTGGACAGATGTGCTGACTCCAACCACAGGAACCAATGTGCACCAAAGCCCAATCCCGTAGTGGCTCAATGTGCTCACTGCACACGAGGACTCATGCAATCTCCCAGGTCCTGTGTCCAGCCTGCATGACATCTATGCATGCCACAAACGGGAATCATGATGACACTCCTGGTCATGGACCAACAGGGGGCGCACACACACGTCGTAATCTCGGTCAGCTACCGTTACGTTGGAGAGGCAGACATCCATGGACCACTCGAATACGCACAAGCGATAATGCAACACAGGCTGAATGCAGGTGATGTCCGCTAGGTGGAAGCTCAGCCGGTAACTGATCCACAAGACGGCCAATGGGAGTGCCCTCAGTACTTGCAGCAGACGTGCACAGTACAGGTCCACGTGACTGGATCCAGGCATGTGTTCGGGATAGTCAGTGGCTCTGCTAGAACTGGCATTGGCTTGTCCTGTGCCAGTCCTGTGGATGAAATGGTACAGCCCGGTGCAATGAGCAGGGTCTGTGTGCAATGGGTATAGGCCTGGGGTGGGGTGGGAGTACGTGTGAAGGCAATATCACACACACCAACTACGACCAAGGACTACATTGTGTGGGATGTGTACACGTTGGTCTCACTTCGGGCAGTGCGTAGTGTGGGAGTCGCAAGAAAATGCCAATGTATCTGTCAGAGGTTGCTGGACACATGCCTGTTCCTGCTTGGAGTGGCAGATGTGCTACCGCCTGATAGTTCACACAAAGGACCTTTAATTTGTTCAGTTACTTCACCATCTGCATGCATACAGGGGATGCACAGGGCCTGGCGTGGGTGTGGTGGGATGTCTGCAACCCTGGGAACACAGTGATGCTGGCCTTTGAAGGTGTGGGGCCATGTGAGCGTAGGCCAATGGAATGGACAGAGCGGACACAGGTGTACAGCCCACGGCTGGCTGCTGCAAATGAGCCCAGGCAAATGACTCCTGCATCTGCAGGGCTGATACACCAGACACTTGGCGTGCATGTGCAAAGACTCCGTGCGATTTAGCACTCCTACTTGTCTCTGTACGTGCAGACCTGCCTTCTTGGTGCATGTCACATTGCAACATCGACTACTGTGGCCCCGGTAGCGACTACACCCCAACACAGAGCCACACTTACCGCACTTCCTGACGATTCTGCACACCCCTGCGCTGACCTGACGCACACCGGACCAGCACATGCCGCTTGTGCATGCAGGGGGGTGCGTGCTCAGATGGTGTCAATGGCTATGTGCACGCATACTGAGTGACACCTGTGTTGGACGTGTGTGGGGTGTGTGCACACCAGCAGGCAAGGGCTGCCTGGTGCAGTCACAAATCGACAACAGTGTACATCGCAAAGGACACAACCATACAACCATAAAGGCCCCATGACTTCTGCTGCACAGAATTAGTGGCCCCGGATGCACAGTGGCCTGCACGGGCCTACCGCCATGGGACGCTGACTTGCGGGGCACTGAGGCAGGGTCACGAGTGCGGAGAAGGATCTCGTAGATGTGAAAGGAGCATGCCATGGAGGGTCTCATGGAAAGTGGAAGGAGTACCCTCTCAGGACATGATGCAGAGTCCAAGACCATGCTGCAACAGTCACAATGGTGGAGACATATGGAACAGAAACATGTCCAGCATGTGAAACATGCGGGAAACCACCAGGCCATGCACTCAGATTCCACCAAAGTACAACCAGAAGGTACCCATGACTTATTGCGCACAGAGTTAGTGACACCAGTGCTGTTGGAGATGCCAGCTGCGATGAGGCGTGTCCAATGGTGTGGACTCCTCTACATCTCCCCAAAGACCCAGTTCCACATGTGTGACCTACTGGACGGCAGTGTAGGCCTGAAGAAGCAGTCAGCGCAGGGCCACAAACACATGGCATTGATGAGCCCAAGACCACCGTCACAGAGGTCATCCAATAAATCAGAATAAGGGGTCCCGGACATGCCAGCACAGAGTCAGTGGCCCGGATGCACTGCGGACAGTAAAGGAACACCGCCAGAGGACAGTGACTTGCGGTGCAGTCAGATGGGCCATGCGACCTGAGCAGGTCCTCATCAATGTCCGAGGTGTATGTGGCGGAGGGTTGGGGAAGACAGTGGGAGGTGTCCTCCAGGGCATGAGGCAGAGAGTGGAGGCTGTCCGGAAGCAGCAAATGGAGTAGTAGAATGCCACTGCATCGTTTTTGCCACAAAGTCAGTATCACTGACATGATGGCGACGACAACCCCAAGTCCATGGACTAAGTCGCCACCAGAGTCCAACCAGAATGTGTCGTAGGTCTCGAGAAACAGACTTAGTGGCACCGGGGCTGAAAGGGGATGCAGTCTGCGATGAGGCCTATACAATGACATCAAGTAAGCCATAAATGAATCAAGGCTGTATTAAAATTTATGTGTGACCTACTCGACTGCAGTGTAGGCCTGATGCAGCGGTCAGCATAGGCCATTCACTGAGTGTTGCCGGCATAGGTTGGATGGGCCCACTGGCCTGCGTAGTTCAGGTTCAGTGGCACCATGGGACACAGACTTGCGGTTGATGGCACCAGGTCAGTTGTTGATAGTGTTCGATCACCTCCATGACCCTGATCCGGCTTTCATCCAGACTGAGCCGCATCTTCCTCTTACTCCTCTCCGCGCATTCAATGGTGGGGACTATGCCATTCATGAGTTGTGACTAGTGCTGGATGTGGGCCTGACTTGTCTGCAGGGTAGGCCTGGGCCCTCATCCACGGGTGGCCGGCTGGCGTTGAACAGGGTTAGTGGCATCTCGTGTGGCCGGGTGGAGTTGAACAGGGTTAGTGGCACCTTGTGTGGCTGGCTGGCATTGAACGGGGTTAGTAGCACCTCGTGAGGCCGGCTGGCATTGAACAGGGTTAGTGGCACCTTGTGTGGCCAGCTGGCGTTGAACAGGGTTAGTGGCACCTTGTGTCGCAGGCCTGCCATATGGAATTATGCCTCAATGATCGAAGGGAGTCTGGTGCTGTGGCCGCTGCCACAGACTTGGGGTCACTGCCATTCAGGACTCAGGACACAGTTCCACATGTGGGACCTACTGGGCCGCAGCAGAGGTTGCGGGACTGGTGCTTGGGGCTTGCACCGGCACGTGGTGGTCCCTGTTTGCCACATGCCAGTGTAGACAGGTAAGCAGAGCTTCCTTGGTGTGCTGGGGCCGGCATGGTGGGTCTGGGGACCGGGTGCCCAGGGTGCAGCAGGCACTCAGGGCCACAGGCCCTGCCGTGCTCTGCACAGGACTTGTGGCAGGCTGAGCAGAGAGATTGCAGGACTGGTGCTTGGGGCTTGCACAGGCATGTGGTGGTCCCTGTTGAACAGGGTTAGTGGCACCTCGTGTGGCCGACTGGTGTTAAACATGATTAGTGGCACCTCATGTGGCCTGCTGGCATTGAACAGAGTTATTGGCACCTCGGGTGGCCGGCTGACATTGAACAAGGTTAGTGGCATCTCGTGTGGCCGGATGGCGTTGAATAGGGTTAGAGGCACCTCGTGTGGCCGGCTGGCATTGAACAGGGTTAGTGGCACCTCGTGTGTCCGGCTGGCGTTGAACAGGGTTAGTGGCACCTTGTGTCATAGGCCTGCCATATGGAATTATGCCTCACTGATCGAAGGGAGTCTGGTGCTGTGGCCGCTGCCACAGACCTGGGGTCACTGCCATTCAGGACTCAGGACACAGTTCCACATGTGGGACCTAATGGGCTGCAGCAGAGGTTGCGGGACTGGTGCTTGGGGCTTACACCGGCATGTGGTGGTCCCTGTTTGCTACATGCCGGTTTAGACAGGTAAGCGGAGCCTCATTGGTGCGCTGGGGGAGGCTTGGTGGGTCTGGGGACCGGTGGCCCAGGGTGCAGCAGGCGCTCAGGGCCGCAGGCCCCGCCGTGCTCTGTGCAGGACTTGTGGCTGGTTGAGAGGCACCGCCCTGGCTGATGCGTCGTCCATTCCAAATGAAAACCAAGCCAAGGGCTACAGGCTTTTCTGTAGGAACCCCTACACGGGCCTGGCGTATGCAGGTCCAACCCACTACGCACTTTCATGCAGGGGGGGGGCGTAATGTGCGACAGTTCCGTTTTATGCCCCACAGCCTGTGGGGATATGGTAGCATCCACTGGCAACTACACCCCATGCACCAGCAGTTAATCTCCACATGGCCATTACTGTGGTTTGCACTACCTCCACACCACACCTGGCATTGGGTAAGTTCACATTCCTTTGTCACTCGCCGCTCTCGCACATGCCTGCTACATGCCCCTCCTCACATCCTGCTATTGTGTGTCTGTGGTGCCATGTGGTGGCTGGGTTGTGGGCATGGCAAGGCCTGATTCATTAAAGAGTTGTGTTGTCATGGCCGGTCGGTTGGCATGTTGTGTGTCATGTTGGTTGTAGTTGTGCTGCGTGCCAATTGGCAGTGTCGTGACCTGCATGACTGTGGGTGGCAGGTGCGTTTCAGGTGGGCCCGCTGTCTTTGTGTACGCTGTCTCTGTGGTGTTCTGGGGAGGTCCTGGGGGTGGCGGCGGGCCTGGGGTGGTTGCGGTGGGTGTTGTGGCCCTCATGGGTATCCACTTTGCATGATCATTGTCTCCATGGCATCTGTGGATCTTCCGGTGTGGCTCTTGGCTGGGCTCCCTTTGGACTCAGGTAGTCGTCCTGCTTTACACCAGGAGTAGGCAGGTGTTAATTCCCTGCTGCTACCGCGGCTTATCGCCTGTTTTTGTTTAGCATCGCAGATCTTGCATTTCGTTGTGAAAGTGGTTTTGTGGATTTTTCATGTGTTTTTGCACAGGAACGCCTACTCAGCATCTCATTAGGGTTAGTTGGCGGTGTCCACCATGGAGATAAATTTTGAGGCAGTTATCGCGGGAATACAGGCGATATCTGCAGTATGCACCAGCTTGTGAATGGGGTGTTAAATCTAGCTCCACATTTGTTGCATTAGGGTGGGGATAAATCGGAGATAAGTCCTTGTCCCCCTAAAACGGCTAGTCATATAGCTTTATAATTACTTACACATGTAGTAGCACACACAGGAAGGGATTGATACCCTATTTAGATTTGTACAGAAGTACTGGCACTCCGAGTCAGCAATCTATACAAGTAGCCCTTTAAACATGTGTTGGGCCTGCTACTGTAGAAACTTTAGCATGGCAGAGCGTACATTGATGGGATTTTTAGGGGGAAAAACATACACTTTTATCTGGAACACATTTTATAAATTGTTGTCACCAAAACTAAAAAGGTAGCTATATTTTGCCTATTTTCTCCGTCCGCTCCAGCGGACTCCTCAAACTCTGGGTACCTCTATAATTTGCAGGATGGTGGACAAAAGGGACACAAATTTGGCATGGATATCTAAAATGGTAAAAATTACGGAGCCCTAAGCATGAACTAACCCAAATAGACCAAAAGAAGGCCCAGCAGTTAAGTGGTTAATAAAAACCTTTTCAATAAAACATGTAATTCAGATATACTTAGAATTACAAACAGAAACAATACAAATGTACCGACTAAAATGAAAATATCATAGAAACAGTCCAATAGAGTTGATGTAAAAACATTTGGGTAGTAACCTATAAGCAATAGTCCATTTAAACACTTGTTGCAATTTTATATTAGTTGTAAGCTTTATTCTATATTGTCTACAAACTTTATGGTTCTAGCCAACAGTTGAGCATTATCACCTAACATACTGTATGCTACAGGATCCTTAACATTCAGAATGCTTAAGGCTATGAATATTGGGCACAAAATACAAAATCTTCTCTCCTATAAAAAGAACCTGACAAATACAGATCACAAGGGGAGGAGATTCAATATTATAGCCTCCACATTCACAGGCTTTCCTGCCCTTTATATATATATATTGCTGAGCATGACCATAATATTCCAGAATTGGTGTGAGTGTATATAAAGTGAAACCTCGAAAGAGCTTTGCCGATCCTTTTGGGCAAGCGGTCCATTGAATATGTTTGTGTGTTAATTAACTAAATGAGCCTAACATATATTTATTGCTCTTCAGTTTTATTTCCGCCTAAAAAGGATTACACATTTATCACTGATGTCATTTGAGATTTGAAGGTTTCATACTCCATTTTCAGGGACCATGTTTTGATAAACTGAATTTGTGTGTAGGCATACATTATGATTAGTGGAGGAGTGTGGCTCACTGATTAGAGCGGCAGACCCTGATGCAGAGGTCTGGCCCGGGACCAGGGTTCAATTCCCGACGCAGCAGGGTCCTGAGCCCAAAAATGTCCACGGACTCGATAATTCTCGCCTCGTGCCTATTCTAATCATGGGGTCCCACGCTGCAACTCTGAGCAATAGTTGCTTAATCTCCACTATGGCGGCCCACCCGCTGCGGGATGCCTGGCTTTCACCCTGGGGATACCCAGTAGGGGTTATCTCACAGGGAAAAGCCAGGACGGGTTCCCAAGGCAAGCGCCTTGATGCCTTCGGGTGATACGTGCGCTATATAAGTCGCAATACATTTAATCTGACTTTATTTTATTACAAATCAGGCCTGAGTGTCCTAAGACTGCTGTAACTTAAATGCACACTTCAAATATTGAATGAGATTGAATGAATGAAAACGAGATGAATGACAATTTCATCTGGCCAAATTCAAGTTTCAGGTGAGCTTGAAGGCTGAATTTGGATAAAGTAAAATACGTTGGATGTGAAACCTCAAAATACAGCCAAGAATTCGAAACAACTTCAAATGCTGTTGGTCCATGGGGGGGCGTGGCATGCGCGCCGCTGCGAGATGGCGGATCGTGCTTGAACTCCGGGACACTTGAGGCTGTCAGGACGATTTTTACATCCCCAGAGGCGGCGTTTCCTGTCTGAAACCGGCATTTTCGATTTGGGATTATGCCGTGACCAGCTTGATAAGCGTTTCACCACTCTTCGACATCAGGAACTTCTTTTTTTCGTCCTCGGAGGTGCAGTTCACGGGACTTCGCGGGCGTCCGCCATTTTGAGCTTGGTCGCCTTTTCTCTTCAGAACCTGTTTCTATTCACCGGTGATTACGACTGGTGTTATTATTGGTGATGACTATCACTTCCTTCATCTTTGGCTACTAATTATCAGTGACCCGCCCGACTGGTAAATGTCTTCATCTTTTTCGACGTTTTAGTGCTGTTTTTACCTTACCTCAATGTCATAATACCTTTATGGCACCATTGTTGGGTTTTACTGGTACACCTCTCTGAGCCTACTTCCTTAGATCAGCCTCTCTTATATTTTGACGCTCGTTACTTGGCGTTTGCTCGCCATCTAGCACGAGGTGTGTTCCTTCAAGAGATACGTAGGTTCCTTTGCGATCTCTTGCTACTTCTCCATATGGCTGACAACATGGGTCCTTCTCCCACCACAAAACATTCTAAGAGTGCTTTGAAGAGGCATAAGCAAACATCTCCTACTCCAGAGTCCTCACAGAAGGACTCCACTTCCAACTTGGACACTATCTTATCTCGCTTGAATGCGGTCCATGATATTGCGCAATCTACAAAAACCAATACGGACTTAATACAAGTTGAAGTGGCGGCTATTCGCAATGATTTTAAAGCGTTGTCTCTTCGAGTTACCAATGCTGAGACACGAATTAGTGGTGTGGAGGACACTGCACAATGACAATCTAAGTCGCTTCATCAAATGGAACGCTCTATGGCGGCATTACGAAGAGACCTCACTGCACAAGAGGATCGGAATCGGAGGAGCAATCTGCGCATTTTCGGTCTGCCTGAGGAAGCAGAGTAGTCAGCCTCGTCTATGATAGACTTTTTGTACCAGTGGATTCCATCGACCCTTCAAATTTCCTTTCAGAAGGATTTTGAAATTGAGAGGGCCCACCGTGTGCCCACTTTCCGGCCCAAATCAACTGCTCAACCAAACCGCTGCGTCATCAACACTCTGAGCAAATTTTGGCTCATATGAGGAAGATTAAGGCGGTAACTTGGGAAGGTCATCAAATTGCTATATCACAAGACTTTGCCAGAGACACAGTTATCCGACGGAAAGGCTTTCTCAATCTACGCAAACGCCTCCTAGATATGAACATTCCTTTCTACTTCGTTGGCCCTTCGAAGTTTCGTATTACCTTCAAAGGTCACTCGAGACTTTTTGAGGAACCTTCTGAGCTCTCCGCCTTTCTGGATAACCAGCTTGCATTCCAGATGGACTCCTCTCCAGCTTCTGGCTCTTCGGGCACTTGACTTCAGTATGCTTGTTCTATAGAGTGTTTCTTATGCTCCTGTCAGGTTGTTATCTTCTGTTCCTGTCAGGATGTTCTCTTTCCATTGATACTGTGATACTTTTACTAATAGTTACTTAATATGTCGACCTATAAACTTATACTGCTTTGTGAATTTTTATCTTATGTGCTACCTGTGTCTTTTTCTCTTCAGTTGTTCTCTTTCTATATTGTACTCTAAGCCCAGTCCATACTCCTACTTTCGTCTAGTCTTAATGTTTTTTCATAGTATTCCATCCTTCATCATGTCTATTTTTATTCCTCCTTCTTTTTTCTTTATTTTTTGATGTGCGATGTTTTTCCCTCTCTCTTTATCTTCTTGTCATTTCTTACTCTATCCTATAGTTATATATATTGTTTTTGTTATATGACTTTCTGCTGATGTTTTTCTACAAATGTATAAGCGGTTTGATAGCTCCATAGTGTTACCATCCCAGATTTCATTGGTTTAAATGTATTCTTTTTAGATCTCTTTATTTTATGCTTTCATGTGTTTTTCCGTACGCACTCATGTACAGGTGAGGTATTATTTACATTTCTATTTTATACCCTTTCCTATCTGATATCGTACTCCTATAGTTTATACTGATTGCTTAGTTTTACAGTTTTCTCTTAACTAACTACATAGGGTTGATTATGTTCTTTCTGCCTTATGGCTATACACATTTAATATGATTATTTACACGTACTCATGTTTATTGTTCTTTCAGATGTTCCTCATTGCTGAATTTCTCTTTTTCACCATTCAGCTCCTATTTATCGAGCTTTTGCTGTATTTTATTGCTAACCTAGTTCTCTTACCTTGTACCATTTCTTATTCTTCAGTTTTCATATGTTTGCTTCTACTCTACATTGGTTCCTGAACTTTCTGATCTTTTATGCCTTTCTCTCTACCTTTCTCTCTATTAGGGGATTTATTTATCTATTCTATGTTTCTCCTGGCTGCCCCTCTTGCTTGTCCCTTTATGTCCCCCCGTGTATGAATTTGACCCTTCATGGTCCTCCCCCTGCTGCTTTTGCTTTCCTTCTCTTCTCTTTTCTCTCTCCTTTATCTCGCTCTTCTTTTCTCTTCTTTCTCTTTCCTCTTCTCTTATCTCCTGGATCTTCTGCTGGTGCTACTGTCCTATGGTGTCTTTATCGTCTCTGTCTATATAAAATTTATTTGTGGATTGTCACCTCTTTCATCAATGTCTTACGGATTTTGAAATTTTGTGGGATTATGCCTGGTTTGAACATTTTGTCCCTTAACGTTAGAGGGTTGAATCATCCGGTAAAACGAGCCAAAATTTTGGATTACTGTTAATCTCTTTCCTCGGACTTGGTGCTACTTCAAGAAACGAAAGTTTCCTATAAGGAGGAGCTTTTTCTGAGGAAGGATTGGGTCCTGGATGTGGTGTGTTCAGATGCTTTGGGCAAGAAAAACGGTGTGATTACGTTGGTTTCTAAAACTTCTGGTTTATCAGTGATTTCAGCGGAACATGATTCAGAAGGTCGTTGGTTGTTGTCTAGACTTTGTAATGGACAAACTGATCTTTATGTTTTGAATATATATGCTCCAAACAATGACGATCATTCCTTCTGGCGTGAGATTACCAAAAAACTAGCTGATACTCCACATCAAGGCAATCTAATTGTTAGAGGCGACTTTAATTTGCCACTAGACCCCCTATTAGACAGAAGCTCAGCTTTCTCATTCCGCCCTCCTAGAGCTCACAAAAAACTACTACACTTCAGGATATCTGGCGCCTACATAATCCTACTGGCAGTGATTTTTCTCCTCTCCTCATTCTAGTTTCTCTCGTATTGATTATCTCTTAGGTCACTCATCTCTTGTGCCGTCCTCGTCTTCTCCGCATATCCATCCTATCCTTGTTTCTGACCATGCCGCTGTCTCCTTTTCTCTCTTACATATGACCCCTACACAACGACCTCGCTCTTGGAGGATGAACACTGAGATTCTTCATGATGTACCTCAAGTCTTGGCTTTACAGGAAGAGATTGCCAATTTTTTCTCTGATAATGAAGGTTCGGTTGGCTCCCCCATTGTGTTGTGGGATGCTTTTAAATGCACACTTCGAGGTCATATTATCAAATGTATGGTGAAGAGAAACGCGAACATCACAAAAGAATTGCAGGATCTGGCGGACTCCATTAAACAGAACGAACGTCTTTTTCGTAGTTCGAAAGATCCCCAACTCTTGCAAACCATTAAGAATCTAAAATATTCCTATAATTCTATAGTCACCAAGAGAGCTCATATTGGAGTTCAAGCCCAAAAATAAAAACGCTTATTGTTGAAAAACCGGGCTGGTAAAATTCTAGCTGCTACATTGAAGTACCAGGAATCAATTTTAAATCTTCTCAAATATCTTCCATCACTGATAGCCCCGGCACTCCAAAATTTCAGACAACTTAAATTCTTGAAGTTGTTCGGGATTTTTATGGTACTTTATACATCCCTACAAATCAAGCTTCTTTTGACCAATGTCAGGAATTCTTACAAACTATTCCTATTCAGTCGGTTTCCTCAGAAGATGGAGCTAAATTAGGCTGTCCTATCTCGTCGGAGAAAATATCTTCGGCTATTCGTGCTACACGCTCTTGCAAGGCCCCTGGACCAGACGGTTTTCCTATTATATTTTATAAAACATTTCTACCCTCTGTGGTCCCTCGCCTTAAATCCCTTTTTATTACTTTTATCCATGATGGCTCTGTTTCGGGCTCAGCAGCTGACGCTACAATTGTAGTTATACCAAAAGAAGGTAAAGATCACTCTGATCCCAAAAACTATCGCCCCATTTCCCTTCTTAACATGAAAGCTAAGATCTTTGCCAAGATTCTTGCCAAGCGTCTGGAATCTTTTATCCCCAAGCTCGTTCATCCTTCTCAGACCGGTTTTGTCAAGACTAGGCTAGCTAGGGACAACATCCGTACCTTCTGTCATATTTTGGGCGCTGCAAAGCGCTCTACCTTGCCAGCAACCACTCTGGCCCTTGATGCCGAGAAGGCTTTTGATAAAGTTTCCTGGCCCTTCTTACATGCCGTCCTTCGTGCTCATAATCTTGGTGACTCCTTTATTAATATGGTTATGTCTCTCTACTCCCAACCTAGAGCGAATATTAGAGTTAATGGGGCTACCTCTGCTTTTTTTAATCTTCGTCAGGGCACGAGACAGGGCTGTCCCCTATCCCCACTTTTATTTCTGTTATCCATTGATCCGCTCCTTAGGCTTATTGATCTACATCCGAATGTCAAAGGTTTTACTTTTGGTTCCTCCTGCATTAAGACAGCTGCGTATGCAGATGATGTCCTTATTTTCTCGGACAACATTGAGTTGGCTATTCCCGCTATTACGGACACTATCGATCTCTTTTCTAAAGTGTCTGGGTATACCCTTAACAAAGACAAAACAGAATTGTTCCCCTTAAATGCCTATTGTTTCCCAGCACATATGGGTACAGCTGGCTTTAAATGGCAATCCAAACAGCTTAAATATTTAGGGATCTGGTTTTGTAGTACCCTGCATGACACGGTACTCTATAATGAGGCACAAACTCTCATTAAAGTCCGTAATCTTTTGGATACTTGGTCACCTAAACATATCTCTTGGTGGGGGCGCCTTCAAACCTTGAAAATGATGATCACACCTTTCATAAATTTTGTGTCCTCTATGCTCCCGGTTAAACTCTCTCCCTCCTTTTTTCATGACATTGATTCCCTCACTTCTAAGTTCACATGGAACGATAAAAGATCTAGACTTGCATATAAGTATTTGCGCAAACCTTATGATGACACTGGTTGTAACTTTCCTGATTGGGAGAAATATCAAGTTGCCTTTTTAGCTTCGCAAGGGGCTCTCTGATTCTCTTCTAACCCTGGACATATGCCCTCCTGGATGCTGATTGAGCAATATCTTTCCTCTCCCCTACCTCCTTAGTCCTTTCTGACTTCTTCCACTTTATTTATACCCTTCTCTCGTACTATCATTCTGGACACCATTGCAGCGGTCCGTTCCATTGATAATAAAGTTGTTAATCCCATCCATAAATTGAGGTGGTCTTCCTTATGGCGTAACCCTCGCATCAAAATTCTTATCGATGCCGCTGTAGTGTAGCTCCTATCATCCCAATAGGCTCTGCGCATTGGAATAATACCTACAGCAGTAAAGGCCTAGACCAGACGTTAACTAGGTCTACTACTGTCGATACTAGACTTAAAGTTTTGGGTTTGCCAGCTTAGCTCAGAGTTCACTAGAAACTTTCTCGAATGTTCAGGAAAGAATTAACTCCCCTGATTAGACAAGAAGGGATTTAGTTTCTGACAACCATAGAACATGACAACTTTGCTCTCCCCTAATCAAGAGTAAATCTCGAGAGTCGTGTGAACAAAAGGCAAATTATTTTACTCAGTCAGTACGTGCATTCTTAGTCTCATCAGAATGTAGAGAAAAGGAAGAGACGGGCGTGTTCAATAAAAAGGTGTTATTTATTGATCAGTCTCTTTTCTCATACAAGAGAAATGGATCGATATTATTGCAATACTTATAGTTAAGTAAAGTGCATACATTAAAAGCAGAAGTATAAAATAATACTGTAAAAACATTGATATGGTTTCTAAGCCATAAGATGTTTTAAAATGATTAAAATATATTACATACACATATACATTTGACTAAACGTACTCAACTGGTGTTTCTAAATACGCCTACCCCGTGTACCTGACCTAAGTCTAATACGTGGGCGGGAATAGAAAGTTACAGTTTAAGTTAAGTTTGGTTTTTGCCAAGTGACTAACTTAAGAATTCTCTGTGAGGGGTTATTCAGTTCTGTACCTGGAAGTTAGGATGAATGAGGGATGGTATCTCTCTCTCTGGTCTCGATATTCCAGGCTGCCTGCGAGGGCTACCCAGAAGCGCCGGGGCTGGATTCTCGGCAGGAGAAAGCAGCGCGTCTCGTTCTCAGCGCGTCAGGAAGGCGGGGCTGCTGCCAGCGGGGTCTGCTCTGCTCTGGGCTTCGGCAAGTATGGCTGCTCCGTCTCGTCACCACGCGTGTGTTTGCATAGGGCAAGATCGGTAATATTTATACCTTTAAGGTGCCGAGATTGACGTAAGGATGGACATAGATACGTCAATAAGGATGTCATACGACTTGCTCGTTAGCACATTCTTTTGCTGAAGTTCTCTGTGAAATCAAAACAATGGCCGCACGGTTTTTCCAGGTTGTCATAGGTTTGATTTGTTATGAGAACTCCGTATGCCTTATCAGGGGCTGGAGGAATATCGCTTGTCTAATTAGATCGCAAGCGTTATGACCTAATCAGATAACACGTTCCTGTGCCGTAGTGTGACTGCGTCAGATAACGGTATCTGCATCATGGGGGTTTTCTGCCTCATGGGCTGACTGCTAGTTAACTTGTTGGTTTGTTTTAACCAGAATAGGGTCAGGAATAGGGGGATCGATTCAGAACCTATAGGAATACATCACACCCACTCCACGCTAACTATGGTCATATTTACTAATCTATGCATAGTATAACATAGTACAACATACTACAGAGTATTGTGTATACCTTACCACCCCAAAATACATAAATGCATTTTGAAATTTTCAAATATACTGAAAAATTGCAGACATATGTATTGTATGCACTCAAGCTGTAGAATAACGCCAAAGTAATCGCATTAGTATACATTATTGCTTATTTGGTATATGAGAATTACACATGAAATGGCTCTTAATACAGAAAAAAAGTTCGAGACCACTTCATCACAGAATAAAATATTTATGAACATACCAGCGGGCAGCTAATGTCTATAAGCTATCTAAAATTTTAGAAATTTTAGTTCTCTAAGAATAGTTCTTACTTTAAGCAGAAGATAGTGTCCCGGAAAATATGAAAAAATATTTTGGGGCTGCTGAAAAATTGCTGTCCGTGAACTGGAGGGAAAATTGTTCATGTGACTTTATTTTTAAAGTTGAAGGCCGAATTCAGGGAACGCCGTGTGCAAGTTTGCTCAAAAGTCTCTATTTCTGTTCCGGCGAGAACATCATATCATTTAGGCTTTCGAAAAAACTGTCAACAGCTTCCTGGGAAAGTTCCACTAACTCGGAAATAGGTGTAATCATGCATTCGTGCGCATGATTGTCTCCATTGACATTCTGATTTGCATTACTGACAGAAGGTCGTACCTGTTCGATGCTGCTTTCATCTTGAACTTCACTACCCATCAATCGTAGTGGTGAAGCTTCCACGAATGCCGTCATCAGGATTGGTAGCCTTTGAGGGCAGCACAAAGCGTGAACCTTGATCGGGCTCAACAATGTTTCTGCATCCATTGGCGCATCCGATTGTAGCGTCAGACAGGTGTCTAACACGCATTCTTCTCCGCATAGCAGACACCTTAGTACAGGTAAAACACATCTTTGCCACATTGGTCGAAATGATAGAAACCAAGTCATGTTCAGGTCTCTAAGCCGGGAGAGTCCCAGGATTTTTGATATCCGGTCCCGGTATCCAATGGCTAAGATTGTTTCTTCCCTTGTCGCAAGAGTTTTGTCTGTGACATGGGTTGCCATAACGAAAAATAAGGACTAAGAATAGGATTCCTGCAATTAGTCCCAAGATCAGGGGAAGTCCGCCAAAAATCGAATGGACGAAATCTGGAAAAATACCCAGTATGGCTTTGAATGGTGTTAATGCCATCGAAAATACTGTCTTAAATACCTTTGAGACCCCATTGGTATCAGAAATATTTAAGATTTCGTTCAGGATTTCCGCGAAATGTACGGGGGAATTAGTTGATAATAATGTATGTATCTCTGCAGTCGTCCTTGCGACTTGTAGATCATACGTTTCTTTTGATGACGTGAGCCTTGTCGGCGTCTGAAGAAGCACTGTTTTCATTCTGCTTAAAGTATCTATTCGAATAGAAGTAATTTTCAAATTGGGCCATGCCCTTGCCTCCCTGTCTGGAAAGGAGCTGGGGAACAATGAGCGTCCACAGCACTTGACCCTCGCAGTCGTAGTTACTAGATAAGGAGTCCCGGGCATAAGACTACAACATCTGCGGTCTACAATTAGAATGTAACTCCCATTATAGAGTCTTTGAAAGAATGGTTCTATCTCAGTTGCAGGTGCGCCTTGCTGGTGACATGAAAGGTTGTATGAATTCCCTTCACAGGCTCCATGCAAACTAATTCCGTTACACAGAAGCGTGCCGCTTAGTGACATCGCACAATTATTGCCACTAAGAAACACTTTCTGTCCTTTATTACTGACACATGCATGTGAATAGGGCAGGTTCCAAGTTGTTTTTAGGTACCCCTTTCCCAATTTCTCGTACATGCCAGCCTGTATATATTTTTGGCAGTATTGAAATTCGAAGGTTGAGATTGGAATATTTATTATCCCATGTATTATCCATTCACTGACAGGTCGTTCTGACATTGTCACTGGTAATCTTTCTAGTTTTTCAATGCTCAAGATTGTATAATCAGCACCCTTTTGTGCCATACTGATTTGTCTATCAGTAAGGTTAAAGATTTGGAATAGTGACGTTGTGTTGATTAAACGCCAAGGCACATAGCCTGAACACAGATTTTGTAACGTCCAGCCAAGCTGTACAATAGAACGCAATTGAGACTGACCGTGTTGTAATAACAGTAAGTCCTGCGATAATATGTCGATTGCTGAAGACACAATGCTGTCCAAAGAAAAAATTCTGGAGGACAGAGTCATTAACCCATTGTCCACTACAGAAAGTGATTTTTCCAAATTAATACGGTCAATTTCCCGTATTCTCTCTGCTGTTTCAATTTCAGTAACCTTCCAGGCCTCATTGTATGCTGGATATACAGAGGCTGCTATGAAACGCTTTTGACGCTGTTTGCGTGGTCCCATTATGAAATCACGCAAGTCAGCACCATCAGTAAGTAAAGATAGGTGTTGCTTAATTTCTGCCAGTGTGGAAGTTTGTAGCCATTGAAGGCATAATTTGCCCACACTGTAGGTGGTTATTATCCCTGGGTGATGTCTTTGAGGATATCTAGGGTCTGGCCTGGTCATTTTGAACCCCTGTGTTTTGTTCAGGAATCTGTCTTGACAGTTATTTGTATCTGTGGGCCAGATCAACCACTGTTTCCAATCAGGATGTGTTCTGTTTTGGTTTAATATATGGTTTACGTCTATCTCTTCATCTGTAGAAGTGTTGCTAAACATTGCTGGCTTTGGAATAGACGGTTTATTTAAATCTTTGATTTTGGCTAGGCCAAGACAGGTGGTTTGTTGAACAGTGTCATTTAAAAATATCATTTGTTCTGGGATCATGCAGGCTCTAAACAAAGCTTCTATACCCTGTACTTGCCAATCTTTTGTACCCCAAACACTTTTCAATTCAACATTTTTGTCCCAATAATCAAATCCAAAGGTATTCATTTGTTCAAAAAAGGAATCTGAATATATCAATTTTGTGTTTGTTATCATGGTCTTGGTCCCTGTTTTGTTTGACAATTTAAAATAAAATGTTTCAGCATTACTTGTGTTAAAACCTGAAAAATATGAATATTTGTCGTAAATGGTTCTTGAGCTCCCTTTTGGAGGTGTTGCACAATGTTCCCATTGATTATAATTTAAAACATTTCTAGGTTGTGCAGATCTATGTAAAAAATGGTTACCATAGTGGTTATAACAGTACATACTATCATAATTTGTAGAACCCTGCAAATAATCATGTTTGGTAAATTTAGCAGACATTACTAAGTCAGACATCATATTATTAATGCTTTCGAAGTCCCAATCATCAGCAAATGAGTTTGGTTTTACAAAGTCACTCAATGAGATCTTAATTTGGTGTGGATATTTCAGGAGTTCGACCGGACCATAAATTTCATAGTCAGTGTTGTCCCATGCTACCCCACCAGGTATAGGATTGGCTGTGAAGTTGACTGAAGAAAGTTCTCTTTTCTCGACGTGTGAAGATGTGTGTGGTTTGAGGATCAAGTTGATTTTCTGACTTGCTGTGTCCATTTTAGCATATTTTCCCTCAATGAAGCGTCCCAAAGTTAGTACCATGATGAGCCAAAGTATGAGGATAAATGCACCAAACCCACCCAAAATTCAATCCATGGAGAAATCAGATATGTTTCTTTCAGTTGTTTCAAAAGTTCTTTAGCTTTATCTTTAAAGGTTTTTGATGATGGCTGTGTCTTTGATTCACTGAAGCCTTCAGAGGAATCATCGAAGTTTATGAAGTAGCCGGATGCAGTTCTGTCAATTGTTCCAATTGGTTCTGGATTTCTGTTTCTTGCATTTTCACTTGGTACTTCATTGTAGATTGGTGTGTCTCTGCTAAATGTTTTTATTTGGGTTTTCAGAGGTCTGAGTTCTATTGCATTGTTGCATAGTCCTTGTTGTTCTTCTGTAGGCGTTTCGAATGTGATGAGCCTCTTCGTTAGGACCTCTGTACTGGTAGCAAACCTTGGTGTTCTGCTACTCATTGGGAGTCCACTTGGCCTACTGTTTGTTATCAGCCACATGATTGTGGTTTTACCAGGTCGATGGATACAACTCGGTTCTCCTTTTTACCAGCAAGTGGCGGTAGTACAACTGATCTTGTCCCGTTGACAGACAAGACAGGAACTGCTTTTCTGTAAGAAGGCCCAAATTCCTTCTTTACCGCGATCTTTTCCCTGAATAGATCCCCGACTTTTGGAATCCAGACATGTCTTGCTGGGACAGGTGGTGGTTCTTCAGTGGTTGTTGGCTGTTGTTTCAACTTTATGTTGCTCAGGTCTTTTCTTGTTTTGTTTAAGTCCTGCAAAATAGCCAAACGGTCTTTGATATCAAAGCTTTTTTCTTTCACCACTGAAGTCTGACTATCAATGTCAGAGATCATCATCCTAGTTCCAAATAATAATTCGTACGCACTGAATACCTTCAGAGAATTTCTTGGCAAGTTATTGAGACTACGTTGGACACTTATTAGATGTTTGACCCACCCAGCTCCCGAACCTAATACCTTTGCCGTTATAGATTGCTTTATGTCACGGTTTTTTCTTTCAACAATTCCGTTCCCCTCAGGGTGAAATGGACAAGAGTACCGCAATGTCACGCCCATGCTGACCATGGCCTCCTTATAAGCCCGAGAGCTAAAAGCAGGACTGTGGTCTGAATGCAGCATGCCAATGGCGTATGTGCCGATAAAGACTCGCAAATCTTTTATAACAGTTCTGGCGTCAGCCGTTCGCTGGGGCCACATCCATATGAATCTCGTGCATGAATCCACTGCGACCAAGATATATTTATAGTTACCATCCCTTTGTAAGGGACCACAGTGGTCTAGGTAAACACAGGCTAATGGTTTATCCGAGATTAGAAGGGGCGTCTGAGCTGGACGTCTCACCGTTGATACTTTCATTTTTTGACATATCTCACATTCTAGAACATAGTTCCTTGTTTGTCTTCTCATTTGTGGCCACCAGTATCTCTGTTTTAATAACGATACTGTGGCTGAGACGCCAGCATGTATAGAAGCAAGCCCTTCGTGTGCCGCTATAATGAGTCCTAACCTATGTTCCATGTTTGGAATTGCCCTATCCCCCACTCCAGGGATTCGAGCAAAAGGAACATTGTTTGCATCAGTTATGTATGAGTATTTTACTGGAAAGCCTTTCGGGAGTGTTTCTATCGAATCCTTTTCTGAAGCGCTGACAGCTTGTAATATTTCGCTGTCTATTTTTGTTTTTGACCGGGTGATGGCAGCTACGGAAGCCGTTTGCACAGCTGCCTTCGCGGCCTCATCAGCCAATGAATTCCCTGCAACGTGAACGCCATCACGTTGATGACTCAGTGTATGTATCACGTGAGTCTTTGGTAGTTCTTTCTGTAAAAGAACTACTTGTTCCCAGAGCATTTTATGCTTGATTGTGCCACCTTTCGTATCCTTGAAACCATTTTGGAGCTAGATCTGCAAGTATTCATTATAAGACTGAACGCAATAATACGAATCGCACACTATGAGTGTGGGGAATTCTCGATCGGTATTTTCAAGCGCCATCTTGAATGCCAGTAGTTCAGCTCGCTGAGCTGTACAATCTCCTAGAGATTGTGTTTTAGTGAGGGTTGGTTTAAATTTCCCTTCATGCCAGCGACCTTTAACAATCGCGCATGCAGCACTGTAGGCTTGTTTACCCCCCACTGCGGGTTGTGCTGATCCGTCTGTATATATTATACAGCCGTAATGTTCTAGAGGCAGAATTTCGGTCGGCGGAGGACATTCAAATTCATATTGGAGGAATTCTTGTGTTTTTAAGTTAGGATCAAATTCGTATGCCACGTCTGTTGCAGCAAGAGAATTAGCCCATTGTATCCATCTAGGATGGAGCGCTTTAGCATTTGGAATGCTCGCTTTTGTTACAGCCTCTAGGGCTGGTATCGGTGTCACGATTATTATTCGTTTACCTTGTGCCAGGGCTCGTTCTTTTGCTATAGCTGTCTGTGTTGCAGTTAGAATTTTTTCCGTTGGGCTAAATTTCATTTCAGCCTTAGTGTACAAGTGTGATTTGAATGCAATTGGTACCTTTTCTCCCTCATTAGAGGTTAGGTATGTGAATCCGCATCTTCCTGGGATGACACGAATCACAAGATTGCGTGTGTTATCACGTGTTTCTAATTTTGTTTTAATTAGCATGTCTGTTTGTAAGGATCTCAAAATTTCTGTGTGTATTTGAGTCCAATTGGATTTTTTAAAATCTGGTTTTATCAGATCATAAAGGGGTTTGACCCTTTCTGCGTAATTTGCAATGTATGTTCTTCCGAAATTTAGGAAGCCTAGAATTGACTGTAGGTTTTTTAGTGTTCTAGGTGCTTGGAGTACGGCACATTTCTCTAGGAAATTTTCAGCCAGGCTTTTGCCTTCACTTGATAATTCATATCCTAAGAACAGGACTGTCAGATGGGCAATTCTGGATTTTTTAAAGTTGAATTTGTAACCCTCTGCAGCGAACCCAAGTATTATGGTGTTCACTCTCTTCAAGTGAGTATCCAAGTCATCATCTGTTAAGTAAATGTCATCGACATAAGATAATGCTTCATCATCATATATTTGTAGTAATTCTGTTACTCTCGCTGAGAATACTCCTGGGCTGTTCTTGTACCCCTGGGCTAACCGACAGAATTGTTTTTGAGTGCCATTTATTGAGAACGCAGTTAAATATCTGCTCTCTGGTGCTATGTTTTGACAAAAGAATCCATTAGAGATGTCTAAGGTTGTTTTGTATTTTTTGCGCATTATGTTATTCATTAGTGCAGAAATGTGTGAGTTTTGCACTGCAAAAGTTTTGCAACATGTGTTAAGGTGTCGGTAATCCAAAACTAGACGATATGAATTGTCTGGTTTGGAGACCGGAAACAAAGGGTTGTTCATTTGTGAGGTGCAAGTTTCAATCACCCCCTGGTATTCTAGCTGATCTAGTATTTCATTTACCTGTTTTTTAGCTTCTTGCTTAATTGGGTACTGCCTTTGTGCAGTAGGTTGTGATTTTAACTGGATTTTGTGAGGAGGTGAGTCCTCATCCCATCCTACGTGATTTTTATATAAAGCAGGAGCTAGAGCCACTGCCCATTTTCTGGCAAGTGTGTATTTTTTATGAATTGGAATTTGATTTGAGAAGGCTGGCATAATTACTTCTTCGCCATGAGGGCACTCCCTGACAAACTCTGGTGGCCAGTCTTTTTCAGCTAGAAGGATATCATAGCCCTTGGAGAGATTATCCCAAAATAGTCCCCTTATTTTTCTAGTCTTATCTCCCTCTATACGTAATGTTATTTCGTATATTTTGTGGGGTTTGCTAACTCTGGTGTCCGCAGTTTCCACTTGAAGATATTCATTCGTGTCCACTGTCTCCAGATGATTCATAAGGACTTTGCGAGCTATGCTCACTTCTGCTGCGCTGTCTAGCATTGTCTGAGCCCATTCTCCGTTTTTCAGTTGTGTCCTCAGTATTCTCGGCATTGTTAACTACCTTGATACTGGCTACCTTCTTTTTTGGAAATTGTAATTTCTTTTTTAGTTGAGCAGGTTCCTTGTCTTTGGACTTGGCGTGCTCTTCTCTTTGTTCTGATCGTCCTCTTCTTTCCGATTTCTGCGAGGAATTCTGAAAAGATTGAGAGGGACGTGTATCAATGTCTTGATATCTATCAGGTTTTTTTATATTATCCCTATTTCTAAGGTTATATTTTTTCCCAGAGGGGTCACTCTGAGGTGACCTGTGTCTTTGGTTCGGAGATTTTTCTCTCCGCCGAGGAGACCTTCCTCTGGACTGGAATTTCTTTTCTTTGGGATTGGATTGTTTGTTTCCATCCCAGTTCTTTTTTGGTGAATGATTATTAAAAAAATTTTTTTCAGGACTTTCAGTCAGTTGCGGTTTTACTGGTATCCCACCTAAACTATCTCTGCCTAGTTCCTCATAGGATTTTTCTATGATTCTGGCTATTTCAGCTGGTTGGTCTGCTATATCTGTCTCCTTTAACCTCTGGCGGATCGCCACGTTTGCTGCTTCACCTTTTATGTTGGCTAATAATATAGCCGAGACCTGCTTGAAGTCTTTCAGTAATTTCATACCAAGAGTTAAAGCGGGTTCTGGACCGTATTCGTCTTGAATTTGTTTTAGCACATCTGGTATCACCTAAATGGATGGAACACCGTGCGTTTTTGTGTAGATGGAAGCAAAGACTGTACCCCAAGTGTCACAGTCCTCAATGTGTGGTGCGATTCCCATTGGAAGACAGATAGTCAGAATCCTGTGTTTTTCTAAAGGGGTGGTGTCAGGAAACACCGCCTCTATTTGGGTGATTTTCTGTGCCAACCAGAATGGTATTTGTTCCCGTTTAGCTGGTACTTTACCTAGGCAGGACTGGATGTTCTGTGGTGTAATTTTATTTGTGTTCCCCTGGTGAGGGGTCAGCTGTGGAAGTTTAATCGCTGGCTGAATTGTTGAAGTCCGCATCACATACTGTACTAATTGTCTATGAATTTTTATTAATTGTTTTAGTTGTACTAAAAGATCTGCTGCAGGCATTCTTTCGAAGTCTGGATGTGGTGTGTATCCGGCTAGTTCCGGCCACGTTGCTCCTGGTCTACCTAAAGGACCGAGCCTGGTGATGTGATTATTATGTTTTAGGGCGCCATCAAATAAGAGCAAATGCTCTTGAAATTTGAGTGGTACTTCCACCTCCTCGAAAGGAGTGTACTCATTAGGAGGTTCCTCTATTTTGTAATAGTGGAAGTACTTTGTTACAGCATTTGCTGCTGGAAAATGTATCCATGAATAATATACCTCTGTCTGCCGATATTCGTGTGCCTCAATTACGAATATGACTGTACCACCTCTAGGTGTCAGTCCATTTTCTATAAGTTTTAGAGTTATAGATTTCCTTTTGATGACCGGGATGAGTATTATATCCGGGTCTGTGTCTTGTATAGCAGTATCAGCTGCTGCTATTTCAGCTGCTAATCTAACTGCCTCTCTTTCATCCTCATTGCCTGACATTTTACTGACAGGATGGTTATTTATTTTGTTTGCAGATCAGGTTTCTTATGGAACAAAGATTAGATGCACAATATTTTGGAACAGTGTATCCTTCAACGTTGACTATACCAAGAACCATACATAGGAGTTCCCTCCTGCGAGGTCTGGCGGATATTACCTTTCACCCACTCCAGACGTCTTTGGAGTATTGTGGGAAAAGGGGTCTGAGTGAGAAAGCACAACTGAGTTACTCTAAATGTCTTACGTTAGTTTTATCGCCCTTTCCAAACGCGTTGGGCGCTATGTAGTGTAGCTCCTATCATCCCAATAGGCTCTGCGCATTGGAATAATACCTACAGCAGTAAAGGCCTAGACCAGACGTTAACTAGGTCTACTACTGTCGATACTAGACTTAAAGTTTTGGGTTTGCCAGCTTAGCTCAGAGTTCACTAGAAACTTTCTCGAATGTTCAGGAAAGAATTAACTCCCCTGATTAGACAAGAAGGGATTTAGTTTCTGACAACCATAGAACATGACAACTTTGCTCTCCACTAATCAAGAGTAAATCTCGAGAGTCGTGTGAACAAAAGGCAAATTATTTTACTCAGTCAGTACGTGCATTCTTAGTCTCATCAGAATGTAGAGAAAAGGAAGAGACGGGCGTGTTCAATAAAAAGGTGGTATTTATTGATCAGTCTCTTTTCTCATACAAGAGAAATGGATCGATATTATTGCAATACTTATAGTTAAGTAAAGTGCATACATTAAAAGCAGAAGTATAAAATAATACTGTAAAAACATTGATATGGTTTCTAAGCCATAAGATGTTTTAAAATGATTAAAATATATTACATACACATATACATTTGACTAAACGTACTCAACTGGTGTTTCTAAATACGCCTACCCCGTGTACCTGACCTAAGTCTAATACGTGGGCGGGAATAGAAAGTTACAGTTTAAGTTAAGTTTGGTTTTTGCCAAGTGACTAACTTAAGAATTCTCTGTGAGGGGTTATTCAGTTCTGTACCTGGAAGTTAGGATGAATGAGGGATGGTATCTCTCTCTCTGGTCTCGATATTCCAGGCTGCCTGCGAGGGCTACCCAGAAGCGCCGGGGCTGGATTCTCGGCAGGAGAAAGCAGCGCGTCTCGTTCTCAGCGCGTCAGGAAGGCGGGGCTGCTGCCAGCAGGGTCTGCTCTGCTCTGGGCTTCGGCAAGTATGGCTGCTCCGTCTCGTCACCACGCGTGTGTTTGCATAGGGCAAGATCGGTAATATTTATACCTTTAAGGTGCCGAGATTGACGGAAGGATGGACATAGATACGTCAATAAGGATGTCATACGACTTGCTCGTTAGCACATTCTTTTGCTGAAGTTCTCTGTGAAATCAAAACAATGGCCGCACGGTTTTTCCAGGTTGTCATAGGTTTGATTTGTTATGAGAACTCCGTATGCCTTATCAGGGGCTGGAGGAATATCGCTTGTCTAATTAGATCGCAAGCGTTATGACCTAATCAGATAACACGTTCCTGTGCCGTAGTGTGACTGCGTCAGATAACGGTATCTGCATCATGGGGGTTTTCTGCCTCATGGGCTGACTGCTAGTTAACTTGTTGGTTTGTTTTAACCAGAATAGGGTCAGGAATAGGGGGATCGATTCAGAACCTATAGGAATACATCACACCGCTTCAATGAATTATTGGGCTTCCAAAGGGATTACCTTAGTCAAACATCTATATCATTCCAATAATGATCCTTTGCCCTTTTCGTCCTTGGCCCAACAATTTTCTCTTTCTAATCTGGATTTCTATACTTTCTTAAAAATTAAAGTGGCTATCTCTAATCTACGTTTGGTCCCAGACTCTCCTACTATTAAGTTACTTCATGTATGGCTTAAATCTGGTCATGTGGCTTCTAACATCTATACATTTTTATCTTCAACCCCATCAACCTCATCTACTGTCACGCAGCAAAAGTGGTCGCGTCACTTTAATCAGGACCTCATTAATCACATCTCTTTTGACACTTGGCAATTGATTGGCAAGCTTTCCTTACGTAACAAAATTGCCCCTTCCTTAATCCAATCTAAACTCTTCTCCAAAAATCTTCTCCATTGGACTCCAGTCCACCTGCACGCTCTACACCTGAAGGAGGATAATCTTTGTTGGAGCTGTGGGCTATCTCCTGGGGATTTTATTCATATGTTTTTTGAATGCCCCCTCTTACAAAGTTATTGGGATTTGATACATAAACATCTTATGTTGATTTTTAACACTAAGTTCCAACTCTCCTTCCCCATGATTCTGTTGGGTCCTTTGGCCTCCCGTGACCCGCTACATTTAGAGTCTTTAGATTTGCAATTACTGGATCTTCTACTGACTGTAGCGGTTAAAGTGATTCTTATGGAATGGAAATCCTTCTCCTCTATCTCCTATCACACTTGGTGGGCATGGGTGTCCTTTCTACGGAGTGCGCATTCCTCCGTGGCGGAGGCTCATCTCTCCCCAGCTATTTCTAGCGGTGTTTGGGGAGCCTTGGATACATACATGGAGCTTGCTAAAAATGGATTGGTAGATCAATATCCCTTTGTGGAGTCTGTCTGATGTGATATTCTTTCTTTTTATGTAGCACTAAAGTGGATCCTTTCGCTCTCTCTCCTTCCCTTTCTCTTTCTCTATCTTTTTCTTTTCCCTTTCTTTACTCTTCCTTCGTCTTTCCTTTCTTACTTTCTCTATCTTTCTCTTTCCTTTCTTTCTCTTTCAATTTAGCATTTTCTATTACAGTGGTACTCTGGATGGATCTTAGTGCCTTTTATTTTGGTCTTCCTTCCTCCAGGTTCATTACCATATTTATCATATTTACCATGTTTTTAATGAAATACTTGTCACTTGATTTGTTTGTTTTGCTGCATTATCCTTGATTTCCATCCCTTGTATCATTTGTCACTGTATTTATTTCTTCATATGCCTTTTTAATGCCAATAAATCTTTTGAACACGAAATGCTGTTGGTCCATAGAACCGCGGGAAAATGAATTTTGTATTGATTTCCACAAGTACCACCTCTATGATTGGGTCAGTGACTGCCAATAAGGGCAAATTATTTTGACATTTAGTGATGATAGTTTATATTTCAATTTGTCAAGATTTATCTGGTGGCAAATATCCCATTTCTTTTGTGACCCATACTTCCAAATATGTTACTCCAAATAACATATATACTTTAGTTCTTCAAGCCAAAGTCCATTATCTCGTATTTTCTAGCTATCAAATAATTCTGATGAGTATACTTTTATCGCCATTGAAAGAATTATGCATCCTTGCTGAAGTTAAGTCCTTACATATCCTGTTACCTAACTACTGCAGAGGGGAAAATGCTCTGCTTGCTCATTTCAGAAGTTGTTTTGATCGTTCTAGTTAAAAATATATGTATTATATTCTTTCTTTACCACTTCAGTATGAAGTGATTGTATAGCCCTTAAGAGATGCAGTTGAATTACCAGTTTACAGCAAATTCCCCTGTTTGCTCTTTCAAATGTCTTTGAATAACTCTAAAGACCTACAAATAGAACCCCATTGCTGTCTCTTTAAAATCACCGAACAATCTTTGACTGTGCCTTTGTCATTACCCTTAGACCCATACCCTGCCCTAAGACCTGTCTGTTTTATTAGGAGAATGCTATTGTCATTCTATCCCTTCCTCAACTTCTCTAAAAGCAGCTTGGAATAGATTGTTCCTTCTAGATTTACCAACCTTATCATCCAATTACTAATTGGATCAGTTCTGTCTTCCTTTTTATACAAGGGGTGAAAGAGCAAATAGTTCCAATAACCTGGAATGTTAGAAGGGTTGAAAAACAATAAATATAGCAGAAGAGGTAAAGGTTCTGAAAAAGCTGGCAAAAATAAGGTTGCCATTAAGGGCCAGAGGCATCTATCCATCTCCTACAACATATGAAATCTTCAGTTTTGTCTTTATTAATAGTTAAGCAACTTGAAAATTCTCCCACAGGTTTTACAGTGTATTTCAAGGGTCTCATCAAACGTGAACTGATATAATATGTTAACTAATTGGCATTCATGCTTACAGATTGTTCCAATCAATGCAGTTCACTTACTCTATGCCAACATTTTGAGAAATCTATGTTTTTTCAGACTGTTCAATAGTTATGCATGTGTTCTCAATATACGGCCTATTAGTTTCCAACAAGTTTTCTTTGTGCTGTTTTTTAAATGATAGATATTTGTTCCATCTTTGCTACGGATACTGGTCTGCTAGATAATTAGGCTTTCCTGTTTTCAGTTTCTATTTTTGGTAAATTATGGTGGTTTTTTTTCAGTGATTTCAATAACTTTAAAAGACAGTTGTTATCAGTGGTTAAACATTTGCCCGCCACTAAAACAACAAAAAAAGTGTTTTTCCGGTGTTTATGGAGCGTTTTGCTTTTATTATTGCTTGCTTTCTGCACTGAGAGAACATGCTATATAGACAGTGTATGTATAGTGTATATGAGATCCAAATAGATTTTTGAAAATTAAACCTATTGTAGTACACCATACAATACTTCTTCAGTGAGTCTTTGGTCATGTGTGCTCACTCTTTCCTTCCCATATAAAATTCTGTGAAAAGGCCCTTTCAACATTGGCACTTGAGATGGGCAATGCTAAAACAGCTAGTACACAATTTGTTACCTCAGGCCACTGACATAGCTTTCCATGCCAATACTGGTGCACTTGAACATTGCGATTCTCATGGCAGGTTCTGCAACATTTGCATTGAGCTGGGCGCTTATGCGCTCAGAGTTGTTGAAGCGGTCACAAATTAAGCAGCACTTTTGAAACTACGGAGGAAATTCCCCATTACTCAAGGGATCTAGAACTTTTACAGAGTACAACATTGAGATTTCATTGACTTCAAATGCCATTGGTGGTGAAGGGACATTTCTATGCCTCATTGCAAACCATTTCTCATACATTTTAAAATAAACGTTCCTGAATTGCTCTTCAACATTGCTTTGCTTACCAAGCGGCAAGCACTCTAACATGGAACATGTTGCAGTGCCAAAGTCACTAAAGGTGTCTACCAGCCTACTCTCAAGGAGATGTTTCACATCTACATCAATTATGCTGAAAACTTGGCAGACAAGAGTTTTTTCAGACACTAGTTTTTTTTATCATGTCCACTACAACAGTTTTGTTTTCCTGTAACAATCTAATAATGCAGTAGAGGGTACTTTCTTTTACATCACTATCAATATGCGACCAAAGATACTCAATTTTTTTGCCTTTGGCATCATCACTCAGCAAAAATTCTGTAAACGGTTACCACATGGATAATATAGCATTCATAGCCCCTTGGACTAAGAACAATCAGCTAAAGGACACAGTAGGGATGACTCTTTCTTTGATGCCACGCAAAGCAAGAAATTATAAATATTTGCGTTTTAGTTCCAGTGCATCTCAAAAACACTGTTCCTGAATGGACTAAAAAGTAAACAGCATCCCTCATTAACTCTGAAGAATGTAAAGATGCTGTCAGCATACCATCTAATAAGTACATGTATCTCCTACTGGCGATTAGTTCATCTCTTGTATCAATTTTTACAGTTCATTACACAACTTTTTCATATACGTAGCTGAATAACTGCAAATACAAACAATATCACTCTAATCTTTGTTGAATTGGAAAGAACCTGTTTTTGCAGAGCATTTCAAGTGATACTGCGTTCCATGATTTTTATAAGTCTAGTGTTATGTTTTCACCACTATCCCAGATGCTTGGTGATAGCGCTCTTTATACATTGTCACTAAACCTTGCATTGAATGTTTAAAGCCTGAGGTGTTGGCAATTTGCGAGACCTAAAACATGCTTCTAAACCCTGCATTTTTAGACCAAAGACCACAAAAACTGAAACAAGCAAAAGGAAGAAGAAACAATATTTTAGTGGCATCCCTAAACATCAAAACTCAAGCAGAATAATGTTAGCCCAGTCTTTCTTGCTGCTAGCTTGTATAACCAAGTTACATTGTATTGGCCCCTTCAGGAAGACTCTTTCACTCTCTTTTTCCTTTCTTTAAATGGCATTTAGTTTGTGGTTGTGCAGGTGTTTGTTCAGTGTTTATATGTTTTCACTGGTGAGGGCTATTTCTCTTTCAGTGGGATTTTATCAGTTATTGTAGGTTTAAACCTAAAACCCCACAGCCTATAGATAATGTACTTAACTTCCTAATGTTTTTCTTGTAATCAAATGTGATCAATTCCTTCACAATCATCTGCCTATCGACATGTTTCTTAGCGGTATTGTTTGTTAATGCTAATATGTTGGCTAGCATTTCATACCAAGGACCTGATTTAGAGTTTAGCCAAGGTGTTACTCGGTCACAAGTTTGGTGGATGTCCCATCTGCATTATTACAAGTGCATTATCACCTGTGGTACGTATAAAAAGGTGGAGAGGATATTTATTTTGTTTGTGATAAATGTACCGGTTTGCCAAATTCAAATTCTACGTCAAATATCCTGCTTTTTCAGATGTGTCCAAGAGTATTGCTAACTCTCCATGCTACAGAATTCCATATTATTGCTTTTAATTTACAGATACCCTTCGTGTACTGCATGCACATGATCTATTTCGTGATTTGCATTTCAGTATATTATGTTATCAATAGTGACCTGTGATCACTTTCTAACCAATCCTACATCTAAATGTCAAGGTAATCGTGGTATGATGGCACAGTGACTGGGATATAATTTAAAAGTTAACTGCCTCCCAAAAAACAGAATAATGAGTAAACGTTTATGGTATATCTATCATTTGCCTATGATTGAGAGGTTTTAGCCTTTCTAGTGGTAATGATAAAAAGTGCCTAGTTGGGCAGGTGAGCTGGTTCAGGAGTACACAAAATAAGGAATTACATGCTACACCACACCACACATCACTCACTTGGTCATTCAGCAGATGGCTGTCAAAAGTTGCCAATTATTATCTGATCCCATGTTCACTTCTCCAGTATCTTTTGATTCCTATCAAGTACTGGGAGACATGGTTTATTCTTGAAATTCCATTGTAGGAGGTACACAAATGCTAAATAATAAAAGAGAATACTTAATGACAATAGCCCACTCCTCCAATTGCAGTTTCTGAATGTCAGGACGTCCGCATTCCAAAAGCATAATTTTTAAATTAATTTTCAATTTGAATATGGACTAAAGACTCCCTCACTTGCCTTATAACAACCAATGTTCTAATATCGTCGGATCACCAAGAATCAAGTTGATTGCTATATGTGAGGCCTAATGTGTATTAGTTGATTCCATCACTCCAAACCCATTAGATTTAACAAATTGTACTGATGGCAACTCCTTAGCGGCAAGGGAAAGTTGATAGTGCCTTTGCCAAAAGCGTCGAGATATTATTGTATTGTAATGCCACTGTAATTTCTACATAGATGTACAATTAGGAATGGATTCCCTTAAACCCTGTTTCATCCTCAAAGGTTTATTGGATGAGACCATCTGAAGTGAACACCTGTCCATAATTTAGCATACCTCTTTTGGATGTATTTTCCTCCATGTCAGGGATTTTCCACTCAACAGTTTGTTTTACAATCAAGTATGACAGTTTGTTGGACTATTGCAAGTTTACAATTGGTTAGAGTCACTTTCACCATAGAGAAGAGAACTAGGGAGTTTGTAATAAGTGTGCAATGAGCTGAAAAATATATTAAGGATGTTAAATGAAATGTCAAGAGATAAGTACTTGCTTTTGCTGGACATCAATTGTAGCCCCTCCTAACAATTCTTAATCAAATCAAATGCATTTGGAACTGTATGTAGCAAATCTTTGCAGCAACCACACCAACGCCTATGCAAAATACTGGGTGTTTGTTAGATTGGAGTTAGAAGAGTAAATCTGCCCATTCCTCCCCTCCCCCCGGATAAATGCATTTTGCCCAATGTTTGTGAGTTTGTAGTTTGATTAGTAAATCTCAACACCCCCGAACATATGCCCTTCCAGAATGTTTCTCTGATTGACCCTCCCTTACCCAAGATATGCACTTCCCCCATTTGTTAGACTAGAGTTTCCCCATTGTTTGTTAGGTTGGTCGTAGATTAATAAATCTGCCCCCACGTGTATGTACTTTCCCCAATGTTTATACAAATAGTACATCTAACCCCCCCCCCCCATGTATGCACTTTCCCAAATCTTTGTTCGCAGGGAATTAGTATAGTAAATCTATCCCCAAAGTATACACTTTTCTCATTGTTTGTTATACTAGTCTTAGAATAGTAAGTATGACCAGCAGAAATGTGCACACTTTCCCCAATGTTGTTTAGGTTGGCAGTAGAATAATAAATCTGAACCCACAATGCATTTACTTTCCTCAATGTTTGATTGAATGATAAATCTGACTCTCTAAGGTAAACTTCCCCCAGTGTTTGGTAGACTTTAGTTAGAATAATAAACCTAACCCCCAATGTGTCCACTTTCCCAAATGCTTGCTTAATAGAAGTTACAATAATAAATCAGTCAACCATAAATATATACCTATATATTGATGCAAGTCAGCTCAAAGTGTGCCAGCATAGGGAGATAGCAGTACAGCACTACATCTTAATAGATATGGTGCTCTTCTGCTGTTTCCTGTCCACACAACGCAGCACAGAAATCTTACTTGCTGCACTGCATTTTGTGATTCTTAGTAATTTTTGGCCGCCATCCCCTCAGTGTATGCACCTGCCCCAATATTTGTTTGACAGAAGTCAGACAAGTAAATCTGCTACCCCATACGGAAAGTATGACCTTCCATTAATATTTAAAATAATGAATTTAGATTAGTAAATCTGAATTCTCCATCTCATGTATTCACGTATCGCTGTGTTTTATAGACTAGAAGTAGAATAATATATTTGACCACCCCAATGAATACATTTTCCATAACATATTTTAGATTGAACTTAGAATAATAAATCAAATTTCTTCTTCTCCAAAACTGTAGGTATTTTTCCTAATATTTTTAGAATTGTATTTACATCTGTGTATCTTTAAAGTTTCTTATTTTGAGATCCTTTGGGATTTTTTGGGATACTATTTCGTATTTACTTCAATATGGATCAATCTTTTAATTGTATTAAAATTAAAGGTATAGATGTATTAATTTACTCCAATTCTTTTATTGTTTGCATTTTTTTTCAATATTAATACAATTATTATGTTTTAATATTTTATATTTATCATCCATATTTCACATATTTATTTATTTGTGAAATGCATGCAATGTATTTCTTTCTATTTTGATTAAGTTATTAATCTAATAGTAATATATTTTTATAAATATATTAAATTTAGAAAATATGTGTTTTAAAGTTACAACTATGCATGTTCCTGTACTTTGGGGCCGATAACGATGTTGTGCAGAAAGCCTCCGACTGACAGTGGGATTCTCCTAGACCGTGTCTAGCCAGTAGCAACAATAGCCTTCAAAGAGGCAAAATTGGCAAATGTGGTCCATTTTGATGACAGCCAGCAAATAACATGCCACCACGGATCTTACAATGTCTGCGATATGATGCAAAACTGCTGAAACCTCTAGTTATTACAAAGCAAGTAAGGTAAGCTACTCCTCTTCCCCCTCATCCTCAATCTGCTTGCAACAGCTTCCGCCTAATACCCCACATAAGGCCCAGAAATGTTGCCACTGAAAAGGCTACCACTTGTCTAGGATATTATCTGCATATACGCAACACTTCAGCATGACTACGTGTTCCCATATGCCTGTATATTGGTACGAGCAACTTAGCTCTTGGACGTAAATAGCCTGGGCAGGCAAACAGGGCATGTGCTGGTGCTTCTATGCTAGCAGTGCAAAGGGAGGAGAAGCGAGAAGGCACTGGGGTATTACTCCAAGTGCTGGTGAAGGCAATTTGGGGAAGTGTGCCAAATCTGAAGTGCATGCATAATTTCCTATCACTAGGCGTCTGGATTATTTCTAAGTAAGGTTCTATCTAGGAAGGCAATGGATTTATGGTCTGTGAATTCCTTAGTTAGCTGACCCTCGTTAGGATTGGTGGCTACTGTCTGGGCTACCCATGCCCAATATTGCATTTCGATATGGGCTTTGGTAGGAAGTAAAACTGAGTCCCTATTCTCTCAGTGGTCCTCCAGCCCTAAAACGGATGATAGGTGCTTTACATTCTTGAACCTCAAAATCTCATTCTGCTTATCCAAAGAAAAGACTTCCTTAAGGGCCTTTGCATAGGAGCCTAGCTCAGGGGTGGACCAGATCCTTCTCCAGAGTAGCAGTGGGCGGAGCTTAGCTTAATCAGTTATCGCTTTACTGCCCAAGTCCAGCCTTAAGGGGCGGAGGGGGGTGCTTTGTGGTATCTGGACCAAACTTTCCAGAAACCTGTTCTCAACTCTAGTTAAGTCTACCAAACTTTCGAAACCCCACAACTCTGCACCATATTGGGCTGAGCTCACTGCTTTGGATTCATATATCTGCAGTGGTGCTGCCACTGGTTTGATAAAGGAGGTACTAAGAGGTCGATTATGAAGGCGGACGGACCTGCGTCCGTCCGCCCTCCCCGAGGTGGAGGGACCGTCCGCAGGGGCAGCGGCGTTGCCTCCATTGGAATTAGGATGTGACCGCCACTCTGGCGGTCACATCCCGTATATTTAACATTGCGGCGGGTGCTGCTTTAAGCAGCACCCGCCGCAAAGTTAAAAATGCATGCTCAGCATTTGCATTCACAAAGCGGCAGGCACCACGCGGTGCCTGCCGCATTGTGCATGCAACTGCAGGGGGGTACAATAGGTACCCCCATGTGCACCCCCCACAACCTACTTCACCCCGGGAGCCCGCAACGGGCCACCAATGCAAGTACCGTATGCCTTTTCATGGCGGCATTGCCGCCACAGAAAGGCATAGCCCCCAGCACATCCTAATATGGCTGGCAGTGTCTGATAGACACCGCCACCATATTAGAGCTTTTCCGCCGCAGTCGCAAGGCGACTGCGGCAGAAAAGTGGCGGAAGGTCTTCCCATCCGCCACTGTACCCCCGCCATTGTAATATGGCGGGGGGAAAGGTGGCGGACGGGCAAGGATGGCGGACGGATCACCACCGCCTGCATGGATATGGTGATCCATCCGCCATCCTAATTGACCCCTAAGTTCCTTTCTCAGAGCCCTAGCTATTTGAGCAAGCTTCAAGGTAGATTTGGCTACTTGGGGTTTCCAGGACATACTTTCATATAAAGTTATGCACAGGTAGCGGAAGGTGCTGACTCTCTCAAGTGGGATACTTTCCAGAGTTGGGCTACCCTTGTAAGATTTGTGGCAAATGATCATCAGAAATTTTGACTTTGAAGTAGTGATCTCAAGACCCCTGGACCTGCAAAACTCATTGAAACGATGAAGTAGTATCTTGAGGTCCCCAGGGATTTCTGAGTCGAGCCGGGAGTCGTCGGCAAAAAGGAGATTCACTCCCCTTTCACTCCCCAGCAGAGGTGAATCGGCTGGCCCCTCTTGAAGATACTGCACAACATTATTCATATAGAAGGAGAGAAATGTAGGTGTCAAAACGCACCCTTGGAGAACGCCCAGGCTTACGTCAGTGAGCTGGCCTTGGTCACCCCACGAACTTTAGCAAAATTGGCATCATGAAGGTAGATAACTAGAGATAGAATCCTCTGTGGCATCCCCATTCCTGATAAGACATGCCACAATTTCTGTCTGGGGACAAGCTTAAAGGCGGTTTTTAAAATGATAAAAGCCACATACAGGCTCCCCGGCCAATGACCACAATCTTCCAAACGAGGAAAAAGGAAGCGAAATACCTGGTCTACTTTTCCCTAAAACCATCTTTGAAGGGAGTTAAAATATTGTTCTCATCAGCTCAATCCTATTTTTTAACCAGTAATGCTCGACAGATCACTTTTTGTATTGAATCAATAAAACTAATGGGTCTGTAGAAGCTAGGCGATGTCCTATCTCCTTTTTTATAGATCGGAATCACTTTTGCTGACTTCCAGGACTGGGGTATAAGGGCACCCCCAGCTATGTCATTCACCAGTATCAGTATGTAGGCCGACCAGTTTTCTCTATCAGACAGGAACAGGTCACCAGGGATGTTATCCGGACCAGGAGCCTTAGCTTGGGAAATGGAATTAATGGAACACTGGATGTCACCACTCATTAAGAGCTCCTTTGAGAAGGTTAGAGATAATTCTGGCTGGCATCCTACCAAATCACCCTGTGCGAGTACCGCATACAGAAGCTTAAAGAGTTCATATCAAGCCGTTATTGCAATATTGCTAGAGGATAGCAAAGGTCTCTTGGCATCCTCCTGAGTCACTATGACCCAGAATGATTTAAAGTCCTGGCGGGCACATGCCTCTCTGATGAGCCTAGAGCTGTCCTCCAGAAGGTGTGAGGAATCAAAAAAGTGCGCAGCCAGCTGTTGAAAAAAATCAAGAATGCCTATGCACTATGGCTTCCATACATTCTGGATACTCAGGTAAGGCTGTAATGTCTGCCATGCACACTGTCAGTTCTTTTTTAAGTGACTGCAGTTTTACCTTGTCCAAGACCACCTTTCGCCTCTTAAGGCGGAGAGTATCATTCGATGGAAAGAGCTCTCTGGTTACTAAATGTGCTCTACATGCAGTGCAAGACTCACCCCAAAGGGACATTAGGCTCAGACATAAAGGGTTGTGATCACTGTTGACAATTGAGCCCACAATCATATCTATGAGTAAGGGTCCTAACCTCAAGTCGACTAGGAAAAAGTCTATGAAGCTTATTCATTTGGATCTATTAAAAGTATAAACACCCAATTTATCTGTATTGGTCCACCCATTTGTTGCCCCCAAACCATGCCCGAGGGTAATGGCATGTAACTGTTAAGCTACTTGCGACCATTTTCAAATGGGGGTAGCTCAAGTTGACGCACTAGCCAAAGGTCAACCTCCTCTCTTGCCTCACATATATCGTCCCTCTCCAGGGGTTCAAACGTCACATTGAAATCCCCGCTAAGATCAGGAAGTGCGTAGAACACCTTTTCTTCAGAAGCTCCACCAGTTGCTGTAAGGTAGAGGATCAGCCACCCCCCAGTGTCTCTGGCATAGGCATTATAAATGTCAACAAAAGTGCCTATTGCACGCTTAAGCTGGATACCCAGGATGTCAGGGTTGTTGCATGAAAGCTCACGGACTTCACAATTGAGTTCTATCTATACCCAAACAAGGAAGCCGTCTGCAGGGCATCCTATTTTGCGCTGGATAGCGAGACTGTAATATGTTAGATAACCTGGCATGTGATATGGAGTAGTGCTTCAGTATTCTAGAAGGATACAGATGTCAACGGCTTCCATGAATTTGATTAAATGAGGAAGCCTGACCCCGACCATGTTCCATTATACCATCTTGAGCTTGCACAGGGTGTTCGGCATATTTGGGAGGGCTACAACTACGAGTTTAGTTGTCTGCGCAATCCCAATGGTGACAAGAGATAGTAGTTCTGCCCCACCATGGGCTCTTACCTAGTCTTGGGGGGCTCCCTAGTGTCAGATGCCCTTTGACCATGTATAATTTCACCACTGCCCTCAGAAGGTGGTAGGGTGACTGGTTGGGTCACCGAAGCAGAGGATACATCACTACAAGATAGTCAGTCATTTGTGCCGAAGGTCAATTCTTGGCCAAGATTTGATGCAGTAAAAAGGTAGTTCGATGATCGACACTGATTGGGGTCATGGTACTTGAATTGAATGCTAGATGTCACAGAAGCAGAGCTTCTTGCTCTCAACGCAATCAAACATTGCACCAACCTATTATCTACTAAGGATAGTTCAATACAATCTGTGAGGCTATTTAGGGGGAGCATCTTCTTACTCGCAGTATGTCTTCTCTGAAAACTGACCTACAGCCTCTCACGTGCCTAATACAGTGAATTACTTTATTCCCAAGATCATCTTCACCTTCCCACCTCTGATAAGTGGTCATTTTCGGGATGTTGGTTATAAAGATTGTGTTATTGTCAAAGGGGGCTACACTTGCATTTCCCACAGGATACTGGCTAGAATGGTTCCATGCCAATATTCTCTACTCTCGTGATACTCACAGAAACTCTTATCAACGCTCAATGGCTCTGTCCGTGTCTGGTGGCTTAGTGGGCTAATGTGTCCACTGCAGGGGCTTGTGTTTGACTCCATGTCACGGGGTTCAAATCCCGGTGGATCCATTCAGTCTTTCATCCCTCTGAGGTCGATAAAATGAGTACCATTGAGTTGGGGAAGAATAAACATCTGTTATTCAGCGCCAAGATGCCTCCGGGTGAACATGTGCTTTACAAATATACATGTTATGTCTGCCTTGAGAGCGACTTTCTAGTGAAAGCATTTACAACCGGATCAGGCTTGGCTCCATCAAAACTGTTGCGTGGCAATGGGCGGCAGGGACCAGTGCTGATCACCAGTGTATCCCTATCACGGAGCCTGTTATTCCGTTGGGCCAGAGGATTTAATTGGGCTGAAGGAATCTAACTTTTTGCTAAAAGCAGATTTACCGGGCCCCTGAGCTCTTGCATCGTCATATTGAAAGCCTTGATTTCTGTTCTTAAGTCCATAATATTTTCTAAAAACATTGGTATTATGGTTTGCCCGCCCCTTAACAGGTAGTTGGACCTTTCCCCCACAGGCTCCCGCAACCTCAATATCCTCCTCCACCTCTGGATTTTCTACAATAGATAAAAGTGGAGATGACGTCTGAGCTTGTGGGGTCTTGGGTTTTTGGGGTAGCTGGACTTTCTAAACTGTCTTCCTCACTATCAGAAGACATTGGAGGCGGGCCTGGAGCAATGTACAATGTGCTTCTTAATATGTTTGGGATGCGTTTGGAAGCTTTAGAACCTGCTGGTGTAATATGGTTTTTAAAACTGAAACTGACCATAGGCTCTGATGGGGGTAGAATATCCTCACAATCAATTGTGAGGTTATCAATTCTATCTAATACACAGTTTTGCTTGATGGCCCTCTGAGACCTCTTATTTTTGGTACGCGCTTCCACAGGGCCACTCTCAATCAATTTCCTTTAACCCATGACCTGCTATTATCCAAGGAGCTTGGGAGGTAAAGAGTAGAGACACTATCCATGCTAAAAAAACTACACAAAATGAGTTGGGTTAAGGCCATTTCTCAGAGACAACAGTACTTCCTAGGTCACAATGGGCAGAGATAATAGACATGATGCCTGTCTTCTTGTTGGGGATGCAGGCATGGCCATTCACATGATGGGCAGCCCCACCCCTATAAGGTTTTGAAAAAAGTGCATTTCCTGATGTCTAGTGTACTTTCTGACCTCCCTGGGTGGCAGATTGGGAACTATCAATCCGATCTGCCCATCCAGACGGGAAGAAAAACTGTTCCTTTATTTTTGTATGTGTAGCGGCATGGCCATGCCCATAGGGAGAAGCCCCACCGTGAATTTTCTTTCTTACACTGGTGTATAGTTCCCTGGGGCAGATCGGGGAAACACCCCCAAGTACCTCTCCAGGCGAGGCAGAAAGACTATCACCATTTTTTGTAGGGATGTGGAATGCCCATGCTGACTGTGGGCAGCCCCTATTCCTATATTTATTTTTTATGGACTCTGGTTTCTAATGGGCTTTCTGCCCACCGGGGGACAGATTGGTGGTAATTACAAAGATCTGCCCTCTGGGAGACATAAAGACTGCCTGTCTTCTTGTTGGGGGTGGGAGCATGGCCAAGCACATGGCACTCAACCCCCATCCCAATATTGTTTTAAAAAAAGGATATTTCCTGATGTCCAGCTGGCTTTTTGACTCTGGGGGGTGGGGGGGGGGGGAGATTGGGGCTATCAGGCTCATCTGCCCATCAAGAGGAGCAGAAAGACTGTTGCCTTACTGCTAGAGGTAGGGGAATGGCGTTGACCATAGTGTGCAGCCCTTACCCCATATTATTGTTTTATTGACCCAGTTGACTAGATGACTTACTGTGCCCCGGGATAGTTACCCCATCTGCCCCCTGGGGGGCATAAAGACAGTCTCTTCTCCTGTTGGGGGTAGGGGCTACCCCCACACCTATATTTGTTTTAAAAGGACACTTCTTTGTATCTAGTGGGCTTTATGCCCTCGAGCAGATTGGCGGCAATCACTGCCACCTGCCCTTCAGGAAAGTCAGAAAGAATGTCACTTTATTTTGTTTAGGGCTGGGGGCATGAACATACCCATAGTCTGTAGCCTCAACCCCATATTCATTTTGTTTATTAACCCTGGTGCCTAGTTGAAGGTTGGAACGACTAATATGTTTTTCCCCCCTGGAGGAGCACAAACTCTTTCCTAAGGTGCAGCTCCCCCATCAATGTCGCCCAGTGGATGGATCCTGCTTGGATAACATCCTCATGTGGTGATCCTTATATACCTTCCCAGTGTCAGCCAATGGCCGACAGACGCCCTAGGGAGGTATTGCAGGTTTTGGCCATTGATTACTGCTTTGCTGATCTGCTGCCTGCTGACCTCTTGCCTGGATGAGAAGGATTGGACCTGCGTCTCTTGAAATCACCAGAGCTCAGAGTGCCCCCTAGGACTAGTTGGCTGGCCTCCTGATCCTCAGCAACATAACATGCTTCCAATCTCTGCTCCTGGACTTCGACATATGTGAGTCTACCCTGCAAAATGGTGCCACCCCAGTCCTTGACCTTGGAAGTGGGCCTAAGTTACTTGCCAGCAGAACTGACGCACCCAAACCATAAACGATTAATCTCCTAGGCTGAGCGGCAAATCTCCGAGCACAACTGGCTCATCCCGCTGTTGCTTGGATTGGACTCTTCGCGAAAGGCTCACATCGCCACAGCATCTGGCATCTTTGGGACACCCAGTGGGTGACACCTCCCCTAGCGCAGGTTCTCTCATCTCTCATCATTGGTAGCCTAGATGACGGAACTCTGGATCGCAGCTTCACCGCTCATTAGAATCGATGCATCACCTCAACCGTTCTTCAAATGCTCAGCACCGGACTTTGCATCGCAAGCCCCATCAATCAGACCCTCAAAATTGATTCAACAGGACCCCACACAGCAGCTTCGGTGCATCTAGAAACTGACGAATTGCCTTAGCTGCGCAACACATCTTTGACACTGATTCATGCAATACTCTGCAACCAAGATTTAAGGTACTCTGTTCAGCTGGCCTAACTGGGTCCCTGTAGCTGACCTGCACTCCTTTGCGGTTGGCCTGAGCTTGTGACTATGTCACGATCCGATGCTGCTAGACACCCTCATAGTGCTTTATGCTTTTTGGAGCTATTTATCACTCTAAACTTTCAACTTCAATAAATCCAGTACTACTCAATCGACTTTTGTCTTCTTTTCTTTATTAAACTCATATCTATTTTTCTAACCTAGTGTTGTATCTTTCTGTGTGAAGTTTTCACAGTTGTACTGTTTGTGTGTTGCGGAAATACTTTACACATTGCCTCTAAGTTAAGCCTGAGTGGTCTGTGCTGAGCTACCAGAGGGTAGGCTCAGGTTAATTTAGGGTTTGCCTGTAACTTACCCTGAATAGGATTGTGGTTGCTACTTGATCAGGCCTCACACCCCAGTCGACAAATTACCCAATTTATAGCAGTGAATATTTAACAAATCTCTAACAAGTCACAAAATGTTTTTTTACTGAAACCTTTCACATAGGATTTTATACTGAACACATTGTTGCTGTTCTGTCAATTTCAATGCTTTCACATGACATATTTGACATCTCAAGAATTGGTGGATAATGCTGGAATTGCTGTCATATTGGCACTTAGATTTCAACCTCTAAGGCCATAGGTCACAAGAGGCAACCAGAGGTCATAGATGCAACCCTGAATTGCATCACTGGAGAGAAAGTCATTGAGAGGATTGGAATAGAAGAGGTGATGTAGGCTTAACAAGCACAGTGACTTTCCCTGGGTAGGACTGGAAAGAAACAGAAGGCTGGTAGAATATTCAGTTGACTCGCCTGCAGATGAACATTTGATTGAAAAAGATACATTTGATAGAAGAATGCATTTTATAACTTTGTTAAGTCGAGTATAGTTTGCCATCTCATGCCTGAATTAGGTCCATGGCTTTCTCATTAGATTGGTGGTAGATGCTTTCAATGTAGGCAGCTTGCTCAGATAAAACAGTTTACATTGTTGAAGTAAGCGGATAGAGTCAGGCAAACAATGGATAGTTTTTAGGTAGCTGAGGCTGGTTTATTCTTGATGAGGGTCATTTGATGCAATGCTCTTATAAACATTTGTTGGCTCAAAATGGATTTCAAGCAGGCTTAATAAAAAAATATCAAGCCAATCCCTTCCCTAAGATATCATACAAGAGGGTCTTTTCACATTGTTGAAGAGAAGCTAATTATCTAAAAATATGAGAATTCCTATGTTGCTGTCAAACTTTTCAGAAAGTTACCTTATGTTGTCAACGTTTACCAGATGGCTTCAGTACAGGAGGCATTTAAGTTACAGTGGATACAAAATAATACTTCTCAAATATCAGTAAAATTATAATTTAGATAGTACCAAAAATAAATGTAATGTTTCTATGACAATTCTATATTGGACCCAGCATTGCTACGAATAGATTGGTGAAAAGCATTTGTAAAAAGGCCAGATATCTGAGGCATGCTGTTTTTCATTGCACATAGTCATGAGGCTCAGACATAACACTTTGCCAATGGTAGGACATCAAAGTGTCGCATTGTTGCAGTCAGAAAGTCCATGTGATTAAATACATTCCTTAAAGTTCAACAGGGAAAGCCTATATTTATCAGCCCTTTATTTATAAGGTATACAGTCAACAATTGAGGTAGGGGTAATGCTAAATCATATTGGATTGGCAAAAAAGCAATGCATTTTGGTAGGGGTAACATGGCGGCCGGAAGCTGACGGCCATGGCGGAGCTCCCCCGGCGTGTGGCGCATGATCCGTCACTATAGCGGCTAGCGGCTTGCAACGTTTCTCTTTTCTGCTCTAATAATGCTCTTTTAAATATGCTCTCTTAAACATTTAAAATTCTTAATCCCCGCTTTGTGAATATGGTTTGAGTGGGCGGCGTTTTTCGTTACCTTCTGGAGTGTCCTGGTGAGGCGGTAGTTTGAGGGTGCGTGGCGCCGAGGGAGGAGTGGTCTTGGAGCCTCCGTGGTTCCGCCTTGTGGGCGCAGTGAGGGAATGGAGGCGGAAGACCTCCGGCCTGCAGTTCCGGCTTTCCTCCGCGGGGGTCTGCTTTTAATTACACTGAAAGCTGCGGTGAGCCGACATTCAAGCAGGAGAGCAGCTTGGAGGGAGCCCAGGAGGAGGATAAAACTCGGCATCTGTAAGAGGGTGATATTGGCACTACTGGAGTCTTTTTTACAGAGGTCAAGGGAAGGTCTTGAAACTCCTTACAGGGGGCTTGCTGGGCTCGGCTACCGCTTGGTTTCCTACTCCCTTTAAGGTGTATGATAAGGATGCAGTGGCAAAGCAGCAGGTTTTTATCGTAGGGGGTGGAGACCTTTCAGAGGTACATGCGGATGCGGTCAAGACTGTATATGTACGGCGAGAGCACAAGAATTGCATGGAGAAGCGAGCATGCAGTATTTCTAGAGGCGATCCGGACTGTGCAACTGCAACACAGTTATCTGAGCCTGCTGTCTGCCGATATACCCTACGTAATAGGGCTTCTAATACTATTTCAGTCTGGCCTAAACCTCCTGCTATCTCGCCCCCTATCACAGAAGTTAAGGCTGTTACTAGACAGGGGAAGGGAAGCCATATTGTGGAAGGCAAACCTCCTGGCAAGGGAAGGAGCAGGAAAAAAGCGAGAGGGGGACCTCTTACTAAACTTAAAATCACGCCTTCGTTGAAATCCTATTATAAGGTTCTTTCTACCACCACCTCGGACAAGATAAAAACACCATTATAGCCAATATCTCTACCGCTTCCACTTCTGCTTTATCTGGCCCCATCGTTGGGGTAGAAAATCCTCAGCCCTCTTCTAGTTCTCTCACTAAAGTAACGTAGGTGGGGAGTACATTGCTAGACCAGCAGGTAATCATGCATCCATCAGTGGAGCTATCAAATAGCTTTTCAGCACTAGATAATCAGAGCAATGACCAGGGAAATGATTTAAGATCTGCACTGGAGAAGGGGAAAGAGGTTACTTCACTTACAGTATCTGGGCCTCAATCGGCTGGGCCATCTCTTGCCCCCGACATCGACTTCGCCTGGGTCATTGGCTGAAATCTTGTTAAGTCTGAAAGAGGACATTGGTAGGAGATTCACAATTTCAGAGGCCAATCAAGTCGCTATTCAGGCCTCTTGTGAACTACTGGCACAGAAAATTGAAGAGGTCTCACAGAGATTGGATGCCCTTGAGGCAGAGATCCCCAAGATTAAGGATGCTCTATGCTCTTCCTCACTCACGATGGACAAGTTGGTCCAACAAAACAGGGAATTGAAGGATGATATCGAGCGCCTTGAAAATCATTCCAGGAAAAATAACGTGAACATTTTAAATGTCCCTGTAGATCTGGAAGGGGCTGACATCAAGAGTTTTGTGATCTCTCTTTTGAAAGTAACTATCTTACAAGATTCTCCGGATTTGGATTTTGACTTGATTGCTGATATTCAAAGGGTCCATCGTGATCCGTAAAGGAGAAATCCTGGAAAAGAACGACGCCCAAGGAAAATCCTGGTGAACTTTCTCACTTATGTCATTAAGTAGAGAATCCCGTCTTTGGCCTTGAAAGCTGGTCAACTTAAGTACAACTCCTTCTCTAGCCCGTTTTCATTTTCCATTCGCTCTGATGTTTCTCACATCACTGCCACAAGGCAGTGGGAACTGGGCTAAAGGATGGCAATTCTGAATTCATTAGGGGCCAAGACTCAGTTAAGATTCCCTGCATCTCTTCGGATCATGTGGAATAACCACATGTACAGTCTGCGCCAAATAGAGGAAGTTGATACTCTAATAGATAAGATCAGAAATGGAAGTGGAAGTGGAGGTGTTAGTGGGGTATAGTAACTAAGTGCGCGCATGGCACCTGATCAAATTAATAAGTCAGAAAAATAAAAAATAAAAAAGAGAGGAAAAATGCACAGCAAAGTTATATGCCGCTGCTGCTCTGGTGGGATCAGCCTATATTTTTCTTTTATTGTGTAATTATGTTATAGTCACGCACAGGGGGTGGTTCCTGACCAAAGGGCGTGAAGAAACTCAAGACTTCATTCTCAGGGGTACTTGATAATAAAGAAGTTGGCACAGAAGCTGAAATATGAAAAGACATCTTTATTAAACTTATAAGTGAGACTACGTCACACAGAAGCCTTAGCAACTGAATGAGGCAGTCTAAAGAGTACAAAACACAGAGGCCTTTTATATGCTTAGGGTTACAAACTCAGCATAAAAGAAAGGGGCAGTCCTAGCTTTTGCAAGCATGCAAAATGCCTAATATGGGCATACAAGATCTGCTAAATATTAGCGAATAGGAAAACATTCAAAACAAGGCATCATGTAACCAGAACATCCCCCTTGGGTCGTGCTCTTGCCCAACCCGATAAGTCAATCAATTACACCACCTACAGGTCAATCAGTAATGGCAGGACATGTTTGCGTGCTTCAAAGGAAAAGGTTGTGGAATAAGAAAACACAGGGAGAGAATAGCCAAGGCCAAATGATAAGATACGACAAGAGAAGAATACTAAAGGCTAACAGATAGTTGATACAAGGATTAGGTAGTCCAGACAAGAATTAGTTAGGCCAGCTGGTGTCTGAGATGGGTTTCAAGACAAGGACCGAGGGTGTTTTCAACACGTTGCAGTCCAAAGGGGCAGAAACACTTCGTGAATCACGCAGCCTGTGTAAAGGCAACACAAAATGGAGTTTGAATGTAAAATGGAGTCAAAATTAAGGAACCTCAGGCGTATGCTCAGAGGAGAAGGGAGGGTTTCCCAGGGTAGTGAGAGGTTGATGGGGTCACTTCGAGGGGGAGGGTGGGAGGGAGAGCACTGGTGGGGTTGCAGTGGGAGAAAATATAAAAAATGTTCTCTTTCTCTATTTTCTTTTGAAGTGTAAGCCATTTTCAGGGTGCCCAGCTAAGGGGAGGGAGGTAGAAAAAATCTGTAAATTATGACGACTACTAAGATAAGGTTTATTTTGTGGAACGTCAATGGGCTTCCGATGCCCGCGAAGACAAAGGCTGATCATGAAATTTCTAGAACAATCTTCAGCCCAGGTGTGCCTGTTACAAGAGACTCACCTAAGCTATCTTGAGTGTAAGACTGTGGTTTGGAAAATATAGATGGGTCGAGCATTTTTGTTGCTCCGAGCAGACAGTATATAATAAGGGGGTTGCGGTCTTAGTTAGATCTGGCATTGGTGGTACCATTAAGTCTACGTTAACCGACCAATCCAGTAGATGGATATTGGTACAGGTGGCCATTGGAGGGACCGAGCTTGCCATGGTGTCCTACTATGGCCCCAATGTCGATGACCCTGCCTATCTGCACAGAGTACAGACCAAATTAGTAGAGGTCACCACCCCGGTAGTAATTGGTGGGGATTTTAATGTTCTTCTCAATCCTCTCCAAGACAGGTCAAATTACAGTCAGTATGCTGCTGCCACCCGCACTCGTTGGGCAATGATTAATATGATCCACGAGCTCGGACTGGTAGATGCTTGGAGGGCTAAGAAGGGCGTAGAACCAGGTTTCACGTTTTTCAGTAAAAAGCACGGGCATTCCTCTAGAATCAATTATATTCTTACGAACAGATTGGGCCTGGAGATTTTAGTAGATATTTCTATTCTCCCAAGTATTCTATCTGACCATGCTCCAATTACCTTTTTATATCTAGGGAATAAGTCTAATTCCCCCTCTAGGTGGACACTAAAAAGGGCAATGTATTTAACCAAGAAATAATCAGTATTATTAAAACCTCAACCATTGAGTATTTCTCAGAAAATATTGGTTCAACATCACTAGACTACATTTGGGACGCATTTAAGCCCCATATTCGTGGTCTGTTACACAGCCTGATATGCTCTAAGAACGAGAAAGAGGTGTTAGAATTCCAAATACTGGAAAGAGAGATATCTAGGCTGAAAGGAGTAAGGCTGAGCTGCCACCCTGACAACCTGACACTAAATCTTAGCGACTTGGAGCACCTACGATTAGATTACAGGGGAAGCTAGACCAAAAGTAAGAGCGCAATGGTTAGCTCATAACATGAGAAATTATGAGTATGGCGAAAAAGCAGGAGCCCTTCTGGCATGGAAAGTAAAGGCTGATCAAGTAAAGAATAATATCAACAAACTGATCATAGACGAGACTGGTGCGACCTCTTGTAATCAAGAGGATATGCAAAGGTGCCTTCTTTCTATGTTCTCCGAACTGTATAAAGAGGAGATAACATCACACCCGATAGTATTCAAGAGTGGCTGAAAAATAAAGCCTTACCAACATTGACAGGAGATGGTCGGAACATGCTGGATGGCCCTATTACGGAAGACGAAATTAAGCTTTACATATAAAAGATCAAGAATAATAAAGCCGCAGGAACAGATGCTCTTCCGTGTAAAGTCTATAAGGCCCTTCAGGATGTGATAGTTCCTAGATTATGTGAACTTTTCAACTACGTTTACAGTTATGAAGGTAGGGTACCCCCATCATGGAAGGATGCTACTATAGTGCTCATTTTGAAGCCGGGGAAGGATCCTCTTAAAGCAGACTCCTATAGACCAATCTCCCTGTTAAACGCGGATTATAAGATCTTTACTAGTATCTTGGCAGGGAGGTTGGTCAAGATAGTCCCGCAGCTGATCAATGTTGATCAAAAGGGTTTCATCCCGGGGATATTCATCCAGGAATAAACTTTGCAACTAATAGGTAGCATCGATTTGGCGTTGGCGCGGTGAACATTCATATAAACCCTCATTAGATGCTACGAGGGCGCCTCTGCAGTCATCCTCCTGAATGGCTCACCGACATCGAGCTTCAGTATAAAAAGGGGAACACGACAGGGGTGCCCTATTATGCTTCTATTGTTCGACATTTACATCGAACCTCTTGCCCAAGCTCTGAGACTGGATGAACAAATTACTCCTTTCCAAGTCTCAGAATACAGGTGCAAGTTAGCCTTATATGCGGACGATCTGCTGGTTTACACTAACAACCCAGCGGAGGTACTCCCGAAGGTGGAAACTACCCTGAAGGAATTTGGTCTGTACTCTGGGTACCTAGTCAATTCCTTCAAGACTGAGGTAATGTGCTGAGGCATTGATAGCTGGACCGGAAGCTGTAGTAAGGAGCTCAGCTATTTGGGGATAACTATAGTACAGGATTTAATCGATATTCCCCTGATTAATTTGAGGAAAGTGGCTAAGGAAATTGACCATCTCTTTTCTAGATGGCAGAATTTACCCCTTGGGTGTATCTGATACCTCTGATTTGTAAGGTATCCAGGTGCATGCCTTGCAACCCAATCTGGGACAACCTTTGTCCTTAGAAGACCCCTCACTCACCAACCTAGTTGGTGACATGCTTCATCATCGGGGTCCCACCCGGACAGCCGAGTGCCATCTGGGTGTGCTTCGACACCTGACTACAGTGGAGCTGGTTTCTTGTTTTTATATGTGCTAGGAGTTATTAAGAGAGTGGTTAAAAGTTGTCACAATACTACTCACTCGTAGAATTTATTCTGGAGTGATTGGACAACGGGTAAAATAATGTGAGACACCTTTGCCTAATTAGGTAGGCTGTGGTGCCGAAAAAGAGTAGTGTAGTGATTATAAAAATATACATATATGTCTACATGTTTCAACCTTCGTGTAGTTTGTGAGGTTTTCTTCAGGACCAGTGTAGTGTAGGCTGGGTGGTATACACACGCTAAGGTGTACCCTGCCCACGCCTACTTCAATTACCAAAATCACAAATTGGTGATTTATTCAAAATGTGTTGTTCTCCACGATGTTGGAAAAAAAAAACTAGAAGCGTTCAAATTATGGTCTTCATGGGCATCCCCGTTCCTGCGTTAAGTCCCTGCCACCATTTGTGGCGTAAGAAAGACGGCAGAATCGCCTAGCAGTGAATCTGTCGGGAGCCCCGTAGAAGTGACGGGGTTCCCGACAGATTCACTGCTAGGCGATTCTGCCATCTTTCTTATGCCACAAATGGTGGCAGGGACTTAACGCAGGAACGGGGATGCCCATGAAGCCCATAAGGAAGGCAGGAATTACGATCTGGTCCGACCTTATATCATCTGACGGAGTTCTCCCTTGGGAGGTCTTAAGATCTAAAATAGGTGGCTCCTTCTCTAGATTCAAATATTTGCAATTGTGTTCCTGGTTTTCAGCAGAGAAGGAGCATATAGGTGGAAACTGGATGAGTGAGTATAGACTTCAGAATACAAATCTCCAAAAAAAGGAGGTTGGATTTTGGTATAGGAGTCTACTAGACGCTGAGGATGCAGAGCTTCCCCCCCTCATCTAGCATGGAATTCATCTGTTTTAGGAGATACATCTGATCATTTACATGTTTTGACTCTTCAAACCATATATAAGTTTGTTAAACCAGCTTCTCTTAAAAAGAATCACTTTTATGTTGTTAATAGGCTGTATTATGCGCCTAAGAAAATTGCAAGATTTGCCCCCTGCCCACCTCCCAAGTGCCCGAGATGTGAATTGGTTGAGGCGGATGATATACATATATTTTTTTAATGTGTTCATTTAAGGGACTTTTGGCATAATGTGGAGCATGCCCTCGAAGGCATTTTTAAAGTCAAGTTGAATTTAAATTTAGCCCAAGTCATTTTTGATTTGGACAATGATCTTACAAGTCGGCTTTCTGGCGCGCAGGTGGGCTAATTTCTTTGCTTGATCCTAATTGCCCCCTGGGAAATCTGCAAATTGTGGAAAGACCCTAGACCTCCACTGTACGAGAACTAGTTGGGTGCGGCATTGGGCATGGCTCGATTGGACCAGGGCCATGTAAACAATAGTAATAAAAATATCTGGCCACCAATGATATCTTGGGGTACGGAAATGAGACTGGTCTAAGGTCTCAATGGTCTAATGATTACACCAAGCCTCGTACAAAGAAGCTGGCCTGGTCGGCATAAAGCAAATGCAATAACATAGGCCCAGGGGGCCCAGGTTGGAGTGGGCTTTTCATTGTTAGTTTTACAGACGCTAATGGTGAAATGAGGACAAAAAAAAACGGGAAAAAAAACCTGCATTTTGGCCAGTAGCACAACAAAGCAGCTGGAAACACTAATGCAAGCAAAGAAAACACCCCTTGTCACATGTTGGCACTAAATTACAGCCATAAGTGCAGTGTAGTCAGCAGTAGACACCCATCACCACTGGAGCCATTACACTTGCAGAACAAATAATAACTATACCCACAAGTTTAGGAGTATGCAGATGGATACCCCATACCTCTGCTTTTTGGCAATTGCTGTCTGTGAGAAAGTCAACCTTTTTGCCCTGATCACCCTCATTTTTTGTCCAATACTGGTGGTTACTGACTGTTTGTGCCATGGCCTCTGCTAACCTGGCCCAGTACCAGTGCTCTGTTCAAAATGTATCTGGCAAATTGGTGTGATTACAATTGGTATGACAACCTACCGGTAAGCCCCTAGTATATGGTACGGCATGTAGGGCTAGAGCCCCAGCAGGTTTAATGCATAAAGTGTGAACTGCTGTATTTCCTGCGATCATTTTAAGAGTAAGTCCTGCTTTGCAGGCTGTTTTTAAAGTAAATTTATATGCAAATTTGACTTTGCAATTAAAGGTACTTCCAAAGTCATAAACTACCTTATTACATCACCCTTAAGGTCCCCCATTGGTGTCCCAGGGGTAGAGAGACTTGTAACTATAAGCAGGGGCATTATGAAAGATGTTGTATATGCCCTGGTGAGGGAAAAGCTGCCAATTTTGTTTTCCCCCATGGTAGAACATTAGCCCCCTAGGCTAACATTGGAAGGCTTTATTAAACTTTAATAAAGTCTAACTATTGACCGGAGTAGTGTTCACTAAAGTTTCTGTAGTATCTTAGTAGTCAATTTTAACTATTTGCACTAATTTTCTTTTACACTTTATTGCACTGCAAATCTCCAGCACCACTGACAGAAACTGGCTAGTGGCTGTACCAATCACTGGGGTACGAAGCAAGCACAGTTTTCATATCTATCCTTGCTGGCTGCACAAGCTGTGCGACCAACAGTAAATCCCAGATGATGAAGTTTTGCCACTGATGTGGGCTGATTGGATTCTTTTTCAGTTACGAATATGTTTTCTTTTTGACCCAGGCACTTTGGTTCCTCTGCTAATCTTTGTCTCACTGTTCTTAGACCGGTAGGTTCTTTGTATTTGTTTCTGTTGTAGAATGGGGATAGAACACTGCCTGGTCTTTAAATATCAATAATCCCTAGGACCCTCTTTGTAAAGTATTAGTTTAGGTCTTTAAAGGTTTTGGCCAGGTTGAGGAACAGGAATTAGATTAGGCCTCCCACGGGGAAATAGATTGTAGTTTCTCAGTCAGTGTTCAGCGTGATGCAACTAATTAACACGCTGAGAGCGCCCCTATGGCATAAGACACCCTTTTCGTTACATTTTGTCATTTTCCTATATAATCATTTTCCTTTGCTCTCCTTGTAAATAGGTTGGTGTCGGTCAACAGGACCTGCGCCATTTTGTTTAGCCAACTCGTAGCACTGTTCGTAAAAACCTCCATGGCTCTGCGTTTTCGCATCTCCCCCTTCTCATGAGAAATAGCTAGACACATGTAGCGAGCAGCTGCTTCTGCTTTTGGGCCCTGTCAAGGTTGTAGGAGGGGGCCGGCCAGATAAGCACATTCTTGCAAGCGCTGTGCGGACTCTCACCGAAACTACCAGAAGGAAGTCGACCGGCGTGACCTTGCTATACTGAGCTCAGATAGACGCTTTGTGTGCCATATATGGGCATATCCCTTGCCACCTCCTGTACCAACTTGTACTTTTCCATCTTAGGTAACGGTTGCAAATTGTGTTAGTATATATGTGTTGACCTGACAATGTGCCAGCAGTCTCTCTGCGGTCCTCGGGTGTGAGGTCGTTGGGAGCTCCCCTGGCAGAGTATTATTTGTTTAATAAACACTTGAACTTTCTACACTGCCAATCGACTGATTATTGATGAACGGTATTTAGTAATTTGTGAGTATATTCCCTTGGGGGTTTGTAAAATTTCGGTACTTCAGTTGGCGACTCCGCCGGGACTCCGCGTTGGGGTCGTCCCTCCTTATATGGAAAATAACGGGACATTACCAAGGGTGTTCTCGGTCGGGGGGTGGACTGACCAAAGAAAGAGGGTTGCTCCGCTTTTCCGATTGGGAGAAGCCTTGACTGCTAGTGGCCCCACGCCGGAGTCCTACGGGTAAAACCCGGAAGAACGGATCGATTAGCAGTGGAGAAATTTGCAATCGGACCTGAGTGCACCAGGTGAGTGTTTTGTCTCGTTTCATGTCGGATATCCTTCTGCATTTGGTTTTGGAATTTGGTGGTCATAGACCACGGAGATCGCGGTATTTGTAAAGGGGGTCTGACGGGGCAGTAGTGAGACTGCACGGGCGGACGCCCCTATTTTGTATTTGATAGAGATATGACTAACACGCCTAAGTGTTTTGTCTGTATTTCTATCTGTGTTCTGTTTTCGTTTATTTGTATTCAGGATGGTCATATGACTTTTAGGGTATGAATGAGTGATTGAGTGAATAGTTGAACATGGCCATGTATGTGTGAGAGTATTGTAAATAATAATTTGTCCTTTTTCCCTTCTACAGCTACAATTAGAACAGTAGTAAAACAATGCCGTGCGTCAGTAAATTATGCTTTGGCTGTACCAGCCAAAATAGTACTAGATTAGATGAAAGTCAGCCAGCCCCTCCGGAAGGTACTCCCAGCCATAACTTGTACTGTAAGCACGGGATTGGCCACTTGGTGTTTAATCGTCTATGGCACAAGTACACCAAGGATAATGTAGAGCTGCAGTGGCCATTAACAGGGTCCTTCGATGAGAAAAAGATCAATTATTTGCAGGAACGTCTATTCGCAAAATGCAGCAGACAGTCCATGTTCGATACCCTGAGGACATGGCAGAAAGAGGCCACCCGCAGAAGAGTGAGGGCAGAGAAATTAGTACAAATGAAGCAAGGACAGACCATTACTCAGAAAGCCATTGAGCATGACAAAAACCAGACCGAGCAGAACATCGAGTACCTAGATAGACAATTTCGGTTGGAGGTAGATAAGAGCTATGTTGTCCGTAAGGAAGCTGAAGATGAGATAGAGGAACTGTTGGACGTTCGCACCCCTCCGCCATATGCTCCACGGCGGATATATCCAGCGGTGCCTCTCATGGCGCCCACAGCCCCTGTGGCGTCGGCTCAAGAGGGAGCCCCGCCCCGGGCTCCCATCGATGTGCCGGGCACCGTTGCTTCCGCCTCTAGGAACTTAGCCACCCTGATCCCAGACACAAGCCACCCCCTGGGGGCGGCGTGTGTCTCCCCAACGATATTAACTATGCCTAGCCCCGTAGGAACTTCCCAATCAGCCAGCACGACACCCGAGTGCAGGGGTCGGGCTCCGATTGGAGATCCAGATGGCTCGCGTATTAGACGGTTATTTACGAGAGGGTCTGTAGGCTATGGAGAAAAAGAAGCAATAGCTGACCAAGCAGTTAGATGGATGTACAAAGACATATACACCCTAACCGACATATGGAGTACCATGAAAGATTTTGAGCCGGTGGTGCAACAGACTGCCCTGCGACACATGTCCCGATTCCTTATTGAAATCTGGGAACAGTGTTTTGGGGAGCGAGGATTAGCCCCACAAATTCTGTATGACATTATGGACCGTGCCCATAGATTCGAATTAAGCCCGGAGAAGTTTACAAGAATGTTGACACTCTAGTGGGTTATCGAGGCAGACTCTTTTTACGGTTCCCTGAGTTAGGTTCCCAGCACCCCATGAGGGAGATGCACCCCATTTATCATCCTGAGGTAACTGAGCTGCGTAATGATCAAAACATAAAAACACGAGACCGAGTAGAAGTCAGGTTTCAGGAACAATGGGTGATTACGCTGTGGAAACGAAGTGAAGTGTTGGCTTTAAAAGCCCAACTTCCGGACCCCCGAAAGAATCCCACTGCCTATTATAAGGAATTGACAGAGGCAGCGTCCTCCGCTGTCATGACTTTAGCAGATATTGAGTTGTTTTTCAGGTTGTTGGATCCTGTAGATATATGGCGGCAAGTCCACGATACTCCCCACGCGGCCGAGTTGGGGGATACCTGGCATGAGCTAAAAGCATGGGATCAAGACCGTAAGCCGGGGGATAAGCCGAAGGCTGAAATAATTGCCTTACCTGCAAAGATTATAGCTTATATGCATACCTTGATCCCTCCACGAAAGGTGGATTGGGATAAACTGACTGATTGTAAGCAAAAGAAAGATGAAAGCGTCTCCGATTTCTTTACCAGATTCGAGGAAACTTTCATTGATCTTAGTGGTCAGGACCTCGCTAGCGAGGGGGGAATACGATTGTTTGTGAATAGATTTGTAACGAATCTGATGCCTGAGATTTCGACCCGACTGCAAGCTGCCGAAAGCACGTGGACTACGTCCTCCCCTTCTATCATAATAAGCATGGCCCAGTATTACGAACACAGGGAAAACGAGAGTAAGGATAAAGATGAAAAGAAGACTAAGGATCTTAAAACTCGAGTGTTGTTGCAGCAAGTTATGAGGGTTCGAGGCACAGGGAGAGGCGCCAGAGTGCCCGGGTCCAGCGGGCCGGTTTCCAGAGGAGTAGGAGGGGGTCAACCCTCCCGATGGGGACCCAATCAGTGTGCGTATTGCCGACAGGAGGACCATTGGAGAGACCAGTGTCCGTTGTTATTAGAACAGAATGGAGCTGTTCGAGGAAGGGGTAGAGGATGAGGCGGCTCAGACCGCAGTGATATGCACAGGGAAGGAGCTGTGGAGGGAGAACACGAGTGAAATCATTTCAATAAAACACGAGGCACAGGTTGGCAATACTACAATGAAGAATATGGTTATGAGGATCAGGATAAATTCGGAGATGTATAGGACAGCCAAGGACAGAGTGGGGGCCAAGTGTCGATACCGGTCAATCAGCAGGGACCCTATGTGACAGGGGAGTTGATGGGGACCACCGATAAGTTCTTGATTGACACAGGAGCAATGAATAGTTCGGTTGCTCGCTCGTTGGTCCCAGGGGCCGCTCTGTCCGGGCATAATAATGTTTCAGTGGGATTTTCAGGAGTTCCTGTAATCAGCCCCATCTCTTAGCCTCTCCCTTTCACGATTGACCCGTTCACTATAGACTCTCCATTCCTTTTATATTCCAGTTGTGGAGAGAATCTTTTGGGTTTGGATATGTTGAAAAGATTGAACGCTAAAATACATTGCTCTCCAGATGGTGTTTATTTGACTATTCAAAGCCCCAATGTAAGTACGAGACAGTGTTTTGCTAAAAATGACCCATTGCCGTCCGAATTTGCGAGCATACCACCCAGTTTGTGGGCAACAGGAGATACGGATGTCGGTAAACTGGATATCCCTCCGGTCCGCATTACATTGAAACCCGGTGCTAGATTGCCCCGCATACCGCAATATAAGATCTCCCCAGCGGGAGAGCGAGCTTTGCTTTCTACAATACAAGACTTGATTGATAAAGGGGTGGTTGAAGAAACTGCATCGAACATCTGTAATAGTCCTATCCTGCCTATTTTGAAAAAAGCTCCTGAGACAGGGACCTCTGAAAATGTTGATGTCTATCGTTTTGTGATCGATTTACGGGAAGTTAATAAAATAGTGGTGCCCCAATTCCCGGTGGTTTCGGACATCACTACAATCCTAACTATGATACCTCCCACTGCCAAGTATTTCTCTGTCATTGATCTGAAGAATGCCTTCTTCAGTATCCCTATCCATCCTGATAGCAGGCAGGTCTTCGGCTTCTCATTATCTGGCCGAAGCTTCAGATTCTGTCGCGCTCCTCAAGGTTATACCGAAAGCCCTAGCATCTACAGCCAAGCCCTAAAGGCGGTTTTGGATGACCTGACTTTGCCAGATGGTAGCGTGCTCTTGCAATACGTTGATGATTTATTGATAGCGTCTGACACTGAAGAGGGTTGTAAAGAAGCCACAGTTAAATTGTTGCACCATCTGGCGGACAAAGGTAATAAGGTTTCCCTGTCCAAGTTCCAATATTGTCGACAAGAAGTGACCTACCTAGGCCACTTACTATTGAAGGAGGGTAGACGTCTATCACCTAAACGAATTACTACCATTTCTAACATGCCTGTGTTTTGTACGCAACGTGAAGTCTGCGCTTTCCTTGGCATTACCTCTTACTGTCGTCAATGGATCCCTAATTTTTCTCTTCTTGCTAAACCTTTGCTACACTTAACCACTAAAGATGTGCATGAACCCCTCCCTTGGACTGATGAATGTCAATCTGCTTTTTCTTCTTTGAAATCTGCTCTGTGTTCTGCTACTGTCCTTGGCACTCCTGACTACCGTAAACCTTTTGTACTATATGTGCACGAGGTCGACGGTTGCTCGCTCTCAGTGTTGACACAGGGTTTTGGTGGTAAGCAAAGACTGTGTGCTTATTTTTTGGCCACATTGGATAACATGGCCAGAGCACTACCCAGTTGCCTGAGGGCCACGGCGGCTGTAGCGGCGGCCATCAGGCAACCAGAAGGGCTTGTTCTAAATTCTAATTTGACCGTGATGGTGCCGCATGCTGTGGATGCATTATTAAACAAAACAAAAACACAGCATCTGACAAGCGCGCGCCTCACGGGTTATGAATTGACTTTGTTTACTCCACATGTGACCATTAAGCGTTGTGCCACATTGAATCCGGCTACACTGTTTCCTCTCCCTTCGGAGGAACAGGCGAATGATGTCCATGATTGTATCTTCAGGACAGAAGAGGAAATGAAGGGAAGAATCGATCTCACAGACATTCCCTTATCTGAACCCCAAGGGGAATTGTATGTGGACGGTTCTTGTTTTATATTAGCAGATGGCACAACGACAGCTGCATATGCAATTACCACTCTAAAAACAGTAGTTGAAACATTCCGAATACCCCATCGATCAGCCCAAGCTGCTGAGTTGATGGCTTTACTACGGGCCTGTGAGCTAAGTGAGGTATTAGAGGTCAACATATTCACGGACAGCCAATACGCCTTCGGTGTGGCACATAGTTTTGGGAGGTTATGGAGGGAGCGGGGATTTCTCACTTCACATGGTCAGAAGATACAGAATGGACCCTTGGTATTATGATTACTTGCAGCATTGACTCTTCCCAAGAAAGTAGCAATCGTAAAATGTAGTGCACATAAAACAGTGGTGGATGAAGTGGGAGAGGGTAATGCTTTTGCAGATCAGGTAGCTAAACAAACAGCCCAGTCGATGGTGTTCTCTATGTATGTAAACACCTCTGCAAGATGGGTGGGGGAGTCCGACTTGTTTAATAATACTATTGAAAGTGTGCAAGAAATTCAGAAAGAAGCAACCACAGTAGAGTTAGACAGATGGGACAGGAAGTAGGAAGACTGGACGAGAATAACTGCTGGGTGGATTTGACAGACAAGCAAGGATGGTTGCTGCCCAATGCCATGGTACAGGCTGTCGTCACTATGGCTCACGGACCAGCTCATGTCGGAGCTAAAGGCATTTGTGCCTTGTTGGATCCCGTTTGGAATAACCCGAATATACAGAGAACAGCTGTACGTCTGGTCCAATATTGCATGGTTTGCCTGCAGCATAACCCGGGGAAAGGAGAACCTGTTCTGAGTGGGAATTTTGCACCCCCGACATTGCCATTTGAGGTGCTCCAGATGGACTACATCCATATGGAGCCCGTCAATAACTTAAAGTATGTACTGGTGGTGGTCTGCGCCTTCAGCAAATGGGTTGAGGCGTACCCTACGAAAGAAAATACTGCCCTAGCCACCACAAAAGCCCTTATAAAGGAGTTCCTCCCACGCTTCGGATTGCCTCGCTTGATCTGGTCTGATAACGGCGGGCATTTCCATGGGGCCCTTGTGCAATGTATATGCAATGGGCTCCAGATAAAACAAAAATTCCATGCAGCCAGACACCCCCAGTCAGCAGGGCTAGTTGAAAAATATAATGGGGTATTGAAATTAAAGATGGCGAAAATCCAAGAGAGCACTGGTTTAAAATGGCCTGACACTCTCCCATTAGCTCTTATGTCCCTGCGGGTCACCCCTCATTCACGCTCTGGCTTATCTCCCTACGAGATAGTCTTTGGGCGACCCGCTAGTGTGTGGGGCGTGCCTAGGCCGAGATCGTTCACTGATGTTGAATACCCTATGTTGATTGATTACATGTATACTTTAACTAAAGCTCTTCATTCTATTCATCAGCAGGTAGCATCTGTACTGCAACCTCTGCCAGAGGGCCCCAGACATCGCCTGGAACCCGGCCAGTGGGTGCTGGTCAAGAAATACGATCGAGACTCCAGCTTGGCTCCGAGATGGTCTGAGCCACACCAGATATTGTTGGCCACACGGACGGCAGTGAAAGTGGATGGGAAACGACACTGGATCCATGTGTCGCACCTAAAAAGAGTCCCTCTTCCGCTTCCTTATGACCAGCGACACCCTGAAGGAATCCTGACTCAGGAGGGCGAGAGAGCTGTTGCATTTGTACCATTCTCCGACGCTTGTGAAATCGGAGCTGAAGGAGAGATAGGGCCGGACGGGGCAGTCTCTGGAGAATCGGCAATCGCCCCTGGCCCTGTCCATGTTGATTTGGTTGGCAGCGGTTCTGACAAAGGTATTGCACCTTCCCCTTTGTTATTCCCTGATTAGGAAGTGCCCGGTCATGTCCATTACAACCTGCGGCCAAGAAAACATCACGGTACCTCAGATGACACTGTTAGGAGATAAGGAAAGACTTGGATAAAAGTAGGGTTTGCTAGTTTCTGATCTGTGGTACTGAGCGAGACACTGGACTGAACTAGTTGAGAGCTGGAACATTGATATTGTGCTCTGTTCAGAAAGAAAGACTCTGTTCTTGTCACCGGCCAGGTTGTTTGAGCAAATTCCTTTTGGAAGATCTGCATCGTGGGACGTCGTTGGATGTGTACGCTGATTAAAAGTCTGCCTGTGAGGCTTTGAAGGACACAGGGAGAAGAACCCTCTGGCAGGAAGGTTGTTCAGGCCCGACTTAGTTACTTTGGACTTTTAGCTAGGAATGTACCCTTTTGGCCGTCTTGTACTTGAGGAAGAATTACCTTTTGCTCCTAGGTATTCGCCTTTTTACGAACCAATGTTTTCCAGTTGGACCATGCGTGTGAAAATAGCTTTTGTAGTTACAATTGCAGTGGTTTTAGCAATCTTTATGGGGGGTTTTATATACTTAGAATATAAACACCCAATGCAATCAATGATGATGTCGACTGTTGCCCCCCCTGAGCATTTTATGTATACTTTAGCACCCCACAAAGAACGACATCGCCAGACCTATGCGAAAAATGTATTTGTAGAAATGCTGCACCAAACGCACAACACCACCAACACCACTGACTGCTGGGTTTGTGGACTTCTGCCTTCTGTTGTACACAATCATGATCTGTTCCTCTCTTTACCTCTCTCCTATTTAGGGAGTTGCGAAGCTTGGTTCAAACTGTTTTCCGCCATGTACAATCATTATATAGAAAATTACAAGCAGTTTGTTTACACTGAGAAAGACTATAATATGATTTTAGCGTACATTAGGGCACATCAGGGATTTGACCCACAAGGCAATAGGGGACGGGGATCTTTAGATCCTCAGGCTTGTATGAACAAGTATATGGAAGTTCGGAATCGTACTTGGTTTCAGGATGAACTCTATGATTTTAATCAATTTAATTCCACCCAATATTTCCAGCTTTTTGTTGAGCGAAATGTTACAAGCGAACGCATTGTACCCATTCCTATTCTGAATACTTCCTCTGATTTCTGTGTACAGGGAATGGGGCATGTACATGTTGGTGACAGTGTTTGTAATTATACCTATCAGATGAATATACTTAGCAGTCCACCTTTGTTGACACCACCCAACGTGTATTTCGTATGTGGGGAAAATGTGTACACTTGGTTACCCCGTGGTTGGGCCGGGCACTGTTATCTGTCCTTCCTGTACCCGCCTGTATATATAGCACCGTCTGATTATCATAGAACGCACCAGTTACACTCAACGAGAGCAGTACCCAATAGGCCACGTAGGCAGCTCACAGCAACCGAAGTTGATCAGACCGACACCTCCCTGGAGCAGTTCACAGACTTCAGCAAAGGCTTGGTCCCATTCTGGGGACCGATCTTTAACAGCAGAGAAATAAGACGGTTGTCTAGAATAGTAGAAAATGTCATTAACATCACTACTGATATCATGGCCAATCTAACGGTTGAGGTTCAGGCGACCAGACTTGTGGCGCTTCAGAACCGTATGGTTTTGGCCGTTATCTTGGCCGATCGAGGCGGAGCATGCCGGGTGATCGGCAGCTCTTGCTGTGTTTACATTCCAGACTCCGCCCCTACTGTTCATTTGGCCATTCAGAAGCTCCATCGCATAGCAGCAGAGACGCATGTCGACAATGGGTCCTAGTCCCTGTCTGGGTGGCTCTGGGGTCTTTGGGTACTTGGGGTTGGAAGGTATTACTGATTTTGGGTGGAGCGGCAGGTATCCTTTTTGTCTGCTGTCTCTGTCTGCAGTGCAGTCCTGCGTGCAGTTCATATTGTGCCTCTAGATTAACAGCGGCTGTCGCACCTTCAGCGACCCCCACCAAAGCTCAGATGCTCCAGTAGGAGGTCCGTGAACTCATGAGAATGGACGAAGATCTCTTCAACGATTAGTGACCTCTGTTATTAGCTTCATCACGCTAAAAGTAGGGTTTGAGGAACAAGAATTAGATTAGGCCTCGCACGGGGAAATCGATTGCAGTTTCTCAGTCAGTGTTCAGCGTGATGCAACTAATTAACAAGCTGGGAGCGCCCCTATGGCATAAGACACCCTTTTTGTTACATTCTGTCATTTTCCTATATAATCATTTTCCTTTTGCTCTCCTTGTAAATAGGTTGGTGTCGGTCAACAGGACCGGCGCCATTTTGTTTAGGCAACTCGTAGCACTGTTCGTAAAAACCTCCATGGCTCTGCGTTTTCGCATCTCCCCGTTCTCATGAGAAATAGCTAGACACATGTAGCGAGCAGCTGCTTCTGCTTTTGGGCCCTGTCAAGGTTGTAGGAGGGGGCCGGCCAGATAAGCACATTCTTGCAAGCGCTGTGCGGACTCTCACCGAAACTACCGAAAGGGAGTTGACCGGCGTGACCTTGCTATACTGAGCTCAGATAGACGCTTTGTGTGCCACATATGGGCATATCCCTTGCCACCTCCTGTACCAACTTGTACTTTTCCATCTTAGGTAACGGTTGCAAATTGTGTTAGTATATATGTGATGAGCTGACAATGTGGCAGCAGTATCTCTGCGGTCCTCGGGGTGTGAGGTCGTTGGGAGCTCCTCTGGCAGAGTATTATTTGTTTAATAAACGCTTGAACTTTCTACACTGCCAATCGACTGATTATTGATGAACTGTATTTAGTAATTTGTGAGTATATTCCCTTGGGGGTTTGTAAAATTTCGGTACTTCAAGGTGCATTGTGAGATCTGCAGTGCCAGCTCTCAAAGGAGCAAATAGGAGCTTCTGCAACCTTGGATGGTGTTGTGGACCCATCGGGAATATAGAAGGACCTTCTGGAGGAATCTCCAGAGGTTAGGGATCATTTGAAGCATTTTCAACAAAAAACTCAGTAAGTTGTCTGACCCATCGTCAAGAGTCAGTGTGAAATTCAGGTTTTACCGGCTCTGGAGCTCTTCGTTATTGATGAGAGTTCAGGGAATCTACTTAGGCTTCCTGCTGAAGCAAATCACCATTGTTGAACCCAAACGTGGCCTGCCCTGGACACCTGCTTGACGTCAAAAGAAGACGCTATGAACAAGTGACTAAGTCAGAAGACAAAAACTTGACTGGGCCCTACCACTTACTGTATCCGACCCTCACTCCATTGTGGTTAACCTGAAACTTTGACATCATCCCCCTATACCGTGACCAGATGTCCCAAGTTGGTGCATTTGGCTTTTAAGCACTAGAAAATATTTAATCTTTACACATTTATATCTCTGGTTCCCTACAATAGACTTCTTTTCTTTTGGTGTCATTTTAATCATAAACATATCTATTACTTTTATAAACCGGTGTTGGATTTTTATTGTGTGTTGTGTCCTACTTATTTAATGTACTGGTGTTTTAAATGTATCCCAAGTTAAACCTGCTTGCTCGTACCCAGGCACCAAGAGTTGATCAAGGGAATAATTTATTGAGAGCTTGACTGGACCTTATATTTTGATTGTGGCCCTATTACCAGTGGTAGGTACCTACCTACGCCTACTAATAAACCACTGTTAGAAATGTGGATCTTTAGTTGGCAGAGGGTTGCACCCTGTCCAAGCAGAGACCCTTATTCAAGTAAGGGTAAGGGATTATGGCATGAGCAGTCAGGCTTATCTCAGAGGCAATGTGCAAAGCATTTGTGCAAACACACACAGTAACACAGTGAAACATCACAAAAAGATACCACACCAGTATTGAAAAATACTGAATACTTATCTGAAAAAAACAAGACCAAAATGACAAAAAATCCAACATACTCAAGTAAATATATCAATTTTAAAATGTTCAAAATTGTTCCGTTCATACGAAACTATGGATGCGTCACTTTTATCAGAAAGTACCTGGGATGCGTCAAAATTAAAGACAAAAACAGGTGCAGGGAAGGTGAGGCACTGGAAAAGCAAAGCGATACGTTGGTTCCTTACTCCCAGGGGAGGTGACGGCTTGGTTCATTACTGCCAGGGGAGATGATGCATTGGTTCCTTACTGTCAAGGGAGGTGATGCGTCAGTTCCTTACTGTGAGGGGAGATGATGCTTCGATTTCCAGACACCCCCCCTTGGGTCCCTACTGCTGGGCTATGTCACTGAAGAATTTGGCACACAGGGATGCTGCATCGAATATCCGGATCCGTTGGGTCAATGCAGCAGAATAGGTGTTGCATCCATTTCCCAGCTGTGAAGGAGGTGATGCATCGATGTCTTCATTCGCATAGCAATGCTCTCATTGAAGTTGGAGCGTGTGCCACGGACATCCGTGACATAGTGCTCAGGCTGCACCGATCTTTCAGCAGCACAGCAGGCGCTGTGTTGGTTATTTGGCCGCACCATGGTGATGCATTGGTTTTTCAGCCGCACAGCGGTGCTGTGTTGGAAAAACAGGCGCTGAGATTTGATTCATGGATTTTCCTGGTTCTTTGCGGCTAAACCATCTCTAAGGGCCCAAAACTGGAATTGGTACCACTTGGCTTGTCAGATCTCCCAGCAAAGGTGTTCAGAGCCTTCAGGTGAAGTATTCATGGCCCTAAGACTTCTTAACAAGAGGCAAGCACACATAAGCCCTTGGAAAACCTTGGAAGCAGGATGTAGAAAGCAAGGTCCAGTCCTTTCACTCCACGTCAGAAGCTAAAAGCAGCAGGCCAGCACAACAAAGCCACACACAGAGTGGCAGTTTCCCTCCTACAGCATGTAACTCTTCTTCCTGGCAGAGTGCCCCCTTAGTCCAGACGTTTTCTGAAGTTATGGTATCACAGCACAAATACATACACCAGTTTCTGCCTTTGAAGTAGGTAATCGTAAAAGGAAAGTCTTTGCAGTGCACAAGACCCTGCCTTTCCCTGACGTAGCTCCAGACACACTACAGGGGAGTGGAGACAGCTTGGTGTAAGGACAGGCAGAGCTCAGGTGTCAGTGAGAACTCCTCCCACCACTCTAGCTCAGGAAGAGCTATCAGCCTGATGATGGGCCACCACAATATGCAGGGCACACCTCAGCTCCCTTTGTGTGACTGTCTAGTGTGAATGCACAGCCCAACTGTCACCTTTCCTCAGACATGGATGCCACAGGCAGGCAGAGGCATAGAATGGAAAGCAAGAATATGCCCACTTTCTAAAAGTGGCATTTTCAAACACACAATTCAAAAACCAACTTAACTAAAAGATGTATTTTTCAATTGTGAGTTCAGGGACCCCAAAGTCCAAATCTCTATCTCTTCCCAATTGGAAGTTACACTTGTAACAGGTTATAAGGCAACTCTAATGATAACCTATGGGAGAGATTGTCTTTGAAATAGTGAATATTGAAATGAGCAGTATTTCAGTACATCATGACATGTCAAATACACCAGCACATGTGCTACCTTTTAAATACACTGCACCCTGCCCGTGAGGATAACTTGGGCCTACCTTATGGGTGCCTTATGAGTAGTAAAAGGAAAGGTTTGGGCAAGTCCACACACTTGCCAAGCCGATATGGCAGTTTCAAACTGCCCACACAGGCACTGCAGGGGCAGGTCTGAGTCGTGGTTACAGGGCTACTTACGTGTGTGGCACAATCAGTGGTGCAAACTCACTAGAAACATTTGATTTACAGGCCCTGGGCGTGCACAGTGCACTTTAAGCCCTGGGCGCGCACAGTGCACTTTACTAGGGACTTACCAGTAAATCAGATATGACAATTACACAAAACTGATTAAAGATACAACTTAAACAGGGAGCACTTTCACTTTATCACTGGTCATTAGTGGTAAAGTGCTCAGAGTTCTAAAACCAGCAAAAACGAAATGCAACACACAGTCAAAAACAGAAGGTAGAAGCAAAAAGGGGAAAAACACGCCAAAGATGCCAGGTCTAACATGCGTCCCCTTCAGCTGAAAGTGGGGAAAATGACCCAACCTCATGGAAGTTGTCTTCACTAAGATGAAAGAACCTGGACAGGCCATCAGCATTGGTGTGTTCTGTGCCACAGAGATGTTCCACCATAAAGTAGATTCCCTGTAGGGAGATAGACCACCTCAACAGTTTTGGATTCTCACCACTTGTTAGACCTGGCATCTTTTGGGGTGTCTTTACTGTCTTTTTGCTTTCTGATCTGCAGGTTTTGATTGTGTGCTGGGCCTCTTTTTTGCTGGTTTAGTGTCTCAGAGCACTTTATCCCTACTGTTCACTTTTAAAGTGCACGTGCTCCTGCTGTAACCTATGTTTATGGATTGGTGTTTCAATGATTAGGGTATTTGATTTACTAGTCAGTCCAGAGTTCAGTGCACTGTCTGTTCACAGTGCCTGTAAATCAAATTATACTAGTGAGCTTGCAGCACTTGTTGTGCCTCCCACACAAGTAGCTTTCAAAGGTGTTTCAGACCTTCCACTGCAGTGTCTGTGCACAGCTTTTACTGCCATGTCATCCTGGCAACTGTCGGACCTAAGCCTTCCCTTTCGTTACATATAAGGTACCCCTCAGGTAGGCCCAAAGTACTCCAAAGGACAGGGTGCAGAGTGTATGAAAGGTAGGACATGTCCTGGTGTTTATTATATGTTCTGATAGTGAAGTGCTGGGCATTTCGTTTTTCGCTATCGCAATTCTATCTGTCTCATAGGTTAAGATTGGAGTTGCTTTGTAACATTTTACAAGTAGAACTTTCTATTGGGAAAAGAGATAGAACTTGAGTTTAGGCTTCCTGGACTCAGAACTTAAAATATACATCTTTTAGTGAAGATGATTTGCATGTTGTGTATTTGAAAATGCCACTTTTAGAAAGTGTATCTTGTAAGAGTATCTACAAGGGATTTTATTTGCAATATCTTTTGATGTTATTCTTAATAGTGATTTAATGCAGAGTCAGTCATTTGATCAAACTCATATGTGTCTTTAGAACAACAGCAATCAATGATTAAACATGTACAAGAAAGATAAATCAAAAAGCACATGAGAGAACCTGATAGTTTTGAATAGATATTTATTTCAAAATTTCATATCTTTAAAACATGATTTGCATGGGGATATATACACGAAATCAATCACTTGCAAAGTGATTGACACAAGCAGGGGATGTGCATTCACAGAAGACCTACACAAGGGGGGATTGAGGTATTTCCTACCTTTCCTGGGTGACTCATAGCCAGGCTGAATAGACCTGGCTGCATTTAGAGTAGTGGGAGGAGTTGTTGCTTTCACCTGATTGGACTGTGACTGCCTTCCACAAAGATTTATCCACCTCCTGGACTGAACCTGGCCTGAGCCAGTCAATGCTGGTTTATGTGTGCAAGTGGAACTTTGTTTGCACCAACTTCAAAGGGGGGAAGTCATCAGCTTTGTTGGAAAGGACAGGCAACTGGAGAAAGCAGAAAAAGAGGGTCTGATTGGTAGACTAATGGTTCTAGAAAAGGACCATACCTTATGATTCAGTCAAAAGCAACATGTGACAGTAACATCCCTGCAGCAAGAAATTGCAATGACTGAATCTGAAATCAGTAGCTATTATAATGTAAGGTGTGCATCAGCATACCATGCACATAAAAAAAGATAGCTATGAGTACGGAGAACCTGTGGGTAAACTTCTGGCACTCTATACAAAACAGAAGTCAGCGAGGAATATAATTTAAGGAATTAAAGGGCAGGATGGGTGATATGTCACAGGATTGAAAGATATTATCAAAGTATTTGAATGCTTTTATCAATATTTATATCGGCAAGGGGATATATATCCCTCCTCCCTTATTTGGATAGAGAGTATGAGGAATCTTCAAGGGATTGAAGATGAAACGCGACAAGAGTTAGAGGCAGAGATTAAACTGGAGGAGGTGATAAACGCCTTACAATCTATGACCTCTGGAAAGGCGGTGGGTCTGGATCGTATACCCTTTGATGTATATAAGCTATTTCAGGCAGAACTCGCACCATTACTTTTAGATCTGTTTATTGGGGTACAATATAGTGGCACACCAGCTGCCTCTTGGCAAGGGATGGATATAGTTATCTTTTTTTAAAAAGATAATCCACCAGACAGTCCGGCCTCGTATCGGGCGATTTTACTCATCAATGCCAATATATGCGACACAGCTGAGTAGGATTATAGCTCAGGTTGTCTCTCCCTGGCAACACAGCCTCATTCTGGGGAGGGGAACCACTGACCATATTAGGCGAACTATCACCCTCTTTAATGCAACAGAAGTATTAGGGGAGAAGATGGCCTTGATTCTCCTAGATGCAGAAAAGGCCTTTGACCGTGTAGCCTGGCAGTATCTATGGAGGATCTTGGAATGTAAGGAGTTTGGTTCGGGTCTCATTACAGCAATACGAGCAATGCATTTTAGGCCCTATGCTAGGCTACAGATCATTGGCCAACAGTCAGGCAGTATTGAGGTTGCCAGGGGAACAAGGCAGGGTTGTCCCTGCTCCCCAATTTTGTTTGCCTTATTCAGCAACTACTGCAAAACAGGTGTATAAATCCAGTATCCATCAATAGTTTTGACACGAAAGTAATGGCATATGCGGATGATATCGCTATTTCGACTTCAGATCCTGAGATGGTGGTGATAGAAATAGAGACTTTGGCTGAGGAATATGGTAAGACCTCAGGATATCTCTTAAACGCAGGGAAACCCAGATTGTTTGCAATTCCAATACTCTCTGTATGGATAATCGAAGGTCAGATGTAGCAGTGTATCTTGGGTTTAGATGTCCAGCAGGGTTAGTGAAGTGTGGCCACTAAATCTATACCTCATGATTAATAAGATCAGTACAGACTTAAAACGTTTGGATAGGCTACATCTTACGATAATTGGCAGATGTAACATCTTAAAGATGATGATTTTCCCTAAAGTTTTGTATCTTTTCCACTCCATTCCCTTGGAAATTGAAGGCCATTTGTTAAAAGAGCTGGATTCTCTCTTTATAGGTTTTATTTGGAGGTATAAGAAAATTTGTCGATCTTTAAGGCTTCTAACCCTACCACAAGATCGTGGAGGATTGGCGGTTCTGAATATGCTTTGCTATTACTACGCTACTTTTCTAGAACAGATGGCAGAACTGTTCTTCGTGGGGAATGCAGGTGTCAATATCAAGGCCCAGGAGTATGATACAACCATTCCTTCCATTTATGAGTTGGTTATGGGTAGATCGGCTCACGGAGTGCTTCTTCATCAACTTGAAGCCAGTTATTACAAGAAAACACAATTTAAGTGTGTGACTGCAGTATGGAAAGTATGGTCTAAATTGGTGAAAATTATGAAGATACCTATATATAATAGATATTCACCGCTGTGTCAGTCCTCCCTTTTTCCTGCTGCGACCTTTGATGCTGTGAGTAAACAATGGGAACAAAAGGGTATAATCAGAATTGAGGATTTATATAGGACCAATCCAACCCGATCGTTTCCTGATGTTCAGGAGGGATATGGTGTAATGGCGGGATAATATTTTAGTTATATTCAGATTATCCACTATCTCTCCCGAGCCCGACATAAGCAGCTCTCTTTAAATTAAATTCCATTATTGGAGGTAGTTATGAGTTCTGGCTCTAAGATTTAACACATCTATAAAATTTTATTGGATGCAGTTCCTGACGACCTAGAGCAGGTTGAAGGCAATTGGGATCGGACATTTTTCTAACTGTTAATCTAAAAGCCCAACACTATTAAATGTTTTTATATTTGTACTTTACCCCAGCCAAACTTTTCAGCTGGGGCAAGAGGGAGGACAATCTGTACCTGAGATGTGCTCAGGGACCAGCTGATTTGGTGCTTATGTATTTTTTGTGTGGGAAGTCGACACACCTAACTGAAGGGATTGAGTCGTTTTTGTATGACACATTAGGCAGGAAAGTTGTTATAACCCCACTACTGATGTTATTGGGCCATGATAGTAAGGTGCAACTGGATAATCGCAAGGTGAATTTTACCTTCATCGTGATCACAGTTGCTCGGCTACTTACTGCCACTCAATGGAAAGACGTGGAGCCCCCTACTTATCAGACTTGGCTAGGCCGCTTTTTCGATATCTATAATCTTGAGCGAACATTGTATAATTGTAAAGGTGGCCGTAGTGTAAGAAAGGGCGAAAGATCTGGACACCAACGAGTAAATGGCTTACATGGCATACTGGCTATAGGGATTGGCTAGATTCTGGTTTGTTAGAGAGGGTTGACTACTCAAGAAGGATTGGGTGGATGGGCGGGTATACGAGTTTTGGGGAAAATGTTATTTATTATTTGCTATTCGTCACATGAATTATTTATTTTTGATGTGTTCTTAGGCAATAATTTGTGATGCTGCAATGTTTGGTTTATAATCGAGCAATACAAATATTTAAAAAAAATCAAAGGGAAATGTGGTATAAATATTGAACCTCTGACCCCAGAACTTTAGAACTCTTTTGCATCAAGAAGAAGAGCTGGATGTGCTGTGACACTACCACTTTGCTGTGTGCTTTGCTGTGTTGGCCTGCAGTGGCTGATTCTGTCTTGGGCAGAGAAAGGACAGGACTTTGTTTTCTGCATCTCATTTTCGTGAGTTTCTCCACGGGCTTAGGTAGAGCCTGCCCCTGTTCAAGAAGTCTCAGCAACAGCAAAGACATCAAGTTCATCTGCTTCCAGCACTAAGAACTGTGTATTTTGTGCCTCAATAGAAAGAAAAAGCAATCCAACACCATCCAATGCCGCTGCTGGCTCCATGACTTGAAGACACCGCAGAGGGGTCGCCGCATCTTGCACCACAAACGTGGTCCCAGTGACGATGTTGACTGCCACTGCCCTGAGCCGCTTCTTGCACCATGACCTGTGGGCAACGCATTTCTCGCTGTCTTACTTCACACCACCACCCTGGTAATCCCTGCACTGTGGTGTGGGGCACTGCTCGTAAGTTATATGACACACCGTCCTGTCCCAAACCTGCGGCTTGGCCCACGGACACCGGCGTCTTTGACTCCATTTTGTCAACCAACATCAGCTCTTCAACGATGATGACGCTGCTGCCTGCATGTGACCTGCCAGCACTGCGACAAACCGTACGCATCTGAGACCCCCACACGGAGAGATATAATTATAAAAAAAAGGAATAAAAAGAAGAAAAGGAACAAAGAAATTGAAAAATGTACAACATCATGAATAAGAAACCGTGAATACTTGGTTCTGTAAAACTTATAGGGGTCTCTAAGTAGTTGATTTGTTGTATTTCAATTATAATTTTTGTCTTATTTGTTAGTAGTGCAATGTCAGAAACTGGAGTATGAGTGATGTAGAGTGAATGATGGAATGAAAGGTATGAATCTATGGTGACGCTATGGGGTTCTGGTCCTTAAAAGAGTCTTTTGCACTAATATGAGTATGCCATGCAGATTTATTTATATGAAATGTTGAGAAAGTCCTTTTTTATACAAAAATGAACATGTACTAGACATGAGAAAAAAAGAAAGAAATGGAAAAGTAAAAATGTAAATAAAATAAATGTTTTTTTCCATATACTGCATCCGTCTTGAAATACTTTGTGATTCAATCGGAATAGTCAAACATATAGGTCAGACTAGAGGTATCTTTGCGTAGTTCTTGTTTCTTACTCCCTCCTCTGGACCTAAAATTGTATTTGGGAGTACCCTTGTTCTTTATTATAGCACTGCGACAAACACCATCTCCTTTCACATTGCAGCCCTGGTCTCACCGACGCTGCTGTACACCGTCACCAAGCCACTACCTAAACCGCGACCTGAGGGCACTGCATGCCAAATGGCTACACGTTGCAATGCAGCCAAGATGCCCTCCAACACCCGCCGGCATTCCCGCCTTCAACTCCATGAAGTTCGAACTGCAACATGGGTGAACTCAAGGGTCTGACAAGTTTTGCACCTACCACCTGCATCGACGCCTGGTGACGCCAGAGCTCCCTGACACCCTGCATTTTTAAAGGGTTTTCCCGGCACCAAAGCTGGTCAGCAATGATGCGGTCAGAATTGTTGGATTTGTTTATTCACAATGCTGACGGACGAATTGGCTTCAATGAACTATTTTTAAAGTCTATTTTTGGCTTACTGATATTTGTTACTAACAGTATGTTGGATTCTTATTTTTTTGCTCTTGTTTTACACAGATAAATATTGGCTATTTTTCAAAAACTAGTGTGGTGCCCTTTTGTAGTTTTTCCACTATATTATAGTATGTTATGTGCAAATGCTTTACACATTGCCTAAGAGATAATCCTGACTACTCATGCCAAGCTATCAAGGGGGTGAGCAGGAGTTGTTTTAGAAGTGTAACTCCATATCCTGACTAGGAAGAAGGGTACCTACTTGGACAGGGTATCAACCTGCCTACTAGAGACTCCTATTTCTAACACCCCTCATTTACATTATTCATTTGAGGCCCCTGAGGTCTGTCTAAATCCAAAAGTGATTCCCAAACAAGAAAAATCTTAGCTTCTTCAGTGCCCAAAACACAGCAAAAGCTTCCCTTTCAGTTACACTCCACCTTTGTTCCTGGGGAAGTAGCCTCCTACTAATAAAAGCTACAGGTTGATCCAGGCTCTCTTCCTTTAGCTGTAAAAGCACAGCTCCCATACCATGCTCTAAGGTATCAGTCTGCACGACAAACTCCTTGGAGAAGTCAGAAGCCTTTAGCGTGGGCACATGGTCTCCTTTAGGGTATCAAAAGTGGTCTACCATGCCTCAGTTCAGATCACCTGGCGTGGCTGGTTCCTTGAAGTCAGCTCAGTCAAGGGGGCAACAATGGTGCCATACCACTTGACATACCTGCAGTAGTACCCAGTGAGACCTAAGAAGGCTCTCACCTCTCTCTGGGTCTTGAGGGCTGACCAAACCAGAATGTTTTTTTCAACTTTGGGTTGCACCACCAAATTCAAGATCCACAAAATATTTGGTCTGAGATGCCAGTAATCCCCATCTCACTCCATGTGCTTGCGGAATACTGGCGTCCCGGACTTGAAAATTCCGGTGGCACATGAGCCAATTACAATTGAACTGCACTGGATATGACAGGGTATGGTTTAATTGTGGAATAACAGATACTCTGAACTTCGCAGCGTAGTTGCAATTTCATACAGTGCCATAAACTTGAAATGTAAATTAAAAAATGAGCCCTGATGAAGTCCACTGAAGCTGGATGAAACACGTTGGCTGTTTTTATGATCAAAAAGAGGAGTAAAAGAAATTTAACATTAATTACATTGGATGGGCCAAATCTTTTGTGGAACTTGAATTTGGTGGGGCAACTCACAGTTGAAAAAATTTAACTCTGGTCGTGAAGACTGCTCTGTAGGGACAGCGGGAGCGGTGATGGCGCACACCATTGGAGCTTAATACTCCAAGTATTTGGACTTCTTGTGGGATATTTTGTTGTGGGGAACTGTTGTTTCCTTAGTGACAGGTGCTTCGCACACACACAGTGGCGCGTATGTACGGTTTCACTGTTTCATTTTTGTACCAAACCAGAATGATGTCAATCTTGGGTTGTGGGAGTGTCACAAGGCTGCTTCCTACCTGGTGCCCCAAGTACACACAGACCACTACCCTATCTGGTACTTACTGAACTTGATAGTGAGGCCTGCCTTCTACAAGGCTTTCAACACCTCCCAGAGGTGGTACAAGTGGTTCTCACAACTTTTGCTGAAAACAGCAATTTCCTCAAGGTAGGCTGCATTGAAGTTCTCAAGCCCAGCCAGGACCTGATTGACCAACCTCTGAAAGGTGACAGGGGCATTTTTCAACCCAAAAGTCATGACCCGTAACTGGTGGTGCTCTTCTGATTTGAGAAGGCTGACCTCTCCTGGGCCGCCTCAGTCATGGCAATCTGCCAGTACCTAGACATTAGATCAAACGTACTGAGGAACTTGGCAGCTCATCAGCTCGGGGATGGGGTGGGCATCAGTCTTAGTGACAGCATTGATCCCATGGTAGTCCACACAGAATCACAATTCTAGAGTGGCACCAGGCACAGTAGCTTTGGGATCCAAGACTACTGGGCTGGATCAAGTACTGCTGGAGGGCTCAATCACCCATAAGGCTAACATCTTGGACACCTCCTACTTGATGCTAACCTTCACTCTTTTTGTCAACCTGTAAATCTTGTGTTTCACAGGTAGACTGTCCCCAGTGTCTATATCATGAATACACAATGGGTGACTCATGTGTTGAGTGAAAATAGAGTGGCAAACTGCCACCGCAACTTGTGACAGTCACTCTGTTGCTCTAAGGACAGTTTAGGGGAGAGAACCGTGCCTTTAACTGACCCATCCTGCTCCTTGGCAGACAGGAGTTCAGGGAGAGGTTTACTCTCCTCTTCCACCCCATCACCAGTAGCCAAGAGCAAGGTCAACTCAGAGCTCTCGAAGCGGGGTTTGAGGCAGTTCACTATGGACCCTCCAGGGGTTCCTAACACTCTGCAAGTCCATTGGGAAGGGGACATCACTCTTGCACTCCTTCACCTCATTTGGGCCAGACCACTTGTCTCGTATAGCACGGAGCTCTACTAGCTCCATCACCCACACCTTCTGACCAGGCTGAAACTCAATCAGAGTGGTATTCATTTCGTAGCAATGTTTCATGTCCTCCTGGTTTGCTTCTAGGTTCGCTTGAGTGAGTTTCCTGAGGCACACTGTCTGGTTTCAGAAGGCCAGGATGTAACCTAATACATCCTAGGGTGGCTTTCTAGGAGCTTGCTCCAAGCCCTCCTTGACCAAATTGAAGGTGCTCTCAGAGGGTGCCCATACAGCAACAGGAAGAGGCTAACGTCAAACCCCTTCTGTGCTACCTCCCTGTAGGCAAAGAGAAGGCATGACAAATGGACATTCCACTTATGCCTAATGAGTTCTGATAGATGCCCAATCATGCCTTTCAGGGTATGGTTGAATCTCTCAACCAACCCATTACTTTGGGGTGGTAAGGAGTGGTGCATTTGTAGTTCACCCCACACTCCTGCACATGGCCTACATGTACAGTGACCTGAAGTTGGTACCCTGGTCAAATACCACCTCTTTGGGGAAAACCACACAGGTAAATATCCCCTATGGGGCCTGCCATCCTCAGATGGATAGCTTCTGTATACCGGGTGGCACGGTCCACCAAGACCAGGATAAACATGTTGCCCATGGCTGTCTTGGGGCCCAAACGTCCCACAATGTCAATTGAAAGGGGTGATCACAACAGGAAATGGTTGAAGGGGAGCCGTACATCACCCCCACTCTTGCCACTTGCTTGGCAAGTCTGACAAGACCTACAAAAAAGCATCTGATTGCTTTCACATTTGGGGCCAGTGAAAGTGGATGACAGGCCTGTCAAAGGTCTTGCCCTTACCCAAGTGCCATGTCAAAAGCACATCATAAGCCAAGCCCAGTAGGAAGGTTCTGAAGTGCTGGGGTTCTACCCACTCATGGGCTGCCCCAGTCTCGGCAACCTTAGGCTCACTATAAAGGAGACCATTCTCCCAGTAGATCAAATGTGATTTGGCCTCCTTGCTGACTGCCTGGTCTTCGGCCTGCTGCCTTAGACCCACTAGAGTAGGGCACTCCTTCTGCGCAGAACTCCTCCCTGGTGGGACCCCTTTCCTGCTGCCAATGGGTCAGCTCAGGCAGGTTCCCAAGTTCAGCCACTTCTTCCCCGTAGGTTCCAGGGCATCCTCCTCTGGTTCAGCCTAAACCCAGACCATGGGAATCTCTGGAGCGAGTTTACTGCACTCTTTACCCCTCCTCTTCTTGCAGACACCTGGGCAAGTGTATCGGCTCCAGGTCCTTCTGATTACCCAGAGCTGCCTAGGACTGTGTGGTAAGCCAAGCCCACTTAGGCAATCCCAACATCTCCAAGTGAGACCTGTATTCCACCTCCCTCCAGGCGGTGCATTTCAGGTAATTTCCGAGCAGACAATCCGCAGTCATGGATGGCTCACAGCTACTTTCAAAGAATTTGAGAAACCCCCCCACACTCAAAGGGAACCTGAACCACTTTACACAAGCGCTCACTATTGTCTACTGCCACAACTTGGTGTAGTATTTTAGTGACTACTTGCTCTTCAGACACCAAGTGACACTGGACAATAGTCATGCTGGCTCTTTTGTTTCTCAGACCCTCTACATTTTGTCCATCGACCATCACCCACTTCCTGCATTTCTTAGTGTTATCAGGCATTAGGATTCTCTGGACCATATCCCCTAGTGAGACAAGGGTATTCTCAGCTGGGTCCCCCCAACCTCCAATTTCTTCCCAAGAGCCACACTAGCTATCACTCACCCTTGTCCACATAGGGCACTTATAAAGCACGTGGCTACTCCCAGGAGTGTCCCGCGCTAAAACAAAGACCACGCAATAACTAACAGAAGAGAAACTCAGCTTGCGAAAAGTATATTACAAGGTTTGAAGCTGGAATAGCCAGGTCTTTAACTTCCGCCTAAACGTGAGGAGGTCTTGCGCCTTTCTAAGACCTAGTGGCAGAGAGTTCCATAAACGCGATGCTGCCACTTCAAAGGATCTGCCACAAATCCTCGACAACCTGACCTTGGGAGTAAAGGTCAGAAGCTGTGCAGAAGATCTCAGAGTGCGCTGGGGAATATAATGCTGACATCTTTCATTGAGGTAAGGAGCGCCAATCTTATGGAAGGCTTTAAAACCAACACCAATGATTTAACCCTTTCAGTGCTGCCGTCGGCCGGTGAACGTTCGGAGCACTACCTGGCTAGCGTTGTGAACGTTCAACAGCCGACGAAGCCCCGCCCGCTCTTTAAAACCGCCGCACTGCCGCAAAAAAACGGCCGCAGCTAACGGATTAAAATAAATCCGTTTCTGGACAGGTAGCCAATGCAGGGAGACCAGCAAAGGGGTTGCACATGTCCTGGGATCTGCTAGAAAGATGGCCCTGGCCGCAGAAGTTTGGATAACTGAAGACGGCCGACCAGGTACGCAGGAAGATCAAGGTAGAGGGAGTTGACATAATCCAACCTAGAGATCACCAAGGCCTGTACGACCGTCTTTCTATGCGAGACAGAAAGTAGGGGGAGGAGGTTTCGGAGCATTCTCAACAACCCAAACCAGGTTCCAGACACTGATTGTATCTGGGCCTTCATAGAGATGGTGGAATCCAGTTTCACCCCTAGATTTTTAGGCATAGTCACTGGTGCTGACGGCTTGCTGACGGGGGGACATATTTTGCGGCCACCAATTAAGCAAGGCATCACAGGGGCTAGAGCCAAAGAAAATAATCTCAGATTTGTCTGAGTTGCATTTCAATTGGTTAATTCTGAGCCAGGAAAAAACCTAGGATAAGCAGTTTTTAATAGCATTGCCATTGAACTCAGCCCCCTTCTAACATGTGAACACCAGTTGGGTATTGTCCGCATATGAAATTATTTTCGCACTGTGTTTCTCCGCTATGAGTGTGAGAGGAGCCATGTACAAATTAAACAGAGTGGGCTCAAAATTGAGCCCTGAGGAACTCCGACGTTCATAGGCAGGATATCAGCGGTGAAAGGAGGGGACCAAATAGTTTTTTTACGGTTTTTCAGAAAGGAGGTGAACCAACTCAATACAGTACCTCCGACACCGCACTCCTCCTGTCTTCTGAGCGGTCTATTATGGGGTACCGTGTCGAAGGGAGCAGATAGGTCCAACAACACCAGTACCGCATTTCCTCCTTTATCCAATTGGGTTTTAATAGCTTCAGCAACTTCCAGTAGTGCAGTCTCTGTGCTAAAATTAGCCCTGAAACCGGACTGACTGGAATGAAGTAGATGATTGGCCTCCACATATTCTGTGGTAATCATATTGACATATTTCTCCAAGACCTTGGAGAAGAAAGGCAGTAGTGAAAGAGGCCTGTAATTACAGGCAGCAGCAGGATCCGCCAATGGTTTTTTCAGCAGCAGGAGTATTTTGGCGTGTTTCCAGGACTGAGGCATAAGGCCAGCCTGAAGAGCAGTATTAAGAATTAAGTTTACTGCAGGATGGAGTACCTCTGCAGTCGAAGATAGTATTTTAGCCGGATAGGGGTCAGAGGGTGAGACATCTCAGGTGACCCTCCAGATCACAAGCATAGCATTTCCTGGGACCCCTCTCTGCAGGTTTACCTGAAGAGATCAATGGTTTCCTATCACCTGGGGGTGGGAATCCTTACCCTGGGAACTATTTTTGGGACTCCTGCTGTTTACCCTTGCCCCCTGCTCTTCTGATGCAGATTCAAAGGGAACCTGAGCAACTTTACATAAGCGCTCACTGTTGTCTACTGCCACAACTTGTTGAAGTATGTCAGGGACTACTTGCTCCTTGGAGGAGTCTCCACCATACAGTCTCTTTTGGACCCCAGTGCTAAGCCAGTGGTCTGACTCCATAGCAGGCTTTCTGCTGTCAGTAAGCTTACTGTCAGTCAAGTGCTGGCACAGCTCTGGAAAACACAGTTCAGATAAGTGCTCCCATGCCATCCAATGGTAAAGCCCCTTGAAAATCTGTTACACCGCTGCTCTTCACCCAACTATCCAGTGCTCTGCAAAGAGTACACCCCAACCATGTGTAGGAATCAAGCTTCTTACTTTCCCTAAACTTGACCCTGTACTTCTAAGGAGTAAGACCATATCTCTTGATCAGGGTTTCTTTCATCTCTGCGTAGGTAAGCTCCTCTGGTGACGTAGTGCCAACAAAGTACACTGACCGTCCACTGCCAAATGCTTCCAGACTTACCCTTCAATCTCTCTCAGGGGCCTGGTGCAAGTGTAAGGCTGCCTCATAACCCTTAAACCACGGATCAATGTCTATCTCCTTGCTCTAATCCTGTGTCAGGCTCTTAGGGATGTGTACTTTTTGCTCCAACAGGACTAAATGAATGCTGCCACCATCTGGGCTGGACTCAGCCTGCTTGACTTTTAAATCCAGCCCCTTTAAATTCAGCTCTTGATCCAAGACTGTCTTTTGCTTTTCTATTTTGTTCTCCAACTGGAGCTTCTCCTGATGCTGCATATTGAGTATTTCTAGCTCCATGTCATGCCTTCTTGCTCCATGCCTGTCCGCCAGCTCCTCTGGGGACAGACCTTTAGATGATAGACTACTACCTGCCATGTAGGTCACCTTACCCCCGGCAGATCATGAAACATCAGCACATCTTCACACAGTTTTACTCCTCAGTTTTCAGAACAGGATCATCATAATGCCCACTGGCATTTCTGGCTGCTACCCAAGCCCTCAGCACCCTTTTGTAGCTCCTCCTTTTATGCCAAGCCTTTAAACTGCACTCTGTGGTCCTTGTAGATTTGCTTAAGTTGCTGCACATTGTAGGAATCCAACCTTTTCTATTCAAATACCAGATGTTTTCTTGAAATCTATAATGATTTTCAACACAATTACCAACATATCTAAACTACTGAAAGACAATGCTTCAGAAAACTAATGGTCTGATTCTCAAACAGTGGCCCAGCATGGTTCACCAATATCCTCATACAAGTATAATGGGTCCCTTTGATAGTCTTGTGTTTTAGTACTATGGGGTCTGCTGTATATACTATAAATACTGAATCATAAATTGGTATTTATAACAATTCAAAATTTTCCTTCACTGTTTACTGATAGGTATCCGCTTGCTTCGCAAAGCAGATTTAGAAAAAGTCGTCTTCTGAAAACTTGACACACGGTGGTGTGTTCCTGAATTTGCAAACTACTTTGCAACTACTTAACAAATCGAACAATGAATCGCAAAATGGTTTTTCCTTAGTGAAACCCTTCAAATAGGATACACAACTGGAAACTGAGAGGGGTGATCGGTCTTGAGGGATGGACGAGGTTGATACTGAGAAAGAAATATGTATATATGATTGTACTGTATGCAATGTTATGTACCATGCTAAAAACATTAAAAGATTTTTTTTAAAGACATGGAAACTGAACCACTGTTGCTGTTCTGTCCAATTCTTTGCTTCTTTCACATAACATACTTGACAACTAAAGATTTGGAATTATGCTGTATTTGATACTAGAAATGAAACCACACCATGGAATTCAGAACATTTATTGCAAGAGCTGAATAACTGTAAATAACGTTGAACTGGCAAAGCAGTCACAAGGATAACTGTTTAGATACTTATTCTGTCAAAGTCATCAAACACCCCTCACAAACTGACATAAGTACTGCAGTAAGCAATGCACCCCAACCCATTTTATGCCTCAATACCAAGAAAATAAAAGAAAAATGTGAACTGCATTACACAAACTAACTTTTTTTTGGTAAAACGAAATTAAACATCAGAATTGGAAACATGGTGTTAGAAATATATTTTAGTTGTGGCATAAGAAAAAATGACTTTTTTGTGGAAGGACATAATTTTGCATGCAATTCATTTGTTTAAATTGCCTGTCATGCCGTAACAAAAACATGTAAGAAATGTTTTAATTTGGATTTGCTTGTACGTGCAACTCAGAGCTTATTCACGTGTGAGTTCACTCGGTAAGTTTGACGGAAGTGATATGACGCTGGTAGTCGCCAGGCAGTGGCTGATAAAGGTAACATTTAGTTCAATAGTAGATATGTGAGATAATACCCTTTCCCCTATCCAGTCTACCAGGGGAATGATATGTTACATTATGAAGGCACAACACGTTAAATATTTGTTGGCTATCTTCTAAAAACACTTGTGTTACTACCTCACTAGCACAAATTATCATTAGCACAAATGCTGCTATCCGGCAATGAAAACTGTTTTTAGCATGTAAATATACATTTTTTTTGCATTCAATTTCTTACGCTTCCCAATTTGAATAACTGTTAAATATTTGATATGGCAAAACAACAATCCCATTGCTTTATGATCCATTGCTTTGAGACATTTGCCCCCACCCCCCCCACCTCAAAACGTTTCATTACCGGAAACGAATCCTTTTTTGCATTTCATTCTAACTTTCACATTTGCTATTTGCTATGCATCTTCGGAACTACCCAAATATAACTGGTTGTAGGTGTTTGACTTTTGTAAATTATGAAAACAGTATACATTAGCAGATGTTTAGCGGTATTTGCAACCAAACAGAAGTTTGACCTCCTATCTTTTAACACAAGTGTTTTGAGTTTCTTTTTTAACATTGTGTGAGACATACTACGGGCACAGATACACCACCACGAAAGAAGGGAAAGAAATCAAACAGGCAAATGAACAAAGCTTAAAAACCAACCATGAAGCACAGTATTCTGCTACATTGTATTTTTAGGTGATCGTTATAAGTACACAAAAGTTGTTAGTAATAATTTGATTATATTTACAAAAACCGGAACACCGATCACTTACAAGTGTTCACTGACATTGTTAATAGCACGTTAGGTATAGCGTGTATAGATTTATTCCTTTTCTTTTAAATGATGATGTCAAGTATGACTGTCCCAGTAGAGATTAAACAACAACACAAGATCACACACTTTTAACTTGATATGCTTTTCATCTATAGCAATCCAGTGGCATTAGAATTTATTGTCCTTTGCAGTGACTCAGCCTTTGCTCCAAGCAGTAGTTCAGGGCGAATATATGCTCAGTTTGAAGAGCTCTCTGTCATGTTTGTCCACTTCTACTTAGTCAATTCACATCATTACTGTGGAAACACATGTCGCTTGTATTTCAGGTCATCATAACAACCTCGTTGCTTAGAAAAAAGGTATGCATATTTGTTGCTACAGGAGGCGAAGCATAGTTCTAGGTGACTAGTCAGTACATAAAGCTTTGACGCACAGTATTAGCAAGTCTAGGTAGGCTAAAATCACTGGTCCAAAGCGGCCATGTTTTATAGTTGGTGTTCCTTTGGGCTATCCGCCACTCCTGCAGCTTGTTTAAAAGACTTCAAATTAGACAACGGAATGTCAGTCACATGACTGCCAGTATTGTACTGGCCTTCACTGTTAACATACTGCTTTCGGTCACTGAACTGGTTCCTGTTGTTGTCTTCTTTCCAGGTCCTGGTCAAGGTATGTCCATTTACCAGTTGGTCTTTCCTGATCCACTCCTTTTGAGGGGCAAATGTGGAAAGTGGAGACTTTGGCTGTGGAAATGGGCCCAAGCCCGGTGGCATCCAGCAGTTGTCGGAGTGACCCAAAACCAGGCATTCTTGCGTGCACATCTCTGTAGCTTCTGCTAATCCCCTTGGCCCAAGAGGTTCATCTACAAAAAACACAAAGAAAAAAACAACACTTGAAATACATTTGTAGAAGAAGGTTGTACAATTGTAAGTCTTAAAGGATGAACTATGTGAAATTCAACTTAATGGAATGCAGGTTTACTCTAGAGTTTGTCTATTTGTGTTAAAGTCATTTCACAAGTATTGCCAGTAGCTGTGGCAATTTTTGCAGGCATCTGAAAAGAACGAATCACATACTATAAACTTGATCATTCAGACACTTATATTTTTTCCAATTTCAAAGAGAAGGTTTTGAGCAAAGATAACATTTTCTAAAGAATATCAGAAACACCCAGTTGGACTTCCTAAGCTACTCATGTTTGAAACAGAACAACTTGAGTACTCTTCAAAAATGGAATATGAGCTCCTTTTGTTACTGCCAAGAGACCCATATAAGATTGTGACATGTGCTACCATTACTGACTTCAGCCACTATCTGATAGTTTGAATCATAAACCTCTAAGGGATTAACAAAACAACAAGTTCCAGAATGCTCAGTGATATTGCTTGAGTAGCCAGCATCACACTTGAAACTGTGACATTTATGCAGCCATTTAGCAATATGTAACTCAGTAGTAGCACTGGTATTTTTATTCACTTGAATTTGCAAATGTGAGACTGTAGTCAATACTTATTTATTCGTTTTACATAGTATTCGTTTCAAAATTGTGTTTTTAGTTTTTTAGACATGCTCACAATTTTTCACTCCAAGTGTGACTGTCATATTGATGTAACCTTGAATAAAACACGTTTAAATGGTTTGGTTTCAAATAGGATTATGTAACAATCAAGAGGGAAGGAGAGGGAATGGAGGTCGTGACTCACGGTCCTCATATAGAGAATCACAAACAAGAGAGAGTCAACCATGAGTCATCCAGGGTGGGCCCACTAAATTTAAGGGAAAGACCTCTGACAGGCTCCAGAGGACGTCAATAGGTCTTGGGCCGAGTGGGGACCCATGATGACCACTGGGCACACTACCCTCCAGAGATCCCTGTGAGTCATTAGATATCCACTAAATAAGTGGACCCTCTTCTACGAAAGTTTATTAAGGCAGTGTACTGTGTATGTGTGTGGAGTGGAGCAGTATGGATAATTGCCAGCCATCCTGGTATCAATAGGAACATATTGATCCTGACGAAATCTGATGTATTGGGGTACATGGTAGAAACTAGTGATAACTCCAGTTTTTAACTTTGCCAGAAGTACTTATGAATAAATACTAATTTGGGCACAATTTAGGCAAATTTAAAGATGACTGTATATAGATACCACACCCTATTTCCTTAAAACGTGCTTCATTGTGAGTAAAAGGGTCGCGCAATGCCCTGAACCTCAGACGGTCAGGAAGAACTTGATGAAGTGTGTCACTAGATAACATTTATTTATTTATAAAGCACCAGAATTGACCCCCGAAGGGGTATCTCTGCGATGTCGACGGCCAGATAAGAAGGCCTAACAACTAAGGTTCAGAGGTGAACAGAAAAGTCTTAAGCTGTTTCCTGAAATGGAGGTGTTCCGTGCATTGTTTTATTTGTGTAGGAAGCATGTTCCAGTGGCATGGGCCCAGATAGGATAGGGCCTTCCCACCTTGCCTGGCTCGTTTGATTCTAGGCACTGAGAGCAGATGTTTCACTTGTGAGCGGAGAGAACGCTGAGGGACGTAGGGAGTAAATTTATCTGCCAGATAACTAGTGCCGAGTTTGAACAAGGCCATGTGAATGATACAGTACACCTTGAACTGTACACGGTTCCGTATCGGGAGCCAATGGAGCTGAACAAGCAGGGGCTGTGAGGCCGTCCTTGGTGGTGCGTTCGGAATCAGACGGGCTGCCGTATTCTGGACGACCTGTAGTCTGTCCAGAGCGGCCTCATTGGCGGACAGCAGAAGGCTATTGCAATAATCCAGGCGACTTGATATGAGTGCCTGGGTTAGCATCTTCCTAGAGGAGTCAGGGAGCAAAGGGAGGATAGGGCGCAATAGACCCACCACGTAAAAGCATGAACCAGCTGTGTGGGTGGCATGCTCTTTCATGGTGAGGGACTGTTCAAGGCGAACACCTACGTTTTTCACACAGGTTTTTGGTGCAGGAGGGGAACCTAGATCTGAAGGCCACCAATCAGGGGTCCACAGTAGTCGTGCTTCCCCAAAAAGCATTATTTCAGTTTTCCCCACATTGCACAGAAGGAACTTAGTCCTCATCCACTGAGAGATGTTTCTCATTCCCAGGGAGAAGGCGGCCTGTACTGAAGTGGTAAACTTAGCAAATGGAAAGAGCAGTTGGGTATCATCCACATAAGAAACAGGGATAAACCCACTGTTCCTCAACAGATTGGCCAAGGGAGCCACATAGATATTAAACAAAGTGGGGCTCAAACAAGAGCCCTGTGGGACTCCCTTGGACAACTCTGTTGCAGCTGAACAATAAGGTCCAAGGTTGACCACCTGGGAGCAAGAAGATAGAAAAATCGTCAACCACTGGAGGGCCGAATCTCTGAGTCCAACCTCCTCCAGTCTCCTGAGCAAGATCCCATGGGAAACCATGTCGAACGTGGTAGACAGATCCAATAGCACCAGAATCGTGGAATGGCTTCTATCTAGGGTCATCCTGATGTTATCGGTTACCTCTAGTAGGGCTGATTCTGTGCTGTATTTTAGGCAAAAGCCTGATTGAGATGAATCAAGGCTGCCCGTCCATTCGACATGGTTGGAGAGATGGATATTTTTATGCTTCTCCAGAAGCTTGACCAGGAAGGAGAGGAGAGAGATAGGGTGGAGATTGGAAAACTCAGTTAGCAGTCAATATCTCATCAAGTAGAAAGTAATCTGAAGTTGGCCCATATTTTTTCAAAGATGAAGAATAGTTCGTTGAGAACACATATTAAATGTTAATGTAGAGGGTATTTGCTTTTTTAAGGCAATAACATTTTTATTCCAGTACAGAAAATATGACATATATTAGACAATAGACTATCTCTAGCCATTACCTTTTTAAGTTGTAGCATTTGGGATTAGAGGAACTGAAAATAGCTTTTGTCTTTATTTGTGTTAAATTTGAAGAATAATTACCATAATAAAGTTTTTTATTTACCTATGCTTCGTTTGACAATGGGATTTAAAACTGCACTTTAGACAACCAGCAACATCATCACTTCTCACACACAGCAAATACACACTTGGAGAGTTTCAGTCACAAAGGTATTCATTATTAAAAAGTTTGAATTTGATAAATCAATGACACTGAAAATATTGATAACAATAAAAGTTATATGTATGTACCTGAAAACGTAAATGAATGTCTACATTTTAGTAGGAATCTGAATAGTCTAACTTCCACCACTGAGTGGTCATTTTTAACAGCACCATAAGTATGGAGTAGGCTATACAGTTGGTACTTTTACTGACTTTTATTCCACATTAAGGGCCACATGTATCTACATTTGTAATACCCATAACCTAATTGCGATTTCCAGTGAATTGCAATAAGGTAATCGCTATAACAAATGTATGAAACTCCAAGAGTTTCAATATAGCGATTCATAGGGGGTTGCAAATCGACCTACCTCATTAATATTATTGAGGTAGGTCGCAGTTTGCGACCCCCAAGATTCGCTAAATCACGGGGATGGTGGATTGCTGTGGTCAGCAGACCACCATGTCCGTGATTGCTTTGAAATAGTGCAATTGTTTTTTTTAAATGCAGTCACTGTTCCTTAAAGGAAAACGGTTTGCGTTGAGAAAATAAAAATGAATCGTTCGCTTTTAATTTTTTAAGAGAAGGGAGTGGTCCGTGGTACCACCCTGCTCTTAAAGAAAGTTTATGCAAACATTCACAAAGGGGAAGGGGTCCCCTAGGGACCCCTTCCCGTTTGCAAATGGGTTACCACCAACTTGAAATTGGTGATAAAATGCGAATGTTTTGCAACCACCTTCACGGTCACAAAGCATTCATGTATACCGTTATGATTTGGTATTTGGAAGGGACGCCCTAAACATTCCCCTTCCAAATACTGAATCAAAAACCCATTTTGTGATTCGGTAACAGGTCACCGAATATCAAAATAGGGTTTGATACATGTGAAAAGCATTTTTCGCATTCGCAAATGGGACGATTCTGAGAATTGGCCCATTTGCGATCACAAAAATGCTTGATAAATGTAGCACATTGTGAATATTGTGGGTTATCTTATTAATGAAGTTATGGTGTATTCTCATTGTTAGCATAGGCACTTTGCCAACTATTTTGAGCTTGTGATTTAGTACTGAAAATTATGAATTAGTTCTTAGGTATTGATCTTCTGCTAACATTTTTCCAATAAACAATATGTTCCACGTAATTGTGTGTAACTGTTTTTCCATTTTGTGATCCATTGTCTATATTTCAATTTCATCTTGACTGGTTTCTAGGATCAATAATTGCAAATAAATTCTTAGCTGTTGTTTCTCAGCTAATGCTCAATATGGTGACCAGCCGACCTATTGAGGTCCTGTAGAGAATCTTCTGTTTTATTTTGGGTCTGAAGTGATCTTCAAATCTGTTGAGATTGGGTATTAAACTCATCTGGGGAACGTTGATGATTTTGTCACTTTGGGCATGATATAGAATTTGGAGAATGGGTTACTCCATCACAAATCTGAGGGGAATCATGTCTGCCTTATTACTAGCACCATAACATATAATACACTTGCAATAAAGTTGACTGGATATCCGTTGCATTTGTGACAGAGTAACCCATCTGTCAAACTCTAAATCTTGCCTTTTATCAACCTATTTATTATTGTTAAATAAATATATTAGCATCATATTAATAGTCACAGCAGTCTTCTCTTTTTACATTTACAGGAAGTATAGGTCTCTGTAATAGCAATTCTGTACACATTGCTGTTAGTTCAATGCCCAGAACCTATATGGCTGTGTTTTTATGATGAGTTTAGGAAGCATGTATTTGCATTTGCTGTGTGTTGTATGAAGTAAGTACATCACTCTAGGTTTCATAAATGCCATGTGGATCAAGAATGGTGTGTATGGATCATATTACATTAATGTTGTAAATTGGCAAAATTTTTATTAGTGTTGCTATTTGAATGGGAATATCTTGTCATTTTAAAGTGTGTGATGGTGTTTCATTTCATTAGTGAAACTGTATTTTTTGGAAATCATTTTTGAAAATATTAATACAGGCAATGTTTTAACATTCAGATTCAGATTTAAACTACATGATTCCATGATCCTTGAGGCACACGCTATGATGGGACATGCATGACGGCACGTCTCAGTAATTGACCAAATAGTAACATATTTGGGATCCGTTGACCCTAATATGGGGCGTGGAAATTACTGAGTGTGAGGCTTTATGATAGTTCTGTTTATGTTTCTCATTGGTGTACCCTCCTCCTGTATTATTGATAATCATTGTGCATTACTTTTATATAATGGGTATTTTAGCTTAAGTCAATTACTAATGGGTCCTTTTCTAAAAAATAATCTATGTGAATTTTTCACTGTGATAGACATAATTACAGCGCTACAGGTACAATGGATTCACAGATTCACTTTTGAATGTCATAATAATAGAATATGATGTGGCATTTCTTTAAGATTAAAGGCCTGATTACAAGTTCATGAGTTCCAAACCTGTGTTGGCGGTCCGTCGACCGCCAGACTGGTGATCCACCTGCCGTATTACAACTAGGGCAGTTGGATCACCAGTGAACCATGGATACCGCTGAGATCCTTGATACCATGGAAGAGGAGCAGCAGTCTGAGGCAGCAATATGCTGGTAGTGCTCCTGGGGCATCATGGAGCATATTATGAGTTGCCTCACTTTGACCCTTTCCACAGTGGTGAGCCCGCCATGAAGAGGATGCCTGGGAGGCAATTAAGTGGGCCCGTACAGGTCCGCCACCTCTGTGCATGGGGGTGCATGCTGGGTGACACATGGTGTGCCCTTTGTATATTTTCACCCCCTGTTCTGGTATGTAAAGAAATTCACAACATTTTGCATTTCTGTCCATGCAGGAATGGGCTGCAGCATTCCTACAGCGGCTCCTTTCTAAGCATCTCCTATGAGCTTTAGAAAGGCACTGCCATGGGACCACCGCCATGGAACCACCCACCTGGATTATACTCGTAGTCCTGCAGGCGCTCGGATTACAAATTTGGCAGTTTCGCAGCAGGGCTCTGGTGTGGTGGCCCGCTGGTGTCGCTGTCCTCTGCGAGACCATCAATCTTGTATTCAGGCCCTAAGTCATGATTGATGCTAAGTAATTATGCAGAGGAGTATTTTTTATGCTCAATTTATTTCTTTTTTAAGTCAAACCAACTGAATGTTTCCAAAAAATTTGAATAAGAGTCTATTGTTTTAAACATGGCATTTATCCATTATTATTTGAATTATATTTGTGATGTTTGGCCGTTTGTAACAATTCTTATTTTCTTTCCTCTATACCGCAATGCTATTTAAAATATACTGAGTAAGCCCTTTTCATCCTAATGATGGTCCAGGTCAAAGCTGTTTGGAACACTGAAACATCAACCCTTGGAGATTGTTTTTGTTTACTATATTGGAGGCCTTTATATTAATGTTTATCAGTCTTTATTTGCTATATGTTTGTGAATTTCAGTAAAGTTATATGTTTATTTTTTTTTAACCATTATTGTGATTGTGCTCCCCGAGGCTCATTGTTATATGTAAAGTATATTTTTGTAATATGGAACCTGTGAGGTACCTGTATATAATTGTCTTAAGAGGGGGCCCGTCCCTTTTTTGTAATTTACGTCCTTATAAAATTAAAATATATGCTGAAGTTTGCAGCAATTCATACTTTGAAATATATTTAACAAAATCAAGGTTATGAAAAATGCATGTCTTTTTTATTGAAAACCTTCAAGGTTACCCTTGCTTTGTTTTTCTTCTGCTCTTTACACTAGGGAGCTATATAGGTAGCCCTTTTTTGTGAAATAATCCTTTCAATCATACATTTGGAAGTTAGAAAACTTTAAATATATTGTCTTTTCTTATGTTTACAATTCACACGTAAATATATTCCAGGAAAAGTCTTAATTGTTTCCCACTTCTTGTGAGCTTGTATGAAATTGATACACTAACAGTAAGGCTAAATAATAAGAGAAATTATAAAATGAATTTGTGTTCCTTATTCTTCTAGATAAAAATGATTGCCAACAAAAAGTGATTTATTCTCTGCACTCTGTATGAACATAGGAAATATTAGTACACTATTAGATAATATATAAAAGTACCAAAAAACATGCATTTTCCAACTTATGGAAAGTGAGCCTCTAATAATAATTTCTTTGCACCCTCATTCTCTGTGAAACTGAGAGTGTGTGTGTAGCCACCATTGTTAGCTTCAAATTGACTTGAATCGTGTGAAAAAGTTGAGTCCTCTGATCACCCTATCGGGCATCTAGAAGACAGGAAGGCCTGCAGTGTCCAGGCTATCCCTTAAAACTCACTAAACAGATCAATGGAGAGCAGACATCAATAAAACGTACATTCTGAGCTATTTACAAGGTAGGTGATAGGAAAGTGTAGTATACATGTGTCAAGTAGTGGAGGGGCGAATAAGAGTACTCTAAGGAGGGAAGATGGAGATCTCTACAAATCCAGTAGTGGATTCAGAACATTCAAAGAAGGGAGAAAGACACATGTAGTTGAGCTTTAAAAAGATCTAAAATTGAGCAGTCCTGTAAGGGGCTCAAATTTAATACAGGTTGTGTAGCCCTGGACAGAGAAAGGGGGAGTTCCGTGACTAGGGGTCATGGTCTTAGTAAAGCTTAAAGACAATGACAGCAGGGAGATGAGAGCCATGTCTGTAAAGATCAAGGTATCTGTTAGAAATGAGGGTCCCTGGTTGCTCATTGAGGTTGCTCATTGAACTTTAGGCAAGTGAGAGAATGACAGTAGATAAATCCAGAGAGCCTCATGCACCAGGTCACTCCACTTAATGATTATGAGTTTCAGTTAAGTACTGTCAGTCTATTTTTGATGCAGCAATATTATTTTTTTCTGATTGCCTTCTTTCTGTTTTATTATCTTGTTCTTGCACTGCCTTTTAGCCATTCAAGGATTATTGATAATAATGCATATAGAGTATAGCTAGGATTGAACAATATCCTATATATCAGTTAGGCCTATGGGGGATAGGCAAGAAGATATCATGTTGGTTGATTTGTGTGTTATTTGATGTCCCTGACTTGTTTGTTTTGTGTGATGTCTATTTCTTTGCAAAAAGTTTTCTCTGCATCATAGCCACATTGCCTTCTGTTTTGTGCTCTTACTCCAAGTGAATCCATAATATTTTCATGATTTGTCTGAGCCGTGTTTCAGTTAGAAAAAGAATGTCAAAGATGCCATTTCGCTTAGTCAGCATTTGATGATCTACTTGATCTAGTATTATCATTTGCTATACGAAGCTTCTATATGTAACATTCTACCATGAAAGAGTTATTATTGAACTAAGTTAGTGCACTGAGAAGGATGGCAGAATTAGGAATAAATATGTAGTGAATATTTGACTTTGAACTGGGATTAGCAGGGGATCTAAGACTATAATGTTGGTACATGGAATATCACAGGGCCACTGGGGAACATCTATAAGATTACCATGGGCACTGATGTCCCTTTAGCATAGCTAGTATCTGAGTTTTGCTGAAAAATTCAGGATTGGGCATAATTGATCTTCCTTAAATTCTGGAATCAAATTTTACCGCTAACTCAGAGCAATACCTTGGGGCTTTTGGATGTTGACTGCATCATTTTTTAGGTTAGACAAATCTGGATTACCTTCTAGTAGGGTATGTTTGTGATATTGGGGACTCATGTTGCACTTTTTCAACTGGACTAAAGGCTTGAAGTGATGAGTAAGTTTTCCTTGAGTAGTTTAAACACTATCTTTCAACATACCACCACTTATGTTAGGGTATTTCCTGTATGATTTTTTTCTATATGGAATTTGGATGTTTTCCCCATGAAATCAGGGGGGGTATCAGAAAGTCAACATTGTAAATGTTTGTTCTATCTTCTGTCCAAACCAAGCTCTTTCTCCTCATGTTAGTTACTGTGTTTTTAATTCTCAGTGTGTATTTACATGTTTTACATCTTTAAGTGAGTGGTGCTATATTGGAGTGTTGAGAGACTGGTTAAAGCCAACAGTAACAAAATGCATTTCCTATACTAGAGATTACAAATCTCTGAGAACACCCACTATTTGTCAAATGTACGAGACCTGCAGTTGACAAAGTAGGGTTGTAACCAATAAAAACTTGTGAGGGAACACTTTAAACCAGTAGACTGTAGTTACAATTGGTTGTGATATCACTTAAGGATTGTGAAGGGACATGGAAAGTAGAGATTCATTTTGTCAGGGTTCTCCAACAGTATTCTATGGTAACAGAATGGGGATATTTCATGTCAGGTCTAGTGCTGGGAGAGATTTTAGGAATGAATTTATATGTTACAATTTGAGTTTAAGGACGTTATCTATTATTTTTCAAAAGGGAAATGGTGAGGAGAAAAAACAGAGGTGGAGGCATGTTCTGACCCCTTGCCAGGGCATTTGTTGAGGTTTGCTACTTTGAACTCATATAAAGTATAAATAGGGGATCAACAGAGTTCCTCATAGTTAGCTCTTCCGTGGCTAGGGCCAGATGATGCTCATTTCTTTTCCATTCCCATTGATGGTTACTCATGATAAGATGCCAATTGCTCATTTTTAGAGCTATAGGAAAGAAAGGCTAAAGTGTATGACACAATGATATGTATTCAGAGCTTAACATCCTCAACTCAAGCCTTCACAATGCGACATTGCAACATTGAGAAATAATACTATGCTATGGAAAACAAATCTAACGTCCCCACCTCCCTGTTACCACAACATCTAGGACACATATTTGTGTAACTGTAGCTTTGTCCTGGTTCACTCCAAAGTACACATCTTATCTTCATTTGCACACTAAAACTGTTGACCCAGACATGGTGCCCACATGTTTCACTGCAGATTAGTATATGACCAGAACCCCCCGAAAAAGAGCCAATTGAAGAAAAAACAAAATAGGGTCACAAATTGTTCCCATGTGTTTCAAAGAACAACCCTCAATAATGGAACACATGATTTTGGCCCACTGCTGCCACTGCTGTAGTGCTGAGAAGGATGTATAAGTCTAGGCTTGACAGAACACATAGTGGATTTGTAGTATAATAGGGGTTGTATTATAGTAAGTGCTCCAAGAGTGTAACAGGTGTTTGTGCCTGATTTTTACCCCCCCTGGAGCACTTTGGTAGCATTTACGGTGCCACAAAAAGGTGTGCATCCCTTTGTAGTATGAACCTGGACCACAAACATTTCGCTCACGAACATGAAGGGACATGCCAACATTTGAGCTGGGCATGGCCCTATGCCTGTAAGTGAAGTATTTTTCCCTATTTTGCCCTTTCACAGAAGCAGACTCAGAGTCAAAGAACCTGTTAGGAGGTGCACTGACTTTGCACAACATTTCGTTGGTGCACAGTGAGTCAACTCCTCTCAGTCCACCCCTTGAAATGTGGTGGCCATAGAATCCCAGAGATCCCTTTGCAAGTGGGTGCAGTCTCGCCCAATTTACATGCAAGTGGACTGATGCATGAACAGTAAAATGGAAAAAGTTGGCTTTAAACAGCTGTCTTTTAATAATGAGCTGAACGTAGTCCAGAAGAAGGCTTAGGCCTGAAATGGGAATACCACGTTCAGAGTAATTGTGCATACTGTCCCTGTCTGCACCTGCCACACCAAGTTTAAGATGTGGCGTGATGAAGACCATGGTCATGTTCTCTATTTGTAATATAGTTGCAAACATGCAGTTAGCTAGACAGCATGGGTAAAAAAGAGAGCTGCAAAGTGATGGATGCCTGACAAAAACACAGCAAAATTTGGGAGGAATTAAATGAATTGGTAAATACCTGAACTGATCATTTGGCCGACCAGATGATATTTAAGCACTCTTATCGTATCAAAACTTTTATTCGATTGGCATTCAGAAAATCATAAAAAGTACAACATAAAATTTCAGTATATAGTTAAAACACAGTGTTATGATACAGGTAAAAACTGAATGACATTTGATAAAACCAACATTGTGAATTGATACAGATAAACTTGGAATCATGAAGACAATAGCTCAACTTTATAGCGAATTTTCAAACATGATTTTAAAAAGCGAGCTACACATTTAGCGACGTGTTGTGAATCTAATAACTGGAGGGCCAGGTAAGCTGGGCGGCAGGTTCTCAACCCCATTTCTTGAAGAAGTGGGATGATCCAGCGCTTGCGGGGTTGCTCGTAATAGCGACAAAACAGAGTTACGTGTATTGTCGACTGGGATGATAATCCATCACACGGACATTAGGTCAGGACATGAGGCCAGTTTAACTCGGTGGGGAAGGTAACAAGGCGGAAAAAAGAATTAAAACGAAACCTGGTTAGAACAAATTTTTCATGGTTAGATAAGAAAAAGGTTAAATAAGGCTGGATGCCAGGGGAGGTCTGAACCATTAGGATCTGCACATTTGTTGGCTTAGATACTTCTTGAGAGAGACGCAAATCTCTGAGATGGTTTAGACAGAGATTTTTCAAGGCGCTTCTGCTACTATCAGATGTTGAAGAAGGCTCAGAGAAGTAAGATGTGCAGTTCAGGTCCTTTAGAAAGTTGGAGACATACAGTAGCCAAGGAATTTTGTTCCATCTTGCCAGGGATAAGCAATCAGATATTAGTGAGCGGGTTAAATGGCATTGCGGTCTATATTTAAGCACTCATTTTCAAAGGCTATTTTTGTAGGACTATTTCCCATACAATTAATGTCTTTATGAATTGACCTGTAATATTTGAGCTCAACCTAAATTAATATTTCTGTTTTGGTGGTTTCCTTTTTTAATGATTACTCTTTTTGCATGCAGGATAAAAGTTTGTCATATGTGTCTATATTTCAAATTATGATGGTAATACACAGAGACATATGTAAGAAACAGCTTGCGAAATGGCTTTATATGTATTATTAAATTCATCGATTTACCTGAACAAAGATTTGTAAAACATTTGCACATTTACCACTATTGTGTTACTACTGAAATTCAGGACTCCTCCAAGTGTATGTAACGTTTACTTTCAGGAAGATGTTTGCGAATTGCAGCCATAACAAGTTGAATTTTTTTAAGTCCATGTGCCAAACAAAGTTTTTGAAGTCCACTCACAATAGCACTACACATGGACAGACACTATACATCAAATAGAATTAAATCATCAGAGGAGCGTAGCAAAAGGTCCAGGAAAATTCTTACATAAATCCGGTGATAGCAGTATGATTAACTTCAAAACTCAACAATGTATTAAATTGTCACAAATAATTAGTAGACAAAGGGCCATATGTATCATTCAAAACTGCGATCGCAAATGCTGAAATTCTCAGAATTTCAGCGTTTGCAATCACAATTTAGCTAAGTGGGATTTATTACAATAAAAATGCCTCGCAAAATAAGGAATCACAAAATTTGCGATTCCTTATTTTGCAATTGCATTTAAGGAATTGCAAATGTTGCGATTCCTTAAATGCAATGTAAGAGGCACAGAAAAAGTGCAATTTGGGCTGAAGGAGTCGCAAATTACCATTTGCGATTTCTCTGAAAAATGCACTTTTTTGCATTTTTCAAAGTGCCATGTGACGCACATACATGCCCTCAGGGCATGTATGTGTGCCACCTGTGCACACATGCACATTTCAGGGATGTAACAGGGTGTCCTTCTGACACCCTGGCACGCTTGAAATTGCATTCTCAATTTGTGATTCTCTAATTTAGAATCGCAAATGGAGAATGCCTTCCCATTCATTCCTATGGGCCTCTAGGCCCATAGGAATGAATGGGGAGTTATTCCTTAATTGCAAATCGCAATTTGCAATTTGCAATTTAGGAATATATGGGATTTTCAAAATTATTTGCAAATTCTACATACATAGCGTTTTGCGATTCTCAAATAGCGATTCCCAAAAAATCGCTATTTGAGAATACCAAACTTTCATACATATGGCCCTAAGTGAGAAGACTATATTTGAGGGTAAAAATAGAGCCTGGGAGAAAATCAGAGGTCTATTCACAAAGGTAAATGTATGTATGAATAATTCTGCTCCTGTAAATTTACTTCTACACTTTGTAGTAACTTTACCACTTTTGGCTATTCACTATTACTGAGTGTGAACATATTAGAAAGTGAATTCAGGATGTGTATTCTAATTCACGCGTGCAAAGCTAGCAGAGATCTGTGCCATTGTAGGATGGAGATTTCCCTGTAGTGAAGTCTAGGGAAATTGTGAAATTAATTGCAAAATTTAAAATAATGAGTACAAATATTTTCAAGTTAAATATTCATATACATTTAAGTCATATATGTATTTTAAATGGAGAAGAAAATAGCAAGGGAACAAATATTTAATGAATTTAAATCTATTAAATTACAATTATTTTTAAGATTTATTACAAAAATACCTAATATAAAATGCTTATATTAATATATTATGGATCAAAAGTTACTAAGCATTATGTGAATTATTAGTTCAAATTAATGTTTTTTTTAAATAGTTGGAATTCCTTTTAAAATAAAAAAGTTTATTAAACATTTCTATTTTAAAAAGAAATAATAATGTTATTTACTAATATTTTTTAAGATTAATTATATATTTTTATCAAGTCAAAATACATGAATTTATTGTAACATTATTTTCTGTGGGATTATTTTTTAAGTCCCTAACTCTATTACTTTCTATAGGATGGTGTTGCATTACCAGTGTTTAGCCATGTGTGGTGTTGGCCTTTCTACACATCTGAGTTGAAGTGCATTTAGGACTGTTGTGGGTGCTTTTGCCTATAATAACTTTAGAAGTGCACTTTGTAAATAGCAATGGGATTACTTATTTGTGGGAGGGTGCCTCCGAGCCTCCCTAAACCCCTCATTATCCCTCTCTAAGCCACTCATTATTTTTCCCTAGGCCCCTTTCATTTTGTGGTAAGTATTCCCTATTTTCATGATGCTCCCGGTCCCTGCTACAATTATACTAAAACTTAGGCATGCATGTGCAGAGATCTCCACAGTCAGGAAGGAGATCTCTGCACAGAAAAGATGGGAAAGGCAGAGACACTCCTAATTTAGAGGCCCAGGAAACATCAGGGCTAAAGACAGGATTCAGAACAGAACCAATGAACTGCAACTTCTCTTTATTTGTCTTCACAGCATATGTTTGGAAAGAGCATCAACAGTCTTCACCTTTTTTTCACTGTACATGATTTATAGCAATCTACTTTGAAACATGAAATGGCGATGATAAACAATTTCACCGGTAATGTGTGTTCTTCTTGACTTGCTTGAACAAATCACCTACCTATATCTTAAAAAGGTCAGATTGTTATGGAAGCAGTTTTTCTTGATTAAAGAGCCCAATGATGGCCAATACCTGGGAAATTGCAAATTGATTTTGTGAATGGGCTTAAGTGGCCAGACGTGGTTGCTACTAACATGAAATAACTTGACGGTATTCAACAACTAGAAATAGAGTTTACCGCTGGAGCAGTACAAGAAAAGGATTTTTGCACCATTCTCAACATGCTTTAAAAAATGCAAACCAAAGTCGAATTGTATGTGTGCAGGACCTCCATCGCTCTTCATCAATATGGAATGCAGAAGACAGAGTGATTAACTCACACAAGGGCATTATCCGTTAGAGTGTACAATGGATATGATCTGCATTTGTGTATTCTGGGGGATGTATGATGTTACAACGCAATCAAAATGATCGCGGTACATCACAACGCATCTTTTACAACGCAAGTCGTTACCATGACTTGCGCTGTAGGGTGCTGGACTTAGGAATAGTAAGATTTACTATTCCAACTCCAGCTTACGTACTGTAGGGAAGGTGTTGGAATAGTAAATCTACTATTCCTTAGTCTAGAGCGCCCTCCAGCGCAAGTCGTGGTAACGACTTGCGTTGCAAAAGATGCGTTGTAATGGCACTGCGGTGTTTTGACCGCGTTCTAAAGGTTGTTTACCTTTCTGGGTAGGAGATGGGTCAGACTTTACCACATGCCTATGAGTATCGGTGTCCTTAGCGAATAGTTTGAGCATTGTTAGTTGCCTAGTAAGTTGTTGTACATTAGGAAAAGTAGAGCCTCGCCTGCTATTTCTTAAGTAGGTGTCAGCCTTGGACTAAAGCTTTCTATTTACATAGGCTTTCATGACATCTGTCACACAATCATTATCCACCCGATCTGTGGAAGCTCGACAATATCTACATTTACTAACTTATGCGTATTTAATGATATTTTAATATGGATTTCCAAAATGCATATTTTCTTAGATCGTTTTTACCAACTATTTTATGCTTGTATGTCTTTTATATTTATGGAAAAGAATGATGGAAAGAAGAATAAGGCACATTATGATCTCTCCTTAATATCTTGAAGAAAGCTCGCATTTTAAATATTCCTTTATACAAGCAGAGCACATTTACAAATACACTTAAGGAACACTATATTAAAAAACTACACACAACCAGCAAAGGGACATGAAGGCCAAATAAATGACGTTTTGCATACTTAAGAACTTTTCAAGTGTAAGTAAAACAGTAGGCGTTTAAGTCAGTTAACAACGTGGGGACGAAGTGGGGACACATTGATGAACATATATATATTCCTCTGCTTCCAAATAAATGAACATGCCAATAACATACCCATTAGTATGTCTTTATGACCCCCTATTGAACTTTAAAGACATCAACTTCTAAACGTTACGCTCCCACCTTCTCATTTTCTCTTAACAGGAAATATTAGAACATTACTCCCATCCCTTCCTCCTTGACAACGATCTAAGGCATAGGGAGGCTTTGCCTCCTATGCAGCCAATTCTATGGCACATAATAGGTTATTTATTTGCAAATGTAGCCAGCAAAAAGGGCACCCTTTCGACTATTTTTCCCGTACAATGGCAAAATCTCAACTGAAGCAGCATTTCACAAGAGGGTGGGTGGAAAGGACTGGAATGAGGAAAAAGAATTCAGAGTAGTGGGATTACCTGTATGTAATTTAAACAATATCCCTCCTCCACTTGTGCATCCTTTCGCATAAGGACATACCAAAGACTTTACTGCAGACTTGGCAGAAGAAAAATAAATAATTATACAACAAAGCATAATGCAACACCGAGTGGTTTTTCTTAAACAGCATCTCAGATGTACCCCATTGTGAGACGGAAGATAACAATCGATCACAATGGTTCACAAAGGCCAAAGGAGCAGTGCAAGTTGGTGCAACACAAATGTCTGAGACATCCTGAGCTTATGTCCAGCTACTTTGCAGAGATAAACGAAGCCAGAGATATGGTAGACTAGATCTGCCTACTCAAAATCATAGTCGTTTGTGTTACCCCTGACAAACAGATTATCTAGCGATGCACAGAACCTGTACTTTTTAAATACATGGAAACAGCTCTTCGACCAGTGTGTAACGACCAGTGTGTGTAAAACCACCTCTGCTGACGATGTAGGGTTCTGGTGAAACACTGGAAGAACTACAGCTGAATATGTAGGGAATCTATAAGCCACCGTAGGGACACACACAGGATCAGACCGTAGGATACTATTATCAGAAACGACTCTCAGATAATGGGCCTGAATAGCTAAGGCACCTAACTCCCCCGTTATCTAGAAGATGTTATTGCTAACAAGGATTGCGCACTCCTCTCTTTTTGATCAAATTTGATCCTAATCCAATATTTGTCAATACTACTACATATATGGCATGCAGGTCGGAAATGAGGTTGCCTACCTCATGTAAACTACTGACTAAATCCCAAGTGTAAAGGTGCACTTGACCATTGCCACACAGCCTAAATTGGACATTCCAACAAAATTATACAATTTAAACCACAGCTATAAGCGTATATGTGCTCTTTACAAATACATCCATACATCAAAAGTATCATTATAACATTTATTTTCACTTCGGATACCTGTCTATCGTGTAGTAATAGTGGCTTATTTTCTCACACTTTCACACTTTTCTGTTTATAACCCTAGTTCTTATGACTGGCACAGGTTGATCGCCTTCAGTATCCAGGTGTACAACGCACACCTTTTTCTTCCAAAATGCTTGGTGTTGGGGCTCCTTTTATGTATGGTTTAAGATGACTCTTCACAATCAGTGTGTCACTAGACAATTGAGTTCCTTCCTGTATGTATTAAGAAGGGATTTTTTTATCCCGAAATGCATTGGGAACATCTTGTGAGAGAAGAATGATTCTGTCCACAGATTGTTAATTGAAAACATGAACTGTTAATGTTTCATATGATGTCACTGAAGTAAATTGATGCATTATAAACCATGATTACGCATTAGCGGAGAGGTATCTGCAGTGAAAGTAAATGTTATAATGATATTTTCGATACTGCGAATCAGCCAGTTTGCGACCGGTAAAAAGCTTGTTGCATGTGCCCCATATTTATTTATTTTATTTTATTATTAATCTTATAGAGCGCGACAGCTACCCGTAAGGGTTTCCCGGCGCTAATTGACAACAACAACATGGTTAATCCTGAAGAAAAGGGGTTATTGGGCAAACAGCCAGGTCTTTAAGGCCTTTCGAAAACGGAGATGGCACTGCTCCATTCGTAAGTCCACAGGAAGAGAGTTCCACAGTTTAGGTCCCAATACAGCAAAGGAACGGCCTCCCACTCTGGAAAGCCTGAACCTAGGTACGCAGAACAGATGTTGGGAGGAAGAACGAAGTGAGCGTGTAGGTACATAGGGCTTGACGAGTGCTTGAAGATAGATGGGAGCAACCTCAATTTTAATCTTATGCATAAAGCATAGTGCCTTAAATTTTACTCGGTTGTCAATATTAAGCCAATGAAGTTGCTTAATGCGTTCCGCGATTGGATCATATTTCCGGCATCCACACAGGAGCCGGGCGGCAGCATTCTGAACTAATTGGAGACGATGCAGGATCGCCTTGGTGGCCCCAAGATAGAGCACATTACTGTAATCCAGTCTTGAGGTCACCAGGGCCGTCACAACAGATCTTTGTGTGTCAGATGGCAGAAACCAAAAGATCTTTCTCAGCCATCTAAGAATAGTAAAACAGGTGGCTGAGACTTTATTGACCTGGTCTTTCAACGACAGATCCCTGTCAATGAGGACCCCTAGGTTTCTAGCACGTTCCGATGGAGTGGGTAGAACGCCCATCGTTGATGGCCAGTGTCTCGGACTCCAAAGGTCAGGCTTGTTGCCAAAGACGAGCACCTCCGTCTTATCGCTGTTAAGCTTTAGAAAATTTCCGCTCATCCAGCGAGAGATGTCACTAAGACCAGTTTGCAGGGAGGAAGGAGAAGAAGGGTCTGCTTGAGTTAAAGAAAACACAATCTGAGAATCGTCAGCATACGTGAAGAGGTTAAGGCCAGAAGACTGTGCAACATGGGCTAACGGAACAACATAAAGATTGAAGAGGAGGGGGCTAAGAATAGAACCCTGGGGAACACCATGAGGGGAATGATAGATATTAGAAGTGGAAGTATTAGAAAAGATTTGAAAAGTCCTGTCAGAAAGAAAGGATGAAAACCAGAGTAAAGCTTTGTCACAAATGCCAAAAGAGGCAAGGCTATTGAGAAGGGTACTGTGGGAGACAGTATCGAAGGCTGCACTGAGATCAAGCAAAATCAGTGCAGCCGTTTCGCCTTGATCTAATAATTGGCGAATGTTCTCAGTTACACCAAGTAGGGTGGTTTCTGTAGAGAAACCACGGCGAAAGCCCGATTGAGATGAGTGAAGAAGATTATTGAAAGTGACAAAGCGAGAGAGATGCAAATGAACATGTCTTTCCAACATTTTTGAAAAGGCTGGCAGCAATGAGATAGGCCGGAAATTGGCAGCAACATTAGGATCTGCAGTGGGTTTCTTGAGAAGTGGGGTGACCATTGCATGCTTCCAGCAATGGGGGACAGTGGCTGAAGCAAGAGAGGCGTTAAGTAAAGAGCAGATCACTTCAAGTTGGGAAGATTCAAGCTGACGTAGAACCGAAATGGGTACAGGATCCATGGGTGAGCCAGATTTAATATTGTTTAGAATTTCTAAAAGAGTGGCAGGAACAAGGTCAGGCCAAGTCTGCAGAGAAGCCAGGGGAGGGCAAGTGGCAATGGGGGGTGACCAAGGGCAGGCAGTAGATTTCTCAAGAGATTTAATATCTCTATAGATTGTGTCGATTTTAGCTGTAAAGTACTGGGCAAGTTCGTCACATTTCTTACTCGAAAGAGGAGGGGGTATAGCAACTGTCTGAGAGCCAGCAAGGTCTTTTACAACTTTAAATAAAACATTAGATTTATTTATGGATTCTGTAATCAAATTAGTAACATAAGTGGCTCTGGTATGAGCACAGGCCTTGTGGTATAGTTTCAATTCGGCTTTATACGTAAGCCCGGCAACAGTAGAGTAATCTTTCCTCCAGGCCCGTTCTAGTCTCTTACATTGAACTTTGTGTAGACGAAGGGTTTCATTGTACCATGGAGCGGGAAAATTATGAACAACATTTCTTTTGTTTGTAAGAGGAAGACAGATATTTATAGCATCAAGGAGCCAGGAGTTCACTGAATTAGCAGCTGAGTTCATGTTGTCTAAATTAGGTCGATATTTAGGCAAAAGATCAAGAAGCTTTGAGTTGAGAGCTGTAGTGTCCAAGTTCTTCCAGATTCTCCTTTTAAAATTGCGAGAGGAATTAGGTGTGGTCAGAGTTTTATTGGTAGCTACAGTAAATTTAACTGGATAATGATCTGACCAAGAGACAGGTAAAGCAGGAGAACATGTTATTTGCGAAGAATTTGAAAAAATAGGATCTAAAAGATGCCCACCCCTGTGGGTGGGGCCCTTGTTGTGTAAAATTAAATTCATAGCAGCAAGATCGGTGATACAGTTACCAGCAGCCTTATCATTGGGGTTGTCCAAATGTAAATTTAAATCACCAATGACAAAGAAATTACTGGAAGATACGAGCACTGAAGCTAAAAAATCCAAGAATTGGGTGTACCAAGAATTAGAAGTGCCAGGGGGACAGTACATTAAAAGTCCAGTAATAGTATAGTTGGGGTTTAGAGTGAGCTTAAAGTGAAGAGCATCACATTTGCTTAGAATAATAGGATCAGAATGACATTGATATTTTTTATTAAAAATTATTGCCACACCGCCTCCAGTCCTTCCAGGACGGTCGTTTCGGACAATGGCATAGTCAATAGGCAGTGCTTCGGCGATGTCAGGGCCAGAATAATCGTGGAGCCAAGATTCAGTAATAAAAAGCGCGTCAGGCGCCTCATCAGTAAGTAAGTCAAAAATATTGCGTTTATGTCTGGGCAGAGAGCGACAGTTATGGCTGATGAAGATAAGACCAGGAGGAGAAGGCATAGTAGCTCGTAGTTGTTGACTTTTACATAAATCAGGAGTATTTAATAAGAAAGGGCAATCAGGGCAGTGCAAAGGAAAATTTCCAAGTAGGTCAAAAGAATGCGTTATATGTGTATTGAAAGGTCTTAGATCAAATAATTGTTTCCTGGAGTATGAGCGCGGAGTTCTGGATGGAGAAGAACCAAGGGGTCTGGCCCCGGGACCCGGTTGGGCGCGGACGGGAAATGATACACATTTATACAGGAGGAGGGTGGGAGGGTCTGAAAGCCTAGACCGCGATCCCTGCACCTCCCTAAGATGGCGGCTGACCCCCGGTTTGAGCCGCGACAGCGTTCAATCTGCTGTGCGGTCCGAGGTGGGAAGCGGAAACAGTGTTAGCAGTGTGAATATTGGAGTAAGTGCAAATCAGCAATTTTAAAAGTTAGAAAATAAAATCACAATTAAAAAGTAACAACACAATATTAACACGCAAAGGCAGTCTGTTAAGGGCAATGTTTCCCGGCTTTTCGCCTCAGGAATAATAACACGCTGGTATCAATCACCAGGCAGTGCAGTAAGAGCGTTTAAGTACCCGGGAGGGCGGGAGGGTCTGAAAGCCTAGACCGCGATCCCTGCACCTCCCTAAGATGGCGGCTGACCCCCGGTTTGAGCCGCGACAGCATTCAATCTGCTGTGCGGTCCGAGGTGGGAAGCGGAAACAGTGTTAGCAGTGTGAATATTGGAGTAAGTGCAAATCAGCAATTTTAAAAGTTAGAAAATAAAATCACAATTAAAAAGTAACAACACAATATTAACACGCAAAGGCAGTCTGTTAAGGGCAATGTTTCCCGGCTTTTCGCCTCAGGAATAATAACACGCTGGTATCAATCACCAGGCAGTGCAGTAAGAGCGTTTAAGTACCCGGGAGGGCGGGAGGGTCTGAAAGCCTAGACCGCGATCCCTGCACCTCCCTAAGATGGCGGCTGACCCCCGGTTTGAGCCGCGACAGCGTTCAATCTGCTGTGCGGTCCGAGGTGGGAAGCGGAAACAGTGTTAGCAGTGTGAATATTGGAGTAAGTGCAAATCAGCAATTTTAAAAGTTAGAAAATAAAATCACAATTAAAAAGTAACAACACAATATTAACACGCAAAGGCAGTCTGTTAAGGGCAATGTTTCCCGGCTTTTCGCCTCAGGAATAATAACACGCTGGTATCAATCCCCATGTCTTTTAAAATCGATTTAGAGTCTTTATATAGACCTTGCATATTTGTAATTTAGCTACATGTTTTAGCTTTGAGAAATATATGCTCTTAAATAGACTGATTTAATTTTGAAAGTTCAATATCCATATCACATTATACTGCAAAAATGTCACACATTGTGGCTACCACCAACAAGATATTAATACAACATGTGTATAATGTTCTTATAAGCATAAATCACTTATCCCAAAAACATTTTGGAGTACAATAAAGTAGTACTTGGTAGTACAGGTTTACTCATTCTTATATGACTTTTTGAATTGTCTCCAAACATTTAAAATGAGACTATTTAGTGAATACTCGTAAACAATTAGTACAATTAGAAAAGGCTGTGCCCTCTTTGCACTTGTACTGATGAGTGAAGGGTTGAGTTTTCAGGACTAATTCAGAAAGGCATATAACTGTAAAATTGTAACCAGCCGTGGCCGGTAGTGGGAGTACCGGCCGGGCGGTGACGTGGGGAGGGGGAGGGGCAGGGTGGGGGGTAGTAATGTATGGATTACGGACTTTAAAAGGTAAGTAACAATAAAAATAAATAAAACTAATTTTTTTGCACACACTGCATCGCATTTGGTGATGCAGTGTGTGCAACGAAATTCGTTTTATTTATTTTTATGGTTACTTACCTTTTAAAGTCCGTAATCCATACATTACCACACACCACCCTGCTCCTCCCCCTTCCCACGTCACCGCCCGGCCGGTACTCCCACTACCGGCTGCGGCTGATAGTAACCCTGTAGTACCGTTTCCCACACTCATGAATGTTTTTTTAGTCTGCCCCATATTATCCTGCAAGCCGGCTGTGTTCAACATGCAAGCAGACCCTGCATGTGCAGGATAAAGCAAATGAGGGAAAATCATGACATTTCTCTCTCATCATACTTCAAAATCTGTATAGTATGTACTTCGGTGGTGCACTTTTGTAAAATATATAATAGCAGAACTGTCCTGTTTAAAGCTGCACTTGTGCTATGGGTATGGCTGAAATTGAGATCAATGTCTGGACCTATTAAACGACAGCCACATTTTTTCAATTGCAATTAAAATTGAGAGTATATGCATGCAAAATGCCTTGGGGCTTACACATGGCAGACGTATTCTGTGTATGGCATTTTATCTGAAATCCTACATAAGTAAAGTAACACATTTATGATAAATTTGTGTATGAATGCATATATTTTACATGTAGTCTTGACATATTTTCCGTGTAATTAGTAAGTATGACTAATGTCACGTGGGTGTTAATTGGTAAGATGTGTCTGCGTTGCAGTGGACCTTTCTGGTTTGGCCTTTCCAACTTGTGTGAAAGATGTAGTTAATCATATTGCTTCTTCTGTATAAGACTAATTGAATGTATTTTAAAATTACAGTAGTAACATGGATTCATTACACAGACTCCTATGTTGAAACTTTTGTTAATAGTATTCTATTCTTAGTGCAACTTGTGTGGACTCTACAACAGAAATGCTAAATGCACAGATGACAAATGCCAGTAAAGACTACTGGCTTGAAGCTTTTTCTCTGTGTACTGTTTCTTTGCAACCTACACTCTGTCAATGGGGTAAGTCTTCACAGCCTACCAATTAATGTTAGCTTTCACTTTGATTTCCTCAGGTGTACCTTGCTAGTTGGTTTAGATTATTGACAGAGTTTTTGTGATGCTATAATCACAAAAACATGGTGAGGTGAAAATCCATGGATGCACCACTGAGGAGAAGGACAGCTGTGTCCATACCCACTATTTCGGATCTTGTAAGTAAATGGGCTACTGGTTGAAGGGGTGGGTGAAACCCTACTCAAGGTGGAACCACAATCCTTATCAGGGTAAAGGCACAAGCAACCCAAACTAACCTGTGCTCAATCCTCTGTTAGCTTGGCACATATTAGCCAGGCTTAACTAAGAGGCATTGTGTAAAGTATGTATACAGTACTTCAAACAATAATAAAGAGGAAACAGCACAAGAAAATTCAGACACCAAAGGACAATCAGTAGAACCGAAGATATGCAATTTTAAAGATTTCAGTGCATATAGTGCCAAAAAGCCCAAAGTGTCAACTCTGGATTCCTGGTCATGCTAGACCGGGACAAAATGACAAGTTCAGGCTGACCACGATAGGGTGAAGGCAAGCTACAGGAACCCAACTAGACCCGCTGAGCAAAAGTACCCTAAATCCAGGTTGAGAAGAGTTGCGTAGTCCCACTTTGAAGATTCATTGTACAGTCGAGGTGATATGATGTCCAGGTCAGAGATGCATCATGCAACGTCACTTCCGAGGGGCTGCGATGTGAGGTTCTGCATCAAGGATTTCATCAACATGGAGGGCGTTGCAATACAAAGTCCTGGGCGGAATATGCATAGTACACTGGCTAGTTCTGAAGAAGCTCCGAAGCTTTCGATGCAAAGTCCTCTGTCATGATTGAGGCTGCGTTGCACAGCGGAGGTTCTGATGAGGCTGTCAGCATAGACATTGCATCTGGAAATTCCACGAAGTAGAGGCAATGCGTTTGCTCTGTTTGAGGTTTTGTTGCACAGCAGAGGAGATGTGTTGAATCTGTTGGATCCACAAATGAGCAACCAAGCATTTCCAAGGGTCCCGGATTGGGGTTGGACCACTTGGCATGGTAGGACTCATGGACGGCAGATTTCAGGTGATGGGTTCAAGGTTGTTGGATGCTTTTGTCCTTGAGGCTCTATTCAGGAGGTGGCTAACTAGCCCTTGGAGTCACTCTGGGATCCTGGGTTCAACAGATGCAGGTCCAGTCCTTCTCACCCAGGCAGGAGGGCTGCAGACCAGCACAGCAGGTCAGCACAGCAGGGCAGCAGTCATTAAGTGAAGAATTTCAGCAGAGTGACAGCCCTATAGAGGAGCAGTCAGGCAGAGTGACAGTCCTTTCAGCATCAGAGCAATCCTTCTTCCTGAAAAAGTCCACGGGTCCAGAAGTGCACTGAAGAGTTTGGTTTATGGGTCCAATATTTATACCTGGTGCCCACTTTGAAGAGGAGGAAGATTCTGGAGGATTACACCCTCTTGAGGTGTTGTGCATCCCCTTTTTCCCTGTACTGGCCCCAGCTTGTTTGGGGTCACAAAAGACCAGTGACAACTCCTTTGTGAGAGTGCATCAAACTCAATTTGTATCTGTACTCCCTATTGTAAGGTATGGCTTCTTAAATGTAATGAGGTAACGCCAACTTCATCCTATTGTACAGGTAGGCCTTGCAGTAATGAAAAACAACTTTACGCTACCAGGTCATGTAAACATTAAAGGTGCATGTCCTACCTTTAAAATACACTGTGCCCAGCCCTCTCCACTGTTCAGGCCCTTCCCTAGGGATGACCTATTTGTATTAAACATGAAGGTTTGGGCCTGGCATTAGATTTATTTTGCCATGCGGATGTGGCAGTTTAAAACTGCCCACACGAGCTGCAATGGCAGACAAGTTTAAAAGGTTAACTAAGTGGGTGGCACAATCAGTGCTGCAGGCCTAATAGTAGCTCCTAATATAGTTTACAGGCCCTGGGCACATGAAGTACCACATTTCTAGGGACTTACAGGTAAATTAAATGTGCCAATTGGATATAAGCCAATTCAACCATGTTTAGCAGAGAGCATAAACACTTTAGCCCTATTTGGCAGTGGTAAATCATGCAGAGTTCTAAATGCTATCAAAAATGGGTTCAGAAACCAGAAGGGGTAAGGCAAAATGTTTGGGATGAACCTAAAGAAAGGGCCACGCTCAACACATCTCCAAAGCATTCTGATGTTAGTACAGCTACCATTTTCCAGTTAATAGCCATTCTACATGACTACACTTGATTCTCACTTATTCATGTAGTGTTTCTCCTCTCTTTGGCTGAACTAGAAAAGAAGAATCCCTTTGAAAACTGTACTATCTTTTACCATAGTGATCAGAGAAGTTCAATCAATGTTGGAAACACATACACTATCATCAAGAGGAACTGGATCATTTGAAATTCACTTAATTCTGTATGCTGCCATTAATCTCTAAAGAAGATAATCCCACCATTTAAAAACTTAAACAAAGAGTGAGAAAACTGGTAAAAGCAAAACACAATTATTTACGTGTAACATGAAGAAAAAAACAAAAAGCACAATAAAGCAGATGGTGAACTTATATTCAATTGCTATCTTCCACATGAGAAGCAAAATTGCACTTTTATGATTCACGTAGGAATAATTTATTATTGACTGAATCACAAAAGAAATACCCTGTCTCTTCTTGGCACTAGCATTCACAAAATAAAAAATATGACAGGTCCCCATAGTCTTACAAGTTTTGATCTAAAACTGTTCATTTTGTGGGAATTTAAAGGTTGAAAGGCATCTAAAAGATCTTACAGTACCATGTTGACAGCCTTAAAATGTTATCTTATAACAAACATATCGTAACACACTACAATGTAAGGTCACCTAAGCATAATGTAACACACATTGTGGATTCATCTTCCTTCCTCAGCGACCTCAAATGAAATACCATAATTTGCAGGCACAAAGTAAGCAAATTATAATTTTTAATTTGCAATTCATTTTCCTATGGTTAGCTCATTTGAAGACTACATTTCTAATGGACATGAGACTGGTACAGAAAGAAGGGGCATTCATGCTGTTGATTGTGCTGCCATTGAGAAATGACAATATGTAACCATTTCATGCAGTTTCAATGTGGAACTCCTTTAAATAAGACACCCGGCACGCTGGAAAGGCAAGAAACGAAAACAAAATTATAACACAAGTTTATACATTGTCGTTTGAGACATGTTAAGAATTTTCATTAAACCTCTAAAATTGCACGTACATCTGTACAGTATTTCTAGTCTGAACCAGGCCTGGAAGGAGCGTCCCTTGGTTAGGAAAAGGAATTGAAAAATGTGTCATACTTCAACTTAACAAACCCATATGCAGAGATAACTTACTCTCCAACATCCAATCCTTATTTAGGATAGGCTACAGAGCTGTAAGGGATGAGGAATCGGGCTGCCGGGCAGATCCCACATGATCTGTGGCTGTGCACTTGCAGGCCCTCCCTGAGTTCACCCTCAGGATGCTGTCTTGAAGCCGCACAGCCGCCTCACAGCTTCTGGGTCAGGATAAAGATAAGCCAAAGGCTGCAGCAGCATGATTATTTTTTACCCCAATATCACCATGCCTTCAGTCACCACACCCACAGTGTCTTGTGAATTTCGCTGTTGAATTGCTTCATTTCTTGACTATATTATTTAATTATATTAAAGATGAGGTGAAGTCCCATATCTAGGAATCAACTCGTGTCATCTTTTTAAAAAATGGCAAGAATCCTGAAGACATTAACTGTAGGCCCATTGTTCAGGTTTTAATTCATAGGGACTAGACAGGTTCTATGGCTGGATGGCTGATGGCTGTGAATACAAGCTTTTTACTTCAGGCAATTTCTTACTTCTTAGTTAATTAGACAAAAGCAGTAGTTATCTTGGTTGATGCAGAAAAAGCTGTTGATCTGATTAACTGGGATGCGTTGTTCTTTGGTGGGGAAAGATTTGGGTTTCCTCTTCGTCAGAACATTACCATAGGTTTACCATGGTGCCAATGCCCACATTTTTGTTAACTCCCACTTAGCAGGCACTATGGCAACAAATTGGGGGTCCCGTCAAAAGTGCCCCCTTTCGACTTTTTTATCTACATTTTTTTAAATCCTCTTGCGATTAGAATTGGGGCTTACCAGGCTATTGAGGCCCCTCTTTCTGGTATGATGCTGTGTTTCTATTATATTGCCAGGTTGTTTTCCTTTAAGTATTCTGTCTCCAGCGAGCCTTGTATTGCAAAGTTCTATATTCTTTGCGAGAGCTCTGGGAAGGCAGTTGCAGATTGGAGCTGTTCCTGACAAGTTGTTCCTCTGCTATGGTGTTTCGACAGTAAAGCATCTTAACTTCAACAATTGGAAGCGCCCTACTTAACATATGACCAAGCTAAAAATGTTCACAGATGATGTTATTCTTTATTTGAAACCAGAAAAGGACAACATTTTGCAGGTTTTAGATTAATTTGAATGGTTTAAGGACATCAGAGAAAATAACCTTAATCCAATAAAAAACAGACGTTCTGCTCTTTCATTGTCCTGTCAATGCTCTTCTGGCTCTTCTGCATTCACAAGCCTGTGACCAGACGCAGATTTGTTATTTAGGGGTATACGTCACTCAAGAATATTGCAAGCTTTTTTAATCAAAATATTTCCCAATGTTTTCTAAAATAAATGGGCTGCTCGATAGATGGACCTTGCTTTCCCTGATGGTAGTCGGCAGAGTGGCTCTTATAAAGATGTCTGTTCTCCCATTGTTGTTGTTCCTTTTCCGGTGTCCCTATTAAAGTGAATAGTAGTTATTTTGCTGACTTGGTCTTCAACAAAGCTCATAGGCTTAAATATTCCATCTCATAGATTAGTATGTGAGATACTTTATAAAATCTTACAAGTATAACTTCCCATAGGTACAAGATAGGATGATAGAGTTTAGGCTCTCTAAACTCAGAATTTAAGAACACATATTTTAGTAAGGTGGTTTTTAAATTGTGTGTTTGAAAATGCCACTTTTAGAAAGTGGGTATTTTCTTGCTTAACCATTCTATGTGCCTTTGCTGGTTTGTGCAATGACAGTCTGGCTTTGGACTGACAGGGGCTGAGGATGTGCATTCACTGTAGACAACCACTGGGAGGTAGAGGTATGTCCTGCCTTTCCTGGATGAGTCAGGGTCGGGCTGAATAGACCTGGGCTACATTTAGAGTAGTAGGAGGACACTTCCTTGTACCTGAATAGGCCTGGTTTGCCTTACAAAATGCTGTCTCCACCTCCTACCAGGAAGCTGGACCAGAGAGGACAGAACTAGTTTGGACTGATCTAAGTGTCTCTCTGCCACAAACAAAAAAAGGGAAATGTTGTATAAATATAGGGGCCCAGACCCCAGAACTTTAGGTTACTTCTGGACTCCTGAGGAACCTCTGCCAGGGAGAAGAGCTGGCAGAACTGAAGGAGAAATACTGACTCTTTGCTGCTGTGTGCTGTGTGGGGTTGGTCTGCAGTGGCTGGTTCTGCCAAGGAGAGGACCAAGACATAGCTGCGTGCAAAGTATTCTGCTTGCAGAAGATCTCATAGGGTTTGTTGTAGAGCTTGCCTCCTGTTCTGAAGTACCAGGGACAGAAAGATGTAATTCCCTCTGTCCTCCTGCACTTGGAACGACTGTTTCAGCTGCCATAGAGAGAAATAGCAACAATGATGCCTGCTTGCGATGCTATGACCTGCAACAAAGCCATGGGCACCGCTCGTGAAGTGCACAACACACTGCACTAACTTACACCACAGCCCTTCGCTTGGTAATGCTGCACCTTACTGACTCTGACGCCATCACCAAGGCCGCAGCCTGCACCGTAGGTGAGGGCACCGCTCATAACACTCACGAGGTACTGCCCCACCTCGCACCAACTCGCACTGCAGCCTCAACCTCACCGACGCCGATAACTGACGGGGTGACCCCCGGAATGCATCGACCCTGCATCGTCGTAAGGATCCGACGCCTCGATACTACTGTGATGTCACCTCACTGGCAACAGTAAGGAACCAACACCTCACTTCCCCTTCATCGCAGTAAGTAACCAATGGCTCACCTCCCCTGTGGTCGTAAGGAACCGGCACCTCCTAGTGCCAATGAAGCATTACGTCCCCCTTGCCCTGCACCGTCTTTGTTATCTTCATTTACCAAGGTACTGTTCTTTGCGTTTTGTGTAACTCCGAGCCCGATACCGCGCACCTCGCGGTTGGCACCGTACTTCTGAATTTTCAGCGGTTACAACGTTGTTATAGCCCCAGGTGAAGCTATTTGTTGCTACAAGATTTGTTTTTGTGAATTACCTATTTTTGATTATACCTTCGGATATGTAGGGTGGATTTTCGTTTTTTGGGTCTTGTGTTGTTTAGATAAAAATGTCTTATTTTTCTAAACTGGTGCATAGTCCATTTGTAGAGTTTTCCCTATGTTAGGGTATTTGTGCACAAATGCATCACATACTGCCTCTGGGATGTATGACGTTACAACGCAGGCTATTACAACGCCTGCCTTTACAACGCGGTTTTTACATCGCATACCATTACAATGCATAGCGCTTTTGGGTGCTGGATAGTGAATAGTTTAATTTACTATTCCAACTCCAGTCCCCGTGGATAGTAGGGAAGGTTATTGGATAGTAAATCAACCTATTCCCTATCCTAGCACAATGCGTTGTAATGGTTTGCGTTGTAATGACCGCGTTGTAATGGTAGTGCGTTGTAAAAGTTTTGTTGTAAGTGATGTTTACCCTGCCTCTGAGATAAGCTGGTCTGCCTGTGCCAAGCTACCAAGGAGGTGAGCAGGGGCTGTCTAAGGGCATTACTCCCTTACCCTGACTAGATGCAAGGGTCCCTACTTGGATACAATTGCAAACCATTTCCAACTAGAGATCCCAATTTCTAACAGCAATGAACTTCCGATTTTTAGATCTCCTGCATTTAATAATGCCTTTAGCTGTCTCTTTTTTCAGGGTTTGTTCCCCCACTCTGTGAATTGTAATTCATATGAATCATGGTGGATGATCAAAATGTTTCTGTATTTTTTAAATTCTGCTCAAATAAAATACAAATTATAACCTACAGTACTGTAACAGCAGAATTGAAGATATTAGACAACATGTACCTTATCGTTTCAGAGACCTACAGTGGCTCCCAATAAAAGGGTGAATCAAGTTCAAGATCTGATCACCTATAAGTCTTTACACATCCACAGACCCACCTATTTTCCAAACTCCTCAAGCTATCAGGAGGCATTAGACTATGCTACCACAAATGTAGCCATTGAAAATCCTTAAAAAATTAATGTGCAGCGCTTATGTTTAAAAATTAAATGTGTTCAATGCTAAATTTTATAGTAGGCAACCATACTGAAAACCTATAGGCTTCTAACATAGAAATTGAAATTAAGCATGAGTTCTTAACTTGGCATAACTGAAGATGCCATGAATGAATAAAATAATATAGAAATACTGAAAGGCCTATTTTATACATTGAATAGTGTTTGTGCCAAATGTTTTTCTTCTCTTTGCTGCAGATTTTGCAATTTTGGAAGCTATTGGCTATTAGCTAATACAAAGACATGAATTGTCTTAGATGACTGGTAGTAATGTTCTCACCACAAAAGATGCAGATGGCAGGGAGGATGATTCATGGGCAGCAGATTTGCAATATAAGAAAGGATGTGCCACAACATTCAAGGACACATGGTTAAGAGACAATAGTACTCTGGTGAGTTGATGGGGAGTACACCTGTTCCAGGAGCATGATGAAAGTTTTTTGGTCAACACAAAAAAGAAAGAATATTGATGTTGCGACATAAAAAATTTGTATTTTTATTGGTGTGTTCCTAGAATGAGCAGAGCAGAGCAAGAAGAGGTAGATTGAGATTTCGTCCCTTACCGTAGAAAATTAACAGAGGGGCATATTATCAGGAACGGCGTTAAAAATTATCTGCAGTTTAGCGGCAGAAAACTGCCACTAAAACGGAGATAATGGGCTTGATAATATGCCCTTTAGAATTCCAATAGAAGTCCATGTTCTGGTGTGAACATGTGCTTCTATTGGAATTCTCTAGGGCATATTATCAAGCCCATTATCGCCGCTCTGGCGGCAGTTTTCTGCCGCTAAACCGGCGATAATTTTAACGCCGTTCTTAATAATATGCCCCAGAGTTCTTTACCATAGACATCACTTCAAGAGAATTCTTCATGCTTATACTTGAATCTCTCATCAGGACCCTTCATGGGTATGTGTACTGGAACGTGGAACCTTTATTCCTCCTCACATTTAACTTTGATTTATTTAGAATAGGGGAGTTTCTTTGTGGAACATGCTTGTTACATGATTTTTATTGTATCAATTGCAAAATTTATTAATAGGTTGATTTACTTTGTTACCTATTTATTTGCAGAGTTTTATATAGCGCTGGCTAGACCTGGAGTTAACAGAGCGCTTTACATGAGGATCAGCGAGTTAAGGGTTACATAGTTACATCAGTTACATGGAGCCAAATATAAACATAAGAGAAAAACAGTGATAACACAATAACAAGAGTTATTAGCGCATAGCCAGGACACACGTCTAATGGGGAATGGAAAAAGGGGAAAGGAATGCAGAAAGTGTCAGGCAGACCGGCAAGGGGTAAGTACTTCAGGGGGACAATGCAGTCAAGTGAGAGACAGACTAACCGGCTGGGGACCAACTGTCCAAGACAACCCGGCTAAAGTTGAAAGTATACGAACAGAGGGGTGTGGGAGACCAGAGGAAAAGGTCAATTCAGCCAACATGGAGTGGTCCAGCAGCAATGAGGATCGGATGAAACCGCCAAGATGGGTGGACCCATGGGAGACGAAAGCATTATCACAAAATGGCAGGAGATACAAAAGTCGATCAAAAAACCATAAAGGTAGCTGACTCAACGGCTCAATGCAGAGCTGGGAAAGGGAGGCAGCCATAGAAGCACAGAGGGAGGAGGCGGGGGGTGGGAAGGAAAAACATAATGGGGAGATGATGAGGGAATATGTGTAATGTCAAGTTGGTTAGGTGATGGCCAAAGGGGGTGAACCAGAGCCAACTCCACTATAGCTGCCTAAACAGCTCCACCGGGCCTCGGCCATGTTGCTCAGGCTCCACGGTATGTACAACATTTATGGTTTCCGCTCGGGGGGAATCGTCATATTTCCATCGGCAGCACCAGTCCCGGTATTTCTGGGAAAGCGCTGCCCGCCTCACCCTCCAGCTCGCCCCCAGGAGGGCTGAGCATGCCATTGTAGTTCATCAGATCCAGGTAGGGGAACTCTCCGCCACCATCTAGACCCTGGCCATGGGCCGACCCAAGTCCCCTCCCTGCTCACCTCGGGGCTCCGAACTATCTCACCTCCTGCCACTCGTCTCTCCCAACCTGCTTGATAATTCTCTGCGCGAAGATAAAACAGGCTCCGACCCACATTCAAGGTGATCTCCCCTCCCCCACTGTCGTACCTGGAGAGTTTTTACTGTGGCTGTGCGAGGAGTAGCAATGCAGCAAGATTTGCTTCAAATCATCTGCATCTGCCACACTATTGCAGCAGGGTTAAACGGTGGTGTGGCCGATCTCCTCGCAGTGCATCCGCCATTTTAAAGTTAGGTATTGTAGTCAGGCCTCCCCCAGCACCATGAGGCCATCACCCAGTACAGCGCAGTTCTTCCTCAAATGAAACCTCTGGTGTACCCGCAGCTCCAGCACACAGTGAAGGGTGGTTAGAGTACAGTTGTCTCCTCCGGGACCTCTAGTATTCCTATTGTCAGGGCCCAGGGGATCAGTCCCCTAGCTCCTCCGGGCCTCTTATTTCCCATGTAGGTAATTATTGATGCTTAATCCAGTTGGGCTCCCAGCAGTTTATGCTCAAGTTATAATGCTCCAGTGGCTCCAACAGTCCGTTCCTACCACAGGGGCCTATAGCTCTCCACCCTCCTCTCTTCTAGATTACTCCTCCCAGGATCCGGGTGGGCTCCGGCACCATCACTCGCCCCGAGAGTCTTCCCCTCAAAGCTTCTTCACTACGTGTTGGGCACCACTCCTCACTGGGCCCTCGACCAAGGATTCAACTATTCATGGGCCACCTTCGATTCAAACGTGAGGGACAGGTGCCGCCGCTGGAAGTCAGGCAGGTCGCCTCGCCACTGAAGCTTCAATCAGCCAATTCTCCGGGTGGGCTCCGGCACCGTTGTGCGTCCCGCGGGCCGTCCCCGCAAAGCTGCTTTGCTGCACGGGGCACCACACCTAACAGGGCCCCCGATCTGCATTTTGACATCCTCTGGGGCCTTCTCAATTTAGCCACTGGAGGACAGCACCGCCATTTGGGACAGGCAGGCTGCCTCACCATGGGAGCCTCAATCAGCTGTTTTCCCCTTGTTATGCTCCGGTTACCCCCGTTTCTTGCTCTTTTTATCCAGGGGGGCTTCCAACACCCTTTTTTCCCAGGTTGGTGTCCGTTAGGAAAGATTATGGCATCTGGTGCACGAGCTCTGACACTTCTCATCTAGCCAGTCATGCTTTCTACCTAACATCGATTAATTGATTATATTAACTTTTAATGATGAGACTTGGAAAATAATATGTAAATAAAAATGGGACGCTAAAAGATTTGAAAATAAAACCTATTAACTTACACTAACTTTCTTTAATGACTGAATGAAATATTTTGTAGTTGATAATGCTTTATATTGACTTCGGCACCTTACATCTCTCAACATCAAGGATCCATCAAAATGTATGTGGTTTTATAATTGATCAGTAAGCGACAGAGAAGCACAGTGCACGACAACTATCAAGAAGAAAGACCCCTATAACTAGGATCTACTAAATTCAAGTCCTCTGAAGCAATCCTTCTCCGGAGCAACGTCAAAATGTTGGAGCTTTCTATCCCTAGACCTGTGATGCAGCCATAATCATCTGTCCTACAGAGAGGAATGAAAACTTACCTTTTCAAATCTTACCTCAACGGAGAGTAATCTAACTCCATAGAGGACCAACAAGAACAGTCACCATTGTTGTCACTGGAATAGATTCTTCCAGATATCTCACACTTGTTCCACTTTTCCTTTATTCAGCTGCTTGACTCCTGTTGATCCACTGTTCCACCCACTCCTTTTCCCTTTCCTCCTTTCCTCCTTTCCTCTTTCCTCATCCCTTCTAACTTCTCCCTCCTTTCATGCTGATGTAAGCTGTTTTAGTTTTCTGTATAGTCCTTTAATATCTGTACTGGGGACAAGGCGCGTATAAAAAGTGAAAATAATAAATAAATAAATGCATTAAAAAATTAATCAACTATGATAATGGAGTTCTAGTAGGCTTACAGTCATCCTTGACTACATGTCCACATCTGCCCCGCAAGTCAGGAGGCTTGTTCAGGTCAAACATCTGTTGCAGGTCTAAGCCCACTTTTACAAAGGTTTGAGCAGATGCAGCGCAACGAAATTTAGTGCTGTCCTTGCAGGCCTTTACAATGGTAAGTTAATAGACACTATCTTTTGTGTCACATTGCATTGCAAATGTGCCCTCTCAAAACCTTAGATTTTGTTACTTTTACTTGGACCCCTGGTATTGGTCACTAGGACCCTCATTGCATTCGCTGCTTTTGATAGTTTGGCGTACATTGTAGCTTCAAGCTGTTCAATTTGCATGCAAGTATGTACAGGTAGCGTGTCTCCGTCGGCGTTAAAAACGTTGTTTTACAAAACATACATTTTGCTTGTAATGCACATCCTTGCATTTTACCAGCTTCTTGGGTTATTTGCGTTGTGTTTTTCAACCACCTTCATTTACAACCATACCTTTTTATTTGGGTTTTAATTGAAGAAAATTATATTTTAACACGGTTGAAATCATGCGATGTGAATTCCTGTATCTGGTTGACTCACAATGAAGAACTTTTGAGCGATCATTTTTTTTTTTTAACATTCCTTAATGAATGCGCCTGGTTATCAGTTTTAGCTCCTTGCATACATAATACCGCACTTGCTGACAAAATCGTACCAGCCATCTGTCGCTGTATTTAAATGTTTGGAAAGCAAACACAAAAGTATACAACACGCACTACCAAAAATGCCTTTGTAAATATTTATATGGGATCACATTAAAAAGGCTTTTCTCTTCTTGTTATGGTTGGTTAATAGCTGTCAGACAGGTGCGTGACTTGCAGATACAAAGGAAGGCAGGTGTAGTCATGAATGTGATTAAGGCTACAAAACAAGCCACGCAATAAAACTAATGGAGACAAATGTTAGAAGGCTTGTTTCTCATTTGCTATATCTAGAAGCTAAACTGTTCTTTTTTCGCATTCATTTACCTTGCTGCTGATAATTTAATGTCTGTAGTATGACCATGCAAAGATTTCCAGTTTTTCGCTTAAGACTGAGTCTTATTTTGACTGTAAAGTGATATTTGTTTTGTATTATGGCCAAGGATTTGATATGTGAGGTAATGCACAATGGCCTATTATATCACTCATATGTATATATATATATATATATATATATATATATATATATATATATATTACCTACTGGCGATAGCCAGTAGGTATATATAGTTAGGATTTCTTTCCTATGGGATTTTTGAAAATTCTATGTCGAATAACTTTGGCTTATGAGGACAGAATTGGCTGAAATTTTCAGGAAAATGGAACATTTTGTTTCTGAGCAGCCCCTGAAAATTTGGGGGGGTTTCGTCAAGGGGGGGCCGAGAAAAAAGGGGGGTCCCAAAACGTGTTTTTCCCATGCAATTTTCCATAGGGCGGTTGGCCTCACTTTTAGCCTGAACGGCTGAATGGATTTACACCAAACTTGGCAAAATTGTAGGGACTGGTAGCCCGATGTGCCTTTGCTATGTCTCAAGATATAGGCTCCAGTGGTTTTTACGAAAATTAACTTTGAAAAATATATATTGGGCTACATTGGGCTATATATATGTTGGAGCCCAAATGTAGCCCAATGTAGCCCAATGTAGCCCAATGTAGCCCAAAGATGGCCACCAGAGACAAAAAAAAACAAATGTAGCCCAAATATCAGCCAGATGTAGCCCAACTACAGCCCAATGACAGAATGTCCCAGAGTGTTCTAAAGAACAACTAGAGTGCTAACAGTCCTACTTATTACAAAGGTATGGCACACCTGAAGCCATCTTGATTGGAATAAAGTGGTAACTCTTAAAACATTTAATTTAAAAAGGAACAAAATGAGGGGGTTCATTTTGCCATAGAAAGTATGATTAGCGAATATATGACGAAATCCCGCATACCATCAGTCCGCAAAAAAAATCCCGCATGTACTATTAGGCCGCAAATTAAAATAACGAAAACTTTTAGAACGAATATGCCTTTAGCATACACTAAACAACTAAACTACCCTAAACCCTAAAACACTACCCCCAGCATGACCCTACACTACACAAACAGTACAACACTACCCTAAACCCTAAAACACTACCCCCAGCATGACCCTACACTACACAAACACTACAACACTACCCTAAACCCTAAAACACTACCCCCAGCATGACCCTACACTACACAAACACTACAACACTACCCTAAACCCTAAAACACTACCCCCAGCATGACCCTACACTACGCAAACACTACAACACTACCCAAAACCCTAAAACACTACACCCCAGCATGACCCTACACTACGCAAACACTACAACACTACCCTAAACCCTAAAACACTACCCCCAGCATGACCCTACACTACACAAACACAACAACACAACCCTAAACCCTAAAACACTACCCCCAGCATGACCCTACACTACGCAAACACTACAACACAACCCTAAACCCTAAAACACTACCCCCAGCATGACCCTACACTACGCAAACACTACAACACTAACCTAAATCCTAAAACACTACCCCAGCATGACCCTACACTACGCAAACACTACAACACTACCCAAAACCCTAAAACACTACACCCCAGCATGACCCTACACTACGCAAACACTACAACACTACCCTAAACCCTAAAACCCTACCCCCAGCATGACCCTACACTACGCAAACACTACAACACTACCCAAAACCCTAAAACACTACACCCCAGCATGACCCTACACTACGCAAACACTACAACACTAACCTAAATCCTAAAACACTACCCCAGCATGACCCTACACTACGCAAACACTACAACACTACCCAAAACCCTAAAACACTACACCCCCAGCATGACCCTACACTACGCAAACACTACAACACTACCCTAAACCCTAAAACACTACCCCCAGCATGACCCTACACTACGCAAACACTACAACACTACCCTAAACCCTAAAACACTACCCCCAGCATGACCCTACACTACGCAAACACTACAACACTACCCTTTACCCTAAAACACTACCCCCAGCATGACCCTACACTACGCAAACACTACAACACTACCCTAAACCCTAAAACACTACCTTCAGCATGACCCTACACTACGCAAACACTACAACACTACCCAAAACCCTAAAACACTACCCCCAGCATGACCCTACACTACGCAAACACTACAACACTACCCAAAACCCTAAAACACTACCCCCCAGCATGACCCTACACTACGCAAACACTACAACACTACCCAAAACCCTAAAACACTACCCCCAGCATGACCCTACACTACGCAAACACTACAACACTACCCTAAATCCTAAAACACTACCCCCAGCATGACCCTACACTACGCAAACACTACAACACTACCCAAAATGCTAAAACACTACACCCCAGAATGACCCTACACTACGCAAACACTACAACACTACCCTAAACCCTAAAACACTACCCACAGCATGACCCTACACTACGCAAACACTACAACACTACCCTAAACCCTAAAACACTACCCCCAGCATGACCCTACACTACGCAAACACTACAACACTACCCTAAACCCTAAAACACTACCCCCAGCATGACCCTACACTACGCAAACACTACAACACTACCCTAAACCCTAAAACACTACCCCCAGCATGACCCTACACTACGCAAACACTACAACACTACCCTAAACCCTAAAACACTACCCCCAGCATGACCCTACACTACGCAAACACTACAACACTACCCTAAACCCTAAAACACTACCCTCAGCATGACCCTACACTACGCAAACACTACAACACTACCCAAAACCCTAAAACACTACCCCCAGCATGACCCTACACTACGCAAACACTACAACACTACCCAAAACCCTAAAACACTACCCCCCAGCATGACCCTACACTACGCAAACACTACAACACTACCCAAAACCCTAAAACACTACCCCCAGCATGACCCTACACTACGCAAACACTACAACACTACCCAAAACCCTAAAACACTACCCCCAGCATGACCCTACACTACGCAAACACTACAACACTACCCAAAACCCTAAAACACTACACCCCAGCATGACCCTACACTACGCAAACACTACAACACTACCCAAAACCCTAAAACACTACTCCCCAGCATGACCCTACACTACGCAAACACTACAACACTACCCAAAACCCTAAAACACTACCCCCAGCATGACCCTACACTACGCAAACACTACAACACTACCCTAAACCCTAAAATACTACACCCCAGCATGACCCTACACTACGCAAACACTACAACACTACCCAAAACCCTAAAACACTACCCCCAGCATGACCCTACACTACGCAAACACTACAACACTATCCTAAACCCTAAAACACTACGCCCAGCATGACCCTACACTACGCAAACACTACAACACTACCCTAAACCCTAAAACACTAGCCCCAGCATGACCCTACACTATGCAAACACTACAACACAACCCTAAACCCTAAAACACTACCCCCAGCATGACCCTACACTACGCAAACACTACAACACTACCCTGAACCCTAAAACACTACCCCCAGCATGACCCTACACTACGCAAACACTACAACACAACCCTAAACCCTAAAACACTACCCCCAGCATGACCCTACACTAAACAACCACCACAACTCTACACTACACTAACACAACACTACACTACACAACACTACACTACACTACACAATCACTAACCCACGAAAAAATTAACACAAACCCACTTACCTCTCTCGTCATCGTGGTTTTCACAACGCAAATCCATTTACCATACATGCCTTTAAAACGTAATTCTTTGTAAAGGCATGCGCGATAAATGCACATGCGTTTTGAAAAAATGCGGGATAATGGTATGCGAGCTCAATGACCTTGCGGGATAATGGTATGCGGACTGAAAGTCTGCGGGATAAAAAATGCGGGAAAATGGCTGCAAACCATGATTAGCAGCAGACTTCCCTGGTGAGCACTAGCTTTACTACAGTGATCTAATGAGCAACTAGAGTGCTAACATTCAGAATTTATGGCAAATGTGTGACACATCTGAATGCCTTCTTGATAGAACCAAAGTAAACAAGCATTGAAAATGCAATAGATCTCGCCCTCGTTTAAGTTAAAGCCATTCTGTTTGTAATGAGGTGGCTTTTTAGCTTTGCTTTTATTAGTGTTTTTAAAACTTTCATGTAAATAACATGCATATGTATGCATATATGTATATGTATGCATGAATTTATATTTATATAGATATGCAGATTACATATGTTTATATATGTATATTACCTACTGGCGATAGCCAGTGGGTATATATAGTTAGGATTTTTTCTCTATGGGATTTCTGAAAATTCTATGTCTAATAACTTTGCCGTTTGTGGACGGAATTGGCTGAAATTTTCAGGAAAATGGCACATTCTTTTTCTGAGCAGCCCCTGAAAATTTGGGGGGGTTTCGTCAAGGGGGGGCCGAGAACAAAGGGGGTCCCAAAACGCGTTTTTCCCATTCATTTTTCCATAGGGCGGTTGGACTCACTTTTAGCTCGAACGGCTGAATAGATTTACATGAAACTTGGCAAAATTGTAGATATGGTTTGCCCGACGTGCCTTTGCTATGTCTCAATATATGTGCTCCAGTGGATTTTGAGAAATTAACGTTTAAAAAAATATATATATCTGTGACAGCGCTCCGGTTAGCGCCCCGGTTCGCGTACCTGACGCGTAACGGAACTTCGCGAAGCGAATCTGATTGGCTCTCCGGTGTCTGTCAACATTCTAAACAGTCCGGAGCGGCCGCCATCTTGTCTCTCGGTACGATCGAGAGACAAGATGTGGTGAAAAACGAAGGGGGAAATGAAGGAAAGGGGGCAAGGTAGACCACTCCTGACCCCCTAGGCTTGATGAGGGGGATATTAAAGTGCCCCGCGGGGCAAAAAATTTTGCGATTTTACGCCGTAGAGGCGCGTCCCGGTACGCGAACCGGGCAGCTCACCGGGCAGCTAACCGGGCAGCTAACCGGCAGCGTAGCTGTCAACATTGTAAACAGTCCGGAGCGGCCGCCATCTTGTCTCTCGGTAGGTTCGAGATACAAGATGTGGTGAAAAAAGAAGGGGGAAATGAAGGAAAGGGGGCAAGGTAAACCCCTCCTGACCCCCTAGGATTGATGAGGGGGATACTAAAGTCCCCCGCGATTTTTCGCGGTAGAGGCGCTTCCCGGTACGCGAACCGGGCAGCTAACCGGCAGCGTAACGGGAGTCCGCCATCTTGTGTTTTTGGAGCGTCCGGTTCGCGTACCGGGTAGCGTCCCGGTAAGCGTAACAAGGGGAAAACCAAGAGAAACATTAAAAAAAAAATTAAGGGAATAGATTTCCAGCAAACTTGGCAAAATTGTAGGAACTGTTTGTTTGATGTGCCTTTGCAAGGCCTCAAGATATGTGCACGTGTGGATTTTGTCTAATTAAGGTTAAAAAAATATATATATCTGTAAGCGTGCTCCGGCACGCTTACGTTACGGGTTTTGTTTGCGCTGCAGAACCGATACGTCACGGTTATGCGACGCGTCATGAGGCGTCTCACGTGGCTACGTGATACGTCACGTAATAAAGAATATATTTTACAGCTATAGATATTAGCTTTTAAAAAACCAATGAAATTCACTGAAAAAACCATAGGTTATAGACCATATATAGTTAGGAATTTGCATTTACAAAACCTTGAAAATTCACTGAAAAAACCATAGGTTAGAGACCATATATAGTTAGCTGGACATTTTATTGACATAAAACCAATGAAATTCCATATATAGTTAGTTGCACTAACTATATATCGCGCACCCGCAATCCACTGCTGATGATGTCACATATTACATCATTCATGACATGGTCAGTGACATCACTGATGACATCACTGATGACATCTCAAATGTTGCGTGCCGATTATGCAGCCTCGCAGGTCCGCTCGTGAGCAGCAGGGCGTTTTCGCGGCTTAGGCGTACCGCTCAATATCAAACACACAAGAGTTGCCCCTATGAAAACGCCACACACTTGGAGAGGTTTACTCCGTTTATTGCAGGTTTGCAGATACATGCAGTCCTCAAATTCCGGGCACATTCTTATCGCCAAACGCGTTTCGGACAGCCTTCTGTCCTTGATCACTGGCACTGAAACAAAGTCACGGCTGTCATGGGGGATGACTAATAAATGCTGAGTCCCGCCCCAGTGGGCGTATGCCCCAAGGCTTGCTGGTTCTCGTAGTCCCCTTGTGATAAAACCGCAGTGGGTGCTGCCATGATTTGCTGAATTTCATAAAAAAGTTTTACCCATGTGGGCTCCTTCGATTTGAGGCTTGCTGCTTGCACTGCCATTAATAAAACCCACAGATAATGGGCTCTCCAGTCCTTGTTGCGTGCCGATTATGCAGCCTCGCAGGTCCGCTCGTGAGCAGCAGGGCGTTTTCGCGGCTTAGGCGTACCGCTCAATATCAAACACACAAGAGTTGCCCCTATGAAAACGCCACACACTTGGAGAGGTTTACTCCGTTTATTGCAGGTTTGCAGATACATGCAGTCCTCAAATTCCGGGCACATTCTTATCGCCAAACGCGTTTCGGACAGCCTTCTGTCCTTGATCACTGGCACTGAAACAAAGTCACGGCTGTCATGGGGGATGACTAATAAATGCTGAGTCCCGCCCCAGTGGGCGTATGCCCCAAGGCTTGCTGGTTCTCGTAGTCCCCTTGTGATAAAACCGCAGTGGGTGCTGCCATGATTTGCTGAATTTCATAAAAAAGTTTTACCCATGTGGGCTCCTTCGATTTGAGGCTTGCTGCTTGCACTGCCATTAATAAAACCCACAGATAATGGGCTCTCCAGTCCTTGTTGCGTGCCGATTATGCAGCCTCGCAGGTCCGCTCGTGAGCAGCAGGGCGTTTTCGCGGCTTAGGCGTACCGCTCAATATCAAACACACAAGAGTTGCCCCTATGAAAACGCCACACACTTGGAGAGGTTTACTCCGTTTATTGCAGGTTTGCAGATACATGCAGTCCTCAAATTCCGGGCACATTCTTATCGCCAAACGCGTTTCGGACAGCCTTCTGTCCTTGATCACTGGCACTGAAACAAAGTCACGGCTGTCATGGGGGATGACTAATAAATGCTGAGTCCCGCCCCAGTGGGCGTATGCCCCAAGGCTTGCTGGTTCTCGTAGTCCCCTTGTGATAAAACCGCAGTGGGTGCTGCCATGATTTGCTGAATTTCATAAAAAAGTTTTACCCATGTGGGCTCCTTCGATTTGAGGCTTGCTGCTTGCACTGCCATTAATAAAACCCACAGATAATGGGCTCTCCAGTCCTTGTTGCGTGCCGATTATGCAGCCTCGCAGGTCCGCTCGTGAGCAGCAGGGCGTTTTCGCGGCTTAGGCGTACCGCTCAATATCAAACACACAAGAGTTGCCCCTATGAAAACGCCACACACTTGGAGAGGTTTACTCCGTTTATTGCAGGTTTGCAGATACATGCAGTCCTCAAATTCCGGGCACATTCTTATCGCCAAACGCGTTTCGGACAGCCTTCTGTCCTTGATCACTGGCACTGAAACAAAGTCACGGCTGTCATGGGGGATGACTAATAAATGCTGAGTCCCGCCCCAGTGGGCGTATGCCCCAAGGCTTGCTGGTTCTCGTAGTCCCCTTGTGATAAAACCGCAGTGGGTGCTGCCATGATTTGCTGAATTTCATAAAAAAGTTTTACCCATGTGGGCTCCTTCGATTTGAGGCTTGCTGCTTGCACTGCCATTAATAAAACCCACAGATAATGGGCTCTCCAGTCCTTGTTGCGTGCCGATTATGCAGCCTCGCAGGTCCGCTCGTGAGCAGCAGGGCGTTTTCGCGGCTTAGGCGTACCGCTCAATATCAAACACACAAGAGTTGCCCCTATGAAAACGCCACACACTTGGAGAGGTTTACTCCGTTTATTGCAGGTTTGCAGATACATGCAGTCCTCAAATTCCGGGCACATTCTTATCGCCAAACGCGTTTCGGACAGCCTTCTGTCCTTGATCACTGGCACTGAAACAAAGTCACGGCTGTCATGGGGGATGACTAATAAATGCTGAGTCCCGCCCCAGTGGGCGTATGCCCCAAGGCTTGCTGGTTCACAAGGGGACTACGAGAACCAGCAAGCCTTGGGGCATACGCCCACTGGGGCGGGACTCAGCATTTATTAGTCATCCCCCATGACAGCCGTGACTTTGTTTCAGTGCCAGTGATCAAGGACAGAAGGCTGTCCGAAACGCGTTTGGCGATAAGAATGTGCCCGGAATTTGAGGACTGCATGTATCTGCAAACCTGCAATAAACGGAGTAAACCTCTCCAAGTGTGTGGCGTTTTCATAGGGGCAACTCTTGTGTGTTTGATATTGAGCGGTACGCCTAAGCCGCGAAAACGCCCTGCTGCTCACGAGCGGACCTGCGAGGCTGCATAATCGGCACGCAACAAGGACTGGAGAGCCCATTATCTGTGGGTTTTATTAATGGCAGTGCAAGCAGCAAGCCTCAAATCGAAGGAGCCCACATGGGTAAAACTTTTTTATGAAATTCAGCAAATCATGGCAGCACCCACTGCGGTTTTATCACAAGGGGACTACGAGAACCAGCAAGCCTTGGGGCATACGCCCACTGGGGCGGGACTCAGCATTTATTAGTCATCCCCCATGACAGCCGTGACTTTGTTTCAGTGCCAGTGATCAAGGACAGAAGGCTGTCCGAAACGCGTTTGGCGATAAGAATGTGCCCGGAATTTGAGGACTGCATGTATCTGCAAACCTGCAATAAACGGAGTAAACCTCTCCAAGTGTGTGGCGTTTTCATAGGGGCAACTCTTGTGTGTTTGATATTGAGCGGTACGCCTAAGCCGCGAAAACGCCCTGCTGCTCACGAGCGGACCTGCGAGGCTGCATAATCGGCACGCAACAAGGACTGGAGAGCCCATTATCTGTGGGTTTTATTAATGGCAGTGCAAGCAGCAAGCCTCAAATCGAAGGAGCCCACATGGGTAAAACTTTTTTATGAAATTCAGCAAATCATGGCAGCACCCACTGCGGTTTTATCACAAGGGGACTACGAGAACCAGCAAGCCTTGGGGCATACGCCCACTGGGGCGGGACTCAGCATTTATTAGTCATCCCCCATGACAGCCGTGACTTTGTTTCAGTGCCAGTGATCAAGGACAGAAGGCTGTCCGAAACGCGTTTGGCGATAAGAATGTGCCCGGAATTTGAGGACTGCATGTATCTGCAAACCTGCAATAAACGGAGTAAACCTCTCCAAGTGTGTGGCGTTTTCATAGGGGCAACTCTTGTGTGTTTGATATATATATATATATATATATATATATATATATTTCACACACACTCATGGCCATATATCCTCAAGCGACTAGGACCCAATGGCACCACCGGTGAACGTTGGGGTTGAGGAACCCCTACAAATTATAGCCACTTCCAGTGTATTGAAACATGCACTCACCAACCAGCCACAGAATATCCAACTCAGATCAGTTTTGTAATACTTTAATCATAGTGCTGTCAAAAATCCAACGTGTTTCGTCATAACCCAATGGCATGCTTTTAAAGTATACATTTCACAAACAGTAGACATAAACAATCAGCATAACATGTCATTATCAAGCCATAAACGTGTCAGCCATTTTAACAGTGGTAAAGAAGTAATACAGTTGGAAAACACATATTTCGATCTCTCATCTACTTGTAATTCATATTAAGTTACATGTAAATGCAGTTATAAATTTATATAGGTTACACGCAATCATTTAAACTTAAAATAATTACTGTATAACATAAAATGTAATACTATATAGCTGTGAGCCCAATGTAGTATGGATATCATGCAACCCTGTGCTAATATGGTAGCCAACCCTTCTTGACATGTACAAACATGATATAGTATATTTCCACTCCGCATGCAAAGAACTGCGCACCAAACACAGACACGGACCCAAGATTCCAGATTTCTTAGTTGTTTATTGCTTGTGCCGCCACATGATATAGTATAAACATCAATGTGTGTATTGCCCAATTACAGCAACAGTATATTGAGCATATGTTTCATTCAGTATTGTGTGTTTCGGATTACAATATTGCGCGTATGCCCCATCTGCAAAAGATGACCAGAATGGCCAAGACAATTTACAAGGTTGCTATTTAGTCCTTGTAGGGGAATTGAATGTTCACATACACAATATCCTATAAATATTCAAATTCCTGTTAGTCATCTCTGGACATACTGCTTAAAATAGATGGTAAGTGCCATCTGTACTATATCTCCTCATAGAGTATAACCCAGACTTCCATATATAGCCTCAGTGGACATTTCACAATGATCTCTTAATAGAACTCAAAATATAAATCCTACATTACCTACCCCTATATCAAGTGTCCCTGCTCTGTTAAAGGCAACCGCATCTGCTGTGTTATTATAGCCCCATATTTTGTGCCAATGTGGAGAGAGAACATTGTAGAAATTAAGAAAAATGTAAGAAAGAAATTACTTGTGTATAATACACAATCAGTCGCTCATTCTTCTGTCTCCACTTGCCATCTATTTGAAGCAATTGCTTGTGGTACAGTTGCAGAATGTTGAAAATTTCAGAAGTACATATCGAGAGGGTCATCTTTTTGTAGCACAGGTTGTGCATGTACATGTGCATGTAAGTTCTGTGGGTAGAGGCTTTAGAAATTTCGTAGGTTTTAGCTCTCCATCAATATCTTCCCAACCAAATTCAAACAGATCTTTTTCTAGATATGCATGATTCAAAACATTTCCACATCTTCTGATAAAGTAAAACACTCTTTTAATGTGTCCACTCACAGAATATTACATAGGTGGAAGGTCACTTAGCGGAACTGATCTCTTGGGCTCACTGTCCCGAAGGTCATCAAATGTGTGACAGTCAGAACTCATTTCCACACATGCACAAGGTATTTTTCTACATCTTTAAAGTTACACTTTCTTCGGTTTCAGCAAATCCTTTTTGAGAAACTTCACAGGTTCAGCAGTTAAAGCTCCAAGCTTTGTTCCAGTTTTGCTCATATTACATCATCCAAAAGAATACGTGACTTGACAAGAACACTGGGCATCTCTGGGTCAAGTTTCTTGTACAGAGTATGATCAGGATTAAGTGTTTTTTCTCGCCTGTTCCATAATGTATCCATAACTCTGACAATCCTTGACTTATGAACATTGCAACAAATCTAGGTAGCACAATAATAACATGCGTCATTTCACAGTACGTTGACTTGATTGGAACCATTTTGAACAACCCACTCAAAATGTGGCACAACACGAAGATCAGCTTCCTCCAATTCGCTGTTAGGTTCTTGAATAATATGGCCTGTATCTTTTTAATATATCTCTTCAGGCGCCTACTTCTCATTGACAGTCAGCAATGTTTTTATTGAGTTAACATCTCCAAGTTCATCTTGTTCGATGTTAATGACCAGAATTTATCAAGTTGCACAGGTATAAATGTCAAATGTTTGATGCAGGCAAGGTCAACTGTTGCACTTTTTGAAATTCATCTGATTTTCTCACATATTTTGACAGATAGTTTAAGATAACTGTTAAAGTCAATGTGCAGTTCTTGTAAGGTGCACACTGACTTTCAAATCTGGAGACCAGTCTGAATGACCTCTCAGATGTTGTGCATGGGTAAAATCTTGACCATTCACAATTTGACATATAGTCCACAACAACAGCAGTTTTCAATGTCAACACTTTTCAAATTGAAATTGTTCAGGTGTTGCATCATCTCCATCAAATAATGTGTTTGTTGGAAGAATATCATATGACACAATGTCCTTGATAAATACAGCCCTTTCTTTTGCTAAATCCATCTCTCTATGTGCTTGCCAAAGTTATATTTCTGTCAATGGCATTTTGCTGTTTTATGTGTGCTGCTCAATGCAGCACACATGAAAATATCAAAATGAGGAGAAATTAAACATTTCTCCTCATTGTGCCAGGGTAATAAGTTTTTCCTGGTCTTAATTTTGACGCTGCCCCACATTTACGCCACCCTTGTACATATGGTCAAAATCAGAGTATGCTGCATTGGAAAGCCCATTGCCCTCCACTTTCACACTAGGTATGGCATGAAAGAGTGCCTTATTTACAAGGCAGCGTTAAGCCACGTTAAGTAGCTGAACGCTGCCTTGTGAATAAAGCAAAACCCCTTTCGCCACCATAATGTCATGAAAAGTGTCATTGTAGTGGCAATAGGGACTTCTAAATATGACCGACATTTTTTAACAAGTTGGCAAATCCTAAGGTGTTTCTTTTGTTATGTTTAAATCATCCCTAAGGTAAACTGTATGTTGCCGATAGGGAAAGAAGTTGTATGTTTTAAAGACAAAACATGCAGTTTGAAGTTTCAGTGAATTACAAATACAGTTACAGAGCCGTATGCCCAGTTAAACATCCACTCATCTACCTAGGTACTCATTGACATAATTTTAGAAACCCATATGGCCACTCACAAACATAGTCAGACAGTGACAGAGGTGCATAGAGATTTGCTCACACACTGACACACCAGTTCTGTACGCAGCAGTAACCGAGTATGCCTCACACAGAGTTACACATCCCAACACTCAGTAATACAGTCAGTAAGCTATCCATACAGCCATTTGCATACAGTTTCAATAATCTATAGAGTTACAAAGAAAGCTAGTGATATATAGATATAGTTACTGTTGTGCCAGTTAACTTTCTGTCTTCTACGTGTAACTCACTTGTTAAAGTAGGCAATAGGACAGGGTCGTATCTGCTTGAAAGGTAACAAATGCACTTTTAATTTTAGTAAGTTTCATGCACACTTATAGACCCATATGTGGGTTATGCATACAGTCTCTCACTAAATACTGGAACTCATAAATCTATTTACAAAAGCATAGAGGTACTCACACACCCAGTTAGATAGCAACACAGGCAGTTAGTCATTCACTCACACACTGACATCCCATTTATATATCCAGCAGTAACAATGTTAGTTGTTCAACACACAGTTATATACTAGAACACTCACTAACACAGCCAGTAAGCTATGTACACAGCTACTTGCATACAGTTTTACAAATGCATAGAGTTAGAAAGAGAGCGACACTTACACTAATATAAATCTAAATCTGGTTTTTCTAAAGTGCAAATTACTCACCCCTAAGGCTATCGAGGCACCCAATAACATACCCACAAAGAGATTGATACACTCCCTCAAATATGTACTCAAGGACTGTTACAATCAAGTTACCCATCCAGAGAAGTAGCTCTTTAAACACGTCTTGACGCTGCTACTGCACAGCCTTTGTGTGCATGTTTACTACCAAGTTGACTTGACATGTATATCCCCTTTGCAAAGCATTAAACTTCCCTTCCACTACATAAAAGTCACCTGTAAAGTAGGCCGTAGGTAGATGATACTCTTACTAACTATGTACAAAAACATACTGTCGCTCCCACACCCAGTTAGACAGAGAGGAAGGCACTTAGACATTCACTCACACACTAAAAGATCACTTATGTATCAAGCAGTAACAGAGTCAGTTTTGTTTACCCTAATTCCCACTAGGACAGCCAATTAAGCTATCCATACAGCCACTAGCATACAGTTTTGCAAACCAATACAATTAGTATGAAAGCCAGTGAAATAGCAATATAGTACTTAGTCATCCAGTCACAAACCCACAGACAGACTGATGGACTGATGCACTCAGTTGCATATGTACTCAAGTACTTACACAATCAAGTTACCCATCCAGAGAAGTATCCATTAAAACATGTTTTGGGCCTGCTAATGCACAAGCTGTGCATGCAGTTTTACTGCTAAGTCGACTTGGAATTAAAAATCCTTTTAGCGAAGTGTTAAATTCTGCTTCTATTACATATGACTTGCCTGCTAAGTAGGCCGCAGGTAGGCCATAGAGTAGTGTGATATCTGCTTAAAAGGTAAAAAATTTACTTTGAAGTCTTAGTGAGTTTTATGCACACTTACAGACACGTATTCTCAGTTATACATCCAGTCTCTCACCCATGCTGCAACTCATAAACCTATTTACAAAAGCATAGAGGCACTCACACACCCAGTTAAACAGCAACGTAGGCATTTAGACATTCACTCAAACATTGACATAACACTTATGTATCCAGCAGTAACAGAGTTAGTTCTACACACAGTTACATATCTAAACACTAACTGAAACAGTCAGTTAGCTATCCATAGAGCTACATGCATACAGTTTTGCAAACCAATAGAGTTTCTAAGAAAGGCAGTACAATAGGGTTATAGTTACTAAAACATCCAGTATTACACCCACAGAGAGACTGATTAACTCACTCGCACATATACTCAAATACTCACAAGAAGAAGACACCTATCCACAGAAGCAGCCCTTTAAAATGTCTTGGGCCTGCCACTGCAGAGCCTGTGTGTGCATTTTTACTGTGAAGTTGACTTGGCATTTAAAACCCCTTTTACAAGTGTTAATCTCCCCTTCCTGTACATATAAATCACCTGCAAAGTAGACCACATGTACAGTATAGGGCAGGGTGGTATGTGCTTTAAAAGTAAGACATGCACTTTGAAGTTTTAGAGAGTGTCATGCACACTTACATACCCATATGCTTAGTTATACATGCAGCCTTTCACTTCTACAGCAGGGCTTGTGTGTGCATTTTTACTGCCTGCTCGATTAGGCACTAAAAACTACTTTGCCAAGCTTTAAACTCTCCTTTTATTATACATAAAATACCTCTCAGCTGGGCTGTAGGTAGGCCATAGGGCAGGGTGTTTTCTCTTTAAAAAGGTTAGACATGTTCTTTTGAGTTTCACTGAGTTGCAGGTTCACTTGCACCGTTATGCCAAGTTAATTCCCCTTCTACTATATTAAACTCACCTGTAAAGTAGGCCACAGGTAGGCCACAGGGCAGGGTGCTATATACCTAAATGGTAAGACATATAGTCTAAGGTTGCATATAGTCTAAGGTTGCATCTAGTTACCGGCACACTTACATTCACATATGCAGTTTTGCATCCATTCTCTCAATCATACTGCAACCCACATTTAAGTTTTTTATAAAAGCATAGAGACGCTCACGCACCCAGTCAGGCAGCGACAGATAGACTTAGACAATTACTGACATACCATGTTATGTATCCAGCAGCAACAGACCAAATTGCAGACCCTGTTACATCTCTCAACAGTATGTGCCACACAGTTTTAGAGACCTATAGAGTTATTAAGAAAGGCAGTGAAATAGGGATATTGCGCCAGATGTAGGTGGCCATTTACCGGCCGGTAACGGCCGATTTCGGCCGTTACCAACCGGTAAATGGGTTATTGGGATGTAGGGAGCCAATTTTACCGAATCAGTAAATTAACCGAATCGGTAAAATACCGAATCGGTATTTTACCAAATCGGTAACTTCTAGATGTAGGTGGGACTCTTCTGAGTCCCAAAGGCCTTTCAGATTCGGTATTTTACCACCCAATCCAATTGGGTGGTAAAATACCGAATCCAGGTGTGCATGCACATGTGTGCATGCACACCTATGCCATGTGACAGACAGACATGCCCGTAGGGCATGTCTGTGAGCCACATGGCACACATGCCTGTCAAGTCAAGTCAAGTCAAGTCAAAGTCAAAGTCAAAAAGTTTTATTTGTATTGGTACTCGACAGAGGACCACAAAAGATTTTTTTACATTTTACATATTTAAAAATTCAATTTTATCAATATAAAGGTAAAAAGGATTTTAAAAATTAGTACAGATTATAACAAACAAATTCATTCGGTTGTTTGCACAAAAATATAAGTTCTCTCACAGTTGTGATTCTACAGGAGCGATAGATAGGATCTAGGAATCTAGTACGGGCTAAGATTACTTTCTGATTCGGACATACAAATAAAACATGCTCCAAAGTCTGATCGCCCCCTACACACAATGTACATAGTGGAGATCCTCCCGGGAGCCATCTTGAAGTATATGATAGAACGGGTAGAATGCCTAATCGAAGCATAGCGATTGCCCTCCTTGCACCATGTGTCAGAGTAAACCCAATGTAGGACCGGTTTTGCTTGTATTCTATTAAGTCGGCGAAGGGTTTATAAGTAACCAGTTTGTTACAATGTCGAGAGTCCACTTCATAGCTCAATTTTGGGGTGAAGCATTTTAGGAACAGTTTTACTTGAGCTGGTGACCAAGTAAGCAGCAATTTAGTACTAATATTTGCTATACGAAATGCTTCAATCATGTTCTCTAAGAAAATTTGCTTTTTAGCGTCTGACCCAAAAGTCTCTTTTTTCAGCAATGACCTTAAAGTGTTCTCTTTTGCGTGTAATAAGTTGTAGGCCCACCTAATTACATTTGCAATTGCTACAGCGTAGGAGCTTGTGACTGATAGTTCCAGTCTCAATGCTTGTACAGGTACAGCATCTGACACTTTCATAATTTTCCTTAAAATTTTTCCCTCTTTGCGATCCATAAAGGCCCATTGTTTTATGGGGATGTACTCCGCCGCATAGGATAATACAGGTGGTATTTTTACTCTGTAGATGTTTATCAGTGAGGAAAAATGTCTGTTCCCTGTTGCGTTATAGAGTCTCTGGAGGGCAGCGGCATGTATATCAGATTTCCTTTGTAAATTTTTCAACTGTGTTGTGTTTGTTAAATTTTTAGAAAGGATCCTGCCGAGGTAGGGATAATCATTGACTTCTTCTATTTTTTCTCCTCCTATCCTCCAAGTATGTTTGACGCTTTGTTTCCTCCCCGAGAAGGCTATCACTTTTGTTTTCTTAATGTTTGGAACTAAATAGTTTTCTTTGGAGTAGTTGTGCAAAATATCCAATGATATTTGTAGTCCAAAAGGAGTGAGGTCCAATAACACTATGTCGTCCGCATAGAGTAGTGCGTGTATGCTTTGATTGGCGATTTTAGGAGGTAGGCTGGAGCCTAATTGCAGATGGTTACACAAGTCACTTAAGTAGAGGGAGAATAGGATCGGGGCTAAAAGGCACCCTTGTTTTAATCCATTTTCGGTTTTAATTCTTTTCGTATGACCTTTTTCTCCCCCCATTTGAACTTGACACCAGGTATTGGTATGTAAACTTACTATAGATTGGAGCAGTTGTTCGTGTATTCCAAGCCTCCTCAATTTTCTCCATAGTGTAGGTCGATCTACCCGGTCGAACGCGGTAGAGTAATCTATAAAAGCTGCGTAAACGACCTGGGTTTTTCGGGTTACATATTTGTCAAGAATGACCTGGATTACTGCAATATTATCTGTTACCGAATGTTTAGGTCTGAAACCTGCTTGGAACATGGGTATCAGGCCTGTCGTAAAAGCCCATTCTTTCAAACGATATAATATTTCTGCTGCAAATACTTTTCCCACAGCGTCCATAAGTGCTATTTGGCGGTAATTGCTTGCTTGGGTTTTGCTTCCCTTCTTGTGAATGGGGATGATGATGCTTCCCTGCCATGATTTTGGTACTTGGCCAGTATCAAAAATATAATTGAAAAGGGGACATAGCAGCTGACTCCACTCCTTCGGGGCGACTTGTAATGCTTTGATCGGAATTTGATCCGGGCCAGAAGCACCAGTTGTTCTTGCATTACGTATATTCAGTTCAACCGATATAGCTGTAGTTTTATTTATTGGACATTTATCTTTTCCTTTGTTGTTAACCTCACTACTTTCAGATGGTATTATTGAGTTTGCTTTGTAAAGATCTGTCAGAAAAGTTTCCCAGTCGTTCGGAGGGACCGGTATTGTTTGTAATTTCTTTTTTGAACCAGTTAGTTTTGCAATTAGTTACCAATATTTGCGCTGATTGTACTTATTCGCTGCTATCTGGATGTCGACCCAATTACGGTCTTGTGAAGCTTTTTTATTTCTTTGATTCTCACGTCTCAATTGATTTTTCAATTTATTTATTTCCTTCTTCACGTATGGTGTAGAGTTCATATATTGGGAGCGTATGCATTTGTTTAACTTTTTCTTTACTGCAGAGTTCTTAATGGTACGCATATTTTTGTCTTTCTTCTTATTGTTGCCTACTGCGTCCTTTGTTATCATATTTAGGATTACATTTTTGAAATCCTTTATAATAGATTCAAAGTTTTCAATAGGATTTTCAGAAAATATTTTTGTTAAAAATTGAGAGTGATCGATCTGTGAAGTAATTTTATCGAGAGTCGAAGAATTCCAGAAAATGCGTCTCTGTTCGCTGTTTATCACTATATTACTTTTATAGTAAATCATATGACAGGCTGGAGAAGATTTAGGTATCCAATCTGTAGTTAAATTCATTAGTGCGTGATCACTTTCTTGGCAAAACTGGTTATGCAGATACGTGACTGTTTCTAGCAGATCCATACTGCTGATGATGTAGTCTATGATGGATAAAGTCCCGTTACCCCGCCTGGTGTAATTTGCTGGAATGTCCCCTTCCATGTTGCCATTCACTATTACTCCATTCATATTAGTCAGTGTTGATAATAGCAATTTACCTCTTTTATCAATTGATATGCCCTCAGGAAATTGCGGGATTATAGTATCCATACCTTCTTCTAAGTATAATTTTGCCCATTTATTGATTTCTAAGTTGGAGATTTTACTATTAAAGTCACCAGCAATTAAGAAGGATGAATAAAGATGGTTTTCTGTTGTATTCACGATCTTTTCCATAATTTCTAAGAATACTGTATCGTGCTTTTTACCTGGGGGAGCATATACATTAAAAAGGAGAATTGCCTTTGGAGAGGCCGTGTTATTGGTTTTTGCAAAGATTTTAATACATTGTAAGTTTTCTAGATTAGTATCTACTATTTCCTGCGCCCACTGATATTCATCTCTCAGTAAAATGGCCAAACCACCTTTAGCGTGTCCTCGTTTAGTAGGTGTTGCTGGAATTTCATATACATAATAATTTTTGAGAGTAATAGGTTCAGTTGCCCACGTTTCTTGTAAGATCAGAATATATGGGAGATTCCTCAAAGCCGTAGGCAGTTTGTTCTTAACTCTACCTGCGATATTCCAAGATGTAATTTTTAAGCCTGTGCTAAACGGATTGTTGTTGAATGCTCAAGATTTTATCTCTATTCAAAGTCTCAGAGACCCAAGCCCAGGATTTTATGGTATCGCAGTTGTCGTGTTTTTTAGGAGCATGGTACCAAACTGCCCTTTGTCCTTTATCCACCAAAATTTTTAGTTTTTCTTGCCCTACAGAGTGTGTCTCAAAGTCCATATTTTCTAGATCTTCTATCGCGTCGTAATTTCTCTGAAATCCTTTCACGTGTGAATTAGAAAGTGCACGAATTTGAGCGTTATACCAAATAGGAGTTTTACTGACCATTACTTCCAATTTTTCAACTACATCATATCCGTATTTGTGCAATGTCTCCTTTTCATTTAGTATGATCCCTGGGAGAAAGAGACGACCAGAATGTTACCCTTACTAGTTTAATATTGTCTTTATTAGGAAAGATTACTAAATCTAGATCATTACTGGTCATTGATTGTAGAGACTTTATATGACGTAATAGGTGTATGATCCTTCCTCTATTAAGTGGAGCTGAATCCGTGGGAAAAAGTTCCTCAAATTGTAGAGTTTTAGAGGAAAACTCTTTCTCCCTTTGATTGTACCTGTTTATAGCTTCCCTAGTATTTTTATTGTTATTTTGGACTAGTTCCTCTGAGAGTCAAAGTGGGACATATTCTTTTGCTCTAGGGTCTAATTGTGGCATCTTTACTTCGAGGTTTTTGCTGTTTATTGACTTTTCAGTGCTTTGAGATGTTGTTATATTGTCACCATGATCCTCTTCCAAGTTATGTATTATAACTGTTTTTTGAAATTTTAGTTTGCGATTTTTCTTTTTTTGAATCCTTCTTACTGTTTTTTTCCTCCTTTTTTTCTTTCCTTCTGTGTTATTTTCCTGTTTCTTTTTAGCTATCGGTTCTCCATTTCCTTGATTTGATATATTAATAACATGTATTTCTTGAATATCCAGTACAGAATCGTTTGCGAGATTATTTGTTTTGGTTGTTTTTGTAAATATTGGAAAATGTTTGATTTTTTGTTGATGTTTTTCTTTAAAAAGTTTTTTTAGGGAATATATTGTTGAGTCGTTTAGATTATCCGTCTTAAGATTTTGTTGTACTTTGGTATTTGATGTTTGAGTGCCGAAGTCGCGTATTCTTTTCTTCTGATCTTTATTATATTCTTTAGATATGTCATTTCGCTCAAGTTTGGTTTTCGTTGGTATATTATTTTTTTCCGCTATGAAGAAGTCTTTTTTCTTTTTTTCTTCAACTAGATGTTTTAATATCCCTATTTGAACGTCCAGAGTGTGGTCGGAATTTTCTAAAATGTTTCCCAGAAAAGAAAGAACTGATTCCAAAATCTCTTGTAGTGAGAACAAGGCTTTAGATATAGGTAAGGTTGTGTTAATGATATTATTATTTATTTTGAGATTGAAGGGGTCCAGCGAAAGGTCAAGTGAGGTGATTGGAAGAGATGTTTTTTCCTGTATATTATCGCTTGTCCCAGGTTCCAGCTTTTGTGACCCTGAGTTCATTTTGTTACTATTTGAATCTTCAAATAACATTGAGCTCCCTCTATTTTTTATCGGTGTTGAGGTTTTTAGGGTAGACGTTTCCTGATCAGGGATAAATGGATCTCTGGGGGTACAAAATGATTTATTGCTTGACTCAGGCTCCAGGTGACCCAATTTAGATTGTGAGTTAGGTATCATTGAAGCGCCTTCGGTTTCCCTGATAATTGCTGAAGAGTTGAGAGATATTTCTTTACCTGATGTATGAGATTCTTGGGTATCTTTAGCAGCGAGCGTGGTAAAGTATGTACTAATTGCCGGAGTTTGAGTTATACGACCTGGTTTTATGGCTTTATTTGAGGATTTCCGTATCGCATTCTCCGTCCCCATTCTTTTCATAAATATGGTGCGAGAGCGCAGTTTTTTAAAACCCATTTATTAACTGATAAGCGCTTGTTAATTTATTTTATATATCGCTCAATTCGCCAATAATTTGATGGATATTCTACTTTTATTAGTGATTTATTGGCTTACCCCAAATCTCTGACGAGAGAAGAACTTTTTTCTGTAGAGTTGAGCAAGTTGAAAGAGGGGGGGCCCGTCCCGTCCTCGTACGTCCCCGGACGGCCACAGACGGCCCGCCCTTTGCCCGGGCTTCGCTCCGTGCGCCGACCCGCGCGCGTCCCGCGTCGCGGTGGGGTTGATGGTGTTAATATACGTTTCGCTGTTGGGTGTGTCCGTGGGCGTGGCGCCTGGGGGAAGAGGAACCAGCTGGTCAGTTCAGGGATTGCTGGTCCTCGCAGTCCCCCAGGTTACGCTGGTAGTTGTTTTCCTGTCCTCTGACCCTGTGGACTCTAGCTGGGAGCGCTGAACAGAGCGTGCCGACTGCAGCTCTCGCTCACACCAGCGAGTCCTCGGGGAGGCAGCACCTTCAAACGCACAAAGAGAGTTGCTCCGTCCTCTCACAAAACAGCGGTGATAGCAACAGCAGACAGCCAAGGAAGGTGAGTGGCGCCCGCGAAGCGGGTGTCACGAATTTAATCTCCTAATCGCTGGTGGGTGTGTCCGTGGGCGTGGCGCCTGGGGGAAGAGGAACCAGCTGGTCAGTTCAGGGATTGCTGGTCCTCGCAGTCCCCCAGGTTACGCTGGTAGTTGTTTTCCTGTCCTCTGACCCTGTGGACTCTAGCTGGGAGCGCTGAACAGAGCGTGCCGACTGCAGCTCTCGCTCACACCAGCGAGTCCTCGGGGAGGCAGCACCTTCAAACGCACAAAGAGAGTTGCTCCGTCCTCTCACAAAACAGCGGTGATAGCAACAGCAGACAGCCAAGGAAGGTGAGACAGTCCTCTGGCTAGCAGCCTGTATTTGGGGTGCTAGAGGGTGTCAAAGTGACACCCCCTGCAACCTTGCTGGAATCGGTATTTACCGATTCGGTAAATACCGATTTGGTAATGCCCATTGATTCCTATGGGCTTCAATGCCCATAGGAATCAATGGGCATTACCGAATCGGAAGTTACAGAATCGGTAAATACTGAATCTTAACGATTCGGTATTTACCGATACTGTAATACCTACCCCCACCCCCTCTATTTTACCACTTCTTAAATACCGAATCGGTAAAATTCGGTATTTAAGAAGTGGTAAAATGAAATTACCTACATCTAGGCCATTGTTACTTAGACATCCAGTCAACACCCACATAGAGACTGATACAGGAACTTGGATATGTATTCAAGTACTTACACACTGTGTACACACACAGGGACACACTTATTCATAATCTAAAACACCCATGTACTGCCCTAAGGATAGACTGTGACACTCTGGTACACGATTATGCTTACACTAACACATTTGAGTACACTGTAAGGTATATAGTGATACAACCACACATAAACGTATCCATACACTGAGACACCCTATCCCACACTAATGCACACACTAACACAGCCAGTAGCACACTGACCCATACAATATGAAACCCAGGCTTACACTGATAAATACGTTGACCGTCACTGTCACACATTCATGCATACACTAATACACTTAGAAATACACTTATGCACACAGTGACACAGCCAAACACACAGTGCTGTATATACAGATACAGCCAGGTAAACACCTAAACATACTCTTACATTTTTCTGCATATAGTGACACAGCTACAGATACACTAATGCATACACTCAGATACTTAACGAAAGTGTTGAACAACTAACACAGCCAGTCACATACTGACCCATATGCTTATACAATCCAGATACTACTGATCCATAAACTGACACATCCAGGCAAAATGTGATACATATCCACACACCCATGCACATTCTGATGGGTAGAGTAGCACACCCATGCATACATTGATATATAAATATGCACAACCAAAGAGACAGTGAATATGCAGGTACATTCACATGCATACACTAACTGATCAAAAGACACACTTATGCATACACTGACAAACTTAGTAACATACTTTTCAATACAGTATCACACACAGACGGTTATTTATGCATACAGTGAGACTCTCTAACACACACAGACACATATGCTTAGCCACCCAGGATCACAGTGATGCATACAGTAGTAGACCCATGCACACACTGATGAATAAGCTAACAAAGGCAGAGACACACAGATGTAACATCAACAAAGAGTTACAGTGGCTATACTATTGTAATATAGCTGTTTATTTTGTTAGTTGAATGCTTTAAATAGTAAATGTATTAGTATGTAAAGAAAACATAAATATGCTCATTTGTTTTTTTCTATTAACAGATATTTACTTCCACTTAAAAAAACATAATTACAATGCTATCAAAAATTGAAAGAAAAAAGAAACAGAGGAAAGGGTACTATCTCCTCACAACTAGGAAACAAAACAGGCAAAATGTAGAGAATGTAGTGAAAGAGATAGAGCTACTGGGAAAACATTTTTGGGGGAAAATAGTATGTGGAAAACTTCAAAGTGAGCAAAAGCAAGTACATAAAAAGCAAATCAGCTAAGTAACGACATAACGTGCATGACATTGTGAGTAAAAAATTGTATACGAAAGCAGATAGTTTTATAAGAAGACAGAGGCAGTTTAAAGAAATTAGAGTCAGAATGTTTACTAGTAGAAAAATTCACAATCTCATAAGAACTATGAATCAGTATAAAAGGAGAAGAGAAACAGTCAAACAAAAGTAACATTTTGAGGCTGTAGGTAATAAGGCCTTTGTCTTCAAAAGGAAGCTTTATTTATTTTGATTCTGAGCAGAATGAGAACTCTTGATAACATAGTGATGTCTATCAGTAAGAGAAGCAAAAAGGAAAAACTAGTGAATAGAAGTAACTTTTGCAAAAGTGTATGTGGTGAATGGAAGCATACTTCCAGTACTGAGCCTTTCTTTAATGAAGAAGGTTACTTGCAACAGAACAGAATACAACTGGACGATATTATGAGATGAAGGATAGTACTACCATTGCAAAATATGAGATGTTAACAATGAATGTTGAAGAAGTGATACGTGAAGAGGTACAGAGTAGGCGTGGAGACACCCTTCTGTACAAATAGAACTGTAGCAGTAGTTGCAGTGCTTAGCAGGAATCAATTGACATATTCAGAATTTTCCTTTTCATGTTCCCGCAAAAATGTGAAGAACATAAGTCTGTTGCAAGGATTACATCCATGCAAATTAAGGAAGTATACAACTTTACAGTGACATTCACTAGCATGTATGTCGAAGAAAGTGTTCGAAAGAACCTTTAGTCATTTCAGAATGTTAGTTGCTCACCACTCTATAATGTGAATGTTAGTTAAGAGAATTTATTATATCAAACTCCTGCCTTATCTTCAGAAGAAATGAATAGAGCTCTTTTGCATGGTACATTAGCAGAGGTAGAACAAAAATTGCGAAAATGTCCAGTTTTGTTTCTTTAGTCCTGAAGAGGAGTGTAGAGAAAATGAGGAATTGGTTGTTGCAGGTGTGGGGGAACAGGAAACATGTATTAGTATTGATAACTTTGCAGAAGCGATCAGGAAGTTTAACACAGGTTCTTCAGAGAAACTAAACTGTGTTTGTATATGTTATTGACAAATTCACTACAAAAGTCAAACTCGTAATGTTGTGTATTTAAAAACTCAAGAAGAGAAAAGAAATAAGTGGCAAGAATTTGCCACTGTTTTGTAGAAGAATGCTTTGATTTGTCCACATGGCAAATTATATAAAAGTACTGCTATGATAAGTTAGAGGATAATAAAATGCCAGCTAGAACAGTACATAACAAGTTAGACAATGGGCCCCATTAGGATGGTGGGCGGATTGCCTTTGCCGGGCTGGCGATAGTCACTGCCGTCCGGCGGGGGCGATCCGCCCACCATCCTTGCAGCAAAGATCCCCACCATACTACAATAGCTGGGGGGTCCGCAGCGGACAGAAAGACCGTCCACCGATTTTCCGCCCAGTCAACAAGTCAACAGGGAAGAAAAGGGTTCACAATGTTAGACACCACCAGCCATATTATAATATAGGCAGGAACATGCCTTTCCGTAGCGGCATTGCCGCCATGGAAAGGCATGCGGAGTCTGCTTGCGGGGGCCCGTTGCGGGCCCCCAGGGACTCCGGTGGGGTGGGTTGGGCACATGGGGGGTACCTATGGTACCCCCTGGATGTCAATGAACAATGTGGCAGGCACCAAGTGGTGTCTGTCACGTTGTGCATTGAAACGCACAACTTGCCTCTGTGGCATTGCGGCTGGCCGGTGCTCTCTGCACCGCCAGCCTTAATGTTGCAGATGCTCTATGCGCCCGCCAGTGTGGCGGGTACATACTAATCGGGAGTGTGGGACCGCAGCACCCTCAGCGGGCAGTCCCGTTTCCCGAGGGTATGGCGGGTGGACAAAGACTGCCCGCCATACTAATGGGACCCTTAATATCTATTCCACAAGAACTGCAAGATGTAAATGCACATGAATCAATTCTCATACATTGTGTACACCCATTTCAGGCTATAGTTCATACAGAGCCAAAGACAGGGAAGTTGCCACCAACTGACCTTCAGAAAGACTTTAAATGAAGAGTTGCCTACTTACCTTTAGGTTTTAAACAGAATATTGAAATGTTGGTGTACATAAAGATGATCATTTTAGTAAATGGCTTGCCTACAAAGAGTAAAAAAATCTGGCAAGTGTTAGTGGATGTTACTAAATTAAAAAAGCAACATTATACCTGATAAAAAATAATATTTATTATCAAACAAGTTGATATTGATTGAGATGTGACATAGGTAGAGAATGAAACATTACCATCAACTGCACAGATTGAAAAAGTGGATCGATCCAGATCAGAAAGAGATTTACAAGCACTACAGCATTCTTCCTATGCATAAGTCATCGGTGATGGTATTTGATGTTTGCAGATAATTTAACCACAGTTTTCAAGGTATGCTGTCTTTCATCTGCAACAAAAAAATCCTGCTCCTTGTGACGTAACTCATTTATTTTGGTGAAACAAGTACCAAGCAAGAGGTGCTTCACATATTCACATGCTGTTATGGATAAAAGATGTACCGAAATTTGGCGCAGACAGTGAAGAGTCTGTCTTGTCTTTCATAAAACAGTATGTGACATGCACCATCCCAAAAGACAGTTGTGAAATGGGCTTGAGACTACAAGTTATACTCCTTCAAACTTATAGATGTGGGAACTACTGTAGTCAAAAATACAGATGCAAAACAACATTTTACAAGACATGTCAATTTGGATTTCCACAAACTATGATGTCTTAAGAAAGAGTGAACAGCTTTTTGTCTGCAGTCAGACATGTACTGACATGGAAAGCACCAAAAACACATAGAACCTGAGAAGAACAGAGGCTTCCAAGTATATTAATGAAGACAACCCTGTGATTCTCAAGATGCGGAATGCAAATATCGATCTACAATTTGTTGCAGACAAATCTATCACTGTTGTTGGGTATGTTACTACATACATCACAAAATCTGAGAAAGCAAAGATGAAGTAGATGTGGGAGGAGATTTCTGCAGAAAAGACTATCTAAGAAATGCAACAGCTTCAGCCTAGAAAAGCTTTCTTGCAGGTAGATGGGATCCTATGAGTGCTGTGACCTGCTGAGCTCAGCCAGTTTCTTCTAAAAAATCAAGAGAAAGTTTTGGGTAAGTCTGGGCCTCACAAGTACACAAAATAGAGTGTTAAAGTCTTTCCCAAATATTCTGTACAAAACAGAGTTTGACACAGAAAGTACAGACATTGTGAAATCAGATATGATAGGCCAATACTATCCAAGAAGAAGTCCACATCTAGAAGACATGTGCTTTATAGAGTACTTCAACACTACACATAGAAAAATAATATGATGGAAAACGTAGAAGAAGGGAAATATGCTGTAGTTGGATGTGACGGAAATCTAATTAACCACAGAACATTTTGGGGCAGATTTACAACAGAATGTTGGAGCATGGAGCTGCGCCGAATTAGTCAGCTCTGTACTCCGATATTTCCAAACCACAGGGATGCACTGTATTTACTACAATAGTTGGCACCCCAGTGTTTTCCCTAGTGCTGGTCCTAAAATGAGTTGCCTAGTGCCAGCGCAGGCACCCTGGCACCAAAGTGCAAGGGTACTGGTTCTGCAGGGAATTATTATTTATGTGCAGGATGGTGTCCTTTCCTTCACATAAACAATCCATAATGACTATTTTTACGTCTATGTGTGCTGCAGAATGCAACACACATATCAGTAGCAAATCATTGTTATTTAATGATTGTTGATGTGCAGGAAGGGATACCCCACATACCAACTCGCTCAACAATACAGCCACTCATGTATCCACTCACCTATACAGCCAAACATGCACCATCTCATGCATACATACAGCCACTAATACCCCCCCTCACTTACCCAAACAACCACTCACACACCCATTCACTCACTTATACAGGCACTCACACAGTTACACACCCACCCATACACCCACTCACACATACATACAACCATGGAGCCTATCACACAGATACTCAGTCGCTCATTCAATCACTCACAGAGTCATTCACTCACACATACAGGCACTATCACAGACTCACTCATCAGTACACACACTGTTACACCCACTCACAGACCCATACATCCAGTCACACACTCATTGACTCATACACACACTGACACACCCACTCACACTCACACAAAGGAATTTACGTAACACAGTAGTAGTTACTATTTAAGTAGTAGAAAGTACTACCATTATGTACACATTTATTAGGAAACTATGGACTCGTAGAGAAAATCTGCTTTCATTATTGCCCTTATGCTTATTTCACACAAATTTTACATAACAGGCTCCATAGCTGAAAATGTACTTCTGTAGAGCACAAATGATTCTAATTTCTTGGGCTTAGCGAAGAGAAACTAAGTGTATTCCCGCCCATATTTCATGTTGAAAAACGATCTGAAATCCTTATTGAATGTGAATGCATTGTTGATCTATTGAAGTGGAATATGATCTGCATGTCTGTGACTAGTATTTTTCTTGTTGCATCCACACTGCCACTCACTCTCACTCACTTACACAGCCACTCACTATCTCATACAGACATTCACACAGCCACCCACTCAGCCATACAATCACTCACACACCCACTCACAGATCCACTAAGGCACTCACGCATCCACTCACCAACTATACAAGCACTAAAACACACACTCTAAACGATTACAGACTACAGTGAGGAAATAACATTTACAAAAACACACTGTAAAAGCCAAAGTTTACAGAGATATCGTAGTGAGGACATAAAATGTAAAAAAACATTGAAATTCACTGAAAAATAAAAGGTTACAGGGTTGTTATAGTTAGGAAATCATATTTAAAAAAACCTAAAAGTTCAGAAAAGATAACAAAGGTTACAGGGACATTACAGTTAGGCTCATATTTTACTCACACAAAACAGAAATCCAGCAGGTATAGTTATCTGAGCTACCTATAACGTACACCCCCACAACGCACTGCTTATGACCTCAATTATGCCATGGGTGGGGACACCACTGGCCTCAGAGCCTCAAATTCTGAAGAACATGCACACCATTTTAAATAGTATAATCCCTGTTTAGAAAGTGCTCCACTTACAAAGTATGTCGAGCCCTCACATTCATATTAGGTGTACTGGGTGAGGATACAAAGATGAAGCATTCCATGGTGATATCTGTGGGTGAGGGTTCCAATAAAGTATCCAAGAGATTTCTCGGTCGCACGATCTATCACTTTAGGATTCAGGGTTTAGTTGATAGAATAACCCCTAATATTTGTTGTGGTTCATCGCATTAGGGAGGCTTAGGGCATCCTTGTGTTGGAGCTTCTCACTCATCATTATTGTGATATATATCTTTAAATCTGAACTGCAAGACCTTCCTTATGAAGGACATTTTCGTTAATCTCTCTTTCTCTTCATACACCTCTTTGGCTTACTTTTCTGCACTGAGTATTGCCTTGAGGCCCACCTTTTAAGTTTGACTTCATTGGAAGCCTTCCTTTACCTAGGACCATTCCACATCTTTTTACTCAGTATTTGTGACTGCTGTAAGTTATACCTAATTTTAATGTTATTCATCTATTGTAAATGTCACAGCATCCTTGCGTATGGTAATTTAATTGCCTTATTTAATTAACTATTTTTAAAAGCTCTCTACCTCCTTACGATAATGTCTGCAACATATACACCTGCATAAATAAATAAGAAGCAACATTTTGTCCAAGTTGCTATGCAAACAGCACACAATGTTAAGTCTGAATCGCTGAACATTTGCCCTCAGTTGAAGTTACCGACTGCAGTTAGTATTCCCAGAAAGTCTTTTCCAAGAACCAAAATCAATAAGGCATAATATGTGGAAAAGCAATTGATCAATCAAATGATTATTTACATCTAAATAATAACAATGAAAACTATTTAGGGCTTGTTCACAAGTTAGTTGGTGTATTCCAACTGGTGCTCAAACCCTACTCGTAGTTCAAAGCATGGGCTGGAGTTACAAGTTGGAAAGTATTTAACATAGCAGATAATCAGATGCATTAAATACCTCAACCTTGGTTACATTTTGGCAGGTCAAACCTGCTGCAGTTTAACGGGCAAAGCCATTTGGTGGATTTTGGGGTTTTAAACACCAAAATCCACGTTATACCCAACAAACTCTTAATAGGTGCTATTATTGATAAATAACGTACCCATGGTATTGTTATTTATTACTTGCAACAAATAGCACCTACATTTGTAATCTGGACCCATGAAGTATTTAGCTAGTAAAGAAGTAAAATAAAATGCTGTCCTCGCTCTTAACTGGAAATCATGCAGAACTATTAAGAAATGTGGGTGCCTTCGCCTTTGGGTCAAGTACCTTAACTCACCAAATGGAATTGTCTGCCTCTTTTATACTACTATGAAGGTTAAAGCGATCAACCACCAACGCTTCATGCAGACTATAAACTGCACAATCCTCATTAGAAAATATTTTATGTGGTACTATCGGAGAGACACAGAAGCAGATTAATTGAGCACACATTACGATTATTTTCCTCTCTTTGATGCACACAACAAACAGGGCATCCTTTTCTTCAATACATTAACCAAAATCTACACTTAGAGTTGCACCATTAAATAGTAATTCTTTGCCCAAATTGCTTCAGTAAATAAGAGAGACAAAAATAAGCAACTGCGTTTTTAAAGTTCCTACCAGACCACGTGTTAACAAATAAATGAGATTAGACGGATAGCCATATGTTGCATTACACTTTATTTTCTGGTCACAGATGGAAAGTCAACATTTGGAGAAGGCGGTGATCCAAGCACAGCAACGCGTTGCCAGGATAAACAGCACAATATCTCACAAAGAGAATCTCATTCTTTGGACAGGTTTGCAATGTTGTAATGGAAATACTGCGATCTGGCTTCTTTGGAGCTTATATGCCCTTTTGTGTGTAATGTACCTGAAGCACACAATCGCTAGTCTCCCATGCTAAAGGGGGCTTCTGTCGCATATACTACAGCACTAAACATTGCCATTTATTTTTCAAGCCATTTCATTTCAAGATAAAATAAACATCACGATTATTTCACACGCATTGATGCGCTCTCAATTGTTGTTTTCATATTGTCACTCCTCTAATTAGACCAATACGTTTAAAATGGTTTGATTCATTTATTGGTTGATTTTACAATTGGTATGAATATGACTGGAATCCGAATTCTGTCCAAACATGGATAATGAAGTTAAATTAAACTGATTTTCCTACAGATCACTACCATGAAAAAAGCTCAGTAAGAAGGGAGATCATTTGACTGTTGTACAGTAATTAAGTGAAACTCTCGACCGCTCAGATAGAAGTGTCAAGCCAATCGCCCAAGTTTTAGCAAACAACTTCAGACCTGGTTGTTCATAATATAGGCAGGGAAGGCCGATACTTCACGTATCAGTGCCAGGATGTCTTAAGTTATGTGAGTGCATTAGAAATATTTAAATAAATAAACCTCTTTCTTGCTGTAGTTTTACAGAAAATAACTGATTCCATAGTATTAGAAAATGGGGAGTAGGTATAATGCCCGAAAGCAGAAAAGGGTGATTGCAAATTGCTGAATTGGCTTTTTATATCAATCTAAAGAGTGATATTAACAATGATGCCATTTAACTTTTCATGAGTGCTGTAATATGTGAGGTGATTAACAGTACATGAAGTTATAGTTAATTGACTAAATGATAACTGGCATATAACAGTGTTTTTTTTTAATGCTATTGTTACATTTCATCACCAAACTTTAAGGGCAGTTAGACTTTTTTGCGAGTTTTTAGGGTTTATTGATTATATTCTTTGTGGCCAAGAACCCAACTCTTCACAAGCACTAAACTGCTGCTGCGTAGGGCCTTAGGACTTGCACGGTGGGGGTAGGCCGATGGGCTGGCCTCAAAGCAAGGCCATGCACCAAACCCTCAGCAGATGGCCAAACGCCGCTTCAATCAGCCTCTGGCTGTGTGCATTAGGGGTTGGCCTCTGGGCTTGTGTCCAAAACTCTGTGGGAATCCCTCTGAATGCACTCAATCTCCTCCAAATTATCAAAATGTTTAGTTTTTTAAATTAGGGAGCTATTAAGTGAATTTGAAGATAGTTAGAGTGAGTAAACGGACGTGGAAAGGGGATGATGTTGTTAAACAGAAGTCTAAACTGTTTTGGATATGCATTCAGTTCACTTTGAAACTATCTGCTGCTTTTCGAAGTATGTATTTTACTCAGAATTTCAATCAATCAATCAAAGCATTTGTATAGCGCGCTACTCACCCGTAGGGTCTCAAGGCGCTGGGGGAAGGGGGTCCGCTACCGCTCGAACAGCCAGATCTTGAGTTGCTTCCTGAAGGAGAGGTGGTCTTGGGTCAGGCGGAGGTGGATGGGGAGGGAGTTCCACGTCTTGGCAGCCAGGTAGGAGAAGGATCTTCCTCCCGTTGTGACTCTTCAGATGCGGGGGACGGCGGCGAGGGCGTGGCTGGTCGATCGTAGCTGGCGGGTGGGAGTGTAGAAGGTCAGGCGGTCGTTGAGGTATCTTGGGCCTTGGTTGAGGAGAGCTTTGTGTGCGTGGGTGAGGAGTCGGAACGTGATTCTCTTGCTGACGGGGAGCCAGTGCAGGTTTCTCAGGTGTTCGGAGATGTGGCTGTGTCAGGGGATGTCCAGGATGAGGCGTGCCGAGGCGTTCTGGATGCGTTGGAGTCTCTTCTGAAGTTTGACTGTGGTACCGGCATAGAGGGAGTTGCCGTAGTCCAGACGGCTGGTGACGAGGGCCTGGGTGACCGTCTTCCTGGTTTGGGTGGGGGTCCACCGGAAGATCTTACGTAGCATGCAGAGGATGTTGAAGCATGATGAGGAGACAGCGTTTACTTGTCTGGTCATGGAGAGGGAGGAGTCCAGGATGAAGCCCAGGTTGCGTGCATGGTCTGTCGGTTTGGGTGCACTGCCCAGGGCAGGGGGCCACCAGGAGTCGTCCCAGGCGGAGGGCGAAGATCCCAGGATGAGGACTTCCGTCTTATCTGAGTTCAGTTTCAGGCGGCTGTTCATCATCCACTCGGCTACTTCTTTCATCCCTTCGTGTAGGTTGGTCCTGGTGGTGGCGGGGTCGTTGGTGAGGGAGAGGATCAGCTGGGTGTCGTTGGCGTAGGAGATGATGTTGAGGTTGTGTTGGCGTGCGATGGTCGCAAGGGGGCTCATGTAGATGTTGAACAGCGTGGGGCTGAGTGATGATCCCTGGGGTACGCCGCAGATGACTTCAGTGGCCTCGGATCTGAACGGGGGGAGGCGGACTCTCTGGGTACTTCCGGCGAGGAAGGAGATGATCCACTCCAGTGCCTTCTCTTGGATCCCGATGTTGCTGAAGCGTTGTACTAGGGTGGGGTGGCAGACCGTGTCGAACGCCGCGGAAAGGTCCAGGAGGATGAGGGCCGCTGTTTCTCCGTTGTCGAGCAGGGCTCTGATGTCGTCGGTGGCTGCGATGAGGGCGGTCTCGGTGCTGTGGTTGGCCCGGAAGCCAGACTGTGAGTGGTCGAGTGATCCATTCGTCTTGAGGAAGGCAGCGAGCTGTCTGTTGACGGTCTTCTCAATGACTTTGTCAGGAAAAGGAAGGAGCGAGATGGGTCGGTAGTTTTTAAAGTCGGTGGGGTCCGCTGAAGGTTTCTTTAGTAGGGCGCTGAGTTCGGCGTGCTTCCAGCTCTCTGGGAAGGTGGCGGTGTCGAAGGAGGCATTGATGATGTCCCGCAGGTGTCGTGCGATGACGGAGTCGGCCTTGTTGAAGACGTGGTGAGGGCAGGGGTCGGTTGGAGATCCGGAGTGGGTGGAGTTCATCGTGCGGATGGTGTCTTCGGTGTTGACCGGGGTCCAGGCGCGGATGGTGGTGGTGGGGGGCATTAGTGCGGTCGTAGGGTGCGTCGGCTGTGTGCTGAAACTGTTGTGTATGTCAGCGATCTTGTTGTGGAAGAACAAGGCGAGCGAGTTGCAGAGTTCTTCCGATGGGGTGATGTCGTTGTCTCCGGCGCTAGGGTTCGAGAACTCTTTGACGATGGTGAAGAGTTCCTTGCTGTTGTGGGCGTTGTTGTCAAGACGCTCCTTGAATGCGGTTTTCTTGGTGGCGTGGATCAGCTGGTGGTGTTTTCGCGTGGCGAGCTTGAGGGTGGTCATGTTGTCTGAAGTTGGGTCTTTGCGCCAGGCTTTCTCGAGGGCTCGGCAGTTCTTCTTGGAACTCTTGAGTTCGTCTATAAACCATGATGCTTTTTTGGTTCCGGGTCTGGCAGGGGGGGGGTCTTCAGTGGGGCGAGGTCGTCCGCGCTGTTGCTGATCCACTTCGTGAGGTTGTTGGCGGCTTGGTCGGGGTTCGTTGAGCTGGCGGGAGGGTTCTGGCTCAGGGATGTGGCGAGCTGGTCAGCTGTGATCTTGTTCCAACATCTGCGGGGGACCTGTTGTGGGCGGTGGTGGATTGTGGTCCTTCTGAAGCTGAAGTGGACGCAGCTGTGGTCCGTCCAGTGGAGTCCGGTGGCGTGGCTGAAGGTGATGTCCTTGCTGGAGGAGAAGATGGGGTCGAGCGTGTGGCCGGCGTAGTGGGTGTGGGTGGTCACCAGTTGCTTGAGTCCGAGGTTGGCGAGGTTGTCCAGCAGGGTAGTGGTGTTGCGGTCGTTGTTGTTCTCCAGGTGGAAGTTGAGATCCCCGAGGAGGATGTATTCAGCGGAGGGGAGGGCGTGCGGGCTGATGAAATCGGCGATGTCTTCGCTGAATTGTGTGCGTGGTCCTGAGGGTCTGTAGATGAGGGTGCCTCTGAGGGTGGTCTTGGGGTCGGTGTGTCTCTGGAAGTGCAGGTGTTCGGCGGCTGTAAGGGTGTCATCGGAGCTGGTCGTGATGCGAATGGTGTTCTTGTGAATGATGGGGATGCCTCCTCCTGTCTGGTTGACGCGGTCCCTCCGGGTGATCTTGTATCCATCCGGGATGGCAATGGCGATGTCGGGCGCTGAGGAGGCGTTCATCCAGGTTTCCGTGAGGAAGGCGACGTCTGGTGATGTGGTGTCTATGAGGTTCCAGAGTTCCACGGCGTGTCTGTGGACGGAGCGGGTGTTGAGCAGGATGCCCTTCAGGTGGTTGCTGCTGGTGCTCGGCTTGGCGGATGCGGTGCAGGTCCGGATGCAGGAGAACTTGCAGGATTGGCAGGTGAAAGGTCCGTGGGTGCATCCTGGGGTGGCTCGGTGGCAGCCGGGGGTTTGGCCGGCGTTGAGTGCGTAGATGGTTGCTGCGTCGTAGGTCCGCCGGGTGGGCTGGAATCGACGGGCCAGGGGTCCTGGCGCTGGGCGCGGGCCAGGCGCGGACGGGCGCAGACAGGCGTGCCTTTTGCGCGCCTTCGGCGCACAATCGGTGCGCCCGCTGTGCTCGTCCGCTGCGCTCCCGCGCGGCGACCTCCATAAATGGTGAAGTGGGAGGGAGGAGCAGCTGGGAGGCGGGAGCGGGGTGGCCAATGGGCGGGTTACACGGAAAAAAGGGGGCGGGCCGCAGGGGAGCAGCGGCGGGGAGCGGGGACGGGGAGAAAGCGGCGGAGAAGGACACTGGGGCGGCGAAAATACAGGGCACAGTGGCACATCAAAATACAGAATCAGGGGCACAGGCACAGAGAGGCACAACAATATGCAATAACAGGGGCACAGGCACAGAAGAATACAAAATCGGGGCACAATTTCAGACCTTGTTCTCACATTGCTAGAGGAGATAGTGTACACTTATGGGAAATGTGGTCTCCTTATAGCTTCTTGGGCACCTTCCATAGCCTTTATGATAAGATCATGAGAGATCTCCCTTCATATGTGTTCCTATTTGTGAACCTAAAAAATAATCTTTCACTACAATGCATTTCAATGGGGGCCATGTTCACAAGTCCTGTAATGGCTGCCACAACATGTTATTTATGTTCTGGCTAGCCCATTTGGAATGACCAATCTCCTTTAAATTGACCAATTGGTGCATATCAGGACACCAATGGTCCAGATATAAGTAACGTGTTCTGTTGGTTAACCCCTAATGTCCACCACAGGCACCTTTATAAAAGCTAATTTCTTGAAACCGTTGAATGTATTTATACCAGATAATGGAAAGCACGCTTTCTGAGTTAAGTTCTAACTTTCTCTCAAATTTGGTGTGATTCTCTTTAGCTGATTTCTCTCAATCGGAAAACAAACTTTCCAATCCTGGTAGAAAATGGGAAATCATCGTTTTGAGCCCTCCCTCTCATTTACTTGGCCCTTGGTTGACAGATCAGTCTGAAACTTTCCATGAAAGAGCAAAAGAGGATTAAGTATGTTTAGGAGGATTTCATACAGATTGTCAAATGGCACCAAAGCTATTAAAAATGCCTTTCTATGGACATTCTCACCTAACTATAACTTCCCTAGTGCTATTACCACCAAAGTAATGTCCTTGGGTTACTGTAATATTCCAAAGTCACTGTCTTGGTTTATATCAGAGGAAAGCCAAACAAATATGTCTATGTTAATACAGGATGCCTTACTCTTCTACTAAGGAAGTCTCAGAATAATCCTGATAACATAACCAACTATTGCTCTGTCACAAACCTCCCATCGAAATACGAAATTTACTGGTAGCATTGCCATAATCCATCTTCTACCTACATATCAATAAGTATGTGCAGCAGGTGCGGTATACATCTGTCTATACTTAACATCCTTGATGACATTTATTGCATGCTGTATGACAATGCTTGCTCTCATCTCATGCTCTTGGCCTTGTCCGTTGCTTTCATCATGGCTGGTCACAATAGGCTATTTGAGTTCCTGGTGATTACCCCATGTAAAAAATAAAAAAAGTAGATTTTGTAGCTGGGTTCAAGGACCTTTTGGGTGGGCTCGTGAATGCACAGCAACACTTTGAGTTTTGAACTATAAGGTCTTACAGACCCTTATTGGTCCCTCTGGTTGATTTTTGAAATCTACTGAAGATCCAACAAGGTCCCACTAGTCTCTAGGTCTCTGCAAATCACATCCCCAAAAAGTAAATAGAGAGTTTTTTGTATTTACTTTTTTTCTAAAAAGAGCTCAGTCCCTGTTTGCCTGTCTAAAGGACATGTACAGTGGGGGTTGACTGTTCACGGCTGTTTAGGCGCCTGCAGCCAGTGCTTGCGGGCAAATGTTGGGATTTGGATTACCGGCTTGCTTCACTGATATACGCACCACCTCCTTTGGGTCTGAAGGTCCCGGAAGGAGAGTCATCTGTGGGGATATTCATGAACGAGTAAATAATGAAACAAGAACAGCTCCATGGCCCTCCCCAAATTTGGAACGGACATTTCTTTTTTTGGTTTCTCATTTGCCCATTAATAAATGTGTGGCTAACTTAGATTAGGTATCTGTCACTCTAAAGTAAACACGTGTTGAATAGGCCCTTGTCTGCTTATGTTGATTAAATATGCTCAAGTGGCCAAATGTGTTATACTTTGCTGATAAAATGTGTACACTTCTTAATCCCTCTTCAATTTCATCTAGATACATGTCATACATTTTACAGATCAACCTTTGGTACAGAAAATGAAGTAACTATTCCACTATTGAGGTTTCATTTAAAAATCGATTTAAAGTGGCAAAGCACATCCCCCATTGTGCATATTTACATTGGATCACAACTATATAAATATTATAGATCTAATATTACATTGTCCACTTGATAGCCCTATGAACTATTTCTTTCCTTTGATATAAAACCATAACCAAAAGAGGGTTATCTGATATCAAAATTGTTAAAATGCCAGATTTTACAGCTTACGTTTGCACTGTAAAGCTCACAAATCCAATGGGTTCAGGCAAATTTACTTCCAAATATGCTGTGTTTTTCAAAATAAATCCATGATGTTAAAGACTAACATGTATTTGCATTTTACAGACAAATTTGTACTACTAGCTTATCATTCTGAATTCATAAACAGCACAACACCCCCAATTTATGAGGCTACACATCCTGTGTATTTTCCTGTCAATCTCACTCTTCTGAAAGCATTCTGTTAAGCTCATTGACAGCTTTTTGTTCCTGGTAGGCTCCATCTGCTAGGGTCCAATGTGTAACAATATTTTGTTGATTTATTAGCAGTTAGAAAATATAATTATGCTGTTTTTGCTCCAAATAGAAGACTAAACAGCCACGGTGGTTGTCTGTTTGTGATGATCCTCGTTTGATGGCCCGCTTTCTGAAATACTTGAACACTATGTATGAAACAGGAAAATCAAGAGAGTGACAACATACATTTATCATCATGTTGTTCCCCTGTTAATCAACTAAGTTCTTTTTAAGGTAACAGTTGCAGTGCTAAATATTTTTTAAGTAGGCAAGGAATGAGAAATATTGAACACTATTATCCCTCCCTAATTATTCTGGCACATGAAGCAGAACTCATGATTATAGAAGGGTTCTGCAATTTCCCTTCAGCAACATGGAATAACAGTGAAGGGAATATATGTTAGCAACCACGTAATGAGAGCACATATCTGGTTTTTGGCACAAATATTTTACAATAGCCTGTACCTGTGAATTTCCATCATTCTAGGGCTAGGGCACTGGAAATCCTAATCAAACTGAACCAAATTTTGCAATCTACGGTGGTGACCATTGATAAAAGTAAAAGCAGTGCAATCTGACCATGCTCTTCCGCAAAAGTATTTTGTCTTGCCCCTAAAATATAGCCAGGAAAAAGCTTCTTTTTTTTAAAGGTGTAACTGACCATTAGGACAGAAAAAAACTCAGGAATCATCTACCAACCCAGACATGAAAGCAGCCCAGGGGAAGAAGCTTCACATTGTTTTTTAGACAGCAATATAATTTTCATTTAGATAATGATCCTTCATATCATGACACTTCCTGAAGTACTGGAAAATTTACTAATTTCCCCTCAGAACTACTTGTTAAACCCAAGGAACTGATATATATATATATTAGTTGAAGACTAAGTGTAGTCGAAACGCGTAGGCCGTCCTGTTGCTAATGCACATGGTGTTTGTGGAAAAATAAAGAAATTTGAACTTACCTGCTGCTGTGGTGCCGTGACTTCTGTGGAAACTACGTGAACCCAGGGGATTCGAGGTGATATATATATATATATATATATACATCCTTTTCGAAGTTGCTCCGCCTGGCTGCTAGTGGCCCCGTGCACACCGGCCGAGCACGCCGGTAATTCAATTGTGAAAACACAGTTCCAAAGTCTTCACGCTCTCAGAGACCAACACACCACGCCATAAAGCAGAATCCAAGGGTGTTTATTAACACCTACTACATGTTTCGGCTTGTAAAAAGCCTTGATCACGTAAGTGATCAAGGCTTTTTACAAGCCGAAACATGTGATCAAGGGCATATACCCGAAATGCGTCTGTTCCCTTTGCTGCTAAGTTTGCCTTATTAAAATCTATTTTGCCTTATATTGGATTCGTGTGGTCGTCTGTTCCGTTCTTGGGAACTGGAGCTGCAGTCTGGCTATTTTGTGTATATATATATATTTATACACTGAAAAAAACCAAAGGTCACACACTGAAAAAAAACAAAGGTCACACACTGAAAAACCCAAAGATCACAGGGACGTTATAGTAAGTAAATAGAATTTTTTTTAAACTAAAAAACTGAAAAACCAAAGGTTACGGGACATATAGTTAGGGTCGGATTTCACTCATACAAAACCAGTGAACATCAGCAGTTATAGTTAGGTAAACTAATTATAACTTACACCCCGCAATGCACTGCCTATGACCTCACTTATGATGCCACGCACCCCCCTCCCCAATTAAAAATAAATACATTAAAGGGCCAGGACCTGGGGGATGGGTTCCCTGAGGTTGAAATCACCTTGAGGCGGGGGGCAACGTGGCTTCCCGCCACAATTAAAAGTAAATTTAAAGGCTGAGCCCCGTGGGATGAAGACCCCAGGGTCAACCAGGAGGTGGGTCTCACGTCTCCTATATATATATATAATATATATAATATATATATATATAATAATTAAAAGGCCAGGCCCTTGGGGATGGATAACCCTGGGCAAAATCAGGCCAGGGACGGGGGCCCGCACAGCCCACCACTCCCATTCTTCCTTGTGAAATGAATTTTCTCATCTCAATGACTGCCTCCAATCCATTCTGCAGAGCTTCCTCATTGTCAGGACTTTTATGATTATGTGGTATGGAGAGAAAATCATGTGATAAAGTCACCTTAATTACGTGGCAAATGTACAATTCATGTGGCCTACTCCGGCAGTTTTATTTCAACAATTATTTTAAAAACTTTTTTTCCTGCTATGTACAAATGATGCAAACTGCGTGGCAATTTGTGAGACAAGTGGCGTCATCTATAAGTATGAGGTAAAAAATACAGTTACAGAATCTCCTAAACACACTGACACTCACCATTGTACATTCATTTTACCAATCTGTGCATGATGGTAAAGAAAAAATAAATATTCTAATTGTAATCAGTGCCTATCGTTGCTGTGCTTTGAAGAAAACAGCAGTTTGCAGCTAAGTACCCAAAATAAAACTGTAATTATAAAATACATACTGGCCAACATATGTGGTGGCCCTATATCGCAGCTTGGCGGTTCTGATTACATTTACAAAGCATAACTACTCCAGCCTCATGGTTTAAGATTGAACAGCACCAGAAATTTGAGTTTGTAGGGCCAATGAAACTTATACCATATTATCATCTGTGCATCTGCATATAGGGTTCATGCATGTCATTTTTTTCTGTTTTTTCTTTGAGTTATGTGCAATAAGCCAAAATTACTTTGACAAGGTTTCAATAGTATTAGGGATGATATTTCCCTGGGTAGAGATGTTGAAGCATGCAACTAGTGAGAAAGTAAATCGTATTTTTCTGATGTCAATTTCGCAGTTCTCTAGTATGAACATGGAGTTTTCACTTTGCAGTCTAGAAATGTATATGTGAATTTGTGCTTTTGTTTAGCAGTTGCTCTATCATGGTACTGCGCATTAATCTTCGTCTTGCATGTGTGTAAATTGTAGTGTTCTTTATCTTAGTTTTTGCTTTAGTCACTCAGGTTCTGGTCGAAGAAGTATTGCTCCAATTCCTTTTGCAAAATCTTATTATTTTGTCCGTGGGGAGTGCTCCTCCTTGGCCAAGAATTCACAGAGAGAAGACTGTTGGTGGGATTTAGATTTAGGAGTATGTGACAGGTTTCAAGCCTCTGTGCTAGATTTTCTGCTGCCTCTTGGAAACACTTCCAGCCTTCGCCATGTGTTAGTCAGGAAACAATGTCATTATCCGCCGCACGACACAAACATCAATAAGAGCAAGTGAATTACACTCGTTTCTGAGAAATATACCAAACACTCGTTTCAGAATTAATTACCTGAAAGCCTCATATTCACAAAAGGAGGCTTGCTTTGCCCTTTAAATTCTTTTGTTTCTTATTAACCGCCCCTGGAGGGTCAATACTGTCACCAAGGCAACAATATGTCTTATAGATTTGTGATAAAAGTGTCGTGGATTGTAATCGAGATCACGAACTTTCAAACATTTAAGAGTTTATGCCACCTAATAAATTTGTGACCGTATTTAAAATCACTGTAGTTTACACGTGTATAATTTCACAGATGTCTAGCCATGCACTGACCTATGAATTACATGCATACGCACATAATAAACACACAAAACTCATGGATATCCGCGGAGCCAAGCTTTAACAAGCATTGGAAATGCAATAGGTCTCGCAATTGCTGGAGTTCGGGCTATTGGCATTATAAATGCCAATGTTTTTTACCTATGCAATAGATATGCTCTTCCCACCTTAATAAAATAAAGAACTCTGTTAGGGTTTATTGTTATGTAGTACACCTGCAATGGTGTGGTAGCGCTGGGAGTAAAATGACAATTCCGATGCCACGTTGAAAATAGACGCCCATGCCTAGAAGCACCCTGTAGACGTACTATTGGTTAAGTACTGTACCTGCCTTCCTGTACCCTGATGGTAATGCTTACTGTACTGTATGGTCTATTGAGCAATGTTAATAAAAAGATTTAAAAAGAAAAAAAGAAAATAGACCACCATATGATTTGCTGCTGCTGAGAAATGATGCTCATTGATGCTGTACCAGACCGGGACATGTTGGAACATTTTAGAGGAAGGGTACCCTTCCTTTCCAAAATATGTGCTAGACTCAGACACGTACCATAGCACTACGGTGCTAAGGTGTGTGCCTGGCACACCGCAGCTGAAATCAACACCGGTACTAGGAAGAGGGGAGGAGAATGACATATCTCTGTCAATATGATGCTCTCCTGCTCTCATCCTGGCACGCAATGCAGCGTTGCCTCTTTGGGTGCTGCGCTGTGTGACACTATTCACAATCAAGCCCATAATGTTGTCAAATATTGCGCAACAGAAGTGTAGAGCTAAAGCAGAATTTTTTTTATTTAAAGTAACCTTGTTTGAAGAGATTTTGTAACATGCACAAAAATATGGCTGATTTGAAGGGCACTATTTTTCTCACTTTGAATGTTTGTCCCACAAAATACTTGAAATGCATAACAGCAAGTGCAACATTTCCAAAGCTGTGCTCTTTACGTTACACATTTCTACCTCATCCGTCATGCTAAAGGAAGAGAAGAAAGATGTTTTTTGGTTTTCCGCAGACTGGAACACATTTCTTTTCTTTCTTTCCTGAGGCCTTGTACCGTTTACACATAACATTACCACAAGCCCAAAGCCCTGACCTCATACATAGGTATTAACTCAATGCTTAAGTAAGCTTTTTGTCTTCTTTTGATGTGTTTATCTTTAAAACCACGTGGTGTGCATCCGTATTCCTATGCACAGTACACGGTTGTTTTTATGATTATAATAAGGGAATGTTGGCTGAGAGTGGGAGTTGGGTAGTTACAGACTTCCATTGTGAGACGACGTGTTGGCCTATACTCCTGCTTTTACTTAAATTGTTGTATAGCATTTTAGGACCCTACTGTAATTTTCCCGATTCATGCCCTTATATGGGTATACATCACCATATCCTTATATAGGCATAGAAATCATAACCATATATAGACATAGCTCATGCAGTCAAAATACGGCAGGGCTACTTCCACTAGTTCCAAAGATCCACAACGATTTCTTGGAAAACTCGGCTTCAGCAGCTAGGGACTTCCCCTTGCTTGAATACTGACTTGTCCAAGAACTCATGGAGTTTTCAAAGAACTGAGACTCTTTGATGACGTTATTATGTCCACCTTTACGTCAAACTTGGCACCTTCAAGGTATAAATATGCCCACACTTGCCATAGCAAACACACGGTGGTTTGGAGCAGTTTGACTATCTACTTGCCCGACGCATTCCTGCTACAGCAAGTGCCGAAGGCAGCCGACCCTCCAGCAGACGCACTGAGAGAGACTCTGTCTTTTCTCTTGCCGAGAAATCCAGATCCAGTGCTTCCAAACTACCCTTGCGGGTTGTTGGGAAATAGAGTCCTGAGCCTGACCTTCTTCATTCTAAACCAAGGAACGGAGCTGATTAGACCCTTAGAGAAATCTTGGATAGATTCTTGACAAAGAATACTACATTTATGCTCACCTCACTTACTCCTTCCCTCGTATTAGACTTAGGTTAGGTACATCGGGGTAGGCGTATTTTAGAAGCACCAGTTGAGTACTTTTTAGCCTTTGTTATTTATGTATGTATTTATCTATGGTCTAGGAGCCATACAATGCTCTTACAGTATTATGTTATCCTACTCTTTTTACTGTATGCATTATACTTTGCAACCAGTATTACGATTGTAACAGTTCATTTCTTCTGCATGAAAAAGAAGACTGTTCAATAAATACCTTTTATTGAAAACGCCCGTCTATCTACTTCTCTGCAAACTCTGGTGAAACAAAGCATGCACGAATGACTGAGTAAAATATCTATCTATTGTTTCCACGACTCTGAAGATCAGTTTTATCTTGGGGAAACAAAGTTGTCATGTTTATGCGGTTGTCAGAAACTAAATCCCTTCTTGTGAATTCAAAAAAGTTTCTAGTGACCTCTGAGCTAACTGGCACTCACAATTAAGTCTAATATATTCGATAGAGACCTAGTAGACATAAGTCCTACGCCATATCTATAGGATATATTATTCCAAAGTGCAGAGCCTATTGGGAATATAGGAACTACACTACAAAATAAAGAAGTTGACGTATCTTGGTGTCTCTGCTGTGATTACTTAACAAATTTGATGGCAAGCTGGCTTTGTATACCTAGAATTGTGGCTGCCTTGGAGTTGTTAGGGTGAAACGGAGCTGCTATCTTCAAAAGCAATGAGGAGAAACCTGTTAACCCGAGTGAGTCTGGAGACTGGAGGAAGGATCAAAGGACAACAAGCAGCAAAGCATTGGAAAATGTGGGAAGGCACAGTGAAGGGCTCTGTGTACGCGCACCAGGGCGTACATGTAGAAAAGCTTACATACCAGGCAACCATGATAAACGTTGTGCTCAGGTGCTTTACCTCGAGGATGTTAGGTGCTAGGAAACTGGTGATGCTCAACCTGTATGTGTGCACGTTATGTGACCCCCAATTTTGTATTTGGTTCGCAGGCAACCATACGTGCTGCACAGAGATTGAGTCATGGAAATATTCAAAGGGCACTGGATGGGGCATGACCAATTTACAATAAAGGTACTGGCAAGTCTGAGGAGTTGGCAATGCTTGCAGGCACAGAGGTGTACACTTGATTTGGGCTGTGATTATTACGTTTCATTGGATTTTTTGCCAGCTATACCTTGTCATCAATCTTGATTGTGGATTTTGCGGGTGCAGTGAGTACAGTATCTCTTTCGCAGTGTAATACAATCAATGCGCAGTTGCTTATAGTGCCTTCAAGTTTGTCTGGTCATTAATGCTACTTGACGTGAAGTCTTGGGTTGTACACATTTTGCTCACATCATTGGCACTGCTTGTAATTAACACCCAAGTCTGCAGCGCACTGTGGATTATACCTCAACAGTGGCAGAGAGAGTACATGGAACTAGTGTAAAGACAGCCGAATGCGAGCAGCACGCGCAACAACATTTTTTTTTTTTCGTTACTTACCTCAAATCGTCCATTTGCCCCAATTTACATCCCCCCACCCTGCCCCTCCCCACCCCATGTCACCGCCCGGTGGCACGCCCTATACGGGCCGTGGCTGTGTACAGAGCTTCAGCCCCATACAAGTGGATTCATTTCTACCAGAGGAGTACTTATTAAGGGGGTATTTATGCTGTTTGCCCTTTAATACTTAGTTGTCAATTGTGTTGCTCAGATATGAATTTACCTTAGAGAAATGAAAAGACAAGAGGAATTTGGCAAAACAGGAGTAAGTTGGTTTAATTAAATGCAGAGGCCGGAGAGTCTCAACAGAATACATCTGAGGAAAACCTCTTGGTGTACAAAGTTTTGGCTTGTTTTATACACATCTTGTGAAGTATCATAAAACGATTTCTGCATTTCAGTAGTAAATTAACAGGATTGGGCATCAGGATGAGGACACAGATGGCTCTCAATCTTGGGATGTCTAGGGTGGGCCAGTGTGCATGTGTCCAGATGTCCGACATGAAGAACTCATGATCAATACATGTGGTGTGCATGCGGTGTCCTCAGCCCGACATTGTTCAACATCTACATGGCACCGCTCGCCCATGTCGCCCGACTGCATGACCTCAACATCATCTCCTATGCCGACAACACCCAGCTTTTCCTATCCCCCACCAAGGACCCCCTCACCCCCAAAACCAACCTCCACGAAGGAATGAAAGCCGTCGCCGAGTGGATTAAGAACAGCCGCCTGAAGCTAAACTCGGACACACAGAACTCCTCATCCTCGGTTCCACCCCCTCGGCCTGGGACAACTCCTGGTGGCCGACCGCAATGGGAACAGCACCGAAACCCACCGACCATGCATTTACTCTGGGGTTTTTCCTCAACTGTACTCTCTCCATGACAATGTGGGTCAACACCGTCTCGTCCTCCTGCTTCAACACCCTCTGCATGCTCCGCAAGATCTACAGGTGGATCCCCACCGAAACAAGAAGAACGGTCACCGAGGCCCTCGTCAGCAGCAGGTTGGACTACGGAAACGCACTCTATGCAGGAGCCTTGGCCAAACTCCTAAAACGACTACAACGCATTCAGAGCGCCTCGCCATGCCTGGTCATCGACATCCCCCGCCACAGCCACATCACACCCCACCTGAAAGACCTACACTGGCTCCCCGTCAACAAAAGGATCACCTTCAAGCTCCTCACCCACACACACAAGGCAATCCACAACACCGGACCAGCATACCTCAACAAACCTCTCACCTTCAACACCCCCAACCGCCAGCTCCGCTCTGCCGACCTCTCCCTCGCCACCGTCCCCCACATCCGAAGAGTGACCTCCGGCGGCAGATCGTTCTTCCACCTTGCGGCCTAGACCTGGAACACCTTCCCAATCCTACTTTGGCAGACCCAGGACCTGCTAGCCTTCAGAAAACTACTCGATACCTGACTATTCAAGCAGTAGCGGCATCCCCCCCCAACGCCTTGAGACCCCCACGGGTGAGTAGCGCGCTTTACAAATGTTTTGATTGATTGAATGATTGAGTATTTCTATCTACATGTGGCCTCTAGCTTTGTGGTATTTTCAGGGAATGCAAGATTTTGGCCAAACGTATTCTATTTGAGACCAATTGCTGCAGACCTGTTTATTGTGCAACGTTCTATCTGTGGGATCAAACAAGGAATTCCATGGCTTTTATCTTTGTGTTAAGAGAGGCGCCTCCTGTGACCTGTTATTTGAAAGGTGTAGGTGCGGGTTGCAGAACCTGTCTTATCATGTATCTCTGACTCAGGGTTGATGCGGGGGTCACCTTGGGGAAAATAATATGCCAGTCACTGGTGTCATTTTTCTCGACATTCTCAATAGCTTGTGTACAGTTGTCATTATGTACAATGGTTTTGCTTTTACAGATATTGACAGTGTTATGTATCACTAGAACATGACATACATTGACATCGCTGTTATTGGTAACAATATTATCGTTTGTACATAGATTATGGCATACATTGACATTGCTACTGCTGGTATCATTGCTGTTGTGCAGGCATAGATTATGACATATTTTGACACTGTGGTTATGAGCATTGACATTTTCATATAGGCCAGGTTTTGGCATTTATACGTATTGTCGTTGTCTGGACTGCACACATCATGGTACTCACTGACATCCTATTTACCCATTACAACAATTGTAAACCCTTGAGTGCTAGTAATTCTATGACAATTTGCTACCCATAGCAACATGCAGGATGTTAGACTGGGGTGTAATTTGTTGAGTCATGTGTGCTTCCACCACAACCAGTTTTAACTTCCTCAGGTGATCCACTGACTAAATACCATGAGTGGAAGGAGTATTTTCTCAATTATATTGACACCATTGAATATATGATGAGTTGTCGCAAGGTCCTCAAGGGCTGATAGTATACAATGCCATGAAGAAAAAAACTTGTAGTTCAGGTGACTCTAATGTATTTCAACATGCATTAGAAGATTTGGATAAATCTCATTGCACTTATTTGTGTATTGCGATTGACAGGCACAACTTTTTTCAGGAAAAAAAAGAACACATTGGACTCTGTGGAAGACTATGTCTCAGCCCTGAAAAGGTTTGCCCTTACATGTATGCATGGGGGCATATGGGGGCTATAGCCACCGATTTACCCCACCCCCACCCCCGGGGGCAGAATGCCCACTAGGCAATAGGGACTATTTGTTTTGTGTAGGGGCAGAGGCAGCCTAGAAAGGGCATGCCAATGCCCCAGCCCCCCCCCAAATAAAATTGGCACAATCTTTCTGCCCCCTTATGGGGCATATTGGGGCAATAGCCCCTGATCTGCCCCCCAGGGTGGCAGAAAGTCTGCTAAGCACCAGGGACAATTTCTTTTTTAGTGTGCAGAGGTGGGGGTTGCCCTGTAGGGGCATGCCGATGCCCCCACCCTCTCCCCTCCAAAAAATGGGCAGTCTTTCCGACCCATCCTGAGTGGCAGCTATGGGCAACAGCCCTCATGTTGCCTCTTGGGGAGCAGAAAGCCCACTAGACGCCAGAGACTATTTTTACTTTGTGTAGGGATGGTGTCTAGGTGCCTTTCCAATGATACCTTCCCCATGTGTTATTTTGCACGGGAGCTGAGATAGCCCAACGAGCACCAGAGCAGTGAAAGTGAAATTAGCCAATCGGCTCATTTTACTTTCAACATAATGGCATCAGCGCACCAATCATCATTATACTCAATAAAAAAGCCTTGGGTGGTTGAGAAGATCTTCTTCTGCTCCCGAGGTTGAAAAGCTAAAAAGGTAATGGGTAGGAAATTTGTGCCATACCTTTTTGTGTTTCATTTATATTTCATGGTTAGTCTCTGGAAGCAGTAGGTTAGCATGTGCCTGTGTATAGTATTTTCAGGGTGCTTTGTAGCATCTTTGTATTTTGCTTCCTTCTTTTCTTCCGGTTATAGAGTTGGCTCTTTCTATGGATGCCCCCTGGTGCTTTGTTCTGCTCTGATAACCATTGCAGTACACCTTTCGAAAACATTCCTGTGTGTCTGCACTTCATGTGCCTAAAGTAGTGTTGAAGCTTCCTACATTCTCACTGATATGAACAACGGTGCAAGGACAACAGATGAGGTGCCAATAGTCTGATTATTTGTTGATAATCTTAAGTCTTACATTCTTTATCCATCTCTGCATTTCAGCCCTTGCATCTGGGTGCCTCCGTTGGGCTTACTTACCAAACATATTGTTTGGATTGTGCTTGGTAGTTAACAGTTGTCAAGTCAAACTTGTTCCAGTAATTACTACCTTAAGAATGAAGTAAAGTGGGGGCAGAATATTGATATGCGGGCTGAAAAGTTGTGAAAAGAGGCTGAGGCACTCATTCTTTCATGGTCAGAAATACTGATGCAGTATTCCTCACCTGAAACTAATGATACTACAGGCATCAGAAATTCTGGGATGCCAGACTAAAAAAGTATTATTCGTGGGTCATTTAGTGTACCCTAAAAATGGGGAATTAACACGAGTCTGCATTTCTGCACCCAGTCCCCACATTATTTCCATGTTTTTGACCAGCTTCTTACCTGTAATTTTCACCAGCATTTTGCTGGTGAAATGCTGGGAAAACACTGGACATTGACTCATAACTCTGCTAATGAAAAAATTAGAAATGTCTCAATACTTTCAAAGAAGCTGTACAATTTGACAAGAAAATAAAGTATTCACAAGACCAACCTCTGGAATTCTGGAGATGTTTCTTCTGATGATATTAACTTTCCTAAAAAGCTTAGTGATACAACCTCCTGAGGCAGTCCTACTTCCTTTGAAAGTTATTCATCCATGTCGGACTTTCTAACGCAGCAAGCTTCATTTGAAAGTTGTCTCCAAATGAAAGGCAATATCTGAAATAGTCTTCTTCATGAACCCTGTAGGTGTTGCTCCTCAGAAAATTCATAACATATCGATACGCTTGCTGTCTGCTCGCGGGTCTAGTTCTTTACTTGGATTAACCAACAAGTAACTGTTGAGTTTTTCAGTTTGAAGAAATCAATGTTTCAGGTTGATTGCTAGAGGTAATGAAGATTGTTTGTTCCCGCAATCTTTACTGTTTCGGTCTCCCAAAACCTATAAATCTAATGGAAAACTGCAAGCCTGGAACATACTACATCGACCATAACCAGAGGGCTGTGTCCATATGATGTTCATAACACTTTGTTAAGGAATTATTTCAGTAAGAGTAAGGACACCCAATAACATCCAAAAAATCCAGAAAATGGTTTTAAATATGGCCTCATGGTTTGTGGGCATAAACTATTTCAGTGCTACCACTACAGTTTCTTCATTGCTTCCTTAGCTATGGATTTATGTGTTCAGCTCTTTCTGAAATTCAGAATAATGTTGGTAATTTTGGAAGTCTCTCCCAGGAATCAAATGCCTGAGTTTATGTGTGAGGGTCTCTTGTGATTTCTGCCAACTTTGCCAATTGCATCTTTCCACCTTGATCTAGCAAAATAACAAAAGAAAGGTTATTAAGAAATGGGGCTGACTAGTGTAAGAACAACAAGCAAATATTGAAATTGGAAGTGCTTGCTTAATTAGATCTCTGAAATTAATGTTGGAGCCAAGCAAGACAAATAAATTATTAGGATTGAAGGACTTCAAAATAATGCAGAGCCTATACTTACTATATCACCAAACATGTTCATACAAAAAAATAGAGAACCTACTGTGTGTATGTGTGTGTGGGGGTTATACTTAGCAGGTGTTTTACTGTAAATACCCATTTAAAACTGAATTGGCAGTGTGACATTAATAATGGGATGTGAGACCTCCAATGTAATAAACATTATTGTGGAGTGCATTTTTCCTGGTGTAGTATTTCCCTAACTCCGAGCTTCAAATTTCCGAATCTTGATGGTTTCTCTGCAAACCTCTCACCAGAACAGCCAGTTGTGAATAAATTATGAATAAATGGGAACACAGTGTAATTGGCTCTTTTTCGGTCTGGATTTGACAGCACAATAGACACAGAGGGGGCTTTGGCTCTACACCTTTCATCCACTGGTTTTCTTCAGTCACCTATTTCAACCTCTGTCTTGCAACGTTGTCAATCATGTCTTAAATCAGCCTTCTGGAGTGGATATTTTTGACTGCTTCTATTGGCTATTTAGAGGTATCCTTTCACCCCAACTCTAGGGCTTTCATTGAGTAACAATAGCCTTTTCTGTGCATTCCTGCTAGCTCCCTCCCATGTACCTCAACCTAATGAGTTAACATTGAATGTTTTATCACATTTGTTAGACCTGGCATCCTTGGTGTGGTTTCCCCCTATCTTTTTGCCTCTACCTCCTGTATTTTTGAAGCTGTACTGGATTTCGTTTTTGAAGGTTTAGATGCTTTGGGCACTTTGCCACTGCTGTTCAGTGTCAAAGTGCAAGTGCTCCCTGGGTAAATTGTTATTGTGATTGGTTATCCATGATTGGCATATTTGTATTACCAAGAAGTCCCTATTAAAGTGCACTGAGAGTACCAAGGCTGGTGATTCAAATGCTATGATTGGGCCTGCAGCACTGATTGTGCCACCCACAGGAGTAGACCTAAAATGGTGTCTCAGACCTGCCACCGCAGTGCCTGTGTGCAGTCTGTGAACTGCCATGTCCTCCTGGTCAGTGTCCCCACTAGCCAGGCCTAACCCTTCCCTTTCTGTACACATTGGTCACCCCTATGGAAGGCCCAAGGTACCCCCGTGTGCAGGGTGCAGTGTATGTGAAAGGTAGAACATGTACTCGTGCAGGTGACATGCTCCGGTAGTGAATTACAGCCATTTTCGTTTTTCACTATTGTATGGCTATCTTGCCCCATAGGCTATCATGGGGAATGCTGGCTACAGTGGCTACCAGCATATCTTCCCATAGGAGCAATATAGACATAAAAGTCTAGCATCCCTGAACTCAGAATTTAATAACACATCTTTTAGGAAAGGTTGTTTTTAAATCCTGTGTTTGAGAACAGCACTTTTAGAAAGTTGCTCTTCTCTTGTCTGACCTTTCTATGTGCCTTGGCCTGTTTGTGGATTGACTGTCTGGTTTGAGAGTGACAGGGGCTGGGAGCCCCCAGGAGGCTGGTTGAGTCAGCCCTAGGCTGAATGACTGCATCTGCATCTTGAGTGGTGGGAGGGGATAGCACCTCGGCCTGAATAGGGTTGTGCCTGCCTCCCACAATGCTGGCTCCACCTCCTGCTGGGCGGCTGACAACCCTGCCCCTTTCCCTGAAAGGAAAGGAGAGGCCAGGAAAACAAAGTGCTCAAGGAACACCCAGAACTGGTTCAGACCAGGCTCAGAGCCCTACTGCACAAAGGGAACAAAGACTTTTAGGGGAATAAGTACAGGACCCCGGACTACAGAAAATTAGATCATCCTGGAATCAAGAAGGAACCTCTGCCAAGGAGAAAGCTGAAACTGAAGAAGGAAGACTGGCCTGCTGTTGCTCTACTGGACTGACCTGCTGTTGCTTTGCTGCTAAGGAGAGGGGAATAACTTTGCTTTGTGCTGTGTCCCCTTGCTGTAAGGAATCTCCAAGGGCCTGAGAAGAGCAGGCTCCCTGTTAAGAAGTCCGAGGAACAAAAGGACTTCACCCCCAGCTTCCCTGAACTCTGTCCTTCCTAGAGTGCTTGGGCCAGTTGTTGTGTCTCTTGAAGTTGTACCTGTGTTAGGAAGCTGGAAACCAAGATTTTAAAGACTTTCTGCAAGTTTTATCGCATTGCTCGCTTGCGGAGCGCATCCCGTCAGTGCAAGGAAATTCCCGCCGCTACGAAGGTCGAGATCGTCGCCAGAGTCGTCGCATCCTTCGTTTGTGGGACGCACCAGTCCGGTGCGGGAAGATTACCGTCACTGTGAGCACGTCGCAGAGCCTGTCGTCACTGGGTGAGATCGTCGCACCACTTGCTTGCGGACCATATCACTTCACTGCGAACCTCGTCGCAGAGCCATCGCATCAAGGAGCTGCGAGCGGAAAATCACTGCTGGACCACTCATCGTAGCCCCCGAGATCATCGCAGCCCCCAAAGATCATCGCATCATGCCTTTGCAAGCTTTTTCACTACGGAACCTCCGCACCAGAATCCATACAAGGTATCGCCTCTCTCCCCATACAGACCCGATTCACCGCAACACGCCCGCTACATCCAGCGGGGTTGTCGCATTGCTCCCCAAGGTCTCAGGAGTGATGCATCGCTTGTTTTCCAAAGCACCAGCTTCTGTTTTGGAACGTTGTCGCATTTAAAGGTACTGTTGGCTAAACGTGGCGCAACTGTGAACTTTTCACGCAACTGTGGATTATTTTAACGCACCCGTAAGAACTCTTTTGAAACCATATTCTTGAACTGTATATGTTGGATTTTTGTTGTTTTGGTCTTGTGTAGTTTACATTAAATACCTTTATTTTTCTTAACTGTTGTGGAGTCAGTTTGTGATGTTCTCACTGTGTTACTGTAAGTGTTGGAACAAATACTTTACACATTGCCTTTGATAAGCCTCGACTGCTCGTGCCAAGCTACCAAGGGGGTGAGCAGGGGTTATTCTGACTAGAAGCAAGGGTCCCTATTTGGGTAGTGGTACCTACCTCTGCCAACAAGAGACCCCCAGTTCTAACAACATTCAACCCAGACCTATTAGATTTGCCAATATTTGCTCTCTGCATGGCAGTCATTATTGTCTAATATGCCTGTCATCTAGAACTGTGTGCACTTAGTTGTGAGCCATTAACAATGATAACCTCTTCTGCTATAATCTGTGAACATTCAGTATGAAGAAAAGTTGCTATATGTCCATTGCAAATGTTGCTTGACTCTAAAAATTCATAAAAATATAATCTATTTTTAAAACATGATTTTGTTTGTGTTCTTTGATTTCTCATTTCACTGTTAGGTACTGTTAAATGCTTTACATTCGTTTCCTTTGTTTAAACCTTGCTGCTCGAAGCCATAGCTACCCAGGGTTGAACTTAAGGTGTTATAAATGAGTCTGACTGGACCCAAGACAGTTTTTCTTGGGTCAGACAAGACAGTTTTTCAACATGTATTACACATTATGTCCACACATCCATACCATATAATACACCCAGATCCTCACATTGCTTTTGCTGAATGGAAAAGGGAAAGAGAACTCATCAGACAAGTTGTGCAATACCACTAAATTGAGATATTGCCATAGGTTTGACAAATTGCCATGGTGTAAAGCTTAGTGGTAAAGAGACAGCTACATAATTGAAGGCTAACCTTTTTGTTAATCATATGTCTCATTTAGAAGATGGAGAAGGGTGATGTTACCAGTTGCCAAGGAAACACTGGCTTTACCCTAGGAAAACCCTCTTGAAGTACCCAGAACAACTAGAATTATGCCAGAGCAGCTGAACTGATACGGGTGGTCCCTCTAACATGATTCCCACCTGTGTTGTTATCTGTGGGAGTCCAGCATGTAAATTATGGTTGTCCCTGAAAGGAAAAGACAACAAATGTCCTCTGCCAACTGGGAAAAAAAATAAGCATTTGTGGGGTTATTAGTTTTGTTTTTTATCAAGGAATGCTCCAGCTTTGGGGTTTTGTCTTTGGGGAAAATAAAAGTTCTGCGATATCCACCATGCTGGTGTAGCATAGCAGAACTGCCAAAAATAGCTACTGGCATGGATTGGGTGCACCTTAGTGAAAAAATGTCACAACTAAAGTGACAATTCATGATTTTTCCATCATATAGAGGCCAGTCCATCAAACAAAGATTAGATTCTGATTTTCGCTTTCATTGTCTTCTCCTGATTGAATACCACACTTTCTGTCATGTGGCTACATACTGAAAATATTCAATGGGCAATGTTTCTGTTTTTTATCTGAGCAAATACTGCTCAAATCACTCAGAATACGTCACAAAACAACTACGATCAAAAACAATTATATTTTACCTTTCAAAGTGCTCATATTGGATGTATGCTGCTGGTACATTCATAGAAGTATCAGTACAGCTATTTTGAAATTCTCCTCAAGAACTAACTATAACTGCTAGGCAATATGTGCTGATGTTTATGAAGTGGCCAAGTTAATGCACTCTTACTCTATGCAGATTAGGGTGTTAGGTTCTACTTAATATACCTCTAAAACATTTTCATACATAAGGTGCGTGTCACTGACACAGTCAGATGCTGACTGACAATTACCTAAACCTAGTTGTAGCAGACCCACCACAATTTTATGGTGTCTGCAGTGTACAAATTCTGCATTGCCCTACTCCACTCGCTTTTTCGAGGTCTGCTTCGTATGCAAGAGTGTGGAGACCAAAAGTTGTTTGACAGCTTTCAGCACACTTTTCAATATTTGCTATAGTACTGCATCCCTTGCGAATATCCCAGAGGATATGTGGGACCGCCCAACTCCCTACCAAAGGGAACAAAGCACGAAGACCACCAAATATGTGGATTTAAACTTCGTCTGACTGACCTAGGAGACAATGCCAAGTCTCTTTTACAGATGATCTCAGAGCAACTGCCTTCGTTTACAAGGTCCTCATCCAATTAAAACAGGTTGAATACCCCTACATCAATATGATAGTATGCAAAGTATAGCCCCATTCTATCACATCAATGTGTGCTCAATGTGAGTTTTCGCAAGTTTGCAATTCCAGTCTGTTAAAAGCCTACCATTTCTCAAAATACACAAATAGAGTGTTTGTCTACCTTTTATACTTAGCCCTTTTTTTTTTATTTAAAAGAGGTATTTGTCATAATTTAACACGGTGCATAGTGTTCAAAGTATCGATGTGTGTTTGTGTGCATGCGCGTGTCTGTGTGCATATGAGCACACCAAATACAGACACTCCCTGACTGCATTTCTTTGTGAATTGCCTAGAGGTTATTTCACACTTCACAGGCCCCTGATCAATGCTATCACTGAAGGAGGGGAACGTGTAGACCACCAGTGCAGTGGCAGCCAGCATGGGGGGGAGCAAGGCTCACGGAATTCTTCATGAGAAAAATTGGGCAAGAGGCCTTCCTAATTTACTCGATGCCAGCCTCTTGAAAAGAAGGGAATGTACTTACACCAATCCAGTTGTGTGCACAGTGATGTTCTATCTCCAATGTCAACATGCTTGGGTTCACCTACATGGATGCTGCCCAATGTTAGAAGAGATCAGAGAGCAAGGCACAATTATCAGCGAATTTGTTTTATCTTCATATTCCTGGCTGGTCTTGACACCTCATTGTATTCTCTATCCACTCTCAGGAGGTGTTTAGCAGCATATAACAGGTTGAGTAGCGTGTTTTGTGTTGTTATTCAGCTCATTCTAACAGCGCCTTCACCTATCGCGCCAACAAGACAGCATTCCCACTAGAATTAGTTTTTTTGCAGTGAGGAAGGTGTGTGCCAATGCGTGGATGTAAGTGCGTTTGGTGTCTATGTAGTTTTGTGGATTTGTGAACATGCATGCTTTTGAAGCTAGAGGGAACTGAACTGAACAGCTGTACTTCAAATACATTTTCTCTGATTAGAATTTTTTTTAAAAAGCTAATGTAAATATCGTGCCATATTAGAGTGAAATCTTTGCCCTGCTCATGTTTTCCTCCCACGCTTCTGGGAGATGATTGCTTTAAGTGAGGGACTGGTACAAGAGATCACTGTCAGTTTGCTGAAAATATACACCGCTCTGCTCCTCCAAATCCCTTCCAGTTATATTTGGCTTTATTCCAGGCTTTTGGCTTTAGGAGAGACACTATTATAAAATGATAGTTATGAGGGAATTAACAGTCATGTTTAAGCAGCTTATTACCCTTCCACCGAACGAATTAATATATTAAGTAGCAACTTCAGAGGCAGTGACTCATTTAGAAACAATGGAAGACAGGCTTTCTGTGATGAATTCAACAAAATTAACTGAGATGTCGAAATACTTTATTGTCTGAGAGAGAGAGAGAGAAAGTGTGGACCATAAATGAAGATTCCTTCTATCATTTCAAGGACACATGTGCGGGGCTAATGTCTTTCAAACGATTTAAGCTCATTTTCTACCAGAAAACGAAGACACACTAAAATTAAAACTTTCCGTTTATGACTTTAAACTTTTACAATTTCTACTATATTAATTGGCTTTCAGGTTTCCGGTGTGGTCTTATTTTTATGCCTCAGAGAAATGGCGCGCATTCTAGAGCGTGCTGTGTTTCAGTGAGATGGGAAGCAGTGGTTCAGGCACGTAATTGCTTTTAGAATGTCCGCCAGAAAACGCCGGAACTCGCGCGCTAGGTGCACGTGCTGCACATTTCCCAGGGCATGCATCACAGCTCTCATACCTCCTGGCCAATGCTTACCAAAGCTTGCTTTTCGACAGCTGTGGCCCACTACAGCCATGCTAGAATTTATTTTTGTGCAATATGTTGTAAGAGACATGCATAAAAATATTGACGGACATGAAGAAGGAATCAAACAAATCAGAAAAAACTGTGTATTAAGAAAGCATAAAGGTTGCTGGCAGATTCCACAACCGGAAAGCACGGAAAGTCAGGCAAGGTAGGATTCGTTGGTATTTGAGTAAAGACTGCACTGGTTTCCCCACCGTAAAGTTGCCCTCTCCTCCCTCAGGGGCGTCCATGACCTCACACCTCAAGAAGTGGCTACAGCCAATTGTTAAATATTGGAAGGACTATAACTAGATGCTTCCACATGGACTACTTTATTTTTCTCACATGTGAGCGGCAACAGCATGACCTAGCCTAAAAAAGGGGGCAAAGTCTACAGCTTTTCTTTCAATAGATAATAAATGCCTGAATTCAAATATGGAGTCAGTCCCTCAGGAAGATGAAAACGCTGAAATAACCTCTGTGATTCCTCATTACAGAAAAGTCTTGGAAGTCTAGAATGCAGCATCCAACACCTAAAGGAGGATCCGCCTGGCACTTCCCTCATTACCCTGCATACAGGGGTCAAGCAGGGTCTGCAACGGCAGAAATAGGAGCCCAAGAATCCACTTTTCTGTCTGCAGATTTAATTCCCTGGCCTTTCACTCGCAGTGAAAATGATTTAATTTGAGGGACTCATGATGGGACAAGGGGGGTCAACACTGTGCTCTTGTAGGGGAGCCAAAGGATGAGTGATGTCATTTTTGCTGACATTTTGGTAAATTGAAGTCCATGGTAATCTCTACCAAGGTTTACACCAAAGTGTAATTATAGCAGATTCTACCAACAAACTTCAACTAAGACCTATATTATTGGGTTGCAACAGTGGCGGTTTCTGTGCACGGGCGTCGGGGCTCCCCCTCTTTACTTGCACAGTAATTAAAGCAAACATTATCATTATAATGTTAAATCTGTTTTTTTTAATTTGAAAAATCACCCTTATAAGTTTATAGAACGAGGAGGGGCACTGCCTGCTTCACTCGCCTACACCAGCGTTGTTGCTGTGCTCAGCGATAGCAATGCAGGCACGTGACTGGTGACGAGTTTAACACAGCGTTTTAATTGCTCTCCTGGGTATGCCGAAAGTCTAAGCATGTGCCGGGCTGACGATCTCTTGGCCCTGAGGCCTGTCAGGTCATCAGCTTGGCAGAGACCTAGCAGCATTCACGCCCAGTCTCCACCCCCTGATGGCGTGGAGGTAAAGTTAGACCCGGGCAATTTGAATTGAAGCCCGGTTTCTCTAAGCCTCCACGTCAATCAGGGAGTAGAGAGAGCGCTCTCACCCCGCCCTTTCCCAACTTGTTACAGGTTGGGAAAGGATGTAGCAGGTGGGAAGGCAATAAATCGAGACTGCGCAGACTCCATTTGAGTGGCATCTGAGGCAGCGAGTGCTTCCACTTATGAGAGTTCGGTCTTCGGTGACACTTAATCAAATGTGCATGCCGTGAGTGTGTCTGTTCCGGCAGACACATCTTGCTGCAGTGCCTGAAGCTAGTGAGCTGCTAGAGAGATCGAAAGCACTGCAGGTTCCTGTCTTCATGATGCATGTGAAGGAGTCGGCCCGAAAGCACTGCAGGACAGTTCCTGTCATCGTGACGCATGTGAAGGAGTCAGGCCGAAACTCAGAAGTTTACCAAGTAAGGACCGCAACAAGAAATTGACAGCTGCCGAGCCCAGGCCCATCTTATTAGTTGCATTTGGTCCATCCATTGTACGTGGAGGTGTACTACAGCAGGCTTTGGGAGGAGGTGGGGCACCTAAAATGATGGGGATCCCATAAGCAAGGGCATATTATGGAAAAGTCTATTTGTCAGAAGCACAGCACCATTTCTTTCGAAATCCGACACTATTTTAAAACATATCGTGTCCTGTTTAAATGAGTTACAATTTCCAGTGGTACTAATATAAGCTGGCACACATGCTGTTAATTAGAAAATTGAGATTATAAGAGTGCAACATTCACTTATAATGTTTGCTTGAAAAAATGTTTTACAAGTTGCTTTTGGTGGAATAAGTACATGTATTTTTATAAGTGCCTAAGGAGAAACTCTGTGAACCAGAGTATTCAGCAAAATGTGCAGTGCAATTATTATGAATATTACATCTGCCTTTCAACATGCATGCACCTACTTTTCACTCACTACTCTCAACTTTGTTCATTTCAAATGACAAGACTGCTTACGTGTGGCATGCCCTTGTTTTGAGTGTATTTTCGTGTTACATTAAAATGCATATGAGTGACACTTTACCACAAGTTGAGAAAACTAGTTATGCATATGTAATGACAAAAATTTCAGAAAGATTCTGAGACACCTTCAGTTATTTTTACTTTTTTAGCCAACAGCAAAGTTGCATTCTGATATTTGTAGTTTTGATCTTGGTGATGTCTGGAAGACAAAGAAGTAGATTGGGTTGAAACTTGCATCTATGCCAGCCGCCTGGATAAATATTTGTTTTTAACTTTAGGCAGGAAAGTAGCGGGTAGTAAAGCATAGTTTTTTCTGAAATACTCAGTTTATTAGTTGACACCAACTGCTGGGGGCATGTATAGTCTGTCAATCAGCCCTTGTTGGTCTTTTGCTCAAACTTACAAAGTCTACTTCTGCTTTACACGTTAGCATTTCCTAATTATTTTTTGTTATTCACTATAAAATTAAGCATGCATTGTTCCTCTCTCATGGCTTTGTGTTGAGATCCATATTACACATGCTACTATTTCAGCAGCAGGATGAGAAGTAGATTTTGTACTCTAAAGTCATTTGCTAAAGGAGTAAACATTTCTAGGAAAGCTATTTGTTTTTGCTCTTTTTATTAAAACAAATTGAGCTGAAAAATGCAGCTTTTTTATTCCACTTTGGTTATATACGATTTGCACAGGAAACAGCCACTAACCTCCTCAAAAAGTCTGTGCCATTCTTACACACACCAAGCCCAGCCTCACACCTCACAAACGTCACCAGCCGCCACTGGGTTGCAAGCTCCATGCACACTTACTACTAAGGGTCTCGTTTATGGGTTTCTTGACGTAGGGCAGTTCAGCAGGCCTTGTTGCTGCGCTGCCCTATGGCAAAATAAATGGGCAGGAATGCACCATATCTATCAGATATGTTTCATTCCTGTCCTTTTCCCTGCACCAGTGCACAATGAGCTGCTGTGCTCCAATGCAAATTAGAAAGAGGTGAGCAACCCAATATACCCTTGCGGGCTTGGGCAGATACACTATTATAGAATTAGGCCAGCAAGTGATTTTGTTTGTATTGTTGGAATTCAGCCAATATGAGACTTGGATCAAATTGAGTACTCACACTATTCTATATTAGTGGCTGAAGTAAATCAATTACAAAACAGACAAATAATGTTACCGCACTAACATTATTAAGGATAATAATACTACAAGAACCAGGTTTTGAAAAAAAGTTTTTTTGTTTACTTAATGTCATAGAAATTCATCATATATCAAAAATGGGGTACAAAAGAATGCATTGAGGATATACAGGGCGTATATTGAATATTCCACAGGTATATCACACAAAAGTCTAAACTGCTAATGGATCAAACATAAAGATGCCAAATCAACAGGTAAAAAGAAATCAATAATTAATAAATCTCATGCAGAATTAGACAAGGATGTTGACGTTTCGGTCTTCCTGTTGTGCTTTCATAAGACCATCATCAGGACATAAACTTTATTGCATTTGGATGTAGACCCTTCAGAGTCATAACACAAACACTTCCTAGTCAGTGTTGTCGGTTGAGGGGTTATGAATGATTCAAACCCTTGGTCGAAGTCAAGAAACTGCAGCTGTATTTCAACCTACACTTTAAATCTTGATGAAAAAAAGACGTGGGTGAGACGTTTACAGTTCGAATAGTGGCACTCAATGTGTCGTCACGTTTTTCTTTAAATCTTGATGAAAAACAGACGTGAGTGAGACGTTTACAGTTCGACGAATCAGCTGTTTCGTCTGAATATGCTGCCACGGCCGATCGAGTAATTGAAGTTTTCATTAGCGCACGATTATTCAATAAAACGTGACGACACATTGAGTGCCAGGCCGAAGACCGCTGTAATGCCAGAAACCGGTCCCCGGAAGCTTGTTTCCTTTCCAGTGAAGAATTGGCTTGGTAGTTTGGTCTGCCCTGTTCCCATGATGCACTGGGCCAGGGACAGACTAATTTGCATATAGCCAGGTTCTGAACTGGGATGGTGCAGTGAGCTAAAAAACGGTGATGGATCAAGCCCTGATCTGTTGACTGGATAGGAGTGTTCTGATTAACTCAGATACTCGGTCCATCACCACCCCCTTTTTGAAATTATTTTGGCCACCATAAGTGTGGAAGGGTATGCTCAGACATGAGTCCCTTGCTCACTGCACCATCAGGATTCAAGCAAGCCGGGCCGAAGACGGCTGTAATGCCAGAAACCGGTCCCCGGAAGCTTGTTTCCTTTCCAGTGAAGAATTGGCTTGGTAGTTTGGTCTGCACTGTTCCCATGATGCACTGGGCCAGGGACAGACTAATTTGCATATAGCCAGGTTCTGAACTGGGATGGTGCAGTGAGCTAAAAAACGGTGATGGATCAAGCCCTGATCTTTTGACTGGGTATGAGTGTTCTGTTTAATTCAGATACTCTGTCCATCACCACCCCCTTTTTGAATCGTTTTGGCCACCACAAGCGTGGTAGGGTATGCTCAGATGTGAGTCCCTTGCTCACTGCACCATCAGGATTCAAGCAAGGCGGGCCAAAGACAGCTGTAATGCCAGAAACCGGTCCCCGGAAGCTTGTTTCCTTTCCAGTAAAGAATTGGCTTGGTAGTTTGGTCTGCCCTGTTCCCATGATGCACTGGGCCAGGGTCAGACTAATTTGCATATAGCCGGGTTCTGAACTGGGATGGTGCAGTGAGCTAAAAAACGGTGATGGATCAAGCCCTGATCTTTTGACTGGGTATGAGTGTTCTGTTTAATTCAGATACTTTGTCCATCACCACCCCCTTTTTGAATCGTTTTGGCCACCACAAGCGTGGTAGGGTATGCTCAGATGTGAGTCCCTTGCTCACTGCACCATCAGGATTCAAGCAAGCCGGGCCGAAGACGGCTGTAATGCCAGAAACCGGTCCCCGGAAGCTTGTTTCCTTTCCAGTAAAGAATTGGCTTGGTAGTTTGGTCTGCCCTGTTCCCATGATGCACTGGGCCAGGGTCAGACTAATTTGCATATAGCTGGGTTCTGAACTGGGATGGTGCAGTGAGCTAAAAAACGGTGATGGATCAAGCCCTGATCTTTTGACTGGGTATGAGTGTTCTGTTTAATTCAGATACTCTGTCCATCACCACCCCCTTTTTGAATCGTTTTGGCCACCACAAGCGTGGTAGGGTATGCTCAGATGTGAGTCCCTTGCTCACTGCACCATCAGGATTCAAGCAAGCCGGGCCGAGGACGGCTGTAATGCCAGAAACCGGTCCCCGGAAGCTTGTTTCCTTTCCAGTAAAGAATTGGCTTGGTAGTTTGGTCTGCCCTGTTCCCATGATGCACTGGGCCAGGGTCAGACTAATTTGCATATAGCCGGGTTCTGAACTGGGATGGTGCAGTGAGCTAAAAAACGGTGATGGATCAAGCCCTGATCTTTTGACTGGGTATGAGTGTTCTGTTTAATTCAGATACTCTGTTCATCACCACCCCCTTTTTGAAACTTCAATGGAACAGACACAGGACTGCATGGAATATCAAACTAACCACTGAAAAAGGACTACTTACATCACAAGACAGATTGAAAGTAAAACAGGATGACCTTCATAGAAATAGACATAGGACTACATAGATACCTATGAGGTTCCTTACAAAGGAAGCGGCCGTATTGGAATGATCACTACCCAAGGGCACATCACATAAACATCGACCACCTACCTCTCTTTTTTTTTCAGGTTAGATTCTCTAAATGATCAATCTCTTTGCCTCTTTGTCCCTGTCCTTTACCTAGCCTACGCCTCAGCCTACCTGCACTCGACCCCCCTGAATCATTCATTAGGATTACAGATCTAACCGTCTCCCACCTCCAGACCAATATCCAACCGCTACCACAGCAGTTACCTACACCCAAACACATAACACCACACAGCACAGTCCCTTATAAGAGCCCATACTCATTAGCCTCTGACCTTTTTGCTTCCGTCTTTCCCTCCTCCCCCTCTCTCTCTCTTTGGACCCCGCCTGGCCCCAGAATCCCTGAGTCCCTGAGTCTCTTGGGTGCTTCTTCATCTTCACCTACCCGCCCACTCATACCATGAAACTCACAGGCACTCACACACATAACATCATCTACCCCCCTGGCCTCTCAAAAAAATCGGCCAAACGGTTCAAACACAACTTCATCAAATCGCACCCTGAAACCCTCTTCGTTGATCCCTACTTCTCACCACGCAACGGACACTCAACCATAGACATCATCTTTCACACTAAACGGAGAGCACAATGGAAGAAAGTACTCTTAGCTACTTTTCCTATCTCCTCCACTAGAAAATCGGCACACGGTTTAGCTATTTATATTGCCCCTTCCCAACTCTTTCAAGCTACAGCAACAATCACTATCTATATCAATGGTATCATCCTCATACAACCCACTGACTGTAGTTTAAACCTCACAGCCAACATCTTCCCTATCATTAAAGAACAAGTGGATAAACTGCAAATTGCTCCACTTCCCACCTTCACTCTCACCGACACTAGTAATGATGATACAGCCCTATTCCTCCCTCCTCTCCCCCCCCTCCCATCCATCGCAGGCTTCTGATTCTTATGACCCATCTGCTTTCGCACCCCCATTTACCCGGACGTCCGCCCCCAACTTTACAACAAGAAGCACCACACCGATACAGATCACGCTCCCCCTACCCATCATGGCCGAGGCCGAGACCACTCTTGCACATCACACTACTACGGATACCACTCTAGGCCGGACCATAGCTCCCCACCCTTACCCCCATCTATCCCCCCCTTCTGATTCCTCTCATTCACCTGCTTCCATGACCCCATTTACCCGGACGTCCACCCCCACTTACACTACTAACATCACCACACTGAAACAGCTCACTCTCCCCCTACCCATCATGGCCGAGACCACTCTTGCACCTCACACTACCACGGATACCTCTCTAGACCTGACAATAGCTCCCCACCCCTACTCCCCCTCTATCTCCCCTGCATCATTTTTCCTCACAACCCAGTCACACCTCACAACACCACATCTAACATCGACTCCATACAACTCAACCTATCCCCCTCCAACTCGACTTATCCTAATCACTTACCCCCATTAGCAAAGGAACCCACTACGGGAACCATCATAGTTCCCCCTCTTTCCCCCACTCGCAATATCACACCATTCATGTACTTGACACAAGCCAACCAGAGCACCACAGCTCTGTGCCATGCATGCCACGGTCCATCCCCTGACTTCCCAGACACCAGTTCACCCTCTGAACTACATATGCCTCCCTCCACACCTCCCACTTCTGCCCACCAACATGGCAAACTCTCTATCCAACCATCCACATCAATATCCCTACCACACACGCACACAGCTGCACAGTTGAACACACACACCCCGGTACTAGCACTTTCACCCAACCAGCTGACACCCCAGACACACACACCCAGCGCTTCTTCCCCCCCAACATAACCCCAGCAGACACTAGACTGGATGAGATCATGTCCACACTTCATCTAATCAAAGAAGACCTCCACACTTTTAAAATCATGCTATCGAATCATCCATGGCTCCCAAGATCCAACATTCCTAACAAGTCCCACACACACCCCCACTGAACCCAACACATTGCTCCTAGGTGGGTATCAGTACCCTTCCACAACCTACCCTCCTGCCAATCGTGTACTAACATCCCTCTCTCCGAGACCTATCTTCTCTCTCTCCTGCTCTCCTATGAACCGCCCTCTACTACCACTGATCTTCTCACGTACATACTCATCCCCTCTATCCTTGCAAAGCCCTCAAATCACAACAACAGAGGAATCATCGTCAATAATCTCTGTAAAGTACCACTCATCCAGGAACACACCTCATCCCACGCCACCCCCCGTCTTAAATGCTCACTCCTGAATTGTAGACGGCATCGAAACACGCAACTGACATAGCCGACCTCATTACCTCAACTAACCTTGACCTCATCATTCTCACTGAAACATGGCTTACAGATTCTTCCTCGCCCCTCATCGACATCCTGGTTCCCCCTAACTATGACATCATCAGACTAGACAGGTTGGGGGGCAAGATTGGAGGTGGTATTGCGTGCATACACCGGGGCAACATCACCATAAACAGAGCCATACCCTCGTTACTCCCCTCCTGTGAAAACGTCAGCCTCAACATCAACAGTAATGGTAAACCTGTCTGCTCGCTCCACATCATCTATCACCCACCTGGCGACAACCTCCTATTCACAGAACACCTCATGGACCTGAACACATCACTCACTGGTTGACGAAACACACACATTTTCCTTGGTGACTTTAACCTCTACTGGACCGACCCTAGCGACACAGTGGTCAACAGCCTCAAAAACTTCCTCAACGCCTTAGACCTCAACCAATTGTGCAACAGCCCTACACAAAACAAAGGTGCAATCCTGGACTTAATAATCTCTAAGACTGATTCTACCCATCTGGAATCGATTCTCCCTTGTGACTGGTCCTACCATCACATCATCACCTTCTTCATCAATGAAACAATCAAGCTGACCTCTGCCCAAACTACAAAAACTAAGGTTTGGAAAGGGGACTGAAAAAAGCTCAACGCAAACACCTTACCCGCCTCTAGAAAAATCTACTTCTACCCCCTGCTGGAACTTCTAACGTAACTGACCTCACCAACCACTACCTAAACTCCATGACCACGATAATTAACAAATTTGCTCCCCTACAACTAAAGAGAGTCTCCACGAAAGACTCTAAACCTTGGTTCAACGATCTCCTTAACGAGGACAGACGTTCTCTCAGATGTGCCGAACGCAACTGGAGATCAGTACCATCCGCCAAGCACCTCCTGACCCGAAAAAGAAAGAGAAATGCTTATTTTCGTACAGTCAAATGCACTAAAGTAGACTTCTTTATCCAACAACTTGACCAGGCAAGACATCGACCCCAAAAACTTTTTGAATTAATCAAAATGCAATCTAAGGACCAACCTCAATGACCTCTTGATCTAACACACCCACAACCATCTTATGATGACTTTTCTAACCACTTTAACCTAAAGACGGAGAACATCAAGAAAGATCTCCTCAAGGACCTAATCTCTCACTCTGGCCCCCTCACCAAATCCCCCCCCTACCCCTAAATGCTTCTGGACAAATCCCATCCAAGTTTACCGTGAAAAACGAGCCAACATGGACATACTTTTACTCCTATTCTGAAGATGCTATAGGCACATTTCTCAGTGCCCTCCAATCACCTCACTGACCCTCTCCCAGCTAATGAGGTTAAAGATCTTACACCTATGCTACTACCCATATGGACCAAGATCATCAACAGTTCTCTTCATCAAGGCTGCATCCCGGACTCCCTAAAGATAGGGCACGTGTCTCCCATCCTTAGGAAACCCACAGCTGATCCCATGGACCTCAACAACTACCGCCCTATCTCCAATATTCCCACCCTGGCCAAACTTCTGGAAAAATGTGTTAATCACCAACGGACAAAACATATCGACCACTTCAACCTCCTAAACAAACACCAATCCGGCTTCCGTGCAAATTACAGCACGGAATCAGCCATGACACACATCATTGATGATGCACTTCAACTACTTGATCGTAACGAAGCATGTCTCCTCATCCTATTAGATCTCTCCTCAGCGATCGACACGGTTAAACATGAACCCTTGAGAGATCTGTTGAAACACAGCATAGGTCTTTCAGGACCAGTACTTGACTGGTTCACCTCCTTTCTGCAAAACCGGACTCAAAAATTCAAGATCAACAACACACTGTCCAAACCAGTTCCTGTTATGCTAGGAGTCCCACAGGGTTCCTCATTATCCCCTACACTCTTCAACCTCTTCATGGCACCACTCACCGGTCTTTTAAAAACATCCAACGTGCAATTCCACATGTATGCAGACGAAACCCAACTCTACCTCAAGATCAATATCTTGGACGACATTAGTTTGCTCAACAATACTCTTAAGACCACCCAAACCTGGCTGGCAGTGTATCACCTCAAACTGAATGCCTTAAAAACTGAATTCCTCCTCATTGCTCCTCCCGCCAAAGTCCCACTATGCACAATTTGATAAAACACCTTACAGCACTCGATGTTCAACCAACCATTGTAGACTCAGCGAAATCACTGGGTATAACCTTGGACTGTAACCTCAATATGCAGAAGCATATCAGTAATGCAACGAAGGGAGCAAACTTTCAGATCAATACACTAAGGAAGCTTAAGCCCTTCCTACCTCCAAACGACTTCAATTTAGCGGTTCAGGCCTTAGTTCTACCGTGTCTGGACTATGGCAATGTCTCGTTATGCAGTCTCCCCAAAGCCGCCACAGCCCCTCTTAGAGCCTCCACCAACGCGGCAGCGAGACTCATCACTGGCTTGAAAAAAAGGGTCCACATCTCCCCGGATCTAAAATCTTTAAACTGGCTGCCATTTGAAGCCAGAATCCACCTGAAAAAAGCTTGCATGACACACAAGGCCCTATATCATAGTGCACCCAGCTATCTCACACAAAAACTCACAATATCTGGAGGATCAAGATCAACAAGAAGTGCGGAAAACCTCCTTCTGAAACCACAAAAATTAAATAAGAAAAAAAGTATAATCGTTCCTTTTCAGGAATGGCACCCAGAATATGGAATGCCCTGACACCAGAAATAAGACGGAATCCCTCCACCTCTTCCTTCAAACTGGAAGTAAAAGGCATCCTTATGGCTAAATTTACGTAAACATTGCCTCACTTGACAGTGGAGAACCCCTATTCCATCTATCTCACCTACCAATCTAATGCTTGACTTTTTATATGTACTGTTTTGCTCCACTTATTGTGACACTTTCATCATCAATGTTCTACCATCATCCTTCAATACCGCCTGGTCCAGTCTTGCACCTTATCTGACTTGCCCTTCTATCTGTGATTGTCTTTGCTGCCAATCTCTATGGTCCTGTTTATCCTTAATGTTTGTTCTGCCCTTTGTTCATTTATTAAGCTTTTTGATTTTATTTTTACGGTCCTGCTTATTTTTATTGTTTTGATATGCCTATACACATTTATTGTAAAGCGCTCTGATATATCCTTATTGTTTGATCTGTCCTTTGCTCTTTTATTAAGCTTTTTCATTTTATTCTTACGGTCCTGCTTATTTGTATTGTTTTGATTTGCCTATACACATTTATTGTAAAGCGCTCTGATACTCGTAAGGGTCTTGTTCACGCTATATAAAACTTTCAAATAAATAAATAAATAAATAGTAAGCCATCTAACCCAGAAAATCGATATGATCTACAATAAAATCACCTCAGCGAAGGGCCCTCAGACTGACCCTAAGTTTGATCTTCCACCAGCCAGCCCATTTCTCACATGCTGGAGAACTTCCCATTACTTACTACAGAGGAGACTGAAGCTCTATTAAAAAGCACCAAATCAGGGTTCCAACTGGATCTCATTCCTGCTAAAATAGCCGCCGCACTATCTAAACTACTAGCCGGCCCCATCTGCTCCATCCTAAACAGCTCCATGAAGGAAGGCATTCTCCCACTGGATTGGAAAGCTGAACAGATCCTCCCAGTTAGAAAAAAATCCTAAAATCCCCACGAAAGACGTAACCAACTACCGTCCCATTTCCCTACCTCCCTTACATACCAAAATCTTGGAAAAACACATTAATAAACACTTGTCAGATTTAGCTGAATCCTCAAACTGCCTGGATCCCTCTTAATTTGGATTGTGTCCCAGATATAGTACAGAGTCCGCACTGGTGGCAATCCTGGACAACATCAGAATGCTGTTGGATAACGGTCAAGCAGTACCCTTGGTGCTGCTTGACCTATCCACTGCATTCAATACAATCTCCCACCAGACTCTACTTAGGAGACTGGAAGCCATAGGCCTTACAGGGAACGCATTGAAGTGGATGACCAACTTTCTGTCTGACAGAACTCAGGCCATTAACCTTGGCCCATTTCACTCACAGACCACCAGGGTAACCAAGGGAGTATAAAAGGGCTCATGTTTGAGCCCTACCTTGTTTAACATTAAGTTACTCCCTTGGCGAGACTATTGAGGAAGTTGGGATTTATCCCCATATCCTACGCTGATGACACCCAACTGCTATTCTCCTTTGACAAAACCAATTCCAACATTCAGACCACCTTTGCAGAAAGCATGAAGGTCATCGCGGAGTGGATGAAAGAAAATTTTCTCCAGCTCAATGCAGCTAAGTCAGAGATTAAGCTGTTTGGTGAAGCCCCAGTGAACTGGTCCCCTAGCTGGTAGCCAGAGGATTTAGGTCCTACCCCATGCCCTAAACAGGTGGTAAAAAACTTAGAGTTCGATTAGACCACAAACTCACATTGAGAAATCATGCCTCCTCCACCACTGGAGCATGTTTCCATATCCTTAGCTTCCCAGAGGGGTCTTTCCTTTTCTGCCATTATTAACCTGGAAAACCTTGATTCAGGCATTAGTCCTAAGCTGTCTGGACTACTGTAACGTGCTGCTGATCTCAGCCAGTGAAATCTCCATAAACAAACTCCAGGTGGTCTAGAACACCGCAGCCCGCCTGGTGACCAATGCCCCCTAGAATGGCATCACTCCCTCTTCTTCAAAAATGACACTGGTTAACAATACGGAAGAGGATCAAATTTAAGATCAGTTGTATTACATACAAAGCATTAAACAGCCTAGGCCCCAGTTACCTAATAATACATTTGTTAGTTGTGTTCCTTCCAGACCCCTTCGCTCTGGAGCTAAAGTACTGCTCCAAGTGCTGTGCTTTAAAAAAACCTGCTTAGGTGGTAAAGCCTCTTACCATCTGGCCCCACACTACGGGAATGAACTCCCCGTTCACATGCCTCAATGCACGAACTATCTGCCATTCAGACAGTTGTTGAAAACCTCACTGTTCTGATTTGTAACCTCCTTGGCTTACTATGGCGGTCCTAGCGTGGAGATACCCTAATGGTGTGATTCGGGTACTCTATAAGTAAATAAATAGAAATAGGCCTTGCCAAGGAAGTGACTGATGCTTGTATCTCTGTTGTAGTGTCTGCGCCACCCGTCCCGCAATGGACAATGTTGCTATGTGGCATGCCCCCAGAGTTCGGGCTTGGCCGAAGGGGTACATGAGGGAGGGCACACCCGCTTTGGGTCAGGGATCACACATGCCAACTGTTGTGTGTGTTTCGCTATTAGCGCATCATGCGCCAAATGTCCACCCTCGACCGCAGGGCGAGTTCAGCCAGGCAGGTGCTCTCCATCTGTATCAGCCCTGTCATTACAATGTGCCTACACACACGTGGCTGGCCAGCTTCAGCGCACATCATCACAGTGTCGTAGTCAGGCTTGTGGAAATGCGCAGACAGGCATGACAATGGTGTGCTGTAGGGGTGCAAGTTATGCAACCACGCTGCGCACACTAGTGACTATGCTTGGGGAGAGGGAGGAGCAGCAGTGAGGCTACGTAATACACATTGATGCCACTCATTTGCAACAAGCAGTTCATGTTATACAGGAATCACTAAGTCACACATATCACACACCAATGTACCAGTGAGCTTGCCAACACATCTTGCAGTACGTAGTTTTGACTCATGTCTCTCTGTACTGTCACAGGTGATCGAGGATATGCACTCTGTGCTTGGATGATGACACCCCTCTGAGCCCCGAGCACACAGGCAGAGAGGCAGTACAATTTGGCCCACAAATGCACCAGGGGCAACATTTGGCGTGTTGAAGTCACATTTCAGGTTCACAGGTGGAAGGCTCCTCTATTGGCCAGACATTGTGTGCAAGATGATTGTTGCATGTTGTGTGTTGCACAACATATGTGAACGCAGCAATGCCCCATGGATACGAGTGCCAGATGCACCGGATGATAACGATGATGATTATGATGATGAGGCAGGTGGACCACACCCCACTGCCGCCGCAGCCGGAATAGCCCGTAGGAACACCATCATTGACAATTTCTTCTCATGTTGACGTCACGTTTTGACGGTCCTTAGCAATCATGGAACAGTACGATGAATGACCACAGGCACAGCATGTGCAAATAAATGCATTCCAAGACACATTCCCTGTGTGCATGTCACTCATCTGTACAGGCACTTCACACAGACAAGTGTGGGTGCGACATGTAGTGCTAGCAATTTTGGAATTCGTTGATGGATGGTGGGTGTGTCACCTCTGTGCAGTGAGACTGTTTGGGTGTCACGCATTCGAACTGCCAGTTCTGTGTGTACAGTTGGTACAGTATCCCACTCTTCGGCATTTCACATGGGTCCCAATTCATTGCATTTTGCCTGTCATTTGTAGCCTACAAGTGACAACAGGTCTTATTTTGGGCTCTGATATGTGCCGCCTTGATGCAGGGATGCACCCTGTGACTCAAGACCCAAGACACGGGTGACATGTACGTAAGGGGGAGTAACTGCCCCTACATTATTCCATACTTTCATTATTGTTTGGTCATGGACATGGCACGTCTGTGTGCAGGAGGTGTTGATTGTCCCTCTGCAATGTGAAGGGGAGATGCGGTTTCACAGTGTATTCCATGTATGTTTCTGCATTGGCGTAGTTTACATACAGGATGCATGTCAATGTACATTGTGGCTGTTTATGAGGAGATGCCTATCTGATGCGGGACGATGGTCATTTTTTCTACGTCACGGCTGTTGGGTTGTGCTCGTGCGTTGTCATCTCACTGTTTTTTTCATCTGCTTTTATGAAACACTTTCCCACATGACGCATGGGAATCGCAGGCCTGTCGCTGGTTATTGCTGATGTTTGTTTCACGATTGGCCTCATCGCTACTATTTTCGCGTTGGTGTTTCGCGTTTTTTGGGCGTCGCGTTGGTTTTAACTTGGATATTTGACGCCTTTTTATGAGCCTATCGCATGGTACAGCCGTGTTGTGAATAACCCGTTAACACCGCGTTACTTTCCCGCAATAGACTGCGATGTGCAATGTAGCGTAAAGCTAAATTTGCCGTAATTATCACACATTCTTGAGAATATCCCCCACAGGATTTATTTTGACTTTACCTTGGTGAGCGGAATGTTGGCACAGATGTTTAATCCGAGTTAGCAGAGCACCTAAAAACCTTCCAGGAGGTAACACATATTTTTGAATGTTCAAAGGGCACAGTGCCGAATTCATTTTTCATATCTTCTTTGGGTGTTTTATTTACACTTGTGACCGCTGTTCTGCCGGCCCATCCTTACATTTACACACAGAAAACCCTTGCTGAGAACGCATGAAAAATACACCGCATGCATCAGCGTGCAGCCTTCATCAAAAGAGCCCGGCTGCCCTGACATCCTTCACGTTGCGAAGATTGGGCCTGTGCTAGAACGATGCTCTGTTGAAATGCCTTTGATAGCAGTCTGATAGGGTTTATCACGCATCCGAAAGGGACAGAGCCAGGCTTGAACAACTCTCCTTGACAGAGAAGAGTGTGTGCACAACTGAGAAAAAATTACCTCATTACATCTCACTGCTGTTGCCCTTTGGAATAAAATGAAAGAAGAGCTTGCTCTGGTACCTATGGTGATAAAATTCACTTTCTGGAACATAATCAAGTTCGAGCAGTGAGAAAATAAAAATGGCACGAAGATTATAATATTGCAAGCTTGGAACATCTTGGAAAACATGGCGAGAGCAACAAAAAAGGGGAATGCCCTGTTAGTTCGACCCTTAACTTGAGTAGTTGTTCATTACCGGAAAAATATATTTAATGTTGCCCTTTTGAAGAAATGCATGGTGCACAGTGATGACACGACCACTGAATTATATCGACAAAAAATATCCCTTAAAGTGTCACACACATGTATTGCAAGATAGGAAAGGGCACCTTAAATTGCTGACATTTTAAAAAGCCAATCATTAAAGACGATATGCTTCTCTGTTGCTTTCTCTTTTGTGCTCTCTCTCTCTCTGCACTCCGGCTCTCTCCCTCTTTCTCTCTACCCCAACTCTCTAGCTTTCACATCTCTCTTTATCTCTACGCTCTTTCTGTTTTCTTCCCTCAATTTATATTTCCCTTTCTCTCCACCTTTCTCGCTGTCTCTATCTCTCGCTTTCTCCCCACTAACCTCTCACTTATAAATTCTCATGTCTCTCTTATTTTCTTTCTCTCTTTGTCTCTTTTGTGGGTAGTCTGTCACCCTTCTCTTTCTTGCAGACTCGCTCTTTGCCTTTCTCACTTCTTGCTCACTTCTTTCATTTTGCTTCTCACTGTAACTTAGGGCTAGATGTAGGTATCCAAATACCGGTCGTAATGGCCGAAAATACCGATTTTCGGCCGTTACCAACCGGTATTTGGATACTGAGATGTAGGGCATTTCAAAATACAGATTCGGTAATTTTACCGAATCGGTAAATTTACGGATTCGGTAAATTTACAGATTCGGTAAATTTATAGATTCGGTAAAATTACCGATTCGGTAAAATTACCGAATCTGTATTTTGAAATGTAGGTGGCACTGTAAACAGTGCTACAGGGCTTTAAGGATTCGTTATTTACCACCAACTATTAGTTGGTGGTAAATAACGAATTCCTATGTAAATGCAAATATGTGCATTTACACCTGTGCCATGTGGCACACATACATGCCCTTAGAGCATGTATGTGTGCCACATGGCACACAAGCACTAATCAGGGGTGCAACAGGGTGTCAAAGTGAAACCCTGCCACCATTGACTTTTTAGGTATTTACCGAATCAGTAATTACCGATTCGGTAATTGACATTCATTCCTATGGGCCTTCAGGCCCATAGGAATGAATGGCAAATACCGAATCGGTAATTACCGATTCGGTAAATACCGAATCTTACCGATTCAGTATTTTTTACCGAATTATTATCTACATCCCAAATACCGATTCTGAAATACCGAATCGGTAAAATTTGGTATTTTACAATCGGTATTTTTCGGATAACCTACATCTAGCCCTTTATGTCTCTGTCTATCCACTCATTCATGCTCTCACTTTTCTCCCTTTTCTTCCTTCCTCTCTATTTCCCTTCTATCTTGTTTCTTTTCCACTGCTTGTGTTATTCACTTTTGTTCCTTCCTTCGTTTTTCCAATCTTTTTTGTTACTCACTTCACTTCTACGTCTCTGCCTTTCTCCACCAGACAATTGCTTTCTTCCACACTAGGGGGCTCATTAGGATGGCGGACGGACTTGCGTCCGTCCGCCACCCTAGAGTAGGAGGGACCGTCCGCATGGGCTGCGGCGGTCCCTCCGTGCAAATTAGGATGTGACCGCCACCCTGGCGGTCACATCCTGGATATTTAACATTGCGGCGGGTGCAGCTTCAAGCTGCACCCGCCGTAATGTTAAAAAAGCATACATTGCATATGTATGCAGCAAGCAGCAGGCACCGCGCGGTGCACCCCCCACCCCCCCCTTCACCCAGGGGGCCTGCAGCGGGCCCCCGCAGTGAAGCACCGTATGCTTTTACACGGCGGAATATCCGCCGTGTAAAAGCATTTCTTTCTGTGCATCCTAATATGGTGGACGGTGTCTGAGAGACACCGTCACCATATTACAGCTTTTCCGCCGCGGTTGTAAGCCAACCACGGCGGAAAAGCTGCGGACGGAAACCAGGACCCACCAGCCATCCTAATGTGGCGGTGGGTCTTTGGTCGGTCCGCTGCGGTTTTTCCGCATCATCTCCGGGCCGGCGGTGGATTCCGCCGGCCCAGAGGATGCGGAAAAACCGCAATCCTAATGACCCCCTAAATATCTCCCCATGTTGCTAGATTTTGTATTCACCTACTGCATCTTTCTCCTATACCCTACTATCTCCTTTCTTGCCTCCATTACGTTGTTATTATATGACCTAAAAATTCTATTTTCCCAATCTATCTGTATTCTCAGTCTCCCTGTATATTTCTCTGTATCTCCCCGTCTTTATCTCAGCCTTCTCTCTCTCTTTCTCCGTGTAACCTCATCTCCACTTTCTCTTTACCTATTTCCTTATCTCTCTGGACAACTCCATGTGTGTCTTTCTATTTGTGTGTCTCTTCCTCTCTCCCTCTTGATCTCACACTCTTTATTTTCATTTAATATTTATGTTTACCTAATAAACATACTAACTCTTTCATGTAGTTGGTCATGCTGGTCTACTTGTGTCTTTATGTGTGCATGAGAGGCTGTATATTGAGAAGGCCCCCTTGGAATCATTAATGATTGCTTTGTCGTGCAATGGTATGTATCTCATTAGTGATGGTTATTCATGTTGCCACGTAAGGCTGCATAGGTCTCAGTCAGCGATGCAATTGTATGCTTAAGCTGCTCTATACATTATATGGCTGATGAAATGCAGTGCGAGTCACTCAACCAATCAAGTGCCTTGACTGCTTTAGTTTGTGACATTTAATTTTATTTATTTAGTCGGATTTCTGCAGGGAAATAACTAATGATATTTTCTGCTGGATTTTTATCTGTTTCATAATTTTTTTTTTTTTTAAAGACAGCATTAAATGAGAAGTGCATTCATTCACAGTTCGTAAGTCTATTTTTGGTTGAATAATCAAGCTACAGAAATGCTAGATGAAGAAGTATTGCATTTTGCTTAACCATTGACAACTACCAGGTAAAAGCCCATCAAGTTGGCTAGGAGGATACATGAAAAGCACAGTGTTCATCGAAATCAAGCATTGGCAAAGCCAATACGTTTGGCTTACATTAGGAGCCTAAACTAGAGCATTAGAAAGGGCCTACTGCTGTGAAAAACAAATAAAAACAAAACAACCTGTGAGATAAAAATAAATGCGATGTGATGTATAAATCACCAAACAACCAACAGCTTGTGCTGTAGAAAAAGAAAACGTCTCCAGGTGTTGCCAAAGCCCACTCTACGTATATTTCAAAGTATTGGGAACAATAGGTCATGCAGACAGCTGTGCTCTTAAGCCAGATCTGAAAAGGCCATTGGCTGCAAAAGCTGGCACCACAAGTTAGACATTTCCACCACACACCTGATCCAGAAAGAATGCATGTCCTCCTAATGAACTCAGCCCTGCCATGTGCATGTCGTATGAATGGACTAAACACTGATCTATTGTTTTAGCACACAAAGAATTCGTCTCAGAGTATTTAAATGGATCTATCTTGAGGAAATTGCTTATGTCAGCTTTCCTAATATCTTTTGTTTGGAACACATTCATTATGAAATGTCCCACCGATGTCTGTGACGATACATGAGCCTTGAAAAATGGGATTGCCACCACGCAACCTGTCGTCTGCACTTGTGTCACTGTACACATGTGCATATGAATGATTCATTCAAAAGACGAACATTATTTCGTTTAAATTTACTTACAATTTTCTATGAAAATGCTATTGACTTGATTCTACACTTAAGCACTCTTGTTTTGAATTTTCAATACAAAAAGCTAACCAGTCGCGACCCCTGCAGGTAAAAGCGCTGGGTCCGTCCTGTTGGGGGGGGGGGGGGGGGGGGGGAGTTGGGGGGGGGGGGGGTGGTTGGTGGGGGTTAGGTTGTGCATAAAGTAATATTTAATTTTCCCTTGTGATTGTCTCTCGAAATCCCCTCCCAGCCGCCCCCACCGCTCTTACCTGCTGCGGCTGAAGCTAACCACCCTTTTCTGTGTATGCCATTAATGATAGGCAAGCCTTCACTTGCCTGGTCAAAATGCACTCCTACAGATCATGTGATTGCCATTTTATGTAGGCCTAGTTCATGGTACAACAACCTGACAGCAATGAATCAATTAATTTCTGCAAGACAATGACACCCAAACGAATCTGCAGTATGTTCTGTGGGATAATGCAGGCAAAGCCTTTGTGGTTTTTACTGCATACATGTATGCGTAGCCACAAGTTTTTGTTACGACAATTTGAATAAATACTGATGTTACATATTAGTATTTTCACATTGTGAAGCATTGGGTTAAGTCTAAATTGATGTTTTCCTACCTCTGAATGATGGCGGTTCATTCACATCTATATACAATATAAGCGAATGTACTGTCGCTCATTTATTTTCCGCTTTCTTTCAAGGCTGGATAAGTTCTGCAGGAATTAAATGCTCATATTTCTATCTGCTGCTCCTTTTCCTGTTTGTTTGATTCCCCTTCTTCCCTTGAAAAAGAACATAGCATCTGCAAGTGTCTGCTGCTGCCATTTGACCCCCTGTGTTCTGCGCATTTCCTGGCTCCTCCATTATTCACATGCTTAGCAAAAGGGATGAGCACAATTACCACCTATATGCAAAGATTAAAAAGACCCAGAAACCAGAGAATGTGCATGAAATATTGATGCTGCATTAAAGGATTTCCTTTTGTGAATCCTAATAATTTTCAACCCAGGGCTAGTTCACACTGATTTGCTGACATTGTGCAGATGTGGAAGCTAGTTTAGTGATGTACATGCCTGTGTTTAACAAAAAGTAATTGCTGCTCTTCTACCTCGGCGGTCTAGACCTCAAAGACACACGATTGTCACGTCAAAAGAATTAAAGTCATACACAGGATGGATTTTCAAAATTAAATTAGAATTGAACGCTTGGTTTATGTGTGTATCCATCAGCCCATTGGCTCCAGGAGCTCATTAGTGGCCTACCACAGGCAGAGGACCGAGTTTCCAATGTCCTCAAGAACCCCACACTTTTGCCTGCATATAAAAATGTAAGGCCAAAGCACCCCTCCACCTCCCGCTCTTGACATTTTAAAGACATTTTATTTTTAGATTATCTAGTGCTCTGCAAAACTCCGCTTTAACTATACATCAGGTAGTTTTAACATTAAAGTATTGCTCAGAGGGTTTACCTTTCCACTAGCATTGTTGGAAAATAAGAACATGGGGTCTCATTTATGAAACATGTCGCACCGCTGTGTGAAAACAGTGATGCAATGCTTTTCAATGCACTCTCCTTGCGACACCATGGATGCACCATGTTTACTGTATGGTACTCCATGTCGCAAGGATTTACATATGCGGTAGTATTCCTGACGTGTCTGTAGGAACAAAAGTGGCGCGTTGCTGGGGTGTGTCTGAAAACAGATGTAACTCCAGCAATGTGTCCATTCACACGGAGCAAGCCCCATGTGAAAGGGCCGCCTATATTCTTATGCCTGCTGTGAAACAGGCATAAGGACTTGACACAGTGGCGCCCTAGAAGTGGCGAAGATAAATCTCATAGATTTCACGGCGTCACTACTTCTGAGCCTTTTTTGCAGGGGTACGCCCACCCTGCATACATTATGCCTGACGACGGTATAATGTAGAGCAGAGGTATACAAAGTGACGCATCTGGCTAGATTTGTCACTTTGTAAATATGGCGCAGTGTGGTGCATATCTGTCGCCGCCACAGCGCCACAAAAAGTTACGCAACGGCGGTCATCACATGAACATACTCAGAAAATCACATTATAATTTCATATAATCTATACACACCATAGTTAAGAACAGGAATTCCTTATATGCCTTATTGTGGGTTTCTCAACTGGATAAGATGAAAATGGTACAGGTGACCTTGAAAGTTCACTAATTACATCCTGTTCAATCAGCTAACAAAGATACTGTAGGTTTTTGATACATTAACAGATAACATCCTCCTAAATATAGCATTTATTGGACATTGTATTTTTGTAAATGCTTGTTATTTTAATAACCCAGCTGCCGGATCTCCCATGACTCACTCTGGCAGGATGGAAGGCTTGGTAGGTTTTGCCAGGATTCCAAATTTAAGTTTGGAGATCATATAATATATCAAAAGAAAACCTATATCTTTCTGATCAATCTTCACTGCTGTTCAAAAGATAACTCAAAACTATTGATTATTCAGAGACCCATTTATGTCTCTGCATGAAGAAAAAGACAATCACATTCCACACCTCTTAGTCCGCAAACTTCCTTCCATGAATAGCCACTCTCAAAAGCTCATCCTTTATGAATGTAAGCCACAACAAAAGCTGATTAATTTTTCAGAATCTTCGTCCATCAAATGCCTTAGCATACCCCTGCCTCCAGCGGCAGTGACACACAGTTCCACTTATTATGGGTTGCCATTCTCATCTTACACAGGGTCCGATCAAACTCATTGTTCCTCATTCATAATTTATTTAGTACCTACTCCTTGCATTCTTTGCAGACTCCTCACATGCAATACCTACATTTCATTCCAAGATTTTCGTGATTTTTTCTTTGAGTAGATTTTTGCTAGACCACTTGTTCTGTCTTTGAGGCTTTAATGTTAGTGGTAATGAATGGATGAACACAACCTGACTTGCCTAGCAGCCTTTGCATAGTAATATCAAATGTACAAAGTAATATCAAAATCAGATCTGATCTTCACAAATTGTACAGCAAGGCAGAGAAAATTGATACACGCAGTACTAAAGGAATCTAAATCCAACAAAATACTGCATGGTCTCAAGCTGTCTATTTCCCCTCACAAACATTAAGGGCAGAAGCTGCAATATCAATCTACAAGAATGGCATCTTACTGATACAAGCATCGGACACTGACCTCGAAATCTTTGATTAATGGTTCCTCAAAGAGTACACACAAGATCCATCTCATCACAGAACATGTTCCAAAATACGCAGTCCATTCAACAACCTCTCAGAATGGAAAAATCTACAGAACAAGGCCCAAACTCAGCGGAAATGAATCATTCCACACCCTATATCTCTTCAAATTAATTCCAATTAAACCTGCTCCTCAACACAAACATCCAAGACCCTAATACAAATGTAGTCAATCATATAAACCACCAACTCACGAGTAACAGAATCAATTCTACACTATTGTCAAAAATGTTTAAGGATCCAAGTCAAACTATAGGCGCTCATATTTCAAACACCACCTCAGCACCAAATGACAATGACAAACACTAGAGAAGAACGGAGAGGGAAAAAGACCTACAAAGATGAGTATTACATATGCGGAAGGAACTTCGAACTTCATCCCTAAGGAGCGAAGATGTGCACGGACCCCCAAATGAATCTGACCACGTGGAGACAAGAACCACACCCCCTGTATGCAATAAGTCCATCACTCGAACACAATGTCCAGGACACCTGAAGGTTCAAAGAAGCCAACTCTCCTTATTCAGTGACATCAGAAAAAATACTACAACAACCCCAACCATCCATCACATGGACACTTAAAGCCACACATAATAAGTCACAATAAGTCGATCACCACTTCCAGTCAACGCAAGTTACAAAGATCACGCACCATGTTTAAGTGATGATCCCCAAACTGAGGCAAACACTACAAAATCCACGAAAGATGACTCGCTCAGTAGACACAATCTGGTCACCCAGTGGAACGCCCAGCGAGCTGGAAAGAAAAATTGAAAACCTGAATAATGGAGTAAGCATAGCTTACTTAAGCTTTAAAGAATCCTCACTAGTTTGCCAAGAGATTAAGACACTCCTACGACACACTAACCATGATTGCTAGCAACATATCACCTCCAGCATTTAGCCATAGGACCCAACCTTGGCCATCCATTTTTCGTACCAAGAGAGCACAAAGCCATCTACCCACAAAAAAAATTGTAACCTTGCTTCAATACTACAACGTCCACTCACCACCATTCAACACACAAGTCTTCAACATACAGACAGTGGATTTCAATGAAAGGTGAAATCCTCGGGAGAAAAGACAGATCACAATCCATGAGAACCTAATTGAAATCCCAAGGGAACTAAATCCCAATCCCTCATCCCTCCAAATCGACCACTAAATGTATGTTACTAAACTGCAGATCAATGATCAAACATGCCACAGACATTGCCAAAACCATTCTTCACCATGATTTGTATACTCTTCTCCTGACAGAAACCAGCTAAATCAATGGACCGCAATCATGCTGGACTTACTTGTTCCTCCAAATTACACCATCCAACACCTTGACCGTAAGCATCAACCATGAGGTGGGATTGCAATCATTCACGAGAACTCCCTTCAAGTAAAAATCATCCCTGTAGACATTCTCACATCCTGTGAATACGCAGGTGCATAAATCTACACAGCAGAGACATCACTAGCCAAAGTACACCTCTTTTATCACCCTCCAGTAGACAACCAGCTGTTCAGAGAAAAGATAACGGAAACAATCAAAATACATTCCATGCTACACCCCAAAGTGATTTTTATTGGTGACTTTAACCTTCACTGGAATGACGAGGATGATACACAGGTCTCCACCCTTATTGAACGCATTTTGAAATATAGAGACAGGGATGAGGCGGTCAGGAAGGCAAGAGAACTGGGCAAACTGAACCCGATGGTATGGATATATCCCTCTACCCAGTCTTTACAGCCTCGGTACAAGAAGAGAGAAAAAAAGTTCAACACAGCAAAGCAGAAACTAAGAGACTTAAACATACAATATGCTATGTTGTACCCTGCCAGACATTGCGTATTTCAGGATCATTAGGCCTACCGGTTGTGCAACATCAGTTCTAGAGACTATCGTACGAGCTACAACGCACAACCTACTCAGCACCGTTGAGGAGTATCGTGTGAGGCTTGATACCAGTGTCCTGGAGACATGAACGACCAGATAAGTCCAACGATTTGACTTACTTGCAATTGACTCAATAGCTTATGTATACCTTTGATGATCTCGGGGGGGATCCTGATTGTGAAATCTGTGTTTGTTCTTGCCCTCTATCCCACTGCTCATTAAATGTAGAAGTATGATAAATATCGAGTTTCTGGTATTTTAGCTGACGGGGCGTTTACCCATGTGGGTTTACCCACAAGAAAACGGGTTGGCAGCTCTTGCCCTTCAGTGTGAACCACAACAGTTATTCATTGTTTTTTTGCTTTATTTTTGTTATTGAGGGGATGGGGAGATCTCTTGGGAAAAGGTTGAAAAATGTTTTGGGGATGTCTCTGCTGCACGGGAAGGGGCGGAGTGGGAGGTGGGAGGGAAAAATTCTGGTTGACGTTGAGCAGAGATACATATGTTTTTAGGTCTCGCCTATTCTATCCCGCAGGGATTGAATAGGCGAGATTATAGTAAGCGGTCCGAAAAGTCTACCTAGCTGCGGATCGCGTGCAGTTCATGTGAGCCAGGCGTGTGCACATCATCGCCAGCCCCATCTCACACCATGCCTCGGCATCGGACTTCAAAGGAAGCCGCTCGCACACCACCATTTGTCTTAGCCTCGGCATCAGACTTCAAAGGAATCTGCTCACAAGCCGCTCCCCTGCCCCCCCACATCAGACTTCAAAGGAATGCGCCTTTATCCTGCCTTTCCTTCTGGTTGTCTTTACTGGCACACTCATGCACAGAAAGCCTCATCAAACAACGCCACGAGCCACACTATTGTTCCTATTCGTGACGTGCTCTGACACCCTCGGGTAAAGTCTGCGCTATATAAAAACGCATCAATTAACATAAATAAAATTGCACGTCCCTTCGCCCTGAGACTCCGACCCTCCTTCCTTTCTTGCACAAACCTCGTGCTCCCAACCTCTGACCCCCCATCCCTTTGCCTCCATTGGGCCTCCCGCGGTCCTGGAAATTTCCCCTTCAAAGGCATCGCCTTGAGCCCATCCCTTTTGCGCCTCCTCCCCTGCCATGCGACCATTGCCATTGTTATTGTTTTTTCTTGTATTTGAACAGCAAGGTCACCTCTGAGAGCTAGCAGGTAGTCAGCCATTTTCAACAGTAAGCTTAAATACAGCAGCCTGCTAAGCGGAAGAATTAACCAGTGCCCAAGGTGGTTTCAATGTATTTTAGGACTTTAATGGAATTACAGTTTACCCTGTCCCTGCACTCATTTCTTTATGCATTCAACCCCCAATCAGTGCTCTCCCCTCTAGTGACCGCCGTCTATTCAGTTGAGCTGCTAGAGTGGATGGAATGGATGCTTCAATGAATACGTGTTTTAATGAATGACCTGTGAGTCAGTCGCTTGCTGCTGACATTTGTTTGTGTGACTTCCAGGCAATAAGTATCATTCCCAGCACGGCCAAATTAGCATTTCATCCTTTCAGAGTTGATAAACTGATTGCCACCAAATTTGATAAAAGTAACACCAGTTTACGTGGGAGAACAGAACACCTCTTTCACACACGCATGCAACTCACAGAAGCAGGCCATCAAACTTCAAAGGAATGCACCTTTATCCTGCCTTTCCTTCTGGTTGTCTTTACTGGTGCACTCATGCACAGAAGGCCTAATCAAACAACACCATGAGCCACACTATTGTTCCTATTCGTGACGTGCTCTGACACCCTCGGGTAAAGTCTGCGCTATATAAAAAGGCATCAATTAATATAAATAAAATTGCGCTTCCCTTCACCCTGAGACTCCTACCCTCCTTTCTTTCTTGCACAAACCTTGTGCTCCCAACCTCTGAGCCCCCCCATCCCTTTGCCTCCATTGAGCCTCCCGTGGTCCTGGAAATTTCCCCTTTAAAGGCCTCCCCTTGAGCCCATCCCTCTTGCGCCTACTCCCCTGCCATGGGACCATTGCCTACGCAACGTTTGTTCTTGTTTTTTCTTGTATTTGAACAGCAAGGTCACCTCTGAGTGCTAGCAGGTAGTCAGCCATTTTCAACAGTAAGCTTAAATACAGCAGGCTGCTAAGCGGAAGAATTAACCAGTGCCCAAGGTGGTTTCAATGTATTTTAGGGCTTTAATGGAATTACAGTTTACCCTGTCCCTGCACTCATTTCTTTATGCATTCAAACCCCACTCAGTGCTCTCCCCTTTAGTGACCGCCGTCTATTCAGTTGAGGTGCTAGAGTAGATGGAATGGATGCTTCAATGAATACATGCTTTAATGAATGACCTGTGAGTCAGTCGCTTGCTGCTGATGTTTGTTTGTGTGACTTCCAGGCAATAAGTATCATTCCCAGAACGGCCAAATCAGCATTTCATCCTTTCAGAGTTGATAAACTGAGCGCCACCAAATTTGATAAAAGTAACACCAGTTTACGTGGGAGAACAGAACACCTCTTTCACACACGCATGTAACTCACAGAAGCAGGCTTGTTCGATACATCACACGCAAAAAGAAAAATTGGGCAGCTTTCAAAACAATTCACAGGGCTGAGATTACTTCCCATGCACGATTGGACTGGCCTACTGGACAACCGGACAGTTCCAGAAGGGGTGGTCTGACAGGTCGGTGTTTTGGCCCTCACTCTATCGCCCTCACTCTACTACCCTCACTCTATCGCCCTCACTCTATCACCCTCATTCACTCGATCGCCCTCACTCACTCTATCGCCCTCTCTCACTCTATCTATCATCCCTCCCTCACTCTATCGCCCTCCCTCTATCTATCACCCTCCCTCTATCTATCTATCGCCCTCCCTCTATCTATCTATTGCCCTCCCTCTATCTATCTATCGCCCTGACTCTATCGCCCTCCCTCCCTCTATCTATCGCCCTCCCTCTATCTATCGACCTCCCTCTATCGCCCTCCCTCTATCTATCACCCTCCCTCTATCGCCCTCCCTCTATCTATCACTCTCCACCTCTATCTATCGCCCTCCCCCTCTATCTATTTATCGCACTCACTCTATCTATCGCATCACCACAGCATCACTTAGCACCACCACAGCATCACTCAGGGGCACAACAACATCACTATGTGCTACCACAGCATCACTGAACGCCAAAGCATCACTCGTCGCCACCACAACATCACTCAGCTCCACCACAGCATCAATCTGTGCAACCATTCAAGAACAACTGGTTCAAATATGTTCTCTCAATGTTTCAAGCTTTATTACAAATGTCACAATAAAATACATATTCTTCACAAAAGTTATTTACACAAGTTTAAGCTATTGCCATTATAAATTACCATAACTTTTATTAAAGTATTAATTATTTAAAAAAATTAAAAGCCATTGTTATTTGTAATATCAATACATCTAAGTCACATAAATACAACACATATTGCATTACAAATGATATAGGTGTCACATTTGCGAAAGTTAAAACTATTGGAATTGAAAATGACAAAGCTATTAATTTAGCTATTTTCAAAACCAACACATAAATACAAAATTTGTCATTTACAATACCAATAGCTCAACCTTTCCTAATGTGAGACCTATTGCATTGCAAATGCTTGTTTTTCTTTCTCATCTACACATGGACATCACAGTGGGGGAGGTCACTGGTAGAGAAAGTGATAGAAATGGCTGACACAAACTCGAATACCCCAAAACTGACGTTTCTGACATGGAATGTTCGCGGATTCCAAAATCCAGAAGATACGCAGAGTGCTGGCATACTTCTACAGGCATGGAATTGATGTTGCTTGTTTACAGGAAACACATCTTATGTCTCACATGGAGGCTAGAGTGGGCACGCGGTGGGCAACATATCGTATAGCATCCTTATTCTCTACGTATGCTAGAGGTGTCATGCTTTTAGTCAGACGTGGCACTCCCTTTTAACCTGTAACTACTGTTAAGGATGACCTGGGCAGATATGTAATAGTACACCGAAATTTTGGGGGAACAATATTGACAGTAATACCATCCTATGGTCCGAACAATGACGACCCCACTTTCTATGAAGCCATATGGTCCAAACTCAGGGACTTGCCCAGTGCAACTGTTATACATCAAGGAATTATTGGTCACTAAAATGAACCATAAACAGGATAATACAGGAATGCGCAAATGCCAGAACAGTGTACATTGTAACATGTCACTGTTGGAAATACTATTTCCCATCCGCATACAGGTGAAAATATCAGGCTCCATTACAAAGGGGATTGCAAATCCAGCAATGTAATTTACGCAATAAAGTGCCCCTGCATTATGCTTTATATTGGGAAAACTGGGAGGAAATTGAAAATTCGAAATTCTGAGCACAAAAGTAAAAGCTGCAATTAAAGTACCACATCTTGCCTTGCAATGCATTGAGATGAAAGTCAACACACAATTGCGCAAATCAGATTTCACATTGTGGAAATAATAACAGACTACCTTGGTTTGAACATTAATCAACGCCTGTTGCAAAGGGAGAATTTTTTGATTAAAGGGTTGGATACTTTGAAGCAACAAGGGTTCAATGATATATTGAAAATGAGCTGTTTCTCTGAGAGTGCTCTTGAGCATTCTAAACTCTTACTATACGCAGTATAATCACACATAAGACAGTCTTTTAGGCACTGATTTTACAATACATGTTATTGTTTATATATGTTTTTCTTCTTTAACATTCTATTTTTGGGCTTTTTATGTTTATTATGAGATGTTGACAACATTGAATTGCATGGCAGGAGCATAGTTTGCCTAGTGGGTTTGTCATTGTTTAATGCTAAATTATTCGTTTTTTGTAGTTTTGAAAGTGTTATGCTGAAACTTGTTGGATTACGATTTTCCCATATAATTAGAACACTTTATTTACTCATTGTGGTTGAATTACGGACAGATCATGAACCTTCATATATACGAGTCGATGGGATTTCATTTTGAGATCTTAAGCAGTATCGGGTGGCTTAATATATATTTTATTAGGTTCACAATTGAAACCCGGCGTGTACGAGTCCACCGATCAATTTAGTTTGTTATCATGTCAGATATGATAAACATGGCGTTGATTTTCCCTTGAACATTCAGGTGGCTACATTTTGGCATATGCGGGTATTTTGTAGTAGGAGATACGCACTATTTTTCTAGTGATTAGATTAACCACATTCAGAAGATTCTCACGATCGATTCTTTAGACGTATATTTATAATATATTTGAGTATTTATGTGTTTAATATGTTTTAAACACATTTCAATATAGCGCTAATGGTCGAGATGTTAGTACACCCTAGTCACGTGACAAAGGGGTCTTCATTTCCAGATAAATAGTATGGCGGCAAGTCTAGTCAATAACGTGTTCGACTCTAAAGAATGACGGATTTCACAGACTCCGGTGAGTTTCACCAGATCTAGAGGCCAGGGTGTTGCTAGTTGTAGCATTTAGAGAAACTGATGTTCATTTGTATCATTGCAGGAGATTAATCGGCTTGGGATTTACCTGTTCACATCTAGGGTAAGCGTTCATTGATGGACGTTTGCACTTCAGTTTATTGTTTCATGTTTCATAGTTTCTCGTAACTCCAGAGGTGTATTGTCTTCCATTCTTTTAGCCACTCTGGAATTGTTCATATGTAATATTTGTGCGTCAGGAACAGAACAGTTGTTTTCATCTCCCCTTAGTTTATTAAGAGGTACGAGTTTTATTCAGTGAATCACCTTTTGGCATTCATTATTGGAGTGACCGTTTATCGATAATAGTGTGTTTATTTTCACAGCTGGAGTCAGTAATGTTGGGATTCTAACCCATCTTAACCGCATGCGTGCGGGCGGAATTCCGCTCGTACGCTGAGATTTTTAAAAGCGCACTTTACGTGACGAGCTGGGCGCGTCATCAGCGTGCGAGGAGGCTACCTCATGACGAGCCCAGCTCGTCATCAGCGTGGAAGGGGTTAATGAAATTTTGACAAATAGTCATTCCAAGTGAGTACGCAGTTTGTGTACTGGGTGACTCTATGGTGGTAGATTATGGGAAATCTCTTTCTCTTTTTTTCTATTGGTATATTTTTTCGCTCTTTTATTTGCAGACATACCAATGGGCCATGATGTATAAATAGCCTATTTAACAGACAGCCACCTGTTAATTGATGAGTCTTATGTGTGTAAAACCAGGTTATTGATCTTTCTTATGTACACTGTAATAATCAATCAAGTTCATTCTTTATTTTTACAGAGATCGCCCCTGAACAAGGGACATCAGTCCCGAAATGCATTGGGCTTTATTTTTAATTTTTGTTGATGGAATGACATTGTTTTAGCACAATGTGTTAGATATTTCAACTGCATTAGTTCAAGAATTGATTTGCATGTATTATTTATTATTGAAAAATCGAAAAAATTCCTTCATGATTTAATTCTCAATAATCCCAAATAAATACTTTTGAGAGAAATGTATTAAAATGTAAATCCTGTGTTCATATGTTATGTGATGCATATCACTTGATGTTGTGTGCACCTGTGTCCAGTAGGCAGTTTGGCTGCAGGCCCTTTTTTGAGTTGTTCGTACAGGTGCGTGAGGTTTGCACAGTGAGGTGCAGCACACAGATCGATAAAATATTGTGATCTTAAGCTATAATTGTTTAAAGTAAGGTGTGCATAGTCAACCCCTTTTACATTACTTACAGAAATATTTTTACCAAGCCTTTTCAACATTAAAATCAAACACTGTGTGAAGGACGAGCTACGCGTCTGTCAAAGATGGCCACGTGAAGCCTCAGCTCCCCCGAACCTGTACCCCATTCCTACTATCCTAGAACTTATCCTGATTGCTGACCCCACCGCTACTCGGATGAAGGTGAGCGGTGCCTATTCCTGGTGCTCCGACCCCGCTGTGCCATCGGGGGGCGGAGATAGACGGCGCGCCCTATGAGGCCTTGGTGCTAGCTGGAGCCAGGGACTGGATTAGACGGGAGAGCCGGCTGCAAGTTTAATAACACCGGGGCCGCAAACCGGAAGTCGCCAGTCGGGCCCCGGTGCGGATCGACAATCACTGGTGCCTAGAGGAGAGTGCCGGAGACGGAGTGTGCTGCAGTAGGTGGGCCCCCCTGTCTGACTCCGTGTAAGCGGTGACGCGGCTGTAGAGGCGACAGCTGCGGGGAGTCCTCCCGACCCGGTGCTTGCATAAGGAGGTGAGGTGGCGGCCCGGGGAGTGCGTCAGCCGTTTAAGAACAGAGCGCAGGAAGACACTGTGGCCCCCAGTGCCCAAAAACATCTGTAGGCACTGTTTATTTTTGATAAATTGGCAGATGAATATTTGATACTGGGATTTCCCCTCCATTCTTTTGTGAGTGGTTGCGGGGGCTCCCGGTGCACAGTGCTGGAGGAAGTGGCACTGAGAGAAACCTGGCCCCATATGAAGAGCTGCTGCCTGCAGGGCTTCCCCCTGATAGAGTGACGGTGGCTAGAAGCCAGGGCATACATCTGTATTGGTCGCTGGTCTGGACGGCGCTGGTGCCATTGAGCCCTGGGGGGGCAGAAATCGGGGTGAGCAGTGGAGGTGGCGCAGCGGTTGTGGCAGGGGGCACCAAAGCCGGCTATAACATCATCCTTAAGTGACAGTGGGGGCCGACCCGCCCAGAGTGGCCCTGGACGTAGTGATTCAAGATCGGCAGGACGGTGCCTTACTGGCCCTGCATTTCCCCTGAGATCGTGTACTCACACTTTGAAGTCTGACTAGCCAGTTGGGGACTGCAGTTTTGGGACTGAGCCCTTTCCGCTCGACGGTACTGAGACCAGATCCAGCTGGGGACACCGCATGCATACACCCCCCCCGACTGGGTGAATAGAGAGCCATTGTTACACCTGTGCGGAGTGGAGTGGCCCGGGGTCCGCCAAGGAGGCAATTGAGATGGCGTCAAAATCCGAGAGTGAGAGGCAACAGTCAAGAACCTCTAATGGGGGCGGCAGATACAGACCAACAAACTTGACCGGTACACGATGCCTCGGGGGTCACTGCCGGAGTCGAAATGGATTCAATTGAGAGGAGGGGAGTCTGTGAGCCCATCGGCTGAACCGACCCTGATTGACATGATGGCGGCTATAGATGGTGTGAAATCCTCCCTGGGTCAAAAGATGGAGTCGCTGGACAATAAGTTAGATGCGGTCACTATTGAGGTCAATCTCATACGAGCTTATCTCTCTAAGGCAAGTGAGAAAGTGAAGTCTGGATATCAAGACCACTAGCTTAACCGATAACGTGGCGCAGCTCCAGCAGGAAGTACGGGATCTCCAGGCCACCGGCGCCCTGACCAACCAGAAGCTGGACGAATATGAGGGGAGGACTCGGTGGAACAATGTCCGCTTTATTGGTGTCCCCGAGAAGGCCGTGGGCCCGGCCCCAGACCTATTCGTCGAGGAGATCGTCCTTAACCTTCTTAAGCCCAGGGGGCTAAGCAACTTCTTCACGATCGAACGAGCACACAGGGTGCCGGGGGGGGGGAGCCCAAGCCGGGGGCTCCCCCCGCCCATGATTGCGAGTGTGTTAAATTTTAGGGACAGAGACTCTATCCTGCAGGCTTCCAGATCGGGAGGTCCCTTTGCTATGAAAACGCCACACTCTCATTCTTCCCGGATTTTACTCAGACTGTTCAGAAGCAGCACCAAGAGTAAAGAAGAAGCTCAGAGATGCAGGACTGAAATACGCAATGATGTTCCCGGCCCGGTTGAGGGTGGAGGCTGACGGGAGGGTTTGGTTCTTTGACGTCCCGGATGTGGCTGCAGACTGTTTAGAAAGCCGTCCCCCAAACAGACAAGAGAGGCAAGACCGTGATGGCGATGACAGACTGCAGGAAGAGGAATGATGGTGGCCGCAGGCTGTCTGGGACTTTTTGAAAGCAGCAGGTAGTGGGTTCAAACCATACGTTCTGTTTTGATTTTGGTCCCAGGACTATGAGTGGACATGGACACAGAGCGGGGTGGTTACTCACGGGGGTGACGGGGTCCTGACCTCCTCCTTTTCTACTTGTAGTTAGTCAGTAGTTTTGTTTATGGGGCGACAGGCACACTGTCAGTTTGGGTTGGGCGGTAGCCGTAAGCAGGGGTGTAGGGTGGGGGTTGGGAACCTTTTTGGTTTGGTTTTGAGTTCCTACTATACGCAGTATCGTTTGCACTGGGGGGTTTTTCTTAATTTTTTTCCTTACACGCATCAGGTGGCAATGTTACGGTCGGACAATACTCATATTGATTAAATGTCGAACGTTAGCTGGGGATCAGGGATAAAGGTGCTGAGCTGGAATGCGAATGGCCTTGGGGACGGGATCAAGAGAGGAATAGTTAATCACTTGGTGAGAAGGCATTCTCCTGATGTAGTGCTATTGCAGGAGACTCATCTCATAGTCAATTGTTGCATGGCTCTCCATAAAGGAGGATATAAGTTGGTGGCGCATGCTGGGTTTACTATGGGGTCTAGGGGGGTTGGAATTTTGGTGAAGAACTCCTTTCCCTTAGCAGTCCAGGCCACGTGGTCCGACCAAAGGGACCGTTATATTGGTATCTCGGGACAGTGGGGGGGAGAACGGTTACCTTTTTGTAGATCTATGTCCCGCCTGGCCTCCAATCTGACACTTTCCGTGACTTGGGGACTGTCTTTCTCACCCTGCCCTTCTGGTGTTATGGGGCGACTTTAATGCAGTGCTAGACGAGGAGATAGACAGACACCGGGCAAGAATACTTAGACCAGCTCATAGATGGCTCTCAGACTTCCTAGAAATGATGGGGCTTGTGGATAGCTGGCGGATACGTAATCCGATGCAGACGCACTTCACACATGTGTCCGCTGCGCACCACAGCATGTCCAGACTAGATTGCATATTGATACCGGCGGCCCTAGAAGCTACGGTCAGAGAGGCACAATACCGTGGAAGGGGGATCTCTGATCACTCTCCTATGTGGTTGCGGGTGGAGCTCGGGCAGCCTGCAGTAGGTAGAGTGGCTCCTATTAGTGCGTGGCATTTAAGGGACCCTGCTACTAAGAGAGAAATTGACAAGATTTCGGATTGCTGTTTCCAAGAAAATGTAGGTACTGTTGATTCGGCACAGTCATTGTGGGAGGCATAAAAGACAGTAGTGCAAGGGGAAATCCTGTCCTTGATGGCAGGGAAGAAAAAGAAGCATCGGGCAGAGGTCGAGAGGGTGGAAGCAGACGTGACAAGGTTGGAAGAATTGGTGGCCAAGACAGCCGCTCTTGCGGACATGCATCTTTTAAAATTACGACTGGATGAGTACAAAGGCCTTACCAGAGACAGGGCAGTAGCTCAGAATAAGGTCACCCAAAGTCGAATATATGAGCATGGAGACAAGGCTGGTAAATTGAGGGGAATGGGCAATGCGGCTGATACCTGAGTTACAGGGAGCAGACTCTATCGCTGTCAAGGACCCACAGGCAGTGGCAGATGAGTTCTCCGAATATATATATATATAGTTGTATACACTTCGGTTGGAGGATATACAGAGGCTGAGAACAGTGCTATGATAAGGGACATCCGTATGCCTGCGCTGTCAGAAGAAAATAGGGGATATCTGGACTCCCCTCTCACTGATGATGAAGTGGCACAGGCGATTAGAGGGGTAAGATCTGGGAAGGCGACTGGCCTGAACGGGCGTCCCAATAGAACTGTATAAATTGAATGCCCATAAACTCGCCCAGGATATACGGTCCATGTTAAAAGAAAGTAGAGAGAAGGGTCGACTCTCATATGACCAGCGATTGGCAAATATTGCGGTTATCCATAAGGCGGGCAAACCTAAGACGCTTTGCTCTTCATACAGACCAATCTCGCTGCTCAATGCTGAGCCTAAAATTCTGGCGAAGCTACTTGCTACTATATTGGTTAAGGTAATCACCACCTTGATACACCCGGATCAGTCGGGCTTCATGCCACGCCGAAACACAGCCCTCAACTTGCGGAGGTTGCATGGGATACTGGGTAGATCCCCAACAATTCAGGAGCCGGCGGTACTAGTGTCCTTAGACGCCACTATGGCGTTTGATAGAGTCGAGTGGTCCTACCTGTTCGTGGTATTGGTGAAGATGGGCTTTGGACCGGAGTTTGTAGGTTGGGTACGTTTGTTATACGCTAATCCCTTGGCAAGAGTAGTGGTAAATAACTGCAAATAACTGCAAGTCGGCCGACTTTCCCCTTGGAAGGGGCATGAGACAGGGATGCCCTTTGTCCCCGCTTCTCTTCGCTCTCGTCTTGGAGCCTCTGGCGGCGTGGCTTAGATGGGACCAGTCAATACGAGGCCTGCGGTGGACACTGGAGTGGGAGGATAACATTTCACTGTATGCAGATGATATTCTGCTTTACCTCACCAACCCTAGGGGATCTTTGATCATTTTTCTAGATGTACTAGCCATATTTGGAAGATATTCCGGATTCACAATTAATTGGATGAAATCGGTGCTCTTCGTCCTCAGGGGCCCGCCACCAGTGATCCAGCAGTCTCGCCCCATACAGATTGAGCCAGTAGGGTTTAAATGTCTAGATATTTATGTTACACTTGACCCAAAGCTACGGTATACCAATAATCAGGGGCCCCCTCCGAACCGGTTTAAAAGGGACGTGGAGCGCTGGAAGGCCCTTCCGCTCTCCCTGTTGGGTAGGGCAGTTCTGTTCAAGATGATGGCCCTTCCCTGATTTCTATATGTACTGCAGAATACAATGGACCCGGTACCAGCATCCTATTTCAAAGATATTGAGGCCCTCCAGAGGAAACTTCCCTGGGACGGAAGACCCCGCATAGCATTCTCTAAAATCACTCTCCCTTGGTGCGGTGGAGGGATTGGACTGCCAGATCTGCGGAAATACTATCGGGCTTCTCAGCTTGCGGCGGTGAACCATGTTGTGTACGGACCTCCAGGGGACCCAGGGTATGCCATGTACCATTGGCAGGCGCCAGGTGGTGATTTCACCAGGGCGCTGTATGCCACGCCTCAACGGTTTTCCTTAGTGGGTCCAACGGCACATGCCATCCACGTGTGGCAAGCGGCCAATAGATATCTTACCTGGGAAGGGAAGCTCACCTTAGCCACCCCTTTATGGAATTCGGAGGGACTAGGGAGGGACAAGGGATTCAACAAGTGGGATCTCATAGGGATTACACAGATCAAAGACATGTGGGGAGGGGGCACAGTGCATACATTCGCCTCTCTCAAGCAGCAATACAGCCTACACGATAGTGAATACTATTGTTACCTCCAGATCAAACATGCTCTCCTCACGCACATACCTAGAGACACCGCACTTCCCGAGGCCTCTCCTCTTGAGGATCGAGTGCTAGACGGATACCTCCCGGGAAGACAACTCTTTAATATACAAAAAGCTTATTAATAATATGGAGGGCCCACTGTGACTTCTCAGAACACAGTGGAGTGCAGGTGGGGTGGAGCTAGATGATGAAGACTGGACAGAGGCGATCTCCTCCCCGAGGGTGGTTGCCATACAGATGCGACTTCGACTGGTACAATTAAAGATCTTGCATAGGTCATATGTCACAGGGCCTCGTCTGGTACGAATGGAGAGTGGTGAATGCCGAAGGGGGTTTAGAGAGCTCGGCACCTTTATGCATATTCTTTGGCATTACGCGTAAGTGCAGGAGTATTGGACAAATGTTCACGACGAGATACGAGACGCTTTGGGTGTGGAGATGCAGCCGGAGGCCCGGAGATGTATACTGAATGTGTGGGAACCCACCGACTTGAATGCATATGGGAAACAATGGGTAAGGCTGGCGTGTACAGTAGCGAAACGAAACATCGCTCAGCTGTGGGGAGCCAATCAGCCGCCCCGGGCTTCCAAATGGGCGGAGGACTTGGACTGGTGTATGTTCAGGGAGAAGTCAGTATATGTGGCCAGGGGTTGTCCCGAGAAATGGGGAAAGGTTTGGGGGGCCTGGAATAGTTACAGAGGAGCGATTTGTGCGCCCCCAGCGCGACGAGCAGAGGTGGAAGCGCAAGAATCCCCGTGACCCATAACTTTTATATTGTTTTTACAATTCTGTACAAGCGAGACTGTATATTTGACCAATGAGGAAACTGTAATTCACCTGAAGCTTTTGTTTTGTTTTGTTCTTTCTTTCTTTGATGATTGTTAATAAAAAGATTTAAGAAAAAAAAATCAAACACTGTGCTTTTACAGGTCAAGTTCAATAACAATTTGCAAAGTTGTGAGTTCAAAAAATGTTAAATAAATTGTACTCTCATCCCATCCATGCCCAACCAACATCAGTGTTTCTGTGGCATTGCCATGCACATAATTCATCAATATCACATCCAACAATCCCTTCTTTCTCTTTGGAGGTGTCTGGTGCCCAACCTTGATTTTTTTTCAAAATGCCCCTTCTCCCCCTCCCGATTCTAACATTACAGCTCAGATGTCAGCTGACCCTTCTGGGGGTCGTGAAGTATTCCCAATGTTTCTTTTTCACAACAGCCCTTGATTTATATGCTGTGTGTGTCGCCACATCAAGACATAAAACTCTAGCAAATGAAAGCAGGCATCATTCACAATAGTCTAAACACAATGTGCATGTTGGTCTTCCATGAGTGGGATCAAAGAGATTGTACATGGTTGCCACGATTAGGTATCAGCCGGTTTTTCTTTTCCTTCTTTTTTTTTTATATAGCATACAATACACCTACAGTAACATGTGTAACTATTGCACCAGCTTGACAAGTCCATAACTCTTTGATTTGCCAACGCTTGTTTTTGACTAAACTCTTTATTTTTGATACATCAAGGAGAAACTTAAGGTGAAAAGATGGAGGACAGTTTCACCCTAAAGTCAGAAAATATTAAATCAGGGTTGCTATGCATTTGAAGAGAGCGCATGTTTACAAGAGTTTACCCATGGTAATTCCTTCACTCGGACCTGGAGAATTTCAAATTTCCATGTTATATAGCTGTTGAAACGGCAGGCACTTGGAACAATGTTTCTGGCTCTGGCAGTTTCACAACAAAGGAAACTAGGCAGTAATTTTGTAATACTTTGGCTAAATGCACACCAGTAAACAAACAAGACAGGAAGCAAAAACACAGTTGTACAATACACTGGAGAAATCTTAATAATAATTTCTCTGTTCACAAAGGTATTACTTTATTTATGCCTGCAAGGAATTCACAAAAGGATTCTTGGCCAGCATAACTGGATTCCCTACTGCAGATTTCTCTGCACGAGTGTGAAGAAATCTGCAGTAGTAAATGCCAGACAAGGAGGGGAAAGAAGCAGTTCCATGCGTGAATTGACTTCTACGTTTGTGAAGGCCACAAACTTATATATTTGTGGGCACTCACAAACTAAAATACGACTCTTTCCCACCCTGGAAATGGCCAGAAAATCCCGCCTGGCAAGAGCCGGAGTAACATCCCCTCCATGTTGGAATGGCGAATACAAAATGCCCACATATGTTCGGGGTGTAAGGACAGGGCTTTCTACATATGGGTTAATAATTTTCATGCAGACAAAAAAAATGAAAAAATGTATGTTTACAAAGCAGACTCCATTCCTCTTGTGCTGAAATTCAATCTATGCTATGCAGATTTCAGCACGGGAGTAACAGGACCCTACATGTCATAGCCCATAACATTCTGGGAGGTATTCCTGGAATCATGCACCTGGCACTGATTTCCAGCTGTACTTCTGGGGTTGATTGCGAATTGAAAAAATAGAATTACTTCAAGCAGAGGTGTAAACCCCCACTTTCAGTCATGGCTAGCACAGGTAAGCGCAGTGGCGTGGGGTGGTGGCGGGGTGGAAGTTGGAGGAAGTCAACAGACGACGGAATATGTATAATTAAATAAATGAATAATACCTATTGCATTGTTTGTCGGCAGCCTCCTGCCGCACCGCACCCCTCCACCCCACCGTGCTTACCTGTGCCGGCTGTGGCTATCGACTTATACTTGTATGGGGTTTTTTTATGCACTGGCTCCAAACACTTGAGTTCAGCATATTCCTTATTTGCTTTCCTGATAGAAAAATATCTATACAAAAAGATGTTTATTCTGATACTGTTGATGTTTAATTTCAGATTAACAAATTTTAACAGATTTCCTATATTTGTATCACCAATACAATATGTACTAATTGCCCAGTTGCTTGTTTGTGTTCTCCCATTTCTACTGCGTGGTTGGTAAGCCATAATTTGGTTTGCTAGTAGACCTCCTTTGTATATTGTTTTTATGCTTTAAAATCCGGTGTCCTTGAAGGGCACACAACTGCAGATTGTTTCCCATGTTTGAAACAGGTGAAAAAGGGTTTATGTTAAGTGCAGTACACACTCTAAAATCAATAGCTGTTTCTTGATGGTGCAATATAACTCCATCCATCATGGGACAGCAATAATGGCTGTAACTTTCCTATGACCCAATGTTAGTTTATGATGTCTCAGAGTCATTCCTTTGCTGCTGGATTTATTAGAGCACAATATATGGCTTTCTAGATTGACAGGTTTTTAACGAGTCAAGGGGTCCACTGGAGTGCTGCAAGCACCCCTCAAGAGGGTCATAAGGCAGCCTTGCCAGCTTGATATCCTGATTTATTGCCAAGTAGGCTGTGGTCAAAACATAGACTATATAATGACAAGAAAGACAAAAAGGGTTGTGAGTTTCCCAGTTTAAAACAAGAGTCTCAGAGTTACATTTGGAGAGATGGCACGGTATGCAAAACAAAGAATGGTTACATTTATCAGCAAGTTTCTGCAAACTTAGGATCTCAGAGAGTAAATAAGTTTAGTAAGAATACACACATAGAGGCTACTTTTTGACATTCTATATGTTTTGAAAAGCAGCATAAATCAAATTCCACTAATAAGATCGTGGGACATTGCTTGTCCTAATTTGTAATTGAAAATCAAATTAGCATCTACTTATGCACTGCAATATTGAAAATGGTGACACACGGAAATAACTAAAAAAGGTGTGAAGCAAATAATAACACAACCACATATGGTCCAAAACTACGTCTGAAGCAGAAGGAAATAATTTCCTCTAAAGCTATAGAACATTTTGCTATTAAAAAGAGGAGACGTTAATATCCTGAGGCAGGCTTTCATGTATCTTCATTTTTTGGGCCATAGGAGAAAAACCTTTATTTACGAAATAACCAAGTTAGCTATCCTTTGGAAAATCTGTTAACATTAGTATCTGTAGCTCCACTTGGACTGACTTCCCAACCCAGAAATGATTAAATGTGTAGATGAGTAGTTATCACTCCCTATTCATTCATTATGAATCTTTATTATTTAATTATATAAAATAAGGTATTTATGTTTTACTTTTTACTTCATCTTCTAGTACCCCCCACATAACATTTATTTATACTGAAAAAACAAAGGTTGTAGTTAAGTGTTGAAATAAGGTAAAAAAAATGTTTTTTAAATAAAATATATCTGACCTGTACCAGCTATACTTTGCTGAGCTAACTATAACTATAACTGGCTGACACTGAAGGACAAGATTTGGGGACATATGAGTTTTGTTAAGGGAGAAGGAAGGTATGGCTTTAAACTAATAAGCAGAGGATGTGACTGTAAGTCAGATGTAGGCTGCCTATTTATTGCACATATCATATGTTTGCATACATTATAGGTTTGCTCATACTATATCTTTGTCACATTACATTTCTGTCTAATTGAACTAAAACTTTTGTGTTACAGATACAAGCACTCTAGGATGAAGTACCGTGAGTGGGTGAATCACCCCTGTGGACAGCATGGAAAGGGCACACGTTAGAGTGCGTCCCTGACCGTGTCTGTCTTTGTTTATTTCTTTCTTTTTTTCACTGGTCCTGACGAATGCTTGAGTGAATGAATCTCAATTTAGCAGAAACATGTTGACCATATTTATATTTATCTTTACAAAGGACACCAGGTTTTCATTGTTACTACCTAGTAATGTCCGTTGTCACACTTGTTTTTAATGGAAGTTGGCTATCCCTTTATTAAATTGATGTCTGGGAACTGCTATACCTCCTTTTAACTTGCACTTTTTTGATGTGGGCTGACTGTTTATGCCCTTTCCTTTCTTAAAAAAGAGCCCAATGATGAGAACAAACACCTACTTGTTTGGTGTATGAGGGTTCATTATTTCCAGCTTTCCCCCACCTCTACCTGTCCCACTGTCCTTCCAACTGTTTTATTCCTCGCCTTGTTTCCCCATGGTTCAGATTTTTGACTGTGGGTTACGGGGGGTAATTTTTCACGTGTTTTGACGCTCTTAATTTGTTTTGATATAATTGATATTGGGGGTCGAAGAGCGTTCTTACCGCAGCCCTATCTCTCTGATTGTTTAGATTACCCACACAAGTAGCCCTAAAGAGAGAACTCAGGCCTGCCACTGCAGTGCCTGTGCTCAGTTTGTTAAACTGCCTTGTTGTCCTTACAAGTGCACCCACTTGCCAGGCCTTACCCTTCCCTTTTTATGCACATCAGACACCCCTATGGTAGGACCAGGGTACCCCCCTGGGCAGGGTGCAGTGCATGTGAAAGGCAGGATATGTACTAAGGCGTGTACCATGTCCTGACAGTGGAATACTCTCCATTTTGTTTTTTACTGTTGAAAGGTGATCTTGCCCATAGGACAGAATAGATGAGGCTGTGTAATATGTTTCCAGCCTATCTTTCCATAGGCGTGTGATGGAGAGGTGAAGTTTAGTGTGCCTGAACTCACAATTTAATAACACATCTTTTTGTGAAGGTGGTTTTTGCATTGTGTGATTAGAAACCACTCTTTTAGAAGTGGCTGGGTTTTTGTGTTTTAAAATTTCTGTGTGTGTCTGCCTGGTTATGGATTGACTGTCTGGATCTAAATGTTATACGCTCTGGGGTATGTCTTGACCCAGGGGAGGAGGTGCGACAGCAACAGGTTGACCTGCATCTGGAGTGTAGGGGGAGGAGTAGCACCTGGAGGTGAAGAGGCCTAGGCTGCTGCCATAAAATAATAGCTCCATCTTCTGCTGAGTGAATAAGGATCCAGACCCCCACTATCAAAGGAAGAATGTGTCACTGGCAGGGAGATACCCAGCACTGATTTGGACAGGGGTCAGTGGCCCCCTGAACACAAAGACTTCAAATACATTTAGGGGTATAACTATGAGAGCTGAAACCCCTGGACATTGGAATGGAACTGATCAAGACTGTAAAGAATTGAAACTACTTCATGGTCAAGAGGAACCTCTGCCAAGGAAGAAACAGCTGAAGAGATTGAAGGAAAGGACTGACCCTTGCTGTGTTCTGGGCTGGTCTGAAGTTTGCTGATTTAACCAAGGGGAGGCTAAAGGGATTTTGCTGTGTGCAGTGTCCCCCTGCTTGAAAGGACTTTGCTGTGTGCTGTGTCCAGAAGTAACTTATCCCCAAGGGCCCAAGGAGAGCTGGCTCCCTGTTGTGGAAACTCAGGAACACAGCATTTTCCAGGTGTGTCTCAGCGACGCTGTATGTGTGTGCTTTTTGCAGCTGGAGACCCTCATAGGAACTGCCCAGTGATCGTGGACACCAGGAGTCCAAGTGAGTCTCAGCGACGCTGTGTGCGAGTGCTTTGTGCAGCCTGAGAGCTTCGTGAGGATAGTCCTGTTATAGTGTGCACCCGGAATCCAAGTGAGTCTCAGCGATGCTGTGTGCATGTGCTTTTTGCAGCCTGAGACCTTCGTGAGGATTGCTCTGTGATCCTGTGCATCCAGAACTCAAGTGTGTATCGGCGACACTATGTGCGTGTATTTTTTGCAGCCTGAGACCTTCGTGAGGATTGCCCTGTGATCGTGTGCACCCGGAACTCAAGGGAGTCTCAGCGATGCTGGGTGCGTGTGCTTTGTGCAGCCTGAGCCCTTCGTGAGGATTGCCCTGTGAGCGTGCACACCTAGAGCTCGAGTGAGTCCCAGCGACGCTGTGTATGTGTGCCCTGTTGCAGCCTGAGATCTTCGCCATTGCTATCGGCCCGGACCAGCATCCCCAGAGGAGCTGTGCTGCCGGCCCGAGCCTGCCTTTGCCAAGGAGGCCCTTCAACCATCCCCATCGGGGGGTGGGGGCCTAAGTTCCTCTGCCCAAAATCAACAAAGTTGCATCGGAGGCCCAAGTCACAAGGAGAGGAGATTGAGGTCGCACCCCCCAGGTAACGCTCAGCGAGTGTGATTGTGTCACCACCTGTGGCGGGGCATGGGCTCGGAGACAAAGGCTCTTGGCCTTTCCCATTCTCGCAGCGCAAGTCTCTGCTCAAGTCCCCATTGTGGCCTGTACTTGCTGAGGAGTGGCAGTACCGGGGCCGGAGTGTGGAGCTACACTTTCTTTTATCACTATACCCGTGCTGGGGGCATATTTTGTCAGTAGCTGACCGTGAGTCAGCAGGAGTGACATAGAGACCGTCCCGAGCACCGTCATTGGTGCCGGAGTCCATTATTTTGGCATTACGAACGGCCTGATTGTTGCATTACGGATTGCATTATTTCTGCATAACAAACTACCTGATTGTTGCATTACGCATTACATAATTTTGGTATTACGGACTGCCTGATTGTTGCATTATGCATTGCATTATTCCTGCATAATGGGCTGCCTGATTGTTGCATTACGCATTGCATTCTTTTTGCATAATGAACTGCCTGATTGTTGCATAATGTACTGCATTAATGCTCCATCACGAAGTGCCTGATTCTTGCATTACGAACTGCATAGCATTGCATTAGGGCGGCATTGCATCAGCTCGAATTTCTCAATAATACTGCAAGAACCTACAAGGGCTTGCTAGCCTAATAACCGGGTGAAATATTACAAATACACATATGTTGGATTTTTATCGTGTGGTCTCCTCGTATATATTTTCATATAAACATATACTTGTTTTTTATTAAACTTGTGTGGAGTCCATTTGTGGTGTCAGCATTGTGTTACTGAGAGCGGGGTTGTAAATATTTTACACATTTGCCTTGGAGATAAGCCTAGATGCTTGTCCCAAGCTACAGAGGGACTGAGAAGGTGTCCTTCCTTTCCCTGACTTAGAAGCAAAGGTCCCTATTTGGCCTAAGGTACCTACCTCAGCCAACTAGAGACCCCGAATTCTAACAAGAGAAAAGAGTGGGAGATGTAATAAAGGGTCAGCTAGACTTTTTATTCTCATTAATCACTAGGCTAATGGTCACTTACCAGCAAAATCTGTACTTTCCTACAAGTCCTAGCTTGGAATGTGGTCGACTAGAGGCAAAATCTCCATATTTTACACTTTGCTGACTTAATTAATGATTAATTGTGGAATTATTTCAAGAAACATGGACAGAAGTTTAAGTAAGTTAATCAGATAAAATAGGAATTAATTGACAAGTATAAGACCTGTCAGCTCTAGAGTGGTCTAACCTCAAAACCTTTTGTCTTCACTCTTCCTGTTTTGCTGAATTTGTTCTTATTGGCCATAGTACTCTAAAGTGTTTGTGCTCTCTCCTTTAAAGATGGTAAAATTGGCTTAGACCCATTTGCCACATTTAATTTACTTCTAAGTCCTATTAAAGTGGTGCTACAGGTACCTAGGGCTGATATATTAAATGCTACTAGTGGGTCTGCAGCACTGATTGTGCCACCCACTTAAGTAGCCTTTTAAAGCACAGCCAGTTCAAACTTCTTGCACACACGTACAAAGCCCTACATAACACAGGAATAGAACACCTGAACATTCACATGCACTTTCACCAACCCACCAAATACCTATGCTTTACTTCACTCTCACTCGCACACTCTCTTCACATCGGCTGAAGCAAAACTAGAGGTTGCTCATTCTCCTGCACCATACCCAAGACATGGAATGACCTCCTTCGACTCATCAGAGCCTCCTCCTCACTTCTTGAGTCCCAAAGGTGAAGACTTGGCTCTATGTATAAGCACCTTGGAGAGCACATGCCTACTCACTTGCCCAAACACCTGGATACCCTCTCAGGCTTTAAGTGCACTATAAAAAATTAAATATAACATAACAAACAAAGCATGTTCAAGGCCTCCCATTGTAGTCTATGTCTGCAGTTTTAAACTGCCATATCGACCTGGCAACATTTACCTTTTGACAGGCCAAACCCTTCCTTTTTAATACATATTAAGTCACCCCCAGGGTAGGCCCTAAACAGCTCTTAGGGCAAGGTGCATTGTATTTAAAAAGTTGAACATGTACCTCTACGTTGTACATGTCCTGGTATAGAAAAAACCCTAAATTCATTCTCACTGCAGGCAATGGTCTACTTCTGACATAGGATAATGTTGGGTTATCTTATTACATTTAATAAGTGATAACTTTTGTGTGGGATCAGGTAGGAATGTCATGTTTGGTGTCTTAGGAATTGTAATTTAAAACCCTCTTTAATGGTAAAGTTGAACTTTAAGTCACAATTCTAAATATGCCACTATACGAAAGATATAATTTTCTTGTCCTAACCATTTGGTGCTTGCAGCTTTTTGACAGGCAGGCTTGTTTTGGTTATGGGCAGAGCAGGCAAGCAGCTGTAGAGTTGGTGAGCGAGGGAACGAGTGGACGGTGAGCATTTCGAGGGCTCAAGCCCCCGATTCTTCATACCAGCCCCAGGCTCCCACTCCAGGAGCAATTAGCTACGTCTGTCCGCTACCCTGCAGCCTAGTAGGCAGATATTTCGGAGCTTCCCGGGGGAGTACGAGGACTAGTGCGGTCACCATTAGACAGTGGCCGCGGAATGAGAGCCACAGGGGGTTCATGGAGGCGGCCCGACTAGGTTTGGGTGCAGCCTGCCATCATGCCTGATGTGCCCCACTCATCCAGATAGTTCCTGGAAACTTCAGCTTCGGGCTGGAGCTGGAACCAACTCTTGGTGCTGCACAGGGCCACCCCCTCTTCTCCTTTGTTTATGCCAGCCATTAACCACTCAAATTAGGTCCACAAGTACATATTGGAGACATACTGAAGGCCGGAGGTAAGGACACTATTTTCCCACCCCCTCCGCTCCCCTCTGTTCTGCCGCATTTACCAAAGCTATTAAGTAATTAAGACTCAGCCCATTCAGTTTATAACTAGTCCATTTCTTGCACCCCTATTGGGCCTCGTGGTCCCCGATCCCCCTTTGATACGTGCATGGGGGTAAGCTAGTTTCAAAGTGCTCCCTCTGGGCCCCTAAGTCAGGGATGTGGAGAGAGAAAGTTTCTGGAGTGGTGCCTGAAGGGCAAGGAAAGGAAGGGGCTGGACTGAGAGTACCAAAAGTATGCTGAGGCACAGGGTCAAGACTGATTTGCATATGGCCATGTCTGAACTGGGGTGGTGTGGTGAGAAAATAATGATGGATTAAACCCAGATCTGTGACTGGAGGTGAATGTTTTGCCATTGTGCAACATTCCGTCCGACAATTGTTGTTTTTGTATATCTCGTTCCTTAGCAATGCGCTCAGGGAGAACAAGAAAAGCGCTAAAGTTACACGGAAGAAACAATAGCAGTTGAATGGGCCTATATTAACCGATGCCCCGCATGGGGGTGAGGATGGGGAATGAACTGTAGGGAAACATGAAGAAGAGGTGCTAACTTTTACTCATTTAGAAGATTTACCTTCCACATATAATCATCTGGAAAAAGTGAAAACAAAATCCGACTTTCTAAAGAATCGAGTTGATATTTTACTAACATTTCGTAAGGGCATACAACAAAGCAGCCTCCAGAGCCCAATTCAACCACTTCTGTGAGATGCCCCTTTTCTGGTTCTTGAGATAGCCCCCAATGTTCAGACAATCCTGACAGAACCGGTTACCTTAGATAGTCCAAAAAGCAAAAAGGGTGCCTTCCAGTGGGAGTCTTGGGCAATAAAAAGTATCCAAGCAAGGGAGACCAAGAGTTACTGTGGGCTAGGAGAGCTGTAGAAAGTGTTGGAAAAAGCCAAGGACAGCACAGCTAATGACACGGCAACATCTAAAAGTATTAGGAATGTAGGTGTAGCCCCCGTACTGGGCATGGCCATTCAGGTTGCCTCGAAGGTGCATCATCACTTAGACTACCATCCCAGGAGTCCCATGTTTAAAACAAATGACCTGACAGGAAAGATTCTTACTCAGGAGACAGACCAGGAACCAAACAAAGGTAATCTCCCTCTCAGGCCTGTCGACCAGTATAACAGCATTGTCAAATGAAGCACAATTAGACATGGCCATGGACTTTTTTTCCCCTTTGGGCAAATCCAAGGTGGAAGACGCAGTATTAGCGGACCAACGATTTGTTATAGTGGGATCCTGTGTAGGGAGCTCTCCTGTTAGTGTCACACATGCAGAGACTCTTTACAATCAAACTCCAAATCGAAAGGAAAAATAAATTAATACGTGGGAGATTTTTCTACACTCATTCCAAACAGTAGTCAATGCTTTAAAATATCAATCTAGCAAGCTTGACAAACAGGTGGACCTTTTAAATACTTTGACGTTCTAGATTTCCACAATTGATTAGAAAATCGGAGCACTAAATTTGCTTATTCAGAGGTCACAATCTGAGGTTCAGTGTGTCGCTGCCTATGCCTGTAGTCCAGTCTTGGACAAATTGGGTTAGCTTCCGGGGATGTTAGAATCAGTGCTAACAGAGATTCAGTGCCAGATACAAACTGGCACAGGCACTAATACTTCGCCAACACGACCCAAGATTGACAGCCTAGTTACTAGTGATAAAGTCCTCCTCCAAAAGTCATTGGAAGCTTGCAAGCATGAATCTGGAACATCAGAGTAGGGGAGTTGAGAGGTTGTTAGAAAACCAGTAGACTGTCAAGTCAACACCGACCATAGTGCCTCACTCTCTCCTCACATATCAGAGTCTACTACATTGTGTCGAATGAGTCCGTTTGAACAAAGAAGGACCCTGGGCCTGTGGGTACTCTTTAAGATTTACTGTCCTACTGCCAAAAGACTACCGTTCAGTGTGAGGCCTGTCCTGCTTTCTGAGAAGGAAGACTGGACCTGGAATGAAGTGACTCCCAGGGTAAGCTGATCGACCTGCTGTTCGGAGTTACGGGAACACAACAAACTTCAGAGGTCTTCTTGCAACTGCCCAGCTGACCATAATATGCAATTTTTTTATCATGTATGCACAACATTATGTGCCCGTCAGGATGTATTGACAGCCTGCGACTTTAACTGAAGGATCAAGAAAGAAGACGCATCACATTATTGGCATCTGTCAATGTGAAAGGATTTATTATATTTTGAGAAAAGTTGTGCAAAAAAGGATATGTATGGATTATGCAGAGTATGTCAATAAATATCTGAAATTGTAAATTCCAGCAATAAGTTTCAATAACTAGGTAGATTATAATTAAAGCCAATTTGGGGAATGGGTGACTGGAAGCTGAGCCTAAGCCTAAATGTCTAGATCAACATACTTCTAAACACGCAATTGTCCTATAAAATTACTAGCAATATTGAGATTGTAAAAGTGAAATGATCAACCTAAACACTGGGTTGATCACAACCTGATTCAGTTCCACTGACATGTACGTTTTTATTCAAGCGCTATCCTATGAAAATTGTGCTTTGCATTAGTTTCTAATAAAGTGGCTATAGAATAAGAAATTAGTTATGATTGTTAAATAATGGAACATCACGCTACAGCAAAAAATGATGGAAATAATATAGGGCCAGATGTACTAAGAATTTTTTAGGTCACAAATGATCCGATTCACAGAATCGGGTCATTTGCAATCACAAAAATGTTTTTTTCTTATGTACAAACACCACATTGCGATCTCGTAAGAAGTTAACAACTAGCATTTTGGGTTTGTAACCCAATTCTGACTCATTATTTAGAAGGGGCATGTTTAGAATGTTTCTTCAAAATATCAAATCCGAATGGTATGTATTATTATTTTGCGACCAGAATCCAGGAGCAAAACATTAATACTTTACTGACTACAGAAGTGTAGTGATAATGTTTTTGCAGTGGAAAGGGATCTCCAAGGGACCTTTCCCCTTTGAGAATTTTAAAAAATGTAAGCTAAAGGTTTAATTTTTCTTTGTGGGGGGGGAGCACCCTCTTTTCCTCCAAGGAAAACCAGTTTAATTTGATTTTTTTTTTTTTTTAAAAGCAATCACGGATATGGTGATCTACTGATTTCAGAATGCCACCATCCCTGTGATGGCTGAGATTCCTAGTGGGTCACAAAATCTAGCTGCCTCATTAATATTCATAAGGTAGGTTGACTTGCAAGCCACAAGAAATTGGTCATTTGCGCACCGACCTATTCATACATAGGTCATTCGGAAAATAGCACTCTGTTCACACAAATATTGGTCACCAATGGCAAGTGGTATTTTGCTAACAGACTTTATTACATCTGACCCCTAGATCTTTAGAGGATTGAAGCAATAGGCATGTGTGTATGCAGATGCTGGTGCTTGTAGAGGAGAAACCTATCTGAGAAGCAATGAAGCAATAGGAATAAGTTAAGACTGTGGGGTGGATAATGTTACTAGGCATAACATGTTGCTGTTATGTGGACCAGCTCTATGGAGCTGCACTCATGGTAAAATTGCCCGCATGGTTCACACGATTTAACTCTTACAATATACTCACAATGGTGGGCAGTGATATTGACCAAATCATTTCAGACTGTCTAATGCAAAAGATATGCAAAATATGGCGATGTGTCTTGTTCCAGTCAGTTACTAGCTATTGGCAACACTTGCGTAGCTAGGAGGGTGCGGGGGGGGCGGACCGCCCCAGGCGGCACCATTTAGGAGGCGGCGGCCGTGCGGCCCGTTGCTCGGCCTTTATAATTTATTTGGAGACACTCATAACAGTAGTGTCAGTGTCCCCAAATAAATTATAAAGGCCAAGCAAGCAAGCCTCCAATGCAGTGATTAAGACTAGCTAGGGGGGCCGTGAACATCTTTGAAATTTTTTAGGGAAGATATCGGGTGTTGTAATGACAAAATCAATGGTCTCCCGAGTATGTCATGTGGGTGGGTGGGGAATTAAAAGCGCTAGCCAGCGTCAGCCAGTGTGGTTTGGCCCAGCCGCAGCGCATAATTAAAATAAATACCAGCGCAACATAAGGAGGGAGTTGAAAGTGCCACCTGTAAAACCAGGAATCATGGTTTGGTCCAAAGCGTACGGTCGCCATACCCGCGTATGTGCTTCACGTAGTTTAGGCGTGCCAGCCAGGCGTACAACGCACATACAGCAATGCCAAGCGTTATTGCTTCCCAAGTTCGGCCGCAACTCTAGAGAGCCTCTTTACATCAAATAGGTAGGTTCATGTCCCATGCGCATCGTCGACGGTAGAAAATTAATGCAAAACAAGTGACATGTAAATTAAAATGCGGGCTGTAACACTTGACTTTCCTAGCTTTGGCACTTGCTGGCCTCGCTGCACAACCGTGTTAGGGCCAAGCATTGGGGCCGGGCCTGTGCAGCGAGGCCAGCAAGTGCCAAAGCCAGTAATGTCAAGTGTTGCAGCCTGCATTTTAATGTACATGTCATTGAGGAAGCGGGGTAGTGATTAGGGCCGGCTGCTCGGTCCTGACAGATGACAGCTCTAAGAAGAGGGTTAGGGCCTACATTGTAGGACAGGCCCTACACTAAACATAATCTGCTGAAAGCGAGTCCTCATTACCGTGATTGTGATGTATTAGAATTAGCAGCATGCTAGGGCCTGGCAAGCATGCTCACTTCCAGCCAAGCCCAGGAGAGCACGCAGCAGCCTTTACAGGCGAGCACTTCTGGGAGCTCCTGGCTGCTATGTATGATAATGTCCTTTTATCCCTTCGGCTGCCATGTCAGTCTTTTATGTGAGTTTAACCACGTTAAATGTTTGGTTAGCGTTAGCAGCATGTACATGTGGTTATGTATGGGTCATGATTAATTTATGGAAGTGATCTGTAAAACACGAGAGTGCTTCATGTTTCATGTCTTCTGCGAATGGCTCTCCCAGTCTTACTTTTATCTTTACATTCTGGTAATTGTAAATCTGGTTTTGTTTTGCTGTGCAAGCCCTGTGTATGATAGAACACATTCAGCCCCTTCTGGCTTTTTTTCCCAACAGAATGTTATTTTCTGGGACTTGTAGTTTCGCATTTAACATGATATGAACTTTAAAATACCTAGCATGAAAGTGCTGTTGGTAGCAAAGGTGGAAATGTCTGAAGGTGCCACTTACGAAAAGGAGATATGTCAGCTTTGTTCTCTGATTATGTTGCGCTTCCGAATTCAAACTATAATACCTTCATCGGCTTCATCACAATTAATGTAAGGGAGTACTCCCAAGGTAGGGCTTACATCCCTGCACCTGTAAAAAAAAAAGTGATATGATGGGGAGCCGCGGCCAATGGGCAATTAGGTCAAGGGAGCCGCAGGCCGCAAAAGTTTGGGAACCACTGCTCTAATGAAATAAATAGTGCGCACTGCACGCCCGGTGTTTTACTGAATTAAAAGGACCAGGTATTAGTTCACGCAGCTCTCTGATGGATGTCACATGCGTTTTTCCTGAGTCCCCAGATAGACCATGCAGTCTGTGTTTTCTCCTTTGTACTGCCGGTCACCAGTGTATTCAACTGTGTAGCCTTGGACCGTGTCATGTATGTGCATGTAACTTGCATGATCGAGGTAACTATTAGCAGCGATACTACGTGCCTCTTGGACCTCTTTCAAGTGCTCGCCGTCCTTTTTCCCAGCCCCCGCCCCAGGGGTGGCAGTCTGAGGGATAGCCCCGGGCGCCACAAGCTCTAGCTACGCCTCTGATTGGCAATGCACAATATCGTTAGAAAAATATTTGCCAGAATCTGATTTAGCCAATTAGAAGAACGAACCAATTGCACAAGCCAAAACTGGGTTTGTATTTTTTTTAAGTAACAGACACAGAACGTTTGGAAGTGCAGCGGAGAAGCCCATTCTTGTCAATTTTGAATGGTTGGTGTATATATGTAAAATCTTCAAATGGACAATGTTCGCATTTCTCAGCACTGTGAATATGTACAATATTTCTTCGAAAATCAGGACACGTGCCAACCTATAAGAAAATAGACTGCTTGTTAAATTTCCTAACTTGTGTGATAATGGCCGTAAGTGAGGGGATGCACGCTGTGAAATGAAATGTATTTGAGATCGGATTCTTCCTATGAAGAGCTAACTAGCTCATAGCCCAGTGCAGATCAGCACGTGCCAGAGCCCAAGAACGCTCAGGAGCTGTGGGTATGCAAATTCTAACTGAGGCGCATACTTTTTATTTCCTCCAGAGACCACGAGCTAAAGTTCAGAGTAATATCATAATCTACAAGCTGTGTCACATTTCCACATGTTATGGTTTGTAAAAGTGCAGCTCATGATTTATTCAAACAACCATGGAACAGTCGCCAGCTTTCCCACGAGATATGTAATTGTAAAGTTAACAAAATTGGTTGGACATTTAAAACTAAATGCTTTCTTCCTAACTGGGAATTTCGATTAAGATGATGTAAGTTCTTGGTAATTAGCATGCCAGATGAAAAAATTGCTTCTAGCTAGTGCAGAACTAGTTATGTTTCGAACTTCGTTACAATTCATTGTATTTCATACTGAAATTTGATCTCTGAGGCTGATGAGAAATTGATACAAAAATATATACTTCATGTGGTTTCACAGTGTGCTCACTTTTAAAAGGGCATTTAGTTTGAAGAATATCAAATTATTAATATAGATTCGCAGTTGATATTTCTGCACTAATTCCGAAAATGTACTGTCCTAGTGTTTGTTAGCATAGCTTTGTGTGGTAAAGGCCGTTATAAATTGTAATAGTAAAAAAGAACGTTTACCCATGTGTGTTATCAGAATAATCAGTACGGAAATATTAATATCATCAATATATTTATTTAGCTTAAAGCTTTAAATTACCAAAATACATAGGATGCCATAATAATCAACAGAATAACACGTTGAATATTTGAAAAACAAAACAATTAAGATGCTTAGATAATGCATTAAGGAGTTTAACATAGTTCAGTATACCAGGCTCTTGCCACTTAAACCTCATGTGACCTGCAGATCTGAATGCTTGTATTCCAGCTGGGTAGATGCGGAGTTTCAACCGTACAAGGTCGATAACCAGCCGCGGTCGCTAGTGGGATGACCTGCAGGGCGGTGACGTGGGGAGGGGGAGGGGCAGGGTGGGGGGTGGTAATGTATGGATTATGGAGTTTTACAGGTAACTAATGTGCTATGGCAACACTCATATGAAAATGCAAGACTAAAATGGCAGTGGGTCCATCATTAAAAATACAGTACCTATTCTTGGTCTTTCTTGAGTGAACGTGTTCTGCTTTGACAGGAATCTTTTTACTGTTAAAAATTCGGAACAAAGGGTTGTTATTTCTCGGAATAAAAAGAAGAAAAAACACGGATTATGAATTGAATCATTCAGAAGAAAAAAGAATAATGGAATATCTTAGTAGACCCACACGCCGGGCAGATTTACTAAACCGTCACCCAATACAGCGCAGGAGGCAAAAATGCTGTGCTGCGTTGTGAGACAGGGAGGGACCAGGAGAGCACCATAACCACAGAGATATGGAGTCTCCAGCCCTCTCCCTAAAACGCATGCAGAATTTGGCTGCCGTGCGCCACACACACACCTTTGTGCCATAGTACAAGTTTGTGTGCTAGTACCTACTATAGGGTTTGTACTGGAAGGGTTCAATTCCAGTGCAAAATAATACGCCTAGACAACTTCTAAAACTGTTCTTACTTTGTATGTGTGCTGTACAATGCAGCACACATGCAAAGTTGGATAATGAAGGAGAAAGCAAAACATTTCTCACTTTAACGCCTGGTTTCAAAAGGCGGTATATTTTTACGTAAAACTCTATCTCACATTTGTGGTACATAGGGTTTGAGTAAAAAGGGGTGGGTAATTGCAAGGGAAGGCCCCTGTGACACTAATTAACACACAGCAGCGCTTTGTTCTACTTTGTCTTTTCTTTTAGTCAAATTCCAACCGGAAAGTAAATGATAAAATAAACATTTTGTGCTCGTTTGCATCTTTTTTGACGAAATCCCAGCACAAAACCCCCGCTGAGCCTGAAAACTGCAGCATTCTGGTAAACCATTACATAATTGTGGCTAGTGTTTCAAAGGTCAACCTTTTCCCAAGTCTAGCTCTCACTCATCACTGTCAGGCCCCTGTACATCTCTGACTGAGTGTCTTCTCCCTCTGCCGCCTTCTACCCTCTGCCTTCATTATCTGGTAACTCTGTTCACATCACCTGTGCCTTGCTTCTCATCATTCATTAAATCTGCTCTGTGTAGGCTTTTCTATCCTCTGTGTTTCATTTCCATCTTCTGTGGCTTACTTCTCATCCTTATTTAATCTGCTCTTTGCCCCATTGTCGATTTCTTTCCTCTGTGCCCCTTTTCATACTTTCCTGACTTTCTACCAGCCTCCTTGGAGCTCTGTGCCTGTTTTTGCTGTTGCTTTTGCCCTTTTCAGGCCATCCCAGTCCCCCTCGCTGTTGCTCCTGCCTTGCCTCTTTGGGCTAGCCCCACCCACCACCGCCCACCACCAGGGCCGGACTGGCCACAGCGGGCACCGGACAATCCCCCGGTGCGCTGCATGGGTGGGGCCGGTTTTCGGCCCATGGCTGCTGATTTTGTTGCAGGGCCGTTTTTGCACCATAAAAAGCTTGGCGGCACCCCCAACCCTGGGGGGGGGGGGGGGGGGGGGGGGGGTCGGCTGAGCACTTTGCCAGGGCCAGTTTTGGTTCCCAGTCCGACTCTGTCCACCACCCCTCCCGTTTCTTGGGACCTCTTTAATAGTGACTGCAGCATGCCAAAAGCAAGCCTGTCTGCGCCCAACCGAGGCTGGAATGCTTCCAGCACCAGGAACCCTGGTTCTTTGCTACCCGCAGCTACATCAGCACCAACCACCATGCTCTGGACCCCGTACACCTCAGCAAACACACCTGCTACATTACCCTCAATCAAAAGTAGACCCTTTCACCTGCACCCACTGCAACTCCATCTGTCACAGTACGGTCTTCAGTGCACTGCCCCGCACCATGCTTACCTCTCACCACAAAGCACCATCGCCTCACCACCAGCTCGCGTGCACATGCTAACTGTTCAAGCACGTCACTGAGATATGGGACCTCATCGTGACCCTGGCGCCCGACAAAGTTTTTCTCACCGAGACCTGGCTCAACCCTTTATCCACCCCTGATATTGCCACAGCAGTACCCGATGGATGCAAGAACACTCACCGGGACTGCATCAACCAACCTGGAGCAGGAGTCATCATCATTCACAAAGAGACCATCCAGGGAAATACCACTACGGATAACCCCAAGGACCATGGAAAACCTGAACTTCAGGCACCAAACTAATGGCAAGGAGACCATCAATCAATCAATCAATCAATCAATCATAGCATCTGTAAAGTGCACTACATACCAGTGAGGGTCTCAAGGCGCTGCGGGGGAAAACGCTGCTACTGTTCGAAGAGCTAGGTCTTGAGGAGTCTCCTGAAGGTTAGGAGGTCTTCGGTCTGCTGTAGGCAGATGGGGAGGGTGTTCCACGTCTTGGCGGCAAGGTGGGAGAATGATCTGCTGCTGGCAGTCACTCTTCGGATGCGGGGGACAGTGGCGAGGGTGCGGTCTGCAGAGCGGAGCTGGCGGGACGGGGTGTAGAGGCTGAGTCCGCTGTTGAGGTACGCTGGTCCGGTGTTGTGGAGTGCCTTGTGTGCATGGGTGAGGAGCATGAAGGTTATCCTCTTGGTGATGGGAAGCCAGTGCAGGTCTCTCAGGTGGGGTGTGATGTGGCTGTGGCGCGGGATGTCGAGGATCAGACGAGTGGAGGCGTTCTGGATGCGTTGGAGCCATTTCAGGAGTTTGGCCGGGGCTCCTGCGTAGTGTGCATTGCCGTAGTCAAGTCTACTGCTGACGAGGGCCTGGGTGACTGTCCTTCTAGTTGTGGTGGGGATCCACTTGAAGATCCTGCGAAGCATGCGGAGGGTGTTGAAGCAGGAGGAGGAGACGGTGTTGACATGTTTTGTCATGGAGAGCGTGGAGTCAAGGATGACCCCAGGTTTTGTGCATGGTCGGTGGGTGTAGGGGGTGCTCCTAGTGACTTCGGCCACCAGGAGTCATCCCAGGCTGAGGGGGTGGAACCGAGGATGAGGACCTCCGTCTTGTCCGAGTTCAGCTTCAGACGGCTGTTCCTCATCCAGTCAGCGATGGCCTTCATTCCTTCGTGGAGGTTGGTTTTGGTGGTGTGGGGGTCCTTGGTGAGTGAGAGGATCAGCTGGGTGTCGTCAGCGTAGGAGATAATCTTTAGGTCGTGCCGTTGAGCGACGTGGGCGAGCGGTGCCATGTAAACGTTGAACAACGTTGGGCTGAGGGGTGATTCTTGGGGTATGCCGCAGATGATCTCGGTGGCTATGGAGCAGAAGGGGGGAGGCGGACGCTCTGGGTTCTCCTGGTGAGGAAGAAGGTGGTCCAGTCCAGGGCCTTCTCTTGTATTCCGGCGTCGTGGAGGGGTGCCTTTAGTGTGCGGTCCAAGACGGTGTTGAAATCGTCTGACAGGTGCAGGAGGATGAGGGCCGCAGTTTCTCCGTTGTCAAGCAAGATCCTGATGTCATCGGTGGTGGCGATGAGGGCAGTTTCGGTGCTGTGGTTGCTACGGAATCCGGATTGGGACGGGTCCAGGCTGTTGTTCTCTTCGAGGAAGCTGGTAATTTGTTTGTTGATGGCTTTTTGGATGACCTTCGCCGGGAACGGGAGCAGGGAGATGGGTCGGAAGTTCTTTAGGTCCTTGGGATTCGCCTTGGGGTTCTTGATTAAGGCGTTGATCTCTGTGTGTTTCCAGCTCTCCGGGAAGGTCCCTGTCTCGAAGGAGATGTTTATGGTTTTCCGGAGATGGGGTGTGATGATGATGCTGGCTTTGATGAAGATGTGGTGTGGGCAGGGGTCTTCTGAGGTTCCGGAGTGGACGGTGTTCATGATCTTGATGGTGTCGTCGTCGTTGATGTTGGTCCAGGCGAGCAGGCGGTTGGTGCGGTTGGTAGCCAGGGGGGCGGGCGTGCCCGCGGTTGCCGGGGTGATGACGGCGTCAGATCTGTTGTGGATGTCTGCGATCTTGCGATAGAAGAAGGTGGCCAGTGAGTCGCTCAAGTCTTGTGACGGTGGGATGTCGTTGGTGTTGGAACTGGGGTTGAAGAGTTCCTTCACGATGCTGAAGAGCTCTTTGCTGTTGTGTGCGTTGCTGTCTATGCGGTCTCTGAAGATTGTCCTTTTGGCGGATCTGATGTGTTGGTGGTGTCGGCTGGTGGGCTGTGTAGCTTTTGGTGTTTTTTCGCGTGTCCGTTTTTTTTCCCAGTTTTCTGCAGGTTCGCTTGGAGGCCTGGAGGTCTTCGGTGAGCCAGCTGGCTCTCTTGCTGGTCTGGGTGTTGGGGGTTTCTTGTGTGGGGTGAGGGTGTTGACACAGTCCTCGATCCATTGTCTGAGGTTGCGGGCTTCAGCGTCGGGGTCGGTTGGGTCTGCAGGTGGACTCTGGGCACGGGCGGTGGTTAGCTGGTCCTCTGTGACCTTGCCACAGCTGCGGCGAGGCATCGGCTGGGTGTGGTGGTGGGTGGTGGGTTTCCGGAATGTGAAGTGGATGCAGTGGTGGTCGGTCCAGTGGAGTTCGGTGGTGCGGTCGAAAGAGACGTTATTTGCTTGCTGAGAATATGGGGTCAAGCGTGTGGCCGGCGGAGTGAGTGGGTGTTGTGACTCGTTGTCTGAGTCCGAGGTTGCCGAGGTTGTCGATCAGGGTGGAAGTGTTGGAGTCGTTGTTGTTCTCGAGGTGGAAGTTCAGGTCCCTGAGGAGGATGTAGTCAGTGGAGGCGAGGGCGTGTGTGCTGATGAAGTCGGCGATGGAGTCGCTAAACTGTGGTTGGGGTCCGGGGGGTCTGTACATGAGGGTGCCTCTGAGGGTGGTGTTGGGGTCAGTGTGGATCTTCAGGTGCAGGTGTTCAGCGGTGCTGAGGGTGTCGTCACCGTCTGTTGAGATTTTGAGGGTGCTTATCGGCCTCCTTATGAGGGGAGTGGGAGAGAGGAGCAGCTGGGAGGCGGAGCGGGCAGCGAATGGGAGCACAGGGGGGGCGGGGCTGCAGGGGACACAGTGGCGGGAAAGAGCGTGGACGGGGATGAATGGGCACACAGTGGGATACAGAAGGCAAAAGTGGGCACAGAGGGGCACAAGAGTACAGCAACAACAACAATGCTAACTAAACAGGTGGGGGCACAGAGCGGAAGATACAAAAGGCAAAGAGAGGCACAGAGGGGCACATGTACAGGGAGCACAGCAAATGTAAACCACTCAGGCACAAACCAGATTGAGCGGCAGCAGCGGTTCAGGGCACACAGGAGGGCTGTGTGGTGGCGTGGGGGAGTGACCTGCCTGGTGACAGGGTCAAAGGTCATCTCCTCTCCACCGCGCAGCCTCCATATGAGGGGGAGTGGGAGGGAGGAGCTTCTGGTAGGCGGGAGCGGGGCAGCGAATGGGAGCAAAGGGGGGCGGGCCACAGGGGATGCAGCGGCGGGAAAGAGCATGGACAGGGGCGAGCGGGAGTGGGGGAGCGGCCTGCCTGGTCCATAAGAGGCACCCTTGCCTATGACCCCTAAGTCTAAGCCCCAGCTTCTGCAACCTCTTTGCCAACTTCATCACCTCCCTTGCCATTGACTCCAATGACTACATGTTCCTCAGTGACCTTCCACCTCGATGACACCAGTGACACCAACATCACCAACCTTCTCAACTGCATGAACAACATCTTACTCACCCAACTCATCCACGACCCCACACACACAGCAGGACTCACGCTTCACCTTCAGGCACTTAAAGCCATGTCACTGACTCCTCCGGCCATTGTACCACAGACCACACACAGCAGAATGCCCCCCACTGATGCTGGAGCATAGTATCAGACACACAATGGATCAGCACCCTCAACATCTCCAATCCCATCTCTGACGCAACCCTTATCCAGGGTGTCAGGAACTCCAACACCTGAGTCACCAACTGCACCGACAGCGCTGTCCCCATCAAATACAGCAGACACCGGAGATCCACCAAACAAATCAACTGTACACTGAGGAACTTAAAACAGCAAAACACAAAAGTAAACAACTGGAAAGAAGATGCTGAACACGCAAGGATACCGCAAAGAGGACCTCCTTCAAGATCTCCCTGAACCTTTACACCTGACTGCTGAGGGAGAAAAAGAGGAATGCCCATTGATGCTTGCATCGAATCCAGCTCCAAACATAGCAAAGAACTATTCAACATCATCAGGGAGTTTTCCAACACTGCAGCACCTGAGAACAGCATCACCTCCTCCCAGAACCTCTGCAACAGCCTAGGCAACTTCTTTCACAGAAAGATCACCACTATCTACGAAAACTTAGAACCCCAGCCAAAGCTTACAGACTTCGTCAACCTACTCACCCTCACCACTACCAGCAAGTACCACAGACTGACCACATGGAACCTGCTCACCCCAGGACAACAATGTCACATGAACTCTGTCCTGTCAGGAGCTCTCATTGACCCTTTCCCACACTACATCTTCAACCTCAGAAGCCACAGGATAAGCAACAAACTCACCATCCTGCTCAATACCTTGATAACCATGGCCACAAGACTGGAAACAAACCGAGGTCAATCCGCAACTCAAGAAGCAATCATCTGACCCCAGTGAACTCAAGAACTACCGGCTCATCTTCTTTCTCCCTTTCTGAACCAAGGTCCTGGAGAAACTTCTTCTTGACACCTCCCAGTCCATATTCTGTATCAATCACAGCACTAACACCACCCTGATCGCAGCCATCAACAACATTTGAGCTCCCCTCGACTGACTGGTAGCTCTGATCCTATTCAACCTCTCAGTGGCTTTAGACACCATATGCCAACACACGCTGATTGCAGGGCTACAAGACTTTTCCATCCAAAGGGATGCACTCAGATAGATCACCTCCTTTCTCACCGGAAGGACACAGAAAGTCAGCCCACCACCTTTCGCCTTCGAGTGGAAGGAAATCAACTGTGGTGTTCCCCAGAGCTCATCCCTCAGCCCCACCCTCTTCAACACCTACATGACACCCTTGGCCAACATCAGATCCCACAAACTCAACTTCATATCATATGAAGACGAGACTCAACTTATCCTCTCCCACTCTGAAGAAACCCACCACCAGAATCAACTTCCACAGGAGCATGATGAGCATCACCAACTGGATGAGAGATAACTGTCTGAACCTCAACACTGACAAAATGGAAGTTGTGATCTTTGGCAACAACACTACTCCCTGGAATGCTTTCTGGTGGCCTGCAGAACTAGGACCTTTGCCCAGCCAATCTGACCATGTTAAAATCTAGGCATCATCCTGGATAGGAAGCTGACCACGTAGTCCCAGATCAATTTTCTTCTCCTCTGTCTGCCTCTTCACTCTGAACATGTAGCACAAAATCTTCAAATGGCTTCCCCAGAGCACAAGACGTACCCTCAAACAAGCCGTCATCAACAGCCAATTGGACTACGGCAACAGTCTCTATTCAGGGATCACTGCACACCTCCTCCAGAGACTACAGACCATACAGAATGTCGCAGCCAGACTCATCCTTGACCTCCCCCAATGAACCCACATCACCCCTCACTTCAGAGAACTCCACTGGCTTCCAGCACAGAAGGTATGCCAATTCAAGCTGCTGACGCGCAGAAACAATGCCCTATGCAACCAAGGACACACTTACATCAACCATTGCATCCACTTCAAACAACGAGCCGGGCCTCTATACTCCATATCCCTCTCACTTACCCACAGACCCACATTAATCAAAGCAGTAGCGAGCGACGCTCCTTCTCCTACCTTAAAGCAAAGATATGGAATGTACTACCCCTGTTGCTTCAGGCCTCCCCTTCTTTACCAGAATTTCAAAGGGTGCTCAAGACCTGGCTATTAGATTCACTCTCCAGCACCTGGATGATAAGGAGTCAATTGATTGATTAATTGAGAACAAGCATGTCTTCTGAAACCCAACAAATGATTCAGATAAACACAAAAGCAGGATTTTGAAGCAGCAGTCAAAGTTGCACGTTGGTGGCCCTATTTTAGAAATACCTCCAAGAAAGGAATGGCTTCAATAAAAACAAATCATGTAGTTTATTGCTAGGGGTACACTGAGACGTGGATTGGTTGTCATTTTTGAAGAGCTCTTTAAGTGATTACATATTGGCTACTGTATATTTAATGTTTAAAAACTCTACTAAATTATTCAGTTTATCCTTAGTTTAAGCCCCAATGCAACACCACCTTATATTTCCTTCACCCAAATCTCAGTTTCCTATATCAGGCCCCAGAAACGCTGTCCTGAATGGACCCCTTACCTAGAGAGGGTCGAAACGCCGTCGACATTGACCAAGGAGAGAGCCTGAATGAATCATTTTTCCATAGCATACAACTCGCCCTTTGGATATTTACTAATAACCTGTTTTCTCGTTCTTTTTTACATATTTGCACTTAGCACTCACCAAGGTAGGTTATGGTCACTTCACTGGGGCTCACATTTCACTTATAAAGTGCCACTAATGTAAATGTTCCAATTCGCTCATGTATCAGGAAATACACATATGGTAAAATTGTGATTGCCGAATAAAATTCTACTTGGGCTTGTTAAGAATCCACTTAAAGTATTGTGTACAGATATTCCTAGTTGTCTTCACCATAACCCCATTGGGAAGGTTACATTTGAAAATATATGATTAAGATTAATTCTAAGCAAGTAAACTTTAGCTTGCATATAGTATATTGCTTTGATAAATGAGTTCCTTGTAAACATTGTTTTCCTGCATAAATGCAAACCCATCTTACAAGGACGTATGGGTCGCTCTTGGTTTTCTTAAACACCCCACCAAAATGGCACACAAGAATATGCACAAACGTCACACAGTACTTCCTCCAGAAACCCGATCTCGTAATATTGTGTTAAAATGTGTTTGCACCAAGTACTGCATTAACTCACCACCAGGGACATGTAATGGCACCAGATAAAACCATTTTGTGATGTGACCTTCTTGTGACATCTTTACTACCAGCTGATCAGTCACGCTTTTCTATGAGATCAACAGAATATGGTGATGTTATGTTTAAATTGCATACATTAGTGTGGGTACGTTCATTTCCACCTGACCTCTAGTTTGTACCTTGGCTATTGATAAAAGTAACCCTGTCTCTAAAAAGTGGATGTATTTCACGTTTGTCGGGGACCATAATAGGGAATCTGTAAAAAACATGTTGCCACCTCAAAAGCTCCTCTTGCAAGAGTCAAATATTGAACTGCCACATTGATAAGCTGCCAGATGGAATTCTGTAAGATAGCAGACCTTAATTACAGAACACAGCTTTGTTGTTTTTTCGACTTCCTGACGTAAAAGCCATATCTTTGCATCCATTTGGGGACATCAATGACATCAATTGACTTGAAAGACCTTAGGTGTAATTAACGTCTCTGCCCATCACACGTTGTGACCTTGAGCAAGCCATCACCTCTCCAGGTCTTTCACTTTCATTGATGTTTTGGACTGTAGCTATGCGGATTGCAATCCTTAAGAACTGATATCACCATGTAAAGCATTTTATTTTGTTCGAATAATACATAATACAACTTGTATTCACATAAATGTAAACAAATAAGAACAAACCATTTAACCATGGGCAATTCCAGCGCTTATCAGCAAACAGTTAGACTTTTTTAAAACAGTTTCTATTAACGCTAATACAATTTAAGTGTGAAAATTATAGAGTTGTGTGGGTCAAATTGGTAAAAATATTCAAGGAATTGCTTAACATGTCTATCTATCTATCTATCTATCTATCTATCTATCTATCTATCTATCTATCTATCTATCTATCTATCTATCTATCTATCTATCTATCTATCTATCTATCTATCTATCTGTCTATCTATCTATCTAATACTAGACCACTTGCCTGCAGAGATTCACTATATCGGTGCTCTGTGTGCAGCTAGCCTGTAGCTAATTTGAGTTGCTGTACCAGTAATGTAGTATATCACTCAATTTTATTCGATTTCCCAGTGTATGTAAAGCATTTTGGGTCACATGCATCATTGTACATTGTGGTCACAAAGGGACAGAATCACATAATCTGCCCCTTTGCAACCACAATTTTTTGCATTTGGGATGCTCATCCCAAATGCAAAAAATAGCTTTTTAAGTAATCGCTAAAATTGCGATTACTGAAGTTGCAATTGCATTTAGGGAATTGCAAATTGCAATTCCCTAAATGCAATGCAACAACCCCAAAAAAATGTTATTTCGCAATTAGGAAATGCAAATTATCATCAATTCCAAGTTGATGGTAATTAGCGAGAACTTTGAAAAATGCCCAAAAGTGCATTTATCAAAGTTCTATTTTGCACACATACATGTCCTTGGAGCATTTGTGTGTGCAACATGTGTTGAAATTGCAATTTCAGGGGTGCATCAGGGTGTCCTTTTGGCACCCTTGCACTCTTGAAATTGTTGTGATATTTGCGAGTACCTATTTGATACTAGTAATTTGCACATGCAATTCCCATTGATTCCTATGGGCCTCTAGGCCCATTGGAATGAATGGGAAGCAATTCCTTATTTGCAAATCACAATTTGCGAGTCGCAAATAAGGAATGTGTAGGAATCGCAAATTATTTTGCAATTCCTACATGCATAAGCATTTGCGATTCCTAAATTGCAATTTCTTAAAAATCGCAATTTAGGAGTCGCAAACGCACAGCTAGATGCATGTGGCCCTTTATTTTGGTTGAGTAATACATAATACAAATTGCGTTCTTATAAAATAAAAAAAAATAAAACAATTTGGTGAGTCCCACCTTTTTGACTCCAATCATTTCTGCTTCTTTTCTTATGCTTCTTCTCACTGTGGGCTGATTCATGAAGATACATTCAAAAGTTTACAACCAGGTTTGCCATACTTACGTATGCCAGAAAATCTCAATCTTGGCAGGTGTAAGACTAACAGTGCAGAGATCTCCACCACGTGAGCATACTTCTTTGCATATATAAATCCCATTCAAGAGGTGGGAGTATGAGCCTTTAGAAGTGTTACAATGTGTGGTTCGTCTTGGAAGTTTGGGAACAAACACAAACAACTGTGCTTGTGGGCATTCGCAAACTCATTAAATTTGCCTTTACAGACAGGTCAGAACTGGAGGTTAACTCCATCACAGTGCTATCATAAACACCTTTCAATGGGACGAAGGAGAAAGAAACACACTCGGATTTGGCTTTTTCCTCCATAAATAAACTAAACAAAAATATACATTTCACAGGAGATCCTATGCCCCCTCAGCAGAGGTCTCCCATCTTGGAGAGCTCTGCACAGTGGGAAAGGAATCCTCAGTGAAAAATCACATTACTTCCTGGGAATCTTTTTGGAAACCTGCTCCTGGCACAGCTTTCTGTGTAGATTTCACAAAGTAGTAAGTCTACACACTGATGAAGATGTAACTCTAAAAACATGGATGTACTGATTTCTTTGTGAAGAGGTCCCATTAATTTTTGACTGTGTGTAAATTAAAAAATGTAAAACATCTGGGGCATTTTCCAAATATTGCTCAAGAATGCTGCAAATTCAGAAACCTGCATTATATAAAGAGAAATGTGCACTGAGGACCAGATGTATCAAGATTTTGCATCACTCTTGCACCAAGTAAGGGGGCGCAAGGACAATGCAAAAACTAAGAGTTTTATCAAGCCACCCAAGGCCACCTTCCATGACCCTACATGGCTTGATTAATCTAGATGAACACAAGACAGTGCAAATCGCTGTCTTCTGTTACTCTGCGGCAAGAAGGCGTTCCATGGGTGGATCGTGGGTGTTTCCATGCATACACCCATAGATTTTGGCACAGTCCCAGATTTACCATTAGTGGTAGACTTAGGAATGCTTCAAAATGCTACGCCTCCCCAGGTGAGGTGTAACATGGAGTATATCTTTATTTCTTCTTGTTTTTTTCCTCTTTCTATGTGTGCTGCACTCTGCAACACACATTAAAACAGTAAAATGCCTCTCAGGATTGTTTTTGTGCAGGAAGGTTTATTTTTTTGTGTGTTTTATAGAGCGCAAAGGTGACCCAATTAGGGTATCAGAGAGCTTGACAGGGGTAACCCGTTGTTTACAAGTATGACATAGACAAAAAGAGCATAAGTAGGGATGGAAAGAGGTGAAACACTCGAGAATAAATAGGGTGTATACAATATTCAGTTCATAATGCAGAGAAATCCTGCAATAACATATATGGGAGTACCAGGTCAGTACAAGATGGATAGCAGCCGGTCAGTCAAAAGTGTAGCAGCAGTAAAAATAAATCAAAGCCGCTGAGCGGTGTGTGCAATGCTTGATTTAAGGGAGGAACTTGCCCATTGGGAAGGTTTTGGCTGCCTTCTTAAAAATTGACAGAGAGGGAATTCTTCTAATGAAGGACAGCAGCGAGTTCCAGATTCTTGGTGCGACCCCAGGGAAAGCACGATTGTATGTTTTTTCCTTTCGGAAGCGGGGTGACTGGTGCACAAAGTCTCAGGCAGTCCAGGAGTTTCTGGCTCCTCCGTAAACCATGATTTTCGGGCAAGATATGCAGGGGATTTCGTGTGTAGCACTTTGTGGCTGATACATGCCAGTTTCAGTTGGATTCTGGCTTCAAGAGGAAGCTAGTTCAGCGTCTTCAGATGCAGTGAGATGTGGTCACATTTTTTTGAGCCTGTCAAGAGTCTGGCGGCCGCATTGAGGCAAGCTTTTAAGGGGGGCGTGGAGATCTTGAGTAGGCCAGAAAGGGTTGAGCATCTGTATTCAGTTCTTGAGATAACTAATGCAAGGACTGCCATTTTTAGATCTGAGGTTTCCAGGAAAGGTTTTAGTTTCCTCAGGTAGCTCAGGTGAAACCTGGCAGTTTTAGCCATCGAGTTGATGTGGTCTAGCATATTCAGGTTGCTGTCTAGGGTTATTCCAAGAGATTTGGCAGATTCCACTATAGTCGGTGTGCAGTTTAGTGCTTTGGCTTTTGGTTGTTGACTTAGGGGAAGAGAGGAAAGATGGGACCTGCAGGAGGAGGTTAAATGTAGGTGGCAGAAATAAGTTCATTTCCTAGGGAGGTAATTTTGGCTGTAAAGAAGGAGGAGAACTCCTCACAGGTATTAGGGATTTTGAGGTTTCTTTGGAAGTTTTAGCCAGTTTGTTAGATTGGTGTTTGGTGTACCTTCTTGCACACAAAACAATCCTGTCCACAATGCTGGCACCCTTCCAACATGACACATAGGTCCCTGCATTGGCGCTAGGCAGCCAAAAGTGCACCAGCACTGGGAAAAGACAAGAATGTGCCGTATAATGGTAAATATGGCACATCCTGCCCTTTCCCAAAATATTTAGACTGTTCCTAGTTATCTGTATTGCATTATGGGGACCCATGGTGTTTCCTGCACAGTTCTGGCATGTTAATGGTGAGGGCAATTGATTTTGTATCAAAGCTCCTAACAGGTTTATTTAGATTCTTTCTTTACGGAATATGTTTACTTTCCCTAATTCCCACAATAATTAGTAATACTTATTCAAAATTTCACTTCTTGGCACAGACACTGCCTACATTGTGCCCCTGAGAATCTGGGTAGGCACCTTCCTCACATGCATGTTGTCCTAAAAATAAACACATTGTCACCTTTATGTGAAGATATTCCTTGCCGATACTGGGCACGTGGCTGTTACTCTGGGTTGATTGATCTTGACCCAGTCAAAAGCTGCCTGTGAACGATCTCCCACTCTATCATTAGTGTCCAATTATTCAATATTAATTGCACCTTCTTTCTAGCTAGTAATGCCTTGGAAAGCTAATTATCGAATCATGCCATGATTCCTTAGAATGTGATCATTTCCATGACAGCATCTGAAATATGCAACATTTTAAACAGGGATTTTGAGAGTTTTTGAAGCCATGTATTGTGAAATTTTGATTATTAGGTTTTGTTAGGCTATAAAAAAGACTGGCTGGAAAGGACCAAGAGTCAAACATGTTTTGGTTTAGACACGTTGGGGCACATTTACTAAAATGTCAATGCACTGCCGGGCAACAAGCAAAGCTGTTGCACTCGTTGCATGAAAGGGAGAAGGCGGAAATGTTCATCATTTACAAAGATATGGAGCATCTCTGTTCTCTCCTTGCACTGGCACACTGTGTCCATGGTGAAGGGACACCTTCATGCACAAAAACAACCCATAGAGACATTTTCCTCATTGTACTGCACTGGAGAATGCAGCTCACATGCAAAGAGGAAATAACCAGGAGTAATAAAGATATTTCTTCTTGTTAAACTTCATTTGTCTGTAGTATTTTGATGAATTCCCATGTTTACAAGTCTTTGTAATCTAGGAATGTGCCTTACTCTATTGGTGGGTGTATGGGAACGCCCTAATTCCCCTGTGGAATACCCCTCAAGTAGAAATAAAACGTAATGCAGCACATGCAGCTGCATTGTGTTACATTTTAAAAAAGGCACTCAAATCAGGCCTTGCATGGATTTAAAATTATTACTAAAGCCATTGCATTGTTCTTGTGTCACCTAGCGTGATACAAGGGCAATGCAAATGCTTCATAAATATGTGACATTGTATGTACATTTTCACCATTAGAATAATTGTATATAAATAAATTGAAACACATTTTCAATTATGTTAACATTATGACTGTTCTTTACACTAATAAACTGTTAGCCATTCGTCAGTTTAGTGTATAATTTCAATATGCAATCAACTGTTGTCACTAACAGACAGACCATCTTGATTGGAGGTTGATTAAATAGTGTGCACATTACAGGAGTCTGTTGGTTGTCCAGCATCTATGCATATACATTTTTATTCCTGAGTCAGCAATAAAACTGATCAGCAAAGTCAGCGGATTTGTTCATTAGGTTCATCCTCATACCCTAAGCAGTGTTTTTCAGTATTTACTAATTTGACATAATGTGTTCATTGGATTTGTAGCAGGTACAAAGGAAACATGATTGGCAGAAGTTAACCGATATGTTATTATGCTAACCACAGGTAGATGCATAGTGATTAGTAGATTCCCATACATGAAGCCCAAACTAGTGAGAGGTGCGAGAAAACTGCTTTTGCGTGATTGCCTCCATTTATTTGCTGGATTTTATTGCTGCTTCTTAGACTCAGGGGCACTGCTTGAGGTCCAATGCAAAGTGACTATGATCTGATCCCTAAAACATGTCAAATAAAGTTTACAATTCCTGATTGGCATCTTTGACTCTCCTGTAAGGTCATAGTATATTGTGTACCCATGGCATCGAAAGTCAAAGGTTACCTGTGTACTGCAGCACTTGCTGTTCTATCCACTAGCGTGACAAGTGAAAAATGGCTGCAGGCCCACCCCGTGCAGCCAGAAAACTGCCTCTTGAACTGTGCCTTACAGACCTCTCCAAATCACCCTTTTAAAATGTAGGAAAACTTGATTTAAAATAATAAGCAGCTCACCTCTAAGCACACATTGTTGCCTACATGATAAGGTGCATAATGTGTAAAAGTGGAACACGTATGGCATTAGAAATTGCAAGTTCCCTCAGTAACTAAACCAAAAATTACATTGAAAGTGCTCAGGCTGTAACTAGCACACAAGAACAGTCCAAGTGTTGATTATACACTTTAATCTATAACGTGAAACCTGTACTAACTGCCAACAGCATTCGAACAATTATTTTTATATTTAATCAAACACAATCTAACTGTAAAGTTTGATTCTTTTTTACTATGTGGAAGTGTAACTTTTAAATAGTTACCTGACGCTTCTGGAGGGTAATTTGCATTAGTTCTCAGGCCACTGCCAGCATGTGCTTACTGTGAATGAGGTATGAATACAGCTCCCAGAGCAGGAACTATGGCCTGTGCCGAACCCAACTGGTTGTCTTTCAGGAAGACCGGTTGGGGTGTCAAATATCAAATATCGAATATGCCTGCCCTGTCACAAGTGAATGTTAGGTGATACTTACAAAGGTTCCAACTTTTGTTTCCTTAGTAAACCCAATAGGAGGAAAGCTACCCCCACAACTGGTTTTTAATGACCACATTGAAGGGGACTGACTATTACCTTGGCCACACAAAGGTTTTCTCATGTTGGATTTTGAGAACGAGGGGCACTGTGGGATTGTTTGCAGGAAGGCAAACAGGAACACTGAAAAAGTTAGTCACCCTCACATACTCGCTAGAAGGACTGCAACTACTGTTTGAGACTTGTAAGAGGACCATAAAGGCAGAACTTGCCTCACTTGCACCCAAGAGGAGAAAGAGTTGGACTTTCAAAGGTTAGTCGGCTGACCTCAAGTGTGGTAAGAGGGACACTACAACCTACAAAGTCATTTTTAAGTCGAGCCTAGACAGCGCATGCACTGTCAGGATGACCTGTAGTAGGGGAAAAGGACTTATGTCCCAGCTGCTGCCTTCCCATTGGTTCAATCCATCAGTCACTCTTCTTTGCTGCTTGCTAAATGGTTAAAGCAGCGATATCTCACTTCCATCTTTCTAAGAGCAGCACCGACTAACTACAGGTACCTTCCCCTTCCAATCTTCATCTCTTATTCTGGAGTATTCTTTTTCTTGTTATTGTGGTCACAATTGCGGCGGTGGCCGCCGCGCACATCACTCGCGGGAGGCACTCTGAGGTAATGAATGGTCTTCTCCTATTCTAAAATGCACATCTCAGGTTTATTTTCTGAGTGTTATGCATGCTTCCACTTTTTTTCTTGGTCACAATGGCCACTGTGGCCGCCGCACAGATCACTCGCGGGAGGCGCTCTGCGGGAGTGAACGGTCTTCTTATAAAATGCACTTCTCATGTTCATTTTGTGCGTGCCATGCATGCTTCTACTTTTATATTGGGTCACAATGGCGGCAATGGTTGCCGCACCGATCACTCACGGGAGGCGCTCTGTGAGATCGACTGGTCTTCTTCTAAAATGCACTTCTCATGTTCATTTTGTGCGTGCCATGAGCGCTTTCACTTTTATTTTTTGGTCACAATGGCGGCGGTGGCCGCAGCACAGATCACTGACGGGAGGCGCTCTGCACTTCTCATGTTCATTTTGTGCGTGCCATGCAAGCATTCACTTTTATTTCTGGTCACAATGGCAGCACATCACTTGCGGGAGGCGCTGTGAGGGGGTGAACTGTCTTCTTCTAAAATGCACTCAACCTCAATTGTAGTGAAAATTAGTGCAGTGATCATTCTGCCGAAGGTGATTTGTGATGGCTGGTCTGTTGGCTCTGCTGACTAATGGCTTTTATATGTGGCTGTAAGTGGGCATTTAATTTCTGACTGCATCTTGGAGTAACAGGTTACAGTAGTAATGCAATTGAGTAACAGGTGAATAAAGCACATCCCAGAGGATCCATGATGCATATAATCGTCTTTAGAGTACTGAAGCACAATCTGCCAGGCTGAACCTTAACTGTTACTGAGACGGATATCAGGCTTTCAGTTTCTGCTTGTTGCAATGAAAACAGCCTTGTATTTACTAGCCATATTTATGGTCTTCTCCTCAATCAGGGTTACTGTGGCAAGAATGGTGAGTATTTACCATTGATACATTTCGTCGGACAATGGCACACTTAACGATATGTGTACTAACTGGTTGTACTCACAGTTTGTAGTCAATAATGAAATGTCAAAATGTGACAAGAAAACCCTAGTGTCATATTTGTGCCAGGTGCTTTAGGTGTTTTTGGAGGGAAATTTACATGTAGGGGCAAAAAAGAGCAATCATGCACACAACATTTTTTTATTCATGATTTAAGTGCGTTACTACCGCAATTACATAAATAATATTAAACAGTGTTACAGTCACTGTTACCAACAACGAAGCACTGGTTGCCACAGCAGTTGCAGACACAAGCAAATGTGCACTCTCCTCTAACTATGAGCTAGTACAGATGTAACTATAATTTGTGTCGATTTTTTACAATTCCACAGGGGCTAATATATCCAGTTTGTGACCTATTAGATAATGGTTGGTTATAATATTAATTATATCCGTACAGGGTACATAGGCAGCTAGTGTGTTGCTTGTTTTTGCACTAATGGCAAAGTCTGAAGAATGTGCTATGGTTATATGAGTGCTTTAAATAGGTCGGTACTTAGTACCAGCACGTTTTAGGTTGACCCTGGGCAGCACATGCGCTTCTCTGCAGCATGCTCTATTGGAGTATGAAATAGAAGCCCTGCCCACTCTCCGCCCATAATTGGCATTGGCGTGTGTCATTGCCCTATGTAAATGTTGGTTTCCTATTAGTTATTAGGCTTGTTAGTTCCTCCTTACTACCTACTTGTCTTCATTTATAACCTCCAATGAGGACTGGCCCTTTTACTTTGGTTGTTACACTGTATGTCTCCTTTAGTCTGTAAGCACCATTTTCTTTAATGAGTTTCTCCTACTGCAGACACAACATGCTTTCCTACAACATTCAGTACGCCATATGTGCTTTCACTTTCCGAACAGCCCGGGACAATGTTGATCTCTTCTTTGAATAGGTCTTGCAGTTACAATAATTTGAACTATTGGCATTGTAAATGACAATGTCTTTTATATATGTGTTAATTAGCAAAACAGAAAAATAAAAGGCATCATCATTTACAATGCCAATAGCTTAAACTCTTGCAAATACGAGACCTATTGCATTGCAAATGCTTGTCCCTAAAATGCCCACCTATGCAGGATTAACTAGACCTGAAACAGACCCTCCTGTTAGCCTCTGCTTGACACTGTGAGAGTGTCTAAGTGCCTTCCCCATGGTCCTTGGGTCCTGAGAAGTTCACCCTTGTGGTTGTTTGGTCAGCAGAAGGAAGTTAGGAAATGGTTGAAAACTATTCCCCGTGACGGTCGGTGCAGGTAAACACAGTGGGGAGGGGCAGGGGGGATGTACACAGACAGCGGAATAAGGAAAATCAAATAAATAAATAATTCCTATTCTGTTGTCTGTCAACATCCTGCCGACCTACCACGCTTATCTGCACTGACCGTCAGTACTATTCCCCCTCAGCTCATACCCCCTGCAGGAAAACGTATCCGACCAGTAGGTCTTCAATGTCCAATTGAATTTCAGCTTTGTGTCTCTCAGCAACTCTGAGGGAATGATTAAGTCCTATTCTGCGCTGTGAGAAAAATCTCTAAAGTTCCAGCAGGACCAACAAGCTGCTGGTATCCAGCCCTTGAATCAATGTCAACAACTACAGTTTCAGCAAATGTCTCCTAGGGGAGGAATTTTCTTCTCAGAAAGTAACAAAGTCCCTTTCTGCCTTTTCTGAACTTTCAACGGGACCCAAAAACATGTTGCATTCAATCAGGGCTCCATCACGGTCAGCCTCAAAATCATGTCTAGGTTCCAGTCTATAGCTTCCAAAGACTATCATTCACACTTGTACTATTTGGTGCTATTATTCCCTAAATATTTACAAATTCAAATCTTCAGTTGTATTTTTGGCATTTTGGTATTATTTTGCTTATTACATGTAATATACTTTTTATAAATTGGAGTGAGATTTTTATTGCATTGCAGCTTTTGAACTCTTTTGGAACTTCTAAATACTCTACACATTTCTCTACATTAAGCTGGTCTGTTCTGTGCCATTGCTACGCGGGTTTGAGCTCAAGTTTAAATTACTAAAATCATGGGACTGAACCTAATAGGTTAGTGACTTTATTGCTTGTAGTGGACTTCCATCGATCACAACTAATAATTCATTTTCTTATGAGAGGTAAATGTCAATATTTTGTGCTTGTTTACTGATGTCCAAAGGCTTTTATTTAATGAGTTTCCAGCTTGAATATGGCAGCCTCTCATATTACTTGAACTTCTTGAGCAAGCGTTGTTCTGCTAGGGGCACTCCCTGTTTTTTTTGCATGTCCTGCATTCAATAATACCTTCCTGCATTCATGCAAGGAGACTCAGAAAACACATGTCAATGGTTGAGGATACAGGATGCATATGTTGTGCACATCCTTACATTTCTCATTACTTAAACATTATTCATTTATTATGCTGATGCTGTACCTATTTTGTGCTTGGGTTGCTGCTGGATACACTTTGCCTATTCTTTGTAAGATAGGGACTGCCCAGAGCTGTTGGACCCTTTGCAAAAGGGTAACAAGATATCCCTTAGAAACATATCTTGTGTGATACTGAGCAAGCAAGGCAGAAAAGTGAACTGGTACTTTTACTCCCTAGAAAGGTTCTGGGTGTTGTTTGCTCTTGACTATGGGTATTATTATGAGTACGGTGGTCCTAGTACCTCCGTATTCGTAGTGGAAGTCTGACCACAGCCACCACTGAGGGTCTGCCTGCCGTATTCAGAGTGTGGCAGTCAGACCGCCACCAAACTGCCTCCTCCGCCAGGATCCTGTGGCAGTGTGTGAAGGGGCAGGTATATGCGCCGGTGCCAAATCCATACCGCCGGGCAAATTCCAACTTGTATATCCACCGCCCATGTCATGGCGTGAAACCTGCCCTGAAAAGGGTGGCGATGATTCAGGTGAGGGGGCTCTGACAGGGCCCTCTACCATTCCTGGGGGTGCATGCAGAACGGCACATGTTGTGCACCCTGGAAATGCAACCTCATTCCTGCACCGTGTGTCATGCACAACATGGTGCATGCCACACTCTGCAGGTACATGCTGCAGGCACACTCCCAGCAGTTGTCTGCTGTTAAGGTTCTCCTATGAGTCGGCCTGAGACAGCCACCGTACGGTCCGACCACCCTGGATTTAACTCAAAATCGGGTCGTTGAATGCACCTCCGTCTTGGCAGTCCTCCTGGCAGTGCAGCGGTGGTGGTGCTACAGGAGTTCCACCAAACCGGTAATAGGTCCTAAATCTTTAAACCAATGTGATCACATACTGCATATTATGGGGTGTAGACTTTACAGAGCAGTCTTTATCCTTGAGCACGTTACAGCACAGGACAATACCATGCATGCCCCGTTTAGATACTTGACTACGCTGTAGGTTGTTCACATGAATAAGTCTTTTTTTTTGTTTAAATGACATAAATATTATGTCATTTAAAAAGGGAGGAGCTAAATATGAAGGGATGGTTAGGGTTAAGGGAGGGAAGAGGTAAAGAAAGCTAAGATGTTTTTATGATTCTGGGGTGCTAGATTTAGCGGTAGGTAAGAGGTTTTTACAGTTCAGTGGTGGATGAGGTAAAGTGAGGTACATGGGTTTTAGGGTTCAAGAAAGAGTAGTGGTAAATGGAGGTTAGGGGTTTAAAAGTTTAAAAAAGGGAGAGTTGGGGTGTTACCTCCAAAAAGAAGTATTAGTAGATTTACTTAAGAAAAGCAAAGGTTAAAAGTGACATTATAGTTAAGAATTGTAATATAATGTTACTTTACATACAACTCAGACATTTACTGAAATAAAAGGTTATAGGGACTTTATAATTAGGTGAAAATGTCAGTTAAATCATACAGTTTTAAATATAGAAAACCACAGAAATTCACTAGTTATAGTTACCTTAAGTAACTATAACTCATGCCCTAAAGTAACTATAATTCATGCCCCCCCATGCACAGAGTTGTCATCAATGATGACATTTTAGATGTTTCAGTAATATTATGAGTGGTGTCATTTTAGATGTTGCAGTGATGTTAACAATAATATCATAGAAGATGTCAGTAGTGATATAATATAGGAGGCGATTACCCATATTGGCTGTAGCGGTGTGTAATTTTCCTACGCAAAATTGCATGGGGCAAGCACATTCTGGGACCCCGCCCTTTTCTCACCTTCACGTGACAGATTACTCCCAAAAGCTTCAATGAAAAAGCTGAGGTGAATAAACTTTTTATTGGAAAGTTTTGTGAAGATTCTTCAAATAGTGCCAAAATTATTAGCAAACCAAAAGAAAATGCTTTTCCTGTAGAAACATTGTCCTAACTATAACTAGCCAGTAGTGAACACTTGAAATTATTGTTTTATAAGAACAAAATCAAGGAAATTAATCAGTTATAGTTATCTCAAGTAACTAACTCATGTCATATTTAAGCTTTTTTTTTATCCAGCATAGTCTCTGAGCCTATTGTACCATTATCACATCCTTTTCAATTCTTCTGATTTGCCTTTCTTTCAAATATTTTAACTTTATCCTAACCATTGTCTGTTCACTTATTCCTGCTACTTTATGAGGCAAATTCTCCTCGCTTTTACGTTTACAGCATTGTAATAATAACTAGAAGAGGTCTAGCTCAGTTTTATTCTTACAGTTATTCAAACGACCTTCTGGTCTAGTTAATGAGGGTTAAGATTCATCATTCGATGTAGTCATTTCTGTCTCTGAATTTTACTCTTAAAATGCCCTACTGATATGAATGCTATATCACTGGTTATCTTTTCGTCTGTTCAATGCTTTACTCTAATACATTACAGACAACCAGAAATTCACGAATGAAAGGTTATACATTTTAGAACTTGAACTCGATTTGGCACCCTTACATATTACATTATTAGACACGCATTCTTTGACCATGCATTAAAGGTCATCAAGACACGTAAATCGACGAAATAATTTAAACTAAACATTAACTGATATTCTCGATCAGTATATTCGCTAACCAATAAACTTTGGGAATGAATGGGAGGGTTGAAACCTATTTACAGGTGGAAATTCACTGACCTTGATTCAATAACTCAGCCTCAGCAGACAGATAGGGTTTACAAAAACAAATAATCCAATACCTCACTGGATTTCTGCCAGTCAAGTTGTAGACGCATGGAAACAAAGTAGGCAAGCCAGAGAGGCGTGGCTACGCAAAACAGTGTCAATAACCAGAAGCTCACACGTTTTTTGAGGAATTAACAAAAGTGAGCAAATGTTTCCCCTTACTCACTTGCACAGATGTGCAAGCTTTTAAAACACTGGGGTAAGTGCATTTGTAGGGTCAGACGGAAGTGGCAATCTTCTATATATATGAGAGAAGTTTAGGAGAAAGGGATTTTGCTACTTTATTGCCATGTGGCTATTGCTCAGACGTTGTCACAAGAAACAAGGAATATGGGAAAATACATCCCCTACAGTTAGAATAATGACGAAAGTTAAGGGTTACTTGAGAATAACAAGTTTAGCCTAAGCACATAAAAAGATGCTCTCTAACTCCTTCAATTCATATGACCATCTATGTGTATTCTACTGCACAATGTAGAGTACTGAAGAAATACTCCAAGGAACCACCCTGTTCCTGAAATTTGCTTTGAAGTCCTGTCTTCCCATTCACTCAACTCTTTTATTTTTTTTAACGTGTAGTCACTTTCCCAGCAATTATTTTCTAAGATGCCTGACTGGATATTTGAAGATATCCTATTTTTTTGCATGTGGACTATGTAACCTCGGAAATGGAAAACCTTTGCACGTCAGCGAAAATAAAACAAATGCTCTGTTTTCTAAATGTGTCCATGATTCTGTGTATACATTTGCCCAAGTAGAATATGTAGTTTAAGTTGTATAAAACCAGAAATGTCATATGCTTCTAGGAAGCCAGGATGTCATGCAGAAATCACTTGGTGGCGAAAAGCTGATAAGAAGAAAACACTTTAGAACATGAAATCCTCTTATTAGTTTACTGTAATGCTCTTTTCACCTTCCTAAAGGCAGAGCAAATATTTTCATTGGTTGATAACGTAAATACTGTCAATTGTTTTTTTTTCCCTTCACATTTTTCTGGCTTATCTTTCGAGTGCAGTCTGTGGGAATTTGTAACTCGTTTTACACCTGTGGAAGACACAAGAATAAAGTGCAGGATTTCTAAGCAGTGGGATTCTCACAAAGTACATTTTGTGTATCAGTGAGAGTCCCTCTAGGCTGTGTTTATAGCAGGGAGATGAAATTGTCAACTACAAAAGTAAAACAGATATATGGATTCTTCTTAAACAGATTCCCATGTGTGCTTTCAACTCTAGCTATATATTTGTTACATGTTTCACAAATGTCAAAAATGCCCTCTCGTAGCTTCATCGAATCAGTCAGAAGTCTGGTGAGAAGTGTTTTGTGGGTGCAGGGGCTTGTAGACCCCTTACCCACAGTCGATGATGACAGGTCCCTGTTTTCTCCTAAGCAGTTATGGCATATGATGACATACGTTAGTCATTGAGGTACAATTGCATTGACGTGCTAATATTGCTTTGGGAGGTGTATATACCTTTAATGGCACCTTTTATTTCTTTCTCAGCATAGAGATCATTGTAGCCTGGAAAACAAATTCCCACACACTGCCATAAAAAATGGGTGGGGCTACCTATTCCATTCGCACCTATGAAAATATGGGAAAGAGAAGGAATACAACTTGTATGTATTTTCAGGGCTGGAACGCTCTCACAATCGTTTTGCGAATATCTTGTTGATGTTCACCAGATTCAGCACTACCAACCCTTCTCTACTGCTGCAAACAAGACAGAAGATGTTTCTCCATACTTTCAGAATGTCTCCATTCATAGGGTGGACGCTTAAGCCTGACTCCGAAAACTTCCAAACCCATTTTTTGCACATCCACATCTAATTTGGTGTGCAAAAAAACTTGTGAAATGGGTCCTTAATATTGATTTGATTTTTGTATAACACAACATCTACCTTAAGACAAGGTGTCTTGGCACTGCCTTTCCAGAGGAGGGACTGATTACTACAGGGGAGGGTAAAGAGCCTGGTCTTACAGCGATTTCCTGAACGTAAGGAGGTTGGCTTGATTCCTCAAGCTCCAGTGTTATGTTTCATAGGTACCCCAAGATAGGCTCAGGTAGTCACCTACCCTTTCCTCTATTTTCTCCCCTACTAATACACTATGTAACGGTTCTCAGTACTGATCTTTTACCTAGTTATATTAATGTCCAAAGATGACATGGGGTTTTCTCCGAAAAGCTTAATCCTTATTCATTATGCATGAGGATTCTTGGAATCACAGCAGGACAGCAGGCCTATCATCTCCTGGATAATAACTATGTTTAAGGGTCATTCCTTCCGTCACCCTAGTCCAACATGACAGAGGAAGGTATATCCCCAGGGGGTACCACTTTGGGTATATATAAACCATATCTTGCTGAGATAATCAGAGGAGAAAAGGACTTCCATGCTGACGCACTGACACAAGACGCTGAGGTTCCCCTACATGCAGACACTCAAGTTTGCAGTGATCTGACATCCCTTGCGGGTTGTCCATCTCAAGACCACGATTGGGTTCCACAGTCTCTCACTTCAGGTAATGGGATTGACTTTATCCTAGAGGGATTCTTGGCTTATACACTCACATACATGCTAGGTACACTTAAGTAAATCTAGTTAGGGTCGCATCATAGGAGTATGTATTCTACTGTCATGTATTTTATATACTTGCCTGTATTCATTGTTTTAGCCTGAGCTTTTCCTCTGTTAGTGCTTATATTCATTTATATATTTTACTGTCTAATGGTTGTTTCAGCACACCTATTTTACACTAGAATGACGCTGGTTCAATAAATGCTTATTGAAAAACGTCCCCACCATTTATTCTGTGGAACTCTCCGAGACGAAGTGAGCAGGAGTAACTGAGCGAAAAGTAGTACACTGTTTCCATGATCCTGAGGGATCAGGGTTGTTATGTTCGATAGTTGCCAATAACTATTCTCTCCTTGGTAAGAGGGGTTTCTAGTGGCACTGTGAGCTAGCTGGTATACAGGCTAACATACCCGGTAGGGGTGTCTAGAATCAGTCTGACACCAATCCTATAGTGTATTTAGTCTAAACATGCAGATCCTATATAGGTTTATAGGAACTACTCGACACCAGGGCATTTGGTTCCATACCTTAGAGGTGCTATAAACAAAACATCTGCCTTCCCTGGACACTTTACTAGTGGCTGGAACTAGCACCTTTTTCACAGAGGATGAGCGCAAAGTTCTTGTTGAAATATACAAGAACGTTTCTTTTTTAGAAATTCAGGGCTATCGTGATAGAGAGCCCGGTGTGTGAGACAGAGGACTTTGAAGGCCAGCCTCTGCTATCTTATTAGGACACCCGGCTGTGCTCTAACATAGAGGGCATTGCAATAGTCTACTCTTGATAAGGTACATTGCAATGACCACAGCTTTCTTGAGTTCAGGCGTTAGCAAAGGAAGAAAAGGATGTACTTTCTTAAGGACTTTCAAGACCAGAAAGCAAGACAATATGAGCTGGTTAGTCTGGTCCCTAAATATAAGGTTGGTGTCAAAATAGACACCCAAGTTCCTAACCTTAGGGACTCGACATGGCAAGTATCCCAAGTAATGTGGCCACCAAGATGAGTTCCAGAACGAAGAGCCTCACCTGAAAAGAAAGTCCTCAGTTTTATCAGAATTGACTTACAAAGCATGGGCGCTCATCCAGTCTATTGTAGCAACCATTCATATGTTAAATCTGGTAGCAACTTCTTCCACATAGTCATCAACAGAGTTCACAATTTGGGTGCCACCTGCTTAGTTCGCTGTGGAAAGACTAAAAGATTTGATAAACTTCAACAAGGGTCACATTTATATATATTAAATAGTGTTGGGCTCAATGATGAGCCTTGCGATCATCACATGCAAATGTGAAAGGTTTTAAAGTACGGGTCTCCAAGCTGACAGTTTGTTCCCTGTTGTCTAGAAAGGAAGAAAGCATTCAAGTGCTGAACAGTGGACACCTATGTTAAATAGTCTTTGTTTCAAATTGGCATAGCAAGCCATATCAAAGGCAGCGGAGTGTTATTGACAGGGCTTTTTAACAATGAGATAGCATTGTAAAATATGCTCAGAATATTAACGGGCAGAAGTAGTGACAAGAGGGATAAACCCAGCCTATAGGAGAGAGGAGAAGCATAATTAGGACACAATGACTGACTAGTGCATCAGAATGAGAAGAAAAGCATACGTCAAACATGGGTGGACAATGGAGGAAGCAACTAAACAATGTATAACAAGTAAAGAAGATTGGTGCTGTCATATCATCTCATTAAATGCATAGAATCAAATAACCTCATCCAAACGGTATACAGTAGGACAACCATTGCAATGATTTCTTGCAGAAATCACAATTGTATCTAGGAGTGAACGTTATAAATTGAGGAAAAAGGAGCATGTAGAATATCCCATTCTGAAAAGTGTTTAAAGGAAGGAAAATTTGCAAAACGATGACAACATTATAAAACCTGTGATTTTAGATGTCATCCAATGAAGGAGTGCAATATTTATAAATAATTAGGAGTGTTGCTGACTATGAAACCATATACAATGCCAGGTTGTTGAGTTAGTCCTACATCCCTACAGTGGCACGGCAACCAAAATATAAAAGGTGAGACTGCTGGCATTCTCTAAAAATCAGTACATTAGGTTCATAATCAGTGATAGAAACTTTCCCTTCCAAGACTCCTTGAGTCTCCAGCTAACTCTGGTTCAGCAGACAAGAATGATCTCACGGTGAAGTCGGGCTGAGCTAGGTACCCGTACAACATATCACCCTTGCAATAAATATCAGAATTCCCATAATAGCTGTGTTTTTATAAGAAACAACACTTTAATATTAACTCAACATATAAATTTACGTACAGTAAAAACAAAGCTCCAAAGTAAAAAGCACATGTCAAAATATACAATAAAATGGTATTGTAGTAACAATATAAGGACCTAGTAAGATGTCAGGTGGACTTGCGTCTGCCAAACATCATCTCTAAAACAGTACAGACTGACCTCCAGTCAATGGTCCCGACCACCTCTTTATGATACGACCGCACATGGTCGCATTCTGACATTTCCCTATGGGAGCATGTGCTACGGCAGTAAACCAGCCGTAATATATGCTCCCATAGGGAAATGTGAGGTGATGTTAATCCCGACACCCGCAGGGATTAACAGGGGGGCACCATAGGTGCCCCCCGAGCCACCAAATGGAGGCCACAAAGGTAAGGGGGCCTTGCTATGGGTCCACAAATGCGCTCTATGGCAGGGTTTCCATATCAGAAAGGCAGGCATGGAAACCCTGCCGGAAACCGTGGATCATAATTCGGATGGCGTAAACCGCCGTCCGTTTGAATTATGGCCCGGTTCCGACTGGCCGATGGGCTAAAGGAAAGGATGGTTTCAATTCTGACCGGTTGAATCAAAATTAGCCGGTCGGAATTGAAACCGACGATGTCGTCTTAAGGTCTCTGACCTGAGGTCGGGGGCCTTATGACCGACATCGTAATAGGCCCCATAGTGTTAAACCGTAGACCTTAGATATAATCACGCTACACCCTTCTGGATCACAAGGTGACTGTGAAGACCATTATACTCCTGATAATATAATGTAAGAAGGCACCATTATCTTTGAAAATGTTATGCGAGTCAAGCACTGTTGATGAACCTGTTCTGTTCGCAATTGTTACCTAATCATGAATAACATATGAGAAAATGAACAATGTCAATCCGCGCACCATAGCCTAGTTACCTTCTCTCAGGTTTAGAAAACCATATCATTCTCCGTCCTCATGATCATGAATGCTAAAAGCTAGCTAAAACAAAGAAACATAGTGGTAAATAAAACATTGATCAAGTAATGCTGCAGAGTTTTCCCTCCGGGCTCAGCAAAGTGACTGGCAAGTTACACTTTCCATCTGGTTTAGGAGCAGTCAGTCCATATAAATGTGTTTATCTTATAACCTGGGCGGATGTATGACATTACAACGCATGCTTTTACATCGCATGCCTTTACAACGCGGTTTTTACAACGCAAACCTTTACAACGCATAGAGCTTTGGGGTGCTGGATAGTTAATAGTTTAATTTACTATTCCAACTCCAGTCCCCGTGGACACTAGGGAAGGTGTTGGATAGTAAATTAAACTTATTCCCTATCCTAGAGCGCCCCCCAGCGCAATGTGTTGTAATGGTTTGCGTTGTAAAAGTTGCGTCGTAAAGGCACTGCGTTGTAAAAGTTGCGTTGTAAAGGATGTTTCCCAACCTGGGCTCATGAAGGTTTTGCGTAAGCAGCCCCACAGTCAAGACAGCAACCCTGCCTTCCCTGGCATACAGGGCATATGTCTTGAGTCTACAGAACACTCCTTGCATAGAAGGAACCATTCACACCATGTACAGCCTGGCTAGTGTGCAGAGCAGCAGGACGCAAGACCTCTACATACAATGGTTGGATTAAGAGGTAATCAAAGCAGCACAATGTGGTTCAGAGATGGAGCTTCTTCACCAGTAAAAGCTGCTACTTAACTCACATGTACTTGTTGATGTTATTTTTCTGAGCAGGCCCAGAGCTAATGCATCATTTGCAGTTTGAAAAATAAGCCACGTAGTTTGTAGTATTGATTATTTAATCATAGGGTCCTCTGGCAAGGAGTTCTCTTCCTAGAAAACTGTATTGTGTCGACTGGCAGACAGACTACCTCCTGAGGCGGAAAGCCGGGAGCCCAACTTGCACACTCTCGCTCATTTTTAAATAATTACTTTGATTGTCACGAATAACTTGCTGTTTTAACTTACCAGACATTGTGAGCACTTTGAGAGCACTGCTCCACTTTGACTAGGCGTGCACAGCGGACCTCAGCGCTGCCACGCTGCCTACTACAAATCGCCATTCCCGGCCCGAGAGAGGCCTCGCCCCTGCCTCGCCCCTTTTTAGGCCACGCCCACTTCCGCGCACATAAACACGCGCTGAATACAAGCGACGTGTTCAGACAGACTACCTCCTGAGGTGGAAAGCCGGGAGCCCTACTTGCACACTCTCGCTCATTTTTAAATAATTACTTTGATTGTCACGAATAACTTGCTGTTTTCACTTACCAGACATTGTGAGCACTTTGAGAGCACTGCTCCACTTTGACTAGGCGCGCACAGCGGACCTCAGCGCTGCCACGCTGCCTACTACAAATCGCCATTCCCATCCTGAGAGAGGCCACGCCCCTTTTTAGGCCACGCCCTCCCACTATCATCGCCCGGCATAAATATATGTATTCACCGGAAGCGCAGCGGACGAGCACAGCGGGAGCGCCGTCTGCGGGCTGAAGGCGCGCCTAAGGCAAGCCCGTCTGCGCCCGTCCGCGCCAGGACGGGCCCTAGGGCTCGGCATGCTGAACCTCTTATTACATACTCAGCCCAATCCCTTAGGGATTTACAACATTCCGCCTCCACGCCCTCTCCGACTGCCATTCGACATATCTCTGCTGTTGGCATCTCGCGTCCCGACCAATCTCACACACGCAGAAACTTACCCGTAGTCACTCCTACTGGGAACTCTACGTCTATCAGGGTATTATACCTAAACACCCGCTCGCTGGTGAAACACTACGAGGACATCTTTATCCTGCTGTCCAACTCCAACCCTGATATGCTCCTGCTCACAGAAACCTGGCTAACCCCATAGTCTCTCCCAGATATACTGGCAGCCCTCCCCCTGATTACTACATTCTACACGCCGACCGCCCTGATCACCGGCCTGGGGGTGGGGTAGCAGCCATTATATCTAAACGCCTGCCCTCTATCTCCTCAAATTCCCTCCCCCTGCCTGAGGTTGAGAACTTACTCTTCAGTGTACAAACCGACATCAGTCCCCTTACCCTACTCCTCCTATACCGACCCCCCTACTCCATGCCCTCTTTTCCCTCCACTCTGAGTGAACAACTGTCCACCTTGCTAACAGTGCACTCTGGCTTCGGCATTTTTGGAGATCTAAACTATTGGTTTAACGATATCAATGCCGGCCCTCACGCCACTGAGCTTTTCGAGACTCTTGGAAACCTGAATCTCACCCAGCATGTCTCTCAACCCACTCTTATTAAGGGACATATTCTGGACCAGATCTGGTCCTGTAATTTAGCCTTGTCTTTTCCGGACATTCTTCCCTGCGTCTGGTCTGACCACCACCACCACTTGGTGGACACCACCATCACAGTCGCCGGCCAGATCCTTACCCCTCTAATGGCCTGGGGCCAGTCACGGAAATGGAATACGTATGATGCCCAGGGCTTTCTTACTGCCCTCGACGATTCCTGCCCAGGCTTTCACCCCTCCTGTAACATCGACAAACTAGAACAAGACATAGGCTCCTGGTTAGAGTCAGCCAGCGACCGGTTCGCTCCCCTAGTTACTTTCCCTCGCACTAGGCATCAGAACTCCCACAGGTGGTTCTCGGACGACCTCAAGGCTCTTAAACTAAAAACGCGCCAGTCAGAACGCACCTGGAGATGGGACTATTCTGACTCAGCCAGACTGACCTTCCTGGCCACACGTAATGACTATAAATCCGCCATCAGGTCAGCCAAAATAGAACACTTCTCCCATAGGATCGCATCGGCAGCAGACAAATCCAAGGAGGGGTGCAGAGTCCTGAACGAGCTCACTATAGACGATAGAACCCTCCCAGCCCAGACGCCTACTCAGGACGCCTGTGACACCCTGAACTCTTTCTTTCTGGAAAAAGTTATAAAAATCAAAGAATCTATTCCTCCTCCTTCCCAGTTTCCCCCCTTGGATCTTTCCTCTCATAACCCTTCGACCTTCACTACCTTTCCCGCTTTGGATACTACCTCCCTAGGGGAACTTGCCACCCGTGTGAAATCTGGCTCCCCCAATGACTGTTGTCCACCCTCTGTCTTGCAGAGCATCTCCCTTAATCTGCCAGACTGCATCTTACATCTACTCAACAGCTCACTCAGCAGTGGCTATTTTCCCACATCCTTTAAGGAGGCCATTCTAGTCCCTCTCCTTAAGAAACCAGGCGCCGACCCTGCAGAGCCATCGAATTACCGCCCCATCTCCCTCCTCCCCTACTTCTCTAAAATCTTAGAAGCCCATGTCACCCGCTGACTGTCAAATTTCATCGAATCCTCCTGTCATCTTGAGCCTAATCAGGCTGGATTCCAACCTGCTCACTCTACTGAGGCTGTCATTCTGGCAGTCCTTGATACACTCAGGAGCAACGCGGACGCTGGGAGTCCTCGAACCCTCGTCCTGCTGGATTTGTCTGCCGCGTTCGACACGGTGGACCACAACATCCTTCTGCACCGTGTCGAGCAGGCTGGCATCCAGGGCCTTGCTCTCGAGTGGGTCAGGTCCTTCCTTACTGGAAGAACACAGGCAGTCCGTCTGGGCCCCTATACGGCCGAAAAATCCCCCACGTCCTATGGAGTCCCTCAAGGCTCCTCCCTTTCTCCGCTTCTATTTAATCTATACCTTCGGCCACTGATCCAATCCCTTCTCAAATGGGACATCACAGTTTATAATTACGCCGATGACTTACAGCTCATCTTTTCACTTAACTCCCCACTGGCTATTAACACGTTCCACGCAGTTCTGATCCACATCCATCTCTGGATGGACCAGAATCAATTAAAATTGAACCCCGGCAAAACTGAGCTTCTTCTCCCTGGCCTCAGCCACGTTCACTGGGGGCCTCAGTTCTGGCCCTCGGAGCTCGGCCCTCCCCCCACCCCAGCTAAAACTATAAAAAGCTTGGGCGTAATCATCAACGTTGAACTTTCCCTCAAAGCCCAGGTTGGAGCGGTAATCTCATCATGCATGTTCCAACTTCGGAGGATTCGTAAAGTCCGTCACCTTCTCCCCCCCGCGGCACTTACCCAAACTGTCACCTCACTTGTGCTTTCCCGGCTCGATTTCTCCAACTCCATTTACCACGGTCTCCCACAGTTTCTACTAAACCGTCTCCAAGTCGTCCAAAATCAGGCGGCCCGCCTGATCCATGGAACCCCCAGATGGCAATCTGCCAAGCCTCTGCTCCATAGCCTCCATTGGCTCCCAATAGACCAAAGGGCTGCCTTCAAGGTGGCATGTCTCACCTTCAAAGTTCTTCACTGTTCCAGCCCTGGGTTCCTCAAATCCCTTATCTGTCCCTACCGCCCTATACGCAACCTTCGATCAGCCCACTGTGACTTGTTAGCCACCCCAAGAAACAAAACTAAGAAATTTGGTGGCGGCGGTTTCTCCTATCTGGCTCCTATTCTCTAGAACCTCCTTCCCCTATCTATCAAATCCTTTTCCTCTCTCCTCTCTTTCAGAAAACAATTAAAAACCTATCTCTTCCCATCCTCTAGTTAGGTTCCTCTCCCTCCCGTGTTTTCCTCCTCTCCTACTCTGTCTACTAGCGCCAGGAAGCTTCGGCGTCAGCGCGCTTTACAAGTGGCACCTAACATAACATAACTGGCTCTATGTAGCTTTTTGTATACACCATCTTTTGGAATACGCAGGTGAGAAACCCTTATGTCTCTCTCTTAGTCTGGAGACTAAGGCAGCAGGAGATATAGAATTGGGCAATGGATTGTCCTTGTATGTTGTTCTTGGGGTGATCAGCCTTTCTCAATCATGCAATTACTAGTCGTAAGATTGTACAAATATCTGAGTGTTGAACCTGTCTTTTTTTGCAGCGTTGTTCCCAAAACTTTTGCCTTACTCCTGTATTTTGTCTGACCTGTTTTTGATGGCTTTAGGACTCTGGGCACTTTACCACTGCTGATCAGTGCTAAGGTTCATGTGCTCTCTCCTTTTAAGTTGGTATGATTGGTCTGGGCCTGTTCCGCATATTTAATTTACCTGTAAGTCCTTTCTACAGAGGTATCCCATATACCCAATGCCTGTAAATTAAATGCTATAGTGGCCTGCAGTGCTGCTTGTGCGACCCTCAGAAGTAGTCTTTCAAACCTGTCTCAGACCACTGCAGGGCTTGTGGGTAGTTTACTGCTCCCTTGACTTGGCATTTAAAGTTACGTTCCAAGCCTGAAACTTCCCTTTTAGTACATATAGGGCACACCTAAGGTAGGCCCTATGTCACCAGATGGGCAGGGTGCAGCATAGGCAAAAGGCAGGACATGTGCTTTTGTTATGTGGCATGTCCTGGTAGTGACAAACAGCTGTTTAGTTTCTCACTGCTGTAAGGCCTGCTCCTCTCATAGGTTTGCATTGGGAATTCCCTTATATCTGTTTCCGTTGTAATGCCTGATCTGGAAGGAGTAGTGTTGCCATGTTTGATATGTTTGAAATAGTGGTGATCAATAATGTTTATTGATGAAAGTGGATTTTTCATTACTATTTAGAAATGCCACTTTTAGAAAGTGCAAGATAACGACGAGGGTTTTGGCTTTAAGCACAGTAAGGCTGCGCCAACATTGGAGTGAACAAAACTGAATGCCAGTACTGTGCAACAAATTAACCTTTCTCACATAAATGAGCTAGCAATCGCTCATCTAAAGAGACCACTCTTTCAGTCGAATGTCTTATGAAAATATATCAATTTATTCAATTTTCAATTTTTTGTTTTTCACAATTCATACCTTATTTTTCATTTTAGAATGAAAAATAAGGTATGAATTGTGAAAAACAAAAAATTGAAAAGGTTAATTTGTTGCACAGTACTGGCATTCAGTTTTGTTCACTTTTAGAAAGTGGGCATTTATGTGTGCTTAAGTCTCTTTATGCTTTGCAGCCTGATTCCAATCACAGTCTAGTTAAGACTGACAGGGGCCTCTTGGTGCAGTCACTCTAGACAGTCACAAAGAGACCTGAGGTGTGCCCTGCATGTCCTGATACGTCTTCCTGAGCTAGAGTGGTGGGAGGAGTTGTCAATGACACCTGAATAGGGCGATGCATTTCCTCTTGCAATGCTGTCTCCACCCTCCTGTAGCATGTCAGGAGCCAGGGCTTGGGACAAAATGGGGGTGTTGTGCACTTCTAAAGTGTATTTGAAGTTAACGCCACATCAAAGACATTTTGAGTATAAGTACAGGGGCTCTGACCCCATGATTGTGGACACTGCTTACGTCTTGTAACCAGACACAGCTGGCTCAACATACTGCACCAGAGGTTAGCTGTGATGATAGGAAAACAACCACTTGGATTTGTTCTGGCCTGCTGGAAGGACTGCGTCTTTGCCTGCAAGGACCCAGTGTGCTAACCTGTGTGCTTGCTTCCTGCTAATGGTGCCCCAGTGATCTCCTAGGGCTTACTGGCTTGCCCCTCTGTTCGCTGGATTCAAGGACACCACAGATCCTTTTTGCCTGCCCAGTGAGTGGTGAGCGTGCTAATCTCTCTTAGAGCTGGGGCCGATTTGAACAAAGCTTGTGATGAGAGCTACCTGACCCAGTGCATGGTGAGTGCCTTCGGCTTGATCTCCCTAGGTTGTGGAGGGCACTACATTTGTGTCTCCTTAGTGCCTGGTGAGCGCTTACTTTCTCCCCTGTGCACTCTGATCTCCACTGGGGAAGAAATCAAGCGTGGTGCCGACAATAAGAAAATGAGCATTATTGACTCTCCGTACAGCTCCCACCATTACCAGTGACAGGGTGAGTAGAACCGAATGCATCAGTACCAGAGGAAGGACCCCGCATTCCCTAACAGGTGACACGGTCGATTTTTGTGCTAGTGAGGCTGAGTTTATGACCGCAACTGTATCAGACGACCGAGGGTAGCTGCAACATTTCTGACTCTCGGAGGCCAGCATAGAGAGGTTTCCTAGTGGTGGAACTGTGTGCCGCATAGCTCTCCGTTGCTATTCCTGTGGGTGGTACTGACACCTCCCTACGGTGGGCCGTACCTCTTGGCATTTGTCCCTTTTGTAATTTCCTGCATCAGGGTGTAAATCTTGATGGACTCTGCTGCTTCCTTTGTGAAAATCACCGAATTGCCGTACTGAATGATATAGTTGTGCCAGTGTCCCAGTGCCCTATGTTCTGGTATTACTTACCATAATGAGTGTAATAGAAGCGCAAGGGTGCTGTGACCAGTGTTGTTTATGGTGACCTGGTGATTTATTCATTTCCTTCTGCATCTTTTTTCCCAAGAGGTTATGATTTACGTTGTGTTCTCTTACGTTGCCGGGACTTGCATAGGATACCCAGCAGTTATGATTTATGTATGTTATAACCTCCACTTTATGCCCTAATGTTATGATGTATGTTGTTGTATACCTTGCAATGACAGGGTAATGAGTATAATTTCAGCATCTGCATATTATGTACACTGATGGTGTTTTAGGACGTGTGCAACATATAAGTCTTTATCTTATTGCACTAACTGTGATGTTATGCCAATTGCCTAGTTGGCAAAGTGATTATTCGTTTAGGTCTATGTTTATATGCAATGCAGATACGTATTTTTATACACTACTGATTGGAGTCTCTTTCAGGGTGTATTTATTGTGTCACAGGTGTGTGTGTGCGTTGTGCAAACCCTTTACACATTGCCTCTGGAATAAGCCTGAGTGGCTAATGCCAAGCTACCAGAGAGGTGAGCAGGGGTTATCATGGGTGTGTAAGTCCCTTACCCTGCTTAGAGTGGTGGGGCTGGCCTGGCTTGGGTGCATATTCTAGCCAAATAGAAACCCCATTTCTAACAATGAGGTTGGCTAAATGTAACCCTTTTAAAAGGTGCACCAGAAATGATTGTAACATTCTCCTGTACATATACTCCAATGATATTGAATTTTATTGCAAAACCAATACATGTAATTTTTGTAAACATTTCTTCTCATTAAAACACAAAGGCTGTATATTTTCCTCAAACCACAGGACTTAATTTAGAAGGGAAAGTCAATAGGAATCACCGTTGGGTACATATTTGGCACCTCAAAAACTACAATTCAGCTACCATCCAGCTCATATTCTAAAGAAGGTGAGGGTTGCCGCAATCAACGTTATATAGTGGGAAAGTAAATGGAGGAGCTCCCCAAATTCTAGATAGGTGAGGGCACAATTTTGACAGTGCACGGGCTCTCTCAGTATCAATGGACAACATAATTCAGGGAAATCATAGTGCAGAGGAAAAATGGCCAGAACGATACAGATGCACAGATGGGCAGGGATTTTATTCTTTACAAATGGCAAACTGAATCAATCCTGTTCAGCTCCCCTCTGACTCAGGAAAGCTTTACTAAATGTATTTATTGGTTTGTCTCTACCAATATTTCTGGAAGCTGTGTAATGCATTTTCCAACATTTATGTGAACACACATTTTCTAAGCCTCAGCATTATCTGTCTGCTTCACTTTTAATTCACGTTCCAATCATCCAGTGGAGAAATGTCTCTGCAATGTGTTGTATTTATTTCTATAAAACACTGAATGTTTCTTCCCTATCACTAATAGCTCCAGTAACCTTGTTTTTAGAGTGTCCAGTCTCCAGACAATCGAACCTCATTATCTACATTAATACTTTTGTCTCCAATATATTATATGTTTTCTGGGTTTTTTCATGAACACTTCAACCCGACTACATCTTTAAATCCAATGTCCACCTTCAAGGTATGCCCAATGCATTTCTGGTGCAGTTAGTATTTGTAGCATAGTCCTGGCCCAAATACATTAGTTTACAGAACCAGACTACATTACCAATGTTCCCCCTTTGAGGCACAAGAAGATTACATGGTTTGCTGAGAATGACAGGCTGATGACCATGGGATGGGGGAGGGAATAAAAACACTTACCTGTCTCCTGACTGCTGTTGCCGCCTTCTCTCCCTCTTCCGCCCGCTTCCAGGGAAGGAAGCAGGAAGAATCTGGGGGCATATTACCAACGTTAAGCGATATTTATCGCTAACGATGCTTAGCAACGAATTTGTTACCGCTAAGCATCGGCAGAAATTATCGCAGATAAACCTTGCTATTATCAAGGTTTATCGCAAATGCGATAAAAAATGGCCGCAATGCATGAATATCGCTGAAAAGTCCGCGATATTCATGCATTACCGAGCTAATGCTCTTAGCCATGTTATCCACCTCCCATTGGATAACATGGCTAAGAACTGCTCAGGGCAGGTGTTAGTTTTTGGAGATATTCGCGCTTAGCGCGAATATCTCCAAAAGTTGGTAATAGGAGATAGCGATGTTAGCGACTGTTTCCAGTCGCTAACATCTTGGCACGCCCACTTTGCATGTCATTAGTGATAAATATCACTGACATGCAAAGTGGGGCCCAAGATGGTCGCTATCTCCTACTAGCGGTCGCTAACTGGTGTTGCGACAGCTAGGTAATAGGGAGATAATTTTATTTCCGCTTTCTTGGCTTTTAAAGCCAAAAAAGCGGAGATAAACCCCCTTGATAATATGCCCCCTGGCTCCCAGCCTCCTGATAGCGTGGATCAGCGCACAGCCAGATAATGGAAGGCTGAGCATGTCCTCCATGCAGGTTGTTGTGCAGCCGGCATGGAGAACAATAATAATAATAATAATAATAATAATCCACATTTGTAAAGCGCACAATCACCCGTAAGTGTCTCTAGGCGCTGGGCGCAGTCGGGAAGATTAAGCATGCTTTTGCCCAGAGTCACAAGGTGCTGGGCTAACCTGCTGCTGTAGCCAGGGATCGAACCGTGATCCCCAGATTCCAGGGTCAGTCGTCCTGGCCATGGCGCCACACCTCTTCCCATTAATCAAAGTGCGCATGAAGGTTTGACCCGCCCAAGACGGCCGTCCAAAGTGTCTTGTGCACTTGGAGTGGGCAAACCACTCTTCCCCTGCCCTGCCCTGCTCTGTGAGCAGAGCAGATCTGCCCCTACCCAGCTGAGCAGGGGGGGGGGAGGGGGGGAATAAAATGATAATAAATAACAATGAGTTATTATCATGTTATGTTTTCCTCTTTGACCTGCCCAGTGAGGCAATGCTCCTGCGTCTTAGATGAGGAGCCGCCACTGAGTCTCGGTCCCTGCTACTATATTGCTTTCCTTTTCCTACTGCTGCTCATTTACTCTACGTTTTCCACATTGTCGGTCACTGCTTGCCTCCCCCACCACTGGCCCCCCTCTCCTGTAAATCCCTCCTCCAAATAGTAGTACTGACCTCTCAAAGGCCCAAGGAAGACCATGGCTTCCTGCACTCCTCCTTTTGGAGCCCGAAGTCTGACAGTTTATGTATAACGTGCAAAACATTGGCACTTTGGCATACGGTGTTTTATTTAAAGACGACAATAACATAAATGTAAGTTTTTTCATTGTTTGACTTGACAATTTCCATTCGCGAATTTATGGAAAAATGTAAGAATGGTTAAATGTGCTTAAACGGGCATTTTATTCATACATTGGCTAACAGAGAATTATTAGCTATTTAATTTCTTTAAAAGTAGGTTGTGCTTGGCTCAATGTCTGAAAATACTTTTCGGATCGTTCATAGATATTACATTTAAAGCTTCATTGATCTCATAGAACAGAGCAAAATTAGCTGTTCATCACACCTCCACTGCCCAACTTAAGGTACACTTTGACACTTCATTAGGCAAAAGAGAAGCGGAATAACACTGCCACACTGTGTGGATAAAGGACAAGGATTATTCAAATGCCTTCTGCCGCTGTATTGTCATTAGCATAATCTGTGTGAACAGACCAAGCAAAACGGAATTTAGGGGCTTATCTGGATTTGGGTTGTTGAGGGACATCTGCCAAAAAGTATTAAAAATGCATTGATGTCACTGGCAGTCTACGTGGTGCAAGCAGGACCACCCCTGTATATTGGATGTCCCTCTCCGCCAAACTCTAAATAAAACCATTTGTGACTAAAATATATTTAATCTAAATCGCTTTAAAAGTCGCTAACATTTTACTACATTTCACAGGTACCTACAAATATTTTTAAAAAACAGCATGCTTCATCCCCTGCCAAAATATAAAATCTAAATATGAAGGTTGTGTTTTTGTTCTCTAATTAAGCATAATTAAACAAATCAATCAGCCAACCATAATCCGACTATTTAGTAAAAATGTTTTCTGCAGCTCTGAGAGAAAACGGCAAAGCAGCATAACATCAGGCTTATAGGAACGAATATTCGAAAACATCAAATGGGTCAAATTGGTTGGGAAAGGTGAATTGGTTTAAATTCTGCAATAAGTCACTAGGTCACAGGGCGGTGTTATATATTATAATTCCCTAATTACATAGATTATGAAAACAATGTGGTGCATTTGAATGCAGTGGACACTTGGATCACGTGTGGAAACCAGTTGTCGATATTTTCATTTAATGCGGTATGTGCAGGAATACAGACCATTCAATAAACATGCATGCTTGTCTGAACCAATTTCATCCAATTGATAATGAAATTCCAAAAATACTGAAACCAATTCAGGAAGGCATTTATGTGTATGGGTGAGGTCAGGGCTGTCTTTAGCACTGGTGGTTCCAGGTGCGGCCATATTTATAGGTGCCCCCTAAATGACCTCCTTCTCCATGGTTGCCCTCAGTACCACCGTCCAAGACTTCCCCTCATCTCTCCAAACCCCCTCTCTCACACGTATTTCCTTTGTTTTATAGCGCTACTCATACAATGCCGGGTATCATGGCACTTTACATCAAAAAAAACCCAATACACCAAGACAATGAACCGATGTATGGAAACAATGAGGATTACAAGGTGTAGGATTCACATGTCATCTATACTGATAGACATCATATGTGAAGAGTGATTGGTCTGAAGAAGCAAAAACTCAGGAATTACAACATAACCCTTTTAAGGCAAACGTAGGATAACGGAAACTGGGGAATAAAAAACATTCTAACCAAACCCTTGCGATTACATGCAGCTCTTTCACCCACATGCATCATCCCGGCCGTTTGCGAATTCTAAATTGCGAAAAATAGCGAATCGCAATTTAGAATTCGCAAAACGGGATGCATGAATATTTTCTAATAATATTAGCGATTCGGTAAAATTCACATTTTTTAACGAATCGCTAATTTTATGCTAATTCTAATTTGCTAATTCGCATTTCCCATTGATTCCTATGGGCCAAAAGGCCCATAGGAATCAATGGGAATTGCGAATTCGCAAATTAGAATTCGCATAATCTTCATGCATTCCATGGGTGCAGGGGGGGGGGTCCAAAGGACCCCCCCCCTGCACCCCTGAAATTTATTTTTAAGTGGATGTTTCACACACACATGTCCTATGGACATGTGTGTCTGTAACATGCAAGTTTTAAAAATGCATTTTTTTGCTTTTTTAACAATTTTCGCAAATTAACACGAGGGTCAACCTCGTGTTAATTTGCACTTCCAATTTTCAAATTCGCTATTTTTAAAAATATGACGCATTGCATTTAAGGAATCGCACAAATGCGATTCCTTAAATGCATTTGCATTTTTTAGAAATGCTAAAAATAGCGAATTATGCACAAAAGTTTGATGCATCCCAAAAACGGATTTTGCATTCGCAAACGGCCGATTTTTCCGAATCGCACCGTTTGCGAATGCAAAAAACGTTGATGCATGTGGGGGATAGATTCCAATTACAAGCTCACTGTCCTAAATTAGAAGGACTGAAACTGCAAGTGACAACATGATCTCTGAGACAAAAGCAGTCACCCACTGAGCTATGTACATAAAATAAAATGCTGTGATATTTATAGTACACCTGTAGCAGGAATATTAACCCTCTGCTGTACTAAAATTGCCACTAGATAAAACTGCGACCTCTCTCCAGCAGGTACATTAATCAACAGAGTTATTTTGACATTTTTATTATTGCCTGCAAATTGCTGAACATAGTGGGAACTCTGCAGCAGATGCTTTTAAACCATCAATTATTTCAAAACATAACATTCCCTTCTCCCCCTAGGAGTTCAGCTACCCTGGAGGTTAGAACTGGTCGTGCTGTCCTAAAGCCAGCCGTGTGTGAGCTAGTGCTCCTTTAGAACAATTCAAATACTCATAAATGCCTTTGCAGATTGGTACCATAGTTTGAAATATAGAGAAATCATATTTTTCAAATATGCAAAAAAAGTTAATATATATAAAAAGAAGCTACCCAAATCGAGTCATTGCGTTGGGGTCAGTTTGAAGATTAACTGGTCAATAAACAGAGGCATTTATGAGTATGTGCAGTGGCACTACTGGTGTATTCATTGACATTCTCATAAAAGGCTTTTTATTTGGCCTTGATAAATGTAAAAAATAAAGGAGACTTTTGCCTCGAATGTTTACCGCATAGGTTTGTGCTATGTGCTGATGGTATTATACATCTGAAGAAAGTGAGCATTAAAGAAAAAGATGCTTTCTATGTGGTACATCTGATGTGTATAGGTTTTGTAAATAACAGGAGTTACCGTTAACAAACATAATGGTACTTCGTTCACAGACCCCAGAAAGATGGAAATCTGACTAGTCTTTGTTGGGTTTCATACTCACGACTGGGGGTGTGTGAAATTCACATAATTGGTTATGCGTAATTATGTGAAATTTCTGCACAATTTCACAACATTGCGTACATTTATGTACATTTCTAAATCTGGTGTTTGGCACTGAATTTGGCCTGAAATGCATCCAAAGTAGATGTGGGATGTATTTTGGCCTGAAATGCATCCTTGCATCCAAAGTAGATGTGGGGATGTTTTTAGCGCATAAAAGTTGTTCTCGTGAGTTATGGCAGATTTTTACCACAAGCTGTACTTTACAGTAAATATTTACTAGGAACTGTATGTAATTATGCACTGTGATATGATACGTATTTTTTGCAATTTTGTGAAAGGAGAGTAACATATATGTACCAAAAATATGCTAACTAGCCAGTATAACACAAAACCCGCGCAGGCCTTCTTGTGACCTGCAGATCACACCATTCCAACATCTGGCAGCATATCCAAATAATTTGAAACTGTGGACCTTTTCTAGAGGTGTTTAGAGTTTCTCAGACAGGATACTCTGTCAAAACGTGATACATATCCCATCCACTGTATCACAAGTGCCATAGGTTATAATGCACATGTAATATGATGGATTACATATATGCCAAAGTTATGATGAACTATCTTGGTTGCTTATTGGTTATGTTAAAATATGACACATGCATCTTCAAAATCATATAGCTTGGGCAAATAAGCATTTGGCTTTTATAACTCTCCCAATGCTGGCTTCTGTCGACAAGTGTCCTGCTCTCCACACACATACACAGTAGAAGAACCTGTAGATGCTTCAGAAATCCCTCTGCATCACCTGTTAATCCTCCACTTGTTTACAGTGCATAAACCTTTGTGTCTTCTCCAGGCACTCTTTGGTAAAATACTTAAATTAGAAAGCTCAAGAGGTTTTTAATTATACCGGGGGTAATTAAGAAATACATCTATTGGTTCCACACCCAACATAGAAATATTAATCAACAATTTTCTGAGAGCCGTACATAATTAATTGTAATTCTAATTAAAATTAAAATTAAAACTGAATCCAATATTCGCAATGTAATTAAATTCCTTACGAAAATTAAAGGCTTAATTTGAACATTAAAGAGTGACAAAACAACATCTCAATTTCGAACTCCTTTTTGGATACACGCCAGTGCAGGGAAACACTGTAGGAACTATGTGGTGTTTCTTTTGAAGGTATTTACTAATAGATTCTCATACTGCTTTCCCTGAAATTCATAACAATACAACTAAAATGTATGTTTCTTCATCGATGTGTCTAGCTTTCCTTTTGCTCCTTGTCCTTTGTAGCTTCACTAAGGGTGAGAACAAGAGATAAGTGCCCTGCCAGCCTGTAGTTGTTATTTTCTGACTTTTTTATTTATAGAACAGGCATGGTTTGCTCAGACATTTCGGTTAATTGGTGAATGTTGTGGCGTTGGTTCATCTTGTCATCTTAAAACACTAAATTCTGGATTGCATATTGTGGACTGAGTGTATGCATTAGCAGAAACCTCCTCTTCCTCTTTTATATTTCTGACACATCTCCGTAATATATACAAATACATAAAGGTCGCAGAGTTCTCTGTCACACCACGTGTGCCCAGTCAGTTAATTATTTTTAATTCACTCAAAAAGAGGGAAAGGGAAGTGTCCGAAATGGACCGTCATCTTGTCTTGTTATGTTATGTTATGTTATGTTATTTTTATTTGTACCGCGCACAGCTGCCCCAGCAAAGGGGCGTCCGGGCGCTTTGAGAAGGTAAACACAACACAGCATTAAAAGCGGGCAGAAAGGAGAAGACCAAAAAAAGGAGAGCGACTACCCAGTATACTATGTCTTCGGGTTCTCATTCACATCACTAAGCTTTTTAAGCAGATACCCTTCACTTAAAAGCACTCTCACACACATGGAGTTGGTGTGGTATGAGTCCTCATCCGGTCATCACAAACCCCTGGATAAGCTCATCCCTTGCTCATCCCATCCCTTAGAGGAGGAGCTCTTATTATTTTTTATGATGGGAGTCTGCTCCCATGTCCTACACTTTAGCCCACACAAAATATACTGAGTTTGAGGGCTGTGGGTCAGGAAAGGGTTTCAACAATTTTGAACCTAACTGTCTGTGATTGGTCACAACACGTCATTAAGTGGAGAGAAGAGTGCCTGATTCACAAAGGTAACCTTACGTCTGTGGAGACACCATACTCAGGTCTGAGCTTTCTAAACATAAATAAATAGGGTGATGCAGACTTGTAAATTTCCACATGTAGTTTGTGAATTTTACCAAAAGAGCAAATTTACACAAAAGTACATTTTACCTATGGGAATCAGGCCTTTAGAGTTCAGAACTGCGAATGAGTAATTGTCTAGGATATGAGATAAAAAAAGCCTTCCATCCCATTGTCTCTTTAGAATCACAGGCTACATGGGGTAGTTTTGAGACAGACTGGATACTCATAACAATGTACATACACGTACATTGCAATGGTAAAACATACAGCTTAGACCATTGGCACACAGTATTCAATTGTGGAGCCTATGTTAGCTGACCATATGGAAAAGTGTATGTTGGGTGCTGAATATTCCACTCTAGATCAGACTACCTCATCTTTTAGGCTAATTGTGGGGCAACAAACTAGAATGAGTAAAATTATTTATTGTAGTCCCCATGTGCACATTACACATGAAATAACAAAAATGGGGAGCAGGACTACAATTCCCATGAGCACTTGAGCCAAAGCGCAAATCCATTACACAGTGACGTCAAAAGCCTACCAGCAATCGAGGAGGTTAAAAGTGACTGTTTACGAAATAAAACATTATGCATTTGGGAGAGTGTAGGACCAAAGTAGATGCAGATGATGGGTGAAGCCCATGGTATAGTGAGTAGGAGATCCTTTTTTTTTCTGGGCGGAACCATCTCTGGTTTTAAGAAAATTAACATGAAGGGTTAAGGTGTGTACATTCCCCTCCTTATATACTAGATGTGATGAAGGTGTCCGTCTGCCTTTACTCTCCTAGAGGGCATTTATCTAGTTAGGCTGATGTATGTACTTGCTTTAATAATGACACTTAGCAGAAGAGGGTCATATGCATGAATGATTATGAGCCACAGACAACACTTGCAATCCGTGATCCACACAAAGGAAATATCTCAGCTATACCAGGGAAATGGATGTGGACATGCTTTTTGAACATAATATTTGAATGACATGAGAGATTGAACATTTGCCACATACAAGTTTGTTGATATCAACACATCATTACATGCTTAGGGCTGTTATAAACTTAGAGGTAGAGGTATACTCGTCTGTCATGACCATAGTGATCCGAGCACACAATATATAGTGTTCTACAGTCAAACACAGATGGGTCTCTTTGATTTACAAAAGGAAAACCCTTCCCCGGGAAAGGTTAAAATCTAGAGCACTCCTTTGGTGATCCACGTCGCTGATTCAAGAAAATAGGTAGGTGAAGCGAGTTTGCTGTTCGGAAATAATCACAAATTTATTCAATCTTTAACGTTTCATATTACTGCATATGAAAAGTAGTCTGACATCAGAGGATTAATTCCAGTAAGGAACATCGATAATTTGTTCAAAGATTATAGATCCATTAACATGTTGCAAACATGTTGAAAATATTTCCCTAATGGATTTTGAGCGGTAGCTCTTCTTCAGGAGGAACTGTCTAAGGAATAAAAGAAAAAAAACAATATATTGCAATTCAAGCAAGAATAGAATGCCATCAATCAAATACCCAAGGGGTATCTGTAATCAATAGAGGGTGGTGAAGAACGGTTGCATTCAGATACTGTGGTGACTTTAAAGAAAGAGTAACACAAAAAGCAAAAGTGATTAAAAGACACAAAGATAGTACTCATAAAAATGCTTAATAAGTTGCTGGTCAGTGTGGAGCAAAAAGTATAAAAAAGTGGAGCATGTAAAGTGCAGGTCTGCTAAGAAACTAAAAAAAACATGTGAAAGTATGGCGGAGAAACATAAAATTGCGACCGGAATATTCAACAACCTTATTGAAGTACGTGTTCTGTTTTGTTTTGTTATGTTATGTTAAAGGCGGATTTATAGAGTGCACAGCTACTCAAAGAGTGTCCCGGCGCTGAGACAAAAGTAAGATGCAGAGACACAGTCCGTGAAAGAGAAACGAGGGCCCTAAGGGTGATATGATCAGCCTGCTTGTAGGAACAGCCAGGTTTTCAGTTGCTTTCTGAAAGCCAGAATATTTGTTGTTTGCCTAAGCCGAAGCTCTGAGAAGGGAATCTGAAGAACGCGTGCGCTCGCAAAACAAGGAAATGAAAAAGTGACTCATGCGTTAATGCCGAGTATGAGTGTTCAAAAGGAATGACATGCATACGAAAGAAATGGCAAAATATATCACACGTGAGCAGCGGGACTAATGAAGTGAAGATTACGGGCGTGCAAAGTATTGTTAATATGCACTGACAATGTGAAACAGTCCACACGTTTACACTGTGTCAGTAGTACACTGTATCTTACCTCAACGCGGTAAAAAAGTCACGAAGGTATGCCGAAGTGCACAGAATGCCGTCATTGCTGGAACCAGCGCGGCGACCTCCAACAGTGAAACCGGAAGTATCCCACTTGAGGGCGGAGGAGGTGCAGATATAGAAAAGAGACTCAGAGGAAGAGTCGGGTGGGATGCAAGCGTGAAAATGATTGAAAGGGGTGACTAATACAGCTGACACAATACAAACATGAACAATTAGTAAAACAAAAAAAATTAAGAAGTACAAGGGGAATATGTGCAGGTGATAAACTCACCAAATTAAAAAGATAAAAAACTGTGGAATCTGAATAAAGAGATAAACTTAAAAATAAGCAGGGAGGTATGAGAAAAATAATTAACTCAAGCAAAGAATAATGAAAGAGCAAGAAAATCATGTAAGAGAAAACCATAATGTATACCGAGAAAGCATAAGAATCACAATGAAACCAAATATACAAAAGAGGTAGTGAACCTCACAGGGACAGAGAGAAGCATCAGACCAGAATTGCAGGCCAATGTAAGCAGGTGACATTATAAAAAAACAACTAAATTCCAATCTTTCATTAAGGCCTTAGGGATCAAGGGCGTTCAATTTGTGCATCCAATAGAGTTCACGTTGGAGTAGGAACTTCTTATTGTCTCTGACTTCTGTATTGGTGATGATTTCCAGCACCATGAACCGTATTTGGCTAACGTTGTATGCGTTATTAACAAAACGTGCGGCCACACAAGATATACTTTTTTTGTGCGAATGTTGCTCCTGTGCTCCGTTAGTCTGGTTTTAATCTTGCGTTCTGTTTTGCCCACGTACGGGAGGCCACACGGGCATTTAAGTAGGTAAACAACATTGGTGGTGTCGCATGTTGCGTTTACTCTTAATTTGATGGGAGTCCCCAGGGTGGGATGACTTATAGTGTTGCCTTTAATGATGCTATTGCAATTTCCACAGTTGTGGCATGGGACTGTCTCCTTGTATGTAGTTTTGGTGGTACTTTTATGTGGTTTCAACAGTTGTTGTAGATTTTTGGTACGTTGATAGGCAAATATAGGATCGTTTTGAAAAATATTGTTAAAGTCCTGTTCCGTTTGTAACAATTGCCAGTGTTTGCGAATCGTTTGTTTGATTTTAGTGCTTTGAGTGGAATATTTGGATACGAAAACAGCACGTTCCTCTGTAGTTTCTGGTTGCATTTTGATTGCTAGCAGTTGAAATCGATCCTTGGTTTTCACTCTATTTTCAGCTATTTGAGTGATGGAGTTGGGGTAAACTCTTTGAGTGAATGTGTTGATGATGGTATGACTGTCTTCTCCGAACAACTTTTCAGATGATGCAATTCTTTTGCCTCTCAGAAGTTGGGAGTATGGTAGATGCTTCTTCAGACTCATTTGGTGGAAGCTCTGAAAGTGTAAGTAGTTATTGTGATCGGTGGGCTTGGTATAGACTGAGGTCTCTAAACCATTATCAGTGATTCTGATGGTGGCGTCCAGAAATGCAATTTGAGTCTAACTTATATTGTGTGTAAATTGAATTCTCTCATTTACCTGGTTGAGATCTCTTATTGCTGTAAGTAGTTGAGTTTCCAATCCTGTCCAAACCAGGAAAATGTTGTCAATATATCTGTAGTACGCACTCAGGTTGTTTTGCCACTTAGGGTTCGAGAGAATGTGGTCCAATTCAAATTTGTGCATGTATAAATTAGCATAAGCTGGAGCGGCAAAGTTGCCCATGGCTACTCCAGAAAGTTGGATAAAGAATTTGTCTAAGCATCTAAAGTAACTGTGATGAAGAGTAAACTGCATGAGCTCCATTGGGAATACTTGTATATCTAACAGTTTTTCACTGTTTAGCAAGAATTCCTCCATAGCTGGAAGTCCCAAATTATGGGGGATAGAGGTATACAGAGAATTCACGTTGATAGTGCAAAGGTACGTCTGTTGGTCTGGTTTGATCTGAATGTTAGTGATCTTTCTCAAGAAATCCGTAGTGTCTTGTATCCTGCATCACAGGTGAAGCACAACATCAGAGCATAAAGAAAATGCAGCAGTTGGCCTAACCCATAAATAACCCAAGGAGCCGCATCTACGCTCCTAATATTGGCAATAAGCCAATTACTGGCTCCACAACCTACTATCAGGGACAATTCAATATTCTCAGGTAGGTTTCCCTAACGGGTGGCCAGTGTTCAATTCGGGGCCCGTTCCGGGCTCTCCCAGTGTTGCAGAAAATGCCCTCCAGGGTGAGTATCAACCAAGTATGAGGGCACTCACAACCCCACCCCCTAGGACATCTGCCCAATTCAAAAAAAGGAGGTGACCCTGTTTGAGCTCTCCACACTAGTGACCTTAACCGGCCTCCACCATCAAGTTAGCCAACTTGCAGCTGCTTGCGGTCCTGCGACACAACTGGCTACAATCTCAGGCCATCTGGCCCGGGATGCAGGTGGGGGGAGGCGTTCCCGTGCCCTGAGTACTTGCCGGACTCCTGGTAATACTGCACTGCTGATGGGCCTCTGGCCTCACCCAGAGAGAGATGTGGAACTCTTCCACCTCCTTCTCGGGCTGCAGCGCAGTTTTTCTTCACTGCACAGCCCGCCACACCTGCTGATGTCGGCGGAGGTCCCTCAGTCCTTCCCTCCTTGTCATTTGACCCAGCACGGCCTCACATGCACTAAATGTGGTATTACATGTTTTCACAAGGTTTTCGGACATGTGCAACTTAAAGGTATTTACTTCAGTGCATTACATGTGATGTCATGATATCTGTCTAATGGTAAAGCGATTTCTAACTTCTGCAACTTAAAAAGTATTTACTTCGTTTCACTACCTGCACTTTTATAACCATTGCCTAATGGCTCAGTGATTTATGTGATTTTTGGTCTATGGGTTTTATATGCAGTCTTTTAACATTTGCCTAGTGGCACAGTGATTTATGTGATTGTGGTCTAATGTGTTTTTACTGTATAATACAAAGGATATCTTTTTATAACCGTATGTAGAGACTCTTTTTGTGGTGTGCCTGGTGTGTCACTAGTGTGAGTGTTGCACAAACACTTTACACATTGCCTCTGGGATAAGCCTGACTGCTCCGCCAAGCTACCAAGGGGGTGAGCACGGGTTATTTTGGGTGTGTAACTAACTCCCTTACCCTGACTAGAGTTGTGGTTTCTGCCTGGCTGTGGTGCATACCCTAGCCAACTAGAAACCAATTTCTAATAGTAACCTTATTTAGAGTTGTGTGCAAATTGAAAATCTTTTGATTTCCCACGACAACTTTATAGATAGTATAGTGGAGGAAATTGCACTGGTGAATTTTCTGATTCTACTTAGCTTTAAATTAGGCATTGAATCTGTCATTCCAGCTGCTGTCCTCATTCAAATGATTTATTTTATTTTATTTATTAAGTTGTATATAGCGCGAACTAGATCCCATAGGATATCAGAGCGCTTTACATTAGGAAGGAAAGGAAGGACAATAATGCAGATACATCAACAGGTAGGGATAAAAAGCAAGCATGATCACATATTACACGACAAATTAACACTTTCATAAAATAGTTGTAAAAATGTCCTACAGTAAGATACAACAGAAACACTATAGTGTTCCTTTATAAGTGATGTCACAAACAGTCCACCAATACCGAAGCAGGCATCGTATAAACGTATCTAATAGTTGGTAGAAGAGGCCCATCTCCCAACTGAAAGCAAGAGTCAGTCTAGGATTTAATGATATTAACTGAGGGATTCTTATGCTGTACAGTAGAACTAGGATGTGTGATTCAATAGGATGAATCTATTGAATCACACTTCCTAGCCTCATATTCAATAGTATTTATATGTACTGGAAAGTGAAAAATAATTCTTACATTAAACCCCAGGATCTTGCAGCATTCCACAACACCCACACTGAATTATGAGCAGGTACATTGTGAGAAAGATGGACATATTAAGAGAATGGTAGGAATGTAAATCTGTAAATTTATTGCAAGATGCAGATCCTGATACACAGTCACTTAGTAGGTCGCTAGATCAATATAGGCAGAAATATACAAAGACAGGTAGATAGATAGGTAGATGGGTACATAGAACAGCAGATTAGAAGTGAGATATATTTGCAATATTTGTTTATGTACAATTAATATTTTGGGAAGATTGCCCTTCATTTTTTTAAATGCAAATCTCTCATTTTGTGCTACGTTTAGTATGCAATGCGTACTCGAAATTTGTGATACAAAAACGTATTTTGTGAAAAAAAATGTGAAAAACACAAGTCCTGCGAACAACAGCTGGTCACTCTTTGGTTGTTTGCATTGTTCCTGCACGCCTCCACTATAATTTACAATGAACAGTGGCCAAATTATGTGACATGGCACAATAGCATAATTTCGGGAATAACGTCGTTCAAATATGATGTGAAATTATCGCAATGCCATGAATTACTCTGGCGTAATTTATATGTTCCCCAGATCTGCAGTGGAAACACATACAAGAGCCAGGCATAGAGATTTGTATGCTGGCAAACTAAGAAGTAGACCACCCAAAATTGACAGACAGACATAAGAGACAGATAGATAGATAGATAGATAGATAGATAGATAGATAGATAGATAGATAGATAGATAGATAGATAGATAGATAGATAGGTAGACAGACAGACAGACAGACAGACAGACAGACAGACAGACAGACAGACAGACAGACAGACAGACAGATAGATAGATAGATAGATAGATAGATAGATAGATAGATAGATAGATAGATAGATAGATAGATAGATAGGTAGACAGACAGACAGACAGACAGACAGACAGACAGACAGACAGACAGACAGACAGACAGACAGACAGATAGATAGATAGATTGATAGATAGATAGATAGATAGATAGATAGATAGATAGATAGATAGATAGATAGATAGATAGATAGATAGATAGATAGATAGATAGATAGATAGATAGATAGATAGATAGATAGATAGATAGATAGATATTTTTTAACATGCTGCAACATGTGCCTCAATTTCACATAGACAACAATAATATTGTATTAATGTCGCAAATGAACTGTCTGATCTATGGATGGCTGGGACGGTCTCTACATAAACTTAGGTTGGACCAATTGTGCTTCAATAAATTAATACGTAATAAATTACATACATAGATTCATGACTTCAAACACTGATAAATAATACAGAAAAGCAAGCACGTTGTACAGAATGTTGTTACGAAACTCAAAAAGAAAATGAACCTCTGGGGTCTCTTTTTAGACTAACAATAAACTAAATTCTGCTGACTCTGAGCACTGAAAGCACCTTTTGCCCAGCCACCTAAGGAACATGAAGATGGATTACACTTTGGGGAGCACATTTCGAAATACTGATGTCTTTGATGCAGAACATTATGTGAAAGTGTGTATAAAAGAAGCGTACATGTACTCAGTGAATGGAACTGGCAGCACAGATGATTCATCCTAGTCTTACACAGAACTTATGGAACTAATGGCGCTTTTCCTTCAACACTGACTAGTGCTTAGGGAGATGACAACCCCCATACAAAATTGTAATAGCAGCAAAATTGTAACAGCAATGCAGAAATTGCTCGAGATATTTGCTATCGATGAACAGGCCAAGCCTAGTTGGGCCCTGCACAATATATGGCCTTGAATCATCTCAGCATTACTCACCCAGCATGCTTGAATTATTTCTCCATCTGCTCCGGACATTCTCAGAAAACACTGGGCCTCATTTATGAGCCTTTTGTGCCACCAGAATGTCACTTTTATGTGACGTTCCGTGGCGAAGGAGCCTGCTCCTTATTAGGAGGCAGCATTTTGCCTTTGTAAATATTGTTCCCTTTAACGCAGATTTCTGCGTTAAAGGCACATGTAAAGGGTGTTACTGGCAGCATTCGCAGCAAAATCCATGGCTTTTTGACACTAACCCAGATTAGCGAGAAATCGTAAATCTGAGGCAGCGCCCAAAACGTGCGCCTCCCCTGGGGAGGCGTAAGGCAGGCTCAAAGAGGTACAAGCCTTGGCATAGCCGATAGGTCTTGCCTTTGGGCTATGCTGCATAACGACATACTTATAAGGTCCCAAAGGCGATATCCAGTGGCTTATTAGCTTACCAATGCATGTTTGTTTAGCATTGTTGACAAAGCTATAGATCATAAGAATGCCTCTTCCGGTTTAGTGATGAAGCATGCCACAAAACGGAGGGGAGTGCAAGTCAGAAAAATGCTCACAAAAACATTGAAAATATGATTCAGGGAATGAATCTACAAACTACAAACCCAACCAAACCACATCTACACACCCTACTATCCCAACTACCACACATATCCACAATCACCTACAAACAGTACACAACTCTATCCTATACCACTAACCAATACACTCATCACTAACACAACGCCAATCAACACCATACATAACTACATCCCATTCAGACACACTCTCCCTGCAGTAATTACCCCTATCAGACCACCTTTTATCACTTCTACTACTCCTTCCAATGCACTACCATATCTCTCATCCTATATATCTATCAATATATCCTCTACATCCACTCTCTCATTTATCCCAAACCCCATACCACTACTATGATTGCCAAAATAACCCTTTCTAGACTCTCTCCTACTCTACCCCTCCTTGCATCATCTGACACCTCTTTTACTATACTGATCCCCTAAAACAAACCTTTCTAAACTTTTTCCTCTGAGTCCTCCCCTCCAAAACTCATTTTTACTCATCCAAAAGCCTCCTCCTATTGCTAAGACATGAAAAAAGAAAAAATCGTTCACTCTTTTATCCCTCCACTATCCTTTTCAATCGATATTACCAGACTAACATGTTCACTTCTCAAATTCCATATTAAACTATACTAATATACTACCCAAATAACTGAATAACATATCCACTACTCAAATTACTTCATATTTTTATTTTTTATTTTTACTATACTAATTTTCAACAGTAATCCTTTATGGATTCCGGAGTGGCGTGCTACTCGCCAGAAAAGCGATTCAACACCCATCAGGGGTAACAATTGCTATATGAATGCAAATCTTTTGTCCCCTTTTATCCCTCCGCTATCCTTCCCACTCCAAAAAACTGACTAATATCCACCACTGAAATTACTTCATAATTCACCATATTAATTCACCACTAATCCTTTGTAGGCTTCCTGAATAGCGTGTGTCAACAAGCGCTATATAAATACAAACCTTTGTCCTCCTCTATCCTTCTGCTATCATTCCAAATCCAAATAACTGACTAACCTATCCACCTCTTAAAATGTACTTGCATGTTTCACTATACTAATTCAACACTAATCCTCTATGGGTCCCGGAGTAGTGTGCTACTCGCCGAAAAAGTGCCTCGACGCCTCGTCTGGGGTAGTAAGCGCTATATAAATGCAATTACAATACAATACAATACAAATCAGGAAATTCAACAGAAGTCATCAAAGAATACCCAGGAATAATGGAGTTTATTTTGGAAAAAAATCGAATTTCCTCTACTTCGGTCCCTAATGGATACGCTCTAAATGGGGGGCTATTGGTAGGGTAGGGGACGGTGATTGCGAATACTGGGCTTTTGGTGGAAGTGAGAACTGATAATGAAATTAATAATTGTGACTCTGGCCTCGTCATTGTTGTAAACCAATCCAGAGCTTTGAATCGACCTCAAGGAGGAATATACAAAATAGCTTTGTGGTACTGGGTGATGGGGGCACGGCAGACTGTGCAGTATTGTACTGTAGAATGTATGTAGCGCTGCATTGCCCTGGCAATACAACCTGTGGACTCTGGAAACTGTAAAGCCGAGTTCTAGTTCCTTCTTCCCTCTTACTAACAACAGTCTGATCAGACACTATTGCATCTCGGTGGACCCTGGTGGACTCGTATGTAGGACCCTGTAGATGGTAGTAAGGGCCGCTGCTAGCCTTTGGCGCTATAGTTACGCATTGAAGTTCTGATTCACACGTGAAGCTCTTAGGTCCTTCAGGCCTCTAGCAGGGGCAGGGTGCACCCGCCCAACTGACTAGTGAATGAAAGCCCAACACCAGCACAACAAAGCACCAGCAGCGCTTACCAATGTGTAACACTCAAAATACACGAGGAGGGAGGGGGCTGGCTGCCCCACCCCTAGGGAGCATGACAGCCTGCTTCATTAACTAGGCATCGGCAATGCAAATAGGACATGTCTAAATAAAATGAATGCAAAAAAGGAACCAATTAGCGCAGTGTGCGTCATCCGTGTTAATTAAATAACCAGAGTGCTCCTTCAAATGCAAGTGAGTGGGAGACTAATTAAACGGAGGAAGCAACGAATGCGCTAAGCGTATTTGAAGCTGAGGTGCGCGTCTCTTTCAGTAAAGTAATAATAACCTGCACGCCGGTCCCGGTAAATGAAGCTGAGGCACGCGTCTTTTTTAACTTAACATCCACAACACTGTAAATAAATAAATAAAGTGAGCGCAGTGTCCCTAGCGGGCACCGTGCTCAGTGAAGTAATAATATCAAGCACACGAGTGGTGCAAAACAGATGGTCGAACAGATGGCCCATGCATGTAACCACAAGCCTTAGGCCGTGGGCGGATACATGCAGAAGCCTTTGACCAATTGCTTGATGTCTTTCTCAGAAAGACACACGCATAGACCAATGGAAAAAAAAATACACGCACGAGCGTGTAGAAAGCCCAGAGCGATTCCAAGAGATCGTTTTCCCAGAGAAGCGCATGCGCTTTGCGCTAGGCTTGACCTAAAAAGCGTCTTGTGTTTATTTTTGAACAGGAAGGTTTCCCTTCCTGCACAAAAATAATCATCCCTGCAACGCAGGCACCCTTGCACCATGGTGCAAGTGTGCCTGCGTTGGCGCACGGCAGCCCATTGTGCACTGGGTGCACTGGGGATAAGGACAGGATTGTACAGTATCTGATAAATACGGTGCATTCCTGCCCTTTTCTTTTGCTATAGGACAGTGCAGCAGGAAGACCTGCGACGCTGCACAACATAATAATTTCGTAAAGGAGGCCCACTGCATATTCGTTTTTTGTCCTAGGGTTGTAAGACAAAATATCATCAAGAAAAATATTATGACGCTGGAATATTGTGTCAAAAATATCGTCAACAAAAATAATACTTTTGAATAGATTGTAAGTAAACTGGCAATTACAAAAAAAATATTGTGATACAGAATATCATCACAAATGGTAAGTATATCAAATATAAAGCATTATTTGCAATTCATTGTAAATATACAGGGATGCTGGAATTATGTGACTTTTGCAGCATTTTTGGCACATAATTATGGATTTGCTGCATTTTCCACATCATCCATTATCTGCGGAATAATCTACAGAATTTAAGAAAGAGTTTCTTGCTCCAATGCATCAAAACTGCAATAAATGCAGAGATACATTTTGTTGCAAACTGGAAGGCCCTTTACTAAGGTTGACTTGGTCGCCTTTGTGTTGCTTATTGTTGTATTTGGGTATAAAACTTGTACTAATGTGGTGAAGCATTTGCCCAGACAGTGTTAACCTGTGTAAATATATCAAAATAGGTAAGTAATACTATCACAAAAATGTGCCACATTACACTGCCTGATTAGTCCTTTGTTGCAGCTTAATTTAATCAACCCTAGCAGATAATTTGGTCATTCCCTGCTGCATAATTTCAGTGGCTCTGAAAATAATAATATACAAAATAATAATATAATAAAAAAAATAATTACAATCATTCATATATATAATTAAAACACAATATTTAAATATAGACATGAAAGTCATTAACAATAATTAAAATGTTCTTTTAGAATTATCAACCATATGTATAAAAACATTCCAAAATGTAATTACAAATAAAATAATCCAAAAGCAAGAAAAATTAAACATATTAAATAACTACAAATAATTTCCTCAAAAAACAATTAAAACATAATAATATACATATATTTAAAAAATAATAACCCAAAATAAACAATAGTCGAAAATGTTTCAATTCTAACTCCAACATATGTAAAACCGGGAAATTATTGTGGTTTGTATAAGTTATATTTACTACTCACACTCCAACCAAAGCAGCGGTAGGAAAATGCTGGACTTTGGAGGGGTTAGATTCACTCTACCAGCTCCATTCCAAGCAATAGTAGGGAAAGTGTTAAACTTTGAAGTGGTTAGTATTCCCAGTCTAATTAAAGCACACGCTGAGAAGTGTCCGACTTTGAGGGGTTACAAATACTATTCCCACTCCAATCACAACAATAGTAGGGAAAGTGTTGGTTAGACTTTGCAGGGGTTCAATTTTCTATTCTCAAACCAATTTTAGCAGCACTAGGGATAGTGTTGTGAAGGGGTTAACTACATCATTCCAATTCCATTAAAAAACGTTCAAATACAGAGCAAACTAAAAATATTTAAAAAATATTTAACAAATAATGTGTTCAATATGGATACTTACATTAAACTAAATAGAAAAACACCAATTTCTCATACCAACATTATTTAATATATATATATAATAACACCATTTAAAAGATTAGATTAATTACATAAAAGAATTAAAATATTAAAAACAAAAAATACACTTAGAAGTAGTTTGTTATAGTTAAATAAACTGATCAACTAATTAACTATGAATTAAAAAACTATTCCATTAAAACAACAAATATTCAATAAAAATTACATAACTCCTCATAAAAATTTAATTAATCAACATAACAATAATAACAAATAAAAAAAAATTAAAATGTGAAATAACTTCCCGCACTGAGCCCCTACAAACCCAACAACCAGCTACTGAATGAAAAATTACTAATTACATTTTTAAAGAATAAAAGTAAACATTAAAATCACAAACAATACTACAAAAATCAAAAATAAATTATCATAATACTAATACCTAATAATAATGTAATAACTAAAGAAAAAAAATACAATATCTGAAATACAATATTATATACCTAATTACAAATATTCTCAGCTTATATATTCTGTTGCACAATATTATTGACATGATATTCTTGATTCACAATATTTTTTTCTTTGCTATTCTGGTGGAATATGGGCATAGTGAAAGTATGTACTGCACCATGTAAACTCTTAGGCTCTGTCATCATACAGCATTGATAAATGCCTATTTTATGTTCAGGAAAGGTCTACAGTCCAAGTACAATTGGTTTAGTGCATGTTAAATAAAAAAAAGAATAAATACATTAAAAAAACATTTTGTTTAACGTGGACCATATGTTTCTATGTGTCCTTTTAAAATTCCCAACTCGCCAGGTTAAATTATCTTGGTGTAAATAGATGCATGATTTTTTTCTGTCCTTGAATCAAGAAATTTAACTAGCTTTTGTAGTTGCCCTTATTTAGCAATAGAATGTCAATGAGTGTTACCTTGAGGAGAGCAAACACCTTAAATAATTTCTATGTTCTTTGGAACTTAAGTCCGCTTACCATTTTCCAAGGACAATATTATTCATATATAATTAAGAAAAACAGCTACATAGCTATGTAAGAACAACACTGTGTCCTTGATCATAAATAACCTTTAACACACTTAAAAATGGATTTAGCTGTATGTTAAACATAAGGAGTGCACAGAATATGTAATGAGAACATACTAATAAAGCTAATGGTATAGGGGAATTACTGAGTACTCTGACTGTAGAGGGTCAAATGATGGTAGCAGAGTTGTATAGTTTTAACAAAGCATTATAGAAAGAAAACTAGAATTCCCCTTTACAAAGGTTTATTTACAAATAAGTGTCACTTGGGTGAGCAAATAACATTAGCAGTTTAAATATCACATCCTGATTCAAAAAACGGGGCTTTGTATAAGGCACAGAGAGTACTTGAAGTGGCATAAATATCTACTGGTATTGTATTTTTTCACTTTCTTGTTGAACGTTAAGGGTGGTTGAAGGCTTATGAAGAACAATCTTATTCCAACAGCTTCAAACTCTTACAATTAGGGGCCTCATTATGATGTCGGTCGGAAAGCATTCCGACCGACTCGGTGTCGGAATGGTTTTGGACCGAATTTGATTTGGAGAGTCCGACCAACTGATTATGATGTTTCCGAACACCGTTCCATCAGACTCCGATTGACTTCAATTGGAGCCTGTGTCCTGACCGAAAACACAGGTTTCCATTATAAAAAGGGGTGGTCGCAGAAAACCTTGCACCCTGTTGTCGGCACCCCATGGTGCTTGCCGCACTGTGCATGGTTGGAAATTGGGGAACCATTGGTACCCCCACGGACTCCTACTGGAGGCTTCCAGGTGAGGGGGCCCTGCTACGGGCCCCAAAGTCGGATTCTGACAGCCGATCCATGTCGGGCAAACCGATTCGGAACTGCTGTCCAAATCCGACACCGTAATCGCTCAGTCGGAAATGCGGCCCTCAGAGCCGTACGAGTCGGCTCAGACCGACTCGGTTTCTCTGAATGCCAGTCGGTACAAAGTTGGACGGACCGAATGGTTATGTAACATCGTAATCGGTCTGTCAGAAATGTTTCCAAGTCAGTCAAAAACGCAGGTTCTGAATCAGATTTGGACAAACTGAATGCTGTTCTTAGCCTTTCAAACCAACATCGTAATCGGCCCCTCGGTTTTTCAGAAACATTTTAAGGTAATTTTCCACACTTAGACGTCGATTATGATGGCGGACGGACCTGCGTCCGTCGGCCACCCCCGAGGTGGAGGGACCGTCCGCAGGGGCAGCGGCGTTCCCTCCATACTAATTAGGATGTGACCGCCACCCTGGCGGTCACATCCCGTATCTTTAACATTGGGGCGGGTGCTGCTTCAAGCAGCACCCGCCACAAGGTCAAAAAGTGCATGCTTTGCATTTGCATGCACAAAGCGGCAGGCAATGCACGGTGCCTGCCGCGTTGTGCATGCAAATGCAGGGGGGTACCATAGGTACCCCCCATGTGTACCCCCCCTTCGCCCTGGGGGCCCGCAAGGGCCCCCCAGAAGCAAAGGTCCCCATGCTTTTCCACGGCGGAAAAGCCGCAGCGGAAAAGCATGTTTACACACACAGCCGCGGGGTGTTGACCGCAATTTGGTGACCTGCCGTCTGCCGCTGTTCCCACCGCCATCCTAATCTGGGGGTGGGTGTTTTCTCGGAACGCGGAGGTGAATCCGCATCCTCCGGACCGGCGGTGGCTTCCACCGGGCCGGAGGATGCAGATTCACCGCAATCATAATCGACCCCGTAATTTGTATAAGTAAATGCCTTTTAATGGCTGGCAATCCCCAATATTGGACATCATTTATATTCCAGTTACACACATTTGAAATCAAACCAGACAAGTACTCCATAGATCACAACCAAGCAGCAAGCAACTTGAAAGAGGTCCATGAGTACCTAAGGGAGGGAAGGGGAGCAAAAGACCAAGGGTGGACTTAGATCTTGGAGGACAGGTTACTCTGGCACAACGGTGACAGATATCCCATCCAACGAATTATAAACTGATCATATCCTATGGGATTTATATTTTGGTAGATGTGATATCCATCACCGTTGTGATGGAGTTACCTGTCCAACAAGATCTAAATCAGGCCCTAAGATCATTTCCATAAGTGAATTTTACACCTTCTGGAGAAGGTGCACTTGTAACTTTCGAGAAGTAGAAATACTCATAAAACACTGAATCAGTCATAGATTTTCCAGAATTCTCTGTGAATCAGTGACATTGGACATTATGGTGCAGGAGGTGATGCAGCTACCCCATAAATCTTGAAAGAGGTTAGATGGAGAAGGAGCAATAAAGGGGCCACTCAAATGACAGACTACCACCTATCCCCTGTGCCTCTAGAAAGGTGACATTATTTGCCAGTACCCCTACTCTAAAAATTGTTCCAGCACACCTGCTTGGAATGTCCCAAAAGTTCAAAATTTACTTCATAAGAATGAGACACAGCAAGAGAGAAGGCTTGCTTGTGAAGTTTGCAGGTGGTACTTGTGAAATGGGTGTCAAATTTTATTGCTGGAAATATAAGCAAGTTAAGAGGCTAAAAAAATGTTCGAAAAACCCCAAAACTACGTATACCCTTGGCAGATACTTGTCTGCATTTGCTAAAGTGTATTGATTCAAGAATAACGCATGAGTATATCTTTGCAGAGGTTGAACTTGAGATACGCCTTCAATGACAGCTATTTTCCTTGGTTCCAAATAAAATGTTCACCTTCCTTAATCTAAATGGTAACTTTAGATATCACACAAACAGGGAGATTAATACGGCCATGCATGTTTACTATTCTCATCTGTGGCCTTACCTTAAAAGGTGCCCATTCCCTAACAACATTAGAATGACACCTCTCAAAAGAAATTATTTCATGCAAAATTTCCTCTGCCCTGCATTTTCCCGCTATAAGCCAGCAAGAGCTGCATATGATTGTGCAATCCTATCTGTAATACAGATTGTGCCGGTTCACATGTGGTGCTGATGCAATGACAAAGGGGTTTTCTCTCATTTGCACGAGGGGAGTGTGCAATTGAGGGAACGATTCTCTCTGCACTCATGCCATGGATACAGTCAAAGAAGCAGAAAAGCCGTCAGGTGGCACAGTGATTGTGAGTCGCATATGAAGTGCCCCAATGAGGACACCTCCTGAAAGCGGGGAATAGCATCCTGTGGACTCCCAGGTATTCTCATTCAGGCAGGTACTGTTACTTGTTTTGCACTGGAGAATGACTTAAAAGTAACATTTACTAAAAAAAGTAGACAGTGTTTTGAGTGCAAAAATAGTGTCCATTTCAAATAGGCGTAATCAAAGAGAAAATATGTTATTTCACTTTTCTTTTCTGACTATGCATGTCTTCTGCACTGAACATATCATATACAAATTTGCCCAGACAGTGTTAACCTGTGTAAATATATCAAAATAGGTAAGTAATACTATCACAAAAATGTGCCACATTACACTGCCTGATTAGTCCTTTGTTGCAGCTTAATTTAATCAACCCTAGCAGATAATTTGGTCATTCCCTGCTGCATAATTTCAGTGGCTCTGAAAATAATAATATACAAAATAATAATATAATGAAAAAAATAATTACAATCATTCATATATATAATTAAAACACAATATTTAAATATAGACATGAAAGTCATTAACAATAATTAAAATGTTCTTTTAGAATTATCAACCATATGTATAAAAACATTCCAAAATGTAATTACAAATAAAATAATCCAAAAGCAAGAAAAATTAAACATATTAAATAACTACAAATAATTTCCTCAAAAAACAATTAAAACATAATAATATACATATATTTAAAAAATAATAACCCAAAATAAACAATAGTCGAAAATGTTTCAATTCTAACTCCAACATATGTAAAACCAGGAAATTATTGTGGTTTGTATAAGTTATATTTACTACTCACACTCCAACCAAAGCAGCGGTAGGAAAATGCTGGACTTTGGAGGGGTTAGATTCACTCTACCAGCTCCATTCCAAGCAATAGTAGGGAAAGTGTTAAACTTTGAAGTGGTTAGTATTCCCAGTCTAATTAAAGCACACGCTGAGAAGTGTCCGACTTTGAGGGGTTACAAATACTATTCCCACTCCAATCACAACAATAGTAGGGAAAGTGTTGGTTAGACTTTGCAGGGGTTCAATTTTCTATTCTCAAACCAATTTTAGCAGCACTAGGGATAGTGATTGAAAAAGCTTTATTCGAGTTATACACTCATAAAAGCACACACATATAAATTACATACATTTCTTAAAACATCAACATTCTATAGCAATTATTTTATAATTAAAAATACATAATACACAAACATAAAAATCATTTATCATTGGGAATTAAAATAAGCTTTTTCAAGATGTGCGGTAACTAAATGCAAATGTAGAAACCTCCGCGTTACGTACCATTCCCAAATTTGCACAATAGAAATTGATGCCATACATGTTACTCGCATTTTAAAGTTAAAATTCATATGAATCTCCCAGTTGCTATCTGATAGGGCATATCGTACGTAAGATATTAGGGGTACATAAGGTTCAAAGCACATTAGTAGATAGAGCCCTCCTCCTTATGGACCACGCCCAACCCAAATATTTGGCAGTTCCAATTACAATTTGCATTTCAGTGGAGGAACAAATTATTCTTAGCCCCTCGACACCAGTTAAGACACCAAGGTTCCTACAAACTGGAGCCAACCAAAATTTCCTTGGATTTGCATAAGCCACACATGCAAAAAGAAAATGTGCAAGGTTTTCATTGGGGGCCCCACAAGACGGACAACACGCACTACCTCCAGTTTTCCACCTGGACGTCATACACTTCAAGGGGAGGGAGCCTGCCCTTAGCTGGAAAAATAATTTCCTATCCATTGGGACAGTTATACTGTCCCAATACTTTTCTAAGAATGGCTTTTGTTTAATTTCCATAAATCTACCCCCCAAGGAGTCTGAGGTTACGCTCCTCCAAAGTTTTTGCTCAATGTGGTTCCAGTATAGTTCTTTAATACTGGATTTGCTAGGGAATATTTCCCCGAGGGGATTTTCCCACAATTTGGAGAGCCCAAGCTCCACAAGGACATCCCTTAAGGTTTTCAGCCATGTGATTTTATGGAAAACATCAAGTTTGACTAGTGCTAGAAACCCCTCCGCATAGTGTCTTATTTCCATGGTTGTCCATAGGCGTCTCCAGTAGAGGATAGGCCTCAGTCGGGCGCGGTCGCTAAGCGATCTTCTACCTAAATCCAGACCAAGCGGTATGAGTGGGGTGCTTTGGGGAAGACTAGTTATCCCTCTCACAAACCTGTACTCAGATCTTTGAAGGGTAGTAAGACTCTCAAAGCCCCAGACTTCAGCCCCATAAAGGGTTGCGCCCAGGGCTTTTGCGTCATAAACCATGAGAACCGGTTTTATGGGCCTGGTTTTGGATTTAGCTTGCTCGACCCTGAGTGCTCCAGAGATCTGCTGGTGTTTCAACACCGCCTTCTCTATATGACGTGACCAACCCTGTTTACTTGATATCTCGACCCCAAGATACATAAAAACATTTACCAACTCTAGGTTGATTTTGTTCAAAGATACATTGGGTCGAGAGTGACACTTTTGCCCGAAGGCCATCAACTTGGTTTTATTTACATTAACCTCAAGACCCCGTTCTTTGCAGAAGGAGTCAAAAATATTCAAGGCGCGCTGAAGGCCTGACGGGGTTTTGGACACGATCAAGGTGTCGTCAGCGAACATCAGAATTGGAACTCTGATGCCCGCTAACGAAGGTGCGTCGACCGGTGCGTCCAATATCCTTTCTACAATGCCATTAATGAACAGGGAGAACAGCAGGGGTGCCATAGCACATCCCTGCCGGACCCCCCGCTCGACTGGGAAGTTAATGGTGGATTCCCCATTCCTCCCCCACTGAACCTTTGCATAGTTACTTTCATGCAGACGCATTATCAGCGTAAGCAAATCCGGAGGGACCCCTATTTTATGGAGGACCTCCCACAACGTGCTCCTGGGCACCAGATCAAAGGCGGCCCTAAGATCTACAAATGCTACATAGAGCCTGCCTTTGCCCAGGAGTACAGTCCCCCACCGTAGCATGGTGAAACGAAAAATTTGGTCGACCGTACTAGTTGCACGTCTGAAGCCTGCCTGGAAGGGGGATAAAGCATTGTTGTCATCTACCCAAGCCATAAGTTTGTCAACCAGCATCTTCCCCACCACTTTCTGCATGGTGGCCAACAAACTTATTGGTCTATAATTTGCCGGGAGTGACCGATCGCCTTTCTTAAAGATCGGTATTATTATTGCCCCCTTCCATATATTTGGGATTTTAGCCCCTTTCGCTAGACCATTCCCCAACAAAGTCGCATATTTTGCCCACTGGGCTTTTTCGTGTTTGAAAATATCTGAAGGGATTCCATCTAGCCCCGGGGCTTTCCCCCCCTGCAAACTTGCTATTACGACATCCGCGTCCTTGCATAAAAATAAATCGCCCTTGCAGAATACCATAGGGATTGGTTCTCTAGCCATTAAATCCCTACTCTCAGCATACTGGGGTTTAAAATACTCGACCCACAAAGCCTCATCGACATTGTTGTCGGGTTTGTTGGGGGCGCCCCCTCTTCCCCATTTCACAATTTTCCAGAATAATCTGGAATCCTTCTGCCCTGAAGCTTCGAGTAGCTCCTCCCAATATTCCTCTTCCCACAACTTCTTGGCCATACGGATACTGTCATTATACTGTTTCCTACAGGCGCTAATCGAGGCCTTAACTCTGCTCTTAAGTGCTTTGCCCAACTCCAGTCTGGCAACCCTGCACTGTTTATTAAACCAGGTCGCCATAGTGATTGGTGCTTTTCTGTTAGACTTTAATAACTTGGTAAAATGCGGTTTTATCACAGTAAAGAAGGTGTCATGGATATCTGTTAGTTGGACAGAGTCGGGTGTTACCGGCTCAGCTTTTGTCATGGCATCGATGGCATTATCTGTCTCCAATTTAATGGACTCCAAAGTGGACGAATTGGCCAGGACATGTGGCCATCTCACCCGTCTTAGGTCGTTACTCATAACAGGTATGCTACCACTACCTGATACTGGGTTAGTTCGTGCGGCCCTCCACCATGAGTGGGAGACACAGAGGGGGTTGTGATCGCTTTCTAATCTCCCCACGATTTTCATGTCACCCACGCCACACCATAACTCAAGACTACAGATGACGTAATCAATCCTACTTTTGTTATGTCCATTATCGAATGTACAGTTGCCACCATAATCACTTTTTGTCCTGCCATTGAGAGCCCTCAAACCATACTCTAGACATAACGCATTCAGCAATAGAATGTCTTTTGACCACCGCTTTACAGGTACAAGGTTTAACTTTGGGATGCCCCAAAGGGCATCTTCCTCCATTCCTATTGGATATGCAGTGTTTTCTAGTGGCTCGAATGTCCTATTCAAATCACCAGCCAAAATTACTCTGTTGCCAAGTGACTGGGATTCAAGAGAAGCAGATAAAACCTCTAGGGTGGTAGAATTACCAAGACTCATGCCCCTGGCATATATATTATAAATGTCTATACTGCCACCCTTTCCCACAGATAGTCTTAATAGTTGTATATCTTTGCACCCTAGATCAATCATTTTTATTTTGACCTTTGAATTTTGTTTGATCCAAATTGCGAGGCCTCCCATGGGTCTACCCCTGGGGCCTCTCGTTGCGGGTATACAAAAATTTAAGTAACCTGGGCAAAATATTGGGTCGCAAGCCCACGTCTCTTGAAAAAGGCACATTTCGAACCCACTTACAAAATCAATCCATTGCTGTGACAATAATCTAGCCCCCAGCCCTGCCACATTCCATGACAGAAATCTCTCCGGTGTATTTTCAACACAGGACCCCACTTCAATGGATACGATGGGCAACAAATCCTCCAGCATCCTAGAATCACAAACCTCTCCTATAACAGTGTTTGTACAATTAACAGTTAATCCCTCCTTACTGCAAATAGTGGTTGGGATAACTAGTTCGCCCACAAGACCCACTGGGCTAGCAATAAAACTCCCATCACTCACATTCACTATTACCGATGTTGAACTCATTTCATCCTTATTATTTAGCACTTTTCCAACAGGGTTACTTCCCCTTACCATTTCCCCCTCCCGATGGAATTGCTCGTCGGAACTCTGTCAATATCCCCACCTCATCTGGCCCTGCCCATTCTGTGGGAAGAATGCCGGCATATAACAATTGTTTGATCTTGCGGTGGGCACAGCAGTGGGACCAACCTCTACCCCAGCACAGGAACTAGAACACAATAGTTCCCTACAACCCCCTAACTGAGTAACAGGTCTCGGATAGAAGAAGGTTAGGTCCACGACCCCAATCCCTCCAATGCTAATATTCCAACCAGGTCCCGTTATCAGGCCCACCACCCTTGGGTCCTGAAAGTTGATTATAATACACTCACCCCCCTGTTTTTTTAGGTTATTCCCTATCCAATTGACTCTTCTTGCCCCTATTATCAGGCCGTCCACTCCCCCTGGCAGAGGTCTATTGACACGAAGCCAATGCATGGCTTTATTTTTTAACATGTCAAATGATTCTCTTTGACCCTCCATTAGGGGTGGAACATTGGTAAGTACGGCCACGTATGGGTAGGAGTCCGGGGTGAGCTGTACTGGAGGGATCCTAGTCGGAGATTTGGTTATATGTGATTTTATGGGTGCTTGGTCTGGGGGAGCACGGCAATGCGTGAGGGTGTTTTTCACTGCCACAACAGTATTAGTCCCAGTCCCGTTGCTAGGGGCATCCCTCGTGGAACCACCACCCCCTACTATATTTGTCCTAGACCCCACCTTATTCCCAATAGCATTACTAGGAGGGATTTTATCATTTCCTGGCCTTTTGGCCATAGGTTTCCCCGGCCCAGTCGGCAAAGGCGTAGTTTTTGTTGGTGGGTTTTTTACACTAACCTTACAACCCCTATCAATATTATTAGCGGAATTAGTGTTCCCACTGGTACTAGTAGTTTTAGATACATTCGTACTGTTATCCCCTTTAGTTTCCTGAACAGAAGTAACGTTTGCAGGCGGGGATTGCAGATCTACCAGCACAACTCCCTGATCGTTGTTAGCTATCTGCATTAGCTTCCCGTTATCTCCCAATCTATTGTTAGACTTAATTAAAGATTTGATAATAACAAAATTATCTAGGCTAGCTTGTTCGAGATGGTCAAGTTGATCAGCTAGCTTTTGCAGTCTAAGTTCTACGGGGTGCAGAAGCGAGCGCATTATTTTTCCCACTTCAATCAGGAAATCCTGATTTGAAGAAAGTAAGCCCGGGAGTTCTACAGGAGATGAATCATTGGCTGGAACTGCCAATGTTGATGGAGACACCAAAACTATTTGGTCTACTTCTAGTTGTACTGCTGTATCATCCCCCATCGGTGTTACTACATCATTCGTTACAGGGACATTAGTTACAAGTGTTTTTGCACCCAACTTCCTATGCTTTCTCAGCGGTTTTTGTAGATGTATTTTTTTAGTGGTAGCCCCCCATTTCCTTTTAACACCAGGCTTGGATTTGGGCACTTCCAAATCTACACATGGTTTTGCTAAAGCTCCATTTTCTTTTGATGGTTGACGGGTTCCGCCAGAATGCTCAACAGACAAACCAGTTCCCACAGTAGCTGGTGGAAAAATATCAACTAGCTCCGCATGGGGGGGTATATCAAAGAGGGAGTCCTGGATAGCTGGTAAAACAATAGATGACAATGGTGTAACCAGCGCAGGAAAGTTCAAACCTTGATTTTTCTCAGGGGGATTTTTCAAAAGCTCAATCGAGAGCCTACGCCCAGCTCGTCTTTCCGCCAGGGCAATCTCTTTGTCAATATCCTGCGGGAGGCGTTTAAAATAAGAATCAAGAGGGCCCATAACAGCCGGTTCTGACTCTGCCATTAAAGGCAGCAGCGTAGAAGTGCCTGATGTAGAAGCCATAAAGTGGAAAACCCCCCTTCAGCCCCACAATGTAACCACAAGTCACAGATCAATTTGTATATCCAACGACGGAGCAGTACCTGGGCTGGGAATGTTAGTAGGGTGGCCCGGCCCGGCCTCCAGCGGCCCCGGACGGCCACAGACGGTCCCGCCCTTGTCCCGGGCTTCTCCCGGGCGCGCTCCCGCGCGCTCCCGCGCAGCGGCTCTTCCCACTCCTGTTATAGGGAGGAGGTGCTCAGGGGCGGGACAAACAGGGAGAGCGACCAGGTGCAGGTGATGACAGCGCAGGGACTCCTGGGCAATGGAGTCCCTGTACCTCACCTGGCGCTCGCAGCCCTGTTGTCCGCCTCCAATCCAGGGAGTAGTAGACCGGAAAGCAAGCAGCCGCCCAGGCACACGGGCGAAGCGGGACCCGCGCAGCGGGTACCGCGAGGTCTTCAACAAAATAAGAGGAAGCAGTCTTCAGAGGAAACAGCACGCAGAGGGCTCTCCCACAAACAGCAAGTGACTCCCGCAGGACGGTAATCCGCAGGCGCCTTTGACTCGGCGCTCAGGGGCGGGACAAACAGGGAGAGCGACCAGGTGCAGGTGATGACAGCGCAGGGACTCCTGGGCAATGGAGTCCCTGTACCTCACCTGGCGCTCGCAGCCCTGTTGTCCGCCTCCAATCCAGGGAGTAGTAGACCGGAAAGCAAGCAGCCGCCCAGGCACACGGGCGAAGCGGGACCCGCGCAGCGGGTACCGCGAGGTCTTCAACAAAATAAGAGGAAGCAGTCTTCAGAGGAAACAGCACGCAGAGGGCTCTCCCACAAACAGCAAGTGACTCCCGCAGGACGGTAATCCGCAGGCGCCTTTGACTCGGCGCTCAGGGGCGGGACAAACAGGGAGAGCGACCAGGTGCAGGTGATGACAGCGCAGGGACTCCTGGGCAATGGAGTCCCTGTACCTCACCTGGCGCTCGCAGCCCTGTTGTCCGCCTCCAATCCAGGGAGTAGTAGACCGGAAAGCAAGCAGCCGCCCAGGCACACGGGCGAAGCGGGACCCGCGCAGCGGGTACCGCGAGGTCTTCAACAAAATAAGAGGAAGCAGTCTTCAGAGGAAACAGCACGCAGAGGGCTCTCCCACAAACAGCAAGTGACTCCCGCAGGACGGTAATCCGCAGGCGCCTTTGACTCGGCGCTCAGGGGCGGGACAAACAGGGAGAGCGACCAGGTGCAGGTGATGACAGCGCAGGGACTCCTGGGCAATGGAGTCCCTGTACCTCACCTGGCGCTCGCAGCCCTGTTGTCCGCCTCCAATCCAGGGAGTAGTAGACCGGAAAGCAAGCAGCCGCCCAGGCACACGGGCGAAGCGGGACCCGCGCAGCGGGTACCGCGAGGTCTTCAACAAAATAAGAGGAAGCAGTCTTCAGAGGAAACAGCACGCAGAGGGCTCTCCCACAAACAGCAAGTGACTGAATATTGTGATACAGAATATCATCACAAATGGTAAGTATATCAAATATAAAGCATTATTTGCAATTCATTGTAAATATACAGGGATGCTGGAATTATGTGACTTTTGCAGCATTTTTGGCACATAATTATGGATTTGCTGCATTTTCCACATCATCCATTATCTGCGGAATAATCTACAGAATTTAAGAAAGAGTTTCTTGCTCCAATGCATCAAAACTGCAATAAATGCAGAGATACATTTTGTTGCAAACTGGAAGGCCCTTTACAAAGGTTGACTTGGTCGCCTTTGTGTTGCTTATTGTTGTATTTGGGTATAAAACTTGTACTAATGTGGTGAAGCATTTGCCCAGACAGTGTTAACCTGTGTAAATATATCAAAATAGGTAAGTAATACTATCACAAAAATGTGCCACATTACACTGCCTGATTAGTCCTTTGTTGCAGCTTAATTTAATCAACCCTAGCAGATAATTTGGTCATTCCCTGCTGCATAATTTCAGTGGCTCTGAAAATAATAATATACAAAATAATAATATAATAAAAAAAATAATTACAATCATTCATATATATAATTAAAACACAATATTTAAATATAGACATGAAAGTCATTAACAATAATTAAAATGTTCTTTTAGAATTATCAACCATATGTATAAAAACATTCCAAAATGTAATTACAAATAAAATAATCCAAAAGCAAGAAAAATTAAACATATTAAATAACTACAAATAATTTCCTCAAAAAACAATTAAAACATAATAATATACATATATTTAAAAAATAATAACCCAAAATAAACAATAGTCGAAAATGTTTCAATTCTAACTCCAACATATGTAAAACCGGGAAATTATTGTGGTTTGTATAAGTTATATTTACTACTCACACTCCAACCAAAGCAGCGGTAGGAAAATGCTGGACTTTGGAGGGGTTAGATTCACTCTACCAGCTCCATTCCAAGCAATAGTAGGGAAAGTGTTAAACTTTGAAGTGGTTAGTATTCCCAGTCTAATTAAAGCACACGCTGAGAAGTGTCCGACTTTGAGGGGTTACAAATACTATTCCCACTCCAATCACAACAATAGTAGGGAAAGTGTTGGTTAGACTTTGCAGGGGTTCAATTTTCTATTCTCAAACCAATTTTAGCAGCACTAGGGATAGTGTTGTGAAGGGGTTAACTACATCATTCCAATTCCATTAAAAAACGTTCAAATACAGAGCAAACTAAAAATATTTAAAAAATATTTAACAAATAATGTGTTCAATATGGATACTTACATTAAACTAAATAGAAAAACACCAATTTCTCATACCAACATTATTTAATATATATATATAATAACACCATTTAAAAGATTAGATTAATTACATAAAAGAATTAAAATATTAAAAACAAAAAATACACTTAGAAGTAGTTTGTTATAGTTAAATAAACTGATCAACTAATTAACTATGAATTAAAAAACTATTCCATTAAAACAACAAATATTCAATAAAAATTACATAACTCCTCATAAAAATTTAATTAATCAACATAACAATAATAACAAATAAAAAAAAATTAAAATGTGAAATAACTTCCCGCACTGAGCCCCTACAAACCCAACAACCAGCTACTGAATGAAAAATTACTAATTACATTTTTAAAGAATAAAAGTAAACATTAAAATCACAAACAATACTACAAAAATCAAAAATAAATTATCATAATACTAATACCTAATAATAATGTAATAACTAAAGAAAAAAAATACAATATCTGAAATACAATATTATATACCTAATTACAAATATTCTCAGCTTATATATTCTGTTGCACAATATTATTGACATGATATTCTTGATTCACAATATTTTTTTCTTTGCTATTCTGGTGGAATATGGGCATAGTGAAAGTATGTACTGCACCATGTAAACTCTTAGGCTCTGTCATCATACAGCATTGATAAATGCCTATTTTATGTTCAGGAAAGGTCTACAGTCCAAGTACAATTGGTTTAGTGCATGTTAAATAAAAAAAAGAATAAATACATTAAAAAAACATTTTGTTTAATGTGGACCATATGTTTCTATGTGTCCTTTTAAAATTCCCAACTCGCCAGGTTAAATTATCTTGGTGTAAATAGATGCATGATTTTTTTCTGTCCTTGAATCAAGAAATTTAACTAGCTTTTGTAGTTGCCCTTATTTAGCAATAGAATGTCAATGAGTGTTACCTTGAGGAGAGCAAACACCTTAAATAATTTCTATGTTCTTTGGAACTTAAGTCCGCTTACCATTTTCCAAGGACAATATTATTCATATATAATTAAGAAAAACAGCTACATAGCTATGTAAGAACAACACTGTGTCCTTGATCATAAATAACCTTTAACACACTTAAAAATGGATTTAGCTGTATGTTAAACATAAGGAGTGCACAGAATATGTAATGAGAACATACTAATAAAGCTAATGGTATAGGGGAATTACTGAGTACTCTGACTGTAGAGGGTCAAATGATGGTAGCAGAGTTGTATAGTTTTAACAAAGCATTATAGAAAGAAAACTAGAATTCCCCTTTACAAAGGTTTATTTACAAATAAGTGTCACTTGGGTGAGCAAATAACATTAGCAGTTTAAATATCACATCCTGATTCAAAAAACGGGGCTTTGTATAAGGCACAGAGAGTACTTGAAGTGGCATAAATATCTACTGGTATTGTATTTTTTCACTTTCTTGTTGAACGTTAAGGGTGGTTGAAGCCTTATGAAGAACAATCTTATTCCAACAGCTACAAACTCTTACAATTAGGGGCCTCATTATGATGTCGGTCGGAAAGCATTCCGACCGACTCGGTGTCGGAATGGTTTTGGACCGAATTTGATTTGGAGAGTCCGACCAACTGATTATGATGTTTCCGAACACCGTTCCATCAGACTCCGATTGACTTCAATTGGAGCCTGTGTCCTGACCAAAAACACAGGTTTCCATTATAAAAAGGGGTGGTCGCAGAAAACCTTGCACCCTGTTGTCGGCACCCCATGGTGCTTGCCGCACTGTGCATGGTTGGAAATTGGGGAACCATTGGTACCCCCACGGACTCCTACTGGAGGCTTCCAGGTGAGGGGGCCCTGCTACGGGCCCCAAAGTCGGATTCTGACAGCCGATCCATGTCGGGCAAACCGATTCGGAACTGCTGTCCAAATCCGACACCGTAATCGCTCAGTCGGAAATGCGGCCCTCAGAGCCGTACGAGTCGGCTCAGACCGACTCGGTTTCTCTGAATGCCAGTCGGTACAAAGTTGGACGGACCGAATGGTTATGTAACATCGTAATCGGTCTGTCAGAAATGTTTCCAAGTCAGTCAAAAACGCAGGTTCTGAATCAGATTTGGACAAACTGAATGCTGTTCTTAGCCTTTCAAACCAACATCGTAATCGGCCCCTCGGTTTTTCAGAAACATTTTAAGGTAATTTTCCACACTTAGACGTCGATTATGATGGCGGACGGACCTGCGTCCGTCGGCCACCCCCGAGGTGGAGGGACCGTCCGCAGGGGCAGCGGCGTTCCCTCCATACTAATTAGGATGTGACCGCCACCCTGGCGGTCACATCCCGTATCTTTAACATTGGGGCGGGTGCTGCTTCAAGCAGCACCCGCCACAAGGTCAAAAAGTGCATGCTTTGCATTTGCATGCACAAAGCGGCAGGCAATGCACGGTGCCTGCCGCGTTGTGCATGCAAATGCAGGGGGGTACCATAGGTACCCCCCATGTGTACCCCCCCTTCGCCCTGGGGGCCCGCAAGGGCCCCCCAGAAGCAAAGGTCCCCATGCTTTTCCACGGCGGAAAAGCCGCAGCGGAAAAGCATGTTTACACACACAGCCGCGGGGTGTTGACCGCAATTTGGTGACCTGCCGTCTGCCGCTGTTCCCACCGCCATCCTAATCTGGGGGTGGGTGTTTTCTCGGAACGCGGAGGTGAATCCGCATCCTCCGGACCGGCGGTGGCTTCCACCGGGCCGGAGGATGCAGATTCACCGCAATCATAATCGACCCCGTAATTTGTATAAGTAAATGCCTTTTAATGGCTGGCAATCCCCAATATTGGACATCATTTATATTCCAGTTACACACATTTGAAATCAAACCAGACAAGTACTCCATAGATCACAACCAAGCAGCAAGCAACTTGAAAGAGGTCCATGAGTACCTAAGGGAGGGAAGGGGAGCAAAAGACCAAGGGTGGACTTAGATCTTGGAGGACAGGTTACTCTGGCACAACGGTGACAGATATCCCATCCAACGAATTATAAACTGATCATATCCTATGGGATTTATATTTTGGTAGATGTGATATCCATCACCGTTGTGATGGAGTTACCTGTCCAACAAGATCTAAATCAGGCCCTAAGATCATTTCCATAAGTGAATTTTACACCTTCTGGAGAAGGTGCACTTGTAACTTTCGAGAAGTAGAAATACTCATAAAACACTGAATCAGTCATAGATTTTCCAGAATTCTCTGTGAATCAGTGACATTGGACATTATGGTGCAGGAGGTGATGCAGCTACCCCATAAATCTTGAAAGAGGTTAGATGGAGAAGGAGCAATAAAGGGGCCACTCAAATGACAGACTACCACCTATCCCCTGTGCCTCTAGAAAGGTGACATTATTTGCCAGTACCCCTACTCTAAAAATTGTTCCAGCACACCTGCTTGGAATGTCCCAAAAGTTCAAAATTTACTTCATAAGAATGAGACACAGCAAGAGAGAAGGCTTGCTTGTGAAGTTTGCAGGTGGTACTTGTGAAATGGGTGTCAAATTTTATTGCTGGAAATATAAGCAAGTTAAGAGGCTAAAAAAATGTTCGAAAAACCCCAAAACTACGTATACCCTTGGCAGATACTTGTCTGCATTTGCTAAAGTGTATTGATTCAAGAATAACGCATGAGTATATCTTTGCAGAGGTTGAACTTGAGATACGCCTTCAATGACAGCTATTTTCCTTGGTTCCAAATAAAATGTTCACCTTCCTTAATCTAAATGGTAACTTTAGATATCACACAAACAGGGAGATTAATACGGCCATGCATGTTTACTATTCTCATCTGTGGCCTTACCTTAAAAGGTGCCCATTCCCTAACAACATTAGAATGACACCTCTCAAAAGAAATTATTTCATGCAAAATTTCCTCTGCCCTGCATTTTCCCGCTATAAGCCAGCAAGAGCTGCATATGATTGTGCAATCCTATCTGTAATACAGATTGTGCCGGTTCACATGTGGTGCTGATGCAATGACAAAGGGGTTTTCTCTCATTTGCACGAGGGGAGTGTGCAATTGAGGGAACGATTCTCTCTGCACTCATGCCATGGATACAGTCAAAGAAGCAGAAAAGCCGTCAGGTGGCACAGTGATTGTGAGTCGCATATGAAGTGCCCCAATGAGGACACCTCCTGAAAGCGGGGAATAGCATCCTGTGGACTCCCAGGTATTCTCATTCAGGCAGGTACTGTTACTTGTTTTGCACTGGAGAATGACTTAAAAGTAACATTTACTAAAAAAAGTAGACAGTGTTTTGAGTGCAAAAATAGTGTCCATTTCAAATAGGCGTAATCAAAGAGAAAATATGTTATTTCACTTTTCTTTTCTGACTATGCATGTCTTCTGCACTGAACATATCATATACAAATTTGCCCAGACAGTGTTAACCTGTGTAAATATATCAAAATAGGTAAGTAATACTATCACAAAAATGTGCCACATTACACTGCCTGATTAGTCCTTTGTTGCAGCTTAATTTAATCAACCCTAGCAGATAATTTGGTCATTCCCTGCTGCATAATTTCAGTGGCTCTGAAAATAATAATATACAAAATAATAATATAATAAAAAAAATAATTACAATCATTCATATATATAATTAAAACACAATATTTAAATATAGACATGAAAGTCATTAACAATAATTAAAATGTTCTTTTAGAATTATCAACCATATGTATAAAAACATTCCAAAATGTAATTACAAATAAAATAATCCAAAAGCAAGAAAAATTAAACATATTAAATAACTACAAATAATTTCCTCAAAAAACAATTAAAACATAATAATATACATATATTTAAAAAATAATAACCCAAAATAAACAATAGTCGAAAATGTTTCAATTCTAACTCCAACATATGTAAAACCGGGAAATTATTGTGGTTTGTATAAGTTATATTTACTACTCACACTCCAACCAAAGCAGCGGTAGGAAAATGCTGGACTTTGGAGGGGTTAGATTCACTCTACCAGCTCCATTCCAAGCAATAGTAGGGAAAGTGTTAAACTTTGAAGTGGTTAGTATTCCCAGTCTAATTAAAGCACACGCTGAGAAGTGTCCGACTTTGACGGGTTACAAATACTATTCCCACTCCAATCACAACAATAGTAGGGAAAGTGTTGGTTAGACTTTGCAGGGGTTCAATTTTCTATTCTCAAACCAATTTTAGCAGCACTAGGGATAGTGTTGTGAAGGGGTTAACTACATCATTCCAATTCCATTAAAAAACGTTCAAATACAGAGCAAACTAAAAATATTTAAAAAATATTTAACAAATAATGTGTTCAATATGGATACTTACATTAAACTAAATAGAAAAACACCAATTTCTCATACCAACATTATTTAATATATATATATAATAACACCATTTAAAAGATTAGATTAATTACATAAAAGAATTAAAATATTAAAAACAAAAAATACACTTAGAAGTAGTTTGTTATAGTTAAATAAACTGATCAACTAATTAACTATGAATTAAAAAACTATTCCATTAAAACAACAAATATTCAATAAAAATTACATAACTCCTCATAAAAATTTAATTAATCAACATAACAATAATAACAAATAAAAAAAAATTAAAATGTGAAATAACTTCCCGCACTGAGCCCCTACAAACCCAACAACCAGCTACTGAATGAAAAATTACTAATTACATTTTTAAAGAATAAAAGTAAACATTAAAATCACAAACAATACTACAAAAATCAAAAATAAATTATCATAATACTAATACCTAATAATAATGTAATAACTAAAGAAAAAAAATACAATATCTGAAATACAATATTATATACCTAATTACAAATATTCTCAGCTTATATATTCTGTTGCACAATATTATTGACATGATATTCTTGATTCACAATATTTTTTTCTTTGCTATTCTGGTGGAATATGGGCATAGTGAAAGTATGTACTGCACCATGTAAACTCTTAGGCTCTGTCATCATACAGCATTGATAAATGCCTATTTTATGTTCAGGAAAGGTCTACAGTCCAAGTACAATTGGTTTAGTGCATGTTAAATAAAAAAAAGAATAAATACATTAAAAAAACATTTTGTTTAACGTGGACCATATGTTTCTATGTGTCCTTTTAAAATTCCCAACTCGCCAGGTTAAATTATCTTGGTGTAAATAGATGCATGATTTTTTTCTGTCCTTGAATCAAGAAATTTAACTAGCTTTTGTAGTTGCCCTTATTTAGCAATAGAATGTCAATGAGTGTTACCTTGAGGAGAGCAAACACCTTAAATAATTTCTATGTTCTTTGGAACTTAAGTCCGCTTACCATTTTCCAAGGACAATATTATTCATATATAATTAAGAAAAACAGCTACATAGCTATGTAAGAACAACATTGTGTCCTTGATCATAAATAACCTTTAACACACTTAAAAATGGATTTAGCTGTATGTTAAACATAAGGAGTGCACAGAATATGTAATGAGAACATACTAATAAAGCTAATGGTATAGGGGAATTACTGAGTACTCTGACTGTAGAGGGTCAAATGATGGTAGCAGAGTTGTATAGTTTTAACAAAGCATTATAGAAAGAAAACTAGAATTCCCCTTTACAAAGGTTTATTTACAAATAAGTGTCACTTGGGTGAGCAAATAACATTAGCAGTTTAAATATCACATCCTGATTCAAAAAACGGGGCTTTGTATAAGGCACAGAGAGTACTTGAAGTGGCATAAATATCTACTGGTATTGTATTTTTTCACTTTCTTGTTGAACGTTAAGGGTGGTTGAAGCCTTATGAAGAACAATCTTATTCCAACAGCTACAAACTCTTACAATTAGGGGCCTCATTATGATGTCGGTCGGAAAGCATTCCGACCGACTCGGTGTCGGAATGGTTTTGGACCGAATTTGATTTGGAGAGTCCGACCAACTGATTATGATGTTTCCGAACACCGTTCCATCAGACTCCGATTGACTTCAATTGGAGCCTGTGTCCTGACCGAAAACACAGGTTTCCATTATAAAAAGGGGTGGTCGCAGAAAACCTTGCACCCTGTTGTCGGCACCCCATGGTGCTTGCCGCACTGTGCATGGTTGGAAATTGGGGAACCATTGGTACCCCCACGGACTCCTACTGGAGGCTTCCAGGTGAGGGGGCCCTGCTACGGGCCCCAAAGTCGGATTCTGACAGCCGATCCATGTCGGGCAAACCGATTCGGAACTGCTGTCCAAATCCGACACCGTAATCGCTCAGTCGGAAATGCGGCCCTCAGAGCCGTACGAGTCGGCTCAGACCGACTCGGTTTCTCTGAATGCCAGTCGGTACAAAGTTGGACGGACCGAATGGTTATGTAACATCGTAATCGGTCTGTCAGAAATGTTTCCAAGTCAGTCAAAAACGCAGGTTTTGAATCAGATTTGGACAAACTGAATGCTGTTCTTAGCCTTTCAAACCAACATCGTAATCGGCCCCTCGGTTTTTCAGAAACATTTTAAGGTAATTTTCCACACTTAGACGTCGATTATGATGGCGGACGGACCTGCGTCCGTCGGCCACCCCCGAGGTGGAGGGACCGTCCGCAGGGGCAGCGGCGTTCCCTCCATACTAATTAGGATGTGACCGCCACCCTGGCGGTCACATCCCGTATCTTTAACATTGGGGCGGGTGCTGCTTCAAGCAGCACCCGCCACAAGGTCAAAAAGTGCATGCTTTGCATTTGCATGCACAAAGCGGCAGGCAATGCACGGTGCCTGCCGCGTTGTGCATGCAAATGCAGGGGGGTACCATAGGTACCCCCCATGTGTACCCCCCCTTCGCCCTGGGGGCCCGCAAGGGCCCCCCAGAAGCAAAGGTCCCCATGCTTTTCCACGGCGGAAAAGCCGCAGCGGAAAAGCATGTTTACACACACAGCCGCGGGGTGTTGACCGCAATTTGGTGACCTGCCGTCTGCCGCTGTTCCCACCGCCATCCTAATCTGGGGGTGGGTGTTTTCTCGGAACGCGGAGGTGAATCCGCATCCTCCGGACCGGCGGTGGCTTCCACCGGGCCGGAGGATGCAGATTCACCGCAATCATAATCGACCCCGTAATTTGTATAAGTAAATGCCTTTTAATGGCTGGCAATCCCCAATATTGGACATCATTTATATTCCAGTTACACACATTTGAAATCAAACCAGACAAGTACTCCATAGATCACAACCAAGCAGCAAGCAACTTGAAAGAGGTCCATGAGTACCTAAGGGAGGGAAGGGGAGCAAAAGACCAAGGGTGGACTTAGATCTTGGAGGACAGGTTACTCTGGCACAACGGTGACAGATATCCCATCCAACGAATTATAAACTGATCATATCCTATGGGATTTATATTTTGGTAGATGTGATATCCATCACCGTTGTGATGGAGTTACCTGTCCAACAAGATCTAAATCAGGCCCTAAGATCATTTCCATAAGTGAATTTTACACCTTCTGGAGAAGGTGCACTTGTAACTTTCGAGAAGTAGAAATACTCATAAAACACTGAATCAGTCATAGATTTTCCAGAATTCTCTGTGAATCAGTGACATTGGACATTATGGTGCAGGAGGTGATGCAGCTACCCCATAAATCTTGAAAGAGGTTAGATGGAGAAGGAGCAATAAAGGGGCCACTCAAATGACAGACTACCACCTATCCCCTGTGCCTCTAGAAAGGTGACATTATTTGCCAGTACCCCTACTCTAAAAATTGTTCCAGCACACCTGCTTGGAATGTCCCAAAAGTTCAAAATTTACTTCATAAGAATGAGACACAGCAAGAGAGAAGGCTTGCTTGTGAAGTTTGCAGGTGGTACTTGTGAAATGGGTGTCAAATTTTATTGCTGGAAATATAAGCAAGTTAAGAGGCTAAAAAAATGTTCGAAAAACCCCAAAACTACGTATACCCTTGGCAGATACTTGTCTGCATTTGCTAAAGTGTATTGATTCAAGAATAACGCATGAGTATATCTTTGCAGAGGTTGAACTTGAGATACGCCTTCAATGACAGCTATTTTCCTTGGTTCCAAATAAAATGTTCACCTTCCTTAATCTAAATGGTAACTTTAGATATCACACAAACAGGGAGATTAATACGGCCATGCATGTTTACTATTCTCATCTGTGGCCTTACCTTAAAAGGTGCCCATTCCCTAACAACATTAGAATGACACCTCTCAAAAGAAATTATTTCATGCAAAATTTCCTCTGCCCTGCATTTTCCCGCTATAAGCCAGCAAGAGCTGCATATGATTGTGCAATCCTATCTGTAATACAGATTGTGCCGGTTCACATGTGGTGCTGATGCAATGACAAAGGGGTTTTCTCTCATTTGCACGAGGGGAGTGTGCAATTGAGGGAACGATTCTCTCTGCACTCATGCCATGGATACAGTCAAAGAAGCAGAAAAGCCGTCAGGTGGCACAGTGATTGTGAGTCGCATATGAAGTGCCCCAATGAGGACACCTCCTGAAAGCGGGGAATAGCATCCTGTGGACTCCCAGGTATTCTCATTCAGGCAGGTACTGTTACTTGTTTTGCACTGGAGAATGACTTAAAAGTAACATTTACTAAAAAAAGTAGACAGTGTTTTGAGTACAAAAATAGTGTCCATTTCAAATAGGCGTAATCAAAGAGAAAATATGTTATTTCACTTTTCTTTTCTGACTATGCATGTCTTCTGCACTGAACATATCATATACAAATTTGGAACATTTTTAAAATTGGTCTAAGCATAGTATTTTTTATTGGAACTGTACCCTTCCAGTACAAATCCTGTGCTAGACTCACGCAGACACTCTTGCACTATTGTGCGAGGCAGCAACTTTCTGCACCTCAATTAGGGGGAGGGTGCTGTCCTGCTCTCTCTTTCTCAAGCAGCATAGTGCAGAATTTTCCGCTGCTGTGGTGGTGAAAATTTCGTAAATCTGGAACTAAGTTATTTTCAAAGAATCACACACTGCTAAGCCTAACCCTGGATTTTAAACATGGTTCCTAAGTTCAGCAGCTCTGTCTGTCAAGGTGATAAAAATTGTATGACTAAATTAGCCTACTTAGCCAAAAAGTAAGATTATCTGAAATATCACTACGGCACTGTGCTGTATGGTAATTGCCCTGGTGTTGAAATCGCAAGTCTTTTAGCCGTTTGTCAAAGAAATGTCTGCAGTGCTCTTATTGTCATTGTTTGTACCAGTATTATGGATGACTTTACAACAGTACATATCGAAGAGGCATTAAAATTCAAGCTTTCGAACTTCTGAAGTACACAAAAAACATCAACAGCGCACCTACAGTAAAATGGTTACTTTGTGATTCTTCCAGTTAAAAGAAAGACAGGAATTCTGGAACATTGCCAATTTAGGTGTGAGTGCAAGAACAATACGATATATCAACAATTCACACATGCCATTCTCCAATTTACAGGCATGTGGGTGCTTTATGGCTGATTATAAAGTATTCATTAAAAAATATATATATAATATTGAAAATATTAGAACCCATTTACCCTGCATTTACACTGATATTACAATAATGGCAGAAATGTTGCTTTAACGGTTAAAGCTCAGAATTGCAGAAAGGCATCTCAGGCTTCTGTCCTTGTGAGGGTGATAAACTGAGCACCTCTGTTTCTTTTATATTATTAGTTATTTACATTGCTTAAAAGTAGCTGACTTACAGTATGAAGTGCTTTCAGAAGAAAAATAATTATTTTGTATTTAATCCATAACATAGAGTTTTACATACATAACTGTGAATAAGGGGGATGTTTTTTACTGTGACATAAGTTAGACAATGATAGGGGAAACAGCATTTACCACGCGGTGTCAAACATGCATGCCATTACAATGCAAGTGTTACCACGCTTGCCTTTACCTTGCATAAGCCTTTACCACACATATTCCTTAATCATGCATGCCTTTACCGCGCATGCCTTTACAATCATTTTCATTGTAAAGGTGGTAAAGGCATATGCATGGTAAAGGTAGTCAATGCTATAGACTCGGAGCGGGATGTCAAAGGGATCAGGACGTGGCTTGGTGAGTAATTTTCAGGGTCGGGCCGGGCTTGGTTTTGGGCTCAGGGGCGCTGGGGCATTTTTAGGGCTGGGAGACCAATTTTAAGGCGCAGGTCTGAGGGCAGGTTAGTTTTCAGGACTGGGGGCCGGGTTTTAGTGTTCAAGGCAGAAAGCTGGGTTGTTTTTAGGGTTGGGAGGCTGGTTGGAGGTTTATTGCTGGAGGCGGGATTGTTTTCAGGGCTAGGGGATAGGGGAGGATAGGTGTTATAGGGCTTGGTGTGGGAGGACCATTCCGGTTGGCAGCGGTTACAAAGCGGGTACTGTTATCACAGTAACCTTTATTATGCATATGCCTTTACAAAGCATGCCTTTACGATGACATTCTTTGTAAAGGCATGCACCGTAATGGTATATTAGTTGTAAGGTCATGCGTGGAAAAGGTAACGCATGGTAATAGTTCCGTGTTGTAGCTGCTGTGTTGTAAAAGCATGCATGGTAACCACATGCATGATTCCATCATGCAACCCAATAAGAGCAACACTCGAGTTGTCTATGATGTCACTCAGAACCCTGAGGTTAAAACCAATCCTTCACAATTGCACATTTATAATGTTATGTTATGTATGATTCCTTCATTTAATCTACCCCAGCAGACATTAGCTGTCCTGTAGGAGACATACACAACATGGATTCACATGTGACTCCCATACCTCCTTCAACATGATCCTCAGTAACACTGACAATTATTAAATACAATAATACTTGCATCTCTCCAATCACCCACCCACCCTCTACATTTACTTACCTTTTTTTCTGTCACCCAGCCACACCATGCTCTCTCTCGAATACTTCCGCTCTCCCTAGACCAATATACAACATTATACTTGCTCAGCTACCACCCATCTCAATTGCTGGCTGCATTTGCACTCCCTTCACTCAAATTGAAAAAAGACTTGCGTTCTACCACCTACCCCCACCATCCTGTCTTTAATCATACCCCCATTTATTCAAATATTAAAAAAATGCCTGGCCCCCAGTGATCTGCCCCACCACCCTTTATTTACCCTCATTTCTAAGTTGTGGAAAGAAAAGTACCAGGTGTACTGTCAAACACCCACGCTACTTTCTCTTCAACCGTCCCCTACACACCCAAAAGTAAAAAACTAAATATCTGGTCCACTACCCACTCTGAATACCTTCTATTCCTTCCCTTTCCCTCCACACAAAGCCATGCTCTCTGCTCTCCATGTAGCTGTGAGGAACACAGACCCTGTGCTCACAGCCTGTCTTTGAGCTGTGCCAGCTGAGCTTTGCAATGCCTCTGTCAATGCTGGCTTGCGCAGGCCGATGCAAATGTTATGTTCAGCAATCTTATATAGCACATGATTACCCTGGGGTGTCCTGGCGCTGAGCATGCCTGTTAGGAATCAGTGAGCGGGACAAATTACTGAGTGAAGAGCCACGTTTTTATTCCCCTTCTAAAAGAGAGAAGATCTGGGGAGTCTCTTAGGTAAAGTGGGAGCTCATTCCATGCCTTGGAGGCGCATACGATGAAGCTTCTACCTCCCCAACTGGCCTTTTTAATCATGGGCGTTACAACTAGTTTGGATCCTTTGGACCAAAGATTTCTGCTGGGCACATACCACTTAAGTTTCTGCCTCAAATGGCTGGGGCCAATTTCATTGAGGGTTTTGAAGGTCATACAAAGGGCCTTAAAACGAACTCTTAACCTCACAGGAAGCCAATGAAGTTGAGCCAGCTCTTTCTTTACGGAGACATATTTAGGAGTGCCTGTGATTAATCGTGCTGCTGCTTTTTGGGTGTTTTGAAGTCTGTTGATGTGCCTCTTTTGAGTGTTTAGCAGGAGACTATTGCAGTAGTCGATCCTTGCCATAATCAGTGCAGTGATTACAGTCCTTAGACTATTTGTCGGTAGAAAGAATTTTATTTTCCTTATCTTGAGGATAAGGAAGCAGGATGAGACCAACATGCTTAAATAATCGCCATATTAGAGCCTGTTGTCCGTAATCACAATGCTCTTTTGCAAGTATGTCTTTTGTTGAACAATGCAGGCTTAACTCTGAATGCTGACAAATGTGAATTCCACAAGAGAAGCTTACTAAAAATTATTTGGCCTTGTCTTTACTGATTGAGGTATGAAACCGGATCCAGTTAAAGTGCAAGCGCTGTCTACTGCAAATTCCCCACTAGACATTTCTATGCTATGATCATTTCTTGGAATGGCAAGTTACTGTTCTAGATACGTATGAGACTTTGCTTTAGTCAGTGCACCAGTATGAGAACTGGCAAAAAAGAAGTTGCCTTTTCATTGGTCACGTTAATGTGAGAAGAGCTTCCAGAAAAATCAAGCAAGCTATTGAGAGTGCCCCCAAAATGGCATGCTTTGATCTCAACTTCCATACAGAGATTGTAGTTTATGCTAGCACTGTCACATTGGACCAACCTCAGATCAAAAAATGAAGAAAACATTCATACTATGGACTTTGGTCGAAAACATTTAATGAAAACATACGCTGATCGACAACATCATGTGCAAGATGTCACCTTTACAATAGGTGAGCGAGGCTTATCAAACAACCCAGAATCAGAAAGTCTTGAGCTGCTTTTGAGCCTGAGCCCTTTACCATATCTAACACCAAAGGGCACATGGTGACTGCCCAGCGTCCTGGGAAGTACCTTATGAGAGATTGTTCATTTTTGATATCTTGCCCATTAGTCACCTTCGATGTCAATATAGCGACTATATCCCACCAGACTGTTGAACACTGTGTCTTTGCTATGTTTCCACCTCACCTGTGCACATCACTGACACTTCGACTGACAGATCCAGGTTTCTAGTGACTCGATCAGGACGTGTGATTTAGGTGCTGCAATGATTAATTAAAGAATTATAATTGTCTCTATATATAAAGGATCATCTGTGTGTTTATTCATGTATTTATTAGTGTATTCATTTATCTATTTTAAAAAGTTTCAACTTTGTATTTAACAAAGTGGGAGATGTAGTGTCTTATGAATAAAAGAATGCCAGAACTCTTTTGGTTCCCACTGTACACCGTAGGCCTGTGACATAAGCTTTGGAGGGGTGAGTTAAAGGCAGGCTTAGAATATTGAATTCAGACTTACTCTCAGAGGAATGAAATGAGTAAAACTACTCTTCGTTTGCGGCATGGTTATTAGCGTGTACCTGGTCTTGTAGGACGCTTCAAGGTGAGATGAAGAAATGACTTTTCATACGTAGATGAGGCAGGATTAACTTTCAATATTTCTGCCCTCAGTTTCCAATTGCAGTTTGCCAGTTGCTATAGGTGCCTCCCCATATATGGCTCCTCCAAAAAAGATCATTCCTGAACGATGAGGACTGCTTGTCATAAGTCAGTACAGGGAAAAAGATTGAATTATGGTGTCTCTCATTTAATCACAGTTTATCCAACATAATGCACAGACGAGTGATACAGGTGGTAGAATACTCTCCTATTAGTACATAACACACAATAACTTATAATTGTGCAATTCAGACGTGTCACGTTACTTAGGAAGGTTGAAGGAAAGGAATTGTATTTGCTGCATGTGAATAATGTGCACTTGAGTTCGTTTGAATAACATCTGCTTGAGCTTTTGTATTTTAACATGTTTGACAATTTTCCTGTGCTTGGAACTACGTCCAGGATAAGTTGTATTGTATCCGTCCTTCTACATGATGTTTTCTGGCTGCCCATTAGACTGACTGAATAGGCACCATGCACTGTAACAAACGCCCCTTTTAGCTAGTACACAATTTGCTTTTACAAACGCGTTTTCCGCTATTTTCCTTAGATTAGGTCGACCTCCCTAGCCGTTTGGCTACATAGTTGCTTCCCTCTTTTTGTACAATGCCTACCAGTTAAGCATAATCGTGCTCCCTTAAGGGTTAACACGTTGTTTTTATATAGTATGAAGTCAGATCGCCGTCACCAAGCGTTTTGTTGCTGTGCTTGTCCTCTGCGACCTTGAAAAAATATATAATCTATTCAGGGCATAGGATACAAATGATGAAAGATGTATTCGTTTACGCCAGGCACATTAAACTGGCCAATTTTCTCAGAACAAGAAAGTCCTCACTAATGTGCATCAAAAAATGAAGAAGGCTACAAGTAACGCTCCAGTGCAGAATAAGTGGAAATGAAGAGAAATGATCTGTGTGCACTGGAAAAGAAACAACAATGCAAACGTATTAATGTGTGGAGCTAGAGTTAGAGAGGTTTTTACGTGCGCGCGGTGCAGGCGAGAAGATTGCACAGAGTTCTGAGATGGTAAAGATGCACGTGCCCAAGGATAGAGAGCATGGATGCAGAGATCAGAGGAAGCATTCCTTCCGAAACCATCGAACTTCGCATGTTAAAGATTTGTGCTGGAAAAAAATTCATGCCAACCCATTCTGTTTCACTCTTTGGTTTAATGATCAGCTTCCAAATCCCGGCTCTTTGCACTAAATTTCAATTGCCCATTCACGTCAATGATAAAAATGTTCTACTGAAATATGCAGTAAAACACTTCCCTTTCCCTTGTTTTTCTCTATCACTGTCCAAAACAGTAGCTTACAAATCCAAGCGAGTCAAAGCTGTCATTTTCCATCTACCTGAAATGCAAGTTGTGTACCATTTTTCAGCCCCCAGCTGTCTTGAGCTAAATGTATTCTGTAAAAAGCCCCATGGCAGCATATGATGAGCAAACTTATATCTCAGTCCTTGAGATGACATCTCTGGAATGGCCGCCTATGGTGGTTTGATAAATGTTATTACAACTATGTCCTCTTACTGTATGGGTGTCTTAAGACTGGTAAGAGGACTCCACAGTCTACCCCACTAGTTCTTTCTAAGGTTGTTTGTTAGCTCCAAAGTGGCATTCATTGCCAACAGTACATTGAATAACCAAACTGAATTTAAAAAAAATGAGGTTACAGGTGATGTTTTTTAATAAGAAAATGTAAATAATATATTATTAAGAAGCCACTTTTGCAAGATGTACAAAATTTGCATTAATTAACTGCCTCTGTTAGCTAATTACTGACAAGTACATTATCTGAGGTGCTTTTGAGCACAGAGTAGGACTTCGACATCAAGCACTTGCTTAACTTAATAATGCTCATTTCAATCTGGGGCTAGACATGAATGATATCATTGCTACACATGCACAATTGTAGGCCATCACCAGTGGGTGTGTTAGTGAGCATGTGCAGCCCTTTACAATAAGGTTACATTTAGACACTATGAATGTGGTGAATTAATGCATTTTGAGCATCAAAAATAAGCAAAATTGGCAGCTTAGGCAGCATATGGTGCAATACAGCATGTCCAAAATTAAAAAATCAGACGCTTGCGGGATCCTAAGATGTTTCATGCGTTCAGAGTGTCGTGAGAAGCTGCAGCCGTAAAGATGAGCACACTTAACTTCCATCCTGTAATGACCTGGTAGAACTGCCTAGTTTTTTTGTGACTCCAAATGTGAGCCCTTTCATATATTTTGAAATAATATACTTTGCAGTACATTCTCAATCTATTGCCTGAATGCTACAAAGAGATGTAAATCCTTCACTTAAAATAGATGATTTCCAGTAGCCTATGTTGTACACTCCTACAGTTTGGTTGCTTCCACTGTATATTATGTTTAGACTACTCCATTAACAAGAGCACCAAGGTTAAATCATCAACTCCCATATATTCTCTTTCTTTAAGTTGGGAAAACAACCTTTAAAGGTAAATATGTCAAAACGAAGCTTTTTCATAGCTTAGTTTTTTTTCTCTCATAGAGATCTATTTAACCATTACTAGAAATTGAAGGTTATGAGATTCATTAACGACCTTGGCCAAACTAGCATACGATTTCCCTGCCCTATCCTTGGTACGCAAGTGGAATGTTTTTCCTCTGATGAGAAAGAATTTGTTAGTGATGGCACAAGATGGGTCTACCAGTCTGATCTTCTCTTGATGGCTGGATGAACTGGGACAGCTTCATACACTTAAATATGTTGCCAAGAATGTAGGCTTTATTGTTATGTTTGAATATTTTTTATTGAGGTTTTACATATTATAAGCACACAGAAAGTTCCTTCAATACCAACTTCCCACTGTAACATTCCATTCCCTTTCCCCTCACATCAGGTTAACCACATAATGTAATATTGTGACCTACGCACCAAGATCAACAGTGTGAGCTGCACCAAAACAAAGCAGCAGTGCTGTATAGGGAAGGCCCAAAGTGTAGAGTCTCTGGAGACATGTCCTGCCCTAAAAGCCAGAATTCAAGATCACCAGAACAGGGCCCCATAGTTTGTGGAAGAGCTGAGATTTGTCCTCCAAGTTATAGGTGATCTTTTCATGGCTCAACATGAGTTACAGTTCATAAAGCCAATGTTTGTATGTAGAGGTGGCGTGTTTTCCCAGAGTGAAAAAACTGCATGTTTGGTGGCTAGAATGATGTGGGAGATTTGTTTACCCACCGTAGAGTGGAGTGCATAAAGCCCTCAGCAGGTCTGCCTAGGATTGCAAATTAGTGGAATTTCTCTAAATCTCGGCCCAGGATCTTGGAAATCGCCGAATAAATGGCATTCTAAAGTCCTCAAAGATAGGGGCAGGACCAGAGGCTGCATTTAAGGGTTGTGATACCACACACATGCAAACATGCTCAGAGTAGGCGTCGTTGGTGATATGCAGGCGATGACGTGTGAGATGCAAGGGGTACATCATTTTATAGAGGATGTCTCTGCCCTGCACATAGCGTATATTGTTGGTATTGTGGTGGAACAAGTGCTGGCTCAATTCGTGTGATTTTGTAATTATTGTAACTGGGCATTGAGAAGGCTATGGATATTAGATACTAGGTGCTTGGAGTGTTGCACAGATTCTGCTGGTGAAGCAAAACTGTGTGGTAGGAGGACAGGAAGTTAAAATGTTGAGCCCAAATCCTGGCTACCTCACGGGTCCTCACCTGAGCTCCTAACCTTCCCCAAGTAACAGGTGATTTTGGCAACCTCAAACATGACCCTCTAGTCCCCAAGGGAACCATGGAAACAAATCCTCCTCTTCCGTTACTCTCTCACTCATGCATGCCCATGGTAAATACAAGAAAGACACAAAAAAAGTAACAATACATTTATTGAAACAACTGTAGTCTATTATGAAGCAAACATGCTTCAATCCTTAGGCAGGTGCAACTAAACAAAGTAATTAGCATTACTAATAGGGTGTATAGGAAAAACATCCCAATCATGGTAAATTATATATCTGGCTAGGCCTACCCTTACTTTCTGTGCAAGGGCCCCATACCTGGGTATGTAGTTAGGTGGTCTGTATCATGAGTGTAAACTTAGTTTATGCTAGGCTGCATGTCAGGCACTGTGGTCATTCCAGAACAGTCCTCTCTGCCAGAATCCGCCACTCGACCCCCAAAGAGAAGAGGCACAGTTTATATTATAAAACTGCTGTGTTGGAAGATGCAGCTGTGCAACCGTGTTGTGTCTAACGTTATAAGCTGTTGCTGAACAAGCAGAAAAAAACAGCACACTATGTTGTTATATATTCGGTGCAACCTTGTACAATATGTGCTGACTAAATCCCAGGAAGAGTCCCCAAATGACAAGCAACATGAACATCATATTCCCAGGACAATGTTGCAGAGTAGAGGCAAAAACCGCCAAACTAAGGGAGAACCACATCTGGCCCAAAAGGACACTCACTACAGGAGAAGGTAACATGTTGGAGGAACTTTTTAAAAGGGATAAGTACCTTAGTTGCTGATGATTTAATGCTGCTGTGGAAAACCCAGTGGTGGAGCTGGAAATTGCAGAAATGCTCAGACTCCGGATCCTTTACTTGAGCTTGACCTCCTCGAAGGTCTTTACTCTGTCCTCTCTCAAGTAATATGGTAAACAAAAGCAGCCCCCTTCTTCCAGATCTGGAAGGCTTGTTTCTTCAGTTCCAGAGTGAACTCAGGATGGTCTAAGATGGGCATGAGAGTGGATGGAAAGAAGGTGAGGCACTGCTTGGTGGCCATCAAGTTCCTGATTGCTAAGGTGGCTCTAGTGACTATATTAAAGTATCTGTCTCTCGAGACCTTGGGGACCAACAGGATTTCACCCAGTGGGATGGATGTGAAATTCTGCCCTATAAAGCAACAAGGTTTATAATTTTCCCCCTTGAGCCATTCGATCATGTAGTGTAGTTGGGATGCCCGTCAGTAGCAAAGTAACACAGGACTCCCAATCCTCCTCCTGAGGGTGGTTATATTTTGTAGGATGGAGGGGGAATTTAGTTTTGTCTCTAGTGGGACTTCAGATTATGAAACTCCTGTGATAGGTGTCGATCAGTCAGGCATCAGGGTATTGTAGCTATTTGGAAGGACATTTGTAAAATATTTTAGGTCTATGTTCTGGAAAGAAATTGAGTGATAGGATGGACAAAGTTTTGGGTCTTTCTCTTGTTTAGATTAGATTAGGGGAGAGGATGTAACCTTATGGCTAGATCAGTCAACCTCAAAGCTGGGGAACCAGGTTCGAGTCTCAGCAACGACGCTCAACATCCTGTGATTCTGGGCAAATAACGTAATCTCCCCGTGCCTAGCAAAAAATGCATGTGTTCCTGTGTAACAAAACTGGTGCTCAGGTAAATCGCTCTGATACCCGATATCTTCATGACTAATTTGGGCTATACAAACTCAAAAAAAAGATATTAATCTAATGGATGCTTCAATCATACAAGATGCACCTCCCTCCATGGTCGAGGAGTTGAAGAAGGTTGTATGGACAAGGCGGAGTCGATGGGGAAATATCTTGTACATATCTTGTACAAGAGTGGGGTAAAGCTGTCCATACCAGTGTCCTTGGAAGGTTTGAGTTGGCCAATGGTCGGTAGGAATTTAACTGTGGTGATGGAGGCATCGAGTTCCACAGTCGTGGCCACTGGGTGTCGCGGAGTGTGACAGAATTTAGAAACATCTCTCTGCATTTGGAATAGGATCGGTCTGCCGTGTAGAGGGATTGGTAGAAGGACCTAAAGGCCTGGAGTTTGTCCTCAGTCCAATTTAAGAGACGTTGCCTGTTTTGATTTCACAAATATGTCTGTGTGCTTCGTGCATCCATTGTTTGTTGCCAGGAGGGTGTCCGGATTGTTGCCCCCACACTTGGAAACATGCTCCAATGAGGGTCAGTATGTACTTAGTCAGAAAGTTGCGAGCTCTGTGGTTAGTTGGAATATTGCTAGCTCACGTATGCATTTGAGCCTGATTGCTTCCTGAATGAAGGAGGTGATTGCATTGTAATCAATGCTGTCAAATACCCACTCATTCGATTTGCGAATCTTTGCCTTGAGATTGGGTGAGGCCAACATACTTCCTCTTGATGCTTCCCCTTACGAAATATAGAGTCTGATAGATTTGAAGTAAGAACCAACCATCGGTTCGCCCCACAGGAGGGCCTGGAGTTGTGGGATTGACTGGGTACTGATCCAGAGGGTTAACAGACCTAGCACTTAGTAAATGTAAGACGGTAATCCAATGTTATCCTAAAGGAAAGGTAGGCCTTGCACTAATGAAATATACATTTGAGAGTTTTTCACTACCAGGACATGTAAAAACTTAGAAATACATGTCCAACGTCTTAAATACAATGCACCCTGGTCTATTGGCTGTTTAGCACCCACCCTAGTGTTGATATATGTATTAAAAAGAAAGGTTTAGGTTTGCAGGTTGAAATAGCAGTTTAAAACTGCACACACAGGCTAAAAGGGCAAATTTGAAACATGTTTAAAGGTCTGCTTAAACTGGCTGCCACCATTTGTGCTGCAGGCACCGTAGTAGCCTTTAATTTACAAGCCCTGGCTACATTTAGTACCACTTTACTAGGGACTTATAAGAAAATTAAATGTGCCAATCGGGTGTAAGCTTATTTGACCATGTTTTAGGAAGTGAGCACAAGCACGTTATCACTGGTTAGCAGTGGAAAAATGTACTGAATTCTAAAGCCAATAGAAGGAGGTTTCTGAAAACAGGAGGGGTAAAGACAAAAAATCTGGGGGTGACACTGCAGAGACGGCCAGGTCTAACAGGGATATACTGCAATATATTTAATTTTCACTACACAAGCTCGCTTTTTCCCTGCACATTATATGTATATGGTCAACTGAAACACCACCAAGTGCAACTACGATAACAAATGCAATAATTTGTAAAAAGAACAGGCAGTAGACGTTCTGCCCGTTCCAAATGCAGTGCTTTTTGAAACAGACTGCTCTAGAGTCTTTGCAATTGAGCTGGTTATACGTTCATTGGACACTTTTCAATAATTCTTTACAAAATCTCACTTAATATCACAGTCATTGATGTTAGTTTGAATAGCAATTCAAACACGAGCCACTTAGACCCTAGTATTCACAGCCTCACATCCACTGTGAAAGAAAACAGCCTAACTGCTAGTAAAACAACTTCCTCCACAAGTGAGAAATTGCTGAATAAAATTAATAGACTACTATTCTCATTGAAATTGTGAAAATAATTCAAAGGACGATAACAGCCTGACTTGGATAAAAGAATTGTTCCTTGTATAAATCATAAAGCAAAACTCAAGTAACTCGATTCAAAAGGAAATTAGTAAATCAGCATTAAAAGGAATATAACACCACAAAGGGTATAGACTTGTTCATTTCAGGAATTCACAAAGCTGGTTTGGCTTAGTTTGATACTATTGCCCTTCTCATGACCTTGGGATGTATTCCGTCAAGGTACTGTTGATGATCTCATAAGGTTCCATTTAAGGATTGTGAATTATACAGCTGGAATCCAGCAGAATCGGGACCTGAGCAAATAACATAAAGCTCCTGGTTCACCGTGGGACATTAAGGGGTATATTTATTAAGATTTAGCACCGTGTTTGAATCACAAAAGTGACACAAATTGACGCAAAACCTTTTTTACTGATTTACTTTCTAGCACAAAACTTGTTTTGCTCTGGAAAATAACTTTAAAGTAGCGCAAAGCAGCATATGCGCTGCTTTGCATTACTTAGCACCAAGGGGGTGTTCCATAGGTGATGCATGGGTGTTCCCATTAATCCACAAAAGGTTTCTGATACAAAATTCTATTTACTAAAAAAAAGTAGACAAGGATTTGGCGTCATAAAATAGCACCTGCTTCAAGCCTTTCTGTTTTGACTTTGCATGTGTGCTGCACTGTACAGCACACTTACAAGGTGGGAAAAGTTTAGTCTGAGCATAGGGGCTTTGTACTGGAAGCCTAATCTTCCAGTGCAAAACCAATGCTATACTCATGCAGACATCCTTGAACTATGGTGCAAAGGTGTCTGCATGGCACACAGCAGCAACTTTCTGCACCAGTGCTAAGGAGAGGAGTCGAGAGTGCCATATTTCTGTAAATATGGTGCTCTCCTGCTCTCTCCTTCTCACGCAGTATAGCACAGCATTTGCAACTGCTGCACTATGCTGTGTGATAATTTACAACATGACGGTTATCTTGTCCACTGTATTACCAGTCCATTACATCCTATGGTAATAAGACTTACGGGATATCTGTCACATTTGTGATGGAGTAACCTGTCTGCCAAACTCTAAATCAGGCCCTAAATTTGGACCCTCGTCTTGGACTGGATCTACACATCCTGTTTGCCTACAGCTTGACTGCTACAAAAAATAAGAGTTTCTTCTACTTGTTTTTGCACCTCTCATTGATACCGAAGGCTACTTAGATTTTTTGCCACAAAGATAATTTTGGGTTACATCTGATTGCATACACCGGTCAGAGCTTTCAAACAGTATTCAGAAATAGTTTTGCGAATTTTTGCATTAAAGAATAAAATTGTGTTCATTTTTGTATAGAAAGAAATCAGAGCAAATGCACCTGCTAACTTACTTTTCTTCATGGGTAAACTTTTTTTCCCTTGGAGACACTGCTTTCCCTACAATACCACCAGTTTGGGAGTTTACTCCTATCTGATCTATCTTTTTAAAGAATGGAAAGGGTTGGAAATTGATTTCTGTATGTTGGTTGTTACGTAACTTCTCTGTAAATACCTTGTGTCCTTCCCAATCTCTCCTCACTATTAATCCACTTAGACAAACGGCAATAAATTGCGACCAAGAATCACTTTGTTTCTCACATCCTACCTCGAATAAAATTACCACTGAGGGTTTGACCTTTACCACTGTTACAGTGAGCAATTAGAAAAGCTTAGAAGTGTTATACCTAAACTTTACTGATTAAGATGTAGAGAGTGCATTGTTTTGTCTTTAAACTTCTTTTTATTTTTTTCTTTGAGTTTCCAGATAAGCAGCGATATGTAATCATAATCATATTCTGAATTTTTCAAGTGTCTAATGACACAATGTCCAAAACTAATTTCAGCGGTATCTGATATTGAGTAGGTTCTAAGCAGTCTGTAGTGTCTTAAAGTTTTATTTAAAAAACATACAGAAACATCTTTATACATACTATTGTGTTCTAAAGATTATTTACAAACATATTATCCATATTAGGAATAGATTTGATACTGTTAAGTCCAATATGGTGATGTTTTAGAAGATGATATTTATAACACAATATTTATTTTGGATGATAATTAAAAAACAATATTATGGCACCGCAGGATCTATATAGCCCCATAGTAACAACATGATATTGAAAAACCACTGTTTAATGTGAGCCAGTAGTTGCAGGGGGACCCACCAACGCTAATTTTGGGGACTGGCACTTATGTTTCCTCCTACACACAGAAGCAGAAAGAGGTACAATGCTTTCACTTTTACTTCCTCTGTACTTATAATAAAATAACACTCATGGTAAAAGTGAAGTAAAATAAGTTTGTCTGAATATGTGCTGCTGTGTATACTAAAAAGAGAGATGCAAATGGCCCTCACCCATATTTTGTGGCCTGCTTCATCATCAGTCCTATTGTCATCCTCAACAAAGTTGTATTGGGATGGGGATCTACCAAAAGATTAAGAGCTCTTGGTATTAGGGACCTGAGCTACTTTGTATCATGAAGTAGAATAATATTGTCTAGAGTAACCGAAATCATACTTTATTAGTGGTTAATTAGGAAGATATAAATAAAAAAGTTGAAAGGGGAGAAATGGATGGTTAGGGCTGTAATGACACTACCATCATTTTTGTTTATATATTTATTCAGTTGCCATATTTTGGCCAAAATGGGTCAGTAAGCCTTTTTCAGGACTGTAAAAGACCTCTTAATTGTGTCCTACCTCACAATTTTAGGAGAATCATAAATTGACACGTAAGTGGACAGAAAAAAACATACATAAAGCATACTTTTGATGCTCACTCATATCATAAATATTTGTACGGTTTTCCTATAGATCAAGATATATAACACACAATACAATCATTTAAAAAAATATCTTTTTGAATATCAGTGGATGCAGAGAGGTGAGGCACTGCAGATAGTAAATAGAACAGCACTCTTGTGATAAAGTGGGTTTTAATAAAGCTCTCTTTGTGCATGCATTGTGACTTTAGAACAACACTACAATCCTTTCCTACAAGCCATTTGTGAACCTGAGAAGGAATATGTACCTGAAGGCATACACACAGGGCCTGATTATGAGTTTGTGGTACAGAAGTGGGACCACCATCCTGGCACCCCGCTTGTGCACCGTCAAACCTGTGTGTGCCTCACTGGTGGGCAGTTCTTTGGCATGCTCTATAAAATAGGCACCGCAACGGCAATGTCAAATGCAGTACCTACACGGCATGAACTGGTGCAGTCCATGCTGTTCAGATACTGGGGTGCATGCACACAGGGGGGCACAAAAAGGGGCCCCCTGTAAGCACCCCATGGCACTGAGGCAACAGGGGGCCCTGTAGGGCCCACTTTGTTTCCTCTCTGCCGTGGTTTTCATAGAGTAGGAACCGCCATAAAAATCATGGGGGAGAAGAAACTTGTAATATGCTTGGTGGGACAGTGGCAGCCCCACCAAGCATATTGCCACCTCAAAATTACCGCACCACTGCCTGGTGGTTGCGGTGGTGCAATGGCGGTCTGACTGCCCAAATAGTAATGAGGCAGTCAGACTGCCAGTGCAGTGGTGGATGGACCACCACCACCGCAGCCCCTGCGGGTCTGGCAGTCCTCAGACGGCCAGATTCATAACCAGGCCCTAAATAGAGAAAGGGTCAAGTGGTGTAGCTGGTGCAATGGTGCATTAGAACATTTTGTTCAGTTTCTGTAAGATTTGTAAGTCTTAGTTGTTCAAAATATAATTTTACAATTGCCATGGTTATCAAGAATGCTCAACTTACTTAATCAAGGGACCAATGTCTCTGTGTCCTTAGCACTTCTCTTTTCCCTGAACAGATCAGGTCTGGTAGTGCACCCAGTATTTGCAGTAAATAAGACAGTAACAATCAGCTCCCTTCCATACTGAACCATATTTCACAATTTTTGTCATTGCTTGTTAGGACCTGTGCTGAACAAAATACCATCCAATATTAGGGCAACATTGAAATCTAAACCTTATTGGCAAAACTCCTTTCAGTTCCACAGTGGAACTATTAATATGGTTGGACATAGAGGCACTTTACACAACCATTCCATAGAATGAAACACTGTGGGTATTCAAATCTGTCTTGCATAACGCAAACCGGAACTCCCCTATCCCCAAAGAATTTGTGAATAATATAGCAAGAATTGCCCTAACAAATAATGTCCTTGAGCTTGAAGGCCCACTATACTTGCAAACATGTGGTAGGTCTATGGGAACTACATCCCAGAATAGCACAACTCCATGTTCATCAGTTCAAATCGGATCCCAAATACCCCAAGACAAATTATTATATAGCAAATATAAAGCTATGGCATTGGTACTTGGACAATCTGTTTGTCATTTGAGAAGGTGATAAGAAGAAAGCAAAGGAAATAATTGTTTAGCAGAATACCCAAAACCAGTTTCTAAAATTTACCCACACCATTTCCAACACTAAATTACCATTCCCGGATTTCAAGATGTTTGGTAAAGATGGTCATCTACATGACAATGTTAAACCAGCCAGCATTGTCACACTGGTGCAAACTTAAAACCCAGAGATCATGGTGTAGATTAAGTCCAAAACTGCAACAACATCAAGAAATGTTTGTACCAAAATTGTAAGACATGTTTTTCATAAAGGTACTTAGGTGGGGACGCTTCTCACTGAAACATCTTGAGACAAAATAGATTTTTATAAAAGTTGACAACACAACATGCTTGAAAGTGCTATGAAAGTTGTAACTTTCACAAGAATTCCAAACCCATAATGTACTTGGACTAGAAGTTTCAACTACAGTATATACATTTTCACTGATGATGTTCTCAAAGTAATTTTTGAATTAAAATGCTATTTAGTAAAACCTCTACAAGAATGTATCTCATTCCCAACAATGCCCCAACAAAGTGGAAAGAAATTAATAAAACCATGAATTGGTCAAATTATCAGTACCTTTGCTCTCTGAGAAAATGAGTAAAGATTCCGTGCTTTGGCCCAAGTGAGCTTTATCAGCACCTGACCTCTGTTCTGTGGAGCTGGATGTCCTTCCCAACATATACACAGCTTCAGATGGCAGGCAACTATTTACCCTATTGTCACTCATGGCTTGCCATAGGCATGAGAGGCAACAGGTATAATTGGTAGTCATTGAACATTCTCATCCACAACTTAGTTCCGACTTCGAGAGTTCTCATCCAGAGACGTTGGCCAGAAGGCAATGGGGTGTGCATGACTTGGAACAACCTCAGGGAAGTAGGCAGCTGCTGAGCAGTGTACACACACCAAGAGCAGCAATGGTTGCCAGCGCTGTGCAGGTTTACGGTGTTGCATATCTTTAAACTGGTTTACTTTTTCATAGCATTACATGTCTTTGGTAACCATTTATTTCACAGTTCAATATTAACTCTTACCTGATGGATTTTGAGTTGGTATTCTAATTGTAGGGGTTATTCCCTTCAAGAAACATTCTTGACTAATCAGACATTTTCTTCTTTCAATTAAGTCTTCTACATTGGTCCATTAACACAGAGTGCTTTATAATCTGGGAGCAAAGTGGAAGACAGCTAAAATGCTTCGTTTCACTTCAGTGAACTTTCTTTTAGTGTGGTACATTGCAAAGTTCACAATTTGTGTCCTTTCCATTCTTCCTTAGACAAGGTTGAGCAATGCAGAAAAACTGTGCCATATAAATTTCATATATTCCATGGTAAGACCTCACTTTAATGTCACATGAAGGCATGATTAGTTTGTGGGCGTATATATATATATATATATATATATATATATATGTATTCACTGAAAAAACCATAGGTTATAGACCATATATAGTTAGGAATTAGCATTTAAAAAACCTTATTTTACTCACACAAAACCATTGAAATTCCATATATAGTTAGTTGCACTAACTATATATCGCGCACCCGCAATCCACTGCTGATCATGTCACATATTACAACATTCATGACATGGTCAGTAACATCACTGATGACATCACTGATGACATCTCAAATGACATCACTGATGACATCACTGATGACAACATCCAGTGACTGTATGTTTCTGTAAAGTTAAAATATGTCTTACATATTGAAGAATGAGTGGATGTATAAGTGTCTGGATGAAGGATTTAGTAGGTGCGTGACTGACTGTATGAGTGAGTGATTAAATGTGTCTCACTGAATGCATGGGTTAGTGACTAAACTGTCTTAATTTGTGCATCATTATGTCTGTTGTGATGTAAACTGCTGCATGTGTTGATCATTAGCTATACGAGAGGCTATATGTGTTATTAATTGGTTGCCCAAGTATTTCTATGGGAGATTGAGTTTGTGTGGGGGTGGCTGGAAGGTGTGTGACTCTATGCATAGATGTGTGAGCAGTTTATTCACTAGGTGTATGAGTTCAAGAGTGCATGTGGAAACAGCTACATGGGCAGTTGACTGTGTGCATGAGTGTATTGATGAGTGAATGGATATCTCAATGCTACATGTCATAATAAGTACATATGTAAAACACAGTACATGTGAGAGTTGGCATATATAAATAACTGTGCATGAGAGCCACTGAATGAGTGAGTGGTTGTATCGATCATTGTGAACTTGTATCAGGGATTGTATAAGAGAGTAAATATGTGTTAGTATATGTATCAATAAGTAAGGTGTGTTTAACTGTATAGTTGAAGAAATGGAGGTGAGATTGTTTCTTTGCATGACTGACTGGGTGTGTGAGTAACTCCATGGATGAGTGGCAGTGTGTGAGTGTCTGTATACACTGAGTGTATCTAAGGTTATATTAGAGTCTGAAGAGGTTTATCGTATTAGCACAAGAATGATGTCAAATGAGATGTCATCAGTGATGTCATCAGTGATGTCATTTGAGATGTCATCAGTGATGTCACTGACCATGTCATGAATGATGTAATATGTGACATGATCAGCAGTGGATTGCGGGTGCGCGATATATAGTTAGTGCAACTAACTATATATGGAATTTCAATGGTTTTGTGTGAGTAAAATAAGGTTTTTTAAATGCTAATTCCTAACTATATATGGTCTATAACCTATGGTTTTTTCAGTGAATTTCAATGGTTTTTTTAATAGCAAATATCATAAGCTGTCGAATGTCAAGTACGTGGTAAGTAAAAACATTTTCGTGTTTATGCACACTGATCTGCTTTGAATGCTGCCCCCCACCCCTCATTTCTATTAGGAGTACTCTCTCTTTGCAGATAGTGAAGGGTAGTTAACGCAGGCCTTTGCCCCTGTTGTAATCCGTCGTGCCTGCTTCTCTCTCCATTTGATTGATTGTTCTCTTTGGTTCATTCTCTATTTACAAACAAGCACAGAGTCGCAATACTTTGTTTAGTCTTTGCAGATAGCGAAAAATCGTGTAAAAAAACAAAAGGAATCGAGCAAAATCAGTAGGCCACTAATGGGATCTCTTTTTGACCTCCCTAAAATAGAAACATTAGGAACAACCTGTTGATAATACCAATGTGTATGTACATAAGCGGCGTTCATTTGTGTTCACAGTACCCCTTCTTGATTGTTTGAATCGAGCATTGAATTGTTCGAAGTTGGTTCTCTTAAGAATCTTCTCTGCCTGCAAACGAGGAAGAATAGGAATATTCTCTCTCCCTTTGCAGATAGTGAAGGGTAGGTAACGCAAACCTTTAACACGTCGTGCCTATTTCGTTCCTCATTGATTGATTGTTTCCCCAAACATTGACTGTTTGGGAATTGGTTCTTTTTGGAGGTATTCCCTGTTTGCAAATATACGTAGGAAAATCTTTGCAAATAGTGAAAGGGTACGTAATGCGGACCTTTCTCCCCCGTTGTAATCTGTCATGCCTATCTACTCCCCACTGATTGATGCACCTGTTTCACCCGGACCATTTACTAGAGATACGTCATCTGGCCCGACCAGAGAGCACCCCTAGTGAAAAGGACATATGCAATAATAACGAAGTGATCACTGTATCCTGTTAACAGAAACTTTAGCATGAAACAACCTGGAAAGAAAAGAATAGGAAAACGAAAATCAGTAGGCCACTGATGAACATGAACTTTTATTAAACAACGAACAAAGAAACGATAACATAACGTAATGATAAAACCTATTAATGTCCTAGAAACAAGAAAACGTTAAAATATGCCAGTGGTGAGAGACCAGAAAAACAGTAAGAGAAACCAAATCACCCCTCGCTGTCCCACCGCCTGCCACGCCAAAAAAATCGATAGACTAGGGAAAATGCAAGTCAGTAGAACATCCGCCCCCACTCTGGAAACTTCCAAGGTGGGGCAGGGTTGCGGCTACGCCCAGCCGGGAGCAGCCCATATAAGGTGGGTCCTGCTGCCACGCCTCGGCCAGGAGATCCTAACGTAGGGTGTAGCCGGAGGAGAGGCCGAGGCCAGCGGGACCCGGCCAGGGGATTGCCTTTACAACGCTGAAGAGTTGCAGGGGGGGGAATATCTCCTCGACCCTCCCCTCTCTCTCCCAGTCCGGCCGCGGTGGCCCTTGACAGTTTCAGGTAGTCCCGCCACATGCTCTTCCGGTCCGGCCACCAACGGTCGGGGGGCCGAGGCCGACGGGATCCGGCTGCAGCCGATAAACCAAGGAACCCGTTCATGGGGCCAGAGCCAGGGGCGTCCGGCTGACATCCACCGGAAGCCCGGCCCGAAGACGGACGGGACACTTCTTCTTTCTTGAATAATGGCTGCGACAACACTGGGGGGGGATGTCTTGCACATGCCTCCGACCCCCCCCCCCTCGTCCTCATCGCCTGGTCCGGCCATAACAAATCTCAAGCGAGACGCCGTGGGGTGCACTGGGAGGGAGAGACGGTGCGAACAGGCCTCTCCCGCCTCCCCAGGTGGAGGCTTCCCAGCTGCACCCTCAGCGCTCCAGGCGCCCGGAAAAGGGTTCTTCCACTGTGGCCATGCTGCAACGTCTCGCCCGGCAGGGTGGAGCCCGTCCGCTCATTTGACCCCGCGATCGCCAGTAGCTACCGAACTCTCAAAATGGCGGTCGACCTGGCAAGAGCGGGCCCAGCATAAAGAAATGGCCCGGTCACTGGTTGACTCCACCACCGTAGTCCTCCACGACCTTGAAGATTCTAGAGGAGCCGCGGGAGTCTCCGACCCCCGATGGGGAATGACTGCCATGATCGCCCGTGGAGTGACGAAACTGTATCCGCGGGACGTCGGCGCTCCCATGCTGGCGCCAGCCTCACTTTGAATTACTAGAATCCTGCAGACCTCAGTTCCGGTGAAAGCACAGTGTGACCCGGTAGGAAAAATTGTTGCACCCCCTCCCCTTTTTGACTGATAGTTCAAACCACCGATCCTTTCCTTTGCCCTTTTAACGGAACTTTGGACTGCCTCCCCCTCTTTTACATTTTCTAGAGAAAACAAAACATTAACCACTACATTAGCATAGCAGTTGACACCAGAACTGTTTTCAAATTGAAAACCAACAACATCTTCAACAGAATCCTTTTTGTTTCTGCTGTGACCCTGCTACAGCACAGGCATTGTCCCCAGCAGTAATTCTGCAATGCCGGTAAGAATAGCTGTGGTGCCTACTGGACTCACTCACCCCCGCGGCGCCCCACGCCGTTATTTGCTGGGCGGCAACTTACTAGACATCACTTTCGTGCCATCTAGATTTCAGCACGTTCTGCTGCCTTGGAACTATTCGCACAACAGACTGCTACTGACGACCCACCCCCAGGCAACATCTTCTGAATTTTCATAATTTGAAAGAACTAGTAACATGTCCTCATCAGGAATTCAAAAGAAATTGCCACGGTCTCTTCGTTGTTTAAATGTTTTTACTGTTTTTGTTTTGTTGTATATATTTATATGTTATTAAAGTTTTATATTCCTACTACTTTGTTGGAGTGCTATATATTTTTAATGTGACACATAATTGTAAAAACTTTGATGTACAAAGAGTCATTCCTGGAATCTTCCGCTTCAGGCTCGGTCCCCTCCCCAATCACAATACAGGATGGTTTTCAGATAGTAGGAACACGTGTGGTGTGACGGATCTCATCGGGTGTGGGCCTTGATCTACTATAACTCCTTTGAAGAGGGGTGATTCTTTACAGCTGGAGCCATAAACTACATCTGCAGGGCTAGCTGATAGCCTGGACAATCGGCCACAGAGGAAGAGGAGTGTCAGAGGGTGCGGTAGTGAATAGGGCGAAAGGGAGGTGTCGGGCGGGCACAGAGTGTGATTCTCAGGGAAGAGCAGCGCAGATGGGGGGAGGTTTATTGCCCATGCATAAGACAGAGAGCGGGGGTGACCAGTGCCTGGGGAAGATGCTTGCGAGGGTGGGGAGCCATGCTACGAATCGACAGCGTGCAGAGAGTGGGTCTGGTCAAGGCATCTAAAATGGCTGCCGTGCACGACAAAAGTGTGGCATTTCAAAAAAGGCAAGATGGCGCAAACAATGTTTTTCAACACTTCCTCATTTCCTTCGAATCGAACGTTAACAGACGTTGGTGCATATTACCAAAGTTAAGCGATATTTATCGCTAACGATGCTTGCCAACAAATTTTTTACCGCTAAGCATCGTCAGAAATTATCGAAGATAAACCTTGCTATTATCAAGGTTTATCGCAAATGCGATAATAAACGGCCGCAATGCATGAATATCGCTAAAAAGTCAGCGATATTCATGCATTACCGAGCTAATGCTCTTAGCCATGTTATCCACCTCCCATTGGATAACATGGCTAAGAACTGCTCAGGGCAGGTGTTACTTTTTGGAGATATTCGCGCTTAGCGCGAATATATCCAAAAGTTGGTAATAGGAGATAGATATCTTGCATGTTGTAATGCAAATTATTGTGGTATATGGAACTCATACCATAATCTCTCAGGAAAGCAGAAACTGATCCTTTTGGGACCGCCTGAAAAGGCCTAGGGGGTGAGGGGTACTCTACTTTGCCCCCTTTTCACGTTCTGAACTATTTTATTTTACTCTCTTCTGTAATTACACAAAATAGCAGCGATAAGATGCATCGGAGACACACAGTGAGAGAAAGGAGGCCGGAGATGAAGAAGAGATGTCAAATACACATTGGAGATAATATAGTGGCAGAAGGGAAGTAAATATGAGTAAACTTACCATGTAACATAAAAATGTTGCACTCTATACTATAAGTCTCATTTTATACTACAATCACTTCGCTACAACCTCATAAATTAAAAATAAAAATGAATAATGTCTCAAACAATTTTTGATTTCTAAATATAAATTTATTCTTCAGAATTTTCTAAATTTGAAAGAACTAGTAACATGTCCTCATCAGCAATTTCCTCATGAAAAGTCTGCAATGATGATTCTTGTAACTCTATGGTCTCCAAACATTCGATAAATTCGCCATCAACAGATTGATCAAAAAAAATCATTCAAGTCATCTCCTTGTGATAATATTTCATTATTGGTGCTGTCAATTTCAATCAATGTAGTGGAATCATTCAAGTCATCTCCTCCTTGTGACAATATTTCATTATTGGTGCTGTCAATTTCAATCAATGTAGTGGAATCATTCAAGTCATCTCCTCGTGACAATATTTCATTATTGGTGCTCTCAATTTCAATCAATGTAGTGGAATCATTCAAGTCATCTCCTCCTTGTGACAATATTTCATTATTGGTGCTGTCCATTTCAATCAATCTAATGGAATCATACAAGTCATCTCCTCCTTGTGACAATATTTCATTATTGGTGCTCTCAATTTCAATCAATGTAGTGGAATCATTCAAGTCATCTCCTCCTTGTGACAATGTTTCATTATTGGTGCTGTCCATTTCAATCAATCTAATGGAATCATACAAGTCATCTCCTCCTTGTGACAATATTTCATTATTGGTGCTCTCAATTTCAATCAATGTAGTGGACAATTCAAAAGAAATTGCCACGGTCTCTTCATTGTGAGCCATTTTATTTTGAAATTGCTTGCTGTAAATTGCAGAAAAAAATAATCACTTTCATTTATCGTTTTTAGTAATACATAATATAAAACTAACTTTATCAAGTATTTAGTATAACAGAAGGACTGCAAATAAATAACAGAAAACATTTTTCAAATTATCTTCAAGTGTACAACATAGTTCCCCTTACAAATTAACAACTCACCTTTTTAAAAGTAGGAGAAGTGTTAGTACTGTGTAAATCAAACACCAGAAATTCACCACCAAAAATTCCTCACAAATGTACCTCAGACAGTAGTATCACAATATGGCTGTGGTTTCCTCTCATTTGACATATATACATAACCAATTAACTTTCATCACACACAAATACAAAACCAAAGTAACATTTTAATTGGTTCTAAATTTCAACACTTTCAAATGTGTTTTCCCCATGCAATTTTCCATAGGACATTTACATACGTCTACAGCCTGAATGGCTGAACGGAATTACACCAAACTTGGCAAAATGGTACATCAAACCTAAGAGGTCAGGAAGGATCTACTATGCCCCCTTATGGTCATTTCCCCCTTCGCTTTGGCCTCCTCTTGTCTCTCGATCCTACCGAGAGACAAGATGGCGGCCGCTACGGACTGTTTGGAATGTTGACAGACGCCGGAGAACCAATCAGCTTCGCAAAGCTCCGTAACGCGAAAACTACGCGAAGCGGAGCGCTGTTACAGATATATATCTTTTTTTGAACGTTAATTTCTCAAAATCCACTGGAGCACATATATTGAGACCTAGCAAAGGCACATCGGGCTACCAGTCCGTAATATTTTGCCAAGTTTCGTGCAAATCCATTCAGCCGTTCGATTATTGACATTTAGATACGTCTACAGCCTGAATGGCTGAACGGAATTACACCAAACTTGGCAAAATGGTACATCAAACCTAAGAGGTCAGGGAGGATCTACTATGCCCCCTTATCGTCATTTGCCCCTTCCCTTTCGCCTCCTCTTGTCTCTCGATCCTACCGAGAGACAAGATGGCGGCCGCTACGGACTGTTTGGAATGTTGACAGACGCCGGAGAACCAATCAGCTTCGCTTCACAAAGCTCCATTGCGCGAAAAGTACGCGAACTGGAGCGCTGCCCGGTCCGCTGTTACAGATATATATCTTTTTTTAAACGTTAATTTCTCAAAATCCACTGGAGCACATATATTGAGACCTACAAAAGGCACATCGGGCTACCAGTCCCTACAATTTTGCCAAGTTTCGTGCAAATCCATTCAGCCGTTCGGGCTAAAAGTGAGGCCAACCGCCCTATGGAAAACTCAATGTTAAAAACACGTTTTGGGACCCCCCTTTTTTCTCGACCCCCCTAGACGAACCCCCCCCCCCAATTTTTAGGGGCTGCTCAGAAACAAATGTGCCATTTTCCTGAAAATTTCAGCCAATTCCGTCCACAAACGCCAAAGTTATTAGACATAGAATTTTCAAAAAACCCATAGAGAAAAAATCCTAACTATATATACCTACTGGCGACCGCCAGTAGGTAATATATATGTATATATATATATATGTATATATATATATATATATATATATATATATATATATTTATATATTCTAGATCAGGATATTCATAACCCATACACCCAGAAACCAATTTTGCCATGATATTGCATAGCTATGAGACCCGAACATGAAGTATAATGCTATTATAAAGCACAGTTTTGGGACATCCATGTCTCATACACCGACAAACATGGTCCAGTTGAAGGCATTAGCCGAAACGCGTCGACCGTCCTTTGTGTGTTGCACATGGTGTGAGAGAAGGAAATAAAATATATACTTAAATAAGTCAAACTAGTTTTGTACAACTAAACACTTTCCAAGAATTAGTACTTATTTAGTGCCCATTATGCTGTCTGGCTTGTAGGGCAGAAATGAAGAAACTTCACTTCTATCTGTCTTGAGCAAGTTTCTGTCAGGTGCCCCAGCTGTGGTTCAGGATCCTTGTTTCTGTTTTCCTTTTCACCTCTAAGTGGAAAGCTATTCTTGTGATGGAGTCATGTTCTAATCTGATAGTGTGTCCTATCCTCCTCCATCTTTTCCTCATACTGATAGTGTTCATGCTCTGTTGCTTGCATCTGCTGAGCATTTTCTGGTTGAAGATACTTGTTTCCGGTCAAGGGAGGGGCTGGCTTGGCAGTTTGGGCTGGACTGTTCCCATGAGGAACAGGGTCAAGACTGATTTACATATGGCTGGGTCTGAACTGGGCTGGCAAAGTGAGCTAAATAACAATGATGGATTTCACTCAGATCTAATAGTGACTAGGAGTGAGTGCCTAAAAAGTTTTAGCACTCTGTCCATTATCTTATAGTGTTTAGAGTTGGTTCACAGGCAGGAAATGTGCAGGATTCTTCTCAGGCTACTAGTGTGCAAGACTGAAAATTTGGTGATTTTTCTATTGGTCATCTGCCATCATTCTGATCCATGAAAGGGTGTGGACAGAACCCACCTCTGTTAAAGATTTAGCTTGGTGTGGGTGCTGTATTGAGATTACTTCCACACATTGCTCAGCATCCTGAAGGCATTCCTGGCCTTGTTCAGTCTCCTCCTGATATCATTGCCTATTCCTCCATCATGTCTGATAGCACTGCATAGGTAGCTGAATTCTTCGGTTGTGGCTAGGTCCTTTCCAACCCACTTGTTTGGTGAAGGGTTTAGGATGTTGAGTGGCATAACTTCTTATATCATTGTGTTGATCTTCGGACCCACTTGCTGTGAATAGATTTTGAGGCAAGATGTCTTGTCTTGCATGTGCTTTTGTGTGTGAGAGAGCAAGTCTAGAACATCTGCATAATTGAGGTCCTCCAGTGTAAAGAATAAAATTAATTTAATGCTTCTGGCTTGGTCTTCTCTGGTGAGTTGCATCACCCAGTCGATGACTAGACTGAAGAGCAATGTTGACATCACATATCCCTGTTTCACCAGGTCTTGCCATTGCTGCTATGCTCAATATCTATAATCTTGAAGGTTAAATTATCATTGACGGTCTTGATGAGGGGAATTATCTGCTGTGAGAAGCTATAGGATCTCAGTATACACCAGAGTCTGTCACCGTGGAAAGGCTTTCTAAAAATCAATGAAGTTAAAGTATAGTTGTCTCAGCCCCTCTGTGCACTGTTCTATAATGTTAGTAAGGATCTGATCAACACACCCACTACACTTGTGGATCCTAACGTGATCTTTCTTAACTGCTTGTCCACAGTTTCAGAAATGTGCTCCATAATGATTTTTGCTAGGCAAAAGTATGATTTCATGGCAGTGGTTATAGTTGGTGAATACCCCCTTATTTGAAATCCTTTAGATGATGCTGGTTTCAGTTGTCTAGTACTTTCTTTCCTTCCCAAATCATTGTAAAGAGTGGTTGAAGGATCTTGACTGATGTTTCAGGATCTGCCTTGAACATTTCTGCATATCTGCAAGTATTATCTGTGTCAAATTACTAAAGTCAGGATCAGTGAAGTATTGCATGTGGAGATGCCTCATTTTAAAGCGCTCCCATGTTTGCAATTGTTTCTATAGTTGTGACCAGTGGCGGCTGCTCCATGGGGGCAAATGGGCGCCGCCCCCCTGCTTTCTTGCCGTGCGAGAAGGCAGAAACAAATGGTAGTTATTGCCGTAATAACTACCATTTGTTTCTGCCTTCTCGCACGGCGAGAAAGCAGAATTTCCTGGTGTGTTACTCGAGGGCAGGGGGGAGTGGCTTGGGGGAGTGGCTTGCCCACTGTTGTTAATACTGACTGTTTGGGCGGTCTAACAACAGTGAAAAAGCCACTCCCCCAAGCCACTCCCCCCTGCCCTCGAGTAACGCTCCCTGTTCTAGAGAGAAAATGACGTAGGTGGGGGCAGCCGGCCGCACCAATCAAGAACGCGGCGGTGCAGGGGAGAGAGGCGGCCTGCCTCGCCGCCTTCCTGATGACATGCTGGGACTTGAATACCAGGGCGGCGCTAGTCGGGACGGAGTGTCCGGAGAACAGACGGTAAGTGTACTTTATTTTAGTTTTACTTTAGTTCACCCTGCCTGCCCTCATAAACTTCCTCGGTGACAGCGTGTACTTGTAACGGATTAGGGTCACTAATTATAAGGAGCTGAAGAGAAATGGAATATGCGATACCAGAACCACTGTTGCTTACTTGCTTCCTTTCAACAACAGTACGCCTTTCTTAAAGTGCATAATTCTAAATTGTGTCCCACAGTCCAACCGAGGAAAAGGCCACTCGTTTTACCACGTAGCTCAGCTCCGACGGACGACCGTCTTTATCAATGAGTGGCCGGGTGGGCTGATCTGTGACCCAGCCAGCGACATCGCACGGATAGTCACTGTGCGAGGCGACGGCGGTCATGACAGACTAGAACCCCCGTGGCCTCACCTGGCTAGTTCCAACAACAACGTATCACAGTTAGCAGTTTTACAGTGCCAGTGGATCCCATAGGTACAAGGGTTTGGACTGTGGCTTAACCAAAGACAAAGCTTTAGATGCAGCAAGCATAAACGCCTCCTTAGTAGTCCTGAACCAAAGATTGAAAAGAGCAGCTTGATTAGTGCCCTGTGACCAGTCGGGTTGCATGCACCTTTCTTAAACTTGCCTTCAGGATTCATGTGTTTTGGAGTCAGTTTTTGGTTGTGCGATACTACGGTGTCAGGGGAGGGGGTGGGGGGGGACCATTGGTTACATGGCTGGAAACATCTTCATTACGCCCCACTAGTTTCAAATTCCACCAGCCACCACTGGTTGTGACACCTAAGGGAACTCATAAAATATATGAAAAGCACATGAAAATCCCCATTTCTGAATGCAGCAAAAAGGAAATAATAACAAATAAATAATCTTTCATGTAAATAAAAATAAACAGGTTGAGCTAACAAATATATATTTGTCAATACTTGCATGAAAGAGTTAAGTGGCAATTGTTGTGCTGAACATATCAGGGATCATCTTATAGAAGAACTGTGCTAATTTCGTGAGGGTATTCTTCAGTGGACTGGATTTATGCTGCAATAATTGCATTGCTCTTCAACATAGCAGTACCACTTATCATTTGAGATACTTCATTTTGCTACAAAACATGCCTTTAAGAATGTCATCAAATGGCAAACCGTAACACTTTTAATTTAAAGAAGACATCTTAACTTTTTCCCTCATGTCTTCCAGTGTTTTAATAAGTATTTGTGCTGAGTGGTTAAACAAATGAGTATGCTATTCTAACTTTGTGATATTTGCCTCTGTAATTTGGCTTGCTTTATGTTTTTACTACACCAGTACTTTGTATATCTTCCCCAGACAATGAAATGCATTTATGAACCAGATTTGAGAAGGTCACTATTAGGAAGTCATAAACATTATTCCTATAAGACTTTACCTACAATTGGAGCAAATTTCAAACTAGATCCATGCATTCATAGAAAATACTCTGAGTAGTCTTGTGAAGTAATTAAAGGAAGCTGGAACTATAGGTTCTTTATGTTACTTTATTAAGATATTAAGTTATGATGATAACCCCATCAGGAGCAGCTGTCCTGCTGCTCAGCCCTCACTCACTCACCGTAGACCTGTCACAGCAACCATTGTACAAAACCAGCTTCCGAATAGCCTCTGTTCGTGATACCATTGAGCAATACTGGTTACGGCAACATTGAATGCCTACGAACCACAAATTAGTGTGGCAAACACTCTCGCAAAACACAGGAGGCGTAACCATGGTGACGCTCAGGCACACATGCCGCGCAGGGCTGGGCGGCTCTCGGCACGTCACTGCACCACACGATCAAGCGTAGAACAAAGAGGGATCCCGTCACAAGATGAGGTAGGTTACACGCGTTCCCCGTGCCCTTCTCCTAAGGAAGTGACAGTTACGCATTGCGCAGTTCACTTGTTGTATTTTAAAAATGGCAATGAGAGTAAATACATTTGTGGCGTATTTCCAATAGCGTGCATAGCTCACCTCGCTCATCTACAGTTTAAGTAATCCGTTGACATTTACATTTGTGTCAGAGTAAGAGCATACACAATTAATTGTCTTTTTCCTTTCACCGGACACAAACAGACTACACAGCTGCCGTTTTGAATCACTTCACTCCCCAAGTCTCGATCCTGCATTGGCACAACAGCGCAGCTGGCTATTTTGACCCTTTCAACACTGTGACACGATTTCACTGTCTCAGAGAGGCTCGATTTCCTGCCACCGAAATTTTTTCTTTATTTTTTTTCCACACGTAATCGGGAATCATACGCCAGCTGTCAAATGCCTTTCACTTCCTCTACGAGGCTCGATCAAATGCCCCCGAACAACCAGCCACTTCAAAAACAGAATACACTTAGCTTGCTCTTAAACAGTTCTGCTGGCATCAATTACTTTGATTTACACAGCAATGTAAAGTCAGCATACACATTTCCTCGAGGCTCAATTTTTTTTTATTATGAATCTGGCAAACTTGGGCTCCAGGGCGACCGATGACCGGGTCACTGATGGGGTTAATTGCCAGACAACACTCCAGACACACTTTAAATAGAAAGTCATTTACCTCCAGTTGTTTTCCAATTTATGCTACCTTTTCAGGATTCTTTTCCTGTAATGTCCTTAATATTCCATGAATTTTCATGAACAAGTTGTTCAACAAGCCAGGCTATTGTTCCTTTTCCTCTTTCCTTAGATCCAGTCCAATACTCCTTTTCCTTTTGGTACCTTTTTTTTTAAATTTGCACGCGTAGATTTTCTTCAGATTGATCACCAAATGTCGCCAAATGAAGTAATTAAAGGAAGCTGGAACTATAGGTTCTTTATGTTACTTTATTAAGATATTAAGTTATGATGATAACCCCATCAGGAGCAGCTGTCCTGCTGCTCAGCCCTCACTCAACTGACATTCACAGCACACCAACATTCCAATCATCTAACATTCCACACATCATACATACTAGCTGAGCAGCAGGGAAACACAAGTTACAACATCTTGCAAAGCTGATCGTCATAGTAATTTAATGCATAGCATTTACACAAGCATATTTTCCACCAGGTGGAAAAGTCTGCATAAGAAATGTGACAGAAATGTGCATCGTGCATAATATGCATTATTCACTGGGATAAACTATTATCAACTAGAAAGTGATATGTGAACAGTCAAAAGGTTAACATATGTCAGTGTTTACTTGCTCGCATTAGGTATCCCACATATAAAAGCCTACCAATAAGCCTAAATCAATCAGTCAATCAATCACGGGCTTGTGAAGCACCAGCTACTCACCCGGAAACAGGTTTCAGGGTCCTTGGGGATAAGGGGTAAGGGGGTCTGCAGCAATCTGGAGGGTCACTGAGTTCCATTAAAGAGCCAGGTCTTGATGTCCTTTAGGAACTTAGGGAGCGATGTGTTCTGTCGGAGGTGGAGAGGAATGGAGTTCCAAGCATTGGCCGCGAGGAGGGAGGAGCATCCTCCTGCTCTGGTTTTCTTGATCAGAGATACCGTTGTGAGGAAGAGATAGGCCGAGCGTGGAGAACGTTGGGGAGCGTTGAACATGAGGTGGTGGTTTAGGTTGGCAGCTCCAGTATTATTGAGGGCTTTGTGTGTGTGGGTGAGAAGCTTCAAGGCGATTCTCTTCTTGATGGGGAGCCAGTGTAGGGTCTGTAGGTGTTGGCTGATGTGGCAGTGGTGTGGTAGTTTGAGGACTAGTCTGGTGGCGGCGTTCTGGACGTTCTGGAGTTAACAGGGGAGGTTTTTGTTGATCCCGGCATAGTGTGCGTTGCCGTAATCCAGTCTGATACTGATGAGGGCATGTGTGACGGTTTTCCTGTGTTCGAGGGAGATCCAGTTGAAGGTCTTTCGGAGTAGGCCTAGAGTGTGGTAGCAGGAGTAGGTGATGGCTTTGACCTGGCAGTCCTTTTTGAGTTTGGAGGCCAGGATGACTCAGAGGTTGCATGCGTGGTCCGTGGGGGTGGGGGGGTCCCGAGGGCAGGGGGCCACAAGGTGTCGTTCCAGGCATCGGTGTGGGCCCTTGTTTTTTCCGTGTTGAGTTGTAGGCAGCTGTTCTTCATCCATCTAGCAACGGTTTACATTCCGTCTTGAAAGTTGCGTCTGGTGATGTTGGGTTCGTTGGAGGGGGAGAGGATAAGTTGGGTGTAATCTGTGTATGATGTGATGTTAAATCCCTGTGCTCTGACGATGGATGCGAGCAGGGCCATGTAGATGTTGAACAGGGTCGAGCTGATGGAGGATCCTTGTGGGTCTCCGCAGGTGGTTGGAGTGGGTTCTGAGACAAAATGAGGGAGTCTAACTCATTGAGTTCTGCCAAAGATGAATCAGAGGATCTAGTTGATGGCCTTGTTCTCGTTACTTGCTCTGTGGAGTCTGCGGGCTAGGGTGCGGTGAGTGACAGTGTCAAAGGTTGCGGAGAGGTCCAGGAGGATGAGTGCCACCGTCTCTTCCCTGTCAAGTAGGGAGCAAATGTTGTCTGTTGCCACGAGGAGTGTTGTTTCGGTGCTGTCATTCTACCTGAAGCTTGATTGCGAGGAGTTGAGGATGTTGTTTTCTTCTATGAAGGTGGCGAGTTTGCTATTGACGGCTTTTTCGATGACTTTTGCCGGATAAGGGAGCAGTGAGATCGGTCTATAGTTTTTGAGTTTGGTGGGGTCCTCTGAAGGTTTTTTCAGGAGAGGGTTGATCTTGGCGTGTTTCCAGTTGTCTGGGAAGGAGGCGGTCTCGAGGTATCGGTTGATGATTCTTTGAGGGTCAGGGGCGATAATGTCTGTGACTCTTTGGTAGACGTGGTTGGGGCAAGGGTCCATGGGGCACCCGGAGTGGGTGGTCTACGTCATTGTCAGAGTGTCTTCGATGCTGAGGGTGGTCCAGCTGTCTAGTGTAGGTTGGTGGTGCTGGGAGCGGTAAGAGGGGGTTCTTGTTGTCGAAGTTGTCATAGATGGTCTTGATTTTGTGATAGAAGAAGGTGCTGAGTCTATTGCAAAGGTCCTGGGAGGGTGGGATGTCTGTAGACTCGCTGTTGGGTTGGGCAAACACTTTGATGATGCCAAAGAGTTCCTTGCTGTTGTGTGTGTTGGTGGGGATTCTGTCCTGAAGAGCTGTCTTCCTGGAGAGTCTGATGAGTTTGTGGTGAGCGGCAGTAGCTGTCTTGAAGTTGTCAAGGTCTGTCTGCGCTTTGGAGCTCCTCCACAGTTTCTCGAGTTGTATGCAGGTTCTTCTGGAGTCTCAGAGTTCAGGGTGTGAGGTTTGGAGGCTTTCTTGAGGTGGTGTTGGCGCAGTCAGTGATCCAGTTGTGAAGAGCGTGGGTGGCGGAGGTGGGGTCGTCGTCTGTGGCGATGGGAGCAGAGGTGCTGAGGGTGGCAGTGAGCTGGTTGTCGGAGATCTTGTTCCAATTCCTACACTGGAGCTGGTGCTGACATCTGCGGACAATGTTGGTTTAGAAGCTGAAGTGAATACAGCAGTGGTCCCTCCATGTGAGTTCAGTGGTGTGGCTGAAGGTGATGGAGTTCCCTGCAGTGAAGACGGGGTCAAGGAGGTGCCCAGCTGAGTGCGTTGATTCTGGGATGATCTGCTTGAGTCCTATGACATGGAAGTTGTCCAGGAGGGAGCCGACGTTGGGGTTCTGGCGGTTGCCGGTGTGGAAGTTGAGGTCTCCTAGCAGCGTGAAGTTGGTGGAGGTGATGGCATGCGGTGTGATGATGTCAGTGATGGAGTCGGCAAACAGAGTACGGGGTCCGGGGGGGCTGTAGGTGAGGGTGCCTTGGACGGGGGAGGACAGGTTGGTCTGCATCTTGAAGTGGAGGTGTTCCATCAGGTCAGTGGGTTCGTCGGTGTAGGTGCTTAGACGAAGGTTGGCCTTGTGGGCGATGGTGATGCCTTCACTGGGGCCGTTGATGCGATCCCTACGGGTGACCTTTTATCATTCGGGAATGTCGATCGCGATGTCTGGTCCGGAGGAGGAGCTTGTCCAGGCTTCAGTGAGGAAGGCAATATCCGGGGAGGTGCTGTTGAGGAGGTCCCAGTTTTCTGTGGCATGTCTGTGGAGGGAGTGGACGTTAAGGAGGATAAATTGCAAGGTTTTGGGTGCAGTGAAGTTGTTGCTGGAGGTAGGTGGAGTCTCCTGGGTCTCGGCGAAGGTGAAGGATTGGCGGCAGTGACGGCAGGGGAAAGGTCCGTGTGTGTTGAGAGGTGAGGCGAACTTACAGTTGTTGTTCTTGCCAGCATTAGGTTTGTGGAGGGCCGAGGGGCTGTAGTGCTGTCAGGCCAGAGGGCGAGGGTACCTAGCGATGGTCGTGGTTGGGTCACGGACGGGCGCAGATGGGCTTGCCTTTGGCGTGCTTTCGGTCATAAGGTCAGCGGTCTTGCTCGGACACCCGTGCAGCCTTTTGGCCAGAGACCCGCTCTCTCCCCCGGCAGCTCCGCTGGTCTGCTGCTGCCCAGTGTGAGCAGGGTTCGAGACCACCCTCGACCCGTTCTCTGACGGCTCCATGTTCTTTTCCTGCTGCCGGTACTGTTGCCCTTATTTGTATTGCCTTATTTGTATTCCCTAATGTGTACTGACCTTATTTGCATTGCCTGCTTTTCTGATATGTAATCCCTGCTTATTTCTACTTTTGTAGTTATATTTGCTTTGTTTTCTTATTTTCTGTCCTGCTGCCGCTGCTACCCCAGCAGCCCCTTTCCCCTGCCGCTTTCCTGCCTACATTAGCTAAGGCAGCAATTTCCACATAACGGCCATATTGCACACTCATAGTTACATATTCTGAATTTAAATTTTCACTAATTCTGACTCTGAATTGGGAATTTTGTTTTCAGATGCTCCTTTTGGTATGCAAAATCTTATTGTGTATCTTGCTCCAAATGCTGTTCTTAGGGCCTTATTCCGATTTTGGCGGTCCATAGGACTGCTGAATCCGTGGTGGCCGACTGACAACAGCCACACTGTGGGCCCTGGTTGTACCGCCACAGAACCACTGCGTCCACCGGGGATCAAGGATCCTGTGACAGTTGTGCAGTGGCCAGACATAGTAATATGCAGGCGGTACAGCTACAGCACCTCCAAGAATATTAGTAGTTGCCAAACCACCACCCTTTCCATTGTGGTGAACGTGCCATGAAAAGTGTAGTGGTGAGGCAACTAAGGAGACCCTAACAGGGCCTACTGTCGCTCCTGAGCCTGGGGTGCATCCCCATTTCCTGTACTGTGTGGCATGTATGCCACACCATGCAAGAAGGTGAAGTCGGCGCTCTGACATGTTAAGCTCTTCTATGGGCCAACAGTCTGGCACTATCAGACTGCCACAGGACTACCCACAGGACTACCACTCCAGAAGCATCCTTTAATAATACAGTGGAACAAACTGTTGGCATCAAGCATTGCCATAACTTACAATCAAGAATCTATAATAGTGGTAATCAAAGATGTTTTGTAAGGGATGCGATTTCTGTTTCTGGAGATGACATTTTACATCATGTCTTTTTATTCATCATTGCTCCATTAGCCAAGTTTTGAGAACGAGTTATTAAATATGAATTTATATTGTTAAATCCCAAGAAACGTTTAAAAGTTAAAACTACACATAAAATGGCACTAGAAACATGGCAAAATATCTGTCTAAATTGCATGTATCTTTAACCAAGACTTCAATTAAATCTGAAGGCATGTGTAACTGATTCTATGTTTTTTATTTGGTCCCCCACGGCAGAACATTTCGGCAGTTGGTTACTTTAAAACATAAATGTGAAAAAGAAATCTAGAATGGAAACTAAAAAAACTGAATTATCGCACTCCAAAATAATGAAAGTGAACAAGTTGTTGGAGGGTTCGAAATACATATTTTATATATCAAGTCTATCATACGCTCAATTGTACTCTATAATTGTATTGGCAACCTTTAGGTTTTATGTTTTATATTTGCTAAAATTGCCATGCATTCATGTGGCAAGATCTCCCAATAAATGTGATAGCTTCATATATTTTATGTGTGTATGCTTTCATTTATGCTTTTATAGCATATAGTTTTTTCAGACTTGTTTGGATTCATTCAGTTTATATGAATTTTCTAGCCCCAAAGCACAAAACATAAAGTAAAACTCATGAAATTCTACAAAGGCAGACGTTTTGAGCAATCCAGCTCTTTAGCTGCAATATGGTCCTGGTGGAACAGTAACTACAATGTTTATGTTCAGCAGTCAAGGAGTTTGAAGTTTAAAAGCTAAATGCGGAAAGTCATTTAAAGGGGATAACTGTTATGGTGGTCTGCAAAGCATGTCCACGGGTAAAAGTTATTGAATATGCCAAGAAAACTACATAACCTCAGTAAACCGTGCTCCACTATATTTATGCAGTGTTTTCTTTGTTTGAAAATAGCAATACCATGATTATCAATAAAAGAAAATACTAAATAACCATTCTGTCTTTAACCAGTAGACATTAAAATTCATGTAGAAGAGCTAAAAGTAACAATCTCTCATCTTGTAAACAAGTATGCATTTGTTTCCTTCCTTCACACCAATAAGTATTTCTGGTTTGGTGGCAAAGGGTGGTAGATGAAGAACCCTCTCATGCCGTTTCTTGAATTTAGTGCAATGTAAAACTAAAGTAAGGCTTGGGGAAATTTGTATTACTTTTGTGAAATACACAAAATTTAAGAATTTTCACGTAATGTGAAATCTGCAAAATTTCATAACATTTTGTATTCTGCAAATTAGCGTAACTTTTTTACCTGAGTGCACACCTCCTATCAAAAAATTATATGAAATACCTGCAGGAGACTTGTTTGCACAGAAAACGCCATGCCAAGACTTTTGGGTCGATTTGCCTTGGGTAAATAAGTGATGCAAGATATGAGAAGCCTACATTTTGCCACAAAAGCATAATAATTCATCAATGTATTTGCCTAATGACTCATGAATTAAACCTGAAACAGATATAATTGGGCAAAAAGGGGGATCAATCAAGTTCAATCAAGTTCCTATGGGGCATATTATCAAGGGGGTTTATCTCCGCTTTTTTGGCTTTAAAAGCCAAGAAAGCGGAGATAAAATTATCTCACTATTACCTAGCTGTTGCTAACACCAGTTAGCGACAGCTAGTAGGAGATAGCGACCATCTTGGGCCCCGCTTTGCATGTCAGTGAAATTTATCACTAATGACATGCAAAGTGGGCGTGCCAAGATGTTAGCGACTGGAAACAGTCGCTAACCTCGCTTTCTCCTATTACCAACTTTTGGAGATATTCGCGCTAAGCGCGAATATCTCCAAAAGCTAACACCTGCCCCTGAGCAGTTCTTAGCCATGTTATCCAATGGTAGGTGGATAACATGGCTAAGAGCATTAGCTCGGTAATGCATGAATATCGCTGACTTTTCACCGATATTCATGCATTTTGGACGATTTTTATCGCTTAGGAGATAAACCTTGATAATAGCAAGGTTCCTAAGCGATAAAAATCGCCGCAGCTCGGCGATAAAAATATTGCCGCTAAGCCAACATAGCGATAATTATCGCTAGTTGTTGGTAATATGCCCCTATGTGTTTTGAGTAGCATATATAATTTCGGACTTCTGGGCTAGGAAGTTAGAAGAAACTGTTTTGATTTATTCTAACAGATTCCAATTCCTCAGATTTATTGAATATTGCATTTAGGGGATTTTGTAATTCCAAAGAAGGATCGCCCTTTAATTTGATTGGCGTTTGTGTCATAGACATGCCCATTCACTTTCCACTTCTAGTGATCTGCATTCATTAACATCAGACCACTGTGTTTATCTGTCAACTGTAGTATGATGCTACTGATGCTACATATTGCTTGGAGTACACTGCTATCCTTTTGACTAACATTTTCATGACACTTTATAAGAAATTGTGTTTATGATTGATGGTGTGAAGACCACTCTCAAGGATCAACCACAATCCCTGGCAGGGTAAATCACAAAAGTAAATATATTTACCTGTGTTCAACCCTCTGGTGCCTTGACACAAAAGCAATCAGGCTTAACTTAGAGAACTTGTGTTAAGTGTCTACTCAGCAAGCAAATCCCACACCAATTTATAAAAAATTTTAATAGTCAAAAGTTCAGGCCTACTGCGATGGGGCTCAGGCCGGATACAGGGAGCAGGTTAGTATTGCCAAAAATGTTCCCATCTCAGCGCGGAGAATACGGTCTGCCATGGAGAATGCCGCAAGTATCAGGCAGAGCATTGCGGATGGTCATAGCTGTAGCCAGAAGATCTGGTCGGATATTGCAGATGGTTTTGGCTGGAACGCCACCTTGGCGGTCATCGCAGGCTGACGTTGCTGTAGCACGAAGTGCAGATCTCACATTTGCAGTTGTCGCTGTAGCGTGAAGAGTTGGATTCACCAGAGCTTTCGGGTTGGAGTTGGTTGCAAATGGCAGACTTTTGGCATGAATTGGCCCATTTGTAGTGGCAAACAGCACCAACCCTTCAGGATTTCTTCCTTTTTTTAAGAGGATTATACCAGCCAAGTGTCCAGGATTTGGGAAGGTACCTTTTGGAGTTCAGGAACACACTATAGCAGAGGCCAACAAGGCTCTGGCAGGTCCAGGCAGACCTGGTTGCAGCATGTTTTCTGGGCAGTTGCAAGGAGGCCTTTTGAGCTTATTGCATCACTCTAGCAGAACAGGAGGTCAGTCAACTAACCTTTGGAGTCACTGAGGTTACCCTGGGATGAGGGAGCAGGTCCAGTCTTCCTTTACAGAGTGTGGGACCGGTCTCAAGCAGCAGGGAAATCCTATGGAGAGCAAAGCAGGCCTCAAGAAGCAGGGTAGTTCTCTGATAGCAGCAGTGTAGTCCTCTGAGGAACAATGCATGCCTCAAGCTGCAGGGCAGTCATCTTGGGATCAAGAAAATCCTTCTTCTGTAATGTCCACAGGTCCAGGAGTGTACTGGTGAGTGTCTCAGGTGGTCCAATTTGTAATCATTGTGCTACTTTTGAAGAGGCGTCTGGTTCAGGAACATTTCCTCCTTACCCTTTTTCCCCTATCCATGCTCCCAGAGGTCTAGAGAGGCAAAAGACTAGTGCCAGCTACAACCAGGTTCTATTGTTCACTGCCTGGGCCCAATATGTATACCTGATGGGGTGCTGGAACCTCAGAAAGTTTCAAGCGAGCTGGAAAATGCCAACTTTCTAAAAGTGGTGTTTTTAAAATTGTAATCTAAAATCCTAATTTACCATTAAAGATGGTTTTAAATTACAATTTATTGAAAACAAACATGTTCCCAATAAAAGAATAGCTTTAATCAAATGTAAGGTAACCTAATTTTATTATACAGGAGAGGTCCTGGGACATGTTTTAAAGGGCTACTTAAGTGGGTGGCACAATAGTGCTGAAGGCCTACAGTAGCATTTAATTTACAGGCCCTTGGTACATGTAGTACAACTTTAGTAGGGACGTATAATTAAATTAAATGTCAATTGAGTATAAGCAAATGTTACAATGTTTAAAAGCACTTTAGCTCTAGTTAGCAGTGGTAAAGTGCACAGACTACTGTTGCCAACAAAAACGAAATTCAGAAAACAGGAGGGGGGTAAGAAATTAGGTTGTTGCCTGATTGGGTTGTGAACCCTGGTCAAGCAGCAACCACTGTCCGTGTCTGGATGAGGCACAATCCAACCCTAAATTAACATGTCATCCACCCTCTGGTACCTTGGCACAGACAGTCGGGCTAAATTTAGAGGTAATGTGTAAAGTATTTGTGCAACCCTTCAAACAGTAGTAAAGTGGAAAACATGACACAAAAAACATCCGACACAAATTAGAAAAATTTAGAATTCTTTAATTAATAAAACAAGACAACAATTACAAAAATCTAATCAGTCGAAGTGGGGGTATGCAATTAAAAAAAATTTGAGAAAAAAGCGGCAAAGACAAAAAGTGTCATCTGTAGATATATGATCATGCAGGACTGCGTAGGAGCACTGGCCAGCTACAGGGACCCTATTAGGCCCGCTGAACAAAGTAACTTATATCCTGGTTTGTGGAGCGCTGGAATGTTCCACATCAGAGATGCATTGCGCAGCCAAAGCGATGCATGAGTTCTGAGGTGTGGCAGTGTGATGTCAGGCGTCAAGGAGGTGTCCTGCAGTCGAGGTGATGTATCAGTTCTGAGGAGTTGTAAGGCTGAATGCGGAGTCCACCTTAGAGGCTGCCATTGGTGAGGGTGGCTAGGGCATGCACTGAGGATGCATCACCCAGCGGCAGTTTAAAAGAGGCTGCAGTGGCAATGTGGGTATTTGTGATTGTTGCGATCCAGGCAGCAGTAGCAATGTGTTGGGTCTGCTCGAGGTTGCACCATGCAGCAAAGGAGATGTTTTGTAGTAGTTAATAAACAAATGTAAGAGTTTTTCACAACAGGACATGTAAAACTTAAAAGTACATGTCCAACTTTTTTAAATACACCGCACCCTACCCTCTGGGCTGTAATGGGCCTACCCTACAGTTGACCAATGTATATTAAAAAAAGGAAGATTGGGACCTGGCAAAAAAGTTTGTTTAGCCAGGTCGAAAAGACAGTTTAAAACTGCACACACATAGGCTGCAATGGCAAGCATCAGACATGTTCAAAGTGCTACTTAAGTGGGTGACTAAATCAGTGCTGCACTCCCATTGGTAGCATTTAAGTTACAGACCATGGGCACTGATAGTGCCCATGGTCTGTAACTGTAATTAAATATGCCAATCAGGTGTAAGGCAATTTTACCATGTTTTAAGAAAAGAACGCAAGCACTTTAGCAATGATTAGCAGTGGTAAAGTGTACAAAGTCTTAAGGCCAGCAGACGCAAAGTCAGCAAAACAGGAGATCTTAAGGTGGAATGTTTGGGGGAAAACAGGGCCAAGTCCAACACAATTCTTTTTAATATTCAAATTCAACTTCATTAGACCATTGTTTACCTGTAAAAATAAGCAACCAATGTTACTTGGGTGGCATGAATGTATTTTTAGGTTTAAATTCCTTGCATCTGTCCTCATTTGGGTCTCGATTAGAGATCTCAAGCTTTCTGAAGAAATTTTTGAGACAAAGATTTCAAAGAATTCTGACGGTTGTTTATCGGTTGTGTATTGTTGTGCAAGAAATGTTCATCTTCACATAGCTCCTGAGGTTCATCCTTTCCTTTTCTTTTTCAATGTCTTTGTTCTTGTCTCCTGTTTTTCGCTTTATTAGATGATATTCTTTGATTTTTGGTTGTATCTTACTTGTGGACAAAAAAGAAGCATCTTTGGTTTTGCCTTTTTTTGCTTGTTAACTTTTTTTGTGCTTGCTCTTGGTATATTAGTTGACTTTTTTATGTACCTACTCATTCTTTATCAGAAATACTGCTTTTATCAGTTCTCACTGTGGATGCACTTTTGTTTGTTCTTCACTTTATTTACACAGCTACCCAATGGTACACTTCATCCAATTTATAGTCAGTGGTGAACTTTTTCCCTTTGATTTCCCTTGTACACCACGTTAGCTTGTTATCAATATCCTCAAATGGTTTCTGGGGAATCCTTCCAATGTGAGTAAAATGAGATCCAGTGAACGTTTCTGAAGTACTGAATACCAAGGTTCAACAAATTGTTTATTAGCTTTTGCAAAAAGTTGTTTTTAGTGCCTCCCTTAAGCCTCCTGGGATTTGTTCGGTCATGAGGTATTGAATTAGAGTTGTGGCATGCAATCTCTGACTAACTTCCCATCTCACTTAGAGGCATATCAGCAAGGGGCCGTGATAGAATTATAGGGCGAAAAGCAACGATAATTCAATCGCACTATCAGCAAAGAAACACTAGCTTGTGTTCTCATGCCTCAGCCCCCTTTCCCTTAACGCCCAGATTTGCATCTCTAATGATATGCAAAGTGGGCGTTCCACACCAGAATAACGTGGGAAATTTTGTTAACTGACATTTCTCCTATTATTAATTTGCATGCTAACCTGCACAGTGATAAGAAAAGTAGCGCTAACCGCGCTTATCGCTATTTTCCTTACGCCTGCTTTCAATCTGACTTAGCTATGGAAAGTGGATAATATGGCAAAGTCTGCCCTGCCCTATCATCAAGCTATCGCCTATGGCTGTGTGTTTATCGCTGGATTTCCAGCGATACTCGCACATTTAGCAGCTATCACTTGGATTGTTATAGCATTGGAGATATGCATCGCTGATAGCGCGCTATCTCAGCGATAAAATCCAGCGATAGCTGGCGATAATTATCCTCACGCTAGGCGCGCTTAGCGATGATTATCGCCGGCTGTTGCTGATATGCCCCCAGGTGATCATTTTGTCTCAAGGTTTGTTGAATTGAGTGAGGGGCTGATATCTTGTTTTATTTCTTTGATAAGTGCATTCATTTCCTGGGATTATTCTTGTGTAAATGCCAATGAGGAAGCCGTATGTTCAGTCAGATGAGAAATTTCTTCAAAAGGCACTTTTTGGTTGGCGCATGCAACAGAATTGTGAAAAACACATACTAAAACACAGTTCCCGCTGTGAACTCCCTTCTCTTGTTCAAATGTTGCTCTTTTCAACCTTGTTTTGTGTGTTATCTGCATACATTACCTTCCAATGAGTGCTCACATAATGAATTTACAAGCCACCTGCCATCAGGCAAGTTTTTCCTACAGAAGCACTGCTCGGACACAGCAAACATTTTGAATTATATTCACTCCATTAGATTTGTTTGCATTCCAACTTTCTTGACAGACTCGTTTCTTGTTAATATTGATATATACATGTAGGTACATTATTTCCATTTTTTTCAGAATATAACACAGAATGGATTGCTACAAACATCTCCTGATTAAAGACTTGCGTTTGAATTGGTCAAGCAGTGCATTTGTGCAGCTGTCCTGCCTCATGGAAGGCAGCTTGATCATAAACAAATGTGCAAGGTCAAACCTTCAGCATAGGCCACAATGTCTTACAAAGAGCAAAGTGCAGATTTAACTCACTCTCAGTAAATTGTAGACCTCATAAGGAGAACCCACAGTCGGTGTGTAGCCAGTGGTGCCAAATTTTTTTGGAGGGGGAGGGGCATTAAGGTTATAACCCCGAAGTCATATGGACTGAGAGAGCACAAGTCTGAAAAATGTATAAGTGCACCATATTTACAAGCACGTAGTTAGTTAACATATGCTTTGCACACAAGTGTTTTATATTCAGTAGTAAAATGTATAGAATGTTTAAGTAGAGTAACAATAATCATAACTGTGTGAGATTAATGTAGAAGTGTTGGAATGAATATGAAAACCTCACGTTCTCATGTTAAAGGAATCATGTAAGAGTTAAGTGGAACTCTACAAAACCAGTATATTGTGTAGGCCTCATGGCAATTCACAGAAAATCTAAACGTTAACGTGGTTCTTCCAAAATGTATTATCGAATTTAGTTTGAAATATATGCTTTATAGATGTGTGCTTTAAGAAACGTATGTTAGTTAAGAATGCTGTTTAAATCAAGTTAAAGGTTTCCAGAATGCAGGGACCCGCTTCATGTAAATCAAGTAGGGCCCGAACTGATAGGGATGTTCTTTTTGATTTGTAATGTGCTCGTTAGAGGAGAAGTCGAGAGGTGCCAAGTACAGAGCTTTCCATAATGCTTAATGACCTATAGATATGGTGGAGTTTGGAATTTGAGGCCCACTGTGGGACGGCCTGTATGTATGCAGGTGCGAGGGGTCCTAATCAGTCGAAATGAATGGAGCTTTGTTCAGTGGCGCTTGGCGCAGGCCTGTAGGAGTCTTCAGGAATTTCAGGGGGTATCGGCGCACTGGAGAAGAAGCCTGGGAGCCAAGGTCAACTTTAACGAGGGTCTTGAAGAGTACCATCATGGAGTTTACCGCGCAAAGATGTACCACGTGAGGGGCGTCCCAAGGGGCGTTCCTATCGGAAATGTGATTTGGTATTAGGGAAAGCGACCCGGGAAGAGAGCAGAGCAGATGATTTTGGGAGCCTAAGGAAGCGGATGGGTAGGCAGATAGGCTGATCAGGAGAGACCCATTATCAGAGAAGAAACAAAGAGAAGTGCGTGATCTTCTTAGGAAGTCACCACGGCTGACACCTTTTGGGGTAAAGATCTTGTTAAGTAGGGATGTCACTTAGTGTAGTGTAGGGACAGACTAATCTGAATTTTCTTTTCTGTAATGACTTTGAGGTTGCAACTTGTATCCATTTTGGCAACGCTCATGATATTCGAACTTGTACTCATTATTCTGTTTTGTAGACTTAGACTATTCAAAGAATTCATGTTCATAGTGATACCAGTTTATCTTTTGAATCTCATCTTAAGAAGTTTGTATCTTCAGTTATCTTTGACTTTATATTAAATCTTTGAAACTTAATCCTGGTCAGTGGTCATTTAGAGTGGTGTAAGTTCTTAATTGACAGACCTATTGTTAGATTACCTTTTACTCAATGACAGGTACCAACGATCCAGTCGACTTGGTTTGGGATCTGGTAAGGTAACTAGTAACCAGTAATTCCGCGTTAACAGACTGTGAAAAGTCCAATCATCATACAAAAACAAAATGCACCACCTGGTACATACAACACACTCACCTCTCTCATGCTGAATGGGCATGGCACACTTATGCCATTTCATAACTTTCATGGGTGCTGCTTCATGCAGCACACATGAAAGTTACAAAATGGCATAAGTGTGCCATGCCCATTCAGCATGAGAGAGGTGAGTGTGTTGTATGTACCAGGTGATGCATTTTGGAGCACTGGTGTAGTAGCACACCGTCATTTGCAGCACATTTTCTGTTGAAATGGCCACTACATTTCCGTAGGCATACAGTTTTACTGGTAAAACAATATCGCACAAAAACTATGTGTGGAAATCGAGTTTTAGTGAATATTTATCATTTGCACATCACCAAGTAAAGTGTCTTGATTTGTTCTGATCCTATTAAAATATGTGCCTCCGTCACACTTCAGAATTACAAAAAAGTATTTCATTTGTGCTTTTCTTATTCCTGATATAATTTGAATTATCTGTATAGTTAATTTCCCAATATTTAAATGTTGCTTTGTGTTAGACAAAACTGACAGGGTTTGCTGTACCACAGCAATATTGTCAACTACGTGACTTTTACAAAATCCTCTCAATTTGTGGTCAGAGAAATAAAATTATAGCCTAGTTTCCCAATAAGCAACAACTTGACAGAAGACATAGCCTGATATTTGACCTTTCTCTTTGAAGGTGCAGAATATGAGACAACCCCAGCCAAACAAGTGCTGACTGATTCTGAAAGGTAGCATTCTAATGGTGATGTAATCAAAACAATGTTCAAGAATAAATCTAAATCAAGAATTAAAGCAAGTGCTTGGATTACACCAGGACCACTTCTCAGTTATTAGAACCACAGTGTCGTAAAATGATCAGGCTTCAAGCAAATGGCATTATGTATTTTGTAGCCAACATCATACAGCTCAACAGACCCCAGTTTTTATCACTCACTCTAAGGTCTCTTGTTGGCAATATCTGAGAATTGGTTACACACATTCTGGAAAGTTGTTGATGTTTTACTCAGTGAGCTCATCACTGCCTACAACTACTCACGTCCATACTTTAATCTATCATGCCCATTTCCCTGGAGATATAATCATTGAGTAAGTCCAGACTTGAATACCTGTTGGCTTTTAATCCTTGAATCATCAGAAACTTGAGCCTTGGTGACCTGTCTCACCAAACTACCTATTGCTCGTGATGCATCTCTTCATCCCGTTATACTACACATGCCATTTCCAATATCCCATTGCAGTGTGGTCTGACTAGGATTGACCCTAACAAACTCTGCATTGAGTTCACATGACAATCATAGCACTGTAAGTAGGTATAGCTACTAAGTATTTGTGATAGATGCAGATGATAGAAAATCAATTTTTAAGGCAAGGTACAGATAGAACTGAAAGCTTTTTCATGCTAATTATGTACACAAAGTTGCTGCTACATCCAGCACAGATGCTGCCACCCTCAACACAACTCAAACAACAGCTAACAATTTCTCCCTTATAAAATAAACTCTGACCCATAACTTATCTTTTAGGAAGCCTGAACCTGTTTCAATTACACACTCTTCTGTTTCATAAGTGTGGTGCAGTATTTAGCCAGTAACATGAATGCCATCTGCTCCTGTTTCTTGCGAGCCTGATGCAGGAGAATCAGACAATGGTACACTGCTTTGAGGTATACAGAAGACATACATCAATCAAATGACACAACAAAAGGGTCCTATGCAAAGCACGGAATACTTGTGGGTCAGTGTGCTAGTGGAAGTGTAGGTTTGTACAATATACTTCTGCCTATCTAAGTTATGCTGTTTTTAGTAGCTCCAACCTATATTGAAAAACTATAATCTTGAAGCACAAAAATCAGCCTTGTAAAGCTGAATCCTTTTTGATTGTGCATATCCTGTGCTCTGTATTATACAGTTTTCAGCACAGGAAAACATGCTACCCATCTGCAAAGATGTTTGACGATTTACTAAAGGTCTGAAGCAGCTTATAAATGAAACTACAATACAATGTAATTCAGCATTGGACTTGATAAATGTTCTCATTGCAAGGATGTTGACAACTATTGAATGTGAGTTATACATTTAGGATCAGTTTAGCATGATGTAGCTGTAAGAGTGTGTGTGTGTGTATATGTGTGTGTGTTTGTGTGCATGTGCACAAAAACTTCTAGGATTTCCAAGGCGTAGTTGTCAAGTTCTTCTGAAGAGCTTCATGATATGAAAAGGAGTACTTTGGGACAGGTCAATGATATGTCATGAAGCATGCTCATTGGCTGATTGGAACCAGATTTGCTAGGCTCCTGCGAGTACTAGACTTCACATAGAAGTTCTTAGTGAATGCTGAAATAGTCTTCTGAGTGTGACAACTAGCAAGATCCATCACTTCTGAATGTTTTGTGTCATGTATGTTGTGGTTTTGATGTGATATGGTACACAGAAAACAAAACATTATATTGCTTGTTTACTTACTGAGAAAGTTGATAATCGAAATGGGTCTTCCTTGGGTGAACATTCTTTGGTATCATTTTCATGCTGTCTTATTGTAAAATTAAATGAGGGAATTGAAGTACTTCTCAGACGTCAGCACCATGGTACTATAAATAGCTTGCTGCCAATAAATGCTCCATTTGCAGATGGAAACGAAAATAGACGAGAAATAGTATTCCTGATGACTTTATGATACTGAAGTCCCTCTGTGTAATGCACAGGCAGCTCTTTACATTATTACTATACTTGAACCATTTATTGAATCCATAATTTTAAGCAAAACACTCTTCAAGTCTGTCAAGCACTGCCTCAACACTCTGCTTTACCTGCCTATCCTACACTCCACAGACCAGCCCAAGGACATTAAACTCTTCTTCAGTGAAACAATGCATAAAATCCAACAGCAAATTGATAATACCAAGCACACTCCTACTAATAGATCTACCCCTTCTTGTAGACTCTGTAATGGTCCTACTTCAAAGCCCTATTTCCTATACATCTCACCAACAAATTCAACCCCCTCAAAATCACTTCCTATGAAGATGATGTCTTACCCTCATTCTTCAACAAAGTTCTCTCTGTGAAGCTCTTTCCCATCTACTCACATCTAATCGCCATTCTCAACAGCTCCCCCACTTAAGGCATCTTCCCAGAAGCTCTCCAGACAGCCCAGATTCTCCCAATCCTAAATAAACCTACATTAGACACTGATGTCCTTCTCAAATATTGGCCAATTACTAACCCACCCTTCATCAGCAAGGCCATCATAAAATCAATGTTATTCACATTGTGCACAACTACCAATCTCACTTCTGATCATGCTGCAGCATGGAAACTACTACCTTACAGAGGGTCTAATGTTGCTGGTCGCTCAGCTGCCTTCGGGGTAAATGATCATCTCACTGCCATCTTCACTCTGGAGTCCTGAATGTTATTCACTGGCAATGTCCTTCACTGTTTTTCCTCCCACATTCTGAACCGACGCAAGTTAAGTCACGTGGCCACATCCAGGTCACCAAAATATCGCTATATCCTGTAGTTTCTGTCTGTGCTCCACAATGTCCCCTGATACCTCTTCATGGTGCCCCTGATGACTCAACTTACAGAAAGCAGCATCCAAGTTCACCAGTATGCCAATGATACACAACTCTACTAGAAAGTCTTCTCCATTCCAGACATTCTGCGCCTCTGCCTACACCTCAACCACAACTGAGTGTCCAATCACTACAAGAAACTCAACCCCACCATGATTAAATCCATGTTTGCTCCTTGGAAAAGCAATCAAGAAGTAGTGCACACCTTTCCCAAAGACATGAACTGTGATTGATGTATACCCAAACTTTCACTAAATGCCAAGTCACTTGCCAATAAATCAAAGACAGCCTGATAACAGCTCTTTCTTCTAAAGACAGTGAAACCATTTCTTCATAAATCGACTTCAGAACTGCTGTACAAAATAGGCCTGTGTGAAATATGAGTAACCACAGCATAATTGTAGGAATGTTGTATTAAGTTTGTTTCATGAAATACCTAAAGTTACACCATTCTTGTTTTTTCATTTTTTATGCACTTCTTTTGTGTGTGAGTGTGTGCGTGTGTGTGTGCGAACCATTCTCAGAATCATGCCACCCCAAAACCGCATGACATTGTACCATGACCTCATGAAATGGTTATGCCTAGTTTAGGCACAGAGCTTCCCTGAACATTACTGCAGGAAACAAGGAAGCCAGGTTATAAAACGTAGCTTCAGTTCAGGTGTTATAGGCTAGTTTATCCCTTCAAGTGGCTAATAAGAAAGCCAGGGGATAGAACTGTGACTGGATTCCAATATACTTGTATTCTAAATTATTGACTTGGTGTTCTGTGGTAGTCTGTATTTAAAGTATTTGCTAGTATGGCAGTGTGACTTATGAAACAGTGTTCTAGCATATCTTATATTTTTGTGTGTTTAGTTATGATAAGTGTAAATCAGAAAGGATATTAATGGCATTTCCATTTTGAAAAGATGTAACCTCTGTTGTGGGCCTGCTGTGGGTGTGTCAGTTCAGTTGATGATTTATTTTAGGTTTCAGTGTGGTTTAGTGACTTGGTTCAAGAAGGTTTTTCAATAATTTGTATTACTGGTGGCACTTCATTCACTGTTTTAACTCGAAATGCACACATTCAGGATTTCTTGCTGGGGCCCAATGTGCTCCCTACCTGGTCGCCAGTATTGAAATCTCAGTAACAGGTAATATAAGTGAAGCATGTCCCCATATATTCGCATATTGCTGAGACTCTATTCTTGTTTAGCAGTTTCAGTGGGATTGCATGTGCCCTGAAGGATATTGGTTCTTGCTTTTTCAGTTCAATGTGTCACTTAGGCATTGTGTTTGTATGAGACAACATGGTGTCGTTGTTAAACAGAGCTGCAGAGGAACATGTTGAATGGAGCGCTCAATACATTTGACTATCCCCCATCGCTAAAAGAAGAGAAGCCAGGCGAAGCAAATCTTTTTTAGAAGTCACTGCTGGGTAAGCACAATTTAAATTAAAGCCTAATGATGGGCGTCTTATCAGCCCTCTGATTAATATGCTTATTCCATGATTAAAGCTATGAAATCAAATTAACTAGCTATGAGCGTTATGAAGTTCCTTAGTGTTTACAAGAGGAAAGTCTTGAGTTGTTAATGAATGGTGCACTTTTTTACTTTGGCATAGGAGGGAACCTGAAAGCTAAGGGCCAGAAATCTACTAAACTTGTGTTTGTTTTATGATGTGAAGCACTGCTGGAGTGCTGTTAGGACATAGGGCCTTATTTAGGAGCCCTTTACGCTGTGGTTGCGTCAGTTTTTGTGGTGTTGCGGCGGTGTAAAATATGCACCACACTGCAGACTATGTAACACATCTAGGCAGATGTGTCCCTTTGAAAACCCCTGTGCTATATTATACCTGCGTCAGTTATAATGTATGCAGGGTGGGTGTTCCCTCGCAAAAAGGCTCATAGTAGTAGCAGAGTGAAATCTATGAGAGGTCACCACACCTTTTCTAGGACGCCCCTGCGTCAAATTCTTTTGCCTGCTTTACAGCGTAAGGAGTGATGCAGGCCCTTTCACGTGGATCTTGCCCCATGTAAAAGGACACATTGCTGTAGTTGCGTCTGCTTTCAGACACACCCGAGCAATGCACCACTTTTGCGCCGACAGGCAATTTCAGGAATAGTGACATATCTGTAAATCCTTGCGACAAGGGGCGGCATACAGTAAATACGGCGCATCCACGGTGTCACAAGGAGGGTGCACTGAAAAGAGTTGCATTGCTGTTATTACTCAGCAATGCTACACTTTTCATAAATGAGGCATTTTGTTTTCAAGTGCCTTTGAGGAATGCAATGGGGAGGGTGCATCAGGGTGGATTTAAACTTGCATTATTGTCACTATTCTGCCAAAAAATTTAAACATTGAATAGAAACATATTGATGCACATTTTAGAAAAGCCTGATGTCTGGAGTACAGAATAGCTAATACCACCTTGGTAAATTGACATTTAATCACAAGTGCAGGCTGTTCGTAGTAATGGAGATGAACTGCAGTCGAAATTGAATCTCTATGCGGCAGCACAGCTTTTAAAATGTAACTTAAAAATGTTCAAGGTCCTGAAAATATGACCTTATCAGTTGTCCTTCATGACAGGCCTGCCCGAAAAGATTCAGCGATGGCTTGAGGTTGAAGAAGGCACATCAGTGTCAAAACCTTGCTGAGAGGAGTGTGAAACAAGCCTGGCATCACTGTCGAAGTTGTCACGCTAAATCATCTGCTTTTGTGTAGTGCTTTGAACCTGGGTGAACTGGCTGCACAGAGGTTCACGAGAGCACAAAACTGAGCCTGATCATCAAGAAGAATGAAATATCTATTTGCATAAGGCATATAATTACTTATTTCTCCTATCTTCTTTAGCCAGAAACCAACCATCTTCTTTTATCTTATACTGAATTAAATATGCATTCCATTCGATAACTTTATTTCGTCCACATCGGGCCATAATAGCACATTACTAAATACATACAAATAACAATCAAGTTAATAAATAACATAAAACAATACAAAACAGTCATATATTCAACATTTTACCAAGTTAAAACTATGCTTTAGCCATCCCGTAATAAAAACAGAATTGAAGTTCCGTGAAAGTTATCGATATTAATCACCAAATTAATAAAAAATTCCAAATACCCAGTTATATCAATGCCTTCATAAGTTTATTTTAACAGGCAGGCAAGTATACAACTCCACAGATAATTATTATACAAAACTCCTACGCTTATGCCACATCCCGTCCAAAAAGCGCGAGACAGCGAGAACAATAGTGGGATGGGTATCATAAATTACCCATCGTTTGCGGGATGCATAATATGCACGGCAGATAAAAAAGACATGGATTTCGGACTCTAACTTATATTTACACGCTGGACATTTGTTATTCTTTTTGTTGTCCCATTTTCTAGTAAACTGCGTAAGAGGGAGAGTCCCCAATCTAAATTGCATGTATAATTTCCTGGCCGCAGGCGGGTAGATCAAGTCTAGAAACTCTTCTTTTTTATATTCCGCTTTCACTTGGAGAAACTCTATTGACAAGCAACCAACAGTGGAACTTGCTTGGAGGGTTAACAAATTATGGTGCCTATAATGTCGCACCAGATGATCTGCCCTAGTTATTGATGGGCACGCTAGATCCAGTGCTTCCCAGAGCTCCAGCCTTCCTATTCTATTACTAAAAGCCCTAATGTGACTAAGCCATGGGATTTTCTTGCTGCTCAGAGTTGGCAAAACCTCCCTAAATTCATCTCTGTAGGGGGACAGTTCTGGTACTACCCATAGCCTTCTCCAGTACATACGTGGCCTTAGAGCAATTTCCTCATCAATGGGTAATAACCCCAGATCCATGCAGAGGGGTACTAAAGGTGTACTAGGCAGAAGTCCCACCAAATTCCGTATGAATGCGTGCTCAACCTTCATGAGGTTGGCGGGCCTACATTGCCCCCACAGTTCAGCCCCATATAGGGTAGCCGCCCTGGCCTGTACTTTATAGATTTCAATAATAGGGGCAGCTGGCCTAAACTTGGACAGTCTGTACATTTTCATTATCCCCTCCCGCTAATTGGGTTAACTTTAGGGAGGCCCTTGCTAGTTGGGTAGCCCACTCCAACTGTTCCGATAAAGTGATGCCGAAAATACTCGAAAGTCTTCACTCTCTCCAGGGGAGTGCCATCTAATGATGGATTCGGACGTGTAGACCTGGGAGGGTTGAAGATCATAAATTTGATTTTAGATAGATTGATCTCCAGACCTCTCAAGATACAAAAATCAGCGAAGCCATCCAGAATGCGTTGGATGCCCGTTGATGTTTTGGACAACAACAAAGTGTCATCCGCGAACATCAACACAGGTATACTCCCCGAGACTAACCTTGGAGCATCGCTATCTTTTAATTAAATATGCATTTTTGCATTTCGTGTGTCCTTGGCTTTAGAAATCAGATAGGACTTACGCCATTATCAGATTATAAGCATAAAGCCACTGTAACTACCTACCTGCAAAGGCTTTGCGAATATCCATCAACCTGCTAGTCTTGGGTGTCTATTGCCTTTCCCAGGTTGCCCTGTGTCAAATTGGGTTTTTGCTTAAGGAGGGGGGGCTACTCAAGCAACAGCCACAATCTTTGTCAGGGTGAACAACAAAAAGTCACTAAATTAGCCTGTGCTGAACTCTCTGGCAGCTTGGCACAAAAGCAGTCAGTCTTAACTTAGAGGCAATGTTTATGCAGCACACAAATGGCAATAAAGTAAAAAAATAATGAAGAAAAATCCCACATCAAATTAGAAAATGTGAGTAAAATGTAATACATTATTTGACACCAACACGGCAAGATTCCAATCAGTAGAAACTGATGTGTGCCATTTCAAAGATTTCAGGTAAGTATAGCGCCTAAAACACAAAGTGACACTTGCGGTTATCTGGTCATGTGAGACAGGGTGAAAATCAAAAGTTCACGCCAACTGAAATGGAGTGTGGGCTGGCTATAGAGACCAGGTTAGTCCCTCTGAAAAAGATACCTTCTAAATTCCAGCACAAAGAGTTCTGTTTGCTCTGGAGGAGGCTGCGAGGAGCAGGGAGCACATCACAGATGTTTGGTGCTGTAACATGAAGAGCAGGTCAGGTGTTGCAGATGATCGTTGCTGTATCTCAGAGATCCTGTGAGCTGCTGCAGATGGTGGTTGCGGGATATTCACATTGGTGGTGACCTCAGGCTGTACTTCCTGTAGCATGAAGTACAAATCTCGCATTGCAAGTTGTTGGTGGTCACTGTAGTGTGAAGAGTTGGATTCACTGGAGGCTCGTATTGGCGTGGGCAGCAAGATCTTGGTGCTAATAGGCCCTATCACAGTTGTGACGAACCCAAGACTTCAGATTTTTTCTTTTTCTTCAAGGAGGTGCTCTACTGAAGCCACACCAAGTGTTGAGGACCTGTGTGGCACCCCTGGGGGACCAGAAATTCAACTTGCCCTAGCAGAGGCCAGCAGGGCTCGGGCCAGACCAGGTTCAGATCTAGGCAGGTCCAGTTACAGCAGGTTAGCTGAGTAGTTGCAGCGAGGTACTGGAGCTTCTTGTCTCTCTGTAGCTCAGAAACAGAGCTCAGCCAGCTGACCTTTGTAGTCTCTTCAGCTTGGGATGAAGGTTGCAGGTCGAGTCGTCCTTCTCAATAAGTACGGCAGGCCTCATGTAGCAGAACTGTGCTCTGGCAGCAAGGTAGTCCTTCTTCTGTAGTATCCGCAGGTCCAGAAGTGTGCTGAGGAGTGGGTCTGACGGTCCTACTTGTATACCTGGTGCTAGGTTTGAAATGAGAGAAGGGTCTGGAGTTTCTCCCCACAGAGGATTTTTGCAATTTCCTGGCTCCCTGCCTTGGTCCCAGTTGGTCTGCAGTCACAGTAGTCTAGTGTGAAGTTCTTTGTGTGTGAGCCAAGGCACTGTCTTTGAAGCACAATTGTGATATATTACAGCACCACCCCCTCATCAAGTCAGAATGACCAATTCTGCAAAACCCTACGCCCTCTATTGTGATAATCACTGGGAAGAATACATAAAGGCCACCTTCCAAGTACACCTAGTCATGTGACCCAGGAAACAATCTGCAGATACCAAATCGTTAGGACAAGAATATGCCAACTTTCCAAAATTGCGACTTAAATTCCGACTTTACCATTAATGATGGTTTTAAATTGTAATTTTTCAGATACCAAACATGATATTCCTACCTTTTCCCGCACAAGTTATCACTTAATAAATGTAATATGGTAACCCAAAGTTATCCTATAGGAGCGGTAGGCCTTGCAATAGTGAAAAAACAAATGTGAGAGTTTTTCACTACCAGGACATGTAAATCTTAAAATCAAAGTGTCCAGCTCTAAAACACAATGTATCAGGGCTTAATTTGAGCTGGTGGTTTCCTGTGCTAAGTATCAGCACTTAATTGCCAACACCAGCACTTACGACAGTATGCCACATGATGGCGGTGTCAGTCTAATTTAGAGACTAAATTAACAACAGTGGTTTACTAATTCAATATACATTAACAATGACAAATCATGCCACCATAGCCTTTCTAATAGCTTTGCAGGTCTGGAATAGTCTGAATTGTCATGCTTGTAGGAGTGTGATGGTTAGTAGTTGTTGTGTTACTATAATTGTCAGTGCTTTCAGTGGCAAAGGGTGGTGCAAACGGAAATGGGCTCCGGACGAGGGCCTTGGCACTTACTTTTTTATAAATTAAGCACTGCAATACAGCCTGCCCTGTGGATTGTTAGGGCCTATACTTGGGGCAACTTATATGTATTAAAAAGGAAGGTTTAGGCCTGGCAAAAGGTTTATTCAGTCAGGTCGAAATGGCAGTTTAAACGTGCACTCACAGGCTTCAATAGCAAATCTGAGACATGTTTTTAGAGGGCTATTTAAGTGGCACAAATAGTGCTGCAAGCCCCCTAGTAGCATTTAATTTACAGGTCCTGTGTACATGTAGTACCACATTTCTAAGGACTTACAAGTAAATTAAATGACCAATTGTGTGTAATCCAATTTTAGGCATGTTTGAAGGAGTGAGCACAAGCATGTTAGCAATGGTTAACAATGGCAAAGTGCCCAGAGTCAATAAAGCCATCAAAAAGTGGTTCAGAAACAGGAGGGGTGAAGGCCGTAAGTTTGGGGATGACAGGGCAGAGAGCACCAGGTTTAACAGGTCCAACAGCCCCCTTTCTGTAATGTGACAGTCTGCTCCTCTGAGCAGATGTATTTAAACAGAAATGTTCACTATACATGTAGTTCATTCATTCACTATACTTTTGAATACTTGTACAAAATCTCAACTGATCAAGAAGAGGGGAAAGAAATTCTAAAGATTAGAGAAGGTTTATCAGAAATATTAAATGTACTCCGAAATCGACAGGAAGAAAAGGTGACATTGAATCCACTAATCAGTAATGGAGATCTTACCCCTCAAGAGCAGGCGGTATACTTGAACAGCACATAGCCTACAAAATGGAATGGGCACTCAACGTGGGCACAGCGGGAACTACCATCTTTGGAAGGCATACCCTGGGGTGATTTTCCATGAACTAAATCACTCTACTAGTACTCAATTCCGAGAGATATACAGCCGCTTGCACATTGACTTCTGTCCAGATCATGAGGCCGTTTTGATGTCCTGAATCATCATAATATTCTCAGGGTCCTGTATCGCTTCCCCGACCTGGAACACTTGAAGTCAGGGGATCTTCTGTCTACTCACTTTATGCTCAGTAGTAACCCACAATTTGGTCCAACCGCAGCTGTATGAAACAATATTTGGGAAAACTGATGATTTACTGTACTATAAAACTGGCTGAAGAGAGGAATTATCCACACTTCCTCAAAGAGTATTCCAATCAATTCTCCAGAGTCCCCCCAAATAACGTCCTGAAAAACATGACCTTCTTCAAAAGGCCCGAAAAGAACATGGGCATTAATGACTTGGCAATAGCTGCTCTGTGAGACAAGGCCAAGATGAACGAATGCATTTATTTAGCACTAGTGATTGTGCTGCAAGCTACCACAACAAAGGATTGACACTGGCAATCCTGACTCAGGTAGTGATAACATCAGGCAAACCATTGAGTGCCTGAAGATATATTCATGGAACATTGCCAGGTGGGACAGGCAAGAAAATAATTATAGCCAGGAATTATACAATTCTTTGAATTTGTATGACATTATCTGTCTGCAGGAAACCTGAAAAGTTATGGTTTTTCATATCCAAAATTACTTATCATTAGGTATACCAGCTATTAAATGTTTGTGGGTAGGCCGAGTGGTGGTTTGTTGGTACACTTGAAATTCTGCCTAGTGGTTTCAAACAACCTCACTACATATGGGACCATAAATATTCTGGCAATCTTGGTAAAATGTGCTACTTGCACACAAATCCACTTGATTAATATATATATATATATATTCCTACTCGATTAAAGATTTGATGTAGAGAGGAGGTAAGGCAGCTGTTGAAGGTCGAAGAACCAATATTCGGCATCTTAACAAAACAGAACATGAACATAAATGGGCTCTACACCTGAACTCCTTGATGGCAACCTCCGACCCATACTCATAGCAGTACAGGCACGAGGTCAATTTTGGTAAATACGTACTCCAGCCTCTACATGGGAGACTGCCTTACCTAAAATGTTAATCTTACCTTGTCTCTTATACTACTTCACTAACCTCCCTGCAGTTTCTTCCGAGAACTTGATATACTGCTGGTGGCACATGCGGCCGATGTTGGGTAGCTCTGAATAAATTGCAGCTGCCTGACGGGCTGTCTGGGTGCCACTTCCTTTGAAGTTTATTTTGTGGCAAGGTAAAGGTCTGCCTCGATATCCTGGGACCTACTCCGCATCCGACCTGAGACCTTGGCATGCACAGTGCCTAACCATAGATGGAGACCTCTTTTCTGAAGGCCACCTTCTGTTGTTTGACCAACTACAGGCAGACTATATTCTTCCACCAGACAAATTTCTCAACTGTTGACAACTACAGGCCTCACCCTGTGGTCCACATGACACGAAGTGTCACCTGTTCTCACCTACTTCCAGTCGCTCCATCAGCATGGGGGCTGGCAGTCATCTGATCACATGGATCTACAGAGCAATACAAACTCACACAGGGACCTCCCTGAATTCCTTACATGTCAGATGGGAGGATGACATGGGGAGAACATTGAACGATACAGAGTGGGACCAGGCACTAGCCTTTCTACAAAGCATCTCTAGAGACCCAAGATTTAAAAATATACAGTTTCACATTATTCGCTGAGCATACCTAATCCACGTGCAACTTCATTGCTATTTCCACACAGCTGACCCTTGATGCCCCTGCTAGCAGACCAGAAATGAGCCCCTCGCCACATGCATTGGTCCTCCCCTGCCCTTGCCTCCTACTGGAGTAGAGCCCATGCCTCACTGCACAACATTACTGAACTTGCTAGTTACTGAACGTGCCGATATATCCACTTGAGAAGCCTGCGCCCTAGGCATATTCAAAAGATGGAAAAAACAATCCGTAAAAACTCACTTTTGAGGGTTTGCCCTCCTTCTCGTCAAGAGGACACGCACTATACAATGGAAGGTCCAAAATACATCCCAACTGGGGGTTGGCAGAACACAATGCACAAGTGGAAAACAGCTGAGTGAGCAGCCCTCCTTTACAAAGAAATGCAACATCTTCGCAAGCGCCCTATAGCCCAAGAATGGGACATGCTTCTCACCCAGTTTATTCATAGTAGGTCCCCAAATAATTCTTCTCCCTAAGACCGCTACCATCATGCACTGCCCTGTGCTCCTCACAATCAGTCCTCATCTGCACATTCCCGAAGACCCTTTCTTATCATTTTCAATTCTGCCAAACATACGTAATAGACGCACACCAGACCCCTCACCCCAGTCGGCCAGCACTGCTTTCTGAAGCTCTCTTTCGATCTTTCCCTGCTCTGGCCCACCAAAACTACTTGATATGCCCATGCTTACCCTTTTCAATCCTGCCCCCTTCTATTTTGAAGTTATATGTTAGCATACATTGCATTTTGGGTCTTGAGAGCATGATAATACTGTACAAGCTGTATATCCTGTATTTGAAGTAATATTTATGTGTACTGTCATCTGATCACACTTATGTTTGATTTCAAAATTCCCTGTTCAGGGATTTTCTTGTCACAACTGTATGATTCAATTTTAAAATGACTCCAATAAAACTTTTTTTTTAAAGAATGCAAATGGGCAGAGTTGCACACTGCAATAGTCACCAAACCAATAAAGATTTTAGAGCCATAGTTAGTAAGGTGACTAAAACCATTATTGTGGGGTGTGAATACCATATAACATATAAACAATGGAAAAAGCACCTGACAGCGCCCTATGAGATTCTTGAAATGGACAAGAAGAGTCCAGTAAACCATGAAAACTGTGCCCAACTTAGAATTAGTCATATTAATACCATGAAACTAATTTAAAATTATAAAGCCTCATGGGCTCCTAGTCATAATGGGCTGCCATTTCCTTAATAAAGCTTAAGCCCAAAAAATTGTGTGGAATTCTAACAGCTATGTTTAATTCACTCTTATACTCGGGCCTGGTGCTACCTTCATGGAAAGGAGCAATCGTCAATCCTATACATAAAAGAGGCCCCAAAAATTTGCCAAGCAGCTATTGCCTCACTGCCCTGCTGGATGCAGATGGAAAATTATTTGCTAAACATCTATCATCTTATCTACAGGTATGGATAGAAAAGTTACAAAAATTAACTTTCCATCAGACAGACTTTCATGCCAACTGCAGTACATCAGATATTATCATGGTCCTGACCATGATAGGGCAGAAAGCCTGTACCTAGAAAAACAACCTTTGCGCTTGCTTCGTAGATTTATCAACAGCCTTTGATAGGGTTAACAGAACTAAGTTATGGAGGAAGTTTCAGGAGTGGGGTTCCCCCAAGGGATTTTGCACCAGCTAATAAAACTTCACAGTGATGCATGGGTTAGAGTGAAGATGTTAGATAGTCTTGGTCTTTTATACCCAAAATTCCCACACAGGATAGCTTAAGGCAAAGGTGCATTTTGGTCCCACTTCTTTTTAACCTGTGCATGTCAGATTTAGCATATGTACTTATTCATAGCCTAGATGATGCTCCTAAGCTAGTACAAACTAAAGTCCCTCTTTTAGCTTAAGCTGATGATTTGGACACCCTGCAGACAACCTAGATTGGCCTTCAGAGGCAACCAATCGAACCCAAGCATAAAATCAATTAAACAACCTTTTTATTAATATCACCAAAACCGATGTAATTTCTTTTAGCCAAAATAATTAAACGTTTGTTTGGAAGATGTTTCATTAAAATAAAGTCAGTCGAGGAATACCTGTATTTAGGATTTGACGCAGATGAAATCTTCACGCCAATAGTCATGTGGAGATTAAGAAAAATTGGAATACTTGTATTCGCTAATCTCTAAGAAGGTTTCCCACTCTCTATGAGGGGGGAGCACTAGGTCCTCTAGTGGTTGTCATAAAGGCAAAGGTTATCCCTGTTCTTTTATACGGGCTCTAATGGGGACAAGTTAATTTATGAAAAGTCTAGATGTCATGTTCTTGAATTGTATTCGAAAATTATTTTGCTTAGGGCAGTTAGACCCTTAATACCGCATAAGGCTAGAATTAGGTTTGAGGCTGCTATCACATACTTCTTTGAGGTGAAGGAAGCAGGAATCCACTCTTTAAGCTCACTCATTGCCAAAGCACTTACCACACACTGGGGAGGAGCATTCCTTATAGAAAGACAATTGGAAGACCTGCTGGAAGTATCTAAACTCCCCTCGATGGCGAATCTAGCGTCCATGCTTAGAGCAGCATGCATACTAGGGGTAAAAAGGGAGTGAGTAGGGACATTGACGCAGACTCCAGATATAAACATAGTCGACACACTGTAGACACCTTATCTAGCTTAAGGCAACCCTATTCTGATTTTAATCTGTGGCTCAGGAGAAGTTCCCATGAATACAATTTAGTTGTGTTTACCCCCCTTTTAAGGTTTTTGATGGCGCATGAAAATGAACGGGCTGTATTGACTAGTCGTGTAGGATGTGTCAGTTAACTGAAGAGTCCATTGAACGCATAATGTGCCTATGTCCCGCCCTACTAGACGCATGGAAAAAATACTTAAAGTCAATGTTTAATGCAGAGGGCATCAGAAAAATATCAGATGATGTATTAACCTGCTTCAAAGGTGGTATTGTGAAAACGGTGGGTAATCTTGTAAATTACTTGAGGCAAAGCATTAAGCTCTGAGAGGAAAATACTTGACCATGTATTTATTTTTAATAAGCGTCATTTTGAATGTTTTTTTAACTATCATTCTGTGGTGTGTTCACGATAAATATTGCATGTAGTTTTATGCAAACTTTAAACAGCACATTATACTACAACTGCTGTATGTAAACTGATTTATGAAAGCAAATTAAGTTTTCCTGATTTACAAAGTTCATTTCACATTTCATATAATGCAAATATGGGGGCTTTCTGTGCAAATTAATGACCTGCTTTTTTCCTTGCTGTATATTTTCGATATGGCGGGAACGTTGTGATTTTTAACACAATGCCTACAAGTTAGCTTAGAAAAATATGTGAAAAGCTGGCACGTAATGCAAATACTTGAAAGGAAAGAGAGCGTGTCTTATAACATTATATTATTGAAATCCTCTGAGACGGTGATCCGCTTGAAGGATTTAAACCTATCACTAAACTAGGTTGCTCTATGACATCATTGACCAATTGACCAAGATAAAAAAATGAATGTGATAATCTCCACAGACTGCCAAAGACAAACGCAGACACCCTTGGGCGATTCTATTCTAGTGATTTAATTATGCTGAGGGCTCTTGTTCCTCTCGCTGCTTCTCGAGATACAATTCACAGCACACAAACCTCCCAGGAAGCTTCTAATCTATTGGTATTTTAAAACTTTAGAACTCTCACGGAGCCCTACTTCAGAAATGCTGTAAATTAGGAAAGAGGTCTTAAGTTGTTTCTGAATTGCTTTAATTAAGTGCTCACTCGTATCAAGTGTCTCCTTCCAAGGACAAATTTGACTTGATACCAGGATATGAGGAGCGAGAATTATGGCAAATACAATACCTTAGCAGAGCCCGGCATGTAATGGTCTCATTAGATGAATATCGATCGCTTGAAAAGGAAAGCGCTATTTTAACAAAAATTTAAATCACCAACTCAGACAAGCCGTGCAATATAATGCATACCCAGCGTTTACAAATTCAGACCTTCAGACATTATGTCAGCATTTGACTCAGAACTGACCTGATGACCTGGGTGAACTTACTACATGCACTAATGACAGCGAGGTCCGCCAACATAATAAACATTTGCAATATTAATTTTGGAAAACCATTACTTCAGCCTCTGGGCGAAATGCTGTCAAAAGCTGTGTAAAGGCTGATGGGGGAAGAAATATGTATCAATGGAAGACAGCCGAAATATTTTGCTATTGCTTGCTTGTGCTGTGCAGAAGATCTGGAAGTATTCTTAGAGGGCCAAAATACAAGTATCCTTACATTTAATTACACATGCAAAAAAAATGCACTTGTAATGCGTCTATTTGTAAGGCCTGGTCTTGCATGTACAATACCCCATATACATCATGATTTGGTGGCAGAGATGCACATATCAGGAAAAAAGTAACTGCAACAAATTGGGGGCCGAGGTCTATGGAATAGGGTTCAGAAAATACTAGGGTTTCTTGGCATGTTAGTGAATTGCAGTCTGAGCATCACAATTTATCTGAATCAGTTTCAACATAAAAAGTTCACTGAATTTACCCTAGACAGACATCTGAACGTCTCTGGATATAGAAGCAGTGACAGCAAAGCTAAAGAATGATTGGTATCACCCTTAAGAGGAGGTAGGAGACAGCTGAGAGCACCAACAGCAACAGTGGAGCTGCTGATAGACATACGCGGGTAGCAGGCAAAGCAGTGCGATGTGAGGATCAGGGCAGTACTGAATAGTATTGGGCTTGTACAGGCACTGTTGACAGAGGCAGAAAAACACTTGGCGCCTCACTTATGAGGCTGTGCGTCACTTTTACGCCGCTGGTGCATCACATTTTGTGACAACAAAAATCCAACATACACCGTTCAAGAATATGATTTTAAAAGAGTTCTAGGGTTTGCGTCAAAATAATCTACAGTTGCGTCACGTTTAGCCCAAAGTACCTGTAGATGCAACAAAAGTTCCAAATGGAAGCAGCAGCGTTGAAAAACAAGCAATGCGTCACTCCTGAGACACTGGGGAGGCGATGCGACAGCCCCGCTGGACGCAGCGAGCATGTTGCAAGGAATCCGGTCTGTATGGGGAAGGATTCAATACCTTGTATGGATTCCTCTGTGCAGGTTCGGTAGGAAGCATCTCGCACAGGCACGATGCGATGATCTTCGGGACGGCGACAATCTCTGGTGCGGCGGCGATGCGCAGCGCATCGTTGTTCTTCTCCTCTCGCGGCCCCTTGATGTGATGGCTGTTCGCAGCGACGTGATGCGGTCTGCAAGCAAACGGTGTGGCGATCTCACCCAGCGACGACAGGCGCTGCGACGATCTCAATCTTCGCAGCGACGGGAATTTCTGCAGATTGTCTTTGTTTCTCCTTGTCTTGCTCCCCAAGCAGCAGGCACAACTTCCAGAGGCCCCACAATTGGATCAAACACTCTAGGAAGGGCAGAACTCATACAGCAGAGTTCAGGGGTTAGCTGGGGGTGAAGTCCTTTTGTTCCTGGGACTTCTTAACAGGCCCTTGGAGATCTCTTCAAGCAAGGGGACAAAGCAATAGCAGAGTCCTTCCCCTCTCCTTGGCAGCAAAGCAACTGCAGGTCAGTCCACAAACACACAGCAGGACAGTCCTTCCTCTTCAGTACAGCAGGACAGTCCTTCCTCTTCAGTCTTTCAGCTTTCTCCTTGGCAGAGGTTCCTTCTTGATTCCAGGATGATCTAGTTTTCTGTAGTCTGGGTAGCCCTTTTTATACCAATCTTTCCTTTGTTCTCTAGAGGCAGAGAGGCCTTGGCTTGGTCAGAACCAGTTCAGGTCACTTACTGAGCACTTTGCTTTTCTGTCTTCTCCTTTCCTTTCAGAGAGAGGGCTAGGGTCGTCAGCCACCCAGCATGAGGTGGAGCCAGCATTGTGGAAGGCATGCACAGCCCTATTCAGGCCCAGGTGCTATCCCCTCTCAGCACTTAGGATGCAGATGCAGTCATTCAGCCTAGGTCTGACTCATCCAACCACCTGGGGGCTCCCCAGGCCCTGTCACTCACAAACCAGACAGTCAATTCACAAACAGGCCAAGGCACACAGAAAGATCAGACAAGAGAGCAGTCACTTTCTAAAAGTGCTTTTCTCAAACACAGGATTTAAAAACCATCTGTCCTAAAAGATGTGTTATAAAATTCTGAGTTCAAGGATACCATACTTTAATTTTATATCTTGCTCCTATGGGAAGATATGCAGGTAAACATTATACACATCATTCCCCATTATAGCCTATGGGGAAGATGGCCCTCTCAATAGTGAAAAACGAAAATGGCTGGAATTTACTACCAGAGCATGTCACACACACTAGTACATGTTCTACCTTTCATATACACTGCACCCTGCCCAGGAGGGTACCTAGGGCCTTCTATAGGGGTATCCAATGTGTACAAAAAAGCGAAGGGTTATGCCTGGCCAGTGTGGACACTGGCCAGGACAGAATGGCAGTTAGCAACTGCACCCAGGCACCGAGGTGGCAGGGCTGAGACACCATTTTAGGGCTACTCATGTGGGTGGCACAATCAGTGCGCAGGCCCACTAGTAGCATTTGAATCACCAGCCCCGGCATACCTAGTGCACTTTACTAGGGACTTCCTGGTAAAACAAATATGCCAATCATGGACAACCAATCACGATAACAATTTATACAGAGAGCATATGCACTTTAGCACTGATCAGCAGTGGTAAAGTGCCCAAAGTCCTATTTCCAACAACCACAGGTCAGAAAAAATAAAGGAGGAAGAAGCAAAAAGTTTTGGAATAACCCTGCAAAAAGGGCCATTTCCACTAGGTTTTTGTTTTTTGACTTGGTGGTTATCTAAGGAAACCTACCAAACACAGACATTTCGGAAAACTAGACACCCGGAGGAGTCCTTGGATGTGTGGCTTACATGGATCCCCCTCCGTGTTCTTACCCGGAATCCCCTGCAAACCTAAAAAAAAATCACATTTTATCTCATTTCTGTGTATAATCAGCATGCCAGCACAATTTTTCTCCCACCCAGTATACATTCTCACTTGTGTGGGAGGCCCAAGTGCCTGTGACAGGTAGAGGCAAAAAATTTGTCCAATTTGAGGGGATATCACAGTGTGTTAATAACCACAATTTTTTTAAAATATGTTTTAGGGTGCTTTTGGCACCCACAAAAGTGAGGTATAATGTTTATCAGTAGACCGAAGGGAATGTTGGGTGGTAGGAAATTTGTGTTGGTGCGGTTCATGTTGCATTTTGGGCTGTAACCTTTCGTGGGTAATGGCTACCCACACAAGTGAGGAACCATTTTTATTGGGAGTCTTGGGGAAATGCTGGGTGGAAGGAAGTTTGTGGCTCTCCTCAGATTCCAGAGCTTTCCATCACACTAATATGAGGAAAATGTGTTTTTTGTAGACAAATTTTGAGGTTTGCAGTGGAATCTGGGAAACAGAACCTGGTAAGAGCTGCACAAGTCACAACATCCTGGATTTTCTTTTGTGCCTAGTTTTCAAAACTGTACAGGTTTGCTATGTTTTCCCTAGGTGCTCAGAATCCACACCTAGGCACATTGTAAAAAAGGCTCAGTTTTCAGTGGAAAAATGTTTTGTGTCCACGTTACATTTTGGGATGTTTCCTATCGCGGGTACTATGCCTACCCACAAAAGTGAGATACAATTTTTATTGGGAGACTTAAGGGAACGCAGAATAGTAGAACAAGTATTATTGCCAGGTATTTTGGTATGCATTTCTGCCCTTCAAATGTAATACAGTGTGTAAAAAAGAAGCAGTTTTGAAAAATGCCTTTTTATTCACATGCTATTATGGGCACCCACAAATTCAGAGATGTCCAAATAACCACTGCTTCTAAACTCCATATCTTGTTTCCATTACAAAACCACCGAGTTTAAAAAAAAAATGTATTAAGCCTGTGAATATCCGGATGTGTATTGGCACTGAAACTAAAAGTAAGCCCAAGGGATCATGAACAAATTCTGGAATAGCCAGGTTTTAAGACTCTTTCTGAAGGAAGCTAGTGAACTTGCTGACCTAATATGCATTGGAAGCGTATTCCATAATTTGGCTATACCATAATCAATGCTTAGACCCCGCCCCAACTGGAGGTGCGAATCCTAGGAACCATCATGAGCCTAGCATCAGTAGAGCATAGCGGTCTACCAGGATGATACCCATAGAAAATACTTTTTAAGAATACGGGTCCCTTGGTATTCAAGCCTTGATAGGCTAATTATAGCATGTTAAACTTGACCCAACTTGCTACAGAAAGTCAATGGTGTATCCGGATTTCCATAGAGACTGACTCGTGTTTAAGCAGATTTAATAGGAGCCTTGCGGCTGCATTCTGTACCATCTGCAGCTTTTTTAGATGTTGTTTCTGCATATTCTGATACAATACATTGCAGTAATCTACCTTTGAGAGCACAAGTGCAGTCACAACCATCCTCCTAGAATCGATAGGAATGTATGGAAGAATCTTCTTCAGTTTCTTGATCAGATAAAAAGGTAGCAGAGACAATAGAGTATGCTGTGAGTACGCTAGCTTGTTATCAATCAGTACCCCTAGATTTTTTGCTTTTACTGCTGGTTTTGGTAATTCTCCCATCTCAATAGGCCAGTGGTGGACGTAGCCCTTTTTGCAGGGTCCTCCCTGAACTTTTTGCCTTCCTCCTAGCCTTTTGTCTGACATGGCGTTGGTGGTTCTAGGACTCTGGGCACTTCAGCACTGCTGTCCAGTGTAAAGTGCGTGTGCTCTCTGTGGACAACATAGCAAGATTGGTCTACACCTGTTTGGCATATTTAATTTACCTGTTACTCCCTTGTAAAGTGGTACCCCAGATACCCGGGGCAGGTAAATTAAGTTCTATAGGTGGGCATGCAGCGCTGATTGCGCCACCCACCAAAGTAACCTTTCCAAACTGTCTCAGGCCTCTACCATCGCAGGGCCTGTGATTGCAGTGTTACTGCCGCTGTTGCGTGGTACCTAAAGTGTGTGACATGTCTGTGACCCCCCCTTTTACTGCATCTCACTCACCCCTAAGGGAGGCACTAGCTAGCCCTATTGGCAGGGTGCATTGTAGGTAGAAGGTGTGACATGTCCTGGTAGTGACAAAACGTCCTTTTGGTTTCTCACTGCTGTGAGGCTGCCTTCCCATAGGAATGCATTGGGGATTCCCTGATAAGTGTTTCAGTGGTAATTCCTGATATGAGAGTGTGGTCACGTTTGGTATGGTTGGAATAGTAATAATAAATGCTGTGCAATGGTGTGCACAGATTTATTATCACTATTTTAGAAATGCCAATTTTAGAAGTTGGCATTTCTGTGTCATGTGTGTCTGCCTGCCTGATGTGGATTGCATTTCTAGCTTTGGAGTGACAGGGGCTGGTGAGGTGTGTGTGGCTCCAGGAAGGGCAGGGTGAGTCAGCGCTAGGCTGAATGGGAGATCTGCATTTGGAGTAGTGGGAGGAGTAGTTCCCTGACCTGAATAGGTCTATGCCTGCCTAGGTGAATGCCGGCTCCGCACCCCTTGTGGTGTGTCTGATGACAGAGCCCCAACCTGAAAACTGAGGGTGGGAGCCTTGTAAGCAAAGTGCTTCACACCCCCCACCAGTTGAGGCCGTATTTCCCCAAGCCCTCTGACAGGGCAGACAAAGGAAAATGTAGTATAGATATTGGTGCTGTGACCCCAGGTAGTGCTGTGCTTCCTGGTGCTTTGGGACTTGCTTCTGCTGGACCCCACGAGAAACCGCCACAAGGGCTTGCCTCCCTGGGCCTAACCTTTTGCACTGGAACTTTGGGCTGAGCGCCTTGTGAGTGCTATATTTTCTCCCAAGACAGGAGGAGCGTGGGTGGCTTGCAGCACTGTGCTGCCTGAGGATTTAGAGGGCATCCCGGCATAGGGATTCCCCGAGTTGCTGGAAGGAGCGGGAGCCCACCCCGCATGGCCACTGCTTAGAAGAGCGGGAGCCTACCCCACATTGGTGTGCGGTTAGAGGCGGGAGCCCACCCCACCTTTATGCTACAAGAAGTGGGACGCACCCCACATGCTGATGCCTATATTGTCGAGCGGGTGCCCACCCCGCATTTTGTGCTCCTCAAAACCAAAGCAGGAGCGGAGTGAAGCCGCTGCCGAGAGCCAGTACAGGAAGTCAGGCAGAGTCGGCAGCCTCACCGGGGCGAGGCCATGAGTGAAGGGCTGTGCCAAAGCAGGAATCTCCTGGAAGGCCGAGGAGAGCCACACTTGTGTCTTGAGTCTCGTCGTGAGACACCAGAGAGCAATACCAGACTGCCCATTTTTGGGCAGCAAAGGAGAAGAACCCAAGTAAGAAAGCTGTAGTTGGCAGCGGTGCCCCAAGACCAAGGAGTCCTGAGTCAGAAGGACCATGCCAAGTGAAGTGGCAGAGAAGTCGCAGAGAAGTTGCTCCCTTCTGTTCCACCCCAGAGGACCCTGACCGGCGACAATGATGATCAAACACTACTCTCAGCCCCGAGGAGTAGTGAGTGGGGTTGAGCTTCTATTTGTTTCCACCCGGGCCACGGGATGACGGGCCCTGCGAGCTTGGCACTATGCAACTGTTTTGCGTAACTGCGGGCAGTTGCCTGCGTGCCAAAGTCAAAGGTATCACTGTTCTTGCTGCAACTGCAGCCCAGGGGCAGGGAGTTGGGAAAGCCCTCACTTGGAAAAGGGCATTGCAGGGCGAGCCCAGGACAGGCCCCTGCTCAAGAGTGTAATAATTTGGGGATGATGACACTGGGTGGTGAGAAACCTGCTGAGGTGCTGAGGCCCCTGATGAGAGCACAGTAATGATGGGACATGGATGTACTTATAATACGTGGTACGTGTGTACTACTGGGAATGTATTGCCTCATGCCTGAAGAGTGGGTACGTTAGTGCCCTGTTGTTAATTAGGGTTTATGCTTATGAGGATGCCCAGTGTTTAGGCACAATGTGTTTATGCTTATGAGGATGCCCAGTGTTTAGTCATAATGTGTTTATGCTTATGAGGATGCCTATGCCTATGCCTAATGTGTTTATGCTGAAGGTGATGTATGCACCTAGGGAGTGTTACTACGGTGCACTCCTAAATGTGATTTATGCAAAATGAGTTTAGGTTGCTAATGCTATGCTGAGTACAGTAATTCGCCAGTAGTTACTGGTAGTGTTTTATTTTTTCTACTTGTGCTTGTGATGGTTCTGACAGTGGCCCGATTGGCCCTATCTTGTATATAATCCCTGAGAATATTGCCTAGTGCCAGGTGGCACAGTGTATATGGTGTGAATATGATCTAATGTTTTTTGGATAATACAAAGGCTCTTTTTTATATAACCTTGTGTGGAGTTTCTTTTTGGTGTGCCTAGTGTGTTGCCTCTAGGATAAGCCTGACCTCTAGTGCCAAGCTACCAAGGGGGTGAGCAGGGGTTATCTTCAGCATGTAACTACTTTGCCCTGCCTGGCTTAGGTACATGCCCCAGCCAACCAGAAATCCCATTTCTAACAGCCACCATAAGCCACCCCATCTGGGTTGAAGATTACCAAAGATCACTATCTCGGTTTTCTCTGAATTAAGCTTAGAACAGTGCTTGCCCATCCAGTTATTAATTTCCAGCATACAATTTTGAAACTGAGGTGCAGGGGAGGCTTATTCTAAATTAACAGCTACCACAATCTGTGTGTCGTCGGCATAAGAAGTTAAAGTGAAGCTGAATTTCTTGATCATAGGAGCCAGTTCCGACACATAGATATTAAAAAGGGATGGGCTTAACGACGAGTCCTGCAGGAAAAGTGCTAAACCTTTAACACCTAATTTTTCCAGGCGCAATTGTAGCAGATTATGGTCAACAGTATCAAAAGCTGCAGATAGATGTTGGAGAATTAGAGCAGTGGCACCACCTCTATCTATCACTGTCCTAATCTCCTCAGTAGCCTTAATTAAGGCAGTCTCTGTGCTATGTTCTGGACAAAAAACAAATTGGGAGGAATCAAGCAAATCGTTCTTTTGGACAAATTGAGCTAGCCGTTGATTCACAATTTTCTCCACTATCTTAGCTGGAAAAGGCAACCTTGCGATGGGATGGTAACTGCTTTGTTTTAATACGTCCACTTTTTTTTTTTTAATGGACGGATCGATGCAACCTTCCATAAGGCAGGGAAGAATCCTGAAGTGAACATGGCGTTAAAGATTTCCGTAAGAATAGGACTAACTTCATTAGTTATTCATCTCACAACTGCGGGAGGACACGGGTCCAAAGGGGACCCAGATTTAATTTCCTTAATATGTTTTTCCACTAACTCGCTAGATACCTTGGAAAAAGAAGAGGCCAAGAGCACATTTTTACCAGGGTCAATGTTAGGGTTCTCCTCAGCTAATTCATGCGAGAGGGTAGCCTCAAATGAAACATAGATGTTATTAACATAATTCCTAAAGGTATTAGCAATATCATCGTAGAAGGGTTGATTGCTTTCAGTGGCCGTTTTACTGGGCAGAGAGGTGAGCTTCTCAACTACCCCAAACAGTTCTTTAGTTGAGTTCTTGGATCTTTCTATCTACTTGGTGAAACAAGCCCCTTTTTCGTTGAATAGCATTGTTTTGTATTTAACCAATGCAGTCTTATAGTTGCTTTTTCCAATTCATCATATTTTACTCTTCAGAGTCTTTCTAGTCTGTGGCACTTTTGTTTTTCTAGTCGCAGTGCCTCTGTGAACCAAGGAACAGAGGGTAATTTGCAGTTACCTGAGTTTTTACAAGTGAGAACCTTAAGATTAAGTGCTTTGTTGAGTCAATCTGTATATTCGATGGCCATCAAATTTGGATTCACACTTAACGTAGGCAAAGATATACCTGGCTGAGTATGAAGCATACACTCGTCAATTATGTTCCAGGCTTTGTCGATGGTTTGGTGTGCTCTGCCAGTTATTACTGGTGCTTTTGAGATAGTATAATTAAAAAGAACTATAGAATGATCTGTCCATGTAAGAGGACAAATATCCTTTACTGCCAAAGTTAATTATGAAGTAAATATTCCAACTAACGTGTGTCCTGCCTCATGTGTGGAGTTGTGCACCATCTGTGATAGTCCTAGAGTCCCTAAGGTATCCAAAAGAGTAGCTGTGTCTTTATCAAAATTATCCTCTAAGTAGACATTAAAATCGCCCAGAGCTGTCGGCTCATTAGTGATGAAAATAGATTCAAGAAGAGAATAGAAGTTGTTAACAAAACTACTTCTTGAGCCGGGGGGCAATATAGAAGGATGCCTCTAAAGGTCTTTTTTGGATTTATTTCTTGGGCAAAATGAAGTGCTTCACAGTGGGGGTTACGAGCTGAGGAAAAGGTAGCTCCAAACTTCTCACAATAGATTATAGGTAGCCCACCTCCCCTCTTAATGGGTCTGTCCACCCTGAACAATAAAAATGCAGGGGGTGCTGGTATCACAAAACATGGGCCCGAGGCTGTGTTAGCCCTGGTTTCAGTCAGGAATAACACATCCAGATTGTATTGAGAGATGAGGTCCTCTATTTCATATTTATGTTTGGTTAGGGATCTACCACTGATAAGACCACAGCACAGGTCTGCCAAACCTGAGGTCTCTAGGTATTTCACATTAGACCTCTTGTATGCGGTCTGACATGCCCTGACCATCTTTTCTGCTGGAAGAAAGAATCCACATGCACAGCATAGGTTTCCTTGATACAGATTTTTGGCTCTTTATATTTTGCCAAATTGATTGCTGTACACACAACACAATGAAAAACCATTGCAAGGTGCAGCTCAATTAAATGCCTCTGAGTACCTCGGGCTCTTAGTGAACCTATAGCGTAATATATCCCCAAAACGAGAAGGTTCCAGCAGACATTACAGTACATGGCTTTCAAATATCTGTCATAGTTAGAAGAAGTTACAGTTGAAAATGTAGGCCCGGATAGCTGTTTTTTTCAACTCAATTTCAATCTTGTTTTATTTCAATAGTTACTTTCTGTAGGAAAACCTTGAAGGATCTACACAAATGTTCCCTTGCTGGTCTAAAAGCTTGCCAAAAAGTGCCCATCTGATGGGAAAGCCCCCCAACCTACAATTTACTTTATTCTCTTCTGTAAATTTTATTGTGATGTCAGAAATAATTTTATACAACCATTGTTTTTATCAGTTTTTTATTTCATTAGAGTTAGATAACATCTGTCATGCGTCTCAAATTTTATTACCTCTGCTATCATCAAAAGAAAGTCATTTGCCATGTATAATAGCCCAGTCTATGAAATCAATTGAGGATGCCTGCATAAGAAGCCGGTTTCGGTCCAATTTGTAAAGTAGAGAGCGTGTATTTTGCACTCTTCTACTCTTATGCCACATTCTTTTAACTTGCATATTTTAAAGAAAGAGAGATAAATCGATTGTTTGCTCAGTTATAATGATTATCATACTGTGCATCAATGTTCCATTCTGATGTTTCTTATCAATATTTCACTGATAGCCATACCATTTTATTTTTGTTTCTATTTTATGTATTGATATCATCCAGGTGACTATTTGTAGTTAGGAAATTTTATATTATTGTGTAAAATAAAATTGTATTCTGTTTTTTTATCTGTGTTTTGTGGATTGTAATGAACTAAATAAAGATTTATCTGACTGACACCTTGCTATATTCAGAATGTTATCTAGTTTCAGAAATGTAAAGCTTTCGGGGATCCATTATTGGTTTTATGCCCATTTCTGCCACTAATTGGAAGGAGGTTGGAAACGCAAAAAATAGGAAAATAGGCTATGTCCCAGTAAAATACCAAAACTGTGGAGAAAATTTGGTTTTCTGACAAATGTCTGCCTGTTCCTGAAAGCTGGTAAGATGGTGATTTTAGAACCGCAAACCCTTTGTTGATACTATTTGCAGAGAAAAATCCAGACGTTTTCTTCTGCATCACTTTTTTCTCATCCCCTGCAAAAAAAGTACATGCATTTTGGCTAATTTCTCAGTCCTCTCCAGGGGAATCCACAAGCACTGGATACTGGAAAACAAAAATGTACATTTGGAGTGGATACCTTCTGTGGACAAAAAGATATGAGGGCCTAAGCACAAAATACCCCAAATAGCCAAAACAAAGGCTTAGCGTGGGAGGAGCCTAGTAGAGACATGGTTAAACACTTTTATGAGCCGAAACAACAGCCGGGAAACATTGACATCACATCAAGCTGTAGTTAATTAGGGGGAATAAAAATATCCTATTGACTGAAATGCAATTCATTTTGTGATACCAAGATTCGTAAGTTGAAGATTCCCCCCTCAGATCTATTTGGTTAACAGCCATATTAACTCTGTCTAAAAAGACAGTATACTTCAACCAGATAATGAAAAGGAATCAGAGGTCCATAATAAATGAGTAATGACACATGATAATTATGAGATATGGCATAAACCAAGGGATTCTTGAAATCAGCAATATAGATTTTAGCGAACTTATACTGTGCAATGAAAAATGGCCATTTATATGGCTGATATTCCTGCATTGAATACATTCAATGTATTGACATTGTAAATTCTGATGATCAGTTGAACGTCACCACATCAACAAAAATGTGGTCAGCCATTTTAGAACTCAAAGACTTAGGAGCCGATTCCGATCTCGCTGGGAGAAGGCTCCATCCGACTCGGATCTGAAGAGCTTGCCAACCGATTTGTGCTCCGGGGCTCTGAGCGCCCGAGTACGATGTGAACAAGCGCTTACGGACACGGGCTGCTCGGAGCCCCATTGAAGTCAATGGGAGCCTGTTGTGCGACGCGTACATAGGCTCCCATTGACGAAAAAGGTAAGTTGCGCACAAGGGCGCCCCTGTAGTGGTGACGCTTCTGTGCCACCCGCACCATACACGCATGTGTAGAGGGGACCCTTGGGTCTCCCCCTGTGATCGACTCGTACGACTAAGGGTGAAGGGAGGATCCGGCGCGGACCCCCGAAGTCCACTTCGTGGAGCGTTTACATGTCGGAGGCTCTGATTCGATCCGGCTGCCTGAATCGTGCATCGTACTGGCTCGGTCGGAAATCATCTCCATTGCACGGCACAGTTTGCTTACGGACGAGACGTATGGAGGGGTTCGAACACGGAAACGATTCGGTTGGTGATTTCGAATTTCTCGCATCGTACTTGCTCGCTCGTACAGCTGTATGAGTCGGTCTGAAAACACGCGTACGGCTCACACTTTTTCCGCCCGGATCGCGTTTATAGCCCTTCCGAGCGAGATCTGAATCAGCCTCTAAGTGTATAAAAACATATGAGGGCAGTGTAAGAAAACCCTGCAGCCCAGGCCCAATGGGAGGGTGATAGGGGGGTGAAGTCCCAGAAGGATCTTGGGGCAAAAAAAAATGTTAAATACATTTTACCATAAAATTGGAGGAGAATCCCACCCTTTTTAAATAAGAATCTTAAGGGTGGATTAGGGCCCTGATTGATGCTGTAATTTCATTTTTAGGGGCGGGAAGCAGGTGGCCCCTTTCCAGAGCCTTATAGAGGACCCATAGAGGACCCAGGGACTATATTCCTGGGCTGGACTCATTTTTAGATGAGGAGGGTGCATGGCCCTCATCCCCAGGCCATCACAACGCCCCAGGGATCCCATACACTGGGCAGAACAAATGATGGGGAAGGGAGAACCCCCATCAATTTCTGGCCAAAGAGAACCCCAGGGCTCCTTCAGCCCCTGCCTACACCCCAGCCTGTACCATTTACCTTAGTGGTTTGCTCCTGTTGGGCAGCAGCAGCTTTTTCAGTGGGAGCAAACCTGTGTACCCTGCCTGCAAGAGTGCAGTCACAGAGTTTAAGTTCTTTCTGTCAGCACTCGTGTAGGCAGAAAACTGTAGTGTCCCAGGTTTTTGGGGTCTATGGCCCAGGTATGAGGTCCCACAGCCAGTGGCTGGAAAGGGGAAGAGGACCCCAAGCCCTTCTCCCACCAAAAATGCTTAGGACCCGGGGAGTGGGCTCTTGTGGCACACATGAGACTCAGGGAGGGGGGCCCCACACCGCTTTCCCAAAAAAGAAAACCAGCCCTGTGGGAGGGGTCCCCAGGGCCCTTAAGTGGCTTTAGGAAGGGGCCTATGCCCCACTCCCCTGAGTAAGTACTAAAACATCCACCATGCACAATGTTGTCTTCAATGATGTTGTCTCGGATGCTGCAGTGATCAAGGATGTTATAAAGGATGTCACAGAACATGTCATGAGTGAAGTATTATGAGATGTTATAAGTAGGGTTTAGTGAGGGGCACTACCAGCAATAACATGCTCCTCAGCAAATCAGCAAATAATAAATGAGTGGCTCTGGTTGCTTATTATTAATCACTTTTTCTTTTCTTTTTACATTTTTGTGGTTGTCCTGGTGCCCCCTGGAACATCTACATTTTTAATTTTGGTTGGGGCTAACAAAGGATCCCCTTGGCTCCACCACCCCAACCCAAACTCCAAATCTCCATCTGATCCTAAAGGGAAGTTACACTAAAAATACAATCCCCAAGTGACCCAATGGGAGAGATATTCCTTGCAATAGTGAAAAACAAAATTAGCAGTATTTCACTAACATGTAAAACACAATAGAACACACTGCACCCTGCCCATGGGCTGCCTTGGTCTTACCTTATGGGTGACTTACATGTAGTAACAGGGAAGATTTGGGTCTGGCAAACCGGTGCACTTGCCAGGCCAAAATCGCATTTTAAAACTACACACTCAGACACTGCAGTGGCAGGTCTGAGGCATGTCCGTAGGGCTACTTATGTGGGTGTCATGATGAGTGCTGTAGGCCCACTAGTAGCATTTGATTTACAGGCCCTGGGCACCCTTGGTGGACTTTACTAAATCGAATATGCCAATCATGGATAAACCAATCATCAAGACAATTCACACAGGGAGCATATGCACTTAAGCACTGGTTAGCAGTAGTAAAGTGCCTAGAGTCCTGAACCCAACACAAACAGGTCATTAAAAATAGAAAGAAGAAGGCAAAAAGCTTAGCATCAATCTTGCAAAAAGGGCCAGGTCCAACAGTGGTGGTAGTTCAACCCCCTACAAATTGTGCTTGATCTGAATGCATCAGAGTTCCAACTGCCTTTGCTAATCGTTTCACCAGTATTTTCCTCAACATTATTATTATTAATCATTAATGGCGCTCTATATTATTTTAATTCTGGTGGGTCCTTCCCTGTCTTGAGGAGAACCACTTTCCTTCCCTGATGGCTTCATTCTACGTTTCTAAGGGTGGCAGCTGTCCAACAAGTTCCTAATAGAATTTGACTGTGAGACAAATTTTCCAGCGTTTCCCCATTTACCATGTGACACATGGCTCATGGTATGTCCTTTACATACATACATAGTACAAGTTAGGAATTCCAAAGGTTTTCCTGGAAGCATTTGTGAATACTTGAAATTCAAAAACTTAATTCCAGTGATATAATAAATATTGTGAGTGCAAAATTACGATTTTCTATGAATTGGAACACCACACATATATCATCTCGTGATATATCATTTTGGAATCAACTTCTGGGGCAGCCTTCTCCTTATCCGATTAATAAACTCTCAGAAAGCCTTCTGTTGAGAATGCTGCCAATGCCTGGCTGTCCTTAACCTTTTGAAAGCTTGCACTGTCCTGGTAGCCTAGGGAGGGCCAAAGTGCACTGAATGCAGTTTGTTTACACTGTGCAAATGTACATACTACATACCTAAAAGATTCAGCATTCCAAATACCTGACTGTCTTTTATTTCCCTCGCCACCTCTCTTCCTAGCAGGATTTTTTTACAAGAAGGGGATGAGGTGACTTTCTAGTGCTAATCTGACTATTGACCGGCTAGATAAATGCCTGCCCTCATTGTTTCAAGCCAACAAATTAACCAACCTGCGCCTCTGGTTATCTAAATAATGTGTTCCTTGAGCTTCTGGAAATAATTAATCAAGCTTCAGCTGATATGAGCTACAACCACGTCAGAATCTTCTTTTCTCATTACCTTACCTTGACTTTAAATTTACAGCCTGTGTAGAAAACGGGAAAGGCTCCCGAGGAGCCACTGCTGGCTAAATTACAAGATGGAAGCCGGGTTTCATTGTAATAAGACTTTTAAATAAGTCCAATTACGATTTAGTTCAAACCATCTTGTTTCAGATATTGTTCGGCTAGTCTGTCAGGATTTAATATAAAGAAACAGCAGGTTGAGATCTCAGGGGAATTATGTGTCAAAGCTCTTGTTGGGCTCGAGGTTTCCAGGAGTCTTTTAGTGGACAGGTACTTAAATGTGTGTAAAGCAGGAAATGGCATTTGCGCGGACACACAATATATATATACATATATATATATGTTATATATATATACATGTATATATATATATGCATATATATATATATACACACATAGGATTAGCACAGTGCCATCCACGCTGAGATAGGACAGCACTGTGCTAGTCCTGTGCTTAAAGACTTTGCTGTAGAAATGGCAAAAGACTTTATCCTTTTCTATCTCGGCGTGGATGGCACTGTGCTAATCCTATGCTTAAAGACTTTGATAGAAAAACAGACATTTGAGGAGAGCAGATCTAGAGTGTCGCTGGTGTTGAGAGTGCTCTAACAGGAGCTGCTTTCCACCTAAACTTGAGAACTACCCAGAGTTCTCTCCTTCTTTTTTGCATATATATATATATATGTATATATATATATATATATTTTACATAGATTTGACTCTTATTATAATGTGGTTTCTGAGCTAGGGTTTCTGTGCTATTCAAAGCAAAGACTGTGTGCTTGACTGTGATATTGGCATACTTGTATCAAAGGCACGCGCTGTGATTAGCTTGCAGATCTTATAACCTCTGTGCAGCGAAATGTTGTCACTATGAAGCTAACATGCGTACATGGCACATGCAAGTCCTTTGGCATTTTTTGTTTATTTAATGATAAGCTCTTTAATGCGTGCTTTAGTAAATGTACTTTTTATAGCCGGCATGAGGTATGAAAACCACAAGCGTATATGGAGATGAAGACAATTGAAAAATAACAATTCTCATTTTATTAGCGATGACAGGGTGTTTGCTAAACAGTTTTAACCCAAGTGGCACGTGCCAAGGTGCGGTGAAGGTATATGACTTACGCATATGGGCGCAGCTGTGGCAGGGGCAAAGTACCGAGGAAGAAGAAATGTAATGGCGCGTGACATGGCATGGGTAAACGGAAGAGCCATAATAAAGATTTTGTGGGTATGAGTAAGACCATTATGCCCTCTGTCCCGGTTTTCCCCTCCTCTACTCTTTCTATATGTACAAACACTTGGATAGACAGTGGCCGCCACCTTTAGTGACTTAGACAAACAGAAAGGGGTGGGAGACATGAGAAGTACTGTGAGGTAAAGAACAGTATGGTAACAGACATGAAGTTGAGGGTGAAGGGAGGAGACAATATAAATGAGGTAAACAAATAGATGTGGTAGGGTGAACGACAAGGATAGAGAGGAAGGTGAGGCAGCCAGAAAGAAAACTATAGGGAGGCAGGAAGAGGTAGGTGGAAAAAGGAGGTCACTTCTGAGGTTCCTAATTTAGGTAGAAGGAGCTACAGTAGCGGAGAAGGAAGTGAGGATAGAGGGAGAAAGGGGAGGAATAAGTAAGGGTTAGTATACAAAGGGTCACGATAAAAAGAGGTGAGTTAGAGAGAGGTATATCGAAGAGAGAGGTACAGAGGCTAAGTAGTGAGAATAGTATTGCAAGATGTAAGGTAGAGAGTGCTGGAAGGATAAATAAGAAAAGGCATAGAAACACAGGTCAATCACAGAGCAATTAGAATTAAAGAGGGTAGAGGGATAAAGGGTGTGAAGAGATATATGAATAGAGAAAAGATTCTAAGTTGAGAGCGAGTGGTGGGAAATAGAAAAAGATGATACAGAGGTAGGCGAGAAAGAGAGGATGAGGTAGAGTGAGTTGTTTGGTAGAGACAGAAGTGAGGTATAGAAAGATTCTGAGAGAGAAGTATAGAGAGAGGTGTAGAAAGGGAGAAAAGGCAACATGAAGTAGAAAAGGTGCAGTGCAAGATGTGGAAGAAAGGAATGATAGGAGGAGCGGTAGGGAAACATAAATAATAATAAAAGAGAAAAGAAGTCAGACTTGAGGTGGAGAGAAGAGAAGTAAAAAGAGAAAGGTGAGGCACTGATTTAAAAGTGAGGAAATTGAGAGTTTAGGTCTTGAGGGAGAGCGAAAGCTGGATGAGAGAAATTAAACAGTGAGATGTGTGAGGTGGGACAATGTAGTAGAGAGAAAGGTGAGCCAGAGCGTGATGAGGTAGAGAAATGGAGGAAATAGAGAGAATGAGATAGAGAGAAGTGCAGTGAAGAGAGCGTTGAATTTGAAAGAGAGGTGAGGCCAGTGGAGGAGAGATACGGAGAGGTAAAGTGGAAACAGCAGTGAGGTAGAGCAGGAGTTGAAATAGAGAGAGAGAGACCAGGTAGACAGGCAGAGATCTAGAGGACATCACAGAGAATTGTAGAGAGAGATGTGGTCTTGAGAGGGAGGTAGAGGTGACATAAGAGAAGTGTATTGAGAGTTCAGCTAAAGAGGGGGGAATAGGCACATAGAGATATAAAGAAACATGATTTAGGTAGGGGACATGAGGGGAAATGAGGACAGAAAGACAACAAGATTCTTTTTTCAATTAAATAGCCACTAACGGCCTGAGAGTGCCCAGTGTATTGCTGAGAAAGCTGGGCATCTCTAGCTGTCAAAGTAAAAATCCGTTTTTTTGTCATAAGCCACATTATAAGGTGATGCCTAAATTATAGAAGCCCTGGGCAAATGCCCACTTTTCTTGTAGATCAGCTCTCTAAATGAGGATGTGTAGGCTAGCAGGTATAACCACAGCATGTAGGTGTAACTGTGTGATCTTGCTAGGGAAAAAGTGCATCAGTTAGCAGGTCATACTCGGAGAGAAGTTGAAGGAGGAGCACAACAAAACCACAAACGGTGCCTTACATGGATCTACCCTGTGTTTTCAACACAATAAAGATGAGACAACAGTGGGTTCAACGAGGTCTTCTCTGAGAAGGTGCAAAAAAGGACACAGTCCACATCAGACCAAAGTCAAATCTGCGGCATCTAAACCAGAGATGCAGTTGCCATTGAAGCACAATCTATTACAATAAGCATGAACTGCACGGGATGAATAGCATAGTCTATCAATTCCCACTCTCTGAAGGTTCTCATGAAATCACAGTAGCGGCTCGTGGTGAGAGTGCTGCTGGCGGTGGGGCGGGGGTGGAGCAGGGTGGGGGGGTCGTAAACTACGGCATATGGCCGAACAGAGGTAAGTAAAAAAATAAAGAAATAAAACAAATTTCATTGCGTAAGCAGCATTGCCAAATGCGATGCAGTGCACACAACGAAATTCATTTTATTTATGTATTTGTTTACTTACCTCCGTTGCACGTATTCTTTAGTTTACTACCCCTCACCCTGCCTCACCGCCCCGCAGCACTCCCACCACGAGCCGCTACTGTGAACTCACAAATCCATCCTTGCACAATTTCATTGTTCTCCTTGAGCAGCATATTTTAATTCTTACTCCCTCTCTTGTAACCCCCACACAAGTAACTTCAACGTACCAATAAAACATGTAATTTAATTTTTAATTGTATTAAATAAATAATTAGTTCGTACAGGACATTCAGTACAGTACGAACTCTAAGCAGTGCTGATGATTAGCTTGCTTTAAAATATCACTGTACCATGAGCAAGTACACCGAAGTTTAAATAAATAGTTTAATAATGTTGATTAGTGCAGTAAACTATCAAAGGTCTTCAACAGTGTGAAGGTATGTGCAAGTCTCACGCAAAATTAATCGCTTTTTATTTTCCCACTGGCTTCTCTGACCAGCCAATATCACATTCAAACTTTGCAGCATCACATAGGTAAACTTGCACACTCAACAATACCTGTCGGGTAAGATCAGGATCTGCACTGAGCTATCTATCACTCGCAACAGCAATCTGATGAGACCTCATGGGCCACATCACAAAACATGTTTTGGCTGATGCTATTGCATGTTCTTAGCAATACGTTAAGGCGGTGCTTGCTGCTAACACCTTTTACTCCCATATTGTGAAAGTAGGAATCTGGAGGTTGTAAGGTGTGGCAAGAAAGTTTGTAAATATTTATTGTGTTGTATTTTGCTTTGGTAATGTTGTATTGTGTTGTTTTTTGTGCTACTATATTTTGGTGCTTCCCTATTGCAATGAGATGTTGTGTTGTCCTGTGATTGTGGTGTTCTGTTCATTTTTCACCACTTTGTTCAGTTGTACCCTGTCTTGTCAACAATAGCTGCTACATTCCAAGCCAAAAGCAGCACATGCCTTTAAAGTTCCCATTGCAAGCAATAAAATATGACTGCTCTTTGAACGTAACAGTCAGCCCAAAACTGTGACAGAGACTGTGTCTTAATTTTGACACTGACACCCCTTAGTGCCCAGAGTCTCCTCTCTCTAGGCTCCTAATAGAGTGAACTTCCTCAGCTTAGAGACCTGGGAAGCTCCCTGAATCGTATTACTTCAGGTGTGTAAGGTGTGTATATTGACAAAATAAAGGAAAAACCTCCTGTTGAGACGTTTGTGTATGACACAAAGCAATTTGTAAGAGAAATCATGCTTCAGAGGGGAGTCAGTGAAGTCCTCCTAGGATGACAATAACAATGACAATTTCGTAGCTACACCTTTTATCATAGATCAGCCATAAGTGAGCTTTTATTTATCACTATATCGGTATTGAAGAGGGCATTATACTGTGAGTTGGCATGTTCTCTATTTGTAGACTGTTAGATAGTTGCTTGTCACACATATGCAGAAGGGATCGTTTGACTTTGTATAACAGGTGAAGTAGAAAACTACTTGTAAAGACTGTTTTAACAAAGTCTTTTACAATATTTTTGACACTGTGTAATTTACACTTTTCAGATGTCGATTTGGTACGGCGAGGGTTTATTGATGCTAACAGTGTTACATGTGAATGGCCTCTTTGTATCGTGGACCTGTATTCGTTTATTTATTTATACGCCAATTTACCTATTCATTGTATTATGTAGCTCAACTGACCCCAAAGATGTTCTGCGATGCTGGAGATTTACAAAGGTCACAGCTATACATGTATTTGCAGAGGCAAACGGAGGCAATGATGAAATTAGAGGCCTGGGCCTGCAGTATCAATGGTTAAACTATCCTTAAAATAGAAGTGCAACAGAACTGCAGAGTAGGCAATCTGAGTCACTATAGCAGAGTGTCAAAAACGTTTGGAAAGTAAAGAAAACGTGCATAGGTGTGACTTGAAATAGCAGCAACATGAAATCATATTAGGTCAAACTAAGAGTGACTCACAAGGCAATGAGCAGTAAGGGAAGGTAATGTTCCTTAATTGCAGTCATCCCAGCAGGTTAACAAAAAACAAAAGGACCAATTACAATGTCGGGCCGATGCGGTCTGGAATTGACTTACCATTGGTCGGCAGTTCCAACTGCGGATTTGGAATCGCCCGGCCTATGGCCAGTCGGAAACATCCATTCTCCAATATCAACTTGTGCTATGGGCAGAAAAGGCACGCAGCACAAGCTGCCATTGGGAACTGTATGTTTTCAAACATCCCTACACTGTGTAGCAGGCACTATATTGCTCATGCCACATGGTGCAGGGATGTTTCGAGGGACACCATAAGTGCCCCTCAAGGCCTAATAGCAGATATCCGGGGGGGAGGGGCTCCTGCTTGGAGGCCTACAAGTACACTTCCCCACAGCCTTTCCATGTCAAAAAGGCCAACATGAAAAGGCTGTCGGAAAGTGCCATCATAATCCAGACGGCGGAGCAGAGCCAGGCTCTGCTATCATCAGTGAATTATGGTGGCTTCCAAAAGTGCATCTGAATCCCCCCACAGGTTTCACTCCAACTGCCGTCATCCTAATATGGCGGTCGGATAGAAAACTACGATGTCTGGAGCAAAGCCTCCGACAGCTGGTCGGAGGCTTTCCGCCTGACATCTTAATTGGTTTCAAAATAGTCAGCCATGCTGGGTACTAAACAATTAATATATGCATGAGTTGGCCTGTACACCAGGATGGATAGGGAGGTTGTAGTGACCAGAGTCCGGGAAAAGTAGGAATCAACGGGCAAGAGGAAGCATAAAGGTTGGGGTGTAGTGAATGGCTTTATGCTCAATTAATTAGATATAAATAATGCAATTTTACAGACATGGTGACAGGTACTGTGGTGTATGGTACGAGCTCATAGGTTGTGATGAGAATAACATGAAGTGCCGGCTTTTGCGCTGGCGTCAAGTCCGACAATCAGTTCTTGGCACGCTTGCCAATAATTTCCTTCTCCGCAGATTCCAGATTCCTTCACTACCACACTCCAAGAGTGCCCCTCATCTCTCCATAGCCCCTCTCTTACATGCATTAGATTTGTTTTAAAGCACTACACATACTAGTGCAGGTTGTCAGAGCACTTTACATCACACACACACACATTGTACAGAGACAATGAATATGTAAATCAATCTACAGGAAACAACATAAAAAACAAGGATTACAAGGTGTATGAATCACATTATCCATACTAGTAGGCAGTATATTTTAAGAGCAGAAGCAAAAACTCAGGATTTAAAACTTACCACAATGGTTGGGGTTGGCTTTACTAATAAGAATGTATTTCTACTCAAACATACCCTTTTCAGCACAATTAGATTAATGAAAGATTGGGGAAAAAGCATAAAATTCTAACCTGTACCATGCAGTTGGCATGCACCTCTTTTATGAAAGGCCATTGAATTTTAACTTATGAACTGCAAGTAACAAAAGGATCTCCATGACAAAAACAGTAACCCACTGAGTTATCCACTACCTTTATTGACCTGCATGGTACTCGTTCTTTGCAGAAGGCATTTTAACCATCTGTGCTACTTTTTGTCGAGTCACAACTGCCACTAGACAAAACCCCAATCTCTCTTCAAATGGAACATTAATCACAAGAGTTATCTTGACATTTTTGTTGTTGCCAGAAACCTCCTGAACACACACAAAGAACTCTGCAGCAGATGCTTTGGAACCCATAAGTTATTTCTAAACACTGCATCACCCAACCTCAAAAGCAGGTGCAGCTGCACCAGTCGCACCACTCTAAAGCTGGCCCTGCTAAATCAGCCCATGGAGTACAGGAATGAAGACCAAGGAGCCGCACTAACAAAGTCCGCCGATGGTGCATGAATCAGTTTAAAAATAAATGTATTGTATTATGCAATGAAAGCGGCGTGTATATCTTCTTTGCATCAAAAACATTTAATCAAAGGTACTACTTTGACATTAAAATATGAGGTATTAATATAGTTTAAGTTTAACACACTAACCCAATATTTATGACATTATGCGGTATCCATGCATATGTGCTCTGCCTTCTGCGATTTCAATGTATCTTGTGGTATACATCTATAAATTATGATGCACTCAGTCCACATGTAAGCAAAGTCTGTGTAAATGTATGTGATCATATGTTCAGAAAAGTTGGGTCGAAAACACGTATGCTAGTTATGGCTTTATTTAAATAAAACTTCTATAAAATACCATAATGTGAAATGTGTAATCAATCTTTACAGAACATCATTTTCTGTGCTAGGAACATCTGCTGTAACCTTATATCCGTCAACATCACTGCCCCTGAGAAGAAACCCCTTGAAGACTTCTTCTTACACACTTTGTACAAAAGATTTGCCATGGTAAAAAGGCCATCAAGGATCCTTCAAAGACAGGAGATTAGATCAGTTTACCCATTTATGAGGCTGCCCTTAAAAATCCTTTAAAAATCTCATTGAACCTTGGCTGTCGCAAATCATGCTTCCGTTGTATCGGACATGAGAACAGAATAAATACCATGATAAAGTTTAAAATATCAGTGAAAGTGAAAAAAGAAAACAGTACTTCTAAAAAAACAGTTCAATGTCTGAGATTAAAAATCCCAAACAGCTAGTGTGAATATTCGAAACATTTTGTTCTGCTTTGTATTGGAAATAGATTCACTTAATTACTGATTTGGTTCTGCATAAATACCTTACACATTCCCCTATGGTCTGTACCATGTGATTATTGCCAAACTATTAATTGTGTCATACATGCATTTTGGTACATGACTAATAACATTCTAAATGGATAACCTATCAACATTTCTAATTAGGTCAGTATGACACATAAACAAACCCTATGTGTTTTTCTGAAAAGATATATAAATAATTTCATGCTAAAGGTTATATGAATTCTCATTTAAGTAACAAAGGAACATGCTTGTATTTATGAATCAAGAAGTGAGACAATCACTTTGTGTGAAGTTCCTCTTCATCCGCTTTAAAGAAGAGGAATAAATCATTCTAACACCATGATTTGGGGAAAGTCTATAAATGTTAACATGTAGGAAGATTTGTGAGAAAAGGGAGATATCGTTTCAAAAGTGACAAGGCATTTGGTCGCACACTCTGCTCCTCTTCTATTTGACTTTGCAGAACTCACAAATATTTCATGTTAAAACCATGAAGTAACATATTCTCTTTCCACAGTGATATTTATGGCCCTTAGAGTAGCACATGAATAAATCTTCAAACCTTCTTAATATGAAAATGGAAATCTGACAACATGGCAGACAGCATAACTCAATCAAACAGCAAGTTGCTGTCCTCCTAAGGATACAGTTTTTCTCTTTTTTTCCTGCTGATTTTGTTTTTGTAGACATTTGTGATGGAAAATAGGTTCTGGCAAAGCAAACTACACTCAATGTAGATTACTGATCAGTAGTACTGAGATTGAAGACAAGCACTATTACTGATGGTATAGCGTGTTTAAGTTTCTCAGTCAAACTGATCTGGAAATAAATATTTTCCGGATCTCTGGAATTTTAGGGTATGGGAAAATTCTTACTCATAAACAATCCTTGGAGTGTTGGTAGGACAAAATAGATCTATGATGTCTTATCAGAGTTTGTGCAGTTATGACATGGGATTCTAGTGACTCCATAATTATAACATACATCTAAAATGAAATAACCTGTAATAAAGCAAACATGGATGTTAAAAATACAGTGTAAAGCAAGGTTATTTACACTGGGCATGATGCACAAAAATAATTGTTCATGTACGTTTGACTTTTATCATGTATTCATTTTGCATAGTGGTTTACTCGCAAACAAACACCAGCGCAACCCCTCCATTAGGGCAGAGAAGCGATGCCCCCGCCACTAAATGCAAATAAAACAATAATAAAATGGGATTTTACCCAGTTTTATTATTGTTTTATTTTAATCCCCCTGGATCCGCTTCCACAATGCTGGCAAATCTTGGGGGGCTGGTGCAGGGGGATGACGCTGTGGTGTGGGAGTGGTGGGCACTCCCTTCATTGCACATGAGGGTTTGGCAAGCCGCCTCTGGCCAGCCAAATCCACATGAGCAGTGAGGCTTTCTCCAGCCCCATCTGCGTTGCTGGGGCTGGAGAAAGCAGGCATCGGCTCCAGTCTGCCAGGTAGCGCAAAGTACTAGCGCTCAGGCCAATCCTGGCGCTGCTTTCATTCAGCGCCATGATTGCCCGCAGTGTAGTCTGAGAGTCTGTCCCAGAAGCAGGAGGAGCGCAAAGGAGCCGACAGAGGAGACGGCGGTGATCAGGTAAGTTTAATTTTTAATTTTTTTTATTTGTCCACCGAACCCCCCCCCCCAGCTCCCTCCAACTGGCCAGCCCCGCCACTTTGGCAGGGAACGGGCTGCTGCTGACAAACACATCACCAGCATCATGTAGATTTGCAACTTAATCACTTCACAGCAACAGGGAGTATGTGTTTCGTGGTAGAGACCGCTTAAAAAGTTGGACGCTAACAGATTGACAGGCTTGTGGACATTTACAAATATTTTGAAGGGATATTTCCATCTTGGAAATGTTCTGAGATTAATTCCTGTCAAATATATATATATCTATACTACTATTATAAAGTAAGAACTGGGAACCTTTGAGGCGGGTAAACTCGGGAACCACAGCGCCAATCCAAACACCCAATACATCATTGAAATTGGCAGGGTGTGCAGAGTGACATAGGCTATATACCCCAAAAAAAATACCTTCTTTAAAAAATATACCTTACAAAAAAAATAGTCCCTTCGAAGTAGCGCCGGCCGTGTGCACTAACGTGCTGACATCATCAGGAGCGTGGGGAGGAGTGGTGAACAGCGTGAAGTTTTGCAGACTGGAGCGGGCTGGGAGGAGCAGTAAAATGGAGGATAGCGGGGAGGAGCGGTGAACAGCGCTGACTGGAGCGGGCTGAGGTATGTAAAACGGAGGAGCGATAAACTTTGGGGGAGGACCGGTAAAGTTTGTCAGACTGTAAGCCTCATTGCCTTTGCAGACTGGAGCGGGCTGGGAGGAGCGGTAAACTGGAGCGGTGGACAGGATAGCGGGGAGGAGAGGTGAACAGCGGTGACTGGAGCTGGCTGTAAGCCATTGCCACCGGATGCCCGCGGTGGGCTGAGGAGGTGCTTAGGGGCCCTTGGATTGTGGAGCGCAGGGAGGAAAGGTAAACTTTGGAGTGCAGGGAGAAGCGCTACGCTGTAAGCCTGATTGCCCCCGGACAACATTGGGGCGGGCTGCTAGTATATATATATATATATGCAGATAGGATGGGATAGGTAATTGGCCCTGAGGTGGTCATTGTAGCATTGAAAATGCATTGCCAAACATATGTGGGCTCTTCTGTAATCAGATCAGGGTACCTGGAGTGATTCATTTTATGGCTGAGGGATATCTAAAAATGGGTGGAATATCTTGGTCCCTAGGAATAAGCATCAAAGGTGCACAGTCTATTGCAGAAATTGGAGATCACTTAAATGTCCTTGACTCTCTGGAAATATGTTGGTGACAAGTCGAAATCTTATCTCCAAAGTGGGTGTTGTGAAAGACTGGAAATAATGTAAAATAAAATGGTTATTAGTTGGGGAGAATATGAGTCCTTTCTAAGTGACAATTCATAAAGTTCAATATATAATGCTTAGCTCAACTCGTGCTAGCTGTTGCAAATAGAAGACAGGGTTAACTTAAGGAATAGTTTGCAAAGAGTTGGAAAAACAAAAACAATTAATATGTTAAAATACAGCAAAGTAAAAATCTCACAACCAAATTCTTAAAACAAAAATAAATAATTAGGATAAATAATACTAATATGTTTCAAATCAAATAAAGGGAACCAAAGATATTAAGTGTAAAAGTTTTAGAAAAAACAAAGAAAAAGTAAAATGGCACTCAAAAGTGGAAGTCACTGTTTATGCTTAAGCGAGACCTGGTTGTGACTTCAGGCTGCCGGGAATAGAGCAGAGGTCAACGCCACATGTGTTCTCCCAGTCAAATACTTTTTTTCAGATTTTTTATGGCAGTCAAAATTCTACAGGTATTAGACAAGGTTAAGAGCTATTGGTGAAGTCCTTTGAAGTCAGGAAGCCATTGCATGACATGGGCCCCACTTAAGACATTGGTTTTGATGGGAAAAGCTCTGAGCAAGAAAATTCAAATTTGGAACCTGCCGAAGTTCTCTTATCAGTTGGCTACTTTTAATCTGGTCAATGTTTCTAATTTTGGATTTACAAGCCCCAGCGCGAGTTCGAGGAGACAAAAGATGCGAGCGCTCGGGGAATCAGTGTGCGCGTTGCTCGAGCAAGAGGTGAAGGTTAAATGGACGATGAACCAAAAACAACGAGGGAATTCTCAAAAATATGTCCATAATTAGGGAAATTATGCCGGCAGAGTAATGAGTGAGTCAAAAAATATAGAAACACTCAGGCACGGTGACTGCGCACATCCTAATGGCAGGAACATGCAGGGCTTATGGAAACAAGGCGTGTCCCATTTAAATGACTCAACAAGTCTTTTAGTAATCAGCAGCAAAACAATCTCCTTGAGCCCTCAGCGTAAGAAAAATAAACGTACAATACCTCAGTTAGAAGTAAAGATCTCGAGGTGAAACGTTGGGCGGTTAAGAAAAAAAATAGTATCCCAAGATTGTCGCCAAAATTGTAGAATGTCCACAAGATGTTCGCAATGATCTTCAACAGTAGTAAAACTCTCTCCAGTGGTCTTCAGTAGTTTTAGGGTTTTATTCCAGAGTAAAACGTGGAAGTAAGGTATAGAGGTAATGAGGGCTCAGGATGGCAGCACCAACTGACAAGATGGTGTTCCAGACCGTCACCCACACATTCCAACAGTAATAATACATGGAATACATGCACAAGCAGAAAAGAGGAATCTGTAAATACCCTGTAGAACAAGAACACTGACAATATACAATCCTAAGTAATACAACTCAAACACCAAAGGGCCTTATTTAGATCTCAGCAGAAAGAATACTCCATATGTGACAGATATCCCGTCCGCCTTAGTACGATTGCTATAGAATATAATGGGACCGTAAAACAGAGGATGGGATATCTGTCACGTTACGATGGAGTAGTCACCTCAGCCAACATCTAATTCAGGCCATATGACTCTATTTTGCAGCTCAGAATTCTCCAGCTGGGCAAGGCTGAAAGCTGTGCCTGATTAAGTCCTTTCTAAAACACCTATGCCACAACTCCCAAATGTTTAGACTTTCTTGTAAAGTTCCATTTCTGGTCACTTCTAAGGCTCCCAGAACCCTAAGGATTGCAGTTAGGGGCCAGGACGCACTCGAGCAGAGCTGAATACAGGGTCCAGTCCAGGTCCAAATGTTACTAGTCAACTGGTTAGATGCAGCTTGCTGTGTCCCTATTGTCACACAGGAGGATAGCAAATGTATTCTGTCGTGGGTACCCGGGAAAGCAGATCTAGCCACTCAGCTCTGTAGACAGGCCACAGAAAGCATGTCCAATCCTCTTCTGCTCATTCACCGTTCCAGATGATTTTTGAGGAGCAGGGGCTGAGAAGCAAAAGGTGAGATGGGGTGAAAATGTTAGTATTCACTACTCAGAGTGTGTGCTAACTCTTGGTCATTCCCGAATCAATGAGAAAAAAATTCCCATGGACAAACCTTTCCCCTTTTACAGCACATCCTGCTTTCATCACACTGAACTAGTTTAACGGAACTTCATGATGCCAATGTCTCACTTTTTAAAGGCAATTTTTCAAAAATCTAACTTCACCATTGAGTTGGATATTAAACAAATGTAAAAAAAACTGATAAAAAACTTTCTGTAGCTTATCCCAAACCATAGTTATCAAAATAGTATTTTAATTGCTCGTTAGTTTTCCTCAGGGGATCAGCCAAAGTCCAGTATGGTGAAAATAGCTTTTGACGCCTAGTCACTGTGGCAATATGCAAACACTAAGGGCCTCATTTATGAAAACGATTGCATCGCTGCGTGAAAACAGCGATGCAACAGTTTTCAATACGTCGTCCTTGCGGCACCATGGATGCACCATATTTAACTTTTGGCGATCCATGTCGCAAGGAGTTGCAGATACGTCAGTAAGTGCAAAAGTGATGAATTGCTGGGGTTTGTCTGATAACAGTATCACAGGTGCTGTAAGGCAATTGTTTTTTTAGGTCTCGCCTGAGTCAGCGCCCTTGCGCTACTCTGGCAGACAGTAAGTAACTACTTAGAAAACTGGTACTTCCCGGCCACCAGCTTGCCAGAACGTGCACAAGCACGTGCCCAGCTGTGCGCGCATCCCTTGCGTGCTTCGGGTCATCGTGATCACTTTCGCTTTACCATCCGCCTCAGCCTGCCAGCAGCAATCCTCACTCAAGGTACGGCCCCTCCGGGTGGCTTGCATAGAACTCTGCCCTCTTCTTCCTAATGCTGCTAAGTCTAATCTCACGCTCACCGTCTCCCCTGAAAGCTCCTCCTCCCTGTACCGCCCACCTCATCTCAACAGAGCTGTCATGTCCTCCGCAGCCAGTATTCCGCATCTGGCTTGCTGCAAGGTCTCTTTCTTCGATCTTCACTTCTCTTGCCTTTTCCTTCATCTCCCTAATCTAGCCCAACTTGCTCAATTTCTTGCAGTTTTTGTTTCACTCTGTCACTGCCTCTTACTTTCTCCTTGTGGACACTTTTTCTTTCCGCATCGAGTCTTCGCTACTTGCCTCATCGTGTCTGACCCTCCTATTTCTTCTAATCTGCCTCCATATGCATTTGCTCCGCCCTGTTTTCCGCCTCTCTTCCTCTCGTCCCCTTTCACCGTTACCTGCGCCCCCTTCCACCCGCGCCTGCACCCAGTGCGCATGCGCCTTACAATTGGGTGTAATAACAACTGTACCGCCGCCCCAGGACTGAATTTCGGTAAGACTTTGCTTGGGTAAATAACTTCGCAGACCTAAAATTGTGATACTTATCAGCCATAAAAAATTTCGAAGGAGGCACAAGGTGAGTTAGTTGCAGCCAGCTTGCTGCATGATACTTGTTTCTTTTGCGTGGCTTGCAGACTCATAATCCCCGCCTCTTTAGCCCACCCTCTCTCCCGGCCCCACATTACCTCGGAGCGTGCATTTGTTTATTCCAGGTCTTGTTATTGTTGTGCTTTTGTAATGTTATTTTTTACTATTGCGCTACATTGGTAACTTTGCGCTTTTGTGTCTACTACATTAGTTCGTAAAAAAACACTTCCAGACGCATCCTGTCAGTAGATGAGTTCTTAAAGAAGTGTCCCATCAGCCCACTGCTGATCCTTCATGCCTCATAAGCATTTCTGGGCAATCTGGGGATTGTAATACTCAGTCCCCTCCCCCTCTCGTAGCTTGTTGCAGTCGGCAATCAACAGATATCATGGCCAGTGCCCCAGCGACCCTAAAGACACACAGTAGTACCTTGAGCAGACCGGGGGTCAGTCGAGCAAACCAAGGTGCTGCATCTGGCTCATCTCTTTGTCTTCCACTTTTTGTTCTGTCCCGGATTAACTTCCCTGTTCTTTCAGCATTACCAGGCATTAAGAACAGATAGATTAAGGAACCGGGGGACGCTCCATCGTCAAAGCACCACAGCTGTGTGCAACATTGCATGAGCAATCCTTTCTGTGACATCTCGTAATTAACACATCTTTTTCATTCTTATGCCCACAGGTAGCAGACAACGTCAGTAATAGCAATACATCTAAGTCACGTAAATACAACACATATTGCATTACAAATGCTATAGGTGTCACAATTGCGAAAGTTAAAACTATTAACATTGTAAATGACAAAGCTAATAATTTTGCTATTTTCAAAACCAACACATAAATAAAAAATGTGTCATTTACAGTACCAATAGCTCAAACTTTCCTAATGCGAGACCTATTGGCTATTCCTATGCTTGTCTTATTTGCAACTGGTGTACATGAGACTCACAGCAGACCACAAAGGTACCTCAATCTAGCGGGCTGGCTAGTCAGCCATGTGATGAACAATATATAGATTCAAATATTAAAAGGCGATCCATTGAAAGGTGTACTGCTAGGCTACCTTACACACACTAAACTACAATTGTATGGCTGATTTCTTGGCAAGTCCATGTCCATCTCTGGTACAGATGTGATAGACACAGCAGATGTTTAAATTTTTTACGACAAATGTTAAATGATCAGCAGCTCCATTTTCTCTCATTGTGAATGGTCCAGCAGGCTCATGTGATCCCCAGACTCACTGGAGGTGCATACCATCTTTGGGGTATGTTGAAGGTTTCCACACTGGGCAAAGGAAACAGCATCAGTGTTGCAGGCAATCAAATATTGGTCCTTGACCTAGTTCTAGCTGGGAGGAAGTGGGCTGTGCTCAGGCTCCACACTTTGGATAGAGTTCTAGCAGCATAGTGTCCAGACAGTTCCAAGTCCAGAAAATAATTAGTGAAATAAATAGCAGCTGTATCTTATAATCACAATTTGTGTAGTTTACAGCACACTAATGCCTAATCACAAAAATATCAAGGGTGGACAGAATTGGTGAAGTTTAATTCCACTGAATCACCTTAGAATTACATTGAAACCCTGCAAGATTCCACAGATTTCTGCGATGGGGTAGAGTGAGCATTTGGTGCTATTTTCATAGGTGAAAATGCACCCTTGCATATAAACATTGATTGGAGGGTGCATTTTGCACTATAACAATTACACAGTCAAATACCACTCAGTGCCCTTGCAGTGATTACAGTTAATCACTGCAGAGTATGCAAGGACCTGAGTGGTATGCTGCAGATTCTAAACTTTAGTGGCAGAATTTTATTTAATCAGTAATTCCATGTTTCAAGAGTATCACAGAATTAAAAACATTCCTCTGATTCCACCTGTGGAGTTGAAACCTCAGTTCAGGCCTAAAAAATATATACATCTGCAATTCAAAGATGACAGCCAATTATCTCCCATTCAGAGAGCAGTTTGAGAGAGCAGTAGACTCTGCCTACATGCAGGGGGTTCGGTTGAACCCCTGAGAGCATTTCTGGTGGTGAGCTATGTGGGTTCCCTAAAGACTGTCATAAATAAGGTAAGTGTGTGAAACATAAGTGAGAGTGGGTCTGGACTACGTTGGCAGCACTCAGCTTCCATCCTAGAAACCATATTTGTACATCCTGATAAGTGGTGCAAACATCAACATGAAAACATAACTAAGACACACCAGTAATGTTCATGATTCCTTATCATAATTCATGCAAATTATTTTCCAAGAAGGCGTATACCAATTATAACAGTATGTTAAAGTACACAACATTTTCTAATAAAAAAGGAGAGCTCATCTGTCCCTAATCTCTGGATTTAATTAAACTTAACTCTCCTGGGTGCACACAGTAACCCAGCAAATGACAATATATTGCCACCAGCTACGGGGAGCTTTGGACTTCTGAAAAACACTGCTACGGGGAACACTAGACCACTTCCCAGCAGGATTTCTCAATGCGGGCCGTCGCTGATGAGTGCTACCGCTCACATTGAGAAACCTTCTGTTCGCATTGATGAAGCTGCTGCTCAAATAGAACTTCTACTCGAGCAGCAGAAAATAGCAACATGAACATGCACTGTGAAGATGCCGTTTTCCCTGATTTTACAGCACAAGACAAACACCTGGCACTAAAAATCAGTGAGAATGGCACAAAGTAACCCCCTCCGCCACTCGCGGAACTTCGCGTAGTTTGGGGAGGTTTTTTTTGTACCTCCGCCCATTCTTGTACATTTGAGACTACACCTTTCCTCTATTGAAGCACCTATGTCACAACTCTAACAAACAATATCTACAGAAAGCTTGTAAACATGTTCTGTGAAATCACATTAGATTTTATTTCACTTAATGTAACATTAAGCTGCCTGTATGGCATTTCCAGTATTTTTGTCACCAGAAAAATCTTCCTACGGTTCATCAAAATAAAAGTGACCTCTTATCATAAATCTGTTGCTTTTAATGTAAGCATGAGCCATCTGTCTGCCATTTCCAATGTTGTTGTCACTAATCCAATCATCATATTTATTACCAAAATGAGATTGATCTCCCATCTGAACTGTATTGCTCCTTATGTAATTTAGTGCAACCTTCCTCCCACGCTCAATACTGTTATAGCCAAACAAATCCTTATATTTTGTCCTTTGATATTCACTCATGATCCTTTTTGGTCTATGAAACCCCCCAAAAAAGTTGGGTTCACTTTTAATTGAATGCAATCCTTGCTGTTGCTTCTGATTATTTTCACTATTCTCTTATACTTGGACAACTTACAGCGATTTGATAAAGAGAAAGATACTTTACATAATACAGTATATCTGATGTTTATCTAGCCCTCACCAGGTGCTTAAGTGAAATAAATGTAACCTCCCCTGAAAAGAAAACACACATAAAGCATTTAGAAAACTTAAAATCAGCCAATATTCTAAGCCCTGATTGAAAATTAAGTGCATTGTAACCGTGTCCATATCTTTTCAGGAGTTAATTAGAATCTGGTGCTTCTAAGCAAATGCACATGATTACTTTATCCTTGGGTAGAGCTAGCACCTCTATGCAATATTAGATTTCATCAATTTGGACTGCAGTATTCAGGTGTGTTGTAAATCATCTTGTTCGGCCAAAATATACCTCTTGCTGTCTCAGAGAAAGTCATTCTGCTGGTTTAGTTTTAGGAAGGATTATGAAGACATTACCATATAATATGAAACCCATCATTCCACAATGAAGAAGGATTTGTCAAGGAAGAAAGTTCAAGAAGGACACCAAGGTACTCAACAGTGGGCATCCTAGTACATTTTTCTCATGTTCCTAGCGATTACAAAGAAGTCTAAAACCACATAAGAGATCTACAAATCAGGTATGACGTTCATTTAAGGGTGGTCTGGAGAAAACCCCTTCTCTTCAAAAAAATATGTGTTGCATGGCTTCGGTTTAGAAAACAGTTACCGAATGTACCACAAGTCTTTTTGAACAATGTCTTCTGGTCAAAGGAGAACTGAAGTGCAGTTCTTTGGCTTTAACACACAACATGTCCACTGGAAACCAATATCTGCGAATCACCATGTTAGCCTCCTAACAATAGGTCAAGCTTTGTTGTGGGTTATGGTGGTTGATGGGTGATGATCTGGGTTAGCCTTAAAACCACCAGACCTCGATGGGTCACAATCATAGCATCCACTATGGGTTCCCTTTTCTCCAAAAAGAGATTTGCTGACTGGTTTAGATTTGGCAAACAGTATCTGACTGCGTCACAAGACTCCTGGAACAATGTCTTCTGGACAAATGAGAGGGAACGTGGAGTTGTTTTTATGTTACACACACAATATCCGGTGAAAAACATACACTGCTCTTTTGAGGAGCATGGTTATTGAGGTGTGATGATTTGTGCCAGACTTGCATTCATCAGTATATGCCAGATCAATGGTTCAAACACCCTGTCCAACCACTAAAGCAAGAAAATATTCCAAAAACTACAAGTCAATCTAAACTCCTAGAGAACATATTACCTTCAAGTTATTAATGATAAATGGGGTTCCACATCTTACTGATTCATGGAGAAGACCTACTTTTTGACATATTGATACTGAATGTTGGCTGATTTTTTTGTTTGCTAAATAATGACTACATGAAATGTGTGTGTGTTAATTTGTCATGTGAGGTTAGATTTATATAGTGTTGGCAATTAGTGAGGACTAAATAAATGTCAGAAACGTCTTAATATGTAAAGCCATTCAATCTTAAGAGGGTGTGCTTTCTATTTCACCTAACTGTAACTGTTTAGGTAGTAAACTGTCCCTATCCTTACCAAATCTGCTATACATTGAATTGTTCAACGTGTTTACTTTGTGCATTTTTCCCACCAAGTCTAATATAGATGCACCAGCGACTTCCTCCTGGGGATAGAAACATTGCTTCCAAACTACTAATTACATTCCGCAAAAGCAATATATAAATAAAGCAGCATTTTGGTATTTTTTTTTAACAATAATGGGCACATTTTATCTACTTAGGAGTCAAATGCTGTGCGGACCCACAATGACTGAAGCCATAACGATTTTTCTCACACGTCTATTTGTACGGGTAAACATACATAGGTGACCCAGTTTGTGACTTACACACATCTGAATCAAGATATATACACTAGCTGTAACGTGGTGCCTCTAATGGAGTTGTCACAAGGGTACAGTGATGTTTCATTTAACTAACATATAAACTAAGGGGCATATTAGCAAGAGCCATATCGCCGCTTTAACGGCACTTTTTGTAGCTAAAGCGGCGATATTTTTATCGTCCTATCAGCAAGCTGTCGCTAACAGCAGTTAGCGACAGCTTTTAGGCGATAGCAACCGTTTTGGGCCTGGTTTGCATTTTAGCGATATTTATCGTTAATGACATGCAAAGTGGGCGTACCCATACTGTTAGCGACTGAAAGTAGTCGCTAACACAGCTATCGCCTATTAGCAAGGCAGGCATAGCGATCATTTTTTTTCCGCTAAGCGCGATTATCGTTATAATCTAATGCCTGCTATGAACATGACCTACCTGTTTATCCAATGGGAGGTGGATTGTCAGGTTAAGTCCCCATTGGCGTTAATGCGTGAATATCGCTGGATTTCCAGCGATATTCACGCATTTCGCCGCTATCGCTGGATATTTTAGCACAATGGAGAAAAACATTGCTAATAGCATGTTTTCTCCGCTAACGTATCCAGCGATAGGCAGCGATAAAAAAAATGCGCTTAGCGCATTTAGCAATAAATATCGCTATTCCTTGCTAATATTCCCCCAATTGAGGCAAATAATAGACACCAGGGGTTCTATCGTGCTAATAAATAAGGGGCATATTAGCAAGGAATAGCGATATTTATTGCTAAATGCTCTTAGCGCATTTTTTTTTATCGCTGCCTATCGCTGGATACGTTAGCTGAGAAAACATGCTATTAGCAATTATTTTTTTATCGCAATGCCTGCCTTGCAAATAGGCGATAGCTGTGTTAGCGATTGCTTTCAGTCGCTAACAGTTTGGGTACACCCACTTTGCATGTCATTAGCGATATATATCGCTGACATGCTAAGCGGGCCCCAAACCGATCGCTATCGCCTAAAAGCTGTCGCTAACTGCTGTTAGCGACAGCTTGCTGATAGGGCGATAAAAATATCGCCGCTTTAGCGGCAAAAAGTGCCGCTAAAGCGGCGATATGGCCCTTGCTAATAAGCCCCTAAGTTTTTAATGCAATATTACCACTTAGGTATATACTAAAACTTATTCAGGACATATGGATCAATGTGTTACAGTAAATTTATATTTCTTTTAAGAATTCCAAAAACACAGCCTTTAATATTCCAATCGTCTGCATTGTTCTAGTGTATAGCACCAACGGGTATGAGTTCAAAGGAATCTTAACAGAGAGAAATTATTATCAGTTTCACCTGGAGAGCCTGTTTAGCATTACAAATCATGTTGACCTTACCTTTGAAGTTAAAATTGCACAGATTTCAAAACAGACAAAACCACTCATTAACATACACACACATTCACATTTTCCTAGGTTTTAAACATTATTTTAAGGGTTGGAATATTTCAGCGACAAGCAGAAGTTATTCTGACTTATCCCAAAGCTATTCTAACCACAGGACACAGGCCTGATATTTGGCCTGGCATGGCTAAAGCAAACAAGTCTGAATTAAGGAAACAATGAGTAAGTGATTTTCACAACTTGAGAGTTTACATAAATGTACAAATTACGTAAATAAGTATGCTGTGACATTTTTGCTGACGTCTGAGTGTGTGTTGCTATTATGTCTACCCGTGTTTGTTTCGGGACTGGTGGCTAATTCTTGATATTATGTATTAGAGCTGCTCCGTGGATAAAAACACATTTTGTAATTCATTGCTCGATGTAGGATGTCGGAGTGCAAGCTCCTATCTGGCAATATGTCTTGAAGCTGAAAAAGAGCAAATGATGGACGGAATTCTGAAAAATGCAAACATTCACCCCAGTCCTAAGGATCTGGTTTAATCCATTGTTTTTTGCTCACCACACCACTCCAGTGTGGACCCAACCATATACAAATCAGTCTTGACCCTGCTCCTCAAGGGAACAGTCCAGCCTGAACTGCCAAGCCTGGTCTTCCCGGGACCGGAAATGAAAATCCAGGGACCAGTTTCAGGGTATTACCCCTCATCAGCCAGTCTAGCTTGAATCCAGTGGAGCAGTGAGCACAGAAGCCACGTCTGGACATACTCTTCCCCCTTAGGGAGCCAAACCCAAAATAACTAATGATGGACGCAATGCTAAACAATGCAAACATTCACCCCAGTCACAAAAATCAGGGCCTAATCCACAGTTTTTTGCTCACCACACCACCCCGGCTAGGACCAAGCCATATGCAAATCAGTCTTGACTCTGCTCCTCATGGAAACAGTCCAGACCAAACTGCTAAGACAGGTCTTCCATGGACCAGAAACAAGCATCCTGGGACCTACAAAAAAGAAATAACATGGTACACGTAAACAGTCAAGTGTCCAATTTTGGAAAGGAAAATAATTATGATCCCTTCAGGTTGAGGCAGAATTTCCAAGAAGAAAACGGTTTATTACTATTAGATTGAGTTGAGCAACTGGATCAATAATGGACCATTTAGTTAATGTTCTATTTAGTTAGAACAAAGGTTATTAATAGAGATCTTTCTCTTTTGATGATCTTCTGGTTCTGTGCCTATTATGTTAGAACATTTAACTGAGCAGTATATCTCTACAAAAATTGTCAACTCGTGTAAATGCCATGTATGAGTAGTGAGCTTGTAGTTGTTTGCACACAAACCATCTATGAAATGTGACTTTTGTCATAACTCCCTTCAATAATACATCTGAAAGAACAACTACATTACTCTTTGGGGATGGGCTCCAACTCCTGGCTGGAGTTCAATAGTAAGCCATGAGTCAAACAAGTGTATGTTACAAAATTTATTTTTGAATCAGGCCTTGAGATCACTGCAAAGAAATGCCAAACGAGAGACAGAAATCATGTGAGATGAAATTCAGAAAGTAATTGGAAACACAAATGCTCTGGATCTATCAAGCAATACTGATAAAAAATGTGGGACCTGGCCCTCTCTGCAGGATCACATTAGATATTTGCCTTCCTTTGGTCAACATGTTTTCTTTGGCTTTTAGGACTTTGTGCACTTTACTCCTCCTAATCAGTGGTAACATGCTTTTGCTCCCCTTTTAAATCTGTGAAATTGGCTTACACCCAAATGGCACACTAAATTGACTTGTAAGCCCCTAGTAAAATACTCCTACCTGTACCCAGGTCGTGAAAATAAAGTAAATGCTTCTAGTGGATTGCAGCATAGGATTGAGCCACTCACTTAATAGCACTTTTAAACATTTCTCAGACTCGCCATTACAGCCTGTGTGGGCAGTTTTAAACTATCATTTCAACCTGGCAAAAGGTTTATTTAATACCCAGAGGATAGGCCCTAAACACCCCGTAGGGCGGGTGCAGCGTATTTACAATGTTGGACATGTACTCTTAACTGTTACATGACCCGGTAATAAAAAACTCATAAATTTGGTTTTCAATACTGCAAGGCCTACCTCTCCAATAGTGTAACATTGGGTTACCTTATTACATTTAATAAGAGAATGCAGGTATTTAGGTTTGGTGTCCAAAGAATTGTAATTTGAGTCCTCTTTAATAGGAAAGTTGGATTTTAAGTCACAATTTTAGCACAATGGAGAAAAACATTGCTAATAGCATGTTTTCTCCGCTAACGTATCCAGCGATAGGCAGCGATAAAAAAAATGCGCTTAGCGCATTTAGCAATAAATATCGCTATTCCTTGCTAATATTCCCCCAATTGAGGCAAATAATAGACACCAGGGGTTCATATCGTGCTAATAAATAAGGGGCATATTAGCAAGGAATAGCGATATTTATTGCTAAATGCTCTTAGCGCATTTTTTTTATCGCTGCCTATCGCTGGATACGTTAGCTGAGAAAACATGCTATTAGCAATTATTTTTTTATCGCAATGCCTGCCTTGCAAATAGGCGATAGCTGTTTTAGCGATTGCTTTCAGTCGCTAACAGTTTGGGTACACCCACTTTGCATGTCATTAGCGATATATATCGCTGACATGCTAAGCGGGCCCCAAACCGATCGCTATCGCTATCGCCTAAAAGCTGTCGCTAACTGCTGTTAGCGACAGCTTGCTGATAGGGCGATAAAAATATCGCTGCTTTAGCGGCAAAAAGTGCCGCTAAAGCGGCGATATGGCCCTTGCTAATAAGCCCCTAAGTTTTTAATGCAATATTACCACTTAGGTATATACTAAAACTTATTCAGGACATATGGATCAATGTGTTACAGTAAATTTATATTTCTTTTAAGAATTCCAAAAACACAGCCTTTAATATTCCAATCGTCTGCATTGTTCTAGTGTATAGCACCAACGGGTATGAGTTCAAAGGAATCTTAACAGAGAGAAATTATTATCAGTTTTACCTGGAGAGCCTGTTTAGCATTACAAATCATGTTGACCTTACCTTTGAAGTTAAAATTGCACAGATTTCAAAACAGACAAAACCACTCATTAACATACACACACATTCACATTTTCCTAGGTTTTAAACATTATTTTAAGGGTTGGAATATTTCAGCGACAAGCAGCAGTTATTCTGACGTATCCCAAAGCTATTCTAACCACAGGATACAGGCCTGATATTTGGCCTGGCATGGCTAAAGCAAACAAGTCTGAATTAAGGAAACAATGAGTAAGTGATTTTCACAACTTGAGAGTTTACATAAATGTACAAATTACGTAAATATGTATGCTGTGACATTTTTGCTGACGTCTGAGTGTGTGTTGCTATTATGTCTACCCGTGTTTGTTTCGGGACTGGTGGCTAATTCATGATATTATGTATTAGAGCTGCTCCTTGGATAAAAACACATTTTGTAATTCATTGCTCGATGTAGGATGTCGGAGTGCAAGCTCCTATCTGGCAATATGTCTTGAAGCTGAAAAAGAGCAAATGATGGACGGAATTCTGAAAAATGCAAACATTCACCCCAGTCCTAAGGATCTGGTTTAATCCATTGTTTTTTTGCTCACCACACCACTCCAGTGTGGACCCAACCATATACAAATCAGTCTTGACCCTGCTCCTCAAGGGAACAGTCCAGCCTGAACTGCCAAGCCTGGTCTTCCCGGGACCGGAAATGAAAATCCAGGGACCAGTTTCAGGGTATTACCCCTCATCAGCCAGTCTAGCTTGAATCCAGTGGAGCAGTGAGCACAGAAGCCACGTCTGGACATACTCTTCCCCCTTAGGGAGCCAAACCCAAAATAACTAATGATGGACGCAATGCTAAACAATGCAAACATTCACCCCAGTCACAAAAATCAGGGCCTAATCCACAGTTTTTTGCTCACCACACCACCCCGGCTAGGACCAAGCCATATGCAAATCAGTCTTGACTCTGCTCCTCATGGAAACAGTCCAGACCAAACTGCCAAGACAGGTCTTCCATGGACCAGAAACAAGCATCCTGGGACCTACAAAAAAGAAATAACATGGTACGCGTCAACAGTCAAGTGTCCAATTTTGGAAAGGAAAATAATTATGATCCCTTCAGGTTGAGGCAGAATTTCCAAGAAGAAAACGGTTTATTACTATTAGATTGAGTTGAGCAACTGGATCAATAATGGACCATTTAGTTACTGTTCTATTTAGTTAGAACAAAGGTTATTAATAGAGATCTTTCTCTTTTGATGATCTTCTGGTTCTGTGTCTATTATGTTAGAACATTTAACTGAGCAGTATATCTCTACAAAAATTGTCAACTCGTGTAAATGCCATGTATGAGTAGTGAGCTTGTAATTGTTTGCACACAAACCTTCTATGAAATGTGACTTTTGGCATAACTCCCTTCAATAATACATCTGAAAGAACAACTACATTACTCTTTGGGGATGGGCTCCAACTCCTGGCTGGAGTTCAATAGTAAGCCATGAGTCAAACAAGTGTATGTTACAAAATTTATTTTTGAATCAGGCCTTGAGATCACTGCAAAGAAATGCCAAACGAGAGACAGAAATCATGTGAGATGAAATTCAGAAAGTAATTGGAAACACAAATGCTCTGGATCTATCAAGCAATACTGATAAAAAATGTGGGACCTGGCCCTCTCTGCAGGATCACACCAGATATTTGCCTTCCTTTGGTCAACATGTTTTTTTGGCTTTTAGGACTTTGTGCACTTTACTCCTCCTAATCAGTGGTAACATGCTTTTGCTCCCCTTTTAAATCTGTGAAATTGGCTTACACCCAAATGGCACACTAAATTGACTTGTAAGCCCCTAGTAAAATACTCCTACCTGTACCCAGGTCGTGAAAATAAATTAAATGCTTCTAGTGGATTGCAGCATAGGATTGAGCCACTCACTTAATAGCACATTTAAACATTTCTCAGACCCGCCATTACGGCCTGTGTGGGCAGTTTTAAACTATCAGTTCAACCTGGCAAAAGGTTTATTTAATACCCCGAGGATAGGCCCTAAACACCCCGAAGGGCAGGGTGCAGTGTATTTACAATTTTGGACATGTACTCTTAACTGTTACATGACCTGGTAATAAAAAACTCATAAATTTGGTTTTCAATACTGCAAGGCCTACCTCTCCAATAGTATAACATTGGGTTACCTTATTACATTTAATAAGAGAATGCAGGTATATAGGTTTGGTGTCCAAAGAATTGTAATTTGAGTCCTCTTTAATAGGAAAGTTGGATTTTAAGTCACAATTCTGAAATTAGCACTCTTGTCCAAAGCATTTGGTGCCTGCAGCCTGTATCCTGGGTCTCCTGCCGAGGTGTAGCTGGCAGTTGCTGTTTGTGTATTGCTCCCAGCATGTGAGACAAATGGGGAATAAATGATGGCAGGATGGGTCATCTCGGACTTGGTGTGGGGCAGAGCTATCACATGCACATCACAAAGACTCTCCCTCAGCACACTCACAATGAGTTTCATACTTGTCTTTTGTGCCTACACCTCTGTAGGGGTATGACTCTAGAAGCTTTTCCCACTTCAAAATGGACACCAGGTATAAATAGTGGACATTTAGGCCCAACTCATGAGTACACATCTGGACCTGTTGAAGACTCAGAAAAAGGACTGTTCTGACGTTCTGCTGCTACTCTGCTGCTCTGCTTCCCCACTACCTGAGTGAAAAATAACTGGATCTGTATCTTCAACCCAAGACCATCAAAAGAACTTCTAGGGCTAGTTGGCAGGCCTCTTAATCAGAGCTTCAGGGACTGAAAAGTCCCCACCCCAGTCCTAGACCCATGGACATGTGGTCCTAGCAGAGCCAGCGGTCCCAACAGTGCATCGGATCCACCAGTGTGGAATACATCCAGACGCTGAGCCTTACCAGCTCTTTGAAACGGACGCTGTGCAACATGACACAGAACATCGCATCACACCTCTGCAGCTCCTCAAAACCTCCTCAACACATGACCTCGCAACGCTCCCCATCCAGGATTTTAGGTACATTGTTTAGTGAGCCTACCATGGTCCTGTATATGACCCATGCTCCATCGTGGTCGGCCTGAACTTGTCACTTTGTTCCAGTCTGGCATGAACAGATAACCACAGTCAAAGCTTTGTGCTTTTACAGACTATTTCTATTTCAATCTCCGGTTCTGTTGAATGGAGTTTTTTCATTTTGATGTTAACTAATTTATTGAACTATACTCTATTGTTGTAAATTGGTTTAGGATTTTTCCTATGTTGGGTTTTCACATTATTACTGTTGAAGTGCTGCATCTAAGTTAAGCCTGCCTGCTTTTGTGCCAAGCTACAAGAGGGTTTAGCACAGGTGAATTTGGTGTTTGCTTGTGTTTCACCGTAACTGGAATTGTGGTTGCTGCTTGAGTAGGGCTTCACCCACTCCATCAGTAACCCAATTTCCTACGCCATTCATCCACCAGATCAAATCACCAATCACCAATGCATCCTCACCTCTTACACAGATAGCTGAAGTTACCAATCTTCATGTAGTTCAGTACATATATCTCAAGGATATTTGTTTTATACATTTACAAAAGTACAGAATTACCTATGAGAGCATCCTGGTCCTCTGAAAGTGCTGAAGATCAAGAGAAGTCAAGAGTGTGTTGAAAGAGTACACAGCTTTTTATGTATTTTTCTAACACCAGATAGCTTGACATGTCACACCTTGTAGAGAAAGGATTTCCAAGATTTCAGCAACAGAAAATGGGAAACCCTCCAATTGAGAAGTTTCCTTAGGGAGAACCAGCAAAATGGATCATGCAGAGCGGGCAGTCAATGTTGGTTGATAATGACACAAAAGAAAGAACCCAACGGCCGACTTTTTAATCAGCACCTCACTCTTTGTTCTGTTAAATTAGAGGTACTGTGCTAGCATCCTCCGGCACCTGCTGCTGTTCAGTGCCACTCTATACCAGATTCTTGATCACCCAAAAGTGTGGAGGTGCACCAGGTTATGAAGTCCATTCAAACGTTTTTCTACAATTGTTTATCTTTTCATCATCTTTTTATGATTTATATACATGGTCAAGCCTACGTGTTTCGTCCCATAACAGTTGGGACTTCATCAGGGCTCTGTTTCTTGTAAAGGTATGTAGTTTCCAAGTTATGTGCAACATCATAATTCTAGCAGATTAAGCTGGTAAGTGAGGATTCCACTGGGGCCACAAGGTGCCCCTTGTTTGTTACCCTGCTAAGTAACAATCTTCTCCATATCGTAAAGTTCTGTCTTTACCTGGTGCACCTCCACACTTTTGATTGTTGATTGATACGGAATCAATAGTTTCCAAATAGTAAACTCAGGAACATGGTCGTGTTTGGCTGTATTGAAAATGCACATGCTCTTCAGTAACAATTGATAAGCCACAGTTAGCCAAGCCAGCAGTTTGAGATGGAAAGACAAAAAGGCATGACAAGGATGGCTATGAAGAGGTGTCAGTGATATTTTGCATAAGTTGGAGTATGTTCAGTTGGTAAAGAGGGAGATTCAAGAAGAGAGCTTTACAATAATTGAGAGACAATGCCATTGTCTTGCCAAAAAGTAGAAGTCAAGCAAAAATAGGTAGAAAATGAAGGGTTTTCTTTGTTTTTTCTAGATGATAAAAACAATAAAAAGTAACATTTACAAACTTTGCAGAGGAATCAAGTGTGTTGTCAAATGAATAATCCAAAATGTTAACAATATCAAAAGGGAAAGCTAAGCATCCTAATATAGCTGGTCACAACCCTTATGCACTCACAAAAATTGGATTGAGCCAAATAGGCGTTCTTTTTTTTTTCAATGGTGCAGGACTTGAATTGTAGGTAAAATAGACCAATTACTTTAGCTAAGGGTTCCACATAAATAATAAAAAGGGTGGGATGAGTGACAGAACTTTGTGGAACTTTCAAGGTAAGGGGCTTGAAGGATGATTGGAAATGGGTAATGGACACCACGTGGGCACTCTCCCGTAGAATGAATGCAAACTGTCCAAGAGTTTTTCCAATTGTACGTCCCTTATCCATATGAGAGATATGCACTGCATTAGTTCTATGAGATGAAGGCAGTGCTCTTGCATTCATCCTGAGGTATCCTGATATTTTCAATGACCTTGATCAGAGTGGATTCAGTGCTGTGGTGGTCTACAAAAAACAGTTTGCAGCTGATCTGTGACAAGGAATTTTGGAACAGAAGATTAATCCGTAGGCCGCAGCCTTTTCAGTGGTTTACAGGACATTTTTGCCACCCCCAGGATACCAAAGGTCTGACGGAATAGTCCTGTGGCTGGGTTTGATTGGGGAAGCATGTTAATTGTCTTAGCAGTCCAACAGTGGCAGAATCCATGAAAGCCTTAACAATGGAATTTTAAGTAACTGAATGATTATCATGAAAGCCTTCTAAACTTGGCTTTGGATCACTTAAAATTATTTCTTATGTTGAATTGCCATCTGAACAATGGTTTTATAAGGTCGAAAATGGTAAAGAAATACAAGAGAGGGGACTTAATGATCAGACCAGCACACTGGGGCAAGTTGAAGGTAAGTGACCAGATTAGGTGAGAAGAAAATCGGGATATATGTAGCGCATCATGGTGGGTGTGAGAGGCAACCAATTGTTGGTGGCCCATCGAAAGCACAGGTGTTCAGTAGAATGGGAGAGAAGGCAGGATAATAGAATACAGATACAAATAGAAGTGGGAGAAGGTGAAAAATTAAAAACTAGAACTTCCATCAATTGAAATTTCAAAAAGGAGCATAAGAAAATGTTCAGGTCCTGACAAAATGTATTGATAACACACATCCTCCTAACCAAGTATCATGGTTGACAAGAATCGTTTTGTGACCATTGGGGATGGCCAGTGCTAGGTCAGGGAGCAAAGAAACCTGCAGCCAAGTTTCTGTGATAAAAATAAATCAAATTTATTATAAACAAAACATTGTGAACTCCAATACCATGTTAAGCTAGAGATCTGACTTTAGGAAGCACTTAAAGAAAAAGTACCTTAGAGGAGCCATTTGGAGTCATGATAGCGCAGTGGGGAGGTTAAATTAAAGAGGTTAGAGTAGTACCGCTTTGAACATCAGTGTTTGGAGAGAATGTAATCCCAGGGCTTACCTCTACAAGCTTGTGGTTGGAATAGCACAGGCAATGAGCAACAGTAGAACATTGCCAACAACTTTGGGGCTGGTCATGGGCTAGTCATGCAGAGGTACTTAAATGCTTACTTTTGGTTTCCCAGCATGTCCTCTGCATGCATCCACTGTGCATGCATGTAATCAGACTTGTAATGAAGCTCCCAGCCACGAAAGAGAGGGTAAGTGAGATATGGATTGATACTTGACAAACTACAACACAGAACTAATAGGAGAAGAATTAAACAACCTTAAACAGGAGAGTAAACTGAGGGTTAACTGGAGGCCAGAAAATCTTGCTGGCAAGGCTAGCCACCTCACCCACACTATATACACAGGAAACAAAAGCAAGCTAAAACAAAAGTGAGAGCGCTTAACAAAATTTCACTTAGCTCTGTCCAGGCAATCCTAAAGACAAACTAGATACAAATAAACAGAAAGAACAAGTGGTGTAAATTAAAATGAAAAAAAGAGTAGTCCTAACATAGCAAACATGCTCATCTGAATATGAATGAACTGGGGGGCATATTATCAAGAAAGGGCGATACATTATCGCCACTTTTATCGGCAGGAAACTGCAGATAAAGCGGCGATAATGGGCTTGATAATATGCTCTATGAATTCCAATCGAAGCCCATAATAGATGTCTTCACATCTAACATGGGCTTCGATTGGAATTCATAGAGCATATTATCAAGCACATTATCGCCGCTTTATCGGCAGTTTCCTGCCAATAAAAGCGGCGATAATGTAGCGCCCTTTCTTGATAATATGCCCCCGAGTGCCTACCATCACTGCTTAAAAGGAAATCAAACTTAATTTACAGTGAGAAGGATTAAAATACCATTAAAAACCAACTAAATAAAATAGGAACATTGAAGTTAGCTCTGGCAAATTAAAAGAACAAGTTTGTGACTTAAAATAACAAGTTGACGCAATGACCTGAACCAGTGCTGGGAAATAGAATAGAAGTGAAGAAAAAAGTTCATTACATTTGCTGAAACCATAAGACATCTAGACAACTTGGTTGTCACTGAGGAGCTGATGGAATAATGCCTTTCAATGCTCTGCCACACAGCAGGGAAGCTGGCATATTGATTGCTATATTGAGGAGTTGTGCAGGGTCCACTTTGGTCTGCTCCCAGAGCCAATCCTAATATTTGTTTTTATTTTTATTAGATTTTTTATTTTCAGAGTATTAAATAGCACAAACAAGACCCGTTCAGGTGACAGAGCACTTTACAATAGTAATAAACGATATTGGATGTACATCAAAAGTACATACATAACATTATTATATTTACATAGGCATAATAGTAAGATAGACAGGAACACATAGTAATTCGTATATACTGGTGTGGTCATAGTCTGATAGATGTCGAGGTGTTGTGTAGAAGATTGGGAAACAAACAAACAGATTGAATCTCAATGATGTGGACATAGGCTAGATAAAATGAAACGTTAAACAACAATGTAGGCTTTGTGAGTGAGGAGAGGTAGGTATGACCTCAATGTGAGAGGAATCTATTTCAGTAGATTAGGTTTTCTTTCCTGAAGATGATAGTGGAAGGGTTGCACCTGGTATCCAGAGGAGGGGAGTTCCAGATTGTAGGGGCAATTCCAGAAAAGGATTGTTTGTAGGTGTTCTTTTTGTTGCTTAACTAAAATGGAGCTTGTGCATCTAGAATATCTGTTCCCACCAAATAGGGTCAGTTTCTGGGCCAGGTAAAAAGGGGTGATGTGGTGCAGCACTTTGTGGGTCATACAGGCAATTTTGGCATGAATCCTAGCTTCATAGGGCAACCAATTCAGTGATTGTATGTCAGGGGTGATAGGATTTTTTTATGAACTGGTGATGAATCTTCTGGCCTTGTTTAAGTGGTACAAGTTTGCTTTTTGGGAGGCCCACAATGGTGGCACTACTGTAGTCTAGTTAAGGTATCACAAGTGCTTAGAACGTTGTTTTGAGATCTGCTGTGGGAAGGAAATGTTTTGGTTTCCTTAATGTATGAAGTTGTTGATTACCTCCTCTGGTGGAGGCACTGATGTGATTTTGCATAGAAAGTGTGTTGTTCCTATGAATTTAGCTGAGTCACTGATGTGTGGGGACAGTTCACGGCAGTAAGATTTGGTAGCCAAATTTGGCACTAGGTGCAATACTGGGCGGTGAGATCAGAAGTAATTCTGTTATGAGGGCATTAAGTTTGATGTGGCTACGAGTCAGCCAAAGTTCTGATTTTGCCATGGTATTGTTAAGGATGCTAAAGTCATTGGGAGAGGTAATTTTGATGTAGATATGAGTATCATCTGCACACATATGGTAGGAGAGCTTGAGGATTTCGGTCAGGGGCTCCATTTACAGGTTGAACAGTGTCTGGGAGAGAATGGTACCTTAGGAGATGCCAGCATAACTGGCGAGTGATCAAAAACAGTGTGGTTGATTAGGGCCCTCTGACATCTATTGTTTAGGAAAGAGGCGAACCATTTTGAGATGGTGCTGGAGAGACCCATCCTGAGTTCTAAAAGGTTCAAAAGGGTTTTATGATTGACAGTGTCAAGAACCATAGACAGGTTCAGTAGCATTAGTGTTAGAACTGGCTATTTTGACAGGTTTATCCCTAAAAAAAATTGCCTTTTGCCTCAAATTTTCCTGACCCTGTTCTTGTTGGCTATAGGAATTTGGGCTTTTTACCACTGCTGATCAGTGCTAAAGCGCATATGCTCTCTGTATAAATTGTCACTATAATTAGTTATTCATGATTCACATACTTGGTTTACTGGTAAGCCCCTAGTAAAGTGCACTGAGTGTGCCAGGACTGTAAATCAAATGCTACTAGTGGGTTTGCAGCATTAGCTGTGCCACCCACATGAGTAGCCCTGTAATTGTGTCTCAAACCTACCACATTAGTGTCTGCATGCGCAGTTTTAAACAGCCATGTTACCTTGGCAAGCACACCCACTTGCCAAGCCCAAACCTTCCCTTTCCTTTCATGTAAGGCACCCCTAAAATAGGCCCAAAGTACCCCAATGGGCAGAGTGCAGTGTATGTTGAAGGTAGGACATGTACTGGTGTGTGTGACATGTCTTGATAGTGAAATACTATGTATTTTGTTTTTCACTATTGAAAGGCTACCTAATCCATAGGCTAACATAGGAGTTCCTTTGTAACATTTTACATGTATAACTTTCCATAGGGACAGGATTGAAAAATTTAGTTTATGCTCCCTGAACTTTTGGTAAATGTGTTTTTTAAATTCTCTGTTTGAAAATGCCACTTTTAGAAAGTGGGCATTTTCTCACTATACCATTCTGAGTGCCTCCGGCTGTTTATGTATGCAGCACTTGGTGTTGGAGTGACAGGGGCTGGGGGTGTGCATTCACTCTAGGCAGTCACAAGGAGGGTTGAGATGCGTCCCTCCTTGTCTGGATGACTAATCACTGGGCTGAATAGACCTGGTCTGCATTTAGAGTGGTGGGAGGAGTTTCAATTGCACCTGAATAGGCTGTGTCTCCTTTTCCCAATGTTATCTTCTCCACACCCTATGGTCATAGAGCCCCAGGAAGGACAGTACTGGTTGGTACTGGACTCTGAGACCTTTGCCAGAAAGAGAACAATGACAAAATAGGTATAAGTATTTGACCTAAAAACCCAGAACTTTAGATTGCTTCAAGAAACAAGAGGACCCTGCCAAGAAGAAGACCAGAAGGACTGTGTAAGGAGCACTACATTTTCTGTGTGAGGTATGGGTTGGCCTGCAGTTGCTGCTTCTGTCTGTGATGGAGGAAAAGGACTGAATCTTTTTTGCCCTGCTGTGGTATCCTGCTTGTGATGAATCTCCAAGGGCTTGTGTGTTCTGGCCTCCTGTTTTTGGAAGACTCAGGGATATTAAAGTCTTCCTCCCTTGTGCTATCAAGCTATTGGAAATTCTATGAGCTTCACTTTTTGGGAAATTCCTGATGCTTCACTTTATTAGAAGTTCCTTGTGCTTCACTTTATTGGAATGTCCTTGCTTTGCCCTGCCGGAACGTTCCTGGGGCTTTACTGGAAGGCTAGAAGGAGTAGTTGCCCATTTGCTGGGCCGTTTCCCCCCATCAGCCCCGGCTGCAAATCGCCAAGGTGCCTCCAACTGTTCCATAGTGCGAGGTCCCCAGGTGAACGAAGACCTAAGAGATCGCAGCGCGGCTGCTTGCCACCTGAGCAAGCGCCAAGGTGGCACTCAGCATCACCTAGCAACCCTCGTTGGTGTGAGGTGTCCTGCCGTGCCTGGTCACACCCACAGAAGCCAATGAAGTCCCTGCGGCATAAACAAAGGGGCTAGCCTTACATCCCACATCAACACCAGCACCAAACCCTGCAACGCCAACAAGAGACCCCAGTGCAAGGCAGAGCAGGAGTGCTCCCTGTGTGCAGGAGCTCCACCTCTGTTTGCTCTGCCGCCCCAGCTACACTGGGCCAACAGGCCATGAACCAGTGACAGAGTTGGGGCATGCGTTATAGAATTCCAATAGAAGCCCAGGTTAGATGTCCGGCACATCTAACCTGGGCTTCTATTGGAATTCTATAACGCATATTAGCAAGCCCATTATCGCTGTTTTACCGGCAGTTTCCTGCAGCTAAAACGGCAATAATTTTAACGTGCCCCACATGTTTTTAGGCTTAAGTAGGGAGGTAGTTGGGCAATCTTCCTGAACATGATGGAAGGGATGTGGGGGAGGTACACACGGTAAGAGTTTCAAGGTGTCCTGCATCTCAGTGGTAATTGTAGCACTTTGTGTAGAGTCCTCATGAAGCAATTCAAGACACTGGCTGCTTGGGGCTTCGAGCACAAAAAAACAGTGATGGTGTATGTTAAGTTGGTTAAGATATGGAAGTCATGCCCTTGGAATGGTGGGACATTATCAGTTCTGAACCCTTAGAGTAGACCATATTCAGTGAATAGTTTTTAAATTTTAGGCATAACATGTTGAACTGCAGTAGTGTCTACTATCGCCATCACTGAAACCTTGTTGTAGGTGTCTCTTACCACCAAGGTGTGCCTCCCATCTGGGAATATCTCAAAGTGTACAGTGACCATGGGGATGTACTGAGCTCATCTGTTATGACGTGGGCTAGTCTTTCTGCTTTGCGGTTTAGTTTGTAGCTTGGCATTATTGAACCAGATCTTCAACCATCTGACCATCCCTGTGTACTACAGCTTCTCTTGCAACTGAGACTTGATTTTGGCAACTCTTTGGTGCACTTGGTGTTCGAGGGCATAACTATGTTCTTCGTGCCAGTTTGCCTGCCTCGCAAGATGAGTCAATTTTTAGTGGTGCTTAAGAGTATTAGAGTTCTAAATCATTTGCTTGTTGTTTCCTTTGATTTTTTATCATACTTCTGTAGCTGGGTGAGATATATTTTCCACTTGTACTGTTGCAAGCATTCATGTACTTTTGCAAACACTCATCTTGTCTACTTTCTCAGGCAAAGTCAGTGATTCCTAGAACTTGTGGATATGCAGCTTGTGAGACCATGTGCACATATTCTTCTGTGCTCCCAGCATGTCGCCCAGTAGGTTTGGTTTCGGGGTGGTCCTTGGACACCTTGAAAATAAATCACCCAGGTTGTTAGCCACTGGTTGATAAATGACTATCAGGCAGTATTCTTGAAGCTGTGCCACCCAGGAGCCTGTGGTCTGCAACAATGTTGAAATTCGGCCATCGAGATATAGATGGAAGTGAGCACATCCTCAATTTTTGGTCAATGCTTTCCCCTCAATTTGTGTATACTGCATTGTAACATTGCTCAATGCCAGACTGGTGAAGACCACATGATTCCATATGTTTCTAGGTTCCTGCACAAGGACAGCTCCCAAGACCCACCAGGCAGACGTCCACTATCAGCTCAGTGTTCTTCTTGGGTTCAAAGTGAACCACTGTGGTGAACACTCCCTTAACTTTCTGGAAATAACAGTCATAAGGAGTAGCCCACTACCTTCCAGCATGGTCTTTCATGAGGGCCCTCAGGGGTTCAGTTGAAATAGACAGATTTGTGGGCCACCACAATAGTTTGCCATTCAAAGAAAACTCCTGAACTCTGTTGTGGATGCTGGAACTGGGGAATTTTCATCAGATTTTTGGGATCTCTTTTTAATCCCTCCATGGAGGAAATGTATCCAAACAACTCAACATGATCTTCAAAGAGCTTGTACGTTTATTGGTGCTATGTCACAGTGTAATCTGAGAGTCTTTTTAAGGTGGCCCTCAAATACTGGTGGTGCTCCCCCACTGCCTTGAAGTATATCATTACATCATTGCGTAGGTTTATAACACTCTCTAGTTTTGATAGGATTTGTATCAGCCTTCCCTGGTGCCCTCCCCTCTCTGGAGCAGGTTCATGGAATCAGCTGGGGAGAGGGGAGACATGTTTGTGAGCTGATAGAACATAAATGTTTAGATTTATTGAAGGTAACTGTGGGAAAAGATAATTTTGTTAGTGCTCTTTACCGCTGGAATCTAGGAGTAAAGGGCCTGTGCTCCCCTACAAACATGGATAACTTATACTTCATTGAGACATTTATATTGACTTTACACCCCAAGTATATGGGTAGAGAATGCTCCCAGAAACTGAAAGTTAAATGCCACCTGAGGACTACGGCACTAATTGTGCAATTCACAAAGTGGGCCCACAAATTATAATTTCAGGCTACCATTGTAACCTGACTACTGCAGTGTAAAACCTGCTGTATGACCTGTAGCAAATAAACCTTTTTCCCAAGCAAAGATGTCCCTTTTATTCATTAGTAAGTCACCCCATGTAGGTGTTTAAGCCCTCAAGTTATGGTGTATTGAATTGAAAAGTAGGGCTTTTAGAACATTAATATCATCATGCTCCTACAGTGACAAGGTCACATATGCTGTTTTCCCTGTATGATGCCTGGCTGTCCTATACAGAAAATCAGTGTAAAGTTTAAAACATGTATATTGCTATTTAAGGTTTGGGACTAGCTAGAAAAATAATTAAACTATTGTTGTAAAAGTAGGTGTATAGTTGAAGGTGGTGAGGGCCTACTTCAAATAATAATCATTATACTTGTCAGGGTGAAACACTAAGGTCACCAAATAAAACCTGTGTTTGAACCTCCAGTAACTTGGCACAAAGCAGACACGCTTAGGCAACCTATAAAGTGTTTACGCAGTACTCAAACAGTTATAAAGGGAAAACACAACACAAGAAACATCTCAAGCCAATTATAAAAATACAATACATTTTAACAAATAAATTGACACCAAAATGACAAAAACCAAGTAAGAACCAGAGAAAGTTTCGATTGACAATAGCACCAATAGGCACAAATGTCCAACTGTGATTATCTTGTTGCAGTAGACCGTGTCAAAGTCAAAAGTTAAGGCTAACCACAGTGGAGCGCAGATCGAATACAAGGGCCGTATTCATCCAGGTGGAGAGTTTATCTTCTAACTTAGAAACATTAATGGAGAAAAAGTGGTCGTCAACTGGTCATCGAAAGAGCAACCTGTAAACTGGATCCAAAGTGGGGTCCGATGATGGTGGTTAGCTGCAGAACAAGCTGCCAGTTTAGTCGATGACAAAGGCAGTAAGGCTTTGTGTGGGTGAAGTCCTAAGTTCAAGCCAGGGAAGGTCTCGCTGTCAATAGGATTCTGTTGGGCATCGGTCCAAAGACAGCTTTCTATGTTCAGACTTTTTCTGGAATTCAAACTTTTTCTGGAATTCAAACCTCCTTTATAGTGGCAAACCAGCAAGCTGAGGCAAACAACCGATTTCTAAGTCCCACTTACTGCAGTTTGGGGACAGAAGGAGAGCACTCTAACACAAGCCAAGAGTCCAGGACTAGGGGAACCAATTGTGGGCTAGAACTCACTCCAAGAGAGGCTAGCAGCAGAGTCCAGAGAATGTTCAGTTGGTACTGGTTAGTAGACAAGTTTCAGGGAAAGGGTGTCTGGAAGCTTGTTGTGTCAGGAGACAGCCAACTGACCCTGGATTGACTCCTGGGGCATCGATTCCAAGTCCAGTCTTCTTTCAAGGTTCTTCAGACAGCAGAGCAGTTCTTTTTCTGACTTGTCAAAGGTCCAGGAGTATTCTGATGAGAGGTTCTAGGGATGACACGTTTATATCAAGTGCCAACCTCTGGTGGAGGGTAATCCTTTGTACACCCCTAAACAATTCTGATCAGTACCTCCACTCTACTGGGTTTGGTGCCAGCTTGACTAAAGAGACAAAAGGATAGCATGCCTAGGTGTGGGTGGCATCTGCCAGGGACAAGGTAGGCATATTGGAAGCTAAGGAAGGAGATAGACACAGCCCCCAGGCCATCTTATCAAGGTAAAAGTCCCCCAAACCACAACCAGAGCCTCTTTCCACTGTCTGATAACAATACACATCTCATCACAGGGAAGACATTATGGGTCAGTCGACAGCTGGACATTGGCAGGAAAGCCTTTTGGTTTTAGGCAGAAAAATGTCAACGTTCTAAAAGTGTAATTTCCAAAACAGAATGTAAAATATAACTTGACCATTGAGTTAGACTTTGAATTACTATCAAAAGGAGTCCTTGTGACAATTGTTCCAGCTACTTCTAAACTGATTCTACCCTTTTTTACATGTAATATTGTAACTGAGTGTTAGCCTATGGGAGAGCCGGTGAAAAGTGACTTTGGAGGTTTCGCATTATCAGGACATTTAAACCTTTAAATATATAAACGTCCTACATTTAACTACCATTCACTCTGTTCTATGGGCATGTTTTAAGGAATGCCTTAAGAGTGACTTAGAAATATTAAAAAGGAAGGTTTACACCTGCCATTAGATTTTTTTTTTTAAAGGAGGTTTAAACTGTACCGCCAGTTTACCACTGAGTAGCAGAGATAAATTACAGAGGGTCCTAGGGTCAACAAAAAATAGGTCCAGCACAAGAAGGCAAAGGTCTGAGGTGACCCTGTAGAAAGGGTACATTTCCAGAAACAGTTTGGAATATTTTGAAAATGTTCAATTATATGGTGAAGTTAGATTTCTAATAAGCAACTTTTAATAAGTTACCTTTACTCTGCCTGGAGCTTTTGGATGCTAATTTGCATTAGCTTTCCAGCAGCAGCCCTGCCTATTAGCCTTTTAATGTGGAATGAATTTCCTTTTAATAGTCTCATAGTACTTTGATTGACAGACTGACTGGATTTGGAAGGGATGACTCCCCTAAACTCATCTGGCTACTGAGCGTGGAGGCTGGTGCCTCTTCTGTTGGCACAATAGTGCTAAATCCTGCATGAAAGATCTCTCTGAGACACATGTAAAATGTCTGCACCCATGAAAGGGATCCATCAAAACCAGATCACAATACTTGTGTATCTCATGTGTGGTAGCTGAAGGACCCTGCTTTGGCTTACATGACTTCTGTCTCATTTTTTGCAGTGAGTCCTGGGCCCCCTTCACACTGGATGTTAGTGTCAGATGTCAGAGAACACTGGCAATTTCCATGGTACACTCCCTACACACCCCAGCTTTCAGAGCACAACTCTAGTGCTGCAGAAGACTTTGGCCATATTGGAAAATGCCCTGACACATTTTATTTAGGACAGTTTACAGTAAGGCAAACGGGAACCAATTAAAAAATAGGTAGGCAGTTGCTTGGACATTTTTACTCTATTGGTTAGAGAGTGCCCAGTCCTAACCACTAACCAGCTAGTGCCATGAGTACTGCACTTGTTGTCTGTGACATGTGAGGAGACCTGAAGGCCTGGATCTGCTTCCTCTTGTACCTAGGACAGAGAAGTGGACTACATGGTTCAGTTGGCTGACCTCCTGTCTGGCTACAGGGAAACAAAAAGCTTCCAGAGGCCTTTTCCTTGCTATGCTGAGCTCATCAGAAGCAACTCTACCTGGACTGGACCTTGTTGGTGGCCTCTGTTGGAGTGAATCCTGACCCATTGGTGCTGTCAAGGAGATCCTGGGAGCTTTAAAAGTGTCCCGGGGAACTGCTCCAGAAATCCTGAAAAGTTGACACTTAAAAGTCAGAAAGCAAAATCATACACCTGGACAAACCTGGTTGGTGTATCCATCTGGCGATTCATCGCAGTCTGAAATTATTTTTAGGTCCCGGTCTATTTTTGGTGCTATTCTCCATTAGAACTTTAAAAAAGTATATCTCTGGTTCCCATTATTGGATTTTTGCAATTTCGGTTGGATTTTTATTGTTTGTTGTTTTTTTTTTTTTTTGCAGTTATAGTGCTGCATAAATACTTTACACATTGCCTTAAGTTAAGCTTGAGTGCTCTGTCACACAGTACTATTTTTTGAGCTGGGTGACCAATCACCAAAAATAATATTGTTCTTTCTTACAGTACATATCAGCAAAGGGAGAATGTATGACTTGTGGTTCTAAGTACCATCAACCACAAATATTTGTCTATGATGTTATTCAGAGACACTTTTAAGGAGCTGTGGAATTATTGATAACTACCCATTCATATTTTTATATATAATACACAGGAGGCTGCAATCCTTATATTAAAAAGTGTTTTCATTTTTCTTATTACTGTCTAGTTGTGACATCACTAGTCATCTGCAACTGGAAAATAACTGCTGCTTCACGAATATATTATTATAGCTGTGTTATCATATCACAATACTAGCTGTTGGAGCCAGCAGACAGTTAAGGACAGTTAAGGAGCAGAATGCCCACTACTGTTTAAAGGGTAAAGCTAGTTTTTCACCTCTCCTGGATTATTTTCCTGAAATTAGCAGTAACTAGCAGAAAAAAACATTAATAGTACCATATTTAATTTATTTGCACAGCTATAGCTCATCATGCTAAAGCAGGAATGCGTCTGCTTGCTACCACACATTATTAAGCATAATTGTTTTTGAAAGTGTCCCATAATAAACTGTGTACAATATGATTTTGTAACACTTTCCCTCTTTTATATTTGATGTGTGTAATTGTACACATTAATAAATTGAGCAGGAGGCCAAGGTTTATTGTTTTCAAGGGAGAAATTGCATGATTACTGTTTGATTGAAAAAAATAACCTTTGTTGTAAGCGAAAATATTATTGCAAGTCACCATGAGTTGAATGGTTTTAGAAAGGAAATTGGCCTTCAACGTCATTCCTCTACATGGTCAGGGAACTATTAGTGGCATTCAATGTCTTTACTATATATCTATATACTATATTTACCCCATATATAATCTATAATTGGGACGTGTTATTTGATGTGAAACTGCTGCCAAAGCTTCCCAGTAATAGTCCACCTCCCTTCAAAGTATGTTGATTGCAACACATCGCATATGTTAGCAAATATTTATAAATAAATTATAGCCAACAGACATATAATTCTGCCAAGATCGTTGACACAGCATATTCTGGCACTCTTACAAGTGCAATTCCCACACACCCTGAGCCCTTATAAACGTCTGATGATGTTAATATCATGAGTTATGCTGATACGTATGTCAGTGCAATTTAAATCACCCATTAATATTCATCTTGCTAATTTATGGATTTGCAACTCACAATAATTTGCAATATTGTTGTTGATTGACCTGGATTTTTGATTGATTTAATCTGGCTAATGGATGCAGCACACATGTCGGGACTGATGTTGCTATGACTTGGGGAATTGATAAAGGATGACATCTTTGAATGCACGTACAGCACAGTGACATTTTAAATCTTCATGCAACACAATATTTTGCTTAGCAACAATTGTGCGGAAATATTAATGGATTCTAGGCCTACAATCCTGCAATTTACGGATCTCTATATAAATCTCTCAAGCTGACATTCTTTCATGGGCAGCCATCAACGCGGCAAATAAAATACAGTCTAACCTGAATTCGCTTCCCATTTCTTTGCTTCTCTAGACATCCTGGTTCATTATGAATTTTAATGAATTACAACACAGACAAACATATGAGTCAGCCAAATCCTGTCACTGTTCACAGAGGTACAAGCCTTTTCCATGGGGGGTCATGTAAAAAAACACCACTCAAATAATGGATATTTGCAAATCATTTACATTGATATATTTCGAATTAAATGCTGCTGCAAAAATATTAAACTCACAACATCAAATTGTTTATAAAATCGAATACAGAAAGCCACATTTTATTTCATAATATATTCACCTTTATTACATTGAGAAAGAGAGAGACAAAAAGAGAGTTTGTCAAGGTACATAGGCGCAGAGAGAAGTATAGTAAAACTATATTTACCTATTTATAATTACCTTCTCAATGTGTTAGCAGACAATATTTAGGGTACAATATTTGTAACCTCAATATTTTTCCAATATTTTGGTAGTATTCTATCTGCAATCTTATTAAAACCATCCTGCATTCAAAACACAAATTGTAAAATGTACCAAGCAACAATCGTATCAGGTCAGCTGACTGTGTGAGGTCAATCAGCATCTACGTATTTTCAAGTTTTAATTCATTGTCAGCACTAATATTATGTCACAGGCTGATGAGGACCCGTGCAGTCTGGAGACCTACCACGCTTAAAGCTGTGTTTGACAAATAGGATAATCGAATTTAAGTCAAACAGACAAAATCAGGGCTGTAGCGGGCACCGGGCATTTCCACTGTGGGCCGTAGGGGTGGGATCCGGTTTTTTGCCCGTGGGGACCGGTTTTGTCACTGTGGGCCGGTTTTGCAGCAGTGCTGAAATATCGCCCCCCTGTAACAAAAGCGGGAGCAACGCTTTTTGCTAGCACCCCATATCCCTATCCTTCTGCTTCCAGGGCCGGTCGAACAGTAATCTGCCAGGGCTGGTTGCTGTCCCCACTTCGGCCCTGGATAACATCCTACCTTTGTTTATCAAATCACACCAGTTCCCATCTACGGTAATGTATGAGTTAAACTGCATTCAACATGCAGAAATCTGCAAAAAGTACGGTTAGCTGAAGAGATGAAGGAGAGGCTGTGTACACATAATTGCTCTTATCTTTAAATCAGATGTAGATACTCAGGCATAGCTAACATGAAAGCAAAGGGTTAATCCAGCAGAAATTATAGCTCTCTTTGTGTCCATATCTTCAGAGACAAAGATGTGCTTGCTTTTCCCGATGGTTGCCTTGCTTGGAAAATATGACTAAATGAGAAATGTTGACACAACTATCTGTCAGCACAAAAAGGCTTAGAGGACTAGGGTTAGCTTTTGAAGGAGCTTTCAATGGAGTTGCTCTAAATAAAGTCTAAATCATTGAAGAAGTAGAGAGAATTTACTATTTAATCATACTTTAAATGGCAGGACCTAATGAAGAATTTGCCATAAGAAGGAATTGCTTGACTGTTTAACACTAAGTTAGAAGTGCATCAATCTGTTCTCACTGGCATTCATGAACAAAGCATTGAAAACACATTTGGAAATTCTTTAGCCACATCCTGGTCAAGTCTTTGGATTATAAAGCTGCTGTTGATGATGCATTAACTGGGATGGGAGTGCATCTTATATATGAGCTTTATAATACATGTTCAAATGGTGCATGGCAGCCAGTTGAATGGAATACCTCCCCAGGTTCTGCACCCTTCTATGGATTATGGGATTATTCCTCCTGGCCTAACTGAAGGTTCCATCAAATATGGTGTGAAGTGACACAAAGTCTTGCAAAACTACACCAGGCAGACCTTGCATCAAGGATATATGATATAACTCCCAGCTGGCCCAACTCGGTCTATGCCTGGCCTGGGCTCCATCACGGTTGGTCTGAACATGTGACTTAGTCCTGGTCCAGCACGATCAGATACCTTCAGTTGGTGCTTTCTTCTTTTATGCATTATTTGTACTTAAACCTTTTGAAAATAAATATCTCCAGTTCCAGTCATTCTTGTGTCATTTTAATTATTAACATGTACTCTATTTTCTAAGCTGGGGGGTTTCTTATGTTGTCTTTTCACTTAATTACAACTTGTGTGTTGTGTTGCATAAACACTTTACACATTACCCCTAAGTTAAAACTGGCTATTTAGTGCCAATCCAAGAGAGGGTTAATCACAGTTTAATTTAGTGACTTTTTGTGGTTCACCCTGACATGGATTGTGGTTGTTGTCGGGATTCCACCTTCCCTACCACTTTCCCAATCTCTTATACCTAGCCAAACAAAATTTGAAAAATACTAATATTTACTGGTATTATAGACACACATACCACTTGCGTGATGACAGATAACGGACACCTATAAAGCACCTGTTCTCTCCAGTCCCTGCACTAAATCCATATTAATCATTAAGCAAGATTGCTTATAACTCAGGAATGGAATTTCGCATAAGTCGTAAATTAGGCAAGATATATCTCTCAAGAATTATTATAGACACAGACATATATTCTCAAAGCCCATGCTCCTGAAAATACAGTCTAATCTTTCAATTCTGGGAATATTTTTTTTATTTCTTTCAGATTTTGATTACAGATCACACCATGATTAATACTTCTGTACAATAGCAGGAAATCTCAAGAATTCTGAAGGCATCTGCCAGTAAAGGTGTGCATGTTTGTTTGCAGATTTCAAATTTGATCATTAATAAAATGGAGAAATCAGAAAAAGCTGAATAATATAAAAGAGCACAGCATGACAAGTCACACTTTCAATGCTTAAAATAATAATTTCCTATAGCTTTCTTGATGTCCTCATTAACATATGTCACATTTCCCACATTCATCTACCACTGACATTCTTTGGTTGCACTAATGAATACAAATTCCTTTCCATTCCAAATATAGTGCCTAACACTATAAGACAGTAGATTTACTGCTCTGCCCTTGAGCGGTATTCATCTAAAGCAAACAAGCATGAAAAATCCGCGTCTGCCTCATGTGTGATCCCAGTGTACTGGAAGCCATGTCGTTCAAGGCTTTGACACACATCACAGCCTTATCCATTTGATTATGACACAGAATTCAAAGCAAATCTTTGTTTTACTGTTCTTAGCCCCAGCAGAGGAAGCGATCCTCCCTACAGACACTGCTGATCACTAGCTTAAAGTGTGTGCTTCACTGCAGGCAATCAGTTTTGCTTGAAAGTCTAACAAGATACCGACTGATATAAAGAAATAAGTCTGAAGCACTGGCATTCAAAAGTTATTAAGAAGCCTCATGGCTTAGTTGCCAGAGTTGAATGCATGTAATTGTTGTGCTCAAGTTTCCAGTTTGGTATTCTTTCAAGTACAGCTTTCATCTAAATTGTAGCTGTTTGCAGAAATTTGAGCAATTTTTTTTTGCCATGTTAAATAAGACCCATACTTGAAGCATCTGGAATGAGGGTGATACTTAAAATAAAGACCATGAAACACTCCAGGTGACTTGCTAAGTTTTTTCTTTACTTGCATCATCATGAAAGCAGCCGACCAGATTGCACTGAGATACTGCATTTACAACATTTTTACTCTAATTAATAATATGAAAGAAATGTAGCTTTTTCCACAAATAACTCCACAAGTATAATTTAATATTTTAATTCCTAATGTTAATGGTGAATGCCTTGAAAAGGAATCTAACTTGTCTGAAGAAGCTTGGGCACCTTTCTCTCTGCACACTTCAAGAAAGCTGCACGTATAATGGACACAGAACATTCAGAGGTGGCCGCAGCGGGAGGCACACCATGTTAGCAGCTTCAACAGGTGATATAGTTGATGTGCTCGGTATAGGCAAAATCGCCATCCAATGGCAGATAACTAAAGGCAGAACCACTAGGGACCCGGTCCTCAATGGAATACGGCAGGCCATCTACAAGAATGACCCGGAGAAATAGGCTGGTCACATGGTACACTTATTTAATCATGTTTTAGCAGGAACAACAACACCAGCTTCCTGGGCAGGTCTATTGTTGTGCCCATCTTCAAAGGATGCAATAAATCAAAAGCAGAGAACCGAAACAGGCTTTGGTGCAAATTGAAAAATTGGTCAGAACCACGGGTCCTCTTAAGAATTTATACAGGGCCTCCCAACATCTTGTGGACTCAAACAGGGGTGTGTCTTGGCCCCCATCCTTTTCAATGTAATTTTAGCCGTCCTCCCTCCTGCTCTGTCTTATGTTAATTCTCATGCCTTGAAGCTTGGCACCATACTCCTTTCTCATCTCCTCTATGTCCACAATTTGGTAGTGATTAGCCAGACTAAAAGAAATAAATGCAAAATCAGCTGGTTCCTAGACTCCACTAAGGTCAACGAAGTCAGCGAATACAAATACCTCGGCCTTATATTCGACAACAAGGGGAACAGCAAGCCCCAAAAAGAGGAGCTTAAAAGGAAAGGGCTAACAGTAGCAGCAGGGCTAAGGGCCCTATTTAGAAGTCTGAATTGGCTGTCGTACAGGCCCATCTTAGAAACAGCCAGGGCAAAGGTGGTGCCCACATTGACATATGGAAGCGAAGCCCTGTGGGACGGGTACTCAAAAACATTAAACACAACCATTGTAAGAATCTACAGAGAAAGTTTCCATCTCCCCAGCTAAACCTCTCCATCCCAAATTCGACTGGAATTTGGTCTAGTCATACAGTAAGTCACCAGGTGTGCCGCATTCACCAAAATTTGCTACAGACTTATGCCGGCCAATAAGAATAACATCAACCACAAAGTATAGGTGGCAATAACTAACAAATCTCATTCTGCAGCCAGAGACTACCTCAAAATATCAATCAACTTGTTTGGACTAGCACATCTGTGGTCTGCATCACTAAGTTTTAAAATATTCAAAAGAGTTGTTAATAAAACATCAAAACTAATATTATCCCTAGAAGACAGGGCGACCCTGGAGAAACGTGCCCATGCTTGGATGGTGCTAAATAACTACACCTCCTTAAAGCCACAGCAATATTTTGGTGAGGCCCTCAGCAGTAGGGCAAAAGGAAATTCTTGAAACACCGGTTAGGTGTCCTCCTGTGTACACACGCTGCCCCCTGTTGAGTGTAAAAGGAGGGGAAGCCTGTAGGCCATGGGGCCAACTAAAGGATGATGCAGTTCAGACCATCTGCCTCTGCAGGTCCAATCTGAGCTCTTGCTGTTATTGGTTGCGGTCCTTTTGGAATCAGACGGGGGTGTGCTCCTGCAGCAAAAGTCATACTAGCACGCTTAAATATAGGAGACCTGCAAGTAATCTCACAATAGCAAAGTACCTCCAGGGGCTCAACAGGGCCTTAAGCAGGGCACCTGATCTGTCAGACTAAAACTGCCAAACCAAAACTGCCAGCCTTGAACATCTGCTAGCCTTGAACACTTGTTCCATCTGAGAAAGGGGCAACATATTGCCCCAATACCCAGTACCATTGCCTAAAGAGCTCCTTCTGGCAATCAGGGGCACACAGAAACTAAATCCCCTACACAAAACCCCACCGTAATAACACAAAATTCAAGACACCGCCCTCACTCTGCTGTCATCCTACTAAACAGATTGAACTTTTTCAGTAGAAAGGGGAGACTCAGCTTCCAAGTCCTTCAAACTGCCGTGTGGTGTGCCACAAAGCTCCTCACTGAGCACCACACTTTTTAATATGTATGTGGCTCCTTTGGCCTCGATCATTAGGCAGTGTGGATTTTCAGCAGTCTCCTATGCTGATGACACCCAGGTGGTGATATCAGTTTCAAATAACGTGGAGGAGACAGCCGATCGTTTTAACTATTGCATGACTCAGGTAAACACATGGATGCAGACCAACTGCCTGAAATTGAATGGCGAAAAAACTGAAGTCATGTTGCTAGGATCCAATTCTTCCTTTCGATCTCCTAGATGGTGGTCTGCCAATCTGGGCGAATGCCCAATCTCAGTCTCTAAGGTTAAGAACCTAGATGTTGTCTTTGATAACAAATTGACATTTGATAGTCAGATCAATACGCTTTCTTCCACCTTTTTGGGTACTTTAAAGACGATCAGGAAAATCTGTCCATTTATTCCCCCCGATGCATTAAAAACACTTGTTACAGCCTTGGCCCTCTCCAGACTGGAATATGGCAATGACCTATATTTAGGAATCCAATCCCAGTATTTACTAAAACTGCAGTGAATGCAGAATGCTGCAGCCAGATTAATACTGGAAATCCCCAAATATGAGCCAGTCTCACACAGATTGAGAGCCCTCCACTGGCTTCCAGTGGACAAAAGGATTAAATACAAATCACAATGCCTGGCCTTTAAAGCTCTACATGGTAAAGGGCCTCAGTATCTGAAGAGGCAATTGAAATGGTATGTGCCAGCCAGAACTTTAAGATCAACCCACTCAAAACTGCTACAAACACCCAAGTTCAAGCAGGTGCGCTGGGGGGGAGAAGTTTCCTACTATGGACAGCTAAAACTTGGAACCTCTTTTCAATCTCGATAAAGAGCAGCACTGCGCTTATGTCTTTTAGAAGAGCGCTGAAAACCTGGCTCTTCTCCAACTGATTTCAGCCTGAATCCAATATCAGCATCACTCGGCCAGCCAACTCTAGCGCCAAGACGCCCTCAGGTATTCGTGCGCTATACAAAATTATTTATCAAATCAAATAAAAAGGGAGTAACCAAGATGCACCGTTCACAGCACTGTAGTATGGCAACTGTTTTGTACTGATGTTTTAAAATAGACCTCAAAACCAGTTTGCTTCCTGCACAAGCACTCTTCACTTGGATTAGCGCAAGGTTTTAGAGGAGAGATAGATTTTAAAAGTAATGAAAGCATTATCCATGCACCTATTTGTGTCAGATTGAGAAATGTAATTGCCCTCTGAACAAATTGTTTGGCAGGCTTGAATTGACAGTGACAGCTCACTGTAGACTTGTGCCCTAAACCGCATGGAAGGACTTTTAATATTTAAATATCATAAGACATCAGACAGAATGCCCAGGGCATTTTAACTCCAATCTCTTGTGACAAGAGCCTGCCATAACTCACTGCCATGCCATGTGTGGCATTCTGTAGCATCACCCATACAGGGTAGCCTCTTGTATATTAGGCTTACGCTCTGTAGTGCCTTTCACTAATTGTCTATTGATGTGATATCTCACCCTCTCTCATGTCATCATAGCCTCGGGTGGATTGGGAGCCCCACTGAGCTAAGCCCACTTTGTGATGAGATGGTGCCTATTGCGGTGAAAAACTAAGAAGCTGAAAGCTCAAGCTTGCAGGATTTATGCAAAACAATGGAACTATGGGCTTGGAAGTAGTAATTAGGGTTTAACAGTTAGAGGCTATATTTTGGGGCCCGGGCAAATCTAACTTATTCAGGATCTTCCCCTGGACTTGAAATTTACTTTACACAACAGGCAGAATTCTACAGCGGTTCACAGATTGGCTGCATATGCATCCCTCATATCTTGGTTTGTATTGCTAAATATCAAATACCAAAATATCTGTGTTGAAAATATCAAGCTCAAAATATCTACTGCCAAAATATCGACTTTCTACACTCAAAATTAAATTGACCAAACTATCTACTACCAAATTAACAAGTATGAAAACTGTCAACTATCAAAATATCTACTACAATATTATAGTCATTTAAAATAATATTAACATTAACAAAAATATCATACTGGAAACATGATATAGTGCTGAAAGGATTGTTAGAACAGATACTTCTTAGGAGCAAATATGAACATATATGCAATTGTAAACATATATTGCATTATCATTTAAAATGTTTTTCATTTTAATTTTAAAGATATAAATGAAATTAATATTGTAATATACACATGTTATGCAACTTTTCTTTAATGATACTAAATACAATAAATACTTTTAAAAATATTAAATATGATTATAAAATATTACAAACAACTTCAACATGATAATGTATCATTTTGATTTAAAACCCACCAGTACAGAAACATTTAGTGGTCGAGAATGTTGTCAGGCGGAAAGTCTCCTCCCAAAAGCCAGAAACTCCTCGACCGCAAAATGGTGTATTCTTTTTAAGATTATGTATCCCTGGTCAAACTCAAACACCTCTCAAACAGGGCAAACGTTGTCTATCCTGATGTGAAGACTTTTACACCTTCTCTTTGTTTAGCCGAGCCCTCTGGCGCAACCTATGATGCTGTCGTCAAGCACCATTGCCCTTTCAACCTACGAATACTGAAGAACAGAACAGTGTGCTAAACAACGCACGAAGTAGAAAAAAGGTGAACGCCACAAAACCAACGTAGGAGCTAGTCTGCTCGCTGCTCATTCAGAATGCAATTAAATAGGAGAAAATAATAAATCATGAGTTGTCGCAAACAGGTCTTATAAGGACAAAAGTCGTCGTAAATGCCATGATAATTGTTCAGTTTTTATGTTTCAATATTAAGAAACTGCTTTAAATCTGCTCACTGCCCATTTGTTTCTCATAGGGAGCTGGGGGCCTTTGTGGGTTTGAGGCGCTGCTCACAGCTGTGTCGGATTCACAGGAATTGCCAACACAAGTTGGAATGAGAAACGTGAAAATAGCACGCTAATTAATAATTAGACACAGTCCCGCAGGTGCTGGTGTGCAGTCCGGGGTGGCTTCGTTTACCTCAAACCGGTGCCAAATTCATTTTCCAATTGTTTTGTTTGGTTGTTATTGCGGTTTGCAGAGCCAGATGTTGCCGTTCAGAATAGATGAGTCCCCGTGTTCCTGCATAATGGAGGTCCAGCGGTACCAGGAAGGCAGCCAGACACCACCGCTCGCTGGAACCTCTGTCTGAGCAGGTCAGCTCCACAAGGACAGCAATGTTGCTGAGTGTGATGAGAGAAACTGAGGTTATCGAGAAGCTATAAATCATAAAGTTGGGCTTAGGGCACACTAAAATAGATCAGGAAAGTGCATTTAGTGCTCAAGCCCTGGGGAGAAAAAAAAACCGAAGACAAACCTGGGTCAGAGAAGAAAAACAATCCCAGTGTAATATTTATTGGTTTGGAGTCAACACTTGTTCCTGCAAATATTAAAAATAAAACACGCCTTACCCGCAGGCTTGTGAATATACAAAGTGCTATATCTCCTGTGTTATTGTATATCTCGATGTGAAATAAATACTAATAAAAATATTCTTTAAAAAGAAAACAGGTCTTGAAAGTCTGTTGCTTATGAAGACCTGACTAAAAAGTAGAGAATGAGTCTGACAGCTGCCATAACAGTACAAATATCTAAAGATATCTTCTTCCTATTGTCAATCTTGCATCAGTGTCTGTCATTGTTCAGCAGCCAACTCTAGGGAACTTTTCTTTTCTTTTTCATGTTGGTGATTTTATAATTCACACATTATTAATGTTACTAGGATGCTTCATTAAGATATAACAGATGAGTGAATTATTAACAACTACTTTCTAAAACGCCTTTCAGACACATTTCCATCTTCATTTTCTTTTGACACATTTGAAGCACATATTTTTGCACTTTTTGCAATCGCCACTTCTCACTGCAACTACGCATACAAATTCCACAAACATATAAAGTGTATGTCTTGCTAAATCAAGCACACCTACATGAGACCACAGTACACCGTCCTGAACCACCATTGATCATGGCGGGATAAGATTTACACCGGACACCGACCCTTCTCAGGTAGGATTTATCCACCTATGCAAGGACTACCAATACTTAAAGCACAAAACTTCCTCAGTGTAGTTCACTTTTCTGTGACACCAGCATGCTTCCCCACAGCATCCCATGTGTCACAATACAGTCAAAACACATATCTGACCTTCACTCACAAACTCTACACTTCAGAAACAAGACATCTTCTACCCAGTTGCCTTCCGAGCATGCCGGCAGACTTTTTGCCCAAGATCCATCACACAAGTTGACAGCTCACTATGCCACACAAATGCCAGTTATGCTCTGTATAAATGACAATGGACAACTATTTAGCTTTGTTATCTTCTTTGGTAAGCATAGATCTTTGCTGGCGTCTCTAAGTGTAAGATATTGGGTTGTTGGTTGAGAGGGGACCCTTCTCAAGCAATAACCACAATCGTTGTCAGGGTAAACCACAAAAGTCACTAAATTAACCTGTGTCTAACTCTCTGGTAGCTTGACATAAAAGCAATCGGGCTTAAAGTAGAGGTAACGTGATAAGCATGCAAACATTAATAAAGTGAATACACAACACAATACCAAACTAAGTTTGAAAAATAGACACATTTTTATTAACCTCTTCGAGGCTCATGACGAGCTCAGCTCGTCATGAGGCACACTGGAGCTGTGCTCATGACAAGGTGAGTTCGTCATGATCAATGGGATTTAAAAAATATCAGCACCCAGCGGGAATTGCCTTAGCAGTCAAGGTGTTAAATAAAATGACACCAAAACGAATTAAATGCAATCAGTACAATTGGTGTCATGTATTTTTTAAGTTTTTAGTGAAAAGTAACGCCTGAAAGATCAAAGGGCCAACCGTGGGTATTTGGTCACGTGCAGTCAAAAGTTAAGGCCGATCGCAAAATAGCGCGGGTCCAACACATGCCGTGGAATGCGCCCCGGTGTCGACTTATCTTTGGACTTAAAATAATGTCAGGGGAAAAGTCACGGGGAAGGTAGGGGTGAGGCAGCAGACTGTGTACGAGGAAGCATCATCATCTTTGGGGAGCGGCTGGACCAATTCTGGATGAAACCATCAACAAATGCGGGAAAAAGCACTGAGCAGGAAAAGCTGGATTGCCTGGCTTAGGAGGTCATCTCCATCCATGGGAAGCCTGTCGCTTTGAAGCCAAGTGAAGATTTTTAATTTCAGGCTTAACTTTTTGGAAGTTGAAAACCTCCAGTGATATGAGGATGTAGAGGAAGAGGGCTCCACGAGGCCAGATACATTTGCTTAGAGGCCCCACTGAACAGGATTTACTGCTATGGTGAAGAACGTTGTGGGAGCTATGACAAATTCAGTCTGACCTGCGATTGCACCTTGGGCAGATTGGCTGACAGGTAGGTCCTGGTTTTCCTTTGGTTCTTCTGGCAATTTTTGGTGAAATTTCAACTTTTAGTGTTAGGCAAGAGCAGCACCTCTAAAACCTCTCCCAAGAGTCCAGGACCTTGAGGTACCACTTGGGGAGTTAGGATTCAGGGGGGCAGCCAACTAGACCTTGGAGTCATTCTAGCAGAACTGGTTTCAAGGAGATAGTCCTCTTTTCTTCAAGCAGCAAGTCAGTCCTCTGGAGCACCTGGCACCTGTTCCGAATTTTTCCATAGATCCAGGAGTGTACTTAAGAGGTGGTTCAGGAAGGCCAGTATTTATACCTTGTGCCAGCCTTTGGGAAGTGGGGTGACATCCATGCCACCCCAACATCTACTGCTGAAAAGTTCTTCCCTTACCCTGTTAAGGCTCCATGATGTCTGGGGTGACAAGAGGCTACTGTCAGATTATTTTGTGTGTGTGTTGGAGGTAGTGCTTTGAAATGTAAGAGGAGCAGAGAACAGCTGTGCCCCCAGCCAACTTAGCAGGTCAACACCTACTCCCCCTTTGTCTCACTGCCAGGGAGGAATTCACAAAGCCCAACAGCAAAGCCATTCACAGTCATGCGACTCATTCCACAGAAAGCAGACACCAAGTGGTTAGGACGAGAAAATGCCAACTTTCAAAACATAAAAAAGCAAAAGACACATAATTGATGCCACTGGAGTCAGGCTATCCTGCTGATGAGGGCTGAAAGCCCGAAACCGGTCCTAGGATGCTTATTTCCAGTCGACGGAGGACCAGGCCTGGCACTTCAGGCTGGACTGTTCCCATAGGGGGCAGGGGCAAGACTTATTTGCATATGGCTGGGTCTAAAGTGGAATGGCATGGTGACCAAAAAAATGAAGGATTTAGGCCAAGATCTCTTTACTGGGGTGAATGTATGCATTGTTCTGCATTCTGTCCATCAATTGTTCTTTGTGCATTTGTCACCACAAGTGGGACGGGTATGCTCAGACGTAGGTCCCGTGCTCTCCATGCCACTGGAGTCAAGCTATCCTGGCTGATGAGGGTTGAAAGCCCAAAACCAGTCCTAGGATCCTTGTTTATAGTCCAGGGAGGACCTGGCCTGGCAGTTCGGGCAGGACTGTTCCCATTGGGTGCAGGGTCAAGATTGATTTACATATGGCTGGGTCCAAACTGGAATGGCATGGTGAGCAAAAAAAACAATGGATTAGGTTCAGAATGTGACTTAAAATCCAACTTTACCACTAAAGAGGATTTCAAATTATAATTCATTTGAATTCAAACTTGACATCCCTATCTGTTGCCAATCAAAAATTATCATTTATTAAATAAAATAAGATAATCCAGTATTAGTCAATGGAGAGTTAGGCATTAGAGTAGTAAAACGAACATTTTCACTGCCAGGACATGTGAAACTTAAAACACATGGCCTACTTTTTAAATACACTGCACCCTCCCCTATGGACTGTTTAGGTACTACCTTAGGGTGACTTATATGTATATAAAAAAAAGTTTAGGCCTGGCAAAAGGTTCATTTTGCCAGTTCAAATTGGCAGTTTACACTGCACTACAGACTGAAATGGCAGGCATGAGACATGCTTTAAAGAACTACTTTAGAGGATGACATAACGAGTGCTGAAGACTCACCATTAGCATTTAATTCACAGGTTCTGGGCAAATGTAACACCACTTTACTAGGTTCTAGCCATCAAAGTTATCAAATCAGGCGTGGGACAATTGTACCATGACTAAGGGAGCAACCACAAGCACTTTAGCACTGGTTAGCAGTTGTAAAGTGCACAAGGTCCTAATCCCAACAAAACAAATTCAGAAATCAGGAGGAATAAAGGCAAAACGTTTGGGGGTGACACTGCTGATAGGGCCAAGTCCAACCCTAAGGGATACATTTAGAGCATGACTAGGAGTGCCCATGCGATGCGATAATTACTGCACTAGATAAAATCCAACTACTAGGTTCTTAGGAAAAAATAGCAAAACCCTGGACAACATCATGCGGCCCAAGAGAGATTTGTTACTTTAGAACATAAATCTAGGTGAGGAAAAATTAGCAGATTCACCAGCGGTAAAATATCCGATATTGGTTCACATATTAAGAGCATGGTAATCGCATCAAGTCATTCTACATCATGGTGCTGCTGACCAAGTTTGATTATTTGAGAAGTAGACAATATTGTACAATAATCAAAAATATAAATAACACACTTAGTTGGAGTTGCTCAATCTTGTGTCGAGGTAAATCCGATATTCTTAAAATATGGTAAGTGTAGGCCTAGGAAGGTGTTCCAAGACTTTAAGTCTACACATCATTAAATGTCTTATATTAATAGGGAAGAGGAGTTGAAGTGTGTGTGAAGTATGCCTGCACTGACATCTGTAAATAGAAGAGGCGGGAAACTAAGAAAGCAGATCCAAACTGTCAGGGTTAAAGTGACAGATGAAGTGCAACAACATGGATGACACTATTCAAAGCAAAAGGGAAATCAAAAAAGAGGAAAACTAATAATAACATGAAAACGAATAAGTGAAAGCTTTTGAGATGCTGACTTTGCATGTGAATGAATTGCTTAGCTATATAAGATTGAAAAGAGTGCTTTAGTAGGTGAAACAAGAATGTGTTCATGTATTTTTTTGTTGTTGCAGAAAACGCATTTAAGTACGGTTGAACTGAGCGCAACAATCAAAACAAGTCATTTTAACAACATAGCACTTTTGAAATACAAGAATTGTTGTAGTTAGAGGTGCATGCGTATAGATGATTAGGACTGCAGCTGACCCTCCAAGGACAATCCGTATAGGAGTAGCAGGGTGATGGAAAGTGGCGTCTGTGGTAGTAAACATGGGTGCTTACCGTTCAGATAACATAGGCTTTGTATAGTTGCAATTCGACTAATGATGGGGGATTTAATTAACCTCATGCGTGCAGCGGTTTTTCCCGCCGCGCGCTGAGTTTTTTAAAAACCCGCGTTACATGACGAGCCCAGCTCGTCATCAGCGTACGACAGGCGTACCTCATGACGAGCTGAGCTCGTCATGAGCGTCGAAGGGGTTAATACTAGATCCTCTTCCCTGTCAATAGCTATAGATCCCCATGAAGGATTACTCCAGAACTGTAGCTGCCTTTAAGTGTGATAAATGTACACTGGAAACAACACCAAATGTAACAAATTCTATATTCTATGCTAATAAGGAAATCATTTTCACAGATTACTGATGTTTCTATTAGACAAAACATTGAAACCTATGTTGGACAGAGTTACCTAACTTCCCGGATTCCTGCAGAGCAATCTTCTAAAAACAGAAACAGCATCAGGCATTCAAGATCACGCTGATTTTTAAAGAGTGGTTTAAAATAGTTTCATAGAATATCTGAAATAACCCTGTATACCACAAGACAGACTCTTCTAGAATAGACTTTATTGGATGCATGAATGAATCTATATTTTGTTGTAAAGTAAAGAAAGTGATCCTGGGTATTCAGTAATAATGACAAGCAGGAGATAATATTAACAATTGGACATGCTTGAGTGCAGCAACAATGTATTCACATTCTATCCCTGCCACATAATACACAGGGGCCATGAAAAGGTACTACGCAATATGTACATCTAAATTCAGGCATAGTAGAGACTGAACAGCAGGCAGTTTAAGAATCAATTTTTGGGAATTTCCCTGAAATTCTCTCAGTGAAATTTGAATACACAACCAGGCGAAATTATCAATCCTGTTTGACATACTGAGCTAGTCCCTCTATAAGGCATAGCAGGGGTTGGTACAAAGAAAACTATTACAACTGAACATGTTCATGGAACCATTCAGGAATTACAGCATGGTAAGGCCGCAGGGCCCAACAACCTCTTACTGGCAATGATGAACGACTTGTAAAACCTCATATTAAACTGCATTTTCATTGGCTGACTGAGGTTCTAGAGTGTCAACCCATTAATAAGCTGAGGTGGCCAACAATTTCGAAAACAAACATACTGTTGGGACTTTTCCTAGCAAAAACCACTACTAACAAACAAAGGTTTCTTGGTAAGGAGATCAGTCGCTGTTTCCCTTTTTTCTATTTTTCTAAAACCACACTGTCATTCAATATGATGTTTCCCTCATAATGGCCTTTCCTTGATGATGATTTTTGGGATTTCAAAACTGAAGCTATGGAAGTCCTTCGGAAAACCTTGAGGCTACTAAAACGGTGTTTGGTTATTCTAGAAACACACAGTTTAATTATTTCTAAAGGGTTATGTATGTTTTCAATAAAGCATTAGTAAACAGAGAAAGAATTACATCACGTCCTTGGCTTCTTTGACAGTCTTATCTGCAATGAAATCTCAGCCCCATCCCTACAATCCAGAGTTATATCTGATGCAAGGCCATTCTGCATCTGAATTATTGGCTACAGCAGCAGCCGGCAATGCCAGAAATGCAATGGAGCCACTGGGTATGATGAAGGTATTAAAGAGTACGCTGTCTTTTCCAGAACTGAAAAAGAGAGCGCATGCATGGGCAGACAGTGGCTACAAATCACACATGTTGAAGAAACGTCTTAGCAATCCCTGCACAAAAGAGCAATATAGCTATTCCATGGAACCTGCAGAGGCTTGCAAGCACCATTCTTGACTATTACCTATACAGTGAGCTAAACCATTGAGAAGATCCTTAACAATTATTTTCCTACCCCTGAATTTGTAGCTCTGTCCCTTCATTTTTACCCAGCAATACTATCCTCAGTGCCCTCCCTCATTTCCGGTTCTTGGCAACTCCCTTGCGTTAGTTCTTTTCTTCTATACCCTTTCTTGTTGGTCCCACTAGTTTTCTTGAATGTTTTTTGCCCAATCCAGTATTTCTAGCCATCATCTCTTTGGTTGGTTTGCTTCTTCTATTAATCTGGCATCATCAAGGTCAGCTGCATTGCTGTTATCAACAATTATGTCTACTATAACACTGAGACCTTGAATCCTCTCTAGTGATATGTTCAAAGAACAGAGTGCAACTCCTTGGTGAATAATACTGTCTGCCGTTGTATTTTGGTTTGTAACATTTTCTCCATTTTGACTTCGAAATGCAAGCAAGTGTTGAAGAAAGTGTAACATTTAAAAAAAATTCTTTGACTCACTTGATAGTTTGGGCACCCCCAAATTAAGCATTGCACAAATAACCACTATTCCTACACCTAGTATCTTTGATCCATTTTACGAATGCAAAGGTTTCCATTTTTCATTAATTTGAAGTTACATTATGCATGGTCATATACAATGAAAGAATTAGTAGAAACTGTAGCTTATTTGTAGGGTGTGGGTATATCAGGTTTTTGGAGAACCAACAAGCACTATGGAGCCGATTACGATGCAGCCCGAAAAGGCTCCAACCAATTGTCAGAGCCTTTCTGGGCTGCATCTCGGTTTACTTTCCGACCGCCATATTACAATGCTGACGGACGGAAACTAAACTGCCCGGTCATTCCAGCTGGCTTTGATGGGCTCAATGAGCCTGTTGACCAGTCGGAGGCGGGCCCGTATTCCCAAAGGGCAGTCTTTCCACCCTTGGGATTATGATCCACAGTTTCCAGCAGGGTTTCCATGCCAGCCTTTCCAACATGGAAACCCAGTCGGAAAGCATGTTTGGGGGCCCCTAGCAGGGCCCCTGTGTGTGCGTGACCTCTGGTTGGGGGCTGAGGGGGCACCTAAGGTGCTCCCATGTTAATCTCTGCACCCCGTGGTGCGTGCAACGGGGTCCAGGAATTAACACCACCTCCCATTTCCCTATGGGAGCATGTACTGCGACCGGTTTACGGCCTTAATACATACTCCCATAGAGAAATGTCGGAATGTGTTTGGTCTCATCCTAAGCAGGAGGTTGGGACCGCTGAATGGAGGTCGGTTGGTCACAGTTCCGAGAAGGTGTCAGGTGGACGTAAGTCCGCCCGACATCATAATATGCCCCATAATCTCAATGTAACACTATATTGCATGTGTAATTCAGCCATAGGGGCTAAAATTACTGCTGAAAACATTGTCACCTATTTCAAATGTTTTCCACTTATTTTCATTAATATTTTTTCAATTATTAGTTTCTTTGGGAAAACTAACAATGATCCACACAAGTGGTCCCTAATTGAATTCAGAATTTTGACTCCATTTCTGAAATGTATAGCTTTCTCGTTCACCCATGGCTTTCGCACAATTTTCCACTGTAATTTACAAGTTACAAAAAACACAAAGGATAAGAATATTCCACCAACTTTCAGAAAAATTCAAAAAATGATGTTTGGTTTTCTAAATTCTTCTTGTTCCTGAAAGCTGTGAACATGCTGATCGTAGCACAGCAAACTTTTTGTTGTTGCCATTTTCAGAAAAAATACACTGTTTTGCACAGCACTTTTTCCAGGGTTAAGTACGAAGTGCCCTATACATAGCCAATAGGTCTCACCTTTTGGACCTTATAAGGGTTTAGCCGTGCAGCACATTATCCTGTGTGCTGTGCTGCCATGTATTGAAGAGCTATACAATTACTACACACTGGGTGTGAAAGAAAGAGTGAATAGTTTTTGTGCATGAAAATGTTGCGGGTGAGCGTGTGTAAGAAACAGCAAAAGTGCTGTACCTTAAAGAATGCGTCCATCTTGATGGTCCCTAAGGAGACAAATCAGTGTAAAACCAGCAAAGACACAACCCCTCTGTCCTAAGATCACAATCCATGCAGCTTCACTTGTTGCCCCTCCACGAAGCATTTAGGGGCGGCCCAGTACACAAGCCCTCTCAGTGCTATTCCAGGCCCATGAGGGGGAGGAAAGTTGTGAGGCATCCAATATGAAGCAGCGGTGGCCGAGGAGACTGGCACTCAGCTGAGGGCATGCACTTTTAAGTAAGGTAAAACAGCAAAGATGCCTATGCTAACACCACACGTCATAACTCCCAAACCATTCACTTCTCATTTTCATTCTATCTGTCCCAGCCTTTCACACTTGAAAAAGGTGATATGTATTTTAAAAATGAAAAAAAGTGGCGCTTGCAGTTTTTATTGGGAGACCACGGACTGTATTCAAAGTTACCCTCAAGGAGAGCACCGATACAGTGTTCATATAGCTGGCACAATGCTTCTCACGTGCATGTATGTGTAAGTAAACATGGACATGTCTTCTCCAGAGTACCTTACTCCAGAGCGCCTCTGCCTCAAATTAAAAATGCTTAGGCAAGTTTCAGAATGTTTTTCATCAATACCTGCACCCATGCAGTTTGGAGAATTCGGAGGAGATATGTCAGTGTTTTATTTCTACCCATTAACTTCCCAACTCGCACAGCAGCTCTTTAACCACAGATATTTCCAAAATAACAATATCCATGATGTTATGTGACCTCTTAGCTTGACAGAGCGGTGCTGCGCAGGGTTGCTGGGATGAAGTAAGATGAGGACAGGAAACATCAAAGGCGCCAACATTAGGGGGAGGTAAAAAACAAGAGGTGCATTGCACATAGGCTCCGGGCCCGAGGTTTTACAAACTAGAGTCCTTGCAGGACAGGGCCGGACTTGTCATAGCGGGCAACGGGCATTTCCCCAGTGGCACGCCACGGTTGGAGTCTGGTTTTGGGCCCCGGGGGGCCAATTTTGTTACAGGGCCATTTTTGCAGCATAGCTGCAATACCCGCCACGGTAACAAAATCGTCTGAAACCGGCCCTGGCAAACTGCTCCGCCACTCCCCCAACCCCCCGGGGGTCAGCCGAGCACTTTGCCAGGGCCGGTTTTGGGTCCCAGTCCGGCGATGTTGCAGGACTCTCGTGCATGAATACATGCAAATCCAGTTTATTGTGTTTGAAAGCTAGATATTTCTTAGAAAGTGTATGTAAGTATCTTTGCCACACAATGAACAGTCGATGTGCAAAAATGGCGGTATGCATTGTTTGAGTAATGCTGTTTGCATGCATAATTAATAAACACTGTGATGTTGGATACATTGTTTTAAAAACGTACATTGTATAATTCCAAAGTATGCATTAATGATTTTAAACAGTTACCATAACCAGGCCTAAGTAGGTGATGCTTCAGAGAGTATCCACAGTCATTAAAGTAACAAGTGCTTGCGGCTAGGGGTGTTGTTCTAGCGCTCGTGCTGCTGCAACTTTTTTGTATAATGAATTGAATAACTCACTGAGCCATACGGCTTTCATTAGCAGGGCTAAAGCATTCAAAGGGGAGCAGGGTGCTGGAAAGGGGCTTCTTGAGCACAAACGTCAGTGCTGCAGTCGGTGGAAGAATTCTCAACTGTTTCCTTTGTTAAGCAGTCCATACACATAATAAGCCACACTAACCCACATCATAATCTGGCCAACCACTGTCCAGACTCCCGCCTATGCTTACCTCACCAACCACCGCCCCCAGAGATCAAACTCTGAATACCTGAAATGTAACGAAATACCAACGTCAGCAGAAAACTTTGGCTCAGTGAACCACTAGCGGCACCGAGAGAGCTACGGAACCTTACAAACTGTAATACCTGCTATTCTAATAAAGGTTGGGGGCGTGTGGATTGGGCAGACAGGATATAGCCAGACAGGAGGTCAAAAGTGGAATAGGTTTCTGGGGTTCATTGTTTTCATGGCTGGCTGTTTATGGTGACAAAATGATGCTTAAATGTCTTCCAACTGTACTTGTGGGATGTTTGAAATCCCAGAAACCTCTGGGGGACAGCGGCAACATGTGATATTCAGTGGTGTGGCGCCGCGGCTAGGGCGACTGACTCCGGAATCTGGGGATCACGGTTCGATTCCCGGCACCGGCAGCAGATTAGCCCAGCACCATGTGCCTCTGGACAATAGCTTGCTTAATCTTCCCGACGGCCCCCAGCGCCTAGAGACCCTTACAGGTGATTGTGTGCTTTACAAATGTGGATTATTATTATTATCATCATGTTTTTTAATTCTAAATTTAGCTCTGGGTGACTATAGGGCAGATGCAGCGTTGATACCGGCTCGAGTCATGCCTGCCCCGTAGACCACTGGAGAACTGGAAAGAGGAGGTTGTGGGGGAGGGAGGCTGTCTGAACCAAGCAGCCACCGTTGGTGCATTACTCCCACTGCACACTGCAATGCAGGGGTCATGATCAGGTCTGCTTTTCATGCTAAATCATAAAAACAAAACTTTGCAGACTGGCATGTGTGTGGGCTTACCTATATTACGTTTCTGTATTAAAATCTGAAATGCAGCCTGATAGCTGGTTTGTCTTTGGTGGGCATTTTTTTTAATCTTTATCCTTTAAGTAGCGACGTAACAAAAATAACCAACAAACACATGTAGCCTATAAAACAAAAAACCCTCTGTGGCCATAAAATATTCTAGGAAAATATTGGCAACTGAGGTGGCCCTGTAGCCAATTATCTTGCTTTGACACAAAACAAACAAGACAAAGGCATGCACATAGATACGCAGGTGAGGAAAGACTACAACCTATAGTGCAGCATCCCTGAAGCAGTATAGTACTGATAAAATAAAAGCTGCGCGGCCTCCCAAATTATGCAAAAAAAATATGTTTTTTGTGCAATTCAAACCTACCACATGTTTTGATAGAGCGCGCGAGGCCACCCGACCAATAGTTTTCGCCGTTTTCCGGCTTCAGGGCCCATATACTTTCAAATCACCATATACATCGATCAGGTGACTTCACGAGCTCTACCAATTTGTGTGTGTTCTCCCTACTAATAATTTTCAATGCACCCGACTTACCATCCACCGATGCGGGTACCTAATGACCACAATGAATCAGGGAGCTAGCTGTAAAAGAAAAGGCAGCAAAATACAAACCCAACCAATAACATTCAAAATACTATTGAAATGACCACGGACAACTGGAAGTTTTAAAATGTTTATCTAAAGTTCATTATTTTCTTGCATGAGGTACAGTAAAATAAAGCAATCAATAACCAAGATAACGTAAATTATATAGGCAAGAAGAAATAATGACAGGGAAATCATTCAAATGTAATATGGTATGTAGATGGGAAAAATACTATAAAATCTCAGAAATGTTTAAGCATGGACAGTTTATGCATGGATAACTATAGGAGGGCCTATAAAGAGTAACACGCTTCACTTAAGGTGAATGGGCCTTTGAACAATCTAGGCAATGAAGTTCTAGACCAAATCAGAAAATTACAAACTGCAATGCAAAATATAATCTCTATCAAATGAGAAGACATAGGAACAAACTTATGAAAAATATGTAATTGACTTTCAATAGTTGCGGAAAGGCATGGAAAATATAACATATGCAATGATGAACTTTATTAAAGCAAAAGTTAGAAATTCAGAAGGTGCAAGATTTTAAGAGTTTCAGAGCAATATTTACCTAGAATGGTGTGGAAACCAAACCCTGGCCACGGGTCAGTTAAGGACAGGAAACCCTCAAGGAAGGATACCCCTCAAAGGACAGCAGGTGCAGAATGGACACCCAGGACAGGACAGGATACCCTCGGAATAGGAATCAGGACAGGACCCTCAGGACAGGACAGCAAACCCTCAGGACAGGACCGCTCAGGACAGGACCGCACCCGCAGTTTGGAAGCAACGCCTGCGCTCCACCCGCTCTGCAGTTATCGATCAAGACCCCGATTGGGTCAGCGAACTCCCAGTAAAGTGCTTCACCAGCACTTTAAGGTTCAGTAGAACCTCAGTCTATGGTCAAATTCGGACAGAGTGCTTCGCAGCGCTCTGTATCTTCAGTCACCTATTGAGTGCGTTGGGTCAGTGACAGGTCAGCTAAACCAGACAAGTCGGACGGCTCCCCAGGGGAACCCAGGGTAGATATACAGTTTGGGGACAGCGTACCACCCCCCAATGTTGCAAAGTGTCAGAATCCCTTAATTTCGATTGGTCCTAAGGTAGGATTTGGGTAACACACCAATCACGACATAGCGCTTCAAGCCTACATTTGCATAATAGGGTACCGCCTAACTAGATTGGGGTTCTCATGAGAACTGGTGCAGAAATACAATGGCAACTTTAACATTGTTGCTCTGTGAGCACATATGATTGGTTCAGCCGAGTTTTCGGGTCGTTCTCAGGAGCATCTTGCTCATCACTGCCAACTGGCTGCGTTCCATCAGTCAAGGTCTGTTTAGGCCTCGGCAAGTCGCGCAGGCGCAGAAGAGACCTCCAAGATGGTTCCCGGCACAGACAAACCCCATTCCCCGCGGTACATAAAAAGTAAGCGAAAAACAAATTAATACATAATAATGTCATTATGAAAACATATCACAGGATTTGTACTTTTGACTCATCATCAAGAAATAAAAACTATTGCATTTAAATGTTAGCTACATTGACACAGTCACAAGAGCAGTGGCACGAGCAGTACCACATGATAAGCACAGCTATGAATTACGCATGCGCATAACTTTCCCTCCACTTCTGCAGACGCGTCAGGACACGTGAGTGTGGCTGACGCATGCGCAGTAACTAAATACAAGCGGCGGCCATTTTAGATGACTCGAGTAAATTATTTTAGTAAAACACATGTGCAAGCTTCACGATCCTTATCTAAACTAAACATAAATGTTAGTAGAACATACACTTGTTACCGTATTACACATAAACGAGGTTCTTGACTTCGGCAAGCCGCAAAATATGCAAAGCTTTGCTTCATCAATCCCCTGTTTGATGATATTTACTATCATCACAAATTATAATGGAACCAGATGCCAACTTTCTTTCACACTTTATAAAGTTCTATCTCTTCCAGCAACCGTTCTAACTTTTCTCTCTCAGTTTTAGTAGGGTGAGAAGTCTTCACCTTTTTGTATATCTGATCATTCACTTCCTCTAATTCAATCTCATCCACACTTCGTTTCACTCCTCTTGCATTTACCTCGTGCTTTTTGGTGCGCTTGCGGTATTTACAGCACAAGAAAATGGAAAGTATAATAAGACCTATAATACCAATTGGCATCAGAATTTTGAACAATAAGCTTTTACCTATGCTAGCAAGCCAATGACCTACATTTGAGAGACCATCTACCAGTCTCTTCCAGGCACTATCAACCTCGAGTGGTTTGAGTTCTTTTGCCAAATTAGTAATGTTTTTCACATATCTTTTGATCTGTACACTTTTATCCGGAATATAAGTGCAACAATGTTGCGCCTTCAACATCCGGCAGACTCCGCCCTCTTTCGCTAATAAGGTGTCAAGAGCAAGTCGATTCTGCAAAACCATTGATCTGATCGCAACCATTTCAGTATTGACCAGCAGAAATCCATGAGCTGTTTCAGTAGACAGCACATCTACTATAGTAGACAATTTGCAAATTCTGTGAGTGTTCAGAACCACTCCCACTCCAGGTATCAGTGCACTGAAAATACTACCCATAATTTCACCTATACTTTCTCTTTTACTACGCACTAAGCCATTAGTATCTTCATTGCTTCCAGCTTTCCCATTCACATGGTATATTTTCGGGAAGACAATACCAAAGTAGCAGCTTCCATACCAGTGATCCGGCAATTTGAAATAAGCCTTGTCTCCACAAATATAATAAATTCCAGGAAACACAGGCTCTGACCCATTTTTGAAACCCCAACCTCCAATTACCTTGTAATTATGTTCGCATTCACTGGAACCAATGAAAACATTATTATAATAGCTAGTCTTCTCGCGGTGAAGACATAGCTTGCCTTTCTTTTCAAAATCCAGCAACAGAGCAGGACCCGCTCCACCAGATGAGGTGCCTTCCATGTTCTCTGCCCACTTTGGCTTTTTCTGACTTTCGTCATTAGCCTTCTTTTGAATTTTAATTCTTCTTTTCTCTGCCATGTTCAGGAACATCTTTTCCTGCTCACGCAAAGAACAAGTCAAGTTATCTCTGTGTGCGTCTGCTATGTCAATGTTACCTATAGTCAGAAAGTAGTCTCCCATATATCTTATGGTGTCACTTTTGGTATGTACAGGATTCAAGTTCCCACGTATAGGAAGTTCAGAAAAGATCACGTCATTGTTAGAGTAATAGTACTGTAACGGTCCCCTTTTGTAAAATAAACTAGCTAAAATGCTACAGGAGATTCCATATGTCAATGGCAGGTGATGGTATGTCACGCCTTCAGCCACAGAAGTAGGTAGCTTCATGCAGACATAGCAATCTTCAATTTCCATAGTCTCTACATAGTGTATTAACAAGTTTGCGAAAACATTTAAGTGTGTCTTGTTCTTAACTCCATGATAATGTAGTCCTCCCTCATCTGATGCTTCTAAGTTTTGTTTTGTTTGTCTCAGGGCTCTTTCATGTCTTGCTACACTCTGTGTTGTTAGCTCCTCACTGTCAGTATTTACAACTTCAGTAGGGACAATGTTAGTATCTTTACTTACAGCAAAGGGAATGAAAATTGTTAGTCCTATCCAGATAACTATCAGTACTACTACACTACATATACACACCTTGCAACACGTCTTAAAACGGCTGCAACTAGGTCTACCATTCACTGTTGAATCAGACATTTTGGCTCAGAAGGAGTTTCTCGACCCCTCTTTTTGGCTTTACACAACTAGCTTACTTTGTGCAAATTCACGGTGGTTCGTCTTCTTCTTCAGCTGAGTACTCAGGGACGGGCTCTCCGTCGCTCACGTCAGTTATATCAAGATCTTCAAGTTCTTCCAAAACCAGTGTCCATTCAGGAGACTTGTATTTCTTGTTTTGTCTTTTTAATCGTTCACTCCTTCTTTTGCTAGAGTTTTCTTCTTGCTCTGCTATCCGGGCACTTCTCCTTGCTTCTGCACGTTTCTCTTCCACCGTCTTTATCCTTAGCCTTAGTCTCTTTATGAACCTAGGCTCAAGGTTGTTTCTTTTCTTTAGTCTCTTAGTTGGTACTTGGACTTCACCTTCTTCTCTTATCCTCTTGTTCTCTTTAGCTTGTGGCAATTCTTCTCCACTTTCTTCTTCAACTTCCCCTATCTGGCTAGTTCCAGGGCTAGCATCAAATTCTTCTGCCTGGTTGCTAATCTGGCCTTGTTCAGGAATATTTTGTTTTTGGCTTTCGATTGTTTCTGTTTCTGTTTCCTGAACCCGTTCTTCTAACCCTCTCTGATCCTGTTCAAGCACTTCGATCTCTTGATTTTCTTCTGCTCGAACTATCACTCTATTTCTAGTCTCTCCCTTATCTGCATCAGGTGTTAGCGGTGGTGTATCGAACACCTGTTCTGTCCCTGTCTGACCTTCTCCTTCCTCAGTTTTGATGTGAATCTCAAGCGGCTGAGGTTCTTCGCCTGTGCCTTGCTTTTCCTGGCTAATCCACTCTCTACCTTCACACAGTCGTTCTCTTGTTCTGATGGGATCTTCGGTCAGATCAATCATCGGTATCCATTCTTCTGGCCATATGCTTGGCAGCTCGTCTTCAGCTACTCCTGGCTCAGTTTCCTGGACCTCTTCAGCAGGCTGGATTCTTGGCAGTTCGTAGTCAACTACTCCTGGGCCAACGTCTGCTGTTCCTGTAGCCTGACTGGTGCTGGGCTGCTCGTTGTTAGCTGCTTCTGGACTGGCTCCTGCAGGGTCCTCTGCTGGTTGCCCTTCTTCTGCAAATTCTTTGTCTGGTAATACCTTCTGGGTGTGTCCAGCGTGGATCCACTGGGGAACACCTGCGACCTTCACTGCAGTGGTTGTTACCAGGATTACTTGGCGTTTCTTTCCCCACCTTGGTGCCAGACAGCTTGATCGAGTGTGCTTCTTTATTTTGACCCAGTCTCCTGGAACCAGGCTGTGGAGAGGAGTCGTTGGATTGAGGATGCCGTCGTCTCCAATCTGGCGAGAGATAGAATGCACTTGGTCACCCAATCTTCTGCAGTATTCAAGCACCAAATCATCAGTAATACTCAACAGTTTGCTTCCTGGCACCCATGCTTGTCTCATTACTCTTCCCATAATGATTTCATGGGGACTTAGGCCTGTCTTGCGGTCAGGAACACTTCTCAGTCCCATCAGGACCAGGGGCAGGGCCTTCACCCAGGTCATGCCAGTAGCATTTGTCAGCTTTGCTAGCCTGTTTTTGATAGTTCCATTTACTTGTTCCACTATTCCAGAAGCCTCTGGGTGGTATGCACAATGCAGTTTCTGCCTTATTCCAAAGGCCTTACAGAGTTCAGCCAGTATTTCATTCTGGAAATGTCCACCCTTATCTGATTCAATAATGTATGGTATTCCGAATCTAGGTATCAGTTCTTTTAGTAAACACTTCACTACTGTCAGTGCGTCACTTTTGGGAGTAGGGTAAGCTTCTACCCATTTCGAGAATACGCACACAATGACAAGGACATATCGCTTTCCTTCACAACGGGGCATGGTGATGAAATCAGTCTGTATTTTTATAAAGGGACCCCTGATCTCCCAATTTTGCTCAGTTCAACCATTGTCCTCTTGCCTGGGTTCATCTGTTGACATGACAGGCACCTCTGGCAGAGGGACTCTGCTACCTTCCTGAACTTTTTACTGTACCAAGTCTGTTGAAATACCAGAATCATGGCATCCCTACCAATGTGTGATCCTTCGTGTATTAATCTTGCCATTGTGCCAAGCAAGTGTCGGGGTAACACAGGCATACCAGTTGGGCCCAAAATCACACCATCCACACGTCTCGGTCTACACCCATCCTCCTTCCATTTCTCTCTTTCTTGCCAAGGAGCCGATTCCTGCCACTCTCTCACTTCATCCCAAGTAGGCACTTCCTCAAACACCTGAAGCTGGCAGCTGGTTCCTGGTCCCCCTCGTTTTGGATTTACAATATACCGATCTTTGGCGCACCATTGGGCCACTCGATCAGCATAATCGTTTCCCAGTGATACTTTGTCCATGCTCTTTTTATGAGCAGCACATTTTACCACTGCCAGTTCTTTGGGCAACTGGATGGCCTCTAAAAGGTCATGAACAACCTTTGCATTCCGAATGGGAGTACCTGAGGAAGTCATGAATTCCCTCTGTAGCCATAATTGGCCAAAGTCATGCACAACTCCATAACAGTACTGACTGTCAGTATACACTGTTATGCGTAAGTCCTTCCCAATTTTGCAAGCTTTTATCATAGCAATCAATTCGGCTACTTGTGCAGACTTGATGCTATATAGATAACCTGCTTCTTCAATTTTTGTAAAAGAGACTACTGCATAAGCAGCACTCAGGCCTCCTAGTTCATGTCTTAGACAGGAACCATCCACAAATAGTTCTTTATCATGTTCAGGCAATGGCGTTTCTTTTATGTCTGGGCGTGGTTTAGTACTGAACTCTGTCAGGTCAATGCAGTCATGTTCATCATCATCCCCACCTTCCATTTCCAAGGGGTCGGGGAGCAAAGTGGCAGGGTTCAGAATACCGCACCTGACAATGCTTACATTTGCTGCACCCACAAGAATCCTCTCGTATTTAGTCAGCCGACTAGGGGTGAGATACTGCGTTTTAGTTCTGGTCAATAGAATTACTACTCCATGCGAAACATACACAGTCACAGGATGTCCCATGACAATGGACTCGCTCTGTTCCAAACAGAACTGTAGTTTGTCAGGGGCCACTTTATGCCCTTTCTCACACAGATGATTTAGGAGGGCAATGGTGTCAACTACACAGTCCCTATGACTTTTAGACGCCAGTAGAAGGTCGTCTATGTACTGCACTAACACAGAGTTCCCAGGTAAGATCAAAGTCTCTAGACATTTTTTCAAGATCTGATTAAAGATAGAGGGGCTCTCTGTATACCCTTGAGGGACCCGGTTCCAACAATACACGTGACCCTCGAAGGCAAAAGAGAAAAGAAATTTGCTGTCGGGGTGCAGGGGTATCGAAAAGAATGCATGACACAAATCAATCACAGTGAACCACTCAGCATCCCAAGGAATCTGGTACAGAATCACTGCAGGGTTCGGGACAATAGGGCAGCAAGGAACTACAATTTTGTTTACCTTTCTCAGGTCTTGCACTACCCTATACTTGCCGCTAGGCTTCTTGATGCCCATAATCGGTGAGTTGCATGGGCTGCTCATTACTTCCTGTATGATGTCTCCTTCTAATAATTTTTGAATTTCCAAAGTGACACCTGCTTTCACTTCAGCATTCATTCGGTAGGGCCTAGTGTTAGGATATACTGCATTGTCCTTGATGGCTATCTGTATGGGATCCACATCTTTCATCAACCCCACATCCTTCCCAGTGAAATCCCACACCTCTGGCTTTACTGCTTCCTGGAGTTCTTGGGGCAAGTCCTGCAGGGTCAATCTTTTAATTTCTGAGTCAGGTCTAAGTAACAATAGTTTATAAATGCCATCTTCATCTGGGGTCTGTATTTCAACACCCTTTGGTGTGCAAAAGATGGTACAGTTCATTTTGCACAGCAAATCACGACCCAGTAAATTCACTGGACTGGTGTCACAGACGACAAATCTATGCATCTGTTTAAAATTTCCAATTGAAATCTCCATTGGTTCGGTAACAGGAGTACTAATCAATTGATTAGATACACCCACTACTTGGATATTTTCTCCCGAGAGGGGTAGGTTTGGAACGTCCACTGTTCTTACAGTAGAACGGGTAGCGCCAGTGTCCAACAGAAAGGTGACATCATTTCCGTCTACCTTTCCTTCAATGTATGGTCCAGACTGGTCTACCGGCAAGGAAGCGCCAAGTACGCACTCCTCGTCCTCCCCTCTCAGGCCCCGTCAGTCCTGATCATTACAAAGGAAGGTATCATTTAGCAGATACTGCGAAGTTGCTGTATTTCTGTTCTCACCGCTTTCCCAAACTTCTATCTCCTCACCCTCTGCTTGCTTTCCCCTGTATACCTGCTTGGGTGCTCGAGGCACCTGAACTGTTTTTACCTGGGGTTGAGTCTTTCTTGGCCTTTCTTTCTGCGTCTGTGGATTTAAATCAGGAGTATTTGCATTATCATTCATTAATTGAGGACACTCGTTACGCCAGTGTCCAATTTCGCCGCACTGATGGCAGGGAAATTTCTTCATAGCCTCTTCCCTGCTAAATTTTGGCCGGGGCTTTCCTCCACCCCCTCCCCCAGGACTTTTGTTCTCAGCATTTTTAACCATGTTACTCAATTGTTTTTCCTGCTGTTCTGCGAGCTTCACCTAAGCCCACATCACCTTTTCCTTAAGGGCCTTTTTCTTTTCTGCCATCTCGTCCTCGCAGTACTTAGCGTACCGCAGGACCTCATCCATTTTCTTTGTATGCCAGCAGATTTTATTATCTTTTATCCACTGGCAAATTTCAGGTCTTAAACCATTTACAAACCTGTAAATAAAGTGCGTCATGTCCTTCAAATCGATGTTATCAATACCACTGTATGTTTTAAATACCTGCAATAACCTCTCATAGAAGGAGTGCACTGTCTCGTCCCTTTCCTGTGTTGTTCTATCTATTTTTGTCCAATCCGTCTCCTTTGCGGGCACCTTTTCTTTCAAATGCTGAATTACCTGCTCATATTTTCGCATGACATCCTTTGATGGCTCCCCTGTTTCCTTATTTCTTGGGTACTCCTCACTGGGCCAGTCTATGGCTATTTTACACTGGGTCCATAAATCTACTGGAACCACAATGTCGAAAAACCCATCCAGGTCTTTCCACAGACATTTCTGTACCTTCACGAACCTCTCCACCTGCCTGTACCAGTCAACTGGCTTCTCTCGTAATTTTGGAAAATCGTTCGTGAAGGACACAATATCCTGCCTAGACCAGGGGACATGCACATATTTCCCTCCTGGAACTTCGCGCATGGGGCATAACTGCTCAGGTTTTTCTACCTCCCTTAAAGTAAATTCAGGAGTCACTTGTCGGGAGCGAACCTCTTCCCTCTTTTTCGCCCACCTGCTTCTCCATCTTTCCACATCTCCCCATTTCTGCAGTACCCCCATTAATTCTTTAATCTGCAGCTTTTTCCCCGCCACATTCAGGTGCTCTATATCTTTGTCTGAGAAGTCTGCTCTGTACGGTTTCTGTAAGGGCTTGGATTTTGAGATATCTACCCCCATACTAACTGCTGTTTCGCTCAGTTTTTCGTGGAGCACTCTGGTGTTCCTTGTAAAGCTTTTACATATGAACGACAATTCTTCTTCAGAGTAAGTGTTCAATCGATCCAACCCCACATTTCCTGCCATTAATTCTTCTATTTCTACCCTCAGTTTGTAGAGGTCTAAAGGTTTCGTTTGCGGAGTCTGTTTCTCTAATTCACGACTCCAACTCTCAATTTCATCTGGAGTTACCAGAGAGACATTCCTAGTACCTGTTGCTGATTCTAATTTAATCTCTTTCGCATTAAAAGGGTTATACCTCTGCTGCATTCCCTTTCCGGTCGGTTTGTTTGGCAAGTCCAAGAACGCAACTTCAGACTCGCACTCACTGGAATGATCATCTATGATTATCGGTTCCTGTCTCGGGGTTGCCATGACTGGGGTCATAACTGGAGTAATCGGATTTCCCTGACCATTTCCGTATAACGGGACCACCGGTCCAATAGTTACTGGAATAGTCAATGCCTCAGGACTGGTATTTAACTGGGAGATTTTCTGAATTATTTCTGTCCTTTGTCTAGCTAGAGCCTCTTGCTCTTTTTCCACTAGTATCCTTCTTAAAGTCGTGTCCTGTAATATCTGTGGGGTCAAGGGAGGAGTAAAACTCGGGGCAGTAGGATGCGTTTCACTTGGTCCCCCACCATAATTTGGTTTCGGAAATAAAGTTCCAGTGTTAAAGGACCTGCGTTCTTCCCCATATGGAGGTTGAACAAAAGGCAGTCCTGAATTTGATGGTTTCTCTTCGCTTTCATACAAGTGTCTGGGGAAAAAAACTTTCGTACTTGAATATTTTTCTTCCTGGCTTGCGGGCACTTTGGGATATATATCCCTTGTTTCCGCCGGTTCGGGTTTCTCAGGATAGGGCAATACTTGACCACCCCCTCCCAGTCCTAAGAATCTGTCTTCTTCCTTGAGGAAGTGGCGTCGGGGAGCATCTCCTACACTGGAAGGTCGGGTTCCCTCATTATAAGGTGGCGGACTTCTGGTACAAATGTCATCTAGCAATTCATCATCTGATTCCCCCGGACCCCCCCAATGTTTACACTTTTCGGTGCTTTTCTCACCTGCTCCAACGTTATGACATGCCGGCATCATGGGAAACAGACCCTCAACAATCATGCTCTGCCTCCACTGTTTCATCCTTTTATCCCTGGACTCCTGTTTCTGCCTGGGGTACCACTTGGTCAAACCCTTGTCCATTCGGGGTCTTTCTCTTTCAAAAGCCTCAATCTCCCATTCCTCTAATGCCTCATACTGCGTTAGTCTTGGCCTGGGATGCAGTTCATTCATTCGGGTTCTTAAATTAAATAAGATCCTTCCATTGAAAGTACCATCTAACGGAAAGGCCAATACTCCGTCATCTTTTGTGTACTTCACCCAATTCTCCAACCACACACAGGTATTGTACCCTCGGTCAAACATCATAAATGAGGCAGGAGTATTAGGTGGTGGGACAAGAACACCTTCCCTAGATTTAATCGGTTTGTCCGTTTTAAAATAATTTTTCACTTTACTTACAAGGGACATTTTTCTCTTGGTTCCGTACATAATATCGTATCTATTAGTCTTCCACTGATCCCTTTCAAACCCTAGGTGCCTTGGATCAGGTCGAGTTCCTGTAGTCTGCGAGTGCCACATACGACTTCTGCGCTAAACTTTGTTTACAAACTACCTCCAATCAGAACGCGCTTCAGAAATTAGTGCAACCAATGGGTGCGCGACACTAAATAAGCTCCGCCAATGGGTGCGCGGCCCCTTCGTGAGACAGTTCCCACGCTCCGGCGCTCACCCCTCCTTTACAATTCCAGCTCCGCTACCCGCCCGCTGCTTCTACCAATCCCAGCGCGGCACAGAGTGACGTCAGAGGCGCTTCGCGACTGACTCCCTCCCTTCACAAGGTAACGGAAACTTTCTTTCTTTTAAAGTGCTCAGTGCTTGGTTATTTTACAACAAATACACATTCGCCACAGTGCTCAAGTGTCTAGACAGAGAAAGAATTGTTTTACTGCAAGTAAACTACTTCCATTTACTTTTCACTCGCTGCGGGCAGATCTCTTCCGCCTACCCTTCACTCTAGCATCGGTGAACCTGTTATTCCCCTAAACTCATCCACTTCTTTCCGGGATATATTCCGAGTTTAAGGTTTCTCAGCGGACCCCTCTGCTTTCACGTTAGCTCCGAGGAACCTGCTACTCTTCCGATGTGACCCTTACTAGGTTACGCCACTATGGGAATTTTGCCAATGAACCCCGTTACTGTCATTTATTCACACATGTATTCAGAAAAACCCTAGTTAGTGCTTCCCGGCTATCCTAACCTGCACCTAACTTTCCTCGAGCCTGTGACCTCAGGACAATGGATTCTATTCACCACTTGCCCTTTCAATTCCCCGGGGAGTTCGGACAACATGAAACGATACGGTTTACAAATGCATGGATTAGTACATATAGCAATATAAGAACAAGAATAATAACAATGCAAAAATTCATGAGTTTCAGCAGCGTATTCACAAGAGAATGATCAGGTCTCTTAGAACAGCCGCTCTTCTAGCAGCATCAATATACTAGCAGCTTCCGACTCAACTAGTCCAACTAATCCCTGCCTTACTCTCAACTAGTCCCTAACCATCCTCTAGCTACCAGAAAAACTGATAGAGCGCGCGAGGCCACCCGACCAATAGTTTTCGCCGTTTTCCGGCTTCAGGGCCCATATACTTTCAAATCACCATATACATCGATCAGGTGACTTCACGAGCTCTACCAATTTGTGTGTGTTCTCCCTACTAATAATTTTCAATGCACCCGACTTACCATCCACCGATGCGGGTACCTAATGACCACAATGAATCAGGGAGCTAGCTGTAAAAGAAAAGGCAGCAAAATACAAACCCAACCAATAACATTCAAAATACTATTGAAATGACCACGGACAACTAGAAGTTTTAAAATGTTTATCTAAAGTTCATTATTTTCTTGCATGAGGTACAGTAAAATAAAGCAATCAATAACCAAGATAACGTAAATTATATAGGCATGAAGAAATAATGACAGGGAAATCATTCAAATGTAATATGGTATGTAGATGGGAAAAATACTATAAAATCTCAGAAATGTTTAAGCATGGACAGTTTATGCATGGATAACTATAGGAGGGCCTATAAAGAGTAACACGCTTCACTTAAGGTGAATGGGCCTTTGAACAATCTAGGCAATGAAGTTCTAGACCAAATCAGAAAATTACAAACTGCAATGCAAAATATAATCTCTATCAAATGAGAAGACATAGGAACAAACTTATGAAAAATATGTAATTGACTTTCAATAGTTGCGGAAAGGCATGGAAAATATAACATATGCAATGATGAACTTTATTAAAGCAAAAGTTAGAAATTCAGAAGGTGCAAGATTTTAAGAGTTTCAGAGCAATATTTACCTAGAATGGTGTGGAAACCAAACCCTGGCCACGGGTCAGTTAAGGACAGGAAACCCTCAAGGAAGGATAGCCCTCAAAGGACAGCAGGTGCAGAATGGACACCCAGGACAGGACAGGATACCCTCGGAATAGGAATCAGGACAGGACCCTCAGGACAGGACAGCAAACCCTCAGGACAGGACCGCTCAGGACAGGACCGCACCCGCAGTTTGGAAGCAACGCCTGCGCTCCACCCGCTCTGCAGTTATCGATCAAGACCCCGATTGGGTCAGCGAACTCCCAGTAAAGTGCTTCACCAGCACTTTAAGGTTCAGTAGAACCTCAGTCTATGGTCAAATTCGGACAGAGTGCTTCGCAGCGCTCTGTATCTTCAGTCACCTATTGAGTGCGTTGGGTCAGTGACAGGTCAGCTAAACCAGACAAGTCGGACGGCTCCCCAGGGGAACCCAGGGTAGATATACAGTTTGGGGACAGCGTACCACCCCCCAATGTTGCAAAGTGTCAGAATCCCTTAATTTCGATTGGTCCTAAGGTAGGATTTGGGTAACACACCAATCACGACATAGCGCTTCAAGCCTACATTTGCATAATAGGGTACCGCCTAACTAGATTGGGGTTCTCATGAGAACTGGTGCAGAAATACAATGGCAACTTTAACATTGTTGCTCTGTGAGCACATATGATTGGTTCAGCCGAGTTTTCGGGTCGTTCTCAGGAGCATCTTGCTCATCACTGCCAACTGGCTGCGTTCCATCAGTCAAGGTCTGTTTAGGCCTCGGCAAGTCGCGCAGGCGCAGAAGAGACCTCCAAGATGGTTCCCGGCACAGACAAACCCCATTCCCCGCGGTACATAAAAAGTAAGCGAAAAACAAATTAATACATAATAATGTCATTATGAAAACATATCACAGGATTTGTACTTTTGACTCATCATCAAGAAATAAAAACTATTGCATTTAAATGTTAGCTACATTGACACAGTCACAAGAGCAGTGGCACGAGCAGTACCACATGATAAGCACAGCTATGAATTACGCATGCGCATAACTTTCCCTCCACTTCTGCAGACGCGTCAGGACACGTGAGTGTGGCTGACGCATGCGCAGTAACTAAATACAAGCGGCGGCCATTTTAGATGACTCGAGTAAATTATTTTAGTAAAACACATGTGCAAGCTTCACGATCCTTATCTAAACTAAACATAAATGTTAGTAGAACATACACTTGTTACCGTATTACACATAAACGAGGTTCTTGACTTCGGCAAGCCGCAAAATATGCAAAGCTTTGCTTCATCAGTTTAGCATGCATATGTGTGAGGTGTGCTTTGGAGCACGTCTATAGAGGCCTACATTGTGGATGGAGCTTTACCTTGGGCAGCCCTGTACTTGGGTTCTGTGGCAGGATGCCCCTGACACTACCAGATCCGTGTAAGACAAAATGTAGCAGGCCATCCACTGGGCTAGCCTGCTCATGTGTTGCTGCAGCTTGGCAGGGGAAGGGGCCCAGCAATAGCGGGGTGGGAGTGTTGTGCTCTCAGCTCACTAGCCGCCGGGCTTCCCTGTGGCCATGCCCTTCCGCATTTCACTGCACAGCTTCCTGCTGCCCTCTGTCACTCAGTAATCCTTTTATTTTTAGCAAAGGGAGCACTCCCCATTTTGAAATGGGGTCAGCTATGAGAAGCTGTGAGCCAGAGGGGTTGATGAGGCACTTCTCAATGGGTTTTGTACTCAGCGATGGGCTTATGGCACCGGATTACGGGAGCAAGCGGCGGTCTCTGTTCTGTACATGCATGTAATTTAATAAAGTTTGTTTGTCCCCGTTCTCGGGGCAAATTCTGTTCATGGGGGCCGTGCCTGTGAACAGAAGCTGTGCATGCTGATCCAATAAAAGCCATTTGTAACAAGCAGAATACACGAACGAAACGAAACAGAAAAAGAAGTGCAATTAAACCTAATGAAATAGTTAGACAAACAATAATACATGTAACAGGGCCAGTCGCCAGGGACGGGAACCACCCACCGAAAGGTGTGAAAAGTGTGAAAATTAGCCACAGAAAGGAGAGGAATTTCAAAAGGCACAATAAAAAGAACCAACGGGAAGAAAGAGCTGTAATCCATTGCCCTAGAGGAGATACTGCATGTCTCGCAGAGCAGTGCATGCGCGCTGCTATGCTAGACCTAAAAAGGTTCAACACAGTGACAAGGGACAATGCAGGGCTCAGCAGTTAGGGTTTAAATCATGGATTGTTTATTAAATATCCTTCTCTCTCTGCACAGATGCAAGGCCACTTATCACATATTATGATTATTTGTGCTGTTCCGTCTTTGGTGTACTGGTATGTGTGTGCTTTGTTGATTTTGTTTAGTAAAGGATACCAGCCTTGATCTTTGTACTGTGAACTGCGCCATCTGCATTGTGCACAATCCAAACAAACAACATTGGTTCTATTGAATAGCTACAAGCTGTTCACAAATACTGAAAAGGTGCATGTTTCTATTTACTAATTTAGATATGCGCAATGAGGCGACTTACAGCACAATATCCGGATGGGTTGCAGAACAGGATGGGCAACATTAGAAGAATACAAGTAACTAACACAGGATAATATGGAACAATGTATTGTAGTGAAGTTCTGTTATTATTAAAGGAAAGCTTGTTTGCAGGAAAAATCACTGGGGAAGCAGATTCTTGCGCCAGGAGTTCCAAACTGAACAATATTGCATTTTAACAGGTCGTAGCTATGGTTATACTGGATAAGAACTTGCAGCCACCTTCTGGGATTCTCTGAAAACATGATGGATGAGCTTAGGGGTGCTTCTCCCTACCAAGGGCCTGAGTATTAGTTTGAAAGAAATATTTTGTTTAATAATGTTTACACAGTACCATGGTGTTCTGTCCAAAACAGCAACCCAATAAATACCTTTTTTTTGTAAAAAAAAGTTTAAAATATCAAGCCAAGTTTGACTTTCCTTCAAAAGCTTGTTTTTCAATTACTTCTGAGAAGCAGTAGACAGACAGATCTGCACTCTAGCACTTGATAGGTATTACTCGCACATTTCCTAAAGAAAGAAGCAACGCCCTATTTCCCAAGGTTCAAAAATAAATGCAATTAGAGCACCGCCATATGATCAAGTGCCACTAGCGTGCAACGTAACCTTTCCATTTCACACAAACTTGGATTGCAAGCTCAGTGATTCTGAGTACGGTGTGCGAGTTGTTTATATTAGCATTACTTCTCATCACGAAACCGTGGAATCAGATTTAGAATTAGCAGCAACTGGAAATCCTCTCCTTACTTAGGAAAGTGTTCAATTTGAACCCATGATGGTAAGGAGGAAATTGCACTGGTCGATTCTTCTCCCGATTTATCAGTTCCTCTAGACTTCAGAACATTTTCTTTCAAACATGGTTATCAATCAGACACATTATAAGTTGTGAGGTAATGTATAACCTTCCAATTTCGGTATAGCCAACCCATGCTGGCCAATTTCAGGAGCAAATGCTTCACTCAAATGAGAATTTTCTGATGGGATTTCATTCACCCTTCATTATAAATCTAACGAGGAAGTTTCATTGCTGGATTCTACTCTGTGTTTAGTGCTTGATTCAGAAAATGTAGAGTCTTTCCGTTAGTATCCTATTGTAATTCACCTGATTGGATAAAATATAGTGTTCATCCTATTTTTACCTTATGTACTGTGCACTTTCTAACCAGTATCAGTTCTTTTTATCTCAGCCATATGTGTCACAGGGAAAATAGTGCAAATCCTTTTTGCGCCAGATTGCCTGCTTGCTTATTAAATAGAATTGAAAGTTGTTAGAAGCAGCCATTCCCGCACGCGCCATTGTTGTCAAGTGTGCGACCCGGACCCCCCGCCGCTCCCACGTTAGGCCAAGAAAGGACACCGTATGAGACAGCCCTGCTCACCCCCTTAGTAGCTTGACAGGCTTATCTCCAAGGCACGAGTGTTCAGTATGTGCAACCACGCCCTACAGCAACTCCAATGATGTCAGCACAAATGGACTCCACACAAGTTTGTATAAAACGAGTATACTTTATATAATAAGATATACGAAATGACCACACAATACAACTCCCACATATATACTCTGGGTAATATAGTTTCCGGTGGGTTGGGCGGTCCTAATCCCCAACCACCGTTTCTAACCAACAGTTACGCTGACTTTTAACCGTTCTCAACAGGTTAGGTGCATCGTATCACTAGATTCACACACGTTGCAAAATACAAGGAATACTGCACTACTTAACGATGGGTTCCTGTACAGTGCCAGAGAGAAACAATGCAATGCATAGCGTCAGGCTCGTGTACTGAGTCAACACAAGATAATGCAACTCGGTTCGCTAACAGCATGACCTGTTCAAGGAAGGAATACAGCAATGTGTCACACTGCAATTATGTACAGTGCATTAGGAAAACAATGCAATGCACATCACCACCAGCATGTCCTGTGCAAGGAAGGAATAAGGTAATGCATCATAGTGCAATTCAGTACAGTGCAGTAAACAACTAATGCAGTGCGCTACACTATGATCCTGTATCCTGCAAGAGAAACATAACGTAGTGCGTAGCGCACTAACTCCTGAGTTCATTAAGCACCTCTAGTGTCAGACATTGTCCAATAGTTCGATAGTTTGTTAGCAGCAAATATGCAAAGTGTTACACAACTGTTTTTAGAAGTTGTGCGATCGGTTGCCCCCAATACAGATCAACAATGACACCCAAGTTCAACTCTGGGCCCTGGCCCCTGTACTGCCTTGTCCGGGACCAGCACGGACCAAGATCTGGGCCGGAGCAACAGGCCCACACAGCTGCCAGCAGCGAGAGGCCGAGAGAGTGTCCCTCCGCGGCCCGCACCCCGCCCTAGGCGATGATCCACTTTACCTAGGGGGGCACGACCCCACTCTCCTCTCCTGCCGCAGCGGCTTGGCCTCACTCCAGAACCTTGCCACCACTGGCAAGAATCTCGAGCCGGTAGTTCAGCTCCTGTGTGGCTGCCGGTCCGGGCTGCCAACGTTCAGCACAAACTCCTTCCATGAAGCCTTCCACCTGATGCTCTTGCTACCTCACGTTGCCTTTGAGGGCCCTATCACTTGGCCCTCCTCTCCAGCGCTGTTAGGACTACTTCGCTCCCTGGTGCTCACCGCTCCCCGGTACTCCTCACCAGTACCTCCGGTGGAACCTTCGACATGCACCCCCGGCGTGTCCGAGACTCCCTCCGTCTCCTGGTGCACACGGTCTTCAGGCGCTCTCCACTAACGCCCGGGTTGCACCACGACATGCACACGGCGCGTCTGAATTTCACCTCTCCTCCTGGTGCACACAAGGTACCAGGCATTCTTCACTTACGCCCTGGTTGCACCACTGCATGCCCACCCGTGTGTCGGAGAGATTCACTCCTTCTTAGTGCCCATGATGTCCCGGCACTCTTCAGTAGAGCCTGGACTGCACTGCGACACGCACCCCCTGCGCGTCCTGAATCTCGGCTCTCTTCACCATAACCACAATTCACAGGCACTCCAACACCTGTAGCCACACCAAGACACGCACCCAGTTTTTTACTCCAGGTCCCCATGATCACCTTAGGCACCCCTTTGGAGGTCTCAGGCTGCCACGACACGGTCCCACCACCACGCCACTTGAGACTTCCTGAAACTTTTATGTTCCTGTGTTTCCGAACAGGGAGCCAGCTCCCTCAGGCCCTTGGGGTACAGGACACAGCACACAGCAAAATCCTGCCCAGGAAGAAGGAGGGGCATGACCCACTGCAGTGCCCCTTCAGTCTCTCCTTGGTCAAGAGCTAGAAACTGCCCACAAGCCCCAGATCACGAAGCAAGGGTCGAGTGTCTCCTGCAGCCTATTCAGCAACTCTTCCTAAGGCAGAGGTTTTCTTTCCATTCGCGGACAGGTCAAAGCCGCCAGAGACTCGCCCAGTCCACTGCGTCTTCAAAGCACCCCCAGCACTTCTCTGAATGATACTGAGACCGTTCTCGACAACATCATCATCATCAACATAACCAACATCAACATCAACATAACCATAGTCTTGGGGTTACAGTTCTTCAAGTTATTCCCCTCATTATCTTTGAAGTTTCCTTGTGCTCAGGGGTCCCGACCCCTCCCTAAATCAGTCTTGCGTATCTCCCCCCAGTGTAATCGTCCTCTCTTTGATACTGGGGGCCTGGATCTTTAATCACTCAGAGGGAGATGGGTCTATTGTTTTATGGCTCTGAACCAGGCCTCTTCACCTCGCAAAGCCTCTCTTTCTCCCTGCTCCAGGTGCGGGGCAGCCTGGCGCCATCTTCACCCCTCCCCTGGGGCACGTCCTCCCTCAGCCTTTCTCACCTCTCCCAGATCCAGGCAGGCAATTCAGATTCTGCTGAGACACACAAAAAGGTCTAAAGCACAAACTCTGCCATTTTCTCAACCAGCGGTACCTGGACACACAGCGACATCTACCCAAAAAAAATGGGTTATGACGCTGTGAGTTCAGATATACCAAACTTCACTGTTCCATTTCCAAATCTTGGGAAACTAGGCTAATAATACTACACCCAGCCTCCCCCATTCTGTCCTATGGGCAGAATGGCCTTTCACCAAGGAAAATGAAATGGAGTATTTTCCACTGTCAGGGCCTAGCACCCACACTGGCACAGTTCCTGCCTTTTACCTACACTGCACCCTGCCTAGGATTAACCCAGCACCTCCTACAGGGGTGCCCCATGTGTATGCAAAAGGGAAAAACAGGCTCAACATGCTAATTTAGCATAATGCGTGCAGGCCCTACACTGAAGACCTGTGTTCCCTCTCTGCACATTTCTTTAGTACTAGCTCTTGCTATTAAGGCAAACATACCAATCAGAGACAACCAAACAGCATTACAATTTATACAGGGAACAAGTCCAACAAAAGTATTCCATGCCTAAAGCTTAGGATAAGATGCAACACAAAAATTTACACCTGAGGGAAACTATTAAGTACACTGATTTATACCAATGTGTATCGTTAACATTTCAAGTAGCAAGCAATCAGTTTTCTGACGTAAATGGTAGAATAAAGTTTGAAGTAAAATCCTATTATTCAATGCCTTAAAAAGTATGCATCAAACTTGCTACAACCGAGGGTCAGGACGGGCGGGGCTTGCTGAGTCAGTAGCAAAGAGGAGGGTGGGTTGCCGGGGCACTTTTCAAAGTGAGCCTTTCCCTCTTGTGACAGTCAGTCAGACATGCGCACTTTGAAAATTCTAACCCAGCTGTCTTATGACAGCTGGGTTCGAGCAAGTGCAGGCCTCCAGTGCCCTTGCGAGTGCCGAGAGAGGCAGCTCCATTCGATCCTGGCGCTGCTGTCATGCTCTCTATCCTCCACCCATTTGTCCAACTCACCACTCCCCATAGATGCCAGCTGCGACTGGCCTGGCATGGGTGCTAGTGTTGGGCTGCTTCTATTGAAGCAGGACCTAGACTGCTTTGCATATGCCTGGGTCTAATCGGAGGTGGCATGGTGAGCAAAAGAGCAATGGGTTGGACTGCTACTCTAGTGATTGCCAGTGGTTAGACAAATTGCAAGCATTACTCCCATCGCCTTTTGTGTATTTGATTTGCCACTGAATACCAGAGGCTAATCATTTTATGGATAGCGCCCATGACTTTCTGTGTTAACCTCTGTTCTACAAATTGCCAATGGACTGCTCATCGTGATTGGTGCAGATTAAATGACCTCATATTCCATCAGTCTGACCGCCAGGTTCTGAATTCTCTGAGGTTGCTATAGCTCCTTTTCGAGTAAGCCACTGTAGATGATGCTCCAGTAGCCAACATAGGATAGAACCAATGTTCCTGTCATTTCTTCTGGGTTCCTAGTTTGCGGCCAAAAGATCAGTACAAAGCCATTGGGCAGAGAATTTGTATAGTTTTAAATCCTGAAATCTTGTTGAAAAATTATTACGACTGCTGTTTTCTTAAAAATACTCTTTATTAAACTCTTAATTTTTCAGGTATACCAAACTAAAGTACTTCTAAGACAGTACATTGAAGGTTAAAAATAAGTATGTAATGAGCTTTTGTGTGAGAAGACGGTGCAAATATACAAAACAAAATGATAAATTAGTAGAAAGTGTAGACATCTTTTTGTATAATTTTATCCCGAAGAGAAATAAAAATGCATTGGTTTTTCATTGTAATCAGCTATTCAAGTGGACATTTGTCATTAGTTATACATGGTGCAAAGCTCGTATTTTTACGTAAAATCCCATTAAGTATCAGTCACACTAATACCATAAATTATAACAACCCTATTCTGGTAGGCACCTTATACAAATCTTTACTTTGGAAAACCAGTTGATACAATTGCCTTCTTATTATCAGTCAATTATGCAAAGGATTTACTTCTGTCTTCAAACATTTAAATTTACAGCACTTAATTATCTGTTACAGAAACAATTAATTACCACATAATTGCTGCTTATTAGTAAAGCCTGATTTATTATTTCACTGTTAAATATTTAGCCTTTTCCGAAAATTGGGACAATTGCAATCCAGTATAATGATGGAAAGCTGTGTTGCATGCTGAATTTAAAAGTGCAGCATATCACAAATGTATTTATTTATCTTTTGTATCTGAGCGTTGTACAGAGAGAGATCTGAAGAGGGTTACATTACAATCATGATCCTAGTAATTTAAGTTATGTTGTGTATGCATAGGGTTCCAAGAGTAAGGTATCTAACAATTGTGTACAATAACTAATAAGGAGAATTATAGTTACAAGCGAGTTATCATGTATAAAGTTCAAAGAGTACGTTAAAAAACAATAGTATACAATAGTGGATCAGGTGAATGTCAGTTTCTGAGTAGTTCTCTTAGGCCACAAGTGTTTCTAGAAGTAAAGCTTTAACTTCCTTCTTGAACAGTCTGAATGAGGTAATTGTTCTTGTTGAGGATGGAAGGGAGTGTGTCACATTTTAGGAGCATATCTGGTGAAAGTGCGGCATTGAGTTGTCCTTTTTATCTGGTTGGTTCTTGTATGAGGTATTTAGCACTTCTTGGTTCTATTCTGCACCCTGAAAGCTTGATTTTATTCACCAAGTATTTTGGACCAGATTTGTGTAGAGCGTTGTGTGTTATGCATGCAATTTTCAGTTGAATCCTAGCTTCGACTGGAAGCCAGTTGAGGGCTGTGAGTGATGGGGAAATACGATCATCATAATTACGTGTGCCTGTTAACCTTGTTGCTGCATTTATTTTTCCTTTAATTGGTGCTAATTTGACTTTAGTTAGACCATTGAGGGTAGCATTCCCATAGTCTAGTCTAGAGAGCACTATAGACTGAACCACCATTTTTATGTCTTCCAGCGGTATGAAGGGTGCAGATGTAGGTTGATTCTCCTAGATGCTGCTTGCATGTGAGCTTGCACATTACGGGGCTCATTAGGATGGCGGACGGACTTGCGTCCGTCCGCCAACCTAGAGGAGGAGGGACCGTCCGCAGGGGCAGCGGCGGTCCCTCCAGTGCAATTAGGATGTGACCGCCAGCCTGGCGGTCACATCCTCAATCTTTAACATTGCGGCGGGTGCAGCTTCAAGCTGCACCCGCCACAATGTTAAAAATGCATACATTGCATTTGTATGCAGCAAGCGGCAGGCACCGCGCGGTGCTTGCCGATTACTGAATACAAATGCAGGGGGGTACCATAGGTACCCCCCATGTGCACCCCCCACCCCCCCTTCACCCAGGGGGCCCGCAACGGGCCCCCGCAGTGAAGCTCCGTATGCTTTTCCACGGCGAAAAATCCGCCGTGGAAAAGCATTTCTTTTTGGGCATCCTAATATGGCTGACGGTGTCTGATAGACACCGTCACCATATTAGTGCTTTTCCCCCGCGGTTGTAAGCCAACCGCGGCGGAAAAGCTGCGGACGGAAACCAGGACCCACCAGCCATCCTAATGTGGCGGTGGGTCTTTGGTGGGTCCGCTGCGGTTTTTCCGCATCCTCCGGGCCGGCGGTGGCTTCCGCCGGCCCGGAGGATGCGGAAAAACCGCTATCCTAATGAGCCCCTACGCTTTGAATTTAGTGTTATGCCTAGTGATTTCATGGATTTGCAGATGATCAGGGTGCAGTTTAGAGAGTTGACGTTTTGAGACCATAGTTGAGGTAGTTGGGGTCTGAGATGTGGGGAGAAGTAAATGAAATCAGTTTTTCCGGATTAAGTTTTAGATGGTTGTGTGCCAGTCAGACTTGTGTTTTCCCCAGGGTGTCATCTTGTATTTTGAGATTCTCTTGAAAATATAGTTTGGTATATGCTTGAGTATCATCTGCATTCATGTGGTAAAATATATTTGATTGTATCAGGATTTCAGTGAGTTTGCACTATGTAAAGATTGAAGAGCATGAGTGAGATTTCAAATCCTTGTGCAACATCCCTCTCAATGTCTATGACATCAGTTAGGTTGTTGTTCATTTTGACTGTCTGTTGTCTGTTCTGCTAGAAGAAGGTGAACCAATTAAGGATGGCTCCAGAGAGGTCCATTCTGATTTTTAGAGTTTCTATGAGGCATTCGTGGCTGACAGTGTTGAATGCCTAAGATAAATCCAGAGATATCAGGAGACAGGATTCATTCTGTTCTAGTGAAATCTGTAAGTCATCTAGAATGTTCAGCATGGTTGCCTCAGTGTTGTGTCCTGGACTAAACCCAGATTGGTGATTGTCTAATAAGTCAAGGGTCTTAATGTGTCAAGTAGTTGATCGTGGAAACGTGTATCTATCAGTTTCAGCAGGAGAGGCAGACTGAATACAGGTCGAAAGTTGTTTGAGTCTTTCCGATCAGAGTCAATTTTTGTGGGGATACTTGGCCCAACATCAGGCAATCTGGAAGGGATACCTGTTGGACAGATGCATTCACAAATTTGGTCCATAACGGAGTAATGGATTGTTGGATCTCTTGCAGTAGTGAGGGAATGGAATCATCAAAATGTGTGGTAGGTTTCATTTATTGCACGATTTTCTTGATTTACCTCTCAGACATAGGTCTGAAACTGTTCCAGAAGGCTCCGTTTTTCCTAGGGGTATTTGGGGAGTGTTGGTTGGTATATGTGGTATGTGTTGTGAGTTTGGGGTTGGTGTATTCTCTAAGTTGGGTACTTGCTAAGCTGGGAACGGATTTGCTTATGATTGCAATATTGTCTTTAAAGAAATCTGAGAAGGCGTTGCAAATGCCTGGTGAGGTTTTAGCCATTGGGGTTCTGCAAGTTTTCCTGATTGTTGCTTTATTATGTCAAAGAGTTTTCTGGGCCAGTTCTTCTCTTTATCAAGTTGAGACCTGATCGCTCTTGTTTTGGCTTTCAAGATCACCTTTTTGTTAGAGATTCTGTGCATTCTCAGTTGTTCGACATGTGGAATGTTTGGGTCCTTCCTCCATAGTCTTTCCTGCTGTCTTAGTTGTCTTCTTTTATTGTTAATGTTTTGGTTGAACTAAGATACTGATGGTTTTTGCTTTAGCCTTTTTAGTTTTAGTGGTGCCACTTTCTAAACAATGTTGGTCATGCAGCTGTTGTACAATTGCATTCGATCATGAACCAATGTTTGGTCAGTCCAGGGTGCCAAGGCAGTTTGCCACATGTCCCCCGTTCTGCTATGTTTACATTGCTGACATCTCTCATCCATGATTTTCCACTTCTCTTTTGACCTTTAATTTTGGTTTCTTGTGTGGATGTTTGGAAGAGAATTTGATGATGGTCTGACCAGCCCACTGGGGTGCTGTCTAGCATATTTGCTGAACCCAGTTTAGCAATGATGAGGTCGAGGGTGGCACCTTTGTTGTGTGCTGGTCCCTTGCACGATTGAGCCATTTGAAGGTCCCGGAGCAGGTTACTGAGTGCAGCCACTGTGGGAATCAATGTAATTTTCCCAAGGTTGAAGTCTACTAATAATATAGTATTAGAGAGTGTAGAAGCATTGATGGTTATCATTTCTATAAATTGTTCCAGGAAGGTAGTGTTGTCACACAGTGGATGGTATAAGAGGAGTGTTTTTGCTATCATTTTCTTTTCAAGTATGATTTCAGCTACCAAGAGTTCAAATGATGATGGCTCTTCTAGCAAAATCAGGATTATGCTTAGGGAGTTTCTACAGATTACAGCAAACCCTCCACCCTGCTTTTCTGTGGGGTCAGCAAGTAGTATGGCAGAATCGGGGGAATGAGAAGGCCCATAATTGAAGCTGCTGTAGGATTGAGCCAGGTTTCAGTCAGGAAGAGAATGTCCAGATCATGCGAAAGGTGCTATTTCAAGTGCATGTTTTGCAGCTGATCTGCAATTGTGAAGCATGCTTTTTAGGTTTTTTATTGTTTTGTGGGTTATTGTGGTGGACATTGTGTTTATTGTAATCGGGATCCAATTTATGTGATTGACCTGTAGAGGGTTATCTTTCTGGCTTTTATGGTTAAATAGCTTGACAATTGCTATTCTAGTTGTTGTGGGAGGTTTCCTGTGGTCCCTAATAGTAAAGTAGCAGAGTATTTATCTCTTCTTCCGAGAGGTAATTATTTGTACTTCTCAGGTGGTGCAAGTTGTTGTTGGGAAGATGTGCATGTGCTGTTGAAGGTAAGTTTTCCGCTGGACGGGGATTAGGGAGCGTGCGTGTTCATATTTTCTAGGGTGTGAAGGAGAGTGATGACTTTCATCTTGACCAATATCGTGTCCTCCCTAAGCAGTTGCAGATTGTCATTGATTTGTGGTATGTGCACTGACAGATACTATTATAATTCTGTGTGGATGTTTGCAACATTTCGTGACTATGTGGCATTATTGTTTCAGTAAGCTGCTCTATGTCAGTGGGATGTTTCTTAGGGACTGTCGCACTTCCTTTAGATGAGTAGTTGGATCTCAGGAGGTGTGGGCTATTTATGGGGTCTGGTTGGATACTCTAAGGAGCTATGTGGACTCTGGGACTGCAGTTGTCAACGAGAGTAGTATTGTTGGGTGGCAAATGTGGGTTTAGGATAGGGGTTAGGGCTTGGGGTATGAAAAGGGCATATAGGAGGTTTCATTGGGGTGGCTGCTTGCCTTCTTACATCTCAATGGAAATTTTGAGGGACCTTGTAGGCTGCAGGACGGCTGTTGCAGACGGGCGTAGTTCTTTGGGTGGTGTCACTGGGATTAGGATCATGGCCTGGTGTCGGGTTTGAGGCAGACGGCCAGGCGCTTTTCTCTGGGACTCCTACTTGCCTTTTTAGATCACTAAAGAGTGAGTTGAATGTTTGTCAGTCCTTGCCCACTGTTTGTATGAGAATATTTGTAATAATTGAGATGGTAGTTTTTGCTTTAAGAAGATGGGAGGGTGATTTTGAAGGGAGAGGGTGATATTGTGATTTTGAGACCATGGGAGATGTTCTGTGCTGAGTTGACTAACTAGAGTGAGTAAAATGCATTCCGCAATTTAGCTGTGTGTCTTGTGTAGAAGATCAAAACAGCCTTAATGACTCCTATAGAAAAGCAAATCTAGGAGTCAGATTTGAGAGTTTTGGGGTTGCTTCTGAGTATATTATGTTTGAATTGTTTTGCTCTGTTATTGGATAGGTCAGAAGTGTAGTTGATTCTAAGTGAGTTAATTCCTGAAGGGGATAGGGGATAAGGAGGGAACATTTGAATTGTTGTGGCCATACATCATACTTGGTTAGTAGGTCTAATGATTGTCTGTTGGGAGAAAGATCACAGCTTGCAGTTCCTGATCGATGGACAGCAAGGAAGTTCTTTTCATTTATTTACTTTTATGTGGAGTGAATAATTGCGGTGGTGAGTCAGGTTAAGATTGGGTCTCAACTTCCTCCCTGAGGGTTAATTTGAGGGTCTTTGATATGATCAGGATAGTTGAAATGCCAATTGTAATATTGCCGCCTCAGGTAGAGACACTGATTAGTGAGGAAAGAAGAGCCTAGTCCTTTCTCAGTTTTTTTGAAAGAGCCAAGTCTTCTCTCAGTTTTGTTGAAAGAGGTAGGCCTAGAAACACCACTCAAAGATGCCCCCCAAGTTACAAAAAGCACACCCAATTACTGATCACCCAAAATTGTCTAGAAAATCCAACATTCTACACTCCCTTCTTTGAATGGTATGTTCATGCTACAATTTCCCTAAACTCATTCTTTATGTGGCTCTCCTCTACAGAAAGGATTTTTTAGACAATGTTGGTCAACCATTAATTGGGTGTGCCTTTTTTTAATATGATTTTAACATAAGCAATTCTAGCAGACTGACATAATCACCTACCAATTGATTTCTATTTTACACAGTGTCCTGCCTACTCCCAGTTCCTGCCCTGAGGAAGACCTTCGCCAAAAACACCCAGCTCCCACAAGAAGGTCAAAATGTGTTGGCATACACAGAAAAGTGGCCAAGAGACTGTTAAAAGTAGAATCGACAAACGTGAACATCACCAATGCCATCTTGCTTAACAAGAGCCATCGGCCGCACATAAACGACATCCATTTTAGGTGCCACGGCCATCTCACGCTTTGCGAGTCACCTACACGTCTCCCTGACTTAGCAATCATCCCCGCGCGCTGGCAGCCCCCAAGCACACATGCTAGAGTCATGAAACATCCTGAGCGCGACCCTGCCCCGGAGCCACTTCCCGTGCCGAACCCACATGATCTTTCATCCTCCCCGCTCGAGCAGGCCCTTCTGATAACCCCCAACCGCACCTGGTCACTCGATCCGGTCCCAGGCTGTAAACCAAGCCTTGCGGACATACTTTATTGACCCCACACTGCAGGATGTGTTGCACACACAGAGATGCATGATCTTATCATCTACATAACTCTTCGATCTGACCGATCCCACGCATTTACAGTCCCCATTGGAATGTCCGGCTGTGTGATACCAATCAATACTCGGGTGAGGGACTACCAACTGTTGGGACTCTGTGGGAACCTACTGGGGACGGGAATTACAAGGATGTTTGACCACCAATAAACTTACTGTAAACTGTATATAATGTGGGACCACGGAGACGTTGTTAGAACACCTCCTGAAGACATTGACTTGTGTCAGGCCTGTTGTGTTCTCTACTGAAGCAATAAACCGTTCTTGCTTTCCAGATTTCCAGCGCCTGTCTCTTTGTTTGGTAAATATCGATATTGGAATTAAAGGCGTCATACGCCGAACGGCCTTGTTATTCGTTAAAGATTGGCTGTTTTCCCACAAGACAGCCATTCCATTATAAAGAAAGAAGTATAATATATATGAAAAGGCAAAGAGGCATTGATACCTCTAAGGCCCTTAGAACGACTTCTCACCGCAAAGGGCCCCATAGTATCTTTTTTACTGCATTGCTGAGGGTCACAATATGTCCCCATCTAAAGGAAACATGTAACCTTTCTTGGTTTACATTGCAGGACACTCCTTTACAACAATTCTATTTGTGATTATATGTGTTGTACACTTATAAAAGTGTTAAATGCTATTGGCATATGTAAGACTCATTGGCTGCTTCCCTCTGAGCTGTGGTCCCTAACCTATTTTATGTTATTATCATGTATATTTACAGTTTCCCAGTGTTTTAATAACATGATTTGTTTTTTAAGTTGTAGTTTGATGAATTGATCATTTTTAATTTGAATGTTCCAGTTTGATGGAAAAATCGTGTATTGGTAAATTGTATTTTATGCTGTAAATGCTTTGAATGACAAATGTGTAGAAATAAAGCTTTGATGATGATGGCTTATAGAAGTAATGTTATTTTTTAACAATGTTGGATTTTGTGTATATATTTTCGTCTAAAAACAACAAGCAATGACAGCAGAACCTCCTAAATGACAGCACCTAACCCAATTTTTTATTACTCTGTTAGTAAATTGCCCACCATATGGGGTTTGGACTGTGTGCACACTGTTTATAGTACCTACTGTCACAGTACTAGATCCCAACGGGATTTTAAGAATTTATAAAAAGAAGCAAAGGTGCACCACCCATAATCTTTCTATCAACACAGGTAAATCAATTGTCCATATCCAGGGAACAGAAAAATTCTTCAGTCTTTCTCTTTTTTTCTCTCTTGAGTATGGAGTAATAGTACACATTGCCTGGATGCGGCCACCAGTGAATTAGTAATGACCCCAACCAGTTTACATGAAGGCTGGTTTTACCCGGGAGTGGCCTTACAACTACTAGAGTCCGACCTCAAGGGTTAATTTGTTGTTGCTTCTGAATGTAGTGTACTTTTATTTGTGTAGAGTTAGAAATATAATACTTCTTTTGTTTATATAAAAGCAAATATTAGGACATTGATTTATTGTTTGTACTCTTCGCTCTTTAAATTAAGAGTTGTGTTCGCTTATCAGCGTCTATACTTCCCTCGTGGGAGCCTAGAGTGCTTGACCACCGCCTCTACTGAGAGTCATGTGAAGAAGGGGTACTTGGCACACTTGTTTGGCATCTATAGTAAGTCGGCCCAGGGACATCAGGTGTAAAAGGACTCAACCACCTTGGTTCGGCCCAGTGACCCCTGAGTTTGTTGTGACTCTCCCAAAGTCCAACTTTCAAAGGCCATCATCTCAAACAAAGAAACCACATCAACATCACAGGTGAGAACACAATTTATTGACTCAAAGGACTTAGTGGCACTGACACACTCTGACTGACACACACAATTATTCACCATCATCAATGCACAAGACCCATTCTTACCATCTGCAGGGGTTGGTGAAAGGTGGCAAACAATACTTCACTATGGATGCACCCCCTAGAATAACACCCATCCCGCAGATCATATCGGCAATTATACACGTTGTCTAAGACATTTACTGAAACAGAAACACTTACTTGGGTATAGTGGCTGGGCACAATACAGGATGAACTACCACCCTTAAGCAGAAACAACTGTTATATTAACCATGTACCTCAAGTGACCCAAAAGTGTCAGAGGCTTATGAAAATGGCACATGCTTCTCTACATTAAAAAAGTATAAAAAGCATAAAAGAACACAGCTGCCTGTATAGTAAGACATTTGTGGGCTGAGTCAGACAACTTGCGAATAATGCGGCGCTTATATATATTGTAATGTAATTATGAGTTCAGTAACATACGTTAATATACAGCATTAGAACATTGAAATGTGGAGCACTCCATTGAAGACAATGGAGTGCTTCGTGCTTGTATGGGCTGGTAAAGGCCCGCAAAGCAACATTCCAATGTTGTTTTCACAAAGGCCTCTCGGAGCCCAAAGGGATTTAAACCCCTTCGGGCTCCGAGAGGCCTTTGTTTTTTTGTTAGAATATTCTGTCTTCTAGTGGCAGAATGTTGTAATAGCCTTATAGCCCATCGTAGCTGGGCTATACCGGCTATTAAAGTCCCGCTGCCTTGTTAGAGGCCCGAGCCGAACGCTGGAGCGGGCCTTTAATAGCCGGTATAGCCGGCTTTGGTGAGCAAAATGGCTATAATCACAGTTCCCATTATTCAAGATCCCCTCCCCCAAACCTTTCACTGCATAACATGACTGATTGAAAGGGAATTCTTCTAAAGCACTTCTGCACCATAGTGCAAGAAGTCTGCTGAAGGCAATGACATCACAGGGAAAGAGAGAGCAGTGTAACTCTTGACATGCCAATAATAATCTGAATAAAATACCTTTTATCTGGATAAAATAACTGGCAGCATCAAATAACAGGTCAGAAATGCAAATGCAAATCTCTGAACAGCTAGATGACCTACCTAAATCCAGTGCTTAATTTGAGCCAGTGGTTTCCGGTGCTCAGCACCAGCACCTAATTGAAAACACCGGCACTAATGACAGTCTTCCCCATGGTGGTGCTGATTGTTTAATTTAAAGTTGAGCACAACAAGAGCTGTTTATTAATTCAATATACATTACAAATTACTAATACCTGCCACCCAAGCCACTCTTAAAACTTTGGGGGACCGGAATATTCTCAATTGTCACGCTTTCAGGAGTGCGGTAGTAGTTGTGCTAGTACTGACATTGGCAGTGGTGGCAGGAGCAATGGGTGGGGCAAGCTGCAGTGGCCTCCTGGCGAGGGACCTGGCACAAATATTTTATACAAATTAGACAATGTCTAAAACCAATTATGACATCTTTCAAACCTTTAGATAGCATCTTCACCGAATAGAAGAAGAGACCATCCCTATTAGCTTAAACGAACAGAATAATAATTGTTCATTACTGCATTCTGCAAGTGCATTTTTCCCATAAGAATAATTTGTTAAACGTCAGTTGGTCCCGGGTCAATCCTGTGACTAGCAAACACACCCTTGCAATGCTGCAGTGTAATGTGGCTTCCTCTGGAGATGTTCCTGTCTGCAGGCTCCCCAACGCCAGCCCATGCTCAGGGCTGCATCAGGACAATAATATGCACCGAAGTGCGCAGAGGATAAACCTGTCCATACCGTGCTATACATGATTTATTTCCACTCGCTCCAGTGATCGCTTCACTCAAATGGCAGCTTAAATTGAAGTCACAGGTTAGGGAAGCAGTCACATCAGCAAATGAAAATAAATTGCGCATAAGAGTTTATGACAGGGTTTTATTTAATGAGATTCAGACATGTGCATTGTTTTCTAATTATTTGTTGACGTAACAAGGACAGCTATAAATTTGGTCCTGACGCGTAGTTATTTCCAGAATTGTATATTATTTTCTGCCCGCATTTTAGCATGTCACATCGGCGCCTGCATGAACGATGCATTCCATTTCTTGCACCTGGCCCCATGACGTGTGGAAAATGGAATATCAATCTCACAGTTTGCGTTTGTATTTGATTATCAACTGGTTTGTATTTTTATTTTTCGCATTTATTTTTCATCGATTTTTAAACTATCTCCTTATTAAGTCATTTATGCATAAAACTCTGGTCAGGGTGCATATTTGCATTATTTTGTCAGTAAAGACCCATGGCACAGGGCTCATATTGGAGAGGAGTAAGAAGTAATTTGGGTGCAAGGCCCACCTGCATATAAGCCATTAGGTGTCCGCGGCAGAAGGTATAATAATGGCTTCATGGCACAGGCTGTTGCAGGAAGAAACGCATTTAAGCCCATCACATCTACAGCTGGAATTCCTCTTCCTCTCTCTCGCCATTCATTTTAACTCGGAACATGATGTTCAGACAGTAATTATAGAGAGAAGACATTTGAAATATGCACTGTGCTGCGTGCTTTTCCAACACATTTCTAAGCTAAAACATTCGGCGGAAAGAAACGCACAAAGATGCGCCCGCGAACAATAGGACGCATACCAATGCCATGAAGTACGTATATTGGCTGCTTGAACTTTGACACAGGAACTTAAATTGTTTACCGCCCTCTGTGCTTGCATAGCAATGCACTTTGCCGTGTCCACGGCACAAAGAATAAACACGTCTGTGACAATACCTTTAACTTTCTTATCCGAATGGGAAATTATGGCTGGGAATAGGTTTCGATTTGTTTATACGTTACCTAAGCATGTTAGGACATTATAGTGAGTACATTATAGTGAGTACCACGAATTTAAAAAAAAAGAGTAAAATAGCACTTTTTTCAGAGGCAAGTACTGTCTGTACACAGCAGCCCAGCTCTAGACACACAATGGACTCAGTAACTAGGGAGATTCTTATTAATTTGGTGGCAAAATGTATGAATTGTGAATTAAACAAGTCGAACTACCACAGTCGGTAGTGTGTTTCTGAGAGTCCTTAAGAAGTCGATTTTCTTTGGGGAAGGCGTAGAGGGCAGGAAATAGGTTGGGGGGTACACTGCCAAACAGGCAGAAACAGTATGCAACCTGTAACATGGTGCAACAAACCACAATTGGATGTGAGAAGATTCCACAAACATCCTGACATGACACTTGCTGCAATCTGTGCACCATTGTTGGCTCAAAATCACAAAAACTGAATAACACTGGCAAGCACTGATGGAGCGAGATAGAAAACAAAATTTTGTTTAAACTCGCAAAGTCACATTTCCATAACATGAATAAAATTATTAATGAATTGTGATATGTCGTGCTAATACAACTTAGATTAAACTTTACACGTGGGGGGACTAACATGTGTGCTCATAAACGTGCATAAATGTTGCATCTTTTTGTTCGTGCAAAATAATAAAATAATTTATTGTTTTCGTTTTAGTCATTACTAACTGCTGCAAACTTAAACGAAGCATGTGCTTGTTTTGCTTTTCCTTGTCTGTGTGATGTCATTTCTACTATTCTAGGTGCATATGGGTCTCATTGAGAAACGGAGACTGGTAAATATAAACGCTGCTTTATTTGTTTGCATTAGCTAGGTAACATTTTGATTAATTGGGTGGGTTAATTAATTAGTAAACCATGGGGTGGATACAGAATATACTTTATTTCTTACATTAATACTTTTCTTGTGTTTGTTTTATACTAGAAATCATAAGTTGCCTGCTTTTGAGGCCTAGTTATTTGAGCCGCAGAAAAAGAGCTGATCTATAATTCTGCAGAAAGTCATGAGACGCCCATTCTGAATTAAAACGTTTATTGAAGCTGCATTCACAAAGCAAAAACTGATGAGCTGACATCATTCTGTCGGACATGGCCAAGGTCGAAAGTGAACTTTTTGTCAGTCCTTAACTTGGCATCCGCGGAAGTTGCACTGAAAGACTATGGAAGCTGCGAGGATGACTTAATACAAAGTTGCAATCGCAGGAAGCTTTTGGCTTCACGTGGAAGAGACAATGGTCTTTGTAAGACTTGATTTTGTGGAACTTTTTAAGAATCGGGTGACATGTCACTTGTCACTCTCAACCAATGGGACGTCGTAGATTTCTGAAAACTTTCCTTTGCTAGTTTAGTTAGCGTAGAAAGGTATAAAAAGTCATGCCCTTAGGGTTGGGCTGGCTGCTGCTTTCTGACTTTCCGATGAGGGTGATGTGCTGCTGGACTTTGCGTGGAGCACGTAAGAATCCTCAAAGATCTTTACTTTAATTTCTGTCTATTTAGCTCAGTTAGGGAAATAGGTTTTAGAAATGCTAAACTTTATATAATTTCTTTAAAATTGATTCAATTGCTTAAATTGTATTTTTCCATAATTCTTACCATCATGCTTGCTTTATTGCAAATAAATTTCATTTATAAAACTTACAACATATATATCATAATTTAGAAAATAAAATCTTACTTTTGACAAACAAGCTGGTCTTGATTATTTAGAAGTATAGGTTACCATTAGCTAGATCACGTCACCTATGGTGGTCGTTTAAATGGTTGGGTTTTATTCTAATGACAATATTCTTTCTGCAAATGTATAAAAATGTATATAGTGTGTAGATAATATGTATATAGATTTATTCTGACCACCTGATTCAGTAGGCCCAAAATATATCAGGTTCATAAATGGGTCCATATTTAGTATAGAATTTTGTTTATAGGTTATGAAGTTGGGTAGCGTAGTTTATGATATATTTTCTATAGCCCGCTGGATCAATTCTCTGGTAGCAGAAATTGATGGTTGCTAAGAGGTAACCAAGGTAATATGTTGGTTGCTAAGGGTTACGTCATGGTATGGAAATAGGATCGATGTTTTAACACATGTTAAGTTCGTTTTACGTGCCTATCTGTAAGCTATACCGGTATAGATTGTGTGGCGAGAAATTAGTCACGCAAGCCATCTGTTCAGTTTGTAGTGATATCGCCGAGTATCACAAGAGGTATCGCCGTGTACCATAGTGTTGTCGCCGAGCAGCACAGTTTTAGGACTAGGTCTGAATCTTGTATAGTGAGGATTTTCTAAGAAATCAAAACAGCATGAGAATAGGGACAAAGCGCCTTCCATAAAACTCACTGTGATGAGAGTATTAGTTATATCCGAGCTTGAGTGAAGGGTAAAATTTAACGTCGGTGCATGATTATCTATAAACAGGTTAGAGTCCTGTACGGGTACATGTTTCATATCTATAAACAGGTGAGAGCCCTGTACGGATAACGTCGTTATTTTGCTAACGGTGCATGAATTCTATAAACAGGTGAGAGTCCTGTACGGATTTCATGTGTGTTTGAATTTAGGGAATTTTCCGTGTAAAAGTGCGAGTTTGAATTGTATTTTATGTTCAAGTGGAACTCTTAGAACTTTCACTTCGCGGTGGGTTCAGAGCAAAGCGAGTTCATAATTATACACGTTAGAAGGGTGGGGTAAGGTTACTCTACTGACAATTGAATATTATCCTTAGTGTGAATAGCGCCGTCTATTCCGAAGTGTGGATACTTGAATGTATGTAAACTATCCTAAATAGTGAAACGAACAGATGTTGTCTTTATAGTCATTGTTAAGAATTAATTTACACTGAAAAGTGTTCTTAAAATGGCGTTGTGAAAAGATTTTGTGAAGGAGGGGTAAGCGCCAAGAGTGAGAAGCGAGAAACCGCAGCTGCTGTGTACGTCACAGAGCCGCGCTGGGATTGGGTGACCTACGTCACAAGCTGTATTCTGATTGGCTCCTGAGTCTCTGACGGCCTGTGAGCTGATTGGTCTTTCGGAAAATCTCCAAAATTATTGGTCGAGCTGAAAAGTGACGTAGCTCAACTGCCATTGGCTTGTTGGTGTGTTTCGCGCACGGATTGGTTGTTTTGCGGAACATCTCGGAAATATTTTACGAACGATTTTGTGAATTAAATTTAACTCTTAAAAATGAGTTATCATTTTAAACATGTTGAGAAAAAGACAACATTATTTCAGAAATTTAAGAATTTATTTTCACCTGACAAGAAAATCGAAACGCGAGGTGGTAAACTACTTCATAAGTATAAAACACCTGCAGCGTACATGGAAGGTGAATACGGATATCATACTGTCTTATGGTTCGACAGTTGGAAACGTTATACTAAAAACGATGGTGTTTTAGCTTGGCCTGATGATGGTTCATTTAATGTAAGAGTTTTAAGAAACTTACGAGAGAAAATGAATGCTCTTGTTCCAAAACCGAGACCAACTCAATTTGAAGCTTTAGTTGAGTGGGAAGACGAGATGTATCAGTTACAAAGAGAAGCTAGTGGAATTAAAAGACCTTCTAAAAATCCATCATGGAAAAGAGAAACTCATGAAGATAGATTGCGAATGTGGAGACAGGGAAACATGAGTGAAGGATTATATTTAATTCATGAAATGGTAATGGGTTCTCCTACAGGGAAATCTATGGAAAGTGAATCTGAGGATGCAGTTATGGAAGAAATATATACAACTGGTAGAAAGAAACAGCCTAATCAGCCTTTGAGACCTCCTAGATCATGGTCTACTCCGGTGGTTTCTACTGAAACTTCTCCGAGTGCACCTCCAATTAGTGAAGCTCCTAAACTTTATCCAAATAATAGTGAAATTACTGAAACTCTTAGAAGATCAGAATTTGAGAATGCTCGAAATGAAGGTAGATATTTTACAATGACTCCAAGAGCAAGGGAACCTCCAAAAGATTATGCAAAAGAGACAAGAAATGTTGAGGATGTTGATTATAATGAATATTTAAGGTCTAAAGAAGAATTAATTAAAAGAATGACAAAAGGCATGGAAGCTGTCACAGTTCCAGTAACAATAGGTCCTGTTCAGCCTGTATTTGATCAAAGAGATACAAACAAAAATGGATTAACTATTCCTTTAAATACAGAAATTCAAAAGCCTGCTGAAAAATTTTATTCAGACTTGACTGAATTAAACACTTCTAGATCGAGAATGCCTGATTTAACCTTTAATGAGGATTTATCTCCAAAAACACCAATGGGTGCTATGTCAGATGTAGGAAGTCCTGAAGTTAGGGTAACCACACCAAAACTTGATGTGGCCAAATTAAAAGCGAATATTGAAGAATTAATAATTGGAACAATTGGCCCAGATAGTTTAAATTACTATCGGGATGATGAACTACTATTCATTTGCAAAAGTATTCAGTGGAAAACGAAAAATAAATATGATCAATTAGAGGATCTAGCTGCAGAACTTGAAATCGATGTAAGTAAACAAAAGAATTTTGCAAAGCATTACAGATTAGATTTTTCAGAAAGTGACATTGAGAGTTTGAACTCAATGGGAAGAATAGTTCACATTAAAGATTTGATTGTCTATATCAAAAAGCTAGGAGAACTGAACAAATGGAGAGTGAAATGGACCAAAAGAAAGGAAGATGAAAGATTGGAAAAATTGTCAAAACAATTTCCAATGAGGGAAGTTGCAGGTGGAGGATATGTTCATGTCCCATGGTCAAGACAGGACATTCTATTATTCACAAATGACTTTCCAAAATTAAGAGAGAAACCTGTTGAGTGGTACAGGCAAGTCGATAGATTTATCAAAATGTCAAAAGTTCTGTGGATTGATTTAGATGGATTTTTTGACATTGTAGTTCCATCTGATCTTTGGACAGAATGTAAAATATCTATTAGTTGGCCAAAAGCAGAACCTGAACGAATCAAAGAAACAGGTGCCCCAAATCCACTTGTAATGGATTTTTACGAGAAAGTAATTGTTTGGATGAAAAACAAAATTCCACCCAAAGAAGTTGATTGGGTTAAAATAGAAAGAACAGAACAGGAAACAAAAGAATCAGTTCATTCTTTTTATGAAAGACTATTGTTAATCTTTAAACAATACAGTGGTTATGAAAAATTAGATGAAAAAGACATGAGTCATTTTATCTATAGATTTGTTTATGGACTAAAACCTGAAATTGGAGAAATGATCAGAACTAGTATTGTCGGATGGCAAGCACTATCTGTAGATGATATTCTAAGAAAAGCAAAATATTGTAGCGATGAATTAGAAGTAAAACAGAAGAAGCTGAAGGAGAAAGCCATGTGGGCTCAGGTAAAGGTGGCTGAGCAACAGATTGCCAGCATGGGAAACAAGAACACTAATTTTGTTCAAACTGGAAATACAAACCAGATACAAGGAAAGTTTAAAGGTAATAATAATTTCCCAAAGAAATTTAGCCCAAAGATAGAAGAGCTGAAACAAAGATTACCTTGTTTTAATTGTGGCGAAATTGGACATTGGAGGGACGAGTGTCCTCATCCTCCTAGAAACTCAAAGAATCCCTTATTGAATCCACAGATGCAGAATGGTGTTAACCTGCAGCAACAGCTACAGATGCAACAGGGGTTAAATGAATTTAATATTCAGCGACAGTTACAACAACAGCAACAACAACAGGTGAATAATCGTCAAGACCAATTGCCACAACCACCTTTTCCGAATTGTGGGGGAGTTCAAAAATATAATCCAAACGTGGGATTTCAGGGATGTGAACAGGTAATAAAACCACAAAAACAGCAAAAGCAGCAAAAGGTTCAAATGCAAAATGCTTCACAACAATTTTTATTAACAGAAAGTCAAGACAGTGATTCTGATGATTATTGCTGACGGTGCCCGAGAGAGGAGGAAGAGTGTGTTGTTGGAGCCACTCTTGAGGTTGACCAGTCTGGTCCTTATGTAAACGGGAAAGTTAATGATGTAGACATCACTTTTCTAGTGGACACTGGTGCTACCCGTTCTACTGTTAGATCAGTGGAAATTGAAAACCTACCTCTCTCTGGGGATACCATCCAAGTTGTGGGAGTAAGTAATCAGCAAATTAAAACAGACTTAACTGATCCAGTACCAGTTGAAATTGGAAATTACAGAGACAAACACAGATTTGTGGTTTGTAACAGTAGTCCAGTAAATCTATTAGGCAGAGACATCCTATGTAAAATGAATTGCAGAATATATTGTTCTCCTGAAGGAGTTGAATTACAAACAATGGAGGAAGATGGTTTGTATAGAATGACAATGATGATGATGGAAGCAGAAGAAACAAAATTGTTTCCTGCATTTGAAGAAAAGGATTTACCTGAAGAGCTAAAAGAAACAGTGAAATCTGAAATATGGGATTTTACTGGAAATGAGATGGGTCTAATGAAAAATGTAGATCCTGTAAAAATTGCATTGAAACAGGGAATAGAATTTCCAAATACTCCACAGTATAAAATGAAAACAGAAACAATTGAAGGTATTACACCTATAATTGAAAAGTTAATCAAGCAAGGTGTATTAAAGGAAATGAAGAGTAGCTCTTGTAATTCACCAATTATGGGAGTTAAAAAGTCTAACGGAACATTTAGAATCGTACAAGATTTAAGAAAGGTTAATCAAATTGTCATTCCATGTTGTCCTGTGGTTCCAAATCCAGCAGTAATTCTATTTCAGATTCCACATGATGCTGAATGGTACTCAGTTATTGACCTTTGCAATGCATTCTTTACTGTTCCCTTACACCCAGACAGTTATGAAATCTTTGCTTTCAGATTCCAAGGTAAGACCCTTGGATGGACAAGAATCCCTCAGGGCTATACAGAAAGTCCTTCAATCTTTAATGAATTGTTAAAAAGATCATTAGAAGATTTAGACTTACCAGGTAGGTCTACGATGGTGCAGTATATTGATGATTTGTTAATAGCTGCAAAGACAAGAGAAAATTGTGTAACAGACACAATAATTCTGTTAAATCGCCTTGCAGAAGAAGGACATAAAGTGTCCCCAGCAAAACTACAGTTTTGCAAACAAGAAGTAAAATATCTTGGTCACAGAATTGCAAAGGGAAAAAGACAAGTAACAATAGAGAGAATAAAAATGATTCAAGCAATGTTGCCGCCAAGAACACAAAGACAGGTTAGAATGTTCTTGGGAATGGTAGGTTACTGTCGACAATGGATAAGTGGATTTTCAGTAATTGCAAAACCACTACAAAGACTGACCAAATCAGATGTAAAAGATCCAATTATTCTCAATGATGCTGAGATGGAATCTTTTGAGAACCTGAAAAAGAGCTTATGCCAAGCTCCTGCTTTGGGTATGCCAAATTATGAGAAAGATTTTGAACTGTATTGCAGTGAGAGAGAAGGATGTGCATTATCTGTATTAATACAGAGACATGGAAATTTAAAGAAACCTATTGCATACTTCTCTGCAGTTCTTGATCCAATTGCAAAAGCATTACCAGGTTGTTTGAAAGCAGTTGCAGCTACAAGTATCAGCCTTGAACAAAGTGAAGGAATCATTATGGGATTTCCTGTGAAAGTTTTTGTGCCTCATTCAGTTGAAATATTACTGACAAGAGGTAAGACTCAACATTTGACAAGTAGTAGATTGACAAAGTATGAGAAAATCATACTGGGAGCAGATAATGTTTCGATTTCAAGATGTTTGAATCTGAATCCTTCTACATTATTGCCTGATTCTGAAATTGTTGATGACATTGAAACTGAACATGAATGTTTAGATGTCATGGAATTCTGCACGAAACCAAGAAAAGACATCAAAGACAGACCTTTGTCTGAATCGGATTTTGTCTACTTTGTAGATGGCTCATGCTTAAGATCCGAAGGAGGTGTCTTAAAAGCTTCTTACTCAGTTTGTACAGTCGAAGATGTTGAAGAAGCATCATGTCTTGAAGGAGTTCGTTCAGCACAAGTGGCTGAATTGATTGCTTTAATTCGTGCATGTGAAATATCAAAAGATATAAGAGTTACCATCATTACTGATAGTCAGTATGGGTACGGAGTTGTGCATGATTATGGACAACTCTGGTCACAGAGAGGATACATGACATCAACAGGATCGCCAATTAAAAATGCAGTTTTCATTAGAAGATTAATTGAAGCAATACAATTGCCAAAAGAAATTGCCATAGTCAAGTGTGCAGCACACACTAGAGGAACTGATTATATTTCCAAGGGAAATGCCTTCGCAGACGAAACAGCAAAGTACTGCGCAAGGAAAAATTATTCTTACAATCGGAATAGGAGTAAAGAAACTGATTCAAATTCATTAATGCTAACAACTGTTGTAGAAACATGGAATGAGATTAGAGATTTACAAAACGAAGCAGATGATGAAGAAAAAGACCTATGGTTAAGATCAGATTGTAGACCACGTGATGAAGATGGAGTGTGGGTTTACAAAGATGGCAGAATAGTCTTACCAAATTGCTTGATTGCTGACATGGCCAGATTATATCATGGTCCTGCACATTTAGGAAGAGATTCTATGGTCAGACTTTTTAGAGAAACATGGTTCAATACCAAATTTAGAACCATTGCAGAATCTTTTTGTCAAAGGTGTTTGTCATGCCAACAAATGAATCCAAACAGAAAATCAGTGGTGGGGACAGGAATAATTGGTCGAGAGGGTGGTCCCTTTACCAGGTTACAAATAGATTTCATTGAAATGCCCTTACACAACTGTTTGAAATATGTACTTGTAATTGTATGCTTATTCTCAAGATGGGTAGAGGCTTTCCCTACACGACATTGTGATTCAATTACAGTAGCAAAACTAATGCTCAGAGAAATCATCCCAAGGTACGGTTTTCCAGTCACTATTGAGAGTGATGGAGGAAGCCATTTTGATAACAAACTGTTGAAGTTAATTTGTGAAGCTTTGAGCATTGAGCAGAAAATACACTGTGCATACAGACCAGAGGCATCAGGTGTAGTTGAACAAATAAATGGAACTATCAAAAACAGAATTGGAAAAATGTGTCTAGAGACAGGAGTTAAGTGGACTGATGCTCTTCCACTTGTTTTGATGTCAATAAGAAGTACACCAGATAAAAAGACAGGTCTGAGTCCTCATGAAATTTTAATGGGAAGAGTTATGAGGCAAGCTTTTGTACCTGTAGGTAAACTGTTGAGCATAAATGACAGTGCAATTTTGGATTACTGTAAAAGGTTATCTGATATGGTAACTTCTGTGTCTAATCAGGTGGGAACTGAAGCTCAATCAAATGAAAAAGTTTTGACTCATGATCTGAGACCAGGCGATTGGGTCAGAACGAAAGTACATCGGAGGAGGAATTGTCTATCTCCTAGATGGCAGAAACCTAGGCAGGTAATCTTGATCACTACTAATGCTGTAAAGTGCAGAGGATTGAAGCGCTGGATTCATCCAAGTCATACTATTCCAATACCAACTCCTGAGAATTCTGATGTTGAAAGTGATACTACAGATGATTCTGATTCTGAAGCAGAAGACAGAACAGAAGGTGAAGTAATTCCAGATACTGAAGATCGACAAGAAAGTCGACATCTGGAAACTGTGCCAGTGAATGGAAATCTGACAAGAAAAGACTTAGAAATAATTGAAATAGATTCTGAAGGTGAAGAGAATCTGTTAAAAGGAAAGATAAATGAAGATTCAGTTGTCTATATTGAAGACAAAGAAGCTGAACCAAAAGAAGTTTCAGACCAGGAGAGTATCGAAAGGCAGAGAACAAGCTCTGAAGTAAGGAACAGAAATCAGAAATCTGGGAAGCTAGAGGTAATTGAAGAAGAAGAGGAGAACGAATTACCGAGTACCAGTGATGGAAGACAAAGTGAAGTTCCTGAAGGAGTAAAATTGCCGAATAGAGAAGTTCCTGAGTCAATTGAAATTTCAGACTACGAAACTGAAGAAAGTGACGTGGAAGGTGGAAGTGAAAACGGAAAGAAAAGGACTTGGAAGTCAGAATCAAATAATTCTGAACCAAAGAAGAAGTACGTGAGAAAAGCAGACTACTGGCCTGGTGGAAGATTGAGAGTCAGATTGATCAAAAAGCCAATAGAACAAGTTGAAGAAATAAGTAGTCAAAAGAGTCCAGGAAAAGAAATTGGAGTTGGAAGAAAAATTGAAGTGATATCGAGAAAAGGGAAGAGAATAATTAGACCAAACCAGAAATACAAGTCTCCTGAGTGGACTTACTTAGTAATTCCACCTGTTATTGACATATATGATAGTAGTGAAGAAGAAAACGAAATCCAAGAAATTAGTGACAATGATTGAAGTACAAAATTATTAAATTGGCAAAAGGCTGAAGAAAATCTGTTAGTTGACACAAGGTTGAAGAAAAACTGTTTAGTAGAAGAAAACTTATGTATGACATAAGGTCGAAGAAATCCTGTTCAGGGTTATAAAAGAAAAATATATTTTAAAAGGGGGGTGTATATAAATTTTAAAATTTATTTTTATTTTTGAGGCTAAAACTAACCTAAAAATGCCTTACGTTAAGGAGAGCACTTCAAAATGTTCTGTTTTTAAAAGATGCTGTAAGATGACTCTGGTATGTCTGCTCATTTTAGTTCTGCTCTGGTTGATACTAGCTGTGATTATACCTTTAGAAATGAATAGAGAATTACACAAAGTTAACATAACAAGCAAAACTCTGGTTAGCCAAACTAAACATAGTACATCTGCAAAAGTAATTGATCATCAGCCTAACATTCATCAAGATAAATCAATAGGTGATTTTTCAAGCAATACATTCACAAAGCTTTTGAGTGAATATGTAAAGGTAATGGATGCAAAGGACTGTTATGTATGTGTTAAGTTACCCGCTTCTGTTTCTGAGGGAGTAACATATAATATGCTTCCTCTCACTTATGCTGTTACATGTAGTGTATTAACTAGTTTATTTTATCAAACTGGTCGTTTAGAATATTACTATTCAAATTATGATGAGATTTTTGCTAATGTTAAAATTGATAATGCTTTAAATAAGCATAAGAAAGCTAAACAATTGAGAGAATATTTCCTTGTTACTAACGAACTCACTTATGAGTATGCTTATAAGAATAATCTAACATGTAAATTAAGTGCTGAAGGAAAGAAATTTTTGAATATGGTTGAGGAGAGAAGAGCAATTTATAAGAGAAATGAATTAGTCAAGCAGACTAAGTCATCCTTCTGGCAAAAAGAGGATGAGAAATTAAATGGCAAAATGCTTGAAAATATTGCAATTCACATAGACAAACCTGTTAGTGGAAAGCTTTGCATTAGAAGAGATAATACACTTTTTGATAATTATTTTGTAGGTGCAAGCAACTGTGAAGATACTTATCAGATTATGGGAGGTTGGGGATTTAAAGGTGGAAAAGATCCTATCTTCCCTGGAATTTATTTTGTTTGTGGTGACAAAGCTTACTATAACCTTCCAGACCATTGGTATGGAACTTGTTATGTGGGAATTGTTTTTCCTAAAGTGTTTCATGTTGACAGAGATTCAGAAGGATTGTTTAAAATTCATAATTATGTAAATAGAGCTAAAAGAGAAACTTTTACCGAAGTTCTGGGAGATATTTTCCAAGCTGTAATACCTTTTGTTGGTATAACTCTAAATGCAGGGAGAATCAGAAAATTGTCCACTATAGTTGATAGATTATCAACTGACACTGCTGATGGGTTTCAATTAGTGAATGTTGAAGTTATTGCTATTAGATCCATGGTAATTCAAGATCGTCTTGCTTTAGACATTCTCCTAGCAAAAGAGGGAGGAGTCTGTGGCATTTTACATGTTCAACATTGCTGTACATATATTCCTGATGAAAGTAAGAATATTGAAATGTATATTAAGAATATTACACAAATGCATTCAGAAATAATTCCTTTAGAAGAAGAAGATTTTACAAGGAAACTTTCAAAAAGGTTTCAAGCAATTAAAAACTGGTTTCATAATATCGGAAGTTCAATTCTTGGCAAGATTCTGGCACCTTTGATTATAATAATATTCATTTTTATTTTGACAAAAATAGGTTGTTTGTTACATAAAAGAAAGAAACATTTGAAGGAAAAGAAGAGAATCTATAAACTCAGAAAAGAAGAGGAAAGGGAGATCGAGTTACAGGAGTTACATAGAGAGCGTCATGTTAATTGCAAAGATTATGCTGAAACAGACTTTTAGGTTTACTAATACAAATGAATTTGAATCGATTTCTTAAAATTTTAATTTACCAAAATTTTGAGTGCTGGTGTGGTGATTTGTTAATCACCAGATGAGGGAGTTGATGGAGCGAGATAGAAAACAAAATTTTGTTTAAACTCGCAAAGTCACATTTCCATAACATGAATAAAATTATTAATGAATTGTGATATGTCGTGCTAATACAACTTAGATTAAACTTTACACGTGGGGGGACTAACATGTGTGCTCATAAACGTGCATAAATGTTGCATCTTTTTGTTCGTGCAAAATAATAAAATAATTTATTGTTTTCGTTTTAGTCATTACTAACTGCTGCAAACTTAAACGAAGCATGTGCTTGTTTTGCTTTTCCTTGTCTGTGTGATGTCATTTCTACTATTCTAGGTGCATATGGGTCTCATTGAGAAACGGAGACTGGTAAATATAAACGCTGCTTTATTTGTTTGCATTAGCTAGGTAACATTTTGATTAATTGGGTGGGTTAATTAATTAGTAAACCATGGGGTGGATACAGAATATACTTTATTTCTTACATTAATACTTTTCTTGTGTTTGTTTTATACTAGAAATCATAAGTTGCCTGCTTTTGAGGCCTAGTTATTTGAGCCGCAGAAAAAGAGCTGATCTATAATTCTGCAGAAAGTCATGAGACGCCCATTCTGAATTAAAACGTTTATTGAAGCTGCATTCACAAAGCAAAAACTGATGAGCTGACATCATTCTGTCGGACATGGCCAAGGTCGAAAGTGAACTTTTTGTCAGTCCTTAACTTGGCATCCGCGGAAGTTGCACTGAAAGACTATGGAAGCTGCGAGGATGACTTAATACAAAGTTGCAATCGCAGGAAGCTTTTGGCTTCACGTGGAAGAGACAATGGTCTTTGTAAGACTTGATTTTGTGGAACTTTTTAAGAATCGGGTGACATGTCACTTGTCACTCTCAACCAATGGGACGTCGTAGATTTCTGAAAACTTTCCTTTGCTAGTTTAGTTAGCGTAGAAAGGTATAAAAAGTCATGCCCTTAGGGTTGGGCTGGCTGCTGCTTTCTGACTTTCCGATGAGGGTGATGTGCTGCTGGACTTTGCGTGGAGCACGTAAGAATCCTCAAAGATCTTTACTTTAATTTCTGTCTATTTAGCTCAGTTAGGGAAATAGGTTTTAGAAATGCTAAACTTTATATAATTTCTTTAAAATTGATTCAATTGCTTAAATTGTATTTTTCCATAATTCTTACCATCATGCTTGCTTTATTGCAAATAAATTTCATTTATAAAACTTACAACATATATATCATAATTTAGAAAATAAAATCTTACTTTTGACAAACAAGCTGGTCTTGATTATTTAGAAGTATAGGTTACCATTAGCTAGATCACGTCACCTATGGTGGTCGTTTAAATGGTTGGGTTTTATTCTAATGACAATATTCTTTCTGCAAATGTATAAAAATGTATATAGTGTGTAGATAATATGTATATAGATTTATTCTGACCACCTGATTCAGTAGGCCCAAAATATATCAGGTTCATAAATGGGTCCATATTTAGTATAGAATTTTGTTTATAGGTTATGAAGTTGGGTAGCGTAGTTTATGATATATTTTCTATAGCCCGCTGGATCAGCACCTCTTTCAGAAAATAGAGTTGACCTGATAAGCGAGGGAAGACTCAGTTGGGAATGGAGTCTTATGACATCAAACCATATTCTTTACAACAGGTAGAGCTCCTGAAATTTAGAATGATCAGAAATAATCGAAAACAAGCACTGGTAAAGCCATTTGGTCCGGCGTTTGGAAAGACTTATCAATTTTGCCAATGATAGTTAACTTTTGAAATAAATTTTTGTAAAACGTTATTTCAAAAACATTTAAACATTACCACAGATGCAAACATGCACACGCATCAGCAAGGGTAGACATTTTGGTAAGTTTTTGCAAATAATATTTGCTTAACAATGAGACAAAGAATGTCAAAGGTAAGTAGCACTCCAATTACTATATTAGACAAAAGGGATAAAGTTCAAGCATATTGCAAATGTGAAAACCTGCAAGAGAAAGGGAGGTGGTATGGGTGAACAAGAAAAGGAAGGCTATGCAGGAAGCACCATTGAAAACTGAGGTGGCCCGAAATCTTGCAGACAGCCCCCCAAAAAAGCTTGAGGATTTGCAAAATTGTGCTTTCAATTTCTATGTTTTCATTTTTAAATTCTATGTTTTAATTCCCCATTTTATCAACAAACTGTTTGAGTGCTTGCTACTTATCATCTATTTTATTTCTAAAGCCTGACCTAGAAAGTGAATTGAGCTTTGCATACTATCAGCAATACAATTCAGTAATATTGGTTGCATGTGCTTGTTAAGCTATTTGCATAGTTCTGGGGGAACATGACTAAATTAGCTTTTAAGAAAGTGGTGGGAATCAGAGGGCAAGAGTGACATCTTACAAGTTGGAGGGAAATCAAATAGAAATGACCTAATTACGACTTTGGTGCAGTTGCACATGCTGTCCGCCGACACGGCTGCGCAAAAGCGATGCAAAGACCATCTGCCTGATTACGAGTTTTTTTCATGCAGGCGATGGTCTTTTTGCCTTTCCCAATGCGGTGCCAGAAAAACAGACACCACAATGGGAAAGCTAAAAATGTTCCAGCATGGCATGGATGGTGATGTCCATGTAGTGCTATAACTGGGGGTGCAAGGAGATGGGGGGCACCTGTTGTGATCCCCCTGAATGCATCCCCGTGGTGGGAGGGCATGTGTCCCCACTGCCAGCCTTTTCATGGCATATTCACGCCAATGAAATGCTGGCGGTGGGGAAAGTCGTGATATGCTAAGAGGGACAGCGTGAGTCCCGCTCAGTATGTTACATTGCCCCTCTGCCATGCCACCGCCAGGGAATGGCAGTTCCCTGACACAGCTGACAGTCCACGACCGGAACGACTCAGAGAGTCATAATCCAGCAGACAGTGGACAGCCAGTGGTGCACCACCTCGAGTGCGGCAGTCAAAAGACCGCCACACTTGTAATCAGGCCCTTAGTGTCAGGAATATGGTGATTTGTAGTTCTTTCCCATCGTGCTGAAGGGAGAAGAAGTTTTGAAAAAATGGGGAGACAGGTCCTGGGACGCGGGGTCGGCTGGACCATATACTACTTTTTAAGAAGGAAGGTGCCGGCCCTGCAATTCATTTGATAGACCTCAATAATTGGAGCAACAAACCAGACTTAGTTCTTGATTTGTATGGTATAGTTTATTTATACCATTCACTTTTTTACTATTTCATTAGCTAAAAAAATCAATCAATTGCATGAGAAAAACAGTACATTTGCACAATACATATACATTTACCTAACTGCATTAAACAGAAAAGCAATCTTTCATTCTATGCACATATAAATAATCAGTAATACGACAAAAAAGCAATCTTTGCGTGATGTTTCCACAAATAATTAGAAGATAAAGTCACTTGCAGAAAGGAAATGGAGACAAATTAACTAAAACAAATAAAGATTCCTCAATGTTCTGGTTAATACACCAATTAGTTCAATCCTTCCTGCTTTTGCCGACGCGTTTCGAACTTGCTATTTCATTTTGCGAGTTCTCATCAGGGCTTTATCGTTTGTTTGTCTGCAAATTATGTACAAAGAAAATGAGTGAGTCAGTCTATCCCTCATTTGTATCCCCTATATATACTGTCCTCTGCTATTTAATAAAAAAATACCTTTCTTCAGCTTTATAGCGAGTTTCCAGGGTTCATTTTTTTCTTTTTGATCAGTGGATGGTTTCTAAAAGATAGCAACAATCTTAATTTAGTTATTTACCTTGACGAACAGCCTTTGGCTGTAACGCTCAAAACACTCTTGGAAAATACCTTTGAGATGTAAGTCTGTCACTAACAAGGTTTATCTGCACTCCGTACGCGTGCTGTTGGCTTTTTCACCCAAGTTGCCGGGCCGGCAGCATTCCTGTCTGCCTCCCTGCAAAGAATGGTCAGTGTCACTATTCTGCTCATATTTTTAACGAAAAAAACAACACAAACCGGCGCCGAGTGCATACCTTATTCTCAGCGCTCGGTGTGCTCTCTCTGGCTTCCCGTTAATTGAAATGCCTTCGGTGATACTTCGCCTTGAGTATTCACGATTCTAGCATGATAAAGGGAAGAGTTAGCAACCGCTATCCTTTTCCTTTTAGTTTCTAACCCACCCGTGTGTCTTTTCGCTTACCCCAGTCGTGTGGCTCACAGGGCTGTCACCCGCTCGTGTTTCATCTCAGTCCGTTCCAGTCGAAAAACTCAGTTTGCCATTAGATCGCCATATTGGAAGGACACATGATATGTATTTGTGTCACGTGTTTTGCTGGAATTATGGGGCCACCGTATAGTTATATAGTGCTCCAGCATTGTGATTCACAGCAGCCCACCCAAACCTCTATGTAATTTAAGTAATCGCCGTGATGGTAGCTCACATCACCTAACACGTTAGAATATAATATTTTGGCTCATTGCGCATGAATGCAGCGATGTTTATGTTAGACTTTTTAGATACTGTTCGTGTTGGGACTACATACCCCATAATTCCAGCAAAACACGTGACACAAATACATATCATGTGTCCTTCCAATATGGCGATCTAATGGCACACTGAGTTTTTTGACTGGAACGGACTGAGATGAAACACGAGCGGGTGACAGCCCTGTGAGCCACACGACTGGGGTAAGCGAAAAGACACACGGGCGGGTTAGAAACTAAAAGGAAAAGGATAGCGGTTGCTAACTCTTCCCTTTATCATGCTAGAATCGTGAATACTCAAGGCGAAGTATCACCAAAGGCATTTCAATTAACGGGAAGCCAGAGAGAGCACACCGAGCGCTGAGAATAAGGTATGCACTCGGCGCCGGTTTGTGTTGTTTTTTTCGTTAAAAATATGAGCAGAATAGTGACACTGACCATTCTTTGCAGGGAGGCAGACAGGAATGCTGCCGGCCCGGCAACTTGGGTGAAAAAGCCAACAGCACGCGTACGGAGTGCGGATAAACCTTGTTAGTGACAGACTTACATCTCACAGGTATTTTCCAAGAGTGTTTTGAGCGTTGCAGCCAAAGGCTGTTCGTCAAGGTAAATAACTAAATTAAGATTGTTGCTATCTTTTAGAAACCATCCACTGATCAAAAAGAAAAAAATGAACCCTGGAAACTCGCTATAAAGCTGAAGAAAGGTATTTTTTTACTTAATAGCAGAGGACAGTATATATAGGGGATACAAATGAGGGATAGACTGACTCACTCATTTTCTTTGTACATAATTTGCAGACAAACAAACGATAAAGCCCTGATGAGAACTCGCAAAATGAAATAGCAAGTTCGAAACGCATCGGCAAAAGCAGGAAGGATTTAACTAATTGGTGTATTAACCAGAACATTGAGGAATCTATACTTGTTTTAGTTAATTTGTCTCCATTTCCTTTCTGCAAGTGACTTTATCTTCTAATTATTTGTGGAAACATCACGCAAAGATTGATTTTTTGTCGTATTACTGATTATTTATATGTACATAGAATGAAAGATTGCTTTTCTGTTTAATGTGGTTAGGTAAATGTATATGTATTGTGTAAATGTACTGTTTTTCTCATGCAATTGATTGATTTTTTTAGCTAATGAAATAGTAAAAAAGTGAATGGTATAAATAAACTATACCATACAAATCAAGAAATAAGTCTGGTTTGTTGCTCCAGTTAATGAGCTCTATCAAATGAATTGCAGGGCCGGCACCTTCCTTCTTAAAAAGAAGGGAGAAGAAGAGCATGTAGAGCACAAATAATGTATGAGGTGAAATACTTCTCTGAACCATCATTTAAGACATCACTGATAACCTCTCAAATTATATAATTGATGACATCACAAGAGCAAACGCAGGTTTCCTGCCTGTGCTGCTGAAGGCACGGAAATTGATATCTCCCCTGGGTGGGCTTACCGGGAAATAACATCTGAGCAGGCTGTGCGGGGGTTCCCAGGACTATTAACAGCTCAGGGAGGGGTGCTGCCTTAAAGTAATTGGCTTCGGGGATGAGCTCTCTGGGCTATACAGCCCTCCTCTTCTTTTAGTCAAATATCAGCTCCAAGGGTGGGCTCCCTGAGGTCCATTGATGCTTGGTGAGGGGGTCCACATAGCCATTTTCTTACATTGTAGCCCTGTCATTGGGATCCTTGTGGCCTTTTGAGGTTTGGGGAGGGGGTTGGTGGACCTCAACCCATACAAAGTACCTTTAGCCCTAGCCCTAGTGTTGGGCTTCCCAGGGCCTCTGATTGCTCGGGTAGGGGTCTGACCACCCCTTCCCATTATTAAGATGATTGGCCCCAGAAGGGGTCCCCAGAGGGCCTCTAACGCGCAGGGCCACACGTCGCCCTCCCCATTCATACTATGTTTATTCCCAGGGGTGGGCTCCCTGGGGCCTCTAAAGGCTCAGGGAGGGGGGCTGCGAATCCCCCCAGTCCAAATAATCAAAATTTGTGACTCTTATTTTCTCAAAAACTACTGAACAGTCAATACGCTTCTTTTATTTAAAAGTGATACACCCGCATATTGTGATGTGCTGTCTGGTATAGGGGTAAAGTGTTCTTCAAAGTGTCGCCAAGGTAATTCTATCTGTCTCATGTATATATTTGTAAATTAATTTAGAATTTAATAGACTGTGCGTAATAAATGTACTTATTCTTTTTCAAAGAAAAAGCTCTAACTGTACTATCATTATTGAGCGCTATTATTACATGCCAGAGAATGATGATTAACAGCCCACACCCCCTCCCCTGAGTAGGCATGGACGGTTCTGCTGTGCTACCCTGAGAGCGTCAATTGCAACAATGCTGCAAAACTAATAACCCAATTTCTTACAATAATGTTGACAGAGCTCAGATTTTATTTTTATTCAACTCAATGTAACTTGAGCCTGTAATGGTGGCGGCCATATCTGCAGTGGAAGCAGTATAAGAGTGAGTCACCAGAGCTATACCTAAAGACCTACAGTAAGTGCTTAATTTGTGCCAGTGGTTGCCAGTGTTGGCACCAGTACTAAATTGTCAACACCCGCATTTGCAAAAGTCTGCCATATAGTGGCATTATTTGTCCAATTTAGAAATGAGCATAATAGTAGTTGTTTACTAAGTCAATATATATTAAAAATTACTATTACCTGCCACCAATGTCATTCTTATAGCTTTGAGGGCCTGAAATATTCAAAATGTTCACACTTACAGGAGTGTGATGGCTAGTATTTATGCTGGTACTCTCATTGGCAGCGCTATCAGGGGCAACATTTTGTGAAAGCTGCAGTGGCCTACTGACAAGGGCCCTGGCACTTATTTGTTAACAAATTAAGCACTGTCTACAGAAGAACACAGAAACATGTGCTGCAACTTTAATGTAGACATGAGACTTGATAGCATTAAAATAATAATTTTGTTCATAACATAAAAAAGAATACTGGGCAAAAGTGTCTGTTAATTATAATATGGTTTTGTTTGACGAAATCATTTAATAATATGCATGTCTCCTAAGATATTTAAGTACTTAACTGTTGAATATTAATATTACCTTACCAACTACAAATAAGTTAACAAACATGAAAACATAAATATTCTGTGCACGTAGGTATGTGAACGAAACTAAAAATGATGAAGAAGCAAAATGTGATGCTTACCTTAACTTATGCAGCTGCATTTCAAGCTCTAGGTGACAAAAGCCCGGGGGGCCAGGGGGCGTTAGAAATAACAGATTGAAAAAAATACTTACCTTTAGCCGCCGGCCAGCTCTATTGCCGGGTCACGTTCGTCGCCTCTTCTCTTCCTGGGTCCCAGCAGTCCCTGGGACAGACTCCTATCCAATTCCCGTGCTGCAGAGCAGTGTGGGGGATTGGCCTGAGCGGGCAAGAAAGGCGCTCCAGTCAGGCAGGGAGTCTGAGAGGGGTTTCTCCAGCCCGGCTGCTCAATGGAGCCAGACTAGAGAAACCCAAGTCCACATTTGTGTTTAACAGCTTGAGACGGCCGGCCAAACACACGTGAGTAATTAGGGAGTGCCCGTAGCACTCCTCCTCCCCCTCCCATGCCTCAGCCCCTCCCCTCCCTACATCGCTGGCTAAGATCGGGCTAATGCAAAATAAAACAATGCAGAACATTGTTTTATTTTACATTTGCTGGCTCTGAGTCAGGCAGTGGGGCGATGCTCCTCCGCGATTGCGGATGAGCGGTCACTGCTGCAGAAGCCCTGACCAGCAGAGTGACCGCCTGATCTCCTTAGAGGTCATCTAATAAAAAGTTGAGAAGGAAAACCACAGCCCCAACAAGTGTGGCCGGAGTGGTGCACAGGAGCTGGTGAGTTCTGTTAGAAGAACCAACTGACAAAAGCAGTCTAACTTTAAACTTACTACAGAGACAACTTGCTTTTTGATTAGAGCCAGATTTCCAAAAAGCAGATCAACTATAAAAACATTCAACACTCTGCCATTCAACACTCTATTGAGAAATTGCACCACAGGTATGCTAATGCTCAAGATGCTTGTTTTTGGTAAATGTCGCCTATAAATTCTAAAATATTGAAATGTCAGCTCCACCATACCACTGTTTCTTTTCATAATACACCGATTCCTAATGTACAGGAATATTAGGATTCGTGTTAGTGTGGTTCTGAAATTCTGGACCCTACTGTTGTCCCGGTATCGAGGTCCAATACCCGTGTCCCAAAACATCAACGTACCATGACGAATTTGGTGTCGACGAACCGATAATGATTAGGACATCATTCCTATGCATTTGCGTCATGATCGAGGTATGCTAACACCCCTGAATCGTAGTTTCCGTCCCGACCCCTCAGACTCCATTTTGTAAACGGTATCCATCTTGTGTCTTGCCCTCATGATAAGTCAATTAAAGGTCGAGCTTGATCTAAAAGGACACGTCCACCTTCCCTGACTCTCCCCTGACCTGTCCCAACTGACTCCCTTGCCTCCAGCCAAACCTGTTTGGGCAGCTCCTCGCCCAGTGGCCAAACACGATAGCATCAATGCACAACATACCACAAACCATTCACCGCGTACAGATCATGTTTTCTACACACATACACACCTGTCCACGCTCCCTGTTTATGGCCAGTTTTATGACTAGGAGGTGCCTTCTTTTATTGGGGCTTCACCGATATCTGATGGGAGTTCCGGGCCTGGCTAGGTAATCTATCACGAATTGGACATCTAAAATACGGGTTTGCCTACATGACTTTGCTCTTTTGTATTATTGTATAAATATGTGTATAGCCATGTCATAAACTCAAGAATTCTTGCTTGCAGCTATTATTTCTGTATATAAGGAGAAGGCTGGTTCTGTAAAAACGAACAGTCTCCTGAGAACACATGACCCGTGCTTGTCGTGCTTCTAGGACACCTGTTACTTGGTAGCTGCCAATAAAACTTGATCTCTGACTCGACTAGAAGACTCCGTGTTTCTGTGGTCCGGAACAGGGAGAACTCAGAGGTCTTCGGGTGTTATCCCCTGGCACCAAACGGGTTCCTAAAAACCCGTTACCTCAGTAGGTGCAGTCTTATGTCTGAATGTTCTCATGTGTGCGCAGCACGGCACTGCATAAAAAATAGCACTGTGCATTCTACAAAGTGTCAAATTTGCTATGTGTCGTATGGCAATGATTACATTGTTCATGCCAGTTCTAAAAATATCTGACACACCATGCTGTTTCCATCGTGCTAACTTTGAATAACGTTGCACAATGGCACTATACTCAAAACAAAAAACAGCTGAAAAACTTGGATGGTTGCTAAGATTTAGACCAACAGGAGAAGAGATCCGAGCAAACCAGGATATCCCAGAGCTCACAGAAGGAAAGAAGAGCAAATTAAAACTCACTACACAGAAGGCTGAAATTCTCACAACAAAAGTTACTGATTACTAGGACCAACTGTCTATTTTCCTCCAATCATCTCTATGTGAAAAAAGTGTCATTGTGAAACATAACGCTTGGCAGGATCATTGCTATGGCATGCAACACAGTACAGTGGGTACGCTGAAAAAAGGTAGCATGACATGAAATGGCACACAACGGAGAGCCGAGTGCAAAATTGCCTGGCAGCCATACAAAAAGGAAATGGTTGACAGAGCCAAGAGCAATTCACTTCAATGGAGGAGCAAGTGGCTAGTGCGATTTATACTGAGTTGTTCTGTGGACCGAATGGCGAGACATAGACCTACGTAATTAGTCATTTGCAGGTAAGCAATGTTATTACCTTGAAACAAGGAACTGAGGGGCATATTATCAAGACAGGCGATAAAATTATCCCCACTTTAGCGGCAGAAAACTGCAACTAAAACGGCAATAATGGGCTTGATAATATGCTCTATGGAATTCCAAATTAGTAATTTGCAGGTAAGCAATGTTATTACCTTGAAACAAGGAACTGAGGGGCATATTATCAAGACAGGCGATAAAATTATCGCCGCTTTAGCGGCAGAAAACTGCAACTAAAACGGCGATAATGGGCTTGATAATATGCTCTATGGAATTCCAAATGAAGCCCATGTTAGATGTCCTTCACCTCTAACATGGGCTTCAACTGGAATTCCATTCAGCATATTATCAAGCCCATTATTGCCGTTTTAGCTGCAGTTTTCTGCCGCTAAAGTGGCGATAATATCGCCTGTCTTGATAATCTGCCCCTAAGATCGTTCCCAAAGGTAAAGCTACATCATGTGTGTAGTTGCATACACTCATTCAAGCAGTGCACATATTCTCCAAACATCACGTTCAGCCCCTACATAGAAACCATGTACTACAGTAAAAGATTATTTGTGTGTAGAAGAGATGCCTTACACTCATTTGTTAGTGCCTTTGAGCATGTGAATCGTGAATAACGTCATTTATGTCTCACACATGTGAAATGCATGTCATTGTCACAGAAAGGTACACAGCAACAACACAGCTACATATGTTTGAAGAAAAAGGCATCAAATGTGAAAGAGCATGAAGGGCCCTGGTACAAATTACTTTTTTGCTTCCAAATGGAGCACCACAATACAATCTTGCCAATGTATGTGACTAGCAAAACTCCTTGCGAACAAAAACATTGAAATTCAGTTATATTTATCGCAAGTAATAATAATCCGGAATTTGTAAAGCGCAAACTAATCATCCCTAAGGGTCTCAAGGCGCTGAGGTCCATTAGGAAGATTAAGCAAACTATTGCTCAGGGTCACAAGTTGCTAGGCTGAGCAGGCTCCGGTGCCAGGAATCGAAACGTAAACCCTGTGCTCCGGAGTCAGCTGCCGGTGCTCTGGAATCAGTTGACCTGGCCGCTGCGCCACACCTCTCCACTATGACTAGAGCTCTAAAGTAGCTATAAATTGTGCCTGTTAGAAATGGGATTTCTGGTTGGCTAAGGCTTGCGCCAAAGCCAGGCAGAAACCACCACTCTAGTCAGCGCAAGGGAGTTACACACCAAAGATAACCCCTGTTCACCCCCTTGGTAGCTTGGCACGAGCAGTCAGACATATCCCGGAGGCAATGTGTAAAGCATTTGCGCACGCACACAGCAACAACATCCCAGGCACACTACAAAAGGAACTCGACACAAGGTTATAAACAAATAGCCTTTGTATTCTCAAAACACATTAGACTAGTAAACACATAACATACACTGTGCCAACTGGCACGGGCAATATTCACAAGGGATTATTTACACAGGACAGGGCCACGTGGGCCACTGTCAGGATCAGCACTTAGCAGAAATCGGTACAAGTAAAAATAGATCATAAACATTCAACCAGTAACCACTGGTAATCACTGTACTCACACCTACTCCTCTAGTGCAATACACCACTCATCCACACGCCCCCTCCAGACTGGTGAGACAGTTCCTCACTGCCCCTGACTCTCAACCTGTACCCCTCTTACTGAACACCAGGCACCATACTCTGGGAACTGGGAATGGGACTTCACGCACAGGACACACTTTTGCTGCCACCACTGGTTCCCACCATACTGGGGAATCCAGACACACACAAAACACTCAGGGGATAACCACCCTCCCGAGCTAGCCATTTCTCCTCCACACTACTCTCCTATATACCCACACCTTTGGGGACAGGAACAGGGATTGGGCATTGGGCCCAGCAAGGGACTCCCTATCCATGGGAACCTCCCCACCTACTGGCGTCCCACCCTGTCATTTTCTCTCTTCTGCCAGTGAACATAAAGTGCAGGAAACACCATTTAAATAAAAATTACACTCTTGAGGAAAAACAAAATCATAAACAATAATCCCCAACATGTGACTATCTAAAAATGCAGAGTTTTGTTATGTAGCCAGTTGTCGCTGTGGTACTGCGCAAACACAAGCCCTAATCCTCACCGCTGATCACCAATGTTAGAAATGGGATTTCTGGTTGGCTAAGGCTTGCGCCAAAGCCAGGCAGAAACCACCACTCTAGTCAGGGCAAGGGAGATACACACCAAAGATAACCCCTGCTCACCGCCTTGGTAGCTTGGCAGGAGCAGTCAGGCTTATCCCGGAGGCAATGTGTAAAGCATTTGCGCACGCACACAGGAACAACATCCCAGGCAGACTACAAAAGGAACTCCACACAAGGTAAAAATAGATCATAAACATACAACCAGTAACCACTGGTAATTACTGTACTCCACCTCAACCTGTAACATAACTTACATTATGCACAGTCACATCTGGCGCGAATTACCTCCTGCGCCAACCTCACCAGCATAAACACATTATGCAATCTTCTCACTAGTCTAAACACATTAGACCCTACCTCCTAAGTATAACTCACATTAGGGGCGTAACTCACACAGTGAAACATAACCTCACTAGCATAACCACATGAAATGCAAAAAATAACCTCATAATCATAAATCACAGTTTAGAGGTATCAGATACAGGGTGCGCAAAACATACTATACACAATACATTTCCTAGCACCACATCACTTTAGTGCATAATCACACTAGGGCCTTGCACCCTATACATTTACCAGTCCCCCTGGCCAACTGGCCATCTCCAAAGGGGCTCAAATGCCCTGTGTCCAGAATGCCAGGGCGCGCTGCCAAGGCAGGACCAGTCAGGGGTGCGCCATCTGCGCAAAACCTAAACGTTGCAGCTGCCCACTACTTGCAACCCCTTTTTATACACACTTTTCCTTTGTTTAACAGGGTGCAGGCAATGGGAGAGCCAGCTACAACTAGTTCAGGGAACACCTGAGCCCTTTGTTTTGTTCAGCCCCTCTCTCCCTTTCACTGGTCAGGCTAGGGACATCAGACGCACCACAGGGGGTGGAGCCAGCATTGTGTAGGGAAGGCACAGCCCTATTCAGGTCCCAGGTGCAACTCCACCCCTCCATCAACATGCAGATCTCCCCATTCACCACCGGGCAGACCCATCCTGGCTCCTGGAGCCAAGCACGCCAGCCAGCCCCTGTCACTCACAAGTCAGACAGTCAATTCACCTTCACTGCACACAGAAATGCCAACTTCTGAAAGTGGCACTTCTACACTAGACACATTAAATCTGTGCACACCGCCGCGCAGCATTTAATCTCGCAGGTTCGCACATACCAAACTCGCCAGTGCACTCCCCACACATCAGGAACTACCATGGACACGCATATCCCAATGCATTCCTATGGGAGGGCAGGCCACTCTCACCACACATACACAGAGAGCGCACACACTTTACACTGGACCACAGTGAAAAATTGCGCAGAGGACTAAAATCACCAACACCAGGTTACAGAAACAGGCTAGGAAAATGCTAAAGGTTTTGGGGTGAACCTGCCAAAAGGACCAAGTCCAACAGTGCCTTTGCTGTGCACTGCTAATTACCTCACATATTACATCACTCCTGACACTTTCTATAACTTCATTGATAGCATCACTACAACATCTGAGATCACATCATTGATGCCAACAATCTGCTTAGCTTAAAAAAAAAAGGTTAAAGTGATGTTATAGTTAGGTATAAAAATAATACCTCATCTTATATTAAAAAAGCCCGAATAAATTCAGTGGAAAGAAAAGATTACAGAGATGTTATAGTTAGGTAATGAAGTCAGTCAAAAAATGTTGTTTTAAATCCCCCAAAAAGGACATTGGCCAGTTATGCTTCAGTGAATTAACTATAACTTGTGCTCCTGACTTTCACTGCTTATGCCCTCACAAAATACATCAATCATGACATGTTCAATTATATAGTTGATGACATTACTGATGACGTTGTCAAATGGCATCATTGATGATGACTATGGCACAGAGTATACAGGTTTAACATACTGGCAATGCGTAAAGTATTTATGCAGTACACAAATATTAATAAAGTCAATACACAACACAAGCGAAAGCCCAAACTAATTTACAAAATAAAATAATACAAATAACAATAATCCCAAAAGAGAATCCAAGGTTATGAATTATTAAATGTTTAATGTAGCTATCTGGTTGTGCTTAACTGGTACCTGGAACACGCTAAGGCCAATTGCGATGGAAGGGATGGAATGCAGATTAGATTCAGAAACCAGTTTCGATGCAGTGAGATGTTTTACTCCCGCAGTCTCTGAAACAGCAGTAAAATATTCTCAGCTGCGCAAGACAGAATGCTTTGGTTGAGAAGGCTCCAAGTTGTATGATAGCTCCTGGAGGAGGTCTCAATGAAGTTGCTGTCTTTGGCGGGAATGCTCCAAGCCAGAGAAGTATGAATTTCACACAAAAGAACATCCTGTGCTGGACGAATTCTTTTGATGCCTTCACTCAGTTAAGCTTTCTACCTTCAGACTTAGTCACTTTTTTGGAGCTCTGATTTTTCCAATGCGGCAGGCCAAAGGCTGCAGACAAAGTAGACTCATGAGGCTGGATGCCTTCTGCGATGTTCCTGATCAATCTGAATTGCTCATGCAGAAATCTCTGAGCAGCATTGACTTGAACCTTCGTCAGATTTGCTTGGTAGGTTTGTCCCTCTCATCCAGGGGTCTTTGAAGCAAAAACATTCCTAAGTCCGAGGATTTAAGGAAAGTTAGGAGGAGTACACTTTCACATCAGCCAAGGGTTCAGGACCTTGAGGACAGTACTTGGGGGTCAAGACCCACTCTAGAAGAGGACAGCAGCAGGGTCCAGGGCAGGTCCAGTAGGAAATGGTCAGCTGGGTAGTTGCAGAAATGTCCTTGTGTAGCTTGTTGTGTCCCTGTAGCTTGAACAGTGAACAGAAGGTCAGCTAATTGGTGTCACTCATTTGTCCTGGGTACAAGAGTGATATAAGGACGTCTAAGCTCTTCTAAGGTCACAGACAGCTGGTACAGTCGTATTCTGTTCTTTCACAGGTTCAGAAACTATTCTTTGGAGGGCACTGTGCGTAGCACATTGATGCCTGGTATCATCCCCTGAGTGGGCATGATTTCTGGTCCCTCCCTAACTAATAGACTAAACTTTTCAAAGGTCAACACTATGCATGTTTGCAGTACATCCTGTATGCCTCACTGCAAACAATTCCACAGTGCCCTCTCTACTTAAAAAGAAGATGACAGAAACTTACTTCCCATGTGCATAACTACTGTGGCCAGGGAAATAGGCTACCTGCCCTTCGTGGTCACGCTAAATCATTGCTAGGGGCAGCTTCTCTCGCTCTAGGATTGGTGCCTGGTTGACTTGGGGAATATAGAAGGACACTGTCGGGGTGCAGGCTAACATATGCATTTGATAGGATAGGCTTCTTTGAAGTTATTCAAGTGGCCAGGCCCAGTCCAGATAGTTATATTACCAGAGAAACTGAACATCTGCCCATGACCAAGGCCTCTGTCTGAGCTCTGAAGAAAGTTTACACCTCATCAAGGGAGCTTTTCAGCTACCAAGTGACAACTGGAGCTTATGCAAATGGGTCCTTAGAGATGTTGTTAAGTAGGGAATAGGTAACTCTCTAAAGTTCCCCTTTCTCAAATATGTGTTACAAAACAGACTTCACCAGTGAATTGGGCTTGTAATAAATATTTCAATCAATCAAAAAATAAGATTTGTTGGTGTTTCCTATCCGCAGATAACATTATTAAACATAATATTGTACCCCAATGCTTTCATATAAAAGTGCCAACCCTGCTTAACTAAAATAACTTTTAGTTCCTGTTCACTGTGAGGACATGTTTAACATTAACCTTTTACATGTCTGACATTAAGATACCATGCACACTACCTTATGTTCAGTAAGGCCTACTTAGCAGTGACATTAATGTTTAAACAGAAGGTTTAGAGATTTCAAACGGGTCATTTTGACAAGTGGTCGAGTTTGCAGAGCAGCCAAGATACACATGGTATGCCTGCAGTCTTGTTTACACTGTCACTGAAGTGAATGGCACATTGATGCTGCAGTCCACATATGGCATTTAACTTCCAGGTCTTGGATACACGTTTGTGCCACATACTAGGGACTTCTAGGTAAGCTAAACATGCTAAGCTGGAGGGTGCCATTTTAATCATGTGAAAAGGGGCAGAACAGGCATTTTGTGCAGAGAGTTCTACAGCCAGCAAAACAATCATGGTAAAAATCTTGGATACACATGTAAAAGATAGAAATGTCCAACAATAACATAACATGACTTAGTATAACATGGCAAAACAGTAGGCAGCATGACAGTACATTTGAGTTAAAACCCATAATATAACATCGTATTATAAAACATGAGATTCCCGTATTCCTGACATCCAAAATTCATCTCTCATCCTCTGATATTTAGGTACCAATAAACTCTACAAGGTGTTTAATAGGATTCTGTGGTCAGTATTTGAACATTCCAAAAAGGATAGCACAGTATTTCAAGTTTCAGAATGTTTACTGAACAAGTCAATATATTTATTGCATTTGTTAGAGTAAAAGAAAACCTAAGAAGCAAATTATTCAAATCATCATGCCCTAACAACCTCTTTTGTGAAAGAGTCCCCCATATGCTCCCTACCAGATATCTGGCTCTCCAAAATCGGTCTAAATTCTCAAAGTAAAAATGCATCACAAAATGCTTTCCAAATGTTCATGCCCTGAATTGCATTACATTCAAATGATATATTGTGATTAGGCGGTGACACATTGCTTTATGTAATGAAGTGCATTCCAGCATTCTTGTTGAGAGACAATCAGTCCCTGTGTTGGACCGTTAGCCTAGCACAAGGATAGGAACAATGCCATAGTGATAATTAGCATTTATATAGCATCTTTCATTCAAACAGGGCAAATCCATGCTTTACATTTATAGCACTTCAGACTAACACCGGCAGCTATATCTTAGCTGCATGTACACAGGCTTGCAACCTGCATGACAGTTCCTGAAACTGATAGAGGAGAGGGAACAATGATGTGTCTGTATTTTTATTGCCTAATTACAGTGAAGAAAAGAGAAGAGAAGAGAGATGCAGGAGCTGGGCCAAAGTCAAGGACAAAATCAACAGTACAGCATGAATTTACAATAAACAGATTTGACTGGCTCTGTTGGTTTAGCAAACAGCTGTATGGATTAATTAAAATAGGATCTTGCTTTATTGCAATTGACATGGCCTAATGTAAAGTCAAGAAATCTATACGTTTTGAGATGTTCACAAGCTGTTGTGGTAGGTGATGTAACATAAATGAATATCAACCATTGCTAGAAGCATGGAGCGCTTGGCTTACAGTCTTTCTGCATCACATGAACATTAAGAAGCCACATAATTAACCACAATGGCAGACCTCATTTGTGAAAAGAAGGTCAAAATGTCAATTGGTACTCATGTTCCTTACAGTGATTCAAATGTTATAGATAGAAAAAGAAGATCGTAGACAATGGGGAAGCCTATTATAAAATACTAGAAGCCTAGGTCCTGTCAGTAACACTCCTTTTCACACCATTTCACTGGAATTATTTTTCTCATCCTCCTATAGCCAAATAACAGTGCATGCATCCAGGTTTTATTGAACCGTCAACATGTTGTCCTTATCTCTAGGACAACCGATGACCTAAAACATTGATTAACTGTTTATTTTGCGGAGGATTCAGACTAAACTCCCAACCTGTTTAAAGCTTATATTTTAATTACTTGCCCACAAGCCACCAAAATAAAATGTATTATCTTAAAGGGCCTGAAATTGAAGAAGGTCTGTTGGACCTGGCCCTTTTGGCAGGTTCACCCCTAAACTTTTTTGCTTTTTCCTAGCCTGTTTCTGGAACCTAGTGTTGATGATTTTAGGCCTCTGCACACTTTTTCACTGTGGTACAGTGTAAAGTGCGTGAGCTCTCTGGGTATGTGTGATGAGTGACCTGCCCTCCCATAGGAATGAATGGGGAATATGTATGCCCATGGTAGTTCCTGATGTGTGGGGAGTGCAGGGTCGAGTTTGATATGTGCGAACTCGTGAGATTGAATGCTGCGTAATGGAGTATGCGGCATGATTGTGTCTAGTCTAGTAGTGCCACTTTTCGAAGTTGGCATATTTGTGTAGTCTGGGGCTGGCGTGTGATTGGCTGGTGAGCCTGGCCCAGGAGTGCCTGGGCCTGCTTGTGGATTGACTGTCTGGTTTGAGGATGACAGGGGCTGGGGAGCCCCAGGAGGTTGTATGAGTCAGCCCATGGATGAAAGGCAGCATCTGCTGCCAGGGAAGTGGGAGGAGATAGCACCTGGGAGTGAATCAGGCTGTGCCTGCCTGCCACAATGTTGGCTCCACCTCCCTGCTGGGCGACTGTCACCTCTGTCCCTGATACTGAAAGGACTTCCCTATAACCAGTTCTAGCTGGTTCTCACACTGCCTGCACAAAGACTTCAAAGACTTTTCTCTGTATAAGAAGGGGCTGTGTCCCCTTCCAAAATGTTCTTGTTTTTGGACTTGAATCTGCCAGTGGCGTGCTGCTGCTTGGGCTCAGGGGAATCCCTGGGCTCTGCCCAGCCCCTGGACATCTGATGGACTTTCCTGTCCTAGGAGCTGCTGGGCTCCACCTTATGTCCTGGACTACTGAGGTCCTGGACCCCTGAAGGACTTTGCTGGACTTTGGATGTCTTGGGAGTGCTTTATTTGTGCTCTAGCGCTGGGAGAGCGCTTTATTTTGTTCCATAGCGCTTAAGAGCGCTTTTTGCTGAAATACGAGCGTGTCACGCATTTTGCGTGAGGATTTGCAGGTGCCTACCCTGCTTGGCGCCCGATTCGTGTTGTGTTTAAACTAAAGGGTGCCACCCCTTGTTTTGGTGCCCTTAGCGAGTGCCCACCTCGCTGCTATGTTTATTTTGCCCGTCGAGGGTGCCCACCCCTCATTTTCAGCTGGTTAAATCACCGCCGCGGCACCGGGATTGAGGATGCCCCAAAAACAGGAAGTCAGGTGATGTTTTGCCTGACGGCGGGCGGGACTTCCGGTTTTGCGGTAAAAGTCTCGCGCCCGCCGCCGGCACCAGAGGAGAGAAGGGCTAAGTGTTGCAGGGCTCCCCTGAGCTGAGGGAGCCCCGCGGTGCCCAGAGAAGCCCCCGGGTCCCAGGAGGGGGGCCCGAGTGCCGAGAGGTTATCGCCGCTGCAGGCGGCACGAACGAAAGCAGGAAGTTGCAGCCAAGAGCCCTGCCGGCTCCATTCGGGAGTCCTGAGGTGAGGTGAAGAAGCGGTAGCAGGCGCTGCCACAAAGCCCCCGGAGACAGAGTGCAGCAGCCCGGTGAGTTGAAACGGGAAGGGGGGGGGCTCCGGGCGGGTGCCAGAGAAGAAGCAGGCACAGCACAAGGGCGGCCCTTGATGGTAGTGGGCCGCCCCACCGTTTTCCAGAGCCTCGGTGGCTCCCCCAGCACTCCATTAAGTTGTTTAGAGCCCTGAGAGCCCTGAGGGGCATAGTTGGACCTATGCGCCCCGTGCGATTGTGCCTTAGGGCGGCCCCAGATGGCAGTGGGCCGCCCCACCATTTTGATAGAGCCAGATGGCTCCCACGTCCTGGGGGCATGTTGGCCAGAGCCACGAAGCTCTGAAGGGGCCATAATTGTTTTAAGGAGCTGAGAAGCTCAAGGGCATGTTTGCCTTAAGGAGCTAGATGGCTCCCTCGCCCCCATTATGTCCCAGAGCCTGTGTGGCTCCAACGGGCGCAGAATTGCAGAGCCTGTGTGGCTTCAACAGTTGGCGCAGTTTTGAGTCTCCAGCTGCCCAGCAATTAGTGGGCAGCTGCACCGTTTAGGCGCAGGATGGAGAGAGAGTCCCTGTGTGGGACAGAGGGGGCACAGTGGTGCCCGGCCTGCTACAGCTGCGCAGCACTTAGTGCCAGCTGCACCGTTTAGGTCTTGTGAGTGTTCCCAGGTGCCCAGCAAGTAGTGGGCACCTGCTACGTTTAGGTTTTGCGGCAGTGGGGCACCCCTGACTGGCGCTGCATGGCAGCGCGCCCTGACATTTTGGACACAGGGCTCTGTAGGCCCTTTATTGGATGGGGGCTGGTATGTAAGGTTTGCGCAATGTGGTTACCTGCTATGTTTAGGATGGTAATTGTCTACTGTGTGTTTTTGCGCTATTGATTTGGGTTGGGGCACCTCTGAATGTTTTTAATGCATTATGTGTCTTCCTTGATTTTACACCTCTGAATGTTTTTATGCATCATGTGTCTTTCTTTCCCTGGGCTGCACCTCTGAATGTTTTAGGCGTCATGTGTCTTCTTGCGCTGTACCTCTGAATGTATTTTATTGCATCTTGTGCTTTGTTCTTAACACCGCTGAATGTTTTTAGGCATCATGTGTTTTCCTTTACTACTCCTCTGAATGTGTTTTATGCATCATGGGTAATGTGTTCTTTCCTAGACCCCTAAATGCTGTGTGATACTTAGGTGGTTGTTCTTTTTAGTACAGGTGGTCCTAGTAAGGTCCTGGTCCCCTGCGTGACATTCTCCTAAGGTGGTTAGGGTTGCGTAGGTGGTAATTACCTGTTCCCAGTAGTTACTGGATGTGATCTATAATTGTTATTTTGTGCTACAGTGATTTTATATCCTTTATTCTAATTTCTTGACAGTATTTCTATTTCTACTAAGTCCTGATTATGACAGTGGCCCATGTGGCCCTGCCTTGTAAATAATCCCTTGTGAATATTGCCCGTGCCAGTTGGCACAATGTACATGTGTGATTTCTATCTGATGTGATTTTGACAATACAGAAGTTATTTTCATATAACCTTGTGTGGAGTTCCTTTTGTGGTGTGCCTAGTATGTTGTTGCTGTTGTGTGCTGGCGCAAATGCTTTACACATTGCCTCCGAGTTTAGCCTCACTGCTTGTGCCAAGCTACCAAGGGGGTGAGCAGGGGTTATCTTGGCGTGTGACTCCCTCGCCCTGACTAGAATGGTGGTTTCTGCCTGGCTTTGGCGTCAGCCTTAGCCTATCAGAAATAGCCAGTTCTAACATTGTTGGTCAGCGGTACGGATTTGGACTTGTGTTTGCGCAGTGCCACAGCAACAACTGGCTACATTACAAAACTCTGCAGTTTTTCAGATAGTCACATGTTTGGGAGTATTGTTTGTGATTTTATTTTTCCTCAAGAGTGTCATTTTCAGATGGTGTTCCTGCGCTTTATGTTTAGTGGCAGATGAGAGAGAATGACAGGGCAGGACGCCAGTAGAGGGGGAGGTTCCCATAGATTAGGAATCCCTTGCTGGGTCCAGTGTCCAATTCCTGTTCCTGTCCCTGTGTGGGTAGATGGAAGAGAGGGAATGTGGAGGATAAATGGCTTGCTTGGGAGGGTGGTTATCCCCTGAGTGTAGTGTGTGTGTCTGGATTCCCCAGTATGTTAGGATCCAGTGGTGGCAGCTTAAGTATGTCCAGTGCGTGAAGTCCCATTCCCAGTTCCCAGAGTATGGTGCCTGGTGCTCAGTAAGAGGGTGACAGGTTGAGAGTCAGGGGCAGTGAGGAACTGTCTCACCAGTCTGGAGGGGGAGTGTGTGGATGAGTGCTGTGTTGAACTGGAGGAGTTGGTGTGAGTTTTTTTAAAGGAGCTTGCACAGGAGGTGTACCTCTGGTGGTGTGCAGGAGGTCATGCAGAGGCACTGGACAAGAAGGTGGATGTCTGGCGGTGTGCTAGATTTCTTGCAGAGGCATTAGGGAGTGATTCTAAAAGTAGTGGCTTGGGTATCTGATGATCCTGTGTAGGTGAAGAGGTTCATGTGTAGCCCAGCTAGGTCCCATTAGGATGGTAGGGGTGTAGGGGCTCACGTCCTGTCTCAGTGGAGGCGGAGTGAGTGTGGGACGGTGTGTCCCATGTTGGCCCGAAACCCTGTCTCTTGGCCTGGAGGGTTCCCCCGGGAGCGCCAGGTCAGGGGCCTAGGCTGTACATACAGGTCATTTGAGGAGGATCTTCCTGTGTCTAGAGGACGGGGAGTGTCTGTAACCAGAACTCCGGCGGTCCTGGTGTTGAGGGGTACCGTTCCTAAGTGGAGGGTGCAGAACTCTGGAAGGGGGTGCAGAGGGACGGTGTACTTCTGACCCCGGTGCAACCTGAGAGTTTAGATCCTAGGTTGGGAGATTAGAAAACTTCTAGGTCAAGAGAAATCTCTGCCAAAGTAGATCAGCTGAAGAGATTGAGGGGGCTGCCCTTGCTGTGTGTTCTGGGGCCCACCTGCAGTTTGTTGTTTCCACTAAGGTAGAGGAAAGATGGGCTTTGCTGTGGGCTGTGTCCCCCCACCTGCTTGAAGAGGGACTGTGCTGTGTGCTTTGTACCTCAGAAGTGAAATAGTTTCCAGGTGGTAGACCAGTGATGGAGTAAGGTCCTGACCTGGTAGGAGAATTGTGTTCTGGTGAGTGCTTCCCTGTGAGGGTGCGGAAACCCAGAAGTAGAGGTAGGGTGGGGCATTCTTGCCCGTGACCTCTGGTAAGCCTGGGGGTGTGGACCCTTGGTTGTTGGATCAGTGGTAGTTGTAGCTACACTGAGAGGGAGAGTGGAGAATGGCTAATGTGTGCCAGGGGTTACTGCCCCCACTCTGTGGTTTGGACAGGACCTGTGATATTTGGATGGCCTAGGGCCTGGTCCTGGCTGTGGATGACTAGTGTGTACCAGTGGGGTATCCTAGTTGTGCCAGAGAGCTCTTGTTGAGAGATATACATGTAGGTTCAGAGTGGCGAAAAACTGGAGGGTGTCCCTGCCGTGCGGGCCCGTGTCCGTGTTTTGTCGCCCAAAGCAGTGAAGCCCATCAGTGGAGTGATTGGTCTACCCTGCGTTTTGGCTGGAAGGGGGATGTGTTGGACCTGGCCCTTTTGGCAGGTTCCCCCTAAACTTTTTTGCTTTTTCCTAGCCGGCTTCTGGAACCTAGTGTTGATGATTTTAGGCCTCTACGCACTTTTTCACTGTGGTACAGTGTAAAGTGCGTGAGCTCTCTGGGTATGTATGGTGAGTGACCTGTCCTCCCATAGGAATGAATGGGGAATATGTATGCCCATAGTAGTTCCTGATGTGTGGGGAGTGCAGGGTCGAGTTTGATATGTGCGAACTCATGAGATTGAATGCTGCGTAATGGTGTATGCGGCATGATTGTGTCTAGTCTAGAAGTGCCACTTTTAGAAGTTGGCATATTTGTGTAGTCTGGGGCTGGCGTGTTATTGGCTGGTGAGCCTGGCCCAGGAGTGCCTGGGCCTGATTGTGGATTGACTGTCTGGTTTGAGGATGACAGGGGATGGGGAGCCCCAGGAGGTTGTCTGAGTCAGCCCATGGATGAAAGGCGGCATCTGCTGCCAGGGAAGTGGGAGGAGATAGCACCTGGGAGTGAATCAGGCTGTGCCTGCCTGCCACAATGCTGGCTCCACCTCCCCGCTGGGCGACTGTCACCTCTGTCCCTGATACTGAAAGGACTTCCCTATAACCAGTTCTAGCTGGTTCTCACACTGCCTGCACAAAGACTTCAAAGACTTTTCTCTGTATAAGAAGGGGCTGTGTCCCCTTCCAAAATGTTCTTGTTTTTGGACTTGAATTTGCCAGGGGCGTGCTGCTGCTTGGGCTCAGGGGAATCCCTGGGCCCTGCCCAGCCCCTGGACATCTGATGGACTTTCCTGTCCTGGGAGCTGCTGGGCTCCACCTTATGTCCTGGACTACTGAGGTCCTGGACCCCTGAAGGACTTTGCTAGACTTTGGATGTCTTGGGAGCGCTTTATTTGTGCTCTAGCGCTGGGAGAGCGCTTTATTTTGTTCCATAGCGCTTAAGAGCGCTTTTTGCTGAAATACGAGCGTGTCACGCATTTTGCGTGAGGATTTGCAGGTGCCTACCCTGCTTGGCGCCCGATTCGTGTTGTGTTTAAACTAAAGGGTGCCACTCCTTGTTTTGGTGCCCTTAGCGAGTGCCCACCTCGCTGCTATGTTTATTTTGCCTGTCGAGGGTGCCCACCCCTCATTTTCAGCTGGTTAAATCACCGTCGCGGCACCGGGATTGAGGATGCCCCGAAAACAGGAAGTCAGGCGATGTTTTGCCTGACGGCGGGCGGGACTTCCGGTTTTGCGGTAAAAGTCTCGCGCCCGCCGCCGGCACCAGAGGAGAGAAGGGCTAAGTGTTGCAGGGCTCCCCTGAGCTGAGGGAGCCCCGCGGTGCCCAGAGAAGCCCCCGGGTCCCAGGAGGGGGGCCCGAGTGCCGAGAGGTTACCGCCGCTGCAGGCGGCACGAACGAAAGCAGGAAGTTGCAGCCAAGAGCCCCGCCGGCTCCATTCGGGAGTCCTGAGGTGAGGCGAAGAAGCGGTAGCAGGCGCCGCCCCAGAGCCCCCAGAGACAGAGTGCAGCAGCCCGGTGAGTTGAAACGGGCAGGGGGGGCTCCGGGCGGGTGCCAGAGAAGAAGCAGGCACAGCGCAAGGGCGGCCCTTGATGGTAGTGGGCCACCCCACCGTTTTCCAGAGCCTCGGTGGCTCCCCCAGCACTCCATTAAGTTGTTTAGAGCCCTGAGAGCCCGAGGGGCATAGTTGGACCTATGCGCCCCGTGCGATTGTGCCTTAGGGTGGCCCCAGATGGCAGTGGGCCACCCCACCATTTTGATAGAGCCAGATGGCTCCCACGTCCTGGGGGCATGTTGGTCAGAGCCACGAAGCTCTGAAGGGGCCATAATTGTTTTAAGGAGCTGAGAAGCTCAAGGGGATGTTTGCCTTAAGGAGCTAGATGGCTCCCTCGCCCCCATTATGTCCCAGAGCCTGTGTGGCTCCAACGGGCGCAGAATTGCAGAGCCTGTGTGGCTTCAACAGTTGGTGCAGTTTTGAGTCTCCAGCTGCCCAGCAATTAGTGGGCAGCTGCACCGTTTAGGCACAGGTTGGAGAGAGAGTCCCTGTGTGGGACAGAGGGGGCACAGTGGTGCCCGGCCTGCTACAGCTGCGCAGCACTTAGTGCCAGCTGCACCGTTTAGGTCTTGTGAGTGTTCCCAGGTGCCCAGCAAGTAGTGGGCACCTGCTACGTTTAGGTTTTGCGCCAGTGGCGCACCCCTGACTGGCACTGCATGGCAGCGCGCCCTGACATTTTGGACACAGGGCTCTGTAGGCCCTTTATTGGATGGGGGCTGGTATGTAAGTTTTGCGCAATGTGGTTACCTGCTATGTTTAGGATGGTAATTGTCTACTGTGTGTTTTTGCGCTATTGATTTGGGTTGGGGCACCTCTGAATGATTTTAATGCATTATGTGTCTTCCTTGATTTTACACCTCTGAATGTTTTTATGCATCATGTGTCTTTCTTTCCCTGTGCTGCACCTCTGAATGTTTTAGGCATCATGTGTCTTCTTGCGCTGTACCTCTGAATGTATTTTATTGCATCATGTGCTTTGTTCTTAACACCGCTGAATGTTTTTAGGCATCATGTGTTTTCCTTTACTACTCCTCTGAATGTGTTTTATGCATCATGGGTAATGTGTTCTTTCCTAGACCCCTAAATGCTGTGTGATACTTAGGTGGTTGTTCTTTTTAGTACAGGTGGTCCTAGTAAGGTCCTGGTCCCCTGCGTGACATTCTCCTAAGGTGGTTAGAGTTGCGTAGGTGGTACTTACCTGTTCCCAGTAGTTACTGGATGTGATCTATAATTGTTTTTTTGTGCTACAGTGATTTTATATCCTTTATTCTAATTTCTTGACAGTATTTCTATTTCTACTAAGTGCTGATTATGACAGTGGCCCATGTGGCCCTGCCTTGTAAATAATCCCTTGTGAATATTGCCCGTGCCAGTTGGCACAATGTACATGTGTGATTTCTATCTGATGTGATTTTGACAATACAGAAGTTATTTTCATATAACCTTGTGTGGAGTTCCTTTTGTGGTGTGCCTAGTATGTTGTTGCTGTTGTGTGCTGGCGCAAATGCTTTACACATTGCCTCCGAGTTTAGCCTCACTGCTCGTGCCAAGCTACCAAGGGGGTGAGCAGGGGTTATCTTGGCGTGTGACTCCCTCGCCCTGACTAGAATGGTGGTTTCTGCCTGGCTTTGGCGTCAGCCTTAGCCTACCAGAAATAGCCAGTTCTAACACGGTCTCTTCATTTTTGTCATTTAGGAATGCCATTTGATAAACCCACAAGATTATCTAATGTATGAGAAATAAGACGGCTGTCCTAAATCAAGTGCCTAGTTTTTTTTTTTCAATTTTGCTTCACAGTTGAGCTGCAAACCCATAAAAATATGAAAGCAGTCTACAAAAGTAAATGTGACCCAATAGAAACATATAAGGGGATGTATAGAGCTATACAAGAAATCAGATTAATTAGAACAATTAGTGCGTCTGCCTCACAGAACTCCGTATTAACGCTGCCATGAGGAGTTGGGTCTGGAAAGAATTAACTTGTCTCCTTTACCACTATAGATTTCTATTTGGCCTAACCCTTTAGTCTATCACAATTAAGTAATTGTTTTGTATTGTATAACGCCGAAAGACAGACATCAGATTTCGTTGTTAGGGTATACAAGCATAATCTTTTGTGATTGAGACTTTCCAGAAATATATTCTAAACCAGGGGTTCGTACCCTTTTGACTTCCTTGGACACCCACTTAATGATTACCTTAATACATGTACCCAGACGGAATCATTATTAGAATCCAAACAGCACAACAGTAGAAAAAGTGTTGGACCTTGTAAGGGTCAAGATTTACTATTCCCACTCCAGTCTGTGAAACAGTAGGGAAAACATTGGATTTTGGACTGGGGGGAATTTCTATTCCCACTCCAAACAGTGCAACAGTAGAGAAAGTGTTGAATTTCAAAGAAGGTAATTTTACTAATTCTACTGCAGTCTAAACAAGAGTAGGGAAAGTATTTGTCTTCAAGCACATTACAAAATTAAGTAACACCATGAATGCAGATATATATTGTAATACAAATACAACAATAAACAATGTACATAATCAATATTCATTAAAATAATTAATTATCAATGTATAAATAATTGTTATGAAATTATTAATTAACTTCCCACTTTATACCCGTACAACTATAGCATCCCACAACTAAAATATCCATAAAATAAATCAATATTCCATATTTTACATCATTTAACATTAATATAATAAATAATGTAAATGATTGACAACTGATCATTTAATTATTACTTGATTAACTTCTCACCCTAGACCACTACAAAACAAGCAGCCCACAACCAAGCAGCCCACGATTACATTATAAGCAAAATAAATAAGTATTCCCTAAATTACATAATTAAAATCAATTAAATAATTAATTAGTAATTAAAAATTACTTGGTAATTAATTATTGCCTAATTAATTTCACACCCTATAATGCTTCAAACCTAATAGCTCACAAATAACATAACGAAAATATATCAATATTACATAATTTACATAATGAATATCTATGATATAAATAAATAACATGTGTTAACTACTTCATATTACTGTCAATAATTGAAATTCCCCCTACAAACCAAACAACCTGCTATAATGCCATAACAAGTAAATAGAACATTCAAAATCACTTAAAATTGAAAGTTATATTTAAAGAAAATCCTTTATATCACAATAGTAACAGATACAATTAGTATATTAGCTAAAACACATTCAAATAATTAAAACATTATTTTTAATCACTATGTTGTTAAAAAAAGATTTTAAAAATATCAATGTTATTTAAAATGATACTTAACTTACTTACTTAACTTAAAAATGTATATTCCTGTCAACAATATATGTGCATCATGAATTGTGCATCAAGTTATTTATTTTCTAATATTTTTGCCTCTTGATTGTTTTACATCGATGTATTGTCCATACAATCTTAAGTACAGGCAATAAGTTAAAATAATTACATATGTCACTCGAGCTGGAAAACAATGTGGTAAATTTAACCCTCATAAAAAGTTTGGAAGAGTAGGAGAGGTATTTACCACATACTGTAAAGACCATTAGCTCAGAGTGAGGTATTTACCACGTGTGGTAAATACTTCCTGTTCCAACCTTTATAACTTGCAAAGGAGGCATAACATGTGGAATTGTTATGTGCCAATTTGAATTCCATGTGTTTTGCTGCTTTCACAGGCCTTTTACCACAATAAATGTTGCCGGGTTCTACCTGCCGAAATTTATCAAGGGAAAACTCAGAAGGTGTGGAAATTATCACTCAACTTGCAAAAGTGATCCCTGCACAAGCACATGTTTGCACATGGATCGGAATTTAGCATTGCCCTTGTAATCAGGGCCTATTGGTCCTAATGATCGCACAATGCTTCCCTGCAATCACACCAATTTCTGTGATATTTGCAATGAAGCAAGAAACACCAGTGATTCAGGTTCCCATTACCTGATCTTCCAAATGTTTTTCTATGATAGGGTAATGAAAAAAGTCTTGACTCATCGCTATTCACAACATTTCCATTTACATATCCTCAAGAGCATCAATGCTACTATTCAAGTTCTGAATCATTATGCAAAGGAGGCATAACATGTGGAATTGTTATGTGCCAATTTGAATTCCACGTGTTTTGCTGCTTTCACAGGCCTTTTACCACAATAAATGTTGCCGGGTTCTACCTGCCGAAATTTATCAAGGGAAAACTCAGAAGGTGTGGAAATTATCACTCAACTTGCAAAAGTGATCCCTGCACAAGCACATGTTTGCACATGGATCGGAATTTAGCATTGCCCTTGTAATCAGGGCCTATTGGTCCTAATGATCGCACAATGCTTCCCTGCAATCACACCAATTTCTGTGATATTTGCAATGAAGCAAGAAACACCAGTGATTCAGGTTCCCATTACCTGATCTTCCAAATGTTTTTCTATGATAGGGTAATGAAAAAAGTCTTGACTCATCGCTATTCACAACATTTCCATTTACATATCCTCAAGAGCATCAATGCTACTATTCAAGTTCTGAATCATTATCAACATTGTGATCATCAAAATCATGTAAAATGGAATTTCCTTCCTTTCATACTAACTATCTTCCACCTTGATGCCTCTGAAAGCAGTGCTTTCTACAGCAGCCAGTCTAATCACAGTAGCTAAGTTACCCCATCCCATTACTCCTGTCCTGCAGTTTACATCGGATGCCAACAAAGGATATAATACCATTCAGACTATCTTATCTTATTTTATCCACAAACAATGTCTTATCTCTACTCCACCATAGACATTGGGATTCAGTGGAATGAAACGTTTTAGAAGCATATACATTCTAAAACATTTTAACGCACTCTGCTGCCCTTTCGACAATTCCAGCCTAGCTATAAACAAATTTATAAAGATATACATCACTGTTTCTTAGGCAAAACCATTTAAAAGAGTACTGGGAATGTTGGTTAATCACATTTTTGCAAGTGTTACCTGATTTAGTAAACACATAAAACCCACAGACACGTCCTATCTTCCAGAGAATTACAAAGAAAGAAACAATGTAAATGCAATAAGTCTATTCAATTCAGGAAAATATTATTAGGCCCTCATTACGAGTTGTTCACTATTGGATGTGATATTTATCACATCAGATTAAAACTAACACTGAGGTGTATATTATTTATCTGGTAAGATACTTAAAGCATATCAAAAATGTTTACGGAATAACAGGCAGATTTTGGTGCAGTCTCCGACAGAAAAAAAATGGAATGTACCCAACACACTAGGAGAGATACTATGAACTTATGAGGCCCATCAATTATTTTATTTATGGACCTGGATTCCTCACTTTTGGGGTCATTATTCAGAAAGTTCAAAAGTGACAAAAGGCCACAATGCTCATATAGCATGGTGGTGAACATACAGTCAAAGATTATTGTTTACTCATAGAGATTTCTGCAATGTGGCCCAAAAAGTTTTCATAAAAACATGATTGCCGAAATGGCAGATGCTTGTAAGCTAGGTCGCCCCACCTGTTTTTGTGGCCAAGGTACTCTCTCCATTGCACAAATCATCGATCAATTGACCACTTAACAATAAATGTGGCCATAAATCCATCCATCAAGTTGGATTGTTTTTGGTACAGGTCCAATAAAAAGACACACAAAGTAGAAATGTACTTTTTCATGGTTTGTATTTCTATCTAAAAGATCACAAAAGCTGTCAGAAGCCAATGCTTAACTCTTTGAGTCATCTCACTGGTTTGTGAGCAAAACTGTTGATGTTTCATGTAGTGAGAAATTACCTGTTTGCATTTGAGTCGAAACAATTGGCCTGTTATTCTCAAGCCTACAGTCTGGGCAATTGCCACTTTGTTATTGTGCCAGATGTTCCTCTTAGTGATCAATGACCTTCCATCAGAAATGATTTCTCGTGATTATGCATTCCCCGCCCCCAAAGTTGTATCAGTGAGAAAATGAGCACATGTCCAATCACAACGTTTCAGTTTTTCTGTAATCAGGTACTCTGATGGTGCTTCCACCGCAAGGTCGCACATAGGAGAGACCAGAAATTTGGAACAGCTCAAGCGCTAGAAAGGGGTTTCAGCCCTCCAAAGAAAATAATTTGTGGGCAGACTTGAGGCAACACTAGAATTTCTTTCACTCTTGGCAACATATCAATGCGCACTCAGTCTTATAATAAATGACATAGAGCTATTTTGGAGGTCTATCTCTGGATAGCAAAAAAGGCAACCCCCTGGCTGATGTTTAGATGGGCAAATGCATGCACTGCAGGAATGTGGGACTAAACTCATTATCAAAGGTTGTAGTCTAAGCAGGTTCACTCATACTAGTATCTTTCAGAGGTAAGTAAAATATATACCATGGATATTAATCAACATTTGTTATAAAATGCCTGGCAACTCCACGAAGGGAAGTCTGTTTACAAACACACGTTATTCTATGCTTATGATGCTATTACAACCATTATGATGCTATAACCACCATAATTCTGCTATTACCAACAAATCCTCATATTGCCCTAAGCATTAACAATCATGTAGGCATTTTTTCTCGCCGCCCTTCTACATTTACCACAAAAGATGAGATCGCCTAGACAGATCCCCAGTGGTGGCAACTGACTTGTTTTTCATAACCTCAGACATCAAGGTCTTATTAACCTTGAACTGAGACATGCTTCCACGAGCTCAGCAGAAAATCGAAGATATTCTGAAACAAATAGTCTTAACTTACAAATATTTTTTAAATGGGTACATCTTTGAAAAAAAATTACACACTTGTAGCAACTCCACACATATATGCGCGTCACACACACAAACACTCTTCAAAACAAGACAAAGCTAGCATATACCGCCATTTACTTCGGTCTCCTTGAATGAAGCCATGTGTCTGTTCTCCTGTTGCTTGTCACGGTCTTAATTCTTCACCCCTTTCTCCTTCTGGCACTTACATTTCAACTGACATCTGACTGCCCTTGAAGCAGACAGTTAATTTTGAAATGTTAGCTTTCCTGATGCTTTTTTTAACCATGGTACCACCACTGTTTATCTTCAATCCCTTGGCAGTGCAAAACTGATCCCGTAATCTGCAAATATCTGATTTTTGTCAGAGACAGCTGCGTCCCACTGAGCCCAAGTTGCCCTTGCTCTGAAGCACATTAAGAATTAATATTTACCCTTCCAGCACCTTGCTGCCTCAACCTGAAACTTTCACAAAAGCTGACCGAGTCTTCATCCGCCCTACACAGGAAAATTCCTAATAATTCCTTTTGATCAGAATTACTCTATCGGGCAGTAATGGTTTCCATGGTAATCAGGTGGCAAAAAAGAGATATTGGCATGATTTCATCATTGTCAAGGCACCAATAGAATTATCCACGATTTCTAATTATAACTCAGTTAGACTGACTTTTGTATCGCTTGGAGGCAAGGATTGAGCAGGAAGGGGAGGTGGAGGGAGGGGGTGGTGGAGAGAGGGAGAGAAAGTAACAAAGAGAGCTCATTTATAGCAGCCTGGCATCTTCCACGAAAACATGCCCTCGTTAACTGCAACTCCTCCTTTCAGATATGCGTTTTGCAGAGGAGCTCGGGCAGTGTTCACGATCATAAGTGAAATAACACATAAAAAACAATAAGACATTGATTTTGTTTGGCGAATATTGTATGCCGCAGTGTTTTAAACACTGTGCTAGGTGCCTGAAGCGACTTGTTAGCCCATACTGAGGAAAAATAATGTTCAGTGAGTTGATTTGGCTAAAAAAAGCACGTTTTCGGGAAGAGTGGCCACATAATATGTAATGTCAACTGTAAACATAGTTTGGTATTAAAGGAAATCCTATGAAATGTACACTCGGAGAGATTCCCAGCTGCACATAGGTGGTTTTCCAAAAACCACAGAAAACTACAAAGGATGCGGATGAGTAATCATCAAAAACTCTTTATTTCTGCGGCAGTAAAATGCTCTCACTTGCTAAATTGCAGCTTATATTTTAAAGGACTGATTGTTTAATGCACCACACAACAGAAGTAAATAGCAAAAAAATTTGCATTTGTGTGGCTTATGATGTAATAAAATAATTAGGCCCTTGGTTCAAGTTGGCTCGAATAAGGTGTTGTATGTGCCACTTGTGATAAACGTGCCAGCATGGTAAACACAAGGGAGAGGTATTTACCTCCTATTCTGAGTCTTCATCGAGCAAATGATTCATAACATGCAGAATAGGATTTTAACACACCATATGCTCCATGTTTTTCTATTTTACTAGCTTTCCCCGCAGATGAATTTCAGCAGGTTTGACCTGCCAGAATCTATCAGGGGAAAACTTCCATGATGTGATCGTAGAACTCGTAATTACAATTACTGAGCAAAGTCTTGTTTGCATAGGGATCAGAATTTAGTACTCAACTTGAAATGAGGTTCCTACGGGAAACATCACTTACAACGCAACTTTTACCACGCAATACTTTTACATCGCAACTTTTACAACGCAAACCATTACAACGCATTGCGCTGGGGGGCGCTCTAGGATAGGGAATAGATTTAATTTACTATCCAACACCTTCCCTACTATCCAGGGGGCTGGAGTTGGAATAGTAAATTAAACTATTCACTATCCAGCACCCCAAAGCGCTATGCGTTGTAAAGGCATGCGTTGTAAAACTTGCGATGTAAAAGCATGCGTGGTAAAAGCATGCGTTGTAATGTCATACATCCGGGTTCCTACACATCAATGCATCATGAAATGGAACTTTGTCTTTCAGAATTATTTCTGAGGACGCCTTTAGACCTTCACGTATACTGAATATGGAGACACTGTTCAATGACCCACACATTCAAAAGACAAATTTGGGGAGGTGTGTGACCAGTGGCAGCTCCTCCGCTAAGGCAGAGGAGCGTCCCCCCCATTCCCTTTAAGCAGTGTCAATAAAGGAAAAATAAAATGATAATTTTGCAGCAGCTTTGCGGGCGGGGCGGCTTTTTGCACTGCTCTGCTGACAGAGTAGGGCAGGGGAGTACTGGTTTGCACTCCCTAAACTGTGCATGAATGTTTGGCCAGCCCTCTGGGGCCGTCCAAATATTCATACACACTTTGCATGTTCTCCACAGCTTGCATGGATAACATGCCCAGCCTCCCATTTTCTGGCTGGGCGCTGCATTGCAGTGTTGTGATTGGCTATCGGGAGGCTGTGAACAGCATCCATCCTGCTTCCTGCCCTGGAAAGGACCCAGAGGAGGCAGCGGTGATGGCGGGCAGCAACGGCAGACAAGTGTGTATTTTTTCAAATTTCAATCCCTCCAATTCTCCTGACCCGACCACCCATCACCTTCAAATCCCAGCTGCCAATGTGTGTGACCTATGCAATTTGGAGAATTGTGCTCACTTGGCGCCATTTTTCATTGTGGAACATGAGCTGGGATGTGCTCAATCTCCAAGGAAGCAGATAATTTGTCCCAGCTATAGTATTATCTGTTTGCATTGTCATGTAACCAACCGAACTTACTTGTTAAACAGGCTGGTAAGTTTCCAGCGAAAAGCAGCCTGCTCATTAGAGTTACAATAAAAAAACAAGCACTTACCACTGTCAAAAGGGGCAACTTACTGTTCCTGCAGTAAAATAGTTCCTACTTAGCTCACTTTATGTGAACTGAGCCACGTTTGATAAGGAGTGAAAAGAATGCAAAAATGGAACAAATCTCCATAGCTGTGACCTTTAAGAAATAATTATACAAATATATTCAGGTTGCCAGAATATAAAAGGTTACCATTGGTCCATTCACGTTAAAGCAAGTCGAAAATTCGAATACATGCTTATGTGCGCACAAAACCAGGCTACATATGTATGTTTCAGTTCCATAAGAATCATTCAGAAAAACTATTTAGTAACATTTAAAAATGCATCTGTGTCAGACAAATATTTTGTGAATATTTGCTGCCTTCATGTCTCTTTTGTTACACTTTTACTCTGTGTTGAATAGAGAATTAAAATACATTCAGAATTCAATGTTGTTCAACTAGGAGATATACCTCGAGGAAAGGCAAAATTAATGTTATGTTTCTTCTCATTGTGGGTTATCCAAGTCAAATCAATACAAATTTAAGGACAACACATTTGAGAATATTGCAAATTAGTATACCCATTTGAAGCAGAATACTATCATTTTTAAGTAGACATTCTTGAGATTGGCAAAGATCTAAATTTCAAACAGAGCCTGGAGGTTGCATCTTTAATACTGAATGTGGCTCTATTAGGTATGGGCCATTTTGGTGTGTGAACTACAGGTCCTATTAACTTTTAACAAATGCAAATTGCGCATTGCAAATGGACCATGAACAACTTTTTGATTCTGTATCACAAATAGGAGTGGCCCTTCAAGGGGCATTCCTTCTTTGCAATGTACAGTTGTATATCTAATGGTTTCTGATCACAACCGCAGTTCTATATCAGTAATAGGTTACAGACTCCTCAAAGGAGGTAGTGCTTCATTCTCAAAGGGAAAGCTGGGAAGCTTCCCTGTTTGGGAATACATACTAAGCTATGTGGCTTGCTGTTGCTTGCCGACTATCATCCATACATGTGTAGTCATCCACAGGGTGGTCACAAATAGCGACCTGTCTAATTAATATTCATTAGATAGGTCATACTGTGACCCGTTGAAATTGGAGATTTAGCAACGTGACCTGTTAGCACATAGGTTGCATTGAAAAATTAGAGAGAGATTGCAAGTGGTGGGCAAATTGACAGTGCTGTGACACTCCCTTGAGTAGCCCTGTACTATAGAAGAAAACATTGTTCATTCATTCATTAATTCATTTATTCACTATTTGCAATGTGTCTCTGTATGTGAGGAGCCCAATATCCTCTATGAATAGCTCTCTGAAACACCTTATATTTAACAACAGACTCAACATTGAGATGCAGTCTATTTCATATTTGGCAGTACCACGAAGATAAGAAACAGTATTTCAAAATCGAAAGGTATAGTTTATCTATACTACTATTATAAAGAAAGAACTTTGAACCTTTGAGGCGGGTAAACTCGGGAACCACAGCACCAATCCACACACCTGATACATCGTTGTAATCGTCAGGGAGTGCAGATGGACATAGGCTATATAAACTTAATGAATATACGTTATTAAAAAAATGTACCCCCCAAAAAACAGTAGTCCCTTGGAAGCAGCGCCGGCCGCGACGTGCGTGCCCGACGTGAGGAGCGCGGGGAGGAGCGGCGTCCAGGAGGGCGAGGAGGACCGGCGGACATGGCGTGGGGAGGAGCGGCGGACAAGTGGTGAGGAGTGGCGGACAGGCAGTGAGGAGCGACGGACAGGCGGGGAGGAGCAGTGAGCGGCGGATGAGGTAGGTTATTTATTTATTTATTTAGGAGCGGTGAGCGGCGGAAAAATGAAGCAAAAATGAAAATCGTGAGCAAGAGGAAACAAACGGAGCATTACAAAAGTGAGCCAAACGGTGCATTACTGGAGGAAAAAGTTACGTGTGCAGGTTACAAAAGCGTACATCGTGAGCAAGAGGAAGCAAACGGAGCATTACAAAAGTGAGCCAAACGGTGCATTACAGGAGGAAAAAGTTACGTGTGCAGGTTACAAAAGCGTAGAAAGTAAACATAGAGGTATAGGAGGAAAAAGTGAGGTGTGCAGGTAGCAAGAGGAAGCAAACGGAGCATTAAAAAAGTGAGCCAAACGGTGCATTACAGGAGGAAAAAGTTACACGTGCAGGTTACAAAAGAGTACAAAGTAAACATAGAGGTATAATACTGCAATATATGGAGAAAGGCTCCGGGGGACCCACGGACAACGTTGGGGCGGGCGGGGGCCCTGAAGCCTAATTGCTCCCTGACAACGTCGGGACGGGCTGCTAGTTGTCTTATAAACTGGATAGTCTGCAGCTACACCGCTTAGGGAATACAACTGTATCAATCTAGTTCATAAAATACTCATATTTAAGGTTTTACAAAAGCACTAAGCTTAACATAAATTGTAACTAAATCAATATTTTAATCTAAACAGATCAACAAACATTAAATTACATTTTTATTAGAAATGGTGCCTGGAGAGGTACGAGAAGGCAGCATATGCAAAAGAGTGCATTTAGTAAGAACATTTGATGTACTGCAGCAGAACACTTTTACTTCTAAACAAGGAGTATCTGGTTTCTTAGGGATTGCCTGGAAAATCCTTAGAAGCAAAGTCCTCTATCAAAGGTGAGGCTACATTTTCTGACCTTAAATGGCCCTGTACAAAAGCAGGGCCTGCAGACAGGTGGTGAGCCAGACCGCGAATAAAGCAAATTGAATAGCATTCTTGGCCAGCCCTCAATGCATTTAAAGCAATGAGCACACATCCGTTGTGCTGATAAGCACAGGTGCCCATGAGCCATGTAATTAGGGTTACAGGGCCTGCTAAAGTCACCCATCGTCCACACATTCACTCGCTCCACAGTAAGGTCTGTCACTGACATGGAGAGGCCTTAAAAGGCCCATCTACATCCTTGTTAAGGGAGGGGTAGGAAGGGAATTCTGTTTTTGCCGTAGGTGACATAAAATGTGTTTTTGAAAAGCTCACATTCACTTTATTGTTACCGAACTCAATGGTACTCATTTTATCTAACTCAGATAAATAAAAGGATGAGTGGACCCGCCTGGATTTGAACCTGTGACCATGAGGTCAAACACAGACCCCTGCAGTAGACACATTTGTCCATTGAGCCATCAGACCCTGTGTGCAGCATGAACGGAGGATTACTGGACTTGTCCCCTGACAGCATTGTGCATTCCACTGTGAGAATCCTGTAACAAGCAGGCCTGTCTCTAGAGCATAGGGTGTGCCCCAGACACATATCTCAGTACGTCCATTGATACATCTATGGCCCCAACACTTGGCCCACTCCCAATGGAAAATGTGCAGCATGCGTAAACGTTGATGTGGATGCCTACAAAGCTACAAAATATTTTTTCTATGTCGGTGGCAAAAGTGACGTTATTAAAAATCAGGACAACTGGGTACACTACACACTGGTTCAATCTTTTTCTTACTGTTCTTGCTGACAGCATGTAGACAAGCAAAAGTAAAAATAAGGATCTTTTAATTTTCTGGGATAAATACAGAAAGAGTTCAAACATGAATAGACAACAAAAACTCAACAACATGCAGCGAACTGAAACAACGTAGTGTATGTATAGGCAAGAGAGAGAGTGTGGCGCTTGTTCCGTTTTGGAATAAACAACAGGACGGGGACGTGATGATCCACACGTCATCCTTGTAAACCCACCTTGCCTCTCTGCACGTTATTACTACACCGAAAATAACAGCTGTCTACTTACGAATATTTAAGATTCATTATTTAACAGGATTTAGAAGTATTTCATTGTGTATCAGAAAAGAACTGAAAACAATTTGCATGCACGATATTCTGTGCAGCATATGGTGTGCCTACACAATGGCATTGCCCCTGGAAAAATGTGTAGGAGTGTGTCTCTTTCATATTAAACTCATTATGCCTTTCTTTGCGTATAACCCTTGAAAGATCAGGCAGGAAAGAAAATACATAGCGTATGGCTTGTTAGTGAATGCAAATATCTAAGCTTGTGGTGTAGCTCATCCTTCATTCATGAAGGATCCACAAAGGGATATTTATTATTAATAAGGCAACTAAATGTCGAGATGGATTCGTCTGTTCACATCTGTTGATGTGGAGCCGTAACCCAGAAGCTAATGGGCAGCACCATAAAACACCTTGAGTTTTGAAATGTTCACTGTGGAAATTAGCTGCTTGTTAAAATTCAACCTGAGATATACACCCTTCTACCGGTGCCCTCGTGGCCTCGCCGAGAGGTCATCACAGCAAGTCTTTCATTTATTTTGATGAAGCAATGGAATATGCCTTAAGAAAGGAAATGTCGATTCTATTCCAAATATTTATTTACAAAAGTGGCCTAAGGTCTCAGATTCCAGCAAGTAAACATAAAAGAACTTTGATAAAAACGTTCACTGAACACATCGCAACGGTTCCTATCAACAGGTTTTATGGAGCAGGAAATAGAAAAATACAGCAAACAGAAGCAATTTCACCCTACTATCAACATGAAGAATAATACCAACAACAATAATAGTACTATTTATAACAAATAATAATCAACATGTTGGCATTTACAGGGGTAATATTTTGGTTAATATTATTTATATTTGTGTTGTGTTTGTTGTAATTATTATTTTATTGTTTTCATCACAATTTGTGTGAACTAATTTTCATGAGCACCGTGTCTGTCTTAAGAGTCATTACACTTCAGCCAATCTCAACACGTTTAATAATGGTTAATGCCCCTGTTACTTACCGGTAATCTTCATTACTCCGAGTCCTGGTCTTTCTGGGTGCAGTCCTGCCAGAAAGGAGAAGTATCTCATGCATAAGACATCATCCAGGAAGATGGACGACGAAATAATCACCTTTATTCACATTACAATAACTTGCTTCATTGGCTATTATGCATGTGTTCTGTTAGCTAAGATTTCAGCTGTGGTTTTTCATCTCGCATTGTGTTCACCCCAGAGAAATTCAGAAACGTAGATGTCGACTTCACCCATTCAAAATGACCAGGTGATTTTCTCCATTATTATATTATCTACTGTGAGTATGAGCACATATCTTCTGTAAATGCCTGTCTCCCCACTTCAAGAATATTATTTTTGATTATTAACCATTTGTATGATATGTGATGGCTAAAAACCTAAACAGCTCAAATTAATATTAAGGTGAATAATGTACATTTATTTTGTTCATAGAACACAAAGCCAACACAGACTGACCAAATTAATAAACAAAAAAAGAAACCTGTATGATTGCTTCAACTTTTAGTAATCAAAATCATGCAGTAAATCAATATAACATGATTGCAATAAGCATACTTAAGGTACATTGCATGCAACAGGGAAAAGGCAGCCCATAACTATACCCCCCCCCCCACATTGGATTTCCACATGTTGATTAGTCTGTGTGAAGAAAGAGCATTGAATACAGAGTGTTACTTCAGAGCAGCGATATTTTAAGCAAAGCATTAAGGGTAAATGAGGTGAATCTCAAATGTGTTGCAAATGAGTTGCCATCTCACACTTAATTTAACAAGACAGTGTGCTTACAATTGGTTTTGCAAAGCATTAATGATGGTATTGGGAGTTTTCAATTTAGATTCAATGTTATCGCTAAATTCCCAGGAACCACCTCCTGAGCCCTATATTTAGTTCTGCAGCATCCTTCTCCCTGCTTTCTATAATGTCATCTTGGCTCTTCAGTTTCCGATACCATTCTTCGGTAGCACATTTAGGGGGAGATTTGCTAACATTTTGACTTGGGTTTGGATCACAAAAGTTATCTGCAGGCAGCAATATTCTAGCCCGATACCATTCTTCCTCCTCTCTCAGGTACTTCTCCAAGATACGACTGAGCTAGCCCCATGATCTGACATGTGACATACTCAATTCAAGCTTTTCTTGCATTCCTGAATAACCAAATCAAGATACAGCTAATTATACTCCAGCCCTACTAGCAATCCAACGGCATTGACCCAAGATGTGAGCAGCCCTTCACGGGCCCTTCATTATTAGTATGTATCTGGTAGTTGTAAAGCGCAAACTAATCACCCCTATGGGTCTCAAGGAGCTGGGGGCGTCGAGGAAATTAAGTGAGCTATTGCCCAGAGGAACAGGTTGCTGAGTTGATCTGCCGCCTGGGATCGAACTGTGAGCACCGTGCTCTGGATTTAGATGCTCTGGCCGCTGTACCACACCTCTCCTTGCCCACTAGCTGCACACATTGTGGCTTCGTAGGTAACTGAAGATACTTCAGGCCAATTAACTTTTGATTGTTGAAGTTGATTAACGGCATAATCCTGTGACCTCTTTTACTAATCAATGTGTCGTGTTACTGTCTCTGACCCAGCCAGATCCATCATTTGATGCCCAAGAAGGGATTGCGACTAGCATCACTACAAATATTCTGTGCTTCCAAAGGTACTGATCTACCATCTCATTAACTGTGTTCCAACTCCACACTGAACCCCAGAAGCATTTTCCTAACATGTGATTGCCTCTGCCTTAGTCTCTTTGATGTCCCAGAGACACTCACCTAACTTGCTATTAACAGACTAAAAAAGCCATAGTCTCTGCCAAATGGAAAATACCCCATTTAAAACTAACTGTACTTCATTAACAACAGCCTTCTACAAATCTTGACAGATGCGTGCCTCCCTAGGATCCAACATTTTGAAAATACCGGTCTGCATGTGACTCACATTTGTGCCACTGTTCTTTCGGATGCCGTTGATTACATGTCACTCATTTGACTCTTTGACATTTTAAACTCAGAGGTGAGGCCAGCATGTAACAGGCTCTGTCCCAAGCATACCAGTCATTGAGAGATAATGATCTGATTCAACTGATTACTCACCACAAACATTGGTGCCCCCGAAACCTCATAGGTGATGGCCAGAGGGGAGGGGGCTGATAGGGGCCTCCAAATGCACTTTCTGACAGCCTGTTCATGTGAGTAAGTCCAACATGAAGAGGCTACCAGAAAGTGACATCATAATCCCAACAGCAGAGCCAAGCCTGGCTCTGCTGTCATTCAAGGGATTATGGTGTTTTTCGATGTCTGTCAGAAGCTGTTCGGATTGTCCCTCTGTCCGATGCCGCCACCCATGACATCGTAATGCGGGGGGCGGACCGCAATGTCAGATGACGATGGGTCCGACACTGGCGTGCCGTCAGTGTCAAACCCACCAATGTCGTATTCAGCCCCATAACTGTGAATGTTGAACGAAAGGAACAGAAACAGGTATACTTTAACATCCACATTGTACCTGGAAAATAAATATGATGCTAAGAAAATCGATAACCTAATGGAAATATAATGGATTACATAAAAAAGTTTCTCTATTCCCACATGTTGCATAGAATTATGACGTAAATTCAACTGAGGCCTGCCCACAGCACTGCTTGCTCTCAAAGAATCAAGCAGACTGAATATGCAGATATCAGAATTTAACTCGTTCCTTATCTATTTTTCCTCTTTTTCTCTTCTCTTTCTCCCTCTCTCTTTTTGGTTTCTTTACTCTGTTTCCCAGTCTCAATGCTATTCTAGTCCTAAACGATCTCTACCTCTGTTTTTGTTTTTCGTAATGTCATCTCTCTTATTTATGGGTCTATTTGGTCTAGATATTGTGAGCGTTTTGGCAACCCACTTTCTCACTGGTATTTTTTGTCTTCCCTTTTGTAGTGATCTCCTTGCCATGTGTCTGATCCATTTGTTGCCCATCCTCCCCTCCTTCCAACATGTGTAACTTTGTCTCTTGGAACGTTCGAGGTCTTGGTCATCCTGTCAAGCGTCAAAAGGTATTGTCTCACTTATCCAAATTTCATTCGCAGGTTGTATTTCTTCAAGAAACACATTGTTCTGATGTTGAATCTCTTAAGCTCAAAAGACATTGGGTGGGTCAGGTTGTGTTTTCACCTGCTGTTCACAAAAAAGGAGGGGTTACTATATTGTTTCATAAAGCCTTAAATGTTCAGATAATTTCTTCTCAAAGTGATAGTGAAGGGCGTTGGGCAATGGCTAAGGTTGTTATTCATAACAAGACAATAGTATTGCTTAATATATATGGTGCAGTCCGTCCGGATCCAAAATTTTGGAAAGATATCAAAGTTCTAATTGCTTCCATAGATTGCCCAGATTTCATCATTGCTGGTGATTTTAATCAATGGATAGACCCTTTTTCAGATCGATTATCCTCCAGTAAGTTTCAACCGGACAAGTCTCATAAGAGTTTTCAATCTGCCATTGCTTCTCGCCCTTTATATGATTCATGGAAAGTATGTAATCCTGATTTATTAGAATATACTTTTTTTTCTAATGTTCATCACACACGTTCGAGAATTGATTACATCATGGTTAGTAAGTCTCTTTTGCCCTCCATTCAAAAATCAGATATTGGTTCTATTTTTATTTCTGATCACGCCCCTGTCTATACTACCCTGGATCTTTCTCTTATTTCCTCTAAATTTAGTCGTTGGAAATGTAATTCTTTTCTTTTATCTCTTACCATTTTTATGAAAAAAAGTGCAGAGTTTTTCAATGAATATTTCTCCTTTAATAATCCCTTGGACACCTCTATTCCCATCACTTGGGATGCTTTTAAGGCTTCTTTTCGAGCTTTTACTATATCCTATGTCGCTTCCAAAAAGAAGCTTAATAAACAAAAATATGAGGACCAGCTCAAAAAAATTAAAAACCTTGAACACTCCTATTTTACTTCTAAATCCTCCTCTGCCCTTCAGGAGTTAATTCTTGCCAAAACTGATCTTAATAAAATTATTACCAATGAAGCTTGTCACACCCTTCTCAAAATCAAATCTAAATTCCATGGTTGCCAGAACAAAGCAGGGAAAATGTTGGCAAATTATTTAAAAATAAAATCAGAACGTAAAACTGTTGGTCCCATCTTCAATGACTCTATCAATAAGTTAGTCACTTCTGATGAAGATATTGCTGAAGTATTTCACAATTATTACCAAACCTTATATTCTGATGATACTCATCTCTCGGAATCGAACTTAAAAACATTTTTTGAGGGCCTTCCGTCTCCCCCTTCCCTTCCGGTATCCTTTGCTCTCCTGGAGCGGGAAATTACTCTCCAGGAAATTACTACAGCCATTAACTCTCTTAAAAAGTCAAAAGCCCCTGGTCCTGATGGTTTACCTGTTGAGTTTTATTCCTCTTTTCATTCTTTTTTTGCACCTAAACTTCTTCAATTATTTAATTCATTTATTTCAGATGCCAAAGCCTCTGGATCCTTTTTGGATGCTCTCATTGTCATTATCCCCAAACCTGACAAAGACCACTCACAGTGTAAAAACTACCGCCCCATATCTTTAATTAATTATGATTGTAACATTTTTGCTAAAATACTTGCCTCTCGTCTTGATTCAGTTATCCCCCGTTTAATCAATACAGACCAAGTGGGATTTGTGAAGGGTAGACTTGCTGCTGATAATGCTCGCCTCTTCTCTAATGTCATTGCTCATAGTAAAAATGTTAATGTTCCATTGGCAGCCTTATCTCTAGATGCTGAAAAAGCTTTTGATCGCATTAATTGGCAATATATGTTTCATACCCTCAAGTGGTTTGGTTTTGGCCCATTTTTTATATCCTTGGTTAAACTCCTTTATTCCTCCCCTCGTGCCAGTATATTTGTTAACAACCAATTTTCCAGATTTTTTTCATTAAATAGAGGCACAAGACAGGGTTGTCCCCTTTCCCCTTTGTTATTTATTTTATGTCTTGAACCTTTTTTAGAACGTATTCGTTCCAACCCTGGTATTAATGGAATAAAACTTTCCTCTGAAGAAACTAAGTTATCTGCATGTGCTGATGATGTCCTCATTTACATGTCCAACCCAGAATCCTCCCTCCCACATTTTCTCGATGAAGTGCATCTGTATTCCTCCATATCAGGTTATAAGCTTAATCTATCTAAAACAGAAGTTCTTCCCCTTAATCCAATTTGCTTTCAATACATGTTTAATAATACTGATTTTGCATGGTGCCCCTCCAAAATCAAATACCTCGGTATTTGGTTTTCCTCCTCTCTAAAAGATACCCTCAAATTGACATTCGACTCTCTAACTAAGAAAATTCAATCCCTTCTTCAAATTTGGTCCCCCTTATTCCTTTCCTGGTGGGGTAGATTGGAAACCATCAAAATGATGATTACCCCTCATGTTCTCTACACTGTTTCCATGCTTCCGTTTAAAATTCCTAAATCTTATTTTGCACATATTAATTCTCTGTGTATAAAATTCCTTTGGAATAACAAACATCCACGAATTGCGTTACATAAGTTAATTCGACCCAAAAATGAAGGTGGTGTTCGATTTCCCGACTTTAATTCGTACCATTCGGCCTTTTTGATTAAACAATCCTTCTCCTTGGCATATGACTTCATGGATAATCCAATTCCTAAGTGGGTTCTTGTGGAACGCTCCCTTTTGAAAGAATTTTCATTCCAGCATGTTACTTTCATGTCAAATTGTACGTTTTTATCTAAATACCCTATTTTGAAATACTCCCAAGCTTTATTACAAAATGTCTTCTTCTCTACCCTATCCCCTCTTCAATGTTTTCTATCCTCTGTGGTGTGGTACAACAAATTTCTTAGATACAAAGGCAAATCTTTTTACTTTAAACACTGGAAAGAAAAGGATATCCTCTTTGTACATCAATTTTTTATTGGTTCCTCCCTCATTTCCTTTCCAGTATTGCAAAATATGTTTCGTTTGCCTGCATCGTGTCTCACTGAATATACTATTATAACTTCTGCAATTCAATCTTATTTGTCTTCCCTTTCTTCTACTGAGCCTTTCTCCTCCTTCACCCCTACCACTCCATTGTATCCCCTATTTTCTACTCAATTACCTAAAGCTGCTCTAGTTTATTTAACTTTGTTATCTACTATCTCAGATCGTCCTAAATCTAGTGTAGAGACTGTTTGGGAGACTGACCTTGATGTCTCCTTATGTATTGCATTGTGGGATCGATTATGGTCTAAACTTTTTAAAGTGTCTGTTGCTGCACGCGTTACGCAATCTTTACTCTTTATATATCATAGAGTTGTTATTACCCCGGTTAGTATTCATAAATTCTCTCTTGCTTCTTCACCTTTATGTTGGTCTTGCTCCAAGGAACTGGGTACCCTTAAACACCAATTATATGATTGTACCCCTGTTTTATCTTTTTGGACTGAAATATGGAATATTTGCATGCCATTGTTTTCTTGTTCTTCTCAATTATCTTTTTTAAATATATTTTTAGGTTCTTTATCAGATGAGATGAATATTGATGTATCTTCTTCTGCTAAATTATTAGACCTGTTTATTGCTCTTGCATTTAAAGTTATTTTATCGTGTTGGAAAGATAATTCTAAACTCTCTGTCCATACTTGGTGGAGCTATATTTGTGATGAACATAGAATTGCTATCGCATCCTCTACCTCTGTCCCTCTAAAAATTAAGTCTGATCTATTATGGCTCCCTTTCACTTCTTATCTTTCCTCCAATCCTTTTCCCCTAACTCGTACTATTAATCCCATATGATATTTCCTTCTCTTTTCTTTTTCCTTCTTGTTTTCCCTCTCCTCTTCTCCCTCTTTCTTTCCTTTTCTTTTCCTTTTTCCTTCTTCCTTCTTTACTGTCCTTTTCCCCCTTTTATCTTTTCTCATATACTTATTTTGATATGGTCATGGCTTTTCACATTACTTTCTTGTGTATTTTTACCTAATTACTTATGCCATGTTTCTATACTACTTTTAAATTGCCTAATAAAAATTTCCTGAACAAAAAAAAAAGAATTTAACTCGTAAGTTATGTGGATTTATAAAGGACACTATCACCCATAGGGTATCCTGGTTTGGAACACAGAAATGTATCATAGTTGAACCACTGGATCCAAAAAAGAACATGCACTAACAACCCCAGGGCCATTGAGTTCTCAAGCACACATGGACACCCAGCCATTCCTATACTTCACTGTGAAATCAAAATGAAAAGAATCTCTTTTTCAGTGGGTTACCTAATGATGTGGGCATCCCCTATTCATGTTCATTGACTGTGTTCACAGACGTGAGATATGGAATATCCAGCAGGGAATATCAAGTTTCCAGAATATCATAGCCGTATAACCCTTTTAGCAAAAAATGTGTTCCTCCTATTTTAAGTGAACATATGGACAGTACTAAGACGCTTAGGGTTTTTAATGCGGCCATCACTACTGTGATAGATACCCTTGCTCCCATGAAACAACAACAAATTAACACAAAAAAAAAGTGCAGATTTCCATTCTGTTGAGTTACGCAGTGAAACTCTATATGCAAATACCTGGAGGCAATCTGGCGCAAAACCCATTCAGAAACAAAGAAGCTTACCTATAAAACTGCCTCTTACCATAAAAACTTAAAAAAGGCACACAAAGATCATGTTATATTAAAACTCAACCAGGCAGGAAATTCAACTAAGGAACTCTATAAACATCTCAACTCATTCACCAATCCTACAGCTTGTTCCCAGCAGATTCTCCCCTCTCAGGGATTATGTGTATAGCTGAGTATTTTGATGAAAAAATAAATCAAATTTTACTATCAATTTCCTCAAAATTCTTATCCCTTGGATCTTTCTCTCGAGAACCTCAACTCTAAGAAGTTCTGATGAAGGCCTGAAACATTTTAATGCTATTCAGGTCTCTTAGGCTGAAGCCATGCTTAGAGTAGCGAAATTTGGATCTCCCCTTGATGTGATGCCGGTGCATATATTCGCTCTCCTAGTACCTCACCTGGCCCCTCCATTTGTGAAATTATTAACACTTCTTTAGGTGAAGGATCCATGCCACTTGATTGGAAGGCCGCTCACGTGCTACCAATTAAGAAGAAAGCTTAGTTACCTGCCGAAGTGCTTTTCAATTATCACCTCATTGTACTTCTGCCGTTTATGAGTAAAATGGTTGGGGGTTATGTTAACACTCAGCTGATGGGTTACCTGGACTCTCAAGGCATCCTTGATCTATCCCAGTCTGGGTTTAGACCCAATCACTCTACAGAGACTATCCTCATTAGGGTTATTGACCATATTAAAATGGCTTTGTATAATAACAAGGCAGTGCTGCTGGTCTTATTGGTGACAGCTTCATCAGAAATTGATTTTTCAACTGAGAGAAGCCGGTTTGCAAGGACAGGCACTTAATTGGCTTGTTAGCTTTCGAGATCAGCGCACCCAGACAATTAATCTAGGTCCCTTCAGCTCCCAAACCTTGAAGCTTACTAAGTGCGTTACCCTGGGCTCTTGTTTGAGTCCTACCTTGTTTAACCCGTTGACCGTGGCCCGAATTCCGCCCCGGTGCAGGTGATTTAATTAGTGGACGGGGTTCAGACAGCCCCCGGCCGTCCTCCGTACATGCCGACCATCACGTGGGACGTTCGGGGGCCATCCGCAGCACCAAACAGGTTAATGTCTATTTGGCCCACTGGCCAAGATCATTAGGGAGTACAGTTTTACTCCAGTCTCTTACATTGATGATACACAACTACTCCTGTCCTTTGATAAGGACACAGAGTTAGTTGAACAGCGCTTTGAAAATGGCATGCTAGCCATATCAGCCTGGATGACGGAACACTTTCTCCAACTGAATGCGGCCAAGGCCTGAATCCTGCTGTTTGGCTTTGCTCAAGAACTCTGGTCCCCTAAGTGGTGGCCTGCTGTTTCGGGCCCGCCCCTTCTCCTTCTACTGTGGCAAAAAATCTAGGTGTCCGTCTGGATGTATTGTTGCCTGTGAGGGATCAAATTATGACTACCGCAGGAACCTGCTACCATACCCTGAGCCTTCTGCACAGAGTGTTCCAGTGGCTCCCCCTTTCTTTTCGAAGAACTTTGATTCAAGCTTTGATCATTGGTCATCAGGATTATTGTAATGCGCTATAGGCATCGGCTAAGGAATCCCTTCTGAGCAGATTACAGATTGTACAGAATGTTGCCGCATGCCTGGCTCTCAAAAAGCCGCCTCGTACCTCCTCGGGCCCGTTGCTAAAACAGCTCCACTGGCTTCCCATGTGCCAGAGAATTAAATTCAAGCTTTGCTGCCTCGCCCATAAAGCTCTCTATGGTATGAGTCCTAACTACCTGGTGGACAAGTTTGAATTTTACTGCCCAAACCGACTAATTGGATCGGAAGGTAAAGGGCAGCTAGTGGTCCCCAGTGACAGGAAAATATGAACAGGCAGTAAAACTGTCGCCTACCTTGCCCCGAAATTTGGAATACCTTGCCGGAGGCCTTGCGCAAATGCCCCAGTCTTTTTCATTTCAGAAAAATCCTGAAGACGGAATTATTCTAGGACTGATTTGTGCTTGTCCTGTACCCTCTCTTTGGTAGCACGGAGATACCCCTGCGGGGGTGATTCTAGCACTTTATAAATCCCATACATACATACATTGTTAGAAATGGGATTTCTGGTAGGCTAAGGCAAGGGCCAAAGCCAGGCAAAAACCTTCTCTTTAGTCAGGATAAGGGAGTTACACTGCTAAAATAACCCCTGCTTGTACTTCTGCCGTTTATGAGTAAAATGGTTGGGGGGTATGTTAACACTCAGCTGATGGGTTACCTGGACTCTCAAGGCATCCTTGATCCTTCCCAGTCTGGGTTTAGACCCAATCACTCTACAGAGACTATCCTCATTAGGGTTACTGACCATATTAAAATGGCTTTGTATAATAACAAGGCAGTGCTGCTGGTCTTATTGGTGACAGCTTCATCAGAAATTGATTTTTCAACTGAGAGAAGCCGGTTTGCAAGGACAGGCACTTAATTGGCTTGTTAGCTTTCGAGATCAGCGCACCCAGACAATTAATCTAGGTCCCTTCAGCTCCCAAACCTTGAAGCTTACTAAGTGCGTTACCCTGGGCTCTTGTTTGAGTCCTACCTTGTTTAACCCGTTGACCGTGGCCCGAATTCCGCCGCGGTGCAGGTGATTTAATTAGTGGACGGGGTTCAGACAGCCCCCGGCCGTCCTCCGTACATGCCGACCATCACGTGGGACGTTCGGGGGCCATCCGCAGCACCAAACAGGTTAATGTCTATGTGGCCCACTGGCCAAGATCATTAGGGAGTACAGTTTTACTCCAGTCTCTTACATTGATGATACACAACTACTCCTGTCCTTTGATAAGGACACAGAGTTAGTTGAACAGCGCTTTGAAAATGGCATGCTAGCCATATCAGCCTGGATGACGGAACACTTTCTCCAACTGAATGCGGCCAAGGCCTGAATCCTGCTGTTTGGCTTTGCTCAAGAACTCTGGTCCCCTAAGTGGTGGCCTGCTGTTTCGGGCCCGCCCCTTCTCCTTCTACTGTGGCAAAAAATCTAGGTGTCCGTCTGGATGTATTGTTGCCTGTGAGGGATCAAATTATGACTACCGCAGGAACCTGCTACCATACCCTGAGCCTTCTGCACAGAGTGTTCCAGTGGCTGCCCCTTTCTTTTCGAAGAACTTTGATTCAAGCTTTGATCATTGGTCATCAGGATTATTGTAATGCGCTATAGGCATCGGCTAAGGAATCCCTTCTGAGCAGATTACAGATTGTACAGAATGTTGCCGCATGCCTGGCTCTCAAAAAGCCGCCTCGTACCTCCTCGGGCCCGTTGCTAAAACAGCTCCACTGGCTTCCCATGTGCCAGAGAATTAAATTCAAGCTTTGCTGTCTCGCCCATAAAGCTCTCTATGGTATGAGTCCTAAGTACCTGGTGGACAAGTTTGAATTTTACTGCCCAAACCGACTAATTGGATCGGAAGGTAAAGGGCAGCTAGTGGTCCCCAGTTACAGGAAAATATGAACAGGCAGCAAAACTGTCGCCTACCTTGCCCCGAAATTTGGAATACCTTGCTGGAGGCCTTGCGCAAATGCCCCAGTCTTTTTCATTTCAGGAAAATCCTGAAGACGGAATTATTCTAGGACTGATTTGTGCTTGTCCTGTACCCTCTCTTTGGTAGCACGGAGATACCCCTGCGGAGGTGATTCTAGCACTTTATAAATCCCATACATACATACATTGTTAGAAATGGGATTTCTGGTAGGCTAAGGCAAGGGCCAAAGCCAGGCAAAAACCTTCACTTTAGTCAGGATAAGGGAGTTACACTGCTAAAATAACCCCTGCTCCCCCCCTTGGTAGTTTGGCACGAGCAGTAAGGCTTATCTTAGAGGCAGTGTGTAAAGCATTTGCACATAACCCACAGAAATGCAGTGTACACACTACAAAAGGACACTACACCAGTTTAGAAAAATATCCAAGATTATTATATAATTAAAACAAGAACAAAAATGACAAAAATCCACAATACTATATGTAAAAAAAAGTCTGTAGTTATCAAAATAAGTTTCAAACAAAGTTCCTCGATATCGATAGCTCTGTCTGGGGCTACCATGGCGTCGTGAACAATAAATCCAACTGTTCTGGCTGGTAGCTGGCCAGCTACGGTGTTGAGAAGATCCGCAAACAGTATCTGTGAGAAATGCAGGGCGATGAGGCCCTCGAAGTCACTCGCGTTGCAGGTCAAGCACCTCTCTGATGGAATCAGGAGCGCTGGTGCCGGCAGGCGTCGGGTGCTGAGGTGCAAAGTGCAGCGGTGCGGCATGCAGTGCCCCCAGGTCGCGGTACGAACCGTCGGTGAGACCAGGTTCGCGGTGCGAGATGAAGGTGGTGCTCATCACGGTGCTAGCAGGTCACGGTGCAAGCAGCGGCGTTGTTGTTGCTGAAGTGCTGTCGTCGGCTGACAAGTGTGATCGATGGTGCAGGCTTCGGTGGGCCAAGGGGTAAAATACCATTACTACGCGGCCTCTACTTCGAATGACCTTTTCTTAGCACCTTTTACTTAGTAGTTACAATTACTACGCATGCTTTTAGTACGCATGCTACTACTTCAAAAATACCGTAACTTCGCAGGTACCATTACTTCGCAAAATACCGTTACTAGGCAACTATAATTACAGGAATATGATATGAATGACGATATGCTCTTGTGTTGTGGGCACGACTGAGGGGTGGGTAGAAAGAGATAGTTACTCAGTTTACAGGACGGGCGGGCAACCGGGACGGACATCACAAATTATTAAAAATAAAGTTATTTAATTTCTGGCCAAAGACATACATGCCTTTATCCTTTGTCAATAAGTTACAATGTGTAGCGGATGTAGATAACGATAGTGAGAACAAATATTGTTTGTACATAGGAAGAGAGGCATGCAAGTTAGCTGTACAGAAAAAAGAATTAGAATAAAAAATTACCTTAATCGAAGAAATCTATCTCTCTATGGTCCGTAGTTAGGAGAATGAGTTGTGGTTCAGAGTAATTAACAAAGTCAATGAACTGAATGAATGTGAGGTCCGAAGGTTGGAGTCGGAGTTGTGATTATGGGGAGTACATAAAAAAAGGCATATCCAGAATTCACCGGATAGGAGAAAGTGAAGTCCTATTTATATTTTTATGAACATTCAAGAACGTAGATGCAGGGACGTAAGAACGTCATTTTGATAATCATGGCGGAATGGAAGAGAAGAATAGAAGAGCGTGGAACAGACAAGAGAATTAAAAATAAATATTCATTTGTTTGTCGTGGGAAAGCATGATAGAAGGAAAGTGGAGGGAGGAAAGTTGTATTAGTAAGGTGCATAAAAGTAAATCACTCCCCCACCCAAAACCCTTATTTGCCAGGCATCCTGTGCCAGGGGCTAGCTTACTATTTGGAGTCATTATTAATTATAACAAGCCAAAAACAAGTGGAAGTGGTATGCGTAGTCAATTTTTGAGGAGTAAAAGCATTTTTAATAGTTTACTTTGCATTTGCGAAGTAAAAGCCTTTGCAGTAAAATCATGCGAAGTAATCGCATTTGGGATGTAAAAACATTGCACTAAGAATATGCTAAGAAATGCTTTGCATAGTAACAACATATATTCGGGCCAAGGCTGCGATGCAGGATGAGGGCAGTGCATCATGTGACTTACAAGAAGTGCCCTCAACCATGGTGCAAGCAGCAGCGTCGATTACGGCGTGGAGCGGTGGTGTTGGGGAGGCCACGGCGTCCTCGTGAAGCAAGGTGGTGTGGAGTGCAATGCCCACAGGTCACGGTGCAAGCAGCGGCTTGGTGGCAGCATCAACAGGCATCGCCGGTGAGACCAAGGTCACGGTGTGGCATTGCGGCGTTGCTCTCTGCGGTGCCAAGGCTTCACCGTGAAGCGAGGCGGTGCGGAGTGTGGTGCCCACAGGTCAGGGTGCAAGCAGTGGCTCGGTGGCGGCATAAACAGATGTTGTTGGTGAGACCAAGGTTGCATTGCGGCGGTGGCCTCTGCATTGCCTTCAGGACATGGAGTTGGCAGCGGCGTTGTAGACATCGTTGAGTTGCTTTTCCTCTGATACAGCACAAAACACACAGTCCCCAGTGCTGCGGGCAGAAGAGCTTGAAGTCTTTGCTGTTCCTGAGACTTCGTGAACTGGGGGCAAGCTCTACTTCAAGCCCTGGGAGAGAGTCACAAAATAGGTTGCAGAAAGTCCAGTCCAGGCCTTTCACTGCCCAAGACAGACAAAGCCACTGCAGGTCAGCCCAGCAAAGCACACAGCAAAGTGGTAGTTCCTCCTCATAGTTTCTCCAGCTCTTCTTCTTGGCAGTCCTCTTGATCCAGATGAGTTCTAAAGTTCAGGGGTCTGGGACCCAGTATTTATGTCCAAAAATCCTTTGATCTTTCAGGCAGAGGGTGTCTGTGCCTGGCCAGAACCAGTGGGCCTTCTCTGGTGTAAATTCCTGGCAGGAGATGGAGACGGCATTTGTCAGAGGCAGACCAGGCCCTTTGAGGTGCTAGGAAATCTCCTCCCCCTTCCCCCATCGTAGCCCAGGTCTATTCAGCCCTTTCCTGAACTACCTAGACTATTTGGAGCCCCTCCGGTAAGCATGGGTGTAAAATCCGTTCCGCTCGCGGATTTTGCGGATTTTCGGTAAATTCGCAATCCGCGAACTCTCGCGAACTTGCCAAAAATTCGTAAAATCCGTGCGAAGCGGATTTTTTGCTTGGTCGCACTTGCCAACTAGAATACTATACAATTTCGCGGGAGTAAACACTTGCGAACACGTAGATGCGGCGGGCAGCGACAATCTCGCAATTGCGAGATTGCAAAATTTGCAATTTCGCACAAGAAATCCACCAGCAGGCAGCATAAACCTTGAAAATTATGATTTTTATCAGAATAACTCCTCAGGTTGACATTTGCCTGCACTTTTTCTTTGCAAGGAGTCCATTTTGGGGGGTGGGGGTGGGAAGAAGGAAGTGCCCCACAGTCTCCAACTTCCTGTTCCTGTCCACCAGGCTCCTCCCAGTGCTTTCTTCATGTGCTGGTCACTTTGATTTGGATCTTCACCTGGAAGGATTACTTTTTGTGGATGCTGCTGGATATTTGGATTTTTGCAACACTGAAAGCACTCAGCAGGTGCAAAAGTTCAATCTTATCATTAGTAACCATTCCCTGTTGTGCTTCCTGAGGGGCCCCTTCAGAGTTCATTTGCCTACTTGCAACTATTTTATGACCCTGCTCTGACCCTCACAGCAGGCTCAGAGAATAGCTACAAGTATACAACAAAGGTCCTGTTAAAAAAATTACACTGCAACAGAAAGCAATTACAGACAAAACTGAAAGCACTCAGCAGGTGAAAAAGTTCAATCTTATGTTATGTTATGTTATGTTATGTTATGTTAATGTATTTCTTCTATAGCGCTCGGCTACTCCAAGGAGCATCCCGGCGCTTTGATGAAGAATATCAGCAGGCAAAACAACACATAACAACTAAAAAGCAGACAGAAGAGAAGGATCAAGTTTATTTAGTAAAAAGCCACGTTTTAAGCTCTTTTCTAAAAGCAAGGAGACTGGGAGCCTGTCTGAGAGAAAGTGGTAGTTCATTCCACTCCTTCGGGGCTAAGTAGCGGAAAGATCGACCTCCCATCCTTGCACGCCTGATAGCCGGGACTGTCATTTTGGATAAACAAGATGATCTCAGAGACCTGCTGGGTACATATCGGGAGAGACGTTTCCTTATGTACTTAGGGCCAGATCCTTGTAGAGCTTTGAAGGCAACAGTCAGGCACTTGAAAAGAATTATTTTAGCGATCGGTAGCCAGTGTAAAGAATTCAGTAAAACCGTGGCACCTGCTCTTCTCGGGAGCCCGTAAATAGCACGGGCTGCCGAGTTCTGGACCACTTGCAAACGGGTCAAAAGATATTTTGGTAGACCCAAGAAAAGGGTGTTTGCGTAGTCCAGTCGAGATCCAATCAAGGCCTGAACAATAATCTTCCAATGCTGGAAAGACACTAGAGGAAGAAACTTCCTCAGCATCCGTAAAATGCCAAAGCATTTACCTGAGAGGCACGAAACATGTGGCCCAAAGGACAATTCACTGTCCACAATCACTCCCAAATTTTTAGCCTTGAGAGACACATTGTCAGGCGGAAACAGGTCTTGTGGCCACCAAGCTTTCCAGTCTGGTTCACAGGTGCAACCAAAAAAGAGCAGCTCCGACTTATCGGAATTGCACTTTAATCCATTACACCTGAACCACTCAAAGACCGCACCAAGGCAATCCCTGATCTGTACGCCGTCGAATGACCCGCCCCTATCACAAGTGAATAGGAGCTGGGTGTCATCGGCGTAAGATACGATCTGGGCGCCAAAAGACTCTGCGACTACAGCCAGAGGGGCCATAAAGATGTTAAATAGCATGGGGCTAAGAATGGAACCTTGCGGAACCCCTACCTCTAGTGGAGCCATATCAGCGGAGAAAGGGGGTGCTTATCATTAGTAATCATTCCCTGTAGTGCTTCCTGAGGGGCCCCTTCAGAGTTCAGTTGCCTACTTGCAACTATAGGCCACAAAGGTCCTGTGAAAAAAAAGTGCACTGCAACAGAAAGCAAATTACAGATAAGGAAGCAGGTGCCAGCCAGACTGGAAGTTTAAATTCAGTGACACATTAATCAACCCCAAATTAATTCATGTCAGTTGAAGCAGGGCAGGTGTGCTTGCTTTTTTTCACCCCCATAATCTACAGTGATAAACCAACCAGAGGGTGGCAGTGATGTACCAGAGGGTGGCATGGGTGTACCAGAGGGTGGCAGTGGTGAAACAGAGGGTGCTGTGAACCTGTGATGATGAACCAGATGTAGAAACAACATAGTCGCGGCCGTTGCGAGCCGACAAGTAAGTTGGCAATTGCGAACTGGTACAGAACCCTCACGAACTGGCAAAAATCCTTGCGAACACAAAAAAAAAATCCGCAAATTCGCAAGAGTTCGCGGATTTTGCGGATTGCGAATCCGTAAATACGCAAGTTCGCGGATTGCCAATTCGCAAAATCCACCCATGCTTACCCTCCGGTCCCCGGCCTTCTGTCATCCAAAACCCAGACAGGCCATCCATATTCTAGCAGAGGCACACGGGATGACGGAGCAAGAAAATACCCACTTTCCAAAAGTGGTATTTTCAAACGCAGAATGTAAAATTCCCCTTCCCTAAAAGATGCATCTTTAGATTCTGAGTGCAGGCACACTAAATGTTATTTTCTTACAGAGTTCCCTGGGCCAGTTATGCTTATAAGATGTTATAAACAAGCCTCCCATTCTGTCTTATGGGTAACTGGTAGCCTTGTAATAGTGAAAAACAAAATTGGCTGTAATTCCCTATTAGGACATGCCACACACAGCAGGGCATGTCCTACATTTCACACACTGCGCCCTGCCCACAGGAGTACCTTGAGCCAACCTTAGGGGTGCCTGACATGTAAGAAAGGGAAGGTTGGGGACTGGCAAGTGTGTGCACTGGCCAAGTCGACATGGCAGTTATAAACTGCTCACAGGCTCTGCAGTGGCAGGTCTGAGGTACCTTTTCAGGGCTACTCACGTAGGTGGCATAATCAGTGCTGCAGGCCCACGAGTAGCATTTGATTCACAGACCCTGGCACACTCAGTGCACTTTACTAGGGACTAACAAGTAAATCAATTATCCAATCAGGGAAACACCAAACCATAGCACAATTTACACAGAGAGCGCCCGCACTTTACCACTGATCAGCAGTGCAAAAAGTGTGCAGAAATATTATGTCAGCAAAAACAGTCAAAGCCGGGAGGTCAGAAATTAAAAACTCAGGGGACACATGCCAAAAGATGCCAAGTCTAACACACATACATACAATATACCATGATTAAAAACATCAACAGGTAAGCATTTATAGATGAGTACAGGTTTACCATACTTAACTCAACCTACATATACCCTGACAATTGACAGTGCTTAATTTGAGTCTGTGGCTACCGGTGGGGCCACCCGGCACTCATTTTTGGGGAGCAACACTTTTTTTTCCTCATCAGATATTGACAGAGAGCAAGAGAGAGAAAAACACACGCACAAGAAAGACAAAAGCAACGAAAGACAGAATACCATCACAGAGGGATGAAACAGAAACCTGCAAGATTGAGAAAAAGGGTGGAGAGGGCCTGTCAGTGGATTAAAGAGACATGAGGAAGATTCACAAATACGCAGCCTTGGTATTCAGTACACCGGCCGTGGACTTCTGAGCAGAACTTCAGGTAACAGCACTTATTCTTTCACAAATTTGGCCTTGGTGATAGATAGATATTCAAGGTATGTAGCAGTAGAGTTGAGAATAGTAAATCTATACGTAACCATATGCATCTACCACCTCAAGATGTAGGTTCTTAATATTTAGGCTATGATATTCTGTTAACTAAATTTTCTCTACTCAATATTCACACTACAATCTTCACAGAGGTTGAAATGAAGTGGCAATACCAATAGGACAGAAACAGTCTCAACAAGAAAATGATGACTAAAAGTACTAAATGCAGACCCAGAACGCTTTGTGCTAAACGGAATGTATATGTATGGGAGGTCTTACCGGAGTGTCAAACTCATTGACATGACTTAAAGATCTGTGTATTTCTTAAGTTTCGTAATTCACAACCAGATCTCCCTAGGCACAACACTTATGGGAGGTTAATCTCATTTTCATAGTTTTGATTTACTCAGCACACATTCTTCAGGTTGCCCTTCAATTATGCATGCTTGCCTGGGGCTGTGCAGTGAAAAGCGCACATACATAGCCTTTATTCTAGTACAGCAGACATAAATTGGAGCAAATGAGTGTTGTCATTGCACCTTACTTCTTTATACAATAAAAAAACAAGGTAGCTACATTTATACATTTTCATTTTTTACACTTATGCTGACGCAAAATAAAGATTGCGCAAAATACACTGTCAATTTGACTCAGACTTAATTTGCATTCATATTACTGAGACACACCACTCTCAAATATAAAAAAAATGCTGGCAACACAGCAAGATATTAATTGTAAATTACATGATATAATTGTAGTCAGTAAAATGACCGTCATTAAAAAACGTATGTACGTTTATGCTAAGTAGATACAACAGATGGTGAAAGCAGGACTAGCGTTGAGCGACAATGTATATGCTCCAGAAACCAAATGCATTAGATTTTCGCTATTTACCTCTTTTGCAAGCCTAAGACCCACCATGTGTGTGTGCAAGAGGTTTTTAATTTACATTTTCACGTCATGTATTCTCATTGCAAAAACCTTTAATTTGTGCAGAATCAATAACTGTAAAACAATTGCAACTAAAATGAATTCATAATAATAGAAGGCCAATAAAGGAGGAGAAACATTCAGTAAGGAAAGGCTTACAAACCAGGGGGCATATGGAAAGGGGCGACCGCTCGGTCCCCCCGAACGTATGGATGGGTGCCCGAACCTCCCGGGAAACCATTTTGGGCGGGGTGGGCGTTGCCCGGCTGGTATGCCCAAAGCGGCGTGGCCGGGGCGCGCCTTCCCCCGCCCGAGAGGGGTTGTCCTAGACACCTCGATGGAAGACCACGCCCAGTAGGCGTACCGGGGACGGGTACACGCCCTCCCGCAGAAGGATAAAGGAGCGGGAATCCAGAAGATCGTCCTCTTGTTCCTCGGATCGGAAGGCTGCACCCACTCGTTGCTCGTGAGCCCTCGACAGAGCAAGCAGCAATTTTGAACGTGGTAATCCTGTTTTTTCTCTTTCAGTTTCGACACAAACTTCAGGACCTCGTGGATCGACCAAAGGCGGAGGACTCGAAACCATGCCTAGCAAACAAGCAGGAAAGGGTTCCGAGACGGAGAAGATGTTACGCCTATTGTCGAACCGGATGGCTTGTATGGACCGAAAGCTCGGTCAAGTCCAATCGCTCGGTAGAGGTTTGGCGGAGGTGAAAAAGCAATTGGCTGCACTGAACGACCCAGGTCAGCCGAAAAAGGTAATAGGCCCGGCCTTGCCGGGAGTTGCCCCCAAGGTTGGAGGGAAGAGGGTCAAAGAGAGGGCGGTTTCGGGGGGGGTCCCAGTTACAGAGGTACCTCTTTTCGCCCCCCCCCGTACCGGTGGATAACCCGGTTCAGACCCCTGATGTAGGCCAGCCGATCCCGGTTGTGATCACCTCTGTCGAGGACGATGAAATACCCCCAGAATTGGCCGCACAATTGACGGCATGGCTCAAAACAAAGGTGGGGGCACAGCGACCCCGGGAGATCCGGCTGAAGAAGCCAGAGTGTTAATGAGGCAGTTGCGGCAAGCGAGAGATGGCGCGAAGGCGAGTGTTCCTCTTGTTCCCCTACAGGTGGCGCCGGGAGTACCAGCAGCTGGTCAAGAGAAGACGGCGGCAACAACAGCCGATCCGGGTAAGCTCGCATTGCCGATGGTGGGGGAGGGCTCGATACCCTCGAGGCGGGAAAAGGTTGCACAGCACATTCCCTTGGCCACGAAAGAGTTAATATGGGGAGACAAGTATGTCAACATGTTTTCATTGTTAACGGACCATCGTGAGATGGAGTATGCTAAAACGCAGAAAGATTTGTGGCACCCTAGTGTTTGGCGCGCCAAGATGGCCGAGTTCAGGGTGGAAGAGACAGTGACGAACTGGGTTAAGGCCTTCTCTATATTTACCGCAGTTATGGAGGAACGTAAACCTGAGGTTATGACTGAGTTGGTTTGCTATCAGAATCGCATTATGGATTTTTATTCAATGTATAAGGGGGAAGAATGGAAAGGCTATGACATGAAGTTCCGTAAAGCAAAAGAATATGATGCTTCTTTGTCTTGGGATTGTTTGGACTCGGTGTCATGGCACAAACAACTCCTGCCAGGGGCGACAGGTACGTCCTCACCAGGCGGGAGCGGGACCGGAGGGGTCCGCCAAAAGCCCGGGGTGCCCTTTCGAGCAGGCACAGGTGGGGGCTATCAGCCCAGTGTTGGCGGGAATGGTGGTAAAGGAGGGGTCTGTTGGGGCTTCAATCGAGGCAATTGTAACAGACCGCAGGGGGCATGCAAGTTTAAGCATGTGTGTGCCGGCTGTGGGAATTCCTCACACCCGGAGAGTGCATGTAGATCAAAATATGGCGGGATGGGAGGAAAAGGTGGCCCTAAGCAGGAGTGAGGTGGACCTTTGTGACCGATTGCCTACACCCGTTGATCTCATGGTTATGATTCCGTGGTTAAACAAATATCCTGATCATGTCTCCGCTGGGGTGTTGAGGAAGGGATTCTTACATGGCTTCCACATCCCGGCGGGGGAGGTTCGGGGGAACTCCTTTTGTAAAAGCCAAGTATCGATACGGCACAACCCAGGTGTGGCAGAAAAGAAAATAGCAAAAGAGGTTGGGATGGGGCGAGTGGCTGGCCCCTTTTCTTGCCCGCCGGTGGCCGAGTTCATCTGTGCCCCTTTAGGGGTTGTCCCGAAGAAAGATCCGGGGGAGTTTAGACTCATACATAACCTTTCTGCTCCTAGGGGTTCATCGGTAAATGATGCCATTGACCCAGAAGTTTGTTCAGTAAGATACGCATCGTTCGACGATGCCGTGGCCACGTTGAACCACCTAGGCCCTGGGGCGCTGATGGCGAAATGTGATATCGAATCAGCATTCCAGTTGCTTCCGGTGCACCCGCAGGATCAGAGCCTGCTAGGTTTTGCATTTCAGGGAAGTTATTACATGGATAAATGCATGCCCATGGGTTGTTCCATTTCATGTGCATATTTTGAGATGTTTAGCTGTTTTTTGGAATGGGCATTTACCGAGGCTACAGGGCATAGACATGTTATGCATTATCTGGATGACTTTTTGTTCTTGGGGACAGCCGGGGATACGATGTGAGCACAGGCGCTGTATGATTTCTGCATCCTCATGAATGAATTTGGTGTCCCGTTGGCACCGGGTAAGACGGTCGGACCATCTACTTCACTGGAGTTTCTGGGAATTGAGCTCGATTCTGTGGAGGGGTGTTTCCGACTACCAGTTGAAAAAGTGATCAAGTTCCAGGCTTCCTTGATGCAATGCCTCGGGGGGGGGAGAAAGTGACCCTGCACCAGTTACAACAAACAGTGGGTCAGCTTAATTTTGCCTTAAGAGTGATTCCTATGGCCCGCCCGTTTTCGCGCTCTATCGCGCAAGCTATGGGTGGTCTTAAAGAGGCTCACCACCGTACGAGACTGTCTGGAGAGGTTCGCCAGGATATGCGTATTTGGTTGGCATTTCTGGCGGACTTCAACGGTCGAGTCGTCTGGACCTCCCTGCCGGAGTCTTCGGAGGAATTAGGTCTATGGACCGACTCGGCAGGGAGCGTGGGTTTTGGCGCCATCTTAGGTGATCGATGGTCGGCACAAACATGGCCGACATGGTGGCACTCCAACGGTCTCACAGATAACATTGGGTTCCTGGAGTTATTCCCAATTTGGGTTGCTCTGATGACATGGGCTGACGACTTCAGGGGTCGCTCAGTGGAGTTTTGGTCCGACAATATGACGGTTGTTGATTGCATTAACCAACAGGCAGCACGCTGCAAAATGATCCTGAGGTTGTTGAAAGAGATTGTGCTGCTGTGCATGAGACTGGATGTACTGTTCAGGGCAAGACATGTGCCAGGTGTACTGAACCATGCGGCTGATGCACTCTCTCGTTCACATATGCAGGCATTCAGGGGTTATCTGCCCACAGCAGACCCGGAGGCAGCTCCATTCCCAGAAGCAATGTGGTTAATCGGTGCCTCGGATTACAAGACCTCGTGGCAGCGAGTCTAGCCCCCAGAACAAGGAAAGCATACGAAGGAGCGTTTCGTTCCTATTGCACATATTTGGGTCCTGCAGGGAGTCGGAATTGGGGTCAGGAGGAATCCGTCCTGGGGTACCTGGTAGCACTACACAGGGAGGGCCGATCAGTGGCAACGGCCGGTAGGCATAGGGCGGCCATTTCCTTCATGGCCCAGGTACACGGCATAAAAGACCCTACAGGCTCTTTTTTGGTGAAGAAAGCCCTTCGCAGCTGGCAGCGCCTTGAGGGTTGCAAGAAAGATACAAGGCACCCGATTGGCTTAGACAGACTGTCTCGGCTTTTAGCAAAGCTGGATGAGACGTGTTCCTCCCATTACGAAACAGTTCTGTTCCGGGCAGCGTTCACATTGGCATTCCATGGGGCCATGAGGGTGAGCGAGCTGGTCGCAAGGAACAAGAGAGATATGGAGGGAGGTTTGTGCAGGGATCACATCCAGATAAGGGGTGATTCGATGGTAATCATGATAGCCAGGTCCAAGACTGACCAGGGGGCTATGGGAGATAATGTGGTCGTACAGCGCAAGCGTGGGTCCCCCGTCTGCCCGTTGAAATGTGTGGAAGACTATTTGGCGCTAAGAGCGGCCGCTTGGGGGGGGAGCTTGCTACGACACAAGGATGGCACCCCACTGACGAGATTTCAGTTTCAGAGGGTGCTGGCACTGGCAATCGCTGATGCGGGCATGGACCCGTGCGATTTTGGGACCCACTCCTTTAGGATAGGGGCTGCTACTGAGGCTACAGCCAGGGGTCAGAGTGCTGAGGAAGTGAAACGATTGGGCCGTTGGTCCTCGAATTGCTTCAAGAGGTATGTGCGCTTGCACATGTTGTAAGTGATCAATTGACATGCACTCACGTTTTCTGTCTTTTGTTTACTTTGCAGTTTCATGGGCCTGCCATGCAGGGCGGAATTGGAGGTCGACCCTGCATCGAGAGACCAGCGGTCAGAGATCACCGACTGGGGAGAGGATGGCATGGGTTGTGGGCCACTCATACGTGAGGCGCGCCGGTGACGTATTCAAGGAAGGTGACGCGATTCACGCACCTGGGGAATACGGGTTCAGAGTGGCTTTCCATGGGAAAGGAGGGCTCGTTTTTGACAAATTTGAGTCATTTTTCGAGGGACTTTTAGGGCGGCATAGGTCACCGCCATCTGTAGTCATAGTACACCTGGGAGGCAACGATTTGGTGACACTGGGTAGACGAGTGTTACTTGAACGAATCTTGTCGGCTGTTAGCTGGTTGGCTAAAAGAGTCCCGGGGTGCACGATTGCCTGGTCCCACATGATTCCTAGAAGGAGGTGGCAGGGGGGCATTTTGGTGTCAGCTCTGAACCATTCAGTTAAACGGGTCAATAATAAGATTGGTAGATTGTTCCGTTCTGCACAGTTGCATGTCATTCCACATGGGTGTATCCGGGGTGACCAAATGTATCTGAACGATGGGGTTCACCTGTCCAGGGAGGGGAATGATTTACTCATAGGAGACAGGGTTGCATGGCTGAGAGGTTTTGAGGAAGCATGACCTATAGGAGGAGTTGGGGGGGACCGGATGGTCGGTCAACCATCCGGTCTGTGGCAGTAAGGTCATGATCGGTGAGCAGTAATTGAAAGGTCCCTAGAGTGGGGCGCCACCCACAATGGATGGGAGCGCCCGGGGGAAGACGGCCATTGGCCCCTTCCACGGGGAGGCGGCACCCACTAAGGATGGTGCGCCTAGGGGGAGATGGCCATGGGCCCCTCCCAGGGGGGGAGGCGGTTATATGCCCCTCCTTACTAATTTCCCGGGGGCCGGATATCCGCGACGGCGGATAGAGAGTGTGGGGTTGGGGGGGAGAGTCCACGCTGTCCTTCCTACAGAGACCTCATACGGGAAGTCGGACGACCCTTAAGATGGCGTCGAGTAGAAAGGGGGCCCCCACCACGACAAGGGAAGTTACAGTTGGCAATGAGGGTACAGCCCTCTGCGCATGCGCCGCTCACACAGTGACGGCGGGAGTTTGGTAGTAGGGATCTGACACCGGTTAAGACCTTGCCGTTGGCCCTTAATTCTAGGATGTACAATTTGAATTAGAGTGTATGCATTTTCAGGATATCGAAATGTGATAAATGACAAATTGTACATAATGCATAATGATGAAACTTTTATTTAATGTTTTAAATTTTGTTTCATATTTTAATAAATACGGCCGGGAGGGTGACTCCCTCCCGTCTTCCAAAAGTTCAACTATTGTCCGACTTCCCATCCTTGGGGATATGTGTTGGGAGGGGGTGGCGGCATCCCGGCCATATGGAAAGGGGCGACCGCTCGGTCCCCCCGAACGTATGGATGGGTGCCCGAACCTCCCGGGAAACCATTTTGGGCGGGGTGGGCGTTGCCCGGCTGGTATGCCCAAAGCGGCGTGGCCGGGGCGCGCCTTCCCCCGCCCGAGAGGGGTTGTCCTCGACACCTCGATGGAAGACCACGCCCAGTAGGCGTACCGGGGACGGGTACACGCCCTCCCGCAGAAGGATAAAGGAGCGGGAATCCAGAAGATCGTCCTCTTGTTCTTCGGATCGGAAGGCTGCACCCACTCGTTGCTCGTGAACCCTCGACGGAACAAGCAGCAATTTTGACCCACCCACCAGGCCCTTTTAGCAAAAGTTTGGAGGAAAATAAAGGTTTCTGAGTGATGAAAGTATAGGCCTTTTTTCCTTGGTAGAGTGTATGATGGAACTCTGAAAATAAAGATTTGGTTTGCATTGGAGAAATTTCTTCTTGCAGGAAAAGTTCAGTGATAACAGTAAAATGATGTGAAATTTTTCTTTTAGTAGGTAAACAACTGTCGTATTTATTTGTCGGGCGGTAAGGTCATGATCGGTGAGCAGTAATTGAAAGGTCCCTAGAGTGGGGCGCCACCCACAATGGATGGGAGCGCCCGGGGGAAGACGGCCATTGGCCCCTTCCATGGGGAGGCGGCACCCACTAAGGATGGTGCGCCTAGGGGGAGATGGCCATGGGCCCCTCCCAGGGGGGGAGGCGGTTATATGCTCCTCCTTACTAATTTCCCGGGGGCCGGATATCCGCGACGGCGGAGAGAGAGTGTGGGGTTGGGGGGGAGAGTCCACGCTGTCCTTCCTACAGAGACCTCATACGGGAACTCGGACGACCCTTAAGATGGCGTCGAGTAGAAAGGGGGCCCCCACCACGACAAGGGAAGTTACAGTTGGCAATGAGGGTACAGCCCTCTGCGCATGCGCCGCTCACACAGTGACGGCGGGAGTTTGGTAGTAGGGATCTGACACCGGTTAAGACCTTGCCGTTGGCCCTTAATGCTAGGATGTACAATTTGAATTAGAGTGTATGCATTTTCAGGATATCGAAATGTGATAAATGAAAATTGTACATAATGCGTAATGATGAAACTTTTATTTAATGTTTTAAATTTTGTTTCATATTTTAATAAATACGGCCGGGAGGGTGACTCCCTCCCGTCTTCCAAAAGTTCAACTATTGTCCGACTTCCCATCCTTGGGGATATGTGTTGGGAGGGGGTGGCGGCATCCCGGCCATATTACCAAGGGCCTTATCGCCACTTTAGTGGGAATTTTTTCCCTCTAAAGCGGCGATAATTTTATCGCCCTATTACCTAGCTGTCGCTAACACCAGTTAGCAACAGCTAGTAGGAGATAGCGATCATCTTGCGGCCCACTTTGCATGTCAGCGATATTTATCGCTAATGACATGCAAGTGGGCGTGCCAAGATGTTAGCGACTGTAAACAGTCACTAACATCGCTATCTCCTATTACCTACAAAGGCGTACTTTTGGAAATATTCGCGCTAAGCGTGATTATCTCCTAAAGCTAACGCCTGCCCAGAGCAGTTCTTAGCCATGTTATCCAATGGTAAGTGGATAAAATGGCTAAGAGCATTAGCTCGGTAATGCATGAATATCGCTGACTTAGCAAGGTTTATCTGCGATAAAAATCGGCAGAACTCGGCGATAAAATGATTCCCGCTAACCCTGCTTAGCGATAAATATCGCTATTGCTAGGTAATGTGCCCCCAGGAGATTTGGCAAACAGGACTGGCTATCAAAAGAGACATGAAAAGTGAACTCTCTCGTCTTTCTTGCATTAAAAACAACACAAAGAGTAGGACCTCATCTTCACTTCGCTATCTTACCACTTGGTATAACTGTTATGTTATGCTGTGCTATATTGATTTGCATAGAGCACTAATCACCTGAGGGATATCCAGGCACTTGGGCAGGTGTGAGGGTTTTTGGTCCCCAAGGTGCTTGTATAAAGAGCTAGGTCTTCAGCTTCTTGCGGAACTCAAACAGTGAGGCGGAGGCTCTGATGTGTTGAGGGAGTTTGTTCCATCTCTTGCGTGTGAGGTAGGCGAATGCGAGACATCTAGTTTTGCTTGTGTGGATGCGGTGAATATGTGCAAGAGTGAGGCAGAGAGTAGGTGTCTGGTGGGTTGGTAAAACTCAGTCATTTTAATGAAACCATTTTATCTTCACTGACTCTTTAGTGCTATTTTAGATGTTTTGGGGCCAATTATCAAAGACCTGAAGGTGTACATTATTACATTATTAAAGAAATACTGGTTTACAAACTCCATAAAGCGTATGTGAATTGGTCCATACATGCTTGTGGGTATTAAAACAAGAGTTTAAAAATAAGTGGTGCGTGTTCTAAAAGTGGAAACCTTCTCATCTGTGTAAGTTATAGTTAAAATGTTTTTAAAGGTAGAAACTATTATGTGTCACTCTCACTGAATTGTTATCATAACTCGTGCACTTCTGAGTGTATTTTTAGTTGTTTTGCATTGTCTGGCAACACTTCTGAAAATAAAGTGTCCCAAAGCATTACAGCAGTCATCATTCCTACTGGTGACATGGACAGGAGTGGTGGCGGGGTCAGAACATAATAAATTGTGCATTTCAACATCAAAGTGACTAATTATTCTTTGAACATCAATGAAATCCCAGTGTAAATCCCAACTAAAATAGCAATTGTATTAAAATGTTTGACTTTAGTTTTATGTCTATATATCGATAGTTTTACTCAGTCCAATTTCAGTGCTAAAAATAGATAATTCAAGTTAAAAATATATACATTTTATTTGTTCTGCTCCACTGGTCACAATGATTGATCCTACATCGCAAGTCAGACACTCCAATAATTATCGATTGTGAAATGTGATCCACCCAAGGATGTAGAATACTTTTTTAATGAACTTTGTCGAAACTGCACATCTTCACATTAAAGTCGGACATGTTGGTTTTAGTGCCTGAATTCGAGACGGCAAGGGCGGCTCTCGCATGGTTCCCTGGCATTCTTTTGTACTGTCTCTGCCAGCTGTATGTTGAACTGATGTGACAACCTGCCACGGAGTTTGTGCCAGCTCGCACAGAAGATGACTCTCTGGTGGCTTGCAGCTGGATCGATACCTGTTTCTTTTTGGAACCAGGCTCTCCAATTCGCTGTGCATGAAGGGGAAGTAATTGCAGCCTCCACCCTTTGCTGCAGAGGTCAGACGAGGTCAGGGACATATTTGGGATTGGTTTAAAGAAGGTGCAAAAGAAAAGCTGTTTTTTATTGAAGAGAGCAAACAAAACGTATTCTCCCTGGCTGAGAAATCCGTGTGCAGAGTGAACTATTCTGAAGTCGGTGCCCTTGAACATTTAATTAAAGAAGGCAATCTGATAATGGCTAATCTGAAATAAGACGGATAACTGCAAATCAGACGAGAAGAGATCGGAAGAGAGTGTCTGCACATGCCAGGACCCTTGCACCTTTCTCATTTTCGATCACTTCCACAATTCTTGGTTTATTATATCATTTGTTTCATAGTGTAATTAGACATGCAATGTATACGTTTTATCACAACTAGGTTTTTTCCATTGTCACAGTCCTTATAATCATACCAGGCCTAACAACCATGATATCATAGGAAGTGCTACCCTGTTTAAAATGGTAAATTATGCCATAACATATTTTGAGTGTTTCTCAGGCAACATACGCTTTGATCCGAAAGTATATCCAAGAAGGAAAACCCAGATTATATTCTTGCAAGGATTAGTGATTGTCAAAATAAGTAAAATACACACGTTCTGCTTTAGGGAGATAATAAAATATTGTCATTCACATTAATTCACTAGTAGGCAAAGATTTCCACAAATAAATAGACCATATCTTACTTTACAATCGTGTTTGGTGCTAGGAATAAAAAGAGTATGTCTGATGGTTGCTAAATTGGCATTTAATGAAAACTATCACACTTTCAAGTGCGCCCTAGATTTAAATATTCATTTTTCTCTCTTAGTGATAGGTTTAACGGATTTCCTTTTAGCAGCTTGCCTTTGAAAAGTTCATATTCCCGCTTTAAAGTACCTTAATCTGAAAATATTTATGTTTTGTCGGTCACAGATTTCTTTCAGAGACATGAGGCTTCATTTAGAGATTGGCAGATGAGGGCATCGACCCAAAAAGTGATTAATGTCCCAGCGCCCTAAAGGATATAGCTAGCTGTTACATTTTACATAGAATCTGTGGCAGATGTCACACAAACATAAAGTTCTAAATAACATTCGGGGTATGCAAATGTATCACCCCAAAAGCCTGTGGAAGATTTTATGTGAAATTAATTTTGAATTAAAGAGTGCCTTTTTATGCAGTAAATTATGGATTTTGACTCTTGTCTTTCCTGCGCAAATTACGTAAGTACTTTCTATAATTGAGTTTACGTTGAAGGAACGCATTTGCTGCTGGTACTTAATGGAGGGATGTAAGAAATGCAAAAGTAAAGTAAGTTTTGGGAATTCTAAGATCTACTTTTTAAGGTATCAAAATGTACGTGTTACCAATCAAAGGAGTGATTAAAGATACGTTGTAAAAGATGTCTCAAGTCCATAACAGAAAGTGGCATTTTTCTCAATAGGACATTTATTTGACTGGGATTAGGCCAGCCTTATGATATGTTTGCCAACCACCAGGCTATTTCCTCAAAGTCTATTTTTAATGCCTGCCTCCTGTTAAAAAGTTGATTTTCAGGGGGTTGCTTCTTAATGAATCTACAATTACCACAATTTTCATCCACACATTACGATACTATTGAAGTTAGCATTTAAAAAAATAATAAATTTGAGGTAGTGGTAGCCAAATGGTTGCGTTTTGGCCCACTCCTACTGATTATCCAGTACCTAGTAATATTGAAACATTTCCTTCCTGACATATGGCGAAAGAAAGTAAGTATATGAGACTCTGAAACAGTAAAGGCTTGATTGCAGATCACAAACACACCACGTGTATGCGTTCTTGGCCTCTATTTTCTCTTTGCAGCGAAGAAGAGATTCATTTGCTGAGATTATCCGAGTAGGGATGTAGACCGTATAGAACATGTGGATCCGGGAAAATGCTAATTATAGTTGTCACAACCTCATTACATCTCCTCTAAGAGAGTGTTAACTGTAGTTGTAGTGTAGAAAGCAGAAGCTAATAAAAGCTGATACACTTTTCTACTCATCACAGGTCAGAATTCGGAGTGAAATGACTGAGTGAGAAAACCAAACAGAACAGATGCAGCCTTTATTTTTACACTGTTACTGACACAGTGAGATATCAAAATATACTTGTCTTCGAAAGTTACCTATCAACAAAACTCATCTGCAATGGCAATGCAAACTCATCTGCAATGTTTAAAAAGAATTAAAAATGGAAGGATATCATTGTCGATACATTGGCCATACATCCCACAGCAGTTTTAAGAATCATTTTTATGTTCTATGTAGGAGCACCTCACTACAATTGAAACAAGGTCTTCCTTGAAAGAGATATTGCTTCAGAGGTTTCAGCCACTGTTGAACTAGCTGAATTCTGGTAGATTTTACTTAGCCACAGGTATCATACATTACACAGTCTACATGTTTCAGCTCTGGTTGCTTCACTGGCAACCTGCCCCAGGACGATAGGTAAAAAAGACGGGCAGGGACAGCATTAATAAAAATATAACATATTGCTTAAAAAACTATTTCCAATTTTATGACATGCATAACAAGATGATAAAATAAATACTATGGAATTTGCCAGTTATGTACAGTACAATCTCATAGGAACTGACTGTTATACTGTTGCAGCACAGACAAAGTGGAGGCTTTAACCAGTGGACTACTCAAGAGGAAGATTCTGGTGGCATACACTTGTAAGTCACAATGTTCCACATTGAAGTGCCTACCCATTAGGTCTCAATGTGACATCTTCATGCCCTCACTGCCTTGCCAGTTGAAACTGAGTTCAGAATCTGATGAGCAGCAAAGCCAGTTTTGATCTCTTCATATAGGAAATTCCCTCTTCCGTAGCAAAAACCCCAGTTTTTGGAATCTTGTCACTCTGTTCTGGAATGCAGCTTGCTAATCAGGCAGCAGACTTTGGGCCTTATTTTTGAAGGCCTAGCGCGCCGTTGCGTCTCTTTTTCCCATTTTAAAAGTGGCGCATCGGCGGCACAAGGCCTTCATAAATAAGGCCCTTTGTTCCTATCCCTAACTGTGAATTTATGACTGTGTTAAATCACTAATGTTTGCAACTTTTCTACGGTCATATATTGGGTCTGCAGGTGTAAAGATTCAAATAGGTCCCACTTTGCCCAATTTGCATACACAAAAATAGTTGTGAATTGATCACTTCTGAAAATACTGTAAAATGTTTGGGAGCTGCAAGCAAACCAGTAGAATAAAACACTGCCCATAAGGATAAACTTAATTTTTTCATGACACCATTCAAGACAAAAATATTTCTTAATAATATCTCAACACATAACCTGTAAGCAAATTCACACAGAGTTCCTGTTAGGGGTTCTTCTCTGAAGGTCATAGAATTTCCTTCAGATATTGGTGAGAACAACATATGTGTAACACATCTGCAACGTTGCATGGAGACATTTGTTTCCTTTCTGGATATGCATTGAAGGACACTCTCACTGGCATCCAAAATGAAGAAAAGGGGCGGGCTGTGCAAAAACAACCCCAGGTTGCTGAACTTTTGCGAATAATGTCACCGGAATGGCAACCTACAAGACATCTGCAATATTTTAATTCTAACATTATTTGTAAACCTTCTCTCAATTTGACATCAAGGTAGCCCGCATTGGCTCGCAGTCTTAAATTGTGCAATATCTTACCATATTCAGAAACCTTTGACTGGAATTTTGGCGCTGGGCTGTCTCTTCTCGAAAGGCTTAAACTCATATGATGTTGGACTTCATCTGTTTGTGAGATAGAAAAAAACTGAATATTAAGGGATTTCCGATTAATAAACATGCTTGAATTAAGAAAGAAATATTACTTGAAAAATGTCTCTCTTTTGTGATGTCTGATGGACTCTATTGCTTTTCCTATTTCGTTTTGTTAGGAAAGCTTCAGAAAAACTATGTCTATTTCACTTTTAAAATTATGATGCAGGAAGGCTGTCAAGATACACATATATATTCTTTTTTATATTTGTATCATATTACTTCCTATAATTTGCCATTACACTTTCTCATCTCCACTGACCAGCTATAAAGAACCAGAAGTGGAGAGTCAGGGTAATGGAAACTAAAGGAAGGAAACCATTTAAATAGTAAACATTTACAAAGCCAATAGATCTGTTTTTGGTTAGAGGGAGTATTTCTTAATAGTTGACAATAATTTTATGTGTGTTGCACTCAGTTGTCCAAAAGTGAAGCAACATCTTGATCTATAATATTTAAGCTGTGAGTAATAGCGCTTTGATGAGCAGACTGCATTAGTAGAGTTAAGCTATACCCTCAAAGAAGGTATTTATTTGAAGGAGTTAGAAGATGATGTTTGCATTTTAAATGGTTAACATCAAAGACATATTAGCACAATATTGCTTAGTAAATTCTTTTGATAAAGACTAGGAATTTTCATTTCATCTTTAAGAAAGCCTATCTTCAAGTATGACTTTACTTTGTGAACCACAATGCTGTACACTGCACAGGTTATCATTACAGCAATGGGAAATATATGAGCATTCATAGGTGATTGATTGATGAATATCACAGTGCCTTATTGAAATACTAAGGCATTCCTAAACAAAAAATATGTAAATCAGCAATTAATGCATCATTTTGTCAGCAACATAAATGTATCAGCAAAAAATGCACTGGGTCTCAAGCTAAATGTTATATCTGCAGTTCTAATGACATGACTGTTTGATAGCACCATCACAAGTACCTAATGGCAACACAAAATGGCGCAAAGTGGTCATCCTCAAAATGCCCTGAACTTGATGAACTGCCAATCAAAGCAATGGAAAAGTAAGAGTCCGTCGTGTACAGTGCACTGGGTGTGCCCAGGCCCTGTATATCAAATGCCACTAGTGGGCATCACACCGAACAGGGAAACGGATGCTCCTCTGTTCGAGCAGCACTGGGGCAACTCACACTCGGCATTAACTGCAAGATAAGTTTTCTACACATGGAAAAATCACGCATTTTTGTTAACACTGAGCAACAGGCTGGTGAGCCACTCACTGCATCAAAGTGAGGCCCTGCTCCCTCGCACACAGAGCGTTACCACATGCACGCTGTGCCTCATTTATTTGTACACCCAGCGCTTCAAGTACCGCTGAGACTTTTCTGGCCCTGACATCTCTTCTGCCTGCCTATCACTACCCTCACGTGGGCACCCGGCTGGGTAGCTTGTTAGTTTATTTTCTTCACTATTTTCATGGTGCCACTGCTCCTCACACTAGGCAAGGCAGGCCTCGCTTCAGGTGTCCCATCATTTCTAGGTCCTGAAGAGACCCTACATTCTAAACATGGTCAAAACGCCATCGACAGTTAACAAAGGTGAACCATTACCCAGCACTTATGATTGTATAAAGTGATGTTCAACACATGTCAAATTTTCTGATGGTCGCCCAATGTTGTATAGTGAAACCTTGCACATATGTCACATAATATGTCACAATTAGCCTAGGTTCCAAACGTTCTTTCACTGGGACACCTCTCACTACTGTTTATTTACTATTTGCTATAAAAAAATATTTTTATTGCGAAACACCACGTATGTAATGTTTATTTTACCTGCTTACTATATAAAAAACTGCACAAATTAACTCCATCCTCGTTGTGTATGGTCAGCGGTCTTTTTGACATCATTCCAACCCTGTACATTGCCATTGTGCACACTCTATCAGAAAATACCTTTATTTATCCACAAGAGCCATTGTTTCCTCACATACTGGTGGGCCTGCAGCACTGATTGTGCCACCCACATGAGTAGCCCGGTAAATGGTAAATGTATCTCAGACCTGCCACTGCAGTGTCTGCGTGCACACTTTTAAACTGCCATGTCCACCTAGCAATTGCATCCACTTGCCAGGCCCTAGCCCTCCATTTTCTTACATTTAAGGCACCCCTCAGGTAGGCCCAAGGTACCCCATAGACAGACCTTCCCTTTTCTTACATTTAAGGTGCCACATGCAGGGTACAGTGTATGTGAAAGGTAGGACATGTACTATTGTGTGTCACATGTCCTGATAGTGAAATACTGCCAATTTCATTTTTCACTATTGAAAGGATGTCTGTCCCATAGGCTAACATGGAGGTTTCTTCATAACATCATACAAGTATAACTTTTCAGTGGGACAACATAGAGAAATAAAGTTTAGGCTCTCTGAATTCAATACCACATCTTTATAGGAAGATGGTTTTTAAATTGTGTGTTTGAAAATGCCACTTTTAGAAAGTAGGCATTTTCTTGTTTAACCATTCTGTTTGGCTCTGCAATTTGTGTATTGACTGTCTTGTTTTGGAGTGGCAGGAGCTGGGGATGTGCATCAAGGGGGTTGAGGTGTTCCCGCCTTTCCTTGGTTGACTCATAGCTGTGCTAAATAGACCTTGGCTGCATTTAGAGTGTTGTGATGAGTCTCACTTGAGCCTGAATAGGCCGTGTCTCCTTTGCACAATGCTGTCTCAACTTCCTGTGATCATGCTGCACCCGAGAGGACAGAACTGGTTTGGCCTGGGCTCAGAGACACTTGCCACATAAAGAACAAAAAGAAAATGGGTTATAAGTATTGGTTATTAAACCCCAGAGAACTAGGTCACTTCTGGACTCAAGTGGAACCTCTGCCAAGAAGAGGAGCTGGAGAGCTGTAAGTAGGAGTACTGCCCCTTTGCTGTGTGTGCTATGCTGGGTTGGCCTGCAGTTGCTGTTTCTGCCAAGTAGAGGACAAAGACCGGAACTTTGCTGTGAACCTGCTTGAAGAAGAATCTCCAAGGGCTTGTGTGTGCTTGCCTCCTGTTCTGAAGTCTCAGGGCTACAAAGACCTAACCTGCTTCCACTGACCAGCACCTGGACTCCTCTGTGGACTCCTCTATTCAAAAGGGTGCCAATTCCAGTTCCTGGGCCCTTACAATTGCGTGGTTGGTGCTTCAGAGCAAGAATATGATGTTGCAACCTAAACCGAGGCCAGGGGCACCACTCGTGAAGTGCACAGCGCACTTCCCGGCCGGCACTGCAGCTCTAATAACCAATGAGGGTGACCTCAAAAACTGTCCGGCATTGCATTGCATCACCTGAACGGATGTCTCAACACTGATGCTGCCTAACATCCCCTGTCCTGGATTCAACACCTCCCCTCCTTACCTACTCGACGCCTTTCCTCCCTGTGGCAACTGGGAACCGGCCTCGCCATGGAACAGACGCCTCACCTCCACGACACCATGCATAATCTGCTGACTTCGTTTCCAATGTACTGTTGTTTGGGGGTTCGTTTGACTTCGTGCCTGGCCCGCGCATCTGGCGGTCTGCGCTGTACTTTGGATTTATGCCTGTCACAACGTCGTAATAGCCCCAGGTAGAGCTATTTGTTTCCACAAGTGCTATTTTTGAAGTAACTGTTCTAGAAGTCATAATCTTGATACATATGTTGGATTTCTGTCGTTTTGGTCTTGTTTGGTTTAGCTAAACATACTTTTTTTTCTAAACTGGTGTGGTGCCCATTTGTGGTGCTTTCACTGTGCATGTATATCTAGTACATAGTGCATGAGAAGGTCTGTGTTGATGGTGGTTACGTTTGGGATTTATCCTTGAATCTTCATACTAGTTTAAGAAGGATTTTGACCTAATGCCTTTTTCTTTTCCAAATGTATTGGGAGAAAGATTCATCAACAACAAACTTCAGTTTTATAATAATTACTGAGATGCAGTTCAGCGTCTCCTCTAAAGATGATACACTGTGTGGCTGGAGCCCTGTATAACCTTTAAGATAGGTTGATTTCTCCTTAAAAGGGTTGCAACCATGGACATCATACACCTCCCCAACCCTCTCCAAAACTGGAATGTGCAACCGAGAACAAGCAACAGCACAGTAGCTCTGGTTCCTACTCTGAGGGGCATATTTACTAGAAAAGTGGCGGAGTGTGGCGTTAGCCTCTTAGGCTGAACGCCACGCTCTGCCACTTCTGATACGCAGGGTTGCATCATATTTACAAAAATAAGGTGTAACCAGGCGTTTCCCCCCAAGCTGGAGCTAAATACAGCAGCCTAGCGCCAACGCAGGCACCCTTGCACCATAGTACAAGGGTGTCCGCGATGAGAGGAAGATTGTTTATGTGCAGGAAGGTGTCCCTTCCAGCACATAATCAATCTTTAAATGGTGTTTTCAAAATTCTTTGTGTGCTGCTTAATGCAGTACACATAGAAGTTGCAAAATGTCCATTTGTTTATTGATTGTTTATGTGCAGTAAGGGACACCTTCCTGCACATAAACAATCAAAGGCCTTTTGCTATTTGTATGTGTGCTGCACAACACAACACACATGGAAACAGCAAAAACGAGGAGAAATTAAACATTTCTCCTTGTTGCGCCTGTTTAAGAACAGGTTTTCCTTTGATGAAATGATCATGTTTTTGCTAATCTGTTCATGCAATTGTTTTATGTAAGTTAGCATTTGCTGCACCATTTTATGTTTAGCCGCCATTTTGAATCATGCCTGTTGGACGTGGCTCTTTTTGGCAGGATCACCCCTGAACCTTTGCCTTAAGCTCTGACGTGGTGGTAGTGGTTTTAGGCCTCTGGGCACTTTAGCACTGTGGCCCAGTGTAAAGTGCTTGCGCTCTCTGTGTACCTGTGATGAGGTTGGCCTGCCCTCCCATAGGAATGCATGGGGGATAAGTGTTTACATGGTAATTCCTGGTATGAGAGGAGTGCAGGGTAGAGTTTAGTATGTATGAACTCGTGAGGATAAATGCTGCGCAATGTTGTGTGCAGATTTATGGCGACTGGTGGAGAAATGCCACTTTTAGAAGTTGGGATTTATGTGTGCTGTGTGTCTGCCTGCCTGATGTGAATTGCATGTCTGTCTTGTGACGCAGCACAGAGAGGAGACCCCAAGCAGCACCAGTGAGCTGGTGAGTGGGGCTCGAGTTATGTGGTGCCTGGGAGAGGCACAGAGTCAGAGCGGCCCCGTCTGGCAGCGGGCCGCTCCAATGCTTGGGGGTAAGTTCTTTTTGGTGCATAAAAGAGCCCAGTGTCTTTGGGGGCAGATCGAGGTGCATTGTCGGCGCTAAGACGGTCCCGCCAGAGAGCAGGCTGCCCCAACAATGGGGGTGTTTAACGCCACCAGTGGAGTCCAGAGGGCACAGAGGTGCCAGACTCCCCCCTTCATGAGAAGTGCCACAGCTGCACCAGCGCGTGCAGCTGCAACAAATTGGGCACAATTGCGAGAGAGTCCCTGAGTGGGACCAGAGGCACAGAGGTACCAGTGAGTTTCCAGGCTGCCCAGCAAGTAGTGGGCAGCTGCTACATTTAGGTTTGCGCAGTGGGGCACTTTGGATTTTGCTGCATAGGCAGCAGCCCTGACATTCTGGACACAGGGCATTTGAGCCCCTTTTGCGAAGGCCAGTTTGCCAGGGGGTCCGTGATTTACCTGATATTAGGAAATGTGATGCTTTACCATGATTCATACCATACCTCTAAATGTGTTTTTTATGATTATGAGTTTGTTTGCATATTATGGTTTATGATATTGAGATTATGTTCCTATGCTAGTGAGATTATGTTCCACTGAGATTATTTCCTAATTTGGGTTTTGCTTAGGAGGTGAGGGTCTAATGCGCTTAGAAATCAGATGATTGCATAATGTGTTTATGCTGGTGAAGTTGGCGCAGAATGTAATTTGTGCCTAATGTGATACTGTGCATAATGTGGTTTATGTTACAGGCTGATGCTGAGTACAGTGATTACCAGTGATAACTGGTTGTTCGTTTATGATATGTGTTACTCTTACTAAGTTCGCTTTGTGATGGTTCTTACAGTGGTCCAGTGGGCCCTGCCAGGTGTAAATAATTCCTTGTAAATATGACCTAGTGCCAGGTGGCACGATGTTTATTATGTGAGTACTATTCTAATGTGTTATGAGAATACAAAGGCTATTGATATAACCTTGTGTGGAGTTTCTTTTGTGGTATGCCTGGGATGTTGTTACTGCGTGCATGTGCAAATGCTTTACACATGGCCTCCGGGATAAGCCTGACTGCTCGTTCCAAGCTACCAAGGGGGTGAACAGGGGTTATCTTTGGCGTGTAACTCCCTTGCCCTGACTAGAGTGGTGGTCTCTGCCTGGCTTTGGCGCAAGCCTTAGCCAGCCAACGATCCCATTTCTAACAATGCCATTAGCTGCTTATTGTCTCCTTGTGAAGCATGCTGTGGAAATTTTCATTTCTCCAAGGTTAGTCCTTGCTCTGCTAATGAATACAATGTTCTTTTTAGCGCATACCTTTCCCACTAGATAGAGGTCTTCTTCCACCAGTCTATCGGCAGGCACGGACAGAGTGATCTTGAGTAGAAGATACTGCGTGCCCGACCTCAGAATCGAAACCCATCCTACTGTACTTCTTTGTGTTAGCGGTACTTGCTTGGAAAATTCCCATATGGACGGGTCTTCCTTGGTTCTGCAATGTACATAATGTATCTCTATGTTTGCTAAAGTTAGTCCTCTCTGCAACACCCCTAAGCGACTGGGCAGACGGGGCTCCACTTCAGTGTATCTGAATGAACATATACTTGGTTTGTATTCTCTACTGTTTTACTGACTCTTCATTTGGTATGGAAGGCTGAGAGGTGCTTGTGAGTGACCCAGGTGACCCTAAACGGGCCACTTCGTTCAACATGGTCTGAGTTTTGGCACTGCCCCATATTTACGCATCCCTTGTAAATATGGGGCAGTGTCAAAATCAATGGATGTTGCAGTGGAACGCCCACTGTAACACCAATTGCCCACCCCATTTTATGCTGAGTATAGCATGAAACTGGGTCTTATCTACAAGGCAGCGTTAAGCCATGTTAAGTGGCTTAATGCTGCCTTGTAAATAAGGCAAAGTGCATATCGCCACAGGAGCATCACTAAAAGTGACATTCCTGTTATGATAGGGGTTTTCAAATATGCCCCCAAGTGTCTGTGTAAAGGCCCTTTAGGCTGAATATGGAGTGGTGATCAGAGGGCCCTGAAAGTCGCAAGTTCCTGTCTTGTAAAATGAAAACTAAATATACATGTAAGCAGAATCTCTACAACCATTACTCAATATGTAAATCCAGTTGTGCAATAGCAGACAACATTATATCCTGTACATGGTTTGTACCACATGCAAAATAGGCAATAATGCCTGGGCAGTGCCCCACATCACCATGGAAGCCAGCTCATCGCACAGTGCACAACGCGAAAGCCTAATGGGTCTTTCACTAAAATCCAGGGGCCTCATTTCTGAGGCCTTGCGTCACTTTTACGCCGCCGGTGCGTCACTTTTTGTGACGCACCAGTGGTGTAAAAAATGCGCCTTGTTGTGCCATATTTACAAAGTGACGCATCTAGGTAGATGCGTCACTTTGTAAACCCCTGCGCCACATTATACCTGCGCCAGGTATAATGTATGCAAGGGGGGGGTATTGACGCAAGGAAGGGTCGTAGAAGTGACGCAGTGAAATCTATGTGATTTCACTGCGTCACTTTTAGGACGCCGTTGCGTCAAAATCTTGCGCCTGCCTCACAGCAGGCGTAAGACTGACGCAGGCCCTTTCACATGGGGCTTGCCCCATGTGAAAGGACGCATTGCTGGAGTTGCGTCACTTTTGTGACACACTCCAGCAATGCGTCACTTTTGCGCTTACAGATACGTCAGAAATACTGACGTATCTGTAACTCCTTGCGACATGATGCGTCATACATTAAATTTGACGCATCAGGAATGTCGCAAGGAGTGCGCACTGAGAAGTGACGCATCGCTGCTTTCACGCAGCGATGCGTCATTTCTCATAAATGAGGCCCCAGGTGTTTTTGGCATAGCAAGTCATCTGCAAAGAGCATTTTGGCACAACACAAAGTCCGCTTTTAGCAATATAGAGACATCACCGCAGCAGGTGTGAAAATCACAATTGTATACAGTGCAAGAACACAACAGTTATGGATTCACAAACAATAACGTAAGCAAGCTCTCTCCTGTAAATATATGTATTTACAGACTAGTTTAGGATAAGAAAGCTGGAACAATTAAATGTGTGTTTACAAGCGAGAATAATATATAAATAGTGAGCTATGGCTCTTGAACGGATATCGTTTAATTCAAGGACAGATTTCAGCCTTGTGAATACCCATTTTTGCCATTAAGTAAATTGTAGAAAAACATGCGTACACATGAATGCTAGGACGCTAGGGGCCCTAGCTTAAGCAATGAAAAGAGACCTCCTTCCTATTGTTTGGGTGCAAAAAAACGAGCTGATGTACCTTTGATACCTGTCACGCCTGGTCCCCAGTGTCACTGCGCCAGCTGCATTAATGAAAGCTACGCCCCTGTGTCTATTACCTCCTCATTCAGAGCACTGACAGAACATCGTAAGTTCAGAATGCAGCCATTAACGTTTGTGAGACTCTGAAAGCAGGCCTGTCAAAGTACCGCCGAGCCCGCGCATTGCCGTGTGCACTGAGGGAATACATCAGCATACTGATGCAGGTGAAAATAATCATAAACACGTACACACGCACACTCACACAAAGTGTACCAAAGCAGGAGCGGCTCGTCTCTGACAGGAATGCAGAGGCTAGGAAAACAAAGCACTTCTCATGAATTATAGCGGCAAGAACCGAATGACAACATGTAGTGCATGTGAAGGCTGTTACTGCTCTTCCATTCAACTTTGAAAGATAGCCTTGTGTCACTGAAGGATGCTCATCTGCTGTACAATCACCGGTTAGCTGTGGAAAAAGGTAGAGAATTAAGAATAGAGGGCCTCATTTGTGAGTTTTTGTCGCAGGGCAGCACAGCCAGTCACTTTGCAACATTGCCCTGCGTCAAAAGAAAAGGGCAGGAATGCACCGTATTTATGAGATACGGTGCTCCTCTTCCACTGTGCAGGCACAGATATGGCTGCCTTGTGCCAATGCAGGTACTCTTGTGCCATGGTACAAGGGTATCTGCATTGTAGGAATTATTGGGCCTCATTTATGAGAAATGACGCATCGCTGCGTGAAAGCAGCGATTCGTCACTTTTCGGTGCGCACTCCTTGCGACATGATTGATGCGTCATATTTATAATATGACGCATCATGTCGCAAGGAGTTACAGATACGTCAGTATTTCTGACGTATCTGTAGGCGCAAAAGTGACGCATTTGCTGGAGTGTGTCACAAAAGTGACGAAACGCCAGCAATGTGTACTTTCACATGGGCAAGTCCCATTCGTTTGTGCCTGCGTCAGTCTTACGCCTGCCATGAAGCAGGCGTAAGATTTTGACGCATTAGTGGCCAAGAAATGGCACAGTGAAATCTTATAGATTTCACGGCATCACTTCCATGACCCTTTCTTGCGTCAAAACGGCTCCCTTGCATACATTATACCTGGCGCAGGTATAATGTGGCGCAGGGGTTTACAAAGTGACGCATCTATCTAGATGCGTCACTTTGTAAATATGGCGCAACAAGGCGCATTTTTTACGCCACTGGTGCATCACGGAAAGTGACGCACCGGCGGCGTAAAAGTGATGCACAGCCTCATAAATGAGGCCCATTGTTTTTAAGAAGTAAGGGACTCCTTTCTGCCCAAACACAATCAATGGAGGATCGTGGAGGAATAAGGTTATTTCTCCTCATTACGTCTCCCATTGGGAGGCGTGGACTTTTGATGCTGCCCCAGATTTACATGATTTTGTAAATTTAGAGTAGCATCAAAATCCATGGGTGGTTTGTGGGTACACCCACTGCAACACCCATGGAATGCCTCCTTGAGGGATTCATGCCACCTCGTACATATGTTCGAGAGGGCTGCACTGCTGAAGCATTATGCAAAGTGATTCTAAAGCAGCGAGGGATTTTTGTAAATGAGGCCCAGAGAGCCTAGCACAGTGCGTTGCTTTTAAAACCATCAGAATCACTCATGTCAGTAAATATATTATGGATAATGCTTGACACTCGACATTACTCTACTTTTCCAATATTTGATCAAGAAGCTTTCTTATCACCTCTGCTGCGCAACAACGTGTTTGCCTGTCACCTACAAACACTGAAGAAAAAAAGAATTCCGACAAGAAAGCAGAGTGTGATTCATGCTTTGCAAATATCTACAAGTATAATTGTATTGTTGTGTGCATTTTTGACAAGTGAGGATCTGCTAAACAAGAACTATTACAGTGTTTTCAGCATTTAACACTAAACAGTCAACTACAACTCACTAATTATAAAATTCTGATAGCAGATCAACACTTTATTGATGTCATATATCATACCATATCCTTATACGCACACTTGGGCATATTCATCAGCTCTTTGCGGCACCATTGCATCACTTTTCGTGACGCAATAGTGGTGCATAACACTAAATCATATTTATAAGGACACATAAAGCCACTTTCTAAGGATTGCCTCTGAGATATGGAGTAAGGCAAGGCAGAGCAAATCACTGCATTGCCTTACTCTGCACTAGGGAGGCATTCCAATGGTGTGAAGTGGGTGTTTCCATGGAACACGCATGGATTTTGGCGCCTCCCTAGATTTACAAGACCATGTGAACCTGGGGATGCGCCAAAACCTTAAGACTCCCCAGGGGATGTACAACGAGGAGAAATAACTTTACGTCCCCCAGTTTTTTCCTCTTTCTATGTGTGCTGCATTGTGTGCCCAATATATAAAGAGAAAAAAGTCTCCCAGGATTGTTTTGGTACAGGAAGGTGACACTTCCAGCACAAAAAGAATCCAGTATGCAACAAGGGCACCCATGCATCATGGTGCAAGGGTGCCTGGGTTGGTGCTAGTCTGCCAAAACTGTGCCAGCAAAGTGGGAAAGGACAGGAATGCATCATATACCATAGATATTGCACATTATTTCACTTTGATGCTGCCTGCGCTGCCTGGTGCCAAATCCCCATAATTTTGCCCCACTGAGTCTAGTATGCATATACTGAGCTGGTTAAGCTTGCTGTTAAACTATGTGTTCCTTACATATCGATATAAATGAAATCTCAAGGTAATGGTATGCATTTGCATAAGCAGAAAAGTAATTCAAACACTTCAAAGGCCAAGATGCTCTGTTTTTCCATATCCCTTTCTTCAGAAAGCAAACACCCAAAGTTAGAGAAATGCAATCAATGAAGTATTGATAGAACACATAAAGAAGCAAGAAAATATTGCTTGCTGCAGCTACACACAAATTGCAAATGGCAGCAACTCCTATTGGAAACAGAGATGCAGGTGTTTGTGCAATAGATGTGCAAAAGGAATGACTTCAATTGGGATGACTATGCTTGTGCTATGCCTGGTAAAATTATGGACCTACCATAATTCTCCCCTAAGGGCATACCCTGTTGATTTGTATGTTGTATTATATAGGAGCGTTTCATGTTACTGACTTGGAGGTATAGGGATATTCCAAGTGATAGTAGCAGTTGTGAATACATTGTAGACGAAACATGTTGAAGGAAATTACATTATTATGCAGTCACATAACAAGTTTTGTGACTGAATCAGTGCTGTCTGCCAAGTTGCATTTGATAGTGAACTGTCAGACACAGAAATTCACAGCTTATGCACTTCTCTTAAATGAGGCAGCACACACAAATCCAACAGGATGCCAGGGTCCGGAGACAGGGGGATGCATGTGGGCATATGTGGACAGTACTGAAGGAAAGATGCATAGGGGTAAGTTGCACCATACAGTTCAATCAGTAATATTTCACTGGTAAATAGTTTCCATCGAGACCAAACGCCTGCAGTTTGGTTCCTGCCTCTAGAATTGTACTCAGATAAAAGATCATCTTGAAAGTCAACAATATTTCTTGGACTGATTCCACCCCCACCCCGGAGAACCAGCAGATCAAAGGTTTCAACGCGTGGAAGGCCGACACAAACTTTCACCTTTATAAGAATGAATACTATTGAGTTGGGTAACAATAATTCCCAGTATTCAACTGTTTAATGACTGTTCATTTTATTATGTGGCATCTTATATAGAAGATGATATAGTATTGGGGTGTTGTAGGGTCACAAAATAATAATGCTCTAACTTAATTATCTTGTGAAGGATACATTTTCTACTGCCACAACAAATTCTAAAACAGTTTATTGTACCCCGTTACATGAACATAATTGTGCTAATCTGTTGAAAGACACTAATCTGCAAATGTGACCTTAAAATAATTGGTTATTTGTCATCCACATTGTGACTACAAATAAAAGAGGATATGCAAGTGTAGTGGTAATGTGCAGAGAATATCAGATCAGCCACATGTGAAACTATGCCACATGTTAGAATGCAAGATTTTTACTATTCTTTGGACCAAGCAAACTTGAAAAATTCTACATGGCCCGCTGACCGACTGCATACAAATGCACAACATAAACATCCTCACATACACCGATGACAGACAACTGATATTGTCCCTCAAATTCACCACATATATCACTGAAGGAGCCACCGGGATGAAATCCAATTGCCTCAAAGTGAACTCAGACAAGACCAAGGTTATAGTCTACAGGGAGAACACCTTGCCATGGGACTCCACCTGCTGACCCAGAGACAGTGGATCTCCCCGCACACCCTCCTCGCAAGCAAGAGACCTCAAAGCCAGCATAGAGAACCAACTGAACATCACTGGCCAAGCCAACACAGTGGTCTTAGCCTGCTTCAACACATTAAGGATGCTGAAGAACATGTTCAAGTGGCTGCAAGATAGCAGCAGGAAAACGATCAGCCAAGCCCTCATCACCAGCAGACTAGACTATGGAAACTCCCTGTAAGCAAAGATTACTGTTCAGCAGTAGCGGTCAGTGGTGGGAGTAGCTGCAGGCGGTGACGTGGGGAGGGGGGAAGGGTGGGGGGTAGGGGGTAGTAATATATGGATTATGGAGGATTACAGGTAAGTAAACATATAAATGAATTAAATGAATTTTGTTGCGCGCACTGCATCCTCAAATGCGATGCAGTGCACGCAACAAAATTTTGTTTTATTTATTTATATGTTTACTTACCTGTAATCCTCCATAGATTACTACCCCCCCCACCCTGCCCCTCCCCCTCCCCTGGCAGCTACTTCCACCACCGACTGCTGCTGCTATTCAGCCTATGAGAACACTCCAGTCCATCCAAAATACAGCAGCCAGATGAGTTATCCAACTCACTGAGCAACATTACAAAACACCACCCCTTAGGGAACTTCCCTAGCTCCAGATACACAAGCATGCAGACTTTAAACACCTCATTCACACCTAAAAGGTTCTCCACAACACTGGCCCTGCCTACCCGAACAGCCACATTCACTTCCCCAAACCTTCCAGACACCTCTGCTCTGCAGTACACCCCCACTCATACACAAAAGCAGAGCAGGGCGCTGCACCTTCTGTACCTGGCCTCTAAAGCCTAGAAGAAAAACCACAAGACATCAGAGCTTCCTCCTCTCTTCTTGACCTGCGCATGAAGCTGAAGAACTGACTTCTCAAATAAGCCTCGGGGCTGGCCTCCCACACCTACTACAGAGCACCCTCATGGGTGAAGAGCATGTTATAAAAACACCAATAACATAATAAGTGAATACACAAGCAGAAGCACACACATCTAACTGAGAGAGGTGCTTGAACAGAGATTGCACAAACATCAAGTAAATGAGTGAACAATGTGAGGGATGGTGTCTGCCTCCAGACTGTTCCCATTGTCTTATGCTTCAATTGCAAATGGGCAGGAATCTGTATTTTCTCCGATGTAAAAAGACATGGCTAAAATAGTCAAGGTATGATTTGTGAATTATTACACAGAATTTAAAGTGTAACAAAATGGGACAGAAAACATGGACACCTAAACACAGTTGAACCCTCTGCTACTTTTACAAAGTCAACGGGTTGATGAATTCAAGTTTCACTCATGAAAGTAAGATGACAAAAAAAAACTTAATTATCCTTAGTTATTGGTAATATTGTCTGAACTCATGAAACATATATATTTTATTTGTAAGAAAAGGACATGTTATTGGCATGTGAAAGTCTAGATTATCATCATAGGCTGGGATAGGAATACTCCTTCACTCATTCCCATCAAAGGGTACAACTACCTCCTTTATACTCCACAGCCTTTTACCGGATTTTAAAAAATTGATTGTCACAACTTTATGTGTTTTTAATCTCACTCACCCTTTGGGCACTCTTGTATTCACTGTTCAAACTTCCCGCTCGGCTGACTGCTAGCTGCCGCGGGCGAGTGGTGATTACTTCTCCTGACGCCATCTCTGACACCTAGTGGACACGCCCATCCACGCAGGCCACGCCCCTCACCCCCTTCTGACTTCCACTCCATAAATCATGCTCATTCACAGGACGCGCAGCGGACGAGCGCAGCGGGCGCGACGATTGCGCACCGAAGGCGCGCATAAGGCAATCTCGTCTGCGCTCGTCCACGCACGGCCGGGCCCAGGGGCCACGGCCCCCGGTCGGGACGCGGGAAATGGGTGGGTCTACAGTTCAAGCCTACTACGCCCACCAATACTAACTAAATGTGGCCACCCCAGTGACCCACTGGAGATCCCTAGTCACTGCTCATACTGCAAGGCTAAGCTCGTCTCTACCACCACTGCCAGACCTGAGGTGAAAACCTACTCCATGTTTCTGCTCAATTGCAGATCTCTAGTGAAGCACTGGTTAGAAATGTACTTGCTCCTAGATGAATACACGCCTGATATAATCTTTCTCACTGAGACCTGGCTCAACCAGGACTCTCAGCCGGAGTTGGCACAGGCCATCAGTCCGGGATACCAGATAGCGCGGGCCGACCGACCACAGGGCAGAGGCGGTGGCCTCGCAATCATTTACAAAGAGAGCTATGTCTGCCGCTGCTTGGCGGAGAGAATTGAGGACTGCGAAAGTCTCCCCTTTGTGATCGAGTTCTCTGCTAACTCCAGCTTCTCTGGCACTCTCATTTATCGCCCTCCGGGACCCATCGGACAATTTGACACCTCTCTCCTGTCGATGGTCTCTCAATCGGTAATTTCCCCCTCAAATTTTACTCTACTTGGAGACTTTAATGTCCACTTCGACTGTTTGTCAGAACACACGGCACGAGAGATGCTGTCAAGTTTAGCAGCCATCCAATTGGAACAACTAGTCCCCTCTCCTACGCATGAAAAAGGTCACCTCCTAGATCCCATCTTTAGCAACTGTAACCAACTTAAATTGGGCACCATTAGCAGCCTACCATGGTCAGATCACTTCCTGGTAGCCTTCACCTGGACCACTAGCAAACCCCCTCCATCTCGATTCACATCTCGAAAAACTCGCAACTGGTCCAAAATCTCCGTAGATGACTGGACCAAGGCTCTAAGCACCACTCGTCCTTCACTCTCCCAGGACCCAATGGTAAATAATAAAAAATATAACGACTGGATCACGGCATCCCTTGATCAAGTCCTCCCTTCTTATCCATCTGGGTCAAAGAGACAAAGCAAATCTGCACCTTGGTACTCAGAAGATCTCAGAGAGAAAAAACGCGTCTGTAAGAGACTAGAAAGGAAGTGGCGCATGACGTACAACCCTACCGACAAAACCATCCTCAGGGACGCAATCAGGAACTACAAATTACCAATAAAAACTTCACAAGCAGCATACTATAATGATAAAATCACAATGGCAAAATCCAAACCGAAGGAAATATACCGGATAGTGAGCTCCCTGATAAAACCTCCCCCGCCCGCCGCAGAGAACAGCAGCTCTCCCTCTAAATGCAATGAGCTGGCTGACTTCTTTTTTAACAAAGTTAATAAAATCTACCTTTCCTTCCCTGATCCAGCTGCCGAAATTTCCACCCGACACTCCGACTCAGCCTCGGATACGGTAATTCTCTCTCATAATAAGCTAGATTCCTTTCCACTGCTGAATTTGGAAACGCTGGAACCCCTAGCACAACAAAATAAATCCGGCTCACCATGTGACCCGGCCCCCCCGAGCTCATTGAGGCTGGCTAGCAAGACCATCTCTCCTATCTTGATGGAGTTGCTGAACTCCTCCATCCTCAGCGGAACGGTACCAATGACATGGAAGCAGGCGATGGTACGGGCCTTGCTAAAAAAACCTGCCCTCGACCCAGCCAACCCCAGCAATTATCGCCCGATCTCTCTGCTCCCATGGGCGTCAAAAATCCTGGAGAAACACATCAACATTATTCTAACAAAAGTTCTTGAGGAAAACCATCTCCTCGATGTTTCCCAGACGGGTTTCCGCCCAAGACATGGGACGGAGACTGCTCTATTGGCCGTGACCGAGTAAGCGAGACGGATCTTGGATCGAGGGGGGTCAGTGGCAGTGATCCTCCTCGATCTGAGTGCCGCTTTTGACACGGTACATCATACTATTCTGATGAACCGTCTCGCCGACCTAGGAGTGTCCGGAGAAGCCCTGGCTTGGTTCAAGTCTTTTCTATCGGATAGAACCTTCCAGGTCTTTGACGGCACTTCCGTCTCATCAAGCAGGCCTCTGGGATGTGGAGTCCCTCAGGGCTCTTCACTAAGCCCCACGCTCTTCAATGTGTACATGAGGCCGCTGGCTGGGATTGTTCGTCCGCATGGCATTGACATCATTTCCTATGCGGACGACACCCAGCTGGTGGTCTCCCTTGTACAGAAGAGCGGCCTCCAATCGCCGCCCAATCTATCGGCGTGCCTGGAGGAAGTGAAGAGCTGGATGATGGACTCATGCTTGAAGCTCAACGACGACAAAACCGAGTTTATGCTCCTAGGCCCGGCAGCCCCCTCCACTCTAGAGCTGCTATGGCCAGCAAGCATGGGGGCGGCCCCTGCCCCCAGCGACAACATCAAAAGCCTGGGGGTATGGCTAGATTAGTCGCTGAGCTTCAATACCCAGGCCACGAAGGTGGCAGCCACCTGTTTTGGCCTCCTCAGGGTAATCAAGAAAATCCTTCCCCTTCTCCCATTTGAAGCCAGGCAGATAATCATACAGGGCCTCGTCCAATCTCGCCTGGACTTTAATAACGAACTGTACCTGGGAGCACCGGACTACACCCTACAGAAACTTCAGCGCGCCCAAAACTGTGCTGCCCGCACGTTACTTGGAGCCCCACGCAGGACCTCAATAACTGCTGGCCTAAAAGTGCTGCACTGGCTACCTGTTAGAAACAGAGTTAAATTCAAAGCCCTGTGCATTGCTCACCAGGCTTTCTGGAAAATGGGCCCAGAAATTAATTCTTCCCTCATCTCCCCATACCTGCCCAACAAGGCGCTTCGATCCTCCTCTGCTTTTTTGGCCAAAGTCCCTAAAATTTCCAGAGCCAGATCAGGGGGACGTTCCTTTTCCTTCAATGTGTCGAAACTGTGGAACTCCCTCCGCCTCCACATGAGAAGCAATTCAAACCTCACATGGTTCCGGAAACAACTCAAAACCTTCTTCTTTCAGTAATCTAAATCTTCTTGTTCTCTTGAGGGCTTCTCTGAGAGTCATAGCGCCTGGACGCCTGAGGGCATTTGTAGCGCTTTATAAATGTTATTTTCATTTCATTTCATTTCATTACTTCATCTTCACCCAACAAAAGACTCTTACCTTTATTTCTACATACGCTCAACCCCATATAAACCCTGTTTGATCACCTCAAGGTGCTCCTATTCCATTCTGCGACATATAAACTGCTTATATTCTCTCTATTGTAATTGACATTCTTAGTGTGGTTTTCCCCAAACCTTTTGCCTTCCATCCTCCTGTTTCTACTGACTTTAGGACTCTGTGCACTTTACGACTGCTAAAGTACGTATACAAAATGCGATGCAGCGTGCGCCACAAAATTTGTTTTAATAATTAAATTGTTTACTTACCTCCAATTATCCATATGCTGGTTTTTAGCACCCCCCACCCTGCCTCTCCCCGCCCTGCCTCTCTGCCCCACCACAACTCCGTATGGCTGGTATAGACCTTTCTGCATTAAGAACGGTGGGAGGTGTTTTCAATAGCACCTAAATAGGCTGTGCCTGCTCTGCACAATGCTGTCTCCACTTACTGTAGTGAAGCTGGGCCAGGGAGAACAGAACTGGTTTTACTGAGCTCAGAGACTCTTGAAACAAAGACTTCAAAGGCAAAATGGGGTATAAGCAGTAGGCCTAAAACCCCAAGACTTTAGATCCCTTCTGAAATCAAGTGGAACCTCTGCCAAGGAGAAGAGCTGAAGAGCTGTGAGGAGGAGTCTGACCCTTTGCTATGTGTTGCTTTGTCGGCCTGCAGTTGCTGCTTCTGCCAAGGAAAGGATACTTTGGACTTTGCTGTGAATCTGCTTGAGAATAATCTCCAAGGGTTTGTGTGGCCCTGCCTCCTGTTCTGAAGTCTCGGGACACAAAGTCTTCACCCACAGCTTCCTTGAACTCCACTGCTGGGGGATCTGACTATTCAGGTTCTTGGCCTCTGGAGGTTGTTCCTGCTATAGGGAGCTACCAAGAACTAAAGTTCTGAAGGAAATCAACGATTCGCTCTCCTTGTGGCTGAATGTTCCAACGCAACACCGCAGTGCGGGAGAAATTCCAGATGCACAGAACTGTGCCGCTGAAAAGTTTCTGCAGCACCTGCTCAGGGACCGAGAAACCGCCACATGCTATATCCCATGCACTGATCACTAACGCTGAAGATCACCGCACCGACCCTGACACAAGCCCTGTGGGAGGTACAAAGAACTGACAAATCACCGGTCAGTGGCTGGAGAAATCAATGCAGAACCTTGTTCGCCTTGTTCGCCATAGCTGCATCGCATCCAGCATGCCAGGATTTTCCACACATCGCACCTGTGCACCAAATCTAAAATACCATTGGGCCTGCAGTAAGAAACCGATGCATCAGCTCCCTGCACAATAAGAAACCGATGTATCACCTACTCTCCAGTAAGGAACCGACGCATCACCTCGCCTGTATGGGAGTAATGAACCTACTCATCACCTCCCCTGGAGCAAGGAACCAATGCATTACCTTCCCTGCATGTAAGGAACCAATGCATCACCTTCTCTGTGTCTGTTTTTAGGTTTTGCCTTAGCCATGCGTACGAAGTACGCATGCACTAGCAAAACCTCTTGAGTTCTATCTGGGGTGATGACCCGCCTCTGCCTATCATTGGCTAGCTCCATAAATGGAGGCTAGCCATTGGGAGGCAGAGGCTGTCAATCGCGCTTTCTCTCGAAAACGCGATTCGGGGGCGTTTCTGGTGCTTTTTTTAAGCCCCGCCCCTTTGTCCCGGGCCGCGCTGCGATTGGCTGCCGGCCCGGGACACCCCCGTGACGTCATTCCCGGGCCGCGCTGTGATTGGCTGGCCGGCCCGGGACCTGACTTGTTTTTTTTGCCGGCGCTTTTGTGTTGTCATGTCCCCCGACCGTCGCTGGAGGAAGGTTGTGCTGCCCGCCCGCCTGCCCCCCCCCCCCGCCCCCCCTCTCGTTGTGCTTGTCTTTTTTTACTTTCAGCGCGGGGGCTTATTTCTAAACATGTTCACACTCTCGACGTCTGAAACGGGTGAAACAGGACTATGAGATTGCAAGATTTCTGCGGAAATTGGTCGTCTTAAAGAGCTCTGCCGCCCATTTTAAAACACATTCAAGACCTCACTAAGTGAGGAGACCCTACTGTTCCTCTACCACGTGGCATCAGACCTTTAAGACCGCAGCGTTCTTTCTGTTCGAGTGAACGCAGACCCTGTACAATACCACTCGTACGAGTCACAACCCAGCCTCCTATAATCGCGCAGCTTTGTGTGACACGTTCCGTGAATTCAATTCCCCGAATCTGTTGCGAAATACTACAGCCCACACTTTACCCGTGTTGTGACTGACTAGATTTCATTTATTGCGGTGCCCATTTCATTTACACTATTTTTGTTCTGAAGTGTCTGCCATTTATTGCAGCATTGTACCTCTACCTGCACTTTGTACGCTTCTGAAACCTGCACACATATCACTTTTCCTCCTATAATGTACCGATTGCTACTTCATGTATTTTTGCTGCTTACCATTGTCACTATTCACCGCCAACCCACTGCAAAGTCCGCGCTACCAAAACCAACAAACAAACTATCACCCCCGCATCACTCTCCGTACTCTGGCCTCAGCAACCCCCTTCTCCACCCCCACCTGTCCCCTCGGCTAACTTGGTAGAGATGCGGCCCCGCCCGGGCTCCCCCCTCCCAGGACTTCCTCCTCGCATCCCAGCCCCCTCGCGCTGCTTCAACCCCTCCCCTGGCCACGGCACTTTATTAGGGGCCTGACCCGACGCACATGCCCTTGTGCGCACCGTGGCAGCCTCGATCTATCTCGCCCAATGTCCTATTCTTGCCCCATTGGGCATCCTCCTCTTCTCGCTTGCCTGGCCCCTTCACCCCGCCCCCATTTGGACATCCAACGCCGTTGTGTTGCTCCTTGCCTCCCCCCACCCCCTTATCTCTCGCACCCTGCTGTGCCTGGTGGAGCAGCCTCACCCCCCCCCCCCAATCGCCAGCCCGTATATCGGCCGTCCTCCTTGTTCTCCTCCTAAACATTCCTTCCTGCTGATGCCCCCCTTTTCCTTGTTAAATCGCAGTCGATGTCCTTGCTATACATGGTCTCATCCATCGTAAAGGCAGCAGCTGAACAGAAAGTATACCAGTTTGGACCTTGCTCATTCCGGAGACCCCAACAACAAGTATGTGGCTTTTTGAGGGGCTAAAGACGAGACAAGGAGTCAGCCTTACGATGTTATTCAGGGTCACATAACATGTGATGTCACTTGCGCTAACCCTGGCATTTTGGTAAATTGATGTCCATGGCTGGGCACAACCAGAATTATCTCAGTTTCTGACATTTTTTAACTCCGGAAACCCTCCCCAGTTCCGATACTCATGAGCATCCGAAGATATTTGAGATGGAAGTGTATCTGCAGGTTGGTTTTATCCATTTGAATTTGTCAATTGTGCAAAATTTTAAATGTGATGGAACAAAATGGAGTTCCATGTGCATGCCGCCAGTATAAGAATGCTACCCAGTCAGAGGTAATAATAACAATTCCTATTTATAAAGCACAAACATATCGCCCTTTTAAGGGTTTCAAAGCGCTGGGGGCGGTCAGGGAGATTTAGTGAGCTATTGCCAGAGTCACAAGATGCTGAGCCGAGCTGCTGCTGGTGAACAAACCGTGAGCCCTGTGCTCCGGAGTCAGCCGCTCTGGCCGCTGCACCACACCTCTCCCATATATTCAGTACACATTTTACCTTAGCCCTGAGGAAACCAAGCATTGAATGACAAGGGGAGGGACATCCAACTTTCGACATGAACAGAAAAAAGTAAGCAAAACTCCAAACTTGACCATTTGTAGTATTGAAACGTAATGTATTGGAATACACAATGCGTGTATCTAATTTGCTCCCACCATTAGTATCCAATTCATTTTTACACCTAAAACTATTAAAATCATTATTTTTGAAGTACACCTTTTTTTTATTTAACAAGTTAAAAACACAGGTAAATGTATACACCCAGAGTTGCACAATATAGCACACATCTGAAGTAGTGGGCAGAATGGCTCAGTGAGTTGAAAGTTCATGGCTGAACCAGTTGCTGTTCTGTTAGCCACAAGTAAAAATCCAGGTCTGGGCAACTCAAGCTTCCGGGCTTTTGAGGGTTGGTAAAGTGAGTGCCATAACACTGGATAATAATTACAATAACTGTTAATTACAGTGGTTAGAAGCATCATTTGTGTGGTACGAGGCGCTATACCAAAAGAAACTATTTATTGCAAGTATATAAACAATAGCATTTGACTGTCATTGTAAGTCTTTTGCTGGAGCTACAGTCCCAACAAAAAATAAACCTTTCGGCAGTCAGATGTCCCAGCTGCGTCTAGCTTGCTTTCTGTGACAGACACACGTTTTTTTGGCTTTTATTGAGTTATCCCCTCTGCTCTTGAACATTGTAAATCGCACCCTCTCTTCTATGGGTGCTAAGTGCTATATCCTGTATTTTTCTTCTTCATCTATGACTTTGTTTATATCACTGTGCTGCTCTCTGCAAATTTATAAAGCGCTCTGATACCCGTCAAGTTTGCGCTATAAAAAACTATCAAATAAATAAATACTTGCATGAAGTCCGTGTTTTAAATCTAGCGACTGAGATGTATTTTCTATTTTGTTTAGTTCATTTCGTGACAAAAACGTTACGAGTCATTGCCTGTGCGACTTCTTTTAATCTTGCAGAAGCAAGGCTGCACCACGCCACATCTTGTTCCTCTTTTACCCACTCTGACACTGTCCCGGGACCGTCAAAACCAGTTTGCCCAGTTTGGAAAGCTTCACTTCAGTGCTTCTCTCCTCTACTTGCATATCAACACGGTGGTGTGAGGGTGTCTGCTGGGGTGTGGTGTCGGGAGAGGTAGGCTGGGGGGAGGAGAGGTGTGTTTGTGACAACTCTCAGGGCTGTGCACAAACGCCTTTCATTTGCTCGGTTACCAACAATCTCATGCCAGCTACTTAAGTGTCCAGGGAAGGCAACACGCAGGGCCGAAAGCTGCCGTTATTATCCGTAACGACCTCAGAGGAGACCTATCAACATTACTCACAGTAAGGCAACACGCTTTTATTCCACTAATTGATGCTGCCTTTTAATGAATACAAACTAACAAAAGTAATAGAAAAGGAACAACTGTGTGATGAAAAAAGGATGAAAAAAACAATAACGAGACATGCTGCACTGTTTTAAAGCGAAATCATGTATTTGCTGAAATAAACAAGCATTTACAATGCAACGGTTTCGCCTTTGGAAAAGTTTGAGCTATTGGCATTGTAAATTACAAAATTTGTATTTATGTGTTGGTTTTGAAAACAGATAAATAAATGGCATTGTCATTTACATTGCCAATAGCTCTAACTTTTCCAAAGGCGAAACCGTTGCATTGTAAATGCTTGTTGCGATTGCTTTTCATGCATCCTAGGTATTTTGTGTTAAAAGTGACAAATCCTTTGTTTCCTATGGACGGAACTTTTTTACCTTCTAAAAGTCATATTTTGATATCTGTGCGTTGGATTTTTGTTGATTTGGTTTAGAAAAAGATAATCCTTTTTTCTAAACTGTTGTAGTGTCCATTTGTGGATTTTCATTGTGTTACTGTGTGTTATTAACAAATGCTTTGCACATTGCCTCTGTAGTTCAGCATGACTGCTCTGGGCCAAGCTACCAGAGGGTGAGCACAGGTAAACGTAGGTGTGAACTTTACTCATCCTGACTAGAAGGAAGGGTCCCTACTTGGAAGCTGAAGACCTGGCCCTTCATATAATGTCCTTCGAGACCACACACATACACACTTGCACCAGTGCCTGAATACCCTCCTGGGTGATTAGTGCTCTATATAAATCACCATAACATGACCGAGTCTGAGCCCCCACATTGTCTGTTAGCTTTCTCTCCACATGCTCAGTTGAAGTGCAACCTCATTCCTCGTGCTTTGCGTTATGTTTATCTCCAATATCAAGCACACATCCATCGCCTTCAGTTAGCTAGCCCACTGTCATGTTCCGGTCTTCCTCTTCCTGCCTTAGAAACATCCTACTTTCTTCCAGCTCTGTTTGATGAGAAACAAAATGGAATATATGTATTATTATGTGAAACCCATAATAACCAAAATAAACTGGGAGTTGAGTAAATATGTTATTCAATCAAACTCTCAACGAAATTTTGAGATATCAAATTAAATGCAAAATATAAAACTAAAAAGTCTCCTATGCTATGGCATTTAAGAGCTATTTACAGCACTTGACAGTTGTCAAGGCTGAGAATCCCTAATATTTTGCTATTCAAGTCTAACCCCAGGCTATTAATGCCATACAAGGAAAGGTTTTCGACTACTAAATCTAGTTTGTTTGTAACATTGTGTTAGCAGCATAATAAGCATTGGTTTACAACTTCAGCTCAGTTTTGTGTAACATATTATCACAAAAGAGCACTAGCAGTGAATATCCAGCCATGTGCACAACGAGGCGGGCCAATATGTACCTTGAAATAAAAAAATATGTTTTTAAAATAAATCTACAAAGGAGTTAAAAGACAACTTCACAAATTTCACAGAGCACCACTTAAAACACAACACAGACGTAAATGACCGAGAAATCTAGTGTGATTTTTGAATAAGTAGTACACTGAGAGATGCATCATAAAGTTGTACGTACGGAAGCAGTTGGATATATTTGAGATTAAAAGGATGCATGTTTCTTGGAAACTGTGCTGGGACTTTGTGCTGATATACACTAAACATTGCCTTAGTTACTGCCTGTTTCCTCTCAGGATGCTATAGAAGGGCGATTTAGACAGATTAGGATTACATTCTCAATGCTTTTTAAAAAAAGAGAAAGTATTCATTTCCAAACACGAGTATGGTAAGAATTGGACGAACACTAATTTTGGAGTATGGAGAGACTCCAACGCCTTACAATATTTTCCATTCTCCCTTTGACTGTAAATAGAATGGTGACCATGCAGCAGTTCAAGAGAAATCATGTGGAAAACAGATATGACAGCTAGCTTTGTGTCTCAAAATGCAGATGTTAGGGAATGCTAGTACCTTAGTTTTGTAATAAGAAAGTATGTGCAGACTAGCAAGTAATAACCTCAGCTGACACGTTTATTATGGGCTCCAGCTCCTCTGCTTAAAATGAAGCTTGAAGTAACGTGAGACAGCAAATTTCAGTACATTTTAATGGGGGGTAAAATTGCTTATTGTTTCCACTATTGATGCAAGTTTGAGATTATGCTGTACTTTTCGGATACTTTTTCGACCCCTACACCACTCACAAACAACGAGTTACTTATTTATCAAAGTATTGAATTCTGGTCCATAGGTATTTCTTAAAATGCCCATTGTACAATATAGCTATATAATTAGATTTCTTGTTCTGTGTAGCATCTTCAGATTTTACATTTTGAGTTGAGTACCTTTCCCATGCTGCTTTGGTGTTTACTGTTGTGCTTTGATCCACAGTGCCTGCTAACACTACTTCCTTATTTGTGGTTGCTGATGTATGTGTGGGATCGACTTTCAACTCCGCCAACGTAAAATGACAAAATGCTCACACTATGAAGTTATTATAGTAGACGTGGCATGCATGGGTGTTTGTCAAAACATCATTTTAAACTTTAGAACATTTGAAGGGCTCCTTAAATTCTTTCACCTTCCTTGCTCCCGAACAGAACTTTTTCCTAAAAGCTGGGGTGGTACAGTAGATTTCCTTCTAAACTTCTTATTTTTTTCCAGCTGTTGACCAACATTTGTCCTGATTAAAGTTTTCTAAACTTCTGTAGACAGGAAGTAGCATTAGAATTACCATAAAAGATGAGTGATTTAAGTCTAAGGTAAGCACATGCGAATTGTGGAGATCCATCATTTCTGGTTTTCTTTATTTCTACAAATCGACAACTATCGATTTTATGCAAAACAAATAAGGAGCTACTTTGTACGCTTTCGCCTAAAAGCTGCATTTGAATGAGTCAATGTGCTAAATTCCCTAGCCATTGCATTTAACGCAAATAAATCACTGAGTCCTAGCAATATCTTAGGAAATAACAGAATTAAATATATAAAATGAAAGCACGATGATTGAACGGCGCTTATTGAATTCTAATAATCATGAAAGGACCTTGAGGTTGTGTCGCGGGCCCTTTAAGTATATTGGTGACACTTTCGCTAAATATGGCTCTGTAATACGTTTTGCAATAATGAGCGTATTAAACTGCATAGAAAGTGTTGTATATGACTTTATTAGAATTTTATCAATAACTTCAGAGAAATGCATCTATTAGGCTTCATATTACTTTGCAATCTGTAATTTACAGCAAAAAATGAAATAAATTGCACATCATAAGCCATTTCTACTCCTTCTGCCTGTCATTACGAATTTGTTCCACAGGCTTTTCTATACAAAATATCTTACAATGCTTAACATCCTTGTAAGAGAAGTCCTAGATCAAGTTATTAATATCTCCATTTAAATGCAGATCTTGATTTTCCCCAGGGACTGGTAAAGCTTATTTCATACAGCTGCCAGGAAAAAACCGAGCTTTGATTAATATATTATCCACTATGAGATGCCTTTCTAGGTTCGGTTACTTGTATAGGAATGATCATTATTTGTGTGCGCTTTTTTTTGTTTCTTCTCTTGTAGTGGTGGATGAAATGAAATAAAGAGGCACAATAGAAAATGGACTTATTGGAAAAAACTAGACATTTCGTTTTCATGCTTCATTTTTCATAAGCAAGCAAATCCATTACCATGAACTTGATCTGATAGCCAGCCATATGTGCAAACATGCTCGGACATTTGAATAGGCAAAATAATGTTTAAGTGGGCAGAAACATGAAATGAAGACCCACAATGTCAAGAAACGTAAACAATTGAAGGTAACACCACGTCTAGAAAACTTCGAAGTTGATAAGGCAACAACGTGTGTTAGTAGGTAGAGCTAGATATTAAAATATCCGGAGAATCAGAGGCATGAATTGGTGTAATTTTCAGGAGTCTATGACAAAGACACTAGATCTGTCCTTTTTGTGTAGACGATATTTTGTGCTAGGTGAATTTGAGGATATGTGTATGATGTATAAATGTGTATAATAATCTGTGTGAGGAGACCTAGAGGTCCATTATGATGGCGGACGGACAAAGTCCGTCCGCCATCCTGTCGGGGGCCGGTACAGTGGCGGGTGCATCCCGCATTGTTTACATTGCGGCGGACGGTGCTTAAAGCACCGTCCGACGCAATGCAAAAAATGCACATTGTACATTTCAATGCGCAACATGACAGGCACTGCGCGGTGCCTGTCATGGTGTACATTGAAATGCTGGGGGGTACTACAGGTACCCCCCGTGTGCACCTCCCACCCCCCCTTCACCCTGGGGGCCCGCAACGGGCCCCCAAAGCAAAGACCGTATGCCTTGCCACCACGGAAAGGCATTCCTCACCGGCCATCCTAATTTAGCTGGCGGTGTCTGATAGACACCGCCACCATATCAGGCCTTTTCCGCCGCGGTCACAAGCCGACCGCGGCGGAAAAGCGGTGGACGGTCTTCCCCTCCGCCAAGGTGGCGGACGGGCAGGGCTGGTGGACGGATCTCCACCGCCTGCATGGCGGTGGCGATCCGTCCGCCATCCTAATGGACCTCATACTTTTGAAAGCAAATAAAGTAAACAAATCTAAAGTGTGCCATTACTTCCTTTCTAGTATTATAGCAAATACCAAAATGCCAATTGTAGTCACACTGTTACACTGTTGGCGAATATCTCCTCAGTTAGTACTGCTGCTCTGTCTATTTCAGTAATGTTGCTAAGGCACTGTCTATACACTTCATGATGTCCTCACACATTGAGCAGGTACCAATACTGGGCCGATTCACAAAGGAAAATTCCGGCGTAAACATATGTTTATAACTGAATTTACATGATTAACGCCAGACACAAACTCAGAAAGGAATTCCTGGTGGGTGTAAATGGTTTTACGACTCTATATATCTTTCTTACAAGTGCAGGAAAATCTGCATTCATAAATCCCACTATAGGGGTCGAGAAAGAGTACTCCAAGGTATGTTTTTCCCTGGACGTTTGGAATCGCCCCCAAACATGTATGTTTAGGGCATTTCCAATCTCTGATGTAACTCTTGCCCTCCCAGAAATTAGAATCTTCCGGGCGGGTTGAGGTGGGGATGCGTATTTTGACATCACTCTCTCTAAATTGTTTAACAGAAGAGTTGGAGATTAATTTAACTAATATTGGAGCGGTTTTTCTCACCTTTCCTGGTAAATCACACCTTCTTGCCCTAAACATTTATAATTCAAATGGCCACTTGGTATGTTCTGATGACATCACTTCTATGGGCCCCGGCTATTAAGAATCTGCAGACATGCTCTTCATAATCTGTCTCAATTTCCATTGTTTTTATTGCAATAGAAATTATGAGTGATTTTAACATTCATCCCTGTAAAATGGTTTGCCAGGTGTTTAGGGCTTATCTTTGGGGGATTCATTTCTGGTGCTCATTTTGAGCACACCTCTCAATGAGAACAGGCAATTTTTTTGTGCAGTTCTTAAATCTGGATAAACCAAGCTCTTTGGGGGAACCTATTTATGACGGCAGGGGTTGTGAAACAATAGTGGGCTCCATTTTAATCTCCTCATCCCTTTCACACTTTTTTGTTGGGTATAGGGCATTACAATCTGACAGGAATGATCAAAACCCTTTGGTTTTATTGTTAAAGTTTGCACATCAGAAGAAGCATTTGCCAAGCTCTGCCTCTTTACATCCTGCACCTAAAGACATGGGCAGGAGGCTGAAATGGTTAAAAGTGATCACAATGGAGTTTCTTGGAAATGTGTTTTGTCAGAGGAGAAGTGAGATCGATTGTTGCTTAAATTCTGATTCTGAGCCTGAAGGCTTTCTCTGTATTTTGTTCTTATTGTTTTCAGTAAAGTCCATACAGTCAGGGCAGAATGTTGGTTTGACCAGGTATGCTCTAAAGCTCATTGTGATTTAAAGAAGGCCCTAAAACGCATGCCTAGCGTTGTCGAGGAGGTGAGATTCTTACGTATCCTGTATAAGAAGGTTATCAAGGATAAGAAAAAGTACCTAAAGGATGATGCCTTGGATCAGTTAAAGAGTGCTTGTGATACCCTTGAAAGTGTCACCTTTTGGAGGTTCATTAATATTCCATTTTTAGTATCTGAGTATAGGCCTATTTTGATCTCTGTGATAGAAGAAGAAAAATGGTTTGACCATTTCTGTCATATATATTCTGTAGTGCAAGCGCCAAATTCCCCTCCCAAGTCTATCATTTTGAATGTGAATCTTTCATTCTCTGCCACAGAACTTGTGGATGCCATCCTGAGATTGGCTGGAAATAAGACCCTGGGCCCTGATGGAGTTAAAGCGATATTTGAGCACTCCTGTTAACTAAGGTTTTAAATGTTGCTGTGATACTCGGTCCGCCGAGTTCGAGGGCCCAATCTATCATTGTTCCTATTTTTAAAAAGGGCGACTGAGCTAATCCAAGATGCTACAGGCCCATTTCCTTGATTGATACAACTGCCAAGGTTTTGGGTCAAATAATCCTGGAATGCCTATCTTTATGGATAAAGAAGAACAATATGATATCTGACTTAAAGTCTAGGCACCATCGACCAGTGCATGAACCTATATCTAATAACTCAGAAGTATACTGTGGCCAACAAAGTTTAACAAATCTCACACTGGGTATGTCGCACCAAACTCTGGGCCAGGATGTTGTCATTTGGGGTGGACCTAGCATTGGTGTCCTTCTTGAGGGCTATACATAGGGTTATGTCTGAGTCTGTACAGCATGGACCGGACTGCTAATGCACAAGATATTTCCTAATAGCTTGTGGTGTCAGGCAGGGTTGCATCCTGGACCAATGTTTGTTTACCTTGTAGATTATTCACCTAGAGGTAGAGTTAATAGATAAGATAGGTGATGTTTCCGGTGTTGGCCACCGCGTGAAACTAGTTCTGCTTTATGCAGATTATGCTATCCTCATGTCGAAGATGTCTATGGGGATCGCACTAAATCATAGGTAATGGTTGTCAGTGCTAAGCCTAATAAACATAAAGCCCTTTTCTGTAACAAACTTAATATTGCACAAGTTCACACCTTTAATTATTTGGGTATTTTGTTTGATAATAAGAACACCTGGAGTCCCCTTTTTATAATTAAAAGATTAATTATTTTTCACTCACGAAGAGTGGTTATGGATTTTGGTGCAAGGCTGGGCAGGAAACCAATTAAGCCCTTTCTTTAGGTTTATAGGGCCTAATGTGCATATGCTACAATTTATGGCAGTGATATTTGAGGGTACAAGAATTGTAACATTATTCAGGTTGAGGAGAACAGGTTTGCCAGATGTTTACTGGCGTTCCGCAAAATACCTCAACTTTTATTGTTCACAAAGCACTGGGTCTTAAATACATCTCAGAAATTATTGCATTAAGGCCTTTGCTACAGTAGACTTCCGTGTGGTTAAAAGTAAGCCAACCCTTAAAAGAATGATCATTATGGATTGTCTTGCTCTGGCCAATGTAAGAGCGATTCCTTGGCTTGGTTGGATAAAATTGGAATTTGTCAGCATAGGTCACCAAGATTCATATCTTACCCATGGAAATATCACCAAAGTAGATTACAAGTGGGTTAAACATATCTTTACCACCTGTGCCACAGCCATAAAGGAAAGTAATGAATTATAGAAATCTGCTGCCCATGATTTCTATTTAATAAAAACTGTATTCTCAACAGAACCATATTCAACATTGGTGACTAACGTTTACCATTGTCAGTTATTGATAAGGTTCAGGTTTAATCTTTTTGTTCAACTGATTAGTTTTCCCAAGGATTGGATTGTTCACTGTACTTTGGGTCCTTGTGAATGTGACAGCTCACCAACTTTAAACGATTGCTCACTTTGTATTGTTCTGACCTTGCTTTACCTGGCCCCCAAAAATATTTTTAAAGCCCCTTCTTAAAGATTTAGAATTCAAACAGGCGAAGCAGGCTATGTTATATCTTCTGATGCTTTCAGATGTTTACACCTGTGTATGTGTAGCCAACTTTTCTGACTTAATCTTACTGCTGGACTGGCTTGATGAGTGGGAAATAAAAGTGCTATTTTATTGTTCTTTGATTAGAGCCTGGTGGGACTAGTAGCAGCCCTTTGTACTGTTTAACACCTTGCGTGCTCATGACGAGCTCAGCTCGTCATGAGGCATGGTGGCGCTGTGCTCATGATGAGCTGAGCTCGTCATGACCGTCGCGGTGCTCCCACGTGGGGATAATTACCCCACTGTGCTGAGCATTCTATACAAATGGGCGTGGTCATGACGAGCTCAGCTCATCATCAGCACAGCGCCACCGTGCTGCGTGATGAGCTGAGCTCATCACGAGCACCGCGGTGCAGCGTGCGGCCCCCCTCCCCCCAGCATCATGGTGGAATTAGCCCCGCGGCGAAGGGGTTAAAACACTTGAGGCCTCTTCTTACTTTTCATATAGTATTGCAATGAATATCATAATGCTTTGAATGTGGGTCAGACCCTATATTATGTGCTCCCTGAAGTCGTCTTTTATATGATTTGATGTTTTTTTGTATCTGTTATGGTTATATCTTACCTGAATAAAGATTTATAGTACTACTTCTCCACCTAAGGGCATTAGTCAGTAGCGGCTTGTGATGGGAGTGCTGAGGGGCAGTGAGGCGGGGCCGGGGAGGAGCAGGGTAGGGGGGTAGTAAACTACAGAATAGGACCCAACAGAGGTAAGTAAACAAATAAATAAATAAAACAAATGTTGCGTGCGCTGCATTGCCAAATGCGATGCAGCGTTTGCAACGCAATTCTGTTTATTTATTTATTTGTTTACTTACCTCTGTTAGGCCATATACTGGCATTAGTAACTCTTCTTCAAGGATGGGGGTGACAATGCATTATCTCCACATTTGATGAGCGTGTAGGGAAAGGGTTTTCCCCATGAGCAAACATATTATCCCCATGGAGAAAAACATTAGTGTATATAAACAGGGAGGGTCTTAGTCCCTTTATTTGCACTTCTTCACTACAGAGAACTCCACACAGGGGAAAAGGACACTGAGGGAAGACGCATCTGCCAATCCTAGTAATATGTCTTACGCCTTCGCCTGACGCACATTTCCAGGTACACTTGTTATAAATTGATTTGCAGAATATAACCTAAAATGAAAGTTTGATAGATATCTATGTACATTTAAAAAATTCACCCACTTCAAAGCTGACATGTATTAACATAGTTTCAAGCATACTGCTGCCACAACACACAATATGACTGAATCCATGAAGCAAAACAAGAACACATGTTATCCATGCACCCTTTAAAGGTTGCTCGGTCACTTGCAGGGTTCATTTTTCATTTTATGCACGTGTTCCCTCTATGAATGCTCTATTATTAAAAATGAAGTCATTGTTAAATAGCAGCAGATCTGATAAGCCACACTCATTTTTCCAGCCTAACTGTTGTTACTTGGTGGAAGATGGAGTTGATTGCATCAGAGAGCTATCAAAGCTTGTGAGAATACTACAGTCCTCCAAACCTAGATGAGTTTAGAAATGAGGGTTAGGCCAAGGAAATAATAGTGTGGATCACAAGAGGCATATGGTGTTTTACTCAATGGTCTGGTTGTTGTACGATCGGTGGCTGCTATAATGATTTGCCCAAATGATGAGTACTGGGGTAAAAAAGAAAAGCCTTCATCCTGTGTCCCAGATGTTGTGGGCCTGCATCTTTCATTAAATGTATTTAACAAAATGTTACCTAAATGCTGAACGCTATCTCTTGTGGAACCAGACAACAACCTGAAAACATTAAACTCCGCTGACATGCGTGCAAGTTATCAGCAGGGAGCAGGGCCGGACTGGCTACCGGTGGGTTGTGTGTGCTGCCGAGCTGGGGGCTGATTTCGTTGATGGGGACCTGCGTGTGCTGAACAAAGTTTGTTTTGCTTTTTTTTATTACAAACCGCACGCAGGTCACCATGAACAAAATCACCCCCCACCACAGAGAAATTAGCCACCAGCTCGGCAGCACACACAACCGCCCGGTAGCCAGTCCGGCCCTGAGCAGGGGCACACGTCCTGTCGTAAAACAGAGTCTTTAATTTCAGCTGCAGATTTATTTGATTACATGAAAATAAGTGATTTTCAAGAAGACGTGGGTTTTTCTATTTTCCTTTTGAAAAATCTGAGGAACAGCAAGTTAGAATGCTAATTTCATTTAATTTGCTCTGTTTACAACTACAGCAATCCGTTGCTGGCTGGTAACTGAAGCAGACGCTGAATATTATTAAAAACAAGAAGTATTTTTTTAAATAAAGAACGTGCATTTTAAGGTTGCTGTTCATGACAGACTAACTGCATTCTAATTTACTATCAAAATTCACGGTGGCATTTAAAGGTTCTTAGGTCTGGATTTAGAGAAGGGGGATAATTAAAAGTTCTCCAGTTAGTAAAGAGATTTCAAGATTCCCTTCACTGATCCACTTTCCTCTGGAGTTACAACTTCATCCAAAGACTGGAAGGTTTTCCAGTAGTACCCAAATTATTATTGTGAATCAATGTGCGTTAATGCCCCTTTATAACGAAAATCCTTTCCTGACAATTTTGCCTACCAAACTAGAGATATAAAACAAGCATTTGCATTGCAATAGGTCTCGCATCTGTGAGAGTAAGAGATATTACCATTGTAAGTGATAATGTTTTTTTACCTATGTGTTTTTATTTTAGAGTGCGGTGGATAGATATGGTGTGGAGTGGAATTATGTGGGTTGTATTGCAATTGTTAGGTCTGTAATTGTGTATTGTATATTATATAGTGCAAACTCAACCCAAAGGTATTGAAGTGCCTTACATGAACACCAGTTACATTGCACAAGGACACATCCACTTTTGGAAGGCATGAGGAGATTGAGTGATTTGCCTAGACAGGATGTTGAGCTGACCCCCGAGACTAGAACCTGGGTTCCCTGCTCCAAAGTCAGCAGCTCTGGCTGTTCTTTCAATGGAGAGGCCACTGTCATTAAGAGCGCCAGGTGGGGGGTTACCCCCCCCCCCCCCAAGAAAATTTTGAAAAAAAAGAAGAAAAATCGTGCATTTTCAAGAAAATTTGAGAAAGCAGGAAGGTTAATAAAGCAATTGTGAAAGTGCAGTTATTACATTAATAGATGGCATAACATAGATAGCTGCTTATTCAGTATAACCACAGAGCTTCATACATTCACTACCCATGGATGTGGCCTGCAGAGTGTCACGTGAAGTCTAGCGTACCCTCGTTCAAATGGAGTCCAATCTGCCCACCCCATGTCACTTGGTTCACAGCCTGCTTGACAAAGCATGCATCAGTCTTCTGATGCTCACTCTACTTGTTGGAATCTACATGAGATCGTGTTGAGTCCAGTCAGTGGCGAAGACCAGATCCCCCATAGGGTTTTGACTCTTACACAGTGTTACCTCATATCCACGCCACAGAATGAGACTCATGCAAGGTGTCCCCTCATGGCCACTCCTTGGGATGTCAATCAATCAATCAAAGAATTATAAAGCATGGTTCATACACTGCTACCTCATGCCCACTTCAAAGGGTGAGACTCCTACACAGTCTCAAGAGCGACAATCTGAGGGGAGGACATGGGGTGGTCCAGGGCAGGAGTAACATGCCATGGAGAGGTCACTGAGAGTCTCAGTGACCTCTCCATGGGATGTTACTCCTGCCCTGGACCACCCCATGTCCTCTCCTCAGATTGTCGCTCCTGCCCTGTACCACCCCATGTCCTCTCCTCAGAATGTCGCTCCTGCCCTGTACTAGCTCATGTCCACTCCTCACATTGTGACTTCAACCCTGTGCTATCTCATATCCACTCCCCAAGATGGGTTTCCTGCACCGCGAGACCTCATGACCCATCCTATGTGAAACAATTTTTTTTTTTTGCAGTTTTATATAGAACGAACTCGACCCGATGGTACAGGAGCAAAAGAAATGAGAGCAGCTGAAGCGTCTGACGCCATCTAGTAGCATAATTGTGTTGGTTGTGTCATCATTAATAAACAGACCAGACTTGCTCCAAAATTCATAAATACATTTTGCAGTATGGACATTGGGACCTGGAAAAGCATGGGGCCTGGGGAATAATGACCACCTGTACCCACCCCATGCCCCCTGTCCACCTTCCGACCACCCTGTCCTTTCATCTTTCTTCATAAAATATCAGAGGAGCATTGTACAGCCTTCATGGCTTGCCTCACATCTGTCTTCAATCTGCATTATTTATCTTTTTGGAGCAGTGGCCCCGGACACAATACTCTAGATGTTCTCTCCATTAGCAGACAATGTTCTTACTTACGGATTCAACCTGCAGGTGCGACCTCCACAACCAGGGCTGGATACACAGCATACAAGACAGGACATAAAAACATCATCCAATTCTACAGTTACAAGACTGCATGACTAAACTATTAAACCTGTTGGCAACATACTTGGTTAATTTTATAGTGGCTGGTTAACAATTTGGGAGCACAGGGACTTGCTGCATATTAAATAGGCACAGCTTCCATCCACTTGGCCAATGGCTAGACTGATAAACAGGGAACTAGTGACCTCCATAAGGGGAGGATTTCTGCTCAAGGGCAACACCCATACAGCACTATCCTATATATTTAATGTTTATGCATCTTCCAGATTCCTCGACCCACAGCATTGTGGCGTCTCCATCAGTAGCTGGGAAGGTTAATCTTGCAACCGACATCCTCCACAGGGAGCATTAAAAGACTAAATACTTCAAATATAAAAAAATAATTTTAAAACCATGTCAAATAATTACATGTGTACAAAATATTACTTATGAAAACAAAAGCCTCACTGACATGAAAATCAACATCTGTTTCAAGAATAACGACCATGACCTCAGCTAAAATTGGTAGAGACTATTTGCGACCTGCCGCGAAATTCCGGACTCTCGTATCTTACTTTAATTGCTCTATGCTTAAGAATCACATTTTCTTGAGAAAATTCACTGCCATAAAAATGCATGTTCAAGTACTATTTGTGAAGGACATCAAACATCACTGTGCGACACAAGAGATTTCAACGTAGCTTCTGTCCAGTGTAGACCCCCAATTACTATGAGCGCCATTAGCGCTTTCAAAAACTGGAGGTGATGCACATCTTCAAAGTATTAACACTGGAGTTAAAAAGCAATCTGGTGAAAGATGTCAGAATACATCTCAAAATCCAAGCTGACATTAAACAAAGTAACATTCTAGAATGCCTATAGCTAGTAGGTATTAGCGTTGCAAGCCTAGATAAAGAGATCGGATTTTCTTCTCCACACTGGACTGGCCACTTTAAGTGTGTGTAGTTCACCATTCTGAAACTCATGGTGTAAGGACACAGCCCATTGGATACGGAGCACTTCAACAGAAACCCAGATACATTTAACACACCTTTATAATATAATAATTCCAGATGACAAACTTTTTGTAACAGACTTAAAAATATAAACTGCCACAATATTGATCTTACATAAAAAACGACGTAACATTTTTTCGACTTTTATTTAATTCCCATTTCAGATAAACACACATCACAAAACTCATTAGGACATGGTTAACTTTTTCCTCTAATTCCAGCCTAGTCACACAATGCAGAACCCCAGCTAAATGCCACGTTTGCATCTTAACAGACAACACAATGAGACCAGCTCTCTATTACTTGCCCAGGGACTCTGGGATCAGCCATTCACAGATGTCAACGAATGTTTTCCTGTCTATCCAGTAAACCTACCACCAAACTATACATTAAACCTCAAAAGTAGTCAAAGATTGAGATCACAGTGAAAAATCTGAGTGTCCTGCTGATGATAGCCACCCAATAGCTGCCAATAGGCTATATGCCACCTAATATGCCGTCATCAAGAGCAACATTTATAGCTATGGACACTTTGTAACTTGATACATGTAGTTTTGTTTTTCTTTTTTAGAAGTGTTGTCAGGTAGCACCCGCATTGGCAGTGATGTTGGCAGAACTGGGTGAAAGTGTTGCAAACTAGGAAGCCACTTAGCAGATATGAAACCTTGCCTAATCCTTGAAATCCTAAATCCATCAACATCAATTGGTGATACGTGTTAAGGGTTACTTTTAATCTGACCTGTTTATGTTCAGACTACATGTATAGTAGTGCAATGAATCCCTTGCCTACAAATGGAATCAAGTAGCTTGCAGGCTCTGACAGTTTTAGTCCAGAGCTTTGACGTTTTCTAGGTCCACGTGGGAATAGCTTACTCCAGCCACTGTTTTTCATTAAATCTGGGACTTTCAGTCATGTGTATTCCTTTATAAAGCCAGGACAACAAGCACCAGAATGCAAAAAAAAACATGGACTGGATCAGCTACTCAGTCATGGAATTAGGACGTTTGAGAGCGCTGCAAGTGCTGCTCGCTAGATGTCCCATTGCTCTCTTCTCTCACTTGCCAATCGAACACACTGGCTACCAGAGGCAGCAGCCTTCTCTGCTGCTCTGAGTGCATCACATCTTAGACCGCCCTCCTTCCGATTGCCTCCTTGCTCTTTCCTGCTTTTAGAACTATCGTTTTCCTTGTGCTGTTTATGTAGAAGTAGTTCAACAAAAACACAACGTAATTACACTTGAAACACGTATTGGTTCAGAACTTCAGAAACGTCGCTAAAGGCGAGTTTATAGAAAGGGCAGGCTTTTTGGGATCACTGAAGCAGTAAATAGGCACGCTCCACTACTGATAGCTTGAAGTAGCTATCTGTAGTGGAAACGCAGCAGGTGCAGTAGCACCGCGCCCGGGGTTGCGAGGGACCGCAGCACTCAAATAATGGCTTTTAACCAAACAAGGGGCGCCTGGGCCTTTAGGGCCTACGCGCCCTTGCTACGCCACTGCACTTAGTTGTCAAACATACTGTCAGCTCCTCCGGCGCACACAACGTACTGTCTTACATAACGTCACAATGCGAACGCATATAATGCACTAACTGTGGCCTTACCTGTACCATGACGACGGTGAGGCGGGAGTCACACACACGGTCTGCTGCCTGCGCACGAGGCGAGCTCCAGCTCCAGGCTACACGTCACAGCGGCGGGCATCCCGAAATCACACAGTGATTGGCCTGCACTGGACCAGCCAATCCTGGCGCTGCATGCAGAGCCAGGATTGGCTAGGGGGGCACATTTGCTGCTCGCCCTGTCGCCCCTTGAAACCCGGGCTAGGCAGGCTAAGAAGTACCCCTGGGTCCCGCTGGGGAACTTTCAGTGCGCATGCTTGGGAAAGTTGGACCCCAACTTGCACTTGCGCACTACAGTCTGTCTGCTGCAGCCTGAGTGTACTGTCACTCAAGCTGCAGCAGGCCACCCCCCCTGCACATTCCGAAATCGCCGGGTGTGTCCCGGCGGCTGACTCGTAATGTTGTACACACTTCTGTTCTGTGAGTAATTTTATTGTAAGACGATTGCGGCCGCGATGCGGGTCCATGTGGCTGGTGAGGCTACGCCCCTATGCCCCAATGGACGCACCGCAGCTGGTATGGACTCTATCTTTTCTTATGTGGGCACAGGCGGAGAGTGTGGCACTGCATAGGGAGGACCCGTTGGGATTGCGCCAATACCCTGCAGCCTCCATCTGGGATGCAATTTTGGCAGGTGTCCGCACCCTCTCTAGCTGGGAAGTTATGTGAGTGATCCTGGCACATAGTGACCTGCAGGTAGCGTGGTGGATGGCTATTGTGTCTACGGACTGTCGCAATGCTACACAACTTTCCCTGTCTTCCTTGCACATGCACAAATATTTTCTTTCAAAATAACTGACACATCAGATACCTCACTGAGTAGACTGAGCAGGGGCAAAGTGGGGGTAGGAGCAGGGATTTATGGTTACAGACTCCAAATGTTATTGTTATTCTGCTTTTCATATAACTAAATATTTTCCACTCCACTGCTAAGGCATGACCTGATGGCCATTTTGAGACACATTCAGACTGTTTAATGCCCTAAAACTGGACACCAATCAATGGATCCTCAAGTGACAAATGTGACATGTATGTTTAATGAACACCCCTCTGATTTACCCTCACTACTTGTTAAAAACTGTATTTCCTAGTGTTGTGATATCACTTACAGGTTTTTAATGAGCTGTACATGAGACCACAATCTCACTTTCCTTTGTTGGACATGCTGTACACAAAATACATAAAACTTCAATAAAAAAGATTTTTTTTAAAAAAAGAGTGCTGCAGTGTTTCACTGGTCCCGTCACATTCATAAGCATTTTCATAAATTACTATTTTTTTTCCTTAGGTAGTCAAATCACTCTTTTTTAAAACATGAACTTGATGTTAAAATAGATAACATCCTATCTCTGTCTTTACTTACTGACAGGCTGTGCCTGTTAACCCTAGGGCCATTTCCTCAAATCAGCCTCCTCACTGTAATAACGAATGTATTTGACGTTGACGTTGTCATTCCTTATTAGAAAGTACATGCAGTGCAGCGGCCTCGCTTGCTATTTCATCTCTGTGCCTCTGCCTGTCAGTTTCACGGGATGCCACAAAACACCACACAGCACAGAATGATGGTTCCGTTAATATGCAGCGCTTCTATTCAAGCTGATGAATAAATTCACGTGTAGCTCCGTTGCACAGGCAGACCTTGCACGGGCACAAGATGCATATTTTAGCTCATTTAGAGGGCCTCGTCTGAGTCTTCGGGGACAGCGCTGCCACAAACTGAGTGACAGCTGAGCCTTATTCGGCGGAAGTCTCCGGCGCAGGTGGGAGTGATTGCAGTGTGTCACCCTGGATATATGAGCCTGCAGGTTATTACCACCAGGTACAAGTCTCAGACTGTAGCTGCCTCTTTCTTCCTGGCAGTGATCAATCTGTGGAAGAGCTCAGAAGCAAACTCGGAGAGCCCTTCTGGAGAAGGAAAGGTTAGGCATCACATTTAGTTATGACTAATAAGGTCATGTTTTAATTTAAGATGTCCCTCCGTGGAACATTAGGGCAGAATCCTGCTGCAAATTGGCATCTCGGCTACAGGAGAGGAAAGCCGAGCAAAATATATATCCCCTATTACAGCAGAGAAACATTATTGTTCTGTGGCATTATCAGTCGAATATCCTTCGGCATGGTGAAAGAAAGATGGGTCTTCAATTTGCATTAATAATTTACCGAGATTATTGGAGAAAAATCAGAACAAGTGAGCCATCTGCATAATCCTTTCAAGAGACATTGATTGAAATAGAAACTATATCAACAATGCACCGTATTTCATACTGGCTGCCAGCAAGACAGGACTCCTGCAGCATTTTAAGTACCAGTGTCTGACCATTAGTACAAAGGAGACACACTTTTTTAGGAAACCACAAAATCCAACATTTTTAGAATTTTAATATTTTTGAAAAGTTTTGTCGGAATGACTGGTTTAAATGAACACTGAAGCCTACTATTTTCATTTTATCTCTATACCGCGCCTGGAAAGCGTATCTTTTCTCTTCAGTGCTGTGCAGAAAAAAACTGTATGGAGTGATCAAAAGAACTTGCTACTGTCCTACTGAAATTTTCCAGTAATTAAGTGTGTAAAGGCTCTAATCAAACCTCTAGAGGAATGATGTCTGAATGTATTTTATGCGGCATTTCACGGTACTGGACTTGTGATCCAGCTTTCACCCAAGGGAAAAGTAACATTTAGAGGCTGGTAATTCCCATGACATTTTGAGAGGAAATCAGATACCTCTTCTGTGCGTGAAGCGTGGTTTCCATGGTTATACTAGGTAAGTTTGAAAGCTTGGGCTTCACCTGGTAGAACTGTGCTGGCCTTAAATCTATCTAGAGGAGGTGATGAGATCTTAACAGAAAGTGTACCGTGTTGTACATGTCGGTGAATATTAGTGGAATATCGATCTTATCCTTTCAATTTAAGCATTAAAAACATGTAACTTGAAAATGTTCCGCTACTGATGTTCTGATGGGGTCTGATTGTATGGGTAAATTTGTTTGACATATTTAGCAGACCTTTACTGAAAATGTGAAGAAAATGCCCTGATTGAAAAAGTAATAATAATAAATGCCACTTCTCTATATCAACGCGCTAGTCAGCGGTGTTTATTGTTAATACAAGGAACTTGAATCTCGGGAAGTGTGTGAGTGTTTTACATTTTAATGAAGGTACTGCATTTGGTCATGCTGCAAAGAATATTTTATTGTACAAAAAAATATAATAGCCTTTTCTGGTGTTTGCAAAATCAGCAATTAAATGATGGGCATTGGGCAAGAGGCTGCTAATTAAAGATAAAAGGATTAATCTTTTGTGGACTGCAATTTGGAAAATGGGCCTCTTCCACTCGTGTAATTCTTTCTTTTCCTGACCCAGTGTCCTGGTTTTCGCTGAAGCTTTCGTGTCTTTGTGGCTTGCAGGCAGTGGTAATGCTAGTCGGCTTGTTATGCAAACATTCCTCACAAAACATATGTAACAAATGCTCATTGACTTCCAGACACAGCCTTTTAATAATTGCCAATATAACAACATATGAGTGGGCATTCCCATTTCCCTTGTTTGACTCTCCTGTTTCCACTCTCGTATGGTGTGTTGTATCAGGTTAGTCTTGGCTGAATACTGCTGGGAAGGGGGAGGCAATGGGGCTCAAAACGGTCCAGGTTTATGTCCCTGACAAGTATTAAGAGGCAATTCAATCACAGGATGTAGGAAAGTAGTAGATGCAGAGGAAAGGACAACAATGGGGTTTCTGCCAGACAGGGATTTCTTTGTCAATTTTCTATCCTTCGTTGCCCTGAAAATAGCACCACCCAATAAAGATCCATCGGGCTATCCAGGGCAAGTTGACTATGTGGGGGACTGTCAAGGAACTACAAACAGAGAGAAAGACCAGGGAATAAGCTGCTATAGACTTGTATGAATTCACCTGTGGACAAATGGGGTCCATGAATCAGTTTTTAAAGAAACATAATATAATCTTTAGTATAACTAAAAGCCCACATTGCTCTTGCTCCAAGGTGTATCCTTATCCTGTTTAAGACTACAAATGCCCACCTCTCATAGCCCCTCCAAAACCTGGTTGCCAGTAACTGCTTGATTTATACTTGGTGTGAAACCCACAAAAAGGCAGCCACCATTGAGCATCCAAGACGAAAAAACGATACCCATTTTATATCACAGAATATGCCATTGAACAGTTAAGCCATCCCAGTTATTTCTTAGCGAACATATTTATAAATCCCCTATTGATATACTAGTAGTCCAAGAAAACAAAGCGTTTAAGCCCACTGGTTCTCAGGCATAATTTCATCCAAAGTATGGAAGAGGCAAACAGTTCTTGAATCACTGTTTGACAACAGTATGGGCACCAAAACCTACCAAAATTGGTCCAGAGGTATTTTCTTTCAAATCAATCATACAAATGTATGGGGTAGAACGTCTGATATTTTGTTAACAGTTCTAAAGGGAATATTATTATTATTATTATTATTATAAACCATTTTATAGCGCGCTCTACTACTGGGGAGTATCCTGGCGCGGGAGAGAGAAATGATAAAGAAAGCAAATACTTTTGGGCCAACCACAAAGCCTTTGAGCATTACTCCTTTGTAACTTCAAATAACAGTATACTCCCAGCAGTGAACTGGATAAATCAGAGAATCGTTAAATGAGAAGCAGAAAAGAGTGACGATCTTCAATACATTGTGTCACATTGTAAAACAACGTATACACCCTGTGGTAAGCAAACCAATTTTAGATAGTGGGTCAGGAAATATGTATTCGTCACAATCCATGAATTATTTAGCCAAGCACAAGAATTTCTGAGACATAAAATAAAATGCCATAAAACTTTCTGTCCTGTTCTCCCTAGAGTTTCTGTGCTATGCCACTCCCACTTTTCTGTAGTATCTGGTCTATATTCAAAGGCTCTTCCAATTACTGATTTATCAGTGCATGCCCAATATACTCAACAATTCTTGTTGCAAATGATATTGAGCCACTGTTTATAGTGAGATACTGATAACACTGACTCACTGAATGTAGGTAATAGGAGTATTAGTTGTCAGGGTGAACTACTAAACGCTCTAAATAAACGTGTGTTTGCACTCTGTTAGCATAGCACAAAGCAGTCAGACTTAAATTAAAAGCAATGTGTAAATTATTTATGCAGGACTCAAACAGTAATAAAGTTTAAATACTGCACAAGAAATATATCTAATCAGTTTAGATAAGTAGAGAATGTTTTAATAAATAAAGTAACACCAAATAAGTGGAACTGCAGACATTCATTTTTAAAGTTTCAACTAAAATCTGTGCCAAAAAGGATAAAGCAGTGATTATGGTTATCTTATGCTAGAAAGGTTCAAATTCACATATTCATGCTGACAGCAAAGGATCATTGTTTATATACAAGGTCGCGGTTCATCACTGAAGAAAGTTTATCTTCCTACTTAGAAATATTTATGGAAGAAAAGAGGCCTTTGACGACTTGTTGACAGGGCAAACTGCAATGTGGATCTGAAGTGAGGCTCGATGACAGCAGGTTACTGAAGAGCAGGGTCGCAGTGCAATCATCGACAAAGGTGGGAAAGATCTGAGTGAGCAAAGTCCAAAGTCTGTGCTGGGAAGGCCTTGGGGTCAGTTTGTCTGCTGCATGGTGTCAGTCCCGATAAAGCCACCTATGTTCAGACTTAGAAACTTTTCTGAATGTCATATCTCCTTTAGTGTGGCAAAACAACAAGTTGAGGCAGACCAGAGATTTAACATTGATGGCTGTGGTTTCAGTGGTTATCTTGGTCTCCATTGGTTCTCCAGGCATAAAGTTAGTAAAAAAGGTTTCAAGTCGTCCTTCATACAATTCGGGGACAGGAGTAGTATACTTTAACACCCTCCAAGAATTCAGGATCTGGGGGTGCCATCTGGGGATTAGAACTCACTCCAACAGAGGCCAGCTGCAAAGTCCAGGGCAGGTATAGTTGGGACTGGTCCACTGGGCAGTTTTAGGCAGAAAGTCCTCTGGAAGTTTGTTGTATCCCTGTAGCTCACACAGGACGTCACCAAACATACCCTTTGTAGTCACTTCCGGTATCCTGGGCTCAAGGCAAGCAGATCCAAACTTCCTTCAGGTGCTTCAGACAGCAGGGATTCCTCATAGGTCCATGATTGTTCTGAGAAGAGGCCTGTGGGGTCCACATTTATGCCCAGTGCTAGCTGTGTGTGGAGGACAAGCCTTTGCCCCCCTCCTAAACTAGTTCTGGTCAATTCCTCTACTCCCACTGGGTTTGGTGCCAGCCTCACTTGAAGGACAAAGGGGAGGCAGCCTTCTTTGTGGGTGACCTATAAGTTTTAAATAGGAAGGTGTATGGTTGGTAAAAGGTATGCCATGTTGAAAGCCACTAGGTAAGCTATGTTCTGGTATTAGTGAGCAGCTATTCATAAAGGGAAGTGTTTATGCTGCCTCTATGAACTTAGGGGTCAAATTGTCACTTTCATTAAGTTAATGGATGATTTAGACTTATATACTAACATTGCCAAGACACAATGTATGCTGTGTGGGAGGCAGACTTCCAAAATCAGACCAACCTCATTTCAGGGGAATAACATTGGAAGGATTTGAGGGTTCCCTTATTTGGGCATTACCTTTGACTCACAAAATAATTGGCTACCTTGTCTTGCAAACTATTGGTTCGCTTCAACCAGTCATGTGGGCACTGTTTAGGTTTACCGTTAGTGTTGACAACAAACCTATCCTACCCCTGCTGGAAGTAAATAAAATGAAGTGCTTCCCTGTCCTGACATATGGAGATGACACATAGGAATACCGCAAGTGTTTGAAACTACAAAAAGAGGGAAACACCTCTGTAAGGGGCTGCTATGTCTATGTCCAGCTAGTTCTAAGTTTTTGGTCCTGGAAGAATTGAATTTAGATTTCACTGAAGATTTTATCAAACTTGCTCTGCTCCTCTTATTGATGGCAGTCTGGAGCGACCAGCATACTGCCTTTAATTATGACGTGATTATAGATTGTTTAAACTTTGAGCACAGACATAAAAACCCATGGCTTCATTAGGTTAGGAGATCTGTGGAATCACTGGGTAGACCCGACTTGTTTAATTTCCCTCACATAATTGGCAAGGGTGGGCATGCAAAAGTTAAAGAACCATTCATTAAGCATGCCTAAGATACAAGAGAGAGTATGGCTTTGGGTAAATCAACCCTCAGAGATTACTAGGTCATAAAAATGATTGATGGGCCCGAGCCTTGACTTTCCTTTGTGAGAAACCGGTGGGAAATGACTCTTTTAACTAAGTTTGGTATAGGGTCCGTTAGAACCCATCTCTGTTTCCCAGCTGGCCAAATTGACCTGAGCTCCAAACAGATCTACTCTTATGATGGTATCTCCTCTCTGACATTAAAGCATTTTACTTTATTCTGCATTTCTATGATCCCTTAAATCGCAGGCACTAGTTGTTACCCGTCCTTATCCTTAAAACCCATGGTTTCCACCCACCAACACAGACCTGCCGTTCGAAGGTTTTCCTAGTCGCTTGTTCGATTTTCTGTAGGGGCATTTTTAAAACGTGCCCTGCAATGACACAAAATAATGAATTCTTAATATTTATTGTGTTTAATACAATACTTTTTTAAAACTCAACCTAATGCTATGCACTTTTAGACATGTTCTTTATCAATGAACCAGCAATCTATCCTTATGCAAATATGTATTTTTATTGTTTTATTCTTTTATGACTGGTAATAAATGTCATTTGCAATTTATTTTGTATTACTCTTTTATGATTATTTTCATAAATGAATAAAGATTTTCAACAACAACAAAAACTGGGAAGTAATATCAAATATAAATGATGTTGTCTCCAGGTTGGTCCGAGCTAAAAACATGAATACAGCACTCCTTTTAATATTTACTAGCAGCCCGCCCCAGCGTTGCTTGGGGCAGAAAGGGTCTGGGGGCAGCATTTTAGGCTTGCGTGCACTCCCGCCCCCGGCCCCCTCCCATCCCCTCCCGCCCCCTCCCGCCCGGCCTCCTCCCGCCCGTGTCCCGGAGAGCCTGATCCTTACCTCAGCCGCCGGTCGCGCTCCAGGCGCCCCGCCTGCACAGGCCGCCACTTCGCCCAGCAGCAAGCAGGGCCGCGGCAGTCCTCCCAGCAGGTCGCAATCTTCGGCGCCATTTCAGGAAGTGTTGCCAGGGAGCGCAAACGCAAATGATGTCATCACGCAGACGTCGCGGCCGGCGCTACTTGCAAGGGACTACTTTATTTTTATTTCAAAATTTTTTAAACAACGTATATGTTTTTTTTTAATAGCCTATGTCCTTCTGCTTGCCCTGAGGTTTCCAAAGATGTCTTGGGTGTTTTTATTGGTGGTGTACTTTTCGAGTTTACCTGGCTCAAAGGACACAGTTCTCTCTTTATAATAGTAGTATAGATTAAAAACCTGTCTGGTGAAGTCAGATTTTTAACAGTATCTGCCCAGCCTGTATTAGACCTCTTGAGGTGTGAGGGCTGCTTCCAGAGTGGTAGAAAGGCTTGGGTATGGGAGGTGTTTTGTTTCCTTGGCAGGAAGACTGTTTAGGGTGTACCCAGGAACTTAATTTGCTTCAAATGGGCTCTCTCTCTCTCTCACAAGTAAAAGTTGGGTGACAGCTCGAAGAGCCCCAGATTACTCCACCTACACAGGCTGACACCAAATCCAGTGGAGAAATGATTTCCCCTAAACTGGTTTGAAGTGAACAGAGATAAGGGGTTGGACTGCTCATTACCCTGGCCACAACTCTTGGTGGGCACACAGGCCCACACAAGGGAAGTAGTGTGTTCTCAGCTTGTATTATGAAGGTGAGGGGCACTGGGGAATGGTTTGCAGTAGCGGAAACAGAAAATTCTGCAAAAGTGTGTAGGCTTACACCTTAGAACTTCTACCCCTTTGGTAAGGAAGGATCCAGGAGTCACCACCATTGACTATCTGGTGCCAGGCATAAATGTGGTACTCCAAGTCACCTTCTTCAGAACACTTTCTCGACCTGTGACTGCTCAGAGATTTTCCACAGCAGCAAATTCAACTCAGCGGACCCAGGATGACAAGGTATCCTTGTTAAAATCATTGTGGAATACAGCCTGCAGCCGAGCCCCATCTGAGGACCCCGAGCGCCAAAAAAGAGACTAAATCCAAAGGTAGAAATCTTGAACAGATGAAGGTGCCAAACGTATATGACCAGGGAGATGACTTCCCTGGGTGCAAAATTCAAATTTCTCCAAAACCAATGGCTACAGGGGGACCTCATCCAATGCTTATTGGACTTTGTGAGAACTTCTGTGGATACAGACTGCTACCTTGTCGGGCTAAAGAATTTTGACTTCTAAAAAGAGGGAAACCAAGTAAAATCTGATTGGTATATCTGACCAGGGCTCCATCGCGCTTGGCTTCAAATCATACCAAGGTCTCAATCTACCCAAACCCTTGACTATCATTGGCGCTTTACTCTGTTTACCCTATCTTGACTTAAATCTTTTCAAGTTCATCTTTCCGATCCCGCTTATTGAATGTTGTTGTTTTGGCATCACTATGTTTTATATGAGTTTACTGCATTTTTCTAGTTTGGTTTGGGATTTTTTTGCATAGTCTTTTAACCTATTACTGTTTTGGTAATGCATAATTACTTTATACAATTCCCTAAGTTAAGTATTTTTGGTCTGTGGCAAATCTACCAGGAGATTGGGCTTAGGTTAATTTAGTGAATTTAGTGACTTTGAGGATTCACTATGACAAGAGTTGTGATTATGCCTTAAGGTGGGCAGTCACCCACCAAAATGATAACCACCTTTCTTGCTCAGAGCCAGTGAAAACACCGCTTGTTTCCGGTCCAGGGAAAGCATGGCTTGGCAGTTCGGGCTGGACTGTTCCCATGAGGCACAAGGTCAGACTGATTTGCATATGGCCATGTCTGAACTGGGGTGGCAGAGTGGGCTAAAGAACGGTGATGGATTAAACCCAGATCTGTTGACTGGGCCTGAGTGTTTGATTGGTTGAGATGCTCCGTCCATCACCACCCCCTTTTGTACCACTAGGAGGCTTTCAGCACTGATTGTGCCACGTACACAAGCAGCATTGCAACAAGGTCTCACGCCTGCCATTGCAGTGCCTGTGCGCAGTCTAGCACTGCCATGTCGCCTAGCACTGCCAATAGGTCTGCCAAGCGAGACCTATTGGCTATGCCAATGCTTGTTATATTCTGGGTTTGAAAATACCACTTTTAGAAAGTAGGTATTTTCTTTCCTGACCATCCAGTGTGTCTCTGCTAGGTTGTGTATTGACTGTCTGACTTTGGAGTGATAGGGGCTGGTAATGTACATTCTATTCGGACAGCAACATGGGGGGTTGAGATGTGTCCTGCCTTTCCACAGTGAGTCAGGGCTGGGCTGAATAGACCTGGGCTGCATTCAGAGTAGGGGGAGGAGATTTCTTTCACACCTGAATGGCCCTGGTCAGCCAAGGACAATGCTGTCTCCACCTCCTGCCAGGAAGCTGCACCTGAAATTTCAGAACTGGTTTCAGCTGGGCAAATAGTTTATTTGCACTAGAAACAAAGAGATTTACTGTATGAAAAGAGGGGCCCAGACCCCAGACATTTAGATAACTTCCGGGAATCAAGAGTAGCATTTGCCAAGGAGAAGAGCTAGAGAAACTGAGGAGGAATACTGCCCATGTGCTGTTAGCTGTCTGGTGTTGCCCCGCAGTGGCTACTTTCGGCCAAGGAAAGGGAAAAGGATGTAGCTGCTTGCCTTCTGTGTCCCCTGCTTGAAGAAGATCTCCAAGGGCTTGAAACTGAGCTTGCCTCCTGTTCAGAAGTCTCAGTGAAACAAAGACTTCACCACCAGCTCCCGTGAACTTCCTTGCTGGGAGTTGTGACTTACTAAGAGGTGCCTGCTTTTGTTTTGGACCTCTGAAGGCTGTTTGATCCTGGGAGCTGGAAAAGTAACGCAACTTCGAGAAGCGCGACACATCCGCACTTGTATCTGACGCATCGCCGAAGAAATCATCACAGCGCCTGCCCATGGCTCGCAAATCACTGCACGCTGCATCAAATACACAGATCTCCGAAATCGGATGTCACCGCACCAATTCCGACGCAAGCCCTGCTGTGCGGCTGCAAGAACCCACACATCGTCCCAGATCATCACATCGCATCGAGCCACCAGGTCTGTTGCATCGTTAGGGGACGCAGTAAGAAACTGATTCATCACCTCCCCTTTGCAGCAGTATGAAACCGACGTATCACCTCCCCCTGAACAAGGATCCAACACATCACCTTCCCTGACTGTAAGGAACCGACGCATCACCTTCCCTGTGACCCTTTTTGTTTGTGTGCGCGACGCATCCAAGGTACTTCGTCTGAAAAGTATCACATCTACAATTTGCTTTGAACCGAACTATTTCTACCAGTCATATTTTTATTACTTTATTTTGGATTTTTGTCATTTTGGTCTTGTTTAGTTTAGATACAGATGACTTATTTTTCTTAACTAGTGTGGAGTCCATTTGTAGTGTTTTCTCTGCATTACTGTATGTGTTCACAAATGCTTTGCACACTGCCTCTGAGATAAGCCTGTCTGCTCGTGCCAAGCTACCAAGGGGATGAGCAGGGGTTATTTTAAAAGTGTATCCCTCTTACTGTAACTAGGAGCCAGGGTCCCTATTTGGACAAAGGAACCTTCCTCTGTCAACTAGAGACCCCCATTTCTAACAGTTAGTGTCGGGGAAACGTCCTTTGGAATGAAGCCAGAATCACTCTGTGCCTTTACAGCACCGGCAATAGGACTAATGCGTCATTACCACACATACGTTCAGCACGCAAGTCATTACAACAATTTGCTTTAAGGGGGTGCATTGGTGGAATGGTGTTGGATTTTAAGTCGAACACCTTCCCTACTGTTGCACAGACTGGAGTTGGATTAGTAAATGATACTAATCAAAAGTCCAGCACCCTCCTAATGCAAGTTGGTATAACGGCTTGTGTGCTAAAGGAACGCGTCCTAATGACATGTTCGTTCTAATGACGGTGTTCTTAAGGCATGCGTGCAAAACGCAAGTGTGATTCCATCATACATTCTTGTGTTGAATTATGTGATTTAGATTTTAAATGTGTGGAGATAAATTATGTGGCATGCAACTGTGTTGATAGCTTTTCCTATATGTTTTTATTTTGTAGTATATGTGTGTGGTTGCTATGTGTTAGGTTTATACCTATTTGTTGCGAAGGGATGTTGAGTGAAGTTTTGTAAATTAGAGTAGAGTGGGGTGTTATGGAGTGGAGTGTACAATAGTGATGTTGATTTGAGGTGACTGGTATGGTGTGTTATGGATTAGCATGCTGTGTTTTGTAATATATGCAGTATATTGTTGTTTAGTTGAAGGGTGTAGTGTTATGCTGACAATACTTATGCTAGCAACTGACTATACAAGCATAGGTAGCCCATTTGAAGCTGAAAAACACTCCATAAAATGTTTAACTGCTACACATCCATAAAAGCAAACTTAAAGAGCACTAGGACAGAGATCCCACGGGTCTGTTCTCAGTTTTCATGCTCATGGAGAAGATCTTAGACTTCCAGCTTTCCTGTTATTTATAATTATTTCTTTAAAAGGTGAACTGTCTTTAATGGAATTTTGGAATTATAATATTGAAACCTTATTTACTATAACAGGTGAAGTACTAGATACCAGCGCACAGATCAGATAAGAATCCTGTGTTATGGAATCGCAGAAAGCCCAGGCAATTGGCATTGCGAGCTTGGATTCGGGAAAAGATTTAGAAGCCCTTTTAAACTTTATTCGTTTTTCAATCCCCATGCTTTTAATGTGCTGCAAAAAGAATGAAGATTAAAAAAGGATTGCATTGTCTCTTTTTAAACTTCAGGGTCGTTTGTCCCCACATCTGCCCCACGTGCCCCCACTCTTGTCCACTGTGTCTCCCCACCTTTTAAATCAAGAGAGGAGGGAATTCCTCATGTGAACCACATGTGTACGCCCATGCCGCTCATTTTAGGTGTCCTCTGGTCACACTAGCTGTGGCTGACTACAGAGCGCATCCACGTCAGTTTCCAAAGCGACGTCCAGGACTCTTGCACTTCTCACGTTGTCACCAAGACTACAGCTGCCCCATTTCTGTAAACAATGGCACGAGGGGGTAAACTGGCGGTGCTTTGCACTCAGAGTATTGCAAGAGCCGCAGCCACAGCATCCAGGACCATAGCGCCGGTAACCAAGGTTACAGAGTTGCGCTGGAGGTGAACCCATCAGCTTGTATCACCTTTTCTTCCCCTGGGCATGCCTTGTCACCGAAGCTGCGTTACTTTGAGACCAATCGGACTTCCTCTTGTTTAATTTTGCTTTGAAGGTGCTCTGCGATTTCCCTGTCCTGCGCTTCAAGGCTTGTGCTCACCAGGGCTGTGCCCGCAACTTGTGCCAGCATGGACAATTTGTGCACATAAGGCTATTCCTGCCTGCTGTATCGCCACTGTATACCCCCCAACCGAGTGCTCAGTAGTCGGTGCCTCCCGTCTTGGCTTTTTTCTATTCCGTGCCACCCTCAACCTTTGCTAGCCAACCTGTGCCCATGTCTATCTCTCCCTCTCAGATTGTTTCACCCCCAATGCCTCCAAACTCTGCCCCACCAGGGTCATTCACCTAGCCTGTCCTCCACCACCAGTGCTCTCCCACTGCCTGTGCTACACCAGCCACAGCAGTTTCTTCTGCACTTCTGTCCATGTTTTGCCCAGTTGCAAAAAACACAGTTGATGGACAGAACGTAGAACAATGTCATACATTCACCCCATGTTTTGCCCAGTGCAGCCTATACAACTTTGGCCTATGAACATTGCCTATGAACATTGCTTCAGTCGCTGCTTGGGGTGTGGAGGTGGGCAGTGCCCCCCTCATGTGAGTCTACCACATCCAGTACTAACCAGTTTCTCGTTCGAGTGCTCTTCGCCACTGGTATTTATTCTCACACCACTAGCTACTGACTATGATAATTTCGTTCAATTCAACAGATGTATTTATTGTGCCTCTAGTATGCGTGAAAGGGATGAAGAATGGCATGGGGTGAGAGGAAACTAGAGGGAATCACTGGGAGGGGCTGAGGGGTAGACCCCTCCTCCCACACACCTTCGAGTGGTGGTCCTTTGAATGAGCAGCTGAGCAACCTTTCTAAAGTCTACTGTATTCTTGGTCCCTAGGAGAGAAAGGAGTGGAACAGATTAGCCAGGCAAGAGGAGAAAGCTGCCCAGAGAGAGAAACATACGACACTGCATATATGCGATCTCACAGCTCAAGAGGCGTAAAGCGTGAGCATTATTTACAAAATGTGGCCCGTAGCAAGTGAGCTAGCCCGCTTCACGAAACAAACGACATATTCTTCGCAAGTGCACACCCGCTCGGCACCAAACAAATCTCAGAATAATAAGTACAATACTCCTTTCTTTCAAACACATATTCCACTCAGTACAGTTCTACAACTAGCACATTTGGAGTAAATGCACAACCCTAACCGCTCCCCACAAGAGCTTTGGCGCCTCATCAAATAAATATCACCAATATATCAATTGCACAAAAGTTTTCCCACACAACGTCTTACAAAACGATGCCCAACCACACCATCAAGATCAGTCTCCTGAGCTGACATGTCGGCGCTATAAAAGACACAGAAGACGAATAAATATGAACCTTGCACGATTGACCTGGTGAAATCCTTGTTTTTGTCAAAGGGTTTTCACAACCCATGCAGGGGCTCTGAGAAAGGCATTTATGATTGGTGAAAGATTGTTGACTATCTCCCGGCGGTGCACAAAGTAAGTCTACAGGAGTGTGTCAGCTGCCACTTTGAAGGACAGAAGTGTCTTTTAGTCTCTAATCCATTAGGATCACGTGTGTGTCAGGAGCCGACTTAGGCTGCACTCTTCCCGCTACTGACAACTCCTCTAACCACTAGCGTTATCCAGTAATACATGCTGTGTGCCTTAGAAATAATAGACAACAAACGGGAGGAGGGAGGAGGTAGTCATCACAGGCTGTTACAATCAAAGGGTAACAGTTTCCTTCAGGCTAACCTTAAATCGGAAGCAGTTTGAAATGTTTACACACCTTGTTGCTAAAAGAGAGAAGAGTGTGTGTGTGTGTGCACCAAGGAGTCTGTGGTGCTGTGAACTACTTGTATTGTTTCTCAACATGCTTTCAAAGACGTCAGTGCTGGTATAAACCAGGCACCAGATGGGTGAAAAGAGGCAGGGGCATCAAACACTGTAACAGGAGGAAGTGTGAAGGCACTTTAACGTAGTATGATGGCCAACAAAAAAGTTTTCTTAGTGAAATCGACAGGGAGGGACTGGGCACACAATTAGGGACAGTTAGAAAATTGCATCAAGAAAAAGAAAGTTTTAAAGACAAACACACCAAAGCATGAATGGCAATACACAGGCATGCTTAAAGCCCAGAGACTGATTACTACAGGTACTGCAGACAGCGCAAGCATTGCATAAGCTTGAGCTTGACCAAAAAAGGAAGGTGTACGCCGGCAAAACCTTTTTTTGTCAGGTCAAAACTGCACACTTGCTGCAATGGCAGGCCTGAGAGATATTTTAAAGGGCTAATTAAGTGGGCTGCACCCTCAGTGCTGAAGGCCCACTAGTAAGATTTAATTTACAGACCCTGGGTACATATTGTAGCACTTTATTAGGGGCTTATATGTAAATTAAATGCACCAGTCAGGTGTAGACCAATCTTATCATGTTTTAAGGAGTGAGTACACGCACTTTACTATTGGTTGGCAATGGAAAAAATGCTCAGAACCCTAAAGCCAACAAGAACAAATTTCAGGAACAGGAGGTGAATAGGCAAAATATTTGGGGGGATACCACCCTAGAGTGTGCCAGGTCCACCAGCCCTCTTTAGCATTATGGTGGTCATCACTGCCATTGTGTGGGCATTTCTTGCATACTGGTGGGCCTGCCATATTGCGGTTATTCTTGCCATATTGGACACATCCTTGGAATAATGATGGCCTTTGAGACATACTTATTGTAATATGTAGGATAATGATGGTGGCATAAGGTTCTCTTTGGATTATTATGAGCATCTTTAGTATAACACTGATCCACCCAGCAATAGTGGTGGAAACATGGTATAATATAGATCCTGGCCTGTGGATGGCAAATTATGTTATACGGTGACCATCATTTGCATCTGATAGGCTCATGGGCAAGCATGTAGCATCAATAAGTAAATCATACCTAGTCCCCTACTATCATAGGGTTTTTGTACAAGTAATGGAAGGTGATCATTATGGTTACAATGTTTTTTTGGGATGAGTGGGCAAAGGGAGCCATCTTTGCTTCCATGGAAATTTGTCTTCATACGAATTTTGCGGTATACCACTGAGGAGGAGATGCAAGGGTAAGATCAACGTCTTCAGTTGCTTCTCAGACCGTTTTCATTCTTGACACATTGTTATGTATTTCTCTACCAATTCATTTAATCCTATGAATTGCATACAATAGCCAGCGTCATAAATCTTTAATGCTAGGATCCTAGCTGCTGTGTGTTGTTTTTTTCATTTTAGTTATGGCATTATTGCTTTGCATTTCCTGGTGACATTGTTTACAGAATAAATACTTGCTGCTTTTGGCAGTTTATTCACCTAGATAGGTACATGTTGGCTGTTCCCAAAATTGAATTGTCAGTTTTATTTTAGCATATCCTGTAAGACAGTCATTGGGCTCGGCCAAAGTATGAAATCCCTGCACAAGGGAAACTTTAGTGAGCTTTGGTACATCTTTGCTTGTCATTAACTATCAAGAGAAAGGGTATGCAGTTCCTAGTAAAGAAGGGTTGGAAGGGAGAGCGAGGTGACTCAAGAAGCCCCTAACTACACACTGGTAGTGTTGGTGAGAAAGGGGGGGAATGGGAAGTCCTTCCTTTCAGAATAAGTGCCCTCACACACCCAGCCCACTGGGTGTCATGCTTCATCATTGGGTATGCTCCTCGTCGGGTCGGCGCTTCAATACCGGATGGGCACCATTTGCAGGGGCTCTTTGCAGAGATCTTTTATTCCTAGCCGTATGGTGCAGTGGGTGTGAGGGGCCCTAGTAGTGTAGGAATGCTAAAGTGTCAATTAAAACAGGGAATGGAAGAGTCAGGGAAAATAGACTTTAATAGTCCTGCCTTCCCCCTGGTTAAAAATGGAGTTGGCGACTCACTGCAATAATGCTGCAGGGTGTTGTGCTCAGTCTCGTTTGGTCAACATGTTTCTTGCCAGTTAAATCAGGACGATCTAGTGGCAATTCTTCAGGACCTAGAAAAAAGTAACTCTACACTAAAAAAGAATATGTAAAATGGTTTGCTAGCCTAACTGTAAAGAGTGACACCAAGAGGTGAAGTACATGCTGGTGCAGCAGCCAATCAATAACGAGGTTTCAATTGGCCCCTTCAAATCGCGGTAGGTGACGGACACAGAGAGGTATTGGTGTCCAAAGAACTGCGTCCAGTAGACGTGTGACCTACCTCGCACTCCCGGACGCGGTGCCCGTCGGGTATTGCCGCGCCGACCCGACGAGGAGCATGCCCGGTGATGAAGCATGACACCCAGCAGGCTCGATGTGTGAGGGCACTTATTCCAAAAGGAAGTACTTCCCAGCCCCCCCCCCCATTTCTCACCAACACTACCAGGGTGTAGTTAGGTTGGAATGTATGTACACTCATGCATTCAGTTGGATTGTTGTTCCACTGCTGTGCTCCCTTCACCAGTCAGCCGTCAACGGCCAGTGAATGAACACAGCGGTGGATTTCAAGAGGTGTTGAAAGAGATGAAGGTTGTAGTGGTTATATGTCTATGAGAGATGAAGAAGTGGTGAATGGAATACAGGGATGCAGGGTTGATTGTCAACATGGAACCGGAATGAGTGAGAGAAATTGTATTCAAAGCTGTACTAAGGGTGGCAGGAGCAGGGTGGTGACAAGAATACCCAGTCTCAAGAGACCACCTGGTTATCTGCGAGATTATATAAAGTAATTTCAACTGTGTACCCATTTTCGCATGCACTTTTCCAGTGATTTCTGTTGTATTCACATTCACGCGCCTGGGTATGTGTTTATATGTTCATATCATATTTCTTGTGTTTTACCAATGGGGGGTGGAGGGGTGTTATAATTGGACTCGTTGATGTTTTCCTAAGAACTCAGTAATGTCTTTCTAAAAAGTGTAACGAGAGAGAGTGTGTTACAATCTAGATTTAGTGTCATGTTGATTTCCTTCCAATGTTGTAATGTATGTACACTCATGCGTTTTGTTGGATTGTTGATCCACCACAGTGCTCCCTTCACCAGTCAGCCGTCAACTGCCGGTGAACGGATCGCCACAGTGGATTTCAAGGTGCAGAAAGGGACAAAGGCTGTAGTGGCTATATGTCAATGAGAGATAAAGAAATGGTGAATGGAATACAGGGATGCAGGGCTCCTATTATCTTTCTTGTGTTTATCCAAGGGATATGTGCGGGGCACAAGTCCTAAAAAAAGAAGTGGGAGGACGCTGACGTCACAACAGGAAGTAACGTCACGAAATGTGACTTGCACCATCAGACTCATTGCCTCCCCTCGCTCACCCCTTAAATGCGATTGCGTCAGAGAAGCCAGCGCGTGAGCAGCGCTCTGAATGGGCTCCGATCTCGCCCCAGAGAGGCCAAAGAGTGAATGTGTGGCTCCATCTGCTCCAGCTCTCGAGCTTCCGGTAAAATAAGTGGAGGGACGCCGTTTACCCGCGTGGTACCCCAACTCGAGCCCTGGGTATGTGTATACTTGGATTCGTTGATATTTTCCTAAGAACTCATTAATGTTTTCCTCAAAAGTGTAACAAGAAGGGATGTGTTACAATCTAGATTTAGTGTCATGTTGATGTTCCTTCCAAAGTTGTAATGTATGTACACTCATGAGTTCTGTTGGATTGTTGATCCATGCGGCGTTCCGTTCACCGGAAGTTGACTTGAAACAGCTGCCAGCGTCTGCAGTCATTACCACACTGACTGTGCAGTTGAGCAAACACCAAACATTAATCCTACTGTTTGTAGAAAGAGAATAATCATCTCTGCTTTTGCAGTCAAACATTTTCATAACTTATTTCAACAGATAAAATACATAGCAAACCGGAATATATCAGCGCTGTCAAAATAACGTTTCATATCAATAACTATATTTGCAGTGGGAACAAATGTGTGTAAAAGGTTTTTTTTAAAAAACGATTTTACAGCTTTCCAGTTTTTGGGCAGCTAAACATTACACTACATTAGCATTTGATCATATATTTGCTTTAAGCAAGATGGTAGGCTAAGTTCAAATATTCAATCACACCTCTCCCGAGGGAGCTTACAGTGTTGTGTAATATGCAGATGCGAATGGGTGAATTCTATTTCCTTGGGAAATAAATCTACACTAATAATTTCGGAAATTGCTAAGCCACATTAATCACTCAAGGATATACCTTCAAATTTATTTTTCCAATTTCTGTCTCGGTAGAACAACTTTTTAAGCTGCAGCGTTTAGTTTTAGGCCTCGGCTGCAGTTTTACATTTACCCACTGTTAGAATGTTATTGATTATAAGTCAACACAAAGCTATCACATGAGACTACAGATTATTGAACCAATACACTGATCTATAGAATTAAATGGCATTACAAGTTATTTCCTACCGGTGCTGTAAATTCGCCTTGTGTTCGTGGCCTGTCTAGTTATAATATTTTTTAACTTTCACTTCTGCGCAATTGTAAAACACAACAATCTAAACTTTTGGATACAGCTAATGACAATATCTTTGTAAGAATTACATTTCAAAATTTGTCTAACTTAATTACCGGGAGGCAAGTTAGATTAAATGGTTTTTAATCTCAGTCCACACAGAAAAGAGATGCATATTCATGAGTTGAAGATTACTACGAAAATGTTTAGGGGCATCGTTGATTTGTAATTTTCAAGCAGAACATTTTGGCGAAATGTAGACATATTTACAAGGAAATGACAGAGTGTGGAGCTAGGGCAAATTTTGCAACACCATACTTTGCCATTTCCAACATGCAGGAATGCGCCGTATTTACAACATTAGGCCACACCCCTGTGTTTTCCCTAGAGCTGGTGCTAAAAATAGCTGCCTACCCCCAGCACAGACACCCTTGCACCATAGTGTAAGGGTGCCTGTGTTGCAGGGAATTATTCTTTATGTTCAGCTCACATAGAAGAAGCAAATCGCCATTATTTATTGTTTATGTGCAGGAAGGGACACCTTCCTGCACGTAAACAATCATTAGTGGCATTTTGTTCTTTCTATGTGTGCTGCAGAAAAACCAAACAAAAGGGGAAATACAAGTATTTTACCTCCTTGCACCATTCTAACGCCTGCTATTGCATGGCGTTAGTTTTTGTCACTGCCTCAGATTTACACCTCCTTGTAAATCTGGAGCAACGTCAAAAAGCAATGAGTGTTTTGTGCTGGAGTGCCAACTGCAACACCCACTGCATGGCTCTTTCATGCAGATACCTGTGTGAAAGTGTACCACATTTACAATGCAGCCTTAAGCCACTTTGTAAATATGGTGCAGAGCAATGCGCCACCAGAACGTCAAAAAAGGTGATGTTCCAGTGATTCCCTTGTAAACATGCCCCTAAGTTCTCTAATACTGCAAGACCTAAGTTAATTAAGTGACTTTGCAGAATTGTGTGCTGGTGTTTGTATGTATGTCCACTATTTGTAGAGCAAAAGTCTAGTTAGAAAGCAATGGAACGCTGAACGAGAGTGGGATCCCTAATTTGTGATACAGGACCTTTCAAAATGATGCAGGATGTTGTGGGTCGCGATTACTATTGTGTGGAGATGTAGGGGCAGAATTGCTAGATTCTCACGAGGCACAGTGCTGCAGCCTCAAATGCAGCGCTGAACTGCCTGAAAAGGAGAGAATAGGAGAGCGCCACATTTCCAGAAATGTGGCCCTCTCCTCCCCTCTCTCTAGCACTAGTACAGAAATATGCTGCTGTGCACCACGGACAAACCTTTGCACAGATTCTCTTATGCACCCACTCACACCCCATTATAACCTTTCATACACCCCCTCCAACTTCTACACTAGCATTCTTAAAACCATTGACATACCCATATAAGTACTTACACACCCACTCACTGATTCATAGGTCTACACACACATTCACTCACACATCCACTCAGTTACCTATACACCCACTCATACTGCACCTCACTGAGTAATACAGCTGCTGATATATCCACTCATACACCCATACTGGCATTCACACAGTCATTCATTCATAGCGCTACTCACACACTTAGCCACTCACCTATAGAGTCAATCACACAACCATTTATTCACCTATGTAGTTATACACCCACCCACTCATTTATTCTTACAGATACTAACACATACTCACTAACGCATTACGCCACTCTCACAGGCACCTAGTTACACATAGTCACTTATATACTCCAACACTCACCTATACTGCCTTCCACATATGCAGTTACTCACCCATATACCACTGACACATCCATTCACTCACCGACACAGCCATACACACTCAGTCACTTATACAGCCTTTCTCTTTCACACACTCACTAACTCATACTCCCACTAACTCACCCACTCACTCACTCATCCATACAACACTCACACACCCTTTCACCCACCCACACAGACACTCTGTCGCCCATACAGGTACTCAGACAACCAATCACTCACCAATACAGAAACTCACGCACCCACTCACACACCCATACAGCCACTTTAACACCAACTGATAGACAGACACAGACATTCGAACAATCAGTCACTCACCCATATATTCTCTGAGACACCTAATCACTCACTTATACAGTCAGTCATGCACCCACTGAATCATCCATACAGGCACTTATTCATCAATACACCTTGGTATATTTATATAACACTCATAAACATTTTTTTAAACACTCAGAGTCAATGGCTCATGTTATCAGTGATGTCATTTGAGATCTCATCAGTGATGTCACTGACCATGTCATGAGTGATGTAATATGTGGGGTCTTAAACAGTGCGTGAGTTATAGTTAGCTTAGCTAACAATAACTGCTGAATTTTCTCTGCTTTTGTGCATGTGAAATATGAGCCCAACTATAACATCCCTGTAACCTTTGGGTTTTTTCAATGAATTTCTAATGTTTTTTTTTAATTCTATTTCCTAACTATATTGTCCCTGTAACCTTTGGTTTTTCAGTGAAAAAAGAAAAAAAATATATATATATAGTCTGCTGAGAAGGAACTTTGGACGCTGAACCGTCTCTTCACGGAAGGGCCCGCGACCATATGTCATGAATTATCCAAATTCAAGGTACAACTTTAATTATTGTTGCCTGCGGTTCCGACCGGTCACAAGAGGCTTGGCGAGGAAAGGCGTACACAGCGTTTGTGGCAATTGACATTGTAGCGGACAAAATTCTAAACGCCACTAACAGCATTAAAAACATCATGGAAATGTGCTGCAAATTAAATGAACTTCATTACAACTTTAAAACATCACCTTCTAAGTACGGCGTAGTCCTGTTTCAACTGGCACACATTGGGAACTGACCAATCAAGAGATATATGCTTCTCTTTAAAAAAACGGAGCGCTGTGTATGAACGATCGACACTTTGAACACCTTGAGCACTGATGAAAGCCCACTGCTGAAACGCGTCTGCGAAATAAAGGGTCTGCTGAGAAGGAACTTGGAGCGTTACACCTTACAGACGCTGAACCGTCTCTTCACGGAAGGGCCCGCGACCATATGTCATGAATTATCCAAATTCAAGGTACAACTTTAATTATTGTTGCCTGCGGTTCCGACCTGTCACAAGAGGCTTGGCGAGGAAAGGCGTACACAGCGTTTGTGGCAATTGACATTGCAGCGGACAAAATTCTAAACGCCACTAACAGCATTAAAAACATCATGGAAATGTGCTGCAAATTAAATGAACTTCATTAAAACTTTAAAACATCACCTTCTAAGTACGGCGTAGTCCTGTTTCAACTGTCACACATTGGGAACTGACCAATCAAGAGAGATATGCTTCTCTTTAAAAAAACGGCGCGCTGTGTATGAACGATCGACACTTTGAACACCTTGAGCACTGATGAAGGCCCACTGCTGAAACGCGTCTGCGAAATAAAGGTGTTTTAAAACTTTTCCGGAGTGCCCGTGTGTGCTGTACCTTGCATACGTTGGAGTTCATATATATATATATATATATACAACCCTAAATCTGTACTCAGCTAAAGTGCAACACTACTAGAAATATTGAATCAAAAATGATTTACCAAATGAAACTTTCTTGCTGTCATACTTCATTACCTGCTACACATGGCGATATCTTCCTGTAGCTCACGCTCCACCAACTTTTTCTGTATATTCAACACTTTTTCATTTTTCTTCATGCTAAGACTCCTCTTTAATTGACATTTTCTCGATGTTCCTATTTTTAGTTTACATTTCGTTTTATCACCTGCGTTTTAGTGCTCATTCCAGTAGCTAAGCACACAACAGTGTCATCAGTTTTCTCACTCATTCCAAAGCCCTCAGGACATAATTAACAAACTTCTTAACAATAATTTCAAATGTAGATTTGCTAACAATATCTATGTTGAAATTCTAATACAGGGTGCATCTGCATTGTGCCAATTAACTTAATTCTAGCTCTATGAATTCCCTTTTAGAAGATTCAAATACCAGAGAAGTAAAGCACAGCTAACCCATACTCAACAGCAATGATAGGAAGATATTTGAATGAGTGATGTTTAGGTACATTCTCAAAGACCCAGTGATATTTTAGGAATTTTGGGGAAAAGCCAGACTTTAGTGGTCCCTGTTCAGAACACTTTTGCATTTTATTACCCATTTCCTACCCATTATTGGCAAAGGCCATTAGAAAAAGAGACATCAAAATTATCAAATGAGGCTCTAGAAAGATATGCAGTTCAAAGGGATTGTTTTTCTTTCTGTCCAGAAATCTTGGAACTTGATGTAGTTATCCTCTTATGATGCAAATTAAACAAAGTTGTTTTTAGATTTTGCCTGATAGTATACACTGTATCAAATGTAGCACATATACAGTTTGTCAAATTACAAGTGCAAATTACAAATTACAGTTATAACCTATAGCACTCGTAATATATAACAAATAGGATATCGGCTACTTTTGTGATGGAGTAACCCATTTGTCAAACTCCAAAGGCGAAACGTTTTTTTCCTAAGCACTTTCCTGGTGAGCTCTCTGAAGAAGATATTAAGCTGTAAGGAACATAAGCAGGATTTCATCAGAGAAAATGTAGCCTCAACTCCCTACATAAATTAGTAACTAGCAGGTAATTTTCAAAAAAGGTTTGCTCTTGACGGGGGTTTCACTAGCCAACATCCCTGCAGCATTCCACACTGGTCCCTGTTTAGAACATTTTGACAGAATGTATTTAGATTAGTTTGTTTTTGTCCATCCAGGACATTTATCATCCCAGTACCCAGCCATCACAACAGTAAACATAGTGAAATCACATCGTTCATGAGAGTAACTTACTACTGTTACAGAAACTGTTTGAAACCCTTCTCCTATGCCAGCCTATATCATATTTGATCAAAATATTGTTTGCAGTTGCGATGGGTACCACACCTCTGAAAACATGTGAGCATCCCTGTCTACATCTGTTTACGTCTAAACACTACAGGCACCAGAATATCAGCCTTATTAACATTCATAGCAAGATTGTTATAACTCCGACTTAATTCTAAGTCATTTGTCAACCTAATGGAGAATCGTTAGAGGAGGTAGATCTAACATCATGTGGTGTTGGAAGGTTCTCTGGACTTGTGTGACTTTGCAAGTTGTCAAATGGTACTAGTCTGTCTCTTGCTTATATCAAATTAAAGGATGTGCTTGAGTAACTTTGAGGACACATAAAGATTTCACAAGCGGGACAGAAGGGCCACTGTCCATGCTTTTATGCAAGTAAAATCACTCAGTGGGACTTTCTTAGACAGGCAACACAAAATACAAATGCTGTAGCAGAGGACTATTAAACACAATGGTGAAAACACTTTACTAGAAAATATGTTGTCCTTGCCTTTTTCATGTCTATGCGATAGGTAAAATTGATTTTAGATAGAATTTCAGAAACCAAAATATTGTGGCAAAAAATACCTAGTCAAGAATATCAAAAACAAAAATATTGTGAAGGTAAGTTTCTATCAGATACTAAGTGTTACTATATATAACTCAATATATATGTACTATGCCAATATATATATATATATATATATATATATATATATATATATATATCTCTTCAAGGTATGTAGATGTGGAGTTTATAATAGTAAATCTTTACTTACTTATTCACACTTACCTTCTTGATATTTTGGCCCCCGATATTTTGACACATTATTCTCTCCATAACACACAACGATAGGCCTGTCACCCAAGACACTCTTAAGAAATTACTAATATGGCATGGATAATGGTGATACAAATAAACTTTATGTTTTATCACCACCCCTCAGTTTTTCTGGTGATTCAAATGCAGCCAAGTGTCAAACATTAATGCGGTACACACACGGAGAACTATCAATCTGTCGTGATACCAACACCCACCAGACGCTACTTGTGGAAAAAGTGTGGAAAAGAGAGTGAGCCCCTCACGGAAGAACCGCCAATCGGGTTATCTGACTCACAATTGCCAGTATACCCAATTATCATCATTGGTGACTCACTCTCATAACAGTGGGAAATGGGAACAGAAAAAGACTAACGACATGTAACAGTGTTTTTTCGATATCAGCCCCACAATCTGCTGATAGTTCCTATCAAAACAAGTCAACGTATTGCCCTTGCTATACTTTTGTACACATATAACACAAACCACAAAACCAAGAAACCCCCAGTGAGAAAGAAACGTGAATCTCACACAGTTAAAACAGAAGAGTTCACTGGCCACTCATGATTTATTCTGGGCTGTGAATCCTTCTAACATAAAAATGACTCACACCATATATACTCTTAGGTGGGTCATAATCGCCAACATGTTTCGTTGCTTGTACTTTCTGCAACTTCTTCAGGGCAAATAGGGGTTGCCCACTGTTATTGCCACTGTATTTCAAAACACACCTGTGATGGAAAACACGACAGATTTACCAAATAAAATGAGCCACAGGTTAAAAACTTCCCATATTCACTGATGAATTTAAGTTTTAAACATAATCCAAGACTGTGGTACTTAAAACAGATATCAATGCACATAATCACCTGGGGTTAGCGTTTCTCACGCATACCTGCTACCCCTAAAATCAGTATGCCCGTGTCCTCAAGAGATCACGTGTTGGTTACGAAAACCCGCTATCGTCGGGTGTCCTGCACACAGAAACAAGGAGAAGAGCCGATTTTAATTAAAATGACGCTCCACCGTCAACTACCACACAACCCCCCGCACATTACGTAAGGCAGTACTTGTAGTTAGATTTTGGGGCAACAAATGTTTGCACGAAGAAAAATTATTATTATTTACATTGTGCCCTTCTCAATGAAGAACGACCGGTCATCGCCCCTATCAAAGCCCGGAAACCCCCCTCATTCATTACTCGTTTCCAGTCGCCTCGCCAGGTCAATGGCAAGGAGCTTACCCACGCTGGATCATCGGCACTGCCGAGTATCAACCGCGCCCCGTCCCGACTCCAACCTGCCGGATATCAAAGGACGCGTGATGACGTACGAGCCCTCGCGAGTCATATGACACAGTTACTGCCCGTGTGGCGGCCATCTTGTAGTGTGTTCCGCAAACTCACGTAATGGGCAAAGAACACTTCTAAGTAAAGCAAAACATTGCTGAACATCATTAGAGGGCTGGGATGGAGGAGATAATCTGCCATATATTCATGGGGAACTGCTCCTAGGGGGGCAAACAAAACTATTTACAGAAACTGAAACACTATTATCGTGTGTTCCACAAACTCAGGTAATGGGCACAGAACACTTCTGAGGAAAGCCAAACATTGCTGAACATCATTAGAGGGCTAGGAGGGAGGAAATAATCTGCCATATAATCATGGGGAACTGCTCCTAGGAGGGCAAACCAGACTATTTACAGCAAATGAAACACAATTATTTTTGTTATAGAAATGAAAATAAAACACGTCTACTCCCCAAGTGTGAACATATATGTCAAAGAGATCGAATAATCACAGGGGTCACATATGGGTGATATAAGCTGTACTCTATGTCTTGTACACTCAGGCAATGGTGTCCCCAGGCTGCAAAATCCGCTGGTCAAAGATATACATAATCCTATAGGATCATCGTTTGGTAATTTTGTTCCATTCAATGAGGTCGTTCAACCCCTCACGGTCGACCTGTTCCTGATAGATCCAGCGAGCTTCCTTTCTCGCCAAAATGCTTTCTACATTATGACTCTCGCACATCACCCTTTCAAGTACAACCCACTCCAGATCTTTTGGATCATGTCCCATATCATTGAAGTGTTGCACTAATCTCGTTGTCAATTTTTTCGCCCTGATGGTGCTAAGGTGTTCTTGAATGCGGACTTTCACCTTTCTAGATGTAAGTCCAATGTAGTGCATTCTCAGAAGAGCAAATAGCCTTAATATTGTCCGGCCCTTCTCTCCTACCCGATGTCCCATTGGTGCCTAGCTCTACAGCACGGGAGGAATGGGACAAACTGTCGACACTTAAAAAACGGCAGATTAGAGTAGCTCTGCATGGAGCTCTGATGACAGAGTACTTGCGGGCAGGAGCAGCCCCACCAAGTCTAATAGTTAAACTTGAACCGAAGATCTTTTTGGAGGACAGGCAGTTCCGTGTGGATTGGAGCTACATTTCTAATAAATGCACACGGGACTGGCTGATCCTCATTATTAACACCGCTAAAAGACTCAGTGATGAGTTGCTGAAAGAGATACTAGAGCTGGAAGAAAACATAAAGGGAAATTCAGTAATCACTGATGCAAAAGAACAACTTGAAAGGATCCAAAGTGACTTGGCCGACTACAAAACTTACATGGTCAACCAAAAGATAAGGGGGCTTAAAAAGAATTTGGAGAGGTTCACTCACGCATGGGCCTTTCCATATACTGAGGATCAATATTACGACACCCAGATAGATCAGTCGAGGCAATCAAACTTCCAAAAAAGAGGGCAGTACCCACAGCGAGGGGGTAATAGACAACAACAGCGACGAACACCTAACAACTGGGTGTTCGATAATACTAGTAGTGAGGAGGAGGACGCACCTACCAACCAGGCCCCTCAGAATACCAACAGGGTGAATTTTGCACCAGAAACAAGGACAGACGAAGACCTAGGCGCACTATTGCGGTCTTTTTTAGGCCAAAACCAGGGAGGTCCACGGGGTGGCGGAAATCAAACCTTCCGAGGGAAAGGCAAAGGCAGGGGCAGAGGACAATTCCAGCCCAACTGGCAACAATACTCCCCTCGGGTAACCCGCCAGAGGGGCAGAACAACCCAGCCATGAGTTCCGATGAAATACAAATAGTACCCAATGACATCGTGGTGAACCTGTCTGATCATGTGTTGACGTCGGCAGAAGTGATGGTTTTAAATAAGGGGTTGGGGTTTGTGCCAACTCCCCGACATGACGCCTTTACCTGTAGACTAGAACTACACGAAATGATGAGGAAAATCAAATTGCACAAGTTCTTCACTGACAAAGATAAGGTGAACCAATCACTGTTCAGTACGGATCTCCGTCGCCCTTCCAATTTCTGTCCACCCAGTGGTTCATTGGGTCCTGAGGTGGCAGTTTTTGAACAGAAAGTGCTTCACGATGTGGCCACCTTGGAGCAAGTCCCCCAAGTACATCAGGGTTGGTTGTAATATGAACAAATCAGACTGGCAAGCGGTGAAATCCCTTCAAGACAATACACTGTTAACCATCAAACAGGCTGACAAGGGGGGTGCGGTCGTTGTGCTAAATACATGCGATTATGAGGCAGAAGTACTAAGGTTACTGAGTGTACGCGCCAATTATCACCCCCTCGCCAGAGATCCTACACCTGATCTACTGGAATTGATTACCAGCATGGTGGCAGATGCTTTAGGGAAGAAGTGGATAACACCCAAAGAGGCAGACTTTATTGTCAACAAAAAGTCTCGCATTCCGGCGTTCTACATCTTGCCGAAGATCCACAAACCCCAGAGGCCACCCCCGGGACGCCCTATAGTGTCAGGCATCCAGTCAGTTTTGGAGCCCCTGTCGCAGTTTGCGGACTTTTTTCTGCGTGAAGCAGTGGTTACCCAGGAGTCCTATGTTCAGGACACGACTGACATTCTGAATATCCTTGAGGGAGTTCATTTTGACCCTGAGTCACAGCTGCTAGTTACCATCGATATTGAGTCACTCTACACCAGTATCCCCCAGGATGCCACGCTGGTGGCAGCGGCACGGGCCCTGGGGGAACTGGAGTGGTTCTATGACACGCCCATCACGTTTGTCATGCAGTGCATTGAGCTTGCATTGACAAAAAATTTCTTTGAGTATAAGAATCAACTATACTTACAGGTGTCTGGGACATCCATGGGGGCCACTTTTGCCCCAAGTCTGGCCTGCATTTATGTGGGCCAGTTTGAGGTGAATGTGGTCCTCCATCGGAACAACAACCCCTTCAGGGAACATATCTCCCTATGGAGGAGGTATATTGATGACGTCCTCTGTATCTGGACAGGTACAGAGGACCACCTTCTGGAATTCCTCTCATGGCTTAACCAGATAGACGACTGCCTCAAATTCACTTGGTCTATTAATAGAACCACAGCAGTTTACTTGGATGTTGACATTGTAGCGGTTGACCATAAATTGGTGACGACCGTACATCACAAGAAAACCGATTAGAACTCACTGCTCCACTACAACTCTTTCCATCCAAGAGCCTTACGAGATAACCTTCCTGTGGGGCAATTTTTGCGCTACAGGCGTAATTGCTCCACAACAGAGTTATTTGTGGAACAATCAGAAGATTTGGCTGTGAAATTGGCTGCAAGGGCTTACCCTAAGAAGGTGGTTAAGCAAGCACGCAAACGTGCATTGAACACGCCTCGGGAAGCACTCCTGGAACGCCATGTAAGAACTAAACAGGAGTGCATACCGGTGATAACAACTTTTGATCCCTTATCCACCAAATTAAGGCAGATCGTGAGAAAGCACTGGTCAATCCTTGATACCAACATGGGCAAGATGCCACCCCCGCGGTTTGCCTTTAAAAGAGCTACAAATCTAACGGACAAGTTGGTCCACACCCGGACCTCGCTCCCTGTTTATACAGAAAGGCTACCCCCTGGCCATCATCCTTGCACGAGCTGTTCAGTTTGCAATTTAACAAGGACCACGAAGGCGGTGACCCTGAGAAATGGCAGAATTTGGCATCTCACCAAGTTCAGTAATTGCAATACTGTAAATGTAATCTACAGACTGACATGCAAATGTGGACTGCACTACATTGGACTTACATCTAGAAAGGTGAAAGTCCGCATTCAAGAACACCTTAGCACCATCAGGGCGAAAAAATTGACAACGAGATTAGTGCAACACTTCAATGATAGGGGACATGATCCAAAAGATCTGGAGTGGGTTGTACTTGAAAGGGTGATGTGCGAGAGTCATAATGTAGAAAGCATTTTGGCGAGAAAGGAAGCTCGCTAGATCTATCAGGAACAGGTCGACCGTGAGGGGTTGAACGACCTCATTGAATGGAACAAAATTACCAAACGATGATCCTATAGGATTATGTATATCTTTGACCAGCGGATTTTGCAGCCTGGGGACACCATTGCCTGAGTGTACAAGACATAGAGTACAGCTTATATCACCCATATGTGACCCCTGTGATTATTCGATCTATTTGACATATATGTTCACACTTGGGGAGTAGACGTGTTTTATTTTCATTTCTATAACAAAAATAATTGTGTTTCATTTGCTGTAAATAGTCTGGTTTGCCCTCATAGGAGCAGTTCCCCATGATTATATGGCAGAATATTTCCTCCCTCCTAGCCCTCTAATGATGTTCAGCAATGTTTGGCTTTGCTCAGAAGTGTTCTGTTTTCTTTTTGTAACAACAAGGGACCCCAAATCAGTCAGCTAGGGACCTCGGGGAGCAATTTTCTAAAACAACAGTGGTCCCATGCAAGGATAAAGTACAATATCAATAAACATAGACGAAAATCAAATCTATATTTTAGAATGACATGTCCAGCCGGACAGAGGTCATTCAAGTTTACTTAATAAACGAATATCCAGAATAAAACAAGGATACCTTCCACAATGCCCCTGTGAGGTACACAAGCCTGTGCCCAACACTTACGGGGTGAGTACAGTTGGAGAAAAGATAGGAAAGGTTTAAAAGGCAAACTAACGTTTTTCTGTTTACACATTCATTGCACAGAAAATATCAAGTAGCACCATTACATCAGATTAAACAACCAATTATGCTTGTATAAGGTGCATGAGCAAGTCGACGGCGTTTCGGTTCCCCTAAAGGATAATTGGAACCATCATCAGGACAAAATAAATAATTGCCTTATTACACTAAACCTCAAATTGCCTAAAGGAAAAATAGGGAAAGATAAGAAATAACATTTTTTAGAACAGGACAATAACAATTAAAAATTACAATGGAGTGACTCTTTGTGCAGGGTGTAACAACGTTTTCCTTTTTATGCCGAGTGAAGTTATTACGCCGTTTCTGTGGGTGAGAAAGTGGTGGTGGCCATGAACTTTGAGAATATAATTTCGTCTGTCATCCTAACGTAAACCGGTGCCTCTTAACGAGATTACTGTCATGCAAAACGCAGTGAGCAGGCACATTGGGCGAAGTGGACACGGTGTTTAGCAGCGGGAGTGCCTATTTGGAAAAATGGTGACAACCCGCTAAAAAGGAAGGGATCACGAGGCGTGCTCTGCTTACCGAGGCAGTGCGTGATTGACCGAGGGCGAGTCGATGCTCAATATGGCCCGGACCAGCAAACCTCTGTAAAGGGATAGTCTGGGTGTTAGAGGTCGGGCATCGTTGTAACTAAAATTAAGTTGAAAGTATACTACGGCTAGTCTTACCGAAATTAAAGGCTGCCGGGATCCGTGTTACAGAGTCGCAACCGGACGATGCCAGGGTAAGCCTATGGGAACCAGGGAAAAGGTTTCAGGATGTAGACCACGGAATGTCTGACAAGGTCAGAAGCGAAGCAAGGCTGTATAACTCACCCGAATCGGCGATCATGGAGGTATTCCCTGGCGTGCTGTTGTGCTCAGACCAGGAAGTGAAGAAGGGGCGGGTGTGTTGTGATTGGACAGTGCACGTGAGGAAACAGGCTTAAAAATAAACGAGGGGTGCCTGTTGCAGGAGCCATCTTAGGTGAGGTATAAGGTGATATCCATGAAGAGTGACATTTCAAAATGTACAGTTTTTCAAAAAACGTTTTTTGGAACAGTAAAGTGCGCGGCACTAATTCCAGAGTCTTGTAAATATATGTGACCAGTCTAAATTAAGCGCTACATAGACGACATCTTTTTAATTTGGGGTGGCGCTATTGAAGATTTCCCAGGCTTCGCACACTGGCTTAATAACAATTGTAATGGCCTTACATTTACTTTATCTTACAACAAAGACAGTATCCCCTTTCTAGACCTGACTATTCAACATCATGAGGGTCTTCTATACACATCCCTATCTCGCAAAGCTACTGAGAGGAATACCCTCCTGAGCTACAATAGCTGTCATCCTAGAGCACTTAGGGACAGTCTCCCCTATTCGCAATTCCTTAGGCTGAGAAGGAATTGTTTTAAGAGAGAGGACTACTTTACTGAGGCGGATACACTATCTGAGAAGCTCAGGTTTAGAGGCTACCCTAAGCGTCTGATAAAAAACTCTATGAAAAGAGCCTGGTACTGTCCCCGCGACGCTCTCCTTGAGCCTAAACAAAATGAGACTCAGAATAAAGTGGTGTGTGTAACCACCTTTTCTGCCATATCCAACCGGGTGAAACAGTGCATAAGAAAGAACTGGCACATTTTGAATTCAGGCCCCCTCAACTGGGACACCCCACTCTTTGCTTTTAAGAAAAGTAAAAATCTTAAAGATCAATTGGTCAGGGCAGCATTGCCACCTTCAATTGGTAGGAATATCACACTACATGACCATTGGTCACTACCGCCCGTGCTGGGCCATTTCAAATGTGGCTCCTGTGTGGTTTGTGACCTTACAATTGAGAGTAAAGAATTTGTATACAAAAATGTAAAGAATGAACTGCATACTTTGACAAATTGTAATAGCTCTAATCTCATTTATGCAATTCTATGTCCATGCAATTTTATATATGTAGGCCAGACAAAACAAAAAATTAAACTACGGATATCACAGCATCGCAGTCGCATCAGGTGCAAAACTGCAAATGCACCCCTGGTTGAACATTTTGAAAGCAAAGGACATACTGAAAATGAGATTCGCTGGATGGTCATCACGCAAATCAGAATACCACCAAGAGGGGGCGACCTAACACGTATGCTGAACAGAGAAGAATTGAAGTGGATACTGAAGACAGACAGCCTGAATTCGGGCTTGAACCTTCAAGAGGAATGGACTGCTTTAATTTAGACTGGTCACATATATTTACAAGACTCTGGAATTAGTGCCGCGCACTTTACTGTTCCAAAAAACGTTTTTTGAAAAACTGTAAATTTTGAAATGTCACTCTGCATGGATATCACCTTATACCTCACCTAAGATGGCTCCTGCAACAGGCACCCCTCGTTTATTTTTATGCCTGTTTCCTCACGTGCACTGGCCAATCACAACACACCCGCCCCTTCTTCACTTCCTGGTCTGAGCACAACAGCACGCCAGGGAATACCTCCATGATCGCCGATTCGGGTGAGTTATACAGCCTTGCTTAGCTTCTGACCTTGTCAGACGTTCCGTGGTCTACATCCTGAAACCTTTTCCCTGGTTCCCATAGGCTTACCCTGGCGTCGTCCGGTTGCGACTCTGTAACACGGATCCCGGCAGCCTTTAATTCGGTAAGACTAGCCGTAGTATACTTTCAACTTAATTTTAGTTACAACGATGCCCGACCTCTAACACCCAGACTATCCCTTTACAGAGGTTTGCTGGTCCGGGCCATATTGAGCATCGACTCGCCCTCGGTCAATCACGCACTGCCTCGGTAAGCAGAGCACGCCTCGTGATCCCTTCCTTTTTAGCGGGTTGTCACCATTTTTCCAAATAGGCACTCCCGCTGCTAAACACCGTGTCCACTTCGCCCAATGTGCCTGCTCACTGCGTTCTGCATGACAGTAATCTCGTTAAGAGGCACCGGTTTACGTTAGGATGACAGACGAAATTATATTCTCAAAGTTCATGGCCACCACCACTTTCTCACCCACAGAAACGGCGTAATAACTTCACTCGGCATAAAAAGGAAAACGTTGTTACACCCTGCACAAAGAGTCACTCCATTGTAATTTTTAATTGTTATAGTCCTGTTCTAAAAAATGTTATTTCTTATCTTTCCCTATTTTTCCTTTAGGCAATTTGAGGTTTAGTGTAATAAGGCAATTATTTATTTTGTCCTGATGATGGTTCCAATTATCCTTTAGGGGAACCGAAACGCCGTCGACTTGCTCATGCACCTTATACAAGCATAATTGGTTGTTTAATCTGATGTAATGGTGCTACTTGATATTTTCTGTGCAATGAATGTGTAAACAGAAAAACGTTAGTTTGCCTTTTAAACCTTTCCTATCTTTTCTCCAACTGTACTCACCCCGTAAGTGTTGGGCACAGGCTTGTGTACCTCACAGGGGCATTGTGGAAGGTATCCTTGTTTTATTCTGGATATTTGTTTATTAAGTAAACTTGAATGACCTCTGTCCGGCTGGACATGTCATTCTAAAATATAGATTTGATTTTCGTCTATGTTTATTGATATTGTACTTTATCCTTGCATGGGACCACTGTTGTTTTAGAAAAAAACAGAAGTGTTCTGTGCCCATTACGTGAGTTTGTGGAACACACGATAATAGTGTTTCAGTTTCTGTAAATGGTTTTGTTTGCCCCCCTAGGAGCAGTTCCCCATGAATATATGGCAGATTATCTCCTCCATCCCAGCCCTCTAATGATGTTCAGCAATGTTTTGCTTTACTTAGAAGTGTTCTTTGCCCATTACGTGAGTTTGCGGAACACACCACAAGATGGCCGCCACACGGGCAGTAACTGTGTCATATGACTCACGAGGGCTCGTACGTCTTCACGCGTCCTTTGATATCCGGCAGGTTGGAGTCGGGACGGGGCGCGGTTGATACTCGCAGTGCCGGTGATCCAGCGTGGGTAAGCTCCTTGCCATTGACCTGGCGAGGCGACTGGAAACGAGTAATGAATGAGGGGGGTTTCCGGGCTTTGATAGGGGCGATGACCGGTGGTTCTTCATTGAGAAGGGCACAATGTAAATAATAATAATTTTTCTTCGTGCAAACATTTGTTGCCCCAAAATCTAACTACAAGTACTGCCTTACGTAATGTGTGGGGGTTGTGTGGTAGTTGACGGTGGAGCATCATTTTAATTAAAATCGGCTGTTCTCCTTGTTTCTATGTGCAGGACACCCGACGATAGCGGGTTTTCGTAACCAACACGTGATCTCTTGAGGACACGGGCATACTGATTTTAGGGGTAGCAGGTATGCGTGAGAAACGCTAACCCCAGGTGATTATGTGCATTGACATCTGTTTTAAGTACCACAGTCTTGGATTATGTTTAAAACTCAAATTCATCAGTGAATATGGGAAGTTTTTAACCTGTGGCTCATTTTATTTTGTAAATCTGTCGTGTTTTCCATCACAGGTGTGTTTTGAAATACAGTGGCAATAACAGTGGGCAACCCCCATTTGCCCTGAAGAAGTTGCAGAAAGTACAAGCAACGAAACATGTTGGCGATTATGACCCACCTAAGAGTATATATGGTGTGAGTCATTTTTATGTTAGAAGGATTCACAGCCCAGAATAAATCATGAGTGGCCAGTGAACTCTTCTGTTTTAACTGTGTGAGATTCACGTTTCTTTCTCACTGGGGGTTTCTTGGTTTTGTGGTTTGTGTTATATGTGCACAAAAGTATAGCAAGGGCAATACGTTGACTTGTTTTGATAGGAACTATCAGCAGATTGTGGGGCTGATATCGAAAAAACACTGTTACATGTCGTTAGTCTTTTCCTGTTCCCATTTCCCACTGTTATGAGAGTGAGTCACCAATGATGATAATTGGGTATACTGGCAATTGTGAGTCAGATAACCCGATTGGCGGTTCTTCCGTGAGGGGCTCACTCTCTTTTCCACACTTTTTCCACAAGTAGCGTCTGGTGGGTGTTGGTATCACGACAGATTGATAGTTCACCGTGTGTGTACCGCATTAATGTTTGACACTTGGCTGGATTTGAATCACCAGAAAAACTGAGGGGTGGTGATAAAACATAAAGTTTATTTGTATCACCATTATCCATGCCATATTAGTAATTTCTTAAGAGTGTCTTGGGTGACAGGCCTATCGTTGTGTGTTATGGTTTGAGTGGGGGGCGGCCTGTGCCCTTTTCTTCCCCCTTAGACTCCTCTTATTTGGACACATTATTCTCTCCACAAAATATTTTTGTTCCTGATATTCTGTCAACGATACGTTAAAATATCGGACCTGTAGAACTACCTAGTTGTCACCCAACTAATCTAACTCTTGAAACAAAGTTACCATTCACCGTAGACTGTAGCATATTAAATAGACTTAAAAATTGATATAGAATATGCCATAGTACAATTTTGCAGAACGATTCTGTGGATATAAATAAATAGACAAATCTTATTCTAAAATAAGTGAAAAAACTAACGATATTACCCATATTTTACTGAAAATGTTAATTAGTGTTTTTTCTCTGACAAAACCTGTGTTCTGCAAAATGCACAAGTAGATTGTTATTTAACACTGAGGTCCCTATACATAAAGCTTTTGCTATGAGTACGTGTGAATATAGTGATTAATTATTTCCTGCTTATTCATGAATTCCAGGAATGGACTAGGAGTACTCTTGATTGATTCATGGCTTACTTAGAGATTTAAGATTTAGAAAAGAGGTCTTTAAGAGTATGTCACCATAAAACAATTGTGAGACACGACCAAAGGATGCTGGTACTCACTACTCTTCCTCCAACTACTCCTGTATATTTCTCAACACTCCCTTATTCACTACATCATTGTATTGCCACCTGTTTATTTTTATTCCTTTACTTTATTAAAACACTGCTGAAGCATGAGTCCCAATTCTTTTTCTGTGGCTCACTCTTGTGGTAATCCTGATTTGTTCCTGATTCCAAATGCATGCCAGGATAACTCCAGACTCACCCCTGAAATTCATGACTAAGCAAGCAGTACTATAAGAGTTTGTCGCAGTTAATCATACACGTCTTTGTGAAACAGGCAAAACCAGAATTAGTCTTCACATTGCTGACTCTTGAGTTGAGAATGGAAGAAATTGCTAGCTAAACAAACTGACATGTCTTGAATTAAACATAATATAATACATGAGTAAAGTTAGAGCAGCATGGTTTACAATTTTCTCATTAGAAGAGATGTTAAACTTGCTAAGCAGAAACTCCTGTCAGATGTCCTGTTTCAGGTTATTAAGATGTGCTTGAATATACCAATTTACGCTAAACTATCAGAGGCAATTTTGGCAACTTCATATTTCCACACATTGTCAGCAGAATTGCCTTCCTCAGGCACCCACTCGTGAGATAAATGGGCAATTTCACACTTGTCTTGAGAAGGGCAAACACAATTGTCTGATAAATTGGGCTTTCAATTCAAGGATCTAGTTCTAGAAATGCTTTACCTTGTATAATGTGAAAAGAAAACAGTGTTCACTGCAGAGTTTGTCTGTACATGGGGCTTGGATGAAGCAAACAGGAAAATATTATCATATAATAAATTGTTTACGTGATTCACTCGGAGTTCTATAAAACAAACCAAAATGAAAAAATATATATAATATTGATGGTATAAGCACATCAGCCACATGTGTGCTTTTATAAGCTTTCCAACAAGTGCCTCAGGAGACAGCAACAAGAGGACACTAAAAAAGATGAACTAAATTCAATATAACACATTATTTTTGTTCATTATGAGAGCAGAGAATGTGTGTTCATGGTGAGGTCAATTTGTTTGTCAAATGAAGAAGCCACCTGCTTACACAATTTGCTGAAAAATCAGAAGATACTAAGGGCCTGAGTATGACGTTGGTGGTCCTACAGCAGATGGTGCAACACACCACGTGCTATATGTTCGCCAAAGCTATGGGATGACTGCCAGCCAGATTTGGAGTTAAATCCTGGTCTGACTGGCGGTCCTGCGGCTGTCTGACTGCAGTTGTCTGCTAGACTCATAGAAGAGCCTCTCATACAGACCGCCACAGTATGAGCGTCAACTTGACCTTCCTGCATGGAGGGGCATATATGCCACAACATGCAGGTAAGGGGGGTGCAAATCCATGGGGAGCACTACATGTGCCCCCAGGAACATATTTGTTTGATTCCGCCACTCTCTTCTTTGCTGGTACACCACCATGAAACAGGAGGAGAAATGGCATCGCAGAATATGCTTGGCGGTCCAGGCTGCGGAACCGCCAGCATATTCCTTGCCAATAAGGACCACTGGCCAAGCAGGATCCGTGATTCTGGTGGTGCCGTTCATCTCGTGGCAAACCGTCTGCTGCAGGAGTAACACTTTGGGTGGTCCCACTGTGTGGTGGTGGTCAGACCACCATCACAGGTTTGCTGGTCCTATGGACCGCCAAACTTGTAATTAGGCCCTAAGCCAAACAAAGCAACCTTGAGTGGATCTGCATGACTTACCAAATCTAGAGTAACACAAGACAGCACAAGTCATTTCCTTGCATTATTCTGCATTGGGAAGGCATTCCATGGGTAGAGTGTGGGCATTCCCACAGCCTTTCCTGACTTAAAGGAGTAAATAACATGGTCCCAGATGACTTGCTCTAGCAATGGGCTCAGAAATGGTAAAAGCTCTTTGGTTTAGTCTCAACACGTAAGGCACACATATGCCTGGCTGTGGGTCCCAGGAGGTAGGACCGCATGTCTACAGATTGGAGGGAATGGCACAGACTCCAGGGTGGCTCAGTTGAAATATGTAGTTACTCTGTTCATTTTACATACCACCATGCAGTGTAATTTATGTACCAACAAAAGAACGTGAGTTCCAGCCAGGCTGTCAGATATCATTTAACAATGGATACAAACGGATGTGTTGAGGCCCTTCTTTAGCTCCAAACTGGGATTTCACCAAAGAATCGTTACATATTGGCCCGAATTTTGAAAAATTCCAACCAAAATAAAGAAGCTCAGTAAAAAGTACAATTACATATTATGATGTAACAGAAATGTTAGTTGTTGTCTTTGCCACTCGTGCTTAGAAAAACCAGCACACAATTTAATTTATCTAACAATAGATTATTTTAGATGGACAAAAGAATCTGACTTTTGCAGTCAGAAATTTTTCCTGTCCTAATGTCTTCTGGATAATTGATGAAGTGGCTTTGAAGCATCATTAAGGATAATGTTACAGGCAACTTGCAGCTATAAGTGAGAGTCTAATAAATGGCTTTTGAGATGTCAGCCTCAATGTCCCTAAACAACAATTTTGGTGCAGTGTCCAGCTTTGGTTCTTATCAAACCTCCCTCTATTTATTTAGAATTGACAGAAAGCAAGGTTGCCTTTATGTTGGCAACGTACAGTACAAGGAATCCAAAACTCAAAAATTGATGTGTAAACTACACATGGAGAATCACTTCCGGTGTGGATGATTTGAGCAAAGGAAGGGAATTACATTGTTTGAAAGGTACTAGAAAGTCTTTTTGACTTTCGACTTCCTCTTGCTGTCATATTATTGATAATATATCAGCAGATTGAGAGAAAATAGTGCTCTCCGTGTTTTCGTCCTCTTACATTCTATTTTAGAAGATGGCACGTATGCGTAGTTCGCGAAGTAGCGGTACGCGTAGCTACGCGAAGTGCACTTTGCACTACGCGAACTACGCGTAGGACTACACAAACTGTGTAGTAGCATGTTCGCACTGTGCAAGATGTCGTTTTCAATGATTGCACAGTGCGGACAAGCATCCGGCACTGTGCAATCATTGAAAACGGCATCTTGCACAGTGCAAGCTGTACATTTCTGCGGCTCGAGTAGATTTTTACTCGAGCTGCAGCTTTCTCAACGCGTACTGGTAGTTTCTCAACTTGACGTTGCTGATCGCGACCAAGGAAAAAAATCTCGCTAGGATGTCATTTTGCTTGCTCGTGGTCGCCAACTTGATGTTGAGGACCGCGAGCAAGCAAAAAATGACTGCTACGCTATGCGTGTTTGCGCTGTGCTACGTGCAGTTCGCGTAGTGCGAAGTTGCGCAAACTCCGCAAACTACGCGAGTGAAGCGTAGTGCTTTGCCCGGGGTTACTTACAACTTATAACATTCCTGGAGGTGTAAGAAGGGACTGGATGAAGGGCCAGAGAAAACAATATTCAGATGAGATAACAACTTGATGATGGGGCAAATTTATAGAGGAACTAGTTATGAATAATTACTTCAATGAGCAAAACGGGGCTGAAGTCCCAGACTGCTCACCTCATCTATAACATCTTAAATTAAGCAGTGAAAGAGAAAGATCCAAATTCGAGGACTTTCCGCCCACAGGACTACTGAATGGTTTGCAAACTATTTTATGCACCTAATTTGAAATCCCAGAAATTGGAGTGGCACGTCTGAAGTACCTAAAGTGAAATTGCAAGTGAGAACACTCTGTCCATATGATGCATGAGTAGGATTTAAAAATGTATTTTTAGTTGTATGTTTATGGGCACAACTCGGAAGCCTTATTTGAGAAACAAGGCAAACAATTGCAATCCCATACATCTTTGTATGCACATCCACCACTGGTAGTTTCCTTCCCTGGATACACACAGATGCACTCCTATCAAAGGCAGGAGTAAGGATGTCACTTCAAGGCAAAGAATCTTATTAGACTTGTTCAGTCATCACAATTTGAATGACATGGCATGTAATGTGTCCAGTTCATAATTAATAATAATATTGGTTGTGGGAGGAAAGATACAATAGATGACTCGATATACTGTGTATTTAGAAAGAAACACAGAGACCTACAGGCTTATTAACTTGTGGTCAGCAAAGACCTTAGGTGTCTCTATATGGCAAAGAATTCATTATAGTCAATTCATTTACTCGATAAATTAGGACTATGTATGTGAATCACATTTTGATTAATGTTGTATTGGCGCAGACGACCTTTAAGATATATTTACTGGAAACGTATTTCACCTAAGGCTATTCCAAAAGATGTTAACATCTATGGGGTTGGTCTGAAACTGAAATAAATTCTTTCTTATAGCTTTACTAGAGCTATCACTTCACACCTTCTTAAATATTAATAGGGCAGAATCAATGGTGAAACAGTTTTCCGTGGCAAAAAGGGGGATGTTGCAATGTGTAGTTCTCTACATGACAAAAATTATGAGAATTGTACTAACAGCGAATGGTTTTGATTGATTTTGCCATTGTGTTTCAATATAATGCTGATGGGCTTCATGTTCAAAGAGCCTGCTTTCCAGCAGGTGCTTTAGATGGTCTGCATTTCTAGCATAGCGCTCAAGAGTGCCAGTTAGATCTTTCACATCATCCGCCATTTGGTGCTTGAAATACTTGGGGGCATATTTATGAAGGGTTTGTATCGCGATAGCACCACACAATGGGGTGCATGTGTGATGCAAACCCTAAGATGCGATTTAACAAGCCACACAAGGCCACATTGTGTGTCCTGAGTGGCTTGATAAATCAGGAGTTACACAACGCAGAGCAAATTGCTGCATTGCATTACTCTTCCACAGGAAGGGCTTCCATGGGCATTGCGTCGGTGTTCCCACGCAACTCCCATAGATTTTGATGCCTCTTTCTATGTGTGCTCGAGGAATATGCCTCAGGGAGTGCACCTTCCCACACAAAAACAATACTTCCTACAACTCAGGCAGCCTTGCACCATTGTGCAAGGATGCCGGAGTTGGCGCTAGGCAGCCAAACTGGCACCAGCAAATGGAAAAGGCAGGAATGTATCGGATTCTTTTAAATACGGTGCCTTCCTGCCCTTTCCCTGTCATTCAGTGCAGTGCAGCAAGATGACTTGCTGCACTGCGTGTGTTTGCCATAAATATGGTCCTTATATGCACTTCTAACTTCTCCCTACTCTTACAGGTCAGTCATGTCACAACAGAATATGTGCACCTTATTAGTAGAACTCCTTGCTCATTTGTTTGCTTATTGAAATGTGCACTACTGCTAATGTTCTTCTCATACCACTTTCCTTAATGCCTCGCATTTTGGATTTGTACAACAATAGCAATCAGAATAAAATCAACCAAAAAACACAAGCAGAGAAGATCAGAGTTAAAAATAAATACTTTAATGAGAAATGAAATATAAAATATATCACTTTCCAGTTGTGAAGGAAGCAAAGTGACAAGATTGGTTGATACCTGTTAGACCAGGCATCATTGGCATGTTTAACCCCTGGCTTTTTTGCTTCAGACCTCCTGTTTTTGACTATGTGCTACAATTTGTTTTTGCTTGTTTTATAACTTCGGGCACGTTACCACTGCTGATCAGTACAAAAGTTCAAGTGATACCTATGAGCATCATGATTATGACTGGTGATCCATGATTGGCATATTTGATTTACTGGTGAGTCTCTAGTTACGTATACTGTGTGTGCCCAGGGACTGTAATTCAAATGCTACTAGTGGGCCTGCAGCACTGATTGTGCCACCCACCCAAGTACCCTGCAAACCTGTCTCAGGACTGCCACTGCAGTGTCTCTGAATGCAGTTTAAAACTGCCATGTCAACCTGGCAAGTTTACCCACTTGCCATGACCAAACCTTTCCCTTTTCTACATCTTAGGCACCCCTAAGTTAGTCACAAGGTAGCCCCATGGGTGGAGTGCATTGGATGTGAAAGGTAGGACAAGATTGGTGTGTTTTACATGTCCTGATAGTGAAATACTGCCAATTTAATTTTTCACTATTGCAAGGACTATCTTTCTGATGGGTTGTCATTGGAGCTGCCTTGTAACATCTTACAAGAGTAACTTTCAATTGAGAAGAGATAGAGATTTAGTGTTTGGGTTCACTGAAATCAGAATTTAAAAATTGATCTTTCAGTGAAGTTGGTTTTTAAATTGTGTGTTTGAAAATGCCCCTTTTAGAAAGTGGAAATTTGCTTGCTTTACAAAACGGTGCCTCTGCCTGCCTGTGGAATCCACGTCTGGTTCAGACTGACTTTTGGGGTAATTTATGCATTTACTCTTGACAATCAAATGAAGGGAGCTGAGGTGTGCCCTGCATATCCGGATGGCCCTTCACCAGGGGGCCTTCTTAAGCTAGAGTGGTGGGAGGAGTTGCCACTGAGACCTGAATAGGACTGTGACTCTCCTCACACAAAGATGTCTTCAGGTCAGGGAAAGGCAGGGTTTTGTGCACTACAAAGACTATCCATTGACGTTTGCCTACTTCAAAGGCAGATACTGGTATAAGCACTGGAGCAGCAGTGACCCCACATTTTTAGAACACTTCTGGACTAAGAGGAGATGCTGCCAAAAAGAGGAGTCATAGAAGCTGTAGGAGGGGAACTGCCACTCTGCTTGCTGCTGTGTTATGCTGGCCTACTGCTTGCTGTTTCTGTTTTGGAGAGTGAAAAGACTGGACTTTGTTTTCATCATCTTGACTGCCAAGGTTATCTAAAGGTTTGTATTGGACTTGGCCCTTTTTGGCAGGTTCACCCCGGAACTTTTTGCCTTAAGCTCTGACATGGTGGTAGTGGTTTTAGGCCTCTGGTCACTTGAGCACTGTGGCCCAGTGTAAAGTGTGTGCGCTCTCTGAGTGCATGTGGTGAGATTGGCCTGGTCTCCCATACGAATGCATGGGGGATAAGTGTGTAAAAGGGTAATTCCTGTTATGAGAGGAGTGCAGGGTCAAGTTTAGTATGTATGAACTCGTGAGGATAAATGCTGCACAATGGTGTGCACAGATTTACAGTGACTGGTGTAAAAATGCCACTTTTACCCTCCGCTGTGCCTTGCTGCCCGACTGCCGCCTCGTGACCACGCCCCATCCCCAGAGCGGCGTGGTCCGTGATCGGCGCTCCGCTCCCTGTGCCCCTGGTGTATTTTCTGTATTTTCTGTATTAACTAAGTAGAATTGTTATTGCCATAATTGTTGTATTTTCCGCTGTATTTGTTAACATTGTAGTTTCTCCCGCTGTTTTTCCTGTTCTCTCCTGCCTGTTGCCGCCCTCCGTCGTCCCTCCCCACTCCCCGCTTCCCGCCACCACCGCTGACCCCGCCCCTTTTTTCCTTCTGTTCCCTCCCCGCTCCCGCCTCCCAGTTGCTACGCCCACCCGCGCACTTCGCCATATATGGCGACCGTGCGAACGCGCAGCGTTGACGCGCAGCGGGCGTGCCGATTGTGCGCCGAAGGCGCGCCAAAGGTAAGCCCGTCTGCGCCCGTCCGCGCCTGGACCGCGCCCAGTGCCAGGACCCCTGGCCCCCACCGACGGAAGCCAACCCGACGAACCTACAACGCCGCCGAACTCATCGCACTCAACACCGGCGCCATCCCGAGATGTCACCGCGCCTCCCCGAGGCACACCCACGGACCCTTCAGCTGCCACGCCTGCAAGTTCACCTGCAGCCGCACTTACCCTGCACCAGCACTCGCCAAGCCGAACACCAGCAGCAACCACCTCAAGTGTATCCTGCTCAACACCCGCTCCATCCACAGACACGCCGTAGAACTCTGGAACCTCCTCGACACCACCGCCCCTGACGTCGCCTTCCTCACAGAGACCTGGATGAACGCCTCCTCAGCGCCCGACATCGCCATCGCCATCCCAGAGGGCTACAAGATCACACGGAAGGACCGCACCGCCAACCAGACGGGAGGAGGCATCGCCATCATCCACAGAGACACCATCCGCATCACGACCAACACCGACGACACCCTAACCACCGCCGAACACCTGCACTTCCAGATCCACACCGACCCGAAGACCACCCTCAGAGGCACCCTGATCTACCGACCCCCGGGTCCACGCACACGATTCAGCGAGGACATCGCCGACTTCATCAGCCCGCATGCCCTCCCCTCCACCGACTACATCCTCCTGGGGGACCTCAACTTCCACCTGGAGAACAACAGCGACCGCAACACCATCACCCTGCTCGACAACCTCACCAACCTCGGACTCAAGCAACTGGTAACCACCCCCACCCACCTCGCCGGACACACACTCGACGCCGTCTTCTCATCCAGCAAAGACGTCACCTTCAGCCACGCAACAGGACTCCACTGGACGGACCACAGCTGCGTCCACTTCACCTTCAAAAGAACGACGACCCACCACCACCAGCAACAGGTTGCCCGAAGAAGCTGGAACAAGATCACAGCCGACCAGCTCACCGCTTCCCTGAGCCAGCACCCTCCCGCCAGCTCAGCGAACCCCAGCCAGGCCGCCGACAACCTCACGAAGTGGATCAACAACTGCACGGACGAACTCGCCCCTCTGAGAACCCCGCCCAGCAGACCCGGCAGCAGAAAAACCCCATGGTTCACCGACGAACTCAAGAGCTCCAAGAAGAACTGCCGAGCCCTCGAGAAAGTATGGAGAAGGGAACCAACTACGGACAACATGACCACCCTCAAGCTCGCCACCCGGAAACACCACCAACTGATCCGCGCCACCAAGAAAAATACATACAAGGACCGGCTGGACAACAACGCACACAACTGCAAGGAACTCTTCAACATCGTGAAAGAGCTCTCCAACCCCAACGCCGGAAACAAGGACATCACCCCGTCGCAAGACCTCTGCAACTCCCTCGCGTCCTACTTCCACAACAAGATCGCGGACATACACAACAGCTTCAGCAACCAACCAACGCACGCCACAACCGCAACAACGCCACCCACCACCACCCTCCGCACCTGGAGTCCGATCAGCACCGAAGACACCATCCGCACAATGAACTCCGTCCACTCCGGATCTCCGACTGATCCCTGCCCTCACCACATCTTCAACAAGGCCGACGCTGTCATCGCACCCCACCTGCGGGACATTATCAACACCTCCTTCGACACCGCCACCTTCCCGGAGAGCTGGAAGCACGCAGAGCTCAGCGCTCTTCTCAAGAAACCTACAGCGGACCCCACCGAACTCAAGAATTACCGTCCCATCTCGCTCCTCCCGTTCCCGGCCAAAGTCATCGAGAAGACCGTCAACAAACAGCTGGCCGCCTTCCTCGAGACGAATGGATCCCTCGACCCCTCACAGTCTGGCTTCCGAGCGAACCACAGCACCGAGACCGCCCTCATCGCTGCCACCGATGACATCCGAACCCTGATGGACAACGGAGAAACAGCGGCCCTCATCCTCTTGGACCTCTCCGCGGCTTTCGACACTGTCTGCCACCGCACCCTAGTACAGCGCCTCGGCAACATCGGAATCCAGGAGAAGGCACTGGAATGGATCACCTCCTTCCTCAACGGAAGAACACAGAGAGTCCGCCTACCACCGTACAAGTCAGAGGCCACCGAAGTCATCTGCGGCGTCCCTCAAGGATCCTCGCTGAGCCCCACCCTCTTCAACGTCTACATGAGCCCCCTCGCGGCCATCGCACGCCAACACAACCTCAACATAATCTCCTACGCCGACGACACCCAGCTGATCCTCTCCCTGACCAACGACCCCGCCGCCGCCAGAGCCAACCTGCACGAAGGGATGAGAGATGTAGCCGAATGGATGACGACCAGCCGCCTGAAACTGAACTCAGACAAGACAGAGGTCCTCATCCTGGGCTCCTAGCCCTCCGCCTGGGACGACTCCTGGTGGCCCCCCGCCCTGGGCACCGCACCCAAACCGACGGACCACGCACGCAACCTGGGCTTCATCCTGGACTCCTCCCTCTCCATGACCAGACAAGTCAACGCCGTCTCCTCGTCATGCTTCAACATCCTACGCATGCTACGGAAGATCTTCTGGTGGATCCCCACCGAGACCAGGAAGACTGTCACCCAGGCCCTCGTCACCAGCCGACTGGACTACGGCAACGCCCTCTACGCCGGAACCACCGCCAAGCTCCAGAAGAGACTCCAGCGGATCCAGAACGCCTCAGCCAGACTCATCCTCGACATCCCACGAAACAGCCACATCTCCGGACATCTGAGAGACCTGCACTGGCTCCCCGTCAACAAAAGAATCACCTTCCGTCTCCTCACCCACGCGCACAAAGCCCTACACGACCAAGGCCCGAGCTACCTCAACAACCGGATCAACTTCTACACTCCCAAGCGCCACCTCAGATCAACCAGCCACGCCCTCGCCGCCGTCCCCCGCATCCGAAGAGCGACAACAGGAGGAAGGTCCTTCTCCTACCTGGCCGCCAAGACCTGGAACTCACTCCCGACCGACCTGCGCCTGACCCAAGACCACCTCTCCTTCAGGAAGAAGCTCAAGACCTGGCTGTTCGAGCAGTAACGGCACCCCCCCCACTAGCGCCTTGAGACCCTACGGGTGAGTAGTGCGCTCTATAAATGACTTGATTGATTGATTTTAGAAGTTAGAGGGACAAATAAAAATATATGTACAAGGCATTATGAGAACACAGGAAAAAAGGGAGATAGACTATAAATTTCAGTTTTTATTTGAAAAAAACATTTCATACAAGACAGTTGGAACAGCACTGCAGGCACAAAAATGCGGAGGCAACCCAAGGGGGCTTTGGGCACTTGTGATAGTGAGGCAAAGAGTGACGGCGCGAGTAACAAGTGGGTGAATACAGCGAAGGACGCAAGGTGACAATGTGAAAAGAACACAATATATACAAAGGCAATAGTTCTTCCTTGATCAATGAGTGATGATTGTTAGCTTTGAGAACCAAAGTTGATGGTGCGCCATGAGTCGTGCTGTAAAAGGGTCGACGGCGTTTCGATCCTATTTAATCAGGATCTTAATCAGGAGCGGGTTGCCTGTTCGGGTAGTGTGTAGTTCCAGAAGGCGGGCGTGAATACACAATGTTGCGTAGGAGCGGTACGGTATAAATTGTAGAAGGTGACCTCGGGGGTCCACGGGATAGTAGGTATGGCAGTGCGATTTCAATTATCGCGAAATGCGGGTACGAGCTCATAGCCCCGAGCTGGCCACGGAAGAAGAAAACGACTTTGCAGGTAATGATTTCCTGAAGGTGGATAAGTGCGGAAAATATCCCCTCGTCGTGGAATGACTTCTGATACCTCAAAGGTAGGGCGTACTGCCGTCAAAGTACGGGGGCAATCATACCCTGCAAAGACGTTTACTTCTTCCATGGCCAGGTCGGGGCTCTGAGCTCGTGCTCGCATTTCTCGATAATTGAAATCGCAAGCCATACCTACTGGAACTACACACTACCCGAACTGGCAACTCAGTCCTGATGAAGATCCTGATTAAATAGGATCGAAACGCCGTCGACCCTTCTACAGCACAAATCATGGCGCACCATCAACTTTGGTTCTCAAAGCTAACAATCATCACTCATAGATCGAGGAAGAACCATTGCCTTTGTATATATTGTGTTCTTTTCACATTGTCACCTTGCGTCCTTCGCTGTATTCACCCATTTGTCACTCACACCGTCACTCTTTGCTTCACTATCACGAGTGCAAAAAGACCCTTTGGGTTGCCTCCGCATTTTGTGCCTGCAGTGCTGTTCCCACTGTCTTGTATGAAATGTTTTTTTCAAATATATAATGCTATATGCACTTTCTAAAAACTGAAATTTATAGTCTCTCTCCCTTTTTTCCTGTGTTCTCATAATGTCTTGTACATATATTTTTATTTGTCCGTCCTACTTAATCCGGTTGAGATATTGTTGTTAAAATTGATATAAACCCAGATCTCAACTCGGTCTTTGGGTTATACTCCTGTCGCTTTTCCCTACTTTTAGAAGTTTGCATTACTGTGTGCTATGTTTCTGCCTGCCTGATGTGACTTGCATGTCTGGCTTGGGAGTGACAGGAGCTGAGAGGTGTGGGTGGCTCCAGGAGGGGAAGGGTGAGTCAGCTAGGCTGAATGGGACACCTGGGCTGATGGTAGTGGGAGGAGAAATCCCCTGACTCTGAATAGGACTGTGCCCAGGCTGTACAATGCTGGCTCCGTCCCCTGTGGCATGTCTGATCACTGAGCCCCCACCTGACAAAGGGGAAGAGGAGCTTTGAAAACAAAGTGCTTCAAATACTCCCTAAACCAGTTCTGACTGGTATCCCCAATTGTGACACAAAGGAGAAAGGGTGCATAAAAGTAGGGGTTGTGACCCCATATTGTTGTCCTGTATTTGTTCCTGAACACGTGGGCATGCTGCTGGTGAGCCCGGGGGAGTGCTGCCAGGAGGGCTAGCCTTCCTGGGCCCTGCATTGCCCCTTCATCTAAAGACTGATTCTTTTTTGCTGCAGGACTTTGCTTCTAGCACATTGCGAGCGCTTTATTTTAATTATAGCACGAGGGCTCTGCAGCGCTAAGCTGCCCGTGAAGGAGGGAATCCCTGGTGTGGGGATTCCCCCCATGTTGCCTGCAGAGCGGGAACCCACCCTGCATGTATGCCGTAACTGTGTGTTACTGAGCGGGTGTCGACCCAGCTTCTGAGTTTATTTTAATAGTGGGTGCCCAACCCATATGACCGCCTTGTTGAAATTATACTGCGGGTGCCCACACTGCATTTTCTGCCTTTGTGGGTGCCCACCCTGCATCTGAGCCGGAAAAGAGCTCACCGCAGCAGCCAGAAGGAAGTCAGGCAACGTGGTGGGCGGGACTTCTGGATTGTCGATGGAAGCCCCTGGCACGCCCACGCTGGAGAGAGGAACCGTGGTGATGGAGGCGGAGGGGGCCTGAGGCACATTGTTGATGCCTGCCCCCGTCGCATGAGTGAAAGTGCCGCAGAAATTCTTAGCGAGGAGAGGAGACCCGGGCGGGACCCTACCCCGCACCGGGACGTGCTGAAGAGGACGGCAGCCTACCCCGCCTCCACGCGTTCCATTGAGAAGCCCCGGGTCCAAGGAGGGGGCCCAGATGAAGAGGAGAGCCTCCCCAGACCAGTCTGGTGAGTGGGGGCTCCAGGGGCAAATTGTTGGTGCCGTTCGCGGCACCTTGACGGTGTTGTTGCAGAGCGGACCCGCCAGATAGTGGGCTGGTCCAACACTTGAGCAGTTTCTCTTATGCATGAAAGAGCCCTAGAGGGCCCCAGAGTCTTAGGGACACTTTGAGGCACATTGTCGGTGCCTGGGCGGGCCCGCCAGAGAGCAGACTGCCCCAACGATGGGGGACATTGGCTAAAAGGCCCCAGAATGGGGCCGGGGGCCATTTGTTTTGTAAAGTCCCGGAGTGGGACTTGGGGGACATTGCTCTTAGAGGTCCCAAGGGCATAGTCGTGCCAGGGCCTCTTTACTGCAGTCACAGCTGCGCCGCAGCAGAGCGGGCAGCTGCAACGTTTTGGGCAGATTGGCAGAGCAGTCCCTGAGTGGGACAGGAGAGAGGAGGCATAGTGGTGCCAGGGCCTTCACTTTATCCACAGCTGCCCAGCAATTAGTGGGCAGTTGCAACGTTTAGGCCAGTGCGCACTTTCTTCTGCTGCAGTGGCAGCCGGCCCTGAAATTGTGGACAGAGGGCATTGGGCCCCATGTGAGAGGCCAGTTAGCCTGGGATCAGTTGGTAGGGTGCTGCGTGCACTTTATCTGGGCTAGTGAGGCCCATTGCATAATGTGTCTATGCTTATGGGGTTGGTGCATAATGTGTTTATCCTGGTGAGGCCCATTGCGTAATGTGTTTATGCTGATGAGGTTTGGGCCTAGTGTGGGTTAATGTCTAATGTGATAATGCTTAGGTCATTATGGTACCAGTAATTACTGGTTGTGGTGTACATTTTTACTGACCTGTTCTGATGGTTCTGAACGTGGCCCGATTGGCCTGGTCCTGTATATAGTTCCCTGTGAATTTTGCTAGTGCCAGTTGGCCCAGTGTAAATGTGTGATTATGTTTCTAATCTGTTTATGAGAATACAAAGGCTATTTTTTATATAACCTTGTGTGGAGTTTCTTTTGTGGTGTGCCTAGTGTGTTGCTGATGTGTGTCTGTTGCGCAAACACTTTACACATTGCCTCCGGGAAAAGCCTGACTGCTTGTGCCAAGCTACCAAAGGGGTGAGCAGGGGTAATCTTTGGCGTGTAACTCCCTTGCCTTGACTAGAGTGGTGGTTACTGCCTGGCATTGGTGCACGCCTTAGCCAACCAGAAATCCCATTTCTAACAGCTTGTTTGTGCTTCCCTCCTGGTAAGACATTTCAGAGCCATCAAAGACTTTTCTGCAACCTCTGAATTCTACTGCTGGGAGTTCTGAACTGCTAAGTGGTGCCAATTCAAGTTCTAGGTCCTCGGAGGTGGCTTCTGCTGCAAGAAGAGAAGAAAATCCATGCACTGAAATTCAGAGCCTGTTTTTCCCATCGCAGCCTTGCTGTGCGGTTGCAAAACTGATGTATCGCCGTGGTGCAGCAGAAGAATTAATGCAGCACCTGAGGAATCCTCTATTCCATGCGATTTTACACCATAGTTTTACCACCTGTTCTGAGTAGGATATATATGTATGCACAGGCTTGTGGGTGGGGTAGTGGTGAGGTAGAGGAGTTGGGAAGTAGGGGAGGAAAGGGGAAGTCTTTTTTCTAGTGGAAATAAATGCAGAATGAGGCTTAGCTGCTGGTGCAGCCAAGCAGCCAAAACCTCTTGTAAAAAATCATGTTTGGTTTATAATAAAGAATAAATAAAGGAGGTGGTAATCCATTCACAAAAGGGAAGGAGCACCCAAGGGACCTCTTCCTCTTTGTGAATGTGGGTGCCAACATTTTTTAAGAGTAGGGAAAATGAAAAGGAAACTTTTCATTTTTCTTTTTTTAAATGCATATCATTTTCCTTTAAGGAAAATGGATTGCATGTCAAAATAAAAAAAATACTTTAATTAAAAAGAATTCACAGTCATGGTTGTCTGCTGACCCTAGCAGGCCATCAGCCCTGTGCCGGACATTCCCAATGGGTTGCAAATTGTGACCTCCCTCATGGATTTTTATTCTTACCCATTGGGAATTACTAACATTGTAAAAACTCTGTTGTACACAGCTGCTTGCAATTTCCTAATAGCGAATCACAAAAATTTACTATGAGTAAAACACAAACGGAAGTCTATGTGCATCTTGCCCACAGAAAGGTGTTAAAGACTACAACGATTTACAGCTGCGTGTATACTCTGTTGAAATGCAGAAAACATGGGGAAAAATGAGGAAAAGTGCATTCCGGCTCTACACTTTTTCCGATTTTAAATGGTGCCCAAACCCTCAAGGAAAGGGCAGTTAAATCTGTCCAAAAATGCTTTAGGGAAACATTTTGAATATGGCAGTGGACGCCATTTTAATTCCTCCAGGGCTGAGATATGGTCTTGGTCATTGATGCATAAGAGAATGTTTTTCTTGTGTTTAGCAATGTACAAATGAGCCTATGTGCAGTCAAAACAATTGAAAAGATGAACTCATGGGCTGTGAGATGACACAAATGCCCACAAGGCACAAGACTAGCCACGATGAGATCAGGAAAAATTTCTAAATCCCTATCTGCAAAAATTGTGAAAACATGTGCAGCTTAAGAAAACGGGACAGTAAATGTGCTGAGTGTATTGTCACAGGCCAGGTATAAAGAGCACAATAGGAAGCAAGGTCCTTCTTCCTGCTTTTTTGTGGCAAAAACATATATAAAAACAGAGAACTAAAGCATGCATATTTATATACTTATAAGACATAGCTGTATGCAGAAAACATCCACAAACAGCACACTTACATGTAAGGCGTAAAAACACTAGAAAAACGCATCTTTTAGTGAAGATGTGGGCTTCAATAAATTTGGCAAAAAAACATTATACACTCATGTGGAATTGTTAACTTCGCATGAAAAAACAAACGACAAAAAACAACTGCAGTATGAGGTTAAGTATAAATGCAACTGTTGGTAGTGAGGACAGCAGTCTATAGAGAGAATGGAGTCTTCTGGTTTTTGCATATACACACTGATATGATATCTATGCTGGTTAAGCCTTAAGAGTACAGTGAAAAATAACATCAGCGATTTTGAGGAAGAGGCAAGCCTTATGTATCAGACAGACTGGGAAGAAGAAAGGATGTAAGAAATTGGAGTGTTGGTTTACTGGGGTGAGAGCCCTGGTCACACAACAATCACAATCCTTGTCAGGATAAGGCACACGTCAAGCCCAAACTGTCGAAATCTGGTAATGCCAGACAGAGACAAAGGCACAAATTCATGCCAACTGTAATGGAGCCTGGGCTCGCTAAAGGGACCCAGTTAGGTCTGCTGAACAAAGTACCTCAAATCCTGATTTGCAGAGCTCTGCGAGAATCCAGTTCAAAGATTTGTCGCGCAGCTGAATTGATGTGTTTGTTCCGAGATGTAGCGGGGCTGTGGTGTGAGGTCCTGCTTCATCATCAAGTATCCCATCAACGAGGCCATGCGATGTGGAGACTCGCACATCTCCAGTCGCGCAGTCAAGGTGATGCTTTGGTTCTGAGGAGCTGCGAGGCTGCAATGCTGAGTCTGCCATTGTAGTTGAGGCTGCCGTCTGTGGGGGATGTGAGAGACTGCACCTAGGATGCGTCACTCAGCAGTGATTTTGATTTGCTGTGAAGCATGACTATGCAACAGTGTCCAATCCATGCAGCAGCAGTGATGGTTTGGTTCTGCTCAGGTTTGCGCCATGTAGCCGAGGATATGCTAGATCTACAGAGATTGGTAGAGCACAGTAGGCCCCCTTCCAAGGGTCTAGGACTGGAGTGGCACCACTGGCAGGGTACGCTCACAGATGGCAGAGTGCAGGTGCAAGGTTGTTGGAAGTCTGTTGTGTCCCTGAGGCTTCAGATCAGGAGGCCAGCCAACTATCCGTTGGAGTCACTCTGTGTTGAAGAGATACAGGTCCAGTCCTTCTCACACAGGCAAGAGAGCAGCAGGCAGCAGGTCAGCCCAGCGAGGCAGCAGTCCTTCAGAGCAGCAGTCCAGCATAGTGGCTGTCCTTTCAGCAGTCCAGCTGTCCTTCTTCCTGGTAGAGTATCCAAGGTCCAGTATTCCAGTATTTATACCAGTTGAGACTTTGAAGTGGGGAGAAGCTTCTAGAGACATGCCTTTGCATTGTACATGCCCTTGCTCCAGACTAAATAGAATGGGTATGTAGCTCTCTGTGTGGAGGCAGGATGCAGCTTATTCAAGTTGAGGTGGGGTAGGCCCAGGCTAATCCCAGCTAATCCCACCCAACGTGCCAGTGACCGTCTATCCAGGCAAACCTAAGCTCCCATTGTATGTCGCTGTCTAGGAGGAATACATAATGCCCAACTAAAGACTATCCAGTCATGTGACCCAAAGACTGGCTGAAGGCACCAAATGACTAAGGCAGACAAATGCCAACCTTCTAAAAGGGGCAATTCCAGAATTTGTATTTAAAATCCAACATCACCATGAGTTAGGATTTTTTATTACCACTCCAAATACAACAAACATTAACTGATTACCTGATCCCATTTGGAAATGACTACTTATTAAATGTAATAAGGTAACTCCAATGATATCCAATGGGGGAGGTAGACCTTGCAGTTGTAAAACATTTATTTGAGAGTTTTTCACTACCAAGACAAGTAAAACTTAAAAGTATATATCCAACTTTTCAAATACACTGCACCCTGCCCTCTGGGCTTAGGGCCTGCCCTAGGGGGGACATATGTATTAAAATGGAAGGTTTCGGCCTAGCAAAAGTTTTGTTTTTCCAGTTCAAAATGGCAGTTTAAAATTGTATACTACAGACTACAATGACAGACTGGAGATATGTTTGAAGTGCTATTTAGTTGGGTGGCACAAGGAGTGCTGGAGCCCCACTAGTAGCATCTGATTTACAAGCCCTGGGCACAAGGAGTGCCCCTTAACTAGAGGCTAACAAGTAAATAAAATATGCTAAATGGATATAAGCCAATTCTACCACGTTTCAAGGAGAGAGCACAAGCACTTTAGCACTGTCTCACAGTGGAAATGTGTTTGAGTCCTGAGGCCAGCAAACAAAAGTCAGCAAAACAGGAGTTCTGAAGACAAAAAGTTATGAGGAAAAGCACGCCAAGGAATCCAAGTCTTAAAAAGGGCTTATAGACAACTTTAACAGATAGGTCATTCATTTGCCAGTTTGGACACATGTGTTTTTGTGGAATTTCCAAATTTTAAAAAGCAATTTTATAGTCTGAGGAGGATCGAGTGAGAGTTCCTCAAGGAGGAGTCCTAAAAATGGAATAAACTTATCCTGACATTTTTGTAGTGAACTAGCAGAATGGATACTAGGTTATGATTGGTAGACCATTGCTTCTAGTTGGCAACAATGCAGTAAACAATTTAGAGAAATAATTTGGCAATCTGCCAATGGAGTGCCTCAGGAGTTCAGAACCCTGTTTTGGGACTTTCTAAGCACGTCACTGACTTGCTTACCTAGGGTTCACCATTTAAATGGACATTCCAAAACATTTTAATAAAATAGTGGAAGACGCTTGGATCTGCTAAGATATTATTGATGATTAGGGGAAATCCTACAATTCTATATGGTACACACTTTTCTAATGGCTCCACAAAACAAATGGGAATTCTTGAATATGTATATTTAAAGACAAATATATTATTTACTAAAACTTAAATATGTAGAATGCCCTTTAAACGCAAGGGTAGGATGCAGAAGAAATAGCTACTAAAGGTGGAGAAAGCGTGTTTCTGTAAGAATGAACAAGACAAGCTCTATTTCAGCATTTAAGCGGTTGATATTTCTCTGTGAACGTGATTACAACAACAGACTTGAGAATGATCCATTTTCCTGACAGCCGATGTTACACTTAACATCTTCATTCTACACCTCCTTGCTGCAGCGCAATACCACAGCTAGCAGTGCAGGGAAAACAATTCTTTCACACAACCCCCTACATCTCGCATTGAACTGATGTTAAGCTCAATGAAACCATCAAGGTCCAGGACCAGTAAAAAGGGGCAGTGTACATTGTATTGTCTTGTGTCAAACATTACATTGGAAGTCTCATATATCGGCCCAAATTTACTAAGATTCTGCATCAGGTTTTGTCAATTTTTTAGCATAGCTCCAATGAAAAATCTGTTTTGGGATTTACAAACCCAAGCGAAGCCTGATTTGTTTGATTTTGCAGGGCTTAGTAAAAAAAACCTGCTCAAGACTGGCATAACAATGAGAAATATCTTTATTCTCCTTGTTTTTTCCACGTTGCATGTGTGTGGTATTCTGCATCCAGGCCCGGACTGGCCGTTGTGGGCACCGGGCAATCCCCCAGTACGCCGCAAGGGTGGGGGGCGGTTTTGGGCCTCTGGGGGCCGGTTTTGTTGCAGGACCGTTTTTGCAGCGTTGCTGCAAAAACGGCCCTGTAACAAAATCGGCCGAAAATCGGCCCTGGCAAAGAGCGCAGTCGCACCCCCAACCCCCCCGGGGGCTGGGGGGCCGACCGAGCACTTTGTCAGGGCCGGTTTTGGTTCCCAGTCCAGCCCTGTCTGCAGGACACATAAAAAGGGGAGACAGCCTCCAAGGATAGTTTTTGTGCAGGAAGCTATCCCTTCCCTTGCTGTGCTGCATTGCATGAAATCTTACGGCCTCATTTATGAGGCCTTGTGGCAGTTTTGCGCTTCCGATGCGTCACTTTTTGTGACGCATCGGTGGCGTAAAACATGCCTCCTGTTGCGCACTATTTACAAAGTGGTGCATCTAAGCAGATACCCCTGCGCTACATTATACCTGCGTCAGGTATAATGTATGCAGGGTGGGCTTTCCCCCGCAAAAAGCCTCGTAGAAGTGACACAATGAAATCTATGGGATTTCACTGCGTCACTTCTAGGACGCCGTTGCGTCAAAATCTTGCGCCTGCCTCACAGCAGGCGTAAGACTGATGCAGGCCCTTTCACATGGGGCTTGCCCCATGTGAAAGGACGCATTGCTGGAGTTGCGTCACTTTTGTGACACACTCCAGCAATGCGTCACTTTTGCGCTTACAGACACGTCAGAAATACTGACGTAACTGTAACTCCTTGCAACGTGATGAGTCATACATTAAATATGATGCATCAGGTATGTTGCAAGGAGTGAGCACTGAGAAGTGACGCATCGCTGCTTTCAGGCAGCGATGCGTCACTTTTTCATAAATGAGGCCCTTGGTATATTGGGACCTTTGTGCACAGCCTTTCCTCTAGTATGAAGTAGGGTAACATAGCACTCAGATGCTCTCACATGCACTATGTTAAGGCTTTTTAATGTACAAACTCTAATGGCAACAGGGCATGTTGTTAAACCCAGCCATGGCATGTTTACGAGGCAACCCTCTTTTAAATGTAATACAACATGCTTTGGTAAGAAACAAAAACACTTCCTTATCATATTTCAATGTAGTGGCAGACAGGCACATTCAAAGTTTCCCAAACTGCAAGCACTGAAATGAAAAGAGAATGGGAAAGTATAGCATAAAAGCAACCAAGACTGATCCGCCTAAGCAAAAGAAGGATTTGGGGCACGATAAGTCTGTAGCTTCTATTTCTACCTTAATGAGGATGTGGTTGTGAACAAAAATAACAAACTGCCAATCAATTGCAGCAAAAATTTCGACTACCACTATTCCTTAAATCCACAGCAATGTACCTTCATGAAATATATTGCCAAGATATATGGATGTGGAGTCAAATATAGTAAACCTTTACTTACCTCTACATGGGTACCTTCAAGACATTCTGGTAGTTGATTCTTTGCCACAATACTTTGGTGGTGGATGGTTTTGTCCTTGATATTTTTTAACTAAACTGATGATGCAAAATACTGAAGGAGAATAGGAAAATGACATGAGCCAAAAAAGAACAATGGGCCACATGCATCATCATGATAATCGGTGGCTAATGGGGAGATTAGCAGAATCTGCCCCTATGCAACAAGTATTTTTGCATTTGGGATGCATCATCCCAAATACAAAAATCGCAATTTCAGTAATCGCAGAATTTGTGATTACTTAAATTGCGCTTGCATTTAAGAAATCGAAAATTGCAATTTCTTAAATGCAATGCATTAAGCAATAAAAATGTGCGATTTTGCAAATAGGAACCGCAAATTACTGTCAATCTAAAGTTGATGGCAATTTGCGATTCTTTGAAAAATGCACTAAAGTGCATTTTTCAAGGTCCCATGTTACACACACAAATGCCCTTGGGGCATGTGCGTGCGCAACATGTGGATGAACTGAAATTTCAGGGGTGCAACAGGGCGGCCCTTTGGCAACCTTGCACCCTTCAAATTGCATGAGCAATTTGCGAGTACCTATTGTGCATTGTTGGCGATGCATTCCTTGAAAAAAGGCATTTTGACGGTTCGGAAGAGTTGGTAGTGTCTGCGGATGGTGCTCTTGTGGGCTGTATTTCTGTCGGGTGTCTGTTCCTGGTGTCACTTTTACTCGAGTCTTTGGCAGGTCTGTTTGGATGCTTGGAGGTCGGCGGTGAACCAGATGGCTTTCCTGTTGGTGCGTCTGTTTGATGGTTTCTTGATTGGGGCTAGAGTCTTGGCGCAGTCGTCGAACCATTGCCTAAGGTTGCGGGTGGCAGTGTCGGTGTCTGCAGTGTCATTTGGTGGGTTTCTGGCAAGGGAGGCGATTAGCTGGTCTTTGGTAATTTTGCTCCAGCTGCAGCGGAGGCCCGTTGTGTGTGCTGGTGCGGGGTGGGTTTCTCGAAGGTGAAGTGGATGCAGCGGTGGTCGGTCCAGTGGAGTTCGGTGGTGTGGCTGAAGGTGACGTGGTTGCTGGCGGAGAAGATGGGTTTGAACGTGTGTTCGGCGGAGTGAGTGGGAGTCGTGATGAGCTGTTTGAGTCCGAGGTTGGTGAGCAGAGTGGTGGAGTTGCTGTCGGTGTTCTCGAGGTGGAATTTCAGGTCTCCAAGGATGATGTAGTCCATGGATGCAAGGGCGCGCGTGTTGACGAAGTCGGCGATGGAGTCGCTGAACTGTGGCCGTGTCCGGGGGGGTCTTCACTTCACTTCACTTTACTTGTTGGACCCTGGTTTCCTGCTCCCAGTTCTGGACCTGTCAGCTGTGTGGGCTGCTGGCAGTCGCTGTCTGTGCAGGTAACAGCGGTGGGATGGTGAGACCGGGTAAGGGGGAATTCGAGGGATGATGTAGAGGTATAATGTATTATTTATTTAATTTTCCCTCTGCATTGGCCTTACAAATTCCCTTTTACCTGGCCCCACTGCCCCACTGCTGTTACCTGCACGGACCGCGGCTGGCTCCTGGCACTTGCCTTTACCCAGGGACTTCCTCTGCAGCTCCTCCACAGCCCAGCAGTAGTATACCCTGCTTGCCACACTCCCTAGTGTCTATTACTTTGGCCTTATTAAAGGACACCTGTATGTCATAAGCAGAGTAATATTTCTTCTACCTGATTGGGGGCACCCACGTGTAGAATAAGACCAAAAGAAGGTCCAGGGGAACATTCAGGGTTCCCCACAAGAAGGTCCATCCCTTTACTGTCCCTATGAGGGTATAGCGGGTTTGGCACACAGGTTCGGGACAAACATTCCTAATTCCTGGGTATCAGTTGAAGTCACAGTCCATATATCCATCCTTAAATGGTGTTTTCTGGCTCCTCCTTCCTGATGGACATTCTTCTGCCCTTGTTGCTCACAGTTCCAATTAAATCTCATCAGTCTCTCCCTTGTGCATGTGTCTTTAATACAGGGGAAATTTCAGGAGCAGGGCACCTCTGCCCAACTCTTTGGTGCCCCATCATCACTCTACCCCTCCACCAACCCGTCTGGGACATTGCATAATGGTGGCTTGAAGTGGAATGGAAGAGAGGTCCAGCCCCCAAACAACACGGCTACCTCATCCCTTCACACCAAAAGTTCCAAAACGGTCCACGCTTGTGTTTGGCACCAGAGCTGTGGTTGTCCTCCTTTGTTTCTGTGGGAGTGAGCCTCCTCAGGACAAGTTTTATGTAAAGTTCTAATTAGCAGATTAAGATTTCATCCCTGCCTCTACTTTCCATGAACAGGGCCAAGCACTATCAAATAACTCTACTGGATGGGTGGGCGTCTTTGATCCCCCAAGGAGTCAGCACAATAGTTAACTTGGCTTAGTAGGGGGCAAAGGCCTGGAATCTGATAATGAGTGGAGCCAGGGAAATATGACAATTTTCCAAGTGCAATAAGGAGTGCAGTTTTGATAAAAGTGACAGTGGATCTGCACTCGAGGTAAATGTGTACCCTATTATTGACACCTGACTGGCATCTCTGGGCCTGAGAAGGGTGAAAAGTGCTGTGGCACAGATTATGACTGTAATGTGTAAATCGCTAAAGCACCCACTTTTAACAGTCCGGACCAACACAATGAATGCCAACTCACATTTTAAATCCCACGCTAGACACACACACACATACACATACACATGCACACATACACACACACTGCTAGACAGTAGTCTCACTCACTCAGCCTGCACATGTGGGCACCAATATGTATTCACGTGTTCATCTGTTAATATCCCAGAGGTTCTTACCCGAGCTAAGCAGCAGCAGACCATATCTGAAAAGTCAGACACTGGCAGTTAGCACTTTTAGCCCATTTCACACAATATGCAATGGGTGAGACTCAGTGGGACTCAATCACACTAAAAGTCTAAAGACAGGCAGTCAAAAAGCGAAAAATCTATGGGGAATAAATGAGTGGAACCTACTTGCTACACTTGCTAACTCTCGATTGGAGCAGTTCATTTCTAAATGCATGGAAATCACTTGACCACAATAGTGATTATATAAATTATACAAACATATTGTTTCTCTTTTTTTGTTTTGGTTCATAGTTATAATCAATTTCAAATACGTTAGGTTTTTTAGGTCAGTGCACTTGGCATGACAAATGTACTGACCAAAAAAAAAGAAGCTCCAGAATTTTCATCATTGAACAAAAGATTCTTTTTTTTATCACAAATGGAGCAGTTTTTCTCAGTACCATTTTTCCTTTAAGTTTTTTCACCGGGGACATTATCATAACAATAGTGTTATCTTAAAGTTCAGCCGAACTACTTATTACCACACCATCGTAAAATATTAATTGTATCGCGAAATGCCATACGACTCTATAAAGTTGGGTCCAATATATTCATACGACTGGTGTTGTTTTCAATTGAAAGTAGATTTTTTCTAAGCTAACCAATGAATTAAAATCCGCATTCAAAGTATGTGTAGAAGGATTCCCGTTTGATTTCCTGCTGTATTATTAATGATAACACCTAATATTCAATCGCCCACAGGTTATTTTGCAGTAAGCGCTATATAAATGACCATTATTATCACTAGCATCATTACTATATGAGCTACTTAAATATATATTCATTATGCAAATTAAGCCTATAACATGTGGAGGTATGGGAGGACAGACTCTTAGTAAAATAAGGTCATCATAAGCAAATAGAGACGGAGCGAATCTCTGCAGCTTTGATCATGAACACAATGGGAAGGGAACCTGCGGGACTTCTTGGATTTTTTTCTGTCTTTCTAGCTGTCTGCTTTGGAAGGTTTTCTATACTGCAAAACGCAAGACTTGTTTAATGCATTTAAAAGCATATTTAATGCATTTTAAAAAGGATTGGGGTTGCCTTGACAACAGAGAATCTAAGTGTTCATAGCATTTCCCAAATAGGGAATGCTCAGCCTACTTTTAGATTTAGATTTCTAAAAGGTAGGAGTAAGGTGGTTTCTTATGGAAAATAAATCAACAGTTTCCTGCACTCGCCGATGACAATTGCGTACCTGAGGCGCAAGAGACTCAGCGGCATGGGAATGCAGGCCTTCATGCTACAAGGACAACTACCATACAGAGAAAGAGTGACACAACAGTGGGGGAAAGAAAGAAGCACTGGCAAAGCATTTTTGTTTGATTTTTTTTCTTACTTTTAACCCTTTGCACGCTGATGACGGAACCGGAGCGGGTCCGTCATGGCCCTACCGCCGCGCCCGCGTTTCGTGGATTCCGCGCATGCGCTGGGCGTTCTATTGAGCGGGCGGGGCCATGACGGAACCGCTCCGTCATGAGCACAGCCCAACCGCGGCTGATGACGGAGCGGTTCCGTCACCAGCATGAGGCTGCCGCGTGGCCGCCACGCCCCCTTAGCACTGCGGCGGAATAGCCGCCAAAGTGAAGGGGTTAAATCGCGGTGGTATGCACATTCACATGCCCTGCCAAAGCCAACCGTTTTGGTTTTATTGTACAAAGACTCGTACATGGCATTGCATTAGCTTGTGTGTGCCGATATACATTTGTATGTGTGGCTGAGTTTTAGGGAAGGAGTGTGTGTCTGTCACAGAATGTGTGGTCATGTAAGTCTGTTCATGCACATAATAGTGAGCATATGTGCATGTGGACGGAACTGCATACACACGCGCCCATATAGAATACAAGACTACGTTACGTGAGCTGGAGAGTGTGTGTGTGTGTCCTCAAGACTGACAATTCCTGTGTGCATTTGTAAGTCAGTATTTTATTCCAGCATTAGTGACTATATATTTGAGAATGAGTGAGTATGCCGAAACTCACACTGCACTATATTTTAATATATCCCTTTCCATACCACTAACAAAAGAAGAGCAGAGGCTTACTGGCATGTTGAGCACTAAATGAATGGGAAAATGTTCTGCACATGCAGTAATTCCTCTGCTGTTGCTAGACACCGGTCGTTAGTTCAGTGTGCTGGGTGTTGCTCTCCTGCACATGCTCTAATGCTTATGCCATGCTACCACCAGCGCAGGACTAGCCGTAGCGGGCCTCAAGCATTTTAATGGGAGGCGTGAAGGGCGGGGGGCGGTTTTGCAGAAGTGGGGGATGTTTGTTTGTTACTGGGGCAGGTTGTGTAGCGCTGCTGCAATATTGGCCCCCAGTAACAAAGGCAGCAGTACTTCACACTTGCACCCCCTCCCCTGAGGGAGATATGGATTGGGGGGTAGGTCCTGCAAAAATGCCAGAACTGCTTTGGGTTCCAGGGCCGGACTGGGAACCAAAACCGGCCCTGGCAAAGTGCTCGGCCGGCCCCCCCTCCCCACTCCGGGGGGTTGGAGGTGCCGCAGAGCGCTTTGCTAGGGCCGGTTTTCGGCCGATTTTGTTGAAGGGCCGATTTTGTAGCTATGCTGCAAAAACGGCCCTGTAACAAAATCGGCCACCAGGGGCCCAAAACCGGCCTCCACCCTTGCGGCGCACCGGGGGATTGCCCGGTGCCTGCTATGGCCAGTCCGGGCCTGTTGGGTTCCCAGTCCGGCCCTGGCTAGCACCCAAGTTATCTGCTCTTGTCGGTGCATCACTTTCGTTCAGATCACCAGGCGAGGTTCTCGGTTTTATGTCTGGTGGCTCTTCTCACATTGGCTCTCCGTGGGTGGTTGATCATTGCTGGCACTGAAGGTGTAGTCATTTAGCAACATTTAACAATGTTGCATACATTACCCCGTGACAAAGATCAGCAATGCATGAGGGGCGTTAGCATAACAATGCTGCATCCATGTTTGAGTGCCGCAGAGACAGTGAAAAACATGCCCCCGGAGCAGGGAAGTAATTCTGGGAGTGGTTACATTCTGTTATAATGCACATTGATAGATTTCATGAATTAGCAACATACGCTGACAGTAGAGCAAGGAGGACAGGAGGACGTTTGGTGGACTACTTTGTGAAGTAAGAAAACAGTGTAACCATCAGGGCTCGAGTCGGGGTACCAAGAGGGTGGACGGCGTCCCCGACTTATTTTACCGGGTGGACGCCGTCGTCCCTGCCAAACAGGTGGACTTCACTCTGTGGCCTCTCTGGGACGAGATCGGAGTGCACCTTTCGTGACGTCACCCCCTGTCGTGATGTCACTTCCGGTGACAGCGTCTCCCCACTTCTCTTTTTAGGACTCGTGCTCTGGTAACCATCCTCGAAATGGCATGGATTTGAAGGACAGCCTATTTAACCCATGGCAGTCACTGACCACTGCATAGGAGTCAATGGCTGAAGAGGACTGACCCAAAGCCCACTTTGGCTCTATGCTTGTTACATGTACGCACTAGTAGATACTGTATTAATGTTGAGGTCATGATGTCTTCTAGACAGCTAAAGCTTCACATGTGCAGCAAATGCTGTCTGTAGCAAGACACAGAAATGTAACAATATCCGAGTAAACAAGCGAGCAACAGTCACAAAAATATCACCTGTAAATATGGTTGAAAATAAAGAATACAAAACAGCTTTAATACGTGAAACAGGGAACATGTCCGCGTATATCACGTGACTCAGTTGCTGACGCAAATGTTGTCATGTGTGCTGCCCAAGACAAGCAAGCTTCGAGAACGATTCTATTGGACAACTGTTTGTTCGTTGCCTTCGGGCCTGGATTTCTAATTTATGTATAATGGTCTTTTAAACCTGGGCCGAGTAAGCGTCGCAGTTCAATAAAATATAAACGAATAGATTTTTTTTATTTGACTTTCAGCAGGGCGGATTTCAGTATTAATCAGACAAGTCTGAACACATCACAGTAACATTTGCAAAGGAAAGCGAGTCGCAGCACGCATCTTCATTTTCTTCAATATTTTTTCTTTTATTACGTTGTAAGTTTATGTACAGATCACCAAATGAAGGCGGTACAGGGTGCCTTAATGGTGCTGCACCAATATTGAGATAAATATGTGCATTGAACCGGGGTTATCGGAGCAACCTGTTCCTTGCATTAATCAAGGTTTGTGTAGAGCAGGCCTAAGTCAGGCTCGGCCCGATGGGAATCGCCCAATTTAATGGCGCTTGTCTTCACCATTCCTTGATTAATTGCCACCTGCTCAGCACAGGCACAGCACCTGTTGCTAATTCCAAGAGGTCTGTTTGACTGGCAGTTCCTTGTTGATCTTGAGGATCTAAACACATGTGATACCAGCTATTGCTTCTACAGAATTAATTGCATGCCATTAGTCTATTTTTTTAACAGGCTACAGCCTCAAAATGAACAAAAAATATGAAGAATATAGTGAGTATTTACATGAAAAAGAGGGATGCTGCATGCATAATATTCGAGATTAGAGTGGTCAATTTGATGTTACTGGCGATAAAAGGTAACAAATATTAATTACAAAGATGTTTCTTAATGTTCTTCCGCCACCATCAAGAAACATAATGGCAATCATTTAAAACAGGCACTGTCAAAGTCAATAGGCCCGACTTTTCAGAAGTTCATGCACAGAGGTACCCCAAATTCTCGCACATATTGACATTGATCATACATTAAAGGACATATGCAGATCCTGCTATATACCTACTGATGTTCACATATACATAGACCATTACACCATACAGTCAAAGTGACTCACAGAGACTAGGGGACAAGCATTCATCCCAAAATCAGACTAAATACATTCATGGCAAAAGACAATGAGACATGCAGTCACTCATGTCCTTATTATACCAACAGATATTTTAAGGTATATTGATTTATGCTATCTGACCATGTTAGTCCTGACAGGAGAGTGAAGTGATCGATGAAGAGTGGTATGGAGATGAGGATTGTGTTTTGTGAATGGTATGTCTTCCCTAAAAATTGTACTGTAGTAAGTGATAGACCATAGGAGAGGCGTTGGCAATGGGGAAGGAAGAGAGACAAGTCGACAGAGAAGAGGGGGTAAAAAACCTAAAGATAAGTACAAGCGATGTTATAAATTAGCCAGACGAAGAAGTAAGAAATCACATCAGACTAAAAACACAGAAGCAAGCACAGGCAGAGATAGCCAAGTATCTCAAAACCGAGATTTGGAAACATACAGACAACACACATACACACACACACACATACAGTGCCAAACACCAAAGTTAGAGAGAGACAGTGGACAAGATGGCTCATATATAAGAATGTAGACTCAACATAAATTGGGCTGCTAAACAAATTAATGAAGGCTTGAATATCAATAAAACTTTAGTCCTTTTGTTCACAAAATCAAAATGAAGGTAGAAAAGTGAATAACGTCAACAGCTATTCAGCCATTGACCATTACTTGGAGAAGCCATTTCATTTGCATTCACAATTTTGTAGTCTTCCTCACCCCCATACAACGTTTGGTATCTTTGGAATAATAATCTCAAGGTAACAATTTAGTGCCTTCTGCATATCCATTCTATCCATGGCTTCTTATTTCTAACCATATCTGTGAATCAGTTTAATTTGGTATCTTCATTATTTTAGTACTAACCTATGACACACTTAGGGCCTTGTAAGGCCTGGCCATTTTTGCAGGTTTATCCCAAACCTTTTGCCTACTATTTTTGTACCCTGTGTTTGTTGGCTGTAGGACTCTGGGCACTTTACCACTGCTGATCAGTGCTAAAGTGCATGTGCTCTTTGAGTTAATTGTGATTATGATAGGTATACATGATTGGCATATTTGATCTACTGGTAAGTCTCTAGTAAAGTGCATTGTGTGTGCCCAGGACCTGTAAATCAAATGCCACTTGTGGCCCTGCAGTACTGATTGTGTCACCCACAGTAGCCTTCAAATGTGTCTCAGACCTGCCACTGCAGTGTCTGCACACACCGTTTTCTTTTTTTTTTTTTTTCGCGACAAGTATTGCCCACTAGGTGCGTCTCCTGCAGAAAGACAATATCGGGAGACAAACGTCGCAGGCATCGCAACACCACCCCCCGCTTTATATGATCCCCTAGACCGTTGACATTCCATGAAATAAACCTCAACCCGCTACCCCCCATCCCACGAAGTAATGCAGGAACCCTCCCCCAATGAGCATGACACTGAAAATACAATCATCAAAATAGAATCGCCTTGAAAAAACAGAACACAAAATACAAACCCCCACACAACCCACCCCCCAACACCCAAGGAAACACCCCCCACCCTGCACCCCTGCAGTAGACAAAGAAGCCACACCAACATGCAGTGTGCCTGTCGCCCAAAAAACCCCATTCTACAAAAAGACCCCGGAGGAGGAAAAGGCTCTGTCCCACCGCCACCCCGACAGAAAGAAGGGGAGAGGAGAACACATAGAAAAAGATGCGCTCAAGTACAGAACCCAGGAAGAGATAACATAATACGGAATCAGGGGCCCAGATTTCAAGTTCAGCTCTCCACGCCACCCTCGGCACCACCTGGGTGCTCGGTGGGATCAGTCAAAGTAGGCCGGTCCGGCAGAGAGTCCAGCCAGTCATTTACCGAATCAGGTCGGTCAAAGAAAAGGGTCCGTTCATTGTACTCCACTCGTAGCCTAGTAGGAAAAAGCATGGCGTATTTCAGACCCAGGTCCCGAAGACGCTTCTTAACTCCACGGAAACCCATTCGCTGTCTCTGCACAAGCTGTGAGAAGTCCGGGTAAAAGTTCACCGTGGCATTTTCGAAGGCCACCGGGCCCTTAACTCTCGAGGCCTGCAGGATAGCGTCTCGGTCCCTATAATGAAAAAGTTTAGCGACAATGGGCCTCGGCGGGGCGCCCGGCTTACCCTGGCCACCCGGAACATGATGGGCACGTTCCACCGCAAAGAATTTGCTCAATCCGGATGGAGAAAGGTGGTTTTGTATCAAGTCCTCAACCAGGAGATCAACAGAATGCGGATCAGGATTTTCCGGAACACCGATCACACGCACGTTACAACGCCGTGCCCTGTTTTCAAAATCCTCCAGGCGCTGCGTCATGAAATCGTTTACCCTTCTGAGGTTGCCGATTTCCGTCTGCATCTCCGAAACGTCGGCCGTGAGGCTAGATGACTTGAGGTCCAATGACTTCACCTTCTCATTGGTTTTTGATAAGTCGGCCCGAATAAGGTTCACATCGATAGCCACAGTATCGATTTTGTGGGCCAGAGCTTCTTACTGTTGGCCAATGGTTTCTCTCATGCCAGAAATGGCGCCCATGATGTCTTGCAGGGACGGCTCCGCCAAAACCTCCAAAGGGGGCCCCACTGCACTCGGGCCAGGAAAGGAGGCACTGGGGGACACCTTCGATTGCGTGTACCGGTCCATGCTGTTCGACTGGACCGGGCCTCCGCGAAGGGGCGTCTTGGTCTTTCGCCTCTCCTGGTCCCCTCTGCCCGTCATAGTGGAGACCGCGTCCCCAAGGGACCCACACGACCTGGTGAAAATGGCCGCAGGGAGACAGGGCGCCGGAGCCAAAAAAGTCAGCAGCTAGGGCAAGTCGAGATGTGAACCGTCCCAGAAGGATACGGAGCAGGCAAAAGGTGCCACTGTAGCCTCACGCCGCCGTACTCAGCACCGGCCAGCCACCTCCGCTGGAAGACGTAGTCTGAGTCAGAATCGAAACCGAAAGTTAAGAGGGGGGCCCATGGGTCGAGTCCCCCTGCCGCTGTTGTTCAACTCAGACACGGCAACAGAGCCTCACCAAGACCCGGGCGCGCCACCCAGGTGGGCCCCGAAAGTTTGAGTCGACGTAGCTGCGGTGCCCCTGGTCCAATTCGAAATCCAAAAACAATATTAGGATCAGCCCAGGTTCCTCTTCATTAACCCTTGTAAGAAATCAGGATATGTTCAGGATATCATGTCGGGAGTGGCGGGGGTCCGGAGAGCGCTGTGCTCACGCGGCCATCTCGGATGCCCGCCAAGCTCCTCCAGCACACACCGTTTTTAACTGCCATGTTGACCTGGCAAGTGCATCCACTCACCAGACCCTAACGTTCCCTTTTCGTACAAGTAAGGCACCGCTAAGGTATACCCAAGGTACCCACTGGGGCAGGGTCCAGTGGGTGTTAAAGGTAGGACATGTACTGTAGTATTTTACATATCCTCATAGTGAAATAATGTGCATTTCATTTTTCACTATCGCAAGGACTAACTCTCCCATAGGCTAACAATGGAGATGCCTTGTACATTTTACAAGTGTAACTAATATTGGAGTATATGTTTGCACAGATTCTTACTCAAGTAGTAAGGTTTCCTGTTTGATTATGAAAGTGGGTGTGCATTTTGTTGTACACAGGTACCAGGCTGCATTGACATACAGGGATTGACCAAGATTGTCTTGCCAATGCACTCTGGGTAAATGTGTTTTCCTCCGCTGATGTCTAGTCTAGACTCAGCTACAAAAGAATCTCCACCGATCATGGAGCCCAAGCTGGCGGAGATTATGGCTTTCAAAGTAGTGCATCGCTGTATCAAAAGTACAGATGTCGATGTGAGTCAGTAAGCAAAAAAAGGGCGTGTCTGTGTAGGGGTGGTGTTGAAACTGATAGAAGTGATAATTATCAGATCATGTGAATGAAAAACAAACAAAAACAAAAAGACCTGGGGGACAAGAATAATGGGGAGAGAAAAATAAAGAGTGACAGAGAGTGAGAGAGAAAGTACAATAGTAGACATTTCCGCATCACAGTTTTTCATTTTCTGCTGATTCTTCCATGCCTAATAATATGACCTCATCACATTCCGGTTTTAGCCTTTTCTTTGTGTCCTCTTCTCTGTGCACAAAAATGAAGCTGTATCACAGAAACAGTGATTCCTGTGGACAATGTACGGATAAACGATAGGTAACTGCAAATCGCAAATTCAAACCAGCGAAAAGGATGTCCAAAAGAGAAATTGTTATACCCAAAACAATACACAGTACAATTCTTATTTTATACAAGTAGTATCTGTATTAAGAAATAGGTAGTGCTCAGTGTCTCAAGTATAGGGTTACTGAATTTACATCAACAACCATGCATAGTTGAGATATGTCCTACACAGGCCTCCTTTGAAATTCAAAGAGGCCGTCAATTGTTTGTTTTAACAACTGTTGATGACAATTCGACCCCGTAAAGGTCGGGGGTCTCATCAGGACCTTAAGATAAGGGACATTTGGTGATTCAATAGGCAATGTGTCTTAATTAATTAAGTGTACATCACACAAAGTGAGAAAGACTTAGGAAGTTTTACACACTAGGGCCCAAGCTGGCACCTAGTGAGGGTGCGGAAGGGAGTGTGATTTCCAGAAGCAGTATGAGCCACAAAGGATATTGAAACAACGAATGTGTGCCATTCAAGTATGCCGTGGAATTGGTGAAACTGACCTTGGCAGCTCGCCATAATTTTTCTCTCGAGGATGCAGATTATCATCTCCTGTCCCTGCGACGGAGCGAGGCTGTTGTTAGCCCACTTGTTTTAAAAAAAGAAGCCAGATTTCAACTCTAACTATATACTTGAAAGGAAAAACATAATTTGTGTCAATATCCTTTGTGGCTCATACTGCTTTTGGAATCCCGCATCCTGTGGAGTATTATCAATTACAGCCCCATGGGCAGAGTACAGTGTGTGTGAAAGGTAGGGCATGTCCTGGTGTTGTTTACATATCCTGATAGTGAAATACTGCCAATTTTGTTTTTCACTATTGTAAGGGCTATCTCTCACATAGGTTATCATTTGAGTTACCTTGTAACCTCTTACAAGTGTAACTACCAATTGGGAAGAGATAGGGATATGTACTTTTGGGGTCCCTGAACTCACTAAATAAAAATACATCATTTAGTGAAGTTTGATTTTGATTTGTGTGTTTGAAAATTCTACTTTATGAAAGTTGGCATTTTCTTCTTTACCAAACTGTGCCTCTACCTGTCTGTGGAATCCATGTCTGGTTTAGACTGACATTTGAGATGGCGGTACATTAATTCTAGAGAGTTACACTAAGGGAGCTGAGGTGTGCCCTGCATATCCTGATGGCCCATCAACAGTCTAATAGGTCTTCCTGAGCTAGAGTGGTGGGAGGAGTTGTCACTGATATCTGAATAGGTCTGTATCTGTCCTCACGGAGCCAGGTCAATGGAAATGCAGGGTCTTGTGCACCACGAACACTTCTCTTTGAAGTTTGCCTACTTCAAAGGTCGAACCTGCCATAACTTCAGAACAATGATACATCATCTCCCCTGACATTAAGGAACCAACACATCACCTTCCCTGACAATAAGGACCTGATGCTTCACTCCCCTGGGAGAAACGAACCATGCATTGCTTTGCTTTATCGGTTTCTCAACTCGCTTGTGCCTGTTTTCAACTTTGATTTTGACCCATCCCAAGGATTTTGTGATAAAATGCATCCATAGTTTACTATAAACTGAACTATTTTGCAGGCCTGAGCGTAGTGACAAAAAAACTCTGCAGAGCTCTGCAAGTGGCGCAGTGCAGTGCGAACTGCTGCTCGCGCTGATCCTCCTGCCGCTTAAGTAGAAATGTTACCCAGGCAGCAGCTCGTGCTCGCCAACTTACCATTGGCGAGTGCGAGTGGGGAAAAACTCTGCTGCCCTACATGGAGCAGAGTTTTCTGCACTCTGCAAGCTCCACAGATAATGGAGTGCAGAAGACTGCAAACTCTGCAAACAGAACGGAGTTCACCACTCAGGCCTACTATTTTAACCTTTTAAAATGTGATATATTTGCTTGCGTATGTTGGATGTTTGTCATTTTGGTCTTTTCTTACTCAGATACATTTTAAATATTTTTCTAAACTGGTGTGGTGATCTTTTGTCATGTTTTCACTGTGTTACTGTGTGTTTATGTACAAATGATATGAGATAAGCCTGACTGCTCATGCCAAGCTACCAAGGGGGTGATCAGGGGGTTATCTTAGCTGTGTTACTCCCTTACCCTTACTAGATTAAGAAACTTCTGTCTTCTTACAATATGTCATTTGCTAAATGCCCAGGCTTATTGTGAATACACAGATCTCTTCTCCTAACTATAAAAAAGTCTGTGAAATGCAGTGAATTCAGACCCCCTACAAAACCCTAGGGCATGATCCACCAAGATGTTGCTGTGACCTACTGCGGATCAATTTTAGAACCACTGGGCGCCTTTGTCGACCACTTCATTAAAGTCTTTGTCCCCTTAACAGCCTGTTATGTGCGAGACTCCATGTCCATGATTAATTTGATTGAACATCACCCATTCAATCCAGCCACAGACACTTTATGCACCATGGACGTGGAGGCTTTATACACTAATATACCACAGGTTGCCGCACTCCAGGTTATACAAAGAATCCTGGATACAAGCCCACGTCCACATGCCATACCAACGCTATTCATCTGCCAATTGCTAGAAATCTGCCTCACCAGAAATTTCTTTTCATTCAAGGGCCTCCTCTACCAACAAATCAAGGGGACCGCCATGGGCGCAATTTTTGCTCCGAATCTGGCCATATTGTTCATGGACGAAATAGAGAGACAGGTTATTCTGACACCATCCAACCCATTTTTCACCGGTATCATCATGTGGCGTAGATACATTGATGACATTTTCATGTTATGGAAGTTCGACGTCAATGTTCTACGCCACTTCATGCACTGGATGAACATTAATTGTTCGGGTCTGAACTTCACGTCCTCAATTGATAAATCTTCCATTGACTTTTTGGATTTAACGATTTTTCATCAGGATGGAGAATTGCTTACCCGGTTGTTCAGGAAACCCACTGAGAGAAATACACTGTTGGAATATACGAGCAACCATCCGAGGGCTTTAAGAGACACGCTACCTTTCTCGCAGTTCCTCCGAATCAGGAGAAACTGCTCAAACAGGGAAGACTACTTCAAAGAGAGTGCCATCCTGGCCAACAAACTGAAAGATAGAGGCTACCCTAAAAAAACTGTAAAAACTGCCCTGAAAAGAGCATGGTATCGTCCTCGAGAAACACTGCTTGTCCCAAACCCCAAGAAAGATCAGGAAAGGATAGCATGCGTAACAACTTTCTCCCCTCTATCTAATAGATTGAGAAAAATGATCCTACAACATTGGCCTGTTATCAATGCGGGCGTCCTAAAGATCGAACGCCCACTTTTTGCTTTAAAAAAAAGCAAGAATTTGAAAGATCATTTGGTGAGAGCAGCCCTCCCCTGTCCTGTCCAACTTTCCACTCTTGAATCTAGATGGGAACTGTCCCCCATTGTTGGGCATGTGAAATGTGGAGGTTGTGTTGTATGTAATCTGACCATTGAAGGTAAAACGTTTGAGTTCAACAACATCAAGTTTCAATGTAATACTTTGACAAATTGTAATACCAGTAATGTTGTGTATCTCATTCAATGTCCATGCCAAAAAGTATATGTGGGCCAAACCTCACAAAAAATCAAGACACGCATTTGCCAGATGTAAGACAGCAAATGCCCCACTGGTGGAGCACTTTATTGATGCCAACCATGACGAGGATGACATTCGCTGGACAATACTAAAGTCATTAAAACTACCCCCAAGAGGAGGAAGCATGACAAGTCTCCTTAACAAAGAAGAACTGAAATGCATAATACTTTTGGACTCAATCCACAACGGTTTGAATCGGATGGAGGACTGGACATCCCTCCTCTGATTCCATTACTGCTCAGACTCTCTGATACACCTAACCCCTGTTTAAGACATTAAGAAATGGAGGGCTCTCCATGAATATGTACTCCAGAGCTCATTGGAGTAAATATAAATTATCGCAGTGCAAATGCAAAGTGATATTTGAATGTGCAATGACTGATCTCTTATGGTCACTCCCGATGCTATTACCACACTTCTGTACTAATGTAATGTAAATGAAATGGACAGTGTTTTTACTATTCGTCATGTATATTGGGTTTTAATTTCTGGTCAAGGGTCACTCAAGGAGCATGTAGCACTACCACGAGGAATTCTTCCTCTTAGGCACCCTCGACCTGTCACAGCCATAGCCTCTTTAATATGACCGACCCACAATGCACAATCACTTTCACGGATGCACCAATCCCTCCACCACCCCTGAGACTAGCGTGCACTCGAGTCCTTTTACTATCTCTGGGCCCTTCCCCATCCCAAAATGGCGACCAAAGGGAACGCGCCAGACGAGTCCCTTTTTTGTTTCCTAAACTCCATTGCATGATTATAGTCCTGGTGGACCCACAACACCCGGTCAGCGTATCCACGCTGCTAATGACACGGAGAGAGACCACTGAGTCTCGCCGTTACCCCGCCTCACCTTCCGCGGATTCAATAGGTAAGCACTCTCCCTTTAACGGTGCAGGCATGTACGGATGTAAAGTAATTCTTCCCCTCGGCCCGCTTTCAATACTTTTCCCCTCCATTGCCTCTTTTTTCAGCCACACGGGCGTTGTATCAGTCTTCGGCCCTTACCTAAGGACGCATTTTACTCGGACAAGTAAAATTTCCTGGCACGCGCAACATCAAGGTTCATCATCCTCGCCCTGAGACAAGGTAAACAGTAACGCCAAGCACCTTGAGGCACAGGCTCACAATGGCCGCGATCAGCATAGATAACGTTGCAATGTTTCCTCCTTTAGGTACCGGTACCTCTCGGTAGCCTGACTTCCCCAAACTCAATACCTGACCAGAATAAAGTACTTTGGTTACCTGGCAGGTTAGTGTTCTGTATACTTAGAAAGTCAGATCTGCCGGAACACCTTATCGTTCTGCACTACACCAGACACTCCGTCGTGCATGAAATTATCTACTCGCGGGCACACTGTTTTTGCCGATACTTAGTACCACCTATCTCACGGACCACTGCCTTCACGACGCGGGCGGAATATAGCGGAGCCTATAACAGTCTTGGCCCTCAATGACTAGCACTCTACGTGCATGCTAGGCGTCCACACTCGAGTACAATATCACGACTTGCCCAGCACTTGTCCCACTCACTGGCTCGCACCTCTTGATGTTCTTATATATAATTCTTGCGTCATGATCGACCACTTAGTTGCCCTCACATCACGGCACTGCTCCTTTAATGTGAACCCCAGCACCACCCCTGAGACCAACAATGCAAGCATGTAAAGTGTAAGTAATCCTCGCCACGCAAACTGTATATACACGTGTGTACAATTTCTTCATTTGCATACGGATGCCTTATGCTTTCTATTTCCTTTCTCTCTTGTCTCCATTACTTTTACAGGCGTTCTTAGAACACAGGCAAATGATTGAAATAGTCCTGATGATGATCCCGGTTCATTAGGAGCCAGGGGATCGAAACGTTGACGGTTGAAACAGTATTGCGGAAAATTCAATTGTATGCCATTCTGTAAATACTGTATGTCGAAACTTGTGTGTATTGATCACTAATCTACAAGCGACATTTTGGCTCCAAACTTCTTGCCTGAAAAACTTCTCTCTCTTTACTTCTATTACACTTTCTTCCTTGAAGGATAGGTACAGGACTGTACCCTATCTAAAGTGTGTATAACTGACCACCTCTAGGTCACCCTATTCCTTTTATTTCTAAATTAAACAATTCCTTACCCGGCTGGGTCTGGAAGCTTGATTAAAGTACCGATTGTGGTCTGTAAATTCATTTTTGTGTTTACCTTGTTTTTCCTTAGGACCTTTGTTGTCTTTAAAAGTTAGTTACCCATGGTCCATAGGTACTCTTTGGGTTCCCTTGTTTAAATATAAATGACCTGAGCGCAAACGCTGGTTTGCAAGGGTTACAATCCGTCCATACCCTCCTGTGTGGGCTTCCTAGTACTCAATTCCCCATCTCTGCACTTTTCACTTTCTTACTCAAAAAATCCAAACTCTTCCTTTTCGCAGCGAGTTAATTATGTCACTGCTTGCTCCTCTATACACTGACGATTATATTAAACATTTATGCTCTGGGCCTTCCTTACTCTCAGACAATTCTGACATCCCTAACCAGACCGACAGTACAATACCAGAACAACTAGAAAAGCTAAGAAAAAAGCAAGTCCGACTACAACTCATGGTATTAATGTTGACGGACTACCTCAAGGCAAATGTACTTCCCTTAGGCCTTCAGATTAGAAATATACCAGGCATCTTCACTGACAACCCCAAATACATATCGAACTTCAGTTATATAGGGACCACTTGTTCCCGCCATTGGTTGGTTCTGGGAATTGACATAGCCACCGAAACTCTAAAATCTTTGGAAACAGAAATTGCAGACATCCTCAAACAAATAGAGGACTCTAACGACACAACTGAGAGCAAGAAGCTCATAGAACAGGTAGACAAGACAGTGGCAGAGTTTTATAGAATTGAACAGAACAAAAAGTCGAACAAAGTTAAAAAGGACATAAAATCGTACAATACTGAAGTGAATTATCCCTATTTGCAAAAAGATTTTTATACTAATAGATCGTATACCAATCCCCAACACAATAGACCGTGGGGGAGATTTAATAGGCGACAGAACCTAGTGGGTTTCTCGGATACCTCTGCCGAATCATCTGACCTACAGACGCAGGTGAAGGATCCAGTACCTCTAGAAGAGGAGGAGGAGCACAACACGGTTCCACTCCTTTTTTACAAAGGGGCCAACAAGAACCGCCACAACGCGGCCGTGTCAAGAAACTCCAAAGATGGGTCAATCCCCCTGGCGAGCGGAGAACCAGGAACAACTATTACCAATGGTAATACATGACCCTCAGAACACCGAGTTGATTCCCATTTTCAACTTGGCGGGCTACCCTTTGGGTGAGGATGAACTTTCTGTCCTCAAAAAGGGCCTGTCTTTTGTCCCAACTATAGCACCTAACTTCATGGAGGTCCAGACTGAACTCCTACGCTTCTTCAGACGCATTAGACTGAAGGCGTTCTTTCAGATTCACCCCTCGTCTGAAAGTAAAGCTTTCACCCCCTTCCGCCCACCCTCGACCTTTTTACCATCTGCAGGTATGTTACCATCAGAGGTGACAACGTTTGAGAAATTGGTCCTTAAAGACCTCTCAAACTTACAACATCAAAGAAGATTTGTACCATACAATATTACACTAAAGGAGAAACAAGCAATCAGTTCGCTTAAAAACAACAACTCAATTGTAATCAAAAGTGCTGACAAAGGGGGTGGTATTGTTATACAAGACCAGGACTCCTATACAGCAGAGATTCAAAGACAGCTGGACAATAAAGACCACTACCTTAGGCTAGCATCCAACCCCACAAAAGAAATTCAGGAACTAATACGGAAGGGCACACTGGATGCATTGGAAGAAGGTTTCTTGACCAAAAAGGAATTTAATTACCTAAATGTAAAAAGTCCTAGGACCCCCGTGATATACACGCTGCCCAAAGTCCATAAGAATATCACTACACCACCAGGGCGGCCAATTGTATCTGCATGCGGATCAATTTTAGAACCACTGGGCGCCTTTGTCGACCACTTCATTAAAGTCTTTGTCCCCTTAACAGCCTGTTATGTGCGAGACTCCATGTCCATGATTAATTTGATTGAACATCACCCATTCAATCCAGCCACTGACACTTTATGCACCATGGACGTGGAGGCTTTATACACTAATATACCACAGGTTGCCGCACTCCAGGTTATACAAAGAATCCTGGATACACGCCCACGTCCACATGCCATACCAACGCTATTCATCTGCCAATTGCTAGAAATCTGCCTCACCAGAAATGTCTTTTCATTCAAGGGCCTCTTCTACCAACAAATCAAGGGGACCGCCATGGGCGCAATTTTTGCTCCGAATCTGGCCATATTGTTCATGGACGAAATAGAGAGACAGGTTATTCTGACACCATCCAACCCATTTTTCACCGGTATCATCATGTGGCGTAGAAACATTGATGACATTTTCATGTTATGGAAGTTCGACGTCAATGTTCTACGCCACTTCATGCACTGGATGAACAATAATTGTTCGGGTCTGAACTTCACGTCCTCAATTGATAAATCTTCCATTGACTTTTTGGATTTAACGATTTTTCATCAGGATGGAGAATTGCTTACCCGGTTGTTCAGGAAACCCACTGAGAGAAATACACTGTTGGAATATACGAGCAACCATCCGAGGGCTTTAAGAGACTCGCTACCTTTCTCGCAGTTCCTCCGAATCAGGAGAAACTGCTCAAACAGGGAAGACTACTTCAAAGAGAGTGCCATCCTGGCCAACAAACTGAAAGATAGAGGCTACCCTAAAAAAACTGTAAAAACTGCCCTGAAAAGAGCATGGTATCGTCCTCGAGAAACACTGCTTGTCCCAAACCCCAAGAAAGATCAGGAAAGGATAGCATGCGTAACAACTTTCTCCCCTCTATCTAATAGATTGAGAAAAATGATCCTACAACATTGGCCTGTTATCAATGCGGGCGTCCTAAAGATCGAACGCCCACTTTTTGCTTTCAAAAAAAGCAAGAATTTGAAAGATCATTTGGTGAGAGCAGCCCTCCCCTGTCCTGTCCAACTTTCCACTCTTGAATCTAGATGGGAACTGTCCCCCATTGTTGGGCATGTGAAATGTGGAGGTTGTGTTGTATGTAATCTGACCATTGAAGGTAAAACGTTTGAGTTCAACAACATCAAGTTTCAATGTAATACTTTGACAAATTGTAATACCAGTAATGTTGTGTATCTCATTCAATGTCCATGCCAAAAAGTATATGTGGGCCAAACCTCACAAAAAATCAAGACACGCATTTGCCAGCACAGAAGCCGTATTAGATGTAAGACAGCAAATGCCCCACTGGTGGAGCACTTTATTGATGCCAACCATGACGAGGATGACATTCGCTGGACAATACTAAAGGCATTAAAACTACCCCCAAGAGGAGGAAGCATGACAAGTCTCCTTAACAAAGAAGAACTGAAATGCATAATACTTTTGGACTCAATCCACAACGGTTTGAATCGGATGGAGGACTGGACATCCCTCCTCTGATTCCATTACTGCTCAGACTCTCTGATACACCTAACCCCTGTTTAAGACATTAAGAAATGGAGGGCTCTCCATGAATATGTACTCCAGAGCTCATTGGAGTAAATATAAATTATCGCAGTGCAAATGCAAAGTGATATTTGAATGTGCAATGACTGATCTCTTATGGTCACTCCCGATGCTATTACAACACTTCTGTACTAATGTAATGTAAATGAAATGGACAGTGTTTTTACTATTCGTCATGTATATTGGGTTTTAATTTCTGGTCAAGGGTCACTCAAGGAGCATGTAGCACTACCACGAGGAATTCTTCCTCTTAGGCACCCTCGACCTGTCACAGCCATAGCCTCTTTAATATGGCCGACCCACAATGCACAATCACTTTCACGGATGCACCAATCCCTCCACCACCCCTGAGACTAGCGTGCACTCGAGTCCTTTTACTATCTCTGGGCCCTTCCCCATCCCAAAATGGCGACCAAAGGGAACGCGCCAGACGAGTCCCTTTTTTGTTTCCTAAACTCCATTGCATGATTATAGTCCTGGTGGACCCACAACACCCGGTCAGCGTATCCACGCTGCTAATGACACGGAGAGAGACCACTCAGTCTCGCCGTTACCCCGCCTCACCTTCCGCGGATTCAATAGGTAAGCACTCTCCCTTTAACGGTGCAGGCATGTACGGATGGAAGTAATTCTTCCCCTCGGCCCGCTTTCAATACTTTTCCCCTCCATTGCCTTTTTTTTCAGCCACACGGGCGTTGTATCAGTCTTCGGCCCTTACCTAAGGACGCATTTTACTCGGACGAGTAAAATTTCCTGGCACGCGCAACATCAAGGTTCATCATCCTCGCCCTGAGACAAGGTAAACAGTAACGCCAAGCACCTTGAGGCACAGGCTCACAATGGCCGCGATCAGCATAGATAACGTTGCAATTTTTCCTCCTTTAGGTACCGGTACCTCTCGGTAGCCTGACTTCCCCAAACTCAATACCTGACCAGAATAAAGTACTTTGGTTACCTGGCAGGTTAGTGTTCTGTATACTTAGAAAGTCAGATCTGCCGGAACACCTTATCGTTCTGCACTACACCAGACACTCCGTCGTGCATGAAATTATCTACTCGCGGGCACACTGTTTTTGCCGATACTTAGTACCACCTATCTCACGGACCACTGCCTTCACGACGCGGGCGGAATATAGCGGAGCCTATAACAGTCTTGGCCCTCAATGACTAGCACTCTACGTGCATGCTAGGCGTCCACACTCGAGTACAATATCACGACTTGCCCAGCACTTGTCCCACTCACTGGCTCGCACCTCTTGATGTTCTTATATATAATTCTTGCATCATGATCGACCACTTAGTTGCCCTCACATCACGGCACTGCTCCTTTAATGTGAACCCCAGCACCACCCCTGAGACCAACAATGCAAGCATGTAAAGTGTAAGTAATCCTCGCCACGCAAACTGTATATACACGTGTGTACAATTTCTTCATTTGCATACGGATGCCTTATGCTTTCTATTTCCTTTCTCTCTTGTCTCCATTACTTTTACAGGCGTTCTTAGAACACAGGCAAATGATTGAAATAGTCCTGATGATGATCCCGGTTCATTAGGAGCCAGGGGATCGAAACGTTGACGGTTGAAACAGTATTGCGGAAAATTCAATTGTATGCCATTCTGTAAATACTGTATGTCGAAACTTGTGTGTATTGATCACTAATCTACAAGCGACATTTTGGCTCCAAACTTCTTGCCTGAAAAACTTCTCTCTCTTTACTTCTATTACACTTTCTTCCTTGAAGGATAGTGAGGTACTGGGTTTTTAGGAACCGGTACCGAACCGGTAACCCAGCGGTGCCAGGGGATCAACACACCAAAGACCTCGGGTTCTCCTGAGTCAGACCCACAGAAACTTCAGAGTCTTCTAGGTGAAGTCAAAGATTAGTTTATTGGCTGCAACCAAGGTGACAGGGTCCTAGAAGTACAATGCCAGTATATTCAGGAGACTGCACACTTTCACAAAGTTAGGCTTCTCTTCTTATACATAACATTTGCCCTTTGGCGAAACATTCCTTGGGTGCGCGGTATTTCATTTATGGTTACTGATTACAAAAAGAAAGCAGAGTCATGATGACATGTACATATTTCACGTCGTGATACCCATAACAAATCATCCGGCAAGGCCCAACATTTCATCAGATATCGCTGGACCCCTAATAAAGATGGTCACCTCCCCACCATAAAATAAGTGAGGAAAAGGAGTGAAGAAAGATGTGAGCGAGATATGGCAGGTGTGCGTGCTGAAATGGCTTTATGGCCGGTTGGGCCTAGATACTATCTTGCTTGGCCACTGGGAGGGAACTGACCTAACGAGTTCGGCCTGGGGCAATGGTTCTAACTTGTACTGGGGTCAGGAAGAAGTCGATTAAGGAGTACGTGTCCTTGTGGAATCAAATTCGACTGGATTAAGGCCTATGTAGAGGGAAACATGCAACTAAGGGTTCAGAAGGTAAATGACGATTTCGAGGTGAAATCGTCACTCGAATATGCCGAAAAATACATGTACTTGATGTACTCGTCATTCTCGGTCTTTTGATACCAAATTCGTCCTATTTCGACGAAGTTTTTATTCTCGAGTACGGTACTATTACGGATCCATATTTTTCAGAACCACAGACCCTCCTTTTGCCCTTACATAGGCAATTAATCTATCCTCATGTTAATCTGAGTCCAGATCTATATTCCTAAAGTCATTGAGATGTTGCTGCAACATCATTCTAGTGCTGAGTTCATGTCTTGACACAGGCTTCCTTACACATGATGTAGCACAGAGGCCACATATTGCAGGAGCACACTGTATACATAGACAGAACAGGAAAAGAATGGCTAAGACCATCCCAATGACCATCAGAATTTTCCATCCCCAGGCAGATATCAGTCCCCAGAACCATCCCATTAATGACCAATCTCCTTTGTCCACATGGATAGATTCGGAAATCTTATGTAGTTTGGAGATGGCCCTGTACACTGTTGGAGCATTATCCGGAATAAAAATGCAACAACTGGACTGGATCAATTTGCATACCCCACCCCGGTCCGCAAGTATTACATCCAAAGCGACCCGGTTCTGAAGGGTCATCAGTCGATCCGACTGGAGCTCAGCAGTCAGGTTACTAAGGGCACCGGCAGTTTCAATCACGGTGGATTCAACTACCCTTGTCAATTGCCTTATGTTTCTGCTGTTAACCATGGCTCCCCAGAACGGCAGAATACCCATTGCAAAGTCACCAAATTCTTGACCCGCAGTGTCTTCTTTACTCAAAACACCTCTAACTACCCTTGTCCGATGGTAATCCGCCGCTGCTGTGTAGGTGGGAGGTAACAGGAATGAAACAAAACATGAGCCTGAGAAGTCAGGGGGCAACCATGTATAGGCTCTATCGTGGCAGATGAAATAAGTACCCTTTGCGGCTAAAAAGGCAGGGGAAGTCTGAGATCCAAAAACATACGTTTCTGTGCAGACACTCTTCCCTAGCTGAGCTCTGGGATTCCTACCAATACCTTGCAGACACAGGTGACCTTGATGGGGTACGATCCAGATAGGGGACGATCTCTTGGCTTGCTGTTTCTCACTTAGTGTAGTGCCATATCCGGTCACATTCCAACCTACATATGCAAGTATCTCATCGTCTGGGGTATCTTCGTAAGAAGTCACTTCCTTGATCATGTCAACTATACCCTTCACTAGAGCGCTAGTCTTGAGGTTGTCTTTTACAGAACGTAGGGGTTGGATTTCTCGTGCATATATGAACATTGTCCTATATGCCCATACTGACCCATTGTGACTAAATGGCAGGACCAAATAGGGGATACCTCTATCCGTGGTGTGGGGCATGAGACCACACACCCAACAGTTGGTTGTGTTCATCACAAGTTGGTGTTGGTGTAATAGCTGAATGAAGGAGTTATTAATGAACTCTAATCTCCTATTTGATTCGTGGTCAGGCAAAGAGTGGAAAGAATGAGAGGAAACAGTAGGGGGAGGTATGGGCGATGTAGTAGGCGTGAATGTCACATGAAAAGAGAATAAAGCATAGCTTATCAAAAACACCATTACGCTAAATATCATAAAAATACACATCATTATAAAAATTTTCTTTCTCATTGTTTTCAAAAGTCTCTGCTTAAAGTTCATTTGTCTGGCAGTTCTCTCCACATCAGGAAACTCCATCCTCTCTAAGGTGCTGCCCGCGGCGGTAGGTTGTTTCTGCTAAAGGATGCTTCCGTCAGTCTAGGGTGGCTCCCTTCGACCAACTGGAACCGGCAACCTATTGTTGTCAGCTGCACCCAAAAGTCTTTTATCAACCGCGACCCTAGCAGCGGAACCCGGATGGCGGTTCAAAAAAAACAAAAATAAGCAAGTTACCTAGATGGGAGAATCTGCATTTTCAAAATAGCATTTTGGAAGGAAAAAAACTCATGATTTTATTAGTCCACAGGTTTTTCTCTCGGATCAAAAAATGAATCATTTTTACTTTAGTCTGTTTTTCTCGGTCGGAAATTATAGCGTCTTTTCCCGGGTGCTGTCTGGTCCGGAAATAGTAGCTCAGGTTCCACAGAGTTCAATTGTTCTGATGGCGGCGTAGTTTCTTGAAAAATGTTCTTACTGTCACAATCGCGTTTAGCTTCTTCTACGCGTTCATCAGTTGTGCGCTTTGAGTCAGTGCCTCCTGTCCGGACCCATTGGTCATGTGGCAGAGGGAAGGGTATTTTCTTACAATGGATCCCGTGGACCCAATTGGCCTTCCCCTCCACTTTAACAGTTGACCTTGTAGACAGGAGGACGAGGTGCGGTCCGGTCCATCTGGGCTGGTCGTTTCTTGTTCTCTGGAAATTCTTGACCAGAACCCAGGAGCCAGGGTCAATGGAGTGACCCGGTGTCTCGGAAACCGGAGGCAAGGTGTTGTGGACCTGTTGATATAAAACACGCAATTTAGCCGTCAATTCATACAGATAGTCGAGCAAAATGGGGTGTTGCAGCTCGCTAAACTTCGTGGGCCTAGGCACTCCCCATATGTTGGCTGGCCGACCAAAGACTATTTCATAGGGGCTGAGTTTCATTCGCGAATGCACAGTCATTCTGGTGGATAGGAGTGCTAAGGGTAGAGCGTCGGGCCATTTAAGACCCGTGCTCGCTTGGATTTTGGCCAATTTAAGTTTAAGCGTGCCATTGTAACATTCCACTAATCCAGCTGATTGGGGGTGATTTGCAGCGTGGAACTTCTGACTAATGCCTAGCCCTTCACACACTCTTTCATCACACTACCCACAAATTCACTTCCGTTGTCCGACCAGACCATTCTAGGCATTCCGAACCTGGGGAAGAACTCTTTCACAAGGGCTTTCGCTGTGGACAAGGCAGTATTGTCCCTTAGGGGATAGGCTTCTACCCACCTTGAGAAGGCGCAAACAACCACGAGCACATATTTTAAGTTGTTGCACCTCTCCATGTGTATGAAATCTAGCTGCAAAACCTCGAACGGATACGTAGGAGGTGCGAAATGACCAGCTGGAGTTGGAGTTCCCCTACCAGGATTGTGCTTCAGACATACCATGCAATTCTTGACAACATTTTCTGCACACTTGGGAATCCCTGAATTCTTCCACACTGGGGCCAACAACTCGCAAATCCCTTTCGCGCTGCTATGGGCCATCCCATGAGCCATTGTAACCACTGCAGGCACATACGCATCGGGTAACATCCATCTTTGTTGCTCTGTCGATTCAATCCAACAACCATTTACATCCATTCTCCCTGTACTTTCTTTCCACATGCTTAACTCTTTCTCCGTGGCCTCAGCTTGGATGGACTTCACACTTTCTATCGTGTCTTCACACATTCCAACATCACCAGTCCATCTTTCTGGGCTCGCAACATACATTCGGCTCATCACATTCTTTGCCGTTTCTTTAGCAGTTTCGTCAGCAAATGCATTTCCACGACCAACATCATTGATCACTTTCTTGTGTGCACTACATTTTACAACTGCTACTTTCAGGGGCAACGTCAGCGATTCGAGAAGCTCATTCACCAACTGACCATGCTGAATCTTAGCTCCATGCGAAGTCAGGAACCCACGTTCTCTCCACAATCGACCAAAACTGTGAGCCACTCCAAAAGCATACTGACTGTCGGTATAGACAGTCACTTTCATTCCTTTTGATAACACACATGCTCTCGTCAGTGCCACGAGTTCGGCGGCTTGAGCCGAACCATGTGGTATTCGCGCAGTTTCAACGATTGTGTGCAGAGTTGTGACAGCATACGCTGTAGTCACGTTACCATTTGGGAGTTTAAAGCATGAACCATCCACCCATAATGTACCATCACTTTCAGCGAGAGGAGTATCGAATAGATCAACTCTCCCTTTGGTCTCCTCCTCCGTCCTGAGGAAACAATCGTGCTTTTCTGAAGCATCCGATTCCTCAGCAATTGGTAACAATGTGGCTATGTTCAGAGTACTGCATCTTTTGATGTGCACATGGCTCGCTAGTAGCGTCAATTCATAACTGGACAGTCGAGCACTAGTTAAGTGCTGTGTCTTGGTCCTATTTAACAATGTATCTACTGCATGCGGAACCATCACAATTAGTGTATTATTTATTACTAGGCCTGCAGACTGTCGAATAGAAACAGCTGCTGCTGCTGTGGCCCTTAGACAACTTGGCAATGCTCGTGCTACTGGATCCAAAGTTGACGAAAAATAGGCGCATGGCCGTTGTCTATCTCCGTATAACTGAGTCAGCACAGACAATGCACAGCCCTCCTTCTCGTGGACATATAATGTGAAAGGCTTACTGTAGTTGGGGTTACCTAACACAGGGGCCGAACATAATGCTGTGCGTAATTCGAGAAAACTTTTCTGGCACTCATCGGACCAATGAATGGGATTGGGTGTATTTGTACACGTTAGTGCCAATAAGGGTTTGGCTAATAACAAAAAATTTGGAATCCACTGTCTACAGTACGATGTAATGCCCAAGAAGGCGCGTACTTCTCTCTGCGTTCTTGGCACATTTAATTTCGCTATTGCCTGAATTCTTTCTGGGGTCAGTTTCCTTCCCTCCTTCGATAAGAGATGACCTAAGTAGGTCACTTCTTGTCGGCAATATTGGAGCTTGGAAAGTGACACCTTGTGATGTAGATCACATAGATGACGCAGTAGTGCCAACGTGGCCATTTTACATATTTTCTCAGTATCCGCAGCTATGAGCAAATCGTCCACGTACTGTACTAGAGTGGAACCTTTGGGCAAAACCATTGCGTCAAGCTGACTTTTCAGAGCTTGACTGTATATTGAGGGGCTCTCACAGTAGCCTTGAGGAGCGCGTTTAAAGCGGAAACTGCGACCACCTAAACTAAAGGAAAAAATATCCCTGCTTTCCTCAGCAATCGGGATACTGAAGAAAGCATTCTTCAGGTCAATCACCGAAAACCAGGATGCAGAGGCTGGAATCATAGTCAATAATGTTGTAATGTCGGGGACAACTGGGAATTGTGGCACCACTATCTTATTTACCTCCCTAAGATCAATCACAAATCTGTACACAGGTTTAAAACAGGCAGAACAGGACTATTGCAAACATTGCCTCGTGTTTCCTCAATTACGTCTTTCTCAATCAACTCGTAAACAATCGCTAGCAAAGCTTTTTCGCCCTCATTGGATATTCTGTATTGGGGAATTCGTGGCATTTTGACATTCGACTTAAATGTTACAACATACGGTGGAATTTCTAAAAGACCTACATCATTCGGACCAGTAGCCCAAAGAATATCCGGAAGAAGTGTCAATTCTGTTGGAAGCGTATTTCTCGACAAATACATGGGAGAGACCACTTTCTTACCTAAAGTCAGTTGTACTCCTGAGGGAGAACAGTACAAAGTCGCATACAATCTTTTTAGCAAATCTAATCCTAGCAAATTTTCACCACAACCTGTTGTCAAAATAAGGGGTGCTTCGAATTCACAAGGACCAACAGAAAGAGATAAAGGGTCAGAAATCGGATTTCTAACCGGGGCGCCAGAAAAACCTACGGAAACGTTCATTTCGCCAGACAAAGGTGCGCCAGGGAGTTTGGAGTGCATAATAGAACTCTTTGTAGCACCAGTATCCAACAGAAAAGGTTCTGACACACCCGATGTAATCACCTCAACGTAAGGTCCACTCTGATCTACTGGAACTGAAACAACTCCCTCTCTTCGTCTAAGGCTGTCCTAGCAATCGTTATTCTCCCACTGCTCATTTTCTGTGTAATACTCATCGACGTAGTATTGAGCTGTCCTATCAGATACGTTATTTTGCTGGTCAAACCTGTTCATAGAGTTTTGTGGTGGAAGGGGACGTGTGTCCTGAGGGGTGTTTCCACGCCCTCTACCTCTGGGCGCTTGCTGACTACCACGACCTCGTACACCAGAAAACTCGCTTGTACGTTGCGGCAGGGCAGGACAGTCATATTTGTAATGGCCTTCTTGTTTGCAGTATAAACACTGATTGGGACCTACGCGGTTTTGATTGTAATCGAATCTCTGCAAGTTTCTCTGCGGCTGCTGAAAAGTGTTCCGGTAGTGATTCGGACCATTATTATTTCTATTACCACCACCACGTGGAGGATATGCTTGCTGTAGCAAAACCTTCGTTTTGAGTTCTCTAGTTTTCTTCTCTACTTTATCTTTCTCATCCTTGTCTCTATTCTCGTAGTACTGTGCGGTAGCTAATATCTGGGCTGAAGATGAGACTGCCCAAGAACTTTCTGAATCTTTCAATTTTCTACACAAGTCTGGAAGCAGATTGTGCACAAATTTATCGACAAACAATCTCTGACCACCTTCTGTGGTCATATCTTGACCGCTGTGGTCAATGAATGTTTCTTCAAATCTGGTGAAGAAATCTGACACAGTTTCTTCTTTCTTTTGCTTGCATGCAGATAACTTATCCCAATTTACACGTATCGCAGGCATTATCGTCTTCATGTAATCTACTATTCTACCAGGTAGTTCCGCTATCAGGGGCTCAGGCTTGGCACCACCAACTTGTCGTGCATCTGCAACAGTAATATTAGCCCAAGTGTCACCTAATTCCTGGTCATGATCTACATGACGAATTTTTCCCCATAAAGGCTGTGGAACAACGTTCCCGAATAACATATCGATATCGGCTAAATTCATAATACATGACCCAGCAGTTTGCGACAATTCTTTATAGTACCCTGCAGGATTTTTACGCGGATCTGGTAGTGTTTGTTTGAGTGCTAAAACTTCTGCTCGCTTCCATGGAACATGTACCCATACTCGGTGAAAGTGGGGCAGGACAGGTGGGACAGCTGTCGCGTCACCCTCTCTCCACTGTGGGGGAACTTCTCTCATAGGGTATTGTCGTGCCTTTTTCTTACTAGATGCACTAGATTCTGATGGTGACCCAGAACTACTTCCCTTACTTCGATGTGATAATAGCATTTCAACTGCTTCTTCTACATCGGGACCTACAATCATACCCAGACTAAACTTAAACCTTATACGACACATCTCTTGTGGGAGGCAATCCTGATCATTGTCTTCTAAATCCTCGCAAAGAAAAACACACATCTGTTCGAACACATATCTCTGTGTCGCTGTTTCCCATTGATGGAAAACTTCCATGACAGACTGTAAATCATATTTCGCAGTGTCCATGACCCATTTCCGAGCTAAATTATTCAGGGAATCTCTCTCTTGATAATCGGGCAGTTGACTTCGCAACTGTCTTCTTCCTATGTTAGGGGTCGTAGCAGGCGACCCGAAAAGTGGTAAAAGAAGATTAGTAACAGTACTGGCCATTTTTTGCCGAAGGGAAGGTGAAACGGAAGAACAAACAGATGAAAGAACGGGGTGAGGTAAAGCGGATGCAGAGATGGCAGAAGAGGTATGAGGAATAATAGATGTGGTACTAGGCAAAATCACAGAAGGGGCATTTGTAGAAAGTACAGTAGGCAAGATCGTAGAAAACACAGGAGCAACAGAAGTGGTCGGTGGGCCTAGAGGAGGCTGCACCGAAGAAGTAGGAGCCAGCTGAAGAACAGCTGGTGGGTGCTGTGGAAAAGCCAGAGGCGCAGCTTGTGCAACTAAAGGTTGCGGGGGTGCGGTAGCATTCTGCGCATAGGGCGGTGGCGAAGTTAACAATTGCGACATTAATTGATCTTTTTCACGCTCTTTTTCTGTCCCTTGCTGAAGAGACGGCAAAACTGGATAGCACTTATCTATTGCCATTTTACGTTGCCTGTGCAATTGTTCATTTATCTGCTCTTCCTCATTATCCTTAAACTGCACGGCAGCTTGCATTACTGAAAGTCCCCCTTCTTTCTTATTTTTCTTAGCTAATTTAATTTCTTTTTGTTTGGCTTCTTTGCGCCATATGCGGAAAGAGTCAAACATCGCCGGCCGGGCTTTCTTTTTGAAGAGTTTAACTTCAAGGTTGTCTAAGATTTCAGAATCAAAGCTACCATATTGGGGCCATTTTAAAACACCGTCTTTCCTAGTGTATTTAATCCATACCTCGTTGTAAACGATGGGGCCTACCCCATGTTTAACGTATAGCTCGTAAGTCGGAGTTCCAACTGGAGGAACCGGACATGAGTCCTCCAATCGGGAGTCCCTATTATTATTACCAAGACAAAACAAATTCCCGAGTCTAAGACTAGGCATCCTTCTTCTCTAGTCTAGTTCCAAAACTTCAAAGGAGTTATCGATTACGATATTGCTCGTGAAAACACAAGTCCTTCGGTTATGGTACTTGCAAGAACCAATAAAAACCTTTATGTATCTCTAAGATATCACAAAGTAAGTCCAACTAAGGACTAGGAGACGCTCCACTTATACTTAACTGAAAATTATCGATGGCTTCACCAGAAGACTCGTCTCAGCGTTTCGCTCTACCGAAAATGTCAAGGGTCCAACATCAGGGCGATAGCCAGGGCAGCAGTCCTTGTAGCCGTCGGGAAGCGGGGAACCTCGTAGTAAAGACCTTCGGACCACGTCGACATGCAGGGGTCGATGAGGTGGTGGGCCCTCCTCCGGAATTTTCACACGAAGCTCCTCACGATCTTCAGGCTGATTGGTACCACTGGAATCGCTCCAACGCTGGGCGCCAAATGAGGTACTGGGTTTTTAGGAACCGGTACCGAACCGGTAACCCAGCGGTGCCAGGGGATCAACACACCAAAGACCTCGGGTTCTCCTGAGTCAGACCCACAGAAACTTCAGAGTCTTCTAGGTGAAGTCAAAGATTAGTTTATTGGCTGCAACCAAGGTGACAGGGTCCTAGAAGTACAATGCCAGTATATTCAGGAGACTGCACACTTTCACAAAGTTAGGCTTCTCTTCTTATACATAACATTTGCCCTTTGGCGAAACATTCCTTAGGTGCGCGGTATTTCATTTATGGTTACTGATTACAAAAAGAAAGCAGAGTCATGATGACATGTACATATTTCACGTCGTGATACCCATAACAAATCATCCGGCAAGGCCCAACATTTCATCAGATATCGCTGGACCCCTAATAAAGATGGTCACCTCCCCACCATAAAATAAGTGAGGAAAAGGAGTGAAGAAAGATGTGAGCGAGATATGGCAGGTGTGCGTGCTGAAATGGCTTTATGGCCGGTTGGGCCTAGATACTATCTTGCTTGGCCACTGGGAGGGAACTGACCTAACGAGTTCGGCCTGGGGCAATGGTTCTAACTTGTACTGGGGTCAGGAAGAAGTCGATTAAGGAGTACGTGTCCTTGTGGAATCAAATTCGACTGGATTAAGGCCTATGTAGAGGGCAACATGCAACTAAGGGTTCAGAAGGTAAATGACGATTTCGAGGTGAAATCGTCACTCGAATATGCCGAAAAATACATGTACTTGATGTACTCGTCATTCTCGGTCTTTTGATACCAAATTCGTCCTATTTCGACGAAGTTTTTATTCTCGAGTACGGTACTATTACGGATCCATATTTTTCAGAACCACAATAGGTACAGGACTGTACCCTATCTAAAGTGTGTATAACTGACCACCTCTAGGTCACCCTATTCCTTTTATTTCTAAATTAAACAATTCCTTACCCGGCTGGGTCTGGAAGCTTGATTATAGTACCGATTGTGGTCTGTAAATTCATTTTTGTGTTTACCTTGTTTTTCCTTAGGACCTTTGTTGTCTTTAAAAGCTACTTTTATAGTAGTCCTGTCTTACTTCTAAGTTGCAGGACTAAATCAGGCAGAATTTTAATCTTTGTGAACTGGGCACAAAGGGTCTCATTTCGAGTTTGGAGGACTTGGTACTCCTTTGCAATGATGAAGGAGTACTTGCGTGCCAACATCTCGGTCCACCTGCTAAATTTTGTGCCAGGCAGACAATCAGGTTCATGCCGACAGAGTAAAATGTACTCCTAGGTGTAGACCTCCTTCAACGGCACAACGGAGTACAGGCCTTTGTAAGTAAGCCACCTCACTGTCTGCTCTATTTCGAGTGGGCTGCTGGATTACTTTTTTTACTGTCATCTTCCTGGCAGAGAGGGGCAATATTTATTTTTTAAATACCCGCTGAGCATGAGAGAAAACTCCCACGGTGTTGGATCTGCTAGCTTTTACTTTTTCAGATGCAATCTCCTGCTTTAGGAGCTTGTTTTTTGTAATAGTAAAAGCATTTAAAAGTTAGGTGTCACCTATGCTAGACACACACCAAACTTTTAAATAGCTTTGTATGATCCTATGTGATGGTGTTTTATACAAACCCATACAGGTCAGCCAGCGGTAAAATCTAAATTTGGCAGGTGGGGTATAGGCAGATGGCAGACATAAAAACCTCTGTCACCTGACTGCCTTCACTCCATCCATCAAAATGTAAATCAGGCCCTTAGTGTTTGAACATGATCCCCTAATTTAGAAGCCAAGGAATACAGGTGTTACTAGGCCCATGCATTAAGTATGCAATCATTAATAAATTTACAATCTTCATCTGGAGTTGCAGATATTTTCAGCGATCCACCCTACAAGCAATGCTGGTACACAACAAAGAGGGTGTGAAGACGAATCACAAAATGGGAACTGTGTAAATCAGGAGGAATACGTTCTGGACAGGTTTTTCTACTTGTACACATTGGGCCTGATTATGAGTGGCTTATAATATTACCGCCCATGCGTTAACTTCCTGTTATGCATGGGGCAGAATGACAAGTTTGTAGGTATTTAACGCATCCGTTAATTTTAAGATGCATTAAATAACTCAACCCTCGTTACATTTCGGCAACAGCGTAAAACAAATTGTATTTGCCATACCATGCACATTTTGGTGCATTAAACATCAAAATCCGCAGGTTATTCCCCATAAACTCATAATAGGTATTTTTTATTGCTGCTGGTAAATAATGTACCCTATGGTATTGTTATTTATCAGGGGCGATAAATAACATCTCTACTCATAACCAGGCCCATCGTGTTATCCTGGGAGCTTCAGCTCCTTGTTCTGCTTCCTTCCCTCCTAAACAGGGAGTGATTAAAAAAACCTTTATAAAAAGTTCTGGAAGTATTTTTACAAATTTCCTACTAGGAGGACTATGTTATTGTACATCTTTTTTCACATTTTTGATATGCCCCTCGGCCATTCTATGCATCGATTTCAAATGAGTGACTTTTACTACATTAACTTCTTTTTCGTTTTGTAGCCCAAGCTTCCTTTGCACACCTTTGTTCTCCGTTATGCATACCAATGTCCTTGTTCATGGCTGAAGGTGCCGGGAGTGTGGGGGTGTATAAACGAACAGCTTATCAATCAAAAACCAACACGCTCAGCACAGCCTCATAATGAAAACCAAGATTTCATAAATCATCTCTTACAGGTTGAGGTCATCTTTAAAAAATGTCTTATCAGGTGTGGGTGAAGATTTCTCATAGTCCTTTCCAGTTCTCTCCTTAATGAAAAGAATGAAGTCGGTGTCAGTATGCACATTAGGCCAAGCTTTTTTTTTTAAACTTTTGGATATGTGCTGTAAAATACAGGCTAAGTCTTGCTTTGCCCTTGAAAGAAATATTTTCTTCACCCAACAGGTCATAGTTTTTTTGTTGCGAAGCTTAATAATGAGGCAGCTTCTCATCATATGTGGCTATAAATTGATAAGCTGTGGGTTTAATTTAGAAGCTCTATTTGCTGTCTGAGGTTGCATCTATGGTAGATACTGTCCACGAGCTGAAAACATTAATTATTGGAATATCTAAAGCAAGCACGCTCCTTAAACTATCTCCAGGCGCTAGGGATTTAAGAATGTGTTTTTTTAATGTTGGCGCAACACCATCCGCAGCCTTTCTAAATGACCGCTTTTAGAGTGTCATGTCAAGGGCTACATTTGGTATATTTTGCTAGTGGGCTCATGCGGCGGATCACAAATTAGCGCTGAGGACACAGGCCCTCTTTTCACTCTGTGGCGTCGCGCGATCCCCATTTAAATGTTAGTAAAGTCGGCTCTTGTTCTGTGATTTATATATTTTAAAACTAAAATACATTTATAACAGCCTGGAGAGAGCTAAGGGGAACATGCATCATTGTTTTTTGTGGTTGAAAAGGGACAGATTCGCAGAATCTGCCCCTTTGTGACCGCAATGTTTGCATTTAGGATGCATCATACCAACTGCAAAAATCGCTATTTAAGTAATCGCTAAATTTGTGACCACTTAAATTGTGATTCTCTAAATGCAATGCAGCAAAAAAAATAGTGAGTTTGTGTTAGACCTGGCATCTTTGGCTTGGTTTCCCCTGTCTTTTTGCCTCTACCTCCTGTATTTTTGACGCTGTGCTGGATTTCGTTTTTGCTCGTTTAGATGCTTTGGGCACTTTGCCACTGCTGATCAGTGTCAAAGTGCAAGTGCTCCCTGTGTAAATTGTGATTGTAATTGGTTATCCATGATTGGCATATTTGTATCACCTAGAAGTCCCTAGTAAAGTGCACTGAGTGTGCCAGGGCTGGTGATTCAAATACTACTAGTGGGCCTGCAGCACTGATTGTGCCACCCACATGAGTAGCCCTAAAATGGTGTCTCAGGCCTGCCACCGCAGTGCCTGTGTGCAGTCTGTGAACTGCCATGTCCTCCTGTTCAGTGTCCCCAGTGGCTAGGCTAACCCTTCCCTTTCTGTACACATTGGTCACCCCTATGGAAGGACCAAGATACCCCCTGGGCAGGGTGCAGTGTATGTGAAAGGTAGAGCATGTACTAGTGCAGGTGACATGCTCTGGTAGTGAATGGCAGCCACTTTTGTTTTTCACTATTGTAAGGCTACCTTGCCCATAGGCTATCATGGGGAATGCTGGCTACAGTGGCTACCAGCATATCTTCCCATAGGAGCAAGGTAGGACATAAAAGTCTGGTATCCCTGAACTCAGAATTTAATAACACATCTTTTAGGAAAGGTGGTTTTTAACTCCTGTGTTTGAAAACAGCCCTTTTAGAAAGTTGCTGTTCTCTTGTCTGACCTTTTTGTGTGCCTTGGGCGGTTTGTGAATTGACTGTCTGGTTTGGGAGTGACAGAGGCTGGGGAGCCCCCAGGAGGCTGGCTGAGTCAGCCCTAGGCTGAATGAAGCATCTGCATCTTGAGTGGTGGGAGGGGATAGCACCTGGGCCTGAATAGGGCTGCGCCTGCCTTCCACAATGCTGGCTCCACCTCCTGCTGGGCGGCTGACGACCCTGCCCCTCACTCTGAAAGAAAAGGAGAAGCTAGGAAAGCAAAGTGCTCAAGAAACACCCAGAACTGGTTCAGACCGGGCTCAGAGCCCTCCTGCACAAAGTGAACAAAGCTTTTAGGGGTATAAGTACAGGACCCCTGACTACAGAAAATTAGATCATCCTGGAATCAAGAAGGGACCTCTGCCAAGGAGAAAGCCGAAACTGAAGAAGGAAGACTGTCCAGCTGTTGCTCTGCTGGACTGACCTGCTGTTGCTTTGCTGCCAAGGAGAGGGGAAGGAATTTGCTTTGTGCTGTGTCTCCTTGCTTGAAGGAATCTCCAAGGGCCTGAGAAGAGCTGGCTCCCTGTTCTGAAGTCCCAGGAACAAAAGGACTTCACCCCCAGCTTCCCTGAACTCTACTGAGAGAGTTCTGTCCTTCCTGGATTGTTTGGTCCGTGTGTGGTGCCTCTAGAAGTTGTACCTTTGTTGGAAGCTGGAAACCAAGCTTTTAAGGAACTTTCTACAAGTTTTATCGCATCCCCGGCATAGCGGGAAAATTCCCGCCGCTACGAAGGCCGAGATCGTCGTAGCGCCTGTCGCCGCTGCCTGAAGATGTCGCACCCTTCGTTTGCGGGAAGATTTCCATTGCTGCGAACATCGTTGCAGAGCCTGTCACTGCTGGGTGAGATCACCGCATCACGTTGCTGCGAGAATCGTCGCAGAGCCGCCGCATCAAGGAACCGCAAGTGAAAGATCGACGCTGAGCCGCGCATCGTCGCCCCGGAGATTCATCGCAGTCCCTAAAGATCGTCGCATCATGCCTTTGCAAGCATTTTCCTACGGAACCTCCACACTGGAATCCATACAAGTTATCGCCTCCCTCCCCATACAGATCGGATTCGTCGCAACATGCCCGCTAAGTCCAGCGGGGTTGTCGCATCACCTCACCAGGGTCTCAGGAGTGTAGCATCGCTTGTTTTCCACCGCACCAGCTTCTGTTTTGGAACTTTGTCGCTTTTAAAGGTACTGTTGGCAAAACGTGACGCAACTGTGGATTATTTTACCGCTAACGCTAAGAACTCTTTTGCAACCATATTCTTGAACTGTGTATGTTGGATTTTTGTCGTTTTGGTCTTGTGTAGTTTAGATTAAATACCTTTATTTTTCTAAACTGTTGTGGAGTCAGTTTGTGGTGTTTTCACTGTGTTACTGTGAGTTTTGGTGCAAATACTTTACACATTGCCTTTGATAAACCTTGACTGCTCATGCCAAGCTACCAAGGGGGTGAGCAGGGGTTATCTCAGAGGGTTTCCTCCTTACCCTGACTAGAAGCAAGGGTCCCTTTTTGGACAGTGGTACCTACTTCTGCCAACTAGAGACCCCCAGTTCTAACAGTTCGGTTTTAAGAAATGCAAATTACCATCAACTTAAAGTTGATGGTATTTTGCAAAAACGTTGAAAAATGGGCTTAAGTGCATTTTTCAAAGTTCTATGTTGCACACACACATGCTCGTGGGGAATGTGTGTGTGTAACATAATTTTTTTATTGCACTTTCAGAGGTGCATTAGGGTGTCCTTTTGGCACCCTTGCACCCTTGAAATTGCATGCGCAATTTACGAGTACCTATTTGGTACTCACAGAGTGCGCATGCAATTCCCATATATTGGGAAGCCATTCCTTATATGGAATTCACAATTTGCACATCGCAAATAAGGAATGTGCAGGAATCGCAAATTGTTTTTGCGATTCCTACATGCATAAGGAATTACGATTCCTAAATTGCGATTTCTTAAAAAATACAATTTAGGACTCGCAATTCCTAAGTTTGATGCATGTGGCCCCTAGTATCGATCATTCATATGTGAGCAAAAATATGTGAAATGACACCCTATATTTTCTCGACTGTTTTAAGATTCATTGGCAATTGGTGAATCATTTGGTCACAGATTTACAAATGAATCAAGCAGGATGGAGCATCAAGTGCCATGTCTACAACAATGTGGCACTGTTCTGTTCTCACCCTGCGCTGGCACACTGTATGCTGTCATGTAGACAGCCTTGTAAAATAGGATGGGGTCCCTTCCTGCACAAAACTATGTTGGGAGGCAATCTAATGTGTGCAGCAAAATGAGAAGAAATTTGAATATTTATTCTCGTTATGCCAACTTCTGGATGGTGCAGGATTTTGGAGCAAATCTATTTTTCTACAAGTCTTCGTAACTATGGAGTTGTGCCAAAATCCATGGGTGCATGCGTGGGAATGCCCGTGCACCACCAATGGAACACTTCCTTGTTGCAAAGCAATGCATTTGCACTACTTTGGGTTACAATCCAAGGCAAATTATGTTTTGCTTTGGATTTTAAATACCTTCTCAAAACTTTGTGCCGGGTCTGCCTTAAAAAAGGTAATGCAAAAAGGTTAGGAGCTGGGGGGGTGGGGGGGGCGCTGAAAGCGATATAGCAGATAGTAAGGGCTTTGACATATTCAGCTGCTCATTCAAATATGACTGGACTAAAAATGATTGAAGGCCATAAACATATTGGCGCATGTTCTTGGGTTTATGCAGTGATTGGATCATTACAATCTATCTCCTAAAGGGATTTATCCATTGTGCTTAAATAAACTTGCCTCTGCAATTTCAGGCAATGACTCATTCCAGTATGCCGTACCCAAACATGTGCCAGGGGATTGTGTTGCTTGTGTACTGTTAAAGATCAGCTTGCATCAGAATGTCTTCCTTTAGACTCAGCTGGTGAAGAGTGCAAGAATTTCTACTATTCAGAAATTGACTGTGAATAATGTTTCATTTTGGGGAAGTGAGAAAGGTGACATTGCCAATTAGTGTTGACTAAGATAATCCAAGTGACTCAATTTCCAGATCCCATACCATAGGATAACAGTGGGGTGTCTTCCTTCATGCACTCTTCTTTACCAGAGACAGCAGCGATGGTCATGTGCAAGACATTGGTCCAGGGCCTGGGGAGCTACAGCAGCCCTGACAATAAATGCACAATCCAGCCTTGCTTCTTTTGTCTTTTCTCACTATTGTTCTCTTCATCCATCCAATCTCTGTCTCCTTCTCTCCTCTCTCTCTTCTCCCTCTTCTCCCTCTTCTCTCTCTTCACTTTCTCTCTCCCTTCACCCTCTCACTCTCTCTTTAAGCTTCCCTGTGCTTGCTTCTGCGAACTTTGGAAAGCTGAGGAAAGTGACAGAGGTACCAGGAGAGGTTCTGGCCTTTCAAAACTGGCTTTCAAGGCCTTAAGCCCATCAGTGAAATGCCCAGCGAAGTCAAAGGCATTTCTGGCCCTGCCCTGGTTACTCCTTCTTAGAACGGTGCCCTCCGTATTCCTGTAAACCCTGAACTGCAGAGCAGATAAGGGTGTCAGCAGATGTGATGAAAGCTAGAGTAGTGACTGCTAGTGTTGTAAACGTCCAGTGATGTAGGTTCAGAGGGTTGGAGGTAGAAAGCAGAGTGTGGAATGGAGTGTCTGAAGGTGTAACACTTCTGCTGAGGTAATATTCGATGGTCGCACTACGGGCCAGATGTACCAACACTATGAATACCGATTTCTTAGTTGCGATTATCTCTGAATCGCTATTAGGAAATTGGCACTCCTAATGTATGAACATTTTTATTTCTAAATAGCGATTCCTGGTAGATTTAAAATCGACCTACCTCATGAATAATAATGAGGTATATATTGAGCCATTAGAAATTGCAGTCATCATAGTGATGGTGGCCTGTTGGGTTTAGCAGACCACCATGTATGTGATTACTTTCAAATAATTCGGCCGTTACCGACTGGTAATATACTTTTCCTATGTAGGAAGCTTTTTTACCGATTCCGTAAATAACAAATCGGTATTTACCGATTCGGTATTTACCGAATCATCATTTGCCGATTCGGTATTTACTGAATCGGTAAATGAGATCAGGATTCGTTATTTACCACCAACTATTAGTTGGTGGTAAATAAGGAATTCCTATGTAAATGCAAATATGTGCATTTACACCTGTGCCATGTGACAGACATACGTGCCCTTAGGGCATGTATGTGTGCCACATGTGCACACAAGCACTAATCAGGGGTGCAGCAGGGTATCAAAGTGACACCCTGCCACCCTTGACTTTTTCCCAATTTTACCGAATCGGTATTTACCGATTCGGTAATTGACATTCATTCCTATGGGCCTCCAGGCCCATAGGAATGAATGGCAAATACGAATCGGTAATTACCGATTCGGTAAATACCGAATCTTAACGATTCTGTATTTTTTACCGATTGATTACCTACATTGCATTTACCGATTTGCATTTACCGATTCGAAAATACCGAATCGGTAAAATTCGGTATTTTCGAATCGGTAAGTTAAAATTACCTACATCTAGCCCTAAATGTTTAAATTTCGTTGTTTAAGAGTAAGCAGTGGTCCGTTGGACCACCGCCTGCCATTAAATTGTTTTTGTTTTTACATTCTCAAAGGGATCCTTTCCCATGTGTAAATGGGTTGCCACCAAGATGGAATTGGTGGTAAATTATTACTGTTTTCCGACTGGAATCTGGTTCCAGTTAATAATACATACCATTCCAATTCAGTATTTGGAAAGGTTGTCCTAAACATGCTCCTTCCAAATACTGAAACGGTATGCATTTTCAGTCCCAAATAGCGATTCCGAAACAATTTGCTGACTCTTCATTTGGGATTAATATATACCAAAATGCCATTTTAGATTTGCAAATTGACTGTTTCTGCAAATCAGGCTGTTTGCAATTGGATTTGGAATGATACATCCGGCCGCAGGTACTGTGTCTCCGCAAGCTGTGATATATTATAGAGGGTACTGTTTTGCCTTCATCTCTGGACTAGAATAGGTATGTCATACATTTTGTTTGTGCTAATTTCCATGGCTAAATAGGTACAAATTTGATTTTCTTAGTCAACATTTTTAAATGGTCATATTTCAGCACTGAACTCTTCCTTCTACACCGTAAGCATTTGATGTTCAGTTTGCAGAAAGAGCAGGGCTCCAGCATGCAAGTAACAGATGGAATGCTGAACTACACGTCTTTTAATGAATCATACACTTGAGAGCCGTATTTGGCCAACGAAAGACAGTTCTTCAGGTCTCAGTTGGGCAAAATATGCCAGGGCTGATTATCACCAGTACATTCTGCCATACATCTTATTGAGAGCAAAGACAGAGTAAGACAGCAATGAATTAAGCCTGGGAAGGTACAGCAGTATTCACCCCCATTCTGAAATGTCCTCTGGTGGAAATGAAGCAAACATCCTGAATTGTTATAGTGGCTATGGTTAAGAAAATATGAAAAACACTTGAAGCTGCAAAAAGTGTATAAATAAAAAATTAGATGAACATGTAAGGGGGCAGAAGTACCCATGTTTGGACAAGGACAAAAAATAGTCCCAGACACCAAAATAAAAGTGCCCCCCATTAGTGAATCAGAGAGTTAAACAAGTAAAAAGTAATCCGCATTTGCAGATCAGAGCAGTTGTAATATCACGCTGTCTAAGTGTTTTGCCTAGGATGGGATACTGCATGCATTTGTGCTTGCTGCAGGCATTGTTTGTGGTACTATCAGAGAAATCAACTATAAAAACTGGCCCATACACCACGAACAGGCCCACAAACAGCCAAAAAAAAACACACCCTGACCTGTCAGACTAGCCCTTCAGACTCTATTGGCCAGTTCACCCCTGGAGGTACCAAGCAGATCCTATGGATTATATCCAATAAACCAAATCAAAACATCCATAAGAGTAAAATGTATTACATGCACAGCGAAACTAAAACAAATCTGTACAGGAGTATATACCCTTCAAATTGTCTATCCTATGCATTCCAAATACTTTGCACATGCAACTGAAAATTCAGCCACAGCCATGTTTCCTTACAATTCATGATGATATGAAGGTAAGTGACAGATTTGCAAAGTAACCACCATCTTAAGTTCCTATTTCATATGAACAGTGAAAGAAACTGCTAAATGTCTAAGGGCCATATGTATCATACTTCTGTTTTGCGAATTCCAAATAGCGAATTTTAAGGAATCGCTATTTGGAATTCGCAAAACGGTATGTATGTACAAAATCGCTATTTAATAGCGATTCCTTACCATTCCTAATTTGCGATTAGCAAATTGCTAATCGCAAATTACCCTTTCATTTCTATGGGCCAGGAGGCCCATAGGAATGAAGGGGAAATTTGCGATTAGCAATTAGCTAATCGCAAATTAGGAATTTTTTCAAGGGTGCAGGGGTGTCTCAAGAACACCCTGCAGCACCCCTGAAAAAGACATTTGGGGGCATATGGCGCACATACATGCCCTAAGGGCATGTATGGGCGTCATATGGCACCTTTTGTTTTTTGGAAAAAAGATTTTTGAAAAGAATTCGCAAATTACCACCAACTAGAAGTTGGTGGTAATTTGCGAATCCTTAATGGCATTTTTTGAATATTTTTTGTTTGATACATTGCATTTAAGGAATCGCAAAATTTGCGATTCCTTACGTGCAATCGCAAAATAAGGAATTGCAAATTTTGCTATTCCTTATTTTGCATCAAACATGTTTGATACATACCATTTGTCTAATTAGCATTCACAAATTTCGGCCTTTGCGAATGCTAATTAGCTTGATACATATGGCCCTAAGTACTTGAATTATTATCACTGTCATTATATATAGATAGTGTTAATCATCAGCCATAACATGACATAGCCCCATACACATTTTAACAGCCATGCAAGGAGCTTCCCATTATTTATATAACAGAATACAAGTCTATATCTTTTTAATTCATTGGGTACAAGGTAATGTATGACCCTTTTACGGAACAGATATTATGCAGGCATAAGGTTTCACCGCATGTGTATTATCAATCCAAGAGGACTTGCTCATTTGTTCTTAGTTAAATGTCTATTCATGCATAACTAATTGCCGAAGCACAAAATATGAAGTGAAAAAGGAAGTGATCAGAAATAGTAACAAACAAACTAAAGAGAGGAAAAACAAGTCAAACAAACATAGGAGAATCTGGGCAGGCTATTGTTGCCCGTCATGGGGTCAAAGTGAGCTTTTAGATAGACCACTTGCTAAATGACTAAAAACGCTGAATTGGGTAGTGAAACGTCTCAATTTATACTGTAATAGGATGGTGGTTGCAATGGACGTGCTACAAACCAGCTTTGGCAGTAGCAATTGGTGTCTAAGTGAGACGCTTCCAAAACTACACCTGTAAGAAACTGGGCTACTGGTTGAGGCAGGGTTGAACTCTTCTCAATCAGCAACCACAATTCTTCTCAGAGTGGAGTCACAAACCAACCCTAAATTAGCCTGTCATCAACCCTCGTGTTGCTTGGCAAAGAGCAGTGAGGCTTAACTCATAGGCAATGTTTAAAGTATTTGTGCAACACATCGACAGTAACATCGTGAAAATACACCACAAAAGGATCCCACACCAGTTTAGAAAAATAGATCGCAATTTGATAAATAAAACAAGACTAAAATGACAGACATCCAATCAGTAGAAGCAGAGATATCATTTTTTAAAGAATTTAGTGAAAATAGTGCCAAAAAGCAGAAAGCGCCAACTCGGGATATCTAATCACACTGGACTGGGTCAAAGTCACACTTTCAGGCCAACCTCAATGAAGCGCAGTTCAGATACAGTCATCAGGTGAGACCTGCTGAAGTTTATCTTCTCAAGTTCGTGACAAGAGTCCTGTACACACTGAAGTGGGCCGCGAGGAGCAGGAAGAGCATCATGGAAGGCTGTTAATCTTGCACGAGAGCCGGCTGGCATTGTGGGCAGGTGTTGCTTGAGCTTGGCATTGGCAGTCCCCATGAGCGATTGATGCTGGCGCATGAAAAGTCAGGCTGATGGAGCTTTCTGCTGAATTGCAGTTCAAGCGGCTAGATATGGGTGCGAGCAAGCCTTGTTCAGAGTTGTGAAGGTCCCAAAAGCTTGTTTTCAGCTCACTTGAGTCACACCAAGGGTCCAAGACCTGAAGAGCAAAACTTGTGGCTCAAAACCGGAATGTAGCTGGGTCTAGTGCTGGTGCCGGATGTTGGGAAGCCTTTTATGTCCACGAGGGTCATATCAAGAGTCCAGCAGACTAAGCCTTGGAGTAACTCTGGTGTCCTGGGATCAAGGATGAAGTTGCAGCCCAATGTCCTCTCACAGAGGCAAGAGGGAAGCTGGCAGCAAGTGAGCACAGCAGGGTGGCCGTTCCTTTTATCCGAGGTTCAGAATGTATACCAAGTTGTGACTTTGTAGTGGAAGAGACAATTCTAGAGGTTTCCCAGTGAAGTGCTCAGGCATCCAGCCATCCCTGTCCTGGCTCCAGATTAACTACAGGGGATATGCACCCCTTTGTGTGGAGGCAGGATGCAGCCTATTCAGGTGTAAGTAGGGCTGTGCCCACCTCCTCCATCCCATTATGCCAGGGATGGCCCATTTAAGCAGACCTAAGCTCCCTATTGCTTGTGGATGTCTAGGAGGAATACAAAAAGCCCACTGTCAGCTACCGCAGTCATGTGACCAGAAACAGGCTACAGGCACCAAATGGCTGACACATGAAAATCACAACTTTCTAAAAGTAGCATTTTCAGAACTGGAATTTAAAATCCAACTTCACCATATGTTAGTATTTAAAATTTTGATTCCAGAGACACCAAACATGATCTGGTTACCCATCCCCAAGTGGAAGTTACACTCACAAAATGTAATAGGGCAAATCCAATTGTTTCCCATAGGAGAGGTAAATCTTGCAGTGGTGAAAAATGACTTTAGGAGTTTTTCACTACCAGGAAGTGAAAGACTTAAATGTACATACTCAGCTTTTTAAATACACAACGCCCTGCCCTCTGGGCTGTTCAGGAACTTACTTATGGGTAACCTATATGTACTAAAAAGGAAGGTTTGGGCCTGGTATAAGGGATACTTTGCCAGATCAAAATGGCAGTTTAAAACTGCACAAACAGGCTCGGCAATTGCAGGCCTAAGACATGTTTACCAGGCTATGTAAATGGGTGGCACAATCAGTGCTGAAGACCCACTAGTAGCATTTAATTTACAGATCTGGGTACATGTAGCACCACAATACTAGGGACTTACAGGTAAATTAAATATTAAATTAAATATGCCAATTGGGGACAAGCCAATTTTACCATGTTTTAAGCATAGAGAACAAGCACTTTCACACTGATTAGTAGTAGAAGTGCCCAGAGCCCTATGGTCAGAAAAAATAGGAGGTCTGAAGGCAAGAAATTAGGGGGAACCAGGCCAAGGATGCCAGGTCTAACAGTCCGCTACTTTGAAAATCCCTGACAACCACTAAGGTACAATTATATAAAAAAACAACCGATGGCCATTTCACCCAAAAGTATTGTACTTTTTTTTTTAAGATACTAACTAGAGAGGAAAAACATCGTACATATTTCGGTAATAGTTGACTTAATCTGCTTGTCTGCACTCAATTCAATTGGTTATACTGAGGCAGTACATTAAGCACGTGAAAAAAATATTCATTAGATGGCATTCAGACATTTTTCTTGTTATTGTGACCGTGTGCTCTCAAGAGCACCGCAGTTGGATGTGATATGGAGATACTTAAGCCTAATGATTCCCCATAATCATATTTGAAGAGTGCTTGATTGAACCCTAAAATAAGGTATAAGTATAGGAGCTGTCTCATATAAAATGAGCACTGCTACTACTAATTTAAGAGAGGTATCTGGCACAGTTTTGAGCAGCTAGCGTCTTATGCCATGGAGCAGTGCTGTTAACTGTAGTAGACAATGGTAAATGGTTACTTTTCATAGGATTATTAAAAGCATGAGCTGCACTTGACTGTAAATGTTGCAGCATTTGTTGACATCTCTACAATGAACAACAAAACATAACACAGTAACGTACAAAAAGCAAGATAACTATACAGTTAGATCTTAATAGGGTACAACACAACAATGTGAAAACAATGTTACAACCACAGTACAACACAATATTATACTGCATTAATATAGCAGAAAAGCACAGTAGTTGAAAAACAGCCCAACACATGGCCAGCACAACAAAATGCCCCACAAAACAACATCCCAGCATTCTTGCCAAACATTACCAATTCCAAAAATATGGTGATTAAAGGCGTTTGCTCCAAGCACTATCTTACTTGCCAACAAGGACATTAAATAACTGAAAAATGTATTGAGATCTACCACTATGATTGCATTTTTGGCCAAATACAGAGGCCTCTTTTCATCCAACTCCGTGTGCTCTTCTGTACAACCGCGATTATTGCAAAGGTTATGACACATACGGCTGTATCACATAAATTGAGCCATGGGGTGCATTGTTAAGACACAATGTCTGAAGCAAGTTTGGGCTGACTGTTGTCTTAAATAGTTGAAGAGCTAGAGCAGCACTGTTTTACCTCCTTGCACCACTAGTAAATGGTGATCTTGAAAGGCATGTGCTGTTTTTGTTTGGCAATACAACAGCATTTGTTGATGTATCTAAAGTATCCGACTGAACATAATATAACACCGTAAACAAAGCAACAGAACAGCATCATTTAAACATAACAGGGCAGTACACAACAAAACAGTCGAAATGGAACATAACAAAACCTCAGTGTAATGCAGTAACATCATATTGCAATAATGTGACACAAAGCACAAAAAACAACGTTATCACTTATAAAAAAAAGAAAACAAGATAAATATGCAAAAATAATCGTCAAAAATTACTACCTCCTGAAACTTACCTTCGTAGCTTGGTGAAAAAAGGTGTTTGCCCCGAGCACTAACTTATCTTACCACCAACAAGCACTTTAAATAGAGGCAGTCAAACATATTGTGTTATCTCTTATCACTTGGCATCAATATCAAGGTCCACAACGTCATCACGAAAACTTGAACATTCTCCAGAAAAATACACATATTCCCTAATTTGTAGTTCCACATTTCACTGAAAATGACATGGAGGTATGTGTTTCTTACTTACTGTCCATGTAAAATAACAAGTGTAGCGTAATTTACAAATGCTAATGAAATAAGACGTTCCTTCTCATATTGATCCTCCTTAATTTATATGAAAAAGTCATGTTGAAGTGGAGTCATGCCATAGAAAGGTGGAAATAGACTGTCAAATAGCAGATGAAGGAAACTCATTGGCTTATAGCAAATCTATATTGGACATCCACCCGGGTGTTGTTGCTAATGACTCCTCCCCTTTCAAAATGGCATAGATCACTGTTCCTGACACATATGATGAAGCCAACAGTGAATACAGAAGACATAACAAATTGGATGCAATCCTTTGACAAGGCTGCAGGAAAAATGATGTAAGATCTTAAGACCTTACTGATCCTAAACTGCTCTGTCAATGAAAGAATCATGTAGAATCCCCCCAGTATTAAATCAACTGGCTTTATATTATGCACAATCCTGGATGCCATCTGACTCATTTCAGTGTTTTTAGAGGACTAAGAAAGGTGTTCTCTCACTGTGATATTACCCGGCATAGCAACTGTTGCATTCTTTACTATTTATAGAAGTTGGGAGGGAAAATGTCAGAATCAGTACTGCACTAGGTACATCGAGAGATGAGTAACAGATGGATTCTAATATATAGTGATATATTTTTTTTCTTCTTTTTGACAAGCGACACTGATGTGAGACAGTATAATTTTTGGACGTGAAGAGATGGGGATTGAAGGACCAACTTCAAATTTAATGATATCTTTCCTAACGTTATAAATGTCAGTCACTGACGTCTTAGTATATCTGTCACTTGATTTTTTACCATTTCAACTTATAATCAAGTTTTCCCTTTTTACCATGTCTTTGAAGGACAGGTCGATTTATATGTAATATCTACAATTCTATCACACATAGAGCCATTAATTTTGTGGATCGTTATCTCTTGACCTTTTCGAGATTAGCATTTTGAAACTGAGTATATTCACATTTTCAACTACCTGATTATCTTCTTCTTCCTTTAAAAGAAAGCAATGGGTGGTAAGAGATCTGAGCAATTAACAAATTACTGCTTTCTCACCTCCACACTCTTATGCAGGTTGGGATAAGATTCTAAAAAATATTTTAAAAATCTGAAGCAACAACTCATAGGTAAGTTGTAGCTCAAATAATAAAGTAACAAAATTAGTTAATGAAAAAATTAAAGCAGAAATATAAGCAAGCATGGCAGGGGCCATTTTTGTTAGATTTGAGGCGGTTTTCATGGGGACTGTTGCTGGGTGGCATATTGCTCCTGGAAGAACACATATACAGCCCACCTGCCTTAGGAGAGGCATCAGAAGTGTGTCACATTGCATTTTGAGTAAAACAGCATGCACCCATTCCAATGTGCCAAAGATCTAGTTAGAAAATGTTGGGGCATATTTACAAGGGAATGGCGGAGCATTGCGTTAAGCACAAAATGATAAGGCCAACCTCCGCCATTCTGAAAATACAAGGATGCGCCGTATTTCAAAGATACGGAGCACCCCTGCATTTTACCTAGTGCTGGCGATAAAGTAATTTAGCTGGCACCAACGCAGGCACTCTTACACCATAGTGGCAATTTGTAACTTCTATGTGTGCTGCATTGTGCAGCACATGTAGGAGTTGCAAATCTTCATTTTTTAATGATTGTTTATGTGCAGGAAGGGACGCCTTCCTACACATAAACAATCATTCATGACGGTTTGCTGGTTGTATTTGTGCTGCACAGTGCATTTCTCCTCGTTTCGCCATGTTAAAACCAGGTTTTCCCTAGTCTTAATTTTGGCGCTGCCTCCTATTTACGCCACCCTTGTAAATAGGGTACAGAGTCAAGATCGATGGGTGTTGCGGGGGGACATCCACTGAAACACCCATTGCCTACCTCGTTCATGCTAAATATAGCACGAAAGTGTGACTTATTTACAAGGTGGCGTTAAGCTACGATAAGTGACTTAACGCCACCTTGTAAATAAGGTGAAAATCCTCTCGCCGTAGGAACATTGTTAAAAGTGATGTTCCTGTGGTGATAGGGGCTAGTAAATATGCCCCTTGTTTTCCGATTGATTTGTAAGAGAAGATATTTAATGCATGCCCTAAAAGGTCTGAACTTCTATGGCAAATTTAAAAGAAGAGTGATTGCTGTAAAACATCAACCAGATAGTGTCATAGATAGACCACATCCACAGTAATGCACTTCTCACTGTGCTACCATATACCCAAAGCTTTGCTGAAATACCATCATACACGCTTGACTGACCAGTGATCGCACAGCAAGTTACATGAGTTTGGGCCCAAGTCACATGGCAATGATTGATGTTACAAAGCCATGGCCTCGATTATATAACAAATTTGCTGAAAAGAAATTAGAATACTACAAGTAACTTCAAAATCACACTGACACATTGGAAAAATGTGTGGCATTTGTACTGCAAAAAGTAGCACACACTTGTTGCAGCACCAATACATTCTGATTATATTTCGTTACTATACCAAAGAATTATTATTTTAAAAAAAATCTTTCTATTAACAAAACCGAAAAGAAAAAGCATCAGGTGACATATATCATTTGTCATATTAGCATCACCAAAACTACAGAATAATACATACAGAATCACAATTAGGGATCACCGGGACTAATATTTACTGCATCTTCCCGAGCAACAGGTGGAACACAGATAGCCCCCTGATAGCTATTCCAGGCTCCCCAAATCATCCCCCACTTTGCGGGACAGCCCCTAGCCACGCAGACTGATCGCTCCCTGTACATGCACCAGTCCAGGTCCTCCATCCATCTCCCAATCTGACGCGGCTGGCTGGCGCCCCACAACTGAGCAATGTTACGCTTAGCAATCATACACGCCAGGGTCACCCACTGTCTCTCATATGCAGTCAAATCCGTAGCTCCCCAGACATTTAAGACACACCTTCGAGACTCCAGTGGAAGCTCTGTCCCTAACACCTCTCGCATCTTTTCATGAATTTTGCCCCAATATTCCTGTATGTCTACACAGTGCCACAAAATATGCATGAAAGTTTCAACCCATGTGTACCAGCCGAGGCCCCGTGACATAAGACCTGTTGAGAATCTTTAATTGCACCAGCCTAAATCTCCTTTGAATAGCCACTACCTTTGGGGAGGAGACTGCCTCCCTCCAGTCCTCATCATCTAGCTCCAATCCATCAGCAACCCAATGTGTCCTAATGGCTGCCATTGGGTCTCCCATATTGTTAATACGTTTTTTGTATATTAACAAAATGGTCTTTTCCGGGATGTGAACATCTAACACTCGATCCTCAAGGGAGGAGGAGTCCGGGAGTGCGGTGACTCTGGGAATATGTGCAAGCAGAGCATGTCTAACCTGAAGGTATAGGTAGTGCTCGCTCTCCTGAAGATGGTACTTTTCTTGAAGGGCAGCGAAAGTAAGAACTATGTTCTTACCCCAGATATCCTTAATCTGGGAGATCCCAATGAGATCCCACTTGTCGAAACCCTTTGTCTTCCACAGGCTGCCCAGTCTCACCGAGTTCCATAATGGGGTTGCAAGGGTGAGCTTTCCGTCCCACTTAAGATGTCGAGTCGCTGCGTGCCAAACCTGTACTGCCTGGGGCGATGGTCCGGCTAGGGGAAATCGGCCAACCCTGGCATATAACGCCCTCGTGATATTGCCCCCCCGGCACCTGCCCACGGTCCATCGCGCATCCAGGGTCTCCGGGAGACCCGTAAACTGCGTGGTTCACTGCTGCTAGTTGGGAGGCCCAGTAGTACTTCCGCAGATCAGGCAAGGCGATCCCCCATCATACCAGGGGAGAGTAAGCTTAGCGAAGGCAATGCGAGGTTTGCCCTCCTACAGTAGCTGATGTTGTAGGCTCTCAATCTCCTTAAAGTAAGATGATGGAACTGGGTCCATTGCATTCTGGAGAGCATACAGGAAACGGGGAAGGGCCATCATCTTAAAGTGCACCGCCCTACCCAAAAGGGAGAGCGGTAACGCCTTCCACCTCGCCATATCACTCCTAAGCCAGGTCAACGGGGGGCCCGAGTTATTGGCATATCTCAATTTCGGCTCTAACGTCACGTAAATGCCGAGGTAACGGAATCCCACCGGCTCAATACGTAGTGGGCAAGAATTTGGAACCACCAGAGGGTCTCCATCAAGGACAAAAAGCACAGACTTCGACCAGTTGATTGCGGATCCGGAATACCTCCCAAAGATAGTTAGCACATCCAGGAAACAGATCAGCGACTCCCTGGGAGTGGCGAGGTAAAGCAGGATATCATCCGCGTATAGCGAGATCTTGTCCTCCCAGTCCGGCGCCCACCGCAGCCCTGTAATCGACCGGTCCCAACAGACCCACGCTGCCAATGGCTTGAGAGCCAGGGCAAAAAGAAGCGGGGACAGCCCTGCCTCGTGCCTCTGCTCAGGGAAAAATCAGCGAATTTTTGATTGTTCACTACAACCCTGGCGAGTGGATCCGCATACAGGAGACGGACCCAAGTAATAAACTCAGGGCTGATGCCCATTTTCTCCAAAACTGTGAACAGGTAGGGTCACTCAACCCTGTTGAATGCCATGGTGGCATCCAATGACACCAACACAGCCGGCTCGTGTATCTTCGGGGCACCGCCTAATATCCCATGTAGCCGTCTTAGGTTAAAGGTCGTATTACGACGCGGCATAAAGCCAGATTGGTCCGGGTGTATCAGAGTGGTGATGGCTTTAGTTAGTCTCATTGCCAGGAGCTTCGCCAATATCTTAGGCTCGGCATTTAATAATGAAATAGGCCTGTAGGAGGAGCAGTGTACCCTGGGCTTTCCCGCTTTGTGAATAACAACAATATTCGCTACCCGCTGATCATAGGGAAGCTGCCCCTTGTCTTTACTCTCTTCAAACATGGCGCGAAGAAACGGAGCAAGCCTGTTAGTTTATACATCTCTATAGGGATCCCTTTTGGGCCTGTGGCCTTCCCGGAGTGTACGCTTCTAACCGCCTGTGCCACTTCGTCATTAGTGAGAGGGGAATCTAAGTATTTCCGATCCTCCTCCGACAGTGTGGGCATACGAATCTTGTGTATCATGGCCTGCATTATCTTCCTCTGTATAGACTCCTGCGGATGTATATACTGAACAATAATATTCTGCGAACTCATTAGCTTTACTTTGCGGGTCAGTAATACTTTCTGAGTCACTATTCCGTAACTCTGGCACAAGCCTTGATGCACGTTCCCTTCTCTCAATCCAGGCAATCAGTTTACCCGCTTTGTCACCTTGTTCATATATCCTGCTCTCGATGTCTGCGTGCTGTACAGTGGCCCTCTCCCTAGCTAATCCCCTGTATTCATCTTGGAGGAGTTTCAATCGATGTGTACCCTCAGGAGTCACATCCCTGGACACCTCGATCTCCATCTTAGTCACTTCCGCCTCCACCCGGTCTATTTTGGCCCGGCTCTTCCTCTTTTTCTCCCAACCAATGACAAAACCTCCCCTCGAATAACAGTCTTATAGGCCTCCCATAAGGTCAATGCTGATTCGACAGAACCCGAGTTTTCATGAAAGTACCTTTCCATACTCATTACGACCTCTTTCTTGGTGGTAGGATCTCTAAAATGCCATGCATTTATAGTGGCAATTCTACTTAAGTCAGGCTGACCAACCTCCACCCAGAGCCAAACCGGCGAGTGATCAGAGATTCCCCTACCCAAGTGCTGCACCTCGTGGACCAACATCGCCTGAGCCGCAGGTATCAGTACGTAATCAATTCTGGATAGGATACGGTGTGCCGCAGAAGAGTGTGTATAGTGTACCCCACTTGGGTTTTTCAACCTCCAACCATCGACGAGCCCTGCTGTTTCTAAGAAGTTGAGGAGCCACCTCTGGGATGGCTTCCGCATTCGGGCTGGGTGTCTATCTACCTCGCCATCTATCACCGCATTGAAATCCCCACCCATCACCAGTAAACCCATGGGGAGAGTTAGGAAAATCGCACCCAAGTCCCGGAAAGTGTCAGTCTGCAGGCCTGGTGGAACATAAACAGACATAAAAGTGACAGTTCTTCCCTCCCACAGCCCCGATATGCCGACGTACCTCCCACGCTGATCAGCACATGTTGCCTGGATGGCCAGGGGAAAAGAGTTTCTCACCAAGATACCCGTCCCTCTAGACCCCGTAGTGAATCCGGCATGAGCCACTAACTTATATCCCCCCCTATGCAAGGCCATACAACGATTACCGACAAGATGTGTCTCCTGTAGCCACACCACATCTGGGGCATGTCTCCTAATCAATTGGCTTACCAATCTCCTTTTAATTTAATCCCCTAGACCATTTACATTCCAGCTGAGCACATTTATCCCCGATCCCCGTCTAACAGCAGAGATTGTAGTGATGAGGAAAAATATGATCATAGCTTTGTCACCAGATGCAATAAAAAAGGAAACACGAATTGCAATTATAACTGCACACAATGCAATCACAGTTTCAAAAAACCCTGTTGCTCTCGGACCCCCACTCCCCTCCATTTGGCTATCGCCCATCCCCAACTAGCAGTGTGCCTGTCGCCCAAACACCCTACCTACAAACTAACTAAAGGTAGAAAGAGGAAAGAGGGCCGAAAAAACCCCGCCCCCTCCCCCCAGCCTCGCTACACATCACTTTGGATGCAGGTCAGTCCACATTCATTTCTACTTTACCAGGTCCAATCAAAATGTTTGCTGCGGACCCACCCCACCCCGACCATACAACATTACAGCTTAAATCCCACAGCCTTCTTTATGTGTGGTCCTACTGTTCATCAGCTCCGCCTCGATCTCGGTCCTCCACCTCTCTCAAGTGTACGCCCTCCAACCAGCCCGACGCCACCTCAGGGTTATCAAACAACCAGGCCTTCCTGTTAAGTTCCACCCGGAGGCGGGCCGGAAACATCATCGCATATTTTAGTCCCTTGTCCCTGAGTTTCTTTTTCACCGACACAAAGCTCTGCGGTTGCTTCTATACCAACTGAGTGAAGTCCGGAAAAAAGGAGAGTGTCGCATTTTCGTAGCGCAGGGGGGTCCCCGCTCGTGCCGCCTGCAAGATCACATCTCTGTCTCAGAAATTCAAGACCCTCACAATCATAGGGCGAGGAGGGGCCCCAGGCCTGGGCCTCCCCCCGGCACTCTGTGCGCAGGCTCGATTGTAAAAAAGTTACTCAGTCCCTTCGGCTTGATATGATTGAGGACAACGTTTTCAACGAACAGATCTGGTGTTTGTCCCTCTGATTTTTTCGGGCACCCCAAGAATGCGAATATTGTTCCGCCTGACCCTTCCCTCATATTCATCCAGTTTACAATCCGTGAGGGCTCTTGAGGCCTTAAGAACACGCACCTCTTGTTGCAGCAACGTCACATCGTCGATAAGGCTGGCCATCTTAATTTCAAGTGATTTCACTTTCTCACTCGCCTTCGTGAGATCCGCCCGCATCAGTCCCACCTCAATCGTAGCCGTGTCCAGTTTGTTGTCTAAAGCTTCCATCTTCTGGCCTAGAGACGCCTGGACCCCGTTTATGGCTGCCATAAGATCCGTCAATGTTGGTGCAGTGGGAGCAACTGTTGAGTCCTCCCCCGCCGACTGGGCCCTCTTCAATTCCGCCGGGGACCCCTTGGGCATGGTATATCGATCTAGTTTATTAGTTTGGACGTTTCTAGATCCCTTGGAAGACCTGGGAAGGGATCTTTCAGTGTCTGTCTTGGTCGCCATCTAGACACCTTTGTTGCCAAAGCCGGACACTGGACAGGGGATTGCTCAGGGCCAGGTTCTTAGGGCGCCCGCACATCCCCGGTATACACCGATTTCAGTCGCCGCACCTGCCCCCAGGAGCCTCCGCAAGGCCATATCGGGATCACCCAGTCGATCAGAAGGCGGGGCGGTCCCCACCGCCGCAGGCTATGCAAGCATACAGGGAGCAAACCTCCAGACGCTGGTGCCCATGCCACTGCCCTCAAAGCAAGGGGTCTGAATCACCCAAAAGTTCAGCTGCCCTCAAAGCCACCGGGCTCCTCACCTGGCACGTAGAGCCGATCGGGAGAATGAGTAGGTCCTCTAAGGGCTTTATTAGCGTTGCGGCATCATACAAATGCACCCTCCACTCTACATCCCAGGGATGGCAGGTCGCATCACGGAAGGGCAGAGTGCACCGTAGCAATGTATCTCCAAAGCCGTACCCCGTACAGTGCGGGTGGTGCGCACCCCTCCCACACTTTTGCACTCTTTTGCAGCTCCTCGAGTAGGCGGTGGTGCAGGGTGGGCAGGGAAATGAACTCGGGCCAGCCGCGCCAATCTGCCGCTCCCCGGGGGCCTTGGGACGTCCGATCCGTTTCCAGCCGCCTTTGCGCAAAGCAGTGCCTCGCAACTGTTCAGGGCGGCCCCGCTCTCCTCTACTTGGGGCTGTTCAAGCAAGGCATCCTGCGTGCGGGTCTTTCCAATGTCACCCCCCGGTGCCGCACACTCCGCAAGGCCCGTCAGGATCTTGGGGGAACGTAGGGTCCACTGCGGGGCCGGACCGGAGACTTCCAGTTTGCGGCCCCGATGTCTGTGTGTTCGGGGGTGGGCTCCACGCCCAACCGAGTCCCCGGCTCCAGACGATCCCGGGCAGCAAATCGGCGGACGACGTATCTTCGGAACCGTGCAACGACGGCGGTCCGGAAAAGAAGCCAGAGGCGTTGCTACTCCTGCCGAGTCCGGGAGTGGGGCTTGGCCGCAGGATTATGGACAGGATAGTGTGGCTGGAGAGGGAAGTTGGCGGAGTCGAACTCCTATGCGGCCATCTCGGTCTCGTGCTAGGCTCCTCCTTCTACCAAATCATTTTTAACTAGCAATTTCTATTCGAGGATGGTTGTGCACAAGGCACTTACATCTCTACATCTGTTGCAACTAGAAAATCAGGAGATGTCGCACTAGCAGCTGCTAGTTAAAGGAACATAGAAGCGGCGAGGAGTACCAAATGGTGTTGTAAATATTACTTTAAAGTGGGGCCACAATTCTGTGCAGAAATGATGATTTACTGTTGCTCTGCACCAAGGTTGAACCTTGCATATGTGGACACTGGGGAATTAGTGCAATTTTCACACGGGATTAAGAACAGTATATACACTGAAGGCCTCATTTATGAGGAATTGGCATAGGGCAGCACCACAAGTCTTCTTGCTGTGCTGCCTTATGCCTATGTGAAAGGGCAGGAATGCACCATATTCATGAAATGCAGTGCATTTCTGTCCTTTCTCCCTGTGATGGTGCACAATTTGCTGCCTAGAATCAACCTAGGAACAATTGGGCTGTAGTGCAAGGGTGTCTCTGTTTCAGGCAAGATAGTTCTTGTGCAGGAAGGGGCCATTTCCTGTACAAAAACAATTCAGAGAGGCATTTTCCTCTTTCTATGTGTGCTGCAGAATGCAGAACACGTGTTAAAGAGGAAAAAACAAGGAGCAGTAAAAATATTTTTTCTCGTTATGCCTGCTCTGGAGAGGTGTAAGATGTTGGCGCTGCCCCAGGTTTATATATTAAATATCTGAGACAATTAAATGGCACGATCAATAATTTGGCAACAGAAATAGCTTTAATAACTCAGGGATCCCTGAAATAATAGTAGCAGCAGAATAAGAATGCCCCAAAACCCCTAGCATCTGAGCTAATACTCCTTCAAATAATAATATATAAATAAAAGTTTCTGGAAGTTGGCATGAGAGGGAGACCATAACACTCAAGAAACTGAAACTTTAGGAGATGACAACTGGTAGATCACCAACAGCTTGTTAGCAAATGGAACAGACCAAAGCAAAGATCTGAGATCTATAAGTAGAGGGTCATCAGGGGTGTGAGGTATTCATTGCAAAATATTATTAGAACTTAAAGAACCTTCAGCCTCCGTTACACAAAAGCAGGAGGGAAAAAAGAGACCATTATTCTGCCACTACCCTGTCATATCCTGCTGAGTTTTTTCACCCGTGTGATATAGCACAGTGCCTTTTTCAACAAAGTATAATGGTCAGGAATGAGCCATTGTCCATCCAGATTTCACACCATCTTGTCTGGAGAAACTCTAGTTGACAGCAGATCTTCAGGACGCTCTACCACAAATATGTTTGTTCTGGTCTGGGCAGACACACAAGTAGAAACAACTGACGTTCTACCTAGTCATACCTTTGAGGACTTACCTTTCAAAAACTTATGTGGGCTCAGAAACATGAGATTTACAAACTCAAAACTCAACTTTCTTTGAAGGTGAATATTATTGAAGTTCTGCCAGTTGCCCCAGTTCATGTGAAGTAGCACACTTGTCGTGGCCTATAGAGAAGTTGCTGCATTCCATAAAGATAGGTAAGCCTTTTAACGCAGTACAAAGTATTGCTTTCAGGAAAAGAAAGGATAATAACACGGTTTTCATAAAGGTGACTGCAATACCTATTTAAACAAAGCTAATCACTATGATACGCTCCCCTAATTAATCATGAAAAAAACAAAACTGGCTTTTGCAGTGTGATCTTTTGCAAGAACATGCCACTTCTGAAGACTCTTTTGGATCACTATGCTTCAGAAGGGCTCAAAAGATTAACAGCTCAGAAGACAGAAATTTCAAAATATCCATTTTCCACAGTCTCCAAGTTGACGAAACAAGGTCTTATCATGCCAGGATTTTGAGACTGGTAAAAAGCTTTGAACATCTGACCCAATGTTGTCCCTGACAGTTTTAATGTGTTTGATTTGAATGTTTTGGTGTTCAAGCGATTATGGGAAGATACAGTGCATTAAACGGGTGGGGTTCAGGGCTAGGTCAAAAGACAGTTACATAGGAATGTTGGGCAGAAGAGGTACCTTATCAGCTGTTTGAGAAAGGAGCTAGTGTTGGTTACATGAAGAGAGTGGCAGCTAGAGGAGCCTTGTGGGGGCTGAGATTTGCCTCAGACCATTACAGTCTTAACAGGCATACTGCAGTGCTTAATTTGAGCCAGTGGTTTACGGTGCTCGTCACCGCAACTTAATTGTCAGCATGTCTGCTTATGACAGTCTGCCACATGGTGGCACTGTCTGTCTAATTTAGGTATGAGCACAACAATGGTTGTTTAATAAATCAATATACATTAAAAATGACTAACACGTGCCACCCAAGCTACTGGTATAGATTTGGGGACCTGGAATAGCATGAATTGTCACACTTGGAAGAGTGAGGTGGTTAGTAATTGCATTGGTACTGTCATTGGCAGCGCTGGCAAATGGAATTGATGGTGCAAGCTGCAGTGTCTGCCTGACGAGGGCTCTGGCACTTATTTTTTTACAAATTAAGCACTGACATAGTGGGAAACCATGTTGGGAACTTAGGCAGCTAATCAAATAGATATACCACCCTTTTGAAAATGTGAGTATTGCTTTAAATCACCATGGGATCAGTGCAGAAAATAAACACATTTAATACAAAATATTTTATTAGTCTTGTTGTAGGCTCTAGTTTGACTAACACCTGCAGTACCCATGAAACAATCCAAAGGTTGAGTCTGCACTTCATTTGTTATAGAATGAGTGGCAGTGCCCAAAGATCTGTTCTGAAACCCGTGCCCAGTGGTATTAAATGTTAGTGTACTGAATACCAAGGCTGTGTAGTCTTCAATCCATCTGATGCCTCTTTAATCCATTACCAGACACTCTCTTTTCTCTTATTTCACTGTCACAGGCTCCTGCTTTCTCCATTTGTGTTGGTTCTTCCATCTTTCTCTTTCTAGGTCTTTCCCCTTTGTATGTGTTTTCCCTCCCTTGCCTGCAGTCAATGTTGGATGCAGAAAAATAAGTGCCGGTCCCCAAAAATAAATGCCAGTGGCCCGGCAAACACCAGCTCAAATTAAGTTCTGGACTGACTTATGAAAGACTCAGTGGTTGAAGAAGTGTGTCTACTGGTAAAATCCTTCCTGAATAAGGTTGATTAAGTTGTATTTCTGAATACACAGCGGATTTGACGTTGACAAGAGGACGGCGAAATAATGAAAGATATTCAAGCTTCTTTCTGCCAGTTCCAGCAACATCACAGGGAGATGAAAGCAATTTGAATGAAAACAATAATGTGCATTACGTGGCAGACCAGAACAATAACAGTCTGCAGGTTCGCCAACATTTGGGAATAGGCTTCGAATAGGAAGTTATTTTCATAAGTCGGTGATTACTTAACAGAACGGATTTGAAATGCTGTGAAACTCAGAGAATGTATTTAATTTTGAATCAGCCCTTTAAGAGCAGAGTTGATCATTAAACATAATCTAGATCTTCAAGATATCAACAGAGCAATTCTTGCAATGTGCCTTTTCTGAACGAAAGTATGTTTCATTAGATACTTATGCTATTTTTCATTACTGTTTTATGTTTCTATTAAAACAGGAGTGCATATTGTATAGTACTCTCTCCTTACAACATCATAGAGACAGAGGGAATGACAGTTTCATATTAATCAAAATACAAAAGTTTAATCACTGTCATAATAATGTTATGTAAAAATACATGAGGAACGTGAAACAAAGCACATTGGAAGCTGATAACCCTTTTTTTCAATAAAAAAATTAAAAAAAAAAAAGAAAGGAAGCTGATAACCCTGTTTATCTTCCAAGTGAAATAGTGTATCTTATAATTGAGGTAAGGAAGAGTAGAGTGCCAGCGATACTGGCGATTTTCAACAAATGCCAAATATCTAAGTATGAAGTATACGGCTGTGCTAGACATACAATTCATTTGCACTCCCTTCCTATCAGAAGGAGGTCATAGCTCAGACATCATAATGTAAAATAAGTATTCCTTCAGATTTTCCAGTTCCTGAAATTAGACATAAGTGCCTCATTAACAATAGTCCTGGGATTAGCCTGGTGTTTCTCCACCCTCCCACTACCCAGAATTACCGATATAAGGGTTACCAATTATTTCAGGGTATGGTAATTACTGGCATAATCAGAATCCCGACGCCAGTCACAATGAGGATGATACTAGGTTTTGGAGGCACACCTGTGTATATGATGGCATATAATTTGGTCTTTAAATGCACAGCACTATGATATCTACATACAAATACTTGTGAGCTCTACAGCACTCACATGAATCTGTGTACTCTCGTGATTTGAGATTCTATCTGCCACTCTCTAATGGTAATGTGAAGGGGCATTAACCGACTGATCCCAGATCAATGTTCAACAGTAGGATTCACATGTGCATTCACCAAGAGTGTATGTCCGACAGAGCTTGTGCACTACATTCACCATCAAAGGGTTTCTAGGGACCCCACTGAAAGGTGGGGTCAGGATGCAAAATTGTAATTCGTGCAACTCCAACTTTAGTTGTTTGTAAGCATATGTGATAATGCCTCAATCGTACATTTTACAGAGGTCAGGGCAGGCCATGAATGCACTACCCTCATCTCAAATGCATTTGAGCAAAATACCGCAGTGTGGCACTGCAAAACGTATAAGAAGCTCTATGTTATGTATGTTCTGCATTTATCTAGATCACTACTAAGAAATGGAACTCACGACCTGCTTATGTGAAATCCATGTCTAATCATACAGAGTCCCAAGAGGTTCTCAATGCATGGCACCTCAGCACAGTCCCACAAAATTAAACTATCTTGAGCAGTTTCTGTAACGAAAAAAAAGAAAAACCAAAGGTGGTGATGGACGGAGCGTTGACAATACAAACACTCACCCCCAGTCAACTGATCTGGGTTTAATCCATCACCGTTCTTTAGCTCACTCCGCCACCCCAGTTCAGACATGGCCATATGCAAATCAGTCTGACCCTGTGCCTCATGGGAACAGTCCAGCCCAAACTGCCAAGCCATGTCTTCCCTGGACCGGAATCAAGCTTCCCAGGACCGGTTTCTGGCATTACAGCCGTCTTCAGCTGGGTTTGCTTGACTCCAGTGGCAAAGTGAGCAAGGGACTCACGTCTGAGCATACCCTGTCCATCACCACTTTTGGTTTTTCTTTCCGCAGTTTCTGTAACCCCTTCTTGGTGCAACAATTCCTTAAATAGGTCACCAAAGGCCTTTATAATTTATATTCATATATTGATTATTATAAACCCCGCAAAGATGAGGTGCTTAACAGGCAGCTGTCTCCTCATGTGACATGCTCGAAGAGGGCTCCTTCCCTTGTTACAAGGGCAGCACACACATGCATATGTGGGGGCTTCCAATTTGATTCCACTGTTGGTAACAGAGTAAGTATTTTTGAAGGAGTGGGCCCAGAATTACTTTTATAACATCAAAGTTTGTATGGCATGCATAAGTAGAGCAATATGATGTTTATACTGATTTATGTGTTACACGCCCTATATTTAATATACCTATTGTGTTTTGAGAAGAAAGAACTACTCAATTTGTATATTGGGCGAGCTTGTGGTCCAAAATGGAAATGACAGTTTATAGGTTACAAATGTCACATTATGGCATGTGGAATTATAGCAACATATTGAAGTGTGATGAACAATATTCCCCTCGATTTCAGCAGAACCTTCTAACTCTTTACTAGTCTTTGATGATTCCATTTGCATTGATAATCAGTAGAACTCGTTTTTAGGTTTTGCCTGCACTGCTTATGAAATCTATTATATTCAATATAAATCTTAAAAGGGACTTACATAGTGCCCCCTTGCTTTTCATTGGTGCCTCTGCTTGCCGCTTATTTTTACTCCATTTCTATTGGCTAGCATACTATTTTTGTTGTTCCTCTGTGTGTTTGTTCTTATCAGTGTCCCGAAGCCCAAGTACTGTTTAATCCGCATTTGTGGAACTTTCTTTATTAGGTTTTGTGCTGTGCTTCTTTTTCAAGTGCTCATACTTTTATCTTTAGAAGGCTTAATTGGTTACTCAAAAGTTTTCATGGCTGCCCGATCCGTTCCTTTAATTTCTCCTGTTTCTGTTTCACTCACGCTATAACTTTCTTTTGTTACCTGAGGTTTGGAACAAATAGTTCTCCAAGCCTCGTTTTCAGTCCTACACCTTGCCCCCATACTCCCACGCAATTGCAATTAAAAAAACATTCTGGCAAAGCACATACTGGAAGGTGAACTGAGGGTCAGTATCACAAAAACTGGAAGGGGGTGTTCTAGCTCCAAAGGAGGCCACTGACCACAACCTGCTATAAGCGGGCAAACTGTAGAACCCTCCCTTGCCCTTCGATGCAATGCCACGTAAAGTGTTTTGGGGCTTTATTTTTATTTTTTTCTGAGGATTTTAATGATTTATACAATATGAGCAGACAGAGCTCAGACTCATGTCCATAAATAATTTTAATTTGGCTGCATGCTTGCATGTTCCAATTTGGCCGACAGAATTGCACTGGGTTTCCGGTGCCCGCTCTGCCCATGATCAACACGTTTGCCTTATAGGTCACCCCATGCCATACTGCCAATCGTGACCTGCCGGCAAGACACCTGCAGTTCATTTTACCTCCCAGCAACCCTCACCCCTAAGTGTAGAGGTTTGATGTGAAAAATATCTCGGGGTCAAGCATGCCGCTCATTTCAGCACGTTGCAGCTTGATCGTTGTTTTGAATTTCGGCACCTGGCGACCGACACCCTTTGCGTAATGAGTCTTAATTAGTCAATTCTGATGAGATACACAAGCAGTCGTCAATAGCACATAGTTTAGCCATTTTATTTAGTCAGCATGGCTAGATGACTTATGTATATCTAGCCCAGTCTACATGTGATCTTTAGAGCATCCTTGCCACTGATACCAAAACCTTTAGCATCCCCTTTGCTTGTGAATTAAAGCTTTGTTGCCAGAGGTGCAATCTCTGTTTGTCTAGTAGGCATGATTTTCTTTCTGAAACTTTGGCACACCAACAACCATCTGTATTCTTGACTCTTTTACTCCTAGATGTTGTGACTTGGGCTCTTTTTTTCCATGAAGATGAGGGTGCCTTTGAAGTCCCAATTCTTGGGCTGTATGCTCTTTCTTTTACCCTCAATCTCGCCCTTGATCTATCCACTCTCTCTATCTGGGTCTCTCTTCCTCTTTTGCCAAGGACAGGTAGAATAATATTTATAGTTTGAACATTAGTATAAAACCTGGTTAAGGTCTCAAGCAGTTAGCTGCCTGGATTAATGCCCAATTCACAAAAGTGTACATTTAACTGTTTACAAAAACAATAGCCAAGGAAACATAGTATATCGGGCATTAGTAGAAAGAGAAAATCATGCATCACATTTTGCATCTTTAAATATGACTATATAATAACTAAAATGATCTCACATAACAAAGGCGTGTACAATGCCTCATGTGTAATTTCAATATTGTCATGTTCTCCACACAATGCATTATCAAATCATTTAGTTGTTGGTTCTCCGTGAGAGCGACTTAAAATTAATTTGACATATTGTTGTTTTAAGAGACTTTTATGCCTAACAGTTATGTGCAACAACCAAAATAAATTATTCAAAGTTATGTTTCCTAAGCATTATGAGAACTGCCATGAATGAAACAACATTTATTAGCACGTTTAATTTTATATGCCCAATTGCTTATGTCATGCCTATATGTGTTTGATATTGCACTTCCTTTCATTTAATGATAAATGTCTGTCATTGTCCTCAATCTGTTAAGCGTATGGACCATCTAGCAATATCAAAGGCGAGATTGCTTGTGTCCACATTGATCAAAATTCTGGGTACTCAGTTTGAGACAGAAAGTTGGCCTCCAAAGTCCTTAATGAGGCTCTGTGGTAGGCTGGAAGAAAACTCAAGTTGTATTAGAAAGGTGTTTGTTGAAAGATTGGGATGAGGATGTGGATGCCACTGTTGTTGCAACGTCAACAAAGAATAAATGCCCTGCCCTCTTCCTACTTAATTAAAACAATGATGAATTAATATTTCCCAGTGCCTAGGATTACGAGTTGTTTAAGGCCCCGAACCAAATTTATTATTATCGAGTCACTCTCGATGTTGGTCTTTGCCTCACGTTGATTGCAGTTTTTGTATTTTTTACACGGGTGCCCTCCCATTCACCAACTCCCCTTTCCGCCCTGTCAATGGTCATTTTGCCACATCCACCTGCAGAACTGTTTTATTAGGTGTGGCAGTGACACATCAAAATGGCTGTCAGCAAGAACTCCACAGCACAAATTCTGCATACCTTCAATGGAGCTTTCAACATTTCAGTGTTCTAATGGCATCTTAAATACAAACACTCCTAAAGCATATGCACCTGGCTAGAAGAACTTAACTCCTCTTCTAATGTGCTGCAGCCAATAGTTAATGTTCTTTCCTCTTCGTGAGCCAGCATAGAGAATGATTTGACAACATTCTTTCCATACATCTGTTCTAAAGGGTTTCTGTTTGTGCTAAAGATACAAAGGCTTTTTATATGCTGTTTGCAAGAGATGTTTGCAAGAGAGCAAAATGTCACAGTTGAGTCAGTGAGGAATATGAGCATCATTGTAGAGATGAGAAAATTGTGTGCTTTGGGGAATCATAATGAAACGAGATGGAACAGAAAACCAGTACCAGAGTTTTTCAATATAAATGAGGACAGAGTGAGGTAACTGTCACCATATTTTTAAGCAGTACAGGAATTACAGTGGTAAAGAAATAGGGGTCATTAGTCGCAATGCCATTTGTGCACTTAACTTCAACTAGGGTGAACAAATGGTATGTTCATATGTGTACACAGGCAAACATATTTACTGACATGTAATATTACATTTTTGTTGTGTAATGTTAACAGGACATTCCAGAATGAGAGTTCAATGCAAAGCCCATTATTACCTACAAACTCACAGGTGTGCTGGCATTCAAAAACAGTTTTTGTGTAATTTACCACTATTGATGTGGTTGAATAAATTATCATACATAGCTAGAATGCGGATGGTGCAGCCTCAAATTTGGAGTGGGTTTCGGGAAAGAGGCCTCATCAAGGGCAATAATATATTACCCAGGGAAAAAAGGTTGCCATGTGCCAATGGGTTCAACATTATCCACCTACATATTCATCTTTTACATGGAACCTCTGTGTGCTATGGTCAAAGAAAAGGGTTTGAACATTTATAAATATGCAAATGATGCACAACTTTGGTTGAAAGATTTTAGATCATCAAACATTGAATTTCTTAAGTCTATCCTGGAAAAAGTAACAGGCTAGAAGGACATATTCTCTCTTAAACTAAACTCAACCAAAACAGAGTACCTGTTCCTTTGTTCAAAATCAGACCCTCTCGAAATACAGTCTTGGCTTGATAAACCATCACCTCGTAGCAGCTACTCCACATTGGTCCCTTCAGCTAAATCCCTTTCTAGCTCTGCCTCCTCAAGAAGCTCAAACCTACTTTACCAGTCGCTGATTTCAGAACAGCAGTAACATCTCTGATTCTACCACACCTTGAGTGTGGAAACATCATGCTAGCTGGCCTCTTCAAAACCTATGTGGCACCTCTCAGAGCCATTATACATTCCACTGCACTCTTGGTCCAGGGATTGCACTCATTTTAATAGACCTCCACTGACTGTCTCTGAAGGCCAGAACTGACTTCAATATAGCCTTCCTCACTCACAAAGTGATTAACCTTGTCTGCCCTCCTTCCTAAGAACCAAACCCCACACCACAGGAGAACAGAGAAACACCTGTGACAAATCACCACTAATTCCTGAAATTCCAAGAATTACAAAAAAACTAAAACTGACAACAAAGCTTTCTTCTGTGATTTTCCTAGAACTTGGAAAGTCTCCTGGAAGACCCTAGCTGTAATTCTATATTCCCGGCATTCCTACTGGCTCTACACATACCTATTCAGACTCCAACTGAGACTGGATAATTAACGAACCCATTGTTTCTGTTTTTGTTCTATCATCCCTGTGATTTTGCACTTATCACTTTGCACCTGTACATTTAGCCTCTCTAAGCTGTTGGCCGGTTCTCTCCAATCTATGGTTCTATGTGACATGCTCCACTACCCATGCTATAAAAATAGTGCAATCACTATATCATTTACTGGTGCTCATACATGTGAGTGTGATTGTGGCATCTTTCTGGGAGTATTCATAGAATTTCTTGGGAATTCTAAAAAAAAAAAGGCTCTTAAAACAAAAGTGCAAATCTATGGGAGGAGATAGACACTACTTGTCTGGAATCAAGCTGTGAATCGTAAGTCTTGAATCAAGTGGTGAACCTTAAGCCATGAACTGAACGAAGAGGGATGAGGGAATGAGACAAATAGTTTTATTGTCAAGGAGCAGGAGAGAACTATAGAGGATGGGGCTTCAACAGGAGTGAAGCAAGTAGAACATGTATTTAGATATAAGAAAGGGGTCCAGCTGCAATGTCCTACAAATAAGAAAATAAAAGAGGAAAACTTGCCATGTTTTCTTCAGAATATTAGATGCAGGTGCTTGCATTTATTTCTCTTAGACAGTTCATGCAAGACTATTGCACAAACCCTGCAAGGATACTCTCCGCATGTCCGTCTCAGAACTGACTTACTACTTCCTTCATATTTTAGTTATATGCAAATGATGAAATAACCGCTTCACAGTTACTTAACAGTTTGAAAGCTACTTTAACCCTCAACATTATAAGCATCTTCTCTTTAACTACTGTTATTGGTGGCACAGTACGGCATGGAATATATGCACCTCCCACAAACCAAACAGGCTCATACTAGTAACCAAAATTATAATGAGCAAACATATTTTCTATTGTATAGCTAACAAATTGTGTACTGGACTTCTAAAGGACTTTCTTCTACCACTTCTCTAACCTGCATATTTTAGCACAAGGTATGTGTTATGTACAAAGCATGGCTGCAATAAAATAGTCCCTGGGATCCGAAACTATGCCTACTAAACAAGGCCCATCCTGCATATTTTACAAGATACTTTCTTCCTCTTAGTTTCTTATAATGATGCATGGGGGTTGTCAATGTTTGCCCTGCTATGGTCCTGGTTTTCTTCATTGAAATTCTTCAAAGCACGTGATGTGCTCCACGTTAGCTCATTAGACAATAGTATCATTAATGTTTTACAATGGGTGCACCAAACAAATGGCGTTTCGTTTCGCCCTACTATTCCTCCCAGACAGCGCAGCAGAGGTTGGCGCGAGCTGCCAAGTGCCTCATCATTATTTGGAATTGGAAGACAGCTTAGTAGCTAGTTCCAAGGAGTAATGGGCAATCAGTTCTTAATTAGAACGAGATGTGTGTGTAAATCTTTTGCAAGCGTAAATTTAAATTATACAAGCTAACGGGAAATAAAGAAGCTGGCTCGCCGTGTGCAGCCTAGAATTGGCTGCATGAAATATTGTTGGAGAAGTATTCCCCTCAAGTTTCCCGGTCATTTGTTTTCTTGTGCAGTAGGAAAGCAAATGGGCCATGGTGAGGGAGTGCAGTTGTCTGAACATAATGCAAAGACTTCTGTGGCTTTGAAAACGTACAGTCAGGTTTTAGCAATAGCGGAAGGCACTCTGTAAATGGTCACACCTGATGTGCCGGCATATGCAGCGCGTGGCGTCACTTGATTCTTTTACGCCCCTTTTTAATTAACGTACTCAGGTTTTAAATAACCTGATGAAGCTGTATAAACAAACTAAACATGCAAATGAATTGGCCTGGGGGGGGGGGGGGGGGAAGTAAACAGTATGCCAGTTTACTCCAGTCAGTCAAAATTCGTGTATTTGCCAGTGGCATAACATAGGCCTCCCCACGGCCACCGCGGGGCGGAGGGGCCCCTAAACTCCAGGGTGCCCCTTCAGCATAGTACCCTGGTTAGAGAGCTCCTGATTGACTCCGGAGGGACCCCTCAACCAGTGGCGTAAGACAGGCCACTGCAGCCCCCGCCTTGAGGGGGTGGCCCCGAAGCTCCTGGGGGGCCCCTTAGCACATTGCAGAGCTCATGATTCAGTCCGTAGGGTGCCCGTCCACGTGCCCTGCAGGGGGGCCCTCAAGTTTCGTTATGCCAGTGCCCTCCACGTACCTTGCAGGAGGACCCTGTCAAGTTTCGTTATGCCAGTGCCCTCCACGTACCTTGCAGGAGGACCCTGTCAAGTTTCGGTGTGCCAGTGCCCTCCACGTACCTTGCAGGGGGACCCCCTCAAGTTTCGTTACGCCACAATGTATTTCAACATACAAAAATACTATTTGCATTCCTAATTGCTGTTTGCTATAAAAATCCTGTGCATTCAGATTAATATTTTCAGTAAGAAGAGCAATTAAACCAATCTCACAGTAACAAAAATCACACCAATTAAACATTTCCTGTTTTGAAATCGTCTCCCCCAGTCATCGGCTGCAATTTAACTGCAGCCTGTGAAAGCTTCCCAATGCTTTAACACAACGATGGCTCTGAAGATTCATTAAACAGGCAGAATCTGGTCTAAATTGTCTTAGTTCCGCACTCATCATGATAAGAATAAATAACCTACTGAATAGTTACTCAAAAAATATATAAAATATCTTATTTTATATATTGTTTGAGTAACTATTCAGTAGATTATTAATTCTTGTTTACATTACATTTCTAACTGCATTTCTGCAAAGCTATTTCTGTCACACGATATGCTTCCTTCGATTTTCGGATCAAACTCTTTTGCCTCACCGCTCTTTCTGGTGGCACCCATGAAAGGGCATTCAAGCACTTCCGCATCCTTGATGACGTTGTCTTTATTTATTTATATGTCGGGGGCAGGTGCATAGGTATATGTTCTGCCTATATGGTCTTGACAGCCATGACATGTTTAGATCACCATCTGCACTGCTTTAAAGCATGGCCATAGCTTCCGTGGGGCTGAAGTTGCAAATAATTGCAGCTATACTAACTGTGGTGTTTTACAGGGTCATTGGCACCCTCAATTCATCCTCTGTTTGCTCTATTTGGATGGGCATACATAGGATGTGTTCTTCTCCCAGGTGAAATACACCTCGGGGGCATGCTCCTTTTCTGCCACCCATGCTCATTGACTGGAAAAGGGAACCCCCTAATAAATCTGTATCTACTTTAAATACACATTCCTGTATTGGAAACATGAATCTGAGTCATATGCAGTCTTTTGTTTACCTTTTGTTTGCCTCCATGTAAAACAGGAAATGCCCTCATGTTAATTTGAATGAGCATCCACAGCACACATACTGTTGGTAATACAGAAAGGGGCATAGGCCACTTCTGTAATATAAAGGACTATTGCCCACAAAACGAATGGATTCAAGGACCATTTGTGTGGGCCCTCATCATTTTAGTAGTATTGACGTCTTGTGAGTGGATCCTTTTCATTTAAAAAGGGAAGTAAAACTTAAAATGTTATCTTTTGCAGTAGGGCGGTTTGATACAGGCAAAGCTCACAGTTTTATGTGCGCCGAGACTATTCCACCTCTGAAACTGGGATCACTGATGGGTCTCCAGGTTAATAACTGGTGGCAGTCAGTACATGGATTACACACACTGGCCAGAAGAAGAATGCAAATGTGTACATATCAACAATTCAAAAGATGCTATCTTAAATATAGCACACCCCCATGCAAACACCATTGCATCAAAACCTCCTGAAGCTGATCAATGGACAACCTCGTACCCCACCTCAGTGTAAGAAATATGAAATGACAAAGTTCTTTGACACACATATATATCCAAATATTGACGTATGGAGGTCGACAACACATCTGACAACTATCCAATACAATCCACTAGTGAACACTAGTGGAGTGGTGTGGCTCACTGGTTAGAGGCGGCAGACCCGTAAGCAGAGGACGGCCCGGGACCAGGGTTCGATTCCCGACGCGGCAGGGTCGTGGACCAGGGTCAGCGGGCTAGATAATTCTCGCCTCGGTGCCTACTCCAGTCAGGGACCACACTCGGCAACTCTGGGCATTAGCTTGCCTCATCTTCACAACGGCCCCCCAGACCGCCGGGGATGCTTGGTCGCACCTTTGAGATACCCATTAGGGACCATCTCTCAGGGTGAGCCAGGACGGGTTCCCCAGCGGTCGAAGCCCGGAGATACTCCTCCGGGAGTTGATTCTAGCGCTATATAAACCCACAAGTAAATTTAATTTTCAATTAAACACACTGCACTTGTATTGTAACTCGCCAACCCAACAGTGGAGAAGTGCGGCTCACTGGTTAGAGGAGTCAGACCCTGAAGCAGAGGTCAGACCCGGGACCAGGGTTCAATTCCCGACGCGGCAGGGTCTTGTCCCCAAATATCCACGGACTCGATAATTCTCGTTTCGGTGCCTACTCGAATCACGGGTTCACGCTCTGGGCATTAGCTTGCTTAATCTCCACTACGGCCCCCCCGCGGCGGGATGCCTGGCTTTCACCTTGTCCCAGTACGGGTATCTCACAGGGAAAAAAGCCAGGACGGGTTCCCAAGGCAAGCGCCGAGATGCCTCCGGGTAATCGAGCGCTATTTAAGAACGCATAATAATAATAATAATAACCCTTATCCAGTATGGTTAACCTTTAAACCTTTTGAAATACAGCTATATTCAATATGTTAGAAATAGGGTTTATGTTTGGCAGAGATATGCGCCCTGTCCAAAAAGGAACAACAATCTTAGTTACGGTAAGTCAGATACACACCATAAATTAACCTGTGCTCACCCTCTGGTGCCACAATCCCCTTCCTTTCCCTCTCTGCCACAATCTCTCCCTGCGCTGCCTGCTTAGTGATCTACCGCACCTGGCTTATGTTGCTTTACCCCTATGGCACTTCATGGCACAGTACGATACCATTACTGATAATCCTGAAGACCCATAATTTCATTGTGCTTTAATGCTTGCAAGTCTCCCCCAGATTCCATAATTCCATTATGCTTGAAACCCTGCAAGCATCCCCCAGAACCCATGAGCCAATTGCAAGCCTTACTCCGACTGTTATTGGGACCTTGGTGTTGTTTTCCAACTATGCACATTCAAGTGAAAACAATACACGTGTTACCTGTTATTTGGTCCTGATCATCAAGTTGCACCTGCCAATTCTGTGAGGTCAAAGAGGGTGTGCTAACACGTATTTTCTCCAAGGCTCAAGGACCTTCCAGACAGTCATGTTCCCCACGTGATCTCATTACATTAGTTGAGCCTTCAAGACAGTATGTAAACCCACCCCACCCTCAAACGTGGCTTGGCCTCGCTTACAGAGGGAACAAGCTTCACCCTTCCCACTCACCTGAAGGCTCCAATCAAGAAGTGCTCCAGTCTCCTCCAAGTTCATCTGGAACTGTGGGTCCCATGGCTTCAGCTCCCATGATGTCTTCCTCCTCTCTCTCCTGCACAGCTACTCCAACCCCACAACGCCCTGAGTAAAAGCATTAAGAGCTTCGGACCTCATTCAAGTGGAAGAGCTAGGCTAAGTACTTGATATCAGATTACTGCCAGCTAGTCCTCCGACAGTAGTGAGCCAGACAGAGTATCATCGTCCTCATAGACTATATGACTTCTGGTAGCTTGGTACAGAACAAGCAGGCTTAATTTAGGAGGCAATGTGTAAAGTATTTTAGCAACACTTCAAACAGTAACACAGTGAAAACACCACAAAAAGACCCCATACCAGATTAGAAAAATAGATTATGATGTTATTAATAAAACAAGATTACAACGAAAAATAATAATAAGTAGAAGTCAAGATATGAATTTAGATTAAATGTAAAAATAGCGCTTAGAAAAATTAAGCACCTATGGGGGTGATCTGATCACGCTGGACCAAGGCAAATTCAAGAGTCCAGGCCTACCATGATGGAGTGCAGGCCAGTTATAAGAGTCATGAAAGGGCCGCTGAACAAAGTGCCTTGATCCTGGTTGCAACAGTGATAGTTGGGATGCTGCAGAGCAGTGCTTCGGTGTTGATCCTGCAGACAAGGTGATGTATCGATTTTTATCACACAGTGGTGGTGAAGGGCCAGTTCCGAAGATGATGCCCCAAGTAGAGAGGTGCTCATTCCATAGACGATCCATCTGATTTCTCTATGCAGTCAACAGGATTTGTCGATCTTCCCACACTGGACCGGCAGTGATGCATTGCTACTCATGCATCAGCTCTTTAAGGTGATTACCTAGTTACAAGTGCAGGTCCCAGGATGCTTGTTTCCGGTCCCGGGAAGACTTGGCTTGGCAGTTCGGTCTGGACTGTTCCCATTAGGCACAGGGTCAAGACTGATTAGCGTATGGCTGGGTCTGAACTGGGGTGGCGAAGTAAGCTAAAGAACGATGATGGATTCAACCCAGATCTGTGACCTGGGGTGAGTCTCTGAAAAGATTCAGTGCTGCGTCCATCATCTCCTTGTGTTTACAAGTGCTATGCACCAATTCTGCTCCCACAACAGACACAGACAGGAGATGCATTAGTTTGACTGGAGCAAACACCTAAGTTCGCTTCCAATGGGCCAGGCACAGGAGCAGGGGGGAGACTTTGATACCACTGAGTCTCAAAAAAAGAAGGCAAGCCCTTAAAGAGATCACTCTGCATTCAAGCAGTGTCCAGTTCTTCCTCAGCAGGGTTAACACCTTGCCTGCGGCAGGAATTCCAGCCCGGTGCTGGACATTCCAATCGAGGGCGTGGTCGTGACGGAACCATGCGTAATGAGCACAGCCGAACCGTGACTCATGACGGCGTGGTTCCATCACGAGCATCGAAAGGGTTAAAAGGAAGCAGGTAGCATGGCAGCACAGCAGAAAAGCAGTTCCTGCAGAGCAGCAGTCCAGCAGAGGGAAAGTCCTTGTAGCAGCACAGCAGTCCTTCTTCCTGACAGTTCTCCTATGCAAGTCCAGAGGTGCCTGATTTGGTGGGGTCAGAGACCTAGTACTTATACCCAGTTGGGATTTTGAAGTGGAGGTGACTTCAAAGAAGGCTCTTTGAGGTGCACAGAGGTATTTTCGTTCTAGCCCTGGCTCCAGACTCACTACAGGGGGGTAATCAACTCGTTGTGTGGGGACAGAATACTGCCTATTCAGGTGTAAGTATTAGCTCCTCGCTCCCAACCTGCCCAGAATGAGCCATCAGGATGGAGATGAGAACTCAGACACACCTAACCTTCCTTTGTGTGTGGCTGTGTAGCGGGAATGCACAAAGTCCAGCTGTCTCTCACCCCAGATGTGTATTGAAGACAGGCTGCAAGCACAGAACAGAGCTTTAAAAGCAGGGAAATGCCAACCTTCTAGAGGCATTTCTAAAATAGGAATGTTAAATCCAACTTTGCCTGCTTAGAGAATTTCTCACTACCATTCTAATGATATTAAACATAACTGAGCTACTCCTTCTCAATCAGGAATTACATCTTAAAAGTGTAATAGGAAATTGCCAATGTTAACCTATGAGAGGGTTAGGCCTCACAGTAGTGAGAAAATATTTTAGGTGTGTTTCACTATCATCATATGCAAAACGTAAAGGTACATGTCCTACCTTTTACCTACACAGCACCCTGCCCTATGGACCACCAATGGCCTGCATTAGAGGTGACTTGAAATGCAATAAAAAGGGAGTTTAATGCTTGGCAGGGGGTTTTAAATACCAAGTTGGCATGGCAGTAAAACGGCATACACAGGCTCTGCAGTGGCATGCCTGAGACATGTTTAAAGGCCTCCTTGTATGGGTGGCACAATCATTGCTGAAGGACCACTAGCAGCATTTTTTTTGCAGGCCCTGGGCACAGGTAGTGCACTCTACTGGGGACTTGCAGGTAAACTAAATATTCCAACTGGGGTTAAGCCAATTTAACCATGTTTAAGGGAGAAGCACAAGCATTTTAGCACATGATATAACAACATAACATATAACACAACATTTGCTTGCATGGCTTCAGCCTAGGAGTGGATAACCATTCAGTATCTACAAAAACAGATATATTAACATGTCTCCATCTAGCAGAAAAAGCAACATTCATGCTCAAGTTAAGGCTCTCAACAAAGCAAAAAGGAAGGGGCCTCTTTGTACCCATGTTCATAAGGCACACATAGAGATCAAATAAATTACAGAAAAAACTTGAATACGTGCTGCAGTCATCTGAAATGTATTCATGCTCGGTGACTCACTTTACTCTCTGTTACTGTGTGCACACTGTATTAATAATAACTATAGATGAAGAAGTTGTCTTTTCATAGAAGTATGTCATGCATGTCCTCGGGGATTTTGAAGGGAACAGGCATTTCAATCACTACAAATTACACGGCTAGATGTACACAGTATAAGAGCCTGTGTTATAAGGTTACCTTATGGTACATCTAACACAAAAGTACTGGCTTAGTATAGTGTTAGAAGTAAACTCTTAATATACCGCTGGAAATGCCAGCCTCTGTGTATATAAAGCCTTATCATAACTAAATGCCATTTATTACCAGAAAATTTGAGTGTTCAGGACCCGTTGATCTAGTAAGTGTATTGCAAACTTCAGTCTCTGTATGAAATGACATCGAGTAAAGCTTAAAATGCATTGTGTTACTCATGCTACTGTGAGAGACAGATGGTGAATTTGTGGCTGGTACATTGCTAAAAATAGTTCCTAAATTATATTCTAAGTAAAAATGAGGCAGACAATTATTTTGGACACTGATACTGACAAGGAAGCGGGCATGTTGATGCGCTTGGGCCTTTCCAATGTAAGGCAGGACTGTATTCGTTTAATATGTGAGCACTGACACCATGTAATCCCACACAAAGCTTTGCACACAAAATTGCTACTTTATGGATGAACCTCTCGGGAAATGTAAGATTTCTCCAGACTCTTGCTTAATTTCCTGTACTCTAGAGTTGCTGTAATCACAGTCGGTGGTCCATGAATCAGAGGGATTCTTTTCAATGTTGTCATTATTCAGCACAAAAAGACCAGAGACTGTAATCTTGGGTGTTAAAATCAACCTTTGCATTTTCTTCTCAGACTTTCATTTCATTGTGCATCAAATCAAAAAGAAAATCCTATCTAAAAATGAATTATTAGGATGTATCATTTTTTTATCCAACCAGTAGATATATTGTATGAAGGAATGTGTAATTTATATTATAATGTGCTTCCACATTTAGGTTTCTTTGTGGGTGCAGAATGCTAGCCACCTTGTATTAGGAATAGGACTGTTTGAATATTATGCTTGGCAATTTCTAGGTCCCAGTTCAGTAGCTGAGTTACGTGTCTTGAAAGTAATGTGTTGCGTGTGCTGGGACTTGTGGAGGAGTGTGTGCAGGTGAATCAAGAAAGGGTGCGTAAATTTGCCTTGTGTGGTTTGTAAAATTGTTGAGGTATCTTAAAGTGTGAATTCATCATTTATGCAACACTTTTATATTGCTTGCTCCAGGACTAGAATAATCATATTCATATATTCTGAAACTTCCGGACGTCACCTGAGAACTTGCACCCATCTGTCTTCAAGGGCAGATTACTAGGTTCTGGAAAGGGGTTCTTTCATAGTTAGGAGCTGGTTTGACCTGAAACCTCTCTAGTGATTCTAGGCTTGTACTGCTCCATATTGCAGTCAGTGTGGATCGTGATAAATATAAGATAACCCTGTTGTGTCACCAAGCATGATATTGAAAAAGCATGGAAAGGTGTGGATGCCCCCCAGCAAGATGAGTATGTATAGTTGCATGAGCTTAGAATGAGCCATATGAAGTGCCAGGGGTTGCCCAGGGGTTGCCCATACACACACTGTAGAATCTGGAGAGACTGGGGCCAGTAATGAAGTTTGAAGTCTGTGTCCAGGAAGGTCTAGACGTCAATCAAGACGTCAAGTGGAGAAGTGTGGCTCAATGGTTAGAGCGGCAGACCCTGATGCAGATTTCTAGCCCGGGACCAGGGTTCAATTCCCGCCTCGGCGGGTCTTGGGCTCAATTTCCTCAGACCTGATCATTCTCGCCTCGGTGCCTATTCTAATCATGGTTCCCACTCTGCAACTCTGGGCAATAGCTTGCTTAATCTCCACAACGGCCCCAACAACGCTAGGATGCCTGGCTTCACCTTGGGGGTGCCCAGGAGTGGGCATTTCACAGGGAAAAGCCAGGAAGGGTTCCACAGCGGTATGCGTACAAGCGCCGAGATACCCTCATGGGTCGATTCGTGCGCTATACAAGTAGTACTACATTTACAATCAGAGGCAGGTTGGCATCAATCTCAGGGAAGATTTTTACGTTTGGACTTTGAAACTTTCTTGAAAGCCAGATATCCTGCAGCGGGACAAACCAACAAGTTGAGTCTGACTGTTAGTTCGAGGTTGACGGCTGCAGCTTCGATAACAACTCTGGTCCCAGTCAGTTCTCCAGGCAGAAATTTGGCAAAAAGATTGAAAGACCAACTTCTTGGGAACAGGAGGAGTGAACTATAGCAGCATGTTGATTGGTATGTTTGCATATTTTTAAGTGGAACTTACATGCATGTTGCTTATAATTGTAAATGGTGTACTCTATTTATACAATCTCACGTCTGATTAATTTACCTCGCATCCGATCTGAAGGATCTTGATTTTCAAAAACGTATTGACTAATTTTATCTTATTCCAAGAAATTAAAAGATAGTCAAAATGTGGTAATTTGAGCTATCATAATTTATGCAATGCTGTTCTATTGGTGTGTGTGACATGACACAAAACTACAGACAGTGAAAGAAGCAGACTATAATTTCAGTCTTATAGCGACACTAATTGTTTAAGATGAAAGTTGGGTCTCTAAATGGTTATAGACATAAAATCACCCAATAGACGAAAATAAGGATAGCAAAATGGCTTATCAGACAGAAGACTACTTGTGGTATGATGTCAGACTGGTGGAATCACATATCCTAGGATCATCTGTAGACACTGTATGACTGTTGACAATAAATCGTGAGACAAAACATAATCTAAAATTGCACACTTTTGTAAAAAGTGTTTAAATTTTTTTTCGAGTTTGTCCCATTCTCAAGATGCAGTATTATTATTTTAATTAGCACTTTGGTTTTCTATCTAGGCCTTCTGAAGCACAAATAGCTTTTAGGGCTTTGTCACTTTAGGGATATGGGGTAGGATTTTTATTGTGTTGTGCTTTCTACTTTTTTACTGTTTTGGTACTGATGAATGCTTTACATACTTTTCACATTTCTCCTAACTCATAATACTCTACAGCTCCATAAGCCTCATCTATGCCTTAAGCCCATTGTAGACTAATGTTTTCTCTTGGCTGCAAAGCCCCCATTTCACCAGCCAACTCGATTTCAGCTGCAGGTAGGCTGTGATGGTGTGGTCCAGTCCTCAACAGCAGGGGTGTAGTCATTCTGCTTCCCGTCGACCTCCAGCTAGCTGGAGAAGTAATCTGTAATTTAAGTCTGGTACATTCAAGGATTTAGGAAGGCGCTCGGCTCAAAGGCTTACCAGCAGCCTGTGTCACTGCCTCTGAAGGCCTGGGCTGCCCAGGTTTCTTGTTGGCAATCGCAAAGTTAGACCACCTTCACAACTTAGGTGTATTAGCATTTCCACCATTTGGAAGAATGCCTTCAAGTACCCCGACTGTATGCTGTGAAGGCAAAGTTAGAAAAATAGTGGAGTTATGTTCCAAGGTGGCTGTGGTTGAATACCAAAGTTGCATGAAGATAGAAGATTTTCCTGCTACATTAGTTTTTTGCCGAATCTAAGAAATCTTACCCACTCAGGTATCCTAATAAATACTTCTATCTTTCTATATATGTTCAAATGTCGGTCATGCACTAGCACACTACAAATTAAACTGCGTCCTGTTTAAAACATGTTTGCACATGTGTGATGCGTCAGCCTTCTTCTAGGTGGCAGAAAGTGGTGTCTCATTTATTTCCATAAACATGCTAGCTATAACCACTCTTTTCACTTTGGTATACAGTAGTAAATATCTTACATACTGAATTCCAAAAGTGAACATAAAATGTGTGTTGTGTTTACATTTTTTTTTTAAGAAACTGAATTTGAGCATATGAGCAAAGGTAAGGGTAATTACCATCAGCATCATAATTTGGGTTTTTATGTAGAGCTTGCTATTGCTTTTTGTCTTTTTGGAGCACTGCAGTGTGCATTCCTATGATTCTCTCACCCAAGAATAATAGACCTCAATGTCAGCTTTGAAGCCTGAAACGTCATTCTGCCCCGCCAGCATTTCATCTTGTGTGACCTGTAGCTCACACCCAGTCCTGAGCAATGAGTGTTTAAATGGTGAACATGCAACCATATTTGCTGATAAAAGGCTTCCAATAGGAGATGAATCATACCCACGCAATACTAGGGCCAACGTACCAGGATTTCAGACAATTCCTTTCACCATTCGCATCTCTTTTTTAGGTGTATGCTGTTTACCTCTTCATGTGTCTTTTTCTCGCTGGATTCAAGTCACATTCCAGAAAGCAAACAACTGCACGAATTTCCCAGGGGATTCATTTTCACAATCACCTCCTATTGTAAAATGTGAAGAACATTACTGTTTTGTGATGGGCGTGAAGTTCTCGCAGGTGAATCACCGCGGAGCCTGTCAAGTAGCAGGCAGGTGACAGCAGTCCGTTGCAATCTTTAAACAGTTTAACTGCGGGGCCTGGAGGGAACCGCCATCTCAGGCACCTCTCAGCGAGCGCGAGGCGCTGCCTTTTCTAATGCACGCGCTAACAGCTCCATCACTCCTCTATCTCGTGGCTCATCTAGCGAGGCGGGGATTAAAACCTCTCGTGTCACTCAGGCCAATTCCACCGGGGAGAGGCGGAAGCCAGGCGCAGGAGCGCTGACAGGGCTTGAGTGGCACCGTACCTCTCGTCCTCGGCCAGGACCATCTGCGGAGGGACGGGGGGAGAGGGAGGGAGGGCTGTCTTGCTTCCAAGGTGACACGGCCCCTCTCTGCTAATCTGCTGTAACTGCTGCTGACCGATCACTGACACCCTCCCACCGGTGTACAATAAATCAAGCACTTTTTACATGAAAAATGAAGTAATTACTCAGCGAATCCAACGGCTAATTGCACACGGAGGCCTCTGGGAAATGTGGCACAAATCCGTGTCGGATTTCAAACGCCAGAAAGGGGAGTTGAAGTTAATAACCCCGCAGACGGTGACAGTTTAAGAGGACTAGCAATGCACCATTTCTTCAGGCATGGAATATTTCCCAACTCTACAGCAAGGGAATTCCAAACTCTGCTATGCTGTCTGTGCTGTAATTATAAACTGTTTGCCTAGGAAATTGAAGACAGTGCGTCACCATGCACGGCAGCGCAGTCCTTGGCGTGATTAATTGCATTGTGGTTACAGCAATTTCAAATTTTTGGGGGCAGACTGCTGAGCATTTTAAAGATGCCCGCTAATTTTAATTAATATAGCTAGGTGGTAGGCTAAAAAGAAAGCATTGTTCAGAATCGTGGCATCTCTTTGGTGATTAGGTTTAATCAGATGACAGCAGATCCAAATTAGCTGCGAGTGGAGAGGCAGCGAAATAAAACGTTACTCAGGCTAGCTTGTTGGGGATAAGCATTTCAGGATCTGGAGTAAAAAAAATCACCAATTTTTTGCTGGATTATTTGTTGCACTTTAAATGTAGGACGCATATGAACACTTTGCCGTCCTTCCATGTGCAATTGGTCCGAAAGTAAGACCGCACAACATGGGCCTGAACAGCAACATTTTCCTCTCCCACTCAGAGGTGCAGCTAGAGGCAAATTGCGTTGCCTAATAAACATTTCGGGGTGTGCTAATTCTTCCAGCAATAGGCAGAGTGGAGATGCAGGGGCTCTAAGAAGGGGTGAAAAAAAACCAAAGCCTCGTTAACAAGTAAATGGTCTTTTAAAGACCTGGGAAGTACTCGGGTGCAGCTGTAATAAGAGGGGCGCCAGACCAGCCAGCCCACAGCAGCTCAAATACTGTCTGTCAGGCACGGCCCGTGCAGGGCGTTATACCGGGGCGGTGACATCAGACGGGGGAGGGTCAGGGTGGGGGGTTGTAAAATGCGGGATATGGACCATTAAAGGTAAGTACCGGAACAAAAAAAACAAATTTTGTTGCCCGCGCTGCATCACATTTGGCGATGCAGCGCAGGTAACGAAATTTGTTTCATTTCTTTTTTTCGGTACTTACCTGTTATGGTCCATATCCCACATTTTACAACCCCCCACCCTGACCCTCCCCCGCCTGACGTCACCGCCCCGGTATATTTTATTTATTAGTCTTAGATTTATTCGTCTTATAAAGCGCACTATCACCTTGCAGGCATCCTGGCGCTGGAAGCTCAAAAAAGGACGGACGAGACAGGAACAGGACAGTCAGATTACATTACTTGGGAAAAAGCCAGGTTTTAACCTTTTTCCTAAAGGGGAGAAGCTCCCCAATTTGCCTAATCTCGCACGGGAGCAGATTCCATAATTTGGCAGCAGCCGCCTCAAAAGATCTACCCCTGATCTAACCTTCCTAAACCTAGGCACTCTCACCAGCCTAGCCGCTGAAGAGCGAAGCCGCCTGGCTGGGGTACACCAGGCAAATTTAGATTGCAGGGGTAGAGGACCTATTCCATGAAGAGCCTTAAAATCGAGGCAGAGGGCCTTAAATTGTACCCTCTGTCTCACCGGGAGCCAATGAAGTTTCGCCAGGGCTGCCGGCGCGTGTGCTCTCCTAGGAAGCCCCAGGACCAGCCTAGCGGCCGCTGATTGCATTCTTTGAAGCCTATCCAAGAAGAAGCCAGGGGACTCCAATAGTAAGGCATTACAATAATCTATCCTGCTAAGGATACTACACCTAGCTACTTGGGCGCGCGCCTGAAGTGGAAGTAATGGCATGATCTTCCGCAAAGAGCGCAGGATAACATAGCAGCAGGAGGTCGTTTTTTTAACTTGAGTCTCCATGCTCAGCTTCTGATCAAGCATAACCCCTAAGTTGCGGACTGATTCCACTGGCCGCACTTTGGTCGTTGTCTCAGGGGGCCAAAAATTCTCTGGTAAAGGACGGGAGATCTTATTCCCAGCGCTAAAAAGCACCTCCGTCTTCCCAGCGTTGAATTGAAGAGAGTGGTTCTTCAGCCAGCGTGACGTATCCCGCAGACAATTGTGGAATACCTCCACAGGAATCGATTCCTCTCCCTCAAAGGAGAGGATCATCTGCATGTCATCCACATAGTTTATTATCTTGATCTTATAGGCTTTAATAAGCGAGATCCGTGCCGTGCCTGCTGTCTGTGTGTGTGCCCGGGAAGCTTTTTTCAGCCCAGGCTGACACACACAACAGGGGTGGGGGGCAAAGCCCTTTGAGCCATATAGGCACTGTGCACCTGCTCCCACCGATATTGTCATTAATGTTGTGCTGTTCTAAAATACAGAATGGTCAACAACTTCTGTAACTACAGTTGCACAGCTCAGTTTTTATTCTATTATCCTCGGGAGGATGAAACTCTTAGTGGACACACTAGGATTTACACCTGTGGCGTCTAGGTTACAAATAGATCTCTAAAATAGGGTTGTTAGTCCTCTGGGCTATATTGGCAGCCTTATATTTTATCGTCAATGCTAACAAATAAGTGTAAATAATAGTTCCTCCTGAACTGGCTAGGTATCAGTAGATTAATACATCTACATCGGTAGTAAACCTTGCACCAGGCTAGCAAGTGTAGAATGCTTGATGACATTTGTAAGCCTAGCTTGCATAATTTATGTGTAGTTCATAAAGCATGAAACACACCCAAAAGCATGCTTGTGAGAAGGCTCGGTGTGTGTGTGTGTGTGTGTGCAGTGCCCACATGTATTTGCACACCAAGCAGAAATAACTTTTAACTTACTTTAGATGAGTAGGCTGCAACTGGGAGTGAGTAGGGAGATCCAGCCCCAACAAAGTGACACCCACGTAGTTGAAACTTTTGAGTATTCATGTTGACATATTTTCTGTAGTATTTTTGCCACAATTAACTGCTCTGCCATGGTATATCAAAATCAACCGAAGTGCAGAATGTGTTAGAAAGCACACCTCTACGTTCAGAAGTCTAAGGATTTTTGTAAAAAGATCAGTCATAAAAAAGGAATTATTTTTTTACGAGTAGAAAAGTGATTCTCTCTAGGTGTAAATTATGCAGATCATGATTTATAAGTATTGTTTGGAAATTATCTTGGCAGGGGACAGTCAGACAAAAGCCTCGTTTTGGACACCAGAGACACTACCATATATTTATGAAGGAAGAAAAATATCTGAAAACATGTTAATAGGCAAGTGAAACTTAACCAATGACCATTAGAGCATACAACTGTAGTGGAGGGAGTAAAGTAGCAAAATGTGCCCTCCTCTGAATGATTTCAGTGGTGCGCAAGGACGGGATAACGGCACTGGCGTACCAAACTTGAGGGGGCCCAACTGCAAGGTATGTTGAGGGGCCACCTATGGACTCAATCAGTAGCTCTCCGGCCAGAGTTCTGGGCTGAGGGGGCCCCCTGGAGCTTGGAGGCCACTCCACACTGTGAGGGCTGCAGGGGCGTGTGTTACGCCACTGGATAATGATAAACAAGAACACCAATTTACTTACATTTCACGCAATGCAGCAAGGCAACTGGCTGCGCTGTGGTGCACTGTGTCATATCAAATAAGGCCATTTCAACGCGAACAGTAGTTCACTACGATATGGCGCATTTCTGCTGCTTCCTAGTGCTGGCTCACTGTATGCTGCCTAGCACCAACACAGGCACCTGTGCACCATGGTGTAAGGGCGCCTGCATCACAGGCAGATTTGCTTTTGTGCAGGATGGCACACCTTCCTGCAGAAAAATAATCCTTAACAGTCTTTTCCTCTTTCTATGTGTACTGCAAAATGCAAAATGCAGAATATGTGGAAAGATGACTTAACAAGGAGATATAGAGGCAAATATCCTTGTTACGTCTCACTAGGGAAGGCGTTCCAATTTGACACATTCCCAGGTTTACAAGTCTTTGTAAATGTGCACATGCGCCAACATCCACGGGTGGATGCTTGGAAACGACCACGCACCACCCATGGAACGCCTTCCAAATGCAAAAATGTGCAAGGCAGCACTTTGCTCTGCTTTGTGTTACTTTGTATTTACTAAACCATGCAACAAGGCTTATCTTAGTAAATCTGCCCCACATTTTCAGTCCTATGTCCTGGGAGGAGAGAGTCAAAGAGAAAGTTTATAATTCTCTTGGCTCTGCTGCATGCCCTCTCCTGGTTACCAAGGTAAAGGGGAGTTAATAGATGGTGCTTAGTTCTGCTATACCCAGCTCTGCAAGAGAAGCACAATGTGGCAGGGCTTTGAGAAACTACTAAATGTGCTCATCTGCGCCAATCAATATATCATTATAGTGGGCAAGTACCAAATCAATACGAGAACATTTAATGTGGTTATTTTTTATTATTAGTATGTCTCTGTCTGGCACCACCCCCCATGAGTCCAAGAATGAACAAATGAGATGTCGCAGCCAGTTTAACAGCACAACACGGTGAGAATGCTGATTTCGCTACAACTCGTAGGCAGTCATTGTACACGAGTCAGAGAATAAAACAGTTCCTTCTGTGATACACCACTAATCTGTGTTTCCTTTCAGAGTTCCATGCTTGTTTTACTTTTTTGGCAAATTATTTGACTTGTTTCATCAAGTGATCTTCTCGCCCCTATCACACCTCAGGCCCAGGGGTATTGGTAATCCACCAGAACCAACAACGTCTACTTTCTCAATAATTCCTAGTCGTTTGTCAGTCCTTATCAGCATACATGTATTTTCACGGTGTAGCACGGTTACAACAAATTTTTTACAACGCACTACCATTACATCGCAACTTTTACCACGCAAACCATTACAACGCAATGCGCTGGGGGGCGCTCTAGGATAGGGAATGTATTTAATATACTATCCAACACCTTCCCTGCTATCCACGGGGACTGGAGTTGGAATAGTAAATTAAATAATTCACTATCCAGCGCCTAAAAGCATTATGCGTTGTAATGGACTGCGTGGTAAAAACCGCGTTGTAAAGGCATGCGTGGTAAAAGCATGCGTTGTAGTGACACCAATCCATTTTCACAGAGTCTACTTGTAAATACAAGACATGCACTGTTTAAGCCATTAAGTTCTGGTGTTGGCTGCCAGCCTCTTGGCTTTGTCAATGCTTGTTTTGTCTTGTCATGGTTTTTGTGTTATTAGGAGAGATGCAGTACCCTTGCCATTAAAAAAGAAAACAGATTTGCTAAAAGCAAAAATATTTTTGGGGTCTCAAAAGCATGCATTGCCATAGTAGTCCTTGGCATTGAAGGGAACTTCTTTATTTGGGGATGTGCTGTTTGTAAAAGATCAGAATGTCATTCCTCAAAGAGCAACGGTTCAATGGCTGAAGTGGGCTGAACCACTGGCCCATGGTGCTTGCTGCAGCGGGTGAAAAAAATGTGAATGCCACAATAACAGAGCAATGGATCAATAGGAAAGACTGAACGTCACTATAAGTATGTTATTAACATAATTTTAGTATAATTAAAAGGTCTTGGCTAATGCCAGTCCCCCCAAAAACTGGCAGATGTATGAGGCATGATGTTAAACATCTGATTTCTTTTGGGTTTAGAATTGTGCACCGCTGTTGTTCCTGTTTTTTTACTGCTTGTTACGTGCCTCCAGGGTTCGACCCCCGTCTGGGACGATAAAACTATAATCCACAAGTAGCAGGGATACCTATACGGGTATTCCTGTCCCCCTGGGCACCAGTTTTGTGCTGAGTAACCTGCTCCGGGTTTTTAAATTCAAAATTATAAATCCAATGGTTAACAAATGATGCTTCTTCTCAGTCATTAGTTATGCCATACTTTCATGCGTATACTTCCGAGTATCCATACCGGAAGAGAAAGGAACCCGCGGTAGGACCGCAGGACAGGGCGCCATACACGCGAAGGTAAGCGCGAGCAACAGTTAGGCATAGCACATGAAAGCGTGTAGTTATTTCTTTTACCCTAGTTGCATCTAACATTGTGAGCATTACGACTTGCCACCCAGCGCACGCAGCGAGGCAGACAAACCAGTATAGTCTTAAAAGACGCCGCCGCCATGAAGCCCGTTTCCAGTTAAACGCGAGGTAAACAAACGAGCATGGTCTTATAAGACGCCGCCACAATGAAGCCCGCATTTATTTAAACGCGAAATAAGTCCAGAACCTAATCAAGGAAAGTGTATAAACAATTAATGGTACTTCTTGCGCACTATTTAACTTTGGTATAAGTCGAATGTATATAAAATTTTGCATTACTAGCAATAAGTCATGAATTTAATGAAACTACTGATGCTGATTATCGTTTATGGTTTGATTTTTGTAGAAATTATTTCCCTGATGAAGGCAGCATGAACTGCCGAAATGCATTGGAACAGAAGTGAATTAAAATGAAAGTATGGCATAACTAATGACTGAGAAGAAGCATCATTTGTTAACCATTGGATTTACAATTTTGAATTTAAAAACCCGGAGCAGGTTACTCAGCACAAAACTGGTGCCCAGGGGGACAGGAATACCCGTATAGGTATCCCTGCTACTTGTGGAACATCTGATTTCTTCATGTGCTTCATTACTCCTTTGGTTGGTGGTAAGGGCTTACTATGGGCTTTCGGAGTCCTTGCATCCCAGAAGGCAACACACACATTTACGTGGGATTTATTAAGCCATACAAAGACACTTTGCATGGCTCTGCTTAGTTTAATAAATCCAGAGTAATGCAAGGCGGCTCGCAAATCACTGCCTTGCATTAGTCTGCATTAAGAAGGCATTCCATAGGAGAAGCATGAGCGTTCCCATGCATCCACCAATGGATTTTGACACAATTACCAGATTTACCTATGTCAGTAAACCAGGGATTGCATCAACATAGTATGTTTTCCCAATTGACACGTAATAGGGAGAAATATCTTCATGTGTGAAAAATGCCTCTAAGGATGTTTTTTTTGTGCAGTACGACCCTTCTTGCAACTAAAACAATCCTGCCCATCCCTCAGGTACCCTTGCACAGAGGCACAAAAGTGGCTGTGTTGACGCAAGGAAGCACACAGTGCTTCAGCATAGAAATGCATCATATCTTAGTAGTTGTGGTGCATTTCGGCTATCTCCCTGTCACACAAGGCAGCTCAGCATGTCGTTTTGCTCCGCTGCATTACGTGACTTCTAAGTAAATCGGCTACTTTAATGCGTCACACAAAGGATACATGAGATAGGGGTGCTGAAATGCTGACATTTGGTAATTACAGTTTGTTTTCCCAGATAATATCTATATTCTGCCAAAGCGATGCTTTGCTAACATCAGTAATACCGTAAGACCTGATCGATATGTGGGACAAATATCTCAAAGATGCTGCTATGGGCGTGCTCTGTCTGCTGTGCCATTTAATCATGGAGTCCCTCAATGCACACATTACCGCTGTGGTCATTGACTTCTGATGAGGCAAGCCAAGGTAACAAGAAATTCTAAAAGGCCTGAAAATACTGAGTGTAAGGGGTGGTGGGAAGAGAAATTAATGGCTTTGAGTGCTGGGGCCATGTTTGTGGTTTGCCTGTATTGACAGCTCTTATTTTTAATCTGTTCTCTTTTAAGGTGCATTTATGTGTGGTGTTGAATGTGGGATTTTAAAAGGTGGTATCAATATTAGAAGTTAATAACCACCGGCCATATGTCAGAAAATCACTGACAAAAGCATCGCCTGACATAATAACCTGTCCTAAATATTGTTACAAAATCATCTTACTATTGGGTGTACATTTTCTAATGTTAACTCCAATGGGGAAATATTTTGGTAAATGATATTTAGCACATAGTATGTTTGTCAACAGATTTAGTCAGAAATATTCTGGCACCATACCATGTATTCAGCTTTTATGTGATTGCTCCTATACCTAGGACTGTTGTTTACAACTTAGACACTCTAAGCTGTTTCTCTGTTTCAAAGTACTTGTTAGGAAAGGGTGCAAGTAAATTACAATTGGCAGCTGTTGTGTGAAAATTCTACATGCGGTAGGCTCTTGCGTAAAAAGGGCACACAAGTAACAAGCTCAATTTGCTTTCAATAAAGTTTCTCAAGTCCTGTAGAGAATGTCACTATCCCAGGTCAGCAGCTGCACACTCTTCCATTTTCAGAGTTGTCAGCTGGAAATTTTCGGCACCTATGAGTCTCTACCAAGTGAAAATTGTAGGAAACTGTCTCTCTGTACATTATACTCAAATAAAGTACACTATGTAGATAGTGGGGGAGATCCCCAAAAGGTAGGTAGAGGTAAAAGTAAATAATACTAACGCTCTATTTGTGGTAGTTGTGGGCGAGCAGTTAGGCTTATCCAAGGTTAGTGTTAAACATTTGTTGTACTCACAAAGACAATAAATGAGACACACACTTAAGAATAAATCCACGATCACTTTGTAAAAATAACATAGATTTTTATATAATTTTAAGACCATAAACACAGTTTTATGGTAATTACTTTTGGAGTTACGATTTTTTAAAGTTTGGAAAATATATCACTTCTATGCTCAAGTACGCACCATAAGAAACAATGCTGAAAAAGCAGAAAAATGCATATAAATTCAGGCAATGCTTTCACGAAGATCACCTTCTCATTTTAGGTCGATGGCAGGACTAGGTCCAAAGTTCCCAGTAGGAGAAGTTCATGAGTGTCCTAAATCTGTCAGGAGCAGAGGTACTGAAGTCTTGGAAGCTGGTGCGCAAAGACAAAGGGGGCCACTTGAAAAAGCACTGCATAAAGGGACTTATAGGTTTGTCCAGTGGCTCTCCTTTTCAAGAGGTTACATGGACCTGGGGACCATGGGAGTAGGGCTGGTTGGTCGGTGCTGTTGACGGTGGGGTCGGATGCAGAGCAAACAGGTCAGCCCGGCATTGTGTATCTTGAGGTCCTCGCAGTCAGGAGCAGGCAGTTGGAGAGGAGGTCTCAGGATAGCTGGGCCACTCAGGGTCCCAGGTATCTTGACATTCCACAACAGATGCTTGCTTCTGATGTTTTGGGAGTCCGGTGTAAACTCTTCTTCTTGGTTTTTACTACTGGTGGTCCGGCACGCCCAATCAATATGGTGCGAAGATTGCGAAACAACGTCTTGGGTAGTAGAATCGGTATATTAGCAAAAAAGAATAAAACAGCAGTACAATCATTTTCAAAAGTGCCATACGCCCCACCAACGATACTGGCAGATGGATCCATCTCTCAATTACATCTGTAAGTCGCTGCACTGCACACCCATAACTTTTCCGCATCACCACCTCTGGGTCGGAATGTACCTGAACCCCCAAGTAGCCCATCAGCTCATTAGTCCATGTTAAAGGGTAATCCATCTGTATGGGGCCAGTAATAGCAGTGAGGGGGAATATTAGCAACTTATTCCAATTTATGCGTAGGCCTGAGTGGCCGTCAAATCTTACCACCTCTCGTAGCATTGGTGATAGGTTGTGTTCTGGGTCGCGCACGTACAGTAGTGTATCGTCCACATATGAGGATAATATTAATATGTAATGTGGAAATCTGATGCTGCAGTGGGAGTGAAATTCACTCAGGGTACAAGCTAACAGCTCTGCCACCGAAGAGTACAGCAGCAATGACAGCGGACAGCTCTGTCTAGTGCCGCTCGTGATTGTGATTGGAGTTGATAGCAGACGCTTCATGCGCACCCATGCAACTGGTTCTGCATAGAGTACCAGTTTTATGCACACCTCACCTATGCCCACACAAATCAAGACTGCCAAGAAAAAATTCCATTCCACCAAATCAAATGCTTTTTCAGCATCCCAATAAACTGCTGCAGCTCAAATGTTCTGGTCTATACGGGAAAGAGCACACAACAGAGAACATTAATTACTCTTAAGAGAGCAACCGAGGACAAACCTCGACTGCTCCGGACCCACCAGACCGGGAAGCAGACGGGCCAGCATATTCGCCAAAATTTTAGCGAAGAGTTTTGTATCGGTATTGAGCAAAGACAATGGTCTACTGAGGACCACTGCTCTGTGGTTTACCCAGATTTAATAGTGTAATCAGCACAGCTTTGCACATGATTGGAGGCATAATGCCCTCCTCGGTCTTCTCCTCAAAGAGATTGACCAGGTGCATGATAAGCCGGTCCTGATAGGTTCTTTGTCATTGGGCATATCCTTTAAAATAGCAGCAATCTCAGTTGGGTGGAGGGGGGCCATCAGCCGCAGACTCTTCTGCGTGGGAACGCCGTGAGGTGCATAGTTCAACATATTAACTGCGAAACCTATCCACAATCTGCGGTGCACCACACACAGGCAACAGACTATCGTCGTGTAACAATAGCACATCATTGCCTCCCCTCCCGGGCCGATTCAGTGCAGCTAATTTGACGCTAGGCCTCTCGCTTTCTCCACACACCCTAGTGGCAGCTTATTTACCTAAATGTGTTAACTTGGTCTGCCCCAGTTCGTTGTATTCATCCAAGTTTTCCATAATCTGTGCTAACACCTCAGGCTCTGACCCCACATGCGTTGAGTGCTCCAGCACAGCTAGTTCTTTCTCCAATTTCAGCAAGCGATCTCTAATGGATCAGAGCACACTTGCATGTTTTGAAATAGTTATGCAGTGGATATAGGACTTAAATGCCTTCCAAACGGTGGCTATCTGGGACACTCTACCCAAGTTATTGTGGAAATAGTCATCTATTGCCGGTGCAAGTTCCTCACGGAACACTGTGTCTAATAGCAAATATTGTGGGTACCGCCAGGAAAAGGCCCTAGTTTGCATATCCCGACCATAAAGGTCAATCTTACCAGTGAGTGATCTGAATATGTATGCGGTAGATGCTCGCATTGGCATATAAAAGGAAATAGGTCACGTGAGGCTAACTAGTAGTCATGTTATGGTATGCATGTTATAAACGGATGAATAATGAGTGTATTCCCTGCCCTGCGGGGTGTGAAAGAGCTGGACATCTACCAATCCATCTGCTTCAGCTATTGCAGCTATAGCTCTAGCTGCCGCCGTTGGTCTTCGGGGGGGCCCTTAGATCGATCCAGCTCAAGAGACTGTACGCAACTAAAACCCTCACCCCAGAGTTGTAGTGTATTCCCATAAGTCGCATGCTTACTATTTAGGGAGTGGTAAAACTGAGGGTCATCTTAGTTAGGACCGTAAACGCCTACCAAAAGCGCATCAAAATTATCTTTGCAGCAGCGTACCACTACATATCTTCCGCCAGAATCAACACAAACCTGGTGGAGTTGTATATCTGCCCCTCAACGCGCCCATGCAAAGACTCCTCGAGTGTGTGTCATGAACCCCTCAGCATTGCATGTGCCTCTCATTCTGCGTTGTGAAAGCAATCCAATGCGGGGTGTTAAGTGTGTCTCTTGAAAAATGGGGATGTCTGGGATGTCACTGTAAGTAAAGTTCTACCTTACAAATTTTGCGATGATCATTCAACCTCCTGACATTCCAGGACAGAAAACATAGGGAAGCACCACTTGTAACTGGCTGTGCATTGGGATCACTTTCTCTGCTCTTCGCACAACTCTCCCATTACTAGGTAAACGATGTTACTCGGCATTCTCCTGTAACCTTCTTCTTGGCTACATAATGAAAATAATTGTGTATAGCAAATTCCCCCACTCCCCTATCACACTATGTCCCCCACCGTATGGCACAGCATAATGGTTCCCACCCACAGATTCTCCTCCCTTACAAACAAGGATTCTCTCCCAAAATAGTGTGGAATATACATGAGGGGAGTGCATACGTTCCACTATGTATACTGAGGGGAAGGTGTCACAGCCTAGTAAGGTGTTGAGTAACTTCCCAAAAAAGAGCTCAATATTCCCAGTTGTGGTGGATTTAGGTAGACCCACTATGCAAAAGTTATTCTGCCTTGAGCGCACTTCCAGGTCTTCTGCTTTGCTCTGTAGAGTTGCAGTGAGTGTCCCCATTTGTTTCTGTGCCCCGGTGGTCTCTACCTGCAAATCCTCAGCATCAGACACTCTCCTTTCCACCATATCCAGTTTTTCTGCTTGCTTATTCATACACTCTGACATATGATCCATGCGATAGGAAAGAGAGTCTATCTTACCATCTATGGTGCTGAGGCTCTGCTGCATCGTTACCAATATTTGTTGTAGGTCCCCTCCCAATTCCATGCTTTGCATCCCTTGTTCTGTTGCAGTCATCTCTACATCATCCTCTCTTGTCCTGGTGGATTCGCATTGTTCATAATGCAGCTTAAGCTGATTTTTATCTGAATTTCCCATTGTGATGTAGGTCTCGCACCCCGATTACAGTGCTTCTACCAATATGGTTCTTGTAGTGCGCTGTGGCCAGGCCTCTCAGCTTGATTCTCTTGGCCAGGCGTCTCTAAACAACCCTCCGCCAGGGGCACAAACTCAAAAGTGCAGCAGTGGGTAGCTCACTCATACCCATCCAATATGTGGGGCAGGGTAATGATCTTTGCTTTGCCCAGCCATGCAGAGACAATTTGCAATATGAACTGATGACTCACTGCCCCCGGGTCCAGTCCACCACTGACAGAGGCATCTGCCCCTTTAATCGGTACTCCCCGCTGCTGTATAGGGAGGCCCAGTCACACTTCTTTGCCAGCCCCCTCTGGTTATGCAAGGGCAGAGGGGGGCCACTCCACAACTCCTGCACTCTTGGGGATGCAGTGGCCGCAGGCGACATACTGGGCAGACGCAGCAAACTGGATATCTCTGCTACCCGCCCAGCCCGCGCACCAGGCCTTAGGACCGAGGCGCACCACACCCAGCACTCGCCCCAGAGGTCAAAGGCCAGCGATCGCCCCTGCTCCAAGTCTCCAGGCCACACTGATTATCCACTGCGGTTGGCGATGAACGGGCATGAGAATGGCGACCCATGCCCCTGAAGCAGCCGATCAGACAGGCCGCGCAGGGTGGCAAGGCAGTACACAGCCACTGAAGCACTCAGGAGGGGTCTCCAGCAGCCGTAAAAGCCCTGTCCGGCAGCGGATGATGACCACAGAGAGGAACCACTGCCTAATGGCCCATTCCCCTGAGGATGTTGGCAATTCCTGCAGAATAGAGATGAAGTAGCTTCCGTCTTGAGGCCAGCCGAGCTCCACACCCCACTGGCAGACATAGGTGAAGGGTTTTGACCCACACCTTTTTCTTCACAGATGATACACAAATCATTGTATCTCTATCCCCTAATGAAGGTCGCAGTACATCTGATCTTAATTCTTACCTTGTCAATGTGGCAACTTGGATGAGTAGCAACTCTTTAGAGTTAAAAGGGAGCAAGTCCAAAGCTTGATTGATCGGCAATCAACCTCAACTCTGGGACCCTTGCTGCTGGCCTATAGAGTTGGGGCCTTGTCCTACCATTAGTCAGGTGGTTGAGAAGCTAGGGCCAGATGTAGGAAGGCTATTACCGGTCGGTAACGGCCAAAATCGGCCGCTACCGACCAGTAATAGCCTTTTCAGATGTAGGTGGTATATTTACCGATTCGGTAAATAACGAATCGATATATACCGATTCGGTATTTACCGAATCACCATTTACCGATTCGGTATTTACCGAATCGGTAAATGAGATGTAGGAAGCACTTTAAAGAGTGCTTTTGTGCTTTAAGGATTTGTTATTTACCACCAACTATTAGTTGGTGGTAAATAAGGAATTCCTCTGTAAATGCAAATCTGTGCATTTACACCTGTGCCATGTGACAGACATACATGCCCTTAGGGCATGTATGTATGCCACATGTGCACACCAGCACTATTAAGGGGTGCAACAGGGTGTCAAAGTGACACCCTGCCACCCTTGACTCTTTCCCTATTTTACCGAATCGGTATTTACCGATTCGGTAATTGACATTCATTCCTATGGGCCTCCAGGCCCATAGGAATGAATGGCAATTAGGTAGGATTGAAGGAGCACTTTATTGTTGGCGAATGCATTTCGGCGTTTCCGCCTTCCTCAGCGCCCCTCCTCAAAATGCTTCTCAGCTGCAACGTAGATGATCCTGCCTTAAGGCCGTTGAGCTCACCATGCTCCGCCCCCAGTTGTTAGCCGGCCGTCCTATGTAGTCCAGAGTACAAGGACTGCATATCCCACAATGCCTCCGTGATGTCCATTGCGTGATTGGAGATGCTCCACGGGGTGACACAACCGGAGTAGGTGTGGAAGACAGGCGCAGGTGTAGAAGCACCCTGGGAGGTAAGGCAAGTCAACAGTCCGGTGCCCCCTCAGATCCACCTTTTTACCGCCGCAACCTTTCAGCCAGGAATATTTCACGGGGGCCAGCACAGGAATCCCGGTTGCCCAAATAGGAAGTAGAATCACCTCCTTACCGCAGTCTCCTCCTAGTCTCCACATATATGTGTGTGTGTATATATATATATATATATATATATATATATATATATATATATATATATATATATATACAGTGAGTTGGTGCCTGTTTGTTTAAGACTGTCAGGATGGAAATATATACGGGAGTCAGAAATATCGGGAGGAAGAAGTGTTTGATGGCAATTCAGGGTTGCCGCCTATATGATTTTCAAGCCAATTCCTACAAAGCAAGGCAGGCGCAACACGGGAAGTGTGCATCAGCCCACTTGGTGATATTAATTTGTGCGGAAAGAATTTTAATGAAAGTGCATCCACTGGGAATAATCACGCAAGCAGACTAGAACAACCAGAAGGCTGTGGTGATAGCCACGCCCACTGAGGCAGTTGGTTGGAACTTATTAACTGCACGTGAACAGCGCGATATTTATTTCATTGCAGCGCCACCGAGGAAAGGATTGTATTCCTGAAAACGCTTCTGGCTGGCAAAAAGGACTTTGATGCTTCATTCTGGTGAGGTGCCTGCTGGCAAGGGTTTGACAATAAAGAATTGAACTACCAGTGCTTCCTGTGGCATCCCTCTATTGGTGCTTCCTGGTATGGTGGATTGGTATGGCTTTGCACAGCCGTGGAGTGAGGCCCACTGCGGGTCGGCGGGCCCGTTCTGATTTCAGTACAAAAACGGGAGTCCGAAATATCAGGAGGAAGAGGTGTTTGATGGCAATTCAGGGTTGCCGCCTACATGATGTTCAAGTCAATTCCTACAAAGCAAGGCAGGCGCAACACGAGAAGTGTGCATCAGCCCACTTGGTGATATTAATTTGTGCAGAAAGAATTTTAATGAAAGCGCATCCACTGTGAATAATCACGCAAGCAGACTAGAACAACCAGAAGGCTGTGGTGACAGCCACGCCTACTGAGGCAGTTGTTTGGAACTTATTTACTGCACGCGAACAGCGCGATATTTCATTTCATTGCAGTGCCACTGATGAAAGGATTGTATTCCTGAAATGCGTCTGGGTGGCAAAAAGGACTTTGATGCTTCATTCTGGTGAGGCTCCTGCTGGAAAGGGTTTGACAATAAAGAATTGAACTACGAGTGCTTCCTGTGACCTCCCTACTTTGGTGCTTCCTGGTATGGTGTATATATATATATATATATATATATATATATATATATATATATATATATACATATACATATATATATATATACTGAAATTGAAAAGTGTGCATTCAAGATGAAAGTGTCTGTATTTGGACATCAAGCAGCTTTGTGCATGACTTATTACAAATAATATTACTTTGCCAGGGATGTTACAGTTTTGGCTGGTATCCATTGCCAACTTAGAGGCATTCCACATTGACAAAGCCTGTTTTTACATCACTACTGATAACCATGCCTGATGAACTGAGGTGATTACGGCTTGCAATCTTACATATGGTGGACACTATTGTAATCTTGTATTATGTGGTCACTGTTACACCACTAGCAAGCAATGGAAAAGCGAGTATGTCTGCCCTAGGCAGGCTGGTGCAATAGTTATTTTTTTTGCTTTTTATTGCAGATATGTGACAAAAAAAACAATGTGAGCACCTAAACGTGGCCACTTTAGGCTAGCATGAAGGACTGTCTATTTAAAAACATTTACTGATATGGCCATTTTAGTAATGTGTAAAAATATATATAGATAAATCTTTTATTTGTGCTTTACAGTTTACTATTATTTGTGTAGGAGATATGAATAAATCACCAGCAAGCCAATCACTCAAATCACATGCAGCTACAATGTTATAACATCACTTAATCACTATATAGATTTAAAAGGAAGATAGAAAATAATTTTCCATCTAACTGGGCACTGGAAGTGCAGGCACAATAAATAGCCAGTATTTAAAGTTAATACAAAAAATAACTAAAATAAAAAAAGCACACTTGGAACCGGGTTTATCACTGAAGAGAAATGAGCCAAATTTAGATGCATGTGAACAATTGTCACTGCCTTTGTGCGGTCACTCAAAGTGAAGGGAGCCAACGTGTAAAGTAGCTGACCAGCCCATTAGCATTGGTCCGAACAGCCGCGGCCGGCAGTGGGAGTAAATGCAGGGCGGTGACGTGGGGAGAAAGGGGGCAGGGTGGGGGTGTAGTAATGTATGGATTATGGAGTTTTACAGGTAAGTTAATATTTAAATAAATAAAACGAATTTCGTTGAGTACACTGCATCCCAAAATGCGATGCAGTGCGCGCAACGAAATTCGTCTTATTTATTTAAATGTTTACTTACCTGTAAAACTCCGTAATCCATACATTACCACCCCCACCCTGCCCCTCCCCCTACCCACGTCACTGCCCTGCATTTACTCCCACTGCCGGCCGTGGCTGGGTCCGAAGCAAAAAGTTCATGACAATTCAGCAGACCAGATATTGAAGTCTACTGACCAAAAGCCCCTAGATGTATGTATATTTTGTATGATTCTTTTGGAAAACAATAGTTTGTCAAAACAACTAAAACTTTCTCAAAGGCTAAACCTAATGACATTAGGCCTACTTTGGGATTATTTTCATTGAACATAAGTAGCTCTTGCTTTAGAAAAGATAAGGCCCATAAACCACAAAACAAAATGAAGGAAATTGGCCAAATTGAAATGTACATTTCAAAATTAACCATCCCAGTTATTTCTTCAGCAAATAAGGTACTTGTGTCACTGATGCATAGATGCATTCAAGTATTTTTATAAAGAACATGTTTTTTCAATCTCTAGCTATTGCTACCTCCCTATCTTTCGGCCATGTGCATAACAAAAACTTATGTTTTAGCTTTCTACAATTATATTACAGATCTTTCTATCAACATCCACAACTTATTACAACAGCAATCAATCTTGTCGGTTAGCTGTCTCATCTTTACTTCTAGTGTTGTAGTTTTTCTGCTCAAATTCAATGGTTTACTACATGCTCTCGCTCTCTACATTTATTTGTCTACATTAATTTCTAGAACTTTATTTATAAGATTCTTATAATTCTCAATGAAGATGCTCACCAGATGATTTAATCGGTGTTTGTTTTAATCACTGTGCTTATGAAATCGTACACTTTTATCACATTGTTAATGACAAGTACTATCCCTGTCACTAAAGCATTCTACATGAATGCCTATGAAAGGATATTTCAGTACTTGTGTGTTCTCGAAAAACACCTTACTTGCTTACAATCATTTCCTCCTTTTCCATTACATCTTCTTGATATACATATAGGGCTTGATTACCTAAATATGATTCAATGCCACCTTTATGTCTATAAAAAGAAGACAAATTCCTTTTTCACAACAGCACAAATCTTTACTCTCAAGAAAGTATAACTCATTTTCCAAGTGTTTGGACTGTATTTCAATTGCAATACATATTACCCACAACAATCCTTTATTTTTAAAGGAACAATGCTCCCAAGATCCTTTAAGTATCAAACAGGGACATTGACCTATAATCTCTAAAGGTTGCCAGAAATGAGTCATTTGCCATTGTTGGAGCTCCATCCATAAAGTTCTCCTGCCTGCTAGCTCATTTGGTTGTCAGGAGAGGCCACTTTTCCTGGCTGTGAACATGCCATTTGCTGTGCTGTTGAAAAATAGTATCTTCAGGTTGAATCCATTAGCTGACATGGCATAAGAAGGCGGCGTCAGCTTAAGGATTTTTGAGCCCGTGAGCAACAAATAATGTGGGGCTATTCATAATAACTTTGAATTTGATTGACTTCTTTCTGGTGACTCGAGCTCACAAGATACCAAATAATGCTGAATTATACATTAGATAATCAGAAACAGTATCACACAAAAACGACCAAAATATGTCTTGGATGGGGCCTCAAAATCCTTAAGATGATGGTAGATAGATAGAAAGACAGAATCTGAGATAGATGCAGGAAGAAATTGAGAAAGACAAATAGATGGGATATAGAAAGACAAATCATTTCCCCAGGCAGGCCCATTGGAAGGTGGGGGGCCTTGGCATCTGCCTACTTTGCCCATGGCATAAAACATCTCTGTTGGAAGGCCCACTATAGGGAAAGCTTTCCAATGCTATGTCAAATTTTTAAATTTCTGTCTGCAATCACCATATGCCAGAACTCCAAGTGCATCAAGGAAACTGCCCATAATACAAAAAGGATAGCTGACTTTGAGTATAACAACTTAAGAATAGTAATACGGTTGCCTCTGGCCTCTAGTGTAAGAGTTACTAAACAGATTGCATCGTTTTCTGAATATTTTAGGTAATACTGCAAGGAATTATGAATTCTTGCAGATGTATTTAGAAAGCAATGTCACACAAAGTATATTCACATGTTCATTTACTAAGAGAATATGTCCTCCAGATAAAAGACACATTTTTTGTATCCCAATAGGAGATGAAGTGGGCACTCGGCACCAATTCAAATGCAATGCAATAAATATCCTGCAATATGGCATCAACTTTTGCATCATAAAAACAAGTAAATCTTTCATTTTATTTTCATTTTCCTCGGAAAATAAAGGCAGCACCCCACACATATTGCCTTTACTTCTTTTAGCTATAAACCGAGGTCAGGTTGTATTATGTATTGAAGATTAAGTCACAGAACAGGCACAATGGGAGTAGCATACATCAGTACTAACTGTGCATGTGTACATTTCCAATGAAATCCGTTTCTTCAGCTACTGAAAGCACCACAGCCTTGAAAATGGATTTCTTCTAGTGAGTGACAAAACGGTAGACATTAGTGAGGCATAAATACTTATTGTATTTGCAAATATATTGCTTTATCTGTTTTTCCCAATTGGTTTTGTTTTGCCTTACTTAGAATCTTCTCATTCGTTGCTTCTGTGGGCAGGCGGCAGTGTCTAACACCGAGCCGTCTAACAGGGATTCTGCAAAAATACCTTCCATTAACTCCTTGGAGCCGGCGGGTCCAGAGCTCTTGCCATTAGCACTAATGCATTTTACATCAGCATGTCATGTTGAGAAATCTTTAGTCTCAGCATGCTTGGATTAAGAGTTTTAGGACCCTAGGCACAGCAGATAGAACGAGACCTGGCTCTGTTGGAGTGACTACGGATAGTAATTCGTTCATACCCATCATTTTTTCATTCTACAATTGCTGCATATTTACCTTTTTTTAAATGATTCAGGACAGCATTTACTTATGTATTAGAGGCAAAACATGTTTACGTACGGTGTTGCTTGCCAGTACTCAGCTGCTCCCTGTGTTTGATTTCCAGAAATATTTTATAGTGAATCTGTATGAAATTTGACATACTGTTTTGCATGATTTTTTGCGTTTTTTGGTGCCACGGCTGATTACAAGCACACTAGGAGAGAGTGCAGTAACACAGCAGAGAAAATTCTGCAAACCTGGAACTCAAGATGATCATCATAATGTTCAACATCAGCATCATCATAGGCCTATGTAGTGGCGGCTCCTTCAATGGTGGAGGAGCATCGCCCCACTGCCTGGCAAAAAGCGAGCAAACGAAAAATAAAACAATGCTCTAGCATCGTTTTATTTTTCATTTGCCTGCTTGTGCAAGGAGGGGCAGGGCACTGGAGGGTTGAAGAGGAGTGCTTGTGCACTCCCTAATTGCTCATGTGCGTTTGGCCAGCCATCTCTAGTCGACCAAAACACACATGCGCACTAAGGTTTCTCCAGCCCAGCTGCTTTCAGCAGCCGAGCTGGAAAACCCCCCACAGTCTCCTTAGTCTGAGCTGGGTGTCTTTTTAGCCCACTCAGACAAAGTTTTACAAACTATTATCAACCCCCTCACCCCATGCTCGCTCTCCCACACACACCCCACGCCCCCCCCCCCACCCAAACCCTTTGTTAATGGCAGCCGCCTCTGAGCCTACGTCATAAAAAATGGAGCTGGAAACCATCCTTGCAGACATCAAATGATATAGCAGGAATAAAGAGCTATTGAGGATCAGGGAGGAAAACAGCAAAAGTGGCATCTGGGGAAAACTTATTTAAGAAGCACTGTGAAGTTATGACAAGCAAATGATCAAAGCAAAACTGAATTGGTGTTGAGTGCAATAATGCTACCCAGTAGACTCTGGACATGAGTCGTGGCCTTCGATCACACCATGAGACCATTACCCCTCCACTCGAGCATCAGACTCCTGATACAGGGTCTGGCTTTTTGCTACTCCTGATGGAAACTACATCCTATCACCTTTTATATGTTTCCTCCTATTTTTCAGAAAATCCGTTTTTTGAACACCCAGTGTGTTTCATCACTTAAAACAGTTACATATCAGTTTAAGACTGTAGAGCTAGTAAGAGCTTCAGGATACAGTTTTTACATCGGGCATTTTATTTGGAACAAAAGATACTTTCCGACCAGGAAGTGCCTGGTCCATTTTGGTGGTGCCTGTTGCGCCGTAGAACTCCACACCCGTTGACCTACTTCATGATGCAATTGGATCATGGATGAAGTGAACTGATTTGTAAATCTTGCTTTTTAATTTCAAATATTTTTCTTAGGAAGCTCTATGTATTGCACATTATGCCTTCTCCGTAAATGGTTACATTATCTTGTCCCAGAATTGCTCCTGTATGTATTTCTTGGACCATTGGGTCTGTTGCATTGCCGCTAATAGAGGTGACTTGTTTTCAATGCTCTTTTGCAGGAGCTAATGCTTTCTGAACTGTTAGCCCTCAGGATCTCGAATGCTTTGCCTGTTGAGCAAACCTGTCCTTCCAATTTTAGCCAATTTAAATGGGTCCTTACAACACGCGTGCACACACATATTCACAAGCGGACATGCTAAAAGTCGAATGTTCAGTATAAATCAACACATGGATACCTTACATTGCACACATTTAATTCTGCTTTCTCTAGCCACACACGTGCCAGCGAGAAACACAATACATCACTTTCTAAGCAACCAGGTTACTTACCAGACAAGTCAATTTTACTTAATCTACTAGTGTACACAACCTTTCCAAAAGCTGCTGTGCAGTTCATGTTGTTACTTCTATAGGAAGCATTTCTGTCAGGCATTGTAAACTATTGGCTTGTGGCTATTTACAGGATTTGAAAAGAAAATATTAGGAGCATCAATAATTAAACAGCCATTGTCCCTTTCATTCTTCTTCTTAACACTACCTGGCAGTGACAAGTGGCTTTATACACTTCACTGCAACTACCATTATTTTACTTGTAATTGGCTGTTTTGTTTGTGGCTTTTGTTATTTGAGGGTTGCAACAGAGGTCTTGTAGTCAACGTTCCGAAAACACCATCTGTCCTTTAACCTCTTTATAAACACACTCTATCAAGAGCAACTGTCTTCAATGTATCCTATATGTGGATGTAAGGCAATCTGGATAATAAACACACTTTGGGCTGCACGAAATGAAATGAACAGGTATAAATCCCTGGCTTTGTTCATGAATTGTGTAGATTTGCTGTGTTAAAAAATAATGCCTTAAAGGAAATGATAGGTGCAATAAAAGATGACGGATTAACAGAGACCATAATTAATCCACACAGCCTATAGGAAGTATTTACTTGAATTACACTCGCAACCGCCAATTTTGGATTCGTTCATGGCACGGGTGTAGCCAATTTGACAATGAAATTTTTACTGATGAGGAGGGCAAAAACTTGTGTACCCATTTATAATGACAAACTTTTTGCTTCAGTCGGTAGATGCAAATTTCAATTCAAGACTTGGGTTAAAATTTGCTCGACACCAGGGGAAAAAACCCCAGGATCAGTGCAAAATTGCTGGAAACTTGAAATATGCCAGATTATGCTCACTGTCCAGCACAAAAGATGGGGGCTTTTATTTGATGGTGTTCCCCACCAATTTCTGTCTCAATTATGCAGCTTTTTTTTTTTTTACAGAATTTCAGATAATGGAGTTATTTGAGCTAAATTTACATTTAGCTCTCACATTTTATGTGTTTACGACTGATAAATGAATTATTATATGCTCTAAGTATGAAATTCTGAGAATTTTTATCTGAAATATCTTCAAGCGAAGATGCATATACAGAAAACAAAACAAAGATTTTTAAATATCATTAAAGAAAGAGGTGGTGATAAAACAATATGATACAGCTAATTATTATTCAAAAGAAGCCTCTCACAAAGCCACAATGTATCAAAAACATGCAGTGAGTTCAATGAAAAATACAGGAAAGTGTTGTAGCTACAAAGAATGGAAACTGCTGCATGATCAATGGGAAACTGTTCAATGAGAATCGTGGACTATTTTATGCAAATGATTTAATTCATAATCCAATTGATCAAAATATACCCTACTGCATACACGTGGTAATTTATGTTACACTCTTCAATAATATCACAGCTGACCAGAAAAAAAGAACTGGAGGATGAAATTAATTGCACTGTCGTTGACATCCCTCCTTACTTTTAAAAAACAAAAACACACTCGTTTTTCTGATCATTACACCTATCAAAAATGCATTTAGATGAAACGTACTTTTAGGACTCCTCAGTTACTGGGGGAGGTGTAATTGTATCAATTAAAAAGAAAGGGAGGCATTATGTTCCCGGCAGCAGAAATATTAAGATTCTGCCAGAATTTTCTGACATTTGCTAGATACACGTATGAGTAGCATCACACAATCAAATCAACATTTCTTTTAAATCGATTTTGTCCAAATATGAAAATGTACTTCCAATATCGAAGGCTGTGTTTCAGCTAACTCCAGAGACGGGTCCTCCATTTGAGCCAAGGAGCCTCACCCCTTAGAAATGTCCCAGGCCAGAGCCTTAAAAAGTTTATTTATTACTGTTTTGTTTTTCAGCAAACTGACCTGTCCTAAACTGAGTGACATGATGGGGCGGGGCTAGTGCTGCTGAGTGACAGCTACAGGGAGCTGTGTGCTTTAAAATGTGAATGTTTGGTCTTGCTATGGTCAGCCAGACATGCGCATTTTAAACTTCTCTAACCTAGCGGTCTTAGACAGCTGTGTTACAGAAAGCGTAGGCCTCCTGTGCTTTTGATAGCGCCGAGTGAGACCGATCCCACCAATCCTGATGCTGCTCTCATGATGGTGATAGCAGTGCCAGGATTGTTATGGGGAGTTTGCTTCTGGGTCCCACGTTGGAGCCTGCCGAAAGACCGAAGGAGGATTTCCCGGAGGATGGTAAGTCTGTTTTATTTTATTATTATTATTATTATTATTTTGTCACCCCCACACTCCATACATGGGAGCTGCCACTGGCTAACTCCCTTTCTTTGATTGCCAACTGTATTGATGCTGACAAAGTTCCAACCTGGCCTTTTGGGACTATTTATGTGTTGTAGTGGAAGGGATGGGCTTTGAATAATAGAGTATCAGAAGTATGTAGGCATTTCAACATCTTCATAGACCTTGTGACTGAAGAGATAGCCTGCCTCTTCCAAGGCCTCGTCCCTCCTCTCCCAACTGCAGTATTGGATGCATGGATTATGCTAATGAGAAAGGGGAACTTCAACCTCTATCCTTCAGAAACCAGTGGCCCCAAAATCAGCTGTCATAACAGAATGTCACAGGGACATTTTGGCTCCTAATTAGGACGTGGCCAGCTGGTGAGGTTTATGAAATGGAGGCGGCACAGGGACTTAACAATTATTAATTGACAATAGCCTTACATATTCCTCAACTGGGGACTCCCAGTGTGACAGGGAGGAAACAAGTGGGCTCATCATTGCGCAACCCTGTAAAACCACAAAATTACTTTACCAGAGGTGCATAAAGTCCCCCCAAAAAATGGGATCAATGCACTCCCCCTACAGTAAATCCCCAACATTCCACTTTTGTTGGCCAAGTGTTTGCATACTACAACAAAGGTCATCCTAAGAATTACCATGTTGCCCTGCTCTGTGGGAATACCGAGGACTCTCTGCTGCTGTGCATCTTTCGAAGTTCATGGATATCCTTGATATTCTCCAGTATCCCTGGTGTTCATCAGGTACAAGTACCCCACCTGGCGCAGCAAGACTACAGGTGGAACAGCGACTTCTGAATGGCAGTATTTGCATAAACATGATTTATTCTAACACTGCCTCACCATTTTTATGGCTGGCAAGTAGGGTAATTAAGGACTATGAGCAGATAGTGACCCTATCCTCGGTTTAAATGATAATCTCTGGACCTACCTCAATCAGAGCAGGGTAAAGACTGATTGCATGCAGTTAGGTTCAAAACTGAGGTAGAATTGTGTGCGAAATAGCGGTGGACTGCGAAGCAGCCTGAGTGATTACCAGTGGCTGAGAGTAATTTAAGCATTTCATCCATCACTTTTTCGTATGCTACAGAGTGCCACATCCACTCTCTGACCACAGGAGCCCACGCGCCTTTGTACGCCCCTAGCCATTGTGCAGAGGCCATTGATTACGCCCTTCCTCACCCCCACACCTTGTCCTGATGAAAACCCTGTTGTAAGGGATACAACTGCCTACAGCTTCTTAAGGGTCGAAACGTCAACACTTTATTGCATATCCAGCACCGACAACAGATATTTCATGTTGTGTTAATGTTGTTATCATTGCTGTATATTGTTTCTGCTGAAATTGTGATTTACAGGCTTGATGAATGAGCCTCATGGTTTCTAAGTAATGTACTGTTTTTGATTGACACTCTTTCTCCCAATCACTTCCTTATCCTCACAAAACACCAATACCCTCTCCCTTCCTACCCTTCACTTTGTTCCCGTCTAGGGACAATGTCACATGTAATAACATTAATAATATGAAGATATTTTGCATTAAGAGATCGTTGCCCAGTGTGAATCAAACACCGAGTATAAGAATACCTTGTGTTTTATGCTTTGTTTTGAATAATTGTTTTGATTCCTCACATTGTACTGTTATTGTCTGGGACCACTGTCCTTACGTGCTGGAGACATACATAGGCGGATCTCTTGTGTAGCAGTTTCCCAGTGCCCACATTTGCCTATGAATGCTTTGCTGAAAACCCTGCAGCTGGGTTAGAACTTCGTCCCTCAGGTTGAACAGGAGTAAAGGAGGGCCACAAGCATATTGACCTGCTAAAAATTGCCAAACCTTCCTACAGCAGGACGTGCCCATCTTGCACATGTCATTGCCCAGAGGAGACTGGACTAGACCACCCCCTTTGTCCTGCTCTTGCCCATTAAACTGTGGTTTGTGGGCTTCTTCTGTGATCTGAGCTCTGCTTTGTTTGTTGTAATAGAGCCCCTGTGCTGCAAAAACGGTTAAACACAAATTGCAAGGGGACAGAGTGGTTACCTCCAAAACCCCAGATGATACCACCCATAATGCATTCCTGCTGGGAGCTGTGAGAGTTCTAGAGAAAGAAATTGTCCTAGCGGAACGGCATCTGTCATTGGAGATGGGAGAGGGGCTCCAGGTCTACTCGGGGTTACAAAGAAGCACTGAGAATGAGGCCTCTCTAACACCACCAGCCCAACATAAGCATCCAGCGACTACAATCACCAGCGTTTACATCTAGTATGCGTCCAAACACTGATACCTAGGATGTTAGTGAGGGGGGGGCATCTGCTCAGTCTAAAAGGAAATTAAAGCAAGCAGGTTCATCTAGGTCCACCACAGCCACTAGGGCATCCAGTGCAACAAACAGCTCACCCACCCCTGCCACCCCCGATTATCATAGCCACACCTCCCAGTTTAGGTGGCACAGCAGCTCCAACTAACTTGGACTGAGATTACACTTTCAGCAAATTTTAGCTTATGGTGACTGCAAGTTTGTCCCCTATGGTAGACATTAAGTAAATTGGAAGCCACAGTATCTCAGCTAACACAGGCCCATGCTAATTAGTTACACCAAAGGATCACTAGTCCCGCCGCTGCATGGGCCAATATACCAATACAGAGTTTGAGATCTGCTCCTATTGTGGCCCATGATCTGCCACAAGATGAACCAGCGTCCATTGTTTCCTGCTCAGCTTCTCACCCAAACACCAAAACAAGGGGCTCTGATGTAAGGGCAGGGGTGAACGAGCACTCTGGAGGACAGGGTGGCAATGGAGCTCTACAAGAAAGACCAACAGTAAGCCCCAAGAATAAGCCTCAACATTTACCCAATCAGTTTTGCACACAGAAGACAGAGGTGTCCCCTGAAAACCTACCAACTACTCATGGGTTACCAACTGATCTCAGCCAGCTTCCCAACACTAGACATGTTTCTGGTTTCCTGGGTTGAGAGCCTTCATTCTAAGAGGCCAGGAGCAAAGCCTGCTCTGGGCTGGGGTGTTTCACACTTCCTCCAAGCAGGATCTTCCACGGAGGGTGGGAAGCTTCAAAGGACATGCCACTTTTTCAATGTAACCCAGGCTTCTCTAATTAGTGGAGAATGAAAAACCCCTGTCTGGAACCCACTTTTGGCAGGAGGACAGATGGGAAAATTTGTAAGATTAGAGTATGATGATAATATATAAAAAAGGACACACTACATATTGGGCTTAGAGTACCCTCACAGTTAAATAAAACCCCAAAGCTATTTTACTATGCAGGCCTTGTTTGGCTTCTCCATAAATAGGCCTATGTTTAATATGGTTGAAATCAGATTTTTTTAAACTTAATCAGAAAAGTAGTTTTGTAAAAATGACCAGTAGGCTGCCGCCTGAACCGAAACTGGCTTAAAACCAATTATGCCACACATCACACTTCCAAAGCAGGTATATACATCCTTGGCTGGGAGAGTTAAAGAATCTTGCTCAGATGACAATGGGTTACCTTTGGACTCTGGAAAAGCCAAATATGTGTTAACTGGTGACCACTTAGAAGGGTTTATTTATCTGGGAGAGGAACATATGGTAGAATAAAGTGCAGCATTATCACTAACTATAGAAGAAGAAGAGCAAACCAGATGTGACCATCTCAGGTAGGAGAATGGCAAAGAAGCTTAAGACATTCCTGCTTGGTGCCATCTGGGTTCTGTCATGCCAAACAATGGGCTCCTAGGTGGATTTACAGTGAAGCAGAGAAGAAATTTTGGAATAGGAATTTGGGGAGATTGCGAGCGATTGGGTGATAGATTTTTCTCCAGTAGCTTGTTATTGCACAGCATTAATCTGGCACATCACCACCACCTCCTCTGAATATTCATGACCTGGGAATACTCTTAAGAAGAAGGCCCTGCTAGAAGAAGACCCCTGGCATCTAACTCCTAACTTCTGTTAGAAGGACACATGGACCCCTGAAACTGTTGGAACCCAAGAACTGTAACTGCTCTCCAAGGGTCAAGTGGTTGGACTCATGTTTACTTACTTCAGGAAAACAAAACAGATGGAATCCTGACTCCAAGAAGGGCCAGCTAACTAAAGAGGATTAAACCCTGCAGGAGGCCTGGCTGGAGCGTGACTTTGTACCCTTCAGTTTGCCCTGATGGGCCAGAGGCTACAGAACTGACCAGAAAATGCACTTGTAATAACGAGGATGGGCTGTCTGTCACGTTTGTGATGGAGTAACCCATCTACCCAATTCTCTTGATGTGTCTCACCTCTGCTCTCTTACAGTCAGTGTGAGAAGCTGGCCTGGGATATGATGTATACTTATGTAGGAGGACACTTTGCATCAGCCCAGGCAACTCTTATGGTGATTTAAGAGGTTTTAGACAACCTTAGAAGCTCTCTAAGTGGTAGCTGCGGACCGCAGCCTTCAGGCTTAGTCCAGGAGTGTAAAGCAGCTTGTTTTACCAGAATAAAAACCTATAGTATAGATTAAGGGAAAAAGAACCACACAAAATGTTTCTAAAAATATGTATTATTTATATAATACTCTCTAACACATAGAAATATCTCCTATCCAGAGATATGCACAATGCACACAATACTTAAGCAAAGAAATACAGTAAATAGCACAAAATACACAAAGGCCCCGGGGGGGGGGGGGCATACCATATACTAAGAAAGTGGTATAAGAAACCAACTCTGATCAAGACAAAGTTGAGAGGACATAGAAGTGCTGGGGACCCAAGGAACCACCTATGATGAGTAGATAGGGACCCCACGGAGAGCGTGTGCAGTGTGGGAACACGACCTTGTACTCTGTACAACTCTATGTGTACGTAGCTGTTGTATTTTTAAAGATTAAGGACCCTTCCCAGTGGACCCTGAAGAAACCCCATGGAAGGCAGAAGGTTGGAGAGCCACCCCACCCGTGGATACCCTAGTACCCATGTTACCTACACCAGGGAAGCCAGGTGTATATGTGTGAAGAGGTGTCGGAAACTGCAGTCGATCCTAATGGAGGACTGCAGGAAAGTGCCGCTGTTGAAGAAGGAGAAAGTGTCCGGTGGAATCCAAGGATGGATTCTAGATGAGAAGTATCCGCAGCAAGCAGAGGGGACAGAGTCTATGTCACTCAGAGGTGACCAGGAGACATGGAAGACGAATGCCCTCCAATGTCGGGTGTTGCAGGATGGATGACAATGACCTTCACTCTGCAGCTGTGAGGACTAGGCGAAACTGAGGAAGACCAGGAGCCATGCACAAGCTCTCCCACAAAGGATTTTGACTTCTGAGGGGTCGGTGTCCTGCGGGAGCACCAACAAGCCTTAGCAAAGGCAAGCCACACAGGAATCAAAGAAGGATCAACGTCAGGGCCAGCAAGGTCCAGGGACTCACCAAAGGCAGGGGATTGAGGGGTGCCCCGAGCATTCATGAGAGCTCAAAAGAAACAAGTGTGACCCTCAAGTGTACTCACAGGCTGGAGGCACTGGGGTTGCGAGAGGACCTCAAGCAGCTCACGAAAAGATGCAGGCCACAATGTACACAATGTGGTGTGGCTGAATATTCTGGTCACTGGAGGTGATCAAAGTTGGGGCTACTTGAAGCCCAAAGATCTTCTTGGAAAGAAACCAACAAGCCTTTACAAATGCAAGTTGGACACGGTGTACAGGGATTCGGTTATTGCAACCTCCACGAGGGATACTGGCCTCAAACATGGTGAGAGGGCAGGGCAGGGTTTGGGAACTGTGGAAAGCCACCACTTGTGTTGCAGAGTCCATGGAGTCTGGAGAAGCTCAAGATTTGCAGACCAGTCATCTTAGTTGCGGTGCCTGTGAATGCAGGGGAGTGACAGGCCTTGGAAGGTTCCTGTATGATGCACAGGCACAGACAATGCAGCAAACTGGAAGGGAGACAAGTCAGGCCGAAACGAAGTCCAGCGAAGTCCAGAGTGCCCAGACGGTAGAAGAGCAGTTGTGTCTGATCTGCATCTTCTCCCACGATGAATCTAGGGACCTACACCCAGGTAAGTCTTTAAGTACCCTAGGAAAGGGTTGGGAAAATTCAGGGGACCCTCCCAGGGGAGGGTCTGGACAGGGGGGAGGTTACTCTCATGTCCTTTGTCCAGTTCCACGCCAGAGTGGGAGACAATGGCTCCTAGAACTGGTTTGAACTGGATAATGCACAGGGACACCAACTGTGCCTCCAATGCAGACTTTCTGGTACTGGCAAGTGCACCCACCCGGTCCCAATACACAAAATCCTGTCTGGGAGTTGATCACACCTCCCTGTGACAGGATGCCTATTGTTCTGCCTTTCACTGCTTGAGTTTGACTCATCAGCAGGAGGGCAGAAATTTGTCTCTGGTCGGCAGAAACCATTTTGTGCTGTCCGGGTCTAAAAGGTTGGCACCAGGAACACTGAGAGCCTAATGGAGGGTTCTTCCAGTGCTTGGAATCAACAGTTTACGGTGTGGGGGTATGATTACAACATTTTTGTTACCACACATGATAGGATTCATGGCAACCATTTTCGAGATGATCATCGTGTAACTAAGCAGTGCCCCTCTATATAGTGTATGGCTGCTTCACTGAATGGACTCCGTAGGCTTGCAGGGGTGTCTTGCTCATGCAGGGGCACACTCTCACTTAGAACCAAGCACCCAGCCTTCAGGATTGCAAAGGCCTGCCATTAGGGTGACTTATAGGTTTTAAGTGTAGTGACCCTAGATATATGAAACCTATATCTTTAGTAAGTGGTGCTAGCACCAGTTTACATAGGCTGTAACTGCAGACCTGTAGTTCCATTTTGAATGGTCTCTCATGGGTGGCATAATACATGCTTCAGCCCATGGGAGACCGATGGGGTACCTATGCCCTGGGTACATGGGTACCATGTACTAGGGACTTATAAGAGTATTCCAGTATCTAATCTGGGATGTACCTAAGTACTTACCACAACAATTTAACGGAGAAAGCAGAGATTAGCAGGATCCCAGTCAGACTAGTCAAAAACAGCTTAGCATCATACAAAAATTGGGGGTAACAATACAGTCAGCCTGAAATTTCTCCTATGACCTTGTCCACCACCATAGTGTTTTTTTTCCAGGTGCTTTTTACCTTAAAACTTAAAAAATTCATATCTCCGGTTCTACTAAACCCATTTTTGTGATCATGCTGCCTTTCTGCTCATTAATGTGTTCTTTATTTATTTAAATTGGTTTTGTAAGTTTATTTGTTTGGGTTCTTTACTTTACTAAAATTGTTGGTACTGCTTGAACTTAGAACACACTACTCTGGGGATTGCCTGTTGCTTTTGCCATAGCTACTCAACCACAGCCAAATGTCGAGGTTAACTAGTTTTACTGATTTTTCCAGGGCAGCACAACACACTGTCTTATTAGCAGCCTTTCCTTCCCTTGGTCTTCCTTATATCTGGCACACATAGTGGGCCTGGGAGTCAGAATACCTTTTTATATCTGATATGGCACTAATTATACAGCACGTGTGCATGTAAACTTGAGCCCAGCAGCTGGAGCGAAATCTAAATATATGTCAACCATAATCACTTTGACAAAATTGGTTCTAAAACCAGTTTGGAGCAAGGCAAAGTAATTTTTTTAATTTTGGTTCAAATTCCAAGGTTGCCAAAAAGGATCTCTAATGAATACAACGCCATCTGAATGACATTTGTGTGAGTTCCTAACCCTAACTGCAAATGTGACCTTTTAAAATACAGTCCAGCATTTCCAGTGTAAATTGTGACAGCCCCATACCATTTTCAGGGACATGGCACATTGAATGGCAGGTTGATTAGCATTGCCTCCCTGACAAGCAGTGCAACTTGCTCCCATAAAAGTCCGATAAAAGTAAAAATAAATATACAGTGAAAACTTGAAAAGGGTGCATTACTTACACCCATTTTATGATGAAATTCAACATTTCCAGAATAAAAAAGAAACATGACAGAATTACAGACTAATTCTTTTTTTTCATGGTTCATTTGATTTAGTAAACGAGATTAGTAACTGTGACAATAAGAGGTGGGGCAGGACCATTACATTATATCTTCAACCTTTGCATTGAGATGTTCAAGCAATGTTTAATGACAGACGGAGACATTTATTGGATGGACAAACTTTCTATCGTAATCATCATACCTGTTTTCTTTTCTGATTCTTCCGCAATTTCAGTGAGATAAGGTAAATGTGTTCAAATATATGATGATCAATGAAATAGGTTGTATGGAACCAGTTTACCTGTATATCTTGAGAATTGTACTCAAAGGCACCAAATGAGAAACACTTGGCTAAGCTGATTTTTTTCTTAAACGTCATTGTCTATGATTCAGTGAACCATTCTACTGCATTGCAGCATTTGGAAACATTTACTGGAGTGTCTGGGGTGGCAAATAAATCATTCTCTTTATTTATTGATGAATAAGAATACATACTTAACTAGTGTACCTTATTTAGCTAAGCCACTTACATGGACATGCAATCTACAGACTCGGCTAGCACTCTCAGTGTGTATTTTTATCATTTTTTTTATGCTTTTAGGAAATCACATTTACTGGTTTAACTTTCCTTTCCAACCCTAAACTGTTGACAATAAAATTCCAAGTACGCTTGTGGGACATATACTAATATTATTGAGTGCATCCTTGAATGTCTTTCTTTCATTAAGGAGTGTCTGCACATGTTGCATAGCAGATAGTGCTTCCAGTTCTTAATGAAGTTTACCCAACAAACACAACGTTTCCTAATGTCTACATGTCTAGTAAAGTAGTAGTCAAATTGAACCAGAAGTATCTCTAATATTGTATCCAATTAAAGAATCATAATGCAACAATAGATTAAATTACCAATGTGGCCAATTTATTCACTATTCTATTTAAAACATATTCTTCCTTTACACACCGTACAGATATTAAATGCTTTCTCCATTATGTTCTTCAGTACACTATTGGTTATATAAAACACATAGAAACAGCTCCACTTATTATATTATGTTATGTTATGTTAACTGAGCTTGTATCGTGCAACCACTCACTCTCGAAGCAGTATCCTGGTGCTAATGTGGCACATCTGGGGTAAAGTAGCTTGTAGTGGGGGAGGTGTTTTATAAAGACATTATTTTTGTAAAGCTGGTGGAGGCCCTTCCACATCCCCTCACATGCCACACTCTACTGTTGCAACATCCATTTTTCACCTATAAACTACTTGTTTTTTCAGTGATTTAAAAAACTATAGGGGAATATGTATCAAGCCCTTTTCCGGTTCGCAAACGGGATGATTCTAAGAATTGGTCCGTTTGCGAACGGGGAAAGGCCTTTTGGGATGTATCATCCCAAAAGGGCCTCGCAAAATAGGAAATCGAAAAATTTGCGATTCCCTACTTTGCTAAAGCATTTAAGGAATAGCAAATTGCGATTCCTTAAATGCAATGTAACAAGCACCCAAGTTGTGAGCTTTCTCCTTAAGAAATCGCACATTACCACCAACTTCAAGTTAGTGGTAAATTGCGATTTCTTTGAAAGATTCAGTTTTGGCATTTTTCAAAGTGCCATGTGGCGCACATACATGCCTTAGGGCATGTATGTGCGCCACATGCGCACAAATGCTCTTTCCGGGGTGCATCAGGGTGTCCTTATGACACCCTTGCACCCTTGAAATTATTCTCAATTTGCGATTCTCTAATTGCGAATCGCAAATGAGAATGTCTTCCCATTCATTCCTATGGGCCATAAATGGGAAGGTATTCCTTAAGTGCGATTCACAATTTTCTAATCGCAATTAAGGAATGCCAAGGAATCGCTAACTATTTGTGAATTTTTACATACATCTCGTATGCGATTCTCAAAAAATCGCTATTTGAGACTCGCAAATAGAGTATTTGATACATATGCCCCATAGTAACATGTTCAAACTGTGTGTAAGGTGAGCAATCTAATTTCACATTTGGGAACATTCAATTTAAACATTCTCTGATGAGAAATGTAATTAATTAACGAAAATGTTATATCTGTGTCATAAACTTGGGGTTGGTAGTTTATTAAATGCTTTGATGAACGTTGAAAATACCACAATGGTGGAGCTCCAGAATCCAAAAATTTAGGGTTACAGGCTGGAATATGTGCATTCGATGGGGCTATGACCTTGCATATTGCATTGAAAATCCAGAAAATCAAAACATCAAATCAATTTGTGGGTTCTTTCTCCATCTAGGAAACACATCAAATTTAAACGCTATGAAAGGCAGATAATGTGTGTGAGAAAATGCCCATTTTTTTCATGGTTACCTCCTTTTAGTATGACTTCATTTTCTGGGTTTTAGGCTTTGCACACTGGGGCACTGCTGCCCAGTGTATTTGCTTTGAGCCCTAAAACATGTAAACAGTGGCTAATCTTTGGTTGGCATATTTAACTCTCCTGTGGTGCAGAAACTGTACCCATGGCATGAAAAGTTAAATGTTGCTATGGACTGCCGCATGTATTGTGCCATCCACTAGTGTGACAATGAAGTCATGTGTTTAAGCCTGCATAATGACCTAACAAGGTAGGATGCATTGTATTTAAAAGTGGGTCATGTAGAAAATGAATGCTCTTTATGGCAGTCCTAGCTGTCCTATATAGAAAACCAGAGTGCAGATTATAAACTATTAGTGCTAACTTGGGAAAGGGACAAGGTAGAAAAATTATTATACCACTATTTTTAATAATCCAATTCATTTTCATAAATAATAAGGAAAATACCTTTTACAAAGTTGCCCTCTTTTTACCTGTCTGAGCTTTCAGTGCACTATTTTGCATTTGCTCTCCAGTTACTACCAGAAGCACAAAATAGACTGAACTGTTTGGGCAGAGATGACTCATCTAAGCTCTATAGCATATGAAGGGTGGTGGCTTTGCTCAACTAGATTTTAGTATTTGGTGTGGGAGGACATTAGGATTACTACTCCCATCTCCAGCTTCAGATCTCAAGTTTAGAGTGCCTGAAGACTTTTACCATCTCGGATTTACCCTGATACACTGCATTGTGGGACTGCTTGCAGTAAGGCAAACAAGAACTACTAAAAAAAAGTTTGTAGGATTGCCCATGAATCAGCCTCATCCACTAGCAGCTAACACCAGGCACCCCATCAGAACACTGCTGGACTTGCAACAGGATACCAGGTGGACTGAATATGCTGCACTTCACATCTGTGACTTGTGTGAAGTACCTGAGGAAATTGAACCTCCTTCCACTTGATATCCAAGTACATAAGCCTGATTCCCATGGTGGCTCCAGGAACACAACAACATAAAAAGTTGAAGTGGACATTCTTGTGAAGAAACCCAGCTGACCAGTGACAACTGGACCTGGACTAGATTTTGCTGTTGCCCACTGTGTTATACAATGAGAGTCTCTAAGTGCACCTCCTGAGGAACAGGGGGATTTGGCAATTTACTCCTGTGGTTGTGTGTGCACCAAAATAGATTTGAGAACTTTCATTTTCCATAATTTTTGCTCCAGAGCATAATAGCTTCAAGGGGACCAACCGTGCAACACATCAGACTGGCAGATCCGCAGCATGGAATGAATTTCAGGTTTGTCCCACAAGGAGAAGAGGTTTACATCAGAAAAACAACAAAATCTCTTTTCGGATTGGGACTTAGAAACTATTCTGATCTTCCCCACTTTCATGACCAAGCAGGGCCAGTCTACTTGCACTCAACGCGGTCAGCTCCATAATGTACTTAGGTTCAGGTTTACCGTGACCATTGACCACAATTGGGGCTATGCACTTCTTGGCATTATTTTCTCTTGAATCTTAAAGAATTCATGTCTCTGAATCCCCTTGTTGGATGTTTGTCATTTTGGTGTAACTCTGTTTCTTAAATTGTACTCTATTTTTCAAAATTAGAGTGGGATTTTGGTGTAATCTAGCAAGTGTTTATGCATCCTCCCTATGGTTGCCCCTTGCTCTACTGCTTGGCCTACATGATGTCATCAGAATGTTGAGAGGGTTTGATTGTCAGGAAGTATCAGTTGGTGTCAAGGGCTGAGCAGCTATGTAGCTGCTCCTGGTGGGGTCTCTATATTATGGATCTGTTCTATAGAATAAAGCTGTGATCCTGAACTACATCACCTGGACAACGGATCTTTTTTTTAACTTTAACACTGGCGATGATTTTTAAAGAACCTGCGTGCTATTCTATGGAGAATGGACTTTCAAAACTAAAGGAACCTCAAATAAATTTGGACTTGAAGACATCTGGCAAAGAAACTAAAGGAACTTCAAATAAGGGTACTACAACTTATGGATTTGATGAAAACTGGTACTCCTAAGGCCCCACCAGTGACCATATCAACGGTCACCCTACCACGTAAGTGCCAGTTTCCCTTGGACTTTCTTTCCCTCCTTTTCCAACAGTATACCCTTTCCTCTTTGTCTGTCTCTGGTCTTCTGAAGCTCCAGTGCCTGTGTTGATGGAGAAGAGCGTCAAGTGGGACTACAGTGTTGAGAGCGTCTAGTGAGACTACAGCGTTGAGAGCTCTCGTCTTCACATGTGAGTAGCCCTGTAGTTCTTGCTTGTGAGCCACGGTCTTCCCAACCTTCACGGATGGCTGCCAGGACGTCATTCTGAAATATTGGAAGGCGACACATTTTGGATGTGGTGCCTGCAGTTTGTGCATGGATTTAAGAATGTCACCCTGCTGTTCTCTACCGTGAGAGGAGTCACAGTTTGTGATCTGAGTGACACAGTTCCCTGTCTTTGTGTTTCCAAGAAGCAAGGAAAGTCTTTTCACCACTGTTAATGCATGTTAAGTGGCACGGAGGGGGAGTATCTGCATTCTGTGAGTAGAGCCGCCCTGTACCTCAGGAAGTGGACTGTGCACTTCAGTGAGTTTTCCTTTTATATTAAGAGGAGCACTGAGTGCTTGTGAGGTATTTTGAGAGCCTGTGACTTTTGAACATTTCAATGGGTGTCACAAGCAGCAAGATTTGAAGCACAACCAATTTTTCTTCAACTACTTGTGTTTTCGGTGACGGTGACAGTTTAACTGTGATATGGCTATTTGAAAATGGGGCGTGTGTCATATGTAGCGTGCGTAGTCTTACCTTCATCACCGAGAGTTGTGATGTCTCCTTGAACGTCTCCGACATTCTGGTCTGTTCCGAAGCCTGCATGCAGCGACGTGCCGAGAGCCACCCGGCACGCCCTCGCCTATGTGCTGCCATTTTGAGATTGGAGGCGATTTGCCGTGTTTGTCCTCGACGCTGACAACCACGACTGGAGTTTGGATAGTGTGGTGACATCGAATTGATAACGCTGCTTCAAAGTGAAAGCAGTGAATACTTGTGAATACTCATGAAGAGTGAGCAACGTTGGACAGAATCGTGCTGCCTTGGAGGTGAGCAGTCTTCGTTGGAATGAGCACCGCTCATCTGTTCCTCAATGAATCTGCGGTTCCTGTTGCAGCTGTCCTAGGCATGAGACTGTTTGAACTCTTTGAATGAACATTCGTCACAAGTTGGTTACAACAGTTGTCTTGAGTCACTGTAATACTATTTTGCATGTTTAGAGTTCAAAGATACCCCAGGAGAGTTAACCGTAGAATGTTTTGAAATAATGCAGTAAAGGGGGGGAGGCGCCGGGAGGTTTGCAGTATTTCCTAGTCCTGCGAAGGGGTTTTGTAGTATCCCTTTGTTCTGTGAGTGAATACTGTACTTTAAGTTGTTTGTGGTTGTGTACAGTAGGGGGTGTGTGTTCCCTCCCTAGTGCCTGAAAGTGTATGTAGCACTTGTGTGTGTGCAGTAGAGGGAGGATGATGTGTTCCTAGTCCTGCCGCTGTTTTATAATATAGCACTTGTGTGTGTGCATGTGTGTGCAGTAGAGGGAGTGTGATGTGTTCCTAATCCTGACGCTGTTTTATAATATCTCTTGTCTAGTAAGAGTGTACAGTAGAGGGTATGTCCCTGGTCCTGCCGCTGTGGAGGGTTTGTTCCTTGTCCTGTCGCTATCCTTGGTTGTGGGTTGACTCAAGGCTGTCACCCCGAAGGCAATGTCTGCCTTTACCTTTATGGTTTTTTTGGGAGTATTGTTCTCTCATTTGGTTGTGGGTTGACATAGGTTAGTCACCCCGTTGGCAATGTCTACGTTTACCCCTGTGGTTTTTTTGAGAGTATTATTCTCTCATCTGGTTGTGGGTTGACAGCGGTTAGTCGCCCCGTAGGCAATGTCTGCCTTACCCCTGTGGTTGTTTTGAGAGTATCTTTCTCTCATCAGGTTGTGGGTTGACATAGGTTAGTTGCCCCGTAGGCAATGTCTGCCTTTACCAAAAAGACAAACGGATTGGTGAAGGGTCCTAGGGGAGTTTGTTTATAGACCGAGAAAGTACCTAGTCCCCCAACTTGACAGCAAAAAACACGAGAGGTACTAACAGTCTGGAAATCAGAAGTCTACTGGAACCTAATTGTGTCCCGTATTCATGTTCAGACCACACCGTTAGTCTAAACAAATGACAGTGTCATGTCAGAGAAGTGAGACAGAGAAGATACAGAGTCTGAAAGACTAGAAAAAGTACCCATCAGCCCACTCAAAAGTGGAATCTCGTCATCTGGGTTGTTCAGTGTTGGAGAAAGGTGTCCTGTAGGCTCCTCCTCAGGGAGAGTCTGAGGTTGCCTAATAATGGACCCTGGGATCAAGCATCCAACCAACAGAAGACAGTGTGTGAGCGGAAGGGGCAAAAGTTGCAGTGCTCAAAAGAAGAACAGAAAAGGAAAATGATCCTCGTGATTTAAAAATACCTACTTTGATGACATAAAAAACTTTATTGGGTCTGACCATCAAAGTGGTATTGTTAAAAGCAGTATGCTGATAGCATGCAAGGAATTGCTATCTACCATGTATGTTAGTTGGTCGACATGTTTCAGCCTAAAGCGGCTTTCTTCAGGACCTATGATTTGCTACTGCAACACTTACTTATCGTGATATAGGACGTGATTTACAACCACTCTCCAATTGATTGAGAGGAGGATGGTGACCTCCCCCTCGGCTCAGTTTTCATCCCGAGGCAACGACGGAGAGTGCGTGGCCTCCTTCCAACCTGAGCTGTTGCCAGGTGAGGTGAGGTTTTTTCTCCCTGCAATTAGGGAGAAGATACACCATCCTCCTCTCAATCAATTGGAGAGTGGTTGTAAATCACGTCCTATATCACGATAAGTAAGTGTTGCAGTAGCAAATCATAGGTCCTGAAGAAAGCCGCTTTAGGCTGAAACATGTCGACCAACTAACATACATGGTAGATAGCAATTCCTTGCATGCTATCAGCATACTGCTTTTAACAATACCACTTTGATGGTCAGACCCAATAAAGTTTTTTATGTCATCAAAGTAGGTATTTTTAAATCACGAGGATCATTTTCCTTTTCTGTTCTTCTTTTGAGCACTGCAACTTTTGCCCCTTCCGCTCACACACTGTCTTCTGTTGGTTGGATGCTTGATCCCAGGGTCCATTATTAGGCAACCTCAGACTCTCCCTGAGGAGGAGCCTACAGGACACCTTTCTCCAACACTGAACAACCCAGATGACGAGATTCCACTTTTGAGTGGGCTGATGGGTACTTTTTCTAGTCTTTCAGACTCTGTATCTTCTCTGTCTCACGTTCAATGTCTGCCTTTACCCTTGTGGTTGTTTTGAGAGTATTGTTCTCTCATTTGGTTGTGGGTTGACATAGGTTAGTCACGCCGTTGGCAATGTCTACCTTTACCCCTGTGGTTTTCTTGAGAGTATCGTTCTCTCATCAGGTTGTGGGTTGACATAGGTTACTCGCCCCGTAGGCAATGTCTGCCTTTACCCCTGTGGTTGTTTTGAGAGTATTGTGCTCTTACCTGGTTGTCTTACTTTTGTGGTTGTATTGGGAGTATGAGTTCTCTCATTGTTGGGTGAGAAAAATCTAGTCCCTGATATTTTCTGGATATACCATAGGAACTTTGTGTGTGTCCAAGTGTTGTAGAACTTTTCATAAATGGGTTTGGAATGTTTGAAGATTGAGGATTTTGAAGGTTGAATTTGATGTTATTGGAGCTTTATTTTACTTCTGAAGCCTCTTCACCTTCTTTTTGTGCTATTTCATCTCTGTACATTTACTTACAGTTGATCATATTGTATGTATGCATTTTAACTCTAGTGTTTTTGCAATTTTCTCTTTATGCATATGTGCGTCTTTGCACATCTACTTAATGTGGATTATATTGTATGTGTGCATTATAATTCTCATGTTTCTTTTGCAATTTTGATGAAGGGGGGATGTGTTGTAATCTAGCAAGTGTTTATGCATCCTCCCTATGGTTGCCTCCTGCTCTACTGCTTGGCCTACATGATGTCATCGGAACGTTGAGAGGGTTTGATTGTAAGTAAGAATCAGTTGGTGTCAAGGGCTGAGCAGCTATGTAGCTGCTCCTTGTGGGGTCTCTATATTATGGAACTGATCTAAAGAATAAAGCTGTGATCCTGAACTACATCACCTGGACTACGGATCTTTCTTTTAACTTTAACAGATTTGTATTGTATTGTTTTTTTACCACACTGCTCAATGCAACAGGCAACATAGGCACCCTCCTCGAACAAGGCAAAACTGCTGCCTTCATCCTCCTGGACCTCTCATCCGCCCTCGACACCATCCCCCACCACACTCTATGAGCAAGACTCCACGATGCCAGCATCCGCAGCAAAGCCTTAGAATGCATCTGCTCCTTCTTCACCGGTGGAACACCGAGAGCCAGACATCAATTGTTCAACTCAGAACCCACAGCTATCAGCTGTAGAGTTCCTCAAGTATCCTCCCTGAGCCCCACCCTCTTCAACATCTACATGGCCCCGCTTGTAGCCATCGTTTGAAGCCACAGGCTCAATGTTGTCTCCTGCGCCGACGACACCCAGCTTATTCTCTCCCTCACAGACGTACCCACAGCTGCCAAGAGCAGCTTTCACAACGGGATTAAGGCAGTCGCCACCTGGATGAAAGACAGATGCCTCAAGTTTAACTCAGACAAGCCTGAAGTTCTCAGGCTGGGCTCCACCCCCTCTGCCTGGGATGACTCTTGGGGGCCCACAGCACTCAGAACCCCCCACACCCACGGACCATGCATGAAAACTTGGCATCATGCTGGATTCCTCACTCGCAATAAAAAGCCAAATCAATGCCGCTTCATCCACCTGCTTTGTAAGATCTTCAAGTGGATCCCCAGGAAGTCCAGGAAAACAGTCACCTATGTGCTTGTAAGCAGCAGACTCGACTAGGGCAACGCACTCTACGTCGGCACCACCCAGAAACGCCTAAAGAAATGGCAGAACATTCAGAACATCTCCCGGTGAGTCATCCTGAACATCCCACGCCGCAACCACATCACCGGCCACCTGAGAGACCTTCACTGGCTACCTATCAACCAAAAAATTACCTTCAAGCTCCTCATGCATGCCTACAAAGCCCTTCACAATACCGAAGCCTCATATCTCAACCACTGCCTCTCTTTCTACGCTCCCACCAGACATCTCCGCTCAGCCCAATTGGCCCTGGCCACCATCCCACGGATCTGCAAAACCACGACTGGAGGAATATCCTTCTCCTACCTCACTGCAAAGACCTGAAACTGCACCTCAGGCAATCACCATTGCTGCCGCAATTCAGGAAAGACCTCAACACCTGGCTCTTTGACTGAACCGCTAATCCTCTCCCCCATCAGCACCTTGAGACCCTTATAAATGAGTAGTCACACTTAATAAGAAACATGATTGATTGACATTTTTGTAGATTCGACACTGAATAAGGTATCTATGCAGCAAATTACATAGTTGTTATATACACCACAACAAACTAGGCCCTCAAAATGTCATTTTGGGGCTAACAGTCCAACTATGTGTTTCATTTCTGTCAATGGCTTCAACTGAAGTAAATTTGGATTTTACACTAAGCCACAAATCGTTTACTATTGCTCCAAACATGGGCTCCAAGTCATTAAATCAGTAGCCAAATGTCTAATATATTGAAAGAATAACGAGCAGTCAGGTGGACATTCCATAATTTTATCTCTGATATATGTGTTATATTTATTTTTACTAGTATTCCAAATAACTCAATTAAGTGGGTGATGGCATTGTAATAGAAGCCTTTACAATAAATTAAGGGGGCAAGCCTTAGAAGCAAAAAACTTTCTTTCTCTACCTAGTCTTGCATCACCAACAGTCACCAACATGAAGCAATCTAGAATGTTCCTTTGGTGATATCTGCTTGGATTGTAGGCATATTATAAGATCATTCCCTGGACAGGCCCATCAGTTGTGTGCATATTCCTAATCCAGCTATTTATTCACTAACTCTGCCTCCCACTTCCACATTCATTGCACTATAAATACAAACACAAATTGGAGTATTTTAGATGTATTAAATATAGTGCATAAATATGCCTCCTTATTACACATGCCTTCACTCCGCATGCAATTACAACACGGTTGTTACAACGACCGCGTTGTAACAGCGCATAACTTTACCCGGCAAGTCGTAAAAACGACTTACAGAGGGGGGTGCTGGATGTTGGAATAATATAATCTCCTATTCCAACTCCCGTCTGTGTGGACAGTAGGGAAGGTGTTGGATTTTAAATCCAACACCTTCTCCCCCCTTCGCGAGTCGTTGTTACCACTTGCGGGGTAATGGTATGCATTGTCACAACGCGGTCGTTGTAAAGACTGCGTTGTAATTGCATGCGGGGAGACAGATTTGTAGTAAGGGCTGTTTACCATAGTGCATATATTTAAAGAATAACCCAGTTGCTTCAAGCTAACCAGCAGGAGGCCCCTGCATAACACAATGAAATCAGGAAACATAAAGAGAGACTCCACAAATGACTTGAATTAAAGAAAGATCGGCAAGTTAAAAACATGGCCCTGAGACACGCAATGTTGTACATTTTTACGTCTGACTCGACAGTGCTGCTGTATCTATGACCTATTGTTACTAAATATTTAAATACACATAGAGTGGGCTTAGGCTGCTGTCAGATAAGTATTACTCTCTCAACTCCTGCTGTTGGCCAGTTGCTGTACCTTCCTGCCTCCACTTGAGGTGCTTGCATTGCATCAGGGACTATTTTACATCTCAAAAACACATTGATTCATGCCACATTAATAACTTTATTTTGTTCTTTTTTCCCCGACTCGGTCCTTTTTGGGGACTTAAAATGCAAGCCAATGCTTGTTGAAATTACTCGCACAAGTCCGGAGGGACCTTTATGGAGGAAGTACAATGATAATTAGGAGCACCAATTATTTTCCATTTCAGAGATAGTCATATATATTAATTTACAAACATAATCTGCACCAAATGACAAAGCAAATGGAATGTAACAAAATCGATACAGCACCTCACTGGACGTAAATCAGGCAAAATATACTCTGAAAAATGCTTTGTCGTTTTCTCTGAGGTTTCTGTGTTTTCTCTGTCATGGATAGCATATATTTAAATAATCATGTATGAATCCCGATGATGATTGCGATTTCTCATTCCTAAATGTTACAATTCTAATGATAAATACGTCAAACTATTTCGCCGGAAGTCTGTCCACTTCCCTATAACTAGCACTAGCATGATTGCACCAGAGATCGAGCCAAAATACTTCCCTGGTCAAAATGTTGTGCCATTTTCAAATAAAAAAAACCTAGTACTATTAAAGGTATCCAGAATCGCGACTCTCCATTTTTAACGCTTAAGATTCCAATTACCGCACTTTCAGATACACGTACTGTTTTATTAGAACCCTTTTAAAAAAAAAATTTAAAAAAAATGAGTGTTTTAGCCCGCATTTATCTTTGATCATTGCCATGTTAACAAACTGAATAACAATGAAGGCTTCCAACTGTGGGTTCTGCTGGGATTTGCGTAGTTTGACGTGTCCAACTCACGCTCGCAATCTCATAAACCCCTGCTCTTGTTTTATCACAAAGGTAAATGTTATCCACTACAGTTTTACATTAACCACCACGAGAAGGGACTGGAGAATTGGTGCTGTCAGCGGACTAATCTCCTCCCCTTTTTCACCATTATTTCCTAGCCTGACAAAAGCCCAGATAAGCCCTGCCGTGCCACGCGGACTGAAATGAGTTTGTAGCGTCGAACTCATTAGAGCCGCCATGCCTGTCTGGCTAATCAACAAAGGTGCAGGTAAATAAACCTCCACCACAGGAGCATTAAAACAGACAATGCAAACGCTCTGCTGTATCCGCGCAGCAAGTCCCTAACACAATTCCTATTTATTCTTCTCATTCCTCAGACAAGTAATGGAGGTTGACAACCAAACACAGGGAAACAATCTTAACGAATTCATTTTTTTTGTACGTGTCTTCAGTTTAAAAAGAATAAAAAACATGAAGCTACACATGATGTTTAACACTGTCGACGTTTGAACACCTATCGCGAGATCACAGGGTGCCTTATTTCTAATTTCCATTCTCAGGTCCTTCTAAATTGTGACTGCTCCGTCAATTTGCAGAAAGCCGCATCAGGAGGCAGCAGGATATCTCCACAATTTGCATTGTTAGCTGAAGCTGTGTGCAACAGCAATAACAAGGCGAATATCAGCCCTGATGATCCTTGCAGCTTAACAAAGTGCCCGAGCTGGAGATAAGAATGTCTGGCTCGGTCTGTAATGAGCTGAAGCTTGTACGTCTGACAGCAAAGGTACAACATACTGATAATGACATTTCTGCTAGGTGCCCCTAACTGCAGACTATGCAAATTACAGCTCTCTGCGGCACAGCGCACACAAATAAAACCATGCCGCTCTTCCTTCTTCTTGAACTTACTTTACTGGTGGGCTTTTTTTTTTGTGGAAAGCTGAAAATTGGAAACAGCTGGAGCACATTTGTGAGCAGTCAACAATTTGTGCACTTTCGGTGTTTAATATATGCTGATGTTTATATCTGTGCTTGTTCCAGTTCCCCATGAATTTCTATGCCAAAATTACCATGAAAAGTACACTGCCTTTCATCCTAAAGGTGGCACTTTTTGTCAAAAGGTAAAATTGTATCTGAGTGACAATTTCCAAGTCAGTCATTATACCAGCTGCTGACGCCAGTTCTGAAGATGAAGGTCAAAAAGAAGTGTATGAATAACCACAAAATAATGACGCGTTATGTATCTCAAGAGGTCATGTGATTCATTAAAGTATATGTCACACAAAGACAGACATGCCAATCTGGTCGACCCTTTTATCTTGTCTTCTTTGCAGAACAAGTTTTACTCTGGCTTTTTTCAAGTGTTGTTTGCAAAAATCGCTCCCTAACATTGATCATCTTGGAACTGAGGTAAGGGGAATTTCATTCCAAAACTACTTATCCCGATGGCTATTTGAAAACGGAATCACTGGTACAGGAGGAACAAGCAAGTGGCATAAAAAGCCTCCAAAATATGTAGCACAACCTACATGGCGCTTTATTGCCTCCTTGCTACCTGTGCAGAATACAAAATATAGTATAGATATATAAATACCAGGGTCGTTCTGGCCGGAGGGGGCACTGGGTGTTTCCCCAGTGCGCCAGAGGGGTGGGTGCCAGTTTCTGGCTCTGGGGGCCAGTTTTGTCACTGGGAGACGATTTTGCTGCACTATCGGCCCCCAGTAACAAAAGCGGGAGCGGTTCCTCTGCTAAGGCGGAGGAGCATAGCCCCACTGCTTTTCAGCAGTGCAAACAAAGAAAATAAAATGAGAATAATATGTAAATGTAAATGTAGTTGAGCTTATATAGCGCACAGCTACCCGCAGTGGGTTTCCCGGCGCTTGCTTAGGAAACCCTTCCTGATATTCCCCTGTGAGATAGCAGGGTATCCACAAGGTGAAAGTCAGGCATCCCGCCGCGAGGGGCCGTTGTGGAGATTAAGCAAGCTATTGCCCAGAGTCGCAGAGTGTGAACCCGTGAGTCGAGGAGGCACCGGGGCGAGAATTATCGAGTCCATGGAATTTTTAGCCCAAGACCCGCCGAGGCGGGGAATTGAACCCTGGTCCAGGACCGATCTCAGCTTCCGGGTCTGCCGCCTCTAACCCTTGAGCCACACTTCTCCACCAATACAATGTTATAATCATTTTATTTTTCCCTACTGAAGCCAGTTTTGGGGTGGCCGGACTTGGCTGTCGTCACAGCAAACAGGGGGAGGAGTGCTGAGTACCCCTTAAGTGTGCATGACGATTTGGTCGGCCAAACAGTCATGCGCACATAGCATGTTCTCCACCTGGCTGTATTGCACAGCCTCGGTGGAGAACATGTACAGGCTCACACTCCCTGTCTGAGCGTTAAACCATGGTGCTTAGACCAATCACGATGCTGCTGTCATACTGGTGACAGCAGCATTGTGATTGGCAAGGGAAATCTGGGAGCCTGTAAGCTTCTCCGGTTCACAGAAGGTAAGAATGGAGGACTGATCTTTTTTTTTTAATCCCCCTTCCCCGGGCTCCCCACCTCGCCACTACTGCCTAGGAGCAGGAGGCACTGTCAAAAAGGGTAAAATAAAGGCACTATCGAAAAATCGTTTGCGGCAGTGTAAAGTTTAGTTTTTTCTTTGGTGACTGGGTGTGTAGTGCAAAAGTGATTAATTAGTCCCTTTAACTACAATGTCAACCTATGTGTCAATATTTTTGAAATGTAAAGGTTGTTTTATTAATGTAAGTTACTGCTCTGGGAACTGGACATTGACTGTCTAGACGTTTCAGAGCAGCAAATAGAATGCTGCTGATGCATTTTTGATGACTACGAACAGGATCCAAACTGAAATGAGTGATCTAACATGATAGAGTTCTCTTGGGTTCCATTCAATTGGAAGTAAAAGAGGCCCAATAGAGGGTAGGCTGAAACAAGATGAACTAACAGTAATTATATAATTGCATCCAGGTTTGAAATGCCTTATTTACTATATTAAATTGACTGACATGTCTAAATAATTCACAATTTCTGATTCAGGCATCTTGTGCCACAGGAAAGGATACATTATGAAAAATAAATGTACATTTGATGTGATAACTTTAACAATTATATATAGCGATGTCATGCTTCACCTGAATTTGCAGCATACATTCATCAAAGAGCCTACAATAACTTCTTTGCAAAACTACATGACATGTTGCAGTATTATGTATAACCAGTGTGATGCTTCTCCTGATTTCAAGATGACTTGTTTAAGGAAAGGTTTAAACTATGTTTCCTTAACACTTTATTGAGCTTTTTAATACAGTTACAGTAGTGCACTGGGACCAGAAAATAACTATTTGGTAAGTACATGCAGGCAAAAATATACATTTCCCATAATACATTCAACAATGTTGTTGTGCTCGCCAGCCGCCCCGAAGGGTGTATCTCAAATCCCCATTTCACTAATATATGAGCTATTTCAATCACATGAAAGGTTGGTTGCACACTCACGGTCAGGGCATATTGTAACTTTGACAACAGGATTAACACATTATCTAAGGGGTGAATGGCGCCATATGCAATGTGACAGTCCAGTCCACTCCGGCAGGAACTATTCCATGGTCTGCTTGTGTGGGGGTGTCAATTGTTGGGCTTGTAGATATGCCCTGAAGGGGCCCCAGATATCTTTGGGCCTGGAAGTGGGGGTGGGGGGGTGTTGTTACATAAATGTCACTGTTTGTAGAGCAAGATGCCATGCTCTTTAGCCATTCTTTTACTGAGGGAGTCGTCCTGCCACCCCAGTGGATTGCCACTTCCCTTTTGGCCAGGAGCAAACTGATAGCAACAAATCTTTGTGTAGTCTGTGGGAACTGTGAAACATATCCCAGCAATGCAATCTCAGGCAATGGGGTTATAGGTACCTTGATAATGCCACTCACCTTACCATGTATGGCCACCCAATATGCTTGTATGTTCGAACAGGTCCAAGCGAGGTGGGCGAAATCGGCATTAAGGAAAGGTTTAGATAAGAAGTGCATACTTGTGAAAGAATTGCTGAACAACCTCACAGTCTGATTGAAAGTTAGTTGAGATACTTTGAGTTGAGGTAGGACATTTGCCAGTGTCAGTGATTTCTCATGATCTATTGTGTTTTAAATCAGTATTTGCAATGATCTGCACTGCAGATGATCTGACAGTGTAGTTTCTTCAGCGATGTATGGCAAAGAATACATCGCTAATGTTATGTGTGCTTTAAAGCACTGTGAGCCAATGGCACCATTGTGCTAATTGTGATTGGATGCCTGACAGTCAATATTTTACATACATATGCTGATTGCCTGTTTACCTATTAAGGATACAAGCCAAAGGCAACAGCACCTGAAAGGTCGGCAAATAAAATAACATCTGGTAGTGCCCAGCAGCAAAGGGCAATGTGACTAAAATTAACTGCCCTTTAAGGCAACTCTGAGTTCTTGTGCCACTCCTCCCACATAATGTATATATACACATTCCTGCTCTATAGAATAGCTCCATATAACTTCTACATCATACAATTCTTTCCCATAATTGAAGCTAGGACACACTTCTATTTTAGCATGGCAAGTTTCATTCCCAAAAATGTAATATTTTGTTTTCCAATTTTTTTTAAATATATATTTTTTATTAGATTGTTATGTCAAATTGATCAGGCAAAATATTGCCTTCCATCACAGTAAACAACTCGGTCGGATGGGCTAATTACTAATAGAGCAGGAAAATTCAGCTTAAAATGAGAGGCATCATTTACACTAGACAAAAATGCTTAAAAGAATGAAAAGTTTTAAAATGTGCTTTTTCTTAAATGTGCAAAATCAACTTTTATCATGGTTTTCTGTTGTATGTACTCATTTTTATCGTAATTAGACTACTAAGTCAGACTAGGCCTCATTTATCTTTCTATCTTGAAGTTAATGTTCTTCTTTCATAAATAAACGCTGTTCGGGAATGCTGAATTATGCAATATTATTTGATATATGATTCTCACTTGGTTAGTTTAAAATCGCCAGCTGTAGAATGTGCTGACTTTACAATTGATTTCTTCTTTACCTAAACTACATGTTCTCATCCTATTTAGTTAGTTTCTACCTGCCACACATTCGCAATACTAACTACTGAATAGTATATTAAAACAATAATGCTTACATGAAGACGTAAATCATGCAACTTACTTAATCTCTTAGGTTACAACTAGAATGTTTCTGCCTTTAGAAAAGTTCATTGTTACGCAGTGGAACACTGAATAGCTAATCGTTTAGAGTGTAGGGTTTTCATCCGTACTCAGAGTGAAGCTAACACACACAAATGTTTTGCAACTAAGTTCAAACGTATAGATAACACCTTGCCGACTTTGTACGTTTACTGTGGGAATGAAGAAAGAAGCAGCAGACCAATGGATGATCCTTCCTCCATGACGTAAGATGACCTAACAGCAGCATGGATTGTTACATGTGTTTTTACCTTTTTTTGTTTATATACTCTAAATGTTACTAGTTAGAACTAGAGCGTGCTGCCCAGACTGGTCCAAGCTATTCTTCTGCGACCATCTCTATTTCTGGTAGCACTTTTTTACCTAATCTCTATCACTTTCTACTGTGTGGGTGTCTATTTTCTTTAAAAATTATGGCTATTGCTGTGACTATTTTCTTGCAAAAGACACAAGATGATGGACGGAATGTTGCACAATGGCAAAACATGTTCCCATGAGGCACAGGGTCAAGTTTGATTTGCATATGGCCATGTCTGAACTGGGGTGGTGTGGAGTGCAAAAAAACGATGGATTTAGGCCCAGATCTCTGTACTGGGGTGAATGTATGACATTGTTCTGCATTCTGTCCATCAACTGTTGTTTTGCATTTGTCACACCGAGTGGGATGGGTATGCTCAGACGTGAGTCCCATGCTCTCCACACCACTGGAGTCAAGCTATCCTGGCTGAAGACGGCTGATCGCCAGAAACCGGTCCTAGGATGCATGATTCCGGTCCAGGAAAGACATGGCTTGGCAGTTCGGGCTGGACTGTTCCCATGAGGCACAGGGTCTAGGCTGATTTGCATATGGCCATGTCTGAACTGGGGTGGTGTGGATTGCAAAAAAATGATGGATTTAGGCCCTGATCTCTGTACTGGGGTGAATGTATGACATTGTTCTGCATTCTGTCCATCAACTGTTGTTTTGCAAGTGACTATTTTCTTAGCTTAATTTTGAACTGTTGTTACTACAACTGTTTGCTGGTGCTGATTTGAGAAAAGAGACAGGAGAGTTTCAGAACTACTTTTCATAAGTAGTTCGGCTTCAATCTGATTCTATTTCAATTCTCCTTTACATTTTGCTCTTTTCCAAACAAACTCTTTACGGGTTCTGGTTGGTTAGAATCTGCTTAAGGTAGAATGAGGATCAATTTTCTTTTTGATCACACTGTAATTTACTTGATTGATTCTAACTATGACTTTTCTGGATATATATGTAAACAGATTTATCTGATTTACTAATTTGAATAAAAATCCAAAACATATGCTAAACACTTACCGATTAATAAAGATTGTCAAACTGAACCAAACTCTTATCATTGACCAAACTAAATGACTAAAATGATGATGTCTATAGAGACTTTTTCTAATTCATTGTCCATTGTAGACAAGAAGCTTTGTGTGCAGAGTTGGACACCCCTATTGTAAGTTATGGGTTGAACTGAAATTTGAACAAAAAACATTTCTGCACCAGAATTACTTAAGCATTATTGGCAGCTCTTCATCTCTACAACTCATCTGAGGTCACCTTGACTTTTGAAGCATACCTTGTGTTAGCAATCACCAGACTAATTGTCATAGAAGGAAGAGAAATGTATCAACAGCATTCTAGCAAATTGTAAGACAAGTCCAGTGGTGGCTCATTAATGTGTGTGAAGACCAGCCTGACAGATACTCATCATATTATTAGATACTCATCATATTATTGTTAGTTGATGCGCATGCACCATCCAGCCAATAGTTGCCAGGGTGAACTCTCACAGTACAGGGGGCAGTGACATCCTCATGACAATACCCCCAATGATACATGGCAACATAAATGATAAAGTCAGCCAAGTGTACTTTAGTGTTTAATACCTAAAGTGTCTAGAACTGACTGCCAATAAGTGAAGCCTCACACCAACCTTCCCTAACACATCACAGGGTGGGGTGGGGTAAGCAAGTCTCAATGACTCCACCCCACCCTAAACAAGTTAGGAAAGGACCTCTCTTATTGACGGAAGCTAGACAAGTAGACAATGAGAAGAGTCGGTGGGATCTTTTATTTACTGTTGCCCGCACAAAGCCTCAAGTTCCCTCCTGGTGCGGATGTATGTCATTACATCGCATATCACGTGTGCCATTACAACGCAGGTATTACTACACGATGTAATGACAACGACATGTCATTACATCGCATACTTTTACCACGACTATGCTTTTACCACGTATGCCATTACAATGCAAAGGCATGCGTGGTAAAGCTATAGTCGTGGTAAAAGTTAGCAAGGTAAGTGACTCTACTCTACCCTACCCTGCACGCTAATATAGTACCCCTACACAACCCTCCCCACCCCCCAGTCCTCTCAATACAACTACACTACCCTACACGGCCCCCGACACTACCCTAAAACACCACACTACACACCTACCCTAAACCCTAATGCACTACACTACTCAAACACTACAACACTACCCTAAACCCTAAAGCACTACACTACACAAATACTACAACACTACCCTAAACCCTAACACACTACACTGCCCTAAACCGTAAAACTCTACACTATAAAAAAACTACAACACTACCCTAAACCCTAAAACACTACACTACACAAACTCTTTAACACTACCCTACACAAATACTACAACACTACCCTAAACCCTAAAACACTACACTACACAAACACTACCACACTACCCTAAACCCTAAAACACTACACTACACAAACACTACAATACTACCCTAAACCCTAAAACAATACACTACACTACCCTAAACCCTAAAACAATACACTACCCTAAACCCTAAAACACTACACTACACAAACATTACTACACTACCCTAAACCAAAAAAGACGACACTACCCTAAAACCTAAATCACTACACTACACTACCCTATACCCTAAAACACTAAACTACACAAACACTACTACACTACCCTAAAACCTAAATCACTACATTACCCTAAACCCTAATACACTACACTAAACAAACACTACAACACTACACTACAAAAACACACTAAAGCATTAAAAAAACACAGAACACAAACATTACAACACTACTTTTACACTACCCTAAACCCTACAAAAGTAACCCCCACCCCAAGCGCAAACCCCCTTACCTCTTTCCTCTCCAGCATCACCGTCTGTGCTCCCGGTTCCTGCTTCCTCCTTCCTGCTTGGTGCACGTCGTTAAGAGGAAACAGCCTCAGTTTCCTCGCAACGACTTGTATAGCCGCAGCCGCCACCATTACACATTACATCACATGCTTTGTAAAAGCGCATGCGATGTAATGGCATGCGTGGTTTTTACCACGCGGTGTAACATCACATGCATAGTAACGCATGCGATGTAATAGCAACGCGTGGTAAAAACCGAGTTGTAATGGCTGTTCCCCTCCTGGTGCACCATGTTTCTGCAGCCATCAGCTCCCACATTCTGCCACTCCCCGGTACTGCTCTCTGTCGGGAGCCCTTATTATCTCCCAGGCCCACCAGGTAAATGCTTCATTGAATTCTTGTGTGCACATGTGTATGTATGAATGCATTACAGCACTCCACAGACAAGACCCACAACTGAAATTATGGTTAATGAGAAAATAACAGTAGTTATTGACTTCAAAGCAAGCCTGCCAATTGTATCAGTCACAACAACCGATCTAGACTGAGTACTAAGACTGTGATAGCATGGATATTTATAAACAGTTTAACGCTTTAACTTTAACTCTGCGCCAACCCTGGCTCTTGGTCGATAGATGTTTGCCACCATGTTACAATGGAGCACAAATCAAAATGCATAAACTTACAGCAATTGAAAGTTTAGTCAATGATGAGAGGTTTGGCAAAGTTTTAAAAGTTTTATTTCTCATTGAGAGACAAGTAATTATTTTGGCTTTTGCTCAGATTAATCAGACATAGCCAGTTACGAAAAATCGAAAAATAAATTGGTTAGAGGCAACATGAAAAATAACAGCATGTTACATAAAGGATATAGTCTGTATCTTAATTTAAATAAACTAATCTAACATGAAACCCATAAATATTTCCTTGTGGAATAGAGCAAGGATTCAGAGCATCAGGTTAATAGTAACAAGAGAGCTAACTCCTCATTAAGAGCAGGTCTGGAAACTCAGCTGAGTTCCCTGACAGTTGCAGTAGCAACGTCAAAGCAGGTTTGAAGGAAATTAATCTCAGCAGAAGCTATGATTTGGCATAAAAAGAGGAAGTCTCTCCATGAAAGGTAAGGAAAACAAGATAATCACCACTAGCAGTAGCTTACAGTAATTCGGGCTAGCACAGCAAAGTGCGAAGGAGCATGGCAGTACAGGTGTGCATGAGATGCGTCAAATGTCGTAACTCTCTAATTAGGAATACGTACTATATAGAAAGCCTAAAAAATATGTTGAATAAAGAAGGGCTTATACTGCTCAAATCATTTTGAGCCAATAAAGAAGGATCTTCCAATGCCGCTCCTCTCGGTTCCCATGGTAAACGTCCATGTCGACATGATGTTATTTGAATGTGACTACAACATATTACAAAAAGATACATCTAGGAAGGTTCTCACAAGAACCTTTGCAAAACCACTCAGTTAGCTGTCCAGTGTCCCATTGTGTAACAATGGACTGCTCTATGAAATGAAACATTAATAGCTAGCATACTCTGGTTATGTCATGGGAAACATTTTCTTCAACAATTCTTAATTCAACTAACCATTTTATTTCTTATAGCACATAGTAGGTGACTTGATCTAATACAATGAAATCATACGGTGTGAGGTAAGAAAATAAAAATTTTCTTGAAAAAGCACATTTTCCGACAATGACATGTATTACACCTAAATATTGGAATAAAACAGTAGTTCTAAAAGGCATTATTGGGGAAAAGACACGAGAAAAAGAAAAAAATATGAGGCCTAGTCACGTAAGTACTATGAAAATAAAAACGGTTCTAGAAACTAATAAGCTGCACATTTGTTTTTACACCTTTAATAAATGCACATTTTCCTACAGTTTGTTTCCTACCTATTCTTCTAGTTATTGTCAAGGAACATTTTAGCATACATGTAAGGTTAAAATCATCTAAGATGTTGTGCTCTATAGACTGCTTAGCAGGGTCCTTTATTGATATAGTACAAATGGAATCCCTGTAAAGAATATACATATAAGGAAACAGAAAACTCTGAAGAATCTTCACAACTTGGTGTTAAACCTCTTTAGAGAAAAAACGAGAAACACCTTTATTTATAAAAGGTGAAATTTACGGAAGCTATAGTGTCTTCACTTGTTAATGTTCGTGTTTTAATTGACATCATTATTTTTCAAGCTAGCAAGTTTTTCAAGTGTTACATTGCTGTACAAAACTCCGGATTTTTGCTGCCCCGTCTAATCATCAACATACGAAAAAATGGATTTGCTATGAGGCTTATGTAACAAATAACTTATTTTAGTCAGCAGTTTCACTGGTTGTTATCCCTTGGAAGGGCTCTAGATTCTTTTAACTATATTTTCAGCATATAGAAATATTTAAAATACAGTTTAACATGGACAGTGTAAATAACATTTCCAATGGCTTAAAAAACTATGTGCAAAAAGTTGCTTCACCTTTCGTAATTTAACAAGATTATAAATATGTAGTCTATAAAATGATAGTAGCTTAGTAATAAATAAATATAACAAAATTAAGAACTTCTCTGGTATTCTGCTAAGAAACAGTAAGTTATTTTATAATTCAGGTGAAACCATTCGATTGGCCTATGAGAACAGCGTTCTAAAATACATTTGTTTCCTTTTCAGACAGAAAACCCACGCAACAAGTACAATTGGTTACCCCAGTTCTGTTAAAAATACAATAAGGCATAGAGCTGACCCTTTTACATGGATGCCTATGGTACCCCGAAAGAGAATTAAGAATGAGTCATGTTGACCGCGAGGTCACTAGTCAGGGGATGAAGTCCACACAAAAGATGCTCTGGAGATGCAAACAATTGGGGATTATACTAAATGCAATCATTGCATCCATGCTTTCATTGGAAGAAAGAGGGAGCTCCAAAGATATATAGTATTTTATGTACACAATAGGCATAAGAATTGCAGCCATGGGGACCACTTTCAGAGAGAAATATATATTTGATGGGCTTACAGTTCAATCAGAAAGAGTTATTATTTATTCTAAGTATTTAATTCATAACCTTTGCTCGAATGAGAGTTGAACAATAACAAATATTTTTTGTAGAAGGAACATTTCAAACGTGGTGCTGAAATTTTTGTGATATTCACAAAAGTAAATTTGGTTGCATACATAGCTTTTTGACTGTTTTTTATGTTTGTCAAGAACTCCCAGAATGATTCCACAGGCATAAAGGGAATTTACTACTGTAGATTTCTCTGAAAGAAATGCAGATAAATCAGCAGTAAATCCCATTGAAGGAGTGAGAAATGGGTATTCCTTGGCTTAGTTTTCCTTGGGACTTTGGGAACACCACCAACGTGTAAGTTGATAGGCATTCACAACCTCTTCACATATCCCTTTCCATCCTTGAAATTGTCAGAGACCAGCTTCAACCAAAGCAAGAATTACTTCCCTTTAAGGTTGAAACTCGCAGGGTTGGTGGGGGTGATGGTGAAGGGTTTTGTTCACTGGGAAAACTGTTTTACTCACAGAGAAAACAGTGCACTTGCACAGAAGTCTGTATTCCCACTTTGTGGACATTTATGCTGTGTTAAATTCCACTCAGCAGAAATAGAAGCCTTTGGGAATTAGCACGTGACATTCTCAGGAGTATAGCTAGAAACCTGTGCCTGATGCAGAATTCTTTACTTTTATATATCTTCTGCTGAATAGGGCCCATTATGATGATAGGGACTGTGTAATGCCAGACTACAGAGAATTCAAGATCTGATTGGAAAGTGGTAGGGACGGGGGCCATTTAATTTGTGCTGTATGAGACAACAACATCTACAGTTTTGTATTCTACTCTGGACATATAGTTTACAGTACACTGTAATTTTCTCTGCTCTCCATTCTGTCTTCTGGCTTCTTCGTAATGTAATTATCGTGGGAGAAGGAGGCCTAACGGTTAGGGCGGTCGACCTGCAAACTGGGGAACCGGGTTCGAGTTTCGACAGGAACGCTCAACATTCTGTGATTTTCGGCAAATCAATTAATCTCCCAGTCTCTAACAAAAACCAAAAATGAATGTGTTCTTGTGTAATGTAAGTGGTGCTCATTTAAAGTGCTCTGGTACCTCCGGGTCTAGATCGCGCTATATAACACTCCACAAAAAGTAAAATAAAAAAATTACTCCAATTTCAGGTATAGGTTCCTAGGAAGAATTGTCCAGATCCAGGCATTACCTTGGTGAAGTATGAGGTTTAAAGACAGGCCTCCATGTCTGTAGGTCAATATCTCAGCCACTAGACACGTGGGACCATTATGATTTGAATAGAATTTCAGCAGAACAGGAAATATGCTGAATGTTTCGCAGAGTTCATGTAGGTGTTTCAAAAGATGTCTCTGTTTTTAGTAGGCATCTTTTTTGGCCCCACCTTTAACTGTGCTCTGCACAAATCTGAATATACCAAGAGCAAGCTAATTTTGCTAAGCATCTGCCAAATTTGTGCATGTTCGTGAAATGTTGGCGAAGGTATAGACACATTTAAAAGAAATGTAATGTCTCAAGATAGCTCTAAATTGTAAAACTTCAATATCCGGACAACTTTTTTTTCAAATGCTAGTGTCTCAAAAACTGAAGGTATTTACATTAAACCAAAAAAAAAGACCACTTTTTGGATAACATTCTGCTTTCATGCCAAGTTTAGCATTTATTTGCTGCAGCAAAGAAAACATCAGTCTGGAAATATACATCCAACTGAAAAGGTTTCCCCAAACAAATCTATATTCCATAACTATTTGAAGGATGCTAACTTTTTGTTGTATGCCGAAGCCTGTAATATTCACTCTACAAAAAGAGATATGAAAAGTGCTTCTGTTTTTCAAAAAGAATTAAAAAAAATATTTTAGTAAATGTGATTTGGTGGTGTCATTTTAAGACTAAATCTTATTAAAATAAACATCTTCCACCGACATACACCTGTATAGCTGCAGGAGAAGTGGGATACTCATGTTTGTACATGTACATAGATTTTAGGAAAATGGGGAATAAATGTAGTGTGACAAAGATGAGTAGGAGAGTAAGCATTATAGTGTTGCAAAAGCGTGGATGAAATTTTAATTTCTGTATCATTGATTTCATACATGTGTCTATTTATATTTATTGAGATTAATTCCTAATATCGCTGACATTTAGTTGGGAATGGACCTCTCTGCAGGGTCACCACCAAACGTTTTGCCTTCCTCCACACCTATTTGCCGAAATCATTTTTGTTGGCTTTAGAACTCTGTGCACTTTCCCACTGTTCCAAAAAGTGATGACATTCTTGTGCTCACTCCTTAAAATGTGGTAACATTGGCTTATCCACAATTGGCACATTTAATTTTCTGATACGTCCCTAGTAATGTGCCTGTCTATTACATGCTATTAGTGGGTCTACAGCACTGATTGTGCCACCCATTTAAGTAACCCTGTAGACGTGCCTCAGACCTCCCATTAAAAAGCCTGTGTGTGCAGTTTTAAACTGCCATTACTCTCTGGCAAGTTAAACGCCTTGCCAGGCCCAAACCTTCCTTTTCAATAAATATAAGTCACCTCTAGGGTAGGCTCTGGACAGCCCAGAGGGCAGTTTGCAATGTATATATAAAGCAGGGCATGTACTTTTAAGTTTTACATGTCCTAGTAGTGAAAAACCCTTAGATTTTTTTTTACTACTGCAAGGGCTATATCTCCCATAAGATAACATGGGGACTACCTTATTACATTTTATAAATGAAATTTCCAAATGGGAAGATATACAATTGATTTATGTTTGGTGTCTCTGGAATTCTAATGTAAAATCCTAACTTGTTGTGAAGCCATATTTCAAATTACAATTCTGGAAATGCCATTTTTAGGAGGTTGTCATTTTGTTGCCTTAGCCATTTGGTGCCCATAGCCATACTCTGATCACATGACTGGATGTAGTTGGCAGTTTGACTTTGTTCCTACTAGAAAGCCACATACAGTGGAAGATTAGGTGGGTTATCCTGACAGGATGGAAGGGAGGAGCTAGACCCCGCCTCACTTACACATGAATAGGTTGTGCCCTATCCCCATACAAAGGGATGCCTGCCCCCTTTAGTTGGTCTGGAGCCATGGCTGACAGGGCAGAACATCTGTGCACTTTCAAAGGCTTGTCTTTGATGTCTCCCCCACTTCGAAGGTACTACTGGATATAAGTAGTAAACCTCAGTCATCACCACTTCAGTACACTTCTCAACTAGTGAATTCTCTGCCAGGAAGAAGGACTGCTGTGCTGCTGAAAGACTGCCACGCTGCTGAACTGCTGCCCTGCAAAAACTGCTGTCATGCTGTGCTGACCTGCTGCCCTCCTAGCCCAGCTGAGAAGGGCTGAGCCTTTATCTGTTAAACCCATAGTGACTCAAATGGCGTCAGTCGCCGCGCACAGGGCGACTGACGCTGGAATCTGTGGATCACAGTTCGATCCCCGGCTCCGGCGGCAGGTTAGCCCAGCACCATGTGACTCTGGGCAATAGCTTGCTTGATCTTCCCAACGGCCCACAGTGCCTAGAGACCCTTACGGGTGATTGTTCGCGCTTTACACATGTGGATTATTACAAATGTGGATTATATTCAGGTCTGAAGCTTCAAGGACATAACAGGCTTCCAACTTACATCTACTCCTGAACTCTGACAGCTGTCAGTCTACCCTGCCAAGTGGTGTCACCCAAGGCCTAGACCCTTGGAAGTGGACCCAAGGTGCTTACCAGTGGAATCAATGCATCTCCTCAGATGAGTGGTGCATCCTCCAGCCGAACAGATGCATCTCCCCTCAGCTGAGCAGCGCATCCTCATGCAGAAATGATACTTCCCAAAGCTGCATGGATTGGGTCCAGCACAGAAGGTTCACATCATCCTCACAGTCTTTGGTACTGGCTCATTTCTGGCAGCGCAAGTCATCTCTGATCACGGTCCGCCTATCTCTCATCAACAGCAGCAACGAAAATGATGACCTCCGCAGCCTCACAGCCTCAGCCTCTCAGCTCTTCCGAGCATCACCAGCTGCATTCCTCATCCTTGATGCCTGGACTTCGCATCATAAACCCTGCTGATGGGATCCTCAACGATGATGCAAAAGGACCCCTTGCCGCGGCGTTGCCGCATCTCATAACCGATACATTACTTCAACTGCACAACCCCTCTTCACCTTGGTTTCATGCAACGCTCCGCAATCAGGATTTAAGGTAATATTTTCAGTGGGACTAAACTGGACCCTATAGCTAGCCCACTCTCCATCGCAGTTGGCCTGAACTTGTGACTTTGACCTAGTCCAGCACAGTCGTATACCCCTTGCGGGCCCGTTCTGCTTTCTGGCACAATTTCACACTAAAAGTTTAGAATTCAATATCTCCTGGTTTCCTAATTGGATTTCTGTCATTTTGTTCTTGTTTAATCAATTAAAATATACTCTATTTTTCTAAACCTTGTGTGGGGTCTGAATGTGTGGTGTTTTCACTTTTTTAAAAAATTGTTTTAAGTGTTGCACAAATACTTTACCCATTGCCTTTCAGTTTAGCTTGACTGCTCTGTGCCAAGCTTCCAGGGGGGGAGACAGGCTAATTTAGAGGTTTGCCGGCCTCTCACCCTGACTAGGACTGTGGTTCCTGCTTGACCAGGACTCACACCCCAGTCAACCAGTAACCCAATTGCTATGTGAGTAATATCCAGCCCCATACCTTGCACTGCTACTTTGTCGTTTTTTAATCTATTCGCTATTTTAAACTGTTTTATTAAATTGTATTGCCGCCTCAGCGCAAGCTTTCTATTAACTGTGCTTACCTTCTCTGCCTGGGTCCACTGCACGCTGCACTTTCTCTTCGCGTTTTTGCACATCTTTGATTAGTGCCGCCCTCAGCGCTCGGCCCCAGCGGTTCCCGGAAGTGAGGCGGGACCGCATTGCACCGGGGTTGGCGCTCTAGTCTCCTGCCTCGCCTGCCCCTATTTATTTGGAGCAGGGAGGCCAGTGCTGCGCTATGTGAGTAATATCCAGCCCATACCTTGCACTGCTACTTTGTCGTTTTTTAATCTACTCGCTATTTTAAACTGTTTTATTAAATTGTATTGCCGCCTCAGCGCGAGCTTTTTATTAACTGTGCTTACCTTCTCTGCCTGGGTCCACTGCCCGCTGCACTTTCTCTTCGCGTTTTTGCACATCTTTGATCAGTGCCGCCCTCAGCGCTCGGCCCCAGCGGTTCCCGGAAGTGAGGCGGGACCGCATTGCACCGGGGTTGGCGCTCTAGTCTCCTGCCTCGCCCGCCCCTATTTATTTGGAGCAGGGAGGCCAGTGCTGCGCTATGTGAGTAATATCCAGCCCCATACCTTGCACTGCTACTTTGTCGTTGTTTAATCTACTCGCTATTTTAAACTGTTTTATTAAATTGTATTGCCGCCTCAGCGCGAGCTTTTTATTAACTGTGCTTACCTTCTCTGCCTGGGTCCACTGCACGCTGCACTTTCTCTTCACGTTTTTGCACATCTTTGATCAGTGCCGCCCTCAGTGCTCGGCCCCAGCCGTTCCCGGAAGTGAGGCGGGACCGCATTGCACCGGGGTTGGCGCTCTAGTCTCCTGCCTCGCCCGCCCCTATTTAACGCAGCAATGCGCCGAGCGCGCAGCGGTCGCGCGCTGCGGGCGCGCCGTCTGCGCGCCGAAGGAGCGCCAAAGGAGGGCCCGTCTGTGCCCGTCCGTGTCCCGGACGGGCCCAGGGCCAGGGCACCCTCTTACCTCCCTCACTGTTCTCAGGCTGGCTCTCTGAGGTATTTTTCTGAGGAGCTGTGTGCCCTCAATACCTACAGCTGCGATGGCGCCAAACATTGGGAGGTGCTAGAGGCTATGCATCGCCGATGCCCGGCATGCAGGTTCTGTTTTGCAAGCCGACAATTTCCTGACGGTGCGACTTGGACTAATTTAGATATTATTAAAGCTGGCCTGATCAATGCTAGATCAATGGTCAGACACGCGGCCGACATATTTGAGCTGCTTGATGAGAAGGAGTTTGATCTCCTTTTCGTCACCGAAACTTGGCTTACTGAGTCCTGTATGCCGGTGGTTGCACTTGCTATACCACGCGGCTTCAGGATTACCAGGATGGATCGACCGACGGGCAGGGGTGGCGGTTTGGCAGTAATTCATCGGGACCACTGGACAGTGGTGAGTGAACCGCCCGATTTACTTGGCGAGACAGAAATGTTACACTTTGCTGTGGTCCTCTCCCCTCATTTCACCTTGGGAGGTAGTCTGCTTTACCGCCCCCCTGGCTATGCGGGTTGTTTTGCCGGTAATATTGAGGAGGTCATCGTTCCCCGCGCCCTTAAATTCTCTCGATATCTTCTTCTGGGGGATTTTAACATTCATATGGACGCGGTGGATTTACCGGAAACGATTGACCTGGCTGAAGTCCTTTCGCTGGCGCATCTTACACAATGGGTGAACTTCTCCACCCATGCGGCGGGGCACTGGTTAGATCTGGTTTGTTCTAATTTTGAGATCACTATGTCACCCCCTAGGAGGGTCATTTGGTCGGACCACGCCTTAATTCTGTTCACCTGGCCCCTAAACTCAAAAGGGCAGAGGGTTTTGCCTGCCTCTCAAGCTCACTCCCAGCAAATAAATTTGTCCACCTTTTCGGACTCTCTTATGTCTAACCGGCCGACCCTGCCATTAAATCTTGATTCTGCGGTGGAATCATTTAACACCTGGGTTGAACAAAGCGCTATCCTGCCTAATAATAAGGGTGGTAGCAGGCGGACTAGGTCGTCTCTCTCCAAACCTTGGTTCTCCCATGCTCTCAGGGAACTCAAATCCGGTTGCAAAAAGCTGGAGCGAGCTTGGCGCCTTGAGTTCCGGCCTGAACTGAAGAGCAAGCTGCGGAGGACTCAGAAGGTATATTATGCGGAAATTAAGGCTGCCAAAAGTAGCTACTTTTCAGGAAGGATTGAGAAGGCGGATAACAATAGCAGAGAAGTCTTTGCCATTGTTCAGAGCTTCCTTTCTCCGTGTGCTGCCTCCCCAGTTCTCCCGGCATCCGATCTGTGGTGTGAGGAACTGTCATGTTTCTTTGATAATAAGATCGTTAAAATCCAAGAGGAGCTCCTAAATTCCTGTGGTCCTCTTCAGCCTTTACCACCTACCATTGATCTGGGTGTGAAGCAACCTGTCAGCCAATTTTCCACCTTCGAGCCAGCTCAGCAAGCTGATGTGTTGGCTATTTTGGAGGCATTAAAGTCTGGTTCACCTTCTGACCTGTGTCCTGCTAGGGTCTTGGGGGGAGCGGCAAGCCTTGTGTATCAGGAGGTCACCCAGATTGTTAATCTGTCTTTGGCCTCTGCCTCTGTACCCCTCTGCTGGAAACAGGCGAAACTTCTTCCTTTGTTGAAGAAGCCCGGCCTGGACCCCTTAGCTGCCTCCAGTTACCGCCCGATATCGCTGCTCCCGGCACTAGCGAAAGTGTGTGAAAAAGTCGTTTTTAGGCAACTGAATAATTTCATTGAGTCCTCTCAGGCCCTGCACCCAGCCCAATCGGAGTTCAGGGCGGCTTTTAGCACTGAGACGGCTCTGGTGGAAGTTTCAGAGGCCATTAGGGAGTGTCTCGACGGAGGCGGCAGAGCGGTCCTGGTTTTGCTGGACCTATCTGCCGCCTTTGATACGGTACCCCATGCTCAGCTGTTGACTAGGCTGGCAGAGGTGGGGCTGTCGGGTGCGGTTTTGGCCTGGCTGTCTTCGTTTCTGTCAGAGCGGACGCAGCAAGTATGGATGCCCCCATTTGCCTCATCACCCAAGAAACTTACCACCGAGGTACCGCAGGGCTCGACGCTAAGCCCTCTGCTGTTCAACGTCTATATGACCCCGTTGATCTATTTGGCTGAGCAGTGGGGAGCTAAAATAATGGCATATGCCGACGACACGCAGTTGCTGTTTACCTGGCCTAAGGACTGCTTAGATGCTCGGGCTGTCTGTTCCTGTCTGTCCTACGTCTTCCGGTGGCTTGTCTCAGCTCAGCTCAAATGCAACGAGGACAAGTCAGAGTTGTTATTTTATGGCAATTTTCCGGCCAATTTCAGGGATCTTATTTGGCCGACTGATTTTGCATGTCCCAGCTATCACGGAGGCCCGGCCAAAAACTTAGGGGTCTGGTTCGGACAGGATCTTAAGTTTGAAGCTCACTTAAAAAAACTTACCGCGACCTGTTTTGCGACCCTCAAGTCACTTAAGAGGTTCCTTCCGCTTCTCCATAGGGAAGCGAAAGAGACTGTTTTGCGCGCTTTGATTCTGTCAAGGCTCGACTATGCCAATGCTCTCTTCAGTGGTCTCCCTAAATACCTTATAAATCGAATGCAGATCATTCAGAATGCGGCCGTGCGACTTTTGTTCCATCTCCCAAGAAGAACTAGTGCACGTGCCCATCTTCGAGAGCTCCACTGGCTCCCAGTGGCTCATCGCATTATGTTTAAATCATTGGTCCTGGCCTATCGGGCCTTGCATCAGCAAGGCCCACAATATTTGCACAAGAGGTTTACCTTTTACACTCCTCGCCGTGCTCTCCGATCGGCCAATCTTCGTCTGATGGCCATGCCCAAAGTCAGATACGCGAGACTGGGTGGTCAGTCGATTTCTGTCCAAACAGCACGGTCCTGGAATGCCCTGCCGCTTTCTTTGTGATCATCAGCCACATTAGCCGGATTCAAGAAAGGGTTAAAAACCCATCTTTTTAATCTCAGTATTTAGTTCTCTCTTCTTTTCTTTTGGATTGGGTCTGTTTAATGCTTATATATCGCGCCAGGATACTCTGTAGTAGCAGAGCGCGTAATAAAATGTTTTATAACATAACATATCATAACATAACAATTGTTAACACATTTGTTCTGGTTCTTTCAGTTGAAAAAGTCCTGGGTTTTGGAGCAAGGACATGGCTATGATGTCCTGATAGCTATTAGGAAGCAAATCACAACTTGCTTAAAAGTTACAATCACAGAGGTGAAAATTGAGAGTTCCATTAACAATAGTCAGTGGTAACATGTGGGCTATTTATTTTCCTAGAGTTCCACTTATATTTTGTGTGATTTTCTGAAGTTGAGAAATTCACAAATAATTCTAGATATACTACTGCCTTTGTGCGATAGTCACAAAGTTACAGAAGTTCCAACAGGTGTACCCATTTTTTCGTGCAAAATGTAACAGGTCCTTCGGTATGACTGTCACAGCAGGAGGCAATATAAAAACGAAGGAGAAGCCTCCTATTTCTTTGATAACATAGGGGCATATTATCAAGAACAGCGTTAAAATTATTGCCGCTTTAGCGGCAGAAAACTGCCGCTAAAGCGGCGATAATGGGCTTGATAATATGCCCTGGAGAATTCCAATAGAATCCCATGTTCACACCAGAACATGGGCTACTATTGGAATTCTCAAGGGCATATTATCAAGCCCATTATCGCCGATTTAGAGGCAGTTTTCTGCCGCTAAACCAGCGATAATTTTTAACTCCGTTCTTGATAATATGCCCCATAGTCTCTTTCACAATCTGAAAAAATTCCACAAACGTTCATGAGCGGAGTAGGCTGCAGTTAAGAGCACTGCAATATTCAAAGAAGTGACTGCACCACTTTTTACAGTCCATTGACACGTACTTTAAATTCTAGCCTCATCAGCCTATCCCACAGTTGCAAGTGCCAGGGGATTGACTACATTTGGGGGTGACTGCTCCTGAGCATTTCTCCCTCCCTTGGTAATTTTTCCACTTAGCTCTCATCCTTTCCACATGTGTAGAGTTCTATAACATACACATTTTCTGTTTTCCAATGGGTAGCCTTCCTCAGTACATACATTTATTCAGAGAGCCTTCTTTACACTTAATAACAAAGCTTACAGCATGAACATCAGATATTCGCAGACGGCCCTTTTCCAAGCACACATTGTATGATGTGTCATGTTAAAAGGAATGGGTGAACATTAATAATGACTAAAACCCTGATTTCAAGCCTTTAGCTTAAATATAATCCCTGTGCAGATGGAAGTTTGCACAGGGATGAGAATAGCAGGTTATGTGATATTTATCACCCCTCACAATTTTCCTCTGTTAAATTTAGGCAAATCAAACCTTCTAAAATTTGTTTGAGGGAGAACGTAGAAAAGGCACAACATGCAGAATTCCGAGTGGCATTTTCAAGTTGAAAACTCAGATTAGATGGTATTTAAAACATACATCACTCTCTGTGTAAATACAAACCCTTTCCACACAGCTTGGATTCCGGGTCTCAGAGTGTCCTCAACTACTGTTAATGAATGGGTTTTCCCTGGCATTGTCACTGATGTCTATAATCTTAATTGTACTTTATTTATGTATTTATTTAGTTAAACTCTGGAGCAATCAGGCCAACTAAATTATTGTCTAGCAAACAGTGCTAATCGCCTCACAATATTGAATGATGTCCAAATATATGCAAATTATAGCACAACAAATGGAATTCAAATATTACTAAACAGGCAAAACATCATATTATAGCTAAAAAAACAACCACTTAAAATTCCAGAAGTGTAGTACGATATTATTATGTTTTTGTTTATCTCAAAAAAATAAAAAATCTGAAAATCAGCTGCCATTTTCATGGTGTCTGGTAAAACCGTCTGCAGCTGATTGTTAAGTAAGACGCAGCAGAGCCGGCTTTGCAAACGTTGTGAATTCGGCCTGAAATTTAATTGGCCCTGGAACACGTATCAGTCTGTCAATTCCACTCACCTAAATTAAATATAACTTAAGCATCTTGAACAATATTAATCAGCAAATTAGTTATCGGGACTTTCTCACATGGTAATAAAAAGTTGTAGGTTCCCAGAAAACTCTCGGGGCTAGGTTTGCGTGAGATCCCACCAAGGACACAATTAAAAAGTTGTTCTACATTTGCATTGCTGACAGTCGTCAAGAAACAGGCCTAAAACTTTGCATGCCATTGTTTCTCCAGAAGAGCAATTAATATCTATTCCCTGATGACGGAGGGAAAGGAACCAAGGACTCCCTTTGGGTGTTCTGGGGGGAGAAAGGAAACTGGAGCAGACATTAAATATGCAAAATACCATTAGGGGTGATTAAAGATTAATTCACTGTCACCGGCAGGATTTAGGGTCATTTCAGGTCATGACATTCGTTGCATTTATTTTGATCATTGTTTTTATTTCATTAGCATTTTTGATGCAATTCTGCATTATGCAGTACAAGGCCGCAAGATTCATTGACGATGAGGAACTATGGCAATGTGCTGTACTAGGAAAGGGCTCTTCATCTGCTAGAGTAGCAGGTCCATGGGTAACCTTCCATGTCAAAACTGGCAAGTAAGATCACCGCAGTGTGAATACGCAGAGGTCGAGTGGCGACCTCGCCTGACAAATCCTCCAACTATGCATTCTGCACAGGGACACTCGACGTCCAGTGGTGACCTCCTATGTCAAAGCTGGTAAATATGCATACTGCACTGTGGACACTCAGAGGTCGAGTGGCAACTTTCCCTGATACATCTTCTAAAATATGCATCCTTCAAAGTGAACCCTCAGATATCCAATCACGACCTCCCCTGGCAAAACTGTTAAATATGCATACTGTAATGTGAGCACACCCTGCTTCAATGGAAAACTCCACTGACTAATCTGCTAACTCTTTACTGTGTAAAAGAAAAACAGAGGCATAAGCTATTGATAAAGCATATTTAAGATTTAGTGAAAAATAATGCTGGTTATAATAAAGGTGCAGAATTTACATGCAAGCTTTGACGAAGATAAGGTCATTTAAATACATATAACTGCAGACTATCTTATTTATGTATGCTAGGCCCCACAATTATTGAAGTAGCATTGCCCGAAAGCTGGTGAAAAACAAGCTTGAACAGAGAATGTTGTATAGCCATAAAAGTTAACTTCTGACCGCTACATCAGCAAAAATCTTTTTCATCATTAAAACGTTGCTCATGTAGTTTCAACTACTTCCATGGAATGTTTCTATATATGCAAGAACTACTGTCAACATATGATTAAATGAGTTTTCAAATGCCTCTACTTTATGCAGGGGCTCTTAAGTGTCTGTGAAAGGTTTTCAAAGGTAGGCAGCTCTAACCCATCCTATGGTGCCATGTCATCTCTACACCCCTGCTCCAACATTCCTGTACACCATTCTGGGATATTTAAACATGGCAGCTAAAAGTTGTCAATGTAAGGCTTTCCCTCTGAGTCTAAGCTCCGACCCCAACTGACACAACTTCCTCATCCCTTCAAAGAAGAGCCCCTCCTGTGTATTAGCTCCAAGAGTCTGGCTTTTTACTCCTTTATTTCAATGGGCTTGGTTTTGCACAGGCCAAGTGCAGTGTGAAGAGTTAATTAGGACCTGAGGATTTTTTCCTAACTTCTTCCTTTCTCAAGAACTCAGCCAAGCACTGTTAAATAATTCTATAGACCTTTGAACCTCCTCCTGGCCAGCAGAGTAATAACTGTGCTCATTATTTGGGACAAAGGCCTGGAATCTGACAATGAGCTGAGCCAGGGTAACATGACAATCCTCCAAGTACCATAAGGAGTACAGTAATCACAAAAGTGAATTCAGATCTGCGCCATGGTCTCTCTAGGCCAATGTAGAGCAAAACTTTGCTGTAGTGCAGATTTCATACATAATGTGTAATGCAATTTAGCACTACAGGCTTTATCCGTAATCATTACCAATGTGCACTATGAATGCCCAGTCACATTATGAGGTCTTCAATGGGTTATCACTAATCTCTGAGGAGTGCCTTCTGTAACAGGCTACCTCTGCACAAATATCAGGATAAGCTGGATGTGGACCTTATCTTAAAAGGTGGTTACTGGCGGTTAGCACTGTCAGTCTATTTCCACAGGACTTACCATGAGTAAAGTCCAAAACCGGGTATTCCAAAATCAAAAAATTCAAGAACATTAAATGGGCAGAACCCACTTCCAAAATACCCTGAAATAGTTAATCAATACTAGTCCATAATATTTCAGCGAGATTGCTAGCGGGTGCTGAAAAGTGATGTGCTGTTTCTTGTGATTTAACTTCAAAACTGTTGTATATGTTATTTGGAAATTAGATCGATGTTGGCTATCTCTAGTACTATTTATTGTGTAGATTACTTAAAACCAAAACAATATAAAACATTAAAAAGGCATATTAGGCTAAGAAAATAAAGAAGAATGATGGGTCCGTGCAGTGGCTGGCATGTGGTGCCCAAATGTAACATTCAAGGTATGAGACGGTTTAAATATAAGATATTTGAATATTTAAAAACTATGATAAGAAAGCTAATTTCAATTATTTAAACAAGAAATAAAAAATAATTATAATTTTTTTTAAGTCAACCGCAAAGTAAAGTAAACGCATGAAAGAAGTTAAGGCTCAAATGCAAGGAGGTCCAACATTACTATACTTAATGTCCGAAGTGCCAAAGCTAAAAAATGTCAATCCTCTAACATCTCTTTGCTTAATTGTGTGTTTTTAAGAAGGTTCTGCACAGCTTTGAAAAATTTGCCAATTTTTGCCAGTTCAAGTGGAACCATGGTACTAAAAATCCAGTTCATTGCGTTATTGCATGTTCTTATACAATGTGTTAGAAAGAGCGGCTTTAATAATGTTCGCCGGGGCACAAGCAATGTCGGGCAATTGCAGAGTAGATGTAAAAAGGTTTTGGTTTTGTAGCCACAAAGTCTACACTTGACTATCTTGGAAAGCATTGGCCAGTTAGGGTTGAAGTCTTTAATGTGTAAAGCCAACATCCTTGCTGCCAGAATTTGGGGCAGACAGGCTTTTCCAATAGTGCAATTGAGATATGATTGGGTCTGAAGACCAACTTGGCTATTGTTATTGTATGATAGTACCAATACCCTTTGTGGCGGGGTGGACTTCATGTTTTTTAAGTCTGCAGACTTCGAGAGGAATGTGATCTGTTTTTTGAATATGCTTTTTACTGCAGTATGCGTTAGTAGTGAGGTATTCAAGATAGACAGGTCGATGAGAATAGTGGCTGCCGCCGTTGTTAGGTAGGTGGACCACGGGTTATTATTGGTCTTGAATATGTTTTGCAGAATACATTTCAGGGTGCCTGGCCTCGCCCTGATGCATCAGTGGAAGTACTTTATAAAAGACCCCATGCTGGACCATGTGATGCCCTCCAGGCCAAATTCAAGCCTCACCAAGGATCCCCTGATGTAATAAGGCAATTTAAACACTCTTTTTTAGACCTTTAGATGTAGTTTTTCGATGGTTTTAGTGAATTGGCCTGGGAAGACCTAACTGCCATAGGTAAGTGCAGATGGTAATACAGCCCTAAGTACTTTTCTAATTGGGGCTGAGGTGGGACTTTCAAGGGTTGTATGTAATTGGCAGAGTCTAGTTGGTATCAGTGCCGCCTTATCCTTTAGGTGGCACTTGTGTACTGTAGGTGCGCCATTTGCGGAGAACCATGTACCCAGGTAGTTCTAGGATTTGGCTCCTAAGATTTTTAGATGGCCCAATGACCAGTTGCCACTTGAGTATTTTTGCGAACTTCCAAAGGATAGCACCTTTGTTTTTGAAGTGTTTACTATCATTTTGTTTGCTTTGTCATATTGGTGCAATGAATTTAATGCTCTCTGTAGACCTATTTTTAACTTGACTAACAGAACTATGTCATCCGCGTACCGCAGTATTGTGATCTTAGTGTTGCCTATTTTTGGAGGGATTAAGTTTGCATTGTTGAGAGCCCTGTACATGTCTGCCGTGTACAGATTAAACAACATGGGTGCAAGGACGCACCCTTGTTTTAGCCCTTAGTTGGTGGGGATCTTCCTGGTCAGCGTAGTATCTGACAGCTTGACTCTCACTCAAGTGGAGGAATGTAAAGAAATGATGGCGTTAAGAACTGCTTGGAATTCCCCACACCTGGAGTTTTCTCCATAAGATACCTCTGTCCACTAGGTCAAATGCTGACAAATGGTCTGCAAAGCATGCGTAAAGGACTGAAGATTTCTGTCTAATTGTATGGTGGGCAAGATAAGATAGGGTAATTATGTTGTCCAATGCGGAGGAGTTGGGTCGAAAGCCTGTTTGGCAGAATAGAATAATTTCATTTGTTGTTGCCCAAGTCTCCAACTCATTTAGAAGTGTTCCTGCGTAGATCTTGGCCTCAATATCCAATAGGGCTATTAGACGGTAGTTAATAGGATTCTGTCTGTCCCCCTTTTTAAATATTGGGTGCAATATTGAACCTCTCCAACTGTCGGGCACTTGATGGAACTTGGCACAGGTGGTGAACAATGGGGAGAGTATTGCAGGCCATAAGGCTAAATCTTCTTTAAATAATTGAGCCAAGAGACCATTTGGGCCAGGTGTGCCTGAGGCTCTTATTTTACATAGTGCTTTTTGAATGCTGTTATTTGTATATATGGCGACTCAGTGTTTTGTGCCATCAGAAGACTCTAGATGTTCAAACTGGAAGATTATAGAATGATCGACTACGTATAGTTTTTTTACTTGCGAGGACCACAGGGCTTCATTGATGGTGTTGCTCCTTGCAACTTCCTGTCGTGTTTTGGTTTTGATATTTCTCCATAAGTCAGTCTGGTTTTGCTTGCTCATTATAGAGTAGATATATAGCCTTTCCTTTTTCCTCTGCTTGTTTTTCTCTTGCCAAATCAATTGTTTATGTTGTTTTCTTGCGACTTGAAGTTCCAATAAAAGCACGGCGTTGACTTGTTCATTCCGGGTTGTATTGCGTGCCGACGTCAGCTTTTGAATGCGCCGGGAGCTAGTCAGTATAGGTTGATTTTTATTAGAGGATTTTAACTGCTGGTGCCCTCGACCTGTGCGGGAGTTCATTGTTTCGTGGATGCCCCTGTTTATAGATCCCCAATGCTTTAGTTAGTATTCTCCAGTTTGGGCCTGCAGGGACTGTCCTGTGTTGGCTTTCCATAATGCTAGTTCCCGAAGGTTGACATTTCCCCATTTTATTCTCCGAATTAGGTGTGCTGATTCGTCGTTACAAGAGGTGCCCAAAGCTTTATGTCTTTTACATTTGGGTAAGTGAAGATTAAATGTTGTGCGAAGAGAAAGGTGGTCACTGTCGTTTGTAGGATGTACATCAAAGCTCACAAGATTGTTCATGAGTTTTTCAGAGGCAAACACGTAGTCAATAGTGCTTATCCCCCTAAAGGTTTTTATAGTCTGAGTTGGTACTTCAAAGTTATTAGCTATGGACTGTGCAGATTTTAGCCCATGTTTACTTAAGGTTTTGTTTATTTGAGTACTTAGGGGATTTGAGGCTGGACTAACTTTGTCAGATATTCCTACGTGTGTCAAATTAAAATCTCCGCAGATTATTATTTCATGATTAGAGTGATCGCAGAGAATTTGATCCAAGTTATCACTCAGCTGGCTTAGCCTTGTGGCTCGTGATGGTCCAAAGCTATCAAAATTAACATTGATCAGGAGGATCTTAATTTGTTGCACGAATGTCTTATAGCTATGCAGTATGAGTGCTTGAAGCATCTTGTCTTGAGTTGGAATTGGATGTGTTGTTAGTTTCATGTTAAGATTAAGGTATATTGACAAGCCACCGGAGGGTCTCCAAAAGATGTTTTTTTTTATTGCTACTTGATGGACCCCTTGGAAGCCGGCAATTGTTATTGGAGTTAGAGTCCATGTTTCTTGGAAACAGAGGATGTCCAATACCATAAGTAGTGATTTTGCTGTGTTTAAGCCTAAAATTCTTGTTAACCCAGCAACGTTCCATGTCAGAAGATTTATATAATGATGTGGCTCTTCTGTGCTCATCGCACTGCTAGGTATTAACTGTGGCTTCGCTAAACTAGAAAAAGGGCGCCTGAATCCAGTTGGGTTGTTGTTCTACCCTAATGGGGCCTATAGCTGTTTTCCTGATCAGGCACTTTGTTGATGAGCAGGTGCAAGCGATTTGTAAAGTGTCTGTCCGTAAGGGACGAAATGAGTGCCCAGTTCCCCTTAATATACTACAGGGGTGGGCGTTTGGGTTGGCTGAGTCAAATAACTTTTTAGTGGAGCTGGGTATTTGGGCGCTTACATTTTTTGAACTCCTATGCCCCATTCTTCTAAAATGGCCTTACAGTTTAATATATCTTCCACCATTTGGTTTGTCTTTAATGTTAAGAATGTGGCTTCCCTCCCGTTGCGACACTCTGGGATGGATTTAAATTCCACACTCAGAATCTCCACCGGCGTTATCTTTGACTGAATGGGAGTTGCCTGGAACAGTCTTAGTATGTTTGATGGATTCAATACATCGTGGCTCCCTTCCAAAGAATAGTGCAGAATGAGGGCCAGCTTGGATGGTCGATCCTCACCTGGGCTCTTTTTAAGTTGACCTTAGTTATGAGGATGGGCAAAGATAAGATGGTCATTGGTGAATAGTCTGATTTGATCCCTCCCTGGCGATAGTCTTTGTGGATCCATGCTATTTATCGCAGGTGACGCAGCTAGTCCTGGGAGATGGAGCGCACTCTGCATTTGAGTAGAAGGAGCTGAGGGTCGTGATATTGGACTTTGGACCATAATGGAACTTAGTTTGTTCTTAGGTGAAGAGAGAGCCAATGTTGCTGTAATTACAGGTGGAGGAACAGTTAATTGACCTAGTTGTAGGTCTTTTAGCTTATTGCAACTATTACTAGGCTGAGTTTCCTTCTGGTTTTTCTTAAGTGAGGGTGTTCCTGGTTGGTGTGCTCCTGGTTCAATGAGTTCTGTAACTGAATTTTGTACCGTGATAGAAACTGTATTTGGTTTGGATGGACCCTGTGATGAAACCAAAGCTGCGTAGGATGGAGTAACAGGTGCTTGGGCAGATCGTGGTGCATTCTTCATTTTTCCACTACTTTTAAACAGTGGATATACATTGAGCAATTTGCTGTCTAGTTTTACTGGTTTGACTGAAGGCTGGTTCGAAGAGCGTTCTCTCACTGCTTTGTTTCTCGGCCTTTTTTAGTCTTTTTTTGGCTCTTTGTGATAGGACAGAAGACCAGTTATTGTCCGCGGTTGGGATTTTCCCATTTTGATTGCCTGGCAATTTTTTGGCCAATTCTTGCGATGTGGAGGGTAGAGTGTCCCCCTGACAGTCAGATCCTGCCAAGGTGTACAATGATGATTCTGTAAGAGCTTTCTTTGATGGCATTGCACCTGGCTGTGGGGTTTCCCTGTTGGCTACCTCCGGAGAAGTAGTTACTCGTTCCGGGAATTGTCCGGTTTCCTTCCCTTTAGGTGTTTGATCAGGCCTGCCGACGGTGCTACTTACTTGTTGTTGTAGGGCCAATTTTATGTCCATTTTCATTAGATTAAGAACATCAGGCATTGTGCATAATTTCTCCGCAATCTGGTGGCATGAGCATGATGCACAAGGGGATTCTTTTCCTTCGAAATTTTTTAGCCTCTCCTGCAAGGAGCTGAAGTTTTCCTCAATCTTTGATATCGAGATGGCCAAGGTTTGAAATAGGCCAAGTTGGAGTTCCAATTTGTCAGATTGCCATGTCAGGTCATTTACTGTGTTGGCTAAGGTGGCATTTATGGAGGCCAATAGAGAGTCTTGTTCTGTGTTATTTTTTATTTTTTTAGTGGCCGATAGTATTAGGCTATCAACGATGCTCGCGCTCTAATTAGAGATTTGGGCAGCTGAAAGTTGGAGCTCGTGTTGCTCTGATATTTTACCAGTCGTGGTGTAAGTTGTAGTATCATTGACCTTGACCTCATTGCAAAGAAGAGCCCCCGGATGGTCCTGACCAGTATCAGATCCCCCGTGGCTACCTTTTTGAGGTTTGTGGCCTGCTTGGTCAGTTATTCCAGTGTAACAGCTTACTCTGCCATATTGTCCTGTGCATCTTGTTCTTCTGCCCCTGGGCAGTGGATCTGAGCAGTTGTGGTTATGCAGTTTGGTTTGAGATGGGGTTGTGCTTTAAACTGGCAATTGGTAGCGGTTGAGAGACTAGTTGTGAGGCAGATGCAGTTTTCACCTCTTTGGTCTGTTTCCATCAATCTAGGTGATAGATCAGTATCTGCCAGGAAACTATCTGGAAGGCATCCCGAGGATATGTCAATTACTGTACAGTTTATTGATTGTTGGAGCGCCTGTTTGTAATTACTGTTAGTTCTGGGAGACGGGGTTATAAACGATATTATATCAACCATGGGGGCAGGGGTGGCTACCAAGCCTCCGTTGGGTTCCTTTTTCCTGGGTGTGTCTAAGAAGTCAAAGTATACTGACTGGGGAGACTTTTTTAAAAAGTAATCTGTTATTGATTTTTTTCCTTTTGACTTCTGAGATACTTCTGCTGCTCTTGTAGCTGGCCCTTTTGCTGTCCATGTGGGCCCTGGCTCTTGATATGTGTTTGAGTTTTGGTGTTAGTGTTGTTACACTGACTTGTCTTTGATAGACTTTGAAGCTACGAAGATCTCCGAGGTCGAGTGATTTGTCTTATTCTGATTGAGATTAGACTCTGCACCATGAGAGGAGGGCATGCAAGATACATCACGCGTTGTCGTTAGCTCTTCAGTTGTTTTGATTGATTTTTGACTTAGCCTATGTGACTTGGGTTTTTGCTTCTTCCTTTTTTCCATGGCTGTGGCGCAGCGTTGGTGAAATATTCTATGTGATAATTTCCATCCTTGAAGGAAGGGGTATGGCCTCCTGGTGGCTTCATGATTGAGGACCTTAGCTGAGCTGTATGAGTAGCGGTTTCTCTTGGTGAGCTGTTCCTCGGGGGAAGCCATTTAGAGAAGTCGTGAAAAGGTTTCACTTAGTGTAACTGTGAAAGGGCTGCAGGAGCAGATGTGGTTATGGCTGTGTTTGTGGCGGTAGTTTGGGTAGGAGATGAGACTTCAATTGCAGTGGCTATGGCTGGCGAAATTTGATTTAGTTTGATTTAGTTGCACCGCCACAGCAACTAGTAAGCCACTCCACACAAGGGAAAAGGAGTAGAAGCAAAAAAAAAAAAAGAAAAGCGTTCACCCAGTTGGAAAATCCTACTTTTGTCCTTTTTTCCTTTTCCTTTATCTGATGTTTGCAGGTAGGCCGGTCGCCCTTCACACTGTTTTCACGGTTTATTACCTGAAATATTCCAATTTAGTCTGCCCATGGGGCTGCATTCCCCACCAGCAGTACTCTGGTCCCTGTGCTGAGCCTGGCGGCCAGCTACCAGGCACAAGCAATCTCGAGGCGTTCTTGGGACAGGAAGATATGGCAAAATAATGGCAAGGCAAGGCAGATGCAGGACAAGCCTCGGCCCCTCGGTCCCTCAGATCAAGCCCTGCTTGAGGCGAGGAAAGGAAAAACCGCTAGCGAGGGACCACACCCACAGTTTCTAGTCAGCCGCCTCTGCCTCGTGCGGCTGGGTCGGGTGGAGCCGAGGCTCTGAAGCCCTCTGCTAGCTCGTGCCGCCGATTACCTGGCTGATTACCTGGCTGAGCCTTAACCGCGCTCTTCAGCCGCAAGGGCCCCCCCGCAGTTCTTAAATCGTTAGTGAGTTTAGCGGCGGTTACGGGCAGGCGGCGGGTAGCGGAGGGCAGAGGGCGGTTAATCTCCATGAGGCTCCGTGAGGCTCCTGCGCTCCTCCTCTGCTCCGCACCGCTCAGCTGTAAGGTCTCGTGACTCGTCTCATGGCATCCGCAGCACAATCAATGTTGGCTATCCTTTTCTTCACAAAACAACTTAGTTTGAAAGTTCCTATTCTAAAGGAAAAGCCATATGCATAAAACCTTGTGCATTACACCCATTGAAGGCAGTACTCATGAGAATTACAATAATTTAAGCAAAGAAAGACGTTACTGCTATTCTAACACTTGCTATGCCAGTGGGCTAGGAGCACACTACATTCACCCTTTAATTTGAAGGGCATGGACTGCAATGCCAATGAAACAATGAGTTGCAATGAACAAGAAGAGACTATTGTCCACTAATTTTTGGATCGTAAGTCACTAATAATTGATGACTTGGCATCAGTCTATCGTCTTCTTAGCTCCACCCTGATTTAATATTCATAGTTCTCTGCAGGCAGACCTAAAATCTTTTCACATGAACAAGTTTCTCAATGTTTGTTCAATGGACTTGAAAAATTGCATTCTTGTCTCATTGTGGCACTTGCATCAGTCAACAGATTGGGATTGTTCTAATATTTTGACATCAATTAAAGATTAAAAAGTCTACATTAGCCCAGACTGGCTATTGGAACTGGCCCTTTCTGCAGAGTCATCCCCAATCATCTTGTCTTTCTCTTCCTGTTTTTGCTGAATTCATTTTTATTGGTCTTATGACTGTGCAATTTATCACAGCTAGCCAGTGACAAGGCTCTTGTGCTCTATCCTCTAAAATGGTAATATTGCTTATTGTAAAGTGGCATATTTAATTTGCTTATAAGCCCCTAGTAAAGTGGTACTACATGTACCCAGGGCTGGTAAATTACATCCTACTAGTGGGCCTGCAGCACTGATTGTGCCAACCACTTAAGTAGCCCTTTAAGCATATCTCAAGTCTGCCATTCTAGATCCAATGTGTGCAGTTTTAAACTGCTATTTTTACCTGCCCAAAAAAACCTTTTGCCAGGTTCAAACCTTCCTTTTTAATATGTAAATGTCACACCTAGGGTAGGCCGTGGGCAGCCCAGAGGGCAGTGTGCAATGTATTTAGAAAGTGAAGTTAATGTATGACCTTTTGTACAAGTAATTTCCTAATGGGAAGAGGTAACCCATTAATTTTTGATGTCTTTGAAATCGCAGTTTAAAATCCTAACTTATGGTAAAGCTGAATTTAAATTGCAATTCTGAGAATGCCACTTTTAGAAATTTGGCATTTTCATGCCTTGGCCATTTTGTGCCACAGCCTGCTCTGGGTCACATGAGAGAGTGTTGCTGACAGTTGGGCTTTGTGTATTTTTCCTAGACAGTCACAAACAATGGGAGATTAGGTGTGCCTGGATGGGCCATCATTGGTAGGATGGGAAGGAGAAGCTGGCCGCAGCCACACTCACACTTGAATTGGATGTGTCCTGTCACCAAACATAGGGCTGCATGCTCCCTGTAATTAGTCTGGAGCCAAGGCAGGGAAGAATGGCATCCCTGCACTTCAAAGACTTGCCTCTAGAAGCTTATCCCCACTTCAAAGGCACAACTGTGTAGCAAAGAAGGTCCTCAGACACCAACACTTCAGTACACTTCTGGACCTATGGATACTCTGCCAGGAGGAGAGATTGCTGTGCTTCTGAAGGACTGCCACTCTGCTGGACTGCCACTGTGCTGGAGTCCTGCTTTGCTGTGTCGCCTGCTGCCTGCCGCTCTCTTGCCATGGAGAGAAGTAGTGGACCTGTATCTCTTGAACACAGAGTGACTTCAAGGACTAATTGGCTGGCCTCCTGATCTGAAGCCTCAGAGACATAAAATGCTTCCAACAGCCCTCCAAATGGACTCTGTCATCTGTGAGTCCAAACGGTCAAGTGGTACCACCCTAGTTCTGAACTCTTGGATGTGGGCTTAAGGTGCTTTGCCAGCCTCTGTGGCTCTAGCGGAACCAATGAATCTCCTCTGCTGCACGTCACAACCAGGAGCAGAACCGATGCATCTCTGCTGCTGCATGGACTGGACCAATCTCAAAGACCTGCATTGTCGCCATGACATGTAATGCCTTCAGAATCACCACTTTGCAACACATCCGTTGTGCAGGCCCTTGCAACTCTCTTCGATGATAGCCTCAAAGACGACACCAGACTCTGCAACGCAGCCTCGCAGCTCTTACCAATGCATCGCCCTGACTGTGCGCTGCATCCTCAATGCTGGACTTCACATCGCAAGTCCCATCTACAGGATCCTAGACTATAACTCAGGCCCTCATATCGCAGGCTTAGCGCATCACAGAACTGACACACCGCTTCGGCAGCACGACGCATCTTCAACATGGATGTTCGCAACACTCTGTAAACCAAGATTAAAGGTACTCTGTTCAGTAGATCTAACTAGGTCCCTGTCACGCAGCCCGCACTCAATCACGGTCAGCCTGAACTTATGACTTTCTCCTAGTCCGGTGTGACCAAATAGCCAAAATATTTTGCTTTGGGCCTTATGGTGCTATTTTCTCTAAAAACTTGAAAATTCAATATCTTCTGTTCTACTAATTGGATTTTTGTTGTTTGGTTTTGTTTTATTTATTAAATTAAGCTCTATTTTTCAAACCTGGTGTGAAATCCTTTTTGTGTGGTGTTTTCACTGTTTTACTGTTTGAAGTGTTGTACAAATCTTTTACACTAAGTTAAGCCTTTCTGCTCTGATCCAAGCTACCTAGTGTGTGAGCACAGGTTAATTTGGGGTTTGTTTGTGCCGTGCCCTGACTAAGATTGTGGTTGCTGCTTGATCAGGGCCCACTCACCAGTCACCCAGTAACTCAATTTCTATCACTAGGTCTCTTGAGCTGAGTCTGGTTGCTTAGTGCAATAATTCATCCACTGTATGGGCCTGTGTTTGACCTTATGATCATAGTTTCAAATCCAGGCAGGCTCAGTCAGTCTTTCATCTTTCTGAGGTCAATTAAATGAGTACCATTAAGTTGGGTAACAATAAACATCTGCTATTCAGCACCAAGATGCCCACGGGTGAACACGCACTTTACAAATATATGTTATGCTAAATGTAAAGAAAAAGATACAAAGTTTATATTCACAATCAATTTCGCTCTTCACTTGAAAAACCTTTGCAAATAGCTTTCAAAATGCCATGTGTGTACACTCCATTCAGACAGTGCACCTGTTGATGGAATGATCCATGAAGTGGCCGTGCTTTTTGTCGTTCAAGCATCAGTTCTGTCATAGAAGAACACAAAGTAGTGCCCATGTATTCAGTAGTCCTTTCCCCCAGTACTTCCTCACAGGGCATAATACATTTTATATTACGACAGTGCCACACGTGGCAGTGATGCCGTTAGCAATATGGTCTAGCCGCTCTCCACCCTCTCCCCAACTGCAAAGTTTAGCTGAAAGCAGATGAGGCTAAAATATCAGAAATATGAACAACTATTTCGGGTACTGCTTCTAAAGTACCCGTTGTTGTAATCTACCGGAAAGTGAGTAACATTTAAATTACTCTTGAGAAATTCACAACTCAGGTGAAATTTCACATAACGTGAATTTTCGTATTTTTCAGTGTAAGGAGATTGGTATGTGCATACAATATCTAAGTGAGAGATGATTTTTGCTTGAACCAGTCTCCTGCCAGTATCATCTGTGACTTTTTAAGTAAATTAGGCTTTCCTGTCAAAAGTGTCACATTAGATGCCAGCAAACCACATTTAACACTTAGAGCATATTTTTGTGCAATTTTGATATATGTCAAAAAAAGATTGAGCAATTTCACACAAACTTGAAAAGCACATTTTAGTCAATTACTGCTTCGGGGACCAAAATAACTTACTTGAACCTATCTTGTCTTATTATCTAGGAACAGTATATCTGAAACAATGAGAATCTGGTTGAATTAACTGTTTGACCCGCTCTTTATGTAAAGCTTACACATCACATCCATATGAGACATAATCGGTCAATAATTAAGTGGGCATAACTATAACAATGATAAAAATGCTGAAGGTTTGCCATTGTCTTGACTGTGAGCAATCCAGACTGGCATGGTGTTCTGAATTCAGTAAGTAGGCTGCAGCAGACGATGGAGCTTTTAACAATCGTAAATAGGCATAAAGAAAATGTGCCTGTAAGCAAAAATGTTGAAACCCTCTTAACCAGCGGCGTGGGAGGCTCACCTTTTAAGTAATCCAATCAGTGTTTGTATGCATGTCTGCCGCGCGCTTAAATTTATCTACCTATAGATACCGTTTTCATGCAGGGCAGCCACAAAGACTTTAAGCAGATTAAAGCTCACATCCCTCACTTTCAAACACGCTACTCACCTTCGCACTGCCTTACTTTGCAAAACACATTTGAATATGGGGCGGGAGCGGGGGCTATGGAAATAAAAGTCTCTTCCTTTTACATGGTCAGCGACTAGCTGCCGCCTCCCCCCCAATCCGGCACCCAACACCCAGGAACGTGGACACGAGACGTGTTTTACTTTTTGGAAGGCGGGCGCTAGTCGCCCGGCCGTATTTATTAAAGTATGAAATTAAAAAAGGTTTTAATTGCATAATCAACAATGAATACAAAAATCAGCAGGACATTCAGTTATACAATTGTTATCAACAAGTTTGAGAGCCTGACCTTAACAAAACTCTAATACATGTTGTTCCTAGCTTAAACTAAACATCCTACACTTGATTTTTGTACATTTCTGGCCATATGGCAGGGTCACTACCGGTGTCAGGTCCTACAAGCTGCGCCTCCCCCCTAGAAGTGCGCATGCGCAGTGTTACCCCGGGAGTTGCCCGGTCTACGCCCTAAACTCCATTTACCCACTAAAGGAGGGCCCTTACTCTGCGCCGGTGGCGTCATGAGTCCACGCGCGCGGGGTGGCTACCAGCCTAAGGAAAGCGTGAACTACTCCTACCCGCGCTCCTTTGCATATTACCTTGCCCCTGGAGTACTGGGAGTGGCCCGCAGGCCCCTCCCCCGGGCGGGAACCTCCATAGGATGATGCCCGCCCCCTCAGACCTCAAATATGTGCTCACCGATAATGACCTTACCGCATGCCCCATACCTAATAAATACGACGACCTATGGAAAAAATTCTAAAGGACAGCTACACTGGCTAATAAATAACAGTATCAACGTATAGCTAAAAGGGAAAAAAGGCCTAACGACACATGGCATTAAATTACAATTCGGTTCACTCATGTTTCTCAAAATAACAATATCAACGTATAGCTATAAAGGGAAAAAAGGCCTAAAGACACATAGCTTCAAATACAGCTCACTTCACACATCTTTTTGCTACAAAGGGGAAAAAATTCCTAAACAACAGATCACAAAAATACACCAACAGCCTACTCTCTCCCGTGGTCCGTACCTTCGAAACTTATCATTAAACCGGACATAACACTGCTTAAAACTTTGTACCAAGGGATGGTGGGTGGGAAAACAAAGAAGCCCCGAACGCGGGGCACAACGTTCAGCGAGGGAGCGTCCAGGGACAAGGGGGTCTCCTGGGCGCTCCCTACCTCTTATTCCCGAGGGGCCGGATGGCCCCTCCTATCGCCCGCCCCCCCTGACCCGGAACCACTACATTGAATCCGGGTCAGGAGGGCCGCCGGCCAATCGGCGGTGGGCCGCACCCCCAGGGCACGCCCCCACCGTCGAATGACCACGAGGGGAAAGGGGGGGCGACGGTCGCCGCGCCGCCATGCGTGCGGGGGGGCCGAGGGCCCCCCCTTTTCACATGGTCAGCGACTAGCTGCCGCCTCCCCCCCAATCCGGCACCCAACACCCAGGAACGTGGACACGAGACGTGTTTTACTTTTTGGAAGGCGGGCGCTAGTCGCCCGGCCGTATTTATTAAAGTATGAAATTAAAAAAGGTTTTAATTGCATAATCAACAATGAATACAAAAATCAGCAGGACATTCAGTTATACAATTGTTATCAACAAGTTTGAGAGCCTGACCTTAACAAAACTCTAATACATGTTGTTCCTAGCTTAAACTAAACATCCTACACTTGATTTTTGTACATTTCTGGCCATATGGCAGGGTCACTACCGGTGTCAGGTCCTACAAGCTGCGCCTCCCCCCTAGAAGTGCGCATGCGCAGTGTTACCCCGGGAGTTGCCCGGTCTACGCCCTAAACTCCATTTACCCACTAAAGGAGGGCCCTTACTCTGCGCCGGTGGCGTCATGAGTCCACGCGCGCGGGGTGGCTACCAGCCTAAGGAAAGCGTGAACTACTCCTACCCGCGCTCCTTTGCATATTACCTTGCCCCTGGAGTACTGGGAGTGGCCCGCAGGCCCCTCCCCCCGGGCGGGAACCTCCATAGGATGATGCCGCCCCCTCAGACCTCAAATATGTGCTCACCGATAATGACCTTACCGCCACAGGCCAGCATTGTTAACCGACGATCTGGCCTCCCCCTCTAGCCCCTGCCTAAGGACACCCTCCTCCTCTCAAAGCCCTCTAGCCAAGCCCAGATATTGTCAGACCATAGTACATTACCCTCCTCTGTCAAATGAACCCCGTCCTTCAAGTAATACTTGTGACCCCAGATGCACCCATGAGGTATTGACTGTAACAAGGGGGTTCGAAACAACCTATCCAACCGTGTGTTGATCCTCTTTACCGAGTGATTCAACGCCCTGACCGAATGACCCCCCCGCCACTGAAGTCGAGGTATGAGTTGTGACCATACTAGTGTGCACCCGGGGCAGGTCCTAGCTATCCAACCCGCTGTTGAGATAATCTCCTCAATCAAGATGCGCCTGCCCAGTGTTGCCAAATCATTCTCCCCAAGGTGAAGTATCACCACTGACGGTGGAGACTGCTGGCGTGCTAACAGCCCTTGGAAGAATCCCCTAAACTCGTGAAGACATAACCCCCCTCTGCCAAAGAACGTGATGTCCAACCCTAGTTGTGCCGCCCTTTTCCTCTTGTCACCTGACAGGAAGACACATTCTGCTCGCTTCACATATGAATGACCAACAATCCAGACATTGTTCTTCATTGTTTCCTGTTCGCCGCTCCGTGCCGATGAATATTGGCGGTGCCCGACGACAAATTCCTCCCCTGCGTAACAGGTCTGAGAAACTGTAAGAGAGCGGAAAGAGACCAAGCGTGAGTGACAAGTAATCATAGCATGTCAATCCGAACATAACGTTTATAGCAATCTGAAGACCATCTCCCAATTGTCTTCACTCTTTCCACCGGGAGGCCCCCCGCCACCGCCTCAGTTGCTGCCCCAATCCTGAAGGAATGAGAGCCAAAATCTCTAGGGTCAAGACCTGCTTTCCTAACCCCCATTTCGAACACTCTCCTGAATTGATACCTGGTCTAGGGGCTCCCGTCGGCGTGACAGAGCAATGCCCTGCCCGCTGAACCTACCAATAGTCCAATGAGTGATTCTACGTGCCTCACCGGGCAGCACAGGTTGGCGGGGGCCCGTTGCAGAACTATGGTGTGACCCCTAGCTTCTTGGTCGGTTTTTGATTTCTGGATAGTCACCCACATGGTGTCACCCCTTATCGTCACCCCAGCCTTTTGCAAGCCGCCTAGTAGGTCTGACTTGGAACCTGTCACAAGTTCGCTAATTCTCAGCGCCCCATAGAATGCCAGGGAGAATGCCGCCTTAAAAAGAAGCACCTCCCACTCCGAGTTACAAACAGTCTCCAGCGTGCCCAGTAAGGCTGTTAGCCGGGCCAACCCAATGGGCTTCCTCTTATCCTTCTGGTGTCCCTGAATACGGCGCCATCCCCTTAAAGCCTTACGTATCATAAAGGTATTAGTGGGGTCCCGGAAGCCCCTAGCTTGAGCGAAGAATGATACTGCTGCCCTATGTCTGGTCGCCGCTGCCACCGAGCGCCCCTCCTTGTGCATCCATTCTAAATAGGCTGCAAACCCATCCTCCTTCGCCCAAAGCACTTCCCACTGTGGCCCCAAGAAAGAACAATAAGACAGAAACGCCCCTTCGTAAGCCGTCTTGGTTCTGGGGGCTAGGCTAGCGACCACGAGGTCCTGTAATCTGGGGCACCAATCTGCCAAAGTACTGCTGGGAAGTGTGCTGGCGAGGGGTCTGCTGTGGGAAGATGTTCCCTGAAAACCTGCATTTTGAAGCGAGAAAGGGAGTCAGCCGCATTGTTTAAAACACCAGGGACATGTTTGGCCTTAAAATTAGCATTCAGTTTAAGGCACCGCAGAACAATTTCTTTGATCAGACGAAGTATGAAAGGACACCGCGCCCCCTGCTGGTTGATACATTCCACCACTGTCATGTTATCTGACCAAAACACCACTGATTGGTTACATAGGTGTTCGGGCCATACCATCAGTGCCACCCATATTGGGAAGAGTTCAAGGAAACCAATGTTGCTGATCAGACCCCATGTCTTCCATTCTTCTGGCCATTGTTGAGCGACCCACCTGTTCCCTAGGATGGCGCCAAAGCCCACACTACCGGCCGCATCAGTCCATAGTCCCAACTCCGCCGATGTTGTGAGCGGGCCGGGCCAGACCACCCTACCGTTAAAATCCTCCAGGAATGCCATCCAAATAAGCATATCCTGGCGAATTTCAGACGATAGGCGCGTGCGGTGGTGCTTTTCCCTCAGCCCCCCCATCGCGTGTGCGATGGAGCGAGAGAAGGGGCGAGCCATTGGGATGATTCTCAGTGCGAAATTCAATTGCCCTACCACCTCCTGTAATTGCTGCAAAGTGACCTTCTCCTTCCGGAGGCATAACTGTAGCGATGTCTTGAATTTGCCCACCTTGTCCTTAGGTAATCTAAAACATCCCTCCATTGAGTCAATCTCGATGCCAAGGAATTCTAAGCAGGTGGTCGGGCCCACCGTCTTCCCGGGCGCAAGCGGGACCCCAAAAGCCCGCATGAGCACGCAAAATTCCTGCAATGCCAGTGCGCACTCCTGAGATCCCGCTGTACCGAGGAAGAGGAAATCATCTAAGTAATGCATGACCCCTTGATGGCCCGTCACTTGTCTCATGGCCCATTCAAGAAAGGAACTAAACATCTCAAAGTAGGCGCAAGAAATAGAACAACCCATAGGCATGCATTTGTCCATGTAGAACCTATCCCCAAAGGTGAAACCTAAAAGATGCTGGTCCGCCGGGTGGACTGGGAGGAGGCGGAAGGCTGATTCTATGTCTGATTTCGCCATCAGCGCCCCGGGTCCCGCGGCCTGCAATAAGTTAACAGCCTGATCAAAAGAGGCGTACTTAACACTACAGATACCCTCGTCAATGGCATCATTCAGTGACGCCCCCCTCGGTGCTGACAGGTTATGAATCAATCTGAATTGCCCCTTCTCTTTCTTGGGGACAACTCCCAGTGGGGAACACACAAAATTGGGTACTGGCACTTCAGAAAAAGGGCCAGCTATCCTGCCTAATGAAAGCTCCTTGTCAATTTTGGCGGCCACAACAGCCGGATTGTGTTTGACTGATAATTGATTTCTACAGTGCGCACTGCCTGTGTATCCCCCGGCCGGGATCCTAAAACCCTTAGAAAAACCTTCTTGAAGTAGTGTGGCCGATGTGTGGTCTGGGTATCTGTTCAACCATGGAATCATTGCCGCCACATCCACTGGTGTGGGGGGGCCTGACCTGTTTGAATTATACTGGCCTTCCCCTACCCCTCTGACCTGTGTTACCTTGCTTGGACCTACAGGTAGTTTCTGGATGGGAGGGGTGCCCACAGGAGGAACATGCATGTCTAAACTTACACGCGGCCCTTGTGCAGGTGCGCCTATTAAAATCCCAGCACACCCCTTCTTTCTCTGGCCCACCTGCCCTAAACTTCCCAGGTACCTCACTCGTTTGGGGGGGCCGAAAGGGCTGCTGCGGTCTAGTGAACATCTTGCCCGCACCGAACTGAGGGGGAGGTGCAGTATCGGAGAACTGTTTGTGCCACGCCATGGAATCTACCGTGTCCCATGGCAATGATCTGTTGAATTCCAATGCCTTCCTGAAATTGACATCATAACCCTTCCATGCTTCCCCAGAATACTGTTGACTCCACCCCACAATCCTGCTCGAGTAGCATGCCAATGCTGCCTGTAAATCTGGAGGACGCTCCGCTTTAACTGCAGTGAATACAGCCCATGCTTGCATCCAGTTGTTGAGATTTTCCTCAACCCTAAATCTAGTACACTGCGCCCTCCATTCACTTGGGAGCATCCACTCCTTCAGTGCTTTTGCCTGCTCCATTTCCCTATTATCTAACAACAAAGAATAAATGTACACGTATTTATCCGCCCAAATCATCTCTTTCACAGCTAATGACACATGCTGAGCCAGATTCTCGCTCCTGGAAGGTACAACACCGTCCCCCAAGAGTGGCAATGCCACTTCCTTACCAAGTGTGGGCCCCGGGGGCGGCTGCCCATTCAATCCGTCCAGCTGGGGAACACTTGGACCTGCAAGGGGAGAAGATACTGGCAAGACAACACTGTTGGCGACCGCCGCCAATCTGATTTTTTCCACAAACTTCGCCGCCTCTGCTGCATGGTCTGCAGAATTCGGAAAAGCTCCCCCTTTTTGGAGCCATGGCATCAAGGCCGTTATCTGGGATACCAATTCAGGGGGCGTTGACTCGCAATTACCCACAGGGACAACAGGTACCACAGGGGTTATGCCCTGTGGTACCGACACAGCTGGCAGGGCGGGTGCCGGGTGTGGCACACCTGTACCCGGGATTGTGGGCACCGGTGGGGAAGCAGGCCCAGCGTCTACTGGTTGACCTACAGGCACCGGCACCACGGGGGTAAGGGGTGTAGGCATAGGTATATGCGGGGGTGGCACAACCGCCGCCGGCACGGAAGGTACCGGCTCTACTGGCCCTGGGGTGGGGGTGTCATCCCTGGGTCTCTTGGACTTGGTCTTCGTAGGTGAGGTGATAAAATCCCCCCTTGGCACTGGTGCAACCCTCTTGCGAATAGGCCTACCTGATGGACCTGGGGCGTCACCATGCTTCTCATTAAACCGTGCTTCCAGCTCATTTACTTTCCCTAGCTGCTGTTTCATTTCTTTCATGTCACGCATCATGGCCCGCATCATAGCCTCCATGTTGGACCCCTTCTTTCCACCCCGTGGACCTGGCATGATGCTACCCCCGACAACAGCAGCCTACTCTCTCAATATCACAACAGGCCAACTCTGTGTACCTTTCTGATGGAGGGTCACCAGGGGGCTTTCAACACCATGCAACGGCGACCGCAACACTAGCGGCTTGTCCGCTTATGTAAGGGGTGAGTAAACCTAATGTAGACCCACCCGGCGGCCACCAGGAGCGATGAATGCTAGCCCCCCGTACCCCTCTTACCGACCAGTCCCTTGTCCTCGCCTGCGATAATGGTCTGCGGCTCCGGTCCACACCACTTTACGTGCTGGATGCTCTTACGTCCTGTCCGCTAGTGTATGGCCCCAATAGTGTTGTTAAAATTGCCTGGAATTAAAAATTGTGTTATCACCGTGTATAAGCGACATTCAATATGACACTCCTTCCAAGGCCAGGACAATTCTGAACCCGTACCTGCACTTAATCTCCAGAACTGTAAGGATATGCACAGTAAATCACTTAATAGTTAAAATTAGAACAATACATTAGTGAAAAACCTTTTACAATGTCACCTTGTTTTCAGAAAATTGCACCCTTTGTGTCACACCCTAGTACAATGAATTATAAATAAAACACTGCAGTGTAGCATGAAAAACAATTAGATAAATGCACCTTATGCAATGACATTAATAATAAATCGCTTCATAATAAAAGAAATAACCTTGTAAGAAACGGCCCCTTGTTCTACCATACAATTGTACACTTTGTGTCACTTCATGAACATAAATTACCTAATCATTAATGTAGTGCAGCCGTGAAAAACAATTTCTTTCTTACAATTGTAAATTTTCACCAGGGGTCTCCCATCCAGGTGCTGCCCTGGTCGACCCTGCTTCACTTCCCTCCGTGGCACGAGCTAAATCAGCCTAACGTTCCTGCTTTGTTTCACTTAGCTCACCCCGGCCTTTTTAGCCGTTCCTCAGAAAGCGCGCCAAAAAATTGCCCGCTCCCGATGCAATACACCGCTGCTTTCTTTCGCAATTTAGGGTCAACAGTCTTTAAATTGCCGGCGCTTACCTAGATCCTCGTTTCCCCCAGGCAACCTCCCTTTACTCGTCCCGGATACTCCCGCCCCCACACGATACCTTGCGGCCTCGGAAACGGACCGCCTCGCTAGAATTCCAGGACAGGTCTTCACCCGGTAATCGGCCCTTCTCCCAAACCGGCGAAACAATGCTCCGTGCCTGGCGCCTCCCCCGCTCACACGAAGCCGTTAAAAGGAAGACGGTTGATTATAACGGCAACAGACGCTCTCCGTCCACCCGAAGCCGTTCTCCGCCTTCACGACGCGGCTGGTCCTTCGCGGCAGCTCCGGTGCTAACAAACCTGAAAAATAAAGCAGAAAATTATAAAACAAAGAAGCCCCGAACGCGGGGCACAACGTTCAGCGAGGGAGCGTCCAGGGACAAGGGGGTCTCCTGGGCGCTCCCTACCTCTTATTCCCGAGGGGCCGGATGGCCCCTCCTATCGCCCGCCCCCCCTGACCCGGAACCACTACATTGAATCCGGGTCAGGAGGGCCGCCGGCCAATCGGCGGTGGGCCGCACCCCCAGGGCACGCCCCCACCGTCGAATGACCACGAGGGGAAAGGGGGGGCGACGGTCGCCGCGCCGCCATGCGTGCGGGGGGGCCGAGGGCCCCCCCTTTTCATTGACTGCCTTCTCTTTACAGAATAGTGAAATATATTGAGGAATTTTAAAGATAACTGTCACCCGTTCGTCAGCATTTGTCACAATAGCCATAAATAAAATCTAAAGGTCACATCTGCTTCCTTCAGATGTGTTTACAAAATCTGTCCCTGATTTCAAAGCACTTTGAGATGGGTTTGCGTTACTTTTGTAACACTAACGCTGCACAAAGCGTTGCGGTGATAGGTAGTATTCAACACAGATCGGAATTTGCATTGGAAAGTTGGCGAAAGTAACACAAAAAAGCACTATGCTCCACTTTATGCTACTTTGAGTCAAGGGGGTGTTCTATGGGAATAAGACACGTTACATCGCATGCGATACAACGCATGTCATTACAAAATGCGGTCGTTACAACGACAGCGTTGTGACATCACAAACCATTACAACGCAACTCGTTACAACAACCTGCTGTAGGTGGCGCTGGATGTTGGAATAGTAACATTTACTATTCCAAATCCAGTCTGTGCAACAGTAGGGAAAGTGTTGGATTTTTAATCCAACACCTTCTGCCCCCTACATCAGGTCCTTGTGACGACTTGCTTTTTAATGGTTTGTAATGTAACAACACAGTCATTGTAACAACTGCGTTGTAATGGCATACGTTGTATCACATGCAATGCAAACAATGTCTCCCATTCTATGGGTGGTACTTAGATATTCAAACTCAACCATAATGAGTTTTGACACAAATACCTATCTACTAACAGTTGGAGACAGGGATTTACGCCAAAAGCTTAAGCCTCCTTGAGGAGTAAACTTTTAATTTCTCCATACTTTTCGAAATTTGTGTTGAATTTTACAGCACACATACAAGGTGGGAAAAGTATTAAAGTATAGCTTTTGTACTGGAAGGCTCCTCTTCGGTGTCAAAGAGCTATGCTTGACTACAGTGCAACGGCGTGAACGTTGACGAATTGCAGCCTGATGGGCACCAGCACTGAGGGACAGAAAAACAGTGCTTTATCTAAGTAAATATGGTGCTATTTCTCACTCTCCCTTTGACACAACACAGTACAGCAACTTTTGTTGCTGTGCAGCGTTGCATCACATTTAGTAAATTTCTTCCTCTGTTCTTATCTCTGTCATGAACCCATGTACAGGAAAAAGTAACATACACCAGGATATCCTAGGCAGCGATTTAGATTATTAGGTGTTTTTAGACAATGTTTCCACTTGACATTTCATAATAATTTTGGATTAGAGGTCAGATTTAGATTTAACTGGTAGTGGAAAATCTAGAGATTTCTACAAAAAAAATATAAATCTGGGGAAGAATCTACTAAAGGGATGCTGTGAGCAGGTTTTAAATTGACTCATTAATGCAATGTGCTTGAGGGCTGTGAGGGTCTCAGGGGTAGAACAACCAATGCATTCCTAGGTGAGTGTTTGATTCAACCCATTGTGGTATTGGAGTGGGTTGGGTTGGGTTGAGACGGGGGGAGTATCCCAGTCTAGAGCCCTCCCTTCCTGCAGTTTTACCTGGTGCAGAATTCACTTGGTACAACCTGAGCACCTTGCAATTGCGGGTGTGTGCATTCAGGCCAACTCCTCATGCGTAGCATTTCTCCAGTGCCGGAGTGCCCTATAGGGCAATGAGGCAGTGCCTGATGAGGTGGTCTGACAGACCAGTGTGCTAGCATATTTTGGCAGTTTGTGGGCCGGTTTTATGTCAAAGTGGGTTGGGATTTACTGCAGATTTCCCCGATATTACTACAAGCATTGTTTGCAGCAAACACAAATGCATGCAGTCTCCTATACTTTGCAATATGCCCAAACATCATGTCTCAATAACTGGCTTACTTTGCAAATGTGGTACACTTTTTTAGTTTTCTAGTTTACCAATGGAGGCCACTAATATTTTGGTGCCTTGGCCTATTTTCTGTCCCAGTCCGACCCTGCGTCTCTATCCTTTTGCACGGTCCGCACTCATGAAGAGAGAAATGCTAGTGAAGAAGCTACAGAAAGAATCATCCATCTCAAGTTACAGCAGACTAAATACAGATTACCTGTCCGCATAACAAAATGGAGACACAAAAAGAAATATAGGAGCTAAATCCGACAGTTCTTCATGAAACCAAGAGTAAAGGAGACGCGTACCAGCAACTTTTTCCAGAAATAACCAAAAACCATACAATTTCCATAGCTATTAAGATAAAAAAAAACAGTAGGAGCACTCTGTATCAAATAGTCCACTGACATTCCCTGCTTGTTTTAACATCATATATGCCCTGAAGAAGATGTCATGAAATTATTGAATCCCCAAGTGTGGGATTGAAACAAGTTGTCATTACAGTGGAGTTCTTAGGGGCCTTGATTTAAATAAACTGAAACTATGCACCAGAACCAGGCAGGGCACATTATTTAATTGAGCATACCTAGAGAATGACCCTTTAATTGAAGGAAAGTCAGGAACAAGGCTCCTTTATTCGCACTCATACCCTAATGTGCATGAATTCGCCATTGTCAAGTGACTTTATCTTTTTATGTAAAAATGTTGTACTGTTGATTTTTTTTCTGCCTATGGAAAAAGCCTTTAGAAATGCATGACCAGGCATATATAACTATAATTAAATATCAGTATAAGGAAGAAATGTGTGGCAACTTTATGAATGAATTCCGCATGTAGCCAAACAATAAGAATTAAGCAACAATATCTTGCAAATGAGGTAATTCTCTTTTTACTTATGGCGAGATGGCAATGCCATACTTCTCACTATACCCGCAAGCATCATCCTATCAATACCACTAATGGGCCAACACCGAAAGAAGTGTGTAGCATAATCTCAAGTCTTTACTTATTCTCGAAGAAAATAGTTGAGACAGCTACTGCTTATCAGATATAAAACTGGGAGAAAATAAGCACTTTTCTCAAAAACATAGCCTAGGTATCCCGCACCAGTCCAGTTTTACCACTGGCTAATAAGGCCATCGGAAAATACTAACGGGATAACCAATGGGAATACTGGACTTTGAACATAATGCTAAAAATGCCCCAAAAATACACATGATAAAAAAATACTAAATTTACGACATTTGTAGATGTCAATTTTTGTTGCTTTCCGGTGTTAAGGATGTGCGGGCTAATGTTATGCCTGCCATCTGCTATTCAGGACACTTCATTGCAGTATGGGATATATAGACATTAATGTCGAAGCCAGAAGCCTGAAAAATGATTAGGAAACGCAAGGGTCATGTGTGGGAATAGGTGAAGTGTTTGGAAAGATATTAAATGAGATGGCCAGGGCAAATATGAGCTTGCTAAGCGGGAACGGATATGCTGAAGGTAAGAAAGGTTGTATAACAAGGTGACTCTGTAAGCTAGTTATCTAGGTGCCAGCGAGGATTCTTATGATTAAAATGTGAAACTGTTGTCTGGCACTTACAAATTCACATCCTTCTCTTTGAAGAAGTTTGTGCTTTCACAGAAGGCAGTCCTGTCCCTTATGCTTCAGCGCTGCACTTCACAAGAGCCATTAGAGATATATTTCTGTTGACTAATTGGTATTCCTTGTCCACAGAAAAGTACGACACAAAAACCCATAATTTATACTGACCCGAGCAATCATAAACAACTAGTGGTGTGAGTTATTGATTACTAATTCGAAAGAATGAGTCATTGCCCGTACAGCCCGAAATGAAAGATAAGCAGAAGAAGAAGGGGACTTTTGGGCAAAAACCAGGTAGGGAGTAAACAAGGGAAGTCATTGCTCTTGGTAATTACCATTGAAAAATCTTTATTGTCAAATAGTCGAAGACCTAGGAGAAAAGCATGCTATATATGAGTACATCTTTTTGGGAGAACAAGACCGCAACATATGTTTTTCCAATTTGTAATCGTGAAAAATACAGAAGACATATTTTAAGAGCCTAGACTTATGGATCGTAGCATGCAAGAATACGATTATTATCGGAAGTAGAAGTAGTAGTAGTAATAATATTAGTAGTATTATCATCATTAAAAAAATACTAATGCAAATGTATATTAATAACAAAATAATATTAGTGCTGATGCGAATATTATTTTTATTATTGCTATTATTATTATTATTACTATTAGTAATGGTAGCAGTGTATTTATTATTATTATTATTATTATTATTATTATTATTATTATTATTATTATTATTATTATTATTACAATAATAATAATAACAACAGTAATGATGATAGGGGCAATGCTAATAATGTTATTATTATTATTATTGCTGTTATTATTGATCTTATTATTATGATGCATTCCTTCCTCTCAGAGGGACATCATGGTGCTAATTAAATTGCTAGTAGCACAGAGCAAACAATAGAAACATAACAATACTAATTAACAAAATGGGTCTTCAGAACTTTCCTATGGACACGAGTCTGAATTCAACTTGAATTGGAAGACCAATCCATCTCTTGCTCCTGTGACCATGCAAACTTGGCTCACGAGAAGTGCAGAATTTGAGTTGAAAAGTTGTCCCATAGAGTGTCTAGAAAATCTGTTTATGGGACAATACTTTTTCAAAGCTTAATACACTTTGGGTCTCGTTTATTGACCTAAGTCTAAGTGGAAGGGTAGGAATGCACTGTATTTATATAATATGGTGCATTCCTGTCCTTTCCCCCTCCGGTGCTGCCATTTTGACAGCCATGGTGCAAGGGTGCCTGTGTTGTCAGCAGGATTGCTTTTGTGCATGAAGGGATACCTTCCTAAACAAAAACTATCTTGGGAGGTGTTTGCTTCTTTATATTCAGCAGCACACATGGAAAAAGAAATAGATAAGGAGAAATATAGGTATTTCTCCTCATTGCACCTCCCCTGTGGAGGTGTACATTTTTGATGCCTGCCCAGGTTTATATGGTTTTGCAAATCTGGGGAAGCGTCAAATTCCATGGGTTTTGCATGGAAACACTCATGGCAGCACCCATGAAACGCCTCTGATGCAACATAAAACTGATCATTCCTCACATGACATACAACCTGAACTTGACAATGAAAACTCTAATATGCACCTTGCACACGCCTAGAAAAACAGCCCTGAAATTGAGAAAAGCTGAAGTACCATCTCTGTAAAAGTGTGCCTGGATAGGTAACAATAACAATATTAATCAAATAATGATTTTATTATGTTTATTAACAAAATCGCAATGAAAAATGAAGACATTTTGCCTTTTTATAGAATAATATTGTAGTGTGCCACAGAAAGTTAGAAAATGGTGCAAAAGTTTCATAAAATGTGCTATATGACTGAAACTTTCAGTATAATTGCTTAACATTATTAGGATCCTATAACCATGGACACTATTTTATTTTAATGATTTTTAGAACTAGTTTACATGTAGGCACTTTTTGAAACTATTTGGTAGTTGGCCATAATTATAGTTGAACATTTTTGTGTTAGATTCGTTGACAACTTTATTAGTATTCTCATTCATGATATATTTGATTTATTTTGTAATGCTTGAACTTAATTAGGAGTTTATTTTACTAAATAAGAACATTCTCACTTTAAAATACATTTGAATTGACCCTTTTTTCTCCTTAGGCTGCATTATTTCATAACCTGATGTAATGGACCTTTGATACATTTCCTCAAATGCTGCTTTATTTGTTCTGTTAATGCAACATTATTAAAGGGAGAAGAGACACTTTCAATATTTGTGTATGAATTGATGGGAACCTGACCTTTGGCCTATATCCATGAAGAGCAACAAAGTAAATAGGCTCTTTCTCAACTAACCTGTGAGGATGGAATGGACTGTCATTATTCAGGATGAGCATGGGAAAGTATATGCGGGTAGCTGGAGAATGGAAGAACAATCACATAATGATCAGACCATTGTATGATGACTATTGATGTCAAAACGGACAAATATATGGAGTATAAAAAGTGACTTTCCTTGGAGGAGGGAGCCTCTCTCTTCAATCCCCCTCTCCTTGATTTTCGACTGCCTTCCGGACTATCTCTTCATGCCCCTTGCATTTTCCCCTGGCTGATGAACTTGCCTGCTTAATGATTTGGAGCTGTCTGATGAGAGACCAAACTTGAACTTTCCTGATTAATGCTCCATTCCCCTTGCCCATACTTATGGACTTTTCCCTAGGGCACTTTGACTTGCTTTGAACTAGATATGTGGTTTTATAGTAAAAGCTGCTTCTTACAATATTACTTTAATGCATTGATTTTGGAACTTTAATACAATAACCACATCATGTAAATTTGCCTGAGTCTGTTATTGTGTGTTAATTTTCTTACTTTAGAAACCATGCTTAACATTATCTGATTTCTAAATGCCTGACTGAGAAAGTCATAGATTATTTTCAGAACATGAGACTCTTTTGTTCTTGTTTTGTCTAGCCACAGAAGAGCTATTGGTTTGTATGATTCTTGTCAGACTGAACTTCTTTAGGAGGATGGGTCTTCCAATTGCAATCGTCTATTTTTATAGCATGTGAGCTGGCTGCCAATAATTGGTCCGCAGTGGGTGGCCAATAGTGGTACATCCTGATTTCTCACCCCTCACTACGACAAAAAAAGGTTCATCAGAGGACCATTGCCTCTGGGGGTGAAGAATGGAATATGAGAGTAAACAGTATGAGCCCAGTGCTAGGAAACTAGTTTATTGCTTCTGCTGCAACACCTCCCTAGCGCAGGGCAAGGCAATGCAGTGATTTGCGCTGCCTCGTCTTAATCCATTTCTATGGGGCCATTCAAAGCCGAACAAAGTAGCTTTGCTTGAACTCATGAATATGATTTTGTAGATCATAAATATGCCCCTTTATGCTTGTAGCAAGCCATCTTAAAATGCACTTAGTATTTAATCAGTGTAACAGTTACTTCTTGTTTAATGGCCAAGCACGTGCTAGCAACTGCACCCTAAGGAGTCCTGCTTAGCTAACAAAAATGCCTTTAAAAAGTTGCGATACTCTGATGTGAACTAAACACACATTTTATGACCCATAAATAATATGATTCTACCATAATATTTTCCCATCCGTGCATCATTTACCTCTTGAGAAAATTCAATTTGTAATCTGGCCTAGTGGTGAAATGATGCGTTGTCATATGATGAACCCCACTCACATTCCTTCCTTACTTCAAGCATATTCACAGTACTTTACACATAGGACTATCTATTTTGCATCTATTTTTGAAAACATCTTGTCTAGTTCTTAAGTGACTCATATGAAGCATTGCAACAGGTTGTCACCAATACTTTTCTATAACGTCTTATTGACCTTTACAATTAAGTTTGGCTTCTCTATTACATCTACTAGAGTCTCTCTAAAGCTATTCACACATTGGAAAGCAACGTAGGACTATTCGACCAACATCCAATATGCAGAGCCTGTTGAGACTGCCTCTCTTCTAATTAATAAGATTCAAAGGCCGACCTTGCTTGACCACGAAGGTTGATGTTTTAAATGAAGTGCCTCCATTACACTCCTCTTCATGGTAACTATTTTCTAAAATTGTTTTACTATTTTTAAATTCCGTACAGAAATGCAAATTTTGTCATATGTATTTACATCTGGAATGTGCCATGCTATTTCGTAATTTTTTTACAGCGTCATTAATTGGGATGTCAATATGTGTATAGTCACATCCATTTATTGTCATTTTTGAGAAACTTGCGTTTGACATGGTCATGTTCTCTATATTTATGTTGATCTGCACTGACAAGGAACAAATATCCACTGTCTACAAATTAAAATATTTTTCTCCAATTAATTTTCGTATTCACGCATGAACGTGCTCACTGTGAACTGCCTTGTGCCAGGTTATGAGTTGATGCTTGAATTATAGTCCCTAGGGCCCAGATTTATCATCGGATTGTGCTGCCTTTGCATCACACAGTGTGATCCTTTGGCAATCTAAACCTAAAGTCAGATTTATCAAGCCATGCAAGGCCATCTTGTGTGGCAGTGCGTGCCTTGGTAACTCTGGAGTGAAGCAAGGCAGCGCAAGTCGCTACCCTGTGTTGGTCTGTGAGGGGAAGTAATTACATGGGTGGAGCATGGATGCTCCTACTTATCCGCCCATCTATTTTGACACATTCCCAGATTTACCAAGTCTGGTAAACCTGTGAATGCATCAAAATTGTACACTTTTTCAAACTTGATAGGGGAGTGACAAGGAATAATATATTTTTTTCCTCCTCATCGTTGTTTCCTCTATCTAAGTGTGCTACATTCTGCTGTACACTTAGAAAGATGAAAACATATGTGAGGATTGTTTTTGTGCAAAAAGGTGTCCCTTTCTGCCCAAAATAATCCTGCCTTTAATGAAGGCATCCTTGCACCATGTCACCAGGGCAGCCGCAAGTGCACCATCGCAAGGAGAGAGCAGGATTGCGCCATGTCTTGATAGATATGATGCTTTCCTACCCCCTCCTTTTGATGCAGTGCAGCAAGTGTCTCGCTGCGTTGTGCTGCTTCAAATGTCCAAATATCTGGGCCTAGATCTCTTAACAAAGTATACCAATCCAGTTCTAATCTCTCTCACCCCTTGTAGCCGTGTCTATGAAATCTGTATTTCTAAAGTAAATATGTATTAACCCATTCAGTGCATCGGATGCCCAGGGGCCGTCCGACCTCACGGTGGGCATGTGCGGAGGATGGCCGGGGCCCATCTGAACCCCACTCACTTATTATTTCACCCGCACCGCAGCGGAATTTGTGCCGCAGTCAACGGGTTAATTGTCCACTTAATCAAATAAAACAAAGGCTAAAAAGCAACCTAAATTTACTTATACAACATATTTATTTATGTGTTCAGACGTACTTCAAACAGCACAAATGTCCCTGTCATGAACAGCAGAACACATTTTTATTATAAACAAAAACTCTTGTTCTTGATGTACTCTTCATTGAAAAGTATGGTGTGTATCTAAAACATGGTTACAGTTGTGACTTCAAGAGTGAAAATAAGAGGTACAGTACTAGATATTACATTCCACAGATGTGATTTGAATGCATTTACAAGATGGTAACATCTATGATTAAGTGATTTTACTAGATGTATAGAACTACTTGTTAGAGTGCCTATACTGGGATTAGAATCCAGGGTTCTGTGATCAGTAACATATGCTACTTAGTGACTTATTATGACAAAACTAAGTTACCCAAGGAAAGACACATGAAGGAAGCAAATACATGCACACACTAAGGAGAAGAAATATAAAATAGAAGACAGGTTTATTCCACGTAGATGATGAATGCGATGGGGCTATATTCTAGGGATAGACCAGTAAACGTGGATCTCTGTGCAAGAAAAATAACACAAATGGGTGGGCAGGGACTCAGTAAAAGGGAAATCAGTGTATGGTGACCAAGGCAATGGACTGTGCAACATATAGATGATCGGGATCAAAGACAACATTAGTTCAGTATTTGATTGTTTTGTAAATATTTCTGACTTATATTAGTAAATGGCCAAAGAAGGTTTTAAGAAAGCATCATTTGTGAGGCTATTTATGAGCAAAGTATGTTGGTACTGACTGTGGACAAGAAGGTGGTAGGTACACTGAGTCACAGGTAAAGAGTCAGAAGGAATGGTTGACAGTGAGTACACATGAGGTCAATAAGGAGACAAAAAGCATACCTGGGAAATGTGGCAACACAATGAAGCTCAAATATGTATATATACCCGAGAAGTAGAGCAAGAATGTGTTTAGAGACTCATTTGTAGTTACTGAATGCACTGAATACATCAGCAGAAAAAGTAATTTATTGTATACTAACCATTAAAAAAGAAGTATGACATTTAAGCCATGTGATCAAATAAGCCTTTTTGCATGTGTGCAGGCACTCGTATCAGAATGACAAGAATGGTGACTCATCTTTCTGTTGTTTAGGGAAAAGAAGGGGCAATTTCCATAAGTGCCTGGGGTATGTTTCATAAACATTTGCTAATCCTTCATATCCTTCAACTTGGATTCCAAGTGGGCATTTTTCAGTGGCATGTATGTGTCAACTATTAGCTGTTGATTTTGGTGGCTTCTGGAGAACCATACCTAAATTATTACTTCCTTACTTAGATAGATAGGGCAGTCAAGAAGCAGACACAGGGAACAGCAGCTTCAATAAATTGAGTTAATACAATCCAAAATGTACTTAGAATTGCCAACACATAAAGACATATCTTACAGGCAAACCTAAATCCTGTCCTCACTCTCCCACCCCAGCAAACTAATGAAATCAAAGGGGCAAGTCTAATTTATTGGCAGTAGCCAATATTGGCACACAGTGTAGTAGCCATTACAATTTATGACTGCAAGTCATTCATTCTCAAATTTCACTTTCCACTTTATGATAAACAGGACTATTATGAAGAGCAAAGTGGAACTAGGGGCTGGGATAGAGTATAACAGACAGCCAAAACAGGATATAGGATAGACCTATTCCACCTCAAAAGCAATAGGAAACCTGTGCAAAATGGTCAATGCATGCATAGGGGAAGGACATAGGGTAACAAACTCTGGCTAAAGGAAAAGGTTTAATGGCTTTTTACAGTTCCCAAAGCTACCATCATCTTTGTCTGCGGCTCCTCCTCCCTGTTGGCTCCAAGAACAGGAGCTAAAGTGCTCTACTCCCACAGATGTTAGCTGAGTTCAACATCCTCTCACAGCCCTGTGGGACAAGAAAATAGGGCCTGATTTAGATCTCATCGGACAGGTTACTCTGTCACAAACGTGAGTAATATACCGTCTGCCAGAATATATAAATCCCATAGGTTATAATGGGATTTATATTTCAGCGGACAGGATATCCACCACTGTTGTGACGGCGTAACCCGGCCCATAGTCTACATCCACTCAAATCTATACACATTAATTGGCCTAGACACTAGGTCTGTGTAACCAGCATTTGTATGGAACAGAAATAAATTGATGTTAATGTACATGTTTCACACCAAGCAGGTTGGGTGTACTAGTTGTATTTTGTACACCAAAATCATATTTCACTGATAAAGAAATGAACTACTACCCCGTCAACAAGCATGAACTGTTCTTCAAGAGACCAGAAATTAGGTGCTAATTGAGAAAGTTAAAAAAATGAATAAATGTGACAATACAAATGCATTTGAAAAATGTATAATTTTAACAATATGAAGAAGACAATTTATCACAGAATTGTGGTTGCTTCCACCCAGAAAACAGTGCAGAGGATAACGTTTTATCTGATAAGATGATAAAGAGAAAAGAAGGTGAATGGTATTATGGCTGAATGCGATCAGAAAGAAATGCAGCATACCATGTGGTTTTTATCGATCTATGGGGCAAAGTGGTATAAATGGTTGGGATAAAGGTCCATGTGATCACAAGTGCCCCAATGATCCATGCACCAGGAATTTCAGGATTTTGGAATACTAAGTGATTTTACCTGGAAGAAAATGCATTGGGTAATATTCAGTGTAGGACCAAGCAGGGACTGCAGGTGCAAAGGCAATACAGCCTCACCTTCTTATTAAACAGCGGAGCATACAATGCCCCACCACAGCTGGTCAGCAACATTTTCTACACCTGAAACCCTCCTTTGGCCTCCATCTCACAACCCACATAGGCCTCTTGCTCCTACCTGACACTTGCTCAGAACAGGCAGTATATGGGAGCAGAATAGTTCCTAACACCATGAATAACTAAGCAGAAAATACAGAGTAATTCTGGGCATGGTTGAGAGTAGCAATTACCAGCCAGAATCAGTTATTGTGAACCTGATCACTTTGGCATCCCTGCAGCATCCAACCCATAATTGTCACATTTGTAAGGTACTGCTAAACCCCCTTGGAATGTGTTGCGTTTTTGCCCAATGAACAATAAGAATTAGAAATTATAATTCTGAGTAGAGTTTCCAAATAGTGTGGAATTTTCACAGTAAACCAACAACATGAATATGAATGCACAGTACTAAAAACTGTGAATGTACCAGATGGATTACAGATTATACAAAGCATCAGGGTATAGATGTAAATAACCTAGTAGATAGCAATAGTTTGTACATATCCGTGACTTGTGCTTGGTTACCAAGGTTGCGGTGTATACTCCATGTTATAGTCAAAATGGCAATGCATGTATATACACAAAAAAGCTCCCAGTGCATAGTATTCGTGTATCAGTTTCACCTGTCCTTCCATGACAAGGTCTTGTAAGTGATAAACAAAGAGGGGGTCACAAGGGCTTTTGGAAAGGTCCAGCATACATGCCCAAGCCCATAGTTCAAGAAGAGGGTATGCAGTTCCTTACGTGTGTCAAAAAAAGTGCAGAGATATACTATATAGGGTTGTCTCTAGGGGGCCTCCTATGATCCACAGGAGGAGAGATACTCCTTTCGGAACTAGGGCCCTTACACACCCAGCCAGCCAGGTTTCATGCTTCATCAGATGGGCCTGCTACTCCCCCCTTTTAATCTGGTGGAAAGCCAACTTGAATAAAAGCCATTTTTCGGACTCCCCAACCTGTTTTAACCACTTTCTTTAACTACACCTACACTCCACAGGTCCCTCACCCACACCACACCAAACGGCAAGGAACAAAAGATGTCCTCCAAAGAGCGCCTCTATGGGTGCCCGTCGGATATTGCAGCGCCGACCCGATGAGTAGCAGGCCCAAATGACAAAGAACACCAGGCGTTATGCTTGATATATGTTTGTCAGACATCCACAGATTCTCACGTGTGTCTCTGCATAACTTCAATAATGGGAAAAAGTGCAGATTCAATTGAGACTGGTTCACTTCCCGGGGAGTAGACCTCCGGATAGATGACATAATTTCCTGCAGGAAGACAGTCTTTCTCGTATACAAAGTCACTGCCTTAAGCTCCATAGTCAGTCTATGCTGCTCATTGCACTTCTGATTCAGAAAAGGGGGTGGTGATGAACAGAGTGCCTGAATTAAGCAGACCACTCTTACCCAGTCCAAAGATCAGGGCTTGATCCATCACCGTTTTTTAGCTCACTGCACCATCCCAGCTCAGAACTTGGCTATATGCAAATTAGTCTGTTCCTGTCCCAGTGCATGATGGGAACAGGGCAAACCAAACTACCAAGCCAATTCTTATACTGGGAAGGAAACAAGCTTCCGGGGACCGGTTTCTGCCATTTCAGGCGTCGTCGGCCCGGCTTGCTTGAATCCTGATGGTGCAATGAGCAAGGGACTCACATCTGAGTATACCCTTCCACGCTTATGGTGGACAAAATGATTCAGAAAAGGGGGTGGTGATGAACAGAGTGCCTGAATTAAGCAGACCACTCTTACCCAGTCCAAAGATCAGGGCTTGATCCATCACCATTTTTTAGCTCACTGCACCATCCCAGCTCAGAACTTGGCTATATGCAAATTAGTCTGTTCCTGTCCCAGTGCATGATGGGAACAGGGCAAACCAAACTACCAAGCCAATTCTTATACTGGGAAGGAAACAAGCTTCCGGGGACCGGTTTCTGCCATTTCAGGCGTCGTCGGCCCGGCTTGCTTGAATCCTGATGGTGCAATGAGCAAGGGACTCACATCTGAGTATACCCTTCCACGCTTATGGTGGACAAAATGATTCAGAAAAGGGGGTGGTGATGAACAGAGTGCCTGAATTAAGCAGACCACTCTTACCCAGTCCAAAGATCAGGGCTTGATCCATCACCGTTTTTTAGCTCACTGCACAATCCCAGCTTAGAACTTGGCTATATGCAAATTAGTCTGTTCCTGTCCCAGTGCATGATGGGAACAGGGCAAACCAAACTACCAAGCCAATTCTTATACTGGGAAGGAAACAAGCTTCCGGGGACCGGTTTCTGCCATTTCAGGCGTCGTCGGCCCGGCTTGCTTGAATCCTGATGGTGCAATGAGCAAGGGACTCACATCTGAGTATACCCTTCCACGCTTATGGTGGACAAAATGATTCAGAAAAGGGGGTGGTGATGAACAGAGTGCCTGAATTAAGCAGACCACTCTTACCCAGTCCAAAGATCAGGGCTTGATCCATCACCGTTTTTTAGCTCACTGCACCATCCCAGCTCAGAACTTGGCTATATGCAAATTAGTCTGTTCCTGTCCCAGTGCATGATGGGAACAGGGCAAACCAAACTACCAAGCCAATTCTTATACTGGGAAGGAAACAAGCTTACGGGGACCGGTTTCTGCCATTTCAGGCATCGTCGGCCCGGCTTGCTTGAATCCTGATGGTGCAATGAGCAAGGGACTCACATCTGAGTATTCCCTTCCACGCTTATGGTGGACAAAATGATTCAGAAAAGGGGGTGGTGATGAACAGAGTGCCTGAATTAAGCAGACCACTCTTACCCAGTCCAAAGATCAGCGCTTGATCCATCACCGTTTTTTAGCTCACTGCACCATCCCAGCTCAGAACTTGGCTATATGCAAATTAGTCTGTTCCTGTCCCAGTGCATGATGGGAACAGGGCAAACCAAACTACCAAGCCAATTCTTATACTGGGAAGGAAACAAGCTTCCGGGGACCGGTTTCTGCCATTTCAGGCATCGTCGGCCCAGCTTGCTTGAATCCTGATGGTGCAATGAGCAAGGGACTCACATCTGAGTATTCCCTTCCACGCTTATGGTGGACAAAATGATTCAGAAAAGGGGGTGGTGATGAACAGAGTGCCTGAATTAAGCAGACCACTCTTACCCAGTCCAAAGATCAGGGCTTGATCCATCACCGTTTTTTAGCTCACTGCACCATCCCAGCTCAGAACTTGGCTATATGCAAATTAGTCTGTTCCTGTCCCAGTGCATGATGGGAACAGGGCAAACCAAACTACCAAGCCAATTCTTATACTGGGAAGGAAACAAGCTTCCGGGGACCGGTTTCTGCCATTTCAGGCGTCGTCGGCCCGGCTTGCTTGAATCCTGATGGTGCAATGAGCAAGGGACTCACATCTGAGTATACCCTTCCACGCTTATGGTGATTATTATGCCCTTCCTATTGCAACCTCTCAGGTGCTTCACATGATTTGGAGTGCCTATTCATTTCAGTACTTTGGAGTATATGAAGTTGCACTCCTACAGTAATTATTTATTTATTATTGCAGGACTGTCAATTGGCCCCACAACATCTAGGAAATGATCCAAAAAAGCATTTATAAATACACAGGAGTACTCTTCTGCTCACTCTTTTAAATACATTTGTGAATCAGCCTTGAAACATCCAGCTCCCTATCATTATAGGTGAAAAGAGAGTACAGTGCATTCTATTTGTACACATTGTATATATTCCCATGTTATCCCCATTTTAGGCGTTAGGGTGTCAATTCAAAAAGGCAACGAAAGGTAGGTACATTAGTTCCACAGTAGTACTACTTTACATACTTCTAAATGCATTTGTGAATAGTGCCCATACAATGGGAATAGTCAAGCAAAATTCATAGAAAAAAAGTGCAATTAGAAAGGGCCAGGCTTTCTTTCCACTTTAAATGGGAATTCTATGTGTTTGAGACTGATGCACAAAAGTTATGTAAGAGTCTGTAAAACAATTCTCCTGTGATGCTAATTCCTGTGTTCATACCGCTCTCATGAATTGGCCCCAATGTTTGTACTAACATCAAAACCTTTTCACTTATTGTTCTGTTCATTCTTTACTTATAGATCCTTAGAAAACAGAAAGAGAGCACGAGCGAGAGAAAGAAAGATAAAACGAGAGAGGAAGATTGAAGCAGGGGGATAGGTGAACAGAAGATGAAAAGAAGGACACAAAATGCAAAGGAGAAAGGAAAGTATGGAAGAGAAGGGGATAGAGGAAGAAAGGAAAGGCAGAAGACGGTAAACAATCAAAAAAGGAAGGCAGAAAGGAAGGATGAATAGAAAAAAACAGAAAGAAGGAAAGGAATGAAGGGAGGAACAAAGGAAAGAAGGAACAAAGGAACAAACAGAGTAGGACGGGAGAAAGCTTAGATGGATGCAAAGCCAGACGGAAGGAAGAAATGAGTACGAAAAAGCCGTACATGGTGAATTGAAAAGAAAAGCAAGAAGAAATATTAGTACAGTAAATTAAATTCTTAAACATTGACAAAGCTGGAAGCAGTGCTTTTATTTTCAACTTCAGATGATACAATTCAGCTTCTCATTGCTCATTGCTTTTGCTCAAGTGTTACTGTAAGGAAGAACATTATTACACCCATGAATCTTAGGTGACACTTTGCACACTCTCATCCATCACTGCTGACGATTAACACCCAAATAATCTTGTACAATTAGCTTTACAAGTCCCTTCGAGAACGATGTAAGGTGAAGGATCCTCCTCTATGCATCTTTCATGACCGAGGTGCAAATTAGCCATTATCTACCAAAGTTTAGAATTCACTTTTGAATGTTATCATCAGTTGTGCCATTATTTTAAATAATCAAAGGGCATTTCCACGTGGAAATGAGTTTATAGATGGCCACTGTATGGCTTTGGTAAAAAAAAAAATTTATAGGCATTTATCTTTTCGCATTGCCGTCTTTGGCACTTTTCAGAAAGACATATTGCCTACAGTAAAGCAAGAAATAGATTTTTTTTTTCTAATACTTTCATACCAATGCCTCTGAAAATTCTCAAAATTAAACCACCCCAGAGGAAAACAAAAAAAAATAAAGCAGAGACTAGAACAATATCGTTAGAAAAGATATTACTTGGTAGACTTTCAACTTACACAGTAATAAAGTAGCAGTTAAAGAACAACAAAGACAGCACCTCCCCTCTAGGGACCTATGAAAAAGCCTCAAGCCAAGAAGTTTAGTGGAATGTGAAGATGTCAAAACAAGAGAGAAAAAATGCATGTAGCCAGGTCTACCTGTATTTCATTATACTTCAAAGTTTGAATCAATCGTGTTATCACAATTTTTGCTAAATGGTTGTACGAATGAATGAAAACATGACACAGAATGTAGATTTCCATTTGCATATTAGGATCATTATGCAGAAAACCTATTTTTTAAGGCTTCCAGTATGTTGAATAGGGAAGTAAGACACAAATCAAACTAGGTTACGGCAAAGAAAATATTTAGCAAATTCAAAAGCAATGGTTAGATTTTGGGGGCATATTTACAATGAAATGGTGCAGCAGGGTGCACAAGCAATTTTGCAGCGCCAAGCTGTGTCATTTCAGAAATACATGAAATCGCTGTATTTCGAAGAAAATGGTGCATCCCTGTGCTCTTCCCAGCACCCGCACTAAAACAGCAGCATTGCACCAACACAGGCAACCTTGCACCTTGGTGCAAGATGCAAATTGTGCCTGCGTTGCTGGGATGATTGTTGTTGTGCAGAAAGGGACACCTTCCTGCACAAAAACAATAATTAATGGCATTTTACTCCTCCTATGGGTGCGCCAGGATGTAGCACACATAGAAAGAACAATGAATGAGGTGAAATAAAAGCATTTCTCCTCGTTGCGCCCCTTCAACGCCTCCCTTGGAAAAGCAAACCTTTGTAAATCTGGTGTTGCGTATCAATGGGGGACCTGAAAGCCTACCAGATCCGGGTTAGTAGTTCAGTACAGTAAGCAATGGTCAGGTAGTGTAAAACAATAGTAGATACAGGTCAAAGCAGCCGTCTCTGCGTCCTGCGTCCTGCGTCCTGCGTCCTGCGTCCTGCGTCCTGTGTCCAACGCCGCTGGACGCAGAGACGGCTGCTCTGTTTCAATGTGCATATTTATATTCGAGATGACAGTGATTGTTCCGACCTGCCATTCAAGAGCGTGACGTGCATGCAAGGCCGTTCGAATCACGAGTAGGAGCTCGGCTGAGCCCTCATCCTCTATTTTGTCCAGCATCAAGCAATTAGCTGACAACAAGAATAGGTGTTCTACCACAGTCCTGATGAACACCCCCACCTAAGGCTACTCTACCCTACTTCTAATTACAAGGGGTCGAAACGTCGACACACACCATAAGATTACAAGCTGGGACAATTGTACAAAAAAGAACGGTGTCCATGTTGAGCTATGTATATTATATGGAATAATTGACCTATTGTCTAGGCCGGATCACTATCACAATGTTTATGTGATGAATATACGTCACACCACTTTGTCCATATCCACTACCCTCACAAACCCTCAAGGATCACCCACACTCATTTCCCCTATTCCCTTATCCTGAGCACCACAATATGTAAATACTTATATATATATTGAGTATTATCTTGTGAAGATTGATGCAACAGGCTGCTATTCACAATAATAGCACAATAAATTGGGGATTGATTCGGCAAAAGAAACTTGGTATTTTGGATGTGAATAACTATGTGTATCTACTTTTGTTAGATACCTGACCATTCCTTACTGTACTGAAATTTGTAAATCTGGGAAGTCTCAAAAATCCATGGGGCTGTGTGGGAATACCCATAGCAACACTAATGACATGCCCCTTCGACGCAGAGTACTGCATGAAAGAGGGACCTATTTAAAAAGGTAGCGTAAACCACGCAAAGTGGCTTTACGTGGCTTTTTAAATATGGGCCAGCAAACAGTGCCACCGGAGCGTCCAAAAAAGTGACACTCCGGTGCCACTAGGGGCTTGTAAATATGCCCTGTGATTCCTCAACCCAAAGCAAATGCAACAAGATTTTGCTAAGAAGGTAGATTTAAACAGAAATTGAACATGTTTTCATTATCTTAGTCTTGAAAGCATGCATGTTTCTTGCAATAACCATAACTTTGCAAATGTGAAGTGAATTACAAGTTAAAGGTTCATTAAAAATACTACTTTCTCAACTCCAATGTTGTTACAAGTGGCTCCTGCCAGGTAAGTATGCCAGTCTTGCAAATCCTACATTTCCCAAAATGTACATTTTCAAAACAGCAGTTGCAACACACAACAATTGCTACAGTCACTGTTTACTCTTTTTCGTGGGTTTCAAAACCGACATCCTCATTACAATGGTGGCTGTTGGTTTTCAAACCATCCTGGCATTCTGGCTAGCTTCTGATGGGCTCAAGGAGTCAATCTGCCAGTCGGAACTGGCACGTAATCCATATAGAAGGCATTTTATGCCGTCCAGATTACGATGCACGGTAGGGTTTCCATGCCAGCCTTTCTGACATGGAAACCCTATTGCAAAGTGACTTTGGGGGACCACTAACAGGGCCCTCTTCTGTTTGTGGCCTATGGTTTTTGGCCAAGGGTACACCTATGGTGCCCCCTTGTTGGTCCCTGCACCGTGTGGTGCAGCGATGAACACAACCTCCCATTTACCATTTACCAATAGGAGCATATGCTATGGCTGGTTTATGGTCATAGCACATGCTCCCATAGGGAAATGTGGGAATGAGACTGCACCATGTGCGGTTGCATCATAATTATGTGGTCCAGACCGCAGACTGAAGGTAGGTCAGTCTTGTTTCCATGCTGGACATTGTAATAAGCCCCATAGCGTTTGTTGAACCGCCATTGCCTCTTTTATTCCCTAACTTTCTGATAGTACTGTCCTGTTTGTCACACATCTGAATCTTATGACCCTGTTTAAAGTTCAGTTCTATACTTTAACAGGTATTAAACTGTATACGTTGCAGCTTGCATAGATAATTCCAATGAATCATATGCAAGAACATAGATAATAATTGAAGGAAGTGACCCGCTTGGGTCCCAAATCTGTATGTACTTCAAGACGGCACAAAGAAAGTAGAACTGTTATAATAAACTTTCAACTCTTTTAATGTTCTGGTGACTAGCCTAATAAAATGCCTAATTCTGAGGTAATTACCACAATATAGATTGACTACACATATATTGCCCACTTTTGTTTTATTTTTTTTCTCTGTGACTGAAGTGGTGTTAATGACTGCTGCTTGCACTGTGTTTTTGCATGTCTTACATTTACTAACAGCTACCCTCAGTTTAATGTCTCTTTGCAGATTATGTGTTGCATGCTTTTCCCCCAGTGAGAAGAACAGGGCTTAACCTCAAAGCATTCAATAAGAACAATGGGGGGAAGACTGCATCTCTTGATCATAAGTTCTTTTGGGCCAATATAGTTCCCACAAAGGTGCAAATACCTGTTTGGACCTGTTCAGACCACAAATGGGCATGCAGAAATGTTATTCTCCACTTAATATAGTGCTTTCCTACTATCTATACATTTAGGACCATTTGGCATCACTACGGGCATCGGGGTGCATATTTTCTATGTTCTCATCTTTGTGGCAAAATGTGTGTAGTAATGTGACGGAAGTTCAAATTCAATTTCTTGGATATTGTTAGAATGATTACCATACACTAATGTTCCAGTACCCTATTTGCAGTATGCCCTATTGCTAGCTGTAAACTATTCAGTCACAATAAAACCTGTGCTAATAGTGATTCTCTATGGAAAGGTGCAGCGTGACATAGTTATGTTACATGTGACAATTTAAACATTTGTTACATTAAGCACTCAATTGAAGTAAATAAAGTGTGTTAGGGCCAATGGCTAGGATCAACCTTCTGCTTCATCATAATATTGATTGGCTTTGTGTATGCCCTGTTTATTTTAGAACATTTGACCCTGTGTAGGTGGAATATCCCAATATCATTAAAGTCCTTTCATTATCTATAAGAGTTGTTAAATTCCTGCTTCCAGTTAGGCCCACACATTCGATTAGGGCCTATACTCAAAAGAGGGCATTTAATCGCTATTTTAGTCCTCACCAGCAGGCTATAATACGAAGCCCTTCGGAAAGCTAGAACTTAAACTTAATCATAGGTGGAAATTATTCATCAGGAAAGGACATTTAAAACTAGGTTACCTGGCCAATGTTTGAAGGTATTTTGACACTGCTACCACTTTTGATAGTCAGTGACTAAGACAGGATTGGGTAACCTTGGTAACAGTAGTTTGAAAAGGATAAACACTCCTCAACTGTTTTCTTTATATTTGGCAAACAATCAATGAGTGAGTGACAGAGAGCTCCAACTAATGTCTTAGCTAAACATGAAACACATTAATTATATTATTTTATTATATTAGTATATACATTATTATATCTTCTAATAATAGTCAGTTCTCCCTGGAACATGCATATTCTATTCTGATTATTATTTTAGAAGACAATAAAACTGACATCTCTGTTTTTACAGAACGTCTTTTGTGCTTACAACTTCCATGTTCTACCATTAGTATACTCTCCATCAGACTAAGCAAAAGGGAAAGATGTACAATTGAAATGGTGATCAAATAATTTTGACTGCTAACATTACTAAACTGTCCATTTTTACTCTCTACTGATTATGTTGCATGTACATACTGCACACATGACTAAGGTCCTGCTTATGACTTTGGCGGTGTGGCAGCGGTCCTCCATACCAGTGGGCCACTGCCACACCACCAAAGCTACACTGACACCACCCGCCAGATTAGGAGTTTTCTTCTGGTATGGGAGGCTGTGCTTTGGCAGCCTCAGGCGGTAAGCCTTAGAAAGGTACAGCAATGGGTACGCCTAAGCAAGTTCCTGCATGGCATGGACTGTTAAGTCCATGCTGTGCAAAAACAGGGTGTGCATGCAGACAGGGGGTACCTCATGTGTCCCCCTTGCATGCACCCCAATGGGCCTGAGGCACCAGGGGGCCTGTAGGGCCCCCTTAGTTTCTTCACTAGCACAGTTTTCATGGTGTGCTCACTGCAATGAAAACTGTGATGGTGAGGAAACTCATAATGTGCTTCGCTGTGCCGCAGCTGCACCACTAGCATATTGTGGTCCTAAGACCTCTGCAAGGCCTCCAGGGATAAGGATCCCTGGCGGTAGCAGCGGTTGAATGGCGGACCGACCACCCAACTCATAATAAGGCGGTTGGACGGTCCGCAGGTGCGGCAGTGCCAACACCACCACTGTGGCTACAGCGGTCCACCAGACCACCGTAGTCATAATCAGAACTTAAGTCTTACAATATTGATTCGGTCTCAAATGTGAATGGTTTGAGATCTATCCTCCATTTACAGACTATCTACGTATGGTCACAGGGGGCACCCTATCTTTGCGCCATGTAACTCAGCACTGCATGTGCTTTACACTTCCAATACAACATGCAGACCCTCAGGTTTATGTATATGTATTTTTTCTCATTGAATAGTGACTCTTTAAAGCAGCTCAGCTTATCCATGCTGATGATCACTCCATTTCAAATCAGTCAATTGGGCTCAAAATAAATTGCTTCTCTTTTCCAAAAGAATATAAATATAGAGTTGGATACTGGAAACTATATATGACTGATGCCAAATGAATACAAATTAGAAGGGACTTTTCTTAGTGTGTGTTTTTATTGTATTTTCTTCACACATTTTTCATTTACTAGTCTCACTGCTATACCCCCAGTGATCTATGTTTTAAATTCATGGTATGTCATGATTTGCCCTTTGCAGGAATTCTATACCAAAGGTATTTATGCGAAAAAATTTAAATATGATAAACTTTGAAAAACAGAACCACTGCTTTATATCATTGAATGATGTATAGATCAGTTATGATTTTTCACAGAATAAATTAATAAAACAAAGTATACAGCTCCTTTAGAACCTTTCTCTTATTTGTTATGAATCTTAGAAGGACACAGTCTATACTTATCGAAGTTGGTATGGCATTACCTTGTTGGACAAAAACTAATATTCAAAATAATAAAGGGGATAATTCACAAAAAAGTATTGGAGAACAAATAGTAGCATTTCTGAAATACTATTTCGCAGACTTTTACACACCTTTGTGAATTTGGCACAAAACATACAAAATGTGAATACATTGAGAATAATGAAGGAACATTTAAATACAATTAATAGAAATATAAAGGATGTGCCCTCTCTGTGTGCTATTAGGGTGTTAGACAAGTCGCATAGTCATGTAATAGTAAGTACAGAATCTTGCAATAAATAGATAAAAGCACATAGACTACCATTTACCTAGGAGAACTTAAAAGTTTATCCTGAGGGAATTATCAAGCATTTGCTATGTAAGAAGGGATGCACTGAAGGAAAGCATCCCAATTAAAGGTTGCCAAATCAGGAAACAGATGGTTATCAAGAGTTTCAAAAAAGGCCAAGACCATGCTTTTGACACTACATATTTTGCTTTATACTGCGCACCATGAGCAACATTAAGTGTGTTCAAAATTAATTGGATTGGATTGGAGTGAAGTGAAGTGGATGGGATTGGATTGGATTTGCTTGCCCTGTGATTTAGGAGGTGCACATCTTACACCATGAGGTATGTAGGTTTCCTCTATTCAGAAGGCAGACCTATAAATGTATTAAACTTGGAGGGGGAGAGAACAAATATGAGGTCCCTGTCTGTACATGCAAGAAAATCCCATTCATTGCAAGAGTTGAGTATATTTAGTAGAATTTTTAACAAAGCTTTGCATTTTTGAAAGCATTCTGCTCTATTTAGAATCAATATATAGTGCAGTCAAAATCTCAGAAAGTCCCCCTAGAGACAATTGTTGGAAGAACATATTAGCTCCTTCTTGAATGTATAAAATGATCTTGCTAGTGTGTATTACTTTCTAAAATGATGTGGCATGTGTACATTACTTTAGATTGGCAATTTCATAATACAACTTTTATTAAATACGTGTAGGTGTGTACAAACAACACAAAAATAGTCAAGGTGTTGATAAACAGCGATAATATATTTCACCCTTGCCAATTGTCATAAGCTTTAAGATATTGTTTTTAGAAATGCAGTGCTGTCTTGGTGTTACTAACACATTCTATCCCAAATTGTAATGAAAATACTCTGCAGGGTGTGAAAAACGTTGGATATTTCTGGTACACAACATCATCATATCACCCAAGCAATAACATTGTCCGGGTAATTCCTCAGAAAGATATATGTTACTGAAGCCATAATGTGGACATAGGATAAAATATAATCATGTTTTTACTGAGTAAAAAGCAATTTGCCTTTAAGAAGCCTAAACACTGCGCACTTTGCAAATTCCTAAACCCAAACAAATGTATGTGAGACGTTAAAATGTTTTCAGAAAGAGTGGGGTATTGACGCACCAAATATATTATTTTGTAAGTCACCAGGCAGAACCCAGGTCAAACCCATACGACTGTTGTGTAATTATGAAAACAGTGAACACTCCATATTACTCCTTTAATACACTCCAAAATCCCTTCCCAAATACGCCTCTGGATCCCAGATTTGACATGAACTTGTGTTGCAGTTGCACAACTTTTGTTTTGCAGATCAGACACAAAATTATTTTTGCCATTTACTAAGCAATGCAAAGCCAATTTGTGTGGTTTAGTAAATACAAAGTAACGCAAGGCAGTGCATAGCACTGTCTTGGGTGACTTTGTGTCATGTTGCATTAATTGGGTAGAGCATGGGCGTTCCCATTCATCCACTGATGTATATTGATACTAACCAAGATTTACAAACACTAAATTACGCACCTACCCGAGAGAGCTGTTACAAGGAGAAATATCTGTATTTCTCCTTGTTATTTTTTTCCCTTGTGTGCTGCAGTCTGCATTACACATAGAAAGAGAAATATGCCTAAAAAAAATAATTTTTGCATAAAAGTGTCCCATTCTGCACAAACCAATCCTGCCCCTAATGCACGCACCCTTTCAGTATAGTGCACGTGTGCCTGAGTTGGCGTTAGGCAGCACAAAGTGTGCCAGTGCATGGATAGAGCAGAAATGCTCCTTATATTCATCAAATATGGAGCATTTCTGCCGTCTCCCTTCCACGCAAAATAGTGCAGGAAGTTTGCTTGCTGCGCTGTGTTGCATGCAATAATAGTAAATGTGCCCTGAAGGGTTTTTGCTAGAAGACAGGTAATAAATAATAAATTATGGCAATAAATCATTGGAGGAAGGAAAAAAACAATAATTTGTTTCAAATCCGCTAAAGTATGGTGCCGATATTTAAGGAATAGAACATCTTAATGGTGGTCCAGTTATGAAATAGAGTCTTGATGTTGAAACTCCAGCCCATGACTTTCAATCGCCTTCAAGCCAACCTGGAAGATTAGAACACAGATCAACACATCTGCTGTTATCTGCCTCTCTATATTTGAATATTTTCAATAGCAGACTGCAGATACCATGTGGCAGTACTCCACAATCTGACTGGCTTATGAAAAGGTGTATCTGTACGGGGGACCAACTCAGCGCTTCATTTTGTACCATTCATTGTGGGAGAGATTAGCATAATGGCTAGCAAATAGCTAGCAACCCCTGGGGCATATTATCAAGGGATTTATCTCCGCTTTTCTGGCTTTAAAAGCCAAGAAAGCGGAGATACAATTATCTCCCTATTAGCTAGCTGTCGCTAACACCAGTTAGCGACAGCTAGTAGGAGATAGCGGCCATCTTGGGCCCCGCTTTGCATGTCAGAGATATTTATCACTAATGACATGCAAAGTGGGCGTGCCAAAATGTTAGTGCCTGGAAACAGTCGCTAACATCGCTATCTCCTATTACCAACTTTTGGAGATATTCGCCCTAAGCGCGAATATCTCCAAAAGCTAACACCTGCCCTGAGCAGTTCTTAGCCATGTTATCCAATGGTAGGTGGATAACATGGCTAAGATCATTAGCTCGGTAATGCATGAATATCGCTGACTTTACAGCGATATTCATGCATTTCGGCCTATTTTTATCACTTAGGAGATAAACCTTGATAATAGCAAGGCTCCTAAGCGATAAAAATTGCCGCAACACGGCGATAAAATTATTGCCGCTAAGCCAACTTAGCGATAATTATCGCTAGTTGTTGGTAATATGCCCTGTCCTTTAAAAAACAGACACCCTATTGTACAGTGACTCTGCAAACAAACTATTTAATGTATTTCATGTCACAAAGGCACTGGTAATATGGGCTGCAGCTTTTGTTGCTTGACTAAGGGCCTGAGTACAATCTAGGTGGATCGGATATTTTGTCACAAACGTGACGGATATCCCGTCCGCTGTATTACAAGTTCTATTGGATATTATGGAATTGTAATTTGCCGAACAGGATATCCATCACCTTTGTGACAGACTAACCCACTCTGCCAAGATCATTTTTAGGCGCTATCAAAACATTTCTGAACCTGCCTTTACAGCTTGTGGCAGACATGGACAGACAAGACTTTTGTGTACCATTAGCCCTTGTACTCTGCCTCCTGATGTTCCTCAACTTTTCAAAAAGCCCACGTCTGTTTTCCCATTCCCTCACCCGGTTTTGGCAAGGCAAGCACATGAGAGGAGAACAATTTCTGCGGTAACAAATTGTACAGGTTGGGTGGAGTTCTTATCTTTCAAAGCTAGCCTAAAAGGAAAGATGCACACTATTTCATGTCATCCACAGGAAGAGCACAGTAAGAGCTGTTTGTACTCTTGCATGCATGAGTGGTCAGAGGATATCTAATTGTATGCTTTGCAGCATCATGCAGTGAAAAAAGGGAACATGCGAGCATACATCTCCGAACTCTCTATTTAGAACCAGTGATTTCATGTTACCCAGAAAAGACAACAAAACAGTCATTATCTTTGTGTGATGGCTCAAGCATTGTCTTGTGGGACAGAGTGGAAATCAAGGACACTATAATACTGATTAGTTTATCATTAATGGTGGCTTTCTTTAGCAGATGTTTCACATGTGTTTCAGCACTCTATTTAATTTGTCACCATAGATTGCAAAATGGGTTTTGTCTATTTCATCTATTTCTGAAACAGAGATACAGTTCCATTGGTGTTTTACAGCGGGTACATGCCTGTGTGCGTGCGTCTTTGTCCCTGTTTACGTCAATGCAGTTGTTTTCTCAAGTAATTCTCTTAAAAAGCGGGCTCTTTCCTCCGTGCTGTGAATTTGAACGGGTTCGGGATCTAATGTTTTTAATGAAGCATCAACTACCAATTTGGTGGCAGATTTTCAGATATGTAGATCACAGACCCATTATGATGTGCAGTTAACTGCAATAACGCACACATTTTGCCTACCTTTCATTAATGTATGAACTGATTCCACCCACGTGATTCTCACACGAAATAAAATCAGGGAAGCATTATGAAGGATGTGGAAACAAATAAAAAGAACACGCCTTTGTTCATCTTTCCCCCAAAAATGGTTCTTATTTCTCTCTTGGAATCCTATTGCTTCAGTCTTCTGTGTAATGTTTTCTCTTTAGGGTTTTCCTTCTATTTTCTCTCTTCCACGCTATTTTGTAGCACTTCTCACATGTTGTTTTTTACTTATACACATTTGTGACATTGTTTAGCCTGGCTATTTTTCTACATTTTTAAGAGGCTAATCAGGTACTTTCCCTGATTTTATTACCTAGTATCAGTATTAATAAAAATAGCCTGTAAACGCCCATTATCCCATAAGAAGAACAATAATGAACATTTAACCCAGTTTATGAAAGCATTTCAGAACAGTTCACCCAAGATAAGTGTATTTACTTAATTTTCACCTCCCTTTGTAAATTATAGCTGCTTCGCCCACCTGGATCAGCCATGGTTCTCCTTTGAAATGCGGAGAGACAACAGGTATAGTTGTAGGAGACTGGCAACCACCACTCATGACTCGAATTTTCCATATCGTCGTTCATTAAGTTCTGTCTATCCGTTTCAAAGCAGCGCTGTTTGACTCAGTGTCTTCTAGCTTGTCTGGGACTTCATCTTAATTCCACAAACGTTAGTCTCCCTGTTTTGCAGGTTCTACGTCTGATTTTGACTTCCCCAGCGTACTGGAGCTTCTGTTCAGCCAAGCATCATTTACTTCCTCTGTTCGACATACACCTTGCAGCTTCAAATGTCCTCTATTTTCTGTAGAACTACCATTATTCTGTCTCCCCTTCTTATGCTTCTTTTCCCTTTCATTTATTTTAGTTTTGTTCCTATTTTCTGTTTATATGCCCATAGTCTTTTTGTTCTTTTATCTGTTTCCATTTTATTTCTACAGAGATGCTGATCTGGCTACTTTGTGCAGGGGAATCACACCAGTAGCAGGCTTTGTGACAAATGAAACATCAGGGCCCAAAGATACAAACCAAATTCAATGATACTGGAGTTTGTGTGTAATTAATTACTCCCCCCTTTCTGAATCATGTTTTTTTAATGCAAGCAAAGGCTCATTGATATAGTGTTGGAAATGGTCATCTTTTGTGTGATTGTCCTGCAAATTTTTGTTTTCATTCTCTTACTTTGCCGAACCCATTTTGTTTTGGACTCTCTGCACTTTACCACTGTGATCCAGTGCTGAAGAGCTCGTGCTCTCTTCCTAACAGATGGTAAATTTGGCATACATCTGATTGTCACATTTAGCTTACTTGTAAGTCTCTAGTAAATGGTCCGACCTACAACCAAGTTCTGTAAATTACATGCTACAAGTGTGTCTGCAGCTCTCACACACACTAAGTATCCTTTTAAAAAATGTCTCAGACCTGCCAGTGCAGCCTGTAGTGCTATTTAAAATTGCAATTTCAACCTGACAAAAATAAACCTTTTGCCAAATCTAAGCCTTCCTTTTTATACTTGTAAGTCACCCTTCAGGTACACCGTAAAGGCCCATTAGGTAGGATGCATGGTACTTAAAAAGTAGGACATGTGGGGCTAAGTTTCCCTGTCCTGGTTTTGAACAACTCTTACCATAATTTTCACTACTTTGAGGCCTATGTTTCCCATAAGTTAACATTGGTGTACCTGTTTTCAATTAATACGTGCTAACCTTGGATTGGGAGCATGTGAAGGTATGCTGTTTACATTCAAATTAATTGTATTTGTAAATATTCTTTAATAGTGAAATCAGAGTTTAGATTACAAATTTGAAATGGCACTTTTAAAAAGTTGGCCTGTTTCTGCCCTTAAGCTTCTGAGGCCTACTAGGAATTTCCAGTTGCCTGTGCCTGTTAATGGCTCCCCCATTAAGGATGCATATTGTGTCCATACAGACAACATTGGGACCTAGGGTGTAGCTGGGAGAGAGTATACTTGACAAAATTGCTGGGGCGGAGCTGTACCCTGCACTACTTAGACTTTAAATTGCTTTGAATACAGCACACACAAAGGAACCTGACACTATGCTTGCCGGGCCTTTTCTCACTCGTGACAGTTTAGAGCCCTGACCAGGGGAAGGGGAGGCACTTTCTAGAACTACTGATGGGATAATACAGGGAGTCCCCACAGAAAGAAGGGCACCAGGTATAAAAAGTGGACCCTCAGAACCCTTCTTCAGTACACTCTTGGACTTGTGGGAGATTCAGAAGGACTACCTCGCTGCTTGAAGGACTGCCTTGCTGTCTATAGAAGGACTGGCACTGCTTGCCTTCATCCCAGGCTAACCATAGTGACTCCGAGGGTCAGTTGGCTGAGCTTCTGTGTGAGCTATAGTGACACAACAAGTATCCAGAGGCCTCCCTGTGACTGACCTAGCCGACCAGATGCAACCAGTCCTGCCTGGACCTGCCAGAGCCCTGTTGCTGGCCTCTGCTGGAATCACTCTTGATCCCCAAGAGGTGCCCCAAGGCCTTTGACCCTTAGCTGGCATCAGCAGAAGCTCCTCCAAGAAGAAAAATGTGAAAATCTTGAAGTTTGCCTCCTTGTGGCCTCCTCCAATGTGAACAGAACTCTTTGCCCCGTAGTTGAAAAAGCAACTCTTTAGCTAACCTGGCCCCTGTACCCTGCCCCTACTCCATCGCTGTCAACCTGAACTTGTAACTTTCCCCTGGCTAGTGCAAACACGAGTGGCGCTTTGTGCTGTTAGGTGTATTGTCACTAAAAACGTAACAATTGAATAGCTCTGGTCCTACTGATTGAATATTTGGTATTCTGTTATCATTCTATTTATTAACATTTACTCTATGTTTCGAAATTTGGGTGTTCTAAGTTTGGGATTTTTCTTGTGTTGGGATTTTACTTTATTATTGTTAATGTGCTGCATAAATACTTTACACATTGCTTCTAAGCATAACTGTGTTTGTGCTAAGCCGCAATGTTTATCACAGGCTAATCTAGTGGCTTTTGTGGTTTTCCCTGACAGGGACTGTGATTGTTGCCTAAGTGGGACTTCCACACCATCAACCAATAACCAACTTTCTTATAACAATATATGTAAATAAAATTCTGCTTTTAGAGGCAACTTGACATTGGCGGGGATAGCACATCAACACTGGGTGCAGATCTCCAGTTCGTAAATATCAGTTCATCCCCTTGGAGTTTCAAAGAAAATGTGGGCACTCGGAATGCCTTACAGATCAATTAATAATTTATTGCATCAACAACACTAGCTTGATGTGTTTTGGCTTATAATGAAGCCATGGTCATGGTGGTACCAAGATAAAAACTTTGCTGCATGGTGCAGGTGCAAGTTGTAGTTAGATCAGAAATGTATAGCTGGTGAATTTTAGTGGTCTTTCGGTTTTTCAACGCTGGTTTTGATATTAATACAAGACTTATCCATATCATGATTTTAACCTTTGTTTTTTTCAGTGAATGGCTATTGTTTTTTTTAAACATAAGCTAAACTCTTATTACAAAGCCGAACTAGAACTTTACTTCAACCTTTGTTTTTTCAATGAAAACATGTGTGTTGTTGTGTGTGTGAGTGTGTGTGTGTGTGTAGTCAAATAGCACATGTTTTTAGAACACATGTACTGTAATATTAAATATACATTGACACTGTAAAGTGGTCAAATTCCAGTTTCTTACCAAAGTACAGCAAACCTGGTGTGAGGAAAAAACAGTTTACTGCTACACAGATTGCATATTGCAACTACTCCTAATAGTCACAGGCCTCTTCCATGTACTTTCAACTTATTGCACTATTTTAACCTCTTGGATCCTGGTTTTGTTTAAATATTTTTCAAATACACACCTGAAAACATGTCATTACATAAACCATGTATGCTGCAATGCAGAGTGCCATGCACTATTTGTTGCCATTCTTGTCGGAGGGAAGGGGAATCATGACCCACTCAAGGATTTGTCTCTCATTAGTCATAGCCCCTCTCCAACAATGGTAATACACAGCATATTACCCTCTGTACATAAAGACAATACATATAAGAGTTTTATATTCCCTGTTTCAGAAGGTACGAGAGGCAAGGATGAATACAATAAGCCTGTGCTCATGATTACAATGGTACTGCTCCATAATGGGAGGGAGCATGAACAATTGAGTTAAGAATGGGTTTATTGGGTACAAGAAGTATGCTCAATTTTGTTATAAACAGATGATGCAGTCTTGATGTTGCGTATGGGTAAATCTCTTCCGATATTGTTTGATCACTTTGTGCTGTGTATGGAGGACTTAGGGTTGAGTGAATCAAGGAACATCCTTTAAAATGGTCACAGGGGATACCAAGAAGAAGACTGGCTCAAACTTCCTTAAAGGAAAAAAGATGGTTTCTTTCACTGCCTCTTTTATTTGGGCCTCTTATGAAATTCCCACAACAATTGGAAATAATTTCAGGAGGCAATGGAGCATGTCCTTTGAAAAAAATATTGAAGCTGTTTTTAGATTTGCCACAAAACAAGGTTCAAAACCTTTGATTGTGATGTCCTCCATATACAACTATATATATGTGACAAGGCATCCTATGGGATAGGAGTGTGGGGATAGGTCTATATGAAGCATCTCCAGCATTTAGAAAATAAATGCTTGAAGCGGATGCTGGCAGTTACCCTCAGCCATGCTCATTCTATGTGCCATGAAGAGGTAGGCATCCCTTTTATGGAGGATAGGATCCATCTTGCACCCTTACTCTTGTGACGAGCAGTATGGAGTAAGCCGGCAGCTTCTTTGCATAGAACGATTATCCAAGCATACCTGGCCCTAGATGGGATGGGCAAAATATCCTGGCTAAATAACAGGAACATGTTTGGTAAGATGGCCAAGAGTCATTTTTGCTTAGATCCTGAATCTATAGCTTGTATGAGTAAAATGGAACTGAAAACGAACTTCCTTGATGTGGTCTGGAGGTAGAGGGAGAACGCTTACTTTTAAATGAAGCATTTGCGCATACCCTTTTACTCATCCAGGCAGGTATCCACCCCTATATTAAAATAGTTACCAATTCAGATCAGAGCTTTTTATTAACAAGACCTTTGCCAGAACATTGTACACTATTTATTTGCCTTCACTGAATTGGATGGAACGGAATGGTCTCTAACTCCTTGCCCTTGTAATAATTTCTCTGAACCAAGTATTTTGTATTTATGTTTCTTTGTATCTTTTATAGAATACCTTGAAGAGAGCTGATCATTCCTGTATTTAAACATTTCAACTTTGTGCATTGATGACCAGCATTGGTATATCTTAAGCAATTACATTCAGGAGGAATATGTTACTCCATAGCCAGCTTTCTTGTACAGGATAGGAGGATCAGGACATGTATTAATGGGGGCTAGGTATTTATACTTGTTATTATGTGTATTCAAATAATGTATTTTCAGCAAAATGTAGGGAATACATGCTGTATATATATATATATATATATATATATATATATATATATATATATATATATATATATATATATATATATATATATATATATATATATATATATATATATATATATATATATTTGATTGAAATTCACATATTTCTTATGCTTGAGAACCTTGGTTTGATTTACATATAAATTGCCATCTTTATTTTAATTTTGAACCGGTTGCCACCTCAAGTGCTGGAACTGTATTGTCGAGCTGTCCCATGAGCCAGTGTGATGCGTCACAACAGTAAATGGTTGATGTTTAATGTTTAGGATTAATTGTCTTTTTATATATTTTCTTTTTGTTTATTGATTGCATGTTTTGGATTTCTTTTCTCTATGGGTCATTGTACTTTTATGGTTTTATTTATACCTAATACAGTATATTGAATGAATAAAAATGGCATTGATTGTCAAGAAAAACATTTGTTCTCAATTGAGCCCAGATAGTGAAACAGGTAAGCTGACAGACTCAATGAGATCTTGTAGTCCCTCAATTTGTCTTGTTGAATCAATAATTGAGAATGTTCCACAATAGGTTGTATGTCAGGATATCAGGAACAAAATATGAAGCTGAGAAAATATTGTGGGCAAAATATTGGCGACCATATACATGATTCATTTATAATTTCCGTAAAAAATTCAACAAATGTTGGTTGGATCATAAGATACATTGAGCACTTTAATTTCATATTATTTTCCAGATGAAAAACTACTCCAATGCATCACATATTGAATCTTGAAAAACTAATAAATCTCTTATAATAAGCAAAAATTATTTGGTTTAAATAAGACTTGTAACTGTTTTGATAAATACTTGAACTGTAAATATTACTTTACATATATCCCTTTCACGGTACCACTACTATCACTATAAATTAACGTACTTAAGAGCGAAAAGTTTATTGCAAAATCAGATTTCCAAATGTAAGGGGAAGTTTTTTGTTTGCCCTAAACCCGGGGCTGCATTTGATTGAATGCAAATGACATGTAATTCAATGGAAAACATTTCACCTGGTACACTTACTCTGAGCAGCATACGATTATGTTTCTATTTATATGCACCAACTGAGACTGAACAAAAGCCATCACAATATCTCCTAGAGTGCCAGAAAGGAAAATTGTCTAACAAGCATCTGTTCACATCTATGTAATCGTTCATTTTCAAGTTCTTGAATTCAATATTATTTAGGCTCCTGGACAATGTAAACCCTTTTCATGCATTAGATAACTCCTCCCACCACAGGGGTGTTCAATGTAGGTTCAGCGGAGGAAGGGTCCATGCCAGATTTTGAGGATATCCACTCTTTATGGATGTGTGTACAATTTAGATTCGGTGTAGATGTTTCTTATATAGAACCCATCAGCATCTAGCATGTATCAAGCCATGCATGGCCGAAGTTGGACACCTCTGCTCTATCTTAATGGGGCCAATTTGAAAAGACATTTATGAGTGCATGCAGTTGTACTCCAGTAATACTAGTTCACATGCTTATAAATGCCTTTGTGAATTGGCCCGTGGTTTGGAATATAGCCAGGCTTGAAAAATGATTTTCATATATGCCAAAAGAGTGACCGTTAAAAAGAGACCAGCTAATTTGAAACATTAATTAAAGATTAGCCTACAAATTAAGGCGCATATTCACAATAGTTCTCGAGGTATGCAAAGTAGTACCATGGGAGTACTGTGTAAACAATTGAAGGTTTCTTGTGATATGCCAATAAGAAGTTGCTGTAATAACCAAAATGATGCAGAGTGGGTATACAATAAATAGTGACAAATGTATTTTCTGATAATGCTGGTGGATTCACAGTGCATGATTAGTCTTCATTTGTTCCACCCCAATAGAAATGTGCTTCTACACATTCAACAATCCAACCTTATCATCGATTCACCTAAACAGGGCCGGACTGGAAACCAAAACCGGCCCTGTCAAAGTGCTCGGCTGCTGCCCCCCACACCCGCGCGGGGGGGCGGGGGGGGGGGGGGGGGTGTGCGACCGCGCTCTTTGCCAGGGCCGTTTTTTGGCCGATTTTGTTACAGGGCCGTTTTTGCAGCTATACGGCCCTGTAACAAAAACGGCCCCCAGAGGCCCAAAACCGGTTGTCGGGTGCCTGCAATGGCCAGTCCGGGCCTGCACCTAAATGTCAGGCACAGCTGAATTGACACTCTGCACACTTCGGCCCTCAATGTCCTCAGTGGGTTGATCTTTTGACCCAGGTTGGCCGAGCAAAAGGACACTATAGGCTAATGAATGTTACAGTGTTTACATGGCAAACATTATTTACTTTTGAAATCATCCAGGGGAATTAATTGTATTATGCTTGCATTAACAGTGGATAATCATTTCATTTCAACTCAGGGTTGTTTTATTGTGTTTGTTTTTTAAACCCCTGAGTAAAAACTTACTTACTGCCAATTATTTATTTTCCCATACCCTTCTTTTTTTGTGAAAATAATCCTTATCCTTAGTCTCATGTTGCGTCCCTGTTCCAGTGTTTTACCACAATATTGTTCCTTGCCAGTGAAATTGTCAATATTTTTTCCCTAAAGATTTTTGGTTTCATTTATTCTCGTAACAGCAAGAAGTTGCAGATACAGAAAGTAATCCCACCTCTTAAGGCTATGCTTTCTTTCTGCTCACGCCACTGCCCTCATAACTCCTGAGTCTATTGTTCATTAGGACAGTGAAAGTGACTGCAAGGGCACACAAAGTATAGCAGCTGCTACCCAGGTAACCCCTAATTCACATAATGCCGGGACATAAGTTTGGATCAGGGTTTGACCCTAAGTCTTCACAATTCAAAGATGGATCAAACGTGTGTACTGCATGTACCCTAACTATAATATTGGTCCCTATTTGGATAGGGTGCATACCTCTGCCATCTAGAAACCCCATTTCTAACACTCCAAATAACAATAAATATGCTACCAATGTTCTACAAGATTTCAACTCTTGTTAAATTCGGTTATAAGTTATGAATGACTTTATGACATGGGTTAGCCTTATAGGTAATATGATTAAACATTATCATATGAGATAACAACAGTTAGGGAAGGTGTACTTAGCACCATTGACCATTGGATTGGATTGGATTGTTAGCTAGCACACACAAAAAAAACCTGAATGCATCAGGCTTCTAGGAGGCCGTCTTAAATCAGTGCCTCAAATATGCCTCAGTAGAGGGAGCCCCTCTGTGAGGCAAATCGGTATGTTAAATGCCCCAGTGAATGCAAGGTTTATTGATTGTCTGTGGGCAAATAATTGTTTCAAAAATGTGTCTGCTTTAATTAGTTCACCCAATATTGTACATTTAAATATACATATAGTGGTGCTGTCGCTATAAGCATCATTTTCCACATGACTGTGTTAATAGCACATCAGAATTAGGACTGTGAAAATGCATGTTTCAGCACCTGTGGCTGAATCATTTATTGATAATAGAAGGGTGTGAACACTAAGGTATTATCTACCCAGCCCGTGTAGAAGGCAATTATTTCAAAGGTGAAGGATATCTAATCGCAGGTAAGATTTACAGGCTGTACTCTTAGTGGGGGCTACATTTGGAGTCTCGAATGATCGAAATGCTGCACTTCAAATATTGTTTATCTGTATTAATTCTAATGAATGCTTATTTGATCTGCTTGTCTTAACCTAAGGTGTTATTGAATAGACACTAATCAGAACTATTTATGGAGTGCATTAAAAGCTCTCCATTTAATGATACCTATTGATCAAGGATGCCAATGTGCCACCAAAACTTTCTTTTAATTGGTTTTTAGCTAAGTGCCTCCAAATCGACATTCAGGGTCAGTAATAGCATTGTGGATGAAACGCACTTGACTGCACTAATACAAAACTATATAACACCTTTAATAATATGTGTTAAATGCATTAAAATTAAATCCTGCCACATACAAAAGCTAATCTCACTTTACTCTGACATTGCGAACAAGACTACCAACAGGTGATGGTTGGAAAAGCAAGTTATGTTTAACAATTGGATTTTCTGATAGAATTACATTCCATCATATTTTAGCCCTTGTGCATCGATGCAGAAGTAATATGTGACTCCAGACCTGACCATTCCCAAGGCTTTTCTCCGAGAAGTTAACAGTTTTTGGAATGGTTAATCTATTTTTCTCCCTCTACCCTTCTTCCCCTAACTATCCACAGCACAGTGGTGGCTCCTCTGCTAAGGCGGAGGAGTGTTGCCCCACAGCTCATTTAAGCAGCACAAAAGAAAAATAAACTGATAATAACAAGCAGTTATCATTTTATTTTTCTTTAGACTCCAGCCAGGTCGGGCAGGGCTGGGCTCCCTGCATCATAGAGAGCAGGAGTGGTTTGCCCACTTTTAAGTGGCAATGACGCTTTTGACTGGCCCTCTAGGGCTGGCCAAACCGTCATGCGCACTTGCCATGTTCTCCAAGAACATGCCTAACCTCATCAGGTACTGTCGGAGCCTCCAAACAGGACGCTCAGATCAATGATGATACTGCTCCTGCCATCAAGAAACACCAAAGGGCCTTGACTCTACTCAGTAAGGCTGAGTCACTGTAACAACAAAACAGAACAATTGCCAATACTGAGCAACACTCCTAAACTTATTTGATAAACAGAACCTAAGAGCGAAACATATAGGTCCACACTTTTTACTATGCCATCAATTATTTTATTAGGCAAATATCTTTCAAATCACTTATCAACACCGCGTTATATACATGTGCATCAAAGATGAATACAAAAAGGAAATATATACATAAGACTAAATTTCATAATAATCTGCCAATCACCAAGACACCACCACACATTCAATGCAAACCTTCAAACATACCTCCAAGCAAGTTCAGCAAACACTTATACCAGACACTCACACCATCCAACCGCCACACCAGGACAGGTCTAGCCACACTATACAATAACTTTTAAGTGGCCCCAGACCTGGTGGACCACACTCATACTACAAAGGTCAAACAACCAAATAAATCCTATACACTCTCACTGAAGTGAAGAAATAATTCTAAATGACCACAATTTCCTATGTACAACAACTATTTCCTACACCAGTGGATAAACTAAACAACATTGGTTTGTTTGACAAAGCAAAAAAGGTTGACTCGTTTCAAACCCAACTGATTGTAGTTGGGTTTGAAACGCTTTGCTTTGCTTTGGTTGAGGAGGATTTCTTAATTTAATCTCCCCCAACCACCTCCACCCGCCCCCGCCCTACCACCCCCATTCAGAGGCAGCCACCACAGCACACAACAAAAAGTGTATTTCGCTGGTTAAATATGCCTGACGACTGTGCTATCCTTTATCAATCTTCACTTTGTGCAAGCTGAAGAAATATGACACTCTACTCCAACGTACATAGCTATAATTTTTCACCTTTCTATCTCTATCTCATTTTCATCCGTAATAAATTCTGTTTGTTAATCTTACAGTGGATCCCTTTGTGCCACCAATAGTTTTCTTATTTATCATAGGAAGCACTCTTTGAGGAAAAACAAAATGGTCAAGTTTCTACTTGTGTAATACTGCTAAACTACTTTATAGTCCATCAATTTTTATCTTTATGAAAATTATCATGCTTGTTTGTCTCTATGTAGCAACAGATAGTAACATTTTACTAAGAAATGCTTACAAAATACCAATAGCTTTTGCAATGTTGGTAGGTAGAATGGTTAACATGCATCAAAAAGTTGATGATTGTGGTACGGCTCCAGGATGCCATCAGAAGTAGCATTAACATCAAAAACATTCAAAAATAGTATAAAACAAAACCATATCAGTAAAGACAGACATGTACGACATGTACAAATTCCTAAAGTTTCAACACAGTCCCTTGAATGATTTCCCATCTAAAAAACGATCTTCTTGTCCTCAAGGCGGTAACGGCTCCTGAAGGGAGTGCTGTGGTGTGGTGGGTAGGGGCGGGGGAGGGGCAGGTTAGGGATTAGTAAACTCCGGCATATGGCCAATCGGAGTTAGGTAGATAAATGAATAAATAAATAAATAAAATGAATTAAATTGCGCACGCTGCAATGCCAAATGCGTTGCAGCACTCACAATTTTATTTAGATGGATAAAATATAAATATTTTTTCGTCTGTAAATTTTTTTTTGCACTTAAAGCATTGAGTGATGTTTCCAAAGAATTTTCAAGTGATTATTTGCAGTTCACAAACATCTCACAAGTAATTTTTGGTTTACAGACGTATAACAAGTAATTTTTGATTTACAAACATCTCACAAGGCATTTCGGGTTTACAACTATTAGTCACGTAATTTGGTCTTTACAACATTTCACAAGTGATTTACGGTGTCAGAGTACTTATATTGAGAAATGGTTATTTACTCTAACTCTGCACTTTATTACCTTTGCTAGGCCCAGTAGGAACTTTATCCTGGTCACTTATTCTCATGAAGTCTTTCTCTTCATGAGGCACATAAAGATTAAAAGAATCCTTTCACACCATCTGTTTTTGTACCTGAGAGCCTTCCATCCAATGACATCCCGCTATCTTGGTACATCCAAATTACTTACGTAAGGTGTTAAGAAAAAGAAATGTCAACTTTGGACTCCCTAAGTAAGTAGGATTTAAGAGTGAATATGGTGGACCTACAAACTCTTTGCATGCCTGTAACTGTCATGGTAGCCGCCCTACACCACAAGACAAGTTCACTGTATCCAAGTACAGTATGCAGCAGCAATAGCCGGGCCATCTTGCCCTGGTTTGTCCCTTGCAACACCTGTATACCCCACAGCCAGCAGTCCAGAAAGAAAGTGCTGTCAACCTCCTTCATAGCTGGGGATCCATGGCACTCATATTACCTTGCAGAGCAGAGAGTGGGAAGAAAACTTGGTGAGTGCACTCCATGGTGCTTAATAACACAATGTGTGCATGTGCTAAAAAATCCGGGTACAGTACTACAGAACTCCACTTTATTATGTCAGATGCATGATCTATCCACGGCGGCAGTGAAATATTAATGCAGTGCGCTGGTTCTGTAATCTGACATCATGAGCTGCTATTTCTTGGACAAGGTTTCAATGTAAGAGTAATAAATAAGGTAAATAGTACCTGTCTCAGTAGGTGTGTGCTCAGGCACCCAGATCTTTAGTGATAGAGACCTGAGGATACACTTCGGAATTAAGTGCAGTCAAAGAATACACACGCCATCTTGAAAGGCCATTAAGCACGCTGGGCCGATTCACAAAGGTGTGTTAGAGCACATAGAAGAGTACTCATGTAGTACTACTTCCCATACTGTTAAATGCTTTAAGAATCAGTCCAATTGTATTGATAGATGTTGAAAATGGTCCTTTCTGCAAGATTATCCCCAAACATTTTGCCTTGCTCCTTCCACTTTTTACTGAATTTGTTTTTGTTGGCCTTACGACTCTGAGCATTTTACCACTGCCAGCCCCTACTAAAGTTCAGGTGCTGATCCCTTAAAACATGGTAATATTGGCTTACCCCCAATTGGCATATTTAATTTACTTATACGTCTTTAGTAAAGTGCACTAAATGTGCCCATGGCCTGTAAATGAAATACTACTGGTGTGCCTATAGCACTGCTTATGCCACCCACTTAAATAGCTCTTTAAACATGTCTCAGGCCATTGCAGAGACTGTGTGGGCAGTTTTACTCTGCCACTTGACCTAGCAATACATATGTCAATACATATGTCTGCCCTAATGTAGAAACTGGGCAGCCCCTAGGGGAGGGTGTAGTGTCTTTTTAAAAAGTTGGACATGCACTTTTAAGTTTTTTACATCTCGTGGTAGTAAAAAACTCTTAAATTAGTCTTTGACTACAAAAGGCTGTCTCTCCCATAGATAACATTGAACATTGAAGCCTTATTACATCTTAAAAGTGTAATTTCCAAATGGGAAAAGATAACCGCTTCGGGTCTGGTGTCTTTTGAATCACAAAGTCCTAACTTATGGTAAAGTTGGATTTTAAATAGCAAATCTGAAAATACCACTTTTAGAAAGATGGCATTTTCTTCTTTAGCCATTTGGTTCCTGCAGCCTGCCTCTGATCACATGACTGGGTGCAGTTGGCAGTTGGGCTATGTGTATTCCTCCTAGACATGATACACACACAATATGGAGCTTAGGTGTGACTGAATGGGCCAACCCTGGTTGTATGGGAGGGAGGAGCTGGGCACAGCCCCACTTAACCTTGAGTAGATTGTGTCTTGTCTCCACACAAAGGGCCTAACGTCTCTGCATTGTTATTTCCGACAGCTTGGAGCCAGGCCAGGCGAGGGAGGGAATTTCATACACTTCAAAGCCACTATCTAGAAGCTTGTCCCACCTTCTAGAACCAGGCCACCAATGTATAAAAGAAGGATCTCAGACACCAACTCTTCAGTACACCTCTGGATCTGTGGATACTCTTTCAGGAAGAAGGACTGCTGTGCTATTGAAAGGGCTGTCACTCTACCGCACTGTCACTCTGAAGGTGCTGCTGCCCTCTTCTTCTGACCTGTTTCCCTCTTGCCTGGTGGCAACTGGACCTGCAGCCCATCTTGAACCCAGGACCCCTGAGTGACTTCAAGGGCTAGTCTTGTGGCTTCCTGATCTGAGCATCAGGGACATAAAAGGTTTCTCAACAGCTCCTTGACCCGCCTTGAGAGAGTTCTGACCTCCAAGTGGTGCCCCTCAGGTCCTGGACCCTTGGTGTGGCTCAGCCAGCTCTTAATTCAAGCTTTTGTGCTCTTTGCAAATGTGCCTGGTCACACCGGAACCGCGCAGCTCGCACTGAAAATCAGCGTGAACTGCCACCAGCCGGATGTACGACGGTACGACGCATGGTTTTACCACGCGTACCGTTACAACGCGTTTTTTACAACGCAAGTCCTTACCACGACTTGCGTTGGAGGGGTGCGGACTTAGGAATTTTTTTATTTACTATTCCAACACCAGACTACGTACAGTAGGGAAGGTGTTGGATAGTAAATTAAATTATTCCTTGTCCTGTAGCGCCCTCCAGCGCAAGTCGTGGTTACGACTTGCTTTGTAAAAGACGCGTTGAAAGGGTACTGCGGAGTAAAATCCGCGTGGTAAAGGATGTTCCCCTCACCAGCCAGTCTCTTCACATAGCAGAAATCAATTGCCACTGACCTTTGAGAAGGTAAACCTTCAGAGGGACTATTTTGGGACTGTATATTACCACACAGCATTGCGGTCATCCTGAATTTTTTTATTTTACCCCATCCGGAGCAACCAGATAGCTACTATTGGTGCTTTATGCTTTTAAGTGCTATATTGCAGTTTATTCATTAGAAATGCAGAAGTCCAGTTCTACTGATTGCGTTTTTGTCATTTGGTCTTGTTTTATTTATTAGAGTAAGCTCTATTTTTCTAACTCGATATGGGATCTTTTTGTGTGGTGTTTTCACTTTTTTACAGTTGGAAGTGTTGCACAGATGCCTGTAAGTTAAGCCTGACTAGTCTTTGCCAAGCATGAGCATTCCCCTGACAAGAATTGTGGTTGCTGCTTGCCCAGGGCTCACATCCCAGTCAACCAACAACCCAATTTCTGTCAAGGGTTCTAATTTAAATTTCAGCAAAAATCTGCAGATATTCTGTGGTAATTAAACTGCTCTTTTCTGTCAAGGGTTCTAATTTAAATTTCAGCAAACATCTGCAGATATTCTGTGGTAATTAAACTGCTCTTTACACTGTTGCAAAACTGGTCTTCAAAATATTAAAGGTGACTCTTTAAAAAAGCACTTCCACCAAGAATCATGTTTTTAGAAGTCCTAAGCCTGACTTGCCCTTCGTCTTGTCAAGTGCCATACTTACATCCATTGAGAGAACTAAAATCATCTGCTCGCACGCCCTGAATCTGAATTGAGCAGCAGTTTTTCTTTACTGCTAATCCCGAATCATCTTTGTAAAAATTAACAGCTTCAGTTATGTATTTATATACCAAACTATGCACCACTCAAAACGATAGGCAACAACATCTCTCACACAGACTTCCAAATACTTCACACAATGTAGTACAACAAGTGAAAATGCTGCCCTGCATTGCCTGAATGACTGAGAACAGCAACATATCTACAAAGAAGTGGCACTGTTGTGCTTTCTCCCTGCGCTGGCACAATTCATGCTGCTCTTGGAAATTTCCGTTCCTGTAGGCTCACCTGGGATTTTTTGCCATTTTATTAAACCGCACTTTTGTTGGCTGTAGAACACTGCACACCTTACATCTGACAATCAGAGGGAAAGTGCTTGTGCTCTCCCTGTTAAGGTTAGTATAGCCCTGATTGGAACGTTTCATTAACCCTAAGGGCCTGACTTGGATGTCGGTTGTTGTGCCTCCGACCTCTCATTGGTTTGAACTCTGATCGCCATAATTCTATGATGGTGGTCAGAGTCCAAACCGGCCGGTCAATCAGACTGGCTCCCAACGGGCTCAAGGAGCCCATCAGACAGTCGGAAACCGCACATAATCCATTTTTGACAGCGTTTCCGCCGTCGGGATTATGATGTCGGTTTACAACAGCCTTTCCATGCTGGTCTTTTTCAAATGGGAAGGCTGTTGGAAAACAAGGAGCCCCTAGCAGGGCCCCATTGCTCCGCAGTCTGTGGTTTGGGGCCTGGGGGCACATATGGTGCATGTCTGTAATGCACTGTTTGTCAGGCACACTGAGGTGCCTGCCACACAGTGCAGGGATTTACAGAAACTCCAATTTCTCTACGGGAGCTTGTGCTGTGGCTTGTTTCTGACTGCTGCATAAGCTCCCATAAAAAAATGGGAGTTTGTGACCACACCATGGGGTTGATTCCGATCCGGTAAAAAGCGCTCCGAATCTTCGTACGGAGCATTTTTTTGCGTACGATTCGTCCCCGTAACCGTCCCCGTACGAACGACGTAGTACGATCCACACCCAATGCAGCTATCCGTACAAAGCGTACCAGGGACCGTACGAATAGAATTCCGGTATGAATCGCACTCGGAACCCACTGTATACGACGTTTGTACGGTTCGCGGTTGCTTTTTACGACCCGCCAAGTACGATCCGTGTTGGGGACGCTCCGTACGACCCTTTTTCTATGGGAGTTGGAAACTGCTGTAAAAGCAGAGTTCGCCCTGAAACAGGTACGGAACGGCCTCCCTGGGTACGGCGCGTACACCCCATGATCGCAGGGGTACGCGCCATACCCCTGCGATCATGGGGGTACATGCCGTACACCCATCGTACATGGGGTACGTGCCGTACCCCATGTACGCTGGATGTATGGTGCGTACCCCATGTACGCTGGGTGTACGGCACATACCCCCCATGATCGCAGGGGTACGGCGCATACCCCCGCGATCATGGGGTGTACGCGCCGTACGGTGTGTATGTGATTGTTCGCTTTTCCGTACGAATCCGGGTGCGTACTCGTCGGGTCGTACGGCGTCTGTACGAGTCAAATGGAAACGGCTCCGGATGCGAGTCGTACGGACGGTGATTTTACCGGATCGGAATCGAGCCCCATGTGTGGTTGCATCATAATTGCATGTGCGGAACCGCTGACCAGAGGTCCCTCGGTACCGCAACCGCAGAGATGTCGGTCAGAGGCAATGCTGACAAATATCATAATGAGAACCTAAATGCCTAGTATATTGTCCTATATGTACCCAAGGCCTGTATATTAAATGCCACTAATGGGTGGCAGCACGCATTGTGCCACCCAACAAAGTAGCACTTTAAAGCATGTTTACAGGCCTGCTACTGCAGCCTAGATGTGCAGTAGTATAGTGTCATTTCAACCTGGTAAAATCAACCTTTTACCAGGCCTAAACCTTCCTTTTTAATACACATACATCACCCCAAAGGTAGGCCCTAATTGCCTTTGGGGCAGGGACAATGGTATTTTAAAAGGATGGCATGTATATGCAATGTTTTACAAGTCTCGATGGTGAAAAACCTCAAAAGTAAATATTCACTGTGGCCAGGATAGCTACTCCATACATTAACACTGGTTTACATTATTACATTTAATAGGTGTTCAATCCAGTTTAGAATGAACTAGAAAAATAGTTCAATTACTTATTTTATTTGTAATGAAATATTCAACATAATGAAAGATGGATTTTATATTATTGTTTTGGAAATTACACTTTTAGAATGTTGACGCAAAACCATAAGTCTTTCCTGCCAATATCCAGCTGTCATCTGAACCCTTATGGCTCTCCTGCGGTGAGATGTGTATTATTCCCAGACAGTGGACAAAGGCCTTTGGGTGTGGGGAGGGGGGCACCTATCTTGAGAGGAGTGTCTAGGGCTGTAGCCAGCACCTTTCTAAGCTATAAAGGATGGCTACCTTGTCACCATCAGATTAAGCTTACACTTAGGCTTACCCTCCTGTTGTCGTTCGACTAACATTGACCCAAAATCCAGAGGGACAGGAGGATCTGATCAAAACTGTGTTTGGGGTGGACAAAGGCCTGCAGTCAACCCACAAGGCATATAGTTGGACCCCATATACCTCTCCTCAGAATGCTCCTAGACCTGTGAGGAATAAGAAGCTGAACTTCCTGGCTGTCTGAAGAGACTGAAGGAAGACTCGACCTGTTTGCCCTGAATGCAGGACTCCAGAAGTGGTTCAGAGGGTCAGTTGGCTGACCTCCTGTTTAAACTACAGGGACATAACAACCTTCAAAAGGCATCTCCTTCAGCAACTGCCCAGCTAACCAGTTCCACTGAACCTGACTTGGGCCCTGCTGCTGTCTTCTTTTGGAATGAGTTCTAACTCCAAGAGGTGCTCCCAGGACCTAGGCAATTGACTGGTATGAGTGTACAAATCCAGTTCCCAAACGGAAAGAAGTGGGACTTAGAAACTTTCTGGCAACGTTTTACATGGCCCACTGATGGAGACTTGAATCACCATTGATGCCACAATCATCAATGTCAATTCACCAGTAGGCTTCAGCTTGCTGGTATTTCCAGTTATAGAAGATCTGACTTCCGGAAACACGGCTGAGATTATAGACAGTGCTCTTTCTAGTTTAGTTGCCTTTCCATTAACAGTTTGCTGGTCAATGTCCTTGCCTTCTTCTCTGTGGGACTCCCTCTCACAACAATCGATGACTCACTTTATGTTTTTTTTTGTTAATAGGATAGTAGTCCCTGGAATAAGTTTCCTGCGCCCTAGCTTGCGTTCTTAAGGTATTTTATCCCATAAAGATGGCCTCCAATGTTTACAACATTTAAACACACGATCCATCTGCTATTCAGTGATTAGCTATATTTGCTGGGTGTTAAAGGTCAGGAATAATTATGCCCTTGAAGAAGGCTAATGTTAACTCCACCTGACTACTCATACATGTTTTTAAAATGAATTGAAATTTAATATGCAATATTACTTAAATCCAATACTGATCACAAAGTTAGATTCATTTGTTGGGAGCTTCTTTTATATTATTGTTTTCCCCTGGAATTCCTTGCTCCATAACATGTATGTTGAGCTGATATGATTTTGCTAATTTATGTGATTTGATGATCTGATTTTGATATGTTTTTAGGGTCTTCTATTTCTTTTAAGGCATTTGATGTAGTACATCTTGTAACCAAAGAGTAGGCCCCACTCTTCCTTTGTGGCATAGCAGACCCTATTTTGATTTTCTGATTATTAGGTTTGTGCTGAGGGATACTCCCAGTTTGCATTGAGCCCTTACCACCCTAGAGGTGTTCTGAACCTGCAGTTTGCCCTATACTATACATTATGAAATAGCTGTACATATGTAATTACATTTACCTTTGTTTTATGTTGGTGTCTTCCATGTTTTTATGCTGTTGTTTTTATGTGCTTTTAGGGTGAATATTAACCAAATTAAGGGGCCGATTAGGATGGCAGACGGACTTTGCCCGTCCGCCATCCCTGTGGAAAATGGGACCACGAGGGCGGCGGTCCTGCCATGCCAATTATGATGCGCCCGCCACACTGGCGGGCGCATCACGCATTTTTAACATTGCGGCGGACGATGCTGAAAGCACCGCCCGCCGCAATGTCAAAAATGCAGGCATGCATTTGCATACACAAAGCGGCAGGCACGCGCTGTGCCTGCCGCTTTGTGTATGCAAATGCAGGGGGGTACCACAGGTACCCCCCCATGTCCACCCCCCTCTCGCCTTCACCATGGGGGCCTGCAGGGGGCCCCCATAGTAAAGACTGCATGCCTTTCCGTGGCGGGGCATCTGCAGGAGGCCATCCTAATATGGCTGGCGGCGTCTGGAAGACACCGCCAGCCATATGAACCCTTTACGGTGTTTCCGTCCGCCACGGTCCCCCCGCCATTGTAATGTGGTGGGGGGGAAATAGGTGGCAGACGGGCACGTATGGCGGACGGATCTCCACCGCCTGCATGGCGGTGGCAATCCGTCTACCATCGAATCGGCCCCTAAGTGTTTGACTGACTAATTTTCAGAAATGTTTTTAAGTCCGACCATAAAGGACATCATCAGGGTGTTGCTGAGCATCATCCGATGGACATTGAGGCATTCCTTGTCACGAACTGTGGACTTCGACCGCGTGGAGCTTTACCACCTTTTTCGATGACCACACTGGCACCCTGCTGTTCAGCAGCCCTGCTCTTCTGCAGCACTAGGCATTAAAGTAGACCCCATAGACATCTCCTCAGAAGACTCCCAGACCTGTGATGAGGCCTCTCTCCCTGCAGCTTCACAGCTAACCACTACCAACTGGACCTGCCCTGCTAGCCTCTGTTGTAGTGCATGCTAACCCCCAAGTGGTGCCCCCAGGTTCTGGACCCTAAGCTGGTGTTAGAGTAAACTTTTTGGTAATTTTCTGCTTGGAGAACTAATGGAGACTGGAATTGCCATCAATGCCACAGCCATCAATGCTGAACACCCAGTTGTCCACACTTTACTGGTTTTCCCTGCTGAAGGACATCTGACTTTGAGAAAAGTTTCTAAGTCCAAATGTAGATGGCTTCATTAGGACTGTGATTGAGCAGCTACCCATCTAAGTCAAGGTCTTCCTGGGCATAGAGATGTCCTACCTTCATCGACGATCACACTGAGACCTGTCTCTTCAGCAGTCTGCCCGTCATCAAACCCCACTTTGTATCCAGCTTGCAGCTTGCCCTGCCGAAGACTAGTTGACAATGACTTTTTCTCATAAAGGTTTCTAAGTTTGAAGGTAAACAATCCACACGGATGAACGTGGTCCCTGTGTCTGACCAGCAATCCATCGCAGTCAGACTTAATTTTTTATCCAACCAGATAACCATGGTTGGCTTTTTGTGTTTTTGGAGCTATTTTTATTTCAAAATTTCAAAATCCATATCACAATTTGTAGTTATTGGTGTTTTGTTGTTATTTTATTTGTTAAAATGTATTTAATAAATATTATCAATTTTGCTATATGGAGTTTTGTCTTTTTTGTCTTGATTTATTTATTACATTTGACTCTATTTGTCTAATGGTTCCGGATTTTTCTTGCACTGTGTTTTCACTTTATTACTGTTTGAGTACTGAATAAATACTTTACACATTATCACTAAGTTAAGCCTGACTGCTTTGCACAAAGCTATCAGAGGGCTAATCAGTGGCTTATTTTGTGACTTTACTGGTTTACCCTAAAAAGGATTGTGATTATTATTTGAGGTGGGCTCTCTCACCCTCAAGCAGCACTATAATTTCTTATAGCTGCCATGCACCAGTCCAGACACTCTAACATCACAGTACCTCCCTGCACAAACTATGCTGTAACACAATTTGCTTCTGGCATGTATACTGCACGATACGGCACACATGAAAAGAGGAAAAACAAGGTGAAATAAAAATATTTCTCCTGGTTTCGCCATCCTTTGGGAGAGGCAGGAGTTTGGGGCAAATCCTTATCTACACGTCTTTGTAGGTATGGATTTGTTTCAAAATCCATGAGTGAATGCACTGGAATGTCCATGCACAACCCATGGAACACTTCCTTGATGCATTGTACTACATTACATTACTTTTGGTTACAATCCGATGCAAACGGTAATTTGAGTCGGATTGTAAATACCAACCTAACCTTTGGCACTGGGTCTGCATTAATAAAGTAATGCAAACAATGCCAATCTGGGCCTAGCTATGGAGGCATCAACCACGGCTCGCAGAGGTAAGCTAGGTGGGTTCGTGAGGCGGGGCGGGTTGGGGATTTGTAGTGGAATTCGACATGAGGCGGGATAGTCAAAAGTAAATAAATAAATAAATTAAACCACTTACCTTGCGCTCGCCGCATTGCTGACTCAGCAATGCGGCGAGCCCAAGATAAGTGGTTTTATATATTTGTTTATTTACTTTTGATGATCTCGTCGTATGTCGAATTCCACTACCCCCACCCCGTCCCGCCTCACTGCCCTACCATGCTTACCTGTGCGAGCCACAACTGGGAGGCATATAGCAAGGCTGTTCGCATATTTATTGAGAAATTGGTAATTTTTTGGTTATAAAAGATTCCTGGAATGAGGTAAGTGTAGGACAAGCAGAAGAACGTGCATTTTGCTGGGTGTAATCTTCCAACAAAATGACGCCATTTCCTGTGGGATTGGTGTACAGACTATTGCTGGAATGTATATTTCATCTGTATTTTTACAATCTATAAAATCTCCACTACCACTGAGGTGGCTTTAGAAAGACTGCATTTAACTCATAACTCAACTCTGTGTAGCAAAGTTGAAATTACACTATACTGATATTTCTGCACATTTGAAAGTACCAAGCATAACATGACAGTCCGAAGGCATCATGTTTGCTGGTCACGGGCCTTCATTAACAGGCTTGTGCGCTGTGAATACATGCATCCTCCCCTGCATTCACTCATAATGGCTCTGTGGCCCATTAAATAAGGAACTGATAATAGGATATATATTTTGTCCTCCAGCCATCCTGCACGACTGCCACACAGGCAGTACAATCTGTTTTGTTTTGGAATCATAATTACCTATTGACAAGTTAAACTGTGTGACCTAAATCAGCTGGATTTAAGCTATTATGTGAAAATTCCTTTGGGACAAACCGAAAGGCAAATGCATTATTTTACCAAAAGCTCACTTCTTTTCAATTTTCAGTCCTTGTGTGGCATGAAATCCTTGGAGGGAAGGGACTGTACAATTGAGAGTTGTAAGGATGCAGCTAGGATGCCAGGAGGACTCACACTGGGTAATTAAAAAACAGCGATAAGCTGCTTTGTAACAAAAGCTCGGCAGACACTGTTTCTTTTAGCTCCAAATGTACACAATTCGGTTGATAATGTTGCATTGTTCATGGTAACTATGTTTGATTTATGAACATTCTGCCCTGGAAAGTATATATTTTGCCTCATAAATATTAATATTTCTTCCCCTCTGAGTTGCACAGTTTGAGGTCTTAATTGTAAGCACACATAGTGATAAGTGGCGTGCACAAGATTTAATATGTATAGTTCTTTACTTTCGAATGTAATATTTGTGCAGAAACCCATCAATTTTACTCCCTCCAAATATGCTTCATTAATGTGATTTGTCCACATTAATTAAAACACAAATTCAATGCTACCATGAGATCACTGCACGTGTCTGAAGTAAAATGTAACAGGTTGCTTTCGTCTTGGCTGGAGGCAGAGTAGGAACATTGGGGCATATTATCAAGGGGGTTTATCTCTGCTTTTTTGGCTTTAAAAGCCAAGAAAGCGGAGATAAAATGATCTCCCTATTACCTAGCTGTCGCTAACACCAGTTAGCGACAGCTAGTAGGAGATAGCGACCATCTTGGGCCCCGCTTTGCATGTCAGTGACATTTATCACTAATGACATGCAAATTGGGCGTGCCAAGATGTTAGCGACTGGAAACAGTCGCTAACATCGCTATCTCCTATTACCAACTTTTGGAGATATTCGCGCTAAGCGCGAATATCTCCAAAAGCTAACACCTGCCCCTGAACAGTTCTTAGCCATGTTATCCAATGGTAGGTGGATAACATGGCTAAGAGCATTAGCTCGATAATGCAGGAATATCGCTGACTTTTCAGCGATATTCATGCATTTCGGCCAATTTTTATCGCTTAGGAGATAAACCTTGATAATAGCAAGGTTCCTAAGCGATAAAAATCGCCGCAGCTCGGCGATAAAAATATTGCCGCTAAGCCAACATAGCGATAATTATCGCTAGTTGTTGGTAATATGCCCCATTGTGTTAGAATGCCCTATATTCATACTAAGGCACCTAGCTTTGCCTGGAATTACTTTCTGGCTGTGGGTTGAAGAACAAGGATTGGTTCCAGCAGTGTTGCGCTGTAGTGTGCTGATAGTCACCACCCACTGTTTAGTCCAGGAGCAACCTGTGCAGGTAAGAGCGGTGAGGTGGGGTGGGAGGGTTGACTCGAAGGACGATGATGAGGGGAAATTAATTATTTATTTAATTTCCTCTCGTTATCTGTCGAGTCCCCGCCCCACCATGTCCCATCACTCTTACCTGTACGGCCCGCTCCTGGGACACCTGACAGTAGCTTCTCGGCATTGTGCTCGTTTTGCTGTTGTGCCGACTCACAACATAAGTGAGCAGAGCTGTGTGATGAGCAGAGATGTGCCAAAAATAAAGGGAATGGGCCCTATTGACAAAAACGCACAAGCTTTGTGTTGTGTTGTTCTTTTTGCACACGAGGGAGAGTTAGATTCAGCTTACTTTTATGTTTTTTAATAGTACACCTGGAAGAAGTGCCTGCCCCGTCTGGTTGTGGAAATGTCATGTACTTTTTTCTATGCGCTGCTCTTTACCCTATGCCCAAATCTCCACATTGGCGAAGCCCGCTTAAGGAGGAAAAAGCCTCCTGTCAACAGTATACTTTTTTCTCTGCCACGAAAACATTTTCCCAGTCTAGAAACCTGTTCCAGTACAACGCCATCCCCTTTCTGGCTCCTGCGTGTTGTAAAATCTCTATTTTCAGGATGGAAAGAGGTCAGAAAGGAGTTTGGAATGCCCACGAATGTGCACGTTTGCAGACGTTATCAATTAACTCTTCAAATGCCTATTACAAATTCCTTGACTCAGATTTGCTACAAAAAATCTCCTTTCTTCTGGTGGAGAAGCCTACAGGATGTCTGTCATCAATTTTGTGAACTACTGGAGGTACTGAAAATGGGCATTACCTCTGTGAATAAGGTCCAGGGGCCTCATTTATGAGGCTATGCGTCACTTTTACGCCGCTGATGCATCACTTTTTGTGACGCACCAGTGGCGTAATAAATGTGCCTTGTTGCGCCATATTTACAAAGTGACGCATCTAGGTAGCTGCGTCACTTTGTAAACCCCTGTGCCACATTATACCTGCACCAGGTATAATGTATGCAAGGGGGGCGTTTTGACGCAAGAAAGGGTCGTAGAAGTGACGCAGTGAAATCTATGTGATTTCACTGCGCCACTTCTAGGACACAAATGCGTCAATTTCTTACGGCCCTTATGGGGCTTGCCCCATGTGAAAGGATACATTGCTGGAGTTGCGTCACTTTTGTGACACACTCCAGCAATGCGTCACTTTTGCGCCTACAGATACGTCAGAAATACTGACGTACCTGTAACTCCTTGCGCAATAATGCGTCATACTGTAAGTATGATGCATCATTGCTGTTGCAATGAGGGCGCAGTGAAAAGTGACGCATCGCTGTTTTCACGCAGCGATGCGTCACTTTTCATAAATGAGGCCCCAGGTGTCTTCTGTAGCACCAAGGGTCAGATACTAATTGTATATCTCTAATTATGCTGCAATGACAGAGCATCTTACGACAGGCTGGAATATTTTAATGCAGAACAGGTTCGTTGCATTCATAGCCTTCATCTACAGGTGACATGGCTTATTATCACATAAGGCAATGTCAAACCCTCTGAGTATTTGATGTTGACATATTTCAATTATCCAACACAAAGAACCTGTAGGAACCATACGAGTGTGCTTGTGAGTAGTAGTTAAATGGGGCCACTGAGGATTTAAGAATAGATAGCCTAGATGGCCGAGGGTTTTGCGTTCATATAAATAGTGTACACAGGTTTGGTGGATTTCATTGGGGGTAATCCTTCATGCCTAGTATCCCAATTTAACTAATCCTCACACACACCTATGGGCACTGCAGGCTCTTCGTGTTGAACTAGTTTGTGTAGCAAGGGTGCCTGAAAAAAATCAAGACTGTTCTTCAAACTCACTCCTTCTTTGTGGTATATAAAATAATTGCATCAGACCCCACCTGATGTCTGTCACAGGTACATGAAAATATGTCCTTCTCTAAATGTGCATGTTGTGGCATCGGGCTCAATGCAGACAGTGAGGCCAGGAGGTGGTTTTTTTTTTAGGTCTGATTCTATTATGGTATTTATAGTAAGGCTAAAATAATGGTTAGGTGGTGGAATATTCTCACTTTCTGCACTCTGGCAGAAATATTAAATATTCACAAATGTTGTTTTTTAATAGTAGCAGCTAACAAATGTCTGCTATCATACCCTGAAAAGATATGGACATCTTGCTGGTGTATGTTTAGGACATTACTGAAACATATAATAACTGATTGAAAACGTTATTTTCACACCAATGAAACGCACAACAAACAATGTGAAAGACTAATGTTCCAATAAACTTGTAATAATTGTTAGTGGGTGCAAACCAAATATGTATGTTGTTACCTAAGGATATCTCGGGTAACTCAGGTACACTTTTGTGACTCGATAACATTTGTAGAAAGAATGATTGCATATCACTCAATTCACTTCTCAGTATTAAAATATTCTTTTTCACGCACCTCATTAGGTTCCATTTTAATTCTTTGCTGGTCTTATATGCCAAAAACAATACTACACGTAGTTCAATAAAATATGTTATATTTACACTCACATGAAAACATATATTCAAGTCCTAATTAATATGCAAAGTCCAATATTTTCCAGGAGTGTAAACCATGCATGCTTGTGCGCTAGAACCAACAGTCTTAGCTAAAATCATACAGACGATTGATGGATTTTAATAACATTGCTTAAGCATCAAAGTTATCATGTCTTCAGCCAATGATAAAGCTTTTCCAAACCGGTCCGCAGTTACCCCCATTGCCGTTATTGGTAAATGCTTCAAAATGTCACAAAGTGGTTGTTTAATTAGGTTTATCCAAACCACGCATGCCCTATATATATATAAAACACAAAATAAAACAATGTCTAAAGAATCTCTTATTTACCAAAATGCAGCACTTGAAAAACGTATCAAAGGAATGGTATGCTGATTCGTTAGAGATTGTCTCCATGAATTTTGGAAACTTGAAATGGTGACGCTCTTTCATGTAGGTCATGTAGGTTCACCAGTGTTTATTGGGGGTTTCATGCAAATTAACAGATGTTCTGGTCATTGTAGTCTTCATCGTTTCTTATCCCTAAAAACTTGCCTGTTCAAGGTCCTCATCTTGGTTCAGATTACAAGAAAATAAGTAAGGGAATGGTGTCTTCAGGCACATCAGGGGTAGTCTTTTACATTCTCTTTCATCTTTAACCCTTTAACCGCGGCGGAAATTCCGCCGCGGTGCGGGCGAAATAAAAGGTGGGCGTGGTGCGGACGACGGCCCCCCGGCCGTCCGACGCATCGAAGGGGTTAAATTGCAGATTAGTTTCCTGCAGATCTTGCTATGTCATGTAGTCTGAAGCCTTCTTTCTTTTCCTCTTTGCAAATTATGTGATCTGTTGTGAAGCACGATGTCCTTACATCTAGGTGGGACTAACGTGTTATTCATCTTCTGCAAATGATTTTTTTATGTAAACTCTACACACCTTTAGTGATATCTGCTTTCTACATCACTTGCAGGATGAAACCTAGCTGCTAAAAGCCCCAAAATATAGATGCACAGACATGTCTCTGCAGTTTTTCCAGCCAAAATGAGAAATCCTGCAATGCCAAAGAAACTCCTCAGTGGTAAGCATCTTTCTTCAAACCGGTCTACAAAGGGAAGAATCTCTGAGGTAACAGGCAGCTTAGGTAAAACAGAACAAGACTTTGTGTTAGTGCAGAAGGTTTTGTGGGGAAACACCAGAGAATCTGAACTTGTACCTTACAGAGGAATGTCATCATTGACAAAATATTTTATAGATGGGTGTGTCTCACTTCTGACTCATTCCTCACTCAATGTTTTATTTACCTGCCTTATGAGGAAAAGAGGTTTGTGAATAGAGACTAGTGCTCTGAACTTAAAGACCTCCCCTCAATGCCTCTGTGTCTAGGTGTGAACCCGACTCACTGGAGGAAGTCTACATCTTTTTCTAGCCATGGAGCTGTGTCCTCTGGGGGGAACTCATGGAATGTATTAGCACTTTGTATTTACATTTAAAACTCTCCAGCATTCTGTGTATTAGAAGTATGGATACTTTATTACCAGGGCAGTTTTTTCTCCATGGATCTTATTTAGATAATTAGATGTTATACTTTGCTTGGAAAAATTATATTTTAAATGAAAGAGTTCGTATGAAGTTGGATTTTTTTGTTCTTAACTGTTTCAAATTAAACTCCTCATCTTTTCAAGAGGGCATGTTTTTATTAGCAGGGGCTTTGATCTGGCTCTTATTTATATCTTTAAACAATGACACTTGCAATTAATATGGGATTCCTGCTGGTGTATTTCATGAGATACTACTGAATCCTCAGGGGTAAACTAGCCTAAACGATCCTGCAGATGTCTTAGATGGTGAGAGGAAATCTTTTTTAACAGAATTTAACTTAAATCTCTTGATTATGTTGTTCCTACCAAGAGTACTTGTGATTCATCTGTTCAATATTTTACTCAAGCCTTTGCTGTAGGCTGCTTTTGTACCTTTGATTATAAATCTGAGTGTTCAGGGGAAATGTGTCCTAGCGTATGGAGTGTGATATTTTCTCTTTCAAGGTGGGATGCATATTCTGTTTTGCTGTTCTGAGAGAAAGAGGACAATCATGGAAGCCACAAATGTGACCTAGATTTTCCCTTGAACAAGTTAAAGCGTTGCAGTGTAATTTTGAGACATTTCAAATGTTTCTGCATGCTGAGAGTTCCATTTGGGCTACATATTCCTTGATCAAGTCAGTTGTTCATTTTTGTAACACTCCATGTTAGACTTTTAGTGATAATATTTGGGCCTGATTTAGATTTTGGCAGACAGGTTACTCCACACAAATGGGGCTGTATTACAAGTGCCATTGGATGTAATGCATCTGTATTATGGTGGGGAGGATATCCGTCAGTTTGTGATAGAGTAACTTACTCGCCTAACTCTAAATCAGGTCTATTGTCTTTAACACTTACCTAGGATAATCTAGAAAGCAAGACTTGATTTTGTTTGAAGGTTGAAGGATTAGTTATGTTATTGAGTGAGTGACTACAATTATTGCTGTATAGCTGAATGTGTGATTCCTACAGTCAATCTGTCAAATAGCGAGTTATAGCTGAGTGAGTGAGTGAGTGAGTGAGTGATTGTGAACAATAATAAAGCATAAAGACAGGGCCAGGACTGGCTACCGGGCATTTGGCATGCTGCCGAGCTGGGAGCTGATTTCGTTGATGGGGACCTGCTTGTGCTGAACGAAATTCATTTTGCTTTATTTCGAAGCACACGCAGGTCTCCATCAACGAAATTAACCCCCACCGCAGTGACATTAGCCCTCAGCTCGGCAGCATGCCAAAACGCCCGGTAGCCAGTCCGGCCCTGCATAAAGAGCATATTTAATGGTCTCTTTGCACTCATAATTAGTAATACCTTCGCAACACAGCATAACACATTTGGGGAAGACATTTTATATATTTGAAAAATATTAAACCACAGAATCATTTTTCTAAGGCATTCCAAAGCTATAAGTCAAACAAACTTCATTTATAGGCTATTGAAGTTAAATTGAATTTTCAATATCAAAACTGCATCCCACTTCCAACACATGTAGATTAATTTGTTTCTAAGTCTGCATGAGCCAACCTTCATGGAGATTTACTATTTTATTTCAATGTTTTGCATTTAATATGTACAAAATAATGAATTGCTCTAATTTTGGAAAATCTCCAGCAATGGCTGCCGTATTTTGAAGTGTAAATATGAATCTATAATTAGGTGTGTGAGTTTTCTAAATATTAAATACATTCCTCAAAACACTTAGGTCTCATATAGGTATCTAAATGCACAATAGACGTTATGGAGAATTAAAAGAATTCAGCTTTGTCTGAAGTAATGGTACACATAAATGATCTTACATAACAATAATGACCAATTGTTGTGTTTAGAATTAATTGTATGGTCTCATAATTGCAGTGTCTCTTAGGCTACTGATACATGCACTTATACATTTATTGGTCACAATCACAATACAATGTATTTCTTCTGAGGATTGGATCTACTTGCTGGTGCACACATAATTAGAAAATCTTCAAGTGTATGGGACTGTGTGAAAGCCTTTGTCAGGGGTGACTCTGCAGTTTATTTTAGAAAAAAAATGGCGGGCAATAGAAGCGACACAACAGGATCAGCATGATTACTTAGACCTAGAGCACCAGCACGCTGGGGCAACCATAGTTAGGGATCCAGGGGCTCAGTTAATATATCTTCTGCTTTTAAAAGTATGACCTAAAATCAATAGAGAGCTATAGGATAAAATAGCTATTAATTATCACAAGCACAAAACTTTGCTTTATGAATATGGGGAGAGGGTGGGGTGCCTGTTGACAATTCAGTGGGATGTTTCCAATATTGTGGTATTCCTTAAAAAAGGGGGAGTTTATTGACGATAGAAGTTCTTATCGTCCGATATCTTTAATTAATGCAGACTCCAAAATCTTTTCTAAGAACTGGCTTCGCGTCTTGCTCCTCTTATCGATAAGCTAGTCTGAAAGCAGCAGCATGGCTTTGTACCTGGTAGAGACACAGCGGCCCATATTAACACTGCTGTGCTATGGTAGTCTTTTACTGACTTCGGAAGGATGAAAGGCTGAGTTAGCCTTATTGCAACTCCATCTCATGAGCTGCAGAGTACCACATGTTTCAGTGACAAACATTCATCTCTGTGAAATACCCTGACTGGTTATTAATATAACAGACTGTCTGGCAATTCCGTTACATTCACAGACATCTCACTATTACATCACTGAGTGATTACAGACTGAATATACAATTGATATTCTTTACTTTACACATACAACTACTTCTACTTCCTAGCGTTTAAGAACATTTTACAATAACTAATAGACACAGTGCTAAGAATACACTTTTTGTTATTATTTGTGCTGTGTTCCTTCTATTAATATTATCGCCCAAAGTTTTTTATGGCTCACTTGACCTAGAATGGGTTCATCTCAGATAATTCCTTTATATTTCAGACCACTCTGTAAGCATCACTCAAACTGATTCCTAGGGGATGCTTTATTGTATATAATTTATTCTGGATTTAATAAAAATGTTGCACAGCTGCACAAATCTTCTCAAGAAAACCATCCTCTGATACTTTGCTTTCATATTAGGAGGAAATTATTTTGAGTGATGGTTCTTCGTAATGTCAGGGGAGTGCTTGCCTCACTGCCTTAACTTTCTTCGTGGCTGTCTTCCAAAACCCCTACTGTTAAATCTGAATTAAGTGCCCTTAATATGTTTGATGTTTAATGTTGTAGGCTCTACACATTAAAGTTACAAACTGACACACTTACGCTCGACAGAACTCCAACACTTTATGCTTTTACATTAAAATTGATTTTGTTTGTATACTGCTCTGTGCCTTTTTTACTTTAGTTTAAAGTGTATTCAGCACACACACTTTGTTTTGCTCTATGAGAGGTTCATAAATAGACAAATGTGTAAACGTGTTCATTTGGAAAATTAGGCAATTTACACAGAATCCTCTGCAAACTCCTGTTTATTCTGCAGAAGTAGCCTTTCAAACCTATCTGTCTCAGGGCCTATGTGTGTAGTTTACTCCCATTTCAACCTGGCATTTAAAACTACTTTCCAAGCTTGAAACTCCCCTTTTGTTACATATAAGTCTCCGTTAAGGTAGGCCCCAGTTAGCCCTATGGGGAGTGTGCTATATAAGTAAAGGTTAGGACATGTACTTTTATGCTTTCCATGTCCTGGAAGTGACAAACAAATGTTTAATTTTTCACAATTGTGAGGCCTACCCCTCTTGTAGTCTAGCATTGGGAATTCCTTAATATACTTTCAAGCTGTAAATCGTGATGAGAGAGGAGTAGCTGTTTCATGTTTGGAATGGTATTGATAAATCCTCCTTAGTGATGAAGTTGAATTTTAAATTACTGCTTTAGAAATGTCACTTTTTGAAAGTGAACATTTCTCTCTACTTACTGCTCTTTGTGCCTGACAGCCTGTCTCCAATACAATTCTGGCTTGGATGATGGCTACACTTTGTCTATTCTCTCTAGGCAGCCACAAATACAGGAAGGACTGGGTGTGACAGAGGACTCATCTCAATTCATCAGCAGTCTGATAGCCTTACTGGGTAGGACAAGGGAGAGGTGGTTCACACTTACATCTGAATAGGATGTGTTCTGTACTCACACACAGCACTGATTTACCAGCAGGGTTACCCTGGCAGACAGGATTGGTTTGAAAGAGATTTTTTTTGTACTTCAGAGAGTTCCTTTGGAGTCACCCCCTACATCAAAGGAACATTTTGGTATAAGTACTGGGTGTCTGATCCCCTAACAACAGACACTTCTGGATCTTGAACTGAACCTCTGTCAGAAGGACTGCTGTGCTGTTTATAGGACTCAACTTGACTGTTTGTCTGGAAATACTGCATTACTGCTTGGTGCCCAGCTTCCTGCTGCTCCCTGACTCTGCTGGAAGGCCTTCCCTCGAAGTGGCCTCCAAGTGCTTGCATCTTGTTCTTTTGTAGTCTCAGGCACGCAAAATACATCCTACAATTCTGCTGGTGCTGCTGGATTCTGCCTTCTGTGAGTCCTACCCTTGACTAAGGTGCCCTGTACAAGCTCCGGGCCTCAGAGGTGGGTTCTGCAGCTGTTTTCATAAAAAAGTAATGCATTGCATTGACTGCATGAGAATTTCCACTACATCGCCCTTTAATGCTGACACAGTGGTTTTCCTGACAGCAGCAGTTCCAAGGCCTATGCGCCTCAATAATGACGCTCAATGTGGCTCATTGACGACTCATTGCCCTCACTTAAGCGAAACTCTATGACGACGCAGTGACCGACTGACTGACACATCGAGCCCTCAGCATTAATGCTTTCATCCATCCAAGGTACTTTCCCTGCGGACCCTGCATGGGTCCTGTAACTAGTTTGCCCTCCATCGCGGTTATCCTCAAGTTTGGTCCCTCGCAACCTCAAATAACCTTTTGACCGCTAGTGACTTCTAAGCACAATTTTTGGTTTATTCTTTTAAAATTCTTATCTCTAATTGTGCTATACTTAAACCTATGTGCGGTCTTTTGTGCTATATTCATTGTGCTACTGTGTGTGTTTGTGTTGCACAAATACTTAACACAATAGCTTGGTAGATAAGATTGACTGCTCTATGCCAAGCTTCCAAAGGGTGAGCATACATTATCACATTGCGTATCTATCTTACCCTGACTAGAGTGGTTCCTGCCTGGACTGGGTGCATACCTCATCCAACCAGGAATCCCATTTCTAAAAACTATTGGTTCATAGGCAGATATTACCCTATTTATGAGGATATTCAATGTACAAATGCAGAATTCCTTGCATCCTTTAGTTTCTCAACTTCCAGTCATCTGACCTAATAAGTGACTTCCCCAGCCCATTGGGGGTACTCTAAGAAATGTGTTTTTAACAGTTAGTACAATAACTGAGGGATTCAAGGCTCTCATTAACCTCCTCTCATTACCTCTTGGGAGGCTACCACACAAGCCTGTAGTCAGAGACTATGTTCTCTTTGGACAGGCCCTCCCGTCTTTGCTACCTCCACCCCCCAATAATTTTACTTACATTTAGAATGGCACTGAGGCACAGGGAAATAACTGTACCTGTACATTATATATTTGCATGAAATAACAAAAATGTAATGAGTAGAATACTCACATTAATCTCAATAACTTGTAGCTGCCAAGTTCTCTTATTTGTTTCCCTGTGTTCCACTCTAGATTGAGTCCAGCCACACACAAATCAGACTATGTCATGTTCCAATAGGGACAGCTAGTCCGAAAGCCTGAATTGCTAGGTGAGGTCCCCTCTAATCTAAAGTACAGACAGACTTTGGCTTGTTTGGGTCTCATCAGTAAGTTGTAGATAGTGTCTAATGACACTATGAGCATGGGTCTAAAGCCTAGGAATACCATTGGCATTTAGAATGTCTTGTATATGAAGGCAAATAACAAAGAAAATAAGACTAGAATGCAGTCCTAAATGATTCCCAGTGGTTACGGCTTTTCCAAGAATTCCCTTGTCACCTTTAATTGTTTTATTACAGTTCTGGGCACTCTCGTATCTATAGGTTAATAGTGCTCCCACACTGTAGCAAAGACTGTTCGAGTTATATTAATTGGACAAAGTTAGTATGAGGAATGATAAGATGATGTGGCCTTCCCCATCTTACTTATATCCTGATAATACTGATAAAAACTTTCCTGCAGAGGTAGCAGGGATGACGTTTTGTTTTCTTGATGTGTTATGCAGATGACATACTTTTTGAAGGTGGACATAAGAAGTTTGATCCATTAGTACAATATGAGTTGTCCTATGGGAACATATTAATTCTCCTTGTTTTATGTTAGTGCAAATGACTGCATCTTCAATGTTAAACCTACCTAGAATCATCCTCTAGTCAATAGGCAACTAAGTGGCCATTGGTTGTGTAAACCTAAGTAGTGAAGTTCTACAATTACTTGGATGTCCCTATGTTCCTGATTAATTTTCCTTCTTGATCTGAAGGTTTTTTTGTCTAATTTTGGCTAATTTCTGAGCATTGTCTCTTTTAAAAGAGGATTAGAGCTCTGCATGCTATGTCCATTATATATAAACATTGATTTTCCTCAAATATGAAGTTATTAGAGCTCCACAAATGATTTGTGACAAAAGAGTGACCTTATTTTTCTAATCGCTCTTCATTTGCATCACTTTGTTTATCCGCTGCTAGGTTCGTTCAACATAAATGACAATGAATACATACATGGAGTGCACTACTTATAAGAGTGTAGTACCAGAGTACACTTGTAAACAATGTTCTGCTTAATTGGTAGACATTTTAATGAGGCATTGTGTATTTCCTAAACTACTTAAATGGATTAGGCTTCAGGAAGGGTTGGAAACATATGTTTTGATATAAGCATAAAAGACACGTTAAATCATGCAAAATATGTATTTTCCTAATTTCACAGTGAAGAAAAGTACTGATTTTATTAAAGACACAGAGGTGGGTATTTCAGTTAAAGAACTACACTATTGAATGCTGTTCCTGGTTCTTTTGTTTCACTTAAGCCTATTTCCACTATTCTGTGGTGGTTATGAAATCTCACGGAAGATCTGCAGATCCACAGAATTGATTCTTAACTTGCGTCTATAATTAACTCCATTGGTACATCCCTCTTGTTTGCCTATTCTGTTCCGTGGTATTTGTATAGCGAATGGCTATCCAAAGGCTTCCCAGCACTTTTAGCAGCTACCGATTAATGGCCCCGGTGTGACACAGGTCTTCAAGGCTTTGCAGACTGGGAGGTCTTTTCCCCAGCTGATGTAGTTGCTGAGGGAGAGAGATCCAGAGCTTGGGCGACAAAAAGGACATGGAGCGTCCACCCCAGCATGATCTCCAAATCCAGCGGACCTTCAATAGGTGGGAGTAAGCTGATCTGAGATGCCTATTGGGTACATATGGGGAGGCCATTAAACATAGTATTGGGGACCTCTCTTAAACTGCACTCTGTGCTCCACTGGAAGCCAATGGTGATCCATGAGAGATTTAATGGCTGGCTGGTATCCAGATGCGTCTGTTAGAAGTTGAGCAACTGCGTTGTGCACAGTCTGCAACCTCTTTACCACATAAGATGGTGAGTTGAGGTAGAAGGCATTGCCATAGTCTAAGCGTCCTATTACCAGAGCCTGGACAATAATTCTCCTGACTGAGACAGGAAGGAGCTTAAGGACTTTCCTCTGTAATCTCAAGGTGCCATAGCAGCTAGCTGAGTTTTTCCTGGCATGGTGTTCCATTGTAGGTTTAGGGTCTAAACATTCTCCCAGGCTATTTCTTGGGCCTGTGGGTGTCGGTAGCTTACTTAGGCAGTCTAGGATGTCCCTCGGGAGACTGCCAAAAGGGCTATTGTCCAACACCATGGCTTCTGTTTTTTTCTTCACTGAGTTTTAGTTTGCAGCTGGCCATCCACCTGGCTACTGCTTGAAGGCATGAGGTTGGGGATCTGATCTGGCCAATAGAAGAGACCAACTGGGTGTCATCAGCATAGGACACCAGTGACAGGCCACACTAGTTGCCTGGTACCATAAGGAAATAAGTCTTACAAGTGAGTTCTATATACCTATTGGTTTGTTTGATAAGGAATATGTATTCATTTTGACCACTGTTTATTCAGACTGCTGGTGTTTCTGTGACAAGAAGGGAATAATTAACAAAATGTGGAAAGGTATTTTATGAGATTTGCTAATTGGCTTAAATAGTTTGAAACCTTTTTTCTATCCGCAATACAGTCCACACAGTTTGTTCAAAAATCTGCCTCTACATTTTGAGGTGATTTGTTCTTCCATACATCGAAAAGATTTTGCTCCAACACTTTGCTGCAGTAACACTCCAAACAATTCCATTGTGGAACAGGTTTCGATATTAGCTTATAAATGGCCAACAATCACAGGTTTGTCAGTGTTCACAAATGTACAAGGTGAAAGTGCTTTGGTAAACTACCCCACACCTTTTTCCTGGTGTTTACTACTGTATAATTCTATAGAATCATGGAAGTAGTCATTGCTAAAACCATCCACCTTGAAAACTCTGAAGGCGTGAGAAGGTTGAAGGGTAAGCCCTCAGCTTCCCTAGTTAATCGTCAAACTTACAGAGAGGGCTAACCGAGTTTGTCTGAAAGCCTATTTCTTTTTGAGATGTGTGAATGTTTTAATGTATCTCAAGCAAGTGACGGAGAGCACCCTGGTAAATTAGTAAATATATATATATATATATATATATATATATACATATACAAGCTCACAGATCCTCTCCAAATCCTCAGGAAGGAAAGCAGCACTCACGGGCATTTTCAGCAAAGGGATGTTTATTTTCAAGACAGGCGCATTTCGGGAAAACTCCCTTCCTCGTTGTCACAAAGTAACGCGCTGCGCGGTGCCATCTTAATAACAGGCACAACATAATCAAAACAAACGAGGGGCAATCAGCGCATCGCACAATGACGGGCGTCATGTTGCAAGTTTCATAACAGTGCATTCATCACATTGAGCATCACATGTATCTTCATTTTACTTTATAATGCTATATAGACATGTCATGCCCAGTATAGTTCTCGAAAATGACAGTTTAGTCATGTTCTGTTCAATCTTGCTGTGGATCGGCTATGGCAACCCCTAAAGGTTGCTCCAACCCCTCAAGTGAAAAAATTCTCAATTGATCCATGTGTCTGTATCATTAATAATATCAAATGCAACCCAGACTGTTTAAAATACATTAGTGATCTATCTGTGGATCTCTGATCCATTCCAAAACATTCTTTTAACATTGCATCATCTCAAAAAACGTGATCCCCAAATACTAAAGCATATGTATAAACAAAACACAAAGTCCGAAACAAGAGTGTTACTCAATCGCAATTTAGGGCAAGTTGCACAGTTAGTCCCATGTTCCACTGGTTTATAGTGCCTACCTTTTGCTTCCTCAACTGCCCAGATGTACTGCCAATTCCTCCCCACTGTTCAGACCCCCTGGGACCTTGGTCTGCATATCTACTATGTACCGGGACTCCAGTCTCTGTAATCTCTGCATTCTATCACCTCCTCTCGGATTTTCCGGTACATAGTCCAGGCAGAAGTATTGAAGTAAATTTCTGTCACTTTTATGTTTTATTGCGAAATGTCGAGCCTCCGGATAGGAAAAATCCTTATTCATGATGGCACACATATGTTCAAGAATTCTCAGTTTCACTGGATTAATCGTGCTCCCTACATATTTTAGACCGCAGGGACACCATAAGCAATAGATGGCAAAAGTAGTGTCACAGGACTTGAATTTGTTAATTTTCTTTCCTCCCTTGCACCCCTTTACCTCATAGGATAAAGTTCTTCTACTGAAGGTGCATGCCTTGCACCTTCCACAAGGGAAGAATCCCTTTGCCTCCTGCAATGACCCTGTTTTCTTCACGAGTGGTTCTAGATGACTATGTACCAAATGGTCTCGTAGAGACCGTGCTTTTCTAAAAGTAATCATGGGAGCTGGAGGCACATCAGGACCAATGATACCGTCAGTCTTCAATACGTGCCAGTGTTTTCTCATGATAGATCTAAACTAATTTGAGTCTCGTGAAAAGGTAGTTATCAGTCAAAATCTCCCATCCTCATTGCTCTGTGCTTGCTTTTCTACAAAAAGAGCCTCTCTCAGTAGTTGTTCAACCCTATGGAGTGCGTTCTTTAAGAGTTCGGCATTATAGCCTCTGGCCAAGAATCTATTGACACTATCTTTCGAGGCCTCCACTAAATCACTTTTCATCGAATAGTTACGTCTTAACCTGAGAAACTCCCCATAGGGAATGCTGTTAATCAAGCTATGGGGATGACTGCTCAACGCATGAAGCGTGCTATTCCCTGCTGTCGGCTTCCTGCAAAGGGCTGTCTTGATTTTACCCTCATGTATTTCTACCGTTAGGTCCAGGTAGTTTGCTGCCACCAAACTAACCTGCCCCTCAGGTAGCTTGGGCCCCTGAGAAGTGGACCTGTAAAATTGTATCATGGTACAGGTACATTGACGACCTGTTCATGGTATGGAACGGTCCTGCAAATGAGGCAGAGGGATACATAAGACTACTTAATGCAAATAACATCAATTTAAGATTTACTGGCAAGGTTAGTTTGGGGGAATTGATGAGAGAAAGCATGATTGGTTACCTTCAGGTGCTTTTAAGGTCTTTGATACGCCCCACTGGGCTGGTAAGTTCATATATATATGTCATGTGATCAAGGCCGAGGGACGGCCGAAACGCAACATGGTGGCTAGCTATTGGGGCACAATAAACAACTAAAACTAGCACAAAATTTGGGTCCGCGCTTGTTCTTTCGGGAAGGAAATCGTGTAACGAGGTATTGAAATATATATATATATATATATATATATGAAAAAGAAACTCCTCCTCAGCTTGCTCTGCGCTCGCAGACACCGCCTCCACGCCAGCAAAGAATAAGGACCGGACCAGCAGAGTCAGCAAGATGGTATTTATTTAAACCAACAGAACCAGCGACGCGTTTCGGGCCAAAAGCCCTTGGTCACGCTGCAACATGTTTTGAATCATTATGCTATTTTATAGGTAAATGCAGTGATGTTGACGCCGCCCCCTGGTGGCGTCCACCATAATCACGTGACATATAGTAAACAGTGAAAACACACTATCGCCAATATACTTTTCCATTTGCCGACATATGTACAGAAAGTTATTACTGGTTGAATCCAAGAATTATTCTGGTTCTATCAGATAATGCAATTTATAGATAAAAAGCTATAAAAAGCAATTTCATTTGTCAAATTAAAATTCAAATGACATGTATACCAATTCGGTGCAAATATGCAAATTCTTATAAGTAGCAGCGAAAATTTATAAAGTGCATAGATTAGAAAGTGCATAAGTGATAAGGATGAAATCAAGTGCAAGAGAATTGCGGGAACATACTACACTACCATTAGAACAGTAATGTGCAAATATACAATGAACATTAAACAGTGCATGATTAAATTCATCAAACAATCCTGTTCTGTACTAAGTTTTCTTAAAGTGTTCCAGGTAGATCAAGACATTATTGTCCAAAAAGCTAAAAATGACAATATGTATAAATAAGACCATATTTCATATATGTACATATCCACACCACCCTTACATACCCACCCCCACAACTAACCAACAACAACATTAATATTAAATAACCTATATATATCAGCATGATTCTGGTATTTACACAGAATAAATACTGAACATGGACCGACTACCTATCTGAACGGAATGAATTGAATCAAATCATAACACGGTAAAGGAATACCACATTGAATGAAATCAATTACACTATACTTTAAGAATTAAACTGCAAAGGAAGAGTCTAATGCAAGCTAACTCTGTGAAAGACAAAGAAAGAGAAAAAAAGATAAAGAAAAGAACATGAAAAAGAAATACACAGAAGAAATGTTGGACTCACATATATATATTTTTTCTACGTCTATCACGGGTGTTTTACCACGAGGAGTTGCATCACATATAGAAATATTGCGTTTTTTAACCTCTGCACACGTTAACAAGGGCCAGTGGAGCCCGAAACGCGTCAGGACGAGAAAACAACTGAAATAAATTAATTGCCTGAAACTGGTTGTTCGTGGTTCCTTTGATGTTCCTTACAGCATGCACAACGTTGGTGAACAGGCGGAGGTTTCCTTTTGAAGTTGCGCATATATATATATATATTCACTTAAAAAAACATTGGTTTCAGGCCTTATATAGTTAGGAATTAGCATTTAAAAAAACCTTTGAAATTCACTGAAATATTAATATCCTAGTGGGACCACCTACACGTTTGTTTTTCTGCTTTCTTGTGCCTAATTCCTACCTATATAAGGCCTGAAACCTATGTTTTTTTCAGTGAATTTAGGTGTGCCATACTTTTGTCATAAGTAAGACTGTTAGAGCTCTAGTTGTTCTTTAGAACACTCTGGGACATTCTGTCATTGGGCTATAGTTGGGTTACATCTGGCTGATATTTGGGCTACATTTTTTTTTTTGTCTCTGGTGGCCATCTTTGGGCTACATTGGGCTACATTGGGCTACATTTGGGCTCTAACATATATATAGCCCAATGTAGCCCAATATATATTTTTTCAAAGTTAATTTTCGTAAAAACCACGGGAGCATATATCTTGAGACATAGCAAAGGCACATCGGGCTACCAGTCCCTACAATTTTGCCAAGTTTGGTGGAAAACCATTCAGCCGTTCGGGCTAAAAGTGAGTCCAACCGCCCTATGGAAATTAACATGGGGAAAACACGTTTTGGGACCCCCCTTTTATCTCGGCCCCCGCTTGACGGATCCCCCCCAAACTTTCAGGGAAGGACCGGAGCACCACGAGGCAAAGTTAAGGAAAATTTCAGGAAGATTCCTCTACCGGCGCCAAAGTTATTCCCAATAGAATGTTGCGATTTCCCTATGGAAAACAATCCTAACTATATATACCTACTGGCTATCGCCAGTAGGCAATATATACATATATATATATATATATATATATATATATATATATATATATATATATATATATATATATATATATATATATATATATATGTATATATATATATACATATATATATATATATATATATATATATATATGTGCACAAAAATCCTTCCCAAATAAAATATATATATATACACATACATACATAAATATTCTTTCAGACAAAACTTGGTTACCAATCTCTGTATGTTTAACTAAAACCATTCACGCCTGCTATTAATCCTTCCATAAATTCCAGAGTGGGGAAAATGACATTATTTCATCTCATAAGTGTATGTTTATGGCTAAAAATGTGTTGGGAATTTGGCCCTTAGTGCCGCAAATCCATGGATGCAGTGTCAGGCTCATCCCCATACTGCCAAGCAGGCTGCTTACTGAGGGCCCAATGAGGAGCAGTATCCTCTGCACTGGTCATGTTGCTCCTCGTTTTTTTTTCCTTGTTCTTGCTCAGAAGACACAACTTCTTGGCTGGCCAGTCCACAAGGCACCCCTGTAGGACTTCCAATAGCGTCTACATGTCTCTGAACATGGACTGCTCCAAGCAGCACTTGGCTGCACCAAGGGTCTAAGGTCCCATGTGATTTTCCTCCTTCACGGTTTCTGAGGAGTGTCCTTACGCGGCTTGTGCTCAAACTGGTCACTTTTCTACTTTCCAATATCTCCATTGTAACCCATTTCATATTGATGCATTGTTTATTTTATTTGTGTGTACCTGCTGGTAACAAGCATTGGAAATGTCCAGGGGAATCCTTCTGGACTTTTGTTTAAAATATGATGTATCGACCATGAGATAGCCTCCTGCGTTACAGTGGCTGGATAACCACAGACCACACATTGTGTGCAGGGCACTTCTGATGCCTAGGATTTAAAGTGGCTAACTAATCTGACATTCTTGAAATACTTCATCAAGTGGTATTGGCACCATTCATAGCCTTGTCTACAGGGCACCATTTCATGGTCCATCTGCAGACTACGATGTTGACACTACTTCCAAAAAATCATTGATGATCCTCAAGAGACTGGAAACAGTGGGATGTACTTCAAAATGCTTTTGCTGCTCAAGTAAATGTCCAGTATTTGTAAAGCGCGAACAATTACCTGAAGGTGTCAAGGAGCTGGGGCCCACTGGAAAGGTTAAACAAGTTATTGCCCAGAGTCACATAGTGCTGGGCTGATCTACCGCCGGTGCCAGGGATCAAACCATGAGCGCCTGGGTTCCAGAGTCATTTGCCCTAGCCGCTGCAACACACCTTTTACAAGTACGTTTTCAGTAGTTCAATCACTTGTAGACTGTTTTATATAATGTTCATTGAAAGGCGCAAATGGCTTCTAAATTTCACATTAACTATATTTATTTTATTTTTTCATTCAATGCAATTTAAAGTGAAGTGAGGTGTAAGTGACCACAGAGTTGAATGTTAGCTCTATCTGACACACTGTGATTAAATAACATGTGCTGAAATACAATATGTTGAAAACATACATTAGACATTGAAAAACTAAATAACGTTAATATTTGACTGTTATTATACATAAGGCATGTAGTCACTGGACAATTAAATGCTTTCATGTACATCTATTCAATACCGCGCCAGTAACAGATACAGCGTCCATCATTTTCATAAAGGTTATGATAAACTGTTCATAATAACCTATTTTTTACTTTTCATATCTGAAGATCTAGTAGATACCTCAATACAGACAAGCAAAAGCAATCTTGCATTTTTTATTTTTTCCCTTTTGAGAAATGCGTTGTACAGAGAATGCTGATCATGGTCATGGACTTTCAGCAATGATCTCAGTAGGTCACCGTTCTGCAGGGATCTTAACAGGTCATCTTCCACAGAAATACTACAGTGAAAATTGTTTCCAAAATGTCAAGAGGAATATCGTTTGTTCTTCCTCTGTACTGGTGACACCACCTGCGCACACCATGTGTCCACTGAGCTAAAAGCAACAGGAGGTAAAATAAAGGGGGTCAATGAAAGGTTGTGCAAAGGAGTGGGTAGATTTTTTTCATTAAACCTGCCGTGCACAAAGTCCAACTTCATTTTTTCATGTTTAGATCTGTGCTTCAGTTCTTGTTATAAAATGTTTGTCAATCCAATAAAAAAATAAAAAAATAAATGACACACAATATTGTTTTAGCAGGGTCACAATATGAAAAAAGGATTTCAGTTTGCTAAATGGAATAGGAGAACAACGCCTGGTGTATGTGGTATTGGTACAGCAAAAGGCTGTGAAGCCTGATACATTGTAAAGGGCAAAGATGCAGTCAACGATTGGTTGGTGAGATAGCTGGCTTCTGACGTCGGAGGTGCACAGTAGTACTGTTTACTACGTCTGATGCCATCAATATTGGGCTGACTTAAATTTATAGCACTGGGTCCTTGCAAGCAAATTGAAGAGGTCTCAATAAATTATGTACGTAGGACCCAGTAGATGGATTAGAGGACAAAAATGCACTTGTGCTGTTAAAAAATGAATATTTCTGGTGTTCAGGTCTACTGAAGGCATCCACTAAATTAAAATTGAATTAATTTTGGGATAGATAAAAATTCCATATGATGTATATTCTCTAATTAATTTTATGATCTACAGCGAAAATTAGTACTGCTGTTTATTGCATCTACGTGATATTCAATATAAATCTTGCAAAAGAAGGAATTCTGTGCATTTTACGACAAATGGGAAATATGGAATTCCTAAATATCTAGGACTGGACAATGAAATATATGAAAATAATATATTCCAGACCTACTTATATTACCTTATTCGTAGTCCGACTTTCATTGTTACACCTGGCATCCTTGGCAAGTTTCTTCCCGAAACTTTGTTTGCCTTCAATCACTCTGTTTTGCTGACTTTAGGACTCTGCACACTTCACCACTGCTAACCAGTGGTGAAGTGCTTGTGCTTTCTCCTGACAACATGGTGAAATGTTCTTACACCCATTGGCACATTTAATTTACTCTAGTACAGTGGTACTTCGTGTATTCAGGTCCTGTAAATTAAATGCTGCCAGTGGACCTGCAGCACAGATTGTGCCACCCACTTAGGTAGCCCTTCAAACATGTCTCAGGCCTCCCTTTGAAGCATGTATGTGCAGTCTTTAAACTGCCATTTTGACCTGCCAAAATAAACCCTTTGCCAGGTCTAAATCTTCCTTTTTAATACATATGTCACCCCAAGTGTATGCCCTGAAAAGCCAAAGGACAGGGTGTAGTGTATTTAAAAAGTAGGGCATGTACTTTTAAGTTTTACATGTAATTGCAGTGAAAAACTCCTAAAATAATTTCTCACTACTGTAAGGCATACCTCTCCCATAAGATAAAATTGGAGTTACCTTCTTACAACTGGAAACAGGTAGTCAAGTTGAGTGTGGTGTCTAAAGAATTGTAATTAAAATCCCTCTTTAATGGGAAAGTCAGATTTTTAAGCACAATTCTGAAAATGGAATTTTTAGAAAGTTGTCATGTTCTTGACCTAACAATTTGGTGCCTGCAGCCTGTTCCTGGATAACATGACTAGGTGTAGCTGTCACTTGATCTTCAGACAGTGAGACAAAGGGAAAATAGGAGTGACTCCAAGGTCTAGTTGGCTGACCTCTGGGCAACAGCTTCAAGGACTGAAGGTTCCAACAAACTTTAACTCAGCCCCTGGATTCTGCCATTTGTGAGTTCTACCCTGCAAAGTGGGGCCACCCCAGTCCTGGACCTTAGATGTGGGACTGAAAGTGATCTGCCAGCGCATCTGTGGATGCAATCAAACTGACACATCTCCTATGCTACCCTGAGTGCATTCCTGAGCAGAACTGATGCATCCCCTCTGCTGCATGGATTTCTTTGAATCACAGCCCTTAGTCGCATCACTGTGTGAGGCATCTCTGATGTAGGACTTCGCATCACAAGCCTCTCATTGATGGCAGCCTCAACAGCGATGCAGTAATCCACACCCAAGCCCCACAGCTTCTTCATAACTAGCCGTCATGCAATGTATTCTTGACACAGAACTTTGCATCGCAACCTCCACATCTATGACCCCCTCGCAGATGATGCAGGGCCTCACATCGCAGCCTACCAGCTCCTTGAGAATCAATGCAGTGCTACGCATCTCTGACTAGGACCTCACAGCACCTTGGATGAGTGATGACCCATTGAAGTGGGACTGCCTGAACTTGTGACTTTGTCCAGGTCTACCACATATCTACAGTTGGTGCTTTGTACTTTTCGGCTCTGTATTCACTGAAATCTTTAAAATTGCAGATTTCCAGTTCTACTAATTAACATTTTGTCATTTAGGTCTTGATTTATGTATAACATTTTACTCTATATTTCAAAATTGGTGTTGGACTTTTTTTGTGCTGTGTTTTCCCTGTATTACTGTTTGAAGTACTGCATAAATACGTTACATATTGCTGCTAAGTTAAGCCTGACTGATCTGTGCCAAGCAACCAGAAGGTTGAGCATAGGTTCATTTGGGGTTTATTTGTGCCTCACCCTGACAAGGATTGTGATTTCTACTTGAATAGGCCTTCACCTCCCTCAACCAGTAACCCAATTCCCTACAATCATATTCTTCATTATGTGGGAAGGGGAATCTAAAGGAGTAAATATTGTTGATGTAGATTTGCACATATAGGAACCTATTTACGAGAATGTCATGCAGTGCAATGCGGCAAGCCGCCTTCCTACGCTGCACTGTGCGACAGAGAAAGGGCGGGAATTTGCCGTACTTAAGGTAATACAGCACATTCCTGCCTTTTCCCCTTCATTGGCACCCTTTTTGCAGCCTAGTCCCAAGGCAGTATGGTGCAGGGGTGCCTGTGTTGTCTGTAGGATGTATTTTATGCAGGAAGGGACACCTTCCTGCACAAAACAATCCTGAGAGGCACATTCCGCTTTCTATGTGTGCTGCAGAATGCAGCACACAGTGAAAGAGTATGTAACGAGGAGTAATAAAGACATTTCTCATTTAATTTTACCCTGGCATCCTGGAATATTGTCGGGCTAAAGAACAAATTATTATCACTAGACTGACTATCTTTCATCAAAATCAATGAAATAATGGTATTCAAAGAAACATGGTCAGTGGAACCAGAGTTTAGACAAGGTTACTTACATTTTTTTAAACCTGCTATTGCTGGCCAAAGGGGGAGACCGATGGGGGGACTAACTATTTGGGTGAGACAGAACGATAGGTACAAAGTCCAGCAGTTGGACACTCATAGTAATGATATTTTATTAATTAAAATTAAAATTCCTGATGCCGAGGATCACTTACTTTTTAATGTTTATGCCAGAGGGGTGCCTGGAGGTAAAGCCTCTGGCACTGTCACTGTCACTCTGCTTGACTCCTATTTAGATCAGTATAAAGGAGGGGGAAATATACTAGTTGCCGGTGATTTCAACTGTTCCTTTGAACCACTAGATATAAAAGATGTAGATCTAGGCCTTGAGGAAGACTTGCAATAGGATATTCTGCAGCTAACACTAACCCCCATTAAGAAATGGATGGAAGCTGCTCTACAGCTAAAAGTGCTAAGTCTGGAGCATGGGTTAAGGGCCGTAAATGGGAGGGGGAAATCTGATAAGCAGGGCTCTCCTACTTATAGCAACGGGTTGCGATGTAGTCGAATAGACTATATACTCCTCAATAAGGAACATTGGCCTTTAGAAAAGACATGGTTGTTCTGAAAGGGTTTGAAAGCGACTATAATCCCCTGGTATTGTCGCTCCACCTGGAAGGAAGTTATATTGTAGAAGGCCTTCCCGCGGGTGTAGAAGTGCAACTCAGCAATGATACCAGGAGAGTAAAATGGTCGAACATATTAAACAAAGAGGATCAATCAGGGGTCATTACCCAGCTGGTTGCCAAGGCAACTATAGATCTCTAAAACTGTGACACACAACAGGAAATCGAGTCTTAAGTTATTTCCATCCATACTGAAGTTTTTAATAAGCTCAAGGGCTTTTTTATAATGAGCATACAAAAATCCAAGAATTATGCCAAACCCATGGTCGATTCATGGTATGGGAAATCATGTAGGGCAGCCTGCAAAGCATTAGCAAGGGCGATAAGATCTAAGAACAGGGATAGAATTAAAAATGCGAGGGTGGAGTACAAGCTAGCACAATATAAGGCGAAAAGGAAATGGGACGAGCAGTACTTGAATGAGCTGTACCAAGCTAGTAAAGATAGAAACATGGTTGCATTTTGGCATCTGGTCAAATGGGGCAAGGGAAAGCCCAGCCAACCACCTACCAACCATGTAGCACCCGAACTCTGGGTCTCACATTTTAAGATGCAGTTTGCCATTAGCGCTCGAGAACTTGAACTATCCCGTGGTTCTCCCACCAACCCTGTAGGCAATCCCCCCTTGCATTTCACTAAGCAGGAGGTCGATACAGCACTCAACACTGTTCCGAGAGGTAGAGCGCCCGGACTTGACTGTGTTCCTGCTGACCTATTCTTGTATAATAAGGCTTTGGGGTAACTTACATTCAGTCCCTAGTGAACGCCATTGCAAGTGGCTGTCCCATACCTGAATCATGGATGGGTGCTGAGATCATCCCGATCTTTAAAAAAGAGGATCGTTCAGACCCTGGCAGTTACAGGCATATAAGTTTAATCGATTGCATTCAGAAGGTGACTGCTAGGCTCGTGTTGAGTACAATTCAGGGTTGGATTGACAAGTTTGATATCCTCTCACCTCTACAGGCTGGGTTCCGCTCACACACGAGCACTATAGACCAGGTTTTTAGATTTGTTTTAATTTATTGGCGTGTGGTGATCCTTAAAGGTGGTAGAATATATGCTGCATTTGTAGATCTCAAGTCGGCATTCGACCTAGTTCCATCTGCCAAGTTGTGGAGTGTTCCTGCGCAACAGGGTATACCCATGGACTTGCTGGCCTTTTTAATCAAACTTCATGATGCGAATTTTACACAAGTTCGCTGGGGTCAGCAAGGGAGAGTGACCGACAGATATCCGATTGCCAGAGGGGTCCATCAGGGGTGTGTACTGGCACCAACACTGGTTTTTTTGTACATCAATAGGGTGACCCAGTACTTTTCAGACCACCCCACTGATGCCCCTATCCTTGATGGTAGGAAGATCCCTCTGTTAATGTTTGCAGACAACAGCTTGTTAATTTCTAAAACGCATTGAGGCCTGCAGACGGCGATTGCGAGATTTGAGGTATCCTGCCGGGATCACTGTCTTATAATTAATGTGGACAAGACAAAGTTCATGGTGCTACATAAACAAAAGATTGTAAGAGGGAGGGCAGCAAAGAATGAAGTCACACTTGAGCGGACCCAAGTTTTTACTTACCTGGGTATTACGCTATGAGGCAAATTAAATTGGAAACCGCATATAGATCAGTTGGTCCGTAAACATGCTCAACTATCTGGTGCCCTATCAAAGGAACAAACTGTACAAATGTCCTAGGAGGAATAATTTAACGTTATTTTCAAATTTAACAGTGTCACCTATGTGAACATACTTCATGTAAAACAGGATAGTCTCAAAATACAATCTGTTATACAATTTTTTTTTTTTATCCAGTTATAAAGAAATCAACCAATGTTCAGAATCCTTATACGGCAACCAAAAATACTACTGAATGTATCCACATTTCTCTCAGTAGTAACCATACATCTTTTGTTTGTTATCCATATGGGTCAACAATACATCATATTCCAAACTTAAACAGATAGGTTTCACATTGCTTTGATTATGCCAAGCAGTGTATTCAATTTAACAAAAAGATGCAGTATCGTCGACGTTTCGGTCTCTGTAGCGGTCTAACAGATCCCCGAGACCATCTTCAGGATGGAAATGTTGCACAAAGAATCTAATGCAATAGAAATATAATACATTATGTAAAGGGTGACCAATCCTGAATTTAATAATATATACATATCCCTTCTACTTACACACAAAGAAAACAAATACACACCTGTGTCAATGTGTACCACACTAGGACACAACAAAGTGCCACCCAACAATAAGTGAAAAAATTAATTAACTGAAACCACTAATACCAAAACAATTTCATTACTCCTTCACCAAAACACCTTTATGCTCAAGCACACCACGTGCCAATCTTAAAAATGAGTATTTCAATGCCACCACCAAAAAGGTGTCACCAGACCGAAATTATCAGTCTTCTTACCTCCAATCACTCTGGCCAATCTGAAAAAAAGGGGTAAGAATGGAGTCTGATCCTGTGTTTTACTAACGACCAAAGCGACGCCCTTAAACAGTTAAAATACCAGAGGTACTTACAAATGTGCCGTATATCGATAGTGCATTAATTCAATAATTCGATGACCTGCCAAACAAAACCAAAGTACTTCATAAGTTGTTGTCCGTACCAAATGACTGCCAAAGATTCCCCTGCTACATGGAGTATACTAGGATCTTACTTTCAGAAGGAATCAGCGTCGCTTGACTCTCTGCTCGACTTCTAAGACCGAGTAGCGCGGCACCGGCATTGACGACCTTTAACATCGTGCGTCGTTCCATCCGCATCACGTATTTAGGCGGCCATCTTGGAAAAGTACGGAGTGGCTTCAAAAACTCACTCCTATACAGGGTCAATATTAAAACCTTACGATGTACAACTCAACATACATTGTAACCCTCGAGAATTGCAGGGATGATTACAAACACATTACAAAGAATTGCAAAACAATACAAGACTAAATAAATCAAGACTTAAAAAATTCATAAAATATGTCACTTCATATCCAATTCTTATTAGAATAATTATAAAATTGGAACAGTGAAAGGCAGTATGAATGGCACACCACAAGTGGGTAAAGAGATCTAAAGAGGAAAAAGCCTCAGTCACTGAGAAAAACCCTGTGGTAAATAAATAAATAATACCTCTATTTTTGAATGGATAAATGAATAACAGATAGCTCAATAAATAAGAGTCAAGATTCGAGGTAGTAGGAGTTTTGCAGGTTTAATACAGCATAAGGACAGGAACAGGACGACCTGCACGGGAACAGGATGGCAGCGCTGCCGGGGGCAGAATCGGGATCGGCGTAACATTAAATAACAAGACATGATCATATATACTAAAACAGTTGCATTACAATACATACGATAGGCGGAACAGTGGGTGTGGTCAATAGCAGTCGCGAAAGATAAGGGTGAAAGTAGGTGTAACAGGGGCGTATACATAGACATGTGATGCAAACGTAACAGAATATGTCATGAATGGGGCGGAAACATGGAGGGGGCTACCTAAGGAGCCGGGACCTCTAACCTAATGGTGCGCGCAAACTGGCAACGACGTGTTACTAGAAGAAGCTGGGGGCTACGAACTCTGTGCTAGGAGCAGAGACTGAAGTCTGGAGAGTCAGGGCGACATGTACCTAAGCAGTATCTAGTATCTGATGTTTAGAGAACATGTTGATATAATCCAAAAGTTATCGGGGTAAAGGCTAACAGACTCTAAGAATGGTGCATACATTATTCTACATGTAGTGCGTGATGAAGAATATTAAATGACCATTAAATACAGTATTTCTCTTACATGGAGACGTAAAGGCTAGACAATGACGGAAACTATTGCGCGGTTCAGTAGCTTAGAAATGCAGAGAAGGAGGACTGAACTGATAACTGGAATCATAACATACTCTTGGCAGACTCAGAGGCAGAGCCAGGCTGAGCCGGGCACTGTGAGGCAGGAAGTAAGTGAAGGGTCAGGAACACAGGTGGGGGCTGTATCGCTCCTCAGCGAGGCTCAGGAGACAGGAGCTGAATCTGGTGTCCAGGCCCTTTTGAGGCCTAGGAACGGGGACTTTATAATGAAATAACGTGCACACTGAGAAACGTGGCAATGTAGCTTTACATAGGCCTGATATTCGTAGTATTCACAAGAACTGGAAACTGGCATACTAGAGATGGACACAGCTATAATTGCGTCATTAATCGAACATGGGGAATACATATGCATATTAATCATGCACACATAACATATGATGGAGGACTCGTAGGGACACAGAACATGGCAGAATTTACTTTTCCACAACCCACCTAACTGTAAGTCCTATGTACTGCACAGTTGGCCCTCTCGAGTGTGTCTAACAGATCAATAATCAGTACCAACATTCAGATAGCCTGCATATCCATACTGATTTCATTAATTATGACCAAAGTTGCAGAACATATACGACTTCCTACTGTAAATACATGGCAGCTTAAAGATTTTATTACAGGGTTGCCAGTGTATGCCACTCCACAAGTGAATTCAATCCATGTTCTACAGTTTTGCAAGACCAAATCCATCTATTTTCTTTGAGTGTAAGCAGCTGAACAATGTTTTGGCGTCTCTTAGTACCTTTCACACTTTCAAGTACAAACCATCTCATTTCAAAAGGAGTATGTGACTAGTTCATGTAATGTTCCACTAAAGGTGCAGTTAATACTTTACATCGTATCCGTGATTGATGTTGCATGATAAATTTTTTCACCTCTTGGGTTGTTTTCCCAATGTAAAATAAGGAACTCGGACATTGTATACAATAAATCACATTACGAGTCAAACAATTGGTTTGTTGTTGTGAATGCCATTCTCTCCCATTCACATTACATATTTTAATCGTACTTGTGGTGGCACAAGCCCCACAATTTCCATATGGGTAATGACCCATTACAGGTGTTAGACCCCACATATTTTGAATTGAACCTGGAATCGGTTCATTGTATGCCCTCACAAGGTGATCCCTTTGATTCCTCCCTCTTTTAAAAGCGAACCGTGGCTGTGTGAAGTGTGGTTCTACTTTCTGAATTAGGTACCAATTCTTCAGAATGATCTTTTTGTATTATGTTTGATTCTGTCTCAAATGTGGTGACACAAGTAATCTTGTTGGATGAATTATCCGGTTGTCATTCAGTTTCTTTATACAATAGTGCTTGTCGATCGTAATACCATGCTCTCTTCATCGCATGTTTCACAAGTCTGTTGGGATAACTCCTCATCACCAATTTGGTCATTAGTACCTTTGCCTCGCTAAAGTGATCGCCCCACCTGCTGCAATTGCGTTTAATTCGAAAAATTGCCAAAAAGGCAGGTTATCTCGTAAGTTGCGCGGATGATGGCTATTAGATTTTAATAGCGTGTTTCTAGCTGTAGGCTTTTTATAAAGGCTAACAGCAAGAGTCCCATCATTGTTCCAAATTCTTAAGTCCAGAAAGCTTATACTGTTTTTGTTACTGTCCATAGTAAACTGCAGATGTTCATTTTGCAGGTTGAGCCAGGATGAAAAATCCTGTAATTTTTCTTGAGTGCCCTCCCATATTAGGCATACATCATCTATGTATCTCAGGTCGTTTTTTATATGTGCACTGAAATGGTTATTGTTGTGAATTACCATCTCTTCAAACGTTGCTACATACAAATTTGCCGTGTCCGGCGCAAAAATAGCACCCATGGCCACACCTTTTATTTGGCCAACAAAATTACCATTAAACAAAAAATAATTCTGTTCAAGGGCAATTCTCGCACAGTCTACAATAAATTTATTAGGAACCTGACATGGATGTTGTCTCATGTTTAAAGTATCCTCAATCACTTTGAGAGCCTCTCCTTGGGGTATGCTTGTATACAAGCTCTCTATATCCATTGTGGCGAGAATATTATTTGCTGCGTCATAAGACTGGCCTTCTAGTTTGGTAATAACATCAGTGCTATCCTTGGTATAGGATCTTGTCTTTGGAACAAAAGATTGTATAAAGCAATCCACATATTCTGCCAGAGGTTGTAAAATTGACTGGCAGCCAGCCACAATTGGTCTACCCGGGGGTTGCATGTTGTCTTTATGAATCTTTGGCAGTGTATAGAATGCCGGTATCATAAAATCCTTTTTATCTAGGTGATCAAATTCTTTTTTACTCAGCCAAAGACCCTCTAATCCTGGGGAGGTCAGATCTAGAATTTCTTTCCTGATTCTTTCTGTTGGATCTCTATTAAGTTCAACATAATTCTCTTTGTTGTTAAGTTATCGTAATATTTCCTCATCATAATCAATTTTGCCCTGTAGGATTATACTCCCCCCCTTATCAACAGGTTTCACAATTATATGATCCATGCTGGCAAGGGTTTTCAGGGTCATTTGTTGGTCTTTTGAGAAATTATACTTAACCACTTGGATGCTAATGACAAGGGTAACTCGTCATGGAGTTCCCATTCATTTCAATGGAAATTCAATGGAATAGATGAGCATGGCTTAGCATCCATGTTTTCTCTGTTGAATCATCTGCTCTAACTCAGTCAATATGACATTTTCGAAAGTGATCAGTTCTTTAGGCATTAGATTAGTTGCTGGAAAGAATGTGGACTTACATTTCAAACCACTGACATTATTTTGCAGAGGAGATGGATTCTGGCAAAAAAAATATTTCAGTCTCAAGGTTCTGAAAAAACGGTAGACTTCAATATGTGTTGTAAAGGGGTCATTCCTGTGTGTTGGAACAAAGGATAAACCACTGCTCAACAACTAAATTTCTTTTGTACTCAATACATGAGAAGATAGGTTAAAAATTGGTACAATTTCCATCGTGGAATAAGAATTGTTAGATCTCGTCTCAGTGCTGTTATCTCCTACTGGGTTTACCATTCGTAATAGCTGTTGCAAGTCTGACGAAACCCAGGGGTGTATTGGTTCCTGAACCAGCCTCTCCTCGTGTTCTGTGACCGCCCTCATTGTGGTACTTGGCCTCTCGACAAAAAAGAAGGATTATGTCCTCTACCGAACCTATGATTAGGTGTACCCCCACGACTATTGTTCTCGTCTGAACTAGATGATGCTGTATCAGAGAAAGTGGTGTGTTTGGGTGCCCAGTTAGATTGATTCGGATTTTGGTGAAAAAAGTATTTTTTTAGATAGGGATAAGTTCGTTCTCTACTGTAGTTTTTTTTATATCTTTCTGGAGTTTCTCAGTTTTTTTGACAATGTTATTTCTTTGGAAATCTGATATTACTGTCTCTAATTTTTTTTTAATTCCCCTGCATCAGTAGTAGTTGAATCCTCCAGAATCTGTTTCTCTAAATCAGCAATTTATTTTTTCAATTTATCAATATGTCGTAGTGCGGTTTCAATGCTTAGGACCATCCAAGTCCGTGAACATTTGTTGGAAACAAAGCTGAACCCTACTTTAAAGTCTTCGTCTTACACAAAAATAATTGGAATATTACGCACTTGTAACCCTACTTGGATAATGTTGTTGTTTAAACAATCGGTAAGAAATTGTGCATGCAACTCTGTTCTAATGAGTTTTTTATGCAATCTCTCTAGATTATTTCGTATGACACTCTCTTGACTATTGTGGCTACTGGTGCTACTTTGGGGCCCTAACAAAGACGGTCCACCCACTATTCTAGCGATATATTCGTCCGTGTATGATAGGGTTTCTTGTTCAGACATTGAAGGAGCTCAATTCAACAATATTAAACAAAATAAAATTACACAAACTTCTAACATAAATACAAGAATATGTACAATGTAAATGCAGAAACATACATATAGAACTAACAAACCACTTTTACTTCGAAAAGGGCCCTTGCAGACAACGTCTGCGCTAACAACGTAACAACAAATAGGGCAACCCAATAATCCCCTTAGGACTGGGTATAATCAATAACAAACTGTACAAATGTCCTAGGAGGAATCATTTAATGTTATTTTCAAATTTAACAGTTTCACCTATGTGAACATACTTCATGTAAAACAGGATAGTCTCAAAATACAATCTTTTATACAAAAATGTTTTTAATCCAGTTATAAAGAAATTAATCAATGTTCAGAATCGTTATACAACAAGGGGTGGTGATGGACAGAGTCTCTGAATTAAGCAGAGTACTCTCACCCAGTCAAGAGATCAGGGCTAGATCCAACACCGTTTTTTAGCTCATTGCACCATCCCAGTTTCAGAACCTGGCTATATGCAAATTAGTCTGTCCCTGGCCCAGTGCATCATGGGAACAGGGCAGACCAGACTAAAAAAGCCAATTCTTACACTGGGAAGGAAACAAGCTTCCGGGGACCGGTTTCTGCCATTTCAGGCGTCTTCGGCCCGGCTTGCTTGAATCCTGATGGTGCAATGAGCAAGGGACTCACATCTGAGTATACCCTTCCACGCTTAGGGTGGACAAAATTATTTACAACAAGGGGTGGTGATGGACAGAGTCTCTGAATTAAGCAGAGTACTCTCACCCAGTCAAGAGATCAGGGCTAGATCCAACACCGTTTTTTAGCTCATTGCACCATCCCAGTTTCAGAACCTGGCTATATGCAAATTAGTCTGTCCCTGGCCCAGTGCATCATGGGAACAGGGCAGACCAGACTACAAAAGCCAATTCTTACACTGGGAAGGAAACAAGCTTCCGGGGACCGGTTTCTGCCATTTCAGGCGTCTTCGGCCCGGCTTGCTTGAATCCTGATGGTGCAATGAGCAAGGGACTCACATCTGAGTATACCCTTCCACGCTTAGGGTGGACAAAATTATTTACAACAAGGGGTGGTGATGGACAGAGTCTCTGAATTAAGCAGAGTACTCGCACCCAGTCAAGAGATCAGGGCTAGATCCAACACCGTTTTTTAGCTCATTGCACCATCCCAGTTTCAGAACCTGGCTATATGCAAATTAGTCTGTCCCTGGCCCAGTGCATCATGGGAACAGGGCAGACCAGACTACAAAAGCCAATTCTTACACTGGGAAGGAAACAAGCTTCCGGGGACCGGTTTCTGCCATTTCAGGCGTCTTCGGCCCGGCTTGCTTGAATCCTGATGGTGCAATGAGCAAGGGACTCACATCTGAGTATACCCTTCCACGCTTAGGGTGGACAAAATTATTTACAACAAGGGGTGGTGATGGACAGAGTCTCTGAATTAAGCAGAGTACTCTCACCCAGTCAAAAGATCAGGGCTAGATCCAACACCGTTTTTTAGCTAAAAGATGCAGATGTATCGTCGACGTTTCGGTCTCCGTAACGGTCTAACAGATCCCTGAGACTATTAAAGGAACAGCGCCTTTCCCATACGAAGCCAATTGCCCCTGCGTTAAAAATGTATAACTCTAAAATCACCGCTTCGGTCCTGTATGGGGCCGAACTATGGGGCTTTAGTAATTTAGCGGCATTGACGACCTCTCAAATATAATTTTATGAGGGGCTTAACTGGCCTCCCACAATCTACTCCACTATTACCCCTCTATCATAATTTGGGATGTCAGTTCCTAGAGGATGTGGCACGTTATAGACTTGTGATCTACTGGAGGAGGCTCTGGGTTACCCCTGAGCTCACCCAGTACGCATAAGCTCCACTTGAGATCAGGGATGCTGTTAGTGCATGTAAAATCTCATGATTAAGGCAGGCAAAGGCCACCTCCAACGACATGGGCCTTAATTCCTTGTGGCAAAACCCTGCAGATAACGTGTTTCCATCTAGAAAGGATTTTAAGGAGCTATATTGGAATATGGTCACCATGAAACACTTTATGTCATAACCAGGCCCTCTTTATCAAGAGATTTTTTGAAGATTAAACACGCCACCGTCTATTAAGGGTATTGGGATTTTATTACGGTTCGTAGTGATAGGAAATTGTACCACCAATTTAGGGTGGATACCCTCCCAATTCATTCATTCATTGGTAAATGGCACTCCAAAACTTGTATGAAATGTCCATTCGGCCGACTCAGACTGAAATGATAGCTCATTTTCGCTATGCTTGTCCAGTCTATACAAAATGGAGGCATACATGCTTGAAGCCCATTTGTTTAATGATGGGGATTAATACTGGCATTGAAGCACAAAGGATATTGAAAACGGATAGCAAGGAATCCACTGTAATTGCGGTTGCTAAATTCTTACACGGGATGTGGGTAACCCATGCTCACATGTTGAGCTTGATTTAAACTATTTTATTGATATACCTGGTCCTTTGAATGAAATGAAAAAGAAAGGAAAAAATGTAATCTGGTCACAACCACTTTCTAGTTTCTATCGTATTATGGCCTGGGATTTATTTGTCTCTTTTATCATGTTTTAGACTAATTTATTGTATATAGTGATGGAGCAACTTGTGGACTTACTTTCTATTATGTCATTTTTCAATTGTCACGTGAATGGAGTGTTAATTATTTTAAATGTAAATGTCTTTTATAATCATGTGCATCGAAATAAAGAATGATCGAATCGACGTTTCTCCTCATTACGTCTCACCTGAGAAAGCAATTATTTATGACAATTTGATCTGCATAGTTTTCTTCAGATTTATGGAGCCACTCAGGACCACGCAAAGCGCCATGCATGGCTTCATAATCACATGTAAGGTTTGCGGCGCTCTTGAACCACGGTGCGTGGTGCAAAAGCGATGCCAACCAGCTCATATTTAGGCCCCATAATTATTTCAGTGTGTTTGTATTGTGTAAAATATTTTTCCACATGGAGACTTATTTTCCACTGTGAACTGACAAAATGTTGTGTTGCTGTTGAATTTTCCAGCCCGATTTGCACATTCAGGTGTCAGTTTTCTAAGTACATGTATAGCTTCATTAATCATATGGCTAAAATGCACTCTGCAAAAATTTGTCTACGTATGTGTTATGTGGTTTCCACTTTCGATTTAAATTGAAGGAACACTACGTAAATGCTGCCACAAGAGTATATCCATTTTTCCTAGGCAACACATTTTAAGCATCTGTGGAGCCACCCTGAAGTTCAAATTGCATGTATGTTTGCAATGCCCTGGAATTCAGCTGTCAAACTATGTGATAAACAATGTGCAAACTGAACAAATGTAGGTGCTACACATAGTGTGCCATACATTTCACTTTTGATAGTGTAATGAAGACAAAGCTCTACTCCGGACTCTTCAGTCTAGATAATTAGGTCAAATCAATAAGTACAACTGCCAGACAAAGACTGCCTTTACTTGTGTTTTAAGTTTTCAAGAAGAAGAACTTTAGACTTCTACCAATTAGATGACAGTATTATGTTCTTCTTTGAGGTACAACAGTGAGAAACTATGCACATATCCTCAGGATTCCTCGGGAGATTGTATACAACAATAACTTGAAATATATGGATTAGTATGTTTGGTTGCAATAGTCTACTTCATTCTAAGCTTAAGCTTAAGATTATATGTTACACAAGAAAAGCACTGCAGGAGCAATACTACACTTCATCAGGCTATTCGTCTGTTAATATGCAGAAACAATTGTCCTTTACTACTCCATATTAAATATACCATAAAAAGACCCTATAATAATAACAAAACTCGAACGAACATTTAGAACTACAAATCATCTGCTACATTTGCGTGTCTTCTGTCATATATGGTGTAAGTGGTAGGCAAAATTAGCCAATCTGATTCTGTCGTTCAGTATTTGTGAATTCCAAAGGGACATGCAACTCCTGCAAATTCAGTGGCAGTCACTAGTAGTATACTCTGCAACACAATCTATGGACATTGCAACACTTTTTGGGGCATATTATCAAGGACAGGCGATACATTATCACTGCTTTTATCGGCAGGAAACTGCCGATAAAATGGCGATAATGGGCTTGATAATAAGCTCTATAAAATTCCTCTCGAAGCCCATGTTAGATGTCTTCACATCTAACATGGGCTTCGAGAGGAATTCTATAGAGCATATTATCAAGCCCATTATAGTTTCCTGCCGATAAAAGTGGCGATAATGTATCGCCTGTCCTTGATAATATGCCCCTTAGTTACTATTTCTGGCCTCTGACAGCTGCTGTACATATTAGCCATACCCATATGTACATTTTCAATACTGACTTCATGTTTTTGATCAGTTACTTTTTATTATTATATTATCATCATTACACACATAAAACTATGGGCCAGATGTACGACCATATTAAATTGCGACTCGCAATTTGGGGATCGATTGTGAGTCGCAAATTGCGACTCGCAATTTACTATGTACTACAGTGTCAGAGACACTGATTGCGGTTCCCAATGGGGTCGCAAAATGCGAGGCTCATTAAAATTAATGAGGTACTCTCATTTTGCGACCCCATTGGGAATTGCTGGCCCTCCCAGGGATGGTGGCCTGCTGGGCTCAGCAGACCACCATGTCTGAGACAGCTTTTAAATAAAGCAGTTTTTTTATGCAGCCCGTTTTCCTTGAAAGAAAAATGGGATGCATTTTAAAAAATTAAAATGAAACGTTTTCGTTGAATTTTTTAAGGGAAGGCATTGGTCTCTGGGACCACTGCCTGCCATTCAAAATTATTTTTGCATGAATTTGCAAAGGGGAAGGGGTCCGATGGGGACCCCTTTCCATTTGCGATTGCATTACCACCTACTTGAAGTGGGTGGTAATTTGCGAGTGTTGTTAGACCGCAATTGTGGTTGCAACATTCATACATGCCTCATGAGTCGCTATTAGGCAATTCCCCTTCCTAACAGCGAGTAACAAAACCTATTTTGTGAGTCGTTAATTGATTATCGACTCGCAAAATAGGTTTTGTAAATGGGCCCAAAACCCGTTTGTGCACGCTAAAACCGTTGCACATCTGGCCCCAAGATCCTAAACTAGCAGTGATTTATAAATATGCAAAAAATAATACTGGCCCCAGCATCCTGCCTGTCTGCCAAGTCCCATTCCTCCTGCATGAAATGTGGCTCCAATCAATACGGAAGTGGAGCAGTGTGGTGGGAAAGCAATGGGGAGCTATTAGATGAACCCCTCAGCACTCTGTCCTGGCTTTGCCTCATGTGAGACACAAGAAAACTTTGTTGTGAGGTGAGTGCTGCCATGTAAATGTAGCAAACACAAGGAGATGACAGTCTCCCCAGTCACAGATCTGGGTTGAATCCATAATCGTTCTTTAGCTCACTTTGCCACCTCAGTTCAGACACAGCTATATGCAAATCAGTCCTGACCCTGTGCCTCATGGGAACAGTCCAGCCCGAACTGCCAAGCCATGTCTTCCTGGACCGGAAACAAGCATCCTAGGACTGGTTTCGGGCTAACAGCCCTCATCAGCCAGGCTAGATTGAATCCAGTGGCAAGGTGAGCAAGGGACCCAAGTCTGGGCATATCCTGCCAACTTATGGCGAACAATGCAAACACAAGGAGACGATGGACGGAGCGCTGAAACTTTTCAGACACTCACGCCAAGTCACAGATCTGGGTTGAATCCATCATTGTTCTTTAGCTCACTTCACCGCCCCAGTTCAGACACAGCTATATGCAAATCAGTCTTGGCCCTGTGCATCATAGGAACAGTCCAGCCCCGACTGCCAAGTCATGTCTTTCCTGGACCAGAAACAAGCATCCTAGGACCGGGTTCGGGCTAACACCCCTCATCAGCCAGGTTAGTTTGAAACCAGTTATTTTTGCATTTGTCACCCTGAGTGGGACGGGTATGCCCAGATGTGGATCCCATGCTCTCCATGCCACTGGACTCCCGAATCCTAGGATGCTTGTTTCCAGTCCAGGGAGGACCTGGCCTGGCAGTTCGGGTTGGACTGTTCCCATTGGGCGCAGGGTCAAGACTGATTTGTATATGGCTGGGTCCATGCTGGAATGGAATGGTCAGCAAAAGAACAATGGATTTAGGCCCAGATCTCTGTACCGGGGTGAATGTATGACATTGTTCTGCATTCTGTCCATCAATTGTTCTTTCTGCATTTGCAATGTAAATGTATGCATACAATTAAAACCAACACCAGCTAAGCAAAATCACTGCACTGTGCAAACTAAACTAAAAAAGAGCCAGTAAATAAGTATTTAATCTAATGTTTGATTCAGTTTGATCCAAGTACACAACACTGGTAACAGGATCACCTGAGCTCTTAGAATGACAGAAGCATGTGTCCTGCCAAACTGCACCATGTCATCTTCATCACCCGAAGAAGAGAAATCTATGATCAAAGTTGAGCCATAAATGCCTGTGAAAGGTAACCAGTTCAATGTTTTTAACTCTGACTTGCTATCCCTAGTAGTCCTACCACAGTTCAGCCTAAAAGCCACTCGCAATCTAGGGCTCTGGTGGTGTTGTTCTTACATAGACTTTGACATATGTACCATTGAGCATTGGGCATGTAAAATGAAAGATGCCTCATTTGCCTCCTGACCTAGACAGTTGTAATGCGATCTTCCAGTTTGAATTGGAGGAGAGAATATCATATGACACACTGAAGCGCAGTCTGACAGCGTACTTTCTTCTTAAGAACATTGCAGTGAACACTACCTTCTTCATTCAGCTTCACAAACACCTGGCAAAATGATGGACCCCATCAACATAAGGTTGAAAGGATGTATTTAGCAAAAGATGTTTGCCAATTGCAATTGTGAAGAATCCTTTCACTCTTAAATAATTGCAGGCTGTAAATCCATGGTATTCTGCCACAACTACTTAGAAAACCAAGGAAACTAGATCATATTTTTGCCATGCCCAGAACCTCCTGCATGATCGAATAGATCAGGGGTCTCAAGAACATAATAGATTAATTCATTAACCAGGAAAAATGGCTGCACCTACCTTAATGCACATGCCATCAGTGTGGCTTCCACCTCCCACACTCAGACACTCAGACACCATGCACCCAGCTTCACAAAGCACATGTCACAGCTGCAGCAAATTACGCTACATTCGAAATATGTGCAGAAACCAGGAAATCCAAAGATCTGTAACCACCAATTCTCCAGTGACTAAGACCACATTATCACCTTAAAGAAGAATGTCAGAACATATGACTTGTCCAAACCACTGAGTGAAAGGTCACCATTAGCTATAGGTGACCATTCTCATCATCGGTATCCATATTTACATTGACAGACCCAGAACATTGCAAAAATGCAATGGGTTGTATGCATTAGGGCTAGTGCACAGTCCAAGGACACTGATGGACCACCTGAGCTACATTGGATTTGAAGGAACGTTGGTCCCCTAGTAGACAAAGTTGCCACCCTCAAAATTGTGAACAATACGGATTTTCTCAAACTACCCTCAAACCTGATCTTCTGCTAATAGTAGTACTCATCTAGACAAATGGCTCAAATTGACCTCTGAAGTGTCTTGACATTTTACACCCATAGCTAACAAAAGCTCACACGCAGTAGTTGTACAAGTGAAGCTTCTACCAACAACAGATGTCTCATAAGATTCAGACCATCCATCAAACTGGGCTTGTTGCATATAATCTGCAGACATATAGATAAGGAGTAACTTGATTCCCAGGTGGATGTAGGGGATCTTTTCCAGACTCTTTTTGAGGGAGTGGGTCAATTAGAAGAAAGATCCTTGTTAGCTTAGATGAAACCATCAAACCTGTATTTCAAAACTACAGATGGTTGAAGCAAGTTCAGTTAGAGGGAGGGACTGAAACAAGCCAAAGAAGACATCTTGAACCTCCTGGAGCAAGACGTCTTTGAACCTGTCGAGGGACCAATCCAAAGGGTCTCCTTCTTTGTCCCAGTGCCTAAAAGACACGCTGAAGGGCAACTTCACGTTTGCTAACATTGTTCTGGCAAAACTACCAACCTAACTTGGGAGACACTTATTACCAAGAAGAGAACATATGATTCACCAATTGAATGAGCCAGTATGTTCTCTAATTTTGATTCAAACAAAGGCTACTGCCAAGTTAAACTGCAATGCATTGTGGATTGTTTCACTACAAATGGCTCAGCTTTAAAGTTTTTGTCTACTGCCTAAATATTCATAAAATGAAAAATAACAGCTTATCTACTGAATATCTAACTGCTTGAATTACAGTGAAAACATTTAATTTTTTTGCAAATTCAAGCAAGAACATAAAGAAACACTGATTAAGTGCTGCCAAGCTCTTCAGGATACCTGTCTCACAGGCAACAATGAAAATGCCAGTTTGGGGAATCTTCACTGAATTTCTATGGCCCCAGAAAGCAATGCAGCTGAATACTGAAAATGTTTCAGCCCTCAGCCTTGCTTTTCCACTACAAAATGTCTCAGCTTGTCATGTGTTTTCTGCAATACCCATTATAGTTTTCCCTATGTTAGCCTAACTGTGCACGCTGTATGCCTTCCTTTTCCTTTGCACACATTACCATATAAACTCACTTGCTTTTGTGCCACATTATACTATCACATAGAACCTGCCTATTTTTTCTCAGTCTGTTCTTTTCCTAGGATTTAGCCTGAACACCATCAACAAGGTCAAATAACAAAGGGGCATATTATCAAGAACGGAGTTAATATTATCACCACTTTAGCGGCAGGAAACTGCCGCTAAAGCAGCGATAATGGGCTTGTTAATATGCCCTTGTGAATTCCCATAGATACCCAGGTTCACACCAGAACCTGGGCTTCTATGGGAATTCATAAGGGCCTATTAGCAAGCTCATTATCGCTGCTTTAGCGGGCGTTTCCTGCCGCTAAAGTGGCGATAATTTTAACGCTGTTCTTTATATTATGCCCCAATGTCACCTTGTTATTTCTTCTGACGGGGCCCTAGCATAACAGAGGAATGCAGCTATTGTTTATGTGCATGCATGTCTTTTGATATAGATGAGCACATGAGCCCAAAACAGACACATGGAACGAGAGTTCTGAGACAAGGGCACTGCTTCTGCAGAGATGTAGTACTTTTCATCTGTGTATACTGAGATACTGGGTCCACCACTAATCCAAGAGATCTTTTGATATATAATCATTTAGCTTTATTAGCAAGGGAGGGGGGTTTAGGTTACTCTGTCCTATAAAATGATGGGCTTTTCATGGTATATGGATTATCAAGCGTGCTAACAGTATTTTTATTATGCATTTGTTTTGAAATTGTGCCATGTATGCTGAATCTCAGAGCGCAATAGTTTAAATACATTTTTAAACATCCTTTGTGTCTCCTGGTTATCTAATTACAGACAAGTACGAGTGAACGAGTGAAAGGGGGTGTCCTGTTACCGCGATCCATGAGAAGGTTGAGAGTGTTGTATTCTGGGGTGTCAATTCACCGGTTTCTCTGGTAAGGTTAGAAGGGCAAGTGAGGCAATATAGCTAGTTGGATTCTAACTCATAGATTCTGAGGCAGTGTGGTGACTCAAGCCCTATATACTGATGTTCTATGGTTCCAATCATAGTTCTGTTCCAGAGCACAAGCCCTCCAGCAAGCTCCTCACAATTTTCTAGAACTAGCCAGCTGCTGTTCAGACTACATACCTGACTTTGCTTTCATAAGTGTGCCCTTCGAGATTTGAGAGAGAGTATCCATTCAAGAATGAATGAAGCAGGAAATCATGCACATTTCAACCTGTCCCTATATTAGGAGCCGGTAGTGGAAATATGGCCTGTTGGTTTGGGGGCCATTCTTCTTTTAAAAAACATGGATCCTGAAGCCTCTCGTAGGTTTTTTGCCTATGCCAGCAGAAGCCTCACAGTTCCCAATGCTCACTGGCAGAGAGCCTTTCAGGGGTAGGTGCCTGCGAATACTTTATGTATTAGTATTTGAAAAGTCTTTCACTGTCATAACTGACCATCAGGCACTATTCTCCATCTACCAAACCCCAAGGCAAAGATGCCACCATGGAGAGAGAGACTGGGGCTATGTGTGCAGGACTATACCTTGTAATTTCTACATTGCTCCAACAAAGGCAAAAGTCCAAGCCCTCTAAAGCTGAAGAGTAGCTTTCATATATTGTCAGTCATGTTCAAGTGCACTGACGAAATGAGGCACCATCTGAGTGTAACTGAATAACTTTACTTCATGTATGTTGGCTGACTTCTTGGAGACACAGAGGTGAGTGAGACCATGAGCATGCATGTACATAGGTGGAGCCGCAAAAAAGATCTTAAGGCATTCAGGTATACCCATGATGAACTTGCCCAACACCACAGTGACTGTACTGAGTACTGAGAGGAAATTGTGTGATCATTCCTGTCTCATTGAGAGAAAAAGTGGTTGATATGACTCATATGTATGAGAGTGAGCTGAATCTCCACGCCTTTTTCCAAGTAGTATTTGTGCTTAGTCAAGCTCGAAGCACTCATAAAGACCCTTCACAAGACCCACAAACGTACATCATCTCCAACATAAAGGAGTCAATGATACCTGCCTTGCAAGATATTTAAACCTCCACTGGCAACTCCTCCAGCTATAAAACTCTGCATGGTGATGCCTTTGACGAGTCATCTAATGAGGAGCTGTCCATTTCCAGGGGCAGCTATGAGTAGGACAATGCCCGTGATTCAAACTTTTCAATTATGCATGTCGTGAACTCCAGTAATCTCATGGAAGATTATTCACCACTAGTATCTCTTTCTTCAGCTTCTGCAGCTTCTCACAATGTTCTTCTTCAAACTTCTTTTTCCATCTCTTTCTCTATTTCAACTGATCCACATCTTTCATTGTCATTTTACACTCCCTGGTGTTGGGCAAACCTTCCCAGCCCACAAGACTCAGCAGGGCTCCTAAGGACCTCATCACAGCTATGGATTAATAAGACTATGCATTTATGTTGTAGAGGAATGTAATGTCTCAGGCTTTTGACTGACTGTCACGACATGGTCCTCCAGCGTGGAAAATTGATTCCAATCCATTCAAGAGCGCAGGCACACGGTGGGAAGGCAATGGGCGGATGAGGCAGAGAGTGCTCGAAATTGCTACACTCAGCACTAAGCCCTGCCTATGCCACCTGCAAGCCCCAAGATAATTTATGAGGCCTGCCATGCAAACGTGTCTATATGATTAAAACCATCATCCGCTCCATACAATCTCTGCATTGTGCAAACTACAACAGATCCAGCAAAGAAAGGACTGTCTCTGTTTGATCCCTGAACGCAATGATCATTACTTTCTAACAGGGTAGTAAAGGGGCAACAATGAACATTACAAATTTTAAATAATCTAATGTGAAATAAGTGCAAATCGTAAAAAAGTGCTAGAAAAAAAAACATTTAAATGATGCTCTTTAAGTTGAATGCGGTTTTGGCTTTCCTGCAGGTATCACAAATGTTGGCCAGGACATAGAAATACACATGCAGTATTAATGTCTTGCATTTCTAAATGCATGTGAAGCTAAAGTTAAGTGTGGTAATGGAGGTATGATCGAATGTTTCTGGGAAATGCGACCGCACTGCTGTAAAGTAAACCTGGTTTCAATACTGAGATATAGCAGCACAATGCAGCCTTTTCACAAAGGCATTTTGTAGTATGTAGATTAGTACTCGTGTAATACTCTTTTACTTTCTCGTACATGCCTTTCTGGTTAGCCTCAAAACTCTCAAATGGGAATTTTCAGGTAGTATTTAGATAACCTTCATAAAGAGTTAGCTAAAATAGAAAGCACTAGACCCTGCGCACTTTTAGTAATAGGGACATATACCTTTCTGGGCCCATTTACAAAGTCATTCTGAAAGCATTAGTCACAAACATCGAACCTAAAAATTGTGCATCTGTGTCACATTAAGCGGCTACTATAGTTTAAATTGGTTTCATAATTCAATTTAAAATTACACAAATTTTAAGTCTGATCTAATTATGTCACCTTTTACAACTGTAACTAAAAGTAATGATTTGATGTAGATTTTAAATGAGTTTTAGCTGATATAAACAGGCACTGGTATGAATCAATATACTGACTGAAATTCTACAGATGTGAGACTTTCAGTACTTATAAATCAACATTAAATAATACGTTTGTTTATGGCACATCCCCCATTTATTTCATTTTACCATGGCAGAAGTAACATTAAACTATGGTTTGTTAACATTTGTTTATTGTTTAATCTTATTCCACGTTTAATCACATGACCAACATACATCGTCACTCTAGCTATCAAGGCCTATACAAGGCGTTTGTGTGGTGAAAAAATCGATTTACGCATTACACACTAACATAGGAACTCAACATGCCAATTAAAAATGGTTTTCAAATGGTTCGAAATAATTATGGCTACAAAAAGAAAATGAAATATTGAAATTTGCATTAAGTGCAATTTAATTACAGCACCCAGTGACACGGCATTTTTTCGGTTCTATTAAGGTTTGCTCTACTTTGGAAGAACAGTATTTTCGTGTGCGGGTGTTGTGGCATGTGACAGAGATGGATTCCAGAAGCAAATGCCTTTCAGCACAGGTGGCAATAGAATTCCAAGGTAGCTCAATTTTTACAGCTATCATAGTTTGTAATACCAATTAAGGGGGGATATTGGGGCACACTTTGATACTCATTGAGTCGTTTTGTCTGGTTTCACACTCTGGTCGGACAGAAGAATTTCCTTTCAGAGATGGTGGATGGTCACAGCACCCAGATGAATCGTGAATGTGCCTCCATGGTTTAATGCTTCAGAATGGCCATAACAAAGTTCATATCTTTGATAAATAACACACGATTGTATGATACAAGACGATTGCACATCAGAAACCACAAACGTTCCGTAGAGATGCAAGGCAGTATTCTAATTTTGTTTTCAAGGATACCAAACTCCAAGAAGGCCAGTGCTTAATTTGAGACAGTGGTTGCCGGTGGGGGCCATTGGCACTTAGTTTTGGTGACAGCACTTATTTTTCTGCATCAGACATTTACAGAAAGCAAGATACGTTAAAACACACAAAGAGGAATGACAAGGAAGAACAGGAAGGAAAACCTGTCATAAGGGGAGATAGCAGGAACCTGCAAGGATGGGATAAAAAGGGAAGGAGTGCATGGTACTGGATTAAAGAGAGATGAGGTGAATTGAAGGCCGCACAGTTATGGTATTCTGTGTGAAGGAATTTAATTGCAACAGCCATGGTTCTTCTGAGCAGAGCTTTAGGCAGCGCCACTCATTTATTTTTAAACTAAGCACTGAAGATGGCCGTCAATATTATTTGTATCTACAACTGGAGTTGTTTTATTCTTTGAGATATCTGGGAAACCCATCCGCCCTCAATTTACAGGGGATAGTTGGTGCTTTGCTTCCTTTTAAACTACATGTGCCGTCCCAGCTCCCTTCCAACATTTAAGTTATAAGCAGAAGCGGTCGGTAGTATAAATATAAATATAAATAATATAAATAAAACAAATTTTGTTGCGCCCACTTCATTGAATTTGGAAATGCAGTGCGCTCAACAAAATTCATTTTATTTATTTTCATGTTTACTTACCTGTATTTGTTCGTGTTCTGTAGTTTACTACCCCCCACCCTGCCCTTACCCCTCCCTACGTCACCGCCTGGCAGCACTCCCACTACCAACCGCTACTGGTTATAAGTAAATAGTTGCTCCTGCCTCTTGTTAGCGATTTCTTTTTAACAAGTTGTCAACTTCCCACTTTGCTTTATTGGAATTATTACACATTGCATTGTTTTCACCTTTCTCTTTCTGAATTATATATTCCCTTAAAACTGCATTTCTGGCCTAAAATACACCCTCACACTCTGCCTCTCTGCGACAAAAACTATTTTGATTCCAGTGTTATGTGCATTGTCATTTACTCAAGCGCAGGCACAAATGGCCGATTCACAAAGGTGTTAGCTTGGAAAGGTGAAACTATGTTCCTGTAGGCATATTGCTCTAAATGAAGTAAATGTATGACTTCTTGGAATTCATAAATGATTCACAGAGAGGTCCTGAATCTATTCACCAGTTATAGATTCATAGGAATATTGAAAAGTATCTCCATTTACTCCGATGTAGATATAGCAATTTTACATTAAGCAGTGTTTATGTGTAACACTCTAGTACATTGTAAAGTTTACAATGTTGAACTTTTTTTCGCTTCCTATAATGTGAAACACATTTTCTGATGGGAAAAAAATATTTCTGTACCCTTCAACCAATTTTAGGTATTTTGTCTTACCTTCCCAATCCTGATTTCCCAACAAAAATTAATAGCGTTCCAAGCATTTCAAGGTGCAAAACTACTTGGGAATCTTCAAAGTTTATGAGTGTTTACATGTTTTCTTGGTGTGCCGCAAAGGCAACACCAACAACAGTCCTGCATGACTGTTACTTTGAAACTGCTCCCAGTGTTCAACCAAGGGATGCCATTCTTTAGAGGTAGGTTAGCAACTACCTATGTAAGTGCTTGAATCCACTGTTGATGGATATGCAAACTGTTGAATTTAACAAGATATGATTTCTTAACACAAAGCAGGTCTTTAGTTTTTGTTCATTTTGTTACTTAATTGTTTGAACCTGTTTTTACTCCCTACATGTTCAAACTCAGTATTACAATGAATGCTGTCAGGGAGTGTAAATTATATGATGTCAATTCCTGTGATATGTGTGATTTATGTTAAAGTAGAGTGACATAAGTAATATGTAGGATATCCTGTTTTAGATTTAAACCTATAACAACTGATAAAACCCCACTGAAAGGGAAATATCCCTCTCCTAGTAAACACATACAACTGATAAACGCCTGCACAACCACACACTAAATGTCATTCAAATAAAGGAAAGGGAGAGTGAAAGAGTCATTTTTATTTCTTCCTGAAGGGACCAATATCATGTAACTTTGTTGTACAAGGTAGCAGCAAGAAAGACTGGTCTAACATTGTTCTGCTTGAGTTTTGTTGTTAAGTGATATCATTAAAATATTGTTTTTTCTTCCTTTTGCTTTTTTCATTTTTGTGCTCTTTGGTCTAAAGAAGCAGGGCTTAGAAGCATGTTTTAGGTCTTACATAATTATTGCATAAACTGTAGAGAATCAGAAAATATCAAAATCATAGTTGATATTTTGGCTACACCTGATTCTTTTACTGATTGGTAAAATGGTTGGTTTCCTAAGAATCTTTCCCAATATGTGCCTTTTCTAGAGAGTCAGTATTGATAGTATGTGAATTGAAAAACAACCCAAGCTTTAGACATCCAATGCAAGGAATAGTAACAGGTCTATGTTAAAAGAGTGCTGTCACCAGGAATCTGGGATAGTGATGAGTATTTGACATGGAATGCAGTGTCACTTGGAATGCTGCTGCAAGACATTCTTACCAAGTTCAACAAAGACTGGAGTGATATCTTTTGTATTTGCAGTGATTTAGCTACATATATATGACAAAGTTGGCTGATGACCTGTCAAAACTGATACCTGAGCTGAAGCACTTCCCCTTAAGAGATCCTTGCCACTTGCTAGATGGTATGCTGAAAGCATCTCTACAATCTTCAGAGTTAATGAAGAAGCCTATTGACTTTGTAGTCCATTATGGTGCACTGTTTCGTTATGTGCAGGAACTAAAGCGCAATTATTTTAATTTTGTGTTTTGTGTGGCATCAAAGAAAGCGTCATCTCACAGTGTCATTTAGCCCTAGAGGCCTTGAACAATATATTATCCATTTGGTGACCGTTTACAGAAGTTTTGCTTAGTGATGATGCCAAAGGAAAGACATGTGAGGATCTTCAGTCGCATATTGATAGTGATGTGAAAAAAGTACACTCTACTGCATTCTTACATTTTTACAGAAAAATATGACTGCTGTAGTGGACATAATCAAAAGGCTACAGTGTGAAAACACCCTTGTCTACCAAGTGTTCAGCGTAATTGGTGTACATGCAAAACATCTCCTTGAGAGTAGGCTGGGTGACACTTTAAGTGACTTTGGCACTGCATCATGTTTAATGTTAGAGTGCTTGCCACTTTGTAAGCAAAGAAATGTTCAGGAGCAATGCAGGAAATTGTATTTTACAATGCATGACAAATGGCTTGCAATGATGCATGGAAATGTGACTTCACCAACCACGGCATTTGAAGACAATGAAGCATCACTATGATGCTCTGCACAAGTTCTAGATCTCTTCCATAAAGGGGAATTTTCTCTGGACTTTAAAAAGCACTGCTTTATTTTTGACTGCTTTAATAACTCTGAAGGCATATGCGCCTAGTTCAACGCATATGTTCCAGAACATGTCCCAGAGAATCACAATCTACAGATGCACCAGTATTGGCGTGGAAATCTATGTTAGTGGCCAGAGTTAGCAAATTGTGTACTGGCTGTTTTGGCGTTGTCTGTCTCGAATGCCAACGCTGAGAGAGCCTTTTCACAGATAACATTTTACATGGTTAGGAAAGATTGAGCGCGCATGATAAAAGACTCACTGAAAAAGTATTGCATGGTGTACTACAATAAGCTTGACTTGTAAAAATGTATTTGGACCACAAATACACTGTACGTACACTGTCTATATACCTTGCAGTATCAGTGCAGAAAGCAACCAATAATAAAAGGAAAAGATTCCATAAACACAGGAAAAACACAGTTTCTGTTGTTTTTAATGGCACAAAAATGTGTAGCCACTGATAACCACTGTTTTTTAAGGTATTGAAATCACTGGAAAATATTTTAAAAAGTACCCGAATTTACTAAAATTAGAAACTGAAAACAGGAAAGCCTAGTAATATCCCAGTAATTTTGGGGAACTGATTTCCCTGTGCTCTAAGTATAAACTGGTCTTAAATCCTAATCTCTCAGGACACACACACATCACAGGAGCACTAGAATACCCTATTGTATTCCAAATCTGCGGTTTAGAGTGTTAAGTACCCTCGAATAACAGGAGTGGTTCAATACGTAAGCACCTGTTTACTAGCTTAGACCAATTTATTATCTAGAATGTTGGGAAAATGGTAATATTCAGTTTGAAAGGGACCATCAATACCACCCCAACATGTATGACAGACTAGATTGATGTCATACAAAATCATTTGTTGACAAATTCTAGCTGAAATCTTAGTTTACAATCAAGTAAATTGAATTGAAAAATCTGGAGCTATAACAGAATTGCTGTTTAATTACACATAAACAGTCAATTGATTCTTAGAGTGTTATTGTTTTGAAGGATGATGCTAATCTCTCACTTGCTCCATATTCTTTTAAACATTGCTTGATATAAAATGGGCAGTTCAGAAAGATGGCCTAATTCAAATGAAGTCTGTACTGATAGCCAGGTGTAACCCAAGCTCGTGAGTAAATAAATCTGTACATCATTAGGGGATTTGCAGGCTCCTTGAGAAGGTGCTGCCTGGCCTTACCGCACTGCTTTACCTCCTACCTCGGCCCAGCGGCTATGCTCACCTATTTTAGACCCTGCTCTCCACTCCACTGTTGATTCTGGGAGCCCTAGGCCCACACCCGCTTCTCCTCCTTCCTCACTCCTCCTTCACTCCTTTGTGCTCTCTGCTACTACCTCTTTGCCCCTTTGCTCATTTCCTAATGTTTTCCTCTTTTCCACCTTTGCCTCTTTTGGGCTTCTGCCTTTTTTGTGGAATTTTTTTACCTTTGTACATGTTTGTTCGCACCTTGTTTTCAAACCAGACATTTCGATCAACAAATCCCTGTGAGTAGCCCTCCTGCACCAATCTTCCTGATCATGAGCTAACTTCGGCCACACCATCATGGACCTCTCACCCCCATTGGTACATGGCTCCAGTTCCTACATTCTACTCACCAGTCTCAACTACCATCTGTAAGACCTCAGAGACCCAAACAACAACAACCTCATAGATGATCTGACCGCACACTTTCTCATTCAACGAGAGAGGGACCTCAACCATGCTGCCAAGCCAACTTCTGCAACATCATGGTTGAGAATCTCACCTCCCTCACATGAACTAGCCCCACCCTCATCGTTTTGGATGTGCACATTCAGCACCTTGAAACACCACCTGTTGGAGCTGAGTAACGGAAGAAAATTGCACTGCAGAACTTCATGTCCACCAATGTCACCACCATGATGATCTATCTTGAGCTATCACTGACTTCAACAAGTGGATCCCACATGCACTGACTCTATAGTCCCGTTCAAAACTAACACAAGAAACAGACTTGATGTAAACTGGTTCATAAAACAACTGAGACTTACAAAAGAGCATTGCAAGGAACTCAAATGTAGATGGAGACATAGAGACAGCGAAATTGATAAAAGCACCTACAAATTAGCCCTCTTATTCTATCATCAGCAAATCAGATACACCAATTGATTGGCACTAACCGAATGCAGTAAAAACAGCTCGAATGACTCCAAGGAAGTCGATATTGTGAAAGATTTCACCTCATCTGCTGCCTGTTGTCAGCTCTACAACCATCACCCCATCACTGGACCTCTGCACAGAATTCTTACTTTACTTCAGCGACAAGATCAGCTACATATATGTATATATATTACCTACTGGCGGTCGCCAGTAGGTATATATAGTTAGGATTTTTTCTCTATGGGATTTTTGAAAATTCTATGTCTAATAACTTTGGCGTTTGTGGATGGAATTGGCTGAAATTTTCAGGAAAATGGAACATTTTGTTTCTGAGCAGCCCCTGAAAATTTGGGGGGGGTTCGTCAAGGGGGGGCCGAGAAAAAAGGGGGGTCCCAAAACACGTTTTTCCAATGTTAATTTCCATAGGGCGGTTGGCCTCACTTTTAGCCCGAACGGCTGAATGGATTTGCACGAAACTTGGCAAAATTGTAGGGACTGGTAGCCCGATGTGCCTTTGCTAGGTCTCAATATATGTGCTCCAGTGGATTTTGAGAAATTAACGTTCAAAAAAAGATATATATCTGTAACAGCGCACCGGGCAGCGCTCCGCTACGCGTACTTTTCGCGTTACGGAGCTTTGTGAAGCGAAGCTGATTGGTTCTCCGGTGTCTGTAAACATTCCAAACAGTCCGTAGCGGCCGGCATCTTGTCTCTCGGTAGGATCGAGAGACAAGAGGAGGCCAAAGCGAAGGGGCAAATGACCATAAGGGGGCATAGTAGATCCTCCCTGACCCCATAGGTTTGATGTGGAGGCTTTAAAAGGGCTCCGCGGGGCAAAAAAAAAAAAAAATCGTTTTTTTGGTGGGGTGCGCCCGGTTAGCGTAACGGGAAGCGGACTGGGGAGCGTACTACAAGGAAAGAAGAATGTTTGACTTTTAACTTATTGTATGTTTATAGACTTTTTTTAAACTTTTTTTTCTGCTGAGTGACGTCTCGGCCTATCTCCACGGGATGCAGTCCCTACCATCTCGGCGTTTAAGCCCAGGGGGACCGGTAGTGTGGGAGAGATAACGTCTGTTAACGTTCGATTCGAAGGAAATCAGGAAGTGTTGAAAAACATTGTCTGCGCCATCTTGCCTTTTTTCAAATGCCACACTTTTGTCGTGCACGGCAGCCATTTCAGATGCCTTGACCAGACCCACTCTCTGCACGCTGTCGATCCTTAGCATGGCTCCCCACCCTCGCAAGCATCTCCCCCAGGCACTGGTCACCCCCGCTCTCTGTCTTATGCATGGGCAATAAACCTCCCCCCATCTGCGCTGCTCTTCCCTGAGAATCACACCCTGTGCCCGCCCGACACCTCCCTTTCGCCCTATTCACTACCGCACCCTCTGACACTCCTCTTCCTCTGTGTCTGATTGTCCAGGCCGGTCCCAGGCTATCAGCTAGCCCTGCAGATGTAGTTTATGGCCCCAGCTGTAAAGAATCACCCCTCTTCAAAGGAGTTATAGTAGATCAAGGCCCACACCCGATGAGATCCCTCACACCACACGCGTTCCTACTATCTGAAAACCATCCTGTATTGTGATTGGGGAGGGGACCGAGCCTGAAGCGGAAGATTCCAGGGATGACTCTTTGTACATCAAAGTTTTTACAATTATGTGTCACATTAAAAATATATAGCACTCCAACAAAGTAGTAGGAATATAAAACTTTAATAACTTATAAATATATACAACAAAACAAAAACAGTAAAAACATTTAAACATTTTTAGGGAAAAAGAAGGAACAATGGTCAGTAGCGGTCGGTTGTGCGAATAGTCCCAAGGCAGCACAACGTCCAGATTTCTGGACGGCACCCAGGTGATGTTGCCTGGGTGCCGCACTGATTTGGGTATCCGGCGTGGGGCGTCCCGGGGGGTTGGTCGTCAGTAGCGGTCTGTTGTGCGAATAGTTCCAAGGCAGCAGAACGCGCTGAAATGTGGATGGCACCAAGGTGATGTCCAGTAAGTTGCCGCCCTCCGAATAACGGCGTGGGGTGCCCCGGGGGGGGGGGAGGCAGTCCAAAGTTCCGTTAAAAGGGCAAAGGAAAGGATCGGTGGTTTGAACCATCAGTCAAAAAGGGGAGGGGGTGCAACAATTTTTCCTACCGGGTCACACTGTGCCTTCACCGGAAATGATCCGAACTGTGGTCTGCAGGATTCTAGTCATTCAAACTGAGGCTGGCGCCAGCATGGGAGCGCCGACGTCCCGCGGCTACAGTTTCGTCACTCCACGGGCGATCATGGCAGTCATTCCCCATCGGGGGTGTCTGCGGGGGTCGGGGACTCCCGCGGCTCCTCTAGAATCTTCAAGGTCGTGGAGGACTACGGTGGTGGAGTCAACCAGTGACCGGTCCATTTCTTTATGCTGGGCCCGCTCTTGCCAGGTCGATCGCCATTTTGAGAGTTCGGTAGCTACCGGCGATCGCGGGGTCAAATGAGCGGACGGGCTCCACCCTGCCGGGCGAGACGTTGCAGCATCGCCACAGTGGAAGAACCCTTTTCCGGGCGCCTGGAGCGCTGAGGGTGCAGCTGGGAAGCCTCCACCTGGGGAGGCGGGAGAGGCTTGTTCTCACCGTCTCTCCCTCCCAGTGCACCCCATGGCGTCTCGCTTGACATTTGTTATCACCGGACCAGGCGATGAGGACGAGGGGAGGGGGTCGAAGGCATGTGCAAGACATCCCCCCCAGTGTTGTCGCAGCCATTATAAAAGAAAGAAGGAATGTCCCGTCCGTCTTTGGGCCGGACCTCCGGTGGATGGCGGCCGGACGCCCTTTGCTCTGGCCCCATGAACGGGTTCCTTGGCTCATCCGGTGGGGCAGGCCTTGGCGTGTGGTGCCTCTCCTGGGCCTTTCGTGCAGTGGCCTCTCCACTCCCAGGCCCTCCATGGATGCTGGCCCAGACTGGGAGAGAGAGGGTCGAACCTGCAATTCTCCAGGGTTACCGCCACCGCGGCCGGATCCCGTCGGCCTCGGCCTCTGGTTGATGGTGGCCGGACTGGGAGAGAGAGGGGAGGGTCGAGGACACAGACATTCCCCCCCTTGCAACTCTCCAGGGTTGTCGTAGCAATCCCCCTGGCCGGGTCCCATTGGCCTCGGCCTTTCCTCCGGCTACACCCTACGTGATGATCTTCAGCCGACGGTTGGCAGCAGGACCCGCCTTATATGTGTTGCTTCCGGCTGGGCGTAGCCGCAAACCTGTTGCACTTTGGAAGTTTCCAGAATGGGGCGGATGTCTGCTGACTTGTATCTTTCCCAGTTTGCCGTTATTTGGCCGTGGCAGGCGGTGGGACAGACACGTTTTGGGGCAGTGAGGGGCGATGAAGCCTCGTTGCCTTGTGGCCGCTGCAATGTCACACTTGGTTTCTCTTACTGTTTTCAGGTTTCTTATTACGGGCTTACTTCTAACGTTTCTTGTTTCTAGGACAATAATAGGTTTTATCATTACGTATTGTTATCGTTTCTTTGTTTGTTATTTAATAAAAAGTTCATCAGTGGCCTACTGATTTTCGTTTTCCTATTCCTTTCTTTCCAGGTTGTTTCATGCTAAAGTTTCTGTTAACAGGATACAGTGATCACTTCGTTATTATTGCATATGTCCTTTTGACTAGGGGTGCTCTCTGGTCGGGCCAGATGACCTATCTCTAGTAAATGGTCCGGGTGAAACAGGTGCATCAATCAGTGGGGAGTAGATAGGCATGACAGATTACAACGGGGGACAAAGGTCCGCATTACCTACCCTTTCACTACTTGCAAAGATTTTCCTACGTTTATTTGCAAACAGGGAATACCTCCAAAAAGAACCAATTCCCAAACAGTCAATGTTCGGGCAAACAATCAATCAATGAGGAACGAAATAGGCACGACGTGTTAAAGGTTTGCGTTACCTACCCTTCACTATCTGCAAAGGGAGAGAGAATATTCCTGTTCTTCCCCGTTTGCAGGCAGAGAAGATCCTTAAGAGAACCAACTTCGAACAATTCAATGCTCGATTCAAACAATCAACAAGGGGTACTGTGAACACAAATGAACGCCGCTTATGTACATACACATTGCTATTTTCAACAGGTTGTTCCTAATGTTTCTATTTTAGCGAGGTCAAAAAGAGATCCCATTAGTGGCCTACTGATTTTGCTCGATTCCTTTTGTTTTTTTACACGATTTTTCGCTATCTGCAAAGACTAAACAGAGTATTGCGACTCTGTGCTTGTTTGTAAATAGAGAATGAACCAAAGAGAACCAATTCTAAAACAGTAAATGCTTGGATAACAATCAATCAAATGGAGAGAGAAGCAGGCACGACGGATTACAACGGGGGCAAAGGCCTGCGTTAACTACCCTTCACTATCTGCAAAGAGAGAGTACTCCTAATAGAAATGAGGGGGGGGGGGCAGCATTGAAAGCAGATCAGTGTGCATAAACACGAAAATGTTTTTTCTTACCACGTACTTGACAATCGACAGCTTATGATATTTGCTATTAAAAAACCATTGAAATTCACTGAAAAAACCATAGGTTATAGACCATATATAGTTGGGAATTAGCATTTACAAAACCTTGAAAATTCACTGAAAAAACCATAGGTTATAGACCATATATAGTTAGGAATTAGCATTTAAAAAACCTTATTTTACTCACACAAAACCATAGAAATTCCATATATAGTTAGTTGTACTAACTATATATCGCGCACCCGCAATCCACTGCTGATCATGTCACATATTACATCATTCATGACATGGTCAGTGACATCACTGATGACATCACTGATGACATCTCAAATGACATCACTGATGACATCTCAAATGACATCACTGATGACATCACTGATGACATCTCATTTGACATTACTGATCACATCACTGATGACATCATTCATGTGATAATACGATGAACCTCTTCAGACTCTAATATAACCTTAGATACACTCAGTGTAAACACAGACTCACAGATTGTCATTCATCCATGAAGTTACACACACACCTAGTCAGTCATGCAAACAATCAATCACACCTCCATTTTCCCAACTATACAGTTATACACACCTTACTTATTCAAACATATACTAAAACATATTTACTCTCTTATACAATCCTGGATACAAGTTCACAATGATGCATATAGCCACTCACACATTCACTGGCTCTTATGCACAGTTATTTATATATGTCAAGTCTCACATGTACTGTGTTTTACATATGTACTTACTTTGACATGTAGCACTGAGATATCCATTCACTCACCAATACACTGATGCACACAGTCAACCGCCCATACAGCTGTTTCCACATGCACTTTTGAACCCATACATCTAGTGAATCAACTGCTCACACATCTATGCACAGAGTCATACACCTCCCAGCCACCCACACACACACTCAGTCTCCCATACAAATACTTGGGCAACCAATCAATAACCCATATAGTTACTCATATAGCTACTGAACAACACATGCAGCAGTTTTCAGAACAACAGACATAATGATGCACAAATTAAGACAGTTTAGTCACTAACCCATGCACTCAGAAGAGAAGTGGAGAAGTGGAGAAGTGGAGAAGTGTGGCTCAGTGGTTAGAGGCGGCAGACCCGGAATCTGAGATCGACCGTGGACCAGGGTTCGATTCCCCGCCTCGGCGGGTCTCGGGCTCATAAATTCCATGGTCTCGACAATTCTCGCTCCGGTGCCTACTCGACTCACGGGGTCACACTCTGCGACTCTGGGCAATAGCTTGCTTAATCTCCACATCGGCCCCTCGCGGCGGGATGCCTGGCTTTCACCTTGTGGATACCCTGCCGGGGTTTCTCACAGGGGAATACCAGGACGGGTTCCCTAAGCAAGCGCGGAGATGCCCCAGGGTAAGTCCTGCGCTATATAAGTTTCATACATTTACATTTACATTTACATTACTCAGTGAGACACATTTAATCACTCACTCATACAGTCAGTCATGCACCTACTAAATCCTTCATCAAGACACTTATACATCCACTCAAGACATATTTTAACTTTACAGAAAAATACAGTCACTGGATGTTGTCATCAGTGATGTCATCAGTGATGTCATTTGAGATGTCATCAGTGATGTCACTGACCATGTCATGAATGATGTAATATGTGACATGATCAGCAGTGGATTGCGGGTGCGCGATATATAGTTAGTACAACTAACTATATATGGAATTTCAATGGTTTTGTGTGAGTAAAATAAGGTTTTTTAAATGCTAATTCCTAACTATATATGGTCTATAACCTATGGTTTTTTCAGTGAATTTTCAAGGTTTTGTAAATGCTAATTCCTAACTATATATGGTCTATAACCTATGGTTTTTTCAGTGAATATATATATATATATATATATATATATATATATATATATATACATACATACACACAAATTTTGCCCCCCCCCCCCAGCTGGACCCAACCAACTTTGCAGCTCTCCAACCCAATGAGGCAAACACATTCCTCAATGACTGCTTGGACCACGATCACCGCAACACAAACCACATCAGCAATGTGCTGCACCCACTCAGGAGAAACAGCTCATCCCTGACCTCACTTCATCTTCAACAAAGGCCTGGACCCATCTGCTCCAGGCTGTACCAGATATTCAAAAACTCCATCACCACACCCACCTTCCCGGATGCCTGAAAACATGCTATCATACACCCTCTTCAGAAAAACCCTCAGGAGATTTGAAGAAGATGGACAACTACTGACAGAACTCCCTGCTCCCCAACTTGGCTAAAGTCCTGGAGAAAAGTATCAGCAAACGACTGGCCTACCACCTCAGAAACAACCACCTCCTGTACCCCTTTCAGTCTATCATCTGGCTCAATCACAGCACTAATAAACCCCTTAATGCCAACACAGATGACATCTGTATTATCAAGGACAGAGGTGACACTATAGTACTCATCCATCTCAATTTATCAGCTGCATTCAATACAGTCTCCCACTTCTTATCCAATAACTCCATGAGGTCGGCACACAAGGATGCACTCTCAACTGAACCAGTTTCTTCCTCACTGAATGAGCCCAGTCAGTCAGCCTGGCTCCGTACATTTCTGGTGCAACCAACCTCATCTGTGGAGTCCCCCAAGGTTCTTTATTCAGCCCCATGTGGTTCATCATGTACATGACACCATTCAACAACATCATCAGAACTCACCGATTCCGCATCATTTCATACGCTGCTGACATCCAACTCATCCTTTCATTCTCTAACAATATCACAAAAAGCCAAACCAATTTCATCACCTCCATGTTCAAGGTTGCCAGCTGAATCTTGAAACAGATAAAAGTGGTTCTCATGCAAGGATAGTGAGATACTTCCTAGTGAACAGCTGCCAATGGTCCAGCACCCAGCCTAGAAAATTAAGCCAGATACCTAGAAATAGTAGTAAGCAACTTGTTTTCAATGACTAGCCAAATCAATGTGGTTCCCTCCTCCTGCTTCCACACTGTCAAGATCCTCAGAACCATCTTCATGTGCTTCCCATTCAACACATACAGACCCATCACTCAGACTCTTACCACCAGCAAACTGGATTAATGCAGCACACTCTGTTGGAACTGACCCTTCCAGAAGGGTCACCCCATACCTTTCGCCTGCTCCTCTTTTTTTTGCTGAAATTATGTTTGTGGGCCTTAGGCCTCTGGGCACTTTACCACTGCCAACCATGACTAAAGTGCATGAGCTATGAGCTGTTTCCCTAAAACATGGTAACATTGGCATATCCATAATTGGTATATTAAATTTATTTAAAAGTCCCTAGTAAAGTGAACTACACGTCCACAGGGCCAGTAAATTAAATGCTACTAGAGAGCCTTCAGCACTGATTGTCCCACCCACTCAAGCAGCCCTTTAAACATGTCTCAGGCCTGCCATTGCTGAGCGTGTGTGCGCAATGTTAAACTGCAATTTCAACCTGGCAAGTTAACCCTCTAGCCAGGCCCAAACCTTTCATTTTATTACATGTGAGTCACCCAAAAGGTCGCAACTGGACAGCACCAAGGGCAGGGTGCAGTGTATTTAAAACGTTGGACATTCACTTTTAGGTTTTACGTGCCCAGGTAGTAAAAAACTTTTAAATTAGATTTAAAGGCATATCTCTCCCCCAGGTTAACATTGGGATTAAATTATTACATGTTATATGTGTAATGTCCAATTGGCAAAATATAGATATTTTGAGTATTGTGTCTCTGGACGCACAATTTAAAACCAAAATTTATGGTAAAGTTTTATTTTAAGTTGCAAGTCTGAAAATGCTACTTTTAGAAAGTTAGCATTTTCTTACTTTAACCTTCTATGCCTCCTGTCTGTCTCTGAATACATATCTGGGTTGGGTGACAGCTGGGCCTTATGTATTCCCTTCAGACAGCCACACATAAAGGGAGCTTAATGGACCATAAAGGCCCATGAAATGGCTTGATGGGTGGGGCGTAGCTAAGCTCAGCCTCAGTTGCACCTGAATAGGCTGCCCCCTGTCTCCATACAATAGGTCTAATGACCCTGTATTGTCACCTCAGCCATCTTGGAGCCAGGGCAGGCGGGGAGGGAATTCCTTGCACTTCAAAGCCACTGTCTAGGAGCTTCTCCCATCATCCAGAACCAGGGCACCAAAGTATAAATGCTGGACCTCAGACAGGAAGAAGGATTGCTGTGCTTTTACAATGACTACCACTCTGGTAGGATCCTGCTTTGCTGTGCTGACCTGCTGCCTGTTGCCCTATTGCCTGGGAGTGAGAAAGACTGTAAATGCATCTCTCCACCCCATAACCAAAGTGACCCAAAGGGCTTGGCTGCTTGCCTCCAATGCTGAAGTCTCAGGGACATCAAAGACTCCCAACCACCCTGCTACAGCACCTGGGGCACGATTCACAGAACTAACTTAAGACAAAATCCTAAACTTACTACTTTGCTATTCACAGAAGTTAGGATTTTGTCTTAAGTTTGACTTAAGACAGACTTAAGACATACTTAAGACAAAATCCTAACTTAAGTCTGTCTTAAGTCTGTCTTAAGACAAACTTAAGACAAAATCCTAACTTCTGTAAATACCAAAAGTAATAAGTTTAGGATTTTGTCTTAAGTTAGTTCTGTGAATCGGGCCCTACGACTCTGCCATCTGTGAGTCTTGTCCTGCCAATTGGTGTCAATCAAGTCCTGGGCCTTTAGAAGTGAGTATAAAGTGCTTCTCCTGATGCACTGTTTGGCTGCACCTTGCATCTTTTGTTGAAACAACCAGGTTTAAGGTAGTTTTGTTCAGCGTGCCTCACAGGGTCTCTGTATCTAGCCTGCGCTCCATTGCAGGCTGCCTGAACTCTTGACTTTGTCCCGGCCCAGCGCAACCAGATAACACACATACGTGCTTATTGCTTCTAAGCTTTATTTTGCAGCTTATACTTTACAAATTCATATCTCAAGTTCTACTTCTTGGATTTTTGCTAGTTTGCCCTATTTTGTTCATTAAAATAAACTCTATTTTTCTAAACAGGTATAGTACCTTTTTGTGTGGTATTTTTACTGTTTTACTCTTTTTTGTTTGAAGTCTGTGTATTGAAAATATAACACACAAGTGAAGCCTGTGTAGCCCCACGAGGAAGACATCAAAAGAACATTGTCACTAATTTTGGGAGTCACAGCATTGCAAATAGAACAAAAATATAGGAGTTTGTACCTTCACATCCAGCCCACATTGTCATGGAAGAGAGCGAAAGTAAAGCCTGAAACAAAGCCAATATGCTACTGATTCTATTACGCTTATATAGCTTCTCTCAGAGTTCGAGTAAGGCACAGGGGAGGAATTACACACCACTGAAGTCTTATGTGGATATACCAGTACAAAACATTATTTTGTGATTTATATAAAGCAACCTGAAGAATAGCCTGTTCACCTGACTCATGCACTTAACACCTTAATAGAACAAATTGAGTGACATTAGGGGCACATAGTTCACATTAAACAATAGAAAGAAGAAAGAATAGGAACAAGTAAAGATAGAAAACGGGGTTTAACCTGCTCAACCATGCAAGGGAACAAGGGAAGTTGCGTTAAGTATAGCGGGTGGATGGAGGGAGACAGAGGACGTGGTGCAGAGGAAGAGGTGTGACCTCTTCTATGAAAGAGTCGGTTCAGGGGATTCTTGCCTATGGCCCCTCACATAAGGTTCCAGGGAGTCATCACACAGCTGTAGGGCTCACAACCTAGGGGGAACCAATTGAGAATATTCCATACTAGAAAGGTTCCGTATTAGGGGGTGCCAGACCCAGGTGAATTAGGTGTCCGTGTTGTTGATAGGGGCAGTGAGCAATTCAAGGGCTAAAACATGCCACAAACGGAGGAACCAAGTGGCCATCAGGGCGGTGGGGTTTCTTCCAAAATAGGGCTATGGATTGTCTAGCTGCACCTAGCATCTGCAATATCAACCGCCAGTCTGTATCTTTCATGGGCACCCTTACCGGGGGTCGAATGCCTAGTATGGTGACCATCGAGGAGGGAGGAATAGGGAAACCCACTACATCCTTTATATGACTACGGATTTCTTTCCAAAACATTTCAAGGCTCGGACAGGACTCCTGTCCTGACATCTCCAACAAGTCGGGGGAAATTTGTAGAATCTGGTGAAGTTGAACTTGGGTAAAGTACCAACGCGACACAAGCTTGTAGGCTCATTCGCGCTGGGGTATGCTATGATATATTTTCCCAATTTCCTGCCATATCTGGGCCCAACATTCTGGAGCTTTGTCCTCCCCTATGTCAGTGTTCCATCGCTTTTGGTAAGTGTGAGGCAGACGCTAATGTGAGTGTTGCAAAACGGTGTAAGTGCGAGAAATCAATCCCCTCCACCCAGCAAATTGCTGCACTAAAATGTCAAAGTCTGTGAGTTTTTTTAGTGGCTCCTTGGGTATACGCCTGAGCATGCAACCAATGCCATAACTGATAGTATTGCATTCCTGTTTTACTCTTTTAAGTGTTGCACAAATACTTTACACATTGCCTCTTAAGTTAAGCCTAACTGCTCTATGCCAAGCTACCAGAGGGTCAGCACAGGATAATTTATGGTGGCTATTTGATTTACCCTGACTAGGATTGTGTTTTTTGCTTTGACAGGGTAAATAAGTCTGCCAACCTGACACCCAATGGCTAACACGCTGTAAGCAAGTATCATAACCCAGCTCATCGCACAACTATAGGTCAGCAAAAATGCAGCAGCAAGAGTCACACTCAATATTCCCACCTGGTACCCTATTCACAAATGTACACAGTTCAAGCTCCTCACACACACATACAAAATCCTACACAATCTAGACTCCTCTTACCTCATCATCCACATCAACTTCCACCCCACTTCCAGAAACCTCTACTCGGATGGACACCTGCTCCCAAACAATTTCTGCAGCTGCAGAGACAGACCTTGTGGGAAAACTTTCTCATACTTTGCTCCCAAGGCTTGGAATGACATTCCCTGCACTTCAGAGCCACCCCCTCAGTCCTTCCACACAAAACTGAAGACCTGGCTCTTTCTTTAGCCCTTACTTAGGCATTCCCAGCCCCTACTCTCCAGCACCTAGGTACACTTTCATGTGAGCTGCATGCTTTACAAGTAAACATTCATAACATAGCTTGCACCAAGTGGGTTTCTCCACATTTTCAGTTTGCATTTCATGGATTTAGTAATTTTTAGTAAGAAGGCAAATAATTAGTTTGACAAGAATCAGACAATCTTTGGTCAAATGCTACAGCTGCCAATATAACCAAAAACTCCAGATCGCACCTTCAGCAGAATTTCCCCCACAGAACTTGTTTGGCCTGGTAAGTTAGATTTCAATAGACCAAGGTTTTTTATGTCATAACTTTGATTACGATCCTGCTTGGAAAATTATTAGATATAGATAATGTTATTTTATCCATAGGCTTATGGGAGTGCTTTGCTCCACGCAAACATTCCAAACCCAGTCTGTGTCGTTAGACCAAAAGCATCAAGGTCGTCTATTTCAGCCAAATGGATACACCAACCCATATTATGTGCACAACTATAAACAAAGCAGTCTCAAGGTTTGTTGGACTTGGCCCTCTCTGCAGTGTCACCCCCTAACATTTTTCCTTCACCCCCCTATTTTAATGATTTTTTTTTTGTTGGCTCTAAGACTCTGTGCACTTTACCACTGCTAACTGGTGCTAAATAGGTGATGTACACTCCCCAAAACATGATTATATTGGCTTACACCTGATTGGAATATTTATTCACTCGTAAGTCCCTAGTAAAGTGGTATAGCATCTACACAGGGTCTGTAAATTAACTGTTAATAGTGGGTCTGCAACACTTAAGCAGCCCGGTACAACATGTCCCAAGCCTGCCATTGAAGCCTGCAGGCAGTTTTAAACAGCCAATTCGACTTGGCAATGTAACTCCTTGCCATGCCTTAAACTCTCCTTTTATTGCAAATGTCAACCCTACGGTTGGCCCAAGGTAGCCCATATGGCAGGGTGCATTGTAATTAAAAGATTGGACATGTGATTTTATGTTGTACTTGTCCTGTTATTGAAAAACTCCTATTCATCTTTCACTTCTGTGAGGCCTACGTCTCCCAAGAATTAACATTGGGTTGTCTTATTACATTAAGTGCTCACTTTTGATCGGGAACATGTGAACATTTCATGTTAGGTGTCTGAGAAATTGTAATAAAAAATGTTCTTTAATGGTGAAGGTGGATGTAGAATAACAAATTTGGCTTTTTTGTGCCCCAGCTATTTGGTGCCTGCAGCCTTTTCTTGGGTCACATGTCTAGGGATAGTTGGCAGTTGGACTTTGATTATTCCTCCCAGACAGCCACAGAATATAGTGATTAAGTGTGCCTAGATGGCCATCACTGGCACGATGGTGAGCGTAGCTGGACAGAGCCCATTTGCACGTAAATGGGCTGCGCCCTGCCTTCCCACAAAGGACTTGTCACCACTGCATTGTTCATGCAGCCAGTTAGGAGACAGGGACAGGGAAGCAGAATTCTTCAAGCACTTCAAAGGGCATTCTCTACAAATGTCTCCTACTTCAATGAAGGCACCAGGTATTAAAATAAGACTCTTAGACCCACTCTTCAGTTCACTTTCTAGGCCTATGGAAGGACTCTCAGAGGACTGGCTGCTGCTGTGGCATGCTGTGTACTTCAGAAGATTCCTTGAAGGACAGCTCTCCTGCCTGAAGCCTGTCTTGAATCCTCAGACGCTTACCTTGCTGCTTGAGCCCTGTTTCAAATCTTGAAGCCAGGAGTACCAGAGTAACTCCAAGGGCTTGTTGTCTGGCCTCCTAATCAGAGCTTCAGGGACAGAAAAGTCTCCATACATTCTGAAACCACACCTTGACACAGTCATAGTCCTAATGCCCCCAAATGGTACCTTTCAAGCCCTGGTCCATTGGCGGTGGTGGTAAAGTTGCACAGATAGCCAAAATCCAAAACATATGTCCTAGGAACATGTATAGCAAAAAACTGCTCTGAGAACCAAGAGGAGACTGGGACCAACCTGCTCATCTGTCCACCACAGGTGCATCATGGGTCAGCCTGACTTTGCAGCAGCTCCCGCTATGTTCTTCTACATAGCAACACATCCTGTTCAGGGGTTCTTCTCAAAAGGGGCATTTGGCTTCAAGTACCTGTCTTCAGCTACAGCCTTGTCCCACTGGAGATATTCAACTTTCACAGAAGAGACCTAATAATTTATTACAACAGTTGCGGTGACAGTCCAATGACCTCTGCACTACTGGACCGCCCACAATATTACACCTGCTGCAGTCGGACTGCCATGAAACCGCTGGAACCATAAGGATCAAGGATCCCGCTGGGCCGGTGGTCTTTCCCAGGAAAAAATATGCTGGCTGTGTCACAGCCCACACCCCAAGCATATTTTGAGTTGGCTCTCCTCATTCCTTTTCAACCACCATGAAAAAGGCGGAGGAGAGGTAACAAAGGCACTCCAGGGCCTGGGGGTGCAATCAGGGGGGCACATGTTGTGCCTCCTTATATTTATGCACCCCAGTTCCTGCACAGTGTGGCATACACCACATGGTGCATGCTGCAACATGCAGGAACTTGCAGACAGTGCTGACACTGCAGCGATCTGCATGTAAGACTATTGAATGATCATTACAGACCCCTGCCGTTGCAGTGCCTCCTTGCCACCACCCACCACAGCTTACAATCTTAATCCAGCAGGCGGTGTGGGAAGAGCTTTAGCGGCACGCCCGCGGGACAGTGGCATGGCGGCCCATGGGAGGACCACCCAAAGTGATAAAGGCCCTAATTCCAAACTTAGAAATCTTCATCAAGACTTTGCGCAACGGCTCCTCAACGACAATACCTCCTGCACAGACACCACCTGCAGCCTAGCCCCACTGAGCTTTACCTTCTCAGACAACTTTTTGCTGACGTTTCATCTAAGAATGAAGGTAACCACTGACTGGGCTAAATCCAATTCTTGTATCTGACTTGCACTCCATTGTGGTCTGCCACATGTTTTGACTTGGGGTAACATGACTGGCGCTTTGATTGGTTAGGTACTAGCTTTTAGATTAAACATTAAAAATTCAGAATCTACTAGCAGAATTTTTGTCATTTGAGTGTCAAATCATTTATAAAAATTGACCCTAGTGTTCTAAATTGGGGCAGGATTTTTCTTTTGTTGTGTTTCCACTTCTTTGCTGTTTGTGTGCTGTATAAATGCTGTACAAATTGCCTTTTAGTTTAACCTGACTGCTTTTGGGCCAAGCTACCAGAGGGTTAAGTACAGGTTACTGTTATGACTGCTGTGGTTCACCTTGACAGGGATTATTACCAACAACCCAATTTCTCACAAAGTTCATGTCTTAAACTACATAGGATGAATTAATTAAATAGCTTAAAGAACGGTTTCAAATCATGGCCTTTGTGCTGGGCAGCATTGTGTAATTTTGGGCAACTCTCTCATGGACCAATTTCGACTTTGGCTGAGAGGATACTCTGTTGCAACAGTAGAGGAACACCCTCTCTGCCAAAGCAAAGTTCTGCCCACCTTATTTTGAGTCAGGCACAACTTTAGTATGCAGATGGCTACTACATTTCTGCTGCCTACATACACTTCGTATGGCCCAATGGAGTTAGAGTTGTCGGAGGTTAGGCCATGTTTTCACCAACCCTATTTCGAGTGGATAAACACATGGCCCGTGTAATAGCAGTGAAAACTGCTAAATGAGTCCCACTACATGGGAGAAACCTCCCATGACGTGGGTTTTTTTTTTGGGGGGGGGGGGGGATTCCTGCTTTGGGATTTTCTTTTTGAAAATAAAAACCCCAAAAATTTGAAAGCCTGACATAAGGGTCCATCATATTTATGGAGTAGCCATTAAACTTTGGAAGCATTTCATGTGACACTGGTTCCTTTATATGCAAGAGATGTCCACTGGGATGGCGAACATCTCAAATTTTGGTGGGACAGAGTACAATACTTTGTCACCCTGATGGAGTAAATTCCAATCTGTCAAACTCCAAATCAGGCTCCAAAACTACTTGTGCAAAAAGTATGAAATCAATTAATTTATCAATAGGTAATGCCTGCATAGAGTGTGATGCCGTAGTCGAGTCGGCTGCTGGTGAGTGCCATGGCGACCGTCTTTCTGGCCTCAGTGGGGATCCATCTGAAGATCTTTCAAAGCAGACGGATGTGTGGAGGCATGAGGAGACGGCGTTGATCTGGTAGTTCATAGTGAGCGAGGAGTCCAGTATGAATTCGAGGTTTCGTGCATGGTCTGTGAATGTGGGGGGTTACTAATGCGGCGGGCCACCAGGAGTCTTCCTAAGTGCAGGTGTTAGACCCCCAGATGAGGACTTCTGTCTTGTCAGAGTTGAGCTTGATGCTGTTGTCTCATCCTGGTGGCGACGGCCTTCATCCCGTTGTGGAAGTTCTTTCGGGCAATTGTGGGCTCATTGGTGAGGATCAGCTGGGTGTCATCAGCATAGGAGATGACGTTCAGTCTGTGGTTCCTCACTATGGCAGTGAGCAGGGCCATGCAGACATTGAAGAGAGTGGGGCTCAGGGAAGAGCCCTGGGGGACTCCGTTGCTGATCTTCGTGGATTCTGAGAGGAACGGAGGTAGTCTGACTCGCTGTGTTTTACTGATGAGGAAAAACAGATCCAGTCCAGGGCTCTGTTGCGAATGCCGGCATCATGAAGTCTTATGCTTAGGGTGCATGGGAAGACGGTCTCAAAGTCAGCCAAGAGGCCCAGGAGGTTGAGGGCTGCTGTTTTTCCCCACTCGAGGAGGACTCGGATGTCATCAGTGGCGGTGAGGATGGCAGTCTTGGTGCTGTGGTATATGGTGTAATATGTATATGTTTCATCCTGGCTTCATGTACATGATCTTGCAGATCATCTCCTGATCCCTCACATAATCCAGTGTGCTCCATTACTTCACTGCTTGTTTCACTATAGACTAATATCAATGCATACATATATACAGTGTTTGCTTTGAAATCTACTTATTGAGTGAGCAACTGAGACATGTATGTTTAAAAAAGGAGCAACTATTTTTAATCACTAAGTGCTTGGATACTTGCAGGTGCTGTTAGGTAAAGTATGTTGGCCTTCTTTACATAAAGACGCCGGACCAACATACCTCAACAGGCGACTCAACTTCTACACCCCCAACCGCCAGCTCCTCTCCGCTGATCTCGTCCTCGCCACCGTCCCACACATCCACCAAACTACCTCCGGCCGCAGATCCTTCTCTCACCTCGCCACCAAGACATGGAACACCCTCCTCATCTACCTACGACAGACCCAGGACCTACTGACCTTCGGAAGACTCCTCAAGACCTGGCTGTTCGATCAGTAGCTGCTCAACCCCCCTCCAGCGCCTTGAGATCCACACTGATGAGAAGAGCGCTATACAAATGTCGGATTGATTGATTGATTGATGTCACTCCATTAAGGGCAGCTAATTTATCCCAGTGATCAATATGGCTGCCAGTGGTCAACAAGAAAGAAATGGGCTGGCGGATTAGTGAATGATCTGTTTCAGCCATTCATTGCAGAGAGGGATTACTTTTGGTAATACCTATCAGGTCAGACTGCATTTCATAGCAGGCACCAGATGCCCAAATAATATATGTCGAAGGAAAAAAATCTGAAATAGGCTCCCAATTGAGTATTCATATTTTTAGTGCAAATTTACAACTTTACTAGAATCCTTGAAGCAAGTTTGGAAAACTATGACAGTTATAACTCGCCAGGAGTACTCACTGAAATAAAATTTACATATTCCGTATTTCTACAATTTGGGCTTTCTGCGTATATTCTGACATTATTAACATATGTGCTTTTATTGTTATCTTTTTATCTCCAAGGGAAAAATGGTTTTCCCTGTCGAAAAAATGATTTCTCCTTCGATCACTACAACTTTACCAGTGCTCTCCCTTCTATCCTATCACTGAAACACACCGACTTCCTTTGGCAAGATTACGTTTGCAAGTGTTTTCTTTTTGAGAAGCGAGCTTCAACCGGTACGATAAGGCCCACAAACGCACATGTTTTGTGGGGATACACATACATGTGTGTTTTACCTACAAGAAGCTCTAAAATCCCACCCATAACCATTAACTTTTTAGCTTTCACTTTTTGGTAGAGCCTCCTTTTTACAGTACTTATGTTTGAAAGGGCAATACTTCCAATCCTAAACCTGTGAATCAAGTTAAAGATTATGATTTAATTGCAAACCCCAGTGATACCTATGAATGCGAAAATCTATTTTAATATATCACCAGATGTTCTGTAGTGTAGAATGTGGTCTTTTGATTGTTAGTACCTAGTTCAATAAAGGAAGATTTTTTCTCATTAACTCTGTAACCTGCAGGTTACAGATGCATCTCCTAGCAGGTTAGGCTTGGCCTACTGTCTTTACTAGTTCACACATGAGTACCACTGAATTGTGGAAGCAGGTGTTAAATTAAAACAAAAAGTAGAGTTGAACAATCAGACTGTACAATTCCATGATAGAAATTGCATTTCACCTACAATTAAATATTGATTGATTAAAAATATAGAGTGACTAGCACTTCTGTGTGCCTTATTTTCTTATCTCATAAGCAGCAAATTGTGAGCTTTTTGCTGTGTCATAAATTCTCCTGCTGCATTTTTTTGATCGTTGTTGATCCTCAAAGCTTTAACAGGGCTGTAAATGGACATGGAAACAAATGGAAACATTCACAAAATGCATATCAGTTAAAAAAAATATTCAGGGTCATCACGAGCTTGAATGGCTTACAGTGCATTTCCATAATGTCTCCTTCATGTATGTTGTTTTTTATTAGTTGCACATAACTAGCGCATGTGTGGTCGAATGCAAACAGTGGAAGAGAAAAGTGTTGTAAAGACAAAATCACTGCTTTTACCTTTGTTAAAAGAGGATAGTTCAAGTAGAGAATGATGAAAGACTGTGCAAATATGCATCATTCTTAAAAGGGCATATTGTATGAAAATGCACTGATTAAAAAAAAAAACAGGAGCAAATCACCTATTTATTCTGCTCATAGATTGAACATGAATGCTAGAAATAATACTTCTAAATAAAACCCGATAGAGCATTTCCTCTATTGCTGCTTAGCACTTTTGAAAAGCAAAATTTACTTCAATATTGTAAGAAAGTGGATTATTAATTAGGGCGGTTAATAGTCCACCACAAGTAATAGTGTCATTAACCCATTAGGTCCAGTAAAAGGTTTCAATAATTTAAACCTTAATTCAGACCATGGCAGCTAGGGCAGAGAGCAGACAGGCCTAGCTTGAAGGAAATGTGTAAGGCATTTATAAGTACAAACACAGTTAAGAAGCCAAAGACACGACACAAAAAGACCAACTCCAATTTATAAACATAGAGGAAAGGTTAAGAGGCAGAATTACACCAAAATGACAAAAATCCAATAAAGGGAATCTGGAATATCAACTTTTAATGATGTGTGTAAAAACAGCACCACTGCCCTCATTAAACTGAATCTTTCCGGAAATGTTGACACCATATTTCACCCTCTCCTTTTCCGACAACCAGGGCCGGACTGGCTACCGGGCGTTTTGGCATGCTGCCGATCTGGGGGCTGAGGTCACTGCGGTGGGGGCTAATTTCATTGATGGAGACCTGCGTGTGATTCGAAATAAACAAAGCAAAACGAATTTCGTTCAGCACGCGCAGGTCCCAATCAGCGAAATTAGCCCCCAGCTTGGCAGCATGCCCAAATGCCCGATAGCCAGTCCGGTCTGTACGACAACTGTCGGAAGCCTGCATCTACTGTCCAGCACTTCACAGGATGCTTCTTCCACCAGGCTTCACTCACTTGACCAGCCTGACTCTCTTAGTCATCGATGCCATCAACCTCATCTGTGGAGTTCCACAAGCAACCTCGTGCAGCCCCACTCTGTTCAATGCCTACATGACCCCACTCACCAGCATCATCCACTACCATGGAAACAACAGCATATCCTATGCAGATGACACCCAGGTCATACACTTCCTCTCCGACAAGACACCAAACTCTCAAACCAATTTCTCTCCCTGCATGACCGAAGTCGCCAGATGGGTGAAAAACAACTGACGCCCGCATGCATCACCAAAGTCTTCAGATCGATTAAAAAAACTGCCTTAAGACCAACATAGACAAGACAGAATTAGTAATATTCAGCAAAGTCATCTTGCTCTGTGACTTCACCTGTTGGCCTGTCGAACTCAGACCCAAACCCCTACCAGCTTCTCAAGCAAACAACCTTGGAAAAGTAATTGACACCTAACTCATCATAAGCAGCCAAGTAAGCACAGTCTACAGCTCCAGCTTCCACACACCAAAGACGATAAAGAAGATCATCAAATGGCTCTCCATCAACAATTGCAGAACTGTCACCCAAGCCTTCATCGTCAGCAAGCTAGATTACGGTAACACATTCAATGCCGGAATCAGCGCTCAACTGACCAGAAGACTCTAGATCATGCACAACTCAATGTCCAGGCTCACCCTCAAACTCCCACATATAGCATAAGGATGAAACAGGTTTGTCAGGCATGATTTTACAGCGTATTGCCATTGTTGGAATTGGCCCTTTTTGCAGGGTTATCACCAAACATTCGCTTCTCCCCCTTATCTATTTTTTCCTGACCTGTTGTTGGCTTTAGGACTCTGGGCACTTTACCACTGCTAATCAATTCTAAAGTACATATGCTCTCTGTGTAAATTGTGTTTATGGATTGATGTTTCCATGCTTGGCTATTTGATTTACTGATAAGTCCCTAACACAGTGCACTTTGTGTGCCCAGGGACTGTACATCAAATGCAACTAGTGAGCCTACAGAACTAATTGTGCCACCCACATGAGTAGCCCTGAAAAGGTATCTTAGGATTGCCACTACAATGTCTGTGCGCGGTTTTAAACTGCCATGTCGACCTGGCAAGTGCACCCACTTGCCAGGCCCTACACTTCCATTTTCTTACATGTAAGGCACCCCTATCGTAGGTCCAAGGTACCCCCATGAGCAGGGGACAGTGTATGTGAAAGGTAGGTCATGTACTGGTGTGTGTGACAGGTCCTGATAGTGAAATACTGCAAATTTCGTTTTTCACTATTGAAAGGCTATCTGTCCCTTGCTGTTGGGAGCTGGAGGAAACCTACAGAACTGAAGAATTTGACGCATTGTTCTTTTTGCAGCTGTTTTTCCTGACGCTGCACCGCCGTGTGTGAAGAATATCTATGCATCGCAAGAACCAACACATGGAGGGGCTGCGGCTAACGAAACTGATGTAGCGCCGCTCAACACCGCTACATCGATCGCCGCTGCATCCTGGATTTCTATGCATCGTACCTGTGGGGCAAGTTTTCCTGATGCATCATCCACGGACTGGAATCGTCTTGTAGTCGACGCATCGCTTCACCCTACAGACCGGATTTGACGCATCACTTCACCTGCGTGCAGCAGAACTGTCGCATCGCCTCCCCAAGGTCTCAGGAACTGACGCATCTCTTTGTTTTCGACAGCATTGCGCATCTCTGCGGCTGTTTGGTCTTGTGAAATTTGATGTATCCACAGGTACTTTGTGAGAAATCACACATCCATAATTTTGTATGGACCCAGTTACGTGAAACCTTTTGAAGACATATTCTTTTTACTTGAATGTTGGATTTTTGTTGTTTTGGTCTTGCTGAGTTTGGATAAAGGTACTTTATTTTTCTAAACTGGTGTGGTGTCCATTTATGGTGTTATCACTGTATTACTGTGTGTTTTGAGTACAACTACTTTACACATTCTCCTTGGGCTAAGTCTGTCTGCTCGTGCCAAGCTACCAGGGGGAGAGCAAGGGTTATCTAGAGTGTGTGTCCCCCTTACCCTGACTGGAAACAATGGTCCCTACTTGGACAAGGGTACCTACCTCTACCAACTATAGACCCCCATTTCTAACAACCCCAGAATTGCAGGCTCCACCCTTCTGCATAGCACAACTGAGTCATCCCTGCACATTCAGGTCAACTAAGTACAGGCTAAATTAATTTCTTTCCTCTATAAAGCGATGAAACAAGATTCCGCGCCCCCGGTGCCGCCATCAAGGGCTGCCTGGGAGAGGGATCTAGCCGTTCAGCTGGAAGAGAAACAGTGGGCATACATAGGCTCCCTTACACACTCTGTCTCCTGCAATGCCAGATTTAAACTAATACACTTTGATTTCTTGCATCACACCTACCTAACCCCAGTATCCTTAAAATGCTTTTCATGTGACAGGGGGGATAGATGCCCGAGATGTGGCCTAGAGAAAGCCGGCTTGCCGCACTTGGCCTGGGAGTGCTCAGCGGTCAAGCAGTTATGGGCGGAGGAGGTAGGCAGGATTAGTGCGGCCACAGGTCTTCAGGTGAGACCAGAACCCTTGAGTTGCCTACTTGCATCTGTTCAGATGCCCAAGAAAAGGACACTTCCATATATATTGTTACAATTAATGCTAGTGCTAGCTAGGCGTAGGGTGGCCACAACATGGATGGGACAGAGAGGCCCGGATGTGGTGATCTGGCTCAAGGAGGCACGAGAGTGGTCTCTAGCCGAAGAAGCACATATGAAACTTACCCGTAGGGAAAAGAAACCTCAAGCGGACCTGATGATCTGGCGCGTAATGTGCACCTCTGGGTTGACGGAGGGAGAGCCCTCCACTCAAGATACGCTTGAAAGTGGGGAAAGTGGGTCGGATGTGGCCGACTACCCTAATAATGATGGGGAGCGAGAGGCTTGGTACCAGTAATATGCAGCCTGCGGGCCATTGGTGTGTCCCATGCTTATACATCACTGTGTTATATTTAGGAATGAATAAGTACCCCTATTGTGCCTGTTTACCTCTGATGCTACCACCTGTACCAAGTATTGCAAATCACATCAACAGTATGCTTCTATATGCTGCATCATTGCCAATTTTGTTTTTGTTATTGTAAAATGAAAAAAAAGGTTAAAAAAAAAGACTAAGTACAGGCTGTGGGTTGCTGGAGAGTTAATCCAAATTAGCCTCCAGGAACTTTAGAAAGGGTAAAGGTAAAGTTATTTTATCTGAATATTTATTAACAATCTGACTCCTCCATTGAGTTGGTGTGTTAATGCATATTAAAAGAAATGTTTAATTATTTTCCTAGCTGTCTCCATTTGTGAGACACAGTAGTAGTATTTTAATCTGTATTCTGATTTTCTAAATAGATCAGCCAGGCCTGTCATACTGGAAATAGCTTTTAGGGGCTTGTCACTATGGGGACATAGTAACATAAAATGTATGCATGTCCCACTTTTAGACTCCACACACCCTACATTGTAGGCTACAGGGGCTACATTGTGTTGATTTCATAAAACTGAGGATTTTACCCGTCAAAAAGGGTTATTTTATCATGTAGCAATGCCGGGTTGAGACTGCAGCAATCAGGCTGCAATGGTAGGTCTGAAGGCATGTGCTCCTGGTCACACTTGTGAATGGCGTAATAAGTGCTGAAGTCCACAAGTGACTTTTTAAGCCATGGGTGTATTTTCCTCCCCATATACATTGGCCTTATATGAAAGTTAAATAAAATAATGAGGGATTAGCCAAGTTCTAGATGTTTTCTTTTCAGAGCACATGCACTGGTCACTGAAAAGCAGTGTCCCAGTGTTTAGAGTCTAAAAAGTAGCAATAACATTCAGTGAAAATGGGAGTGACCATGCAGAAAGCAGCATTTCGTCGCAAATTTATTTCCACATGGTACTGTTCACTGATCAAATTAGGGCACAAAATGTCTTATTCGCCTCCTAGAAAAATGTGCGATGTTTCTTGTCACTCCAGTTCATTTCTAAGTTTGGTTTATTGAAGATGAAAAATAAAGGATTCTAAAAGACAGTAATTAATAGAGGATTTTACGCTTTGGCATTTTTTTCAACTAAAACCAATTTTTTTCACAAATCAATGGCTTGATCTTGTAAAGAGGCCATTTAAAAGAAATCTGGTAATTTAATTGTTTTTGATACTGTTAGAAATATCATGAGTGATGAAAGATGTTTAAAAATTTATGTCAGGAATTAACACGTACAATTGTGTTGCTAGGCACCTCTCTGACGCTTCTTTTTGTTTAGCCCTTATTGTCTTTGCAATTTAGGAAGCTCCTAGCAGCTTTCTAGCATTCACTAGTAAGTTCAATACAATAGAAGCTGAGCACTGCTTCAAGTTAGCAAGTGATTGAAAACGTCATGGGACAAAATCTTTCCATTGACATTTTAAATTAGGAATTTGATGTGTTGCATAGTGTAGTGTGAGATCAGTTGATAACTTCTTATGATGTAATATCTGTGCGATGCAGTTTAATGCATAACATCTCCCAGATTTAGTAACTGGTGCATTTTCTTTATTAAATGTGAAAACAATATGAAAAGAAAAACAGAATTGTTCTTCTTGGTAAAACTTCCGTTACACTGTTCCACATCTGCTTAACCATACATAACTCTCCCCCTGCTTGAACCAATCTCCCACATGGCACTCTTGTTAATGACAGAGGCCCCCCCTGATGGTTCTTAACATTTAATAGTTTGCGAGTTCCCCGTTTGCCCAAACAGCCTCCTCCATTTACCTTACCTCACCGGCCTTCTAATTTTTCTTCAGAGACAGAAATCCTTTAAGCCCATTGTAGCCTGAGGCTACAAATTTACTGAGATTTAGGTTTCCAATAAGAGCGTTGAGATGAATGGCACCTTCTCATTTATGAATCAATTTTTGCCCACCGGCCTTTCACTGTTATTACTTTTTATTTTACACTCAGCAAGAAGAAGCTAAGGAATACTCTCTTACACACACACACATACACCCACCCACACACACAAACACACACACACATGCCAAAACACATATATATTTACTGAAAAAAATCTAAAGTTACAGTGGACATTATAGTTAGGCTCAGATTTCAGGAAAACCAGTGAAATTCAGCAATTATAATTACCCGAGCTAACTATAACTTACATCCCTGCAAAGCACTTCTTATGACCTCACATATTACATCACTCAAGACATGGTCAATGATGTCACTGATGACCCCACTGATGGCATCTCGAATTACATCACTGATGACACCATCCCAGGAGTGTACGTGTTTTGTAAATATTTCTGAGACTTAAAGATATATACTAAGCTACAGCATAGGTTAAATTACTATTCTTTCTACACTAGTAATTAGTGAGTAGCTGTTTGAGTGTGTGTATAGGTAAGTGAATGGGTGTGTGTAGCTATATTTGAGAGTGAATGTTTGTGCAAGTAGCTGTAAGGGGAGTGAGTAGGTGTGTGAGTAGTTGTTTGAATGTGCAAATGGGTATGTAAGCGGTTCTCTGTGTGTGTGAGTGGTTGTATGGGTGAGTGAGTGGCAATGTCAGTGTCTGTATGGTTAAGTGAATGGGTGTGTGAGAAGGTGTATTGGTGAGTGAGTGGCAGTATGAGTAGCTGTATGGGCCGGTGTGTATGTAACTCTGTGGGTGAGTGAGTGTCTCTTTCAGTTTCTGTATGGGTGACTGTGTATGTGAGTGGCTGTATGGGTGTATGAGTGGATGTGTAAGTATCTGTATGTCTATATGACTGGATGTGTGAGTGGCTGTATTGTCAGTGAGTGGGCACATGAGTGGCTGTATCAATGAGTTAGTGGGTGTGTGAGTGGAAGTATAAATGAGTGGCTGTGCAAGTGGCACTATGGATGAGTGATTGGTTGTGTGAGTACTGGTATGGGTCTGTGAATGGGTATGGGAAGGGTTGTGTGGGAATGGGAGTGGGTGTATGAGAGTTTCTATCCGGTATGAGTGGGCATGTAAGTGGTTCTGTGGATGATTTCATCAGTGATGTCATTTGGGATGTCATCAGTGATGTATTTGACAATGTCATGGGTAATGTAATATGTGAGGTCATAAGCAGTGCATTGCAGGGCCGTAAGTTATGGTTAGTTTATGTAACTTTAACTGCTGAATTTCACTGTTTTTGTACAAGTGAAACCTGAGCCAATATATTACGGCCCTGTAACCTTTGGTTTTTTAAGTGAATTTCTAATTCTAAAAGAAAGTATGTTTCCTATGTATAATGTCCCTGTAACATTTGGCTTTTTCTATAAATTTCTAAGGTTTTTTTAAATTCTATTTCCTAACTACAACAGCTCTGCAATCTTTGTTTTTTAGTGAGTTTCTAAGTTTTTTTTATTTTATTTGCTTACTGGAACCTGTGATCACGGAGAGTAGGTGTGTGAGTGGCTGTGCAGGTCAATTCATGGATGTGTGTGGCTGTACTGCTCTGTGAGTGGGTATGTGAGAAATCATTTGGGTCTGTAAGTGGATGTGTAAGTGGTTTTGTGGGTGTGTGAATGGTGCATGGATCGGTCAGTGGATGTTAGTGGCTGTGTGGATGTGAGAGTGGCAGAATGAGTGTGTGAGTGGGCATTTAAGTGTCTGTGTGGGACTGTCAGTAGCTGTGTGAGTGACTGTACTAGTCACTCCCACCCCTCCTGCCCATTTACCCTACAAGACAACACAATGTCTACCTAACTGGAGTACTTTCTTCTGGTTAATTACTAGGAACTACTTCATTGGTTAAATGTCCAGTGCATATTCTATATTACATCTGCGCAATGGACCAGGAGCAAATATCTTCAGTGACCTTGTGTGCATTTTGACAATGTAATTGTTCCTTGTGCATCTTTATCCATGAATCTGTGATTAGAGCCGATACACCTTTTTTGGTATTTGTGCGCTCTATAAATTGTTATAACATAACATAATATGAATTCTCCTATGGAGAAGACAGCAAGACTATAACGTGCTGATTTTGCTTCTTTGTTTCGTTAAGATGTCCTCATATACCACAGCATTAAGAATGTGTGTCACCAGCACCCTGTTGATTTTCACCTCCTGTATTGTGAAGCCACCCATCTACTCTCTCATCAACCTTCCCCCAAACCCCTCGTGTGAGTGCCTCACTCAGGTCACTTGCAGTCCTACTGTGAGGACAGAGGGTATTATAGAGGGGGCATGAAGAAGATATCCAGATCTCAACAGGGTATGGGACAAGGAGTGCACTTGGACTGCCCAATTTCTCATCCCACCTCTCCTGGGAAGGAACATGGTCAAAAAATTGAGGAGAACCTGTGATAAACTGGCAGGTGTTGTATCCCTCTATGGCATCCCAGGACCACCTTACATGGATACCCACTGTATGTCCTCCACTGAGCATCCCAGATCAGAAGCGTAGCTAGAAGTAACTGTGGCGTAAACAAATATCAGAGAAATTGTAACATTTGCCACTAAAGCCTACATTTTCCTTTAATGGCTCTGGCCTCCTCTTCTGATTGACAGTGGATATCAGAGTCACTTATAGCACTAGGGTGATGGCCCCACACTTGTGCTCTATTCTGCAGTTGTGCCTCCTGCTGCATATCTTGGTGGGAAATGGGGATATCAGGCACAGGTGAGGTTAAAAGGGGCTAGTGGCCTCCAGTCCAGGCAGTGTATTGTCCCGCATGGTGGGATAGCAGGGGTGCTCTTAGTGCTGGGGTGATGTCCTGCCCCCTTGTGCTCCGTTCTGCAGTCTCACCTCCTGATGCATATCCTGGTGGAAAATGGGGTCCCCAAGCACAGATGAGGTCAAAAGAGGATAGTAACAATGGGGTAGAAGAGGTGCTTTTAGTGCTGGGGAGATGGCCCGCCCCTTGGGCTCCATTTCGGATGCAGCTTCAAATTAACTTTAAAGAATTGGAAGGCTTTTACTTAAGTCTTCTTTTAAAAATCGTCCACTAAAAACCATCCTCCTCAATTTTTATGATAGCCCAGGGGGGCTGGTATTCCCAGGGGGGTTCATTGTTGCTCCCATATATTGTTTAAGTTACATCATGGGGAGATGGCGGATCCCTGGGCACAATGCGCCTTAGGAGGGGGACCCATACCCATCTGTATAAATATATATGTATATATACATGCATATATTTGTGTTTTATATATATATATATATATATATATATATATACATATACATATACATATACATATACATCTTATAGAAGAGTGAACATTCACAAAAGATTATAATAAATGATGTACTAAGTAAACATCTGACACCAGTTTACGTGTTACATGCAAACACATTGAGTACGTCATACATGCATCTTCTCACATTATACTTCTAAGTTTCGTATTCTTTCCTTATGTAATGCCATTTCTCGCTCTGCCTTTTAGAGCCCCCCAGCAGGGTCTTTTTCAGTTGCATCATTATTATCCTGCACATCCACGCATGAGGAAAATGCTTTTGTGTTTGCAACAGGCTGCTTAGATAAATAATCAACATGTTCACTGATGTGTAGGACAATACAACATGGACTGTGTGACTCAAATAACAGTGGTAGATTTTCCAAGCGAAGCAGACAGGTATGAAGAAGGGAGAGGACAACGACCTTCCTTCAAGCCAATCAAATCCTGTGTCTGCTAGATTGATGATTACAGGTTTTGCCAGGAAACCCCACACAAATGCCAATTTCCTCATTCAAATTTTGCCTAGAAATACCTGGCGTGAAAGTGAATGAGGTAAAGTGCTCCGAATTAAGTTTTAAAAATTCTTGAAATTGGCGTGCAAACGATTCTCACTGTCTGTTGGGTTGGTTATAATTTCACACAGTCCTTTTGACGCTAATCACATGATTCATCACTAATAAATATTTAGAGAAATAAGGGATAGTTATAGTTACTTTAGTTATCACATTTTAGTTGTATTCTGGGATCTTCAGAACAGTAATTTACGTAACCATTCATATCTCAACCATGCAATGCTGAGTAACTAAACAGGTGAATTACACCACCGATCTGCAGCTCTGTCTTCCTTCTTCTCTCCCTCTCTTTTCTGTTGCAATCTTAAGCACAGGAACTCTTCTGAGACTAATTTGATGTGCTTGCTCTTGCTTCGACTACTGACTTCTTTCAACACTGAGTACGCTAGCATTACATTTCATGCTTTAATATGCATTCAGTGAGCTTTGATATGCAAACTGCTAATGGGATCCTAGATAATTTTATGTGCAAATGTGACAACAGCTCAGCGGGGAGGTCTGTTTTTTTCTAGTCATACAATGCCAGTGAAATTAAAACCAGTGAAGTAAATTTGATCTGTACTATGGGAGCAAACTGCTGTGGTGAGTTCCAAGCATTCACACCGATGGCTCCCAGGTGATGGGGCACAAGATCATTTAGAAATAAAACAATAAAAGGTATAAATGTTCTACAACTTCCTGGGCACAATGGACCACGCCCGACTTATGATATAAAAAATCTCTATTTCAGCATTTTCTCTGAAGAGAAACAGGACTCTCCAAAGTTTCTAAAATACAAATGGAGTGAAGTTTCTAATATATACTAGATAGAGTACAAATCACAGATAAACTGTTAATAACTGCTGTAATATAAAATCTTTTCTTGTGAGGAACGTTCCATTCATTCAATGTTTGGAATAAAATGATAAATAGTGCCAAAATGAAAAATGGAAGAAATTTGGAATGATTTTCCAGCTTCTCTATGCGTGGAAGCCAGTAAACCGAAGACTAGACTTTCAACCCTTCAGATAGATGTCTGTGCAGTCTTATGCAGTGTTTGTCTGCTTGGCTGCAGCAAACATTCTTAAATTCCCCTCACATGTGGTGAATTAACATAGCCTGCTTGTTATATCTGTCCTATTTCCAGAGGGATCAACCCGACAATTGTTTGGACAGGATGTAAATAACCAATGCTCAAGAATCCTCTAGCATTTAGGGTTTTATGTTCCCTGGCTGAAAGGGTAGGAGATGCAAGAATAAATACAATAGGCCACTGTAGGAAGCTTGCTCTGTATATACCATACTAAAATGAGGTATAGTGTGCACAGAGTCCAGTGATACCCCAAAGTAAAAAGGTACTTTGCAGATTACTTTATAGATTATCTTTTCTACTCAGTGTGATATGCCTAGATATCACACTGGCACATTTTCTAGAGAAAGGGTAAGTAAAGCAGTTTTTAGATATTTGTACTTTTCCAAGTATTCATACAAAACCAACTCCACCCTCCACAACAATTATCAAGAAAAACAGTCACTGCAATCCTATCGGTTTACAGGTAAGTGGTTATTTGTGGGAGTCAGTATTTCCCCAGGGTCAAGGTTGCACCCTTGAATAATCCTCAGCGGCACTAGGGCAGCCGGGCGCAGAATGCTGAGCCCCAATGTTATCCAATGGGGTAGGGGGCCTCCAGTTGGTGGCTGCTCGCGAGCAGGCCACATGGTTGCGGGAGCAAAGCTCCTGGTGTTAGGCTCAGGGCAAAGGGGGATCCAAGTTGTCACCCAAAGTACATCCACAACTGTGCAGGGGCAGCTGGGTGCAGTATTGGCAGGTGCCCAGTTGATATCAATAGGGATTTTCCATTTGCAACAAAGACTGCAGGCTCAGGGACGAAAATCTTCTGAAGGAGACCACCGGTTAGAGAGGTAGGCTGGGATGCCTGGGGATGCTGAGATACTGTCGGTCGGGCCACCCAAGGTCGAGGGACGTCAGCTGCAGGGGTGTCTTTAGGCATTGGGGTTTCTTCCCAGCTCTAGTCGTGCTTGTGGGTATCCTCCAGAAAGAGACTGCAGGCGTCGTTTGGAGAGTTGAGACAGGTCAGAGATCACAAGATCTCAGGTCAGGATTGCTTGGGAGACCTCCTCGTGGTGTTGAGCCACTCAAACTCAGGCCGCAGGGTGGTGGTGCAGAGTGGTGCGGACTCGTAGTTTTGGCTTGGGCCAGAGTCTGTTGGTGAGCAAATCCGGTGCTCATGGGAGACAGTGTTTTGCTTGGAAGGCAGGGCAGGTCCTCAGGGTCCTTGAAGTTGCTGGCTGCAGGACACACCAGGATTTTTCTGGAGCAGGTTCGAGGTGGGGACAGGCACAGGCCGGTAGGGCTGGGACCAAGTCATTGAGCATCCTCCTTTTCATTGTGTCAGAAAAGATTATTTGGTCCTTCTTCATTTTTTCTTCTGGTCAGTTCTTATCTGAGGAGGTAAGGTTCGGGATGGCCCTAAATATTAGATTTAGGGGTGTTACAAGTAAGTAGCGGTTGAGACCAATGGGTTTGTATAAACAAACGCTGACCTCCTTAGAATGTTTTTTTTTTCTTAAAAGAAATCCACCACACTATGTTGGCTTTGTGCATGTTACCATTCCAAAACGGCAGACAGCTATTTCAGAATGGAAACTTCAAAATCAAAAAAACGTTTTTGGGCACGGCAATGCAAAGAAGCATTGAAAAAGCCAACTTGCCTTTTAAAGGTACACGATATTGCTTTTGCCAATGCTTTTTTTTCTATTGTCTGACACATTTTATAATTTAATCCTGTGAACGTGATTGCTTCTGCAACTCCATTACTGCCACTTCCTGGGAGTCTGCCAGCTTCCTCTGAGCTGTGCATGGATTGATTTGATTTGATTTGATTTATGGTTTTGTAAAGCGCACATATGGCCATGGGCGTCTTGGCGCTGGAGGTACGGAAAGACTGGTGTGGCAGTGAGAAACCGGCTAACCAGATGTGAACAACCATGTTTTTACCAATTTCCTGAGAGTAAGCAGGGAAGTGCTGTTTTTGATTGCAAGTGGGAGCAGGTTCCAGTCTTTAGCTGCGTGTAGCAGGAAGCTTCTTCCTCCCCACCTAACCTGTTTGAAACGGGGGATCTGGATCAATTTTGCCTGGCTGGAACGTAATTTCCTGGGTGGCTCATAAAATTTGCGGGACGTTCTTAAGAACTGAGAGCCAGAGCCATGAAGGGCTTTGTATGCTAGACAAACAGATTTAAATGTAATTCTTTTTACCACGGGGAGCTAATGTAGGGCACTTAGATGATGAGCAATAGGTTCAGACCTGGGAATGTCCAGTACCAGTCTTGCTGCTGCATTTGCAGGCGTTATAGTTTAGCTAAGTGCTGGGCTTGCATCCCGGCGTACAGGGCATTCCCATAGTCTAACCTCAACAGAGCCAGCGTCGTGACTACCGTTTTGCGGGAGTCAATGGGAATGTATGGCAGGAGCTTCCTAATCATTTTCAGGATATACCACATGGTGGATATTAGTTAGTCTGGGCGTCAAAGGTTAATCTATTGTCAAGTGTCATACCCACATTTTTCACTTTGTTAACTGGGGATGGGCAGTTGCTGAGACTAGCTGGCCACCATTCCGGGGACCAGACTTCCGTACTTGCTCCTAGTATCATGACCTCACTTTTGTCACCATTCAATGGAGAGGGGTGTTACATGTTGTGCATGAATGATTGCTCTGAATTTGCCTCCTAAAAGTGGTGATAATTTAATGGCCTTGACATTGTTGGTTGTTCAACTTCTTATCAGCTGGGCAGGTGGTTTTCTTCTGTAAAGGACTCAACAGGAGTTCCACTTCCATATACCACCAAGACGCCTCCGGGCATTCATGCGCTTTATAAGTTGCAACATTCATTCATTCATCCACTAAGGACTGTTCATACTTTAGAGTTTGGGAAGAAGTTATTTCGTCCACCATGACATGAAACAACATCTCACCTATCGGCAAGTTCTGTTGTCGGATGCTAGAGGAGGTTCATATTTATTCATCTCATAAACTAAACGCGTGCATACTATCTTTGTGGGTATTATAACGATAATAACAAATAGATATTATAAAGGTGGTTTTGTTTGTATTGAAAATATGATTACATTGCGCTTATAAATGAAAGAACTCGTATACTCTGTAATACTTTTGGTTTTTCCTGTTCACACTATTTTTCTGACACCATGTCCTCTTCTGTTTGAACATCTGATGTAAAAATGGAACATCAGACATTGGCAATTAAGGCCTCTGGTCTGTGTCTCCAGACACAGCAGGACACAAGCGTCTCAGGGCCAAGTGTGCGACTGGAAACAATTGTTTGCTCCCGCTTCATTAAACCGAGTCACACCTTGAGAATTCAAGTTTCTGCTTAAGGATGATTCAGGATGACTTTAACAACCACAGCTAGAGTCTGCTTAGCAAGAAAGTAATGGAACAACCTGTGCACCTCTGACTTGAAAATTCATTATTTCTAGAAGCTAATGAAATGGGCCTACTTCAGTAAGATAATCAGAATTTCTTCCTGATGTCTTTTTGATTCCTGCCTCAGCACTACATCGAAATAATTTTGCGACTTTTTTTTAAAACAGTGAAAATAATTAAATCAGTTCTGTTTAAGCTCTGCTTTTTTTTGTTTTTTGTTTTTTTTAGAGTACACATCTCATTTACTGGATCTATTGTCAAAGACATGAAGTCTGAGCAAAACTATGCAGGTCGTCAGCGCTGAAGAAGCATGCAAAAATAATTCTAGTAAACTCTGAATTCAGCACAGAAACCTCAGATCACAGTCTGAAACGTAGAGCTCTCTTGAGAAACCAAAGCATTGTCAAGGCTTGGCTGCGTAAAAAAGAGAAGGACTCAGAGATGGATTAACAACAAACTCTCTTTGGTGCTCCCACCATGCGGTGGTGGCATAATCAACAGGGGCCTCGGGAAGCCGCAGGAAGAAAATGGCGTGCGCTGCTGGGGGTTGAAAGAGCCATGCAAGGAAACTATCAGACAAAGAAAAATGTTAGAATAAACCATCTTGGAAATATGTTGCATAAATAGTTTTTAAACTGCTGACTATCAAGCTAAAGAAGTACTGGGCCTGATATATGACAAATCATTTTCAGTCTTGCAAAGGCAGAGCTGACCGGGGACAAGGTCTTTTGGGGCTTTACGTGGGATGAAAAAGTGGCGGGGTCTTTAAAAGGGGCGTGGGCTCTGTAATTAAAGGCGTGTCTTAAGCACATAAACATAGGGGCATATTATCAACAATTAGCGATATTTATCGCTAAATAAGCTTAGTAACATTTTTTTATCGCCGCGCATCGCCGGATTTTATCGCAGAGATAACGTGCTATTAGCAACGTTTATCTCCAATGCGATAATAGCGGCGAAATGTGTGGCATTAACATCAATAGGGTTAACCTGAATATCCAACTCCCATTGGATATACAGGTTAAGAAGTGGTCTGAGCAGGCATTAGTTTTCAGCGATATTCGCGCTTAGCGCAAATATTTTCATCGCTACGCCTGCATTGATAATAGGCGATGGCGATGTTAGGGACTGCTTTCAGTCTCTAACAGGTTGGGTACGCCCACTTTGCATGTCATTAGCGATAAATATCGCTGACATGCAAAGCGGGCCCCAAACCGCACGCTATCACCTAAAAGCTGTCGCTAACTGATGTTAGCGACAGCTTGCTAATAGGGCGATGAAATTATCGCCGCTTTGCGGCCAACAGCGGCGATCATTTTATTTTGTCTGCCTTGGTAATATGCCCCTAAATTCTTGTGATTTCCATAGTGTGCCACCTGACCCGTATGTACTTCCTCGCATCTTCTTCACATCACCACCTGAAACACATAACACACCCACTCACCTATAAGCACTACATTTTCGTTTTCTTTCACCTTTTCAATATTTTGCCAACTGTTTTCCTCCTTCACACACATTTGTACGGAATCACAATTGCAACTGGAATATGTGACAGTTGCTGTGTGCGCTCTGCAGAGAGGCCAACGATAGGATGACCATGTATTCTGAACATGAAACACACAACAGGTGGTAGGAGGAATGCATTCAATTTATCTAAACACTGGCAATCACTCAGGGTGGCATCCCAACTGACCATTTCTTTTGCTCACCAGGCCACCTCACCTTTATTGTGTTTCATGGATTTTGAACACCTTTTTGAACCACTGACAGGCGCCATGAGTAACTCACACCTGGTATCAGCCTCAACTCCAAAGCTCTCAATGATGGTCAGTATAAACACCCGGAGGTGGCATAGTTCAAGGTATACACTATTCAAGAGTTATATGCTACACAACAAAAAATACGGAAACTCAACACCCTGGAAATAGCCAGCACTGTTAAGGAATGCAATATTAGGTCAAATGTGTGAAATATAAACAAGACCTATATTGCTGACGTGCTTTACCTTGATGCTTTTTACATTAATTGTTCAGGGATTGACCAGTGTTTTTGCTGGTAAGGTTAAAGACATGAATATAGGACCAATAGAGACTCGTTTCAATGTCCCTTTCCAATAACAATCGGCCCGCTGAAAGCCCTAATGTCTCTGTGACTGACAATGTTAGCATTGCATTTAAAATCCCTGGGAAGGGGGACACAATAGGATGCTCCTCCTCTCTATTGTCAGTTCATAAACATTGGCAAAGTAAAAGGTGTCCATGAGGATCAGTGTCCACACTGAAAGTCGGAGCTGTGGGCATTGAAGGGATGAAACTGCAGTCCCAGGGAAAGTGCATGCAAATCTGGGGCTGTAATATGTAAAGGCCGCACTATCCCTATTTGCAGGTTAGCTCGCCTAATTTAGGTGCACCATGGGCAAACAGGATAGTCCACCCTATTACATATAAAGCACTACCCCAGGGCAGATATCAATTTGGGGCTGCCCAGGGCGTAGTGCATCACTGAAATGCAGAGTGGCAGTTTAAAAGTTTAAGGAAGCCGCTCTGTCTTTTGTAGTGCAAGTAGCAATTCAAAGGGGAATAAAGAAACCGATTCAAGGGGGTGCAGAGAGAAACTGTACCCACCTGCCAGGCCCGGACTGGCCATAGCGGGCACCGGGCAATCCCCCGGTGCGCCGCACGGGTGGGGGCCGGTTTTGGGCCCCTGCGGGCCGATTTTGTTAAAGGGACGTTTTTGCAAAATCGGCCCTGTAACAAAACTGGCCGAAAACCGGCCCTGGCAAAGAGGTCGGGGGGAGGGGGGAACTTCCGAGCTCTTTGCCAGGACCGGTTTTGGTTCTCAGTCTGGCCCTGCCACCTGCTAGGGGAAAACTGAGGTGTCTATTGAGCCCCTGAAACCCTCGATAGGGCTGCATTCAGAGGTGCACTGACTATGTGCTACAGCAGCGGTCAGTGCAGGTTGGCGGGTGGGGCGGGGCAGGGCAGTGAGAGTCGACAGAAGGCAAAATGGGAGAAAATAAATAAATCCTACTCTGACTTCTGTCAATATCCCCCCCCCCCCTGCCTCACCGCACTGTGCTTCCCTGCACGGACCCCTGCTGGTGTGTTTCATCTTTGTGCCACAGAGTCAGTGCTCCTCCTAATGCCCTCTTTGCCTCTGTCCATACTGCGGTGCAGGTGCAGAACCAAAGTATTTGGCTCATTTGCATGTGGCCAGGCCCACTTGCATAATGAGTGCATGCCCCATAAGCTAGTGCTGGTGCCATATATGGAATGGTGCTATCCCTAGTACAGAAGAGGATTCACAAGCGCCTACCATCCCTTCTATAAGACCAAACTGCCCTGGAGTGCTGAAAGCGGGTGCCCAAGCTTGTCACTTTGCCGGAGCACTTTGTGCAATACTGCTTCTAGTATACACTTAGTGGTGTGCATATTTGTAGGTCCTTAGATGGAGAGGGGGTTGCACTGCTGGCAATTTGCAAATGTGAAGGCAGATATTAAGGTTTACTGCCCAGTGCAAGCCTCAGTCTCTGGAATTACAGCTGTTCACAATCAGTCACAAAATACATCATTCCTCATGAATATTAAAGTCGCAGGATTACTGTAAGTGCTTTCAAATAGCTTTTTAGTGCTGTGCTGGATTGAAAAAAACATGCAAAGATAGGCCTGGGTCACATTGTCGACTTTTCTAAAAGAGCAATATAACCCAGCAAATAATGCATCTTCCCCATAGATATGCTACAACAAATGAGTAAAGTATACCAAGAAAAGCATGTGATACTTGGCAGAACCCATGACTTTCTATAAAGGAAACATAGGCTGTGTTCTCTGCCTCTAGACAATGCCTTGAGAAATATTAAAATATTCTGACAGTTGCTTTTGTTTTTTGCTTTTTTTCATCACAGCAATGACTTGAAAATGAGCGTATTCAGCTTGTAAATCTATTTTGCATCAAAATAGGAACGGAACATATTTTGCAGCCATAACACCGTAATCAAAAACAGTAGTCACAATAAAAGGAGACAAGCAACTAAAGTTCTTGGATCCTCATGTCTTTCATCTAAAAAAACAATGGCAGACATTGAACATCCTATTCAGAAATCTTTTCTAGAAATAAGTGCTTCTTACGCTCAAGACTTATCAGAACTTAGGGGCATATCATCAAGGCGGCGCTATGAAATATTGCCGCTTTTGTGTCCGTTTTCGGGTGAAAAGCGGCGATAATTTCACTGCCTTATCAGCAAAGACACACTATCGCGTGTTTTGCTGACTTAGCGCCCCTTGCAACAATGCCCAGCTTTGCATCGCTAATAAGATGCAAAATGGGCGTAACACAGAGATATTTCCAGGAAAATGTCGCTAAGCGACATTACTCCTATTATCAACCTGCACGCTAACCTGTGCAGCAATGATAAAAGGAGCGCTAACCGCGCTCATCACAGGTTTCTTTACCCCTGCTTTTCCTTTGACTAAACAATGTTAGCCAATGGTTGGTGGATTATAAGGCTGAGACCACCCAGCCCTATCAACAAGGTAACCCCTGTCCCTGTGCGTTTATCGTTGGATTTTCTGCGATAATCGCACCTTTTTGCTGGTTTATTTATCGCAATCAATATAAGCATTGCTGATAGCACGCTATCTTGGCGATATAAACCAGCGATAGCCGTCAATAATTATCCTAGCGCTAAGTGCGCTTAGCGAAAATTATCGCCGGTTGTTGCTGATATGCCACGGAATGTTTAAAAGATGTGATTCTCACAGAAAAATCATAGCTTGTGTACACATAGCTTGGATGTGACTAACAAACCAGTTTTTTTCACATGATGAAACGAAATAATTACTGTTGCTCATCAATATTGTATTCAAATATTGCACAATTTACTAATTAGTGGGATTCATGAGTGTGAGTTTGAATTTTCCACCCTGGATGTTGACTTTTGCTTTGGCCATTCCATTCCATCACTTCCCTTCCCTTTGTTGCAGTGAGTTGGCACAGACGTCAACAACCAGATTGACTGTTCACTGGCATGACATCCCAGCAATGAACTATTGGGAACACATTGTACTGTTCCAGATCAAAAATTTGTATGGAAGCCCTACATCACAGACCTGTAAGAATGTAGCACCCATATTCTACACAGCTACTCCAACCATTCCTCCATAGCATGGCACAAGCTCAGATACCAAATTAAACAAAGCGTGTACTTCTCTCAAAAGCTGTAACTTTAAACCTCTATGCCAATACATAACTGAGGGGTGTAAGAGGGGCCTATCTGCCAGTCATTGTAGTCAATATATTTTTCATACCAGACGACAATATTCAGCGTTTTGTCAGGCTACCAGAATGCAGGTTCTGTACTGCTAAGAGCAAGGGCTAACATAGATGTGGTGGGTGTAAGCCTTAATGAATGAGGAGTCACTCACAGTGGTTGGCAGACTACAGCATCATGACTGCTATTGTTTAGCATGGCCCTGAGTCCTAATAGACTGCTAGATCAAGGGCAACACCAGTGTTTGGTGGTGCTCCTGCGTTGCACAGAGGTATATAAAAGGGCCAAGGGAGGGGGTTAACAGCCCAGTCTCCGTGCAGAAAAAGTGATTTTTTTTCTCACAAAACAGCTGATACTAGTGTGATGTGCATCGTATAGGTCTCACTTGGAAATTAGGAATCCAATGGAAGATTTGGATGTGTGGTGCCTCTGTACCATGGATGAAACTCGCATAATTTGACGGATATTAAGCAAAATGCCCAGAATGGTCACAGAATTATGCTTCATTACACAACATTCCTGCCCTGAATGTTGTCCTGTTATTAGCACAAAAGTCTTCCTGATGTCCATTGTGGATGCGAGGACGCATCTTGCACAACAAACAAGCAGACAGTTGTGCACAAAACGAGCAACGTCCTCCGGCTTTGAGTCCATTGTCATTGCCTCCATGTTCCTGTGATACTGACAGGCATACTGTAAGTGAAATAGAATATTTCCAAGATAACTTATTTTGAACGTGCAGGTAGCAATTCTTCACCATGAAGGCCATTCATTCTGCAGCCTCTTGTCAAATGCAGAAACGTCTAAGAGACATCTACAGAAGGATAAACAGCCGTCTCTAGAATTCAAGACAGGAGGCATGCCTGCCCTTTACCTTTTACTAGTATGAGCTGAAGTGTGCTAACTTCATATTGTATATCTTATATTTCAGTGAGATGTTCTTCTGTTACTAATGGAATGATTACCTACTGAGGATCTATGTTAAGTACACATAGCCAAGGTTTTTTAAATACTTCAAAATGTATCACCCTACAATATGTATTCTGCATTAGACCATCCTATTGTGATTAAACTAAAGCTCAGTCATTATTCCATACCCAGTGACAATTTTAGCATAATACTTGCTTTGCGCCACACAAACCTATTTTCTTTTTTTATCATAGAATCAGTCTTTCAACTTCTTTCTATAATGAGTGTGCTAGCAGACAGCCATTGCATATTATTATTATTATTATTATGCGTTCTTATATAGCGCTCGATTACCCGTAGGCATTTCGGCGCTTGCCTTGGGAACCTGTCCTAGCTTTTTTTCCCTGTGAGATACCCGAACTGGGCATCCCCAAGGTGAAAGCCAGGCATCCCGCCGAGGGGCCGTAGTGGAGATTAAGCAAGCTAATGCCCAGAGCTGCAGAGTGTGAACCGTGACTCGAGTAGGCACCGAAACGAGAATTATCGAGTCCGTGGATATTTGGGCTCAAGACCCTGCCGCGTCGGGAATTGAACCCTGGTCCCGGGTCTGACCTCTGCTTCAGGGTCTGCCTCCTCTAACCAGTGAGCCACACTTCTCCATATTCAGGAACTGCCACTCCCCTTCCACAAGGGTTGCACCTTGCCCCACCTGGCAGAAAAAAATCTGCAGGAGTAGACACTCTAGAGATGTCAGTTGAGATCTAACATTTTTTCTGGCTCAGAAGGCAGAGGTCTGTATACACACTGACGGTGTAACTCAGACATTCGCAGGGGTCTGTTAAATAAAGAGGTAGTTGACCATCGAGCAAAATTGTTTTGTTAAGTTCAGGTAGGATTGGTTAATTCACCTCACAATGCTTTAAAACATAAAGATCAGAAAGAACAAACCTGACACTAAAATACAATATGTACTTGTCTGTCAACCAACACCATATATGTTGGTTTTAAGTCAACAGCTCAAATCAAATAGTTAGAAAGACAAGTTTCTGGAAATATTTTAAATCCTCTAGTTTGAAAGCACATAGCTTTAGCATAGGAGTCTGAAAAAAGTTTAAAAAAAGGTGAATTGTTAGCTTAGGTGCAGGGCCCAATGTAAGAGTTATAATAAAGATAAGACTGAGTGACATATTTAGTGGTTAGGGTTACTGCTGGGTTCATCATCAGGGTTAATTCTCGGACAAGGGTTCAGTCCCTTAATACATGAATGGGTATTTTTAAGAACAAAATGTGGAATTTCAAAAATAAAAAAGTATTTTTTATCTTTTGAAGTGTTGGCCCTGACATCCTTGGCGTGGTTTCCCTCCAAACTTTTTTCATTCCAGCCTCCTATTTTGCTGACTTAGTTTTTGCTGGTGTGAGGACTCTGCATACTTTACCACTGCTAACCAGTGCTAAAGTGCTTCTGCTCTCTCCCTTAAGCATTGTGGAACTGGCCTATACCCAATTAGCACATTTAATTTACTTGTAAGTCACTAGTCAAGTGGTACTACCTGTACCCAGGGCCTGTAAATGTAATGCTACTAGTGGGCCTACTGCACTGATTGTGCCACCCAATTAAGTAACCCTTTAAACATGTCTCAGCCCTGCCAATGCAGGTCGTGTCTGCAGTTTTAAACTGACATTTTGACCTGGTTAAATAAACCTTCCTTTTTAAAACATATGTCACCCTTAGGGTTGGCTCTGAACAGCCCAAGAGGCAGACTGAAATGTATTTAAAAATTTGGACTTGTGCTTTTAAGTGTAAACTGCCCTGGTAGTGAAAAACTCCTACATTAGTTTTTCGCTATGGCAAGGCCTACCTCTCCCATAGGATACATTGGGTTACCTTATTGCATTTATTAAGTGATAACTTTCAATGAGAAGTTGGTAGAAAGTTTGAGTTTGGTGTTTAAAGAATTTAATTAAAAGCCCTTTTTAATGTTAAATTCGTAGTTTTAGTCACAACAGTGAAAATGCTACTTTTAGAAAGTTAGTATCTTCTTGTCCTAACCATTTGGTGCCTGCAGCCTGTTCCTGAGTCACATCACTGGGTGGAACTGGCAGTAGGTCTTTGTGTATTGCTCCCAGACAGTGAAACAACGGGTAGATAGGTGTTGGCAGGGTAGATAGGTGTTGGCAGGGTAAGCCACTTTGTGCTGATGAGGGGAAGGAGCTGATACCTACCATACTTGCACATCACAAGGGGTCTGCCTGAGTGCTCTCACAAAGGGTTTGCACTTTCGTTTGTGACCCCGTTTGGTGGAACTCACCAAAACCCTCTCCTGCTTCAAAGTGGGCACTTGGTATAAATATTGAACTCTTAGACTCAACTCTTGAGTATACATCTGGTCCTGTGGGGAAATTCAGAGGAAGGACTGTTGTACTGCCCTGCTGTAAGGGGTGCCACTCTGCTGCCTTGCTGCACTGCTGCGTGAGCAAAGGACTTGAACCCAGTACCACCAGAGTGACTCCAAGGGATAGTTTGCTTGCCTCCTGGCCAGAGCCTCGGGGACAGAAGGCTCACACCATTTTGAACCCATCACTTGGACTCTGCCTCTGGTAAGTCCTACCCTTCCAAATGGTGCTACCCCAGTCCTGGACCCCTGGAAGAGGCATGAAGGTGCTCAGACAACTTAACTGTGGTTCCAGCAGAACCATTGCATCAGAGTCACAGTACGATGCATCGCTGACCAGAGAACTCCACATCAGGGCTACTGCGTGACACATAGGCTTTCCAGACTTCACATCAGAACCACTCACTGTTTGGTCCAACTCCAGCACTGGACTTAGCATCACTGCCTGATGCATCCGTGGCACAGGCCTATGGATCGCAAGTCCCTCGCTGACGGCATCCGTGACGACGACGCAGGACTCCACATCGCAACTTCTTTGGAACCAGCTGGTGTGCAACATATCTTGATGGAGGACTCCGCATTGCAAGCCCCTTATCGACGGTATCCTTGACGATGATGCAGGCCCTCACATGGCAGCTTCGCAGCTCCTAGGAATCACCACCGCACAACGCATCCTTGATGTGAGACTCCACAATGCTCTGTAACCAGGATGTAAGGTACTTTTGTTCAGTGGGCCTAACTGGGTCCCTGGAGCTGGCTGCACACCATTGTGGTTGGCTTGAACTTGTGACTTTATCCGGCATGACCACATACCGCTTGGCACTTAGTGCTTTATGATAATATATTCACTTAAACGTTTAGAATTGAAAATCACTTGTTCTACCGATTGGATTTTTGTTGCTTTGGTCTTAAATTATTTAATAAATTTATGTTACTAGATTGGTGAGGGCTTTTCCTAGTTTTGTGTTTCACTTTATTATTGTTTGAAGTGCTGCATAAATACTTTAAACGTTGTCTCTAAGTTAAGCCTGAATGCTCTGTGACTAGCTACTAGAGGGTTGAGCACAGGCTAATTTGGGGTTTGCTTGTAACTTCGGCCTGACAAGAATTGTGGTTTCTGCTTGAGCAAGGCTTCAACCCTCCCCCCAACCAGTAACTCAATTTCCTACATGAAGTACTTGATAATCTCATAGCCTGCTTGTTTTTCCAGCTACTTTTATCACTTTCTGGTTCTCACTTTTGACTTTTCAGGCTATAAATTCCAAGCTTCCAAATTAAATCCATTCAGCGGTACATAACTATGCACACGTGCAATAAGAGTTTGTGCTGCTCCCCGAAGCGCTGATTGTGTCTATATTTATGATTCACGGTCCATCCTACGCCTAAGAACTACATTGAAATATATTTAACTTTTTAAAAGCAAATTAAGGCAATTCTCTTAAAAGACTGAAATTGCCTCGGTGAAAAAAACACAGCAATAAGTAACAATTTAAGGCGCTGATGTTACCAACAACAATGAGCAAAACTGCTCGCATATTAAACAGAAACTTTAACAAGGATAAAAAACGAATGTTGGCAACATTGAAATAACTTGCCTAATGGAATAATTGATAAGAACATGCACGCACACAAGCTTAGACTTGTCTCACACATGACACATTATTGAAATTGAATCCACTGAGTGTATTATAGTTCATAAAATATCAACCATAGGGGGAGAGTAGAGCGAAATGTGCTTATCTGTCCTTTTAGGAACTGAACATTGTCTCAAGGGAGAAAGTAATTTGGTCAGGTAATACTCCACCTTACACTGCAGGTCTGACATCGCTTTGATTAGTACGGTCTATCTACATAACCTCCATGCTAAATAGGCATAATGGTAAGCCAAGTGCTTTATAATTGGAAGATTATCCCTGTGCTTGTCTTGCTGCTCTTTGCTGGCATGCTCTAAAACCTGCAAAGTGTGCATATTATTTTCTTTGCTTTTTTCAAAGGCAATGGCAAGGGATATGCTTCTGCCTCTAGGTGGTCACCAATTAAATTATTACATTTTGCCAATGTCTGGAATATTTAATTATAAACAATTGAAACACGCTGTTTTGCTCAAATGAGCGGAAAACAAATTACTGCACACTGTCCCCATCATTAAAAGAAACAATTTTCTTACTGTATCAAAAGCACTCTATTGCTACCTCATACAGTCTGTTTAAGAACAATTCTGAACAAGTCTGACAAAATTGACATATTTTTGGCAGTATTCCCTTGGTAGAATTATTTACCAGGTGCAGTAAATAGCTTCTATGACTGTTTCTTCACTTATCGTTATTCAACAAAATCCCCAGAAGTTCAGGCTGACCTGATGGAGCGTGTGCCAGCTCCAGGGACACAGGCTTGCTGAACAAAGTACCTTAAATTCTGGTTTGCAGAGAGTTGCGAGGATCCACATCAAAGATGCGTTGCACAGCTGAAGCAATGCATTGGTTCTGAGATGAGGCAAGGCAGTGATGCGCGGTCCTGAGTCATTGTTGAGGATCCCATCAACGAGGGCTTGTGATGGGAAATCTGGAGTGAAGGATGGTTTGCACAGTCGAGAGATTGCGTTGGTTTTGAGGAGCTGCAAGGCTGCAATTCAAAGTTCATTATCCTCATCGAGGCGCCCGTCCACAAGGGAGTCAAGGGCCTGTGTCCAGGATGCGTCATGCAGAAGCAGTTACATAGAGTTATGGACTGCTGAGGTGATGAGGGTCTATGTGATGGATCCAATCCACGCAGCAGCAGAGATGCATCAGTTCTATTTGGGGATGTGCCGCACAGCAGAGGAGATGCATTGGTTCCTGTGTATCCACAGAGCACCTTAAACCCATTTCCAAATGTCCAGGACTGGGGTGGCATCACTTGACATGGTAGACCCACAGATGCAGATCCAGGAGCAACGTTTTTAGAAGCTTGTTAAACCTCTGAGGCTTCAGATCCCTAGGCCTGGCAACTAGCTCTTGGAGTCAAGATGGGGTAGTGGTTTCAATAGATGCAGGTCCAGTCCTTCTAATCCAGGGAAGTCGACAGATGGCAGGAGGTCCGCACATCAGGGAAGCAGTCCTTCATAGCAGCAGTCTAGCAGTGTGGCAATCCTTTCAGCAGCATAGCGGTCCTTCTTCCTGGCAGAGTATCCACATGTCCAGAAGTGTACTTAAGAGTTGGTGTCTGAGGTTCAGTATTTACACCCAGTTGTGCCTTTGAAAAGAGAAGACGTTTCTAGAGGTATGCCTTTGAAGAGCTTGAAGTGTACAGATGCCATGCTTTCCATCCTGGCTTCAGACTAACTAAATGGAGTATGCAGCCCTTTGTGTGGAGACAGGACACAGTCTATTCAGGTGTAAGTGAGGCTGCTCTCAGCTCCACTCTCCTATCCTGCCAGTGATGGCCCATCCAGTCACACCTAAGCTCTCATTGTGTGAATGTCTAGAAGGAATACACAAAGCCCAACTGCCAACTACATGCAGTCATGTGACCCAGAGACAGGCTGCAAGCACCAAATGGCTAAGGCAGGAAAAGGCCAACTTTCTAATTGTAGCATTTTCAAAATTGTTATTTAAAATGCAACTTCACCATAAGTTAGGAATTCACATTACAATTCCAAAGACACCTAACATGAACTGCTTAACTGCTCTTATTTGCAACTTACAGCTTATTCAATGTAATACAGTAAATCCAATGTTAGCCACAGGAAGATTTAGGCCTTACAGTAGTGTAACACAAATGTAAGAGTTTTTGACTACCAGGACCTGTAAAACTAAAAAGTACATGTCCCAATTTTTAAGGATATTGCACCCTGCCCTCTGGGCTGTCCAGGGCCTACCCCAGGGTTGAGCTTTATTAAAAAAAGTAGTTAAAGTAGTTGAATGGGAGCATTACCATATATCTAGGTATTTAGGTACGTAGTTTAAGGTCTGATATATCACTCCCATTACCAAACCATGAACGTGTAATTTTCACATAGATTGATTTGTGAATGGAAATGCAATTTACATTGGCATGTAACCTATATAGTAATAGGTCACGTCATAAATTGCCTATTAAAAGGGGGTCATAATACGTTGTGCCTAATGTATAGTAATCAGGCAGATCGCATTTTGCAATCTTTGTGAATGAATGCCAGTACAGGGATGAAGGAAGGCAAAGGACACCAGACTTCTGTTCCTGCATTTTCTTTAAGCAGACTATGTCTATTAAAGGCACAGGTGCTGCTTTTAAAATCTAAATGTTTCTCATTTGTGAAGACATCTATGGGACTAGGCAGTGGTCCTGCAAAGCCACTGACATGATTCACAAAGGGGAAGGTGTCCCAAAGGAACACCTTCCCTTTGTGAATCAGTTGCCGCTCCAACTTGGGGTTCACTAACTCATCAATGGTTTGCAACTACAGTTGCAGTCACAAACCATTGGTAATTATTTTTAAAATCTCAAGTAGGAGGGGAACGCCCCATTATGTCCCCTCCTATTTAAGATTTGGGAATGATCACAAAGGCCCTTTCTGACTTGCAAATGGGCTTTTGTATTTTATTAAAAGTCCTTTTGCAGTTGCTAACCCTGTGGTGTTGTGAAATTCAGGATTTGCAACAGCAAAATGGCTTTTCAAACCCTGGACAGTTGTTAATTTGCAAATTCCCCCCTTTGATAACTGTAGATTTTGGGGAAAGAGTCTGTTATGATTTGATTTAGAATGACAGTGTTTCAGCCTTTCTGATTTAGGGCTGGAATTGTTTCAAGGTAGCTGGGCCACGTGAGGATTGAAGATAAGAATGCATTTTTGGAAACTGAAACAAGATCAAAAGAGGATTCAGGCTACTAGAAAATATTAGCCTCTTTCCCACCTACATTTCCAGCTGTGAAAATGTCTTCAATGAGTTAAAAATAAATGTTTTGCACATTTATGTGGCACTTGTACTACAAATGTTATAGCTTCCAAGCACGGTCAGGTTTAGTACATTTCACACTGCAGTGGAAGGTTTTTAACAAATGTTGACTGATAACCTTTTGTTGCTTATTACTGGATGGAGGTGTTAAATTCGTACTAAAGAAGTGAAACCTTTGCCCGGATATTTGGGTATACATAATGAAGTAATACTATCATTTAATATGCAGCATTAAGCCACATAATATGCCCTTTTTTGCAGCATGAGTTAAACTTTCGTGCTACATGTGTAGTCCTCCCCAGCAGTATATTTCTAGTGGCCCTACTTATGTGGAATCATTGGGTGTGGTTATGGAGCCCTTAGATCCATCTCAGGGGCTTGTGTGGATTATATTTGGTGGATGTTATGAGATCTTTTTAGATTTGTAGAATGATGGTTGGTGGTGATGTAGGAGGAATTCTGATTTGGGTACCCTCATATATCCGTGTCATGCGTGTATGGTGCTAGGTATGTATGAATTGTTCTTTCTGATATATTATGTTTTATGTTTGTGTGTGTCTGCTTTGTCATTTGTACAGATGTCTGCCTAATGTAGTGTGTCTGAGGTTGTGTTAGTACTGAATGCCACATTAGGCATATCTGTACTGTAACTGATGTGTGTTCTGTTCTGTTCTGAGTGTCCTGATCTGTAAAACAACGAAATGGAGGTCATTCACATTACTAAATAGGTATTGATTAGTTGAGCCACAGGGTGCATATAGCTGTTGATTATTGGCTTGGAAAGTCTTGCTTCCTGAGGATGTCATGTAGGATTACCTTTTATTGAGGATTTATTATTTATTTATTTATTTTACAAACTTTATTGATTTTCTTCAGTTTACAACCATTAGGCTCAAATTGGCGTCAGTTCTTGGCAGCAAGAATCTCAGATGCCTTTACAATCATACAGTTCTTTCATCTATAGTGAGTTCCAACCCACTCCATAAGTTATCTCTTAATAGACAGTTCAAAAATACGGATGGAACAAAAGATTGACATTGACCCATTCCAAAAATACAACCCTTCTCATTAGGCAATGTCTACACGTTATAAGCCCACCATGAAACATAATCAATCTAAACTAATCTACCAAGATACCCAGCTACCCTCCCTCCCCCATCCTCCCCTCCCAACCCCCCAGGCATGTCGCTACGAGTATTATACTTTACAAATAATAACCTTCATCCTCTCATAAATGGAATTACTCCCGTAGTCTGAGAATATGAACATGTGCGTTGCTCCGCCCCCTGGTCACCTATCCTACGCGCTGCAAGTGCATCCCCGTCTTAACTGTTGTGGATTTGTGAGGTGTTGCTCTGGTTCTTGTGTGGGCGGTGCAGTATCATCATCACTATCGCTATCTGGATCTTTCAACAATACTACCACGTGCTCACATGCCCTGGCCACTTCCAGTGCCCTCTCGCTCCCTGATCTCTTTGCAATTTGCAACCACACTATCCCATCGCATTCCGCCCATTTAATGAATTCTTTCTTCCATCTAGCTATGCTAGGGGCCACGCTTGCTTTCCAGTGCATTGTGATTTCCTTTTTGCCAACAATAACCCCATGTCCCTGAACTTACTAGAAACCTTGGTCTTAGCGTATGAGGAAACCAGTGTAGGACGCATGTCCCCAAGGCCAGGCCCGTCACTACATTCAACAGGTCAACCACCTCCGTCCAATAATTTGCTAGTAATGGGCATCCCCATATAATATGTGGGGAATCCGCTCCCTCCCATCTACAGCGTGGACACTCTTCCGTTTCTGTGTTAAAATATGCTTTGATCTTTGCCGGGGTGAGGTTTTGTCCTGTGCAGAATATAGAAATGCACCAACTGAAACGAGCATTTCTGGTGCTCTTCCACGCCCGCGTGAGTATGTCAGCCGAAGCCCTATCTGGTATCTCATCTCCCACATCCACTTCTTATTGAGGATTTATATGAGAATATTTAGACAGGTGTGTTTAAGCATGGATTGCAGTTTCATGTTGCTCCTTCCTTTCTTACCATTTCCTTCAGACAAACAATAATCTACATTTTCCGCATTTGTTCAATGTTTCGTATATAGCGAGTGATTATTGATTTATTACGGATTAAGCTAACTTGCATTACTTTGGCATAGGCCCTGAATCCGAGTCAGACGGGGTGAAATTACCGCATGGAATTTCGGTCTGCCTGATTCAGGGCGCATAGTTTTTTTTTTTACATCCAGTTGTTCTGGGTATGACAGAAACCATTCCAGATTTTTCCAGCCACAAAAGTTTGCTTGAGTCTTTGTCTGCAGCCATTTATGTGTTTTACCAGTATAAACGTTCCAGTTCCACCGCCTACTTTTCCCAGGAGAAGAATGCTTTCTTAATACTTGGTAAAAGGTATTTGAACCAAGGATGTCTTCAATTATCTCCAAAGACACATACAAGTGGGAACCAAAATGTGTTGTTATCTAGCCCCACAAGTGATAGATTCATGGCCTTGCTAGCTACTGAAATATATCAGACAGAACCAAAAACGATGTGAGCTACCACTCATTAATGCAGTTGTCTGTCTTTCGACTCAACAGCTTTAGCAGGGCCATTCAAATGAGCAAGCGTTTATCACTTCCTGAGCACATTGACGAAAATCATCAGTAATCCATGGGTGTTAAAAGCAGGCTTAACATGAATTAGACAAATTAAGTGTAACTAAACAGAATATAATGCTAGGTGACAAACTGGATTTAGTTAATGATACAGTAGTTTCATGCTTTACACGTCTTAACTTCTAATAATTCACAGCCATATTTAAGTCAAAGTACTTATCGGGATCAGAGAGTAATAACATGAGCAGGATGTGACTTAAAGTTCTAAAATTATTTGGTTAAAAAAAAAGTAAGAGTTGTGGAAATGTCACATCATCAAGGCATGTGCCAATATGTTTTTCTGTCTCTATCTCTTCCCACTGAGATTTGACGTAAGTAGTATTTATGATAACGCTTTTATCCTCTACTGTGGAACAGTATACAGAAAGAGGTTTTAGAGTAACATCCTATTCCTGTATACATTTTTGGTACATGCATTTCATTTGATTATTTGGTAAGCATTCAGCCTCACTGTGAAGATTCATTTTGACTTTTTATACTAAAAAACACATTTGGGCCTTTTTTGTATTTATTTGTTAGCGTTTTTTGCAGAGCACAGATTCAGACCTTTAGGAGTTGAAGCAGTGAACAATAACACGTAGGCAACACCGTTGCACCATGTGGACCAATCCTTTGAAATGAAACACTATTTTCAATACTGCAAAATGGCTGCAATTCAGGAAAGAACACATGTTCTCAACAAAACTATGCCATTGATTATCAACTGTGAGTTGAATTATGATCTCTGATCTCATATGTATGCACAGGAACCCTCGTTCTGAGTTGTCAGATAATTATCACAGACATGCTGATTTTCGTGACAGATTTCAGCACATCAAACTTGCCAAATTATGTTAGGGGGAAACCCCATAGAAAAAAAGGCCAACCATGTAGAATTTGCAGTGTTGATGTGGAGTTTTTGCCTCACTTAAAACTGTAAAGAGTGTGTTTGCCATACCAGGTAAATACTACCTCCCCCTCCCACAAACTAGAATTTTCAGGGTGCTCTGAGTATCTCCCCCTTTGCTTTTCTGTTTGGAATTGAGGATTCTTGGCTTACAAACTTTAATTGTGGTAAAACAGGCATATACAATCCCCTGGGTCAATTTCGGCAATTCAGAAAGAAGTGTAGTCAAATTCTCATACATCAATATTATGCTCAAACTATCTAGAACGAACAGAGATTTCCAAGGTCTAGGCATGAGTAGCTCATGCAGTACAAGATTTGTACTTGCATTCTGGGGCTTTTAGTTGTTATTTTACAAGTGGATCAACAGCACAACATATCCAAGAAAGCAAGAAAAAAACCTGGACGGGTGAGCTGCTCACAAACAGAACTGGGAAATGTGAGGAACTCCATACGTGTCCGAACAACATGTGATTTCCAGTTGCTTATGGCATTCTTAGAAGTAACAGAAAAGATGCATACTTAATGGGTTTGAATAATTAAGATGTTGCTGTCAACAGGTGTAAGTTACTCTTGTAGTAATACTTCAGGGATCATATTGTGGAAAGGGCCTGCGGGTGAAACGGGCATGTGCTCCCGCTTTGCGCACCGCATGGACACTTTGGCATTGCAGAAAGGGCTGCAGATGCTTGTGCGTCCCTTTCTGTAATACAGATAGCACTGGTGCACTACAGAACCAGCGTCTCTCAACAGAGGGTGTTCCGTCATTGGAATCCCTTTGCCTCTGCACGGCAAAGAAGCTGTCAGGAGGCGTACTGAGAGTGCACCACCTAAAAGGTGGTGCACGATGTGGATGCATGGCTCAGGGATGTGCGGGAATGGACACTTGCGGAGGAAACACACATGCAACAAACTAGGAGGGATGAGAAATTGGAGGAGGACTTGCTAGCGTGGCGCGCCATGTGTATGGCGGGCTTGGCAGTAGAGGGGGGCTCGTCACCCAGTGACTCTGAGGGGACAAGCTGTGAGTTGTACTCCGCGGATGAATCGGATGGGGGAAGAGGAGGGGCCAACTGATGGGTCCTTGACACGTGCATGTAGTAGAGTTGGACAGGGGGGGGTTATCTTTCCTCACAGCATTCTATGTAAATGTAAAGGGCTATCCTCGATGTCACGATACCAGATGAGCTTTCAGATGCTGTTGTACTCCATTAGGTGCCATAATGAGTCCGTCGACCTGTGTACAAAAGTCGTATATGATGTCTTGCTGGGGGGAGGGGCGGGGGATTGTTTCTTGTGTTATTTTGCAAAACTGAAAATAAAGTTTAAAAAAAAAAGGTGGTGCACTGACAAGGGCCCCTTGATAGCAACCCTCTGGAGGGAGGAAAAGGGGTCCCAAGGAACCTCCAGACATTCTCCTGCGGGCAGGTGCAGTCACTCACTGCACCCGCCTGTAAAGGGATCTCTAATCCCCTTTAAATGTGAAGGCGGGTTGCTGGCTGTCCAGTGAAACACGGAGAGGCTCTTCAAAGCCTCTCTGTATTTCACTTTAAGGCACTACCCTCAGGGCAGCACAACTTTGCAGCTGCCCTGGGGGCAGCGCTTTCAATATAATTCAGCGCACTCTCCCTGTTTGAGCAGGGCACACCTTTTGAAAGGTGCACCCGGGCAAACAAAGAGAGCGCGCATTATTCTGTCTTAGAACATTGGAATGTTGGGAGCTCCATTGAAAACAATAGAGTGCTCCGGGCTTATAATGGCTGGTATAAGCCTGGAGCTCCAACATTCCGATGATTCTTTGTTCACAGCTCTGGCTATGAACAAAGGCTTCAAGGACCCTGAGGGGATTCCAAACCCCTCACGCTCCCATAAGGTTTTGTTCTTTTTTGTTAGAACATTCTGCCCTCTAGTGGCAGAATGTTCTAATAGCCTTATAGCCCTTCGTAGCTGGGCTATACCGGCTATTAAAGTCCCTCTCCCTTGTTAAAGGCCCATGCTTTCGGCTTGGGGCCTTTAACGCTGGAGGGGGCCTTTAATAGCCGATATAGCCCTCTACGGCGGGCTATAAAGCTATAATATGGACCCTGGTACAGTAACTCAGAAATACTCATAAGAATAAGTCACGGTAACATCCTTGTGAATAGAGACCTCAATCTTTTAAAACAATGGTGCACCTGAAAACCCTAAAGCACCATACTTGAGTGCATAGTATTACATCTCCTTAATGAAACATAAACTGCGCGGAGTATACATGGCCCTCATTTAACACAATGACGTCAAGTTGATAGTTCGGGATTGGCTTTTAGAACAAAACGGAGGATATTGGCACTGAAAAATAGACAATGGCTTCTACTACTCTTAGCATTAGGTGCCTCGATATAGCTAAACAATTGATGTGATTAGTATTATTCACAGCAAGACAACAAGAGTTGGACAGGGTAATAATTATCAGTGACTGTCTTCATTCCTTAGACTGCATTATAAATAGTATTTTAATTCAACTTATTTTAGCAAGCCTTACTGGATGGTACATCACATTTCTGAAAATAAGGGTAATTTACAAAAATATTGGACATTAATAACAATATCAATCAGAGAATTGACATATCATAAACGGTAGTTATTTTTATTCTTGATGAATTATTTTGTCTTTTGAAACTGTGGTTTATCCTGTACTGTGCTTACCTAGCTTTATTACGATTAAAATAGGGTTTTAAATTGAGAAACAGTGTGGGATAATTTAGTTTAATTACATGAAATATGTTCATAATAAATCAAATATATGCAGTCAAAATAATATTGATGCTCCCAAAATAATTGATGTGAATTCGACAGTTGTGGTATTGAGGCACATCTATGTTCCCATTCCTGAGAAATATGTGGCAATAAGTGACAAGATACCGGAGCCTTAAATTTCATCTCTCCATTTGAAGCCTCTCTGGAAACGCCCACCACTTTTATTTCATAGCACTGAACGAAGTTGAATATGTCACGGTGTTCCTTCTCTTTCTTCTATCAGTCGGATGTGGGGTTAGGCGAGGTATTGGGGCCTCCTCTTATGTTACACTTTTGATACTATTAGTATTGGAGCGTGGATACCTCTCTTTCCTTTTCTTCTTTTTTGTTCAAATGAGCTATCCAGGTGGCGTCGGTTGTCTGTGTGCCTTGCAACAAGACCAGTCAATTTTTACTGTGAAATTAAGGGAACATTCCTTTTCATTCCTGTTGCTGGCATACCTCTCTGACTTATCCTTATGTGTTTTTTTATTCAGTTGCTGCTGGCGCACACCAGTTGTGGGCCGTTTACCTGCTGACTTTCCAAAGAATAGTCTTTGTATGATATAACAGACTTTTTAAACACCTGTGGAGTGAAGCACATGTTCCTCATCATGTTGGATAGTACAACTGCCAGCACAACGCTCTGCCCAATGTGAGAGCTGTAATCTCTGGGCACATGGCAGAGCATCACACCGCGCATGCTGGCACCTGCAGACAAAAACGACATATAAACCATTTACAAGTGCCACATGCTGGCAAGTGTAGGCCAGGTGCACTGTACCTTCCAAATTCAATGTGCAAGAATCATCAAACATTAGAGCACAAACCCTTTGCTTTCAAATTCTTTTTTTGAGAGTTCATTGCAAACCACAGTTAATGTCCCAACATGACATATGTGCTGCCGGCATAAATGCATAATTATAGGAATTACATATGTGTATATTATTAACAAATATTTCGGCAACAGAATCTCTAGGTGAAATGATGCAGATGTTCAATTAGGTGAGATCTTCTTTTATTGAAGCAGAACAATAGAACTAAGCCTGAGGGGTGTTTGTTTTGATAACATGAAGAATATGCAGGCCTCTAGTTTACCTTAAGGTCTGATAAACTCAAAGCTAGCTATTAAACATTCATTTGTTTACAGATTGTGTGATGACCACCCCAATGTCACTCCCATCCACAGAGTTTGTTTATTTCAATAGGGCCTCTCCCTTGATCTTGATTGTTCCTTCAAGTGAGCAGTCTAGCCATAGAGTGTGAATTAGGATGTGACACACGTTGTCCTGAACTGAGGGCACAACAGATGAGGCCTTTGAAAATTTCTTTTGGTAGGTAAAAGCTAGCTTATTACACTCCTACTTTGCACAGATAATTGCTGTTGAAACATCCTTGAAGTAATTCTTCCTTGGTGAAAGGCAAGATAATACAGTGTTACATTATCGCCGCTTTTATCGGCAGGAAACTGCCGATAAAGCGTCGATAATGGGCTTGATAATATGCTCTATGAATTCCGATCGAAGCCCATGTTAGATGTGAAGACATCTAACATGGGCTTCGATTGGAATTCATAGAGCATATTATCAAGCCCATTATCGACGCTTTATCGGCAGTTTCCTGCCGATAAAAGCGGCGATAATGTAACGCCCTTACTTGATAATATGCCCCCCAATTCCTTAATCTCAGTTAAATCAAAGCAAGAACGTTTTCTGAAATCTTGACAGTTTCCATATTTGAGATGGACATTACATTTTGTAAAATATATGATGTATGTCATTACAGGGGTGGGTAATATTTTATGTCTACTAGAAGCCTTGACTCGAAGAAATATGAATTACACACCCTATTGTCACATTTCCTCATATACTAAACCAATCCACAGTTTCCCCACCTACGAGAAATGGGTTTTAGTTAGGGTGGATTCTATGCACCACAAGTAATAAAGTCACTAACATGTTAGATCCAGCCAAAGATTCAGCAATTTACACCTCAGCTCAACCCCTGAGAGCTATGGAACAGAGCAGAAAGGCTTAACTTAATATAACTATGTAAAGCATTTAGAAATACTAAAAACAGTTAAAAAGTCAAAAACACAACACAGTTAAAATCCACTTCAAATTATAAAAAGAGAGACAAATTTAGTAAACAATATGACACCCAAAAAACAAAAATGCAATAAAAGGAACCAGAGTTATGAATTATTAAAGATTGAAGTTGAAAGAGCACCAAGAAACAGAGAAGCTCCAATGATAGTCAATTTTTGCGGTAGATAGGCACCATGGTGCAATTTCAGATCAACCACAATGGAGCCTGATCAGGATACAATGTGTGAATTGGTCCTGGTGAAAGTCTGGAAGTCGATAAATCTGAAAAAGTCCCACTGGTCTGGAGGAAAAGTTTTCAAAAGTTTTCAACCTTTTTTCAGGTGCCCAAGTAACTACAGGAGTACACCTATAAGGTCCCCGAACATCAGGGAAGACACTTATAGATTTGCATGGTGTCAGGTTGAGGCCAACAGCAGTGTTCAGTCCGGGTCCAATTGCTACAGGTCAGCAGGGCACACATAAAGGCCTATTGCAGCTTGTTGTGTCCCTGCAGCCACACAGGAGATCAGCCAACTGAACCTTGGATTTCACTTCTTTGTTTTGGGTATAAGTGGAAGCAAGTACAGCCATTCAGGTCTCCTCAAAGGTCTCAAACAACACGTGCAGTCCTTCTTTTGTTCTTTCATGGTTCCAGAACGTATTCTAAGGATGGTTCCTTGTGGTGCACCATCTATGGTTGGCTCCAGCAAGTGGGTGGGGTTGACTCCTGGACATCCCCAAACCAATGGGATGAACATTCCCAGAGGCAACACTACCTACTTTTTGGTAGTTCCTGTTTGCTTTACTGCAAACAGGTCCAAATTACCATCTGCCTGGACATTTTCAAGTTGGTGAAAGTCTTTGGTCACGCTAAACTTGGTCTCTGAGGACTAGGGGTGTGTAGGGAAGTGGATTTTAGAAATCACCAGTGTTCACCCAAAACTAACACTAAACCAAGTTTGAAGCAGGCTCTACATCCACAATAAACCAGGAGACAGAAGTCTGGTAGGATAAAAATAGTGACGATCAGCAACTGAACAGGGGATACACCAGAATAGTTCTGGTGTCCTATTTGCTCTCTTTCAAGTGCACCAAAGTGTTGCATCTGGTTCAAACAAACCTGTCAGACAAGATTTTACATTGTGGAACCAACAGGATGGCATGCCCTCACCCTTCTGCTAGCTTAAAGCTCATTGTGTTGCTCTTGGGAGGCATTTCACACCTCATTCACACATTATTAGGCCAAGTACAGGCTCTGAGAAGCTGGAAAATAATTACAAACTAACCTCCATGAACTGCAGGCAGTGAAAAGGTAACTTTTTAAGAGGAACTTTTCCTTAATACGAATAAAAATGTGACTCCACTGTTGAATTGGATTTTTAATAACTATTGTAGAGAGCTGTTTCATTATTTTTTATAGCTGGTTCCATTGCAGGGATACAGTATAAGTATTTCTAAGTGTTTCCTGATCTACACAGGATAGATAGCAAAGCCTCCATGAAATCACCTTTTAGGGCCTTATTGCTGTAGGGACTTGCTAAAATTAATTTTCTACATGTCCCACTTTTAAATACATGCACCGTACCAAATTAGTTACAAGGCCTTCATAGGGGTTGCTTGATCTGACATCCTTGCCATGGTTTCCCCCTAATTGTTTACCTTCACACTTCCTGTTTTTAATGACTTCGTTTTTGCTGGACTTAGGACTCTGATAACTGGTTCATGTTTGGTGCATCCGGAATCCTAATTTAAAATCCTAATATATGATGAAGTTGGATTTTAAATTTCTGTCCTGAAAATGCCTCTTTTTGGAAGCTGCTATTTTTATGCCTTAGCCATTTGGTGTCTGCAGCCTGTCTCTGGTCATATGTGTAATTGACAATTGGGCTTTGTGTATTCCTTCTAGACAGCCTCACAATGGGAGCTGAGGTGTAACTGGATGGGCCATCTCTGGCAGGATGGGAGAGAGGAGCTGGACCCAGCCTCACTTACACCTGAATAGTGTGTGTCTTGTCTCCACACAAAGGGATGCATACCCCCTGTAATTCATCTGGCACCAGGGCAGCAAAGGCAGGGTAACTACACTTCAGAGGCATGCCTCTAGAAGCTTCTCCCCACTTAAAAGGCACAACTGTGTATAAGGATACCTCAGGCACCACCACTTCAGTACATGTCTGGACCTGTGGATACTCTGCCAGAAAGAAGGACTGCTGTCCTGTTAAAGGACTGCCACTCTGCTTGGCTGCTGCTCTACAAGGCACCGCTGCTGTGCTGTGAAGACCTGCTGCCTCCTGTCCTGGGGAGGAAGAACTAGACCTGCAACTGCATCTTGAACCCAGTACCACTGAGTGACTTAAAGGGATCATCAGCTGGGCCCCTGATCTGAGGCTAGCGGTCCTGGGCTCAAGATGCAGTTACAGGTCCAGTTCTTTTTCCCCAGGCAGGAGAGCAGGAGGCAGCAGGTCATCACAGCTGAGAATGTTTTTAATGATCTTTACCAATATTTACCAAACAAACCAGAAGCTACTACCGGACCACCGCCGAACCGCAGCTGCAGATATGGAACTACTTGTCGGATTCAACTTGATGGTTTGCCTGGCGAAAATATTCCTGACATTTAAATCTGGTATCTAAGTCTGAACAAAGACCAGTTCATCTGGACCAGCGCCGATCAGCACCCCATCGACAACACCACCTTCCTGGGTCTTAGCCTCATTGGAGCTTTCTCATCTTCAACACCAAGAGCTTCAAACTTCCTGCCAATGCTGAGGCTCACATCAAGGTCGACTCCTGCACTGCAGCGGGCTGCTGTTGACGAGTCCCTCTTTAACTCCAGCTGGCAAAGAAAAAGTCTAAGTCAGAAGGTAAACCTTCCACTTTGAATTTGTACCGGTCTAGAATGAGTTGCTAGCACTTTGTACTTTTTGGCACGCAAAACCTCATAACTTTGAAAAATCATATCTCCAGTTTCCTGCATCTTATTTTTGTCATTTTGATGTTTATTTTCTTTACTTTTATAAATCTGAGTGTTTTTTTTAAAATTATTTTGTGATTTTTACATTTTAACTCATTTGGTATTGATAAATGCTTTTCTCATTTCTTCTAATTGAGCTTGCCTGCTCTGTGCTACAGCAACCAAAGGTTAAGCTCAGGTTTTAATTATTTAGATTTAAGCCCTAGTAAGAAAGAGTGCCATTATTACTTGAAGGGGACTACCATTCGCCTCAATTTATAATCCACTTTCTCGTAGTCCCCAATGATCCCCATATGTGAACTTGCTTATTATTCAGGACCATTTTATTTAACATGCCACAATTTTACTAAGTACAGATTTTCTGGTAAGATATTAATTTTGCACATAAATACAGAACAGCACATCTTAACTGAAATTAAAAAGCAGATATGTTTGCAAATAACGTATATTTTCTTAATTTCTGGCCCTCTGGGGGCTACAGTCATAAAACATCTTATTGTATTAGTTTGTTTTTAAATACACAGAGAGAATTAAAAGAAACAACCATATTGTCAGCAGGAGACAAGTGGAGTTCTCATGTATCCCATTTTCTTGCTTGATTAGTTCACCAAGTCCATGGTTCTTCTCTACGTTTTATTTTTAATTCCACGTGTACCATTTTGTATTCAAAACTACAAGCACCAGAAAGCACAACCATTTTTCCTTCGCAAAACTCACAGCACGCAAGCCTACTTCAGGCCTCACATGCAGGAACTGGAGTAAGGTCACCGAAGAGCACCTCAACTCTGCCCTCAAAAGGACCCCTCCACCCACCACGACCGACTCCAACTCTGCAGCCAACAAACTCCACAGATGGATCACCGAATTGGGAAAACACACTCGCCCCCCTCTGGAACTCAAATATGCAATGCCCCACAAAAGCCACCTGGTTCACCACCAACCTCCTAGTATCCAGACGCACATACTCATGATTCGAAAAAAATGGATGGTCAGCAATACCTCTGAAGCACACACAGTTTACAAAACCACCATGACAGAGCACCACCAATGCATCAGATCCACAAAGAGGAACATCATCCAGGACAGAATCCTATCCATCTCTTGCAACTCCAAGGAATTCTTCAGCATCATACCAAAATTCACCAAACTCCCCCAGTGAAACCTGAGATGCCCCTCCCTCCCTGGACCTCTGCAACAAACTCGGCTCCTATTTCCATCAGAAGATCAAGACTCTCTATGACAACTTCAACAAACAGAACCAAGGCACCAACACTACACCAACAGCCGGCAATGCCATCCAGCCTACCATGACCGTTTGGAACCCTGTCACCACAGAAGACACTGCTAAAGCCATGAGGAGCATACACTCAGGAGCCCCCACTGACCCTTGCCCGCTGCACATCTTCCACAGAGCCGCCACCGCCATAGCACCCGAACTAAGACGCACCATCAACCTCACCCTCGAAACTTCACTTTTCCCGATGACTAGAAACTTGCAGAAGTCAAGCCACTCCTCAAGAAGCTCTCCGTAAACCCAATGGACCTCAGGAACTACAGACCCATCTCTCAACTTCCCTTTGCAGCCAAGGACTGAGAAGATCATCAACATCCAGGTCACAAACTTCATAGAATCCAACTCGATCCTCTGCACCTCGCAATCTGGATTCCGCAGCAACCACAGCACTGAGACAGCTCTCTTGGCCACCACAGATGACATCCGCACTCTCATCGACCAGGGCCACGCGGCAGCCCTCATCCTACTAGACCTCTCAACAGCCTTCGATACTGTCTCACAACGCAAACTAACCACCAGACTCCATGACGCCGGCATACAAGTAACTGCCCTAGACTGGATCTACACCTTCCTCACTGACCGAACTCAAACAATGAGACTCCTGCCCTTCCTCTCTCAGCCCACAGAAATCAGTTGCAGAGTACCCCAAGGAGCCTCGCTCAGCCCCACACCCATCAACATCTACATGGCCCCCTCGCTACCATCGTCAGAATGCACAGACTTAGCATAGTATCCTATGCCGACGACACCCAGCTCATCCTCTCCCTCACAAAGGAACCTGACATCACCAGACACAGCTTCCAGGAAGGAATTAAAGAAATTGCGTCCTGGATGAGCAGCAGCTGCCTGAAGCTCAACTCAGAGAAAAAGGAAGTCCTCATCCTCGGATCCACTCCCTCCGCATGGGACAACACCTGGTGGCCCACTGCCCTTGGCAACCCTCCCACACCCATGGACCACGCCCGCAACCTCAGCATCATACTCAACTCCTCCCTTACCATTAACCGACAGACCAACCCCGTTTGCTCCCCGTGCTTCAATACCCTCCGCATCCTCCGCAAGACCTTCAAATGGATACCCGCAAATCCAGAAAGGCCATCACCTACGCACTCATAACCAGCAGACTGGACTACAGGAGCGCCCTCTACGCCGGGATCAACAAATCTCTACTCCGCACACTGTAGATCATCCAGAGCACTGCAGCCAGACTAGTCCTCAGCATCCTATGACAAGACCACATCACCCAGCACCTGTAAGACCTCCACTGACTCCTCATCAAAAAGAGAGTGACCTTCAAACTGCTCATTTACGTCTACAAATCCCTCCACAACACCAGACCCCAATACCTCAATGAAAGAATCTACTTCTACGCACCCAAGAGAAACCTTCGGTCTGCTGACCTTGCCCTGGCTTAAATCCCACACATCCACTGAGCCAGAATGGGAAGAAGAGCCTTCTCCTACATTGTGGCCAAGACCTGGAATGAACTCCCCCTCAGCATCAGACGAACGCCCACTCTGCAAGTTTCCAGGAAGAGCCTCAATACCGGGCTCTTCAGATGAGACGGAGCTGCATTCCCCCCATCCCCCCAGCGGGTGAGTAGTGTGCTTTACAAATCCCTGATTGATTGATTGAAAGCAGATTAAAAAGATGGGGTTGGATGGTCAACTCAAATTGAGACTGGGAAACATGAAAGCTATGGAGGTGTGGGGGGATGGTTGTGAAGTTATGTCCTGCAATTGCAGGACATATGGCGTCATAAACACTATGACAGGGCCATTTAAATCTCTTCTATTTTTATCAAGTGCTTACCAGCAGATTCTTTTATCTCTTTCTGTTAGAACGTGTGAAGTTTAGACACTTGCAAAAGAGATTAACATCATGGCTGCCTCCTGGTTGCTGCTACACTAATATGGATGCTCACTGAGAAGGCTAAATAGTTTACAAGTAAATTGAGATAATGCATTTATTGCTGTACTGACTTCATCGTGTAGGGGCTTTAGTGCCACCAATCTTGTAAATATAAGATCAAATCATCGATGCGATACTAAAAAAGACAGATATCTGATCAGAGTCTTTGCAAGAGAACTATAAGGCCAGAGGTCATGCCGATTTTCTGCGACAAAGGAGCCCTAGTCAGGGGATGCTCTGGGACTCCTAGAGTGGCAGATAGAAGATGACTTAAGCCTGGAACTGGTTAACATTTCCAGGCAAGGGTTGTTTAGACAAATAGCTAAACAGTTATTTCTTACTAGGAGAAGGTATGCTGTGCTGTCCACCTTTAAAAATAATCATTTACAAGCTTGCTATTTTCTGGTTTTGCTAAACGTTAGCATGGCGCTTAGAATTAGTGATAGGGTGTTTGGATTCTAGAAACTTGATAACCCTGTTAAGAGTGTTCATACTGTTTCTGCTCACCTTGTCATGCATTACTACATTTATTTTCACATTTTCTGTGCGGATACCATGCATATTTTATGCCCTAGACTTGGGTTTTAGAAATAAACATTTTAAAGTTTTAGCTCACGTTTCTAAGTGCTATGTTGAACGTGCTAATCAGTTACCAAGGTGGGGTTTGAATTCTACTATGCTCTGAACTGATCTAGAGGGAGATTTTGTGACCAGGAAAGACCTTTTGAACAGTATTGCTTCGTGGGTCATCTATTGATTATAGTCCAACTGGATTTTTGTAATTCTTGTTGTTGCATTGAAATACGGGGACCCCCATAATATGACAAAATAAGATAGACTTAATTGATTTTGTGTTGGTCATATTTTTCGTTTTTGTACACTTATAAAGCACAACAATTGCCCTTAGGCATATCAATGTGCATTGTCTCTAAGAAATAATGCTTCTTTACTAAGCTCACATTTACAGTAGACTATATTAGAAACGCTCTCTTTATCTCTCTATTTTGAGAACAATTTCCGGTTAGTAGAGTACTTTTAAGACTTAGTACAAAATGAGCAAATTAAGTTTTGATCAACCGAGGAGCTTAAGTGTTTCCCTTTTCATTTTTGTAGAGCCTTGCAATTTTTTTCAGTTCTGTTGCCTCGAAACCAAGTGTTCAACTGTTCAAGGCGTTTTTATAGTTAATGGCCCACTTTGTTTTAGTTCTTAACTGAAAATTAATTAAACAACGTTGAAAACCAATGTCTTCAAATATAACACATTATTCTAAAAAGTATAAACACTTTGTAGAACAATCGCTGAAAGTGAGTTGAAGTTATATGCCAGCATGCATGCCTTAGGTAAATGCAAGTGTATTAGTTATACATTTATCAATGCAAAAGAACATGCTCATGTTCTTACAATATCTTCTAAAGGAAAGGAGACTTGGCAGAAACATGTTAAGGGTGTTCGTTGAAATGTAAAATAAAATCTGAAAACAACTAATTGGGTCAACAGATGCATTGATTCCATATGACATCCTTTTTAATTAGATCTGTCTGTTCTCTCTGTAACACGATAGTGCAGCTAAGAATTACTAAGCATATTGTTTCTTGAAGGAACAGAAACAATTAAAAGTGAAATAACCTAGGCGTGCTTATTGCAGTCCCAGTGTATATCATTCATAAAATTATATGCACAGTGTAATCTGGTTGTGGCAAAGGTGGATTTACATTTGTAACATGCAAATCCTGATTCACGGCTGTGTCCTCTTTGCTAAGATATCTGCCCCCTGATTATTTGTTTCCTTCTTCTCAGTCCTTTCTCATCCACCCTCTCCTCCTCTACATCTACAAAATATATTTAACTGATGCAGTCCAACAAACTCAGTAGTGATTAGAGGCCTAATGCAACATGATTTTGCTGGTCAACTGATAGAGTGCCTACCTCCTATTTATCTTCTCCTCTGAGGGAATACAACCAGGAAAGGCAGAAAACCTAAATTTGTGCCTTCCCTGTTTAGACCTCGATAGTCTTGAATGCTCTTGGACTTGGGTGGACACTTTGGAGTCATAATAAAGGATGCTTATGAGGGGACGTTGTGCCGTCTGACAGCTTGCACCATGGATGTACCTTGGTGGGTCCAAGTAGCTCAAAATATCATACTTTCATATAGTGCAATGCAGCATGCCACCTTGCCATGCTATGTGAAAGGGTAGGAATGCACTGTATTTAAAATTATACAGCACATTCCTGTCCTTTCCTTGTGCTAGTGCATTTTTGACTGCCTAGCACCAATGCAGGCACCCTTGCATCATGGTGCAAGGGTGCCTGCGTTGCAGGCAGGATTATTTTTGTGCAGGAAGGGAAACCGTCCTGCAGAAAATCAATTCTGAGAGGCATTTTCATCTTTCTATGTGTGCTGCACACATAGAAAGAGGAAATATCGATTAGAAATAAAGATATTTCGTATTGGTAAATCTCCAGTGCAGAGTTGTAGCATTTTGATGCATTCCCAGGTCTCCCACTAATGGTAAATCTGGGAGTGCACCAAAATCCATGGGCGGATGCGTAGAAGCACCCACAATCCACCCATGGAACTCCACCCTGGCGCAGCGTAATGTAAGACAGCGAGTAGCACTGTCTTGAATTACTGCAGATTTATCAAGACATGCAGTGCCACTAGGATAAATCTGACCCTCAAGTTACATTTTTTTGTGAAGCTACATCAGCTAGTTTGCTGCACTTTGACTGGTCCTGGGTGTACCGCATAGAATCATATTACTCTTGGTGGCTGGAAGCTGCATTTTTCAGCAATCTGCATCCCCACTGTTCCTGATTGGTACTTATCTTATCATCACTGAGTATTTGTTCTTTTCTTCCGTATTATGCAACACTTCCCACGTAGACCAGTTTACAACCCATATCCTACAAACTAAACAAAAACATCAGGATCGCTCCCAGTCCAATAACCTAAAGAGTTAGGTATTTGCAATCATTATTCTATTTTGCACCTTTCTTCTTCACTCCATGCTTAAGCACAGCAACATGTTCAAAACACCATGTGTAGAGTACCCTTCTTGCAAATGATTCCCTTATAGCCCACTCTGTAATCCATTACTCTATCAACCATACGTAACAAAATGAGTAGACTCTTACTCGACGTTTTGGAAGCACTTTGGATGTCATTAGGGGTATAAGTAAACAACAAGAGATGCCAGTGCCGCTACTCAATTAGATAAAATAACCTTTTTCTTTGAAATCATTAAAATGAAACAGTATGCTTTGTATTTTTATTTTCTTTCTATTAGTTTATTTTGTTCAATGCTTATTTTTGCTCATATTATTACTTTTAATTTTTCAAACTTTGCATTTTTTAAGACCTTATGTACACAACGAAAACATTTACGCGTTTCGAACTCGCGTTTGTTTAAGGAGTTCTCATCAGGACCATTGTCTCTTATGTGTCAAAGCATAGGAGATGTGAGTTTGTCCCCGACGTATAATAAATTTTTGGGAAAAATTGGGTGTACGACTTGGTTCGTTCGACTGCCTGGCTCTCTGGTTAGTGGGCTCAGGCTTCAGTGTACAGTGTTCGTGTGCTCCCGCCTTGTAGGGTCGGGGCACAGAGCATGTAATGCTTTCCTTCCTCGCTCGTGCTCCGCGTCCAAACTAAGTGGCGTGGGCTTCCGGGTTTGCAAAGGATCATGGGGGATCCCGCCAGTCAGTCGAACGAACCAAGTCGTACACTCAATTTTTCCAAAAAATTGATTATACGTCGGGGACAAACTCACATCTCCTATGCTTTGACACATAAGAGACTATGGTCCTGATTAGAACTCCTTAAACAAACGCAAGTTCGAAATGCGTAAATGTTTTCGTTGTGTACATAAGGTCTTAAAAAATGCAAAGTTTGAAAAATTAAAAGTAATAATATGAGCAAAAATAAGCATTGAACAAAATAAACTAATTGAAAGAAAATAAAAATACAAAGCATACTGTTTCATTCTAATGCTTTGGAAGAAAAGGGTTCTTTTATCTAATTGAGTAGCGGCACTGGCATCTCTTGTTGTTTACTAGTAGCTTGTGGCTAAGCTGTGCTGTTGGGAGCCCAGACCCAGTGGTGTTTTTTTTTATTAGGGGTATAAAGCACTATAAAAATGCTACAATACAACACAATAAAAGTTTGTAACTATATATTTGGAAGATTTGAACAAACATAGTATGTACTTGCGTGCCTTGGGATGGCATGGTACATGATAGTATGTTCTCTTTTGGATGGGATGAAATGGGATTTATCAAGCGCTAAATCTAGATTGGAAGATTAATCAATGTGCAATCATTAAAAGATGAAGAAATCTGAAGTACACATCAACTCCTGAGAAAATAAACACTTTTTAATAGTTTGTTAAATGTAGGTGATAGTATTTATCCAAAGTGTCCCTTGGTAATGATTTTCATGTTTTCAGCTGATTATACGAAAAATATCTGCACCCAATTGTTACACTGAAGTGTTTGTTAAAACCAGGAATTGCTAACTAGGTGCATTATCAGAGATTTTAGAGATTTTATCAATAATCAAAATAGGACTTCAAATTCGATTCTCCTACATACAGGCAGTCAGCGGTTCTGAAAACGATTCACAGAATATTGAAACCCTAGCGATAGTAAACACTTCTTGACACTGGCTAATAAATTGGAACAACAGCAGATAGCTCACCATTTATTAAATCGCTATTGTTTTTAGCTGTTTGATAGGAAAATGTATAGGATGCTTTAGTACACAAACTAATGAAGGGTAAAAGGATTAGATAACTGAAGGAGAGATTGCTAAGGTAAAATACTACAATCTAAAGGAAAATGAAATGTTGGTAGTCCCTATAGTCAGCCCAATTAAACAAGAAAACGGGTGCATGGCAATTAAGGAAGCACAATGGTGGAATGATTTGAATTGATAAACGAAATGTAGATACATTATAAAAAGTTACTTCTTAAAAACACCCACAAGGATAAGGATTTAAAATAAAGTGATAATGATGTTCTCAAAATGGGGAGGATGAAGTTAGAATTTCTTAGTTCAGAAAATAGATTACCACATTATTTCATTCTTGTGACTCAAACTATATAGGTACAGATAGAATTGGTGAAATACAAATGGGCAATAATATGAAATGAAATAGCAAGTGATGGTCCATAATACATACTGAATGGCTGACATAAACAACAACACAACTTGCCATATTCTCTGGTATGTATACTTCCGGTACAGATTGTTGTTACAGAAAGGGCTGTAAGGTACTGTCAGTAACATCTTGTGTGACAGCCCTATTTTGGAGCTTCTGTATTTATGAAGGGGGGTTAACTTACTGAAGTGGCAGAATCCACTATACAAGTGAGGAAAAAAACGACTGAAGTGATCCCACAGTCTAATATGGTATATGCACTGGAACAGTCCAGTTTTGTGGGGAACAATTGTCATGGCTTTGTGCTGAAGCACCCACCTTCAATCTTTGCAGGGATACTATGGATCCCCTTGCAAGGTCTGGTTAGGTCATGGGAGAACAGTAAGAGACTTATTAATAGGCAGACGATGTATAGATCCAGTCCATAGATAGCGTAGTAATAGCAGAGCACAGAGAATTGTTGAAGACTCATACAATAGAAAATGGAGACTATATATATATATATATATATATATATATATATATAGATATAGATATATATATATATATTCACTAAAAAAACAATGGTTACAGGGATGTTATAGTTAGGCTTAAATTTCACTTCTACAAAACAATAGAAATTCAGTAGTTATAGTTACTAACTATTACTTACTCCCCTGCAATGCGCTGCTTATATCCTCACATACTACATGACTCAAATGACATCACTGATGACATCATCCAAAGAAACACTCACACACCTCCTCACACCCCATACAACCTCACATAAAACTCACTCCCACTCCCACGTAACCAATCATAAACCCATCCACAGACCAATGCAAGTACTCACACACCCTCTTCTTACAGATTCATAGAATCTCTCACACATCCACTCACTCATACAGCCACTCACTCAACCACTAATTCACCCACCTAGCCACCCATGCACCTACCCTCTCACCATTACAGCCACTCACACATACAGTCACCCAACTCAATTTGCACAAAGGAATAGGGGCCATGACCAGCAACATTTGCATAGTGGAACTTTCAGTCTGCGAATGTATTTTGTGTGCTGTCTTTTCTGAAATCCTAGCAGACATAGTTTGAATGCACTAGACAGCTACAGATGTCAATGATAGGGAACAAGGGATTATAGACTAAAGCAAGTTGTATGTCGTGAGGACACAAGTGATTATTCATTGTGCTCAACCAAAATTAAAAGAAGATATAGCCATCATAAAGAAGGAAAATTTGGCATTGGTGCCGGTCACAGGCATAGGCTATTTCCCTTTGCCTACCACTGGCCAATCGGACTGAGAGAATGACCAGAATAACGTGGATTACTATTAACAAAACAATGGTTAAATACACCAGACTGAAAATCAGATGCAAAATTAAGAGTTATCTTATTACAGAGAGAGTACAATTTAATCAAACCACTGGTTGTTCATCTCAGAAATATAAACAGTTACAACAATTGACTTATAGAAAATAGAGAATGTCTGTGCTACTCATTATAGCCGCACAATATATGCATATCTTACATTGCAATGACAAAAACAAACTGCCTTTGCCCAAGAACTGACCACTGCCAAAATCTGGAGTGAACTAGCACACAGCATTCCATTACTCAAAAGGTGCTAGAGCAAAAGGAGTTAGGTCCTGGGTCGTGCAGGGGGCTGGACCATTAATTATAATATAAACATACAATTTGACCCCCACACCTGTGCTTGGAACTCGTTATTTAGAGAAAAACAATAATCAGGACAATTTCTGATTATGTAGGCTTATTTATTTTAGCCCTTGCTTTTTTTCAAAGGTATTTCAAATTTAAGAGTTTTGATATGTACAAGAAAAACACTACACAAATAGTCATAAACCAAAAATTTTGACAATTCCACATTCTTTTACAAATACACAAAGTCATACAATACAAAACATTTTTTTGCACGTTATTTACAGTGATAATGTATCTTAAGGTGGTGAAAAAACAACAAAAAGTATTTATACTAATAACACATATCAATCATGAAACAATACAGTGATTCTAATGAGAAAAAGATTTTTTACAAGAAGGCGAATGGATATAAATAAATTAATATTATATCGCAATCATTTCTTCGTATTTTTTAAGAGGGGCCTTCTTACTGCCGACGCGTTTCAACCGGTTAATTAAATCAACACGGTCTCATCAGGGCGTTTTCACTTTGTTCCTTGATCTGAAGGAATTTTGTGCAAAAAAAGGAAAAAAGAGAAAAACGTCTTATTCGTGTTCTATTCTTTCAAGACCATTTGCCTGTTTCTAAAGTGTGTCTGTGACACTAGTATACCTTATGCACGAGTGTAGCTGGATCCTGCCGGTTCAACAGCTCCCTTTTTCCTATTTTATGTTGATTCCTATGTAAAAAGAGTAGTATTTCAGTAAAGCGTTTGGTGCCTGAAAGGTGCCTGTACTGATGTTTTAACACATATCAGTTTCCTACCTGTGGGCAGGGCCGTGTGTCCTTGATCGGAAGTCCTATTGTTCTTAAAGTCTTTTAGTCTGGGTCCAGTGTGGTTATTAATATGCGCGCCTGGGCGCCCCTACATAAAAGGAGAGCATAGTTTTGTACTTCTGTGCAAAATCTAGTGCTGTCATACTTTTTAATGAAAAGGGGGAATTTTAAAGTACCTTGTGGGGAGAGCGAGCGGCCCTCGCTCAGCGAGTGTTTCTATTTTTCAGATGCCCACACCGTTCAGCTTCAATCTGCTGAATAAAAAAGCGGGGCTCATTACTACATGTTTCTGCTCGCATAGCTTTTCAGAAAAACGCGGTATCAGGCGACTGATTCTTACCTTTAGGTAAAACAAAGAATGAATCAAAGTCCAAGGATCTCACAGCGCTCTGTGCTTCTCTGTGCAGCTAGCGTTTTGCAACAGCCTCCATGTTGCTGTGGGCGTTGCATATAGGTTTGGTCACATGACCCGAGGATTCTGGGACATGTAGTTTTTGCATAACTTTTTAACTTTTGAGGGAATGCATTTATGAGGGATATCCACCACCCACATTACTCGCGCAGAGCACCATTTCATCGTTAATCTTGCTTGTCAGACTGGTGTGACTCAAAACATGAATCGCAGGAAAAAACAATTACAGTCTAGAGACCTCCGACAATGTATTAAGCCCACTTTGTGTGCTATTGAATTTTAATATCAAGTATGCTTCTTTAGTAAGGAGCATTTTCTCAATGTCAGGCGGGCACCTGCTTTGGTTGATGCTATATAGCACTGTCCATTTAAACTCTGTTTCGCGGTGGTTAGTCTCTGTAAAATGCTGGACCATGGGTGCATTTGCCACTTTATTTTTCAGTCTTGATCTTTGCTGGGTGATGCGAGTGTTTACTTGTTGGCAAGTCTTGCCTATATAAATTTTGTCACAGGGACATACAATCGCATACACCACATTGCGAGACCGACAATTGGTAAATCCGACATTTTTCCATTTGATGTTATGGTGGGTGAAATCGCTGCCTTCTATCGTTGTGTCACATGAAACACAATTGCCACATCTATGATGGCCAATGATTGGTTTCAGACCCCATTGCGCCAACAGGTCACTCTTGGGTTTTTGTATTCGCACATCTGCGCGAACCAGTTGTTGGCCTATACTTTGGTTCTTTTTGTAGGCGAATATAGGCCTGGGAAATGGGCATTCCAAGTCCTCCAACAAATGCCAATTTTGGAGGATCATTTGTCTCACTTTATGAGTGTCTGGGCCAAAAGTGGTAACACAGACCATCTTGTCTGGTTCAGATTTTTTCTTGTCTTGTGTTAACAAACACTCCCTCGGTGTATATCTAGCTCTTTTGTAGGAGTGCTTGAGCAGCTTTTTGGGATAGCCTCTGTTGGTCATTTCCCCACAAAATGTTTGAGCATGTCGGTCATAGTCAGTTACCTCCGAGCAGTTCCTTCTGATTCTAAGGAGCTGTCCATAAGGGAGGTTTGCCCGGAGGTTTCTGGGATGTGCACTTCCATGGTGGAGAATCGTATTTTTATCGGTTTTCTTTTTGAAAAGTGACGCTTTTAAATGACCACCTTCATCAGAGATTTCCACATCCAAGAAAGTCATCCTGTTGTTACTTGATTCAATAGAGAATTTTATGTCATGATGTTTATTGTTCAACCAGTGGTGAAATTCCATTAATTGAGTGTGGCTCCCCTGCCACAGGAGCCACACGTCATCAATGTATCTCAACCACTGTTTGATGTGCTTCTTGAAAGGATTATTATTTTCAACAAATTTATGTTCGTATTCTGCCATATACAGTACTGCCATTTCCGGCGCATAGGGACATCCCATGGCCGTACCCTTGATTTGAATAAAAAACTCATCGTTGAAGCGGAAGTAATTTTTCTTTAACGTTAGTTCCGCTAGTTTGAGAATGTAAGCTGTTGGTACACGATGGGGCCTTTCTCTAGTCTCTAAATACATTTCCATAACCTCCAAGGCTTCCTCTTGGGGGATTTGAGTATAAAGGGACGTGACGTCCATTGTCACCATAATCTCAGTTTGGGCATTAAATTCTGTGCCTTCCACTTTGATTAAAAAATCGGTGGTATCTTTGAGGTACGAGTTGACTTTACTTACAAATGGCTTCAAAAAATAGTCCACGTATTTGGAGATCGGCTCTAGGCATGAGTCGCACCCCGAGACGATTGGTCGTCCTGGGGGATCATCTAACCTCTTGTGGATCTTTGGCAAGAAGTATAAGATGGGTGTCCTGGGGCATTTTTTGACCAAAAATTCTGCCTCCTTTGGTCCCACATAGCCATTGTCCACCCCTGTCTGAACCAGTTCCGTTATCGTGCCTTGAATTTGCCTTAATGGGTCTTCCTGGAGTTTTCTATACCACACCTGATTGTATACCTGAGTAGCACCCTCCGCTAGATATTTGTCACGTGGCCAAATAACCACGGCCCCGCCTTTATCGGCGGGTTTAATTATAATTGACGAGTCCTCTCTCAGATTTTTTATTGCCACTTTCTGTCCTTTGCTGATGTTCTGCCTAACATATTTTTTGTCTTTTTCCAATTTATTTAAAGAGGATAAAAGGACCTGTTCAAATGCAATTACCTGTTTGGGGATGTTATGACTGGGGCAAAAAGTTGATTTATTCCTCAGGCCTGTCGTTTCCTTTTCGATACTGGGTGGTTGATTTGCAAAAAATGCTTTGAGTCGTATTTTGCGACAAAAAGCTATTGCCTCCATTTTAATTTGTGCAAAGTCTGTATGTTTTCTAGGGACAAATTTGAGTCCCAGGTTCAGTACAGATTCCTCGTCTTTTGTTAATACTTTTGTTGACAGGTTGACAACGACAGAGGGGACTTCTACGACTTGTAGGATTGTTTGCGTGTCCGCATTTCCCATGGTATTTTTTGCCTTGGCTTTGGCTGTTGGCCCTTCTCTAAAAAATTGACTTGTTTTTTGTTGTTGTTGCCTCTGTTTTCAGAGCCCGAGGAGTCTGATGAACTTGTCTCGGAAAAGGTTTTAAATCGATTGCGAGAGCGTCCCTGATAACTATATAGTGCTCCACGCGAGTCCGCCTGTGAGTAGTAGTCGTCCCTCAAAAATGGATAAGCTTTCTCTAGAGTGAAAGACTTTGAGTCTCTTTCGTATTGGGCAGTTTTACTGTTGATGGTGGTATCTTTAAACAGCAGGATTTCTTTCTCTATTTTTTCTATTAAAGTTTTTGCATCAGGAATTACATCACTTTCAATGATGCTTTTGGTTAATGCTTCAATCTCAGCAAGTTCTTGTCGGCAGAGTCGTTGGGCAGTCTCAATGGTGTGAACCATGAGGTCCCGGCTACACTTCGTGTTTATCTGGCTAAACCCTAGTTTGTATTCTGCGTCTTCTGTAAAGATCACAGGGACATTTTTCACCTGGAGTCCCCAAGGGATGGTCCCACCCCTCAAGTGCTTCAGGAGGAAATGCCCATGTAGCTCGGTTCTAATATGCTTTTTGCTTAATCGAGTGAGTTTGTCAGATTCATTTTGTTGCTGGGCAGATGTACTTAAGGTAACGTTGGCAAATGGGGATGAAGCTATGAGATTCTGAATATGGGTCTCTGAGAATGATAGCGTGTCTTTCTCAGACATAATACTGAGAAGGACAAATGATCCTTCTTTCAAAAATGTTATCAAATTGGGACAAAGTGAATAAATCTTTGGCCCTTGGAACTCTCGCTGTCCTCCCTTATGGACAGCTCCTTAGAATCAGAAGGAACTGCTCGGAGGTAACTGACTATGACCGACATGCTCAAACATTTTGTGGGGAAATGACCAACAGAGGCTATCCCAAAAAGCTGCTCAAGCACTCCTACAAAAGAGCTAGATATACACCGAGGGAGTGTTTGTTAACACAAGACAAGAAAAAATCTGAACCAGACAAGATGGTCTGTGTTACCACTTTTGGCCCAGACACTCATAAAGTGAGACAAATGATCCTCCAAAATTGGCATTTGTTGGAGGACTTGGAATGCCCATTTCCCAGGCCTATATTCGCCTACAAAAAGAACCAAAGTATAGGCCAACAACTGGTTCGCGCAGATGTGCGAATACAAAAACCCAAGAGTGACCTGTTGGCGCAATGGGGTCTGAAACCAATCATTGGCCATCATAGATGTGGCAATTGTGTTTCATGTGACACAACGATAGAAGGCAGCGATTTCACCCACCATAACATCAAATGGAAAAATGTCGGATTTACCAATTGTCGGTCTCGCAATGTGGTGTATGCGATTGTATGTCCCTGTGACAAAATTTATATAGGCAAGACTTGCCAACAAGTAAACACTCGCATCACCCAGCACAGATCAAGACTGAAAAATAAAGTGGCAAATGCACCCATGGTCCAGCATTTTACAGAGACTAACCACCGCGAAACAGAGTTTAAATGGACAGTGCTATATAGCATCAACCAAAGCAGGTGCCCGCCTGACATTGAGAAAATGCTCCTTACTAAAGAAGCATACTTGATATTAAAATTCAATAGCACACAAAGTGGGCTTAATACATTGTCGGAGGTCTCTAGACTGTAATTGTTTTTTCCTGCGATTCATGTTTTGAGTCACACCAGTCTGACAAGCAAGATTAACGATGAAATGGTGCTCTGCGCGAGTAATGTGGGTGGTGGATATCCCTCATAAATGCATTCCCTCAAAAGTTAAAAAGTTATGCAAAAACTACATGTCCCAGAATCCTCGGGTCATGTGGCCAAACCTATATGCAACGCCCACAGCAACATGGAGGCTGTTGCAAAACGCTAGCTGCACAGAGAAGCACAGAGCGCTGTGAGATCCTTGGACTTTGATTCATTCTTTGTTTTACCTAAAGGTAAGAATCAGTCGCCTGATACCGCGTTTTTCTGAAAAGCTATGCGAGCAGAAACATGTAGTAATGAGCCCCGCTTTTTTATTCAGCAGATTGAAGCTGAACGGTGTGGGCATCTGAAAAATAGAAACACTCGCTGAGCGAGGGCCGCTCGCTCTCCCCACAAGGTACTTTAAAATTCCCCCTTTTCATTAAAAAGTATGACAGCACTAGATTTTGCACAGAAGTACAAAACTATGCTCTCCTTTTATGTAGGGGCGCCCAGGCGCGCATATTAATAACCACACTGGACCCAGACTAAAAGACTTTAAGAACAATAGGACTTCCGATCAAGGACACACGGCCCTGCCCACAGGTAGGAAACTGATATGTGTTAAAACATCAGTACAGGCACCTTTCAGGCACCAAACGCTTTACTGAAATACTACTCTTTTTACATAGGAATCAACATAAAATAGGAAAAAGGGAGCTGTTGAACCGGCAGGATCCAGCTACACTCGTGCATAAGGTATACTAGTGTCACAGACACACTTTAGAAACAGGCAAATGGTCTTGAAAGAATAGAACACGAATAAGACGTTTTTCTCTTTTTTCCTTTTTTTGCACAAAATTCCTTCAGATCAAGGAACAAAGTGAAAACGCCCTGATGAGACCGTGTTGATTTAATTAACCGGTTGAAACGCGTCGGCAGTAAGAAGGCCCCTCTTAAAAAATACGAAGAAATGATTGCGATATAATATTAATTTATTTATATCCATTCGCCTTCTTGTAAAAAATCTTTTTCTCATTAGAATCACTGTATTGTTTCATGATTGATATGTGTTATTAGTATAAATACTTTTTGTTGTTTTTTCACCACCTTAAGATACATTATCACTGTAAATAACGTGCAAAAAAATGTTTTGTATTGTATGACTTTGTGTATTTGTAAAAGAATGTGGAATTGTCAAAATTTTTGGTTTATGACTATTTGTGTAGTGTTTTTCTTGTACATATCAAAACTCTTAAATTTGAAATACCTTTGAAAAAAAGCAAGGGCTAAAATAAATAAGCCTACATAATCAGAAATTGTCCTGATTATTGTTTTTCTCTAAATAACGAGTTCCAAGCACAGGTGTGGGGGTCAAATTGTATGTTTATATTATTACTCAAAAGGTGGTATATATGGCTCATACAAACTGAATATTTATTCATTTAAGGCCATTCTGAAAGGGCCCACATGGCCGCGGAAGGTATCATCGATGGTTTACAGATACTCTGAGTGATTTATAAGCATAATTTGAAAAATGTATGTATACATTAAAGCAAACACAGCAGAAAACACTATATAAGTGGCACCCAAGAGAAAACGTTAGTGTAACATTCCAGGTGGAATTCTTGCCTCTTGCTTAGCCAATTTTCTCACCATTCTTTGTCCAATATATGAAATAATTTTTTGAAACACTGATGGGCTCAGTTGTTGTACCAGTAAATCCTGAATCCTGAAATTAAGAAGCATAGAGGTGGCCTAAATAATCCTGGCTTTAAGGGTATATTTTGAAGGCGAGCAAGTTCGGGCATTTTTCAATGTGAGAATGTGTAGCCCTTTACAGCTCTGGAGCTAAAGATTTCAATATTTCAAGCGTTTTTCCTGATGAAGCTTTTTAGTGATGATGGTGCTTTCTTAAGAGGAGGCATTTAATTGACACTCTTCTGTGCTGTAAATATTCTGGGAATTTCCTGATAAGGTGATGTTTTCAATGAGGTTATAAGAGGTACTGAAGAAGGTATATTTGTAGGTCAAACATGTCATTTAAAACTGAGAAAAAGTTATTATGTGGGTCTGTGCAGTGTGAAAATAACTTGGTGAGTTTGACCACAAAAATGACACGCTTGAAACCTGCCTATCTGCTGCATAATATTCAGTAAAGCCAGACAGATCTATGTAAGATGATGAAGTAATTGTTCAGAGACCATTTTGAAGATTATAATTGCTTCTCCTACTCAAGGGCGGTCATTTAATGGAAATTCATTTCTATGCTCCTCCTCGCGTTATAAAGTTGCTGTTGTACTTCTTTCATTAAGTATTGGCTGAGTTGAGGATTGCTACAAGACAAAATACAAATAATATGAAGGTGGGAAAGAGTATGGCCATCCATCATGAGTACGAAGGGATAGCCAATGTCTGAATTTGTAACACGAAGATATATGATATTTTGCTCCTTGGTCACCTAGAGATATGTTTAGGTTTCAGCTGAATGTTGATGTTCATATTCTTTACTGATCACAGATGGACTCTATCAGTTAGGAGAGGCTCAGGCTTGTGGGGTAGGAACCGAAAAAGAATCTTGGTTTTGTTTTTGCAATACATATGACTGTTCCTGAATACAATAATTATAACTTACAGTAAACCAGAATATCCTTCAGGAGAAAAGAATTATTTAAAGTTTTCACCATTCAGTTGAACCAAGTCACAAATTAGAAATTCCAGGTTGTACTGATTTGAATGTCAACTAGATCTATGTGGCGTGCTTTGGTTGATTTCCATTGATGGAGAATATATTGTAAGTTGGTTGATTTTGTTATTGTGACAATTGGGCCTTGCTGAATTTGAAAGAATAATAATTATTCTATTGTACTCTTAAGTCTCAATAAATATTCTAGTCTTGTATTTATAGTCTATGGTTCGGAGCTTGCATATGTTTGTTCAGGAATATTGCAAGGAGGTGAGTTATTCAGTTATCTGGGATATATGTGAAGGATCTTATTTGGTTCGAATAGCAGTATTTCCCATTCTGAGAAATCATAAAGAGATATTTCAGTGGTTTATGGGGTACCTTTTGTGTCAGAGAGCGACGAAAGCTTTTTCAGTGGAGAAGACTTCCTTGGATATTAGTTGGATTTCAGTGATGCTATTGTCTTGCAATTACACAATTATTTTAAGTTTGAGCTTGTGTCAGGGTCAGGCAGAGTTGCAAAAGAGGTAGGGAATATTTTCAGCTTATGGTTGATTTTCTTTTGTGGTAATTGTATGTAGTTTGTTACCCTCAGATGTATTGATTTCTAATAGTGGCTCTTTGATTTTGCATCATTGTTCATCTACAGTATGTAGTTCAGACGTGTCAGATGTCTGGCAAATAGAGGGTGGCCAAGTCCCAAAGGCGACTTGGACTGGAGAGTGCACAGCTCTAGTAAACATAATGTCTTTAATTAAAATGAATGATGTTTGACTGAGTTAGTGTGGTTTGCTCAAGAATGTATTTATTTTTACTGTTACTTTTTTATATGTGTATATAAAACACCAGTCAATTTTTGCATTTCAAATCCAACATAATGTTTTTCAAACAATACATTTTACAATTTGTTGTAAACATACAAAATACAATCAATTAGTCAATAGAAGGTAAATTGAAGCCCAGTGCATTTCGGGATGGTGGTCCCTTCGTCACGGGCCTAACCTATGAGAAAAAACAATATTAAGTACAAAGGGGTTAAAATGCAACAAAACATTGACATGTAGCCAATGTCACCTTGAGAAGTGTTAACATGCTACCATAGTGTTAAACCATATATTAAATGATAGAAGCAATGGAAATGGTGCACTCCCTTGTGAGAAAACAAACTGCGCCCACATCAAAACGAGGACTTTTGAGTCAGACCATTAAAATATACAATCAGCCAGTTGGACACATGCAACGCTGAATTGTGTGCATATTCATTGTTTATCAAAAGAAGGATCCACTACTGCCCGCATAGAAACCATAACACCAAGGGAAATCAAGAGAAACGACCGCTACCTTCAAACGGCAAGTATAACCGTTCTGTGTGCAGATTCGGACAGCGTGTTGATGTTACCTCATATATCTGGATTAGAAAACCATATAAGAGCATCATTCCAACCATGTCATAAGGAAAAAGTCATGACCGTTGGGCACAAAGTTACCTGAGTGTAAGTGCTATTCGGCGTACAATGCTGCTTCGATCCCTGTTCTTACTACAATCATTACCCTTTTAACTAAGCATAACATTGTAAAAACTTGTGCAAGGCAGTCCACTCCCTACTCCTGGGCATATTTTGTGTGAAGTCCTTACCTAGATTTTAGGACTCTGATGCGGAAATGGCTTTACAAACCGATGGTAGCTCGGTCTAGCGAACGTCATGCCTTTAAATATATCAACGTGAGAGCGCACAGCGTTTTAATAACACCCGTGACCACAGGCACCATCTTGGAGTGTGCCTGACTTTCTACTATCTACCTTGAGATAAACAAAAGGTTTTTGAAACTCACACTGGCCTGTGAAAGTCCTGTAGAATCCCCGCGACGACCAAACAGCATAAGGTGTAAACAATGAAGTAGCCAATGGGATTATGTTACGTAAATTTCGTATAAAAAGCACACTATAATGAATGTACAACTTTATCAATCCTTCCTGATGAACACGCGGGAACGGGCACTCTGAAAACTGTGCGCTACCTTGCGGAAGGCTTGATTGTTTGTGTTTTGCACTATGTTTTAAATGTTTGTATTTTAAAACCGACGTGTTGCACTGCACTTTTGAAATTCGAAAATTGAGGAAGTATTACCGCTGCAGTTACAGCCGGCGCTGACTCCCTAGAAATCGCTGGTGTCCCCCTCTGCTCAGCCAATCACAAAGGGTGGGGGCGGATACTTAGGCTGGGAATCGGTACTTGAATCTCCAGTGGCGCGGGAGGGCAGCGGACGCGGGCGCGCCGGTGGCGCGCCAAAGGCAATTCGTCTGCGCCGTCTGGACCGGGCTAGGGGCTAGATACCCTGCCCGTATCCTCAAATTTCCATCAGAGGAACTCTGAAGGCTCCATCGGGCCTTGCTCCCACTAAATGCTGCTACTAAAACGTGCCTGAGCAGGAATAACATCCATCAGACACGCAAGGTTTTCCCAGAAATAACAGCTTGTACTGAGCAGAAAGCTGATGTTACTCCATCCAAGCAGGCAGCGTTACGTGTATATTACTTAAACACACGCTCTCTATTCAAACATCAGATAGAGGTATTCATGCTATTGGCAGCTGATCGACCTGACATTCTGTTTATAACAGAAACTTGGCTGACCCCTGTCTCTACACCTGACATCTTGGCTGCACTGCCTAACGATTATTATATTCTCCATGTGGACGGCCCACCTGGTAAATCGGGTGGGGGAGTGGCTGCAATTATGCATCGCAACCACAAATTCACGGCAGCCTCTTCTTTGAGTCTTGCGGCAGTGGACAATCTGGTTATCAAGCTGGAATCAAACTGAGCCCCGCTGATATGCGTTGTAATCTATAGGACCCCACAACACATGTCTCTATTCCCCCTTCTACTGAGTGAGCAAATGGCGAACATGCTAACAAATTATACCAACATTATTTTAATTGGTGACCTAAATTACTGGTTTAATGACACACTTAGCGGTCTCCATTCCAAGGAACTTACAGACCTATTAACTAACCTTAACTTCACCCAGCCCTGTTCTCAGCTACACAGAGTAAGGGTCATATACTTGACCAAGTCTGGACCACTAATCACACACTGTCCGTCCCCACGACCCTGCCGTGCTTATGGTCTGACCACCACCTCATAACATTCTCGGTAATAGTACCTTTCAGTACTAAATCTCCCTCGGATGAGGGTGGCATGATAAGAAATTGGAGCACCCTTAATAAAAAGGAATTTATGAACTCATTAGCCAGCTCAACTCCTATGTTCAATCAGGATATTGATCTTCATGAAGTACACATCTCATCATGGCTCGTAATAACCGCCAGCGATATGTTTGCTCCATCTATAGAAACTTAGACTAAACCGTCATGCTGACGCACACAAATGGTTCTCTAGAGAACTAAGAGACCAGAAGTTGGCACTCCGACAAAAAGAAAGAAAATGGAGACTAAATTATGCTCCCAAAGACAAGCTACTCTATGCAGAGGCGCAGAAAGATTATAAAAAAGCTATCACTGTGGCAAAGGCAGCTCACTTCTTCACTAGAATATTGAATTCCCGCAATAAATCAAAGGACATTTTTTCAATTGTGAATGAGCTACCAAATGCCAACAGAGTGTTGCCGAAACCTACTCCCACTCAGGAGCTCTGTAACAACCTAAAGAATTTCTTTTTTGAGAAAATCGCCGCAATTAAAGCCAGCATTCCATGTTCTAATCTTCTAATCCCAACGAGTCACTCCCGGCCACATCCACAAATGTTCTATCATTGGAACACTTCCCAGCCATCGGCAACCAGGCTTTCTTGGCCTTACTGTCCAAAGTAAAATCTGGTTCTCTACTGGACTGTTGCCCACCGCACATCTTGAAAGAAATCTTCTCCACTCTTCCACAGCCAGCTGTATCTCTTCTGAACGCATCGCTGTTACAGGGCTGTGTCCCCAAAGCATTTAAAGATGCAATTGGGGTCCCTCTTCTAAAAAACCCTGGAGCAGACCCATCAAACTCCTCTAATTATCGCCCAATATCCCTGCTCCCCTATTTAGCCAAAATATTGGAAGCCCACTTGGCTAAATGCCTATCTGATTTCATAGAACAAATTGGCTACTTGGACCCCCATCAGGCAGGGTTTCATCCTGCCCACTCCACGGAGTCACTGATATTGGCAGTGCCGGATAATCTAGGTGGTAAAGCAGATTTAGGTGCTCCTGTATTTATCCGCCGCGTTTGACACAGTCGACCACATGATACTGAGGGACTGTGTCAGACAGGCTGGTTTCCAGGGCCCTGCCCTTAATTGGATCGAATCCTTCCTAGTGGGTCACACTCAATCAGTACGCTTGGCCAACTTCATAGCACAAAAGCTAACCACAACTTGTGGGGTCCTGCAGGGCTCCTCTCTATCTCCCCACCTGTTTAATCTGTACCTCCTTCCTCTGATCAAGTCTCTGAAGGACAGGAATGTGACTACATTTAACTATGCTGATGATCTTTAGCTCACATTTACTATCGACAACTCCCTCAATTCAATTACCAACTTCCAGGAAACTATGTTATACATCCGTCTTTGGAAGGATCACAATCACCTGAAACTCAATCCAGGTAAGACCGAGGTGCTACTGATAGGGGGAAGCCAGATCTTCTGGGGCCCTCACTATTGGCCAGTGGAACTCGGTCCCCCTCCAAAGCCCTCTACCCCTGTAAAAACTCTCGGGGTGACTATAGACAGAGACGTATTACTGAAAACACATGTAGGTGCAGTGGTATCAACCTGTTTCTTTCAAATGTGAAAGATCCGAAAGATCAGCTACTTGCTCACCCATGCAGCACTAATACAGGTGGTGATAGCTCTGGTACTATCCCATCTGGATTATACCACCTCGATCTATTTGGGAATGCCACTCTGTCAGACTAAGCCGCGCCAGATGGTGCAGAACCAGGCAGCAAGATTGATCTACCAGCAACCTAGGTGGCAATCTGCCAGACCTCTCTTAAAAAGATTACACTGGCTCCCGCTGCCTCAACGTACCGCCTTTAAGACAGGCTGCTTAATCTTTAAATCACTAAATAGTCAGAGCCCCATATTTATCAACAACCTATTATCCAGGTACACCCCTACCCGTGATCTTCGCTCAAACCATCTTCACATAATAGCTACCCCTAAATTCAAACAGAAACGACAAGGAGGTTGCAGATTCGCATATCTGGCTCCACAACTGTGGAACTCACTGCCCTTGGAGATCCGGTCATGCACAGAACTATTAAGTTTCAGAAAGTTGCTCAAAACATGGTTATTCGAACAAGTAAATGATTAATACTTCTCTTTGGCTTCGACCAGATACAGAGTAGCGCCATGAAACCTCTTGGTGTACGTGCGCTTTATAAGTCCCTTACAACATAACATAACATAACACAACATGAATTGTATAAAACAATCGCACATTGCATTAGGTGTGCATAATAGCATATCACTTTGAGGGTGTTAGTTTGTGACAGGTGAGGATCGTATAAAACATAGAGAACAACAAAACAATCTTCATGGAAAACAACAGTTCCCTTTCTTTTGCCACTCAAGGGTCACAGACATTATTCACATTCACAATTTGTTTAGGAAAATACACATTTGGTGAACAGAACATTTGTAAGTGCTTGAATATGGTTCTAGTGCATACTAAAGCACATTTAGGGCGTTATGTGTGTGTGCGAGTAGTCAACCTCCTGAAACAGATAATAGTCTGAACAGGGTCTGCGTGTGGGCAAACGCACTTCATGGTCTAGTGATGAATCTAGAGAAAACATGACATTTCAAACTTGTCGCTCAGCCCTAAAGGCATTAAAGTGTTCATTTTCTTAATCCAAAATGCTTCTCTTTGCAAGAGTCTTTTAGAATTGTCAACTCCTTCAGAAACCACTACTCTTTTTATGATTTGGAAATTGAGTTGGGTTATAGTATGCCGGGATTGTTCCTGATATGTCGACAAGCTTGAAAATTCCATGAAAATCATGTTCCTCCACCAGCAGTTCCCATCGATTACAAATGATGCTCTTTATCTCTTTTGATAATCTGGAGTATCGAGAAAAGAAAACCGTTCTGTTTGTGTTTTTTTTAATTTTTTATAATTCCACTCTTTTGTGAGAACTGGCACGTAATTGATGTTTATTAAACAGGTGTTTGGGGTATTCTCTTTCAAAGTATTGCTTTTTTTGTTGTTCTATGGTCTGTTCGTATTTGTTAACGTCTGACGTTATTCTGCGGCTTCAGATGAATTGTGAGTATGCTAAACTTTTAACCAGTGACGGAGGGTGATAGCTCCCAAACATTGGTGCGTTATTCCGATCTGTGGGTTTCTTGTACAATCTAGTCATGATCTTTTGGTCTCCAGTTCAAGCCAAACATCAAAAAATGCTATTCCCTTTTTATTGATGTTATAAGTGAATTGTATTCTGGAGTCTTTAGTGATCAGGATTCTGATGTTCTCCACTAATGGTTCTTCTGTGTTATTCCAAATAAGGAAGATGTCATCAAGGTAGCGTTGAGAAAATACAAGTCCAGTCTGCCATGTTGTATTGTTTAAGATAAGGTCTTCTTCAAATTTCGCCATTAAGATGTTAACGTAAGATGGGGCACTTGGAAAGCCCATCAAAGTGCTGTTCATTTGTAAATAGAACTGATCATTCCATTCAAAATAGCTGTAATGGAGACACAAGTCCAACAGTTCAATGACGAAAGTATTCTGGGCACTGTCTTGACAGCCTTTCAATAATGCCCACTCTACTGCTTGTGGCACAGACATGGAGTGTCCGACGTATTTATTGATCCATCTCCATGGATGAATTGTTGTGAATTGTGTCATACAGATACACTTAGATCAACACATCTAAAAAGTGGAAAACACTTTCCCATTATCACTGGTACTTTTCGCATGATAGCTTCTTGTTCATGTATATTTACAAACATCATACAAAGAAGTAAAAGTTGTATAATATGTTACATTGTAATGGCTTCTATATAGGAGTGCAGACTGAGTGCAATTAGGAGTTACCTAAAATTCACGATAGTGCTGGATTTAGGTAGTTTATCTATCCCAGAAGCTGGGGATTATGACTTAAACTGCCCAAAATGGGGACTGCTAAATTGACGTGAGAACACTAGTTACTTTACTGCATGCAGATTCCTAATTCCAGAGACTTTGCTGCAGAAATGTTCACCGTTATCTGAGTTGGTGGGAAAATCCAGAGGACATGCAAGAGAGTTTGCCAGATGTTGATATGTAGAAGTTAAAATCAAGCCCAACCTACTTCCCACCACCAAAAGTCCCCCTCTAGGGGCCCCTAGGGATACAGGTACAACCACTGTATAGTTAGGGCCAATGTATATTAAAAGCTGTTAATCATCACTACATCTCTGCAAGATGGCAAGTTCATAAATTCGAAACAACTAATGTCTTGTTCACAAACTGGATAGCTCATGACTTACTCAAAAACAAACACAGGCACCAAGATGACAGTCAAGCTATTGTTGTGAGAGCTCACAACTGAAATGCTTTTTTTAACATCCAACCTTCACAATCTCGTTAAATTTGATGTAAGCCACAGTGGCCTCCTGACAAGGGCCTTGGCACTACCTTTTTTCACAAGGTAAGCACTGTGTTAGACTTAATTTACTTTGGCATATGGAGGAAATCTGCTATATTAAATGTAAAATTGACTTTATTTTGATTGTTAGTGCAGCATTTTCCTGTGTGTTTAATGACGCAATATTGAGACAATAATTGGATTAAAGGTGCAACCTTCATAAAAAGTGCAATAATACCAGAAATGTAATTAGGACATAAATTCACCGAATTTCTTTATAGCTGACATAACTTAGAACACATTGCTTGCGTCAGTGATATGCAAAGACACCCTTTGAAATTGAAAGAAAAAAACAAGGTTTCTGAAAATATATACCATGCCTACACACACACTCAAACACACACGCATAGACGCATCATGCAGTGTTGTGTGTCTCAACCTGAATCTGCATACATCACAACAAGGAGACAAACTGCCAGTTTAGAATCCGTGCTCCGACTATTTAGATGGATAAGAATATAATATCACGTGTAGTCGACAATCCTAAAATCAACAAGTAAAACGGATTTCATTTAAAAACAAAATAACATTATTATTTGAAGTATGTTAATATTATCGGCAACGAAATGACTTCATGGTTGTATTTTTCTCCACAGAGGCCACAAGGTGAGTTTTTTCCACTCTTAGTTGCCTCACCCTTGAATATCTAAAATTAAAATTAAAAGGTTCCTTTTTTAAAGTCGCCTGATGACAAATGCATTGTTGCTAAACTTGTAAGGGGTAATAAATGCAAATCAGATCATACATTGAGTAGGGCTGGATCTGAAGAATAATGGAAAATTGTCTAATAAATAACAGATTAGCATTTTTGTAGATACAGCCATGATGATGTTTTTATGCAACAAAGCCGCGTTCCACTTCTGCAGAGCACAGAAAACATTCATATCCCCACAATATTTTATGTGAATTTGTGTAGCACAAAATTGACCCTAGTGGGTATCCTGACGCTGAGGCTGACTAACTTCGCAACACCTGCCAAAACATTGTGGGCGTTAAATCTGAACTAAAGGGTAACACATTTTCAGTAAAAGTAAAGTAAAGTAAAGGATGTTGAATCAAAGAAAGATCAGTATATAGATCCAGAAAGGTGATGCTATAGTTAAACATGGCTAAAGGCAGTTATAGCAAAATTGTCTTTTTCTGCATGGTCACTATGTATTTTTCTGGACCCTATTTTTGCTGGTATTTGGACTCTGTACATTTTACCACTGCCAAGCAGTAGTAATGGGCCTGTGCTTCCTCTCTAAAACATGTGCTGTACATTGGAACTTCATAGTTGGCCTATTTAACTTTTCTGTGTGTCAATTAGAAATGGTGTCTAAAGTGCATGCATGGTACAGAAAGTTAAATGTCATATATGGGCTGCAGTGCATATTTACACCTCCCTCATACATAACATACATATTTCTGCCAGGGGGCACCACTGTGTGCTGACCAGGCTGAAGTTTAAATGTGCTGCAGCGACACGTTTCGGAAACCGGCCTTTGCTATTTAGAAAAATACTATTTTTATATATTCATAAGTCACGATTAAAGTGTGTCTTGCAAGCCCACATTCAGGGTGTTAATACATAAATCTAGAAGACATTAAATATTGAGGTGAGCATGCCCTCACAGTGAAATAAAACCCAAAAGCTATTTCACTAAGTGAGCCAGGCAAGACTTTTTAGGCCTAAGTGGGATTAAACATTTTATTTTCCACCTCTGCTTCGGAAAAGGCTGGAAAAATGGAAAAATGCTTCAAAGTGTTCCCCTGATTAATTTTTAAAATCTGTCTTAATGGTGAAATCAGATGTTTAACTCTGGCCAACGGCTCTGGACAACGGCTTGCCTCTGAGCCAAAGAAAGGCCATTAGGTGTTAACTGATGACCACATAGTAGGGATGCTCTGATGGAGCGAGATAGAAAACAAAATTTTGTTTAAACTCGTGAAGTCACATTTCCATAACATGAATAAAATTATTAATGATTTGTGATATGTCGTGCTAATACAACCTAGATTAAACTTTACACGTGGGGGGACTAACATGTGTGCTCATAAACGTGCATATTTGTTGCATCTTTTTGTTCGTGCAAAATAATAAAATAATTTATTGTTTTCGTTTTTGTCATTACTAATTGCTGCAAACTTAAAATAAGCATGTGCTTGTTTTGCTTTTTCTTGTCTGTGTGATGTCATTTCTACTATTCTAGGTGCATATGGGTCTCATTGAAAACGGAGACTGGTAAATATAAACGCTGCTTTATTTGTTTGCAATGGCTAGGTAACATTTTGATTAATCGGGTGGGTTAATTATTTAGTAAACCATGGGGTGGATACAGAATATACTTTATTTCTTACATTAATACTTTTCTTGTGTTTGTTTTATACTAGAAATCATAAGTTGCCTGCTTTTGAGGCCTAGCTATTTGAGCCGCAGAAAAAGAGCTAATCCATATTTCTGCAGAAAGTCACGAGACGCCCATTCTGAATTAAAACGTTTATTGAGGCTGCATTCACAAAGCAAAAACTGATGAGCTGACATCATTCTGTCGGACATGGCCAAGGTCGAAAGTGAACTTTTTGTCAGTCCTTAACTTGGCATCCGCGGAAGTTGCACTGTAAAACTATGGAAGCTGCGAGGATGACTTAAAACAAAGTTGCAATCGCAGGAAGCCTCTGGCTTCACGTGGAAGAGACAATGGTCTTTGTAAGACATGATTTGTGGAACTTTTTAAGAATCGGGTGACATGTCACTTGTCACTCTCAGCCAATGGGACGTCGAGTAATTCTGAAAACTTTCCTTTGCTAGTTTAGTTAGCGTAGAAAGGTATAAAAAGTCATGCCCTTAGGGTTGGGCTGGCTGCTGCTTTCTGACTTTCCGATGAGGGTGATGTACTGCTGGACTTTGCGTGGAGCACGTAAGAATCCTCAAAGATCTTTACTCTAATTTCTGTCTATTTAGCTCAGTTAGGGAAATAGGTTTTAGAAATGCTAAACTTTATATAATTTCTTTAAATTTGATTCAATTGCTTAAATTGTGTTTTTCCATATTTCTTACCATCATGCTTGCTTTATTGCTAATAAATTTCATTTATAAAACTTTCAACATATATATCATAATTTAGAAAATAAAATCTTACTTTTGACAAACAAGCTGGTCTTGGTTATTTAGAAGTATAGGTTACCTTTAGTTAGATCACGTCGCCTATGGTGGTCGTTTAAATGGTTGGGTTTTATTCTAATGACAATATTCTTTCTGCAAATGTATAAATATGTATATAGTGTGTAGATAATGTGTATATAGATTTATTCTGACCACCTGATTCAGTAGGCCCAAATATATCAGGTTCATAAATGGGTCCATGTTTAGTATAGAATTTCGTTTATAGGTTATGAAGTTGGGTAGCGTAGTTTATGATATATTTTCTGTAGCCCGCTGGATCAATTATCTGGTAGCAGAAATTGATGGTTGCTAAGAGGTAACCAAGGTAACATGTTGGTTGCTAAGGGTTGCGTCATGGTATGGAAATAGGATTAATGTTTTAACACTTGTTAAGTTCGTTTTTCGTGGCTATCTGTAAGCTATACCGGTATAGATTGTGTGGCGAGAAATTAGTCACGCAAGCCATCTGTTCGTTTGTAGTGATATCGCCGAGTATCACAAGAGGTATCGCCGTGTACCATAGTGTTGTCGCCGAGCAGCACAGTTTTAGGGCTAGGTCTGAATCTTGTATAGTGAGGATTTTCTAAGAAATCAAAGCAGCATGAGAATAGGGACAAAGCGCCTACCATAAAACTCACTGTGATGAGAGTATTAGTTATATCCGAGCTTGAGTGAAGGGTAAAATTTAACGTCGGTGCATGATTATCTATAAACAGGTTAGAGTCCTGTACGGGTACATGTTTCATATCTATAAACAGGTGAGAGCCCTGTACGGATAACGTCGTTATTTTACTAACGGTGCATGATTTCTATAAACAGGTGAGAGTCCTGTACGGATTTCATGTGTGTTTGAATTTAGGGAATTTTCCGTGTAAAAGTGCGAGTTTGAGTTGTATTTTATGTTCAAGTGGAACTCTTAGAACTTTCACTTCGCGGTGGGTTCAGAGCAAAGCGTGTTCATAATTATACGTGTGAGAAGGGTGGGGTAAGGCTACTCTACTGACAATTGAATATTATCCTTAGTGTGAATAGCGCCGTCTATTCCGAAGTGCGGATACTTGAATGTATGTAAACTATCCTAATTAGTGAAACGAACAGATGTTGTCTTTATAAGTCATTGTTAAGAATTAATTTACACTGAAAAGTGTTCTTAAAATGGCGCTGTGAAAAGATTTTGTGAAGGAGGGGTAAGCGCCAGGAGTGAGAAGCGAGAAACCGCAGCTACTGTGTACGTCACAGAGCCGCGCAGGGATTGGGTGACCTACGTCACAAGCTGTATTCTGATTGGCTCCTGAGTCTCTGACGGCCTGTGAGCTGATTGGTCCTTCGGAAATTCTCCAAATTTATTGGTTGAGCAAGAAACTGACGTAGCTCAACTGCCATTGGCTTGTTGGTGTGTTTCGCGCACGGATTGGTTGTTTTGCGGAACATCCCGGAAATATTTTACGAACGATTTTGTGAAATTAAATTTAACTTTTGAAAATGAGTTATCATTTTAAACATGTTGAGAAAAAGACAACATTATTTCAGAAATTTAAGAATTTATTTTCACCTGACAAGAAAATCGAAACGCGAGGTGGTAAACTACTTCATAAGTATAAAACACCTGCAGCGTACATGGAAGGTGAATACGGATATCATACTGTCTTATGGTTCGACAGTTGGAAACGCTATACTAAAAACGATGGTGTTTTGGCTTGGCCTGATGATGGTTCATTTAATGTAAGAGTTTTAAGAAACTTACGAGAGAAAATGAATGCTCTTGTTCCAAAACCGAGACCAACTCAATTTGAAGCTTTAGTTGAGTGGGAAGATGAGATGTATCAGTTACAAAGAGAAGCTAGTGGAATTAAAAGACCTTCTAAAAATCCATCATGGAAAAGAGAAACTCATGAAGATAGATTGCGAATGTGGAGACAGGGAAACATGAGTGAAGGATTGTATTTAATTCATGAAATGGTAATGGGTTCTCCTACAGGGAAATCTATGGAAAGTGAATCTGAGGATGCAATTATGGAAGAAATATATACAACTGCTAGAAATAAACAGCCTAATCAGCCTTTGAGACCTCCTAGATCATGGTCTACTCCGGTGGTTTCTACTGAAACTTCACCGAGTGCACCTCCAATTAGTGAAGCTCCTAAACTTTATCCAAACAATTGTGAAATCACTGAAACTCCTAGAAGACCAGAATTTGAGAATGCTCGAAATGAGGGTAGACATTTTTCAATGACTCCAAGAGCAAGGGAACCTCCAAAAGATTATACAAGAGAGACAAGAAATGTTGAGGATGATGATTATAATGAATATTTAAGGTCTAAAGAAGAACTAATTAAAAGAATGACAAAAGGCATGGAAGCTGTTACAGTTCCAGTAACAATAGGTCCTGTTCAGCCTGTATTTGATCAAAGAAATACAAACAAAACTGGATTAACTATTCCTTTAAATACAGAAATTCAAAAGCCTGCTGAAAAATTTTATTCAGATTTGACTGAATTAAACACTTCTAGATCGAGAATGCCTGATTTAACCTTTAATGAGGATTTATCTCCAAAAACACCAATGGGTGCTATGTCAGATGTAGGGAGTCCTGAAGTTAGGGTAACCACACCAAAACTTGATGTGGCCAAATTAAAAGCGAATATTGAAGAATTAATAATTGGAACAATTGGCCCAGATAGTTTAAATTACTATCGGGATGATGAACTATTATTCATTTGCAAAAGTATTCAATGGAAAACGAAAAATAAATATGATCAATTAGAGGATCTAGCTGCAGAACTTGAAATCGATGTGAGTAAACAAAAGAATTTTGCAAAACATTACAGATTAGATTTCTCAGAAAGCGACATTGAGAGTTTGAACTCAATGGGAAGAATAGTTCACATTAAAGATTTGATCGTCTATATCAAAAAGCTAGGAGAACTGAACAAATGGAGAGTGAAATGGACTAAAAGGAAGGAAGATGAAAGATTAGAAAGAATGTCAAAACAATTTCCAATGAGAGAAGTTGCAGGTGGAGGATATGTTCATGTCCCATGGACAAGACAAGACATTCTGTTATTCACAAATGATTTTCCTAAATTAAGAGAAAAACCTGTTGAGTGGTACAGACAAGTCGATAGATTTATAAAAGTGTCAAAAGTTCTGTGGATTGATTTGGATGGATTTTTTGACATTGTTGTTCCATCTGATCTTTGGACAGAATGTAAAATATCTATTAGTTGGCCAAAAACAGAACCTGAGCGAATCAAAGAAACAGGTGCCCCAAATCCACTTGTAATGGATTTTTATGAGAAAGTAATTGTTTGGATGAAAAACAAAATTCCACCCAAAGAAGTTGATTGGGTTAAAATAGAAAGAACAGAGCAGGAAACAAAAGAATCAGTTCATTCTTTTTATGAAAGACTACTGTTAATCTTTAAACAATACAGTGGTTATGAAAAATTAGATGAGAAAGACATGAGTCATTTTATCTATAGATTTGTTTATGGATTAAAACCTGAAATTGGAGAAATGATCAGAACTAGTATTGTCGGATGGCAAGCACTATCTATAGATGATATTCTGAGAAAAGCAAAATATTGTAGCGATGAATTAGAAGTAAAACAGAAGAAGCTGAAGGAGAAAGCCATGTGGGCACAGGTAAAAGTGGCTGAGCAACAGATTGCCAGCATGGGAAATAAGAACACTAATTTTGTTCAAACTGGAAATACGAACCAGATACAAGGAAAGTTTAAAGGTAATAATTTCCAAAAGAAATTTAGCCCAAAGATAGAAGAGCTGAAACAAAGATTACCTTGTTTTAATTGTGGCGAAATTGGACATTGGAGGGACGAGTGTCCTCATCCTCCTAGAAACTTAAAGAATCCCTTATTGAATCCACAGATGCAGAATGGTGTTAACGTGCAGCAACAGCTACAGATGCAACAGGGGTTAAATGAATTTAATGTTCAGCGACAGTTACAACAACAGCAACAACAACAGGTGAATAATCGTCAGGACCAGTTGCCACAACCACCTTTTCCGAATTGTGGGGGAGTTCAAAAATATAATCCAAACGTGGGATTTCAGGGATGTGAACAGGTAATAAAACCACAAAAACAGCAAAAGCAGCAAAGGGTTCAAATGCAAAATGCTTCACAACAGTTTTTATTAACAGAAAGCCAAGACAGTGATTCTGATGATTATTGCTGACGGTGCCCGAGAGAGGAGGAAGAGTGTGTTGTTGGAGCCACTCTTGAGGTTGACCAGTCTGGTCCTTATGTAAACGGGAAAGTTAATGATGTAGACATCACTTTTCTAGTGGACACTGGTGCTACCCGTTCTACTGTTAGATCAGTGGAAATTGAAAACCTACCTCTCTCTGGGGATACCATCCAAGTTGTCGGAGTAAGTAATCAGCAAATTAAAACAGACTTAACTGATCCAGTACCAGTTGAAATTGGAAATTACAGAGACAAACACAGATTTGTGGTTTGTAATAGTAGTCCAGTAAATCTATTAGGTAGAGACATCTTATGTAAAATGAATTGCAGAATATATTGTTCTCCTGAAGGAGTTGAGTTACAAACAATGGAGGAAGATGGTTTGTACAGAATGACAATGATGATGATGGAAGCAGAAGAAACAAAATTGTTTCCTGCATTTGAAGAAAAGGATTTACCTGAAGAGCTAAAGGAAACAGTGAAATCCGAAATATGGGATTTTACTGGGAATGAGATGGGTCTGATGAAAAACGTAGATCCTGTTAAAATTGCATTGAAGCAGGGAATAGAATTTCCAAATACTCCACAGTATAAAATGAAAACAGAAACAATTGAAGGTATTACACCTGTAATTGAAAAGTTAATCAAGCAAGGTGTATTAAAAGAAATGAAGAGTAGCTCTTGTAATTCACCAATTATGGGAGTTAAAAAGGCTAACGGAACATTTAGGATCGTACAAGATCTGAGAAAGGTTAATCAAATTGTTATTCCATGTTGTCCTGTGGTTCCAAATCCAGCAGTAATTCTATTTCAGATTCCATATGATGCTGAATGGTACACAGTCATTGACCTTTGCAATGCATTCTTTACTGTTCCTCTACATCCAGACAGTTATGAAATCTTTGCTTTCAGATTCCAAGGTAAGACCCTTGGATGGACAAGAATCCCTCAGGGCTATACAGAAAGTCCTTCAATCTTTAACGAACTGTTAAAAAGATCATTAGAAGATTTAGACTTACCAGGTAGGTCTACGCTGGTGCAGTATATTGATGATTTGTTAATAGCTGGAAAGACAAGAGAAAATTGTGTAACAGACACAATAATTCTGTTAAATCGCCTTGCAGAAGAAGGACATAAAGTGTCCCCAGCAAAACTACAGTTTTGCAAACAAGAAGTGAAATATCTTGGTCACAGAATTGCAAAGGGAAAAAGACAAGTAACAATAGAGAGAATAAAAATGATTCAAGCAATGTTACCGCCAAGAACACAAAGACAGGTCAGAATGTTCTTAGGAATGGTAGGTTACTGTCGACAATGGATAAGTGGATTTTCAGTAATTGCAAAACCACTACAAAGACTGACCAAATCAGATGTAAAAGATCCAATTATTCTCAATGATGTTGAGATGGAATCTTTTGAAAACTTGAAAAAGAGCTTATGTCAAGCTCCTGCTTTGGGTATGCCAAACTATGAGAAAGATTTTGAACTGTATTGCAGTGAGAGAGAAGGATGTGCATTATCTGTGTTAATTCAGAGACATGGAAACCTAAAGAAACCTATTGCATACTTCTCTGCAGTTCTTGATCCAATTGCAAAAGCATTACCAGGTTGTTTGAAAGCAGTTGCAGCTACAAGTATCAGCCTTGAACAAAGTGAAGGAATCATTATGGGATTTCCTGTGAAAGTTTTTGTGCCTCATTCAGTTGAAATATTACTGACAAGAGGTAAGACTCAACATTTAACAAGTAGCAGATTGACAAAGTATGAGAAAATCATACTAGGAGCAGATAATGTTTCGATTTCAAGATGTTTGAATCTGAATCCTTCTACATTACTGCCTGATTCTGAAATTGTTAATGACATTGAGACAGAACATGAATGTTTAGATGTCATGGAGTTCTGTACTAAACCCAGAAAAGACATCAAAGACAGACCTTTGCCTGAATCGGATTTTGTCTACTTTGTAGATGGCTCATGCTTAAGATCCGAAGGTGGTGTCTTGAAAGCTTCATACTCAGTTTGTACAGTCGAAGATGTTGAAGAAGCATCATGTCTTGAAGGAGTTCGTTCAGCTCAAGTAGCTGAATTGATTGCTTTAATTCGTGCATGTGAAATATCAAAAGATATAAGAGTTACCATCATTACTGATAGTCAGTATGGGTACGGAGTTGTGCATGATTATGGACAACTCTGGTCACAGAGAGGATACATGATATCAACAGGATCACCAATTAAAAATGCAGTTTTCATTAGAAGATTAATTGAAGCAATACAATTGCCAAAAGAAATTGCCATAGTCAAGTGTGCAGCACACACTAGAGGGACTGATTATATTTCCAAAGGAAATGCCTTCGCAGATGAAACAGCAAAGTACTGCGCAAGGAAAAATTATTCTTACAATCGGAATAGAAGTACAGAAACTGATTCAAATTCATTAATGCTAACAACTGTTGTAGAAACATGGAATGAGATTAGAGATTTACAAAACGAAGCAGATGATGAAGAAAAAGACCAGTGGTTAAGATCAGATTGTAGACAACGTGATGAAGATGGAGTGTGGGTTTACAAAGATGGCAGAGTAGTTTTACCAAATTGTATGATTTCTGACATGGCCAGATTATATCATGGTCCTGCACATTTAGGAAGAGATTCTATGGTCAGACTGTTTAAAGAAACATGGTTCAATACCAAATTTAGAACCATTGCAGAATCTTTTTGTCAAAGGTGTTTGTCATGCCAACAAATGAATCCAAACAGAAAATCAGTGGTGGGGACAGGAATAATTGGTCGAGAGGGTGGTCCCTTTACCAGGTTACAAATAGATTTCATTGAAATGCCATTACACAACTGTTTGAAATATGTACTTGTAATTGTATGCTTATTCTCAAGGTGGGTAGAGGCTTTTCCTACACGACATTGTGATTCAATTACAGTAGCAAAACTAATGCTCAGAGAAATCATCCCAAGGTACGGTTTTCCAGTTACTATTGAGAGTGATGGAGGTAGTCATTTTGATAACAAACTGTTGAAGTTAATTTGCGAAGCTATGAGCATTGAGCAGAAAATACACTGTGCATACAGACCAGAGGCATCAGGTGTAGTTGAACAAATAAATGGAACTATCAAAAACAGAATTGGAAAAATGTGTCTAGAGACAGGAGTGAAGTGGACTGATGCTCTTCCACTTGTTTTGATGTCAATAAGAAGTACACCAGATAAAAAGACAGGTTTGAGTCCTCATGAAATTTTGATGGGAAGAGTTATGAGGCAAGCTTTTGTACCTGTAGGTAAACTGTTGAGCATAAATGACAGTGCAATTTTGGATTACTGTAAAAGGTTATCTGATATGGTAACTTCTGTGTCTAATCAGGTGGGAACTGAAGCACAATCAAATGACAAAGTTTTGACACATGATCTGAGACCTGGAGACTGGGTCAGAACGAAAGTACATCGGAGGAGGAATTGTCTATCTCCTAGATGGCAGAAACCTAGGCAGGTAATATTGATCACTACTAATGCTGTAAAGTGCAGAGGATTGAAGCGCTGGATTCATCCAAGTCATACTATTCCAATACCAACTCCTGAAAATTCTGATGTTGAAAGTGATACCACAGATGACTCTGATTCTGAAGCAGAAGACAGAACAGAAGGTGAAGTAATTCCAGATTCTGAAGATCGACAAGAAAGTCGACATCTGGAAACTGTGCCAGTAAATGGAAATCTGACAAGAAAAGACTTAGAAATAATTGAAATAGATTCTGAAGGTGAAGAGAATCTGCTAAAAGGAAAGATAACTGAGGATTCGGTTGTCTATATTGAAGACAAAGAAGCTGAACCGAAAGAAGTTTCAGACCAGGAGAGTATCGAAAGGCAGAGAACAAGCTCTGAAGTAAGGAACAAAATTCCGAAATCTGGGAAGCTAGAGGTAATTGAGGAAGAGGAGGAGAACGAATTACCGAGTACCAGTGATGGAAGACAAAGTGAAGTTCCTGAAAGAGTGAAATTGCCATATAGAGAAGTTCCTGAGTCAATTGAAATTTCAGACTATGAAACTGAGGAAAGTGACATAGAAGGTGAAAGTGAAAACGGAAAGAAAAGGACTTGGAAATCAGAATCGAATAATTCTGAACCAAAGAAAAAGTACGTGAGAAAAGCAGACTACTGGCCTGGTGGAAGATTGAGAGTAAGATTGATTAAAAAGCCAATAGAACAAGTTGAAGAAATCAGTAGTCAGAAGAGTCCTGGAAAAGAGGTTGGAGTTGGAAGGAAAATAGAAGTGATATCGAGAAAAGGGAAGAGAATAATTAGACCAAACCAGAAATACAAGTCTCCTGAGTGGACTTACTTAGTAATTCCACCTGTTATTGACATATATGATAGTAGTGAAGAAGAAAACGAAATCCAAGAAATTAGTGACAATGATTGAAGTACAAAATTATTAAATTGGCATAAGGCTGAAGAAATCCTGTTAGTTGACACAAGGTCGAAGAAAAACTGTCTAGTAAAAGAAAACTTATGTATGACATAAGGTCGAAGAAATCTTGTTTAGGGTTATAAAAGAAAAATATATTTTAAAAGGGGGGTGTATATAAATTTTAAAATTTATTTTTATTTTTGAGGCTAAAAACTAACCTAAACATGCCTTACATTAAGGAGAGCACTTCAAAATGCTCTGTTTTTAAAAGATGCTGTAAGATGACTCTGGTGTGTCTGCTCATTTTAGTTCTGCTCTGGTTGGTACTAGCTGTGATTATACCTTTAGAAATGAATAGAGAATTACACAAAGTTAACATAACAAGCAAAGCTCTGGTTAGCCAAACTAAACATAGTACATCTGCAAAAGTAATTGATCATCAGCCTAACATGCATCAAGATAAATCAATAGGTGATTTTTCAAGCAATACATTCACAAAGCTTTTGAGTGAATATGTAAAGGTAATGGATGCAAAGGATTGTTATGTATGCGTTAAGTTACCAGCTTCTGTTTCTGAGGGAGTAACATATAATATGCTTCCTCTCACTTATGCTGTTACATGTAGTGTATTAACTAGTTTATTTTATCAAACTGGTCGATTAGAATATTACTATTCAAATTATGATGAAATTTTTGCTAATGTCAAGATTGATAATGCTTTAAATAAGCATAAGAAAGCTAAACAATTGAGAGAATATTTCCTTGTTACTAACGAACTCACTTATGAGTATGCTTACAAGAATAATCTAACATGTAAATTAAGTGCTGAAGGAAAGAAATTTCTGAATATGGTTGAGGAGAGAAGAGCAATTTATAAGAGAAATGAATTAGTCAAGCAGACTAAGTCATCCTTCTGGCAAAAAGAGGATGAGAAACTAAATGGCAAAATGCTTGAAAATATTGCAATTCACATAGACAAACCTGTTAGTGGAAAGCTTTGCATTAGAAGAGATAACACACTTTTTGATAATTATTTTGTAGGTGCAAGCAACTGTGAAGATACTTATCAGATTATGGGAGGTTGGGGATTTAAAGGTGGAAAAGATCCTATCTTTCCTGGAATTTATTTTGTTTGTGGTGACAAAGCCTACTACAACCTTCCAGACCATTGGTATGGAACTTGTTATGTGGGAATTGTTTTTCCTAAAGTGTTTCATGTTGACAGAGATTCAGAAGGATTGTTTAAAATTCATAATTATGTAAATAGAGCTAAAAGAGAAACTTTTACTGAAGTTCTGGGAGATATTTTCCAAGCTGTAATACCTTTTGTTGGTATAACCCTAAATGCAGGGAGAATCAGAAAATTGTCCACTATAGTTGATAGATTATCAACTGACACTGCTGATGGGTTTCAATTAGTGAATGTTGAAGTTATTGCAATTAGATCCATGGTAATTCAAGATCGTCTTGCTTTAGACATACTCCTAGCAAAAGAGGGAGGAGTCTGTGGCATTTTACATGTCCAACATTGCTGTACATATATACCGGATGAAAGTAAAAATATTGAAATGTATATTAAGAATATTACACAAATGCATTCAGAAATAATTCCTTTAGAAGAAGAAGATTTTACTGGGAAACTTTCAAATAGGTTTCAAGCAATTAAAAACTGGTTTCATAATATCGGAAGTTCAATTCTTGGCAAGATTCTGGCACCTTTGATTATAATAGTATTCATTTTTATTTTGACTAAAGTAGGTTGTTTGTTGCATAAAAGAAAGAAGCATTTGAGAGAAAAGAAGAGAATCTATAAACTCAGAAAAGAAGAGGAAAGGGAGATTGAGTTGCAGGAGTTACATAGAGAGCGTCATGTTAATTGTAAAGATTATGCTGAAACAGACTTTTAGGTTTACTAATACAAATGAATTTGAATCGATTTCTTATAAATTAAATTTACCAAAATTTTGAGTGCTGGTGTGGTGATTTGTTAATCACCAGATGAGGGAGTTGATGGAGCGAGATAGAAAACAAAATTTTGTTTAAACTCGTGAAGTCACATTTCCATAACATGAATAAAATTATTAATGATTTGTGATATGTCGTGCTAATACAACCTAGATTAAACTTTACACGTGGGGGGACTAACATGTGTGCTCATAAACGTGCATATTTGTTGCATCTTTTTGTTCGTGCAAAATAATAAAATAATTTATTGTTTTCGTTTTTGTCATTACTAATTGCTGCAAACTTAAAATAAGCATGTGCTTGTTTTGCTTTTTCTTGTCTGTGTGATGTCATTTCTACTATTCTAGGTGCATATGGGTCTCATTGAAAACGGAGACTGGTAAATATAAACGCTGCTTTATTTGTTTGCAATGGCTAGGTAACATTTTGATTAATCGGGTGGGTTAATTATTTAGTAAACCATGGGGTGGATACAGAATATACTTTATTTCTTACATTAATACTTTTCTTGTGTTTGTTTTATACTAGAAATCATAAGTTGCCTGCTTTTGAGGCCTAGCTATTTGAGCCGCAGAAAAAGAGCTAATCCATATTTCTGCAGAAAGTCACGAGACGCCCATTCTGAATTAAAACGTTTATTGAGGCTGCATTCACAAAGCAAAAACTGATGAGCTGACATCATTCTGTCGGACATGGCCAAGGTCGAAAGTGAACTTTTTGTCAGTCCTTAACTTGGCATCCGCGGAAGTTGCACTGTAAAACTATGGAAGCTGCGAGGATGACTTAAAACAAAGTTGCAATCGCAGGAAGCCTCTGGCTTCACGTGGAAGAGACAATGGTCTTTGTAAGACATGATTTGTGGAACTTTTTAAGAATCGGGTGACATGTCACTTGTCACTCTCAGCCAATGGGACGTCGAGTAATTCTGAAAACTTTCCTTTGCTAGTTTAGTTAGCGTAGAAAGGTATAAAAAGTCATGCCCTTAGGGTTGGGCTGGCTGCTGCTTTCTGACTTTCCGATGAGGGTGATGTACTGCTGGACTTTGCGTGGAGCACGTAAGAATCCTCAAAGATCTTTACTCTAATTTCTGTCTATTTAGCTCAGTTAGGGAAATAGGTTTTAGAAATGCTAAACTTTATATAATTTCTTTAAATTTGATTCAATTGCTTAAATTGTGTTTTTCCATATTTCTTACCATCATGCTTGCTTTATTGCTAATAAATTTCATTTATAAAACTTTCAACATATATATCATAATTTAGAAAATAAAATCTTACTTTTGACAAACAAGCTGGTCTTGGTTATTTAGAAGTATAGGTTACCTTTAGTTAGATCACGTCGCCTATGGTGGTCGTTTAAATGGTTGGGTTTTATTCTAATGACAATATTCTTTCTGCAAATGTATAAATATGTATATAGTGTGTAGATAATGTGTATATAGATTTATTCTGACCACCTGATTCAGTAGGCCCAAATATATCAGGTTCATAAATGGGTCCATGTTTAGTATAGAATTTCGTTTATAGGTTATGAAGTTGGGTAGCGTAGTTTATGATATATTTTCTGTAGCCCGCTGGATCAGCTCTATCTGGGCATGGTCAGAAACAGTTGGTAGAACACAGGGAAGTTTCAACACCTATTGACTTTGAGATGCAAGGAGTGACCAGGAGACTAGGAAGTTGAAGACCAGCCTACCTGATGGCAGTTGGGTTTCCGCCATCTTGGAACACGGGCTCATAGATAATTTAACAGTATGGAAAAGTAGAGGTGCTGCAAAAGGAGGGGTGGGGGACTGTGGGAAATGGTTAAGAATGGGTGGTAGAGTTCCTCCAGTCACAGCCTAGCATACTGGATACGTTTTGCACATCCTCCACCACCTACTCAGAATGTTCTGGACTTGGGAAGAACCTATCTGAAGAAAGTAGCCTTGCTAGAAAAAGAATCCTGACTTTTGAATTCTGACTTTTTGCTGTTGCTGGAAAAAGGGGACTCACACAAGGGTCAAAGGAATAAAGGACACCTGAATCCTGCTGGCACTCAGAGTCTGGAAAAACTCTTCCTGTGTCAAGCCCTTGAGGAGCTAGGGACCATTGGACTGGCCAGAAGAAAATATTACAGTAGTTGAGATTAGGGGCCTGATTTATAGGTCAGAATACAGATTGCTCTCCATCAGAGCAAAAGAGTAAAATACTCTGTTGTCCTGTTGGAGTACCTGTACTTCGAATTTAGAGATGTCTGTAATCCCAGAGAACATCTCTCGTCATTGACAGGGACCGCCGTCACAACGGCTCTTATCAATGAGTTATAGTTTGACAGTGTCCATTAAACTTTTATTTTGCCTTTTCAAACACAAAACCCCAAAACGAAATTTTGTTTCTGCATGAACAAAAACTAATGACCCCCAACACCATGGACATTTTCTCCCATGGTGTGAGGGTCATTTATATTTTTTATCTATCTTTACTGACATGTCTTTCATGGCGGTACCTGGGAGTAAAATTTGGTCATTTGACAACCCACTCTAAATCGAATGAGTAGTCAAATTCTCAGATGGCCCTCACTCCATTTGGCCTTTGAGGATGTTAGCGATAGCGATGGAGTCGTTTCCACTGCTGACATACTTACTGACTGTAATTCAGGCGTGCGGAACTTTAGTTTGGGAGAGAGTTGTGACAGAGTACCCTCTCTGACAAACTCTAAATCAGCCCTCAAGTCTGAAGGTGACACCTTAGTCCAGGATAACCTGCCTGGTTTACCCGGCCTCTGCCCCATCATGGCCATCCTAAAGTTGCACCTATGTCCCTATCTACTGTGAGCTGTTGTTAATAATAATCCCTTTTTTGACAGAGGACATGATTTTCAATTATGAAGTCCATTTCGAAGACCATGAGGCAACTAAATAAATAAGGTGATAATTTACGAAAGTCACAATCTATGTACATATGCGGCAGTGTGTGAGAGGTGTTATTGCACCTGCTTTTCCTGGGTTCTTCTCATAGGTGCACTTCTTTTTCATTTCTGTATGATATTTTGGTAGAGGGCATCTTTCTCTCTCTCCTTTTCTCTGGCTCTCGTTTGTTAGCATGTTTCCTTTTTAGGTCTTGCCTACGCAGCGTGCATGTGCTGCATAAGCAAAAAGACCTTTTCCGATCGCCATGTCTTTTCAGCCAAACACATGCACGCATTCCATTGCCTTCAATGGCAACGCGTGCACGTGAGGCGATTTACTTGCGGGAGGGAGCGCCGCCATATGGTAGCAATTATCGCTCCCGCAATTAAATCGCGTAGGCCCCCCCACCCCCCTACTTCTAGTGCGGGCACACATAACCCCAGGTCTTGTTTTTTTAAAACTTTAAGCGCAAGGCGCGTGTGCGGCCAATGCTTGTTTCTTAGGCCTTCGACATGCCGCTCGCACATGCTTTGTGCTCCAGTTCCGGAGGAGCTACCTGAGATGGCGGCATGGACAGATGGCCATAGCAGGCGGTTCTCTGACGGCAAATTAAAACTGCGACAGAAAGAGCTCGGAACAAATAACCCATCTAGCAAGTTAGGGAGGCTGATGGTATTGCTTATAATGCACTCCTGGGCCTCCGCAGGCGGTGGAAGACAGACTGCTGTGCTCTAGCTCTGTAGAGCCATTCTCTCTCTCAAATGCTATCTCTCTCCATGTATATATAAAGCCGTATTTTTTCTCTTCATTCTCGGTGTTGCCTTTATCTTTCTCCCTAAACCTTATTTCTTGTTCTTATGCCTACCAATTTTTCTTTTCTATTATCATTGTTCTTTAGCCACCCTTTCTCTTTGGATCTGTAGTTTTTTTCTTCTTTCTCACTTTTCATAGTCATTATTTCTTTAAATCGTTTCACCCAACTATTTCATTCTTTCTTTTCTCTCTGTCTCCTTTGTTTGTTTCTGTATCAATTATGTCTCCCTTTATACAAACAGATATTTATTTTTTCTTTCTGTGCCATTTTCCTTTCTTGTTTTTTTTTTGTCACAGGGTAGAGCCGACATCGAGACTTGAATGGGTTCCCGCTCATGAAGTCAGCAGCTCTGTATCTTACATTAACCCTCTGAAAAGTATAGCTGACACTGAACCACCACCAATATGGCTGCACCAAAATGTTGCTACATGGAAGTGACTGAAGAAAGCAAGGCAACAGAAGATAAAAGCTTAGTCCGGCACATTGGTATGTTACCTTTAGCCCATGCCAGCGAGCAGACGTGTCCGTGGAGGGAGGAAGCAGTGCGGGTGGGGGGCTGAACATGTACAACAGCCCTGAAGAGGTGAGTGCAGGCTGCTCCTTATTTTCTATTCAGTGCTTCCAGGTGTTACTATTTGTCCCTATGTTTCGTGCACTTCTCTCCCCCTTCAGAGTGTTTCTCTCTGTACCCCATGTGCTTTTACCTGCCCACTATTAAGTTCCTCTTCACCCGTGCACTCCTCTTCTATGCCTGTTGTTGCTTCCCCCACTTGCACCCTCTGTGTTGATTCCCCCTTCCGCCATGTTGCTTCCACCATCTCTCACCCTTCCTGTGTTGCTTCCACGTACCCTCACCCTATCTGTTTCTTCAGTGTCCCCCTGCCACCTCCCATGGAACTTCGGTGTCATATGACGCATGCCCCCTTTGCTTCTGCCCTGAGTTGCTTCCGCTGCTCACATCCTCCTGCTTTTGTTAAAACACTTGTTTTTAAATGCCAGCTGCTTCTTCCTTAGTGTTGTCTCAGTCTGTTGCCCTCGTCTACTTGTAGATCTTCCCTTTCATCACTGATTGTGATGCATGCAGTCACTGATTTTGTGATGTGTGAAGTCCTCTAAGCTCGGCGAACTATCATATCTGATCTTTTGGTAATGTCAGGCTTCTATTTAATTGGTAAGGCTGCTACGTGCATGGCTTTCTCAATTGGATTTGTAGTCCGGTTGTTTCCATTATGAAATCAGGACTACATATCCCATGATGCATCATCAAAAAAACCAATGAAGCTGCTGCAGGGCTGTGTTATTTTAAATGTGCATTCAAAGCATGCACATGCCTACAAAAAGGCCCAGCGCATCAGCCGAGCAGTGTTTTATCGCTTTAAACTGCCCTTAGTGCGCCTTAGGCTTGCAACACACAAGGGTTGGTTGATGTCATTGCTTCGGCCCTCTTGAAGAGGGAAATCCGGATGGTATGACGAGTGCACTATGGCCTTTGAAGGTTGTGTTGGCTCATACGACCAGTTATGCCCCCTTCATTTGTTAGTGTGCTTGCTGAGGTGATCAGATTGATCTGAGCACATGAGGCCCCCTTCCTCCTGCCACCAATGAAGCTTGCGTCTCACTACTCTTTAAAAATGCAAGCAGATGCCAGTCTAGATGGTTTGATGAAATATCACCGTCAACTAATTCTTTCCTTGCTCACCCTCACCCAACCTTCACTCCTCTTCCAACGGCTGTGTGTGGTCAGCAGTCTTGCATCCGCTTATTTTCAAACATGCTTAAAATACTGGACATACAGGTTACACACATGGTGACTATTTTTTGCTTCCTGATAGGCCTCTTTTCAGAATCATTTGTGTTTTTTAATTTTTTGTCCTTGCCTCTCAAATTCTTTCTGACCCACCTCTGTCATCCATGTTACAGTCGATCATCTCACACAGTGCCCGCAAGTAGTGAGACTTCACAACCAAGTGTCACTTTACTGAAAGGCGGTTAAGAGAATGGTTTCCATTTTTCGGCTTGTGCTGTCAATGTGAGAAGCTCATCCTGAGCCTTTTTCACAATCTCGTGATCTGAAGTGTTTAACACCACTAAATACAACAATATGCGCTGCTTTCCTAGTTCACTTAGTCAAGAAAGAACATAAGCAGTACATGTTGTTGGTTCTGGTGATTTAGAATGCCAGCTTGCATTGCATGCTGTTCTCCTTCATCGACGCAGATTACCACTCCGCATGTAAAATGTTTTCTGGAAGGTCGCAGTTCATTGACTAGTTGTAGTTTCTGCTTGAATGTTGCCTTTTCATACAGGGTTAGTAGAGAGTCAGAAGATATTTGGCGTTCAGTTACATTTGTTTTATTACTTTAAGGATTAGCTCAAGGATTGTCTTAGAAAGGCATCAGCTAATGGTTTGACCAAGTATGATTTTCAACACGTTTACATCTCATCTCGTAAGAGGCTTGGGTAGAAATGGTTCCACCATCAAGTCTCTCAGCAGAGTTAATTAGAATTTATAATTATTATCCCCTTAGCGTGTTCAGCTATTTTGTGATGTCCACGAAGCAGATATCCAGTACCGGACTGGCTACTGGGTGGTTGTGTGTGCTGCCGAGCTGGGGGCTGATTTCGTTGATGGGGACCTGCGTGTGCTGAACAAAATTCGTTTTCCTTTTTTTATTACAAACCGCACGCAGGTCCTCATCAACACAATCAGCCCCCACCGCAGAGAAATTAGCCCCCAGCTTGGCAGCACACATAACCGCCCGGTAGCCAGTCCGGCCCTGCAGATATTGCTTTTCACGGTGCTTAACAATGCTTAAAAAATACCAATAAACACAATTGAAAATAAGCACTACAAAGAAGGTTTGGCAGGCGCATGTAACATCAATCTCATTGTTATATCTATCTGTGAAGAAAAGGTATACTTCAGTTATAGGGAAAAAAAATTGAATTACTTGAAGTTTAATAGTACATTGTTTGCATTTCGTGTTATGAAGATGTGATGTCCATTACATTTTATATGTTTCAGCACGGCGTTCACTTCAATGTTTGCAACACGGGTGCCATGATTTGTTTCAGCATGGTGCCCACTTTTAAGCTTACCATTCGTATGGCTCTAAGTCTCACAAATGCGAGACCTATTGCATTGCAAATGTTTGTTTTAAATGCTGAGTGACCTTGTTCTGGTGTATTTGCTGTCCCTCTTACTGTTGGTGTTATCACAAAATTCCTTGACAAGAGTGTACGATGTGTTGCATCCAAAACTCCAGAGAAGCAGATATCTAGTCAATGAGTAAGAATCTTTTACTCATGTAAATTCACGAGCAATTTACATCTAAGTCTGGAGTAACATACAACTACTCCCAGAAAATGCATCCTGATTCATCCAGTGTGAGGAAAATTGAATTTTGCCTTGTCATGTGTGCCTACGTGTTCCCCATCCTATGTTATATGTGCATGATCGATATGCATATATCCCTTTATGATCGATTAAAGACGCAATTATAGTTGTGTCCAACGTTAGTATGTCAGTTATCCGGTCCCCGTGAAAGCAACGTGAATTAGGCTTCTAGGCCTATGTTGCCCACGTTTTACATTATGCACGTTAATTCATCAAATTGTCCCCGTTACTAGGCCTCAAAGGGCCTGAACACCAGATTCAAGCCCCAGTCTCCTGAAACCACTCCGAAGGAGCGATGCAGCCCCTCCCGCATCCCTGACCCTTCGCTTACTTCTTGCCGCGCAGCGCGGTGCCCGGCCTGGCTCTGCCTGCCTGTCTGCCAAGAATATGTTATGCCTACAGTTATCAGTTCAGCTCTCCATCTTCACATTCCTAAGCTAACGAACCGCATAAACATCTTCAGCTATAGTCTAGTCTTTCTGTCTCCATGCAAGAGAATTACTGAATTAATATCCATAGAAGATTCATAGCACACGCAATACATGAAGAATATATGCATGCACCAGCCTTAGTGTCAAGTAGCCTTTGCTCTGATGACTTTTAGATTCTATCAACATGTTCTCCAAACACCAGATACCAGATATGATATAGGTACATGTCGTCCTGACATCTCAGACTTTAGTCTCCTCTTCTAGTGCAGAAGTCAGAGCCCCCAGCTCTCCCTAGTTACACGTCATGGCCCGTTTGCGCGCACCACTAGGTTAAAGGTTCCAGCTACCCAGGAAGCCCCCTCCATGTATCCACCCATTTATGACACTTCTGTGACGTCTTCATCACATGTCTACGTACACGCCTTCTTTGTACGCCCATTTGTTCTTATCTTACGTTTGTCACTTGTTACGCCTACTGTATTCAATGCAATTGTACTGTTTTACTATATATATCATGTACTGTTAATGAGACGTTGCAGCTGCCATTCCATGCCATTCTATTTCAGGCTGTTCCGATCCTGTCCTTTCCCTTATGCCTCATTAAAGCCTGTTCGACTCAGATACCCCGGATCCTGCCTCTTATTTATTGAGCTATCTGTTTTACTTAATGCATAGAAAAATAGTACCGGTAATTAATTATTTATTTACCACATAATGGCGCCCGAATAGGGACGAGCCCCTTCCCCACGTGCCGGCGATGTAATGCAGGCCCCCTGACCCTTCTACAGCCGTGACGGAACTCTACCGTGCACGTGCAGATATTTCTGCTTCATCAAGTCTCCCTCAGGCCCACGGAGGAGACGGAGACTGCGGTCCGGCATCCAGACGAGGCGGTGAGGAATGCGGTTCGTCCCGACCAGAGCCCAAGCCGAGAGAGCAAGGTCCGAGGTATCCGGAGGCCCACCTGTTTCTGAAGCCCGAAGTTCAAAGCGCATGCGTAGTAACCAGACGTCGTAGCAGTCCAGTCCAGTCCGAGGCCTTCAAGTTTTGCTTCCCGGTGAGTACCGTTGCTGGGGGAGTATCTAGACGGGGTCATTAGTTTGTCTCCGGTCCGATGGGTTTGGGTACGCAGATCCAGTCCGACGTGTCCATCTAGGTGGATACGGTATGACGTGTCTCTTTATGAGACCGGTATGTTCTGTACTGTTTTAGCAGTGCATCCAGTAATTCTAGTAAGTCCGTTTCTCGAGAAATTCAAGTGTTATGTTTTTCAGTGTATTAGGTAGTATTCTGTTCGAACTGTTATTAATGTATTTCTATGTCGTGGTATGAGTGATTTGTTTGCCATTTCATTACTGTGTTCATTGTGTATTGTGTTTAATTCAAGTACGACTCAAATATGCCTCTGTTTTCAAAGTTATGTCAGATAAAATCCAGAAAAGGGTTACTCGAAGAAGCAGTTCCTGTCCCTCCTAGGGACAGTCCTGGACACTTTATGTATCACAAGCATGGCTTAGATGCCATATTATATCTAGACTTATGGGTGGATTATACAAAGAATCTTGAAGAGAAATATAGATGGCCTGTATCAGGTACATGGGATGCCGAGTGCATCATGCGAGTAGAAGAAGCATTATGGAAAAAGAAAGCCAGACAGTCCCAGAAAGATGCCATAGAGTTATGGTGCAAAGAATCTCATAGAAGAACCGAAAAAGAATTTAGAAAAGCAGAATTAAGTAGAGAATCCTCAGAAAAAGCCCAAGAAAGGGAACTTCTAGAAGAAGGTGAACGAGTTAGAACAGAACAATCAGACAGACAGAGAAATGCCCTAATTAAAGGTATGTACCCTCTTCTTGCCGAGGGCTTGCCGAAGGCAACCCCGGAAGTATCCTGTAATTTACCGCCACCATTGGTCCCGACTAAGCTACGTCATAAACCGACTGCAGCTGAAATTTTCCTTTCGTCCTATTTAGACGACACTGTCCCAGAATATGCTAATACAGATCCTACTCCGCCAGTCCAAGTTCAAGTCCAGCCTCCTGTTAATGTAATTCCTGTGCCTCCAGTCGTTGGTCCTGTCCATGCGCCAGTCCCCCAGGATCAACCCACATTACGTACTCCTACTGTACCAGTCACTTTACCAGCACCCGCACATTCAGTATTAGTTAACGATTCCAGTTCAGGAGGAGCAGGGGGAGGTACTCCTATCACCCCGCCTCAAGTAAAACGACTGACGCTGAGAGACGCAGCGTTACAGCACACGCCAAAAGTGACTACATACGCAGACCTCAAGCGACACCTTACTGACTGCATATATGATTCAGTTCCAGGCGAAGATCACATGATATTATATTCAGTACGTTTAAGGCGAGTTGCCAACTTTTTGGCCACCCTGCCTGAGATGAAGGAACATCTAGACAGAATATATCATTTTATCCGTACTAGGGAGAACCCAGGAAGTATTCACGAAGCTATGGTACACAGAAAAGTCGAGATTCAAGGCATGATTTTGCAATTTCTGATAAATTGTTTAATAAGAGAACAAGATTATCCTGATAAAAACAAAGAAGATATGAAAGTCCTGACAAGATGGAGTGACAACATAGCCGAGGGAAAACACAAGACACAAGGTAGTATAGAAAGTATGTACAGGAAAATTCGTAAGGAAATTATAAGTATACACCAGAAGGAGGAAGCAAAAAGAGCAACCGAGAAAGAGAATGACTCTTCGAGTGAAGAGGTAGACAGCGAGAATCCCGCCAGAATAGCGTATGTAGGTAGAACTAGATTTTCCGACAGACATTCACGTCTAGATTACAAGAAAGTTTTTCCTCCTTCCGTACCAGAACAGTGTTCTCTTGAACAAATATTCCAGGCTACAGATAAAATTCTGAAACTACGAATAGGTTATAGTGAACTTAGTACCATGCATGAACAAGAACTAGCCCGATCAGCAGTCCGATGGGTTAGCGATTCTGCCACGTTTCCAGACGAAGTAGTGGCTCAAATGTTTCTGAAACTGCCCCCAGCCGAGCAGCGTCTGGTGGGTATGTACATGATCCAGCACCTCATTACACTGTATGAGGATCAGCATTCTGATCCAGGTCCTTTACATGATGTACTGAACGAGTTACTCCTAAACAGATGGAAAGGTCTAGGTACCGATTTAATTAGTGTCATTCTAGAACAGCGCCACAAATACAGAACGTTCCTGAATCCACATTTTGTTCCTGTTCCACCCCCAGTAAGAAAACCGTTCTACATAGACAGACAGAATCCGTTACGAGAAGTACATCCAGTTAAGGGAGCGGGGGGTAATCTCGAACGAGTATTTGTTTACACCCCTATCACGAAAATAGAACTTCTAGAAATGAAAAAGTTAATACCCTGTCACGATAAAGATCCAGCAGGGTTCCACCGAGAATTAAAGGACATGCTCCGTATGGGAGAATACACGTATCCCGATATCATCAAAATGTTAAAGGTCCTGTTGCCTGCGGGCATATATGAAAAACTCAAAGAAAAAGAATGGGAGGTGGGAGAGAAAAAGATAGATTGGACCGCGTTAGAGACCGAAGATAATGCACGAGTCCCAGGAACTGGTCTTGGGGATAAAGCCAAAGAATTACCCAAACTGTTAATACAGGTCTTGCCAAGATTACTAGCCACGAAAAAGGAAGATTGGGATGCCATCTCAGCCTGTAAACAGAAACAAGATGAAGACACTAGTGATTTTTATTCTAGATTTGAGAAATGTTTCATTATTAATAGCGGTCTGAAAACAAGTAGTGAATCGTATCCACATCTTTTTGTTACCAAACTAGTTGAGAATTCTTTACCGCAAGTTAAAAATAGAGTATTGAAAGTCGAAAGTACCTGGCAAGCTAATACTCCATCACAAATGCTCCAGATGCTACAGTATCACCAGAACAGAATCAGGGAAGAGCAAGAACACGAAAGGAGACGTATGAAAGACACGAAAATGAAAGTACTAGTTGCACAGTCTGTTCCAGCAGATAGTCAGAAGAGGGGTCCGAGTCAAACTAGTCATTCTACAGCTCCCGTTAAAGGGACATGCAATTACTGTAAACAGCCAGGTCATTATATAAACGAATGTGCAGTTCTGAAACACAACATAGCTACAGGTAAGACGAAAGAGAGACCACGTCTTCCTAGACAAGAACATGTTCCGCAGAATGCCCAGCCACCGCAGAACGCACAACAGACAGTTACAGCACCGCAGCCTATAGCTGCCACACAACACGTTACACAACAGATGTACCAGTACGCACAGTCAGATTATCCAGAATATCAGCAGTATTCATGAAACAGCCTAGAGAGGGAGGTTGGCTTGCCTCTCATCGAGGTTCCTGTAGATCAAGAGGGTCCCTATGTACACAGTCAAGTGTTAGGGAAAGACAGAAAGTTTCTGATTGATACAGGGGCAAGTAGGACTACCATCAGTCATGACGAGGTTCCAGGGGCTCCACTCTCAGGCTCTAGAAATGTTTCCCTTGGATTTTCAGGAAAGCCTATTGTTAATGAAATATCGAAACCAGTTTCCCTAGAAGTTGGTCCATTGTCCCGAACTACGGACTTGTTACTTACGAAATCATGTCCAGAAAATTTACTAGGTATTAAGACCCTGAAAGAATTAGGAGCAGTTATATGCTGTTCCCCAGAAGGTGTGAGATTGTTTTTACGTGATTTTAAAGGTCATTATGTATTGCGTGATTTTGATCCAAGATTATTGAATGTACCACAGCATTTATGGGCGCAAGGTCCAACTGATGTAGGTTGTATGCACATTACACCCTATCGTGTCACTCTGAAACAAGGTGTTGTATTACCACGAATCCGACAGTACAAATTGCCACCTGAGGCTGTAGCAGCCTTATCCAAAATTATTGACGAGCTCATTGCTCAAGGAGTGGTTGTAGAAACTGACTCCAATGTATGTAATTCTCCTATCATTCCGATTCTTAAACGTACTGATCCCAATGCACCTCCAGTTTATCGATTAGTGATCGACCTTCGAGAACTTAATAAATGTATCATACCCCAGTACCCAGTGGTTCCAGATATTTCTTCCCTATTAACTGCCATTGATTCCGAAGCTACGTTCTTTACTGTTATTGATCTCAAGAACGCATTTTTTAGTGTCCCCATTCATCCAGACAGCCAATTCCTTTTCGGTTTCTGTTTAAATGGAAGAAGCTATAAATTCACACGAGCTCCTCAAGGTTTCACGGAAAGTCCTAGCATTTACAGTCAAGCACTTAAAAGACAACTAGACAGTATTCACATGCCAACTGACACTGCCCTGCTCCAGTATGTCGATGATCTATTAATCACAGCCCATTCTGAACGTGACTGCGAACGTGCGTCACTTACAGTCTTGTATTTCCTGGCCGAGATGGGGCACAAGGTGTCCCCTTCGAAACTGCAATTTTGTGTCCAGCAAGTGGTGTACCTTGGACACTTACTGTCCAAGAGGGGTAGGCAGTTGACACCAGACCGTATCCAGTTAATAGCACATCTTCCACAGCCCAAGACTCAGAAGGAGGTACGAGCTTTTATCGGCCTCACTTCTTACTGCAGACAATGGATTCCTCAGTACGCATATCTAGCTAAGCCACTGATACAGTTAACGACACAGGAGGCAGCCACATTGACTGTCCTCCCTTGGTCCCAAGAACATACACTTGTTTTCAATGAGTTAAAGAAAGCTTTATGCCAAGCACCTGTTCTAGCGACACCAAACTACAGTAAGCCTTTTACACTTTTTGTCACTGAACGTGATGGTACAGCATTATCTGTTCTTACACAAGATCAAGCAGGACAACACAAGCCTTGTGCTTATTTTTCTAGCACATTAGATCCAGTAGCCCAGGCTCTGCCTGCGTGCCTCAAGTCAGTTGCAGCCACAGCCCTAGCTATCAGACAAAGTGATTCCATAGTGTTAGGACACTCCCTGACAGTACAAGTTCCACACTCCGTGGAAGTTCTTTTAAACTGAACACAGACTCAGCACTTGACAATTGCACGTTTAACAGGTTATGAACTGACACTGTTTCAGCCCACATAGAAATCAGACGCTGCAACATTTTAAATCCCGCTACACTATTACCCTCAGTTACTTCAAATCCTGCCACACATGACTGTGTGGAAGTTGTTAACACCATGACAAAGCCAAGACAAGACTTAACAGACATTGCATTACCTGATCCCGACCTGATACTTTATGTGGATGGTTCATGTATGAGGACAAGTACAGGAGAGTTAGTAGCCGCGTATGCAGTGACTACTGAAACTGAAGTTATAGAAACACATCGTATTGACACCCTGTCTGCTCAAGCAGCAGAGCTCGTCGCTCTGACCCAAGCCTGCATACGAGCCAAGAACCTGAAAGTAAACATATACACAGATTCACGTTATGCGTTCGGAGTCGTTCACGACTTTGGAGTACTCTGGCAAGAAAGAGGTTTCATGACTTCTCATGGAACCAAGATTCAGCATGGCCCCCTCATTCAAGCTCTGTTAGATGCAATACATTTACCGACAGCTATCGCTATCATGAAGTGCAAAGCACATACGAAAGTCACTGACATCATTTCCCAGGGTAACGACCTGGCAGATCGAACAGCCAAGCTTACAGCCCAGACTCCAGACATTCCAGTTAACACGACTCAAACAGACGTTCCAGTTCAGACGACTTGTATGACAGTTAAGGACCCTACACAAGACGTACTAGATATACAGTCACATGCTACTCCAGACGAAATCAAGAAATGGTCTGAACAAGGAGGGGTCCAGACAGATCAAGGATGGTTGACGAAGGGAAAAGCCACATGGTTTCTCCCCGACTCTATGGTTCAAGTCATTATTAACACCGCACATAGTCCAGCACACTTAGGAGAAAAAGCCATGTTAGACAGTATTCAAAACCTCTGGTTTAACAAGCATTTACGAGCAGCAGCCAAACAGAAAGTGCGTACCTGCATGATATGTTGTCAGTTCAATCCAGGTAAAGGTGTTCCGGTGGAACAAGGTGGATTCCATCCCCCTGACCACCCTTTTGAAGTCCTCCAGATGGATTATATTCAGATGGATCGATGTCGAGGTTTCAAGTATGTCCTCGTAGTTGTATGCGCTTTGTCCAGATGGACAGAAGCATATCCAGTCCCAGATTACACTGCCGCGACCACTGCCAGGCAGTTGGTTCGTGAGTATTTCCCCCGCTATGGATTACCGAGGGTCGTGTATTCAGACAACGGCCAGCCATTCTCATCCGAACTCATGAAACAAGTATCCCTACTGTTAGGGTACTAGTGGAAGTTCCACTGTGTACGACATCCTGAAGCAGCTGGTCTCGTAGAGAGACATAATCAGACCCTGAAAATCCGCATTGCAAAGGTATGCGCAGAGAAAGGTGTAGATTGGATAGTAGCACTGCCAGTCGCCCTTTTTTACATGAGAATGGTCGCTCACTCCCGTTCAGGTCTCTCACCTTTCGAGGTAGTTTTCGGTCGTCCCCCAAACATGTGGGGTACACCTAGACCACGTACAATTACCGATGTTGACAGTAATATGCTGACAGATTACCTGCCTTCCTTGATGTCTGCACTACTCTCTTGTCGTTCACAGGTTGCCGCTGCTTTTCCAGACAACACTCAAGTGAAACCGCACGAGGTCATACCAGGCGACCTCGTTCTGATTAGGAACTTCGATCGTTCAAGTCCGCTGGAGCCCCGTTGAAAAGAACCAAAACTCGTACTGATGACAACAAGGACTGCAATCAAGGTCGAGGGCCGTAAAGGCTGGTTGCATTCCAGTCACGTTAAACGATTCCATGGACTCCGTCCAAAGACTTTTTTCAAGGACTGCCCCGTTCTCAAGGACTGCCCAGATACTGACTCTAAACTTCCCCTGTTAGAGAAAACTCCGCAGCAGGAATATAAAGAAAAATTAAGGTCTAGTAAGTCAGCCAGTTTAATTGTCTAAGTCCCTCTTGGGTGAAACGGTTAGACAGGTTCCTGACATGTATGAGATAGACCCACATAGTGAGAGAGTTAGTCGAAACTCTAAGAGAATACGTTATCAGAAAAATCTTCGAAGTCGATGCATTGTTACTCTATTAATTATGTTATTTCTGAGTCTTACGATTACAGGCATAAGTTATGTTTTACATATATATTTTCCTCCTATCGTTTCACATGTACATTTTTCCTCTAATGTTACAGTAGAGCACACATTTAGTGAACTGCCTCCTCACGAGTTATCCTATCGTCTTGCCATGCGCAACAATACTTTTATCCGAATGTTACACTATTCACACCAGACTAGCAATGCCACTAATTGTTGGGTGTGTGGTCGACTCCCCCCTTTCCAGACACCGAAGGGAGTTCTGCCACTCTTTCCCTATCCGTTTTCACACAATGGTTCATGTGGAGCATGGTCCACGTTAACGTCATCCTCAAACGATATGTCCCTTTTGAATAGAACATGTTTCCCAGACAAGGAAGGACTTTCCCATAGAACAGGGTTAGATCTAGAAAATGAAGTATATGATCTAGGTAATTATTCCTCAAATTTCATGGTTTTGAATGTTCAGTCCGAGACTACTCCAGATTTGCCTGCTATTACAGTCCTACCAGTGAAAGGCGAATTATATGTCAGAAAGAATGGTTCAGTACATCTAGGACACAGTGATTGTACCACTGTGGTCGAGTATAGTGACAGTGGGAAATCTATTTTCAAAGCCTCACGTCATTCTTATTTTGTATGTGGTCAGACCGCATATGTACGTCTGCCCCTCGATTGGGATGGAACATGTTACATTGCCTTCCTACTGCCACCAGTTTTTCTAGCCCCATCCGATTATCACAGAAACACACATCTAGTACACGTTAGACATAGAAGAGAGATCGAGTCCCCAATTGTCGATCAAACTGAAACTGCCTTAGAACAGTATCAAGACTTCAATAAAGGTTTCTTTTTCTTCATAGGTCCTGTCCAGAATAGTAAGTTAATACGTAGGTTAACCAGAACCCTTGAAGCAGTAGTGAATGAGACTACTTCCGCTCTAGGTAACTTAACCGAAGAACAATCTGCTATGAGATTTGTCGTGCTCCAAAATCGTCTCGTCCTTGACGTCATACTGGCCGATAGGGGCGGAGCTTGTAGAGTCATCGGATCTAGTTGCTGCATTTTCATTCCTAATAACGCACCGTCTGTATATTCAGCTATAACCAGACTTCATAAAATAGCCCATCAGTTACACCAGAATCCAGGCACCTGGACATGGTCCGGTTGGCTCTGGAGTATAATATCTGCCTGGGGATGGAAAGTATTGTCATTCCTGGGTATAGTAGTAATGATCATATTCAGTTGTTGCCTATGTTTACAATGTGGCCCTGCGATTTGTGGCTTGTGCGCTACATCTTGTATTCCTAGTCCTAAGTCCCGTTCCAAGAAGATTCGAGACGAGCAAATGATGCTCTATGAACAGATAGATGGTATCATGACTATTGATGTTTCCTGAAGGAAACGTAGGGCACAAGGAGGGAATGAGGAAAATTGAATTTTGCCTTGTCATGTGTGCCTACGTGTTCCCCATCCTATGTTATATGTGCATGATCGATATGCATAAATCCCTTTATGATCGATTAAAGACGCAATTATAGTTGTGTCCAACGTTAGTATGTCAGTTATCCGGTCCCCGTGAAAGCAACGTGAATTAGGCTTCTAGGCCTATGTTGCCCACGTTTTACATTATGCACGTTAATTCATCAAATTGTCCCTGTTACTAGGCCTCAAAGGGCCTGAACACCAGATTCAAGCTCCAGTCTCCTGAAACCACTCCGAAGGAGCGATGCAGCCCCTCCCGCATCCCTGACCCTTCGCTTACTTCTTGCCGCGCAGCGCGGTGCCCGGCCTGGCTCTGCCTGCCTGTCTGCCAAGAATATGTTATGCCTACAGTTATCAGTTCAGCTCTCCATCTTCACATTCCTAAGCTAACGAACCGCATAAACATCTTCAGCTATAGTCTAGTCTTTCTGTCTCCATGCAAGAGAATTACTGAATTAATATCCATAGAAGATTCATAGCACACGCAATACATGAAGAATATATGCATGCACCAGCCTTAGTGTCAAGTAGCCTTTGCTCTGATGACTTTTAGATTCTATCAACATGTTCTCCAAACACCAGATACCAGATAAGATATAGGTACATGTCGTCCTGACATCTCAGACTTTAGTCTCCTCTTCTAGTGCAGAAGTCAGAGCCCCCAGCTCTCCCTAGTTACACGTCATGGCCCGTTTGCGGGCACCACTAGGTTAAAGGTTCCAGCTACCCAGGAAGCCCCCTCCATGTATCCACCCATTTATGACACTTCTGTGACGTCTTCATCACATGTCTACGTACACGCCTTCTTTGTACGCCCATTTGTTCTTATCTTACGTTTGTCACTTGTTACGCCTACTGTATTCAATGCAATTGTACTGTTTTACTATATATATCATGTACTGTTAATGAGACGTTGCAGCTGCCATTCCATGCCATTCTATTTCAGGCTGTTCCGATCCTGTCCTTTCCCTTATGCCTGATTAAAGCCTGTTCGACTCAGATACCCCGGATCCTGCCTCTTATTTATTGAGCTATCTGTTTTACTTAATGCATAGAAAAATAGTACCGGTAATTAATTATTTATTTACCACAAGTGGCATAATGAAACAAGAGGGTGCCCCCCTGCATGGACTTGCAGGAGGCCCCCCACGCTCCGCACCCGGTCCAGAGCTCTCAGGCCAGGGACCTGCTAGGGCTGGATGTGGCCCCCTGGAGCTCGGCCACTCCCGCACGGGGCTTTTGAACACCACTGGATTGATCCCAGGAAATTCAAGAGATCAACACTTATAAAACAGAATTGAGACACATTATGCACAGAAAATGATTGGTGAAACAGGCCAAAAGATTCTCATTGAAGGTCTGTTTCTGAAGTCAAGCCTCAGAACCAAAAGTCAGAAGATCATCCAAATCTAACATCAGAATAAATAGAATGGAACAATGGACAGTGTGAATACTTGCTTCCATATAGCTTTCAAAGTAGTTCCTTTCTTTGGGGTGACTTGACAAAGTTGTATTTTAATTTTTCTAAAAATGTCCATGCCTGCAGGCTCTAAGAGAATATAACTAATATCCACACATAAGCAAAACGACGTAGAAGAGAGCTTTCACAATTCTACTATGCCACAAAAATGTATTTGGTACAGAAATGACCTCTTTAAAGTGGGAGCTTGAAGCATAATATGAAAATTACGACTCTAATTCAGTAATTCATTGTATGAGAGTATAAACAGGGAATAATAACACACAGTAATGTGCAGATTTGCATGACTTTCCTCCACAGGTAAATAAGTGCTTTTTGCTGCATACTGAGACATTAGCACTTCAGAGTCGAGCGGCTCCCATCCGCACAATTGATTGGCAGCGATAATGAGCGCTCTGCCACAGCAGCTTTAAATCACAGTACAGCACTTCTCTGAACACTTCTGTCGTTTCCCAATTGTTCTTAATGCACCTTTCTGTACTTCCATTGACAATATGTTCTTTAGGACTGGGAAGAAAGCATTGCAAAGCGGCACTCAGGAGTATGAGCTGGTGCGCTTCCTGGTTTTTTTCTCTTTTTGCAAATTGATGTAGGCACTTTTGATTGTGTTTCAAAGTTATTCTGTTTTTTTCTGTTTTTTAATACAATTGAGTAGTTCTACATGCTTTTTCCTGGAGTGCAGCAAAGAGCAGGTGAAATGTTTCTAGCAAGATGTTTCTGACAGCAACATAGTATTCAAGCAAAGAATGTGTTTTGGTATGCTTAGCATTGTTTTATTAGATTGTGATATGCATAAATATCAATCTAGTGGTATACTGCAAGTTGAATTTCTTAAAATTGGTTATGGTTTTTAACTCTATTAGACCTACCTTCAGAATTAATATTTTTTGTTGACTGCATAGGTCAATGTAATTTCAATAAACAGATTGGTATGGATTTGTGGTATTTATTATTTATTGGTGCAACATCTGTGCCTTGGGTTGGTTCTCTGCATGTTTCTATTGTTTACTAAACTGACTGGTACTGGCATGTGAGGCAGTCAATTGCTCAAGTAAGAGCAAAATAATTTAGAGGCCTTGTATGCTCAATGCAAACATTAATAGCACCATAGGAAGTGTATTTTGGATCCCCCTTGTGTAACTTTTCAGAATTGAAATCCCTATCTTGCAAGAGGTGGTAAGGAGTGATATAGTCCACAAATGCAATGTGGTACAGTCAAACATGACTATTGCTGTTATAAGGCAACTCCTGTGTTGTAACAGGAGCAAGGCCTGCAAAGCATACAGGAAGCTCCTAATATTTAAATATAACCACTTTGCCAGTCCCATTTTGCTTGAGACTGTTGGAGATGAAATCACGTTAAAACTTTTAATGACATGAGAAACCAATTATGACACTTCTGAAAGAAAAATAATGAACATGTCCCAATTACACCGTCAAGAAAATATGACAAAGCTTGAGCATTTTTAGTTACTTCACGCTAAAAGCATACAGAAAAGATGTAGCTTAGATGCTATTATTTGCGTAAATAATTTAGACTGTGAGTTACTGATTGACAAAGTGCTATATTTTATTAACGTGTGGTAGAAAATGTGTAAATGGTGAGCTCTCACGTTATGGAGTTGTACCTCTAAACATTCTTTATTATCAATTTTATGTGTGTATAACTACTGAGAAGTAATCAAATATTATGATTTAACCTGATTATGATGGGGAATGTTACTAAAATGTATCTTATGTGTGAGTAAAGTGTGCATCGAAATGACAAAAAGAAAGTAGGTGTTACACATTCTTAATTAATGATACATCGATGACACTTTCAGAGACTGTATTTCACATATGTAGTAATGTTATAAACTAAAATTATATTCTTAACTAGCTTACCCATCGCGCGTTGCTGCGATCTCAGAAGAAAGGAAATTCAAGGAAACTCGTTATGATAACATTAAATTTACATTGTGTCAATGTTATTGAAACGTATTCATTTTATTTTTTAAAACATTTCTAAGTGTGGCTTGAGCAGTGCGTCCCCGATTGGCTTACAATCTTGATTCTGGTTGCTTGTTCGTTTGAGAGGAACGGGCTTGAGCAGTGCGTACTCGATCGGCTTCCAATCTTGACTCTCGTTGCTCGTTCGTTTTAAAATTACGGGCTTGAGCAGTTTGTATTCGACAAGCTTCTAATCTTGCTTCCCTTTCCTCATCTGTTTCTGAAGCTCGTAATGCCTTTTTCTTGCGTGCTTCTGATGTAGATTGACCAATCGATTTCCATTTGGGGGTTATAACTGTCGACGATGCTCGCAAATTCGCTGTCTATGTCAGTATTCGAAAGATTATGAGGGCCCTGGGGGGCCGATTTAAAAAAAACATTTTGACAGAAACCTTCGCGGGAGTGTACTCAACAACTTCCCAAAGTTTCATGGCGATCAGATGAATGGTGTAGTAATGCATAAAGGACAAACAGACAGACAGACATACTTTAGTTTTTATATATATATAAATATATATATATATATATTTATTTTTTTTAAAATATATTTACATGTTGGTACACTATGGTAGTGTACCATACTGACACATATTATTTGTAACCTTACCAAATGATTTCAAATGCATCAGATTAATACTAGAATTATGATGTCTTTATATTCCCTATGAATGTATGCTTAATAATGATAAATGTTTACGTTATATTAGCTTAAATTAATGTGGGGCTGACTGCATACGTGAAGTTTCTTGACTTGCTAAATCCAATGCTCATGAGAGAATTTCTCAATATATGCAGTTACATGAAGCAGTGTTTTTTTCCTGTGTTGCCATGTACTGTACAAGACATTTTGCTATATTTTTTGATCATCTGCCTGGGAAACTGTCCTCTTGTGCTCATTTGCTCTTGTTCCGGTGTTTCACCTATTGGATTGCTTAAGGACTGCGTAATGGTCCCATTTGTGTCTTCTTCATGTGGACTGACACTCATCGTATATGAACTAATCAATGTACTGACTGGTCTGATCCGATGAAATGAGTACTGGAGGTGTCACCCCCAGAATACAATATTGCCTGATTTAACGAACGGGGGCTGTCTGCACGTTGGCTAGCTGGATTCAGACAGATGGGATGCTGCCTATTTCTTTACTTTTGGAATTCTGCTGGATTGCATGGTGAAGACTTTGCAGAACTTTCTTGGCAATCTTGACAGGCCTTATGCAGATTTACCTAGGTTCCTTTCCGAATTGACGCATACGCCATATGCACCTAGTGGTCTCTTCAATTTTGGGATACTGCTTGGACTGGCATGTTCATGTCTTTTCCTGAATTCTTGAGCTATGGTATATCATTATTAGAATTTGACCAGTTTGGGCCATATGTATCAAGCTAATTAGCATTTGCAAAGGCCGACATTCTGAGAATTTCGGCCTTTACGAATGCTAATTAGCTAAATGGTATGTATGTAACATGTTTGATGCAAAATAAGGAATCGCACAATTTGCTATTCCTTATTTTGCGATTGCACTTAAGGAATCACAAATTTTGTGATTCCTTAAATGCAGTTTATCAAAGAAAAAACATTCAAAAAATGACCATAAGGATTTGCCAATTACCACCAACTTCTAGTTGGTGGTAAGTTGCGAATTCTTTTAAAAAAGCTATTTTCAAAAAAATCAAAGGTGCCATATGACGCTCATACATGCCCTTAGGGCATGTATGTGCGCCATATGCCCCCAAATGTCATTTTCAGGGGTGCAGCAGGGTGTTCTTGAGACACCCCTGCACCCTTGAAAAAATTCCTAATTTGCGATTAGCAAATGCTAATCGCAAATTGCCCCTTTATTCCTATGGGCCTCCTGGCCCATTGAAATGAATGGGTAATTTGCGATTAGCAATTTGCTAATCGCAAATTAGGAATGGTAAGGAATCACTATAAAAAAGCGATTTTGTACATACATACCGTTTTGCAATTTCTAAATAGCGATTCCTTAAAAATCGCTATTTGGAATTCGCAAAACGGTACTATGATACATATGGCCCCACGTCTCATAACGTGATGCAAACTTACTGATGCATTTGCCTTTCGTTAAAATGTAATAAAACAGACTAAAATTACCATATTGACTCAGATGTCATGATTTCTTTTTTTTTTTTTTTTTTTTTTGTCCTCATAACCACCATATAGACTAAGTGCCAAAAGGAATTTCCAAAAACAGCTGTCTCAGTTTATCTTGTAAACTGGAAGGGAAACGAGTCTTCTAGGGGCCATTTTCCCTCAGCTGTCATCTGTATTCCCAGTAGGCACGAGGTCAGTGATTTACCATTTTGTGGCAAACCTTGGGGTAATTTAGCAGCCAAATGGGGCCGGGCATGAACCGGTTAGCGGCTGTTCCATAGGCACAAAATATTTAAGTACCATAGGAGATCAATCATAGGACCCGGGGAAAAAAAAAAAAAACCCGGATGGATCAATGGAGCCAAGAAAGCAGATACCAAAACGCCCTTTTGCTATGATTGCCAGATCTAGCCAAATCCATACGGGAGGTCTGCAAGACTGAGAGTTGCCAATCCCTAAATGTAGGGGGTGAAGAGTCTTTCCATTTTCTGCATATCTCCCTTCTTGCGAGCAGCATAGCATAGAATACTAGACACTTAGCTGGGTTTTGTAGACCTTCAGATACCCCAAATATCACTAAAGGCAGATCTATGGTAACCGGGCTACCCAGTGATTCTGTAAGATAGTTTCTGATGTCCTCCCAGTATGTAGTTAATAGTGGGCATTCAAAAAACATATGTGTGTCTGATGCAGCAGTCAATCCACATCTAGCACAGGACACTAGCTCTCCTCCTACAAACTTAGATAACCTGAGAGGGGAGTAATATGCCCTATAGAGGGTAAAGATGTGGTTTCTGCGAAGCCAAGATGGTTTAACAATCTTCCACAGAAGTTCAAAAGAAGTTATCCAAAGATTTTGTAGGTTGTAGTTCATCAAAACTGAGCCCCATGTTGACTCCGGTAGAATAAAGTCCCCATCCGACTCCACCAAAATAAGATTATACCATTTAGATACTTCTTTTTTTGCTGGCTCGCAGACTACCAGATCAGAAACAAGTTGACTGTGCCCTCCAAGTTTAGCTTTGTTCTTGTTGGCGGTGGAGATTTTATAGGCCACGGTCCAACTATAAATCTGTAGGTATTTAAATCTTGAAAGATTAGGGCCGACCTTAGCTTGCAAATGTTCCCATGAAAGTAAATTCCCCTCGAAGAAGAGGTCTCCCCAGACTTCAAGACCTGCCCGTCTGAGGGGGATGGCTAAGGTATCGTCGAGCCAGGTAGGATTTTCAGGCAGCCCCCACAACGGTGTTTTTTCACAAAAATAATTTAGATTTATAACTTTCGTGACTTCAGCCCAAGTTTTAGCCAGACCTTGTAGAATCTTCAGTTTAATCTTTTTAAAAAACTTAGGGTTACCAAACTTAAAAAGAAAACCAGAACGATTGATTTTTTCCCCATCCAGCATAGCCGCATACATATGGCCTACCCCAGAACCCAAAGGGACCTTCAGCAACATTCGTGAATGGGACAATTGAAAGGCCCATGCATACATTTTTAGATCTGGTGCCGCTAATCCACCCTTGTCACGTCGCCGTCTTAATTTTTTCCAGGCGATACGTGGAAGATGGTTATTCCAAATAAAGGATGAAATGTTGGATTGGAATTTAGTTAAGATAGCATGATCAAAATATAAAGGAATAGTGTTAAATAAAAAGAAATTTTAGGAAGGATGGACATTTTTATGAGATTAACTCTGCCAAGTAATGAAAGGGGCAAATGTGACCATGATTGTAGAAGCTTACGGCACTCTTTAAGAACTGAAGATAGATTTACATGGACAAGTTTATTGATATCCTTGACTATCGTCAAGCCTAGATATCGCAATGAATTGCCTACTTGCAACTCGGTTACAGCATTCTCATCGTTCCATATAAGCATTTCCGTCTTCGCGGCATTAATCTCATAGCCCGAGATTTGTCCGAATGTGTTAGCTAGTTTCAAAATTGCCGGAAGAGCAGTGGAGACCTCGGATGTTAATATAAGCACGTCATCGGCATATAAAGCTACCTTTCTCATCCAGCCTTGATAGCAAAATGGTTTAATGGCAATCTCCTCCCTTAGATGTTGAGCAAAGGGCTCAATGTAGAAATCAAAGAGCAAGGGAGAGAGCGGGCACCCCTGCCGGGTGCCCCTAGAGATAGAAAAAGGGCTCGACAGGTCACCATTAATGAGGAGACAGGCAGATGGATTACCATAGACGAGACCTATTGCCGTACGGAACCTCTCCCCCACACCAAACTTAGCCAAGGCCTCCGACAGGTATCCCCAATTAACCCTGTCGAAAGCCTTGGTCGCGTCCAGCGTAAGGGCGGCCAATGGTAGGTTATTTGTTGTTGCGATATCTATGGCTCCAATCAGGTCATAAGTTAGTTCGTAAAGTTGTCTCCCTTTCAAAAAACCCTTTTGATCCGTATGAAGAACCAAAGGGGCGATAGAGGCCAGTCTAGTTGATAAAACTGTGGTAAAGATTTTATAATCCACATTCAAAATGGAAATTGGCCTGTAAGAGCCACAAGCCTCTTTAGGTTTACCAGGTTTTAAAATGAGGGTAATTGAGGCATTATCCCATGATGACGGAGGGGATACGCCTTCTACAAGGATTTGATTGAACAAAATCGTGAGGAAGGGAACAATTTCCGATTCCAAGATTTTATATAATTCGGATGGCAAACCATCCGGTCCGGAAGCCTTCCCTTTCTTACCCTTCCTAATGGCTGATCTCACCTCTTCTTCTGTGATGGGCTTATCCAAATATTGTGATTGCTCCAGAGAAAAAGAGGGTAAAGTGATGTTATTCAACCAGCTCTTAATGTCCTCAGATGGAATAACCTTATCTTCCTGATATATCTCTTGGAAGAATTCCCTAAAAGCTGTCCTAATTTCATCATCTGTGGAGAAGATGTTATCTCCTACTTTTATGGATACTATATTGTTCCGGACCTGATCTACTTTGGTTTTCCAAGCCAGTAATCTACCCGCCCCTTCGCTATATTCAAAATGGGCCAGCTTACTGGCTTCCCATCTTTGTTGAACTCTCAGGTTTAAGGTTGATGGAAGGTCTCCTCTTAGAATCAGGAGTAGATTTAAAAGAGAATCTAAAGTGGACCCTGAGGCTATGCTGTTGATATCAATATCGTGTTGGACACGAGCCATTTCTGCTTCAATCGAGGAAATTTTTCCATTGTAACTTTTCCTACGATAGGCAACTTTAGCAGTTATAAGCCCTCTTAAGGTGGCCTTATAAGAGTCCCAGATAGTTCTGTGTGAAGCTGAGCCATTATTTGAAAGGAAAAAATTCTGTGTCTCCAATTTGAGATATAAAATATCTTCGTCATTGGTGAGGAAGGAACGATCAAAAGACCATGTATTCGATGATTTCTTAGAGCGAAGACTTAATTCCAATTTAATCGCCGAATGGTCAGAGAGATGGGACGGAAGATAGTCTATTGTATTGACCGAATCAGCCAGTCGTTGAGTTATTAAAATAAAGTCTATCCTTGACTTGTGATGATATTTGAGATTTCGAAAAGAAACCCCTTGTTGTTGGCCCGACCTTTGTCGCCAGATATCAATAAAACCATATTGCCTCATAGCATCCAGTAAAAAGGATCTAGTCTTAGACAGGACCAGAGATCTATTATTGGAAGACTTGTCCAGAACAGGATCCAACACTATATTAAAGTCGCCGGCCAATATTATTGGTCCTGAGACATTTAATAACTGTGAAAAGACAGTTTCCAAGCTAGATGGATCGTCTTGGTTCGGACCATAATAACCGACGATGGTGGCTGAAAATCCAGCCATGAGGATTGAGGCCATGGCCCATCTACCAGCAGGATCAACAGCCTGCCAGGTCAGCTTGGCTTTAGCTTTTTTCTTAAAGATAATTGCCACCCCTCTAGTGTGAGTTGTCTGAGTAGTGGTAACAACAAAGTCAATCCATCTGTTCTTTTTGGTCAATGTGATCAGTTCGCTATGTGTTAAATGGGTTTCCTGCAAGACAATAATCTGCGCATCCAAATCTCTCAAATATTGTAAGATTTTATTGGCACGAGGGTTGGTGCGCAGGCCATTGACATTCCAGGAAAAAAGACCAATACTACTCATCCAAATTCCAAAATTCCAAAGCAAGTGAAAACACTATTCCATTCAAGAATATTTGAGATCCCCATCTTACCTTCCTTACATGAGTTATAAATAATATACAGATTACCATTCCCAAGAATACTAATTAGGTTATTGAGGACTTTTTTATATTTTTGCCACCCCTTTGCACTCACCCCCCCATGGTGCGTGCCTCTCCCCCCGTGAAGAACCCTTGCAATACCTAACCGGAACAATGTCCAGTAGATAGTGCCCCTTCGGTTGACCTCCAGCAGGAAAAATCAGCCACGTAATTTAAAGTGAAAAAAAAAAAAAAAAAGTTAAAAAAAAGTAAAGAATATTACAAAGAAGAGAAAAGAGAATAGCTAAGAATATAATCCTATGATCTAGTGCAATGGATTGGGAGGGAAAACTTCAGACTTCGACATCTAATTTTCTTAAATCAAAAAAGAAGACTTAAAAAGATGATCTCTTTTGATATTTACAAGGTATCTATTATTCCTTGGTAACGCGCTTACCCAGATCCATTAATAGCTCATCAGCTGCTTGTACCGACCGGATGTTAAACATCTTGTTGTTGTACATTACCCTAAGAGCTGCCGGAAACATAAGCTGAGCCGTTGCACCCAGTTTCCTAAATGCATCAAGACGCCTCCCAAATTCCCATTGCTTTTCAAGAGTCACCCTAGAAAGGTCCGATCTAATCAGAAAGGTGAAACCCTTCCCAGCCAAGGATTTTTGTTTCAAGGCCAGATTTAATATACGCTCCTTTAAGGTATAAGTGTGAAAGTTCACGAGAATTTTACGAGGCTTCGGCCTCTGAGGATTCAGTTTAAAGGGATCCCTGTGAATCCTTTGAATGTCAGCCGACAATTCTGCTATAGTATGGTCCAAATTCAGTGATTCCTTCAATAAGGAGACAATATATTGTTTAATGTCTGACCCCTCAGACCCTTCAGGAACATTTAAAATACGAATGTTCCCCCGCCTCGCGTTATTTTCAAGAGTCTCCATCCTCTCGCTGAGAGCCAGATCTTCCTTTGTAAGTTTTTGAATATCCACTTTCGCTTGGTCTAAGTAGATTGAATGGACGCCAACCGTTTCCTCTAAGACTCCAGTCCTTATTGTCAGGCCGTCAATTTTGTTGTCTAAAGTTTCACAGTAGTTTCTGAACTCTAATTGATTAGCGGACGATTCCGCAAATCCCTTTCTTATCTCCAGGGTAAGAGCTGAAAACATCTCTAAAACAGCAGCTGCTGTCAGCGGAGAGGGAGAAGGAGACGATAGCGCCAATAGTGAGCCTGGATTAGATGGAGCAGGAACTGAAGAGATTTCCATACATACACCCCCTGATGCCTCTCCCAGCCCAAACAAATCTGCCACGGCAGTCTCCGTGGTTGACTCTGTGATCCCAATTGAAGGTGAATTCTGCTCTATCACTGATGTCACTGATGGAAATTGTGGCAGAGATTGCTCGGACTGTGCAGACAACATGGGTAGTACAGGCTGTTGTTCTATTTGTTGATCACACTGTCCTTGCAAGCTTCCTCCAAAAGCCATACCTGTCGCATTTTCAACACTTTTTCTACAGTTCGTGTCAACCTCATCAACTACATCCAGCGGTGAAGTCTCTGCTAGTGTTGAAGGTTGGCAGTAAAGGGAGGAGCTGGGCTCAGGGATCAGCGCCATACCTATTTCTTCAGGCTCCTCGGAGAGATGTAAAATCTGAGGAACAGCCTTGAAGTAGGAACGAAGTGAAGGAGTGATTTTTGAGCTTGTAGGAATTACAACTTTAGAAGCAGTAGCCCTTGCCTTAACTTTACCCTTTACAGTGGTGTTTTTTGACTTAAGCTCTGTATTCAAGAAAGAGGATTTTTTCTTATGTGGTGTATTAACACCTTTCCCTTTCCCTTTCCCTTTCCCAGCCTCTATGCTTTCCTCTGAAACTCCGTTTTTCTTTTTTCGCCTGCGCCCCCTACTTTCTTTGATCCCCCCACTGGGGGTAATAGGTGAGATGTTATTAGGCTTAGAAATATCTGGAGTATTTATCTTAGGGGAAGCCAACCGGCTGTCTTCAACACAGGCAGTGTAAGGTGAAGAGGCAGGTTTATCCACTACTTGAGACAAATCTCTAATAAACCCATCACCGAATTCCTGTAGCAAGGACCCCTCCACCGCGACACGGCGGACGGGGTGTTGTATTCTACACAAGTGGTCTTTGGGTCCTTCTAAGGAGCTGGGGGATATAGTTAAATATGTAGCATTCCCTGCATTCACTGGCCCTGAAAAGGAGATTACACTTCTTAATTTTTTTCCTCTCCTTAGCTCCAGCGCGGCAACACAAATCCTCGGGCTAGATCTAAGATAACTAGGAGATTCCGGGGAGTGCTTAACACTAGGTGGGGAGGGGCCCCTAGAAGCGAACTCTTGTCGTTTCTGATTGTTAGCGTCTAGCAGAAAATTTTGATTACTGTTACCCCTGCCCCTCCAGATTACCTGGGCCACACTGCCTCCCAAGACCCACTTGCCAGTTCCTGTGTAACCAACTCGAAAATCTCCGCAAGAATCACTGCTGCAGCCTCTGTCCCGGAGCTTCGGTCGGCGCCCTCGGTTAGTGTCCTCGGCAGTGCTCTCACTCTCGCTCGAACCCAGGAACCATGGGAGTAGAGAGAGGACTCCGTATCCACCGCTTAGTGAAGGGGAATATTGCATACCGCGTTCGGTGCAAGAAACGTATAATACACACGAAGGGCAAAATCACGGTAAAATAAACCGTTTCTCTGAAGTTTTGTCCGCGCAGCTTCTTTACTTATTTTCTTCATTAATCTTCCTCTAACTCCATCGATGATGGGCTGACTCAGACGGGTTTGTATAGGAGGTCGTGCCGGAGCACCGCAGCAAGCTAACTAGCTGCCGCCATGTTCTTCGCTTCCGATGTCCGTCATGATTTCTTTTGTTCCAATTGACTGTTCATTCTTAACTTTGGTTTACTATTGATCAGGAAAGATCATATTAGAGCGATCTCAGAGCATCAAAAAGTAATGCTATTATTTTATATAGCTTTAACTGAGCTCTTGGTGTGTATGGTTTTGGCTTGCCTACATTTCTTTAGGAGATTTGAGCTTGAAGTGATCCCACACCTTTATAGCATTGTTCTGAGAGTAATTTGCAGGAGTCTGATTTCTAGTTTGTAGTCCAATTATCCAATTCCTGGCCAGATTTTGGATGACTGTTGGGGCCCTTTTATCCGACCCCTCTCGGCACAAAACAAGGACCATGGGAGTGGTACAAATAAGAAAAAGACAAGCCAGAGGAAAAAGAAAAACATATGGGCCTAGTAGCGCTACAGCAAGACCACTGGCAAAAATGTTTTTACACTTGAGGCAGTAATAATTCTTGTACCACTCCTGCAGTCAATAGATAAAACACTTTAAACAAAAGTAAACCAGAAAAGCAAATATTGTCAAAATTAAATATTTACAAAAGGAAATATAATAAAATAAATATTAAAGTTAAATGAAACCAGCAAAGGCATATCTTTCTGAGTGGATCATTAAAATCCCTGTTATGTCCCTGTCCCAGATTTACCATTACCCTAGCCCCCTTAATTCCATGGGTGGGACAATAATGGGAAATACCATGTGGGAATCAATTTTTCTGTGATTGTTGCCGCATCTTTCCACAGAGTTTCAGAAGAAAGTGTTTGTTGCTTTCACCAGCTGAAAAATAGGTGTCAAAACCACCAAAAACATAATCCTTATGAGGTGCATAACTTCTGTCGCCTGGACAATAGGAATTTATGAACATAAATATTTTAAAAGCTCTTCTATTATGATTTTTCAAGGAGACAATTAAAGGTCATGGGACATGAATACCTTCTAAAATTGTTGTGAGGGTCTGCAGCATGCCCAGCCTAAAAGAGAGGTTTGGCCTTGTAAAAAATTACCCTTGGGCATCAAAGAATTAGCAGCTCAGTTTAGAAATGAGACACAATTAGCCAATGTACACAGGATGTTTGTGGTTTTAAAACCTATGTGCCAGTAAAATGCAGAAACTGTGACTGCAAACCCCTTTACCTATACACTAACTCTATTTTGCAATTCTTAAACCTTTTTCCAAATTGCAAATTAGAATAGGATATCACTAATGAATCACAATTTGGAAGGGGTGTGTTTTGGGCCATAACTCTGATGTTAGCATGTGAGTGCAGTATAATTGCATACAGAACTTAGGGCCATATTATCAAGAACAGCGATAACATTATCGCTGCTTTAGCCGCAGGAAACTGCCACTAAAGCGGCGATAAGGGGCTCGATAATATGCCCTTGTGAATTCCCATAGAAGCCCAGGTTCACACCAGAACCTGGGCTTCTATGGGAATTCAAAAGGGCATATTATCAAGCCCCTTATCCCAGCTTTAGCGGCGATAATGTTATCACAGTTCTTGATAATATGGCCCTCAGTGTATTTATTCAGAGAAAACATTTGCAGCATCATGTTTCAGAAATTTGCAACTCTAAGACTATGTCTTCCTTCTTACGTTCTTTCATAATTTCATAAAATGTACTTTAAACCAAAACTTTTTGGTAGTCTTAATTTTTGAAATCATATTATCCTGCCTAGACCATGCCTTAGTTCTGCCTTCCTCCATTTTGCTCTGCGTTAAAGTAATGTGGTGAAAAAATCCCTATTAAGCAATAATGACCATAAGTTCCCACCACCTACAACCACCTGAATTGATCGTGTTTCGTTCCATTACCAGACAGTCCAAACACAATCAGACAATCCGCATGTTTGAGTGCCTTGAAGGAGATTTGGAAATCTAGCAAACAAACATTTCTGTGTACTTCTCTGTTAGTTATCACCTAATTTGGAGATTGGTAGGAAGCCAAAATGACACAGCAATGACGTCATCTGCTGTCCAAGAACAGTTTGTCCTCCAAACTTCACAGAACGATTTTCAGACAACTTATTGTGTGGTCTTTAATCCCTTGCATGCTGCCGCAATTCTGCGCCTGTAATGCAAAATCGCGAGTGGGCGGGTTTATGACGGCCCCCAGCCGTCATCAGCACGCGAGCGCCGTAGTGCATGACGGATGGGGGCCGTCATCAGCATGCAAGGGGTTAAATGAGGTCCTATTGGAGTGGCAAATAGGTGTGCTGAGGTTTTTATGATCTGAAAGGCTTTGCCTCTCATGCATATATATATATGTATTAATAAACAGTAAGCCTCAAATGCCTGCCCATCATTTTGGATGGTATTCTCAAGTACACGAGTTGGTCAATTGCAGGATTAGAGCATGTGCAGCGAACAACACCTTCATTATCATCATCGTCAAAGTTCTTTATTCGAATTACAGATACAATCAAAAAAGTATACATAAAAACTGAAATATAAAATATACACAGCTATAAAGGCATAATTTTATGATAAAATACCACTGATTTGAGAAAGCCCCCCATTCTGGAGCACACATCCTCATTCGCCAATAATTACAAATAACTTAGGGCAACTATACATTGCTTACATTTATGCATACTTAGGAGCAGTAATAGAAAACGTGATCTAAAAACACTATAACATTTTACGGAACAGAATAAATGTACCAGGAATTTCTTTTTCAGAACGTTCACCTTCATAAATTTGACACTTTCACCAAGTTGCAGTATGTTTTACACTGAGCATCAACAGCGCAAACTATTTTTACACTGTTATTGTTGCTGAATAATAATTCAGAACATGTTAATTGCAAAAACTGTGTAGCTGGAAATGTTTTGACAAAATTAGAAATCTGTAAGAGAAAATAAATAGATTGTTGCCCGTCCTGAATAAGGCAGAATTCTGCTTAATTATACAGTATATTAGATTCCAAGAGTCAGACACTTTTTAGTTATTGTCCTAAGATTTTACATTTCATATAATCAAAACAATTCTGCTGTGGAATGCAGATTTTTGTGACAGTGATTTGTACATTACAAATGTGTTTTGTATTAAATTCAGCAGAGACTTTTTAACTCATTGTTAGACTTGGCATCCTTGGCTTGGTTTCCTCTGACTTTTGCCTTAACCTCCTGTATTTCTGCTGATCAGGGTCAAAGTGCAAGTTTTCCTAGTAAAGTGTGCTGTGTGTGCTAAGGCCTGTAAACCAAATGCTACTAGTGGGCCTGCATTACTGGTTGTGCCAACCGCATGAGTAGCCCTGCAAAGGTATCTCAGACCTGCCACTGCAGTGCTTGCGCTCAGTTTGAAACTGCCATGTTGACCTGGCAAGTGCACCCACTTACCAGGCCCAAATCTTCCCTTTCCTTACATGTCATGCACCCCTAAGGTAGGCCTAAGGTACACCCTGGGCAGGGTGCAGCGTATCTGAAAGGTAGGACATGCCCTCATAGTGAAATCCAGCCAATTTCATTTTTCACTATTGAAATGCTATCTGTACCATAGGTTAGCATGGAAGTTCCTATGTGACATCTTACAAGTGTAATTTTCCATTGGTATACGATAAAGAAGTGGATTTTAGGCTCTCTGAACTTAGAAGGTAATAATACATCTTTTAAGGGAGATGGTTTTTAAATTTTGTGTATGAAAATGCCACTTTTAGAGAGTAGAGACTTTCTTCTTTAACCGTTCAGTGTGACTCTGCTATTTTTGCATTGACTGTCTGGTTTTGGAGTACCAGGAGCTCATAGCTTAGCTGAACAGATCCTGGCTTCATTTAGCGTGGTGGAAGGAGTTTCACTTTCAACTGAATAGGCAGTGTCTCCTTTTCACCATGCTGTCTCCACCTCCAGTGGGCTTGCTGCACCAGAGAGGACAGAACCGGTTTGGACTGGGCTCAAAGACCATTGCCATAAAAAAGAACAAAGAAAAATTGGGGTATAAATAGTGGACCTTAAACCCCAGAGAATTAGATCACTTGTGGGCTCAAGAGGAACCTTTACAACGGAGAAGAGCTGGAGACACAAAACTTCCCCTGCAACCCACTGACCAGCACCTGGACTCCTTTGTTGACTCCTACATTCAGAAAGGTGCCAAATTGCAGATCCTGGGCCCTGAGAATTGTGTGGTAGGTGCTGCAAAGCAAGAAAAACAACTCTGATGCCATCAGCGATACCGCCAGTGATGCAGCAACCTGCACTGAGGCACTGTTCATGAAATGCACGATGCACCGCAGCTCCGACGCCCTTCAATGCCTGCAGTTATCAGCCTTCCCAGGCACCAGTGTTCGCACTCACATCATTACCGCCAGCGCATCCATCCATTATTGTGAAGCCAATAACTTATGAGGGTGACTTAACAAACTCTTTGACTTTGCGTGGCCTCACCGGAACCAACATCTCACTGTCAACGCTGACTTCCCCTGTCTTGGTCTCGACCCATCGCCTCCTCACAGATACATCGCCTCGCCTCCCTTGTGGCAACCAGTGAACCGGCCTCAACCTTGGCACCAATGCCTCACCTCCACGATGCCGTGCATCATCAATAGACTTTATTTTCCAAGGTACTGTTGTTTTGGGGTCCGTGTGACTCTCTGGCTGACGCCGCACATCTCGCTAAAGACGCTATACTTTGGATTTATGCCTGTCACAATGTCATAATAGCCCCAGGGGGAGCTATTTTGTTTCTACAAGTTCTTTTTTTGCCGTAACTGTTCCAAAGTAATATTTTGAAACATGTATGTTGGATTTTTGTCGATTTGGTCTTGTTTGGATAAGATATAGATACTTCATTCTTCTAACCTTGTGTGTTTCCACTTGTGGTGTTTTCAATGTGTTACTATGTGTTTTGAGTACAAATACTTTCTTTTTGCCTGTCTGCTCATTTCAACCTACCAAGGGGAGAGCAGAGGTTATCTAAAGTGTGTATCCCCCTGACTCTGACTAGAAGCAAGGGTCTCTACTTGGATAAATGTACATACCTGTGCCAACTAGAGACTCCCATTTCTAATACCCATGTAGTGATCTTATTGTATCCCTCATTTTTATATCACTCCAAAATGTAACTTTTTTCCACATTTTATAAACAGACTCTCACGCCCACGGGTATACGTTGCGCTTTATAAATGCCAAACATAAACATAAACATAGACTCAACAGTAAACTTGTTTCCCTTTATGAGAAGCTCGAAAACATGTCACTGGCATGGTATTTAATGTCATAGCTCCTTTTTCACATTCAAACCAGGAGTTGTAATGCTATTTAAATATTTTATTTCCTGAAAGGCTGAATTTGTTTTCAAAATTTGTATCCCGACTTCATACTGGCATGCCATTTGACCTGTTGGAGGACTGGGCACTTAATTTTCCATTCAACTCAGATTTCAACTCTACTTTCTAAAATGATTTGAATTGTGTGTTGTGAATGTTAAAATATATTGTACCCAAAAACATACACTATAATGTGAGGTTATGAAAAGTAACAATGAGTTGAATGAAAATAAAATTGCAATAGGAAATACTGCATTCTCCAAAGATAATGGATGTGTGTAATTGTACTGTTTGATACAACTGGTTAATGAAAAAATACAAAGTGTGGATTAATTGGTGGCCAATTAGAAGAGTAGGAAGGCAGCTTGTTTTAGTAATATCTTCTGCTATAACATTTCCATCATTTACACAATTTGTGTTTTAAGGTCATCTTAAGTCATACATTGACATTAAGGGTGGGAAAAACTCTGCGGAATTCTGCCACAGGGTGGAAAATATGTAGCTCGCACTGCTCATGCTGCAATTTATTGCTTGTAGTGAGAGCAGCACTGAAAATCAGTGAGAGCAGCACCATGCATTGCGCAGGAGCACACAGCCATTCAAGTTGATTTTTCTGCTGCTCGCGAAGAAAATCTACTCGAGCTTCAGAAAATCTACTCGAATGGCAGCCCTCTGACCACGGCTCCTCACGAACGCTGGTGACTGTCTAGAAAATCCCATAAATGATGCCAAATCTTTCTTGTGCTTGCCATCTCACATATTCTGGAGCGTCATGAAGAAAAATCGTTCCACGTGGGGATTGACAGAATTTGGCCGGAAAACTGCATTGAAGAGTAATGCAGTGTGGCCAACATTCCACCAATTCCACAGGCAGTTCGAAACATTCCACCCACTCATCCCACTCCTAGTTGACATGCTCTTAGGTGATTATATAATCAAGATTTATGGTGAATTTTAATAAACTGTTCTATAGAGAATAAACAAAGGACATGCACTATAAATGTCGATTCACCAATATGTCAGGGGCTAGCAGAAGTAAGATCAAGCACAATTCTACTTTGGATTACATCACACAATTTAATTAATATATTGTCTAAGCCTGTGTTGCTCTTATGCCGACTATTTGCTGCTGATGAGGTAGAAAGGAGAGCAATTAATGAAAACTGAAGATGGTAAGTGGCTTTTTTAGAGCTGTGTTTCCTTAAAGCATTATAGGCTGCTGCCAAAAGAGATGCCTGTTGTTAAAGGCCCTCTTCCCAAGTTCTAGCGAAGGGATATTTAAGTACTGCGATGAAGCCTTAAGACTACAATGCTATTAGACATTCTATGCATTGATGGTATAATGCACTAAAGTACAAATAAGGAAACAGACAGACAATCATTGGAATTCTAGAGGAGACGGTTTATGCCAGGCATTATGGGCCCTAATGCACTTCAATGTCTCCGAGGGAATCTCCCTATATGTGTTGTATTTGTATAGGACAAACCTGGCAAAAAAAGCCAGAGAATCACTGTCCAGGGTCAAAGTCAAGTATAAAGTCAGTGAGTGGTAGGAAAGGTAGCTAGTACTAGATAGTTAATACATTATGATGTAGTGTTCATTGAAAAGGTATGTCTTCAACTATTTCCTAAATTGAAGTAGCATGTGGGTGGTCTTTATGGATAAGGTGATAATGGGAAACATCACTTACAACGCAACTTTTACCACGCAATACTTTTACATTGCAACTTTTACAACGCAAACCATTACAACGCATTGCACTGGGGGGCGCTCTAGGATAGGGAATAGATTTAATGTACTATCAAACACCTTCCCTACTATCCACGGGGACTGGAGTTGGAATAGTAAATTAAACTATTCACTATCCAGCACCCCAAAGCGCTATGCGTTGTAAAGGCATGCGTTGTAAAACTTGCGATGTAAAAGCATGCGTTGTAATGTCATACATCCGGTGATAATGTTCGAGGTTCTGCAATGCATACACGAAAATGCCAGCTGCCTTTTTTTAGTTTTTTACACCAGAGAGTCTGCAATGTGATGGTGTCTTTGCTGTGAGTGTTCAGATTGGTTTAGTAAATTATACAGTTAATTTGGAAGATGGTGCTGACCATCAAGGAGAGCCAAATTAATTCAGTCAAATTGGGAGGGATACAATATTATTTGTGTTGGCCCTAAAATAGATAAACTGCAGCATTTAGATTTACCTTAACGGGTGCATGTGTAGGGTCTGTGAGGCCATGGAGAGGGGCATGAACACCATCCTGGTGACAGGGTATAAAGGCCTAAACAACAGTTAGTTAATTACTTGATGTTGTTATATATGAGTAGAGCATGCAGGGGCTCCATGTAGAGCTTAAAGATGCTAGGAACTAGTCTGAAATTCTAGGTACTCATTTGGGACCTGGAGGTGCGCATGTGAACAAACTTGTGTTGATTGGAAAGGCTGTAGGAGGGATGTATGACGGTACAACGCTTGCTTTCACAACGCGTACAGTAACCACGCAGGTTTTACAATGCAAGTCGTTACAATGACTTGCGTTGGGGGCGCTGGATAGTGAATAGTTTAATTTACTATTCCAACTCCAGTCCCCGTGGATAGTAGGGAAGGTGTTGGATAGTAAATTAAACTATTCCCTATCCTACAGCGCCCTCCAGCGCAAGACGTTGTAACGACTTGCGTTGTAAAACCTGCGTGGTAGTGGTACTGCCTTTTGAAAGTTTAGTTATAAAGGATGTTTCCCCTGTAGGAGAACCAGTGGCAGTCATTGCCAGTGAATTATATGTGAGACTCCAACTTATTTGAGAATGCTCTGTCTTTGGCTGACAAAGTTGTGTTCAAAGTGACATATATCCATTAATTAAATATCTCCACTGTCCAAAGTTGTGTTCAAAGTGACATGTATCCACTAATTAAATATCTCCACTGCCTAAGCACTTCAATCTTATTAATCAGACAAGGTCTAATTGGTCCTATACTAAATATTTAGGGGATGTCCTACTTTGTTACCTTTATTTGTACATCAAATTAGGCAAAATATATATAGTATAGCCTACTCGTAAAAGTTTCTGTTTGTGTAGAACAGCAGTAAAAAGGCAGGATATTTGCCTAAATTGACATTTTTCTTGCCCTATAGCACTTAAACCATGTTTATAATTACCATGTCACTGCATGGTAATTGCCAATAACATTATCAGTACATAAAAACTGTTATGAAACACCTTTCTGCATTTGCACAATTTACCCGAAGTCTTTTTTTTGCTGTTTATTCCTAATGTTTACTGGCAAACCTCTGACATGTGTGGCAATGCCTCACAGTAATAGTAATATCACTCTGAGGTTTACTACATAAGGTATTCACCTGTGACATTTAAATGTGAGCATACTTAATATGGTGCTAAATAGCACCACTGCACAAATTAGCACCACCTTTCCAGTGACTGCAATCCAGCGTAATGTGCACTGCACTGCAAGTGTTAACTTTGAATTCGCACTTCCAGGCACCTGAGCATTTTGTGCATTCAGATACAAAAATGTACTTAATGCATACAGATAGATAAAGGGAAAACAGAAAAGGGAACGGAACTATGAAATGCCCATCAGTGTTAGGTGCTACATTTTCATATGATAATAATTAGCTAAAGAATATAATTCTAAGGATAAATAAAAAGCTAAATAAAAAAATAAGGGAAATGTAACTACTGTTTGTGTACACAGAGGTTGTCGAAAAAATTCCAGGGACGAGGGACCGGAAGCCGGCAACAACGTATGTAAGACTCCAAGTTTTACGCGACACATAGGTTTGGGGCGAAAACCAAAGAAAGATGTCTCATGGATTTTTAACTCGTTCCTTTGTCCAGGTTGGGCAACTGGTTGGAGGAGGAAGAAAACGAATCAAGATATTTGAAGCCAAGGTTGAGCTTTGCCATGACATTTCAGTTAGATTTTCACCTCTATAACCACTGACGATGCAGTAATGTGATTTTTCGCATTCAGGGATGTAAATTCTTTCTTATGATCAACAAATCGCATCTGCAAACAATGCCAGGTCCACCAGTGTTCTTGTTCCATGCAATGTTTTGTTTCCGAGTTCTCACAGGATTCATGTTTTGCTTCTCTGGGCACATCGATAAACACAATTTTCAGTTTGTGTCTCGTGTGGCTTCGTATGCTCTTTTCTTACTCTTATCTTTCGAAGCCCACTTGCATCTTTTGGGTGTCACAATATTTCGAAGACCCAAGTTTGTCTCAGGATAAAAGATAACACCATCAGTTGAATCAGCTTGCGTAAGTTGTGGTGTTGTGCTAGCTCTAACATATGTAAATAAGCATATTCTAGACTCCAAGAATGGGAATTCACTCCCAAAAAAGTTAGTTGTGGACTGCGGGTGCATCATGGAAGACATGGATGGCACTGCAACAATCAAAATGGCTGACCCACCTTTCTTGGTTTTCCTTTACACCAAAGATCACGTTAAAATATCTGTGTCATTCAGTTTATTAAGTGTCCATGTTTCATAGACCGAGTAGTTTCTTAGCATATGTAGCTCTAATACAGATTCTTAATCTCTTTCCTTTTTATCAGTCACAGGTTGTAATTATTCACACACAACGCGGTTTACTAGTGGAATGTTGCAGTTGGTGAACCACTAAAGAGCTTTAGATGCCAAGATTTTCATATTGGCGAAAGTGGTTGGCAGCTCATTTATACTGAGGATTACAACCTAGTACCAGTGCTTAATTTGTAAAACAATAAACCCCACAGCTCAAAGTTTTGATGAGATGTGTGCAGTCGTTGCTGTTACTTTCGAGAGCGTCAGACACCAAGGTTGTGCTGTCTTGTTCCTGCCTTATGCTTGATTCTTACACCCAGGGCTTTCAGTGGGCCGGGTCTCACCAGTGCTGAGCACCGGTAGATTTTTAAAGGGGTCTCTATCGAGCTCTGTTTTGTGCCCTGGCACAGGCGGTCCGTTTTTTTCCAGACTGCAGGTACAGCAGGCAGATCGATGCGCGCTGCTCACACTTCTTACTTTAAACTAGTGGAGAAGTTACGGCATGATGCCATGCCAGGTGAGCGTTGTAGGAGAAGGGAAATCCTTGAAAGAGAGTCATTTTCTCTCTGGATTCCCCTTCTCTTTTTGAAACGCAGGAGCAGCAACATTGTTGTGGTGTCACCAGGGCTTTAAGTGGAAGTTTTTTCAATATTGTATATAACAACAAGCCATAATTGCTGCTTATTTATCTTATGCAACTAACAACCATTGACAAAGCCAATAGTCCCTACTTGTTGTAGGTATGATGTTACTTGTTGTATCATGTATCTGGATGCAATGATAGAAACAGAAAAATACAAGTAGGGCAGCACACTATGCTAAGGACAGATTTGTAGCCTATGTGTTTTTATGCCACACCCTTAATTACATTGGCCACGCCCTTTTGAGAGACCCCCCAGTATTTTCATCCAACTTAAAGCCCTGCTTACACCCTCTTTCCCTTTATCTCACTCTTGAAGTCTCTTTTACATCCCTTGTTTCTTTCTTTTGCACTGTGTTTCCGTTCTTTTTTCCACTTTCTTTCCCCCTTGAGTGTTTTTCTCTCTCGCATTCTGAATGAAAATCTGATGAGGAAAAATAATTGCAGGTACCCAAAAATGAGTGCCAGTGAGCCTACCTGCAACCACTGCCTGAAATTAAGCACTGCCTAGATCCCTGCTGAAGCCCCCAGCCTTGATAGTGGACTGATCACAACACGAAGAAGCTCTTCCCCTGCATGTCTGTTCATTGTGGAAAAAATATTCCCTGCCGGCTGTACAATACAATAGACTAAGGTGTGAATACGTTCACACATACTCAAACATTTTATTGTTAACACCTTCTTTCAGGGATGAAAACTTCGCCAACGTGTTTATGTGCTGCCCAGAAGTCATCACCAGAGCTTTGAAATTAAATTGCTGTACAGCTTTTCCCATAAATAAAGCGTACAAAGCAAGCTGAGCCTGCCATGTTTTCTTCAAGGACACACTTTAATGGGGCTTCTTAGAAGACGCATTTGTGTTGCATGACCCTTTGCTGTTATTTATGTAGGACACCGATCAACAGGGTCAGTGCACTGCAATCTTCCTGGAGTGCAAGCACCATAAAATCCAGTTAATCTGAATATTTTATGAAAACTGAGCGTGCCAGATAATTATCTTGCTGTGACTTTGATGTACAATCTGCTCTGTTATAGTGAGCATTATATTTCATGGCGCCCTATAACCTCACACTCTATCTTTTGAAGCATAACAAAAACAGGCACATAAGGGGGGTGGCTAAGCTAGACTCCCCATCCACTTGGAAGACAGCTGCCCCTACAAACTTATCTGTCATGGCCGGTTCCATGATTTGCAAGGCCCTGGGCTACAAGGGAATGTGCAATACCCCTCTAATTTACTTAAGTGACCCCTTGCAAGGAACCATTCTGAGACACCGCGGGAGGCCTGTTGTACAGGATTTTACCGCCCCCACAGTTTTAACTTTCAGCCCACAAGCAATTCTCACACCTCCAGCCTGACAGGTGTAAGAATTGATTGTGGGCTGAGAGTTAACACTGGGAGTGCTAAAATCCTGTACAATTGGCCTCCCACAGTGTCTCTGAATGGATCTCCTTGCAATTGGGACAAGGGGAAGCGCCTCCCTCCCCATGGCCTCCAGACACCATCCCTGAGAGGCCCAGGGAGGGGACTACTCCCATAGACCCTAATTGCAAGGAGACAGGGAAACAACAGGGCACATGATCGGTTCGGGGTCCCATGCTGGTGGGCTGAGTGCGAGGCCCTGGGCAGCTGCCCACACTGCACATGCCTAGCGCTGGCCCTGTAATATCTGTCTCCTTATTTATGTTGCGCACGCATCTATTTACAGCGGGCGCAAAACAGCATTTTCCACAAGAATGCATCCGAAGCAGCCTTTTCGAAAAGCGCGTCTTTCCACTGAAGGAACAAAAACACGGACGCAGACTTGCTCCTGTTGTACGGTTAATGCAGACATTGCCTGGTCAACGAAACCGAGTCTGATATTTTCACACCAGGCGGCTGCGAACACTCGGCTCCCTCGAGGCAGAGATGAAACTGTGAACCCCGGCATCACAGGGGAAGCAGCGGCTTCCGAGCAGGAAACGAAAGGGCGGATTAAACAGCGAACTCGGTTTGCAAGGTCATAGGACGTGTCCCACCGGGGAAGAATGAGTGGCAGGCTGAAGCAAAGCTCTTTACACGAACGGATTAGCATCACCTCATGAAGGGCCGTCACGTAACTGAGCATGATATCAGCCCGTGTGCCATTACTCCCAACTCTAATCACAATTAAGCCACTGCCACGACAACTTTCCTCCTTATTACCGGAATTATACCATCATTTAATTCCCTTGACATCCTCTCACGAAATGATTGTTGCATTAGCCGCATTAATATAAGTGGAAGGGGATCAGAAATGGAGCTAATAGCGCGCTTTTTCAGACGTGGCTCAAAATGTTTCCACGAATCCAAAATTGCAACCCTTTTGCGTTGTTTCTGCGGTTTCAAAAGTTAAAAGTGCGTCTCTTTTTTCCCAGTCCAATATCCTCCCATTTTTTCAGAAAAAAGGAAAAAACAGATCCTTCGGTTTACATGTTTTCCACTTGCTAATTATGCAAGGAAGTTAGTCAAACATTGACTTATTTTTGCAAGCAAATATTCAAGAAAGTCAATATTAGATTTCTCCGCGGCTCTCGTGCCGGTGGGTTTCTTTAATACGCCGATGTGAAATGGATAGCACGAGGGCTCCCTAGAGCAGCCCCACTCTCTCTTATGTATGTGCGCTTCTTCTCTCTCTCCCTTTGAAGACGAATGATTCATTTGCACCGCTTGCAGCTATTGGAAAGCAATGCGTCAAACTCGCTGTTAGAACATGCACTCCTGCAGATTTCCCCTAGGGGGCATAGTGCTTCTACATACCGTCCAGCTAAACTGTACTGCTCGGTGTTCGTGCAGGAATGAGTCTATTTAACAGATTTTCGCTTGGCTCAAAGAGTTTTATTGATGTATTCGGCGAGGACAAGGAGTATCTATCTATCTATCTATCTATCTATCTATCTATCTATCTATCTATCTATCTATCTATCTATCTATCTATCTATCTATCTATCTATCTATCTATCTATCTATCTATCTATCTGTCTGTCTGTCTGTCTGTCTGTCTGTCTGTCTGTCTGTCTGTCTGTCTGTCTGTCTGTCTGTCTGTCTGTCTGTCTGTCTGTCTGTCTGTCTGTCTGTCTGCCTGCCTGCCTGCCTGTCTGTCTGTCTGTCTGTCTACCTATCCTACAGTTGTTGTCATCAATGTACTCCAGGTTTATACATTCAAGAAAGGGGGATTTCGTCCCGATGATGCTGATTGAGGTTGGACCATATGCAACTAATACACTGAATAAGTGACCTCCCTACCAGTCATTCAACAATCATTGATAGGGATCGAAGGATGAGACAAAACCGACCGACACACAGTTAGGATTTACAACATTCGTCTCTTTATTACTGAGCACTATTCCAAACGGATATGAGGCATACAAGGCATGTCATTCGAACATCATGTGGCAAATATTAATTCGAAATATTTAAAAATGGATCCTTGAAGTCAGACATGAGAGAGGGTCAACATAAGGCAGTGTGCACCCAGTGAAGGAAACAGACAGACATTGCCATCATTGCCATATGTGAATAGAATCATTTCTTCGTTGATGTCACATTTTAAGGTAATGAAAGGAACGTGTTTGCAGGTCCAACACATTTCGAAGGCAGTGGGGGGAAAGGGCCACTTATTTCACAGCATGAATAAGTAGTGCCCCTCATTCATTCTGTTGATATTCGTGGATGAGGGTAGGTTAACAATGAGTCCTGAGACAAATAAGTAGCGGTATTCACACCGCCCATGTTGGGCTAGTCAAGTGTCTCCTGACCCTTGGATGAAGATTGTTGACACGTTTTGTCTCTGTCCTTTCAGGGTCTCCTCAGGCAAACGACAAATCAGAAAAAGAGCACATCAGTGACCTACCACTCAGTTGTGTTGTGTACGTTCAGGAAAGAAGGCATATGTCAACACAATTACTATACTTAAAGGTAAGGCAGGGCGTGTTTAGTGAGTGATTGTGTGTCTTTGGATCAGGGCTGGCCCTAAATCTGACTTCGATGGGGTTTTGCCCATGGTGCCTAATCATAGAAGGGAGACTGGGGCAGCAGAAACCAGTCTGTTTGATACCAGCCATATGAGTGAACTTTCACGTTCCAATTTGGCCTTCCATGTGGACAATTAGGATTGCTTAATAATTAACCTTAACTTTTTTTCACCTCCCAAGCCGCCAGCACTGCATCCATTATGATGTGCTAGAGCTATCAAGGTGAGGTGGAGGTGGTACTCTTTAGCCAGCACCACATCCATTATGATGTGGTAGGGCTATCAAGGTGAGGCGGAGGTGGTACTCTTTAGCCAGCACCGCATCCATTATGATGTGCTAGGGCTATCAAGGTGAGGCGGAGGTGGTACTCTTTAGCCAGCACCGCATCCATTATGATGTGCTAGGGCTATCGAGGTGAGGCGGAGGTGGTACTCTTTAGCCAGCACTGCATCCATTATGATGTGCTAGAGCTATCAAGGTGAGGCAGAGGTGGTACTTTTTAGCCAGCACCGCATCCATTATGATGTGCTAGAGCTATCAAGGTGAGGCAGAGGTGGTACTCTTTAGCCAGCACCGCATCCATTATGATGTGCTAGGGCTATCAAGGTGAGGCGGAGGTGGTACTCTTTAGCAAGCACCGCATCCATTATGATGTGCTAGAGCTCTCAAGGTGAGGTGGAGGTGGTACTCTTTAGCCAGCACCACATCCATTATGATGTGCTAGGGCTATCAAGGTGAGGCGGAGGTGGTACTCTTTAGCCAGCACCGCATCCATTATGATGTGCTAGGGCTATCAAGGTCAGGCGGAGGTGGTACTCTTTAGCCAGCACCGCATCCATTATGATGTGCTAGAGCTCTCAAGGTGAGGTGGAGGTGGTACTCTTTAGCCAGCACCACATCCATTATGATGTGGTAGGGCTATCAAGGTGAGGCGGAGGTGGTACTCTTTAGCCAGCACCGCATCCATTATGATGTGCTAGGGCTATCAAGGTGAGGCGGAGGTGGTACTCTTTAGCCAGCACCGCATCCATTATGATGTGCTAGGGCTATCGAGGTGAGGCGGAGGTGGTACTCTTTAGCCAGCACTGCATCCATTATGATGTGCTAGAGCTATCAAGGTGAGGCAGAGGTGGTACTTTTTAGCCAGCACCGCATCCATTATGATGTGCTAGAGCTATCAAGGTGAGGCAGAGGTGGTACTCTTTAGCCAGCACCGCATCCATTATGATGTGCTAGGGCTATCAAGGTGAGGCGGAGGTGGTACTCTTTAGCAAGCACCGCATCCATTATGATGTGCTAGAGCTCTCAAGGTGAGGTGGAGGTGGTACTCTTTAGCCAGCACCACATCCATTATGATGTGCTAGGGCTATCAAGGTGAGGCGGAGGTGGTACTCTTTAGCCAGCACCGCATCCATTATGATGTGCTAGGGCTATCAAGGTCAGGCGGAGGTGGTACTCTTTAGCCAGCACCGCATCCATTATGATGTGCTAGAGCTCTCAAGGTGAGGTGGAGGTGGTACTCTTTAGCCAGCACCGCATCCAATATGATGTGGAAGGGCTATCAAGGTGAGGCGGAGGTGGTACTCTTTAGCCAGCACCGCATCCATTATGATGTGCTAGGGCTATCAAGGTCAGGCGGAGGTGGTACTCTTTAGCCAGCACTGCATCCATTATGATGTGCTAGGGCTATCAAGGTGAGGCGGAGGTGGTACTCTTTAGCCAGCACTGCATCCATTATGATGTGCTAGGGCTATCAAGGTGAGGCGGAGGTGGTACTCTTTAGCCAGCACCGCATCCATTATGATGTGCTAGGGCTATCAGGGTCAGGCGGAGGTGGTACTCTTCAGCCAGCACCGCATCCATTATGATGTGCTAGGGCTATCGAGGTGAGGCGGAGGTGGTACTCTTTAGCCAGCACTGCATCCATTATGATGTGCTAGAGCTATCAAGGTGAGGCAGAGGTGGTACTTTTTAGCCAGCACCGCATCCATTATGATGTGCTAGAGCTATCAAGGTGAGGCAGAGGTGGTACTCTTTAGCCAGCACCGCATCCATTATGATGTGCTAGGGCTATCAAGGTGAGGCGGAGGTGGTACTCTTTAGCAAGCACCGCATCCATTATGATGTGCTAGAGCTCTCAAGGTGAGGTGGAGGTGGTACTCTTTAGCCAGCACCACATCCATTATGATGTGCTAGGGCTATCAAGGTGAGGCGGAGGTGGTACTCTTTAGCCAGCACCGCATCCATTATGATGTGCTAGGGCTATCAAGGTCAGGCGGAGGTGGTACTCTTTAGCCAGCACCGCATCCATTATGATGTGCTAGGGCTATCAAGGTGAGGCAGAGGTGGTACTCTTTAGCCAGCACCGCATCCATTATGATGTGCTAGGGCTATCAAGGTAAGGTGGAGGTGGTACTCTTTAGCCAGCACCGCATCCATTATGATGTGCTAGGGCTATCGAGGTGAGGCGGAGGTGGTACTCTTTAGCCAGCACCACATCCATTATGATGTGCTAGAGCTATCAAGGTGAGGCAGAGGTGGTACTCTTTAGCCAGCACCCCATCCATTATAATGTGCTAGAGCTATGTAAATGTAAATTGATACTTGTATAGCGCACAACTCACCCGCAAGGGTCTCAAGGCGCTTGTATGAATACTGCTGTGGAACCCATCCTGGCTTTCCCTGTGAGGTGTCCACTCCTGGGCACCCCCAAGGTGGAGGCCAGGCATCCTTAGCGTTGTGGGGGCCGTTGTGGAGATTAAGCAAGCTATTGCCCAGAGTTGCAGAGTGGGACTCCATGATTGGAATAGGCACCGAGGCGAGAATGATCAGGTCCGTGGAATTTTGAGCCCAAGACCCGCCGAGGCGGGAAATTGAACCCTGGTCCCGGGCTAGACCTCTGCATCAGGGTCTGCCGCTCTAACCATTGAGCCACACTTCTCCACTATCAAGGTGGGGAGGAGGTTAAACTCTTTAGCCATTACCGCATCCATTATAATGTGATAGTTCTATCAAGGTGGGAAGGAGGACAAGCACATTAGCCAGCACCCCCTCCATGATGTGCTAGGGCTATCAAGGTGGGGAGGAGGTGAAACTCTTTACCCAGCACCACATCCATTATGATGTGCTAGGGCTATCAAGGTGGGGAGGAGGTGGAACTCTTTACTCAGCACCACATCCATTATGATGTGCTAGGGCTATCCGGGTGGGGAGGAGCCGGAACTCTTTAGCCAGCACCTCATCCATTATGATGTGCTAGGGCTATTAAGGTGGGGTGGAGGCTGAACTCTTTTGCCAGCACCCCAACCAATGTGATGTGTTAGGGCTATCCCGATGGGGAGGAGGCAGAACTCCTTAGCCAGCACTGCATCCATGATGATGTGCTAGAGCTATTAAGGTGGGGTGGAGACCGAACTCTTTAGCCAGCAGCGCAACCAATGTGATGTGTTAGGCCTCTCAAGGTGGGAAGGAAGCAGAACTCTTTAGCCAGCACAGCATCCATTATGATGTGATAGGGCTATCAAGGTAGAGAGGAGGCGGAACTCTTTAGCAGGGCTTATCTGTAGATAACGAATCTCCTGAAAAGGTGTTTTGCCATTGACAATGAGATGTGAGCAATCTGCACATCTTCTTTCAGTTGGTTAATCAACTGGTATCCTCTCCTGTTGTCACAACAACTAATTCCTGTCATTAAGTGATACTGTTTCTTTTTTTTCAATTCTCATCTTTATAAAGCATGGAGAAAAACAAAAACACTACATAATGTTTTTGTTTAGTCTGTATAAAGTTGCATATCGAGAGACAAATATACGAGAGTGAACCTAGTAAATACCGTATGTATGGGCATACTAAGAAAAGTAGTTTTTATTGTTTTGTTTCTTTGCATTTTGATACTTGCTCACCTGCATTTGAAATGAAAAATGAAATCTGAAAGTACCACAAACCAGGTCTGGGTGAGGTAGCAACAACTAGCACGGGGGTAACTGTGGCTTGCAAACCCCACAGAGTGGTAAGATGCACCCTGTCAAGCATGGCAGTAAATGTATTCATTATGTGTTTGCATGCTGGTAGTTTTAGCTCTGAAAGGCTTAAGTAAAACAGGAAGGGCAAGACATAGGCAAAAAATGAACAGTGTGGGACAAATTACTCTCTCGTGATGTGGGTTAAGATTATCCGACTGTAGCTAGTTCTTTATTTGCTAGGTCTGTTGAAACATTGCTGCTCCCTGTATGTGTCTACTCTATGTGTCAGGGACGTCTGCACTGGTGTTGCCTGCGCTGTAGTTTTCTTTCTGACTGAAACATGGTTGCCTACTACAAGTGCCATGACTGTTCTGTGTGTGAGGAAAGCTTGAAACTAATGCTGCTTTGTGTGCAACAGACCTGCTCAGGAGCGTATGAGAGCATCTGAGAAGAGTCCGCGCTTCTTGCGCATTCGGCTACTTGCTGCTAAGATTGCTAAGAGCTGTCCGCACTGTACTATTAAATATACAGCAATACTGCTCAGAGTTTCTGGTACTGTACAATTAAGTGAGAATCTATTCTGCAGCAAAGTTCAGATAATTTCCCATTAGGAAAACCATCTCTTCTGTGAAGCTCAGGTATAGTCTGCTTAAAAGCATGGCACCCACTTTGAGAAGTTTTGAATCATTACATATGTAACATCCCTTTTGAAATATCACAATACTGTCCCATTTGTATTCATACAACATCGATGTGGTGTGTTGGTAATACCACATTAAAAGTGTAGAAGTCCTGCTGAGGTGCTCTGGGACTGTCCTTTAAACCTTTGTGTGCTCGTGACGGAACCGTTCCGTCACGAGCCTCGGGTGGGCTGTGCTGGTGACGGAACGGTTTCGTCACAGCCCGCTCGCCGCACCTGCGCGGCACGAATTCCGCGCCTGCGCTGACATTCTAAAGAGCGGGCGGGGCCGTGACGGAACCGTTCCGTCACAAGAACAGCTCACCCGAGGGCCGTGACGGAGCGGTTCCGTCATGAGTACGGGAGCGCCGCGCGGTCCCGCCTCCCCCTTAGCGCTGCGGCTGAATAGCCACCGCAGCTAAGGGGTTAAACATGACCCCTGTTCAGAAGAGCTAGAACTGCCCCATCGAAGGTATAACATGGCAGCTGTGAGGTCTAGATACTGCCCATAGCAACTCTTGACCCTGAATCCCTCCCTCGCCCCCTCTTATGGAGGCCCCGCAGGGGTGAGAGGAGCGACCCTTGACCCTGAATCCAGGCAGGTGGCTCCCTCTGCCACTGCGCAGACCCCCGGCTCACCGCTGCTTTTGGCCCATTTCATCCGCTGCCTCCCTGCAGACTGGTCAACCTCGTGCTGACCGCTTCCCTGGGGACTGCTCTCCGTGGTTCTCGCCTCTGTGCTTCACCGCCTAACCTACTGTTTGCTTCCGTGTTTCTGCCTCCCAATTCCCACTGTTACGGTGCCCCCTGTTTGTGTCCTTTTCCCTCTCTGTTTTGCCGTTCTGTGCCCCTGATTTCCTTCTGTACCCCTCCTTTTTCCTTTGTGCCCCTTGCTTTCCTCTGTACCCGCTGTGCCTTTCTCTCTCTCCCCGTCCCCCCTTGCCCTCTGTGCCCTTGGTTTCCCACCGCTCGCGTCCCACGTGCCCCCGCCCCCTCACCACCCATTGGCAACCCCGCTCCCCCTCCCAGCTGCTCCTCCCTCCCTCGCCCCCTCTGTACCCGCTGTGCCTTTCTCTCTCCCCCCGTCCCCCCTTGCCCTCTGTGCCCTTGGTTTCCCACCGCTCGCGTCCCACGTGCCCCCGCCCCCTCACCACCCATTGGCAACCCCGCTCCCCCTCCCAGCTGCTCCTCCCTCCCTCGCCCCCTCTTATGGAGGCCGCGCAGCATCCGCGCTGCGTCCGCGCAGCGGGCGCGCCGCTGGCGCACCGAAGGCGCGCCTAAGGTAAGCCCGTCTGCTCCCGTCCGCGCCTGGACCACGCCCAGCACCAGAACCTCTGGCCTTCGCCACTGCCAGCCCACCCGACAGAGCTACGACACCGCCACCCTCCACGCGCTCAACACCGGCCGGACCCCCACCTGCCACCGAGCCACCCCGAAACGCACCCACGGACCCTTCGCCTGCCAAGCCTGCAAATTCACCTGCCTCAGAACCTGCGACACACCCACCAGGCCAGACACCAGCAACAACCACCTCAAGTGCATCCTGCTCAACACCCGCTCCGTCCACAGGCACCCTGTCGAACTCTGGAACCTCCTCGATCACAACAACGCCGGACGTCGCCTTCCTCACAGAAACCTGGATGAACGCCTCCTCAGCCCCCGACATAGCCATAGCCATCCCGGATGGCTACAAGATCACCAGGAAGGACCGCATCAACCAAACACGAGGCGGCATCACCATCGTCCACAGAAACACCATCCGCATCACGACCAACTCCGACGACACCCTCACCGCCGCCGAGCACCTTCACTTCCAGATACACACCGACCCCAAGACCACCCTCAGAGGTACCCTTATCTACAGACCCCCGGGACCACGCACACAATTCAGCAAAGCCATCGCAGACTTCGTCAGCCCGCACGCCCTCACCTCCCCAGACTACATCCTCTTAGGAGACCTCAATTTCCACATAGAAAACAACAATGACAACAACACCACCACCCTGTTGGACAACCTCGCCAACCTCGGACTCAAGCAACTGGTGAACACCCCCACCCACTACGCCGGCCACACGCTCGACCCAGTCTTCTCCTCCAGCAACCACATCTCCTTCAGCCAGATCACCGAACTACATTGGACAGATCACAGCTGCGTCCATTTCAACTTCAGGAAAACGACGACCCACCACAACCCGCAACAGGCCCCCCGTAGATGCTGGAGCAAGATCACCACTCACCACCTCACTCCGCCATAACACTCCCACCAACACTACGGACTCCAACGAATCAGAACGCAACCTCACACAGCGGCTCACCAACTGCGCCGATGCCCTTGCACCACTGAAGAATCCTCCCAGCAGACCCGGCAGCAAGAGAGCCTCGTGGTTCACCATCGACCTCAAAAACTCCAAGCAATCCTGCCGTACCCTCGAGAAAGCCTGGCGCCACGACCAATCGACAGAAAACATGATAGCCCTCAAGAACGCCATCCGCAAACACCACCAACTGATCCGCACCACCAAAAGGACTGCATTCAGAGAACGACTGGACAACAATGCCCACAACAGCATGGAACTCTTCAGCATCGTCAAAGAGCTCTCCAGCCCCAGAGCCAGCAACAACGACATCACACCCATCGCACCCCAACTCCGGAACGTCATCAACAACTCCTTCACATCCGCCACCTTTCCAGAGAGCTGGAAACATGCGGAGCTCAGAGCCCTCCTGAAGAAACCCACCGCAAACCCCACGGACCTCAAGAACTTCCGCCCCATCTCGCTCCTCTCTTTTCCCGCCAAAGTCATCAAGAAGACCGTCAACAAACAGCTAACCGCCTTCCTCGAGACAAACGGATCCCTTGACCCATCGCAGTCTGGCTTCCGAGCAAACCACAGCACCGAGACTGCCCTCATCGCAGCCACCGATGACATCAGGACCCTGCTTGACAACGGGGAAACTGCTGCCCTCATCCTCCTCGACCTATCAGCCGCATTCGACACAGTCTGCCACCGCACCCTAACAACTCGCCTCCACCACGCCGGGATCCAAGTAAAAGCTCTGGAATGGATCACCTCCTTCCTCTCCGACAGAACTCAGAGAGTCCACCTCCCCCCCTTCCGCTCAGCGGCCACCAAAAGATCATCTGCGGCGTTCCTCAAGGCTCCTCGCTCAGCCCCACCCTCTTCAACATCTACATGAGCCCCCTCGCAGCCATCACATGCCAACACAATCTGAACATCATCTCCTACGCTGACGACACCCAGCTGAACCTCTCCCTCACCAACGACCCCGCCACCGCCAGGGCCAAACTCCATGAAGGAAGGAAAGACGTCGCGGAATGGATGAAGCTCAGCCGTCTGAAACTGAACTCAGACAAGACGGAAGTCCTCATCCTCGGACCATCACCCTCCGCCTGGGACGACTCCTGGTGGCCCCCCGCACTAGGCACCGGCCCCAAGCCCACGGACCACGCTTGCAACCTGGGCTTCATCCTGGACTCCTCCCTCACAATGACCAAGCAAGTCAATGCCGTCTCGTCATCCTGTTTCAACACCCTGCGCATGCTCCGAAAGATCTTCCGGTGGATCCCCACCGAAACCAGAAAGTCGGTCACCCAGGCCCTCGTCACCAGACGACTGGACTATGGGAACACCCTCTACACTGGAACCACAGCCAAACTCCAGAAAAGATTGCAGTGCATACAGAAAGCCTCTGCACGACTCATCCTGGACATCCCCCGTCACAGCCACAACTCTGCCCACCTGAGAGACCTGCACTGGCCCCCCGTCAGCAAGAGGATCACATTCCGGCTCCTCACCCACGCACACAAGGCTCTCCACGACATGGGCCCCAAATACCACAAACAACTGCCTCACGTTCTACACACCCACCCGCCAGCTCCAATCCGCCAGCCTCGCCCTCGCCACCGTCCCTCGGATTCGCAGAACCACCAGCGGAGGAAGATCCTTCTCCTACCTGGCGGCCAAGACTTGGAACTCCCTCCCCTCCCACCTGCGACTGACCCATGACCATCTCTCCTTCAGATAGCAACTCAAGACCTGGCTCTTCGAGCAGTAGCAGCACCAAACCCCCCCTCTCAGCACCTTGAGACCCTAGCGGGTGAGTAGCGCGCTTCAAAAATGCGATGATTGATTGATTGAAGCAGACCTGCCGAAAAGTGTGCATACCCTCCTGCTTAAACTAGAACAACCCTGCCAAGGCAAGCCTCCATAATTACAATTAAAGTATGACAGCCATACCAAGAAGTGCAACTAGTGCCACATTAACCCTCTGCTAGTACTGCTGGGGATCTCTTGTTCTGTCCAGTTCAGCGCATGGCAGCCATGCTGGAAATCGTCAAGACTTCCATCAGAAGTACAACCGCCCTACTAAAAAAGCGTTAGCATTGCATGTGGGGTTTCTCTCAAATATACCTCTCCACAAACACTTTCTTCACCTACACTACACCCGCATATACAGCCTATGACAATGCTTAATGCAATCCATGGTCAAAAAATATTTCTGACCCATAAACAATACTTCCAGGAAATGATTTACCATGAAAAACACAAAGCAAGACCAATTAAAGTGCAGAGCAAAATAAGGCATTTATTGAACTGAAACAGGAAAAAAGTAACAACAAAATCTTGTAGAGTAGCAGACAGTTGAGCATAATAAATTAACAAATATACATTATCACAATGGAAAAAATATGTAATATTTAATGACAGTACGATTATGACCAGGGCTCCACTCCCATGAACACCAGCACCTTCAACAACAGACATGTCTGACATAGGTCAAGGAAGGCAAGATCCATGTCATTGTTTGCGCATATGATAACATCACACATATTTCATGTAAATGGAAATCGTATAACAAGTGGTTATCCTGAAAAAAATAAGACAGATCCAGCCTTCCTTGGTCAATATTCAAAACAATATTAGGAGGGAAACATAATTACCTTGTTCACATTGAACTTTAGAATTCGAATTGCATGTCACTGTAATCACTCTTTTGTTTTCAATTACTTTCCATATTTCATTTTTCAACACACATAAAAGAGGTGCTCCTTTTCAGCTCTAAGCAAGCCTAGGCAGAATGATCTTCATAGTGGACTGTGGCGAAACCCTGAAAATGTTAGGAGAGTGTAACCTCACTGTGGTGTAACCCACCTGTCTCACACTTTTATGTGGAAAAACAGGGAAAATAAGTAAATTATGCAGCTATAGATTCTGATAAATGTGAACCTTCCATAGGTCATGAATTGTACAGTATGGCAAGCCTGCGGAGACAAAGATGCACCGTGCGCTATGAATGCCACACACTCATTGAAAAGAGTCACTGAATAGACAATAGACATTCTACAAACATCAATCCACAACAACATTCAATCAAGCAATCAATCATAACATTTGTATAGCACGCTACTCACCCGGAGGGTCTCAAAGTGCTGGTGGAGGGTGGTCCGCTACTGCTCGAAGAGCCAGTTCTTGAGTTGCTTCCTGAAGGAGAGGTGGTCTTGGGTCAGACGGAGGTGGATGGGGAGGGAGTTCCATGTCTTGGCTGCCAGGTAGGAGAAGGATCTTCCTCCGGTGGTGGCTCTGCGGATGCGTGGAACGGCGGCGAGGGCGAGGCTGGTCGATCGTAGCTGTCGGGTTGGAGTGTAGAAGGTCAGGCGGTTGTTGAGGTACCTGGGGCCCAGGTCGTGGAGGGCATTGTGTGCATGGGTGAGGAGTCTGAACGTGATCCTCTTGCTGACGGGGAGCCAGTGCAGGTCTCTCAGGTGTCCGGAGATGTGGCTTTGTTGGGGGATGTCCAGGATGAGTCGCGCGGAGGCGTTCTGGATGCGCTGGAGTCTTTTCTGGAGTTTGGCTGTGGTTCCGGCGTAGAGGGTGTTTCCGTAGTCTAGTCGGCTGGTGACGAGTGCCTGGGTGACCGTCTTCCTGGTTTCGGTGGGGATCCACCGGAAGATCTTTTGGTAAGAGTCAGGCACACTGAAACCAAACCTGTTACTCTATGTGAAATGGTCCCACACACTACATTAAACTGGGCACGTCTTTTCAGAACTCTGTTTCATAAATGGATCTACCTTGCCATGACAACTATTTGCAGATCAAAGCTGACTATCAAGGATCCAAAGATCTATCCCCATCCATAATAAAATCATAAACTGGGTGTTGGACTTGCCAATTTTTGCAGGGTCACCCCAGAACCTTTAGCCTTCCTCATGTATTTTTCTGACTTGTTGTTTGGTGGTTTTAGGCCTCTGGGCACTTTGTCTCTGCGGTTTAGTGCTAATATCAGTTGTCAAAGTGGGGGGGGAAAAGCAGGGGTACTGTGGGTGGAGAATCAGGGGACGGGAATAACCGAAGATTGGATCAGTGGGCGGAGTCAGGGGTGTGGCTAGAAATAGCAAAACATACCAATTTTTTGTACGTTTAGCATTTCACTGACCAGTTACAGCTCATACGTTATTTAATTCAAACAATCGATAAACATTTGTATTTGAGGTTTAATTCAGAAAAATGCAAACACTCATAGGGAATACAGGTTTATGTAAAGGGTGCAAAATATAAGCAGGAACAACCTGTTACCTTAATGCTTTTACTCTCATTGTTCAGAAATCCATGAGTATTTTTTGTCTCAAGCATTCAGGACATGAATACAGGGCTCCTCCACTACACATGCGTTAAGCAGGGGTCAGAAGAGAAAGGGACTCTTCAGAAGAATCTAGACTCACGGAAACCCACAAAGGCTCCTTCATATACATGTTAACCAACTACCTGCCCAATCATAATATAGCAAAAAGAACAACTGGTAGACAGAATGCAGAACAATGTCATACATTCACTCCAGTACAGAGATCTGGGCCTAAATCTATTGTTTTTTTGCTCACTATGCCATTCGAGTTTGGACCCAGCCATATGCAAATCAGTCTTGATCCTGCTCCCAATGGGAACAGACCAGCCCAAACTGCCAGGCCAGGTCCTCCCTGGACTGGAAACAAGCACCCTAGGACCGGTTTCGGGCTTTCAGCTCTCATCAGCCAGGATAGCTTGATTCCAGTGGCATGGAGAGCACAGGACCCAGGTCTGGGCATACTAGTCGGGGTGACACAAGCAAAAAGAACAACTGATGGACAGAATGCAAAACGATGTCATACATTCACGCCAGTACAGAGATCTGGCCCTAAATCCATCGTTTTTTTGTTCACCGCTCCTGTCCGTTCACCGCTCCGTCCATTCACTGCTCTTGTCAGTCCACCACTCCTGCCCGGTCACTGCTCCTGCTCATGCCTAATCCCTGCTTCTGCCCCATCACCTCTCCTGCCCCGTCACCTCTCCTGCCCTGTTACTTCTCCTGCCCCGTCACCTCTCCTGCCCTGTTACTTCTCCTGCCCCGTCACTTCTCCTGCTTCATCTCTTCTCCTGCCCCGTAACTTCTCCTGCCTGGTCACTTATCCAGCCCAGTCATCACTCCTGCCCGGTCACCATTCCAGCCCGGTCACCTCTTCTGCCCAGTCACCTCTCCTACCCAGTCACCTCTCCTTTCCTGTTGCTGCCCAGTCACTGCTCCTGCCCCTGCCCCATCACTTTTCCTGCCCCGTCACTTTGCCTGCCCCATCACCGCTCCTGCCCATTCACTGCTCCTGCCCATTCACTGCTCCTGTCTGGTCAGCACTCCTGCCCAATCACCCCTCCTTCCCCATCACTTCTCCTGTCCCATTAGTTCTCCTGCCCAGTTCACTGCTCCTATCCGTTCACTGCCCCTATCCGTTCACTGCACCTGCCCGGTTACCGCTCCTGCTCATGCCTAATCACCACTCCTGCCCTGTCACCTCTCCTGCCCCGTCACTTCTCCTGCCCCATCACTTCTCCTGCCCCGTCACCTCTCCTTTCCTGATGCCTCTCCTGTCTCGTCACCGCTCCTGCCCCGTCACTTCTCTTGCCCGTTACTTCTCTTGCCTGGTCACCTCTCTTGCCCCATCACCTCTCCTTTCCTGTCGCCTCTCCTGTCCCATCACTGCTCCTGCCCCATCATCTCTCCTGCCCCGTCATCTCTTCGACCCTCTCACTTTTTCTGCCCCATCACATCTCCTGCCTGTTACTCCTCTTGCCAGGTCACCTCTCCAGCCCCATCACCTCTCCTTTCCTGTTGCCTCTTTTGCCCCGTCACTGCTCCTGTCTCGTCACAGCTCCTGCCCCGTCACTTCTCCTGCCCTGTCACTTCTCCTGCCCCATCACCTCTCCTGCCCCATCACTTCTTCTTTCCTATCGCCTCTTCAACCCCGTTACTTCTCCTGCCCGTTACTTCTCCTGCCCGGTCACCTCTCCTGCCCCATCACCTCTCCTTTCCTGTAGCCTCTTCTGCCCGTCACTGCTCCTGCCCTGTTCGCTCTGTGTACAACATTGACAAATTACACAAGGGGGCAAGTTCCCCACAGTACTCTGTTTGGGGAAACCTCCTCTGTAATCACTAACTTAGATCTCACTGGCACATGACATGCTAAAGGCAGAGGGGCGGGGTGCATTGTCATTCGAAAGGGGGTAATCAGCCTTAATCGGAATGACAATGGGCCAGCCCACAGCCTGTGTGAGCTCAGGGAGGGGCTGCTTCAGCCTCTGGAGTTCAAGAGAAGTGCGAGCCACCCCAGGAAGTTGAATGAAAAAGTTATCGTTTTAAAGTAGAACTATTCTTGCCATCCCGGAATGCTTTTTTGAAAAACTGAAGTAGGGGAACGGGCTCAAATATTTTTTTTAAGTAGGGGCACGCCGTGCCCTTCCGATCTCGCCCACTTCTACCACTGGCTAAAATGCATGTGCTCTCTATGGTAAACGTGGTAAGATTGGTCTACGCCTGTTTGGCATATTTGATTTACCTATCAGACTCTTGTACAGTGGTATCTCATATACCCTGGGCCAGTAAATTAAATGCTACTGGTGGGCTTGCTGTGGGACCAAAAGAGGCTTGGGTCTATTTACTAACTGGCCTAGACCACTCTAATTTATTAAACAACAAAAATATGGGCAGATAGATTGGTACAATGTATTGCCACCTCACCTAGCCAATCATCCTAAGCGGGAAAACTTTTCATTTAGTAATTTTTTACTTATTTCATGATTTTGCAAAAAACATTTCAGTATATCCAGACATAAAAAATACTCAAACAGCGACATTCACATTTAACACCATAGTACAAAAAACATTTCACAAACAATGTAAATAAAAAACATTCATGTAAACACCATATACAAACGGAGGGAAAGAAAAGATGCCTCTAATCATTTAATTCATGGGGCACCAGTCCTAATAACATATAAACAGACAAGCGGCCGTTCACTCCTTTCTGCGGGCCTGCTTGTTTGACTATGCTGGAAGCTCTTAATTTCAAGGGTCTAATGACAGGGGGAGTCTATCCTAGATTACAATCCTGTACCACCCTTTGTAAATCCTGTTCCAGCACAGGGTCAATGCGTTTCGAACCCGGACTTTGTTTGGGGGTTCTCCTCAGGACATGGACTGGAAATGGCCTTCACTGTAATTCTTTGATTCTTCCCAGAGCAGCTGTATATTATTTCGTGGGGAAGCAGTGACACTCTTGCGGTAGTTTTCGTGTCTTGTAGCGCGGTGCTCTGTGGCTTGTGGGCAACACGGTCCTCTAGACTTCTTGATGATGAAAATCCGATAATATACACTCATATTTTGTTTACCATTCGCAACGATTTTAACCATTCCCTACGGTCCTCTAGACTTCTTGGTGCAGAAAATCCGATCGTGTATTCCCGTATTTTGTTTACCATGTGGCAGCGGTTTGTATCATTCCATTCACCACATGACTCTAGATTTGTTTGCAACTCGTCCATTCATTCGCCTTCGGTTCATCTTCCAACTGGCGGCTTTGCATTGGGGATTCCCTGATATATGCTTCAGTGGTAATTCCTGACATGAGAGGGGTTGCGTGATCAAGTTTGGTATGTTTTGAATAGTGGTGATAAATGCTGCATACTGGTGTTCGTGGATTTATTATTACTGTTTTAGAAATGCCACTTTTAGAAGTAAGCATTTCTGTGTGCTATGTGTCTTTGTACCTGCCTATTGTGTATTGACTGTCTGGCCTTGGAGTGACAGGGGCTGGGGAGGTGGCAGTGGTTTCAGGGAGTCTGGATAAGTCAGTGCTAGGCTGAATAGACCTGATCTGAATTTGGAGTGGTGGGAGGAGTAGCACCTGCACCTGAATAGGGCTGTGCCTGCCTTCCACAATGACGGCTCCGCCCCCTGTGGTGTGTCTGGGGCCAGGGTTTACACTTACAATGGGGAGTGTTGGGCACTGTAAGGCTAATTTCAAGTGCCCTGAGAATGGATTTGAGTGGGTCCAGGGCCCTGTACCAGGGCAGAAGAAAGACTTTGTGGAGTATGAGTATTGGGGCTGTGACCCCATGTCTTTTAGGCTGGAACGGAACTTCTGGACCTTGGGAGAGCACGCTGCATGGACTGCAGTGTGCCAGGTGGAACGACCATTTGGGACTAACCTGCCACCCGCTTGAGGGGGCTGAAAGGAACATCTGCTGAGGGACCCTGTGTGCTGGCCTGCCTGTGCTCTAGTTCTCTGCCCCTGGGTAAGAAAAACCATTGCGATTCATGTCCTTTTCAACTGCTCCTGTGAAAAAGCGCCGACTAGGCGTTTAATCTTTTCAAGGGGGCAGAGCGCACTTTGAGAATGCTGTGAGGTCGAGTGCCCAAGGAGTGGGCTCACTCAGTGCTGAACGATAGGAGTACTTTATGCCCTACAGAAGGTGTGGGGCAGCGCTCCATTCTCCTTTGATGCCAAACATTTGGTTCTGCAGCCGGGGCTCTACTACATGGCCCCCGTCTGTGAGAAGAGTGCACAAGCAGCATGGAATCCTGGACGGGGATTGCCCTGGTAGCGTGTGAGGAGATGCCGCCTAGAAGGAAGCGCGCGAAGCACCTGGAAGCCAGACAGAGCCGACGCATGGTTGCGGGCGAGGCTGCCTTCTGAAAGTATAGGTGCCGGAGACTTTGTTCCGGGTCCTGCTCCTGTTTTGCAGGAAGCTGATGCGGTTGACCGAGGTGGGGCAAGGAGAGCCACTGGATGCCCAGCAGGGCAAGGCACCATGCCTGGTTGTAGGCGCAGCCTATGGTCATGAGTGGAAGTCAAGCAGAAGAAAGCCTTGTTGTTGGCTGGGCCAACAGAGGCTTCACTCCGTGCCCTGCTGTCTTTTTTTGACATTTCACGGCTGAGTGGCAGCACTTCATGTTTGCGGGTAGCCGTGGTTCAAGGAGCCAGGGCGGGAGGACCCAGCTCAGCCTTGTTGGGCATTTCTGGCATTTTCGCAGCAGCACCGCATGGTCACAGGCAACTGTACCCCTAACTATTATTCAAGGGCAATGTGTTTTTGAGCTGCTCTGGGGGAGACCTCAACGGAGTCCCCTGTTTAGCCTTGCCCCGCATTTGCTGTGGTAGGTGGGCATGTTGCCCAGGAGCCTATGCAAGGGGAGACAGTGACTGTGGGCATAAAGGTGTAATTATGATGTATGCCCGGCTGTAGTGGTGTACTATTGTGCCCTGGGCTGATGTTCTGCATTATATGGTATCCTGAGTACTGTAATGATGTTCATGCCACATGATTTGTGCTAAGTGCAATTTTGCCAGTATTTACTGGTGATGTGAGGATTACAACAGTGGCCCAATTGGCCTAATAAATTATGCAAATCCCTGTAAAGTCATGACAAGTGCCTGGTGGCACACTGTATATATATGATTAGGTGCTAATGTGTTTATTGACAATACAAAGGCTATTTTAAAATAACCTTGTGTGGAGTTTCTTTTGTGGTGAGCTTAGTGTGTCGCTGATGTGTGAGTGTGTTGTGCAAAAGCTTTACGCCTTGCCTCTGAGATAAGCCTGACTGCTCTGCCAAGCTACCAAGGGGGTGAGCAGGGGTTATCTTCAGTGTGTCCCTTGCCCTGACTAGAGTGGTGGTTTCTGCCTGGCTTAGGCGCATGCTCTAGCCAACCAGAAATCCCATTTCTAACACTGGGCATGGCATAGATGCATTACTACCCCTCCCCCTGTGCCAACCAGGATTTTCTACGAGCTGCGGAACTGGGATTAATCTTTTTTTGGTGCAAATTGTTTCTCAAGTGCCTTTGGCACATACATTTTTTCCATTATGCAGCAGGGGGTTCTCCAACCATGCTGCTATATTTTTGTACGTTTTTCTGATACTTTTGACTGGTTGGGAAAATACATAATGGATGCATACTTTTTAATATAAGAAACTAAACTTGCTACACATTCCTGACTATTTTTGCTATGTGAAGCATGTTTTTTGAGGGGAAATTATAAACATTCCCTTTGTTCAGAAATTAGGTTAATAATTTGGAAGGGTGTAACCATACAAACTCAATAAATCTGAATCCAGTTGAACTAAACTCGACTTCTTAGAGAACCTCTGCTCAACCCCTTGAAGTTATAGCAAAATTAGCAGGTATTCGCCAGAGAGATTTGTGTTCAGTGCATGTGGAAGCAACAATTTCAAAATTAAATAGACAGCAGAAAAAAAATCAAAACAATTTAGAAAAATACATGAGAAAATATAAAGTCATCAAAATTATTAAAATTGAATAAGAGGTACCAGAGATATGATTTTTTAAAGTTGTAAAGTTAAATGAGATGTTTAAGTAAATGTGCTGGTATGTGACTACCTGAAATAATACCTCTATGGCTATCTCAATGTATATGTAAGTGTCTGTACAAACTCTTCAGTACATTTGTTAGGTAATAGAAAGCTATGTAAGTGTCATCGCAACTACCTTTTAGTCTGCTGCCTGCATAAATAGTTTCTGGTGAGTCATGAAATGTATACGAGGTTCTATAGCTGTCTCTGTAACTGAAAGACAGGCTCTGTGCTTTTGTGAACATATATGTCAATTTTTTTTAGCAATGGCATATTCTATGTAGTACTTGGCATAGAGGAATACAAGTGCAAAATAACTTATTTAACTCAAAAGGACTTCTCTCAATTACTTAAGCACAAAACATCATCCTTAATTGCATACCTATGGCATATCTTAGAAGTGCCCAACACTCACCACTGCTGCTGGATATGGGGAAGATCTGCGAACTTTGGAAATGTCCCTTCCACCTCTCCTCTCTCCACTCTTACCTGGGGGCGAGCTGGAGAATGAGGCAGACGGCGTTTACCAGCAACACCGTAACTGGTGCTCTTGATGGAACTTTAACGATGCCCCTGGGCGGAAACCAAAACAGTCTGTACTTACTGTAGTGCCTGAGCAACTTTGGCTGATGCCCGGTGGAGCTGTCATATGCAGCTATAGAGGAGTTTGGCTCTGGTTCATCCATCGAGTGGCACAAGCCCAGCCGGACATTGGACATCGTTTTCTTCGCTTCCCCGTTGTGTTTTCCTACCTGCATTCCCTACCCCTGTTTACCATTCCCCCTCAACCTCTTCACTCCCCATAAGACGTGTGTATGCGCTAATAATCTCACATTATTGTGTAATCTTATGTATTTTTTCTGTTATCCTATGTCTATACTAGTCTATCTTATTATTATGGAAGCTGTAACTCACTGATCCTCATGTAAAGTGCTCTAATACCTCGAGGTCTAGCCAGTGCTACATAAATCTTTGCAAATAAATAAAAAAAATGTTTTTTTTAAAGTGTATTATGTGCACTAAAACATGGGTTTAATACTTGAGAAAGCCCCATAAAATGTCAAGTGAAGCTTGGAGTAAGAATACACAGACAGGGTCTGCACTAGTAGCCATCACCCATGATTCATTAACTATTTCTCCGCACGGTTCAGAAGGTTGTGCCACTATTTTCCTACATATGTCAGTGAGTGTAGCAGTACACCTGCAAGAGTGCTATAAGATGTTTAAGTGAATGTGCTGGTATGTGACTGTGTGTTTAAATGGCTCTATGGCTGTCTAAATGTGTATGTAAATGTCTACACAAATACTTCAGTGCCTTTGTAGAGGAATAGAGAGCTATGAACGTGTGAATGCAACTACCTTTGAGTCTGCTGCAGGTATAAGTAGTTTCTAGTAAACAACTGGATATATATGTGCTTCTGCAGCTGTCTGATTAGGTTGCAGATAGGGTCTATGCTTTTGTGAACATATACATCAGTTGCTTTTGGGGTGTGTACTCCCCTCCCTCTATTTTCAAAGCGCTGGGGAGGTGTTGGTCCCCGGGGCTTCGGGGGGACAACGAGGATTCCCCTGCATATTTAGTTAAAGCCCCGGTGGTGGCGATCCACATATCCATATATATATATTATGCATGGAGATATGTGTGGTGTGTTTGTAGATATAGATGTATTTATGTACAAAGAGTAGCAGAGAACTCTGGGCAGTTCTCAAGTTTAGGTGGAAAGAAGCTCCAATATAGAGCACTCTCAACATCAACAACACTTTAAATTTGCTCACCTCACATATCTGCTTTTCTATCAAATTCTTCAAGCTTAGGCCATTTTACAGCTCAGCATGGAGAGCACTGTGCTAATCCTATGCTTAAAGACTTTGCTGTGGAAATGGTAAAAGACTTTGTCCCTTTCTATCTTGGCATGGATGGCACTGTGCTAATCCTACGCTTAAAGACCTTGATAGAAAAGCAGACATTTGAGGTGAGCAAATTTAGAGTGTCGCTGGTGTTGAGAGTGCTCTATATTGGCGCTGCTTTCCACCTGGACTTGCGAACTGCCTAGAGTTCTCTGCTTCTTTTTTGCATGGTTCATGCGTCACTCTTTGCCTGAAAGGGTTTTGATATATATAGTATATATATATATATATATATATATATATATATATATATATATATATATATATATATATATATATATATATATATATATATATATATATATATATATATATATATATATACATATATATAGTATATATATATATATATATATATATATATATATATATATATATATATACATATATATATATGTGTGTGTGTGTGTGTGTGTGTATATTTATAGATTTCTATATATATATAATGAAACTATGTTAAGCCATGTTTAAGTAATGAAGTAATGACAAGTGTTCTAACAATCTAAGACCCGAGAAATCTTTGGAGCTTGATAATCTGTTTCACTTTCAGCACACTTATTCTAAATGTTATATTCCCAAAGGCCTGAATTGGCGCCATTACATCAATTACAAATGTCAAAAAATGTGACATACACATAACATACTGTGCGGCACATGAAATGTCAAAGCATCTGCCCTCTGTTCACAGCTCCGTGAAAGGAACACATTAACGCGTTTGCCTGTCTGCGGAAATTAAAAAATATCCTCAGGTCGTGAAAAAACACACATAAACCAATTGGACAGAGACACTGCATAATTTGAAGACTTATGTGATAGTAATATGCAAGACACCCTAAGGAAAAGTAAGGAAAGAAACAGAACACCATCTTTCCCTTATGGAAATGCATTATCAGAGAACCATTGCCATTAAAGTAAGTGAGAAGCTCTTCTCTCACTCTGGATAATACTCCTTTATTATAGTATTACAATCTCTCTCTCTCTCACTGCAGCGTGTGGCTGTAATATAAGGGACAAAACACCTTCTGCCTACATTATAAGTCTACTGCAAGTCACCAAGAAGTTCTATAACCAAATAGAGAAACGTGGACGAGTTCCTTTGTAACAGTGGTCTTCATAATTTTAATGTGTGTCCCCCCCCCAGTGAAAAAATAAATGTATCAGGGCCCCCATCAGATTTTTTCCCAATTATTTTTCATTAAATTGGCAATTTTCAAATAAGTCTCGACTTATATAAACACAAAATATATTTAAACATTGCAGGTAAATTATGTTACCATTTAAATAATAAAACCAAATACATGATTGCCAAACATACTATTCTGCTGAGGCAGGCCTTACCAATACGTAAAAGTATCCACAGAGTGATTATTGTAAATGGGGTTGGGTGTTTTAAATAATATTTGGAGTCCCTTCTTCTTTGACACATACTCCCAGCTAGGATATAAATGACAAAAGAGGTTAGTAATGGCCCATTACAGAGCGGCTTACTCCTACTCATTTCCCCCCCAGCTTAAAACAAAGAGCTGCTTCTTTTGGCCGGAGCCTAGCGCCCCCCAAGACCACTTGAGGAACCCTAGGGAGGCTGCCCCTCAGGTGGAAGACCGCTGCTTTATAAGATTGCAGAACTCCGAAGTGACTTGCAATACCCTTGTTGTATACAACAGGGGTCCTGTATAATATAGTGGCACACAAACCACTTAAAATCTTGGTGCATAGCTCTTTCTTATGAAAGAGCGAACATAATTGCAAATATGAAGTAAATAAAGTAAAACCTCTAATGCAAAATTAAACAGATCAAAAACCTGTAAGATATTGTTTGCAAACAGGCTTTAGAAACAGTTCAATACAAGTCCGTTTTTAAAAAAAAATTACTGTGGTAGCTCAGAGCGTGTAGAAACATTCAGAAAGATACTATCTTTTCTCTATCTAAGGAGTACAAAAAATAAAATGTCTCTGCGTGTTATCATAAGCTATTAAAATAGAGCAGAAGAAAGAAAAGCAACCTTTTGTTTTCCTCCCTTTAAGAAGCTGTTTGAATTATGCCTTGTGACTTGACCTGCCTTTCTCCTCAGCTGCTGGCTCAGTCAGCAGGCATTGTGACGTCAGAAGTTGACTGTAATAGCCTTAAAATAGTCGACTTCTGACGTGTTTTCCTTATAATCGGCGACATTATAAAGAAATAAGTGACTTCCAATAATGTCAATCTTTGTCTATTTTAAGTAATTGAAGGCAAATGGTGGCACTGCTGCACTTCAGTCAGTGGACGAGGAGACCCAGATAAATCTCCCTGCTCCACAAAATACCCATGCTGTGAATGTAAACTCATCTGACTCCAGGGCTCGAGTGGGGGTACCACGCCGGTGAATGGCATCCCCCCACTTATTTTACAGGGTGGACGCCGTCCCCCCTGCCAAACAGCTGGACTTCACCTTCTTGGCCTCTCTGGGGCGAGATCGGAGCCACCTTTTGTGACGTCACTTCCTGTCATGACTTCACTTCCGGTGACAGCGTCCCCCCACTTCTTTTTTTAGGACTTGTGCCCTGTCTGACTCCCACTACCTCACCAACTGGCAGAGAAAGCTACTGACTTGCCAGTTGAGCTGAATTGGAACTAACCATGTTCCACACAAGCCAGCCAGTATGCCATGCTTTCTGCTGCCTGCTTCACTGACACCCGGCTGCTCAAAGGACTGTGTAAACGTGGCACAGCCCAGTTTAGTGAAAAGAGCTCCAACCCTTAATGATTAGATGGAGAAAACCTCTGCTCATTCCAGATTCCCAAGCACCCTGAAAACAAAAGGCCTAAAGGCAGGCCCACAATCAGGGTGATGTAAGTGAAGAAATGGCTTTCCTGCTTCCTGACAGCTGTAACTGAACTGTACCAAAAACATACTGGGATGGCAAAAATGGCGGGGGCACTTTTTCTAGGATAGAACATACATCCAGCTAACTGTTCGTTTAAAGTCATATTTCGATACCACAAAACACTTTCTACTGAATTTTATTGTTTACTCTTTACAATTCTCAAACAGATGTGGTATCCAGTAAATGCCAATGTGCTGATGTTCTCATTCTCTTCCAATTTCTTTGGTGACCTTTGAATTTTGCAAAGTATTTATTTGATTCGAAAGTTTCTTAATCCCAGAAGTGGACAGTCATTTCATTTTGACTATCCATGCAAATAACTGTTGTGTGTATCTGACCTTGAGATGACCTTCGCCATCCCTTCTAACTTATCCAATGCTTTCTTATTTGGCAGCACCTATGCTATCACGTGTATACTTGCCATATCCCACTACTTGTAAGTAAGTAAGTAAATTCTTTATTGCTTGATTAATAAAAATCTTTGCAATTGTTCATAAAAATACTTAGTGAGCACCATTCAAAGTACATAAAAGCTAGTTATAAAAATTAGACATTTCATACAATCACATTAGTATAAAAACATTTCTTACTTTGCAATATTAATAAATATGAAATAGAATCAGTGTGTGCAGAAGTGCATCTTGTGCTGGCCTTAAGTGAGAAAAAGTTAAAAACCCAATAAAACCTGTGAGGCACTGTCCGTGGGTAGCTTTGTAGTTGCAGTAGCAAGGAAGTCAAAAACTCAGACAAACACTCACTAGTGAAAAGTTCTTTACTTGTCGGAGTTTTTCCCTGGTCATAGTTTTCCCTGTTCATAGAGTAACAGCTGGGTTTAGTGCAATGTTTACTGACTTCATGAAGCGAACCAGTCTGCAAGCTAATTGAATGTCCTCCCCGTTAAAGCAGGCCACTCCTTGTGTTGTAATGCACCAGCCGCAGTAAACAGGAATCAGAGCAATACAAATACGGCATGCAACGACATTAAATCACAATGCTGATGTTGTGAACTACTTTTGAGGTCAAAACACAGTATGCGGAAGCTCACTTACCAGAGTTGGGGTCCGAGTTGCCGTCCGCTTCAGTCCGCTTGTCCGGTGAGGCCTGGTCGTAGAATTCGTCCTGCGGCGGAACCAGAGGGAGAGGGTGTGAGATCGGGGTTCCATTGCCCACAGGCTCGTGGTCTCCGAGACCACTATCACTGCAGCTTTCCTGGGAGCCATCGGGGAGGTGGAAAGTAACACGGCGCTGGGACTACAAAGAAGAGCACAGGATACGCTCGTTAGTGCTCTTCCGTTAGTTTTTCACTTTTTTTTTTTTAAAAGATAGGTTTTAGCAAGGAGAGTTATAATTAGAGCACCCAGGGAAATAGCACGGTTATCTGCAAGGGGGGTGCTGTTAGTGGATAATAAGGGTGTCAGAGACCCCAATGTAAGTGGCCCCGTTTCCTTTTTTTGGTACAAAAAAAAAACAGTCATAATTTGGGAGCAGTGAGCCCATTTCAGTCCTGGGCTTCGGTGCCACTGCACCCACTGCACTTTTGATAACAGACACCCCTCTGGGGATTTCAAGGCCGTAGTTGATATTAAAAAAGCGCACACATCCATGGGCAGCGTGTAGCCTTCCATGACTGGGCGCCTCAGTTTATATTTTTCCTTCCACACATACTTTACGGGTGAAGGCATGGTCGGGCATTATACTGAATTGTGGGAAATATCAAAGGCTTGACAAGAAAGCCAGCAGTGAACTTGCATTGCATTCACAGTTGAACCAATCAAATAGCAAGCAATTAATATAAAAAAAACATATGCAACAAAAAAACATTTTTTTAAATGCACATCTGAGTCCATACAAGCCAAAACTGCATTTACATTTTAGAAATACAAACTGAATAGGAAAACAGCCGCATGCATGCTTTTCGAACCAAACATTTGCATCTAGTTACTCTACCAGGAACTTCCATATTATTAATTTACACACGCGACTTTGATTGGGCTGCACAGGAGCTGAAAAAATATCTTGCCAGTTCTAAGCAGTAGCCCCACCAGCAGACTCGCGCTTGTAATGGCCTAAAGGCACTATGTTCCAATTGATGACCTCAGTTCGTAGCATTTCCCTACCACAGCCTCTTGAATAATACAAACATCGTATTAACATTTGACAGCATAAGATCTATTGAAAGAGAGTAGCCCGCGCGCGTAAATCGTGGGCCAGGCATGTGCTTAAAAATAGATTTAGCGATTTCAAGCAATAGACTGCACCAATTCCCTCCAGCTAATAACTGCCTTTGTCACTACTTCTGCAATTGGCGATCTGTTGAATTAATTAGTCCTATCGTTGTTGGCCGAAAGGCATGCATTTTGTATTTATATTTTCCACGGGTTTATTGCTTACTATGCTTATATGAGTGATTCATGAATTGGAAAATCCCAGCAGATTCCTGTGCAGGCAAGCGTGAAAAGCAGCGGTATATCTTCGACAGAGATTTTTTTTTTCCACGACCCAAAGACATATCATTTTTTGCATATTTTCACATTCAAAAAGCACATATTGTAATGTTGTTATGCTGACGCGTTCTGCTTGTTTGTACATAATTACGTGCTGTGCATTTTTCAATGCTCAGTAGAGCGACTGGGCATCGGCGGTGCTTTCCGATCAATAAACGGCGGTGTCATTCCGATAAGTTGTTCATTTTTTCATTTTTACGTGCTAGCCTTGGTTGTGTTTTGCCATGGAATCACAACAATATCCTTCTCTTTCACGCACTCCTCGTGGGTTGCTGTTCCAGAGGATAATGGAGCATGGGAGAGCAACTGAAAATGTAACTCCTAAACTGCTGAGATGACTGACAATTTTGAGATCATGGTGCAATATAACATTGAAACAAAGGGGTTGGGGCATAAGGCCATACTATAACCCTGAATGCAGGCGTGCAGTTCCAGCACATTTGTGTTCCTTTTTTCTCCTTACCATATAGGCACATGTGAATATCTTTTGCCCTTCCACAATTCCTTACGGAACATGTACAGGAACTAAATGTATTCATAAAGTTGTGCATAATGGATCCCATCAATATGCTGATAGCCATCTCGTACCCCCATTCTAAAGCATGTACAATGTCTCTGGCACAGAGCCAGGCACCATGGTGCACAGAGGTGAGTGGGGGCACTACATTTGCCCCCAGGGATACTTTTCCGTGCCCCAAGATGGGCGTGGGCCGTGTTTGGGGCCCTCCCAGGCGCGCAACACCCATTGGGCTCAGGGGGCCTCAGCCAGCCCCCCCCCCCCGTTGTGTGTGTCAGCCCGGCCGGAGACAGCTTCACGGGCTGGCGAGCATTTAATTGCAGCTGCACCCGAGTACTTAAAAGGTCTTTAAAAGACCATTTATGTGTAAATGAGGCTTTTGTTGTGTGTTCGCCCTTTCTTACAGCCACTCTGTCTATGTTTGGAAGAATTAGCCCCCCCAAAATATTTTTCAGCCCCCCCCCGAAATTTGGCTCTAGTTGCCCGCCTGGGCCCTCCATATCCCTTTTCGACAACCTTTTTTATGCCAGTGTTCCTGCCATGAAGAGGCTGTCCGAAAGGGGCATTGGAATCACAATGGTGTGCCTACCTCGGCACCACCGCCATTGCAGGACGCTGCTCCAACCGCCGCCCTGTCGGGATCTATAATCCTGGCGGAGTTGGCAATCTTGCATCCGACAGATTAGGGTCTGACCGCCAGCATTATAATGCGGCAGTCGGTCCGAAGGGATGTTGGCGCTCGGCCTGCCACTGATGGCCTGTCAGTGATCCGACCGTCCGACATCCTAATCAGGCCCTATGAGTGAGTTCTCACAAGGGTAGGTGTTGTGGAAGATTTTAAACAGGCTCAGGACCACACCTCAAAGGTGGTTAACTCTGCACAGCATGATTGAGTAGCTGGTAACACCCACAGTTTGTTGAGAGTTTGCATAAAATAGAGCATTCACACGAGAAGCGTTAGTCTTTATATGATGTTTGCAAAACTAAATTTTGAAAGTAAAGCTGTTCGCAGTAAGGAAAAAGAGACAAATGAATTGTAACGAATACAAATTTCTCAATGGTCTGGACTCGAGGAAATAATGGTAACTATGGACGTCACGTCCCTCTATACGCAAATCCCCCAAGGAGAAGCGTTGGAGGTGATGGAGATGTACCTTGACACAAGAGACCGCCCCCATCGAGTGCCCACTAGATTTATTCTGCAACTGGCTGAACTAACCTTGAAAAAGAATTATTTCTGCTTTAATGGCGAGTTCTTTTTTCAAATCAAGGGGACAGCCATGGGATGTCCTTATGCGCCGGAGATGGCCATATTGTTTATGGCCCAGTATGAAGAAAAATTTGTGGCAAACAATAACCCCTACAAGAAATGTATAAAACAATGGCTAAGATACATTGATGACGTGTGGCTCCTGTGGCAGGGGAGCCACACCGAATTGATGGAATTTCACCAATGGTTAAACAACAAACATGGTGATATCAAAAATTCTCAATGGAACAAAGCAGCACGAAAATGACATTCTTAGACGTGGAAGTTACCTGCATTGACGGTCACCTGAAATCATCTCTTTTTAGAAAAAAGACGGATAAAAATACCATTCTCCATCACAGCAGTGCGCATCCACGCAATTTAAAAACGAATCTACCTTACGGGCAGTTACTTCGCATTAGGAGGAACTGCTCTGAGCTAGCGGACTACGACTCACACGCAAAAATGTTTTGTGAGGAAATGAAAAGCAGAGGTTACCCTAGGAAGTTGTTAAAACATGCCTTTAAAAGAGCACGCTATACCCCGAGGGAATGCCTATTACAAAGCAAAGTTAAGCCTGAATTGGAAAAACTGGTTTGTGTTACAACGTTTGGCCCCCATACCCACAAAATCAGACAGACCATACTAAAAAATTGGCACCTATTGGAGGGACTGGAATGCCCCTTTCCTAGACCGATTTTTGCATACAAAAAAAACCGCAGTATTGGACAACAACTAGTGCGTGCAGACGTCACTATTGAAAAACCTAAACATGACCTACTGTCATTGTGGGGATTCAAGCCGATTGAGGGACACCATAGGTGTGGTAACTGTGTCTCATGCGATACAACAATCGAGGGCAGTGAATTCATACACAAAAATGTTAGGTGGAAGAACCAAGGGTTCTCGAACTGTAAAACACGAAATGTCGTGTACGCAATAATCTGCGGATGCGGAAAATTGTACATAGGAAAGACCAACCAGCAGGTGAACATCCGCATAACACAGCATAGGTCGCGAATAAAAACAAAAGTGTTAACCGCCCCAATGGTTCAACACTTCATTGACAGCGGACACACTGAAACTGATTTCAAGTGGACGGTCCTTTACACAATGACTCAAGCCCAACATGCCAAAGATGTGGACGATGTCTTATTGAGGAAAGAAGCGTACTTAATATTGCGTTTCAATAGTCTGCAAACCGGACTCAATTCGATGTCTGAAATTTCAAGACTATAACCGCTTGATACAATATGCAGTGCACGCGTGCAATCGTTTCAGCAGGCATTCTTTCATGAAAAAATACTGGAATGCAAAGTGGGACTACATTTCCCACAAAGCCCGGTGAGTCACGTGATACAAACAATCGATCACGTGTCCTTTTTAACATGGCGACTCAGTCCGCCGAGTGACTCTTCGAACTGGTGTGGAGTTCATTTGGGAGCGAGTTATACTTTGAGATCTACAACATCTAGGTAAGCGCAAAGACATGAAACTTTAAGTAACGCCTCACAATACAGAGCAGCGGGCGCTCATTGTCGTGCTTTTCACTTCAGAATTAGGAAGACCGAACGCAGATCCGCCAAAGGTCAGAATAACAGGGGAACTGCAAGGGAATCAATCCGAGCGCCAAGGATAAGGTAGGCACTTGGCACCGCTCCCCGTTTTGACCTCTCTTTGATACACGCATTTGAACAGTGGAGTTATTCTATACCTCTTTGTAGGAGTAAAAATACGTAACCACCGCCGGCTGGCGGTTGGGAGTAGATTGTTGACCAGCGCATTACTGATTGGATCTGATACCAAGTAAAGGCACAGACCATCGATTTTAAGGTAATTTCCAAGAGTGTGCAGTGGCATTACAGGCATGGGCTGACCCAACCATTACAATATCTTAATTGAGATTGTCATAATTTTTTAGAAAACACTCAACACCAACTGAAAAAGAATTCTTGAATATTCAGAAACTCGCTGCCAACTCGAAAATAAAGGTACATATATTTTCGATAAAGTCTTGGTAGAGGGCAATTTACATAGGGGATGAAAATGAGGAACATAATATCTCACTCATTTTCTTTGTACATAATTTTCAGACGATTAGAACGAGAAAGCCCTGATGAGAACTTGTCAAATGACAAAGCAAGTTCGAAACGCGTCAGCAAAAGCAGGAAGGATTTAACTGATCTGTGTATTAACCAGACCATTGAGAAATTTGTATTCGTTACAATTCATTTGTCTCTTTTTCCTTACTGCGAACAGCTTTACTTTCAAATTTTAGTTTTGCAAACATCATATAAAGACTAACGCTTCTCGTATTACTTTATTTACATTTTTATGTACACTGAATGATCGTATGTTACTTTGTTACATGTTTTTTGTCGAATACTTTTTGTCAAATGTTTTTCAGTCAAATGTTTTTTGTCAAAATATGTATATGTTTTATTTTATAGATGCAGTGTTTTTCTCATGCAATTAATGTCTTAAGTTGATGAGATTTATATAAAAAAGTAAATGGTTTAAATAAATCAGACCATACAAATCAAAACAAAGATTTGGTTTGTTGCTTGAATCAAGTAGCCATTAAAAACTGCAGGGCCGGCATCTCTTTTTTATTGAAATTATTCTATGGTCCAGCTGACCCTGTGTCCCGGGACCTATCTCCTTGTTTTTCGCAAAAAAAAAAAAAAAAAAAGATCATTTATAGCTAGCACATGCATGGTATCAGAAATACGACTGCTACTGTAACTCGGCTAACACTGCTACTACTACTCCTATTGCTACTACCATTACTACTACTGCAACTACATATACATCTACTACTACTAATAGTAATTATAATAATAATAATGATTATTATCAGAGGAAAAAAGGCGTAGAAGTAATGAAGATTAGAAACTTTAACAACAAAAGAGATTTTGGGCACTGTTCGTCAGCAAACAGCAGAGATCAAGAACATTTTTAAGAGTGTCCTCTAATAATCCAAAAACTCCTGCCTAGCACACCAGACACTGAACACCCAGCTTATCGGGGAAAATAAACTAATGCCACCTACAGGTGTAAAAGCTGGTAGGATGGCTCAGCAAACTGAACATTTGTAGCTGTCATATGTGGTTATGCAAAGGTGACAAGTACGAATACCAGGATAGCGACCTAGCCTTGTATCAGTCCTAGTGTTGGGAAATTGAATACCAGTAAAGTCAGAAATTGGGTTATCAATTTGGGAGGGGGCGACCACCACCAACTTAATAAAAGTCATTTGGTTAGGTCAAAACACAATTCTGAGAGAATCTCTGCTCAACTGCTTGTAGCTACAGCACAAGCCATAGGCATATCCCAAAAAGCGTGTTTGAGCTGTAGCTGGGGCCTACACAGTGAAATTACATTCAGGCTTCCAGTCACTGCAAGATAACACTTTTTATATAATGTACCAATTATAATACATTAAGCTCTTTGTGGGTATACAAGGTACAATTTAGGCGTGACTTATTAAAATATGAATATAGTCTTTTCTTACCATGTGCTATTGTGGAGTATTTAAACTGCAGCTAAGCTAGCGTACAATGGTTCTCATAGGAGCCATTTTTAAAAAAACTATTTGTGAGTGGTGCAAATGCACCCTGCAGTCCACCCATGACATTTTACTCCCATGCCGTTAGTGTATTTTCTCCTCCATTTCCTATTACCTTACAGGAAAGGCAAACAAAATAAATGGGTGAAACAATTTTTAGCAATACTATTTTAGGGCCTGGACACATGCACAGTGGAACTGAGTTATAGTGTCACATTACACAGAGCCCAAATATTAGCAAAAATAGGACCCCCAAAAAGGCAAAAAATCTGGTGTGAATGTGCAGAAAAGCTCAATTTGCTACATGTGATATCTGGTATGGTTAGAACTGTCCTCCTTAGGGTGGTCTTCCCAGGGCTTTTTGCCTCCAGTTTTTTTCTCGTTCTTTTGTTGTCCTTAGGACTCCGAGCACTTTACTACTTCTATCCAGTACTAAAGTGCTTGTGCTTCTCCCCTAAAACATGATGACATTGGTGTATACCTGATTGGCACATTTGTTATACTGGTAGTCCCTTGTAAAGTGGTTTACACAGGTCTGTATTTCAAATGCTACTACAGGGCTGCAGCACTGTATGTGCCATCCACCTAAATAGTCTTTGAAACCTGTCTCAGGCCTCCCACTGCAGTTCCTGTGTGTGCAGTTTACAGCCACATTTAAAACAGCTTGCCATGCCTTAAACTCCCCGTTTATTACATATAAGTCACCTCGAAGGTAGGCCCAGAGTAATCTTAAGTGCGGGGGGCCATGTAAGTCAAAGGTAGGAAATGTACTCTTATGTTTTTCATGTCCTGTTAGTGACAAATAGCCTATTTCGTTTTTCACTACTGTGAGCCTACCCCTTTCATAGGCCAGTATTGGAAATACCTCAATATACTTTTAAACTGTAATTCCTGATCAGAGAGGAGTAGCTTTTTCAGGTTGATATGTTTGGAATTGTAATGATAAATTCTTCTTACTGGTGAAGTTGGATTTAACATTCCAGTAATTACTGTTCTTTGTGCCCGACAGTCTGTCTCCAATACATGTCTGGACTGGGTACAAGCAACACTTTGTGCATTCAATCTAAACAGCCACAAACACAGGAAGGGCTTGGTGTTACAGAGGACTCAACTGCATTCTGATAGCCTTCCTCAGCAGGAAGGGGGAGAGATGTCTCACACTTACAGCTGAATGGGCTGTGTCTAGCCCTCACACAAAGCACTGATGTATGCCCCAGGGTTAGTTTGGCAGAGAGGACTGGTTTGAAAGGGATACAAGAGCTCTTCAGACAGTTCCTTTGAAGTCATTCACTACATCTAAGGCTATTTTGGGTATAAGTACTATATCTCTGACCCCCTAAAACCAGACACTTCTGGTTCTTGAACTAAACCTCTGTCAGGAGGACTACTGTGCTGCTCAAAAGACTGAACTGGACTGCTTTTTTGGAAGGATTGTTTTTCTGCTTGTTGCTCTGCTGCCTGTTGCTCCATGACTCTGCTGAAAGGAGAGCTTGGCTGTGCCTTCCCTTCAAGCGATGTCCAAGAATTTGCTGGCTTGCCTCCTGTTCTTCTGAAGTCTCAGGGGCCCAAAATACTTCCAACTGATAATCTACAGCTCCTGGGGCCCTCTTCAACTTACTACTGACCCCCAAAAGGTGCATCTGCAGTCCTGGGCCCTTTGAAGTAGTTTTTGGGCCCCTGAAATCAATCTATTGGGCCATTCACAAAGGCAAATGGTCCCATTCACTCTGGGACTGCATCGCCCGCTTGAAGGATCACAGCAAGCTGTTACAGTATCGTCTCCATGTGGTAAGCATCGCTGACCACGAATCCCCGCCTGCTGACCACGATGCCCCGCCGACACTTCGTGTCGTTAGGATCATCGCTAGTGCTGCTCTATCTGCTACTGGCAGCCTTCTCTCCCATGAACAGGGCACCTGGCTCAGGTTCAGAAGGTAAAACTTCAGCAGGACCTGTTTGGAACTGTATCCAATCTGCATGCCATCGCGATAGGCCTGAACTTTGGATTTACCCCGGTCTATTGTGACCTAAAGTAACCTTTTAGTGCTATTGATTTTTAAGAACTGTTTTTGGTTTACTCTTTAAAAATTCATATCTCGGCTACTAATGATTGGAGCTGTGTCGTTTTGGTCCTAATTTGCTCAGATAAATATTCTTTGTTCTTCTAAACCTGTGTGGAGTCTTTTTGTGGTGTATCCGTTGTGTTACTGTGGGTGATGCACAAATACTTTACACATTGCCCTTGTAGTTAATCCTGTCTGTTCTGTGCCAAGTTACCTGAGGGGGAGCACACGTTATCTTATTGTGCACCTACCTTACACTGGCCAGAGTGGTGGTTCGTGCCTGGCCTGGGTGTATACCTCAGCCAATCAGGAATCCCACTTCTAATAGTTATGATCACCACAAAGTACAGTTGGAAAGAGTATGTAAAAGGTGTTAATGTTATTCTTCGAATAGCAATCTGGCATCTGCAAGGAACACCAAGAATAGAGTAGTAAGAATCAGACAGTCTGAGGAATCCAAAAAAGATTCCAACCTTCCTGGAGAAGTTGCACTATATTGCAGCTCAAACTTAAGTTCCTCTAAATAGATAAAATGAATGGTAATGATTTGCTTCTAGATACATTAAAATCTTTATTTCCACTGTTCCAAAAGCAGTCAAAGGGAACTATGGTATATATTGAGCAACACACCTGGTAAAAGGATGAAGCCGGACCATAAATGATAGATGAAAGATGTGAATGAAATTTGAAGTATGTCTAACACAGTAAAGAACAAGAGGAGATATTGCATTATATAGCAGTGTGGGGATGCAAGTAATTCCCTTGGCTTTATGAAGCACAGTATGAAACTGATAGAAACAATTCTAATGCTGAAGATCATTTGCTGGCACTTGGGATGTTTCATGGAATGGAAGAGAGGCTGTGTTCCCTCAGAAAGAATGTACCTATATCAAAAGAGTGAAACTAAAGAAAATGTCAGTCCAAATCCACCACAGAAAGGATCCCCTTAATAATTACATTTCTACCTACAGTTCTTCCACTGTTTCCTTAGTACGATGTTTCTGGCATATGATTGATTTCCATGCATGAATCCTTTATGGAGCTGCTGTACCCTTCTGCACTCAAAGACCAGTTTACTGATTGCATAAGCCTACAAAACATGATCCACCACCAGTGTATGGGTTCTACCAAGAGTGTTTGTTTTTATTTTTTCACGACATAGGCTGACATGCTATTTGTTTACAAATCATATCCTTTTACACCTTCCCCATTTTTCAGTTTCATGTTTCATAGTGTTAAGGCTAGGACCCGTCTTCACCCCTTTATCATTTGAGGAATTAATTGTCTGTGAATCAAGCACAATTACTGTCTCTTGTAAGCACAGTTGATAAAGTATCATTGATGTGAACAGTTTATTTTGTCCTGTTTCTTGGTCAATTGACCAGAAACAATTTCATTCATAAGGTCTTGATATTAATATTTTCATACAACTATCTAATATTCCTTTTAGGGATTGCAAAGGTTTGCTTGCAAGACAACATATAAGTAAATGTTGCTGTGATAGTTCTACAATGTATCTAAACAACAGCAGTCATCTCTTATTTATTACCACAAATACAATTTCATTTAGCTGTTTTGAAAGTAAATATATCCTGCACAACTGCAGTAACATCATACTAGTTCAGGAAAGTCCCAGACAGACATCAAGATATTCAACATCCCCACATATAAATGCTTTAATCATTCATAGACTTATAATGTCTTTCTAAACCAGTTGTGGCTCCAAAGTGTTATTTTATTCAGAGAGAATAGAGATGTGGTACTATACATTATTAATCAATATATGACAGCCTTTTTTTAAAGACCAAACTGCCATAGGTTTGCAATGCATACACACCACATTATATTTTCAATGTTTGTCTCTTTTGTTGTAAAGTCTCTATGCTGCTTCTGTTCCGTTCATGACTCACAAATGTTCATTCATTATCTGATCATATGTATTAGGCCCTCCATAGACAAAAACATGTTACAGCTTTTTGAAAGGACTTTTATCAGACTGTGCCCAGTTCACAAATCATGGATGCTTGTCTGTGTTAAACACAGCTGTGCAGATTACTTAATTTGCAAGGACAACGCCTGATCTTTTGTACACAAATGTCTCCCTGGAGCAAGTTTGTAGCTCTCTTGGATAGACATACAACGGTGGTGGATGAACTTTTTTTGGGAAAACTTTGCGTAGATTTGCCAAACAGTGCTAAATTTATTAGCAAAACATAAAACGTTAGTAGTTTTAGAATACTGAAAAAGAGCACATTTACTCAAAATTGTAAACTTACTACTGTACGAAACCATTGTGAATTGGACCCAAAGGGGAATATTTACCAGAATAGTGGTGCGTTCCTATTCTTCCCCCTTTTTGGCAGCATAGCGCCAATGCAGAAACTTTTGCACCATGGTACAAGGGTGCCTGTGTTGTAGAAAGGATTTCTTTTGTGCAGGAAGGGAAACCTTCCAGAACAAAAACTATCGATAGAAGTGTTTTCCTCTTTCTATGGTGATGCATTTTGCAGCACCCATAGAAAAAGGAAAATGCAGCACACATAGAAAGAGAAAAAAACGAGGAGAAATCAAGATATTTCTGCTTGCTGTTCCGGCTAAGTCGCCCAGTCATTCCAACTGGCTTCCAACAGGCTCAAGGAGCCTGTCGGCCAGTGGGAAACAGCACGTAATCTCAAAGGGTGGGCCTTTCTGCCCTTGAGTTAAGGATGCACGGTTTTCGGCACGATTTCCATGCCGGCCTGTCCGACAAGGAAACCATGTTGGAAACCGTGTTTGTGGGCACTCAGCAGGGCCTCCTAGGGTGTGCAGCTATGGTGCCCCCCTGTTGATCACTGCAACCCGTAGTGTGCAGGGATGAACTGCACTTCCCATTTACCGACAGTTTACAGCCATAGTGCATGCTCCCGTAGGGAAATGTAGGAATGCTACCTAACAATGTTCGTTCGCATCCTAATTTGGCGGTCGGGACCGCCGGCCAGAGGTCTGTCAGTCCCAGGACCGAGACGTGCTGGGCGGACTCAAGTCTGCTCGATACCATAGTTAGCCCATATATGTCATACTAAACATATTTACATCACCAATGTTATTATTTTCTTCACCCTATCCAACATCTCTAAATAGAGATAGCATTTAGTTCAATTTTTAATATTTGTTTTTCCCTTTAACATAAGAGTACATATTTCTAAATGTAAACAGCTTTTTGGTCAGTTACATGCGAATTACTGAGAAAAGTGATTGATGAATATGACATTTCCGTTAACAAGTATAATAAATTAAAAAAGCCAATGGCCTGTTTAGTAACAACATTGTATGATTTACATGCCATGCATGCAACTAGATTGCTCTGTTACTTAGAGGCATCATTGTAGTAACATATATACATTTCACTTAACAGTTGTAATGAGTGCTACTGAATTGTTCATGTCTAATTAGAAACATTTTGGCATGGAGCTCCTCAGAAATGCCCTATTATGTCTAGTATATTGCTGATTGTTATTTCCTATAACAGTTTAATAGTAGTTTAATCCATTATTTGCAAGATTTGCCTCGCTAATACCATATTCAGTTGTTTTATTACTCGCAATTCTTGCAATCAATGTTTATAATCAAAAAGTGTGTTGTTGGATGACACAAAAGAGGGATTTTCCTACCTAGCAAATTCTATGCGCAACACATACATTAATAATTCATGTGTGTGTATTTGTGTGTGTGTATAGATGCAATGTTCTCTTTATGAATTCCCTGCTGAATGCCATATTGGCTGAGAAATGTATTACCACATAAAGTAAACGCTAAGGGACGTGAACGCTATTGCACAGAAGAGCAGTATCTTTAGAAATGATGTCAGCTTTAAATATTACCCATATTACAACTTTGCTGCAAGTCATATGATATGAAATGCTTTCTGTTTCTAGGGTGATGACAGTTTCTTGAGGACCCAAGACAACTTTGAAAACACATCCCCAAGCATCATTTGTTGAGTTGAGTGGCATTGATGGAGTCACGCTAAACGCATGTATGCCACATGGATGGTGCCATTCTAAACGTATAATGTCACATGGATGGTGCCATGCTAAATGTATATATTTCAAATGGGCGGCACCATGTTAAATATCTGTATGTCACATGGTGCTGTGCTAATTGTCTTTCTGTCACATGGATGTTGCCATGCTAAATGTGTGTATATCACATGATGGTGCCATGCTAAACGTTTTCATGTCACATGGATGGTGCCATGCTAAGTGTGTTCATATCACATGGGTTAGTGCATTGGTAAATGTGCGCATGTGACATGGATGGTGCCATGTTAAACGTATGCATGTCACATGGATGGCGCCATGTTAAACATGTGTATGTCACATGGTGCTGTGCTAAATTTCTCTATGTCACATGGATGGGGCAATGCTAAACATGTATATGTCACATGGATGGTGCCATACTAAATGTGTTCATGTCAAATGGATGGTGCCATGCTAAGCGTGTTCATGTCACATGTTACAGGCTCAAAACGTTATCATCACATCATGCCTGAGTTGAAGTCACTTAGTTGGCTCCCGTATGAAGCTAGGATACATCTAATAATTGCATGCATGACCTACAAAGCTTACCACTTCAACACCCCAATATATCTTGTGCAAAAATTTGAGCTCACTGGGGACTCCAGATCCTCTAGGGGCTCCAATACTTTACTGCTCAAGCCACAGAAATTCAATAAAAAGAAAACCTACAATTGAGCATTCTCGGGTAGTGCACCAAGAATAATTCCATGGCTTCCTTCAAGTGGGAAGTTAAAGAGATTCTGCTGAAGGCATTTCCGGGCTAGATCCCCAGTCAACCTAGGACTCACTATTTTACACTTGTGTTTATTGAACTGTTATGATGGTTATGATCTGTTGTGTTAGTTTCTTGTTCGGTTGTGCTATTGTTTCCACTTCCTGTACCTTTGTAACTGTCAATCTGTAAAGTGCTCTGATACTCCATGTGGTCTTGTTCACGCTATATAAAACTTTAAAATAAATAAACATGGATGATGCAATGCTAAATGTGTATATGTCAAATGGATAGAGCTATGCTTAATGTGTATATTTTCTGTTGAATGAGAGCAATTTTATCAAAGCCATGCACTAGCGGAGCTAATATGCTGCTAGAGTCCAGCACATATTGATGTTACTCAGTTTCTAGGAACTTTGGAAATATTGCTATGCAGTAGATTTAGCAGCAAGCCCTAAAACTCTGAATAATGTGTGGGATATCTCTGGGCGACACAGTCAGTGAAAAGAAAGATAACAATACATTCTACTGTCGTACTATGACTTTGATACATATTTGTTTGTGCTATTTTGCATGATTTTCTGTACCAAGACAAGTAGGTCAAGTTGAATCTCATAATGCACTCGTCACTTTCACTTAAAGGGGTTGCTTTCTACCGCAAACTATTTTGGTAGCACTGAAATACCACAAGTATCTTTGAGGTTATTGCATTTTTCTTATTGTGATGATTTGGTCATAAAGGTGCAGGCCAGGATATGTTGAATGCACTAATCCATCACTAAAGCAGGAGGCATTTCTTTGAAGATGTCCTCAGGCATGCACATTAAAAGGGCTGGCATTTAAACATAGCACTGTAAATACTCTTCGACCTGTGACACTTTATAGAGTGATTAAGACTGAAATCATACCATGGCAATATTGAAAGCCACATCTACATGTCTCAACACATTAATGCCGTGCAGACATTGGGTGGTGGTGCTGGTCTTTCTATTGTTAAATATTTTTATTACAGCTTCCTTTATCACTGTGAATGTGCTCTGTACAGTGCAAACCGGATAGGCTGCATAGCCTGGAATAGTCTTAGCTTTAACCGAGGGGCAACAAGCCACCCTGTTCGCTTACCTCCATTTTAGGGCTTGTCATCTCAACTTCTCTAATCCTTTGTTTCATCTCTTCCTGTCAATACTGGGTGCTAGGGGCCTTCCAAGGTGAAGGGTCAGGGATCACCTGCAGGAGGACTAGACTCATTGAAGGGAGGGGTGGAAGGTTTATATACCTGCGTGATCCTGTGCAGCACCCTCCTTCTCTGAGCTTTGCCTGACACAGGACAACATTGTGCACTGGATGCAATGATTTCCCACCCATCATGTCCCCTTCTCTATCTGGGTCGATGGATGACCAGTTGGCACATTGATGTGGGCTTGGAGCTGGTTGGAGAGTTAGACTATCATGAAGGCAGTTTCTCTCTTTAGCACTACCCCCTTTAACTCGCATCTGAAGTATTACTTTAGACGGGGATGTTGTGTTTAGGTTCAGCCACAGGATCTAGCCTACTTAGGCCTCCGCATTCATTCATGGTTGGTATGCTAACTTACTTCTGCATGGCTTTGCATTGAAGGATGCGTACTATTCACATTTGTACATAACAGTTGGTGATCCGTCTACTTTTTGTAAATTGTGCAATGACTTGCAAAAAATGTCATGTTGTTCACATGCTTAATCCAATGTTTCTCTATTAACAATGAAGTGTGTTGCATCACACATTCTTCTTCTCTACATTGTTAAACTGTCTCCACTGCAACGCACTTTAACTTCAATTTTGAAAATTGAAAATTGGAAATAATAAAGTAGACCTTATTAAAGACCAACAGCTGTTGTCTCAGTCATTTTGGATATTCCTGGTGCTGATTATTATTATTATTTCGTCTTGTAAAGTGTTCAGCTACCCCAGAGGGTTTATCCGGCGCTAAACCAAAGTAGGGTGAATCAGCCCCCATCTTTAAAACAGCCAAGTCTTTAAGTTATGAGAGCGGTACAACTACTCAGAGATTCTTGGTGGTCATTCCATAGCTTCGGGCCTAGGTACGTGAAAGACTGACCTCCCATGCACACTAGATGGATTCTAGACAAACTACAGAGAGACTGGTTGTATGAATGAAGCATACTTGCAAACTGATGGGGCACCACCAGATCTTGAAAATATTGTAGGCCTGTCTCAGATCTAACCGTGTGCGTGTAAGTACAAGGCTTTGAACATATTTAATCATCCACTGTGGAGCTCATGGAGAAGATTCGACACTAGAGCACACTTCGGAAGGTTATAGAGTAGCCTGGCTGCAGCATTCCGGACTACTTGCGCATACATTAGACGATGCAAGGGTGGCACCTAATGACAATGGCAAGAAATTTGCATATCATGATTAAATTACGATTGACTATGCCTATTTTCCTTGGCTTGCACAAGCTTACTGTTTGATAGTACTGTAAGTAGAGGTTGTTACTTTGAACCATATATTTGACCTTGGAATGAAAGGTGGAGTCACCTCACTTACATTTCAGCATAAGTCCTTTTTTCCATGGAAGTCTCACTGCTAGATGATTGCGCACATACCCCCAGATTCATCATGCTCCTCTTTTGCGAGTCCTTAATAGTGATTATTAAGAAATCGCTATTAAAGACTCGCAAAACGGGATGCTGTAGAAATCCCAAAATTAATAGCAATTTCTACATCTTCCTTATTTGCGATTCGCTAATTGCTAATCGCAAATAAGGAATGACTCCCCATTCATTCCTATGGGCCAAAGGCCCATAGGAATGAATGGGGAGTCAATCCTTATTTGTGATTTGCAATTAGCGAATCGCAAATAAGGAAGCGATTTGTAGCACCCCTGAAATGGTGATTTACACTGGTGTTGCGCACACACATGTCCAAAGGACATGTGTGTGTGTAACATCCAACATAGAAAAATGCACTAAAGTGCATTTTTCTAAGCTTTCGCTATTTACCACGAAGTCAGACTTTGTGGTAAATAGCGGACAAAAATTGCGAATTCGCAATTCTGAAATGGTTCATGAATTGCATTTAAGGAATCTCAAATAGAGATTCCTTAAATGCTATTCCTCGCAATTTAGCGATTTCAATATCTGCGATTTTTGCATTTGGGATGATGAATCCCAAATGCAAAAAAAGCGCTCGCAAAGGGCCAGATTAGCAGAATCTGGCCCTTTGCGAGCCGATTTCTGCCGATTTCTGCTTCATGAATCTGGCTGATAGCTTTTTACCAGAGACCATGCCTGAAATTGAAAAGTAAATTCGGAATATACATATTCTTCTCACACCACAGCCCCAGCACATAGGAAGAAGTGAATAAAACAAATGCAAGATAATTATTGCATTATGAGTACTCATGACATTTTTAAGTGAATTCATACTCTGTGTGAACAATATTTATTTAATGCAAAGTGATTACAGTTACGTTTTTGACATTATGGAACTAAACCAAATACAAAAAAATAAGAAATAATATGCTTGGCAAATGAAACTGAAGAGGTAAATAGGATGATGGATGAATCCAGTTAAGTGTAATTGGAGGCACACAATCATCAGGCACAGGATGCTCAACGACTTGACTTCCCACACGACCTGAAATTTCCTTGCATGTCCTTATGATACTTAATGTATTTATTTTATTCCAATGCATTTCACTTTGACAATAAATGACACTCTTTTACCCTTGGATATATGCTTACAGACAATTACCAGTTTTTCTTTTTACAAATCGCTTAAACCAACTATTGCCCGTGTAGAGCACATGTGGAGGTGGGGGCGTACCAATCGTTGAAGAGGACAAAGGGTTCTTTCATACACGATGCTACATAATCCGACAAAGAAAGTGCTTAATTGTTTCTAAAAAAGAAAAATCTTAAGGGGAAGGCCTCCACAAATACCCGTCCGAAGGGATCCACTTCAAAATCACTTGAATTTATGAGTCAGAGAGATCAGCATGGCAGCTGTAGAAGATCCCACGTGCTTCAATAGATTGTAGGCTGAAAGTAGGGCTGGATTAACCATTAAGCAAAATCAGCACGTGCTTAGGGCATCAAGGGAAGGGGGACAGCACAGAAATGTTCCATTTTCCAGATTTACCATGAACCATATGGTGCAAAGGTACAAATGGTGCTGCTGAACCTATAAATAAAGTGGAAGTATACAAAAATAAACATAATTTTCCATCTTACTGTAAGTTTTAATTTTAATTTGTATTTAGGGGTTTTATATATTTAAATATATATATTTATGGGGGGGGCACAAAATCTTTTAAGTGCTCTTGGCCTCTAAAGGTCTTAACTCGGCCCTGGCTAAGAAAGACTTTGGAGAGGTCACATGGTGCACAGGTATAAACAGGCTAGGGTGTAATGCTAATTGTTTTGAAGTGGGCTTTCTATTTGATGGGTAGCCAGTGCAATGTTCTGAGGTGCGGTGATGTGAAATATCAAAAGATACATGTAAATGACCGGAAAACATTTATTTTGCTTTCTTTTAGCACACTAATCTAAGCGCAGACACAGAATATAGTGATGAACTTGTAAACCAGATGAGAAATGCAAGTGATTTTGTGTTTAAAAACACAACTTTAAAGCATAATTTGTAATTATATGAACTACTTTGTATGTTTTATCCAACACGACAAGGAACTCTTACTAATCGTGTAATTTTATTTACATCAAATCATTTGCTTAATTGCGCAATCACTTGGAGACCTTCATACCTATTGCTTGCCGTCACATATATCTGAAATAATAACTTAACATAGACCCCTTTTAGAATATTCCACATGAAAGAGACGAGCTATCTGTTCAGTCTCTTGAGCAGCTGGGACTCACAAAAACATCACGGGCAGTAATACTTTTCTGTTATCTTTTTTTCCTTAAATTGGGCAACTAAGGCTTAATTTGATTATTTCGTGGATGCCGTCTGCTGCCATCCCCTGGCACTTCCAGCCATAACCATACAGTCCATGGCTGGAAGGATTTGGGTATCCCCCCTTAGAGCTGACTTAAGGGGCCCTCTGTGAGAGCTGGGGCCCAGGAGGGTTTAGCTCTTGCATCCACTCCCCACCACACAAAATATGCCACCACCACCACTCTAACTAAGACAGTGCCCAGACTGCTCTATTGTTGTAGCAGGCAGAGTCCCATATTGCCACCATTTGTTTGAGAATCACAGAAGTTCAAAATAATTGGAACCTGAAATACTTGCAAAAGAACTTCTTCAGATTGAGGAAACTATGGAAAAGTAACATTTCTAATGTGTTTTTCAACAAACACGTGAGAAGCGTCACTTTAATTTGTTTTCCTAATGTTAATGGAGCATGCATTTGAAAAAAAGAAAATAAGGTAAGTGCATTTGTCATGGTTATCCTTAATTATGCAGAAGACGAATGTAATACCTTGACTTGTTTTTATCTATGCTTAGTTATTGCTTACTTATAGTTGTTTAAGACTGTCTTGCTGTCATACTGTTCTAGAACTAACTTCTAGTATTCTGATATTCTAAAAAGTGTTTTGAGAATCCTCCATTGAGCAGTTACTCCTTTAATGCTGCGTGGATAGGACGTTCTTTGCATTAGCGGTCGGCAGTAGGCGTTTCTGTAGGGCGGTGACGTGGGCAGGGGGAGGGACAGGGTGGGGGGTAGTAATGTATGGATTACGGAGTTTTACAGGTAAGTAACCATTTAAATAAATGAAACGAATTTCGTTGAGCGCAATGCATCACATTTGGCAAGTGCCAGATAGAAAGTTGAATTTACAAAATCTAATATCAAAGCGAAGCTAATTTTTACATAGTATTTGTAGTGAAACCCCAAAACAAAGTGCAAAAGATTTTCTCCAGGGGAAAAACTACGGTTAAAAGGACACAATAATGGATACATAAAACTTGCAATGCACTGACCTTCTTAGTAAGACTTCCCCATTAACAGATATTAACATGTATCTTCTTTCTTTCAAACAGAGCTCTGAAGCTTTCTCTGACTGTACAACCTCACTCAACACTTCTGTTTTGCTAAGGTGTTTTATTTTCATATGTTTTTGAAAGGCTGTTGTATTACATTCCCTTTGTTTTAAGCAAGTCTTTCTTGCGTTAAGATAAATTATTCAAAAGGTGCCACGTCTTGGTTTCTGAGCACGCTTTTGCTACAGTTCTCTTATACTGGTTTATAACAGTGGCAGTTAAGAGTCTAGTTTTCTGATTGCTTTGTGAATTATCATCCTGATGATGGCAAGTCCCATTGTTGGGAACATGGACCGAATTATCAACTAGTTTGTGGATTGTCTTTCAACCTCAAACATATATGTTTTCCTTGTGTGAGCTTATATGGCTTTCATTTATTAAAACTATACATTTCAAGTAATAGTCCTAATTTTTTCATAAGATGTGCTATTTGCTACAACAACAGAAATATGTGTAATAAACTCAAAAGTGCAATACATAATTGTGTTGTGTTGAATAATTAACCTTGGAAATTGTTTGTTATAGATTATCCATGCACAGATGCACCTGGGGATATCACTGTACTTTCTAAATGTTCAAGTGACATCCTAAACGTAAGCATATTTGCTTATGAACTGCAAAACCTGTGTGACATAAACATTTTTTAGGCATGGAAAATACATTTTGAGTTATTTTGTTGACACCTATGTTCTTAAAAAAATTGTTGCATGCACCAAGAGTTTCAGGCATCAGACATTCAGACTAACTATGTTTACCCGAAAGAAAATATTATCCTACATTCAACAACTTTATCAAAGTGAGCATCTTTATTTTCACTAGATGTTTTAACTACATTAATTTGCCTAGTCTTTTTTATTTATGTATAAGGCTCATTACAAAGAGAGGAACACATTACCCAAGGTTTAAAGCCTGTATGAAAGAGAACTAAAGTAATCATTCTCATGGTCTCCTAACTTTTCAGTTAGACTTGTGTGACTCCTAGCTCAGAAATGCTTCCAAAATCCACCATTTATATACTCTTTTGGGGTTGGTCATGCATGGGTAGCAAAACCAGATGATCAAGTGATACCCACATTCTCCTCTCAAATGGTATTACCACTTGCATAACAGCATGGTCAAAGTGGGCATGCATACTCCCCACTCACTCCTCCTTTGATATATTCTTCACCAGCCTCAACCCAACTTGCACTGCATAAAGAAAGTACTGACATACACATACATCAAGAATTGCCTCTCTCCAGCAGCCCTCTATTCACATCACAAATATGATTTTAGTCTACTTAACTAAACAGTACTCTATCTGTATTTATAAGGAGTAATGTTTAGTACAAAACATGCTTTCAGATTACAGGGCAAAGAGACACAGACAATTGGGCCTTGGAATCTGAAATGTTGTGTATTTTAGATACAAAAATGAATGCTCTACAGGTCAATATATTCAGTGCCAACCCAGACTTGTATTGTTTTTTGTAAAACATGACTATTTCCTTAATTACCAGGTTGCTTAACTTCACAATTTTGAAGAGGGTTAGTTTACACCCATAATTGTTCTATGTAGGTTGAAACCTATACAAAACAGTTTTGCTTCAGGAATGGAAATAAATGTGCAGACTTCTTATGATGATACCCACTACACTTAACAGCAATCTTAATATATGAATTGAATGACGAATTACTATGAATTAAAAATATAAAAAACATGGAAGATTCATATCATAGTTGCAATAGCTGGTGTAGGCCTACTGACTGTGACAAAGTTATTAGCGGGAATCCTCTGAGACCTAGACAATAAACCAAGGCCAGCATGCAATCAAGTAAGGGGCCACTGCAATCTGATGAGTCATGAGGGAGACAGCAAGTAACTTTCAACCCATTCTTGTGTGGGTGTGGAATATGCAGTTCGTAAGGAGTATGAATATGCTCTCTGGCTCTGTCATTGAGAAGGTCAAATGGACATCAACAGATTGTTAATTATTTGGTCATCCATGATTGAGTTTTTTTTTGGCTCCTTTTGCCTGAGTTTTTGTGACCCTCAGTGGGGAGAATGTCATGTATCGATTCAGACCTATCCAAAAACAATATGCTCTTGCAAAAAGAAGTGTTGTCTCTTTGATAGCAATAATGCACAAGGCTTCCTCCAGAAGATATAGAATTTGAAAGTTAAATAAACCTGCAATCAATTCAAACAGTTAAGAAACATATAATCAGTGTTCATACTGCTAAAATGATTAACAATACTTGAAAAGCCAAAGGAGAAAATATGAAAAAAGGGAGAATAGAGATAACTCAGAAAGGTTTTTGAGATAAAATATTATGAAATATAGTCTAAGTAATCAGTTATCACAGACCCAAACATTGAAAGGAATCTTGCCTTCAAAGCAATTTTTCAGATTTTATACAGGCTTACCTAGTAAAGTGCTCTACAGTGGAGCAGAAAAATCATTGCTGCTGAGTCAAAGTGTGCCATGTCTGTACATTAGTGCCTCATTTAGATCTGGATTCTAATGTAAAATATTCTGATTTGTTGAGAAAGTGGTTACCTCCCAACTTCAAAAGAAGCCCTTGGTCAGATTGCAGCAAACCTTCTTGTGTGGAGAGCTAAGCATTTAGCAGTCACTCTGGATGTGATTTGGAAGGAGGTCAGTGTTTCATTGAGATTCAGTCCCGTGCCTACCTGATGTGTCTCCTTTCATCTGAAAATAATACAGGTAACAGGAGGAAACAGGTTCTCTGATCTGGCTACTATGGCCTGGAGTATGGATTCATGGAGAAGCTCAGTGCTTATACTGGAAGCCACAGATGATTGTTCCTTTTGCTAAATTTTGCAATGCAATAGCTATATTGTTTTATAGGATGATGGTGAAAAGAGGGGCTCCTAGGGAATCCTGCCTTGTTCTAGGAACCACCTAAAGCAAGTCTCATTAGCTATTGGAATAAGTCTTAGCTTGCAGTCTGATCACTCTCACTTGACAAGGATCTTTTTTTATCAGTACTCCCACTGGTAGCTTGGCAGTCAGGTGACAGTCTCCAGAAGATTCCCTCCTTTTTACCTCAATGGGCAACCCTGGTTGAAAGGAACCAATGCCTTTGATATTATGAAAATGCTAAAAGAGGTCCTGAAAAATAAATAACAGTGTACAGAAAGCCCTCCTCCAAACAGAACTCCAGTACAGGTTCTTGGAGATAATCTTTATCACATTACAGGAATGCTAGGCTCTCCTCCAAAGGTTGTTTTTTCCAATAGAAACCATCCACGAATATGCATTTTGTGTTTACATTGCGCAGCATGCATGCGGAAAATTCCTTTGGAACAATTCCTATGTTCCAAAACGGATCCAATCAGGGAGGGCATCATGTACCCTTCATCGGGGGGTCACTCATCTTGAAAAGCCAAACACCCTCTTGCTGTTACATTGGGGACATATGTACATGGTATATTGTGCAGCAAATTGTATCTATTGAACTCACTTGATCTTCAGACTTCACAGTGATACTTTACATCTGCACACTATTGAAAGGATTCCGTATGTTGTTTTAGTTACATAACAGTGTTCAGAAGTTACATGTACAATCAAATAAACATTCCATTAAATAAAAGTTCAACAAGTATGTTGTTATGGCAAATAATTCTCAAGCCATGATTGGTTCATAAGGGCAGAACAAATTGGGACAAACTCCACAGTGTGGAATTAGCTCTCCTATTGCCTTACCAGGAACAAAATGATTTTGGAAGTGAGAAATCGAAAATGACATAAAATGTATTCTTCTGGTCATTAATTATTACAACAATATGTTTTGGTTAATCTGAATGACTGGAAATGTATCTTTCCACTTTATTTCCTTGTCTAAATCTAGTTTGAAGATAGCATCTCTATTGGGAGGATTCAAAATGTTAAGTTCTGTCTTTTCATTCATCCTCAGGATACAGGACCCATCATGCACATTTTGTGGTTCTTTAAGTTCTGAATATGTATCTTCTTAGGGAGGTGGTATCCACTAGTTTCCGTAAATAAGTTGGGATGCAGACCACGCATCAAATTTCCTTAAGTTTTAGAGATCATTCTCTTTTAATAAATAGTAGTATATCCGACTGTGCCCATTGGTTGACAAATAACCTAGTTCTGCACCGACTGTAACTAAAATCTTTTCCTCCTCAAAAAGTACTATATTTGATTATCTTTTATAAAGTAATTCTTATAATTCTATAAGTTCTAGCCGGGGGAGGAATTTAGGGGAGATGAATAAGCGATAATAATCAAAAGAAAATATTACCAATCATTGTCTTGATTTTCTATTGCAGTTTATATAGCTCTCAGAACATTTTTGAGAGTTACAGAGGCAGTTGATTTATTTTGAGTCAGACACCCATTCATCCATTGCTTACAACCAGCAGGTAACAATATCTCAACAAAGGAAACCCAAAGATCACTGGTGACCTGGGGTAAATTACTATATCAAAAAACACACTGGTCCCTAGTATCAATACTTTAGATGTAAAGAACCAAATGGTGAATACAATGTATTCAAATGAGTGTATAAAACAATTCCTGACACACAGCAGTGTAGTGTAGTGAATATTGGTGCAAAATAAAGATGTTTGGTCCTCTGTTAAGCGGTGATACACTCAAGTGATAAGTTGTAATTGTTAAAAATGGTGGTTTCTAGCTGGCAGTGGCTTGCACCCTGTCCAAGTAGGGACCCTTACTTCTAGTTAGGGTAAGGGGATAACACAGTTAAGATAACCCCTGCTCACCCCCTTGGTAGCTTGGCATGAGCAGTCAGGCCTATCCCAGAATCAATGTGTAAAGCATTTGTAAAGCATTTGTACATAAACACACAGTAACACTACAAATGGATATCACAGCATTTTGTTTGCTATTTGGTTCTTTGCAACTAAAGTATTGTTACTAGGGACCAGGGTATTTTTTGTTATACTTATATCACCAGAAAAGAGCAATCTAATGTTACACAGTAGAATATGTGTTCAATGAAAGATGACAAGACACAGCCATATCTATGTCGAAATGCTACTAGCCTACAACATATGCTACATAGCTCAACTTCAAGCCTCATAATTCAAGTTTGTGGTGCGTGGATCGTTTTGCATTGTCTGTAGAATGCAGCTGAATTGATGCAGTTATGGTAACCAAAGACATGAAGGTACACAGTAGAGACATCTGTATAAGAAAAAAGTAGACATTGAAACTAAACCATAATCAGTAAACAAAACTCAAAAATAAATACAAAAAACAGATTTAAATCACGTTCCCATGATACACCTGCAGAGAATTTGTAAACCAAGCTAGGCTTCTACCAATCAGAATTACAATTGATGTTCGGCTAGAGTGCAGTCAGATAAAATATAAATGCATGCTTCACAGGAGAAACAATCGAACTATAAAAGAATACAAGAGCAAATATGTCTTCTAAACATACAAAATCATACCCGAAATAGAAACAGTTTAGCAGAGTAAAGTTGCAACAGCTGTAATATTTTATTGACAGATGAAAAGGTTAAGCATTCTGTGAAAAGCACACTCTCAGCATGAACTATCACTTTCACTGCATGTAAGAAATTTGTGGGCGATGTGATTTCTCCCGATTAAGAAAAGTTCCCTGCCCTGTAAGGGTAGGTGACAGCTAACTGTGGCTACATGTTTGCTCATACAAGGAGCCAATGTTACCACAATACAGAGGCTGAGAGGCTGGGGCTGCAGTGTCCTCCCTAGCTCAGGAGCTCAGCAATGACCATCAGGAGCCAAAAAGGTTCTGTCATTACAAACTTACCAGACAGTACATCTCCCTCTCTGTTAAAAAAACGAATTAAATTCTTTACAAATATATACACAACTATAGCTCTTCAATGAGCTTTTGTGGCAATTCAATCATACATCCCGACCATGTCTTCAGAAACTGGGGACAGGCAGTAGAAGTGTCCATGACCAGCATTTGGGATGTAGAAATAGCAGCAGACAGGGTGTCTTCATGTGTCCTTTCAGACCCATTCTCTAAATTGACATCAGTGCCCGACGAGCGATGAGCTACATTTCAGAAATGTGATGAATCTTGAGTAATGGACTACCCAGGACATTGGGCAATCACCATGTGTCCTTTGCTCGTCACAATATAAAATGGTTCAGCATCGAATGGAGCACCAGACATTCGTTTTGTGTGCTGATGAACAAGCACTCGATTTCCTCTAGAGAACATAATGTCTTATGCGTGTCAATGCTTGTCAGCGAAGGCCTTCATTTTCCACTTATGCTCCAACTCTTTCATGCAGGTTTCTACCCAGTATTTGATCTTCTGTTGATCCATTTAGGTAACTTGGCCGTCATGGCTCTCCCGAAAATCAAGGTTGCAGGGCTTTTACCTGCGATTGAGAGAGGGGTTTGAATGGTGAGCTCGAAGAGTCAAATTTAAGACAGTCTTAAGGCCGAGCTTTTCTAGTACAGCACGCAGGACAGCTTTCTTAAGGATACCTATGAAAAGTTCAACAAGGCCATTGGCCAGGGACCAAAGTAGTTTGCCCTTCTGATGCTTGACATTAAGATGACTGAGAAAGTCTCTGAGTTCTCGACTGTTGAAAGGTGGGCCGTTGTCAGATTTCAAGATCACAGGAACACCCCATGTTGAGAAGATGCTGTCTGATCTCTCTATAACTCTATCTTGAGTGATGGATGCAAGATCTTCTAAGACTGGAAAACTGTAGCATTGGTCAACAATCACCATCAGCGGATGTCTATTGTCAAGACGACTAAAGAAGTCAATGGAAATTCTTTCCATGCACGCGTTGCCAACTCTGAAATCTTTACGGTGTGCTGAGTGGTTTTCGATGACAGGCATTTTTCAACTCTCTAATCAAGCTGTGGAAACCAGACTCGGTTTCGGAGAGCTGGTTTGGTGGTAACAATTCCACAATGTGCTTTATGGGCCACTTCAATTATCTTTAGTTGCAGACCCTCCAGAATAACAATTCCCGAATAATACCTGCCTGAGGAATGGACAATTCATTCTAAAACTGTTGATATTCACTCTCACTGGTATAAGGTCGAGGTGTGGGTACCAAGACTGTTGTGTAATATTTAATTTCATTTTTATTATGTCACTTTCTTGACTTGTGGCAGGGACAAATTGTTCAAACGAAATGGCAGCTAGGATGCTTGTTTTCACTATGAAATGTATGTAGGCTTCAGCCAGCTTAGAATGGATACCAGGGCACCATGGAGTCACGTGTGAGAAGTAGAGTTCAGATCTTTTCCTGGATGCTGCACAATGGTGTAGTTGTATTCTTGCAATGGCAGACCCCAACGTTCCATGCAAGGAGGCATTTTTGCATTTGGATTGCCAAAGATATTCAACAATGCTTAATGATCTGTGACAAGCGTGAAGGGCTTCCCATACTAGAATACACACACCACCACGGCTAAGCTTTCTCAGGTTGTGAATAGCACATCCAGTTTGGGACAAACCTCAACTTGCATATGCAACAATATGTCTTTGAGCATTTGGGTGTCTACTGTGCTGTGCAAGGGTGGCACCTAACCTGACAGGGCTAGCGTCAACAATAACCACAGTATGGAAATTTGGATCAAAGTATGCCATTTAATTAGTGTTCTCAATAGGTTGTTTGATTTTCTGGCCATTTTCTGGCATTCATGCAACCAAAGAAAAGCAACATTCTTTTTCGTCAATTTTCTTAAAGGCACACTGATAGTTTGGTGCTGATCTGCCTCAGCTGGTGTGGCCGCTTGGCCTTATATGTGTGCGTCTCACTTCGCTTCTGGAAAATCTAGGCTGCCATTTTGTCTTCAACTTGCAAAGCATTACAAAATGGTTTTCCTATTCACAGCCTTTGCAGATTTGTCCAATGGTGTGGCATTTACCTTCATGAGAAAACAAAAATCCACACCTGAAGCACAACTTTATTTTCTGTGGAGAAATCATTCTGCAACCCTCTGCCTTGTGCTCTGACCCACCTTCAGCTTTTCAGCTCTGGCAGCCAGGAGAACTTGCTGCAGACTAAGATTTTCTCTAAGCATTCATCATCTGAATGAGTCTGTCAAGCATCCATCAATCACTCTGAGACATATAGCTTCCTCATTATTAAATTAATTGAACTTACAGTGTTTAATGAGCGTATCAGGTCTCATGACAAATTCATCAATGGTCTCACCAGCTTTCCGTCATTTCTGACTGAAGATGTACCTTTCGTAATCTACATTCGGTATTGGACTGAACTTGAGATTCAAAGCTTCTTTGATTTGACTATATGTGATTTTTTAACTTGCTGCATGTTCTTTATGACTTCTTTTACACCTTCACCAGCAAGAAAATTTAAGGTACTTGAAAATGTTCTTGTTATTTGAATCTCCTATTGCATCAATGAAATTATCAAAAGTCTCTATCCAGGAAGTCCAACTGTCACCAATATTCAGCTTTTTGGCAGTTTTGAAGGGCTGTGGTGATTTCAAGAAGGCAGCAGCATTGTAACAATTGGTGGAACTTATGTATATGGAGAGTAGAGTTCTTTTCAATGCTGCTTGGTGATCTTGTTTAGTTAATCCATCTCTGAGGTCTTGTGATGTGCTGGCCTCTGGATCAACTTGGATAGTGACAGGAAACGTGACCACTTTTTTGGTCTCCACTGGAAAAGCAAAATGTCATGATTCAGATCATCACTCTCAGTTTTCTAAACTTTGGAGACTTTTAGAGTTGTTCTGATGATGGTGTGCCTTCTGATGCTTCCTCTAGGGCTGTGGTACACATAGTATGGCCCGCGGGCCACCAGCGGCCCAGCAGACCTTCCTAGGTGGCCCGTGGACCTTTGTCTGAATGCAAAGTGCATTCCCAGACACTTGAAGTTACTCAGCATGTTATTGAATGCGGCGTAGGGTTTAAGATATAGGTAAACTATGCTATTATTGCATTGATCAAGGATCGAAGGTGGAAGAAATAAATAAATTGTGCTGGCCCTGCAACAAACTTCCAGTCCTGTGGTTAGGGTTGCCAGCTTATAATTTTGATGTCCCAGACCTACATAAATAAGCAGTCACCTAAAGATATATTCCAGCCCTTATCTGTGCATACTTCGAACAGCAAATATATACAGAAAGCACTTTTAATTGTGTTCTACGGCTGCTTGAATGATCCCTGATTGATAATTAAAGGGAACAAAGACAGAAAAGTCGCATTACAAATGAATACATACTTTTTATTTATAACCCTTTTTAGTGTCACGACCAGGTCTTTGCAGACTCTTTAAACACATGGCAGGCTTTTTTCTTTTGGCAACCCAGCTTTATATTCCTTTTCATGAAATGCATTCGCACACTACAGCAGTAAAGTTAAAATACAAATATATGGTAGAGCGGAGGTCCCAGGCGGGACTGGAACCAGAAAAAAACACAAAGCCTCAGTAACCAGTTTAAAAAGGAATGTGAATATGCAAATGGTCTTGAAAGACCTGTGAGCAACTCGGGCGTGCCGGAGATAAGACTGCAGACACTGCCCAGTGGAGCCCACAGCAGCTCGAGCACCAGTTCATGTTGAGACACACGTTGGGGGGGCTGAAGCCCTTTTCACGTTGCGCGCCTGCTACCCACGCTATTATCAAATGTATGGATCTTAAAATGCATAGGAGGGGTGTTGCAGCCCCTAGCATTGGGAGTCAAATGTAAAAAAAAAGAACTTGAACTGCCTCAAATACTGTGTGTTTGTAAGTGTGTGAGTGCGTATACAGAAATGCATATCTATGAAAGTGTGTGTCTCTGTTCATGCTTGTGTGTGTGCATGTGAGTGTGCATGAGCATTTTGCCCATTTCCCACCATGGTGCAATTAATAATTCTGAATGCATTAAAGTCAAAGTAGGCGCAGAGAAGAGAAGAACCAATGCAAGTGACTACATGCAGCATTACGCTACAGTACCGACTTAACCAAACCTCCTGCCTACTCCTTGTAGCTTTATAGTTACATCTGCTTTTGAAATACAGCACTGTCGAGTAATGTTATGAAAAGGTGGTGATTTTTTTTACTCTATTAGCCCCAACCCCACCGACCTGTCCCACCTAACCCTGCCCCCACTGGATGGCCCATAAGTGTGGCCCTCGGCCACAAACCAGACTGTATTTGTGGCCCCGGCGTAAAGTTTGTGAGTACCCATGCTCTAGGGTCACTCCCTCCAGCTCTGTGTCATGATGACTCTCTTTATTACTGGTAAGCAGATGACCAATTCTTGTATCCCTTTGCCTTTAGGCATCTCTTTGTGCTGTCTGACACCTGGTGCTTCTCTGCTTCACAGCACTTCTGTTCATAGCATCATCATGCACTTTGCTGTTCTTTCAAAACCTGGTTGCATCTGCTTATGGTGCAATCACTCCATATGATGAACAGCTTTGAGTTATGTAGTACTTCTCTTTGAGGCCTTCCCAGCAAGTTCTCGGCCAATGATGGGTAGACTTCTTAGTGAAGCTTTTGTTATCTTCGAATGCTTTACACAGAACTGGGGTGGTGCTTTGACTACACATACACCAAATGTCAATTGATGCACATGAAGCACGCACACACACTTTGCTAGACCACAGCAAACTCTCTAGGATAGCACGGTCAATCTTCATGTTACTTATCTCCTATGTTATCGCCACTTGTACCATCCTCCCCAAGCCCGGGTACTCGCCAATGACTACGCCACACATGGAGCTTAGTATATTATGTCTTTATTCTTCAGCGTTTAATGCAAACTCAGCATTCTAAACCTGCATTCACTTCACTATGCTCTGATGCTTATGTCACAGTTCTACAGAGTCCATCAGGAACCGCAAGAGTTCCATCATTACAAACTCACACAACACTACAGGGGAGTAAAAAATATGACTTCATCTCAGTTAGAAAAAATCCTTGCATTGAAGTATGCAGTAATAATTTTACATCATTACTCTGGTATAATTTCCTTTCAAATTACTGACAATTCATAAGTTCAAATGTTTGATTTGGCTTTTTCAAAAGTAAGTCTTCTTTAATGGCAGAGAAAATAAATGATTGTGTTATGGCCAGAAAACTTTATTCAAGCACCATTACATCTGACATTGCGTCCCTCTTTCTACAGTTAGTAAAATGTTGTACCGGTATCAGTCCTTTGGAAGTCTGTCTTGCTGTCCTGCATTTTACTACATTCCAGTAGACAAAATGGACAAGAAGCAGCTTTTCCTTTTACTTTGGCCAATGGCATTCAATAAAAAACACTATACAGTATTCGAAAACTTGCCAAATTTCAAAATGTATCTGTGAATATACATCCTACATTCACAGTATCAAAAGGTCCTGTATATTAGCCACCACAAGAACAGCAAAAAAAACTGAAAATCCTTACTCTCAAAATGTCTTAGATGTCAATTTATGTTTTCTTTTTTCAAGAACAGTTTTAGATGTGTTTTCAGTGGCACAATGTCCCCTATCATGACATCAATAACAGTTGGACCTAACCTTGGTTCTATTGGTTTGACCAGCTTTTCACAATATATCTACATAGCTGAGTAATTATTTAGCTTTTTAAATAGGACGTGCCATGCTTTTTTTTGTTTTACTGGTACTCCTAGACCCTTGCTTTGAGTTTGCCAATTCCTGCTTCTTAGTTCCTTAGCTTGCTTGGTTATACACAGTGCAACAGCCTTGATTTACAATAAAATTAGATGTTTTTCTTTTTTTCTGTTTTATGTCTTTTCATGTGTATTGCTTCTATGTTTTTATTGCTTTTATCATCCTAATGTTCAGTGCCCAATAATTAGTCAGTCTGTCAGGCAGTCACATTGCTAAAAGAAGTATATCACATTGCAAAACAAAACATATCAAGAGGCATCATTAAATAGCACAATGATTCAAAACCAAATTCATCGTACACAGTCATTGTGAGAAATTGGGTTGATGGGTCGGTGGGGAGGAGGGGTGAGCCCTTTTCTAAAAACAGCCACAATCATTGTCAGGGTGAACCACAATCAGCCACTAAATAAACCTTTGCTTAACCCTGTGATAGCCTGGCACAAAAGGAAGAACGCTTAACTTAGAGGCAATGTGTGGAGTATTTATGCAACACTTAAACAGTAATACAAGGAAATCACAACACAAGAACAATCCCACACCAATTTAGAGAAATAGAGTAAAATGCAGTATAATCTTTGTCACCTAAACAACAACAAAAATCCAGTCAGTAGAACTGGAGATATGCAATTTTAAAGATTTGAGAGCAAAGTAGCACTAAAAAATACAAAGTGTCAACTGAGGGCATTTGGTCACACTGGACTAGGAAAAAGTCACAAGTACAGGCTGACTGCAATGGAGCACAGGCCAGACACAGGACCAAGTTTGGCTCACTGAGGTTTGTTCCTTTTGTCCTTTGTGCGCAATGTTGCTTGCAAGGCACTCCGTCATCCGGTGTGGGTTCCGATGAAGCTAGACAGCGAGGCTTTGCAGGACTTTGCTTCACTCCACATCGGTTCTGATGAGCTGTGCTGTGAAGATTTGCAGGGTCTTTGTGTCAAAAAAGTGTCAAGTACGATGAGGCTGGTAGTTGTGCAATGAGACTTTTTGGGGCTTCGTGTCACTCAGCATCAGTTCTGATGACGCTTGCAGCAGTGTGACATGGCTTGTTCGGGCTTCGTGTTGCTTCACACCAGATTTGGTGGAATCTTCAGTTAGACCAGGAGAAGCTCTATCTGATGCCAGCCAAGGGCCAAGACCTGGGAAGGCACCACTCGAGGATCAGGAACTCACTCCAGCAAGAGGACAGCAAGGCACAGGCAGGTTCGGTTGCAGGTCCATACAGCAAGTCATTTGGGAAGTTGCATGGAGGTGTCTAGAACTTGGTGTGTCCCTGTAGCTCAGAACAGGAGGTCAGTCAGCTGACTCCTGGAGTCAGTCAGCTTTGGATGAAGGGAGCATGTCCAGTTTTCTCTCTCAGACAGCTGGGCAGGCCGCAGGTTGCAGGGTAGTCCTCTGGTAGCAGGGCGGTCATCTTCTGTAGTATCCACAGGTCCAGGGATTTACATAAGAGTGGGTCTGAGGGTGCTACTTTTATAACTGGTGCTAGCTTTGATACGGGAGAAGCTTCTGAAGTCCCACACAAAGGTGTTCGGAATTTCCTGCCTCCCTACCCTTGTCTCAGTCTGTCTGTAGTTACAATAGGCTAGAGTGAAGTTATCTGTGTGTGAGCTGAGACAGTGTCTTTGAAGTGCAAATGTGAAAGGTGACAGCTCCGCCCCACATCATCCAGTCCAGATGGCCCATCCTGCCACCTTTCAGACCCTCTATTGTGATACTGTCTGGGAGGAATACATATACAAAGGCCATCTGCCAACTACATCTAGCCATGTGACCAGGGAAACAGGCTGCAGGCACCAAATGGTTAGGACAACAAATGCCTACTTTCCTAAAGTAGCATTTTCTGAATTGGGACTTAAAATCTGACTTTACCATTAAAGAGGTATTTAAATTATAATCCATTTGAGGGTAAACATGACATTTCTATCTGTTCCCAATCAAAGCAATCAAAATGTATCAATTATTATATGTAATACGGTAACCCAATGTTAATCCATCAAGATATGTAAAACTTAAAGTATGTGCCCAACTTTTTAAATACACTGCAATCCAACCTTTGGGATCTTTAGTGTCTATCCTAGGGGTGACATATATGTATTAAAAAGGGGGTGATGGTAGACCTGACAAAGCTTTTATTTAGCCAGGATAAAATGGCAGTTTAAATTGTATGTGGGTTGCAATGGCAGACCTGAGACATGTTTATTAAGGCTACTTAAGCGGGTGGCACAATAAGTGCTGCAGTAGCATTTAATTTACAGACCCTGGGTACATGTAGCACCATTTTATTAGAGACTTACAAGTCAATTAAATGTGCAAATTGGATGTAAGCCAATTTTACCATGCTTACAAGATAGAGAACATGCACTTTAGCACTGATTAGCAGTGGTAAAGTCTTAAAGCCAATAAAAACGAATTCAGCAAAACAGGAGGGGTTAAGGCAAAAGGTTTAGATGTGACCCTGCAGAGAGGGCCAGATCCAACAGTCTTCAACAGTAGATCTTCATTATGCACCCACCACTAAAAATCATTCCACAATGAATGAATGAACTTGAGCTCAAAGACTGTAAAAGATGCATCCATCAAGTTGTACTTATCAATGACACAGCCAGATAAGGGAAAGCAGAGACTCAGTTCGGAACTTGACCTTTAATGGAGAAACTTCTGGTTCTGCAGTTTTTGGGCCCATAGTCGTGATATGTGTTTTAGATAAATTTATGACCAAACTAGGATTGTCCATGCATACCACTGATCAGTCAACCAATGTTTTGAGACCTTTGGTGGTTTCAAACAGGATGGCTACATCGTTAGGGTGCAGTAATACAGACAAAAATGTGCTGCTTATCTTTTTTGTGGTTGCTCTTCCCAGATGATGTTGCAGTTCATTGATATAAAGAGTAAAGGGAAGACAGGTCAGCATTCATTCTTGCTGGACACCAATAACTAGAGTAAATTCTCACTGGTCACACACCCCTATGACCATATGTGGATTTAGCATTAAAAGTAAAGTGTAAATGACTTTAGGAATCAATGATGTTGGAATCCACATCTATAACAGTGAGACCGAAGCTTTGACCTAATGACAAAGTCAAAGGGAGACCTAAGATCATGAATGCCAATTACAGAGATTTCCCAAGGCAGAAACATATTTACTTAGAATGGTCCCAGCATTTCATTCTGCATATGAATACACTACCAGCTATGTTACAATGTACTCAATGACGGTGATAAAGTGATAACATATAGAGTGACATCTATACTCACACACACACTTAAAAGTGTAAGAATAAACTAGCACTTGGGACATACTCACAAGTGTATGTTACTGGTATTGTACAGCCACAAAGTATTCGAAATGGTCCCCTTCTTGGCACACATCCAAAAACTAAAAAACTCCCTGTTCTGACACTGCCATCTACACTCATAAAAACTGTAAATCCACCATCTTTGTATTTACAGTCATAAAATACACACATTCTAAATTTGTGACTCAATGTTATGGACTGGTAAAATTAAAGTCAACTTTTACAGTCATTAGTGTAACTAAGTGTAACTTACAAATGGATAACGTTTTGTAACTCAGGGCCTCTATTATTACAAAAAGGTTTTGGGCCTCATTTAGAAAGAATTGTCTTTGGGCGGCTTTTTGCATTGCCCATAGAGAATGAAACAAACTAGGAGAAATATTGTTATTTCTCCTCGTTATGCCACCGCTGTGGAGGGGCACAGTTTTAACGCATTCCCAGATTTACGCCATGTTGTAAATCTAGAAATGTGTCACAGCTTATGGGCGTTGCGTGGGAACACCCACTGCAAGACTCATGGCACGCCTACCTGACACAGTGAGAGGCAAATAAGAGATTTGCTCGGCTTTGCCTCGCTCCATATCTACAAAGCCATGAAAAGCCAAACAGGGTGGCTTTACTTGTAGATATGCATCTGGTCATTCACTTGCTTGTGGTTATGAACACGGCCATTCACTTTATTATAATAAACTGGTCAGATAAAATATGCCAACTGCAGATATAAGCTTTAGACAGTAGCACTTATTTGCTGTAAAGTACCCTAATTAATTTAATCCTTCTTTCACTTGTGTTTATGAAGGCACTAGGGGATAATACTGCAGAGAGGCTTTTCTGAGAGCCACCACTTACCACAGCTGGACCTTTTTTTTTATAGCTTTTCACATTAGAAGACTGTCTAATGTTTATTAAAACAAAGTGGCATTTGTGGATTGCTATGGTGTGCTTTCACGCTTTTCTATTTTCCTGAACTGACATCCAACTGGTGAGATGACTGAGGAAGGTCATCCAGTCATCCGTTCTGCAGACCTTTCTATTTTAAGAACATTGTCTTCATGTGGACGAGTTCACATACCACCACACTGCTTGCATACATTACTCTTCCTATCTTGCCACAGGTGCCCTGGCAGAAAAAGTAAATTATTTCATGGTACACTTGCCTCCGATCAAGTGACATTGCTTATTACATAAACAAGCGTTCCTTTGTATTATAACGTGTTCCAAATAGAACAGTTATTGATTCAAAGATACACAAATACTTGTTTTTTAACATTCACATAAATACATCCAGGCAGAGAGATGTTAAGTAAAGCTTCAAATGGCATTATTCATAACTGCTACCCTATCTTTCCTAGTAATGGCTGATTACATTCTGAAAGTTTATGTATATCGAAATAGTTTCTAAATAAATCTCCAAACATGTCATGTAAAGAGTTTCTGATGGGTTTTCTTTTCGAAATTTTTAATATAGTTTAAGCATTCTGATTGAATAAACAATGGGGAAAGGCATAGTTGAAAAATATTGGTTAAGATAAGTCAGAGACGTTCTAAGGCATGGGCAAAGTGGACCTCGGTTAAAGGCTAGAGCCATTCATGGGGGCCCCTAATAGTGCCCGCCCTGTTCTGCACAGTCTTGACCTTATCATGTTCTTGAATAATTGTAAACTGATTGTTTTAAATCTAATTTGCCTTTAATTGATTTTTAATGTGGGCGATGTGTAAGAGTATATTACAGGAATTTTGCAGAGAAATATGTTTGTGTTTCTTGTAACATCTTTAAAAAAAGCCTCTTTAAGATCAAAACAGGACCTTGCATATGAGAAAAGGGAGGGTGTCACAGAGGCTATTTGCAGTAATATTAGTGAGCCGCTGGCGTGTTACAGTATTTAAAACACTCATCACTATCCCTGAATAGTAAATGTAAACAGATTCAGAATTTGGATGTGTGCCTGTGCACTGTCAGTGACCTGGCCACAAAGGAAATGAAGGAGCTGAAATTGGATCCTAAATTCAGAGCTTTTCTGAACAGGCACCCCAAAATACGTTTGGCCCAGGACCCCCAAAATCGTTAGGATGTCCCTGAGACGAAAACAAATTGGCTTTTGGCATCGTAAGGGCCCTTACGATCCCAAAAGCCAATATCTTTTTCGTCTTTTAAATTGTTCTGGTTCTTAGCAAATTTTGAATGAGTGAATTAGGCAGTCATTTTCAGAATTCTATTTTGTTTAAACCAAGCAGCTTCCAAAAATTTACGTACTACCAGAACAATTTTAAAAGAAGTATCTTTTTTCAAAATTCTAAAAGCTGCCTGGTATCGGTTTATTCCCATTTCTTTGGATAAAGGTTGAATTCACTTACCTGGGGAAGTTAGATACTGAGATCAATAGAACAGTAGGTGTGATTCGTTTCCTATTGCCATGGCCACACAATGGGCAAACCATAGTTCCTTGTTCTTTGCCCCATTTATGAGTAAATGTCTTATGGGCAGAGTGTTGAGACAGAATTGCAGAAACAAGATCTTGGTTAAGAAAGATGGTATATGATCTAAATAGTGCTTAAAGGTTTGAACGAGTTTATGTACAAAGAACGCATAGGATAATTAACCTGTTGACCGTAGTTCATATATTTCTCTTCAAGGAACATATAGGAGGAGTAAACAAAAGCAAATCTATACTTCCTTATATGCATTTATCTATCAATATTTTGTCCCTTGGTATTCTGTCCCCGATATTATTGTACCACAATATTCTGGGGATCAATATTCAGTAGAACAACCACATGTAGCAATAGGGACACTGCCTTAAAAATATATCAAACACTGTTTACTAGAGATAGTCCTCACAAAGAAAAAGTACGAAATGAAAGTGAGGTTAGCATCCTTTGGAACAGCCCTAGCAAAAAGCACATAGCAATCTAGTGGATAAACCCCACCCCACCAAAATATGAGCTATGAAAGAAAGTCAGAATTGAATGGGCTGTAAAAGATGAATAGCATATGAAGGTCTCAAAGAGAGACGACAATTTAATGGAAGACATAGCTGGCTAGGCAGAGATGTTTACAAAGTTAAGAAACTCCTTTCTCCTCCCAAAAGTAGGCCTCCTTGAACAAAAGAAAAAAAACACAAAATGTACTAATTATTCATAATAGGTATAAAATGCAAAATTAAGGTATGTAACTTGAAAAATGACCCTCTCTGAAGGGTCACCTCAAACTATTTGCCTTGTTGTTCCTCTTTTTATGACCTCTTTGTTGTTGGCTTAGGATTCTGAGCACTTTACCACTGCTAACCAGTGCCGTAGTGTGTGTGCTCTGTCCCCTAAACATGGTTACATTGATGTATCCAGAATTGACACCTTTAATTTACTCATAAGTCCCTAGTACAGTGCACTGTGTGTGCCCAGAACATGTACATTAAATGTGGGCCTTCAGAACTGCTTGTGCCACCCACTCAAGTAGCCTTGACTCTGCATGTCTCAGGCCTGCCACTGCAGAGCCTGTTTGTGCAGTTTACACTGCCATTTCAACTTGCCATTTAAAAGCCCTTGCTAAGCTTCAAACGTCTCTTTTATTACATATGTCACCCCTAAGGTGGGCCCTTGGTATCCCGTAGGGCAGAGTGCTAGGTAACCAAAAGGGAGGATGTGCTTTTAAGTTGTACATGTCCTGGTTGTGAAAAACTGTCACATTTGTTTTTCACTACTAATAGGTCTACCACTTGCAAAGGTTAACATTGGTGATTCTTTGTTACTTTCAAAAAAGTATAATTCCTAATTGAGAGATGGTGGAGTTGTTAAGTTAAGTACATATGGAATGGCAATGGTAACTCATATTTAATGGTAAGGTTGGGTTTTTTGTTACTATTATGTAAATGCCACTTTCAGAAAGTTAGGCATTTTCCTGACTTTAGCCATTTGGTTTCTGCTTCCTGTCTCTGATCACTGGCTGGGCTGAGTGACAGCTGGACCTTATGTATTCCCTCTAGACAGCCACATATAATGGGAGCTTGGGTTTGACTGATGGGTCATCCACAGCCTGATGAGTCATTCTGGGCAGGATGAGAGGCAGGAGATGACACTTACACCAGAATAGGCTGTATCCTGTCCCTACACAAAGGGCTGCATACCTCACTGTAGTGAGTCTGGAGCCAGGACTGTAGAGGGAAGACCTCTGTACACTTCTAAACCTTTCTTTGATATTTCCCCCTCTTCAAAGCTACAACTGGATATAAGAACTGGACTTCTGACCCAACCACTTCAGCTACTACTTGACCTGTGTAGAACTCTGCCAGGAGGAAGGACTGCTGTGCTGCTACAAGGACTCCCACTCTGCTGGACTGCTGCTCTGGAAGAACTGTTTTTCTGCCCTGCTGCCTGCTATCCTCTTCTCTGCTGAGGAAGCACTGGACCCATGTCACTTGAACCCAGATTTACTCCAAGGGCATACTGGCTTGCCCCATTCTAAGTCTTAGAGACGTCACAGACTTTTTAGCACCCTGCAGCAGCAGCTGGACGTTGCTTTCTGCAAGTCCTGCCAAGTGGTGCCAATCCATTCCTGGGCCATTGGAAGCAGGTATAAAGTGCTGCAACTGCTATAATCCATGTACCAGTGACATTGCATGTATCCGAACCAACGTATCTCCCTCGACGCATCTCCATTGCTGCACAGACCATGGACCTTGCACTGCCAACTGGTCAGCACATTGTGACCAGCTTCTGATGCATCTCTGACTTTGTGCAGCTCGGCTCCGATGCATCATCTTCAACTCAGTGGTTTGGCATTTGAACCAATGGTTTGATGCCAATACATTGCTTTGTTGCTTCTCGCATCTCAATTCCGTTACAGACGCATCTAAGGCACTTTTCAGTAGGCCAAGATTAGTCTCTGTATCTGACCCACACTCCATCACAGTCAGCCTGATCTTTTGAACCATATATCTCTGTTTGTCACTTTAAGCTTTTAAGCACTACAGTTTTATTTATTCTTTTAAAAATTCATTCCTATTGGATTTTTGCTGTTTTCGTCTTATAAGCTATTTTTTAATAGTTTTCACTGTGTTACTGTTTGAGTGTTCCATAAATACTTTACACATTGCCTCGTAAGGTTAAGCCTGCATGCTCCATACCAAGTTACCAGTTACCAGGGGGTGAACACAGATTACTTTATGGTGGGTATCTGGCTTACCCTGACTAGGATTGTGGTTCATCCTTGATTAGGGTGCATACATGTGCCAAACAAAAACCCAGTTTCTAACAGTAACCTTATGCAAGCTTGAAGTGAATTTGATACAGACAACTACATGATGCCATTTGTATGATATATTATAATCTGTACTGCATTTGTGCTATAACATTTATTTAAAGAAATAAACATGTGGAAAATGGTCAAATGTGTGCTTCAGATACCATCTCGTAGGGGTTCCTTTTTATCACTGCAACTGCTATTGAAACTTTAGAGAAGGGATCAAGTGTGCCAACATTTATGCAGTCACACAAGGCTGCAAGAGGATGTGAGGCTAGCAGCTACTTCACCTAGTGGTAAGGCTTTAGGGTACTCATCTAACCAACTGAATCATGAGTGTTCATATAGATAATCTTTTACATGTGTAGCTTAGAAACAACATCATGTGTGCACTGATAAGGGGACATTTTAAAGCACTCTTGAGCACTATATAAAAGAACCTTTAGGATTAAAATAATGAACACGACACAGGAGCAAAAGGCCATGTTTGAAGGACAGTTTATGTGATTGCATAATTGATCTTTGACTAACTGCTTCACTTGTTTAGTTGCAGAAGGCATTTTTAACAAGTCTGTTTTTACATTTACAGATATACACCTGGATCATGCAAGTCAGACTCCTAAGTACACTTTTGACAAGCCACCACAAGTGTAATGCTATGAACATATTTCCTTTTAGTTGAAAATGTATTAAGCACCTACAAGAATCTAAGTGATGAATGTCAATCATTCATCATGGTCAATATGATAGGAAAAACATTGATGACTAAGTCATGAAGACTACAAGCAAAACTCTTGTTTTCGAATATTTGGAAGGAATGAATAACATGATTAACTTTCCAATCCTTGGTCCAGGGGTGTCACATGAATATTAGGTGCAGACATGTAAAGCAGTGCTCATAGCACTAGTGTAAATAGGATCTTATATCAAGCTAGAGGGCATTTTTCTCAAATAGATAATAACTTTGTTTTGTCTCTACAATGGCGGCCATAAATCACACTATGTACAAAGACATCTAGTCAGCACTGAAGCTTTTCTATCTTTAACTACAGTGTATTACTTCAGACCAAACGCACTGCCAGCACACACACTCACTATGTGTAGAATGTGCATCTCTTCACCCTTCATGTATTGTACTTCATACAAGCACACGTACATCTGGCATATGCTGTATCTATCAAATACAAGGAGATTATAGATGGAGCGATGAAACATTTCAAACACTCACTCCCAGTCACAGATCTGGATTGAATCCATCATCGTTCTTTAGCTCACTTTGCCACCCCTGTTCAGGCATAACTATAAGCAAATCAGTCTTAACCCTGTGCCTCCTGGGAACAATCCAGCCTGAACTGCCAAGTTATGTCTTCCCCGGACTGGAAACAAGCATCCTGGGACCGGTTTCGGGCTAATAGCCCTCATCAGCCAGGCTAGCTTGAATTCACTGGTAAAGTGAGCAAGGGATCCACGTCTGGGCACACCCTGCCAACTTAGGGTGAACCAAGCAAAAACATGGAGATGATGGACAGAGCGCTGAAACTTTTCAGACACTCACCCCTAGTCACCGATCTGGGTTGAATCCATCATCCTTCTTTAGCTCACTTTGCCACCCCAGTTCAGACACAGCTATAAGCAAATCAGTCTTGACCCTGTGCCTCATGGGAAGAGTCCAGCCCGAACTGCCAAGCCATATCTTCCCTGGACTGGAAACAAACATCCTGGGACTGGTTTCGGGCTAACAGTCCTTATCAGCCAGGCTAGCTGAATCCAGTGGTAAAGTAAGCAAGGGACTGTATCTACACTCACACTCTCCAGCACTCAATCTCTCATGTAATGTATTCCTCCCAGGCATACATACACCCAGCACATTTACTTACCATAGATGTCCTGCACAGTAGTGCTCCGTCTTTGTACTGTACCCTTCCCAGGGATGCAACTGAAGCCGAGAGCCATTGGTACAGCCATAGACATCAACAAGCATTCCACCCTTTACTGTTGTACTTTGTTCATATATGTTGTTGAACTATAATCTGCTCCAAGGTGAAGTTCTTGGGAGTGTTTCAGGTCAAGATCTTTCCCATAATGACTAGACCAAGGTAGTGGTGAAGGCATCTTTCTTCTAACTGTGCTTAATAAAGAAGAATCTGCTTCATAAAGAGGATTCTGCCTTTCTTACTGTTAGATTTGAGAGTCTCTAGTTGGCAGAGGTAGGTACCTTTGACCAAATAGGCAACCTAGTGTCTAGTCAGGTAAGGCGGTCTACTCCTAAAATAGCCCCTGCTCACCCCCTTTGTAGTTTGGCATGAGCAGGCAGGCTTATCTCAGAGGCAGTGTGTAAAGCATTTGTGAACAAATACAGTAATCCAGATATGACAGTGGCAGCGGCGACACCCTTCTTCAGTGATGCGATGACAGCGGCTGTGGCGGTGACACGCTTCTCCGATGATGCGACGGTGTCTGCTGCGATGGCGACATTCTTCTCCGGCGATGCGAGGCACTTCTGCGAGGCAAAGCAACAGCAGCAGCGTTAACACCCTTCTTCAGTGATGCAACGACAGGGGCTGTGGTGGCGTCACGCTTCTTCTTCGTGAGTTGCGCTTTCAACTCCTTGCAACACGCAGTCCCTCAGAAGGCCCAGCACAACAGCAGGCACTTCAAAAGAACTTCAAAGAGAGGGCCCCAATATTTATACTACTATTCTCTTTGTTCTCTGAAGGCAGAGAGTGTCTGTACCTAGTCCAAACCAGTTCTGGTCAGTCCTGGAGCACTTTGTTGACAAGACTCTTTCTTTCCTTTGACAGTGTGGGTCAGTGACATCAGACGCACCACCGGAGGTGGAGCCAGCATTGTGGAAGGCAGGCACAGCCCTTGTCTGGTCCTAGGTGCAACTCCTCCCACCCATCTACATGCACATAGCTCTACTCAGCCTTGTGCTGACTCACCTTGTCTCCTGGAATCCCCCAGCCCCTGTCATGCAAACTCCAGACAAGAAATACACAACCTAGCAGAGGCAGGCTTGAACAGTTAGGTAGAAAAATACCTACTTTCTGAAATTGGTATTTTCAAACACAGAATGTTAAAACAAACCATTAAAAGATGTATTTTATCATTCTGAGTTCAGGCATACTAAACCTGAATTTCTACCTAGTTCCCTGAGTCAGTTAGGATTATAAGATGTTATAATCAAACGGCCCATTCTGGCCTATGGGGAATAGGGAGCCTTGCAATAGTGAAAAACATAAATGGCTGTAATTCACTATCAGGACATGCCACAAACATCAGGGCATGTCCTACCTTTTACCTACAATGCACCTAACCTTGGGCCTACCATAGGGGTGACTAGTATGCAGAAAAGGGAAGGTTTAGGGACTGGCAAGTGGGTGCACTTGCCCAGTCAACATGGCAGTTGACTGCACACAGGTTCTGCAATGGTGGTCCTGAGACACACTATACAGGCTGCTTCGGTGGGTGGCACAACCAGTGCTGCAAGCCCACCAGCCGCATTTGATTTACAAGCACTGGGCACATGCAGGGCACTGTACTAGGGTCTGACAAGTAAACCAAACAAGCCAATCATGGAGTCACTAATCCATACATCAATTTAACATAGAGAGCATATGCACTTTACCACTGATCAGCAGTGGTAAAGTGCCCAGAGTCATAAAACAGGCAGCAACAGGTCAGAATAAATACAGGAGAAAGGCTAAAAGTTCAGGGATGACCCTGCAAAAAGGGCCAAGTCCAACACTTACCAATGGTCCCTCTCTGGTTGGTAGCTTCTTGTATAAGTTATAGAATTGACTACTACAATAGTCTCCAATTAGTTCTTCCTGTGTATGCTCGTTTTAACATACAAAGAGTTCAATACTATGCAGTTTGTATAATATCCAAATTATAGAAATATGCTTTGCTTCATGTGACCATAAAACATTCTCCAATCCCTTAGTTCTATTAGAGTTCATTTTAAATAGCTATGCATGATGCATAATGCAATGTATTGCACTGTAAGGTGGACATTTGTAAAAATAGTCTTTCACGTTTTTCTCCAGGCAGATAACATTTCTAAATGGAGAATCTCCTACTTGTAAATACCCCAAAAATGCAGGCATGTGCTTAACTATTTGTAACTTTGGAAAGGCTGTAACCCTGCTCTTTACAAGTGCAATTTTCCAACTTGGCAAAGTGCACATGCAATGTTTGTGAGTAGCTCGACACATATGCATTTGTAAAGGTCCACCATATTTTGTTTTTCAGGGTACCACATAGAATTTCTCACTTTCTTTCCCTCTTTTGCAATGAACTCCACTGGGGAGTAAATGTAAATGTAAATGTAGTATACTTGTAAAGCGCACAGCTGCCCCAGCAACGGGGCGTCCCGGCGCTGCATAACTCTGGGGAACCCGTCCTGGCTTTCCCTGTGGGATGGTCCCTGGCTGGGAGTCCCCAAGGTGGAGCCAGGCATCCGCGGAATTGGTGGGGCCGTTGTGGAGATTAGGCAAGCTAATGCCCAGAGTTGCCGAGTGGAACCCCTGATTAGAGTAAGCACCGAAGCGAGAATTATCGAGTCCGCTGACCAAGGTCCACGACCCTGCCGCGTCGGGAATTGAACCCTGGTCCCAGGCTGACTTCTGCTCTCAGGCCTGCCGCCTCTAACCAGTGAGCCACACTACTCCACCCAAAATGTTGACCATCTTCCTGTTTGTCCTCATCTACAGTCTCCTGGCAGTAGCTTAGCACAGAGCCTGTTCTGTATTAAGAAAATGTGCCAGTGGAGCAATAGTTCTCTAAATAAAGTGGTAACTGGAACCAAGCAACAAAGCATATTAAACTCCCCCTGTTTTGGTTGTACAGGCCTTCAACATCACTCACAAGTTTGTTCTTACAGAGCCCTTTTTGTAGTACCAAAAACGTACACCTCTATCACAAACAGTGTAGAGTCCACGTATGCAGAAGACATATATAACTGAGAGCCTGATTCATAAAGGTAAACTTAAACATGTATGTATATGTTTACATTTTTCGGTATTCACGAAACTGTGATTTAATAGTAACTTAACAACTGAAAAGAATTGGTGTTGGGTGGAGAACTCCACACATTTAAATAGGACAGAACATCAGTGAGATTCTATATTTCCCCTACTTGACTTTTTGGCATGGACTAAGAAAATGTTCTTCTCAATATTGTGTTGTGATAGTTTAATATGTATGTTCATATTTCGGCAACATGTTATTAGATTCAGTCTATTTTCCTGTCAATAACAAAACATTTTTTTAAAAGTGTTCACATGTAAAAACAAGGGCATCAGAATGTTAAAACAGTGTTAATGCAGATGTTTATATGCTCGTTTATTTGCTAATGATGGTTTGGCTATAGAACAGATGGTTGGGTCTCTGTGGTGGCTGTTTGAAATGGGTATGAAACGGTAACACAAGGCTAATTATCCTGGCATATGAATGCCATTTATTAGGGAGGTCTTTGCTGTTGACAACGTGGGGATTCTAGTCACCATGGTTGCTTGCTCAAGGGCTAGCTGTTGTAACACTGTACAGAAAGGGTACACTAATTACAGCCAGTACCAAAGGTCAACTAAATCTAGGCAATGCAAATAGATTAATTACATTATTTATTATGTAGTCTTCAAGGCACGTTGCCATTTAATATTAACACTTGAAGAAATCATACATCCTTAAATGTCTATTCCTACATTGATTTACTGCATTTAGTTTTCGTCTCACTGATATCATACATGTGTATGTATATTTTTGCATCTCTCAACCTTTTTGTGATTGCCTCTGTGTTTTTGAAACAGTGTACACAATACCGCATGAATCTGTGCTAGTAATAGCTATTTGCAGGCCTCCGATCTAAATATTAAAGTATGTTTTTTAAACAAAGCGTGTGTACAATTTAATTTACTCATTTTCAAATGACAACACTTGCAAGATATCTATATACAAAGATAAAGCTTTGAATTATTCTTAGGAATGACAGTCTTTAACCCCTTCGCTGTGGGGGTAATTTCCCCACGGTGGGGGGGATGAGCACGGTGCTGTGGTGCTCGTCATGAGTCACAGTGGAGCTGTGCTCATGACGAGCTGGGCTCGTCAAAACTCCGTCCACTGATTAATTCTCCCGCACAGGCGGGGAATCGATTGCGCGTGGTCGGAGCCCAGCCTTATGACGAGCCCAGCTAGTCATGAGCACAGCTCCACCGAAGGAGTTAAAAATGGCAATGTCAATGTGTTGTGGATTACAATTTTTCAATGGAACAATCTTTGAAAACATAAGTGCAAAATCTGTTGTTGACATGACTATCTATCAATTTCCATGAAGAATGCTGATCTCTATTTTGTTTAGGGTGCAATCTTAGATAGTATTTTATTGAAGTGAGCCGTTTAGCTATACTTTTGCGAGATTCACCATAATAGAGGATGCGATTTAACATGAAAAGGGACAGGTGCCTTTGACAAAAATGCCACTGCAAGTTTTATGACTCTGGATACACTGCAACATTTTGAAATATCTTACTAAAATGTTAATGCAGCTGTGTAGCATTTGTGCGTGATCAAAAAAGTGAAACAAAATGAATTTCCATTGAAAATTGACATGTTTTTGAAAGAATAAAAAAGTTATTCTAAGGAAAGAAGTTTATTCTTTACTTTTAGACCCAGGCTTTGGGCCAGCCTTCTTTTGCACTTTTGAAGCAACATGGAGGCATCATTGATGCAACCACACATAACCTCATGTCTCTTATCCGTAGACTCAACATGATTTAACTTTATCAATCCCACAAGGGAGTAACCTTTGCAGATTATAAAGAACAGAAAACTCTTTCAACTTGAGTCGGCCCTTCTATTGAATAATTTAGCTTCTTAAATAGCTATTTGAATATGTTTTACTCTGAGAGAAAAAAGAGCATTCCATTGACAATTTTTAACTGTTGCCAGCCTTCCATGCTGTAGCCTTCCATCATAGTGCTGTATGCCAATAAGCTACACACTTCCATGACACTTTGAAATACCTCAGGGTGTTAAACATTTGTTAACAGAAACAGCATAGACATTGTAAAACATAAATAAATAGTCTAAGAGCATACACGTTTATAGTCATTCACAGGAGAACACAGATTACAAGAGGTAGAGTCAGGATTGTAAAACACATCTGTGCAGTTAACTTCTTCCTGTTGGTCTTGAGGAGTACTTGGATTGAAGTACAATGAAACCTTGTTTTGTAAGCTATTCAAGTTTCGGTCTCACAGAATCTGGTCACAAAGATCAAGATTTAAATTCATATTGCCATTTAGAAAGGAGGTACCTTAATCCTTCTAAGCAACAGGCACGTTTATATTATTCAATTTTTTCTGTCTAAAATAATTTGTTCTAATCATACCAAGAGTAAGTTTTGGCTGGATATATATGTTAAACATTGTTGAAGTAGCTAAGAAAAAATGGGGGGAAATGTATGTGAGTTTTTGCATGTTGCATTCTGAAAATATTTGCAGGAGATCATGTTTCTCCTCAACATGCAAAGGCTAAATCAAGCTCTGGTTGTATATTAACATGAGCAGCAATAACACAAGCACCTGTATGTATTTCATTAACCACTATTTCTCAAGTAATTAAATCAGATTTCAGACCTTCTTTGTTCCAGCTATCCATTTGGGATGTAATGTCAAATTAGAGTACCATGTAAAACTATTCTCCTAGTAAACATAACTTGATCATAAGTTGGTATCAATGTAGTTTTATTATGAACAAAATACCTAACTGAAATACTCAAATTGTGCTTTCAAGCATGCCTGTTTACAAGAGATGGTAAGACACTTTGGGGCCGATTATGATGCAGTTTGGAAGGCTCCGACCGTCGGTTGCAGACTTCTGAACCTCATCATAATGTGCTGGTCGGATTCCTAACCAACCAACTCATTTTGATGGAGGTGGTGGGGAAGGAGCCCGACTGGTCATTCCAGCTGGCTTCCAATGGGCTTGGAGCCCGTCCACTAGTTGGAATGTGGCAAGTAATCAATGATGGTTTCAAACAGGGTTTCCATGCCGGATTGTCAGACATGGAAAAGTTGAGGGGCCTGACACGGGGTTCAGGGATGAACTGCACCTCCGAGTTTACTACGGGAGCATGCACTATGGCTAGTTTATGGTCGGAATGCATGCTTACATAGTAAAATGTAGGAATGCAACAGTGCTCGGTCGCATCCAAATTAGTCGGTCGGGAACGCCGGACGGTTGTTGGTCGGTCTCCTGACTGATGCAGTGTTGGGTGAAAGTGATTCTGCCCGATATCATAATGAAGGTGTTTATATTTGGTATTGTTTCTTAATGGTGTTTTTCAGAGTTGTATTGGTGATGTGTTTAGAACATGATCAAATGAACACAGCACACCGGACAAAATATTGCAATGATCATAAGCCCTAATCCATCACAATTGTTTGGGCTCCAAAATATATGCTCAGTTGCCCATGTGTTTGCTGATATGGTCTCCAATTAAACCCAACTAAGGATGCATCTCTTGCTATCATGAAGAAATCTGTCAAGTTCCAAACTAGGCATTGATAGCAGAAACCCATTTTTGCAGCACATGAGACTCTACAAGTAGGAACGTATTAGAAATTTGAAATGTATTGTTATCTGTTGTTATTTATTATCAATCTTGCTTACTATTATTGATTGTTTAAATTAACCGTGTTGAGTGATTGCTTTTTACCGTGTATCTTGTACATTTGTAAAAATCAAATACAATATTCTATGCTCTATTATTTTGCATTGCCATAACAAAATATATTGTTCAACAATATGATTTCACATGCCCATTACATTTGACAAGTATACTGTACACAAAAATGTGGATTTCATGTTCAAAGCCATGAATATGTTGTTTGAGGACACAGATATTTAATTATAAATGTACTTACTTGATTTAAATTGTATTGAATTATCGAGTATATTTTATGTACCTGCAATTACAAATAAGGTTCATGTCGTACACTAGGTTTCAAGGTTTCAATGTGTAACTTAGGTTGAAACATGGAGTGCTCTGAGATGTAATTATATAGTCTGAGTGACAGATGTTATGCTAGGTAATTTCTTTCAACTGGAACATCAAGTGAGTTTTGAAGTGTAGATTCTGCTCACTTACTTACGATTTACAATGTCCATATACAATGTAACCTCCTCCTTGCCTTGCTTAACCACTCTTCAACACTCCTTAAATTAATCAAATTCACTCTCATTGTTTTGATGTTTTCATATTTTGTCACCCTCCTTCACACATTCTCCTTTTCTTTGAATAGTAATTGTTCGCAAATGATTAAATTGCATTATTGTTGACTATTCCTATTGTATTACAATTTTATCATCTTCATTCTGTGCTCAACTCACAAATGGACTAAAGTTTCACGTGTGGAGTCTCCTCACTCTTGGCAGAATCTCGCACTTGAGGCCGAATGCCCATACTGCATTGCACAGAGCAGAGATTAAACCCCAAGTGCAGAGATTCTGCCAAGAGTGCAGAGACTCTGCACTTATAACTTTATGATTCTTAAGTCCCTTTGTGAATTGGAGCCTGAGGGGCAGATTAACAAGCCCCTTGTGACACTTTTGTGCTGCAGAGCAGCTGCATAAACAATGTTCCACGTTGCAGCCAATTTACAACCTGGCGCATCTAGGAAGATGCGCCACCTTGTAAAGCACTCCGCAACATTATATCTGCGTCAGGTATAATGTATGCAGGGTGGGCGTTTCCACGCAAAAAAGCCATGTAGCAATGATCAATTGAAATTTACAACATTTCACTGCGTCACTCTATGCCTTCACTGCATCAAAATGTCTACGCCTGCTCAGCCCAGGCGTAAGGAATGATGCAGGGCTTTTTGAATGGGTCTCACCTTCCTGTTATGGCGCTTTGCTGGAGTTGCATCACTTACATGAGCAAATCCACCAATGCGTCACTTTTGCGCAAACAGATGCGTCAAAATTTCTGACGCGTCTGTCAATCCATGCGCCATGGTGAACTGTATTGTAAATATGGCACATCCATTGTGGAGCAAGGGATTTGCAGGATGGCACAGGGAACCTGCACATCTATACAGATGCTTCAGTTTCTTGTAAATCTGCCCCTGAGTCTCTATTGCAAACTGATGTAGGGCCTGATTATGACTTTAGCAGTGTGGGAGCGGGCCTCCACGCCAGCTCCCTGCTCCCAGACAGCCAAAGACGACCACCGCCCACCTGCCAGATTACAAGTTGTTTTGTAGTCTGGCAGGCTGTTGGCGCAGCAGTTCCACAACATTGCCTTTCAAAAGGAATGTCAATGGGAGAGCCACAGACCTTACCGCATGACATGGACTGTGCAGTCCATGCCATGCCGTCACTGGGCATACATGCATACAGGGGGGCACACTTCCCCCTGCATGCATCCCCATACACAGAAGCAACTGGGGGCTTTTCTTTCCCCACCACCACACTTTTCATGGCAGGCACACCACTATGAAAAGGCTGGTGGTGGGGAAAGTCTTAAGATGCTTAGCCATGCCGCTGAGGCACTGCCAAGCATATTGCTTCCCCTGCCCACCACGCAACCACCAGGGATTGCAGAACCCTGGAGGTTGCAGAGGTCCCATGGCAGTCCGACTGCTATGGGACTCATAATTCAGCAGTCCCCGACCTCCAAGCACCTTCACTGCGAGTACAGCAGTCCTATGGATCACCATACTTGTAATCAGGCCCTTAGTCTTCACTCATCTCTGATGTATGCCCCTTCACTGCCATATATTGTTTTAATTATGCTCCATCCCACTTCAAAGTGGACAGAAATTGCACTTTATCTACCAATGTTTAATTCAAACTTTTCCTATAACCTCAACTTCCATCTGCAAATCATTGTCATCACAACTTATGGTTTTCCCCACAATTTGAAGGCATAAATGAGTGAATGAATGATGTACTGAGAGAAGAATATTGTGGATGTATGAATTGAATCACCGGAGAATGTTTTCTGGCTAGTAGTTTTTAATGCAGGAAAGATTCCGTTACACATAAGATTTTTCCAGTCACTTCAACTCACTTAAGAATTCCTCTTATTCACTCCGTTTTTCTCACTAATATGTTTAATGGAAATTCTGAAACAGAGAATCATTAATCAAATGTAAAAGTAGTTCTGTCTGGCTCACTGTTCCATCTTGTTAAGTGTGGAAAAGTGTATGTTAGAAAAGGAGGGAATAAAGGTGAAAGAAAATGCAAAAACTTTGAAGCTTCCACAAACAGTGCATGTTTGTCTGTAAATTCAAGGGAAAATGGGCGACGGGGCTTTTCTGAATAGATGTTTTTACTGCGGACCAAAGGGACCTGAAATACAGTTGAAATGTACGGCTCCGCTTAAACATAATCCAAGTGAATAACCGAACAGAATTTAAGGCATCAGACAGTATTCAGGGGATAGAAATGAAAAACAAGGCTATACCTGAAAGCTACAACAGAAGGAATCACTTAACTCAACAAATTTCATTTTCTTTATGGAGAGTGGAAAATATACCCTGGAGTTCCTTTCTTTGAAAGAGGTCCTAGCAGTTAAGTTGATGATGCCAGATAGTTATATGGAGTACTCTCAGGGGGTCTCAGTAAATTAGGTCCATGTCACTGTACTGCAGAATACCTACACCAGCTGGACTCTGTGATAGGAAAGCTGATCTCCTCAATAGAGTATCAACAGGCAGAAGTCTGGACAGTGAAGATTATCCATGGGAGGGAGAGTCTGACTGTTCTGTGGTCATAGTCTACTTGGAATGGGAGCGGGCCTTGCCTAGAGAAGGGTAATTGTCTGTCCCTAGATGTCCATAGCCTGCATCCTTGGCAGTGAGCTCTGACAGGTTTGAAAAGAGTCGGGATGCCTCAAAATCAGAGAAGTCTGGGAGTACTGTATCTAAATGAAGGTTATAGAGACACTGGAGAAAAGTCAAGGGAAGGAGACAGATATCATCTACATTAGGGGGATCAGGATGCCAGGGCTATCTAGGGTGACAGGAGAGGACTCCGTAACTGGCGAGGCCACTTTTGACTAGATGTGCTGCCTGTACTGTCACAGCAACAGGGGACAAGAGATCTCTAGCAGGCCAACTCGAACAAGACACAGAAGAGTGTGTCACTATTAGGGGTCTGTGTGCCCACCCTAGACTCACAAGCACATGTTCAGTCTCAACCTTGGAGAGGTGGAGAAGTGTGGCTCAATGGTTAGAGTGGCAGACCCTGATGCAGATTTCTAGCCCGGGACCAGGGTTCAATTCCCGCCTCGGTGGGTCTTGGGCTCAAAATTCCACGGACCTGATAATTCTCGCCTCGGTGCCTATTCCAATCATGGAGTCCCACTCTGCAACTCTGGGCAATAGCTTGCTTAATCTCCACAACGGCCCCCACAACGCTAAGGATGCATGGCCTCCACCTTGGGGGTGCCCAGGAGTGGACACCTCACAGGGAAAGCCAGGATGGGTTCCACAGCGGTATTCGTACAAGCGCCTTGAGACCCTTGCGGGTGAGTAGTGCGCTATACAAGTATCAATTTACATTTTTTACATTTAACCTTGAGCTGAAGAGCCATTGTCAGGGTGTCATTTCAGAGATGGTGGAAGTAAGAGTGAAAGGAGGGTGTCTGCAACCTGAAGTTGTCGCCCCAACTCTGAGCAGAGAATATCATTATGGGAAGGAATAGTCTACCGTAGCTCTTGACTCTGGTGGTCTGTATAGGAAATCAATTTTCTTGCATGTTGCCGAAGATGTTTCACCTTCTGCTGAACCCTTTTAGTGCTGGGCTTAGATGTCCCTGCACTGTTACCCCTGCTAAGCAAGAGTAAAGTGTCTCTGCTCCCACTTTGAACATGGTTAAATTGGAGTAATCCTAGTTTACTTCTTTAATTTACCTACAAACTCCTACTATAGGTGCCAAGGGCCTGGTAGCTAAATGCCACTTCTGGACTGCAGTACCTATTGTGTCATCTTCAAAGGGTTCCTTGAAAGCATGGCTACAGGCCTACAGTGGGTAGCCTGACAGCAGCAGCTTGAGCTCTGCTGCACAGACATGTCATAGCACTCTTTTGATAATTTAGAAAGCCTGATTTAATTTTTTTTAATAAATCACCCCTAATCACACCTTGCTGTCAACGGGATATGGTGCATAATATTTATGAATGGGCTGCGTTTGATATTAGAAAATGGGATGTCACCCCTAGTGACTAGGCCAAAATAACATTGCCACTAGTGAGGTTGCAATGTACACATAGGAAAAGTCATAGTATATTTTAAAGTATAACTTTTGATCTGCACTATTCAAAGACTTATTTTTGTAGTTAATACAAATTCTATCTAATTATGAAGTCAGGTTTGTATTAAATATGTGGGAAATTTAACTTTTTGAAAATGTCCTCTACCCTGGTTTAAGCTACTGAAGGCTAATGTTCATTAGCTCTCCAGCCACTGCCCAGACTGTACTTGGTCTGAATGATTTGTGAAAGATTTGTAAAAACTGTTCCCAGAGCAGGAACAATGGCCTCTGAGTGGGGGGTGTTTTTCTTTCCCTATCAGGAGGACCAGTTGTGGTTGGCTCAGTAACTTAATTAACTCCAAAAGGGCCTACCTTGTCACTAGTAGGAGTTAGGTGGCACCTGGAAATCCATGCCTTTGTCACCCTAATCAGTCTGGTGACAAGCCCAGAACTGGTTTTGAGTGAACATAGAGTAGGGAGCTGCTCATCACCAAAGTCAAACTTCGGGATGGGCACACAGGCTCTTCTCAAGGGAAGACGGATTTCCCCATCTTAGATTTTGAAAGCGAAGGGCACTGTGGTATTGTTGAACTGCTGTCAAAGTGGGAAGCGTTGCCCCTGAAACATTTGCCAGATTGATTATAGAAAAGCTAGAAGTCACCCCAATCACTAACTGGCACCAGGCATAAATGTAACTGACCACCATCCTGGTGGGAAACAGGACCGCCTGACAAGCTGTCAGGGGTCGCACAGTGCAGATTATGTATTGCGGTGGTTGCTGGGGCTGCAGCACATGCCGCAGTACAAAATATGCACCCCATGCATATCCTTGCACTATGGGGCAGGCACCATGCGGTGCCTGCCACATGGTGCAGGGATATGTTGAGGGACACCACAGGTGCCCTCCTGGGCCTTGTCAAAGGGCCAGGGAGGAAGGTGTCCAATTTCGCCTGTCTTTTCATGGCGGGTAAACTGCCATGAAATGTCTGGGGGGAAGGGACATTGTAATCCCTACGCAGGTGCCTTGCAGTCACTGCCACTGTTGTAGGTATACAAGTCCCTCCAACGGGGTTCGTGGCAGTCTTTCCGACTGACAACCATCCGCCCCCCATGCTAATGTGGCGGGCGGCACTCAGTATTACAATGGCGGTGAGACTGTTATTGTACTCAGGCCCTTAATAATTAATCTTAAGTCTTGCATGAAGATTACCATAATGATAAACAGGACGTCAAAATTAATGTAATAATATCAATGCATATTGCTACAAGTTACCATAAAATTAGCATTTATTGATTTTATTCAATAGAAAAGAATGTTTCTAGAATGATATATTTTATATCTTCATTTAATTTTACATGGATGTGCTGATACTGTAGATTTCTTGGTTTTTTATCTAATTAACTTTTTGGACCAAATTTGTTTAAAGTGTTTGTTTCGCCCAAAGATTATAGATAGCATCATATAAGTATGGAGTTCTAAAAATAATAAAATTAACTGATAATGGCTGTTTGGTGTCCATATTAAGCTATTATAATTTTGTAGTTTTTAAAAATTTTTATTGACAAAAACAATTGAAAATGTATTTGATCATTGCATGGTCGGTCAAATGTATCCTTATTAGCTTTAAAAATAAACAGTAACTGCAGAAACCATGGGGCATATTATCAAGGGGGTTTATCTCCGCTTTTTTGGCTTTAAAAGCCAAGAAAGTGGAGATAAAATTATCTCCCTATTACCTAGCTGTCGCTAACACCAGTTAGCGACAGCTAGTAGGAGATAGCGACCATCTTGGGCCCCGCTTTGCATGTCAGTGAAATTTATCACTAATGACATGCAAAGTGGGCGTGCCAAGATGTTAGCGACTGGAAACAGTCGCTAACATTGCTATCTCCTATTACCAACTTTTGGAGATATTCGCGCTAAGCGCGATTATCTCCAAAAGCTAACACCTGCCCCTGAGCAGTTCTTAGCCATGTTATCCAATGGTAGGTGGATAACATGGCTAAGAGCATTAGCTCGGTAATGCATGAATATCGCCGACTTTTCAGCGATATTCATGCATTTCGGCCGATTTTTATCGCTTAGGAGATAAACCTTGATAATAGCAAGGTTCCTAAGTGATAAAAATTGCCGCAGCTCGGCGATAAAAATATTGCCGCTAAGCCAACATAGCGATAATTATCGCTAGTTATTGGTAATATGCCCCCATATTTGTTCCCTTCGGACACAGCACCATAATATCGGTCTTTGAGCTTGTTAATAATCTAGCTCTATAAAATGTATGGACTGACATTATTTACAGTATACATATTTTAAATACTATCCACCCCTCATATACAATGCAGGGTGAATACACCTTTAAGCCAAAAAAATTAAAAACTGCACCTGGGCAATGGATAAAAAAACTGTTAAAAGGCCTATTCTCATATATATATAAAAAGATATATATATATATTATGGGCATAATTACATACCTTTAACTCTGGTTATATAATGAATGTATAACCCCTAGGTGTAAGGCAACTTTTAATTTACACTGTGAACGGAATAAGCGGAATCCAATTTGCTTGTGAGCACCATAAAACATGCAAAGGTCCACTGTGTTAAATACGAACACAGAAATGTTCTCTTCTTTCTATGAAATTGAAATAATGAAGAAGAGTACAACCACGATGGCAATAAGTTTTATTTTAACCGACTTGCAATTGCACGATTATCAGAGAGCTCCGTTTGCCTCTCTAGACCCTGGCCTACTTACAGGCCCTCGTGCTTTTTAGAAACATGTGCAGCGATTATGGGTTTGCTATTTTCTTCTCTGTGACACTCTCAGAGCTGTGAAGACCCAGAACCAACCTGCAGCTACATCTGTCACTTACACACCGTGTTACAAGTTGTTATCACACAGAAGGTGGGCCTGCGACCTAGTGCGCTCTGATTTTGATGGTGAGGCAGTGAGACACTTCCAATTTATGCTTTGCTTTGCCCAGCAGGCACTCTCAAACTATCTCCTGTACACCAGTTTAGCCCAGATAAGCTGTCAAATTTCATGGCTTGAGTGACAAGTCAAGCTTGTCGTTAGTCATTAGTCAGGGCTCTCAATGGAGTTTTCCAATACCCCATTGGTTACAGAAAGCAAACAGCAATTTAGTTAGAGGGAAGGAGACCATAATAGCTAATCGGTGCTGCTGTACTTTATTTTTCCTCCTCACATTCCTCTTCACAACTGTGCAGCGGGTTACCTCTTACATTTTGCACATTAAAATCATAATGCTACTAGCATTATGAAGCAATTGAATGTAATAAAAGGTAAAGCTGCTCGATAATTACTGGCATCCCGTCTATTCTATTTTGCATAATGATAAAAATGCACTGTTCATACTATTCGGCGCATTGTATGATATGAACAACGTTGCTTTCAATATTTTATTAGCAAACAAATGTATGTTTTAATATATTTGATAGTCAGAAAAGGAAAACAGTTTTTTATTTACTTCAAATCACGTGTTTTATGATGAGACATGCATATTTGTTAGGGTGTATTCGCCTCCTTATTTTAAACATTTCTACTATGAACTTTGTGTACTACTATATATATATATATTACCTACTGGCGGTCGCCAGTAGGTATATATAGTTAGGATTTTTTCCCTATGGGATTTTTGAAAATTCTATGTCTAATAACTTTGGCGTTTGTGGACAGAATTGGCTGAAATTTTCAGGAAAATGGAACATTTTGTTTCTGAGCAGCCCCTGGAAATTTGGGGGGGGTTCGTCAAGGGGTGGCCGAGAAAAAGGGGGGTCCCAAAACGTGTTTTTCCCATGTTAATTTCCATAGGGCGGTTGGCCTCACTTTTAGGCCGAACGGCTGAATGGATTTGCACGAAACTTGGCAAAATTGTAGGGACTGTTAGCCCGATGTGCTTTTGCTAGGTCTCAATATATGTGCTCCAGTGGATTTTGAGAAATTAACGTTCAAAAAAAGATATATATCTGTAAGCGCGCTCCAGGCAGCGCTCCGGTTCGCGTACCTGACGCGTAACGGAACTTCGCGTAGCGAAGCTGATAGGCTCTCCGGTGTCTGTCAACATTCTAAACAGTCCGGAGCGGCCGCCATCTTGTCTCTCGGTAGGATCGAGAGACAAGAGGAGGCCAAAACAAAGGGGGAAATGACCATAAGGGGGCATAGTAGATCCTCCCTGACCCCCTAGGTTTGATGTGGAGGCTTTAAAAGGGCCCCGCAGTGCAAAAAAAAATATTTTTTTTTTTGTTTTTTTGCGTGGGGAGCGCCCGGTCCGCGAACCGGGAAGCGTTCTGGGGAGCGTACTATAAGGAAAAAAGAATGATAGACTTTTCAAATACTGTATGTTAATTGATTGTTGGTTTTGTTGATTATTTTTTAATTTCTTTATTTTTTAAGCAATTATTTATTATTGTGATTGTGTTTCAAAATGTAATAACATTTCTAACATTTCACTGTCTGAAATGTCGTCATTTTCATTGAACATAGCTTGTAATCTCTGAGTGTGTAAAATGTCCTCATTTTGAAGGAGGTCATCTACTGCTTGCACACATTGCAGTAGTTCTTGGTCCCAAGTTTCATCCATAAATTCTATATAATTTGGATCAATTAATTCTTGGCTGCTCTCTTGCAGGACAATTTGAAATGAAACTTTCTGTTCGCCTTCCATGTTGCCTGAAATTTGGATAAAAAAAATATATATTAGTAGAGATAGGGCACTGTTGGGATTAATTTTAGATAGGCAGTTTTTATCAGTGAATTTATCTTTGGGCAGTGTATAGTATCAGAGTGGAAGTAGGAATATAAAAAAGTGTATGTGATTTAACGTAAGTAAATTCATAATTATACAAGAGAAACCTAACTCTATCCATAACTATAACAGAGAAGTCTATCTAAATCTATAACTACTACAGAGGGATAGTATATAACTATCAGAAAAAGTTTACCATATTAACTGATAGTGCACAATATACTTCAGTTTTTAAAATAACAACTTACCTTTACAAAGAAGTTGAAGTGATTAGTGAAAATCCAATTGAAATGTACACCAGGAAGTAGTAGTCAAAATGGCTCTGTTTCCTTCTCTTCCTTTATATATATTCAGGTATATAACCAATCAAATGTCAGGTAAAAAAAGTAGAAAATGAAAGTAACATTTTCATTGGTTGTCAATTCCAACACTTCAGATGTGTTTTGTGAAGTAATTTACCTCACGGTATTTAGAGAGGTCTACAGGCTAAATGGCTAAATGGAATTTCAATCAAATTTGTGAAAATGATAGGGATTGGTATGTAGTATGAGCTAATCTATATTTGGTGAAAGTGTCTCCAGTCGGTTTTCTGTAAATTACTTTCCCACCTTTTTTGATGGAGCGCTTCCCGGGGAGCGTCCCGGTACGCGAACTGGCGAGCGCCCCGGTACGCGAACCTGAAGCGTTACGGGAGTTCACCATTTTGTGTTTCGGTCGAATTAAGATACAAGATGGAGGGCAACTAATGTTCAGAATGGGTAGAAGGGGGCACGGTAGACTTATCTTGACCCCCTAGGTTTTCTGAGGGTGGCTGAGGAGGCCCATATGTGCGGAAAAATACCTTTTTTTTAAAAATTTCGCGAGGTTAGCTTCCGGTCCGCGTACTGGGTAGCGCCCCGGGGAGCGTACTTTGTTGAAAATTAGTGAAAAAAGTTAGAGTAAAATAATAATTGTGAGTGATCAGATGTAGGGTAGCTCTGAGAAGAGCTTTTGGGTTTATGGTACATTTAGGTACTTATAAGTAGGCACCAATGCACAGTCTTAAATTCAAAATGAAAACTCTGTTGCCCTCATCTGAGAAGTGAACTCCATCTCCTCTGTAGATATCTTGCATGTAGTAACGCAAGTTATTGTTGTACATGGAGCCCATTCCATGGTCTCTCATGTAAGCTGAAACAGATTTGTTTACATGCTACCTCGACTTCTCAATTTGTGGACAAAATTGGTTCGACCACCTCCATTTCTGTCTTTGGCATATATTTGAATATACCAAGGCAGTCTGAGGAAAAAGTGCCATTAATTGCTCAAAAGTGTCCTTTAAAAGCATTTCCAGACCTACCCCAGTCAAAGTGCCCAAGTCATTACCTCCACAGTGCACAATTAACAGGTCAGGTTTTGGCAAATGCATAAAGGTTTTCACCAATGGTATCAATTGGTGACATTTTAATCCTCTGTGGCCAAACCACTTAATTTCCACATCTTGTAAATTGAGGTTAGGTAAATTTCTGTTTTCAGCATACCTCTGAGCCCAGTAGATGTAACTATGTCCAACAATCCAGACAGAAAACATGGTGAGAGAAGGTTCTGCTGCAGTCAGATGAAGTGTGGCAATGAAATGGCAGTTGAAAAAAAAAGAGTTTAAAATGAAAAAAACTGTGGAGTTTCTGTGTTAATGAAGCAGTAACAGTGATTGGTGGGTTTTGATTGCTGAAAATAGAAAGTTAGGGTGCATGGATGAGTTCTTTGAAAGATGTATTTTGAATGGTCAAGAAAAAATCATTAAATGAAAGATTGCACTGGATATGCAGGTGCACTGAGAGTTCAGAGTTCAATTGAAACATTGTTGTGTGAACTTGCAAACATCAGAGGTCTTCCAAGAGGTGGTTGCTATGCAAAAAAGGCAGAGAGGGCAGAGGGGGGAAGGGTTTTGATTTGAAAAAAGTGAGGGAAGGGTTTTGATTGGGTGACATGAGAGATATGTGTGAAGAATTACAGCATTTCTGTGCTTTTGATAGCTGCAGACTCTGGAGTGCATACCTTTTGCTCTGCTAAAGACAAAGTGGTGTGTTTCTGAGACTGTTTTGAAACTCATAAAGTATTTGCTAAGGTGAGAAAAGATTCATTTAATTTAGATAGAGAATAGTGTGCTTTAAGGAGAAAATTATGAAGAAAGTTGTGTTTTTAAAATGTTGCTGTGCCTCAAGTGTTTTACAAATAGATTTTGTTTCTTTGAGAAATTGTAATTGGAGAAAATGTGAAGTATTAGTACTGACAGGGTGTTTTTGTGCATAGGAGCTGTGCAGTGTTTTCAAATTATGACTTGAAAATCGTTTTTGAGGAAAAGGAATGCTTTTAACATTTATGAGAAGGACATAATGGTGTCTGCTTCTTTATAAGGCATTGGAGTGTCTCTGATGTTATTTTTCCCATTTTAATGTAAGACCTTTCCCCGTGGTGCAAATTCCTTGTAAATATGCTCCCACCTGTGCTTGGCAAATTTAGATTTTGAATGTTTGAGGTACATAGTCATGTTAAAAGTGACCCTAAAATGCTGCAAAGGCAATCAAAAAACGCTTCCATGTGTCTTAAGGACATTTTAAGTCATTTCCCCATGTGCAGTGTTTTCAAATTATGACTTGAAAATCGTTTTTGAGGTAAAGGAATGCTTTTAACATTTATGGGAAGGACATAATGGTGTCTGCTTCTTTATAAGGCATTGGAGTGTCTCTGATGTTATTTTTCCCATTTTAATGTAAGACCTTTCCCCGTGGTGCAAATTCCTTGTAAATATGCTCCCACCGGTGTTTGGCAAATTTAGATTTTGAATGTTTGAGTTACAGAGCCATGTTAAAAGTGACCCAAAAATGCTGCAAAGGCAATCAAAAAATGCTTTCATGTGTCTTAAGGACATTTTAAGTCATTTCCCCATGTGCAGTGTTTTCAAATTAAGACTTGAAAATCGTTTTTGAGGAAAAGGAATGCTTTTAACATTTATGACTAGGACATAATGGTGTCTGCTTCTTTATAAGGCATTGGAGTGTCTCTGATGTTATTTTTCCCATTTTAATGTAAGACCTTTCCCCGTGGTGCAAATTCCTTGTAAATATGCTCCCACCTGTGCTTGGCAAATTTACATTTTGATAGTTTGAGTTACATAGCCATGTTAAAAGTGACCCAAAAATGCTGCAAAGGCTTTAAAAAAACGCTTTCATGTGTCTTAAGGACATTTTAATTCATTTCCCCATGAATGTAGGTAGGCCTCACCTTAAACAAACCTCTGGATAGGCCACACCTTATCGTCATCCTGAATTAATCATTTAAAATGCTAGGGACAGATTTATGATAGGTGTATGCCTCTTTTGCGCCACTGTGCGTCACTTTTGTGATGCAGTGGCGGTGCAAAAGATTTGCTATGTGGCGACAAAATTACAAATTGATGCATCTAGGCAGATGTGTCATGCTGTAAAAAAAACGTGCCACATGAAACCGATGCAGCAGTGATGCAAAAGATGGGACATGTTGCAAGACAGGCCTCACTTCATCTCCAACAAGATAAGAAGCTTAGGTATAGATTTATGATGACTGGTGCATCCCCAGGGATGTGCCAGTCATCCTGCGCCGCTGTTCCGCCACCCATGGTGCGCTGCATTTACAATGCGGCGCACCATGGGGCAAAAACAGCACAGATGCGTGACGCATCTGTGCCGTAAAGGTGCCGCATTGCTGGAGCTGCATCGCAAGTGCCATGCAGCTCCAGCAAGGCTTAGGGGTGCCCCATCTCCATTTAATCTGCAACCCTGAGTAGGCCTCACCTTAAACAAACCTCTGGATAGGCCACACCTTATCGTCATCCTGAATCAATCATTTAACATGTTAGGGACAGATTTATGATAGCCGTGTGCCTCTTTTGTGCCGCTGTGCGTCACTTTTGTGACGCAGCCGCGGTGCAAAAGATTTGCTATGTGGCGACATATTTAAAAATTGATGCATCTAGGCAGATGTGTCATGCTGTAAAGTCCTGTGCCACATGAAACCTGCGTCAGTTTTCATATAGGTGTTTTGTTGCAAGGTATGCATTAATTTGCAAGAAAGCCCTGTAAAACTAACACAGTGAAATTTAGAAGATTTCACTGACTTAGCTTTATAGCATTGCTGAATCAAATCATTACGCCTGTTTGAAACAGGCATAAGGAGTGATGCACCATGCAATGTGTGGCTTGCTCCTGTGCATTGCAGTAGACATGTTGCGCTTACGACGTGATTCCTGAAATGTGCTGCTTTTGCGGCACAGATGCGTGACGCATCTGTGCTGTTTTCACTCAATGGTGCTCCACATTTAAAATGCTAGGGACAGATTTATGATAGGTGTATGCCTCTTTTGCGCCACTGTGCGTCACTTTTGTGACGCAGTGGCGGTGCAAAAGATTTGCTATGTGGCGACAAAATTACAAATTGATGCATCTAGGCAGATGTGTCATGCTGTAAAAAAAACGTGCCACATAAAACCGATGCAGCAGTGATGCAAAAGATGCACCATGTTGCAAGACAGGCCTCACTTCATCTCCAACAAGATAAGAAGCTTAGGGATAGATTTATGATGACTGGTGCATCCCCAGGGATGTGCCAGTCATCCTGCGCCGCTGTTCCGCCACCCATGGTGCGCTGCATTTACAATGCGGCGCACCATGGGGCAAAAACAGCACAGATGCGTGACGCATCTGTGCCGTAAAGGTGGCGCATTGCTGGAGCTGCATCGCAAGTGCCATGCAGCTCCAGCAAGGCTCAGGGGTGCCCCATCTCCATTTAATCTGCAACCCTGAGTAGGCCTCACCTTAAACAAACCTCTGGATAGGCCACACCTTATCGTCATCCTGAATCAATCATTTAACATGTTAGGGACAGATTTATGATAGCTGTGTGCCTCTTTTGTGCCGCAGTGCGTCACTTTTGTGACGCAGCGGCGGTGCAAAAGATTTGCTATGTGGCGACATATTTAAAAATTGATGCATCTAGGCAGATGTGTCATGCTGTAAAGTCCTGTGCCACATGAAATCTGCGTCAGTTTTCATATAGGTGTTTTGTTGCAAGGTATGCATTAATTTGCAAGAAAGCCCTGTAAAACTAACACAGTGAAATTTAGAAGATTTCACTGACTCAGCTTTATAGCATTGCTGAATCAAATCATTACGCCTGTTTGAAACAGGCATAAGGAGTGATGCACCATGCGATGTGTGGCTTGCTCCTGTGCATTGCAGTAGACATGTTGCGCTTACGACGTGATTACTGCAATGTGCTGCTTTTGCGGCACAGATGCGTGACGCATCTGTGCTGTTTTCACTCAATGGTGCTCCACATTGTAAATGCGGCACACCATGGGTGGCAGAGCAGCGGTGCACATTAACTGGTGCATCCCTGGGAATGCGTCAGTTAACATAAATCTGCCACTTTACATTTAAGTATGAGCAGGGGACACAGAGTTGGTGAGGCTTATCCAAGGTTAAGAAGAGATGAGTCCTGTTCACTGAAAACTTGGACATAAGTCCTTACCTCCTCAGCATCGCTGGTCATGGCTAAATAATAGCTGCAAAATGTTACTCTTGTTAAAAATTTTACTATTATAGTCTCTAAGATTTGTGCCTTACTCTGCAACATCTCATTGTTGTTCTCTTTCTTTAAAGATAACGACAACATCAACATGAGCGACAATCAGCAATCAGTTGATCTCGACCTCATAATTGAACTCGTAATTGAAACATCAGTGGAAGTAGATCCCTTGGATGATTTAAATCCTGAGGATGAAGAAGAACATGATGAGGATGCAGATTTGTCAGAATTGTATGACATAGGGTGGGAAGCTGACGTGCTTGAGCCTATGGAACTATAAACATTTATTTTTAAAAATGTATAATAAATGAAAAGTAAAAATGTAAACCGTTTCATTTAAAAATAAAGACACCTTCAAAAACAGGTTATGTGTAGTGTTTTCAATAAAATATTAAAATATGCTCATAAAATTAGATCAGATTCACATATAAAACAGCACAGGTAAAATGAATATGAATTCCATTTCTTTTCTGCTATTTCTGTATTCTAAATTTGCCAAGCACTAAAAATGTCAAGTAGTGTGTTAAGTTTTTGATGACTGTTATTGATTTACTGTTTGGTAATAGTGGTTAATAACATTTTACCACAGATTCAACTGCAAATCATTTCAAGATTTCAGCATGCCAACTAAAGAAAGACTTAGAAAGGCTGCAAAACGTCAAAGACAGCAGGTAAATGATATAATGCAGCAGTCCTCTAAGAAAAAAACTTGTCAAGTCACCAAGAAAGCACCGGGTAAGAGCACAAAAACATTTATAAGAAATATTTGTAGTAAAAAAAATATTACTACAGAAAATGTTTCAGTCCAGAAAAAGAGAAGCATTTTAAACGGAAAGGAAAGGCCAATCAAAAATGTTACTGCTAGAGCAAGAGATAACTCTGTGCATGATAGTAGAAGGAAACAACAGTTTAGGGACATTCGTAAACGAATGTTCCGCAACAGGATAATTGGCAATTTGTTAAAAAATATTAAGAAAGGTCAACAGAAAGTGGTTTTTTATAAGAGAAAAAAAAAAGTTGAGAAAGTTATTGATCAGGCATTTGAAATTAAACGTAAGTTATTTATTTTGATAATCAATAGAATTAGGAAGCTAAACAAGGCAATTTATGATTTCAAAAGAAATAGTAGATGGAAGAGAATAGTTAATCGTAGTAATTTTTGTGAAGTTTTTTCCGGAGAATGGATGCATAGTTCAAGTTGTGAGGCATTTTTTAATGAGGAGAGTTATTTCCAGGATAATGATTTGGTGCATGCAGTTGACACCAGTGGTCGAGCTTATGAAGTGAAAGATGGTTGTCCAGTTGAAAAAGAAAAACTTGTGACAACAGAGACAGAAGAGGTGTTAGGTAATGAGGTTTAGGAAGTCCTAAGGGTCCTGTGTACACCTGGAAGTGTAGTAGTATTTGCAGTGTGCGACAGAATTCCATCAATTTGCTTTGTGATTTTGTACGGACATTTAATAAGAAAAGTTTGAAGCAGAAAATGAAGTTGTTGCAAGAATTAGATCCTTGCAGAGTGAGAGAAGTGACAGGTTTGCATGGTCATTCACTGGCTTGTCTTTCCAGGAGAGTATGCCAGAGTGTTTTTCATCATTTCAGGATGCTAGCAGTGCATCATAATAAAGTGAGGAAATTAGTTAGAATGTTGTATTATGCTAAGAGTCCAGCAATTATGCTTAAACAATTATGCGCTGCTCTTTTGCATGGTTCAGAAGTAGATGTGAAGAATATTTGTGCAGAAATTGAGTTTGGTTACTTTGGAAGTAAAGAGGAGAATGTTGAAATTGACCAAGAAGAAGAAGGTAATGTGGAAGATAGTGTACAGGTTTCCAGTACAGATAAATTTCAGAGGGAAATTGCGACGTTTCAGGTGAAATCAAGTGAGAGGCCTAATTTCACTTGTGTGTGTTGTCGACGCACTTATTATAAGAATCAGACTAAGTTAGTGGATTTATATGCAAAAAGTGAAAGGGAAAAATAGTGAATGGAAGGATTTCACAACATATTTGATGGTAGAAAATTGTTTTGATTTGGGATCGGATCAACGTGTGTGTACTTATTGTTGTAGCAAATTAAATCAAAACCAGATGCCTGCTAGAGCAGTTCATAATAATCTGGAATTGGTTGAGATTCCTTCTGAATTGAAGGATTTAAATACTTATGAATCTATTTTGATTCAAAGTATCCATCCCTTTCAGGCTATTGTAAGAATGGGGCCAAAGACAGGGAAATTGCCTCCATCAGATTTACAGAGAGGATTAAAGGGAAGAGTTGTTTATTTGCCTCTAGATTTGAAGAAAAACATTAACACAATTGGAGTAGAAAAAGTGGAAGAGGAACCTCTGGTTATCTTAGTTAATGGGGTTCCGACAAAGTATAAGAAAATATGGCAAGATTTAGTGGATGTTAGGAAAGTCAAAAAGGCAACATTGTATTTGAAAAAAAATAATAAGTACTATAAGAATGTTTATGTTGCAGAAGAGGAAGTAAGTGAGGAAGAGGATAGCGATTTGTGTGCTGGTCAAATTGAGAAAGTAGAACCCTCTACTAGTGAAGAAATATATGAACATTATAGTGTTCATCCTTTGCATTCCAAGGAAGTCATGGGGAATGCTATTGAGTTGTTTCAAATGAAACAAGCCAAAGGGAGTCCCATTAGTGTTTGGGAGGAAAGTTTGGAAGCTCGGTGTTTCCCACAGCTTTTTCCAACAGGTCAGGGAGGAAGATATGATGAGCGACCTCATCAAATTCCTGCTTCTGAATACCGGACTTTGCGATTGTATGCAGGAGATGCTAGGTTTCGACAATGTATTCCCTATTTGTTTCATCTCCTGTTTGAAAGCGATCTGTCTGGACTGTCATATGCAGTGAACCACATCTTGAAAAGTGGTATACACATGCAAAACATCTCGGCAAGTGACTTTATGGATAAAGTCAATGTCCAAGACAGTATTTTAGATTCTCACCTGATTAATCTCATGGCGTGTCAGCGTGGTACTAATGAGTACTGGTACCGTCGTCATGGTGATTTAAAATGTATGCTGAGGAACTTAGGAACTCCCATATGGTTCCTCACTCTGAGCTGTGCCGAGTATGGCTGGGAAGACTTACTTGAATTTCTACGAGAGGCAAATGGAAACATCGAAAACATCGAATTCAAGACACCCGGAGAACTGTGCTCTTTGGATCCAGTCAATGTATGCCGGTACTTCAATCATAGATTTGAAGCTATGATGTCTTTCATCATGAATAAGAAGAATCCACCTCTTGGAGAGGTGTTGGATTTCTTCTGGAGAAAGGAGTACCAAGCAAGAGGTGCTCCTCACATACATATGCTGTTGTGGATCAAGGATGCACCTAAATTTGGAACAGATCCAGAAGACTCAGTGATGAGTTTCATACAACAGTATTCTACGTGTGCTGTTCCAAACGCAAAGGAGAAGAAAAGCCTAAGAGAAAAAGTTCTACGTTTCCAAAGCCATCGTTGTGGAAAGTACTGTCGTCGTAAATTCCGAAACAAGGACAAGTTCTACACCAAATGTCGTTTCGGCTTTCCACGACCGGTGATTTCTAAAGGAAGAGTAAACAGTTTGATGTCTTCGCTGCGACATAATGTGATGAAGAAATCACCTAAAAACACATACAATTTGAAGAGGAACGAAGAGTCCAAGTACATCAACGACTACAACACGGTGATTTTGTCCATGTGGAATGCTAACATGGATATACAGTTTGTGGCTGATAACTGTATGGCTGTGGCTCGGTATGTGACATCTTACATCACCAAAAAAGAGAAGACAGAATTGAAGGATATGTGGGAGGACATTTCCCATGAAAAGAGCCTCAGCAAGAACTTGTACAGTTTCAGTCTGAAGATGTTGTCGCATCGAGAAATCGGAGCTTACGAATGTTCTGACCGGTTGTCTTCAGCAAGTCTCTATGCCAAATCCAGGAGTATCGTTTGGGCGAGTCTTGGTCTTGCTGCAACGCGTAATCGAGTTCTGAAACCTGTGCGGGAAATTGAGTATTTGGCGGAAAAGGAGCCAAACAGTACCGACATTTTGAAGACCAACATGTTGGATACATATTATCCAAATCGAAGCAGTCACCTCGAGAATGTTTGTCTGTATGAGGTTGTTCAAAATTACATATTCAAGAGGAATATCAAAGAAGATACTGAGAAAGGAGTGTATGCTGTAATTGGAAGTGAGGGATGTCTGGTCAAGCAAAGAAAATGCCACTTGGTAAACCATCGAAAATTGAGTGGCGAATCGCCTGAAAAAAAGGAGTTTTTCTATTTAGCACTTTTACAACTTTTCAAGCCTTGGCGTGCAGAAGAGGAACTGCTTGGAGATTTCCTCTGTTACGAAGACTCTTTCACTGCCGCCAAGGAAACCATAGAATGTCCTGCTTTTCCCAAATATGTAGAAATGTTGAATGTGGAAATCGAGCAGGAAGCAACGATTGCAGCCGAGATTGCCAGAGACAGTTCTCAGGACAGTCAGAGTTCTGCTTCATTGAGTCAGGATCCACTAGGAGGACCTGTTATCGAAAATGAAGCTGCCACTGCTATGAATGAAGTGGAAAGAGCCATGGCACATGCTCAGGAGGATGCGGTTAATTTAGAAGAGTTGGAAAGACAACTCAACGTTGAGCAGAGGAAAATATATGACGAAGTTACCATGCAAATTGATCATGGATTAAGTCATGAGAAGAAAGAGTGCTCATGTACGTCGTTGAAGCCTGTCCGACTCTACGTGAGTGGAGAAGCGGGAACTGGAAAAAGTTTCCTTATTAAAGCAATTTCATGTTATTTGCAGGAAAGGACTGAGTCATCGCTGTCTTGTGTTGTCACCGCTCCAACTGGACTGGCAGCACATAACATTAAAGGGATTACTTTACATCGTTTACTGATGCTGCCAGTGGAGCATGACAACAAATTACAATATCACAAGCTATCTGGAGATGCTTGTTGTGAAGTTTCAAGAATCTTGAGGAAAATGAAAGTTCTTATCATTGACGAAGTAAGCATGGTTTCCAATGTCATGCTTGCCTTTGTGCATTTGAGAATGCAAGAAGTTCTCAAAACAGAGTATGATGTGTTATTTGGTGGCAAACACATCATTGTTTTCGGAGATCTTCTGCAGCTGACACCAGTGAAAGGGCAACCTGTGTTCAAAATGCTCACGCATGAAGATACCAGGAAGTGCCTAGGGAGCATTGGCAACGTCAATATATGGTTAAACTTCAATTATGCTGAAATGCATGAAAATATGCTTCAGGCAAAGGATGAAGTTTACAAGAATATCCTACAAGATGTTAGAATTGGAAAAGTGACCGAGCATGGGAAAGAAGCTTTACATGCACGATTACTGTCAAATTTATATCCAGAACAAGATGTTGTGCCTGAGAATATTTTTCAGAAAATTACTGAGAAGAAATCTGGAATATGTTTGATGCCAACTCTTGCAGAATGTGCCATCTTCAACAACAAAATGTTGCATTTAGAAAAGCAAGAGATTGTGAAACTGGAAGCTATTGACAGAGTAGAGCATATGGGATCAATAATTATTTTGTCTGAGAATTTGAAATCAAAATTGGATTCATTAGAGAAGACTATATCTAAAACTGCAGGTTTTGAAAAGAGTCTGAATGTGTGCTTGAACTGCCGTATAATTTTAAGAAGGAATTTACATGTTGAAAGAGGTCTGGTAAATGGATCAATGGGTAATGTTGTTGATTTTGTGAAATACAGAAATAGAGATGGAATTGAATTTTTAAAAATTAAATTTGATGGCATTGAGGAAGTACAGCTAATTGGTCGTTGTTCTGCTAGATTTTTGCTTGTAAAAGACTTATATGTTCGCCGTAAGCAGTTTCCTGTTTGCTTGGCATATGCGGTGACAATCCATAAATCGCAAGGTTTAAGTGTAGACAGTGCATTGGTGAATATTGGCAGTTCTGTGTTCAAGGAGTGTATGGCATATGTGGCATTGTCAAGAGTTAGAACTTTATTGGGATTGTACTTGATTGAGTGTAATGTCACAAACATTTGTGCGGATCTAGATTGTGTTAAGGAATACAATAGGTTGAGAAGAGAGTATGCGCCACATTTGCCTCAATATCCTTTGTTTGAGAAACGTGTGGTAGGCCGGAAACGAAGAAATGTGACCAATACTGGGGAGGTTGTAGCAAAAAGATGAAAAGTCGATTAACCTGAAATTATAAGCAGAAACAAAAAGGATTCTGTTGAAGATGTTGTTGGTTTTCAATTTGAAAACACTTCTGGTGTCAACTGCTATGCTAATGTAGTGGTTAATGTTTTGTTTTCTCTAGAAAATGTAAAAGAAGAGATTGTGGTCAATTCTGATCAAAGATTATGCAGTTTGTTAAATTCTGTGTTAGAGAAATGTAGCACTGATAGAACAAAAATAGAAAGTGTGTCTGAAATTCGAAATCTGTTAGACAGATGTTCAGGCCAAACACAATTCTCTCAAAATATTCAGCAAGATTGTCAGGAGTTTTTATTGTATATGCTTGATGTATTGCATGCTGAAGGTGTAGATGTAGATCACCTGTTTGGGCTTTCTTATCAATGGCAGCATGACTGCAAGAACTGTAGGGTATCAAGTACTACTAGTGTAGACTCAGAAAGATTTATATATTTAACTTTGCCAGACAGTAAATCAGTCTCCTTTAATAAGCTAGTAAAAGCAGCTGATCACAACATGGAATGTAGCCAATGTAAATCTGAAATGATGTCAACCTTATTTATACGAACATATGGCCAGTATGTCATTTTAATGTTCCAACGATGTAGGTCTGATGGAACAAAATTGACAACTTTAATTAAAAATTTTGTGGCTTCACAGTTGTCAATATCAGGAAGGACTTTTGTAACTGTAGCAATTATATATCATGACGGTCCTTCAATAACATCAGGACATTACACAGCTTATTTAAAGTCTAGAAATGGCTGGTCATTCTGCAACGATTCTGTTTTAATTTAAAAAAAAAAAATTGCCGTATGACCTTAAAAATTCTTACCTGGTGTTTTTAAAACCAAAATTTTAGGGAAAGAATCTCGGGATGTGCTCTGAGGAATTTCAAGAAGTTCTAATGGCTCCTACACGATTTGGCCTTGAGGATAAGTGTAGTACAGAGACATAACTTCTTACCATAACACTGGACGTCATGGAAAAATAAGTGCACTTTGAATGAGTTCAGAAAAACTATTTCTTTTTATAAGCTAATTCAAGCAGCCAATCAAAACATGGAGTAGAGGGAATGTAAGTCTGCAATGCTGTCTACTGTTTTATATTGCTTTGTGATTAAAAGTGATGTAGAGAATTAAATAATTGTAGTAGTCATAGAGGTAGTGTAAGTCTGCTTCATAGTAAGCAGTATCAGTGTCATAGGAAATGTAGAACATGAGTGAGCAAGAAGGGTAAGATATTAGTAGTCCAGGATTGTGAAAATGATCTTCAACATTTTAATTCGGAAAGTTGCGGAAATACAACATGACGGGATTGGCTTACAAGAATTCCAAGAGTTATAAATGGCTCTGACATGATTTGGCCTTGTGGAAACGTGTGGTAGAGAGCGAGAAGTCATTTATTGTATGTAACATATTTTTCAAAACGATGGAGGTTTTCTTTCAGAAAGTGGCGGGCTGAAAGTAATAACAGCACAACAGAGTGTAAGCTGTTCATAGGACATCCTTCGACGTCATGGATAGTAAGTTAACTTTAAGGAGTTCTGAATTCTGATTTGTTATGTTGTATGGGTTTTTTAAACACAATCATTTTGATTGTGTTTTTTTTTCCCCGCTGTTATATGATGAATACCTTCAAGTCACTGTTTTTAGTGAAATTTGATACATTCTGAGAACAGCAAAAATAAACCATTTAACATGTATAATTAATTCTGTACTGTTTGCATTTATGATGTACATGTAGAACTGTGTAGGAGGCATGGAGAAGGTGAGGCTTCTGTAAGTGTCAAAGTTGTTGCATACAGTGCTGCACTTCTGGGTACTGTTTCATATGCTGGACTACATCTGCACTATGAGATACCTAAGCAAAGGCAACACAGGTGATGTGATTGTGAAATGAGGAAAAGAAACTCCACATTTTTCAATTACATCACCTGTGTTTCGTAAGTTTACGAATGACATTGTGCAGATGAAGTTTAGGTCTGTCCACGGACACAAAAGAGGTCTGGCCCTTGTTCAAGAGTGAAGTGGATATGACTTACTTCATTGGTAGGCCTTCACATGTATTATCTCCTCTGTATTCTTCAACAAGCATAAATTTGATATGCAATCCTGAGTAGGCCTCACCTTAAACAAACCTCTGGAGAGGCCACACCTTATCGTCATCCTGAATCAATCATTTCAAATGTTAGGGACAGATTTATGATAGGTGTATGCCTCTTTTGCACCACTGTGCGTCACTTTTGTGATGCAGCGGCGGTGCAAAAGATTTGCTATGAGGTGACAAAATTACAAATTGATGCATCTAGGCAGATGTGTCATGCTGTAAAAAACCCGTGCCACATGAAACCGATGCAGCAGTGATGCAAAAGATGCACCATGTTGCAAGACAGGCCTGACTTCATCTCCAACAAGATAAGAAGCTAAGTCTTCTGTAAATGTCAAAATTGTTGTATATACTGCTCAACTTCTATGTACTCTTTGATATGCTAGACTCCATCTGCACTATGAGATACCTAACCAAAGGCAACACAGGTGATGTGATTGTGAAATGAGGAAAAGAAACTCCACATTTTTCAATTACATCACCAGTGTTTCCTAAGTTTACGAATGACATTGTGCAGATGAAATTTAGGTCTGTCCACGGACACAGAAGAGGTCTGGCCTTTGTTCAAGAGTGAAGTGGACATGACTTACTTCATTGGTAGGCCTTCACATGTATTATGTCCTCTGTTCTCTTCAACAACTCGAAATTTCATTTGGAACCCTGAGTAGGCCTCACCTCAAACAAACCTCTGGATAGGACACATCTTATTGGCATCCTGAAACAATCATTTAAAATGTTAGTGTCTTGCGACACTTTTGTGAGACAACAGCAGTGCAAAAGATGCACCATGTTTTAAGATAGGCTTCACTTCATCTGCATCAAGATACTGTTAGTTTAAAATGTATATCTTTAGGACTGTGTAGGGGGCCTGGAGAAGCAGAAGCTTCTGTAAGTGTCAAAGTTGTTGAAAAACTGTTTGTCCTTCAATCTTTTCCCTTGTCTTTTCTAATTTTTAAATACATGTTTTAATATTTTTCAAATGTTTGTTCTCTCTTTCACAGATTGAAAGTATAAAAATAAAAAGTGAGTAAGTTAATGACAATTATAAGGTAAATGTTTTGTTCTCTTTTTGTTACATTTCTATCACATTCACCTACTATTAGTTTCACAGCTTCATTTCTTTAACCCTCATTTTCCTGCCTTTGCTACTTTCCTCATTCCTTTCTCTATTACCTACTTACTCAACTCCTTCCACTCTTTTTCTCAGTCCCTCTCTTCTCATAGTTCCTCACTCTTGTTCACTCACTCCGTCTCTATTACTCTTAGTGTCTTTGACTGATCACTCTTTCACTACTTGTTCATAATGCTTTCTCTGTGTAGTTGAAGCACACTAAGGGGCATATTATGAACACAGCCAATAAAATTATTGCTGTTTTTATTGGCAGAAAACTGCTGCAAAAGTGGTTTTAGCGGCAGTTTTCTGCCGCAAAAGCGGCTTTAGCGACACATTTCTGCCGATAAAAGCTGCAAAACTTTTATTGGCTATGTTGATGATATGGCTCTATGTTATTTACATTTCTTTGCTGTTTCAATTATTCTTTTTCTGTTATTTTTTCTTTTCTGTTTTCTGTTTTTTCTCTCTGTTATTCCACATGTTTTAATCTTATTTTGAACATTCACTCACATTCTCCAAGAAACTCGTCTTTGTTATTGTTCTACTCTCTTTTTTTTCTTTCACTTCCTTTTTTATTTTGTTTTTCACAATTATTACCCTCTTCCATCTTTTCTTCGGTAAATAGATCTATTAAACAGTATCTCTGGTTTAATCCCTATAGCTGTCTTTCTTTTAACATTACTCTCTGTTTACTTCCCTTATACTAACTCTTCTTTTTATTAAAAAAAAATTTTTTTGGTTCGCTCCCGGTTCGCGAACCGGGAAGCGAACGGGGAAGCGAACCAAAAGAAATAGAGCTTGCCAGAGTGCTAAACATTCTAGCAATTTTTTTTGAAAGGGGAGGTAGTTCTGAAAAGAACTTTTTTTAATGTTTTTGTTGTTTTATATATTTTTTTTTTTTCTGAACATTTTTTGGGTTTTTTTGTATTTTTTTAACAGTTTTATGTTTTTTTTGGTTTTTGATGGAGGGGAAACAACAAAAAACAGGCATTGGAAAGGGCTCAACAGGAGCAAAAAAAAAATACTGTCTGCGGCGTTTAGGGCAATTGTGATTTTCATAAGCTCGGTTGATTAAGGTAATACTCATATTACCACAAGACAATAATGCACCACAATACAAGCAGGTAAACTTCATATGGACAAAGTTGTCCTGAATGTTTGGCACGGTTTCCCGTGCCTCTGCTGGTGTCAAAGATATCTGTGATGATGACCTGGCCACAGGAGTTGTTGGGTTGTCCTGCTGGTCACGTATCTCTGCCCGGCTGTAGTTTAAAGGATGCCACCTGCTCATATGACGATGCATGGTGTAGTTACCGAAGCTGTATTTTTTTAAGGTGCCTCTAGATAACTTCTCCTTACATATGAGGCAGGTGACATATCTGGCATTTACTTTCTTCTGCCCTTCAGGGATCGAAAAAAACTGCCAAATAAAACTGGTTTTCCGATGAGAAACCCGGGGCTGCTCTTCTAAAAACTGTGGTCCTTCTGTCTCCTCGTCCTCTTGCTCATCCTCTTCCTCCTCTGTGTTGCTGATGAACTGGGGAGGTGGTCCTCTCTTCCCATGAGGAGGTGGTGGTGGTGGTGGGGGTCCACCAGCTGAAGCTACCAATGAAGCCATTGCTGAACTATCAAAAAAGGTCTTCCTCTCACAAAGATGAAAGTCAGAGTGAGGAAAGAAGGAGGGGTTTTCATCATTTGGGAAAAACAATAGTTCTAAACCAATGAAAAGTGTTATTTTTAGGTCACCTGACCTAGCCTTACATCATTATGAAACCAAAAGTGAAATGAACCAATGAAAAGTTTTATTAACAAGTCACATGACCTGTTACGCTTACGTTACGCGCAGCGGAACGCGCCCCGGATCGCTTCTGGGTCGCTGCGCTTCGCGCCTCGGTTCGCGCTCCGGAGCACTTCCGGGTGCGCTAAGGCGGCGCGTCATAAGACGCATTACGCGGCAACGCGATACGTCGCGCTTTCGCGACGCGCCCCTGATCGCTTCCGGGGGAGCTGCGCTTCGCGTCTCAGTTCGCGTACCGGAGCACTTCCGGGTGCGCTAACGCGGCGCGTCATAAGACGCATTACGCGACAACGAGATACGTCGCGCTTCCGCGACGCGTCACGATGTTGATTTCTAACGCGGCAGTTGCGCAAACGGAACGTTTACCGGTTCGCGGACCGGGTCACGGCATCAAATTGAGCTAACGGGAAGCTTCCCGGTTCGCGAACCGGGAGCGAAGAAAAAAAAATATTAAAATTTTTTTTTATTAATAAACATATAACATATATTTTTGGATTTAAAGAAGAATACATTTTACAGCTACAGATATTAGCTTTTAAAAAACCAATGAAATTCACTGAAAAAACCATAGGTTATAGATCATATATAGTTAGGAATTAGCATTTACAAAACCTTGAAAAATCACTGAAAAAACCATAGGTTATAGACCATATATAGTTAGGAATTAGCATTTAAAAAATCTTATTTTACTCACACAAAACCATTGAAATTCCATATATAGTTAGTTGTACTAACTATATATCGCGCACCCGCAATCCACTGCTGATCATGTCACATATTACATCATTCATGACATGGTCAGTGACATCACTGATGACATCACTGATGACATCTCAAATGACATCACTGATGACATCTCAAATGACATCACTGATGACATCACTGATGACTACATCCAGTGACTGTATAATTCTGTCAAGTTAAAATATGTCTTACATATTGAAGAATGAGTGGATGTATAAGTGTCTTGATGAAGGATTTAGTAGGGGCATGACTGACTGTATGAGTGACTGATTAAATGTGTCTCACTGAGTGCATGGGTTAGTGACTAAACTGTCTTAATTTGTGCATCATTATGTCTGTTGTTCTGTAAACTGCTGCATGTGTTGATCAGTAGCTATATGATTAACTATATGGGTTATTGATTGGTTGCCCAAGCATTTGTATGGGAGACTCAGTGTGTGTGTGGGTGGCTGGGAGGTGTATGACTCTCTGCATAGATGTGTGAGCAGTTGATTCACTAGATGTATGGGTTCAAAAGTGCATGTGGAAACAGCTGTATGGGCGGTTGACTGTGTGCATGAGTGTATTGGTGAGTGAATGGATATCTCAGTGCTACATGTCAAAGTAAGTACATATGTAAAATACAGTACATGTGAGAGTTGACATATATAAATAACTGTGCATAAGAGCCAGTGAATGTGTGAGTGGCTGTATGGATCATTGTGAATTTGTATCCAGGATTGTATAAGTGAGTAAATATGTTTTAGTATATGTTTGAATAAGTAAGGTGTGTATAACTGTATAGTTGAGGAAATGGAGGTGTGATTGATTCTTTGCATGACTGACTAAGTGTCTCAGTAACTCCATGGATGAGTGACAGTCTGTGAGTGTCTGTTTACACTGAGTGTATCTAAGGTTATATTAGAGTCTGAAGAGGTTCATCGTATTATCACATGAATGATGTCATCAGTGATGTGATCAGTAATGTCAAATGAGATGTCATCAGTGATGTCATCAGTGATGTCATTTGAGATGTCATCAGTGATGTCATTTGAGATGTCATCAGTGATGTCATCAGTGATGTCATTTGAGATGTCATCAGTGATGTCATCAGTGATGTCACTGACCATGTCATGAATGATGTAATATGTGACATGATCAGCAGTGGATTGCGGGTGCGCGATATATAGTTAGTACAACTAACTATATATGGAATTTCAATGGTTTTGTGTGAGTAAAATAAGGTTTTTTAAATGCTAATTCCTAACTATATATGGTCTATAACCTATGGTTTTTTCAGTGAATATATATATATATATATATATATATATATATATAGAAAAACAGTCTTAGTCACGTCCGGTGATGACGGAACCAAAAGGTCAAGACCTCAACAGCCTCACGCCCAGCATAAGAAAATAGCCTCAAAATGAACAGGAATCCGAAAATGGATAGCAGGGAAGACGTTTAATTACATAAAGATGACGCGTTTCGCTCTACACGAGAGCTTGTTCACACAGCGCGTCAGGAACAAAGCAAATAAATAGCAACAATCAACAAAGGACAGTCAAAAGTGAACAATAGTGAACGCCTACTCACTATAGTAAAAATAGTGAAAATACTACATAACTAACCGTAATGTGAAAAATAATGCCGTATAAACCAAAGAAACATGTGAAGCAATTCATAAATTCAAATTCGTTCATCACACAATATTGTGCTCAATGAAACTGACAGAAATAATTTCTGAATGAAAACAGTGAGAAATCAACACATGGAAATTATGCAGTGTAAGTAAAGCATGTAAAACCACTAACAAAATATGCGTGGAAGTTCTGCAATTCACTCAGACAAATAATGACATAGTGCCATAAAAAACACAGAAAGCATGACTATATACAACGTTGCAACAACTGCCATGTGATGAAAAGGATGGTAATGTGATGAACGATATGATGAAATCAATTGCCATAATGGCCATGAACATTGCTATTTACAATATATATACACAATCAATGGTAATCGAGAAGAAAAAGTAAAAGTAGATTGAACGTAAAATTCAAATAGTGAGAAAAAGCAAATAATGAAAAAAATGAAAAAGGGAATTAGAATAAGAGAAAAGATAAGAGAGCCACAGCTGCTAAGCAAAATAGAGATGACAGGAAAGTATATATACAATTCATATAAACCTGAGATCTGGTGTACCACAATTACCTAACCAAACATATGATTATAATGAAGTAGGGTATAAACCAGCAAAGAATATATATACAAACTGGAGACAACCAAGCGGCCAACTGAGAAGTGAAAACCTAAATCTCATCAAGAGAATCCATAGACAACAGAATCATAGAGATACATCAAAAGTATATAATATATATATATATATATATATATATATATATATATATATATATATATATATATATATTACCTACTGGCGGTCGCCAGTAGGTATATATAGTTAGGATTTTTTTCCTATGGGATTTTTGAAAATTCTATGTCGAATAACTTTGGCGTTTGAGGACGGAATTGGCTGAAAATTTCAGGAAAATGGAACATTTTGTTTCTGAGCAGCCCCTGAAAATTTGGGGGGGTTTCGTCAAGCGGGGGCCGAGAAAAAAGGGGGGTCCCAAAACGTGTTTTTAACATTGAGTTTTCCATAGGGCGGTTGGACTCACTTTTAGCTCGAACGGCTGAATGGATTTCCATGAAACTTGGCAAAATTGTAGGGACTGGTAGCCCGATGTGCCTTTGCTATGTCTCAAGATATATGCTCCAGTGGTTTTTACGAAAATTAACTTTGAAAAATATATATTGGGCTACATTGGGCTATATATATGTTAGAGCCCAAATGTAGCCCAATGTAGCCCAATGAAGCCCAATGAAGCCCAATGTAGCCCAAAGATGGCCACCAGAGACAAAAAAAAACAAATGTAGCCCAAATATCAGCCAGATGTAGCCCAACTATAGCCCAGTGACAGAATGGCCGAGAGTGTTCTAAAGAACAACTAGAGCGCTAACAGTCTTACTTATGACAAAAGTATGGCACACCTGAAGTCATCTTGATTGGAATAAAGTGTTAACACTTAAAACATTGAATTTGCAAAGGAACAAAATGAGGGGGTTCATATTGCCATAGAAATTATGATTAGTGCTGAAGAAAGAAAAATTAGGGCACATTTTGAGTGACTTCTCAAATCCTCTTATATTTCATTAAAAAAATTCTGATATGCAGTCTCCCAAGATGGCCACCAGAGACAAAAGAGCCCAAATGTAGCCCAAATATCAGCCAGATGTAGCCCAACTATAGCCCAATGCCAGAATGTCCCAGAGTGTTCTAAAGAACAGCTAGAACGCTAACAGTCTTACTTATGACAAAAGTATGGCACACCTGAAGTCATCTTGATTGGAATAAAGTGGTAACACTTAATACATTTAATTTGAAAAGGAACAAAATAAGGGGTTTCATTTTGCCATAGAAATGTATATATATATATATATATATATATATATATATATATATATATATATATATACATATATAACCTACTGGCGGTCGCCAGTAGGTATATATAGTCAGGATTTTTTTGAATAGGGATTTCTGAAAATTCTATGTTGAATAACTTTGGCGTTGATGGACGGAATTGTCTGAAATGTTCAGGAAAATGGCACATTTTGTTTCTTAGCGTCCCTTGAAAGTTTGGGGGGGTTTCGTCAAGCGGGGGTCGAGAAAAAAGGGGGGTCCCAAAACGTGTTTTTAACATTGAGTTTTCCATAGGGCGGTTGGACTCACTTTTAGCTCGAACAGCTGAATGGATTTCTATGAAACTTGGCAAAATTGTAGAGACTGTTTGCCCGATGTGCCTTTGCTAGGTCTCAAGATATGTGCTCCAGTGGATTTTGAGAAATTAACGTTAAAAAAAAATATATATCTGTGACAGCGTCCCGGTTAGCGCCCCGGTTCGCGTACCAGACGCGTAACGGAACTTCGCGAGGAGAAGCGGATTGGCTCTCCGGTGACTGTCAACATTCTAAACAGTCCGGAGCGGCCGCCATCTTGTCTCTCGGTAGGATCGAGAGACAAGAGGGGGAAATAAACGAAGGGGGAAAAGAATGAAAGGGGGCAAGGTAGACCCCTCCTGACCCCCTAGGATTGATGTGGGGGCTATTAAAGGGCCCGGTGGGGCAAAAAAGTAAAATAAATTTTTTTTCGATTTTTCGTGGTGGAAGCGTTACCCGGTACACGAACCGGGTAGCTCACCGGTAGCGTAACGGGAGTCCGCCATCTTGTGTTTCGGACGAATTTAGTCACAAGATGGAGGATAAACAATGTTGGGAATGGGTATAAGGGGGCACGGGAGACATATCCTGAACCCCTAGGTTTTCTGAGGGTGGCTGAGGAGGCCCATATATGTAAAAAAAAAATTTAAAAAAAATCATATTTTCGCACGGTTAGCGCCCGGTCCGCGCACCGGGTAGCATTCCGGAAAGCGTAACAAGGGGAAAACCAAGGGAAATATTAAAACAATATTTTAGAGTGCTTTGAGGTAGGGTAGCTCTGAATAGAGCTGTTGTGTTGTGTGGGTGATGTAAGTACCAACATGTAGGTACCAATGAAGAGTCTAAAATTCAATGTACACCGTCTCCTCTGTAGATATTTTGTATGTTCTAATATGGGTTATTTAAATGTAAAGGTGTGGAAAAGCACTTCATGCTTTAAAGCAATTGTATTTTTGAACTGATTGTTCTTTCCTCTTAGTCCTCCTCTTTGTTTTTTTTTCCCCACACTCTTCTTCAGCATGATAGTTGATAAATTCGTTCCCTCAAAAAATTTATATACATAAAAAAATTATATTAAATACATATAAAATATATTTTTCCTTTAATAGAAGAATACATTTTACAGCTTTTGATATTTGCTATTAAAAAACCATTGAAATTCACTGAAAAAACCATAGGTTATAGACCATATATAGTTAGGAATTAGCATTTACAAAACCTTGAAAATTCACTGAAAAAACCATAGGTTATAGACCATATATAGTTAGGAATAAGCATTTACAAAACCTTATTTTACTCACACAAAACCATTGAAATTCGCATATATAGTTAGTTGCACTAACTATATATCGCGCACCCGCAATCCACTGCTGATCATGTCACATATTACATCATTCATGACATGGTCAGTGACATCACTGATGACATCACTGATGACATCTCAAATGACATCACTGATGACATCACTGATGAAAACATCCAGTGACTGTATGTTTCTGTAAAGTTAAAATATGTCTTACATATTGAAGAATGAGTGGATGTATAAGTGTCTGGATGAAGGATTTAGTAGGTGCATGACTGACTGTATGAGTGAGTGATTAAATGTGTCTCACTGAGTGCATGGTTTAGTGACTAAACTGTCTTAATTTGTGCATCATTATGTCTGTTGTTCTGTAAACTGCTGCATGTTTTGATCAGTAGCTATATGAGTAAGTATATGGGTTATTGATTGGTTGCCCAAGTATTTGTATGGGAGACTGAGTGTGTGTGTGGGTGGCTGGGAGGTGTATGACTCTGTGCATAGATGTGTGAGCAGTTGATTCACTAAATGTATGGGTTCAAAAGTGCATGTGGAAACAGCTGTATGGGCGGTTGACTGTGTGCATGAGTGTATTGGTGAGTGAATGGATATCTCAGTGCTACATGTCAAAGTAAGTACATATGTAAAACACAGTACATCTGAGAGTTGACATATATAAATAACTGTGCATAAGAGCCAGTGAATGTGCGAGTGGCTGTATGGATCATTGTGAACTTGTATCAGGGATTGTATAAGAGAGTAAATATGTGTTAGTATATGTTTGAATAAGTAAGGTGTGTATAACTGTATAGTTGAGGAAATGGAGGTGTGATTGATTCTTTGCATGACTGACTAGGTGTGTGAGTAACTCCATGGATGAGTGACAGTCTGTGAGTGTCTGTTTACACTGAGTGTATCTAAGGTTATATTAGAGTCTGAAGAGGTTCATCGTATTATCACATGAATGATGTCATCAGTGATGTGATCAGTAATGTCAAATGAGATGTCATCAGTGATGTCATCAGTGATGTCATCTGAGATGTCATCAGTGATGTCATCAGTGATGTCATCAGTGATGTAATTTGAGATGTCATCAGTGATGTCATCAGTGATGTCATTTGAGATGTCATCAGTGATGTCATCAGTGATGTCATCAGTGATGTCATTTGAGATGTCATCAGTGATGTCATCAGTGATGTCACTGACCATGTCATGAATGATGTAATATGTGACATGATCAGCAGTGGATTGCGGGTGCGCGATATATAGTTAGTGCAACTAACTATATATGCGAATTTCAATGGTTTTGTGTGAGTAAAATAAGGTTTTGTAGATGCTTATTCCTAACTATATATGGTCTATAACCTATGGTTTTTTCAGTGAATATATATATATATATATATTACCTACTGGCGGTCGCCAGTACGTAGATATAGTATTTTCCATAGGAAATCCGCAACATTCTATTTGGAATAACTTTAGCGCCAGTTGCCAAATCTTCGCAAAATTTTCAAAACTAATGGCCAGGTCCGCTCCGCTCCAATCCTGAAAGTCTCCGGGGGGTCGAGAAAAAAGGGGGGTCCCAAAACGTGTTTTCCCCATGCAAATTTCTATAGGGACCTTTAGCCGCAGCTACAGCCCGAACTGCTGAACGGAATTACACCAAATTTGGCAAAGAGGTAGTCCTCAGTTCAGACTCATGCCTTTTGCTTAAATGGTGTCAATCTGTTCAGTAGTTTTTTAGATATTAAAGGAAAGAAGTACATATATATCTGGGCGGAGCCTAATGACACATCTCATTGTGAGATCTGATTGGCTGTCAGCACTTCATCCAAGAAGTGTTGGCAGGCATCTTGGGACTAATATACTTGAGAGTACCTCATTAAAAAGCATTGTAGTTAATAGAAGGTTTTAAGACTTTAGTTACATTATAAATCATTTGTTGATGGTACCATACTCATTTTAGGAATTGTGGTGTGTTCTAAGGTGATTTTACCATGTGAGAAAGCCTTCTGCTGGGATATCATGAATTATGTTTGAGAGAAAACTGTTTTCTCATGCTTGTCCCATAGAGGTTTGGAAGGTGCTCCAGAAGGTAAAGTGAGAAATCTTTCTCAGTCATGTGAGAATGAAGTCTGACATTCTCAGTAAAACATGTACATCCAACAAGGGCAGAGACTGTCATTTGATTCCTTTGTGTTCTACTGCAGCTTCCCAGAGTGTTCTAAAGTACAACTAGAGCGCTAACAGCCTTACTATTGCCAAAATTATGGACACCTGAAGCCATCTTGATTGGAATAAACTGGTAACACTTAAAACATAATTTAAAAAGGAACAGCATAATGGGGTTTATTTTGTCATAGAAATTATGGTTAGTGCTGTAGAAAGAAAAATTAGGACATGTTTTAAGTGAGATCTCAAATATCTTCCTGTTATATTTCAACAGGAGCAGCCTGTCAGTTGATTGCTTTGTGTTCTACTGCTGCTTCACAGAGTGTTCTAAAGAACAACTAGAGCGCTAACAGTCTTACTTATGACAAAATTATAGCACACCTGAAGCCATCTTGATTGGAATAAACTGGTAAGACTTAAAACATTTAATTTAAAAAGGAGCACAATAAGGGGGTTTATTTTGTCATAGAAAATATGGTTAGTGCTGTAGAGAGAAAAATTATGACATGTTTTAAGTGAGATCTCAAATATCTTCCTGTTATATTTCAACAGGAACAGCCTGTCAGTTGATTGCTTTGTGTTCTACTGCTGCTTCCCAGACTGTTCTAAAGAACAACTAGAGCGCTAACATCCTTACTAATGACAGCATTATGGCATACCTGAAGCCATCTTGATTGGAATAAACTCGTAACACTTAAAACATTTAATTTAAAAAGGAACAAAATTAGGGGGTTCATTTTGTCATAAAAATTATGGTTAGTGTTGTAGAAAGAAAAATTAGGGCATGTTTTAAGAGAGATTATTTAAATTGAAAATTCTGACATGCAGACTGAATAATCACTTTCAATACCAGCAGTAAACTTCCAGTTAACTCCCTGGTGAGAACTACCCCCTACACTACTCAACCACCACTGCACTACCCTAAAACACTAACCCCAGCATAATCCCCTACCCTACACAAAGACCACTGAACTATCCTCAATCCTAAAATACTATACCCTACAGTAGACAAACACCACTGCACTACCCTAAAACAACCCCAGCACGAACCCTACACTACCCAAACACCACTGCACTACCCTAAACCCTAAATCACTACCCCCTGCACGACCCCCTACATTACCCATTCACCATTGCACTACCCTAAAACACTAGCCCCAGCATGACCCCCTACACTACACAAACACTGTACTACCCTAAACCCTAAAATACTACCCCCAGCACGAACCCGCAAACACTACACAAACACCACTGCACTACCCTAAACCCTAAATCTATCCCCAGCACGACCCCCTACCTTACCCAAACATCACTGCACTACCCTAAACCCCAAATCTACCCACAGCACGACCCCCTACACTACCTATTCACCACTGCACTACCCTAAACCCTAAAACACTACCCCAACACAACCCCCTACACTACCCAAACACCATTACACTACCATAAACCTTAAATCTACCCCAGCATGACCCCTTACACTACCCAAACACCACTGTACTACCCTAAACCCTAAAACACTACCCCCAACATGACCCCCTACTCTACACAAACAACACTGTATTAACCTAAACCCTAAAACACTACCCCAGCATGAACCCTCAAACACTACACAAACACCACTGCACTACCATCAACCCTAAAACACTACCCCAAACACTACACAACCACCACTGCACTACCCTAAACCCTAAACCACTACCCCCAGCACGACCCCCTACACTACCCAAACACAACTACACTACCCTAAACCCTAAAACACTACCCACAACACGACCCCCTACACTACCCAAACACCACTGCCCTGTGGTGCATTTTAAGTTGAGGAATTAATTCCTCTTCAATCTTGAGGGTCCTTGGGGGCCAAATAGCCCACCAGGTACCTCCAGTATGTGCCAGGGAGCGGCGTTGCAGAGAGGTGTTTTGAGGCCACACCCCTTTTTACATCTCTCTGCAACGCAGCTCTGTGGTGCTTACTGGAGGTAGCTGGTGGGCTTGCACCCCAGGGACCCTCAGTATTCAAGGGAAATATCACCTCAGGCCACGTCCCCTTCCTTCACCACTGTGCAAACGCGCCCTGTGGCTTGGTTTAAGTTGGGGAATTACTTCCTTGTCAATCCTGGGGGTCCCTGGGGGCCAACTAGCACACCAGGTACCTCCAGTAAGCGCCACGGAGCTGCATTGCAGAGTGTTGTAAAAAGGGGCATGGCCTCTGAACACCTCTCTGCAGCGCAGCTTCCTGGTGCATACTGGAGGTACCTGCTGGGAATTCATTTTCTAACTTAAAATGCGCCAAAGGGCGTGTTTGCAGAAATATCACCTCAGGCCACGTCCCCTTCCTTCACCACTGTGCAAACGCGCCCTGTGGCTTGGTTTAAGTTGGGGAATTAATTCCTTGTCAATCCTGAGGGTCCCTGGGGCCAACTAGCACACCAGGTGCCTCCAGTAAGCGCCACGGAGCTGCATTGCAGAGTGTTGTAAAAAGGGGCGTGGCCTCTGAACACCTCTGTGCAATGCAGCATCCTGGCGCATACTGGAGGTACCTGGTGGGAATTAATTCTCTAACTTAAAATACGCCACAGGGCGTGTTTGCAGAGATATCACCTCAGGCCACGTCCCCTTCCTTCACCACTGTATGCGCCCTGTGGCGCATTTTAAGTTCGGGAATTAATTCTCTTTCAATACTGAGGGTCCCTGAGGGCCAAATAGCCCAACAGGTGTCTCCAGTATGCGCCAGGGAGCAGTGTTGCAGACAGGTGTTCAGAGGCCATGCCCCTTTTTACACCTCTCTGCAATGCAGCTCTGTGGCGCTTAATGGAGGTACCTAGTGTGCTAGTTTGACCCTAGGGACCCTTAGGATTGAAGGGGACTTAATCTCTCAATTTAGAACGCTGACAGGGTGTGTTTACACAATGGTGAAGGGAGGGAACGGGGTCTGATGTGATGTGTGCAAACACGCCCTGTGGCGCGTTTTAAATTGGGGAAAACATTCCACCGTGGCCCACCAGGTGCTTCCAGGAAGCGCCACTGCGCTGCGTTGGAGAGAGATGGTGCAGACCGTGCCCCTTTTTACATCTCTCTGCTACCATACAGTAATCCAACTGATGGGCCCGACTATGACCCCGTTCTTGAAGGTAATCCAGGCGAAACTGCTTCCCTCGATCACCTACGGTAGTGAGGCAATGCGGGGTAGAGATTCTAAAGTCCTGGATAGTCCACAGGTTAATGCTTACAGAACAATATTCTCTCCCCCGCCTTACACATCTCCGGCTCAGATAAGACAGGAGTTCGGCCTGCAAAAATAAGACTTAGCCAGGTACGGGGCATACATCATCTGCTGGCACAAACTAAGAAGTGCCACTACAAACACACTAAACTCTCTGCTTTGGTGCGACATACAAAGCAGGGACGTTTCTGAGGCAAGAAAGTACTTTCAGCTAGCCTTGGAATTCACTAAACTCTCAGAGCTCTGGGAAACACAACTTGGGCTTAGCAATTTCCAAAAACTAGTCAGGAAAAATGTTAAATCATTCTCCTTATTGAAGGATAAGGCACTATTCTCAAAAAGATCGCATGCCCCTAAATTCCTATAAATCATCAACTCCACAAATATATTTCAACCAGGGTTCCCCTAAAGCAACAAAAATTAACTTTCTAAAGTACAGACTGGGGATTCTCCCATGCACAGGGCACCTACCACCATGGTTGAGGAAAGACGGTAATGAGACCTGCAGGCTATGTAACTCTAATAATGGTGACATCCTACACGTAATCTGTCTATGTGAAGAGCTGCAACAAGCATGCCAACTGCTCCTCAAAGACCAATTCAAGCAGAAAGGGATCAGCACCAGAAGGCAAGCGGTGCTCGCCTGCCTCAATCCGTCTAAAACAAACTAAACTGCAGACTTTTCTGACAGTGGCCGAACAGAGAATGCCAAAATTGGTGGAAAATGCTACAGACTAAGGCCGATTAGCAGATGGCAAATAGGACTTAATGACATTTTATTGAACATGTCCGTCTAGCACCAGTGGGACAACTTTGTGTAAGCAGAGCCCATGTGGTAAACACAGTATATGGTGGAACAGGACGAGAGCAAATCGATACGGGGATCAGCACCAGCAGTTGATGAAAAAAAAAGTGTCCTTCCACCAGTTTTACGGAGTTATCTTCTTAAATTGTAATGAATTTCTATTTCATGATCTATTTTAAGGGTTTGATGTTTTAAGAATTTTGTAATATGCGTTGCAATGGTTTTAATTTTCCTTAAAAATCGTCTGTATCACTTAAACGCATTCTTTCAACTGTTTACAGGAGATGCATCAGTGCTGGAGCCAGGATCCACCACTGAGAAAGAAAAATTAACGATAACACTACTTACCTGCTAAGTGAATTTCCTCCGAAAGGGTAACATTGGTAATTCTATGTGAAAAGTTTCTAAGTGTCAACTTTTAAAATCCAATAATATTCCTTAAAAATCACTACTGTAACCAAAACGCTTTTACTCAACTGTTTACAGGAGATGTCCAAGGACTGATTCTAGGATCCAGTCCTGTGGTTAGGAAAGTAATCCCTAAAGTTACTAATTGCATTTAACTAGAAATTCACATTGAGCTCAATGTTGCATTGTATTTGAAATTGTGTTTCCATTGCAACAACTGTAAGTACTGTACTTAAAAGTCTATTGCCTATATCCAAAGTATTTAAACTAAAGTAATTCATTCTGAGAAGGTATATTTTGTAATGTAATGTAAAATGTAATTATAATGTAATTTAAAAAATAAAATATCTAAAAATAAATAGTGTAAAAAAATTTAGTAAACCAGTATCAAAAAAGTAAATATAACAATTAATACATTTAAAATTAGTCATTTACAAATCCTTTGGAATTCACTGAAAAACCATGATTTCAGATATGTTATAGTTAGGAATTAGCATTTAAAAAACCTTCGAAATTCACTGAAAAAACCATTGGTTTGAGGCCTGATATAGTTAGGAGTTAGCATTTAAAAAAGCCTTTGAAATTCACTGAAAAAACCATAGGTTTTAGAGGTGTTATAGTCAGGAATTAGCATTTAAAAAACCTTCGAAATTCACTGAAAAAACCATAGGTTTTAGAGGTGTTATAGTTAGCTTGACATTTCACTTGTACAAAACCATTGAAATTCCTCCAATATGGTTAGTTGTACTAACTATAACTTGCGCGCCCGCAATCCACTGCTGATGATGTCACATATTATATCATTCATGACATGGTCAGTGACATCACTGATGACATCACTGATGACATCTCAAATGACATCACTGATGACATAGCTGATGACATAATTCATGTGACAATCTGATACATCTCATCATACACTAGTATAACATTTCAACACTCATTATAAAATATGGAGTACCATATTTGAAACCATTGTCACACCAGTACAAGTTTCTAAAAACCCACTCAGTGATTACTACGTCTACACACACATCTAAACACTTACCTACAGATTCACTCATACATGCTAACAAAGATCAATAGAACACTATTAAATATACTTATACACCTACATTGACATTACACACCAGCACACATCATATTGACTTATGCAGTCATCCTACTCACTTATGCAAATTATTGATCATATCTACATTTACTCAGCTAAACACTTATACAAACACCACTTTAATTATTCAAATAGTAACTCAGACAGTAACTCATACTTAGTGTGTTACAAAATCACTATCGCATGTAGAAAGTTTTCGATACAGTCACTCATACAATCACTGAGTCTTATGTATACTTATTTATATACAACAACTGTCACATACATTGCCTTTTATATTTCTAGTTTGTTGGACATGTATCATTGAGAAGTATATTTACTCATCACCACACCCATAAAGACATTCACTCACCCAAGCAACTGTTTCCACATACAGTCTTAACCTCATATACCTACTAAATCAACTATTTATACATCTTTGGACAGTCACACACCTCCCACACAAATACACACACATTCACTATCCCATAAAAATACTCACTTAACTAATTAATAAGTAAAATAGACTTTCAAATAGCTGGTAACCATCTTATGTAGTCGTTTACGCAACAAGAGATAGAGTGATATAGATATTTACACTGCTTAATCACTATCCCATATATTTAGAGAAACACCTTAAATTAGTCACTTAGACAGTCAATCACAGTGCTACTAAATCCTCCATCCAGACACTTATACATCCACCCAGTCTTCAATGCACATTGCTATATATATAATACTTATTTAAATATCAAACCAAACCACATTCGCTGGATGATGCCATCAGTGATGTCATTTGAGATGTCATCAGTGATGTCATCAGTGATGTCACTGACCATGTCATGAATGATGTAATACGTGACATCATATATATATATATATATATATATATATATATATATATATATATATATATATATATATATGTATAATTGGTGTTTTTTGTTGGCACAAATTTACTAGGCCAACTCTTTCATGACAACATTTTAAGAATGGGCTAAATATAATCATGCTCCTATGGCAGAATGGGTTTGCCCAAACAGTGTAATTTCTCTTTGGAAGAAAAGCAAAGACACAGTTTAGAAAACAGAGAAGGTAACTCCATGTTATCGCTGTCCCAGTAGCCCAAACTGCTAATGAGCATTTCAAAAAATAAAAAACGGACTCTCAAAAACCTCCCAGTAAAATATAATTAGATATGGACGCCCATAAGACCCTAGGTACAAGTAAGGTCATTAGGAACTGTGACAATTACACAAAACAGACACACGTATAGAAACACACAGGCACGCACAAAGTCCCATTCTCACCAGTGCCTCGGGGATCCTCGGCAGCTATAACCAGGCTCACCACTCGTAGAATAAAGAAGCAGCAATAAAGCACATTTAGCTTGAGACAAGGAGAGAGAGAGAGAGAAATGTATGTCTGTCAACACACAGGTGTTTGCTCGTGAAAGCATTTAACACTTGACTGGTCATTGTTGTACATTTTATAAGATTTATGAGAAAACTCCTCTTTTGGGTGGTCATCTCCTTTCTGCTGAAACTTGTTGTGCTTTTTTATACTCTTCAGACTGGCACACTGCTATTCAGTGTCCTCTGCGTGTGTTCTGGCCCCCAATATGTACTAATTGGCTAATCCCTGATTGGTACATTTAAATGTTATTATTGATATAGGAACTACACTCATGCCATGAAAAGTTATATGTCACCTGTGGATTGCAGTACTTATTGTGCCATCCACTAAGGTAACAAGGAAAAACAGAGTTTCAGGGATCACGGACACAATATAGAAACCATAAATATCGACATACCAAAACAGTATGTCAAAAATATCAATCACAAAAATATAGTTTTCCACATATATAATGGTAAGTACAAAAATATTCCCCAAAAGTATCGTTTCACACTAATATCGAAAACAATATTTCAATATCGTTTTTACTATATATGTAGTTTAAATAATAAAAACTACAAAAATGAAAAATTTCCAATTTAACTTTACATAAAATTAAACAATTTATAAAAATAAGTTTTACTAAAAATATCTTTAAAATTTCATAACTATACATATAAAAATATCAAATTAAATGCACAAGAACATAATGATAAAAATGTATTTTTAACCAATATTAATAAAAAAGTAAAACTCCATAAATAATAAACTGTTCCCACTCCAATGTATACAGCAGTCTATAAAGCATTAAACACAAGAGGGGTAAAATGTACTATTCCAACCCGAGTCTGCGCAACAGTAGAAAAAGCGTTGGACTCAGTAGGGGTTACATTTACTATTCCCACTCCAGTCTATGGAACACCAGGGGAAGCAATGGACTCAAAAGGGATAACAATTACTATTCCCACTCCAGTAAGTGCAGCAGTAGGGAAATCATTAGACTCAGGATGGGTAAATTTTTCTATTTACATTCCAGCCTGTGCAGCAGTAGGGAAAGGGTTAGACTCAGGAGTGGTAACATTTACTATTCCCACTCCTGTCTGTAAAATTATAGGGTAAGCATTCGACTCTGGAGGGGTAAAATGTGCTATTCCCACTCCAGTCTGTGCAACAGTAGGGAAAGCGTTGGACTTAGAGGAGTGGTAAAAATTACTATTCCCACTCCAGTCAGTGCAATAGTAGAAAGAGAGTAGTTTACTTCAAACAACACATTTAAAAAAATATATAAATATTTACATAAAAAAATATGTCTAAATTTTAACACAAATTAAACAAAATATATATTCATTACAATGTTTAATAATGTTTGTTAGAAATGGGGGGTCTCTAGTTGGCAGAGGTGGGTACCTTTGTCCAAACAGGGGCCCTTGCTTCCAGTCAGGGTAAGGGGGATACACTCCTAAAATAACCCCTGCTCACCCCCTTGGTAGCTTGGCACGAGCAGACAGGCTTATCTCAGAGGCAGTGTGTAAAGCATTTGTGAACACATACAGTGACACAGTGAAAACAGTATAAATGGACACCACACCAGTTTAGAAAAATAAATAATCTTCATCTAAACCAAAACAAGACCAAACGACAAAAATCCACAGTACAGTTATCAAGATATCTTCAAAAACAAGTTATCCACTTAAATCAAGCTTGTAGCAACAAATAACTCCCCTGACCGGTGAAAATACCAAAGTACAGTACCTTAGAAGATGATGAAATCAAAGACAGTTCCCGGTGACGGTGAGGTGCGGCTTCGTAGGCGCTGTACAGCGTTGGTTCCTTATGACCCATGGGGAGGTGCAGCCACTGTTCCTTACTGCAGCGCAGGGGAGGTGTGACGATTTTTCCTTACTGCATCAGGGAGGTGACGTCACAATGGCACTGAAACCACTGTTCCTTACGATGGCGCGATGTCAATGGATTCAGGTTCACCCACGTCGAGGATCGGCTCCGCGATGTTGAAGTCAGCTTCAGAGTCGATGTGGCACAGCAGCAGGCGTCGGGCCCACGTCGCAAGTTGGAGCAGCGCTCACGGCTTTCGGCAGGTTACGACGTCACTCGCTGGTGTCGATGTGGCACGACAGCCGGCGTCAGGTCTACTTTGCAATTCGGAGCAGTGCTCACAGCTTCGTTGCAGATTATGGCGTCGCTCACCGGTGTCGGTGTTGCAATTTCCTTCTGTAGCTTCTTAAAAAAACAGTTCTAGATATTGGCAGACAGAAGGGGTGAAGTCTTTGTGTTCCTGAAACTTCAGAACAGGAGACAAGCTCAGTTTCAAGCCCTTGGAGATTTTCTTCAAGCAGGTGACAAAGCAAAACAGCAAAGTCCTTTTTCTCCTTTCCTTAGCAGCAAGCAACCACTGCAGGCCAACCCCAAACAGCAAACAGCACAGGAGCAGTAATCTTCCACAGCTTCCCCGGCTCGTCTCCTTGGCAAAGGTTCTTCTTGATTTCCCAGAAGTGATCTAGAGTGCTCAGGTCTGGTCCCACTTTTTATATACATAAATCCTTTGTTTTCTGAAGACAGAGAGGGTATGTACCCAGCCACAACCAGTTCTGTCCTCTTTGGTGCAGCTTCCTGACAGCATTGTTGAAAGCTGACCTGGCTTAGGCAGGTGAAAGGAAATCTCCTCCCTCTACTCTAAACTCCACCCAGGGCCATTCAGCCCAGACTCATCAGGCACAAACAGGTGGAGGCCTCTTCTCCTATAACGCCGCAAAGCTCTGGAACTCTCTCCCCCTTAACATTCACAAAAAAGCCAACCTACTGAAATTCGGTACACTCCTAAAAAGCAGCCTTTTCCCCTAGGTCACCACTGCTCCTTAGCCAGCTCCACACAACCAGCGCAGGGACGCCCACAGGTAGCCACGAGCTTTACAAATCTGATTCCATTCCATCAGACTTCTGGACCCACAGACCTCTCCAGCCAACTGCCATCCAAAAGCCAGACATGGAATATGCAATACACAAACCTGGCAGAGGCACACTGGATGGTTAGGCAAGAAAATACCCACTTTCTAAAAAATTTATTTTCACAGAATGTAAAAATCACCCTCACTAAAAGATGCACTTAAACATTCTGAGTTCAGGCATACTAATCTTTGCTTTTACATCTTGTTCCCAGGGTCAGTTATGTTTATAATATGTTATAAACAAACTACCCATTCTAGCCTATGGGAACAGATAGCCTGGCAATAGTGAAAAACGAAATTGACAGAATTCACTATCAGGACATGCTACACACATCAGATCATGTCCCACCTTTCACATACAATACACTCTGCCCACAGGGGTACCGTGGGCCTACCTTAGGGGTGACTAACATGTAGTAAAGGGAAGGTTTAGGGACTAGCAAGTGTGTACACTTGCCAAGCTGACATGGCAGTCCCAGACTGCACACAGGTGCTGCAATCCCACCAGCAGCATTTGATTTACAGGCCCTGGGCACACAAGGTGCACTGTACAATGGTCTGAGAAGTAAATCAAATAACCAATCATGGAATCACTAATCCATAACAACAATTTACAAAAGGCAGCACTTGCACTTTGGCACTGAACAGCAGTGGCAAAGTGCCCAAAGCATCTAGACCAGCAAAAACACAGGAGGCAACAGCAAAAAAATGGAAGGGAGATCTACACCAATGGTGCCAAGTCAAACAATGATTATACATTAACCCCTTCGGTGCTGATGACAGCTCCCGGTCGTCATCAGTTACGGTGGGCGTGTGCTGATGACGGCTGGGAGCCGTCATGACCACGCCCGCAATCGGAATGTGCCGCACAGGCGCAGAATTCCGGCCGCAGCCAGGGGGTTAAAACAAATAACACTAATGTAATCAAAATACCACACCATGTTCCCACAATCATAACAATCAAAAAATGAAATGTAAATAAAATTAAAAAGCACAGCACAATGAACATATATGACATACTAAATAATAAAATGTTCAATTATTGAATAAATATGTTTTAATTCATTATTACTTAGATAACTTCCCAACCTATACCAATACAAACTAAACAGCACATGCCTAAAATATAACTTAACAAATATGATAATTTTACAATGTACATAATTATCAATTATCTAATTAATAACAAATGTATAAATAATTATCAAAATAAATATTTCTTAATTAAATTCCCACCTAAATTATATCTTACACATTATAAGAATTACACAATATACATAATGAATGATCAATTAAACAATGAATACAAAATTATCTAATGATAAATTAATTATATTTAATTAACTTCCCACCCTTTACCCCAACAAACCTAACAACCTGCACTTGATATATAACATAACAAATATCTGAATTACACAATAAAAAAATAATTATCAATAAAAAATAGTCATTAATAATTAATCATATTTAAATAAATTACCACCATTTACTCCTACAAACCCAACAACCCAAACATGATATATATCCTAAAAAATAACTTAATTACAAAATTGACCTAATTAATATAATTACAGTTAATTACCTTCCCACCTTTTACCACTGCCGACCCCACAACCTGAACCAAAATATAAATGTAAACTTTAATAATAATAATTACAAATTAATTATGAATTAATTATAATTAAATTACTTCCCTCCCTGTACCCCTACAAACCCCATCACCACACCTAAAACGTAACTTACAAAAAAATTAACTACACAACTTGCATAATTATTTATCAATTAAATAATTAATAATAATTCAAAATACATTATTATTAGTTAAATAATTGACTTCACACGTTGTACCCCTACAAACTCCAAAATCTGCTACAACACTAAAAATAAAAATAAACACTTACATTTAGTTTAAAAACAAAAACAACCATTCAAACTATATTGAAAAAACATCAACAATAAGTATACAAACTATTTGTAATCTGTAAAATCAAAATATATACTAAAATATAAAAAAATAAAACAAACTTTGATGCATGTGCTACATAGCTTTTTTTTACAAGAATCACATATTACAGAAAGGGAATCTTTGAATTTGAAGAGGAAATGGGTGGACAAATTATTCTTCTCTCCAGCTAATGGGAAGAAAAATGGGATTGTAATTTTATCTCATAAATCCCTTAATATCTGTCTGATATCCCAGGAAATTGACACAGATGGTTAGTGGTTATTACTCAAGTTGTTGACAAGACAATGTTTTAATTGGTCTTCATAATGTATATGATCCCACGGCTCCAGCTTGCCAGTTGTGGTCTAATATCGCTCCAAAACTCCTGCAAAATCTAGTTGAATTGTTATTGTTCCATTCATTGACAGAAAATCCATGACTCATTACATTCCAAACAAACCACAAAAATCTTTTTTTCCACACCCTTAAACAAGATACCTTAGCTGATGCATGGAGGTTGTGCAACCATATCCTACAAGAATATTTATATTTTCTCCAGTACACCACACACAATCAAGGATTGGCTACTTTTTTATCTCTCACAATTTAACCCAAAACTTGCACTCCTCAGCAGATATAGGCTCTATCCTGATCTCCAACCATGCCCCTGTCTCCGTACAATTAGACAGCCTACCTAAATCCACCTTGATAAAAAGATGGACATTGAAAAACACATTACTGTTAGATACCTCCTTTCCTTCCTCTGTCACCTCATTCTTCCATGAATACTTAAATTTTAATTAAATGGAAGACATTCTTTTATGCACTATATGGGATGCATTCAAAACCTCAGCCGAGACTTTATTATTAACTTCGTATCCAAAAAAGGAAATCCACTGAATCTATGTCCAAACAAATGTATGCAGATATCAACAAATTAGAGCATTCTTATTATACCTCCAGATTACAGCAATGTTTATAACAACGTATTACTGCAAAACTCCAGTTTAATAAACTATCCACTTTGAACGCATCAACATATCTACTCAAATCCAGCGTGAAATTCTACGGTGGCCAGAATAAATCTGGGAAATTACTGACAAATTACCTGAAAGTCAAACAGAATAAATTACAAATTGAATTTATATCAGACAGCACTAATATCTGCCATTACAAAGTCTCAGAAATTCTAAATGAATTCACAATGTTTTTACAAAACTCTATACACACCAGAACACTCCCTTTTGATATCCAGATCGATTTTTCTTCTTGAGAATCAACTATCATGCACACAGAATTGCATAAAGCATTAAATTCCCTAAAAAAAGACAAAGCCCCAGGTCCACATGGCTTCACAGTTGAATTTTACATCCTTTTTTCTAAATTAATTCTCCCCAAAGTCTATGCTCTTATTTATTCTTTCATTTGCTCTTTTAAATCCTCTGGTTCCATCCTGGATGCACTCATTTGTCTTACACCAAAAAAAGTAAAGAATCCAAAGAATTTTAAAATTTAAAGAGCTATCTCTCTTCTTAACAACAATTTTAAAATGTTCACAAAGGCACTAGCCTTATGCCTAGAATCCTTTCTTCCTGATCGATTAGGGAAGGATTAATCAGGGCAAGACACATCAGACAACACTCGCTTATTCTTTGATATTTTATCAATCTCCCCAGGTAGGGCCAAACCCTTATCGGCATTCACTTAAATGCCTAAAAGGTTTTTGACTGTGTTAATTTGTCGTTCTTATTTTGTCTCCTTACTTAGTTTAGATTCAGCCCCAAAATTACAGCTTTAATTTACCTTCTCTAAGCCTCTCCTCGAGCGGTGATTTTCGCTACTGGGTTTACCGCTTCCTATTTTATATTTGGGAAAGGAGTTCATCAAGAATGGCAACTATCCCCTATTCTTTTTAATCTAGCTTTAGAACAATTCCTTTCAAAACACAGATAAAATACAGAGATGCACAGGTTTATCCACACTACTCAGCAGATCAAATTAGCTGCACACACCGATCACATTTTATTATTTGTTTTGCAACTCCAATCTTCTCTTCCCGATTTCTCATCAGAAGTAATTTCTTATGCCCTGATATCTCATTACAAATTAAACAATGAGAAGTGTAAAATATTACCTTTAAATAAGTATACTTTTAAGCCTGATTTCATATCTTCAAACTACACCTGGCAGTTAAAACAAATCAAATATTTTGGACTTCACTTTACCCTGTCCCTTAGAACCTCAATTTCGACAAACATGGAAAACTGCATACATGAGATAGCCTTAATAACTAGTCAATGGCATCATTTATAGTTATCTTAGTGGGGTTGGCTAGATACTATTAAGAGGATGCTAGTACACATCATTCTCTATACTATTTCCAATATTCCTCCTAAATTTTACAATAAAATCTATTGTATACTTTCATCTTTTCTCTGGAATAATAAACAACTCTATATATCCATATTAAAATTAAAACGTCCCAAAATTGAGGTGGCGAACATCCAAAAACTGAGGGTGGTGTGAATTTTATTGAATTTTCAAAATATCACAATTGTTCTCTACTAAACCGATTTACTGATTGGACCTTATATTCTCTACCATATTATTATATGATGGGTTGACTTAAGAATTAAACTTTCCATCATCCTTTTCATTCCATGAATACTTGACATTTACACAAAATGTCATAAGCACTCCACTCCAATATTTAAACTTCCCAGCAAACTATTAGAACCTATAATATCATGCCTTCCCAAAGACTTCTACACTTTTCTCCAATTCACTATTTGGCACAATAACTCTATACAAATTGACAATAGACCTATTTACTGGAAAACCTGGAGGACGAGGAGATTAATATGGGTTAATCAACTGTTTATTGATGATTACCTTATCTCCTCAGACATTTTTCAGATTCCAGCGCTCATTTCACAATAAATTCCACTCTAGCAAGACATTGAGGGATATTCTCAAGATTGTGTAATAATTATCGCAAAATTAGCTTAACGCAACTCTCCAAATCGCAGTCTATCGCTGAAAAATAACGCTGTGTTAATGATGTCTCAACACAGTGTTACCATGCGATAGTCTCACAATAACAAGTCAAATGACCGCATTAAAATCAATGTGACGCCGCAAAAAAGCAAAACACGAACTTGAAAAAAGCAGCGATGACACACAGAACTGGCATTTCGAATACGTGACACCCTAAACAGCCTCTCTGTACAGAGGTGACACACCCATCATCCATTATCAAATTATGAAATTGTTAGCACTACATGTTGCACTTACACTTGTCTGAGTGATGTGCTTGACAGATGAGTGACATGCACTCAGGGAATGTGTCTTGGAATGCATTTATTTGCACATGCTGTGCCTGTGGTCATTTAGTACTGTCCCATGATTGCTAAGGACTGTCACAATGTGACGTGCTCATGTGAAGAAATTGTTAATGATGGTGTTCCTAAGGGCTATTCCTGCTGCGGCTGCAGTGGGGTGTGGTCCACCTGCCTCATCTTCCTCATCATCGTCTGGTGCATCTGGCACTTGTATCCATAGGGCATTGGTGAGTACACATATGTTGTGCAAAAGACAACATGCAACAATCATCTTGCACATGATGTCTGGGCTGTAAAGGAGCCTTCCACCTGTGATGTCCAGGCACCTGAAACGGGACTCCAACATGCCAAATGTGCGTTTGAGAATGCCCCTAGTGCATTTGTGGGCCGCATTGTCCTGCCTCTGGGCCTGTGTGTTCGGGGCTCAAAGGGGTGTCATCATTCAAGGGCAGAGTGCATATCCTTGATCACCTGTGACAGTGCAGAGAGACATGAGTCAATAGTTCATTCTGCATGATATGTTGGCAGGCTCACTGGTACATTGGTGTGTGATATGTGTGACTTTGTGATTCCTGTTTGACATGTACTGCTTGTAGCAAATGTGCGGCATCAAAGTGTATTACGTTGCCTCATTGCTGCTCCTTCATCCCCCGGGGCCTATTTACAATTGTGCGTAGCACAGTTGCATCACTTGCACTCCTACGGCACACCATTGTCATGCCTGTCTGCGCATGTCCACAAGCCTGACAATGACACAGTGATGTTGTGCGCTGAAGGTGGACAGCCATGTGTGTGTGTAGGCCTATGGTAAGGATAGGGCGGACACAGATGTAGAGTTCAAGGCTGGCTGAACTCGCCATGCGGTTGAGGGTAGACCTTTGGCTTATGCTGCGGAAATAGCGACTCACACAACAGTTGGAATGTATGATCCCTGACCCCGAACGGGCTTGCGCTCCCTCAATTACCCCTTCAGCTGAACCCGCACTCTGGAGGCATGCTACATGGCAACATTGTCCATTTTGGGAGGATTGCGCTGACACTACAACAGAGACACAAGCATTAGTTACTTCCTTGGCAACGCCTAAACTCAACCACACCCAGAGCCCTGGGTTGATTAACCACACCCCTGCACTGGATAGTTGTATGCAGGTCCACTCCGCTTACACTCACAGGGATATGACACAGATACATGGCCCAGGTCTAGCCCACTGCCTGTGGTGACAGGGTTGCGTCTGCTGTACAGCGAACAATGTAATGTGGTAGGGCCTGGGTCCTCATGCATACATAATGACCACACGGACACACTTAGATAGTTTGTGGGACTGGCTATGGGCCCGTGCGCCCGGACCCTTTTATTGCCAGGGTTACATATCCAGTGACCCCTGTGCTGGATGGGTGTTGGGTGAGTGTAAGCCACCCCTCAGGGGCAGGTTGGTGCTGGCAAACTCTACAACAGTGATCAGACAATAAGAATTTCAACGTTCAAACAGCAAGGGTCCATTACTTGAGCTGTATAGAGTTAGTGGCCCTAGATGCACTGCGGCCGGCACACCGCCACGTGACGGTGACTTGCGGTGCACTGAGGTAGGGCCATCCGAGCTGAGCGGGTCCTCAACGATGTCGAAGGTGAATGTCATGGAGGGTTGGGGGAACAGTGGAAGGTGTCCTTACAGGGCATAATGCAGAGGGAAGAAGCCGGCAGAAACAGGCAAATGGAGGAGTGGAATACTACAGACTCATTTTTACCACCAAGTCAGTATCACCTAGATAATGATGAAGACAACCCCCAGGCCTTAGACTCTGACACCAACAAAGTTCAACCAGTGAGTGTCCATGAATGTCGGGGTACAGACTTAGTGGCACCAGAGCTGAAATGGGATGCAGTCTGCGATGAGGCCTGTAAAATTATATAAACTCTGCCAAAATAATTCAAGACTCAGTTCCAAATGTGTGACCTACTCGACCGCAGTGTAGGCCGGAGCAGCGGTCAGCAGGGGCTCACAGCCATGTGTCGTTGGCTCGCAATGCACAGAGTTAGTGGCAGCAGAGCAGTTGTTGGTAGTGTTCAATCACTTCCGTAAGGATGATCCTTTTTCCTCAGGCCTGAAACACACCTTTCTCTTACTCCTCTCCTTGCGTACAATGATATGAACTCTGCCATTGAGAAATCAAGACTCAGTTCCAAATGTGTGACCTACTTGACCGCAGTGTGTGCAGAAGGCAGTAGTCAGCAAGGGATCAAAGACACGTGTGGTTGGAATGCTATGCACACAGTTGGTGGCACACCATTGAAGGGAGTACAGTGATATCAAACGTCCCATTAACGTATGAACTCGGCCATCATGATATCAAGACTCAGCTCCAAATGTGTGACCTACTTGAAAGTAGTGTAGACTGGAGGCAGTGGTGGAGTACGTCAATGAGAAAGGAGTACTGAGGGCCCGTGTCACGGAGGCCGTGACGGTCTGAGAAGACTGCCAAGGTCACAGGCCTCTGGCTTGGAGCTTGCACCGGCACGTGATGGGCCCTCTTTGACACACGCCGGTGTAGGCAGGTGAGCTGTGAGGCCTGGGTGCTCAGGGGCACGCAAGACAGGTTCGGGGACCAGCGGCCCGGGGTGCAGCAGGCGCACAGGATAGCAGGCAACACCGCTCACGGCATCGGCCTCATGGCAGGGTGAGTGGAGCCACCCTGCAGACATGTTGGCCATTCCGGAAGAGAACCAAGCCCAGAGCTACGTGCTTTTTATTCACACCCCTACGCCGGGCCAGCCCACTCCGCTCATGCTTACGGGGGGGACGTAACAAGCTACATTTCCGTGATCTTCCCCACTGCTTGGGGTTGTGACCACTGTCCACTACACTCCAAACTCCAGCAGTGTATGTCGACATGGACATTTCTGGGGTCTGCATACTGCCGTCAGGCCAGCATATCCATGCCACACTTGGCATTATGTACATTCTCATTCATGGGTTACTTGCCTCCTTTGCACATGCCTGGTTCCCACCTCTCCGCACAATCTGCTATTGTGTGGCTGAGGTGCCATGCTGTTGATGGCTCATGTACATGGCTTGCCCAGGTTACCACAGTAAGTTGTGCTGACATGTCTGGTGGATGGGCATGTTGTTTGGCATGTTGTATGTGAATTTGTAACGTATGCATTCCCACAGTTGTGGGTTGCATGATTGTGGAGTTGGGCTATGTGGTGTGTTCATTTGGTACTTACCAACGAGAAGTGCATTTCCATAGGTGCCATTCTGGAAGCGCCGGTTGATGATGGACTGTTGGAAGATATAGGAATTATGCACACTGCCAAGGTAGTTGGCGATGACATTGGTGAAGAGTCCCTGGTGGTCCACTAATGCCTGCACATTGATGGAATGTGTTGCTTTCTGTTGCGGTAATTGTGTGCAGTGTCATCAGGGGGCACAAGTAGGACATGTGTGCAATCAATTTATCCCAACACGTGCGGGAAGCCAGCTATGGTGTAGACGCCTTGCTTCGTCTCCAGCTGTTCCTGCGCAGTGTGAGGGAAGTGATGGCATCCAAGACAGTTGTAAGGAACTTTGATAGGGCTGACTGTAAGACTCCTCCGACTCTGGCAGTTGTTGGTTGGAAGGTACCAGAGGCCAACAGATGCAGCACAGCCAGCAGCTTTGTCTGCGGAGGGATGTTGGTTGTCCGCTGTGTTGGTACCATCAGCCTGTGGGCAATGATGTTCAGGATGCAGTTAATGGTTGTCCTTTTGAGCCTGTAGTGAGCAATGACATCCTCTGGTGTTAGGGCTGTGCGGCTGGTGCATTTTCTGAAGGTCTGATGTATTTGTCTGTGCTGCCTCTGTGGTAGTCCGGGGGGTGGGTGCAGGGGGGGCCAGGGGGAGTTGCGGGCCTGGGGGTGGTGGTGTGGGTGTAGTGGCCCTCTTGGGGCACCAAGATGCTTGATTTGTAGCTCCATGGCATCTGTTGTTCTTCTGGTGTGGCTCTGGGCTGGGCTCCATTTTATGGTGCAGATTGTCGTCCGACTTTACAACAGGTAAGAGCAGGTATTAAATCCCTTCTGTTAACGCGCATAATCGCCTGTTTTGGGATCTTATCGCCAATCTGGCTGGTCGTTGAGGATGTTGCGAAGTGGCATATTTGCGGTTTTTTGCACGGGAATGGCTACTCTGCATCTCATTAGCGTTAGTTGTTGGGGTCATCTGTGGCGATGTTTTTTGCGGTTGCTATTACAGGTAAACTGGTGATATCAGCTGTTAGCACCAGCTTGTGAATGGAACGATGAATTTATCGCCACTTTAGCTCTGATAAAGTGCTGATAAGTCCTTGAGAATATGGCCCATTTTCTTTAGTGCATATACTCACTTCATATCTGACAATCCTCTAATTCCATCATCTAGTACACATCTTGCTAATCTCCTCTGCACAAATCCAAAGGCCTATACCATTTACTCACACTTACAATATGTCTCTAATGACAAAGTTAAAACAGGTATGGAATTAGCCTGGGAACACGATTTGGACGCAACTTGGCTGAACTTAATATGGAAGCAGATCTGGTTGAAAATTAGAAAATCTTCCAGAGCAGCAAAAACAACACAAACTCTTTTCCATAAATGTAATGGACTCCTAATAACTCCTGTTCCCTTGCACAAAATCAACCTAGATCTCCTTGACTTGTTGGACATGTTCATCACAGCATGCCAATTTAAAACATTTACTTTTCACATGCCCTCTTATTTCTCATTTTTGGTCACAAATTTGGAAGCAGATTAACTCCATCTTTCACTCAAATATTCCCTATTCTATACCTGTAAAGCATAACCGATGATTGGATAAACACTACTTCGGAGATGACAATTTTAGATTTACTATTGGCAGTTGCCTTCCAGCATTTACCAAGAAACAGGAACAATTTCCCTCAATTGTCATTCAAAGTGTGATGGTATACAGTATGCCATAGCCATAGGTTAGATACTGCTTATATACACCCCATATCATTATTTAAAAAAACTGAAAGACATGTGGACTCCAATTACAGATTTTCTGGATCAACAAGCACAACCATTGTTTGCCCTCCCACCTCATTGGAAGAAAGTTCTTCCTCCCTGACCTTCCATCTATTATAATATTAACTCCTAATATTGTATATCATTCCATATATATTGCTATTTATTCTATATATTTTATCAGATTTTTCTTACTAAGAACCATGAATATAGTTTAGTTTTTTCTTTATTTCCTCTCTCTTCTTTTTACAATTGTAACACTTTATTTTCTTAATGTATTTTCATTTCAGATTCACAGTATTGTGTGATTGTATTTTATTCTAACATAATAAACTTGCATTTTCAAACTAAAAGTTGCGCAATGTCATGTTCACAATATTTAATTTTAGCACGGCTGAGAGCTCGACGGACTAGGACAATGCCGTCTTTTTCATTGAATATAAGGTTTGCATAGTAGTATTATAGCAGCTTGTGAAGCTGTTAGAAGTATCTGTACCCGTTTTTTTTAATTATTCTGTGATGGGCATGCAATTTAACCCTGCAAATGTAATCCTGTAGTGCACATATTTTGGCACTTGCACTGTAAAATGCATTAAAATCAATTATTCTAATGTCTAATGAAAACCTGAACTGATGCTTTGAATTGCATGTTTGCGTGAACTCTGTAGTCAGTCCAATGAAGAATGCTAGGGTCGGTAGCTGGCTGGCAGTTGAATGTGTTCCTGTCAGTTTGCCTTTCACCTGGAAAGTTTCATTCTCGCTTTCTTCTCATAATTTAATAAAAAACCACTTGATGTAATTTTACCCTGCTACTCATATTAAATTCTGGGAAACTTGTTATATAGTCTTTCAATTCAATAACACAAATTAAATAACATTGGTATCATATAATGTTTCCTTTAATACATCAGAGACATACCAGTAATCCACTAAGGTAGCAAGCAGCCTAGTGATAAAGTTCAGAATGGCCAGACCTCACACTGCTGAAATAAATACCTTGAAGAATCTATGTTGCGGCTTGTCTCTGGAGCACACAATTAATTGGGAATGCAGTGGAGGATATTTTGGGGTTATCTAATGAACTACCATTTGGATTGCATTAGAACTCTCCTCATAAGACCTAAATGTGCAGGAAATAGAGTGCACGGTTATAATTTCAAGTAGACCCTTATTTTCCCATAAACCCTTTGAAAAACGTTTTAAAGTTCACGAAGAGGATCATGAAAAATAACAAGCATCTTTAATAAGCAATTACAAGTAGAATTTATATTATTTTGGCATAATAACCAAGTGAAACATAACATCATATTCAAAACAATACACTTATAGTTCTGCGACTGAAATACAAAATTACCTACTGTCCAGATAAATGGCACACCTGGTATTTCGTTTTTTGAGATTATAGCAATTAGAAATCCATCACAGTATATTGAATAATACATTATCATCACTGTAGATCCGGGCACCTTTATATCTGTATTTACCAGTCCTGTTATGCATTTAAAATTGGAATTACACAAATTTAGGATATGCTCTTGTGCAATGTATGTAACAGCCACACACACACACGATAATTCAGGAACTGAGAGATGCAAATTTGTTTTTTAAATATGCAATATAGGGTATGTAATGAGATCTTTAATGTGTTAATAAATGCATTGACCAGGTAGAAGATGTATAGAAACACACAACACAAATGCATTGAATTACAGTGTGGTACTAAATCCAGTGGAAATATCCTCATGCAGTGATAACATGACCATACTCAGTATGTATGCCAAAACCACTAGATTTAAAGTCACAATTTCAAACAATGTAGCATAATGTGTCATTAAGAATAGCAGGAGATATCACACCTGATGCTATATGTTTATTATGACAAATTGTAATGGTATTTTCGTCATCCATCTTATGTGTTGCAAGTTCTATACTGTAGAACCTAGAGGTTATGGGGTTCCAGTAGGGACAGTTAGAGAGCTTAACCGATTACTGGTGCCTAAGTATTGTACTGGCTGGAAGTAGATGCAATACACCATATGCTCCAGACAAGTGTATGTCTACTTTTTGTCATGTGGCGACGAGCTGGGGGCATCCACTTTGAATTAATCAACTACGTGTGCATCCTGAAAGTCGTGGGACAACTCTAGAGGTGATGACTTTTATATGTGGTTAGAAAATCCAAAAGGATGTTTTTGTCTGTGAAGGGATTCCCAAGACTATAGTGACACATACTGGGGTTCAGTTTACCTCTCAAGAAATAAAGGATTTCCTTAATGACTTGTCTATTACTCATTTCCACACAGCTCTTTATGATCCTCAAGCAAATTGTCTGGTAGAGAAGTTGAACCAATTGGTAAGAGCTAGCGTGCAGACTGCATTGTACAACAAGTTACTGCTCAAGGTTGTCCTCGGGAGAAGTTATAAGCTCATTGGAATGCACACATTAGAGTGACTGGGATTTCTTCTTTACAAATGCTGATAGGGATGCTGTCTGATCCAAGCTGAACCCTTTCTGGTTGAGTTTGAAGAGGGGAGGAAGATCTGTGGTGGATGATGGTGTACTAACTAATCATGACAAAGTAATTGCCAATGAAGATAAATATAAAAAACATTTTGATGGCAAGCACTGTGTGCTCCAATTTAAATGGAAGGTTGGTGATGTAGTATGTATTAAAGAACCTACTTGGTGTCCTAATGGGGAGTCTAAGTTTCCAGAATCCAGGCGAATTATTGAAGTGAAAGGGATATGGGTATTTTGGATGGTGGTGATGTTTGGAGTTGTCACAGTTATAAAAGTGTTCTAGTGGTGAGCCTGCATTGTGGAGAGAGCCTACGAAAAGTTTCTGTGAACGTGGTGGGATCAGGAGAAGTGTGTGGTCTAGGAGACTGCCAGTGTTCTTTAGAGACTATGCAACAGATTAGCTTGTGCATTGTTTATTTGTCTGATATGGCTGTTCCTAGTATGAAACTTTCAAGTTTATTGATAATCATTTTATCCTGTTATTTATTATATGTTAATATTATTATCATTGTTATCAATGTGATTGAGATAATCATCAATTCCATGTATTCTGACTATTTTATTCTCTTTTGTTCACTGTTACTTCCATTAGTTCTGAGTATACTTACTCACATGTTATATTACTTGGATATATGTTTATGTTTAAAGGGCAAGATGTGTTATGACCTGTACTTACCTAGCCTACAGTTCCTTTAAACACACTGTGTCATCCAATGGAACCTGGAGGTTATTGGGTTCCAGTCGGGACCGTTGGAGAGCTGAACCAATTACCGGTGGCTACGTGTGGTACCGGCTGGAAGTGGCTCCAATAAACTATATGCTTCAGACAAGTTTATGTCTACTTGTCAACCTCATTACTCTAAATCAGTTATTTGGTAGACATGTGTGGTGACCTGATGAATAAACCCCTGTATTATTGTTTAAGGACTCTAACTGAACAACATTATACAAATTTCCGCACAGTAAAGTGATTGCCTTCTGCCTAAATTACATAAGGTAGATCCCAGCAGACGAACCAACTGTGAACAGACAAAACTACACACACTGAATGGCCATTTTACCTAACTATTTCAATTCTCTATTACCTTACTAAGTCACTGTTATGTAAATATTGCTTTCACACCAACAGAATCCAGTTGTTAAGAGTGTTTATTCAAGTATTTGTCCATTCATTTTCAACTTAGTCTGGCAAATAAATTCATTTGAGAATGCAAAATATCGATCCTGAATCAAAGAATCATAACTGACTCAATTCTCTCCTCTCAAATGGGATTTAGAAATCAGAAATTCTGAAGTGTGGTGAAATTTCCTAAAGTACAAAATTTGGATTTGGGAGATAATGTGACCTAATGGTCAGGCTGCCCACTTTGGAGCTGAGGAACCAGGTTCAACCCTCAGTGTCGGCTCAACATCCTGTGATTCTGGGCAAATCACTTAATCTTCCTGTGCCTACCAAAAATTAATGTGTCCTTCTGTAACCTAACTGGTGCTCATTTAAAGCGCTCCAAAACCTTTGGGTCGAGTTTGCGCTATATAAAACTGTAAAACAACAAGATTGGAGGTTTTTCACATAAAATCTGCAAGATAACCTGGCAAGGGGTAGGGATTGGAATAGATTTTTGGGAGTATGGGTGTGATATTTCTGCATCCTCTTTGTTATTCCCCCGTAAACATATGTAACCCAAATTGGACCATTAATGATGCTGTAATGCTGTCATGATGGTCATTGCTGGCTCAACGCAGAGCTGAACACCTGTTTTTATACACCTCCTATATATAAAGTAAATTCCATCAAAATATTTCCCCAAGTTAGGGCCCGATGTAGGTGGGCAATTACCGATCGGTAACGCTGAAATTCAGAGAATTTCAGCATTAGCGATCGCTAAAAAAGCATGTGAAATGTAGGAGCAGAAACACCGAATCGCTAAATAAGGAATTGCTAAAGATAATGGAAATCAACTAGTGAATCCTTATTTAGCGAATATGCCACACTGACTCACGGATTAGCGACTCGCAAAATAAGAATCGGTAAAAAAAATCGTAACCTATGTACATAAAATCTGTATTACCGAATCCCTAATAAATCGCTAATTAAGAGACGCAAATTACCATGGACTCAAATCAGGTGGTAACCAGGTGCACAGCATATAAACAGCCCCAGAATGCATCATCTTGAACACAATGACGGCCCTCTACGTCATTGCAAGGCGGTTAAGGATCTGAGCTGCAGCACAAAGGATATGGAGACAACAGGAACACGTCTAGAGATTGCGCATCACCTTATTGCAACTCACAGAGGCTGAAATCCATGAGAGGTACAGGCTACACCCAAACACTATCCTGGACCTGATATGGGACCTGCACTCATTCCTGGAGCACCAGACACCAAGGGCGCATGCAACTCCTACTCATGTACAGGTGCTCTGTTGCCTGCACCTTCTGGCATCTGGCAGTTACCAAGGGGTAATAGCTGCAGCAGGTGGAGTCCCACAGAGTTACCTGTCGCGTTTTCTCAATACGTTCCTGGACGCCATGTTGCAAAGGATGCCACACTACATCCAATTCCCCAGCACACAGGCAGAACTGCAGAAGACCAAGATGGACTTTTACCAGGAGGCCCAGTTCCCATACGTCATAGGTTGCATTGACGGGACACATATACCAATCTGCCCCCCTGCTGTGACTGAGTACATCTACCGCAATTGCAAATCCACACATTCTATAAATGTACAGGTCATATGTGATGCCTCTTCCATCATCACCAACATAGTTGCAAAATTTCCAGGGAGCACGCACGATTCATACATATTCAGGAACAGTGGGATCTATACCCGTCTCGTTGCGGGTGAATTAGGAGAAGGCTACCTGCTAGGTAAATACATGTGACACCCCCCGAAGTATACACCTGTTGCTACGATTGTTGACTGTGAATAACTTACTTTCTTCTCACACTTAGGTGACAACCTATGCGGTGCGTTCTTTCATCCTGACTCCGTACCTGCACCCATCCACCCAAAGTGAAAGGCGATATAATGCTGCACATAGATCTACGCGCAATATGATTGAGCTAACATTTGGACTCCTCAAAAGCAGGTTCTGCTGCCTCCACAAAAGTGGAGGTGCACAGCAGTAACAGCCCCTGGTCTGCTGTAATATCCTAGCTGCATGTGCCATGCTGCATAACCTTGCCACTAAGAGGGGGACACCCTTGGAAATCAGTGAATCTGAAGCGGAGGATGAGGAGGAGGAAGGTACACAGCCACAGCACAGCGCTGCAGGCGGCGCAGCTGCAGCACATGGGAGACAGAGATGGTCAGAGATCACACAAAATTATTTCTGAGTAAGTAATGAGACAAAGCCAGTTAATGCAATTGTGTCAGGGAGTTTACAACAGGCAATTGTACAGCACACCGTAACACCAATGATAGCCTCATCAAGCACAACATGGCATAGTCACTTGCCCATGCAAAATCATTAGTCCCATCATTGTGTCCAATGGGTTACAGCAACCACCACACAATGGAACTTGATGGCAGTGATCATCTCCTGCGCCCACACGCACCACTGCTACATTTAGCAGGCACACTGTCCTCACCAGGGCTGTGTCCTGCGGCAGAACCATGCCTAACACTGCGCCTCCTGTTCTCTGGTAAGGGGGGGTTATGCTGCTGCAACTGGTTGCCTCCTCACTCTCAGCCCCATCCCATGTTCCGGTGGCAGCAATTGGGTTTGTCTGAAGCACCTCTATAGCACAGGTGACTGTTACAAGGCCCTGAGTGACTTCATGGCTGCACTGTGCCATTTCCAGTTGATCGTGCTAATGGTGGTCGTGGTGGTGGTTGTGATGTTGGTGTGGTGTTAGCAGGTGATAAGACTTCCTTGTCAATTGTGTTTTCTTCCCTGGAAGCCTCGCCAGTCGCCCCTTCTGCAGCCTGGTGCGATGTTCCGCCTGTGGATACAGAATGTACTATTACTCACTTGTCTGCCAGCATTTGTCTGCAAATAAATTTAATGACTGACATTCTAGCTGTCTTTCCTCCGCTAGCTCATCTATTGATGTGTGTGACATGCCTATGCTTTTTGGGGATTGCCTGATTTGCTAATAGTTGATAGGGACTACATCTCCAATGATGCATTGCTGATTTTAGACAAAACATGTCCTGGAGTTGGAATCTTGCAGGGGGATTGGGGTTAGGAAGGGGAGACAGCATGCTGTGGATGCTTCTTACCTTGTCTGATGGATGCTGTTGCTGAGCTGTCCATGTCCCGATGCCACTGACACTCTCCGGCTGGAGGGTGGACTCAACAATTTGCTCTAGGGCAGTTGGAGCAGGCACTGTTGAAGTTCCCCCGCCTGTCTTCCTGGCTTGTTTCAGCCAGTCAGCCACCCTCTCCTTGGCATGTTTCCTCAGATCATACCATCGCTTCTTTAGGTGGTCTGTTGAGCGATGTGTGACACCAATCGCATTGATCTTCTTCTGGATCCCCAGCCAAATCCTCCTTTTATGTGCCTCAGGGACGTGCAGGGATTTCTTGCCAAAGAGCTGGTTGTGATCTTTGACAACCTCCTCTATGAGGACCTCCAACTCCCTCTCACTAAACTTCTGCTTGCACTTTCTTTCGCCAGCATCCTTCCCCTTCTCCTGTGAGGCCATGGTGCAGTTCCTCTGTGTTGGATGGGTAGTAGATGTGCAGCTCCTGTGCTCTTGCTCCTGCTCCCTGCCTCTCCAACAGCTTCAGGATCAGTGCAGCTGCATGGGTGTGGCCACTTCCTGGTTGTGAGGTCAAGGGGAAGCACAGGATTGGCTGATTCGACAATTTGCGATTTCCAAAATACCGGATACGCTAATTACCAAATCGGCATTAAGGAATCGGTGATACCGATTTGGTAATGGGTATTCGGTAATTTCTTTAGTGACTTTTACTGAATAGCTAAATTTTACTGATTTTTTATCTACATCTGAAATACCGAGTCCGTAATTAGGAATCGGCAAAATCCGCTATTAAGGACTCAGTGTTTCGGTTTTAGCTACATCTGGCCCTGAGTCCATTATTTTATGCAGCACAGCTCAAAATAGAAAAAGGCAAGTCCTGCTCACTGTTTCTGAGATGTACAGTGTGAAAATCAAACTCTAACTCTGGGAAATATTGGTTTAAATGAATTTGTGTATTTTTTTCCTATTACATGTTTTTTTAAGGTAGTCAATGAGATGATTGGAAACATTCCTCTTATACTACTGGCATTAATGATTTGTTATTAGCAGTTGCCTTCCAACAAAGAACCAAAAATTGTAAAGATACATCTGTTATTTTCTTATAAACATTGTAGTATGGTATTTTTTACAATCATTGTTTTAACAGAGCCTAGGCCCAACCCTTGACTTTAGCCATATGGCGAAATGCTATTTGGTCACCTGTTACGATTTTTATGGATTCTTCCGCTCAAGCCTCTACTGCTCACCAACTCCCTTGTTGCTGTATATGAATTTAGTTTTACCACGTCCAAATATTTTTTGCATTTCTTTAATGTTAAAATTTCATTTGCAGTAACTCCAATTGTTACTATAAATCAGATTTGATATGTATGCTGTTTTTCTGTATTCAACTAATCGTTACTACTTCCTATATTTATTTTCTCATTTTCCTTTCTTCCTCTTTCTTTCTTTCTCTCTAATCTCTTTCCATCTTCTATAATACTCATAATATTGTCATTTATATGTGATTGATGATTATATAGTTATATTATGTAATGACTTGTTAAAATTTCTATTTTATCTTCAATAAACTCTTTTAACTAGAAAAAAAATCATTTCACTTTGCACACTGCATTTGCATAATAAGGTGCTCAGCTCAGCGCTGCAAGAGCGAAGCACCATCATGATACAGCCACAGGGGGCACTATTACTGCACCATATTTACCTTAGTGAAAAATCTTGACGTGTACATTTTTGGCAGTAAATGAACTACTAGAATTATACTATGCAGATTTGAAGGACTACTCATTAACATAGCAAGGATGCAATGGGCACTGGCGCAGGGAAGGTAAATGGCCATCTTTGGCTGGTGTTGGGCCAGTAAATGACAGGAACTAACAGGGTTCAATAGGCCCCTCAGGGCTTCGGGCCCCGGTGCTACTATACATGTTGCACCAATGGTAGCTACGCCCTTGGAACTACTCCTGAGAATGATTGTGAGTTGCCAAAAGACACAGAAATGTCTCTCAAACAATGGAAGAAACCAACAGGAATATATTCGAATTTCTTTATATGTTCTTTCTCAGTCAGCCTCAAAATGATCAGAATAGCAGAGCTGAGCCCTACAGCCTTCGGAAGCAGAGACTGTGCATAAAGAGAGAGGAATTATTCACATAAAAGCCATTGAAAGTAATTTTTGCAGGCATTTCTTCTCTCCTCGTTTTTGCTGTCAACACTTTTGTAATACAAATGGAAGCCCTGTATGGCATATTGGGGCTATTGCTAACAGCATCTTCTCTGGAAAACTTGCAGACTCTAATATAAGCATGGCAAACATGATTACATTTCTTGGAAATTCCAATAAATAGTTTTTATGTGGATTTGAGCAGAGAAGGAATCTCTGGCAATACATGATTTTGTCGACATATTCGAAATGCAAACACTCGCGTTTTCGAAAAATGTTTGCCAGTTACAAAGTACCAAAGCATTATACAGCCCTCTAGTGTTGTAAAGTCAGAGATTTCAACGTTAAACAGACTCGAGCGATGCCAAACTGCAGCCCACCTTTCACAAAAGGAAGCGCTGCTGACAACCCCACTGCTGGGCACACGTGTTATTTTTCAAACCACTAAAATTACAGCTTTGGCAGAAAGAGCTGCACAATTCACACCACAACCCCAGGGCGGGGATCAAACCAACTAGTATTTGACCGCTTAGAAACTTCCTCTCTCAAAAGAGAAATAACACCCCAAAAAATGCTCGCAGAAATTCATTTTCTACAAGGACAATCGGATAATATTTTTCAAATGCCGTGTATCTAATTAAACACCTGACTTAAGTTACTTTCCCATTTTACAAAGCTGCAATTATTGAATGTCTTTTTTCCCTTCCCTCTTTTATCGTAAGAAATTATTGTAATTAGAGATCAAAAAAATCAATAGCTGAATAACAATTTTTAAAAAATCAAAAAAGCTGACAATTACAGCATTTCGATTTCAAGGTAGAAGTTATTATTCTTTCAGTTAACATGGCTCACCGAGGTCTGCAGATGGGGCTGTTGGCAGTACTTCACTTCTATTAAATGTGAATTTTGGATGTTATACTCTATTCACTGCTGCAATTCGACACATCTAAACGTACCTGCAATAGGCATTGGGAGAATATATCAACAATTGCATTGGGGGTTTGGCTAAATATTTTCCTTTTTATTCTAACCATTCTTGGGTGACTGCATTATGGACCCAGAGAGAAATCCAAGAAAGGTGTCTTTCATCTGTGAAACAAGGCAAAACTCTAAACATGTCAGTTATCTAGTTGCACAGGACACCACTTGAACTTACGTGATTTCACATGAACTTCCTCGACTTAATCCTGGGTTCGCCCACAAATTGTCACTCATTATGGGAGCTAGGTCCATGTTTATGTGATGGTTTGTCCATTCCATCCAATTTACACTTTTGGGTCTTATTTATGAAGGACATGTGACACTTTTGCGCCACCGTAGCTTCAATTTTCATGATGTAGTGGCGGCATAAATAATGCGCCACTTTTCACAATATGTAAAGCCCTGCGCCTCATTATACCTGCATCAGATATAATGTATGCAGGGTGGACGTTCCCATGCAACAAAGTCTCTTAGGAGTGGTGCAGTGAAATCTATCTTCTAGGACTACACAGCATCAAAACCTCATGCCTGCCTCATGGCGGGCGTAAGGTGACGCAGTGCTATGTGTATAGGCCTGCCTCATGCATTGCTGGAGGTGCGTCATGCTTGCGACCCAACTCCAAAAATGCATGACTTTTGCGTCGATAGATACGTCAGGATTCCTGATGTATCTGTCATTCCTTGCGAGCGCCATACATTAAGTAAGGTGCATCCATTGAGTAGCAAGGAGGGTGCAGTGAAAACTGTGGCATCGCTGTTTTGTCACAGTGATGTGACAGTTTTCATAAATGAGGCCCTATTTTTTTTGCACATTCCATCGTTCTCTGAGGCAAACATCTATTGTCCTGCAGGTATAATTTCAGGCTGTGCAGACAGTCCCTTTGTTTTGTGCAATAGTTGGGTGACCCATTGGTATGCCAGGATACTGCATCTTACTTTTGGCAATGCCTGAGTTTTAGACAATGTAGTTTCTTATAAAAGATGAAGTGTTTGGTAATACTGATGAGTGTGCCCTGCTTCTCTGATTTATTGAATCATGTGTTTTTATCCTTTTACAAGGATTTTATGTAATGATTTTTATACAATAGTCAGTGTCTAAGCACTAGCTCAACAGATGGTTATTCTGAAGCACTTTTAGCTCTTTTAGTCTTTCAAAATGTATGCAATTTATGAGTATTTACTATTTTTAAAAACGATTTTATGTAAAACTTCTAGTACAAAAGGCTAGAGGAGCAAGTGATTTGTCAGAGGGAGCCCCTTATCCATGAGATGGGAAATAACTGGGTTCTTAACAGGAAGAAAATGTGTCACGTGAAGAAAAATATATGGAGCATAAAAATGTGCAAATGCATATTTCTTTGAGGCCCCGCCCTCTGATTTTCTGCCATATGCACATGATCACAAACGGATATTTATGGAATGTATAGATTTCCTTACATTCTAAGATTATATGTGGGTCCATGAAAAGTCAGAAATTCCCAAGAATCATAAGTGTAAACGTGGCATGCAGATATTTTCCTTATCTAAAATATTTTAATTCTACATGTAAACTAAGGAAAAATCTAAAATTTGTTCATGAAAAATTGTCACATGTACCAGGGAATATACAACATATTTGCATGCATAACTATGTCTTTATGTGGCAATCTAATGGGTGTGCTTTCACTCATTTGGAAACTAACATGCATTTCAAAGGTTTTGTTTTTAATTAGATAAATAGTTTGTCAGTGGAGAACCTCTTTTCAAATATTTCATTCACACCCTCAGCATATACTACTAACCTTGAAAAGACTAAGGGGCATATTCACAAACCCCTATCGCCACCACAACGTCACTTTCAGTGATGTTGTGGTGGCGATAGGGGCGTTGCCTTTTGAATAGGCCCCCTTTCACGCTGTGTTTTGTGTGAAAGGTGCATGCAGTGGGTGTTGTGGTGGGCGTTCCACTGCAACACCCATTGATATTTACGCTGCCCCCTATTCACAAGGGCAGTGTAAATAGTAGCTAACACCAAACTTAAAACCAGGAGAACCCTGGTCTTAAGTTGGCGATACGAGGAGAAATGCTTTATTTCTCATCATTTTTTAATTTTCCATGTGTGCTGCCTTGTGCAGCACACATGGAAAATGAAAAATGCCATGGTTTGTTTATGTACAGGAAGGTGTCCCTTCCTGTACATAAACAAACCTTTTTTTAAATGCTGTTTTGTAACTTACATGTGTGCTGCATGAATCAGCACACATGTAAGTTACAAACTGGCATTTTAGGTTTGTTTGTGTGCAGGAAGAAGGGTCACCTTCCTGTACACAAACAAACCTCCCTGCTTGCGGACACCTTTGCACACTGGTGCAAGTGTGTCGGCGTTGGCACTAAGTTGTGAAACTTAGCACCATTGCAGGGGGAAAAGCAAGGCTGCACCATGTCCTTGTGAATATGGTGCAGCCTTGCTTTTCCGAAGTGGCACAGAGAGGCATTAAGCCAAGAAGGCAAACGCATCTCTCTGCCACTTCCTTGTGAATATCCCCCTCAATGACATAATTTATGGTCAGAAGAAATCTGCAGATGTTTGTAGAACACTTAGAGCCTGGTAGGTTTGTACGGTATACACCATTTTTGCTGGTTGACCCAATGAGAAATTTCAACCCATGCAACTAGACCTTCTCACAAAAGCACAATAATGACAGAATGGCTAATACCATTTGCTACGGTACAGTTCCACCATTCTCTAATCTTTCATTCAGCAAGTGAGATTTACACTTACTAATATGTGTATTTGTCCACTTAGGTATACTGATAGGTACATTGATAGCTTTATAAATTTGCCACTTTGTGATTGGTCCTCTCATGTCCAGGATTAGTCGATCTGATTAGCTGACATATAAAAGTATTTAAACCCTGAATATTCAAATTCAGGGTGGAATGGAACAAACACCATTGCTATATGTATATCCGTTAAGCACAGAAAACAATTCCCTGCACACAATAATCAATATTTGCGTTCAGCACAAGCATTATGTTTAGTAACATAATTTCAACAAAGTCAGAATTTTATGTAAGATAAAACACCTGAAATGTGTATTCCTGAGGGATTATTGGGGAATTTTATTTAGAACTTTATTAATAAATTTGAGTTTGACTTATAATGTTTATCATCCAGCTATAGACAAGGATATTCAAAACTACAGATAAAGTAAAATATTTGACATTGCAAAGAAGAGTTTGAGGATGGAAACCATTTTATTGTATTAGATGACAGACCATCTTTATATGACATTTCTATTAAAAGTGATTGATGGAAACATATATGAAGGAGTCAAATAACACATTGAGTACTGGAAGTTTATTTGTTGCGTGAGGAACATATATATTTATTTTTAGTATATGGGAAAAAGCTGAAGGGATCAAATCTAGACACTGCCCACGTCTCTGAGGAAAAACAAATCCCACACGCCCTAAAATTGCCCGACCCTACTTGCACACGAAATTTAGGCAGTGACTAACTTAATTAACGCCTTTTACTATTACCAATACATAGAACTTGCTTGGCACTTTTTTGCTAAATGCTAAGCTGTCAGTATTACCCTCTCTTAAATCGTTGTGCATTATAGGTCTTAACATTTTTTAATATAACTACAGAAAAGGACCACTGTGTCAACCCACTCAGCCCTATGCAGATACTTTTAGTGTACAGTCACTCCAGATCATTTGATTTTGCCATGCACTCTCGCCATTGTGATCCATATGACCCAGTTCCACAATGACAATTGGTCATTAGCAGCACTTTCTCCGAAGGAAACTATGTCCAAGTGGTTTCATGTGTGTCCCTCACACAATATAATATCAGGCTTTAATAATTGTCTTCTCCTGAAAATTGGACTTTGGTAATGTATTTGGTAAATTAACCATAATTTACCTAGGGTTATGTAGTAAGGACTCTTTTTTCAAGTAGTGAGGAAATTGTGTTCAATCCTAATCCAAAAGTAAATGTTGAATGGATATCTAAGACAATTAATGTAATCATGGGATGAGATATGAATAACATTTCCATTTACAAATCACTGAACCAATGTTTTTGGGGGTGAATGGAAACACCCAGATGGCTAGACAACGATTTTAGTTATGTGCTCCTCATATTCTTAATAATCTAGACATAGAATGTTGAAAAGAAATGAAATGTTGAAATGTCAATGCTCAATTTTTGATACATATGAAAAAGAAAATAAAACATGATAAAATATCAATTAAAGTTGTTGTGCGGAGATTAGCATTATTGAGACCCTATCTTAGAGCGTGTGAGAGCCATCAGTAAAGGAATATAGGTCATGTGGGAGGTTGCTTTGTAAATGTTGGTCTTTCTTCCCCCCTCTCCCAGACCTTCAAAGTAGATATTTGTAAGGGGGTGCCTTTTCAGTTTTCTTTGCCACTTCATATGTACTAGAGCCCTGATCCATTGAAGGTATCAGACAGCTGTCACTGACAAATGTGGAGTCGTTTCTTCAGGACAAATCCATTGGACCTCCAGTTAAGGCAGAGCACATCATCAGCCTCTTGATTGCCCTCTCCTTACCAACCTGGGCTTTTCAGTGGGGTTTGGTGGAAAAGCAGATCTCTAAAAGCAATATTCTAGAACTAACTCTATTGCACACACCCTCAACCTAGGGATTTTGTTTAGTTTGAGTTGCTTTCCTTGAACCACATACTTAGAATGTTGTTTAGAGGTTTACAGAGTCTGAACCCTACTGTAAATCAGCAGAGCTCCTGTCTCACCAAATGCTTCTTACCTCCTCATCTAGAGCTCATCAAAGAGCATAGCTTCCAGTCAGTTGTCAACAGTGCTGAAACTCTAGTGTAGGCTTAGAGATGCTTAAAAGTCAAGAAAGGCTTTTAAATCACATGAGAAGTTTTCTGTGAGGCAGGATGTTAGATTTTGGGGTCTCTAGTTCGCACAGGTAGGTACTTGTGACAAATAGGGACCCTCACCTCTAGTCAAGGTAAGGGGGATACACTCTTTAGATAACCCCTGCTCACCCCCTTGGTAGCTTGGCAAGAGCAGACAGGCTGATCCCAAAGGCAATGTGTAAAGTATTTGTACCAACACTCACAGCAACACAGTGAAAACACCACAAATGGACTCCACACCAGTTTAGAAAAATAGAAGTATTTAATCTAAACTAAGCAAGACCAAAACGACAAAAATTCAACATACACAGTTCAAGGATATGATTTAAAAAGAGTTCTTAAGGTTGGGTTAAAATAATCTACAGTTGTGTCACGTTTTAGCCAACAGTACCTTTAGATGTGACAAAAGTTCCAAGGGAAAGCTGCAGCGTTGAAAAACAAGTGATGCGTCACTCCTGAGACCCTGGAGAGGCAATGCGACAACCCCGCTGGAAGCAGCGGGCGTGTTGCGGTGACTCCGGTCTGTAGGGGGAGGGATGCGAGACCCAGTATGGATTCCGGTGCGCAGGTTTCGTAGGAAGCGTCTCGCAAAGGTACGATGCGACGATCTTTTGGACAGCGACGATCTCAGGTGCAGTGGCGATGCGCAGCGCAGCGTCGATCTTCTCCTCTCGCGGCCCCTCGATGCGATGGCTCGGCGACAACTCTCACAGCGACGTGATGCGGTCCGCAAGCAAGCGTTGGCCACAATCTCACCCAGTGGCGACAGGCTCTGCAACGATACTCGCAGCGATGGTACTCTTCCCGCACCGGAGCGATGCGATCCGCAAGCGAAGGATGCATCGGTTCTTACAGCGGCAACATGCGCTGCAACGATCTCAATCTTCGCAGCGGCGGGAATTTCCTCCTACTGACGGGGATGCGCTCTGCAAGCGAGCGATACGTGAAATTTAGCAGATTGTCTTTAGTTTCTTCTTATCCAGCTTCCCAACAACAGGTAAAATTTCCAGAGGCACCACAACTGGCCCAAGCACTCTAGGAAGGACAGAACTCTCTCAGTAGAGTTTAGGGGGAAGCTGGGGGTGAAGTCCTTTTGTTCCTGGGACTTCTTAACAGGGAGCCAGCTCTATTCAGGCCCTTGGAGATCTCTTCAAGCAAGGGGACACAGCACAAAGCAAAGTCCTTCCCCTCTCCTTGGCAGCAAAGCAACTGCAGGTCAGCCCACAAACACACAGCAGGACAGTCCTTCCTCTTCAGTCTTCCATCTTTCTCCTTGGCAGAGGTTCCTTCTTGATTCCAGGATGATCTAAAGTTCAGTGGTCAGGGGTCCTGTACTTATACCCCAAAAAGTCTTTGTTCCCTTTGTGCAGGAGGGATCTGAGCCCGGTCCAAACCAGTTCTGGAGCACTCTGTTTACATGATTCCTTCTTTCCTTTCACAGTGCAGGGCAGTAACATCAGACGCCCCACAGGAGTTGGAGCCAGCATTGTGGAGGGAAAGCACAGCCCTAGGAGCACTTTGTTGACATGATTCCTTCTCTCCTTTCACAGTGCAGGGCAGAGACATCAGAGGCACCACAGGGGGTGGAGCCAGCACTGAGAAGGGCAGGCACAGTCCTATTCAGGTCCCAGGTGCAACTCCTCCCTCCCATTTAGATGCAGATCTCTCTATTCACCACTGGACGGACTCATTCTGTCTCCTGGAATCACCCAGCCCTGTCACTCACAAACCAAACAGTCAATTCACAAACAGCCAAAGGCACACAGAAAGGTCAGACAAGAAAGCAGCCGCATTCTAAAAGTGCCGCTTTCAAACACAGGATTCGAAAACCATCCTTCCTAAAAGATGTGTTATTAAATTCTGAGTTCAGGGATACCAGACTTCAATTTTCTATCTTGCTCCTATGGGAAGATATGCAGGTAAACATTATACACAGCATTTCCCCATTATAGCCTATGGGCATGATAGCCCTCTCAATAGTGAAAAACGAAAATGGCTGTAATTCACTACCAGAGCATGTCACACACACTAGTACATGCTGCACCTTTCATATACACTGCACCCTGCCCAGGGGGGTACCTAGGGCCTTCTATAGGGGTGTCCAATGTGTACAGAAAGGGAAGTGTTAGGCCTGGCCAGTGTGGACACTGGTCAGGGCAGCATGGCAGTTAGAAACTGCACACAGGCACTGCAGTGGCAGGCCTGAGACACAATTTTAGGGCTACTCATGTGGGTGGCACAATCAGTGCTGCAGGCCCACTAGTAGCATTTGAATCACCAGCCCTGGCACACTCAGTGCACTTTACTAGGGACTTCCTGGTAACACAAATATGCCAATCATGGATAACCAATCACAATAACAATTTACCTAGAGAGCATATGCACTTTAGCACTGATCAGCAGTGATAAAATGCCCAGAGTCTATTGCCAACAACCACGGGTCAGGAAAAATAAAGGAGGAAGTAGCAAAAAGTTTGGGGATAACCCTGCAAAAAGGGCCATTTCCAACACAGGATCTAAATGAGCTTTTTTGCCTTTCCCATATTTATTGGTGGAAAGATAGCCACTCCAAGTTGTGACTGGCCCACCTTGACTTAGTCATCAGTACTGCATCATCCCAGAGGGTAAGAGGCATCCTAATTTGACTATGGGACATTTATTGATGACTTCTGAAGAGATTGCTTTAGATTTCCTATGTATAAGTTGAAGAACAGAGGGATAAATATGCACCCCTCCCTCACTTCTACAACTCATTAACACCTTGGCTGCGGCGCGAATTCCACCGCGCTGCTAGACATTCCAATCATGGGAGTGGCTCAGACGGCCCCGTTCGTCATGCACACACGCCCACCGTGACTCATGGTGGCTGGGGACCGTCATGAGCAAGGAAGGGGTTAAATGGATGGGTTTATTGGATGACTAGTTCATATTGGGTTTTTACGGTGGTGGCTTAACGGAGTGCCTAGATGGCATACAGAAGTGGTATGTCTATCACACAGCTCACCTTTCTCTGAAGGAGTCCCTTATAAATTGATCTGAAGGTTTTTTAAAAGACTATGTAGGCCAGAATCAGTAAGTGCTACCTATGCAATGCAGAGTTTATTTATCAACTGCTGGATTCTGGAGTAGTCTTTGTTTGACTGTGCCCACATCCTATCTAACCCCCTTGTCCCTGCACAAACAATCTCGCACTTTCTTTATAGAGATGGACTGGGTGGAACTTTCTCCTTAGAATGTGTATCTACAAGTGAGATTGCTCCATGCAGCTATGACCAAACCTAAACCCCTAGATAGTTCTTGCGTGAGACTGCACATGCGCTGTTGCTTGCAAATATCTTTTGTTGACAGGGGGCTTATAGACTGCCCATTACTTGCTATTGGTTGGCTTCATCATCACTCTCATTGCCTTGCTATTCAGCACATTCGGTTTCACTTTCTCTGTGTGTACTTTTCCCCCTTCAATGGAGCATGGACCAAGTACTGAGCGATTACTTATAGATGTCCTTCCACTGGTTGAGCTCAGATAGTGGTACTTTTTTCTCACTTCTGCTCCGTTGCTTCTTGGTGTTGTCTATCCCACCCTGTTGCTTGTACCCTGTCTATCCCTCCTTCCCCATTGCTTGGTATCCATCCCTGTTGCCTCATTGCGTGTTTGTATATAGTTCAAACTCGGACCCGCTCTTTACATGATCACCAGTTACATTATACAAAATCCCATTCATTTATTAGGCGAGGGGAGATTACTTGATGAGCCCAGGATCACAGGATGTTGAGCTGATGTTGGGACTCGAACCTAGTTCCTCTGTTCCAGAGTCCAATTCTCAGGCCATAACGCCACATTCTTTGCCTATCACCCTCACCATTCCTTATCATATAGATGTGCCTCTCCCCACCGTGTGCTTTGTTATGTATAGGAAAGTCCAATCTTTTATATTGATTTGTAGCGGCAGGGCAATTAAATATCTACTATAACATTTTAATTCATTATGTGAAAGGCGTGCAATGTTTTGAATATTTGCTAGCCCTGAAGATCGAAAAACCTCACATAAAAAATTTACATTATGCTGCCTTTCGAATTTAAAAGCAAGACATGTGTTTATATATGAATGCCCAAAGTTCAGCTACATATTTTAAAAAGCCTATGACGTGGCAGCGCCAAACACCATTCAACCGTCTTCATTCTAAGCAGGAGTTGTATACAATATGTTTGTGGTAAAGTGTGCACACCAGACCTTTGCTTTGTTAAATGTGTTTGGACATCCAGCTTATCTAGTTAGCGATATGGTATTATAAAAACGTTCCTACTGGATGCATTAAAAGTGCATAAAACGCAAGGCTTTGAGCAGCAGATTCAGAGTTGCCAACATTGTACGGTCCTAGACTACCAGGCAGTCTTTTATCAATACATCCCTAGAAGCAGATTTGCACTGCTATGGCCATATGACTGAACCTAGAACAGGAGTGAGGTGTAATGTATGTGCCAAATTGGAGGCAGCCATCTCAGATTTGTCTACTCCTATAATAGTGATGGCAGCTCCACCTGAAGCTTCACATTCAGCGGCAATGGGAATCTGAGGTTGCATCTCACGGTCATCTAGCTAAATAATTGATTCTGACAGAGGTTCTGACATTACTGGCCGTGTGATGCCTAACATAGCTTGGGTATGTCCAGGTGTACAGCTTAGTCACAGCACCCACAAAGAAATCAGGTTAAACGGCTAAGTCACTTACATTAATGCTCTCTTACTGCAATTACATCCCTATTATCCAGAAGACAGGCCATGCAACCTATTCATTATCTTTCTCCTCGTCTCTTAAGTGGCTGAATTGATTGTTTTTTACCAGTAATCAGACCGCTTCTTCTGCTGATCAAAATCTTTTTTCTTTCATATTTCAAGGAGCGAAATTGAAGCAGATTGCACCAACATAACAAGCTGCTCTGCTTTTACAGTAATTATCAATGAGTCTCAGGAAATTCTAGGAGCTGCTGGAGAGTATGCAGGAATTTGCAATGACGAAGTCCGTAGGTTCCTCACAGCTCGGATGATATAAGTGGAACTAAGTATTCCTGCATACATTGCTTGCAATATCCTTTTAATGTATAACAGAGGGTATTTTACTCCTTATAATACATCGTCACACAATCTCCCATCATATAATCCACTATGTCTTGCCCTTTCATGTTCACACCTGACATGAAGAATGAAATCAGAATCTATCGTGTGAAATAAAACACACAAAAAATCAGTCAGTATGTTGTGTAAGTCACATTAAAAAATGTGGTGTTAAATCATACAGAGATTCCATCTTTCCGATAGCTTGGAAAAAAATATCTCTGAAGAATTTTCATTTTAGAAAAAAAAAATAGACAGAAAAGACAGTTTCCCTTTTCCTTGTTTAAACTGCATCTGTAAGCATGCCTGTTATCTGTCTTTCATGCTGGCTGCTTGTTCTGAAGCACACATTGTGACCTCAAAACTCGAAAGTAATTGTTTATTACAGTTGAGCGGCTACATCACTTCTTTGTTACAGGCCACTCGTTGTGTCACAGTTCACCTGTAATAAGTACATTTGAGATGGCTTTTTATACAGGGACTGCAGATTCCCATGTATTATGAGGCATATTTGCAATGTGTTGGAAAGTTGTAGCCTGCCAACCAATGGAAGTATTTGCTGTGTTGATGGTTAGTGCCTGCCACTCATAATGCATTACTTTCATACCTCACGCTGACTTAACTGTGTTTCTGTTTCCTTTCAAAGATTTAGGAAAGGTATTTAGTCCTCCATCATTGTGTGTGAAAGAATTAGCACTAAATAGCACGCCTGCGAGTGGGTGAATAAATGACTTTGATTCTTAAAGTAGGCTTTCAATAGGTAGACGTATAATTGAGGAATACCTGTGATTTCCCGTCCGCCCGCCAACTCTCTAAATCAGGCTGTCATTGACGAAGGTTCTAAAAGCCCTGTTGGCCACGTCACCCGCAGTGCATTTTGCCACGGGTTTCAAATACTGCGCGACATGTGACGTCTATCAAGCATGGAAGCAATGAATGCCTGAATCAGGCGCAGCAAGGGCTCATGAGGGTCCATTGTTCCCTGCATTGTTGTTATTATTAGCAGTATATGTGGCCGTACAATTATATTTATTATTTATTATTAACATTTTTGAAATATATACTTTGAGGCATTGCTTTGAAGGGGGTGCTGAAAGATATCATGCAGAATCAATAACAATAATAAATATTGGATAGCACTCTAGCACAGCCAGGAAGATGTGCCAAAATCTGAGAGAGCGCCATTTTTTTTTCCTGAGGCGCGATACTGTTCAGTGTCTGGCATGCGGGTGCGGGTCAGTTCAGCGTCTGACTGGATCAGTGGACGTAGAGATGCCACAATACCTGCATTCGCGCGCAGCCGCAGTCAGGACGGGTAGGCCACGCGTGGAACAGTTTATCACATTACACATCACAATGGATGCTTCACACACTGTGCCTAGCTGATGGAAGCTGTTGAAATGCACTTTTCAGGCCCTGGCAGGCAGAATCATCACAGTGCTACTGCCAAGGGGTGATGGAATCGCCATTTGTAATGCCATAATTAGGCGGGCTAGAAGGCCTGCAAAGTAAATCAATCTGTTCTGCTCCTGAGATGTGACACCATTCTCCTGGCACATTGTTAACATAATGAGACAGAAGCCTGCACGAGGTCCCCAAGAAAAGACCCGTCTCCCCCAGCACCCCGCCCGCCCCCTGCTCCTATTTCACTACTCAGCTCGTAATTGCGCGGAATTCGACTGTAAGTCACAGGCAGAAAAGGCAGAAACTTCAGAGCGGCTCGTCAAAAATAACCAGCAGAACAAAAGGCCTGTATAACTTATCAGCAGCCGGGACTTCTTTTATTGCTCAATATTAAGTGTTTTATTTAGACACGAGTTTCCCCTCAGAAAGGGAGACAGGAGTAGACGCCTTTTCAAGACGTACAACATCGGAAATCAAATCCTAAATGGTTGCAGGTACCAATTAAAACAAAAACTGCTTGACAACTGTATGAGGGGTCAGCTCAAAAACAACAAACGCTGCAGGCTTCAGATGGCGCTTCAGGTCTGAGCAGCACAAACTTTTCCTGGAAAATGGCGCGGGATTGAGAAATTCCTCATCACTGACCCGAATCGACTGCATTTTACACTGTAGGATATATATGTCGTTTTGTAATAGTCCTTGAACAAGTGCTTTACTGAGAGCCTCATTTCCTCCAGCTGCTTCTCGTTTACGACATAGTTCACTTTTCTGAATTGTGATCTTAAATGCTGCAATCTCTCTCGCCTTCTCTGCAACCCATTGGTTAATACTTCCTCTGCATTCAAAGAGATTCTAATCTCCCCTTCCTTCTTCTGTGGCAGAGATTGACAAGCGGAGATGCCGTTTTCCAAGTCACCCATCATTTTGATAACATGTCAATTGCCCTTTCCTGAAACACTTTGTATTTTGTTGTGGAGCGCAGGCTGATCCATACAATGTATTCCGTGTTATGTCAGTAGAAATATAATGCCATGCCCAATTGAAGGTTGCAACTTCGACCCAGACGACCCAGAGAGCGGGCATCACTCACAAGGCACTTGGGCTGAGCTACTGTGGTTTATGACTCAAGCAAAACTCCCTGGCTCTGTAATATCCCTCAAGCCATTCAGTAAATATGTCTTGCCCTTTAGCTAGGGCTGCACTGCACATTTCTTCTTGGGTTCCCTCCAGGAGTATTGTCGCCGAGGGCTTACCTTTGCTTTTTCAAACCCAGCCTGTGGCCGTGGTCAGGGATAACAGAAATTCAAGGTCAATTTTGAAAAAGAGTTTACAAAAGTACATTTAAAATAGTTTAAATTACCGCCAACATCCAGGAATAACGGTGGAGGTTTTAGTGAACCGAAGGTAAGAGTATTAAACAAACATTCCAATTGGCTAGCACATACACGTGTGTTTTATATCATAGAAAGTACATGCTATTTTTGCAGCGAAACTTATGGAATTTTCAAGTTGCATGCTGCCTGAAACTTGCGTAGTTTCGTACAGTTTCACGTTATGCAATTTCATGTACATTTTTATTGCAGAGAATGTCACACACAGAGACATTTTCTGTTCCAATTGGTCTCCTGCCAGTTTCGCTGAAGCCTTTTATAACACATCAAGAGTACATACCTGGAAAAGTCATGTATGATACTTGCAAATCACATTTTCTCTGAAAGCCTAATTTTGCATAATTTAGTACTTTTTACATGGGATTGCAAAACGGTTCATTAACATAAATACAGTTTCGCAACCCTGTAAATATACTTTGTAGTTTCATTTGACTTAAACAGCTCCATACATTCAAGCAGAATTTGATAAAGCTATATAGCTTAAACTCATATTACATTGTATACAATTTGTGTGAACGTGAGCATATGCAATTGGCCTGGTGTAATTATTTTACGTATTCAATTTTGTACCCAAATTTCTCTCTGCAAACAAATGGTCTAATAGAGAATAAGGTTCTGCGTCCGCCTAATCTAAGCAAAGCGAATACCTAAGTAAAGGTGTGTTCCTGACAAAATGGTAAAAATATATTTTAAAATGGCCTCAAGGATAGAAACAGGGCTCCTTGTCAACACGTGACAGGCCCTAACCTCTCTTCCCCTCCTCCCTGGACTATAGTTTGGACAGTCATCCATTTGTTCTGCATGCTTATCATATAAAGTGAACCCCAGCTAAATACCACAATTAGGAACATTTCAGATAAGGAGTTACTCCAACAAGCATCAATGTGGCAGCTCATGTTTTCTGACACGGTAAGACTACCTTTTCAGTAGTTCCTTTACCCTTGCTGAATGTCACATTTTGCTAATCGACCTCCAAGAACCTCAATTTGGAATTACACATCGTTTTATTGTGGAGGGTATGGATTCAAAAACGTCAGTCCGTCGTTTTTATGAAGACATGTCCCAAACAAATAAAAATAATCCCCCTTGTCCTTTTGCATGCTCACTTTGGAAATGAATGTACATACTAAAATGTGACCAAGGGGGTTCATCAAAGGGGTCATTTACACTCTGGTGGGTGGTCTGACAGTCTACCAAGTTTGTAGTTCTTGCTTTGCAAACTTTGTTTTTCTAGGACAAACTTCCAAAGTGTGAGTGTGTGCTTTTTCTTCTTCTTGAAAAGGGGAAAAAATAAGTTGTCGTTCCAGGAACCCAGTGCATTCCGTGGTGATCTCCGGCAGGGGAATCTGGTGTCAATCAACTTGCCCTAATTAGGTCAGCACTACCATCACTCTGACTTGCAGTTCCAGTGGTGGATGAGCCCTCTTATAAAGGGATTCACTTTCAGAGCAACCTGAAGCTCAACCTTTAAAATACCAGTCTTTTGCCCACTTCTAAATGTGACAAGTGAAGCATGAAGTTTTCCACTGAATTACATTAGGGGTTTTGCTCTAACAAACTCTAAATGAGGTCCTAGAAGTCTTCAATGGAGATGGTGGTGGGTATGTAGCATTCCTTCCACCATTTAAAATGACCCACAGTTCACCCCAGGAACATTACACCCTCCTCCCTGTACAGTGGTATAAGATATGAGATTCCAGCTCCTGTGGATGGAGAAAAATAACTGCTTCCAGTGGAATACTATGGTGGCAAATCTGCCCTCACTATAGATATGTACTGAAGTATCAGAATTATGTTCAGAAACTCCCTGCAGCTGCACCATTGTTTTAGACTGTATACCCCCTTAAAATTCAGGGAGGCCAGTAGCACATAGTCACCCTGCACCACATGAACCCCACTCACCTATGGAAGCATGTGGCATGCTTCCCTATTTTGGCACTCACTGTATCAAAGAAGTACTAGTGAAGGTACCCACTCATGTTTTCTAAGTTACACATATGACCCAGCACTTATTTTTTCCCATTAGTCTTTGATGTAGAGAAAGAGAGGGAAAAACACAAAAGGGTGCGGAAGCATGAGGCCTGACCAAGAATTGCATTTAAGTTTAAGCACCCAACTTACAGATTCATCCCTTTCGAAATCCTGATAGCTCTTGAAAAGGTCAATGGACCTTTGCCGCCGAGTTAGAACAGCGCTAGAACAAGACATAAAGTGTGCATACATCATCAATGGTCAGATTAATGTCCAGTCGATTAGAGGTTGATGAAGTTCCAACATCTATATTTATCTTAAAGGATTAGTATAATTTTTGTCATCTTTAATCAGATACGTCATTTTAGAGGAATAGCAATGAAAAGGTTGATTAGTAAAAGCATAAAACAATACAGAGTGCTCTGTAAAGGAAATTGTCACTAAAGTAGCTAAGGAGCCTACTCTACCCTACGTAGAACCCCAAAAGAGTTATTTTCAGAAACGAGAAAGATTTAGAATATGAGAAAAGCTACCAATAAAGGGTCACTCGGAAACTCAGCAGAGATACTTCCAGCAGCAGTAGCAACCATTTTAGTAGGATGATCTTTGCAGTAGCATTGATCAAGGAATGGTCTCTAAATAAAGGAAGAATAAAGTCATCTTTAGCAGTAGCTGTAAGTAACAGAAGTAAAGGACTCAATCTTCAGAAGAAGAGTCTCAAAGACAGGATAAAGAGATCTGCTGCAAAGGCTTCTTCCCATCAAATCATGCAATTCTCTACTCTAACTAGATAGGAACACTAATTAATATAAAACCACACTGTTAGAAATGGTGTTTCTGGTTGGCTGGAGGATGCATCTAAGTCATGCAGAACACACCACTCTAGTCAGGGTAAGGGAGTTACACACCCAAGATAACCCCTGCTCACCCCCATGAGCAGTAAGGACTATCGAAGAAGCAATGTGTAAAATGTGTTTGCAACACACACACAAGTGACACAATAAATACACCAAAAAGGATACTCCACATAATATTATAAACAAATATGTTTCTGTTTTGCATATAAACATAGACCAAAACCACATGATCCAATAATCAATTTGCCAACTAGGTATTTGTCATAACATCACAGTTAGTACACAATAACATAAAGACTCATATGTTGCACATGTCACCGAAAACACCATTACTATGCATATTGTGCAGAACCTGATGTTATACTTGTTATACTGAAAGTGCAGGGCAAAATGCCACATATTATACATTTGGGGTGGAAATGCAGCAGGTAACGGCTAGAACACATAAATCATCCCACATCACCCTACAGATGTAGATCACAATGCATCTGTGCTTTTTAAAAAAAAATTCTGGTAAACAACCACAGTATATGGGGCCCAGAAGTCCCTGTGCGCCTATTGCACTCAATGCAGTAATTTTTGCCATTTACCATATGGCTGCAAGGTCCAGGTTGGAGGGCCTCCGTGAGGACTCATTCCACAGTGCTACTCAGTAGGACAATTGCCCCTCAGGTATGTGTCACATGGAGGGGGCACACTCATTTAAAAAAACAAGCGGGAGGCCTTGTTTGGTCTCTTCCATAAAGGGGTCAGGAAAGGTCGCTGCCCACATCTGAGTTGTGCAGTTGCTGGCCAATGCAGGTTCCTTGGCCAAACAACCAGGCCCCACTGAGCCCCACACCTGGAACTGGGTGCCAGAGTGGGCAGGAGCCGGAGACACAGGCCTTCCATCCCTGAGGCTCGAACATGAATGCAGGCTTGAGTTACAAGAGCAGTTCGGCCCTCGTGGGAATCTGCCTGGGTCTACTGCAAGTGCGAGGTGTAGCCCTGGCCACACAATACATGTCTTCTTCCAGTACCCGAGGTTTCCTGTAGTCAGTGTAGCGATGTTGGAAACCGTCTCTGGTCTCGAGCCGCTGTGCCACTTGCAGACAGCTGCAGGTGCGAGAGACCTCCCTCGGTCTTTCTGTGCAGAGCGCCGCCTGAGGAGCCAACCGCTGGGATAGCAGCCGCCCTGCTCTCTCTCAACGATCATGGAGCTACGGTGTCCATCACTGCCGGGCCTCTCAATTGCGCTCTAAGCGTAGTTTGACACGCTTATGAAGGTGTTTGGCAGCACAGGTTTCACGTGCCATTGATGCAGTAAGGAGCTTGAAACAGAGGAGACATTGTTATGAACTTGTCATTTCACATCTCTGGTGGTGCAATTGACCATAGGCATGTGGCTTATTATCACATTTACTTTGTTTATTAAGACCTTGAATTTCTAAATATGAGGCCATAATTGGTCTGATTTGTTTGTTATATTAGGAGTTGTTTTGAATAGACTGATGTTTAAAATGATGTATTTCTGTTTATAGATACCCCTGATGAGGGGCCCGGTGGAGGCCCGAAATGCATTGGGTTTGATATGGCTTATCAATCGTCAAAAAATAGAAGAAGCACCATTTAAGCCGATGAACTAATAACAACCACATTGTCTTCGTAGCATTTTTTTGACTACTCTTCATAACTTTTTACATTTTGGAACTATTCTTGATGGGACTTTTTGGAATTAATGATTGTCTGTATTGTTAACAACGTTGAATTAAGTTACACTGGGCACGAAACGCTTGAGGGGGCAGAGTAGTGCACGTGGTGTTTAGACCAGTGGTTCTACATATTATTGATTCTCTTTCTAGAAGTGACATTCCTACAATAATAATGGAAAATACACTTGCACCAATAAGCAGGATGTATCACCAAACATTCCAAACATGGCAACGCTAGTCTTTTCTGATCAGACATGACCACTGAAAAACATATCAGGGAATTTCCAATGCAAACCTATGAGAGGAGCAGGCCTCGCAGCAGGGAGAAACCAAGGGGCTTATTTACAAGCCCCTTGAGCCACTGGTGCATCACTTTTTGTGACACACCGCTGGTGCAACCTCCTGCCCCATATTTACAAGCACACGTAAACCACCCTGCATGGCTCTTCCTGTCCTTGTATATATGGCCCCTTCTCATACAACACTTTCTGTGAAAGGGGCATGAAATTGTTGTTGCTCTGGGTGTTCCTACGCCACACCCATGTATTCTGCAACATTTTACAGATTTACGAGAATTCGCAAACCATCTGGAAATGTGTCAGAATGCTACACGAGGTGCAACAAGGAGTAATGATTACATTTCTCCTTGTTTTTCCTCTTTTTAAGGGTGCTACTTTCTGAAGTGCACATAGGAAGAGGAAATCACCTGTTTTTATTGTTTTTGTACAGGAAGGTATCCTTTTCTGCACATAAAATCGCCCTGCAACATTGCCACCCTTGCACATGGTACAAGGGTGTCTGCATGGCACATGGCAGCCAATTGTGCGCCAGCGCAGGGGAACAAACAGGGATGCATCATATTGTAAATATAACGTATCCCTGAGTTGTGAAAGTGCCGCTGTGTGGCGCAGCCAAAAGGCTTGCAGTGCCACGCTGCACCACAGTATTGTAAATAAGTTCCCAAATAGGCTGTTTTTCACTACCAGGACATGCCACACAATGAAAGCACATGTCCTGCATTTTACCTACACAGCACCCTGCCCATAGGGCTAACTAAGGCCTACCTTAGTTGTAGCTAATATGTTGAAAACGGGGCTTTTCAGGCCTGCAAAGTAACGTTAAAGTCAATGTAGCAGTAAACTGCACATGCAGGCAGGCCCTGCAGTAGCAAACCTGAGACTGGTTTGAAAGGCTACTTCTGTGGTTGACACAGGCAGTGCTATAGGTCCACTAGTGGCATTTAATTTAAAGACCCCTGGGTACATGGGATACAACTGTACACGAGACTTATAAGCAAATTAAACATGCCAAACAGGTGTAAGCCAATCATACCACATTTAAAGGAGAGAGCACATGCACGTTAGCACTGAATTGCAGTGGTAAAAGGCCCAAAGTCCGAAAGCCAACAAAAGCATGCAGACAAAATACAGGAGGAAATCAAAAAGATTGAGCATAACCCTGCAAAAAGGGTCAGGTCTAACACACTCAATAATGCATCGATAATTGTTAAGTGTTAGCTCCTCTTGTCCAACGGAAACCACTTAGCCAATGGTGTTATCAACTTCCGATGCTTCTTTGACTGATTCCTACAGTAAACATACGCATCGATATAGTGTAAAACATTGTTTCATGACTTCGTTACATGGAGCAAGGTTCTCAAGAGAAACTTCTTAACTAAGCTGAAAGATGCACTCTGTGTCCATTGTGAATACAAAAAAAGTTAGATATGATGAGGCAAACTAGCAATAATATGCTGTAATGCATTCATAAAATATATCTAATGTATTATTTATTCAAGTAGTCACAGGAGCTCATTAAAGTAGAAACGTGACCCAACATGGTGTGAGGAAGCTAAAGAAACATGGATTTTGAGTCAGCACATTCTTAAGCAAGTTGCTTGTGCTAGGCAAAATGTTCTAAAAAAACATAGATGAAGCTATGGCCAAGATTTAAAAGAAAAGGCGTTTAGGTCCAACTAAAGAGGAACTTTTAAAAATAATAGCCTGGTAAATAAAATCTACTATATTATTTGTACTTCACACTTTTTACTACATATGAATAATCTGATAATTATTTACTAAATTAATGACACATTTAAATATTATTGTTTCTCGTTATAAAACAGGCACATTTTTCTGTGTTATTTTCTATGAGAAAACATTTCTGCAGCAGTTTAAACACATTCTGTGAAATTCTAACATGGACATTGTGTCGAAATGTAACTTTTAAAATAATTTCCTTCAAGGGATATGAAGGAGGAAGAGAAAGATTGAAAAACAATGACAAAGACGGAAAGCAAAGATGAAAAGAACTGACAAGAGCAAGATAAAGTGGCAAGGGGTATCTGGCGGTGGACTAAAATGGCATGCGGTGACATCAAGACAATGCGTCATTGGTTCTTGGCACACCAACTTTTGATAGAGCCCACAGCGGGCTCCAGAACAAAACTTTGGGCCTTGGCAATTATTCTTTTACAAATCAAACACTAATTGGTCGTATAATCTTGCAGTGACCAGACACAATGCCCCCTTAATCCTAGTGTTTCGGTTTCTTAGCTTGTGTTTACTGTTAGACATTCCAAAGTTCTATTATTATGAAAAACAAATATGACATTTAAGAAAAAGTCCTAAATAAGAACATTCTGTGGCACAAGATAATCCATGAGAAGAGAGTTCAATGTGATGGGCTGGCAAGGAAAAAAAAGTATTATAGATCGCTATGTGGTGCCCCAGGCCATCCCCTTAGCCCTGACTACACAGTATTCCAAATGTTTCATTAATTGAAACAGTCTCTTATTTTTGTGTTACGATGAGACAGTTTTGGTTTCTTTCATAAACAACACAAATCACATTTCTCTGATATCACTTTACCAACTCATGCATCTGATCTCTCTCCACCCAATGCATCAATTGGGGCCTGATTCACAAAGAATTTGCTGTGAGGAGGTGCAACCTACTCCTGCCTGAATTGAAGAAATAAGTCAGGAGTACTGCTGATTGCTCTTTATGGCAAGAATAAGTCACGAGTACTACAAGAGCAGATCAGAGTAAAATCTTTGTTAATCAGGCTGTATGAGTTTAAGTAGCCTTTGTGTACGCGACAACCGTGGCGCTAATGGTACTATTTTTCTTTTCACTAAACATGCTGTCAGTGGAATGGCATAAACCGCTGCAGCAAAACAATGTAAAAGCTTTTCTATAGGTAAACATGTATTGCTGTGCATGTTAGTATGCCCCAGAGACTTCCTGCATCTTTCTCAAATCTATTTACATATGCACTTACACGACAAATTTGTGCTGACATTATAAGCAAATCAAATTTGAGCTGCCAGTTTTTAGAACATTATCAGGGAAGAGAAATGACAGAAATATTGACCACGTGCATAATGGTCACTGCTACGTCCATACTTCTGTCTATAGTGGTAAGTATAATTATTATCTAATGCGATACTCCTTTGAGAAACCTGACACCGAATGTACAAATCCAGTTTATTTGAGATTGTACATAAAGATTTACATTATCACTGGATTCTGAGATATCTCAAAAGGGGTCTGCTTTGAGTTGAAGGTGATGTAGACTGCCTGGGTAATTTAAAATCAACAATTATAGTTTTAGTGTGCTTTGATACTCTGCGGCGAATGTTAACCTCACTAAAGCACTCAAACACTTTATTCGTATTTAATAATTTGGTCAAAGACCAATATTACATTTTATTTTTTCGGTTTGTAAACTAGAAAATGTCCTATCTCTGTTTTTTTAATAACTGCAATAGTGTAAATAAAAGACACCCTGAATAGAAAAGCACACTTCATACAGTGAATCAAAATCATGTCAAAGAATGAGTTTTACAGGTGAATCCCAGGTCTGATTCCATGGTAATTCCACATGTTCCCAAGGAATTTCACCAAGACATTTTGGCTGAGGTTTTGGCAGCAAACGTACAAGTTCATTAGTAACTCTGTGGACATTATAATTTCAATGGGGGTGGTAATGTTGGTAACTCTCCCTTATTTGACGTAACTCATACCTCCATATGGGGATGTACATGCTAGATCACTGAGGCAAAACAAATCCGACACTACAATGTCTTTACCCTGTTAAGGAAAACAGGTTGGGCCCGATTCACAAAAGTAAACTGAGATGAAAGTCTAACTTTACACCTTTTGGTATTCACAAAGGGCGTTTACAATGTGTAAATGCCCTTTGTAAATACCGAAAGTTGAACTTTATGACTTTCAGTATTCACAAAGAGCATTTAAGAGTAGTAAATGCCCTTTGGGAATACCGAAAGTCGTAAAGTCAGACTTTCATCTTATTTTATCTTTGTGAATCGGGCCCATTCATTTTAGATGTTTATCTGTTGTTTATTTTAAAATATAAGTACCCTACATTATTGAAATAGACAACTTTTACAATTGAGCCACATGATGTAAGGCGTTAAAGGTCTTATATAGGGAAAAAGGTAAACACACTGTCCTCTGTATGCTGCCTCTGTACCAATTTACTGTTTCTGGATTTGGTATGGCATCACATTGCCTATGAATATACATTTCTACTCCGAAATAAGAAAAATCGATTTAAAATGAGACAGGTTTAAACTGCAAACTGCCATGGATAGGTACCGCTGTTAGACTTATCCACGAAACACCTGTTAGATGTATTCATTAAACATTCCTTTTCATGCAGGTTGAACCTAACCCCATACGGGGAAACAGTTGTTCGTAAATGGTGCATTTGAATTAGCCTAATCCTGATTTCTACACTTCATTTAAGAAGTATTGTTAGAAAATCTGGAGGATACAATTCTAATTACCGAACATTTATTTTCAAACCATATCTTTTTTTCCATCACAAATGCTATACAAATTGTTGGTGAAACATTTCTGACAGCTGCTGCTGAACTTACACCTAGATCTTTAATGTTCAATATAGATGTTAATAAAGAATGGCAGATGCGTTTACTCTATTTGTTAATAACCCCTAAGTGTAAGTCATGAGTGATTCTCACTTTTCCAAATATTTTCCTTCACCATGGCTCTTACACGCACATGGGGACACCCATTAGTAAACCTTAAGTTTAAATCTGTTAATATTTTAGTAGAATACCTACGTTTACATCAATGGACATAAACAATGTGCAGTATCTTTAAATTAGCTCTGTATGAGACAGGTATACATTATGAATTTTCCCAAAGCAGACATGGACACCTATTCACAAAAAAACAATTATGAGTACTTCATCAACTCACTTTTAGCATTTGTGAAACGACCCCAGTATCCAATTTCCCATTAGTGAAAGTGTAAAGAGGGCACACACATTTCTATTTGTACCAATTGGGTAGAAATACAAACTGGACATTCCAATTTTATTCCCGTTTTAGATAATTTTGAGCAAAATTCCAAAGGCATGTAAGGAAAGCAGTACTACAGGAGAACTACTTTATGACCTCAAAACTTCCTTTATAAATAGACCCGTAGTGAAGTGTGTTCTTTTTCTTTATCAATTGTCCGTTGCCATTTTGTAAAGTAAAACCCACTCGATATCTTCAAATGCAAGGGACCTTTTTATTGGTATAGTATGAACAACCAACATAATTAATGATATGATAAGCCATTTTAGAAATCCATCTGAATGTCACTGCCCTTCAATATTTTTTCATACTGGAGAACAGAAAAGGTCATTGCATAGGTCAACTGATTCAGGGGCCCAACCCATTTCTATAATTCTTGATACTGTTTCACAAGTCTGGCTAATTGACTTGTAGTGATGTTTTCATTCTAGATGCACACAGTTTTCATGCATATGTGTGTGTGTGTGTATGTGTGTGTTTGTGCATTTGTGCGTGTGCACACATGCATATTGGTGTGTGTGTGTGTGTGTACGACTAGAATAACTTCTGCAACATTTGCCAGAGAACTTGCATGCCGTGAATGAGTGAGTATTTACACTCTCTACCATATTAAAATCTGATTTTAAGGATTTAAAGTTGCAGTCAAGCAAAATGTGTATTCTTGCCACCTTCTTCTCAAACTCATTGCTCTGATAAGAAATTAATGGAATAATTTGGAGAACCAGATATATCCATCGCAGGCAAAGAGGTAGTTAACTAACCTTCCTAAGGTCACCCTGAATCACAAAACCCACTGCTCAGAACAACAAACGAGAAGTGCAGCGTTCCATTCACATGGCTATTTGTAGACACAAGTGATACTTGATTGCATAAATTGAAGTCTGAAATTCACAAAACATGAAGTTGCACTTCAATATGAATTTATTCAGGTATACATTTAAACCAGTACAACATATTGTAAGTGTGACTAACCCTCCTCATGTCAGCTACTGTAAGTGTTTCAGGGATTGGAAATCTGAAAAAAGGAGGTGAAAATCCACAAATCTGCAGGTTTGGTGAAATTTACAAATACCTTCCAGATCTTAGGCTTACCACTGCAGTCTCAAGTGCACTTTAAAACTGCCATTTCGACCAGGAAAAGAAATGTTTTGCCAGGCGTAACCATTCCCTTTTAATACTTACAAGTCACCTAGAAGGTAGGCCCGTAAGGCTAAGGGCAGGGTGCGTTTTATTTAAAAAGTACATATCCTGGCATAAGCCCTAATTTTGGATTGGAAACAGAAAGAGATATGCTGTAATTTAAAATCCTCTTTAATGGTAGTTCTGGATTTTAAGTCAAAATTCTGAGAATGCCACTTTTGGTAAGTTGCATTTTCTTGTCCTGACCATTTGTTCCTCCTGCCAGTGTGGTGGGCAATATGACTGTGAATGGCTAGGCTGTTGAGGTTTGTGTATTCCTTCTGGACAGTGACATAAAGGGGACTCTGTGTGGGCGGTTTGTGCCATCCTGCCAGGATGGCTGGGGGTGGAGCTGTGTCCTGCTCCACTTACACCTCAAAGGCCTTGCCAACAGCCACACATAAAGGAACCTGACACTACCCATTTGTCATCCCAGGCAGTTTGGTTTCTTGACAAGGGAAGAGAAGAACTTTCCTGAACCAGATGTAGGGGTAGGACAGTGTGTCCCTCCACACACAAAGGCTCGCACCATGTATACATGTTGGATCTTCAGAGCCACTCAGCAGTACACTACTGAACCTGTAAAGATTACAGAAGAAGGATTTTTGTCTCCCAGAGGAGTACTGCTACCAGAGGATTGCCTTGCTGCTTGAGCACTGCCCTGCTCTCTGAGAAGAGAAAGTGCACCTGCTTGCCTTCATCTCAGGCTAACTTGAGTGACCCCAAGGGTCAGTTCACTGACCACCTGTCTGATCTACGGGAACATAACATGCTCAAGAGGCATCCCCTAAACTTCCCAGCTGACCTGCTACAACTGGACCTGCCTGGACATGCAACTGGATTTGCAAGGGCTCTGCTGACCTCTGTTAGAGGAGTCCCTGATTCCCAAGAGGACCTCCCCAGGTCCTGGAACCTTGCCTAACAGAAGGTTCTATCAAATTCGGCACGAAGCCCCACAAAGTCTGGCTGCATAGTTGAAAGCTTCATCAGAACCAATGCAGAGCGATGCAAAGCCCTGACAAGACTTTTCACACAGCTGACAGCTTCATTGGAACCAATGTCAATTAATATAAGGGCCCACAAAGCATTGCGGCACGGGTGAAAGCTTCATCAAGACTGACACCTAGAGATGTGAAGCCTCTCGAAGCAATGCCGTACAGACCTCACACCGAAGCCATAAGGTACAACCACCGGAGGCCAAATTTGGCCCTGTGCCCAGCCTGCACTCATCAGGATTTTGTGACTATGTCCTAGTCCAGTGCGACCAGATACCGTCATTTGGCACTTTCTGTTTCCTGGCATTAATTTTAGTTAAAATGTTAAAATTAAATATCTGTGGTTCTACTTATTGGATTTCTGTTGGTCTTGTAATATTAAATGTATTAAAATGTACTACATTTTCTAAATTGTTTTATGATTTTCTTGTGTTATGTTTTCACTTTATTGCTTGTTGTGTGATTCATACATACTTTACACATTGCCTCCAAGTTAAGCCTAACTGCTTTTGTGCCAAATTACAATTGGGTTAAGCATAGGTTAATTTTGTGGCTTTTGTGGTTCACCCTGACAAGGCTTGTGGTTTTTGCCTGAGTGGAGCTTCCATCCGCTCCCCCCATTAATTAACCCAATTTCATACAACATCCCTCTTAATTTTGTTTCTGTGGCCAGTCATTGTCAGGCAAGATCCTTTATTTTAAATTATTTTCAAAGCGTTATGTTAGATCTATGTATGAGTCAATTTCTTTCATAATACTGAATTGCATGAAACTGGTTCTCCTAGCAAATCCCATTATACTGAGTGAGCTTTTGTTCGCCTTTTTGCAGCCCTTTTTTGGCAAAAAAAAATATTTGGCTTCCATCTTCATCATTACCCAATATAACTCCAATAGAAAGAAGGAAAACTAAAGCAACATTACGAACACAATTAATTAAAAAGGTTTTAGATCCAAAATGAAGAAGGCGGGAATCATTCTATATGGTGTGCCTCAAAGTGCATTAAGAGATTATCTGCACACCGTAGGAAGTGCATGTCTGGCGATTTTATACATTATGCATCAAGCAGAAAGGATGCCTTGGGCTAAAACGACGAGAGTCCAAACCACTCAGCACTATATTCTTCATTTTGTTTTTCATTTTGAAGCCATCCTATAGCTTTTTTGATGCAGCTAGCCTGAGGTGCTTTCTGGAGTGGAAGTGATCTAGTTATTAAGTGTTTTTTTTTCTATTTAAAGAAACATATGTCAACTAAATAAAACTTGGAATATATTTGTACCAGTTTTTTTTTTACATAACAGTGTAGCTCGGGAAATATAAATTTTTCCTGTACTATTGCTTCATTTACGTGCATCATTAGGCCAAGGGCTGAGACTTTGTTGGTATAAGTTTGGCTTCCATTCTTCTTAGGTTGATGGCATCCTTAGTATTGTGTTGAGTAATAATGAAACAAGGTGCAGGTCTTTGGCAGCAAGAACGCATTTAATAAAAAAGTTGATGTTATTGTTTTTGTTGGTTTTATTACCAAGAATACTTATATTTTCACCCAACTAGTAACGTAACTAGAAACATAACTAAACTTTTCAAATTTAGTGGTTGCAAATACATTTATGAATAACGTTTGTAGTTACTTGTTTTTGCTAGAATTTTTTATATAGTGCTTCATACCACACTTCTGCCATTTCTCACTACTGTTTATACAAATTGTTAGCTTTCTCCAATTTAATAGTACTCAATTTACCCAACTTACAAGGGTGTAACTCTGAGTGGGTCTCAATGGAATTCAAACTTCTGACAATATGTTTAAGTGGTGAGCATTCACCTTACTGAGTCATTATATCAGCTTAGCAGACTCAACTTAAAGAAGATAATACAAATTGTATGATGAGGTGTCTCCAGCCTTAATTTATTCACAAAGGGCTTCAAGTGTCGTGCTATTCAGAGGTTTAAGCTACAGACAGAGTTTGAGAAGCACTCACTGGCACATACGTGCAATAATCAGAATGCATTTATTTTACTTAGTGATTGTTTAAAAAAAGCTATCCTAACATTATGCGTCTATATAATAGGGGATACGCTGTACCTCTCCAGCTATAGCTCATTTTCCATATAATGCAGTGAATTCTCTGAAATATCAGTCTCACTACATCTTTGAGGGGACTAACTACTGATGGGGCATATTAACAACGGCCAGCGATAATCATCAATTATATTATCGCAGGCTATCTCTGGAATGTATCGCCCTTGTAGCGCGTAATTAACAGTGCGTTACTCCAGGGCGATAAAAATTCCAGAGATTGCGAGGTTATCGCCCTTTTGCAGGGAACATCGCTGGTTTTCCAGCGATGTTCCCTGCAAAAGGGTGATAACCTTGCTGATACGACCCACAGGGTCATATCAGCATAATCTACCCTCCATGTTAGGGATGGTTAATTCAGGATTTTAGCAGACGTTAGATTTTGGCAAAAATTGACGTTTTCGCCAAAATCTAATGTGTGCTAAAATCATGTGGGCTGCCTTTTAAATATTGCGTTGTAAACATCAGCGATATTTGCAAGGTAGTCCATCCAGGGTAGGCCCAGTAACGCCCACTTTGCATCTTGTTGGAGATGCAAAGGGAGGCGTTGGGAAAAAGGGTGCTAACATGTGATTATGCATGTTAGCACACTCTTGTAAATAGGGCGCTGGTTTTATCTCCACTTTTTTGGCTTTGTAAGCCAAAAAAGTGGAGATAAAACCCTTGTAAATATGCCCCTGAGTTTGTTGGGGGAATCAGAAACAACTCCACATATTGGCTCTCACTTCTAGGTAGAAAGTGCCTTCATCTCCATGTGTCCTTCTTGTGTGCTGTTTGAACCTCTGTATATTGAGTGCAGGAAGCCGTTAGAAGATAGCATGCGCTGTACCTTAGTTCCACACTGTTACAACACCACTATTACCAAATGCCTATAACATTCAATAGCTTTGCTGTATGTTATCTGCAGTGTACATTCAGTAACGCAAGGACGGCAACAGGTCTGGGGTTGCCCATGCTCCAGTTCAGAGAGGACCTGGTCTGGCAGCTGTAGCTGGACTGTTCCTATTGAAGCAGGGTCAAGACTGATTTGCAAATGGATGCGTCCAAACTGAGGTGGCATGAGGTACGAAATAATGATGGACTGGGACGCAGTCTTGAGTAATTACCATTGGCTAAGACTAATCCAAGCATTCAATCCACCACTATTATTTTAAACACTTTAATTGTAATGCTGAGCACGTCTTGCCTGGAATGTTCTTGAGAGATGGATTCCATGCAAATCTCAATCTTTGAGTGTAGAAGCAAGCAAACCACATAAAAATTCTTATGTGGGCACACGTCGGAGTAATTCAAGGAAAAACTGGAGAACCACATGTAAAGTCTTAACTGACAAGACATTAAGTGGTAAATTTTCATAGAAATATGTTTTCTATGGAAGAAAAGTTACTTTAATTTCTTTTTGCTTATGCCTCAGCTGCTGCACTTTTGAAAAGCATTCCACACATGTATTGTTAATGAAAGCCAGTATCGAAAATAAGTTTAATTTATCTGATGTATGCTGAGGGGACCTGTTTAAATACTGGTAAACGGAAGAAGGTATCAGCTGAATAAAGGGAATACCTGTGTGGCTGAGGATGTTTCAGAATTACTCGTAATTTAGGCTCTAAATTGAACCTGGGTAAGGGCATTAAAATAATACATACACGTTTAAACTGAAATTAAAGTGAAGGGGGAGCCTGTGATTAGAAAATTGCATTGGAGCAATGCAATTAAACGCCTTTCCCTCACCTGAGTGAAAGAGACAGATTTATTTGATGAATTATTTTCTTCATATTATTCTGTGTTTTCAGTGTCTAGTTTGCTATTTGTTCGGTGTACAAGGTCATCTTTTACAGCAGATCATCCGACCACAAATCGAGGTACTTCCAACCCCTTCCTTCCACTCGAAAGAGCATAGTATCTAAAAATAGGTGTAAAAAAGTGAATTGCCTGTACCCTGCTATCTTGACATAAATTCTAAGTATGTTTTGGAGCGTAAAACCTATGTGATGAAAACCCAGCAAAACCTTTTAAAAAGTAGGACTCATTTTCTGCTCCTTTCTCGGTTAGCTCTCTTATCTTTTCTGACAGTACCAACCTGGTACATGTATTTTTTACATCCAGACTTGCAGCAGCAAGAGATTACTTCATCTACAGCCCACTAAGGGAAATTTCCAACCCCCTTGGCACCGGGATTACAATTCATTTAACGCCAGAGGCAGCATGAGATAAATGGACTTCACAGTGTACATCAGAATCACTACACCAGAAGACAACATTTAGTGGGGAAGCCATAAATACATATTTTATGTTTTATTAGGTGGCTGAATGAAATTGAATTTGAAGCAGAGTATGAGAGCTCTGCTCACAGACCCTCTTAACTCATAACAGGATTTCCAATGTATTATCGTTTCAGTGGAATGCATGAGTGGTCCTGCAAGCAGCACTCTCTTGGATTTACAAAACAGTTTATTATGGTTGAAAATCTGAACCATTTACAAATAAATCCAGAGAATAGGCATAACTGATTGTGCAGTGCCTGGTGTTTGCAGCAAACTGGATATTTCTAACAGCAGCGGTAGGCAAAAAATACATGTGACAGCAAAGTGTGATAAACATACGATTTCTTTAGAGAACTCTTGAAAATGCTCAGTTTTGTAGCGCAAACTTCTACGTTGTTGTACAGGGCCTAAAAGTAAAGAAAGCTCGACAGATGTAGAGCTAACATTGGTAAAAATTGCAACATACATTCACATGGTCTCAAACGCCATATACCAATTAATATGGGAAACATCACTTACAACGCAACTTTTACCACGCAATGCTTTTACATCGCAGCTTTTACAACGCAAACCATTACAACGCATTGCGCTGGGGGGCGCTCTAGCATAGGGAATAGGTTAATTTAATATCCAATAACCTTCCCTAGTGTCCACGGGGACTGGAGTTGGAATAGTAAATTAAACTATTCACTATCCAGCATCCCAAAGCGCTATGCGTTGTAATGGTATGTGTTGTAAAAACCGCGATGTAAAAGCATGCGTGGTAAAAGCATGCGTTGTAATGTCGTACATCCAATAATATATTTTCAAATAGGACAAGTTGGAGTCGATGGGCTTTTACAACTGGACCTATGGACTGTGGATTTCAAGAGGAAGAAAAAAGGAAGCACACTTGCTAAAAGAATGTAAACTGGCTCTAAAACACACAGACACCATAACTAGTTTGATGAGTCAACAAAATTACATGGAATTATCTATGTCATTGAATAGCTGTTCAAACCTATGCTTCCAATTGGATCAAAATGAAGATCATTTGCGAATGGTCATGTGGAATGTACACCACAGAAACCTATTCTGAGTGATTCCATAAAAAGAGCAGAATCGGTTTGGGTCCTATGGGAATTGTTGCTAGCTTCACAGAAAATACAGTTCTTGGTTACAAAATCGAGCAGCTGCAATATGAATTTAAGGTTATTGCAAATGAGGAACTGTGCAGCTGACCTTCCCTCCAGACACCTATAATGGAATTCACACCAGGAAAAGTCACATTTTAAAGAAGAATTACAAAGCCAATAGATTTTATTCTTATTATAGTACATGCAGACACAGTCATACAACACATGGGGTACATTCACACATGTACACGCACACAGCAAGACGGTTTTAGGCTTCCAGACACAGACACACACTGGCCAAGCATGTCTGCAGACACCTATGCACAGAAACAGCATGCATACAGGCCAGTAACGGCTAGTAGTGGGAGTGTTGCAGGGCTGTGAGCCTGGGCAGGGAAGGAGCAGGTTGGGGGTAGTAAACTATGGAATACAGCCCAACGGAGGTAAGTAAACAAATAAATAAATAAAACGGATTTCCTTGTGCGCGCAGCATCGCATTTGGCAATGCAGCGCACGCAATGAAGTTTATTTTATTCATTTATTTGTTTACTTACCTCATTTCGGCCGTATGCCATAGTTTACGACCCCCATCCTGCTCCACCCCACCACCCTGCAGCACTCCCACCACAAGCCGCTACTGATACAGGCATCCATTTATAGAGCCAAAACTACTAAAAAATTGACAGCCACGGTCGGTAGTGGGATGACCTGCAGGGCGTTGACGTGGGGAGAGGGAGGGGCAGGGTGGGGGGTAGTAATGTATGGATTACAGAGTTTTACAGGTAACTAAACATATAAATAAATAAAACTAATTTCGTTGCGCTCACTGCATCGCATTTGGTGATGCAGTGCACGCAACACAATTTGTTTTATTGATTTATATGTTTACTTACCTGTAAAACTCAGTGGGCCTCATTTATGAAAAGTGACGCATCGCTGCGTGAAAACAGCGATGCGTCACTTTTCATTGCGCCCTCTTTGTAACACCAATGATGCGTCATATTTACAGTATGACGCATCATGTTGCAAGGAGTTACAGATACGTCAGTATTTCTGACGTATCTGTAAGCGCAAAAGTCACGCATTGCTGGAATGTGTCACAAAAGTGACGCAACTCCAGTAATGCGTCCTTTCACATTGGGAAAGCCCCATGTGAAAGGGCTTGCGTCAGTCTTACGCCTGCTGTGAGGCAGGCGCAAGATTTTGACGCAATAGCGTCCTAAAAGTGACGCAGTGAAATCTCACAGATTTCACTGCGTCACTATTACGAGGCTTTTTGCGGGGGAACGCCCCCTCTGCATACATTATACCTGACGCAGGTATAATGTAGCGCAGGGGTTTACAAAGTGACGCATCTGGTTAGATGAGGGAATGCCGCTTGAGGAAGCATTGACGCTGTACGTGCTCCAGCACTTTCATAATTGCACAAGCATCTGCGGCCCCTTCTGTAATACCAAAGTGCCTCGGGGATGCAAAACGTGGGCGCAAACACCCGTTGTGCCCTCAGGGCACTTATGTAATATGGACCCTGGATTTATTATGACTGGGTTTCACTTGCTCATGATAGATATGGAAATCCTGGCAAGAAATCACCTTTTATCAATAAGTGACATAACTCATTTGATTACACCATAGAATAGATTTTTAAATGATGCTTTTCGTTTTCATATTTCAATATACTTATAAAGAAAAAAATGGCAAATGGCAAGTGGACAAGCTTTGCAGTATTAATTTACAAGTGCAGTACTGCAAAGGCCGACTCCGATCTCTTTTCTCATGTTTCTAGTGCATGACACAAAACACATGTAAATTTCCTGCAGGATGCTGAGGTTTGGAATCTACATCTAGTAAAATAAGGTAACTAATCACAATATCAACACAAAACATGACAGAACGATTTATTAGAGAGGTTTCTACAGGACATATTACTGCAAACTCCTTGAATCCAATAGGGTTTTTGAGTTGATGAGTGGGGGGCATGCCACATTCAGACTCATGAAAGGATGGACGGTCACAGGGAGGGTGTTTAATAGCCTGGACTGTTGACACAGACTCATGTGCAAAAAACACTAGCAAAGCCAACACGTCTGTGGCTGACTGTCTACCTGGCTGGCAGCTTTTTATGGTTTGCCAATGTTTTTTTCAGAATTGTATTGTTGGGGAAGCAGCTGGTCCCTCGTTACTCCAAGCTAAAAACATTGTTTGAAAGCAAATCATATTTTTTGTCTCAAAAATCAAACATTGATTTAGCAGTCCCAGGCATTAAAGGGAACTTCTTTGCGTGTGGATGTTCCTCTTGTGAAAAGGCAGAATGACGTTACTCACAGTCAAGTGAGCCAGTGGTTAAAGTGGGCTGACCCATTTCCCCATGTAGTGTGCTGTAGTGGGTGGGAAAAACACGAATGACACAATAACACAACGCCCCTCCAAATAAGTCAAATATACATGCAATTTTATTTAAATAAAATGGTCTTGGACCTACAAATATGCCACTAACAAAAGGTTCAGTACCGATGGACGGATATAAAAAATATAAACGACGACAACTAACATGCACTTCTGATTATTATGAACGCATTGGAACTTGTTCTTTAAAATGTTCTGCTGGTGATGCTTTAAGCTGAGATCACAGAGCAACATGGGCAGGCCTAGTAGCTTATTTCTCTTCAAATTGCTTCGCCCGGCACTACTCTCTAACAAATGTAAAACTTGTACTTATTAAAAGCACCCTCGGTAGATATTGATGCAATGCATTCTGATTCGAATTCCATTAGATGGAAGTGGTTGCAAGTGGGAAGAAAGCTATTATTTTCAGGTTAGGTGCAGTGATTTAAAGCAAGTGAGTACAAACCCATCTCCTAATACTGAATTCAGAAGTTAGAGAAAATCGATAATTAACTAATGTGGCGGTGATTATCTCACAGGTGGGAGTAACCTGGCTCAGAAAGAAATATTACATTATTTTGCTACATGTAGAGTTACTTTATGATATACATAATAAACAATTGCAAACTCAATTTTAAAATGTTTTATTGCACACCCTCCACTTTCGAAAAGTCATTCATGCATGTCTCCCACCTGTGTCTTTATTCCTATCTGGTCTGAATCACTGGTCCTTTAAGTATTGGCAGTCTGCACTTTTGTGATTATGATCTGGTTGGACCAGATCCCCAGATATGTAAAACATGCTGGCACTGCTCTATATATCTTACATGCTGCGTTAAAGGGTGATGTGCATGGGTGAGTCACGGTTCATCTGCATAGCATCATGCACACCATGAAGTGAGGTTTCGATTTGTTTTCCTGCCTGGCCTCCTTCACCTGCAACGCTCGCATTAGGTCTATACAATAGGTTTTAAAGCCGAGTTAAACTTAACAAAAGAACCAAAAAAAACAGACTGTTATCAACGAGGTCTTCCCTAATATAAATAATCACATGCCAAAAATACCTGCATTCTGCATAACACTTTTCAACACAGATTCTAAAACAAAGATGCAAAAATTATAATGTGACATTGACCCACAAGCTACCTATCAGTAAAGAAAATGTTAAAGGCTCGTGGGGACACTATACACATTTCCACTGAAAACAGGAAATACACCAGTGACTCAGTCTTTGCTTGCTTCAATCGGGGAAAAGGAGATTAGAAACCAAATCAATAACATGCTATAGATTCAGAAAGAGAAAGGCACCTGTACTACCTGTGCTTTTTCAAGTTCGAAAAAGGTAACACAGAAAGATATGAAGAACTAAAGCAAACTGCAGCAGGACAACCACATACAGTAGTTGGGCGATAGAAAAGCTGAATGCCAGGGAGCAGGCCAGGTTAATATCAGGACACTGGGTAACAAACTCTGCAAATATAAATCTTTCCTGTTGTGACTGATGCAAGCAGTCTACTGTAAAATGACCCAAAACTGCACTCCGGTTCACCTCGTATCAAAGAAAATAGCAAATGTCAAAACAGAAATGATGGCAACATTGAAAAGCGGTGGAGTGTTTGCAGGGAATCGGAACCAACATTTTACTACCATGTGGAGCCTAGAGTCTCTGAACACTCATAAGAAAGAAGTTTGGCTGGATAGAGTTTGCATTAAAATGAAATTAAAGTGGATTCATTGTGGTCACAGTAGTGAACTCGATAGCAAAATCGCTAAAACGTCTAACAATGTAACTTCGTGGATGAATCCAAGCGGTATTATCAGGGTTTTTCTGACTACCAGTACTCTTGTGTACTCTTAATTCGAGGCGAAGTCGTGCTTCTCCTGTCAGAGAATGTATCTTAAATGTAAACATTTACATCAATATTCATTAGTGGTGGTCCATAGCTTGCTTTAAAATTGTATCTCAGTCTCATGCAGTTTTTAGTGATAGAAAAATAAATTGTGTCTACACCAAAAATGTCCTTGATTGGTAAAGTGACTAGGGATATTGCATTAAAACACTGCTGAGAGTAAGCTTTTAAAACTGTTAACACATATTCATCACATTGACTTGCTGTGTATCAATCAACAAGTGTTTAAAAGTGAAAACGCCATTGAACGACATATCCTGGGGTTTGTTTCTCAAGTGCTGTATGCAATGATTACCTCCCAGCTCACTATCATGCTCAAATACAATGCACAATCTACATCAGCTTAGTTTATATTTGTGAATGTTTGGCACAAAGCAAACCGTTGAGAACAAAGACAGTGTTGGAAAATATGTGTGCACGAGCCAAGGAGTCACCTTTGTTGAACCTGTATTGCCAAGGCACCCGAAGAGACCCAATCCCAGCGCTGCACTAAACACCACTAGGGTCCCGGCCAGGAGGCCACCACTACCGCCAGGAGCAGTTCAGCTCCATTCGGCCTTCCACTTTCTCAGAGTTGGGTTCCCCCCTTTTGGTGTATACATTACACCTCGCCTCTGTGGAGAGTGCTGGGGGAAGAAGGTACACTGCCGTCCCACGGCGCGTCCCGTGTTTTTGGGGTAGCTGCCTTGTTGTTGATGCACAGAGGGACCCAGCGGATTCTCCCCACAGAAGTAGTCGGTGTATGCTTGCTGCCCCCATTTTGGAAAACACACCTGGGAGTCTTGAAACTCACTGGTGAAAATACTGTAGAATTTCACTGGGATTACTGCATTTTCTATAGTAAGTGCACAGCTAACTCTGCACTCTACGTTGTCTAATCGAAATTACTATATATTACTGGTAGGTGCGCAGTTGTTCCTGCGGCCTACGTGGTACAGCAGCAAGCCATCTACCTGTTCTTTTTCAGCCAGGCTCTCTAGGATTACTGTAACCCCACAAGGAGGATCACAGGGGCTCCAGCCTGTATGAGATTATCGTTGCTGGTGTGTTTAGTGGGTTAACCATGTACATAGGGTGAAATATGTGTTTCTCTCTCTAACCTACCTGCTACATTCTATGCTCTGATTTATGATATATGTTGTTTTATGTTTGCATTGTCAGGATATCGAGTATTATTTCAGAATCTGCATAATATGTACAGTGATTATGTTTTTATAAAGTGTGCAATATATAAGTATTTATCTTATTGCACTAACTGTGATGATATGGCAATTGCCTAGTTGGCAAAGTGATTATTGGTGTATGTGTTTTGGTCTATGTTTATATGCAATACTGATATGTATTTTTAAATACTACTGTGTGGTGTCTCTTTTGTGGTGTATTTCTTGTGTCACTGATGCGTATGTGTGTTGCGCAAATGCTTCACACATTGCCTCTGGGATAAGCCTGACTGCTCTGCCAAGCTACTAAGGGGGTGAGCAGGGGATATCTTGGGTGTTTAACTCCCTTACCCTGAATAGAGTGGTGAGTTCTTCCTGGCTCATATGCATACAAATATATCTCTTTACAATGCATGCTTTAGATCGCATGCTATTACAACGCAGTCGTTACAACAACCGCGTTGTTACAACCCGAACCATTACATCAAAAGTCGTGAACGCGACTTGCTGTAGGGGGCGCGCTGGACTTACGAATAGTATAATTTACTATTCCTACTCCAGTATATGCAACAGCAGGGAAGGTGTTGGATTGTAAATCCAACACCTTCTGTCCCCTACAGCAAGTTCTTGTAACAACTTGCGATTTAATGGTTCATGTTTTAACAACACGGTCATTGTAATGACGCGTTGTAATGGCATGCGATCTAAAACATGCAATGTAAACACTGTTTCCCATGCATACCCTAGCCAACCAAAAACCCCATTTATAACATCAACTTTTGGTCTGAAAACCGACGAGGTACTACCAAGCTAATCTGAAGGCGGTGCATTACCACTCGGCCAAAGACTCAGAGTGTTCCAGCTATGTTCTTCTCTACAGCCGCAAATCTGATTCAGTGGATCCTTGCCTAATGGAGCCCTCTTCAGCGACAGCCTGCAGCCTTTGCCTCACTGGAAGATTCTGAGCTCAAAAAAAGTGACTAAATTTGAAGGTTGAAATCGTCACCAGGCGAAGGAGCGATAAGTATACAGCATGCAGGTGACCTTCTCCATGTGCGAAATTTAAATTTCTCTTGCTTTTAACTCTCCTGTCAAAAGTCAATGGCTGCAACAAGATCTTGTCCAAAGGCTACGCAATGATGTGGAGCCCTCTTTGGCCACAAGCTTCTGCCTTGTCCCACAAAGGAGTTTTGACTTTCATTCTAGTTACTAAGGGGTATATTTACATACATTCCACAAAACGTAGGACAGCCAGCAAAGTTGCTGTGCTGCATTGCGTGAAATGTAGAGAGCAGAATTGCACCTTATCTACTAAGATATGGCACACTTCTGCTCCCTCCTTGCGCTGACACCTTGAGGCTCAGGAACTCTTGGGTCTTGCTACAAGGGTGCCTACGTTATGAGCAAGATTGTTTATGTGCAGGAAGGGGTACCTTCGGCACAAAAATAATCCTTAAAGGCATTCTCCTATTTCTATATGTGATGCAGAATGCATCACACATAGAAAAAGGAAGTAAGAAAGAGAAATAAAGATATTTCTCCTAGTTACGCCTTGGTCTAGGACACTCACCATTTTGGTGCAATTCCAGGTTTGCTGACCTTAGTAAATCTGGGATTACATCACAATCCATGGGAGGAGGCATGGGAACTCCAAAGTGACATGATACAGTTCTATGCACTGTGCTACTTTACTTTGGGCCCTATTACGACTTTAGCAGTCCTAAAACGGATGGGCAATGTGCCTTCGCCTGTAGGACCACCAAAGCCATGTTGTGACCGCCTGCCAAATTAGGAGATAAATCCGGGTCTGGCAGGCGGTCCTGTGTCAGTGGTCTGTTAGATTCATAGAAGAGTTTATCATGCAGACCGCAGCAATCAGAGCACCAACTGCACCTTCCTGCATGGTGTGGCATATATGACACCGTGTAGGAAGGGGGGTGCAAATCCAGGGGGGCATTAAATGTGCCTCGGCATTCACACCCGATCCCTTATATAGCAGGGGGCCTTGGGAGCCATTACCCCACCCTTGTCATGGTGGCTTCCCCGGCATGAAATGGTGGTGAAATGGCAACTCGAAATATGCTCTGCGGTGCCGTCTGCAGCACTGCCAGAATATTCCTGCTAGTGAAAGACCACAGGCCCAGCAAGATCCTTGATCCCGGCGGTGCCGGCGGTCTCGTGGCTGTCCAACCACCGCAGTCGTAAAACTGCGGGTGGTTCCACAGTGTGGCGGTCATCAGACCACCACCACGTGTACACTATGGACCGCTGCACTCGCAATAAGGGCGAAAGTATTTACTAAACCCTGCAAAGCGACACAAAGTGGTTATGCTTGGCTTATTAAATCCCAGATAATGATTTACATTGCCTTGTAATGACTTGCATCACGCAAGGATATTGCAAGTCCTTACTAGATCTGGGCCCGTGTTCAAAGGTCCCTGTATCCAACCTGTACTCCATTGTAATCGGCCTCATCTTTTAACTATCTCCCGGTCAAGCGTAACCAGTTGACTGTGGTTGGTTTTTAGCACCTTTTGGTGTTATTTTGAAGTGCAAACTTTAAAAATATATACCTCCTATGTACTGATCGAATATTTGTTGCTTTGGTGTAATTTTAATAATTATAATTTACTAAATTGTTCTAAATTGGGTAGAGATTTTTCTTGAGATTTGTTTTCACTTTATTACTGATTGAGTACTGCGTAACTCCTTGACACGTTGCCTCTAAGTTAAGACTGACTGCTTTGTGCACAGATGCCGGAAAGTTAAGCACAGGTTGATAGGGTTAATTTTGTAGTTTATCCCTGACAAGTATTTTGTTCATTATTTGAGGTGGCTTCTCACCCCCTTCAACTAATAATACAATCACTTACTGTCTTTGCGAATGCAAAAGAACTTCCACAATGTGCATAACACTTTTTATAACCTGGAAAGTGTTTCTGACTTATAAAAGGATTTTTCCAAATGGCAGATTGGTAGATCATGAAAGAGACTTCCACCTACATTTGGAAAGCAATGTATGAGTGGTTTGCAACCGCAAACAATTGATCCTTTACTGACCCTTGAGGTGGGGTGGTAATTGATTCATAAAAGAGAGGCTGTCCCATTGGAACAGATACTTACAATTTTAGCAATTATTGCCTAATGTCACTGCGAAAAGAGTAATGGCTAACATTTATTTAAAAGTAAATCTCTTTGGCAAATGTGTTATAAGACAGCACAAACTCAGATCATAGGTTGTTTTATGTTATATGCACACGCTGTGCCACAAACTTTCATGGTAGTTTAAAATGAGCTAAAGAAAATATCATAATAAAGGAAAAAAATGGCTATATATTTCGTGTTCTGGTCATTTTGAAACTAAACACCACACAATCAAGGTAGATCGATTTCATAATATTTGGTGGGCCTAAGAATAAATATTATATATTGCCATGTTCTATATGCTCATTCTACAGATATTAGTGGCAGCTTTGATGATGTGTAACTTAAATGAAGCATAATATTGCAGATCCTGCTCATGTTTATTTCGTATTTCGTTGGTAAGTCTAAGGAGGCTAAAGCAAGTATGGCATGTTTACGCCCACCTTCATTTTAACTTTTCACGTGTCCTTCAGGTATTTATATGAAACCCATTCCCTTCAATGCACTTTCGACTATGCATATTGGTAAATATCAATTCTGTCACACTAAATCAAGGTAAGCATCTGCTTCATCAACAGTTCTCACAAAACCAATACATAGCGCCCGGCTACAATTTAAAAAACTAACTATTCCCCAAATCCACGCAAGAGTAGGCAATAAAGGCTCATGGTATTGCATAATATTGTCATGAAATTACGCAGCTGTTTGGGTAAATTCAACAACATTACATGTACTTGACGAAAAACACACGTTGAGGTATCTAAAGTGAAAGTAAAAATTAAATGCACGGCCATACCTCACATTCAAACGTGACTTGAAGATATCAGCTCATTTTTTATTCAAGCTGGGCAATAACAAAGGAAGTAAGCAGAATTTTGTTGAATCACTGATCCTGTCTAAAAACTCTAATCCGTTTTGGCTGCAGTCGCTACCTTTTTTTCTTCAAACTATTTTTTCTTGCTTTTAGACAATAGTAGACCGTGCAATGTGGGCCAAAAACCAGAGTACAATTAGAGGTTATACAATTGTTGTACATTTGCATCAATTAAAATGTGAGCAGTACTTGTCAGGAATAATGGTTGTACGGTACACTGTTTGGAAGTCATCCCGCTTCAAACACAGTTATTAAACCGTCCTACCCTTTCTACCCCCTCTCCCACCCAGTCCTCCACATCACAGTGCTGTTTATCTCCTCTGCACATTAGTGAGCTATTATTCATGCTGTTTCGGAGAAGCATACAATTCAAGCGATAGCAGCGTTTACAACACATGCTTTAGTTCACGTGCCATTACAACGTGGTTGTTACAACAACCACGTTGGTACAGCACGAACCATTACATCGCAAGTCATTACAATGACTTGCTGTAGGGGGCGTGCTGGTGTTGGATTTACAATCCAACACCTTCCCTGCAGTTGCACAATCTGGAGTAGGAATAGTAAATAATACTATTCCTAAGTCCAGCGCGTCCCCTACAGAAAGTCGTTGTAACGACTGGCAATTCAATGGTACGCGTTGTAACAACGCGGCAGTTGTAACAAGCGCGTTGTAATGGCATGCGAACTAAAGCATGGGTAATGAAGGTATATATTCCAACCCAGGTCTTCTCACGTGCATATCTAACAAAATGTCAGGCTTCCCCTGGGTCTTGGTCAGAAAGTATGGAACTTTCAGGGGAATCGGTGGCAGGTTCTTTCAGGCATTCTACAAAAGTGTCCGGGCCCTGGCTTTATCTACCCTGCTATGTCCTCTCCTCACCTAATACTGCACGTTCGTATCCAGCTCATAAGATAAGGATCTCCATCCATTCATTTATCTGAGGACTTGTGGTGGCTTTCCATTTTATTGTAATCTCGGGCTTTGTCAGCACTAGGGCTAAATCTACTAATTTGGTAGTCACTTTATGTTTGGCTGGTCCAATTAACCCCCCAATAGGCATGCAAGTGACGTGCAAGGTATACTTCTCTCTGTAACATTGTTAATACATGTCTTTACTCCCTCCCAAAAGTCACGCAGAGCAGGGCAGTTCCATACATGTGGAGCACGTCTGCTCCTTGTTCCCCGCATCTGAGGCAACCCACAGCCTGTGCTCCAAATGTTTGCATAATTTTCACCAGTGTAAGTTATCCCCTATGTAGAAAGTACAAATTAATTAGTTTATATCTGGGATTACGGAAGACTGTGTGGATGTAGCTAGGATTGTAGTCCAGTGTATCTCTGTGATTGGAAGTGCCATGACTCCCTCCCATTTCTGACGCAGTTCTTCCAGAGATATATATACATATGTCTGCCTTTAGCGATTGGTATTGGAGATTGATTGCCCAGACTTTGCTCGTTGTTGAACAGAGGACCCAGCTACTGTGATGGATTGTGGGCCCTGCTGTTCCAGTGCCCCAGTGACTTTGCAACAGAAATTACCCCGGGGTTGCTCAAATGCCTCCGTAAGATCTTCAAATGACGCTAGTTTGCCATCTCTGTAAACGTCCCCCACTCACCGGTTATGCTAAATGCCTCCCACTCCGTCAGTCCCCTCAGTGCCCTTGTTTTGTTTACTGCTGTCAAGTACTGCAACAACATGTCCAGTGAGTAGGATAGGAGCGTTTGGTTATGTTGTAAGGAGTGCTGCCAGCAGTGTTGTACAGTCTCCAACTCCATGGATCCCTCTATAACAGGGCCCTTGGGAGTCAGGAGGATCTGGAGCAGCACGTGTAGTCCTGGGGATCTATCAGGGACCTCTCATAGGGGGATCCATAGAGTTGCATACTGTTGTGTAGTCAGGTTTGTAGCCATTTTTTAAAAGAATGGATTTGGGCTGCCAGTTAATATACTTCAAGGTTAGGGGCTGCTAGCCTCCTGTCAGTTGTAGGTCTGCGTAATTTCGGCATTGCTCCCCTTTGTTTGTCTACTTCCCAGATAGGATCATCAGCAATGATTCCAGTTCTGTAAATAGCTTGTGGAGGATGAGTATTAGCAGTGTGTCGAAGAAACATTGCAGACGGAGGAGTGCTACCATTTTGGCAATCCCAATTCGTCCTGCCACGTATAAGGGAAGAGTGTTCCAGAAAGCCACATTATAGCCAAATGCCCTATTAGCTGTTGCTGTCCAGAACATCTCTGGCATTATGATATATTTTGACCCCTAGCTATGTCACACAGGATTCCTTCCATGTGAGCCAGTGCAAATCTCAGGATTGGGGCATATGTTGATTCAGGGGGGACATATGCAACTTTTGTCAATTTATGCAAAGGCCTGAGTCATAGCCGAAGTGTTCCAACAGTGAGATCACTCCCAGCAGGCCCTCCACCATGTTTCTGAGGAACAGAAACATATCATCTCTATCTGTCTGTGAGTGTGTGTGTGTTGGCATGCAAGCACCTTCCTTTCTCACAAAGCCAGAGGGTCTCTGTAACTGATATTCAAAATTTCACCACAGCACCATTTCGGGCACTTAGACACACATGCTGAGGTACAAAAGAAATGAGGAAGCTTGGTATTAATGTTTTGACCCTCTGTGTAGTAACATAATTACCTGCATAGGAATTCCAAGGGTGTCTTTTCATCATCTGCTTTCATGTCTACTGGAGAAACAGCAAAAGTACGCATAACAGGGGACCAAGGAAGGACAACACAGCCTACCCTATAGCCCATACCAAGAAAAAAAGACAGAATGACCAACAGAGGCAGCTGCAGAAGCAGCTTTATGCCTCACAATTTAACACCTTTTTACTAGACAAAGTGACTTGGTAGAGACGGGCGTAATAACCCCAGGACAAAAATCTTCCAGGGCAAATGGCCAAGAAAGTCCCAACTGTCAAGTGACAGTACGGGGAGCCTCCCAGACAGAGCTAGTCAACAGCATAAGGTCAGAGGATTCACCCAAGCTGCTATCAGCAGTCAGCAACTGAATTACTAGCCACACCAAACTTCATAGACCCAGTCCTGCAAGCAGAACCTGTAACTAAGAACGAAAGAAGCCTCAAGATTTCTCCTATGACATTTCATATTTAGAAACTAAAGAATGCTCAGTAAACGCCCTACAGTATCATTCAGACAAAATGGACACACCTTTATCACTCCTCAACTCATTAGCAGTATTTGTCTCTTGAATAGATGGTAAACTTGTAGAACTGAACAGCTTGATCAAGTGAACACAAACCAACACTTAGTTGATTCAAGTAGGCTGCACCTGCGGCCCAGTACTGGAAAAACTCACCACCCTGCAAACCATGCTGGGTGACCTATTAATGGACTTAAAGCAAAACACAAGCTGCAGAAAGACCATCATCCAGGATCTACAAAGCTCTAAGCCCGGACCCTGGGGCACAGGTTCCACAGCATGTTAGTCGGAGAGCCAAGTGACGGGGAGCACGGCCAACCAAGCCCAAGTTATAACTGAGACACACAAGCATAGTATCATTCAACACCCATCCTCTCCATCAGATAAACAAGAGGTATCAAAATATAACCCTGAATCTAATCCTACATGGGAGACACCGCAAAAAGAACAGCTGAACATTGCTGAGCCTGCCACAAACAAAAATGAAAAAGCAGAAACAGAAAGAATGAAATCACTGAGTATTTTAGAACAGACACCACTTCAAGTTTCCCCTCAAGGGAGCCACAGGAAGACAACTTTATGGTTGCACGCACAGCTACAGCAGAGTTCAAGGAGGGGCCAACTGGCAAAGACTCAGCCAAGGGCTACAGGCAGGCCCCCCAAATGTATAGTGATGTCTTGAAATGGGGACAAAGGCTCTCACAAACAACTGCCGTAAATGAGGATACATAAGCACTCCCCCTAAGGATAGCAGAATCCACACAATTGGGTGAAGCCAATCTGTCCACTGAACCAGGAGCTGAGGGGCTCTTGAGGCCTACTCAGCCAGTAGTCAAAATACCAGCAAAGCTTTCCTTAGCCCATCAATCACCTCAAATAGTGAAACAAACATCAGGGCCACTTAAGTTTGTTAACTCAGCAAAACAGTAGTGCACCAGTCAACTATAAACTTTTTCATAAGGAAGAGCCAGACACTAACATTAATCTTTCTACCAGAATACAAATCACAAGGGTGACAAGATACATTAAGTAGGGGGGAACATGCTACGCCTATGGCATAGATCATCTTAAGTCGTCGGACCTGGTGCCCATCAAATGTATTCACACAGGTGCACACTGGGAAATGAGGCAACCACGGCCACATGGGCAGCGCTAGAAGACAAATAGGTTCTGAGCAAACAGGCACTCTTCAAGAACTGGGGAATTACACTGACACCTTACTATACACCCTGCTATCCTTCAACCCTGTTAGTCACAAACCATCCAAAAACGTGCTCACAAAATCCAAAGGCCAATTTCTTTATACTAAAGGAGGTGAAGAGCACCTCCCCCATAGGAAGACCAAAGCAAAATCTCTAACACAGCTTAAACTTACAAACAAATGAGGCATCAGTCCTGAACTAGAGCTGGTTATCCCGCACAATAAATGATGCAAAAAGCACTCCATAACAAAGCTCACAGGCCACTCTCAATCTACTGTCCAAATCAAGGTCACATACTGCAAGGAAGATCCACAAACAATGTAACTCCATGGGAGGCCTTCATGAAAGCGCTAGGGGATACATTTGCCAACTCAACGATGAGACGAAATACACCACAGAAGGGTCGCGCAAGGGCCATATCACTTTCACTCATATGAGTAAAGGCACTTTAGAGAACCATAAAATCAACATTTAGAAAACTTCGCTGGAACCCATGTGATGTCGACCTGCAAAGAGTGATGATGAGACGGAACTAAGTATCACTGAAAAAACTAATGTGGACAATAAAAAGGGAAGGAGAAGAAGTGCTCTCAGCAAGGCTAGTCTTCGACATAAAAAGCAATGCTCATGCACTGTTCTGGTGCAAAGTAAACATGTTACAACAACCCATTCTTCGAGGCATTAGCTCTCAAATGACAGAAGAAGCCTGGACAATGAGGCCAAATACTTTGACGACACCATTCTAGAGGAGCTAACATCTTGGGTCTCGGCTGAGCATGTCATCCCGCTAAACCAAACTTGTTTCTGCAAACATATGGGATCTGTAGCTGATATTTAGGACCTTCACCTGCTAATATTCATATAACATTATAGCTTTGCTTCATAGATTTTCGTGCTGCTTTTCATCAAATTGATCGAGGCAAATTATAGAGGAAACTGCTTGTCAGAATGCTCCACCTGCCCTCCTGAAGCTACTGATTCTGTTACAGACAGATATCAGGTTACAGGTTAATTTAGGGCCAGGGACGCAAATATCAAGACATATTCCAACCACTAAGGGCTTAAAGCATGGCTGCATTCTCGCCCCTACCCTATTCAATCGCTTCTTAGCTGACCTGACAACAGAACTGGACGCTCACGCCCCAATGCTAGGTGGATTCTTCATTCCAACCTCCTTTATGCCGATGACCTGGTGCTAGTAAGTCGCATTCCGGTCAGCCTGCAGCACCTCCTTGATGCCACCCATGCTTATTCGTCGGAAAATGGCTTAAAGCGTTTGATACTACTTCCCATAATTTTATTTATTTATTTATTTATTTATGAGTTTGTATAGCGCTTGAATCACTCCGCCAGGAGTATCTCTGCGCTTTATGACCAGTAAATTAGCAAATATACGATGGAGAAGTGATTAGATTTCATTTTTGAACAAGATAGTTTTTAACTGTTTAGGGAAGGTAAGGTGCTCTTTACATAACCTTAGGGCCAAAGGTAACTTATTCCACATCTTGGGACCCATGGTGGACAGGGCTCTACCTCCGTGTCTAACTTTTTTGACATGGGGAACCACAAGGAGAAAGTTATTGCTTGATCTGAGAGATCGTGTGGGAACATATGGTTTAAATTTCCTTTCAAGGTAAACGGGTCCTTGTTCGTTCAAGCATTTGTGAATTAGGCAGCATATTTTAAATTTTGCCCTTTGTCTAACTGTGAGCCAGTGTAATTGTTCAAGGAGGGGTTTGGATGCAGTTCTCGGGGGGGCATTCAGAACAAGGCGAGCCGCCGTGTTCTGAACAACCTGTAGTTTTTCCAACACTCCTTCGTTGACAGAGAGTAACAAACCATTACAATAATCAATCCAGCTCAAGATAAGTGCTTGAACGAGAGTTTTTCTTGTTGAGTTGGGTAAGAGTGGAAAGATTTTACGGAGTAAACCAATGGTGTGGAAGCATATCCCCGAAATGTAGCTGACATGTTGTTTTAGGGACAGGTCGTGATCAAGTCGAATTCCCAGATCCTTCTCGACCTGTTTAGGTTCAGGGACTGCTCCCAACTCAGATGGCCACCAGTCAGGAGTCCAAAGTATCTTAGCTTCCCCAAATAGCATGATCTCCGTCTTGCTGACGTTACATTGGAGATAGTTGTTAGACATCCAATTTGCCACTTCTTTCACACCAGATGAGAATGAGTTCTTAACCTCAGCGGAAAGAGTTTTAAAGGGGAACAGGAGCTGTGTGTCATCTGCGTAAGATACGGGGACAAAACCGTATCTACGCAGCACTCCTGCCAGGGGTGCCACATAGATATTAAAGAGCGTGGGGCTCAAACATGAGCCCTGTGGCACCCCCTTAGAAATCTCAGTTTCCGCCGAGCGAAATGCACCCATGGTGACTGTCTGGGTGCGCTCTGTTAAGAAACTCTTTATCCAGTCAAGGGCTTTGTTCTTAAGGCCAGCGTTCGACAACCGTTGAGTCAAGATGGAGTGAGACACGGTGTCGAACATCTTGCTAAAATCCCTCTCCGACAGGGGTATTAGGGGTAAAACCCTGGACTGGATTGCCTCTTTTTTAACCCAAAGAACTTTTCAAATCACCTCTAATACAGCCTCTTCCAACATTCATCCGTCTCCGTATGGAGTCCCTCAGGGTTTGGTACTCAGCCCTTTGTTATTTAACATATATGTAACTCCTCTTGCTGAGATAGCCGAAACTGAAGGTCTGACAATGTTTACATATGCAGACAATTCCCAGATCATTTTTTCACTCTCAAATGCTGGTAACGATTCCATTTCCCCCCTGCAGTCCGGTCTTAGCAAAATTTCAAAATGGATGAGGGATAACCTGCTCAAATTAAACGGGGACAAAACAGAGGTTTTAACACTGGGCCCCAAACAAGATCTATGGAGCCCAAGACACCGGCCTTCTGAAATGGGGACCCTTCCCATTCCTTTGGAACAGGTACGAAATCTTGGGATCATCATAGACAAAGGCCTCACTATGCAACCCCGGGTCAGGAAACTAACAGCAACCTGCTTTACCATCTTGCGGTGGCTCAAGAAAATCATCTGATGCTGCCTGGCGACACACAGAAGTCCGTAGTCAACGCCTTAATTACTTCATGTTTAGATTACGGAAATGTTCTCTATTTAGGGGCATCTCGGGCTGTCATCAGACGCCTTCAGCTTGTGCAAAATGCCGCCGCAAGACTGCTCTGCAAATGCCACAGAATGGAACGCATGTCAGGACATCTTCGCATGCTACATTGGCTCAGAGTTGAAAACAGAGTAAAGTTTAAGACCCTGAATTTTATGCACAGAATAAAATGGGGCACTGCACCGAGATATCTACAATCCTTGGTGCATACATATACTCCGGTCCGTTGTCTGAGATCCTCATCTCAAGGCCTTTTCAGCCTGCCCAAGATCCGACTCACCAGGATGGGCGGGAGGTCTTTATCTCTGTTGGGCCCCAAATTGTGGAATTCTCTCCCTTTGGCTTTACGCAAGGAATCTAGCTATGTTGACTGCCGCAGAGTCATAAAGACATGGTTGTTTAATAAATAAAGAGCCCCTTTCTGCATCGTTGTAATTCTGCTCGACTCACTAACCTACTGCGTCATTAGCGCCGGGAAACCCTTTTGGGTAGCTGTCGCGCTCTAAAAGCTTAAAAAATTAATAAATAAATTAATTAAAGATCAACTTTGAAAAAACAAAAATAATGGCCATGAACAGCGCAAAAAGGAAAGCATTAACCTTCCCATCCCAGATAAGATTGGAGTTTGGTCTACAGAAACATTCTCTTGCCAGGAGAGGCATGTATATTAAGTGATGGCATAAAATCAAGAACGTAGATCCAAACACACTAAACACACATATATTGCTGGATCTGATGATTAGGAGCAGCTGTCCTGTCAAGACTTGAATGAATCAGTTACCCAACTTGGCCTACAGGATGTTTGGGATTCATCTGTAACCCAGCTTCAAAAAGCTTGCAAACAAAACCATCAAAACAGTTTTGTTAATCGAGGACAAGGCAGCAGTGGCAGGCACAGCCTACGGCTGCAAGTGCTTCACAGTTACGATAATGCAATACCCCAACCCTATTTTCAAACAGGGTACTCCAACTCAGTAAAATAAAAATTCTGAGCTTTCCATTGGGCATACAACCTACACTCTTACATCAACCACACTGGGAACGTAGCACCACCACAATCATTTGTCTGTTGTGCAGAAAAGAGAAACAAAATATGGTGCACTTGGTGTGTACCTGCAAGGAGTTAATGGCTGAGCAATGAGTCCTGCTACACTAACTTTTTAACAAAAGAGGAATCCAAACATGCAGGCAAGTGGTATTGGTTTGCTCTACACCTGTGGACATACAGCTGTATTGTGGGTTTGTGAAATTCCTCATCAAGGCAGAAAAGACATTTCCTTCCGAGCTGAGCGCAAGCACCCAGCTAGAATGACTATTTTGCACATAGGACACCCTAACTGACACTGCATTCCTCATCTTAGAATGTCTTAGAAAAACCTACTATTTTGTACATAGGACACATTAAACAGTTGAATGTAATCTGTGTTTTAATCCTGCTCACCCCGATGTTTGTGCCTTGGAAAAGCATTTAATGGTTGATGTAATAATAAAGCGAATTTTAAAGCGCATGGCTGCTTTATCAGAAGCATCCCAGTGGTCTCCAGGTTGAAGCTGCCAGAGTGAACAGGGCTAACAGAGGGAGGAAGAACTACCTAAAAAACCAAGGGCCTCATTTATGAGGTTTTCGTGCAGGGCAGTGCCGCAAGTGATCTTGCTGCGCTGCCTTGCATCAAAAGAAAAGTGCAGGAATGTGCTGAATCTATGAGATACAGTGTATTCCTGTCCTTTTCCCCTTGCACCATGGTGCAAGGATGCCTGCGTTGCAGGGACGATTGATTTTGTGCAGGAAGGGACACATTTCTGCACAAAATTATTCAATTGAGGCAATTTCTTATTTCTATGTCTACTGCATAATTCAGCACGCATAGAATGAGGAATAAATGAGGAGAAATGAAAACATTTCTCTGCGTTGCGCCTCCCAAACGCCAACCCTGGGATGGCGTTAGAATCTGATGTATTCCCAGGTTTACAATTCCTAGTAAATCTGAAAATGCTTCAGATTCCATGAGTGTTGCGTCGAGCACCCCTTTCACACAGTGTTCTGTGTGAGAGCACATATTTAGAAGGCCATGCAAAGCCACTGCAAGTCCACGTGAAGTGGCTTTGCATGGCCTTGTAAAAATGCTATGTGTGTCCTTGTAAATATGCTGCGAAACATTGCACCACCGGAGAGCAAAAAAGTGATGCTCCTGCTGTGCACAGGTGCCGTTAGGGGCCTCGTAAATGAGGCCCCAAGTGTTAAGATTCTTGCGAAACGAGAGCTCTGTCTTAGACTGTCAAAGATCCAATGGTAGTGAGTTCCATAGCTTGGAGGCAAGAACCCTAAAGGAACTGCCCTCAATGCGGGTCTTCTTGAAAACGGGGACCTCTGCCAAGGCGGAACCTGCAGATCTCAGACACCTAGGTGAAAGATAAGGTTTGCTAAAAGGGTGAAGATAGTTTGCTCCAGCTTGTTGAAAGCCCTGTAGAAATAGCTCAGTGCCTTGAATGATACATACTACTCCAACGGAAGCCAATGGAATTTGTGCAGGGCCTCTTCCATCGAGGCTCATCTAGGTAGATTCTGCAGCAGGCAAGCAGCAGAGCTTTGAACATGCTGGAGTCTACTCAGCAGTGTCTGGGAGAATCCTACATACAAAACATGGCAGAAGCCCAAACGAGATATGATAGCGACCTGGATAACTGTTTTCCTCGCAGCCTCAGGTAGAAGCCCCATAATCTTTTTTAGCGATATTAACATCCCGAAGCACTTGCCCGCTAAGGCCATGATCTGGCTGTCAAATGTCTGGTTCCCATCAAACAGAATACCCGAGTTCTTCACCAAGGGCTTTGGCTCAGGAAGGGAACTAAGTGATGGCGGCCACCAATCAGGAGTCCAGATGGGCATCTGATCACCCCAGGACTACCATTGTTTAAATTCATTTGTGGGGTAAATCCACCTTGGTCAATCAACCTGCTATCTTTGCACGTGTCCACCTTAAATGCCTCTGTATCCCTTTAAAAACTCACAAAAATGTACCGTTGCTCTGTAGACTGTCTAGATCACATTTTAAGATCTTAGACATTTCACTTTATGGTCGGGATTTTTATTGCAGCTAAGCATTGGGGACAGTTTAGCAATCACCTTATGAACGGAGGCACCTTTAATGTGCACTTAAGATTGAATAAACACCCTATTATACAGCCGGTACATCTACAAAAGACAGGCAGCGGGAACCGTCCAGCATGCACCATCTGAATTAACATTTATTTCACATATGGTAGCTGTCGTTTTAATTGTATAATACATTACTGATGGTAGCCTTGCAATAGACCTACCACGGTTTTTTAATCCGCTTTCTTCACAAGTTAAAAGTTCAACCCGAAACAGACTACTATTTTGCACTTAAGGAACCAAATGCACTTTAATTATATGTCTGGCAATGACAAAATTTTACCTACATTGGAAAATTCCCGATTCGAACTCTGCAATTGATGTATGGTGTTGCTTCCATTAGAATCGTTTAACCATGTTTTATAATGTTTTAATGTTGCACAGGTTTTAATTAACCAAACAATAATAATCTTGAAACTTGCTTAGCATATTAGCTTCCAAAAGATAATTTTCAAAGAACGAAAATATATTTTTTTTAAAACATATGTCCATTTATTAGAATCCTATTTTCTGTTTTTGAAGTCTCCTTGAATCTGATTTTGCCTATACAATATTTATTTTATCAAGCAGATAAAATCGTATGTGTAAGTCTCAAAGGAACATTGCTCATCTTCGACCATGTTTGTATGCTTATGTAGTGTAACAGCAATACATAGAGGATTGTCCACACAATAGATAAGATAAGACTCATTAGAATCTAATTTAGTTTCTATTTCAGGAGTGTGTAGCAACCGCCAGAACAAGATGCAAAACAGAAGCGTTGTAATTCTCTTGATATATGTGAGGAATATTTACATCAGGTTTGGCATATCATTACAAGGCAGCATCCTGCCTTCGACAGCTTTTGAAGGTCAGCCTGTCTGTATAAATAATGCATGTGTGTTCTCCAGCAAATGCTGCAGAAATGATTCCACGGTCGTGCATACACAGGCACACACCAGGGCGTGCGCACGCACAGACAAATGCACACAGGACTATTGGTCATCTATGCAACCGGGTTCACTCAAGAAAGCATTAAACAAAATGATAATGTCTACACAAATGTCTTCCACGGTAGCACAAAAGACAGCTGAAGGATGCTGCAAAAAGACAAACCACTCCAAAGAATGCACAGATAAAAATACAGAGCAGTGTTTGTCAATGGATTAGGCACTGCAGAACTGGAAGAGGATGCAGCTCAAATTGAAATTTGAGTGGCTGCTCCTCCACTAAGGGAGAGGAGCGTCGCCCCAGTGCTCTGTGAGCGGTTCAAAAAATAAAATGATAACAACGCAATGTTTTATTTTCCGTCGTGGCTCAGCTTGTTAGCGGTGAGGTGGGGTGAAGCTGGGCTGTCACAGGAACAGAGGGAGGAGTGGTGGGCAATCTCTTAAGCCGTTCTTGAGCCGGCCAAACTGTCATGCGCACTTTGCATGTTCTCCACTGGCTGTATTGCAGAGCCTGGGTGGAGAACATGCACACCCTCCCAGTGCCTCTCTGAGCACCGAACCACAGCTCTGAGACCAATCACAAGGCGGCTGTAATGCAGCATTGTGATTGGCTAGGGGAGTCTGGGAGCCTGTGTGCTTCCTGGTTCCTACTTCTTGTTCCTGGAGTCCACCAAAGAGCCAACAAGGACCGAGAGGCAGCGGCCGGCGGGCAGGTAAGTGTTTTTTCTTTCTTCATTTACCCTCCCCACCCCTTCCCCTTCCTCCCTGCTCTGCCACCCCCATTAAGTAGTGGCAGCCACAGGGTCAGCTTGGAAAGAATTAAAAATATCAGCTAAAATATTACAGTACATTACAATAAACCTTGTGTGGGACATGGAAGAGAAGAGAAAATATGCAATGTTGTTGGCACTGCATGTGTAATCACATTGAGCCTAGTTGTTTTTTTTCCTTGTGAGTCAGTATAACATATAAAGAGTGACTTTGAATAAACCAACAAAACCAGTTTCAGTCACGTAACTGTGAGACTTTCAAACATTAAAACCAACAATGCCAACATTAGGAGCACTTAAGTGTTATAGGATTTTCCCAACTGACAGGCATTCATGTTTTTCTGTCTTACACATGGGTTGGGAAAGACTACCAAAAAACCCAAATGACCTTGGAAACAGCCAAAGCTGATTTTTACTACAGGATTAGTATGCATGTATGTAAAGGATTTAGGTCCCCATGAGACCTAAGATATGGAGAGATTGTGTGGAGATTCCTTGGGACTTACTCAAGTCCACCTCTGCTCCTGACTGCCATCTCAGCACAGTTTCCTTTTTCCTGTGATGCATCAGCTCTTCTTGGGTACCATGCACAAAAAAAAGGAAATTTCTAGAGTTCCCAGTAGCTTCTTGAGCAATTCTTCACGTATAGATGATGGTCATGTACAAGTGTCTGATGTAAAAGTACACTTTTTCAATGTTGTTCTTTATTTTATGTTTTTTAAAGGGCCTGCCCACTGGCAGGTTGCTGTGTGTGTGCTCTTGTTCATCAGGGCACGTGTGTTGTCCCAAGGAGTGGAACATACAGTGAGCTCATCAGCCATGCAGCCATCTGTTTCTGTGTCTGTTTTTGCCTTTGACCTCCGGTATGCAGGAAGGAAGTGATTAGTCTACCACTCTCCCTCTCAACTGACCAGAGAGCAGGCAAATGGAGTGCGCTGATGTACCAGCTGCCTATCCCATTATGAGGATTCCCTGCACTGGCGAAAGGCTACCTATTAAAGTGAGTGGTACACAACGTTTTCAAATGTCTTCTTCTGATTGGTTTGGAATGCCTATTCCAGCATTTGGGACTTGCCACTTCCTCTTAAAAGCAAGAAGATGTAAAGATCTCATTGTCTGCATTTCCGATCTTGCTGCTGTAGTCTCCTTTGCAATGTCTCTTTCTGCACAGCAGCCCTGGGACCTGCAGTCTTCGTCTGCACTACCAAAGTCCCAAGACCTCCTTTTCAAGGTGCCATTGCGCCAGCAAAAGTCACACGACCAGTCCACAGAATCCAAGGAAATCCTCTCTTTCAGGGTTCTCTGCTAGTCCACTCTCTACAGTCTCCCAGAGTGCTGAATCCACTGCCCCAGGCACTGGCGAAAGAGAATTTCAGAGTCCAATAGCACAAAGAAAGAGTACACTCCAGACAGTGGCTCAATGTTGAGTCAGTCCATCCGTCCTCTTCTGTGGTCCAATCCTATTTCAAAGCCTCTGACCCTGAGTAGGGATTTAAAAGTGGGGGCGAAGCATTTTAGAAGGCTGATGCCCCTATCCAATCCAGAGATGCTACTTCACTGCTGCTTCACTGGCTGATATTTAGTGGAGCAGAACAGCAGAACATTTTGGTAGTTTCAGAGAGCAGAATCAAGATTTTCTTTTCAAGACCTCTTTCCCTAGCTTAACTTAACCCCTAATTGACACTGCAGAACTAATTTCTAGCCGATAAGATTGCTAGTGGAAACCCTGTTTGCCAGAGTTCTGCCTGTTCTCCTCTTTTCCCATGTGAGGACAACATGCCCCAACTTTTCAGCGTCACCTAATTACCCTATGCGGATTCCTCCTTCCTCCTCTTCCACACATAAGAGACTAAAAATCCCAACCCAATGGGCATATGGTACAGGGAGAGGTTTTAAATGTTAGATGGTCCGCAGAGTAATTAAATCAGCCTACCAGATTAGTGAAAAATATTAACTCTCTATGGGGCTCACTTGGGTAAATATTATGCATTACAAAGTGCATGAAGGTATGCATATATGGTCACATTAAATGATTGCCCTATTCAATTGGAACCCATGGAGACATAGGAAAGTTCATATCAATGACTTCCCTGAGTTGAGCCAATCTAAAATGGCATTTTAACTAGATTTCATCCAAAGTGTAAATGAAGTTAAAGAATGAGAGACATACACTTTAGTCGTCAAAAAGAAAGGTCGCAAGTCTTTTTGCATTCTCAGTTTAACTATAATTCCTGCATAAACCATAAACAAATTATTCTGGTCCCCTTCCACATCAGTGCTACTGTGTACAGATGCCAGGCTAAGTTAAGCAACATTGTTCTTCGCTCAGTATGCAAACATAACCACACCAATGTGCATGTGTGCCTGCATGGAATCAGCACAAGGCCCTTTACCCCAGTTGCTTTATATGGGGTCTTATTTAAAAGGCAGGCACTGGTGGCTACAGCTCAAAATCATTTTGACAGAAGCTTACAATGGATCAAAATCCACCAGGGGCTCCCGGCAAAGATCCAAAACCATGAGTTTTTTTTTATGTTTAAGGTTTCGGCTTATCACAAACCCCATTTTTTTGATTCATGCGGGCAGTGGCAGGACGGGAAGAATTTCAATTTAGTTTGGACTTCCTTTACCACGTCGAGAATCCATCATGGATTGGGTCTCATTAGAGATATCGGGCGTGACATTTTGTATATCTGACTGTAGTGTTGTGGAGAGCATAAGTATTTTGAAAGCCGTCACAACACAACTATAGATTATTGGAGGCCATTCTGCACTCCTTTTCTGTACATTATCATCCACAAGTCCTGTACATATGGTTATTTTCATTTATTGTTCCATGGTCTTCAGTCCACATAAAAATATTATTTCTTGAAGATGGTCTTATATTAGCACAAGACAAGACCGAAATGTCAACAATCTCACCCATTTTCATTAGTAAATGTCCGTCTGGAATTTTTCATTTTATCTTCAATTATGTTTTCCTCATTTGAAAATATTTGAAATGGGTTATAACAATAGGTTTATGAGAAAACAGGTACTGTGATTTTTTTTTTATCTCAGTCAATTTGTATTGATGTGTAGTGTACCCTTTTTGTAATAGAATCTTGGACATAAATTTGTATTCCAAAAGAATACACCAGTTTTGCATTTTTTCTGTTTCTCTTCATTTGCAGTGGATACATTCATTTTGAATTAATATAATGAATGTTGTTAATTCACTTATTATAAGCCACTAGCTAGAGCATCACACATTAATATTTTTGATTCTAGAAGATATTGTTTAAAAAAATCCCTTGTAGTCATTTTTACCAATTACTTTTAGAAAGTAGGCATTTTCTTACTTTAACCATTCTGTGCCTCTGCCTATCACTAGAATACACGTCTGGGTCAGGGTGGCAGCTGGGCTATGTTCATTCCCTCTAGACAGTCACACAAAAAGGGAGCTGAGATGTGCTCTCCATATACTGATTGCCCATCACCAGGCTGATGGGTGTTCCTGATCTAGACTGGTGGGAGGAGTTGACATTTGCACCTGAATAGGGCTGTGCCTATCCGGACACAAAGACCTGCCTAACCCCATGTAGTGTGTCTGGAGCCATGGCCAGGAAAGACAGGGTCTTCTGCACTACAAAGACCTATTTTTAGTCTTCCTACTTCAAAGGTGAAATTGGGTATATGTACTGGACCTCTGACACCATATACTCTGAACACTTTTGGACTGAGGACATATTGACAGGAAAAGAGCTGTTGGGCTGCTAGGAGGGACTGCCACTTTTCCATTTGCTTTGCTGTGTTGGCCTGCTGTCTACTGCTTGTGTCCTGGGAGTGAGAGGACTGGACTTTTCCCTCTCCATCCTGCTTTCTAAAGTTTCTTCCAAGAGGAGCCAAGCTCAACTCAAACAGTTGATCTTGGCTCCTGTTGGAGGTCTCAGGGCCATCAAATACTTCACCTGTAGTACCTGGGATCATCTGCTAAGAGCTCTACTTGCCAAGTGGTGCAAATTCCAGTTCCTGGACCTTATGAAGTGAGTTTATGTGCTACAAGAAGACACTGTTACAGAGCAACTCTAGAGCCACTACCTGTTTACATTTCTGATGCTGTGCCGCTGCCTGCACAAACGCTGTGATTCCCACTCAACGCAATGACCACGACTTACAATCCAGCCTCTGATGTCACAGCAGTGCCTCTGAAGAATCACCACTGTGGGAGTCCCGAGCACTGCGCCACCAACGTCTGTGTCACACATCTCCGAGGCTGTGGCCCAGTGGTTCAACCTCGAAGTAGGAGCTGCGAAACCGCGACCTCGCGGTTTGACCGCCAACCTAATGCACCTGCAACCGACGCATCATTTATCCTCCGCTTTGCATCGTCCCCAGGCGTTCGCGGGTCAATGACTCTGCAATGCCTCAGGAACCAATGTTTCACTTGCTACAGTAACAACTCACCTCCTTTGCACAACACACCGGCCCTGAGCGCCAACGCACCAACGACCTTGCATAGCAATAAGGAAGCAACGCATCACCTGCTTTTGCTACATCTCACCTCCCCTGCACCTCTCATCATTGCTGAGTTTTGCCATATCCAAGGTACTGTGCTGGGGTTTGCCTGACTACGGTATCCTGTTCGCATTAGCACACAGTTGCACTGAACTTGTGGTTTAGTCCTGGTAGAGTGCAACCCAATAGCCCCAGTAGAAGCTATTGTTTCTTAACAGTGGGAACTCTACTTAATATTGAAAACTTCATAATTTGGTTTGTGTATGGTGGTTTTTTGTTGTTTTGGTCTTGCTTACAGAGATAAATATTGACTATTTTTCTAAACTGGTGTGAAGTACGTTTGTGGACTTTTCACTGTGCTGTTTGGTGTGTGTGTACAAATACTTTACACATTGCCTCTGGAAATAAGCCTGACTCCTTTTGCCAAGCTATCAAGAGGGTGAGCACAGGTTATGCTTAGTGTGTACCTTACTTACCCTGATTAGAGCGGTGGTCCCTAATAGGACAGGGTGCAAACTACTGCCAACTAGAGACCATGTTTTTAACATAGGGGAAGTGACATAATATGCCATTTGACTTTTACTTTCACTCACACACACACTCATACACATACGTACACAATCACACATGCACACAATCTCTCGCGCATAAACTCACTCACTTTCACGCAGGCACACAACATACATTTAAAAGCATTTGGTACTTACCTCATCTGCAAGGAAATGTCATATTCGAGCTAATTGTTCTCCATTTCATATGACCCTAATAGTGAATTTTGCTCATTAAAAGAAATGACAAAAACAAGATGATTCGAGCCCCAACCAATGTCCATAAGGAAGAGCCCTTGTGTTCCTGGCACTGATTGTGCTACCTCTGAAGCAAAGGATCACAAATTTCGTCCCATGGATCACACGTGTTAAGGCAGGGTCACTGCTGAGACCACCATTGACTGCTAAATGATGTCCATGACTTATATAGACAGGGCCCAATTCATGAAAATAAACTTGAAGAAAGGGTGGAGATATATTCCTCACCTGAATTTATATTTACCATTATTTCTTATTTCCCAACATTCCTGGCTGCATGCCTGGACTATTAAGTGACGTGCTCCACGGAATCCTATTTCTCTATTGTAGATAAGCCCCGATTGGTAGAAAGGTGACCATTGCACAAATGGAATTTTGCTCTTCATGGAGAAAACATTTATCGCAACGGAGAAATAGATTCTCCGTACCCACTCAACATGTATGGGTGACCCACGTTCCTTCGCATCCTGGAAGGGGATCTTTGACCATTTCCAGGGTGCAACGGGGTCAGCTTGTGAATTCCCACAAACATACATACCTGTGGATGTGCACAAACATCCAAGTCAAACCATGCTCTGGAACATCCATTTCACAACCCGTAAGTGTAATTTACTACTGCTGATTTGTCTGAATTCATGATGGATACACCCTCTATATTAAATGCTTTGCACCAGCAAGCAATCCCTTGATAAATGTTGTTGTGCACTTATATTTATGATGAAATTTGCCTTTGAGAGAAGGGCCCATACATATTTGTTGCATTCAGTTGATAGAAACGGAAGTATGCTATCAAAACATTTGAGATTAACACTCCAGATAGGAACTTTGTCATATGACTACTACATCTCATCAATTCAAGGTTTTCTGCTTCTTTACCTACCAGCTCTGCAATTCAGTAGTTTATCTCGCATGGAGCATAAAATGATTGTGCATATTTTGTTGTTGTTGGGCAAACAACTTGAGCCACGAGCATTCAGCTTGGTCCAATCGTTCTAGAAGTGTGTCTATGCATAGGCCATACATTGTTAGGTATTTAAACGGCAGTGGCAACCTGGCTATTCAAAGTCAGGTATGAAGGCATCCTTACTTAATCAGACCTTCATGCTAGGAAATTGCAATCGTCACTATAAAAGACTAGATAAACATAAGAATTTATGTAAATTAAATAAACATGGGAGGATGAAGGGTGGGAGAGTAAATTCCATGACTATTCATCCTGCCCTTGCATATATGTCCTCAATGCTTTGTGGGTAAAAGTCGATTCAACAGCACACCCTATTTGCAAAGGGATATTGTTTGTCCTTGCATAAAAATATCACTTTATTGGTCATCACTGCCACTATTGCATACCATCAAAATACCTCTGTAGACCTGACTTCACTGGCATGGTATTACCCAACATTTTGTCTTAACTCTGTTACTTTGCTGATCTCTTTTTTGTTGGCATTAGAGTTTTGTGCATTTTACCCCTGCTAGCCAGTACTAAAGTAATTGTTCTTCCACCTTATAACATTGTAATATTGGCCTTGTCCTGATTGGCCCATTTAATTTACTTGTAAGTCCCTATTAAAATGCCCTATCTGTGCATCGGGCCTTTAAATGTAATGCTACTAGTGGGCATCTGCACTCATTTGTCCCCCCCACCCACTAAAGTAGCACTGTAAAACATGATTCAGGCCTGCCAATGCAGCCTGCATCACAGTTTTAAACTGCCATTTAGACCTGCAAAAATAAACATTTTATCAGGCCTAAAGCTTCCTTTTCAGTAATTATAAGCCACCACTAATGTAAGCCCTAAGGGCTCATATGGCAGTATGCATGGTATTTAACAAGTTGAACATGTTGATTTAAGTTTTACATGTCCGGGCACTGAAAAACTCTTGCTTCACTGTTCTAAAGCTATATCTTTATGCCATACACTAACTGTACTTTGTCTTATCACAGTCAATGTATTAAAGTTAGATTGGGCGCATATAGGAAAATACTGTTTACAATCAAATTAATTGTAATTTAAAACCCTCTTTGATGGTAAAGTAAGATTTTATTTTGCAATTTTGAAAATGGCACTTTGAGGAAATTTGCATTTTTCTGTCCAAGCCAACTGTGCCTTTCTGCAGTGTCCTGGGTCACATGACTGTGAATATCTCTGCTTTTTGTGGATTGTGCCTTTCTTACCGACAATGAGACAAAGGAAGCCTAGGTGTGAGGAATGGGCGTCTTCCCGACAGGATGGCTGGGGTGGGACTGTACCCTCCCCTGATTGCATTTCAAAGGACCCTGTCTGTAGCATACACAAAATAATCTGGCATCAGGGCTGGTTTACATTTGTTACCCTAGACAGTTTCGAGTTAGGACTAGGGGAGGAGTAAGAACTGACCAGAATACGTTTTGGAGTAGTTCAGGGAATTCCTCCATACAAACCCTGGCACCATGTATAAAAGTAGGACCTTTAGAACCTCTCATCAGAACACTCCTGGACCTGTGGAAGATTCAGAATAAGGACTGTCCTGCTGCCGGAAGAACTGCCATTGCTGCTTAAAGGACTGTCTTGCTGCCTGAAGAAGGAGGACTGGATCTGCTTGCTGTGATCCCAGGCTACCCAGCTTGACTCAAGGGGGCAGTTTTCTGCCCTCCTGTGCGAGCTACGGGGAAACCACAATAAGCTTCCAGACGTTTCTCTGCAACTCCCCAACTGTCCAGCGCCAACTGGATCTGCCTGGACCTGATTCAACCCTGCTGCTGGTCTCTGCTGGAGTGAGTCCCCGCCTCCAAGAGGCGCCCTCCAGGTCCTAGACCATTGGCTTGCATCACTGTCAACTCCTCTAGAAAAGGTGAAAATCTTGAAGCTTAGGCTCCTTGAGAATGTGTCACAGCACATTCCTAATGAGACTTTGCAGGTAAGTCAGCTATGGATACTCCATCACAGAACGCAGGCTCCCATTTATGCCCAATGGTTCAATTTGCCAACCACATACATGTTCTTAGGAGAACTACCACACAAGGGGAAGTTGAATTGTGGTATGTGAGTGAAAACAATCTGGCATTAGGATCCAGAAGACTAACGAACAGCCGCGGTCGGCAGTAGGAGTTCCTGCAGGGCGGTGACGTGGCGAGGGGGAGGGGCAGGGTGGGGGGTAGTAATGTATGGATTACGGATTTTAACAGGTAAGTAAACATAAATAAATAAAATGAAATTCGTTTTATTTATATATATGTTTACTTACCTGTTAAAATCCGTAATCCATACATTACTACCCCCCACCCTGCCCCTCCCCCTCGCCACGTCACCGCCCTGCAGGAACTCCTACTGCCGACCACGGCTGCCAACGAGAGATGTGTGTGATGACACAGGTACCTTGATTTCAGGATACAAAAAGGGGGCAGAGGACAGGTATGCTAAGGATGCAGAGACTCTATTTTAATTACATTTCCTAAACATCTGGGAATGATGAAAATGAAGTGCACACAGTTGAGTTTGATGTGCTCAGTTGCATTATTTTTTTATTAGGTTGCGAAATATTAATGAACATTTTCTTTGTCGTTTCTGCATATTTCATTTTAACAACTAGATTTTACTTTTTCTTGCAATATTTTAAAAGGATTCATAGATACTTGCAAACATTATTCCAAGGATTTTTACGGCCTCTACCATAATCCGAATTAATTCAAGTGAATGGACCTCTTTGAATTGATGCTACAATCACCTACATGCTTCTTTTTTTTTAACCCCTTCGACGCTCATGACGAGCCCAGCTCGTCATGTAGGGCCCATTGATTTCAATGGAAAGTCAATGGACCTACATGCATACCCCTTAGCAGCCAAGTGGTTAAAAGATAGAAGGTTGACAAATAAGTCACTAATGCAATACCTAAACTGAGAGAAAAGAAAGTAGATAAGCTCATGCAGCTTTTTCCAGTTGTGTATAAATAGCACACCTACATCTTGTCCTTGTAGTATTATCAACACCCCAAGTGTGCAGTTAATTAACACATGGTGGAGCGTCTAATTATGTGAACAAAATACTGCAAAATTATGCTGTAGGCATGTTTATTTTTCATCTCAAATGGGAGCCAGATTCATCAAAATGCCATCTTCCATCAGAGTAATAGATTCCGGGAAGGAATAAAGCCGCTTACTTGCTGACACTTTGTGTTTGCGTTATGGGTGACAACAACTGTGCGTTCCTGGCCAATCACACCCTTACGCAAACAAAAAACTAATCTTTTATTTTGACTGTGCATTTTAAGTAACAGAACGAACTCACAAAGGCGTTATATAATTAATATCAAAATAAATTTAGTACACCATTTTGTGCGTTAGTGTCAGTCTACACAGATTATCTCTCACGTTTCCAGGAGAAAAGAAAGGCACTACACACTAAAAATGCGTATGCATGTAGGTTAATGTACGGAGTAGATAATAGTCAAGTTTTATTATTTCCAGCAAACAGGGAACCCCACGTAAATGAGAGCCCCCCAGGATCTAGTTTGCTGCTATGGTAAATGTAGTGTACTTGTATAGCGCACGAATCGACCCCAGCTGGGGTATCTCAGCGCTTGCACGAATACGCTGTGGAACCCTTCCTGGCTGTTCCCTGTGAAGTGCCCACTCCTGGGCACCCCCAAGGTGAGGCCAGGCATCCTAGCGTTGTGGGGGCCGTTGTGGAGATTAAGCAAGCTATTGCCCAGAGTTGCAGAGTGGGACCCACGATTAGGCACCGAGGCGAGAATTATCAGGTCTGAGGAAATTGAGCCCAAGACCCACCGAGGCAGGAATTGAACCCTGGTCCCGGGCTAGACCTCTGCATCAGGGACTGCCGCTCTAACCATTGAGCCACACTTCTCAGGGAGTAATAATGGGGATTCACCAACTGAATGATAACACAACAGTGCCAAGTGTACAGATGAAAGCAATTGTGCTGTACTTTTCCAGGACTTTAAACAGAATAGGATTTTGAAAAGCAAAATTTAAATTGAGGTCTACTAGAAATGTATTTCAGACGCATGGAAATATGTTGTAAGTTGCAATAGTTATTCATTATCATCTTGTACTTACAGATAATTGCCACTGGAAACGATGAATGAATGCACGCACGAGACTAAAATATGTATCTGTACAGCATGCACAATCATGTAAACACTACGCACACTTTCAAGCCTATTTTAGAGTAGTGCGTGCTCCCAGAAAAGCATCAACAGAGAGGAAATGAAAATGCAATATAAACAAGGAGAGGCTAAACAAAGGTATATATTAGTAGGTAACCATATAAAGGATTTATTAGATTAAGAAATACATTTCGCACATGTATCTGCATTTCTAAATTACAGATGAGAGGTTGAGGCATAACTGTTGAGTACGCGTGGGGATGCTCACCAAACCTGTGGTGAAAATCACAGCGTATGGAGTAATACGAGGAACGTAAAGAACACGTTTTGTATATAAAGGAAACATTTATCAGAAGGAAAAAAAACCACAACTTACCTGCACGCTAGGAATGAATAATGGATGAATTATTAACATACTTTTGGGCCAAATTCACCTGAGCTTCGACCTTGTGGAGTTTGTTGGGAATCAATTCATTGGTGTGCCTGTTTCAAAGGAATGTGTATAAGAGTATACTAGGCCCTCTATAACCAGATACAGTGTTAATAATGCTGATAGATCAGTTGAGTTGGACTGATGGATCAATGGGTAAAGGTAGCTATGAATCAGACTAAGGGGCAGATTTACTAAGTTGTCACTCAACAACCAAAGCTGCTGTGCTGAGTTGTGTGAGAGGGGGAGAATAGGTAAGCACCATATCTACCAAGATATGTCACTGTTCTGCTCCCTCCCTAGTGCTGGTGCACAGTCAGGCTGCCTAGTGCCACACAGACACCTTTGCACAGTAGTGCAGGGCTTTGTGCATGATGTCAGTGTAACAAAAGGGGTTATTAGATGAAAGGGGAGGAAGCCCCACTCAAATAATAAAGACATTAATTGTCAGGGTGAACCACAAAAGTCATCTAAATCTGTGCTTAACCCTCTGGTATTTGGTAAGAAAGCAATCAGGCCTACCTTAGAGGCAAAGTGCAATAAATATATGCAGAACTCAAACAGTAATACAGTGAAAACACAACACAATAATAATCCAAAACCAATTTAGAAAAATAAAGTACGATTTTATAAATAAAATAACACCAAAATAAGCATAATACAATTAGCACAACCATAAAGTTTTTAGTGAAATCTAGCACTAAAAAGAATAAAGGGCCACTTGTGGGTATCTTGATGTTCTGGACCAGCTCAAAAGCACAAGTTCAAGCCAAACACGATTAACCATGAGTCGAATACATGATCCTACGTTGATCCCCGTGAAGAGTTTACCTTTTCATAGTCCAAGTTCACTTGAGGATTCTCTGCTGGAGCTTCACGTTGGCGGGGGCCACAAGCGTTCTAGGCCGATGCAAGGATCGATCGTTACTGGAGGTTTGGGTTGGTGGCTGAAGCGGGCAGTCACTGTTTGGTGCCATCAGAACTTTCTTATTAGCAGGAGATGCACCAGCTGTTGCTGACACAAAGATCTCGCTTGTTGTTGCAAAGAGTCCCAATTATCTGGATTTTCACATGGAATGCAGTTTTCTTTAGTTTTGAGGCAGGATGAATTTACTCTGATGCTAACCAAGGCCAGACAAGGCTCCAGAACCTGGGGGCGCCTCTTGGGGTTCAGGAATCACTCCAGTATGGGCCAGCAGGAGGTCTCAGGCAGGTCCAGTTACTGCTAGTCATGAATCTTGCGGTCATTGCTGGGGATCTTAGGTCCAAGGCAAGAAGGTCTGGTCTTCCTCCTTCAGACAGCAGAGCCATCCCTCTTCTAAATCTTCCACTGGCCTCAGAGTGTTCTGATGAGAGGTTCTAAATTTGTCTCATTTATACCTAGTGCCAGCCGTTGTGGGAGGGGCACTCCCTAGCATACGCCAAAACTGGTTCGTGACAGTTTTCCCCATTCCATGGTTTGGCTTCAAACTGTCTAGAGTGACAAAGGCAAAGGCAGGCCTGCTGTAAGATTCATTTGTGTGTGCTAAGGCAGGGCTGTTTCAAATGTAATCAGGGCAGGGAACAAAAACTCCTGATCCACTTTCTGTACACTAAGGTGTCTTTTGCTCCCGTGTATGAAAATAATACACTACAGACCACAGGAGAGCCATTCACAGTCATATGACTATGGACACTGGCAGAAAGACACATTTGGTTTGGGTTGAAAAATGCAATCTTCTAAAAATATCATTTTCGGAAAAGTAACTTGAAATTTGTATTTACAAATAAAGGGGATTTTAAATTAGAATTCAAATGAATGGAGAAGCATTCTCTATCTGTTACCAGTATTAGGTATAGTAAGGAAAACCAGTGTTAGTCTATGGGAGAGAAATTCTTACCACACTAAAAAAAAACAATTTAGGAGTTTTTCACCGTCAGGACAAGTAAAACTTAAACCCACATTTCCTACATTTTAAATACCATACACCATTCTTATGGCACGTAGGGCCTCTTTTAGGGGTGACATATAAGTTTTAAAAAGAAAAGTTTAGGCCCAGCCACGGTGCGTGCAGGTAACAGTGGTGTGGCCGCGTTGGGGGGGATTTCGAGGGACGATGCTGAGGGAAAATTAATTATTTATTTATTTTTCTCTCTGCATTGTCCATCGAAATCCCCCCCAAAGCGCCCCCACCACACCACCACTGTTACCTGCATTTGTCTCTCATGACACAAAGTATATAGTGAGGCAGAGTGGATGATTTTTAAAATGTGTATATCATGTACATTTTTTATACATTTCTATTTCTATGTTTAAATCACCTTTCTTGGCTGCTGCCATTGCTAATGCGGCGCGGCAAGGTACCTCTCATCAGTGTTTGGGAGCAGGCGGTGTTTGCACTTCAAATGCCGGGTCCGCAGCTTAATTATACACGTCTAAGCGGCTTAAGCACACCTACCCACCTCCAACACAACAGGACTCTAAATTCTTAGCGTATTCCCAGCGCTTGTAATCTTCCCCAGGGATTGTTTTCGCACCTGCCATTGATTTTTCTCAGTTAACAGTTGTAGACCTCACCGGGGACTGCAACATCCAACAACAATAAGCTTAGATGTGGCACTCAGCCTTGTGCAGCAAACATCACCTTCATGAACTGCAAACCCATTCACAGGATCCAAGGGAAAAATACACCTTGTTAATTAAGAATTCAAAGATGGCTGAAGTTAACACAGCCTTTGCATCCTCTAAGAAAAGAAATATGATAGAATTTGTTTGAAGGGCATCACCCCTCCTAATAATCTTTCCTTGCCTTTGATTCTTCAAAGGCACCCTCTGCACTGTACTGAAGCTCACACGAATATAAACATCCACCAGAGGGAGGTACATTCATTCATGGTACGTGCTTATTTTATCTAGTGTGTCCCCAGAGCAAGAGCTGAAGTGTTTGCGTTTTTTCCGATATTTGTCAAATGTGTCCTTACAACAGACTGAAACAATGTGCTATCCAGGTATGAATCGAGCAAGCCTGCACATGCTATGTCATGCTGGGTGCTTGCAGGAACCACTGATGGCAAATGCTATAGAGTAGCACTAGAGACGTTTAAAATTCTCATTACAGTCATGCAATTTTCAAGATTTTGCATTATGTGAAATATGTGTAATTTTTGGTTATTATGTGAGTGTAATTTTTCACACTGTTTTTTGCAATAGGGATTGGTTTCAGCTGAAAATGTCTCGCTGGAGACTAGTTGAGCATAAAATGTATCACAGGAGGCATCAGTACCCTAGCACTTATCTTCGGTGACTTTGGAATGCCAGCTGTGCCCTTGACTTGGTACACACCACAAAGTGCATTTCAGAAAATGCTTGCATAATTCGTCAGAAATTTCCTGAATTTTCACAATATTTCCATAAAAATTGAGATTTAGCACATTTCGTAACAGCCCACCTAATGACTTGCCCCATGGTGGTGAGGCCACTCTGCCCCTTGGAGTGTGGGATTCTCCAGCAAAGGGCTGGGAGCGATATTATCTTGTCCCAAGAGTTTTTCGATCTTCCCAGCAATGCTTGACTTTATGACACCTGCAAAGACACAACTTTTTTGATCTCAACTCATCTGCAGACCTTCCTAATGTCTGTTACTTTTTTTATCTACCTCTGCATCAACCTCACAATGTGCTCATTACTGTGAATTGCGAACCTTCTAAGATGACTCGGAACACATAAGTTTCCATTGAAAGACGAATCACAAAGACTTATCTTCATACAGCTTGAGGCAGCTGTGTTTATTTTGGAATTATGCAGGCTTCCTTGTTTTACGTTCAATGTATATATATATATATATATGACCTACAGGCGGTCGCCATTAGGTAGTTTTAGTTAGGACCTTATTTCTATTCAAAAAGCGTTTTTTCTTTCCCCAACACCTTTGGCGCCGGTTGACGAAATTTTCAAAACTAGTGGGGCACTCCGGTCTGGTCCTATCTTGGAAGTTTCGGGGTGATTCAGCAAGCGAGGGGCGAGAGAAAAAAGGGGGGTCCCAAAACAAGTTTTCTCCATGTTAATTTCCATAGGAAACTTTAGACACGGCTACAGCCCGAACTGCTGAATTACACCAAACTTGGCAAAAAGGTAGCCCTTGGTTCAGAAAGAACTATTTTTGTTAAATGGTGTAACTCCGTTCAGTAGTTCCTGAGCAATTAAAAAAAAAAAGGTAGCCCTTGCCTCAGAAAGAACTCTTTTTCTTCAATGGTGTTAATCCGTTCAGTAGTTGCTGCGAAATTAAAAAAAAAATATCGATATCTAGTGGAGCGGTGGATCCGCGCACCCAATGGTGTTAATCCGTTCAGTAGTTGCTGCAAAATTAAAAAAAAATATATCGATATCTAGCGGAGCGGTGGATCCGCGCACCCAATCGATCACGAGCTGCATTCTAATTGGCTGTCAACACTCCAAACCAGGAAGTGTTGGCAGCCATCTTGTGCCTCGGTAGAACCAAGGCACAATAAAAGAGAAAAAGAAATGTGCAAAACAAGAAAAGGGGGCAGGGTCGAAACACCCTGACCCCCTAGGCCTGCTCAGGGGGTCCCACAAGGACCCTCAGGACCCAAAAAAACATTTTGTTTAAAAAAATCAGTGAATTTGCGCTTGGTGCCATGTGGAGGTCCCGGGGGCAGGGAAAAAAGGTGTGAGGTCCCAATCCCTCCCACACTGCCCCCAGGAAACCTGCTCTCTCTTCCAAAATCCAAACCAGATTGCTTTTCCACACGGGGAGCTGCATGTCAGCAGCTCCCCATGTGGAAAAGCAATGCCGGCTTCCGCAGGACGCGGGGAGCCGGCAAGGCATGTGGGGGGAAAGGGGCCCAGAAGTGGCCAGGGAGGGGGCCACTCGGCCCCCTCCCCAATAATAATGTTTTTTTTTAAATCATGCAAAGGCTGGCCCCAGGGGATGGGGTCCCCGGCCTGAGGAGGTGGGGGGCACGCAGCTTCCCTCCATAATAATACAAAAATTATTTGGCAATGCCCCGGGTGATGGGGTCCCCAGGGCCCAGAATTGTCCACAGGAGGGGGCCCACGCGGCCCCCTTCCTGTTAACATATATATATATATATATATATATACATATATATATATATATATATATATATATATATATATATATATATATATTTTTTTTAATGGGGGTCTAGCAATGTGGGATGGGGTCCCCAGAGTCCAAAAAAAGTAAAAAGAAGGGGGGCCATACAGTCCCCCTGCCAAAAAAATAAAATAAAACAAATCTCAAGATCGTGCTGGAGGCTCCGCCCCTACTTGCAGCACTCTGTAAACGTGTCCCCTGGCACATTGTAAAATGGGGAAGTAATTCCCCTTGAATACTGGGGGTCCCTGGGGGCCAACTAGCCCACCAGGTACCTCCAGTATGCGACAGGGAGCTGCGTTGCAAAGAGGTGTACAGAGGCCACGCCCCTTTTTACACCTCTCTGCAATGCAGCTCTGTGACGCTCACTGGAGGTGCCTGGTGGGCTAGTTGGACCCCAGGGACCCTCAGGATTCAAGGGGACTTAATCTCCCAACTTAAATTGTGCCACGGGCGCATTTGCACAGTGGTGAAGGGAGGGGGCGTGTACTGAGGTGACATGTGTGCACACATGCCCTGTGGCGCGTTTTAAGTTGGGGTATTAATTACCCTTCAATCCTAAGGGACCCTAGTGGGCAACTAGACCATCATGTACCTCCAAAAAGTGCCAGAGGCCTGTGTTGCAGAGAAGTGGTCCGGGCCACGCTCCTTTTTACACCTCTCTGCAATGCAGCTCTGTGGCGCTTACTGGAGGTACCTGGTTGGCTAGTTGGACCCCAGGGACCCTCAGGATTCAAGGGGACTTAATCCCCCAACTTAAAACATGCCACTGGACATGTTTGCACAGTGGTAAAGGGAGGGGTGGGGCCTAAGGTGACATGTGTGCAAACATGCCCTGTGGCGCGTTCTAAGTTGGGGAATTAATTCCCTTCAATCCTTAGGGCCCCTGGGGGCCAACTAGACCATCAGGTACCTCCAAAAAGTGCCATAGGCCTGCGTTGCAGGGAGGTGGTCCAGACCATGCCCCTTTTTACACCTCTCTGCACTGCAGCTCTTTGGCCCTTACTGGAGGTACCTGGTGGGCTAGTTGGACCCCAGGGATCCTCATGATTCAAGGGGACTTAATCCCCCAACTTAAAACGCGCCGAGGGCGCATTTGCACACTGGTGAAGAGAGGGAGTGGGGCCTTTCTGCACCTTTGACTTAGAGGTAGTTTTAATGCCCCAGCCCTATTATGTTTCTAGGCCTTACAGAGGAGGTAATGCTAATCACAGGGGTACCCCAATGCATAGTGTTCCCTAGTGTATGTAGGGGTTTTCACTGTAGTCTAAGTGTCTTTTAGCATAGCACTGGCTCTAGGCCTGGTTAGTCAGAGTCAGTTACCACCAGTACCCATCTGAAAAAGTTGAGGGCACAGGAGGATTTTGCAACAAGGCCTCTTTCTGCTCCTCTGATTGTTCCTTCTTCACGTCTTGCTTCTTCCTGCACTTTTCTTCGTCTTTGAGGACTTCTGTTGCTTCTATATGCATTTCGTTTGCTTCTTTATGTTTTTCTTCTTTCTTCACATGTCGTACCTCTGTGTGGCATAGTTAGAAACTAGCATTTACAAAACCTTAGAGGTTCACTTAAAAAACATAGGTTTCAGGCACGCTATAGTTAGAAATTAGCATTTAAAAAACCTTTGAAAATCGCTGAAAAAAACCATAGGTTTCAGGCACGTTATAGTTAGAAATTATCATTTAAAAAAACCTTAGAAATTCACTGAAAAAACCATAGGTTTCAGGGGCATTATAGTTAGTTGGACATTTCACTCATACAAAACCATAGAAATTCCCCTGTTATAGTTAGTTCAGATAACTATAACATGCATGCTCATTAATTTCAATGTTCCTCTGAATAATACTTCTTATTATAAAAGATCATTCTGCAATACAAGTAGAACCCTCACTATGCACACAAGTCACAAGTAACACCTCTCCTCTCCTCTAACTATACACAATAATCATGTGGGGAAATGACTCACATGCTAAACACAAGGTTGCTATTTTAATTCAAGGCTAGTGAAATACCAAGGCTGACTATAAATTGAGGTTATGTTACATCCACTAGTTAGAGATTGATTTAATTTCACAGTTTATATGTTAATAGTGCACATGTCTGTTTAGCCAGCTATCTCAAGCCAGCCAATCAGACATGCACACTTATAATTCTCTAACCCAGCTATGTTTCACAGCCATGTTGGAGAAAAGCCCCACCTCCCTGTGCCTGAGCAAGTGTCACACCAGCACGCTCGGGTCAATCCAGTCACTTCTCTCATTCTACGTATAGCATGAGAGCAGCATCCCGACTGGGTGGCGAGCCTGTGCTGTGGACCATGGATTGCCAGGAGGAGAGCTGGAGAGGAGCACTGATGCTGCCAGCAGTGTCAGCAGGTTAGTCTTTTTCCTGCATAAAAGTAATCCCCTGAGGCATTTTCCACTCCAGCACACATAGAAAGGGGAAGTAACAAGGAGAACTAAAGATATTTCTCCTCGTTAAGCTTCCCCTGGGAAGGCGTAGCATTCTGACACATTCACAGGTCCAACAGTATTGGAAAATATCAGAATGCTCCTGAAACCATGGATAGATGCGTGGGAACACCCACTCTCCACCCATGGAACGCCTTCTCAGGGCAGAGTAACACAATAGACTGATTTGCACTGCATTATGCTACTTTGGATGAATCAAACCACTCAGGGCCATGCAGGGTGGTTTTACATGGAATGATAAATCCAACTTAAGGGTTGTGTCGCTATTGCACCACATTGTGTGGTGCAAAAGTGACTCAACTCTATGATAAATATGCCCCTTTGTCTTGTACAAGCATTTCGCCCTTCACATTTGTCTCTCCCTCAGTGTTATGCCCAAGTGTGATTAATGCTCACTTTGCTACAGCACTTGAGGTATTTCTCTCTCATGAGGCCTATCTACATCAAAACAGGTCTGGTGTTACATGTGTTGATGTTCAGAGGTAACACTGGCCCGCTATATGTGCCAGACAAATGCTTATTTGCATATGACTGTGACTGAAGTGACTTCATGGGCGAACTATAAAGTGACTATTTGAACAAAGAATAAATAGTTAGGGGCTTGGTAAAGCTTGAACAAAATCAAAAGATAACCCAGTGAAAGAGCAATAAAGTAAATCCTGCCAAATGTTGAATGTTTGCCATTTAAGTACACAGTAAATAATGTGAGGTGCTAACTTTTGAGCAATAGTATGTAGCGGTATCAGGTTTCTCCTGCTGCTGGTATTGCGACATGGTATTTTCATAACATCTTGTGGTATACCCACAAAACAGATGTGGTAATGCTCATTGCATATTTGGTTTAATCATGAAACTTAATATGTTGCACACTGGAAAAATGTGCAGTAATTCAGTTTCAGTGCATTTTTGATGTACGTGCACACCTGACATAGAGAAATATCAAGGCGCTGAGGAAGTAAAAATTAAATGTAAGCTTTAGCATACAAAGGTATGGTATGGGCTTCAAATCTTTTTGAAAAGTATTCACTGCATCACATAACATAATGTGCCACTGTAGGCTCTGCAGTTGAGCTTTTAAGTAAATTTACTCAATAAATTGTGTTTGGCCGTTTGACTATAAACGCTCTTGGCCAATCTCTAGCACAGAAATATTGTTTAAATAGATAAGAAGCAATAGTGAAGTAAGTAATGTAAAATGTTTGATGAGAAAGTGGTGCCCTCTGTAGGCTGGATCTCTTCCTCCTACTCACTTTATTATCCCAAACACAAAGACATTGGGCCTGATCCAAAGAGGTAAACATACTCTTTTGTGTAAGTTTACTATTTGTAATGTTATTAATAGTAATTTTATGACCAAGGAGACACCGCACTCAAGGGGGAGATGCCAAACATAAAAAAAATGGGCCTGTCCTATCTGTTTATGTGCGGAGTTCTCTGCCCCGATTACAGAGTCTCTGCAGTTGTAAATCTACTGTTAGTAAAAATAAACTTATTGGGCCTCATTATGATGTTGGGCAGAAACCCCATTCAACACCTCGTTGGAAGCTTTCCACCCGACTTCAGAGGTTTCCGACCGACCACCTTATAACGATTGACGGTCAGAGGGAAGCCCGCAGAGGAACACCACTCGGCTTCAACAGGTAATCCACAAATTACAGTGGAAAACCTTGGCTCCACCATCGAGATTACAATTTTGCTTTCCGCCTGCCCTTTCATGGCGGTCTACCTGCCATGAAAATGCAGACGGAGAGTGACTTTGGGGGCCTGTAGCAGCGCCAATTTAACCCCTGGTGCTCCGCTATGGGATCTGGAGGGCACCAATAAACATGTTTAAACTCTGCATTTTTTCCATTGCAACTTCTGCTGCGAGTAGCAGCACAAGTCGCAATAGAACAAATATAGGATCTGACCGCCAGCACGGCGGTCAGATCATAATCTGGGGTGTGGGACCTCAGACTCCTTGTTAGGCAGTCCCCCTTCCACTACGATGCTGGTCAGATGCGCGTCCGACCAACATTATAATCAGCCCCCATCGTTCGAGAATACAAAAAAAATTTAAACTTACAAAAATGGGTAAGTTTACCTTTGTGAATCAGTTCCATTGTTTCTCTTGGGTAATCAACGAATGAGAAACAACAGATCCAGAATTCCATCACATGTACTAATTCCTGTGGTGAAAAGGAGGCCTACATGTTTCCTTCTGATTGTGACCGCTTTTTAACCCAAAAACCCTGATGAGAGCTTGATGGTTATCCTTCGCAAGACATATTTTTGCTTCACTGCGGCTATTAGAAGTTTATGATCCTCTGAGCCTCTGCTAGGGCTTTCCCAAATCTAGGCTAAATGAACTTTTTATTACAAAAACTGCTTTGATAGGTGGGATAGATGTAGGGGGAACATTTCAGTTTCGTCCTATCATGGATTACCACATTTACAGCAAGGGGCCTTATCTTATCTCTGCTTTGTAGAGAATACACAGCACCGGTACATCTTGATCACATTCCAACTAAATTACATACTGATCATGCTGGGGCATCCAATGAATGAATTCTCAATTTCACAACTCCCCCCCTGCCCATGTAATAACAATGTATTACAAAGCGCAGGGACGCCTCTTGGCTGCGGCATCTGAGCGCTATATAAATTAAAATAACATAACATAACATAACATAACAATTGACTCTGCATATATTGTTCCTTTGCACTTTCTATGTAAAAGAGAGGAATCAATATAGTATCCCTCTGCCGAAACAATTTAGTTTCCATTCCACAACATTGGCTCTTGCTCTGTTACAAAATTTAGAAACCCTGAATGTTTGTTTCACTATGGCCTCCTTTTTAGTAGCAGCATTAAAAAACCTGTAAGGCTTCCAATGGCCTGCCCCTTTTTTCCTAATGAAATTATATTTTGGGCAGATTCTGATTTTAACCGTCCACTGTGTTAAGTCCCAAATGTTGTCCAGATTTGCACAGTCATATTTAGCACCTATGAGTTATTTGAATGTTTATTGGCCATTGTGTTAAGTGCCTAATGTTGGCTAGATCTGCATAATTATATCTAGCACATATGAATTTTTCAACTGTTTATTGGGCGCAATGAATTCTGTTTTTAACTTTTGTTTTTACCCTTATTGTACTGTCATTTTCTTGCATCTAATTTTATTGACTTATAGCATGCGTTTTTTTTTTTACGGTTTTATTCATTTGTAGCTTAATTTTAATTTATATTTTATTCTGATCCGCACTGTAATTGTATTTTGTGGACCGCAGCCTGCATTACATGAATTGTTTTATTTATGTACTTTTATGCATTTAATCAAATATGAAATAAAATTTTTATTAAATTGATTGGTGCAACCGCGTGCCGACACAAAGTTCTCCTCAGTGACTGTTCATTTTTAATATTGGCTGCTATTTAACCTGTATTGTGCAGCCACAAAATAGAGAAAATTATAAATTTCTGTGGTATCGATGACAAGGAGTGTGGGCGTATCTGTTGAGTTATGTTACATCATTTGTAATGCACAATTACCCTGAGGGGCGTTCAAGCACTGGTAGAATGTATCAATGAACACAGTATAGGGCAGAGAGATGAGGTGACCATGAAATACCAATACATTAAACTTTGTAAGGGAGCTTTGTTCAAAGAACTATGGTGCCTATTCGAAACATTTCATCGCTCACTGCACAGACTCAAATGTTGTGGGAACTTTAAGGATCTGATATACAGTACAACAACGTCAAACACCATCTCTGCTTCCTGTCAGTTTCAACTGTAACAATAGCTTACTTTATCAAAAGAGACAAGAAATGCAGCCCATAAATTTTGAATGATGGCTTAAAACAAAGTGAGCTGAAATTAATAACACAATTAACCGAGCAGTGAGCATGTGCCTCTTTTGATTACACGAAGCGTGGAATTAATTTTGATGAGACCCTGTCATGCTTCTCAGAGCCCTCCCACACAGATTACCCGTTCTTTGAAAGCATCAGATCGCATTTTAGCACTTCCAATGTGAATGAAGAATTCACAGGGGTTGCAAATATCTTGCTAACCCTGGATGTCAGCTTCCCTCAAATCAGGGCAGTTACCACTCAGAGGATTTACTGGAGCATGCTTGATTTCGCTTCCTGACAGAGGGCATCGTCGGTCAAAGCCTGCTTATGTCTCTAAGTGCATCTCCTGCCATTAGAGAGTCAAAGTCCAATATGTCTCTTCCAGCTCCCTGTCTCCAGTGGAATGGCGAAGGGCTGCACTTTTGAGAAATTTCTTGAAAAACCGGCAATGTTTCAATAACACGAAGGCAGGCGCAGTTGTTTTATAGTGAGCACTTCTGCGACTAAACCTTTAAGATTTCCGTACTGTAGGTGTACAGTAGAAACGTGTGAGCAAGGAATGGCTTTCTTGGCCTTTGCCTCACACGTGACGTGTGCAGTCTCTTCTGAGCAGGTTGCAGCGGGTACAAGTCACTACAGCCTTCTTGATATTTTGACAGCAGAACCGACAGCTGTGCGTTCTTTCAGAAGTTTCACCAGCTGCACATTTTGTGTGTGCAAGAAACTCTCTCGGGCATGAACACACACGCAACAAATGCAAGCAAAACTTCACAGCCACTGACACTTATAGAGATCCAAACAGACAAAATCAAACCTACTCTTCAACCATCTCACACATACAAGCATACAAAAGTTCACACATATATTTACACATACAAACATGCACACACAACCTGACAGACAATGACACATACACGACAGATGAAAAAGAGGCAAACCAACTCTTCGACAAAAACACACTCATGCATACACGTGCTCACAAAGGTACAGACATGGATGCACACATCACCTCACATACTTACTGATACGAATACAAACACACACAAGCACAAACCAATTCTTCCACAGACACCCAGATGTCTGACTACCCATCTGCACACAGATTCAGGCAAGGAAATACATGCATACATAAGGTCACCTAGACAATCAAATCAAATGGCGCTTTTAAAGCGCATGGCTACTCAATAGAGTGTTGCGGCGATAAATGAGAAATATACACGTAAACTTACGCATATACCAACAAAAACACACACAAACATAGATACCTGCATTCGCATAGCTATGGATACAGATGTACAAACACATACACAGAGACAGGCAGGTGCATCAGGTAACACATTCTGAGGAACTAAAAGTTCACTAGATGGTAAGGATCAATTAGCACGCACCATCCAACAAAGCGAAGGATTGATTGACTGAATTCAACCTAAAGCTTAATATGACCATCCATAGTCTAAGTTTACATGATCCAGCTTTCATAACAAATATTAGCAATAAAACAATCTCCCTGATATTGTTATAATGAACCCAACACTTAATGATAAAGATAATTTTCTCAATGAGAAATTAAACATGGGTTGTTATTATGGTAATTAGATACAAAGGAAAGCCAATAAAATGGTTTACATATAATATTTTTTGCAAAACTAAAGTTCATATTCTTCCTTGCTATACCTTTAGCAAGGGGGGTAAATATGTATTTTACAGGCATACCGATGGAAGTTTGCCTTCAAAACACAACAGAATTACTGATGCATTCAGGGCCCCACACTGCACATAGGTTCCTTAGAAAGTGAGGTCATCTTATCTTTCCTTTATGATACCCAAACTGCAACATTTGTTCAAAGATGTGGTTCCTGTTCTCACTGTGCCACTGGAACCAAGCTGTACTCAACTGAAAAGGCCCAAATTGGCTGAATGCTTGCGTTCCAAGTCCAGGAGGATCTGGTTTAACAGTTCAGGCTGTAATATTCCAACTGGAGCAGGAGCCTTGAGGTGTCATGGTAGGCAAAATAAACTACGAACTGGGATGCAGCCCAATTAGTTACTAGTGGCTGATTTTAATTCAAGCATTCTATCCATCACATTTTTTTATTTTTGATTAAAGCATGTTTGAAGCACTGCTAGTCTTAATTTGGTTGTCTTTTACTACTGGGATCAATTCTTCTTAGCTTATAGAAGGGCTAACTTGCACTTTTGCAAAGCCACTGCCACATGTAAATGATATATTACGTTAAACAGTACCTTCTTGCATAATGTACATTGTTAGAAATGGGGGTTTATAGTTGGCAATGTTTTGCACCTTTGTCCAAATAGGGAACCTTCTTCCAAGCCAGGGTAATGGGGATACACTTCTAAAATAACCCCTGCTCACCTCCTTGGTAGCTCGGCAGGAGCAGACAGGCTTATCTCAGAGGCAGTGTGTAAAGCATTTGTGAGCACATACAGTAATACAGTGAAAACACTACAAATGGACACCACACCAGTTTAGAAAAACAAGTAATCTTTATCTAAACTAAACAAGACCAAAACGACAAAAATCCATAATATAGTAATACAACTATGACTTTCGAATGGTAGAAATAGTTCAGTTCAAAGCAACACTTTTCACACAAAGTACCTTAGATGTCTCGAGCACACAAACAAAAATGGCTGCAGGGAAGTGATGTATCGGTTCCTTACACACAGGGAAGGTGATGCGTCAGTTCCTTGCTCCTGGGGAGGTAATGCATCGGTTCCTTACTGCCACGCACGGGAGGTGATGCGTCGGTTCCTTACCGGAGAGGAGGTGATGCATCGTTTATTACTGCATGTGGAGGTAATGCATTGGTTTCCTACTGCATCCCCCAATGATGCGACAGACCTTGCGCCTCGATGCGATGTGTGGGTTCTTGCATCCACACAGCAAGGCTTCCGTCAGAATTGGTGTGGTAACATCGGAGATCGGTACACTCCGATGAGACGTGCAGCGATTTCTCAAGCCGCGGGCGGGTGCTGAGACACTTTTTTGGGCGATGCATCAGAAACAGGTACAGATGTGTTGCGCTTTTTGAAGTTGTGATACTTTCCCAGCTCCCAGTGGCAAACATCCTTCAGAGGTCCAAAACAACAGCAGAAACCTCTTAGCTGGTCAGAACTCCCAGCATGGAAGTTCAGGGGAGCTGGTGTTGAAGTCGTTCTGTCCCTGGGACTTCAGAACAGGAGGTAAGCTCAGTTTCAAGCCATTGGAGATCGTCCTCAAGCTGGACACACAGCAAATAGAAACATCTTTTTCCCTTTCCTTGGCAGAAAGTAGCCATAGCAGGCCAACCTCAGACAGCAAACAGCACAGGGGCAGTTTTCCTCTTCGGTTTCTCCAGCTCTTCTCCATTTGCAAATGTTTATCTTGATTTTCCAGAAGTGATCTTTGAAGTCTTTTCTATCCCTGAGACTATTAACAGTGGGTGAGCTCTACTTCAAGCCCTTGGAGAAAACTCTAACACCAGGATGATAAAAGAACAGTCCAGTTCTTTCCCTACTGAAGACAGAAGCAACCACTGCAGGCCAACCCCAACAGCACACAGCACAGGGGCAGTACCCCTCCTACAGCTTTCCCGTTTTTTCGTACTGGGAGGTTCCTCAGTTCAGCAGTGATCTTAAAGTCTGGGGTTTAGGCCCCTCTTTTTATACAGCAAATCTCTTTTTTCCACCTGGCCTTGGCCCACCGTGATCGGCTAACCCCCTACCTAGCCCTCCTTTTCATAGACTTTGAAAAGGCCTTTGACATGGTGAATTGGGATTACCTACAGGATGTGCTGGGTAGGAAGGGTTTTGGTCCCTTGTTCCACCGTCTCATTAAAGTCCTCTACACCAACCCCCGAGCTCGTGTACACATTAACGGGGAGCTCTCCGAGGCCTTCCCGATCCAGAGGGGCACGCGTCAGGGGTGCCCTCTCTCGCCACTCCTGTTCGCATTGGTAATGGAGCCCCTGGTGGCACTTATCCAACAGGATCCACTTATTCAGGATTGGGCCTGGGACTCGAGCCAAGTGGACAAGATAGCCCTATATGCAGACGACGTGTTGCTCTATCTGGCAGACCTCGCAAGTTCTGGCCCTAGGAGCTTGAAGGTCCACTCGGATTTCGAGAAGGTCTCTGGACTCCGTCTCAATGCAGCGAAGTCCACTCTGGTCCCATTACATCCCTCCAGAGAATGCTACGATTGGCAATCAGATATCCGCCTTAGGAGACACTCGGTCAAACACCTCGGTGTCTGGGTAGCTCTTCTACCGGAGCTTGAATGGGCCCTGAACGTCACGCCCTTGGTCGTCAGGATGAAGGCGGGCCTCAAGAAGTGGCAGACCCTTCCCCTAAACCCCTTAGGCAGAAGTGCACTTTTCAAAATGATGATCCTCCCCCGTTTTCTTTACATACTGCAGAACATCACGGTCCACCTTCTGGGTAGTTGGTTTCGCGAGCTTGACTGCGTCCTCACCCGGTTTCTTTGGGGAGGTGGGAGACCACACTTATCCCTGGCACACTGTCGCATTCCCCCCTTTGACGGGGGTATGGGAGTGACCAATCATCACCTCTACTACCTGGCCATGAAACTTATCGTCATCCACGACTGGTATGCGGGCGGCTGGTCCGACCCTGCATATCGTGTGGAACTCACTGTGTGGGACTTCACACAGGTCCAGGTGTTTCTGTATGGTGGTCCAGTGCCACAGGCGATGGCCCCGGTCACCAGGACGGTGTTTCTGGTCTGGTGCACAGCCCTACGCCATGCAGGGTGGGATCGAATACTCACCCGGCAGATGCCACCTAGCATGGGTCCTGGATGCGGGAGGTCTCGTCCCAGCGGGGATTCCGTAGATGGAACCTGATTGGAGTATCGGTGCTTGGAGATGTCTGGGTGGGTGACCACATCCGTTCCTTCGCGGACCTGCAGAGGCGCCACGCTCTTCCTCCCTTCCAACTCTATCGGTACTTACAACTCAGGCACACCCTCTACTCGCATGTCTTGCCGCCTGTCTCCCTTCCAGAGTTTAGCCCATTGGAGGCTCAGGTGATGATGGGGAACCTTGGCAGAGGGGGGGTGTCCCGCATATATCGATCCCTGGTGAATAATGGTCCCGCTTCCCTAGATAGGCTCAGGGCCCCCTGGGAGGGTTGGTTGTGCCCCCTAGAAGAGGCAGACTGGAGGGATGCCTTCATGGCACCTAAAACCTTGACCACGTCTTCCAAGCTGCGCCTGGTCCAATTGTACTACCTCCATGTGGCATACCTTGCCCCGGCACGTCTGTTCCGGGCCCGGCTGCAGCCCTCTCCAGCATGCGCGCGATGCACCTCAGCCTCTACCAATTTTTATCACATGGTGTGGAGTTGTCCGGCGCTGGTGCCATTTTGAAGGGGGGTGGACACGGAGCTTACGCAGGCCTTGGGGTGGGAGGTTCCACACGATCCACTGCGTATGCTGTTGGGGTCTTTGATGGTCTGGATGGTTCTAGGATGGACAGGCGCCTCTTGGGGACAGCCGTGGCAGTGGCCAAGAGGAACATAGCAGCGCATTAGTCACAGGCCAAGGCACCTACTGTACAGTGGACTGGTGTGGGATCCAGGAGGAGGCCCTATTTGAAGCTCGGGGATGTCCTGATTTATTCAACAAAATATGGGGTAAATGGTTTAATATACTGCCACCATGATGATCTGTTTTCCTGCTAATTTATGTCACATTATATTCACTGTACAATCTGTTGTGTTAGACTCTGATGGACCGACCCTATCTCTGTCATCAATTAATCCTGTCATGTTCCCTTACGTGCTTAATGAACTGCAACCAATGAATTTTCTTTGTTCTTATAAACCTAATAAAGTTGATTATCAAAAAAAAAATTCTCTTTTTTCCTCTCCTGGCCCAGGGCTCTGAGCCCAGTCCAAACCAGTTCTGGGCAGCACTTTGCAAGTGCACAACAACCTCCACTGTCAGTGTGAGCCCTGGCTCCAGATGCACCACAGTGGGGGCGGAGCCATCATTGTGGAAGGCAGGCACAGCCCTCTTCAGGTGCAGGTGCTATTCCTCCCACCACTCCAAATGCAGACCAGGCCTATTAAGCCTAGCGCTGACTCATCCAGACTCTCTGGAGCCATTGCACATCCCCAGCCCCTGTCACTCCAAAGCCAGACAGTCAATACACATCCTAGCAGAGGCACACTGGATGGCTAAGCAAGAAAATACCTACTTTTTAAAAGTGGTATTTTCAAACACACAATGTAAGAATCACCCTCACTAAAAGATGCATGTTAACATTCTGAGTTAAATATATGAAGTAACAAGGACCCGCTGATATATAGAGACTTCTAGGACAGGGCTAAACACAATGTAGGTATCTTCCTAGACAATCAAATAAGTACTGAACAAATATGCAATATGTGTCTCAAAATTCATGTAAGCAAAGTCAAACAACTACAAACAGTGAGATAAAAACAATTTTATAAAAAGACTCTATAGTAATTTTATACAGTTCTTTAGACATAAGAATCAAAACAGTGCATATAATCAATACATGATATTCACTAATAGAAAATTAAAACAAGAATCATAAAATCATATATGTAACAATTATATTTAAAAAAAATCTGTATGATAAATAAAGCTGTGGCAAAGCTGTGTACGTTTTCGGCGCGCGTTTCGGAGTGTGTAGCGCCTTTGTCAGGAAGTAAGGCCACAAATCCTGTGACTGCATGACTGGGACAGGAAGTCTGGATTCATGTGAGAGGCTGATTTGCTTCTGTATAAAACAGTACCTTGTTTTCTGTAGAGTAATGTTCTCCAGGACAAAATTAAGTAGCTAGTGTCTTGATATATTTGTAGTCCCGGGATATTATTTAGGTATAATGTCCTTAGTAAGATGCCAATGCGAAGAAATATAAATGATATAAAATCTTAATTTTAGTTGATAAAGTCATACATCGAGAGCATCATATGCAAATCCTAATAGGTAGCATTTGAATTGTGCGCATGGAGCGGGATAGATTCCCGAATTTGATGGTTCCTGTGCGCAATGGAAACTGTCATGGGTCGTTGGTGGTCGGACGTTCTTTTGATGAGTTAAGGCATACTAAACTTTATTTTCCTACCTTGTTCCCAGGGTAGTTAGGCTTATAATATGTTATAAGCAAACTCCCCATTCTATCCTATAGGAACAGATAGCCTGGCAATAGTGAAAAACAAAATTAGCATCATTTCACTATCAGGACATGCCACAAACACTAGGGCATGTCCTACTTTCACATGCACTGCACCCTGAACACAGGGGTACCTTCGGCCTACCTTAGGGGTGACTAACAAGTAAGAAAAATGAAGGTTAGGGACTGGCAAATGTGTGGACTTGGCAAGTCGACATGACAGTACCAGACTGCACACAGGCTCTGCAATGGCAGGCCTGAGTTACATTTACAGGCTGCTTATGTGGGTGGTACAATCAGCGCTGCAGGCCCACTAGCAAAATTTCATTTACAGGCCCTGGGCACACACAATGCTCTGTACTAGTGACTGACTAGTAAATCAAATAAGCCAAATATGAAAACACCAATCTATACATACAACTTACAGGGAGAGCCTGTGCACTTTAGTACTGATCAGCAGTAGTAAAGTGCCAAGAGTAAAAAAACCTACAGAAACATGTCAGAAACGGATGTCCACAAGGCAAAAAACCTTGCTATAAACCCACTGTAAAAGCCAGGTCTAACATACATTTATTAGCACACGGTATGAAATGAATACATTTGCTCAGTCACTCACAATTGTTACAATGCTCCACCAAATAAAGTTGCTGGCATGCATTCTAAGTTCAGTGGTATTTCATGAAGTAGTGGTAAATGGGAGTGAGTGGGTTTGCTTTTTATATGTTGTGTATGGGAAAAGGGGTGCAATCAAGGGACTCTTCCCTAGAGACGCTTGACTGCAGTATTTTCCCAACCTTTCTGCTGATAAAATAACTTTAGTTTGAAACCAATATACTTTTTAAAGCCAGTAGTTATTTTAGGTGAAAATAACAGTTGACATTGAAGTGTATTGGTGATTATGATATGGTTTTGAGGATCTGGTGTAAAAGTTCCAGACACATCAGCCTCTTAATGTGACATGGGATTGCAATTTCAGTTCAATTGACTTTTTATGAGAGTTATCCTCTAGCAATAAAAATCAATAGTCGATAAACTATTTACAATGTATGTGGAATATACAAAATAATAATCAACTCAGCTTTTCTCTCTTATTAATGAAAATAATTAGTTGGTCTGGCATGACCTAATATTCTGGGACAACCTGGTGACATAACTGTTAAGGATAAGAGTTGGCTAAAATGTGCATTACCCAAACTTAGGAGAAGGGAAAGAGAGGTGTCTGAGTTGAGGAAGCCCGCCATATGAGAATATCTGCAGGATCAAACAGCACCTAGGCTGGACTATTTCCATGGCAATGGCTCTAAAAGTCAGAAACAGGGTCATTTAACCCAAATTTAGGTTGTGTTAGATAAAATGCCAATTATCATTCTGCTGGGCCAATTTGACCAGCAAGGAATTTTGATTTGTCCCTGTCATGAGTACTCATTTCAAACGTTGGCTCATTTTGTGTTTTTCTGTGGATCTTATGGTAACTATACCAGGAAGTTGTTAATCCCACTTTTAAGAGGCACCCCTTATTCCCGCCATATTCTTGAACTTTTATATTTGCACTTGCTTCCCACATTTGAGGTCTGTGCAGGTGTGGTTACCATTTTTGGCACGCATTACAGCACAGGCAATCTTTATCATTTTAACTGATTATATAATCCTGCTTCTTATGAATATTGTGTGCGATTTGGAATGCATGTACATTTTTAATTGCTGAAGGCATCGTTGGACTTTTTTAACTTGTGTAAACTGTGTTTTTTATGTTATTGCTTGTAATTTTGCATCGTTTTGGATGACTTATAATGCTATTGAAATGTTTTAACAATATGGAATATTATGTTTTTCTTGTTTTTAATGAATTATATATTTGTGCTTCTATGGCTTGTTTTTTTGTGCTGAAGAAAGCTAATTGAATGGAAATAAGTTGGTGCATGTGAACAGTGGTGCGGGTGCTAATTACCTTACTACCACTCTAGTGAAGAGTATCTTGACTGCAGCATTTTGAGAAACGTTGTGCATATAAAGGAACTCTAGTTTTAAACTAATACTCCTTTTAATGGCAGTCGAAATTTCAGGTGGAAATCAGAAAACTGATACACGAGTCCTGATTCTTAATCATGATTGTAATTTTTTAACTTATTCACTGTTTATGCCTATTTGTCTGTTAGTGTTTTTTAAATGTCTGCTAAAACTGTGCTTTTGTGATTTATATTTTATGTCGAATAAAGCTATTTTTGACTTGACTGATATCGCCAAGCAGTTGACAATGGAGTGTACTGATGATTATGAAATGGTTTTGTGGATTTGGTGCAACATATTTAGACCTATCAGCCTCTTAAGGTGACATGTAATTGCAATTTCAGGTCAATTGATTTGTTATGAGAGCTATCTTCATTAAAATATGTACACACCTTGACGTCTAGTAATACAAATCAATAGTGCATAAACTATTAACAATGTATTTTAAATATACGAAAACATATTTAACTCAGCCGGTCTCACTTGTTAAAGAAAATTATTAGCTTGTTTGGTTAGATTAAAATAAAAATATAGACTTATGGATCTACTACAATCGTTTCGTAAATATTTTCAGATTGCTTATTAATAATTTGCCTCGAAAAGATATAAGGTGCATGAAAACATGTGTTATATAATTTACTAGCTTCATTTGTAAGCGCATCTGTTTTCATCTAGTATAAAGGATAGAAATGCTAACGTCTGGAATTTTCTATACTCTAGAGAAACTCCATCCTTAGTCCAGGTTGAACCACTGCTCAGTTCATAAATATTTCTTTCAGATTACATTGTGATTTGCATCTATTGGTTTATCATTCTGCTACTAAATCAAGTGATTTAAGGGCTGCTTTGCTTATAAAACGACATTTTAATATGGAGTTCTGGCTGGTTTAACCAGTGAGAAAGAGTTAATGAAAACTATAAATATATACACAGTAGTGATTTCAAAACAGGAAAGTCATAAGAGTTGCGTCATTTCCAGGAATTACGAGTTGTGAATCATGGAAATAGAGTTATTTCAGTAAACGAGTATGCTGTACGTTAGAAAAGCATTCAAAATAATGTTGGTGTTTGTAAAATGAAATAGTATATTACTGGGGACGTGGTCTGGAAAATGTTTTCTCATTTTTTTGCTGTATTTGTCAAAGTCTATTTGTTTAAACTATAGGTATACTGATGACTCTGCAAAACGATTTTATGGACTGCACTGTCAATTATTAAATAAATCATTAGGACTGACTTATTCTATATGTGATCTTGGCCACCTTTTGAAATTGACATCGCACTTGGCCTAATTGTCAGCAGAATTCTAAAATAGCGCTATTGGGCAATAAAATTGTAATCCAGCATTCAGCAAATTTATCAGGCACAACCTTCAACCATGCCCCGCTGTAAGATTTCAACTTTCATAAAAATATCTAAGTCAGATGGTAAGAACCAGGATGACATGCTTGGTGTATCCGACCTCCGCTCCACCACGATAGGCCTTAAACTATACCTAGTATATCCAGTCCCCCAATAGGTTTTAAACCGCTTTATGCATTTTTCATTTTTTAGAAATTGGTTGTGATATTTGTGTTTTGTTACTGCAACATACATAACACAGTTCTTCTTAAGTTAGGCCTATCTGCTGCTGCCATAGCTAAAAGGGGTTTACTTATTGAACCTGTCCGTTGGACCTGACAAGATTTTGGACTTATTACCTGGGAAGAGCTTACCTCCTCACCAACTAGTTTTCTGGGATTCCTGGTTGTCTGAGGTATGCACCCAGACCAGGCAGGAACCACCACTCTAGTCATGGTTCGATAGATACTCAGCCTCTGGTAGCTTGGCACAGAGCAGTCATGCTTATTTAAAGAGTCAATGTGAAAAGTATTTGTGCAACACACACACACAGTAACACAATGAATGTACCATAAAAAGACCCCACACAGGTTTATAAAAATAGGTTATTATATTATAAATAAAACAATATTGAATTTTAAAGGAATAAATGCAGTAAGGCACTTAGAAGCTAGTAACACTTAAAAGGCAACTTTAGTTCATGCTGGACAATGGCAAAGTCAAAGTTTAGGCAGCCTGCGATAGAGTGGCAGCTGACTATATGACCCAAGCAGGCTGAAGTGAACAAAGTCAATTTCCTAGTTGCAAACAATGAGATGCGTCAATCTTCTCCATAAGGCGATGCATCAGTTCTGAAGATGGGTGCCTGAGCTGAGATGCGCCAAATTCTGTCACGCAGTCAAGGAGATAGTCAAACTCATCAAGCTGCGGCAGCGGTGATACGCTGTCCGATGCGCTTATTTTACTCCTGCGACTGGGTTGATGCATCAGTTCCACCACACACAGGCAGGTGATGCGTCCAAATCTGTGTTGCAAGTATCCGTGCCACTTCCGGTGAGCCAGGCACAGGAGCAGGGGCAGAGATTTTGATGTCCCTAAGTCACAAGCTACTGGAGGCAAGCCAACAAGTTAGTGTAGATCACTTGGAGTGTAGGCAGAATCCAGCCCTGCTTCAGCAGAGTCAGAGAGCAGCGGGGCAACAAACAGAAAAGCAGGGCATCCAGATCAGCAGTCCAGTTGAATCCTTTAAGCAGTACAGCAGTTCTTCTGGCAGAGCTTCATTTACAAGTCAAGTAGTGTCTGATTTTAGAGGATCAGAGGCCGATTATGTATTCCCTTGATGTGGGGAGGGTGACTTCAAAGCAGCTCTCTGAAGTGCACACATATCTCTTTCAACCCTGTCATTTCTGATAAGTGATCTGTGGGGGGTAATCAGTCCTTTGTTAGGGGACAGGTTACAGCCTATTCAAGTGAAGTGTTATCCCCTCCCTTCCAACCTGCTAAGGCAAGGCCAACAGAATGCAGATGTATATAGATGTGTACACAGACACTTTTACCCTACCTGTGTTGTGGCTGTCTAGAGGGAATACACAATATGTGACTGTCACCTACCCCAGATGTGTATTGGAAACAGGCTGTAAGGCACACAGAGCAGTAAGTGCAGGGAAATGTCCACTTTCTAAAAGTCAAAGAACAAAAATAGGATGCCAGTGCTGATGTGAATAATTTAAACAAACAATGTACTAACCAGAACCTGAACAGAAAATTCAAGAACGGGAATTGCTACTTAATAGCTTTTTATTTCAATATTTTAAGAAAAATAGATTTCTGTTTTTTTCAAACGATCAAAAAAAGCATATTCACAAAGGAAGGACAAGTACAAATAGGAGAACTAAATATTTGTCTTCAAACATTCGCTATTACACCCATATCACAGGCATTCAACAAACTTTCACACCATACAGGAAAAGGACTGTAGAAACATACATTATAATCTTAAAAAATATATACATTTGCAATTTCTACTTCACAAAAGAACATAAAGCCACACACTGCGAACACAGTATTATAATAGTAAACAGAACGACTTTTTTCAAATGTACATTCGTCTCAAATAATTTTTAACATTCAATGATTCTTCGTAATGTACAGACGGGATGGAAAAATTAATTAGATGACCAAGCCGTTTTCGCAGGTATATTGTGGCAAGGAGCCTACGCGTTTCGAATCCCAATTGTTTTCTTAGGATTCTCTTCAGGGCCTCGAGTAATATCAATAAGTGAAATAAGCCAAGATGGTGGAGGAGGGTCGTGAGTTGGAAGCAGGGAAACCGTATCTTTGTCGGCTGTTATGTTGTTTACGATATTCAAGTTCAAGACCAGGACGGCGTGGTGGATGCGGTCAGGATGCAGCTGTCTAAAGTCGAATTCAGGCCGCTGCTGGCAGTCTGGCGGGAACAAGCCTGCAGGCACTTTTATTCCGTTTGTATCGCGGGGGGTTGGATTAGGAGCCGGAATTACGCCGTCCTTTAGATTCCATAGTATTTTATTTATTTATTTATTTGCAAGCTTATACCGCGCTGGGAATCGACTCCCTGGGGAGTATCTCCGCGCCTTTGGCAACATCAGAAAGCAAATAGCCCTGTCATGTGTTAATAATGTTAATGTTAATATGTTAATGTTAATAATGTTAATAATGTTCCACAGTATCAATAGTTAAATATAGTATATATAGTATATATAGATTTCCGGCTTACTGGCTCAATTTAGAATACTGGCGGCGCTATGTCGATCATTTGGTATCAAGCAAAAGGACGTGAATCCGCTCGCGTTTCTGTCAGCACTACTTCTGGGCTATGCGCATGTGCCCAGAAGTAGTGCAGACAGAAACGCGAGCGGATTCACGTCCTTTTGCTTGATACCAAATGATCGACATAGCGCCGCCAGTAGTCTAAATTGAGCCAGTAAGCTGGAAATCTATATATACTATGGAATCTAAAGGACGGCGTAATTCCGGCTCCTAATCCAACCCCCCGCGATACAAACGGAATAAAAGTGCCTGCAGGCTTGTTCCCGCCAGACTGCCAGCAGCGGCCTGAATTCGACTTTAGACAGCTGCATCCTGACCGCATCCACCACGCCGTCCTGGTCTTGAACTTGAATATCGTAAACAACATAACAGCCGACAAAGATACGGTTTCCCTGCTTCCAACTCACGACCCTCCTCCACCATCTTGGCGTATTTCACTTACTGATATTACTCGAGGCCCTGAAGAGAATCCTAAGAAAACAATTGGTATTCGAAACGCGTAGGCTCCTTGCCACAATATACCTGCGAAAACAGCTTGGTCATCTAATTAATTTTTCCATCCCGTCTGTACATTACGAAGAATCATTGAAAGTTAAAAATTATTTGAGACGAATGTACATTTGAAAAAAGTCGTTCTGTTTACTATTATAATACTGTGTTCGCAGTGTGTGGCTTTATGTTCTTTTGTGAAGTAGAAATTGCAAATGTATATATTTTTTTAGATTATAATGTATGTTTCTACAGTCCTTTTCCTGTATGGTGTGAAAGTTTGTTGAATGCCTGTGATATGGGTGTAATAGCGAATGTTTGAAGACAAATATTTAGTTCTCCTATTTGTACTTGTCCTTCCTTTGTGAATATGCTTTTTTTGATCGTTTGAAAAAAACAGAAATCTATTTTTCTTAAAATATTGAAATAAAAAGCTATTAAGTAGCAATTCCCGTTCTTGAATTTTCTGTTCAGGTTCTGGTTAGTACATTGTTTGTTTAAATTATTCACATCAGCACTGGCATCCTATTTTTGTTCTTTGATAATTTGGCTCAGCCTTGCTGATCAGAGCCCACCCGTAGTTGCTTTCTAGTAAACACTTTCTAAAAGTGGCATTTCTTAAACATTATGTTTAAATCCAACTTCACCAGTAGGGTAGATTTATCATTACCATTCCAAACATGTTAACATGAAAAAGCTATTCCTCTCTGATCAGGAATTACAGCTTAAAAGTGTATACGAATATTCTCAATGCTGGCCAATGAGAGGGGTATACCTCACAGAAGTGAAAAACGAAATAGGCTGTTTGTCACTACCAGAACATGCAAAACATAAAAGTGCATTTCCTACCTTTTACTTACATAGCAGCCTGCCCTTAGGCTTACTTAAGGCTTACCTTAGGGGTGACTAATATGTAATAAAAGGGAAGTTTAAAGTTTGGCAAGTAGTTTGAAATGTCAAAGTGAAGTGTCAATAAACTGCACACACAAGCACTGCAGGGGCAGTTCTGAGACTGGTTTAAAAGTCTACTTCTGTTGATGGCACAATCAGTGCGGTACAAAAGGGGGTGGTGATGGATGGAGCATCTGAACCAATCAAACACTCACACCCAGTCAACAGATCTGGGTTTAATCCATCACCGTTCTTAAGTCCACTCTGCCACCCCAGTTCAGACATGGCCATATGCAAATCAGTCTGACCCTGTGCCTCATGGGAACAGTCCAGCCCGAACTGCCAAGCCATGCCTTCCCTGGACCGGAAACAAGATTCCTAGGACCGGTGTCTGGCATTCCAGCCGTCTTCAGCCAGGCTTGCTTGAATCCAGTGGCAAAGTGAGCAAGGGACTCATGTCTTAGCATACCCTGCCAACTTATGGCGAACAAAGCGGTACAAAAGGGGGTGGTGATGGACGGAGCATCTGAACCAATCAAACACTCACACCCAGTCAACAGATCTGGGTTTAATCCATCACCGTTCTTAAGCCCACTCTGCCACCCCAGTTCAGACATGGCCATATGCAAATCAGTCTGACGCTGTGCCTCATGGGAACAGTCCAGGGAGGACCTGGCTTGGCAGTTCGGGCTGGACTGTTCCCATGGTGCACAGGGTCAAGACAGATTTGCATATGGCTGGGTTCAAACTGGAATGGCATGGTGAGCAAAAATACGATGGATTTAGGGCCAGATCTCTGTACTGGGGTGAATGTATGACATTGTTCTGCATTCTGTCCATCAACTTTTGTTTTTGCATTTGGCACAATCAGTACGGCAGTCCACTAGTTGCAATTGAAGTACAAGTCATGGGTATAAGCTATACCATTTTATAAGGGGCTTATCAGTACAGAAATATGCCAATCAGGCATACACCAATGTTATCATGTTTAGTGGAGAAGCACATGCACTTTAGAACTGGTTAGCAGTGGTAAAGTGCTCTTAGTTCTAACGCCAGCACAACATATCAGTGAAAACAGCAGGTAAAAGGCAAAAGATCCAAGAGAAAACCAACCCAAAAATGCAGGCATAACAACAATGTTAAGGTTTTCGTTAAGAAACTCTATGTTAATGGTGAGGTGATCTATGATGTCACCACTGATGTAACTGATGCCAATGTTGTGTTTGTTCAAGATACTCTTTGAGCCAATACCAATAACTATGTAGGTTCCGTTTTTTTTAACCTTTTTATTCTAAACCAAAACGTGTCACTGGCATAACAGAAAGGTCTGGTAACATGAGTTTACTCTATGATTTTATCCATGTATGTATGCACTGGTATTTATTCTGTGTGAACCTAACTGGGGAGCCCAAGAGGAGTGTACATGTGGGGAGTGAGAAGACAATGCAGATCTTTTGCTTCAATTGAGGATTCCCACATTTGAATAACACATTTAAATACATTATCCATATTTCCTTTGGGGAGCAAGAACATTAATTGATTTGACCAGAATCACAAGATTTACAGTTATATTCTGCCACTAGGAATCAAAGCCATGTCCCCGTGTTCCAAAGCCGGAATCTTAGCCACTAGACCGCATTGTCTCATTGCCGCATGGAAAGAGGATGCAATAGCATATACTGTCCAATATTACATCTACAAAAAGAAGGGTGCTATGTTCTTTTCACGCCTTTCTCCACACCTTGACAAGCCATTTCCTAATCTGCTAACAGTGTTTCAACATTTTCAAGCTATTTACAAAAATGACTTCACATTTTACAAGAAAGTATCCAAATGAACCATGTAGCAAATACGTTGCCTAGAAATTAAATAAAAGTGTGTGGGAAATTGTATATTTTGTCATGAATATTGAAGGATATTATGGTTTTGTAGCAAAAGGTAGTTTGCATGTATCTCATCAATGTATTCCATAAATTCCTATACTGCATTCCCATGTTTTTAATATGATATGCAACTTAGCTTAATTTGTCATTTATACCACTTTCCATAAAAAAATGATGTGTATCTAGATAAGTATTCTGACACAAGACTAACTATAGTACTTTATCTGGTTAAATTCTTCCAGATAGACCTATGCAGTCATGCAGGCTGACTAGCAGCACTTATTATGGATCTTATTATGTATCCATTTCTCCATTGCATTTTTTAATTTAAAAACCTGTTTGTTTATGACATCTTTTCAAACAGACTATCTTCCAACTGTTTTCATTAGAAATTATCTTAATTATTCAATCACAGATATCAATATTAGTTTCCAAATTGTAATCCCACTATCACATGCATTATATCACAAATGCATTTCGCTCTCATAACGTGCTATATCAGGAGTATAGACATGATTACATTTAAAGAAACAAACCATACAGACCATCAACTTAATTAACAATATCATCCCATGTCACTGTTACCAGTACATACACCATACGTAAAAAAAAGTCTTTCAAGATGCTGGCTGTAGACTGGTTTAAAAAGAAAATGTCTGTGAGGCATTTTCTTTGCCCACCAGTCATCTGCTTCATTTTGCAAAACTTTCTTAAGTGAGGCACACGCTTAGGTAAAAAAAAAAATAATAATAGAAATTCCAGTAACTGTAAGCAGTGCTACGTTCATGAATTTCACAAACTTTGATAGCTAACTAAAATTTTGCGCCGCCTTACATATTACTCATAATTAATAAAATGGAATAAAAACTGTAGAACACAGAGAATGTCTAAATGTTAGTAAAAAACAAAATGAAACAGAGAAAATGCTATGAAATCATTAGGTATTAGTATTAATATTATAGGGCCATATTTATGACCCAGTTTGTGTCACTCTTGCACCATGCAACGTAGTGCAAGAGCGACACAAATGAAAAATCTTATTTATGAATCTACGCAATCTCACCTTGCGTTGCTCTGCGTGGCTTCATAAATGTCGACTAATGTAAAGTAGGGCAAATTGCTTTGTTGCATTACTCTGCTCCAGGGAGGTGTTTTCCACGAGTGTTGCCTGTGTGTTCTCAGGCAACATCCATATTCTTTTACGCATTCCCAGATTCACAAGGAGAGGTAAACCTGGGAGTGTACCAAAAAAGTATGCCAGGAAATAGCTTTATTTCTTTTCGTTTTTACCTGCTGCACACATAGAAAGAGGAAAAACCCTTTCCTGTTCATGCAGGGAGGTGCCCAATGCTGCACAAAAACAATCCTGCATGCAACGCAGGCACCCTTCTATAATGGTGCGAGGGTGCCAGCATTGGCACTAGGCAGCCCATTGTTTGCCAGCGCTGGGGAAAGGACAGGGATCTGCCATATTCTTTTTAATTCGCCTCATGCCTCCCTATCCCAGTAACACAGCACAGTGCAGTAAGGTGTCTTGTGCTGTGCTGCACCACAAATGGCCTCTAGAACATTCCAAATCACTCCCCCTAGGCTCACCCTCACATGCTGCGACTATTTGTATTATAAATATGTAACTGTAACAATTTCCCCCAGGATGAACAGCACTGTCTTAGGAGACCCCAGCAGGGGCAGTTTGGTGATGCTTTCAAGCAGCAACAGCACTAATTGTATTTTATCCTTCAGCTGGGATATTTCATTGCCTGCTTCAGCTGTCAACAGAAACAGAACAACTGAACTGTGACAAGCATAATACATTTTACTCAATAAACACCTAATTGTTCCCGAGCACATGAGGTTTTCCAAATTGATGTTAGAAAGCAGCCAAGCAGAGTGACATATGTCCGACACATCAGTGCAGTGCTAACAATTGCTCAGGCTGAATTGATAAGAACAAAGCAGGCCTAGATCCACCGGCTGCTGGCAGCACCAGAGTTGTTAGAGTCACATCTTGTGGATATTACTTGGTCACAAACAGATATGCTTATATTAAAACAATACAAAAAGTGAAATCCAAAAAGGTGGTGACTTATGCATTTATTTATTTCCATTTTTCTATAGTGCTGTATTAGTCCGGTTTATGTATAATAATAGTAAACTCCAGTGCATCAGGCTAATAAATAAACCAGACAAAAACACTGTCAAATGGATAGGATTAGAGAAGCGATTAAAGAGTACATTAAACAAAAGCACTTTTAGAGAAAATTAAATCGGAACGTGTGTTTTTAACCATTGGTGAAAGAGACATGTCTGGTTGATTTATGATTGGGGGGGGGGGTCGTTTTAGGGATTGAAAGAATCCACAGTGAAGGAATGTTTAAGGTGCCAAAAGTTTTACATTTCGGTATGCAGCTGATATAAGTCTTTGCTCTTTTGTGCCCCCTGTCCTCCAAAGATGGTCGGAGATGTTGCAAGTTAGTTAATATTTTGATCTAAAGATTTGAACAACAATGCTCCCTTCAAAATGGTGGGCAAATTGTGGTGAGTGAACATCTAAGCATATTGTGCCAGTACAACGTATGAGAAGGTTTGAGCAAAGAAATTGCAAAGAGGTGAAATCTGAATGTTTTTCAAGCCGCCCACTTATTGCTGTACATTTAACTCTTTTAAAAAGCCAGAATGGATTGTTAGCTGAAGAATACATCTAGGCATGTACCGCTTCTATTGTGCAATCTCCTGAAGTGGTGTATTACTAACACTTCGGATGAATTGCGCCAAATGTTGTTGGGATGCTCAGCGGGGTATTTAAAAATGATGGGTCACCTGCAGAATGTGAAGAGGAACCCCTTAATATCCAATATCTCACAGATATGTGTTGGCCTTGGGTGAATAGGTGCCCTCAGAGGGTTGAGGACCCCCTAAAGGATTTCCTCCCCCTTCACCCAAGGGGCTGCAGAGGCCTACGTTACACCCAGGGGAAGTTCAATTTTGTAAAACAGAATCAGTGTTGCAAAGACAGCTGTTTGCTTGTGTCCTCTCCTCCTGTCATTGCATTATCGCGAGTGCTTCTTGATATGCTAAATGTGAACCTGTCAACCAATACTGGAAACACAGAATGCTCTTTTGCTTCATCCCATAAGATATCAGAATTTTAGGGAAGACTATATCATCTTTGGGCCTTTATTCTATCTGTGTAGCTCTCTCCTTTGCCCCTCCTGGCCCTTCTTTCCATCTCTCTGTCCTCCCCCCCACAGCACCTTGAGGCTTGGTAGAACAATCGAAGATTCCAGAAGGAAAAAACTTACAAACGCTCCTTCTCAGGAATGGCACCTAGGATCTGGAACTCACTCCCTCCCGAAACCAGGCTCATTCCCTCCACTACACTCTTTAAGAAAGAAGTAAAAGCTATCCTCATGGCTAAATACACCTGAACTATTATTTCGGACTCTTTAAAGACTCTGGACCGATCTGTACTACTTGTTCGACCGCTTTGCTTATTTGTATGAACTGTATTATTGATATGTATTGTTGATATATATGTATATGATTGGCTTTGCCCCCACCTATTTGTATTGTTAGCGTTACTGACTTACCTGTTTGACTATGCTCCCTCATCTACCCCTTCTTTGTAAAGCGCTCTGATATCTGCAAAGATCTTGTCCGCGCTATATAAAACTTTCTAAATAAATAAATAAATAAAATAAACAATGGACTATGGAAATGACAAAAAATATTGTATTAATATGTAGGACAATATAATATAACTTCATAAAGTAACATATCACAAGTGTTGGAAATTTGCCATTTCTGAAGGGGCATCCCAGAATTTTGCCTCATGTTGCTAAAACTCTTTATTCTTGGCCTTGGTACTCGGTGCTCATTACTAACCAGTTGTAAAGTGCTAGTGCTCTCCCTTTCAAACGTATTAAAATGAGTACACCAATATACTTAGGGGGAAACTAGTATATGGTAGTTCCTGCACTCATGGCTGGTAAACAAACAGGCATCTTTACAAAGAAGTGACGGAGAACGGCAGTAGCCTTCCTGGCTAAATGCCACGTTCTGCGACTTCTGAAATGCAGGTTTGTACCGTATTTACAAGAGAATGGTGCACTTCTGCATTTCCCCCTGCGCTGGCACTAATTTCAGCTGCCTCACGCCAACACAGGCACGCTTGCACCATAGGGCAAGGGTGCTTGCATTAGGTGGAATGATTGTTTATGTGCAGGAAGGTGTGTATGCCTGCACATAAACAATTATAAATGGGGATTTGTGACTTCCATACATACTGGTTTGTGCAGTACACATAGAAGTTGCAATTCGTCATTTTTTAAATGATTATTTATGTGCAGGAAGGGACACTAATTAAAACTAGGAAAGTGAAACATGATGTAGTAGGCTAGAACACTGTCCAACTGTGGAGGAACATGGCGGCAGGCTGACGTCTGCCGTGAGAGCTCCGGACCGGGAGGTGGTTTCTCCATGACAAGGCTGAGCTACAGACACCGAAATGGTGAGAGAACATATGCAGGCTCTTTTTTTTTAATAGCGTGCCTATTCTGACGTCCTTTCCCCATTATTCCTTTCAATGTGAATCGCCGAGAGTCAACTGCTCCGCGGCCGCGTCCTGGTCAACCCCGCACCCAACGAGCGTTCGGACCCTGCAGGCGAGGCGAGGCAAGTGAGCGACGCAAGCACCCGGGCTATGGGTTGGGGCGGATACTCTTCCTGGAGTACGGCAGACCGGGACCCGGATCAGGCGGCTGGAGAGGAGGCAGACGTTTGTTCAGTCGGCATAAGGAGGGGGCATACCGGTGAACCAGCGAGGCACACAGGAGACCGGGCGAGTATCTGGCGGCGCTCTAGGCAGCTGTTGGCAAGAATCAGCCTCAGCTCTCCCTTAACCAGCAGCCGTTTATTCCAACATCCAGCACGGTCAGTCAAGGGGGCACGCGGGGGTTTTCAAGGATTGAATTGCCAAACTGTGGGGGCAGCTGGATTGGAGTTCTTTGGAAGGGGGCCACAGAGGGCTGATATAATACATTGTGTGGATTCTGTGAAGTGTGCCCCTGTTTTTCTAACCCTGACGCAGCGTGAGGGCATGGACTCAGGTATAACCCCTGACAGAGCATTTGTACCCCCCCCAGACAATAGAAACTGACACTGCCTCCCTGATTAGCCCCTCTAAGTACAGCCTGGGTGGGGAGGGGTGCAATTCTAAGAGTAAGGGCAAGGAGCTTCCGCACGTCCCCCCTGCTCCCCAGACCAGGAATAGATACCAGCTAAGGTCTAGATTAGAACTTCAGAAGATTGGGACTGGGTGTCTGGGTACCTCGAGGGTAGAAACCGCACCGTTAACCCCCAAAGAAAAGAGGAGAGAAAGAAGGGGGAACGTCGCAAGATCTGGTGAGGTTAAGAAGCCGAAACCCCCGAAAGTGTGCTTATCTTTTCCGAAGCCTACACCCTCTCTAAAATCCTATTTTAAAATCATGGAGAAGGTGGTTGGTCCCAAGGAGGGGGGTCTATCACCCTGACCTCGGAATCTAGTATAGGCAAGGGAGTCACAGCTAGTATCTCTAGTACTCTAGACATGCTCAGTATTAATATTCCCAGCCCCCAGTTGGTTGATGGTCGGAATGTGACAGATTCGCCTAACCTTCAAAGCCCTCCTATCCACCCTCCTATCCACAGCTCACCCAGTGTACCTGATATGCTCAGTATGTCCCCCCCAGTACCTCTTAAAAATAGATACACTGTTCTGGCAGAAATAAAAAACGTAGAGGGGTTGGTTGAACGGGCAGAACAAACAGAAATTGAAGGGACAGAGGGGGCGCTTCGAAGTCAGAACTCCCCGCAGGCAGATCAAGTGGATCCCCTTATTCCTGCGATTAAACCAGCAGTTGAAACAGGGAGCGATAAAACTACAACAACTCCACCAGTGACAGCAGAAGGTATATCACATATCACAGGTAGAGACTCTTCTTCTTAGCCTGAGGTAAGACCTTTTGTCAAAACTAGACAGAAAATTTGATACATCCGAAGCAAACCAAAGAAGCATTCACGAGCAGTGTGCCAATTTGGAGATGAAGTTAGACGATGTCTGTAAACGCACGGATGTTTTGGAGGAGGAAGTTAGCCTGCTTACTGGGGCCTCAAAAAGGCATGACAGAGACATTGAAACCCTTAGAGTGCAGAACAGAGCCCTGCAGATGGACGTCGAAAGATTAGAAATTCACTCAAGGAGAAACAACTTAAAATTCTTAAAAATTCCTGAGGGAACAGAAAATGGGGACGTCAAGGGTCTCATCTGCAAACTCCTAAGAGAGGGAGTCCTAAAAGACAGCCCAGATATTAATCTAGAGGCCGAGATTCAAAGAGCACACAGGGACCCATACAGGCTGCATGCGGGGAGGTCGGGCCCAAGAAAGATTCTGGTAAATTTTCTTACCTTCACAGTGAAAGAGTTGATTCTGAGCAGGGCACTGCAAGATAAGACATTACAAATCGGCTCGGCTCATTATCTCATACGCTCGGATGTGGGGAAGGTAACAGCGCAGAGGCAGTGGGAGCTGGGGAACCGGATGCCAGAGTTAAAGAGCATGGGCGCACAAGTGCAAATGAAGTTCCCAGCCCTTTTGAGAGTGGTGTGGAGGAATAAAACACATAATTTCACTTCACCACAAGAAGTTGATGCTTTTCTCACCTTAATGCGCGATAGTGCACGTTAACAAAATATAAAAATAAACATATTTGAATACATTATCTGGGGTCAGTTAACTATCAATAGCGTAAGACCATTAAGATATGTTTCAAGATTGTATGTGCTCTTTTTTTTTTTGAAAGTCCACAACAGAATGTTGAAGAGGAAGAAGAAGAGAAAAAAAAAAGAAAGGGAAAAAAATATATATGGATAAACAAATATATCATTTTTGGGTAATTTGAAATTAAATTATACACAATAAAGAGGAAGGGGAAAAAAAGGGGAAAAAAGGGGGAAGGAAAAAAAAAACTGCACTTGGGTTTACCCGGACACATGAGCCTACACATATAGAAGTTTTAGGGTGTATAGGTAGGTTTTAAGGATAATGTTTAGGTGTCTGTATTTAGTTAAGTACACAATAGAGGGACCACCAACCAGGGTTCCTGCGAGCTCTCAATCGGCGACAAGATCGCCAGAAGGAAAAAGGGGGGGCTCCTCATGGGAGGTGGGTAGGAGGGCTGGGGGTTGGGGAAAAAGCAGAAAAAAATTATGCTCATATACAAAAAAAAAAAAAATTCAGGGAGCTGCTTAAGAAAGCCCGCAGGATAATTGATTTTCTGTATAACTCGGGAGCACTTATTTCTTTACTAGAGGAGACTCATTTGGAGAAGGAGGAATGTAAGCAAGTTTTAAAAAAATGCAGGTGGATCCAGGATGTTGTCTGCTCAGAGCAAACGGGCAGTACGAGAGGGGTGGCTATAATAATTAGAGCGAATGCAGGGATAAGGCTTACGAAACATGAGACAGATCACTCTGGGAGATGGTTGGTGACATCTCTAATGTTTGGGCACACCCATTTCACATGTGCAGTGTACTATGGTCCGAATCTGGACGCTCCAGGAGCATTGTTGAAACTTAAAAGCAGCTTAATTGAGACAGATGGTCCTATAATTCTGGGGGGCGATTTTAACCTTATTTTTGATAAAGATCTGGATTGTACCTACCGAGTGAGATTTACTCCCCCACAAAAAACTAGATTGGAGCTGAAGAACATCATGCGGGATTTTAATCTAATAGATATCTGGAGACTTAAAAACGCAGGGAAAAAGAACTACTCCTTCTACAGCAGAAGGTACGGCCACCATTCCAGAATAGATTTTTTTCTATTGGACAAAACTCTTTCCTCGGCAGTGGACTCTATAATTTATTTACCGGCCATTTTGTCCGATCATTCAATTGTCGAAATGGAGATTCAGCTGCGACAAAAAGTACAGCAAAGGAGGTGGACCTTAGACCGGACACTATTACTTGATGAGGAAGTCAGACAGAACCTGGTTACTCAGTCGGAGGCGTTTTTTAGGGTTAACAACGAGTAAGAAAGTAAACAAACTGTTTGGGAGACATACAAAGCTTTTACCCGTGGTCTTCTAACTACCCTGATGATAAGGAAGAACAGACTGGGGAGGAAGAAAAGGGAAGCACGTCTACTGAAAATTAAAGCAAAAGAACTTGAACTGCAAAGAGCATCAGCAAAGGAGTCCCATAGCAGGCTTCCCCTCCAAAGGGAACTAGATATCCTGCGAGCAGAATACCAAGCAGAGCAAGATAAAGACCTAAAGGACAAATGGGACGTGAGCAAACTACAACAGTTTGCGTATGGGGAGAAATGTGGGCCCCTTCTCGCGTGGAAAGCCCGAGCAGACAGGACGAGGAATCAGATTGATAACCTATTATTGTCAAGCACGGGGAAACCATGAATGAAGATGATTTCATCAAAAATGAGGCCAAGAGGTACATGCAGTCCCTATATGGTCCTAACACTTCTCTGAGCAGGGAGCAGGCAGAAGCCTGGTTACATAATATACAGATCCCTGAGTTGTCAGACACAGAAAGGTCTTTCTTCAGCTCTGAAATAAGGGAAGGAGAGGTGAGGACTCAATTATCGAAAATGGTTAAAGGCAAGGCCGCAGGCCCGGATGGGCTCCCAGTGGAACTTTACAAGATAGTATTGGAACAAATAGCTATAGTCCTGACATTATTATTTAATGAAATCTTACTTCAAGGGGTGCAGGCTCCAAGGTCATGGGATGAGGCAACAGTCACACTACTGCTGAAGCCGAATAAAGATCCAAGCAGGATAGAGTCATACAGATCCATCTCTCTATTAAATGTTGATTATAAGGTGTTTGCGGGGGTATTGGCGACTAGGCTGGCCAAGGTAGTAAAATGTGTCGTACATTGTGACCAAAGGGGTTTATCCCAGATAGACAACTTAACAAACTGACCTTTCAAGTAGTCGCGGTAATAGATGTTGATCAAGACAAAAAGCTACTGCTGACCATCGTGACAGTCGACGCTGCTAAGGCTTTCGATCAGGTAGATTGGGAATACCTTTGGATGCTATGGCAAAATTCGGCCTCCCAAATAATTTTATTACAGCCGCCAAGTCACTATATTCTGTTCCAACAGCAAAAATTCTAGTAAACGGCTCTCTCACGGATCAGATCTCTATAGCACGAGGCACTCGACAGGGCTGTCCCCTGTCGCCCCTTTTGTTTAATTTATATATTGAGCCTTTTGTTTGTATGTTAAGATCAGACCCCCTAATTAAACCATTTAAGATCGCGGACTTAGAGCTGAAATTTGCATTATATGCAGATGATCTGTTGATGTATACCTCAAACCCGGAAGAAGCCATACCTAGACTCATACATCTCGCAGAAGGCTTCGGTGAGGGTTCCGGGTACACAATTAACAAAGAGAAAACGGAAATAATGGAATGGAATCAGCAGGTAGACACGTTAGGGAGTAAAAACCAAATGAGGTACATAGGAGTCCATCTAGCCCAAAAAATTGAAGAATTCCCAAAAATTAATTTAGACAGAGTTATTAAGGACACAAATGCCTTACTACAACGATGGTCCTCCCTCCCCTTAAATATATATGGGAGGGTGAACCTTCTGAAGATGATTATCCTCCCCAAAATCACATTCCTATTTAATTCTATTCCTCTATCATTTCCATTATCTTTAATTAAAAAGCTGCAAGGGAAATTGGGCTCATTTATTTGGAATTCTAAAGCCCCGCGAATCTCATGGAAAAAACTAAGAAGAAGCCTAAAAACAGGAGGGCTGGCTTTTCCAGACTTACTCCACTATTGCCAGGCATTCCATTTCAAACATTTCAGACAAATGGCTGGCCAAATGGATCAATCATCTATGGGCCTGCTATTTTCCGCCTTACTACAGGACGTCCCACAGAGATTAGACTATTTTCTTTTTAAATTTGGGGACCCGAAATTTAAAAAAAAAGTAAGGCTGAAGATCTTGGGGACAGCCCTGAAAAATTGGGTATTCGTGAGAAACAAGCTGAATATTCCTTACTATTCGTTACAGGCCCCTATATGGGATTCACCTGGCCTTCCAGCATGCCTAAATGACCACTTGTCACTGCCAATAAAACAGGCGGGGCTGAACTGTTGGGGAGATTTGCAGGAGGAAGGACGACTTTTGAGTTGGGATAGGCTTTTCAATCTGACAAGGGGTACCCTCACCACATTCAAATACTATCAATTATCTGGGTGGTGGGCAACCAGGCCAACAAGACCTACTGAAAGTAAAATTCCTAATCCTACATTTGATGTGGGAATGAGGCGGCAGGTGGAAGAGCCAAATATCGTTCTGGTACTTAGTGCTGCTAGAGGGTGAGGAAGTGACAGAAGTGGAGGTAAACAAATTGTGGTGCAACACTATAACAATGGGCAGTGGGACCTTTATGGGCTTTTTGTATGACTCTTTCAGCATTTTAAACGCAACAATCAAGCCAGCAGCATTAAAGAGAAATCATCTGTACACAATGTATAGGGTGTATATAACTCCAAAGAAACTGGCTAAATATTCTAACTTAGCTTACCACTGCCAGAGATGTGGCTATCTAAAAGCGGATGACGTCCACATGTTTGCTGAATGTCCAGAACTAAAAGATTATTGGGGCAAGATTAGTGAATTTCTGGAAATTGTTCTTTCTATGCCCATTACAATCTCTACCTACACTTTATTAACAGGGCTTATTTCGGCTTATAAGGTAAACGACCTCCCCACAAAATTCGCATTTTATGTTATCTTACTCGCAAGGCGTGAGATTTGTAGAGCATGGAAGGACCCAATTCCCCCCACCTTCCCAAGCTGCTTACAGCAAATTATGATAACTAGTAAGTCAGACATGGCTTGTGATCCCGCGAGTCAGGTTAATGTTTGGGCGGCCTTGGAGGCATGGCAACTTCGATGATTGGTTTTCCAATGATTTATCTGGAGCCCTGCTGGTTCCCTGGACTTCTAAGTAGCCTGGGAGCCCATAGGTTGGTGAAAAGGAGTTAGGATGGGAAGGTAGTGGCCACTTGAGGGTGCAGGCTTACTACCTTGCTTTTGGCCAATTCCAACAAGGGCCGGATCAGTACGACCAAATTGCATTGAGGCGCCAGTCTCCCGTCAAGAGTTCCAATCAATGGTATATGAGGATTACCAAAAAAAAAAAAAAAGGAACACTGTCCAACTAGATACTATGTAACTTATTACAGTTATAAAAGCAACAGTATGACTGATTATATGTAAGATTGGGCTAGTAACATAGCACGAAAGTGCTGAAGAAGCACATTATATAACAAATACACTAAACTGTATTCTTTAGGGATATTATAGTGTATCTACAACTATCTCAGTGATATTTAAGGTCATATTACCATGTAAAACAAGTAGATTACAGGTTTGGAAGGGAAAGTTACCATTGGTATGTTATGTAGTTGGGAATTTGTTGAAAACAATTGCGAAGAGAGTCAAACTTTAATCACATGATAAAATAAACTATTCGAATTCTCCCTTCGAAGTACAACTGAGCTGTAACACACATTGCTATTAGATTATATTTTGCATTAGGATACAAATGTAGCCCAATACTACTAGACCAATGCAAAAACGATTTACATTAGGTGAATTGTAGTACTAGAATGGAAGTTCATGTAAAGCTTGGAGATATGAAAATGTACTCTAAATATATATTTTTTAAAGTACCTACATCTAAAAAAGGACAAAGTGGAAGTCCAAAAAATGGAAAGTGGTAAGGTTATTAATCCATGTTTGCAAAGTAAGAAAGGACTTTGAGCTGACAATATGTTTATGCATACAAAACAACTTTGTACAAATGCTAATATGTGTAAAGAACACACCTACAATGACAGATGAATTGAGAAATATGTCATGAACTGCCAGATTATAAAAAGTCTTATTTCTTTGCAACAAATGCAGTGCATTTTACAAAGCAATCTGGATGTACAAAATGGACTTGTAAATAGAGCAAAATAGTAGTAAAGTTAGGACTCCTAACTTTACTACTCCTAAACTGCGAATAATCCAAACTTTATGACTTTAGGTATTCACAGAAGGCATTTAGGAGTCCTAAAGCATTTTGGAGTCCTAAAGTTAGGAGTCCTAACTTCTGTGAATATCGAAATGAGTAAGTGACTTCTGTGAATACCAAAATGAGTAAGTGCCTTCTGTGATACCAAAATGAGTAAGTGCCTTCTGTGAATACCAAAATGGTAGTAAGTTTAGGATTTTGTCTTAAGTTAGTTCTGTGAATCGGGTCCTTAGTGGTGAACTGTAACTTGCCTTTATATCATTCAGTAAAATGCACATGATTCCACGCACACATAAACACATGCAGGAAAGCAGTAATTATAGTTTTCATGAAACTCTAACCACATATGGCTTCACAAGAATTATCCAAATTATGTCAAACACATTCCCTTCAAAGCTATCAACTGCCTAACACCACACAGTTCTGGCAGTTTCTGCTACCCACTCACATATGATCATGTATTTTTTTTATTTCTACACTTGCCAGCTGCATTAGCTATTAGCATGGCCTCCTCGATGCAATACTCACCCTTTATCTAACCTTTCTCTCACATTCAAAGCACACATTGAAACCCACTCCTTTGCTGTTCTGCACATCAGTTGTTGTGTTTTCTATGCCTCATTGCACATGTTATGGTACCCCTTTGCTAAAAATACCCAGGTCTAAAATTAGCTGTAATCGTGTCCATACCCACTGAAACACTTTTTCTTTACTTGATTCTGCTATCTTATGTCCTGCAAAGAATGGCTCAGAAAATAGATGCTAATGGCCTGCTTATAAGTACTACAAAATGAACAAAAGTCAAAACGAGCAATTTCAGACTATAAATGTAAAAAATTACCTCTCTGAAACTCTAATATAACAAATGCTAAAATAAACAATTTAAATTAAGAACTTTTGGAATTTATATTTAAGCAGACACTTTCCATCTGGAAACAAACGTGCACAAATCTTTTCCTGCAACCTAAAAAATATAGTTTAGTCTCTTTTAATGATTGTGCAATGTGTGGAAGTCATGGATTTCTGCAGAGGCTCTTCTGAATTTCTTGCATTTCCTTATTCAGTTTCTCCCACTCACTAAATGCAGAATTACATTTAAAAGAGGAAAACGGGAAGTGTATAAGTCTGACAAATATGCAACTAAATATATTGCTATTTTCAATATTGAGGACAAGAAATGTTTTTGTCAAACTCGTTCCAAACTCATTTTAGGTGTTTAAAATGGAAAACCATAGCTCCCTTCCACAGCTTGTTTGCGAACACCGGGTCTTATTTACAAGCCCCTTGCACCAATTTTGCATCACTTTTCCCATGTTAAAAGTGACGCCAAAGGGGCACAAGTGGCTTGTAAATGTGCTCCACCATGTTTAAATGTTGCCTGTCTTGATAACCTCAACACCATGATCCCTACATAAAACAAACCAGTGCAAAGGCAAAATCCTCTACATCTAATTAACCTGAAACCATTCCTTGTGAATTTACTGATTGAGGCATGGCAACATATATTTTTTTCGATTGTGCAGAACTGCTTAAAGTCTTTCCTGCATTCTCACATTGCAGTGTGAATATTCTTCAAATTGAAATACTCTATTTCGATTTTTTTCCTAGAAATGTAGGCTTCTATTCTGCAACCATTTCAGTTTCAATGAAAACAGCTGAATTTTATGAAAAGCTCTGATTTGTTGATCTTTGAGTTTGAACCTTAATGATAAAAACATACAAACCTCTTCACATCTCTTTCAAATTTTGGGGAATATACTTTTTGTCTCCAAAGAAATGTGATGGACCAGAAAATACGTGTTTTCCTGATAGTCCCAGCTGAATTTGACATTTCTGGGCCTCCTGTTTGTGCGTGAAGATGAAATGTGTAGTAAAAATAGGTTTTGCGATGGATTGCTTCACAATGAGGTTTCACTTTTAATTCATGACACAGGATTTACGAGTCTGGTGTAGGGAAGGGTACCTATTCTATGTCTGGTTGGAAATGTGATGATACATAGGAGGATATGTTGGAAATTGATAGGTAATGAATATATTGAAACACTTTTAAAACATGGCTCATTTATACTGGCATCCACATTCAAACATATGGGAAGGTCCTGAAAAAGCTAAGAGCTCTCTTTTAAGAAAACTTGATAGTGTGGCCCAAAGCTGTCTTCAGCTCTGGTAACAACTTGTATTTGCAGTTAAATTACGTTAAAGGTATTTGACAGCACGCTCTGTATGCAGTAAGTAGTAGTACTTGGAGAACTAATTGGAATGTTGTTACTGTTGGTCATCTTTTTCGTCTTCCTCTTCTACTTCTTCTTCTTATTATTCTTATTCTTATTATATATTATCTTCATCAATTGTTATTGTCATTATTCTTATTAATACTATTATCATTTCATTCGTAATAATCATAACAATGATGACAGTAATAAGATGAAGGAGCAGAAGAGAAACATTGCTATTTTATAAATGATAGATCCATCAAAGGATGGATGGATCAATAGAGAGATACTTATTGCATTGTTTCCATGTAACAATCTAGCCTACTTAGGAAACACACCATGTACTCTGTAATTCTGTAGCAGCACAATATCTGCAGAATGACACAATACTTAGTGAGAAGTGTACATTTGAAACTGTGTTCCATTTTGAGATTGTGTAAAGATATATTTTATTTTCTGGCCCGCATAGTGGTATGCTGTGAAGGAAATTGTAGGGAGATAGTCTCAAAACTTTGGTTTACTGCATTAGATTCATAAAATGATCCTTGAGGAGTCACATAATTTGTCAGTAGTGATGTTATCATGAGATGTAAAGGACCTTCCATTGCTTTTTTTGAAATGTTTCATTTTTTACTTCCAAATCAAGAGGCATGATACACAAGAGGCATGAGAAACTTTTACTAGATGTATGAATGTTCACTCTGTCATGTACGCACTGTTATTTGTATTGCACAAATCTAGAGATGAATAAATTAAGCTATGTACATTACTTGATAGGTTGGGAGATGATCTACAAAATTTAGTTGTGATTACCTAAATACATTTTACACACATTACATTTCAGATTTTTATGTTTTTATAGGTATAGGGAGATTAGGTGATTTGCCCAGAATCACATGATGTTTCGTCAAGCAACGAGGACAGGATTCGAATCTAGGCTCCCACGCACTAAAGGCAATAGCTCCACTTACTGCACATTCACAGGCCCTAAAACAACAGTATCCCTGGGAGAAAAAAATTAGCAAACTGGTACGCATATTCTCAAGAGTTATCACAGTTAAAAATGTGTTACAAACATAAGAAATACAAGAAATTCTAAATCTTATATGGTGAGTGTGAAACAAATAAGAGACCAACGTGTGCCTTTCTATGCACTGCATTTTGCAGTGCTCTGGCCCCCAGGGTGCCTTTAAAGAGTAGGAGGTGTGGAAAGGCTACTGCAGTGATAATGTTATACATGTTTATTTCCTGGAGCAATCCATGTTTAAATCCATGCCTAATATCAGAAAGAAATACTTTAGAAAACCTACTGTCTTCTAGGCTGTGTTCCATCTCTCCCTAAAATGTATAGACTGTTTGAGAGCATTTAATATTGAGCTCAACCTTTAATATGAGACCTTGCAGATGCTGCAGCCCAGCACGAGGATACACGGCCTGTCTATCAGTAAATACAAATATCTGTAGAAGTGGATGTTGATCTTCACTCCAACGTCTATCATTTCTATCAGAACAGATGAAGCCACTCAGTTTATGGTCACTGGTGTCAATTTGTGACAATGGCTGTGGTCTGCCCCCACTACCTATTGACCTGTACAGAGATCCACTTGTTTCGGTCATTTATGGCCACACACAAATGACCACAAGTATATGCGGGACAAAGAATAGTGTCATGGCAGACATTATTTCAGTTTTGCAGCTGGATTTTTGAAGACTGTAGCAAAGCTCCAGTTCAGCATCAAAATGTTCACATAACAGAGGTGAAAATATGTGCCAGAGCAGGGATTTGATAGAATAAGTAGTATTGCAAGTTCCAGTAACATCAGTTGGGAGCTGCCAGCCAGCTCTCAACTGTCTATCATTATAACGTTCCCCCATAGAAACCTCACAACACACGTAGCGCGGAGAACAGTCCTGGGCTGCATTCCTCGTGAGGTACTCTCGAAGGAGTCTAAATGCAACACATCTCCTTTCCCATATTAACCCATTAATAATAGCAAGCTAAGAAAACATCATTAAACAAAAAAACAAAACAGAAACAGAAAGAGAACAAAATAAAATAATGCATACAAGAAGAAATGCATAAGTATATATATATATATATATATATATATATATATATATATATATATATATATATATATATATATATATATATATATTACCTACTGGCGGTCGCCAGTAGGTATATATAGTTAGGATTTTTTCTCTATGGGTTTTTTGAAAATTCTATGTCTAATAACGTTGGCGTTTGTGGACGGAATTGGCTGAAATTTTCAGGAAAATGGCACATTTTGTTTCTGAGCAGCCCCTGAAAATTTTGGGGGGGTTCGTCAAGGGGGGGCCGAGAAAAAAGGGGGGTCCCAAAACGCGTTTTTCCCATGTTAATTTCCATAGGGCGGTTGGCCTCACTTTTAGCCCGAACGGCTGAATGGATTTGCACGAAACTTGGCAAAATTGTAGGGACTGGTAGCCCGATGTGCCTTTTGTAGGTCTCAATATATGTGCTGCAGTGGATTTTGAGAAATTAACGTTTAAAAAAAGATATATATCTGTAACAGCGGACTGGGCAGCGGCCCAGGACGCGGACTTTTCGCGCAACGGAGCTTTGTGAAGCGAAGCTGATTGGTTCTCCGGTGTCTGTCAACATTCCAAACAGTCTGTAGCGGCCGCCATCTTGTCTCTCGGTAGGATCGAGAGACAAGAGGAGGCCAAAGCGAAGGGGCAAATGACCATAAGGGGGCATAGTACATTGTCGCTGACCCCCTAGGTTTGATGTGGAGGTTTTAAAAGGGCCCCGCGGGGCAAAAAAAAATAAAAATAATAATAATCGAACAGCTGAATGGATTTGCACGAAACTTGGCAAAATTGTAGGGACTGGTAGCCCGATGTGCCTTTGCTAGATCTCAATATATGTGCTCCAGTGGATTTTGAGAAATTAACGTTCAAAAAAAGATATATATCTGTAACACCGCACCGCTTCGCGTACTTTTCGCGTTACGGAGCTTTGCGAAGCGAAGCTGATTGGCTCTCCGGTGTCTGTAAACATTCCAAACAGTCCGTAGCGGCCGCCATCTTGTCTCTCGGTAGGATCGAACAGCTGAATGGATTTGCACGAAACTTGGCAAAATTGTAGGGACTGGTAGCCCGATGTGCCTTTGCTAGGTCTCAATATATGTGCTTCAGTGCATTTTGAGAAATTAACGTTCAAAAACAAGATATATATCTGTAACAGCACTCCGCTTCGCGGAGATAAAATTATATGTGTATTACCTAGCTGTTGCTAACACTAGTTAGCGACGGCTAGTAGAAGATAGCGACCATCTTGGGCCCCACTTTGCATGTGAGTGATATTTATCACTAATGACATGCAAAGTGGGCATGCCAAGATGTTAGCGACTGGAAACAGTCGCTAACATCGCTATCTCCTATTATCAACTTTTGGAAATATTCGAGATAAGCGCGAATATCTCCAAAAGCTACCACCTGCCCTGAGCAGTTCTTAGCCATGTTATCCAATGGGAGGTGGATAACATGGCTAAGAGCATTAGCTCGGTAATGCATGAATATCGCTGAGTTTTCAGCGATATTAATGCATTGCGGTCGTTTTTTATCGTATTTCCGATAAACCTTGATAATAGCAAGGTTTATCTGCGATAATTTCTGACGGTAAAAAAATCGTTCCTAAGCATCGTTAGGGATAAATATCGCTTAACTTTGGTAATATGCCCCAACGTCTGTTAACGTTCGATTCGAAGGAAATCAGGAAGTGTTGAAAAACATTGTCTGCGCCTTCTTGTCTTTTTTCAAATGCCACACTTTTGTCGTGCACGGCAGCCATTTTAGATGCCTTGACCAGACCCACTCTGTGCACGCTGTCGATCCTTAGCATGGCTCCCCACCCTCGCAAGCATCTCCCCCAGGCAGTGGTCACCCCCGCTCTCTGTCTTATGCATGGGTAATAAACCTCCCCCCATCTGCGCTGCTCTTCCCTGAGAATCACACCCTGTGCCCGCCCGACACCTCCCTTTCGCCCTATTCACTACCGCACCCTCTGACACTCCTTTTCCTCTGTGTCCGATTGTCCAGGCTGGTCCTAGGGTATCAGCTAGCCCTGCAGATGTAGTTTATGGCCACAGCTGTAAAGAATCACCCCTCTTCAAAGGAGTTATAGTAGATCAAGGCCCACACTGGATGAGATCCGTCACAGCAGAAGCATTGCTATTATCTGAAAACCATCCTGTATTGTGATTGGGGAGGGGACCGAGCCTGAAGCGGAAGATTCCAGGGATGACTCTTTGTACATCAAAGTTTTTACAATTATGTGTCACATTAAATATATATAGCACTCCGACAAAGTAGTAAGATTATAAAACTTTAATAATTTATAAATATATACAAGAAAACAAAAATAGTAATAACATATAAACATTTTTAGGGAAAAACAACGAAGTAGCGGTCGGCTGTGCGAATAGTCCCAACGCAGCACAACGTCCAGATTTCCGGCGTGGGGCGTCGCGGGGGGTGGGTCATCAGTAGCAAACTGTTGTGCGAATAGTTCCAAGGCAGCAGAACGCGCCGAAATCTAGATGACACGAAAGTGATGTCTAGTAAGTTGCCACCCAGCAAATAACGGCATGGGGCGTCGCGGGGGGTGGGTCATCAGTAGCAAACTGTTGCGCGAATAGTTCCAAGGCAGCAGAACGATGGCACCAAGGTGATGTCCAGTAAGTTGCCGCACTGGTTTTGGTATCCTACAATGCTGCTCCGAATAACGGCGCGGGGCGCCCCGGGGGAGGCGGTGAACGGGCCTCTCCAGGTGGAGTGTCATCTGTTGTAGTGGGGCGCCCCTTTACCGTTTCAGTTGCCATTCCGTCCGTTTTTGGTCCACTGTGTCAAAAGCCGCAATTCAGCTGAGTTGCGCCCACTCTTGCGGTGCAGCGATAGGCGGCTGTCACAGGACTCTCAAAATGGCGGCAGGCTGTTTCCTTTTTGGGCCTGGTCCACTGAAATGGCCCTGGGACACCTTGGAAATCGGACGCTTGTCTGCTAGGTCTTGGACCCCATTCTCGAAAGCGTCCCCTTCGCCTTGAGAATTCATCAAAAGTTTTGGGGGCTCCGACTCCTGCAGGCTTCTGGTGGGGAGCGGCTGCCATGATTGCTCGCGGAATGACCACGACTGAGCTACGAGATGGTGGTGCTCTCATGCTGAGGCCAGCTTCAGTCTGAAACATCCAGAAACAAGGTGCGGCTTTCATCGTTTGGGGAAAAAAAAAAGTTTTCATCCAATGAAAAGTGTTGTTTTTAGGTCACATGATCAAGCCTTCCATCATTAGGAAACCAAAAGTAAAATGAACCAATGAAAAGTTTTATAAACAAGTCACATGACCTGTTATGCGGCATAGGGTGTAAAATGCGGAGAAAATACGTTGGCACGTAAGGCGGCGTCAGTAGCGGACCGATGTGCGAATAGGCCGAAGGCAATACAACGCGCCAAGATCCGGATGGCACCGAGGTGGTGTCCAGCAAGTTGCAGCACTGGTGTGGCCATCCTACAATGCTGAAAGTCGGCGTGGGGCGCCCCGTTGGCCTGTGAGTTTGCGTCAGTAGCAGACCGATGTGCGAATAGGCCGAAGGCAGCACAACGCGCCAAGATCCGGATGGCACCGAGGTGGTGTCTAGTAAGTTGCCGCACTGGTGTGGCCATCCAACAATGCTGAAAGTCGGCGTGGGGCGCCCCGTTGGCCTGTGAGTTTGCGTCAGTAGCGGACCGATGTGCGAATAGGCCGAAGGCAGCACAACGCGCCAAGATCCGGATGGCACCGAGGTGGTGTCTAGTAAGTTGCCGCACTGGTGTGGCCATCCTACAATGCTGAAAGTCGGCGTGGGGCGCCCCGTTGGCCTGTGAGTTTGCGTCAGTAGCGGACCGATGTGCGAATAGGCCGAAGGCAGCACAACGCGCCAAGATCCGGATGGCACCGAGGTGGTGTCTAGTAAGTTGCCGCACTGGTGTGGCCATCCTACAATGCTGAAAGTCGGCGTGGGGCGCCCCGTTGGCCTGTGAGATGGCGTCAGTAGCGGACCGATGTGTGAATGGGGCCGAAGGCAGCGCAACAATATTTTCGGAATAGAAGACACCACTAGGCGCTGAGATGCCAAGATCCGGATGGCACCGAGGTGGTGTGTAGCAAGTTGCCGCACTGGTGTGGCCATCCTACAATGCTGAAAGTCGGCGTGGGGCGCCCCGTTGGCCTGTGAGTTTGCGTCAGTAGCGGACCGATGTGCGAATAGGCCGAAGGCAGCACAACGCGCCAAGATCCGGATGGCACCGAGGTGGTGTCTAGTAAGTTGTCGCACTTCTGTGGCCATCCTACAATGTTGAAAGTCGGCGTGGGGCGCCCCGTTGGCCTGTGAGATGGTGTCAGTAGCGGACTGATGTGTGAATGGGGCCAAAGGCAGCGCAAGAATATTTTCTACTATATTTCCGGAGTAGAAGACACCACAAGGCGCTGAGATGCCAAGATCCGGATGGCACCGAGGTGGTGTGTAGCAAGTTGCCGCACTGGTGTGGCCATCCTACAATGCTGAAAGTCGGCGTGGGGCGCCCCGTTGGCCTGTGAGTTTGCGTCAGTAGCGGACCGATGTGCGAATAGGCCGAAGGCAGCACAACGCGCCAAGATCCGGATGGCACCGAGGTGGTGTCTAGTATGTTGTCGCACTTCTGTGGCCATCCAACAATGTTGAAAGTCGGCGTGGGGCGCCCCGTTGGCCTGTGAGATGGTGTCAGTAGCGGACTGATGTGTGAATGGGGCCAAAGGCAGCGCAACAATATTTTCTGATTTGAAGACACCACAAGGCGCTGAGATGCCAAGATCCGGATGGCACCGAGGTGGTGTCTAGCAAGTTGTGGCACTGGTGTGGCCATCGTACAATGGTAAAAGTCGGCGTGGGGCGCCCTGTTGGCCTGTGAGATGGTGTCAGTAGCGGACTGATGTGTGAATGGGGCCAAAGGCAGCGCAACAATATTTTCTACTATATTTTCGGAGTAGAAGACACCACAAGGCGCTGAGATGCCAAGATCCGGATGGCACCGAGGTGATGTCTAAGTTGCGGACCGATGTGCGAATGGGGCCAAAGGTAGCGTAACAAGATTTTCTGTATGGAAGATACCACTAGGCGTTGAGATGCCAAGATTCGGATGGCACCGAGGTGATGTCTAGCAAGTTGTGCCACTGGTGTGGCCATCGTACAATGGTAAAAGTCGGCGTGGGGCGCCCTATTGGCCTGTGAGATGGTGTCAGTAGCGGACTGATGTGCGAATGGGGCCAAAGGCAGCGCAACAATATTTTCTGACTGACACCACAAGGCGCTGAGATGCCAAGATCCGGATGGCACCGAGGTGATGTCTAAGTTGCGGACTGATGTGCGAATGGGGCCAAAGGCAGCGTAACAATATTTTCTGTATGGAAGATACCACTAGGCGTTGAGATGCCAAGATTCGGATGGCACCGAGGTGATGTCTAGCAAGTTGGTGTGGTCATCCTACAATGCTGAAACTCGGCGTGGGTCACCCCATTAGCCTGTGAGATGGCGTCAGTAGCGGACCGATGTGCGAATAGGCCGAAGGCAGCACAACGCGCCAAGATCCGGATGTCACCGTGGTGGTTTCATAGTTGAGAGGCACTTCATCTGCAGTGGGGCGCCGAGATCCGGATGGCACCGAGGTGATGTCTAGCAAGTTGCTGTACTGGTGTGGTCATCCTACAATGCTGAAATGTAGTGGGGCGCCCATTTACCGTTTCAGTTGCCATTCAGCTGAGTTTCGGCTGCTCTTGATGTTATAGCGACAGGCGGCTGCAAGAGGACTCTCAAAATGGCGGCCTGTTCTTTGGATTTGGGCCTGGTCCACTAAAATGGCCCTGGGACACCTTAGAACTCGGACGCTCGATTTTTTTTTCCTTTCCTGTACATGCAAAAAAAGGTAAATGCCCGGTACGTTACACGCTTCATCTGCCACGATGAACTCTCCAGAGGAACCGGAAAAAAATATAGTTGTGGTAACTATACCATGCATCGTCATATGGAGAGGTGGCACCAATTAATTATAGTGCTGCATAAAAGAGAGATTTGGAGGAGAACCCCTGACCTGCTAGTACATTCATCAAAGAAGTGGCACTGAGAGCTTCAGAGGCAAGGGAAATGGTCCCAAATATTTAGAAGAACTTTGGAAAGATTAAAATGACATGTTTAGATTGTGGTAAATTAATTTCATGTGGACAGATGAGTGTTACTCTAATAAATACAGCATATGAACATCATCATAGTCGATGGTTGGTAGAGACATTTTGACTATATCCTGGACCTGCCCGTCCTCGCCCAAAATGGCGCCGGAATAAATGGGACTCGTAACTCCTTGTTGTGTACTGGTTGCAGAACCTTGAAATCACGAGATACGTATGCAGTTTTGAAGCACATGGCGGGCGGGGACGAGAATTGATTGAATATTTCGACATCCCTATTGATATTAAGTTCTGATGTGTTATTGATTACTGTACTGTTGAAAATTCGAATTAACGTCACCCATGGTACTTGCCCGCAAATGTATATCTAGATAATTTTATTGTAACTGGCCCTGTCGTATTTTAATTATAAAATGTACGTCCACCGATTCCGTAACTGTTAGACACCTTAGTTCTTGCAACCTAATGGCCCGCCCGTTACGTTCCTCTACAGTGTAAATGTCTATTCATCATATACGATTACAGTTTGCTCCGTGGCAGGCCCACGTGGTTATAGGCTCGTATTTGTATAATGAAATTTTCACAATAAAGGTTTTTAAAAGAAAACATGGTAGTAGTATATACATTGGTAAAGTTTTTAATAATAGTCACTGTTTTAGAATCATTAAAAGGCAAGTGAAATAAAGCAGACCAATTACATGAAGGGTAAAAGGTATAATACGAAGGAACGCAGTAAAGATAAATGGTCAAGGGCTGTTGTGTTTTCTATTCCTGCAACATAAAGTGATCGATAAGAATCTCATATTCAGGCGTATCGGCGACTAAGACAGCAGGTCGACCCTCTTTTGCTCAACGGCTCCGTCATGGGACGAAGAAACGCTCTTTTTCTCGAAAAAAGAATATATTTTACTTGCAGGACAGTTGTAAAATTTCCGGGAAAGTACATTAGCCTGGAACATTATAACATATATTTAAGAAAAAATAATGTTCGGAAGTAATTAAAAGCGTAATTTTTAGGTGATATGACCAAGGCTTTCATCATTAGAATAAGAAAAGTAAAATGAACCAATGAAAAGTTTTATTAACAAGTCACATGACTTGTTATGCTTACGTTACGCGCTGCGCGCCCCGGATGACTTCCGGATGCGCTAACGCGGCGCGTCATATGTTGCATTACGCGACAACGCAGGTCCAGAATATAGTCAAAATGTCTCCACCAACCAGCGGTCGAAACACAACCCCTTTCAGCAGGCTAAATAGTTCTGTTAAATGACAACAGAAGGGACAGGGAACAAGAACCATCAGTCAAAGAGGGGAGGGCTAGTTCTTGTCTACCGGGTTACATTGGGGCGCTACCGGAACTGATCGAATTGGTAGTCTACAGTGTTTCTGGATGTTTCAGACTGAAGCTGGGGTTAGCATGAGAGCACCACCATTTCGTAGCTCCGTTGTGGCCATTCCGCAACCAATCATGGCAGCCGCTCTTTATCGTTATTTTGGGCGGGGTGGGTGGCGGAGCCGAGCTGTTTTGCAGCCATCATTGTGTGGAGTTCAGTTCATCTCACTAGTTTTGTATTTGTCATGAGGGGTTGTTCCTAATGTTTCTATTTTAGCGAGGTCAAAAAGAGATCCCATTAGTGGCCTACTGATTTTACTCGATTCCTTTTCTTTTTTTTACACGATTTTTCGTTATCTGCAAAGACTAAACAGAGTATTGCGACTCTGTGTTTGTTTGTAAATAGAGAATGAACCAAAGAGAACTAATTCTAAAACAGTAAATACTTGGATAACAATCAATCAAATGGAGAGAGAAGCAGGCACGACGGATTACAACGGGGGCAAAGGCCTGCGTTAACTACCTTTCACTATCTGCAAAGAGAGAGTACTCCTAATAGAAATGAGGGGGGGGGGCACCATTCAAAGCAGATCAGTGTGCATAAACACGAAAATGTTTTCACTTACCACGTACTTGACATTCGACAGCTTATGATATTTGCTATTAAAAAACCATTGAAATTCACTGAAAAAACCATAGGTTATAGACCATATATAGTTAGGAATTAGCATTTACAAAACCTTGAAAATTCACTGAAAAAACCATAGGTTATAGACCATATATAGTTAGGAATTAGCATTTAAAAAACCTTATTTTACTCACACAAAACCATTGAAATTCCATATATAGTTAGTTGCACTAACTATATATCGCGCACCCGCAATCCACTCCTGATGATGTCACATATTACATCATTCATGACATGGTCAGTGACATCACTGATGACATCACTGATGACATCTCAAATGACATCACTGATGACATCACTGATGACATCTCATTTGACATCAATGACCACATCACTGATGATATCATTCATGTGACAATACAATGCATCTCCTCACATTTTAATATAACCTCTGTTTCACCCAGTGTTAAATACAGAGTATAATTTTTGAAACCATTGACACACCAATACTAGTTACTACATACGCACTCACTGATTCCTACGTCTACACACACATTCACTCATTCACCCATACAATCATTCATACATACAATCACTCATCTTTACAACACTATCATATGCAGTCATACACCTATACAGACACTCACACTCTGCCACTCATCCATGGAGTTACTCACACACCTAGTCAGTCCTGTAAAGAATCAATCACACTTCCATTTTCTTGTCTATACAGTTAAACATAGAGCACCTTACATTTTCAAACATATACTAACACATACTTACTTTCTTATATAATCATTGATACAAGTACACATTGATCTGCACAGAGTCACACACCTCCCAGCCAGCCACACACACACTCAGTCTCCCATACAAATACTTGGATAATCAATCAATAACCCATATAGTTAATCATATAGCTACTGATCAACACATGCAGCAGTTTACAGAACAACAGACATAATGATGCACAAATTAAGACAGTTTAGTCACTAACCCATGCACTCAGTGAGACACATTTAATCACTGACTCATACATTCAGTCTTGCACCTACTAAATCCTTCGTCCAGACACTTATACATCTACTCATTCTTCAATATGTAAAACATATTTAAACTTTACAGAAACACACAGTCACTGGATGATGTCATCAGTGATGTCATCAGTGATGTCATTTGAGATGTCATCAGTGATGTCATCAGTGATGTCACTGACCATGTCATGAATGATGTAATATGTGACATCATCAGCAGTGGATTGCGGGTGCGCGATATATAGTTAGTGCAACTAACTATATATGGAATTTCAATGGTTTTGTGTGAGTAAAATAAGGTTTTTTAAATGCTAATTCCTAACTATATATGGTCTATAACCTATGGTTTTTTCAGTGAATATATATATATATATATATACATACACATATGCCACACCTATCACTGCTCAAAGATGTGCACATGTATGCATACACACATATGTGCACATAAATAGCATTGAAGTGTATAAATAAATATTACAAGTATCATTGCATGAATGACCCTAACAATCCCTGCAACACCACATTCTGCCCAATTCAAGTATGGATTCACCCCATGACATAATCTCCATGCCAAGCTGGCTTCTGCCTAACTCTTATGGAACGATGACCACAGTCACCTTCACTAGGTACAATCAGCTTCACTATGTTCTTCATTTATTTGTCCCACTTGCCTCCTTTTATTCTGCACACCCTGTTCACCACCTATATATCTACACTGTCATCATCAATACCACCCTCCATTCACTTCTCAGCCAGCAATCTGCAATTTCCACCACTTTTTTACAGCTCCACAGGTTACATTCACTCAATAATTCAGTGTACGGATACACCTTCTTTACCTGTAACGGATCGAAGAATTTGGCCAACCCTTTGTGGTCCCTGAGTCCTTACCTTACACACACCCACTCTCCATTTACAAACCCTTTCCCTGGACCATCAACATCATCTACTCAGTTTTTCATTTCCACTCCATTCACTCCTATGGACAACAGCCCTCTCACTTTCCTTCCACACGAAACTTCGAGAGGCACCTTTCCTGTGACACTGTTGGGTGTGATGTGATAAGCCCACACTAATTTCAACCATTGCCCTCTTCCGCTGAAAACTCTGGCTCAATGCTTGTTGCAGACCCTCCTTGATCAGATGTTCTTCACACCATACATACCAAGAAAATCGAGGAGAAATAAAATAATTCATTCCCATTGTGCCAATCTGATACCTGCTTTTGCATTTACAGATCCTTGTAAATCTGGGGCAGTGTCAAAAAGCAATGAGTATTGCAGTGGAATTCCCAAAGCAACACCCTCCTTTCCACAGTCCTTTCATGCAGAAATCTGTGCAAAGGGGTAGCATATTTACCAAACAGAATAAATATGGTGCAGGACATTGTGCCGCCAGAACATCCTCAAAAGTGAATATCGGATGGCGCAATCCCCTTGTAAAAATGCTCCTGAAACTTTACATTTAGGCACACCCGGAAAATACAGTGTGCCATTAATAATCCTATTTTGAATGAGGACATTTTCAAGAGAAGTAGGGGAGTGCTGATCACTCTGTATCTTTAGAGGTTAAGCTCATGGGCAGTGAACATCATTGGAGTGACGTTAAATATTTGACACTCAGGGGCTGTTAATATTGTATAAACCCATGCTTTTAAAGAAGGCTTTTGAGATAGTCCAAATATGGTCTTTTGGCCTTCAAAGCCTCCTTCAGCAGGGCCAGGCACAGACTGCAAAATGAAGGCTTGTATGCATCGAGGATAAATCTAGGCAATGTGGTCAAGAGTGGATGTCATGATTTGAGCTATTGAACAACACATCCTACCATTGAGCGGGCCCTTGTGCCATCCCTCCCCACAAAGAAAGAGAAGATTCCAGCATCTGGTGAATTAACATGGTCTGGGGCAATCCTTCTGAGCATGGCACAAATTAGTAAGCGGTGCATCAAATGCAATATGGCCTTTAATTTTTGCATTAATGCAAGTGAGTTATTAAATAACAGTGAATTGCTTATCCTTTTATCGAATGCTTTAGTTTATCATATCTTCACTCTTATTAGGGGGGTTCTTGCAAAATTCAGGTAGTTTGAAATGTATGGAAAAGGTGTAAATATGGCTCTTTTCAATGACAAATCATACACTGAGTTGAGAATTTCTCAAAAATGAATTAAGGCATGCAGGTTTAGTATTGGTTTAGACCAAATCTTTGACTCACAGTAGTGAAGATGAGAAGGCCACTGAGCTTACCTGTTTTTAAAACCTGCACCGACCGAACCTGGAGTACAGTAGTTCATTTTGTGCACTCACTGGCCAGGTATTGTGAGCATACTCTTTGCGTCACTGTCCTAGACAACAATGTGGTACTGTGACCAGAGTCACTATTTGCACAGAAGCAAATTGCTAGAAAAGTAGCATTAGCTAAATGTATCATGCAAGTGTTTGGACTACTTGAAGATGGGACATGTTATACTAGTCTTATATCATCCTCATGTTGCACTGACATTCTCTAATCTCTTAACTCACTACAAAACCTCCAAGTTCACTTTTCAATCTCTCTAACATTTCCATGTGTCTAACACAGGTTTATTCTCAATCCAAATAAACGTTTTAAGGAACTTCAACAGTTGCTTACCCAGATGACAAACGACCCCAGAGGTGCTTGCACCCAGGTGGGATATATCACCATATTACATATATTTATATATATATGAGTGTTCTCTGGTGCCCTGTGTTTTTTTACCCATGGTCGATGTTGTCTTGTCATAGCAGAAATCAATGTTTGTACATGTACAATAGGAACATTGATTTTTGCTTGCTGCAGCATTCATGCATTGACAGCAGAGAATATTTGAAGACAAATGGTAGACGACTACAAATGTGAAATGTGTTCTGCAATAGCACCTCCTTGCAAATTAGTGCTGGCTGTCCCTTTCCTTTTTCAGTTTTTGTAATCTGCACTACTGAGCCTTCTGTATTCCACACTTAAATCACAATTGTTAAGCCTTGTGCCTATGGACTCAGTTGTTTTCTCTTGTAAAGTGATTCTGGAATTTAACCTCTTTGATGTTAATCAGTGTTTTCTCTGGTCAGTAACATTCTACTGTGGTAATAACACTTTGCGCTGAAGTAATAAATGTTTGAATCTGTGTTTATTAGTCCACTTGGTCCAAATAACGTGTGTTATTGGGTCACATTTATTTTCACTGGAGTGCCCAAAAAGTAAATATAATTATTTGTATTATTATTAGTAGTAGAAGTATCATCGTCTTTAATAATTTTGTCATGATTCTCAGCAGACCTCCTGCACTCTACAGTATCTTTAAAACTCACTCCTTAAAGATACACATTAACCGCATCGCTGCTAGAGCGATTCCCCTGCTGTGCTGGACAGCAATAAAAACGGGTGTGGTCATGACAAGCTCAGCTCGTCATGAGCACAGGAGCACTGTACTGCATGACGAGCTGAGCTCGTCATGAGCATGGAAGGGGCTAAAAAGAACCCTTTAATATTGATGGTCTGAAACAGCTGCACTTCATTCACTTTAGAATACTTATGGTCAGATTAATATAATCACAAGTCACTTATGGTAGCGACCTCATATGAGGAGACATGAGAAGAATTAGAACATAGGAATGTTGGGCGCTCCCTGGAAGACAATGAAGTGGCACAAGGCTAATGATGGCTGGTGTAAGCCTTCTCCTCCAACATTCCAATGTTTTGACTTCCTGTTTCTCCATTTTTAACATAGAAAATTCTACTGTCAGTGGGTGGAATGTTCTGCGTCAGGCTATAAAGGTTAAAGCTTTAGAAAATTCTATTGTCAGTGGGTGGAATGTTCTGCGTCAGGCTATAAAGGTTAAAGCATTATCAATAAATCCGTTACGAAAAAAGCCAGGCAGTGGAATAATGCAAGATGATGGGCCCCCTACAAAAAGTAAACAGCGGGCCCTGAGGCTCCTATATCGCACATGGAGTCATTTGCGATGCCATCAGTGATGTCACTGACCATGTCATGAGTGATGTAATATGTGAAGTAATAAGCAGTGCATTACACTGGTTTTGTACAAGTGAAATCTGAGACATATATATATATATATTTACTGAGAAAACCATAGGTTTCAGGCACATTATAGTTAGGAATTAGCATTTACAAAACTTTACAAATTCACTGAAAAAACATAGGTTTCAGGCACATTATAGTTAGAAATTAGCATTTAAAAAACCATTGAAATTCACTGAAAAAACCATAGGTTTCAGCGACCTTATAGTTAGAAATTAGCATTTGAAAATGTGGCTTCTGGAGCACTGCTGGTGGGGGGATAAGGTCCTCTTGTGTCCTGAGGACCTCAAGAAACAAATTAACTTTATCCTCTGAGCAGCAGTGCGCCAGAAGCTGCATTTGCAGCGTGGTATAAAAAGGGGGTGGCCTCAGAACACCTCTCTGCAATGCAGCTCTGTGGCGCTTACTGGAGGTACCTGGTGGGCTACTTGGCCACCAGGGACCTTCAAGATTCAAGGGGACTTAATCCCCCAACTTATAACGCACCAGGGGGCGCATTTGCACAGTGGTGCACCGAGGGGGCGGCTGACATAAGAAGTGTGCAAACGCATCCCCTGGTGCATTGTACATTGGGGATTAAGTCCCCTTCAATCCGAAGGGATCCCTGGGGGCCAACTAGTCCACCAGGTACCTCCAGTAAGTGCCACAGAGCTGCTTTGACCACCTCTCTGCAACGCAGCTCTGTGGCGCTAACTGGAGGTACCTGGCGGACTTTATGCCCCCCAGGGACCCTCAGGATTCAAGGGGACTTAATCCCCCAATTTACAAAGCGGCAAGGGGGGTGTTTGCACACTTGTAATATCAGGCCCTGTCCCTGCCCTGCACCACTGTGCAAACGCCCCCCGTGCATTGTAAATTGGGGGATTAGGTCCCCTTGAGTCCTGAGGGTCCCTGGGACCCAACTCGCCCATCATGTACCTCCAGTAAGCACCACAGAGCTCCGTTACAGACTGGTGTAAAAAGGGGGTGTGGCCTTGGACCACCTCTCTGCAACGCAGCTCCCTGGCGCATACTGGAGGTACCTGGTGGGCTAGTTGGCCCCCAGGGACCCTCAGTATTCAAGGGCAATTAGTTCTCCAACTTACAACGTTCCAGGGGGCGCGTTTGCAGAGTGCTGCAGGGAGGGGGCGGGGCCTCCAGAGCAATGCCAGCTTTTTTTTTTCAGAGCGGGGGATGTGTGGCCTCCCTTCTTTTCCCTTTTTTGGGGCCCTGGGGACCCCATCCCCGAGGGCCTTATCCCTATTTAGAAACAAAAAACAAAAAACAGGAAGGGGCCGCGTGGCACCCTCTCCCGAGGCTAATTTTGGCCCGGGGAACCCATCCCCAGGGGCTGTGCCTCTTGTTTTTTTAAAATATTTTTTATTTTATTCAGGAAGGGGGCCGTGTGGCCCCCCTCCCAGCCCACTTCTGGCCCAGGGGACCCCATCCCCTGGGGCCGGCCCTTTATGTTGGGGACTGTGGGGGGAGCCCCAATGCCCCCACGGTCCCTGCCGGCTCCCCGCATCCTGCGGGAGCCGGTATTGCTTTTCCACAAGTGGAGCGGCTGACATGCAGCTCCCATTGTGGAAAATCAATCCTACTTTGCTTCATTGAAGCGAGAGCAGGTTTCCCTGGGGTGGGCACCCCGGGACACTGCAGGTGCCGGCCCTGGGGGGGTGGCGGTCCCCAGGGCCATGGAGGGCTTCAGGAGGGGAGCCGCGTGCCCCCTCCCAATGTTTGAAAAACCCTGGGGAGGTGATGGTCCCCAGGCCTCGGGGGTCCGTAATGGACCACCGTATTTAAATTTCAAAGTGCCCGGGGAGGTGGTGATCCCTGGTGCAATGTGGTGGGGCTTGAGCCCCCCACACTAATTCATTTTCGCAACCCCGGGGAGGTGGACGTCCCCCGGGCTTTGGGGGGCCCACGAGGCTCCCCACCCTTATTTAATGAAGCCCCTGGGAAGTGGCGGTCCCTGGGGCATCGTCAGGGTAGGAATACCCACGCATTACTTTTTGAAAAAAGCCCCAAGGAGGTGGCAGTACCCGGGCTCCCGCTATTATTTATTAACAATGTCCTGCGGACCTGGCCCACCCAGTGGCCTCATTACAATAGAGCACAGGAGCCCGCGGTTCATTTTGTTTATAATTTTGGAGGGATTCATGACCCCGGCGCAAATTCCTTCAAAATTATGAAACAAAAATCTTTTGTTGGGCCTGGGGGTCCTTGTGGAACCCCCTGAGCAGGCCTAGGGGGTCAGGGTGTTTCTACCCTTCCCCTTTGCTCTTGTTTTCCATCTTTTTTTCACAGTTTTCTTGTGACTCGGTTCTACAGAGTCACAAAATGACTAACAACACTTTCTGGTTTGGAGTGTTGGCAACCAATCAGAAGTCAGCTCGTGCTCTGGAGGAGTTGCGACTCCTCCGTGGTGCTCAGATATCGATATTTAAAATGTTTTAATTTCTCAGGAAATACTGAACGGATTTACACTATTTAAAAAACAGGGCTCTTTCTGAACCAAGGGCAACCTTTTTGCTAAATTTGGTGTAATTCCGTTCAGCAGTTCGGGCTGTAGACTGTTCCAATTTTTCCTATGGAGATTAACATGGGGAAAACGTGTTTTGAGACCCCCCTTTTTTCTCAGCTCCCGCTTGACTATTCACCCCGAAACTTCAGGATAGAAGCTGACCAGAGTGGGCTAATAGTTTTGAAAATTTAGTGTAGATTCATCAAACGACACAAAAGATATTGGGAAAAGAAAAAACACTATTCGAATGGAAACGAGATCCTAACTATAACTACCTACCGGCGACTGCCAGTTGGTAATATATATATATATATATATATATATATATATATATATATATATATATATATACACACACACACACACACACAAAAGCATTTTTGATGTGCTTATAACCTTGGCACCAATTTATGAATCTTCACGAAACTTTCTAAAAAGTGGCACAGTATTTATAGTTGTGCATGGAAAGTTTTGCAGTGATCCATGGAGCGAGGGCTGAGAAAAAGAGGGGGTTAAAAAAGTGAGTTTCCCATGCAATTTCCTATAGGAAGTTTGTACACAATTACAGCCTGAACTGCTGAACGGAATTACAAAAACATTGGCAGAGAGGTAGCTGTTGGTCTGGAAAGAGCCTTTATGTGATTTGGTGTAAATCCGTTCAGTAGTTGTGGAGTTATTAAAGAAGAAAGAAAAATAGCTATCTAGGGTTGCAGACCATATGCGGATCCCCTGCGGTGAATCCGCAAAGCCATGCGCCACCAGCAATGCCGCGATTTGCAGACTAGGAAGTTGCAGCTACCATTTTGAGCATCACGGAAAAGTTCCAGGGTCTCACAATTTTACTGCAATGAGATTAAAGCGGTCAGGGTAGTGGTACCTGACCCCATGCGTATGTTAGAGCAGTGTCAGAGGGACCTATGTTGGGTACAAAAAAGAGTCATATCATGTTTTTTTCTGACTTTGGCAATCCTTGGAGCCACCACAAGACCCAGAACTAAGAATGACCCCTGGGTAATTCTGCAACTGACCCACGAATCGTGACGCACTTCAAAAAAACACTTTCAGACCCACTCAGACAACCTCACAGGTTTGCTCATACCCCTTTACAGACCTGCCCAGGCAGCTATGCACCCAGTCAGAAACCTATGTAGACATTCACACACCCACTCACAGACCAAGTCAGATACTCAGACACCCACTCACAGACCTACACTCATGCACTCACTCACAGACCCACTCAGACACTCATGCACCCACTCACAGACCTACTTTGACACTCGTACACCCACTCACAGATCCACTTTGACACTCACACACCCACGAAAAGACACACTCAGACACTCTCAAACCCACTCACATACACATTCAGACTCTCAGGCACCCACTCACAGACCCACTTAGACACTCACACACCCACTCACAGATCCACTCAGACACTCACGCACCTACTCACAGAACCACTCAGACACTCACACCGTGACCAACCCACTTTGACACTCACAGACCTACTCACTGACCCACTCAAACATTTACACACCCACTCACAGACCCCCAGAGCTACTCATGCACACAATCACTGACCTATTCTGCCACTTTCACTCACACTCTCAAAACATTGAAATTCACACAAAAAACAAAGATTACAGGGACATTATAGTTAGGAAATAACATTAAAGAAACTTAACAATTCACTAAAAATAACAAATATTTCAGGTACGTTATAGTTAGGAAATAGGATTAAACAAACCTTAGAAATGCTGTGAAAAAAACAAAAGAGACAGGACGTTATACTCAGTTACCAGTTATAGTTACCAGAGCTAACTATAAGTTACACCCCCGCAATGCACCGCTTATGCCCTCACATATTACATAACTCATGACACAGTCAGTAACATCACTCATGACATTAATTTTTTTAATGGTAGTGAAATCTGAGCCTAACTATAATGTCCATTTAACCTTTGGGTTTTTTCAGTGAATTTCTAAGGTTTTGTTCATTCTATTTTCTAACTATAACATCCCTGTAACCTTTGGTGTTTGTAGTGGGTAAAAAAAAAACATATATATATATATATACGAAACGCGTAATGCCAGAAAGCCTCGCAATAAAGTTTGGTGGACCAGGTTACCTGCGTGTGGCTCTTTCTTCTTCATCTTGAAGGGGATTTGGACTGTATATATATATATATATATATATATATATATATATATATATATATATATATATATATATATACAATGCTAGTGCTAAAGAGGGGCGGAGAGGCTGCTTTTGTGTTCAAGCATCCCCTGTTTTCAGCAGGGGAGCTGAAGCACTGGAAGGAAAAGTGATTTGTCCATTTTCAATAATGGGATTCAGGACATGAACTCAAGACATCTCATCCAGTGCATTATCCTATTAATACAGCCCTTCTGTAATGCTCCTGCTGGAGCTGGTTGATAGGTGCAGACTGCAACTGAAGATTGCTTTCTTTGTGGAACTGCAGCTATTAAAGTCATGCATCCGGCTCGCTAACACACTCACAGAGGAGCAGCTCGCTAACGTACTCACGGGGGTGAGGCTCGCTAATGCACTCACAGGGGAGCGGCTCGCTAATTCCCTCAAAGGCATGTGAGAAAAGGGAACGAATCTAAGAAACCTTAAGGTTATTTGTGAAAGGCTGATTGCACCATACTATTTTTATCAGCTTCTTTTTCATGATTTATTTTAGGGCGTAACTGTATGTGCAATTTTATGCAAAACATGCACGTATTCGATTACATTCTGCAAATTATTTCAGTTATGGTGCTATGCTTAGGGAATGTAGCATCATTAATGTTTCAAACATATTGTGACTCTTTTGAGTAGTTTGGGTTAAAATGTAGGGTTTGGGAAAGTTGTGAACTTGTGCCAAATCTTGTTTGAGTTATACATTTATGATTTGGAATAATTTCCACTGAAATTTAGTGGAGAAAGTTGTCAACTTAAACCCACGCAGCACCAGCATTACTGCTTGCCAATGAAACAATATTCATTGCTTGTTTAGAGCTTGTTAGTTAAAAGTTGTGAAATGCTCTCATGAAGTTTGGGGAGTTGAATGATTTAAAAACAACTAGAAGTCAAAGAAAATAATGAGATTGAATGGGAGCATTGTTTTATTCCTCTATTGTTTGGAGAAAGAAAAGTGTTGTGGTCACATTTCATGAATGACTGGTCCTATGATATCAAAACAGTATTCTGCTGGGTGAGTATCGCAAACTAGCACAAAGGCCAAACATGTTGTATGAACCATTAATTAATTTCACATAAAAGACTGCAAGAAGCTTACTTCCAGCATAAAATGGAAAACAATGTAATGTATGGGTAATTAATACAGACTAAAGTAAATTATCAAGCATAAGCAACTAGTAGTTGTTTAAAGTCATGGACTAAAAAGGACCTAGATGTTAGCTAGTTCATCTACTATGATAGACATCGTAGAATATGTGTAATATGCCTTGTAAATTGAGGCAAACCAGTGGCAATGTACTTTGATATGTGCTATGTCAAAACTCCTACAATTATGCCTTTATTACTTTTAAATACAAATCAAATTATTCAAATTTCACTCCCTTTCCTGCCTTTTACTAGTGCAGGCTAAACTGGACATTTTTCTTTCAGAATGCTACAGAACAAAAAATTCAACAGCTGTAGCATTAAATTGTAAAATCCTACATGTTTAATGCAAGTAAGTACACTAAGAAAATATTCAAATATTTCCAGTGACAATGAAAGGGACAAACACAATAGTCAATGGGGCAATGCTATTTAGTGACGAAAGTTTAATCTGTGAAAAAATCCGAAAGGAAGCACTTAGGTTGTAGCAGTAACAGGTTTCCTCTGAAAACTAGCGTGTGCCACATTCAACCACTTGAGCTCTACTCCCAACTCATTTAAGAGGCAGGATAGTTGCTGATGGGAGACTTTCACCTAGTTCCATACTGTGAAACAATTTGCATGCATAGTACCGAACATGCGGTAAAATGTTCACAATGGGCCTCCCAACGCTTTTTATGCCGTGTCATAGACCGTTAGGGGGCCCAGAGTGAACACATTTTCGGAGGTGTGCACATTTTTGTAATAGGTTGTTAGAAATTGAGTTTCTGGTTGGCAGAGGTATGCACCCTGTCCAAGCAAGAACAACAATCCTCCTCAGGGTTAGTCACAACATACCCTAAATGATCCTGTGCTCACGCTCTGGTAGCTTGGCACAGAGCAGTAAGACTTCATTCAGGAGAAAATGTGTAAAGTACTTGTGCAACACTTCAAACAGTAACACAGTGAAAACACCATGAAAAGAACCCACTCCAAGTTAGGAAAATAAAGCTTACATTTGTAAATAAAACAAGACCAAAACGACAAAAATCCAACAAATAGAAGTTGAGATACACATTTTTAAAGAACAAATGTAAAATAGCGCTTAGAAGCAATAAGCTCTTAAATGGGTTATCTGGTCGCGCTGGGCTGGGGCAAAGTCAAAAGTATTGCCTACCACGATGGACGTGGGCCAGATACAGGGAACAACTTGGGCCCGCTGTACCAAAGTATCTTGATCTGGGCTTGCGTCAGCATCGAAGAAGATGCAAGGTACACCCGATGTGATGTGTCAGTGTCGAACCACGCACTGGGTGAGATGCGTCAAGATTTCCCATGGAGTAGCGGCAATGCAACGGTTCCGAAGGCGAGGCACTGGTTCCGAAGACGATACACAGCTACTGCTTCAACAGTAGGAGATGTGTTGATTCAGAAGGCGATGTGCTGGTTCCGAGTTTCCATGCAACGGCTTCAATCCACGCTTCAAAAAGAATGCGCCAGTTCCAATCCATGCAAAATCGAAGATGCACCTGTTCCAACCAACACAAAGGCGAATATGAGCCAGTTCCAATAAGGATGCGTGGGTTCTGGTTGTAGAAGCACCATAGGCCTCACTTCCAAGGGCTTAGGACTGGCGTGGAACCACATGGCAGAGTCAAGATGCAGATGCAGGTAGTTGAAGTCTTTGATATCCCTGAGACTTAGAACAGGAGGAAAGTCCCTCTGGGTTCAAGTGATACAGGCCCACTTCTTTACACCTAGGTATGAGATCAGCAGAGAGCAGGGCAGCTCAGCAAGAGCAGTGCAAGGAAGAAATTGAGCAAAGCAGCAGTCCAGAAGAGTGACAGTTTAAACTTCACATACAGGCTCTGCAATGGCAGATCAGAGCCATGGTTAGAGGGCTTCTTAAATGGGTGTCACAATGAGGGCTGCAGGCTGACTAATGGCATTTACTTCACATACCCAGGGCACATGTAGTGCACTTCACTAGGGACGTTTAATGACATTATATATTCCAATTGGGGTTGAGCCAATGTTATCATGTTTATGGGAGAGAGAACAGGCCCTTTAGCACTGGTTAGCAGTGGCAAACTGCACAGAGTCCTAACGACAGCAAAAAACGAGGTCAGAAAAATAGAAGGAGGCAGACAAAAAGTTGGGTGAACACCACTCTAAGGCTGTGGGTCAAATAAAGGTGAAGAGTATATCCCTAATTAATGTAAGTATTACTTTACCTTTCACTTTTTAACTTGTCCAGTCAAACTACCCTGCTTCATTGCCTTTCTCATCCTTGTGTCTCATTTCCCCACATTTGCACAGCTATTCTACACCTCTGACTATTTCCTGCACATCTCTCGTTCAGCTCCATTCACCTATTCTTTCTTAGCTACAATTCTTCCATGCACTTTCTCCCTTTCAACTCACCGGAGACGTGGCAATATCATATGCCCACGATCCATGTGATATGTTAGTGTCCCCTAAAAAGGCCGGAAAATTGCACTAGACATAGGCATGAAAAGTAGATGTGCCATCAGGTCCATTGCAAGGATTTCCAGTGCGATAACGAATATTATGATTTTCCTTGTGGCCACACCATGTACTTTAACAACAAGTCTATTTTTGCACCATATGTTGTAATTTGGCACTCACTTGTGGTCAATTTCGTGGCACAATATAATGACCCAAATACAGTATTGGTCATGTCCTTCTTATGTCTCATTGACATATGAATGCTAACGGGCCCCACAAAGTCAGTATAGCCCAGTCCCAACTTGCAGCATCCTCACTTTAACAGACCAATGCCCCACAAATGTCTCTGAGAGTGTCCCTCAATCCTGATCTGGAGAATATCGATTTTATATACATCCAGAGCTCTCAACCCACAAATACCTTTCCTAGTGCACCTCAATACTGATCTGCCTTTCTCTAGGGAAATATATGTCCTTAATTTGAACAACACACAGCCTAGAAAATGGAACATATTCTAACTTTCAGCATGCCAGGTATTTCAGTGATTACGTCCATTTATAGTTTGTCAATCAAGAGAATCCAGAACTTCAGCGTGATTTGGAATTCCAGTATTAAGACACACAGACAGCTTTGCCAACATGAATCAGTCATGGTCAATAGCAAAATGGAGTACTAGGCCAGTGGCCCACTCAGAGCACTATCAATGCATTCTAATTATAGCAAGACATGCCTCATGATACATGATTCATGAATCCCTCACACATCTTCCCATTTAGGTCTAATTAGTTCTGATTTCCAACCATTACAGTTTACCTTTGGACTGATGAAATGACCCTTGCATTGATGAACATTAAATATTTTAACATTTGAATTTAGCTACTCTAATATGCCCATTCTTGCATCCCTTCAACATTGCTCTTTTTACTCATTTTGAATACTGTACCATTTTCCTTGTGTTTGCTGTGACCATTTATCTTGAACATCTTTTCTCCACCTCTTCCTTCTGGGGGTTGGCAGGGAGTCATGTGTAGGTAATTAGGTCTTTGCACACTTGAGCAGAATGTGCAGCAGGAAACAGCATACACTTTATTACAACAGTCAGACGCATAATTAAGGATACCTGTCAAATAGTGTGTATTGTCTGCTGGTAAGGAACCGACAAAGTGGTCTTGCTGGTTTCAGTAAAAAACATCTTTTTCTCACTGCTTACATCACAAAGTGACTTTTAGTCCAATTGAGGAACAAGAGAAAGCGATAGCTCAAATTGCTAATGTAAGGTTCTCCCTCATTGAGCAATCCACAAGTTATATAAGGAGGTGGACGCAGTCTCTAACTTGTAAACAAACAAAAAAAGTGCAGTGTCTCAAGAGCTTTCTTAGAAGCCTGTCACAGAGCTTCCAACTGTCAGGGTTGCTGAATATCAGGGCTGCCTTGTATTGATTCCACCTCATGCCCCTCACTTCCAGAACCCCATCTAGGCAACACTTTACTTCACAGTTTCTTTTTTTCATACTCACTTTGTATTCTTTTCATTGTTATCATACATGTTTCTTGCTACTTCTGACTATCTTTAATGGCTCACTCGTTCTTGCTCTGGGTCAAAGTCTGATATGAAAAATAAGTCATGGTCCCAATAAACATCAGCCCAGCATCCAGTCTTGGTGCTCCAAGACCCAACACATACAATATGTAATTGTTTGTATTTGTGACCGTGACATCTGAAGGCAAGTACTGAAAAACACCCTTCATCTCTTTTGGAGGGAAGTATAAGCCATATGCATTTATATAGGAGATAAAAACATGGCTGTTGAATCTGTGTCCTGCCAATCTGACAACTCAGCTGATTTGGTTTCTTGATTCTCTAAGGCATTATGCTACAGTGAACAGCTATGAACAAATGCACCATATGCCAAGAGTTCATCAAGGAAATATTGCATTATAAACAGCAGTGTTTATTTGCACCTTCTTTTAGTCATTCACATAACTAATATGCAGTGATGAAGGTCCACTCAGGAAGGTTGTATTTCCAGATGTTTTATTCATAAAGATAACAGGAAGTAAAGTATAGGACATCATGTAGTTACGTTGTAGTTCAGAGCCCCACCAGGAGCTGCCAGTCAGCTGCTCAGCACATGACCAACTGTCACTCTGCCTCTCTGAGTCCCAACATTCCGATGCATTATCAGACTCCAACATTCTAAAGAGTCAGAGCACAGGCTCTGGCTGAGAAGGGCTGGTAACATACCTTGCAATATATATGCGGGATACTACATATATCCCTTTTCCTTCTAACAGAAGAACAAATGCAAAATGCAATAAAAGAAATTGAGAGTGAACAAACGACAGAGAGTAAGGAAGGAGAGACAGAGAGAACGTGAAGAGAAAGAGAGTGCAAGCAGATAGAGGAGGTAGGTGGGAGAAAGCAAGGAGGAGAAGATGTGGTGAAGTAAGCAAAAGTGATAAAACCAACTTCAACAACTATGAAATAGAAAGAAGGCGAAAGTGATACGCTGGAGAGGAAATAAGAAATGGAGAGAGACAGACGTACCAAAGACAACCCGACGCACACCCACTGGCCAGCCAGGCAAGCAAGGGAAGAAGGACAAGGCACAACAGGAGCAGAAGAGGAGACAACCCCAAGAACAGGGAGAAGAGAGGGAAGAGATTCCTCCAGAACAAGGAAGAACAAGAAGAACATAGCAGAAATGGAAAGACTGAGCACCAAAGAAGAATAACAGAGAAAAGCGTAAGGAACAGATTCCAAAGATGAAGAGGAAGTGAACATCGGTAGAAAATCTGAACAGGAAAAAACAGAGAGAAAGCGACACAAACAGTTTCACTAAACTCCTTCCCATTTCCAAATGGACAATAAATAATGTAATGTAGAAAATTAGCATATTTCAAATGGCAATAGAATCATAGAAAAATAACAAAGAAAGTAAATAACAGCCTATGGGACTAAGACCCATGGCCGTTCTCTACTCCTAGGCAGGAGTGTGAGGAGCACTGTGAGTGAGACTGGACACATAATGTGTAAGCCCGTAAAAGGAAAACCCCCGCGTAGAGGTACAATGCAGTGTAGAGTAGAAATGGGTGAAAACCCATAAGACGCCCTGTGTGAGGTTGAATATGTAAAAGTAAATGGGACTGTAACCCATGAGATGGAGCCCTGTGTAAAGGAGCAATGTAAATGTAAAATGGGACAATGGCCCATGCAACGGTGCCTTGTGTAAGGGTAAAAACAGTATGTGACCTATGTTGGAAAGTGTATATATGCAAAGTGTATATGGGCAAAATCCCATCCCTGTGTAGGGAAGAAAAATTGTGTAAAACGTACACGAGTGAAAAAAACAATGAACCCAATGCAGGTAAGTACCCAGAGTCCATACATGAAGGATGTAGCCCATGTAGGCAAATGTGAAGTGGGAAAAAGTGGCAGGAAAACATGGCCCTCCCTGAGTAGGATAATGTAAAGTGTAAATAAGAACACAATTAAAAAAACTGGATAATGAGCCCCTGTAAATGAGTGCTCAATTCCAAGAACGTAAAATGTAGCCCATGAAGGCATGAGTGCTTGAACGCTAATGCATCCCAAACCACTGGAGACATAACCTGACAAGTGTGGGAATGCGAAATAACACCAGAGGTCATGGAGGTGAAGAACATGTCAATAGCATAACATAATATGGGAAGAAAACCCACCAATAAAACCCAGGAGTAAGGTGATTGAACAGTACCTTGGTGTAATGCTAAACAGAGAAAGTCATGTCTGGACAGAGTCTAATAAAAGACTCAAAAACTAGCAGTAAGATGTCAATGTGACGTTGCTGCCCTACTGCACTGCTAATTACTAAATGTATAAAAGGTTAATGTGGCTCGAAAATTATGAGCAACTTGTACATACAAACTTCAGCACATAATCTAGAGATAAGCATTTTCATGGTCCTGGAAGGTGCCAAAAACACAGTCAAAATATTACATTTAGATTAATAAGTATAACGTGAGCGGTAGCATCACCAATTTCCTCTGTAGTGACAAAAAGTAACCTTGACCCTGGAACGAACAATTGCCAGGAGCATTGCGAGCTGTTTACAATTGCAGTGAGGCAAAATGGAGACACGTAAATGACGTGCTGCCGGGTGGCTCACTGCACCAAACAGCACCCAACAATGACTATGAATCATTGCAGTCTTGACATCACAAGTGTCCACGAGGGAGGCAGGCAGCTGTAGAGTGAGGTGAGCTGCACGCGTATATTAAACTGTCTAAACTAGACAGTTTAACGGTCAGAGTGAGGCACTTAAAAAAAAATTGTAGGTGAGGAGAGACAAAAAAGTAGAGAAACTGACCCAAAATGTTTCATTTCACCCGGCCCCAACAACAGTCCACACATGGCAAGAGTGAAAAAGAGAAAGCTGAAAGGGCCACAATATCTTAGTTGTTAAATTCCCTTTTTCACTAGCGTTCCCAGGACGAAGGCAAAGAGAAAGCATCCCTCTGTGACTCAGTGAAAGTCAGAAGGGAGACAAAACGATGAGAAGACTTTCCTCCAGAGAAATCATACAGGCAGTAGTAAATGACGGAAATGCCAAAATGTAGAGTTGATCACCACAAATAGAGCAGCATTCACACGCAGCAGTTCCCACAGATTCACTGCTACTTCGCTCATTGTGATGTGGAGAGGTAGATGAAACCCAGTTGAGTAGAGAAAGGCACACGAACAGCAAACTGACTCCACTATGTGCCGCATTTAAAGATTTCAAGGGGTAAATGGCGTAGTCCACAACATCAGCAATACTTTAAGCACACTGCTGAGGGCACAGTGTGGAGAGATTAGTACCCAACTCAGAAACTCGACATGACCACACATTTAAGCCACTTGTTGTAACATTCCTCAGGAAATTTTGCATAATGAGCTGAGGATCACACAATGTAGCCTGTATAAGTCACAGTGTCAATGGCAAAGTTCCCTGACAAACACAGAAGGCTCTCTCAATGAGCTCACAGTAATATGCAGGCATTCCTTTCTCAGCAAAATGTTCTATCCAACATTTAGAAATAAAGGTAAGGAAAAAAAACAGTCTGAAAGTCTTTGAAAGCGTAGTACTGGCAAAATCAGAACTGGGTACAGCAAAGTCCATAATAAGAAATCTTGAACAAGCACAGCATGCCTGGGCTAGGGCTGGCCAATGGTGAGGCCACTGGTGTGGCTTTCAGGCGTATTGCTTAATGCTTACTTGTTTCTTGTTGTCTTCTTTGTTTTCTTGAGAGATGCCAAAATTGTTCTGTGACAAACACTCCTGTTCCTTCCTCTTAGATGATCCTTTCCTGTGGATACCTCCATGTGTACTTTTTGTTGTAGTTGCAGTAGATTTCGCCATCTCCAGGTCCACTTGTAAGTCAGGTACCTGAGATTTGTTTGTGACTGTAGGTTCTTCGTCACCTCGTCGCCATAATATTTATTGGAGAAGGTCCACTCAGGAAGGTTGTATTTCAAGATGTTTTATTCATAAATATAACAGGTAGTAAAGTACAGGACATCATGTAGTTAAGTTGTAGTTCAGAACCCCACAAAGAGCTGCCGGTCAACTGCTCAGCCATGACCAACTGTCACTCTGCCTCTCTCAGTCCCAACATTCCAAGGCATCATCAGACTCCAACATTCTAATGAGTCAGAACACAGGCACTGGCTGAACAGGGCAGGTAACACACCTTGCAATATATATGCAGGATACTACAAAATTCTCACAGGATAATCCACTTCCCTCCGTGTATGGACAATGGTTTGAGCCACTGTATAGCTTTCCATGGAAAGGCACTTCTAAGAGTTGTTTTTTGTGCCAAAAACTAGGGGCCTAAAAACTGGTTTGATATTCCATAAATAACAGTAAATAAACCGCAAGAGTCTAGTCCATTAGAATAATTTTGTACAAACAGATCCCTTTAGGAATCATTAGGAGTATGTGAAGGCTTTGAAAAACATTTATAATCCACAAGCCCGTAACATTTTGTCAAGTATTAAATTGTGACTGCCTTTGAAGTTTTGCCAAATTTGGGTTTAGCTCACTATGAACCAAGAACTTTTATGTTCAATCTCCTGCATCAATTTCAAGAAACTCTATTAACCCCAGATTTGTTATGTGGTTTTATGATACAACCACGCATGCATAAACAACGCATGCCAAAACAACGTGGTCTGAACCACCGCCGTATCTTTACCACACATGCCTTTACCGCGCATGCCTTTACAATGAATTTCATTGTAAAGGCATGATTGCTAAAGGGGTTTGTGTGGTATAAAACACACCTCAGCCCCTTGGCCCTGCACCCTAACACCTGATACCCTAGTCCTGCAATCCACCCCACCCCAGCTCTTAAAACTACCCGACTCCCCTCCCTAAGCGCTAAAACCGGGCCCCTGTCCACAAAACTACCCCAGCCCCCCACCCTGAAGGCCTAAAACTGATCCTCTGCTCTGAAAAATGCCCCTTCCCCCGCCCTGAGCTCTAAAACCCTGCCCCTGCCAAAAACTACCCTTACCCTAGCCACCCTGCCCAAGCCCTGAAACCGGACCCCACACCTGAAAACTACCCTGACCCCACCCCCGCCCTGAGCCCTAAAACCAGCCTTCAGGCCTAAAAACTACTGCCCCACAAAACCCGCCACCAGCCCCACTTACCAGGCTGCATCCTGGAGCTTCCTCTCCTGATCCTGTGTTTCCTGTTCTGCACATCTAGACCGTTGACAGCCTTAATCACGCATATGCTTGGTTAATGCATATGCGTGGTTCAGGCAAGCGTTGTTCAGCTTGCATGGAAACGGCAAGTGTGACTCAGCCACATGGCTCAGCCCGCGTTGGAAAGCCTGTTTGCCTTGTTATTTTATACTTTTACTGATTTTTACCTTCCCTTTTGGAAATCTTTGACAACAAAATTGTACTAACAGTGTAGTGCCTCCTTAAGTGATGTTCTAATATTTCTTATTGTGACTGGTGATGGGTTTTGTTACATATATACATATGGCTTTGCTGCATAGATACTTAATGATTTATAAAATATGATTGTTCTTTAAGAGGAAGCACATCTAATTAAAAGGAAGACCTAACAAGTCTATGGATTAATTGGCAATCAACCGAGATAATTAGACCAGTGGGAGTATGATTATACCTATCATAAACCGCAATCTTTTTTTCTCAACAAGAGGTTAAGTGTTTTAGGTCTTAATTGGAGGAAGCATTGCAAGAAAGTAGAACTCATGCATGAAAAAATCATATTTCCTTTGATGGTCTCTTGATGTATTCTATCATTATTTCAACTTACAACACATACATGCCAATCTGGAGTCATGCTGAAAGCAGCATGGCCACCATTTGTTCTGAGCAAGATGTGCTTATGCTAATGTTACTGTTGTCTGAACCAGGTGCCACGTGCGGCTAAAGAGTTTTGAACATTGCATGTTGAATTCAGGTTTTGCTCTCACCATGTCCCAGCCTGGAAAGAATATATAAATGTCATATCTGGCTTCCAAACAAAGTGCCTCAGTAGGCCATATGCCTACCTGATCAATACATCTCACCGCTGTTTATGATTATTGAATCTTATCTTGTACCATCTGGTTTTCAGTAATTTTCTTATATTCTGTGCTAATTTGTACATATTTATTAATATTTTAAGGAGAAAGAGGTGTCATTTGCCTCTGCAGCACTTTCCAATGGCTAATGTGCTACAGTGTATGCTTCCATCCCTCCCCAGACTAGTCTTTAAAAGGCTTAGTGTAGTCCAGTGCTTATTGTATTTGATTTTGAGGCTTTGGTTTAATCCTCTGTTTCATTTTAGCATTTTTGTACTTAACTCCACCAACAATGGTGCTCCTCTTGCACCACAACTCTGCCCACACTAGAAGAGCTACAAATGTTACGTTTGTGAATGAGCTGGCATTACTCTACATTTGACAACCGAAGGAGATGCCAGGCTTGTCTTGGCATATGACTAATCTTGGTGGCATAAAATTGTCTCCTGTGTTGATTTTTATTATGGCACATCCTCTTTTTCTCGATTGTATCCCAAATAAGAAATGCCAAACTTTAAAATTCTCATTTATAGAACCTAATGGTCAGGCCAAATTTTATATTACGATTTGTAAAATGCCACTTTTAGAAAGTTGACATTTTTCTGCCAAAGGTGGTCTTTCTGAGAACGTCCAATGTCACTTGACTGCTATTGGCTCACTTGTGGTGAGATGTGCCTTGCTTCAAGACAGTAGACAAAGGGTTTGGGTGTGGAAAGGTGTTTTTGTTTCTTGAGCAGGATGACATGGGGGCTGTGCCCAGCCCCTTTCTGAGCGTCAAACAATGCCTGCCCTGTCACTAGCAGATGTAGCTCATACCTGGGCCTCCTTCTCTTTTGTTTTGCTAGTCACCTTGTCTCCAAGCTCAGTGGGAGGGAGGAGTTGCCCCAGAACTAGTTTGGAGTGACTACAAGGGACGGTTTGCCCATTATCATAGACACACCTCTGGGTGGGCACAGGGAGCTCTGACCACAGTAAGAAAGGCTCTGCCATGTTGGATTTAGGTAGAGAGAGGCAGTTTGGGATGATATACAGTCAAAATACACAGAAGGTCCTGCAAAAGTGGGTAGTGAGACCTCTGGGAACTTCCACTCCATTGGTTATGGAGTGGCCAGGAGTCTTTCTCACCCACAGGCTGGCAATGGGGATAAATGTGGCATCCCCAGTACCCTCCTAAGAACACTCTAGAACCTGTGAAGAATCAGAGGAAAGACTAACCTGCTGTAGGAATCTGAAGGAAGACTGGATCGGCTTACCTTGAACCCAGGGCCCCAGAAGTGACTTCAAGGGTCAGTAGGTTGGCCTTCTGTTGAAGCAACAGGGAACAGTAAGCTTCCAGGGGCCTTTTCCTGCAACTGCTTAGCTGAACAGTACCAACTCATCCTACACTGTTCTTTTAAATTGCATGAGGAAACTTCCCCAGTAGACACACAGACCTTTTATTTTTATTCACGAATTCTGCATTTGCATCTTTTATTCCTTTCGTTGAAATCGGCAGCACGCTCTTGTCTGCAAGTTTGCTGGTGAGATTGTCCATGAAATTGTATGTATTGAAAGAGTAACTTCATTTTGTCAGTGTATTGACCTTCTCTCTGCATGGCAGAGAGATCAGGGCCCATATTACTCAAAGGATGCATTTTCCCTGTTTAAATAGGTCCACTGATCTCAAACAGAGAAATACACCCTGTTGTGATGAATGTGCTGCCCTCAAGACAGCTGTGAACTCGCGCTTCCCTGGGGTCAGAGCATGCAAGTGAAATACTGAGCATCTGGGGGGAGCATGGACCCCCTTTTAAGCCTTGAGATGGCTACCCTCAGGGGAATCACTGACAGTGAGCCACCTTCTTGTTGTATGCATTCAGTGCACCTCCTAAGGGCTTGTTGATCTCTGCGCCCGCATCTGTAGAGTGGCATGGCCACAGAGTCAAAGTGATTCCCTCATTTACATGGGGTCATGCCACATGCAAATGAGGGAACACCCTCTAACGAAAGCGCTGGTGCTACTTGAGTGCCAGCGTGATCAGTATTACAAACGGGTCAGCACAAGCATTTGCGGCACCTTTAGTAACACTAAAGTGCCCAGGGGTGCATGAAGGAGGAGTACATGTCTGCTGTGCCCCTGGGGCACTTTCTATAATACTGCCCCAGGTCTTCAAGGTAGAGTGGGGGTGAAATCACTGTCAAAGGACAGCAATGAAAGTATGTTGTTAGATGCAAAAATTACCTTTTTGTGAGTAAAATTCATACATTTGAGGTTCGAAATAATTTTGTCTTTCTACTCACAACAGTGGATAGTATTTGCTATTACTGAGATGAAACTGTGGGGAATGAGCTTGACAATTCTGCTTCTATATTTTTCTGTTTTCTGCTAAACTAGACAGATTATTCAGCCTTTGCTTAGACCAAACTGCATAAAGTTGTCAGGTTCGCTAGTGAATTAAGTAAAATAGTTTGTCTGGCAGAGCTTCCATGTTGTTGTTGCTTACCCTTTCCAGATGTCAAATCCATCAAGTGCAAATTCAAGTGAGAACAACAATTCAAGAACTTACATTTTTAGAATACAAACAAGACATGAATCCATCAAAAACTCTTTTCTTTCTATGTGTTTATAACAAAAATCATGACATGAGTTTCAGAAATACATGAAGCATAGATTTCCTTTCCCTCCTGCTGATGCTGTATGGGTGAGCGATTCAGGCATAAATGGCGTGGGTGTCCAAAAGTAAATACAGATTTTCAGAATATTTATTTGTACCGTTTAAATCATATAAACAAGTTGCTTCTCACCCACTTCAAAAGAGCATGGATGCCATTGACTATAGTGAAGGTAAAGTGACATATTTTTTGTATCACTATTTGCTACAAGTAAATGTTTGCATGGGTAGGGTAGTTACATATGTACTGCTACACAGACCGCTGACATTTCTTACCAGTGGATCATGTAAAAATGTAAGACATTCCTAAACTAATTAAGTGAGCACTGAATACATTTGGAGTATTCATTTCATAAAGTTCAAAAACAGACGCACTTATTCCATTTAAGCATTTTTTTAATGTTTTAGTTGTAAGTGCTTAGGTACTTTCCATATGAATAGTGGATGCCAACTTACCTCAACAACAGTGTAGAAGGACAACATTTGCTGCACACCAAAGTACCATTTGTATAATCAAACGGGTGTCTTTCATTTTACTAATTTCTAATATTCCTAACACACACTACTAATATATCATTGTCCAGTCCACAACAGCTTAAGTGCTGCTATGTGTAGACTCTATCAAAGGAGTTTTTTTGGTGGTCCTCGTTACCTTGTCCACAGACTACAACTTTTAAAAAAAAAGTCACACCCATGCTATAAACTATTACAGAGGTTACCACATCAGCTCCAAGCCCTACACTGGAAACCACCCACAAGAAGTAACTCTTTCAATGCACTCTGCATCACCCACAACAAGGTTCCACTACACCATTATTCCATCAGACATTTCCCCGGAGGACTGGACCCATTTGAGGCCGATTTTTCAAGGCCTGGTGGTGCTGCTTGGGTCTCTGTCACTTTCTCCTGCTTCCCATCGATAATCACAGCGGGCCCAAGTGGGGCTTCAGGAGAGAGACAAATCAGAAAGTGGTATATTCGAGCTACAGAGAGATTTAGAGAAACAGATAATTGAATGGATGGATGGAAAAGGGAGAAAGAGAGAGAAGGAGGAAGGGAGGGGAATAGTGGTAGAGGTATGGGTTGGGGAGAGAGTGAGACAGAGACAGAGAGAGATGAGGAAGCAAGTGAAGCTGGTTTCAGCATGTTTGCCCGGGCTCCATTCTTCAACATCCCCTCATTTAAAATAACTTTCATCTTTATGGGCACCTAAGCTCTCTAAATCTCATCAACACAATTAACGACAATCATCAGCCACTTACAATTCAAAAAACAATAAAAATTTGCCAGTTTTCTCAATGTTGATGTATTAAGTCCAGGTTCAAATTCAACAATATCTCTCACTAACTTTCGCATCAGACTTTTTTCATAAGCACTGCTACACAAAGTAGTGGCTTCTCTGGAGCGCCTCTTAAACTCATCGCTGGCACCAAAAAATACTATCACAGGCTATTTGTCGAATCAACAGTTTATTAACCCCGCATACAAAATTGAGTAGCTACTCACTTCTACGCCCAAATACACTTCCGGACGATTTTGGCGAGGTGGAAAGCTTCATACAAATTCTACAATAACATGCAATAGAATCCCATTCCTTTTTATGTATTTCATAGGTGGCCACAAGGAGGGAGCTGCCTGGTTGAGCTCCGGGTCCAGGGATCACATCTAGTGTAAATCCCGACCAGAGCAACCCCCCCGATCTCCCCCCTTGGAACGCCACAGCAAGCAGCAGCTCCGATAGAGGTAAATGCTAGATTCCTGGACTCTGGAACCCCTGTGAACACAGAGATAGACGGCAACGGGGCAGGCTCGGCCAGCCCGGGAGTCCTGGTCCCATGCCCACCGGAGCCCCCCCCATCGGCAGAGTGACCGGAGCAACCCCCCGCCTCACCGCAGTCCTAAACAGAAAGTGTGCTCGAAGTCCCCTCACTCACCTGAGACGGGGAAGTGAGGAAAGGAGATTCAAGGTGGCAGCGGAGGTGCCCGCAGCTCCAGAGGGATCGCGAGCTGCGGCAGCTACGGATCTCCCACGAGACGACCCCCATGAATTTAGCGAAAAGTCGTGGCTGACGCGCCCACCTCAAGGAACGACGGTAGGGGAAGTAAAGTCCCCTTTACAGTCAAAGCGTGGACCGCAGCGTCGGAGCTGCGTCACGCTCCACTGCTCCAGGGCTGCCTGCTCCCATCATGGCCGCCCGCCAGCCACAACCAGTTAAAATACTCACTCTCCCAAGCTAAAAAGGACTAAATCGACGCCAGTCTCGGGTCGAGGTGACCTGACCCCTGAGGCAACATTGAGGAACGCCCAAATCGAGAGACTCTTGTAAACTTCGAGCCCCAGTTCGCACTATTCTGAGGGGGCCGCCTGACCTCAAAATGGCTCCATTCAGAGTCTCTAACTCAGAACTCTGATATCAAGGAGACCGGGTCAGCGGTGCACTGGTGCCCCACCTCAACGTCTAGACGATCGGAGAGACCCCCCAACAGACTGGCCACCACTCAAAGGCAGTAACTTCCAAAGACAGCAGACCGGGACCCAGGCTCACTGGTGCCCCCCCCCAAAAAAAGACAAGGAGGCAGGGGCGGCCCCCACCGCGGCAAACTAGAGGGGCGCAGGGAAGGAGCTGCCTGGACGAGCCCTGGACCTGGAAGCACTGCTAATGTCAGGGATTGCTCAGCCAGAATAGTCTCCCGGCGACCCGACAGCACCAGGTGAGTGGGGTCCCTCAACATGCTTCACATCCTCAACTGAAGGCCTCTCACCCTTGGATCACCACCCTCCTGCCTCATGAGTGGTCTCCAGTCCTCACCTCTAACGCCCCCACCCCTACCCCGTCACTCAGCTTCCCCCGGCACAACACTTTCCCTCCTTTACACAAGTGGACCGCACATAAGGACCCCCTGTCGCCTAGCCAATAGCCCACGCCAAGAGGGAGACTTCATCGCCTACTACCCCACTACACACCACGTCGAGCAGCACACCTTCCATGGCTTTCTCCCCCACTCTCACGCTAGAGGAACCCCTCCCACCCAGCAAAGATGCCCCGGCCACACAATTGGACACTTATTCGTGTCCTACACCTAATTACCTGACACCCCACGGTCAGAACGCCTTCGCTATAACTTTCCCCCACAGACTCTCCTTCAAAGCAAAAAAACACTTTAAACACAAAGCAATCAGGCAACATCCCGAAACGCTAATTGTAGACACATACCACTGCCCATCTAGAGGGCAACGTAAAATGGACTTCATCTTCTACACTGACAGGATCGAATCCTGGGTCACCATCTTCATCTCTCACCTCCTCGTTTCCAAACCACCATCACAGCCCATAGCCGTAAACTAACTATCTCTCTCTTGAAACACCAGACCCTTTCCGGATGCATCTCCATCACCATTTTTGAGAACGGCACCATCCTAATTCAGGCAAAAAACAAGAACCTCGAGTTCTTCGACTCCCTTTTCTCCGCACTCAAGAAGGCCTCATCCCACAACACACCCCATTCGCGGACCCCCCCATGGGAGGCTTCCAACAATCACCAAGCCACCAAATCCCGCCCGCACACTCTCTCAGAGCACAGCCCCCATCGGATCGTGACTCCACCCACCCCGCATCCCCTTCAACTTTGGCTTCTCCTATTGTTCAACCCTGTCCCCCCATCAATCCCAGCCAGCCTCCCAGAACTGAACCTCTCTCCCAACCACAGCCCCCACCAGCACGATCGCATCCAGAGCACAGACACCCGACCAAAGAGAAGTCCGTCTCCCAGGCAAAACCGACCCACAGCCCCCCTCCACCAACCTCAACGCAACTAGAGCACAGCCACCCTCCCAGAGAGGAATACAACACCCAACCACAAAGGGGACACAACCCCTCCCTCCTCCATCCCTATTGCAGATGGTCAATAACCCTGAGCCTGCTCCCCCGCTTCCCCTGAACCCCTCTAGAAGCAACATGGCTTACACCCCCTCACCCCCAGAGCCCAGCTCCTCGTATCCTTCCCCTGGAATATTCTGACCCATCCCCTCAATCTTCTGGAAGCGCAGCTCGAAATCCTGGTCTGTGGCCTGAATGAAACCTCTCCTCATCCCCATCAACCCATCACCTCCACTAACAATAGAAGTCATCCTATATCCGACAACGCTCCCCCACACCGAAGAGATCACCCCCAATGGCACCCCTCCCCCCGTCAAGAGGAGACGGATTGCCGCCTCACCAGCATTGAACGCCTACTCTCCTCCTTACTACAGGGCATGAGTCTCATCCTAACCAACTTCCTGTCACTCCCCCTCAACACCACCCCCTGCCCCCCGACCCCCCTACACCCACTTTTGGCCTCCGAACCCCCCACCACCTAAGCAGACAGCCCACCCTCCCTTTCCCCAGGCCCCGCGACTAAGGAGGGCTAAGGAAGTCATGTCCCCGGAGGAAGTGATTGAGCTGGCCTCCTCCTATTTCTCCCCTCCAACCCTCTACCGGCACTCCGCAATCCAGGTAATCATCGGGACCAGAATTGAGCCCTCTGTCCAAAAACCCCTCAGAATTCCCTCCTCTCTCATCACCATCCCCATGGAACCAATGAATGAGACCCACCGCACTAACTGCATGCTCATAAACTCCAGGTCTGCCTCGAACCATGCAACAGAGCTAGCCGAAGCCATTCTCTCCCATGACATTGACATTGCCTTCATCACTGAGACCTGGCTCAATGATTCCTCCCCTCCGATCCTGGATATGCTCGTCCCCCAGGGGTTCTCTATCATCAAGAAAGATAGAATAGACCAAAAAGGCGGAGGTGTGGCAATCATCCACAACAATAACCTATCAGTGTCCGAAACTGATAACCTCATATACAACTCATTTGAATGCCTTTCCGCCAACATCAAAACCACCAACAATAACCTAGTGCACTTCCACCTCCTGTACCACCCCCCAGGCAACTCCGTCACTTTCACAGAACACCTATCTGACCTAATCGCACACTGCTCGCTCCAAGATTCCAACAATATCATTCTCGGCAACCTTAACCTTCACTGGAATGATAAGAACAGTGCTCCTGTACAAAGCTTAAATAACCTTCTTCTTTCCAACAACCTCACCCAGCACTGTTCTCAAGAAACCCACAACAAAGGAGCTATCCTGGATGCCATCATCGCCAATCATGACGCAATCACCATTGACCACATCATGCCCGTCGACTGGTCAGACCATCACCTTATCCTATTCCACCTCCCCCATCAGACCTTACCTTTGCCCTCCATCTCTAACCCCCCTTCATGGTCGAGAAACTTATCGCAGATCAACACAGATGAGTTAGAAGAGAAAATATTGTCCCGACTGCCCATCTCCCCGGTAGGCCTCTCCACTGAAGGACTCACAACCCACAACAACGTTACCATGTCCTCCATCCTTGACGAACTAGCCCCTTTGAAACTGAAAAAATCCAGGAACATTCCCTCCAGATCCTGGTTCAATAAGGACATCAACGAGGAAAGAAGGCAACTCAGAGCCTCTGAACGCCTCAGGAGAAACAACCCCTCCTCCAACCGTTACGACCAAGAGAACTCTTTGACATCATTAAAAAACAAATGTCCAAGCCAACAGCATCCCTCGTCCATCCCTCAAAATCCTTATGCGACAACTTTGCCAACTTCTTCAACGAAAAAATCAACTTGATTGAACTCTCTCTGGACCTTAACCTTCTTCCCCCAGAAAAAGACTGCTCTCCAATAAGCGAAGTCTCCACAAAAAAAGTCCAACAACAACCTGGTCCTCCTTTGACCCCCATCTCAGAATCGGAGATCCTCAAACTTATCTCCTCCTCCAAGCCATCCTCTCACAACCTCGATCCCATTCCCGCTCAAATGGTCAAAGAGCGACAACTCTCCCTAGCTCCACTTTGCTGCGAAATCATAAATAGTTCTCTAAAAACTGGCACCATTCCAGACTGCCTTAAAGTCGGCCACGTCACTCCTCTTCTGAAAAAGCCAGGCCTAGACGCAACTGACCTGAATAATTTCAGACCCGTCTCCAATCTCCCTTTCCTTGCCAAAGTCCTCGAAAAATGTGTTCTTCGTCAACTGAACAAACATATTGACAACATAAACTTGCTTGACCAACACCAATCTGGTTTCAGAAAGGATACAGCACCGAAACTGCTATACTCAACATCATGGACGACATCTTCAACTCCCTCGACACTGGCCACTGCTGCCTCCTCATCCTCCTAGACTTGTCTGCTGCTTTTGACACTGTAACCCACAGTCTTCTCATCAAAGAACTCAAAGAACGGGCAGGCGCAGAGAAAGTGGTTTTTCAATGGTTCTTCTCCATCTTTCAAAACAGCTCACAAAGAGTAAAAATCAAATCCTTTGCCTCCAAACTCGTTCCCGTTAACAGAGGCATTCTTCAAGGCTCCATTCTCTCCCCTCATCTGTTCAACATATATATGGAACCTCTCAACTCCATTCTGAAGAAAGCGAATATCCCCTTTCATCTCTATGCAGATGATACACAGATCTACTTGGAAATCTCCTCCCTTAACGACATTCAAAGACTCAACAATACCCTTAAGGAAGTCCAAGAATGGCTATCAATAAACCACCTCAAACTCAATCAGGGCAAAACCGAGATCCTCCTCATTTCCAACAAGGACAAAAACCGACAAATCGTTGAGTGGTTGAAAGCTAATGATGCCCTCAATGGAAATCTCACCCTGGCAACCTCGGTCAAATCTCTGGGAATCACCCGTGACCACAAACTCTCCATGTCCAATCACATCAAGAACTCCGCCAAGAGCGCCTTCCTCAATCTGAAGCTCCTTAACAAAATAAAACCCTTTATCCCCACCTCCGACCTCAAGCAAGCTACCCAAGCCCTGGTGTTATCCAGACTGGACTATGGGAACGCAGTTCTCTCCGGGACAGCTCACTCTCACCAAGCCCCGCTTAAAACTACTCTCAATGCTGCAACCAGAATGGTCACCGGAATCAAGAAATTTGACCACATTTCTCCTGCGCTCAGAGATCTAAAGTGGCTCCCAGTCAAAATGTGGGCCAGTTACAGAACTGCCTACCTCACACACAAAGCCCTGCACACAGGGAAACCGGAATACTTAGCCTCCAAGGTCAAGAAAGCAGGACCAGTGAGAAGCCTCAGGAGTTCCAACTCTCTCCTACTCATTCCCTTAAAAACACGTACCCAAAAGACTGCTGCCCGATATTTTGGAGGAAACGCCCCAAGAATCTGGAATGCCATCCCAATCAACATCAGAACCACCCCCTCGTTTCCAAAATTCAAAAGTCCCCTAAAATCTCTTTACCTCAACCGCGCCTTCCCGAACGCAATTATGTGATGCGCTCACCTCCACCAGGCAGCCACCCATCAGCGCTATCCCAACGGACAGCCTTTCAGCCATTGCACAACCACTTCCTGCCTCTTCCTTATCTCCGAACTCTCAACCCCTGGGTCGGCACCACAAAGGGAACTTTTCCAGCACTAGTCGTGTCTCCCCTAGGACTTTGAAACTACCTCATGACCCCTCCTCCTCAATACCTCGCCACGACCCCCTCGACCTCTATACCCCAACGGCTCTTCGCGAACACTCACCAGAACTGTAAAGCCTCCTTTGTGAACATTTTCCCCCTCAATGGCTTACCTCCGACACTCAGCAGAATCTGTAAAGCTTCCCTTTTGAACTTTTTCTGTACTTCTCCCTCAATGGCTTTGCCCTGTATTTTGTCTCCTCTTCATCATGTTGTAAAGCGCTCCGATACCCTTGGGTCTGGCTAGCGCTATATAAGACTTCCAAATAAATAAATAAATTAATTAATACAAGAAACAGGCGATCACTTTACAGAGGAGACTTTTGTTGCAGCAGGAACACTTAAACATGAATTCTGTTTATAGAATAGCATAGTGCATGAAGGGTACTGTTACAATCGCATTACAGAAACCCATATGTGATAGGAAGTGGGCTAAAATCATGTAATTGGGGCAGTGTGAATGAGCGCACTGTACATTTTCATTTTCATTGGCCATACTTAAACATTTCATTTGTATATTACATTGAGTTATAGGTCTCAACTCTCTTTGGTGCTGCTTGTCAATCCCAGGAAAAATACAAAGGGCTTGAGAACTGTCTAATACCGAATACAAAACAACATTTAATCAACACCCTACGCTTGTGAAAGTCAGCATAATAATCCATATTTCTAAAGGGCGACCATGTCACCCCTTAAGGTTTCAAGGTGCTGGTTGATGCATCACACCTCTAAACGGATGTTTGTCCATATCATAACAAGAGCATAATGCAATAAATACTTCCTCTTGTTTAGCCAAAGACGACATCCACAGCTTTTTGACCTTAGTGATTTGTAAGGTCATCATCAGTGCATATAAAAGTATTGAGAGCAATCACAAGAATTAATCTGTAGCATATAATAATTCCAATATGAATCCTAAATCAGAATGCTAAAAAATTCACAACCATCTTAATTGCAATTTTTATGGAAACTGCAGTTCCTGCCTCACCTTATATACAAAAAATGTCACTAGTTCATAAGAAGTTCGCCAATGTGTCTCAATATCAGGCCAATTCACATATCTGAGACCCGGTGAAATAAATTCACCTCGAACAGGCACATCGTTACACAGTCTGACTAAAAAATCACTAAGTTAGAAACGCTATTGCTGTGCCCCTTGGCAAATCAAGAGGAAGCATTTATTGCACTATGTTCTTGTTATGATGCGGACAAACATCTGGATTGCTATTCCTCTGCTATTGCTTGTTGTTTGTTTACACTATAGTTCTTTGATATGTTTGTCTGGTGTAACTTTGTGAGCACAAACGGTATGTCTGTTGATGGACTGGATTCTGTATTGCATTGTTTTTTCACAAAGAATAATTTCAATAGCAAAACACATTTCTACTTTGAGAGAAATCTGTTGTGGGTAACTCTGGGACCTGTGGATATTCTCCCAGGAAGAATGACTGCTGTCTGCTGTACTGCTGAAGGACTGCCACTCTGTTGGACTGCACTCTGCTGGATCCCTGCTTTGCTGTTCTGATCTGCTGCCTCCTGCCCTCTGACCAGGGATGCACCTGCATCTCTTGAACTCAGAGTGACTCCAATGGCTAGTTGGCTGGTCTCCAGATCTGAAGCCTCAAGAACATATCAGGTTTCCAACCACCATGCATCTGCACCTGACCTCAGCCATCTGTGAGTCCACCCTGTGAAGTGGTGCCACCCTAGTCCTGGACCCTTGAAAGTGAGGTTAAGGTGCTCACAAGCCTCTGTGGATCAAGGGCAATGCAAGCCCCTGATAAAACTGGCCCTCGTGCTATCTGTCTTCAAGCCCATATTTTTAGATTCATTTCTTAGCACTGGGATGCCATTTATTGAACGAGGACTTGACAAAAATAAATGGCATAATAAAACAGTGGCGGGGCATATTTACAATAACTGGTGCAACACTGCATATTAGCAGGGATGCGCCAGTTATTTTGCGTCACTCAAAAACCCCCTTGGGCCACCACAGATGCACCCCATTTACAATGCGGCGCACTGTGGCACAAGGATAGATGCATGCTGTGTCTGTTGACGTAAGGGTGACGCAGTACTGGAATTGTGTCGCAAGCACGACACAACTCCAGCATTGCTCAGGAGTGCCCTATACCTAATATGCTGTGTCACTTCCCACGCCTGCTTCAAGCAGGCGTAAGGATTTGATGCAGCAGGGACGTAAAAGTGACTCAGTGAAATCTTGTAGATTTCACTGCGTCACTTTTTCGGGGCTTCCTTGAGATGGAACGCCCACACTGCATACATTAATTTAGCGCAGGGGTTAAAAACGTGACGTATCTCACTAGATGCGTCACGTTGTAAATATGTCACATAGTGGCGCATTGTTTGCACCACAGCTGCGTCACAAAAGTGACGCAACAGCGGCGTAAACGTGTTGCAAGGGGCTTGTAAATCTGCCCCTAGCATCTTTAATGGAAAAGTGGACTATACATTATATATATTATGAACATTATTTATTTTGGACAGAAATTGTGTAAAAAATAACCATGGAATGGTATTTGTATTCGAAACAGTTACATGATTAATTCACTACATAATAAACATTTCCAAAGGTCTTTGCTGGCCTCCATGTTTCTTTGCCCTGGTTAGAAGAATTGAACACCTCATCAATGGTTAGTGGGTCTCACACTTTAACAGCTTTAAATTCCAGCCCTTCCAGCTAGGCACAAGTCTCCCATCCAGGTCCCCATGCATCTTAACCTATAAAAAGTGTTTTTTACCCAAACATTTCACTTGCTTGAAGCAGGCAAAATTTTGAGGTCAAACACTATTATGATTGCGGATTTCCCGCATTCTCCGGGCCGGCGGAAGCCACCGCCGGCCCGGAGGATGCGGGAAAACCGCCGCGGAGCCTAGAAAGACCCACCGCCATAGTAGGATGGCTGGTGGGTCTTGCATTCAGTCCGCAGCTTTTCCGCCGCGGTCGCCTTCCGACCGCGGCGGAAAAGCTTTAACATGGCTGGCGGTATCTATCAGACACCGCCAGCCATATTATGATGGTGGAAAATGTATGCTTTTCCGCGGCGGCTTTTCTGCCATGGAAAAGCATACGGACCTTCACTTCGGGGGCCCGTTGCGGGCCCCCTGGGTGAAGGGGGCCCGCAATGTTAAAGATAGAGGATGTGACCGCCACCCTGGCGGTCACATCCTAATCTGCACGGAGGGAACGCCGCAGCCCATGCGGACGTTCCCTCCTACTCTGGGGTCGCGGATGGACTCAAGTCCGTCTGCGATCCTAATCGACCCCTTAGTACAAAATGGGAATATCACCAATTCCCTCATGCTAGTCCCAATTCAAGCAGCCACACTAAGAATGGGCAACTAAAGGTGCAATAGCCAATATTGATTCAATTATAATAAATATCGCATTACTGCGCCATAGTACTGGTCCACTGATAATGAACATCATTTACTCTCTGTTAGAAATGGGTTTTCCGGATGGATAGGGTATGCACCTAAGCCAGGCGGACCCCACCACTTTAGTCAGGATAAGGGAGTCACACACCCAAGATAAACACTGCTCACCCCCTTGGTAGCTGGGTGGAGCAGCCACACTTATCCCAGAAGCAATGTGTAAAGTGTTTGCTCAGCACACACACCAGTGACACACAAAATACACCACAAAAGCCACACAAGGTAATATAAAATATCTCATATTTTGTATATAAAACACAAAGACCATAATCACATAAATCACTTTGCCACCAGACAATTGTCATAACAATACATAGATCATAAATCACTTTGCCAACTGGGCAATTGTCATACCAAATTGTGTGCAATAAAACAATACATATAAGTTGCACAAGCCATCAAGTAACCATTGTACATAATCTGTAGTTCCTGTTACCAGAGTACTGGTTATTCTAACATGGCTAGGCATAAAATTACGTACATCCATATATCAGGGTATGAAATGACACATAGCACCACATCAGGGCAAAAGTAAATGCAGTAGTTTGGTCAGGAAAAGAAGCATACATTAATGAGCATCACCCTCAGCACTTGGGGGCACCATAACCACAGAAGCAGCAGTGACCACCCACGGGCCGGAACCCATGCACTCCCATCTGCAAGGTTACTGTAATCCTTGTGAGCCTGACTGCCACTGGACAGCTGGCCCGATTGCGTGGTGCAGCTGCAAGCAATGCCAAGGAACATGTCGGAGACCTCTCCCGGTCTCAGGAGGGGCTGGTACCTTGATCCCCCTGCTCCATGCAGACTCTCCGGTGGTTGCTTGCAAAGGCCGCAGTGCTGGCTGGTATGCAGGTGGGTCTGCCTGTGTCTCCCTGGGGGACTTACCCGCTGACACGAGGCCCAACAGCTGTAGCGGCTCCAGGCCAGCTTCCGCATTCTCGGGGAATTGAGAGGCGCCACACTCCATTGCCGAAGGTTGCAAGGCAACCTTTCACATGGGAGGGCCGCATCAGGAGATGCCGATGCTACTTCTTCTCCCCATGGCTTCCTCAGCTGATGCATGGACCATCTATGCGAGGTTGGAAGCAACGCATCCTCCACTGCCAACACAGACAGAAGCAGCAACTACAGGCTAACCACTCCTCACTCAAAAAGGTAGCGCTCCTCACATAGTTTTTCTGCTCTTCTTCTTGGCAGGGTCCTCTTGTTTCTTGAAGTAATCTAAAGTCCTAGGGTTTACGGTCCAATACTTATACCCCATTTTGTCAATGTTGTCTTTGTTGTAAGGGTCTCTGAGCTCATTCCAAATAAGTTATGTCCTCCCTGGTCCAGCATGACCACAGGTTGTGGAGACAACAATGGGCAAAAGAAACACAGCCTATTCAGGGTCAAGCAAAACTCCCCCCACTACTCTAAATTCAGATCAGGTCTATTCATCCCAGCGATGAGTCACCCAGGCAAGGCAGGACACAGCTCAACCCCCTTTCTGACTGTCTAGAGTGAATGCACATCCCCAGCTCCTGTCACTTCAAAACCAGATGCTGAATACGCAAACAGTCAGAGGCACACAGAATGATCAAGTAAGAATATGCCCACTTTTTAAAAGTGCAGTTTCCCAGCACACAATTTAAAAACCATCTTTCTGAAAAGATGTATTATTAAATTCTGAGTTCAGAGAGCCTATACTTTATTTCCCCATCTTGTCCCAATGGAAGGTTATACTTGTAAGATGTTACAAAGCAACTCTCATGCTAGCCAATGGCACAGATAGCCTTTCAATAGTGAAAAACGAAATTGGCAGAATGTTACTATAAGGAACATGTAACACACACCAGTACATGTTCTACCTTTCACATATACTGCACCCTGCCTATGGGGGTATCTTGGGACTACCTCGGGTGCCTTGCATGTAAGAAAATGGACTGTTTGGGCCTGGCAAGTGGGTGCACTTGCAATGTTAACATGGCAGATTAAAACTGTGCTTGCAGAAACTACAGTGGTAAGTCTGAGACTCATTTACAGGGCTATTCATGCAGGTGGCACCACCAGTGCTGCAAGCCCACTACTAGTGTTTGAATTACAGGCCCTGGCACACTGAGTGCACTTTACTAGGGACTTACCGTAACTCAAATATGCCAATCATAGATAACCAATCATATTCATAATTTAAACAGAGAGCACATGAACTTTAGTACTGATCAGCAGTGGTAAAGTGTGCAGAGTCCTATAGCCAACGAAAACAGGGATAGAAAAATAGGAGGCAAAAGGTTTGGGGATAAACCTGCAAAAAGGGGCAGGACTAACACTATCCTTTCTTGATACTTTGTCTCACAATAGCCACTTGGCACTGTTATACCTTAGAACTTTAATTCTCGGTAGGTACTTACAGGCTGAGATCTTCAGCCATTTCCAATCCCTTGCACCTGATACTTGTTATTTATTTTGGTATATTAAATTTTCATTTTGGGGCAGTTTTCTTTCAATAGCTATTTGCTTTGAAATGCAGCTAACCATGGGCACTCATGAAATTAGAATGTTTATGGTGTGTTTGCCTTTCTTGAATACATTTTTAATTAAGAAATGGTGTGTATCAATGGATTAAGGCGAGTCTGTGGCTTCAGCCTTTTCAGCATAATTATGGATTCACTGCATTTGCCACATAATTTGCCACACAATTTAAAAATATGAAGTTTTCACCAACATTTCTATTTGTATCTCAAATGGATAAAATAAATACTAACAGTGAATGTGCTGCATAATTTTAATTTTTGTTGCATAATTCAGATAACATTGCTGCATAATTTAGTACTCTATGACGCATAAGCCTAGTATTCCTGACAATGTTAACACCCTGCAGTGTGATTTGGGTGCTGTCATTATCATGGTGAAATCCGTATTTCACAGGCAACCAAGAAATATTTCCCATATTTCACAGTTCCTAATGTAAAACAGATTTTATTACAGTTGCATTTGGTAAGAACAGTGATATATCTCCTTCAGCACTTTGTTATTTTCTGAAAGCTGACCCAATTGATTGATCCATGTTTCTGCTTATACAAGGAAACATGTGGCATTGCCACCACTATTGACATACAATGTAACGTGCGTTTCATGATGCAATCACTAATGAGTACATGAGTATGGAATGTGAAGTTCTAGCATTAGGTGTTCCAAGTACTAATATTAGTGTGGTGTGTACATATATTTAATCTCATTAGAATGTTTTCATAATCGAGGACTTGAACCTGTGCATCAGTAGTCATACACTCAGTTTGTCACTTTGAGAAAATAATCAAACAGGAAACACTACTTGGTATATTTCATGAAACCAGGCAACAGCTTGGAAGCGATCTTGAAGATCCATATTTTCCATGTGCTTTATAAATACTTTAATATTTTTTTATTTTAAAATTAAACAAATTCGCATTTTTAGCACCTCACACACTTTTACTTTTTTTGATGAACTACACTTTTTAAAAGTGTCGCGAATTTTATAAATTTACAATTAAAATTTGTAAGCAAAGGACATACATTTCACACACTTATAGTAAGGATTATGTATACTGCAGCGTGTCTTGGGGAAGGTTGAACTGCAAGGCAAGATACAAAAGCAAAACACCAGTACTATATTTACGTAATCGTGTTCGGACACGCTCGTGTGCACAACAGAGCAGCTGCATGTTTTGCTTCGCAGCGAGTCCATTTCTCCTCGATGGAAAGTTGTTAGCAAATTAAGAGTAATGTTTAATGAAACATGTGTAGCCTGCACGCCATTAGGGTGAAGCTTGAAACTGGCAATTTAACAGCACATATATTATGTACACACGCACTCAAGGGTTACTTTCTTTGCATCGCGCAGCAGGCTCCTGCGTTTATCAAGTTACATCCAGGTGCCAACATGTGGGCCTCGTTTCACCCCAGGGTTGCAAATGAATCTCGTGGGGCCGCGCGCAATGCACTAAATGACGTCTTGTTATTAGCATCTGCAGCAGGAAAACGAACCATATTGAAGTGAAACAGGACTCTGTGGGCCTCAACTCAATTGTATATAATTGCAATTGCTTTTCTTAACCCGGCCTTCGCTCAGTTCATATTTCTTACAAAACGCCGATGCGGAGAGCAGTCAGTTAGCATTTAAACTGTTTACTTCCAGGATTCTTGGGGGTCAGCCCAGGCTTCTAATTTAGCATTAAGTGCGCAGTTAGACGTAGTACCTGCCACTCTTTGCATTAAACAGCGATCTTTATATTTCCTCAGCAGAGCAGATGACATTGCAACCCAATGTAATTATCTCTTTCTGTCTGCATGCACTAATGAAGGGCTTGTTTTTATTCGGATTGTTGTTAACTTGTTGGCAAAGCCAAGTGTTTTTCAGCACATGAGTAATGTGCGGCAGGCTGGCAAGCATCCTGAATTTTAACAGCTCGGAAAATTAAGATTTGTAACCATTCATTCTTACAAAGAAGCCTTAAAAGCTTTAGTTAGAGGGATAATATGGTAAAGCTCTAAAACCTAAATAAAATAAGTGAAAAGAACCCATTGTGGTCTTTGACATGTTACACAGAACATCATAAATGAAATCTTTGATGACGTCACTGGCAGCACCACGACTGGAAACTCAGGAGCGGTCCGTGCAGGTAAGATCGGTAGGGTGGTGGGGTAGGTTGGGGCGGTCCTCGACAGACGACGACAAGGGAATATTAAATACATAATAAATTCATTTTCCCTCATCGTTGTCTGTCGAGTCCCCCTCACCCCCCACCCTGCCTCGCCAACCCACCGCTCTTACCTTCACATGCCACTCCTAAAGTCACTGCTGGCACCATCACTTTAAATATCGATTTGAAGGTGAAATACTGCTGTCGGCAATGAGTCATCCTTTCAAAGAATACATTGAGGGCCATATTATCAAGAACGGGCGTTACATTATCGCCGCTTTTATCGGCAGGAAACTGCCGATAAAGCGGCGATAATGGGCTTGATAATATGCTCTATGAATTTCAATCGAAGCCCATGTTAGATGTCTTCACCTCTAACATGGGCTTCGATTGGAATTCATAGAGCATATTATCAAGCACATTATCGCCGCTTTAGCTGTAATGTAACGCCCGTTCTTGATAATATGCCCCTGAGACCCCAGAATGGTACCTTGCTGGACCCGGCAGGCCTTGGATGACCAAAACTGCGTTAGGTCAGATTTTGCCTATCATGTGTACAGAGTGTAAGCACTACAGTCCTAGACTATGAATGCCCACTACTATTGTAAGGCAAACCCCAGTTCAGCAGCAATCCCTGAAGAGTTCCCTCTGTGACAGGCTACCTGTGGGCAGATACCGGGATGTGCAAGATGGTAGTTTTATACAACTGGGCTCATCTGTTCATATGTAACAAGCCAAAAGCATCTTACTCTAGCTGCACAGCAATAGCCTTCTCTTTAAAGGTGTACACTGGCCGCTAGAAAACTCAGCCCAATTACATGAAATTACAGTGAGTGAGAATCCGGTAGTGAGACACACTCACAATAAAAGGCCGAAAACCAGGTAGTCAAAGGTGAAAAATTGGTGACTAAATTAGCAGAACCCATTTGCTACACTACCACTATATATTCTTATACCCATTGACTTTAGGTGGAAGATTCCAGTAACACTGTCACTATCCTGATGTCTTCACAGTTAAACATAAACACATCTGCATTTAATTTAAAAGAATACAACACTTTACAATCAAATCATATATATACATATGTATATATATATATGGCAAAAGTTCTAATAATAAAAGTGGGAGACTAATCAAGTTTGGCAGTATGCAAGTGATACCATGGCATCACATGAGTACATTTGAGCACATTAAAATATTTATTAAATGAAATTGGCGTTGTGCTATAAAAAGGGGCGTAAACCCTAAGCAAAATGTGGGTCTCAACTTATACATTTATTGTTTTAAACTTTGACACAAATACATTGGCAAAAAGGAGAAACGTGGCTGCAATCTGTTGTGCCAAATTGGTTGCAAATAGTATGGGGTTAAGCACCTGATGCAGAGATCTTTGTGTGCTCAGGGAACCTTTCCTCTCACAATTGGGCACCCGGCTGGGTTCCATTGTGAGTATCTTCCTATTCTTTCACTCACTTGTGGCACACACCTAACACACGGCTGCACAGTCTTACCATCAGATGTCCCTACAACCCTAGGTCCTAATGAGACCCCCATATTGCACAGAGGGTTGAAACGTTGTCAACACAAAGCTAAAGCGAACCATTAATAAGCACATATCACATATCATTGTATATATTTGCTGTTCACCCTGTATATGCTTAATAGCCAACTTTTAAAGAATTGTGGAAACCGTGTATGAATATTGTCACAATTTACAACCACTATTAAAGGTTTCTGTTTTCACTTGGGGCACTACGCACAATTATTTTCCATTGAGTTTCAGTTTCTGTAATTGTATATACTCGTTTCTCCATTTTACAAATATAAAAAACTACTGTGACATACTTAATCATTGGTATTGATAGTCCTTGGCCTTCTGACAACACTTTAACCCATTACATTGCTATTACGCAAAGTTTAAGCATCATAAATGAAAGTATCAGTCCACAGAAACCATTGTTTCTGAAAGTTCTTCAGTAGAGTGAAGTTAGGTTCCAGTATCACTCTGAGAAGAGAATCTATGGCTTTGTATAACTATTGCACTTAGGATATTGCACCGATAAATACAAAAAAAGTGAGTGGTGAAATGCTTGAATTAATCTCAGCTACTGATAATTAATTGGGGCCGAATCCCACTCTATCCTTTCTTTGACCAATTCTGCTTGATCCTTCTATTGCTAAAGAAAACCTCTGCAGACGATTCAACGCTAACCAATTGCAAACCGATCTCCCTGCTACCATTCCCAACCAAGGTCTTGGTGAAAATTGTCAACAGACACCACACCGAATACCTCAACGACCACCAACTCCTCAACACCATTCAGTCTGGTTTCAAACTCAACCACAGCATGGAAACAGCACTCGTTGCTGTCATGGCTGACATCCACATGACTCTTGACAGAGGAGACACAGCAGCCATTATCCTCTTAGACCTCTCTACAGCATGTGACACAGTCTCCCACCCCATCCTCAACCAACTCCTACACAAAATAAGAATCCAAGGTCACACACTGTGATGGATCTGCTACTTTCTGACTGGAAGGACTTAATCCGTCAGCTGGGAACCATACACATATGACGCCTGTGATTTCGGATGCAGAGTTCTCCAAGGATTCTCCCTGAGCTTGACCCTCTTCAATGCATACATGATCACTCTAGCCAGCCTCATCCACTCTCTCTACTTCAACGTCTTCTCCTATGCCAAGGACACACGACTCATTCTCTCCCTCAAGAACACGATGCTCAGTACCTGGATCGAGTTCAATGCCTCCATGACTGAGATCTCCCACCAGATAAAGAAAAACTGTGTAAAGCTGTACACCAACCAGACTGAAGTCAAGATCTCATGAACAGCACATCACAGTGTGAATCCACCTGGTGGCCAACATAGCTTGGACCGGCACCCAC